>NC_139464.1:104182500-114182500 GCF_057233095.1 Heloderma suspectum
GAGATTGTAAAAGGCTATTTGATGCAGCAAGGAAGAGTCTGCTGTTCAGACTCAAGAGTTACACTGTGTATGTGCAAGCTGTTGGGTATGACCATGGTAGACCGCTGGATTGTGGCGTGTGTGTGTATTTGAAAATGAACAAACTGGTATTGAGGAAATAAATAACCTTTTGGCTTCTCAAACATTTGGTAAAAGAGGGAGGAGCTCTTGGACAGAGTTTCTTCTGGGGAACAAGTACCACCACTGTAAAGTTTTTAAAGACTGGGTAATATTTCACTGTTTACTATGTAATTAGTATAAATATATCCTCCCACCAGGCAATGAAAAATGCTATGGCTTTTTAAAAAATGACTTAAGAAAGCTTGAAACATTTAACCCTAATACATTGCCAAGAATAACATTTAAGTGGAGGACAGTCTTTTCCACAGGGTCTTGTTTTCTCTTGTCTTGGAAAAGGATATCGATACAGGGCCTTGCCATTTCCACACATGAAGCAGCAGTAGGCACAGACTCATACTCCACATGCAATGGTTACTGGCCATCTTCTCATCTAGCACAAGTTATTTAAGATTACAGAGACTGCCTATTAACTTTAGTAGCCCCCTGGCCCCAGATGCAAAGGGGCTCCTACAATTTGGTCCTCATTCTTCAAAGAGACTACCAGAATCACTCAGTGATTGACCATCAGAGTGACTTGTGAGCTGCAGCACTTTAGCTTCCAGAGAGATTGATAAATCATAAGAGTCATAAATCATAAGAATAAACTATAAGTCTTCTGTTATTATTATGAAACCAGAGAAAATATTTTTAAAAGTACAGTTTAGAAGAGCCAAAATTTATCACCAAAAACATGAAAATAATTGAATAGCTTAAGGAGAAAGAAAAAATATTGCTTTAAAAGTTTTTCTGAATTTTCAGGAGGTCTTTCTGTTTTTCCTAAGCATTAACATTATTCAATCAAGAAAGCAGGAAGTAGAAAGGCTTTTCCTTCTCAGTGCTATCATCTAAATTCTGCGTTTAGCTCAGCCTTCCCCAACTTGTTGCTGTCCAGATGTGTTGGACTGCAGTTCCCATAATTCCCAGCCAACATAGCTAATGGCCATGCAGGCTGGGAATTATGTTGTAGTCCAACATACCTGGAGGGTGCCAGGTTGGGAAGCTGCTTTAGGTTATTAATCATCGGTGGCAAATAGGGAAAAATGGATGCTACCTCAACCAAGCTTTTGCCTAAATTAAATTATCATTGTGCAGTATCAGCACCTCCAAAACTCAGATAGTTGTAAGAAAAGTTGCATTTTGACAGGGGAGAAGCCCTTGGAAACCCTTTTAGACCCTCCCAGTTAAGAACCATCAAAAGGAGCAGCAGATATATATACACAATCTTCTGGCTATTTGTATACACAATCATTAGGCAGAATGTTTTTCTACCCCTTGTTTAATTCCAAGCACAAGATGTAGAAACCAATTGAACTGCACAGTCCAGCCTTTATCCCTACAAACTTCAATCTGATCTAGGAAATACTTTTTCGCATCTTCTTCATTTTTGCCAACAGTCAACGCATCACGGATATATTCGATATCTTCTTTGCTAGTCAGCTGGGGCATTCCAGTCATTAGCATCATAGAAAATAAGATGATGAGAAGGTTTGTGTGATTCCGAAGAGCAAGATAAGCTCTCACACAGATATCCTACAGAAAAAAACAAAATATTCTCATTAAAATGACTGAATGGTATGAAGGAATGGGACTAAAAATTCACTTAATTCTGAGGTACAGTTGATTCTGTGTTGTCTTTTTCAATCTCTGATCTCAATGTATGTGGTAAACATAAGTGCTTTTCCACACTAATCGCAACTATACTCATCATATATCTGCATTGACTGCATCCATTTTACTCCTGTAGCTGCTCTAGTCACAGACCTATTGTGGAGGGGGAACGCGTCTATAGAACCATGGAAAACAGGCCCCAAGGAGCATGTAAGAAGTCCTACTGCACTGAATTTTGTTGCAAAAAGATTTGGAAAAGATTGTTTCATACACACAACTATATGCATTGCAATGGGCTACTTTGACATCATAGATCACGCTTCCTTATATGACGGAACTCCCTTTACATTGGATTTTTCTGGCAAGGAATCCTGGAGCTTTCACAGGATTCAGAGACATGTTCAAGGGAGCACACTCACTTCCTGCAGGATACTAGTCAAGCTTCTTTCGAATCTCATCATTATCCTGCAGGAGCCGAATATGCAACTTAGAATGCATCCAAACTCTCCTGTAGCTGCATGTTGCAGGGGAAGATCAGTAAAACTAGGCAAGCAGTCTGTCTAAGAAGACTGTCCATGGGCCTCCAGATTCCTTGGAAGCTACTGCCATAGTTGACAAAATGAATCCTGTATGTACATACAAGTGAATTGTTTAAATGAAGTGAGGAAGAAGACTCCCAAGATCTGAGAAGCGCTCAGGGCTTCAGAGTTACGAAGAAAGCAGAAATAGAGGGAGGGCTGCTTTGCAGATACTACCTACTTTTTATTCTTAGTATGTGAAGGGAGCCCCTTCACATGTACAAGCAGAGGAAAGCTGAAGCCAACCCCAGTTCCCTTGACCATGCACCTGTACAGTATCTGCCTATGTTGCTTGCATACATTTTTATATGGCCATGTAGACATACAATATATAAAGCAGCCCTGCAGTAGTCTAGCCAGGATGCAGTATCAGTTGTGGAATAATATTTTGTCTCCACAAATTACATGTGCTAAGGTGTAGGTAACCTTGCTACAAGGAGATAACCTGTTCTTCATTTTTAAAACTCAAGGAACATTTTGGCTAGCTTTTAAATCTAAGGTGCTGCACATTAGGTTTACCTCCATTCACAGATTATGTTTTGTACCTGAAAATTTTGAAAGTGTTGGCTCGTTTTCTTTCCAGAGGTTCCCATGACAAAAAGAAAATCTGGTGTCAACACAAAAGGAACTCTTTCCTTATTAATTCCAAGGAAGCTTTTATAATTTCCAAGAATATGGCCAAAGTCAATATGAAAGAGATTACCTTGGAAAGAAGAAATCAATATAGTGATCATTAAAAAGACCAATTTGCAGGTGCAAAGTAGTTTTTGATCCTGCATACCTTTTTTTGGCCTGGTTATAAATTTGCAACAGTGCTTCTACAATGAGTTTTTCCAAAAACTGTCAGCCCTCTTGAGCTGTCCCCCAACCCCACCCTGACCCTAATTTACCTTATCTTTCCATGGAACTAGCTCTAGTTTTGTCATTAGGTAATAGAAAAGAAATCTGCTTTTCTATTACCTAATGACGGCACCTTGCAGTTCCCTCCTCTTCCCATTCTTAAAAGACTGCAGACATACATAAAATTCTAAGAGTGGCAAGTGAATAGTGGCTCCACTGCTCTGTAAACAGACATGGATTTTTTCTTTCTAGGGTGAGTTCTGGAAAAAATAGCTTTGCAGGACTGGAGTGGTGCAGACTGAATTGGGAAAAAAGCCAGCGGTGGGGGAGCTCCTCTAGTGCCTACGGCATCATCAGCATACCTCATTCTCCCCAAATTAATGGGGCAATTAAGCAACTGATTTTTAACGGTTTCTGAATTATTATATTTTTCCATAGTTCAGTGAAGTGTGAAAGTTTAACAAAAGAAAAGAGGCAGACAGCTTGCATGATGTGCGAGGAGATGGGCAATACCGAGGTTGAAATGCTTGACTGACTTGCTGATAGTGCGGTCATGTGAGTTGCAAAGTTGAGTTCACACCATAGGTGCTATCAGTGTTCTTGTATCTGCCTTCACACAAATATCTTAATTTAGGGTGCAATCCTATGCATGTTTAGGCAGAAAAAAGTCATACAACTCCCAGCATGGCTGGCTGGGGAATGCTGGGAGTTGTGGGACTCTTTTCTGCCAAACATGCATAGAATTGCACCCTAAATTATCATTTTGTCCCAAAGTGTCTTCCATCTTCCACATCCCATTCACCAACAATTCTTCCCTACTGGTTATAATCATACTGTAGCCCCTCGTCTAACATGATTTCAACAGCAGCATTTTGAAAGAAATTCCAGGGACATGGTGAATGACACCAAAGATACCAAATATTATTCATATTAAAGTAGCAACTGAATACAGACTTAGCCCAATATTCAAATTTCACTGAAATAGCTGCCATTCAAGTGTAATTAATAATAATTAACTCACCTGATTCTGTAATCATAATGTTGTCATTATGCCTATCTCCTATTCCAAGTACAAAGGTTGCCACACAGTAACCAGCACAAGAGTACACAAATCTGTTCACTGCTGCCTGAAACTAATAGAAAACAGTTGTAAGAAGGAGATTTAGAGAGCAATTCTATGGTCCCTGGACAAGATTGTTTGGATTCCCCCTCCCAAGGGCAGGGACAGCGTTCCGGCCTTGGAAGGGGGAGTTGGAGATCCGACCCTCCTCCCCCACCCCCTTGCAGGAAAGAACCACACTGGCTGCCCTGCGAGGTCAGAAAAGCAACCTCGGAGAAGGTGGAAAGGGGGAATTCTGGTAGACAGGGAGGGGAGGAGACTGGAGAGGCCAGGATACAAGTTATCCTGAGCCTCCTTCAGCATCCTTCCCGCCCTAGTTGAGGTAAAAAGCCTGTCTAGCGAAATCTGCAGGGCAGGAGGACAGGAAGATCACCTCCACTGCTCCTTCCTCCCTGCATTGGATGATTGGAAGCCTCCAAGTTCTAGATGGTCAACTTTAGTAGCTATACAAGAACCTAATGCTCTAAAACAACATAAATTGTGCAAAACTTTGTTTTCAAAGTCTTATTTAAAGCCATCAGGGCCAAATACCATGTTAGTGTTGGCAACTTAAGGACCCTGACATTCTAGAATGGTTATTGTTATGGCTGTTTTACAGATGATCAAACAGGATATAGAACTTAATAAAGCAAGCAAAAGAAAATGGCAAGCCTTTGTCAATTCACAAGTCAGACACAAAGTAAATCAGGTTTTTTTTAAAGGCAGTGATCTGGAGCACATATTAAAATATTACAATGCTTATATGAAGTATGCTATATGGTAGTATAAGGGACCCCTTCATGGATCACTGCCTTGTTGTGGCGAAGGGGCTTGCGTAACTCAGTGAAGCCATAAGCTATGCCGTGCAGGGCCACCCAAGACGGACAGGTCATGGCAGAGAGTTCTGACAAAATGTGGTCCACTGGAGAAGGAAATGGCAACCCACTCCAGTATTCTTGCCAAGAAAACCCCATGGAACGTATCACAAGGCTAAAAGAGATGACGCCGGAAGATGAGCCCCTCAGGTCGGAAGGTGTCCAATATGCTACTGGGGAAGAGCAGAGGGTATTTCCAAGTAGCGCCAGAAAGAGTGAAGCGGCTGGGCCAAAGCCGAAAGGACACTCAGCTGTGGATGTGTCTGGTGGTGAAAAGAAAATCCGATGCTGTAAAGAACAATATTGTTTAGGAACCTGGAATGTCAGATCAATGAATCTGGAGCTGGAGGTGGTCAAACATGAGATGGCAAGGTTGAACATCGATATCTTGGGAATCAGCGAACTAAAATGGACAGGCATGGGCGAATTTAATTCAGGTGACCATCATATCTACTATTGTGGGCAAGAATCCCTTAGAAGAAATGGAGTAGCACTCATAGTCAACAAAAGGGTGGGAAAAGCAGTACTGGGGTACAATCTTAAAAATGATAGAATGATCTCAGTACGAATCCAAGGCAAACCATTCAACATCACAGTAATTCAAGTCTATGCCCCAACCACTGATGCCGAAGAAGCTGAGGTTGATCGGTTCTATGAAGACCTACAACACCTTCTAGAACTAACACCAAAAAAAGATGTCCTCTTCATCATAGGGGATTGGAATGCTAAAGTAGGAAGTCAAGAAATCACCGGGATAACAGGCAGGCATGGCCTTGGTGTACAAAATGAAGCAGGACAAAAGCTAATAGAGTTTTGCCAAGAGAACATGCTGATCATAGCAAACACTCTTTTCCAACAGCACAAGAGGCGACTCTACACATGGACGTCACCAGATGGTCAATATCGAAATCAGATTGATTATGTCCTTTGCAGCCAAAGATGGAGAAGCTCCATACAGTCAGTAAAAACAAGACCTGGAGCTGACTGTGGCTCAGATCATGAGCTGCTTCTTGCAAAATTTCGGCTTAAATTGAAGAACGTCGGGAAAACCACTAAACCGTTCAGGTATGACCTAAATCATATCCCTGATGAATATACAGTGGAGGTGACGAATAGATTTCAGGGATTAGACCTGATAGACAGAGTGCCTGAGGAACTATGGACGGAGGTCCGTAACATTGTTCAGGAGGCAGCAACGAAATCCATCCCAAAGAAAAAGAAATGCAAGAAAGCCAAGTGGCTGTCTGATGAGGCTTTACAAGTAGCTCACGAAAGAAGGGAAGCGAAAAGCAAGGGAGAAAGGGGAAGATATAGCCTACTGAATGCAGAGTTCCAGAGAATAGCAAGGAGAGACAAGAAGGCCTTCTTAAATGAACAATGCAAAGAAATCGAGGAAAACAACAGAATGGGAAAGACTAGAGATCTCTTCAAGAAAATTGGAGATCTCAAGGGAACGTTTTGTGCAAAGACGGGCATGATAAAGGACAAAGAAGGCAGGGACCTAACAGAAGCAGATGAGATTAAGAAGAGGTGGAAAGAATACACAGAACTATACAGGAAAGATCTGAATGTCCCTGATAGCCATGAGAGTGCGGTCACTGAACTTGAGCCGGACATCCTAGAGAGTGAAGTCAAGTGGGCCTTAGGAAGCATTAGTAACAACAAAGCTAGCGGAGATGACAGTATTCCAGCCGAGCTATTTAAAATCCTAAAAGATGATGCTGTTAAAGTGCTGCATTCAATATGCCAACAAATCTGGAACACTCAACAGTGGCCACAAGACTGGAAAAGGTCAGTTTACATTCCAATTCCAAAGAAGGGCAACGCCAAAGAGTGTGCAAACTACCGCACAATTGCGCTCATTTCACATGCCAGCAAGGTGATGCTCAAAATCCTACAAGCTAGGCTTCAGCAGTATGCGAACCGAGAACTACCGGAAGTACAAGCTGGGTTTAGAAGAGGCAGAGGAACTAGAGATCAAATCGCCAACATTCGCTGCATCATGGAGAAAGCAAGAGAATTCCAGAAAAACGTCTATTTCTGCTTCATTGACTACGCTAAAGCCTTTGATTGTGTGGATCACAACAAACTGTGGCAAATTCTTAAAGTGATGGACCACCTTACCTGTCTCCTGAGAAACCTGTACGAGGGTCAAGAAGCATCAGTAAGAACCAGACATGGAACAACCGATTGGTTCAAAATTGGGAAAGGAGTACGACAAGGCTGCATATTGTCACCCTGCTTATTTAACTTATATGCAGAGTACATCATGAGAAATGCCGGGTTGGATGAATCAGAGGTCGGAATTAAGATTGCCGGGAGAATTATCAACAACCTCCGATATGCAGACGATACCACCCTAATGGCAGAAAGCGAAGAGGATCTCAAGAGCCTCTTGTTGAGGGTGAAAGAGGAGAGTGCAAAAGCTGGTTTGAAACTCAACATTAAAAAAACGCAGATCATGGCATCTGGCCCCATCACTTCCTGGCATATAGAAGGGGAAGAAATGGAAGCAGTGACAGATTTTACTTTCTTGGGCTCCAAGATCACTGCAGACGGTGACTGTAGCCATGAAATTAAAAGACGCTTGCTCCTTGGGAGGAAAGCTATGGCAAACCTAGACAGCATAGTAAGAAGCAGAGACATCACCTTGCCGACAAAGGTCCGTCTAATCAAAGCTATGGTTTTCCCAGTAGTAATGTATGGCTGTGAGAGCTGGACTATAAGGAAGGCTGAGCGCCGAAGAATTGATGCTTTCGAACTGTGGTGCTGGAGAAGACTCTTACGAGTGCCCTGGACTGCAAGGAGGTCAAATCAGTCCATCCTAAAGGAAATCAACCCTGACTGCTCATTGGAAGGACAGATAATGAAGCTGAAACTCCAATATTTTGGCCACCTAATGCGAAGAGAAAACTCCCTGGAAAAGACCCTGATGCTGGGAAAGACTGAAGGCAAAAGGAGAAGGGGACGGCAGAGGATGAGATGGCTAGATAGCATCACGGATGCAATGAATATGAACTTGAGCACGCTCCGGGAGAGAGTGCAGGACAGGAAGGCCTGGCGTGCTATGGTCCATGGGGTCACGAAGAGTCGGACACGACTGAACGACTGAACAACAACAACAACAAGTATAAGGGAAACACACCACTATATATAGCAGGGTTGGGGAACTTCCAACTCAGATGCGACTGATAGAAGGTTCCCATCTGGCCCATGGCCTTTCCTTCCCATCCCACTCCTTCCTTCTCTGCCCAAAAAGGAGGTGGAGGGAGAGACAAAAGGATGTGGTGCACATGCCCAGACAGACAAAGGGTGTCTCACCTACTTCCGGTTTTTTGTTCTGCCCATTGCTGGCTCCAGCACCAGCAGCACGTGGCACAAGATCATTTTCGGTCAAGACCTTGACTTTTAAAAGTTTTCCCACCCCTGATATATAGAATACTTGGTACAAGAATAAACAGTTTGCTAGAGGCTTCCCATTACAAATTTTTAAAGGTTATACGACAATTCCCATTGGAGTGGAATGGCTAGAAGTATGTTAACTTCTAAAACTTGTGAAGATATTAAAAAAGAATCACTAGTTTTACACACACCATGACATGCAAAAACCAAACATCAAAAATTATTACACTGTAAAGCAACAAAAACAAGCAATACTCACCTTTTCCTCAATTACACACTTCTCCTTTAACCACTGATTTAATACTTCATCCTTAAATGCTCC
The DNA here is from genome assembly GCF_057233095.1 of Heloderma suspectum. Taxonomy (NCBI): domain Eukaryota; kingdom Metazoa; phylum Chordata; class Lepidosauria; order Squamata; family Helodermatidae; genus Heloderma; species Heloderma suspectum. The sequence goes on from NC_139464.1 coordinate 104,191,384, forward strand.
TGTGTTTCCAACTGTGCTTTGCTGGATTTTGGCAATTGTTGTAGCATCTTTTACAATTTCAATCATTCCTATAAAGAAAAAGATATAAGGTTGTATCCAATGTTAGTCCTACTTAAAGTAGATTCATTGAACTGAATAGGGCTTAAGTTAGACTAACACGGTATACAAAACATGCTAATATTGTCATACTAGAGTTTTTATAAAGTATTGTTTCCCCTTAGCAGTTCTTAAATGGGGCAAACCTTACTAGGGGAGAGGTGAAAGAATGTGCCGCAGATCATCCGTCATGTCATGAGCAATAGCCAATATGTGCCCATGTTGTCTGTGCAATCACAATGCAAATGTTGATGGTAAAAACAATGGAGGCACTAGCTGGGAGAACTTCATTTCTCCATTGCAACTGAAACTGATCCAAGTAACTGCTGCAAATAGGTGGCACCAAAGAATATTTCTGACATGGATACATTCAGGTGCGACATCCAAGTTGGATTAGATGATGTGATGAACTACATATGCCACTCGTTATATTTGTTTAACATGTATGATTTTTTTTTATTTATTTATTTATTAAATTTATTAATCGCCCATCTGACTGGTCACCCAGCCACTCTGGGCGATGTACAACCCCCATAAAACAATTTAAAACAATACAATTTTACCATAATTTTTTTTTTTTTTAAATACCCTAACCCACCCCAAATGCCTGCCTGAACAACCACGTTTTTAATGCACGACGGAAGCTCATTAAAGAGGGGGCATAAATGATATTCATTTATTGTGAGATGACCATCAGTGTAAGATTAAACTGGCATCCAGCTCACGGATCAGAAATGGCTGAGGTATACAGAGGATGCAGACAAACTCTAGTAACAAGAGTTAATAGCAAAGTTACTTTAGAGAAAGTATTTTAGTTCACTTCCTCAGTTCATAGTCATTTCCCCGGAATGCCATTTCAAGTGCAAGGAGAAGTCAAGTAAGACTGCTATACAACAAAACAGAATCCATCATAAAAACATTTCAACTGTTGCCAGTAAAGTACAGTGATGTTTTAAAGCCCTGGTCTTGTTAAATTCACTACCTATTTTATTTCCTGTAGAAATGCAGCCATATGGCAACAAACATAAATCCAAGGATTCTTCTTCCCAGATTGACTCCATTATTCGAAGTATCTAATTAAAAACAAAAACACAAATAACCATTTTAACATAACCGTTTATGCCATTTTAAGTAGTTACAAACATTGTAAATCTTGATTTTATTACTGTTAGCCACCCGGAGCACCATTTTTGGAAAGACAGGGATACATATAATCAAACATGTATTATATCTAATTTGTAGAACAATCCTGAAGAGACAAGCACCCATCTGAGTAACTGTGCAGCAGAATTCAGAATAAAAAGTTAAATGTAAAGTGTATACAAATCTTTGCTCCCATACTTGTCCCCATAACAACTCTGTATGGGCTTTTCTACATGACGCATTTATTGTGCACACATCATTCCCTACACACAGTTGCTTACGGGTTCTTTAGATGACGTTGTGACCCTCCAGTTTCATTTCTGTGTCTAATGAGCACTTTTAGCAAGTTTTTTTTAGAGTGGAGAAAATGCAGAATTATTTCTGACAGCAAAAGAAAACACTTTTTCTTACTTGTGTATTTGCACTATTCCGCTATACCACAGTGCCACCTAGAGGTTATGTAACAGAAACGCAGGAAAGGAAATGCTCTTTGTGTAGTGCTTGGATCTCAGTTTTGCGACAAAACTGAAAGCAGAAACAACAGATTAACAGCCTTGTGTAGAAAAGCCCTATAACACAGCAATTCCAAAACTGCATACCATGAGAAGGGCTGCAGTATGTATTGTAAAATTAAGCCAACAAGCTGGATGCATTCACACTACCCTTTGCCAGTCAGAGCAAAGAAGCCCAAAGAAAGGATGAGGGAACACCTAATCCTGTGGGATAGGGACAAAAACATCATCCCGAAAAAGGGAGCAAGGAAGCAGCAGGCTTTCACAGAAAGCTTGAGGGTCACCATGTCATCTAAAGAACCCAGAAACAGCCATGTGTAGGGAACGACAAGCCAGAAAACACATTTCTAACCCTGGCTGAGCATAAAGTCGGATGGGACACTGGAGCCAACATTACTTGGACTATCCTCCAGTTGCAAATAGAAGGATCCCTCATCATTGTTCTGGGAACTGTTTGGGGAAAAAAATGTGTGTGTCTTTTTGACTGTAAGACTCAGGCCTGCCTGCCTCTCATTTTTTTTTAAAAAAACCTATGCCATCAGCATCAAAAGTTTGGAAGCACTGGTGTAAGATGTTAAACTTAGGCAAGAAAACCTAACATGTGTGATTAAATGGCAACGTTTAACAGGTGGTCATTAAAAAAAGCAATCATGGAAAGCAGTACTACTTGCAAGAATGTCATCCAGCAGACTACATGTAGGACAGAAAGAAGATGGGTCACCCAGCAGTGCTTGTTTCCGTATTTATAAGCAGCCTGCGTAAGATGCTTATGTATACTTTCCAATTTGAGCAAAGGAAAGTGGTTCTCTAAGGATCAACTCAGTTTTCAATAGCATATCATGCAGAGAATACCTGTAAAATCAACATGTCCTGCCGCAGGTCATCTCCATGTTTGAAGATGATGCCAATAGTTTCATTGGATAGGGATGTAGGATCTGCACATTTGAATTCTAGCCAAAGTGGCTTCTTCTTGGATGCCATTACTTTGCATTTGTCTATCTGCAAGATATACAATCATATATTTCCTACAGCCAGAACTGATGTCCAAAGATTTAAAAGCTGAGAGATATCCCTTTAAAGTCATGCATCTATTCTCAACTGGACAAAATTAAAATATTAATGATCTTTAAAATTAACTTTCCTGTGGTCAACCCCATCTTTATGGAATGTATTAAGCCCTAAGGTTCCCTTCCTTAGGGCGTAATACAATGGATAATTCCTTCCATTGGAGGAGAGGAACCATTAGAACCAACCCTATGTTTCCAATCAATTTTGTTCCTTTAAACAAAGGAACAGTAAGTTTCATCATCATCAGCAGCTGCAGAGGCCAGACTAGGGAGCCCTTTAACTCCCATACTGCTCCTTAGTATTGCCTCTTTTTTGCTCCCCATCTCTAGCCCCAATCCTCTCCTCACACAGCTTCATAAGCTCTCAGTTGTAGCAAGAACTGTTACAATTTGTTTATTCCATCAGTGATTCACAGTGCTTTCCTATGCAAACCTATCTGGGAATAACCCCCATTGAACATAGTGGAATTTACTTCAAAGTAAGCATGCTTGGGACCAGGTTTCCAGAGAAATTTAGAGAAAGAACTCAGACATGGGGTGGGTTAAAGAAGAGGCTAGAGCAGTATAGCCTCACCACTGGCTATACTGGCTAGGGCTGATGGGAGTTGTATGCCAAAACGTCTGGAGGGCCACAAATTGCCCACCTGTGGGCTAGAGGTTTGTGGTGCAGCAGCAGCTAGGTCACGTTACACAAAAGACTGAACTAGTTATCTTAGAATCAATCCATCATGTTGCATTCTACTGATTTCACAGTGGTTCAGTCTTTAATAAGTGAGAAGACATAGTTATGATCTTGGTGATGAGCAGCTAGTGACCTCATAGTATCTCAGTTTCAGTTTGTGTGGAGGTTGCATGTTTTGTTACTTTCTATCTGATTTTCCTGTCTCCTTGTGATTTAAGACATTTTTAGAAGAAAAAAAAAAGCAAAAATATAAAATGCAACTGGGGCCAGAACAACATGTTGCAGTGTATCCTCACCCCTTAACACAGAGGTAGGGAACCTGATGCCTGGGGACCAAATTTGGCCCTCCGGGGGTCCCAGTCCAGCCCTCCAAGGTTCTCCAAATAGCCATGCCCCTTTCCCCAGGCCCCTTTCCCCACCAGCTTTCCCTCAGTGACCAATTGTTTGGTGGTTTCCCAGCTTTTGTGCAGTTTCCCCCCGCCCCCACATACACACACTCTAAAAGGCTGAAATGCCTCTTGTAAGGTGTAGTTACTGGCAGTCAGAGCTTTAAGCTAAAATATGGTGTGTGTATGGGGGTGTACTTTAGCAGCCCTTTTGCCCTGCCTCTTTTGCCTTCAGCCCCACCCACCGCTTCTCCAAAACAGAATCCAGCCTTGAGGCTGAAAAAGGCTCCCTACCCTTTCCCCTAACAAGAGCATTCCTGTTCACGTTTCCAGCCAGCTATATTCTCCTCCAGGTTGTAGCAGGGGCTTAAGCAGACTAATTCACTCCCCACCCCCCACCCCACTGCCAGTTTTCCATTTCTGTTTTCCAACAGACACACTCAACATTCCATGGCTCCCAGAGACGATTTAGCATCCTCAGTTCTCACTGATCATTACAAAAAATTGCCATCTTTGGGGGTGGGGTGTTGTTAAGGTATTTATACTTCCGAATGCCTCAGGGTTCCACCTGACCATGCCAATACCTCTCCTTGTTTCTCAGTAGCTGTTTTGGCTGAAATCTTGCTGGCACTCACATCACTCAAGTTCACTATTAGAGAAGGAATCATATTTACCACAAGAGCTCCTGCTTTCAGTCCAGGGTCATATGGAACTCTAAAGCACTCAGGAAACTTGCTGTCCTGTAGTTTCTCAAGCTTTTGTTTGAGCTGCGTGATTACTGAAAATTGACCATTAAAAAAAATTACAAGTCAGAAACCAGTAGCCTAGAGGCAGTTGATAGTAAAGCAACTTCCAGAGAGAACAAAATAAAATCACCTTCCAAAGAGAGCAAGGTTGAATCAACAGAAGTCAGTCAAATAAAATTTTAAACACACTACAAAGGCAGCACTACAGCATCAATAAAAACACAACAGTTCAAAAGCAGCAGATGCTAAACATCCCCTAAAATAGCAGATCAATTAAACACTTATAAAAAAGAATAGTCTTCAAAAGCCATCTAAAAACAGAAAGAGGGAGAGAGAGCCCTGTGGAACTCAACTGGGCAGGTATTTTATGATCTTGGTGTCCCAAGCTGTCTGATCTTGCATAAGATGGGATGGAGAGCAGGGTCTCCAATGCTGATCTCAAGAAGTGCTTCCAGATTGGCAGTTCCTAGTGCTACCCAGACTGGAAAGGATAAAAATAGATCTCTTTTATCAAGAGATATCTGGAGTTGAGATGCCAGAACAAGTTCAGAAAACTTGTCCAAGTAAGGCAGTTCAACACTGGGTTTTAGTTTTTTATACCACTTAGGTTCAGGTTTGAGTTTCTCACCACAACCTCCTCCAAGAGTGCACTACTTTCAAGGGTACCACACCTTTCCTTAGTGAGGATTAGCTACATCCAAAACCCAGACATAAAGACCTGTCCTGGCAGCTGTAATCAGGCAAGATGGGCAAGGGTTGATCATGCAGGTAGTGATCAGTGCTCCAACTAGCCAGTCCACGATTTTTGAAACTGCAACGGCACTTCCTACCAATGAAGTGAAGACACCACAGACTTTGCGGCTTACCTTTCATTATGCACAAAGTGAAAACTAAACATAGAGCAGATGAGATTGTGCTTATAAAATCTGTACATACCTTGAGGAGTGACATCATACTTTTCAGCAGAAATTGACTTTATCTCCATCGTCACTCGATGCAACAGCTCAATTACTTGAACCTGCTTCATAAAATCTTGTAGCATCGCTTTCCCACAGCCTCTCAGATAAGCTTCTAGGATCACAGCAAATCTTTGCTGATAGTGCATGGACTGTGCAATCTCACTTCTCAAAAACCAAAACATAAAGTGCCCAATTCTTTTGTTCTATGAGTGGAAGGCAAAGAATATATTAAAAGATGAGGCATCTTAATAAACAGACCTTATTTTGGCAATATTTGTAAATATCTTCTAATTTTAAATGTTTTGAATGCTTACCCTTAAGCCTCGTTTTAGAAGAAATCGGGCTAATGCACTGTCATGATAAGGCTCAAATTTCACAGCCTAATAAGAAAAGTAAACGGAAAAAGGTTTTATTTGAGCTTTCCTATGATGTGACATTTCTGTGCAATCTACAAGACAAAAAGCCCTAATGAAAAGCAACTTTAAAGATTCTTAAGGCAAACAGCACCCAATGCTCTTGTTATTCAGGAAGGGGTTCCTTAACTTTGTTCAATTTACAGAACATTCCTCACAAGATCTTGTTCAGTTCAGTCACGTGCTGATATTCTGGAGTTCTCCGCTGCTGTTTTCTAGACACACAGTAGTCACTCACTCACTCCTGGAAAGGGATGGAGCGGGCCCAACTTTAAATGATAACGTTAACAGTTTAGGAGTACATACTCTCATATGAAGTCAAGTGCCTATACACTTGTTCCCTTCTTCTCACCAAATGACTTTAGATGCAACCATTATGCAAGGGAAGTACGAAGTGCATTTCTCTGCAACTAGGGCCTTTATCTAGGAACGTGTGGAGAGCTCCATTTTCATAGTGAACTTCTAAGTCCCTTCTTTCCAATAGTAGCCACCACACTACAGCTCCCAGCTGCAATATGAAAAAAAATATTTGTGGGGAGGGCGGGGAGGCAAGAGATGTCCTTATGCATGCATCCAAGTCCTTGCACACATTTTTAAAAGGGGCTATCTGGATAATGACCAGTAAGAACTTAAATTATCAGCTATGACAGGGATGTGGAATCTCCAGCCTGCAGAGCCTCCTAGAAGATATGCATCCAACCTGCAGAGCCTTCTTGAGCCTCCAGGACCCGTCCCATGAAGAATCCAGAGGGGATGCAGGCTGCAGGGGACTCCGCCAGTGTTGGTAGGTGCAGTCGCTCTCCCCGCACCGGGTGAGTCTTCTTTTGCCCACCTCTTGCTGTCCTGACTGGGTCAGTGAGAGGCATGCAGAGGAGACCCCCAACTTGGGCCAGCTCTGGGAAGGGAGGCTCACCACAGTGATGGGCGAGTCCATTCGTGTGCTGCATCATCGCCATCAAGACAACAAGCAGCCCAAAAAGCTGGGGGCTTGGCTGGCACTGGGAGAAAATGCTCCCTCAAGTGCCAGCTGAGTCATTGTTTGCTCGCCTCTCGCTGTTCTGATGTCAAGAGGCACACAAAGGAAGCACCAACCTGGCTGGCACCGGAAGAGCCGCTGCTTGCAGTGCCAGCTTAGTCCCTTTTCTCTGTGCAGAGATGGGCCCAGAACTCTGTACCTTTCTCAGCACAGAGAAAGATACAATGGGCGGGGCAATGATGTCAGTGAGTGTGCCCAGGCCCACTGACATCATCTGGCCCACAGAGGGCACAATGGGAGGCAATGCAGCCCCCCCTCCCAGATTTAGGTCTGCACCCCTGAACTATGAGACGTGAATGGAGTACGTCTACAAATCTTGAGTTCTGTTTTTTGTTAACATGGTATAATTTATCACCTTGTTTTCTTACAATCATACTGCATTTTAATATACTTTAAAAGCACATGCTAATAATCAAATTCAGGAAGGCCTGGCGTGCTATGGTCCATGGGGTCACGAAGAGTCGGACACGACTGAACGACTGAACAACAACAAAATAATCAAATGAGAATTGTTCCAGTCTTTGCTCCAATGCACATTTGTGGTGTTGGTTCAGTTGGTGCTGAATTACAAGCAAACTATATTTTTGCATACCTAGTAACCCTCTCGCCATTATTGGTGGCACTTGTTTAAAATATTTACATTCCACCTTTCTGCCTTTTACCCAACACAGCTTACTACATTAACATCAACACAAATAAAACAAAGCTCAAAATATAAAATCCACTTTAAAGCATAAGCAAAGAGAATAGAAGCAAACAACCATTAAAAGCCCAGGAAAATGAAACTTTTAAAACTTGGCCCCTAAAAACAAACAGAGCTGGTAGTAATAAGCAAATATTTCTCATGAGGGAATTTTATAACGGGGTGGAAACATCACAAAGAACATCTTACCTCTGGTTACTCCTGGTCTTACCTCTGAAGGCAGGAGTACCTAAAGTAGGATCTCAGAAAATGGCCTTAAAGAACAAGCAGGTTTGTATGGGAGAAAATGGTCCTTCAGATACCCTGGCCCCTAGCTGTTTAGCACTTTAAAGGTTAAGATCAACACATTGAATTGCATCCAGAAACAAACCAAAACTGCCCACCCACCTGAATGCCCCATCCTCCCCAAGAACTTCTCCATGGAACTCAGCCCTTAGGCTGAAAAAGGTTAATTACCTCTGTATTAAAACCTGTGAGTTTTTTTCAAAACGAAGAGAACAAGTTAGCAAAATACCCAGATAGCTTTTAAATTCAATCAACATTTTCTTCTATATTTAGTGTAAGTTCTGCAATTTGTAACTTCAGGCTCCATAGTGCTATTATTTTTAAATCGCTGAAATGGTTTCAGTACGAAATGTGCCAAAAAGCATATTTGACAATAAAATGATCCCCATATAATTTATTCTGAAGTGATCTGAGTGAAGTCAAATATTTCAAGAGTGACTCTTGTGTGTCCTGCTTAGAGAGCTGTGGTCCCACAGTGGAGTTTTCAAATCACATAAGCAGACACAGTTCCATTGAGATGTATCAGACTAAGCAAGCTTAAAATGCAAGTATCTCTGCTTAAGTGGCTTGTAGATGGCAGCTTTTTCCAGTCACGTTAAAGTTACATCCCTTTACTCATATTTTAAAAAATAGGGCTGGTGTTTTAAATAACAGATGTGTGAGAGGATGTAACTGGAAAAAGGCTGCAATTAACAAACCACTTAAACAGAAGTGCCTGCATTTATTATTTTATTTTTGACATTTAAACCCTACCTTTCTTTAAAAAAAAAAAACACCAGCAAATAAACAAAATTTAAAATAAAATCAGTACATTACAATATTTTTTTAAAAATACAGAAAGCAGAGCACAGTAGCAGCCAAGATCAGATTAATAAAACCATGTATTTAAAATCCTGCTGAAAGAATGAATAACATTTATTGCATTAGGCCTTAGACAACACAAAACCAAGGAACAAAAATTACATACACTTACATAATAATACAATAAACACCAATTAAAATTAGTCATTAAAGTTAAAACATATTCTTAAAATAGCAAGCAGTTTCATATGTTTGTATGAGCACAACACTATCTCCTGCTGCAGAGATAGGCAGAAGTTAGGGTGTGGTCCATAGACAAACAACTAGCCAATTAACTGGTGAGGACTCCTGTATATAAGCTTACATAAAAATACAATAATCACTAGTTAAAATTAGTTATTAAAATTATTAAAGTTAAAACATATTCTTAAAATTACAAGCTTTACTTATAAAATACATGACATTATAAACTTATATCAGAATGCATTTCTCACATTTCGTAATCTCTCAGGCAATTCACGCAATGGAGTCTACATACTTCTCCCTACATTTAGCAGCCTTTACCGAGAAAGAAGCAATGCCCCAGACCACCTTCTGGTTAGTTCCTTGTAGCAGAAAACCCAGTTTCCTCTTTACATCCCAAAATTTCATTTTCTTTAAAAAAGGATCTAAATAACAGGCTCCAATGTCAGTGTATAATGTGCCAAATCCTCCAAAGCTCATTTCCCACAACACACAATCCCTCTTGGACTTGTATACCATGAAAACTACCAGATTTCATCATACAGTCCATTTGTTCAAAGTGCAATCATGTGAACCTGCTCAAAGAGAAAAGTCTTACTTCTCGCCGAAAGGCCAGGCAAACTTCTTTCAGAAGGGCATTCAACTGCCTAGGCACCACCACATAAAAGGTCCTGTCTCTTTTGCCCACTTGCTGCACTCAGATGACAGGAGGACATGGAAATGGGCCTTAGTAGATTTATTTATTTATTGCATTTATACCCCGCCTTTTTTTCCTCTTGAAAGGAACCCAAGGCGGCTTACATTATCTTCCTCCTCTCCATTTTATCCTCACAACAACAACCCTGTGAGGTGGGTTGGGCTGAGAGTATGTGACTGGCCCAAAGTTACCCAGTGAGCTTCCATGGCTGAGTGGGGACTAGAACTCGGATCTCCCAGCTCCTAGTCCAACACTCTTGCCACTACACCACACAGTAGATGATATCAACAGCTGGACAGACTCATAGGGTGGTGGCAGTTCATAAGAATCTGGGGCTCTGGTGTTTAAGGCTTTAAAGGTCAGTGCCATCAGAACTTTAAACTGAGCCCAAAATGGAAACCAGTGCAGATGATACAGTAATGGAATCATGTGCTTCAATCTTACAGATCCACTCAGCATTCTGGACCAAATGAAATTTCCTAATTGTCTTCAAAGGCAGCCACATAGAAACCGTTACAGTAATTCAATCTGAAAGCAACCAGGTCATAAATGATCATGTCCAGGCCCATCCTTTCAAAGGGCACAACTGATGCACCAACCACAGCTGATAAAAGCTCTTAGCCACTGCTGCTATCTGACTGCCTAGGGGCAGGGCTGGATCCAGGAGCCCCTCAAGCTGAAAACCTGTTCTCACGTTTTCTGAAGCACACTAAGGAGCTGCACTTATATCCATGTGCTTTTAAACTGTGAACTCCATTTATGTGTATATCCTGTTGATTACGACTGCTGTGGTGGCGTTATCTCCTGTTTGGTGACTGGCTTTCAGAGCACAAATAATCAGGCGAAGAGGGAGTTGGAGAAAACCAGGTCAAAATAATTTGTAGCTTATGGCAATTTTGTACTAGCTAAATCTGAATATGCCATATTGAAAATATATTTGTTTCTCTTTTCATAATTTCTATGTTCAATACAATATTGAGGTTTTCTCCAGAGGAACGATCTCACTCACAATTTAAAATGTATTTCGCTATTTTGCCTTATTCAGTTGACCAGTACACCACCGTAAATTTGTAATATTCAAGAAGTGAAAAAAATTCTTAGATCAGTTTTCATACTTTGTTATGTATTAAAAAGAGTGGTCTATATAGCTCCTGAGGAAGAGTATTCCTAGTCAAAACAGTAATACACCGGGGTTATGCTGGACTGATAGGTTTGTTATGTTACTGATATGTATATGCAATGGAGTTGATTGATATGTGTGATATGGTGTATATGCATTGGAAATATTTATTTCCTTTGTACTTTGGAGTGCATTATCAGTTGTGCCTTATTTGTTCATATACATGCTTATAAACTTCTATAAATTTATTTCTTTTAGATACTATATTGATCAAGTGCAGTTCTGTTAGGTCCTTTGCACCTTGTGTATTTTTGGAAGTTGTAGTCCAATGTATCTAGAGGACGCCAGGTTGGGGAAGGCCGATGCAGCTGTTAAGGCACAGGCACGCATGGCTTAATTTCATAGGGATTTTAGGCTACTTTGACCTAAATAGTAGCTAATCATAATAGCATTTTCCCTCAGGAATGTTAATGCATCCTATATAAAGCATGTAGGTATGAAAAAGCACACTAGCTGGTTAGAAAGCTGTTCCACCACCCTGATAATGGTGGAGATCTTGTGGTAATAAGCAAACCTTGGACATAGGGCTTGCTTCATACATGCATGCTCACCAAAGAAGACAGCATCAAGTGGCAAACTGCTTTTGTAAACGACCTGTCACACAAGAAGTTTCATATCACCTGATGGCACCCTGAAGGCAATAGTCACACATTCTGCAGCCATACACAAGTGATAAATAATCAAGAGGCAGACATGCACATATGTAACAGCTCCTGGCGTATGAGTGGTATTGCTGACAGGCTTATCAAGGCATTACTACAGCTGTTGCAATCTGCTCTGAAGAAGAAAAAAACCTCCTGTCTTCAGAGAGCTCCTGCAATCACACAAACAGACCAAGCATTAGATGTGCAGGAATCTACATCCCTCTTACCTGAACTAGTTGCAAGAGATAATGAAGAACATCATCATCTTCCAAACCCTCCAGTTTTTGCACTGCCATGGCTCTCACATTTTCATCGGAAAAGTTGCAGTCTAGAAGTTGCATTGGCAATCCAACATCCAAAGTGCTGTGGTCCCAGACATCTCTTTTAGCTAATAACTGGTATGTTTCAGCTACTATTTCTTGTTGTCCCCATTTCACTGAGCTAAGCAGCTTAGGGTATGCCTTTGGGTGCCTTATACTTTCATATCTGAAATGCCACAATAATTCTTTGTCTTCAGGTGTAAGCGGATTAAGAAGATCAGTGGCTATGATCTCTTCAAGCTGTTTGCGCAATTGGTTGGGCATTTCAGCTCTAGCCCTGTCCCCTTGTAGATCGCAAGCTATCTTATGCTTAGGCAAGGCTATTGGGTGGCAGTATTTGTCAAGAACAATTGAAATAGCCATTGAGTTCTCTTTATCAGGATTGGTGGCTGATGTAAGCTTATCAGCATTTATGCTTCCCTGCTCTTCCCCTTTGCCTGGAATTTTCCACATATGAAGCACGTAGTCACCAGTCCGCAGCAGGGAACGATGGTCTATCAACAAAATATTTACATAATAGAGAAGCTGGGTTTTGCATTTAGAATCAGAACTGGGGGAATCATGCGGCTGAAGGTTAGCCTTTGTAGATGATGCTGGTGCTTTGCCACAATATATCTGCAGTGTCAGTAATGCCCCTTTGGGCAAGTCTTTAATCTTGACATCAAACTCAAGCCAAGCATTCCACAGGACTTCTTGAGTAAATGGTTTGGCCGTAGTTCTTTTCTGTGAAAGGAGCTGCTGCCCATGTTGAATATTAGCCTCAACAAACACAGTAAGGTCTGAGTTTCTTGGCAGCACAGGGATATCGATGCCAATTATCTTGACCCTGAATTTCCGATTGCAATCCCAGAGTGATATAGTGAATACTCTCTCATGATCCTTGCCATCTATTGTCAGCTGTTCATGATATCCTGAAACTCCAGTGCAGTCATCCACTAAGGACCACTCTTCTTTCTGCACTTCATCCTGGTTTGGGTCAGGTGGATCATCCAGGAGCAGGTGAATTTCATCCCCGTTCTTAAGGCACTGCCTTATCCAGTGGAAGTTTTTGATAGGCGTCTCTCCTACAATATACTCATCTCTGCCACTCACCCTAAGGACAAAGTCTAGTTCACTATAATCTTCAGGAATGTTCATCAAAGATTTCTTCTTTGCCATTTTTGTGAAAAAGCTCTGAAGAATTATGTCTGGTGTGTCGTCAATACCCACTTTAATCTTCTGGCTAGTTGTTCCTCTGTGTATATTTATAAAAATGCTATTTTTAACAATTCTAGTAAGCAAATACTCTGGAAGTGGTTTAGATGTAGTCCAAGGGTGCATTGAATATAATTTCGGATCCCTGCAAGATACTTCAATTGTTCGTGGAGTGACTAACCTGCGACGAGCAAATTCCAGTTCGTCATCATGCACGTTACTTACATCAGTGACATCATAGCCAATCAAGTAATTGAGTTGCTTTTGAAACTCCTGAACTTCCTCTGTGAGCTTTTGCTTTTGGACAACATGAATTTTGCCCACCTTCTTCTGTAACACTTTCCAATACAATATACAGTCAAGTGTCTGTATTATCTGATGTTTATCATAAATTTCATACCACTGTCCCTTCTTTTGGTAACGAAGAACAAATTGATCTGGGGTGAATTTATGATAGAAATCTGAGGCCTGATTCCTCTCTATTGCTCGCATCCAAACATGTGCTTTCATCTGTTCTACCGTACAGTTGCTGGCTATATCTATTAACATGGTGCTTGTGGGTAGAACAAATTCAATGGATATCAGTTCTGTTGAAGACAAACTGCTTGCCGTACAGTGTGGCTTCATCCTCCTCCTCCTCCGTTTGTTGTCATCTCTCATAACAACAGGTTGCTCGCTGCTCTCCAACTCCATACTACAGGAAATCTATGAAAACACAGAAAAGGATCAGGTCAGTTTTTTTCTGGATGTTGCCAGCATATATCTGCTGAATTTTCATAAATGCTATTGGGTACAAGCCAGCCAGAGTTAAGCATTTTTAAGTCCTTTTGACTTCTTCCCCTTAAAGCCAATGGAATTTAAACTAGCTCCTATTTTAAATAGAAAATAAAATTAACTGGATTTTAAATTTTAAAATCCAGTCAAAATGTCTGAATAGGATATTTACATATATTCAGAGGAGCTTTGGTAGGTAGCCTATTGCTCCCAAAAGGAAATAACTAAAATATGGAAAAGCTGTCATATATACAGACCACAACACTATGCTGATCTAAAACCTCAGATCTGATTCTGTGAACCTAAATCTCAAAGTTAAAGGAGATTCTTGCTTAGCTTAATTAATGCTTTCCATTTTTTATTTTATTTATTTATTATTATTATTAACACACCTATCTTTCAAGAGTTTAGAGCATTATATATAGAATATTCATCCAGTCTCATCATGATACTGGCCAGGCCAAGCCCTGCTTAACTTCAGGAACAGAACTTCACAAGGCACCTTGAAACTATTTTCTTTGAAGTTCAGCAGCTTCAACTCCCACCATCACCACCGCTTTTTTGTTTTAGACTCTCTCTTTGGACAGTTCTTACATGAAATGCTTTAAACACTCAAGAGCACTATATAAATACTCAACAACAACATTCACTTGAAGAACACTTGCAATATTAGTGTGTCATTTAGACAGAGACTAGCCTAAGAAAAATCCCAGGGCTTGGCTGCAGCTCAGAAATTTAATTCTGCCTCCTAAAGTATTGATGCTGATGCTTAGGAATTTGAAATATCTTTTCATCCCTGCATAAGAAATGCTAGTATGGTAAACATATAGATTCTTGCCACCCCATGATAACCCCAGTTTCTAACGTTCTGTCCTCTTCGTAAGAAATTTTGTCAACCCTTTCCATATATTAAGTTGCCACTCTTTCTTGAAGATATGCTAAAATGTCTGAGACATATCTTAAAATATCAGCTTCATGTTACTTGATAACACTAACCATTTCCAATTATTGTCATTAAATTTAATGTATGCCCTTATTCACTGTTCTTACTAATTTAATCAATATGCAAGTTAGAATATATTTATTTAAATAATTAATGTTGAGCATGCATGTCTCTCTAAACATTTTCTATAGTTATAATAAAAAATAAGCATTTCCAAAACATCATCAGTGCCTATTGCAAATAGAGGTGAAAAGACTCTGTAGGAAAAACTGCACTGGACACAGGTAGTAATTTTCTTTAAAAATTAACATAGTTAAGAGTTGCCTTGATTCATCAGAGCAAAATCCATCTAATCCAATATACTGGAAGCTCACAGGCTGAGAAGGAAGGACATTTCCCAGTTTGTCCCAGTCAAATGTTATCATCTTGCCTTACCGATGACAAGAAACACTAATTTGTTCTCAGTTTCAGTTCTGCTACATCAGATGAAATGAAGGATAACGGACGCAAAGTATTTCTGATTTAGTTTCCCTTTAACTAATAGAAGCTATGTTGCTCAACAGCAGCATTTTTCAGTACAAACTTTAAATTAACAAATCCACCTATTTGGATGGAAAGCAACCCCTTTCCCATCTTCTATTCCCTAGAAAACCTTAGCACAAGAAGTGAGTATAACAAAACAACTGTGGGGCAGCATAAATTACTAAGCAGTATTTTTCATTTTCTAAGAACCAAGTAAGAGAAAGCAAAAAGACATTAACAAAATATTACCTGATTGCAAAACAGAAACTGAGCTGCTGAAGAAGACTCATTTGTACAGTTTTTAAGCCTGCCTATTTTAAAATGACAACCATTCACAGTATGAAGAGTTGTTAGTGTAAGCTGTTCTGCTTTCTTGTTCGTCTTCATAAGCAGATGCAAAGGAAGTGCTCTAGTAACCAGGAAGGAAGCTTTAACCAACTTGGTTATAAACATGATCGGGTTGTTTTTTTTAATAGTCAGTGTTTTTCCTGTTAAGAGTAGTCAAATATATGCTTACTGTAATAGCAACCAGAAAAAAGAGGAACATATTTTTGAAACATACGTGTGGGGGCATGTGGTATAAATTGCCCAAGAGAAAAATTAGGAAATGAATTCATTCAGTATGTATGAAAATAGTAGATATGCTTCACATTTGTTAATAACTATTATTAGTTCTGTGGTTGGCAAACTGTATACCAGGACTCCTTTGGGAGGTACAGAGCACATGGAGGAAGGAGTGCCAGGGAGGGATAGGATCCTGAGGCCTTCCCACTACCAGCCAGTTCTCAGAGGTTGAATGAACCATTACAGAGGATCCTCATTGATCCAGATTGGATTTATAGGACTGAATGCTCCTCCACTTGTTCCATCATCCCAACATGATTGATAAAGAGTGGCTGCTATGTAATAACAGTGTTTCTGTATGTGGGGTTTTACAAGGGGGACAGAGACATCCTGTTCTATTCCTCTTCTAATGCCATTGTTGGATTTGTGCCACAATCCCAAGATCCTTGCACACCGCAGCAGGCTCAATGCACACAACTGTAAGGATTTCTGTATGATCACATGTAGAACAAATTATTGGTACTCCGTAGGAAGAACCCAAATGGGGCTGAATGCAAAGGTTCGAGGAACACTGGCTTAGCTAGTAATTCGTTAATACTAATAAGCGAATGGGCCCACTGTCTGTCTGTGGACATCCTCATAATATGAAATATAGGAAACAAAGTGAAGGACTAAGAAACATGTACTTCCCAATAAATATTTTAAACATTTCAGTCCATTCTCTCAGATAACCATGGGTGTCAGCTTGAACTATGTAAGTTACTAATACCACTTAAACATTATCTTCATTAAAGAAAGAAGAAGCTTGCTGTGAAGAAGAACTAAGTCATCTGTAGCACTCATGTCAGTTTATACAAGGGGTGGGCAGCTTGTAGCTTTTGGGCTCCCATGTGGCCCTCAGCCTAATTTCATGCAGAGATTAGGGAGGCAGCGAGAGGGAAAAGGAGGGCAGGAAGGGAAAATGTGTGGGGAAGCTTAAACAGATGGAGTGATGGAAGGAGTGGGGGACCCTTTGCAAGTGATCAGTTCAGACCTCTGTCAGTGCAATTTGTCCCTCTCCTGGCAGCCTACTGGGCGAGGAGAGAGGGAGAAAAGGGGATTTCAAAAAAAGAGTGAGAAAAAGGGGTGACCCACCCACTTTTGGCTCCAGCCCCGCAGCCAGCATGCACTTCCCAACAGATTATCCCCAGGGAATGTGGCTCTTGACAGAATGAAGGGTTTCCTCCCCTAGTTTATACCTTATTCTCTCAGGGTCCAAAATGTCACAGCTGAGCTTTGAGGCTAACAGGTTCCACAGAGAAAAGGGAAACACTCTTTGAGGTAGAAACAATTTGTCATCTTCAGAGAACTCCTTCCTTGATGTAAAAATCCACAAGAGCAATTCTATAAGGCAATAAAACAAAACAAAATAAAAACACAGCAACCAATTCATTGGTCCAGCTGGCTGAAGAGGCTTCTGGTAGCAAGGGAGTTCTGCCATGTTTTCCACCGAGTTACAGGTTGAGCTAGCAGCAGCTAATTTAGAGTCACTCAACACTTTCCACTTCTCACTGAGTACGGCCTCTTTCTGTGCCTCAAAAGAGGCAAGCAGTTTGTGGAAAATAAAATGCGTGGGTGATGATGTGATTAAAGGCTGTGACTAAAATGTTTTAAGACATCTGAAAGCTGGCACCTTGTCTCCTGAACACCTGCTGCGATGCGGAGTATCTCTTGCAATTGCCAAGGCTACAACAAGATCCTGTGTCCAACTACCAAGGTTGAACCTTCCAGCAACTTCCTATCACTGAGGCCACTCTTACTTGGATGGTTGCCTCACAATATGTTAGAGCCAAAAGTCCCTCTGGGTTTCATACTCTGGGGGCTCATCCTTGCAACCACCACACCTCTGCATCAGGGCCAGGCAGACCTCACTGGTTGGGTTCGCATGTCACTTTAAGCCATGGTGGTTTATAAACTACAGACAGTAGCTTATAAGCTACTGTGACTGAGTTCAGACATGACGATAACCTACAATGAGTTAAATAAGCCATGATGGCTTGTTTAACCCATCGCTGGTTATCAGGTCGTCTGTCAAGAATGTTTTAATCCACAATGGCTTATTTGGTGAAATAACCCATTCTGATAACTCACAGTCTGCAATAAGGGTTATTTAACCTACTGTGGGTTATCGTGTCATCTGGTGCTCACTGTGACTTATTCTGGTTGCCTACAGAGTTGGCTGGTAAGGCAAGCCAAAACCACTGCAGCCACCCTGCTCCAACCAGCAGAGCCCTTTTTCTGAGATCTGGCAAGCAGCCCAGGGACAACCGCAGCCAAACAAGTACAGCCTTCCCTGATACTGCACTACAGTTGACAGCCTTGCACTATCGCATTACTCCACTACAAAGAAGTTACACAGTGACAGGCTTCCCTGATCACTACTTTGAAACTGCACAGCTTGGGAAATAGGGAAAAATTGGGGAACAGGGGAAGATGCTAACTTTTTCATGAAGAAATTCAGTTCTACAATTATCCACTATAGCATCTGAAGGCTTCCCATGAGGGCATCCCAACTGTGCAATTTTGCCCTATTCCAGCTACCTATCAGGGAGTTCCCCCTTTTTCCTTCTCTGGTCACCAGGGGCACTGCTAGGTTCTCAAACGATCCAGGGCACAGGCCCATAATATAAATTTGCATATATATAATATATATATGAGTCTAAGCACACCTCATGTATATATATGTGTGTGTGCACGCACGCGCGGTGTGCTTGCATGTGTGTATAGATTATATACATATATACTTGAGAAGTGTGCATTGACCACCCGCCCCACTTCAACTCGCATCCCGATTCAGCATTTTGGAAAACATCCTGCTTCTGCTCAGGCCAATTTATAGTTGGACCATTTCAGCTCAGCCCTGAATCAGAGTCAAGGTTTGGAAAAAATGAGTCTTTATGCTTCCTGCTGACAACCATGGGAAATTGGAAAAAAAATCTGTAACTTTTTCTCTTGGTCAGAACTGGATGACAATTTCAGGCACAGTAGCCCTCTAGAAAGGGATTATACCTGTCCAATGTCAGAAAAATAGGTTATATTTTGATTTTCTTTTAAAGGGAACTGCCAATAACATTTTTATTACTTGGAAGAATTGGATAAAATTTTCAGGATTCATTGCCCCATCAGAGCAGATCATATCTGCCAAATTTCAGAATGATAGCCACAGGGGTTTTTGTGTAAGGGTGGCCTTAACATTTTGAGGTCTCCAAAAGAGGACATACTTTTCTCCATTTTCCTTGCGGACCAGTGTTCTGAAAATTATAGATAGCCTAAGGTTGTCTCTAAGTAAGAAACCAGCAAATTTTCAGAAGGATAGGTTAAGCACTTCATGTTGGAGGGGCATAGTCCAATTCGGAGGAGGGAGTCATTTGCTTTCCTTCCCCTTCACTCCTTCCCCAGTAGTTTTTGGGTAAGTTTGTATGAAAATGCACAAGTCATTAGAGATGTCCCCCAGGCAAAAAAACTGCAAAGTTCCTGAAGGATATAAATGCATGCAAATGTAGAATTGCTAGAATTTGTTTACATTTCACCAATGTTAGCAGCAGGGGAACATGGGTGGGAAGGTGCTACTGCACTCATGTCCTGCTTGTGAGTTTCCCATGGGCATCTGGTTGGCCACTGTGTGAACAGAATGCTGGACTAGATGGACCTTGGTCTGATGCAGCACGGCTCCTCTTATGTTCTTAAATAGAGAGTGCCTCTGAGCATATGAAGAATGCTTTTCCTTAACCACTGAGTACTTACATTCTCCCCCTACCAATTCTATTCACCCTCCAGCAACTCTTCATATAAAACAGATGTCTTTTGTGCAATTCTCCTCATTTGTTATGCACAAGCTCTCATTGTATCTTCCTCCTCATAACTTCATTTGTGCCAAGACTTCACCAGGATTCAGTCAATGAGTCTGTTTTCAAAACTAGGGTTAAGTTATGGAGAAGCTCTGAGCGTGTACTAAGTGCCTTTCCCTCACACCTGACAAAACATGCATAGGACTGAGCTGAAAGGGTAGTCAATTCATTAGACGGAATTGGGTAGGCACTGTATTAACCATGCAGTACCATGCTCGCAACTCAGGACTTATTTCTGAGGAAACATGCAGAACGTCAGGGTGCGAACCTTCCTGCAAAAGTAACTTCTGCTGGAATCATATGCACACTTTCTTGTGGGTAAGCTTCATTAAACATAATGGGGCTTCTGAGTAGGCATACATAGACTTGTATAAATGAGCAGTATTTATCTCCCCTCCACTTATAAACAAACCCCAAACTCCTATTTTTATTAAAGCTTTCTGTTCAGAGGAACATAGGAAGCTGCCTTGTACTGAGTCAGACCCTGGGTCCATCTAGCCCATTACCATCAACACTGACTGGCAGCAGCAGCTTTCCAGGGCTTCAGGCCGGATTCTTTCCTAGCCCAACCTGGAGATGTTGGGGATTGAAGCTGGGACCTTCTGCATGCCAAGCATGTGCTCTGCCACTGAGCTACAGCCCTTCCTATCGCTAGATAATGGCAACTGACAAACAAAACAGCCCCAGATTTGTTTCTCTGCAACCATGTGAACCCACTTTTTTCAAAGACTTGAATGAGAAGGAGAAAAACCAACCCTCTTGTCTGTTTGTATAAAGTCAAATACAGTTCAGAACTTCTCTTGCCCACGGAAGGGAATTCTCTGTAAGAATTCCCCAAGATATGTTCTGGGTGGAATAAAGAAGAGAAAGAAAGAAAACAGGATAGGGGAAGGAAGACGAAAAGAATAGTGATTGGAAATGCGTGGGGTGGGAGGGGGTAGAGAGAATTCCCTAAGCCAAGAGACTCCTTTCAGAGATGTAGTACTTCAGAGGGATTTAGGAGGCTGTGGAGGGTTTCTAAGGATTGCACATACTTAAATTAACTTTATGAGGTGAGGTGGCTGAGGAGTTTTTCTAGCTTTTTAAAAAACCGTAGAACCTATTTAAAAGCTTCAGCAGGTCCTCGATCATGACAGCACATAGTCATAACCATCATTTTGGAATAATTTGAGTCCTACAGCTATTTGGAGAAATTAAAGTGGAAGGGGAGAAAGAAGTTTGTGAAGACTGACTGGATCCTTTGCTGTACTGAAGCTACTAAACTTCTGCAGAATCCAAAGGTTCCAGTTTGGGGCAGTAAAATCAGATGCTGTGTGAAATAGCAGTATTTCACATGGTGCTCTCTTTCTTCCTTTCCTTCTCCCTCTTCAAAATTTCATTGCAAGCAAGCTCCCAACAGTGGGGATGTAAGAGCAGAAAAGTAGAATAATATATAGAATCATAGAACAGTAGGGTTGGAAGGGGCCTATAAGACCGAGTCCAACCCTCTGCTCAGTGCAGGATCTAAGTCAAAGCATCCCTGACAAGTGGCTGTCCAGCTTCATCTTGAATGCCTCCAGTGTGGGAGAGCCCACTACCCCCTAGGTAATTGGTTCCATTGTCATATTGCTCTAGCGGTCAGGAAGGTTTTCCTGATGTTCAGCCAGAATCTGGCTTCCTGTAACTCGAGCCCATGATTCCATGTCCTGCACTCTGGCATGATCAAGAAGAGATCCTGGCCCTCCTCTCTGTGACAACCTTTGAAGTACTTGAACAGCGCTATCCTATCTCCCCTCAGTCTTCTCTTCTCAGAGCTGAACATGCCCAGTTCTTTCAGTCTCTCTTCATAGGGCTTTGTTTCCAGTCCCCTGATCATCTTTGTCGCCTTTCTCTGAACCCTCTCCAGCTTGTCTGCATCCTTCTTCAAGTGCGGTGCCCAGAACTGGACACAGTACTCCAGATGAGGCCTAACCAGTGCTGACTAGAGGGAAACTAGTACTTCCCGGGATTTGGAAGCTATGCTTCTGTTAATGCAGCCCAAAAGAGCATTTGCCTTTTTTGCAGCCACATCACATTGTTGGCTCATCGTCAGCTTGTGATCTACAACAATTCCAAAATCCTTCTCGCTTGTAGTGTGGTTGAGCCACGTATCCCCCATCTTGTAACTGTGCATTTGGTTTCTTTTTCCGAGGTGCAGAACTTGGCATTTATCCCTCTTAAATGTCATTCTGTTGTTTTCTGCCCAGCGCTCCAGTCTATCAAGATCTTAAATCTGGATTTCCCCATAAAGTCAATTTAGCATGGGAAAATGGATCAAACTGTAATTGACGTGACATTATATGCCAGACTTCCCTAACTGCCAAAATTGTAGGAGGAGCTCTGTCTACTTTAATATGCCGAGAACCTAATGCCATCCATTTAAAGAGAGGCTCCAGACAAGAAGATTCCAATACTGACCACGGCGGAAAATCTAATTTGAGTGGAAAAGACCAAAATTCAGTAGAGGTCAGCAAATAGGCCCGATGGTACATAGCTAGATCCGGAAAACCAAACCCGCCTTCATTAATTGGAAGTTGCATCCTTTTTAAAGATATTCTTGGTGGAGAGGAATCCCAAAAGAATTTACGAAACAAAGCATTGAGTTTTTGGAAATATTTTCCAGGTATAAGTAATTTTGCCCCATTCTAGCAAACTGCCAAGGAGTTATAGCCCCACCGTCTTTGCTTGTTCATGGAGAAGTGGCCAGAAAAGGGAAAAGTCAGGCAGTACAACACAGCCTTCCCTCATTTATGGGCCTGAGACTATGGGTGCTTCCAGACAACATTTTTATCTGCCATCGCCCTTCTTTATTCACAGAATTTGGGGGGGGGGGCAGACAATGACATCTTTTACTCATAACCCTCCTGTATTTTCCCACCATTCCTTCTCTCTTTTCTTGTCACAGAATATCAATTAAGGAGAAAAAGATGGAATAGATGCACAGTGTCTTCTAATTGGTAGCGCTAGGAGCTCTCCATCCAAAAGCTCCATCTGGGCTACCACTATGGGAACATTTGCATTACCAAGTGACTACAAGTTGATATTTCATAGGAGGTGTATAAAAAGTCTTCTGACATGTTTTAATTTAAAGCAGTGTTACGAAGTAGCTCTCATTTGAGTGAACAGTACTTACTCCATTTTGAGACACAGCCAAAAAGCCAGGCGTCTTCACCCCTAGCCTCAGCCAAGGTGGGAGAAAGGCACAGGAATGGGGTTGAGCACATTGTGCAAGACTAGATCAAGCAATTCAGTTTCTAATGGACTGCTTAAAATGCATTCCCTAAAGGAAAAGGTGTGTGTGTGTGGGGGGGGAAATTCAGTAAAACATGAATGTGCTGGATAGCAAGAGTGATATCTGGTAAGTTACCTAGTCAACTATCTGCAATATGCTCCCATTGTTGAACTCTAGCCTTGACACCTGTCTCTAAGACAGTCATTAACATGCAAGGCCATCTTTTGTTAAAAGAGTAAGAGATAGTAAGTAGGACTTTTGTTTCCTGCAAGTACAGCCACCAACCCCAAGCACCCTCTTTTGTTATATGGGATGGAAGGCCAACTCAATCTTTATCCCAATGCAAGCAGCACCATTTCCAGTGCCTTTAAGCAGTATCTGGTTCATCAAAGTTGTGATGTCACTGCCCTTCTCTATACTGTATAAGAGAAGCCTCAGGCTGGGGAAGTCCCGAGTCCCCACTCTTCCCAGAAGTGTGGGGCCATGCTGCCGAAATCATTAGGTGCCTCACCCCTTCAGGGGTATGGTGCCACACTGCTGCTGAAATCACTCAGAGTCTCGCCTCTCAGCAGAAAGGCTCCATCCTGCAATCACTGAAATCACTAAGCTCCTTGCTTGCCAAAGCAAGGTGCCAACAGCGGGTGCTTTGCCTCCCCTCATCAAGGCTCTCTGCTCTTCTTCCTCTTCACCTGAGACTAGGAATTGCAATGTGCACTAGTTCCTATCTGCAGGAAAGGGCTTCAGCCCAAGGAAAGGCATATGCTTTTGGAGCTTCTTAATACAAACTGTAGCCTCCACTCCTGCTTTCCCTTCTCTGTGCGTATAGGCTCCAGGCCTCAGGAATACACCTTCCCACAGTCTTGAAAGCTATTTTTAGGCCTGGAGCTTGGCTTCACCAAGAATGCAGCTAATTTCCTCACTAAAACATAACTTGGTGAAGGCTGGATCATCCCCAATTGGTCGTAAGTGTTAAATCCATTTGCTTACCTAATTACCCAAGACCAGCTTGTGTATTTGAATCTTTGTAAATCTCAATGAATGT
The DNA here is from genome assembly GCF_057233095.1 of Heloderma suspectum. Taxonomy (NCBI): domain Eukaryota; kingdom Metazoa; phylum Chordata; class Lepidosauria; order Squamata; family Helodermatidae; genus Heloderma; species Heloderma suspectum. Next base: position 104,215,473 of record NC_139464.1, read on the forward strand.
GCCATTGTGGCGTTATCCTTTCCAACAGTGTCTGAGTGTGAATCTCTTTGGGTGGGAATCACGATCTTAGCCATATACAACTCTATTGCCAACATCTAAAGATTCCTTATAAGCAGGTGTGTGAGTCTCGTTAGAATGTGTGCAAGTTTGTACATGGGTCTAACTAGAGCACATTATGTAACAGCAGGCAGGGGAATCTGCAATCCAAAGTAAAGAAATGGAGGGAGGGATGGAGAGGCTAGTTAACCATTATTCCTCCTGCCATTTGTCCATTCAAAATAGCACCCCCGCACCTACTTTCTCATCAATGAGGGTGAATAAAAGGCCCCTTTATCTTCCCTCCACAGGGAGAAAGGTAGCTTGGCATGGTTGGTTTTCAGCGGGAAAGTGGCAGAAAGGGAAAGGGTTAAGCAGCTACTTCCTGTGCTTAAAACTGGCAGCCTCCCCTAGCGGCTGAAGACTCTTCACACACAGCTGTTGCCAGGTTTGGCCCTGAGAGAATTAAGATTTCCAGAGTTTACTCAAGGAAGCCGTGACAGTTAAAATGGTTTCGCTTTTTAATGTAAAATGATACAAAAAGTTTCACTGAAAAGTGTTTCCTCAAAGCAGAAGGCTTATTGCTTCCCACCTTATCCAGTACTGACAGTAGTAATTATTCCTTAACAACCTATACAGAAGTACCTAACACCTTTCATTCAGTTTTATTCACGTAACATACTACTCCCAAAACTATGTTACTCTATTGTGCCTTTAGTACTGTGATATCGCAACATCACATAAGAAAAACATATTCATGAAAGCATATAAATAACTGTTAACATTTTACTGCATACTTGATCTTCAATTTAAGAAGAATCCTTAATGACCTCAATTTATTTAAGAATGTACAAAAATATACTTGCAAAAAGGCATCTGAAATATCCTAAGCTTTAAGCAGGAAGAGAGTTCTGTTTCAAGAACACACTGTCCGTGCCTTTATGCAATCTCTGATAATGCAAATGCTTATACCTCTCAGCAGTCCTTTTGGCTGAGGTTACACTTGTGTAAAGACATTTCCAGGAACTGGTGCTTAAATTAATATAGAAGAATGGGGCAGAGTTCACAAGATTACAAAAGCCTTAGACATACGTGGCATAAGCCTAAAATGCTGGGGGGGGGGGGGGAGAGTCCTCCAGTGCAATTTAAATTGATAATAATTTCTCCAGTGGAGGCTGGCTCCGATGTCGGTGTGGCGGTGAATCCACTCCAGTTTTCAGTAAGAACCAGTCAGAACTCTAAAGGAGCTATCCAAGGTGTGGAGCCCAGAGCAGATTCACCACCCCACTGACATCGGAGACACCAGCTTCTACTAAATTTCTCCAGGTGGAATCCAATTAACTCATCCCACTGACAGTGATTCCCACTGACAGTGATTCCCGCTTCCTCCTGCAGTCCGCTGTGCACCCTCAGAATCAGCTTCAGAGGGTTGGAGAACCTTCTGGAGGAGATTTTGGGAGGGCATGGATAGCTGCAGGGGAAGAAGAGGAGGAAGTCTGCTCACATGACATTGGATTCCACCCTCCAATTCTGAACCCATTTAGTACACTATTACTTTCCTTGAGACTTGGGCTGTAAACCAGTTAATATTTTTAGGTGACTAATCAGTAAAAAGCCAGATGATTATTGAGATTTAAATAAACATGTATATTATCAACACTTCAATGTGTGTGTGCCTTGAGACATGTGAGAAAATTGAATGAACAACTATTTAACCATTCAATCACTTGTTGTTCAGTGTTGCTTGTTGAAAAAATCTAATTAAAATATTTGCTAGTTGTTGTTTTTTTTGAAAAAACACCCCTTTCTAAGACACAACACATTCTTCCAAATGACTGGCCTTGTAACAATGTAACATTAAAAAAAACCTTCATAACTCTGATACTAGAAATAGAAAATGCCAAGAATAGGGTCTGAACAGGTAACAGGAGACTCAGGTGCCAGCCTGCATGGGATTCCTATCCTTTATTTATTCATTTCATGTTTATACCACCCAATAGCTGAAGCTCTCTGGTGGTTCAGAAAATTAAAACCACAAAAATACAATATACAATATAATAGATTAAAACTACAGAATAAAAATGCAACCAGAGTAAAACCTAGCAGCAGTGCAGGTATTTAAAAAGCAATAGCAGATTTAAGACAGCAGAACTAAAAAACTCAATGCTCAAATGCTAAAAATGCCTGGGAAAATATAAAGGTCTTCACCTGGCGTCAGAAAGAGTACAACGTAGGCACCAGGTGAACCTCTCTAGGGAGTTTGTTCCAGAGTGCAGGACACGGAATAATGGGCTCAAGTTACAGGACGCCAGATTCTGGCTGAACATCAGGAAAAACCTCCTGGCTGTTAGAGCAATACAACAATGGAACCAATGACCTAGGGAGGTAGTGGGCTCTCCCACACTGGAGGCATTCAAGACAAGGCTGGACAGCCATCTGTCAGGGATGCTCTGACTTGGATTCCTGCATTGAGCAGGGGCTTGGACTCGATGGCCTTGTAGGCCCCTTCCAACCCTACTATTCTATGATTCTATGAACCAGGGTGCCACATCAGAAAATGCCCTTTTCCTGTTAGCCACCTGCCTTACCTCTTTTGGCAGGGGCTCCTGGAGAAAGACCCCTGAAGATGATCTCAAGGTCCAGGCAGGTACATATGGGAGGAGGCAATCCTTCAGATAACCTGGCCCCAAGCCATTTAGGGCTTTGAATGTTAATACCAGCACTAATACCTTTCTGCCCCTGATTCCAAGATGATCCCTCTTAACACACTATTAAGCACCTCAGCCACTTTCTCCAAGCTGAGATGCAGACAAAAGGCTCTGTAATGCAGACTCCAGCAACAGAAGCTCTGTAAGAGTTCTCAGTCCTTAAGCACCTCCAGGTGTTCACTACAGTGAGCAAGCTAAGACACAAGCTGATAGTACCAAACAGCTAATGTGCCTAAAGTGCAATCCTATGCATATTTAGACAGAAAAAAGTCCTGCAATTCCTAGCATTCCCTAGCCAGCCATGCTGGCTGGGGAATGCTGGGAGTTGCAGGACGTTTTTCTGACTAAGATACATAGGATTGTGCCCTAAAAGAGTCATTTGCCGGTGTTTCAAGTAGTTTGGAAGGTGGGGGCAAAGTAAACACTGTTGTCCCTTTAGTCCTTGTTCTGTTTAAAATACAGCTATTAAAAAAAAAAAAAAACACTGGGTCCCAACCACACTTAGGCCACACAACCCAAAGAAAGTTAAGCACATATCACCACCAGAGAAGCTAGGCTGCTGGGTACATGAGACAGAGTCTTCTTTGTGTAAAAAGCTGTGGAATTCCCTCCCAAAGGAGGTTATGTTGGCCCCATCATTACTGAATTTTAGATGGGCAGTAACATCTATACTGTTTCACTGGGACCTTGATGGATTTCAACATCGTTCTTGTTTGATTTCAGCATGGCTGGTTGGGGGCGTTGTCGGACTTTTTTCTGCCGAAACATGTATAAGATTACAGTCTAAGAAGGTAATTTTCTACTTTCAGCTAATTATTTGTCCCTTTCACAACCTACAACTACCCTTCCTTACAGACAAAAAGACTTTCCAAGTTCATGCCTCAGCCCAGTTTCAGTGGCAGGCCTTAGTTCTATAGTTTGTCGCAGAACAATAAAGAGGTGCATGCCTTTAAACATATCTAGACCACATTTTACTCAACAAAGGATCATCAGAACCAGCCTCGGCCTTTATACTATCTAAAGGGGAAAAACTTAAGCCATGACCACCACTCTGTCAGCATCCCATTCATCCCACGCCACTGCTGGTCACTCTTGTTCCTTCTCCAGCTACATATTTAAAAGATTTTTATCTGTCATACCACTATAATAGACTTCAGGGTGGCTTACAACTCTAGTTAAACACAGTTTAAAACAGGTGCAAATAAACAGCAACAGCTAATACTGATAAAAACAGTTGCAGCAAAGTAAAAGCTCACCAGGCAAAGTTGCTTAGCGATGGAATTCCACAGCCAGGGCTCCACCACATATAGTCACCCCCTAACCCCTGAAGGCAGGGGCACCTCAACTGCAGGTTTCAAATGATGGGCAGTTTTACATGGGAGCACCTCTAATTTTAAAAATTAACCACTGATAGTGATGGACCAAAGTCTCCCTTCCATAGGACAATGGCTGTTTCACACGTGACACATGTTTTATTTATTTATTTGAAACACTTGCTTCCTGCCCTATATCATTAAGATCTCAGGGCAGTGTACAGATAAAATCAATTTAAACAATATAAAACAATACATAATTTAAACAGCTAAAAACATATTAAACCTTTAAACAAGCTAATACGAATTAAAATCTAAAACAATAAAACAGTTAAAACAGCATGCTACTTTAGGGAATGCACTTAGCCCTAAAAGGTTTTGGTAAAAAGTCATGTTTTACTTGGTGCCAAAATGAAACCAGTGTATGAGCCAATCAGGCCTCCAGGGGGAGGGCATTCCACAACCAGGGTGCCACAGCAGAGAAGGCCCTCTCCCATGTCCCACCATAGTGTATGTCTCGCACTGGTGGGACGCAGATGAGGGCCCTTCCAACAGATCTTAGTCCTTGGGCAGGCATACATAGGAAGAGGCACTCCCTCAAATATCAAGGTCCTAGGCCACTTAAGGCTTTAAATGTAATCACCAGAACCTTGAATTCTGACCAGAAGCATATTGGCAGCCAGTACAATTCCTTTAAAACTGGTGGTTTAAAACATACGGTTTTCTCTCCCCTGTAACTGTAATATGACCATAACTACATGGGCTCTCTTCCTCTCCCATCTTAACAAACACAAGGGGTAGGGGGCATTTCTAGCATCATGTGTAAAAACAACAACCGGTCTCTGAGAACAGTACTCAGATATGTATTTGTACACATGCACACAAAATTCAATATAAAAACATAAGATGAGCCCTGCTGGATCAAACCAAAGGCTCATCAGTCCAGCAGTCTGTTCACACAGTGGCCAACCAGACGCCTATAGGAAGGCCACAAGTAGGACATGAGTACATTAGCACCCTCCCGCTCATGTTCCACAGCAACCAGTGTACACCACCTCTGATACTGGAGGTAATTGATAGCCATCGTGAGTAGCCACTAACAGCCCTATCTTCTATGAATCTGCCTAATTCCCTTTTAAAGCCATCCAAGTTGGTAGCCATCAGGGAGAAAAATTATTTCCTCGCTCAGGACATCTACATGAAATCAGTACTAAATAACTTAATACTGAGTATTTTTATAGATGTTTTTAAATGTTCAAAATGTTTCACAGACAATATTATTGCATATCGCAGATGGGGTTGGTATTGCTGCAGCTGAGACTGTCGTGTTTTAAACCACCTAGACAGTTCATGGCTGAAGAGATATTTGGCTCTTCAACTCACTATAGTAACTCACAACTCACACTGCTAGGATGAAATCGTGTGCACCTTTAGACAGAAAAAGTCATACAACTCCCAGCATTCCCCAGCCAGCCATGCTGACTGGGGAATGCTGGGAGTTGTAGGGCTTTTTTTTTTCCTGTCTAAACATGCATAAGATTTCGCCTTTAGCTACTACACTACTTGCTCTACCCCACACTGTTCAGACTGGTTCGTTCCTAGTAACACCCATGTACTCCAATTAGTTTAACATGGAATAAACCGGCATCTTTAAACCACAAAACTATGTACATCCCCAACGTCAACCATACATCTGCACAAAAATTAAAACATAAGAAGAAGCTACAGAAACCAACCCCGTTACGCTATAACCATCCCGACTGCAAACTGGAGGGATGTTAACCCCGTGTGGGGCTCAGCCTAAACCAGCGTTGGTAAAAACAAAAAATAATAATAAATCCACAGTTACGTTTCTCGTGGGACCCCATCTAGGGCAGAATAGCCAGCGTTATGTTTACCACGGGTAAAACCCAACGTAAGCGCTACGCAGAGTAGACCCACTGGAACAAATGGGGCTTGGGCAAGTCGCGGCTAACGCAAGTCCCGTTCACTTTAGTGGGTCTCCGCTACGTACGACTTGCGTGAGATTTTAACTCGTGGCGCCCCGTTTGAGGGAGGCCTCCTCCAAAGCCAGCCGCTGTTTCGACGGAGACTTACTCCGAAGGGCGCTGGCGGCGGCTGCCTTTCTCCTCCAGCGCGCCCAGGTGGAGGGCCGCCAGCAAGAGTCATCCACAGCAGCAGCGCTGCTCCGCCCGGACCGGTTTCTGGAAGCGGAGGCGGCGGGCAGCGGAGGGGGCAGCCGAGCGAGGCGCCCCCGCCCCTCCGTCTTCCGCGACTTGCTGGCGCGGCCGAAGGAAAAGCGACCCCCCCACACACCCACCCGCGCGCGCGCCTCCGCCGAGCTGCTCACAAGGCCGCCCGGTCGCGGCCCGGCGTTGCCCGCGGGGAGGCGCCGCACGCAGCAGCCGCCCCACCACCTTTCCCCAGTCCCCGCTTCCCTCGGTGGGGGAAGCCCGGCACCTGCCCGGGCGGAAAAGGCAGCCCGGCGGGCCGCGGAGACTCGGCAGGACGGCCCCGCGCTCGGAGCCGGAGGCTGGGCTGGGCTGGCCAACGCCGGGGGAAGGGGCCTCTCCGGAGGGAACACAGCCGGGGCAACAAGTGGCAGCGGCCTTATGGGTTGCTGCAATCGGTCCCCTCCTCCCCCTCCTCCAGGAGGGGTCCCCTCCTCAGAAGTAAATTCAGCAGGGCTTTCTTTCCCGACACGTACGGCGTCAGACAGCCCCGTTCCTTGCCTGTTTTAGGTCTGCCTTCCTGCGTTCCATGCGTCCGCTTTCGGTAAATTGCGCACACGATTGCAGCCTTCATCTGAAGGGAGGGAATGTGAACACGTTAGCAGGTTATAAGCTGCCCGATCCCGTGGGGTTTGCTTCTGGGAAAATGTGCACAGGACTGCAGTTTTGAGCTACCACCCGCTTTTTTTCTTGGCAAGGCTCCTTATTCGCTTGTTCCCCTTCCATTTTAATTTAACAGCACGCTACGTGACAAACAAGTTCCACAACTGCCGCTTCCTCCGCTTCTCATTCACCTGTGAGGCACAGGCCCCGGCCGGAAAAATAATGGCAAACAGCCCCTTTCGATGCTTGGAGAGGCTAAGGGCCCAATCCTATGCGTGTTCAGACAGAAAAAAAAAGTCCTACAACTCCCAGCATTCCCTAGCCAGCCATGCTGACTGGAGAATGCTGGGAGTTGTAGGGCTTTTTATTCTGTCTGAACACGCATAGGAATGTGCCCTAAGTTTGTCCCCCCCCCCCAATTCCTCATCTCACTGACGCTGCTGTATAACATGCATACATTCAGGCAGTGAACGCTTCCTGGCATTCAGATACAGCAATGGGAAGTATGTCACCCTTCAACATCTTACAGATGTGAAAAGGAATAGAACACACACACACACACACACACAAGATAGCTGAATAGCTTGGTATGGTTCCCAGTGCATTGTAAAAATAAAAAAAATCAAATCAGTATCAAGGGAAGTTCTTTTCCTTTTATTTCTACAGAATTTCAAAGTAAGTAGGCATCCCAATCCTATGCATGTTTACTCAGAACTAAGTTTCACTGTTCAGTGAGACTTGCTTCCAGGTAAGTCTGCATAGAACTGCAGCTTATAATTGCAACTTTACTGGGAAATAAATCCCATTGATTCCAATAACACTATCTTCCACTTAAAGCTGCATCTGGGAATAAGTCCCATGGAACTCAGTAGAGCTTACTTCTGAGTAGACATGTATAGGTGTGCACTTGTATTCAGGTAGAAGAGTTTTCATATAAGATTTAAAGGTTTTGCACTAAAAGCAAAAGAGGTTGACAACAATATGAAAAGTAAAGTGAGTAGTCCAGGCTCCTCTAGAACCATAAAACCTGATCAAGCATACTAATTTCTCCTTCCACTGCTAAAGATAGTACCCACAAACTGCATTGCAACCCTCTAGAGGTTTTACATTAAAAGCAAAATAATCACTCTTGTTCAGTTTTCACCCATACTTGTAAATATTTACCAGGTGATTAATTGTTAAGTAAAAAAACCGCCCTGCAAAATTACTAAAGTCAGTTGACCTACACTAGATTAATAACCTGAGCCTCTGCAAAATTGATTTCAATAGGTAGGGCAGGCCATAGGCATGGGTGAGTTGGGCACATGCCCTGGCCACCTAGCTGAAGGGGGCAGCAAACTGCTCAGTGACTTGATGTTTGTTGAGTGTGTTGTCTGTAGTGAGTTAAGTTGGAAAAAAAAGCAGTAACCGTGCAATCCTATACATGACTCCTCAGAAACATGGGTGTCTGCTGGAATTTTCCCAGAGGATGTGTGGCAAAGCTGCACAGCAGTTTTTGCTTGTAATTGGCACGCATAGCGTGCACTGTTACAATGCACCTGTGCACTTGTGTGTGTTGCTTAGCGTCACACTCCATGACATTTGGAAGGCCTCATGGGTTAGCAGAAGATCTTGCGAACTGAACAGCACTAATGCAGAACAGTGTTATGTTCAAGAAACATCATGAACTCCAACAAAACTTTATTTAGAGTGAGAGATTAAAAACACACACATAAGAAAAAACCCAAATCCACAAATACAGTACAGCTGTCTTAAGACTATCATGTATATTTTATGGCATCACTGACCTTATCATAATATTAACAACTTCACATGACTCATCCTAGAATGATTTCCTTCATCTTGGAAACATTGGTGAGTATTCTCTAGAACAGTCTTCCCCAACCTGGAGCCCTCCAGTTGTTTTGGACTACGACCGCAGCATTCTGGACCATTGGCCATAGTGGCTGGAAGTGACGAGTTGAAGTCCAAAACTTCTGAATATCTGAAGGGCACCAGGTTGGGAAAGGCAGCTCTAGCGGGTTGCAATGGAGTCTGTGGGGAGTGTCTTTAGCAGTGGAAGGAGAAATTAGTATGCTTGATCAGGTTTTACGGTTCTAGAGGAGCCTGTACTACTGACTTAAGTTTTCATATTGTTGTCAACCACTTTTCACATCAGCTAACAATACAAGTTTTGCATGGCTTGAATTTTGAAGTACAGCAAAGATCTTTTGGAATTGCATATTTGCCCTTGAACTGTACATTGTGTGTACAGTTGCACATTTAAAAAGGCCCTAATAGCATCAGAGAACAGGTCTACCATTTCTGGTAGATCTGGTGACTGAGCAGCAATAAGGCCTGGGCACCAGGTCTACCAAGATATCATTTATTTAATTAATTTCTATACCACCCAATAGCCAAAGCTCTCTGGGCAGTTCACAAACATTAAAACCAGGAAGTGCACAGTAAAACAATACAACAACATAAAAGCATTAAAACCACAATATAGCAATGCAACCAGAATAAAACCTAAAACTAGAATAAAACCTAGATCAGCCCCTGAGAAATTTGTATACCAGGCTTATGCCTCTGTTGTTTCTCAGTGGGTAGACCTGGTGTCCGGACCATGTTTGCAACCACAGCTGAAACCCTCAGTTTTTTCCATGACTCCCTTCACCCCTGTGTCAAGAATGGGTTAATAGAGTAAGAACCACGAGGGCCATTGGGGCAGTCACGGATGCAGCAGCCACCTGGAGGTTGATGGGTTTGGAGCCGTTTCTCAGCCTGGCAGCTCAAGGCCAGGGGTTGCTCCGGCTAATTGGGAAAATGATAACAGCCGTGCCTGGTGGGAAGATGCAGCCTCTTCAGAGGGTGGAGTGGGATGTACTGGGACTGGGCTTGGGTGTTCCAAATCTGCCTGGAGTTGCTAGGGCTGGGCAATAAAAAGAGGGCTAAGGAAGGGGTGGGGTCTGTTCTGGACCTGATGGTACTAGGGCGTGCTGGTGGTTGATGGCTATCCTGGGAGGCCCATGCTTTGGTACGTATGGGATAGACTAGCTAGCTGGGTACTCATTTTACCGACCTCGGAAGGATGGAAGGCTGAGTCAACCTGAGCCGGCTACTGGAGACCCAGCTTCTGCTGGGATCAAACTCAGGTCGTGGGGAGAGTTTCGGTTGCAATACTGCCACCTACCACTTCAGTGCTAAATACAGTGCCTATTGGCCTGGGTGGGAGCTACTGGGTTACTTTTGGGGAAATCTGTGGCCAAGTTGGGCCTGCCCTACCTTGCAGGGTTGTTAGGGTGAAACCAGCAATCCTTCACACCCTGTAATGGCCCCTTGAGCCAAAGGCTATTACAGGGTTTAAGAGCATGATTAATATTGGGGTGGGGGATGACCTGCTCAGCTTGTGGCCTACTGCCAGGTTCTGCTCTACAGACAACAAACAATGTATTCAGGTAACTTTACAAGAGGTTCCTAAATTTCTATAATACATGAGCAAACACTAACTTCTGTGGAGCTGCATGGCATACAGTAAGAGAGACATGGGAAGAAGTTCCACTTGGGCCTCCTGCCAGAGCTAAAAATGGCAGGTTCTCATCTCTCTCTCTCTCTCTCTCTCTCTCTCAATCTCTCACCCTCCCCCCAATTCTAACCCTTAATGAATTGCACTTCTGCTACAATCAATTTCACAGCCCCATCTGCATTTCCCTAAAACAACAACACTGGGCTGTGCTGCAGAATGTAACACACACCCCTCCACAAAATGGGAATAACAACACTGGGCTTGTGTAACCCATACTACATTTCAGGCCCAGCCCACCCACCCCCCCTGCAATATGGGTATGATAATGTTGAACTTTATCTGCACACAATGTCAAGCTTAGTTTTTAAATGTTTATAAACTCAGAAAAAAAAATAAGACCTGAGTTAGAAAGATCATGAATTCTTGTCTTTACTTGTACCTTTTGTTTTTTGGTAGACATACTAATGCCCAAACTCACTACAGGAAACTCCTGGAATTCTAAATTGTTTTTTATGAGGCTGCAATTACTTCCTAACAGGGAAGACCCCAAAAAGGCATAATACACCCAGATAGTGGGTGCGTAAACCATTGCTGTGACTTTATTGATTGGCTAAAAACACTAAAAGGTGGGAGCAGGCTAGTGTCTCACAAAATAAATAGGCAGAATACTGGCTGCACTTTTAGCCTTATATCTTGGGTTCTAAAAGGGCCAGAGACTTGCTTTTTCAAAAAAATGAAACCTGGGAAATGGGAACCTGGAGATTATGGTTCATCCCCAAGGGATCAATTCCCCCTCCTTGCCCCTTCCTGCAGATGAGCATGGATGACATTTGAAATGGCTGTCCTTTATGTGACAGCCATTTCTCTCTTTCCTTTATGTTCTCTTTCAGCACTTTCCCAGCCTTCGTGGGTGGAAGCATCGGGTTTTAAGGTGCTTTCACATACCAACATTCACAGCCCAATCCTATGCATGTTTACTAGGATGGTAGTGGGGGATTAAGCCAAAAAAAGCCAGTGTACATAAGGAGTGCATCTTCCCTTGTGATTCTGAGACTGGCAGGGATTGTCCTTTCAAGCAACCCCCCCCCCACTGCCCCAAGGGTAACGTTCCTGTAGTCTTCCCACATCTCACCTCACATGTGGGCTAGAAAACATTGGTTCACTTTAGATTGAAGTGAATTCAGCCAGGGGCCATGCCAGATGGAACAGGATGGGAACTCAGTGATTTGTGCAGTGTGGGGGGTGGGGTCACCTATTGCCCCTATGAGCAGATGCTTATGCTCAGATGTAAGCCCCACTGAGTTCAATGGTAATTACTCCCAAGAAAGTGTATATAGGATTGCATTCTACCTTTTTTTTTAAGATTCCCACATCACCACCACCCAGGTTCGACAGGATGTTTGGGTACTACAAAAATGAACCCCCATCAGTTAGCTTTTGAGTAAGTTTGTACTTCAAGTTTGAGTTTGATGTCATTCATTCTAGATAAAAATCACTGGAATATGGCTTTACTTTGAGGTGGCATTACCACACACTACAAATACAATGAACAGTGTAAGCAGTATAATACATTAGTTAATCTAATATTAACTATAATAAAAGAGGACGTGTGTGTCTATCTGTCCACCTGTCAGTGTCATAGTGCCAGGACTGCGAACCCTTGACACCTGAAACTTGGCATGCATACTAAGGGAACCCTTGGGGTGTGCTCCTTGGGCTTATTTTATTTTTATAATGTATTCATTTTAATTAATTTAAATGTGTCCATGTGTTTAAAGCCTGCAGTACCATCTTCAGTCACTAGGGGACTTCCCCAACCACTGCAATGCTTTGCAGTGGATACAGTTTGAAGCCAGAGGGGAGTAATCTGAGTTATACGGTTGTCTCTTCCCTTCTGCTGTGGAGAGCCCCTTCAGAGAAGTGGGTGCACCATGGCAGGGGCTGTGCATAGGAGTGCCAATGGCTGTGACTTCACTCAGATAGGGTGGGCTCAAGTGTCCAACTCTGACAGCTGCCTACCTTTGTTGAAGTTTTCACTTTGTTGAAGTGCTATTCAACCCATGTGAAGCTGTGTAGTCATTTTTACTTACTGGTTGCTGTTTTTAAAGAAAGCTATAAGTTGATGGGGCCAGTGAAGGCATTCCTCACGGTAAGGGCAGTATTTATTCTAGGGCTTGACAGTGCTATCCTATACATGTCTACTAAAAAATAAGCCCACTGAACTCAATGGTACTTACTCCCAGGTATGTCTGCATAGGATTGCAACTTAAGTATAACAGACTCTGTATAGCAGGTGTAAGCAACTTGTAGGGCTTCTTTACATGGACTTTTTATCCTGCTATTGAGATTGGTTACTCACAGAAGTTTGCAGGCCCTTTAGATGATGCCATTAACCACCAGGGTATCTCCCACACTAAATTACCTTTGTTCCGTTTTTTAAAATTTTGGAGATAATGAGCTATCAAATTATAGCACTTCAGTTTTGCTTGAGTTCCCTCCATGAAAACAGGAAAAGCCACAATAAGAGGGGCTCGACCACAGCGCCATCTAGCAGCTGTATAATGAAATGTATGGAAGAGTCAGATAAGAGGGAAAAGCAGGGGAAGAAAGCACATGTAAAGGTGTTGGAGGAACTCGGGCCATGGGTCACTTAACCTGGACTTGAAGGGTTAATATGTACCTGAGTTGGGTGGGAGGGGTCTCTGGGAGATCATATTGCCTTCCTTGTCTCTTCCCCCTACACTCCTTCTTCCTACTTCCCCCTGCAAGAGATGCTGACCATGAGGCTGACCTCAGCCAACTTACCTCCAGATGTAAGCTTGTTATATCTCAAGTAAAGTCTGTTCTTAACCCACCACTCGAGTGTGTTTTCTCTACATCTGTGGCTACTGACAGGGGGCGGGGCTGATTGGGACTTCAGGTTATGCTGTTTCCAGCTGCTCAGCTGAGCAGAGCAGAGGAAGCTGCTCCAGCTGGTCTAGGGACTATAGAAGTAAGCAAGCCCCCAGAGAGAGAGCGAACAGGGGGAGCAAACAGGAGTTTGGCAGGGGAGGTCAAGGGGAAGGCCCCTGATATTAAAAAAAAAAAAAAAAATCATTTATTTGTCTTGTAACACAGACTTCCATACCAGTGGGACTCTGTTTTCAACCTCCAGCGAGTAGAGGACCAGGCACAGACTACTCTAGAACAATCAGAAAGCCAGACACAAAAAGGGAAAAGAGGCTATGGAAGGACAATACTTTCCAGTGGTGGTGACCTGCAAGGTGTGTGCCATGTTTGTTTTCTTGCCTGAGAACAACATGGCCTACACCTGCAACAAGTGCAAGGTGATCACACTGCTAGAAGAAAAAGTAAGAGGACTGGAGCGGTGACTGTCGACCCTCCAGGGAATAAGAGAACATGAAGAGTTCTGGGACAGAATGGTGGAACAACAGCAGCAAAGCGAAGTACAGGAACTAGAAGAGCAACAGCAAGCTGAGGCAGAAGAGGAAACTGCTGAGGTGAGGAAAAATGCAGTAGAGGATACTCCTTGGAAAAGGGTGACAGTTAGGAACAGAAGAACTAGAAGCCACTCTGCACCAGTGGAGGCAGTGGAACTAGGGAACTGTTTCCAGGTACTTGAGGATGAGACTGGGGGACAGCCTGCAGAGGAAGAATTACAGGGGAACCTGCATGAGAGCAAGCAAGAGGCTGAAGGTCAGCCAAGCAGAGGCAATGAAACCCAGGCCTACAACAACAAGAAGAGAAGAGTAGTAGTAGTGGGAGACTCCTTGCTGCATGGGATCAAAACCCAAGTATGTCGCCAAGACCCGTGGACTCGCCAGGTATGTTGTCTCCCGGGAGGATGGATTAGAGACGTGACTGAAGGGTTGCCTGTACTCATAAAGCCCACTGACAGGTATCCCTTTCTTCTCATCCATGTGGGAACAAATGATACCACCAAGCGGAGCTATGAAGAAATCACATCAGACTTTGAAGCTTTGGGAAGAAAACTCAAGAACCTTGGGGCCCAGATAGTTTTCTCATTCATCCTTCCAGTAGTTAGAAGAGGGATAGAAAGGGAATGAAAAATACTCTGGGTGAATGACTGGCTACAAAGGTGGTGCCAACGCGAGAGATTTGGATTCTGGGACCACAGGCTATATTTCCTGGAAGATGGACTGTTGGCAAGGGACGGGCTGCACCTTACAAAGGATGGGAAGAATGTGTTTGGCCACAGCATGAAGAACTTCATCAGGAGGGCTTAAAACTGAATCCTACAGGGAAGGGAGACGTAAAGTTGGGGGTAACAATGGACATTTGTGGCTCATGCACTGCAGCGGAGAGAACAGCTCTAATAGTGCCCAATAATAGTCTTTGCAAACATGTAGGAAGAAAGCCAGACCATGAAGCACATGGTCTTCGATGTCTATATACTAATGCCCAGAGTATGGGAAACAAGCAGAACAAACTTGAACTCTTAATACAGAAGGAAATAATGACTTGAGAGCTGTAACTGAGACTTGGTGGGATGACTCTCAGGACTGGAATACAGCAATTGAAGGATATAACTTGTTCAAAAAGAACAGGAGGAACAGAAAGGGAGGTGGGATTGCACTATATGGTAAAAATTCGTATCTCTGCACAGAAATACAGGATGTTGAGCTTGGCAGCCGCACTGAGAGCATCTGGGTTAAAATAAATGGAGCAAAGAATAAAGGAACATGGTGGTTGGAGTCTACTACCAGCCACCCAATGAAGGAGAAGATGAGGATGAAACTTTTGAAAAGCAAATAGCCAATGTTTCAAGGAAGCGTGATGTAGTAGTAATGGGGGACTTCAATTTCCCTGATATTTGTTTGGGAGACAAATTCTGCAAAACATGGCCCCTCCAGGAAATTCCTGACTTGTTTGGCAGATAATGTCCTCCTACTGAAAGTAGAGGAGGAAACTAGAGGATCACCTATTCTTGACTTGATTCTAACCAACAGAGATGACTTGGATAAAGTAGCAGTTACAGGAACTCTGGGGGAAAGCGACCATGTTATACTTGAGTTCTTGGTTCTAAAGGAAGCAAAAGCCAAGTGTAGCCAAACGCATATGCTGGATTTTAGGAAAGCTGATTTTAATAAACTCAGAGCAAGGAAAAGTAAGGTCCCATGGCAAGTGACTCTAAAGAGAAAGGAGTCGAAGATGGGTGGGAGTTTTTAAAAAAGGAAATTCTCAAGGCACAATCACAAACAATTCCAACAGGAAAAAAAGGTGGAAGACAACAGAAGAAGCCAATGTGGCTTTACAAAAAGCTTAGAGATGACCCAAAAACAAAAAAGCACACATATAGGAAGTGGAAAGAAGGCCAAGCAACAAAGGAAGAGTACAGGCAGGTAGCACAGAATTGCAGGGATGGCGTCAGGAAGGCTAAAGCTGAGAATGAGCTGAGGTTAGCGAGGGAGGCTAAAAGCAACAAAAAGGCTTTCTTCAGCTACGTGCACAGTAAAAGACAGAGGAAAGAAATGGTTGTTCAGCTCTTAAACAAGGATGGCAAAATGATAACAGATGACAAAGAAAAGGCAGAAGTGCTCAATTCCTACTTTGGCTCAGTCTTCTCCCAAAAGAGGGTCTATGACCCCCATGGCAAAAGCAAAGTACAGGCTGAAGGGGCAGGATTGCAGTTTGGGATCAACAGGCATATGGTCAAGAAACACCTAATTAGTTTGAATGAGTTCAAATCTCCAGGGCCAGATGAACTGCATCCTAGAGTCATAAAGGAACTGGCAAAAGAACTCTCAGAACCGCTGTCTATTCTCTTTGAGAAATCATGGAGGACGGGGGAAGTGCCAGATGACTGGAGGAGGGCTGATGTTGTCCCTATCTTCAAAAAGGGTAAAAAGGAGGAACCTGGGAACTACAGACCACTCAGTCTGACATCAGTCCCTGGAAAATTCTGGAGCAGATGATCAAGCAATCCATCTGCAAGCACTATGAAAACAATGCAGTGATTCCTCGAAGCCAACATGGATTTGTCAGGAACAAATCCTGCCAGACGAATCTGATCTCATGTTTTGATCAAGTCACCTCCATTGTGGACTGTGTGAATGCTGTGGACACCATATACCTCGACTTCAGCAAAGCTTTCGACAAAATGCCCCATTATCTCCTGATGAGCAGACTAGCTCAAAGTGCGCTAGATGAAACAATGATCCAGTGGATCCATAGTTGGCTTCAGAGTCGGACTCAAAGAGTGCTTATCAGTGGGATCTTCTCAAACTAGGGAGAGGTAACGAGTGGGGCACCACAGGGCTCAGTCCTGGGCCCAGTGCTCTTCCACATTTTTATTAATGACTTGGAGGAGGAGGAGCAGGCAATGCTGATCAAATTCGCAGATGACACAAAATTGGGTGGGATAGCTAATACTTTGGAAGACAGAAACAAAATTTAAAGTGATGTTGACAAACTGGAGCTCTGGGCAGAAAACAACAGAATGACATTTAATAGGGATAAATGCCAAGTTCTGCACCTCGGAAAAAGAAACCAAATGCACAGTTACAAGATGGGGGATACGTGGCTCAACAACACTGCAGGCGAGAAGGATCTTGGAATCGTTGTCGATCACAAGCTGAATATGAGCCAACAATGGGATGTGGCTGCAAAAAAGGCAAATGCCCTTTTGGGCTGCATGAATAGAAGCATAGCTTCCAAATCCCGGGAAGTACTAGTTCCCCTCTCCTCAGCACTGGTTAGGCCTCATCTGGAGTACAGTGTCCAGTTCTGGGCACCGCACTTTAAGACGGATGCAGACAAGCTGGAGAGGGTTGAGGAGGGAAACAAAGATGATCAGGGGACTGGAAACAAAGCCCTATGAAGAGAGACTGAAAGAAGTGGGCATGTTTAGCCTTGAGAAGAGAAGACTGAGGGGAGATATGATAGCACTCTTCAAGTACTTGAAAGGTTGTCACAGAGAGGAAGGCCAGGATCTCTTCTCGATCATCTCAGAATGCAGGACATGGAATAATGGGCTCAAGTTACAGGAAGCCAGATTCCAGCTGAACATCAGGAAAAACCTCCTGACTTTTAGAGCAATATGACAATGGAACCAATGACCTAGGGAGGTAGTGGGCTCTCCCACACTGGAGGCATTCAAGACGAGGCTGGACAGCCACTTGTCAGGGATGCTTTGACTTAGATCCTGCACTGAGCAGGGGGTTGGACTCGATGGTCTTGTAGGCCCCTTCTAACCCTACTGTTCTATGATTCTATATATGATTCTACTTTTCTGCTCTTAAATGCAGTCTTGCAAGTTGTTGAGGAGCTGCAGGAAATTGGCTCAGAGACCCCCAGAGGAGGATGTTGCGGCCATCATTTTGTGCAGCCTAGATGACCCCTATAAACCCTCCATAATAGCCTGGAAGCGTGCCCTGAAGCCGAGCTAAAATTGGACTATGTAAAGGCCAGGCTGATTAGTGAGTGGAATTGCAGGATGGAACACATGGCCGATGCCTCAAGAGGACAAAGGCTAGGCCAGAAACAAAGGCCAGGAGGGAATCGGTGCAAGCCCTTAAGGCAAAGATAGAGGAATGCTATAGGTGTGGAGCCAACACACATTTCAAGAGAGACTGTCCCGAAAATGGCCACCAGAGGAAGCTAAAGAGCAACAGATGGCAAGGCAGAGTAAACCGCAAACCAGAAGGGGCCTATTCCTGCCGGTCTGTTCACCTTGGAGTAATCGGAACTCAGAGGCACAACCTAGTTTGGTACTGGACTTGGGAGCTAGTAGCCAGAGGGAGTTCTTCAAGGAACTGGATCACCAAAAGCAGCGTTACGTTTGCCTGGCTAATGGGAAACAGATAAAAGCAGCTGGAATAGGAGAAGGCACCACAGACTGTACGGCACCACCGCGTGGTGGGAAAACAAAGCTAAAAGACGTCTTGTTTGTGCCAGGCCTGGAAGGAAACTTGTTCTCAGTAAGAAAGCTTACAGCAGATGGATTTGTCCTGCTCTTTGAAGGGGATGAATGCCAAATCTCCAGAGAAGGAAGGTTGTGGGGAGATGCTAGGGTGAGAAAATCCATGTATAAGATTGCTGGCAGCAGAGAAGAGGCCAAGAGGGCAGGCCACACCCCCATGGCAGTTGCATCCCCCTCTGGCACAGACGCATGGGGCACAAAAGCACAGAGCTGGTGACCACGGAACTCACTGCAGACTTACCGATCCCAGCATGCAGGTCAAGGATGAGCTGTGAGTGCTGCATCGAGACCAAGTCCACGCGAGCCCCACTGCCCAAGGCAAGCGTGAGCAGAGCTAAAGAACCACTGGAGCTCATCCACACCAACCTCTGTGGACCAATGGAGGTGATAACCCCTGGAGGGGGTAAGTACTTCCTCACCTTCATTGATGATTATTCCAGGTTCACAACAGTGAACATCATCAAGCATAAGGATCAAGTACTGAACAAGCTGAAAGAGTTTGTTGCAGCAACCAAGAACAAATTCCAGAAGACGTTGGGTGCTGTCTTTACCGACAATGGAGGAGAGTAAATCGGAAGAGATGGAAATGTACCTCCGGGCCCAAGGCATCGCACGCCAAAAGTCAGTCAGCTACTCGCCGGAACGGAATGACATGGCTGAGAGATGCAACAGATCACTCCTAGCCATGGTAAGAAGCATGCTGTCAGATGCAAAACCATCACTTAACTTCTGGGGAGAGGCAGTGTCTATGTCAGCCTGCATAAAGAACAGGCTGCCAACCAGGGCCACTAGCAAAATACCTTTTGAACTGTGGCATGGAGCCAAGCCAAAGGCAGGCCATCTGGGAGTGTTTGGGTGTGAGGCCTGTGCTCACATCCCAAAACAGAAAAGGACCGAGCTGGCTGACAGAGCCATGGAAGGGGTCCTGGCAGGGTACAGTCCCTACCATAAAGGCAGGGAATTCTTATTCCCCAAGACTGTGGCATCATAGCCAGCCGAAGTGTGCAGTTCAATGAGGCTGCACAGCCCGGGACTACGGAGCTGATAGAGGTGAACTTGACCACACCTGAGAGGGGAGGAGGGAAGCCCGCAGCGCCTGAGGAGGACGAGACGCAGCCGACACACCTAATCCCGACAGTGAGGCCGGTGACACCGGGGAGCCCAAGCTGAACGCAGCAGAGCAGCAGCAACCCAGGAGGCTGGTGAGGGCCACCAAAGGCCAGCCAGATATGGAGACTATTATTTTTCAGCCAAAGCACAGCAGACCCAAGAGCCAGCGAGCTGGGAGGACAGTGCCTCCTTGCCCAAGGATGCGGTAGACAGGTGGAAGGAGGCAGCACGGGAAGGGATGGACTCATTACACCAAATGGGACCTGGACCCTGACTGAGCTTCCCCCGTTGCAAGGCAATCGGCTGCACGTGGACCTTCAAAGTGAAGCGCAATGCAGCCAGGTTAGAAGCGAAGGGATACTCTCAAAAGTATGGGGAGGACCGCGATGAAACATTTGCCCCAGTGGTAAAGCACAGCACCATTAGAGCAATGCTGAAGGCAGCAGCCAGCAGGGAGATGCAAGTTAGGCATCTAGACATTAAAATAGCATTCCTGTACGGTGACATAGAGGAAGACCTGTACATGATGCAGTCACCAGGGTTTGTAGATCCAGAAGGGGCAAGGAAAGCGTGCAAACTGCACAAAAGCATTTACAGACTTAAGCAGGCCACCAGGGCCTGGAACGAGAGCCCTAGTAAATCTTGGCTTCACCAAGGGGAAAGCAGACTCCTGTCTCTGTACCAGGCAGAAGGGGGGCAGGGGGGCATACATACTCGTGTATGTGGATGATTTGGTCCTGTGCTATGAGCAGGAAAGCAGTGGCGCCGAAATTATGCTCAGACTGAAGCAGAACTTTGAAATCAAGGACCTGGGTCCAATAGTGCACTATTTGAGTAAACAAGTCGAGAAGGGGGACAATGGGAGCTTCCTCCTTAGTCAGAGACAGACAATCGAGGAGATGCTGCTGCTGGAGTTTGGAATGGCACAGGCAAAGGGGGTCAAGACTCCCATGTTCACAGATCACCTGAAGGCGAGATGACGACATCCCATGGCTGGATAATCAGCAGTATCGAAGGGCCATTGGTAAGTTGCTATTCATCGTGACAGTTACCAGGTCAGACATAGCTGCAGCCGTGGGCATCCTGAGCAGGAAAGTGGCCAAGCCATCTCAACGCAACTGGAACGGAGTGAAGCATGTGATGCGCTACTTGAAAGGTGCCACACATACAAAGCTCAAACTGCCCAGCAGCACACACACAGGGCTGATCGGGTTTGTGGATGCAGATTGGGCGGGTGATGAGTCAGACCTCGAGTCCACATCAGGAAACCTGTTCACATACAACAGCAGGAGTATCTGTTGGGCCCGCAGGAAGCAGGCAGTTGTGGCCATGTCTTCCACAGAGGCAGAGTACGTGGCAGCAGCCAGTGCATGTCAGGAAGTGATCTGGTTCAGACAATTATTCACTGACATGGGACTGGAGAAGATGCAAGCCACAGTGCTATATGAACACAATCAGGGGTGCCTAAAGCTGGCACTGAGCGAGAAACTGAGGCCACGGACAAAGCACATTGATGTGAGGCATCACCTGATAATAGACTTAGTAGAGCAAGAGGTGGTTGAACTGAAGTATTGCCCGACTGAAGAAATAGTGGCAGATGTGCTGACAAAGCCTCTGCCAGGGGAACTGCACCAGCGCCACCTGATGGGCATGTGATTAGTACAGTGACCCATTGCCCTCTAGAAGGGGTGTTGGAGGGACTCGGGCCATGGGTCACTTAACCTGAACTTGAAGGGTTAATATGTACCTGAGTCAGGTGGGAGGGGTCTCTGGGAGATCATATTGCCTTCTTCCTTGTCTCCTCCCCCTGTTCTCCTATTCTTCTTCCGACTTCCTCCTGCAAGGGATGCTGACCATGAAGCTGACCTCAGCCAACTTACCTCCAGACGTAAGCTTGTTATACCTCAAGTAAAGTCTGTTCTTAACCCACCACTCGAGTGTGTTTTGTCCACATCCATGGCTGCTGACGGGGGGCTGATTCGGACTTCAACAGGGAGTCCGTCATGATCCTGCATTTAAAACAGAAGCAGAAAGCCCCTGTTTTAAGTGCAGGATTTTAGGCTGGTGTAGAGATGCTCATCGTGCTCCAGATGTTTTGGCCTGTACTCCTATTAACCCAAGCCTGCATAACCAATGATGAGAGCTGATGGGAACTGTAGACCAAAACATTTGGAGGGGCAGAAGTTGTCCACACCCTGCTATATAGGGCAGGGTTGCTGCATGGCTGCAATCCTAGGTATACTTACTGTGGAGTTGTTGTTGTTGTTCAGTCGTGTCCAACTCTTCGTCACCCCATGGACCATAGCACGCCAGGCCTTCCTGTCCTGCGCTGTCTCCCGGAGCGTGCTCAAGTCCATATTCATTGCATCAGTGATGCTATCTAGCCATCTCATCCTCTGCCGTCCCCTTCTCCTTTTGCCTTCAGTCTTTCCCAGCATCAGGGTCTTTTCCAGGGAGTTTTCTCTTTGCATTAGGTGGCCAAAATATTTGAGCTTCAGTATCTGTCCTTCCAATGAGCACTCAGGGTTGATTTCCTTTAGGATGGACTGATTTGACCTCCTTGCTGTCCAGGGGACTCGTAAGAGTCTTCTCCAGCACCGCAGTTCGAAAGCATCAATTCTTCGGCACTCAGCCTTCCTTATAGTCCAGCTCTCACAGCCATACGTTGCTACTGGGAAAACCATAGCTTTGATTAGATGGACCTTTGTCGGCAAGGTGATGTCTCTGCTTCTTACTATGCTCCATAGCTTTCCTCCCAAGGAGCAAGCGTCTTTTAATTTCATGGCTACAGTCACCGTCTGCAGTGATCTTGGAGCCCAAGAAAATAAAATCTGTCACTGCTTCCATTTCTTCCCCTTCCATATGCCAGGAAGTGATGGGGCCAGATGCCATGATCTTAGTTTTTTTAATGTTGAGTTTCAAACCAGCTTTTGCACTCTCCTCTTTCACCCTCAACAAGAGGCTCTTTAGATCTTCTTCGCTTTCTGCCATTATATGTTCCATGGGGTTTTCTTGGCAAGAATACTGGAGTGGGTTGCCATTTCCTTCTCCAGGGGACCACATTTTGTCAGAACTCTCCGCCATGACCTGTCTGTCTTGGGTGGCCCTGCAAGGCATAGCTTATGGCTTCACTGAGTTACGCAAGCCCCTTCGCCACAACAAGGCAATGATCCATGAAGGGGTACTGTGGAGTAAGTGCTGTTAAATTCAGTGGGTTTTATTTCCAAGTAAGTATGCATGGTATTGGCTTGCATGTGTCTTAAACTGTAGTCAACAATACTGCTCAATACATAATGTTAAATATTTATGTAAACTTCAGCTTTAGTAGGGTCATGCCAGGAACAGGGATCCTAAGGTATTTTTCAAATAACTGCAACTGGATCTACAGTTGTAAGTATCTCAAAAAGTCTTTAATTCAGTCAACCCTTCTGTCCTTTGGAACTGAATTCTACATCAGAGAGGCTGGTTTAACAAAAGATACACTGAATGTTAACAAAAGATACACTGAAGGTGAACAAAACATTTTAAGACTAGATTCTGCTAGCGCACTCACTGGGAAGCAGCTGTTCACCCTCAGCTTTTACAAAAACTCAGTGGCCTTGTTCGGATGTTAATGCTAAACCATAGTTTAGCGTGACCAGTCTTGGGCTCTCAAACTCCCCCCCCACACACACACACACACACTCCTCCAGCACAGCCACAAGAAAGGGTTTGGAAGGTTCAGCTTTTGATTAACTTACATTTAGCATGTCGTCTAAACCCAACAAACTGTGGCTAATCCTAACTATGGTTTGTTTGAAATAAGCCAGCTTTAAACCATAGGCCATGAAGCTGGCTTGTTTAAACAAACCATCATTAACCGCTTAAATAACTGCAGTTTAAACTTCTGATCTCCTCCAACTCAACTGCACCAGCAGAGGAGAGGGAACAGTGCAAGCCTGAGTCTTGCTGTGGCTCATCCTTATCACATTAAACTGTGGTACAGTGTGACATCTGAAAAATGCCTAGTGAGTTACTTGTGAATATGGCAGCAACGTTCTACTTGCTTATCAGCCCTATCTATCTTACACATGAACAATAATTGTAGCATGAATAATTTAATGTTAAAAAGTGATCTTCATATGTTATGTTAATATAAAGCACAATCATTCACAAAATGAGCATACGTTAAAAACAGATACAGAGGGTTTGCATAATGGGATTTGCAATTAAATAAACATTTTGTTACATTTGTATCGTATTCTTCTTTCAAGGAGCTTTAGTGTGGTGTGCATGAGATTTCCAACCAGTAATGACTGGACCCAGGCCTACATAACTTCGGAGATGTAAATGCCCGAGGCACCTGCTGCACTCAAACTATGCTGTCAAGGAATAGATCTTAATAGCGTGGTCTTGTGCACGTTTAATAAAAAATAAGTCCCACTGTTTCCAGTGGGACTTACTCCCAGGTAAGTGTTCATAGGAATGTAATTTTGGGGAAGGTATAGCAATTATGTTTTAAACAAGAGTTACTTTCAGTATACATTCCTGTCTTGTTTTTATGACAGAACAACCACTTAAATATACTACTGAAATAGAAAATAAAGCTGTGCTTGCAGGTTGCGTTATGATCTGAAAAATGGCTATTAGTTAAATACCCCCCATCCCCCATAACATGAACATTCTTATTCAGGCTGCCAAGTTATTGTTGTTTTTAACCAGCCCTTGTTCCCATCCCTATAACAACAACTTGATCCACAGATACAAGTAGGTTATAATGCCTACTGCTGTGTCCTAAAAAGCTTCACATACTGATTTCAGCAGATCAGGATTCTGTTAAAAGCACCAGGGCAGAGTGCTTTTTTCTCATCAGTTGGCAACTCAAATTTTTACTGACTCATAATGTGTTGCTTTATATTTCCATTGGGTTTGGAGTTTTGAATTATTCACTACTAAAATTTTCCACAGGAATATACATGTTTTCTTAGAATTTTAAGTAAACACATAAAAATCAAAGGATGCTATCTAAATGCACAAGAACTTCATGAATTAATGAAAGCGAAGACCCTGATTGGTTATTCAGATGAAGCAATTTTAATCAAAATTAGTCATGCAAACAGGCAATCAGTTTGCTGATATAAACTCGAGGAAATGCAGTCAAGATGCATTTATTGCTCTGTATTTCATTCGTGAAAATAATTACATGAGGCTTGTGGTTATGAACTTAAATGTGAACAATGAATTGCAAAGAATGTGGCATTGCGATTTTCCTACTGGCAAACATTTATTTTTCTAAACTGCGTTTGATCTCAGAACTGTTTCTAACTGTACTTTTAACCTCTCAGCAGCTTCACATTTGATAACATTTGCCATAACGTAGTAGAGTTGCCCATTTTGTTTTTCTAACAAGGCTCTTGACAGGCAAACATTTCAAATTAAGATTTCCCCATTAATAGCTATAGATGGCATAGCACTTCTGCCAGGGGGGAGAAATGGTTTTAGAAGCAGTGACATTTAACAGCAACAACTAATGCTTGATTTCCATTGTAGTATTATATTATTATTTTATATTGTACTCCTTACAGTGCCAAGGATGTATATATAGAACTAACTATAGAACTATAGAACTTGCATAATATACATTACTGGAAACCAGTGCCAAATCCTATTAATAGAGAATGGATATGTGTGCACTGAGGCTGTCACCTGAAAAAAGAAATCATGTGAGTTGTAGTTGGTTGGCTGATTACATTTGCATATGAATAAAAACAATAGTTCTGCAACAAGAAGCTTTTTTTTTTTTTTTACTGATACATGTGTGTGCCAGAGCAGGAATCATCTTAGAAGACGTACTTCCTCATGCAGAAATGTTTTTCTAAGTACTTAGTTGTTGTTTTTAATCTGCTGCTTGATCAGGGGTGCAGCTAGGTCATTTTAGGTCTTGGAGCATCCCCCACCCCACCCCTTGAGATGAACGTGTATTACATCGCTTACTTCAAAATGTGGTCAATCTGCCCTAGCACATTTGGGGACCCTTCTGCTCATTCTGCTGAGCTTTTAGATGATACTGAACTTCTCCAAAATCTTCTCCTGAATACTCCTTTTTAGGGGGCCTTTTTTCGTCCACATTGACTGGGAATGATGGGAGCTGTATTCCAACACATCTGAAGGGCATCTGATTGGGGAGAGAAGCTGCTCTGCCTCTGTGACCAAGAGACAATACCTGGGTTAAACCTGTGCAGATAGGAATAGGATCAATTTGAAAACCAAATTCTATTTTGTTAACGTTTTATTGATTTTTTTTTAATTAAAAACTGAATTCTATTGGATAAAGAGACTTAAGTTTAGAACACGGAACACTTTCCAACTCTGCCCTGCCATCTGGTGCTCTGCTTTCAGAACATATGTGGGAGTGGTATGAATCCAAGGGATGAAACCAAACCCAGCCATGTCCCAACTCCTCCTTCTGGCTGCCCCCTGCTGCAGCATAAGCTCACTTGCATGGTACTAGCAGCTTCACGGTGGTTGTTTTTTGGGCTCTTGGAGCTATGGAGGCTTTCAGTTAGTTGAGTGCAAATGTGTATGCAGTTGATTGCTTTTTCCTGCTGAAAGCTACAGTCCTATGTACAGGTTTAGAGAAATTGGACTCAGAGGGCCTAAATTCTGAGTAATCATAGAATCATAGAATAGTAGGGTTGGAAGGGGCCTACAAGGCCATCGAGTCCAATCCCCTGCTCAATGCAGGAATCCAAGTCAGAGCATCCCTGACAGATGGCTGTCCAGCCTCGTCTTGAAGGCCTCCAGTGTGGGACCATGCCACTAGCCACACCACAACCAAGAGATTTGTTTCAGGGACACTTTAGCCAGTATCTCTCATGGGCTTATGATTGTGAGTACAATAATTGTGAGTACCTTGTGAGTACAACATCTGTTTTTAAAAAAAGTCATCAGATAGTGACACCTGCTGGACAGGTAGAAAACAAATTGGTGGTCTACCTAATCTTTCTCAATAAAATACCATTTTTAAAAAATCTGTTTCTAGATATGCCAGTCTGGAAGAGATCTAGGGGCATATCACACCACTAAAGAGTCTCCGATGAACCTTATAACTATCATTAATTTAAATCCATATCTTTTTGTAGTTGTTGCTGCCTCACTAAATTCTGTCACAATGATAGTTTTAAAAATCTACAATGCTTAAAGATACCTATAAGAATTATACATTTAAACAACTGGAGCCTGCAACAAAATGTTGCGTTGTGGAGTGCCCCCCTTTAGGATTCCTGACACCAGTGGAGGCTGATGGCTCTGATGCAAGTGGGGAAAGGAAGAGTGCAGGCAGGTGGCACAGAATTGCAGGGATGGCGTCAGGAAGGCTAAAGCTGAGAACGAGCTGAGGTTAGCAAGGGATGCTAAAAACAACAAAAAGGCTTTCTTCAGCTACGTGCATAGTAAAAGGCAGAGGAAAGAAATGGTGGTTCACCTATTAAATAAGGATGGCAAAATGATAACAGATGACAAAGAAAAGGCAGAGGTGCTCAATTCCTGCTTTGGCTCAGTCTTCTCCCAAAAGAGGGTCTATGACCCCCCTGGCAAAGGCGAAGTACAGGCTGAAGGGGCAGGCTTGCAGCTTGAGATCGATAGGCATATGGTCAAGCAACACCTAATTACTTTGAATGAGTTCAAATCTCCAGGGCCAGATGAACTGCATCCTAGAGTAATAAAGGAACTGGCAGAAGAGCTCTCAGAACCGCTGTCTATTCTCTTTGAGAAATCATGGAGGACGGGGGAAGTGCCCAATGACTGGAGGAGGGCTAATGTGGTCCCTATCTTCAAAAAGGGCAAAAAGGAGGAACTTGGGAACTACAGACCAGTCAGTCTGACATCAGTCCCTGGAAAATTCTGGAGCAGATGATAAAGCAATCCATCTGTAAACACCTTGAAAACAATGCAGTGATTCCTCAAAGCCAACATGGATTTGTCAAAAACAAGTCCTGCCAGACGAATCTGATCTCATTTTTTGATCAAGTCACCTCCCTTGTGGACTGTGGGAATGCTGTAGTCATAATATACCTCGACTTCAGCAAAGCTTTCGACAAAGTGCCCCATGATCTCCTGATAAGCAAACTAGCTCAAAGTGGGCTAGATGAAACAATGATCTGGTGGATCCACAGTTAGCTACAGAATCGGACTCAAAGAGTGCTCATCAACGGGACCTTCTCAAACTGGGGAGAGGTAACGAGAGGGGTACTGCAGGGCTCAGTGCTGGGCCCTGTGCTCTTCCACATTTTTATTAATGACTTGGAGGAGGAGGTGCAGGGAATGCTGATCAAATTTGCAGATGACAGAAAATTGGGCGGGATAGCTAATACTTTGGAAGAGAGAAAAAAATTCAAAGTGATCTTGATAGACTGGAGCGCTGGGCAGAAAGCAACAGAATGACATTTAATAGGGATAAATGCCAAGTTCTGCACCTCGGAAAAAGAAGCAAAATGCACAGTTACAAGATGGGGGATACGTGGCTCAGCAACACTGCAGGCGAGAAGGATCTTGGAATTGTTGTAGATCACAAGCTGAATATGAGCCAACAATGTGATGTGGCTGCAAAAAAGGCAAATGCTCTTTTGGGCTGCATGAATAGAAGCATAGCTTCCAAATCCTGGGAAGTACTAGTTCCCCTCTACTCAGTACTGGTTAGGCCTCATTGGGAGTACTGTGTCCAGTTCTGGGCACCACACTTTAAGACGGATGCAGACAAGCTGGAGAGGGTTCAGAGGAGGGAAACAAAGATGATCAGGGGACTGGAAACAAAGTCCTGTGAGGAGAGACTGAAAGAACTGGGCATGTTTATTCTTGAGAAGAGAAGGCTGAGGGGAGATATGATAGCACTCTTCAAGTACTTCAAAGGTTGTCACAGACAGGAAGGCCAGGGTCTCTTCTCGATCATCCCAGAGTGCAGGACACAGAATCATGGGCTCAAGGTACATGAAGCCAGATTCCGGCTGAACATCAGGAAAAACCTCCTGGCTGTTAGAGCAATACGACAATGGAACCAATGACCTAGGGAGGTGGCGGGCTCTCCCACACTGGAGGCGTTCAAGACGAGGCTGGACAGCCATCTGTCAGGGATGCTCTGACTTGGATTCCTGCACTGAGCAGGGGGTTGGACTCGATGGCCTTGTAGGCCCCTTCCAACCCTACTATTCTATGATTTTATGGGGCAGTGGATCTCCTCCGGGTTTCAGTCAGAACCAGTCAGAACTCTAAAGGAGCTATCCAAAGAGCACCTTGGATAGCTCCTTCAGGGCGCAATCCTATGGCTGCTAGCCAGCGGCTAGATGGCCATAGGATTGGTCGGTTCCTGGAGAACCAACCTCCACCCCCTCCTGTGCTGCGTTGTAGGCAGCGCAGATCGGCCCGACACTCCACGCCCCGAAGAGCAGTGCAAAGCAGGGGAAATGGGCTATTCCTGGGGGCGGGGCGGGGCGGGGAGGCTGGAAGTGCCGGTACAACGCTTCCTATGTGCCATCCACTGCCTCTCCCTGAGCTTTGAGGTCCCGCGGCTAAACAGCCAAAACCAGCCGTCTAGCCATGAAAGCAGGGTGGCGAGAGCACAGAGGGCATCCACTCACCACTCCTCCCACCCTGAGCTGGATAGGCGGTCGCCCCCAGGCTCGGAGGTGACAGTCAGTCTGGATAGAATTGCTCCCTCCAAGTTCTGACTGGTTCTGACCGAAACCTGGAGTGGATCCACCACCCCACTGACATTGGAGCCACCAGCCTCCACTGCCTGACACAACATTCAGCTCCACCTCCCCAATTATTCATTTCCCCCCACAACCTCAGTCAGCATTCTGTGGCCACTAAACATACTCAGTGGGCTGTTTTGGGGTTCCCACCTTAGCTTTCTTTTTCCTAAAGATTTTTATTATTATTATTTCTACAAACTTTGAGATCACCCCAAGCCTGTTGATACCTCTTCCTTGTGCATGCATAATGCCGTTTTGGCTATTTAACCAACTGCACTCACAACTGAACACTGTAAATAGAGGGACTGATATATCAGTACTAAAAACATATTAAAATAGATTTCATTTGTAGTCTCCATCTTAACACTGAAAATGTTTACCTATCTACCTCTAGACTATATCCATTGTGACACTGTATATGGTTTCAATATTGCTTGTAATAAAAATTCTAAGAGGGCATTAGCACATCTAGCATTAAAAATGGAGGGTGGCACCAATGAGTAGAGAAGAGTACAGTTATCATTTTTTTAATTAATGTTTTTACTTGGGGGTGGGGGGAGAATCCAGTAGAAATGGAATAAAAGGAAAGGGAAACAAGGCAAATATATAGTGAACTACAAGATAAGAGTTATCATTGAGCAAACAGTACAATTAGATTTAAATACAAAACATTTAAATTTAGAACATAGTCATCATAATATATACTTACACAAATCATTATTCGTAATGATATCCTTCCAGAATTGTAAATGAACAGAAGAAGGTCTAGTAATAAGGCTGCTTCCATTTGTAAAAGAAATTAAAGGATACCATTTTGTAATGAGAGAGTCTGGCTTAGTCCCACAACCAGATCTGATGCATAAGTTTTTCCATCAAAGCAAGATCCCAAACTCATTGAAACCACTGCTTAGCATTAAGCAGTTCAGAAAATTTCTACTGTTGAACAATTTCCATGTATGCTGCCAATGCAATGTGCCAGGTGATAAGATTTTTGTGAAATGTTCTTGATGTTCACCCACAGAAGTGCTGAGCAATGAAATACCTGGCTCGGCACTAACCTTTTGATTAGTAGCTTACTGATTTCAGTTCCTATGATCTTGCAGCTCCATCTGCCACATGCAGTAAAATTTACTGATCGTTTTGCAACCTGACCAGTATAGAACAGAAGAAGTTTTGTATATGTCGTGGAGCTTGAGAGGGGGGTAAGATGCAAGAAATGGAACAATATTAAGATGGCCTCCTCAAATTTGCCCCAAACAGACTTTAGTGGCCCTTTGCAACAAATGGTAGACCAAAGTTCAGGTGGTATATGTTAAACTTATGTCTATTCTCCTTGCAGTTCTCAAACCATCTGCATGATCACACAAATGAAACATTAAAATATAAAATATAAGCTGAGAAGAAACAAGTTGATAATGTTTCCTGAAATTTATCAAAGGTCAAAAAGTTTGCTTAATGATAAAGTGCACAAGTTGATAAATCTGAAACCAATCATTTTTATATTGCCAAGCCTGGCAGAGATTTGGTCACTCTGTAGACATTAGTCCTACTTAGAGATCCTGTAGGCTTCAATCCTATACACACTTATCTGGGAGTAATTGCCATTAAACTCAGTAGGGCTTATTTCTTAGTAGTCATGTACATGAATCTGCTGTTAACCTCTTCAAACCCGCAGTTTTCCATTCTTTAAAGGTACAATCCTATGTATGTTTAGACACAAAAAAGTCCTACAACTTCCAGCATTCCCCATCTATCACAGATGGCTGGGGAATGCTGGGAGTTGCAGGACTTTTTTCTGTCTAAACATGCATAGGATAGTACCCTAAAAAAAGCAAAGAGGGCCATGTTGTGCCATGAGAAGAAGAAAAACCCAAAATCCACAGTTGGGCAATACCTTCATTAGCACCAACCAAAATCCCACAAAAATGTGCAAGTTTTTGAGTTCTCCAAAACTCTTCATGAGGCTAAATGATACAAAAAGCAGAAGGTGGAGGAAGAAATATAAAAGTCCAAATATTCATGTTCTGCGGAATTAGAAAGCTTGCACATTTTGTATGGAATTTTGATTGGGCTTAATAGAGGTATTGCCCAGTTGTAGATTTTGGATTTTTTGTTTCTCGTGGACCAGCATGGTTATCTTTGCTTTTTAATGTGCTTTGGAAAGTACTGCATTTAGCTGTTCAGTGTAGAATCTACCACCAGAAGAAAAATGATTTTCTACCATCTGAAGAGAGACTTTGAACTGAGGTTTCCATGCCCTCCAACCATTAGGCAATATTCACAATTTGTCCTCAATTGAGGGTGGGTTTTTTTTAGCCTACAGCACCACTTAAAAATACTCTCTGGCTTTGCTAATATAAGGATTGTCATGTCTCTCTGCACTTCTCCTTTGTCAAGAATCTGTGTGTTTCACCCAAGGCAAGAGGCAGGTCAGAGTTACAGCCGGGCTTTTTGTTTTCATAAATAGAGATCAACCATTGCTCTCTCCTAAAATGCAATGCTTGGTGTAATCTGATGCCTGCAACACCTACTACTGACTGAGTCTGCAATATCCATTTTGAGACTGATGCAATGAATATGGACTTGAGCACACTCCGGGAGAGAGTGGAGGACAGGAAGGCCTGGTGTGCCTTCCTGTCCTTCATGGCCCATGGGGTCATGAAGAGTCGGACACGACTTAACAACTATCTAAACTGTAGACCTCATGGCCACATCTGGTGAAATTTTTGGACTTTTTTGCTTCTTCCCCTACCCCCTGCTTTATAGTGGTAGCAAGGCTAGCCCAAGATGTTTTGTGCCTGAGGCGAAAGACAAGATCCCCCCCCTGCTGTGCCCCATTCCATGTACAGAAGCTGACCAGACTGGCAGCTGAGTCTGACCAGTGCTAGCTGCCTCTACCACACTTGAGGGCGCCAGCATGGCAGCTTGAGGGGTGCAGGGCAGGCAGCGTGATACACATACAGCTTTATGTGTCATTCCCCCACGCCCCTGATCTTGCCACCACTTCCTGCCCACAGGATCTGCTGCCTGAGGCAGCCGGCTCACTCTGCCTAATAGTAGGGCCAGCCTTGAATGGTAGTTATCATAAACAAGCGGTTAGTTGAGAAACCAGTGGTGCCATTTTTTAAACCCAAAGTTTCCACACAAAGAAGGTGGCCTTCGTAAAAAAGATTACGTTTCATGAACATCAGAGAGATAGGAAGATAAAAAGAGTTCAGCATGGAGAATGATTGGAAAGTAGTTCTCCCCGGGAACAGGACAGAGTGTTTTCACTGGGATCTTCTCCCACGTAGGTGAGCATTGTAAGAGTATAATATAAGTGCACAATCCTATTTGATCTGCCCTAGGTACTCATAAGCCCCTGAACTCGGAGGATTATGAGTATCCAATGCAGAGTGGGAGGTGTGTTGCACCTCCCGCTCTGCATTTTAGGTAGACAGGCATTTTCGCCCATCTAGCGGAGGCTTTGGGGAGGGGAGGGGAGGGGAGGAAGCTGGGCATGGCTGGGGATAGCTAGTTTGTGAGCTCATACAGACAGCTGTCATGGTTCTCTCTCTGTTGGCTGCAAGGGGGGGAGGGGAGCTTGGCTCCTGGCTCCTAGGTCAGAGCACTGTTTCTGGCCTTGGATCCAGGGATCCGAAATATCCTATGTCCCCCAGACGCTGTCTAGGGGCCATAGGATTGCTCCCTCCATCATTGGGGTGGGGTGGGGTTGTGTATTGAGAGCAAACTGAATTGTTAACACAGATGATATTCCAGATGAGTGGCTGTGTTAGTCTGTTGTAGCAAAAGCTAAAAGAAGTACTGTGGCACCTTGAAGTCTAACAACAAAGATACTGTGATATAAAG
The DNA here is from genome assembly GCF_057233095.1 of Heloderma suspectum. NCBI lineage: Eukaryota > Metazoa > Chordata > Lepidosauria > Squamata > Helodermatidae > Heloderma > Heloderma suspectum. Next base: position 104,248,498 of record NC_139464.1, read on the forward strand.
CTTTAATGAACTAAAGCCCACTTTATCAGATGCAAGTAACTTGGCATTGTGACAAAGGGAGAGAGATATTTAAATAAAGCTTAGATAAGAGTGGTGGTGACCTGCAAGGTGTGTGCAATGTTTGTTTTCTTGCCTGAGAACAACATGGCCTACACCTGCAACAAGTGCAAGGTGATCACACTGCTGGAAGAAAAAGGAAGAGGACTGGAGCGGCGTCTGTCGACCTTCCGGGGAATAAGAGAACACGAAGAGTTCTCTTCAGAAGAGGAAACTGCTGAGGTGAGGAAAAATGCAGTAGAGGATACTCCTTGGAAAAGGGTGACAGTTAGGAACAGAAGAACTAGACTCCGGTCTGCACCAGCGGAAGCAGTGGAGCTATGGAACCGATTCCAGGTACTCAAGGATGAGACTGGAGGACAGCCTGCAGAGGAAGAACTACAGGGGAACCTGCATGAGAGCGAGCAAGAGGCTGAAGGTCAGTCAAGCAGAGGCAATGAAACCCAGGCCTACAACAAGAAGAAGAGAAGAATAGTAGTAGTGGGAGACTCCTTGCTGCGTGGGATCAAAACCCAAGTATGTCGCCAAGACCCGTGGACTCGCCAGGTATGTTGTCTCCCGGGAGGATGGATTAGAGACGTGACTGAAGGGTTGCCTGTACTCATAAAGCCCACTGACAGGTACCCCTTTCTTCTCATCCATGTGGGAACAAATGATACCACCAAGCGGAGCTACAAAGAAATCACGTCAGACTTTGAAGCTTTGGGAAGAAAACTCAAGAACTTTGGGGCCCAGATAGTTTTCTCATCCATCCTTCCAGACGTTAGAAGAGGGATAGAACGGGAAAGAAAAATACTCCGGGTGAATGACTGGCTACGAAGGTGGTGCCGGCGTGAGATATTTGGATTCTGGGACCGTGGGCTATACTTTCTGGAAGATGGGCTGTTGGCAAGGGACGGGTTGCACCTCACAAAGGATGGGAAGAATGTGTTTGGCCACAGCATGAAGAACATCAGGAGGGCTTTAAACTGAATCCTACAGGGAAGGGAGATGTAAAGTTGGGGGTAACAATGGATGAAGGCTCATGCACTGCAATGGAGAGAACAGTTCTAATAGCGCCCAATAATAGTCTTTGCAAACATGTAGGAAGAAAGCCAGACCATGAAGCACATGGTCTTCGATATCTATATACTAATGCCCAGAGTATGGGAAACAAACAGAACGAACTTGAAGTCTTAATATAGGAGGGAAATTATGACTTGATAGGTATAACTGAGACTTGGTAGGATGACCAAAATCCTTACACCCTGACTGGAATACAGCAATTGAAGGATATAACTTGTTCAAAAAGAAAAGGAGGAACAGGAAGGGAGGTGGGGTTGCGCTATATGGTAAAAATACATATCTCTGCACAGAAATACAGGATGTTGAGCTTGGCAGCCGCATTGAGAGCATCTGGATCAAAATCAATGGAGCAAAGAATAAAAGGGACATGATGGTCGGAGTCTACTAAAGGTAAAGGTGTCCCCAACCAGTCGTGTCCGACTCTAGGGTGCAGTGCTCATCCTCGTTTCTAAGCCGAAGAGCCAGCGCTGTCCAAAGACGCTTCCGTGGTCATGTGGCCGGCATGACTGCACACCGAGGTGCACGGAACGCTGTTACCTTTCCCGCCGAGGCGGTACCTATTCATCTACTTGCAATTTCTGAGTGCTTATCAATGGGACCTTCTCAAACTGGGGAGAGGTAACGAGCGGGGTACTGCAGGGCTCAGTGCTGGGCCCAGTGCTCTTCCACATTTTTATTAATGACTTGGAGGAGGAGGTGCAGGGAATGCTGATCAGATTTGCAGATGACAGAAAATTGGGCGGGATAGCTAATACTTTGGAAGAGAGAAAAAAATTCAAAGTGATCTTGATAGACTGGAGCGCTGGGCAGAAAGCAACAGAATGACATTTAATAGGGATAAATGCCAAGTTCTGCACCTCGGAAAAAGAAGCAAAATGCACAGTTACAAGATGGGGGATACGTGGCTCAGCAACACTGCAGGTGAGAAGGATCTTGGAATTGTTGTAGATCACAAGCTGAATATGAGCCAACAATGTGATGTGGCTGCAAAAAAGGCAAATGCTCTTTTGGGCTGCATGAATAGAAGCATAGCTTCCAAATCCTGGGAAGTACTAGTTCCCCTCTACTCAGTACTGGTTAGGCCTCATTGGGAGTACTGTGTCCAGTTCTGGGCACCACACTTTAAGACGGATGCAGACAAGCTGGAGAGGGTTCAGAGGAGGGAAACAAAGATGATCAGGGGACTGGAAACAAAGTCCTGTGAGGAGAGACTGAAAGAACTGGGCATGTTTATTCTTCAGAAGAGAAGGCTGAGGGGAGATATGATAGCACTCTTCAAGTACTTCAAAGGTTGTCACAGACAGGAAGGCCAGGGTCTCTTCTCCATCATCCCAGAGTGCAGGACACAGAATCATGGGCTCAAGTTACATGAAGCCAGATTCCGGCTGAACATCAGGAAAAACCTCCTGGCTGTTAGAGCAATACGACAATGGAACCAATGACCTAGGGAGGTGGTGGGCTCTCCCACACTGGAGGCGTTCAAGACGAGGCTGGACAGCCATCTGTCAGGGATGCTCTGACTTGGATTCCTGCATTGAGCAGGGGGTTGGACTCGATGGCCTTGTAGGCCCCTTCCAACCCTACTATTCTATGATTCTATGATAAGGGGGTTGGCAACCATATTGTTGTGGGTGGGGCAGGCATTAGAAGCAAAGCAAGGGAAATTATACCTTTAATTGGAGCAGCTCACTGAAAATTGTTAGAAAGTTTTAAAATATTACAAGATGTCATACAGTTACCTCGTTCAATCATAATCATTGTGACATTTGCTCCATATTTAAACAAAGTGGTGTTTTTTCTTTAATCTTCCCAGTTCTTCAAGAGGAACAACACTATATCTCTGGACATTTCTACATGTGCATGGGAACTCCACAAGCCATATATGGTATCTGTATACCATGTGACAGATGAGGAAAATTGCAAGATGGGTGCGAATGAAGTCCATGTACATAGGTGAAGGACAGTTATTCATATGCAATACTCCCTTGCCATATTGCACTGTATCTAGATAAAGGAAATGTTTCCCTCTGGACATGCTCTCACTGGGTTGACTCACAAATCCCTTTATCACCTTCATGAATCCGGAGCACGGCCTTGTCCAGTTTTCTTGGATGAGTTTCAGTTGGTATAGCTTGAGGATATTGACAAGGTGCTTGGATGGGTTCAAGCAACTGCTTCTGTATTACATTCTTGCCCCTCTTGGCTTATAAAAACTGGCAGGGAGGGAACTGCCGGCTGGGCCAGGGAGGTGATGAATGCCTCCTTGCAAGAGGGAGTGATTCTGAGCCGCCTGAAAGAGGTGGCAGTGGGACCACTCCTCAAGAAATCTTCATTGGACCCAGGAGATCTTAAAAACTTTAGCCTGGTGGCAAATGTTCCTTTTCTGGGCAAAGACCTTCAGCAGGTGGTGGCCAACCAGCTCCAGACACTCTTGGATGAGACCAATTATCTGGATCCCTTTCAGTCAGGGTTCAGGCTGGATTTTGGCATGGAAACAGCCTTCGTCTGTCTGTATGATGACCTCTCAGGAGAGAGATGGGGGCGTGTGGCCCTATTGATCTGTTTGATCTCTGGGTGGCTTTTGATACCATCAATCATGGTATCCTTCTGGGAAGACTGTCTGAGCTGGGAGTGGGGGGTACTGCATTGCTGTAGCTCTGCTCATACTTGGGTGGTTGGCTGCAGAAGGTGGTGCCTGGGGGGGGGGAATACCGTTTGGCTCCGTCATGGAGTTCTTCAGTGGTTGGTTTTGTCCCCTTATTTAACATCTGCATGAAATCGCTGAGTGGGGTCATCCAGATTTTTGGGGTGCACTGCCATCAGTTTGCTGATGACATGCAACTCTGTTTCTCCTTTTAATCTTCATCAGGTGACGCTGGGATGTGCTAGATCGGTGCATGGCTGCAACAATGGACTGAACGAGGGCTAATAAACTGAAGCTCAATCCAGACAAGACTGAGATGCTGTTGGTGGGTGGATATTCTGACCAGATGGAGGTTGTTCATCCTGTTCTGGGTGGGGCTGCACTCCCCCTGAAGGTGCAGGTTCATAGCTTGGAGGGGGTGGTTCGCCTAGAGCCATCTCTGTTACTTGAAGCTCAGGTGGCCTCAGTGGCACAGACTGCCTTCTACCATCTTCAACTCGTGTCCCAGCTATGCCTCTATCTGGACAGGGATAACCTGGCTTCAGTATATATATGGCAATAGTTGTGGATGTAGGGTCAAAATGACAGAGCACCTCTTCTTACATGTAAAAGTTGAAATGCAAATATACATCCATTTTCTTACATGGCCCCCAATTGCCAAACTTTCATAACTTCATCACAGCCATTCACATTGCTGAATGCAAGACGCTACAAGGCTGTTTTTAGAATTACTTGTGAACATGCTTTGTCCCTTAATCTTCAGTATGTTCAGTTCTATGTCCATGACCATAAATGTCTTTCATTGGGTAAAATCCTTTCATGTGGAACATTGTTCATTTTTTCTGTCTCAGTGTTACCAGCTGCATTAAAAAATCCAGATGTTGACATAACAATTGGCATCTCTTGTAAGACCCACATTGTTCTTTTCATTTCCTTTTGAATATTTCCTGCATATGTTCCCCTCTTATCTACTAGCATTATATTAATTTTTATAAGAATTTAATTCTACAAGCACTTCAGATTACACAACAAAATATGAAAAATATGGTGAAAAACCCGTACACATAAATAGTTAAGAGAATTAAAGGAAGTGATACTTCTAATTGGTATCTGGTGATTCTTTTGGAAAGATGAAAGAGGATGTTTCAGGGTGAGTCAACTTACAGTAATTCAGGGAGTATCAAGAAGACAGTAGACAAAGAAGTAAAAGAGAATGAAGGAATAACCACTTGATAGCCATACACAGAGCAGTGGCAAGGAATGAGAGGAAATGGACCTAAGTCTGCAGTCCTAAGTGAAGTTATTTGGAAGGAAATTATACTGAAATCAACATAATTTACTTTTAGGTAAACATTATTAGGATTACTAAAAAAAAAAAAACCCATGTGTTTTGGAATTGGGTCTGGATTTACAAACTTTCTGAAAAGACTCATCTGTTTCCTGAGAGTCATCTTTTGGTGCATAATGTTGGCATATGCACACTGATTTTGTACACAAGTGCATCATTGTATTGGCCCCTGGAATCTGTAGTTCAGTTTCATCTTTCTTGCAACCATTCCATAGCACCAACCATGATGGAGCACACAAGAAGGTTTTAGATCTGGGTGAGGACCAATCACTACATTAAACATTTACAAGAAACCATCTGGAGGACCGATTGATCCAAGGAAAGAAGATACTCACCTAACAAAAGGCTGTTTTGTCAGGTAGTTTGATCATAGATCCTAGTAATGAACAAGAGTTTAATTCAAGACTAAGCAGTTAATATTAAAGATGTTCTGCACATTTACAGACAAAGCAGCTGGCTTTATAGTTTACTGTTTCACAGCAATCAATGAGAGTGTCATCAAGTCATACAAATATTTTTTACAAAATAAGTAAAATAAGAGCAGGAGAGCAATCCTATGGCCTCTAGACAGCATCTGCGGGGCCATAGGATTTTTCGGATTCCTGGATCCGAGGTTAGAAACAGCACTCCAACCTCGAACCCGGGGGTCCGAGCTCCCCCTCCCCATTGCAGCCAGTGTGGAGAGAACCGCACTGGCAGCCTTTCCGAGGTCATACAGACCTTGGAGGCAACCTCGGAGGGAAGAGAAAGGGGGCGATTCTGTGGGTGGGGAGGGGGACTGGGACTGGGGAAGCAGGGATATGAGCCCTCCACAGCCTCCTTCCCCCCTCTCCACATAGGCCTAGCGAGACAGGAAAAGATGCCTGTCTAGGAAAAATGCAAAGGCGGGGAAGTGCAGAGGCGAAGATCATCTCCGTGTTTCTCCCGCTCTGCATGGGATGGCCGTCAGCCTCCAAGTTCAGAGGCTGACGGGCATCTGGATAGGATTGTCCTGAGGTGATTAATATTAAAGGTTTACTGTGCATGTTCTTACAAATCATCTGGCTTTGAACATCTCTTCTGTTGAACGTTGACTACACATGCTCAGAATCCTATTTAAAATTCCAAGCTAAAGAAGCCCTTCTTTGGGAAATGGCACTCAATCTGTAATACCGCTGAACATGACAAGCTAGACAATTTAATACACAAAATCAGGTGATCACAAATTACAGTCACATGGGGGGTGGGTTCAAACACCCCTCCCAGGAATGAAGGAATGCATGATGGGAGTCATGGATCAATGAGCAAGGAGCTGGAGCAAAGGTTCTAAGCTTTTATTAACCCTGCAATGGTCCAGGAGGAGACTGAGGGCTTGCATCAGTACTGTCAACTACCTCCCTTCATGGTTCAGCAGTGTTGGGGGACGGGGTGGAGGGATCTGAGTACTGTGTATCCAGACCCTCCCCCGCTTCAAACGTGCCATGCCCCCACTCTGCCCACAGGTAAGAGCTGTCGATCTTTCCATGTGTTAGGGATCTAAGACTGGATCCCTCACTCTAAGATGAGAGCTCTGTCTCTGGCTTTGGAGTGGGGGTGATCCAATCTCTCCTATGGCCATAGGATTGCAGGCTAAAGACAACCTTACGCACAGAGCATTATGGTGCTCTAGCCTGATGTAATCAGTGTACAGCTAACCAAAGCTAGTTCTGCCTTCTTCAGGTAAGGTTGCAGCTAGTGAATCAGTCCAAATCCAGATGGGGAGGATGGAGTGCCTGGGACCAGCAAAGATGCTCCACATTGTCCTGGTCCTGTATTGTCTTATGAAGCATCTGAGCCCTACTGTACTGCTAGAGGAATCCTCCCATTTGTTGCTTACATCAGTAGCTGACAGGATGGGTTAAACAGCGGGAGAGTGCTGCTGCCGTTAATGACTTGGCATGTGGTGCTTGTAGCCATGTTTCTTAGCACCACTGTGATTGATCATTGTGCCAGAAATGAAAAATATCAAAGCAAGTTTTGAAAACAATCCATTTTGTAGATTTTTTAAAAGGCATCAAGAAACAGAGCATCTTGGCAGGGTGGGGCAAGGGAACGTACTGATTCTGAGCTATCAGAACACTTGGGAACTCTGGCAGGCATATAAGGAAATAATTATGAACAAGCTACTATTAACTGAGACAAGAACAAATGTGTTAAGTATCCAGACATCTACCATGCCACTGCTTGGTGCAGGGCCGGCCCTTCCATGAGGCAGGTGAATCCTCCGCCTCAGGGTGCAGACCCTGAAGGTCAGCAGATTCTGCCAATGGGAAAACTGCACACTCTGCCTGATGCTCCAGAAAGACGTACTGGCTGCTCTCCTGCTGCAGCAACAGCAGCTGACCCAGCTCTATGGAGTGCCACCTGTCCAATGTCTCACTTTGAGGACCCCTCAGAGCATGGCATCAGGCAGGTGGACCCTCTGGCAAGCCCGGCTGGTCACTCAGAAGAGACAGTGGCCAGAAAGCCTGGCCCAATTGCTTTGCAGGCGATCTCCAGGGCTATCTCCCCCACAATGCCTCACTTTCATGAAGGACCTTAGAGTGAGGCAGTGGGGGAGAGGCCTGTGGCACGTCACAGCTGCCACAGCAGGGAGAAGAGAAGGCACTGATGGTGGTCACCACTGCCATCATTGACAGGGGGAGGAGGATAAGGCAGGCCACGGCAGGCCAGCAACCTCCAACACTATTGTCAAGGAAGGGAGGAGGAGAGGAGAGAAAAGGGGACTGTGGCTGTTGTTGTCACAGCTGGGAGGAGAGAGGGCAGTGGCAGGGGGGAGGCATTGGGCAGCCATCAACGTCATCATTGAAGTGGGGGGGGGACAGGAGCAGGCAGAAGAGGAGGGTGGGTGGTAGCAGCAGTGACACGACCCCCTGCCTCAGGCGGCAAGAGGTCTTGCATTTGCCTTGGCTTGGTGTTCAGGATTCTGTAGTAACAGAGATTCAGTAGTCTCTCATTTTCACTCAAAATAGCCACAGTGTCATAGGAATTAACTTAAACTATTTGAGTATAAAACACAGCAGAGGTCTAGAACCTCCTAACTACAATCACCCACCTTAATTGGGTGATTTCCCTCGCTCTCTTCAACAGTGATTTATCTGTCAGGCAGAGTGATGCTCTCAGCCCCAAAATTACCTCACACTTGTCTCAGTTGAGTTTCCTCCTACCCCTACCCCACTGTCAGGAAGCTTGACTTACATGATAAGGACCCATTGACTTCAATGGACTGGGTTAGTTAACAGCTAATTTAAAAAACAACACTGAGCTCATCTCAATAAAATTTAGCCTATTTACTGGCTATTTACAAAATCCAGTCTATGCAGTCATTCCCAGCTCTCTAACTTCTTTTCTCCTAAACTCTAGACCTCAGAAAAAAGGGGGGGGAGTACCCCCCTCTCTTCCCGGGAGGGGGAGAAGGAGCCATTTGTGCACAGTGAGGTCACTGTGCGCAAATGGCTCCAAGAGGAGGACAGCTTCAGGAGGAGGAGAGACCCGCGCACAGCAGCAGTGGGTGGCAGTGGGGACTCCTGCCATCACTGCCTGCCACTGTGCACAGACCCCTTGCACTCTCCTGCTGCCGCCGTGGGGATTCCTCGCTAATGCAAGCTGGGCCCGAGGCTTGGGTGAAATTCATCACGCCCCAAGAGGGCCAGATTTTCCCATGTCGGACATCCCGAACTACATTGTAGTCTTTCTGGTGCCAGGTAAAGACCTTTTTATCTTCCCAGGCTTTTTAGTTCTTCATTTTTTAAAAAAATATGTGTTCCTGTGCTTTCAGATTGTTCCCTGCTGCAGATTTTTACTCTAGCTTTATTCCGTTTAAAACTTGGGGGGAGCAATCCTATGGCTGCTAGTCAGCAAGCTAGACGGCCATAGAAGATGTTGGTTTCCGGGAACCGACCTCAGAGCCTGCGCTCTGAGGTCGGTTCCCGGAGAACCGACCTCCCCCCATTCTGCGCTGCCTTGCAGGCAGCATGGAATGGCCCCATTGCTCCATGCTCTGAAGATGAGCGCAGAGCGGCCAAAACAGGGAGATCTGAGGGGCGTTCCAGGGCGGGAAAGGCAGAAATGCCGGTACGACACATCCTATATGTTATCCGGCAGCCTCCTCCCCGGCTCTGTCATCCCGCAGCTAGACAGCCGAAATCAGCTGTCTAGCCGCAAATGCAGGGCAGGAGAAGCGCTTCTCCTACCCTGCATTAGATAGGTGGTCACCTTCAAGTTCGGAGGTGGCCTCCTATCCCCATAGGATTACGCCCTTAAAGGTTTTATATTATACAATCATAGAGTCATATGGTTGGAAGGGGCCTTTATGTTTTATCACGTTGTATTTTAAAGATTTAATTTTTGTGAATTGCCCAGAAGGCTTTAACTATTGGGCTGTATAAAAATTGAATAGATAAATAAATAATACACTGAATGCTCATTAAAACAGTTGTGGGAATCTAGCCCAATTCAGTTATTCTCCTTGCATGTAAACTCTACACATGAAGAGGAGGAGCAGGGATGAGTTTGCTCCATCCTTCTCCCTTGCCATTCTCATAGTTTTCTACATAAGGAAGGCAACTGTCTGCAGAGAACAGCTTATTCCATCCCCATGGAGGTTGCCTGTGAGATTTTAGAATCCTGATTTTTCAGGATTATCATAAGAATGCAAGAAGAGCCATGCTAGATCAGTCCAGATCTAGTCTAACTTTCTGTTCACATTGTGGCTATCTGCCTGTAGGAAAGCCACAAGTAGGACGTGAGTGCAACAGCACCCTCCTGCCCATGTTCCCCAGCAACTGGTATATACAGGCATACTGCCTCTGATACTGGAGGTAGCATACAGCCATACTGACTAGTAGCCATTGATAGCTTTCTCCTCCAGGTATTTATCTAATCCCCTTTTAAAGCCATTACTATATTTTGTGGTAGCGAATTCTATAGTTTAACTATGCACTGTGTGAAGAAGTACTTCATTTTATTTGTCCTGAATCACCCGCCAATCAATTTCATGGGATGACACTAGGTTGTAGTATTATGAGGGAGAAAAATCTCTCCCTATCTACTTTCTCCACACCATGCATAATTTTGTACACCTCTATCATGTGTCCCTTCACTCACCTTTCCTCTAAGCTCACAGTCCCAGATGTTGTAACCTTTCCTTGTAGGGGAGTTGCTCCAGCCCCTTGATCATTTTAGTTGCCCTTTTTTTGCCCTTTTGCCAACTCTACGATATCCATTTTAGGTACAGTGACCAAAACTATACACAGTATTCCAATACATTTGCATAAGGGCAGTATGATACTGGCAACTTTATTTTCGATTCTTTTTCTAATTATGGTTAACATGGAATTTGCCTTTTTCACAACAGCTGCACACTGTGTCAACATTTTCATCAAGCTGTCCACCACACCGAGATCTCTTTCTTGCTCAGTCACCACTAGCTTAGATTCCATCAGTGTTTACGAGAAGTTGGGATTTTTTTGCCCCAACATGCATCACTTTGCTTACATTGAACCACATTTGGTTCAATTGCTTACACTGAACCTCAATTGCCATGTTGATGTCCATTCTTCCAGTTTGGAGAGATCCTTTTGGAGCTCATTGCAATCCCTTTTTGTTTTTACCACTCTAAGGGTGCAGTCCTATGGGGATAGGCGACCGCCTATCCAATGCAGGGCAGGAGAAGCACAGAGGGGATTGTTCCTTCCACGCTTCTCCTGCCCTGCATTTGTGGCTAGACAACCAATTTTGGCTGTCTAGCCGTGGGAGGGTGAGCAGGGGAGGAGGCTGCCAGACGACACATAGGATGTGTCGTACCGATATTTCCACCCTCCCTGCCCCAGAAGGCCCCCCGGAATGCCCCATTTTGGTCGCTCTGCACTCTGAGGTCGGTTCCCAGAAAACCAGATATCCTAGGGCCGCCTAGCCAATGACTAGTGGCCACAGGATTGCTCCCTAAATAACTTGGAATCATCAACAAACTTGGTCACCTCACTGCTCATTCCTAATTCCAGATCATTAATGAACAAGTTAAAAAGCATTGGCTCCAGTACAGATTCCTATGGGACCTCTCTGTTTACATCCCTCCATTTATTCCTTCTGCTTTCTGTTCTTCAACTAGTTCCTGATCCATATGAAGACATCTCCCCTTATTCCCTGACTCTAGGTTTGCTTAGGAGTCTTTGGTGACTTTGTCAAAAGCCTTACAGAAGTCCAAGTAAACATTGGCTACCGGATCACCCCTGTCCACATGTTTATTGACACTCTCAAGAGCTAGTGAGACATGATTTACCATTATGGAAGGTATGCTTATTCTTTTTCAGCAGGGTTTATGCTTCTATATGCTAACTAATTTTATCTTTAATAATGCTTTCCACTAATTTACCTGGAACAGATATTAAGCTCATCAGCCTGTAATTTCCCTGATCTCCCCTGGATCCCTTTTAAAAAATTAGCATTACATTGGCCATTCTCCAGTCCACTGATACAGTGACTGATCTTAGGGATGTTAGATATTTTTCTTAGAAGATCAGCAATTTCACACCGGAGTTCTTTAAAGACACTAGAATGGATACTATGTGGGTCCAATTATTTGTTAGCTTTCAATTGGTCAATAAGATTGAGAACTTCATCTCTTGTAAACATTATTTGCCTGAATTCCTCAGACTCCCTTCCTGAAAACATCTGTTCAGGCACAGGTATCTGCCCTACATCTTGTGCAGTTAAGACTGATTAACAGAATTCATTCAGCTTCTCCGCAATATCCTCCTTTAGTATTCCTTTAACTCCATTGTGTATCCAGTGGTCCAACTGCCTCTCTAGCTTGTTTCCTGCTTCTGATATATTTATTAGAGAAATGCTCCTCAAAATGCTTTTTTTCATCTCTTATTGTCCGGTTGGATTTCCTTTGTGCAATTGTCTGTTCCTTTTTGTTCTCCTCATTTGAGCAAGTCCTCCATTTTCTGAAGGAAGCCTTATTTTCTCTAATAGCTTCCTTAATACTTGTTAACCATGCCTCCTAGTGACCTCCTGGACTCGGCACTCCCTTTTCTGACCTGCAGTACATACTCTGAGTTTCTATTATTGTGATTTTGAATAACCTCCAAGCTTTTTGGAGAGATGTAGCCCTCTTGACTCCCTCTTTCATCTTCCTTTTTACCAGTCCCTCATTTTAGAGGAGTTTCCTCTTTCAAAGTCAAATGTGACTGTATTGGACTTAATTGACAATTTTTCACTTAAATAACAATGACATTTGATGGTACTGTGGTCACTGTTTCCATTTGGTTCAACAACATTTGCATCTTGTGCTAGGTCCTGGGTGGAACCACTTAGTATTAAGTCCAGGGTCATCTCCTCTCTGGCTGGTTACATGACTGACTATTCTAGGGCACAGTCATGTAAGACATTGAGAAATGTAACCTCTTTGTCATGACTGGAATATGTATTTATCCAGTCAATGCAGGGGTAATTTAAGCCACCAATTACTACAAGAGTTCTTCATTAGGATGCCTCCCTGATTTCAATTTCCATCTCAACGGCACTCTGTTTCTGAGTCTGCCCCTTTCAGAGTTTCTAGTTTGTTTGACACTATGGCCTCTTTGATGTATAGAGTGATGCTACCTCCATTATGCCCTACCCTGTCCTTCCTATACAGTTTATATCCAGAGATCATAGAACAGTCATAGAATAGTAGGGTTGGAAGGGGCCTATAAGACCATCGAATCCAACCCCCAGATGACCATATCACACTCATTCCCTCCATTCCACAGATTCTAAAATCTAACTACAGTCACCCTCCAAGTATAGAGGGTGATAAGAATTATGAAGGGGCATGAGCTTAAGCGCTCATCCCCACTCCTCCTCATGTGTGGAACTTACATGTTGCTTGTTGCATTTCTGCTTTCAGAAAGGTGACTTGAGGCCCTGATCCTTCTGCTTCCCTTGCCTGTGCATTCCACACACACCCATTCCCTGAGGGTCAAACTACATGCTACTGTTAAGATGTAGCTAGCTCTTTTTTTCTTTTCTTTTTTACTCAAAAGTTTTCTTTTTTTAGTCAAAAGTAAGCACGTGGGTTACTTTTGACTAAAAAAACAGCGTTCCGTGCACCTCGGTGTTCAGTCATGCCGGCCACATGACCACGGAAGCATCTTCGGACAGCACTGGCTCTTTGACTTAGAAATGGAGATGAGCACCACACCCTAGAGTCAGACACGACTGGTTGGGGGCACCTTTACCTTTAAGCACATGGGACCTAATATGTACCAGGACCATGGAGTGGAAGGTAGGGGGGCATTAACACTTTGCCCTACACCTACAATTTACATTACAACTGAATGCCTTTTTGGGAATGTAAACTGGAGGCATGAGGGATCTGATCCAGACTGGGACAACAGATCGGGAGAAAGAGCTAAAGTCCCCCTCCCCCATGCTAGGGTCCCAATCTGTACAGCAATGTGTAAACTGACCTTGTGAGGTCACATTCTATAACCAAAGTAATAGGAATTGCACATAGAATGCAGCAGATTTCAACACGGAATCCCTTGGAAAACACTGGAGTTCTGGCATCATTCTAGCTTCAGAATGAAACTGAGCATGCACGGATAAACGTTGTTAGCAGTTGCTGCCATAAGCTTTAATGGGGAAGAAAAACCTCAATAACTTTAAAAACTTCACTAAACCTTTATTCACTAAGCCTGAATAAAGTACGTGAGTAGCTTTCACCAAAATTTGAAAGAAATATATGATATGACATGCCACAAATTGTAGTAAAAGGGGGAAATGTCAATTTTCAGCAATTTTTAACTTGCTGTACCTGTGGCAATTTGTACTGGATTGGTTTGAAATTTGAACAATTGTAAACTTCATCAGGTAAATCATGGGTGCCAACTTTCAAGCTATTAACTCAACAGGTGACATTTTTATAAGGAATACAATTTTGAGGCTTATAATCACAGAAACTCTTTTTTCTTTTTTTTTTGGCTTGCCTTAACAAAAATGTCCAAAATCCGTATTACCATAATACTTTTATTAGGCCAACTCAAAGATAACAAAATACTGTGCAAGCTTTCAAATCCTGCAGAACTTCTCATGAGTCAAGATGTTAAACAAAGCCCCCCCACACACACACACACACAGGGAAGGGGAGAGCAAAAAGTCTCAAGCCATGTTCAAGCCATGAAGTCTGCATTTAGTCGCAGCCATAAAATGAAATGTGGGAGGAGGCTGCAGACATTCAAATTAGGCTCAACCAGGTACAGAAATAGTTTCGGGTTACGCCTGGGACCCTCCCAAGGGTTTCTGGGGAGAAGAAACAAACAAAAATAGTTGATCCCCCATTTTTGAAAATGTAAAATCCAGCTGTTACTTAAAAACTGTTTTTATCCTTAGGCAAAACACACAGGTTTCTTGGTAGGCAGAAAACATAAGTAGGGAGAAAATAGACTGTTTTTATAGTAACAAAGCTGGAGATAATTTTGGATAATATACTATGTAAATAAAGTAAATGAAAACCAAATTGGGTAGCTTTACCTAGTAGTCCCAGAGAGAATAAAGTCCCAGATTCAGATGGTATAAGATCATCTTCCCTGCAATAACAACAAAGCAAAAATGGACCTTAATGTGCAGTCAGCAAAAATCTAAGTTAAGATACATGAATGTCATCAATTAAGACCAGAATATGTAAAACCTTAAAAACTAAAAATGGACCCATTTTAAGGTTTTATGTATTCTGATTATAATTTTTTGATGTAAAAAATCAAAATCATGTTTAGTTTTTAAGGTTTTATGTTTCTGGTTTTAATTTTTGTATATATTGTCATATGTGTCTTTTTTACATTGTCACAAAATTTTGGCATTACAGTATTTAGGTTTTGCATATCCAGGTTTTAATTGTACATTTTGGCAATATGTCTTTGCTACGTTGTTTTTAATATTTGTATTTATTAGCATTAAAACCATTTTAACTGATGATATTCAGGTCCCTTAGGTTTTTGCTGACTTATAAGATAATCTTCCTCCTGCGCAGAATCCCACCCTTGAATGGCAAAATTTGGTATACTCTAGGTCACACAAAAAAGCGAAGGTAGCCCTGCTGGCCAAAAGAATAATTCCAAAGAAATTTTTCAAAATTCGTGTCGCCATAATATCTTTATCTGGCCAGGTCAGAAAAGACCATGCAGGCTTTCAAATTCTCCACAACTCTTCACCTACTATTCTAAGAGGATGGGAGAGCAATCCTATGGCCACTAGACACTGTCTAGATGGCCATAGGATTTTTCGGTTTCAGGGAACTGAGGTCATCTGACCTCGGTTTCCAGAAACAGCGCTCCCTACCCCTGCCCCCTCGTAGCTGGCGCAGTTCTTGCCATGCTGCCACTGTCTCTGCGCTCGTAAATGGAGCAAAGGGGGTGGTCCTGGGGGCGGAATGGGGAGGAGACCACAGAAGCAGCTTTAGACAGCTTCCTATCAGGCCTCCAGACCCCTCCCCAAAGCCGCGGCTAGACGTGCGTCACAAACGCAGGGCAGCTGGAACGTGGAGAGGAACCCCTCCGTGTTCCATCCGCCTTGCACTGAATAGATGTTGGCCTCCGAGTTCGGCAGCTGGCGCCTACCTCGACAGGATTGCACCCTAACTCTCTCTATGCCATTTATAATTGGATAAACTTTTATTGTGTCATTTATTTTCTAAACTAAAAAGCCCCAACTAGTTAAGCCTTATTATGTAGGGAAAATATTGATCCTTTGAGATTCTTCAGCCCTACCATGTGCTGCGCTGGCAATATTAACACAACAACCTTTGTACGTTTGGGTCTGTGCTACTGCACTAGTGATATGAGCTGACAGGATATCATTCAGGGAGTGTGGAGGACCAGCTACGTGCTTGTATTCATCAGGAGCACACATATCTCTAGTTATCATCAGGCAACCATGACAAAAAGTTCTTAAAATACACTGTTTTTGTGTTGCAATCTAACTTTTAATATCTCCAAGAGGATGCTTTTGAATCTTGATGTGAATCTTTCCCTTCCACCCAGTGAAACCTGAAATGTCACCCCGTATCACATTGCACTATGCTGTTAAGCCAGCAACAGGCACCATTGCCAGATATGGAAAAATATCATTAGAAAGTGGGTGGAAATGCGGTGACATCTGTGCAGCATTCATAAAGGTTTTATTCACCTCACGGTCAGCTACAGCAGTGCATCCTTACTTAAAATTTCATAGTAACTGTATTTCATTATAGATTGCAACTGGCTGGCAGTCCAACAGCAATACAGTCTTGCTGGTTGCCCAACCGGAAGATATGTAGCTATACAGACAAAAACTACTCTGTATGTATGCTGTAATAGCTACGCATATTTGTAGGAGTCAGGTATAAAGCAATGTAATGCTATGGATTTAATAATAGAAATATTTATTTATTCCTACTATAACTGTATCCCACCAGCCATCCTATATGTGGCCCTGAGATCCAAAATAAGGCACTGATCAATAGCACTGATCCAGAGAAAGTTAGTGATTCAGACTGATGAGACAAGTCACTCATGACTAATTCAAGACCTGATGAAATCAATAGGACTCAAGCTGCAATCTATAGGACACATGCACCCCAATTCTATATATTTTTTTCTCAAAAGAAAGAAGAAAGAACAGCTGCAATTCTCCACATACTTACTCAGGAATAAGCCCAGTCAAACTCAGTGGGACTCCTAGGTAAACATCCATAGATTGAGTACACCGCACAAGTGCCTTAGTCTGGATTGGGGCCAATATGATGAGGAGCTTGATTTTACATATGTTTACTCTGAAGTAAGTAGTATTGAATTGAGCTAGACTTAACTGTAGCTGTGTGGTTATTATCGAAGCCTTGCAGCCCAATCTTACGCATATTTCCTTGAAAGCAAATCCCACTGATTTCAGTAGAGTTTGCTCCAGGTTAAATGGGCAAAGGATTGTAAGTTTAGAAATACAGAACGTTTTTGCAAGTTGGTCAAGTTTTCCCATTTTATGGACCCACCATACAAGCCTGCATTGACTACGAATACATTTGGGTATGTTCAAGTTCCTTGATCCTAATTATTTTACTTGGAAGTAACTCCCACTGGCAAGAACGTAAACTGAGTGGGGATGTAAACAGCAACAACCCCATGCTACCACTAGCGCCTTCTGCCCGAACCTCTTCAGGAAATACACTTCCAGGGGTCTCCACGATGGATTCAATCTGATGGGGTCCGTGGGGGCGGGGCTCCCCCGAGTGACGCAATTCAAACCGACCAATTAAAAAAAGCCAAGGCGTGGAAAGCGCAACCTCCCCGCCAAGGGCTTTAAACAGAGCTCCATTTTGTGCCGGCTCTCCGGGAGGTGGCGGCAGGATATCGATCAGTGTCCTCCGCCTCGCTGAGACGGAAGAAGTTGAGGCGTGCAAGGCGGAAAAAAGAAAGTGCCCCGTCCTACGTAGCCTTTAAAAAAAAAGAGGAGGAGGAGGAGGAGGAGGAAGAAAGGGGGGGGCTGCGGCGAAAGGAGACGGAGACCGACAGCGGCCCCTGATCCCCCGCTCGCTCGGCCGCAGTAGCTGCTCGACGGCGGGCGGCGGCGCTGGAGAGGGCGCGCGCCAGCGCTCGCCGCCGCCGCGGCGCGAGGAGGAGGAGGAGGATGAAGCAAGGAGCCGCCGCCAGCTATGGGGCTGCCGTCGCCGCCCCAGCGCCAGCCCCAGCGCCAGCCCCTGCCGTCGACCCGGGGCCGGAGCCGCCGCGCGCCGAAGCGGCGGCGGCGGCGGAGAAAGTCGTCCACTCCCGCTCGCAGGTCCTGTCCTGCGACGGCACCAAGGCGCTGGGCGACGCCTTCAAGCTGCTGGTGCCCAAGTCGACGGAGTTCATGAGCTCGGACGCCGAGCTGTGGGGCTTCCTGTGCAGCCTCAAGCACGAGTTCTCGCCGGTCATCCTGCGCAGCAAGGACGTGTACGGCTACGCCTCCTGCCGCGCCGTGGTGCCGGACCTGCCCGGGGGCGCGGCGGCGGCGGCGGGCAGGAGGGACCGGCCGTGGAGGAGAGCCGCCGCCAGGGGGAGGCGCCTGCGAGCCGCCGCCGGAGGCGACGCCCGGGGCCGGGCGGGCGGCGCGCGGAGGGCGGCCAAGAAGCGCTGCGGCGGAGCGGCGGCCCCGGCTCCCGGCGCGCCGCCGCCCGGCTCTGCCCCCTCCGTTTGCGCGGGGCGGCCAGAGCCCCCGCCGCCGCCGCCGCCCCGGACGGAGGAGGGGGCGCGAGCGTCCCCTGCCCCGGTGGCTGCGCCCTTCCCGCCGTGGGCTCCCTTTGAGGGCAGGCCCCGCGAGGAGATCTGGAAGGCGGCCACCCCCGGCCTCGCCATCAAGGTGCGCGGGAACGTGTGGAACCGGCGCAGCTTGGAAGCCATCCGGCGCAGGGCGGAGCGCATCCTGCGGGTGGACCTGGCGCCCTGGGTGAGGCTGCGCCGCTTCCCGGCGGTCGGCTGCTGAGGAAGGAGCCGCGAGCGCGCCCCCCCGCCGCTCGGCAGCCCCATGGATTGAAGGGGGGGGGAGAACCCGGACTTCGAGTCTTCCCCCCCTCGGCGTAGCGAACCAGCGACGGGAGGCGAATGTCAGTCACCTGTTTACAGTTGCTTTGGTCTGGATCGGCCTCTTTTTATTCAATGAACTGCACTTTAGGGCGGAGACTGAGGGATGTCGCCCCTTTCCCATCCCTCCACTCTTTAAATCTGGATTGGGAGCCTGCCCCCTGCTGGCCGCTGGCCTGCGTTGTACAACGAGGCTGCGACCTACGGTAAAGACTCTTCTGCTTATCCTCACAACCTTGGGCTGAGGAAGCTACTCGGCGCAGGGAGAAGATGCGGTCTCGCCTCTCCTTCGTTCAGCCTCACTACTTTCTTCCCATTGGGCTACCTCACTAGTCCGGGAAAGAGATCAGTTGCTTTCCCCTCTTCCAAAGGAACTTTCTGTCCTTCTAGCACAATAAAATGCCAACTGATTTTTCTCTTTAAGATGTAGCCGATGGACTCTTTATGTATGACTTTTGTGCTATTGCACTATATGCTCAGGGTTACTTGAATATGCTAAGTGTGTCCACTTTTGGATGACTGACTGACAAGCTTTGACCAAGGATGCTCAAGGAATGAAGACTTAACAGCTCATGGCTGATTTGATGGTGCAAAATATTTCACTCCTCCTTGTTCTTTTTTTAATTATTTTTTTTGTAAATGAGTTGGACTTGGTGATCTACAGAAACTTTTGATATAATGGTCAAATGTTTTTGTATGTAATAAAGTTTTATAGCTGAAATGAACTGGTATTTCTGTTACAGCTTCTAAAAGTGAGAGTTGTATTGGATACATCCTTTTTATATCATCTTTACTTTAGAGAAGCTCTTATCATAAGTAAAAATTAATAAAAGTTTAAAAGCAAGAATTGTATCTGTACTTTGGTTTATTGATAAGGAATATGTTTGGGTAGAACGTCTTGATACAAGGTGTTATGGGTGCTAAGGACCATTAGCATAATGTAATCCAGCAACTTGAACTGTCTAAAATATTGGTGCCTACTTGTTTTAGTAAGGATGTCAATGTGTTACCAACCAATGTACTAAGGGCTGCTTTCAGGCTTCTCTCTTGCAATAAACAAGCATGAGGTAGGTAGAGAGGTCTTTCACCAGCAGGCCCGCCTTGTTGGAATCCCTTCACCTAGAATTTGTCAGCTGGTAACATGGGTGCTACTCCAGGGATCTGGAAACTGAATTAATTTGCCCAGGAGTCAAGCTTAAAGCTAAGACAGCTGGAAATAATCCCCTTCCCCTCTTCTCATCCAGCCCCAAGGTCTCGAGGGCTAGGTCTAAAGAGCAGGGCCATTAAGTTTTGCATACAGAGCATGTAAGCACCATAGAACAGGTAGAAGCCATGAATCAGCTGGTGGTTTGGATTGTGACTCTCCAGACTTCCATACTGTTCTCAGAAATTTACTGGGAAGTGGCAAGGAAATCTCCGCAAGCCTTCCCCAGTTGCACTCCATTCTGGTAAAACGTAGGGTGATTGTGCCTCCATAAGAGCAAGAAGCCCAGAGATTTATTTATTGCGTTTATATCCCACCGTTTTTCCTCTTGCAAGGAACCCAAGGCGGTGTACATGCTCCACCTCTCCATTTTATCCTCTCAACAACCCTGTGAGGTGGGTTGGGCTGGGAGTCTGTGACTGGCCCCAAATCACCCAGTGAGCTTCCATGGCTGAGTGGGGACTAGAACCCGGAGCTCCCAGTCCAACACTCGAACCACAACACCGGCTCCCTGAGCCAGTGTGGTATAGTGGGGAAGAGTACACCACACCCTTGGGGAAGAGTAGTTTTCCCCAAGGTGGCGCCTACCAGGCTTTTTCGACTATAACTCCCAGTATTCCTGATGATTGACCATGCTGGCTGGGGCTGTTGGCATTTGAAGTCGAAAACATCTGGAGAGCACCAGCTTGGCAGAGGTTGGTCTAGAGCAGGGGGTGCAGAACCTCTTGTAGCCTGAGAGCTGGATTCAATTTCAGAGAACTTCTCGGGGGCACATTGCTGAGGTGAGTGGAGTCAAAGGCAAGAAGGGCTGGGCCACAGTTTAGCTTAAAGTTCTTACTGCCAGTAGCGAAGCCCTTGGAGAAGCAATTCAACCTTTTAGAATTGGGGAGGAACTGCACGAAAGCCAGGAAACCAAATGATTAATGGTTTGAAATGGGGTGGGGCCGGGGGAAAGGGGGCATGGTTTTGCAGGGGGACTCCTAGAGGGCCAGATCTAGCCCCCAGGCCTAGATCTGCACCCTGGTCTAGAGGATTGGATTCCTTCCCCACAGAAACTATGTAGTAAGCTGTCTGAACAAACATTTCCCTCTGAGGGTCTTTAAGGTGAAGACTTTACTGCTCTTCTCTCAAAAGCCATTACAATATAGATCTAAAGAGAGATGCAAGTTGTTTCGGTTCTCTCACAATTCTAGAAGAGATGGGCTGTTTCCAGGAGCAGCAATAAAAGAGCTGTCAGTTTTATACAGGCAAAGCTTCGACAGCTGTAGCTAAAGAAACTACCTCAAGAATTTATCAATGCTGTTAAGCCCCCCAGCTCTGCCCCAGTGGATAGCTCTGGCTGCCTGGTTCCTGGTACTATGGTTCTGAAGGTTGGAGATGTGACCAAAGGACTGTGCTCGACTCATAAAGGGACTCTTTCAAGGAGATAGGGGGGGCGGTTTTGCAGGGGGAAAGGGGAATTGCCAAAAACACCTCCCTTTTTCCTACTGGACTTCTATCAGCAGAGTGACCACACTTGGATACAACTCCAAGTCTTTAGGACACTGTCAGCCACCCTTTCTTTGTACCACAGCTTTGAATTCTTTCTCCTAAGGAACTCCTGGAACATATACTACAGAAGACCTTAGTACTGTATAAACTATGTAAATTAGCCAAGCATGTTATGACAGATACAAGCTTAAGACACTGCACTATTCTGTACATGCCATAGTTGGAGAGATTATGGTCAGAGTAAGTATTTAGATTTAAATAACTGGAGTGTATATGTTAATTCTACACAAGGGGTGCAGAACAGGCTGGGGGCTAAATCCAGCCCTCCTGAGGTCCTAACCTGGCCCTCTGGGGTTCCCCTTTTCCTCAACCAAGCCTTTTCCTCAATCACCATTTGTTGGTGGTTTTCCGGCTTTTGTGCAGTCCCCCCTCCCCCCTTTCTAAAGGGTTGAAATGCATCTCCTAAGGCTTAGTTACTGACAGTAAGAGCTTTAAGCTACATATGCTGAGTTCCGTGGTTATTTTTGGCCCAGTCCCTTTTGCCCCTCCCACCACTGGAATGCAGCCCCCAAGAGCTCCTCTGAAATGCAATTCAGCCCATGGGCCGAAAGGTTCTTCACCTCTGCTCTGCAGCTAATCTAGCTACTCCTTTCATAAAAGGTATATCTGTTTTGAGAGTTCTTGGGAAATGTTCAAACAATCAAGTGACAAAGAGTTCTTCCCGTGGTCTACAAACATGAGGGGAAGGAACACCCAAGCCCTCCAATAGTACCTTGTGTCCCTTAAACAGCGGTTTAAGCTTAGGGATTTTAGAGACTTTATAGGTTCTAATATGATAAGTATATCCTGCTAGTATTGGGTAAGGCACTAGTGGGGGAAACTTCTAGCGGGAGTTGGACAATTCAGTCCATTTAAGAAGCTTTGTCTGGAGCAGGGGTGTAGAACCTGTGGCCTTCTGAATAGTGGACTACAACTCCCATCATCCTTGACCATTGGCTATGCTGGTTGGGGCTGATAGGAGTTGGAGTATTAACATCTGGAGGGCCACAGGTTGACAAGATCTCGTTTGTATTCCTCAGTATGGGTTGGATCCTATGTGGTGTGAGTGGACTTCCCATGGTGCAATGGGACTTCCCTGTCCTCCCAGCTGTTCCAGCGGGTCCCTCAACCCCCTAGAGCAGATCTCAGGGGGCTGCAGGGGGGAGGGAAAAACCATTCCACCTGCAGTTTCTGTTTCACAAGAGGGTGACCAGCATTGGATCCAACCCTGTATGTTTGTTTTTCAAGTTCAAGGCAGAAAAAGGAAATAAAATGTGCTCTGAGCAATCCAGAACCATCATGGTATTCAGGATATTGATCAGATACTTCCCTGTGAAAAATTTACTCCAGTATATTTGTTGTTGTTTTAAATACACAGATACATAGAAATTCTCGTAATAGTAGCAGAGACTGCCCAGCAAGGGAACTTTTTGGCTCGTATGAATCTCATGGAAGCATATCTACATATTCCCACACACCAGAGACTCCACAAATACCTCAGGTGTGCTTATGAGCAATTCCTATTGATATAGAGCTCTTCCATTCTGTCTTTCTTATAGTCAGAAGGGTTTCCGAAACTTATCTGCAGGGATTCACATTTACCTGACATGTTTCACCTGGCCTTCTCTTCCGCATAGACTTCAGGGTATCCAGGTTACCCTGCTTTCACCACAAAGTTCTAATAAGTCAGTAAATGAGTTGTCTGGTTCCAAGATCCAGAGGAGAGAGATGTTTCAGATTTCCATCACAATGATTGTAAAATCCACGAGAATTGATTTTATATAGTTACTGCAACCACAGGCTCACAGGATTGCCTAAATAGACTTTTCTGTGGGCCCATCAGATATTTCAGACCTCTGGTGAATAAATCTATCTCACCAGGAGGAGACTGCAACATGGTGTTATCTTTATGTACTAGTGACACAGGGTGTAACCTCAACTTTCAGGCAGTGGGCTGGGAGCCAACTATGAGAGTCCTAATAGCTTAAGATGGGTGATTTCAGAGACCAGTCACAGCAACAGTTTGTTCAGAACTCAGAGAAATTTACCTGGCTCTACCAGCTTCCACTCTGTGTCATCAGGGAAACATATGCTGGTCCAAATAGACAATATTGTGACATAAGCAGATATGAATGGACAGTGGAAGCTGGTGGTTCTAATGTCGGTGGGGCGGTGAATCCACTCCAGGTTTCAGTAAAAACTCTAAAGGAGCTATCCAAGGTGCTCTGTGGTGTAGTGGCAAGAGTGTTGGACTAGGAGCTGGGAGATCCGGGTTCTAGTCCCCACTCGGCCATGGAAGCTCACTGGGTGACTTTGGGCCAGTCACAGACTCTCAGCCCAACCCACCTCACAAGGTTGTTGTTGTGAGGATAAAATGGAGAGAAGGAGGATAATGTAAGTCGCCTTGGGTTCCTTGCGAGAGGAAAAACGGCAGGGTAGAAATGCAATAAATAAATAAATAAGTTTTATTTGCAACAGAGTGTGAACCATAAATGCACTCATTACACTAAGGATTCCAGTATGACTTTCAAACCCGTTACAAATCTCTCCAGAGTTCTTAAAAAATGTAGTCTAGAGAGAGCAGGTGCAGTTCTGGTCAAGAAGAATGTGGTTTTCAACTCTAATTGTCTCTGTTATCTCTGCATCCAAGCCTACATGGATGTCCACAATTCTTCCTAACCTTCTATTGCAAAGTTAGTCCTTGGCTACATCTGGACCCACCTTTGCTGGCTCCACTGAGCTACTTGGAGACTAGGCAGGTGCATCCTACAGTCTTTTGAATATAATAAGGGAAGAGGTGGACCCTCTTCTAGCTTCCTGAAGGGAACTGACCAATCACATCTATGAGTCTACTTGGAAAGCATCCCAAAGATGGTGCAAGTGAATGAGAAGTAGAATATTCCTGTCAGTACCATCAGGAAGACGTTGGCCTTTCTGTACACAGCTCTAGAACAAGATCTTGGACCAAACACCTTCAAATGCCAAGCAGCAGCCCTGGCCACCATACTATGTAATAAAGAGTCTAGATCAGCCTTCCCCAACGTGGTGCTTCCAGAGGTGTTGAACTACAACTCCCATCATTCCTAGCCAGCATGGATCACTATTTGGCACTATAAACTTCAGGTGCAGGGACCTTGATCAGTGTGTATGTGTGTAGGGAGGAAGGGTTAAAGCCCCCTACCTCCCATACCAGGGTCCTGATCTGGCTCAGGGCTCCTGTGCTTATACTAGAGTAAAAATGAACAAAGGTTTGCCTGCTTGATACTTGTCTAAAGTAATGCCTGCTTTCACCCTAACAGCAGGGCAATCACTTGGACATCCATCTCTTCTTTTGCTCAGCACTGTTGACTGGATGTGTTCAACACTTCTGATTATGCTTTCACAAAGCAGGTGCTCTGACAGGTAGTCTTCTGTAGAACTTTTTCAGTGAGGTGCCCACTGAGGATGGTCATATTGCTGTTTTACATCTTTCTCCTGGATAACATCCACCACTGAAGAAGAAAAGAATGTTGGTCCTACCATGACCCAAAAAGGATTATCCAAACTTCTTGTCAGTCATATCCTTAGGAACATAGGAAGCTGCCTTATACTGAGTCAGACCATAGGGCCATCTTCTCCCATATTGTCAATGCTGATTGGCAATGGTTTTCCAGGGCGTCAGGTGGGAGTTTTTTCCAGCCCTACCTGGAGACCTTCTTCATGCTAAGTATGTGCCCTTCCACTGAGCTATTGTCCTTCCCCAAATATATATCCTTACATTTAAATTCTCAGAATAAATAACCAGACCCTCAAACTTCCAATTAATTTTCTGAATTTCCCCTTTATCTCAAAATAAGTACCTCTCCCACACCGACTCTAGCCCATGACTTTTACTTCCTGTGCCCTAGATCTGCTTTAACATTAACAACATCAACAGCAAAAGGTAGGGAAACTATGGCTGGTTCAAAGCCAGCAGATGTCTGAGAGACAGACTCAATATTTTTTTCTAAACATTGTCAGCTCCACTTGAATTTTACACCAAGCAATCAATTCCACCTCAGCGGGGGACTAACATTTGAAATAACAGAAATCTTTCCTTGTCCTTTAAAATGTTTATCTCAAACACAGCAAATAACACAAATTTTCACAATTATGTATAAAATATGTGTTGTGATGTAAAGTTGCAAAAAAGTCAAAACTGTCAAAAAGCCTTCACAGATGCATTTCCATCACTTGATAACTGGAAGCTGAATGTGTGAACTGCCTCCACTGAAAAGTGTTGTGTTTAGGGAGACATTGCATGAAAAGATCTATCTGTGATTTGTGCATGCAGAACACTTAAAATCCATGCTATCAGCAGTGGGATGGTATTAAAAAGAAATGAAACACTTTTATATTATTACATGCATTTTAATATACTTGTGTTTATTAATTAAAACATTTATATCCCACCTCCCAATCAACGATTCCAGAGGTAATTTTGTGAATCTGATGTAGAGTCCAATTAATACTTGTTACGTTTGGTTATAGAGACTGTGATGTTCCTGCTCCGGGTTATTCTCCCTCCAGTAGTTTCCACCTATTGAAACTGAAAAAACAAACAAACCAGGATGGCTGCCTCAGCTTTTGCCAGCTGTTCTTACTGAATCCCAAAGCTTCAGCACTTTACTTTGTGTCAAGGAGAAACCCAGTAATTTAACTGGCTTCCTTTAAGCCATCCAGGAGTAGTAATAGGAAAATAGACTTTTATCTTTGGTAACGTTAATAAACCAACACATGGGATTATATATATAATAAAACAACTAAAATTTTATTAAATACAAGAAAAGGCCTTTACAGAACGTAGAAATGTGTGTTTGGGTGAAGCATAGCTGGCTGGGGCATGCTGGGAGATGTAGGCCTTTTTTCCATCTAAACTTGCATAGGATTGCACCCTTGGAATCCCACTCGCTCACAAGCCCCTCCCACCTTTCTCTCACACACCAACATTCCATTAACTCTACCTTACTTGGATAACATTTTACAGTTCAAACACAAACATTTACACCATCATACATACGTTACAGAGACCTTCTATCATTTCATGGCATGGCATAAAACTAAGACTACCATGTGAGGCTCTGAGCTCAAGAGATGCTCCATTTTACGGTTCCTTTGAGAGAGCAATAGAAGGATGTTCAGATAGCTCTATCTTTGTGAATTAATTCTGCACTAAATAGCTGTTTGTTTGTTTGTTTGTTTGTTTGTTGAAACCATTTAGATTATACCACTCCTCTCAGTGTTGTGTCCTGCTACATAAAAGAAGCTCTCTGGCTAAGTCCTTATGAACTCCAGTAAAATCTAGGATCTTTGGAACTGCTCCATTCATTGTTTATTTCTGACTGATCCTATGACAATAAGAGGATAATTGTAGCATCTGCCCTTCAGTAGAAGGAACAGTTAAGAGGATGCCTGAAGTCTAAGAATTTCTGACAACAAAATGATTTCAATTTGTATTCATTCATGGTAGATACTGTTTGATCTAAGCCCTTTTTATTGGATACAAACCCAGTAAGCAGTGTCTCCATTTTCTAAGACTTATAGATGTGGCTCACATTAATGCTAACCCATGGTATGGGTTTTTGAATTCTAGGTTGTTGTGATATCCCAGAGCGCAGGATGCGGAATAATGGGCTCAAGTTACAGGAAGCCAGATTCTGGCTGAACATCAGGAAAACCTTCCTGACTGTTAGAGCAATATGACAATGAAACCAATTACCCAGGGAGGTGGCAGGATCTCCCACACTGGAGGCATTCAAGACGAAGATGGACAGCCATCTGTTAGGGATGCTCTGACTTGGATTCCTGCATTGAGCAGGGGGTTGGACTCGATGGCCTTGTAGGCCCCTTCCAACCCTACTATTCTATGATTCTATATGCAAATGCAGCTGTACTAACCATGGTTTGTTAACCACAAACAATCCAGAAAGAGAACCTATGGCTTGTTTTTGGGTTGTGAACTCTGGGTTGTTGTTATGTGCAAACTCAATACTATGGGTTGTTCATGGGTTGTTTTTCCCAGGCTACAGAGGTGGCAGACAACTGTGATAAAAACAAACTAGCCAATCCACAGACAGATGTGCTCTCACTTGCCTTTTGCCAAAACTAACACTAATGGTGAAGTCTGCCTGACAACACCAGCCAGGCAGATCTACTCCCCTTCCCCACCTGAAGCTCAGCACTAGTTAATAGTTCCTGAGTGAGGTGCCTCATTGCCAGACTGCATGTACCAAGCTATCTCCACCTTAGACCTCCAGAGGTTACCCCAAACACATATTTCTGCATTCTGCAAAGTGCTCACACTAATCTTCAGAGGTCAAGAACTCCTCCACCATGAGGAAGGATTAACATTCTCTGAAAGGAAGGTTTCCAGCACTTTCGCTGGGGATGGGGGAAGCGAGCTTTTGGTCAACAAACTACAAGTGGTGCCGGATGAATCTTCAGCTGATGTGTCTTCTATGCCCCATACAGCCAGTGGTAAGCAGGCAGCTGATGTGGTGAAGTCCTGCCAGTACTACAGCACTGCAAAGGTGTTTGGGGGATGGGGAGGCAACAGGCATAGGAGGTAGGGGGGAAACAACGCAGGGACTGAAAGAACCAACCATGGTTTCATTGCATAGGGCAACAAACCATGGTTTAAATAAACCAAGGGTCAGCATCATGTGTAAACCAGGCCACTGTGTTGTTGGATAGGGTCAAAAATTCTCTATTCATTTTTTATTTTCATTTACTTGAACTCACAGAAGCTCAAACAATGGCACTAACAGACAAAGGCAGAGAAAAGACAATGGGAAAAGACAATTCTGATTTGACAAAAAATCTTTTTATCACAAGCTGCAACTATGTGGGGTGAAAAAGGCAATATCCATTTAACACCTTTTGTACTGATAAATAAACAGGACCATATGATACTAAGGAAATAAGGTTGCTAGTATAAAAGTATATAAAGGATTTACTGGCACTCTAGCTTCTGAAATACAACTATCAACCTGTTCTACCTGTATCATTTCTTTACTAATCAAAGTGACATGCAGGACTAACCCTTAAGAGTTGCTTTGGAAATCAGTTTTAATGGTGAATTCTGATCTTTGGCACAGACACACATGCACACACACATAGGTATAGATATAGGTAATTTAGTTCATAAATCCTACAAGCTAGGCTTCAGCAGTATGTGAACCGAGAACTACCAGAAGTACAAGCTGGGTTTTGAAGAGGCAGAGGAACTAGAGATCAAATCGCCAACATTTGCTGGATCATGGAGAAAGCAAGAGAATTCCAGAAAAATGTCTATTTCTGCTTCATTGACTACACTAAAGCCTTTGATTGTGTGGATCACAACAAACTGTGGCAAATTCATAAAGAGATGGGAGTACCAGACCACCTTACCTGTCTCCTGAGAAACCTGTACGAGGGTCAAGAAGCAACAGTAAGAACCGGACATGGAACAACCAATTGGTTTAAAACTGGGGAAGGAGTACGACAAGGCTGTATATTGTCACCCTGCTTATTTAACTTATATACAGAGTACATCATGAGAAACGCCAGGTTGGATGAATCACAGGTCGGAATTAAGATTGCCAGGAGAATTATCAACAACCTCAGATACGCAGATGATACCACTCTAATGGCAGAAAGCGAAGAGGATCTAAAGAGCCTCTTGTTGAGGGTGGAAGTGGAGAGTACAAAAGCTGGTTTGAAACTCAACATTAAAAAAACGAAGATCATGGCATCTGGCCCCATCACTTCCTGGCATATAGAAGGGGAAGAAATGGAAGCAGTGACAAATTTTATTTTCTTGGGTTCCAAGATCACTGAAGACAGTGACTGTAGCCATGAAATTAAAAGACGCTTGCTCCTTGGGAGGAAAGCGATGGCAAACCTAGACAGCATATTAAGAAGCAGAGATATCACCTTGCCGACAAAGGTCCGTCTAATCAAAGCTATGGTTTTCCCTGTAGTAACGTATGGCTGTGAGAGCCAGACTATAAGGAAGGCTGAGCGCCGAAGAATTGATGCTTTCGAACTGTGGTGCTGGAGAAGACTCTTACGAATCCCCTGGACTGCAAGGAGGTCAAATCAGTCAATCCTAAAGGAAATCATTGGAAGGACAGATACTGAAGCTGAAGCTCCAATATTTTGGCCAGCTAATGCGAAGAGAAAACTCCCTGGAAAAGACCCTGATGCTGGGAAAGATTGAAGGCAAAAGGAGAAGGGGACGGCAGAGGATGAGATGGCTAGATAGCATCACCGATGCAATGAATATGGACTTGAGCACACTCCGGGAGAGAGCGGAGGACAGAAAGGCCTGGCGTGCTATGGTCCATGGGGTCACGAAGAGTCGGACACGACTTAACGACTGAACAACAACAATGGCAGGATCTCAGCATTTTCTTCCACAATGCAATGGAGGGTATTGCTATCTAAGCAGCACTTTCTACAAGCAGCAAGATGGAACATACTCTTATCTTAAACCTGGAGTGTTTTTATTTCTCTTTCAGAAGTACCGGAGAAAGGAGGATGTGAGCTCTATTTGAAAGGATCATATAACTCATTAAGTAACATGACCTTTCTGTAGCATTTCAAGATTTATCAGTTAGGCAGACTACTCAAGGACAAGCTTCAAAAAGGCATTTGCTCACTGAATTAAATACCCATACTTAAATTATGAAGAAGTGTTTACAAGGAGATGAAAATATAAGATACCCCTTGAACGCTACCCATTAAACATTTTTCATAAGACGTAGTCAGTTCTACAGTTGATGCAATGCATGGGTTTTGGGAAGTTAAATAAGGAAAACTAATGATATGATCATTAAATCATGGCCATGCTGTTGCAGCATGTGAACAATAAGCCAAGGGAGCCATGCTGGCCAAAAGAAAAATTGCAGAAGACCAATGGTAAAATCCATATTAGCAAAATACCTTTATTAGGCCAACTCAAAGACCACAAAATACTTTGCAAGCTTTTGAGTTCTTTAGAACTCTTAATCAGGTAAACAAAGCAAAAAATGGCAGTGGGGTGGGGGGGGGTGGCTAAAGCCATGACATCTGCATTTGGTTAGTCTTGAAATGGAAAGTGGAAGGTGCTACAGGCATTACAATTAGGCTATATAATATTGAGCTACTTCAGAAGTTGCCTTTCATATTTCAAAACAGGCTCCTTACAAAATACATACATGACTTAATGTCTGAACAAGCATGCAAATATATAAATAGGACTTTTAACATATGGTACCCAGCAACTGCAGCCCAGAAAAAATCACCACCCTTTCATGTATTTTATGGTCATATTATTGTTTATTGTATTATTATTATTAAATGTAATGTATATATTATATACATTTTTATACCCCTTTCTCCAAAGAGCTCAAGGTGCTATACATAGTCACATTCCTTATCCTCACAGCAAACCTGTAAAGTAGATTAAGCAGAGAGGTAGTGAGTGGTTCAGGATCACCCACTGAGCGAAGATTTGACATGAGCTGCCCAGATTTGGGTACTTTTGAATTGGTTTTGGGGTACAAGGGATAATGGAAATAGCTCTGAAATGTTGCCTTTTTCATAAATTACTTCTTTGGTTGCATGTTGCACCAGATTGCCCATAGCAAATATTTATTTATTTAATTCTGGAAATGTCCGATGCAAGCCTTAACTCGCTTATGCAGGGAAAATAGTTCCCCTGACAGTAATGGTCCCTACTTCCACATCATGTCATCATCATAATTTCTTTATTTGCATCAGCTACAAGCCTTTGCATTTAAAATGTGTTATACATGGAATAAAAACAGAACAGCAAGCAAATTAAGTTACCCAGGTTAGATTCTAGAAATGTACATCAAACACAAACACCAAAATTAATACACAGTCCTTTACATATGAATAGATTAAACAGATAAACTGCTAATCAGTCAAAAGGACTGTGTAAAATTGAGACTCAGATAAAATAATGGATCTTATTTTAATAGCTCCCTCTAAAAATTTTGCAGTCTTTGCTGTTACCAGTTTATCTTAATACAAGAAGAAAAGATACAGAGGCATTAGCTGACCACCCTGGAATGGATAACAGTAGTGGAGTAATCAGCTCTCTCCTCAAATCTCTATAAAAGCAACAAAATAATCATACATGAGCTACTGTTTCAATACTGCCATCTCCACCTGGGCATACACAATTTTGCAGTGAAATTCTTTTAAAATGGCCCTCAACTACAGCTGACAGCATTATATTCAAGCTTACGTTGGTAAAAGCTCATCTGTATTTTGGGACCATTAAATCTTGCAAATAGGATGCCAGTGTGTCAAAAGACCGGGTGGAATGTGATCATACCATGGGCAGAATTTTCTTATGGTGGCCAAATTATTCTGTCTTCGACATCATGTATTCAGGGCTGGGCTGATTAATGGGCTGAAGATGAAATATTCTGTTTCTTTGAATGACACAGAACGGCTGTGCTGATGTTTTGGAGGGCCACAGAATTGCAGCCGCCCACAAGCAACCTTTTGTGTCGCTTTCCTTTCAGTCCCTCCATGCATGCTATGTATGCATAACAGGCCTGTTGTCTGTAGGCCTATTGTCTGCAGCCTGTGACAACTGCGTGGGTCCACTATGACGTATCTGTGTGGCCCAAGTGTTGTGACTCATCGTGCTTGCTGGGCCCACACAACATGACTTGCAAACGGTGTTCTGGGAACCTTGGGCTAACTTGGAAGCTTATCAGGGGCTCCTCAATGAGATCAGTAAAAGGACACAAGCTTCTCCAAAATACAGTTGGACCACTCTGCCCCTTCCTTTCCTTATATCTTATACACATCCTCATTTGTGACAACATAGTAGACTGATTTACTGACTTCATTCTCCACGAACCTCACATGTGGAATTATCTGATCAAAAGCTCTGATTGGATTGAGGGATGAGCCATTTACCCCCAGTGGACCTTTGATCCACTTACCCCCTGGTGAAACCAGCCTGACAGCTCCTAATGTAATTGACCCTCTTCCAAACTATGCATGTTTACTTATACATTCAGCCCAGGGCATTGGCTTATGCCCCAGCCCTAAATTTATTTCTTCCAGAGTAAAGGCTAGTTCCCACAGTGCTCATTTCATAGACTTTGGATTTGTGGCAAAACTGGGAGTAGGTCTCAGATTTATGCACCTTCTACCCTGTCCCCAACACTCAGCGTAAAAGACAGTGCCTGAAACAAGAATTATGGTATTTATTTGAATGCAGGGTGTCCTGCTTCAGGCATTATGTTCTACACATAATAGGGGGTGGGAAGGGAGCACATGAGCCCAAAATACAATCCCAATCTTAGATGAGTACAAGTTCAGGAGAGGGGAAAGAAAGAAAGAAAGAAAGAAAGAAAGAAAGAAAGAAAGAACCTGGGCAGGGCCCTGAGAGGTCTAATTGATTTCTCACAGGAGCTTATTGCCATGTAAGTGATGTTTTTGGTTTTGCAGCCAAGTACCTTCTATCTAGTTCCTTATGAGCTTATCCAGATATTCAACAGAAATGTTTTGCAGTCCGAGCAGAATTCCATTTCTACTAAGCAAGATTGTTTGGGATTCACGTTGAAATATAAAACTGGAAATTCGCTGTATTTCAGTTTATCAGCAGTGTTGCATACTCATTTTACATGAGAGATCATGCAGTGTAGATAACATATGTGGTAGCTGTCAGTGGAGGCTGGTGGCTCCTATTTCAGTGGGACACTAAATCCGCTCTGGGTTTCAGTCAGAACCAGTCAGAACTCTAAAGGGGCTATCCAAGGCAATGAACCCATTTTGGGGATAGGTTTAGCACTTTGGATAGCTTCTTTATAGTTCTGGCTGGTTCTGACTGACACCCAGAGTGGATTCAGTGCCCCACTGAAACAGGAACCACCAGCCTCTGCTGGTATTTGTGCCAGTAATTATATCCATAAACTCGGGCTTCTCTATCATAAAAACCCTTAATTACCTCTGCAGTTCAAATTGTCTAAGACAGCCTTCCCCAACCTAGTACCTTCCAGATGTGTTGGACTCCGACTCCCATCACCCCCATCCAGAATGACCAATGGCTGGGCATGATAAGCATTGTAGTGCCACATATCTGGAGGGCACCAAGTTGGGGAAGGTTGGTCCAGGATGTTATTAGCTGTGGTGTAGCGGAGGGGGAACGTGGGGGAGCACAGCTACGGGACTTTTTTCAGAGCAGGAGAAGTTAGTCATCTGCTGGAAGGTAATTCACAGACTCTCCTTGCTCTGGCGAGTGAATGAGGTGATCATGAGGCATTCACAGTTAGTATAGAGGAAGTCAGAGAATGAGGAAAATAATGAAGCAGAAGATGAATACTTTGCTTTTCTTGGCTGGAGTTCACACGACTTCACACTAGCACTTTAAATGGTAACACTTCTCTAAAGATTGTTTGCATTTCTAATTAAAAGCTAAAAGTTGCATTTCAGCTGGCTGAGGATCTTTTGTTAAAGCTTGAAATAAGTTGAAGGGCTGCACTCAGAAGGAAGCACCACTGAATTCAATAATCTCAGGTAACTACTCATAGGGTTGCAATCATGGTGATCCTAATAAACCAGGTATTACATGATGAACTGCTGCTCTTCGGTCTGTGTGTGTTTGTGTGCACAGAGCTGGGGAACTGTTCTGGCTCTGGAGGCTGGATTTTGTTCCTGGTCATGCCCCGAGGGTCAGATGACATCAGGGGGGTGAGCCCCTCCCTTCTGAAGCCCCACCCCTTCCCCTGAAGCCACACCCCTGGTGTCATGTGGCACTTTCTCCATGCAGAGAGAGAGGCTCTGTGCCTCTTTCCACACAGAGAAAGGAGCCCCTTTGTGCACAAAGAGGCACAGAGCAGTTACTCTGTGCCGCTCTGTGCTCAGAGAAAGGGACTCAGTGCTAGAGGAAGGCGGCCTTTTTCTAGTGCTGAATGGTAAAACTCCACTCTTATCTCACAGATCAGTGATTAGAGACAAAAGCGGAAAAAATAACTGGATATAAGAAAGGGATTTTCCTCGGCTAAGGAAAGGTTGCCTTTCTCTAGCACTGGAAAAGGGGGTGGGGCCCATGAGGGAACCTCTGCTGGCTGGATGTGGAACCCTGTGAGCTCCAGCTATCCTGGCCCTGGTATATGCTGTCATGATGAAGCAACAAAGAGTCTTGTGGCACCTTAAAGACTAACCAAGTTATTGCAACATACGCGTTCTTGGGGTTGTTGTTGTTGTTTTTTTACAAGGTCAGTGATGAGCTCCTGCACCTCAGAATTAATCACTATACCTCTGGTTGCCAGTTTCTCCTCATTGGAAGCATAGAGCATAGGTTGAGAAGGTAGCAGTCAGGCTGTATGTCCATCTAGCCCAGTATTGTTTCCTCTGACTTATTGATTGAGAAGGTAGCAGTCAGACTATGTGTCTAATTTGCCCAGTATTGTTTACTCTGACTTATTGGTTGAGAAGGTAGCAGTCAGACTATGTGTCTAATTTGCCCAGTATTGTTTACTCTGACTTATTGGTTGAGAAGGTAGCAGTCAGACTATGTGTCTAACTTGCCCAGTATTGTTTACTCTGACTTATTGGTTGAGAAGGTAGCAGTCAGACTATGTGTCCATCTAGCCCAGTATTGTTTACTCTGAGTGGTAGTGGCTCTCCAAAGTCTCCAGCTGAGGGGTCTACCCATCATCCGCTATCTGATCCTTTTAATTAGGGATACCAGAAGTTAAACCTGGAACCTTCTGAATGCAAAACTTGTGCTCTACCACTGAACTATGGTCTCTCCTCAAAAGTTCAATCTGACGCATGCTACCAATGTGGAATTCAACAAAAACTTAATATATGAGCTCAAAGAGATCCTTGTTAGAAGAAATGTGGGTTGTGATGTGACAAGAAGACAATTCTGCATATGGGATGGTGACTGGATCAGGGGCTTCAGTTTCAGGGATCCTCTGAGTCCAGAATCATGGCATATGTAATGTCTCTTATATCATTTTGATTAGAGCTACGGCTCTGCTCAATTACCTGTACCTTTTTCATCTTTTGAAAAGAAACTGCATGATATTGAGAAAGTGAAAATGGCTAGTTTCAGCCTTAACAAAATGCATTGTTAAGTGTATTCTCATACCTGTGACAACTACCACTGATTAATTCATTCATATTGCAAATCGCTATTTTGAGATTGAGTCTATCTAGACTCCAGACCTCATGGCCACAACACTTGGCCAAATTTTTGGACTTTTCTATTCCCCCACCCCCCACCCTTTGCTTTTTGTATGACTCAGCTTGATGAACAGTTCTGGAGAACTTGAACACTTGCACATTTTTTGTGGAATTTAGTTTGTTCCTAAAGGTATTGCCCAACTGTGAATATTGGATATTTTTCTCATGGACCAGCACCGCTGTCTATTTCCCTCCTCTTCTTTTTGAAGTGCTTTTTACCTTGAATGGATTTTTAAAACACACACACCACACCAGTCAGATATTTGTACCCATCAGATCTCTTCCTCTCTTGATAGTTCTTTTCTATTTCCCCCCTTGTGTAACTTGGTCATTAGTAGGTGCTTTCACTTTCTATGATGTTCGAATTACAAAGTTTACTAAGGTTTTAGAAATGTCTGTTGAACCAAAGTAGGTGAATAAATGACTTTGAGAAAACGTATTTTCAACGGACTGAAGATGAAAGCTAGCAAAATAGTTTTGTCTGTTTGAGAGATAAGCTTTATTGCAAGAAAACAAATGAAGAGATAGCGATGGCTTTTTTGTCAACCATACTTATCAATTAAACCTGAAACAGCTTGAACCAACCAATCTTTTTTTGTGCTTGTTCACAAGGCAGAAATGAAAAAAGAAATGCACATATTAAGTACCTGACCAATCCTCCTCCCCAGGTATTCTAAACCTTTCAAGACATATTCAGATTATCAACGATTTGGGAAGTTCTGAGTCGGCTTAGAGATTTCTCTGTGTTTAGATTTATTTTACACAGAGGCAGTTATCACTATTCTGTTACTACAAACTGAAAAGTTTAAAAAGGTGAGTTCAGTGCACCACACAGGCTTGTGCACACATTGCAGTTTTGCATAATTTCTGCTAAATCAGTATATCTCACTCGATGTGTGCTTATCTCTTGTAAATGACTTCTAAGACAATGCAGTGCTTAATTCATCAATTCTCAAACTATGTGCCTTAAGAGAGGGTGCCATGATAAAATTAATTAATTAAACGCTCCTCTGTGCCCAAAGTCCCTACCCACAAAGGTAGCTGCCCATGCCATCTGAAAGAGTCACTGCTCTAACCTTGCCAACTCTGCAATGGGTGTGGAATTGCATCATTCAGTCATTACCAGTCTCAAAGGAGCCGTCCCCTGCCACCTTAACATGAATAACTGCTTTGGACTTAACATGAATAACTGCTTTCTTCTGATAAGAAGACCTCCCCATAATTGGGGTTCAAGCTGAAACACAGGCCTCTCTGAGTGGGGTAACCCTTATATTGCTCTGTCCTCCAGATGTTTTGGACAGCTCTAACCAGCATGCCAATGGTTAAGAATGCTGGGAGTTGTCGTCCCAAACATCTGGAGGGCACCAGAACTTATTTTGGGGATAGGGTTCAGTACCTTGGCTAGCTCCTTTAGAGTTCTGGCTCATTCTGACGGAAACCCAGAATGGATTCACAGCCCCACCAAAATCGAAGCCACAAGCCTCCACTGACCCTTACTCTTCCATTGTCCAAAAGTAACGCTGTTTCAGTGGAAGAGCAGGACAGGCCTCCCATTTTTATTTTATTTTAGTTACATGGCTTGGAGCAGCCTTCCACGACCTGGTGCCCACCAGACATTTCAGACTACCCCTCCCAGCATTCCTAACCATTGGCCATGCTGGCTAGAGCTGTTGGAAGTTGTAGTCCAAAATATCTGGAGGGCAGAGCAATGTACAACACCCCACAAGCTCAAATGATGTTAAATGGAAAAGTTTCAAAGCACTTGCACCTGTCAAGAGGTGCAAGTATCTCCTGTTCTAACCCATTTTAAGAACATGCTTCATTGCAGGTATACAGGGACATCAATCTCCTCTAAATTTCAGAACAGGAGGTCCCCTTTCTTTCCTCACAAGGACCTGCTTTAAACTTGGGGAAGTTCAAAAAGTTGCTCGTCATTTGCTGTCGAGTAGGTGTGACTGAAAGGATGACGGTGGAGTGGATCTATCGACACACTTCCCTGGATTGCGGCCAAAGTACACATAGGCTCAAAGAGTCATTGAAATAACTGTGGAAATAGAACTGGATTTCTAGATTTCACAGCTAGATTAGCCAATAAAATGATTTGCTTGTAACACAAGAGCCTCGACGCCCTTGCAATTCTGCCAGATATTGGTTAATCTAGCTTTGACAGTATGCAGCAGCTTCTTACATCTGTCTTCTACCATATGACACAATATGAACCCTTTGTTGTATACTTTGTTGACCACTGTGGTCTACATCTACAGATGCTGCCCAGACTGACTGAATAGTGATTTCTTCCAAACCCATCTATGATGATTAGGTTTTGCTTCATGATCAGAGTCAACTATTAATTGAGGCTCTTCCAGCGAAATGTCCTTGTTTCTCTAGCATAACATCCCATCTTCAGTAGGGTGCCAGTGGTAGCACCAAAGTCGGGGGGGGGGGGTGAATCCGCTCTGGGTTTCACTCAGAACCAGTCAGAACTCTAAAGGAGCTATCCAAGGTGCAGAGCATGTTGGATAGCTCCTTTAGAGTTCTGACTGGTTCTGACTGAAACCCAGAGTGGATTCACCACCCCACTGACATAGGACCCACCAGCCTCCACTGCTTGTGCCTTCCCTCCTTTTTTCTGTTTGGCAAAAGTGTCTTTTCTTCCTTCAGTTGGTATTGAACCCTTGTTCCAAGGAGAGTTGTGTGCATCCTCTGCAGATCGCTTGCCAAGGTAGCTATGTGAGTTCTATGCTGCACAGCCTCTTCTTCCTTCACTTATGTCAGGGCTGGATTGTGGCAGCAGTCTGAGGTGAGCTAGAAGCCAGGAACTAAAATCCATGGGGCAAGCCAGTAGTCAGGAAGACTGAAGAATAACTTGTACTAGCAAAACTGAGCAGCGTTGAAAACAAAACCTCACTGAATCTGTTCGATGCCAGGAAGTTGAGTAATCTGAAACTTTGCCCTCAGAATTTGACACCCTGTCCTCCACTATGAAGAGATTCCTGCCATAGTTCCCCCCCCCCCCACTCCACTGCCTGAGAACAGTTTGCTCATAAATGTTTATCTCAATTACTTTGTAGAAACTCTTGGGATGATTAATTTGGGTCTAAGTTTACAAATGTGTTTCCTATAGAAAGTAGGCAGCCTGCAGCTGGCTCTCTCAGAAGACTTGGAGATTAAGGGAATACACATCATCGTGACTATTTTTAATTTTATTAGTCAGCTTGATTTCCTTTGACCCAACTGCAAACATTTAAACAATTAGTACATCTCAGCAGCTTTCCCAGATTAACAATGGTAAAATGGAGCATCTGTCAGCTCTTGCTGAGATGGGGACAGTTTCAATAAATGTGAGATTTATAGCCTGATCTTATGCACGTCTACTCAAAATGTGTCAGCAAATGGGACTGCCTCCCAAGTAAGTGCATGTAGGGTTGCAGCCAAGCGGGGCAATTTCTAAAATGGCCACGACTACACTAGCACTGACGTTGGTGTAACAAGTTGGGAATCCTTTATTCTTCCAACAGCAATGTGAAAAGTATAGTCATAGCAGTAGAAAAGAGAGACCTGTGGTGGCAACTCGTATCGTCATTTCCAGAAAGACCCTAGCAACACCATAATCATTCAACAAGCATTATGTCTAGATGATGCTGTCGGTGAATGAGTGTCTTTTCCGAACACACACCCAAGGGACCTTTTAACATCGGTCATAGAACATCTCGGAAGATTTGTCCCCTTAATGCACACACGCGCGCACACATATTCCAAAGGGGCTGGGGGCTTGTATTTAACATACAAGAAACAAAAATGTACAGACTGATTACTTTGGGAACTAGCATATTGGTAAGAGGCACTATATGAATTCTAATAGGGAACTGAGTAGCTCATATATAACAAGCAATCCTAGGCACGCTAAACATACTAAGTGAATGCCATAGACATCCATGCACAGGACTCAAAGCGGGCCGGGGTGGGGATTAGCTTAAAGGCCTGCTCAGTGTCTTAACTGAGGACTTTTGTGTCTAGAAGACTAGGCCGCAAACATGGGTGGTGGGTCTGTACCTAACAGGCTGGGGTATGATTCCTAGGGAGCCCTGGAAGTTGGGACTAAGCAAATTCAAGTTCTAAGGTTTATGGGAGAAGGAAAGAGAAAGAAAGAGGTATGGAAGAGGACTGCAGGACTGGGGAGAGAGAAGGAGCTTCCATTGGTTTGTCTCTGGCCATGGGTGGAGAGCAGCAGCTAGTCTTTCTTCAAAGGCGCTGTAGCCTGAAGGGAAAGGTCTCAGCTGGGGAAGGTAAATTCAAAACGCTCACAGCAGTGCCTTGTGTGACACCTCCCCCTTCTCCTGATTTCCCCTTCCAGCACTTTGTTGAGAGCCACCGGGATGAGGGAGACTCCAGAGTACCTTGTGTCTTGCCAAAATACTGTAGCAGATTTCAACAACCCAAAGGGGCAAAAGGCTGGAAGAGGAAACAAGGAGAACCGTAAAGCAGGAACTGGGACACGATCCTTTCCACTGGGCTACCAGGAAAAGGTTGCACTAAGGTGGCCGGGCTTCCAACCAAAAGCTGTTTAAAAGGGAGAGCAGATTCATGTGCGCGCACGCACACGCACGCGCACACTGTCTCCTCTCATACATAGTCACTCGATAGAAGATGTGGGTGAAGGGATGGAGCCTACAAATGGTAGGAATAGGACCACCAGAAAATAAAATAGGGCTTGGAAGATACCTGCCCAGGGATCCCGTTGGATCATCCTGAAGACGGAGCTGGGGTGCAGGGAAATTCCTGCAGCTGCAGTGGAAAAAGGAGACTTGAAAAAGACTGTATGCAAGTCACTGCTTCAGCAAATGCTGACGCTTAGGCAGCCATAACCGGATGTTCTGAGGATGAGGCTCTCGGACACAGCCATGGCTTGAAAGTGATTTCAGCAAAAGGAGCGAGAGTTCGAGAGCCAATGGGACTGGTCGAGATCCCTGGAACCCTGAAGATCTGAAGTGCGGTATCTACATATTGATGTGTGTGTGTTTTTAACAAAGCCAAACAAAAGGGAACAATACCCTGGCCAGGATGAATACCAGCCTTGACAGGTTGGACTTCCCTGCTAAAACTAAGCAAAATGGAACCTTCCCGTAGCGTTGCACCCAGAGGTGGGAATCTCTACCCAACCATTATACTTACTAGTAGTTATGCGACACCTTGGGGATAGAATCACAGAATCATAGACTAGTAGGGTTGGAAGGGGCCTATAAGACCATCAAGTCCAACCCCCTGCTCAATGCAGGAATTGAAGTCAGAGCATCCCTGACAAGCGGCTGTCCAGCTTCATCTTGAATGCCTCTGCAACTCTTTGCCTGGAGTGTATTCATGCCCACCTCCTGATTAATGTGCGCTAATCCCATTGCAGGCAGTCAGTTTTAGTGTGGCTGATTAAGTTATATCTTGTCCTGTGTAAATGACCAGCAATTCATGACCTATGATGCAATCACTTACTGAGCTTCTTCACTGAAATTGCTCATTCTCTAGGCTCTTCCTTCCACATGGAGCCAGAGTGAGTTTCTTAAAGTGACATTTATGTATTCATTACATTATATTTCTATACTGCCCAATAGCCAAAGCTCTCTGGGTGGTTTTCAAAGATTAAAAACCTTAAAAATAGAATATTGTAACATAATATATAAATCAATTACATATAAACATCCACACATCGACACATATATAAAAACAATGTTAACAAACAACAATAAGAAATCCCAGGACACATCAAAAACCCTATTATATGCTGTCAAACACCTAATTGTAGAAGAAGGTCTACTCTTCTACTATATGCTGGCACTGAAAAGATGACAATGTTGGCACTAGGTGGGCCTCACTGGGGAGATTGTTCCATAATTGATGGGGCACCACTGAGAAGGCCCTCTCCCCTTTTGTCAGTCTCTGAACTTCTGTTGGAGGAGTAACTTGGAGGAGGTCCTCAGATGATGAGCATAGTATGGGGATAAGTTCATGCCAGGAGAGGCGCTCCATCAGGTATTGAAATGCTGAGCCACGTAAGACTTTATCGGTCAAAATCAGCACCTTGAATTAGGCTCGGAAATGTACAGGTGTGGTGTAGTGGCGAGAGTGCTGGACTGGGAGCCGGGAGATCCGGGTTCTAGTCCCCACTTGGCCATGGAAGTCACTGGGTGACTTTGGGCCAGTCACAGACTCTCAGCCTAACTCACCTCACAGGGTTGTGTTGTGAGGATAAAATGGAGGAGAACGAGGATTATGTACGCTGCCTTGGGTTCCTTAAGGAGGAAAAAAGGCAGGATATAAATGTAATAAATAAATACAGGCAGCCAGTGCAAGTGAACCAGAATCGGTGTTATACATGCAGTCCTTCTGGCCCCCAGTACCAATCTGGCCACTGCATTTTGCACAAGCTGCGGCTTCCAAACTGCCTTCAAAGGCAGCCCCACAGGGAGTGCATTGCAGTAATCTAACTACACAAAATCACAAATAATACTGGGGTGAACTGTCTCTCCGGCCCCTATGCCTGGCAGCCTGACAACACCTCCCCATGTATTGAAGGCATCAATCAACACACACATTATGGAAACACCATAATGATGTCATTTAACTCCTTCCACGCCCCTCCTCCGATATACAAGGCGCAAGCATGCTATCAGAAAGAACTCTCCATGCCTACCCGAGTACCTCTAATGCCGTAATTTACCAGATTATGTATGGCACAAGTCCTATGCAGCATTCAGCTTGCTCACAAGGGCTTAATGCGTGGTGCATGCAAGCTGTGTCCCCAACATCCCTGTGTGCCTGGCACCTCTTTCGATCTTTGTGTAGCTAGTGTCCAACCCACTTCATGCCATCCTGCCACACCTCTGCTTCACAAGATGTCCCGCTGCCATTCCCTCTACTGCCATCACTGTCACCCCCAATGTTGTCATCCAGGCAGTCTGTAGGGCCACCTCATCCACAATACCTTGCTTTGATGAAGGACCCCTCAGAGCCAGTGTGGTGTAGTGGCTAGAGTGTTGGACTGGGAGTTGGGAGATCCGGGTTCTAGTCCCCACTCGGCCATGGAAGCTCACTGGGTGACTTTGGGCCAGTCACAGACTCTCAGCCCAGCCTACCTCACAGGGTTGTTGTGAGGATAAAATGGAGAGGAGGAGGATTATGTATGCCACCTTGGGTTCCTTAAGGAGGAAAAAAGGTGGGAATTAAATGTGATTAAGTAAGTAAATAAATAAATAAATAAAGCGCAGCATTCGGGCCTGGGCAGCTCTCCGGGGAAGCTGCCTGCCTGATCTCTCGCTCTGGTGAGAGATCAGGCAGGCAGGAGGTGGGTGTCCTCTCCAAATAGCCCACTTGCCTGCCCGGTCTTGCACTCTGAAGACTCTCCCAAAGTGCGAGATCAGGCAAGCACTCTCTCCAGAGAGGCCACCCACTCGATATTTTGCGCTGAGAGACTCCTTGGAGGGAGAGATCAGGGGGAGCTGTTCCAAAGATCCCTGCTGGCCGCTCTCCTGCTGTGGCATTTGTGCTGCAGGAAGCAGGGCCAGGACAGCAGTGGCAGCGCCAGTAGGAGACCTCCCTGTGTGTGCGTGTAGGGGGGGACTAGGATCTGTTGCCCCTCCTGATCTGCCACCTGAACAGAGGATTCCACCTGCTTCATGGGAGGGATGGCCCTGTTCCACCATGTTAATTTGGTAGATTATCAGTAGCAGCTGCTTATTACCCCAGCAGACCTTATTAACTATCTCCCCTTCTGCTTCCATCCTCCATGTCATATGACGTTACCTTATACTAAGTGAAATCATCATCTAGTTCAGTCTACTGAATGGCAGCAGCTCTCCAAGATCTTTCCCAGCCCTTCCTGGAGATTTTTTAAAAGAGGAAACTTCTCAGAAATAAGGGAATTGGTAAAAAGGAGGTTGAAAGGGCCCAGTCTCTCCAGAACACTTTGGGGTTATTCAAAACCACAATAATAGATGTTCATCTAGAATGTGTACTACAGGTCAGGAATGTTTGTCACCAGAAGGACACCAACATGGTTAATGAGCGGAGTCAAGGGCGCTATTAAAGGCAAGATGACTTCCTTCAGAAAATGGAAGACTTGCCCAAATGAGGAAAAAAAGGATCACAAACTTTGACAAAAGAAATGCAAGCAGACAATAATGGATGCAAAAAACGGGATTTCAGGAGCATATCTCTAAAAGCATTGAGATTATCTATCTATCTATCTATCCATCCATCCATCCATCTACATCAGAAGCAGGAATCTGCCTA
The DNA here is from genome assembly GCF_057233095.1 of Heloderma suspectum. Lineage (NCBI taxonomy): Eukaryota > Metazoa > Chordata > Lepidosauria > Squamata > Helodermatidae > Heloderma > Heloderma suspectum. The sequence goes on from NC_139464.1 coordinate 104,292,441, forward strand.
GGGAGGTGGTTAGACCATTGGACAACAAGGGAGTCAAAGGTCTGCTAAAGGAGAATAAGGAGATTGCACCAAAGCTGAATGTGTTATTTGCATCTGTCTTCGCTGTAGAACATATAGAGCAGATACGTATGCCTGAACTGGCATTTTCAAAAAGGAGTCAGAAGAACTGAGGCAAATTGAGTTATGGGATAAAATTCTAGGCCTTATCAACAAATTAAAAAATCACTGGGTCCAGAGGGTATCCACCCAAGAGTTCTTAAAGAACTCAAATGTGAAAATGCTGACCTTCAAACAAAAGTATGTAACTTGATCCTAAGATCAGCTTCTCTACCAGACTGGAAAGTGGCCAATGTAACACCAATTGTTTAAAAGTGGAGTGTGTGTGTGTGTGTGTATGAATGCAGTAAATTACAGGCCTGTCAATTTCTGTTATGTGTAAATTTGTGGAAAGCATGATTAAAGATAAAATTATCAAGCATATAGAAGGACAAGTCTTGCTGAAGAAGAATCAACATGGCTTATGCGAAGGCAAATCCGATCTCACCAGTTTTTTAGAGTTCTTTGAGAGTGTCAACACGCAAGTGGCTAGGGGTGATCTTGCAGTCATCATATACTTGCACTTTCAAAAGATTTTGACAAAAACCCTCACCAAAGTCTCCTGAGCAGACTTAGCAATCATGGTAACTAGTTAAAGAACAGGAAGCAGATAACAGGAATAAATGGACATTCACGATGGAGGAAGGTAAAAAGTGGAATCCCTCAAGGATCTGTACTGGGACCAGTGCTTTTTAACTTGCTCATAAATTATCTGGAGTTAGGGGTGAGCTGTGAGGTAGCCAAGTTTGCAAATGACACCAACTTATTAGGAGTGGTAAAAACACAAAAAGGATTGAGAACAACTCCAAAGGGATCCCTCCAAACTGGAGAGGATCAGTTGAGAAAGGTTGATCTAGCATTTCCATTTGCTTTCTGAGTGTTCAAAGCATTTCACATACATTTAGTTGGTCATCATGACAACAATCCTGGAAGGTATTATTATTATTATTATTATTATTATTATTATTATTATTATTATTATTATCTCCATACTGCAGATATAGGTCTGAATGAAAGAGAGAGACAGAAAGTGGCTCGCCTAATGCCATCTAATGAGTTCATAACAGGCATGAGTTGGAACTTCAGAGGCCTACAGATTCACAGTTCAATTAGCAGCACGATCCTATATGCATCTACTCAGAAGTAAGTCCCACTGTATCTAATGGGACTTACTTCCAGATAAATGGTATAGGATTGCACCCTTAGTCACCATATCACACCGGCTCAGTCCCTGTTTTTGCATTTGTAAGAATACACAGTTTCTAAATATTTTTTCACCATGTTCGCAGTGATGCATAGAGTGCACAGAGCACTGATGCATAATAATAATAATAATAATAATAATAATAATAATAATAATACACACTTCATCGTAGAAACCCATGTACTGAATTATGTAGAAGTTATGTGTATTCTTAAAAATGCAAGTAAAGAGTTGCATTTGCATTTTCCAAAAGAATGGAGTCAGGAAACATTTTGCTGTTTCTTTTCTTTCTGATCAAAGTATATAAAATACAATACAATAAATAAGAGGGCCTAAGCGAGGCTCACAGTAACAACTGCAGTTGGAGAAAGCTGCTACACATTGACATACCAGCAGAGGGCAATATGGGAATGATTATGCTGATGTTCTCATTGTCTGAATGAGATAGAAATTGCCAAGTGAGGAAAAATTGCCACAAAACCATGCTCTCTCCCAGCCTCCCCAAATCTCATTCCCTCCAGATATTTGCATTGCAACTCCCAGCATTCCCATCCAAATATGTTGGATGGGAATTGCCATCCAACATATTTGGAGGGCATCAACTTGAAGGAGACTGGTTATCTGAAGGGGGGTCTAATACTGGTTATCAGGTAACCAATACTAGAGCCCGACAAGCCAGTAAAATCCAGATTCTGCTATGCTCCCACAACTTACCGCATTGTCAGCAACCTGATTTATTTCCCATCTTAAAATCCAGTTGAGATGAAATGACCCAGGGGGAAGGAAGTGCTGGGTTAAAAGTGGCGTGTGAAACAAAGGTTCAGAACCCCTCCACTGCTTCTCTAAATGAAAACGTCTCTTTCCTCCACATCTTTTTACAGCACTTCAGCAGTAAACCTGGGGCCGCATCTATATGGCACCACTTTGACGCCCCCCCCCCGTCGCAACTGCACAGCAATGCGGGTTCGAGTCAGCATGCCCTGCGATACACTCGCGATGTACTTGCAATTCCATTACAGACTTGCCATGCCCCCCCTTTTTTGCCATTTTACTGAAATGCGCAGCTGTGCAGTCCCGTGAGTTTGGGGGTGTGAAACTTCAGTGGCTGTTTTGTATTTGAGGGGCTCTGCTGTGACTTTCCGTCCCTTTTTAGGTAAAAAGTGAGTGTTTTGTGCTCCTTCATTTCCGCACCATCAGTTTGTCAGTTCCCCAGCCTGAGACTCTTGCGATGGTTCGCACTCACAAGCGTGAGCGCTACATGCCTAGCCATCGCTTCAAAATGGTGGCTGGAGCGATGTTGTTCCTTCCCCAAGATCACCCCCACCCCGGCGCTTAGGTACTGAATCCACAACCGTTGCGAAGATACGAAGCTGCAAAACTGTGCAAAAGTGTGATTACATAGATGAAAACACCCCTCTGTGCCTCTGTAACTGTGCAGCTGCAAAGGGATGGGGGGAGTAAAGGGGCGTCACAGAGTGATGCAGGCACTACGCACACCTACAACACGCCCACTGTAAATTGCAAAGTCGGTTCGGGGAAGGAACAGATGGCCCACAACCGTGGGGTAACCTGCAGCAATCCCCCAAAATCACAGTAAAATGACTCCTCGGAACTCCACATTTTCTGGGCGAAAACCATGGATGGCTGACTGTGTCATCTATCCCGAAGGACCTCGACTCGCACCCACCCCAGAGTAAAAGCCCGGTGTAGATGGGGCCTGGGTCTCTCTCATGCCCTCATAGCTAGCTTTGACCACAGATAAGATGACTGGTCTTATTGGGGCTGCAACACTGAGTTACTGCTAAGTTTCACCAACACCCTCAAGATCGTCCACTTCACTTATAAGCTGCTAGGCTCTTCCACTGATGACAGACTTTGCCCTGGCCTGCCAAATCCCATTCTGGATCTGCTGCCCCCAGGGCCAAGGCAGGGTATTTTGGCACCCTAGCGGAGGTGCAATTTTTTGGAGGCTGGTGGCTCCTATTTCAGTGGGGTAGTGCATCCGCCCTGGGTTTCAGCCAGAATCAGTCAGAACTCTAAAACAGCTATTCAAAGTGCTGAACCCTACCCCCCAAATGGATCCAGAACCTTGGAAAGTTCCTTTGGAGTTCTGACTGATTCTGACTGAAAGCCAGAGCAGATTCACTGCCCCACTGAAATAGGAGCCACCGGCCATTATTATTTCCTGAATAGTATGCAATAGGTTCATGAGGCCTCTAGCCATTCCAATGCCCTCATTGGCTGCACACACCCCAAAGTTAGTGAGCTAACCATGCAGGGCCAGTGTGGTGTAGATGTTAGAGCAGAGGTGGACAGAAGGTAGATCTGTATCTACTAGTAGATCTCAGAGTGATTTGAAGGAGGTCGGCAAGATTTCTGACTCCAATGTTGTTTAGCCCTGGCAGGAGCAATCGGGTGGCAGGAGCCAGGATGCTTGCTGACTCCCACTTCTTTCATAATAACCCAGCATTTAAACAAACAAACAAACAAACAAATGGGTGGCTGTCATCTGAACAGGGCCTCTGCCTAATAATGGTAGGGCCTGGAGACATGCATCTCCAACCCAAACCCCTAAGCTCTAGATACTCAGGCACAAACTTTCTCCCCAGATGCAGCTGTAGTAAGCATGCAGCATTTCAGTGGTAGGTGGGTGTGATGCTGAAAAGTGCACAGTTCCTGTGAGTGAGGAAAAGGGGCAAATGAAACTCTCCCTTGAGTGGAGCTGTCAGGATGATGCATGTAAAAAGAAATAGCAGAAGACTGAACAGTGAAGTGGGAAGGACTGGGTAACAGCAAGTCAACCTTGAAAGTAAAAGTAACACAGGAAGACATGAAACATTTCTGTGGAAAGCCCCTGTAGACACACTGGAGAGGGGAAATCTGGCTGTGTTGGAAAATTTGTCAGGGAACTTTTCTTGCCGATTCATGACAGAGCCAGGCAGCCTGTGAGTATCTGTGCGTGTTGCAGTTCTGCTTAAAGGGGAAATATAACCATGCCAGGCAGTACTGGCAAAATGTTAAAAGCTCCAGTTAAAATGAGTCCAATAAACACTCCATTTCCCAAGAATGTCACTGGGTAGCCCATGAATTATCGCAGTAGTAGGGAATGTCAATCCAAAAGTCAGTTCTTGACTTTCACTGCCACAGTAGTTAAAGTGTAACGTAGGTTGCCCACAGACGCAGTTGTCACTGTTACTACATTCATTCATTCCAAGAGTTATTGATTAATAGCATGGCCCCATTGAGAATACAATGTACAGCTCTGGTCACAGGGCCGGGGAAGGTACAGCAAAGGACAACCAAAGTGAGCACCTTAGAGCACCCTGAGCGGATAGGTTGAACACTTTTTGATGTTTTTTAGTTTAGGTTAGAAAAAAAGACGACTGAGGCCCAAATTATGGTGAGAAGCATGGACTCTAGTGACCTGAAACTCCCACACTCTCTGCTCCACTTCACTGGCTCCCATTTGCAGGGGATGAGGAAACCCTAATACAATGATGTCCCAAAATAGCATCTTTAAACTACACATTACTGGAGAGACGCTGCCTGTGGGATGGGGAGATATGGGGCAGCACCACCCATGCATCTGTGCAAAATGTGTAGTAATGAGGCTTTGAGGACATGATAGATTTTTAGAAAACTATGAATGGCATGGAGTTGATAGAGAGAGGCAGTAGGCCTCTGCTTACCAGTTGCTGGGGAACAGAAATGGGAGGGTGCTAATATATTCATGCCCTACCCGCGGGTTTCTTACCGGCAGCTGGTTTGCCACTGTGTGAACAGAATGCTGGGTTAAATAGGTCTTTTGTCTGATTCAGCAGGGCTTTTCTTATGTTCTTAAATATTTTGCCCTTTCTCAGCTCTACCACTTGGGGGTTACCCGATGGATTTGATCAGGAAAGACAAAAAGACCATTCTTGTCCACACAGTGCATCCATTCTATGAAAAGCACTGCCACAAGATGAGATGACAAGGACTAGCTTTGATAGCTTTTTAGAAGGACTAGACAAATGTATGCAGAACAGGTCTATCAACAGAACCTCCAGGTCAGAAGCAGTATACCTCTAAATGCCAGAGCTAGCAGAAGACAGGTGGCTGCTCCAGTGGAGAGGCGTCCCGAGAGATCACCTGCGGCACAGGTGATCTCCTGGGACAGCTGTGCAGCCTCCACAATGCCTGGCTCTGAGGAGCGACCGCATCAGAGCCAGGCATTTGGCAGCAGGTGGCAGCGAGTGGAGGGGGTGGCTGGTGGCAGCAAAAGCATGGGGGGGTGGGGGCTTTCAGCAGCACCATGCCCAAGGGCACTGTAGCGTATCCCTGTTATATCATTGTATGTGTTCACATTGTTAAATGTACCCCGGGAAAGATTACCCGGGTTAATAGAGTGGTAGAGAGTGAGGGAAAGGCAGGAGGGGCTTTTGTGTGCCTGAGGCTTCGGGGGCTATAAAAGGAGATTGCTGACAGGTGGAAGTTAGATAGGACCTGAGGGAGCTATGACAAGAGAGTGGGGGTTGGGGAATAGGATTTAGGAGGTGTAGAGCAGATAGGTAATTTAGGACCAAGCATAGATTGATGATAATCGTCATCATCATCTCTTCTTGTATTAAATAATTTTTATTTGTTTGTTTTAAACTGCAAAATCCCATGTGTTAGTTTGTCTTACTGTGCTACCATTGGAAAACCTATTTCCTTGTTACTTCTCCTGTATTGGGTAGAGGGAGCCAGCCAGTTAGGCACATTAGGTGTCTCTTTAACCCAGAGAGTAAAAGGGGCTGAAGGACGGTTGGTATGTCAATGAGGACAACTGACCCAGCAGAGGCAGAGATGTCCTGAGGCGGTTGTCTTCTCAGATTCATCAGGTGAAAGCTGGAGAAGGTAGAACCCAGGGCTGGAACGTCACTGCACCCTGAAGTCTGGTGCAGGCTCTGTTCCTGGGGTTCCTCCAGGGGGCTGGGCTTAGCCGTTAAGTGCCTCCGCCTCAAGGAATCTCCCTCCAGGGGGAGTCCCCACTGTTATCTCCAATTGGAGATAACAGCAGGCGTGTAGGCAACAGGGGACTTGGCCGACAGTGTCTATGGGGGTGGCTTGTGCTCCGTGAAGCCAGGGACTCAGTCACCATTGGGAAGATCAGTGCTCTTTCTGGTGCTGGCAGAATCGCTTTGCGTGGCAGATGGCATCCACAGGGATGCCAGGTGCGATGTGAAGCAAGGTACTTGGCCAGTGCTGGGAGAAGTGCTACTCTGCCCAGCAGTAGCAGAGGACCTTTCTCCATGCTGAGAGAGGCACAGAACTCTGTGTCTCTCTCAGCATGGAGAAAAGTGAAGATGGGCCAGATGATGTCAGCAGACATGGCCACACCCACTGATGTCATCCAGCCTGTAGAGGACCTGGGGAGCAATAAGGCACCCCTGCCTTAGACGATACATATATAAAATTTTAGGGCTGTCACATATATTGGGAAGTCCCCTAGCAATGTTGATACCCACCTATTTTGTTTTGAGCAATATACATTGATGGCTCTCCCACCTACCTCATCTTTGTTCCGTTAAGAGGGAAAATGGCCAAGAATGCTTTGAGAAATGGAAGAGTTACTGGAAGGAAAGCGGGGTTGCCAACTTTTCAAACAGTCACTGTTGCTGTGCCTTTAACATCAGCTTGAGGTTCTCTCCATGTTGTATAAAGCTTCACCTACTAATCAGCTCTGCATATCAAGCAGGCAAATGAACAAACGAAGCTTTTTTTCTGGTCAATTGGCAACCCTAAATGCATTTTTTCACCTTTTTTTTAATGTATGTTTCCATGATTCTTGAACTGGGCTCACATAGAAATTATGGAAGCTTCAGTTCATGCTAGGGGGAATGTATAGTTACCTAAAGGGGATTGTAAATTGCCATTGCTGATTTTATGACACATTTTAGAACTTGTCTCAGCTGGTTAGAGGAAAGGGTGGGATTCAAGTGTAGCCAAAACAACAGTTCCCCACCAGGAACTGAAATCTATCCCATAAGCCAATGTTCCCCAACCGGGCGCCCTCCAGTTGTGTAGGACTACAACTTCCATCATCCCCAGCCAGCATGACCATCAAGAATCATGGGAATTGTAGCCCAAGATATCTGGAGGGCACCTGGTTGGGAAAGACTGCCATAAACAACTGAAAGAGAAACTGTAGCCAGGACAGACGGAATTCCTAGACTGTATTATCTCCAATCTGTACAACACAGAGAGCAAAGGCTCATTTTTTGGTCTTCTTGTTGTTGTTGTTCAGTCGTTCAGTCGTGTCCGACTCTTCGTGACCCCATGGACCATAGCACGCCAGGCCTTCCTGTCCTGCGCTGTCTCCCGGAGCGTGCTCAAGTTCATATTCATTGCATCCGTGATGCTATCTAGCCATCTCATCCTCTGCCGTCCCCTTCTCCTTTTGCCTTCAGTCTTTCCCAGCATCAGGGTCTTTTCCAGGGAGTTTTCTCTTCGCATTAGGTGGCCAAAATATTGGAGCTTCAGCTTCAGTATCTGTCCTTCCAATGAGCAGTCAGGGTTGATTTCCTTTAGGATGGACTGATTTGACCTCCTTGCAGTCCAGGGGACTCGTAAGAGTCTTCTCCAGCACCACAGTTCGAAAGCATCAATTCTTCGGCGCTCAGCCTTCCTTATAGTCCAGCTCTCACAGCCATACATTACTACTGGGAAAACCATAGCTTTGATTAGACGGACCTTTGTCGGCAAGGTGATGTCTCTGCTTCTTACTATGCTGTCTAGGTTGGCCATAGCTTTCCTCCCAAGGAGCAAGCGTCTTTTAATTTCATGGCTACAGTCACCGTCTGCGGTGATCTTGGAGCCCAAGAAAGTAAAATCTGTCACTGCTTCCATTTCTTCCCCTTCTATATGCCAGGAAGTGATAGGGCCAGATGACATGATCTTAGTTTTTTTAATGTTGAGTTTCAAACCAGCTTTTGCACTCTCCTCTTTCACCCTCAACAAGAGGCTCTTGAGATCCTCTTCGCTTTCTGCCATTAGGGTGGTATCGTCTGCATATCGGAGGTTGTTGATAATTCTCCCGGCAATCTTAATTCCGACCTGTGATTCATCCAACCCGGCATTTCTCATGATGTACTCTGCATATAAGTTAAATAAGCAGGGTGACAATATGCAGCCTTGTCGTACTCCTTTCCCAATTTTTGGTCTTCTACTGGAGTTTAAACTCAAGTGCAGGATAAAAAAGCAGTAAAAAACAATCAAGGGTGTGCAGGTAGCTGTGGATGTTTCCAGTTATGTATATTTAAAAGGATACGAGGAATCATATATATTAATAAATTAATTCAGTTGGGATTACAGGAAATAGTGGCAAGATACTGATCTACTGGTTGAAACAGGGAATACTTTTTTTAATGGTGATTCAACAATGACTGCAAGTCAGTCTTCTGTGTGTATTTTTCTGTTCTTTGCTGTTACGTAGGTGAAATACTTTGATTGTTCTCATTATCCAAATAAGTCAGAAGAAACAGTCTCGCACCTTATACAGATTTGATGCATTCAACAAAAGCACATTAAGTACAACAATTGTTCTGAGTGTATTAACAAAATCAGCAATACCAAGGAATTTTAGAGCATTTCTTTTTTTAAAAAAAAAAAGCAATACGTGTTACCTTTACTAATCCTTTCCCATACATTAAAAGGAATGTGCAGTTACAGCACAAAAGTTACAGCAACTTTACTTTTTTTTTAGCAAAACTTCCTTTATATAATTTCCTTCCCTTTTAATGCAATTATGCAATATCACTGAGCAAAAAAATGTAGAAAAGTGTTGTATGCTACCCTACACCCTGCAATCCTTGAGATATATCCCAATGGTATATACATATTTTACCTTGAATATCCAAACTTCAGTGAATGTTGATGTTCCTGGGGTGAGTGCAGATATTCCCAGATGAATTTTTTAAATGCCTTCTAAATAGGTATATATTTCCTCACTCTTCAGACATATGCGACTGAATTCTGACAGTTCCATGTAGGTGACTGTCAACATTCACCGATGTATGTATCTCTTGAGTGCCTGAACATTCATGTCAAAGGTGCAGTTTCCAGACCAAGGGCTCCTAGAATTACCAGTCAAAAGGCATTGGGACTTTTCAGATATTCAGATATTCAGTCTCTTCCTCTGTTATGGGACTGTGAAGAGGGGAGGACTTTTCCTCCGTATGGGCATCTTCTACAGAGTTCCTCAGGAAAAAAGACTTACTGATAGGCTGCCACCAGCCAGGATGAACCTCATGACACACCTCAGTCTGTCCAGCTGCTTGGGGAGCTTCTGAGCCCTATCATCAAGGAACCCTACGGACTGCAGCCCAGCCCTGGGAGAACATAAAGAAGAAAGGTGCTTTGGACTTTCCTTCCCAAAGCCCAGACACACAGAATATAGCAACAACAACAAAAACTTTTTAAAAAATCCTATAAACATAAGCAAAAGTTTTGTAACCCTGTGGTCTTTCATGTGGGGAAGAGTTTAGTGAGAAAACCCTTTTGAAACAACACAGTCAAATGTCCAAATACAAAATGATTATTTAGGGAAAAAGAAAACCAAACCAAAGGGAAGGCAACAATCACACATACACAGAATTTCAAGTTTAAAAATATCAATCTAACTTATCTAGTTGTGTTACCTACTTGAGTAGAGTCTTGGGTTCCAGAGCATATGCAGGGTTTAATGCAGAGAGGATGGTCTGAGAGGGAGCATCTTGGCTTCCAGTTAGATGGTATATGGAAAGCTTCCAGAAGGAGTGATTTAACCCTCTTTTATAGGGATCTCAGTTCAGTAAAGCCAGTCCCTTAGCAGAAACTGACATCTATTTCTGATGCCAGTGGTCTAGCCAGCAAATCAGAAAACTACCTAGTAGCTGGAACAACCTTCTTAACAACTGTAAACTTACATTTCAATAGCTCAAGGTGGTTGCATTTTTTAGGACAAAAAAGTGAGATAAACCTATTTAGGTTGCAGGGCAGGGTACCAGCAGACCAGAAGCTTTAGGAGGCATCACACCCACCTTAAGTTTATCACACCCACCTTAAGGTCCAATCCAGTGCATGTTTAAATAGAAAAAGTCCTACAACACCCAGCATTCCCCAGCCAGCCAGGACTTTTTTCTGTCTAAACATGCGTAGGATTGCAACCTTAATGTATTTTCTCTGGTAAGAAAAAAGATGAAAGAAATAGTAAGAAAGCAGAAGAAGGCTACAAATGGAAGACATTGTCACCCGGACCCCCTGTGGACCCCCTGTAAAATTCCATGAATGAGACAGGGCAATTGTGCAATAAACACCTCATCTGGAAGCACCCAGGAACATAGGAAGCCTCATAGCAACTAAATCCATTGGTCTGTTTAGCTCAGCATTATCTCAAGTGTTTTCACTGGTTTTCCAGGGTTTTGGACAGACAACTTGCTCCGTTCTATCTGGAGATGCTAGGAACTGAGCCTGGGACTTTTTGCATGCAAAGCACGTGCTCTCCTACTGAGCTATGGCCCTCACCCCAACAAGTGTCTCCAGAGTGCCATCATTCACATGTGAATGGCCACATTTCAGTTGGTAACTGTAATGTAGTAGCTGAATTTTAAAAATGGAATATGTGTTTGCTGCATTAGAGGAAGACCCCAAGACAGGACCAAATTCAGCACCTCATGTGTTGTCCATAGTGTACATCATGGAAAGCTCCTGCATGAGTTGGCCCCCCATTTCACTTTGATTATAAGGGGTATCTTTGTATGCACATTCTTTTACATATGCAGAACTGCCGCATCCATTGAAGTGAAAAGGGACGCTCCTTCACATAAGATCCAGGACATATAAATGGAAGGACTTCTTCACAAAGCGCATAGTTAAACTATAGAATTCGCTACCACAAGATGTAGTGATGGCCACCAATTTGGATGGCTTTAAAAGGGAGCTAGGCAAATTCCTGGAGGAGAAGGCTATCAGTGGCTACTAGTCCTGATGGCTATGTGCTACCAGCAGAATCAGAGGCACTATGCCTATGAACACCAGTTGCTGGGGAACATGGGCAGGAGGGTGCTGTTGCAGTGATTGTGGGTTTCCCATGGAGTTAACACCCCAAGAAACCCAAGAGTCTCTCTTTGATGGATGCTGCACAGGAATGGCCCCCTGCTTGCGCATGGCCATAATATTCAGGCATCCTTCCGAATGACCATAGGTAAGCATTGGGCTGAGACAAGTAGCCTCACAAAAAACAGCAGGAACCCAAAAACAACATACCGGTGACAGAGTTAATACCTGCAAACATCCCAAGAGCCCAGATGTGATGCATGCTCCATAGGAAAGGGCCCTCCTTCTGCAAGACCATAATATTGAGGTGTCCTTCAGAATGGCCATAGGAATGCATTGGGCTGAGATGAGCAGCCCCATGGAAAGGAGCAGGAGCCCCAATACTGCTCACAGGTGACAGTGGGGGTACCCAAAAAGGTCACAAGAGACCCATTGGCATTTCTCTTCCATAGCAATGGCCCCTCATTGTGCATGGCCATAATATTCAGATGTCCTTCCAAATGCTAATAGGAACGCATTGGATTGAGACAAGCAGATATACATAAAAGAGCTTCTCTTCTCAGCCTAATACATTCCTATGGCTACTCAAAAGGACCTGTGAATTTTATGGCCATGTGCAATGAGGGGTGGATGGATTATATCTGGATGGATATAAACAGCTCCACAGGAAACAGCAGGAGCCCTAATACTGCTCATGGATGCCCCAAGGGAATACCGCCCCCCACCCCGTTCCAGGAATCCCATTGCCACACATGCATCATAGCAATGCCTTTTCCTTCTGAATGGCCACAGAATTCAGTTGGAGTGATAGAAGGAACCCCAGAGGAAATATCAGGTGTCCCAGAATTCCTCATGAGGGTTCCAAGGGTGAACACTTAAATTATCTGAAGGGTCCCAATGCCACAACCCCTCCATAGCAATGGCCTCTTCTTCCAAAGGGGAATAGGAATCAGCTGTCCTTCCCAATAGCCATAGGAATCCATTGGACTGAATAAAGACCATAAAGAAGTAGATAAATATTTATTTAATAACATTGAATCAGATATTACATTCAGACAGTAGCATACGTTTCTGACTAATAAATGCAATTACATTTTTGAACTTGTGGGGGTTTTTTACTTAAGATGAATTGTGACAAAACTTCTCACACTTGCAAATCATTGAGAACCGCTTGCATTTGCAAATTCTTGTGTGGCATGTTTTGCACCCGCAATTCTGAGGCTACTTCCACCGCATGTGATAGAGGGAGCCCTTTGAGTTACACCTTCTTCAGCACAGGGGAATCAGTTTTAGTGGTGTAAGATGCCACCTGCGGCTTAGTTTTAGGGAGTGCTCCCTACTAACTGCTGAGATGGTTTTCAGTGGTTGCTTCTGATAGATCAGCTCATATTTTGCTACCAGAATTGGTGTCCCAATATCAGCGTCCCACACAAATCTGAGGCACCTACTCAATCCTGTCATGTTTTCCATTACTATGCTGTGCTGTGCTGTGCTGTTTCGCCTTGAAGTGGGGAAAAGCACTTGCATTGTTAGCATGGGAATATGTTGCTGAGGTGCTGAGAGTCATGAAGGCAAAAGGACGTAGTGATCAAATTAGTGCTAGAAGTAGTGATTGAATTAGTGCTAGAGGGCTGTGGCCGATTAACTTACTGCACATGAGCCACAATGCCTGGCAGGGCCCTTGTCTCTGGAAACTGTAACACTTTCTCTGAAGGAAGTTTGTAGCCCCTTGACTCAGCACTGCACCAAATGTTGACCAGAGCTTATGTCATGTGCCTTGTCTCCTTGTTTGTATAAATACCAAAGTCGCCTATTGTTCTGGGTCCAGTCCCAGGGGCCACGCTGGCAACTCTTGACTGCACCACACCTTGGTGTTCTGGTAATTAACATCCACTCAAACAAAAGTCAGTGTTTGTTCTCTGGCCGAGCCCAGCAGAAGGGTAAAATTCTGCAACAGCATCAGATGAGGATATCATACATTGTGGGTTCTTGCTCTTTCCTGAACCCCTCTATAGCCCAATGCTATGGAGAGGTGGTCACTTCTGGACCATAGGAGTTGGGTATTTTCTCGGGCCATACCGTAATAGGGCTCCTGATCTATATTGTGGGGCTATGGATATCAGTCCAATGCATGAGTATGGACATTGGGAAGGACAGATAATTCCTATGTCCCTTCAGAAGAAGAGGCCATTGCTACAGGGGGGTTGTGGCATTAGGCCCCTTCAGGTAATTTAGATGTACTCACTCAGTACACTCATGACGAAATATGGGGCACCTGATGTTTCATGTGGGGTTCCTTCTACCATTCCAGCTAAATTCTAAGGCCATTTGGAAGGACATCTGTATATTACGGTAATTTGGAAAGAGAAGCCATTGCTATGAAGCATGTCTGGCATCGTGATTCTTGGCATGGGGGGGGAGTTTACCTTCAGTGCATCTGTGGGCACCCTCCTGTTTCCTGTGGAGCTGTTTGTTTCCATGCAATGCATTCCTATGGCCATTCCAAAGGACACATGAATATTATGGCCATGAGCAAGGAGGGGGCCATTCCTATGAAGCATGCATCAGAGATTCCTAGGTTTCTTGGGGTGCTAACTGTATCACCTGTGAGCAGTGTGAGAACTCCTGCTCTTTTCTGTGGGGCAGTTCATCTCAGTCGAATGCATTCCTATGGCCATTCCAAAGGACACCTGCATATTTTGGCTATGCATAAGATGGGGACCATTCCTATGGAGCAAGCATCAAAAAGAGACTCTCAGGATTCTTGGGGTGCTAACTCTATCACCTGTGAGCAATGTGCGGGCTCCTGCTCTTTTCTGTGGGCTCTCATCTCAGTCTAGTGCATTTCTGTGGGCATTCCGAAAGACACCAGCATATTATGGCCATGCGCAAGGTGGGTCTCATTCCTATGGAGCATGCATCACACTGGAACTCCTGGCGTGTTAGGGGGTACTAACTCTGTCACCCATGGGTAGCTTTGGGGCTCCTGCTCTGTCCTGTGGGGCTTTTTCTCTCAGTCCAAGGCATTCCTATACCCGTTCTGAAGGGCACTGTAATATTATGGCCATGCCAAAGGAGGCATTCCTATGGAGCATGCGTCACATCAGGACTATTAGGATGTTTGGGGGTAGTACCTCTGTTATCTGTGAGCAGTTTGGGGGCTCCCTCTGTTTCCTGAAGGGCTTGTGGTATCATTCTAAGGTATTCTGATGGCCATTCAGAAATACAGGCCTGTTCTAAGAGGAGGTTGCTGGGGGAGGGTGGGGAGGCAGATGCAGGCACGGAAATAATCTCTGGCAGTTCCCCCACCCCTGTCTAGGCCATTTGAAACTGATGATTATAGATCATGATGCAAGACTCCAGTCCCCTTCTGTTTATTGCATTCCAATTTCTTTTTGTATTTGGAGATGATCCCTAGAAACTCCTGTGTTGGAGTCATAGGAGTTGTTCCCTAAAACCACTCTGTTAGTAAGTATTTTGATTCTGAGTTGTTTTCTATGAAAAATAAATGTTTATCTCTGTTAGGTATTTTGATTTGAAGATGATTCCTAACATCTTCCAGTGATTTCCTATGGTCATTCAGAATGAACCAATGCATTTCAATGGCCATTCAGTGTCCTTAGTAAGTCCCTGCAAGAGCGGAAGGATACTGCCTAAAAACAGGGTACTTGCATAGGAGCCGAAACTGAGTAGTCTCAGTGTAAAGTCTGTAGACTCCCTTTGAGAGTTTCACCAAACTGCAAATCCATCTAATTTATAGCCCCCAAACAAATCTTGGGCGCTCACTGCTAGACATCAGTTTTAGGTCCCCTGGGAGTCCCCTCTTTACAGGCCAGCGACACCAAATGGTCTTGAATGGGCAATTAAAGCCCATTAGCTTTACAAAAGACCTGCCCCTGGTAGAGCTGAAAGCAGCTAGAACTGGTTTGTAGAGGGAGAGAGAGAGAGATTCTTCCTTGTGCTGGGAAAACAAACTCCTGGAGAATCTTGAGCTGTTTGAAAATTAGTGATTCTGCCTGTACTGGTTGCTTCCTTGCTCAGCTTGTATTTTTCTAAATTAACAGGTACTTCCTTTCGGATGGGAGACCATGGGTTTCCAATAAACACTACTTTCATAGGAAACAAAGACTTCTGTTTGGACTTCTCACTATTCGGAGAACTGGGGAGGTGTAACAATATTGTCATTGCTTGAATGCTGTGGGAAATACAATATCCCCAAAGCCGAAGTGCTTCTTGGAGGGGAGATGTGTGAGTCCTGTCTGGCAACTGTGCCACAACTGTGCATTTTTGATGCTGTAAGCTGGTCATCTGGAAAGTCACTGAAAAATGTAAGGGAAACTGTGAACTCTGAAAGAATGTCACATAAAGAAGAGAGAGAGAAAAAAAATCCTTATACTTAGGAAATAAGTGCCAGGTGAGACCACTGACCTGTATGGTATAGCAAAATGATTCCCACTTGCAATCCACACAACAACCCTCAGATCTTTGTGCCACATTCTGAACAAATAATGTCAGGTCCAGAAACATTTGCAACCCACTTTAAGGGTGCAATCAATCCTGTGGATGTTTAGACAGAAAAAAGTCCTACAACTCCCAGCGAGGCTGGCTGGGGGAATGGTGGGAGTTGTAGGACTTTTTTTTCTGTCTAAACATCCATAGGATTGCATCCTAAGATAATGAGATCCTGCAAATTATCTAGAGCTGTTTATGCTAAAATGCTGGATGGATCATAGCAACCCTTTAGGGGCTTTCTTTTGCTAAGCAACACAAACCATCTTAAGTTTGTAACCACTGCAACCCTATACACCCTTAGCTGCAAGTAAGCTCTATTGAGCACACTGGAGTTTTTGTCCGAGTAAACTTGCGTAGGATTGCTCTGCTAATCAGAGAATGGTCTCAAGACAGAGCACTTAGGCAATTTCTTCTCCACATATATTTTCCATTTTAGTGAGTCAGCAATGGGGTGTCACACACCCGTAGTGGTCATGTGAGCTTCACTCAGGAGCATCAACACACTGAAATACCATTCTTGGATGGCTGAACAAAGACTGTGTGTGTATCTTTGTGAAAGCTGTAAGTAGCCCCAAATCAGAGCTTGCATTTTATTTTATTTTATTTTATTTTATTTTTATTTGCTAGTGAATGGACCCAGCTTTGCCCAGGTTGGACTACCCCTTAATTTGATTCAGTGAACCCTTCAAGCAAACGTACACAGCTGTCAGAAGGACACGTTGTGCCTTCCCCTTCTGAGTGAAGCCATACCCACTGGTACCCCTAGGCATGCACTCTGCCATGGTGCCCCCCAGTAGCCTCCTGAGGGAGGGGACTGTCCACTCCATTCCCTTAAAGGGGGACTGCCCCACAGCAGGGGGAAAGGGGTGGGTGTATAACTTTTTCTCTCAGCCTGTTAATATCCCCTGGCACAAACTCTATGGACTGCAAAGCTATGTCCTGGTTAGGGAAGTCTGTCCCCAGTGGCTGAAGACATTACTGCAGGCTTCAGCCACATTGAAACGTTAACATTAATGAATGAATTAAAACAAAAAACAAAATAGCCCAGGCATGCCACAGCCCTACGGTTCCCTTAGTATGCATGCTAAATTTCAGATGTCTAGGTTTTACATTCTTGGCACTATGGCATTGATGGATGGAAGGACAGACGGACAGATACACATCGTATTTTTATTATTATAGATTACATTTACCTCTCACTTTCATCCCAGGAGCTCAGGGCAGAGTACACGATAATCCATGCCATTTTATCCTCACACTAACAACCCTGTGAGGTAGGCTAGGCTGAGAGTTGATGACTGCCCTAAGGTCCCCATTGTGAACTTCATGGCGAGAGTGGATTGAAACCTAGATCTTCCCAGCTTTCATCCAGATCCCTTCAGATTTCTTTTCTATACAGCAGCTGTCTTATCTGCAGTGCATACATGCATTGTACCTTCTAAGTGCTGGAAGAGGAGACAAAAGCTTGGTGGTGACAAAAGCAGGAGAGGCTGGTGGATCCAATTTTGGTGGGGTAGAGATTCCATTCTGGGTTTTACTTACAGCCAGCCAGGAGTCTCAAGGAGCTATCCAAGGTGCTAGACCCTATCCCCAAAAAGGGTCCAGCACCTTGGATAGTTTCTTTAGACTCCTGGCTGGTTGTAAGCAAAAACCAGAATGTACTCTCTGCCCCACTGAAATTGGATCCACCAGCCTCCCCGGAAAAAGGGAAAGGGCCAGAAAACAGAAGGAAAGAGTAGGGCTGTAGGGATGAGTATGAGAGTTGGGTGCGAAGATTGGGGACAAGTGACAATGCTCTACTCAAAACTCTGGATTTTTGAGACCAAGATTTTTACCGGAATCCTCTGCTCCTGTACATCCCTCATTTCCATTGAACCAAGAGTGATCTACTCTTACTGCATATTTGAGGGGTTCACCTCCTCTTAATGAACCAAGGAAACCAGAGCAAACAGGCTATTTATAGTAGTCAAGTCATTTCTTGACTTTGACCTTGTTTGTGAATTTCCCTGTGTGCCTTCTCATTGTGGCAGTGCCTGCCATTTTGAATATTTGAGCTGCAGCAGGAGCGTGCCGTAGCTTCTCCCTCCATGCGAACCTGGCAAGGTTGGGTTGCTGGGTGGCTTGTCAAGGACAAGCTCTGGTGCACCCCTGCCATGGCATGAATATACAAGGTGGCGGGCACTGCCGCGACAATAAGCCCTGCAGGGAAATTCACCCATGGTGGTTTCTCATTACGTGCAAACCGGGCCTTTAACAAGTCTGAACAGAAACCATGACTTTCAGCTACCACAAGGTGCAGCAAGCAAGTAACTAACACAAATGTAAAACAGTTGCAGTGAATGTCAAATGAGGGCATCTACCTTTCATCCTTCAATATTATTTTTATTATATAAAATAAAAAAATGTGCAAGGATGACATGGATGTGCCGTCTTCTTTTGAAATCCCACCAGCAACATCTTGCTTTCAATTTCCTGGTTTTATGCTATTAAAAGGGAATCTGTCTCTCTATTTCAAGTATAACCTACATTAAAGTAATTTGCATTTAAAAGCACAGACCTTGCCTGTGATGGTTCATGCACATTATCACATGCTATACAATGATCAGAGCATGATTTCCAAGCCTCAGGCGGGAAAGCCATCAGAAAAGACAGAATACACCTTATCCTGTTAGTTACTTTAGGCCACTTGTGTGGGCAACCAAGGTGGCAAATTGGGAGTCAGCAGAGCAGGAAGGGTTGTTGTTTTTCTCTAGCCTTTCAAAAAAACAGAACAACAAAAACAACCAACCCTGAAGCCTGATAATGTTTTGTCTCTTCTACATTGCCCTAGCTTGAGCTGCTGGGACTCTAGCATCCTCTGCAGCTAGCATGCAGGTGCTAGGTCAGGTATGTGCTGATGGAGTGAAATATGAATGGAAGCTTCACTCTCTCTCTCTTCCCCCCTGCACGTGTGCGTGCGCGCGCGCGCGCGCGCGCACACACACACACACACGGAAGCTCCCTTGCTTCATGTACTCATTTTCTCCTCTGAAAAGGCAGGTGCAAGGACCACCTGCTGTTGCCCCTTGGAGCACTCTGCTCAAGACAGGACATTGCTTGCTTCAATTCGGTTCCCTCTGAAGAACTCCTGTTGTGCCCTACCTGCCATCTCCATTAATTCAAGGGCGCCCCTATGTTCCCCGGTGCCATGAAGGCGCTGTATTACGTCAGACTGTGACACTCAGTGCTCTTGCAGCTGTGACGGCAGTGGTTACTGGGAAAATTATTTCTTTAAAAGCAGCAAGACTGCCCCCCTCCGTCCCCCATCTCTTGCACTGTTTCAGCATTTTAGAAACATTTACTTAATAGTTTGCAATTTCCTAATTGGGAAATTGCAAACCTCTTGGTATGCAACGTTGGCACCAGAGTGCTCATCTAATCTTGCGCTGAAAATGGTTTCTAAAGGAAAGCTGCAAACAGGCTATTCCACCCCCTACCCCAAGCCAGCAACATCACACACACATGATCCCAATTATTTTAATGACTTACTTTTTATTATAAAGTTTCAACAAAAGAAAGAAAGAAAAAAGAAAAGAAAAGAAAAAATAGCTATATCGATTTGAATATATCAGTTTCAATGTATATATAGGGGCCGTGGTGGCTTAGTGGTTAAGACGCTGAACTGCAGACCAGAAGGTCGGCAGGACAGCAGTTCGAGACCCGAGTGCCGCATGACGGAGTGAGCTCCCGTCTTCAGTCCCAGCTTCTGCCAACCTAGCAGTTAGAAAGCAAGAAATTGCGAGTAGATAAATAGGTACCGCCTCGGCGGGAAAGGTAACAGCGTTCCGTGCACCTCGGTGTTCAGTCATGCCGGCCACATGACCACGGAAGCGTCTTCGGTCAGCGCTGGCTCTTCGGCTTAGAAATGGAGATGAGCACCGCACCCTAGAGTCGGACACGACTGGTTGGGGACACCTTTACCTTTTTTATATATATTTCTAAGAACTATATACACGATCCCAGTTATGTGGGAAGGACTTTTTAAAAATCATCCAAAAGGACCGAATGTCAAATTTGAATTTTACAAGCAAACAACTACCTTCTTGATCTTTATACAGTGTTGTGTGTCGGGGAAATCGTGGTGCAAAAGACTGGAGGTCACAAATGTTCGGAGGATTGGGTAAAGCAATTTATTCATGCATGAGGTTGCTCTCCTGAGAGAAGAACAACATCTCCAAAATGGTGGCACACATATATATATACATATAAGAGGCGGCCTCTGGGCAGGACAGTTCCACTTTCAAGGCGGCCTCCATGCAAGGGTTACACAGCCAACAGCAACATTTGGCGGCAACTTACAACCAATCATACTAAGATAACACAGCAAAGGTTCTGCACATGCTCAGTTATACCTTACTCACGTGGGCATGATGATCTCATCATGACTCTTGGCACATACGCAATGGTATCTGTTATGAGTGACCTGAGTACTTCAAGGCACTTTCTTGCACCAACACAATAGAATTGTGAATTTGCTTTGTCCATCTCCAGCTATTGGAGATAGTCTCTTACTGTCCGCCCACAGAGGCTTGTTTGCTTGTGTGAAGTATTTTTATCCTGTCCCTCAGCCAAAAAGGTTTCCAGAGTGGCTTACATATAATCAGTAAAATAAGATAGCCCCTACCCACAGGCTGACAATCTAATGTGA
Organism: Heloderma suspectum; assembly: GCF_057233095.1. Classification (NCBI taxonomy): domain Eukaryota; kingdom Metazoa; phylum Chordata; class Lepidosauria; order Squamata; family Helodermatidae; genus Heloderma; species Heloderma suspectum. The sequence goes on from NC_139464.1 coordinate 104,312,993, forward strand.
TCTAACCTTTTTCTAACATGATCTGGAGAAATCAGCAAGGTAAAGCTCTCCAGGGCATGGAGATAAGCATTACTACTTCCTTAAAACTGCAGATCATCAAACTGCTTTTAAGGGCACAGGAGCCAGTTGAGAAATTGGCAACCCCTGATTTTCTAGGCCTTCTAGTCTTTTACTGCTTCCCCCACATGTGGTGGATCCAGGGCTCACAGGGTCGAAGCACCAGGCCTTTTGTATTAGCAGGAACAATAATGTCATCTCCTACCCACTTCAGCCCCCCACCCACCCTGTTCCCCTGAGTTTAGTTGTAATCCTCACAGTAGCTGTTGAGGAAATGGATTTTCACAGTAACAGTATATAGTTATGATCTGTCCCTGTTGTAATGCAAAATATTTTGCCGTGTCTTGGGGCCGATCTACACTCATGGTTTTTTATGCCTCCAAATAGCTTTCAGCGCCCATCTTTCACACTACGCAGCACTTGCCTCGTATTGGAATCAGGATTTCCCGCTTCCGCTGTACCGCTTCCAACACCCCGATATCCCAGTAGCTCCCATCAATGTGCTGTGCTGCTCCCGCGCTCGTTACCTAATGTGGTCTTGGGCCCCTCCCACGCCTGTCCATATTTGGCCTATTTTGGATTTCCCCCCTGCCCAATCACAGCACAGCTCCCAACAGCACCCTCTCGTCTTCTGGGTGCCGAGAGCGTCGCCTCCTTGCCAGTCCACATTCCACCCTCTGCCCTCCCTCACCCCGTCCCCCTTTCCCCCCCCTTCGGAGAGTAACTTCGAATGTTCGAAGAACCGGAGCTACGGAGGTGTCGCGGCAGCTTCCCTCTCCCGCGCTCGAGCAGTAAGTGCATTCCCTGACCTGTCCCCCTTCTGAATGCTGTCCAACCGATAGCGTCACCCCCCACCTCCCCATTCTGCGTTCCAGAACACGCCGCCAGCCTCCCACCCCGCTATCCCAGCCTCCCACCCGCCTGGGGATTTCAGGGCTAGGAGTTGCTTTTGCCGCGGTGGAACGTGGAATGTTTTTTTGGGAGACTTTACCCATGTGTTGCGCGCAGTGCCCAAGGGTCCTAGAGTGATTTCCCTGGGAATGCTCCCCCTCCCAAATTGCTTTCACGATGGGTGTTGTTCTCTCCGCGCCGTGTCTCTCCGGTCACACCGTGTGCTGAGGCATGCCCGTGCTCGAGTAAGGAACGGAGGTGAGCCGTGGGGTGCCCACGCTCACACACTCCCATGCGGAATCCCCGTTTGGGATTCAAATGAGATGGCCCAGATCAGGGCACACTGCGCCCAGGAGTGTCCTCCTCCCCCCCGCCGCTCAGGACCCCTGCGCATGCCAGCCAAGCACGCCGACTCGTGCGGTGGCGCATGGAGAGGGGAGGATTGGCTCTAGCATCGAGCAGCAATGTAGCCCTCCCCCCCTTCAGAGTTCCTCTGTTGTCCTATTTCCAGGATCAGGGTCCTCCGACACCAACTGCAGGGGGGCCCTCCACGGTGGACTCCATCAAGGCAGGCCTTCAGCGCAGACTTTTTGGCCCGTGGAGGAGCAAGTGGGAAGACCCGCCCAGTTGGCTTCTTCCACCAACGCAAAACCACAATGGCATCCTCCAGCAAGGGAAGAGGGGTGTCCTGGAGGCGTGCGGAGATCGAGGACTTGCTGGACATTTGGGGGCAGCAGAAGACCCAAGAACAGCTGCATAGCAGCCACAGGAACTTGGATTTCTTTGAGGAGATTTCCAGAGAGATGACTGCACGTGGCCACCAGTGTAGTGCAATAGAGTGCAGGTCCAAGACCAAGTCCATGCGCCAGGACTACAGGCGGGTGGTGAACCACAACTCACGGTCTGGGAACAGTGCGGCGACCTGCCCGTATTACGCTCAGCTGCACGGGATTCTTCCTGGGGATGCCACAGTTCGCCCAAAGCGCGTTGAGGGGAGTCTGCACATCCACAGGGGCTGTGTGTGTGTGGAATCTCCAGAGCGTGACCCTCTTGGAGCACCTTCCTCGGAGTCATTGGGGGCATCAGTGGAAGAGGGGGAGCACTTAGACGTGGGTCAGCACGAGGTTGCTGGGTGTCCCGGCCAGGGTGAGTATCTGCAATTCTGGGCACAGTGCTTTGATATCCTAGTCATGCATCGCCTCAGACCTTCCTCACTGGGGTCCTGGAATGGACCTACTGTTAGCATGGGCCCTGATAGAGCTGTGTCCTGCGTTCTGTCCCGCACTGTGACATTGGCACCCTGAGGTTTAGCAATATGTCCTGGGTGTGTTTTTGTTTGGGATCGGGGGCTTGAGGTGCCGAGGTCTAATGTACGCATGAGCTCACACGTTTGCCACCTTTTCACAGGAGATGACAGCATGGTTTGGGGAAAGGAATGGCCATCCCAGAGGTGGACCAGCCCGATGAGGGGGGCGGTGAGTTGCGGGATGCGTTACAGGTTCTCGGAGCCTATCTGGCATTCTTCCCCGCTCATGGACTGTTCCAAGCACGCATAATGGGAACTGTGGTACCTGCATGTGCTTGGGGGGGGGGTGACTCATGAGTGTGATTACACAGGAGGGTGCAGAGGTGTGAGGTCAGTTGAGGCTTGGGTGCTCGCAATGCTTACCCAGGGTCACCCGTGCCCGCTACCCCATGAATCTCAGTTTCTTGGGCAGTTCTTGCACTGCCTGGTGCCACAATTTGGCTGATGGGTGCTATTGCCCCTTAGGCAGGGACGCATGCCAGAGTGACCGGGGGGAGACCGCTGCCCACCGCGAGGACACAGCTGGAGGACACAGGTAAGCTATGTGCTGCGTGCGCCCACTCCGGCAGGGGCCCTTGGGGGCAAAATCAACCTGCCACAGGCACCATTTCCCACCAAGCCCCAACCTCCATCATCACTCCCCTTCCGCTTCCCCAAAAACTCCTCTTCACCAACCATGGGTGTTGGGGAGACTCCGGCACCCCCACTCCAGATTGGGTTGGGTAACACCGCTCACTGAGAGGAGGAGAGTTGTGATATATTGTTCAGGGGGAGAGTTAATCTTGTGATCGTCCTGGGGAAGCCTGGCTCGAGTACCCCACCATTACCAACAACTTGCCCGTGTGTCGTGGCTGGGGATTGAGCTCTGTCTGTGGCGGCAAAAAGCCACAAATTTGGTTTTGCTGAGGGGCAACTTTCCCTGTAGAGCCAGTCTGTTTGTCTTTTTTCCTGATCTCACCACAGGCAGACCCATGCGGCATATTTCAACAATTTCTGCTTTCTCTAACAGAGCAGCTAGTCACCAACAGACAGGCCACCTTATCCCCTGCTACATGCCTGTCACTGATCAGGAATAGAAGGACGCATAGAGCAGCAAATGACATAGTGGAACGCATCATGCGTCACGCCACCCAGGAGAATGACCATGTCCTCGCGGTCATGGAGAGAGATGCGGGGGTCTTTAGGGAGTATGTGAGGAGATCAGCCCTAGAGGATGAGGCGCCAAGCAGGGATAGGAGGGCACTCATCAGCTCCATCGATGACCATGCCGTCATTCTCAGAGCCATGCTCGATAAGATGCCCGACCACAGCTCCGGGCAAAGCTCTGCAAAGCATGGCTGGGAGGAAGCGCCATGTGTGCATTCCCCAAACCAACCTGAGCCCATGCCGTGTGGCCGCAGCACTACACCCGCATCGTTCTCACCACGTGGGCGAGGGCACCTCCACCCTGATCCGGGGACTCCGGGGAGATCCGCGCATCAGTCCCGTGAACCGGTTTCCCTCCTAACCTCCACCCCAAAACGCCGGGAGGGGGTCGGGTCAGGCCGGCAAGACTCCATAAATGGCCACTTCACTTCTCCCTATGAGCGAGGGCCCTGTGAGGTGTCCGCCCTGCCCTTAGTGGGGTGGGCGGGGCCGTGTTGGGGCTACCTGGGATTGGCCCCCTTCAGAGGCGCTGCCAGTTGTTCCCCACTGTTGTTCCCCGCTGGTCTCTGTTTCTGTTGTTCCCCATCCCTGTTGTTGGCAATGTTGTTTTTTCCTGTCAAGGACGGTGCCATGACTGCCTAAATCCCGAGCCTCCAGGGGTTGGAACCCGGACCAAGGAAGCACCTGTCTAGCCGGGAGCGACACTTTGGAGAGGTGGCCAGGAGCTCCACCCCCCGCAACTCACCTGTCAAGCACCAATGTAATGTTTCGTGGACATTTTTGAATGCATTTTGTGAAGTAAAAGATTCCCCACTGCTTCCTGTTTTGCTCCACTCCTTTACAATGCGATGTGGAATATAGGACACGAGACTGGTCTTTTTTAGGAAAAATATTTTTAAGTGCCAATGTTAAACAGAAATTTAAGTGCTGATGTTTCTTTGACTGGTGAGTGCTCTATATCTATAATGGGAACTTTATAAGTGAGAAAAAAAACCCACTTCTTCCCTCCCCGCTTCCCCAGCGCCTCCCCCCGACAGGTCTTGTTGGTGCTTCTGGCCTCCCTATCCAGGCGGGTCATGTGCTGCTCCATCCGGCTCACTGCAAACAAGGACAGAGTAGTGCCCATATTAGCCCACCACCCGGACCACGCATCCGGAGATCAACCCCCCCGCAAGCTATCCGCGAAGAATACTCACTTCCCTGCTTGCCTGAGCCCTCCAAGCGAAGCACGGCCCCGAGAACAGAGGTGCTGCTCTCCCCCTGGCCTGCCGCAACTGAGGATGGCCCTGGAGTGGCTCCACCAGGCGCCCCGTCTCTGCGCTGTGCCACCCAGCCCAGCACAGCCACGCCTGTAGTCATGGAAGGTAAGGCGACATTACACAGGGTGTTCCTCTTGGGACATGTGCAGGGAGGGGAAGGCTGCTCGAACATATTCCCTTGGCAGTGGCATCCTTGGAGAAGGTGGGGGTCGGTGGGCGGTTTAGGGGTGGTGTCAGGGGAGCTGTGGGCAGTTCATGGCGGCCCAAAACGCATAGCGCATCTGGGGCATACCCCCATGGGGTGCCACCCTGGTCTGCCTGCAGAGGGGGACCCCTGGCGACAATTGGAATTCCATGCAGCCAAACTGCATGGAATGTCCCGTGGCCACGGGTTGTCCATATGCACACAGCACCAAGCTGAAAACACAGTGGCCGGAAAGAGATTCTGAACTGTTCTTGCCAATTTTACCACCACGCTTCCTCGTGGTGGGCACCCCAGCGGAGTCCACTGCTGTGGCACCTGGGCCACTGCTCCCTGCTCCGTCTCCTCTGCCAGATACGGAAGGACCCGCCATGGCTGCCACACTCGTTCCTGAGGGACCCGCCACAGCCCCGCGCTGGTTCTGGGTGGAGCCACTCCGCCCATGCTGGAGGAGGTGGTGGCATGGGGGAGATCCTTTGCTCTTTGCAGTGCTGTGAGGAGGAGGTCTACAGTAAGCATTCCACTCATACCCTGGGGCGACAGTTGCCTCCGCTTACACCACACACTGCCCAGGTCTACGACCCGCCCACAAAGTCACATGCAATGCTCGACCCGTGCCATGACCTCTGTCGGGAGACAGCATGGGCCTCCTTCACCGCCCTGTCGGCATGCGCCCAAGAGGATGGTCCCCACTTTAGGGAGTGGTTCCCTCCCCTGAGGTCATTTGGATTGTGGGGGGAGCCCGAGTGCTCCACCACGGCCCAAAAGAACCTGACAGATCCACTGTGCAGGCACCTGCCTCACCCGTCACAATGCAAAATAGAGGATTCTGCCCAGAGGAGGCCTGGGTCTACCGGAGGACAGAGACCACTCTACATCCCTCCCTTGGCTCCACTGCCACAGGCGCGGCTGGGGGGTGGTTGTTGGCAAGAGCTTTTAGCCCTGTGTTGGGGCACCCCTTGAAAGGGCAGACCTCGCACCACACTCCAAGGGATCCAACCACCAGTCTTTCTCTAAATACAGGGGGCCATGGCTCAGCACAGTCCACCCCCCCATGGGGGGGCCATCACACCACCTTTCCCTCGAGGCGCCCGGGCATCGGGCGAGTGCGCCACCAGCCCTGTCATCATTAGAGCCTTGCCCACCCCCAGTTTTTTGATCAGTGAGATCACCACATGCTGACCCGCACTGCGGCGCTTGGTCCAGCTGGGCCGCCCGGCACGCACCCACAGCTCGTGCAGCCTGCAGTAGTGGGGCGATTCCACTCCCTGGGGTGGGGGGCCTGAGTGCTGCTCGAGCACCTTGAAGAAGCGGCCCTTCAGAGCTTTAAATTTAGTCTGGGCCTGCAGGGGGGAGCGAGGGAACCCCGCCTGCAAGAGTCCCCTCACCACCGCCCTGTAGACCGCCTCGTTTGAGCGCGTTGAGCTGCGCATCACGCATGCTGCGCGGCCGCCCTGCAGGAGCAGCTGGAGCATGAGCTCCACCTCGCTGTCCTGCCAGTAGGCCAGCCTGCATGACGCCATTTTTCGAGGCAGTCCAAGGACTCCGGGGTTCCTCTCCAGAGATCATAGAGTACCTCGCTGGCCCCATTTCAGCGCACCACCACCTGTCTACGAAGCTTCGAATAAACGCTTCTTCGAATCTTTGGAGAGCCTTAAATAGAGGTGAGACTTCCCACCGTGCCCCCCACGTGAAGAAGGATGGAAGACAGCCTTCATTTGAGTTAAAGAGTTTTATTAAGAGAAATAACAGCAACAGAAGCTCACCTCGAGCGATGTGGAGCAAGTGGGAGAGACAGTAGGGATGAGATGAGCACCCCCGCCCACCCACGAACATGCGCCCCAGGGATTGCGAGAAATCGATACACATCACAATTGTTACCAGTTCTCCCACATGTACTCGCAAAGCGCCTGCCAAACCAGCTCCCCCTGCTCACTGTGCACATTGTTGTCATTCATGAAGGGAAGCCCCAATGTGTCCAACACAACATGGTTGACCTCCCCCGACACCTCTGTCAGAGCCTCCCCATTGGTCTCGCAGATGTTGTGGAGGATGAGACATGCAGAAATCACTGAGGGGACGTTTTCCTCGGCCACCTCCAGTCTCCCAGCGACACATCACCACCTGTTCTTCAGCCTCCTGAAAGCGCGCTCAACCGTGTTTCAGGCTCTGCTGAGGCGGCGGTTGAAGTGAGCCTCCTGTGAGGTGAGGTTTCCCCAGAATGGGCTTCATCAACCAGCGTCGCACAGGGTAAGCACCGTCAAAAAGTATCAGTGGGGGAACCAGCACGGCGCCAACTCTCCATGTCGGGTTGCCAGGAACAAATGCTCCAGCATCCATTGCCTCGCAGAGCGCTGAGTTCCTAAACACATAGGCATCATGATTTCTGCCACTCCATTCTATCTCCACTTTGATGAAACGTCCGGCATGGTCTGTCGTGCCCTGCAGAAGCATGGAGTAGTACTGCTTCCGAAAAATAAACTCCCCATCCTGTCTGATTGGGGAGACGATGGACAAATGCGTCCCGTCGCAAGCCACAAAGGCCCCCGGGAAGCCCAATTGGGAGAAGCCGAGCAGTGCCTGGAAATAGAGGGGGAAGCCAAGTTAGTAGGGAGCAGCAAAAGGATGACAGCCCCTTGCCAAGTGAATGAACCTCCCCACTCGTTGCCTGCTCCATCTCCACGCACACTTGCCCGGCCAAGCCCAGCCAAGCACGAAGCGCTCTGCGGGATCCCCCATGCTCGCCTACTCCTCCCGGGGATGCGGTAGCACCCATGCACATGCACACACACATCTAGGGGAGCACCCATGATCATTCCTGTACTATCCTCCACAAATCTCAACGCAGAGCATATCGTGATAGGGAAGCCTAGCTCGGCACGGGAGCAAACTGCGGAACATCGCTTCTCCGAAGATTCGATTCTTTGAAGATCCCAACTCCCCCCCCCAAAAGCTGCATTTCCCCCACCCCCCAAGCCCCTGCTCACCATGGCCACGTCACCCAGGCACACCGTTCTTCGTAGCAGAATATGTTCCAGAGCAAGGCACACCTCCACAAAAATTTCCCCGACAGTGGATTTCCCAAGGCTGAACTGCTCCAGCACAGACTTGTACAATGAGGGATTTGCGAGCTCCCAAATTGCGATGGCCACCCTCTTCTCCACTGGGATCACTGCGCGCATCTGGGTGGAATGTCGACACTGATGGTACCACCACAGGATCTGGACCCTGGACCTCCTGCACTGGGATGCCAGACGGTCAAGAGCTATCAGTGCCTTGAGAGCGCACATAAGGGCATTTGTGGAGACAAAAAGTAACAAGTAATATGTCGCCATTTCTTGAGGCTTGTCTTCTGGCGGACTTGTGCTCCGAAAAGGGATACAATATGCCTGGAAGGTGTGCGAAGAGAATCGATGGGGGGGAGAGAGCGACGCAGGTGCGGTGGGGTTTTGCCTTGAGTGAGTGCAGAAAGATGCGGAGGGAGGGGGAGGCGGGGGTGTGTGTTTGCTGAGGTGGGAGGAGTTGCTGCTCAGCCAGTGACGGGTGCCTTGACGGAGAGCGGGTAAACAGCACGACGGGGAGTGTGAACCAGCATAGCACATTCGGGGAAGCACTGGAACCGGGGAAGACAGGTGAGTGTGGATAATCACGTTTTAATGCGGGTGTATTTAAGCCGGCAGGAGCCCAACTTCATTGCGGTGGCGGGCGCAATGTAGGTCGGCCCTTGGTCCTGAGTGGGTACGTAAGACCCATTAGGGTCTAATCTCTCACTTCTTCTTGAGTGGGAGATTAGACCCATCTCCTGGTGGAGATGAAAACTTCTAGAACTGCTTTATTGATATGGTCCAACACAGCTGTCTGCATTTTGGGGCTCACCTGTCATGATGAGCAGCTGCACCTCAAAATGTACCATTACACCACTGTTTTTATACCCAGAATTTTTATACCTGCCAACAACTCAAAAAAGAAGCAGAAATCATCCCTTTCCTTGCCCTAGCAGCGCTCTTAAATCTAGAATTCTTTGTCTTCTGCCATTCAGAGGAGTCAATTTGGAAATATTTGCTTTTTACAAAATCCTTTTCATCTGCACTGCAAAGTGGGATGGCATCTGTCTATAGCTAATGTGTGCTACTTAAGGCCATGAGCCTTTAACTGCTTGTTCTGGAGCAGCTCCTTTGTAGTCTAGGGACTTTTATGGAGTAAGTGATAGAGGGCTGCAGCAATCTACAGAAAAATGAACTCCTTATGCATTATAGCATTTTAATACCATCATTAGTTCTGACAAAAGATATACCCAAGATATTTCCCTGACTCCTCTCTTTATATTACAGCAATTGCAGTGTATAATGGCAGCTATTGTAAGCCTTTATTAGCAGAGAAGCTGTTTGGACTCTAATCTATCAGGATATTGATATATATTTCTTTGAAGGAGCCCAATGCGTTTCGGCCCTGTACCACATATTTGTGCCTTCTTCAAGGGTTAATATTTCTAAATAAATGCCTGCAGAGAACTTTGAAAAGTTTGTCTGAGTCACAGGATTCATCTTGGAGACAAACATTTCAGAGATCTCCGCAGGCATTTAAAAAGAAATACTAACCCCCAAAGAAGGCTCAAATATATGATACAAGGCTGAAATGCACTGGGCTACTTCATATATATATATATATATATATATATATATATATATATATGTGTGTGTGTGTGTGTGTGTGTGTATGTATATGTACACACACACACACACACACACACACATTTTCCACGTCCTGAGATTTCATTCTCTCTCTTAGGCTATTCTGGATGTTCTCCAGTTTTGTTTGACCCTGGACTCTGAATTAACTGGCTTGAGTGTAAAATAAATGTAAGGGCAGGCCAAAAGAAAGAAGCCCAACACCTCCAAAACCAAACCTACCCTTCCATGAATGCTTTTAGTGGCTTTCTGCTGTAGTCTAGAATGACAACTATTATTCCCATATAATTTATATCAGACAATAGTTTTTAGTTTTGTTCTTAAGTTAATATAAATATAGACTTTAAGAGGTTCCCATTTGCTGTTTCACATCAGCAAACGTGAGTGCAGAATAAATGTTGCCATATCAGGATAGCAGTATCTTTGCTGCAGAATGCCCACAAAGTACAGGGCAAGAGTGAAATGCACTGAATAACCTTGCTGAATGACTTTTTAAAAACAAGATAAGAATGACAGAACAACATCAGGCTTGCAGCAAAAGCAACCTAGATTACCAAGTACATATGAGAGTGAAGTCCATGTTGTCTTTGTAAAACATTTTCTCTGACTTTGGTGGAAATAAAGCAGTTGACCTTCGACTCAATGGTATTGTGTCATGTTTCTGCTAAGCCTACGTTTGTTCCCGTCATCTTATATAGATTTCACTGGCTAAAATAGAACTGATAGACAGAATCCTGACTAGTCCAATATATGAAACTAGCCAAATGCCACCATTTTATATATGTATTTCACTTATTTACTTTGCTCTTCCTTCAAGAAACTCAGAGCAGGGTACCTATGGTTCCCAGCCAGTGTCCCATTTCTGCAACTGTCAGGCAGGCCCCCCCTAACCAATTCTGTGCCCTTCAGATGTTTTGGACTATAACTCCCATAAGCCTAAGCAAGCATGGCCAATAGTCACAGATGATGGGAATTGTACTCCAAAGCATTTGGAGTGCACCAGAAGTTGGGGTAGACTGAAGTAGAATATCCCTTGGGCCATCATGATAGGTGATGTGTGTTCTGTGGAGGGAGGGCCTGTACGTTGTGGGGCAGTCTGCCCCAACCTGGCACCACCCAGAGGGGTTGTACTACAACTCCCATCAGCCCCAAACACAGCAAATGCTATGCTGGATGGGGATGATGGGAGTTGTGGGCCAGCCCCTCTGAAGGGTGCCAGGCTGGAGAACGCTGTTGTAGGGCGCATGCTGCAGTACAAGGGCACACCTGGGGTAAAATCTAACTTAAGTCTTACTTAGACTAACTTAAGTCCCATTCATTTCAATGAGTCTACTCTAAGTAGGACTTAGGTTGGATTGTGCCCTTACATTGCAGGAATGGTAAGCTGCTGCCACAGGCCAACCTCTGCTTGCCTACACCTTTGTCAGCTCACCTGGGTTGACCTCACATGCCAATCCTGGCCTCGCTGTCTTCTCTGGGCCTCTGTCCTTGGCCCAGCCTGATCACCCTTTCCTCTGGCCTGTCAAACCCTGCTCTACCTTCCTGAAACCGGATGCACAGCCCTGCTCCAACGACATTGCCCCTGCCTCTGGGCCCTTAGATCCTGATCCGCTTGCTCTAGCCTAAACCCTGCTGGCTTGGACCACACCTTGCCTTGGCACCCAGCAACCAGAGCAGGCCCTGTCTGAAGGGACTTCATATGGGTGGAGGGGGCAGGGTCATGCAGTTTCTGTGCATTCTCTGCCCAGAGACACATTGCAGCCGCTTATAGGGTCCCTATCAGTAGAGGCCAGGCCACTCAGTCTCAGTTATAGTAGGCGGGTTTTGCCCTCACCACTGTTCCCCTTTATTTTCTTTTTCCCCACTGGAGTAACAGCTATTCATTTACTTGGGTGAAAGTAAAGAGGTGCATACTGATGCACTATGGGGTGGAAAGTAAATCTGCTCCTCCTGCTGAGTGTCCATGATGTTTGGGGGGAAGGGGAAAGTTATACTGCCTTTCAGTTCTGTCCAAGATTGCAGCCCATTTACTTTGTCCCATAGGATAGAAAAAAAATAGGATTCATGAAGAATTGAGCCAATTCTTCTCTGCACAGACATGCCCCTTCATCTACACACCTCCATCTTGGTTTCCTTTCCTTTGTCACTTATAAGGGTGTGAATCTGTTTAGATAAAACAGGAACCTGTTTTGATAAATATTGAACAAAGGAAAGAGATTAAGGGTGCTTCCACATCAATGGCTCCTAGCACTACCAATAAAAAGACAATGTAGAGCCATTGGGCATGTTCACCAGACATTACAACCCATTGTGGGTGACAAGCTGGGGGTTGTTTTGTGAGCAACCACAGTATGTGGTGTGTGCACCCAACAGACGATTGAGCTTACCATGGCTTGTTTCCTCCCTCCTTCCCCCTCCTTCCATCTTGGTTCTCCACCCACTATCCCAGGGTCCTGCATGGCAGAACCCGTCTTGTCCGCCCATCCCAACCCCCTCTCTGCTCTGATCGCTATCCCTTTTCAGTCACCAGCCTTTTAAAAAATACATTTTTGTCAGTCTTTTGCAATAGTGCAATAGTGGAATAGGGCTATAGCGCCATGAAGAAATTTTAAAAGGGGATGAAACTGACCAAGACATTGACAGAATGGGGAAAGTAGTGAAAACATCACATAGGAGCAGTACAGTGTGGGGGGAATTGAAAAGGAATGTGATGTCCTGTAGTCCACCCCTCTCTGAGTTGACATCCCTTCTTTTTCATAGAAAAGTGCATACCATCCCACTTTCCCCTCCCAGTCAAAGCTGAAGGGGTGGGTGGGGCTCACCACAGAACCACAAAGGTGTTACACCATAAAAGTGTTAATGGCTTATGATGAATTATGACCATAGTATTTGTGTAAAAGCTGACCGTGGGTGGCTCAAATGTGCAGGGAAAGCATACAGTACAGTACCTCTAAGACTATACTACTTCACATTGCACTTGGGGGAATTGCTTATTTGAACGCTCCGACATGTAAACATCTTCCCACACATGGAAAACTATCATGTCAGGAAGAAGAGTTCTAGCCTAGCCTTTTCTCTGACATGCAAGCTTTTCTCACTTTTGCTGTTATCTTTCTGCCTGTGATGCTACTGTTGCAGGATTAGCCCAAGACATTTTGTTGCCTGAAGTGAAGGACAAGATGGCATCCCTCTCTCATTCCATGTTCAGAAACTGACCAGACTGGTAGCTGGATATTACTTCAACACTTTTAAAAGAACATCCTCCACTGCACCTGAAGGCAGCAGGTTAGCTCAAGGGATACAGGGTAGGCCACATGACACACACCCCTTTTTCTTGCAATACCTCTTTGCCCAGCATCTGCTTGACTAAGGTGGCCGCCTCACTCTGCCTAATAGTGAGGCCTGCCTTGAACTGTTCAAATCACAGGGGAGGAAAAAACAACATGGCACCTTTCCATTTTAAACAGTGTTTCCACCTCAAAGCCAACCATTTCATGAGCAGGAAGTAAACTGGTGAGGTCACTCCATCCATTTTATGCATAACGTACAAATTCAGACTATCTCCCAGTATTAAAAGGGCCGACTCCAGATGAGTTGGTGACTTTTTCAGGTAATATAAATCTTTTGGTGGGGTATATTTGGCATGCCAGATACATTCAAGAAGAAACTTGAATGTATTTTTAACTGAATTTTAACTGAATTTAAATTGTCCTTATCAGTTCCTTAGATTTTGCTTCTGTTGTTTTGGTTTTGCAAGTTAATTAGTACTGAGATTTGACTGAAGCATGTCAGTCCCTCCCCCTCTTCCTTTGATGGTGATATTTGAATGGTTGCTGCTTTGAACTCAAAAGGAAATACACACTTTTTACCTCTCAAGCTGTGCTCAGCTCTCTGTTTTCAAGGAACGGAGCCTTTTAAAATAGTTCCTCTAATGGTAAAAAGTGTTTTTTCTAAAATGCGTTATATTGAAATACTGAATAAATATTGAGGTTTCAGATTTAATCTTAAATAAGGTGAACTCAACAGCATTTCCACATTCATGCTTTCTTATAGTTTACATGTAATATATTTGTATTATCTTTTGACTTCATTTGTTCAGCAGGCCTTTAAAATTATATATCTTATCCATTATATTTATTGTTCTAGCCTTTCTTTTTCCTTAACTCTTTCATTCTTATTAAGTTGCATTGTGCTTTTTACTCATGACTATGCTTCATCCATTTTATATGAATATGTTCTAAAATTACAGTGCCTTTGTAGTGCTGTCACTGTGTGACCCACATATAGTGAGATCTCTACTGTTGTTCTGTCTGGCTGAGAGAGAAAACCAACGTTCACCTCAGTTGCTCTGAAGCCTTTCCTTTTCATACTAACAAGAAATACAAAACTCAGTCTTAACCACATTTCTTGCACTGAAAGGATAAGTTTTCCTTTCATAGAAAGGCCTTCAGATTGACCTGTAAGTCAGACTTTCCGGGCTTGTTCAGATGATTGGTGGGGGAAGCAATGCAGCATCGGTGCATGGGACTACCCTAATTACCTCCACTGCATCACAGGTTGCCATGTCGCCCGAACCCAGCACGTGGCACAGCTGTAGTGCATTTTCACCCACTCTACAACCCATACTGCAAGCTGTGGGTTCTAGGGTGGGTGAACATGCGCTACGCCCATGCCACACATTGGGTAATTAGGGCAATCCTGGTCACATGACCAGCGTGCATGGGAGTGGGTGAAACCACCAACACTGATCATCCGAACCCACACTCACTCTAAAAACTCATTGCGGATAACCCTTTCTTAGGGTTCCCCATTTTTAATAGTCACAGAGGAATGGAACTCAGTGCCACATGGCTTTTTATGTTTGCTTGGTTTTTTGCCTGTTGCCTGTTTGCCCTTTGCTTTCCCAATCCTGCCTAAATGTATCCCTTTAGTCACCGATCCAGCTATGCCATCCGTGTCCCATTTTGCCTCCTGGTGTGGTGTGCAAAAAAGGATTTTTCAGTGGGTTTTTGTTTTTACACAGGGCCCAGAGAATGGTCTAAAGTTGAGTTTTGTATTTCCATCTCTGGAGCTAAACAGCTAAGCTGGACCTGGTCGAGTCAGACAGTCTCTTGTTCAGGAACCACAAACAAGATTACTAAGTGTCCTGGTACACTAATTACTCCACTGCCTTGGCATAGGCAGAGCTGGACCAAGACATTTTGCTGCCTGAGGCAGAGCAGTAAATTCCCTCCCGCCTCAGTCCCAAGGCTGGTCAAGGTATTTTAACAATTGAGGCAGAAAACCCCCAAAGCACCTCTCTTCTTTGGCAATAAAAATACAATAATAAGAATTCATTAAATAGCAAACAATTTGCTGGCTTTTTGTGATACCCAAAATCAGATGCCATGTACACACTGGCTGAGCTCTTTGAAGGAAAGGTGGATAAAATTGTAATTAATAACCTACTATCACTCCCGCTAATAGCAAACTCAGGTGGTAAGTACTGAGGAGAATGGAGCCCAAACAGGGTCACTGAGAAACAAAAGGAAGGTATCAGCATCCTTGGAGAAACCTAGAGTTTTGCAGAAGTATAAAATCCTTTAAAAAAGAAAGAAAACCCAACCCCCGACTCCAACAGCCAAATGAGGACTAAGCATTCTCAGTCACCATGGAATGTTGAGTGTCAGTTGGAAATGAAAAACAGAAAATGGGGGAGGAGTAAAATGGAGTATCCTGGAGAGGGTCATGGAATGGAGTATGCTGGAGAAGGGCATGGCAGGCTGGCTGGCACAGGAGACGATGCACAATACATTTTGTTGCAGGATCCACTGGTATCCATCTGATTTTTCATTCAAAATTGTAATGTTACTGTGCATGAGGTTTGGTTCTTCTCCCTAGCGTAGGAAATCTTTCCTCTACCTTTGTAATTCTGAAACTCTTGCCTTCCCAGATCATGGCCTCTCACCATGATCTTAATTTTCCATAGTCCTCTCATCTGCTGGTAACTCTGTGACGGACTGGGTGACTCAGTGCAGTGTGAACTTGAGAGATGCAAAGGAAAAACTGAAGGGTGGGTTGCCAGATCAGAAGCACATGAGCTTAGCTCATCCCTGGGGTGCAGCGCATGCCACATGCCAGAGAGTTGCACACTGCTATTGAGCCAGACCACACCTCAGCCTGCCCACTGCTGGAATGCAGAGGTGTGCCAGGGGCTTTTGCAACAATTCAGAAGCCTCTCGGGCATCTCCCCATTCCAGCAGTGGGAGAGGTCAAGCAAGATGGAAGAGAATGCTCTGTTCTGGTCAAAGGCAGCTCTACCTTCAGGATTCCTTCCCAGTTGGTTAGCATTCCCCTCAGTACTAAATGCCCTAGAGGCTTCTGTGTTGTCACAGATAATCTCCGTGAGTGCTGGGAAGGTTCTACAGGCAAGATGTGTGTGTAGATGTGTGTACAGATCAAGAATGCAGTCCAGTCCAGTCCTGGTTGGAGGATGTCTAGCCTTTGGCTAGGGAGGATCCAATCCCCTTGAGATGAAGTATTGGTCAATTCCTCACCAACAGCCACCTGTAGCTGCATATTAAGGGCCAACCCTCCCATGAAGCAGGATAAAGCCCCTGCTTCAGATGAGGAGCAGTGAATTGTGCTGCTTTCCCCCCTCTGCTGCCACCCAGAGGGCCTGATGCTTCCTCCAGTGGGTGCTCTGGAGAGCCCTGCCAACCGCTCACCTGGTGTGGCATATGCCATAGTGGGAGAGGGGGACAGGCGAGGCTCTCTGGAGTAGCCAGCCACTCAGCAATGCTGGCAGGTGCTCCAGAGACCTCCATGCAGTCCCACTCTCCTGCTGTGGCAAATGCCTCAGCAAAAGAGTGGCCATCAGGGCTCCCTGGAGCAGCCACCTGCCCTGTTTTGCTCTGCAAAACAGAGGACAGGTGGCTAGCTGATGTGGCTCTACAAAAAGTGGCTGGTGTGGCTCTTCAGAAAGCCAGCCAGACCCAAATGCCTAGCTCTGAGGGGATCCTTCCACAGAGCCAGGCAGTGAGAGAAGGGATGTCCCAGGCAGCAGATGTGATTTCCTGGGACACATCCAACCACAATGCCTGGGTTTGAGGAAGAACACCCTTAGAGCCAGGCATTTGGGCCTCATCGGCTCTCTGAAAAGTCATGCTAGCTGCTTTTTATTTCCAACTTGGTTCTTCAGAGAACAGTAGCAGTGGCGGCAATGGGAGGGTAAAGGGGTACAGGATGGGTGGTGAGACACGGGAGGAGCAGCAGAGATGCACATTTGTTCTGCCGCCTCAGGCAGTGGGAGAGCTTGCACTGGCCCTGAGCATATTGGATGTCCTTCAGGTCAGGTTCTATAAACTGCCCTGATAAACTTTATTGAAGGGCAGATTATAAATCCATACATAAGTAAATGTTTCGGGGCTTTCCAAATGGCCATAGTGGCTAGAGATGATGGGAGTTGTTCAACCCATCTGGAGAGCACCAAGTTGTGGAAGGCTGTTTTAGAGGATCCACTGTTTCTCCTACTTAGGGTAGACTCATTGAAAGGAATGGGATTTAAGTTAGACTAACATTGGATACCACCCCTTGGCAGTGCATTTCAAACTTCAGGAAACCATTTCTACATTGACTTGCCTGCTGAGGAACACCTGCAGATCTGCCATGGAACCTGAGTGAATTACAGAAGGCTCTCGGGCATATTTTAGGGCACGCAGTTTATGTGAGGCATTGGCCAAAGTTGCTAGGCTTCACCATTGCTCTGTGTGACCCCAAGCATGGCTTGGAGCATACCCAACACTCCTCTACAGTAGCAGGCAAACTGTTTTTCAGGGAGGCTTGTCTGCTACTACGGATGTTCTCATTGAGGAACTGCTGATATACTTACAAGGAACCCCAGGGTTCCCCAACATACTAGTAAAGGAAAAGGTACAGGAACTCTGGGGGTTGAGGGTGCAATATGACAATCAAACAAGCCCTTCAGTCAGTTAATAGCTCACAAGTGCTTTGATCTGAGGCCTCCCAAGTCTAAGGCTGCTATCCTGTGCAGTTTCTGGCCGGTAAGCCCTGCTGAATACCTTGCAAAGCAGGGTGGCCATGTGTCCTCTTTTACAGAGGGCAGTCCTCTATTTGAAGGACTGCCAGAGGACCATCTTTTGTTTGAAAGGCTGTTCTGTTCAATTCTGATGCCAAGATAGAGAACCATCAGCCAGAGAACCAAGGGCCACTGGGAGGCTGCACCTCCCCACCCACCTCCAGGATAAACATCATGGCAGGGGAGAGACCCATCTAGCCCCATACATCAGCCAGAGGAGGAACAGCTGCAGGGGGCTTGTAATATATTTAACACATTTTCCACTTTTACATTACAATCACAAATGTGAACTAAATCCGTAAATGGCTTGGAGATTATTTATATAATTCTTTATATTACAGTTTGTATTTATTCTCTTTTCCATAATCTGAGGAAGGACCTTGATGGATGTTGAATACCTTGCTGGTCAGGATATGAAATAAAATCATGCCATACTTTATAAAAATCAGATACTTTAGCTTTACCTTTAACTAATCTAAGTTGGTGTGTCAATTTTTCTCCTATGGCTATTTGCCACAGCTCTGTATACCAAGTGTTTAATGTTAAGAATTCTGCATTTTTCCAACCTTTTGCTATGACCCTGTGAGCTGCCATCAGCATAAAGACTATAATTTAATTTTGGCAGCGCTACCATTTTTATAGCGCTAGTTCTGCCCATAATCGTTAAATGTATCTGAGACCACCTTTTGATACCTTTTTTTATTTGTCTGATCACTGGATGGAAATTCAACTGCTGAAGTTTGTTTAATTTTTTTAATAGTTACTCCCAGATATTTAAATGATTTATGGAATGTTGGAATACTTATATAACTTAGAATTTCATATTGTACTTTAGGTTTAATATTTATATATAGTACTCCAGATTTTTTATAATTGATGCGTAGTCAACTACTGCTCCATACTCATAAATTTCTCTCATTAATTCTGGCAAAGCTTCTTTTGGATTTGTAGTTAATATTGCCACATCATCAGCAAACATATTGATCTTATGTATTTGACCATTTATTTCTAGGCCTCTGATCTTCTTCTTCTTCTTCTTCTTCTTCTTCTTCTTCTTCTTCTTCTTCATGGCAGTTGCCAGAGGTTCTAAAGAAAGGATAAAAAGCAAGGGTGACAAAGGGCAACCCTGTTTAGTTCCTTTGCCCAGAAAGAAACTCCTTGAATCAAATCCATTTACTTTCACTATAGCTTTTGATTTTTGATAAACTGACTGTATCACTTTCATAAAGTGTTGTCCAATATATGATTTCCCCAGGAGTCCAAATATAACCCCCCATTCCAGATGGTCAAATGCTTTCTGTGCATTGAAGGATAAAATTGCTAATGGTGTCACTTTCTTTTTACTAATATGTATGGCATTCAGTATTCTGCGCATTGGGTCTGCTATTTGCCTTTGGGGTATGAATCCCGATTGATCAGGGGAGACATATTCTTTTATTATAGTGCTCAGTCAGGATGCAAGAACCACGCTGAATAACTTTGCGTCTTGATTTAATAATGCTATTGGTTGATATGAATCTAATTGATCTGCTTGCTTACCTGGTTTTAAAATTGCTGCAATCCTTGCATCTTTCCATGAAAATGGTGATTGCTCCCCTTTCATTATCAGGTTGAATAATATTGTCAATAGTAGTAAATTTTTAAATTGTTTATAAAATTCTGGACCATATCCGTCTATACCCAGAGATTTCCCATTCTTTAATTTTGTTATTGCATCTTCTATTTCTTTACTTTCACTTGATTTATTTAGAATATTTTTATGCTCATTCTTTGGGGCTGCGGTGGCTTAGTGGTTAAGACGCTGAACTGCAGACTGGAAGGTTGGCAGGACAGCAGTTCGAAACCCGAGTGCTGCGTGATGGAGTGAGCTCCCGTCTTCAGTCCCAGCTTCTGCCAACCTAGCAGTTCGAAAGCAAGAAATTGCAAGTAGATAAATAGGTACTGCTTTGGCAGGAAAGGTAACAGCATTCCATGCACCTCGGTGTTCAGTCATGCCGGCCACATGACCACGGAAGCGTCTTCGGACAACGCTGGCTCTTCGGCTTAGAAATGGAGATGAGCACCACACCCCAGAGTCAGACATGACTGATTGGGGACACCTTTACCTTTACCTTTTAATGCTCATTCTTCAGTTCTGGAATATTTAATTTTTGTAAGTATTCATCATTTTTTTAATCAGATGGTTTATCTGAAGAATATAATTTTTCATAATATTTAGCAAATTGTTCTATTTTTTTTCTGTACTATGTATTTGGGTATTATTGCATTCTATTGTTGCAATTTTATTTCTATTTTTACATCTTCTCAGTGTATTCGCTAGTAATTTTGAACTCTTATTGCCATATTCATGATGATTCTGTTTTACGTATAATAATTTTGTTGTAATAGAATCTAATTCAATGATGTCTAAATGTTTTCTTTTCTTTTCCAGATCATTATCTATCTTTTTGATCCCGTTTTTATGTTTCGTTTCAAGTTCTTTTATTTCTTCCTGTAATTTTAATTTTTCATGGTTAATGTTCTTCTTTAATCTAGCCATCTCCTGAATACACTGGCTCCTCAGTACAGATTTTAATGCATCCTATATTATATGCGTTGGCATTCCTACAGTTACGTTTTCTTTAAAATAATTCTGTATACCTTCTTGTAATTTTTTCCTAGATTCTGATTTAGTTAATAAGATAGTATTAAATCTCTACGTATAAGTGGTTGGTTGCTATCTAAGAATATTTAGATCTACCCAAACAGGTGAATGATTGGATATTTTTAAAATGCCAGTTTCTGCTTTTACAATATTGTATGTTAAATTAGCTGAAGTTAAAATAAAATCTATTCTAGAATAAGTATTATGTCTCTGCGAATAATAAATGAAGTCAATCTTCTGTGGCTTATTTCCAGGCATCAATAAGGTTGAATTCCTGCAGCAATTTCGCCAATTTATTTCCCCCTTTTTTGTCCTTTACATTTTTATTATTTCTTTTATCTAAAGAATCTGTATAAATCCAATTTAGATCACCCCCTATTATAATTTCTCATTTAAATTTATCTAATGTATCTCCTAAAAATTTAATTTGTTTCTTGTTTGGTGCATAAATAGAGGCAAATGTAAATATTTTGTTCCCATATTGCCCTTTCACAATAATGTAACATCCTTGTGGATCTCTAACGATTTTCTCTTTTTGAAATGAAAATGCAGGTGAAAAAATTATTGCTACCCCTCTTGACTTAGAATTACCTGGTGCTGAATAATGCTGCCCATAATATCCATGTTTCAATAATCTGTCTTCTTTTTTACTATGATTCGTCTCTTGGAGCATAATGACTTCAGGGTGTGATTCGCTTATATAATTCGCAACTCGCCTTCGTTTGATAGGATCCTCTATTCCTCTAACATTAAATGTATAAATTTTAACAATATGTTTAACAAATTTAAACTTCTGTAGCCATATTCAATCACTGTTCTAATACTTCTATACGTACCCTGTATTTTCCTCTCCATATATTGTTTTAAGCCCTCCGTCCAAACATTTAAATAAAAACTGAAACTGTGGGTGTCATATGTAAAGTACCACTCATAACCAAAGTGGGATGGCATGGATTAACTACATCCATGCCGTACTGTGGCACCTTGAGGCGGTACATCTCCCTCCAGCTTCTCCTTTCCCACACCCACGCCTATATACAATTTACCTCTCTTTAAGTAAGCATGCACATCATATGCAAGTCCTCTTTCGCTTGAATATTTATCTCTTGATAGCATAATGTACAGTTCCATCTCATTGGGTATCTCTAATTTTTAAAATTGCTTATTTTTAACATTCTTCATTTTGAACTTATATAACCCATTAAAGATATAGGAACATCATAACTTATGTAACATGTTAAATTAAAGTTCATTATTCACTCTTTAAACTTTCATTTAAATTTTGCTTGTCTGGGAAGTTTGGGACAACTTAGGATTTCAGTTATTTGTCTTGTTCCTTGATTTTTCTTCCTTCCTGCTGTCCTCCTGTGGTATGTTCACCACTCACTTTCACCATTTTCTCCTCCTCCTCCTCCTTTTGATTCCTTATCTGTATTGTCGGTGTCATTAATCTCACTTCGGAGTTCCAGCTGTAAATCTTCCAACATTCTCAGTGCTTCTTTTAATTAAGTTGCAACATAAGTTTTGTTTTCTCTTTGCACAATTAGTTTGAAAGGAAACCCCCAGCGATATTTATCTTTAGCTTCCTGCAGTTTTTGTGTAACTTGTTGCAAAGAACGTCTTCTTCTAAGCGTTTCAGAGTTTAGATCTTGCATGAACATTATGTTCCTTATAATTTAGGGATGGAAGTTTCCAAAGTTGTTTAAGGAAATTGTCTTTCACTGCATATCTAGCAAAACACGCTATAACCGTCTCTTGGCTTTATAATGCCACTTGTTCTTGAAATTGTAACTCTGTGTGCTCTTTCAAAATCCGTTCTTTTCATGGGGGTGTCTGGGATTAGGGAGTTAAACCAGTCTATGAGGAATCCTATCATATAACCCCCCTCCACAGATTCTACCAACCCCTCAGACACGAATGTTTGTACGTCAACTTCTGTCTTCTAGGTCTGCTATTTTAAGTTTCATGACTCAATTTTGGTTCTCCAATCTCCTTATTGGCAGACCGTGTGTCTTGCCCATATTCCATGCTTCATTTGCTATCTCTTTTACGCATTTTACATTATCACCCATTTCTTTTAATTGGTCATTTACTGGTTTCATTAATTCTTGCCGTCCTTCCATTAATTCCTGCTTCAAATCTTGTTTTAACTGTGCTAATTGATTTGCCACACCTTGTAGAAGGTCTGCAGTTTCGCTCTCATTGCTTTCTTTCTGTGCAGATTTGGTAGCCATTTTATCAGCTCCATTCTTCTGTAGCAGGTTTGTTTGCTCCATTATCGGTTTGTTTGGAAAAAATATTTTACTTTGTTATCTGAAGTCCTTGAGAGATTTCCCTTCTTCACAGTTAATTTTTTGCTGCCTGTTGCTATCCAGTTTGCATTTTCAGAGGTTTTTCAGGCATTTTGGTGTGGAGCCCTCGGATTAGACGTCCGCCATTATCCAGCTCACTCCCCCCCCCTTTCCTTTATTGTCATGCCTTTTGGATTGTAAGCCTGAGAGCAAGGACCATCTCCTTATTAATCTTTGTAATAGGGATGTACGAAATCGCCCTTACCTGTCTCTGCTGGGTTCTGCTGGGGGGGGGGAGGCGCTCCGTCCCTCCCCCCAGGATCCTGGCCAGCTGGCTGGCTCCAATCCGTGGGGATCCCACGGAGCCGCTGGCCAGCTCCGCCAGCAGCCGGACATCCGGCCACTGGCTAGCAGGGATGCAAATGGCGGCAGCCGTAGCCACCGCCGTTTGCGTCCCTGTAGTCAGCCGTGATAGGTTACATAAATCTTTATGTAGCCTATCACGTCTGACTTAAAAAAAAACAAAAAACGCGCGCACGCAAATGGCGGCGGCTACGGCCGCCGCCATTTGCGTTCCTTATTTTGGCCCGTCTTAGTCTACGTAAATATTTATGTAGACTAAGACGGCGAAAATAAGGGGAACGCAAATAGCATAGCGGACGCTATTTGCGTTCCCCCTTATTTTCGCCGTCTTAGTCTATGTAAATATTTACGTAGACTAAGACGGGCCAAAATAAAGAACGCAAATGGCGGCGGCCATAGCCACCGCCATTTGCGTACATGCATTTTGTTTTTTTTTAAAGTCAGACGTGATAGGCTACGTAAAGATTTACGTAGCCTATCACTTTTTTTTTTTTTAACCTAGCCATGATAGGCTATGTAAATCTTTACGTAGCCTATCACGTCTTTTTGTTGTTGTTGTTAACACTGGAAATGGCAGCGGCGGCAGCTGGTCGGAAGACCAGCTGCCGCCGCCACCACCACCGAACTGCCGCCAGAGCCGCCACCGGAGCTGCTGCTGCCTGGAAGATCCACCCCAGGTAAATCTCATCCCGGGTGGATCCATGAGGGGGGGGCAGGCCGTTCCGCCACAGATTTCAGGGGGCCGAATGCGCTGACATTCGGCCTCCCGAGATCCGTGGCGGAATTCTCTGCCATCCCTACTTTGTAAGCCACTCTGGGAGCCTTTTTTGGCTGAAGAGCAGGGTAAAAATACTGCAGATAAGTAAATAATAAATAAAGAACCCTAAGAACTGTTGACCATCAACCGTTAACGCCTGGGCAGCAGAATGAATGGGCAGGCACACTGGTCACATTGGTCCAATCTACTTGTCTAATTTAGTGTGGAGTGACAGCACATCAGGGTCATTCGTGACAGATGATGCTATTGCCAATTCGCAACAACCCTGCAGCTTCTCTCTGGAAAAGGTGCATTTTCAGAAAATCCTCTTAGCACGTCTTTTTTCCTTAAATGCAGCTCCCATGCAGTTCTGCTGCAGTGTGCCCCATCCTCTCACATTAAATGCTGGGCATGCCTATTTCTGTGACCTGGCTGTGACCTGGCAGTGACCTGGTCAAGGGGTGAGGCCACCCCTTCCCCCCCTTCCCTCTTTTTCCCCATTCACAGTAGGACTGCTTTCCCATTCACAATATCTAGCCTCTTTTTCCTGTTCACAGTAACGCAGTAGCGCTGTTTCAAGCATTCACAATAGCGCAGTAGCTGCTTTCCCCATTCACCGTTCATAGCCTGTTTTTCCCATTCATAGTAGTGCCGTAGCACTGTTCCAGGTATTCACAATAGCACAGTAGTTGCTTTCCCCAGTCACAGTATGCAGCCT
Source organism: Heloderma suspectum (assembly GCF_057233095.1). Taxonomy (NCBI): domain Eukaryota; kingdom Metazoa; phylum Chordata; class Lepidosauria; order Squamata; family Helodermatidae; genus Heloderma; species Heloderma suspectum. The sequence goes on from NC_139464.1 coordinate 104,337,392, forward strand.
GTTTTTCCCATTCGGAATAGTGCAGTAGCGCTGTTTGGATCATTCACGATAGCACAGTAGTTGCTTTCCCCATTCACAATATGAAGCCTGTTTTTCCCATTCAGAATTGCACAGCAGCGTTGTTTCAAGTAGGGCTGTGCACCGCTTTGGTTCCAGATCCGAATTCCAAACCAAAGCAGGGTGATTTGGACTGAATCGGCCCAGATCTGAATTAGATCCAGTTCGGTCCAAAATGGGTCATATCGATCTGAATCGATTCAGATGAATTCGGACCAATCTGAACAATTCTGAAGCCCAGACAGCCTGTCTGGGAAATGTAACTATTCGTTTAACATTAGGGAGCGGGAGAGGAGGAGTTGGGAGGGGGGAACTAAGCCTTGGCAAGTGACATCTCTAGCTGCCAACAGGGCTGAACTTTTAGCCCAGCAGTCTACAGTCACAGTGGTGGAAGAGGAGTTGAATATAACAGGAGATTCTGCTTTCATTTTCCAGTGTGAGAGAGAGTTGGTAGAAATGTAGGAGGAGAGTTCTTCATTGATGAGTGTTTGTCGGATTGTGCTAGTGCAGCTTTGCTTGTTGGTTCTTGCCTGTACCCAGCCCTTCTCAGTTCCAGTTCTTAGTCTTCCTTTTCCCTTAAATCCTTCTTCTAGATTCATACACACACACACGTGTGTGTGTGTCTGTATTACACACACACACACACACACACACACATCCTTTCTCTTCTAGTTGTTAGGCTTCAGTTTGTTTCCTTGTTTTGTTTACTGCTCATTCTTTGGCTTCTCTCCCACCCTTCTCAATTACTATTCCCACCCTTCCTATTTTTCAACTCTTCATCTATATTCTTATAAAAAACAAAAACAAAAAAATACAAACAAACCTCTTCTCTTCTGTTAGGCTTTAGATAGTTAGTGTTGGTGTTACTCCCCTTCCCCCATCCGTTAGCTTGTGCAGGTAGTTTCTTTCTTTCTGCATCTGCTTTTCTTTTGGTCTTGTATGAGCGGGCTGTGTGAGTGCAGCATGCACATTCTTGTGCACAAGCAAACCGTGTGTGGCCAAAGCAGCACACTCATGCACAGTCCAGTATCTACTGTGGGGCAAAGCATTACACAATACATAATATGACACATCTTAGGGGTTCCACCACCCGTGGTGCTGCTCTTGGCAGGGGCAGAGGTGGGTGTGGGTGAGGTGCTGGTGGGACCAGCAGCACCAGAAGCCAGGCGGGCTCCCACCCTGTCAGATAGCACATCCTGTTCTGGGCAGCAGCAGCAGGGGCCCAGTCAGAGCAACGCCCGGAGGTCACTGTTGGAGGAGGCAGGTGCTGGCAGCAGCAGCAGCAGCCTGGTGGGGGGAGCACCCCCTCCTCCTTCTGCAGCAGGAGAGGGGAGCCTGTAGATGGACCTCACGTCGGAGGTGGTGGACGGCCAGGAGGCTGCCAAAATGATCAAGGAGCTGGAACAACTCCTCTTTCTAATTAGGCTCTCCCATACCCTGTGTGGCTTGGCAGGTTTTTTTAATCTTTTCTTTTAGTTTCTGAGAAAAAGAAGTAAATGCATGGCCAGCACAAAAGCCACTGGACCAAACTGTCTGAAATTTGGCAGGCACAGCCACCTCCCTAGGGGCTGCCAGGTCCCCAAATTCCATGCACTTCTGTGGAAGCACAAAAAAATTATAGCTCTTTGCTTTGACAGTTTTTCTTGAAAAAAAGCGAATTTTACCTGTGGCTACAACAAAACTACTGGACCTACTTGTCTGAAATTTAGACATGTTTAGGCTGGCAGGTCTCCAAATTTCATGTATTATAATATAAACAGTAAATGTTGTGGCTGTTCCTATTTTCCAGTGCAAGTCAATAGGAAAATGTAAAATCTGAATAATTTGGATGTCCAAATCTTGATTCCGATCTGGGGTCTGAATCAGGTTGGATCGGGTCCAATTGGTCTGAGAAGGATTGGGGCCCAATCGGAAGCCCTGAATTGGCCTCCAAATTGGGTTGGGGGGTCCGTGCCCAGCCCTAGTTTCAAGCACTCGCAATAGTACAGTAGCTGCTTCACCCATTCAGATTATGTAGTCTGTTTTTCCCATTCATAGCAGCACAGTATTTTTTAATCTTTCATGAGAGGGGAGAAGTGTGGGGTAAATTACATGAGCTTGATTCAGCACTTCCAATAAACTTCCCTGAGCAGGGGAGTGTGGACAGAGGCGGGGAACAAGCCTCTCTCATCTGCTGAGCAGCACCTACAGGGTTGATGATGTTCAGTTCTACTCCACCCACCCAACCTCAAAGTATGGGGGTTTCAAGTGCTGTGTGACCCCTGAAAGTGGGTTTTTAGGTAGTGTATACTGCAGTTTTCTTGCTTTGTGTGCCCCTGACAGACCAAAGCAATTTCATGAAAATCCAGATACAACCAGAAAGTGCTTCTCATTCCGTTTCTATGTAGATGGAGCCTTGATCACAGTGAAATGTACTGTACTTCTATTTAATTTATAATAATGATTTCTAAACTTGCATCTATACATGAGCATATCCAAATTTTATGCCAACCAAGGGTCTTCTTTTGTCCTCTTTTTTGGCACTTCATAAGCGGCCACCCTAATGGAAAGTAGATGGGTCTAGGATTCTGCTGCAAAGATCACAATCTGTAGCTACATTCCTAGACACACTTATTTGGGAATGAACCCAGTAGGACAACATCCCAGCAAGCATGCAGAAGATGAGGCACTGAGTGATGGACCACACTAGTTTGCAACCTTGATTCAGAAAAGCACTTTCACATTTGTGTTACTTAAAATGATTAAGGGCACAATCCTATGCATGTTTAGATAGAGAAAAGGCCTACAACTCCCAGCATGCCCCAGCCAGCCTGGGAGTTGTAGGCCTTTTCTCTGACTAAACATGCATAGGATTGTGCCCTAAGAATATAATTGAGGCCAAAGTAAATTGTGTTATGTAAGCAACTTGTTTACACTCGTTTGGGTACAAGTGGATTTAAAATGCTGCTGAGTTCATCTGGAATAAGGAATGTCTGATGACACTACCATTTGTGCAGTTCAACAGATCGGTTTCAATGTTGCAGCCAGAGCATTCACTTTTTCTTTAAAAAAACCAAAACTGTAATTTGCCCGCATTGTAGGAATGTGATGCCAGTTGAAGGAAGACTTTAGAGCAGGCTTTTTTGTAATAGTTTCCCTACCACAATCTTTTTTTTCTGCATAAGAGAAACAAGCCATACATTCATTGCTGCTTAGACACATTTGCATAACAAGGGACGTGACATGCATAGCAGAGCATTTCAGTTTATGTTTGCTGGTGGAAACATTTCTTACATTTCTCTGAAAACACCTAGTTGTAGTTTTTGTTTTGCAGTGAATAATCCAGCTACAGGTGAGAACAGACAGTATTTCCCACCATCCTGATTTTCTTCTTATGTTTACTTTAAAAGGTTTCATATGCATTTTCTTAAAGTTGAGTGAAGATAACAATTAATTGTAAAAATCTAAACTGCCATTTCACATGACTCCCAGGTGGAGCCACTAGGTCATACGTATATTTTCACAAAATAGGTTGGGGTGGAAGTGGAATTGTGTCATTAATATCATCACCACCACCACCACCATCCAGGGCCAGCCCTACCATTAGGCAGTGAGGCAACTATCTCAAGCAGCAGATGTTGCAGGGGGGGGGGCAGCAGCAGCATCTACCTTGCCATTCCTCATGAGCTCCCCTTGGCCATTCCCTTGTCTTGGAGGACAGAGCTGTGTACCCCATGGCAAGTCCTGCATCCCCTAAAATAGCAAGCAGCCCTCAGGTGTAGAGGAAGATGCTACTCCTCAGCCAATGTTGAAGTAAAATTTAACTGCATTCTTGTCGGTTTCTGTTTATAAAATGGAGGGGGGCTCCATCTTGTCCTTCATCTCTGGTCCAGGCCAGTGTCAAGGGTAGGCATGGTTGGGCACCTGCCAAGGGCCCACACTCTAGCAGGTGCCCACTGACAAAAGCTCCTGGACTTGCTACTCCACTTCACCACTGTAACTTGCTTGTTTACATGCCTCTTGCTCTGGCCCAGACAATGGTGGTGGTGAGAAGGAGGAGGAACAGATGCCTGCTTGCCCACTGGCTCTCTGCCTATCAAATTATAGTAATGATGAGAAAGAGGATGAAGCACAATAGCAGGCATCTGTTCCTCCTTCTTCTCACCACCACCATTGTCTGGGCCAGAGCAAGAGGCAGCAAACAAGCAAGTGACAATGGTGGAGAGAAGGCAGACTCACTGAGGGAGGAGGCCCATTGAGGGTGTCTTGCCCAAGAGCTCTCCGAAACCTGGAGCTGGCATTGCCTCAGGCAGCAAAATATCACGGGCTGGCCCTGTCATCACTAATGGTGTCACAGGCACTATGTCGTAAGTGCCCAGAGGCCTCGGCAGTGATGCTTGACATGGGGAGGGCTGCTAGACAGGCCAGAAATTGTGCATACATTTTTCTTGTGATGCTATTGTTCTGGGGGATGCTGTTCATGCTGAGAGACAAACACGACATCCAAAATGCTACTTCCATCTTAGCAGGTTCTCTGTACAAAGACACATGGCCCATAGGCACCTACATGTGCACAGACTGAGGGACATGGTAGATATCTATCTAATCTGATATTGCAATGGTGTGTTACACTCAGATGAATGGGTCCAATGGAAACATGTTATTTTGAGAACGATATCCCTTTGCAGGGTCCTTGGATTTAAGTCCTCTTGGGAGTGCTTAGTTTTTTGAACACGACTGCCTGTTGCATGGTTACATTTTAATCTTTCCTGCTCTCTTTTGAGCAGCTTTGTTGTATTTTAAAGGTCCTTTCCTTTTTTATATATAAAGTTGCTATCTTTTCAAAATGCCACATTGGATTTCTGTCTTGATTTCAGATTGATGGAAGGAAAAGGATTCAATATGAATAAAAGGCCGCATTTTTTTGTGTACTTTTTTCACCAGGCTTTCTCATGATCACCTGTGAATGCTGAGCTAAGATGGGTAGAGGACAGAGATATGAATTTGGCTTCTTCATCATCATCTGAGCTTTTGCTGCAAACATCAGAGGGATTTAGCAGGCTTAGCTGAGGTTGTTGCGAAACAACACAGCTAACCTATGAATTTGAATTATGGCTTTGGAAAATGTATTAAGAAAGCTGTTAGCCGTCTGTTAGCTGAGCAGCACTCTGCAGACACGAACTGCCTTTTTTGTTCAATTTTACTTAGCGACAGCCTTTCTCTCATGACACTCACTTAGTCACTTTATTCTTGAATACTCTTCAGCTTAGCATGGGGGATTTGATGCATATCATACAAAGCAAGCCCTGTGTCTGGAATTTACACCGGGGCTGTATATTGTACATAACCATACCATGCAGTCACAACTGACTTTTTGTGTCATCACAACTTCATACATGTTAGATGTACCTTCAGCTCTTTCGTAACCAATTAATCCACTTTCACAGCTGAACTTATTGCAGGTAAAACCCTATTCCAGTACTGAGAGTGAGAGGTGACTGGGCAGCAGGAATGAAATACAGAAGTGGAGGAGGGGAACAACCCAGAAATAAAGCAACAAGAAGAAAAACAACAGGTGAACCAGCAGCTGAAGGTATAATATTCCACCTGCTTTGCAGAAGATTCCTGTTCTGCAGGTTAGATTGCAGGATACTGAGTAGCCCCACCACCTCTCTATGTATATGACACACACCTTTGCAGAACAGGTGGATTTTAAAGATGTGGGTCATGAAGGCAGCAGATACAGTGGTTAGGGGGAAAAACACGTAAAAAGCCAGCTCCTAAATCTGTCAAAAGGTACATTCAGTTCATTCAAGTTAAATCCTCAATAGTTTGAGATAGAAATGCTGGTGAATGGGAACACTTATTACTACATTATAAACCACTGGTACAATTGTCTGGGAAGGGTGATGTGTCCCTCTGGCAGCGATCTCTGCTTCCACGCTGGCTGTGGACAATGAGATTGGTGGGCAGAAGGGCCAGAGTTGACCAAGGGACAGCACAGGACACTGCAGCCAAAGGGACTTATGCCAAGTATCTGAGTATCTACTGAACAAGATGTTAGAGCCTAGGAACAAGAAATAACTGCAAAGGATTGTGCAGGAGCAGAGGACTCCGAGAATCACACAACATTAAAAAAAAATCTGTCCTTAGGAAGTGAACTTCACACCCTGCCTCTCTATGATCAAGCGACTTCTTATGTTAGATAGGATCTTCCAAAGGCTTTTATGGTACCTATGGTACCAATCACATTCTTTTTTTCGGAGGGGGGGTAGTGCGAAAGAAATGAGTTCTGTCATATAAGCCCTTATCATCTGAAGTGGTACAGTCCAGATACCTGTTTACTGTCTCAGTGAGAACTAGGCTTATATGTTGTGGCCAATGGTACTTGGGAGCATGAGGTAAAAGACAAATGAAGTGGCAACAGGGGAAAAGCCATTATCAGGTCAAGGTTGAAGCTACATGGACATTAAATACTAGAGCAAAGGTCAAAAGCAGGGACCACCAGACAGACCAGTTGCAGGACTGGTTTGAGTAACAGAACAGTGGGAAATAGAAGGCCTTGAAGCAAACCTTGGTGTTCCCTCAAAGCAATCCTTCACATTTCTGTTTTCTTAACCTTCATGCAGAACTCGTAACAAAAAACACACAAGCCATTTTCCAGTGTAACCTGAGATGGCAAAATGTCCCATGAACAACTATGTGTCTGTAGTGTCAGAAGAAGTATGCATTAATCTCATTTAGACATGTATCATAAACTGTCAAGGTAAAACTTTAGGTAAAGCTGTATATTACTACAAACTAACATTTTTGATCTTGTGGGGTATTTTATAACCCCCCAAATAAATCTGTCTCAGTTGAGGTAAATGTTCCCCAAAGAAATACCATGGCTTGTGCCAACCTACTGGCACCCAGAGTACTTAAACCTACTTTCTTAGTCCAGTTTTCTTTGGAAAAACCCATGCGGATATTTTATAACCCCAAAATATTGCTTTGTTTGGGCGACATATAGACACCCCCATAGCAAAACCAATAGATTCTAGGATATTTTATGCCGGATGTGTTTTTCCCCCCATAAAGAAAACAGTAAGCAGCAAGAAACTTGAGGACATTATGCAGGCAACAATGGACAACAATGTCATGGGATGATTATGTTGTAGGGTAGCCCTACTTCAGCGTAAATTCTGCAGTGTAAAATGCATTTGGGGTACGTTGTTATTGGAATAAGGAATACGCCTTGAATTTATGAATGGAATGATAAAAGGGCTGAGTCTTGCAACACAAAATATTTACCTAAGGAAGAACAGGTGCTTCACCTTGGTTGATCTCAGAAACACTTCAAGGTACGGTAAATGATAAAATAGCAGAATATCTTTCTCTTTCTCTCCTACCTGAATTTTTCCACCCCGACAAATCAAAGAAGTCTGGTGTGTGCAAGATCTGCAGGATGATTCACTAAAGGTTGTTTGAGGAGAACTGGCTGGTAAAGCTGACGCAGTATATACCAACACAAGAGCAACACCCTATTACTTAACTTTAATTTCGGAAATCTTGGAAACAACCACCAGACTTAAAGAAGATTCCTCAGTTCAACATTGTTATAAGCCAAATTTATATGGCCTGGGAGACATATATGGGGAAATGTATTGTAAATTTATACCTGTATTATGCAGGGATCCCACTTCTGCCAGCAGTGTAACTATTCAAGTCAGTGTTACGAAGATAAAGGGGTAAGAAAGGGAAGGTTTTGCCATTGCACTGGACCCTCTGGTGGCTTTGGCCTATTATGTCAGTGTAAGGTACTCAGGTGATAGAAATAGGGAGGTATAGGGTTCAAAGAACTTACTAGGTGGCCATAGCCAAGATACATTTTTTTCTGCCTCTGCTGCACCTCCTCAATATGGGAATAATAACAGTGACCTACTTTATGGGGTTCTTGTAAGGATTAGCACAGGTGTGGACAATCTTTTCTGGATTGGGGACCACGTTGGCCCCTGCAGAATGCTTCACAGCCACATTTTGCCCTATTAGCAGAGGGGAAACAGCAATCTTAAAAAAGGAATGCTGGGGTGGGGTGGGGGCTTTAACTTTGCCTCCCCTCAGCAAATCAGATCATGCTTTTCCTGCTTCTAATAGCATTGGGGAACCAGCATTCTATTCCCCGCCACCCAGCTGATGACTGATCACCTGAGCAGCAGGCTAAAGTGGACAGGGCACTGTAGAGCTCCATGGGCTCCGCAGAGATTGGTCACATGACAAATGCAGCCTGTAGGCTGTGAGTTGCCCACGTGTGGATTAGTGGAATAACTTCTGTGAAGCACTGTTAAGTATTATAATTATGTAATCCTTTCAACAGGCTGATTTCACTGACCAAATGCACCAGAAAACACAGCATAGTTCACCATTTGCCTGCCCAGAGGATTAGGCTGCAAATCAAATATCATATTATATCTCTGTGGTACGATCGCCAGTGACAATGGTCCTGTGCCTTTAACAGCTGCACAACAGGCAGAAATTCATAAGCCAAGGTTTCCTCCCACCACTTAATTTCCAGGCTGGGGAAAGCTACACCAGTTCAATTTCTGTCTGTCGTGCAACTGTTGTAGGCACAGGAGGTCTGCCAGAAAAAGGAAGCCCTACTCATTTGCTCTTTCCTTCTTTCTCTTCATTTGGGTTACTTGCTGTCGAGCCTTTCCATTGATTGAGCTGTTGTTGCGAGATATATATATACACACACACACACACACAGTTTAAAGATTTTTCATTATGATCGTATTTAATAATTCACAACATAATTATGGAATAGGCAGCAACAGCAGTTGAATCAGCTTAGGCATGTTATTATTACGCATTGTTAATCTATAGAAAAAATCAATAGAAACCATGATTAAGAAAAGAATTCTATTTATGGAATATGTTCAAATAACACAATAAATTGCAATACCAGTCTTTTTAGGAATGAATCCAGTCTGTTTTCTAAATCTGGATTCCTAGAAAATTGTACATTGGATCAGACCCGGAGAAGCACACATTCACCTCATTAACTTCAGTAAGATACAATTCGTACTTTTATGTACATCACTTTATATTTCACAGCTGAATGTGTAAACTAAAATATCACTGTGCACAATTCAGTTAAAGCGAAGCACCATTTAAGTCCCATTGATTTCAATGTGAGAAATTTAAGCATATGCCTGATTTTCCCATCCGTGGGATTCAAAATCAGTGGGAAAGTGAATTATGTCTATTGTGCTGGAGGAAAAGCTAAAGCTCTATCTGAGATGTCTGAGCTTTTATAGCCCCCTCATAGCTTGTAGGAGACTACTTGATGCTGCAAGCAAGAGAGGAACATCCAAGTGTGAAACAACTTTTAAGCATGTTTAGCAGTGTGCTGGAGTGTGTACTTCTGGGGCAGAAGCTGAAGTGAACCGAAGTGACAAAAATAGCATATGACCATTTTGATATAGACCAATTAATTCTTCCCCTTCATGGATCACTGCCTTGTTGTGGCGAAGGGGCTTGAGTAACTCAGTGAAGCCATAAGCTATGCCGTGCAGGGCCACCCAAGACGGACAGGTCATGGCAGAGAGTTCTGACAAAATGTGGTCCACTGGAGAAGGAAATGGCAACCCACTCCAGTATTCTTGCCAAGAAAACCCCATGGAACGTATCACAAGGCTAAAAGATATGACGCCGGAAGATAAGCCCCTCAGGTCAGAAGGTGTCCAATATGCTACTGGGGAAGAGCAGAGGGTATTTCCAAGTAGCGCCAGAAAGAGTGAAGCGGCTGGGCCAAAGCCGAAAGGACACTCAGCTGTGGATGTGTCTGGTGGTGAAAAGAAAATCCGATGCTGTAAAGAACAATATTGTTTAGGAACCTGGAATGTCAGATCAATGAATCAAGGTAAGCTGGAGGTGGTCAAACATGAGATGGCAAGATTGAACATCGACATCTTGGGAATCAGCGAACTAAAATGGACAGGCATGGGCGAATTTAATTCAGGTGACCATCATATCTACTATTGTGGGCAAGAATCCCTTAGAAGAAATGGAGTAGCACTCATAGTCAACAAAAGGGTGGGAAAAGCAGTACTGGGGTACAATCTTAAAAATGATAGAATGATCTCAGTACGAATCCAAGGCAAACCATTCAACATCACAGTAATTCAAGTCTATGCCCCAACCACTGAGGCCGAAGAAGCTGAGGTAGATCGGTTCTATGAAGACCTACAACACCTTCTAGAACTAACACCCAAAAAAGAAGTCCTCTTCATCATAGGGGATTGGAATGCTAAAGTAGGAAGTCAAGAAATCACCGGGATAACAGGCAGGCATGGCCTTGGTGTACAAAATGAAGCAGGACAAAAGCTAATAGAGTTTTGCCAAGAGAACATGCTGATAATAGCAAACACTCTTTTCCAACAGCACAAGAGGCGACTCTACACATGGACGTCACCAGATGGTCAATATCGAAATCAGATTGATTATGTCCTTTGCAGCCAAAGATGGAGAAGCTCCATACAGTCAGTAAAAACAAGACCTGGAGCTGACTGTGGCTCAGATCATGAGCTGCTTCTTGCAAAATTTCAGCTTAAATTGAAGAACGTCGGGAAAACCACTAAACCGTTCAGGTATGACCTAAATCATATCCCTGATGAATATACAGTGGAGGTGAGGAATAGATTTCAGGGATTAGACCTGATAGACAGAGTGCCTGAGGAACTATGGATGGAGGTCCGTAACATTGTTCAGGAGGCAGCAACTCAATCCATCCCAAAGAAAAAGAAATGCAAGAAAGCCAAGTGGCTGTCTGATGAGGCTTTACAAGTAGCTGAGGAAAGAAGGGAAGCGAAAAGCAAGGGAGAAAGGGGAAGATATACCCAACTGAATGCAGAGTTCCAGAGAATAGCAAGGAGAGACAAGAAGGCCTTCTTAAATGAACAATGCAAAGAAATCGAGGAAAACAACAGAATGGGAAAGACTAGAGATCTCTTCAAGAAAATTGGAGATCTCAAGGGAACGTTTTGTGCAAAGACGGGCATGATAAAGGACAAAGAAGGCAGGGACCTAACAGAAGCAGATGAGATTAAGAAGAGGTGGCAAGAATACACAGAAGAACTATACAGGAAAGATTGGAATGTCCCTGATAGCCATGATAGTGCGGTCACTGAACTTGAGCCGGCCATCCTAGAGAGTGAAGTCAAGTGGGCCTTAGGAAGCATTAGTAACAACAAAGCTAGCGGAGATGACAGTATTCCAGCCGAGCTATTTAAAATCCTAAAAGATGATGCTGTTAAAGTGCTGCATTCAATATGCCAACAAATCTGGAACACTCAACAGTGGCCACAAGACTGGAAAAGGTCAGTTTACATTCCAATTCCAAAGAAGGGCAACGCCAAAGAGTGTGCAAACTACCGCACAATTGCGCTCATTTCACATGCCAGCAAGGTGATGCTCAAAATCCTACAAGCTAGGCTTCAGCAGTATGCGAACCGAGAACTACCGGAAGTACAAGCTGGGTTTAGAAGAGGCAGAGGAACTAGAGATCAAATCACCAACATTCGCTGCATCATGGAGAAAGCAAGAGAATTCCAGAAAAACGTCTATTTCTGCTTCATTGACTACGCTAAAGCCTTTGATTGTGTGGATCACAACAAACTGTGGCAAATTCATAAAGTGATGGGAGTACCAGACCACCTTACCTGTCTCCTGAGAAACCTGTACGAGGGTCAAGAAGCAACAGTAAGAACCAGACATGGAACAACCGATTGGTTCAAAATTGGGAAAGGAGTACGACAAGGCTGCATATTGTCACCCTGCTTATTTAACTTATATGCAGAGTACATCATGAGAAATGCCGGGTTGGATGAATCAGAGGTCGGAATTAAGATTGCTGGGAGAATTATCAATAACCTCCGATATGCAGACGATACCACCCTAATGGCAGAAAGCGAAGAGGATCTCAAGAGCCTCTTGTTGAGGGTGAAAGAGGAGAGTGCAAAAGCTGGTTTGAAACTCAACATTAAAAAAACGAAGATCATGGCATCTGGCCCCATCACTTCCTGGCATATAGAAGGGGAAGAAATGGAAGCAGTGACAGATTTTACTTTCTTGGGCTCCAAGATCACCGCAGACGGTGACTGTAGCCATGAAATTAAAAGACGCTTGCTCCTTGGGAGGAAAGCTATGGCAAACCTAGACAGCATAGTAAGAAGCAGAGACATCACCTTGCCGACAAAGGTCCGTCTAATCAAAGCTATGGTTTTCCCAGTAGTAATGTATGGCTGTGAGAGCTGGACTATAAGGAAGGCTGAGCGCCGAAGAATTGATGCTTTCGAACTGTGGTGCTGGAGAAGACTCTTACGAGTCCCCTGGACTGCAAGGAGGTCAAATCAGTCCATCCTAAAGGAAATCAACCCTGAGTGCTCATTGGAAGGACAGATAATGAAGCTGAAGCTCCAATATTTTGGCCACCTAATGCGAAGAGAAAACTCCCTGGAAAAGACCCTGATGCTGAGAAAGACTGAAGGCAAAAGGAGAAGGGGACGGCAGAGGATGAGATGGCTAGATAGCATCACGGATGCAATGAATATGAACTTGAGCACGCTCCGGGAGAGAGCGCAGGACAGGAAGGCCTGGCGTGCTATGGTCCATGGGGTCACGAAGAGTCAGACACGACTGAACGACTGAACAACAACAACAACAATTAATTCTTCTCCATCTCCACCCAGCCTGAATGGAGGGTCTTTCCCCCTTCTTAGCTTTGACCCAAATGAGTGCTACTTTGCACTGAACATAAGCGCAACATACATGAAATCCATGCACACAAATGTTTCTCCATTGACTAGAAATGCCTTGGGTAGATTAGAAGATGCACACTCTTGATGCTTCTGCAAGTTGTAGGTATCAGTTTTAATTACTCTAGGTTTGCAGAGGCTGGCTGGGTGACAGCACTGAGAAGCTGTTAGAAAGTGGTAAGAATTAATGATTAATCTCAAATAACTGTTTTTTTAAAGGTTAGCCAGACTAGGCATTGGAATAAACATGTCCAGGGCTGTTATTTTGCATGGAATTATGTAGAATCTGGTAACGGTTGGAGGATCTGAAGTTTCCAAAATTTTCATGTGATAAAGCAGCTTCCCTTCACTTCAGGAATATGTCTGAAAATACACAGGCAGTCACCACAATCTGGCAAGGATGATTAAAGCAGGCTTCTGTGCATGGATCCGGGATCATGAGTGCAAAGTGGTGCTGCATATACAGCTCCCATCTCTGGATTCCTGCATCTGGCTTCCAGTACTCAAGGCTGCTCATTCAGTTACAGTTGCTGGAAGGCTGATGCAGTTACAGCTGATAAACAACCATCTCACTGGCACATGGAGATACATGCCTAGAGCAAATGCACACAGCCCATTGCTATGCACTACAGCTGTCATCCAATTAAAGAAATCTAAGGGTGCAATCCTATGGGGATAGTGGGCCACCTCCCAACTCGGAGGCAGCTATCTACCCAACGCAGAGCAGATGGAACACAGAGGGAATCCTCTCCTCTGTGCTCCATCCACCCTGCATTTGCAGCTAGACAGCTGATTTCAGCTGTGTAGTTGGGGTGTGTCAGAGTGTGTGGGGGAGGCCAGACAACGCATAGGAAGTGTCATACCTATGCTTCTGCGGTCTCCACTCCCAACCCCTGGGAATGCCCCCCTTCTGCCAGTTCCACACTGCTCTTATGAGCATGGAGCCGGGGATGAACCGCACTACCTACGAGGCAGTGGGGGAGGGGTGGGGAGTGAAGTTTCTGGGAACTCTGTTCCCAGAAACTGAAAAATCCTATGGCTGTCTAGACACTGTCTAGGGCCATAGGGTTGTGCCCTAAGTCATTAACTGCATTTGAAATAGGTTTGTAGAGAAAATTATTACATTTTTATACCTCCCCATAGCTCTCTGGGTGGTTTACAAAGACTGAAACATTAAAAATACAATATACAAAATTTAAAAACATAAAAACATACAACAAGTATATACAGAGACAACATATATCTAAAAACAACTTTGAGCAATCAGTCAAACCATAAAACAAATCCAGGATGAATTGAAAACTCATCACATGCTGCCAAATGCCTGGGAAAAAAGTCTTGTCCTAGCGCTGAAAAGATAGTAATGTTAGTGCCAGTCAAGCCTCTTCAGGGAGATCATTCCATAATTGGGGGGCCACCACTGAGAAGGCCCTCTCCCTTGTTGCTGTCTTCCGAGCCTCACTTGGAGGAGGCACCCGGAGGAGGACCTTAAACGTTGAGCATAGTGTATCGGTATCTTTGAGCCGGGAGAGACACTCCATCAGGTATTGCAGTCCTCAGCCATGTAAGGCTTTATAGGTTAAAATCAGCACCTTGAATTGCGCTCGGAAACATACAGGCTGCCAAAGCAAGTGGGCCAGAGTCGGTCTGATATGTTCCAACCTTCTGTCCCCCACTATCTGGGGCCAGTAGCTGTGAAAAGTCCAACACATCTGGAGGCCACCAGGTTGGGGAAGGCTGATCTAAGTGATTAAAGGCGGTGGCCCTACTGTGCACATCTTCTGAGTCTGGGGCCAGTAGCTGTGAAAAACTGACGGGTTGTAGTTTCTGTGTCTGGCATAACAACCTGTTGTTCCCTCATATTCCCCATCATTTTTCAACACTTCCATATATGTCATCACACTGTTTTCCCATTTTTAAAAAATTTGTTTATTGAACAATTCCAGCTATACAAGAGACAATACTTTGTTCATTAGGCAAAAAATACAGACCCATTAAGTCTGATATAATTGCAAATGACCCAGTTAGCATGCAACAAATGGTTAACCAGACCATGGGTTGTTTGGAAGCATGCGGGAGCTGGCATGCTGGCTCCCACCTGCTCACTTACATCTGCTGCGCTAAACAGCCCAGAGACACTCCATCCCTGGGTTGTTCTCAGTGACATACAAACCTGGAACTCTGCGTTGAGGGAGAAACAACCCAGAATTTGAACCCATGGTTTGTGCTTGTTCTTGGGATGTCCTTGGGTTGTTTAGTGCAGCAGAAGCAGCCACATGGTCAGGATCCAACATGCTTGCTCGCTCGCTCACAAACACCCCATAGTTAACAAACAATTGTTGCATGTGAACTGGCTCAATGTGTATTCCAGTAATCTATAAAACATGCCCCTTTTTCAGCAACATTGAATATTTGTTGAGTATCATTCCTCCTACGTATTGCTTCAGTTAATTTAAGTTTACCTTATTCAAGATATTTCATTAGCCACTCTTTAACTGATATTGCTCTTTTAAACGATGCGTATACATATTCCAAATTCTATAAAAATACTGACTGGAATATTCAAAATTAAAACATATATACACAGTTCAGTTAGCTGTTGTGAAGTATTCTTGTAAATTGCTCGATGGAGACTGTTAAATATATTACAATCCTTTCTCCCTTCTCTCCTTCTTCACATATTACACAAGGCTTTTTACAGTGTACATCTAAAGATGTAAAGTGTGACTGACAAATAGGTGTTTGGAAACCCATATATCACACAGGTACCCTCGGGATTGACTGCAGCTTCCTGCCGTTTTCACTCAATGGCAAACCCGGGTTTGTTACCCTGTAGCATGTGGAGTGGCCCTCTGATCCAACAACAGCTCAGTGATCCTAAACTGTAACCCTGAAGGGTACACAGCGCTCTGCATAAGCAGTGGAGTGTCCGCAGTTCAATCCTAAGCATGTTTACTCTACAGTAAGCCCCAATACAGTTACTCCCAGGTAAGGGTGCATAGGATTGCTGCCCAAGTTCTCCATGGTTCTTGACAATGCACAATGGAAACTCGAGACTGTCTCAAAAATGCTTTGCATAGCAGCACAAGAAGCTGTTCTTAGGGGTGGAAAAAAGAAGCGAAATGCCCTGATGCACGTAACGTCTTCCACAGAGCTAAGGGGTTCTTCTGATCATTGCCCAAGAGGTTATATGTGGATCACTAAAAAACAGCTGCTATTTATAAAGCGGGGATGCAAGTGTTAAAAACGAACACCTCTAGGGATTCGTGGAGCATTTTCCATTAAGTGAAGCACGTTTTCAGATTGCCCTTTCAGCATCGCAGTCTTCCGAGTATTTTGATCTTTTGGGCTTTGATTCCTCTGAAGCCACATCAAACAACCAAACAGAAAAGGTTTCTCTCACTGGTGAAAAATGGATGCCTTTGTGCAAGTAACCACATAAATGTGAAGCATCTCCTCTCTTTAATCCCCCTTGGGAGAAGATGATTTTTTAAACAATGGTTGAACTGTAAAAACAAAACAAACCCCCCCAACCCTAAAAAGAATATAGTTTATAGGACACAATTGGAAGAGATAGTCATAATATCTTTTAATTAATGAGTAGAACCTTCCTAAACTTGATGCCCTCCAGATGTTTTGGACATCGACTTCCAATAGCTCCAGCTGCCATGTCCAGTGGTCAGGAATCCTGGGTGCTGTAGTCCAAAACATCTGGAAGGCATCAGGTTGGGGAGGTTCATGTCAAACATGCCTTCACATCACCATAAGCAAGTCACACACTGTAGCTGTTTGTCTGCGTCATATTTGTACTTGAGTCTATTCTGACAGGAAATCCTGATCCTCATATATGTGACAAACAGTAACCCAATAGAAATACGTCACTGATTCCAAAGAATCCATGGTAGATGCTATCCCTAGTTCCAAAACACGTACTTTCTGTTATACTTAACATAACATATGAAGAAATTTCTCAAAACATTTTGGTGTCTGAGGCAGGAAATTCAAATGACACCTCCCATGATAGGAAAAATATTACAAACTAAATAACTGACAACTTGCTATCCACATTCTTTCAAGCAGCCTAAAGACATCCCTCCAATTTAATAAAAAAAAATATGAGTCTGATTCTAAAGTTTTCTGCTGAAAGGGAATCTGTAAGTCTTGCAACTGAATACAGAAAATAAAGCAAAGCAACTCTGTTTATTCGAGCAGAAAACTTTTCGGCTTCACGTGTCACTTCTCAACTGAAGATTAATTTAAGAAATAATGAGTTCTAGTGAACTCTTTATAATGTTTGGAAGTTTTGTCTGCAAACACCCTGAGGGTTTAAATCAGGAGTGGGCAACTGCGGGAGGCCTGGGGGCCATTTCATGCCCTGCAGCCCCCCTGCAGGCTGCACTCCATGGGCCACCCCTCCAAAAGACTGGGGGGTTGCCATCGAAATTTGGTGGCAAACCACTCCACAGCATTAAAAGGGTTAAATGTAGCTTGTCCTCAAGCTAAATTTGACCTTTGGGGCATTCTCTAGCAGCTACGGAGTGCTAAAACGGTCACATTCAGCTTCAGGGGACCACACTGGGACAGATGCCACCGCTTGTTTAAATGTTTGTGGCAAAGACACGCCCTTGCATTGTGAACAGGCGGGTTTGCACCGGTACAACTGCCAAAAACTGTCATGGACGCTTGTAGAAACTGGTTTGGTTTTTTTGCAGAACACAGACTCCTGTGGAACTTTTAAAATTATTATTCTTTAAAAGTAAATCAATAAAGGCACACTCCCATGTGTGTTTAGAAAGAAAAAAGGTCCTACAACTCCCAGCATCCCTCCAGCCAGCCATGCTACCTGGGGCATGCTGGGAATTTTAGGACTTTTTTCTGTCTAATAGGGTTACACCCTTAAAATACCAGCTGGCATTATAATTTGACTGTTTGTAATTCTTTTCAAATCACTTCATAAGGATGGCACCAGCAAACCTCTCCCATAGTGTAGGGAAAACAAATACCACTCATATAGCCTGGGGAGAGCTTTTGGGAAGGGTGATAGCCCACTAATATGTAAATACAGGTTTTGCTTATAATTCAGCAATAGGCACATTCTAAAGTTGTACAAATTCTACAGTCCAAACTAGACCCATTGATGATGCTACAAGTTGAAATACAGATAAAGAATATTTATGCACACATTTCCCTTCTGCTGGGAGCATCAATGTGTTTATTATATCCCAGTTTCAACAACAGAGAATTCATGTACCTGTAGTTTGCCAAACACCAGTCTCCAAATACCATTTCAGTTCATTCAACATACAGGAGATTGACTTTCCCACTACAGATAGTGATTGTTCCTCTTTAGATGTTAATGTTGCCTTTCTTGCTATGCTAATTTCTCACCAGTGGCTTCTTCCTAGGACTGTGTCATATTGCTGACAAAGTGGGCTTAAGACCACAAAAGTTTACTCTGCTGCATGAAATGTAAACTCTGGAGGAAGAAGAATCATGAAGCGTAAGTAAGGCTGCATGTATTTCATGACTGCAACATGCAAGATGCCAATAATACAGAGTTTATCATGGAAACCACACAAATCACATTTGTACTGAGCAGTGGCAGATATAATAATAAGTGTCATAATATGCTTGTTAATCAGTGGCAAAACCTACGGTGGTTCGTGAGTTATGGTTGAACTGAACACACAAAAGCTGGGAAATCATTTTTTCAGCCATAATGCCAGCCCCCTCTCAAACCACGTGCCTCGGCAAATCCTTCCCAGGATTTGGAAGCTATGCTTCTATTAATGCAGCCCAAAAGAGCATTTGCCTTTTTTGCAGCCACATCACATTGTTGGCTCATCTTCAGCTCGTGATCGACAACAATTCCAAGATCCTTCTCGCTTGTAGTATTGTTGAGCCACGTATCCCCCATCTTGTAACTGTGCATTTGGTTTCTTTTTCCTAGGTGCAGAACTTGGCATTTATCCCTATTAAATGTCATTCTGTTGTTTTCTGCCCAGCGCTCCAGTCTATCAAGATCACTTTGAATTTTGTTTCTGTCTTCCAAGTTATTAGCTATCCTGCCCAATTTTGTGTTATCAGCAAATTTGATCAGCATTCCCTGCACCTCCTCCTCCAAGTCATTAATAAAAATGTGGAAGAGCACTGGGCCCAGGACTGAGCCCTGCGGTACCCCGCTCGTTACCTCTCCCCAGTTGGAGAAGATACCATTGATAAGCACTCTTTGAGTCCGATTCTGTAGCCAACTGTGGATCCACCAGATCATTGTTTCATCTAGCCCACTTTGAGCTAGTTTGCTCATCAGGATATCATGGGGCACTTTGTCGAAAGCTTTGCTGAAGTCGAGGTATGTTATGTCCACAGCATTCCCACAGTCCACAAGGGAGGTGACCTGATCAAAACATGAGATCAGATTCGTCTGGCAGGATTTGTTCTTGACAAATCCATGTTGGTTTCAAGTAATCACTGCATTGTTTTCAAGGTGCTTACAGATGGATTGCTTTATCATCTGCTCCAGAATTTTCCAGGGATTGATGTCAGACTGACTGGTCTATAGTCCCCAGGTTCCTCCTTTTTACCCTTTTTGAAGATAGGGACAACATTAGCCCTCCTCCAGTCATCTGGCACTTCCCCCATCCTCCATGATTTCTCAAAGAGAATTGACAGTGGTTCTGAGAGTTCTTGTGCCAGTTCCTTTATTACTCTAGGGTGCAGTTCATCTGGCCCTGGAGATTTGAACTCATTCAAAGTAATTAGGCTTTCCTTGACCATATGCCTATCAATCTCAAGCTGCAATCCTGTCCCTTCAGCCTGTACTTCGCCTTTGCTGGGGGGGGTCATAGACTCTCTTTTGGGAGAAGACTGAGCCAATACTGTAATCACAACAGATTCCTCCTCCAAGGCCTAGTTCATGCTACGGTGGGTGCCTGGGGGGGAGGGGTTGTGCCTGGGGTGGGGGCTCCAGGCTGGGGGCCATGGTTTGGGGAGAAGCTCATGCCTGGGTCCGCTGGGTGGGGGCTCATGCTAGGGATGGGTGTCCAGGGTGGGGGCTCATGCCAGCGGTGGGTATCAGGAGTGGGGGCTCATGCCAAGGGTAGGGGCTGGGGGGGAGCTTGGTTGTGGTCTCCAGGCTGGGGGAGCAGTTGCAGGGGCAGTTTCAGGGGTTCATATCTAGGTCTCTGGATTGGGAGCTCATGCTTTGGTCTGCACAGTGGGGGCTCAGGGGGGTAATGTCTGGAGTGGGGCCTCAAGGAGGTGACATAGGGGGTAGGGGCTCAGAGACATGGGGCGGGTGATCCAGTATAGGAGTGATAGTTCATGAGGTTTTGTGAGGGGAGGGTGTGCCTGGCTTCTGACCCCCTGGCCTTGCCCCATGCATCACCCCTCTGAGCGCTCACCATGCAGACCCAGGCATGAGCTCCCCCAATTGCTCTCCAACCCCTCCCAACCTGGAGCCCCCACCTGTAGACACCCCCAGCATGACCTTCCACCTCCAATCCCCCACCCCAAACACCAACTTCCAGACACCCACACCCCATACAAACCCCCATCGTCACACTCAATTCTCCACTCCCTGCATCCCCTCCACAGGCATCACTTTCTGAGACCCCACTCTCCATACCCAGGCATGAACCCCTCCATACCCCCTCCCAGCGTAGAGCCCACATCCCCCATCCTGCACACACTCACTTCCAGCATGAGCCTTCTGCACGTCCTGCGCTTTCTATTGCAGCCTTTTAAAAACACATTGACTTGGGTAAACAAAAAATGTGAATCAACCACCCTTCTGCAGGAGTGGAGCACAGCCCCTTTAATGTCCTCTCCCTGCCTTGACCTGGACCAAGCTGCTCTGCAGTGGGGCTCCAGAGGGCCCTTTAAACCCTCCCCCTCGGGCCACATGCCACAGCTCAGCAAAAACATTCCAAAGCCTCCAACAACTTCCCTCAGTACAAATGGGTTTTGGGGGAAGCCCCTATCTCCCCCAATCCTTGATCGATCTTGCTGGATTTCAACCTCACTGCTAATTGGCCCATTCTCTCCCAGCCTGGCAAATTTGGCAGCTTTCCATGCATATTTCGCATGACAGTTGGTTGGTCACGCTTTTTCACTCTTTTTCCTAATTTTCACAGTAAAAAAAAAATCTACTATAGCCTATGCACTAGAAGAACTTCCCATGGACCTATATTTCAAAAGGCAACACTAACGTCCGTCCATAAGGCCGTACATGGGGAGCTAATCCTTTTTCTCGGTAACGTCCTATAATAAGCTTTATTATGCACCAAGCCTAGTTATTCCACTAAAAAATTACCATAGACACCTACGTGTAAAATATGAGGCAGATTGGACAAGGGGGCGCTTAGCTATGCCCCCCAACCTGACCTTTGCCCCTATAGGAAAAATGTGCAAAATGGTGTTCCCAACCATAATTGCAGGTGGCCCAACTGGGCCACCCACAATATCCAAGGTGCCACAGGAATTTTTGTTAAGATTATTCTAAATAACCTTGAGGACTAGAATCATTTTAAAAACTACTGTTCTCAAAATTCTATCCTCTTATCTCTCAGTTTCAATGGCAAGGGCTGTAGCTCAGTGGTAGAGCACAAGACAGGGCTGGAAAAAACTCCTGCCTAAAACCCTGGAGAGCCACTGAGAGTTAGTGCTGACAGTACCAAAGGTCTGACTCTGTATAAGGCAGCTACCTATGTTCCTATGTCAGAGATCCCCAGGAATCCTGAGTCTTGTATTAGATTTCTAAGACCATGCAACCTTAATAACCATATTTCTGTAGTGTTTCTCTAGTCCAATATTCCTTTTCATGCTCATTGCCACACCTCTGCTCTGTTAATCATTTACATGTATTCTTGAAAGGATACTACAGCAAAATTCTTTGTATGTAATAGGGCAGTCTGTCATATCTCAGGCTACAGTAGCTATGAACCCAAGAGAATGGTAGTGGGCCTGGAGTAATAAAATCTAATTTCTGCTGGTTACTATCCTAAACAATGGGGCAGTTCACACATAACCACAGCCCATGGGTTAAACAACCCGTGAGCTGTCAGGGCAAGAATCTACTTCTGCTTTTATCAACAACCTAGGATCAGCTCATTCATAGCTTGTTGAGCATAACGTGCAAACTTCGATTGATGGGTTTAGGGGATAAACAACCTAGTGGTTAACCCAATAACAAACCATGGATTAACATTGTTCCAGGTTTGCATGTCATGCTCAACAACCTACGAATGAGCTGATTGTAGGTTGTTGAGGAGACGTGGAAGTGGCAGGCATGCAGGAAACAGCCTGCTTGCTCTCTCCTGCTCGTGCAGGAGAGCTTTAAACTATGGGATGTTGGTACGTGCAAACCAGGTCAACATATCCATAATACGAACAGATAGCTCAAAGTACTGAAAACAAAGCAATGCTAAATAATATATTGGTTAAGAAACTTGGCAGAAAGTCGATCAACAGCTATGAATAATATATAAGTAAATGGACACAATTGAAATATACTAAATTAAACATTTAGGATTTTATTGCAGCTATTCCCTGCCAATATTTGTTACTGCCCCAGTAAGAGAATACTGAACTGCTAAGCCTTGCCTACTGGGGGGGAATTTGGCCTTATTTTACGTTGATTACACATTTACTGGTTTGTTGTACTTTTTAATGTTCGAAATAGTTATCAATTTGATACCAGTTAGAAGTATTACTGTTTCCTGTGTTTTTTTTAATATACTATGGCCTTGCTTCCTGATGGTGCAAAGTGGCCCAGCACTTGACTGTAGACAATGATCTGGTTTGCACCTAACAACAAACCATAGTTTACTAAACTATGGGTTAACTATGGTTAGTTAACCACGAACAACCCACAAAGAGAACACATGGTTTGTTGTTGGGTAGTGAACTGTGGGTTGTTTGAACCACAGGTTATTACGTGAGAACCCAATTGAGGGTTATTCATGGGTTGTTTCACTAGGCAAGAGTGGTAAAAAAACAAACAAACCCAGCGTCCTTACATGCCAGCACTGCAGTTGGGATACAGGGAGGGAGTGGGCAAAGGAGGAGGGAAAAAAAACAACCCAGGGATTGAGAAAAGAAACCACAGTTTTTTGGTCATCTAGTCCTGGGTAGGGCAACAAGCCCTGGTTTAAATAAAAGATGAGTTAGCATTACATGCAGGCCAATAAGGCTTTTAATGGCTGGAGGAGACTCCAAACCACTGAAATCTGTGGCACACTCCACCTATGTTAATGGAGGCTGAAATAAACAGTTGTTGTACTCTGAATGTAAGAGAAGAGAGAAAAGTCTGAGTTTGGTACAAAGCGAGTATTTGTAAATAGTTTAGTATAAAAGCACTGTAAGTGTTCTGTGGTCTCTCCTTATGACAAATCTTTAAAGACTCTGTGCATTTTATGCCAGAGTGTGAAACAATATTTTTTTAGCTTGTTTTGATCTGCTTTTTCACCTTGACCCTGCTGCGGGTTCCTCACAGCAGAGCAAAGTGGTAGTATCATGAAAAATTAGTCTTAGTAACACACCCCTACGCTCATTTCTGAGGAATTTAAATTCAGCAAAAAGAGGCCAGATTTTACTATTGTGACTGCTTCTGAATTTCATTGTTGGCCATTGTTCTTTGTTTTATAATACATTTACTCTTTTTTGGTATTGTTTTATATTTATAAAATAAAGTCACGGCAGGAAAACAACAACAATAATGGGATCAATGATTTATTTGAAGCCCAGGAGAACATGCCTAAATATCCTTAAATCTTCCTATTAGGACATTTTACAATATCAGTAGGACAAAGATGTCACTGCTGTGGTATAGTATTGGTTACCATTACCCACACTCCCTAATTGTTTGTATGCCCAAACAATATAATTGTATTTGGAATCATGGTTTAACTGAAGGTAAACATAATTTGGTTTTCTTACCAGTATAGCCAGACTCTGTACAGTGCAACTTGGTTTTCTAAATACAAGGAATTTGTTTGTATGAAGGACCATTCAGTAATGTGAGCGCCCCACAAACACATACACACTGCAGCCTGCTTGTGAGGTATGTGTCTCCATCTTTAGTGTCTTTATTAGAATGTTATTCTGTTTTTCCTACATTCAAGAGCCCAAAGAGACTAGCAACAAGAATGTTACACAACCATCAATAAAACATAATACAATAAGACAACAGCAGGATGATTAATATAATCATAGCAGCAGAAAGATCTGTCAGTCATTAAGCCCCTCCAACTCCCACCAGGCCTCCTGAAAGAATTATATTTTAACAGTCTTGAAAATAACTCCACAAAAGTTACTAGCCTGCCCCCCAATGTAGGGAGCTGTAGGACGTGCTGGGGACTAGCAGAGGAGGGACAGGGAACTTTGTGCCTCCTCCAACAGGACACTGCATTTCTGTGCTAAGGTGTGGGCTTGCCACCTTTGGCAGCCTGCTTGGTTTCTGTGCTGAGCACAGAGGAGGGACAGAATGCTTTGTCCCTCTTCTGCCAGCCTCCTCATTCACCTGCATGCAATTCCTTCTCGCTTGTGGTCTGTTACATAACAGAGACACAATCACAAGAACCAAACCCTAGGACAGACCCAGATGCCATCTCTGTCCCCATATCTACTTTGGCCACACTATTACAGGACCCAATAAAGTAATCCACAACAGCAGGGGTTCATACACCTGATCATCCTCCAACGTGGTATTTGCCAGCAAGGCCCTATGGCATTCTAAGAGGACAAACAGACTGATATCTGACCAAATGGTCACAAATGTGACACCAGAAATGGCAATACCAGGCAAACCGGGGGGGGGGGGGGGGAGAACACACTTCAACCTCCCAAGACATTCTTTGTCACTAACCATTCTTAGACAAAGGAACTTCAAAGCAAGATTCTACAATTCACCAACTCTGTCTCCCATAACTTGAATAGGGCCAAAGGTTTTGTTTTAATCACACTACATGTTTTAATCAGCTCATCATTTTATAGATGGTTGTGTTGTCGCTCTTTCGTGAATGACCACTGTTAAGGAAAGTATCACTGTCTGTACTTTCTGCATTTCATTTCCCTCTGACCTCACTGTTTACCATTCTACCCCCCAACCCGCCCCCCCAGGAAACACTTCATGCATCTGATGAGGTGGACTGCAGTCACAAAAGCTTATGCCATAATAAATGTATTAAGTCTTTAAGGTAGCCTTCCCTGACCTGGTGCCCTCCAGATGTTTTGGACTGCAGCTCCCATGGTCATTGATCATTGGCCATGCCAGATGGGGCCAAATGGAATTGTAGTCTAAAGCACCTGGAACTGTAGTCTAAAGCACCCGACAGCACAAGGTGAAGGCTGCTTTGAGGAACCACAAACCACAGTTGAACTGTGAAATCCTCTATCACAAGTTGTAGCAATGTCCACCACTCTGGGACGGCTTTAAAAGGGAATTAGACAAATTCATGGAGGGTAAGACTATCAATGGTTAGTAGTCACTATGGCTATACATTACCTCCATATCAGAGGCAGCATGTCTATGAACGTATTGCTGGGGACTGGGCAACATAAGCAGGCGGGTGCTGTTGCACTCATGTCCTGCTGGTGCGCTTCCCACAGGCATCTGGTTGGCCACTGTGGGAACAGAATGCTGGACGAGACGGGCCTGTGATTGATCCAGCAGGGCTCTCCTTATGTGCTAAAGATTCTTTGGATTGTATCCAGTGTCAGCGGTGGTGACTGCAGCTAGGGCTGGATCTCAGGGCCAGGGGACCCCAAATGACCACCCAGAGAGTGTCAGGTGCAGAAACAAACCCCGTTTCATTTCTGTAGTCATGACAGTGCCAGGATCTGGGTAAGTTTAAAATGCAAAACAACACACGCTCAAAGTGTGTCCACCCACCCTACTGTATCAGTAACGTAGAAGCAGTTTTAAAGCATGGAACGCCAGCTGGACCGGGGTGGGGTAAGAGTCATCTTAGTTGTGGACTTCACAACTGAAGTCACGCACATGGCCACAGTGAAGGCCCCCACCCCCACAAGACTATTAACGGCGCAATCCAAGGCATGTTTAGACAGAAGAAAGTCCCTCAACTCCCAGCATTCCCCAGCCAGCTGTGCTTAGACGGACTTCCTTCCGTATAAACATTCACAGGATTGCACCCTAAGTCCAAGACCTAAAATTACGTACGAAATGTACGTCCTACTTAGAGCAGACCTGTTGAAATGAATGGGCCTCACACTAACGTCGGCTAACGTCCGCTGCTGCTGTTGGCTGAGGGAGCGGCGCCTGTCGAGTTGTGGGATGCACTCCAGAGGCCGGACACTTTGGGGCGCCCTTCTGGATTAGGCAGAAATGCGCGGGCCCGGGCTCCAGCCCCCAGCGCGCTGCCTGAGGAGCGAGGGCCACCCAAGTTCCGAGCGACACGCGCTCAGGTCCCCCACGGGCAGCCCTGCGCCGCCCGCCCGGATCCAGGGAACTACGCGCGGCCCCGCGCCCGTCGCCACGTGCGCGAGGCCCTCCTCAGAGGCCGCTGGCGGGACTCGCGGTTCCCTTCCAAGCCGCTCTCGGGAGCGGCCGCCCCGGCCACCTTCGCCTCAGTCGCGGAGAAACGAAAGCAGAGCCCGCTCCCTTCCCGCGCATGCGCCCCCTTCCTTCGGCCAGCGCCATCCCTGTCGAGCCTCCCCTCACGCCCTTCCTCACTCCGCCCGCCCTGTCGAATGAGAGCGAGCGACGGCACGAGACCGCCCTGTCCTATGAGAGCGAGCGAAGAGAGGCGTTCGCTCCTGAGACGTCAGTTCCTCAACTCCACCCCTTCTTCGTTCCGGTGCGGGGGGGGGGGCGGAGGCGGCGGGATGCGAAGCTGACGGAGGAAGAGAGCGGGAGCGTGCGCTCTGCTTGTTGTGTGACGTCACTGGCCCTCTTTCTCCTCGCCGGGGACAGCAACCAATTGACGAATGCGCCGAAGGCCCTCCTCCTGGTGACCTCACAACTCCCCTCTGTCGGTCCCTCTCCCCGCTCTAGGGGCCGGCGTCCAATCAAGGGCGGGGACTGAAACGGCGCCCGGCCCTCCGTGACGTCCTGGCCCCGCCCCCTCTGCCCTGAGGCGCTCGGCAGTGGGCAGCGCGAGCGGCGGCGAAGCCCGTGTTCGCGTTCCTCCCGCCCCCCTGGCTCGCTCCGCAGCTAGTGCTGGCGCGGTATCCCGTCCCCGCGCCCCTCCTCCCGTCCTCCCTTCCCCGCTAGGCTCGCGTTTTTCTCAGCCAGCAGGCGACATGGAAAGTGCGGCGGGGGGAGCCGAGTTCAACATCCTCCTCGCGACCGACTCCTACAAGGTTGGGGGTGAAGGAAGAGGGGCGGCGGGCGGGCGGGCGGGCGGGGAGGAAGAGGGGTCTGAAGCGGGGGAGGGGCTGGTTCACCTCTGCACCCGCCTTCCCCATCCCGGCCTCTCCACCTTTAGGCGGGCTGGGCTGGGCTGGGCTGGGCTGACTGTGGGCATTGCTGGGTTCTTGTGCTGGTTCCGTTTCTTCTCCCCCCCCCCCCCAACTGCGCTATTATCTCCCGCCACCACCGCGCCGGCAGCCGCTAATTCCTCATTCTCTCCCCCCGCCTCTTCTTTCATCCCATCCACCTCACTCACTCCCCATCCACCTCACTCGCCACTCCAGGCACCGGGCCAGGAGGACCTGCTTAAGAGCGCTACATGGCGCTGGGTGCCCGGGGCTACGTGTGCGACGGCTCGCAGGCCGTGCCTGCCCGTCCGCGACTAGCGAAAAGCGGGTGAGGAGGAAAGGCAGAGTGGGTCACCGCGGGTCACAGCAGGCCAGCCTCTTTGCCCTTGGTACCGCATGCACCTGGTGGCAGCAGGCTCTTTGGCTTCTAGGGAAAGCTTATGCTGCCATGAATTTCAGTCGAGGCTTTTGAAGAGCCACGAGTCTCCTGGTGCAGCAGACCGGGGATGCAGCCCTTTGTACCCTTAGCTGGGAGGAAGGCTCATTGAAATTGGCGAGGACTACTTCCAAGTAAATATTCGTGCGGGTGCACAGTAACATGGCTGCGTTTTTGGAGCAAAAGTGGCTGGTCTGAAGGCTTAGGATGGTGACTTGTGGCTCCGTCAGGTATCCCAATTTAGTTGAGTGGTGTATAGATGCTAGTAGTAGTCTGTGAGGGAGAACGGACGAGGAAGTGCTTGGCTTGTTCTGGAATGTAACCGTTCTTATCCCAATGAGCTTGGAATTGGCGGGAAGATGGAAACCAGGGCTTATCATGCTGATATGAGGGGAGAATAAGCAGGAGCTCTTGGGGCAGTAGCCGTCTCCTCGTGTGTGTCCCTCATGCTCAGAAGTTTCCAGTAGAAGGAAAGTACACACACAGAGAAAATGGCCAAGACAGAAAGTGAAACCTGTGGCAGGGAGGAGCTGGCTCAGCAGTGCACTCATATGCTATTTACTCTGTCATCCAGACACTCAAGTTCTCCCAGTCCTGGCAGGGGGAGATCAATGAAATGTTGGTGACACATCAGCCTCATTCAATTACTCCCAGTACAAAGTGCTAAATTTAGTTGATTGTTGGTGAGAAAGGGGGATGTGAATGTTTTCTGCTCAAAGTATGCATGCTTCGTGCACTTTATCAAAATAATAGATTTTATCTATTGATCTGTAAAGAGATGTATAGCTTTTAAAGCCTTTACTTGTGCCACTGGTATTTCCTAATTACAGATGTTGCTTAATTTGGACAACAAAGGCACAGAGCTTGGGCTTTAGAAACAGATAACTGCAACACTGCAGAGCAGGGGTGGGCAACTTTTGGCTCTCTGGAGGTTTTGGCCTACAACTCCCATGATCCCTCACCAGTGCCTGTACTAGCTAGGGCTGATGGGCACTGAAGGTCAAAGAATCTGGAGGGCCACCCCTCCTGTAGAGGAACCAAAACAATGAAACCAGATTTTAATAATGGGAGAAGGGAGTTAAGCTCTCCTGATAAGTTTTTTAATCATAGGGTTTTTGGTTGGACTCTTACAGGCTGTACAACTGTCTTTAAGTATGTAGTTTCTGACCAAAACCTCTGTTCAGTGTTTAAATTGTTGATTATAATTACAGTAATTGCTTCTATAGTGGTCTCCAAAGTTTAATTCCCCCACACAGTTGTTGGTTTTGAAATGCTTGGAACTGGATATGGTAGTAGATGGTAGTGCTATGAAACAAACCATTTCTAATGCCAACAAGATGATCAAGCATTTTAAACCAGTAATGCTACTCCTGCAAATACTGATTATGAAAGCATGTTAGTGTATAGCTCCACTGATTTCAAGGGGAATACAGAGGAAAGTTGTATTTGAGGGACGTTACAATCAGAGTTCTTGACTTAATCTATGCTTTTAAATTGCTGTTCTGTGTTAATCTTGCTGTAGTGATTCACTTGCTGTGTCTATTGTAGCTGTGTTATAACATTAGCACCTACCAGTTTACTAAGCACTTCAGGCACAAACACTTCTAAGGGTGCAGTCCTATGGGGATAGTCAGCCGCCTCCGAACTCGGAGGTGGCTGACTATCCAATGCAGGGTGGGCGGAGCACGGAGGGGATGTTTTTTTCTGCGCTCTGGCTGCCCTGCATTTGCAGCTTAACCGGGGCACCTTGGAGTGGTGGGGAGAGGCCAGACAGTGCATAGGAAGCATCATAATAGCGCTTCCGTGATCCCCGCCCCCAGGAACACCCTCTTTAAGGCTGCTCTGCGCTGCTGTTCCGAGCGCGGAGCTGGGGATGTACCATGCCTCCTACGAGGTGGCGGGGGAAGAGGTGGGGAGTCGGATTTCTGGGAACCGAAAAATCCTATGGCTGTCTAGATGCTGTCTAGCGGCCATAGGATTGCGCCCTAAATCTCATTCATTTCAATATGAGAATGAGCAGGATTTATAGTGCAATCCTATATGTGTCTACTCAGAAGTAAGTCCAATTTAATTTAGTGGGACTTATCTCCAGGTCAGTGAGTAGAGTATTACAGCCTTCAGTATGTAACTGGACTGAATTGTGTCCTGTATTTTAAACTTGTATGCTAGTAACAATGGTTAGCATTTACAGTGAAAGCTTAGCCTAAGCAAAACGTGATGTTTTTAGACTTTAAAGTTAACATAGGAAGCTACCAAGCCAGACCATTGGTACATCTAGTTCAGTATTCTCTACCCTACACTGGCTGGCAGCAGCTCTCCTGGGTTTGAAACAGGAGACTTTTTCTAGCCCTTCTGGAAATTGAACCTGAGACCTCCTTAATGCAAAGCATGTGCTCTACCACTGAGCCAAAATTCTATGCAGGCAAAACTTAAAACATAAAATTTAAAGCCTAGAGTTAGAACATAATCTATCATGTACCTATCATGTAAGTATAATTGGAGATACCTTCATACTGTGATGTAAACATCATATGCCCTATATGTTTTGAAATCCTCCTGTTAAGTAATATAAAAGCATCAGCGATATATTTCTGTCAGTCAACAATGAATAAAAACAATTAACTGAGAGCCTTGTGGTACTATAATAAATCATCATAATTAACATTTGCTGTGCTTTCAAGTACTCAAAGCTCATCACATGCATTATCTGAAGCAAGTGTGCTAGTGAACTAACTGTAAGTTCATAGTAAGAAACTTAGTGTTTAACCTCATATAGGATTTTATTTATAACAGAATAGCACAGTTCAAACACAATAATCAGCATCTACTATCTGGAGAGGTGTTTGTGAGTGGGGGTTGGACATGAAGTGGTGCACTGGCATATTGTGTCCATGTGAATGCATTTACATTAGGGATGTTCGAGGAATCTGACCTTTGAGTTCCGTACTTGATCAGCACCTCCGAGGCTAACATGCAGATTTGAATGTAATCATTGCTGTTTTGATGCAGTTCTCTGCTCAAAAAAAATCAAAATGCACATTTCAGAGAAAATAGTTTTAGAAATGCATATTTTGAGGGGAAATGCTTAAAATATGTGTGTGAAATATTTTTAAATGGGAATTTCCATGCATTTTTAAAGTCTCTGATGTGGGAATGGATGGAGCAGTGAACACATCTGAAAATGACACAAACCAGAAATAGAATCATCCATCCCTAATTTACATGCACGCTCACCAGTCAGGATCCATCCCCAGCAGAGAATCTTAACCTTCTGGAACATGTCCGTGCTAACCATTTAAAAGTTCTAAAATCCATATCAGTGCAATACTTTTATTAGGCCAATTCAAAGCTTCCAAAAAGTGTGCAAGCTTTTGAGATCTCCAGATCACTTCATCAGGCAAGATGTTACAAAAAGTTTGTTGGGGTAGGGGAAAATAATAGGGAGGGGAAGAGACTGACTTGATGTTGAACTCGTGATGTCTGCACCATTGCAGACATTCAAATTGAGCTCTACCAGTTGATGTGGTGAATCAACCACAGGACTGCTGGGAACAAACAAAAAGCAAGCAATGGTTGATTTCCCACATTTTTTAAAATATCAAATTCAGCTGCTACTCAGAACAAACCACAGAGGTTCCTTGATTGGTGGAAAACAGAAGTAGAGAGGAAGTAGGTAGTCTTAGGGCCAGTTTGCATGACATGACAGCCCATCATGAGTAATTTAATCCATGATGAAGCTGTGGTACACAGCTGTGGTACATAGCTTTTTGGTTTTAATTTTTGTGAACTGTCCGGAGAGCTTCGGCTATTGGGCGGTATAGAAATGAAATACATACATACATACATACATACACATGTGTGTGGGGGTGTGGCTGCCATTTTGAATATGCAACCCCCATGTTACATTCTAGGGTTATGCAAGGGTTGCCTAACCCATGCTTGCCAGGTTGCGTGACACAACAACTCCCAAGTGGGGGTTGCATATTTAAAATGGCACCTGTGGATGCCATGGCTCGTAGTAGATCAAAAGACTGATAATGAGCTGCAGCGTGATGTCCAAACCCAGTCTTAAAAGGTGTCCCAAACATCTCCCCAAGGCAAAATAGGGACAGTTGATTTCTTAACCTGGGGACATGTACTAGTACATAGGGCCAATTGGATATACGTTAGAGTATCATAAACAAAAAAGACATATTGATGTTCACTGTCTAATACTGGAGAGGCAATGGAGGATTGTGAGGTGAATGAGGATTTGGAGAAGGATTTGAAGGAAGAAATGGCACTTCGTAGCTGTTCTGGGAGTTGCTTAACCTTTAAAAGGAAAGATCTCTAAGTTTAAGCGCTTCCAACAATTATAGTAATATAATACACTTTTACAATTTACCAACTGCAGGCCAAATTATAGTACGCTCCTACATGAGCAAAAAAATGAAACTATGTTATCACTTCCCTCAGAAAGGCAAGCAAGGATGTTGACTGAGCTTCTCTGTAATGAGAGATCCACATAACTGGAAATGTCACTGTGAAGGCTTTGCTGCTTGCTCCTGTCAGTGTTGCTTCACAAAGTTCTGGAATTTGGAGCAGGACCTCCCTTGATGATTTTAAGTAGTTGGAGACTGTGATGTTCAGGCTGTTTAAAGGTTAAAACCTACATATTGTGTTATATCCAAAGCTAATGGGTTGCTATTTTAGCTCACACAAAATAGGGATGAAATTGATTATTCCCAGTTTAACATATGAGCTACCATGTTTTGCACTAACAAGAGCGCCAAATACTTCTCAAAGGTAGCTGCACATAGAGTTCAGTGCAGAAGTCAAGCCTCTAGGTTACATAATTGTTTCCAAGCATAGGTAGGCAAAGATGCATAGTTTGTAGTGACCTTCTAACCTTAGTTGAAGAATGCTAGTGAAATGCCTTGCTCATCTTACTAGTTTCCTTTCCCTATTAATATGGAGGCTTTGGTGATTGGAAGAATTGATTGTAATCCAGAGGAAATATAAGGAACTGAACAAATAGGCTACTAGTACAATTGGTCCTTAATTTCCTCATATGTGTAAGGTTTGTTAAAGTTTTGATTAACCCAACTCATTGGCATGTAGCATGCATCATACTTACTATTAATATGTATATATTGATAAGTTGAATATTACTAATGATTTGCCATGGTATGTCAAATTGAACAGAAGTTACTTTCAAATAAACTAGGGACACAATCCTTCATCTGTCAAGTCTGTCTTCCTATCTATTTCTGCATGAAATGCATCTAATTCAGAAACTTGAATATCAGTTCAGATAGTCCTGCCTGAAAAAGTGGTTTTTATGTTGCAGAATTTTTGAAAGTTTTTTTTACATTTTCAGCTGTTTCACTCCTTAGGTGTTGCATGTTACTGTACATAGTTCATGTAAATTCAGGATGAAGGCTCTAGAAATGATTATAGTAGCTGTTGGATAAGGAAACCATACCCCCCAAAATTGAAACTTAAAATTTTATTTGGTACCTCAAGATGCCGACTTGGCATAGAAATTCAGTTTTTAAAGCAAACATAGAATGCGACGTTAAACAAAAGGGAAGTGTTTCCTAATCAAGGGTCTTTAGTTTAAGCACAGGGGGAAAACTAGATATGATAGTCTTACAATTTATTGTTGTAAGCCGCCTTGGGAGGGCTTCTGCCCTGAAAGGCGGCCAAGAAATATTTTAAATAAGGACGTAATTCTATTCAGATAGGCGGCTGCCTCTGAACTCAGAGATGACCACCTATCCAATGCAGGGCAGGAGAAGCACAGAGGGGATTGTTCCCTCCGCGTTTTTCCTACCCTGCATTTTCAGCGAGACAGCTGATTGCAGCTGTCTAGCTGCAGGAGGGCTGAGCGGGGGAGGAGGCTGCTGTATGACACGTTGGATGTGTCATACAGGCATTTCCGCCCTCCCCTCCCCAGAACGCCCCCTTTCAGCCGTACCACGCTCCTCTTGCAAGCGTGGAGGATGGGGCTGTTCCGCGCTGCCTCCAAGGCAGCACGGAAGTGGGGGGAGGTCGGTTCTCCGGGAACCAACCTCAGAATGCAGGCTCTGAGGTCAGTTTCCAGAAAACCAGATATCCTGTGGCCACCTAGCCGCTGTCTAGCGGCCATAGGATTGCTCCCTAAATTTATAAATAGTGGACTAATGTTTCAATTTTAATAAGTTATGTGATCATAAGTGTGATTATAACTTGAAATGTGGTGTTAAATAAGCAATAAGAAGACTTGATCACATGGATTTTTTTTAAAAGCGAGTAAAGCATTCCAATGAACATTGCCCTGAAAATAAGAGTAGTTTGTCCTTTCTGGATTAGACACTACTGATCTTGCATTTGTAATAAAGATGTACGTTGCTGACATTTACTGGCATGTGGACTACAATTCAAGAGCCAATGGTTGTTGCAAGTGCTTTCAGTGGAAATGACTGACCAGAGTTAGAATGTAATGTGTCCACCCTATTTATTTAACAAATCACACATTTGTGCCCTGCATTTAGGTTTGAGCCAGACCTGCAGGCAGTTTAAGGATAAAATGCCAAATTCATCAGTACTATCTTTAGACTGATTTGCTTATATGGAGATGGTTACATGTTGCCATACACACTGAGCTCAAAGTTTAGGATTTTTAGACCTAAAAATCTGACTGAAAATATTTTTGTTATTTTAATTTTTTGACCCTTATCAAACATTCCCTTGCAGTGTTGGAAATCCAAACATTACAGTATTGTGCAGGTGTATCAGAAACAGAGAGTGAAACTGACCAGTCTAATACATTGCCCAAGCTGAGAGAAATACAAAAAAATAAAAAGGTTTAAGTGGTGGAAAGGAAATATTGACTTTTAAAAAACTTTTAGTCAACAGCTTTAGTTTTTCAGGTAAGGGAAAAATCAAATGCTTTTGTCTTAAAAATGTCAGAAGTACATATTTTAATAAGCTGGGAAATATTTCCCTGAAGAGATGCCATCAAATTAATGTTCTGTGTGTAAAATTATCCCATTTTCAAATGACTTATATAACTTTAATTTAGGAGAATGCACCAATTGAAAGTTACCAGAGTCATTTATTGAAAACTGTCTTGATCAAACTATCAGCCGAAAATATTGTTTTTTTCTTATGCTCTTTTTGGTAACATTTCCAGTAATTTCAAATTACTTGTAATAAATGTTATAATTGAGGGAAAATACTATATGGACTTGTATAACTCACTATTGTGGGGGGAATACTAGTTTAGTTTTCATCCCCACCCCCGCTTATATATAGCTCTTATGTGTAATATTGCCATTTAATATTGCCAGGAGCAAATGATGGACAGGTGAGGTCTAAAAGAAGGTTGTTCATAGACAAGACAAAGCTTTCTAGACTTGCAGTGCAAATAGGGAATACATGGCTGTACATGGTGATGTTGTGGTCATACACGTGCTGCACAAGAATAATTGTTAGCAAGCAAAATTTGTGTTATTTGGTCTCTGCTTGAAGGAAGCCTTGTAACATCTTGGAGATCCCTGAAATGATAACTTCATCTCTAAAGGCATGCTGCTACTCCTAGATCTGATGGTGAACCACTGAGTGAAAATTGACAAAACCTGTCAATTTTCAGGTTTGTTCAGAATCCTGGTCAGTTTCACTTCTCAGTTGTAGAAAGGTTGTTCTGTAAACTGTGTAGAATAGGAACTAGGTGGGGAAATATATAGTAACAGGGCTATGTTGCTCGGGCAGCTGGAAACTGGTGAGAGGGCCAACTGGTCAAAAATTAACTGTTCATATACTGCCAGGAGGAGAGGTGGAGTGATGAAATGCTCCTTGTTGTTCAACTTTTCCTGGATTTAGAAAACATCAGTCTTGCCAGGCTGAGCTAGAGGATGAAGGATGAAACTGATCTTTGCTAGAAATGTGTGTGGAACTATCATAGTTTATTTTGGTTAACTACTTTTTGGTATGTGGTGAAATGTTTTCTAAACTGAGGTTTTTCTTATTGTAGGTGACACATTATAAACAATATCCACCCAATACAAGCAAAGTGTATTCATACTTTGAATGTCGTGAAAAGAAGACCGAGAACTCCAAATTCAGGAAGGTGAAATATGAGGAAACTGTTTTTTACGGGTTGCAGTACATTCTTAATAAATACTTAAAAGGTATTTCATCCTAGAATTTTAAATGTATTCTTTGTAAATAAATCCTATACTTTCTCATTTTTTCTGAATTCTTTGGAGTAGGAATAGCTTTCAAAGTGTCTTAATTCAGTCTGTAAATTAAGGATAAAACAGAAAAGAATTCTCAAAAGGTAATACTTCCTGAAATCATTCTGACTTCTGAATTAATTGCTGCCATGTGCCTAAGATTTGTGTCCAAATATGTCTTGGATAAAAAGAGCTGCCTCATAGTGAAGTGGTCTGTCTTCCTCTGTAGTGTCTACTCAGTCTGGCAGTGGCTGTCCCTGTGTTTTGGGCAGGAGCCTTTCTGAGCAGGAGCCTATACTTCTTTTGAAGTATATTTAGATATATGAAATCTTGTACAGCACAAACTTTATGCATTTAAGGGCGCAATCCTATGGCTGCTAGTCAGCAGCTAGATGGCCATAGGATAGGTCCGTTCCGAGGAACTTACCTCAACCTCCTCCGCGCTGCCTCATAGGCAGTGCAGAATGGCCATGCACTCTGCACTTGGAAGAGGAGTGTGGAACAGCAAAAATGGGGCGTTCCTGGGGGCATGTCAGAACGGTGAAGTCAGAAATGCCTGTACAACACATCCTATGTGTTGTCCAGCCACTGCTTCCTGCACTCCGAGGTCCCACAGCTAGACAGCTGAAATTGGCTGTCTAGTCATAAATGCAAGGGTGGCTGAAGCGCAGAGGGGACGATCCCAGCCATGCTTCTCCTGCCCTGCATTGAATAGGCAGTCTCCTCCGAGTTTGGAGGCGGCCGCCTACCCCAATAGGATTGCGCCCTAAGTTATCATTGTGCTACAGTCTGTTTTCAGATGAACTGTTCATAGATCTTCAGACATTGAAAAAACGGAGCATAAAAGAATAGGATAAACCTAACAGGGCAATAGGGCTATTTTACACAGGATTCAGTTATGTTTCCACTTTCAAAAAGTGAAAATGAATGATCTCTGTAGATACTGTGTTCTGATGTGGCATTTTAAAATATAATGTTAACTAGTTTTAAATAGTTTTTTTTAAGTGTGGCAAAGAATATCTGTTCCTCTCATTCAAGCTAGTTTTTCTAATAAATATGCTTATTTTGTGCTATTGACTTAATTTACAGCTTAAATGGTAAAATGAATTCCATGGAAGAAAGACAGGATCTAAAATGTAAAGGGATGCTATAAACTGGATTCCTCCACTGGACAGTGGGTTGGTCTCGATGGTCTAAGTGGCCTTTTCCAACTCGATTATTCTATGTAATAAATTATAAATAACATGCAACATTATTGTTATCATTATGTTTCTTGTTTGCTGGAATATATTACTGCAATGCTGCTGTTTGAAGATTTCAGTCTATCTCAAGTGGGGACCCTCAGGCTTGGTCCCCCTGTGGTTCCCCACTGGAATGCAGCTTCCAAGAGCTTCTCCGCAATGAAATTCAGCCCCCTCAGGCTGAAGGAGGTTCCCCACTCCTGTTGTATCTAGTATTTAAGTGGGTGTGGTTCTACTGCGCCTAAAAGAGATAGCGTTGAGACCTCACTTTAAAAAATCCCTGAACTCCACTGAAATGGATAATTTGTGGCCAGGCTCTAATATTCCATTCTTGTACAAAGTACTTGCGTGTGTGTGTGTGTGTGTGTGTGTGTGTTGGAATCTCAGCTCTAGGTGTTCCTGGGTGAGGCAGTTTAATAGTTCCATTTCAGTCCAACTTCAGGCCTGCATATGGGATGGTGACAGTTTAGACAATCTATACCTGGAGCTGGACAGGGGAACTGTTTCCCTGTTAGTTCTGCTGGACTTCTCTGTAGCTTTCAGTACCATTCACCATGGTATCTTTTTGTACTGCCTGGTTGGGATGGAACTTGGAAGCACCATGTTATGGTGGGTCTGGTCATTCTTAGATGGGCATTTCCATGTATTGGTGCTAGGAGATTCCTGTTCAACATCTACATTTTATTTACCTACCTGTTTTCATGTTTTGATGTCTTTTATTTTACTGTTTGTTGCCTTGAGCACCACTTGGGAAGACTGTGCCAAGCCTGACTAAGAAAACTGCCTCCAAATAACTTTGACAAATAAGTGTTGATTCTGTAGAATGGCGTTAGCTTTTAATATGATACTTAAGAAAGGCCCTAGTGTGGATCCTTCTAGGTCATTAAATTGGTCTTTGCAACTGCAGGAATAGCCTCGTTTATGTAACTTAGGCAACAGCAATCATCCTGTCATTGGCAGGCAGCTGTCTTCCTTAGATCATCATTTTCATACCAATCAACATACAATACCCAGTGCCTGAATCTGAGGAACAGTACTAGGGCAATCTATTTATTTTATTTTTATTTATTGCATTTATACCCCGCCTCTCGCAAGGAACTCAAGGCGGCTTACATTATCCTCCTCCTCACCATTGTATCCTCACAACAACAACCCTGTGAGGTAGGTTGGGCTGAGAGTCTGTGACTGGCCCAAAGTCACCCAGTGAGCTTCCATGGCCAAGTGGGGACTAGAACCCAGATCTCCCGGCTCCCAGTCCGTCACTCTCACCACTACACTACACTGGCTCTCAATCTATTTTCTTTTTGCCATAATATGGGAGTAACCAAGACTAAAACATAAGATTTAGTATGTGACAATTGCAGCCTTCTCTTGATTTCTTGAAATTGCTGTCATAGATAAGTTTCTCATCTCAGAAGACTACCTACCAATGGGTAGTTATAAGCATAACTGTTTTTCACTCTGTATCCTGATGGTAAAACATATATTTAGAAGTACATTCAACTTTAACCAATGGAGTCTTCTTTGAAGTAAGCAGTATTTAAGATCAGGATGCATGCAGCCCAATTCTTTGTATGTTTATTTGGAAATGAGTCTTACTGAGTTCAGTACAATGTATTCCTAGCTGCAGTCTGTCAGTTACTAAACCAGAAAGAATTGCATTGGCCACGGTCAAGAATTTTTTCATAATTTAATCAGCTGCTTCTATCACAATACATCTATAAAATAATAAATGATCATGCCCAGCTAACTTTCAGTAGGCATTCTTATGTGTCAGTGTTACTTGTATGTATTTATCACACAACCTACATTGTTTTTCATCCCAGGCAAAGTGGTAACCAAAGAGAAAATTCAGGAAGCCAAAGAGGTATACAAGGAACACTTTCAAGATGATGTCTTCAATGAAACGGGGTGGAACTACATTCTTGAGGTAAAAAGAAATTTAGTGTACTCTTAAATTTAGGAGAAAACTTTTTAAAAATAGCTGTCGTTCATGTGACTATCAAAACTCACCTTGTGTTAGCTATGTGGTTGCAATTGACAAATGCTTAGTTTCTTGAGTTCAGTTTGATAGAGCTAGCAGGTATTACTCTATTTAAAAAAGACCATAGAATAAAGCAGTATTCATCCTTTCAAATGCTAAGTAGAATTTCCAGGTAAGAGGGATTTGTTGCCACATGTGTGGAAGTTGAGCTTGCTGGACAAATTTTCATATAGAAAAGCAAATGAAGAGCTTTATTTGTTTTATGACTATATATCTCTTGGTAATGTATACGTAACTGTGATAGTATACATACATACATACATATATATATTTTGAAGACATCAGTTGTGTCTTAAATATTATGTTCCCAGAGGTGAGTTGAAACTTTTCTTGATGGACCAACATTTGTTCATTCCTTCCTAAAGAAGCATGCCCTGCCCTTTGAGGGCAGTACTCTAAATTCCTTGGTGAAATCATAATTTTACTTTCCAAATGGCATTGTATCTGATACACAAGTTCTGGATTTGAACTGAGCCTTGCTAATGTAAAGTTAAAGTAATTGCCAGTATTGTAACTGAAAGAAGAAGAAAATATGAGGGGCTAATTGTGTGCTGAATTATGGCCTTTAGTGCTCTTTGAATCAAGCCAGAATTTTGTAGCAGTGACTTTGAGTGACTCCCACTTAAAGGAATGAGTAAAGTGGAATGAGTATTGCACTTAAAGGAATAGACTGTCCAATAAAAACATCCATTGATACTAAATTCTGTCTTACATCCAATGAAATGAGTAGTATTTGACTATTTCCAAATAATTGTTGTATGTTTTGCTCTGTATATAACAGAAGTATGAAGGATGTCTTCCAATAGAAATAAAAGCTGTTCCTGAGGGCTGTGTAATTCCCAGAGGAAATGTACTCTTCACTGTTGAAAACACTGATCCAGACTGTTATTGGCTCACAAACTGGATTGAGGTAAGTAATGAAAAATTGTCTCTGTACGATTGAGAGATCTTTCTAGCTTATTGGCTTCCATTTTCAATAGGACTTGCTTGTGTATTTAAAGCCACCTTTAAAAGGTGTCATTCTGTCCTCTGATATGAGCCAGTGGGGAAATGCATAATTAAACACAAGTTGTGGTTACGGTCTTGTGCTTGTGTGCTTTTAGACTTTATTTTTACAATGACATATTACTCCGCATAAGTCTTAACAAGCATTGAGTGTATTAATGTACTTTGGTCTCTCCCCCCCCCCCCCATATATCCAATATTCAGTTGGGTTGCTTATGAACTACTTAATTCAATATTCTGGGGTTACAAGTCTCTTAAGATTACAAGCCATGTGTGCCTGTTCAGTATGAGGTAGTGCCAAGGCAGCTGTGCACACAGCTCAATGGAGAGAACGTGAGCCCAGGATGGGCTGCTGTTGTCAGACTCTGCATATGTTCCCTTCTCTCCCTTCTGCCCAAAGGTCAGCTGGTGGGGTGTTGCTAAGACAGTGACATGTACAGCCTTGCATATAGTCTGGCAGTCTCCAGTTCCAGTTCCTAAGTCCATAGGAAGTGGTAGAAGGGGACTGGTTTCTGTGTCTGTCTTTTTGGTGTATTGTGAAGATGACCGTAAGGAATGATTCTTCACTGCTGCACCCCACCTCTCTCACACATTCAGTAACCTGGTTTGCACATTTAAAAACTGATGGGTTTGTCATACACAAATGTGATAGAGCGGGAGTGCTGCCTACAGCACCCCTGCCACTTCCGCTTTTACTCTGCAACCCACGATCACCTCCTTCGTAGGTTGCGAAGCGTGATGTCTAAACCTGGACTTCTGAGTTGTTAAGGAGTTAAACAATCCAGCAGTTAACCCATGGTTTGTTATTTGGTTAACTGTCCAGGTTCGGATGTCATGGTCCACAGCCTACGAAGGAGCTGGTTGTGGAGTAAAAGTGGAAGAGGCTGGCACGCTGCAGGCAGTACACCCGTTCTTTCGTGCTTGTGCATGACAAACCATTTTTTAATCAATTGGTTGTTATGCACGAACAGCCACCCATGCACACATGTACGTAGCGGTGGTAGGGGAAGAACAGAAATATGAGTGGATGGGAGCAATTCCACTAAGAGGAAATGTTACAACATCCAGCGCCTTTCAGGTAAGATAAGGAGTACATGATAGAGCTGTATATACCTTGGGAAAAGCAGATAGGGAGAAAAGCCTCAATACTAGAACACTGGGTTTAGACAAATACATAAGGCTATCCATGGCTATTAGTCATCATGGCTATATATATTATCTCCAATATTGGAGGCAGCATGCCTATGTATAACAGTTGCTGTGGAACATGAGCAGGAGGGTACTATTACACTCACATCCTGCATGTAGGATTCCCATAGGCACCTGCCTGACCACTATGAGAATAGAATCCTGGACTAAATAGGCCTTCAGTCTGATCCAGCAGGGCTCTTATGTTCTTATGAATAGGGTCACTTGTGTACATAATGAACACTGCCATATCTAATTTCATTGCTATATTGTAGATCCCATTTCCTTTCAACATTTCACTTTTTCCTATTATATTTACCTTGGAGCCAAGAGTCATGGCAAATTTTATATTTTCCTAGACTATTCTTGTTCAGTCATGGTATCCAATAACAGTAGCCACAAACTCCAGAGAACAAAAGAAGATTTTGGCAAAATACTTGCTGGAAACATCAGGCAGTTTAGAAGGACTGGAGTACAAACTACATGACTTTGGTTACAGAGGGGTGTCTTCACAAGAGGTAATACTTGGTTTTCATTATGTTTGAAGTCTATCTTGCTGAGCAGTGCATACAGAAAAGTGAGAATAGTGAATCATAGTGAATTAATTCTGGCAACTTCTCCAGGCCACTGTATTTCATGTACAGATCATTCGAAAACTGGAATTCATAAAACGTGAACACCATGTACTACATTGTACAGCCTCAAAGTACAGTAAAAAAACAATAAGTATTGCACTTAATATATTATTTATATTGTCTTATAGGTACTAACTGGAAAACTGGAAAAAGCACTGCTTAATTTGGAATTATTGTGCATTAAAACAATATTCTAGTAATTGCCATTTTGGTTGATTGTGTCTGTAATTCAAAGTCATGCCTTGTTCTCAGACTGCAGGAATAGGAGCCTCTGCGCATTTGGTGAACTTTAAAGGAACTGATACAGTAGCAGGAATTGCTTTGATTAAGAAGTACTATGGAACAAAAGACCCTGTGCCAGGCTATTCTGTTCCAGCTGCTGAACACAGGTATCTTCGTATTTTCTTGAATCTATCTATCTATCCATCCATCCATCCATCCATCCATCCCCATTCTTATGTTTACAATCAAGTTGGATTAGTTGAAGCTGTGGTCCTACTACAAATGTGAATATCACAATGGCAAATGTCTTATTTTTATACATTTTTTAAAAAGCGAACTCATGTAAAATAGTAAGTTCATTAGCAAGTCTGATACCAAGCAGCAACAGGTCTTTGCTGATTCTGCTGTTGTCATATATACCATAGGATTCAATTTATTTTCTTTATGCCACTGTTTAACATTATTGAAATACGCAGTGAGGTGTTAACCTGCATAGTTGCAAGGTCCCATGTAAGGAGAGTAGAAATCAGATTCAGTAAATTTATTATGTTTCATGATTTTTGACATTGTTTACATCATATGTTGAGAGCAATTAGAAGCATTATTAAATGAAACATTGGCCAGTCTGCTGTTTTTAATTAAGAATTGAGCACCTTTTTTGTCAACATGTTCAATTTTTCCATCACCTATTAAATTCTTCCACTGTAATGTTAAAAGCCTTAGGTTTTGTAAGTGTTCTAGAAGAAGATGTTGTAAACCTGCATTGCTTTAGCATAGTACAATGGGGGTGGTGATTAATCTGTTAGAAGTCAAGCTTGATACTGTTGTGTGAACAGATAATAACTTATATACAAAATTCATAGAAAAACAGTGCTAGAAAGCTCCCGGGTTTCCGACTTGATGTTGGAATCTAGGTTTCTACCTATATTTAGTCTTTCCAATTCCTTTTAATAGTCTATCAAGCTACTTTATTTCGGTGATCCAAAAAATAAAATTGTTTGTTCACCTGTTCTTGGATTGAGGACTTCTGTAGAGCAGTAGTGATGCCATGAGTACTATATTCAAGTGCTGCTTCAGGGTACATGGGGAAAATACAATGGAGGCAATAATGTACCATAAAATTGGTACTTACTCTGGTCAATAATGTAACTGTCATAAAGAGATCATGCTGAGAATGCGCTTATGAATTCTGTAGCTCAGAGATGGGGAACCTCAGGCCTGTGAGTCAAATCCGGCCTTCCTGGAGTCCCATTCTGGCCCTTGGGCTTTCCCCAGATGGCCATGCCCCTTTTTCTGGCCATGCCACTTTCTCTGACTGTGAGCATTTGGTGGTTTTCCAGCTTCTGCATGGTTTTTCCCATTCTAAAATGGCAGTAAGAGCTTCAAGTGAAAACTTTTTGGTGTTTTCACCCTGCCCTTTTTGCCTTGGGTCCTTGCCCACCACTGGAATGCAGTCCCTGAGAATTTCTCTGAAATTGAATTCAACATCAAACTGAAAAGGGTTCCTCACACTTCTTGTAGTTTATCTGCCTTTTAACTACAGATGATTGTGTTGTTGTGTAAAAACTCAGCACCTTCTACCATACACTCCAGAAATCTGGTCTTTGCTATCATTCATCCAGAATATAGGCTGCTCTGTTCTTGTTTACACTATCTCCAGAATGTTACTTGTTCTGCTGCTTTCCCTACTACCAAACTGTCTGTGAGAACTTCCTCCAACTTATAGGTTCCCTTGGAGCTGGTTTTGTGTAAGAGATAAATTCAGCATAAGCTATCTTTTCCTGAGAAATCTGGCTATAGAGATGGATAGATTAAATGCAAATTTAATGTTCTCAGCCTAATTTACTCTGATGTGTAGTTGGCATGCATATATGCATGCAATCAGTCTTCGGGGTGAACATTATTACTGCTATGTTGATATCAGCCCCTCCCAGGTTATTTGGGAGTAACCAAAAATGTCCATAAGGCAGTGGAGATCTTAGCTGAAGTGGACAGCCAGACCTTTCTCATATGAGTGAAAACAGCATGTATACTTGCAACACTTTCGAAACCATCACTGATTGAAAGCTATACAGTTTATGATTTACTACAAATAGTGTAAAAATAAGGAATGGTTGTATTTATATTAGAATAGATTATAGTTGCGTAATACAGTGTTATATATGCTCAAAGGGAAATGCAGTTACACATATGAACATGTGCGTGCATGCATGCATGTACGCACACCAAGTTAATAAATATCTCTTGTTCTTCCAGTACTATAACAGCCTGGGGAAAAGATCATGAAAAAGATGCTTTTGAGCACATTGTGACACAGTTTTCTTCAGTGCCTGTATCTGTGGTCAGTGACAGTTACGACATTTACAATGCTTGTGAAAAAATATGGGGTGAAGATTTAAGGCATTTAATTGAATCAAGAAGTGCAGAAGCTCCA
Organism: Heloderma suspectum; assembly: GCF_057233095.1. Lineage (NCBI taxonomy): Eukaryota > Metazoa > Chordata > Lepidosauria > Squamata > Helodermatidae > Heloderma > Heloderma suspectum. The sequence goes on from NC_139464.1 coordinate 104,382,067, forward strand.
CTGATTATTAGGCCAGATTCAGGAAACCCTCTTGACACTGTGCTAAAGGTAACGTTTTAAAATTTATCTTCTGATTTTAACATTATTTCATGAAGTTATTAAAAGAAAAACCTAGCTTTTTTGTCTAATTTGTTAGACTCTGACTTAGGAGTATGCAACTGGGCTGGCAGGGAAGCAGAGATCCCTGCCCTCTCCTCCACATGGCAGCTCCTCCAACTTCTCAGGAGGACCCTGCTGAATGGGGTATGATGTGGGTGGAACGGGGGTCTCCAAAAATTGGGTGGAAGCACCTTCTCTGTGATTCCTAGGACCATTCATTTCAATAACCAGTTGTAGCTACATTTCGATCCCATCATTTTAGTTCTCCTCATCCTTCTATTTAGCTGCTCATAAAGTTGTTATTGTCCTACCCCTCCATTCCCAGCTATCATGGCCCAGGTAGTGAAAAGATTATGTGAGCTAAGTGAGCTGTGAGCTGTTCTCTCCAGGTTCCTTTGCATAGTGCTGATCTCTTGTAAGTTGTAATAGTGAGCATATATAAACTCAGATGTTTCCAAAATAAGAGTTTAGAAGGGCAATGTCCAAAATATTTTCTGGAATGTTGGAATTTCAAGTTTGGCTTGCAGAAATTCAGATCACAGAACAGAAAATACACCACTTTGCTTGTACTTTGTCAATAAAAGTTAATGATTTCAGTTTACCAGCACAATGGAGTGCTTGATAAACAATCACAAATGTTTCAGCTGAAGCTATCTGCAAGAACAAATATGAATTTATTTAGTTTGTTTAAATTGGCACTCGCTCCAGCAGGCATATGCTGTGTAATGTAAATACCTTCCTGAAAATAGATATACAGGTGTATTTATTTGCTATAAAATATTTCGGTACTCTGCCTTTCCAAGTTAAAATCTTCAATTTTTTAAAACTCATACAGTAAAACTAAAAGCGAATTCCAGAACCATGAATATTAAAGCCTAACATAGGAACTCCACTAAAATCAAAGCACATTTCTCTTCCCATTGAACCAATGGAAGAGATTGGTCTTATAGAGACATCTGAAGGCCATGAGGAAGAAATACTGATGAACTTCTTGGGTGAGGACATTCAACAAAGTAGTACTGACAACTGTATCAGTGGCGTAATCCTAAACAAACAATATCACATTGGGGAAATTTTCATCTGTTGAGGATCCAGTATTGAAATTTTGGTTGGCTTTTACTATCTCAGTCTGGTTTCCCCTTCTACACGTAGGAAGCTACCTTATACCAAGTTAGGCTATTGGTCCATGTACCTCAATACGGTCTACATCAGGGGTGAAGAACCTTTGACCTCTGTGCCAAATATGGATCTCCAGGCCTCACAATTTGGAACACCAGACTCCCCAGGCCACACCCCTTCACCAGCCCCACTCCAGGTTATGAATATTATTTACTCTGTCCTGCTCTGTCTACAGCTACAAAGTTGATGGAGGGAACTTCAAGCACAAGTTGTGAAATAGTAATGGCTGGATGCAAGTGTTTGGGTGGTGGGTTGTCAAAGAGTCAGATCCATAACTCTGCCTACTTTTGGTTCTGGCCCCACCCACTTTTGGCTCTGGCCTTGCCCATTGCTGGAATGTGGATTCCAACAGTTTTAGATCAAAGTAATGTAGACTTCAACAGGAAGTTTTACCCACCCCAGTCTACATTGACTGGCAGCAGCTCTGCACAGTTACAGATGGGTCTTTCCCAGCCTTACCTAGAGATTCTGTGGATTGAAGCTGGACCCCTCCTGCATGCAAAACATGGGCTACAGCCTTTCGCCAGGGTTTCTTCAAAGTATAGTTCACCTCAGTGACTGAGTTTGCTTGTTTTTTGTTTTCGATTCTTGAAATATACAGCTTTGTCTCAAAGGGCTTCCAAAATTCATGTGATTGAACTGGCTTATTCCATAGAGTAATGGACTCACTTGACTTAACTTTTTTTTGCTTTCTGAAGGTTTTGGAAATTTTAGGAAAGAAGTTCCCTCTTACGGAAAATGAAAAAGGCTATAAAGTGTTGCCTCCTTACATCAGAATAATTCAAGGAGATGGTGTTGATATCAACACATTACAAGAGGTGTGGCTTTTTTGTTAATATATACATAGCTACTTCAATGACTGCTCTCAAGCAGCAGTTAAATCAGATGTTAGGGGGAAAGTGCTTAACGTCCTGCTCTGCATGATATCGTTCACAAATACACAAACTGTATTTTCTTTAAAAGCTTGAGAAAATACTTTTATATGTACAAGCTAAAATATTGTCTTTCCTTTATCCTCTAAAATTCAGTACAAAAATGCACAATGTCTTAACAGCACAATCCTATACATGTTTACACAGAAGTAAGCCCCACTGTGTTCAGTTTGGCTTGCTCCCGGGGAAGTTTATATAGGATTGCAGCGCAAGACTCTGAAATGGGTTGTGCAAGCTTCACAAGTTTCTTAATTAACTATGGCCATTAATAACCATGACATCCTTCTGAGGTGTCTTTCTGGGATAGGGCTGGAGGCCCTTTTCAACAGTGGTTCTGGTCCTTCAAGGGGCAATTTCAGAAGGTGGTGCTGGGGAATTCCTGTTCGACACCACGGCCTGTTCAATGGCCTCAGGGTTCCATCTTGTCCCACAGTATTTAACGCATACATGAAACCACTGGGACAGGTTATCTGGAGTTTTAGGGTTTGGTACTACCAGTAAGTGTACTGAAACCCACCTCAGTGACTCCTTTCCATCTAAGTCCAAGGAAGCCATTCTAGTTCTAAATCTGTGTCTGATGTCAGTAATGGGTTACATGAGGGCAGACTAATTGAAACTTAATCCAAATAAGACAGAAGTGCTCTAGGTTAGTTGAAAGGAAGATCAGGGAATAGGGATTCAACCTGTACTGGATGGGCTACACTCCCCCTGATGATTGAAGTTCGCAGTTTGGGTATACTCCTAGATTCAGCCCTGAACCTGAATGCCCAGGTTTTGGCAGTGGCCTGGAGTGTGTTTGCACAGTTGAAGTGAGTACACCAACTGTGCCCATTCCTAGAGATGCTGGAACTGGCCACAGTCATGCATGCCTTAATTACATCTTGTTTGGACTACTGTAACACACTTTATGTGTGGCTGCCTTTGGAAAGTATTTGGGAACTTCAGCTGGTCCAGACTGTTGTGGCTAGAATGGTGAGCAAAGACAGTTACAGGGAGCATGTGATTCCCTTGTTACACAGCTTTGGTCTGTTTCCAGGCATAATTTGAAGTTATGATTATGACCTATAAATCCCTACATGGCTTGCGACCAGGCTACATGAAAAGCCATATTCTCCCATACGAGCCTACTTGGGTTTTTAGATCTTGCGGGGAGGCCTTTCTCTCATTTCTGCCACCATTGGAGGCGTGTCTTGATATATGAAGCCTGTCATGACACATTAAAACTAAAGTTCAATATATGGTAATATTTCTAGAAAGGGAAGGAGAGTTTAGTTTATGTTCCACCACTGTAAGAAAGTGGAACAAGATAGAAAGATGTAGTTGATTCAAACTGTAATTTTATCCTACAGTCAAGAGTGTCTGTACAATAGTTAAGAGTATTCTTTGGTATTATAAATCGAGGGAGAAAATCTCCAAACTAATTTAACAAGTGTTCTGTCACTGGGTGACAAAATCCGTAAAATCATTACCAGATTATTTTTAAAAGTCTGGCAGAAGGGACTTATACAGACCACTCTAAATAGTACTGGAAAACTACTTAATCACTTCTTGGAGGAACATTTGGTACTGTGGGATATGCCTTTCTTTACTTCTCTCTACATAGGTCCCCAGGTTAAGCATTTATAAGATATTCAGTGTTGAATTTTCTTTTCCCCTCTGGCATATTACATATTCACAGAAACAACATGCCCATGCTAAATTAGGGAGTCCCAAGAAACTAGACTTTACTCATCTGTTCTTTTCATTCTGATGGATCTGCTGTAAAAAAAAATAAAAGGACTATTGAAAAGGTATAAAGTAGGCAGTACTTCTACTAAACTTTTAGAGAAACTTATATTTTTCTAACTCAAAACATTTTTAAAGAAATACACACATCACAACATAATGTATAAAATAAAATAACAAACGATAGCATAGTATAGAGATAAAAATATTTGTGTTGCCAATTGTGAAAAAAATTAACGCTTCTCATCAGGGATGGCGGAGAATTTCTCCACAAATCTTTGGGAGGCCGAGTGCCGATGCATTCGGCCCCCCGAAATTGGTGGGGAAATTCTCCGCCAGCCCCCCGCCAGCCCCCCCCCCCCCCCCCGGGATGGGACTTACCTTCGGCGAATGTCCCTCTCGGTGGCTGGTTCCAGCGGCGGTTCGGCAGCGTTTCGTCGGGGGCGGCGGCCGGTCTCCCGACTGGCTGCTGCCACCGCCATTACAAAATAAAAAAATAAAGTTAAAAACAAACAAACACACACCCGTGATAGGCTACGAGACGATTTACGTAGCCTATCACGGCTAGATTTCCAAAGTCAGCCGTGACAGGCTACGTAAATCGTCACGTAGCCTATCACGGGTGACTTTGAAAAAAAAAAGCGCGTACGCAAATGGCAGGGCCTGTGGGTGCCGCCATTTGCGTTCCTTATTTGGACAGGGGTAGTCTACGTAAAGATTTACATAGACTATGGCGAAAATAAGGGAATGCTATTTGCGTTGCCCTTATTTTCGCCGTAGTCTACGTAAATCTTTACGTAGACTACCACTGTCCAAATAAGGAACGCAAATGGTGGCGCCCACGGGCCCCGCCATTTGCGTACGCGCTTTTGTTTTTTTTTTCAAAGTCACCTGTGGTAGGCTACGTGACGATTTACGTAGCCTATCACGGCTGACTTTGGAAATCTAGCCGTGATAGGCTATGTAAATCATCACGTAGCCTATCACGGGTGTGTGGGGGGGTTTTTTGTACTTTTTTTTTTCCGCGGCCGGGGAGACGGGGTGCTCCTCCCCGGCCTGAATTTCGCCGGCGAGGGATGGGGCACCTCCCCCCCCGGCCTGAATTTCGGCCGTGCGAGGTGGGACGCCTCCCCCCCTCGCCTGAACTTCGGGGGGAGAAGCGAAGCAAGCTGCGGGACGAGGTACGTCCCTTTCGTCCATCCCTACTTCTCATAAGTTCAGGTTGCCAAGGTGAAGGTTAGGAATAGAGAGGACACTATCTAATAGGCCTATATCCTGCACATACGGAAAATACTTCACATTAGGGCAGGAAATGGGCAGTTCCTATCTACATCCCTCTTCACCTCCTAAAAAACACTACTCCAGAGGAGCCAGTTTTTGGAGCTGCAGATTGGAGAGGTGAATCAGCAACACTCCATGAGAGGAGGATCTTTTGGTCCAAGCCATTAATGAGAATGAGATCTTTAAGATCTCATTCATACCATCCAGCAGAAACTGGTTTACAGACTTCTAAGCCCTTCTCTTTTCTTACAAGTTGGTTTTACTAGGTTAGCCTAGCAGCAGTTAAGCTGTATAACAGGTTCCTGTATTTTTATCGGTAACAATTTTTTACGAACTTAAAGAAGGCACCGTGTAGTTATGTTGTTAACCCATGCACACCCATGACAAGGCCCAACCAGCCCATCCTCCATGCCTGCATGAAAAAAACATAATGTGTAAACCAGAAAATGACAGATGTTGCCCAGATCACAAGAATTGTTGCAAAAACGTTTATGTTTCCAGATTCGTTACATTAATAATTCACACATTAGGATCCTCCATGTGAATGAGAATCTAAGGAGGAAACATTTGTGAACCAAGCCTGTCTGTGGTTGGAAACCTGAGCACATTTGCTGTGGTATTAAAGCTGCAATTCTATACACTTGCTTCGGAGCAAATCCCATTGAACTCAGTGGGTCTTAAATCTAAGTAGTCATGCATAGGATTGCACTGCAAGTCCCACTGAAATTTGTGAGCAATTGTGAGAATACAAAATAAATGTATTGGATAGAGGGTCAGGTATGTGTATAATGCTAACTTCTGGTTTTAAATAACACCAGTCTGCTAAATGCAATAGAAATTGGACCTCAGATCTTACACTTTTGAGGGAGATTATAGATAGATAGATAGATAGATAGATAGATAGATACTTTGTGCAACTCTTTATCTAGTGTAACTTTAGTACTACAATATGAAATGTGGATGTTTATGCTGTATAATAAGGACTTGTACTCTAAAGTAATGTTTAATGTTTTACCTGTTCAGTAAATAATGTTTAAACCTTTTATCTCTTTTAAAATGTTTGTTAGTTACACTGGAGTGGTATTTTATTTATTATATTTGTAGATCACTCAATAGCCAAAGCTCTGTTGCAGACACTGTGGTAGACAATTGTATTAACTGAAACAGGATTAGTTATAAACAATGGCTAAAATGCCATAGGCCTATAATGATTAATAACCCTGTACTGCTTGAACACTACTGGTACTGGCTAGATGTCACTTGGCATATACAAAGCATTATCTAACCTTGAACTGAAATAACATGTGATCAACCCTTAGCTAAAGAGAGATTGCAAAGTCTTACTGTTTGTGACTTTTGGTTGGGAAAAGAAAAGACATATGTACTGATTGTGGTAGTCTTTGGCAGTAGGTTTCTGTAACTACTTCAGATGAGACTTTTAAAAATTCAGACAACATGCTAAGTATTGACCACTCTTAAAACTTAAGTTTCTGTTCCCATAAGAGACACTTTTCTATAAAACAATACTATAAATATATAATGTAGAAAATGTACTTTTTTGCCCAGCTCTTAAAATACTTTCTATCACTTTCAGATGGTGGAAGGAATGAAACAAAAGAAATGGAGTATTGAAAACATTGCCTTTGGGTCAGGCGGAGCTTTACTGCAGAAATTAACCAGGGATTTCTTGAACTGCTCCTTCAAATGCAGTTACGTGGTCACCAACGGACTTGGGGTATGTTCTCTAAATACTGCTTTTACATGGGTGGGGAGTGAACCTATTGATTTCACTCTTCAATGTGTGTATAATCCCATTTTGGAGGCAGAATTATCTTTTACTTACAGCATCTTTTATTTTGAATTCTAGGTAAATGTCTTTAAAGATCCTGTAGCTGATCCTAACAAGAGGTCAAAGAAAGGCAGGTTGTCTTTACATAGGACACCAAACGGACACTTTGTTACACTAGAAGAAGGCAAGGGGGATCTTGAAGAATATGGGCAGGTATGTATGCCTTAAAACCTTGACTTAAAAAATATTTAATTTCGGAGTCTTAAAAGCATGACGGAAATACCTTGCGTAGCTTGTTGCAGTGCTTTAGAGTACTATAAGGCTCCCCATCACTTTATCCAATGATTTGAAGACTGATTAAAATGGCATGCCAAAGGGAACATTAGGTTCAACACTCAATGCATTGAAAACTGAATTTTCAGTGATTTATTTGTCAGTCTTTTCAAATATACTTTGTGTTGTTTCATTTTTGTAGCTTACTATGCTTTAAAACCACTGTTTCACTCATCCCTGCAGACGTTACTGTGCTATTATTTTGAGTTCTTTAGTCATTAATTGCTTTGTCTTTGCTTCCAAATATCCACCAATGGTTACCACAATGTAATCTCACTGCTGCTATGAAATAACCACTCCCACCCCGCAATATACTAACCTCTTATTCAGGTAGCAACAATGTGAAATGGGTAATCTGAGAGGCACTTTAGGACTGACAATCCCATTCACACACATTTTTTGGAAGTGGAGAAATATACCCCTTATATTTGACTACAAATTTAAACTTTATACCTTCACACCTGTCATGTTTCTGGATATGTTTTAAGATCAGCACTGTACCAATAATACAAATGATCTGTAAAGTATATGGGTTGATTAACTTGTATATTCATCGCTCATTGATTGTAGCATCAAGTGTTGATTTGAATGTGTGAACCAGCCAATGCCATTACCCAATGACAGTTCTGATGCAATAGTTGTAGCGGTTCACACAATCAGTTGCAGCAGTTCATACAATCAGCTAAGAGTAATAAGACATGTGATGAGTATTTTGTTTCAATACAGGGTTAAACTGAAGCATAAATGTCATGCTAGGATATACGTAAATTAATAACTTCGAAGTTAAAGCCCTAGCTTTGCAAAGTAACACACTTGAAATTGGATCTGTTAAGCATACATCTAAGAGCCTAGATACACATTATATTCAAAATATCCAGAGTGCCATGTTCTGATTATGGGCTGGATCCAGACTTAGTCATGCTTAGAGTAGACCCATTGAAATTAGTGGGACAGGTTAGTCATGTCTGACTTAAGTCCCATTGATTTCACTTGGTCTGTTCTAAGCATGAGCCAAGTGTGGATCCAACCCAGCATTATCTTGCCTTTAGTGGTTAATTGTCCCTACTCCTCCCCCTCTCAGCCCCTAGGGACAATTAGCTGCAAAAGCAGAGATAACATAAGCAGAGATAAACGGATGGAGGAAGGTGGCCAGCAGCTCCTGCTTTCCTGTATGTTTTGCCTATAATACCCCGGCCAGTTTCAGGGGAGTGTCAGGATTCTCAGCAGTCACAGCCTGGCTTCCAAATGGGAAGGGGCATAGTTCAGTGGTAGAGCATATGCTTTACATTGAGAAGGCTCCAGGTTCAATTTCTGGCATCTCCAGACAGGGCTGGGAAAGACTTCTGTCTGAAACCCTGGTCAGCTGAAACCAGCCTTTCCCAACCTAGTATTCTCCAGATGTGTTGGACTGTAACCCCCATCATCCTCAACCAGCTGTATGGCCACACTGACTGGGGATGATGAGAGTCATAGTCCAAGACATCTGGAGGGCACCAGGTTGGGGAAAGCTGGTGCAGATAACACTCAGCTAGGACCAGGGCTTCATTCAGTATAATGCAGCTCCCCATGTTGGTTTGGACATGATAAATGATCATAGAATCATAGAATAGTAGGGGTGGAAGGGGCCCACAAGGCCATCGAGTCCAACCCCTGCTCAATGCTGGAATCCAAGTCAGAGCAACTCTGACAGATGGCTCTCCAGCCTCGTCTTGAACACCTCCAGTGTGGGAGAGCCCACAACCTCCCTAGGTAATTGGTTCCATTGTCGTATTGCTGTAACAGTCAGGAAGTTTTTCCTGATGTTCAGCCGGAATCTGGCTTCCTGTCACTTGAGCCCATGATTCCGTGTCCTGCACTCTGGGATGATCAAGAAGAGATCCTGGCCTTCCTGTCTGTGACAACCTTTCAAGTACTTGAACAGCGCTATCATATCTCCCCTCAGTCTTCTCTTCTCAAGGCTAAACATGCCCAGTTCTTTCAGCCTCTCCTCATAGGGCTTTGTTTCCAGTCCCCTGATCATCTTTGTTGCCCTCCTCTGAATCCTCTCCAGTTTGTCTGCATCCTTCTTAAAGTGTGGTGCCCAGAACTGGACACAGTACTCCAGATGAGGCCTAACCAGTGCTGAGTAGAGGGGAACTAGTACTTCTCGGGATTTGGAAGCTATGCTTGTATTCATGCAGCCCAAAAGAGATTTGCCTTTTTTGCAGCCACATCACGTTGTTGGCTCATCTTCAGCTTGGGATCGACAACAATTCCAAGATCCTTCTCGCTTGTAGTGTGGTTGAGCCATGTATCCCCCATCTTGTAACTGTGCATTTTGTTTCTTTTTCCGAGGTGCAGAACTTGGCAAATGTCATTCTGTTGTTTTCTGCCCAGCGCTCCAGTCTATCAAGATCACTTTGAATTTTGTTTCTGTCTTCCAAAGTATTAGCTATCCCGCCCAATTTTCTGTCATCTGCAAATTTGATCGGCATTCCCTGCTCCTCCTTCTCCAAGTCATTAATAAAAATGTTGAAGAGCACTGGGCCCAGGACTGAGCCCTGTGGTACCCCACTCATTACCTCTCCGCAGTTTGAGAAGGTCCCATTGATAAGCACTCTTTGAGTCCGATTCTGTAGCCAACTGTGGATCCACCGGATCATTGTTTCATCTAGCCCACTTTGAGCTAGTTTGCTCTTCAGGATATCATGGGGCACATTGTCGAAAGCTTTGCTGAAGTCGAGGTATATTATGACTACAGCATTCCCACGGTCCACAAGGGAGGTTACTCGATCAAAAAATGAGATCAGATTCGTCTGGCAGGATTTGTTCTTGACAAATCCATGTTGGCTTTGAGGAATCACTGCATTGTTTTCAAGGTGCTTACAGATGGATTGCTTTACCATCTGCTCCAGAATTTTCCAGGGATTGATGTCAGACTGACTGGTCTGTAGTTCCCAGGTTCTTCCTTTTTACCCTTTTTGAAAATAGGGACAACATTAGCCCTCCAGTCATCTGGCACTTCCCCCATCCTCCATGATTTCTCAAAGAGAATAGACAGAGGTTCTGAGAGTTCTTCTGCCAGTTCCTTTATGACTCTAGGATGCAGTTCATCTGGCCCTGGAGATTTGAACTCATTCAAAGTCATTAGGTGTTGCTTGACCATATGCCTATCGATCTCAAGCTGCAAGCCTGCCCCTTCAGCCTGTACTTCACCTTTGCCAGGGGGGTCATATCTCCTCTTTTGGGAGCAGACTGAGCCAAAGTAGGAATTGAGCACCTCTGCCTTTTCTTTGTCATCTGTTATCATTTTGCCATCCTTATTTAATAGCTGAACAACCATTTCTTTCCTCTGCCTTTTACTATGCACGTAGCTGAAGAAAGCCTTTTTATTGTTTTTAGCATCCCTCGCTAACCTCAGCTCGTTCTCAGCTTTAGCCTTCCTGACACCATCCCTGCAATTCTGTGCTACCCGCCTGTACTCTTCCTTTGTTACTTGGCCTTCTTTCCACTTCCTATATGTATCCTTTTTTGTTTTCAGGTCATCTCTAAGCTTTTTGTGAAGCCACATTGGCTTCTTCTGTTGTCTTCCACATTTTCTTCCTGTTGGAATTGTTTGTAATTGTGCCTTGAGAATTTCCTTTTTTAAAAGCTCCCACCCATCTTGGACTTCTTTTCTCATTAGCGTCGCTTGCCATGATCATCCTCATCTTCTCCTTGATTGGGTGGCCAGTAGTAGACTCCGACCACCAGGTTCCTTTTATTCTTTGCTCCATTTATTTTGAACCAGATGCTCTCAATGGGGCTACCAAGCTCATCCTCCTGTATTTCTCTGCAGAGATATGTATTTTTCACATACAGTGCAACCCCACCTCCCTTTCTGTTCTTCCTGTTCTTTTTGAACAAGTTATATCTTTCAATTGCTGTATTCCAGTCATGAGAGTCATCCCACCAAGTCTCAGTTATATCTATCAAGTCATAATTTCCCTCTTGTATTAAGAGTTCAAGTTCGTTCTGTTTGTTTCCCATACTCTGGGCATTAGTATATAGACATCGAAGACCATGTGCTTCATAGTCTGGCTTTCTTCCTACATGTAACTGAAGACTATTATTGGGCGCTATCAGAGCTCTTCTCTCCGTTGCAGTGCATGCGCTTACGTCCATGGTTACCACTGTTGTCCATTGTTACCCCCAACATTACATCTCCCTTCCCTGTAGGATTCAGTTTAAAGCCCTCCTGATGAAGTTCTTCATGCTGTGGCCAAACACATTCTTCCCAGCCTTTGTGAGGTGCAACCCATCCCTTGCCAACAGCCCATCTTCCAGGAAGTATAGGCCGTGGTCCCAGAATCCAAATCTCTCTTGTCGGCACCATCTTCATAGCCAGTCATTCACCCGGAGTATTTTTCATTCCCTTTCTATCCCTCTTCTAACTACTGGAAGGATGGATGAGAAAACTATCTGGGCCCCAAAGTTCTTGAGTTTCCTTCCCAAAGCTTCAAAGTCTGATGTGATCTCTTCGTAGCTCCGCTTGGCGGTATCATTTGTTCCCACATGGATGTGTAGCCAGGCTTTTAAATATAGTGAGCTCTTTTGTGAGGGTCTGTATTGGGCACTGTAGACTCCTTGACATATTGGCAGGTGAAATACTGTTTTACTGAAATATTTTTTTTTTACAGGATCTCCTTCATACAGTGTTTAAGAATGGAGTAGTAACGAAGTCTTACTCATTCGATGACGTAAGAAAAAATGCGAAGCTGAAGACTAGTGAACTGACATCTCACTAAAGTTTCATTCCGTGTTTGTATATGTGTAACAATTATGTACCGCTAATGGTTTCATGTAGAGGTCTGTGTGTTTTGTGTTTGCCACATGACAGCCAAATTATTTGTTGGTTTATGGACATCACTGCCCTATCTTTTTTTGTCAATCTTTAGAAAAGATGGAATTGGAGAAATATTTGCAGTTTAAAACATGTTCAGTGTGCTTCTAGGGACCCTTTGCCAGTAGTGATTCAATCTGGTATTGATCTCCTCATTAATGAGACAGACCCAAGACTTTTATATATCTATCTATATATATCTATATATATATATAGTAGCATACCACAAAACAGGTTTGCATAAAAGTATCATTGCTTTATGTTTATATTTAACTTGTATTTTTGTACAAACAAGATTGTGTAAAATATATTTAAAGTTTCAATAATTACGTCTTTCCAATTTTTCATGATTTTTATGAGCACAGACTTTCAAGGAAATATTCGGGGATGGGGGAATTCATTGCCTTTTTGTCCATTGATCAGCAAATAAAACATGGCCTTAAGTTTTATTGTGACAACTGTACTTGTTTCAATCAGGATAGCTCCCTCAGATCTCACAGAAAAACAGACATCACCGTTCATTGTAGTTTTCTGTCATGTCACAGCTAAACTTCTGTTCTTACTGGAATTGTGAGGTACCATAAATAAAAACATATAAATAGGCCTTGCTAGAGAACAAGAGATATAAATGGAATGCCAAATGTGGAAAGGACTCCTTACTGCAACAAACTTTGCCAAGTGCATCTCAATATTCCAAGAGTAAGGCTGCAATCTTGTGCACATCCAAACAAGAGTGAGATCTGGCTGTGAAACCAAGGGATTTCCTTCCACTACAGAACATACATGTGTAAAATATTGACAGGTATGGAAGTGGTATATTAAAGTAACTACACTTCTGGGTTTATTTTTCCATATTGTGACAAACTTCAAAGCAAAATACTGGATTGAATAGTGCACTTTTTAACTTTTTTTTTTGTATTCTGGTCATTGATTTTTGCCTTTTTGTCAGACTGGATGTTAAATTGTATAGACGTCTTAACTATTTTTTGTTAAACAACTTTAATAAAATATTATACTAGCCAAGCTCCTTTTACATTGGTAGCCTCCCCTATAGGGGACACTATGCAGAGGTTAACTATTTTAAAAAAACTAAAGGTAATGAAAGGTACTCTTTTCATGAATGCACTTGATTCACTTTCTACACATGCTTTGAATTGCTTACTAAAGAACAAGTTGATTAGTGAATGACTTGACAAGCTGTTTCACATTCTCAGGTGTACAGCCATACTTCAGGATGGTTGCTAGAAGACAAGGAGTTGGCCTTCTAGAGGAGGCAATATAATTTTGGTTTGTTAGCTCTGTTGAGGGATAAAATCTATGCTCACTGAACTGGTGGCACTTAGGGGGTTTAAATAATTATCAGTAGAATGCTTCAGAAGAGCTCTAATAAAATGGAGTAAACCAAGATAATATGCTTTTTAAAATGCTGAATAGCCATATTTTAATATTTTGCTAAATGAAACTGAATTGCCCAAATGTAGCGTTATGCCACTTATGCCCAGTCTCAATAGTTTATCTTTCTTAATCAGGTTTCTACTGCTATATGTGATTATAAATGGAACTGATGTATTATCAAAAGCAGTGGTTTGGTTAGTTCTCTAAACAGTGATTTCCATTCCCAGAAATAGCCTTCTTTACCCTGATATGGGTTTGTCATGGTGAGAAAACATTTAAAAGCTGATTAAAGGTCAACCAGACTTTAACTGCTCACACAACATACTGAGGAATTAACTGTATTATAAGTGGTACAAGAAACCTGGTAAGTCTCCCTCATCACTTATATGTTTGTACTTGAATGCTGTGGAAAGGCACTCCTAGGCACCATGAATTCCCTGAGTGAATGTTTGGGTTTCAGATATTTCTGGGACACATATATTGTATGTGTTAATTAAAACTCTATCTGCATTTTAAAGAGTGCTGAGCGCCTACCATTGATGTTCTAGTGTTAATACAGTTGACATCTAAAACACCAATCAGTTTGGTGTTAGATATATAACTTACTCTACAATAACCTAAAATATCCTAATTCTTCCATGCAGCATGTTTGGGTTTGCTTTAAACAATTAGGTTGGTAGGAAATGATATCTTTAGCTCCCATCCATCACAGTACAGTACTTGTATTTAGAAATGGCAACTGGGAGGCTTTTTGTGTTTACTCTAAAAATAATTTATTTGTAACCTGTATTTAACAAGAAATTTTTATGACTATTTTTTCTCAGAGGAATGGTTATGACATAGATATAAAATCTTTTTATAGCAAAGAATCAGTCTTGGAAGATTGAAGATGTATTTATTGTTTGCCAAAAAATCAAACCATAAACAGAATTTTCTCTAGTTTTACATTCCTTCTTAACCTACTTAGCCAAGTAAGTATTCTTCACCTAAATCCTGTGTTTCAGTAGTCATAATGTACTTGGCATCAAAGACAAATGTAACAAACATGGAAATAAAATTTTAGTTCTAGTAGTGAAATGTATAGCTATTTGACTTTATTTTAGACTTGCGCTCTTTGACAAGCAAACAATTTCTATATTAGTTGTGAAACCTCTTTTATGACAGAGGGAACTGAATGCTATAAACAAAGGATGGCCAGCCATTATATTCTTGGAGGCCATTCTACTAACCTGACCCTCTCTTGAATGGTCAAACTCTATAATCAAGTTGGCACCAGCTAAGAGTAATGGATGCACAGGTATGGAGCACAGGTGTTCAGATATTATGAGGTTCCTGAAATACCTTCTCGAGAGGCAAATTAGCAGCAGTCCTTTGCCTTTTTAGAATGCACATGTCATAATACTATACAAGGCATGTAATGCTGCCACCACCCCTTTTTCTTGCTACCCCTTGAATAAAGTTTGTTAAAGCTATGAAGAACCACTTAGAATTTCTCTGCGGGCCAGAGTAGCCTGCCAGTTTGTCATCCCTTCCATAATTCAGTTGACCTTATCTCAATGTACAGTTCTTGCAGGCATGTTGAAAAGTGAGACTACATTCTCTTCAACTGATGCTCTTGGGCGTCTCTAGTTGGCAACCTTTTGGTACCAAAAAGCAGAGTATAAGTATCTCAGTAAATTAAAATGTATTCTATATTTGGGTTAGTGCTTTGGGCTTCTTTGGGAAAGTTGCTTCCAGCTTTCTCTAACCAGCAAATTTTGTGAAGGACTTAATAGCTGTACTATAAAATGTGCTTTGCATGACGAAGGTTCCAGGTTCAGTCCCTGCTATGTCCTGGCAACAGGAGTAAGAAGGATCTCTTGTACTAAACCTTGGAGAGCCACTGCCTCCTCCAAAGGCCATGCTGGGTTAGATGAACCAATAGTCTGACTCCAAAGGCAATTTCATATGTTGAAATAGTTAAAGGTACAGGTCTAATGTAAAAATGAATGTTAATTCCTGTGATATCCTATATTGCTTTCCAAAACTAATACCTGAGCAGAAATGTGTCTCAAATGTTTGGTTTTTCAAAAGGTGAATTAGATCTGAAGGCCCCTCATTTTCCTCCAGAGTAAAGCAGTAAATATTATGTACTATATGTTAGTCTGGCTACATCAAGTTTTTTAAGTTGTTCATCTAGGTCAGCGCTGGAATTTACTGCAAAAGTATTGAACTGTTGAAAAACCCATGGGCATAACAGCTGAGCAGTAGAATGGCTAAGATGACATTAGAGTAGGAGTGCACAACTTTTTCAGTCTTGAGGGCTGCATGTCATGCTAGCTTGGGGGCTGCACGCACACCTAAGTGATCCTGATAAAGATCACTCCTTTCCACTGCTTGCAGTGAGGAAACTGCGATCTGTATGAAGATTGCTGTGGGAGGGGTGTAGAAAAGGCTCACGCTTCACTGCTGTTGTTAGCAAGGAAAGAGCAGTCGGTATCAGGGAAACTGGAGAAAGGAATTTGGTAGTGGAGATCAGGGGCACCCTTGGGGATGTACTTAAAGCCTCAAAGGGCTGTGGGTTGTGCACCCTTCATTTAGAGGGTTGTTGTAATTGTAGTTACGGCAATGCTGAGTTGCTGAGGGGGGAAATGCAAATGCCAGCTGTGTGGCCAGCTTTACTCCAAAATCTTGAAGGCTACAGCTTTTATTTAGAAGCAGACAGCCATGACATTCGCCAATAGATTGTAACCATATAAATCTCTACTCTCTAGTAAAGAAAATAGCTAGATGTAGTAAGAAGCTAATGTACATTAATATATTAGTGACCTGATATGTGTTCTGCCAAAAGGCAGGTTCAGACAATGCCGTGCCCAGGTGACTGACACAAGATCTATTGTTCACTTACACATAGGTACTCATAGTGTGCAGTAGTTCATTTACATTATGTTCTCCCCTTTATTGTACACACCACAGCTATTAATCTTTATACTTGAAAAAAATGGTGGTGTAGGGAGAAGTTTGGCAAGGAGAGATGTTTGCTTCTGCTTTAAAGAAGCTGAACTGTTAGCAAGATATGACTTGCCCTAGTATTGCTTAACAACACTCTTTGTCTACGAAACTGGCGTTGAACTTCTGAAGTCAATGTCACAGGAAGTTTTTTTGGGGGGTGGGGGAGGCAAAAGGGCAAAAAATACCAGCATATTTTAGCTTAAAGCTCTTACGGCCAGTAACTAAGCCTTAGAAGAAGCTTTTAAACTTTTTAGAATGAAAAAAATGCAAAAGCCGTGAAACCACCACACAATTGGTGGTCGAGGGCAGGAGAAGGGGGAATGGCTGGGGAACCCCAAGGGTTGAATTTGTCTCCTTGGTTTGCCCCTGGTGTATGATACAGTCATTCTTTTAAAAAAAAATTGCCATTCTTATGGCAAGTGGCAACTGCTTTGAAGATTTAGGAAATATTTCCTGAAATCTTTTCCTTCTACCTTAACTGGATTTTCTGCTTTTCTTAGGAGAAGAGAAGGCAAGGAGAAATATATTCAAATAAAAGAGTGTACTTTTACATATTTTTCTTCGCTTTTAACAAGCTGTCTCTGCAATATAAACTTTCATACTATCGGGTAGAATTTAAAACCAAGTTGAGGCTACCGAGTCCACCTATTTCTGCTCCTATACCTCTTCTGCTTGCTTTATAAGCCCCCTAAGCTAGAGCACTTGTTGGCTACATTCTTCCCTGTATTTTTAGTAGCTGCTGTATGAGCTCACACTGCTATTTTCGGTTGTTTTGCGACTGACAGTGTTCTCGGCAGAAGAGCAAGTGGGAAATGCATTTCTACACAGTTTCTAACTTAGGCATGGTGCCCCATGAGTCATGTTGTCCTGTGCCATTTCACCAACAAACCACAGAACCGGTCATAACTCTTTTAAAAAAAAACCCTCTTACTATTCATCTGAGACAACTGGATAGCATATACTGGCAACAAAGTAATGAAATTATGATACTCCCACTTCAGTCGGGAAATCAATGGTCCTGTCTTCGTTAAACTATAGAGAGCTATACCACCTTCTATGAATTGGTGGGTATGTTCATGGGTTCAATCCATAATGCAAAATCTATATGTGTGATTCCTAGAGTATTCATAGTGTCTCGTGACCACGAAAGGCGTGGAATCACGGGCATTAAATTAATGTGGTTGTCCAACTGTTTCCACATGCTTGGCAAGGTGCAAGGCTCACCTCTTTGGTATTTCACTTTTAAATTGGCAGACTGCCATGCCAAGGCTCTCTGTGAAATTAACACCCAAGATAAGATATTTCTGAATTTTGGCCTTTGATATATTAGGAACAAGTCCAAGGATAGAAGGCTTGTTTTCTAATAGCCAATTTACAGTCTTTAGAGGGACATTATAAAATGCAATATAACAGCACTCATTAAATGCCATGTTAGCATCCGTATGTAGAAAGTCATAATGCTTCACTCTCTGAAGGACCATCTATATTTCTGGTCCAGTATTTAAGTAGTTTTAATCAAAATGCTAATCTAAAATCAACACTGTTCTAAATAGAGTGTGGATAAAAGTGATGATTTATAATCTGACATTTTAGAGAGATATAAGTGAATAAGGGGGCAAACCTATGGCTGCTAGACAGCAGCTAGACAGCCATAGGATATGCTGTTTTCCAGGAACCAACCTCAAAGCCCGTGTTCCAAGGTCGGTTCCCGAAAAACCGACCTCTCCCCACTTCCGCTCTGCCTTGGAGGCAGCATGGAGAAGCCCTGTCCTCCACACTTGGAAGAGAAGTGCGGAGTGACTGAAAGGGGGCATGGCTGGGGGCGTTCCGGGGCAGGGATTGCAGAACTGTGTGTACGACACATCCTGTGTGTCATACAGCAACCTCCTCTCCCGCTCAGCCCCCACGCAGCTAGACAGCCACAATCAGTTATCTAGCAGAAAAAGCAGGGCAGGAGAGGCACAGAGGGAACAATCCCCCTGTGCTTCTGCCTTGCTTTGGATAGGCAGTCGCCTCCAAGTTCGGAGGCGGCTACCTATCTAGATAGGATTGCACCCTAATAGTCGAAGGGCTGGGGGACGCTGGGAGTTGTAGGACTTTTTTTTTTCTGTCCAAACACGCATAGGATTGGCCCTAAAGTTTCCCCTCTTTAATGTCCCGAGGCTTTATAATTATGTATTATAGAATAATTATGTATTTTTGCTATCATTGAAGCCTGCCACTTTGTAACTTCTTAATGTTTTAACCTTTGTTCAGTGAACTACAGATATTCATAAGCTCAATACAGTAGAACTGCATTAACTGAATTGGAATGATTTGCATCCCAGTTCATCATAATTTGCTGTCTGATTGTTGAAATGACATGTGGACTTGGGGAGGGAGGAGAAGGACGGGGACATCAAATTGGTTTCAACAGAAACACAGATTTTATCATTTGATGAAAGCAATAGTGGGCATGTTTTGAATTAATTTACAGAAAATAAAGTGTTGCATTTATTTTTAATCGTGATATTTTAAACTGCTCTTCCAAAGGGGCAATCACAACAACTCTGTGATGTGGGGCTGAGAGAGTTGTTCAAGGTCACCTAGACTGGTCCAAGATCAGCTAGAGACTTGAAACGTGATTTGCGTCTGGATCTGTCTAGTCTAAGCTCATGCTCTAGCCTGGTTCTCAGCCCCCTAACAACTAATACAGTGGAAGGAGAGGTAGAACACAGTGAACAGAAAATAGTATGTGGCAAGGCAGGGTGAAAATGATTATACAAGAACACGATGAGTTAGATGCTATTTTTAAAAATCTTCTGTCCTACAAGCCCACACACTAAATCATGAACCTTCAATGGACATTACACACATATTTTCAGATAGTTACCAATAATTATAAGGGCTAGAAACTGGGTTTCCCTTTAATGAAAGCAGACATTTCCCAATATTCTGAAAAATTAGTCTTTTTTCCACTCCGCCTCAAACTCCCCATCCACAATCCTCTGTCAAAAGAAAAGTAGCTGTCAAGACAAAGGTTTCTGTCCTAGTAGGTCACTTTCCCCTGAAATCTCATTTTGTAGTCCAGAGATGATGATGCATTTATATACTGCCCCATTGCTGAAGCTCTCATTTTATGGGATAAGCTTTCAATTATATGAGTCCTCACCTGCAGTTTGAAGTTAATCAGTTGAGAAACAAGTTTTCTTCATCTACTGCGAATGAGAACAAGTCCTATGTTGGTCCTCCTTGCTAAAGCATGATCATTTCAGAGCCTGCCATCTTGAAAATGCTTAAGTTGTTTTTTAGGAGTCTGGGGAAAGGGAGAAGGGGAGAAATCAGAGTGGCGCTACAACTGGTTCTGAATGCAGTCAGTTCTGAATAATCACTCGTATCAGAGTGAAAGGCAAGCTTCTGAAACTTATGAACATACTCATCATACCCCATGAAGTTCCCAGGATCAAGCCTGAGTCTAACTTCCTACTTCCTGGAAGTCAATATCCATTGGCAGATAAAGACCTGATAAAATATAGCAACCTAGTTATTGACCTTGTACTTTAGCAATGTAATACAAAACCACAAGAGAGCCTTTAGCAATAGAAATTATCTTGTGTATCAGATGGAGCTTCTTTTCCCAACAGCTGGAGACCTTTGAGTTGATTGGCATAATATATTGTGACTGTTTCTACAATAACTGAATACACTAATTTCTCACTATTCCATGCTGAGAGACTGTTATTTTATTAGACTAAAAGGAGGTCTCTCACTATCTGATTAGGAAAAAACATGATGGAATGGATTAAGCAGTACAGTATGTAGAGACTATAATTCACTGAGCTACAGCGAAGCTATCTTACATAAGAATAAGTGTAAGGCTTATTACTCAAGATCTACCAGACCCATTTTGCTCATTTTTGTATTAAACTGAAGCTTGAGCAATGTAGATGTGCAGAAACTTTGAAAAAGTTCGAAGCTTGAACTTTGGGCAGCTCGGGAAGGAAGAGGGATGAGACAAGGGGCAGGTTAGTGCATATGCCCACACTGTGCGTGTAATGTAACATATGACATAGTGTGTGTATGCATGTGTAATAATAGTGAGCCCTTAGAGTGCTGGGCCAATGAAAGGACAGGCACAGAATGTTGGGAAAGGGGCTGAGGAAGAGTGAGTTGGTGATAAAAGTAGGAGGAAGAGACGGTGAGGAGAAAGAGCTGAAAGGACACCAGAGGGAGAAGAGAGAAAAATCTTATATCATGTGTTTTCAACCTCAAACTTCAAGAAATGGTAAATGATCTTTTTAAAAAACTTTTTTTTATTTTTTTTTTGTAGTATATTTATTTTAACAGTGTAAAATTGTTGAAGTCGCAAGGGAAACAGGCAAACATATTCTTATCCAGTCGTGCTCAGACGACTAGCCCCCATAGTGACATGGGATTTGCAGTAGTAATACGTACTTGTAATATGTAATTGTCCTGGACAATTACAGTTAGAGTGTTGCTAAAGGCAGCCTTTCAGAAGCACTTTCTACAATAGATTGACAGCTATACTTTGTATTTCGTGATCTTATATTATCATGATCACAATCTAAATTAGGTCACACTCTACCTAAGTGGTGGGAAGTTAAGAGGAGTTATCACAAGATAGGTTTGGTTTCCTTTGAAAGGATGAGCAGTGGAGATGTATGGTGTCTTTTTAATCCCATATACTAAAAATGAACTCATTCTTCAATCTGGAGCCAAAACTGTACCACCCATGCACAAGATGGAGATATCAACAGGCTTCTGGGGACCCCAAGATTTGCCAAAGTACCAACAAAAAAAAACATTACAAAATTAATGGTGGGGACCACCACCCCTCCACAAAAAATAAAAAAATACTCCAGTGAGAACTGAACATGCTCAGTGGCTACAGAATGTTAGCTGACGGCTGGGAGAAAAAACAAAAAACCAGGGTGGGTGGGAGATGGATTGGAGTATCCTGGAACCCTGGCTGGAACCCTGAACAGGAACACTCCACACTGCAACAGTTTGTTGCAAATCCCAGTTGTAACCTGCTTTTTTAGAAATACAGCAATGTGGAAATGCAGGAGCAAGTACAACACAGGGAGGCACTACTAGTCCCATTAAAACATTAGTCTTCACCCCCATCCAAATCAGCTTTCTGTCAGTCACATCCAAACTACTGCTATTCAGCTCTGCTTGAACAGTCTCTAAAACTTAAAAAGTCTTAGAAGGACCCACAAACTAATAAAATAAGCCATACATTTCAGCCCCCTGCTGGTATTGCACTTGTAAACATCAACTGCCCATTAGTGGGTATCCCTCCTAGGGATGTACGAAAGTCAGCTTTCCGCAGATTATGTTCGGGGGGGGAGGCGTTCCATCCCTCCCCCCGGAATCCTTGACGGGGGGGGGAGGCGATCCGTTCCTCCCCTCCGGAATCCTCGACGGCCAGCTGTGCTCCACGGCTGCTCCGCAGAGCAGCCGGCCAGGCCCAGGCCAGAGCCGTCCGCAGCCAGATTTCCGGCCGCGGAGGGCTCTGGGTAAAAAAAAACCCCGCATACGCAAATGGCGGCGGCTACAGCTGCCGCCATTTGCGTTCCTTATTTTTCGCCATCTTAGTCTATGTAAATATTTACGTAGACTATTACGGCGAAAATAAAGGGGAAGCAAATAGCGTAGCGGGCACTATTTGCGTCCCTTTTTGATTCACCGTTTTAGCCTACGTAAATATTTACGTAGGCTAAAATGGCGAATCAAAAAGGGATGCAAATAGCGCCCGCTATGCTATTTGCGTTCCCCTTTATTTTCGCTGTAATAGTCTACGTAAATATTTACATAGACTAAGACGGCGAAAAATAAGGAACACAAATGGCGGCGGCCATAGCCGCCGCCATTTGCGTATGCGTTTTTGTTTTTTTTTAACCCAGCAGTGATAGGCTACATAAATCTTTACGTAGCCTATCATGTCTCTGTAAAAAAACAAAACAAAAAACCGACAAGACTGCAAATGGCAGCGGCAGCAGCCAGTCGGAAGACCAGCCGCTGCTGGAGCCGCCGCCGCCCAGAACATCCGCCCCAGGTAAGTCTCGTCCTGGGGGGGATCTGCGGGGGGGGGGTGGCAGGCCGTTCCGCCACAGATTTCGGGGGGCCGAATGCACTAGCATTCGGCCTCACTGAGATCCGTGGCGGAATTCTCTGACATCCCTAATCCCTCCCCCTACTCCACAGTTAATTATCAGGCCACACAAATTCTAGGGAGAGAGAAATTTCTCCACTGACTAACCACAGCATAATGTACAACTACATCATATGCATGAAATGTGTGATCAATCAATATTCAACTGTGTGTGTGTGTGTGCGCGCGCACGCGCGTGCGTGCACATATATAAACTACAACTAGGGAAATCAAGTGGCACAAAGATAAAAATGATTTGTTAAGTATTTAAAATTCCCCCAAATATTTATAAATACAAAGGGAACGAAAAATTGTGAAACTGAAATTCTGTGCATTTTTTGTTTGCCAGTTGATAGTCTGTAATACTCCTTCATATATTGGGAATTTGCTCCTCGTTGTTCTTTTTAAGAATCAAGAAAGCCCCACATAAGATACTTCAAGATTTTTTTATTTTCATTTTTTTAACCAATTAATTATTTGAAGCAAAAGCTTCAAGTACCAAAGCACCACCATCAAATACCAAAGCACCATCAAGTACCAAAGCACTACCAAAATGGCAGCCACAGCCAGAATCTTCAAGCCACTTTCTTTTCATTTTTTGCCACTTACCTATTGCCAAAAAAAAGGAAATGTATCACCCAAAAAGCGGGCAGAATATGACACATATTTGTATAAAATTTGCACATGGTAATGGATCTGTATAGATGCAAATTAAAAAAATATTTAAATAGAAATCCAATATATCTTGCACCATAGTTGTGGGGAAGACAGTTACCAGGTGGCCTGTGTGTCTGCTCTGTCTGATGTCCGTGCTCACTGTTGATGGGCAACTTCAAGGCCCTGAGGGCACTCCCTTGTGGTTTTTTCTCTTTAAACCAGACTTGGATAAGACAGGCCTTCGACTGCCCTCTGACAGCCCTTTAAAGAGAGGGCTGTCCTCTGTAAAGTAGGACATGGCCACTGTGTCCATGGCAGGCACAGTTTTCTCACCATCCCTGGCTAAATTCCAGCTGCAGCCAGTCACAGGTGAGGCTAGATTCTGCCTGAGTGAAAGGTACCCAAGGCTGGTCATATTTTGGCACCTGAGGCAGCAAATCCCACAATTGTCTCTTCCCTCTCCCTGATAGTAATGCAACACTAAATTAAATAATTTAACAATTTGCTGCCTGTCATAACAGTTAAAATCAGGGGCCTGAGGTGGCAACCAGGTACCCCTGCTGTCTGAAGAGAGGTGTGGGGCAGGGAGGCGGTGGGCAACCAGGAAGAAGGCCTCCTTTGGTGGGGCTGCTGTTTTCTCATGTTGTGAACTCTCCAGAGAGCTTTGGCTTTGGGGTGATATAGAAATGTAATAAATAAATAAAATACTGTTTTGTTGTTGTTTGGACTAGTATTTTAGGGCAGTTTTAGATTTTACTTTGCCTATTACTTTGTAATCCGCCCTGGAAGTGTTGTTCATGGAAGGGTAAGATATCAATTCATTCATTAATAAAATAAAAATGTGTGAAATTGGTATTGCCACAGTTTATATGCTTGTTTTCACTCTGATAATGGATCAAGTGTGCATCAAACAGATCCCTGTTACCTGTGGTTTGTTTGTGTCCACTTTTTTTGTTTTTGTTTTTTACCTGCAGGGTTGGCAGCTCGATGTGACACTTAGGATGTGGTGGAGACTGGCTTTTTACAGACCACTACAACTGCTTGGAAGTGCTCACTGCTTGAAGTGTTGCGCCAAACATCCAATCCAGGGTTAATCCTGTGCATAGCATTGAGATTCACATTATTGCCTCACCTTGGTCTGGCAGGAAATAACACCTGCCAGAGGATTAAATTTATGTTATTTATTTTAGATATTTTATCTTTTGACACATAAGTGAGCTTGCAAACTAGCATAAAAACAGTAGCAAACAAAACAAGCTCATCAATAAATAAGCAATTTTTAAAAAATACACAACAGCAGATAATTTTTAAAAAACCCAATAACCAACAGGAAAATCCGCAAAATAAATCAACAAATGTTCAGCAGTTAGTGCACCATAAATCAATGCACCTCCAAAGCCCACTGAAACAGAACTGTTTTCACTTGCCCTTTAAAGGGTAACAGCGTTGGAGTAAGAGCAGCCTCCATAGTCAGAGAGTTCCAGAGTTTTGATGCCACCACCAAAAAGGCCCTGTACCACTTAAGCACCCACCTGCCTCCGATGGTTGGAATGCATGAACCAAGGCCTCTGTACATAACCTACAATTACAGGTAGGTTCATATGGTAAAAGGTGGTCCTGGAGATGTCCTGGTTCCAGACTGTTTGAGGTTTTAAAGGTCAAAAACAATACTTTGAATTGACCTTGGAAGTGTATGTGCTCTTAGCAGTTTGTCCATTGGCAGCTGCATTCTAGAGTAGTTGTAGTTACCTGAGCACTCTTTAAAGACAGCCCCATATAAGGCACATTACAGTAGTCGAATGTTGTATGTATAGGTCCTGGGAGATAGCTATTTGCCTAGTAAGGTGCTAACTGATCAGGAAAAAAAAGCTTAAGCTATCAATATTTATTCCCCAAATCATTAGACCTCCTGACCTTGAGAGCACAACTTGTTCTTTAAAAACTCCAAGACAGGGAAACATTCAGTGGAATAACTTCCAGATGGATATTAACTATTACTGCTGTTGCGAATGTCACTGTGCTAATCTTGTATACATTTAAACTTACATAGAATGGTCACAAATTGTACCTCACGGCCATTCGGCCCCGGTATTTACAATTCTTGGTGGGTGGGTATCTGTGTGCGGGGGGGCATTTCTATATGAGGCTTTTATCTTGCACCTTTACTGGGACTTGTGCTTCCGGATTCTTTGCAGGATTAAGATTGGCTCCTTTACACATGCTGTTTTCTGGGCGGTTTCTTTCTCTGCCTTTGTACATGTTTCATTATACAACCACTAGATAGTGCTGTGGTATAGCAGAACTGCAGAATTACACAAGACTCTCATTCTGCCATAGCTACATAATACCAGACTGTCTTCGTTGGTTGTAAAGCACAGGAGAGGCCCTGGAGGAGGATGACATTGCGTAAGGGACCCACAAACTACCGTGAGTGAGCATTCACTGGCACACAATAAAAGCCTTGGGTAGAAAGGCTCTATGTACACAGACATGCCAACTGAAGATAAGTCCTCATGCATCTGATGAAGTGGCATTTATTCTACAGGAGTTATTGCCATAATAAAACAGTCGATCTTTAAGGTTCAACTAGGCTCTCTGTTGTTTATTCAGTGGAATATTCCACTGTCCAGGATTAACTCTGATTCTGTGTCCAGTTCAGGAGGCAGCGATGCCTGCCTAAAGATTGGTCAAAACAAATACTGATTCAAGTGAAATTTGGCTGCAGATTCAACAATCCTGTCATGATATCATCCCTTGTTGGGTTAATTCTATCAGAATCTTTACCCCTACCTTTTCTTCCCCTTTATTATACACGTGTCTTTCCAGCAGCGCAGTCAATGAAAATATGCGAAGAACTAATTTCGAAACAAAACAGTATCAAATCAAAAAGGCACCTTACAATAGGTACCAGACTCTGGAGGGCTTGTATTACACTGTTCCCTGGCTGAAATCCCTCCACTTTGCTTTGGCTAAATTTCTTGGCAAGGCACCCCAAACCTGACTGTAGGGGTCATTAAAATGCTCTGATGGTGGGTTGGAGAGGGGGCTGCACAAAGACAATGCTAATGACTCCTCACCGTATGGCTCTTTTCTTCCCTTATCAGTGATTATGGCAATGCAGGCTTCACAGCACAGCTGAACCCTTCCATTTCCATTCATAAGCTGCAAATTAATGTGCTGTTTCTCAGCTGTTAAACAAAAACTGAATGCTCCATCTTTTCCCCTTAGGGCTGCTGGAGGAGGCCTCGTGTTGTGATTGTTACTGAGAGGTGATGATCTCCACGTTTGCTCCCTGTGGCTGAAAGGACATTGTTAAACCAGCTACTGTATAATTGCTTTAAGCTTATCCTTGATCATGTCCCTGGATAAATCAAGAGGATAAAAGACCAAAAACAACAACAACAACAAATCCCATTGCCAAACAGCTCTTATACAATCTTTATATTACAGACACTATTAGCACATTTGCCTTGACTCCATGGCTTACTTTAAATTCCTCGCATTGCTCTGCAACTGGGCCCAAATCACTGAGCATAAAAGAAATCAGTCTATTTTTAGAAGCAAATAGAACTCTGCCAGTTACACATACCAGGGAGGTGGCAAAGCTAGTGAGACTAAAATCCTGACAGTCTTTTGCGAAGTTGAATGTCAAAATAATCAAAGATGGGCGTTCAGAGAGCTTAAAACAGCAGCTACATAGGAAGGAAAATAAAAATAAACAGCAGATTGTCAAATGCATACATGTACACAGCAGGAGACAAAATCTGATCAATATCTAAGGTTTACCCTTAAAAAGAAACCTACAGGAACACATAACATGTTACAAAACTAATGAGATTTTATAACAGAAAACATCCTATCCTGTAGGCATCAATACATGGGCAGAGGCTGAGGGCGGAGGGAGCCTGATGTAGCATGTGCCCCTCCCATAACGCTTCAATAATGTGAGAAGATTTAGGCCACCGGGGAGGACATCACAGTGAAGTTCCTTCTAACAGGAGTATCACCCCAGCCAGGAACTACTAGTGTGGCAAAGTTCTTCCATAATTACAGGAGCCGTGCAGGAGGCACATGATGCAGCACTTGCCATTCTGCAAATATAAAGTAATCTGCTTACATGGATCAGTGACACCACTGCCCATGAGGCAGGCCTGGAGTCGGGCCTGGCATACCAACACAGGTCAGTGATGTCATAGACTCAGCCATTGCCAGTACTACTACAGTAGCTGTTGATGTAGAAGGGATGGGTTCTTACTTCTTCCTTCTCTGTGAGTGCAGCAGTGGCAATGATGGCATGCCAGGCCTCACTAGACCTTGGCCAGAGCCTGCCATGCCCACAGGTGAATTATATGAACCTAAGTTGGCTACCATGAAGCCAATTGTGTGGATGGGATGTCTGAAATTTTTCCAGACTAACAATGCATTCAGTAGTCCACTCTATTCACGCTAGGGTGGCCACCACTTACACATTGCCAAAAAAGAGGACACGTATCACCAAAATAAGAGGACATTGATTTCCATCACATATGCTAAACTTTATGCAGAGATCCAAATTTAGACATAATTACTAAAAACAGAAATACACTACATCTGTCTAGCCATAGGGGGAAAGCTGTGACCAAGTGACTCTCATGCTTGCTGCTCGGACTACTGTCCAAGCTAACTGCAGATGAACAATTCCAAGGCCCCTACTCTGCTTTCTGAGAGCTCTTCCTCCTTAAAGTAGACTTGGGGCTTCTCCACATTTAGCAAAAATCCTGCAGCATTACTGGGGCTTTGCCTTCTGGAGTCTTCACGAGTTTAACCATCGGCACAATACATGCGCTGTTCCCCACCCCCCATTTTTGCCGGTTTCCTTCCCATATGCTTCCAGGAGATGGTGCTGTTTTATGGCATGATTTTGATTTATTACAACATTTTAAGAATTTTATAAAATGGCAGATTCCCACTTGAAAACGGCGGGAGAGGCATTGGAGGTTGACGATGTCATGAAAAGGACTTCCGTGAGTGAACAATCAGGCGCACATGATAAATGCCTCGTGTCACTCTTGGAGTAGACAGCCCTTGAAACAGAGAACATCTTCAAACAGAGGACTGTTCTCTCTGAAGTAGGACACACAGCCACCCTAATTTACTGCCAGATTCTAGAATTTGACTTATATTTTACTCCTTTTTTCAACCACAGTTTTTCCTAAGTACCAAACCATTGAGGGATGTTTCATTCACTCTTCCCTACCAACAGGGAGGGGCCATGGCTAGGTGGCGGAGCACTAGCTTTGCATGCAGAAGGTCTCAGGTTCAATCCCCAGCATCTCCATATAGGGCTGGAAAAACTCCTGCCTGAAACCCTGGAGAGCCGCTGCCAATCAGTGTTGACAATACTTTGCTAAATGGACGAATGGTCTGACTCAGTATAAGGCAGCTTCCTATATTCCTAGATACGTCCAACAGAAATTCTCCCTTTGTCTGTTAAATGGCATAGTTTGCAACTGAAATTTGGAGTGCCTAGATATCTACTGTTTCTTTTATTATACAAATAAATTCTTTCTCTACTAATGACAGCCACTGAAAATGTACTAAAACATACACCAGAAACAGTGTATTCAAAACACTTGTTTTTTTTAACTTAAAAAACAACTCAAGTTTTTGGAAGAAAATATGTTCAAACAAGACTTTCTTCCAAGTGATTTCTGTATCCCAGTATCTACAACACATTATCCAACACCTTAAAACAAAGGCTAAAACCAACTTTAGAAATATATTTTAATACAAACTATCTTCTATGTTTAAGCTGCTAAAAGAATTTCCATTGTTTAAGAATTATGTTCTACAAACGTTTCTAATTATTTGGTATAACTAACCCCACAAACAAAATTGGAGGTATAGGAGGATTTGCTTACAAAAATAACTCAAATATATCACTGAGAAAAGGAATTTCCTTCTAGCTTGTACATGATACATGAGCTCCATCTCCTGAAAACTGGAGGAAGCAGCAAGATACATTTTAGAGAAAGCAAACTGCGATCAACACGCAGGGCTTCTTCACATGTTGGCCTGGTTTGCACACAATGCTAAACCACAAAGGACCATATAATCCTGCCCATATGCTTAGGTAATTGTCAGGGGCTTTGCTCATGTGCCCACCGGTTAAAACAGCTAGACTGGTGAGTATATGGGGCAGGCTTTCATAGTGGTGAAACTTCCTACTTCCTGCTCTGTGCTTTAAACATGTATTTGTTGAATTTGGCCTTTCCTGAGTAGGTAGTGAACAATCTCAAATGTTTTGATTTCCTCAATTTTGATCCTGTTTTTGTACGTTTATAAGTGCTTTGTGAGGGTATCTCTCTGAAAAGTGGGATATGAATGCATTTAATAAATAAATACACAGTTTAGCATTACATGTACAAGCCTCAGGAGCCTCTCCTCTCCTCTGGTGCAACTGTGATAATATCAGAAGCTTTCACTCTCATTTTCAACTAATCACAGTTAGTTGACAGGTCCAGTGTAGGAACGATGGTTAGTGTTAACAGAAATAAGGATAATTAACCATGGTTTGAAGTTGGTTTATTTCAATAAACCATCATGAACAGAAACCACAGTTTATTCAGGTTTGGACATAATGAGAAATTGTGGTAAGGGAAAGCTTCTGATCTCCTTTAGCAGCTGAGCTAGAGGAGCGGGGTGCGGGAAGCACATCAGCCCAAGCCATGTGAACGTAACATTACACAATGGTTTAGCATTATGTGCGAACACAGCTTATATTTCTTAGCTGCACACTTAATATTATTTTAGTCTATACACATAGAAATCTAAAGTATGTGACTATCAGGTGTTTGGAAATACATCTATCATACAGGTATAGTCATAACCAGAGAGCCAGAGTTGGCTGTGGCTTCTGATAAACCCAACTTGTTACTAGCTACCATGTGAAATGGCTCTGAGCCAATAAGAGACAGTAAGTGAATCTCCTCCAACATTTCAGAATGAGAATGTCCAGTTCAGGGACTTGGAAGCATACTACAAAACCTATAAAGATCCAGAGTGCTCCCAGCAATAAGTACCCTTCAACGAGGAGTTGGTAAGAGCCTACTTCCTAATAAATATGTTCTTGTTCTTCGTATTTTTATTTGGGATTTGATTTCATTTCATTTGGGACTTATTCTATTTCTGTATAACCCAAGGACCTCTGTGTATTAACTTATTCCCCTAGAGTTCCTTTATAACTCCAATATACCTGGCCTAAATAATAATTTTATTTTCCAAGCCAGGGATTCTGAAGCCAGAATTACATATTATGGTCAACATGTAGCAGAGACCAAAAAGCAGCAACCCCATATCTCCTTCCACTCTCCACCTCCATAACTTTCAGGAATGCACGTTTCTCCATCCCCCACTCCACCTAATACACTGAGCGTTGGTTCGAGGGGTAGAGAAAGTCATGACACAACAAACCGAGGGTTATACGAGGGTTGCTTAACCCTCAAATAACCCTCGGTGATCAGGTTCGCACATCACAACGACCCCCCAAGTGGGGGTTGCATATTCAAAATGTCACTTGCACCCACCACAGCTCATCATGGGTTAAACAACCCCCGATGAACCTGCTGCATCGTGCGAACCAGGTCAGTGATGTCACATCACACATTTTGCATTTCTAAACAATGGGGAAGAGGAGGAGAAAACATAAGGCTACTGCTTTGGCCACAGCCATGTCTCAGCCATAAAATCGAATTATAACTGTTGTGTGTGGCCTGTTGGCTGGAAGTATGAGGGTCCTCAGAATTTGTTCAAGTATATTGTCCCCATTATCCAGCTTCAGTCTGGGGGAAGCCTGGTGCCTGTTCCCTCCATCGATCAGACATAAATTCAGCCTACTCTCTTCCTTACACCCACACCTCAAGGTTGCCTTTTCTTTTCTTTTTACAGAAAATCTGGCACTTCACAGTGGGATGTGATTGTAATGTGTGCACGTAGAACATACTGCCCCAACACACCCCTTCTTTTTCCTTGTGTGTGTGTACATGCTTTGTTGTTTAGAGTCACGTTCCATGACATTTATAAGCCTACACAGAGTTGGAGAAAAGCCTCCGAACTGGGAATTTGACAGAACTAATGCAGAAGAGTTTTAGATTCAAACTTCGCATAAGAGGCATCATGAGTCCCAACGAAACTTTATTTGGAGTGTAGGATATTAAAAAAAAATCCTAAGGGAAAAAAAACAGATACACATAGTACAGCAGGCTACAGGCCTCAGCCCACACCCTACTTAGGACTGACTACATCAGATCCTGGAACAACCAAAGTCAATTGGGGGGGGGGGAACCCGCTCAAGGAACAGGCTCTGTTGTTCCTGCCATAGAAACTCAGTTCCTTCAGCATTCTAGGAAGCAGGCAGAAGCCTTTGCGCACAGCTTCCTGGCATGCTCGAGGGATGCTCTAGGAACAAGGCTTCTATGGGAGAAACCATAGATCTCGTTCCTAGATAATTTTTCATTTTTTTCAGGGGGCGTGGGGATGGGATACACATTTTGCACCCCGATCTATATAGAAGGGTTCTCTCTCCTTGAAGCTTAATAATGTTGTCCCCGAGCACTATCTTGTATTTGGATGCATCTTTAAATAGCTTCAAGGAGGCTTTTTTCAGACTGGCTGCTGTGCCGATACTTTCAGACACAAATATTAACTTTGCCCTAATAAGGTTAACCATTAGGCAGAGGGAGGCAGTCAGCTTAGGTGGCAGATGCTGGGGGGTGGCAGCAAAGCATTGGAGGAGAGAGCTGTGGGGCATGTGGCCTGCCCTGCACCCCTTCAGCTGGCCTGCAGCATTCAGGCTGCAGTGGAGGCTGCTGTGCCATTGCCAGTGTTGAAGAAAGGTTCGGCTGCCAGTTCAGTTAGCTTCTGCACGGGGACTAGGAAGGGGATGCCATCTTGTCCTTCCCTTCAGACAGCAAAATGTCTTGGGCCAGCCCTGCTGTTAAGAATATAATACTGGGTGTTTTTTGGCATCACTGCCCTTACCATAACAATTACAACTTCACATGACATGTCAGGAAAGGAGTCCCTATGTTCTGGAATTATTTTCTTCATCTCTGAAACATTGATGAACGTTGTGTGGGAAGTAGCAGTGGAGTCTGCAGGGAGCGACTTTCGCAGGGGGAAGAGAAATTGGTGTGCATGACTAGGATCTGGGGTTCTGGAGAAGCCTGGATGACTCTCCTAACTTTTCACATAGTTATCAGTCACTTTTTTACATCACCTAACATAATACAACTTTTGCATGACTTGAATTTTTGAATGCACAAATGTTCTTTTAGAACTGCACTCCTCCACCCACCCCCCAACTGCACATTTTGTGACTGGTTGCCCATTTAAAAAGCCCTGATGTCAAACACAGAGTCTGTTTTAATGTAAGAGAAAAGTCTGAACAAATTTCTAGCCTTTTTATTTATATAGAACGTGCAGCAGCAATTTAAATTAAAAATGAATTAATCAGGTACTCCCATTCCTTACCAATAGGATATGGATAAAATATTTGAAGTTGTATCCAATGTTAGTCCTACTTAGAGTAGACCCATTGAAATAAATGGGACTTAAGTTGGACTAACACTGGATACAACCCCTGATTTGCTACCACAAATCTTTTAAGAAAGCCAACAGCATTATTTATTGAATAAGAAATCGTAAGGAGAAACCAAGGTTCAATAGCGCCAATTCCAGACTTCCCTCCAATTTCCTGGTAAAAGCAGTGTATATGATCATTTCACAACCTTACTTACAGAGCTGATTCACCCTTTATTACCTGCACAGGAATACAGTCAGTGGAGGCTGGTGGATCCGATTTCGGTGAGGCTGTGATTCCATTCTGGGTTTCGGTCAGAGCCAGCCAGAACTCTAAAGGAGCTATCCAAGGTGCTGAACCCACTTGGAGGGTAGGGTTAAGCACCTTGGATAGCTCCTTTAGAGTTTCTGCTGGTTCTGACTGAAGCCCAGAATGGAATCACAACCCCACCGAAATCAGAGCCACCATCCTCCACTGAATACAATTAAGAAACATTATGTCAGAATTTTTAAAATGTGTGTGAATTTAGCAGAAAAGATCCAAAACCAAGAGTGGGCTGCTATCTAGTCTTTTCATGTCGGTCCTTCTGCAGGTGTCCCTTAATGGAAGAAAAGACAGTTTGTTAAACCAGCCACAAAGTAGCAGAGAGTTTACCATCGAAACAAAGGCTGCCAGCTGCCATAACTGTACATTTTAGTCTCAGTGACATTGGAAATTAAATAAGTCATGCAGGCTTACACAATCAGTGACCCACAAAATTGAATGTAATTCAGCAGCTGAGTATTGTGGCCTGCCAGGTACTTGATAGCTGCCTTGTTTTTGCAGTTTCAGGGAAGCAGCAAAAAAAGAGGTTTATCAAGCACCAGTGAGCTACAGTGCATGCTTGGTGGTTGAATCTGGATCAGTGGGTCACAAGTTGTGCAGGCCTGGCTTAAGACAACGGTAGGCACTTGGAAGCATGGCAAGCTGCCTTATACTGAGTAGGACCATTGTTCCATCTGGTATTATCAACACTGACTGGCAGCAGCTCTCCAGGTTTTCAGGTGGGAATTTTTCCAGCCCTGCCTGGAGTTCCTGGGGATTGAACCTGGGACTTGCTGCATGCAAAGCAGGTCCTCTACCACTGAGCCACTTAAATGTCATGAATGTCCAAATTTAATCAGCCCGGTTGCATTTCAATGCATGACATTGCTCTTCTTTATGCCACAGTCGAGTTATCAATCTGTTAAAAGAGACTTGATATCCAAATATAGGAGCCAGTCTACCAACTGTTCATTACTGGATAAAAGTGTTGCTGTTGGACATCTTTCTTTCATGAAGTAGTAGAAACTTGGATGACTGAGCTAACTATGTAATGCTACCATTGTGGTAGGAAGAGTTGCTTGCCTTTTTATAGGATCATGGGTCCCATTATCCCTGCATTAACATCTTTTTCTGCAAAGAGAAAATGGTTCAGCATTATCACTGTGACACAGGAAAAAGTAGCCCAACAAAAGAATTCCCATTGCACCATATTTTATCTCAAGTAATAAACCGCAATCTCTCCAGCTGATAACTTTGGACTTCAACTTGTTAACTAAAACATGCTGAGGTGAAGAGAAATCTGGAAAGAGTCTCTATGACCATGTCTCCACGACAACAGAAGGAGAAGCAAATGGAGGAGTACCAGATTTTTTTTTTTAAGGAATCAGCTTTGCTGAGTTTTGGTCCATGCAGGGCTCCATGAGGCAGTGCTCCGCACCAGTAAAAATCACTTCACAGAACATACTTCCTGGGGGTTGGAGTGAATGTCATCTGACTGGCAGGGGCTGCTCAACCAATAAGAGAGGCTCCCTTCTCTTTCTCCTTCCCCCTGGAACTCCAGATGCACCTGCATTTCAGGAGCAAGCCTCATTGACGACAATGGGAGTTACTTCCAAGTAGACACACATATGCTTGTGCTGGTAAAGACTGGGGGGGACGGGACACAGGGATGGGAAACCAGCCCCCTTTCTAACTGCAGGATCTCTATAAGGAAGATGTACTGGCCTATCTACACTTATGTTTTTTTCACTTCCAATGAGGTTTCACTGCCTGTCTTTCACGCTACACAGTACCTGCCTCAAATTGGAACCAGAATTTCCTGCTTCTGTGCTACCGCTTTCAGTACCTTGATATCCCCGTATTTCCCCTTAATGTGCTCTGATTTTCCACATTTGTTTCTGTATCCAGTCGTAGTCCCCTCCCACGCCTGTCCATATACGGCAGTGTTTGTTTTTCGCGCCTGTCCAATCACAGCTCTCGACGGCCCCATGTTGTCTTCCGGCTACTGATTACAAAGCTTCCTCAGCACTCAATGTTTCCTCAGCAAAAAGCAAAGGGCTAGATGTACGTGCACTTGTCTGATCTTGGAAGCTCAGCAGGGTCAGCCCTGGTCGGTACTTGGATGGGCGACCACCTGGGAATCAGGCTTCCTGCACTGAGCAGGGGGTTGTTCTATCCCTTTAAATGAGACTGTGTTTTAACCCACTTCTATCCCCTGCTCCAGCTTTTTTTTTTTTAAGTAAGGCATTATCTTCAAATCTTGAAAGAAGCGAATCTTCGAAGAAGCAAATCTTTGAAGAATCGTAGCTTCTCCAGCCCAATTGCTCCGGAAACTTGTCCAGGCAAGCCCAGGCAAGCGTAAATATTTTCACAGTCCCATCCAGGCTCGGTGCACGGACAGAAAAACACACACATATCCAGGCAGACAGTCCTCAGTGTCCACGGACTGACATTGATAAAAATGTCCACGGACAATTTTAACATCATCTCAGGAGCGGGGGACAAACACGGGGCGGTCTTTGAAGTTTTGACGCTTCAAAGCTTCGAAGACGCTAGCAGCCCCCCCCAAACACGAGCACTGGGTGCCACCACCAGTGCCCCTCTTCCTCGCGCTGGCTGTCAAGGGCTGGCATGGGGAAAAGAGCATTGGTGGACACCCACCAGCCTCTTGCCCTGGCCTCCAGCAGGTGGGGGGGGGAGAAGAGGATAGGTGCCTTCTTCTTCCCTCCACCCCCACCTGCTACTAGGGATGTACGAAAGTCACTTACCTTTCTGCAGATTATGTTGATGGTGGAATCCTCGACGGGGGGGAGGCAATCCATTCCTCCCCCCCAGAATCCTCCGCGGCCGGCTGTGCTCCGCGGCAGCTCCGCAGAGCAGCCGGCCAGGCCCAGCCAGGCCAGAGCCATCCACAGCTGGATTTCCGGCCGCGGAGGGCTCTGGGAAAGAAAAACAACAACAACCGCATACACAAATGGCGGCGGCTACAGCCGCCGCCATTTGAGTTCCTTAGTTTTGGCCGTCTTAATCTACATAAATATTTAGGTAGACTATGACGGCGAAAATAAAGGGGAACGCAAATAGCGTAGCGGGCGCTATTTGTGTCCCTTTTTGATTCACCATTTTAGCCTATGTAAATATTTACGTTTTAATACGATGGCATTTACCTCGCCAGCCTACCAAATTCGATGCGATAGCAGATGCAATGTAGATCAGCCTGTAGCTTCTTCCTAAGCCAATAAACCAAGACATGGAGAATCTCAGGTTTGGTGAAGTGCTTTACAGGCTTTAAACTTCAATTCACGGGGATCTCTGTGAATTCTGATGTGGGCATTCAGAAGGCAAGCCTCACTGAGCACAATGGGAGTTACTTCTGAGTAGACACACATATGCTTCTGCTGGGAAAGAGTGTGGGGGGAGAACACAGGCATAGGAAACCAGCCCCTTTCTAACCAAACCAATACTGCGCAGGATCTCTATAACGAAGCTGTGAAGTAGTTACTTCCTAAGGCAATAAACCATACAACAGAATTGGAGCCATGAGATCGTGCTTTAGAGCATTTGGGGAATGTGCTTTAAACTGTGTCATACTGATTTCAATCGAGGGGGATCTCTGTAAATTCTGATGTGGGCATTCAGAGGGCAAGCCTCATTCAGCACAATGGGAGTTACTTCTGAGGAGACAGTAATGGGTTTATGCAGGGACAGGAAACACCCCTTGACCGGGGTCATGGTGAAAGGCACACCCCTGGGCAGGGCTAGCATACCGGAGCTAAATGTGGGGACTGGGGCACACAACAACTATACCGAGGAGAATCCAACTTAAGGAAATTAATCGGACTTTAAGCAGTCTCAGGAAATCTGGTTTTTCCCCGATAAGCTCCAGGGCAGCTGCTGGATGGCCACAACATCATGTATCCCTAACGACCTCAACACACAGCCAACTCGGAATAAATCGCTGGTGGAGACACCCCCTATGTCATTACACTGGTTTCTGTGCCAAGTCATGCCTTAAACACATGGATGAACCATCAAAGTATTACAACAAAGTTGGAAAAATATTGATTTCAAGCCTTACTTTTTGATATATGAGTATTTTATGTATTGTTGTTTTCACAGGCACCTTTCTGCTTGCTTGTTGAATTTTTATCGTTAATGGCTTTATGGCTTCAGCAATCACTAAACCAGCCTTCCCCAACCTGGGGCTTTCCAGATGTGTTGGACTACAACTTCCATCATCCACAGCCAGCATGGCCACTGGAGATTATGGCAATTATAGTCAGATTCATCTGGAGGGCACCAGGTTGGGAAAGGTTGTACTAAACTATTCCCATGTATCAATTAAAGGTACTGTCCAAGTCAGGTAATTAAGGTGTGAAAGGATGTAGAATTCTGGTTAAGATCTGGTCTTAAAAAATAATTAAAAGTTAAACTGTGAAATCCAAAGGTTAGTAAGAAGACTTTCTGAAGCACATAGAAGTTGACAAAGGCATACATGTAATGCTTTGTAAACAATATTAGCTGAGAGAGTACCATGCTTCCAGTCGGTGCAGAAACTGTAAATCAGCTATGCTGTCTGGGGATGATGAGCACTGTAGTTAAACACATCTGGAAAGCACCAGGCTGAGGAAAGCTGTTGTAAATATTCACCAAAGAATGGACAAAACTAAATGTAAGCTGGCCCTTTTTTAAGTAATGAAGAATGTAAGCCTGCAATCCTAAACACACTTACTAAAGAGGACTTCTGAGTAAACATGCTTAGAATTGAACTCTTTTTAATTAAGCATCACCAGAAGTGATTGGTTAATTGCACTGAATTATTAAGTTTGACTGACTGTATCATTGACCATGGTATCCTCCTGGACCGCCTGGAGGGGTTGGGCATTGGAGACACCTTATTGCGGTGGTTACGATTCTTCCTCTCCGGCAGGTACCAGAGGGTAGCACTGGGAGAGGAGGTTTCAGACCCGTGGCCGCTCACTTGTGGCGTGCCACAGGGTTCCATCCTCTCCCCGATGCTATTTAACATCTATGTGAAGCCGCTGGGGGCTATCATCAGGAGGTTTGGGGTGCGGTGTCATCAATATGTGGATGACACGCAGCTCTACCTCTCGTTCAAATCTTCACCAAGGTTGGCCATAGAATCCCTGTCCAAATGTCTAGAGACGGTGAGTGGCAGGATGGGGAGGAATAAGCTGAACCCTGACAAGACCGAGGTACTTTTGGTGGGAGACAAGAGGAGGCTGGGGGATGTTGACCTGGTGTTGAATGGGGTACGGCTACCCTGGAAAGACCAGGTCCGCAGCCTGGGGGTCACTTTAGACTCCCAGCTGTCCATGGAGGCTCAGGTGTCAGCTGTGAGCCAGACAGCACTGTTCCAACTCCATCTGATACGGTGGCTGCGTCCCTACCTTCCCGACCATCTGCTCCCATTGGTAGTACATGCCCTGGTCTCCTCTCGTTTAGGCTACTGTAATGCGCTCTACGTGGGGTTACCCTTGAAGATGGTTCGGAAGCTGCAGCTGGTACAGAACGTGGCAGCTCGCCTGATTAAAGGCAGCCGCCGGCGTGATCACATCAGTCCGATGCTGAAGGAGTTGCACTGGTTATCAGTTGTTTTCCGAGCCAAATTTGTTGGTTTTGACCTTTAAAACCCTATATGGTTCCAGCCCAGCCTATCTCAAGGAACACCTCCAGCAACACCAGACAGGCCGCTTAACAAGATCAGCCTTGGACGGCCTTCTCTCTGTCCCATCAGCCAGGACAGCTAGACTGGTGAGGATGAGGGAGAGGGCCTTCTCGGTGGTGGCCTCCGCTCTGTGGAACTCCCTCCCTAGGGAACTCCACCATGCCCCCTCTTTAATGAGCTTCCGCTATGCATTAAAAACGTGGTTGTTCAAGCAGGCATTTGGGGTGGGTTAGGGTATTTTTAGAAATATGATGTTTTTAATGTAGAATTTTATTGTTTTAAACAGTTTTATTATTGTCATCGCCCAGAGTGCCTGGGTGACCAGACAGATGGGCAAATAAATAAATAAATAAATAAATATCATGAACCTCAATGTACTATGGCATAAAAGTGTTGGAATAAAAAAAAATGCTTATTAGGATTTGGGCCTTTATTACTTCCTGCTGCACACCCTGTCCCTAAGAAGCAGTCCAGCAAGCTATTGTGTTTGTCTCATGTACATAAAAGACTGAGCTCCACTTCAAGGCCGCAGTCCTACCCACATTCAGAGGCCTTTTGAATATCATTACTTTTCCTTGAGCAGCTCCCATCATTTAAATGACCTAGTGACATGGGCTGGGAAGGATTGTGCGATCCCACCAATGAATTGACACCCCACCAGGAAGGTAAATCCCACATGATTAGCTCCTGCCCTACCCACATGGTTTGGTGATTTAAATATTACCCAGCTGTTCAAGAGCTGCTCATGGAAAAGCCGCTTTCCCCTTTCTTGAGGAGGGAAATAGATCCCATGGAACTGCATGGGACTTGCTTCTGGGGAAACATGCACAGGACTGCACACCATGGATTCTCTAGTGTTACAGAATGTTTTTTCAATGTAAGTGCCAAAATAAACAACTGTCTAGCACATGTTCCTGGAAAATCGTAAGTGGGATGTGTGCCAAGAAAGGGAAACAATGAGAAAGGACATTGGATGTATTCCATTTGACAAGACAGAAATTTTGTCAGGACCTTGGTCTCTAAAACAGGAGAAGTTTACAATTGCTCGTATAGAGGAAAAACAGATGGGGGGGGAGGGAATTGCAGAACTGTGCTTGAATATTAAAAAAACAAACAAAAACAAAACATAAGTAGGACCTGTAACAAAATATTTCAGGGTGAAGTGCTCCTGTTCAGGGTTCCAGCCAGCCATGCCAGCCTCCTGGATTGTCCATCCCTCACTCCCCACTCTTCCTCCTTTCCCCCACTAAATGTCAGCCAGAATTCTATAGCCACTGATCATGCCCAGTATTCACTGGGCTGTTGGGGCGGGGTGTCTCCCCTTGTTAGGTTTATTTTTCCCCTTAAAAAAATGTTTTGTACTTCTGCAAACTTTGGGGTTCTCCCAAGCCTGCTGATACCTCCCTCTTGTGTGGAGGTGATGCCATTTTGGCTACAGAAGGGCAAGCACTCAGATAATGAGTTTGCTATTAGAATATAATAAGCCAGGGCTGGTTAGACTTCAGGACTGAGTGATCTACTTCATTTTTTAGTAGAACCCCATTCATCAGTTGGCTCACTAAATGGAACAAGGTGTGAATTTATTATTATTATTATTATCATCATCATCATCATCATCATCATTATTTTCATTTCTATACCACCCAATAGCCAAAGGTCTCTGGGCAATTCACAACAATAAAAAAATACAAACTTACAATATCACTTAAAATATCTTGCTACATTTTGCATTGTTTCTGCAGGTCAGATGAAGAAGTTCCTAAATCATGAAATGGCGGAGGCATGGCTGAATGTAAAAATGCATGAGACTTCTGTTCCAGCCCCATGAACTGGAATCTTTAAACAAGTTTTGTTAATTGTTTATGTTTAGTCTGCATGATTCAGGCTAGGTCAGAGATAACTGATTATACATACATTTGTTTGCTCTCTTTCATTCTTCTCCTTTTTTATTTTTCTTTAAATTCTCGTTATGATATGCTGTATTTCAATATATTGTTTGAGGGTGTATTGTGCACACTCATTTATATATCTAGAATAAAATATATTACTGACTGTTGTAACGTTGCTTTCAAGCTTTATTATTATATAAAATAATTTCATCTCCTTTTGCTGTTATTATTATTATTATTATTATTATTACTATTATTATCATTACTATAAGACAACTAAGTAAGATTTTTGGGTGGTTAAACT
The DNA here is from genome assembly GCF_057233095.1 of Heloderma suspectum. Taxonomy (NCBI): domain Eukaryota; kingdom Metazoa; phylum Chordata; class Lepidosauria; order Squamata; family Helodermatidae; genus Heloderma; species Heloderma suspectum. The sequence continues at coordinate 104,423,210 of NC_139464.1, forward strand.
GTGAAGTTTTATTATTACTATTATATTCTAACCTAAGGGCAATATACGGTTGCTGGGAATGAATTGTAGGCCTGCTTCCTTGCTATAAGACTGATGATATGATATTGAAATGTAAGGTTGATTATTAAATTGTAATATTGCTAATGTTATAGGTATAGTTTCTAAATTAGAATGGGATCGGACGCCTGTGTGTATTGGAGTTTAAATTTAGCCCTTTAAAAAAGAAGGGGGATTCTTTTTTTCTTTTTCCCTTTTTTCCCCTTTCTTCTTCTTTTCAGTATCGTTGTGTCCTCCTAAGAATATTGTATTGTTAGGAAATTGTAGTTATTGATCAGGTTGTTTGTATTGTTTATTTCATTTATAAAGACAAAAATAAATAAAAAGTATTCTCAATAAATATATATAAACAACATTATACAATATTACATATACAACATGATGTTAAAAGAAAGTCTAAAAATGAATGTACAAAATTTAAAACAATTTAACAGCTAAGAAACTTCAACAAACAATTTCAATAACAGACCTGTTCAAGCTGACATAGGTGCCCCATTGTATGCCATCACATAGTGGCCGGGGCACTGCTGCAGCCAGATGCAAAGTGGTGGGACAAGAGGTGGCGCTAGGACTGGGCTTTGAGGTGGGCAAGCTAGGCACTTGCCCTGGGTGCCAAGCTGAAGGGGGTGCCAAGCTGCATTTAGTGTCTCAGTGTTTGTCAAGTGTACTGTCTGCAGTGAGCTAAGTGCAAACCCACCCACGCAGTAAGGGCTTCTCTACACGAGGCTTTTATCCCGCGATTTACCGCTCCTTCTTCTTCCACGTCCTTTGCAGGATTTCAAATTGGCTCTTTACACAGCTGGTTTTTCTTTACTGCATGACGCTACCTGCCATTTACACTGTTGGGTGGAGCCTGGCAGAGTGTCATCGGATGTCAGCAGCATCGGACGCCCCCTGTCCACCCACTCTGGGGTAGCCCCTCTCCCTCTCAGCGTGAACTTCCGCTGTTACCTTGGCAACTTCTATATACAAGCACAGTACTTTCAGAACTGCAGAAATCTCCCCCATCATGTGCGCAAGTCAGTATTGTCCCTGTAAAAGCAAGCAGTAACTGTTTTCTCTTTTGTGTATAGCCTGGGAGAGGGGATTGAGTGGAAAGGGGTTGCATGTGTTCACATTTGCCTGTACCATGTAAGGGCTGTTGCAACACACGCACCCCCTGCTGCCCATCTGCTTAGGCATCCTCAAGATGTGGAGTTGAGCACGGCTTGGCTCCATTTTGCTCCTGTCCCTCACTCACTTTTTTTTGTCTCCCTGCCAATGTCGAGCAGGTCAAGGGTTTCCTGGTGCCTCCAAGAAACCCCCTGGTCATTGCAGGCAGGCAGAGCGGCACTGGGCGGACAACCAGCGATGTCTGTGTTCTCAGCCATGCCGTATTAGCGCAATGCTGCTCTGCCAGGAAACAGTAACGAATGAGGAGGAGGGGAAAGGCGGAAGCACGGTGGGGTAACACTCCCACCCCACTGTCGTCACTGCTGTTGTTGTCACAATCCCCGACCCCCACACACACCCACACACAGTGCCTAATTTTGCCATCACACAAGTACACGGGCCGGTGCTGGCGGTTTCATGGCATGACAAGAGAAAAAACTGAAATGAATGAAATAGTATGGGAAAAGCAGGGGGAAAGTGCAGAACAACCACTGGAGGAAAGGACTTGGAAATTCCATGGTTGAGGAATGATGAACGCACAACAAAATAACAGTGTAGAGATGCCCTAAATGTCTTTAAACTTTTGTTCAGAGTTGGTTAGGTTGTTTTGGTACCAACTTCAAAAATGAACTCCCATCAGTTATCTATAAATTATGTTTCTTTTCCCATTTTCAGTCTGATGTCATTTCTTCTCGATCAGGGGTGGCAAACCTCTTTCAGCCTGAGGGCCAAATTGATTCTGGGCAAGCACGTCTGGTGGGATAGGGGAGGGGCTATGCCAGCAGTGGGTGGGGGCACACCACTGCTAGCATGTGTCCCCAATGTGATTGCCCAGATCCCTTTCACTCTCACATGCACTCTCTCACATACACACACACTCACACATCACTCCTCCCCCACTGCAATCAGGCTTTTAAAAGGCCTCCATTTCCAGAGGAATGGAGTGTTTTCAAAAGCTTGATTGCAGCGAGGGCGGGGCAGTTTTTCAGGAGGGATCCCAACACAGGGGAAGGGCAAGTTAGCCCTCCCCACCCCAGCAGCAGCACCCCTGCACTGCAATGAGGCTTTTTTAAAGCCTTCATTGGCACCAATGGAGGCTCTTTTAAGATCAAAATGCAACAGGAGGGGAGCCAGAGGTTCCCCATCCTTGTTCTAGATCAAACTGGGTTGAACACAACTTTACTTTGCTAGGTTTTGCAATTTTGCACAAGCCACACTGCCAAACTGACTGGTGGGGGCAGGGGGACCGAAGGGCCAACCCTGGACACCATGAGCCACACACACAGTGGAATGATCTGAATACACAAGTACAAATCTACATCTGAGTTACTACAGATCAAGGATTTTAACACAAAACTGGCCAGCAAGACTGCACAAAGACAAAGATTGGTCACAGGCAACCAACCAGTGCCCTGTTTTACAGGTTTTAGGGCTCTTATATAACCCTCCTCCACTATTGTAATAGGAAGTGAAAATGAAACATTAAATGTGCACGTTTCTTCTATGCCAGCACCTTTTGTTTATTAAATCATAAATTCTCCTACTCCTCCTTTAATGTTAGAAAACTACCTCTGCTAGGGTTTTAGTAAGAGGCAGATCAGGATGCTGGAGGTCTATTTCTCAGGAGCAGCTCTGTTTCTGGCCAGTTAAGTAAACCATTACATGGGCCTACACACCTGGACCCTCTCTTGAACAAACAACAACCAGGTTACGTCTGCGTGTGGGTGGTACTGGCCTGTGTTGATAGCACTGCTATAGTTATTATAATGTGGGAAAATAAGAACACCAAGTGCTCTTACGACATATTGCTTTAGCAATCTCGACATGTCTACTCAGTGCAATTTACAGTGCAATCTATACAAGTCTACTCAGAAGTAAGCGTTATTGAGTTAATGGGGCTTACTCCCAGGTAAATGGGAATAGGACTGCAGACCTAATCTTTAATATATCTAAGAGCAAAATTTTAAAACTTGCTGATAAGCTTGCCCTGCCGCCCCGACTCTGAAATGTTGCTCCAGAGGCAGGTGATTAATCTTTGTGTCACACTGAAGGAAAAGGATATTTGTTACGTTCATCCGACACAGCTCCGGGTATAAAAGACTTTACAAGAAACGGCATACATTGACTCCTGGCTTTATGGCAATCCTGAGCAGAAGTTGTTTCTAAGAATCCATCTGCCATATGCTGTAGGATATCCGCCTTGAGCACTACCAAACGTAATGCCTATTGGGGCCAGATTCAGCAGCGTCTTTTACTAAGATAGCACTGAAAAGTTTATGTTCCTCACAAATAGCTCTGCCATCTCTCCAAAACAAATCATTTGCACAGTCAGAATCTACTGCTCATGTCTGCTTGTATTACATAGTCGTTTCATTAACCATGAACTCAGTTTGATAAAAAGTGTGGGTTGTGTGTTGGTTCAAATGCTGGGAATAGATTTGTTTCTATTAAAAAGAGTAGGATTACCATATTCATAGTTATTTGTATTGTCAGCACTGAGCAATTTTGACTTCTACGGTTATTATAATGTGCATTTAGACAGTGATATCTTTAAAGCAATTGCTGTCTGTACCTAATATATTTCTCCTTTTCCTGGTGTATTTTCTCCATTTCACCCAGAACATTATGGGGGCTGAATAAAGGGACTTCAAGGAGGCTGGTGCTGCATGCCTAGAGCTCTGGGGCCTGATTGAGCCAGTCTGCATGATTGGCAGGCAGTTTACAAGCTATGGTACCTTGTTAACTACACTGTGCATGTTGGTCACGTGGCAGGGGGATTTGCATAATTACCCTCAGCAACATGGCTTCTTGCATTGTGTGACCCGCCCAGGGTGGCTTGCTGCTGTGGGTTCTGCATGGCTTTTTACCCATGGCAACAAACCACCTTGGCTGGGTTCACGGGGGGTGGAGAGAATAAGCCACCATGGCTTTTTATTGCCTGCCGATCATACAACCCGGGTCAGTGCTGGTCTTCCCCAGAGGGTTTTTACCTAAGAACTCATAGGCTGGTGGTAGGAATTTCCCCCCTGTCTCTAGCCAACCTTATACCACCTATGCAAATTCTTTGTGCGATTCCATTTGTATAATTTCATTTCCAGTGTGTTGATCCATTTCATGGAGGATAATGCTATCAGTGGCTACTAGTCATGATGGCTATATATTACCTCCAGTATCAGAGACAGTAGGCTTCTCTATTCCATTTGCTGGGGAGCATGAATGGGAAGGCTGCTAGTACACTCATGTCCTGCTTTTGGATTTCCCACAGGCAGCTGGTCAGCCACTGTGTGCCAGAAGGTGGAACAAGGTAGGCCTTTGATCTGATCCAGCATGGCTCTACTTGTTATTTAGCCACTAGAGGGCACACATACTCTTCTCCAGGAATCATTGCCGCTGCGGGCTAATATACATTTGTAGCTTGAAAACTTGTTATTCTGCCTGGAGCTATAGATAAGGTCTGAGAATACGGTCAAGACCAATTCAAACTACATCAAACTGTGGCCAGTTAACATGTTATGTCTAGTCTAATTAATAATTTCAGAGAAAATAACGGGAAAGGCTTTACATTAATGTAATGGGAATCCTTACAGCCTACAGAGGCTAGTACATGAGTCTGTAATACATTGACAAATACAACTTGTTCCCATCGAAACGGACTAGACCAAAAGGTTTTGCTGGAGGACAGATAACAGCCAGCTGTCATGCCTCCAAAACCTATCTCATAAGTAGAAAGCATTACTGGCTTGCTTTCAGTGAAAGGCTCCAAGACCACTCAACTGATCCGTGCCCACAAGGTCATATTCATAAAAATCCACATATCAGGCTTAATTTACAATAAAGCTGTCTATGAACTTTGGAACTCAGAATTGAAAACAATCTTGGTTTCCCTTAGCATGCAGCACTTAGAGCAGCTAATGAAAGTCAGTGTGGGCTTTCAGGCTCTCTGATGTCAGGTGACCTTGGAAATCTAGGGCCAGGCAGCTGACTTACCTACTAGTCAGTGTAAGACCCACGCACACACTGTGTGTGTGTGTTTTACCATAGATACCCCACCTTTCTTCCATCATGGAACCTAAGGTGGCGTACATGCGATTCACGGGAGGTCTTCCTTCTAGGCCCTGACCAGGTCTAGGCCTGCTTAGCTTCAGCAAGGTGGTGGCTTCATGTGCCAGTGTATTTGCAGTTTTGTTAAAAAATTATATACCTCTTCCCATTTTAAAAATCCCAAAGTGATTCGCAACAAATTATAAAACAATACATCACTATAAAAGCACAACAACATTTAAACAAGTGAATGGGTGGGACAAGGTATGGTACCAGCATATGAGATATTAAAGCAGATAGCCAGTCAACGGAGACAGGGCAGGCACAGGACTGTCAGGAGGGAGGACTGAAGTCACTCTTGGGCATACTCACAGACCCTCAGCAAGTATGGTGTATGTAGCCGTGGAAAGGGAAAGATGAAGAGACTGCCATTCAGGTAACATCTTCTGGGATAGTTTCAGAAGGGATACTATGAACAACTCATCTGGAACGCCCCTCTTATGAATGTTAATGCAATATATAAAGCAGAAGAGAATTATTCAGCTGTACATTCCAATCAATATATCTTTTACAATGGAGTTGCAGGGCTATAAAAACATGCATCCTTTACTTGTGAATATGGCCTAAGATCAGGGTGTTAGGCAACAAGCCCAAAATCATGACCATGCAGTAGCCCTGCAAAAGTGAACAGGAAAACTCTGAAGTCAGTAGCTTGTAAGACTGCAGCCCTATAAAAGATAAAGCCATTCTTTTCATTATGTCCAAGCTTACATAATCAGAAGAAAAGGAGGACTGCCTCACTGGGTCAGACCAATGGGCTGTTTGACTAATAACATTCCTCTACTGACAGTAACTACCAGAAGTCTCAGAGGAACTATCCATAGTGTGTTATTAATTCCCAGCATCTGTTAGCCAGATAAATGGCTGCATTAGGGGGAAAAGGTTGGAAGATCACAAGGTTTTGCTTGCATCTTCTCCTCCAGTTCAAAGTCTGGCTCTGAAAGCCCATGGATGGAAATGACACTGCAAGGGCCTATGGAACTGGCTTACATTTAGTGATAGCCAAACTTTCAGAATAGGTTCTTCCTTACTTTTAATAGTTGTATGGGGAATTTCAGCAGGTGCAGCTTGGTGTTTCAGTGCTACAGGTGTTTGAAAAACTCTGTCTGCTGAAATTCTAGTTTCTGCATACACCTTAAAGTTACAGGAGCCCCAATCTTGAAAGATTGGCAGCCCTGTTTTAGATTTCCCGGCAGCAGCATGTTTGAGTCCCTGTAAGGGCCAAGGCCCTCCAACTCCAGCAAAACTATCACTATTCCTACACAGTAGAACCAATATTCCCCCCCCCCTTTTTCTTCTGGAATAAAAACACCAAGCATTTACTCATATATGATCCCTTCTTCGTTTTGTCTGTTTGGATGACCTGCATCCTTGAAGGGGACCACTCCTGTTTTCCCTCTTTCTTGGGGAGCTTGCAAAATTAAATTTCCCCTGGCAAATTAAATCCTGGGTTGGATCCAGACATAGCCTTACTTAAAGTACCCCCATTGAAATCACTGGGATTTAATGTAGTTGTGACTATCTGCATTTTCCTGCATTGAGCAGGGGGTTGGACTCGATGGCCTTGTAGGCCCCTTCCAACCCTACTATTCTATGATTCTATGATCTTAAGTCCCATTGATTTCAATGGGTCTGCCCTAAGTATATGGATTCAATCTGCCTTTGCAAACTTAAAGGCGTACAAAATTAAGACACCTCTTTCTCTGTGTGTGTGTGTGTGTGTGTGTGTATACATACACACACACCACACACACGCACAGCTAGCTTGCTTTACAACCAGCCATGTAGCATGCCAAGCCTTTCTCAAGGCCAGGTTTTAGCAGAAGAAAGAAGCTGCCACCACAGCACCATTTGAAACAATGGCAGGGAAATCTTCAACAGGACTGAGCCTGCCAATTGAAACAGAAGTCGTGTCGGTTTAGAGAGAATGTGGTTGTCCTGTGAGCTCTTATGCGCCTCTCCATCATGAGGCCCTTGTGTATGCGAGTGGGTCAGGAGCCGCAGCAGCACCTGACACCCACCTAGGCCTACGGCAAGATGGCAGTTGGGGAATGAGGAAAAGGTGATTCCATTTGTGGGCGGAGCTCGACGAGGCCGGCTCTATAGGGGGAGGCCGGCCGAGGGGGTGGCCACAGTTAGAGGGTGAATCTAGAGATAGGGCAGGTTGGTGGTGGGAATCAAGAACGAGGTTGGGGTCGCTCGCTCGCTCCTCTCGCTTGTGGCAGGCCTTCACTCTGGAGCGCCTTCTGACTCCGTGTCCTTCCCCCTTCTAATGCTTGTTTCTCTTCTCGCAGAAAATGAGTGATTTCCACCTTGACCTTAGCCCACTCAGGGAGCCCCTGGGCTTCATCAAGATTCTTGAGTGGGTGAGTCTCCCTGGTGGGGGGCTTTAGATGGTATGGTGGTTTTCTTTGACGTGGCATTTTGGGAGGGGGGAACCCATGCTAAAGCCGGGGGGAGAATGGTCTCTTCCCTGAAAGACCGTGGGGGTCGGCGAGGAAAGGCTTCTGGGCCCGAGAAGCTGCTAGGCCTGTTTTCTGTTCTGCTAAAGAACTGGGGTTTGTCATAGCTGCTTCTCTTCTGTAATGGGGCTTTCCTGGTAGGCCTGGTGTAGCCTAAATTTTCTCTTCGCTGGCTTAAAGCAGTTCTCCCTTGAAACCTTTGTCTTGTGGGAGACATGGTATTGCTTGAAAGCTCTTAATGGAATGTCTGTTAATAGAGAATATTAAATCTTAAAGAGCTATATCGTTTTCTCTTCTGAGGCAATAATGTGCACCTGTAAATTCAGATATCGGCCCTGAGGAACGCTTCCGTCAAACATCTTAAAACTTAGGATTTTGAATTTGTAACTGTCGCATCAAGTGGCTCGTTAAGTCATAAGGGTTTTTGCAGCGTTGGAATCTTCTTGTATCTCTGTAATTGTGCAACAGTCATGGTCTATAGGTCTGTTTAGCAATAATTATTGCTGGTAAATATTCTGGTGAGAACTGTGATTCTCATTTAATTTTCTGAGGGTGCAACCCTATGGGGATAGTCGGCTGCCTTCAAACTTGGAGGCAGCTGCCTGTCCAATGCAGGGTGGGTGCAGCACGGAGGGGATCCTCTCCTCCGGCTGCCCTGGGTTTGCAGCTAGACAGCTGATTTTGGCTGTCTAGCTGGGGTGCGTCAAAATGGGAGGGGGGGAGGCCGGACGGTACAGCACAAAGGAAGCATCATAAGGATGCTTCCTGGTCCCCACCCCACCGCACCCCTGGGAATGCCCCATTTTCACCCACTCCACGCTGCCCATACGAGCATGGAGCCAGGGACAAACTGTACTGCCTACAAGGGGGCAGGGAGTGAGGTTTCTGGGAACCAAAAAATCCCATGGCTGTCTAGACACTGCCAAATGGCCATAGGATTGTGCCCTTACAGAACTATGTTGCTTCATATAGACAGCTACTTAACTGTGCTTTAAAGGTAGGGCTTGCCCTGCCCTCCTTTATGACAAAAAGGGAAAATAAATTTATGGTAGAAACCTAACTTTCTAAACAATAAGCTGATACTACTTTGTTAGAGGCCTTGTGGGATGTAATTCTTTTCCAAAGAAGGTATAAAAATCCAAAAAGGCAATCTTTAAACATCAGGAGTTTCTACATTTTCACAAGCTTGTTATTAAACTGTCAAAAGCTGCTGTGCCTTTATTCATTCTATAGCCAGTAGAAGTTCACTTGGTAAATTCCTTCCTGTCATGGCAACCCTACAAAAAATAAATCCTCCTTTCTGACTTGTAAATACCTAGTGTACAAACACTTATGATATAATCCTATTACATGTCTACTCAGAAGTAAGTCCCATTGCGTTCAATGGAGCTTACTCCCAGGTAAGTGTGTATTGGATTGCAACAGAAATGGACTATTACCATTAAAGCATCAATACAACCTTTTAAAAAGCTGAGTATCTTTTAATTGAAGATTCAGCTTGTTCTTAAGGTGCTAGAGGAGAGTTTCAGAGTTTTATATACCCTTATGTATAAAGATACCTTATACTGTCTGTGGTAAAGGAAAAGGCCCAAACCTCTAGCATTTTAACATCTATCTATCTATCTATCTATCTATCTAATCTATCTGTCTCTATCTCTATATATTTTAAACACCTAAAACTGAAAGTTTAGCTTGAGTTAATGAGGGCACTATCCTATACAAGTTTAGACAGAAAAAAACCCTACAACTGACTAAACTTGTATACGATTGTGCCTTGAGTCAATTAAATGTTCCTTGCAGGGAGGCACAAATGCATATTCTAATTGGTGTCTTCTTTTTATACAGTTCTTTTCTGTCTTTGTATTTGCTACATGTGGAGGCTATAAAGGTGCAACTACAGTTCTAGTCTCATGCAAAGGACTTGTGAACAGAACAGTAACAGCTGCTTTTACCTATCCTTTCAGGTGAGCCTCTAGTATATTTCTAAATGTAAATCTCACCACTCATACTCTGTCCTTGTTAACTAGTATCCCATTAGTACTGGGTTGGTCCAGCAGCTTATAGCAGCTGGACAATTACTCAATATTCCTCTGATAGTTAGCTGGATAAGTTTCCCTGTAGTGGCGACACTGGCAATATTCTCTCTCTCCCTCCCTCTCCCCCCCACTCTATTGGGGCTAATGTGAGTTGAACAACTAATATGCATAACTGGCTATTGTGCACATTCACCTCGCCTCATGGAGAATGTGCATATAATCTGTTCATGAAGAGGGGACTGTGCATATTTCCCAGTCATCTTGACACTGTTTTATACATTCTCTGGGCAATATGCATAGACTACAAGGAACGCTGGAGAATGTGCATACTTCAACATAATCTGATCATCATTTCTTAATTTGTCCATGCAATAAGCATGGTCTCCAAGGAACCTTAGAGAATGTGCAGAAATCAGCAATGTAAGAAAATAATTCTATACATTGTTTGTTCATTATACTTTGTCTGCAAGTGATGTAAGAGGATGTTCATAAATAACTAGCAAGTGTGAGATTAGCCAGAAAGACTGATTTCTAGATAGAAGTAATCCAACTCTGAACACACCCAGACTGAAAAGATAGTTGATTTCTGGGATTATAGAAAACAAGGCTCCAACATTGCTCTCTCAGTGGGTCAGCTGGTTTCTCTCTCCTGCTGTCCTTAGTTTATGGCCTGATCTATGCAGGTAGCACAACGAGGCGGTAGAGTGCAGAAGTGGTAGAATGGGCTGTGCCTTTACAGACTGCAAGTGGTACTCCTGTGATTGCTTGTCTGTGTGAAAACCATGTGCAAGTAGAAAAGGATCATAGCAGGAAGCTATGTTCTAGTTTTTTGCTTGCAGTTTTTTTATGTGAGTTGAGAATTAAAAAGTAGTGTTCCCTTTTTTTAATACAGTCCATGCTTGTAGGTCAGGCTTCTATCACATCCTTTTGCAGGTGTAGACAGGCTTTTGTCTCCAGTTACTGAAGTGTTCTGAAGGAAACATTGAAAACCAAGGAACAGGCTGATGTTTGTCTCTTACTCTCTAAAAATAGAGACTTGACTCACTTTTTTGTAAGTGCAAAACAGCTATTTTATTGAAGAACAAACACACAGTGATTAGGAAATCTATAAAGAACACTCCTAACCTATAAAGAACACTCTGAAGGTGTTCTCTTTTTCTTTCTATCCCATAATAATGACTTCCAATTTAACTGCAGCATTGTCTGCTATGACCCTGCTATGCCCTTTTCTACTTTTGCATGGTGTTCATACAGGTGAACAATCAAAAATATGATTACCACTTGCAGTATGTAAAGACACGGCTCACTCTACCACATCATTCTGCTGCATGTGTACACCAGACCATAAACGGAGGGCAGAAGAAGAAAGAAACCAGCTGACAATCAGATCCATTTGAGCCTTATTTCCTGTGATCCTAGGAATCAACTTTATTTCCAGTCTGTTTGTGTTTAGAGCCAGACTGATTTCTAGATGGCACCAGTATATGTAGAATTAATCCTTCAGGTTAATCTCATGGTCACTAGTTATGAACATCCTCTTACATCACTTGCAGATAAGTATATTAAGGGGGAATCCTATGCATGTTTAGACAGAGAAGTCCTACAACGCCCAGCATACCCCAGCCAGTGTAATTTGGCTGGGGTATGCAGCACGGCTGGCAGGGGAATGCTGGAGTCACAGGACTATCTATCAAAACATGCCGGGAGTGCATCCTGAAAAAACAACAAACAAAATTCCTTTATGTTGCTGATTTCTGCACATTCTCTAAGGTTCCTTGGAGACCATGCATATTGCATGGACAAATTAAGAAATGATGATCAGATTATGTTGAAGTACGCACATTCTCCAGCGTTCCTTGTAGTCTATGCATATTGCCCAGAGAATGTACAAAATTCAGTTGAAATACACACATTCCCCAAGGCCTGTTGGAGATGGTGCATATTAACCAGAGAATGTGCAAAACGTAGTAAGTCTGTGCACATTCCCTGTTGGATACTATGGATGATGGCCAGAGGGTATGCAAAATGTAGTTTAGATTTACACATTCTCCAAGGCCTGGTGGCTATTATGCATAAGAGCTGGAGAATATGCACAATTCTCTGTTCATGAACAGATGATATGCACCTTCTCCTTGAGGCATGGTGAATGTGCAAAGTGGCTAGTTGTTATGCACATTAACTGTTCAACTCACATTAGCCCCAACATATACAAATATACATAAATAAGCAGTAATCTTGTCCTTTTAAAATAAGAAACAATCCTCATTCTCAGAAGTCCTGGCAGAAGAAACTCTTGTTACAGATTCTTCTGAAAAATATTGATGTGGAGGCTATTCCACAATATGGGTTCCAACACTGGGAAAAACCCTCTGGTAGACGTTGATCTACCTTGCATGGCAGTTGTGTTCAAAGCAGCTTCTGTCCAATAGCACAAATATACAAAGAAGGAAAGCCTCACTTTTTCAGATGTATAGCATCTTGATGTGTAGGTTCACTGTGTTGGCCTGACTGCTAGTTGATGCCTGCTTTTGTCTTCTGTTCATTTTGTCCATGGATGGAGAAATAGGCAGTATTGCTTTATCCAGTGAATTATACCCGCTACCTTTCCTTTCTAAGCCATCATCCCTAGGTGTCATCATTTCAATCTGGATTGGGAGCCTGCATGGCTGCTTTTTCTTTGTGGCTGGGGTTGTAAGTGTGAAGCATGCTCTTTTGAAAAATGTGTAGTATAGTTCTAGAAATTGCCTATAGTTAACCTGGTATGTACTTGTCTGCTTAGTACAACGACGATGCTATATAATTCATAGTTTTCCCATATAAAATACCAGGAAAATAGAATTTGATCTGCTTGCTGACTGTTGTACAGAAGCTTAACCTCAACAGCCTAGCTGGGTGTACTGTGTGTTTTTCTTCTTTTTATGTCTGTAGCTGTAGGAGATGCTTCCCCTGGTCATTTATGAACGTTTCTCTCTCTTTTTTAGGTTGAACAAAGTTACATTTAGCCCACCAGATCCTACCCAATGCAATGGCACATGGCCTGAGTTCCACCTTGTGGGCAACTTCTCCTCCTCTGCACAGTTCTTTGTAGCTTTTGCAGTCTTGATATTCTTGTACTGCATGGCTGCCCTTGTGCTGTACCTTGGTTATATGCACATATATCGGAGCGGTGGCATTCTCCCAATAATAGTAAGTTACTGAGATTTAAGGTCAGATCTAAAAAGTGAGGAAGTGTCCTCTTGCCCAGCCTTGAAGTGGAACTGACCAATACTAAATGTTGTCTACTGACTTGATGAGGCCAGAGTTTTCAGGCAGATCCATGACACCATTCAGAGTATGCAAAGATTCTACTAATTTGATATACCCATCTCAAACCGAAAATGATTTTTGGAAACGTGCACCTGTACAGTTGAACAAAATTATGAAACCTAAAGTGGCTTCACAACCAGGTGATTGGTTCTGTTGCTTGGGGCAAAGAACCCTTAAATTGCCAGTTATTGTGGAATGAGAGTATGTTTATACTAACGAAACTTTTGGCATGGACTACTGACAGTATGGCAAGCTCCCAGGAACAGAGGTATATGCTTCAGATTTCGCGAATATGATGCATCTGCACTAGTGGAGGGCCAGTGTGATGTAGTGGGTAAGAGTGGCAGACTAGGACTGGAGAGACCTGGATTCGAGTTCCCACTTGGCTATGAAACTCTCCTGGGTGACCTTGGACTAGTTACTCGCCCAGCCTAACTTAGCCTACCTCAGGGTTGTTGTGAGGATAAAATGGGATCTGGAAAGAACAGTGTATACTGCCTTGGGCCCTTGGAAGAAGGGAGTGATATAAATGTGATAAAAAAAAAATGAGTGACTGTATTAAGGGAGTGCGGCTCCTAATTTGCACAGTATCATATTTATTTATTACATTTCTATACTACCCAATAGCTAAAGCTCTCTGGGAAGTTCACAAAAATTAAACATTATCTGTTGAAAGCTCAAAATGTAACTTAGCATTGCATTTCATCTGGGACAGAGAATTTCCCTCCAGCTTTGTGGCTGGAGCATGCCTGAATGAACCTAAAGATGATAAATGTGCATTTTAAGTTCTTGTAATACAAAGAAGAGCAATACATCTTCTCTAGAGCTATATTTAGCTAGCAGATCTGTGTAGCTCTTGGGCTGTGCTCCATGATGAATAAAGAGACAGCTTCCAAAGTTTTCTGAAAACAAGTATGCTATAAATGCATCCTCAGTACCACATCTTAGCTTATGTGTTGGATAAGAAGCTAGAGCTGTGAATTCCACAAAGCAGTCTTCATTCTGGCAAAAGAGTCACTGCCACATGAGGAAAATGTTCTCCAGAAAATAGTAAAAGGCTGCTAGGAATGTGTGGATGGCTGTAGTATTGATCTTAACTGGGAAAATTATAGGACTCTTACCAGATCATGTATGAAAATAACCCTCTAATTCTAGGTTCCACAATGGTAGGTTCCACTAAGTTGTGTAACTTCTATGCACTTTAGCAACTGGTATCAATTCTGCCAGGATAATTATTTTACAAAGACATGTCATTGCTCACAAAGATTACTGAAGCTGTTTGCTTTATTCCCTGCTTTTCCACAAGTGTATCCAAAGCTACTTACAAGTGAATAAAACTTAATATAATGTAAAACCAGAGTAAAATGGTCAAGAATAAAACAGGCAAATACTTCAGCAACCTCCATTTTAGTAGCATGTATGTCAAATGGTAGTAGATGTCAACTATTCTTTTACTTCTGTAATCCTGAAAGCCTTGTATTGTGCTGAACAATTGGTAATTTGACTCTCTCTGCAGGATTATGTCTTCACTCTCAGTGCTGTTTTTCTGTGGCTGGTCAGCAGTGCTGCCTGGGCAAAGGCCCTTGTTGACATCAAAGTGTCAACTGGGCCACGCATAGTGGAAGAAATATCTGCTTGCAAAATACCAGGATCCTCCTGTGTATTTGCGTCTGTTACCAGCATGGGAAGTCTGAATGTGTCTGTGGTATGTATGTTGACACTTGAGCGCTCAGGTGTTGGTTTAGTGTTTGTTATGGACTGACTTAGCCACAACAAAAGCTTGGATAACATAACCCTCTTAGGAACTAGAACTTGGGGCCAAAGGAGACATGATGCTTGAGACCTGTGAACAGAATCTGCAGTATGCTTTCCAGACTAAAAGTGACAGGGGTTAAACTTTTGCTCCCCTGTCCCATTTTTCTGAACCTTTGCCCGCAGGGTTACAACTCAGTGGTACCATAAGGAATGCATGAGGAAAAAAATAGCACTTTAGGAGCCTTTCTACACAAGGCTTTTTTTGTGCACTTGTGATTGCTCACTCAGGTAGTTTGCAGGTCCTTTTCATGATGTTGTCATCCTCCAGGGCCTCTCCCATACTTTGTGACCATTATTGCAGTTTTTTTCTTAATGGGGAATCTTTGGTATTGTCTTCTGAGTGACCTCTGTAATGCCATTGGAATCTTCCGTAATTGCACGATTCTGCTACACCACAGCACCACCTAATGGTTGCAAAATGGAACATATAGAAAGGCAGAGGGAGACAACCCCAGGGGAAAAAACCTGTAAAGGAGCAAATCTTAATTCCACAAAGAAATGGGAAGTAGAAGCTTTGGTAAAGGTGCAGGTTAAAAGCTTCATGTAGAAAAGCCCTGAGTCAAGGGAAGTGGGAGCTAGGGCTGAGCAAAACAGGGCGGAGAGTTCCAAGAGGGCTGTTTACTAAATATTATTGGGGGTAGTGAGGTGGAATTCTCCAATAAAGAGACTGGAGAAAATTCTCAGAATTTATCGGAACGCTCTTTTTCTGAGACATTTCAGCCCAGCTTGAAGTTTAACCATCCTCACCCAGTGCTTTAGTCCCAAATTAGGCCCTTCTCCTTATAGCTTCTAAAGTTAATGTAACATGGTAGGTCCTATTCCTGATCTCCCATGTCAAGTTTAGTTTGGCCCTTAGGCTTGGGCTCAGCAACTGAAGACTTAAGACCAAATCTGGCCCATGGCCTCCAGTTGTCATTACAAATATTGGATAGGCTAGATGGTAGGAACTGAAACATGATTCAGAAAACTGTGACCCAGACCTTGGTTCTAGAAGTCCTGTATCATTACCAGGATAATCCTTGGAGTTCACCTAGGACACCTACTTGAAGAACACTGGCTGACACAGTTCTGTCTATGGCCTTGCTTCTGGAAGGTTCAGCACATTTGCAACTCAATCCATTCTGTGTTTACTCAGAAGTAAGTCCCACTTCGAGTTCAGTGGCCCTTGCTTCCATATAAGTGTGCATAGGATTGTAGTCTTAATAATAATGTAACTGATTTTTACTGTCCAGAGAAACAAATGGAAATCTATTCATTTAATAGCTGCCCCCTCATCTCTAAAATGCAAAAAGTGCTGCATTAAAAAAAAATATCACCATACTAGGAAGAAGCTTAAAATGAATTGGCTCTCTTCAGTTGTGAGATAACAACTAATATATATTTCTGTCCTTAATGTACAGGTTTTTGGCTTGCTAAATATGATTCTGTGGGCAGGAAATGCTTGGTTCGTATACAAGGAGACTAGTCTGCATAAATCAAATGGTAATTCCCCAACCTCTGGGCTCTATCCACCTGCATCCGGAATCTAAACAGATGTAGCTTCATCCCAAAACAGCCATGTTGCATTCTGTTGACAACAGTTTGAAAACCCTGTGGTTCAAAGTACTTTAACAGTGCTGTTTTTTTTCATTGATATAAAACTTCAAAGCATATGCTCTGGATTAAAAATGTGGTAAATTTTGGAAGGGATGGTTTATACTTCACTGAAGATTCTAATTAAATCAAACCTGCGCATAGCCTTGTTAAAATCTAGATCAAAAACTCGTTGGGAAAGAATATTTTCTACTGACTGTAAATATCTGCATTTGATTTGTACTGAATCTTGTCTCTGTAACTGCTACTCTTCCAAGCTCGTGTTGCACTTCTGTTCAACATTTAATCTGGAGGGTTCAAAATAACTTTGTCGTACATTCTTATGCTACTGTGTGGTAACTCTTGCTTAAGCAGGTTTGAGCTGTCCAGTTTAAAAACAAATCTCAAGGAATTGGTGTATTTACATTTCTGATTTCAGTGTAACTGTTTAACTGTTGCTTTAGAAGAAAGTCTTTATTGGGCACAACTTGAAAGTTAAGTGCTTTAAGGACTGAGGCAGCTCTTCTAAATATTTGGGGTGGTAACTTGTCCCCATTTTTAAGACAAAGTACCAGCCAGTGACAACATGTTTAAAATGGAAACACTGTAGATACTTGTTTAAATGAGAGATCCTGATCCTGAGTATATTGGTTACAGAACAGGTGCAGGAAAGAAACTGTGAGAAGATGCCTAATTAATACTAAGTTTGCTGTAAAAACATGGCTGCTACTTTGAGGAATTGCCTGTGACACGCCTGTACTTTGGATTCAGTTAACTTAATAAACTGAAGTTTCTAGGAATCTTGCTTGCTGTGCTGAATGTACTATAAAACATGCTACTGCCTGATGTAAGGACAATATAAATGATCCTTTTAGTGTCTTATTCTTTGCCCCAGGGTTGGCAGTTTCTGGCAGGCAGTCTCATCCCTTCAATTGTGTAATAAGCAGAAGTTTATCCAGAAAAGCTTTCCGTGTGCTATAGGTGAATGCCAGGAAAACCTTACCTCACAAAGTGCCTCTGCTTGCCCTTTTGGGGACCCCCTCAGCCCCCACACCATAGCCCACCCTATTTAGCAGGGTCCTCCAACCCTCTGTAGCATTTTCAGGGGGCTACTGTGGGGAGAAGTGGGTGGGGAAGTCCATTTATTCCCAGCCCTGTTATGCGCGCTTAACGCTGGAGCCAGCGTGCTGTATAGGCATGGCTGCTTGTGGAAGAGCTGCAGATCTCTCAACAGTTAACTGCATGCACAATCCCCCAGGAGTATACTGTTACAGCTGCACTGAAGTATAGAAACTGCAAGAGCATATCTATTTCACTTATGCTTTCTCATGAGATAGAGGTGATCAGCTTTGAATGACTAGATCAGGGGTGGGGAACCTCAGCCTAGGGGCTAAATTCAGCCCCGTTCCTCTTCCTGAAACCAGTGATTGTTTGGCAGTTTCTTGGTGTAGATCTTCACAACAACGGAATGAGAAGCGTGTAGGAATATTATCCAGATTTTCATGGACTTGGCTTTGGTCTGTCAGGAACATATGAAGCAAGGAAAGCTGACTGTACTGTACCTTTAAAATACATTTTTCACGGCTCACACAGTGCTTCAAAGAAACATACTGCCAGGTTTAGTGTGGGGAGTAGATTGGAATGTGATCAACCTGGCAGGGACTGCTTGTTTTCCACTCCTGTTGAGGCTCCCCACCTTTTGCATGAAGAAGCCAAAATCCCTGATTCTCCAGTACCACATCTGAAGGCTGCCTATGAGAGCATCCCCACCACCACCAATTTTGCCCCATTCCAGCAAACTCTTGCAAAGTTATTGCTCTCACACCCACCCACCCACCCCGCCTTTATCCTTCTCTAGGCACTTTCTCCCTGTTTGTGATGACAGGCTCTTGAGACCTCACCAGTTCAGAGAAGCGACTTTACCTGATATCGGAGATGCGATTTAACACAACAGTGGAGACGTGAAGTAATGCAAATATCAGGGAAGTGTATCATCATGAGGCTAATTACTGGGGAAATGGGACTAAAGGGTGATTCTGAAGGCTGGAAAGGCTCAGTGAGGTCATGGCCAGGTGAAAGACACACCCCTGGGCAGGGCTATCAAGCCAAAATAAATGTGGAGGATAGGGGCACACAGCACTAGAAGTGTGGAGAACCCAAATTAAAGAAATCAAACAAAAGTAGTCTCAGAAAATCCAGCTTTTCCACTGGAAATCTCTGGGTGGCTGCAGATTGGCCATGACATCACCTACCGCCAGCGACCTCAAAATGCTCCCAACTCACAACAAATCCCCTGGAGGGCAGCCCCCTGGCTTTTGTGCAGTCCCCCGCCCACGTTCTAAAGGTTTGAAATGCTTCTAAGGCTTAGTTATTTATAGTGAGAGCTTAGAGCTAATATATACTGGTATTTTTTGTATTTTTGGCCTCCTTTGGCCCGGCCCCCATTTAATTCACCCTCTGCCCACCACTGGAATGCACATGCATGCACACACACACACACACACACACAATGAGAACTTCTCTGAAATGGAATTCAGCCCTCTGGCTTAAAGAGGTTCCCCACCCCTGGACTAGATTCTGCTTCAAGTTGGATGTCTGTCATTGAGCAGCATTTTGCCTCAAAATTACCTGAAGAAGCAAGCAGCAAGGGTTACGTGATATGTAGACTGCATGTGTAAGTCTTACTCCTTGCAAACCCTCAAGCTTGCCATTGCGGCCTGCTAATAATTTCTGAACTATAGATTGAAGCTTAGGGCTCATTTACACTCAAAAATTTATCATATTTATATGGCCACTTGTCAACCCATGGTTTACAAAACCAAGAATAAAATAGACTACTATGGTTTATAGTTGCACAAGGCAATGTACAAATGATTTTGTTTATGGAGACCAGGCAGAGGCTAGCAGTTCTTAAAGTGTCCCAGGCAGCTGCCACCAAGTGTGGAGTTGTTAATGTGCAATAGCTTGCTATGTGGTTAATTTTCTTCAAATGATGAAATAGTTTTGGTATTAGAAAGAGGGTCCAGATAGAAAGATGATCCCAAAACTTACCAAGGTGGAAAATCTAATCGGACTGAAAAAGACCAAAATTTAGTACGAGTCAACAAATAGACCCGATGGTATAATGCAAGGTCCAGAAAGCCAAACCCATCTTCTGTAATTGGAAGTTGCATCTGTTTCAGAGATATGTGTGGTGGGGGAGGACCCGCCCACCCCAATTTAGGAAACAAAGCATTGAGTTTTTTAAAATGTTTGCCAGGTGTGTGAATGGTCACTGTTAATAAAGTGATCGTCATTGTCACTACTTCCTGCATGTGATTTTCTTCTGGCCTCACTGTTTACAATTCCTCCACCACCATAGGTGCTGTATAAAAAGCTGAAATTCTAATAGCACTTCATGCATCTGATGAAGTAGACTATAGTCCATCCAAGCTTATGCCAGAATAAACGTGTTAGATTTTAAGGTGCACAAGACTCTTTGCTGTTTTAATCTCTATTTAAAATCTCTGTTTTAATCTCTATGGCCTTGGCTGTCAATAACCCCAAGCCTACCTGCAAATTAATCTTTTGATGCCTTGTCCTTAATAGTAAGAGATTAATCATTTTTTGTTCACCATGTTTTCTTGGCTATGGATATGGTCCAGAGACAGACAGTCCTATTAAAGTCCTATTTAAATCAGTAAGGACAGAGCACATTACTGTGTAATTATCAATTTTCTGTCCTTTAAGTCCACATTCCCACTACATCTTTTAGCTAGTTACCTGGCCCTTCAGTAGGGCATGTTAAACATAAGATGCTACAAATTCTTGAAAACATTCAGAAAAGCCCTGTCCCCACGTCCAGCTTGCCTGGCCGTGAGGTTGTGTGTGTTGCAGGCAGGGGGGGTGAGAAGACGACTCGGGATGCCATTGGGCATCCCTCGTGGTGCCACTCTAATGGGGAGGGGCCGGTGAAGCCTATTTATGCCCCGCGCCCCTCCCAGAGCAATCTTTCGCTCGCACGGCTGCTGGGCATGTGGTACGCGCTCTGCAGCCGTGCAGAGGAGGCGATCAGCGCACTCTATGGCCTCGGCGAGGAGGGGCAGTGTCGGCCTGATTGGCCGCAGCGGTGCCACAATTGGCGGTGCATCTCCTCTTTGGCCGGGATCGGCCAGGGTTCCTGCTGATGCCGCGGCAGCATGCCGCAACTGGTGGCAGCAGCTTTCGAGAGCTGCTTGCGCGGCTGGAGGAAGCATGGCTAGCACGCGCTCTCCAGGCTGTGGAGGAGTGGCGTCTCCTGTGTGGGACTGAGCGGCGTCGGCGTGATCTGTCCTGGCGTTGGCACGCCCCGTCTTCGGCCAGGATCAGCCAGGGTTCCCGCTGCAGCACCACAGGTGGCTCTTCCTTCACCAGGAGCAACAGCTCCTTCACGCACCCCAGCAGTCGATTGGGCCACTTTCTGCAGTGGCGGCCCCATCCTTCCTGGGACAGAGTTCGGCCCGAGTTTCTGCCACGGCAGTGAACTGGAGCTGACAATGGCAGCATCAGCAGCTGCCCCCTCGCCAATGGTCTTCTGAGGCCATTTGGCCCAAGGTTTGGGCTGCATGGGCCCTAGGGTGACGGGGGAGGGGGTAATATCTGTTAGGGGCCCCTCTGGGTGGAGTCTCACCCTGTGACTCTTCCTCAGAGGGAGTGTGGGGTAGACTGCCTTCTTCCGTGGGCTTATGACCCCCCCCCCACGCTAAAGTTTCAGGCTGGGCCCTTCAAACTCCTCATGGAGCCCCTATTTTGCTAAAGAAGGTCTGAGGCTCAATCCCCAGCTTCCCTGGGTAGGGCGTGGTGAGAATTTTGCCTGGCACCTTGGTAGAGCCGTTGCCAACCCCTGTGTGGAGAGCCCTGTAGCACTGGGTTCTCTTGCTTTCACACCTCCCTGGCAGCTGAGTGGGCCAGTTGGTGCAGTGGTTCAGCTACTGTACTGGACTTGGAGGTGTGGGTTCTTGTGCTCACTCAGCCGTGGGGCTCGCTGGGTGACTTTGGGCCAGTCCCTGGCCCTTTGCCTAGCCTGCCTCACCAGGTTGTTGTAAGGGTCGTTCTTTGTTCATTTTGTGGGGCAGCAGCTTTAACATTTGAGGCTTCAGCTTCGCTGAAGCTAAGCAGGGGGCCGATCTACATTGCGCCCGCCATCACAATGAAGTCGGCGTACTCTCGGGTTAAATGCAATCGCATTAAAACGTGATTCTCCACGCTCACCCATTTCCCCGTTCCAGTACTTCGTCGAATGTGCAAGTACGGTTCACACTCTGGCGCCGAGCTCTATTCCAGCTCTCCAGCAAGGCGGCTCTCATTGGAGGAGCAGCAACTCTTCCTGTTTTAGCCGATCCCCCGCCCGCCGTCCCTCTCTTCCTCTGTCCCTGTTGTGTGTGTAGGGATGGCGCAAGCATCCTGTTGGGGCTCGAAGTCCAGGGAGAAGTTGCCACTCTGCCCCGCCCCCGGACACCAGTTCCCTCAGCAAGAAGAGGGGAAGAGGGCAGCGCCTCTCCTCCTCCCCCCATCCTTGCTACAGCATCAGTGGTGCGGGAGAGGCTGGTTGTTCTCCATAAGTTCACCTGGCCTTAGGAGAAACGACCAGCTTATCCCTCGCCGCCACCGCTGTAGCAGGTGGGGGTGGAGGGAAGAAGAGGCACCTATCCTCTTCTCCCCGCCCACCTGCTGGAGGCCAGGCCGAGAGGCTGTGGGGTGTCTCCCGATGCTCTTTTCCCCACACCAGCCCTTGACAGCCAGCATGAGGAAGAGGGACAGCAGCGGTGGCACCCAGCGCTCGGGTTTGGTGGGGGGCTGCTAGTGGCTTCGAAGCTTTGAAGACTCCCCTGTGTTTGTCCACCACTCATGAGATGACGCTAAAATTGTCCACGGACATTTGTATTGATGTTAGTCCGTGAGTAGTGATGACTGTCTAAGTGGATATGTGTGAGTGTTTCTTTCCGTGCTGCGAGCATGGTGGGGACTTTGAAAAAAATTATGCTTGCCTGGGCTTGCCTGGGCAAGCGTGCAGAGAAATCAGGCTGGAGAAGCTACGATTCTTCGAAGATTTGAAGATACTGCCTTAATTAAACAAAAAGAAGAAGCCAAAGCAGGGGATAGAAGGAGGTAAAACTTAGCGTCATTTGAAGGGAGAGAACAACCCCCTGCTCAGTGCAGGAAGCCTGATTCCAGCCCATCCAAGTACCCACCAGGGCCGACCCTGCTGAGCTTCTGAGATCAGACAAGCACGCACACATCCAGCCCTTTGCTGGTTGATGAAGAAACTTTGAGTGCTGAGGAAGCTATGCAGTCAGTATCCAGAAGTCCACATGGGGGCATTGAGAGCTGTGATTGGATAAGGGGGAAATACAAACACCACCGTATATGGGCAGGCGTGGGAGGGGACTACGACCGTATATGGTGACAAACACAGAAGAGCAGAGCTCATGAATGGGAAATACTGGAATATCAGGGTATTGAAAGCGGTAGCAGGGAAGCGGGAAATTGCGGTTCCAGTACAAGGTGGGGATAGTGTAATGTGAAAGACGGGGGGAGCGAAACCTCACTGGAAGCGTAAAAAACCATAAGTGTAGATCGGCCCTGGGTCAGGCCTGGTCTGTAATTGGATGGGTGACCTGAATCCCATGTACATATTTAAATTTAGCATTATTTTCCTCTTGGATTTGATGGGGGTGTCGGGTCGCAAGGCTGGTACCGAGACCCCCCCTTTTCTTTTGTTGTGTATCTCATTACCTTCATGATAGGTGGGTTGTGCTATGGGAGCCAAGTCCACCATCATTGTATAGGATGCCCCACAAGATAGGGCAAGCAGGGGAGGGGCAGTGCCCCTTTCCCCCTTCCCAATAGGCATCGGAATAGGCATGATTCCTCCTCTGGAGATCCGGCAGTGGGGGGCTCCGGGCTGAAACCAAACTTTGAGACAGACCCAGAGTATCTAATGATTTCTGTTGCAGCATGCTTGGTCATGATCAAAGCTTCCTCCAGCATGGATCCGCTACAGGTTATGGGTCCGTTCATTCTGCAGCTCTCAAAGGTTCAAGGCATCTGTTGTCATTAATGCATCTAGATGACATCAAGCATCCTACAGCTCAGCTCCTATTCTGAGTTGGAGATCTGCAGCTCCACAGGACCAAGCCATCCCATGTCATTTGGATGTAATACTTCACTTAGTGACATCTGAGCCGGCATGCAGCCCTCTATGCCAATAATTAGGGACTCAGGGCACTTGGGTGTTATTGAATCTTTTATAGTTTTATTCCACCTAGTGCTGGGTTAACTTTAGTGTTAGTGTCACAGGATCAACCCCCTCCCTTGCACCTGCCCTCTCTCGGCCTGCAGTGGCAGAACCATTCAGGCTATATATACATTTGCCACGATAAGTCCGGATTTAGGCGCGCTGGGTCTTGTACTTGCGCGACCTGCACTCACCTGCGCAGAGTACATGGGGATGGGGTAAAGATGGGTGTATGTGCCCTTGCCCATTGGTACAATCCCATTCAACCTTATGGAGGGAGGTCCTGATTCTTATGGTCGGTAAACATTGAATTCCAACTGTTGGTACGACCACCTCTGATGCTGTCTACTACCAGAAGGGGGGAGTGGGTAGATGTTATCTTCCCCCATCCAGTGAATGGAAAGTAATGGGACAAGGCCTTAGTATTCCCAGTTGGAACCAAGCCCTCATATGGCTTTGTAGTCCTTACGTGGCAGGAGGGTACGGTGGGTTTTGTAACTTGCATTTTAGAAAGGTTCTGGGTTTCATTCCAGGGCTAGTGTGTGGCCCCTTTTTCTCTGAAATCAAAGATTTATCTACAGTAGGTACATTTGTTAAATGGTTTTTAAGGATACAGCATGCAGGTTGTTAAATCAGTATGTGGCCTTGTTGTTCTTACTCTGTTGGCACCTTCATAGCGATAGTGTCTACAGGATGCCAGGGGGCGAGGCAGGTTGACCTATACAGGTGCTCTCATGATGTCACACTTCATGCCCTTCAGGGAGTGGAGGAGTCCTTATTTCACCGGCATAGCTTCTGTCCTGTGCCGGCCTCTGGTGGAGGCTGTGTCGTACCGAAAATGGGGCTAGGCTCCCACACCATTGAGTTAGCACCCCCACCCCCCAAAGAGGATTTTGGTTGGGTTTTAATATTCCGAAGATTACCAATGTTTCCTTTTCTGGAACACGAGTTCATCTGCAAGGCGAAGCTGCAGATGTCCTATGATACCCTAGCGGGCTGGGTTTTAGGGTCAATTTATAGGATCAATGGGTGTAGCACCACACCCAAGGGTTGGCCCTCTGATCTCTCAAGATCCCATTATCTGAATTTTTCTTATATGTGGCATCGCCCATGCAGGCCAATTCAAGGCTTAATGTCCATTCTTAACTTCCTTGCACGAAGGGCAGGCCTCTGTTCATGTCATTAAAACATAGTCCTCCCGCAATCCGAATGTAGTGGTTAAGACGCTGAACTGCAGACTGGAAGGTCGGCAGGACAGCAGTTTGAGACCCGAGTGCTGCGTGACGGAGTGAGCTCCCGTCTTCGGTCCCAACTTCTGCCAACCTAGCAGTTCGAAAGCAAGAAATTGCAAGTAGATAAATAGGTACCACCTCAGCGGGAAAGGTAACAGCGTTCCGTGCACCTCGGTGTTCAGTCATGCCAGCCACATGACCACGGAAGCGTCTTCGGACAGCGCTGGCTCTTCGGCTTAGAAACGGGGATGAGCACCGCACCCTAGAGTCGGACACGACTGGTTGGGGACACCTTTACCTTTTTAGTATTGATTTGCACTGCCCCTTGTGAAATATCTGTTTTCTCACGAAGCATATAAATGACAGGGACGCCAGGGCCAACGTTTTGTCTAATACCCGGATGCCGGCACTTCCAGAGACCATCCTAAGGGGTTCTCGCTGAGTGTCATGCATTTAGTCTCGGGTAAGCCATCGTGCACTTCATGGCTCACAGGACAAGGGCCTCCCATACCTGGGTTGTTAGGGAGCCCTGGGCTTTCGCTGTCACATTCAGCTGCAGCAGTTGTAGCCTTCCAGGTAATTTACAGTCATGTCTCCATTCCTAGGGTGTGAGACCTCACTGATTAGCATCTCTTTCTTGTCCTCGCTGTTATTTTTCCTTTAGATCAATGGAATGGACATGAACCCACGTGCGTGCATGCTCACGTATGCACACAGCACAATGTTGGGCTGGTCGGAGGGTGTATAGGTCAGGCTGTAGAGCCAAGAGCAGACTGTTCCAGTGGGCAGGTGTTAAGTGGTCTGACAGACGCAGCTTACAGTGAGGGTGCCTCTTTCCCACTCCATCATGGTTTGGTGCATGTTCCCCCCACAGTTTCTGGTGCTGCATCTTGGAGGGAACCACCTCTTTGTGTGAGAAACCAGGACCGCATCCTGTCTGCCTGGGCTGATTCCCAGGTCAGGAAATAACGAGCATTGGTCCTGCTTACTTCCTCGAATTAATTGGAGGAATGTGTGGAAGAGCCCATATGACAGTGAACCGGTAGATGGCATCTGGCTATATCAGAAAAGCAACAGGATCATCCCTCACTGGGAAATTGTTAGGATGCGGGTGGAGCTTTATAGACAGGACCTGCCCGATTTGGTAATGACAAAGTGTTGTTGGATCAGCTAAGGGGCCGGCGAGAAGTCCTTTAGCACAAGAGGGGGGAGTGCATCTAAGCAGTGGGCTTGTCACTCCCAGTGGCTGCTAGGATACAGGCTTCTGTGCATGACATACCATCCAGGACAGGACCAGGACGTCACCTGCATTTGTGGACTCCTGGCATCCCCCTTCCCCAGATATACATTATCACGCTGGAGGTTAGGGCCATTAATCCGTCCGACTGCTACTAAGCTGGCATTGAGTACTCTCAGTCTAGGAAATCTGATTTAGGACACATTCTTTCGCATTGGGGTTGCTCCTACGGCCGTGTCTTTTGGTTTTGGCACCGGATGTCACTCCTGATGGCGGCTAGGACGGGCACAGGAGAATGAGATTAGGGATGCTGAGCATGCAGAGGCACCTTATGGTGACAGGTGATGCCTGAGGCCCCCTGAACGGGTTCTGCAGCTCAGCGGGGGGATAAGGGTTGCCTGGGAGACCGACTCACCTCACTCACCTGGGTGTTTGGCAGCATTGGGAGGGGGTGACAGGGGAAGGTCTACCTCCCCCATAAGGAGCAGTCTGGAGCGGCAGCAAGGCGGACATACCACCCCTCAGGCTGGGTGTGTTTTCGCCCATAAAAGTGCCAGCTAGCCACTGGCGCAGTCAGGGCCCGTCCTAGGTTTCCCTTTGCAGATATTTCAATAAATGTGGCCCAATTTCAATCCAAGCCTTTGTTGTCTGTCTCTTCATTACCCCGTCTCCGCTCGCAAATGCCCTACCCCCACGTCCGGCTTGCCTGGCCGTGGGGGGGGGGGCGTTGCAGGCGGGTGCGGTGAGAAGACGACTCGGGATGCCATTGGGCATCCCTCTTGGTGCCACTCTAATGGGGAGGGGCCAGTGAAGCCTCTTTATGCCCCGTGCCCCTCCCAGAGCAATCTCTCGCTCGCGCAGCTTCCTCCCACCCTCCCTTAAGCAGTGTGGGTGTCAACCGGTTGCCCCTTTTGGGAGCCATGTAGGAATTTTTGGCTCACAGTCTGATTGGCGTTGACTGTGGGTCTTTTTGTCTGCTTCACACTGTTAATGGGGCAGGGCATGTCCTTTAGGTAAATAAGGTCTAATTTTCTCACTATAGGTCACATTTCAGTTGGCGGCTAGGACGGGCAAAGGAGTACGGGTGAGCATGCAGAGGTACCTTATGGCAACAGGTGATGCCTGAGGCCTCCCGAACGGGTTCTGCGGCTCGGTGGGAGGATAAGGGTTGCCTGGGAGACCGACTCACCTCACTCACCCAGGTGTTTGGCGGCACCAGGAGGGGGTGACAGGGGAAGGTCTACCTCCCCCATAAGGAGCAGTCCGGAGCAGCGGCAAGCCGACACGCCACCCCTCAGGCTGGGTGTGTTTTTGTCCATAAAAGTGCCAGCTAGCCGCTGGC
This sequence comes from Heloderma suspectum, assembly GCF_057233095.1. Lineage (NCBI taxonomy): Eukaryota > Metazoa > Chordata > Lepidosauria > Squamata > Helodermatidae > Heloderma > Heloderma suspectum. The sequence goes on from NC_139464.1 coordinate 104,450,777, forward strand.
GCAGTCAGGACCCGTCCTAGGTTTCCCACTTGCAGATATTTCAATAAATGTGGCCCAATTTCAGTCCAAGCCTTTGTTGTCTGTCTCTTCAATACCCCATCTCCGCTCGCAAATGAAATAATTCTGCCAGCTACCTCAGAGAGCCTTTCCATACTGCTAGGAGTCGCTGTTGCTGCATTAAGAATGTTTTAGCTTTTCAGTCAGCACTTTTCATATCTCTAGTGTGCATTTGTGTTAAGAAATGCTAATTTCTGACAAAGTCTGCCACATGAGCTGCATGCTTGATTGTTCTCTCTCTCTCTCACACACACACACGCACCACCACCACCTTTTTTTAAGTTGCAGATTCTCCTGAGCAAATCGAATTTGACCTGTGCCAGTGTGGATGGAGTTTTGGGTTTAAACCAGGGTTCAGACTCCCACTCAGTCATAAAGGAAGCTCACTGAGTATCTTTGGGCAGTCACTGACCCGTTCGCATGATCAAAACAAGCCAACCTGGCTTATTTACCTGCATGGTAGGTTAGATTGAGAATTGGGCCGGTCCACACACTCCAACAAGCCACCGTGGCTTAAATAAGCTATAGTGGCCTGTTTAAATCTGTGACACGTGCTGGGCCCCATTAGCCAAATTACCCACCCGGGTGTAGCTTGTTGTGTCATCCATACCCGAGCTGCATGGCTTGTTTGAGGGGTCAACAACATAGTATTGATATGTCCGCAGATCTTCTGTGCCTCCATTTCTACCTATGCAAATAATATTTCTTGATACATTCTGTTATTTTAGCAGCCTCTATACCTTCTAATCAGAGAAGGAGCTAGAGGTCACACATCTAGATATATCAACAGATGAGATGATTTTTGAATCAAAGGCCTTAAAATCTTGACAAGATAAAATGCAATTGGGTGTAGAAACAGAAAAGGCTGGATTTGGGAGACAGCAATGTAGCCATGTTTTCCTGCACCCAATTCTTACGAACTTTCCCTTCAGGAATGATTAACAGAATGTCCTTCAATAAGTGCCTGAAGGCCATCCTGTTCTTGATCAAAACAGCTTATGAATTCTGTCTCTATAAGATGCTCGGGTAAAAGATATTCAGAAACAAAGCATGCCCATCCAAACTAGTTATAGATTACTTTTATTTGTTACAGGACTTGAAAGTTATTCATATTCTGTCTGTGATATGCAGATCATTGTTGTTGTTCAATATGAGGGTACATAGCTACATTTTTGTCAGTAGCTTCAGTTCTGTCACAGATAACTTTTACCAGCTCTCATTAGCTTACACAGCCATTTTTGTAAGAATTATTGAGGCGATGTATGTGAAGTACTTTGAATACTTCATAGGCACTACATAAACATTAAGTATTATTACTTTCATACTATACCATGTGAAAATTGAAAAGAACTTTAGGAAATAGTGAGCTACAGCTAATGGTGGAGATGAATGTTGCATAATGTTTGTAAGAGAACGGAAAATACATTGTCCTAGCCATGGCATGGTCTGAGGGCACATGGTGTAGCATAGCCTTCCCCAACCTGGTGCCCTCCAGATGTGCTGGACTGCAACTCCCATCAGCCCCAGCCAACATGGCCAGTGGTAAGGAATACTGTGAGTTGTAATCCAAAGCAACTGGAGGGCACCAGGTGATGTAGCTTACCTGTTGAAGCTAGGGATGTCAGAGAAATCCACAACAGAATCAAATGAGTTTGGATTTCTATGACTCCAACCTGCAGATTCCATAGTGCACTGGCTTTTCCCAAGTGGCACAGATTCCGCAGACTTGCAGACCATTTTTTAAAACTTTCTGGAATATTACACAAATTTAGTTGTAGAAAAATAGGCTGAAGCATTATAATGCACATTTTGGGGGGATTTGAGCATTTGGGGGGATTTGTGCATTTTTGTGAATTTGCACACATGCGTGAATTTGCACAAATTTGGGAAACTGGAAAAAATCTGATTCTGTCAATGACTGGACGGCAGAATGAAAGGCACCTGACAATCCGCGAAATGCAGATGGAACAGATTTTACAAAATCCATACATCCCTAGTTGAAGCTTTGCAAGTCTGGGTCTGGCTAGAAGACCACTTGGAGATCGCCTGTATGCAGTTTTAAGTCCCATGAAGAAAATAAGGTAGGATGTAAAGGGAACAAATAATTGAATAATACACTGTTGGGAAGGAATCTGAGTTGCATACTGGTGGAGCCTCATTATTTGTTTAAGTGTGCGAGTTACTTACCCAGGTTTGGTTTTCTTTGGAAGGGGGACAGTGGAGGCTTGTGGCATTTTGCATGTTAAGCATGGGTGGAAGCACACAGCATGAACACCCTAGCAAACACATACAGTTACTTACAAAAACACACACGTGGCAGGCAGCACCTTAGAAGAGGCATTCCTAGTCTTTCCTCATCCCAGAGGGAATGCCTCTACTAAGATGGTGCCTACTGTGTGCATGTGATACATCAACCATGGTTTCCTTTTGGCCTGATGTGGTTAAAGGCACAGTCGGTTCTACTCCTACCTCAGTGACAGGTTTTAGAAGATGGTGTTGGGGGACGGTTGTTCTTCCCAGTGGGAACTTAACTTATGGGGTACTACAGGCATCTATTCTTACATGAAAACCCTGAGGGAGGTGGTTCAGAAGTTTGGAGTAGGTTGCCTTCAGTATACTAATGCCATTCAGCTGTTTTCCTTGGTCCGTTGAAGCAGGCTTCAAAAACCATTTTTATTCAGATTAGTTTTTGACTGTTGAATATGCCAGTTAGAGTTGTAATTACTGCTTACCACTGCTGTTTGGAATTCTTTTGTTTGTCTTCATTATTTGATAGTTTTATTGATTTTATAATTGTTGTTTTATTTTTTATTTATTAAATGTAGGAAATGCCTCATAAATTTCTCTAGGCATTTTACAACTTAAAATCACAATAAAATCAACGATACAAAACTAATAAACATTGCCAACACAGAATAAGATACAATATCAAGCATAAGATGTAAAACTAGCTTGCAGGGATTAAAATAATAAAACACAAAAATAGAAAAATTACAAATTAGAAAATTAGAGACTTTAGTTTTATTGACTATGTTGTTGTTCTCTGTCTTAGAAATGTTTTATGGAAAGGCAGGTTAACATTAAAAATAAATAAATAAAAATGTAAAGATGAAGAACACATGCTTTTTCCTCAGAATGATTGCTTTTTATTTACATACGATTTACCTAATTCATTAAGGTTTCTTGAATCAAGGTGGCATCCTTGTGCATGCATGCAGGAACTAACAAGAATAATCACAGAGATGCCAGTTTAAATACAGACAGGAAAATGTATGCAACGTTTTAAAGTCATTTTGTGTGGGTGACTAAGATGTACAGCTGTCTTTGTGTGAGCCTGGTCTAGCTACGGGCATTTCAGAGTTGTGCTGATGGAAAGATTAAAGTAACAATGTGTGTTCCAATGGCAGCGGCACCTCTTGCTTCATCAGAAGGCCACTCCTGCACAAATCGGATTATTTTATTTACTCGAAACCAGTAGAAACAATGACACTGTGGAGCTCTGAGTGGCAAACTTGCATCATTAGTGTTGCCTGAACTTTGGCCACTATAACAACCGCAGACTCACAGGAAACTGTTGACATGTCAGTGCTGCCCATGGGCTGTGAATCACCCTTTCCTATCCCTGTTGACATGCGATTTTCTGATAAGCGGAAAATGAAATGTTCCAGTCGAACAACTTTTGCCTCCTTCATTTGTTGGTGTTACTGAACTAAGGAGATAAGATGAACTGTACTGGATCAGGCCAAAGACTAACCTAGCCCAGCAATCTGTTTACTCAGCGGCCAACCAGATGCCTATGAGACGCCCACAGCAGGACATGAGCACAATAGTACCTTCCTGCTCATGTCTCCCAGCAACTGGTGTACATAGGCATACTGCCTCTGTTACTGGAAGGAGCATATAGTCACCAGGACTAGTAGCCATTGATAGCCTTTTCCTCTATGGATTTGTCTACTTCCCTTTTAAAGCCATGCAAGTTGGTGGCTATCACTACATTTTGTGGTAATGGATTATATAGCTTAACTATGCACTGCGTGAAGAAGTACTTCCTTTTATCTGTCTTCATTCAGCTTTGTGGGAAGACCCTGGCTTCTAGTATTTTGAGAGACTAGTATTATCATTTCCAGAGTCCGTATTTGTGTAATACCTTTATTAGGCCAGCTCAAAGATCACAAATAATGTGCAAGCTTTCGAGAACTCCAGGGCTCCATCTACAGGGAAATGGAATGAGAAGCACTTCCTGGTTATATCCAGATTTTCAGGAAATTGCTTTGGTCCATCAGGGGCACACAAAGCAAGAAAAGCAGAGCATACACTAGCTTTCATGGGTCACACAGCACTTGAAACCCCCATACTTTGAGGTTGGGTGGGTGGAGTAGAACTGAACATCATCAACCCTATAGGTGCTGCTCAGCGAATTTGAGAGGCTTGTTCCCTGCCCCTCTCCACACTCCCCTGCTCAGGGAAGTTTACTGGAAGCGCTGAATTAAGCCCCTGTAATTTACCCCACACCTTTCCCCTCTCATCCAGCACTGGGATATTGTGAAAGATTAAAAGATACTGCGCTTTTGTGAATGGGAAAAACAAGCTACAAATTGTGAATGCATGAAGCAGCTACTGTGCTATTGTGAATGCCTGAAATTGCACTACTGCAGTTTTCTGAATGGGGAAAACAGGCTGCAAATGGTAAATGGGTGAAGCAGCTAGTGCACGATTGTGAACTCCTAAAACAGCACCACTGTGCTCTTCTGAATGGGAAATACAGCTACATAAGGTGAATGGGGAAAGCAGCCACTGCGCTATACACTGCAATACTGTTTCAATACTTCGTTACCGTGAATGGGAAAAAGAGGCTAGATATTGTGAATGGGAACGCAGCTGTACTGCAGATGGGGAAAAAGAGGGAGTGGGGGAAAAGGGGGTGGCCCCACCACTTGGCCAGGTCACAGAAATAAGCACACCTGGGATTTAATGTGAGGGGTCGGGGCACACTGCAGTGGAACCACACAGGAGCCACATTCAAGGAAAAAAGACTCACTAAAAGGACTTTCTGAAAATACACCTTTTCCAGAGGGAAGCTGCAGGGTTGCAGCAGATTGGTGATAGCGTCATCCATCGCGAACGACCATGATGTGCTGTCACTCCACACTAAATCGGCCATGTAAATTGGGCTCATATCTCTTTACTGGGCAAAATGTTACCAAAAAAGGAGGGTGGTGGTAATGGTGGGGGAATCCAACTGTTAACTCAAAACTGTTTCCATCCTGGGCAAACCAGCCAGGTTCTTTGGTTGGTGAAAACAGAGGAACCTTTCTGGTTCACCCAGGTAGTGATAGTTTTGGGTTATCAGCTGGATTTTATACATTTATATTATCAGTAATGGAGACTCTGCAATTGTCTATTTTATTCTTCCCAGTGGAGCACTGAAACCTGGCACCATCACATCACCCAGCAGAGCCCAGTTTTAACTGTGATATTCTATGATATTCAAGCCCACCAAAGAAGGAGCAACCACAACAGCCAACTGAAGATACTCGCTGCCCATGTGGTAACAGATGTTAGGAAAATTCCCTGGTACCAGCACAAATGCTGAAAGAGATTCTCTTATAACAAGGACACTGCATCGGTACTTAAGTTATAAAGCTGTTTGCTGCAGTTTGAAAACAGCTGGCAGCAGGGGTAGGAAACTTCTGTTTTACATCCGGCCTGTGGAATCTTGGGCTCTCTCTGGGGGCTCCTCCCCCTTCCAAAGTGCTGCTTCCTGGCCTGGAGGCTACCAGGCAGTAGGGGAGGAGGAGGGGAGAGGAATCCCCTTGTTATCTCCAATCTGTGGTTGGAGATAACAAGGGGCTTCCAATTGGGAGGGGGAGTGGCACACTTGACTGGTGCTTGCAGGAGCTGCTGCAGGCACTGGTCACGCACCTCCTTTGTGTCCCATGCACTGTTGCGATTGGGCCAGTGCTTGCAGGGTGATACAAAGGGGTAGTTTTCAAAAGTTAAGATAGAGCACTTGAGAGCCCCTTCACTTACACCTCCACTCCACCCTGATCTGAAATGAAGAGGAATTTTGGCCTTGATAATACTTAGGGCTGTATTTGAACAAATGTAGATGTGTGTGTTTAATTGATCAAAGAAAAAGAACAACACAAACCTATACATGTCTCCTCAGAAGCAAGTTCCATCAAATTCATTGGGACTTGGTCCCAGGATTGCAGCCTAAAATAATTTCCACCTAATTCTAATCAAAGAGAAGGAATTGAGAATGCATTTTAGAGTGAATACATAATGTTTATATACATTTTGGTTTGCAAATCAAGAAATTTTTAGATAAAATTACAAACTTATATGAAGTTCAATACAGCATCTTACTTGTACAGTGCTGTATCAGGCCATCTTATCATTTAGATATTCTAAACTTGATTTTTCAGGTCACATACAAAAATCAGCAAACTGAGTAAATGATTACAATTAAATGGTGGTAAAGATTCAAACACTATAAAATAAACCTTGATAGGGATGCCTCATTGTTACTGCACAATCGTTTCCCATATAAAATACTTTTGAACCAATAATTTGCATATTTATAGAAGCTGCAGATAAAACAACGCTCTTTAGCTTTCTTTTTGCGTAACATACCAAAATCACTGTTTTAAATAATTTTCCAAACTTAATTTAGTTATCAGCACATACACAATTACAGATTGCTCTGTAATCTTCCATGACATACGGTACCTAAAATGTGCTGCTCTAGACACCCAGAAATGGCAGGCTATTGCCCATTTTGGCCCTGAGATCACCATGTAAAAGTTTTCCACCGCTTTATTAAAGTACAAAGTAAACCTTTAACTCCTACATTTTGTGTACTTACAGTGCAAACCTAGGCATGTTTACTCAGAAGCAAGCCCCATTGTGTTCAATTGGACTTATTCCCAGGTAAATGAGTACAGGATTATAGCCATTTTTTATTATTTTATTACTGAGGTGCAGACAGAATTTTAAAATTGTGGAGGAGAGAGAACAGTACGAATGCAACTGATTGAAAGGGGGAGTAGCATCATCTGAACATCCCTGTCACAGTGCAGTGTTAGTTACTACTACATCTCTCAGGGAGAGCTTAACATTTGCCTTGTCCCTGCCTGCTCCTTTGGGAGAACCACTTGCCAAGCTGCAAGTCACAAACCTTTAACCAGGACCAGTCTTTGAGCAGAAAATGAGTTGTTTAAGAATATAAGGAGCTGCTTTATTCTGAATCAACTCATTGGTCCATTTATCTGACTGCTGTGACTGATAGCAGATCTAAGGAAAAGTTATCTCAACACCTGAGATCCTTTAAACCAGAGGTCGGCAACACACGGCCCACTTTTTTTTTTTTAATTCATTTTTAAAAGCAGTTTTGGGGAGGTGGGGAAATGGCATCTGTAGTGGCTATGGAATGCCCGAAGGATCAAAATTAGCTTGTAAAGTTTAAACTCAATGATTGAACCTACAAAATAAGTGCTCTGCTCACTGACCTATGGCATCGCATAATCAGGGTGGCCCTCCTTTCAAATGTCCTGGTGCTTGTCCATGCGCCATTTGGGGAGTAATCCAGTTGGACAAGTTCAACTCAAACCCAAGAGTGAAGGTTCGAGGCCTACAGAGGCAAAGGGGGAAAAGGTCAGGCTTAAAGACCTGGAATTTTTTGTTGGGAGGGGGTAACCCTGAGAGGAGTAGTTTCATTTCTCCGGTTAAGTTTCTGTTTCAATACTCCACTTAAGTTTCACTTCTTCAGGTTTGAAGCAGTACTTTCGGTTTTAAGGGAGAAGAGCATATAGAGAGAGTGAGAGAGTCAGTAAGAGCAGAGACAGCCAGAGTCTGAAGTGAGAGCAGGCCGAAGAGTGAGCAGGAAGAAGCAGCTTAGAAAAGTCCAATAGCTAGTGTAAAGGAACTTGTGTTTTGCAACTTCTGTTTTCTTTTAACACCTTTTGTATCACTCAGCTCTATTGTGTAAATACCTTTAGTTGTGATTTGCTAGCTTTAAATCTACTAGTAAACTGTTGTGGTTAAAACCTGTGTCTAGAGTGTCAATCATCCCATGTCTACAGCCTAAACCCCACGTTCCTGGGAAGGGGAAGATTAAAAGGAGGCAGGTGGGACTCTTAAGGAGCCAAGAGATCCTTAAGGAGTTGTTCAGGGGGTCCAGGTCATAAGGGGAACCCTGACACCAAGTATTTGCCTTCTTCCCTTCACTCTCCCCAGTCCTGACTGCTGTAGATGCACACTCTTTCTACACTGCGCTCCCCATATCATTGCCCCCTCAATGCCATCAATACAAACATCATAATGTTCTTGTACTAAGTCTCTCCCACTTCTTCTCCGCTCCGTTCCAGTGTGACTGAGGCATGATTCACACAAAGAGCTGTATAGTGAGTTTTTGATGCAAACCACATGGAGTCTACTCCATACAGCAGGCCTTATGTTGTGTAGCCACTTATGAATTTCGCTATACAAATAGAAACCATTGTCTTAGGATTGTACAAACAGAGAGCAGACAGTGAGGTGTGCGTGCATGTTCTACAGAATTCTTGTGGTAAAATAATCTGCCTGTAGGAAACCTATGGAGGAAGATGATTGTAAATCGCCATGGTTACAGGATTTTTAATGCCTGTAACCATACAAATACTAGTAACCCAATTTGGACTCAGTGGCTCTTGATAACAGCAACTGTGATTTGGCTTATCAAATGTATATTCCTTAACTTTTGAAGCAAGTAAGCTTCCTCAGAAATATATGGCTTGTTCTCCCAGAGGAAAGTCATGTCGTTTTCAACCTGACCCAGGAAGTTATGAAAGCCCAAAGATGTTGGGGGCATTATGCCAGTCACCCATGACCCTGTTGTATTTCTTAAGCAACTGGAATGGGGGACTGTGCCTTAGCTATACTGCCATTCTAATTAGAATACTTACACAGGAGAGGCTGTTATTTGGTAGCAATCCTCTTGTGTAGCTTATTCACAATGGTGAAACTAAAAGTAAATACCCTTTGTCTGCACTCTTCCCTGTTTGGAGTAGCAGTAAAGGTTTTTTTTTCTTTTTACCTGGGTTACAGACACATATCATACTTTTTTCTTTTTTTTTAAGGCTGATTTTGGTATTTGGGATATATTTTGGGAGAAGGGATGGGCGACCTGCGTGGGGGAATGGGTGAGGAAGTCCCCTTGCTTAATGGCTCTTCTTTTGGCTTCTGTAACTTTAGGTTGCTCTTTTGGTCAGGAGTCTCAGCCTTCTTTTCTGAGGGCTTTGGTGTCATATGGTTTTCCTCCAGCTTTCTGCCACTGGTATCAGCTTCCATTTTGCTTGGATTTTGTTGACCACTGTGTATAGTAGCCGTCTCTGGTATTTCCAGTGCAACTGGATCCTTTGCTTCCAACGTGGAAGGCAAATTTGTATCTTTCCATCTTCGGGCCCCAGACTTTGAATTATATTCGTACAATTTGCCAGTGACTGTGAAAGAAACCGATAATTTTACTATTCCTTTTCATATATGAAGGGGTAAGATTATCTTTAGCCTGTCTAGCTGTGAAGCATGGCAATTCTCTAGCTAGCTGCAGAAATTAAGGCCTCTCAATTGCACCAATTTCCTGAGTTGTGAACAAGAAAGGTGCCAGAGCCATAAATAATATTTCAGCCTCAAGAGTACAGTATTTGCCACAGAAAATCTCAGCTGCCCCAGCAATTCCTATTTCTCCCACTCAAGTTTAGCCAGAAGAAGGGGGGATAAATGAGGTAATGTGCATACTCACAATGCCCCCAAATCAAGAGATAGTCAATGCACCAAGGCTTTTTGCATGACTGGTACAGCATGCAAGGAAACTACTCACGGGAGCACCTACTGGCGTATGTGAATGCATATTCTCATCCACATCAAGAAAGAGAGGGGAATGCACACCGACATCCAACTTTTGTAGGGGGTGCCAGAGATTTCATTGCACTGGATGCACAGCATTCATTTCATTGGATCTGCTGCACTTGAATGTGGACACATGAGTCTGCAAAGGCATCCATTGTCAACTTACACAAGCAGAAAGTGCCTCTTTAGATTTGCCCTTTTAGCCAGTGAGTAGCAGCATCCAGTATGGGTTTGCTCATGGGACAGCTATTCTACACATGTAGAGCTTTTCTACATGAGGCATTTATTGTGCACATGTCATTCCATACTCACGGTTGTTTGTGGATTCTTTAGACAACATTGTGACCCTCCAGTTTCACTTCTGTTTTTAAAGAGTACTTTGGGCAAGGTTTTTTAGACTAGGGAAAATGCAGTATTATTTGTGAAAGCGAAGGAAAACACTTTTTCCACTTTTGTATTTGTGCTATTCCACTATACCACAGTGCCACCTAGAAGGTATGTAGTGGAAAAGCAGGAAATGAAACAGTCTTTGTGTAGTGTTTGGATCTCAATTCTGCTATGAAAGTGACAGAGCAGATTAACAGCCAATTAACAGCCTTGTGTACAAAAGCTCATTATGGCATCATGGTTTCCATTCATTTCCTGTGTTGAAGCTCTTCAAACTTCTGATCAAATTCCAAACAAGTGCAGTTGCCTGTATTTTTTCTGACTAACACATACACACACACACACACACACACACCTTTTATATGCTGTATAAATTGTATTTTTATATTTCCATTAGATATTGGGCTTCTGTTTAGACCATTTTACTGTAGATGTAACACAAGCATACCAGTTCTAGGCTAAGAATTATAATTAATGAATTCCTTTGTTCCTTTAGTGATCTTGTTATATTATTATGTATGTTACTGTTGTTGTTGTTGCCTTTATTTTGTTAATTTTATTTTGAAATAAAGAGCCTATGGAAGGAGGAGCTGTGTTGAGTAAAAACAAATCTAATTTTTTAATTAAACAATTTAACTTATTCTCAAAAAAACTGAACTGTGAGATATACATCCCTGGTCTTATATTTACTGAACATCTTGTTCCTGATCTTTCCATATTGGTGACATATGGGGACCAGCACTCTTTTTAAAAACTAAAACTGGTAAAGGCCTTCTCAAGCAATCGTATACAGCTGCAGTACAGCGTGAAAGTGGAAGTCTCCAAAGCAACCAACTAAAGAGCTGATAGGGTTGATAAAATTTGGGAGTCTATGACTATGTATAAGCCATACATAGCAAGTGCATCAAGCAAGGAATCCTAACTTTCAGAAAGATATTGGGCTTTTATACATGCAGCATTTATTGTGCGCTCTTCATTCCCTACTCATGGTTGTTTACAGGTTCTTTAGATGATGTGACCCTCCAGTTTCACTTCTGTGTCTAAAGAGCACTTTTGGCAATTTTTTTTAGAGCAGGGAAAATGTGAAATTTGTGAAAGTGACAGAAAACATTTTTACTTGTGTATTATTGCTATTCCACAATACCACAGTACCACCTAGAGCAGTGGTTCTCAACCTTCCTAATGCCGCAACCCTTTAATACAGTTCCTCATGTTGTGGTGACCCCCAACCATAAAATTATTTTCGTTGCTACTTCATAACTGTAATTTTGCTACTGTTATGAATCATAATGTAAATATCTGATATGCAGGATGTATTTTCATTGTTACAAATTGAACATAATTAAAGCATAGTGATTAATCAACCCCCACCCAAGAAGAGACAGGGCTCCTTTAGCCCATTAACACCCCTTCACCCCTCACTGCCCAGCCCACCCCATAGGGACTAGCCTCTGCTTCCCACAACCCCACATAGGACTCCTCTCCCAGGTCGTTTTGCCCATAAACACCCCCTTCACCCCTCACTGCCCAGCCCACCCCATAAGGACAAGCCTCTGTGGCCCATGACCTCCAGGTCCTCGCCCAGCCTTCTGACCCACCCCATATGCTTTTGCGCTGCGCTCTTCTTCCACACACCCTATAGGCCTCCCTTAGCCCATATAAAAATGCCCCCTTCACACACCCCCACAGCCCAGCCCACTCCTCAGGGGCAGGCCTGTGCGTGCTGCACCCCAACCCCACAGCCCGCTTGCCCCCCGCGGAGTGCTTCGCAGCTGCCCTTCATCCCCACCTCAGGGATCCCCAAACCCACTCAGGGGCCCTGTCTCCTCCTCGCCCCACAGCACAACCCAGCCCACTCCACAGCATCAGGCCTCGGCTTCACACACCATCCTCACGACCCGCAGCGACTATCGCGGCCCATCTCCCCTCACCCTCCTGGCTTGCGGGGGCCACCCTCCGCCCACAGCAGCCAGGCCTCGGCTCCCTTCTCTCCCCACATCCCCCAATAATTCGGTGTGCAGCTCTGGACACCGTCCTTCCCTCCCGCCGTCCCTCGTATCATGGAGATCTTCCCTCGCCCGCCCATAAGCGGCGACCCTTTGGCCGCTCTGCCTCCCGCCATCTCCGATTTCTCCACACGCCATCCTTGCCTACCCCACGGCGGGCGGCCGGGCCTAGCCGGGCCTTGCAGGCGGCAGACACAGACACGCCAGCCCTGCCTGGCTCTCTCTCCGCGCTCTTACCACTTAGGCCGCCACTGCTTCAGCAGCCCCCCGGCCAGCCACACACGCTTCCTGGTCCGGCCTCCCTGGGGCGGAGCACGCCATACCCCGCCAGCCAGTCACCCCCGTAAGGGGAGCCGCCACTGTTGGCGCTGGAGCCTCTGGGCCTCCCTTCCCTCTTCGCCTCCCCTTCTCTCGCCTTCCTCACCCGGAGCCTCGCAAAGGTGCTAGATTCTATCTAGCATATCTGCATGTGGGCGGACCCGCCTGGAGACGGATAGAGGAGCGGTGTCTTGGTTCCTAAGACCATCAGAAACATGTGTTTTCCGATGGTCTTAGGCATCCCCTGTGAAAGGGTCGTTCGACCCCCAAAGGAGTCGCGACCCACAGGTTGAGAACCGCTGACCTAGAAGTTATGTACTGGAAAAGCAGAAAAAGAAACGCTCCTGGTGTAGTGCTCGGATCTCCATTCTGCGACAAAATTAAAAGCAGATACAGTGGATTAACAGCCTCGTGTAGAACAGCCCATACAGTCTTTAAGACCACTGCTGGATATGGGCAGACATGATTTATGACTTTAATGCAGTTGCTAATACAATGGTATGACTTCCCTATTGTTTAAAATTATGCAATTGATACTTGCCTGTCTCACTGTAATTCAATTTAACCTCTTTCTTTTCAAACCAAAATTTTATCTTCCCACCCACCGACCCTCATTAGTAATAGCAATACCTGGGTCTCTTGCTTCCCCATCAAAAACAGGGTTTATGTTTGTCATCTCCTAGGGCGAGAAACAAAGCATTAAATCAATACCTTTAGTTAAAGAAGGAGCAGAAAGGTTGACATGTATGGAATGAAGTAGATTTTTATTACCCGCACGTTGCATTCTAGCAATGCAAGTTTAATCAAAATTGCCAACAAAACCATTGCTGCTTAGGGTGTTGCTGCTTAATACTCATGGGAGGATTAAATATGGCTGGTATTCTAAGACCTCCAGCATGTGATCAGGAGGGGATCATAACTAAAAGAAGTGAGATTTGGGAGTTTCTTACTATAAGTGTGCAGAGGTATTTCTTAGAGTTTCTGCAGTGATATAAATAAACCCCTTATGATTTCTCTATCTGGTAACAAATGTCTGTCTTTTATAATGGAAATAATCAGCATATTACATCCATGCCGGGCATTGAGCAAGGAGCTAAATGGGGACTGTCGAGATGCCCAGCTGCCCAGAAGACCACTGCAACACCCCAACATATGCTTGCCACCCCCTTTTAATTCACCCTTACTCCTGAGAGGCACTCCAAGAGTTGCAAATTAATTTTCCACCTGGGACAACTAACTCCTCTGCAACGGCTAAGTGTTTTCAGCCTGTTTTCCCCTTATCTCCCTTTGGTCAAAGTGTGTAGCATGAAATTGTGGTCTGGCACATAAGGGAAAGATCCTTGACTTGGTGAATGCCTAATCAACCCCTCAAATTCCAAATTAAAGAAGCTTTATGGAGATGGGAGAAAACCTAGGGATGGGTTGCAAGAGAAAACAGCTAGGTAACATAAAAAGAAACAAAACTGTTCATTCTCTCAGTAACCTACTCTAGACAATCTTAAAGAGGAATCTCAGGCTTACTTGTGAGGAGCAAGGATTACCCATGAAGTTCAGTAGGTGACAAATATTCATAGGGAATAATCCCTACTTTTAACCCTATAGAATCAGGGGAGGGGATGTGACAGAAGAGGTGGATCCTCCAAATACGTAAAGCCATGTGAGCTTAGGCACACCTGTGGGGGCAGATGTTTGACACTTGGAACATGGCATGTCCAACACAGAGGCAAAGGAGCACCTGGGGAGATGGGCCACTGGCACTTTTCAACCATCCAGGAAGGTGGAAGTAAAAACTAACAACGGGGAGAGATTTCCAATCTACTCTTGGTAAACAAGAACCACTTGACAGGGCAGTGGTGGGGTGGGGGAAATTCCATTCTGTGTACATGGAGAATGCTTGGAATATGACAGGTAGGTTGCTATACAATGTGGAAGCTAGGCCATTGCGCCACATATATTGTTCTGTTTGTGTTTTGTGGATTTATTTTTTTTTAAGAGACGGGATTTTTATTTTTAGGCCTTTTCCCACAGGGGCCAGCTGAAACAAAGCTTACAAACTAGCCACTTTGAGAGCCCAAAGGAGCCTTGATATCTCCAGTAAATGTAACCTAGAATGTACAACATAGTACTCTTGAATGGGGTTTTTACTTCTGATGAAAAAGGGATGTTGCACTGAATGGGCCTTTGGTCAGATCTAGCAGGCCTCTTCTTATGTTCATAGGGTCTATCCATTGCTCTTATGTGTATCTTAAATATTAAGTGCAAATTAGGGCCAGCTACGTTTTGCAACCTCTTCATGGATCACTGCCTTGTTGTGGCGAAGGGGCTTGCATAACTCAGTGAAGCCATAAACTAGGCCGTGCAGGGCCACCCAAGATGGACAGGTCATGGCGAAGAGTCCTGACAAAATGTGGTCCACTGGAGAAGGAAATGGCAACCCACTCCAGTATTCTTGCCAAGAAAACCCCATGGAACATATCACAAGGCTAAAAAATATGACGCCAGAAGATGAGCCCCTCAGGTCAGAAGGTGTCCAATATACTACTGGGGAAGAGCAGAGGGTATTTCCAAGTAGCACCAGAAAGAGTGAAGCGGCTGGGCCAAAGCCGAAAGGACACTCAGCTGTGGATGTGTCTGGTGGTGAAAAGAAAGACCGATGCTGTAAAGAACAACATTGTTTAGGAACCTGGAATGTAAGATCAATGAATCAAGGTAAGCTGGAGGTGGTCAAACATGAGACAGCAAGATTGAACATCGACATCTTGGGCATCAGCGAACTAAAATGGAAAAGCATGGCAAATTTAATTCAGGTGACCATTATATCTACTACTGTGGGCAAGAATCCCTTAGAAGAAATGGAGTAGCACTCATAGTCAATAAAAGGGTGGGAAAAGCAGTACTGGGGTACAATCTCAAAAATGATAGAATGATCTCAGTACGAATCCAAGGCAAACCATTCAACATCACAGTAATTCAAGTCTATGCCCCAACCACTGAGGCCGAAGAAGCTGAGGTTGATCAGTTCTATGAAGACCTACACCTTCTAGAACTAACACCAAAAAAAGATGTCCTTTTCATCATAGGGGATTGGAATGCTAAAGTAGGAAGTCAAGAAATAACTGGGATAACAGGCAAGCATGGCCTTGGGGTACAAAATGAAGCAGGACAAAGGCTAATAGAGTTTTGCCAAGAGAACACGCTGATCATAGCAAACACTCTTTTCCAAAAGCACAAGAGGCGACTCTACACATGGACATCACCAGGTGGTCAATATTGAAATCAGATTGATTATGTCCTTTGCAGCCAAAGATGGAGAAGCTATATACAGTCAGTAAAAACAAAACCCGGAGCTGACTGTGGCTCAGATCATGAGCTTCTTATTGCAAAATTTTGGCTTAAATTAAGAACGTAGGGAAAACCACTAAACCATTTAGTTATGATCTAAATCATATCCCTTATGAATATACAGTGGAGGTGATGAATACATTTAAGGGATTAGACCTGATAGACAGAGTGCCTGAGGAACTATGGACGGAGGTCCGTAACATTGTTCAGAAGGCAGCAACTCAATCCATCCCAAAGAAAAAGAAATGCAAGAAAGCAAAGTGGCTGTCTGATGAGGCTTTACAAGTAGCTGAGGAAAGAAGGGAAGTGAAAAGCAAGGGAGAAAGGGGAAGATATATCCAACTGAACGCAGAGTTCCAGAGAATAGCAAGGAGAGACAAGAAGGCCTTCTTAAATGAACAATGCAAAGAAATTGAGGAAAACAATAGAATGGGAAAGACTAGAGATCTCTTCAAGAAAATTGGAGATCTCAAGGGAACGTTTTGTGCAAAGACGGGCATGATAAAGGACAAAGAAGGCGGGGACCTAACAGAAGCAGATGAGATTAAGAAGAGGTGGAAAGAATACACAGAAGAACTATACAGGAAAGAGCTTAATAGCCATGATAGTATGGTCACTGAACTTGAGCCCAACATCCTAGAGAGTGAAGTCAAGTGGGTCTTAGGAAGCATTAGTAACAACAAAGCTAGCGGAGATGACAGTATTCCAGCTGAGCTATTTACAATCCTAAAAGATGATGCTGTTAAAGTGCTGCACTCAATATGCCAACAAATTTGGAACACTCAACAGTGGCCACAAGACTGGAAAAGGTCAGTTTACATTCCAACTCCAAAGAAAGGCAATGCCAAAGAGTGTTCAAACTACCGTACAATTGCGCTCATTTCACATGCCAGCAAGGTTATGCTCAAAATCCTACAAGCTAGGCTTCAGCAGTATGTGAACCGAGAACTACCGGAAGTACAAGCTGGGTTTCGAAGAGGCAGAGGAACTAGAGATCAAATCACCAACATTCACTGGATCATGGAGAAAGCAAGAGAATTCCAGAAAAATGTCTATTTCTGCTTCATTGACTACACTAAAGCCTTTGATTGTGTGGATCACAACAAACTGTGGCAAATTCTGAAAGAGATGGGAGTACCAGACCACCTTACCTGTCTCCTGAGAAACCTGTATGAGGGTCAAGAAGCAACAGTAAGAACCGGACATGGAACAACCGATTGGTTCAAAATTGGGAAAGGAGTACGACAAGGCTGTATATTGTCACCCTGCTTATTTAATTTTTATGCAGAGTACATCATGAGAAACCCCGGGTTGGATGAATCACAGATCGGAATTAAGATTGCCAGGAGAATTATCAACAACCTCAGATACGCAGACGATACCACCCTAATGACAGAAAGTGAAGAGGATCTAAAGAGCCTCTTGTTGAGGGTGAAAGAGGAGAGTGCAAAAGCTGGTTTGAAACTCAACAATAAAAAAACTAAGATCATGGCATCTGGCCCCATCACTTCCTGGCATATAGAAGGGGAAGAAATGGAAGCAGTGACAGATTTTATTTTCTTGGGCTCCAAGATCACCACAGACGGTGACTGTAGCCATGAAATTAAAAGACGCTTGCTCTTTGGGAGGAAAGCTATGGCAAACCTAGACAGCATAGTAAGAAGCAGAGACATCACCTTGCTGACAAAGGTTTGTATAATCAAAGCTATGGTCTTCCCAATAGTAACGTATGGCTGTGACAGCTGGACTATAAGGAAGGCTGAGTGCCGAAGAACTGATGCTTTCGAACTGTGGTGCTGGAGAAGACTCTTACGAGTCCCCTGGACTGCAAGGAGGTCAAATCAGTCAATCCTAAAGGAAATCAACCCTGACTGCTCATTGGAAGGGCAGATACTGAAGCTGAAGCTCAAATATTTCGGCCACCTAATGCGAAGAGAAAACTCCCTGGAAAAGGCCCTGATGCTGGGAAAGATTGAAGGCAAAAGGAGAAGGGGACGGCAGAGGATGAGATGGCTAGATAGCATCACCGATGCAATGAATATGAACTTGAGCACACTCCGGGAGAGAGCAGAGGACAGGAAGGCCTGGCGTGCTATGGTCCATGGGGTCACGAAGAGTTGGACACGACTTAACAACTGAACATCAACAACGTTTTGCAAAGTATCTTGCTTTGTGCTTCACTTGAATGACGTTAAGGTGGTTTAGGGTGCAATCCTATGGAGGTTTAGACAGGAAAAGGTCCTACAACTCCCAGCATTCCCCAGCCAGCATAGCTGGCTGGGCAATGCTGAGAGTTGTAGGCCTTTTTTTCATAGTGCTACAACTGTGGTTGTATGGTTGTACATAGGGTTGCACCCTTAAACTTTAAAGCATTAGAGGACATGGCACCTGGGAAGTTATTGTTCCCTTGTTTCTGGAATTTCACAAAGAAAGACAGTGATTCAGATGCCTGTGTGTTTTGCTAATTAATCTGAAAAGTGTGTATTTGAACCTGAGTATAAAGTGAAAAGCAGCTCTAAGGTTACGAAGGAAGTAAAGAAAGAAAGAAGGAAAGAAGGAAAGGGGAATAAGCTCACCATATGGCATCTGGATTAAGGAGTGTAACCAGGGTAAATATTTTGCATAAAACTAACCCTATGTTGGCAACACTTCTGTTTAATTTTATTTTATAGTGTACGTACCCATACTACTTCTTTTTTAGCTTTCTTCTTTTCTATAGGAAAAAAGCACAATGTTATTCTGCGTTTCCTAACAAACCATCCCCCTCCCACCCCGATGTAAATTAAACATGTAACTTTGGGTATGAAAATCAAGCACTTTAAGGGACTTGAAGTGCTTAACTCTCCAGCCGAAATCAATGGGACTAGGTCTTATCGTTTAACCTTGGAACGTAGAATGTGTCCAGTATAATTAATAACATGAATATAGCTTGAGCACCGGAATTCCCTTGATACCTAGAAGGACAGCAGGCAAATAACGGAGATGGCTGCTTTAAACATGGACTATCTGCAAAAATATTTTACTGAGGGAAAAGGGAGGGGCACAGTTGTTGGTAGGCATTGTAACCGGTTGTGAACCATCCAAAAGGCATTCCTGTCCATTCCCCTGCAGATTGCTGCATCTGGGGAAAAGAAAAAACACTGGCAGATCCAGTCACTGACTTCGTGTGCCAGGTGTAGCTGGGCCACATGTACGTTCTGATATGCTCTGTGGGGCTGCATCTGAGCAGAATTTGGAAACTTCAGGTGGTGCAGACTGCAGCAGCCACTGCCAACACTGTTGTGGGCTATAGAGAATATGTGACTTCATTCTTAGCTGATGGAGCATCTCCTCCGGTATATACCCACCCAAACCCTAAGGTCATCTTTTGAGGTTCTTCTTTGGGTACCCTTGCAAAGGGTGACTAACAGAAAGAGGGCCTTTTCAGTGGTGGCACCCCAGTTGTGGAATGTCCTCCCCAGAGAGGTTTTTTGGCACCTACTTTGTCGTCTTTTGGGAGCCAGTGAAGACTTTTTCATCCTCCCAGGCTTCAGCCTTTCAGTTTTAAAAAATTGTGCTTGGTGCTTTTTAGAACCTTGCACAGCTGCTATCCTTTGCTGTTGGTTTTACTTTGGTATTTGTCGGTGGCTGTTTTAATTTATTTTGGATTTTTCATTGTTTTATTATATTAATATATTTTATGGTTTTAAGCTTTGTTTTGTGAATCACACAGAGAACTTCAGCTATTGGGAGCTATAGAAATGCAGTAAGTAAGGAAATATTAAATCAGTTCCAATTTCTTTCTGAGCCAAATTCAAGTTGCTACTCATCCTCTTTATGTTTCGATAGAAAAAAGTCCTACAACACCTAGCATTTCCCCAGCTGGCATGGCTGGCTGTGGGAATGATGGGAGTTGTAGGACCTTTTTCTGTTGAAACATAAAGAGGATTGCACCCTAAATGCTTTAGAACCAGGCTGCTTAAAGGACCAACTTCTCCCACAGGGCCTCGCCCTGCCACCACGATCTTCCATGCTATGTGTCTCACCGCCAATGGAAGTGCAGTTGGTCGGTATTTGGGACAGGGCCTTCTCCACAGAGGCACCTAGGCTCTAGAACTCTGCCACAAAAGATTCATTTGGCCCCCCTCCTTGACTGTGTTTCAGCACAAGATTAAAAACAGTATTATTCTGAAGGATTTTCAATCTGTAATTTGAAGTCACATCCCACTTGATACTGCTGTTCCTCTGTTTGGTCTTTTATCCTGGTTTTTTCCTATCTTTTTAATTTGCTTTAATTGTTTTTATTGAACTGCAATAGTTTCAGTTTTATGTTGCTAAGCCACCTTAGGGGTTGAGAGTCCTTCAGCATTGGAAGTGTGGGGTATAAATATTTCAGTAAATAAAAATAAAATAGATAATATGCATCCCATTGAAAGCCATGTAATGTGGATCGACAGCATCCACTCTCAGATATGAATCAAAATGCACATTTGGGTGCACATCCATTTTATCCTGATCCAGCAACATCTATGGAAGCCAGTGTTAGAGCATAAAATGACTGTGGTGGAGAGTATCAGAACCACTGACTATAAACTATAAAATGAAACCCTGCACAGTTCTGCTAAGATTATAATGTTCTATGCCAGTGTGGGTTGCAATCTAACCCAGTTCTATGTATGACCTCAATGGGATTTTAGAGCATGCCGCTCTGGGCTGGACTCTATCTGAAACACACACACACAATTTAAAAAATTATCTCTTACACGTCAACAATGAAACAATTTTCAAGGAATAATGAAAGCAAGGGAAATACATACCTGGCATTTCTATCCTGTCATAAAGAGTTAAAAAATATGAACATGATTAATATATTTGAGCAGACGTTTTCCAATGCAATACATAAATAAGACTAGAATTCTATAACGAAGAGTGTCAACAGCAATAGCAAGGCCACATTTTGCAGGATGAGCATTTTCTCATGCTCAGGGTCGAACTGGCAGAAACAATAACAGTGTATTTTGGCGGATATGGCAAAGTGAATTAAGTGTGCCCCTAAATATTATATGCATGGTATAACTTTTCAGTGGTTTTATTCTGTGGGAAGAAAGCATTATACCAGGGATTGTTATATTCAAGGCCATTCACTGAACTGTGATAGAGATACACACTATTGTTTATTTCTGCATGCAGGAAAACTTTCCATAGAATTCAGTGGGAATGTTACTTGCATAGTGATTGTGCATTTGTTGCACCGGATCCAAATCTGGTCCTTCAAGGTGGTTTTTCTGTCTGGGGATGTTACATATTTCCAGCACTCAAGCCAAAATTTATTGCTGGTAGGAAAATTCAAGCAAGACTACTTTGATTTGGAGCTCTGCCTAGAACAGAGTTATTTAAATGTCATAGGCTTCTATGGACCATTGGATGGGACATCACCCATGATGAGTGAGTGACACAACTCCGTTCCCTTCTTTCTAGGGCAACATTATGGGGTTGTTGTTTTTCTTACAAGCAACCTCTACAGGTCCTGGAAGGCTTTATGTTAATGAACAAGGTTTTGAGTGTTGTGACCAAACTTAGGCTGGTATACCAACTAAACCCTTATCTGGACAGAGATAGCCTAGCTACAGTTATCCATGTTCTGATAACCTCTCATCTTGATTACTGCAATGTGTTATATGTGGGGCCCGATCTACATTGCGCCCGTCATCGCAATGAATTCGGTGTCCCGTTGGGTTAAACGCTTTCGCATTAAAATGTGATTATTCTCATTCACCCATTTTCCCCATTGCAGTGCTTCATCGAATGCATGAGCTCGGTTCACACTCGAGCGCTGTGCTGTTTTCCTGCTGTTTTCCTGCGCGCGCTTGTCTGATCTTGGATGCTAAGCAGGGTTGGCCCCGGTCAGTAGTTGGGAATCAGGCTTCCTGCATTGTTCTATCCCTTCAAATGAGACTAAGTTTTACCCCCTCCTATCCCCCACTCCGGATGTTTTTTTCTAAATTAAGGCGTTATCCTTGCAGAATCGTGGCTTCTCCGCAATGTTTTTTTTTCTAATTCAGGCATGATCTTCGAAGATACTGACCGGGGCCGACCCTGCCTAGCTTCCGAGATCAGACACGCACGTGCACATCCAGCCCTTTGCTTGTTGCTGAGGAAACAGGGGCTGCTGAGGAAGCTATGCGATAGGTAGCTGGAAGAAGACATGGGGCCGTCGAGAGCTGTGATTGGACAGGAGGGAAATACAAACACCACCGTATATGGACAGGCGAGGGAGGGACTACGACCGGATATGGCAGCGAAGGAGGAAAATCAGAGCACGTTAAGGGGAAATACCGGGATATTAGGGTTTTGAAAGCGGGAGCATGGAAGTGGGAAATTCCAGTTCCAATTCGAGGTGGGTACTGCGTAGTGTGAAAGGCGGGCGGTGAAACCTAATTGGAAGCGAAAAAAGGCAGTAAGTGTAGATCCAGCCTGGGGCTGCCTTTGAAAATGGTCCGGAAACTTCAGATAGTCCAAAATAGGGCAGCAAGATTGTTAACAGGGACTGACCAATGAGATCACATTACTCCAGTACTTTTCCAGCTGCACTGGCTGCCAGTCCATTTCCAGGCCTGAGTCAAAGTGCTGGTACTAGCATTCAAAGCTCTTAATGGCTTGGGGTCAGGTTATCTGAAGGATCACCTCCTGTCATGTGTGCCTGCCCGGACCCTAAGATCATCCTTAATGGTCCTTCTCTGTGAGCCCCTGCCAAAGACAGTGCGGTAGGTGGCGACCAGGAAGAGGGCCTTTTCTGCTGTGGCACCCTGGCTGTGGAATGAGCTCCTTAGAGAAGTTCACCTGTCACCTATGTTGTACTCCTTCCAGCACCAGGTGAAGACCTTTTTATTCTCCCTGTATTTTAGCTTCCTAGTCTTTTAGCTTTGGTGTTTTAAATCTGTATTTAATCTCTGCATTGCTGCTAGGTTTTATTCTGGTTGTACTGTTATACTGTGGTTTTAAGCTTTCATATTTTATATTGTTTTATGCTGCACTTTGGTTTTAATTATTGTGAACTGCCCAGAGAGCTTTGGCTATTGGGCAGTATAGAAATTAAATAAATAAATAAATAGGTCTCAGAGTATGAGAGAAATGGGCTGGATACAGACAACAGTTTTTAAGGCAGTTGAAGGTAGTACGAAAGATAGATCATCACCTGTGGCTTACAATCTAATGCATTTTGGCCACAGAAAGTAGATCTAGAGAATCTTAGGGATGTTACTAACTTATCTCAGATTAGATATGAAAGCCAAGTATGTAGCGAGGTCCCATAGACTCACCAGGTATGCTGTCTCCCAGGAGGATGGATTAGAGATGTGACTGAAGGGTTTCATACACTTATAAAGCCCACTGACAGGTATCCCTTTCTTCTCATCCATGTGGGAACAAATGATGCTGAAAAGCGGAGCTACAAAGAAATCACATCAGGCTTTGAAGCTTTGAGAAGGAAATTCAAGAACTTTGGGGCCCAGATAGTTTTCTCATTCATCCTTCCAGTAGTTAGAAAAGTGATAGAAAGGGAAAGAAAAATACTCTGGGGGAATGACTGAATACAAAGGTGGTGCCAGTGAGAGAGATTTGGATTCTTGGACCATGGGCTATACTTCCTGGAAGATGGACTGTTGGCAAGGGATGGGTTGCGCCTCACAAAGGCTGGGAAGAATGTGTTTGGCCACAGCATGAAGAACTTTTATCAGGAGGGCTTTAAACTACGGGGAAGGGAGACGTAAAGTTGGGGGTAACAATGGACGAATGCTCATGCATCGAGTGTAGCCAAATGCATACCCTGGATTTTAGGAAAGCCAATTTTAATAAACTCAGAACAATGATAAGTACGGTCCCATGGCAAGTAACTCTAATGAGAAAAGGAGTCCAAGATGGGTAGGAGTTTTAAAAAAAGGAAATTCTGAAGGCACAATTACAAACAATTCCAACAAGAAAAAAAGGCAGAAGACAACAGAAGAAGCCTATGTGGCTTCACAAAAAGCTTAGAGATGACCTGAAAACAAAAAAGGACACATATAGGAAGTGGAAGGAAGGCCAAGCTACAAAGGAAAAGTATAGGCAGGTAGCTCAGAATTGCAGGGATGGTGTCAGGAGGACTAAAGCTGAGAATGAGCTGAGGTTAGCGAGGGAGGCTAAAAGCAACAAAAAAGGCTTTCTTCAGATATGTGCATAGTAAAACACAGAGGAAAGAAATGGTGGTTCGGCTGTTAAATAAGGATGGCAAAATGATAACAGATGACAAAGAAAAGGCAGAGGTGCTCAATTCCTACTTGGGCTCAGTCTTCTCCCAAAAGAGGGTCTATGACAAGGCAAAGGCAAAGTATAGGCGGAAAAGGCAGGATTACAGCTTGAGATCAATAGGCATATGGTCAAGGAACACCTAATTACTTTGAATGAGTTCAGATCTCCAGAGCTAGATGAACTGCACCCTAGAGTAATAAAGGAACTGGCACAAGAACTCTCAGAACCACTGTCTATTCTCTTTGAGAAATTATAGAGGACGGGTGAAGTGCCAGATGACTGGAGGAGGGCTAATGTTGTCCCTATCTTCAAAAAGGGCAAAAAGGAGGAAACTGGGAACTACAGACCAGTCAGTCTGACATCAATCCCTAGGAAAATTCTGGAGCAGATTATAAAGCAATCCATCTGTAAGCAACTTGAAAACAATGCACTGATTACTCGAAGCCAACATGGATTTGTCAAGAACAAGTCCTGCCAGATAAATCTGATCTCATGTTTTGATCAGGTAACCTCCCTGGTGGACTGTGGGAATGCTGTGGATATCATATACCTCGACTTCAGCAAAGCTTTCGACAAAGTGTCTCATGATCTCCTGATGAGCAAACTAGCTCAAAGTGGGTTAGATGAAACAATGATCCAGTGGACCCACAGTTGGCTACAGAATCGGACTCAAAGAGTGCTTATCAATGGGACCTTCTCAAACTGGGGAGAGGTAACGAGCGGGGTACTGCAGAGCTCAGTGCTGGGCCCAGTGCTCTTCAACATTTTTATTAATGACTTGGAGGAGGAGGTGCAGGGAATGCTGATAAATTCTACAGATAACACAAAATTGAGCGGGATAGCTAATACCCTGGAAGACAGAAACAGAATTCAAAGTGATCTTGATAGACTCGAGTGCTGGGCAGAAAACAACAGAATGACATTTAATAGGGATAAATGCCAAGTTCTGTACCTAGGAAAAAGAAAGCAAATGCACAGTTACAAGACGGGCAATGCTTGGCTCAACAATACTACAAGCGAGAAGGATCTTGGAATTGTTGTAGATCGCAAACTGAATATGAGCCAACAATGTGATGTGGCTGCAAAAAATGCAAATGTTCTTTTGGGCTGGGTTAACAGAAGCATAGCTTCCAAATCCCGGGAAGTACTAGTTCCCCTCTACTCAGCACTAGTTAGGCCTCATCTAGAGTACTGTGTCCAGTTCTGGGCACCAGATTTTAAGAAGGATGTAGACAAGCTGGAGAGCATTCAGAGGAGGGCAATAAAGATGATCAGGGGACTGGAAACAAAGCCTTATGAAGAGAGACTGAAAGAACTGGGCATGTTTAGCCTTGAGAAGAGAAGACTGAGAGGAGATATGAGAGTGCTCTTCATGTACTTGAAAGGTTGTCACAGAGAGGAAGGCCAGGATCTCTTCTCGATCATCCAAGAGTGCAGGACACGGAATAACGGGCTCAAGTTACAGGAAGCCAGATTCCGGCTGAACATCAGGAAAAATATCCTGAGTGTTAGAGCAATACGACGATGGAATCATTTCCCTAGGAAAGTAGTGTGCTATCCCACACTGGAGGCATTCAAGATGAACCTGGACAGCCATCTGTCAGGGATGCTTTGACTTGGATTCCACCATTGAGCAGGGGGTTGGACTTGATGGTCTTATAGACCCCTTCCAGCCCTACTATTCTATGATTCTAGATAGCTAAAGAGTCTGCACATTTTACACAAATAACATTCCCACTGAATTCTATGGAATGTTTTCCTGCATGCAGGAAACTGTTCATAGTGTGAATCCCTAACACAGATCAGTGCATTGGATACTTCTGTAATACTGTAATTAACTTTTGCTACTAAATTCATCCAATGCATTCCACTTAGATGTGAAAATACAGCACATTTTCCATGTAATTTTACCTGGGCTTCCTTGAACAAAGGTTAAACTCTATTATACCTAGCATGGGTTGCTGTTTTTTAGTTTTGGTATTTACAAAAAGTGATGTGCTGCTGTAAAATATGAAAAGCATACATTCCATTAACATTGTGAGATTCTAGATCTAATGCATCTCTTGAAATGAAATGTAAGTGTAAGAAAAACAATCGGGCATCTGAGGCCTATGCTAGATGATTCAGTGCAGACATTTGGTATTCTTATTGACTTCTATGGATTCTTACTGGGAGCATATGAGTGCAGACAGTATTGGGCTAAGACATTTGCACACTCATTACAGCTGAAAGAAATTATACAAGGTGCTTTGTTTCCTTTCAGTTACTTACAGTGGCTTTTTATCAGCTTTGGGTTTTGGTGGACAGTGGGTGCGGATGTATTTTGCCAGCAGATAGGTAAGATACCCAAGAAGTCCAAGGAGCAGAAAGCTGCCAAGGGCAATGATGAATGGCACGTACCAAGCCGATGCAGAATAAACATTTTCTCTATTGGTCACAAAGGTAACACCAGGCTTGTAAAATAAAGTTTGAAAAGAGGTTTCTTAATTACATGACCTCCAGAAACATGCTCCTAATGAAAAGTTAGACTTTGCAGTGGCAACTATATTTTAGATACCATTTATTCTGTTAGTGGATGTGTTTAGAAACTTTGTTTTACTTTAGTCCAGCAAATGTCAAACATTGTGAGCTTCCTAGACATTAGAGGTAACTGTACACTCCTGGGGGTCCTTCACATGGAGCTTTTATCCTGCTATTGAGATTGCTCACTCACAGAAGTTTGTGGGTCCTTTTCATTACATTGTTAACCTCCAGGGCACATCCAGGGGTATTTCCTGGTTTTTCTGTCTCAAATAGATCCAGAACTAACGAACCATTTCTTAAACTCGGAATGTAACATGATTAAAACAACCACTGGATGGCGCTGTTTCATTGAGGTCTATAGAACACTGAAAATTAAACGCTTCCCCTCTCAGCAATCACACGGTCGTTATATGGGAGCCCAGGATAAACACGGGAAAGGCTCCAGAACAGGAGGACTGCATGGGTTTTATTTAGTGTAAAGGCAGCCATGGTCAGAAACTAGCCTTACAGAAGAGGAGATGTGGAATGGTGGCCCAGGACTTCCCCTGCCTCACACAGCAGAGTTTCAGTAAGTCCCATCACTACAGCCACCACACCTCCCATGGTCCTTGTTTGCCTCTAAATTGGCAACTGGAGGGGGCATACTGGTGGTTGGTACTCAGGTGGCCAGATTTGACCTAGCCCTCCAGTTGTTCTCCCTTACTGTATACCAGCCTTCCCCAACCTGGTGCCCTCCAGATGCTTTGGACTGCAAATCCCATCATTCCTGACCATTGACCATGGTGGCTGGGGCTGATGGGAATCTATCACATGTAATGGTCTATTCGTGTTATTTCCTACATGGAAGTGTATAGGAAATACATAACTTGTGGAGCAACGTGTGAAGAATACATAACTTGTGATGGTTCCACTTACCTCATGACAAGTGATTGTGGTAGCGAGAATGCGCATATAATCTACTTCTGTCTTGTAAGTGCCATGCAAACATCATTCTGCATTTAATATTCAGCATGCTAACCACCCACTTACTGTTGTAGGGACCACAGTGGTTGGGTTTGGAAGGACTTTGACGGTTAATGTCACTGTGCCAGTTTGAGTGAGGGCTGTAGCTCTGCCAGCGCTTGATAATAGATTGTCATCTGTTATGAAGACTAACAGTCTGTAGTCCCAAATTCTGTCCAGGCCCCCCTCATAGTCAAATGGGGATGCAAGTATCAGCCGGGAGACATTAGAGCCAGCACTTGGCGAAAAGGCGAAATGGTTATTCACATTACCTGAAAGTGGAGCCAAAGACAAAACCACAGATAAAAACACAAAGGAAAGGAAAGGAAGGCAACGGCTGACTTAATTTGCTGGTAGTACACATGATATGCGACACGATCAATTCATAGTGGTTATTGCATGGAAATCTTAAAAGGTACGTTTTGCTCCCATTGACATGTATGGCTTATATGTGATGAAAGAGCTCTGCCCCTTATCGCTGGTGCATGATGCCAGTTTCAGACAACCTGGCACTGAATCGTTGCCATCACCACACTATAAATATGGCCATAAATAATTTGATTTTCTCTATGTAGTTTCGCTAATGTTGTTGCACATCTACTTTTAACAACACATTAATACATGCAGTGAAGTAACAGACCCCAGGATTACACACAGCACACAGAATCTGTGACTCTAAAATGAATGCAAACAAGGATCATGGGTATGCTCTGCTCCGGTCCAGTCATTCCTGACTGGGTTTTATTTGTGATGGCTCCATTATTCTAGTACATACTTAGGACTGGTTCACACATTACTGAAAGGTTTCACGTGTACGTATAAAAATGCAATGTATGCACATGACAAATACACTTCTGCAAATGGGTGCACCATGCAGGTACACATGCCACTGTTGTTGGCAGCTCCTTGCTGTACGTTCAGCTGGTGACAAACACTTTTGCCATTGTGTACTCTGCGAAGCAGTCCTTGGAGAGTGCAACAATGCAAAACCAAATTTGTCGTTGAAGCCAGCTAACAAGAGTCAGACCTTGAATCTAGCACCACTGCACTGAGAGAATCCCAGTGTGTGGGAGAAGGTTTTAGGGTCAACACGCAGTCCATATGAGCTGCCAGCCAGGCCTGTCTGGCCTTTTCTGCTGCCCTAGATGAACTAAGAGTATGTGCCCAACACTGTTCTGTGGCAACACTTTGTAGTGGGGAGGTTGATAACAATGGACAAGCTCTCATTTAGGAAAACATGCCTGCAATTAGTGATCATCTTATCATGGAATCTCTGATAAGTTTCTAAGAAACTCTAGAACCTAAAAACACAGTTTGCAAACTACTGCCTCATAGTCACGTACTGGAAAAATCCAATTGCTTAATGTGCATAAGAGAAGTCATAAGCCATGGGCTGGATCCAGTTTCTGCCTTCCATGAACAGAAGGTCATCTGCCTAATTTGGGGGGAGCCCTCCTCCCCTCAGCTCACCCCATTCAGCAAGCTTCCGCCCATATAGAATTTTCAGGGCTTGGAGGGGATAATGTGGGGAGCACAGGGTGAGGAAGTCTGCTTTTGCCCTCCCAGTTGCACTTGTCTAAATCTCTGTTTCCACTGAAGACTTGGGGCCCATCTATACCCGGCTTTTACTCTGGGGCAGGTGTGAGTCAAGGTCCCTTGGCACAGACGATACACTCGCCACTTGCAGTCTTCTGTGGTTTCCACCAGAAAAATGCAGATTTCCAAGGTGGCATTTTGCTGCAAACTTTTCAGCTGCTACGGGTTTACCGCACCAGGGTACGCTGTCTAACCATCCCTCGGGGTGACATCATGGTTTGCAGTGGGCATGGGGTGGGCAGTGAGTAACTGTGTGATGCCTTTTTCCTCCTCCCCACTCCTGCGTCTTCCTTCGCGGCTACGCAATTATGAGGACACAGAGAAGCAGGCTCATTTCGTCGTTCACACCTTTGCAGCTTTGCAGCTCTGTTGGTCCAGCCTGGCTGCTTCCGAGTCAGTGGCTAAGGGCAGGGTGTTTCCTGGAAAAATTGCGAGATTCTGGACCTGCTTAATGTATGGGGGGAACAGAAGGTGCAGGAGCAACCAGACACAGAAACACAGATTCGTACAAGCAGATGTCCCGAGAAATGCGGAAACGGGAGCACTACCAGGGTGTAGTCAAATGCAGGATGAAAGCAAAGGCTCTCTGACTGGAATACCACCGGGTAGTGAATCACAACTCCCGGTCTGGTAACAATTCTGCCACCTGCCCTTATTATAATGAGCTCCATAGTACCCTCTGAGGGGATGCTACTATTCAGCCAAAGCGGTTGAGGACTGCATGGGTTGAGGCATCCAAATTCAGAGGGCACCTGTGGATACTCAAGTTTGCCCTATAGCAGAGGGGTCAGAAGAGCTTTTTATCCATGATCCGAGGACCGTAGATGTAGAATTGAGGAACAGGCACTTAGCGCTCATGTGGGCGAGACTTTGCAGGTGTGAAACATCGTGAGAGTACCTGCATTCGAGGAACTTAGTTTCTGTACAAATGGTTGCCATGACAACGTAGAAGCTCACTACCCACATCCTGCCAGAGATGTGAGAGTTTGCATCGCTGCGACTGTGATGTATCAGGGCACAGCGGAGCTTCTTGCAGTGAAACTGTGCAGTAACTCACCCCGTATATCTAGCTGGTTGAGCATCCGCTGCGCAGGAGCTGCGCAGCTCCGACAATGTGAAGGACAGAGACGGCACCATCTAGATGTGGCCTTAGTCAACTACTAGTGACATCTATCCATGCTACTAGGAGCTTCCACTGTATAAGACCCAAAGCTGTAATGCTGTAATATACATTTGACCTTATTAAAGGCTACCAGCAACCAATGACAGAGCCCAAAATTGAAGTACCTGAATTAATAGAATACCGGAATGAGCGAGGGCTTGAATCCCGATCAGAACATGAAATACTAAAACCATCAATGTTGTTGCCGAAACGTAGGTCCACTGGAATCTCCAGAAAATATGAATTGGGTGAGCAAATTGGTGGTTCATCATTTGCTTCAAGAACATTCACTGTTACCTAAAAGGAAGAGACTATTTTAAACAATCTTTCAATTAATCATAAGAACACAAAAAGAACCATGCTGGATCAAACCATGGGTCCATCTAGTCCAGCATTCTGTTTACACAGCGGCCAAGGGGCCACCTGTGGGAAACCTGCAAGTAGGACATGAGTGCAATAGCGCCCTCTTGCTTGTATTCCCCAGCAACTGGTGTACATAAGTATACCACCTCTGATACTGATGATATATAGCCATCATGACAAGAAGCCATTTGTAGCCTTATCTCCATGAATTTGTCTAATCCCCCTTTAAAGCCATCCAAATTGGTCACCATCACTACATGTTGTGGCAACGCAGTCCACTGGTCAAACCCAAAGGTTCCCTTTTCTAATCATTGGCAGGGATTGATCCACTTCCACCCAACCTTCCAGCTTTTAGGAATAGTAGTTGAGCAGGAATAAAGGATCAGCTCTGCCAGTCTTGTCTGTATGTTTAAAAAAGTGTTTAAAATCTTATAAACCAATTATTACTATTTTTTTTAAATAGGAACCACTTTTACAAGACAAAGCAATGGTCCCTCTAGTTCAAAACAGTCCAATATAGTTCTCTGCTCACCCATAAACAGGTCTTCTTCAAGGGTATTTGAAATACTTAATTGAAGATACCAGTAATCAAACATGGAGCTTCACACATGCAAATCATGTGCTCTTCAACTGATGTATGAGTCCTTCATTACTCTTAAAGTAGATTACATATCCCATCATTTCAATTGCTTTTTTTGTTGCAATTGATGATGATCATTAATAATAAATATTCTTTAATAATGCTGGAAGATCAGACGATAGAACATTTGTTCTAAACGATCCCCAAATCAGTTCAGTTCTGGCTCGAAGCATCCCAGAATTATTTTTTTTATTTTAAAAAACTATCCAGCGCTCGGTCACAAAAGGCCAGGCTTTTGTAGCTATTGCTGAATCAACCTGATCTATACTCGGATTGGATAAGTGCCCCATGACTTACTTACTTACTTATTTATTTATTTATTTATTTAATTTATTTCATTTCTATACCGCCCAATAGCCGAAGCTCTCTGGGCGGTTCACAAAAACTAAAACCAAACAACACACAATAAAACAATTTAAAATATATAGAACATTAAAACCACAATATAACAATACAACCACAAATCCTTCCAGAACGCTGAGAATTGCAACCTAGTCTTGCTTCTTTGGGAGTACTTTGCCATGATTTCATCCCTACATGCCATCTTGCCTCCTCTCCAGCATTTTACCCAGTTTGTGCGCTTTCTGTTGTGTTTCACTTGTAGCCTCTATGTGTAATACTCCATGGCCCTAGCTCCAACCTGCGGTCCGTGGTCCATTTTCTGATCCTGACACTACCGCAGCTTGGGCTTCCTGTAGATATCTGCATGCTTCCATCTCTCTTCTTTCCTTTCCGATACCTATTTCCCACCTCCAATTTTGACATCGGCCATATCCAGACTTCCTAACTCCATTCATTTCAGGCTGTCTTCAAAGCTTTATGAGCATATCTAGATTGAGGGATGTGGAGCCCTGTTGCGAACCATTTTCTCAAGCCCCAGAACTCCAAGAAAGCCATTCTTTCTGTCAGTATTTGTATATACAAAGCAGTGCACTCAGCCACATACTCTCCCTTATATTTGTGTCCATTCAGTCCTTTCCAGCATCTGAAACTGTCCATTAGAACATTTTGGTCCTGGTGAGAACATAGGCACATCTTCCCTGATTTATGTTATGAAAACTCTGGTTATAATTTGGAATTGTGAGAATATTTAAAGGAGCCCATTGTAAGGAGTAAGAGCGGCACAGGCTGCTCCTTAGGAAGCATAGCAGCGTCACCAGTGATTTATCCACCCCTGTGGACAAACGGCTAGTTCAGGGATGTCCCATTCCTCCAAACGCAGGAGCTGGTGGGCCTGAAGTCACAGGCCTGCAGGGGAGATGAGGGAGCTGCCCGGCTGTAGGGATGTACGAATCCCTTACCTGGCTCCGCGCAGGGGCATCTGCGATGGGGGGAGGCGCTCCGTCCTTCCCCCTGGAATCCTCGACGGGGGGGAGGCGCGCCGTCCCTCCCCCCCGGAATCCTGCCCGGCCGGCTCCGCTCTGCGGCCAAGCCACAGAGCCGCCGGCTGGCTCCAGCCACCTGCAGCCGGACATCCGGCCGCTGGGCAGCCCTGCAAGGACGCAAATGGCGGCTGTCGTAGCCGCCGCCATTCGCGTCCCTGTATTGAGCCGTGATAGGTTACGTAAATATTTACGTAGCCTATCACGGCAGGGGGAAAAACCCCAGCGTACGCAAATGGCGGTAGCCGCCGCCATTTGCGTACGCTGGGTTCCCCCCCCCCCATGATAGGCTATGTAAATACTACGATGTTTTGGACTTGAGTTCCCATCAGTCCCAGCCAGCATGGCAAATGGTCAAGAATGCTGGAGTTGGAGTCCAAAACATCTGGAGTGAGCCAGGCTGGGGAAGGGTGCAGCATAAGACTTGCAACCACACTGTTCAAGGTTTTTCAGTGGAGGCCCTGATCCTGGAACCACTTAAGGTCAGGTCTTGTCCTTAAGAGCAGAGCTGGGTGAAAGAAGGCCTTGTGCACCTTAAGGTCCTTAAGAACCTTAAGGCAATAACTCTGCCTTCTAATGGTGGCTTCTGTCCAGGTTTCCCATGGCCTGTGTTGTTGGAGGTGATCATGGACATTCTGTGGCATGGGGGGGGGGGGGCAGGCATGTGGCAAAGGCTATATGTCAGAGTCTGTGGATTCATCTGGGTCCAAGGATGCAGTATCCTTTATAGAAGTTGTCTCAAGAGTTCCACTAGGTCTCTGGGGGGGCTTCCCTTTTTCTTCTGAGGAACCCCATCTGATTCAACATTCCAGGAGATAGCAGGTCATGACAAAGGATGACACTGAGTGTTAGAATTGGTGAGTGGGAATTCAGATACGAACTCTCCCAGTTCAGAAAGCCTTGTGTATATACCCTCCAGGTGCTTGCAATGTCAGGCAAGCTCTACTGTTTTTTTTTAAAATCAGAAACAGGAAAGAGAAGTACATATTTTAGATGTGTTCATATCTGTATAAATGTTGACATTTTACTCACAGATGCATTAGCAATTTTGAGCTCGTTGTCAAAAGCCTGCACTGTGAAAACGTGCCTCTGAGTTGTTTCATAGTCTAATCTAGCTAAAATTTTCACTGCGCCGCTTTCAGGATCAATCCAAAATATTTCTGTGAGATCATGAGTGCCTCCTCCAGCCAAAATCGAATATGATATTCCAGTAAATGGAATATCTTTGTCTGTAGCATGCACTTGTCCAATTTCAGACCCGGCTGAAATAAAGCAGGATTTGAAGCACACATTTTAGCAAACAAAATAATATTAAAAGGTAAGGACTTCCAAGATTTCCTGAACGGTTTCCATATCAAATCTTCATATACACACTTTCCAGTCTAAACTAAAGTGCCCCCATTCATGCATTTATAAAGATGTGCTGCAGTCATGCGGTGAGCCTCTGCCACGCAGATAGTCTCAGCCAGGCCTTCTGCCTGAGCACCCTGTCCTGTGATCTTCCCCTGCTCTTTTAAGGGAAAGGAGCTGCATGATCCAGGACTCTGACTGCTTGTTCCTTCCTTTGAAAGACAAGTCTGAAGCATGAAGGCTAATGGCTAAACCAACATATAATTCATACAAACTGCAAAATCAGGAGGACCTGATGCGACATCTCCCATTATATCACATCTGTCTTTAACCTAACCTAAATAAATATACAGCCATCCTCAATCTCCCCACAAAGCCTTGATTGCTATTGTGTCTGCTTGCGAAGCATTCAGCACAATGAGGCTATGTGCTCTTGGCTGAGGGGCTGATGGCCCGATACAGTCAGCAGCACTCTTGGAGCATACTTGCATTCTGCAACCTTGCAAGCCTCTGGAAGAGGGCTCATTACTTACCTTCTGTAATTTCCGACACATTAAAAACATATGAGGTACTACTAAAGACTGGATTAAACTCGTCGACTGGTTGTATTTTGACATAAATGTAGATATTATCTGTAAATATAGCAATTAAGGAAAGCATTAAGATGAATCAAAGTTGCAAATCTTATTTTAAGGAGACTAAGAAGAATACAGACAACTCTGGAAAAAGAATAAAGGAGATACTTGCTAGCGTAGTTAGGCCAAGCAACATCTTGCACCACAATGTTCAGAATGTATTCGTCCTTCGCTCCTTCACTTTCAAGATCCACATTTCCTGTTAGCTGGAATAAAATGAACATAATTTTACTTGGTGGTTGTTTTGTTTGCTCGTTGCTTACTGTGATTTTATTGTTGTGGCTTGATTTTACTTGTAAGCTGCCTTGGAAAGGTTTGTATCCTTAAAGACGGGATATCCGTTATGATGATTGATAGATAGATAGATAGATAGATAGATACCTCATAAACAACACAAATGGGTTATTCAGTATTATTCAGTTTCAAGTACAAAATGAAATTTATTTAGGTAACTTTGGCTCTAACAAACCTGATGGTTTTTAGAAAGCAAACAAAGGCCTTTTCTTTTCTTTTTAGGAGAGCTTTTGGGTTTCCCCCTGTACAGTAACAAGGCAGTCCCATGGGGAAGGAGGGGAGACTTCAAGCCAGAGGAACCACCAAATCCAACTCCCTGCCAGAGTCTTGCCGGCAGAGCAGAAAGCGGGTGGAGGGAAAATAAGTACACCAGCTCAAGGGCTGACCTACTTTCCCTCCCCAGTCCACCCCTGGCATGCCCCCTTTTTGATGCCACCATCCTTGGAGCACTGACAGCGCAGAGCCACAGGGGCAGTGAATGTTTCTGCACTAGCAACGGGGAAGCTTGCAAGGGCGGCCCTCCTCCACCTGCGTCCCTTCATCTCTGCAAGCGGAGAGGGAGCTGCTCTATCCAATCTCCTCCGGAATGCCTTCCCAGGGACCAAAGGATTGCACCCTATGTGTCTTTAAAAAAGTTTTAACTGCTTAAAGTTATTCTATTTATTGAAATTTGTTTCAACAGCATGCAGAAGACGGCTCATGGCAAAATGACTGCTACAAATAAAATACAAACCAGCAATAAAACA
The DNA here is from genome assembly GCF_057233095.1 of Heloderma suspectum. Classification (NCBI taxonomy): domain Eukaryota; kingdom Metazoa; phylum Chordata; class Lepidosauria; order Squamata; family Helodermatidae; genus Heloderma; species Heloderma suspectum. The sequence goes on from NC_139464.1 coordinate 104,486,733, forward strand.
GTTAAAAACAAAAAACAGCAGTTCAGACATCAGAAAACCCGAACTGGGAAAACACTCATTGGAATGAAGGGTTTCAGCTGGACCCTATGAATGTGTATTGTTGTGAACCAGTCAGAGAACTTCAGCTTTGGGCAGTATAGAAATGTAACAAATAAATAAATAAATATTTACTCAAATCCCACTTGGTTCATTTGAACTTACTTTCAAATAAGTGTGATTAAGGCTGCAAACTTTGTGTTAGTTTGTATTTTATAAATGCTATGTAACATTTATTATTATGTGCTATAAACAGATTTGGTATTTTACTTTAAAACTAGTGAGCAGACCTGGCTTCACATGGGTTGGAATAGCCCTTCATTTGTGTCAGGATTGATTCTGAGCGCAGGGAGATAGCAGCTCAGATTCAGAAGAGGAACAGCCAGAACCGGCGGATGCATTTTCCCAAGCCAGTTCAGATATGGGTAGGCGTGCTTCTCAGGTTACTAACTCCTAGATGGCCGGGCCTGAAGCCCCCCCCTTGCCCCCCTTTGTGATAAGCTGGGAGGAAGAGGAGAAGGAGGAGAGTGGGGGCTGTGACCTAAGAGATGCTAGACTGCAGCACAGAGCTAAGAGGGCAAAGCTCAGACAGTCAACCCGCTTAGCGATGCGTGAGAGGTGATGTAGGGAAGCATCACTGGAAGGGCGGGACCTCCCTCTCTAAGTAGTCTACCCAGCAAGCCTCACTTCAAACTGCAGGCAACTCGGTGTTCCCATTTGAATCCCCTGGAGGCATCCTTTGTCGCCTGAGAGTCTTCGAGGATTCGCATCTGCAATGAATCTGTTGATAATGAATTAAAGGCCTGAGACTGAGGCCTCTCTATTTGTGTGTGCGAGTGCATCAGGAAAGAGGGGCTCCGGGGAAACATGACAGTTTGATTCAGCGAAACCTTCAAGCAAACATGCACAGCTGTCAGAGTTGGACACATTGTGTCTGCCTCATCTGAGTGTCGCCATGCCCGCTGGCACCCCTAGGTATGGCCCGTATCATGGTGCATCCCTATAGCCCCCTGAGAAAAGGGCCTGTCCACTCCAGTCTCCTGAGGGGGGCTGCCCCACAGCATGGGGGAGGGGAAAGCATATAACTGTTCCTCAGCCTACTAACTGTAGTAGACTGTATCACCATGTTTGTACGATACTGCGAATTGGTGCGATTCAGCCCTCACCTTGACACTGGTCACTGATGAAACCTCCGCATCTCCTAGGTGTTTTCATATCAAAGTTAGTATCTCATTAAAGAAGTACTAGGTTTCCTCAGATGTCCCTCATCTGAAGGCTTTTCCACATGAAGAAAGAAAGCTAGTGTCCCAGCATGCTTCTTCCACTAGAAGAGCTTCTTTGTATGCTTTGGGACTCTTGCACGAATGAATTACAGGGAAGATTAATTCATTCATGCAATGATCTGCACCAAGAAACCTATGGCTTCATTTCCTGTTTTAGAAGAGCAAGATATAATTGGCCTTGCACAATTCTCTCATGATAAGAGGGACATATGGAGCTATTGGGGCCTTTCCGTTGTGGGTCTCCATCTTTGGAATTCTCTCTCTAGACAGGCCCCCCTGGTTGACCTTCTCCCATCTTTGAATGTTAAGACTGTCCTGTTTGAAAGGGCCTGTGAGTATCTGAAAGATGAATAGTGTATGTGTGTGTGTATTTACCCAGTTGCACGTTTGGCCTTGGTCTGCTGGTTTTAGAAATAACTGTGTTAGACTTATCATCTAGCTCAATTTTCATTGATGGTTATTTTATGTAAGTTACTTCAAAAACCTGATAGGGCTGGTGGACTTCCGGTAAGGAGCCATGTCGTTCTGGCAGTGACTTGCGGGGCTCCGCAGGTCGCTTCTTTCAAACAGTTGTGAAAAGGTTGAGAAACTTTTTTCCCCCCTGGAAGCCTGCAGTACCATCCAGATGAAATCTTAGAAGAACAGCTGCCTTCGTGGAGGATGCAAAGGGGCTCAAAACTAAGGTCAGTCGCCGGAGATAAACACCTACTGAAACACTGTTTTGAAACAATTAATTAAGAGAATATAAGGAGGGGGTGCTCCAATCTTAGATAGTATTTGGAGACTTAAACTACCAGCAAGCACCACTTGCACAGCAAAAAGTGAAAGTATGGCAGTTAAATAAATCTAACCTGAATTAAAAGCAAGGAGTTGCAAACTTTTACAAAGTGAATTTAACTCAAGAGTTTCTTTCAAAAGAAGAAAAAAGAAAGAATACTAAGACTGTTTGCATTTTGAATAAGTATTACAATCTAATTAACTTTCTATTTCTTTAAATCATTGTTTTAAGGTTTTAATGTTTGAATTTATATGGCTGAAAGCTATGTTTTTGCAGAGTTCCTTTTATCTTCTGCATGACCTTGAGAAAATGAAGCCAAAATAAATGGCTTGGCAGAAAGCCTCGAATAGGCTGGAACAATAACAACTGAATAAAGAAGGAGTATTGCTGACACCTGTGGGATGCTAAAAGACCAGCAGCTTATGAAAAATCTTTCTTCTTTTCATGTGCGTGTTTTTTTTTGTTATCTCCTTTTCTCCTTTCGATACTGAGAGAGATCACTTTTGGCGTTGGAGGATCAACAACTTACTGGATATCCAGACTGACTAATTTATAAAGGAAATAATGAAGAAGATAATTGAATGAGTGCTATGAATTTGGATAAACCAGTAAAGGATATCAGAATAATGCGTAGTAGAGCAAATACCTGGGAAATGCCTACAGAACAATCAAGTAGAAATATGAAATCCAGGAAAGGCTCTCTAAAAGAGACTCTAACGGCAGCTACGAAATTATCGGTGAAAGCAACATCTATAAGCAAGGAAGAGGTACCTGAGCAGAAGCAAGATATACAAAAGATGGCCTTGGATGAACAAACACAGAATATTATAGATGCTATAAGCAAAAATGATATAAGAAGCCAATGTAGCTTCACAAAAAGCTTAGAGATGACCTGAAAACAAAAAAGGACACACATAGGAAGTGGAAAGAAGGCCAAGCAACAAAGGAATAGTACAGGCAGGTAGCACAGAATTGCAGGGATGGCGTCAGAAAGGCTAAAGCTGAGAACGAGCTGAGGTTAGCGAGGGAGGCTGAAAACAACAATAAGGCTTTCTTCAGCTACGTGCACAGTAAAAGGCAGAGGAAAGAAATGGTTGTTCAGCTATTAAATAAGGATGGCAAAATGTAACAGATGACAAAGAAAAGGCAGAGGTGCTCAATTCCTACTTTGGCTCAGTCTTCTCCCAAAAGAGGGTCTATGACCCCCCTGGCAAAGGCAAAGTACAGGCTGAAGGGGCAGGACTGCAGCTTGAGATCAATAGGCATATGGTCAAGGAACACCTAATTACTTTGAATGAGTTCAAATCTCCAGGGCCAGATGAACTGCATCCTAGAGTAATAAAGGAACTGGCAGAAGAACTCTCAGAACCGCTGTCTATTCTCTTTGAGAAATCATGGAGGACAGGGGAAGTGCCAGATGACTGGAGGAGGGCTAATGTTGTCCCTATCTTCGAAAAGGGTAAAAAGGAGGAACCTGGGAACTACAGACCAGTCAGTCTGACATCAATCCCTGGGAGAATTCTGGAACAGATGAGAAAGCAATCCATCTGTAAGCACGCTGAAAACAATGCAGTGATTACTCGAAGCCAACATGGATTTGTCAAGAACAAATCCTGCCAGACAAATCTGATCTCATTTTTTGATCGAGTAACCTCCTTTGTGAACTGTGGGAATGCTGTACACATAATATACGTCGACTTCAGCAAAGCTTTTGACAAAGTGCCCCATGATATCCTGATGAGCAAACTAACTCAAAGTGGGCTAGATGAAACAACGATCCGGTGAATCCACAGTTGGCTACAGAATCGGACTCAAAGAGTGCTTATCAAAATGACCTTCTCAAACTGGGGAGAGATAACGAGTGGGGTACCACAGGGCTCAGTCCTGGGCCCAGTGCTCTTCAACATTTTTATTAATGACTCGGAGGAGGAGGTGCAGGGAATGCTGATCAAATTTGCAGATGACACAAAATTGGGCGGGATAGCTAATACTTTGGAAGACAGAAACAAAATTCAAAGCGATCTTGATAGACTGGAGCGCTGGGCAGAAAACAACAGAATGACATTTAGTAGGGATAAATGCGAAGTTCTGCACCTTGGAAAAAGAAACCAAATGCACAGTTACAAGATGGGGGATACATGTCTCAACCACACGACAAGCGAGAAGGATCTTGGAATTGTGGTAGATGACAAGCTGAATATGAGCCAACAATGTGATGTGTCTGCAAAAAAGGCAAATGCTCTTTTGGGCTGCATTAATAGAAGCATAGCTTCCAAATCCCGGGACAACCTAGTTCCCCTTACTCAACACTGGTTAGGCCTCATCAAGAGTACTGTGTCTCCTTCATGGATCACTGCCTTGTTGTGGCAAAGGGGCTTGCGTAACTCTGTGAAGCCATAAGCTATGCCATGCAGGGCCACCCAAGACAGACAGGTCAGGGTGGAGAGTTCTGACAAAATGTGGTCCACTGGAGAAGGAAATGGCAACCCATTCCAGTATTCTTGCCAAGAAAATCCCATGGAACGTATCACAAGGCTAAAAGATATGACGCCAGAAGATGAGCCCCTCAGGTTGGAAGGTGTCCAATATATTACTGGGGAAGAGCAGAGGGAATTTCCAAGTAGCGCCAGAAAGAGTGAAGCGGCTGGGCCAAAGCCGAAAGGACACTCAGCTGTGGATGTGTCTGGTGGTGAAAAGAAAGTCCGATACTGTAAAGAACAATATTGTTTAGGAACCTGGAATGTAAGACCAATGAATCAAGGTAAGCTGGAGGTGGTCAAATATGAGATGGCAAGATTGAACATCGACATCTTGGGCATCAGCGAACTAAAATGGACAAGCATGGGCGAATTTAATTCAGGTGACCATTATATCTACTACTGTGGGCAAGAATCCCTTAGAAGAAATGGGGTAGCACTCATATTCAACAAAAGCGTGGGAAAAGCAGTACTGGGGTACAATCTCAAAAACGATAGAGTGATCTCAGTACGAATCCAAGGCAAACCATTCAACATCACAGTAATTCAAGTCTATGCCCCAACCACTGAGGCCGAAGAAGCAGAGGTAGATCGGTTCTATGAAGACCTACAACACCTTCTAGAACTAACACCAAAAAAAGATGTCCTCTTCATCATAGGGGATTGGAATGCTAAAGTAGGAAGTCAAGAAATAACTGGGATAACAGGCAAGCATGGCCTTGGTGTACAAAATGAAGCAGGACAAAGGCTAATAGAGTTTTGCCAAGAGAACACGCTGATCATAGCAAATACTCATTTCCAACAGCACAAGAGGCGACTCTACACATGGACATCACCAGATAGTCAATATCGGAATCAGATTGTTTATGTACTTTGCAGCCAAAGATGGAGAAGCTATATACAGTCAGTAAAAACAAGACCTGGAGCTGACTGTGGCTCAGATCATGAGCTTCTTATTGCAAAATTTCGGCTTAAATTGAAGAACGTAGGGAAAACCACTAAACCATTCAGGTATGACCTAAATCATATCCCTGATGAATATACAGTGGAGGTGAGGAATAGATTTCAGGGATTAGACTTGATAGACAGAGTGCCTGAGGAACTATGGACGGAGGTCCATAACATTGTTCAGGAGGCAGCAACTCAATCCATCCCAAAGAAAAAGAAATGCAAGAAAGCAAAGTGGCTGTCTGATGAGGCTTTACAAGTAGCTGAGGAAAGAAGGGAAGCGAAAAGCAAGGGAGAAAGGGGAAGATATATCCAACTGAATGCAGAGTTCCAGAGAATAGCAAGGAGAGACAAGAAGGCCTTCTTAAATGAACAATGCAAAGAAATCAAGGAAAACAATAGAATGGGAAAGACTAGAGATCTCTTCAAGAAAATCGGAGATCTCAAGGGAACGTTTTGTGCAAAGACGGGCATGATAAAGGACAAAGAAGGTGGGGACCTAACAGAAGCAGATGAGATTAAGAAGAGGTGGAAAGAATACACAGAAGAACTATACAGGAAAGATCTTAATGTCCTTGATAGCCATGATAGTGCGGTCACTGAACTTGAGCTGGATATCCTAGAGAGTGAAGTCAAGTGGGCCTTAGGAAGCATTACTAACAACAAAGCTAGCAGAGATGACAGTACTCCAGCTGAGCTATTTAAAATCCTAAAAGATGATGCTGTTAAAGTGCTGCACTCAATATGCCAACAAATTTGGAACACTCAACAATGGCCACAAGACTGGAAAAGGTCAGTTTACATTCCAATTCCAAAGAAAGGCAACGCCAGAGAGTGTTCAAACTACCGTACAATTGCGCTTATTTCACATGCCAAAATCCTACAAGCTAGGCTTCAGCAGTATGTGAACCGAGAGCTACCGGAAGTACAAGCAGGGTTTTGAAGAGGCAGAGGAACTAGAGAACAAATCACCAACATTCGCTGGATCATGGAGAAAGCAAGAGAATTCCAGAAAAAGTCTATTTCTGCTTCATTGACTACGCTAAAGCCTTTGATTGTGTGAATCACAACGAACTCTGGCAAATTCTGAAAGAGATGGGAGTACCAGACCACCTTATCTGTCTCCTGAGAAACCTGTACGAGGGTCAAGAAGCAACAGTAAGAACCAGACATGGAACAACCGATTGGTTCAAAATTGGGAAAGGAGTACAACAAGGCTGTATATTGTCGCCCTGCTTATTTAATTTATATGCAGAGTACATCATGAGAAACGCCGGGTTGGATGAATCACAGGTTGGAATTAAGATTGCCAGGAGAATTATCAACAACCTCAGATACGCAGATGATACCACCCTAATGGCAGAAAGCAAAGAGGATCTAAAGAGCCTCTTGTTGAGGGTGAAAGAGGAGAGTGCAAAAGCTGGTTTGAAACTCAACATTAAAAAAACTAAGATCATGGCATCTGGCCCCATCACTTCCTGGCATATAGAAGGGGAAGAAATGGAAGCAGTGACAGATTTTATTTTCTTGGGCTCCAAGATCACTGCAGACGGTGACTGTAGCCATGAAATTAAAAGACGCTTGCTCCTTGGGAGGAAAGCTATGGCAAACCTAGACAGCATAGTAAGAAGCAGAGACATCACCTTGCCGACAAAGGTTCGTATAATCAAAGCTATGGTTTTCCCTGTAGTAACATATGGCTGTGAGAGCTGGACTATAAGGAAGGCTGAGTGCCAAAGAATTGATGCTTTCGAACTGTGGTGCTGGAGAAGACTCTTACGAGTCCCCTGGACTGCAAGGAGGTCAAATCAGTCAATCCTAAAGGAAATCAATTGGAAGGACAGATACTGAAGCTGAAGCTCAAATGTTTTGGCCACTTAATGCGAAGAGAAAAGTCACTGGAAAAGACCCTGACGCTGGGAAAGATTGAAGGCAAAAGGAGAAGGGGATGGCAGAGGATGAGATGGCTAGATAGCATCACCGATGCAATGAATATGGACTTGAGCACACTCCGGGAGAGAGCGGAGGACAGGAAGGCCTGGTGTGCTATGGTCCATGGGGTCACGAAGAGTTGGACACGACTGAACAACAAAGAGTACTGTGTCCAGTTCTGGGCACTGCACTTTAAGAAGGATGCAGACAAGCTGGACAGGGTTCAGAGAAGGGCAACAAAGATGATCAGGGGACTGGAAACAAAGCCCTTTGAGGAGAGACTGAAACAACTGGGCATGTTTAGCCTTGAGAAGAGAAGACTGAGGGGAAATATGAGAGCGCTCTTCAAGTACCTGAAAGGTTGTCACAGAGAGGAAGGCCAGGATCTCTTCTCAATCATCCCAGAGTGCAAGGCACGGCATATTGGGCTGAAGTTACAGGAAGCCAGATTCTGGCTGAACATCAGGAAAAACTTCCTGACTGTTAGAGCAATACGACAATGGAACCAATTACCTAGGGAGGTAGTGGGCTGTCCCACACTGGAGGCGTTCAAGACGAGGCTGGACAGCCATCTGTCAGGAATGCTCTGACTTGGATTCCTGCACTGAGCAGGGGTTTGGATTCGATGGCCTTGTAGGCTCCTTCCAACTCTACTATTCTATGATTCTATGAAAAAGATGGAGGCTTTTGAACTACACATAGAACAAAGGATGGGCACTTTTGAACAACATATAGAACAAAGCAAGTATTGGAAGTAAAGGAGGAGATTAGACACGAAGGAAGAATTGAGACAAGAATTTAAGAAATTAGATGATGCATAATCAAAGAACAGAAGAATTTAAAATAATGACAAACAGAATGGAAGTACTGGAAAATAATGCAGAAATTGTAACTACGGAGTTAGAACGTGAGCAGGATGCCTTAGCTTGGCTTGAGCTTAAAGACAAGGAACGCTCATTACGTTTTAGAGGGGTCGTGGAAAGTTATGGCAGTGCAGAACCTGACCTCAGAACGGAATTGGTAAAGACTATAGCAGCCTTTTTGAGTAAAGAAGAGAAAACCATGGAAATGGAAACAGATTGACTGAATTCGACATACGCAAAAACAAAAGGTCTACCCAGAGATATTATTGTCCATTTTGTAAAGAAAACTAGAAGGGATTCAGTTCTCCAGAAACACTATAAAACTAAATTGAAGATGGTGGGCAAAGAGATTATCGTCATGAAAGAAATTCCTGGAAGATTTCTGAAAAGGAGATTATACATTTTTAATAACAATCCTGAAACAGAAAAAGATCATGTTTAGATGGGAATTCCCAGAAGGTGTGGTCTTCTCTTACAGAGAACAGAGATTTAAGTTGAACTCAGTTCAAAAAGCAAGAGAGTTCCTTTGAACTTATGGAAAAGATTGGACTACAACCTGATGTACAAGAAGAGGACAGCACTCAGGTTGCAACAGGTGGAAATTAAGAAAGTACCTTAACCTTATATTTTCTAAAAAAATGGATTATAAATTTTTAACTTGGAACATTAATGGGGCAAATGCTCCTCAAAAGAGAAAGAAAATATTTTACTATTTACAAAAATTGAAACAAGATACAATATGCTTACAAGAAACCCATATTAAGAAAGAAGATAAAAAGGTAAAGGTGTCCCCAACCAGTCGTGTCCGACTCTAGGGTGCGGTGCTCATCCCCGTTTCTAAGCCGAAGAGCCAGCGCTGTCCGAAGACGCTTCCGTGGTCATGTGGCCAGCATGACTGAACACCGAGGTGCACGGAACGCTGTTACCTTTCCCGCCGAGGCGGTACTTATTTATCTACTTGCAACTGCTAGGTTGGCAGGAGCTGGGACTGAAGATGGGAGCTCACTCCGTCACGCAGCACTCGGGTCTCGAACTGCTGACCTGCCAACCTTCCAGTCTGCAGTTCAGCATCTTAACCACTAAGCCACCACGGCCCCACAAGAAAGAAGATACCAAATATTTAATTAATAAAAAACTAGGTGAAGAGTTTATAACTGCAAGCCGAAAAAAGAAAAATGGAGTAGTTTTATATATTAAGCCACATTTGGGACTGGAACTGGTATTGACAGATGAACAAGGTCGTTTTGTGGGAGTTAAAATTACACTGAATGGTGTATCAACGATTTTAGGGGTTTATGCATCTAATGACCACAAAGCGGAATTTTATGAGGATCTCTTATCCAAACTCGTGGATCTAACTTTTGACAGTTTGTGTTTAATGGGAGATTGGAATGGGGTGATTGCACCTCAAATGGATAGAACATCAGAGAAAAAAATAAAGCATAATCAAGGGAAATTACCTAAACGTTTCTTTGAACTGATGGACAATTTGGCTTTAGTAGATGTATGGAGAGATAAAAATGGAAACTCAAAAGAATATACATATTTTTCAGAAAGACATAAATCTTTTTCAAGGATTGATATAATTTTGACAACCAAAGAGCTTGCTACAAAGATTGGCAAAATACAAGTCCTACCAAGATCATTTTTGGACCATAACCCTATATCTATGTCATTTGTGAAAAGAAGCACTACTTTTAGATGGAGATTGAATGAAATGATATTTCAAAATAAAAGTATTGTGGATGACACTAAAAAGAAATTGAGATTTTTTTTGAATTGAATCTGGACAAGGGAACAAATATCAAAACAGTATGGGATGCAAGTAAGGCCTATATATGAGAGGTTATTTTATACAACAAAACACACAACTGAAAAAGAAAAGAGAAGGGAAGGTACAAAATACTCTAAAACAGATAAAGGAGAAAGAAGAATTCCTGAAGAAAAAACCAGGAAAGGCAAGTGTCCTATGACAGATTAAATTACGCCAACAATTGTCAACAGTCCAGGATATGCCAAAAAAAACCCCCAAAATGTTGTAAAACAAAGAAATTTTGAATTTGTTAATAAACCAGGAAGATGGCTGGCCTATAAACTCAGAAAGGAAAAAGAAAAGAAAAGAATTGTGAAAATAAGGGAAAGTGGATTAGAATTAACTGATAATGTGGCAATTCAGAATGCCTTTTATCAATATTATTCAAATTTGTATAAAGGACAGGATATCTCCCCAGAATTAATGGATAAATATATTCATAAACAAAATTTACCAAAAATTACTAAGGAACAAAAACAAATGATGAATGGCCCAATAACAGTAAATGAAATGGTGGAAGCAATAAAAAAAATTAAATTGGGAAAAACTTCGGGACCAGGTGGAATATCAGGATTATATTATAAGAAGTGTGAAGAAGAAATTTTACAACCATTGAAAAATATGATGAACAATATTTTAGAAAAGGGGGAGATATCAGAAACATGGAAAACAGCATATATAACATTAATACCTAGAGAAGGACAGGATTTAACCTCGACAAAAAACTACAGACCAATCTCATTATTAAACAATGATTATAAGATATTTGCAACAATTTTGGCAGAAAGGCTCAAGAAAATATTGCAGGAGTCAGGCGTTTGTATATGAGGACTAAAGTGGTTTCTTACCAAGGAGACAGATGAGAGATAATGTAAGAACGGTCTTGAATGTGGTGGAATATTTGGAAAAACATCCAGAAAAACAAGCAGCTTTGATCTTTTTAGATGCAGAGAAAGCATTTGATAATCTCAATTGGAAATTTTTAATTAAGACTTTAGAAGAACTGGACTTTGGAGAAAACTTTATAAAATTGGTGAAATCGGTATATACCGATCAAAAGGCTCAAATAATTATAAATGGGGATCTGACTAAACCTTGTGAGATTCAAAGAGGAACAAGACAAGGCTGCCCATTGTCACCACTATTGTTTATATTGGTTGTAGAATTATTGAACAGAGATATAAGACAAGATGATCAAATTACAGGAATAAAGGTTAAAAAGGAGAAATATAAGCTGAGGGCTTTTGCAGATGACTTGGTGTTTATGTTGGAAGAACCTTTAAAGAGAATTGAAATTTTAATGAAAAAACTAAAAGAATTTGGAGCAGTGGCAGGGTTCAAAGTTAATAAACAGAAAACTAAAAATTTTAACAAAGAATATGAATGTTCAAGAAAAAAAAAGTTGATGGATAAGACTGGCTTCCAAATTGAAAAGAAAGTAAAATATTTGGGAGTCCTTTTCACAAATATGAATTGTATATTTTTTCAAAATAACTATGTTAAAGTGTGGAATGAAATTAAACAAGACCTATTAAAATGGGAAAAATTACAACTATCACTTTTGGGAAGAATTGCAATGATCAAAATGAATGTATTACCTAGAATGTTATTTTTGTTTCAAATGATACCCATTATTACATCGGATTTACCTTTTAAGCAGTGGCAGAGAGATATAATGAAGTTAATATGGCAAGCAAAAACCCCAAGAGTTAAAATAAAAATTTTACAAGATGCAAAGGAAAGAGGTGGCTTGGGATTACCAGATTTTAAAACCTATTTTTCTACCTGCTGCTTGATGTGGATGAAGGAATGGGTGATGTTGCAAAATAGAAGACTTTTAGAACTGGAAGGACATGAATTGAGATATGGATGGCATGGTTATTTGTGGTACGATAAAACAAAAGTGAATGTAGATTTTAATAATCACTATATAAGAAGGGCTGCATTAAGAATTTGAAATAAATATAAATTAAGGTTCTATCAAAAAATACCACGTTGGATATCTTCACAAGAAGCAATGCACAGAAGAGAATTTGATAGTACGCATAAATTGATAAGATATAATGATTTACTGGAACTGTCACAAGGGGAATATAAATTAAAATCAAGGGAAAGCTTATTGGAAGAAGGTCATGTATGTCAGTGATTTTCATATTTGCAACTTAAAGAAAGGTTTAAAATAGATGAGAAAAATGGTGGGTTTGAACAAACAGAATCTGAGTTTGAAACAGCACTGTGTACAAATCATGAACACAGTAGCAATGTTATTGCTAAACTGTATAAATTACTGTTAAGGTACGAGACAAGAGGATGAACAAGTAAAAGACTGTATGATAAAATGGGCACAAAATGTTGGTCATAATATATCAACGGAAGAGTGGGAAAATATGTGGGGAAAAGATTTAAAATTTACTTTATGTACAAGTCTTAAAGAGAATTTTTATAAGATGATGTATAGATGGTATATGCCACCGTTTAAATTGTCTAAAATGTATAAAGGTGTTTCTGGAAAATGTTGGAAATGTGAAGACCAAGAGGGAACGTTTTAGCATTTATGGTGGACTTGTAAAAAAGCTAAAACATTTTGGAAACGAATACAGTCTTTAGCTCAAAGAATATTAAAGACTACTATAGAACTAAAGCCAGAAACTTTTTTATTGGGACTAACAGATAAACACGTAAAAGAGAAGGGAGGAAACCTTCTTCCTCTATATGACAACGGCTGCAAGGTTATTGTATGCACAAAAGTGGAAGAATGAAACAATACCAACTGTGAGCGAGTGGATCATGAAAATGATGGAGCTGGCAGAGATGGCAAAACTTACTATTATAATTTAAAAAGGGTCAACAACTAAATTTATGTTAGATTGGAAACCTTTTATAGAATTTGTACAAGAAATAGAGGAAAATGATATCTATGTATGTGGATTTTGAACTTTGAGATGCTTGATTCTCTTTTTTTCTGTTGTTGTTAAAATTAGGAGAAAGGAGATAATGTCTGTGAACTCAGTGTATGACATACAACGAAGACAAGAACTAGAGAATAATAATAATAAGCATTTGTTGTGTAAGAGGAGCCAAAGATAGATATCTTACAATCTTAAGAGATATTTTAGTGTATGTGTATTGGTGTTGTGTTTTTCTTTTTTAAAATTAATAATGATGATGATGATGATGATGATGATAATAATAATAATAATAATAATAATGGGAGTAAAAAAACCTGATAGGGCTGGTTATGATCAATACATTTAATGCATGTATTATATTTAAAATGTATACTCATATTAAATACATAAACAAACAAACACAGCTCTCCTTGCCAACAATGAATTGTGTATATGCTCAGTGTCAGTGCCATGTTTTGGGGCATTTGTAAATTGAATTACGAAAAAAGCAGCTGACACTCTTTGAGGAAGCAGAATCTTTTTTAAATGGTTGTGCAATGTGATGGAGCTTGAATGGGGAAGATCCACCTGTGGAACGCATCTATTGAATTATGGAAAAAGCAGCTGACTCTCTGTGAGGAAGGAATATATATGAGGGGAAACTGGAAAAAAATAGTAGACATAACAACCAATAAACATCAAAATATTGAGAAATGTTACAAAAGTGCAGACATCTAAAATGCTAATTGAATTAATTACTTGATTTTTCTTCTTGATAATAACATTTCTCTAAACTTATAGACCTGGTCTAGAGAATTTTAGTTGCACTAAGCTTAACATTAATTATTAAATTTCTTCTAACTGGGGCTGATATCTTGTCTGCCCTTAGCTAACAGTTATGCCAGCTTTAACACTATTGTGGTATGAAATATTTTTCTGACTGGACATAAACGAAAAGAAATGCTTTATTATATCTGAAAAGTTGCTTCCTTCCTCATGTTCTATGGGAATAAATTAGCTGACCTCGATTCTTCCTGAGCCAGGTGAGTCCTGACGGAATTTATTACTTCCAACTCCAGACAGTCCAGTGAAGTTAAATTGGTTGTTTGGAGGCTCAGCATCAATGTCCAAACACATATTTCTCAAATTAATAATGACTGATCCATTAAGCTCTGTTTCAGGAATCTTCATTCTGTTAAAAAGGGGGGAAATACCCATAAAGGCTGTTCCAGGCGTTCTAGTACTTTAAATTACATAGGACCTTTCCTAAATGATTAAAACACTTCACATGTGCTTTGTTAGCAAGGTATTTCTCTCTAAGTCATGATCATGTAGGAACAGGAGTGAGACACTGATTAAGCACATTTGATCCCAACGAGATACATGGCATTGGTGAACAACCAAGTCCTGGAGTAGTCTGCCACAGAAATTGTGGGGACATCATAGGACCATTCCTAGTAGCAACATTTAAACAAGAAAATGTGTGCACAATCTTGTCAAATACCTCAAAATGGTAGTTCTTTCTTTCCCACAGTTCCAGCTCTTCAGTAAAATACCAAACAAGGGAATCTCCTGAATGGGTATTGCTATTGTAGTTATGGCGCATGCAACAATGGGCTGCTCAGAAAGTGTCCCAAAAAGCCTTTCCAGTTGATTCAAATAACATGGATTTTCCCCTAAGCACAATTTATTTAGGTGGATGGAGAGGGGAAGGTAGCCTTGCTGCTGAGTACTGAAATAATGGACAAAAACAAGCAAGGGGTGCAACTGTTTAAACAACACCCCTCCCCCAATTAAATTGCAAACTGCTTTAGCTGCAGCTCCAAGAAAGAAGCATGTGGCATGGCGTAAAGGCACAGATATTAAGGGTGGGAATTATACCTTCACTGGTTATCGTGTGTGTGACTAGTGGAGTTCTTTGGCTTGTAGCTAGGGCTGCTGCCTGAGGTGAAGGACAAAATGGTGCTCCTTCCCCATTCCATGTACAGAAGCCAACTGGACTGGCAGTTGTATCTTACTTCAACACTGGCAATGAGACATCATAACTGAGGCAGCAGGGTAGTTTAGGGGGTGCAGGTCAGCTGTATTTACAAAGTTTGCTCCTTTAACTCTAACAAAGAGGAGAAGCTGGGGCCTAAGGAGGGACAGTGAGAGACGGCTTTCATTGCTGCTCCCCAATATCTGTTTTCTGACATAGTCGCCTCACTCTGCATCGCCCTGCTTGTGGCCAAAATAATTTTACACATATAATAGGATAAATTTTGGCTGTCACTTGTTGTCTGTGACGTCACACTGCCTTTTGTTTAAGCTGCTGTGATGTCATAGAACGTTTACAAATAGTCTGTCATGGTGGAGCCTTGCCATAAAGCTTTGACAGTGTAGCTTCTGTGAGGAAAGCAGAAAGTCAGTCTGATTATAAGAAATCTAAAATGGGCCCCTGAAACCAGAGGTGAGCTGTGGGCATTAGAAAGGAGGGATACTGAGGGCTTGGAAACTGAAGAGGCAGGGGAGCTAAGGGACAGGGCACTCAGGAACCAGGAAGGAAGAGGGCACAATTTACTGGAAAAGTTTGACTTTTTGACATTCCTAACAAGTGATTTAGACAAGCAGCTTCTTTTTCTTAACTGCCCCACTAATGTTCCTACAAGGATTTGATTTTGTCACTTTCCTTTAATATTGACACTAATATTTAAGAGTGGCCTTCTTTGAGTGACTTCAGACATTGGTAATGTTGTCAGTTGGTACTATAGTAATGATCAATGACTGATTCTTGATTTGACAGGTATTTTTTAAAACTATACCAATAAATCATTATGATTTCACAACCTGAGACTCCAAACTCTATTCTAAGAAAGTCAGGGCAGTAAAAATATAGCAGCAATTCTGGCCTGCTTGCACTGGCTGCTTGTATTTTTCCAAGCCCAATTCAAGGTGATGGTTTTGACCTATAAAGCCTTACACAGCTTGGGATCGCAATGCCTGATGGAGCGCCTCTCCTGATAGAAACCCACCCATATACTACAGTCATCATCTGAGGCCCTCCTCCAACTGCCTCCTCTGAGGGAGACTTGGAGGATGGCAACAAGGGAGAGGGCCCTCAGTGGTGCCCCCCCCCCATTTTGGAATGCTCTCCACAGTGAAGCCTGCCTCCTGCCAACACCGTCATCTTTTTGACAGCAGGTTAAGACTTCCTTCTACTCCCAGGAATTTGACAGCATATGATAAGGTATTTAATGGAACCTTACCATTGATTGTTTTAAATTGTAAGATTTTTGTATACAACTGGTTTTGTATTATTTTATTATATTATACTTTTAGGGTTTTAATCTTTGTAAACCACTGAAAGAGCTTTGGCTACTGGGCAGTATAGAAATGTAATAAATGAAATGATAACCATTTCAAAAAGTTTGAGGAATGTGCAAAAACATTAATACCTGTAATTATATAGATCACATACTGGTGGGTTGTCATTAATGTCTTCAATGGTTATAACAATTTCTGCTATATCACTTTGTGTACCACTTGGGCTATCATCAACACGAATTTCCAAAGTAACGTTGGGATGTAGTTTGAATGAAGCATCATCACGATCTATCCTGCTAGTCACTAGAATTGTACCAGTTACTAAGACAGAAATACATGGTAAGGATTTCCAGTTACATGCACAAGTTTCTTCTGTAGCTAACTTCAAAATGTTATCCTGAAAGTTAATTAGGTTGTGTTCCACATCCTACATACCTTTGTCTCCAAATGTCAACACCTCCTATACTCTTAGCAATTTAATATGCTGTCATGTGATTCCCTTTTCCCTGAGCTGTAAGATGTTCCAGGGGCAGCACTACCGGATTTGGCTTCCATTGATCACTGGAGACTTAAGGCATTTGTATAATATATTATAATGTTTGATCTATTTATAAATATAGAAGTAGAACATAGATGGAGACAAACAGCATAATGTTCCCAGCAGGAAACAGATCCATTGTCCCATATCATATCTCCAGAGAGAGGAACCTGAACCACAAGATGCCTTTAGAGCTTACAACTCATTCTCTCTGGGTTGGATCCAGACTTAGTCATGCTTAAAGTAGACATATTGAAATTAATGTACAAGTTAGCCATGACTAACCTAAGCCCCATTGATTTCAATGGGTCTATTTGAAGCATGCCTCTGCTGGATGCAGTCATCTGTTTCTGTCCATGTCTCAAACTGCTTCTATCATTGCCACACATGAACACACACCCATGCACACACACACCCTTTCTCTGTAGCTGGAGGGTGTTGCCTTCCCCAAATGGATGACTTCCTCCATTCAGAACTTTCCAGGGAGATTTCCCAAACCATCTTCAGGGGAATCAGCTTCTAATAATCGCCTCCTATTAAGGAGATGTTCCCTGAACATCCATGAATATGCTATCTGCTTAACAAAAGAGATGGCTGGCCTTGCTGGCCAGTATTCATAATACAGACACTGCACTCTCCACCTAAAACGTACTGTTCGGTATGGGGGCTCTCCAGACGGGCTGTCTGGAGCTGCTGCCCAGTCTGGCAGCACAACAGTAGGGGCTCCAAAGAGCCCCAAGGGCCCCACTTTCCCACTGCTGAAAGTGCCACAGTGGGAGAAGCAACCAGTGGAGCTCTCTGGAGTGGCCCCCTGCCTCACCCTGAGGATCTTCTCAGGGCGATCCAGAGGGCAGGTGGGCAGGTAGTCTCTCTGAAGAGCTGCGTCAGCTGTGAAAAACAGCTGGCATGGCTCGGCCAGGCCCGGATGCCTTGGTCTGAGCGATCCTTCATCAGAGCTGGGCATCTGGGCTTGCCTGTCACCCTGCAGAGCCGTATCAGCAGCAACAACAGTGGTGGCAATTAGAAGGTAGGTGGGAGATGGGGGGGCACAGGATGCAGCTGGGGGGGAGGCGTGCCTGTGCTATGCAGGCTCAGGTGGCAGGAAAGCTTGCCCCATCCCTAAATGTTGGTTAATCTTAACTATGGTTTGTTGAAACAAGCCAGCTTCATAGCCCTTGGGTTGAAGTTGGCTTGAATGAAACCAAACTATAGAGAAGGTGTAGCAAGCAGAACAAAATCATAGAGCAGAAGGGAGTCTTGTGGGGCATCTAGCCCAACCCCCAGCTGGATGCCTAAAATGCAGCGCTAGAGCAACCCAACAGATAGCTCTCCTGCCTCTGCTTGAAGACCTCCAGTGAGGGAGAGTCCATCACCACCTCCCTAGGTAATTGGTTCTGTTGTTGAACTGCTCTCGCTGTTAAGATGTTTATCTTGCAGTGTGTCTTGCCATTCAACACCCTTCAGGAATTAATTCAATAGGATGAATTCCTTACCTGGATTTATGGAGAAATTAGGAATCCCTCCAGGATTATTGATGCTGAAACGAAGGCTATTATCAAAGGCTTCACCATCTGGATCACTAGCTGTTAGATTGGTAACAATATATCCGGGCATACTTTCTTCTGGAATCCTGAAAACTCTTTGTTTCCTATAGAAGGAAATAAAGCCACGAACGTGTATGTTTGAACAGCTTTCTTTTACGTTATTTGAAATGAAACTGGCATTCAGGGCTAGAAGGAGTACTAGGACCTGCTTTGTACCCCTGCTTTTAAGTGGTTTTAAAAATACATTTTTTTACCTTTCTCCTACTCTCTGTCTTTCTGTTCTTCTGCTGCTTCTCTGTTCAATGCAGTCTAGCCACAACGTTTACACACTTACCAGAGGTGAGTAAAAATCACAGATGCATGTGGCAGCTTCCCTTCATCACAGCACAATATACACTCCTGCTATAATTTATGGTGTGCATGCTGTCGCTGTCCCCTTTTAAGGGCTTATTCTCCATATCCTCTTTAGTGTTACAGGCCTTAAGATCAGCATATTCACCACATCAAATCTTACAGGTCCCAGGAGGCTGAAGTTGATTGCTACTTTCCCAGTTCTTTATTCCTAGTTCCCAGAACCTTATTCAACACAGAGCTGCATGAGCAGCCTGACTTAGGAACTGACATGTGCATTCCTCTGCGCCCCAAAAGAAGCCTGGGCTACTCCATATCATACACCTCTATGACAGGGAGACGGTCTACTTTGAGAAGCACCAACATTCTCTCCAGCCCAAAGCATCATTTTTCCCAGGCCGCACTTAGGAACTGGGGCTTTTTACACCTTAACAAAAAAGCTTTGTATCACCCTAAATGGCATACCCACACCATGAGGAGACTGTCCCATAGGACAGTGGGCTGGCCCAAAGCTTTGTTTTGTGTAAGCTAAGCATGCTGCCTCCACACCAATCATTGCCAATACATGCATACGGGAATAAGGAACTGGATGTTTTGCACCTTTGTAGCCTTTGACTACTCCAGCTGGCTACCCCACCCCACATCCCCTGCAATATGTTCTACCATTGTGGCCAGCCCAGTACTTAGTTTTGCATAAATCGCTCTCAGCCATGCTGCCTCTATGCCAATCATTGCCAATATATGTATAGTATATAAGGAATTGGGAGAGAGATGCTCCCCCAAATTAACTTTGAACATCACAAAAAACACGCCTAAATCACTGGGAGATTCTCCCCTACCCCATTCACCTTCACGCATTCAAAGAATGTGTATGTGTGTGTGTGTGGGGGGGCTGTCTGAATACCCCTCATTCTCAGACAAATCACCTACCCCACATGGTAGGGAGGAGGAGCAAATTGGGAAAATCATCCTGAGCTCCTTAGGATAGTGACATACAAATGCAATAAATAATGAATTAGGAATTCAGGGATGTCCCAGGCAAACATGCCTCTGGTCAGCCTTCTCCTACCTGGTGCTTTGAGATGTGTTGTACTACAACTCCCATTACCCTAGTGATGGGGGTTGTAGTCCAACTAGGGATGTATTTTTTGTTATTAATCTTTTTTATTGTGATTTTTAAAAATCATGCAGAAAAAAGGGGGGAAGACAAGAAATTACATGCATCTAAATATCAATATTCCATTAAATACAACATTCTGGAAAACAAAACAAGGGATTATGCATAAGCTTCAAGAAAAGCAGACCAAATATCCATATAATTATCCATTTGCAAGTAGCGCCTATGTACCACTCATTCAAATGTTGATAACATTGTTAGGTCCTCAATCCATTGCATTACAGGAGGTGAACATTTATCCTTCCAATGTTGTAATATCAGTCTTTTGGCTGTCAAGAGGCCTTGGAAAATCCATTTGTGCTGAGTCTGACTGTATGTTAACTTCCAGGAAACCGGTAAATAGTTTAGGAGGATATGTACATAATTCAATATTGAAGAGTGTTCCAGTACAAAGTTTATCCATATTATGACCTCTTCCCAAGAGACGGCAACTATTGCACACGCCAAAACATATGAAGAAGAGAAGCATTAGGTGTATTACATCTCCGATAGTTATGCGAATTAGACAAACCCTTATTAAAAAGATGTTGTGGAGTCCAATAAATCTGAAACAAGATTTTTTGTTGAATAAAATTTATTTATTTATTTATTCATTCATTCATTTCATTTCTATACCGCCCAATAGCCGAAGCTCTCTGGGTGGTTCACAAAAATTAAAACCAAACAACACACAATAAAACAATTTAAAAATATAGAACATTAAAACCACAATATAACAATACAACCACAATAAAACCTAGCAGCAGTGCAGGAGTTTAAAATACAGATTTAAAACAGCAAAGATAAAAATTTAGAAAGCTAAAATGCTAAAATGCCTGGGAAAATAAAAAGGTCTTCACCTGGCGCCGAAAGGAATACAATGTAGGCACCAGGCGAACCTCACTAGGGAGCTCATTCCAGAGCTGGGGTGCCACAACAGAAAAAGCCCTCCTCCTAGTAGCCACCCACCTCACTTCCTTTGGCAGGGGCTCACGGAGAAGGGCCGCTAATGATGATCTTAAGGTCCGGGCAGGCACATATGGGAGGAGGCGATCCTTCAGGTAACCTGGCCCCAAGCTGTTAAGGGCTTTGAATGTTAACACCAGCACTTTGAATCGGGCCCGGAAATGGACTGGCAGCCAGTGCAGCTGGAAAAGTACTGGTATAATATGAGCTCGCAGGCCAGTCCCTGTTAACAATCTTGCTGCCCTATTTTGGACCAGCTGAAGTTTCCGGACCGTTTTCAAAGGCAGCCCCACATATAACTCATTGCAGTAATCCAGACGAGAAATTATCAGAGCATGGATAACTGTAGCTAGGCTATCTCTGTCCAGATAAGGGTGTAGTTGGTATACCAGCCTAAGCTGATAAAAAGTGCTCCATGCCACTGAGTTCACCTGTGCCTCAAGTGACAGTTCTGGATCCAAGAGCACCCCCAAACTACGAACCTGATCCTTTAGGGGGAGTGCAACCCCCTCCAGAACGGGTTGAATATTACCTAGCCGGGCAGACGAACCACCCACTAACAGTACCTCCGTCTTGTCTGGATTGAGTTTCAGTTTATTAGGCCTCATCCAGTCCATTACCATGCCCAGGCACTGATTCAGAACAGCCACTGCCTCACCTGGTTTTGATGAGAAAGAGAGGTAGAGCTGGGTGTCATCTGCATATTGATGGCACCTCAGCCCACACCTCCAGATAACCTCCCCCAGCGGTTTCATGTAGACGTTAAATAGCATGGGGGATAAAATAGAGCCCTGTGGAACCCCATGGCACAATTGCCATGGCACAGAGCAATAATCCCCCAGCACCACCTTCTGGAATCGGCCATCCAAGTAGGAGCGGAACCACTGTAGTGCAGTGCCTCCAACTCCTAACCCAGACAACCTATCCAGAAGGATACCATGGTCGATGGTATTGAAAGCCGCTGAGAGGTCCAGGAGAATCAACAGGGTCGCACTCCCCCTGTCCCTCTCCTGGCAGAGGTCATCCTACAGGGCGACCAAGGCAGTTTCCATTCCAAAACCAGGCCTGAAGCCCGATTGAAATGGATCTAGATAATCTGTTTCATTCAAGAGTGCCTGGAGCTGTCCTACAACCACCCGCTCAAGCACTTTGCCCAGGAAGGGGATGTTGGCCACTGGCCTATAATTGTTAACATCCTCTGGGTCCAGGTTAGGCTTTTTCAGGAGTGGTCTAATTACTGCCTCTTTTAAAGCGGCAAGCACCACTCCCTCTCTCAAGGAGGAATTTACAACCTCCTGGACCCAGCCGGACAACCCTTCCTTGTTTGATTTAATAAGCCATGAAGGGCAAGGGTCAAGCACACAAGTGGTCGATCGGACTTGGCCAAGCACCTTGTCCGCATCCTCAGGCCTCAGTAACTGAAACTCATCCAATAAAACTGGACCAGACGGTGCTCTGAACGCCTCTACCAATGGAACTGCATTAATGGTGGTGTCCAAGTCATGACGAATCTGAGCGACTTTATCCTCAAAGTGCCGTGCAAACTCGTCACAGTGTGCTACCGACGGTTCCACCGTCTCTCTCCCTGGTCCAGAATGTAACAGGCTGCGAACCACTTGGAAAAGCTCCGCTGGACGACACTGAGAAGATGCAATGCTGGTGTAAAAGAACTGTCTCTTTGCCACCCTCACCGCCACAGAGTAGGCTTGATAGTGGGTTCTTACCTGTGTTTGGTCAGACTCAGCACGAGTTTTCCTCCACCTGCATTCTAGCTGTCTCCCCTCTTGCTTCATTGCCCTCAGCTCAGGTGTATACCAAGGAGCTGGCCGGGCTCTGCTCAGAGGGAGAGGGCGCTTGGGCGCGATCGTGTCAACCGCCCGAGTCATCTCTGCATTCCACAGAGCGACCTGGGCTTCGACAGCAGCACCAGCCATACCAGCAGGAAAATCCCCCAGAGCCCTCTGGAATCCATCGGAATCCATTAATCTCCGGGGGCGGACCATTTTAATAGGTCCCCCACCCTTGCAGAGGGGAAAGGCCGCCAGGAGTCTAAACCTCAGCAGGAAGTGATCTGACCATGACAAAGGGACAGATGTTAATTCCTCCACTTTCAGATCACCATCTTCCTGCCCAGTTGAGAAAACCAGTCAAGCGTGTGTCCTTTTATATGCGTTGGGCCGATGACATGTTGGGACAGCCCCATGGTTGTCATGGCGGCCATGAAGTCCTGAGCCGCCCCGGATACAGCGGCCTTGGCATGGAAGTTGAGATCCCCCAGGACCATCATCCTGGGGGTCCTCAACACCAAGTCCGAGACCACCTCCATCAGCTCAGGCAGGGAGTCTGATGGGCAGCGGGGTGGGTGGTACACCAAGAGAATCCCTAATCTGTCCCGGGTACCCAACACAAGGTACAAACACTCAAGATCTGCACTCGAATGAGCAGGAAGCCTGGAGAGGGAGATTGAATTCCTATAGACCACGGCAACCCCCCCTCCCCGACCCTCAAGTCGGTGTTGGTGCTGCACCGAGTACCCAGGAGGGCACAGCTGGGAGAGAGTGACCCCTCCCAGTTCCCCCACCCAGGTCTCAGTAATACATGCCAGGTCAGCCCCCTCATCCACAATCAAATCATGGATGAGGGAGATTTTATTTTGGGCCGACCTGGCATTCAGCAGCAGCACCACCAGACCCGAGGGCAGACTGGTAAGTCTGCCAGGAACCATCAGGTTGGGGGAAGAACCAGAAGAGGGGACAGCTGTAAGGTGTCTAGCCCCTCTTCTCCTCAGCTGGCCTGTTAATCCCCCAACACCATACCTCCCCCTGCCCGTGACCACAGTTATGGTGGCACCTCCCCCACCCCCTGAGTTGCCCAATAGTCCTCCCAGGCACATATTAAAATGTTAGGATATAAAATGCACAACAGTTTAAAAGAATATAAAAGATAAAAGAGATAAAAGAGAACAGCAGCTAAGAAGGAGCAGATAAAGTCCACGTTAGCCCCTTTCCCCTTGTCTTTAAAGCTGCTGCCCTCTGCCGCTGCTATTTGCTGCTGGTATTGTGGCTGCTGGTGTCTCTGGAGAGGCAGGTGGGTAGGTCTTCAGATCCTACACGACTCCAAGTGCGATGCTAAGTGCGCACTTAGCGTCGCACTTGGCACGACGCCGAGGCGCTGCCTCTGGCAGCCCCGCCTTAAGTACCTGTGGGCGGGGGCAGAAGCAGGCTCAGGCTCAGGATCCACCTGGTGCAGCTGCTGGCTGGTCCTCCTTCCCCAGGCTCCTTCCCGAGCAGCCTCAGGCAGCCCCACCTTAAGTACCTGTGGGCGGGGGCAGAAGCAGGCTCAGGCTCAGGATCCACCTGGTGCAGCTGCTGGCTGGTCCTCCTTCCCCAGGCTCCTTCCCCAGATGTAGCCTAAGGTCCATAGATACTTCAGGTACAGCCACTAGAACAATGGTCCACTGATTGGGCAAAATGGGATGCTCCAATTCTCTATTCCTTATCTGTCTTAGACTCTGAGTATCCTATTTATTTACCAATAGCAAGTATTTATATTCATGAATCTTGGGTCGATATGACTGATCAGCCACTATCAGTGTTTCCAATAACAATGGAGACTCTGAAGCTGTAAAAGTTTCTAGCTGTTTGGCTGGACCAAATCTAGATTCCAACAAGTGTCGCAACTGCAAGTAAGTATTGCCATTCAGCCATAGCGGGTAAATCATATTTAGCTCTCAGATCAGAGAATGATAGAACTTCATCATCCGGACCCAGCAACTGATCCAAGGCAAAAGTCATCTTATCTGTCCATGTCAACCACAAAAACATTTTCTTTCCAATTTTTAAAACTGGGTTTCCTCATAAAGTCAATTGAGCATGAGAGAATGGATCAAACTGTAATTGACATGATATTATATGCCACATCTCTCTATCAGTCAGAATTGTGTGTGTGTGTGTGGGGGGGTGTCTGTTCTAATATGCCGAGAACCTAGTGCCATCCATATGGAAAGAGGATCCAAACGGAAGGATTCCAGAACTGACCAGGGTAGAAAATCTAATCAGACTGGAGAAGACCAAAATTTAGTACAAGTCAACAAGCAGGCCCAATGGTATAAAGCATTGGAAAACCAAACCCACCTTCTTTAATTGGAAGTTGCGTCCATTTCAAAGATTTTCATGATGGAGAAGACCCCCCCACCCCAAATGTATGAAACAAAGCATTAAGTTTTTGGAAATATTTATAAGGTATAAGTAGAAGAATTATATGTATAACATAAACAATCCAAGGTATGATATTCATCTGTAGTGTGTTAATTTTACCCCACAAACTCAACTTTAACAATGCCCATCTATCTATATGTCGTGCAATCTCTGTAATCAACTTGTTCAAATTTAATCAATGACGATATATCTCTGGGAATAAGTATTCCCAGATAGGTAATAAAATCAGAGCACCATCAAAATTGCCTATTAGCCAACACACTAGAAGATGTATTATCCCCAATCAGCATCAGTTTAGATTTTGACCAATTAATTGAATAACCAGGCAAATCACCAAAAGTATTGATCAATTTCATCAAAGCTGGAATAGATGACTGGAGTTTTGAAATAAACAATAAGAGGTCATCAGCATAAAGAATAATTTTAAATTCTAAACCAGCATGCACAAAACTGTGGCTACTACTGTTCTGTCTAATCACACATTCCAGGGGTTCCAAACATAAATCAAATATCAATGGGGAAAGTGGACATCCTTGTCTGATGCCTCACCCAAGCAGAAAAAAAGCCAAAAACCAACCATTAGTCGTAACTATAGCTCTTGGGGTTGAATATAAAATGGTAACCCATTTCAAACATTCTACCAGAAAACCAAAATTACTCAATGAAGCAAGCATAAATTTCCAGTGGATTTTGTCAAAGGCCTTTTCAGCATCCAAACAGACAATAGCTGCCTGGTCAGTTCTTTCTGAATTGAAAGCGATCAGATCAGCAACTAATCTCAAATTATCAGCCCCCTCTTTGTTTTTAATGAATCCCACCTGGTCTGGTGAGACCAGTGTTGTAATAACTTATTCCAGTCTATCGGCTAAAATTGCTGTTCGTATTTTAATATCAATCAATACTATTAATATATTAATAGTATTATTAATACTATTAACTATCAATTCAGTATTAATATTTATTAATGAAATAGGTCAATAATTAGCACAATAAGTATGGTCCTTGCCCAGCTTGGGTATAACTTGGGAGTAATCATCATTTAGCAATGAGGAAAGAGAACCCACTTCAAATATATATTCATAAAGGCAATAAAGCTTTGGAGCTAAAATACTAGAAAATGTTTTATACCACTCAATAGGGAACCCATCGAGACCAGGGGATTTCGTAATTGCTTTCATAATCTCTTCCCATCTCAGTGGGGCCATGAGATGTTGCCTTTGTAAAGAACCTAATTTTAGGAGATTAACCTGAGTAAAAAAAGGCATCCATATCCTGCTTTGACATCTCACTTTCCTTACTATATAAACTCATATAAAACTTTTAAAATTGTAAATTTATATCTATGGGAGAAGTATGTATCATATTATTCTCATCTTTAATGGCGGAGATGACATTTTGGTGCTTTTGATGGTTAAGATGATGTGCCAAAATTTTACCAGGATGTTCCCCATTTTCCCAATATGCCTGTCGCAAACAGGTTAAGGCAAATTCTGCCTGCTGCAAGAGAATATTATTCAGTCCATGTCTAACATTCTGCAACTCCTGGTACAACTGTGCTGTTGGGAAAATGGCAAACTGGGTTTTAAGGGATGTCAACATGTTATTTAAAAACACTTGTTGCATTTTTCTAAGTTTTTCTTATAGGAAGCATAGGCAATAATTTGGCCCCTTATAAAAGCTCTACTGGCCTTCCATTCAGTGGCACAAGAGCCCACAGTATCCTCACTGATATTAGAATACTTGGACAATTCAGCAGAAATCTGAGGCTTAACATTTCATCATTCAAAAGAGAAACACTGCAACACCAGAGACTGAGAGGCCAAGGCAAATCTGAGAACTGTAACTCCAAACATACTAGGGCATGGTCTAAAAGTACCAATGTATCTTTATTTGCTGCAGCAAAAAAATAGATACCAAGAAATAATCTAGTGAAGAACAATTCTGATGTACTGGTGAAATAAAAGTATACTTGCTATCATCTGGGTGTAAAGTTCTCCAAACATCAGTCCAACCAAGTTCAACCATATAAGCCTGAAGCACAAGTCTCACCACCATTTGGCTCTTAGGCAGGTGTACTCCGATCCAGCAAAGAATAATAAATAAATCTTTCACCTTTTATCAACTAGGGATGTATGAGAAATTTGTTTCAGTTCATTTTTTTATCAGGATTTACCCAGTTTGCACCTTTCAGACATTTTTGAGCTTGCAATGCCATTTGTGGACACAAAAAAATGTGTTTGACAGCATGCAGACATCCAAAAAACACACATGAAAAAACCCGTACATTTGAAAAATCCACACAATTACACTTTAATCAATGGGAGAAGAATGAGTACATTTCAAAGATAAGCACAACTGATGCATACATTTGGGAAAATATGCACAGATTTTCATGGGAAAAGGAAAAAACAATGCTCACAGTCTGATACGGACTCGAGTTTGAATAAGCTTTGAGATGGAATTTGAAGAACTTCGGTAAGCTTGACTTTTGGTGATCTGCACATCCCTAAGTTCAACACATCTGAAGGGCACCAGGTAGGAGAAGCCTGCTGTAGAAGCTTTAGATCTTCCTTGCCTGAATTGCCCTTAAAGAGTCAGTGCAAAAAAAGTTTTCTTTTTCTATGAAGCTGAACTGCACAGGGTTCAGGCTGATTTTAATAGGAATTATTAGAACATCAAGTATATTTGTTAATCAGTTCTAGAGTTTGGACCAGTATCTAGTTTGGCCTCAAATTGCTACCAGATCATATCTAGTTAGAGGGAACCAGGTTTACTATGTTGCAATGTACTACACTGTAGTAGCATAATATTTCAGTTTAGTCCTTCTTTGCATAGCAGTTAATTTTAGCCAAAAGCAGTAATTTATTTAATAGATTTGTATGCCACCCTTCAGTATAAATATTTTCAGAGTCATTCTTAACATTAAAGATAAAAACCATAAAAATTAAGAACTGTAAAACAATACAAGATTAAAACAGCAGATTGTGGATCTGTTTTATCAAGGACTGCAGTGCTTAGCTGATTAATCAGTTAGTTAGTTAGTTAGTTAGTGCGCAATCCTATGGCCTCTAGACAGCAGCTAGATAGCCATAGGATTTTTTGTTTTCTGGGAACTGAGCTCAGTTCCCAGAAAACTGTCTCCCCACCCCCTCTGCCCTGCCTCATAGGTGGCACAATTTGTCCCTGGCTCTGCACTTGTACAAGCAGCACAGAGCAGCTGAAAAGGGGGTGTTCCTGGGGGCTAGGCAGGGATTGTGGAAACGCTGTTAGGATATTTCCTATGCACTGTCTGGGCTACCCAACCCCCACTCCAAGGCACCCCAGCTACAGAGCCAAAATCGGCCGTCTAGCCACTAATGCAGGCTGGCCGGAACGCGGAAGAAAAGATCCCCTCCACGCTCTGCCTGCCCTGCATTGGATAGTTGGATGACTCCAAGTTCGGAGGTGGCCAACTATCCCCATAGGCACCCTCCATTAATCAATTAATTAAAACCCTTTTTATTGACTAAGAAGGTGTCCCTGACTTATCAGACAGCAGATTAAAAAAGAGTTAATTATTCTGAATATAAGAATTTTCAAAAATTGCATGGCAGGTGCCATCACGGAAGTAGCATTTCTCCCTTCTCTTTTACAGCCATGAATAAAAAGATGGAACCAGCTATGACACATGAATACATAATCTACAAGAAACGTATACTTTTTTCCTTCAGAAAAGGAAATTAGCATACACATGCTAATGTATCAATAAATTCACTGATTAAAACCCATATGATTAATAGTTTAAGATTTCTTGGGTGGGGGAGGGGGTGTAACAGGCCTAATTTTATTCAGGATATTTGGTTAAAAGGACATCCAAGACACCTATACAAGTAGATGTTTGAACACCCACCTGTATTGAGGGCACCTTGTTAGGTCATGCAGGGCTGCCAGGTGCCCCTGACACTCCTGGGAGTTAAGAAGTGATACCTTGTACATTATAACATGGAGCCAGGGCACCTGGTGGGCAGGGCCAGAGCCTAGTTGTACCTGGTGGCTCAGGATGAAGCATGTCATTTTCAAAGTAGCAGGGGTGGAGCCAACAGCAGCACTAGCAAGCTGACCAATAAAGTCTCTGAAGGCTTTCACAACTTGCTGAAGCAATAGCCTCCCTTGCTATAGGTGCAAAGCCTTTAGCAAGTGATCTGCCCAAGTCCTGATAATCTCTGCCTAGTTCTAGCTTGACGCCACCCTCCCAGCTGAGTCTGGACCATGCTAAGTGAGACTTCACTTTGTCCAAGCTTGCCTTTGCTTTATTTACTGAAACCTGACCTTGATGAACATGACTTTAACACACTGGTTAGCCTGGTTAAGAAGTACTGCAAATGTAGCCTGTTTTCCTGGGAGCTCAGAGCTAGACAGGGCAGGGCAGAGCATGATTAACCCTATCCCCAAAATGGGTTCAGCACCTTGGATAGCACCATTAGCGTTTTGGCTGGTGGTAACTAAAAACCCTGCATGGAGTCACAGCCCCTCTGGAAATGGAATCACCAGCCGCCACTGCTTAGAGGTGAGAGAGTCGGGGGGGGGTGTCAAATCACACAACACAAGAGATCTGTGATTGGATCTCCCAGTATGTGTGCATGTTCACATGTTTACTTTAAAGCATCCATGGGAGCTCTCGTTTTTTGTTTTTATATCAGAGCAGCAGTGCTGGGGGAGGGTGTATTTATCCCCCCCCCGCATCTTTTTTTGGCTCTAAATCACACACATCATGGATACCTGTATTTGTTTTGTTCTGTGAAGGTAATAACACCTTTGGGGTGAGGCTTAAGTCAGACCTCCCCTAAAAATGGTGTTGGGGGAAGAAGTAAACATCTCTTTCCCCCAGTGTTGCTTTTCTCATAAAAACTGGAGTTCTTTGCAGTTGATTTAAAGTAAAATAAATAAATAAATAAATAAATAAATAAATAAATCTATTTTTGATCTCTTGCATCACACATGGTTTGACCCTCATTCACTGATCTGAAACCACCTGCCATACCTTGGGCTGAAGGTCTCGAAATCAATTAATCTTGACGCCTTCCAAAATACATGGATCACGAATGCACATTCTAAAGTCTAAGTAGAGTTGTTTTGATGCAACTGGAATTGTTCACTTACATGGTAAAGTGTGGCGGTTCATCATTGATGTTTATGATACTGACTATCACAGTCCTACTGGTATTCAGACCAAGGTGGTCTTTTGCGACAATGTTTAACGTATAGCTGCAAAACCAAAACACAACTCAAGTATTATTTTGCATTTTATATGCAATATAACTCTACTAACAACAAATGATTAAAAATATCAGTTATGTGCTTCCAGATATGTGGAACTTATCGTAAACATGTACTTACCTGCGTAGATCTTTCTCATAATCAAATTCCTTCTTAGAATAAATGGTTCCGGTTCGAGAAATATTGAATGGTAATGACTCAGGTGTCAATAAAAACTGGAAGGAATGACAAGAACAACGCAAATGGTGAATGCAGTTTGTGTTTCATCTCCAGTCATGGCCCTTATTCAGGGCTGCAAAATCTCAGGCCTGGGGCCTCCAATCCAGCTCTCTGGGGTTCCCAAATTGGCCACATCCCTTTCCCCTGACCAGCAATCATTTGGTGGGTTCTTGGCTTTTGTGCAGTTTTTCCCCCCATTCGAAAAGGTGCCTCTCCTAAGTTACTTGTAGTAAGAGCTTTAAGATAAAATATTTTGGATCCACCTCTTTTGCCTGCAGCCCTCCCACCACTAGAATGTGTCCCCCGAGAGTTTCTCTGATATGGAA
Source organism: Heloderma suspectum (assembly GCF_057233095.1). Classification (NCBI taxonomy): domain Eukaryota; kingdom Metazoa; phylum Chordata; class Lepidosauria; order Squamata; family Helodermatidae; genus Heloderma; species Heloderma suspectum. The sequence goes on from NC_139464.1 coordinate 104,517,627, forward strand.
TCCTGCCCTTGGGGTAAAAGATGTTCGACACCCCTGCCCTACTTGGTAGTTGACTTCCTTTACAGGAAAGTTAGTGCCTCAGTAACAAGGTACTAACCAGGGCCAGCTCACTTTGCTACCTGAAGTGAAGGACATGATCATGCCCCTCCCTCCCCCATTCAATGTACAGAAAAGCAAATGGATTTGCAATTGAGTTTTATTCCACACTGCCAAGAGGACAGCATCCTCCACTGTGCCTGTAAGCAGCAGGCTAGCTTAAAGGGGTGCAGGACAGGCCATGTGGCACACACAGCAATGTCCTCCAGGGAGGAATAGCCGCAGGAATTCAGAAGGGATGGCTGCGGGCCTGCCGCCCATACACACACACCAGCATCTGCCACCTGAAGCCAATAAACTATTACCCCCCACCCCAGCAGTTAGCCTGGATGTGCCTCATCTTTTCCCACTGTGCAAAGTTTTCTCCCTCACGCTGACAGACAAGAGAGCTAAATAGGAGCTAAATAGGGAAAAAATAATTCACTAATGATAATTCTCATTCTAGAACCAATAGGCTTGAGTTACATCTACAGTAAAATGGTCTAAGAATGGCCCAATATTTAATGAAAGAATAACAATTCAATTGATACAGCATATAAAAGAAGTGTGTGCAAGTGTGTGTTATTTTGTGTGTATGTGTGTATTCATCAGAAAAATACAGGCACCTGTACTTGGAATTTGATCAGAAGTTTGAAGGGCTCCAGCACAGGAAATAATGGAAACTAGGGTGCCATAATGAGCTTTTCTACATGAGGCTGTTAATCGGCTGCTAATCAGCTGTTAATTGGCTGTTAATCAGCTGTATCTACTTTGCATTTCATCACAGAATTGAGATCCAAGCACCACACGAAGAGCGTTTCCTTTCCTGCTTTTCCACTACATAACCTCTAGGTGGCACTGTGATGTAGCGGAATAGCACAAATACACAAGTAAAACATGTTTTCTTTCACTTTTACAATCAAATACTGTGCTTTTGCTGCTCTGAAAAGAACCCATTGAATGTGCTGTTTAGACACAGAAGCGAAATCAGAGGGTCATGTCATCTAAAGAACCCATAAACAACCACGAGTAGGAGCACACGATAAATGACTCATGTATAAAAGCCCAGTATCTTTCTTAAAGTTAGGATTCCTTGCTTGTTGCACTTGCTGAATATGTTTATACATAGCCATAGTCTCCCAAATTTTTTCAACCCTATCAACTCTTTAGTTGGTTGCTTTGGAGACTTCCAATTACACACTATACATGACTTTGCAGCTGTATACTATTGCTTGAGAAGGTCTTCACCAGTTTTAATTTTTGAAAAGTGTGCTGGTCCCCATTTGTCACCAGTATGGACAGACAGGTCAGGAACAAGCTGTTCAGCAAAAATAAGACCAGAGTCTTATATATCTCAGCATTTCAAGTTTTTTGATAACAAGTCAAATTGTTTAAAATAAAAAATACATTTGTTTTTACTCAACATAGCTCCTCCTGCCCATAGGGTTTGTGTGGGGTTTTAACCCGAGCCAAACTGAAAATCTCCCCACAGCTGGACTGTGAATATTCTGCTGCTGACAGTTTTGTTCTCCAAGCACTTTTCTATCATACTGGATTAGCCAATCGGTGTCAAAGGTCACACCAATTTGTCACACCACAAATGCAATACAGTATAGATAAGCTGTTTGGGTGTTACTGTTATTTAAAGGCATTTCTGATTATTGAATTCAGCAGAGAAAGGTTTTAACAGATTTTAAAGTATTCGTTGAACTAAACTTACATTGACCTCTCTAGGTGGTTTTTCAGGATCGGTTACAATAAGTTTGTAAATAGGTCCGATGGGTGTTCTTTCCAAAACGTAGACTGTGACAGCTGTACAGATAGAAAAATAGTGTACATTAACTTAAGGAAGTTAGGAAACATATTATGCAAGCAGATATGAATAAATCTATATGAACACACTATGACTTCATGCCTGTGTTTTATACTTTATATAATGTTTTTAATAGTTTAAATTTTTTTGTGAACTACCCAGAGAGCTTTGGCTATGGGGCGGTATAGAAATATAAGAAATAAAATGAAATGTGTGGTATCCTACCTATCAATCTGGTGTAACATAATGAAATGACTTGGATGAATGCTTGCAGCTTAATTTAATAATTTAAGAATTAAGAGTTAAGTACTTAAGGAAATGCTCTTGAGGCAGATCTATATACAGTGGAACCATATATTACAGTACATCTGAAATACCTGTGTGTTGGGTGGGATCACTATGGCAATATGGAACCTGAGTCAGGTTTGCAGTTTGGATGTACACCTGGATTCAGCACTGCACCTGAACGCCCAGGTTTTGGTGGTGGCCAGGGGTTTGTTTGCAGTTAAGACTAGTGTGCCAAGTGCACCTGTTCCTGAAGATGTTGGATCTGGCCATGGTGACACACACGTTAGTTGCAACCGATTTGGACTAGAGTAATATACTTTATCCCCTCCATGGATCACTGCCTTGTTGTGGCGAAGGGGCTTGCGTAACTCAGTGAAGCCATAAGCTATGCCGTGCAGGGCCACCAAAGATGGACAGGTCATGGCGGAGAGTTCTGACAAAATGTGGTCCACTGGAGAAGGAAATGGCAACCCACTCCAGTATTCTTGCCAAGAAAACCCCATGGAACGTATCACAAGGCTAAAAGATATGACGCCAGAAGATGAGCCCCTCAGGTCGGAAGGTGTCCAATATACTACTGGGGAAGAGCAGAGGGAATTTCCAAGTAGCGCCAGAAAGAGTGAAGCGGCTGGGCCAAAGCCGAAAGGACACTCAGCAGTGGATGTGTCTGGTGGTGAAAATAAAGTCCGATGCTGTGAAGAACAATATTGTTTAGGAACCTGGAATGTAAGATCAATGAATCAAGGTAAGCTGGAGGTGGTCAAACATGAGATGGCAAGACTGAACATCGACATCTTGGGCATCAGCGAACTAAAATGGACAAGCATGGGCAAATTTAATTCAGGTGACCATCATATCTACTATTGTGGGCAAGAATCCCTTAGAAGAAATGGGGTAGCACTCATATTCAACAAAAGCGTGGGAAAAGCAGTACTGGGGTACAATCTCAAAAACGATAGAATGATCTCAGTTTGAATCCAAGGCAAACCATTCAACATCACAGTAATTCAAGCCTATGCCCCAACCACTGAGGCCAAAGAAGCTGAGGTTGATCTGTTCTTTGAAGACCTACAACACCTTCTAGAACTAACACCAAAAAAAAATGTCCTTTTCATCATAGGGGATTAGAATGCTAAAGCAGGAAGGCAAGAAATAATTGGGATAACAGGCAAGCATGGCTTTGGTGTACAAAATGAAGCAGGACAAAGGCTAATAGAGTTTTACCAAGAGAACACACTGATCATAGCAAACACTCTTTTCCAGCAGCACAAGAGGTGACTCTACACATGGACATCACCGGATGGTCAATATCGAAAGAGTCCCCTGGACTGCGAGGAGGTCAGATCAGTCGATCCTAAAGGAAATCAACCCTGACTGCTCATTGGAAGGACAGATACTGAAGCTGAAGCTCAAATACTTTGGCCACCTAATGAAAAGAGAAAACTCCCTGGAAAAGACCCTGATGCTGGGAAAGATTGAAGGCAAAAGGAGAAGGGGGCGGCAGAGGATGAGATGGCTAGACAGCATCACCGATGCAATGAATATGAACTTGAGCACACTCCAGGAGAGAACGGAGGACAGGAAGGCCTGGTGTGCTATGGTCCATGGGGTCACGAAGAGTCGGACACGACTTAATGATTGAACAACAACAATATACTTTATGTAGAGCTGCCTTTAAAAGGTGTCCAGAGACTTCAGCTGGTCCAAAATGCTACACCCAGACTATTGGCTGAAGCTGGTTACAGAGAGAATGTGACTCCTTGTTACAACAGCTTCACTGGGTGCTGGTCTGTTTCCAGGCACAATTTCAAGCTTTGGTTATGTCTACAGGGCCCTATGCAACTTGGGACCAGGCTATTTGAAAGAACACTTTCTCCCATATGGACCTGCCTGGGTTTTAAGGTCCTTGGGAGAGGCTCTTCTCTAGGTCTCATCACCGTCAGAGGCACACTTGGTAGGAGCCTGAGAGGGCCTTCGTAGTAGTTGCTCTCTGGGACTCCCTGCCAAGAGAGACTAGGTTGACTCGCTCATTGTTGTCCTTCTGCCAACAGGCAAAGGTGTTTTTATTCAGCCAGGCCTTTGTTGCTGAAGGGGGTTTTAACTGGTTGGGTGATGTTTATTTGTTTTGATTACTGAGTTTTTAAGGGCGGAATCCTACTGAGATAGTTGCCAGTGTCCAAAGTCATAGGCTGGTGACTATCCAATGCAGGTTGGGTGGACCACAGAGGGGATCCTCTCCTCCGTGCTCCGCCCACCCTGCATTCTTGGCTAGACACGTGATTTTGCACAACCAGCTGGGGCTTTGGAGAAGGGGCAGGAATGGGCCTGGAGTCCCCATAGGAAGCAGCATGAAGGGGCTTCTATGGTCTCCTCCCCTCTCTGCCCCCTTTTCACCCTCACCGTGCTCTATTTTACAAGCATAGAGAGGCAGCCGCCACAGTTGTCTCCGCACAGGCTATGAGGGGACATGGAGGGGAGTGCGATTTCCTGGCTCCAACCTCAGAGCACTGTCTCCGAGTTCAGAGCCAGGAAACTGAAAAATCCTATGGCCCTCTAGACAGTGCCTAGTGGTCCTAGGATTGTTCTCTAATTGTGTTTTTATATGATTTGTTTTTATGTTGGGGGGAGTAATCCTATGGCCCCTCAACAGCATCTGAGGGACCAAAGGATATTTCAGATTCCCCAATCTGAGGTTGGAGACAGCTCTCTGACCTCCGAGGGGGGAATCAAGAGATCTGATCCCCCACCTCCTCACAGCTGGTATGGAAAGAATTGTGCTCACTGCCCCTCCAAGGTCAGGAACTTGATCTTGGAGAGGGGGAAAAGGGGATGTTTAGGTGGGTGGGGAATAGAGGAGACTGGGGAGGCCAGGATACAAGCTACCCTAAGGCCTCTCCAGCCTCCTTCCCTCCCTCTTTGGAACGCCATCACTAGATGTGCAAAAAAGCTCTTCTAGTGAAAAATACAGGAGAGGAGGTGAAGGCAAAGCTCACCACCTTCACTCCTCCCACCCTACATAGGATGATCATAAGCCTCCGAGTTTGGGGGTTTACGATTATCAAGGGTGCAACCCATAGGATAGCACCGTAAGGGTTTTATTTTTATCTGTATTTTATTAGTGTTAGCTTCCTTGTGCCATTTTTGGTGGAAAGATAGAGTATACGTTTAATAAATAACTAAGGCTGCAATCCTATACCCACTTAACTTCAAGTAAGCCCCATTGAAATCACTGGGGCTTACTTCTAAGTAGACATGCATATGATTGCACTGTAAAGGTGTTCTTGTACTGCCTTTCATCAAATTCATTCTATAGCAATTTACAAGGTTAAAAAATCAGATACAAATAATAATGCATGAGTAATATCAGAGAGTTGAACTATTCAAATTTCTATAGTTGGTTTGTCAGTACCTTTCTCCTTTCCAGTCCTGTTCTTGTTCATCATTTTAATTTACCATTTTTGCCTATATTTTTTTTTAAATATAAAAAAAATATTAAAAAACTGATCTGTCAGCTGTCAACGGCTGTCAAACTAGTATATACAGCCCCATCCTGTCAATTACCTTGTATGTTTCTTGTACACTTTGTTTCCTTTGACAGCTGAAATGTACAAGGCAGTAGACAAGGCAAGGCTATGTAGAGTTTGACAGCCGCAGTTGCACACTTCTGCAATTGTGAAAAACAGACCGAAAAGAAAAGAAATTAGGAAGACATTTGCACACATTCTCAGGGCTGAAAAAATAGTAAGAAAAATTATTTTCACAGTGACCATGTGAAAGGGGCTTCCAACGCAGAGTTGAATTGCCCGCCTTTAGAGGAGGGTGGCTGTTGTGTTTCTGCATGCACTGCTGTGGGCCTGCCTCTTTCCAGCAAGGAGGTGTACACAGATCAGCAGAAATACTGGGGTTTGCTGTGTGGTAGGTTGTTGTTTTTTACTCTTATACACACTAATTGTAAGTCTTGTAACTGAAGACTGCCTCCAAATGTAATTTATAAGAACAGTTGGCTTCAGCTATCAGCAGTCTGGTAAACACTCATTTTATTCCAAGCCAGGGTCTTACTTTGTGTTGCTGCATTGCCTTGAAACACTGGAGGTTCATTTACATCAAGAAGTTGGACAGTCAAGATTTGTAGGTCACTTGCCCCAGCTGTGTCGTAAACAAGGATCTGCAGTTCAAATTGGTGGGGCATGGTTTCATAATCTAGGAAGGGGTCCCCACTAGTAACAACCTGAAATTTAAAAAAGGCATTACTGGCAAACAGACTACATTAGTTGCATCCAATTCCCATTGAAATCAATCGTACATGTTATTATTTAGAACCCTGTTTCCCACCTTTTCTCCAAGAAATTTAACGTGGTATACATGGGTGTACATTATTCTCCCCACACACAAACGCACACATTTTAATCTCACAACAACCCTGTGAGGTAGGTTAGGCTGAGAAATGGTAAATGACCCAAGTTCACGCAGTGAACTTCATGACGGAGTGGAGAGTGAATCACGGTTTGCCCAGTTCTAGTCTTACCACTATGCCACACTCGCTGTCAGGACTAACTGTTCACACTGATTTCAATGGGACCTAAGTGCATCCAACCTGATCTAACCCAATGCATTTAAATATCAATTATAGAGCCAAATGAGTACATATTAAAACTATGTTTCCTTTTACCAAGTTGTGCAATGTTTTAGACATCATTAGGGCTTCACGTTTTTATGAGAAGTAAAAAAAACCCCTTAAGCGTAATCCACTCAAATTTAAGCACATTTTCAGTGCAATCCCATGCATCTCTCCATGGAGGCAAATCCCACTGTGTTCAATGGGGAATACTCCCAGATGAGTGTTCATAGGATTGCAGGCTTATTGGCTTTAAGGGAAAGGTAAGCCACTTGCTTAGTTCTCTCCCATTGAGATAAGTGAGGCTTAAATTGTACCCTTTGTCTCTGAAAATCCAGCCAGATATAACCACAAGCAGAAACATTTCCTCCAGCTATTCCTTCCAGCCCAGCCCTGAACTTGCTTCTCTGCTATTTTGGTCTGGAGACAATACAATAGACAAACAGCTGGGAGATGCCTGTTCAGTGGTGTAGTGGAGCCAGGTCTCTCAGGGACTCAGCACTGGCAGTTTGGGATCAGCAGAGATACTGACATCTTCTGCTACCCACCTCAGAATTCTCTGTTCCCTCTGAGCTTAGCTGCAATCCTCAGAAGAGCTGGGTGGGGGGATGAATTTTCTCAAAAACAATATATAGTTGTGACTTGTCCCTGCTGTAATGCAAAGTAGTTTGGGGTGGCCTGGAGCCAATCTATATGGCCGATTTAATGTGGAGGGAGAGCACATTGGGGTCGTTCACAACAGATGGCCAATCTGCGGCAACCCTGCCGCTTCCCTCTGGAAAATCTGCATTTTCGGAAATTCCTTTTAGTGCATCTTTTTTCTTAAACGCGGCTCCCTAGTGGTTCAGCTGCAGTGTGCTCTGCCCCCAGTATTAAATCCTGGGGGCGCCTATTTCTGTGACCTACTGAGACATGGCAATGACCAGGTCAAGGGATGGGTCTGCCCTATTGAGATCAAGTGGTCATTGTTTCCCATCTCCCAGCCATGCTGTTCCAGTCATTCAAAATAGCAGAGTCCCTGCTTTGCCCACTGAGGGGAAGTTGCCTCTGTTCATCTCGCAGCCATGCTGTTCCAATCATTTGCAGTCGCTGCTTTATCCACTGAGAGGAAGTTGCTTCTCTTCATTCATAATCTCGCAGCCGCACTGCTCCAAGCATTCAAAGAAATGTGCCTGCCAAACAAATCCCTGCCTGATAGAACTTTAAGCAGGGACAGCCAGCATGGGGGAAATCAGCTCCTCACCATGGTCCGGGGTGGGGGAGAGTGAGGTTCTACTGGGTGGGGTGGATCAAGAGAAGGCAGCTGGTGATGCTCTTTTAATCTTTCCCAATATCCCAATTGTGGCTGAGAGGGGGGAGGTGTGGGGTTAAACTACAGGGGCTTAATCCAGCGCTTCCAAACTTCCCTGAGCAAGGGAGCATGGACAGGGGCAGGCAATAAGACTCTTCCATTCACTGAGCAGCACCTGCCAAGTTGATGACGTTCAACTCTACTCCGCCCACCCAACCTGAAAATATGGGAACCTGTGAAAAGTGGGGTTTTAGGTACATTATACTCTGTTTTCTTGTTTTGTGTATCCCTGACAGACCAAAGACGATTTCATGAAAATCCAAATAATACCCGAACATGCATCTCATTCCGTTTTCATGTAGATTCCCTCTCAAACCCCCAGTCTTGAATGGGCAGTGATAGTAAGGGCTTGTTGCATTACTTTTGGCAACATGGGCATTCATGTTTGTTTGTTTGTTTGTTTATTTATTAAATTTATTAATCGCCCATCTGGCTGGTCACTCAGCCACTCTGGGCGATGTACAACAAGAACAATGTTAGGGAAACACTATAATGTTATGCAGGAATAGCAATATGAATATCTGTTTTCCTTGTAACAGATGCTTCTAGGAGCACCAGTTGTGGTACAATAAGTTAGTATTTATTTTACTTATATATTTTAATAATATACAAGTCTAATTTGCACTGGTTAAATTAAGACAAAGGGGCCGCGGTGGCTTAGTGGTTAAGACGCTGAACTGCAGACCGGAAGGTCGGCAGGACAGCAGTTCGAGACCCGAGTGCTGCATGATGGAGTGAGCTCCCGTCTTCAGTCCCAGCTCCTGCCAACCTAGCAGCTCGAAAGCAAGAAATTGCAAGTAGATAAATAGGTACCGCCTCAGCGGGAAAGGTAACAGCGTTCCGTGCACCTCGGTGTTCAGTCATGCCGGCCACATGACCACGGAAGCGTCTTCGGACAGCGCTGGCTCTTTGGCTTAGAAACAGGGATGAGCACCGCACCCTAGAGTCGGACACGACTGGTTGGGGACACCTTTTTAAATTAAGACAATGGGTTCCTACACAATATTCTTCAGTTTAGGGAGACATTCAATGGTGGCCTTTGTCACAGGTGAAACTAAAGCTTGTTTTGCATTAAGTACCAAGCTCAAAGTTGGGAACATTTTTAACTTCCACACTATTAACAATATCCTCCAATCAACAGCAATCTTCACAAGCAAGCTACAGTTCCTGTGGCTAAACAAAGATTTACCTTGTACAAAAGTGGAGATTCAGGGTTGATCTTGAAAGCTTGTGTGAGTGGGTTTGAGTTTATAATTAAAGGATATTCTGTTGCCACTGTAATGTTTGGTAGTAAATTTGGTGTTAAAATTATTCTGAAAGTATACACCACAGTGCTAGCTGGAGAATTTTCTGTAACATTCCCTGTACCAGGTAAACCAGAAAAACTCAGGGTTCTTCCCCCTGCAGAGAATGAAAACATTTACTGTTAACAAACATTATTTCAAGTTGCAAATTGGTGAATAACATACACTTCTGTGTTACCAGTATCTTCTCAATAAATAGAAACTCTACTTCCTCTCTCTTTTGCTGTTATGATGTTCATGCTCTTCAAGAGAATGTGAATATGATGGGATTATTTAGTAATGATGCCTCCTGTTAAAGGCAATTAGCAGAGTAAAAACAAAAGGCAAATCAGAGTGAGCATTTACCAGTCCCACATGCACACAGGCTATCTTGGCGTAATAAAAGAAGACCTACAGTGAAAGGAAGAAAAACAGTTTACTCACAGGTATTCTTGCATGTACAATGCAGGCAGAGAATTTCAAGAGTTTGTTAGGTCCATTTTGTGTTCTATTACACCAGCAGGAGCAAGGGAGCAAACACTTGTGCTCCCAACAAGAGTGGAAGTCGGGGGGGGGGGGGAGCAAAAGGAAGAAATCACAGGAAACCACACTGTAGGCTATATAGAGATCCTAAGGCTTCTTGTTCAGTCGTTAAGACATGTCCGACTCTTCGTGACCCCATGGACCATAGCACGCCAGGCCTTCCTGTCCTCCGCTCTCTCCCAGAGTGTGCTCAAGTCCATATTCATTGCATCGGTGATGCTATCTAGCCATCTCATCCTCTGCCGTCCCCATCTCCTTTTGCCTTCAGTCTTTCCCAGCATCAGGGTCTTTTCCAGGGAGTTTTCTCTTCGCATTAGGTGGCCAAAATATTTGTGCTTCAGCTTCAGTATCTGTCCTTTCAATGAGCACTCAGGGTTGATTTCCTTCAGGATTGACTGATATGACCTCCTTGCACTCCAGGGGACTCGTAAGAGTCTTCTCCAGCACCACAGTTCGAAAGCATCAATTCTTCGGCGCTCAGCCTTCCTTATACTCCAGCTCTCACAGCCATACATTGCTACTGGGAAAACCATAGCTTTGATTATACGAATCTTTGTTGGCAAGGTGATGTCTCTGCTTCTTACTATGCTGTCTAGGTTTGCCATAGCTTTCCTCCCAAGGAGCAAGCGTCTTTTAATTTCATGGCTACAGTCACCGTCTGCGGTGATCTTGGAGCCCAAGAAAATAAAATCTGTCACTGCTTCCATTTCTACCCCTTCTATATGCCAGGAAGTGATGGGGCCAGATGCCATGATCTTAGTTTTTTTAATGTTGAGTTTCAAACCAGCTTTTGCACTCTCTGCTTTCACCCTCAACAAGAGGCTCTTTAGATCCTCTTCGCTTTCTGCCATTAGGGTGGTATCATCTGCATATCTGAGGTTGTTGATAATTCTCCCGGCAATCTTAATTCCAACCTGTGATTCTTCCAACCCAGCATTTCTCATGATGTACTCTGCGTATAAATTAAATAAGCAGGGCGACAATATGCAGCCTTGTCGTACTCCTTTCCCAATTTTGAACCAATTGGTTGTTCCATGTCCGGTTCTTACTGTTGCTTCTTGACCCTCGTACAGGTTTCTCAGGAGACAGGTAAGGTGGTCTGGTACTCCCATCTCTTTCAGAATTTGCCACAGTTTGTTGTGATCTACACAATCAAAGGCTTTAGCACAGTCAATGAAGCAGAAATAGACGTTTTTCTGGAATTCTCTTGCTTTCTCCATGATGCAGCGAATGTTGGCGATTTGATCTCTAGTTCCTCTGCCTCTTCGGAACCCAGATTGTACTTCCGGTAATTCTCAGTTCACATACTGCTGAAGCCTAGCTTGTAGTATTTTGAGCATAACCTTGCTGGCATGTGAAAAGAGCTCAATTGTACAGTAGTTTGAACACTCTTTGGCATTGCCCTTCTTTGGAATTGGAATATAAACTGTCATTTTCCAGACTTGTGGCCACTGTTGAGTGTTCCAAATTTGTTTGCATATTGAATGCAGCCCTTTAACAGCATCATCTTTTAGGATTGTAAATAGCTCAGCTGGAAGACTGTCATCTCCGCTAACTTTGTTGTTAATAATGCTTCCTAAGGCCCACTTGACTTCACTCTCTAGGATGTCTGGATTAAGTTCAGTGACCGCACTATCACGGCTATCAGGGACATTCAGATCTTTCCTGTATAGTTCTTCTGTGTATTCTTGCCACCTCTTCTTAATCTCATCTGCTTCTGTTAGGTCCCTGCCTTCTTTGTCCTTTATCATGTCCGTCTTTGCACAAAACGTTCCCTTGAGATCTCCGATTTTCTTGAAGAGATCTCTAGCCTTTCCCATTCTATTGTTTTCCTCGATTTCTTTGCATTGTTCATTTAAGAAGGCCTTCTTGTCTCTCCTTGCTATTCTCTGGAACTCTGCATTCAGTTGGATATATCTTGCTCCCTTGCTTTTCGCTTCCCTTCTTTCCCCAGCTACTTGTAAAGCCTCATCAGACAGCCAGTTTGCTTTCTTGCATTTCTTTTTCTTTGGGATGGTTTGAGTTGTTGCCTCCTGAACAATGTTACGGACCTCCGTCCATAGTTCCTCAGGCACTCTGTCTATCAGGTCTAATCCCTGAAATCTATTCCTCACCTCCACTGTATATTCATAAGGGATATGATTTAGGTCATACCTAAATGGTTTAGTGGTTTTCCCTACGTTCTTCAATTTAAGCCGAAATTTTGCAACAAGAGGCTCATGATCTGAGCCACAGTCAGCTCCAGGTCTTGTTTTTACTGACTGTATGGAGCTTATCCATCTTTGGCTGCAAAGTACATAATCAATCGATATTGACCATCTGTTGATGTCCATGTGTAGAGTCGCCTCTTGTGCTGTTGGATGTGAGTGGTATGATCGGCGTGTTCTCTTGGCAAAACTCTATTAGCCTTTGTCCTGCTTCATTTTGTATACCAAGGCCATGCTTGCGTGTTATCCTGGTGATTTCTTGACTTCCTACTTTAGCATTCCAATCCCCTATGATGAAGAGGACATCTTTTTTTGGTGCTAGTTCTAGAAGGTGTTGTAGGTCTTCATAGAACCGATCTACCTCAGCTTCTTCAGCAACAGTGGTTGGGGCATAGACTTGAATTACTGTGATGTTGAATGGTTTGCCTTGGATTCGTACTGAGATCATTCTATGGTTTTAAGATTGTACCCCAGTACAGTTTTTCCCACCCTTTTGTTGATTATGAGTGCTACCCCATTTCTTCTAAGGGATTCTTGCCCACAGTAATAGATATGATGGTCACCTGAATTAAATTTGCCATGCTTGTCCATTTTAGTTCGCTGATTCTCAAGATGTCGATGTTCAATCTTGCCATCTCATGTTTGACCACCTCCAGCTTACCTTGATTCATTGATCTTACATTCCAGGTTCCTAAACAATGTTGTTCTTTACAGCATCGGACTTTATTTTCACCACCAGACACATCCACTGCTGAGTGTCCTTTCGGCTTTGGCCCAGCCACTTCACTCTTTCTGGTGCTACTTCGAAATTCCCTCTGCTCTTCCCTAGTAGTATATTGGACACCTTCCAACCTGAGGGGCTCATCTTCCAGCGTCGTATCTTTTAGCCTTGTGATACGTTCCATGGGATTTTCTTGGCAAGAATACTGGAGTGGGTTGCCATTTCCTTCTCCGGTGGACCACATTTTGTCAGAACTCTCCGCCATGACCTGTCTGTCCTGGGTGGCTCTGCACAGCATAGCTTATGGCTTCACTGAGTTATGCAAGCCCCTTCGCCATAACAAGGCATTGATCCATGAAGGGGATCCTAAGGCTAGCTGTAGTCAAAATTATCATGAACTAACTGCAACACCGCCCCTTTCCAGTAATTTGCAGACAAGGGGCTGATCTACATTGCACCCACCATCGCAATGAATTCGGTGTCCCGTCGGGTTAAATGCTCTCACATTAAAACATGATTATTCACACTCACCCATTTTCCCCGTTGCAGTGTTTCATCGAATGTGCAAGCTCAGTTCACAGTCGAGTGCTGTGCTGTTTTCCTGCTGTTTTCCTGTGTGCACTTGTCTGATCTTGGATGCTAAGCGGGGTTGGCCCCGGTCAGTAGTTGAATGGGCGACCGCCTGGGAATCAGGCTTCCTGCAGTGTGCAGGGGGTTGTTGTATCCCCTCAAATGAGACTAAGCTTTACCCCTCCTATCCCCCACTCCGGATATTTTTTTTAAAATTCAGGCGTGATCCTCACAGATTCGGGGCTTCTCCGTGATGTTTTTTTTTCTAATTGAGGCATGATCTTTGAAGCTTCGAAGCTGCGAAGCTTCAAGACTTCGAAGCCTCGAAGATCATGCCTCAATTAGAAAAAAAAAAAACATCGCAGAGAAGCCCCGATTCTGTGAGGATAACGTCTGAATTTTTTAAAAAAAACACATCCAAAGTGGGGGATAGGAGGTTGTAAAACTTAATCTCATTTGAAGAGATACAACAGCCCCCTGCTCAGTGCAGGAAGCCTGATTTCCAGGCGGTCTCCCATCCAAGCACTGACCGGGACCGACCCTGCTTAGCTTCCAAGATCAGACAAGCGTGCGCACATCCAGCCCTTTGCTTGTTGCTGAGGAAACAGGGGCTGCTGAGGAGGCTATGCGATCGGTAGCTGGAAGAAGACATGGGGCCACTGAGAGCTGCGATTGGACAGGAGGGAAATACAAACACCGCCGTATATGGACAGGCGGGGGAGGGGACTATGATTGGATATGGTAGCGAAGGTGGAAAATCAGAGCACATTAAGGGGAAATACCGGGATATTAGGGTATTGAAAGTGGGAGCACGGAAGTGGGAAATTCTGGTTCCAATTCGAGGCAGCTACTGAGTAATGTGAAAGGTGGGTGGTAAAACCTCATTGGAAGCGAAAAAAGGCGGGAAGTGTAGATCCAGCCAAGGTTGCAATATTCCCAACAAAACGAAGGGTCAATTAATACAAGGGTTTTTGTTTCATAAACAGGTAGACTGAAACCAAATGGCTGCTGTTGTACCAATGTCAGGGAAAAGAAGACGAATGGTAAAAGGGCAGTAGCTTTATGCTAGACAAAAACTCTTATTAAGCCCAGGCTTAAGTGTGACAAATGCAGAGTAGTTATATTAACCAGTAGACAATTTCTTTACATTTACCGCTCTCCATAATTTATGGAGAGATCATCATGGAAAGTTTAAAAGACACACCAGTCAGGAAGCTAGGCAAGAACTTTACTTTCTCTATTGCTTCCAGATGAGACTTTTCTTGCTATCACCCTGCCTCATTCAGGAAATTTTATTGGGGTCCTGACAATGTTCTCTTCCACTCATAATCCTCCGTTGTTTTCCCACCACTCCTTCCATCTTTTTTCTTAACATTAAGGAAAAAAAGATGGAATTCCTGCACAATGCCTTCTGGTTGGTTGTGCTAGGGGCCCTCTGTCTGGAAGCACCCACATGCTACCAGACAAGGCTTTTATTGTGTGATTGCCCTGACTCCACCTGGAGTTTTACAGAGGGTCAAGATAATGGCCCAGTTCACCCGTAATGCCAACTCATGCGTTGTTGGGGCTGTGCAGGAGCGAGCACACTGTGTCCTGCCTACTCACAACTTCCACTTTGCATCTGCTTTCAGCAACAACCACTTCCTGGGTTGTTGAGGGTCAAACAATCCAAAGTTTTAATCCATGGTTTCTTTTTGGGTTAAAACTTGGGGTTGTTTGTCCCTCAGCAACCCAGAGGTCCAGGTTTACACATCACATCAAACAACTCAGAAACAGAGTGTTCCTGGACTGTTGCTAAAAGCAGATGCAAAGTGGAAGCAGCGAGTGTACGGGAGGTAGCGCGCTCACTCGCTCCAGTGCAGCCCAGCCAACTCATGGGTTAAACAACACATGAATTAACATTACATGTGAACTAGGGGCTTCTCCTCACTAGGCTTTTTATCCCACAACTTTGCCGGGGCTTCTGCTTCTGGATTCTTTGTGGGATTGAGATTGGCTCCCTCACATGCACTTCCTCCGCCCCGCCCAGGATTGCCTATAGCTACTAGATGGCACTGCTGTTACAGCCCATCTTCCTCTTTACACGGACAAATTCAAATCATTTTTTTTTAATAGCTCATCATCTCCACTTGAAATAAAGCCATGGAAATGGTCAGAAAGCATGGGAGAGGTACTGGAGGTTGACAATGTCATGTAAAAGACCAGCAAAGTTCCATGAGTGGCCAATCCCAATCGCAGGATAAAAGCCAGATGTAGAGAAGCCCTACGTCTATACCATCTTCCAGTTGTAACTTTCCTGCTGCTTCTGTCTTTTTTTCATTCTATAGAAAATCCATTAAGGAGGGAAAGGTGGAATTGCTACACAATGCTTTTTAACTGGTAGCTCTAGGAGCTGCCCAACTGGATGCACTATCTCTTAAACAAGAACAGAACAGCAACAGGAAAGTCTTGACTCCACCCAAATATGATTACATCCAGGGTCATTTAGTGCCTAACCTATATGACAGCATCAACACAGAGATGAATGCTGGAATATAAAGTAAATCATATTTTGAATTATTTCAAATTGGTTGGGTGGATTAACTAACAAATTATTAGTTGGAAGTGAAGGAGAGTCTCTTTCTGTAATAGTTGAGAAACCAATCTAATAACAGTAAAAAAAAATGCTCTGGGGAACAAAGTAATATACTTGCCACAGTTTGGAGGGTAGCCGGGGCAGGGCTGGGTGGAACCCGCTTTCACGTATTTCTATTTACACAAGCAAATTGTCATCATAGCTATGATGACATAACCTCATTCAGCACTATTTCTACAATCAGATACATGTTTTCTACAGAGACTAATGGTACAATCCTATCCTTGAATTTCACCAGTTGGAGAAGGATGGGATTGATACGAAGATCCTTTGTTAATGTTGTTGTTCAGTCGTTCAGTCGTGTCCGACTCTTCGTGACCCCATGGACCATAGCACGCCAGGCCTTCCTGTCCTGCGCTCTCTCCCGGAGCGTGCTCAAGTTCATATTCATTGCATCCGTGATGCTATCTAGCCATCTCATCCTCTGCCGTCCCCTTCTCCTTTTGCCTTCAGTCTTTCCCAGCATCAGGGTCTTTTCCAGGGAGTTTTCTCTTCGCATTAGGTGGCCAAAATATTGGAGCTTCAGCTTCATTATCTGTCCTTCCAATGAGCACTCAGGGTTGATTTCCTTTAGGATGGACTGATTTGACCTCCTTGCAGTCCAGGGGACTCGTAAGAGTCTGCTCCAGCACCACAGTTCGAAAGCATCAATTCTTCGGCGCTCAGCCTTCCTTATAGTCCAGCTCTCACAGCCATACATTACTACTGGGAAAACCATAGCTTTGATTAGACGGACCTTTGTCGGCAAGGTGATGTCTCTGCTTCTTACTATGCTGTCTAGGTTTGCCATAGCTTTCCTCCCAAGGAGCAAGCGTCTTTGAATTTCATGGCTACAGTCACCATCTGCGGTGATCTTGGAGCCCAAGAAAGTAAAATCTGTCACTGCTTCCATTTCTTCCCCTTCTATATGCCAGGAAGTGATGGGGCCAGATGCCATGATCTTCGTTTTTTTAATGTTGAGTTTCAAACCAGCTTTTGCACTGTCCTCTTTCACCCTCAACAAGAGGCTCTTTAGATCCTCTTTGCTTTCTGCCATTAGGGTGGTATCGTCTGCATATCGGAGGTTGTTGATAATTCTCCTGGCAATCTTAATTCCGACCTCTGATTCATCCAACCCGGCATTTCTCATGATGTACTCTGCATATAAGTTAAATAAGCAGGGTGACAATATGCAGCCTTGTCGTACTCCTTTCCCAATTTTGAACCAATCGGTTGTTCCATGTCTGGTTCTTACTGTTGCTTCTTGACCCTCATACAGGTTTCTCAGGAGACAGGTAAGGTAGTCTGGTACTCCCATCACTTTAAGAATTTGCCACAGTTTGTTGTGATCCACACAATCAAAGGCTTTAGCGTAGTCAATGAAGCAGAAATAGACATTTTTCTGGAATTCTCTTGCTTTCTCCATGATGCAGCGAATGTTGGCGATTTGATCTCTAGTTCCTCTGCCTCTTCTAAACCCAGCTTGTACTTCCAGTAGTTCTCGGTTCGCATACTGCTGAAGCCTAGCTTGTAGGATTTTGAGCATCACCTTGCTGGCATGTGAAATGAGCGCAATTGTGCGGTAGTTTGAACACTCTTTGGCGTTGCCCTTCTTTGGAATTGGAATGTAAACTGACCTTTTCCAGTCTTGTGGCCACTGTTGAGTGTTCCAGATTTGTTGGCATATTGAATGCA
The DNA here is from genome assembly GCF_057233095.1 of Heloderma suspectum. Taxonomy (NCBI): domain Eukaryota; kingdom Metazoa; phylum Chordata; class Lepidosauria; order Squamata; family Helodermatidae; genus Heloderma; species Heloderma suspectum. Next base: position 104,535,402 of record NC_139464.1, read on the forward strand.
GCACTTTAACAGCATCATCTTTTAGGATTTTAAATAGCTCGGCTGGAATACTGTCATCTCCGCTAGCTTTGTTGTTACTAATGCTTCCTAAGGCCCACTTGACTTCACTGTCTAGGATGTCTGGCTCAAGTTCAGTGACCGCACTATCATGGCTATCAGGGACATTCAGATCTTTCCTGTATAGTTCTTCTGTGTATTCTTGCCACCTCTTCTTAATCTCATCTGCTTCTGTTAGGTCCCTGCCTTCTTTGTCCTTTATCATGCCCGTCTTTGCACAAAACGTTCCCTTGAGATCTCCAATTTTCTTGAAGAGATCTCTAGTCTTTCCCATTCTGTTGTTTTCCTCGATTTCTTTGCATTGTTCATTTAAGAAGGCCTTCTTGTCTCTCCTTGCTATTCTCTGGAACTCTGCATTCAGTTGGGTATATCTTCCCCTTTCTCCCTTGCTTTTCGCTTCCCTTCTTTTGTGAGCTACTTGTAAAGCCTCATCAGACAGCCACTTGGCTTTCTTGCATTTCTTTTTCTTTGGGATGGATTGAGTTGCTGCCTCCTGAACAATGTTACGGACCTCCGTCCATAGTTCCTCAGGCGCTCTGTCTATCAGGTCTAATCCCTGAAATCTATTCCTCACCTCCACTGTATATTCATCAGGGATATGATTTAGGTCATACCTGAACGGTTTAGTGGTTTTCCCGACGTTCTTCAATTTAAGCCGAAATTTTGAAAGAAGCAGCTCATGATCTGAGCCACAGTCAGCTCCAGGTCTTGTTTTTACTGACTGTATGGAGCTTCTCCATCTTTGGCTGCAAAGGACATAATCAATCTGATTTCGATATTGACCATCTGGTGACGTCCATGTGTAGAGTCGCCTCTTGTGCTGTTGGAAAAGAGTGTTTGCTATGATCAGCATGTTCTCTTGGCAAAACTCTATTAGCTTTTGTCCTGCTTCATTTTGTACACCAAGGCCATGCCTGCCTGTTATCCCGGTGATTTCTTGACTTCCTACTTTAGCATTCCAATCCCCTATGATGAAGAGGACATCTTTTTTTGGTGCTAGTTCTAGAAGGTGTTGTAGGTCTTCATAGAACAGATCAACCTCAGCTTCTTCTGCCTCAGTGGTTGGGGCATAGACTTGAATTACTGTGATGTTGAATGGTTTGCCTTGGATTCGTACTGAGATCATTCTATCATTTTTAAGATTGTACCCCAGTACTGCTTTTCCCATCCTTTTGTTGACTATGAGTGCTACTCCATTTCTTCTAAAGGATTCTTGCCCACAATAGTAGATATGATGGTCACCTGAATTAAATTCGCCCATGCCTGTCCATTTTAGTTCGCTGATTCCCAAGATGTCGATGTTCAATCTTGCCATCTCATGTTTGACCACCTCCAGCTTACCTTGATTCATTGATCTGACATTCCAGGTTCCTAAGCAATATTGTTCTTTACAGCATCGGATTTTCTTTTCACCACCAGACACATCCACAGCTGAGTGTCCTTTCGGCTTTGGCCCAGCCGCTTCACTCTTTCTGGCACTACTTGGAAATACCCTCTGCTCTTCCCCAGTAGCATATTGGACACCTTCCGACCTGAGGGGCTCATCTTCCGGCGTCATATCTTTTAGCCTTGTGATACGTTCCATGGGGTTTTCTTGGCAAGAATACTGGAGTGGGTTGCCATTTCCTTCTCCAGTGGACCACATTTTGTCAGAACTCTCTGCCATGACCTGTCCGAAGATCCTTACGAAGATCCTTACGCTGGCATAACTCCAAGTTACATTGGTGCAATTAGATTATGATGGAGTACTTGTGATAGTCTTACAATGGTGTAACTTTAAGGGCACAATCCTATGCATGTTTAGATATAAAACAGTCCTACAACTCCCAGCATTCCCCAACCAGCCATTTTTCTGTCTAAACATGCATAGAATTGCACCTTTAGTCAATCATGTATAATTGCTACCCTGGCATAAGGAGGAAAGAGGCAGAGTTGGGGGAGTGAGGGATGATAGAAGTTTCCAATTTGGTCTGGATCCCAACCTCCCACAGAACTGGGTCCTTTTTTTTTCTGTGCAGCCCTGGCACTTTTCCTGGCAAGAGTGGTTGTTTGTTGGTTGCTGATATTTGGGCTGCTGGGATCCAAATTCCTGTCTCGGGGAGCTCTGGTACGCTGGCTGTGGGCATCAGTGCTGCCTGTCTAACCATGAAGCTATGGCTTTAGCTGGGCTGCTTTTCCTTGCTGCGAATATTTACACCATGTGTGTGAGAGGGTATGGAATAGGTTAAATTATGTAGTCATGGCATTCTTGCCTTTTGCTGCGTGGCTTCCATGCATGGCTAATGCCGGGTGTTCTTAGGAGTGTCATTGTGATTGGTGGGTGGCAGTGGTATTTAAGGGACTTAGGGGGAGTGGATGTCTTGCTGCTACATTAGCTCTCTCTTTTTTTCTGCTATTATTGTGCTTTTGATATTTTGGCTCAGCATGTATAAGATTTCAACTAGCTATATACCATAAGCTTTGACATAGCAGCAGCTATCTTGGCTAGACTGCCTACTTTCAACTTAATATGCTGCTACTTCTTGCCAAATAGACTCTCAAATAAATTTACAATAAACCATGAACACAATTATAGCAATAATAAAAACAATATTAATAGCAAATAGCAAATATCAGCACAAGTATCAAGGCAATAAACACAAGTATGTCAGCAGCCATCCCCAAAGTTTTTTGAAACAGAAATGCTTTTGCTAGCTTTCTTTTAAAAAGAATAAAGAAAAAAAAACAAGTCAGAGAAGTATGAGGTGTTTCTTATCATCCTGTTATCCTCTAGTTCATATTGCCGACAGGTGACATTGCAGGCTGCACAGTACCCATAGCTCATATCCTATACCCATAGAATCATAGAATAGTAGGGTTGGAAGGGGCCTACAAGGCCATCGAGTCCAACACCCTGCTCAATGCAGGAATCCAAGTCAGAGCATCCCCGAGAGATGGCTGTCCAGCCTCATCTTGAACGCCTCCAGTGTGGGAGAGCCCACCACCTCCCTAAGGAATTGGTTCCACTGTCGCATTGCTCTAACAGTCAGGAAGTTTTTCCTGATGTTCAGCCGGAATCTGGCTTCATAGCTTATGCTCACTGGGCGTTTCTTCCTCATGATTGTAATTGTGCATTACAAGCTCAAAGCAGAACAAAAGAAAGTAGCTGTCTAGATCAAGGGTGGGCAGAAAGTAGCTTGTAGTCCTTTTTCATATATAGATATAGACATATAAAAACATCCAAGCAATAGCAAATCCAACATTTGATCTGATGGATAACATATTCAATCTGTGTTACAACTGGTACATTCCTTATTATGTGGTCCTTGATGCTACTTGTTGCCAGGATTCTTGCAGAGAATGCTGGACTAAGCGGATCTTGATCTGAACGAGCAAGATGTTCTTAAGCAAAAATTCATGCTCGGGATCACTTAGAAATTCGTTATGGTGTAATTGTTAAGAGATCTTGAATATACTCTCTTGCTTGCAAAATTAACAGTATTGGTGGATCACAAGGTTTCTAGTAAAAAAGAAAATATAAGACTGAACCCAGTCTACTGACTACCAGAAAATTAAAGCTATTCTGAGAGCAGTTAACAATGTTAGGTATGGAACACTCTAAGATATGAATAAAACCATGTTCTTACCAGATATTTCTCCTAGCAAAACAATGAGGGAAAGGAACAGCATCCTCTGTGTCTTTCTTAGAATGTGGCCATCCATGATCAAACACCCTGATATCTTTTTTCCAGTCTACTTCAACCCCATTGATCATTTTTTTCCTTATCATGCAATAGACATGACAAATCACACAAAGCTTCAGCTGTAGCTAGGGGAGTTTCTAAAACATCAGTCTGTTTACCCTCCTGTGAATGGCTCACTGATACGATCGTTCACAGAGTTAGTGAACCACATATAATAGAAAGGGGGGGGGGTTTGAAAAGAAGTGTGCAGGTAACCAGAGTTTGATTATCTTAGCTGCTGTTGATCTTAAGCAGTATGCAGCAAAAGGGAGTTCACACAACAGAAACTAGCCACAAGTAGCTAAAGTGGCTCTAAAGGACTTTTACGGGAAATTTAATATATGCTTCTACTAAAATAGCTTTTCAGAATCCCTATGCAGTGGTATTTAATGCCAAAAGGATTAAACAGAGTCTATAGTATTTAGTTGGGGTGTTGGAAGCTTGGTAGTCTCAAAACTGAGGTTATGTACTGTTCGTGGTCATGCTTTAATATCACATTGGGCAAGTACAATGAAATATGAGAAACTATAGTTTCTATTATACCATTTGACCCCCTGAGCAGGGGGGTCAGACTTGATGGCCTTGTAGGCCTCTTCCAACCCTACTGTTCTATGATTTGATCCCACGGTTCTCTTGCTGGGTTACGTGAAAGATCTTGCATAGGTGATGAGTTTGCTAAACCAGTATTGTTGATGCCATTGGTTTTTATAGCACTGGCAAAAAAAAGAGGTTCTGGGAAGATGGAAAACACTAGATGCCCCACCTAAAATAGATTTTCCATGAAAAACATGGACTGTGTGAAACATAATAAAGGTAGCAAACTTGATTTGGGTCAGAAATGAAAGGAAAATGATAATTTTGAAATATAATGGGAACTGTTCCTCCTTTTCTGGAATGAATTCAGGGCCAGCTGGAAATATGCCATGATCTCTTTCCACCACCGTAAGTTAGTATGGATCTGTTTATTAGAGTCCTCTATTGCATGTATTTTAGAATTTGGATGTTGATTGCTGGCAATATAATGGGTATACTTTTCTCATTTAAAAAGTGACACAAATACAGCACAACCATGGGTCACTTTAAAACCCATAAATACCCATTAATGTCAATGGTACTAGGATAGTACTTCAGTGTTGTATAACAGTGTCATGGGGGGTAGCCTAATAGTCTGCAAGATACTGCAAGAGTGTGTGGAATTCTTCCTAAACACTAGGGGGCTTTGATCTGTATGGGCAACACATTCCACAAAGTATGTATGAGCCACTATGGAAAAGGCCCTGCTCTGTATCCATGCAGGTGTAACCTCTTTCACAGAGGAGTTTGGAGCAAAGCCTCTCTCTTTTGAAGATTTAAAATGACATTTTAAAAATCATCTGCAAAATTATCTCCCCTTTCAGATGTTCCTTTTGGTGCCTACTCCAAATTGAGTAAAAAATAATAATAAACATTGAACTTCTGGCTCAGCCCTTTCATCATAATTCTCCACCTGGAGAATGAAAAATCATCTTGGTCTACCTCAAGGACCTCTTACAAGAATGAATGAAGTGCAAAATGTTACTTATGAAGCTGCCTTAAACCAAAGCAGACCATTGGTCCATTTAGCTCAGTATTGTCTACACAAGGGGTGGGCAGAAGGTAAATCTCCAAAAGTTTGGGACTTCAGTTTCCAGAAGCCCCTGCCAGCATGGCCATTGGTCAGGAATGCTGGCAGTTGAAGTCCAAAACAGCTAGATATCTACTTTCTGCCCACCCCTGGTCTATATTGACTGGCAGCGGCAGTCTGAGGTTTCAGACAGCAGTTTTCCCAGTCCTAGCTGTAGTTGCTGGGGATTGAACCTGGGACCTTTTGCATGCAAAGCATGTGCTCTGCCAATGAGCTACAACCTTTCTGTATAGGGCTTAGGACTGCTGTGGACTCTAAATCTGAATGGAAATGTGGGTGCATACCTTATTATTAATTGAATGGAAAAGTTATTATTATTGATATTATTGTTGTTGTTGTTGCTGTTATTATTATTGTTGTTGCTGCTGCTGTTATTATTATTAACTGAATGGAAAGGTGTATGCATAGCTTATTAATTTTATAATATAAAGTGATTAAAATTTATCTAGGTTCCTAGAATATCCACCTCCATATTCTTTGTTGAATGTTAATTCTAAGCATGGTCTAGATAGACTGTACAGGTACTTCCAGATGAGGCTTTTACAGCACCCTGCCTCATTCATGGGATTTTATGGGGTGGCTGAGACATTGTCATTTTCCATTTGAAACCCTGCCATGTTTTCCCACCACTTCCATCTTTTTTCTTACAACTGAAAATCCATTAAGGATGGAAAGACAGAATGGCTGCACAGTGTCTTTTGAATGGTAGTGCTAAGAGTCTTCTATCTGGAAGCATCCTCAGATAAGGATGGGGGAGAAATGTGCTCATATAACATTAAAAATGCATTGCATTCAGAAAATTGCTTGCAATCAATTTGTATATTAGGCAAAAATGCATACAAAAATGCATGTATTAGGAGAAATGTGCACCAAGGTGCTTATGAATTTTCATGCAACCTTTAAAAAAAATGAACATTTGGGATGAACCAAACTTATGACTGGAGAAATTCTCAAAGTTTATGACGAAATGAACTTAAGACTGGAGAAATGAACTGAGAGAATCCAGAATTGACAGAATTGTCCACCTCCACCCTCAGATTTGAATACTAAATAACTCTACAAGAGCATCTAGACCTACCCTTTAGAAAGGTATAACTGACTTGGGTGAGTGCCAGACAAACAGGTCCAGGAATACAGCATTGACTTCCATTCCTAAATGGAACCTCAGGGAATCATGCCGTTTTTAAATTGCCACATGTGTAATGGTGGCTTCATGGATGAATAAATTTAATAGAGGGATGTTTCTGCACTGTTCACAGAGGTGTTAATTATATTACATTCTTTACGGAACTTGACAGTCCAAATGATCCTGACAGATAACTGGTAACAAAGACTTGGGGAGGTCTGATCCTGTTGCTCTTCCGAAAGGATGTGTAAATGTTTCCACAATAGTCAGTGAAAAGGAAAGTAGCAAAATTAGACATCTGAACTCTTTGTGTGGAATTGTCCCTGACAACTAGGCCTGATATATGCCCTGAGAAGAAATTTATACTGTGAGCAATTAGATTGGATTTATCTTGACATACAAAGGCAACTACATTTAGTTGCCTTTGCCAGACTGCAGTACTTACAGTTTATTTATTGACTAGTTTACCTACTGCTGTATAATTGCTCAGCTTCCTGAGCAGACGGGATTGGCAAATATACATAAATGTCTCTTTGTACTAGCAAATGGCCCAAAGGAAACAGTTGCTTAAATCATGTTACAGAAACTGTGGGGTTTCTATGTACACAAACTGATGTACAAACTTCTTAAAGTTAAATTCCCCAAATACTATTTAATAAATGAAATAAATAAATAAGTAAATCCTTTGCCTAACCATAGCAGTGTTAAGCAGCACTGTATCACTACAGGAATAATTTTTAACTGAAAAAAAATCATAACTTTACAGTTTCAGCAGAGAAGATGCCAGAAGGTGTTATCTCTTCTCTCCTGTCAAACAACGGCCTTTGGCAAAGAACAGCTTCCCTGCTTGCTAAAGTGGGAGTCCTTTGCACAGGACTGTTGTGAAGTATAATTTTTCATTCCCTGCAAAGAAGCTTTCATCAGAGCTTGTTATAATGGATACATTTTTCTTAGAACAACAAACTAAAATTCTCCTCAGGCCTCCAGTATAAACGATTGCACTACTCTACGATATATGAAAGCAATTGCACTATGAAAACACAGACCAATTGCACAGTTGAGGGGAGGGGATGATTGTTCTGAGAGAACTAGGAAGACATTACCCACATGTGTTACTGGGGCCTGGAGATCCAGTGGAGGCTACAACCCCATTACTCTGAGGCTAAAGCTGAAGCTAAAATCATGCTTGAGGATATTTATAGAAATCTTCTACTTCTCTATTTCTATTCACCTATTACCCAGATCTCATGAGATTTGCTGGAGCCAAGCAGATACAATGTCAGAGCAGAACAAGCAAGATTTTGAACAGTGAGTTGCTAGACCAGGCCCAGCAGAGGAAGTGTCCTTGTGCAGTTCAATTAGGACTTGTTTGAGATGGGAAGATTTGTGCGTCTCTGCGTGATGTGCTCTTTCAAGAACTAGTTGTCCCAGAATTCCTCGTGCATAGGTAGGAATGAGGAAAGTTGGTGGGATGAACAAAGCACCATACTAATCAGGGTTCAATGGAATAGCCATGTTACTTTGTTGCAGCAAAAACAACAGTGTCTTGTGGCATCTTAAAGACTAAGGATTAAGATTTCATGGCATAAAGTTTCATGGACTAGAGTCCACTTCAGATGCATGAAGCATTATCCTAAGTTGCAGGTATATCATGAAATGGATGGATTTCCACTTTATTCTTTTAAATCTGGTGCCTTCCATTGTAACAGCTTCCAGAAGGGTAGCCATGTTAGTTCGCAGGGACAGTGGGAGCCAGAGCTGCTGGAAAGACTTACAGTCCAAAAATATATGTGAGTAAATATCTAGTTCACACACACAATATGCACATACACCATACTGCCAGGTTTGGGGCATTGCAGAAAATTCCCAGTGTGGGCATGCTGTAATTTCAAAAATGTAGCAAATAAAAATTTGGAATTAAAACAGGAACTTTTCTTTCATGCCACATGAGATTGTATAGAAACAATATAGTACGCATGTATGTGGGAGGGGGGCTGTGTTACAGGTTTTTGCTGGGCCCCAAAAAAGGATGCTTAGGCCCTGTGGAGAGGCCAGGTCTTCCAAGCCAACAGGGCAGTTTCCGGGGTCCAGTGCTCTACTTAGCTTAATCTACCTCACTGGGTCGTTGTGATAATAAATGAGAAGTATAAAGTACAACGAGAGATGCTAAAATGGAGATTACATATTAAAAAGCCAGTCCTGGGGCCTGTATCCATGAGTAATTTACTCTGAACTGGCTATGTGTGGAGGTTGTTAGGGATACATGATGTCATGGCCACCCAGCAGCCACCCCAGAGCTTCTTGTGGAAAAAACAGATATCCTGAGACTGCTTAAAGTCTGATTCTTTTCCTCAAGCTGAGTTCTCCCATGTATAGTTGCTGTGTGCCCCAATGCCTGCATTGACCTTGAGTATGGGAGCCCTGCTCAGGGGTGTGCCTTTCACCGTGACCCTGGTCAAGTGGTGTTTCCCCAGTGTTTTCCTGGCCGCATTTCCCTGATGTTTCCACCATTTCCCCACTGGCTGCCAGAGGTTTTTTTTAAGTAAAGGATTAAACCAAAATAGCGCTTTAGCGCTATGTTGCGAGCCAGAAGGAAGCACTCCCCATTCACCAGCCACCAACTGTATCAATGTTGATCATTTTAAATCATTACTTTATCAGGGCTGAAGGCTTACACTCCTAAAAGAGCCATGTGGTGAGGTGTTCATATTGAAGTTCGCAGTCAGATTGCAGTTCTAGAGCTAGAGGTAGTTACTGCTGAATCCTCAATTGCGCATATAGAAAGCATCATTATTATTCAAAAGCAAGAAAGCCCCAGTTCTCCAGCAGCACATCTACCCCCCTCCCACTATCTCATTACAACAGTATTGTGCATTTTTGCCATCAAAACGCATGCCACCTATCTCAGTATTCATCTATCACCCTATCGCAAAATAGCACTGACACGCATTTGCGCTATCGTGTGATAGCACTATCGCATTATAGTGCATTAGTTCAGGGGTTCACACTAACTCCCGTTGTGCTCAATGAGGCTTGCTCCTGAAATTGCACTCGTGTGATAGCACTATCGCATTATAGTGCATTAGTTCAGGGGTTCACACTAACTCCCGTTGTGCTCAATGAGGCTTGCTCCTGAAATTGCACTATCACGCACTTGCGCTATCACGCAATACCTGTCAGGGTGGACACTGAGCCCATAGAATCCCAGAGTAGTTCTGATTCTGAGGAAGAGGAGTCGCTCCTGGGTGAGGAGTGCGCTCCTCTTTCCCAGGGCCCACAGCTGACGGAGATTCCTCCCACCAGCATTCCTAGCTTAGATAGCAGTCCTGGGAGTGACAGAGTGCGGAAAGCAGACTTGATGGACGCGCGATGCCGACGCAGAGAGCGGCGCCAAATGGAGGGCGCAGAAAGGAGGCGTAGTGCCCCGTTGGCGCGCAAACAACGGCTGCACCCAGAGGATCCAAGGGAAAAGGGGAGGGACTCTCCCTAGTCCTTAAGTTCAGGGGTGTCCCAGTAATTCCCTTTCAAACGGGGACCAACTGTTCCAAGTTAGGGCATAGGTACTCTGCTGCTCATATCTAGTTGCTAACGGTAGAGTTGTTAAGTTGTAAAAGAGGAATAAAGCTTTGAAAAGAATCCATTTGTCTGTGTCTGGACCTGGCTACTGGATTAGACTGAGAGAGGCCTCCAGGGAGCCCTTGACAATACCACGTTTATTCAAGGGTTCCTGCTAATGAGGGAGTGTGGGTTTAGAGGAAAAGGGGAAAAAATGGTGGAATCAGGCATAGGTTGGGGAAGTAGATCACTAAGTAGACCCAGGGTACATCATGTATTCATCAGGTGAAAGACAAACTAACTCCCCTAATGGCTTTGAAGTGCTATTTTGAAATCTGCATGTCTCGGATGTTTGGTTCAAGGTTTTTCAGGTATAATTAATGCCAGTTTCAATCCTTTGCATCATTGCCTAGCTGGAAATTCAGGGGGGAGGAGAAAGGAAGGAGAGCCTGGGGGGGGGGAACCTCTGATTGATTGAGCAGCCCCTGCCAGTCTGATAATGTTCACTTCCAATCCCCCCACCCCACCCAGAAGTATGTTTCAATCAGTGACTTCTATCAGAGTGGAGAACTCGTTAGTGGAGCCCTGTGTGGAGCCATGCCGATTCCATGAAAAATCCAATATTCTGTTGTCGCAGAAACAAAGCTCTGGACTTCCATCTGACTTGAAGTCCAGAACACCCTTTGGGAGATTTGTGCACATTGAAAAGCCCAAGGTCTGGGAGGTTGTGTATATATCTATGCTGCTCACACAGCTGAAGGGGCAGGAAAACTGAGGCTGGAGCACTAGTTGAGAACATTTACTTTTAATTATTTATTAATTAAATTTCTTAATCCCCCATCTGGCCAGCCACCTGGCCAATCTGTGTGATGTACAATAATAAAACAGCTTAAGACAATAAAATTCCACATTAAAACATTGTATTTCTAAAAATACCCTAACCTACTCCAAATGCCTGCCTGAACAACCATGTTTTTAATGTGTGGTGGAAACTCATTAAAGAGGGGGCATGGCGGAGTTCCCTAGGGAGAGAGTTCCACAGAGTGGGGGCCACCACAGAGAAGGCCCTCTCCCTCGTCCTCACCAGCCTAGCTGTCCTGGCTGATGGGACAGAGAGAAGGCCATCCAAGGCTGATCTTGTTGAGCAGCCTGTCTGGTGTTGCTGGAGGTGCTCCTTAAGATAGGCTGGGCCGGAACTGTATAGGGTTTTAAAAGATCAAAACCAACACCTTGAATTTGACCTGGAAAACAACTGGTAACCAGTGCAACTCCATCAGCATCGCAGTGATGTGATCATGCTGGCGGCTGCCTTTAATCAGGCGAGCCGCTGCGTTCTGCACCAGCTGCAGCTTCCGAACCGTCTTCAAGGGTAACCCCATGTAGAGCGCATTACAGTAGTTTAGATGAGAGGAGACCAGGGTATGTACTACCAATGGGAGCAGATGGTTGGGAAGGTGGGGGCGCAGCTGCTGTATCAGATGGAGTTGGTACAAGTGCTGTGGGGGGAGGTTGGGATTACCAAGGCACCACCAGCTGTTTTATTTGAAAGCAAGCGGTTGGACTATAGCCCTACTTTAATTGGCAGCCTTCAGGGAACTGCCACGTCATGTCTGAATGTCTTATTCATTGCTCTAGCTTTAGAGCTTTACCTGATATTCTCATCGTATTTGCTAAGCAATTAATTCTAACAATAATTGCTGCTATGGCATTACAAAGTGTTTGTCTCCCAGCTTTGCAGAACTTACATAAAATGCCGTACAACAGGTACACTCTCCTCTAGTATGTTACAATTGCTTTTCTGCAGCAAGTTAAATATTTATCTAAAGATGGAGCAAGTTCATGACCCATGATTACCAAGCAAAATAGAGAGTCAATCATGATTTTCTCAGGGAAATCATGACTTGATAAGTGTAACTGAGACTTGGTGGGATGACTCTCATGACTGGAATACAGCAACTGAAGGATATAACTTGTTCAAAAAGAACAGGAGGAACAGAAAGGGAGGTGGGGTTCCACTATATGTTAAAAATACATATCTCTGCACAGAAATACAGGAGGATGTGTGTAGTGGCAAGAGTGTTGGACTAGGAGCTGGGAGATCCAGGTTCTAGTCCCCACTCGGCCATGGAAGCTCACTGGGTGACTTTGGACCAGTCACAGACTCTCAGCCCAACCCACCTCACACGGTTGTTGTTGTGAGGATAAAATGGAGAGGTGGCGGATAATGTAAGCCGCCTTGGGTTCCTTGCAAGAGGAAAAAAGGCAGGGTATAAATGCAATCAATCAATAATAAATGAGCTTGGTATCCTCATTGAGAGCATCTGGGTTAAAATAAATGGAGCAAAGAATAAAAGGAACATGGTGGTCAGAGTCTACTACCAGCCACCCAATCAAGGAGAAGACGAGGATGAAACTTTTGAAAAGCAAATAGCCAATGTTTCAAGGAAGCATGATGTAGTAGTAATGGGGGACTTCAATTTCCCCGATATTTGTTGGGAGACAAATTCTACAAAACATGGCCCCTCCAGGAAATTCCTGACTTGTGAGGCAGATAACGTCCTCCTACAGAAAGTAGAGGAAGGAACTAGAAGATCAGCTATCCTTGACCTGATCCTAACCAAAAGAGATGACTTAGTGGATGAAGAAGCAGTTACAGGAACTCTGGGGGAAAGTGACCATGTTCACTGCCTTGTTGTGGCGAAGGGGCTTGCGTAACTCAGTGAAGCCATAAACTAGGCCGTGCAGGGCCACCAAAGATGGACAGGTCATGGCGGAGAGTTCTGACAAAATGTGGTCCACTGGAGAAGGAAATGGCAACCCACTCCAGTATTCTTGCCAAGAAAACCCCATGGAACGTATCACAAGGCTAAAAGATATGACGCCGGAAGATGAGCCCCTCAGGTCAGAAGGTGTCCAATATACTACTGGGGAAGAGCAGAAGGAATTTCCAAGTAGCGCCAGAAAGAGTGAAGCGGCTGGGCCAAAGCCGAAAGGATACTCAGCTGTGGATGTGTCTGGTGGTGAAAAGAAAGTCCGACGCTGTAAAGGACAATATTGTTTAGGAACCTGGAATGTAAGATCAATGAATCAAGGTAAGCTGGAGGTGGTCAAACATGAGATGGCAAGACTGAACATCGACATCTTGGGAATCAGTGAACTAAAATGGACAAGCATGGCAAATTTAATTCAGGTGACCATTATATCTACTACTGTGGGCAAGAATCCCTTAGAAGAAATGGAGTAGCACTCATAATCAATAAAAGGGTGGGAAAAGCAGTACTGGGGTACAATCTCAAAAGCGATAGAAGGATCTCAGTACGAATCCAAGGCAAACCATTAAACATCACAGTAATTCAAGTCTATACTCCAACCACTGAAGCTGAAGAAGCTGAGGTTGATCGGTTCTATGAAGACCTAGAACATCTTCTAGAACTAACACCAAAAAAAGATGTCCTCTTCATCATAGGGGATTGGAATGCTAAAGTAGGAAGTCAAGAAATCACCGGGATAACAGGAAAGCATGGCCTTGGTGTACAAAATGAAGCAGGACAAAGGCTAATAGAGTTTTGCCAAGAGAACACGCTGATCATACCAAACACTCTTTTCCAACAGCACAAGAGGTGACTCTACACATGGAAATCACCAGATGGTCAGTAGTGGAATCAGATTGTTTATGTCCTTTGCAGCCAAAGATGGAGAAGCTCTATACAGTCAGTAAAAACAAGACCTGGAGCCGACTGTGGCTCAGATCATGAGCTTCTTGTTGCAAAATTTCGGCTTAAATTGAAGAACGTAGGGAAAACCACTAAACCAGTCAGGTATGACCTAAATCATATCCCTGATGAATATACAGTGGAGGTGAGGAATAGATTTCAGGGATTAGACCTGATAGACAGAGTGCCTGAGGAACTATGGACGGAGGTCCGTAACATTATTCAGGAGGCAGCAACAAAATCCATCCCAAAGAAAAAGAAATGCAAGAAAGCAAGCTGGCTGTCTGATGAGGCTTTACAAGTAGCTGAGGAAAGAAGGGAAGCGAAAAGCAAGGGAGAAAGGGGAAGATATATCCAACTGAATGCAGAGTTCCAGAGAATAGCAAGGAGAGACAAGAAGGCCTTCTTAAATGATCAATGCAAAGAAATCGAGGAAAACAATAGAAAGGGAAAGACTAGAGATCTTTTCAAGAAAATCGGAGATCTCAAGGGAACGTTTTGTGCAAAGATGGGCATGATAAAGGACAAAAAAGGCAGGGACCTAACAGAAGCAGATGAGATTAAGAAGAGATGGAAAGAAGACACAGAAGAACTATACAGGAAAGATCTTAATGTCCCTGATAGCCATGATAGTGCAGTCACTGAACTTGAGCTGGACATCCTAGAGAGTGAAGTCAAGTGGGCCTTAGGAAGCATTACTAACAACAGAGCTAGCGGAGATGACAGTATTCCAGCTGAGCTATTTAAAATCCTAAAAGATGATGCTGTTAAAGTGTTTGCGCTCAGTATACCAACAAATTTGGAACACTCAACAGCGGCCACAAGACTGGAAAAGGTCAGTTTACATTCCAATTCCAAAGAAGGGCAATGCCAAAGAGTGTTCAAACTATTGTACAATTCTGCTCATTTCACATACTAGCAAGGTTATGCTCAAAATCCTACAAGCTAGGCTTCAGCAGTATGTAAATTGAGAACTACTGGAAGTACAAGCTGGGTTTCGAAGAGGCAGAGGAACTAGAGATCAAATTGCCAACATTCGCTGGATCATGGAGAAAGCAAGAGAATTCCAGAAAAAACATCTATTTCTGCTTCATTGACTACACTAATGCCTTTGATTGTGTGGATCACAACATACTGTGGCAAATTCTGAAAGAGATGGGAGTACCAGACCACCTTACCTGTCTCCTGAGAAACCTGTACGAGGGTCAAGAAGCAACAGTAAGAACCAGACATGGAACAACCGAATGGTTCAAAATTGGGAAAGGAGTACGACAAGGCTGCATATTGTTGCCCTGCTTATTTAACTTATATGCAGAGTACATCATGAGAAACGCTGGGTTGGATGAATCACAGGTCAGAATTAAGATTGCCAGGAGAATTATCAACAACCTCAGATAAGCAGACGATACCACCCTAATGTCAGAAGGTGAAGAGGATCTAAAGAGCCTCTTGTTGAGGGTGGAATTGGAGAGTGCAAAAGCTGGTTTGAAACTCAACATTAAAAAAAACGAAGATCATGGCATCTGGCCCCATCACTTCCTGGCTTATAGAAGGGGAAGAAATGGAAGCAGTGACAGATTTTATTTTCTTGGGCTCCAAGATCACTGCAAATGGTGACTGTAGCCATGAAATTAAAAGACGCTTGCTCCTTGGGAGGAAAGCTATGGCAAACCTAGACAGCATAGCAAGAAGCAGAGACATCACTTTGCTGACAAAGGTCCTTCTAATCAAAGCTATGGTTTTCCCAGTAGCAACGTATGGCTGTGAGAGCTGGACCATAAGGAAGGCTGAGTGCTGAAGAATTGGTGTTTCGAACTGTGGTGCTGGAGCAGACTCTTACGAGTCCCCTGGACTGCAAGGAGGTCAAATCAGTCCATCCTAAAGGAAATCAACCCTGACTGCTCATTGGAAGGACAGATACTGAGGCTGACGCTCAAATGTTTTGGCCAACTAATGCGAAGAGAAAACTCCCTGGAAAAGACCCTGATCCTGGGAAAGACTGAAGGCAAAAGGAGAAGGGGACGGCAGAGGATGAGATGGCTAGATAGCATCACCGATGCAATGAATATGGACTTGAGCACACTCCGGGAGAGAGCAGAGGACAGGAAGGCCTGGCGTGCTATGGTCCATGGGGTCACGAAGAGTCGGACATGACTGAATGACTGAAAAACAACAACAACTCCTACTAAACTCAGTGGGACTTACTTCTGAATAAACATGTTTAGGACACACTATTCGTTCTGTTTTTCACATATGTTCATTTTTAATTTTTGCTAATAAGAACCCAAGAAGGGAAACTGATGGAAACCCATAATTACCCTTAGCACGATTGTGAGGCAAAATGGTGGCATAAACGCAGCGCCCATGACACTGTTACACAGCAGATTCTGCATCACATAGGCCTCGGGTTGTGCATCTTTCCCACTCACAACTCTCTGATTCTTGGAGCTAGTGAATATCGCCATCTAGTGCTTCAAGGAATTCTCACTTCTTATGCAGACAGAATAGTTGTGAAGCGTATCATGCAACTCTTACAGAACACATTAGCAATACATCTCTGACATTATTGCTGTTGCCTGTAAGAGAGGCTTTATAGAGGATCTTCGAATGGAATAGACTTTCCCCACCTCTTTTCTTAAGCAAAATATAGCAAGTACTTTTCACAAAAGAGGCCAGTGTCGTTATTCAACAACAGGCCATGAATGGTACAATGTACATTCCAAGTAAAACTAATGGCAGAACTCTAGTTAATTTTAAAGGGTGAGAGTGCAACACGTAAAAAAAAAGAGGCCTGTCAATTAAAATAATTTTGCACTGTGAAACTAAACATTTTGGGGAGCATTCCCTTGTTTTCTATATGCAAGACTGCTAAGGATTGCAATCTGATTTTAAGCCAATTGTACACTGAACTGCAGACCGGAAGGTTGGCAGGACAGCAGTTCGAGAACCAAGTGCTGCGTGACGGAGTGAGCGCCCGTCTTCAGACCCAGCTTCTGCCAACCTAGCAGTTCGAAAGCAAGAAATTGCAAGTAGATAAATAGGTACCGCTTCGGCAGGGAAGGTAACAGCATTCCATGCACCTCGGTGTTCAGTCATGCCGGCCACATGACCACGGAAGCGTCTTCAGACAGCGCTGGCTTTTCGGCTTAGAAACGGGGATGAGCACCGCACCCTAGAGTCAGACACGACTGGTTGGGGACACCTTTACTTTAATGGAAGTGAGGTTGCAACCTATGCATGCTTACCTGGGAGAAAGACCCATTTTTATACAGTGAGATTTACTTCTGAGTAAAATGCACAATGAAAACACTGATTTCTGTGGAATTCAATTCTATCTAATGTTTTAAGATTATTGCAGTAGTATCATTTTAACCAATTTAGGGCGCAATCCTATGCATGTTTAGACAGAGAAAAGGCTGGGGCATGGTGGCAATTGTAGGCCTTTTCTCTGTCTAAACTTACATAGGATTGCGCCCTAATAAATTCAAATAAATATGACAAGAAAGCAATATATCTGTTATAGGTGGGATATTTTTTTTAAAGTATTTCTTAAAAAAAAAACACACACCATAGACACAGATTATGCTTGGAAAATAACCTGAAATGCATGCACTGACTTTATCAAAAGATGCATATTTGTTTTGTATAAATCCCTGGCAACTGCTTCAGTTAGATACCAATTAACAGCACAATCCTATACATTTCTACAGAAAAGTAAGTTCCATGGAGTTCAGTGGGGCTTACTACCAGGGAAGTGGGTATAGGATTATACCCGAAATCTAATTTAAAATAAAATTTAAAATGTATATTGAATCTATTGGTTGCCGGTTTATTTTGTCAAGTTCCAATTATTGTGCAATGTCTTGGAAGGTAAGTTGTATCATTCTAATTCACCTGAAGGCTATGGGCTGAATTATGGAGCTTTCACAGGTCATGGTCTCAAGTTAGTCTGATGAGTAATCCATACAGGGGGGGAAATTCACCAGGGACAAATGCACCTTGTGCAAATAAATTAAACAGTGCTTCTTCTGCGACAGAATTATTATGTGGAGGGCTTAATCTTTTGAGAATGGGGGATGCTAGGGCTCAGGGCAGCCTGGAAACCATATCCTCTGACCTTGTCCCTTTTCCCCAGATGTGTGAGGGTTGGCTATGCTTGCCTGGCAGGCAGGGAATCACTCTACTTTATATTTACTGAGCTGTGGACTTTAAAAAGAGATTCTGAGGCTGGATCCAGATGAGATCTAGATCAAGGAAAGCCCTGTGCCGTGTATATTTTACACTGTTCTTGGAGGTGCAAAACAGGAAGCAAAGTAATATAACTAAGATCCCACAAATTGGCTCGAAGGCTTCAATCCTTATGGTATATTTAAGCAATGGGTGCATGGCCACCTACTAGGGATGCTACAGTTGCAAGATTCCCGGACTGAGCAGTGGGTTGGACTAGATGACCTCCATGGTCTCCTCCTACTCTATCATCAATTATTGGATTGGATCACAAAGTGCCCTTCTACTCATAGAAGGAAATTTCTACACTAGGAGGGCTGTTGTACACCTTCCACAAGATCACTGTGTGAATAAAGTAAAACTAAAGATGTTGTTGTGCTTGTGAAACAGCTTGTGCAACTTCTGGCACAAGCAGAAACATGAGAACTGCTGTAAAATCTGCCTATTGTAACACTATGAATGTTTAAGCATTTGCAGAACAGCACTGGGGGCTATTTTCCTTCCTCTTGTGGTTGTTTGGCTCCAACCCTATAGTTTGAATCTTAAAAGCATTATGTAAAAGTAATCCACTGAAATCTGTGGGAGTAGGAGTTCATACAGATGTACTTAAAAACAAGAAATATTTTTATTTAATTTAACCCTTTCTTGATGCTGCAGTTGACAAATGTATGGCTATCCCCTCTTCTGGTTCTTCCTCCAATCAGATGGTTCCTGGTGGCCTTACCAGCTTGCCCTCAGTCTGGTGGTGCTTCTGAATGCCAGGTCAGTCCAAAACAAAATCTCCCTCATCCATAATTTGATTGTGGATGAGGGGGCCAACCTGGTATGTATTACTGAGACCTGGGAGAGGTTACTCTCTCCCAGCTATGCTGTCCTGGGTACTCAGTGCAGCACCAACACCAACTTAAGGGCGAGGGAGTGGGGGTCGCTGTGGACTCTAGGAATGCAATCTCCCTCTCTAGGCTTCCTGTTCATTCAAGTGCAGATCTTGAGTGTTAGGTACCCAGGACAGACTAGGGGTTCTGCTGGTGTACCGCCCACCCTGCTACCCATCAGATTCCCTACCTGAGCTGACAGAGGTAGTCTCAGATTTGGTGTCGAGGACCCCTAGGATGATGGTTCTGGGGGATCTCAACTTCCATGCCAAGGCTGCTGTATCTGGGGTGGCTTGGGACTTCATGGCCGCCACAGCAACCACAGGGCTGTCTTAACATGTCATTGGCCTAACGCATGTAAAAGGACACACACTTGATCTGTTTTTTTCAGTTGGGCAGGAGGATGGTGTTCTGAAAGTGGAGGAATTAACAACTATCCCCTTGTCATGGTCGGATCACTTCCTATTGAGGTTTAGACTCTCGGCAGCCTTTCCCCTCTGCCAGGGTGGGGGACCTATTACGGTGGTTAATGGATTCCAATGGATTCTAGAGGGCTCTGGGGAATTCCAGAGAGCTCTGGGGAACAGGCAGGTTCTGTGTGCCAGCCTGTTCAGTCTGCTGTCCAGGTGCCTGTCCCATTTCACCTTCAATTTCAGTGCCCCTGCTCTCCCTTCTTACGGTTCTTTATCTTTAAACTGGACTTGGACAGGGCAGCCCTTCAGACAGAGGATGCCTTCAAACAGAGGACACATGGCCTCCTTAGGTTTGCTAATTGGCGTCATTCCCAGGTTTGAAATCCATGTTAAAGGGAACCTTGGTTAGTATGAATTGCTGTTAATGTTGATGTGTAATGTTGATGTGATGCTTCACCACAATTGAGGCTGCAGCTAATGGTTAACCACAATTAAGAGCAAGGGAAATACACACTGGAAAGGAGAAGGGAAGGGCTGAGGAGAAAGCATGTGATCCCGTGGTCCTCCCCTGATCTTAGGGTTGCCAGATTGAAAGCTGGGGAGAGAAACTTCATATAAATCCCCTTATTTATAGGAGAAACAAGGCAGGTGCTGCTTCTTTTGCCCATTCCCTCCCTAGCCCCATCACCCACCCTCTCCCTAGGACAGCCTTACCTACCCTAGTGACCTCCAGTCAGATATTTTAGAGTACAATACCCATCAGCCCTGAACATTGTCCATGCTGGCTGGAGATGATGGGAACTGAAGTTCAAAATATCTGGAGGGCACCAGGTTGCGGAAGGCTGCCCTGGGGCAGGGGCCCCCAACCTTTTTGGACTCATGGGCATGTTTGGGAATTTGAGCAACTGCTGTGGACACCACCTGTCAAGGGCTCCTTGGAGGGCTCTCAGTCTAATCCAGTAGCCAAGTCCAGACACAGACAAAGGGATTCTTTTCAAAGCTTTATTCTTCTTTTACAACTTAACAGCTCTACAGGTAGCAACTAGATCTGAGCAGCAGCATCCCTATGCCCTAAGTTAGAACAGTTGGTCCCCATTTGAAAAGCAATTACTGGCAGACCCCTGAATATAAGGACTAGGGAGAATCCCTCCCCTTTTCCCTTGGATCCTCTGGGCGCAACCGTTCTTTGAGCGCCAACTGGGCGCTACGCCTCCTTTCCGCACTCTCCATTTGGCGCCACTCTCTGCATCTGCGCCGCGCATCCAACCAGTCTGCTATCGGTGCTGGGTCACTCCCTGGACTGCTTTATAATCTAGGAATGTGAGTGGGAGGAAACTCTGTCAGCTGCGGGCCCTGGGAAAAAGGGGCGCGCTCCTCTCCCAGGAGCGACTGCTCTTCCTCCGAATCAGAACTACTCTGGGATTCTACGGGCTCAGTGTCCACCCTGACACCACCACAAAATGCCTATCAGTGGGCTGCTGCCTTGGTCTGTTGTGTCTATGGATGCTCGGCTGTGTCTCATTCAGCAAAAATATTTGTTTCATGTGTATTGGACAGTGCAATGTCTCTTTAATAAGGAATTGTATAATTCGGCTAATTGCTGGCTAATAAGGGATTGTCTAATTCACCTTCTTTTAAACAAATGTTTTGGCAATGTCCAGTAGTTGCTTTTTTTTGGGGGGGGGGAGGTTATTACACAGATAAATTTTGTACTGGAACAGTTTTTAATATTCACACACTTTTAAATTATTTACTTGCTTCATGGAAATTAACAAATGGTTA
The DNA here is from genome assembly GCF_057233095.1 of Heloderma suspectum. NCBI lineage: Eukaryota > Metazoa > Chordata > Lepidosauria > Squamata > Helodermatidae > Heloderma > Heloderma suspectum. Next base: position 104,556,535 of record NC_139464.1, read on the forward strand.
GCATAAATTGATTCTCTGCAACCTTTTGACAGCTAAAAGGCTGATATTACAACATGGGAGGATAAACACTGTCCTCCTATAATGTATGGACTGAGGATCTTACAATACTTTCAGTATTTAAATATCTGAATAGTATTTCAATATTGATGCCATCTTCAAACATGTACTTATTTGGATATTTGATCCGCTTTTGTTGAAGTCTATGTATAATTGCTTGAAAGTTGTATGCATTTCATACAAATCCATGTAGGTATATTTAAAAATTGGGTGCCCGTGGGCAGCACACTGGGGACCCCTGCCCTAGGGTGACAAGACCAGGGAGTGAACGGAGTGGAAGAGAAACCACAGCTGCCTTGTCTCCCAACCCATAGCAGATTTTAATTATTTCTTATTGAAATGTGTGCCCCACACCCATCAGTCACATTACCAGGGTAGCTTACAGTAAAATATTAAAAATTCAATAAAATAGCTAGTACATAAAAATAAGCTAATAACAGCATAATGAAAATAATATGTGGCCAAATAAAACAAATCAACAAAAATTTAAAAGCGGGGGGGGGGGGCTTTGCTTAGTCCTGGAAAGTCCTAAAGGGTGGATGCCAAGCAAGGGGAAAGCATGCCAAAGCTGGGGCAGTGCCACTGTAAAGGCCTTTTATCCAGTAATGGGGATGGGGTGGGGCCAAAGTTCAGTGGTAGAGCACCTGCTTTGCATGCAGAAGATCCTAAATTCAATCTCTGGCATCTACAGGTAGGGTTGGAAAAAACCCGCCTGACACCCTAGAGAGCCGCTACAGTCAGCGTTGACAATACAGAGCAAGTTAGACCAGAGGTGTGACTGTGTAACCATCCACTGTACCTTAGATGGTGGAGGAACCTGCCAGAAAAGAGCCTCTGCTTGATGCTTTCAGAGTACGGGCAGGCACTTGCGAGACTGGCAATATACAAATATACAAGTGTTCACCAGCTTTGAAATCTGGCAACCCTCCTTAACTATTGTTTAGGTGTATTATGTTTGTTATGGTCTATAGCTCTGTAATACTTACAAAATGATTGTAAATCCCAGTCAGTATAATAATCCCTGATCTCTATATTAGAGATGGGAGGCCATAACACAAAAATAGTGGTTTGCCTATGGAGTTCATGGCTGAGCTGTGATTTGAACCGGGGATTTCAAACTCATGCTTTTAACTGCTACACTGAACTAGCACGCTCTGAGGTGGGCATGCCCTCTCACTGAATTTAATCAGTCATGGGGCATTCATGCTTCAGAATCACTTACTTTCAGTATTTACAGAATTTCTCTCTCTTCTATAAATTTAATAGCAGTGGGGCTTTTCCTGGTTCTTACTATGCATTATGTGCCAAAATCCATTCCTCTCTGGGGCTATGTTTCCACAACAACAGAAGGGTGAAACAAAGAAAGGAATACTGGATTTTTCATGGAATCGGCATGGCTCCGCGCAGGGCTCCACAAAGGACTACACTGCACATTATAAGTCGCTGACAGAAACATACTTCCGGGTAGGGTGAGGGGATTGGAAGTGAACATCATCAGACTGGCATGGATTACTCAACCAATAAGAGAGGCTCCCCATTCCAGTCTCTACTCCCCTTTCTCCTACCCCCCTGGTTAGGCGATGATGACTTTAAATGTCCAACATTGATACAGTTGGTGGCTGGTGAATGGGGAGTGCTGACTTCTGGTTTGCGACTTAGCGCTAAAGTGCTGTTTCAGTTTAATCCTTTACTTAAAAAAAAAAAAAAGAACTCTGGTGGCCAGCAAGAAAATGGCAGAAACATCGAGGAAACACAGGCAAGAAAAACACTGGGGAAACGCCCCTTGACTGGGGTCACGGTGAAAGGTACACCTCTGGGCAGGGCTAACACACTAGAGTAAATGTGGAGGGTTGGTGTACACCACAACAGAAGCACAGACAAGCCAAATTAAGAGAAAGAATCGGACTATAAGCAGTCTCAGGAAATCCTATTTTTCCCTGATAAGCTCAGGGGTGGCTGCTGGATGGCATCGATGGCATGTATCCCAAACGTCCTCAACATGCAGCTGGTGCAGAGTAAATCACTGGTGGAAACAGGCCCCGGGAGTCAATATAGTTTTATACTGTACTACAGCTCCAATGGTCATCCTCCCCTTAGATTCAGAAAAAGCAGGCAGGCAAATAAAGCATGCCTTGTACTGATTTCAAAGAGATATTAGGGAATCTTCACATAGAGTAAATGTGTGTGTGTGTGTGTGCGCGCGCGTGCACTTTCATATGCATGTATGACTGAATCATCCATTCATTCTATCAGGACATGAGGCTGGAAGAGAAGTCAGACACACTAGTGTTCCCTGAAATCCTTTGTGGAGCAAGACAGGTGTCAAGAATGGTTGAATGTTTGCACTTTGTTCCTTTGCCATAATTCTTACTGAATCCACTAAAAAGCTACAGGCAGAAACAAGCATCCAATTTTGAGAAGGTAAACTCTCTCCAGTCTGCCATGCCTGAAGGCAAAACTAAAATCACTAAACAGCTAATTCTTATTAGAATGCTACAGCTGTAGTGCACAGTCTGAGCAAGGACTTCACACGGTGTTAACTCATTTTAATATGGCAGCAATTAAGTTTCGCACTGCTAGGGGAAGAAAAGGCAGAGCATCGCTGTCAGGCTCCAGCTGACCTCTGCTTCAACAAAATCTGAAATGTTTGTATGTGACTGAAATACTTAACTGATCGTGCTCAGGGAACATAACCTTGACAAAAGATTTGTTTTATGGCTGTTGAAATCACTATCCATATTAACAAGGCAAATACAGATATTGGCAGATTCCATTCATGCAGACTGAGAAGAATATTTTCATACATGAGGTTTAAGCTGGAGACAATGAGCTGAAGGGAGATTGAAAATGGGTTGCCTCATACTCACCCCACTTTTGCTTCTAGTAAACATGTTCTGTAGGTTTTGCAATGTTTCAAAAACTTGTTTGAGCAGAAGCTACATAGGGGCAAAAGAAATATGTCCGTAGATATTGAACATGATGCCCAGTGATGTGGGGAGGAAACTTTTCCACTGCTATATTTTTCTGCAGATGTTTTTCAGTTTTTTTAAATGTATTGGGTTGGATCCAGACTTAGAGAACACCCAATAAAAGCAACTGGATTTTCACTTTCTTTAATACTGCACTTTCCCTGCTCTAAAAAAAACTTGCTGAAAGTTCTGTTTAAAAACAGAAATGAAACTGGAGGGTCACACCACCATCTGAAGAAACCGTAAACAAGTCTGAGTAGGGAATGACGAGCATACAATAAGTGTTTCGCGTAGAAAAGCTCTGAATCTCCCTCTTCACTTTTTGTATCTCTTCTTTTGCCTCTGTTCTCTCCATTTTCCTTAGCTCTCTGGAGGCCACTGGCTAATATACTTTAAAGTTACAGTGAGTCTGTATTATTATTTCAGGTCAGTCAGCTGCCCAGTTCAGGCTTTTTGACTCTGCCATTACCTCAGGTGATTTGATGTCACAGAGGTCCTTGCAAACCTTTGCCTGCATAACTGACAGAGCGATCGAACACTGACTGAATTATGAGATCCAGTAGCAACTTTGAGCTAAATTAAACAAACAGACATGGGCTTAAATTGTGGGCTTTCAGTTGCCACAGCTGTGGATACAGATCACACTAGCCTTTCACTGGAAACAGAGATATAAAACTTGCTACTTATAAGGTGGCCTAAGTTATTAATAGGCATCAGCCTATGCACACTGGATGCATGGAATAGATGTACTTCATGCATCTATTCACTTTAAAGTACCTTATGCCACAATAACTGGGTGAGTTTTGTCAATTCACCACACTATGTCTTCCTGATGCTACAGGCTAATACAGCTACTCTCTTAAGAGAGAGAGAAACCTCATAGTAGGTGTGGAGATGACTGTTATTTATAATTAACTAAACGCTTACTCCCAGTATCTTGATCTGCAGGCCCTGATTCATTTCATACATACATACATACATACATATAGTCATAGGTAAAATAAAGAGCACAGGCAAGAGAATTATCTAAAATGGAATCGTAGCTCACTTCTGGTAAGGAAAAAGTATACAATACCACAAATTCTACACAGGTCACCAAATGGTTAGATACCCTTTTGTTGCTGCCATCTGAAAAGGCCAGATTCTTATGAATCCACAACTGAGTAATGAGGACTAAACAGACTCAGGTCTTTATATATGACTTCATAGACGTATAGGTGGTCTTTTTAGTCTTATATGTGTTCATTGAACATTCTCTCTCTCTCTCTTTCTATGTAGTTGGCTGAAGTTGTAAATAACAAAAGTGAAATGAAGAGAGGGTACCACATTTATTTATTCAGTGCTTACTTACAGCTGCCAACCACAAGACATTTAATCTGGTGATTCAGTAGTTTTGCTTTATACTTCATTAATGGGTTACAGCTTGGCCAATCATTATGGCAATTGACAAAAATGTGCCAATATTTAAACCACAGTCATGTACTTGTGAGTACAAAAATACCTAGTCATGCATAGGTCTACATGTTCTGGGGAAATCAGTAGGACAAAATTAATTACCTATTAGGTTTTTGTTTAATAAACCAGGTTTTGTTTAGTTTTTTTAACTTGGGGGATTTAAACATATCTCCCATTGACCTTATATTTTAATCCACTAACTTACACCACCACTGATACACCAAAATCCACACGACTTACCAAACACTACCAGTCTTTAGCCCCTGAACTAATGAAAATTCACTAACCTCACTAGTGAAAAAATAACCTTGCTCTACCTAATAACCAGGTAGTTTTAAACTCACCAACTGGCAACCTTTTTGAAAATGATTGTGGTCTAATTATCAGCATATTTTGGGACTGCCGTGAGTATTTAATAACTGACCACTACAGAGTATTTTCCAAGCACCATCAGAATTGTAGAATGTCAAGATTTTGTTTTGCCAGGTATAGAAACCTCTAACAAGTACAGGTTTTGCACTACGGCAGATTAAATTTCTTCTTCCTTTGTAAGGATTTGTGACCTCTCTATCCTGAAAACTCAGGATGGGGCTCATAACACTTCAAAACAAAATGTAGATAACTGTAAAGTAAAATTTATAAAATAGCATTAAACCCCTCCCCACCACCACCATAGAGGACCAGGCTGTCTACACTAAAGATAGCTTTATCATGTGCTGAATTGATGACAGCTCATGGAATTTCTGTAAGATGCTTTGGAAAAAAACTGAAAAGCAACTCAGAAGTATATGATCAATCAATCAATCTCTAGGTGAGTTGTTGTAGTAGGACTTAACAGTCTGCAAATGCAAAGAAAGAAAGAGGATATCTATCCTGGGCATCATTCTCTAGACCAGCTTTATCATGAAGCAACATGAAGTTGGGGGCTTGGGGGCTCCATTTTCCTGCCTCCAATCTCTATCTCTGTGTCTCATTTAAAAGTAAGCTTCTGTATAGTGTGTGTGTGTGTGTGTGTGTGTGTTGCTGCAGGTGAAAATGTCTAAAGCTGATGCTGCTGGATAAATAAATGGGGTGCTAATGAAAGGCACTGAAATGTAACACAGTTGTGTACCACCAGAAATCCTTGTAATATTTGAACCAACATTGTGGCAATAATGAAAGGGTGGAGCAAAACTATAGGATTTGGACCAGATGAGATGAAGTGAAAGGCCAACACTTAATTTAGATGAGATTTTTGAGGGCAGTACAAAATGTAACATCCTAGCCATCAAATGTCTACTCCCCTCTCCCTGCCCCACTGCGAGTTACATCTGGTGAAACGATACCATCTTCTCTGTTTTCACAAAACTCCTATCTCCACTGCTGCCTCTTGTCGCTCTTCCTCTGCCCTCTCTGTTGTCATGCTTCCTCTCCAAATGTAGACTGGAAGCTCCTCATGGAAGCAAGGGCCTGTCTCTCTCCTCACGTTACCTGTCAGGTACGCTGATAGATGGCGCTCCATAAATGAAACAATAATAACCACCTTGCCTTTTACCTGGTCAGCATTTTCACACTCAGGATGTATGGGGCTCTGGTGAGCAATGTGGCAGGGCCTGGGCAGAGGCCAACGTTAACTGAGGCAGGGAGCCCCTTGCTTTGCAGGGGGCTGGAGCAAATTGTCCCATTTGCTCCCCCCCCCAAATACCCTGACAGCCCTGCATTCATAGAATCATAGAGTAGTAGGGTTGGAAGGGGCCTACAAGGCCATTGAGTCCAACCCCCTGCTCAATGCAGGAATCCAAGTCAAAGCATCCCTGACAGATGGCTGTCCAGCCTCGTCTTGAAGGCCTCCAGTGTGGGAGAGCCCACCACCTCCCCAGGTAATTGGTTCCATTGTCGTATTGCTCTGACACTCAGGAAGTTTTTCCTGATGTTCAGCCGGAATCTGGCCTCTAGTGGGAAAACTCAAAAGCAGAACTGTCTAAATCAGCCTCCCCTTCCCTGGCACCCTCCTGATGTGCCAGACCACAGCTCCCAGCATCCCCTAGCCGATCTGGGGGGGGGGGAGCCGAGAGTTATAGCCCAGCACATCTGGAAGGCGCCAGGTCAGGGGAGGCTGGCCTAAATAAGAGCAGCAGCGATCTCCCCCGCTTCTGGAGCGGCACTATTCTGAAACGAGGAGCATGCGTCCGTCAAACGTCTCCATTTTGTACTGCCCACACCCGCAGCGCCTTGCAGGGCGGGGTGACGCGCTGCCTGAGGAAAACTTTCCTCCGTCACCCTCTCCCGCCGCCGCCGCGCGTAGTTTTCACAGGCGTCCCCTCGCTTTCCCCGCCTAGCAGGTGTGAAGCGGCGCGGCCCATTATTCACTCGGGTCTCTCTTTCTGCGGCTGTTACCTGTTACGGACGGGCGGACGCCGCCGCGCGAGAGGGTCAGCCGCCGCGCGCGCGCGCGCGCGCGCGCCATCTCCGGGGTCCAGCCGCGGAGGCGAACGGAGGAGCGCCGCCCTCGCGGAATCCCTGCGCGCACAACGGCCGCCGCGGCGAGGCGCCCTTCGCTCCGTCTCCCGCCTTCTCGGCGCCGGGCGGGCGGCGCGTGCCACAGCGCCGGCCCGGCTCGCGCGTTGCGTCCCCTCACCCGCCCCCCCCCGCCGCCGCCGTCTCCCCGGCTCGGCTCGGCTCGGCTCGGCCCCGCTCGCCCCGCCCCGCGCGGCTCCTTCCCTTCGGAAGGGCAGCGAGCGTGTGAGGGCAGCGGCGTCGCCGCTCCCCAGCGCGCCTGCGCGTCGGGAGCCGGGGAGCCCGATCTGATAGGGAGCAGGGGCTGACACTACCCCCGTGTGGGCGGCGGAACGTCCCGAGGATGACGTGCGGCGTTCTCGAATCCCGTGTCTCGCTCGCTGGCTCCTCGCTCGCTGGTGCCGAAGGAAGCGGGGAAAGCGGCAAGAAGGCAAGAGGAGCGGCGGCGGCGGCGGGGGCAGGAGCGGCCAGGCGGCGGCGGCGGCGGCGGAGGAGGAGGAGGAGGAGGAGAGCAGCAGCAGGAGGAGCGGCGGCGGCGGCGCCATGGCGGCCCTGGAGCGGCCCGTGCCCAGTCCCGAGGCGTTCCTGGGCCAGCCCTGGGCCGCCTGGGTCCGGGAGGCCGCCCTTCCGCACACGCACTGCGCCGCCCCCCTGCACAGTAAGGGCACCCGCCAGACACAAGGACCGGCCGAGGGGACGCTGCTCCCCTCTCCCTGAACGCGCACATGCGATGCATCCGAAGGGGGCGGGTGGGAGCCAGCGAGCGAGGCAGCTCGCATGCCCTGCCCCCCCCGCTGCATGGGGGCTTGCTCCCTCTCTCGCCGCCCAGTCGCATGGAGCCCCCCTCCCACCCGGGGTTGAGCCGTGTCCGGCTGGGGCTGCTTGCAGCAGGTCTAGACACCTCCGGCTGGGCCAGCTGCATGAGGGGAGAAAGAGGCTGTCAGGGAGGAGGGGCAGGAGGATGCCGTGCTATTGGGGTGTGTGTGTGTGTGGGGGGGGAGGATGGATGGCGAATGATACATGGTATTTCGTAAATTGGACTAGGGCCACGAGAGGATGCTGTTGCATGAGGACTGGGTGTGGGATGGGGAGGCACGGAGGATGCTGTTGCCTGGGGGAAGTATGTTTCTGACTAGGGATGCTCTTCCGTGGCAGATGCAGTGGTGGCTGCATTTTATTTTTTGCTGCTGCTGGCTGAGGGAACACTCTTTAACTCCCTCCGTGCTTTCATCAGTACAGCTGTGCACATGGAACCTCTACCCCGTTTTTTTCTGACTTTGCTTCTCTTCTGCAGGTGTAGAGCTAGAAGAGACTGGAAAAGAGGGTGGAAAAAACAGGGAGGTGATGAGGCTTAATAAAGAAGGTAAGGGGCAGAGGGCTGACAACATCGACTTGGGCATCTCTCTCTCTCTCTCTCTCTCTCTCTGGTTCTTGCTTTTAAAGCTTTCCTTTGGCAAGCATGGCTGGAGCTTAACAGGCATGTGGATTGTTGGACTGGATAGAGCCATGCATAAGGATTGCTGGGCCTAAATGCCCACAAGTCACTGCTGCTGTGTTGACTTGGCTGCATGTATGAATATACTTGGACAGCTCTCTTTATCTGCGAGGATCAAAAGTAATCTTAAATCAAAAATTGCCATGCCTATCAGTAATGTGCTTTTCTTTCTAGCATCTCACTGTCCTGTTACTCATTTGCTGTAATGCTGTGTTAAAAAGTGGAAGTCAATACACACTTATATCTGTTCACCTGCTTCCAAGGTAGTTATGTTAAAAACAACAATAACCCTCTGCATCTAGAAATGCAACAGTTGAATTAAAAATCACAGTTGCCCAGTTTCAATTTGCTTTTAGTCTTGCTGAACATAGATCTGTTATAATAGCCAGATGTTGGCTCAAACTGCATTTTTTTATCTTTGGTTTTTATAGTGATGAAAGAGCTGTTGTTGCAAGAAGGTACATAGAGTATTTATGGATTAAATCTTGTGAAATGGCTCAAGATAAACGTGAGAATCTCGGATACTTACATAAGACCATATATCAATTATAATTCAAAGAATTATTAGTATGCCAATATGTTTTGTGAGTGTGTGCACAGATTAAAAGTGACTGGTGTTGGCAAACAAGCCTATACATTTGATAAAGGATGTAACTTATAACTGCAGGCAATTCACATTGACAGATTTGTTTTGTAATAGGATTTGTAGACTATCAGCGAGCATTTGTCATATTTTATGTATGTTGAAAAAGCTGTGTGGATTTATGTTGGCATGAGCAAGGGTTTGACATACTCTTAGAACTACTGAAACGAACAAATGTATGTGTAATAGGAAAAAGATACCATGTTATTGAAGCCTGCCAGGACAAGCTAATGGCTTGATCCTGTTAACCAATGTGCTGAGGCAGTACCTCATCCAAATCGGGCATATACATCCCAGGCTAGGGGGGAGTGGGGACTCATTCTGTCATGTGGTACTGGCAGCCAACCTTAGCCCAAACAGTGAAGCCACACCCAGCACTGGTTTATATTTCACAAGGGCTTTGCTCAAGGGTTTCTTCCTGGTGCTGGATGAATGGGAAAGGAAATAAATGCCACTTCAAGAATCGCCACTATCAGCACAATCCTAAGCATATTTATTCAGAAGTAAGTCCCACTGAGTCCAGTGTACTTAGGTTTAGGGCTGTAAATCTATGTGAACTTACATGGGAGTAAGCCCCATTGAGTTCATTTGAGTAAACATGTATGGGATTGCACTGCACATAGGGATGCCAAGGAATTTGTTTGTTCCATCGTTTGGAATGAACTATACCTGCCAGGCTAATGTGTAGATCAGAAAGTCGTTGTACTTCTGTTTTCTCGCTGCTCTGAACTTTTGCCATGTAGTCTTCGAATGCTTAAACAGTGTTCCAAGGTAGTCCAAGGGCTGTTTTTAAAGTGAGCCCGCAAATGCACCTGGGAGTGATGGAATGTGATGATGTGCTGACCCTCCCATTGTATGGGTAAAAAACATTTTCGGCACAATGTCTCTAGGTGGGATGGCATATCACAACGTCCTCTCTCTCTCAGGGGCGTTTGCGGGCTTATTTTGAATGTGGTTGTTGGTGTCCGCCAGGCATTTTGGCTGCTTGAAGCGGCTATTACTTGTGTGTGACTTGAAATCTTAAAAGCAGCCCTTGGACTAGCTCATAATATTGAAATTAAGGAATTTACTTGCAACCTTCAGTCTGGATTTTAAAAAGTCACAAATTGAAACGGCCGTGGGATGAATGGACTTAGGAAAAATAAATGGGAACGTGACACAGGCTGAAAATAGATTGATCTGTCCATTCCTAAATGTATGTGCTGTTTATTTTCCCTGGAGCCAGGAACAACTGTGTATCTCTGGTCACACAACATGACAGCTGGTTTGCATGACATGACAGCCCATCCTGGGTTATTTAACCCCTGATGAGTTGTGCTGTGTGCCGGCCGCTGTTTTGGATATGCAACCTCTGATCAGGGGGTCGCTTATCATCCGAACCCGACCATTAGGGTTATGCGAGGGCTAAACAATCCTTGCATAACCCTACAACAAGCTAAGGGGTTTCTTAACCCTCATATAACCCCGATGGCCAGATTTGGACAAGAGGTCAACCCCCGATTGGGGGTTGCATATGAAAAATGGTTCCTGTGGGCGCCACAGCTCATCATGGGTTAAATAACTCATGGTGAGCTTTGGTACGCCATGTGAACCAGGTCCCTGTCTTGTTTTTTTGTGGTAATAAGAGACTTTTAAAAACTTATGGGATAGGAAAGAGGCTGACTGGGGCATGCTGGGAGTTGTAGGACTTTTTTTTGTCTGAACATGCATAGAATTGTACCCTTAGAATAGTTATTGTGCATGTTGGCTGCAGGGGTGACCCAAGATGTTTTGCTTCCCTAAGTGGTTAGTCAACATGGTCCTACTAAGCTGAGAGGCATGCCCTAGAGATATCCTTTGACATGGCAAGGGGTCTCAGATCACATTCTGCTGTAGTGGCTCCCCTGAAAATATTGCTGCTTGTGCAGTCAGGCTGGCCTTGCATAGTTGTTTCTTTGGGAGGAGGAGACCTTCTGATTTTAAAAGACAGGGTAATTAGTAAGCCTTAATGATAATGTGCTGTGAAATGAACATGTGCAAGATTTACTTTTAATTTTAATACACAAATAGTTTTGTGTTAAGCAGGGTTTTTTGTGGGGTGTTAAATTGGAAAATTTCTTTTCTTGCCTCCCCCCCACCGACAATAATTTGCTATAACTTCTAGTCTGTTATCTTTTCTGATGGATGGTAGCTTTTAAAAAGTATATTAGCTAAATTTGATAGCTGCCAATTAGTACTCTGAAGAGCTTCACCAAGGAATCTGAAAAGCTGCAAGGGAAAGAAGTGTTTGCGGTGAAAAACACCCAAATTCATCAACAAACGTTGTCAACCAATCTTAAATACTTATGGTTGTATCCAATGGCTTATACCCAATCTTAGGCTAACTTAAGTCCCATTCATTTCAAGGGATCTATCCTAAGTAGAACTAGCATTGGATACAACCCATATTCTGTGTGAGTTAGCAGTGTACTGTCATGTTTCCTGACATGACTTTGTCAAAGCTGTTGATGCCCTAATGTTTTTCCTGCTAATGTAACATGCCTTGAGACTGAACTCTTGAATGGCTTGCACAGAGGTACAGATAGATCATGAATATTAGCTACTCTCATTTGGTTGAGGAAGAACCTTGATTGATAATTTCAATTTGAGAACTGCTGTTTGTACTCTTTAAATTTGATCATTGCAGCATTAGTGTGTCAGCAACATAAGGGTAGCATACAAATGTATAGACCAGGAGTGGGCAACTTGTAGGCTAAAACATCTGGAAGGCCACAACTCCCATCAGCCCAGGGGAGCATAGGTAGTGGTGAAGGATTATGGGATTTGTAGGCCTAAAATCTGGAGGACTTCAAGTTGCCTACACCTGGTATAGACACTGTTAGAAGTACCGCAACATGAGAGGACAAGTTTGCTTAGCTGAGCTCATTGTAATGTCAATTTGTGGGGTCAGGTATCAAGATCCCAGAATGGCAGCAGATGCTGTCCTTTTGGCATCTGGATCTAATAACAATACTAGGCATATATAAAGTGCTGTTTGAGAGTTTAGAGCATTTCAGATCCATTCTCAGTGATATGTAAAACAGGCTGTTATTATTAATATCCACATATCGCATGTGGTAGTGCTTAGAAATATTGGCTTGATTTGAACCAGAGACTTACTGGCTTGTGTTCTTAGGCTGTAATCCTACATACACTTACTTGAGAGAGTAAGCCCCATTGAACACAGCACGATTACTTCTAAGTAAACATAGGATTACAGTGTTCGCTATTTTTCATGGTGTGGGAACACTCACCCATTTTGTAGAGGGTCTTTCGAATTTCCTTGCATTTGTGTGCTGATATTGTCACATACCTAAGGAGGCAGTGCCTATCAGTTCTGGAGTTCAGTGTCTGATATGATAGCAAATGTGTAAGGCCTATACAGCTTGGCTTACAGTATATTCTAGAAACCAAGCATAGGCTGGTGTAAATGGACTTTAAAACAGAGACGCTGGGTTCTGTGCTGCAGCTACTCCAATGAAGTAGGTATGTTCTGACTTGAATCATGCCACATCAGGTTATCCATAATTAAAATACAATTCTTTAAAAACATTCCTCATCGTCAAAGTAGTATCTTGGCTTTCAGTTTTTTGAATGGACCACCCATATGCTTGAATACATTAAAGCAGAAGCATGCAGAAGAAATATGCTACAGAATATTGAAGTGGATTATAATATGTTTTAAATATTTAACTCTCCCACCGCCACCTCGCTCACAGTATGTAGGAGAATACAGAGTCTGTCATGTTTTGAAAGACAAGTTGTGTGCTTACGTCACATTGACATCAATGTGACATCAGCATGCACAGAACCTGCTTGTATCAATAGGATTTGATGTGCAACATGTGATGTCCACGCAGTCTCCAAATCAATTAGTTATTGAAAGCCAGTTCATACATTATCTGAGCTGGCTGATAGGTGTAAATAACTACGCATATAAGTGGTCTGCTTGCATGAATGATGTCACGTCTGAGGAGCCACTCATGAAAAAGTGCAGTAGCTACCTTATTCCAAAGTAATTCCCTGTTTCTAGCACATGCTATGATCTTCTGCAAGTACCACTTCGATGCATCGGTATATCACCTGCATGAGCAGTTATTTGCAAGTAGTAGCCAGTGCAGAAAATAATTCTTAGAATTTACATAGTCCTTTAAAATGTTCAAAATGTTTCACGTATGTTATCTTAGTAATCATTAGTGGGCTAGATTAGCGGGCCAGATGAAACAACGATCCGGTGGATCCACAGTTGGCTACAGGATCAGACTCAAAGAGTGCTTATCAGTGGGACTTTCTCAAACTGGGGAGAGGTAACGAGCGGGGTACCGCAGGGCTCAGTCAGTCCTGGGCCCAGTGCTCTTCCACATTTTTATTAATGGCTTGGTGGAGGAGGTGCAGGGAATGCTGATCAGATTTGCAGATGACACCAAATTGGGCGGGATAGCTAATACTTTGGAAGGCAGAAACAGAATTCAAAGTGATCTTGATAGACTGGAGCTCTGGGCAGAAAACAACAGAATTACATTTAAGGGGGATAAATGCCAAGTTCTGCACCTAGGAAAAAGAAACCAAATGCACAGTTACAAGATGGGGGATACGTGGCTCAACAACACTACAATCGAGAAGGATCTTGGAATTGTGGTAGATCACAAGCTGGGTATGAGCCAAGAATGTGATGTGTCTGCAAAAAAGGCCAATGCTCTTTTGTGCTGCATTCATAGAAGCATAGCTTCCAAATCCCGGGAAGTACTAGTTCCCCTCTACTCAGCACTGGTTAGGCCTCATCTGGAGTACTGTGTCCAGTTCTGGGCACCGCACTTTAAGAAGGATGCAGACAAGCTGGAGAGGGTTCAGAGGAGGGCAACAAAGATGATCAGGGGACTGGAAACAAAGCCCTACGAGGAGAGACTGAAAGAACTGGGCATGTTTATTCTTGAGAAGAGAAGGCTGAGGGGAGATGTGATAGCGCTCTTCAAGTACTTGAAAGGTTGTCACAGAGAGGAAGGATCTCTTCTCGCTCATCCCAGAATGCAGGACATGGAATCATGGGCTCAAGTGACAGGAAGCCAGATTCCGGCTGAACATCAGGAAAAACATCCTGAGTGTTAGAGCAATGCCACAATGGAACCAATGACCTAGGGAGGTAGTGGACAGGATGGACAGCCATCTGTCAGAGTTGCTCTGACTTATATTCCTGTATTGAGCAGGGGTTTGGAATCGATGGCCTTGTAGGCCCCTTCCAACCCTACTATTCTATGATTCTATGATTACAACCCTGTAAGGTAGATCGGTATTCTCATATTGCATATGATTGAGCTGAAAGTGCAAGATAATGACTTCCTTAAGACTACTTTGTGAATTATGAGTGGGGGCTTCCTGTTCATTCTCTTAGTTGTTGTGCTACATTAGTTTGTGTGAGCCAGCTTTTATAACATGATGTTTGCAACAGTAGTTGCAGTGCGTACATGGTGTAACAGTAGGGTGTGTGTGTGTGTGTGTGTGTGTAATAGTCAGGGGATTTGATTATGAATGAATAATTCAATACCTTTTCATTTATGCAATCCAGTTTGTCTCTTTGCAGCGAAGCTTATTTAACGGGGAGAAATTTGCATTCTTTTATACTTCTGCTCATAGCATAGAACAGGGTTCTGATGGCATGGCTTCACATTAATGTTGGTGTTAGCTGTGCATTTTCTGTGTTTCTAGCACTTCGCTGGAGAAATTCTTCGACTCGGTATTTATATTGTTACTGAATTTCTTTGTTTGGAGTGACAGAAACTAGCTTCTCAGCTTTGATGCCATGAGTGGGAGAGCCAAATAGGCATCCCCTGCTGATTTCCTCAAAGCTGGAAGGGCTTGATTGATCCTTATAAAAACATCCTGGGAAAGAAGAAAGTGTTTCAAATCTGTGTTAGAAGAAAACTTCTAATATATATTTCTAGGATGTTGCTTATGATTTATTAGGAGACCTAGATCTCCTAAATTCAAGCTGGGCACTTATTACATTCAAGTATGGTGTTTGAAGAAATTGTCATGATTTGAGGCGAGAGCAGCCTTCCCCAGATGTTTTGAACTTCAGCTCCCATCAGCTCAAGCCAGCGTGGCCAGTGGTCAGAAATTCTGGGAGTTGTAGTCCAAAACATCTGGAACGTACCAGGTTGGAAGAAGTCTGGGCTAGAGAGAGCTACCTACCATAGCCTTAAGCAGGATAATTGTTATGGTTGCCCTTTTTTTCAAGCAATCCTCTCTCATCTGTTACTTTAAGAAACAATGTGTATTCTCTGCTACAGGCCATATAAAAGCAAGATTATTATAAAACCTTGTTAAAGACTAGAACTCAGATCTCCAGTGCAACAAATGCAAACTCATTTGGAATACCGTGACAGATGAAGGAGAAGATGTTACTTTTGTGATATACCAGTAAAATGTCAGAAGGAGTGGGAAAGGGAGTATCCCCCCTTTTTTTTTTTGCTCTGCCTATAATTCTTCTTTTATGGGATTGGGTAAACTTTTCATAAGGCAGCAGGTCATGTGACTATGTAGTGATAAAGTAAGTTTTTTTTAAAAAAATTAAGGGTTTCCTGTGAAGTAATCTACTAAGATTTGATAGACGTTGTATGTATGTTTGTAGTTCCACACCTCAGATCAGTGAAATTTAACATGTGTTAATTAGCTGCAGGATTGCAATCCATACATTTACACAAACACTGATGAAAAAACAAGTATGAACATTTATATGCTAGAAGAGCCAGCTTGCTTATCTGATAAGTAAGCAGGTAAGATACTTGATTATTTTACCACAACTAACCACCTTAATAGGTTTTATTTGAGCCGAGTATTGTATTTAACACACATTTGTAGGGTTTGCATTTTTTAAAAAAGGGAAGATAGATCATCTACAATACAAAATGAAGTTACTGAGTTTCTTGAGTGAAATTGTGAAATACGAAATTAGAAAGACACTCTGGAAGTTTCTAGTAAGACAATTTTAGTCATAAGTTGGACCCTCTTTTACAGTGGGAGAATTCCACATCTCTCTTTCTACACTTCTGCCTTTTAATGTGAGGGTTTACATTCCAGGTTTAACTTTGCTGGCACGTCATTGTTTTGTATAGGCTTGTTGATTTTATAGATGGAAATTGGATTCAGTGGTAGTCTATAAAGCATGATGGAGCAGCTTTTTGTCTTAGCTTTTCAGTAGAATGTATTCTGTTGCCACACACTAACATTATATCAGTTACTAAATGATTAGTGCAGCATACTGTACTGTTCTGAAGGTAAAGTCTGGAATTTCTCATCTAGTGTTTCGTGTGGCTACTGTAATTCCCCACACTGGTAAACTAGGGTATCTGTGTGCAGACACGCTTGGAGCCTAAATAGGTAAGAGGGCTGGGAAGGAGAAGGTCCACCCTGGAGGTATGAGTTACTTTTGTAGAAAAATAGTAGGGGATCAGAACAATCCCTGCCTCCCCTCTCCCTCCCACCCCAGCCCCCGTGTTCTGGCCATGGGTACAGTCAGTGGGCTTTACTTCTGAGTAAATAGGTTTAGGATTACACATTTGGTAGCAATGTTTCTAGCCAGCTGAAATATTTGTCAGTATTTAACTATGGTCAAATAGTAGGAAGCAATGTATAGGTTAAGTAATTAGTTGGCTACTTCTCAGCCCTACTTATGGGAAGCCAAGCTGGGTGGTAGGTGGTAAGGATATCATGCCATATACGGAATCTTAGGCCTAGTTCTCCCAAATGGCAGATGAGGTGGTAGGTCTGTTTCTGTACTGTGCCACTTTATTCTGTAAAGTCAATACTCAATACACAAGTCCCTGAATACTAAAAACAACAACAACACCCTAGCATCTAGAATAATGCTAGGCTAGAACTCTCCTCCCTGATATGTTAGTTGTGTGTGTTGTGAAGTGACTCTCTTTGTATGGAAGAGCACTTAGTAATGTAAGCCTCTGCCTGTGCTTTGAAATGGTATGGCCCAGACAACATCATTGTCTTCATTTGTCTTTTGTGAGAACTAGGCCATACAGTGGATTCATTTTAGCATGTTTTGCATTGGGGTGGCAATTATTACATGATACCTGGGTCATTTTGAAACAATAGTCACTTGTTGGTTGTCTGTTTAATATTCTTTTCTGCATGGCTATACCCTAGCCCTCAAAAGTGTAATAAGTGTCTAAAAATAGCTCCTTTTAAGTCTATCACTATGTGAATGAACCCATATGCGATCGTTTCTATCAGTTGTATGAAATCATCCTTAAGCTGTTGGAGGTTGGAACCATATAGTAGTGGTACAATAGCACAATTTATATAAAGCATTTCAATCCCCCTCTTAATTACAGAAGGTTGCTGTTTATGTGTATACACTGTACTCAACTGGGGCTATTAGTAGGATTTATTATTTCTGATTGCCTTTAGTTTATCAGACTTTGCGACGTCTGCACTTCTGGGTTGTCACGAGCAATATTCAGCAGATTTTTTTCTGGATTACTCTCTTCTGTAATTTGCAGAAAGGTGGCAAGGGACCACTCTGATTCACAAATGAATCTAAATATAAATTTACGTGGTGCAAGTGGCACATTAGTGCCACAATTTTAATTTGACTGTCAGCTTTTATTGCACCTCTTACACTCAGTGGGGTGTTTGCTGTTTGACATGTAAGCCGGTCTATGCCTAGTTTCAGAAGTAATACATCAATGTTATATTGATCGAAATGTATTACCACAGTTGTCCTTTGAAAATATTTTCTTGTGTTTGCAAAGATCATCTTGAATGGTTGTGGTCTGAAGGAGAGCCTCTACCTTAGCCCTGATAAATTAAGGAGCTGTTGGATTGTGTCTGCTGGCTTTGTATCATCCAAGGAAAATAGAGGATGTATCGCTGGTATCATATAAATTTACAAAAGCCATAGTAGAGTGGGGCAGACTGTGTGAGTATCTGTGCAATTTTTTAAAAAAAATTCTGAGCAGCACTGTCTGTGTATTTTATGTTTGTTTCATTCCCAGCTGGATTAAGAACTTCTGAGTTTGAAAGATTACCCCTCTAATGTATGCATAGAAGGAGCAGCCCAAGAACTTGAATGGTAGCTCCAGTGTGTAAGCTGAAGGAATCTCCTGGTGTTTTAGCCGCAGTGAGGAGGTCGGGCTAGGAACCCTGTAAAATAGCAGGAGAGGGTAGGGCATGAATGGGAGGGACAACAAAGACTGAGTCAGTCTGGCAAATATTTCTGACCCCCTTGAAGTGAATTTTTTCAAGTGATTTTTGATCATGAAGTGATCAAAAATCACTTCATGACACAGTAATGTTTGCCTGTTGTTGCATGGTGTTATCCTTCCTGCTTTGATAAGGGAAGTGAAAAGAGCAAAACATTGGCGTTCAGTGCAGAGGTGTCTGGTATCCAATAGAGTCTTGGCCAAATCCATCCTTCCTGTGGGGTAGCAGTCTGCATGGGGTGAGGAATGATCTGTTGAAGGCAACTGTCCATTGCGAACGTGCTGAACCTTACAGCAAAATTCAGTACAGTTGCCAGTGTGACTGCTGCTTGGGCGGCAGAGTGCTTCCACTGATGTATTGGAGACTGCTTCCAGTCAGTCAGCGGTTTAAGTCAATACATGGTACACCAGCTATGTAGTCTGCCCTCCCAGGTGCTCGATAAAACCTCTGGTTTTGAAGCTCCAGTGTTATCCTTGAGATGTTTAGTGTGTGGTATCCCTTGAGGTTATTCACTCTTGCTCATGTTGTTCAAAGTATATGATTGGTGATGTCATGGCTAGAAATGCTGATGATACACAACTATGTATTTCTTGCCTTTAAACTTAGTCAGCATTGTGCCTACTTTTGAAGAATGACATAATGATATCCTTATGCGGATACATTGATTTACATTGTATTGTACTAACTTGCAGAAGATGAGGTACTGTTGGGTGGGTAGGGACAGATGATAGGAGCATATCCTTTCCCATCTTGGCACTTTCCATGGTGAAAGGCTCCAGATGGAGTTACGGAACTGATAACAAATTCAACTTTGACCATCCTTTTTACACAGAAACTTGGGTATCGGCTTGACATGAACTTTTCCTTCAGCTGTATGGTTTGCATAAGCTTCACCCATATTTGTGTCTGGCTACTTTTAGCATAGATTACTGTGGTGTGGTGACCATGAAGCCTTATATGGACTTGCAGCTTGTTCTAGATCCAGCAACATGGCTGATTTTGCCAGTCTAGGCAACTACATATACTATTATTTATATGCATAGCTCTTTACAAAGGTTCCTACCCCAAAGGGTGTACAATTAGGAAGTAGACACAAGGGAAACAGAGGAAGGGGAGGGGAGTTGAGGCAGAGGTAAAACAGGGGAGGAATATGCAATGAACTTTAGATATATATATTTTAGGTTAGTTACAGTATGGCTTTGTGGAACTAGGAAGTTGTTCCAAAGGTTTCACAGAAAAAGTTAGTTTTGAGGAGGGATTTGAAGGAAGTAAGGCAGGAGATCTCATGGACGTATTCTGGAAGGCATTTCCAGGCATACAGGCAACAAGGGAGAAAGGATGAGGTTTGCATCGTCTGCCTGTATGCCTGGAAATGCCTCCCAGAATGGCAGACTGAATGAAAAATTGTGTGGATAGACCCAGGATAGGATAGTTTGTCAGATTCTTCGCCTATAATTACACCCTGGAATTTTTTTGTGGTTTGACACCTTCACTGCTTTTTAGGGATCCTGTCTTCATAACTTAAGCTGGTGTGGAACTACCTTTGCTGTAGTGCAGAACTGGCATGGTATGTGTTGGGTTGCTTTTTACAACCCCAGTAAAAGTTGCTTTTTCCCATATAGGAAATACTTAAGGCTCACTTTTCATGTTATGGCTGCCTAACTCCCACATCATGATTTGTTGTCACCAAAAATTCAAAGCAGCAGTTTGCAGAAGCAGTGGACACACAAATATTGTAGGAGGCTGTCACTGCGGCAAGCTCACTGCCTGGAGCCACTGCCACATAAGAGTGTTATTGTTTTTTTCTTGCAGCCCTCACATGGCATCTATATCTTGAAAAGCAGCCATAATCAGCCCTACTTTAAAGCATGATTATCTTAAGTTGCTACAACTATAATTGCATGGAAGACTGTAGCATACACAGTTAAGTTTCTTTTCATTTTCAAATTGCCGTTTAAGACAGAAGGTGCAGAAATGTATCTGTGTTTGTCAAGCAACATGAGCTACATATGCAATGTTGATATGAGAGAGTGGCTTAATAAGTAGAGATTAGGTAGGCATGGATCAGGGGGGACTGTTCAGGCTCAAGTCCCACCTTTGCCGTGGATTCACCAGGAGGCCTTGGAAGCTCACTCAGTTCCCTATCATGGAAGAAACAGGACCAGACCAGACACCTGTGTTTTATTAAACACATGCTCTCCGGTTTGGCTATAAAGTGCAGTGGTGGGGAACTTTTAATACTAAAAGGAGCATGTGAGGCATGGGATCAAAACTTTCCCCTGCCTTTTCTGCCCATGTTGCACTGCTTGAAGACATTTTCTCCTTGCTGGTTCACTTCTGATACTGGAGCTGGGCTGGAAAAAACATCTTCAGTCAGTGGAGCACATGAAGATAAGGTGGCGGCTTCATTCCACTACTTTTAGTATTAAAAGTTTAATCTTCCAGTTCTGTCTTGTATTCGAACCAGCAAATGTGTTTAATAAACAAGTGTGCATCTGTTTTGGCCCATAGTGACCTACCGTTAAGGGCAGTTGTGAAGACAATACACAATTAAGGTTGCAGTGCTATACACACTTACCTGGGAGTAGTGGGACTTCCTTCTGAGTAGATATGCATAGGATTGCAGCATCAGACTGTAAACCTCTTTGCAAACATAAAACAATCAGTACTAAAACAATCACTTAACTTAATATTAGTTCTAAGGATTACGTAGATCTTCAGTGTCTCTCTTAATTTATTCATTAGCATTGGAGAGAACTGAGGGATCCCACTGTGTGTCCCACAAACCTAATTTTATCTGTCAGTCTTGGGCACTTGTTTGGAACTATTATTGCCATACTGTCCAAGTGCTTCACAGCGTGTAACCTCTCAGTTCTATTTATCCTGTGAATTACTGCTGTTGTTTCTCAAGAGCTTGGCATGTCCATCAGCTCATATTTTGCCTCCTTATGAGAATTCTGATAAGTGTTCATTTAAATGGATGGATGATATTCTGGAGGTGACGGACTCGACCTTGGGGGAGCTGGGAGTGGCGACGGCCGACAGGAAGCTCTGGCGTGGGCTGGTCCATGAAGTCACGAAGAGTCGGAAGTGACTGACCGAATAAACAACAACAACAACAAACCTTGAAACAGCTTAAATTATACTTTCTGAACAGAAACTATAAAAAGATGTCAGATATGAGATTCAACTTCATAATAACGAGTAATTTTTTTTTCTTCATAGTGAAGCTAGTGGGGGAATGATACATCAATGCTGTCTTTCTCCCACAATCACCCTCTCTCATGAAGCAAACTTGTAACAACTGCATGGGCTGTTGAGAGAGTGATGTAAGTTGAGTTGCAGTAGGATTGTCAGGGTATGATGGGTTAACAGCTTTTCTTTTGTTTGGGGGAAGAGTATAAAAAGGACCATAGTGATACAAAAGATGAGTGCCCCAGGGGAGGCATTGCTTCTTACTACTGCTGTGAAGGAAGAATTGACCATGGGGCTACAAAGAAGTGTCCTACCCAGGTTTTTGTCATTTTGCATCTCTGTGAGAGGCTGTTCTACTAAACAGACTTTGCGCTGGTTTCTGAACTTGATAGGGAGGGAGATGGCAGAAGAGAAGCAGCTGCCTAATGATAGCTATTTGATATGAGTGAAACATTTAAAGAAATCTGGGGAAAGGTTCTGTGAACATTATATTAAATATTGCTCTTTTGTTTTGTTCTTCTGATGCAATTTGATAGCATTCTACTCAACTTTGGATTTATTTATTTATTTATTTGGCTAAACCATTTGAGGCGCTATTTACTGGTGTTAAAAATATTAAAAAATAACATTAATAGGGTATATAAAAATAGACTGGAAATCATCTGATTATTTATATAAATTATTAATAGCCATCTCTGGGGAAACTGCTTCCAGAATTGTGCTGCCATTACTGTCAGTTCCTGCTTTGGATGCTGCTAGTTTTTTTTAGGCCTGTCTGGTAGGCTGTACAGAGCTTGGAGGTTCATATGGGCTGAGATACTTCTATGGATGTGCTGGACCCAGGCTGTTAAGGGCAGCTTTGCCCAACCAGGTGCCCTCCAGATGTTTTGGACTACAACTCCTAGCACTCCAGAGCTTGGGCATGCTGACGGGGGCTGATGGGAGCTGTTGTCCAAAACATCCACAGGGTACCAGGTTGGGATAGGCAGGTTTAGCGCTTTAAAGTCCAAAATGTCCTAACAATCCCCTTGAATCTGGCCCACTGGTAGCCAGTGTACTGACTGACCACCTTAGGACTACTCAGTTCTCTACAGCCAGCACCCATTAATAAATGAGCTGCCAAATTCTGCACTAGCTACAGCTGCCAGACCATTTTCAAGGATAAGATGACATAGAATACTTTACAGCAGCCAGACAACCTAGTTGTCCCTAGTTTTGTTTTTGTTATTATTATGATAGAGAGAAAGATTATTATTTTTTCTTGTTGGGGGCGGGGGAGGAGTGCAACATTAATTCACTTTATTTCATGATATGTATGTCTTACTTTCCTGATTTTCTATTAAACTATAACCAGAGTGGCTATTTAGGATGCAATAGGACTGGCTCCAGGACTTTTTGGATTCCTGGGCAAGACAACTGCAGTGTTCCCTGAGCCAGGGCAAATGGCCCCTCTCTCCCAGTATAAGCCACTTTTCATGTAATTTCTGGGAGTACAATGTGGACAGTAGATAGGGATTGTGCAGTATGAGCCTTGGGCATCTGTCTAACCTTCCAGGTGTAGGCACGAGCAGTGCACACATTTTGTTTCTTTGGGTTTGTGATGGCTGTATGGTACTGTTGAACTTGCATGGGTAAGGCACATTTTAAGAAATCTCTTTCTTTGGCTATCATGTAGAAGAGGATACAGAGGGTTATATCCAGTGTTAGTCCTATGTAGAGTTCGCCCATTGAAATGAATGGGACTTAAGTTAGACTAATATTGAATACAATCCAGAGGAACCAATTATACGCTGATGTTCTTGGTATGGTGTTTTTCCTCATAGTTGTCTGCTTAATGGTTGCTAGACCCACTCCACTAAAAGATTTATATTAACTATAAATTAATAGTAAAAAGGACATAGTAATAGTAAATCTTTTTAATAAAAGATTTATATTAAATATAAATTATTATTATATTAATTAAATTAATTATTTATATTAATTATATTAACTCCCTAAGATAACATTTATCTTAAGGAGTTAATATAATTCTAAATAAAATAAAGAAGATTAAAACTGAAAAGTTGAAAGCAGTGGTTGGACATGGATGTGTGGATTAGATATATCAAATGAACCTGTTTTCAGAAGTAGATAAGTCCAAACTGAATGGGAAGGGAACTGAATATAAGCAGAGGAAATGTGAAGAAATGTTATATCTAATGGAAACAAGATATCTTTGCTAGAGTGTTTTGCAACATTGTATAACTCCTGGAGAACATGCAGCTGAAATGAAAAAAAGCGAAAGCCTGTATATTAAATGATGGAAAGAACATCTTGTTTACCTAAGTGCTATTTTATCAGTCAGCCTCTAAATGTGATCTATTCCCCATCCCATGCTGATTCACATCCTACTTTTGATCATAACATAGGGGATGTTTGCACCACAAGAAATCCCTGTTTAGTGTGTGAGAGGTTGTGGGGAGGCAGTCTTTCAGATAGCCTGGTCCAAAGCCAAAGCCAAACAGGGCTTTATAGGTAAGCTCCAGCAGCTTGAATTGGGCCCAGAAGCTAATCAAACCAGTGCAGTTGACATAAGACCAGTCTAATGTAGTCTAAATAGCGTATACTTGAGGCTGCTGGATGTTGCACCAGCTACTGTTTCCGGACACTTTTCAAGGGCAGCCTCACCTCGAGCGTGTTGCAGTAATCCGATCAGGTTTAGATTGACCAAGGCATGCATTGCTTTGACCAGACCTGCCTTTCCCAGAAAGAGGTGCAGCTGGGCACACCAGCCAAAACTGGGTAAAGGTTCTCGGCCACAGCAGCCAGGATGTCAGATCCAGGAGCAACGTTGGACCCAGTAGCGCCCCCAGGCTGTGAATCTGACCCTGCAGAGGGAGTGCAACCCCATCCCAAACAGGATTGACTCCCAATCCTGGATTAGCTAGTCTGTTGTCTTGTCTGAGCGTCAGCTTTAGTCCACATCCAGTCCATTGCTGCGCCTAAGCACTATCCCTTATTTGCTGCGTTTCAGCTCAAGGTACTGATCACCTTTGTGTTTAATTGAAAACCTATTACAGCATATAGTTGTGTAGTTCTTTTTGCTGCTGAAATAGTTTTGCTATTGTTTTGTGTACTCATGTGTCTTTGACCTAGTTCTCACTGACAGGGTAAACCTGTGTCCTAAGAGCACCGCTTTAGACTGTGTGTATGGTCACATGATGCTATGCTTTCTCATTAAAAGAGATTTCTACACATAGAGAAATTAAGAAGGCGAGGCTAGAACACTGCCCCTGATTTGCTAGTTTTATTAGTGCAGGAGCATTCAGTCATATGAGCCCCCATTACAGTCTAAAGTGGTACAGCCCAAACATCTTAACCATCTTGGTGAGAACTGGGCCTTAATTACTGATTTAAAATAAGTCTACAGTTAGCTGTCCTGATAGCTTAATTCCTGAAATCGAATTGCGTTTTTCCTTTTCCAGTTTGTTCAATTCTTCTGGGTTGCAAAAACAATGATTGGAGTTAACCACTCACCTGAGGTAGCTAACTATTCTTTCAGGACAAATAGCTTGGCAAGCCGATGGCTGGAGCTGACTCGTGTCAGGAGTTTTATGTGCAGGCTGAGTGAATATGTAGGTAACTTCAGGATGAGGACTTGACTTCAAAGCTCTCTGTTAAAAGGATCTCTCAGAAAGCCCACCTTGTAGGCTTGCTGGAAGGAAGGTTACCACAAGTGCCATCAAGAGGGAGCAGGAGAATAAGGGGATAAAAAGCTGTAGCGGCTTCTTTTTTCCTGTCCTCAATTCCCTCTTCAGTTCTCTAGCAGAGGAATGAAACCTTTTGGCATGTAGTATCTGCACTGGAGCTCCCTAAGAGTTTGAGGGGATAAATTGCAACATGCTGACAGCTTCTGAAGTTATGAATACCGTGAGCTCAAGTATCCTCACTAGATTTTGCAGAAAGATTCTTTTGGTGGCTGTGGAGAAGGCAGGAACACCTCATACCAAATTGACTGTTGCTTGGGAGGCCTAACCCACTAATGACATGCAGCACCACTACTTTACCATCTGTTAACAGCTTTTAGAATTTTCTTGGCCATGTCTGTGGTGGTGGTGAACAAACTGCTTTCGCTCCTGGTGAGGAACCTGTGGTTTTCATCTATTGTCAATTGTGGCTTTTATGTGGTGGACATAAAAGCATGAATAGTGGAATGATGTGGCTCCTGTCACTTTTCACTCTGGTGCTGCTAGGTAGATTACCCTTCACCCCACCAGGTGTTTGTTCGAGGCTGACTTAACTCGCAAAGGAAGCAGACCATGGAACAATGTGCAGATGCAGCATGTTGTGTTTTGTTCTTAGCATACCTGGGATGAATATATCCCAAGTATATGGCAGCCTTCCCCAACTAGTGCCTCCTGGATGGTTTGGACTTCAATTCCTGTCGGCTCCAGCCAGCATGGCCAATACTGGGAGTGGCAGTCCAAAATATCGGGAGGGTGCCAGGTTGGAGAAGGCTGCTATATGCTTCAGAGACCTGGCTATCTATATCCTGTATATCTGTCGATACAGTTTAGCCTCATCATGACCCTAGGTGTGTGTCTTCTCAGGTCCCACGGAGACTTGAAGGCCTTGTCAGGTACAGCCAGGTTAGTGTTTTTGTAGCCCTGTCAGTCTCAGGAATCAGAGCTCTGATGAAGTTGTCAAGGAGCAAAAGCCCTGTGAATACCATGGTCTGCCTCTTATGATTGTGACATTTAATGAGATGTTGGTAAGCTAGTTTGGGCTTCTTATCTGTTCCCTTTTCTCCTTCTCTGATTGACTAGATACATTAATGCTGTATATAAAATGCCCAGCCTATAAAAAGCTAGGAAGCTTTTTGAAGTGCAGGAAGGACTTTTCTGCTTGATCCTAGGACCACTTCCCACATGTAAATTTGTGAATGTGACAAAGCACGTGTTCGTGAACACATGCATTATATAAATCCACTTCTTGGGGAGACATGTCAGCTACAGCTTGCTGTTGAGTGTGTACTAAGTGGCAAAACTGGGTTTGCCTCTGTGTCCCACAGAGGAATTGCTTGGAAGACTTCCCACTTCTTTTTTTGTTTTATTTTTGGTCTACTAGGTGCTTTTCCTAGTTGTTGTTTGCTGCTTTGGCTTGGGTTCCCCCCCCCCCCTCCATTTAGGTGAAAACAATTCACATATCTTGGCACAGTTGCTATGAACAGTATAGCTTTTCCAAGAGGCTCTCTTAATGACTTGCTGTATTTCTTTCATTATCTTTAGTGGTATCAGCAAATAATTTGTTTGGGCTTCCTATGTTGCCTTTAGCCTACAGAGTATGGGTGGTTCGGCCCCAAAGCCAAATGTTAGCTTGTTACCACCTATGCTACAGTATTTTGTGGGTATCAAACGGCATTAATTTTCATAATTAAGCCTGGTTGTATTAGCTGAGAGTTTTGGTTATTGGGTGGTATAGTAATGTAACATGTAAATAAATAATAAGGTTGTATGATTCTGGTTTCCACCTCTGTTCACTGAAAACACATGCCTGATATAATACTTACCTCACTGGATGAATGTAGGATAATTTCCAAGATTAATGAACTTGCAGGACTAGTATGCCACATGCTTACTGGTTTTTGCAGTTTTTTAACTTGGAAATTATAGCTCCATTGTGTAGATGTGAGAGTGTGATTCCTGTGAGAGTCATACAGCTAAATTGGTATATTTTACTTGGAACGTCTTGACCTTATTCAGAGGGTAATGATAGGATTACATTGTTCCAGTCATTGAATTCTTGTTAGTCCTGGATGTATTTTCTGTACATTTGAGTAGTATGATCCAACTCTAGTGTCTGAAATCCATACTGAAGGTTAGGATGTTTTGTTTTGTTTTTCTCTCATAAGTTTTTATAAGAGAGCACTTAAGAGGATGTAGGTATAACTTTAAGCATCAACTTATTCCCAGTTTTATCTGGAACTAATAAAGTTTTCTAAAATGGCCCTTGTAATGTTCAGATATTCCAGTATAAAATGCCAGTAAATGATCTGGACATGAAAACAACTGTTCTGAGTCACCTATGAGAGAACATTGAAAAAACACAATGTATGAATGTGTTTGAGCTGCTATAGTTAAACATTGTTTTTGTTGTTTTCCTTTGACAACAGCACCAGCAGTTTTATGCAGTATCTGTGTTTGTGCTCCCTCAAAGAAAGGGAAAAATAATTACCTATCTTACCTAAAATTACCTTGAAGATCCTGTTTATTTCATTCACTTTGTGAGCCTACCTGGGCCAAAATATGGATTGGGATATTAACTTGGTCTTTTGCCAGTGAGCTGTGTAGTGCTGGCTGAAGGAAGGGATGCTGAAATTGAGAGCTGAAAAATGGGACGGAGCCTAGACTTCCATTTTTCTCTAAGAATTTGGACTGGGATTGTGCAGCTTAAGACATACCTAACCAATGGGGAAAATAAAACTGGCAAGATAGCTTGTTTGGAGTAGTAAAATCATAGAGTAAGGTAAGATAAGTTTGAGTTTAACAAGCAGAGCAATTGTATACTCCAATACACTATTGGGAGAGAGATGTCAGCACAACATCTGCTGTATCCTATGCTCACCCGGCCCAGAACAGGAGGGGAGAAACACACTGCTCTGGGAAGCACAGAATGGTGCAGTGATATCAGCTCCACCCTCAGCATCCATGGCAACACTGTCAGTGCCCATGATTGGTGGGCACTGACAATGTGGCGATATTGCAGAGATGCCCCCATGTCAACTGGACATGGGAGGAGCCAATCCACTCACACTGATGGAGATGCCTCCATTATGCCATCCTTGAACATAGAAATTCAATTCCCCTCATACCACACATCTCTCACAAGTACTGTTTTTGATCAGAACACATGAAGGAAGGGAAGGGAAGAGGGGCCATATAACATAGCGTCCAAACATCTCCCTTGGGTAGAGGCCTTCAGAGAAGCATGCACAGCCCTCTTGGGACAAGGTTTCATGACGTACCGAGGGAGGAAAAGAGCCTTTTGCCAAGCAGGGAAAGGGAAGGACCAGGATAGGCGACAGCTGCACGTAGGTGTCAGCAGCAGCCTTGAGTGGCTCACTGCGTAGGGCACAGGGTTGAGAAACCAGAGATATGAGTTTGATCCCCACCAGGAGGGTAGGGAAGGACCCCTTGCCTTTTGCATGCCTGGTCAACAAGGGTCATGTCAAAGGCAAAAGAGAGGGAGCTCCTGGGACTCAAACCTACACTGAGCAGAGCGGGCAGAGCAGTTCCACTCAGCCACAGCAGCAGACAGAAATCAGATGCATCATCATTTGTCCCCACTAATCCTAACACCCAGTCATAGATGCCAGGAGCGCATGGCTGCAGGAGAAGCCCTAGCCTGGTGGAACAGCTCAAGTTTCACATGCAGGAGGTCCCAGGTTTGAACCCAGGGTACAGCCGCACACTGCAAAAGGTGGGGAAGACGGACTCCTGTGCTCAGGCACAGCAAAGCCCTTTGGGAGGAGAACTGCATGGGACAATAACCTGGCTTCTGCGTAGGCCCGCTAGCCTTTCTGGCCCACCCCTCCTTTTCCTTTCCTCCACCCCCAGCTGACTGCTTCATACAACATGGTGGCAGCACCCTTCTCTTCAGTGTATGCCCTGCCCCTTCACAGTGCAGGGAGTCTGAGTGAGCAGAGAGTGAAGGAGCCCCTGGCCCTGGGCAGTGGTAGTATCAAGGCCCCCCTGCCTGTTCCATCCTGAGACGATCTGAAGCCACATCATGCTAGGATGTGGAGAATGGATCACTATTCACCACTTCCTAGCGTCAAAGGGACAACACACATGGCAAAAAGTCATAACCTTTATTGAATAGCATTCGGGACAGAGGAAATCCTGAATGGACAAGACATGTACGTGGGTTTGCCACCCAGTCGTCCTAGCAGGGCTCCTGTGCCCTGGACAGTTGTGTGACGGACAGCAAGTGCAGTGTCCCTCATGGCTCCAGCTCCATGTTAGAACACCATCACTTGTTGCATAACTGGCATACAATTTTGTATACTGCCCTGGTAGTGTTAAATGGGAGGGTGGCATAAACATATTTAAAATGAATAAATAAGCCACCTGTTAATTATCTGTCACAGAGCTGGCAAGGGTGCAGGAGCTGTTTTGTGCAAAGTGCTCCCTTTTCCCATCACCAGAGTTCTCCCTTGTGTGCGTGACCTAAGCCAGAGACATACAGCCCTATGCTTTGCACCCTCTTATCTGAGTTGTGGCTTCCCTGTGTGGGGTTTATTCACTGATAGTGGCATGCTGTGATTGGGTGCCGATTTGTGCCATGTACTACACTCAGTCTTTGCAATGTGGGCAGGGTGTGAGGCACAGTTGGGGGTGGTTCTTTTGTCTTCCTTTCCGCTGAGTTGAATGGGAAGAATGTTCCTTGCACTAGGTCTGTGGTCAGTGCAATGTTCTGCCATTATCGGGTGTGTTCAGGGTCAGAAGGGGCATAGGATTTGGATATATGATGTCCGCAGCATTCGCATAGTCCACAAGGGAGGTTACCTGATCAAAACATGAGATCAGATTCGTCTGGCAGGACTTGTTCTTGACAAATCCATGTTGGCTTCAAGTAATCACTGCATTGTTTTCAAGGTGCTTACAGATGGATTGCTTTATCATCTGCTCCAGAATTTTCCGAGGGATTGATGTCAGACTGACTGGTCTGTAGTTCCCAGGTTCCTGCTTTTTACCCTTTTTGAAGATAGGGACAACAATAGCCCTCCTCCAGTCATCTGGCACTTCACCTTTCCTCCATGATTTCTCAAAGATAATAGACAGTGGAACTGGTTCTTCTGCCAGTTCCTTTATTACTCTAGGATGCAGTTCATCTGGCCCTGGAGATTTGAACTCATTCAAAGTAAGTAGGTCTTCCTTGACCATATGCCTATCGATCTCAAGCTGCAATCCTGCCCCTTCAGCCTCTACTTTGCCTTTGCCAGGCGGTCGTAGACCCTCTTTTGGGAGCAGACTGAGCCAAAGTAGGAATTGAGCACCTCTGCCTTTTGTCATCTGTTATCATTTTGCCATCCTTATTTAAGAGCTGAACCACCATTTCTTTCCTCTGTCTTTTACTGTGCACATAGCTGAAGAAAGCCTTGTTACTTTTAGCATCCCTTGCTAACCTCAGCTCGTTCTCAGCTTAGCCTTCCTGACACCATCCCTGCAATTCTGTGCCACCTGCCTCTAATCTTCCTTTGTTGCTTGTCCTTCCTTCCACTTCCTATATGTGTCCTTTTTTGTTTTCAGGTCATCTCTAAGCTTTTTGTGAAGCCACATAGGCTTCTTCTGTTGTCTTCCACCTTTTCTTCTTGTTGGAATTGTTTGTAATTGTGCCTTGAGAATTTCCTTTTTTAAAAACTCCCACCCATCTTGGACTCCTTTTCTCGTTAGAGTCGCTTGCCATGGGACCTTATTTATCATTGTTCTGAGTTTATTAAAATTGGCTTTCCTAAAATCCAGGGTACGCGTTTGGCTACACTCGGCTTTTGCTTCCTTTAGAACCAAGAACTCAAGTATAACATGGTCGCTTTCCTCCAGAGTTCCTGTAACTGCTACTTTACCCACTAAGTCATCTCTGTTGGTTAGGATCAAGTCAAGGATAGCTGATCCTCTAGTTCCTTCCTCTACTTTCTGTAGGAGGAAGTTATCCACCACGCAAGTCAGGAATTTCCTGGAGGGGCCATGTTTTGCAGAATTTGTCTCCCAACAAATATCGGGGAAATTGAAGTCCCCCATTACTACTACATCATGCTTCCTTGAAACATTGGCTATTTGCTTTTCAAAAGTTTCATCCTTGTCTTCTCCTTGATTGGGTGGCTGATAGTAGATTCTGACCACCATGTTCCTTTTATTCTTTGCTCCATTTATTTTAACCCAGATGCTCTCGATGGGGCTACCAAGCTCATCCTCCTGTATTTCTGTGCAGAAATATGTATTTTTCACATAGCGCAACCCCACCTCCCTTTCTCTTCCTCCTGTTCTTTTTGAACAAGTTATATCCTTCTATTGCTGTATTCCAGTCATGAGAGTCATCCCACCAAGTCTCAGTTACACCTATCAAGTCATAATTTCCCTCTTGTATTAAGAGTTCAAGATCGTTCTGTTTATTTCCCATACTCTGGGCATTAGTATGTAGACATCGAAGACCATGTGCTTCATAGTCTGGCTTTCTTCCTACATGTTTGAAGACTATTATTGGGTGCTATTAGAGCTGTTCTCTCTGTTGCAGTGCATGAGCCCTCGTCCGTTGTTACCCCCAACTTTACGTCTCCTTTCCCCATAGGATTCAGTTTAAAGCCTTCCTGATGAAGTTCTTCATGCTGTGGCCAAGCACATTCTTCCCATCCTTTGTGAGGTGCAACCCATCCCTTGCCAACAGTCCATCTTCCAGGAAGTATAGCCCGTGGTCCCAGAATCCAAATCTCTCTCGTCGGCACCACCTTCGTAGCCAGTCATTCACCTGGAGTATTTTTCGTTCCCTTTCTATCTCTCTTCTAACTACTAGAAGGATGGATGGGAAAACTATCTGGGCCCCAAAGTTCTTGAGTTTCCTTCCCAAAGCTTCAAAGTCTGACATGATTTCTTCGTAGCTCTGCTTGGTGGTATCATTTGTTCCCACATGGATGAGAAGAAAGGGATACCTGTCAGTGGGCTTTATGAGTGCAGGCAACCCTTCAGTCACGTCTCTAAGCCATCCTCCCAGGAGACAGCATACCTGGCGAGTCCACGGGTCTTCGCATCATACTTGGGTTTCGATCCCATGCAACAAGGAGTCTCCCACTACTACCACTCTTCTCATTGTTGTAGGCCTTGGTTTCATCGCCTCTGCTTGACTGACCTTCAGTCTCTTGCTCACTCTTGTGCAGGTTCCCCTGTAATTCTTCCTCTGCAGGCTGTCCTCCAGCCTCATCCTCGAGTACCTGGAATTGGTTCCATAGCTCCACTGCTTCCACTGGTGCAGAGTGGCTTCCAGTTCTTCTTCTCCTAACTGTCATCCTTTTCCAAGGAGTATCCTCTACTCCATTTTTCCTCACCTCAGCAGTTCCCACTTCTTCAGCTTGCTGTTGCTCTTCAAGCTTCTGGTCTTCACTTTGCTGCTGTTGTTCCACCATTCTGTCCAAGAACTCTTCGTGTTCTCTTATTCCGTGGAAGGTCGACAGTCGCCGCTCCAGTCCTCTTCCTTTTTCTTCCAGCAGTGTGATCAACTTGCACTTGTTGCAGGTGTAGGCTATGTTGTTCTCAGGCAAGAAAACAAACATGGCACACACCTTGCAGGTCACCACCACTGGAGAGTCTTGTCTTTCCATAGCCTCTTTCCCTTTTTGTGTCTAGCTTTCTGATTGTTCTAGCGTAGCCTGGTCCTGGTCCTCTACTCACTGGAGGTTAAAAACAGAGTCCTACTGGTCTGGAAGTGTGTGTTACAAGAAAAATAAAGTTACAAAAATGTTTTTTAAAAATGTTAAGGGCCTCCCCCTTGACTTCCCCTGGCCAACTCCTGTTTGCTCTCCCTGTCCACTCGCTCTGATCGCTCACTCTCTGGGAGCTTGCTTGCTTCTATAGTCCCTAGACCAGCTGAAGCAGCTTCCTCTGCTCTGCTCAGCTGGGAGGCGGGAAACAGACTGAAACTTCCTGCCCACACAGCTGCTGGGAGTACTCAGGCCACACCCCCTCAATTCAATTGGAGCTCTTAGGAGCACTAATGGTTTTGTTTTCCATGTAAGTAGTAATTACTGGGAAATTATGTACATTCCTTAGCATCCCTAGCACTCTAATATTTAATTAGCTCAGGCAGCAGGGAGGCAGCATGCCATTTTGATTTATCAGATTCTTATTTGTTGCCACCCACGTCAATCCCTCAGAGCCTGTTTTGCCGTCAAGATTATTGTTTGAAGTTTGTCAAACTTAGGTACCCTGAGATGATAATCCCTGTCTACTAGAACTAGGGATTCCATTGCGTTCTCGCCAGACAACTTTGTTTCACTCTATATAATTGATAATGTCACTGCATTCCTCTATGAAACTCTGAAATTCATCCATAAGTGATAAAATAACTCTGCTATTGTATTAGTAACAGATTTCAGATGATGAGCAAAATGGTTTCCTATACCTTTTTTTGGAATGGGAAGATCCCTGTATCCACAGGACACATGTGAACATTTCCTTTCCATAGGTAACTGTAAAATGTAATGTGCAAACCAAGCAATTATGGGAATTCGCAGTCCCCTTGATCTTGGCAACAGCTAGCATTGTCATAGGAATTGCTGTAGACTATATCTATGATTTGCCTGTTTCAAATGTTACATTTCCTTTTTTTAATATAAAAATGTGAAGTACTCGAGAAATAATGTATTGAAGGGCACTATATAAAGTCATTATATTTTATTTATTTATTTAAAACATTTCTATCCCACCCTATATCATTAAGATTTCAGGGCGGCATACAGATAAAATCAGTGTAAACAGTATAAAACAGTAAATTTAAACACTTAAAACATATTAAACTATTAAACAAGCTAAAACTAGGTAAAATCTAAAACAATAAAACAGTTAAAACAATGTGCTAGGGAATGCATTTAGCCCTCAAGGGCTTTGGTAAAAAGCCATGTTTTTACCTGGTGCCGAAACGAGACCAGTGTCTGCCCCAATCGGGCCTCCAAGGGGAGGGCATTCCACAATCGGGGTGCCACAGCAGAGAAGGCCCTCTCCCACATTCCACCATAGTGTATGTCTCGTACTGGTGGGTCGCAGAGGAGGGCCCCTCCAACAGATCTCAGTTCTTGGGCAGGCATATATAGGGAGAGGCACTCCCTCAAGTATCAAGGTCCGAAGCTGCTTAAGGCTTTAAATGTCATCACCAAAACCTTGAATTCCAACTGGAAACGTATTGGCAGCCAGTGCAATTCCTTTAAAACCGATATTATATGGTTTTTATGAGCAGTCTAGCTGCTGCATTTTGCACTAGCTGCAACTTCCAAGTCATCTTCAAGGGCAGCCCCACGTAAAGTGCATTGCGATAGTCTAATCGGGAAGTTACCAGTGCATGTACTACTGTGGCGAGGTTATCCCTGTCCAGGAAAGGCCGTAGCTGGCGGATTAGCTGAAGTGGCCCCAAGTACTCCGGGCCATGGAGTCCACCTGGGGCTCCAGTGACAGGGATGGATCTAGGAGTACTCCCAAGCTACACACCTGCTCCTTCAGTGGGAGTGCAACCCTGTCCAGGACAGGCTGCTTACCCAATTCCCGGACCTGGGAACCGCCAATCCACAGAGCTTCCATCTTGTCAGGATTTAGCTTCAGTTTATTGCCCCTCATCCAGCCCATTATAGCCTCCAAGCACTGGTCCAGCACCTTCACCGCCTCAGCTGACTCCAACAACAAGGAGAAATAGAGCTGAGTATCATCAGCGTACTGGTGACACCCCACATATGTAAAGAAACATTATCTGTCTGAGTGGTATGTGGCCAGGACCTGTTAGGACTACTTGCACTCATGAAGTATAATATGAACCTGCAGTTTGGTTACTATTCCTGCTCCTTGTAAATACTAGCATGGAAGGTATTGGTCTAGTGAAGATCAGTGGTATTATCTGAGAAGCCACCAACATTTGAAATATTGGGTGGACATTACTGATCTAGTGGAATTTCTCAAGGTTTTGTTAAATTATGATTATAGCTGCATATTATTTTGTACACATCTGGGGTAGTGGCTTTCTGCCCATAATAAACATTGGAGGACAAGGAAAGATCTGTAGTTCTTTGTAGAGGTCTTAAGTCTCTAGCTGAAAACAGACCATTGTTCCTGCATTGTAGAAATAACCCCAGCCTCTAACTAGACTTGCTTCTCATGTCTCTGCAGCCCTTAATTCCTGTTTCTTGTGTGCCCTGTTGATTGGCTTCAGACTTCGAGGGTGCTGCCTGTTATTCTTTTGGAGAAAGTTGTAAAAATTGTTCTTGCTTCACACATCCTTTTTTGTAAGGCACCTTTATCTCTGTAATTGGGGAATTATGTTGTCAATTTTTAGCGGGCCGCTTACAAGTCTGCATGTGATACTCTTACATGCAGTTATGTATGTACTTCCTCCCCTTTCTGACAAGCTTAGTGCCATGCTAATAATTGTATGAACTTAACTTGTAAGCCACTTTGAGGGTTTCTAGAGAACCAAAAGAAAGGATATACACTGAAAAATAATAAAGTTGTTTTAGCTGTGTTGGCTGTAAGTATTTTGATTGCAGATAGCATGGTAACAAAATAATCTATTACAGCCCTCTTACATATTTATCACAAATTATTTGCCATTTTTTTCTGTAGCAGAGACATCATGAAATTATGTTTTAGAAAAAGATGTTAGATGGTATTACTTAAATTACGCATTATGAAGGTGGTATTTTGTATCCTTCAGCCTGAAAAGTTATCTAAAGTTCCACCTTTATAATGTGTTAATCTAAAGCTAAAGCTGTGTTAATCATGTTTGGCTATGATCCAGTGGTTTAAGCAAAATGTTGGCTTGGGGTGATGGGATTTGTAGTCCAACACATTTGGAGGGTGCCAGCTTCGGGGAAGGCTAATGTAGAAGGCTGGGAATATAATAAGCTAGTCTTCTGTGAATTATTTCCTGTCTAACTCAGGAGTTCTCCTGCTATTCTGATTCTTCCTATTCCTCCTCACTAGGCTAGAAACTTTGGGGAGAAAATGGAGACACTCTCCCAGGAACCTCTTCTTTGTATGGAAACAATGGGGCTCATCTCAATAGACCTTGAGCAGGATATGTTCCTGACTGGGTAGCTGCTATTTCTCTGGTTGAGGACAGGCAGTCACCATTTATAGTCCTGTTATTTATTTATTTATTTATTTATTTATTTATTTTCCACCATGAGGGAAGGTCTGAAGAATTTCTCCTCTCTTTTTCCCTTTTTATCTTGGCTTGCTACTAGTTCCTGACTCTCCTACTAAGGTTTCATCAGGAGCCAAACTTTATATGAGTATAACTTTGGGAATGGACTTCTGCTTCCTTCTTGAAATAATTTCAGAAATTGGATGGTGGATGGGTGAGGTGAAAGCACTGACTCTTCCTACATTTTTATTCGTATGTTTGCAACCTACAATAGATACAGAGATCAAATGTGGTGTTCCTTGTATTGCTTTAATTCAGTTAAGATGCCCCATCTACAGTTGGTATAAAATGATAGACATTACGAGCTACATTCCTAAGGGCACAATCTTATTCATGTTTAGACAGAAAAGCATCCTACAACTCCCAGCATTCTCCAGCCAGCTGTGTAACTTTTTTTCTGTATAAACATGCTTAGGATTGCACCCAAGGTTTCTCCTCTTTGTAGTGAAACTAAGTTCGCAGTCTTATATATCTGTACCTGGGAGTAAGTCCCATGGAATTCAGTGGGACTTACCTCTGAGTAGACCTGCATAGGATCGCATTGCAATAGTTTTTTCTGAGTGTATTTTGAAAAAAATACAGTATGGGAGTGTTTTAACTTTTGGAAAAGAAAGTATTTTCTGAAAAGACAACTTCTAATACTTGCATATATATATTTTTAACTTTCCCACAGATATGCACTTATTTGGCCATTATCCTGCTCATGATGATTTCTATCTAGTAGTGTGCAATATCTGCAATCAGGTAGTCAAGCCACAGGTTTTCCAGTCACACTGCGGTAAGTGAAAACTTTTGTTCCTGGATTATGGCTCGGTGTACATGTCCCATAAGAAATGGTGCGTTGGCAGTTTTCATTTGAACGCCTCATCTTTTAAA
The DNA here is from genome assembly GCF_057233095.1 of Heloderma suspectum. Lineage (NCBI taxonomy): Eukaryota > Metazoa > Chordata > Lepidosauria > Squamata > Helodermatidae > Heloderma > Heloderma suspectum. Next base: position 104,593,889 of record NC_139464.1, read on the forward strand.
ATCCATTTAGATTAATTTCCCTAAGGTTAGAATCTTGAACACATGTAAAACACATCCAGTTGCTGGTGGTAGCTTTTACAGGAGGAGTGGCAGACGTTTGTTTGTTTGTTCATTTGTTTGTTTGCACATGACTTCCCTTCCAGAGCTAGCCCAAAGACAGAAAATCATAGTGGCCCCTCCCTTCCTATTAGTCAGGGTTGGATAATCTAGCTCACCCCAGTTGGCTTGGTGGCAGGGGAGGCAGGCTCCGGGAAGGGAGATGAGCCTAAACCTGCATCTTCAAGAAAAGGCAAGGTGACGTGCCTCTGCCTCCTTCTTTCAGCTCCGAGCTGGAGAAGGGAGGGAGAGGTGCACGGGCTGCCCTCTCTTCTGAGCTTGGAGCGCCTATTAGGTGCAAAGGCCAGTTGATGTGCCTCCACCTGCCCCCTGAATCTTGAAGCTGAAAGGGGAGGCAGAGGCTTGCCTCTGTGCCTGCGAGGAGCTTGGAGCACCCTTCAGGCACAGGAGGACAAGCAAGCCCCAGTCCTCCTCTCCAGCTCTAAGCTGTTGGGGAGTGTGGCTTGATTTCTGCCCTCCCTCCCCAGCTCTCAAGCTAGGAGCTGGAAAGAGGAGCAGATTTCCCCCAACCTCATGCTGGGTTGCATGAGGTTGCAACCCAGCAACGCTCCTGCCTCTGGAGCGGGGCTGGGGGCTGGTGACAACAAATTTTTGCGTGGCCAGTAAGGCTAGCCAAGATTTGTCAGACCCTGTCGCCACTAATTTACATGGGTACAATTCGCTGGGATATTATCCCTGCGCAGCCCCTGTTGAAATTAATGTTGTACCCCATGGTTCAGATCTGCCAGTTTCCCACTCTGCTGTCCTTAATGGCCATGCTTGGATTACTTTCTCATTGGGCAGAAGTTACAATCAGTGAGGTGAGTGGGCTTGAATGGGGTGTGCCTGTCATGGTTCTGGGCCAATCAGATGTCCACACATGGAGATAACGTTTGCATAGGGACTATGTGCATAACACTGAATGTGCATAGGCCCAAACCATGTAACTCATATGCTACATACAACCTGGGAATCTACCAGGTGGGATGAGTAGGCATAATTCTGTTCATAGCCTCCACCCAGCATGAGGATTGTGTGAAGTGGGCTAAAATCCACTCCAAATCCACCTTGTCTTGCGTCATGGTAGGGCTTCCTCTGTCCCCTGCTATCTGCATATGTCAGTGACTACTTCCTATGCTGGCCAGCCCCCATCTGTCCACCGCATAAGAGGCAATTAATACAGGACCATGATGGGCCAATCAGTTACACAACAGGAGTTCAATTCAGCAATCCTCCCACAGAAAGGTATCAGCTGTTTGCAGTACTTGCTTAGACAACATTCTTTCTGCTCTTTAACATGGAGGACCAAATCAAGTTTATGGAAAGTTGCTGTCTGGATACAGTCCTACTTGGCAGTCAGTTCCCTTTCAGATCAGTGGGATTTACTTTCAGACAATGTTTTTAGGGTTGGGTATACAATTATTTTGACGCACCCCTGGTGAGAAGTGTACCCAGTTATAATAAAGCTGTGTTAATTGTCAGTCAGTAAGACTTTGCCTTGAAACCTTTTCTTATGATTTTCTTAAAATTTAAGCAGCATAAAAGGGTAGGCTGATGTAAGTTGCACTGACACAGCAAAATACTCTATTTAAATATTGGAGTTTATACTGGCCATGAGTACTCCTTTTTCATTGACCTGTTACACATACATTATTAGCCTTTTATGTGCATTTGTATGTCTATACATAGTTGCAGTACTTCTCATTTTGAAGTATTGGCTGTGAATGCCAAGCCCGTGTGCATTGGATCTATAAGTACAACGTGATATTTTTGCTGCACCAGGTTCCATTGCTAAATTGAGATATTGCATGTATGCTTGAAGGAGGAGGTTTGGACTAGGATCTACTTAAGCATGTGAATGCTATTCACATTGTCTGGGCTTATCTATCCTTCTGTTATGGATTAATGAATTTCTCTCATTTTTATTTTATTTATTTATTATGTTTCTATATCACCCAATAATTGAAGCTCTCATGAACCCTTCATTCCCATTATGGCGGTTTCTGATTTGACTAACAAATATTTTTAGTTTTTCTGCCTACTAGTATATTATCGGTCTCCAGGGTGGACAATCTGGTGCCATCCAGATGTTTTGGACTACTTCTCCTATAATCCCCATCCATTGGCCATGCTGGGTGTGACTCATGGGAGTTGTAGTACAAAACATCTGGATGGCACCATGTTGCCTATCCCTGGTCTATTGGTATTCTATTGGTAAAAACAAAGGGGTGATGTAAGGATTTGGCAAGGACACTTAATATGTAGGTCTTGTGAACTCTGTCTTGTACGTGTTCCTTGGGTCCTTCACTGTAACAAAGCTAGCTGTTGTTTTTGGGGGCTCACTGCAAAAGAGTGAAAGGTAGTTACTTCTGAAGTATAAGTATTTGGTTTTGCTATGTGCTCAAGATGTTTCTCTCTCATCTAGCATTCCTCTCAGTCCTGTGTGCAACAAGCAATTTAAGAACACTTTTAGAGCAAATATATCTTCACAACAGGAAACTGTTGCCTATGCTGGAGGGAAATAGTGAAAAGTGATCTTTTAAAGGTAATTTGCCCAAGAAAACAACCTGTGAGGAGAATTTGAGATTTCTTTATTAGACTGTTGTGTGCCACAAAGAAAAGCATGTCTGGCTTCTGTTTGAAAGGGTTGTGAAAGTGAGCATAGTTTAGGACTCCAGGTCTTGTGCTGCCAAGAGGAAAGAGTCCAATAATGAAAAAATAAAAATAAAAATCCAGGGTTAATGAATAAAGTGGTGGTCCTTGTTTTTAGGGGCCATGATCTGATCAAGAGATGTTCAGATCCAGGCCAGATCTATGCAGACAGTCGCAGTTCAGTTTTAAAAGCAGTTTGTCTCTTTGGGAGCTCCTGCACTGAAGATGGCAAATGAAGCTCTTGTTGCATCCATACGGCTGGGTCCAGATAAATGCACACTTAAGGGGGCTTGGGGAAGCAGACATCTCCTCTGGCGTCCTTCTCCTCGGCAGTCCCTGAAAAGGCTCCTCCAGGTGTTGAAGGACCCCGCTGAACAGCCTGGGCTGTGGGGCAGGGGACTGAGAGCGATGAAACTGGCTTGCAAGAAAATGAACTTGGGGCTGATGTAATGACTAAAAGTGAACAAACTTTTTAAGATGAGTTGCCTGATGATGGTGAGATGAAAAGCAAATGCTAATTTAAATGGAAAACTGTGGGTCTCAGTTTACAAGATTTCATGGTTAACAAAGTATCAAAATAGTGTTCCATAAAGTAAGGCAAGTTATTACAGTTAGAGTATTTAGGAAACCAGGTGATTTAGGCAACATCTTAGTTGGGTACATTCTATCAGGCTAATTTAGGCCAAAAAAACCTATACCATCAAATCTAGCCATGTGGAAGTTATCTCTATTACGGTGGCTATAATTTGAGAGATGAACTGAGCACACTCCGGGAGAGAGCGGAGGACAGGAGGGCCTGGCGTGCTGTGGTCCATGGGGTCACGAAGAGTCGGACATGACTTAACGACTGAACAACAACAATTTGAGAGAGGAGTTTGGAACATGGTTCCTTCAACTGCCAGAGTAACAGTGCATGCGTATGCATGTTTATTGGGAAGTAAGTCTTGCTATGTTTGATGCAGCTTACTCTCTAGTAAGTGTGTTTAAGCTTTCAACCTAAGTAGAAGGAATTGGATCTCTATTTAGGAAGTTCATTTTCAGTTGAGATTTCATTTTTGCACATGAATCCATTGCTCTGTATGAATCAGTTCTCGTATGAGACCTTTTGACAGCTTCTCACTGCTTTGGCCTACTACTTCCCACCTACAGCTTCCACTGTCAAATTCAGCCTACAACCGCTCGCCTTCAAGGCCCTTTTTGATGTCACCCTGTCCCTGACTCTCAGATGACGTTCAGAGAACCTTGTAAGAATAAGCCACCCATCTCTGCAAGTTCTTGTCTAGAAAGCAGCTTTCTCCTAGGGCTAGTTTCTGGGATTCACTTTGTGGCCTCCCTGTAGGTCTAAGTGTCTTACGTTCATATGTACATGCTGAGTGTAACATGTGATTTCACTGCATCCGCTGCATTTAAACATACTGGGAAGCCCTGGCTGTGTATGTGCAATATTTTGTATGCGTGTGCGCGCAAGTGCGCGCGCACACACACACACACATATACATATACACAACTGTATGTTTGGATCTACGCATGTGTAATATAGCTAATTACACATGTGCCTTCTGTTTAGGAATCTTGTAACGTCTAAAGTGGCCCATGCTCCTTCCTGGAATGGCCCTCTGTTGCCCTGACAACCATGAAAGGCTTAAGAGACAGAGCTCTGCTCCTGTCCTGGAAGTAATTTTTCCTTTTTAATAAAGAAGTAGACTTTCTTGCCTTCTGCCCAGGAAAGGGCTAAACCTATACGTATTGTCTGGGAGGGATTCTTTCTCTTCCAGTTTCTTTGGCACCATCTCCCCAATAGCAGATTGCCCAGTGGGTCTGACTATTGGTTATGACATAAAAAATATCGGTTTTTTTCTAAAGGAATATACAGCTATCATCTTAGGTGTTTTGCTGTTGCTGTTTCAAATGGTGGTTAAAAACTACTACATTGTGAACGACGCTTTATTCTTTTGCAAAAGCAATACCATTAAAAATTGGTAATTTCCAAGGAACATGACTGTGTAACATTTCATTGTTTACTTCCTGTTAACAGTCACGTACTCTTGGATAGTAGCATAACATGTGATGTTTGTAGGGTAAGGAGGTGATCCAGTCCCTTGTTGCATCTATCCCTTCTGGTGCATACTGGTCTGTATGTGGAGTTCCCCTACGGCATTTCCGTTTGATTTCCTGCCTCCGATAGATACCAACTCTAGTAGCAGCAGCCTTGTGCCTGAAGGAGTCAGAGGGGTTTAGGTAACTTTTGCAGCATAGCAGTTTGCTTCTTTAGGCTGCCCTTTCTTTGATACTCTGAGTTAGCTAAAGCACAGCTAATCAACTGTCTCATTTTATTTTCAGTATCTGAAAGCTTCCAGTCATTTACCCATTTGTTAGAGTCACTTCCTTGGCTGCTTTAAATAACAGCCACTTCTTGCCTAAAAGCTGAGGCTACCATAGACAAATGTACAGTAATGCTTACTGATTACTACTTCTTGGTAAAGAATGGGGGGGGGGTTTGCCACTGGAAAATGAAACTGGCCTGGTGTATGACTTTATGGCCCTCCTGAGAAGAATATTAATTATAATTTAAAACTGTGTTAATCTCTGCTTCTCTGTCTAGTATAAGGGCAGCAAAATCATCAGTGGCTCATCGAAGCTGGTTGTGTATCACTAGGAAAACTTTCATAACAGTTACTGCAATGCACAATAAGTCAGCTACTTAGAAAGTACTGTGAAGTGTCACAATACTTCATAACTTGCTGTCAAGTAAATAGGTTTAAGAATGGGGTGTAAACAATAGAACTGGAATATTTTAGAATAAGTTAGGATGGGGAGGCAAGAAATTCAAAAATATTTAAGTGCTTCTTCAAACCATGGGCACAGATAAAGCTATGGACCTAGTCTCCTTTACAGGCATCTGCTAGGGGCTGAACGTGTGTATTTATTGTTACATTTGTATATCTGATATTTTATTCTAGTGGTTTTTCAATTTTATTTTTTGTGTTTTAAAATGACTATAAGCTACTTCAGGAACCTGTGAGCTGCGAAGCATTACTTAGAAATAGCATTATTAGATGAGGAAAACATAATAAATACACATTATTCTCCAGGACAGCTTTCCCAGGTGGGTTTGGTCCCCCTTCTGGAACAGGGAAGGCAGGGCTGAAGAGCCATGTCATGTAAGGTAGGAACTAGCCACGTATCCCCAGGCTGTTGTCCTGACCAAGTCAGGGTTCTGTCAGAGCTCTGTGGGGAATGCAGCCTAGAACCCATCACTGGCATATTCGCAAATGAGTGTCCTCCCCCAACTTTTCCTTCTTCCTGAGAAGAATCAGGAACCAGTACTTAAAGCCTGTTATGGTGCGGAGGAGATCTTCTACATGAGGCAAGTTGTCCCAGGTTAGCTGCTCTGGGGATCAAACAGCTCCTCACAGCTAGCTTTACCCCAGCATTCCTGCTGCTTCAGGGAGTTGTGACAAGTTGGTACGTTATCCTAGCCGAAAGTAAGCCCCATCTTGGAAGTGGAAATAGTGCCTTAATTTTCCGGTGACTTAAGGCTACTATATTTTACTATACCTTTCAAAAGCAGGTAATGTCCTCATGGCACTCTACCAACACGTTCAGGGCATATAGGCATTATTCTTTGTAGCAGGAGGTACAGCAGCAGCCATAAGTACTGCCTTTATTCTTCTTGCTCTAGAGAGCATTGATGGGACAGAGAGAGGTTTCTCTCTCTCTCTCTCTCCCCCTCTTTCCCTCTCGTATCGTATGTTCTTCAGTGTTCCAAGAGTTGGGGAATACAAGAGTGATTCTGGACCTGAAAAGAGTAAACATGTTCATCATAAAGAAGCCTTTCAGGGCAGAGATCCTTTGTTGCATTCCTGTAGGGCTAATTCAAATCACTTTTAGACTATTGCAATGCATTCTATGTTGGCATTGCAATAGTCTGAGAGCATCCAAATGCCCTTGAAGAGCATCCGGAAGCTGCAGATGGTACAAATTGCGGCAACAAGGCTGCTATCCGGTGCACAGTATTGAGACCATATTACACCTGCCTTAAAAGACCTCCACTGGTTGCCAGTTGCTTTCTGGGCTCAATTCAAGGTGTTGGTTTTAACTTTTAAAGTCTAAATGGCTTAGGACCTGGCTATCTAGGGGACCCCTTGTCTCATTATGAACCAGCCTGAGTATTCAGAGTTGCAAGAGAGGTCCATCACCTGCATTACCTTTTGTCAGGCACACATGAAAGCACTTTCTCCAGTGTCACTCCCAAAAGGTGGAATGCACTTCTTCAAGAAGTATAATTGGGTCCCACTCTCTTGCCTTTTAGAAAGGGTGGGAAGACTTTTTAAATATAGCCTTTTAAATTATGTAGTTGTGTTAACGGTCTATTGTTTTACTGTTCTTACTGTTTTTGTTTTTATTTTAAGTTTTTAAAAATTTCTGTGCACCGCCTTGATGGCTTTTTAGCAAATAAGGTGGTATAGAAAGTTACTAACCAATAATAAATAATCAGGGAAACTATATAGCATATAGATATAGATCTCATGGGGGGGGGAATACCTGCACATCCCTGTTTATCTTTAACATACTGCTTCATGATATTCCCTGTTAGCTCATATCAGATTGCTTGGTGGTCACTTACACACTTAAATGAACTTCTGATTCACTTCCCTTCTTTCAAGGGATCCATGATGTAGCAGTTAGTTTCCTTTATGGCTCCTTGGCTTTCTGATCAATGAAGCAAAGACATTTCTTCTATCTGCTCAGAAGATTCAGCATTTGGATGTTTTTCTAGGTATGAAACAGAACAGCTTTTTTTCACTTAGAGAAGATGACTTCAACTTCTATTAAGTGCTAGACTCAAAGATCAAAAGAAGCTGCTCTGTCCATCTTCAGTCATTTGTCAGGCTCCTTGGGATGGTGGTGTCCAGCGTGGAATGTATTCCTTGGTCCAATCTTCACTCATGACCTCTTCAGACCTTTCTACTATCCTGCCAGGACCAAATATCCTCACAGTTGAACACCTGCCTTCCCACAGAGGGTGCCAGCCTCTCCAGCTATGGAGCCTACTGAGTATAAAGTTTCTGAAAATATGAGTTGATTCATCTAGTCCTCAAGGCTTCTGCTCTGAGACTCTGTGACAGGGACATCCTAGTTTGCACATACAACCGCAGGGCCAAGGCTTATGTGGACAGACAGGGAAGAACAGATCTCCTCTGTTCCTCAAGGATGTGATCTCCTTACTTCATTGGGTGGAGCCTTTTCTCACCTCCCTTGGTGGCCAAGCATTAAACAGAAAAGTTTAACACCCAGAAGACAGGCTTAGTCGATAGTCTGTGGTCCAGTTGGTGTGGGATGTGATTCCTCTGATCTTGTCCAAGGTAGGCTTCTGTGAGGCCAGATCACCCTGGGATGGTGACCTAGTTTTAGGATAATTTGGCTCTGGTGGCTCGGGCTGATGGGAGTTGTAGGCCAAAACACCTGGAGGGCCCAAGTTTCCTATCCCTGCCCTAGGCAGTCAGATGGGCTGTTTGAGGTAGATGGTGCAGGAGAGGACCTTGGTGAAGAATCCCAGAATTGCCAGAAGCCGCCGTTGGTCTGGGACAGAGAAGGTCATGAGGTCTGAAAACAGGGGCACATGGAACAGCATCTGCTTCCTGCTGCTCCTGATTGTTCCGGAAGTCAGGGGGAGGGGAGGAAAGATGTGCTGATGAGTTTGCAGCCAACGAGCTTGCAGAGCATCCGCTAAGGCTGTGTTTCTCTTTTGCAGTCCACTTGTGTGAAGAGGCATTTGATTGTTTGTAGTAGAAGCAAATTTATCCCAAATATTAATTTGGCTTTTCGCAGGGCCTAAGAATGGATTTTGCCCTATTTCTGTGCTGCTCTCAGAGGGCGATGGCCAAATAATACGTTCTACTGTCTCATTGGTGAAGTTGAGCTATTTTCTTTTGCTCCTGTGTAAACATGTGAAATCTGGATTGGGACCATGGCATTCTGGAAGGGATTAAAAAAGGATTCCAATGGAGGCTCCCCCCCTTTTTTAATGCCTTCAGGGTGGGGGAACCAGGTGAAGGGGCGGGTTTAATCCTTCCCTCCCATAGCACCATGGACCTGATCTGCATGTGCTTACACAAGACTAAAGAAAAATAGGCTCAGCTACACCAAGGTGAGATGGCTAACGGCTCCTAGTCCTGATGGCTACATGCTGCTTTCAGTATTGGAGGCAATATGCCTCTGTATACCACTTGCGGGGGAACATGGGTGGGAGGGTGCTGTCGCACTCATGTCCTGCTTGTGGGTTTCCCATGGCAGCTGGTTGGCCGTAGTGTAAACAGAGCGCTGGACTAGATGGACCCTTGGTCTGATCCCGCATGGCTCTTCTTATGTTGTTAGATTAGTAGAACATGTAGTTTGGCCCCAAGAGTGGCATACTCTGGATATTGGTGGTCTTAACCACCTTATTGTAGTTCCTATCTTGGCTGCAGATTTTCCTCTTTCTCAGTAATTGCTTAGCCATCTTGGAGATAGGCGGGTGGGTAGTTCCCACCTTGCAAGAAACAGATGTTCAGCCCTGCCTACCCAGTGGTGTGACCTAACCCATATAGGGATATCCTCCTATCCACCAGAAGAATTTGTCAGGTAAGAACTTCTTGATTTTCACAAGCATCTATATCTTGAGGGCATACTGAATGGCAAGATTCTAGAACCAGTTTACAGGCCTGGTCTTGGAGAATGACAGCATGCACCTTTCTCATATTGCTTTTGTGTGTATCTTCTGACATGGATATGAGTCTGGAAGACTCGGAACCTTTGAGATGAAGTACTGTTTGCTTAAGCAAGAAGATGTTTTTTTTCCTTTGGGGGCTATCCCACTTAGGGCACAATCCTATGTATGTTTAGACAGAAAACAGTCCTACAACTCCCAGCATGCCCCAGCCAGCCATGCTGGCTGGGGCATGCAGGGAGTTGTAGGACCTTTTTTCTGTCTAAACTAGCATGGGATCACACGCTTAATTTCCTTAAGCTAACCTTTGCAGTATTGCCTGGTAACTACAAAAACTCTACTAGGTTGTGTGAGTAAGAAGTCTCTTACTTCTTGTAAGAGGTTGGGGTTGGACTCGATGGCCTTGCAGGACCCTTCCAAACCTACTATTCTATGATTCTTACTATGGTATAGATTCTTCCAAAGCTTTTATATTGAATGGTCCTCTAAAACAAGGGTGGGCAATTTCTGGAGGCCAGTTCCACCCCCACCCCCCACAGGACCCACCAGGGTCTGCAACTCTCCCTGCCAGGGTGGGGGACATATGCAGGCTATGGACGATGTGTTGCCCATGCCTTCCCAGATGGAAGGAGCCAGTCCTTCATTCAAACAGTTTCTGTTAAAAATTATTCAAGGTGCCATAACAATGAATAATTTCCAGTTTGTACATGCAATATGTTAGTTAATATAAGAGATACTGGATTTGTTCCTCTAGATTTTTTATGGGAATCCAGAAGAGGACAAAATTTGGGTTTAGGCACCCAAATTTTTCTTGACAGCAGTGCATGAATTCTTTCTCACCAGGTGGGAGTTACCAAGAATGCTGGAATTTTTTATATACTAATGTTTGAAGAAGATAGCCAGATCTTCAGCTTGGCAATCTGATTTCTGAGTTTCTGAAGACTCCAATACACGATTTCTTCAGGGTTCTTTCTGCCACCCCCCACTTTGCCGCGTGTGTGCACATACACACACGCGCGTGTGCGCACATACACACACGCGTGTGCGCGCACACACAGTCTTATACTTTTCTTCTTTAAAATGAGAGTTGTAATGTTGTAACTGTGATAAAGGTGGTCTGGATAAATCTTAATTGCTATTAAAATATATGTATATTCTGTCCTGGAATGAGCACTGAAAACTGGTTTTGCAGGTTTCCAGTGTACTGGAGAAAGATCAGAGATTGTGGCTGTTCATTGGCTAGCACGTGCGATGTCACCCGTATACCACTCCTCTCCCAACCCTGAGGACTGTTAGCAACTGTTTTGTGTTTCCATTCAGCTGTACATGAATGGTGTGTGTGTGTGTGGAAAGTGGCAAACGTACGTGTGCTGCTCTAATGTTAGTTTATTCTTTAAAAAGCAACAGCATTGCACTGCATACATTGAATTGACAAGGCTGCAGGGTGTCTCGAAGTTGTGTATGCCTGCAAGACAATTTGCAAAGCCAGGTTGACACCATGGGCCTCTCTTTGAACTTTGTGCAAAAATGCATTCTACGTACGTTCAGTAATTTCAGCCCAATGCTTTCATTGTGGGAAAATAGGTTATTGTATTACTGGCAAGATAAGATCAAGGTTTTTTTGTCATTTGAAAAGCATTTCTTTTTATTTAATCACTTAGTTTTCATAGTTTTATATACTAGCGCTTTAGGTCGACTGCTTACATGTATGTAGCCAGTAGAGGGAGCTCATATCATGTTTGTCCTTCAGTGACTGGCTGGCCGGCCTTTTCTGGACCCCGGAGGACGCTTCTGCAATAGAACACCAAGAGCAGGCGCTTTCCTTGCTGCAGGCAGAATTCTTGCCATCTCACTTGGCTGTTCAGCCCACAGATTGATTGGAAGATGTCTTGGGATACTTTTTAACCTGGATTCAAATTTCGGCCTGCACCGAATTGCCCTGCTTAGTTTACAATCACAGCTTTTAAGGAATATGGGGGCAAATGACAGAAGAACAAATGAGTCCAGACTTCGCAGAGCTGTATGTGTGCTTATTCAGTGTATCTCTTAACTTTTAAAACATAAACCAAAAGTATATGTAATTCTGAGTGCTCTTTAATTTGTTTTACTGAATCAGATTAGTAAAAGTTCCTCGCTTTATAGTTAATGAGCAGTAGCTATTGGCAAGGTGCAGCCAGAGTTGCATTTGGGATAAACAATAAATATGACCCATGAGGGCTTTCCAGACTGATGTTTGTCTGTCTGCAGGATGCTATTCTTATTTGGAGGACGCTAAGAAAGCGCCAGTACCATTGCCTTGGCAAACCCCTGCTCCCACATCCATGTTTGTTGATTTAAAGCTTGGGTGAGTAAAAGTGGGGACATTTGCAGGGGAGAATCTGCGGAAGGAGCAGATGCTTAACCCTGCCCGCCTGCTCGCCACTACTCTCCACTACTCTCCACAACCTCTCCCTTTCAGGATTTCTTTTTCCCCCTGCTGTGCTTATTCCAGACTTTTTGAGCCTGGCTGGGAGGAAATCAATTGGGGGAGGGGGTTGAGGGGAAAAAGGTGTGGGCAGGGAGCAGTTAAAGACCCCTCCTAGTGCCCATCAGTTCACCACCGCCACTTCTCGCTCTCCCTGACAGTATGACCTAGTAAACACGTGCTTTTCAAAGTAGCACATAGTTTCATTGCAGCACTGGCACTCTTTCCTTTCACTGAAGAGTTACAACATTTATGGGTTAAAATCCTCGGGACAGATTTGTTTATTCTAGGAACAGAGTAGGAGTGAATTTGGGAGTAGGAGTAAATTTGGTCAGGAGTTCTTTTGATCTGCGAGAGGATATGCAGCCTACTCTAGATGGGCCTGCACTTCTCCTGAAGAAGCAGGTACACAGGTTGCATACAGGAACACTTCCTTCTGGATGCTGAGATGACAGTAGTTGCCAGGAGTGCCTTTTAACAGTTTTGACTGATGTAATAGTTGTAGCCTGTCCTAGAGAAGACAGCTCTGGCATCAGTTGCCCATGCTTTAATTGGCAGCTGATTAACAGTTGTCAGTTGGCAACAGAGAGCTTGGGCTATTGGGTGGTACAGAAATAAATAAATGATCTTGTTGATTGCACATTTGTTTCGAAGCTCAATTTAAAGTGCTGGTCGTGGCCTTTAAAACAGGGGTGTGAAACATTTTTCAGTCCAAGGGCTGAACTCCTCTGGGAAACATCTTGGGGGCTTATTCTATTTGTGGGTGCGGCCTAAGGCAAAGTGGGCATGGCTAAATGCCGAGAGATGGGGCCAAAGCATGATTCCTACCAATGTTAAGCTTATAAGTTAGCAGGACTGAATTACTCAGCAAGCACCTTCAAATAGCATCCAAAATATCAAGCTTCTCCATGTCTACTCACAAGTAAGCAGGGAGAGCGTCTACATGCCCACTCAGCACTCACTCAGCAGTAGCTTCCTCCCTGAGCCCTGCCTTCTCTCCCCAGCAGGAAAAACCTCTTATTTATCTGCTGAGCACTGAGAAAGGGAGCCTATTTCAGTGCTCATTATGGAATTAGCAAGAAGACATAGAGTTCAGAGCTTCGGAATGGTCAAACTTAGAAGATTATTACAAAAATAGAAGTAAAAGATGAGTGTGTATGTGAGCAATATTCAAATAGGGTCAGTGCACAAGCAGCATTTGAACAGGACTGGCAACAATCTGTTTGAGACTACGAAGACAGGATGATGTAAAGGAAGTGAAGCTGTGTGAGACAGAATAGTATAGGAGCAAAGACGGGGAGGACAGAGAGCTTTGTTCCAAATAAGGACATGGAAGGATGCTAGAGAAGTGGATGGACACCCAGGAGATCTAATCACAACAGGGCAAACTTGACATAACTGAATTGGGGCTTGAGTTGGCACAGTTACGGAAGATTGAGATTTGGAGAGGAGAGAGAAGAAATTGAAAACAGAAAGGACCAAAATGGTGACATTACCTAATCCTGAGCAGGAGGACAAAAGGGGCTTCTCTTCAGAGAGAGGGAGTGAATCTTGCAGGTCAGGAGGATCTTCAGTCCAGAACACAGGGGCTGTCCTTCTGCCTTTAGCTTTGGTATCTTATGAGGCTTTTTGGTGAAAAGCTTGAAGGGGGGAACAGGAGGCTGTGCATCCCTATGGAGCCCCAACTAGACCAAGAGCAAATTCTGGGTGGAGGTCTCTAACCCTAAGGAATGCTAATGAGTGCTCATGTGTTTATTACCAGCAGCAGCACTGCTTTTGGCCTAGTCCTGTCCTTTGCCAGGGCCAATTCCAAGGGGTGCAGAGAGTGACGGACTGGGAGCCGGGAGATCCGGGTTCTAGTCCCCACTTGGCCATGGAAGCTCACTGGGTGACTTTGGGCCAGTCACAGACTCTCAGCCCAACCTACCTCACAGGGTTGTTGTTGTGAGGATACAACGGTGAGGAGGAGGATAATGTAAGCCGCCTTGAGTTCCTTGCGAGAGGGAGAAAGGCGGGGTATAAATGCAATAAATAAATAAATAAGCTATGTGTAGAGCAGCCTTCTCCAAGGTGGTGGCTCTAGTTGTTCTGGACTACAACCCCCACCATCCCTGACCATTGCCCATGCTGGCTGGGGCTGGTGGGAGTTGTAGTTCAAAACATCTGGCAGGCACCAAGTTGGGGAAGGCTGGTATAGAGTAAGGTTTCTGCATATATCCAGAGTTCTCACACCTCTTTATAAAATGCGGGTAGGCTACTCCTAATATAGACTTCAAGATGAGGACAATAAATACATACAAGACTATCTTGACCTAGTTCCTCAAGCCTCTCTCTGATTCACCTTCCCAGGCAAAACGGAGATAACTGGAGACAAGCTGCTAATGGGATACTTAGAGTGGCAGTGATGCTGAGCTTCCCGGTAACACCTTCCATAGAGGTTTAATTCTTTGGTCTTGCTGTTTGCTGTGGAACTGTTAAGCTGCAGGTGCGCACACACAATTCATACTTGCAACACACATACAGTCAGGGCCAGAAATATTGGAACAAGGATAACTGTTTTGGCAGTTGGCCTCTGTACACCACCACATTGGAGTTGAAAGGAAACACACCCAGATGGGAGTGAAGTCAGGACTTTCAGCTGTAATTCAAAGGGTTTGACAAAAGTGGGGCACGAACCATTCAGGAAGGACAGCCAGTGGCCTACACCCCCCCCCCCATCGTTGGTGGCTCATAAGTAATGGAACAAATGGTTGACAAGCAGCTGCATGGCCAGGTGTGGCCTGTTTCCTGGGTACGCCATGACCAATCAAGCAGGTAAAAGGCCTGGAGGTGGTTCTGAGTGTTCCATTTGCATTTGGTAGCTGTTCACTGGAACTCCCAACATGAGGTCCAAAGAGGTGTCCATGCGGTGAAGGAGGCCATCATTAGGCTGAGGAAACAACATAGACCCATCAGAGAGATAGCAAAAACAGTGGGAGTGGCCAACACAACAGTTTGGAACATCCTGAAAAAGAAGGAATTAACTGGCAAGCTCAGCAACAGCAAAATGCCTGGAAGACCACAGAAGACAACTAAAGTGGGTGACCGCAGAATTCTGCTCATGGGGAAGAGGAACACTTTCACAACATCTAGCCAGGTCAAGAATGCTCTTGAGGAGGTAGGCATGTCATTGTCAACATCTACAGTCAAGAGACGGCTTTATGAATGTAAATACAGAGGCTTCACAACAAGGTGCAAACCACTGGTAACGCTCAAGAACAGACAGGCCAGATTAGCCTTTGCCAGTGAACACCTAAAAAAGCCTGCCCAGTTCTGGAATAAGATTCTTTGGACTGATGAAATCAAGATTAACTTGTACCAGAATGATGGGAAGAGAAAAGTGTGGAGAAGGAAAGGAGCAGCTCAGGATCCAAAGCATACCACGTCATCTGTCAAACATGGTGGAGGCAGTGTTATGGCTTGGGCATGTATGGCTGCCAATGGAACCGGGTCACTGGTGTTTATTGATGACCTGACTGCTGATAAAAGCAGCAGGATGAATTCTGAAGTGTATAGGGCTATACTTTCTCCTCAGATTCAGCCGAATGTTGCCAAACTGATAGGACGCCGCTTCATAACTGTAGATGGATAATGACCCAAAACATACAGCAGAAGCTACCCAAGAGTTTCTCCAGGCAAAGAAGTGGGATGTTCTTCAATGGCCAAGTCAAGTCACCTGATCTCAACCCAATAGAGCATGCTTTTCACTTAGTGAAGACAAGACTGAAGGCAGAAAAACCCACAAACAAGCAGCAGCTGAAGGCAGCTGCAGTGAAGGCCTGGCAAAGCATCTCGAGGGAGGAAACTCAGCATTTGGTCATGTCCATGGGTTCCAGACTTCAGGCAGTCATTGCCTGCAAAGGATTTTCATCCAGGTATTAAAGGCGATCCTTAAGTTTGAAATGATGTTGGTTTGTTCCATTACTTATGAGCCACCAACAATGGGGGTGTGGGTATGCCACTGGCTGTCCTTCCTGAATGATTCGTGCCCCACTTTTGTCACACCCCTTGACTTACAGCTGAAAGTCCTGACCTCGCTCCCATCTGGGTGTGTTTCCTTTCGACTTCAGTGTGGTGGTGTACAGAGGCCAACTGCCAAAACAGTTGTCCTTGTTCCAATATTTCTGGCCCTGACTATATATGCACTCAAACTCACTCAAAACAGTGAAAATGGAGAGGGTGTTGTTTTGAATGGTGATATGTGAAATATCAAAGTGTGAATATAAAACCCCACACATCTTGCAAGAGGAACTTCTCAAAGCATCTATGGTCCTTATTTTTAAGCCTTCTGTCCCAAGCCATTTTTGAAAAGTCTCTGTTGTCCAATAATTGCAAAACAATTGAAAATGTGTTTTAGAAAGTAATGGTTATCCACACCACATGTTGAGAACCTTCGTTTCTATCTGAAACAGTTTTGTGCGTACCTCCGCCATTCACTCTGCGAGGGAGGGGACACATTTCTTCTGATGTGCTTACGCTTTTGTTAAAATTAATAGTTAATTTTGCATAAGAACTTTCATTAATCGTTCTCAACTGACAAAATATTGTATGTAGGAGGTAGGAATTCATAAATGGGAATAAAGAGTGAAAACAGTTCAGCTGTTTTCCCATATTCCTTTACTAATCAACACCACTTTTACTAATTAGCTTTTGAAGGTTTTAGTTGGGATCCAAAAGGTGGTTTATGGTCTTCCATGGATGGAACTTGGGAGAACTTCAGGAACAGCTCCAGTACAATGGGAGGAGTGGAGCTTGGAAAGAGAAACCAGGGAGCCACAGTGCACATGCAGAAACAATGGAGTATGCTTAAGGCTGTGTAGTACCTGGCCCTGTTTTCCTTCTTTGAGGTAGCCTTTCCTTCATCCCCCATATATGATAATTATGGTCTAGTGCAGCCTTCTCCAACCTGGGGCCTTCCATATGTTTTGGACAAAAATTGCCAGCGTTCCTGACCATTGGCACCAGGCACCTCATTTCTGGAAGGCACCAGGTTGGGAAAGGCTTGTCTAGTGGCTAATGGATTGGACCTGGATTTGGTAGTCAAGGCTCCAAATTCTGGCTCAGCTACAATTGTTCAGTCTGTCTTACATGTTTACACAATGGCAAAAATCAAACGGATAACACTGTTTTGAAAACACACTAAGGTATAGATAAGTCCTTTCTGCTTGACTTTATGGAAGTGTAAATGTCAGTGAAATTGGAGATGGTGATGAAATATGCTCAGTTCTAACAGAATCAAATTCTATCTGTATGTTCTCCTGGCTATGTAATATATTCATCTTTTAAAGAACTTAATGACATTCTCACTCCCTCTTTGTTTACATTAGTTGGATAGACAAATGCAGTTTGGCTGGATTGTGCCTATAGTATTTGATGCTGTGGAGGAACCATAGCTCAATGAGTAGAGCACATGTTTTACATGCAGATGGTTACAGTTTCAATCTTGAGGCTCCACAGTTTAAATATTGGGTGGAAAGGCTGGGAAAGACCTCTCTGTAGATCTTTAAGACTCACTGCCCGAAGACACATGATACCTGCTGAAGCTAAGCAGGTTTGGGTCTGGTCAGTGCCTGGATGGGAGACTGCCTAGGAACCCATATATCCTTGAGATCCGTGACGGAAGGAAGACAAGATATAAATGTATTAAATAAAAATAATTAGAGAACAGTAGAAAGTAGAGCAGTCTTCCACATCTGGGTGCCTTCCAGATATTTTGGACTACAACTCCCAGTATTCCTGACCATCGGCTATGCTGGCTGGGCTGATGGGTGCTGAAGTCCAAAACATGTGGAGGGCACCAAGTTGAGGAAGGCTGCAGTAGACGAATATCATTGGACCAGTGATCTTACTCAGTATAAGACCGTTCGGTGTGTTTGTATTAACACATGAGGTAGACGTTGTGAGTAGGTCTTCTCACCTGTTAGTTGTAAAACATGTATAGTATGTAGTGGAAAAGGCTAGCCAAAAGATTAAACCATATTGTTCACAGACTGCATTTAATTGTGTGATACTCCAGAGTTGTGTTTTCAAAATATATACTGCTGTGAAACTTTAGTGGTCAGATTAACTGCCATCCCCAGTTAGTCATCTCAAGATTTGTCATCTGCAGACTTTTCTTTATGACTCTTATTGGTGTGATATTAATGTGCAGGGTATTTCCCTGTCATAAACAGCCTTTTTTCTGCATTAAGTACTGCTTTGGTAGGGTGTGAAGCCTGGCACTGGTGTTTGTAGGCAGAACAGTTAGTGGCTCTAAGGGCTGATCTGCTGTCCGCTGGAGCAGTCACTGCCTTGTTTCCAGCCCTTGCAGAATACCTAATCATTTTGCTGTCAGTCCCTGACAGTGTCCATAACGTGAATGATTTTGTGTTGTTGTAGCCATTCAGGTTGTTTACAGTCATCTTTGAATTGGATTAACTTTGAATTGGATTAACTGTAAGTCCTTTTAGCTTATGTTTCTTCTAGCAAGATGCATTGTTTATCTTCTGGCTGATTTCCCCCTCCCCCTCCCCCATAGAAATGAGGTTTTTTTTTTAGCCATTTTATTTCAGAAGACCGTGATGTCGTGTGTGTTGCATACAGGAAAGTGAAACATGGTGGTGATTTCAACACTCTGCTGGAGTTAGTAAGTTTCTTAAACTGCCTTTTATCCGAAAAGCTAAACTTTGTTCCATTTCCTTTTCAGCGGTGCAAATACGATTGGGGTGAATATAATTTGAAGATTGTTTTCAACCAAACTTGAAACTGTTGTTTGTCCAACTCTGTTATAAAATTTTCTTTGGTTATTTTCTACACTGCTGGAGTATTCTGTACTGTAACTTGTTAGCAAATTTTCTTTTTCTTTTAATTTAACTGACAACAGTCCGTGCTGGATTTTGTCACAGAGAAAGCGAAAGTGCTTAAGAAGGTGTTTACAGCAATTGGCTAGGAAATAACTGCCTGTTATCCATATCGCTCCCAGTGACTTGAGTTCTCTGGCACTTTACAAGAGTGTTTTTTCTCTCTCTTAAAATATGCTTGGCATTTGCTTTAATTTCTAAGTATTTTAAACTGGAAGTATGAGTCATATCAGTTACTGAGATAGTAACCTATAAAGTTGCTGATTTGTAAGGGGAATGTCTGTTTGATTAAGCTGCTTCACAGTCTTCAGAAAGAACAGAGAATTCTTTGCATGTTTACTGAAATTCTATAAGCTACAAATGTGTCATTCTGTGAGATTGTCGTTTTAACAGTAAGTGGATTTCAGTAGTATATTAATACTGTAAACTAGCATCTGTGTTGCTCTGAGCCTCTGGTTTTAAGTGTTTAAACTAAAATGGATAATTAGCTTTTTAGCTGGGCCAGTCGTAACCTGATTTTTCTGTTTTGACTGGAGCTTTGAGCTTTGTCTCAATGAGACTGCCCATGACAAGAATAACATATTGGTCTCTGTTAACCTCCCCACCCGTTCTCTCTACCGTCTTTCATAATCTCTGCCCACAGGACTCTGTCCCTATAGTCCTGATACTCTGGGAAATTTTAGATGTTGGGATGGCCTTGCTGACCTTCATGGTCTCATATCATGCTATGCCATAATTTCATGAGGTTCAGTTTTCAGTGCAAAGGTTGCCATTTCAGAAAGAATATCCCAAGAAAACACCCTGCTTTCAGTGGTTTCATGCATTTTGCACCTGTTTACAACCATTATTTTATCAAGTTGCTGCTACTTCAGTTGCAATTGTTTTAATATTAATGGGCTTCTGCCCGTGTGATCCCAGCCGATCAGGGATCATGTAGTGAATATGATGACATCATAGTGCTACATAGCCGAACAGATTTGGCAATATGATGACATCACTGGAGGAAAACTAAGCTTTCCTATTGCCTTCACTCTGAATGGGGAGAGGGAACTCATCTCCATTGCTTAGGCAACCAGGCTGACCAACATGACATGGTAGAACTCTTGGTCTGATGCAGACCTAGTCAATCATAGTTATGCAAGACTAGGTATAACAGAATGTAGCTGGATATGAAAACACATCCTTATTCACTTTTTTCCCATGCATGGTTGGATTAGGCAAGGGTGTGCGTGCCTGTGAGGACATGTTCCCTCCTTCCCTGCCCCAACGCCCACTGTCCTGCACATGGTTTCAAACCCTTTCAGAAAGGGATATGAAAAATAACTGGAAACTGAATTTTACAGGAATGAAAATGTTCCCCAAATGTCCTGGCCCCTGTTTCAGCTTTACATTAGTTATATGGTTGGTCTCAAATCCACTGAAGGAGGGATGCTTTCATCCCATTCCTGATGGGTACAGATTCAGTCAGTGGCGGAATTCTTTGATGGGGGCCAAAAAATCTTCAGTGGTACAGAAAGAGTTTTTAGCAGTGCATTTTTATCCTTCTTACACTGACTCGGTGTTACTTCACTTCCTGCTGTGAAGGAGCAGGAAGTTCCGCATTTGTCTTTAATACGGCTTTTAATATGATTTGTTAACCTGAGGTAGCAACGTCTTGATTTGCTCCAGTCATTAATTTTGTTTACATGACCAAGTGATTCAATCAGTGCCTAAAACTCTTGAAAAAGATCAAATGGTAGTAATAATTTGGAGCTCTTGAATCTCACTGTTTCTTCTTTTCAGAATAAGTGACAATTACAGCATGACATAGATACTTATCTGAAGTTGGCAGAATTACAGATGCAGGACAGTCAACTATGAACAACTTTGTATAGTAAACAGGAATAACAGAACATTCTATGTGCATATAAACAGAAATTATTGGATCCAGATTATACTATTAAATTATTATGTGTGGCTTCATAAAAATACTAAGTAAAAATATTCATGCCTTCAAAGCATAGTTCTTCTCCCTCCCACCCACCCTTTTGAAAGCAATGTATGATTGGCAGGCTCTGATTTTTTAAAAACTATTTCATTTGTTCCTTTCTTCAGTTATTGTTGCAATAATTGAATTATTATTCAATTATTAATTCAATAATTATTACCTTTCTCTTCACTTTTTAATGTAATCTAGTAAGCACCAAGTAGTTTTAAGAAGTTGATATTGTTGCTTTTTTCCTACAGTTCACAATAAAGACCTGATGTTATCGAACCTCATAACCTATTGACATAAAGCTAGCGCACAGAGCTTTATTTGTGAACTGAATAACAACAGGGAATTGCATGTACAAGAGGACACTGCATGCTTTACCCCAGTCAGTGAGATCGGCTTAGACATTTGATATGTGCATGTGCTGGTAAACGAAAGAGAACACATTCTTAAGGGAGAGTTTTGACTTCGCCCTGCAAGTACCTTTTCCCTTCTTCTCCTTGCATTGACTAGACAGAAATTGATTGTTAAGTTAGTCCATTACACAGGCTTCTTTAATTTTGCTGAAGGACTAGAGAAGAATTAATTTGACCCCCCTTTTCTTCTCTTTGTTTTTATTGGTTATGACAGTATATAAATATTTATATATGGACCTGCATAAACAGTGCTTATAAAGATGTTGTTATTTGAACTGAAGTCTATTTCCTTTTCATTGCAAAGGCAGAATGTGGCATTTCCTGTAATGTGGTAATTACTGGTCCCCAATGAGAATTAGTGTATGTAAACAGTATCTGCAGATCAAATCAAGAGCAAGTGAGGAGGCTGATATTTGAGGGTTTGGATCATAGTACATTTTTTTGTGTACCCTGAGAGTCATAGGAAATAGGGACAAAAATTTAGGCGTATTTCAAAGATTGTAATTGAGCTGTGAGCCAGCTGCTTGTTTTCAATATGAGAACCCTCTCATGTATGGGATCATAAGATGAAACTCAGCATAAATGGTGCTGTATATATATGTAGTCCACAGCAGCAATTTCCATGATAGTTACCTCCATGACAGTTCTCTTTGCATTAGAAAAAAAAATGCCATTATGCTCATGTGAATTGCTGCCACATCTTCATGGGCAGTATTTCTCTGTTGTTAATTGCAAGGCTGTAAATAAGACTTGAGGGGCGGCGGGGTGTGTGGAATACTGATAATTATTATGTTTTGGTGACAGAAATGTAGTTTTGTAAGTATTTTTAAAAAGCTCAGCCACGCTGTAAAGAAGCTGACTAGCACAGAGTGAAGAAGCATTGCATGTTACGCATAAGAAGAACTTGTTTTTGTAGTCCATAGAGCAGTCCATATCTTGGCCAAATATACTTAACGTCCTGGTCCTGTAAGCTAGCACACTTTAGGATCAGACTCAGGGGGTCCCAACTGGGCCCCTCCATGGACCTGTCCCAGGACCATATTCCAGTGCCAGTTCAACAGCACCCGTTGGCACAGCTTCACCAGGTGTTGCCCTGACAACAGTGTCACACTGCATCTAACTGTATTAGTAACTGGCCATCCGTATAATATCTGTATTATATTTACAGCAAATTGGTGTCATGTAGAATGCTTTGAGCTTATGATTTCTACATTTCTTGGGTTTCTTTTTTCTTACCTAGCTGCCTTTATTTTGTCTATTTAGTGTCTTTGGTATTTTTTCCTATTGTAGAACGAAGACACGGTTCAATGTGTAAACCTTCCCCATCTCCAGCTTCTCCACCCTGCAATTCCAGGGCATCACTAATACAGATGAAACCGAAATCCTGTATCAGCGGCCATAACCCTGTCAACAACAACTCAAAGCCATTCAAAACGCCCAAAGACAATCTAATTACCTCCACTAGCAAACAGCACATGGTCTTTTCTTCAAAAGTATCAAGGGATAAACCTTGGTAAGTTGCTGTTCTCACCGATTGTTGATTTTTTCCCTTGTTTCTCAATATTTCTTATTAAATTTCCCCATCTTTTGAATAATCTCTTCTGAGGTTGGCATACTCGGTAAATATGCTTTTAAATTAAACTATCTTACATAGGAAATTACAAGATGGTTATATTGTTTTTATGGTGTACCACAAAATGGTACCTCCTCTGGGATAGTGGTTTTTAACATGAAATTTGGAGATTATGGCTAAAGGCTATGTAATCAGTTATCCTTTCTTCAAATGTAATGAAAAGAGGCAAAACTTCTCTTTAATTTCATAGCTAGACTGACTTCTGAGAAAGCTTAGTTAGGATTGCAGCCTAAAGCTGCAATTCTATGCTCACTTACCTAGGAGTAAGCCCAATTGAATTCAGTGGAACTTATTTATGAGTAGATATGTATAGGATTGCACTGATACGTTCTGCTCACCTATGCAGCCTGACTTAGAAGTAAATTCCCTTCAAATTAATGGGACATACTTCTAAGCAGATACATATCTGTGTCTGGGCATGTCTGTGCTTTTGATAGATTGCTGCCTTGAATTTAGTTCAAAGAAAGTTTTAAACTGACCTCCCTTGTTTTTATGCCGTTTTATCTTCTGCTACCCTATTCCTAATTTTGTAATATTTTTGTAATTTTAAGGTTGATAGGTTTGCTAAGAGGTTGTAGGCCACCTTAAGCAGTTTTCAAATGCAAAGGTGTGATAAAAATATTTTAAATAAATAAATAAAGACAGGGTTAAAATTAATTGTTCTTCTGCTTCAAATGATGAAACTGAAGCAGGAGTACAAGAAACCTTTTTTCCTTTTTATGCAAGAAAATGTTGAAGCCTGCATACTGGCATGTCATTTATTTAAATATATTTATATCATGCTTGTCTATGCAGTATTTATATCATGCTTATCTATGCAATATATTCAAAGCAGCTCCTATATCACTCCTGTAGACCCATCCCCAAAGGCTCTATCTGTACCGTGCGGTGCAGACTGTAAGGGTCTGATGTGCATCAGTGTATCTACCTGGCTCTCTTCCAGCAGTTCAGGCATATCCTTGTAGAACCTAAACCCATAGGGCCAATAGACATCAAGCAGTATCAAAGCACTACTTTATCATCTGTGGTTTAGAAAAGTTTCATTTCTGTCAAGAGTGTATTTGTTCCTTCCAGCCACTCTGCTGATTGGCAGCCCAGTCCTATGCATGTTTACGTGGAAGTCTGTGCCACAGTATTAAATGGGGCTTTTACTCCCAGGGCCATAGGAGCCTCAGTGTGCAAGGAAAGGCATGGGGGTGGGTTGGGTAAAGGTGGGGACAGTATTACTTGTATTTGAAAGAGATGCGAAGGAAGGACTACTGTACAAGATTGTAATCCCTTGATTATCTCTGTGTATGTGCTGTTCTACATGCATTTAGGCTGTAAGAGTTTTGAAGCAGTCAAAGCTATGTTGTGTTATTATGCTGTTTAATGGCCATCAAGCTGATCACAGAGGAATTTCGATGACACAGTAGCCTGAGCCTTTTCGAGATGCATATATATCATGCAGAATGCGAACAGAGGCTTCTTTACTTGGTAGGAGGATGGTTTTGCTATCTTAGGGGCTAAGCTTGAGGGAGACGTTTATTCATTACTTTTTGTATGCAAGAGCTTGTTCCCATGTACAAAATTCACACAAACACCATTTTTATGAAAAGCATACATTACAGCAAACTTCTGCTTGGACAGGCAGTAGCTCTTTCATGGCCCTTATTGTGGAAAACCCCAGGATCAGCCAGGGGTTTTTACTGTCCTCCCATGTTTTCCATCTTCAGATGGTTCTCACTTTAAAAAAATAAATAACTAAACCTGAAACATCATAGAAATGGAAATACTGATTGCTTCCACCCCAAATTGGCTTTCTTTTCACTGTAGGCATTTGGAGATGTATCAGCTTCTTAATCAAAAGTAATTACTAATCATAATTAGCTGGCATTCAGACAGAAAATAAAATATCTTTCTAAATCTGTCTATAAACCAACTTTCTTTGTCCTGTGATACTTTAAAGAGATGAGACACATACTTAGGTGATTACAGAAGTTTTAAAAGCCCATTTTCCAAAGCCGGGTTCTGACGCCTGGCAGGAAAGCAATCTCCATAAGGCCTGAGCACATGGTAGCAAAGAAATGAAGAACCAGGAAGTCTGCTATATTGCAGTACAATTCAAAAGAGCATTCCAAATTGTATATGAATCTAAAATCCTGAGCCTGAGAAGCCTACCTTTAAGAGGAAAAAACTACCTGTGTTCTTCAAGATGTTGTGATAGCCACCAATTTGGATGGCTTTAAAAAGGGGTTAGATAAATAAATGGAGGAGGAGGCTATCAATGGCTACTAGTCCTGATGACTATGTGCTACTTCCAGTACCAGAGGCAGTAAGCTTATACCCGTTGCTAGAGAACATGGGCATGGGGGTACTCTTGCACTCGTATCCTGCTTGTGGGTTCCTGGTTGATAGTTGGCTGCTGTATGAACAGATTGCTGGACTAGATGGACCCTTAGTCTGATCCAGAATGGCTCTGATGGCTGATTCCCTGAGAATTATTTACTTATAGGGGAGTTTGCTCATGGTACAAAAGTAGGAGCCTCCATGTATACCCTACATTCACGCTGTATGTGGGCTTGCACATGTGCGTGCATACCTCCCCCTCCCCCTGCACAAAAAACGCAACTTGTTTTAGGCAATGTGGCAGTGATACAAACTTCTACTTAAACCAGCCACATTGGAGTCCCACTGAAATGAATGGAGATCACATGTTTACTGGCAGGTCCAGCCAACTGTTAGGCAGCATGACATGGCACTCCCCATGTCGTAGATTTCAGGGTACCATTTAAAAGCAGTAAATTGTCCATCGTTTTGTTTACTATATTTGTTTTGCCACAGGGGTGGCATTCAGATGGTCTGCCTCAGATAGCAAAATATTTTGGGTCATCTCTGCTTAATAAGCAAAATTAGTTTGTCTGAGATATTTGTCCAGGGCTAAAATTCAAGATGGGTTGTGTAAGTTCACAGACTTCCCTGATTTTATTATGCAACTTGGCAGGATTCAGGGTGTCTTTGGATGCATGAAACCTTATCGTTCCCTGTTACACATAATACTCCCAAACCAAATACCTAAAAATAAACAAATGCAACAAACGTGCCTTTATTTCACAGCCATGGCAATTAAAATTGCCCCACCAATCAATCAGCTAAATATTTAATTGATTAATCTACTGGTTTAGACCTGTTAAAGCTTATAGCCCGACTCAAAAGGTGTCATTTTAGTGAAATAGCACTTCATATTTCACATTGCTCATCAAAGGAATGTATGCAAAGCCAGGAATATATTAGCCAGAGCTTGTAGGTCACATTTGCACATAGCTTATGCACTTATTTAGCATACCTGAATCCAGCAATCCAGATGTAATGGGAGCTTCTGGTTGGGCTGATCCACCATCTGTTGACAGTGCTGGCAGGACCAGTTGACATGAGACCATTGTTTCTCAAGTTCTTTGAATTTCTTTAGAAGGAAGGGCCTTTTTACATCCAGAGGTGACCTCCCCAGGCCTAGTACATGAACGTGGACATTCTTGTTCATAGCTATGTGTAAGAAGCCACCACTGTGGACTGCATATTGGCATAAAGGGATATGAATAATTAAGAACATAAGAAGAGGCCCTGCTTGATCAGACCAAGGGTCTAGTGCAGCAGCATCTGCCTTGAGCACCATTTTTGGTGGAAAGGAAGGATATAAAATTATTAATTGTTCCCTTTGTGTCCTTGCTGTGGGCTTTCCAAAAGCATCTGCTAGCCACTGGGGGAAATAGGATGCTGGATTAGAGCCTGGGTCTGATCAAGCAGGGGCCCCTTCTTATGTTCTTAATGTTTAATATCCCTTTGCAGTGCCTCTGAATATGGAGGTTCCATATATCCTGTTGTAGCCAATAGCTGTTGATAGACCTCTCCTCCATGGACTTGTCTAATCCCTTTTAAATCCACCTTAGTCAGTCACTATTGCAGGGACAGGCAACCTGGTGCCTTCCAGATGTTTTGGACAACAACTCCCATAATCCCTGCCCATTGGCCATGTTGGCTGGGGCTGATGGAAGCTGTAGTCCAAGCCATATAGGAGGGCACCAGGTTGTCTACCCTGGGCTATTGCCATACCTTGTGGCTATGAATGTCATAACTTAATCATGTATTGTGTAAAAAAAAGTAATTTGTCTTCTGTTCTGAATTTAGTGCCAATCAACTGAACTGAGTGATAGAATTCTAATGTTAAGAGGAGTACAGTTTCTCCATTTTCCCACCGTTTGTAATTGTATAAACCTCTCATGTCCCCGCTTATTTGCCTTTTTCTAAACAAAACAAATCGCCAACTGCTTTAGCCTTTCCTCACAAAGAAGGTGCACCAAGCCATGTTTATTTTGCTTGCCCTTTTCTGTACTCTTCCCAGCTCTATAATATGCTCTTTCAGAAGGGCCTTTTATCAAAAGCTTACCTTACTTTCCCCTCCCATCTCCACTAACTTTGTGTCATGGGAGTGGGGAGAACAGGTAAGAAAGGAAAAAACAGCTGTACCCTGAGTTTAACTTATTTTTATTTTGTTGCTGACTTTATTTTTATTTATTATATTTTAAAATCAGATACTGATTGCTTGTACAGCTCGCTATACATCAGTGGGAGTGCTAGTGAAGTGTACATGTACCCACTGTTGTCTTTGCAGAAGGAGATACTCAGAGTAATGAGACTTGGAGCGTCCCTCCCTCTGGCAGCTCCAAATATGAGCTACTCTCTGCACTTCACCTCTCCTGCCTCTCCTTTGCTTCCCTCATCCCCATGCCCCTGTTAACACCATCTTGCTCTGCTGAAACCATTGTTCTCTCAGCGTACCCCATCTGCTGTACTCTGTTCTGTGCCACTCCGCTCCTAACTGACTGGAGGATGCAGGGGTTTCAAATCCTTGGGGCTTAAGATTCCGAAGATTTCTATCACGTCTTGTTTCCCATTCCGCACCCCTCCTTCTAGTTTTATGAGCAGAGAAAAGGAAGCATCCCACCGTCTGTGCATAAGAGGGCCATTATTATGTTCATACAACTTGGCCAGTAGCAGAGCCAGAGACCACCTTCACATGATTACCGCAGTCCACCATGGTTTATTTAAGCTACGGTGGGTTGTGGTGTGTGCCAGCCGCCCTTCGAATATTCGAGCTGTTGCATGCGTGGGCTGCGGCGATCATGCAAACGCGGAAAGTTGGGTGTCTTCTTCTGCCATTGAGAGTTTGAAGAAACTTCTTTGCTCTTTAGTCCTGTATATTTTTGCCAGCTTCTGGATTCCCCTTTCTCCTGCTTATCCTCTCATTCTCAATAGGAACAGTATGGAGTGAACTGCAGCTGTAGCTGCTCCTGTCTTTTGACAGTCAAGAGGAAGTCTCTTTGTGATTGTCAAACTTGTTGTACCCTCCTCCAAGGTCTCTTGTTCTCCCGCTCCCCATGTTGAGTACCACTGAATTAGACAGTTGCTAAAAGGAGTAGCATCATTTTCTTCTGTATATTCATTCCTTTAGAATCTAGAAACTAGGTGTTCCCTTAGAAGGCTTAAATCTCTGCACAAGAATCATGGTAGTTTTACACCAGCCTTTCAATCCAATGTTACAGGTGTCTGTTTGTATAACAGACTGATATTTTCAGGCAAACATGTTACATACATACTTACTGGCTTCTTTTCATTTGAAGAAAAAGTTAAGGCTGTAATCCTATGTGCACATTTGTTGTTGTTGTTCAGTCATTCAGTCATGTCCAGCGCTTCGTGACCGCATGGACCATAGCACGACAGGCCTTCCTGTCCTGCGCTCTCTCCTGGAGTGTGCTCAAGTCCATATTAATAGCATCG
This sequence comes from Heloderma suspectum, assembly GCF_057233095.1. Classification (NCBI taxonomy): domain Eukaryota; kingdom Metazoa; phylum Chordata; class Lepidosauria; order Squamata; family Helodermatidae; genus Heloderma; species Heloderma suspectum. Next base: position 104,622,523 of record NC_139464.1, read on the forward strand.
GTGATACTATCTAGCCATCTCATCCTCTGCCGTCCCCTTCTCCTTTTTCCTTCAGTCTTTCCCAGCATCAGGGTCTTTTCCAGGGAGTTTTCTCTTCGCATTAGGTGGCCAAAATATTGGAGCTTCAGCTTCAGGATCTGTCCTTCCAATGAGCAGTCAGGGTTGATTTCCTTTAGGATTGACTGATTTGTCCTCCTTGCAGTCCAGGGGACTCGTAAGAGTCTTCTCCAGCACCACAGTTCGAAAGCATCAGTTCTTCGGCGCTCAGCCTTCCTTATAGTCCAGCTCTCACGGCCATACATTACTACTGGGAAAACCATAGCTTTGATTATACGAACCTTTGTCAGTAAGGTGATGTCTGTGCTTCTTACTATGCTGCCTAGGTGTGCCATAGCTTTCCTCCCAAGGAGCAAGCGTCTTTTAATTTCATGGCTACAGTCACCATTTGCAGTGATCTTGGAGCCCAAGAAAGTAAAATCTGTCACCGCTTCCATTTCTTCCCCTTCTATATGCCAGGAAGTGATGGGGCCAGATGCCATGATCTTCGTTTTTTTAATGTTGAGTTTCAAACCAGCTTTTGCACTCTCCACTTTCACCCTCAACAAGAGGCTCTTGAGATCCTCTTCGCTTTCTGCCATTACGGTGGTATCGTCTGCGTATCTGAGGTTGTTGATAATTCTCCTGGCAATCTTAATTCCTACCTGTGATTCATCCAACCCAGCGTTTCTCATGATGTATTCTGCATATAAGTTAAATAAGCCGGGCGACAATATGCAGCCTTGTCGTACTCCTTTCCCAGTTTTGAACCAATCGGTTGTTCCATGTCTGGTTCTTACTGTTGCTTCTTGGCCCTCGTACAGGTTTCTCAGGAGACAGGTAAGGTGGTCTGGTACTCCCATCTCTTTAAGAATTTGCCACAGTTTGTTGTGATCCACACAATCAAAGGCTTTAGCATAGTCAATGAAGCAGAAATAGACGTTTTTCTGGAATTCTCTTGCTTTCTCTATGATCCAGCGAATGTTGGCCATTTGATCTCTAGTTCCTCTGCCTGTTCAAAACCCCGCTTGTACTTCTGGTAGTTCTCAGTTCACATGCTGCTGAAGCCTAGCTTGTAGGATGTTGAGCATAACCTTGCTGGCATGTGAAATGAGCGCAATTGTGCGGTAGTTTGAACACTCTTTGGCATTGCCCTTCTTTGGAATTGGAATGTAAACTGATCTTTTCCAGTCTTGTGGCCACTGTTGAGTGTTCCAAATTTGTTGGCATATTGAGTGCAGCACTTTAACAGCATCATCTTTTAGGATTGTAAATAGCTCAGCTGGAATACTGTCATCTCCGCTAGCTTTGTTGTTAGTAATGCTTCCTAAGGCCCACTTGACTTCACTCTCTAGGATGTCCGGCTCAAGTTCAGTGACCACACTATCATGGCTATCAGGGACATTAAGCTCTTTCCTGTATAGTTCTTCTGTGTATTCTTGCCACCTCTTCTTAATCTCATCTGCCTTCTCATTGGGACATACTTCTGAGTAAACTTGTTTGGGATTACACTGGATGAATGTGAATTCCCATTTTCTGGGTACCAGTTCTGTGCATGGGCAACAGAATTTGATCTTGTTTCTCATTAAATGGGAAAACAATAGAAATCTCTCATTAAATGAGGGCCAATTTTTCATTTTTTTATTTTTTTTTTAAAAAGAGCATTTGGGGCTGGTTCATATAAGAGCACTTGCTCTTCATGGCAGCAGAGAGAATGCATGCCTGTGGACTATTGTTTCTGCCCATGTCCAAAAGAAAGCATCTCTTGTGAATTGTTCCTTAGAGATTGTTAAATGATCATCAGGAAGTCTTAAGGGGGCTTCCACTTCCAGAAACACATCAGTTCAGCTTGAGGTCTGGAAAGGTAAGATTTCAGTGAGGCTGCTGGGTATACTACACCTCCAACTTCCCTTTACAGCCATAATTTAACTCAAGCCAGAGATCTGGGCTACTTGTCTCCTCAGTCCTGGATTCCTATGGCAGCCAGACCGGGTTTATATCTTTCATTAATATAGAACAGGTAGCTAGAACAACTTCTATCTGTAGGGCAGGGGTCCCCAACCCTTTTGGACCCGTGAGCACATTTGGGAATTTGAGAAACTGCTGTGGGCACCACCACAAATTGGCTCCCATGGAGGATGTGTCTAGTCACATAATGGCTGCTGTAAGAGGCTGGCTAGTCAAGAAGTGGTGGTGGGGAGAGAAATAGTGAGGCTAGATGCTGGGAGGGAGCAGGAAGGAAAGAGTTGCTTTCTGGCGCCACCCAATCTTCTTCTGCCCACACAGACAGTTCACCTTTGTTCTCGTTCTCTCTCTCTCTCTTTCTCTCTCTCTCTCCCCCCTCTCCAAGCCTCTAGCCTCACTGTTTCTCTCCTTTCCTCACTATTTTCTCCCTTCCCTGTCCCTAGCCTTCTTCTCTCCCTTTTATCCCCTAGCCTTGCTCTTTTTCTCCCATGCACCCCTATATCTTGCTGTTTCTCTCTACTCCCAGCCTCTAGGCTTGCAGTTTCTCTCCCCACCACACTTCTTTACCTCAGTCTTTCTCCCCCATCTTTGTCTCTAGCCTCACTCTTTCTCTCCCCTCTCCCCCTTTGCCTTGCTTTCTCTTCCTGCCTGCTGAACAGCTGATCAGTGGCAGATTCCACAAAAGGAAGGAAAACCTGGTGCCCTAATGTTTTTCAAGTTTTTATCAAAAATATTTTTTTGAAGGAGGCAGGGAGTGAAGAGCATTGCGGGTGCCATTGGCGGGTGCTGCATTGGGGATCTCTGCTCTAGCACATAAGAAGAGTTTTGCTGGATCAGACCAAAGGCATTCTGGTTCCAAAAGCATTCTGTTCCCACAGTGGCCAACCAGATATCTCTGGAAAGTCCACAAGCGGGATGAGTGCATTAGTACTCTCTCGCTCTTGTCCCCCAGCAACTGGTATACAGAGGTACACTGCCTTTGATATTGGAGGTGATATACAGCTATCAAGATTAGAATCCATTCCCCATCAATTTGTCCAAGTTGGTGGCCATTATCACCATGTAATCCAGGCTGTAATATCTCTTGCTTCTTCCAGCTCCACCATGACATAGCTAATTTGTCAAATGCTGCATTTGATATTTTTGTTTTTAAAATGTATGAAGAAGAGGGAAGAAAGTTAATAGCTCCATTAGTAGGGCAACCCAGTCCGTCGTGTGATAGATTGTGGGTTCTTGTATCCCCACTGTAGTTTTAAATACTTCGTTCAGAAATGGGTTCTGTCAATGCGCAGATTAGGCTACCTTTTCCTACGGGACAGAGTGAATGCATGTCGTAATTATAACATGTAGGATAAATAAAATAATTCCTTTAACTCTGGGAATCAGATTGGATATTCCACTAATTTGTTTAACTTTAAAAATGATATAATCTCGGAAAGGTTCACTGAAGTTATTCTCTGGTGCCTTTGTGTGGCTTCCGATATGGAACTGGAAGCATCAGTTCTGAATATGTTTTGTTGAAGTCAGACCCAAAGACAAAGAGCAAAAGGCACCTCTAATATTCTGTTAACCAAGATTACTGCTTAAGTGCATTTGGAGACAATATGAGGAATGTATAACTGAAACACCAAACAAATTAATGAGACCTGTTCCCTCCCTTTGAAGAAGCCATTTTTGATTGGGGAAAGGAGGCATTTCATCAGAATTGTTGGAGCCCTATTTCTTGATAGCCTCACAACCCAGAAAGAGACAGCTACTTCCGGTATTTATTTCAAATAGCTGGGAGAAAGTCTGTTGCTTGTTGCTTTTGGATTATAAAATCGAGAGTATGCATTCTGAATAGCTGGAAGAGCGCCATCCTGCCCAAAGTTGTTTATAGGAAAATGATAGGGCTTGTAGACTCTAGTCAGTTATAAAACTTGTAGATAAGAGAAAACAATCCTGTTTCTGGGGAGGGGTTACTCCAGATTATATTCTTTAAGTAATATCTGCTCTAGATCATACAATTGTGTAACTTGCTTTAGTAAAGAATAAAATAAGGATATTGTGTCTTGTTTGTCTTTTTTTTAGTTTTTAACATATTTTTGTTTGGAAAAATTGCTGGAAGTATAAATAAAATGAAGCAAGAGGAAGAGAGCCAGTATGCCATAATGGATGGAGTGTTAAGATTTCAATCAGGGAGGCCTGAGTTCATATCCCCACTCCACCATCAAACTCCTTGGGTGACGTTGGGCCAGATTCTCCCTCCTCACCAGTCCTCCTTCACAGGGTGGTTGTGAGGACAGACATGGGATGCCACATGTATGCCACTCTTAGCTCCTGAGGAGGAAGAGTGAACTACAAATAGGGTGATCAGTATGTGATTAAACTCTTTATTGGGGTTTCATTTTTCAGACCTCTGTGCAGCATACTTTCAAATACAGCTCTTGTTTTGGTTTGAGTTGATGATGAGATACCAGCTAAAAATGTTAACCCAACCTAAGCATGTGCTGGATGGATTTGGTACCTTTTCAGTTTGGCAAAGTATCAGCCAATCATTGATCCTATCTATGTCCAAATTAATTTCTCAACTGCAACTTTATTACTAGAGTATCCCTTATCCTACTGTCCGGGTTCTCAGTTCCTTTTTATTAAATTTTCTGGAATGAGTTTTTAGTTTAGTTTTAGGGTTTTTTTGTTTTTAAGGGAGGGGAGATGCTTCATGGATTATGTGGTGGCTTTACAACCACCTTTTGCAAGTTATATAGTTTGCAGTCACATCTGTCCACTCATGCAAAGCATTCTAAATCATGCTTTAACCCATGAAATGCATACCAATATGTACAGAGATTGACTTTCAGAGCTGGTTTAAACTATTCAGAGCTGGTTTAAACTATTTTGAAAAATGTTATAGAATGGGGCTCCTGATGGGGTAATAATCTGAAAACACTTCTGTTCTCGACACTGGACTCCTTTAAAATTCTGCAGATTAGAATTTGGTGAATATTATCTCACCATATGACTCAAGGAGCAACGCCATATTTCCAACTGTAGATAAATTTTAAAATACTGATAAACTTGTAAATGCATGATAGTGCTGTTCTTTCAAATGTGGAAACTTTTAGGTGTGATATTGATGTGACATGGAAAAAGATAATGTGAGTATAGGAAATGGAGAATGTATTGATGTTTGGGGCAAGAAAGATGTGGGGCCCTATAATATACTTCTGCCTGTGACCACATCACCATCTCACCTTAGAAATAAGCCTAAAAATGGTTGCATGCAGTTCAGTACTGAAAACAAGAAATCACAAAGATAAGAATTACTAAAACCATGAGCTGGTAATGTGTAATGGTTTTGAATTTATAAAAATTCAAATGACGTCAGTGAAACCATATAGCAGCCAGTTAGGGTGTACAATGTGTTCCATGCGTATGAGGAAGTTAAGCAAGCTTTAAAAAAATCCTAAACCTTTATGTAGAATTTTATAATTTTATACTGGCCAGAATTTTGGTTTGGACATATTTCTGGACAATTGAGGGTCTTCTCAGTACCCTAATAATGCATGATTCGAGTCTTTTTCACACATGGACACACTTCCCACATCTCTAATGTGAATCTAAAACCTATTGCCTAAAAGGTACCTTGGGTTTTAAAATATATGTATGTTTGCTTTTTATTTCCTTCAAATTATATTGGTCCTTTTCACTGTGCAGTCTACAAGGTGACTAACTCGAGTATATTTAAAATGCAACTCTGAACAATATAAAACAAATTAAATGTCTAATAAGTTAAAAGCTCTTTCATATAAATAACTTTAATGTGGCACAGAAATCATCAGAGTAGACACACTTTTCCGTAGCCTGTAGGAACTAACACTGTGCCTGGTAGCCCTCTCCCGTTATAGCTACCTGTCTAATCCAGGGGTGCAGAACCTCTTTCATCCCAAGGGCTGAATTCCATTTCAGAGAAGCTCTCGGGGGCCACATTCCAGTGGTGGGAGGGGCTTAAAGCCAAAGGGGCAGGGTTCAAAACACCAAAAATGCCAGCATATTTTATCTTAACACTCTTGCAGCCAGTAACTAAACTTCGGGAAAGTCATCTCAGCCTTTTAAAACGGGGGGGAGACTGCACAAAAAGCTGGGAAACACCAGACGTTCAGTGTTTGGACAAAAGGGGATGGGGCCACCTGGGAAGCCCTGGATTTGGCCTCGCATCTGAGGTTCTGCAACCCTGGTCTAACTTCTCAAGGTGGGGGAACCCAGAGCAAGGGCTGCAACCATGATCTCAGAAAACAGAAAGACCCCTTTTCTGTTTTCTGCCGTGCATCAAACACATTAGCATGAACACAAATAGTGTGATAGACTCTTGGAGGTGCTTATAGTGTTGCGAGTGAAAACTCCAAGTTTGTTTGAGATTTGGGAGTTAAAGTATAGTAATAAATATAATAAAACAATAGTATAGTAGAACCAAGATCATTCTGAGAAACAGGCTGTGTATTCATGGAACTCAAAAACAAAACAAAACTATGCAAGTGAAAGCTGAATACAGTGACTTCTTGTGCTTATTTTGCATGCTTCTGCTAAACATGTGTAGGGATAAAGTACTATGCAAAGTGCTATACCTTGTGCCTGGGTCACTGGAAATCCTAAGCTCCCTTGAGTTGCACATTCACGTAATCTTCTGAATTTTCACCTGTCATTACCCGCTCACTTTCAAATCTGTCTGCCACTAGAATGTCTAGAAATCTTTCCTTTAACTAAGCCTTGAATCTGTTTATATATGTCACACTATCTGTGTACATAGTGTGTACAGAGTAGAGGTCTGTGCCCGCTAAGGGCTTACAGATATGAGATGCTGAATTCTGTGCCCAGTACTCACATTTCTGCACTTGCATGGAACTGAAGTATTCACATCCCTGGTTAAAACTCTCGGTGTGTATGGGTGTGCACTCACATAATTGATGTCTGAAAAACATTACAGGCTTGTGAGATTGGCAGTATTATTGTAGAACAACATGTCAGAGAGAAAATAATCCTCTCAAAAATTAGCATGAAAGGCTGAAAAGTTATTGTATAAGAAACTTTCCCATTTCTTAGCATTTGGGCATGTGAACGAGGTAGTGTTGCACATGCCAATTAGGCAATATTAGTTAGGTGTTCACTTGCATAGGCAAATTTTATTCATTTTTCATAAAGGTAATGAATGTCAAACTATGTTTTGGAGGTAAATGTCTATCGTCCTTTTTTTGTTTAAAAGGTATGTTAGACAATTTTGGCTTAAAGTCAAGGGATTTTGTGCCATATACTTCAGAGTCTGCCAAATTTATTAGATGTTGTAATATAACTAAAGATGTCTGTAAGACTGCTCTTCTGTCTGCAAAGCTCTTTCATCTGGGTAACTCTGAAGATGTTATTTTTCTAGTTATACTCCCCATGATAGAGCCTTGCAGCTTCCAGACCAGTAAGCCTACTTTGGCGGGGAAAGCACATGGAACTTACAATCTTTCAAGAATAGGTATAATACATAGGCATCAAGATGAAAACAGATCCGCAAAACAAGTGTGAGATTTTTTTTAGATCCATTTTCTTGATTCATACAGTTCCTTAAATTTTTATTTTCAAAATTGGCCATTTATGGAAATGGTTTATTGAAATGTGAATGCACAGTGTTACTAAGTATGGCAATTTTAGGTTAATTTCAGGGTTAGTGTTGACTGTAATATGACACTATAGAGGAACGTTAAGAGACTGTATGTGGCATGGAATAGAATAGCATGGTGCACAAAACACATCTTGAAGACTTTTTCTTTGGTGTTTCAGTGTTCCTGTTCCTGTAGTCAGTCTAGAGAAAATTCCTAACCTAGTGAAGGCAGATGGTGCCAATGTTAAAATGAACTCTGCAACCACTACCACCATCACCACCTCCTCAGCCTCTTCATCCACCATACCTGCTCCAATTAAATCTGCTTTGACATCTAAATCAGTGCCACCATCACCAGAAAAGATTCTGAACGGCAAAGGAGTTATAGCTCCATCAGTAGACAAGAAGCACCAAAATGGCACTAAAAACAGTAACAAGTCGTACAAGAGAGTTTCAGGTAAGTAGCATTGTAGCATGACTTAATGAGATCCCATCATTCTTCATTAGCAATGTTTGTTGCTGAGCAGTGAGCAGTTTATCATATTCTATAGCTGTTAAAATGCTTATTGTCTCCCTTTCTCCCCCCTGCTCATGTCCAGTCTCTTTATGCATAACATCTTCAGTCAATAAAATGTAGGGTCAGCTTGCCTCAAACTTCACATTGGTGTACTGACATTATTACTTAATTTGGCAAAGAGGTAATTTAAGAACTAAGCAACAAATTCTGTAAAACCGAAAGGGAGTGTCCCCCCCTGAAAAAAAAAACAAAACTTGTTAACCATATAAATGAATATTTTGACTGCTCTCCCATTTATCAGTACATAAACATAATAGACCCAAAGGTCACCACTTTTGAACAGAAAGAAGGGAACCCTAGGATCTAACCCAGTGTTCTCAAATTTGAGTAAGTGATGGGGGCCACGCATGAATATAAAGCAAGTGGTTTGCTGAATAGAGAGGTTCCACTTCTTCCTCTTGGATAAGGTAGGTGCCCATTATGTGTTTCATCAGTCAGCATTCCCTTCATGTGAACCCTCATGCCTTAGTTGTAACAAAGGTTTTTTGTTTTGTTTTTAAATAAGCTGCTCTAATGACATCACTTTGCTCACTGCATTTCAGCTGGCAATCATGCAGTCTAAAAATTACTAAGCCTTGAATTATTACTGCAGTCTTAAAAGTGAGGGAAACACCCTGAAAAGTTAACATTTTATATATACCAATGGCCAGAAGATAGTATGCCTTCTAAGAAAGGAATTAATGTCGCTTGTATAATTGTACTTGGTCCATTATACTGTGAAAAGATACAGGGAAACTTTCTTTTTAAATATAATTCATTCATTTTCAAAGTGCTTAAAATCTGGGCACTGTACAAATGTTTAAAAGTAAAGATAATTCCTGTCTTTGGGCATATAGCCTTGATAGACTGGAAACATAAGGAAAGGGGAGGAAGAGGCAAAACAATGGAGTATGGGGAAGGAGAACTAACCAGGGGAGGCCTAGGAAAAGAGATGGTTTTCAACAGTTTTTTTTAATGGAAATAATAGAAAGTGTCAATCAAATACCTAAGGGGTGGGAGACACAGAGAGTGTTTCAGTGGTAAAGAAATCCAGAGAAAAGAGTTGTGCAAGGGACAGAAATAGAACTATGAGATTTAAGAAGTAGGAGAATGGAGAACATGGGTGCAAGATAGGGAAAGAAAAGGAAGCTATAGAGGGTCAAAGGGATGAAGACACTTGAAAGAAAGGCTAAAAGGTTGTTGTAAATATGGAAAGGAAAAGGAAGCCACTGAAATAGGGGAGGGAGAATGTTTATAGCAACTCAAGTGAGCAGAGGAACGGAGAGTGGAAAAGAGAGAATGAAGACCAGGAAATGGGATATTAAAATAGTTTAGGTCTATTGATCAGGACATCAGCAAAGTCTATATAGAATCAAGAAAAAGAAATTATAAAACATTAAGAAACATATCCAGCCCCAAAAAACAATGCTGAGCAAGCCAGTCTTCTTTTCTTCTCTCACACGTTGCGTAGAAATATGCATTATTTCTTTTTTTCTTTTTTTGATAATACTTTTTATTCTAATTTTATCTTTATAAATGAAATAAGGAACACCAACAACATAATCATCTTCTACAGTTTCCCCCATTACAGTATTCTTAAGAGGACCCATCAATAATAAAATAGAGAAAAAACAAGAGAAGGAAAAGAAAAAATATAAAAAGGCGAGAGAAGGACAAAGGGGAAAGAAACAGAAACAAAAGAAAAGAAAACAGAGCAACATATAAACAAAAGATTACAAAACAAACTTAAATTTAAACTACATTACACATAAACTTCAAATATCACTCTACTTAGAAATTATACCTATAATATTACTAATCTTACAAATCAATACAGCATAAGTAATCAATTTCAATATTGTATCTTCAGGCTTATAACAAGGAAGCAAGCTTACAGTTCATTTCCATTGGTCATATAAAGCCTTTTAGCTACCATATAATAATAAAGCTTAAAATCAACCAGCCAGAAATATGACTAATCCTAGTATTATAATATTGAAAATATTATTATTAATAATAATAATAATAATGAAAAAGGAAAGAGATTATAAAGGATAAAGAAATACAACAATCACTAATGTATTTTGTACTATCTATATTTTAGATAGTATCCTTTCTAAATATATAAATGAGTGGGCACATTTCTATACACCCTCACACAAGAGATTTAAGTACAATATATCATATCCATTTAAATAGAAAAAGAAAAAATGAAAGTAAAGAGACGGATATATATAAACAGTTGTTTCTGGTCTAGCCTGGATCTTACGGACTAAACATAGCCAATTGACAAAACATTTTTATAAATTCACGCCTCTGCCATTTCGTGATTTAGAAACTTCTTCATCTGACCTTCAGAAAAAATGCAAAATGTAGCAGGATACTTTAAATGATATTGTAAGTTCATTTGTCTTGCCAGGTTTCTCGCCTTGATAACTTGCCTTCTCTTATCAGCAACTTCTTTGGTGTAATCCAGAAATAACATAACTCTATCTTGTTTTGATCCCCCAAAAAGATTTCCCCCCTCTCTTGCCAAACACAGGATATGATTTTTTGTGGAGATTCTTGCAAATTGAACTATAATGGTATAGTCAGTCCCTTTAGCATTTGGCACACAGAATGTATGCTTAATGTCAAGTAAATAATCAGATGGCAAAGGAAGTATCTCATGCAGGAACTTATCTACAAAAGTAAACAAATTTACATCAGTAGGTAGATCTTTGATACCAATAATATGCCCATTTGCTCTATGGGTGAAAGCCTCAAGTTGGGAGATTTTAACAGACAAATTGCTGTAAAAAGCTTGCGATGCAATCTTTAACCTTCGCTTCCATCTTTTGCCAAGAAGTGTTAATTAAGTCCATGGCCCCTTGCAGGGTGGTGATGGAGTTTTGAATTGTATCTAGCCTCTTAGCCTATTCAGCAAATTGTGAAGACAAAGTTTTTATCAGAGCAAGCAACTCCCCTGTATTTCCATCGCTTCTTGGAGCCTTTACCAAGGAAGGTGTGCGTGTGTGTGTGTGGGAGGGGTCGGCGATGATCCTGCTCCTTTTCTCCTCCTTGACGTTGCCATCCTTCTCTTTAAACAGATATTGCAGGTCCTCAAATATTGTTGGTATTCCTTAGTCTATAAACACTAAAAACCACAGCTCATCAGCTCTGTGTTCTCCTAATTAGATAGGAGTTTCAAAACAACTTTGAGTGGTGTCTAAGCTCTGGCAGACTAACAATGGAGTCCAGCCCTTCTGCTGCTTCGCAAAAGGAGCTACTCTTCCAAGATTTCATCCAGATGCTGCTGCTTCCCTTTTTAATTCCAGGGGAAGATAAAAAGGTTTTTCAACCTTTTAAAAGCTGTTTGAGATAGCGTCCCGCAGAGCCTCCACAGAACGCTGCCAGGGCAACATGGCTCCAGAGCGGAAGTCCCCAAATGTGCATTATTTTTAAATAGAGCATTATTGCTTCCTGTAATGGGAGAAAACTACAATTTTGGGGAGACTGCGCGTGTGTGTGTGCGCGCACGCGCGCCCACACTGAAATACTAGGTCTTGTACAAAGGAAGGTTAAGAGCTGCTTAAGCTGCCTCTGTATACTCAATAACTTTGCTCCTGTGCACCAGAGCCATGTGCATTGTGACTTCAGAGCTGTATCACAAAGCTGTCACTACACTTTCTCGTTGCAATGTGTGTGTGGAATTGGGCAAGCCAAATTGATGGCAATGAAACACTAGCAAATTAAAATAAGAAGATCCAGATTCATTCCAGACAGCATAAAACATTTTGAACCCAGTTTTTCCTGCAAAGGGAGTGAATCAAGTTTGCTACAATATTAATATTAATTAATATATATAATTAATACATATTCATCTATTGGTAGCGTGGTTGAGACCTAAGCAGGAAATGTATTTCTTAAATGGAATGATTAAGCTTTCCAATGGCATTGATTCGGTATTGACTCTTTCTATACATTTGGAAATGTAATGTCACCTGATGAGAGATCAAACAAATAGGAGATGTAAAACGATGTGTATGTTTTCATTGGCAGACAAACTCAGGCTTTTTAATATATTTATATATGGCATTTTCTCATTTTAGTAGCTTTGTTCAAGGGCAGTGACAAGTGTATCGACTTAAAACTAAGGCATAAATAGCTGTTATTCAGCATTGTGTTTCTTCAATGAAATGACCTAAAGCTTCCTTTTCAGAAAGTTTATTGTCTCAAGAATCGATTTGAGCAATGCTCTGCAATAAAATACTAAAATATTGTATTTAAATATTACTAGTTATTTGGCATTTCTTATTAATACCTAAAACATTCAACAGTAATTGGTCTGAAGGCAAGTGTTTAAATGTGCAAAAGTATTCATATTGGTATAGTGATAGAAGAAATTTTTAACGAGACTATTTTCCCGAACAGCTTTCATACCGTAGTAACTTCCTGTTCTTCTTATAAAAGTTATTCTTTAGTTACAAAGTATTTGTACAAAGTATTTGTATTTGTAACATTATGAGTTACAAACATGAGTTATAAACTCTGCAGTTTTGCAGAGCTGGGACCCATCTTTATGGGATCCACATTATGGTATCCACATCGTGTTTTTTAATCACACATGTGTATGGTGGTAGTGTCACCAGTGCAACCCATTTTCTCTTGCTCCATGACACAGTTGTGGACTTTGCCCCCCTGCTGGCTAGAACAGAAATGTCTTACAGGCCTCTAGAAAGAGTTCCATAATTGTGGGACAGTCCCTGAGGACATCTCTCTGTTTGCCCTTGGTTACTCTTTATCCTCGGTCCCTGGATGGTATAGTCAAGAGGCACTATTGATTTTTAAAGGTCAATAGAACAAGAGAGAAAAAGTGGTAATCCATTGAGAGAGATGGGTTGTATCCTGTATCGAGTAAATGAATAGTATCCTCATTCTCAGCATTGGCTGGCCCTCAATTAGAGTATGGTGTTCCATAATAGGTGCCACAGTGCAAGAAGAAAGAGGAAAAGATTCAGAGGATTCTGTTATGAGGGTGAAAGAAGGTCCGGCAGGCAAGATATATAAGGAAAGGCTGAAGGAACTGGGTATGTGTAACCTAGAGAAGATTAAGGGAAGACCAATATTTTGAAAGAAGGAAGAAAGAGGGAGGGAACAGATGCTCACCCTAGCAAATAAAGGAGTATATTTCAGTGACCTGGTTTACATGTAATGCCAAACTATGTTCTGGCATTACATGAGCAAACCTTGGGCTTGCACATTCTCTCTATCCCTCATGCGCTCCAGTTCCCTCTCTTGAGTTCAGTTTTGGGCAAACCATAGTTTGCACCTGCATTTGAACTGGAAAGCTATGGTTTACACTTTTTCCTGATGCAAAAAATAAAACTGTCAGCAGAGGAGCCATGCTTCAGCTGACAAATAAAAGGAAATCAACAATGGGAAAAACCTTTGTAATTACTGCATAACTATGTCCTGTCCAGGAGAATTTGAACCCATTCACAAACACTGAGTTAATTCTAGATCTTCAATATGTATATGCAATCTGTCAAAAGTTACCAAATAGAAAGAAATGTAATAGAAAATGGTAATCTGAATCCATTTCTGAGAGTCCCTATCAAATTCCTGGCCTCTGCTATGCAGTAGTAAGAATGGAAACACGTTTTATTGTATCAGTAACTTTTCCATATGTCATAAAGTCTTTGTGAATACCGCTTATGTCTAATTCTTACACTCTAAAGCTTTCCCTTCGGGAAACATCTTCACCTGTAAAGTTCACACTGACTGCCCCTGATCTAACCCATACAGTTAAGTATAAGCAAACATAATGATTGGTTATTGCCTTGATTCTATGAACATGAATGTCCCATAACATTTCTGGTAGAGCAATTGGAACAGCAGCTGTTCCTTCACCTCTCCAGATCATAGGAGGTGAAGGGGAGGAAAAGAGAAAATGCACAGGCCTTCTGATATGCAAGTACTTCTGTACACCCAGGCCCATAAAAAGAAGCTTGCACTTAACCCGTTTCATTCAGGACCTCAGAAGCCACAGTTTGGCTGCTTTTGATATATAACTTCCATAGATATATCTTCCTCCACAAGCCTCTCATTACATTTCATGTTGAGCTTAGTAACTGCTGCAAATAGATTCATTCTCGGTCACACAAGAATGGTATTGAAAGCAGATCTGTATCAGCCATTCTAACACTCTGCTCGTATGGAATGAATCTGGTGGGCCCAGTTACAAAGAATAACTTAACTGCAGTAATTCAAAAACTTTTGTTCAAGATGTAGACCAGAACAGAGGAATTATAGTCGTTGTTAATGACCAGGTAGGAATCCTGTTCAGTTTTTCTGGGAGAATGCAGTCCCTGTGTGTCTGCCTGTGTGTCTGTCATCTGCTAATACCATGTCTCAGTGTAGTTGTGCTAAAACATAGAAGGAAACAGACATTTTAAGGGAAAGTACAGTATCTTTAGATATTTATTCTGATCTGCAATCTTACTGTGTCTTCAATTTCATTCATGTGACTTAAAAAACTACTCATATTTTATGTATTTTAAACAGAAAGAGAGTTTGACCCAAATAAACACTGTGGAGTATTGGATCCTGAGACAAAGAAACCCTGCACAAGATCACTCACCTGCAAGGTAGCCTTTCTTCCTAGTTGAAATATAATAATGCTTCAGCTACTTCAAAATTGTACTAGTGGATGTTAAAGGTCATAATGGTAATAAAAGATGGAAATAACCATATGAACTTCACAACATTCTTGCACAAATGTTCATTCTATCTTCAACCAGTAATTTGGGGCTTCAAGAAGATTGATGCACCCTTAAACACAATATTCCTTACAGAAGAATACGTCACTCCCAAAGCATATTTAATAGTAATATTAGTAGTAGTATTTAAATAATATGTAATAAGAAATATACTTCAGTGTCCTTCATTGCTACTGAGAGAACTCTGTAAAAAGAATACTTGATATTATACAGTGCTAAGTATTCAGTAATCCTTAATCCTGTAAATATATCACTTCTTGACCATGTGGCTGGGATCAAATGTTATCTACTATTTTTCAATCTGTTCTTCTCAGTTTAATTTAATATAATGGTATATGCTTGATTCAGGATCTGCACATTAAATTGATGTTTGGAACAAGGAGACATTCTGGAAGCTTGTTCCATACCCTTCATACATTATGCTGATATGAAAGTGTTTCTAAAAATGGTGCACTTCCTGACTTGGAGTTTATGTCCAGAAGTGCATGAATGAGTGAGTGATTGAGTGCGTGCGTGCATGAGTGAATAAAAATAATAATCCTGCAGTAATATAATCCCCATTTACAGACAGAGAGGCTGAAGCTGAGAGAGTGTGACTTACCTAGGGCCACACAGTGACTTTATGGCTGTGCTGAGATTTGAATTGGACCATTTTTGCTCATAACTGATGTTTCAGGCTTAAGCACAGCATGCTTTGTAGCCACAGGTGTTGGGTAGCTGAGATATAGCTGAGGTCAGTGATGCTACAAGGCATTAATGGCAGATGTGAAGGTGCCGGAGTACAGCGGGACAGCAAGAAGGGCCAAACAAAAATTCCTTTAAGTGAAGTAAGCACTCCATGGAATTCCAGTCTCTTTCTCTGAGAAAAGTAGGCTGTTGTATTGTAGGGGCTCCCAAACGCATTATGGGTCCGGGGTTCCCACCAACATTACGTGGTCTAGAATATGACAAAAATCCATTTTAGCACTCACCTGTCACCTTGCCAAATTATTACTGTCATGAAACTGGCTTTGATGTTGTCACTGTGTTTGGCAGATTCAGGCCCAATTTCAGCTGCGTGAAAGAGGCTTTATAGACAATGAATATATTATATTGGGCACTGTCCAGTGTGAAAAATATATCCAATTGAGTGGTTTCCAATCAGAGGGTTGGGGAACACACCGATTGTCAGGTACGAGCCTAAATCAAGAAAGTGAAATATGGCCCTTCTTTAAAGGCCACACCTTACCTTAGCCTTCCCTAATCTAGTGCCCTCCAGCGGCCAAGCTGGCTGGGTATGATGGGAGTTGGTAGTCCTGCACAGCTGGAGGGCACCAGGTTAGGGAAGGCTGCCTTAACTGATTACAAAGAAAGTGGTGGGCAGAATAAGAATCTCTGCCTTCCCTTTTAAGAGGTAAAGAAAATCCAGGCCACATCTGAGTGACTACAGCACTGATGTACCCTGCTTTTAGATCAGGCAGTGTAAAGAAAATACAGATCATATTTTTGGTTATGATTGACCCCTCCCCCAAATACAGCCTACCTCTGTTTTATGCCAAGCTGTGTTTCGTAAGGATAAGAGCAACTGTAATGCTTTGTTCATTTTTTTTTTTGAAGAAAAATCTTCCCTTCCAGTTACAAGTGGAAAGCTATTAAACATTTATGTAGAAGCAACAAAGAATGTTAGTTCCAGTGCTGGTTTGCAATTAATCTACAGAGTAACTTCATGAAATTTATTCTATTTGTAGTTAAGATTAAACATTTCTTTTTAAAAGATCTCTTTTCATTTGACATCTGGATGTCTGTTATAATAAACAAAATTGTCAACATAATGGTATTAAATATTTAAAATATATACTTTTCTGAAACTTGTGAGCAAAGCAAATATCTGCCCTTAAAACAGTTATTGTAGATTTACCAATCCACTCAAATTGTACAGCCACAATGATCATGCTCTGGGTATAATACATCGGCTGTTTCCATGGAAAGCGTTCTTGTCACCAAAATAATATTTCATTAAACTGCATGTATCATAGGTCAGGCAAACTAACCTGTATGGAATAACTGTGTTCTTTTGTCATAACTAAAAATATGTTTCAGTGATTATTCTCTGTATCTCCTAGATTAATATTTTATAAATCTATAACTAATTTTATATGCCCTCCTAAATGTTTTTTAACACCCTATTTTTAGACTCATTCACTTAATCACCGGCGAGCAGTTCCAGGACGTAAAAAACAGTTTGACATCCTTCTAGCTGAACACAAAGCTCGATCTCGGGAAAAAGAAGTGGCAAAAGACAAGGAGCATCCGCAATCTATAAGGGAAACACATCAGAGCCAACCTGTCACAGTACAAGATGCTTTGCCAGGAGCGTCTGTGAACTCTGGGCAAGAACCTAAAGGGACATCTCCTGCAAAATCTAGACCATCCAATTCAGTATTTCCTAGGTGAGTGGCCTGCTTGGGCATAGGGTCTAGTATTCCAGGAGTGCTGTCAAATATGCCTTGAGTGATGGCTGATTTTGGATGCTTCTAGACAAGGCTTTTGTTGTACCAGCACCCTGCCTCATTTACGGAATTTTACAGGGGATGCACATGTTGCCGTGTTCAATTTGTAACCCTCCTACGTTTTCCCACTGCTGCTTCTGCCTTTTTCTTACTGTTAAAAATCCATCAAGGAGGAAAAGGAAGAATAGCTGCTCAGTGTCTTTTGATTGACAGCGCTGGGGATCCTCCACCTGGAAGCTCCCGCTGTCTTTGCATTAGGCTTGGGTATGTTATTCCATATACAGAACATAATTCATAATGGGGGTATAACATTATACAACTCCAGGGAATTGTAATTGTGAGGGCAAAACGTACGTTTGAGTGCAAGGAATGAACTCTTCCACCACTAGAATCCCCACTCAGATTGCCTCAGGGCTCCTCCTCCTTTAACATAAACAGGGTCTTGTTTTCAAACTGCTTTCCACAGTCAGAAAGTTGCACTCCCTTTAATAAAGAATGATGCAGAAATGATCAAGTTTCATTCCGAAGTCCAAACTCTACAGTTCAATGCCTGATAAAGTTCCTGTAGATCTCTAGACATTCTGATAGAAATTCCATAATATATGTACTTCAAAAGCGTGTTTTCAGATTAGGGGGGCACTGAATGTAGCAGCATTTCTATATTATTTCAGCTTCTATAGCTTATTTTCTGATTCAAACCTGTATCTGCTGACAAGCGTCTAATGGTCATGCATTTAATGTTGGTAGACTAATGATATTCTGCACCATTCAAAGATGAATGTTTTTAAAAGGACTTTGTTGCAAGAAAATATGTACATACACACACAGCTCAAACCTGTACATATTTATTCAGAAGTCATTGCTACTAAATTCAGAGAGTCTTACTGCTAAGTAAGCATGCACAGATTTGCAATGTAAGACTTCCATCCTAAATTCACTTAGTAGGGAGTATGTTCTATTGAACTACCTAATATTTACTACTGAGTAAGTGTGTTTAGGTTCACACCATATGGCATTTTTTGCTGGGAAGCTAGTTGTGGAACCTCTATGCTGTATTGATCATATAATTTTTAAAATTTTCATAGACCCTCCTCTACGAACAGCATCAGTAACACGAGTTCTTCAAACCACAGTGGGTATGCACAGGAACTGCCTCTACCATCCATGGGAGGAGATTTGCCTAGTAGATTATCCAGTGATGAGGGGGAAGTGGATGGATCTGAAGAATCTGAAAAATTAGACTGCCACTATTCTGGGCACCATCCCCGGCCTCTTGGGGTATGTCTCCTTATCTCTAGTAATCCTGTTTATTGCCGACATTTGTGAGTGGCCATATACCCTTATCAAAGAAAGATCTTGTCACTAAAAATGTGAGCATTATATAAAGGAACATCTCAATAAAAAGATGAAAAGGGAAGAGATAAGGAAACAGATGAACATAATGAGCTTTGGGACATGTATGACAATTTCAGATTTGTACTCCTTAGCAGAAATAAGATATTTAGGGCACAATCCTATGCATGTTTAGACAGAAAGAAGTCCTACAACCCCCAGCATTCCCTAGCCAGCTGGCTAGGGAATGCTGGTAGTTGTAGGACTTTTTTCTGTCTAAACATGCATAGGATTGCACCCTTAATAGCATAATTTTAGCACATATTAGAAGTGATGTTATAATAACTAGTTTTCAACATTCTGTCTTCCACAGCATCAGATTCGAGACATAAGCCTGGTCTACACATGCAGCAGGATGAGGTGGTAGAATGGGTTGTGCCACTTTTGAATACAACACCACATAAAATATTAGGGAAAGAACTCTAGCCCACTGTACTTTCTGTTGTACTAGTTTTCTACCTCTAGGGTTTTTTTCCACACAGAACATTTAAAAATGTATTTCTTCTCTCCTCTCCTCCCCTCCCCTCCCCTCCCCTCCCTCAGTCAGTAGGTACAGCCCATCCTACCACCTCAGAACTCTACAACTTCACTGCCACCTTATTTTTCTACATGTGAAAACAGAAACCGAGGGGATGGGTTTACATAGATTAAGAGGCAGAACTTTGCAGATAGGAGTGGGTTTGGTTGCCAGTAGCTTCCGTTAAGTTTTATTGGACAAGCTCCAAACTTTTTCTATTGAGAACTCTGAAACTGGTCAGCTGATCTGTAAAGATAATGAAATTCTCTAGAATTGAAGCTGTTATAAGGCTGTAGCATATGGAAATGTAGATATAATTTATAATGTAGTTTGTGACTTTTCCTCCCATGTTGTTGTTTGAATAGTTAGTGATTGCTTGTACACTAGTGGGGTGTGTATACACAGCAAGCAAGAAACCAGAATAATTTTTACACCATCACAAACTTAGGAAAGCGAGGTACAAAACAGAGAAAGCAGAATAGATCAGAGCACCTCAAAAACGAATCCAATTCTGGAATAAAGGGAGAAGTCCAAAGCAATTTACTACTGCAGTTATTTTCACTTGGCTCAAAATAGATAGCTGTCCACCATTACTTTAGCACTTTTAAATTCCTATAATTTGCTTATTTATTTGCAGTATTTTTATCCCACTCTTCAGCCAAAAGGGCTCTCACTGCATTGGTCAGCAGCATTCTTTTTAGATTATATGGACAAATTAACTTGATATTTACAAGACCGCTTTGCCTTATTTTTCAGTTTTGTTCATTTGGAAGTCATTTGATGGGAAGAGGGTACTACGTATTTGATAGAAGATGGGATCGTTTTCGACTAGCACTAAATTCCATGGTAGAAAAACACTTAAATTCACAGATGTGGAAGTAAGTAAACAATTTGTGGTTCCTGGGTCTCTCTTATTTCTTTTTCTTTTCTTTTCCTTTTTAATGCTTATAATGCCAGAAAAATTTAACACAGTTGTGTTCAATGAAAAAAACATGTCTGTAGTAGATATTGTAAGTGATGTGAGGGGTGCCAAAGAAATAGCAGTGGCAATACTGGTGAATAATCAAAGCAACTAAGTTACGAAACAAAGTGTTGGTTACCTGCCTTGTTGGGCTTTTTCTTGGATGCAAGGTAAAAGTGGTAAATCCTAGGATTTTCCAGGGGGGAGCAGCTGTATGAATCTGTTGCAGCAAAAAATGAAAAAGAAAGGAATGCTTCCCAACAAGGCTTGGGAAGCCTTTATGGCACCATCACTCTGCCTTGTTTACAGAGGCTCAGAACATCATCATCTTGTACTCCTGACCCTCCTGTTTTCTCTTACTTCTTCTGCCATCTTTTTCCTTAGCACAGAAAATGTGTTAAGGAGAAAAAGACAGAACTGCTGTACAACGCCTTCTAATGAGTAGTGCTAGGATTCTGCCGTCTGGGAGGAGCCGAAGAGTCTTGTAGCACTATAAATCTAACCAGATTATTATGGCATGACCTTTCATGAGCTATAGCCCACTTCATCAGCTACTTGAAGTGTTACCCTGCGTTTATCACCTTTGTCTGTAGATTAGACATGGACAGAACTTTGCCCTTAAATACATGAACAAACTTGAAGAAATAATTGTACCTGTGCAATGAGGTATGCTTACATGTTGCAAAGGCACCACTGTGGATGGAGGGGGAAAAGTTACTCATTTTGCATTTTAATGCGAACTTACCTAATTTTGCACTTTTGAGCCAATGCACAAACTGAAACTTCGTTATCCTTTGAAATTTGCACTTCGCATTTTGTGATGCTGTTCTTCAATCTCAGAATGTGTATGTTAGGAGAATGTGTGCAAAATATTGCTGAAAATAATTACAAAAATGCTTTATATTAGGGGAAATTGCTGGTAAAATATGCAAATATGTTTTCGTGCAAACTTTAAAAAAAAAATCAAACCAGAAATAGATTAACCAAATTTGAGATTAGAAAAATGAGAAATGGAGAGAAATCAAAATTGACAGATAGTGGTGTCAGACACCATTACTAGGATGAATAAGCCCCAAATCTTGGAATCTGCACCTCTATGGTCACACACCCTGCACCACTGTGCATTTTTTTAAAGTATTGCGTACATCTGAAGACCTAAATTAAACAGAAGTAACCAGGGATTAAGTTCTAGGGCTGAGAAATTAAAAAAAATAATGAGTCAGTGGGTCTGGAAGGCATACACCCAACAGTTCTTAAGGGCGCGGTCCTATCGGGATAGGCGGCTGCCTCCGAACTTAAAGGCAACCACCTATCCAGTGCATGGCAGGAGGAGCGTGGAGAGGATCCTCTCCTCCACACTCCAGCTGCTCTGCATTCACAGCTAGACGGCTGATTTCAGCTGTCTAGCCACGGGACGTCAGAGTGCAGGGTGAGGAGGCCGGACAACGCATAGGAAGCATTGTACCGGCACTTCTGCACTCCCCACCCTTGGGAACGCCCTGTTTTGCCCCACTCTGAGCTGCTCTTACGAGCCCAGAGACGATCCACGCCGCCTACGAGGCGGCAGGGGAGGGGGAGGCGGTTCTCTGGAAACCGACCAGTCCTGTGGCCCTTTCGCTGCTGTCTAGCGGCTGTAGGATTGCATGCTTAAATATGAAATTTTTGGCCTTCTAACAAAAAAATATGCAATACAAGCTAAAATCAGCCTTTTACCAGAGGACTGGAAAGTAGCTAGCATAACCAGTTTGTTTTTAAGGCAGCCAGTGTGGAGCCAGGAAGTTATAGGCCTGTTAAGTCTAAAATCCATCACAGGTAAATTAGTAAATAGGATTAATAAGCTAGAATTACTAAACAAGAATAACAAGATGTATTGATGACCGCCAGCTTGGATGGCTTTCAAAGGGGATTAGATAAATTCATGGAGGATTGCGCTATCAGTGGCTAGTGCATATGATGTCTATATCCTGGCTCCACTATTAAAAGCACTATGCTTTTAATACCAGTTGCTGTGGAACACGAGCAGAAGACTACTGTAATTGTACTTATGTCCTGCTTGTGGGCTTCCCATAGGCATTTGGTTGGCCACTGTGTGAACAGAATTCTGGACTAGATAGGCCTTTGCTCTGATTCAACAGGGCTCTTCTTAGATTCTTGTGTCAATTGCAATGGTTTCTGCAAAGGAAAGTCCCTCCATGTCAATCTTTTAGAATTGTTTGAGAGTATCAGCTAACATGTAGATGGGGTAGGTAATTGGTAAGACATGTTATACATAGATGTCCAAACACCTTTTGACAGAATTCCTCATCAGAGTCCCCTGAGTAAATCTAGCAGTTATGATATAACAGGATGGGTCCTCTTATGGATTGTAACAGGTTAAAGAACAGGAAATAGAGGGTAAGGAGTGAACTATATTAGGATTCGTACTATTTAACTTACTCATCAGTGATTTGGAGTTAAGGGTGAGCAGTAAAATGGCCAAGTTTGTGGATGACACCACAACTGCTCAGTGAAAACCTGAGCAGATTGTGAAGAGCTTCAAAGGGATCTCTTTCCAGACTGGGTGGGTGTACAATAAAATGGCAAATGAAGCTTGGCCTACGTAAGCGTAAAATATTGCACATTGAGGCAAATATCTCAACCTCACGTATACACTGATAGGAACTAATCGGGGGGCCCTGGTGGATCACTCAATGGAAACATGGTCAGTGTGCAGCAGTGAAAAAAGGAAATTACCTGTTGAGGATTATTAGGAAAGGGATTAGTCCAGCTTCTAAATTTTCATAATAAAATGTTAACTTTGCCATACTCATGTTTGCTCTGGAAAGTTTATGGTTCTCCCTTAAATTCTCAAAGGACAGCAACTGCATTACATACACTTGCTAGAAGTCTTGATTGTCAACTGTCTAAGATCCAACCAATGGCCCAATTCTCAGTTAAGGCTTTTCGTGTTTGAAAAAGACTTTTGATTGATAGGTCTAAAGTTCATTCTTCTAGATTTTCTAGATTGTATCCATCAGATCATCAGAAAGCCAGCTTCACATAGGAATGCTTTCACATAATTGAGATTTAATGCTGTGCCCTCTACTTTCTTAGAGGGCACATATAAGAAATTGCCTTTGGAGCAGCATTCTTGTGTGTTCTCTAAAACTGTTACCGAGAATATTATCCATTGTTACCCGGTGTCCTCTTTTTAAGGATCCACGTGAAAATTATTTGTCTTTTTCTTACACTAAAGGTGCAATCCTATGCATTTTTAGACAGGAAAAAAGTCCTACAACTCCTAGCATTCCCTAGCCAGCATGGTTATCTGAGGAATGCTGGGAGTTGTGGGACTGTTTTCTGTCTAAACATGAATAGAATTGCACCCTTAGTGAATTTGTATGTTTTCTGTTGTTTAATAATGGAAATTGTTACCTTGCTTGATTCCTTATTGCACTGGTAGCCAGGAAATTGAGAGCTACATTTGTTGCTCAACTCTGAATGTTCCTTCTGTTTTTTTTGTGGCTCATAGCTAAATAATACAATTATTACTACTACTAGGAAAGGGATTGAAAATAAAAGCAAGTATAAATTGGTGGTGGAGTAACATTTGGAAAGCTGTAGCTTACCCTATCTCAAGAAGAATATTGTAGAGATAACAAAAGGTGCAGGAAAGAGCAACCAAAATGATCAAGGTGTTTGGAGGTCTTTCCCTGCACAAGGAAAGGCTAGAGGGTTTGGGTTTTTTAAATTAGGAAAACAACTAAGAGACAACATAATTTTATACAATTATGAATAGTGTGGAGAAAATGGATAGAGAGTAGTTTTACTCAGTCTTTTTTAACAGTAGAGCCCAGGGTCACTCAAAGAATTTGTTTGGCTTGGCAGGAGATTCAGGACAGACAAAAGTACTTCACAGTAAATTAAATTAAATAGTTTACAATAAATAATAACTTAACTTACAGGATTTATTGTCATAAGGTGTGGTGATGGCCACTGGCCAAGATGGCTTTAAAGAGGATCAGATATATTCAGGAGGAATAAATCCATCTAAGGCTACTTAGTCATGATAGCTAAATTGAACCTCCATGTTCCGGTCTCCAGAGGTGTTGTATACCTCTGACTGCCAGATACTGGGGACCAAAAATGCAGCAAGGCTGTTCCCCTCATGCCCTGCTTGTGAGCTATCTAGAAGCATCAGCCTAATCATTGTTGGAAATGCGATGCTGGGCCCATGACCTGATCAGGCAGATCTCTTACTATGATCAGGTGTTCCTAGGGTGAAGAAAGGAGAAGAAATAGTCAAGCTTCTTTCCTTTCAAATCAGTGCAAGGGAATCTGTAGAGGCAGTTCTACTTTATTTATTTAATTTCTATACCGCCCAATAGCCAAAGCACTCTGGGCGGTTCACAAAAATTAAAACCAAACAGCACACAATAAAACAATTTAAAATATATAGAACATTAAAACCACTAAAGCTGTAGGCTGTAAAAATTCTTGCCTACCCTTGTACTGAAAGCTGCCAGTGAGCCAGGTGGGCTGGGCTGTGAAAAATGTAACAAATTCTGTGTAGTTCTGAAGATTGGGATTCTGATTACCATTTGTAATCTATGTGCTATCCTCACTTCAGATTAGTTTAGGATTATGGCACACGTGTCATTTCCTGAATAAACGTGGCCCACTGGCTCATTGAAGTACCACAACACGTATCGCTGGTAATGCTCTTAGCGCAGGTACAATATCCATGTTAGTTAGAATCTTAGAGACCACACTTCTTATGATCTTCTGTCGTGTGTTTTTACTTCAGATACTGATTGTCCATTAATACGTAATACTGACATAGACGTATGAGATCCTTCAGAATAGTTGAAGACACTTAGGGTGAAATCCTACGCAAGTTTAGACAGAAAAAGACCTAGAATTCTCAGCATTCCCCAGCCAGCATTGCAGGCTGGAGCATGCTGGGAGTTGTAGGTCTTTTTTTCTGTCTAAACATACATAGGATTGTACCTTTAGATTACAATAGATTGTCTGATGAGCTGCAGTAACTTGCATAGTAGATAGAGGGACGGCTGGGAGTGGATATGGGAGGCAGACCCAGACCTTATGCTCCCTGTATGTGCAGTCAGGTTGGCAGGGGGATGGGGAAACTGTGACACTGAGTCCTGTGGCTTTTCTCCACAAAGAGATGCTGCAACCACAGTTGACTGGTTCAGGCCAAATATGTGGATATGACCAACACAACTGAGTCCTTATTTCTCTTTGATTACCTGCATTTGACTGAGATTCTCAGAGTTTAGGGCCACACCTGGTTTAATCTTAATTGGTACGTAGAAAATGATGGGGGGGGGTCCACACAAGAGGGGATAGACTGGGGTGTACATGTGATCCAATGGCCTGTTCCCTAAACTCAGGTATCAGTGTTAAGTGTGAGTAGGCCCAGTATTACAGTTGTAAGAATCTGGAAATAAATAAAAAACTTCATAAATGTCATTAATTGGAACTGGAAAATTAAAATATTGTGGAATTATTTTGGTTTGTTTCATTGCTCAGGCTTTGTAAGAAAGCTCTTCCTTCCTGCATTTCTTTTGTCGAGAGTTACCTCTATGTCAGAAATGAAATGTCTGAACCTCAGCGTGTGTTTCTTTCCTTTTCACATTTTAGGAAAATCCCTCCTGCGGTTGATAGCCCTATGCCCTCCCCAGCAGCACATATCGCCACCCCCTTTCCAGCATCGGTTTTGCAGCCTTTCAGCAGTCCCAGTGCCGCGTATATTCCTTCAGCACCAGTCAGCTCAAGAATCCCTTCTTCCTACATAATGACTTCACCCATGTTATCAAATGCAACTTTTGTCACTACTTCGGATACAAATTCCATTATGTCCCACACCACATCTTTCCCTCATGTGGCTGCCAGCCTGAGCATAATAGATTCAACGTTTAAGACACCATCGGCCATGTCACCAGTGCCAGCAGTCGTCCCTTCCCCATCCCACAAGCCACCCAAAACGAAAGCCAGCAAATCCTCAAAAGTCAGAGATCTATCATGCCGCAGTGATGAGTCGTCTAGTAACAAAAAGAAAAAGCCACCATCTTCTTCCTCATTATCTTTGCAGACTTCCTCTTCCTCTTCATTTTCAGGGTCTCACAAAAAGAACTGCGTCTTGAACCCCAGTTCAACACTGAACTCTTATCAGGCTACATCTTCCTATAACAGTATATCTGTGCACAATGCAAACAATGGAACAACCCCACACAGTGCCAAATCGGAGCCCTCAGGACGGACTTCATTATCAAGTAGCTCAGTGGACTCAGTGAAACATATGAGCATTGTAGTAAGCAGTATTGACTCTTCTAGTTTGTCTGTACCCTCCCTTGTCCACCATTCAGGGGACCACTCCTTAGCAGCACACAATGCAGTGTCTTCTCTACCCCTTTGTTTTGACAAATCAGAAGGGAAAAAACGTAAAAACTCTAGTTCTAGTAGCAAAGCCTGTAAAATCACTAAAATGCCTGGTATGAATAGTGTTCATAAAAAGAGCACTGCCAACCTTATTTCAACGGTGCCAGATACTCCAAACAGCTCCATCTCTCGGCAGGTAAGAGATTCTTCTGTTTCCTTTTATGAGTCGGTCAGGTCTTGCTATCAGTGAGATGGTTGGGGCAATGCAGATGTGTTAGGATGCATGCAGATATACTAGGGTGGAAGCACTGTAGACGTGCACTATCCACATCCACTATCTATTATCAGATATAACGCGTCGCTTCAAGAAACCTTGGCTTGTTGGCACATGAATGAACGACGAGCTTGAGCATGCCCGTCTCCTCTCATACTCCTGGCTGCAGAGGAGACTTCCCAGTTTTTTAAACCACAGTTTCATGCAATGTCTGATCTGATTTATTTATAATATAAAGGTTATATAATCAACTGTGGGTCATGGATATTTCACAGGATTGTTTGATGTGTGCATGGTGTTTTTGTTGTATTTTTATTCTGTAGTTTTAATCTATTATATTTTATATTGTATTTTCTGTTGTATTTTTTGTGGTTTTAATTTTGTGAACTGCCCAGAGTTCCTGCTGATATTTATTGGGCAGTATAAAAATGAAACAAATATATTGTTGAAAGCAGAGTAACCTTTTCCAGAATGCTTCTAAATGAGAATAGACTTCTTGTCCATATATATTCTAATTGATAAGAAGTTAAATGAAACAAATATTCTGGTTAGTAGGAGATATTGCGAGTAAATTATAAGGTGTCTCATGACATATTTCTGAATGGTTTTGACATCCTCCCTCTCTGGATACCATTTGTGTTTTGTAGATTGGAAAAAACAGCAGTGTAGCTTTGTCTCAATCGAGTGCTTCAAGTACATCAAATCCAGTGCACAACAAACAAGTGAGTTGTAGTTTTTTAAAATTATTCTTAAGTGGTTATGTAACAATTTTGACAATTGATGGTTTAATGTTACTCTATTGAATAAGACTAGTTAGGTAAATCTCTTACTGCACATTAAAATATGCCCCTTAACTAATTGGTTAATCAACTAATAACCCTCAAAACCACGATGCACAGATCTACTAGCTCCTGCCTGCTTGCATGTTCATGAAAAAGGCACTTAGGGCTCAATCCTATGCATGTTTAGACAGAAAAAAGTCCTACAAGTCCCAGCGTTCCCTAGCCATCTGAGCAGCCTTGAATACCTAGTATATTTCCAGCTTTTTGGATAAAATATTTCTTGCAACAATTAAAGTATTGCCTAAATAATGGCTTTCACAATACTAATTTACTTAACGCATCATGGGGATCAAATGAAAATACACCATCTAGTATCTTTAATGGTCAGTTTTTTATTTATTTATTTATTTATTATTAAATTTATTAAGCGCCCATCTGGCTGGTCACCCAGCCACTCTGGGCGATGTACAACATACAATAAAAACAGTTTAAAACAATAAAATTCTACAATAAAAACATTTTCTAAAATACCCTAACCCACCCCAAATGCCTGCCTGAACAACAGCGTTTTTAATGCACGACGGAAGCTCATTAAAGAGGGGCCATGACGGAGTTCCCTAGGGAGGGAGTTCCACAGAGTGGGGACCACCACAGAAAAGGCCCTCTCCCTCGTCCCCACCAGTCTAGCTGTCCGGGCTGATGGGACAGAGAGAAGGCCATCCGAGGCTGATCTTGTTAAGCGGCCTGTCTGGTGCTGCTGGAGGCGCTCCTTAAGATAGGCTGGGCCGGAACCATATAGGGTTTTAAAGGTCAAAACCAACACCTTGAATTTGGCCCGGAAAACAACTGGTAACCAGTGCAACTCCTTCAGCACTGGAGTGATGTGATCTCGCCGGCGGCTGCCTTTAATAAGGCGAGCCGCCGCATTCTGTACCAGCTGCAGTTTCCGAACTGTCTTCAAGGGTAACCCCACGTAGAGCGCATTACAGTAGTCTAAACGAGAGACCAGGGCATGTACTACCGATGGGAGCAGATGGTCGGGAAGGAAGGGGCGCAGCCGCCGTATCAGATGGAGTTGATACAGCGCTGTCCAGCTCACAGCTGATACCTGAGCCTCCATGGACAGCTGGGAGTCCAAAATGACCCCCAGGCTGCGGACCTGGTCTTTCAAGGGTAGCCGTACCCCATTCAACACCAGGTCAACATCCCCCAGCCTCCTCTTGTCTCCCACCAAAAGTACCTCGGACTTGTCAGGGTTCAGCTTCAGCCTATTCCTCCCCATCCAGCCACTCACCGTCTCCATTTGGACAGGGATTCTACGGCCAACCTTGGTGAAGATTTAAACGAAAGGTAGAGCTGCATGTCATCCGCATATTGATGACAATGCACCCCAAACCTCCTGATGATAGCCCCCAGCGGCTTCACATAGATGTTAAATAGCATCGGGGAGAGGATGGAACCCTGTGGCATCCCACAAGTGGCCACGGGTCCGAAACCTCCTCTCCCAGTGCTACCCTCTGGTACCTGCTGGAGAGGAAGGACCGGAACCACCGCAATACGGTGTCCCTAGTGCCCAACCCCTCCAGGTGGTCCAGGAGGATACCGTGGTCAATGGTATCGAAAGCTGCTGAGAGGTCGAGGACGACAAGGAAGGAGCATTCACCCCTATCCAGAGCCCTCCTCATATCATCTACCAAGGCCGTTTCTGTCCCATGCCCAGGCCTGAAGCCTGACTGAAATGGGTCTAGATAATCAGTTTCTTCCAAGTGTGCCTTCAACTGCACCGCCACCACCCGCTCAATCACCTTGCCCAAAAATGGCAGATTTGAGACTGGGCGAAAGTTGTTCAAAACTTGAGGATCCAAGGAGGGCTTCTTTAAGAGCGGTCTTATCACTGCCTCCTTGAGGGCTGATGGCATCACTCCCTCCTCAAGGGAGGCGTTCACCACCGCCTTGATCCCCTCACCCAGTCTCTCTCTGCAGCTCATAATGAGCCAAGATGGGCAAGGATCAAGTAAGCAGGTGGTCGGCCGTACCGATGAAAGCACCTTGTCCACTTCATCAGGAGGAAGAAGCTGGAACCGATCCCACAAAACCAGTTTGCCACAGGCCACCTCTTGCTCACTAACTGTATCCACAGCGTGCAGAGTAACACACCTAATCTGATCAATTTTATCTGCAAAGTGCCTTGCCAAGGCCTCACAGGAGGCCTTAGAATGCTCCAGTGGTTCCGGAGCCACAGGACCGACCAGGTTCCGGACCACTTGGAACAGCCTCCTGGGACAGCACTCTGCAGACGCGATGGAGGCAGCATAATATTCCTTTTTTGCTGCCTTCACCGCCACGTGAGAGGCTGAAGATACAGCTCTAGCCCGTGTCTGATCGTCTTTGGAGCGAGACTTCCACCACCGGCGCTCTAGCCGTCTCACCTCCTGTTTCAGAGCTCGTAACCGCGGATTGAACCATGGTGCAGTCCGAGCCCTGTTCAGGGGGAGAGGGCGTTTCGGAGCCACCTGATCTAATGCCCCAGTGATTGCGGCATTCCAGCCACCTACCAGGGTCTCGACCGAGTGGCCGTTGGCATGCCCCAGAGAATCCCCAAGCACGTTCAGGAATCCATTTGGATCCATAAGATGCCTGGGGCGGACCATTTTAATGGGTCCTCCACCCCTGCGGAGGGGTTGTGGAACCGAGAAGTCCAACGTCACCAGATAGTGATCTGAACATAACAAGGGGGTGGTGGATATTCCCCCGACTTCCAGATCACTCCCCACTTCTCCAGAAACAAACACAAGGTCTAGTGCATGACCGGCTACATGGGTGGGCCCAGTTAAAATATGGTGCAGCTCCCAGGAGGCCATGGTCTCCATGAAGTCCCGAGGTGCTCCTGTGAGGATGGCCTCCGAATGTACGTTGAAGTCCCCCAACACCAGTAAGTTAGGGGACTGTACACGCACATCAGAGACCACCTCAAGCACCTCGGCCAGGGAGTCAGTCGTGCAGCAGGGTGGACGGTACACGAGCAGAATCCCCAGACTGCCCTTCGGGCCCAACCTCCAGTACATGCACTCAGCAACCTTGGTCTCCCAGAGAGGGTGTCTGGTGAAGACCAAGGACTCTCGGTAGATAACAGCCACTCCCCCTCCCCGATCCCCAGCCCTCGGCTGCTGTGCATACGAAAATCCAGCTGGACACATGGCTGCAAGGGTTGGAGCAGCAGCCTCGGCCAGCCAGGTCTCCGTAATACATGCCAGGTCTGCACCCTCATCCAGGATCATGTCATGGATGAGGGAGGTTTTCTGGGTAACAGACCTGGCATTGCAGAGCAGCAAACGAAGGCCAGAAGATGGGGTCACGCCTCCCCCAGCTATCCTTTGGCTCTGGACAGGCCCGGAGCAGGGGACAGATACTACACATCTCTCCCTTGTTCCCCTTACCTGGCATGGCCTGCCCCTAGCGTTCCGCCAGCGCCTGCCGCCCAGCCTCGGTATCTTCTGGCCCCCAACACTCCCCCCACTGCCTCCATCAGGTGGACACACGCCCCCTCGCTCCCGCCTATCAGGCAGGCTACCCACCCCTAAAACCACAACAAAATCCCCCAGGAAAAACACACACACACACAATAATTAAAAATCCCCTTAAAAATAATGCCTGGCCGGAGTCCACAGGCCAGGTGGTGGTGGTGGTGGTAACAGCCGCCGCCGCAGGCCCAGCAGCAGCAGGCACGCCTCTTCCCTGGTGATGGTGGTGGCCTCTCCTGCAGGCCCTGGCTCTCCCAGGCCACCTCAGCCAGCCAGCTTATGTAGCCCCTCCAGGGAGGGCAGGTGGAGCAGCACAGCTGGCTTGGTACCTGGGGGCCTGGTCCTGCAGGGACTGGCGGTCTGCCAGGCAGAAGTCTCCAGGGAAGGCCTGGTGGTGGTGGCGGCGGCAGCAGCAGGCCCAGCAGCAGCAGGCCCGCCTCTTCCCCGGTGGTGGTGGTGGCCTCTCCTGCAGGCCCTGGCTCTCAGTTGAAATATACACTCTAGTATCTTTAAAATTCTCAATTTATCTCAGACTTGTGTGGTCTAATTTGTTTAACCATACATGCAGAAATTCTGCCTCAACTTGACAGAAACTCTAGCAGCTGTCATAAGTGTTAGGATAACTTCCATCCCAATTTGTCTGGTGTCAGATGCCAGTGGGAAAGCATTTTGTAAACCTTTCCGTACCATTAACACATACAACACATGATGGGCCATGTTTACAGAGATGCCCATTGTTCAAAAGTTATATTTTGGTTTAACCCCTTTTCCTATTTGTCTTTTAAAATCATAGATTTTTTAAAAGTGTATATATCTTAGATCATTTTTTCTATGTGCAGTACAAATTAAAATGATCTCCTGGAAATTAAGGTGTGTTGCCCATCCATGTAGGTAGCATCTAGCTTTTGTCAAAGACTAATTTCTGCCAGGCCCAATGCAGTACTTTAAATCTCAGTCTGGGGATACAGTTATAAGAAGTCCCACTGAACTTGGTTGCATTTGCTTCCAAACAAACACGTTTAGGACTGGGCCATAGGAGTGTTACATTGCCAGATAAAATGTCTTAACAAAGGCTGGATATTTGAATGTGGGTGCTGGTTATTTATAGTCAGGCTCTTAATGCAACTTTGTATGCTAGTTGAGACTGTTGTGCCTGAGGGCAGCTGTAGCTACATGTCCTGGCTACTACTGAATACAAAAGCAACACGTGTGTGAACTCTTCCTTCTGTGGTTTCCTCTAAGAATAGACCGTATCTCATAGATGATGTGTTTTGTGGGGTTTAATGTAATTGGAACTCACTTAAAAACATTTATATCTCAAAGTGATTAATAAGTTCATTATATATATATAATGTTTATCTAAATTGCAGCACCAAATGCTTAACTGATTTGCAATGCAAACGAACAAGAGCACGTACTGGGATTTTTCTCATTGTTTTGAAATGGACTTTATTTAATTTTGTACATTTATTTTAATGCTAGACTTTATTTAATGTTAATTTAATTTTATACTTTCTCTTTCAGAAGACAGTAAACCGGACTGGCAGGATAAGGACTCTTCCATAACAAGGAAAAGCAACCAGCCTATAATCTCTAGGTCTTAGCAGCCCTACTCCAGAGTTTCTCGTTTTACTTGCTGTGTCCTGCAGATAGATTTAACTTAATTTTTTGGCATTTTTACTTTTAATTTATATAAAACTGTAATAGTGATTTATGTTCCTTTCTAACATACTTTGGCCTCCAATCTGTGCAATCTGGTTTGATTTGGATTAATGCCTTTTAATGCAAATATTTGTATTTCCCCCTTTGTTTCTTGCAGCACCGACAGCAGTGGACATTCCAAAATAATGTGATTGTGGTTAAAATATCAACATACCCCTTCATTACTTCAAAATTACAGTAACTTCTGTGTTGATTATTGTCCTATGGATACAAAAAAATTGCCTAGTGCACTTCTCAGCAGTATATATGCTAACAATTGGGGGAATACTGTGCGCCCAGAAGTTTCGCTGACTTTTATCAGTGGTTTCAGTGTGCAACGCCTGTTCATTATAGTGTTCCTAATCCTCTCAATGCATTGAATGGTTTATGCATCGTGCTCTCACAGAAATGAATAAGAGTGCTATATGAAAATTTCTTCATGTGTAGATGGAGGGCCCCAAAGAATCCATAATACTGTTCTCCTTAATGAAACAAATTGTTCTCAAAAAGACAGGAGTTGGGCATACTGAATTTGCATCAGTAGAATTGCACTGACAATGTTTTACAGGAATTACTGAATAATTCTTTTTATAAAAGTAGATTTTGTAATCAGGAAATCAATATTACTAGGGTACTGCAGAATTAGTACAGAGGAGTTAACTTTTATTTCTACAGTGTTAAAGTGCACTTATATGCTGGTTTATTTACATCCTGGGGAAAAGGAGAAAAAATGCAAATAAGGAGATGGTTACTTTTTTCTTTAAAAAAAAAAAAGGCTTAAGGCAGATTTTAAAACTTATAAAATGTTTAACAACTGTAAACAAGGCTAGGCCCTTTGGGGAAAAATTAGACGATATTCTTAAAGTAATTTTATAGTGTTAATTTTGTAATAATTTATGTTTTGCTATATTTGGGAGACAGGAGGAATAGTTTCATGAACAATATGAAACTTAGGGCACAATCCTATGCATGTTTAGACAGAAAAAAGTCCTACAACCCCCAGCATGCCCCAGTCAGCCATGTGGGCTGGAAAATACTGGGAGTTGTAGGATTTTTTTCTATCTAAACCTGCATAGGATTTGCACCTTTAGGAAAGTTTAAGCAATGTTTATATTTTTTCATGTACTTCATGTTTTATTGTACATTTCTTTAGACTGAAAACATGTGTACATATCTTCGTTATTTTTGCACAATTTTTGTCTTCAATTGTAGGAACGGAACTTGTTTTTTTAAAACTAATTTATTTTGTGTTGTATAACACAACTTTCAAATCTCAGTAACAAAACACCCCTCTTATTAGAAAATTGCCATTTTCTTCTTTTAGAGGGGAAAGCAGTGATGGTGAGATTCAGTGGCTGTTTGTGATAATTAAGGCCACTTAGTGACTGAAGGAGCAATTCAGTAGTGTTAAGAATTCCTTAGCTCTCAACATGCATCTGTTATGTAGGAAGTTGGACTGTGGAAAGTGTTCTTTGAATGCTGCTTTATATATGTATACTTTCAGTGGGTTAGGTCTGATTTGGAGCATTTTGGAAACCGAAGTATCAAACAAACCCTTAGTTTTTTGTTGCCCACATTTTTTTAATTGCTATTTAATTTTATACATACTAAAATGTTTGGCCTGAAAAATGAAATGCAGTTTTAAAAATGGATATGAACTGGACCAGCCTATAATGTATTATTAGTGTAGCATTCATTCAATAGTTCTTTTTCTCCCCCTCCCCTCCTCCATTCGCCTGAAGACTTTGTGATTCGTTTCCAGCAATAGAGGCTCAGAAGCTTTGGTTGTTACACATACGCAATGCATAGGCCTGTCAGCCATATTTAAAAAAAAAAAAAAGCAACTTGGATAACTTGTATGCCTTCTTTTGTATCAATGTTAACAATTGTACATAGTGCTGATCAACCTTTGTAGAGAATAGTTTATACAGCATATTCTATTATTGCTGATTCTCAGTGAACTATTGTTTAAAAGAAAAAAAAGAATTTTTTCTATTTACACCTTATATTTTGTTATGCTGTTGACCCATGGCACTTTAACAAAACTCTGTGGGTTTTGCATAGCTGGTCAGTCATGGGGAATATTAACTGTTGCACAGAAATGAATTTGCACCTCCTCTATTGTGCTTTCCTACTACAGATTTTAAATCTTTTTCCAGAAGACTTTTGAAGAAAGCATGTCCAATCATTCTAAAAGAAAATGCCATATGTGTACAGTCAATTTCTTTTCTACAAACCCATATTTTATAACACTAAGTATTTTCATTCTTGGTTCTGCACCTTTTATGTATTAGCAGTATCAGAGAGAACCCATTCCATGCTTGTGATAATTGTAAGTGTCGAAAGTAGGTGTAAATAGTAAACTTTATTGCTTACAGTTTTGAAAAAAGGAATAAACATGTATCTGACTGATACTGCCATGGTTTTAACACCAGGCCTGGAGATATTCTCTAGTGAGCTATTGTATTTCTTTTGTTTTGTTTTTTGGGTTTCGATTTTGGTTTTTGCTTTATTATTATTTTTTGTAACATGGCTTTGTAAATAAAATAATTTATATGTTTGTAAGAAAAATCTGTGCATTTTTATTAGCTTTTCTAAAAAATGGCAAATTTTGTCTGCGCAACACTTTATGCAAGACCTTCTTCAATAGTTATGTTATCCTACTTAGCATTTGTGTTAACTACAACCTTATGAGATTGGAGAATAAAATAATCACTTTAAAATATTATCACTGATCCAGCAAATGGCAATACACATGAATAGGTTTCTATACACATTTTCATTTCTCTCCCCCCGCCATGCAGGAATCTGCTGCTAGATGGAAGGGATCCTCACTTTATAGCATGGTTTGCTCAGGTGGCTTTGGCCCCAATCCAGAGAATCTAGGCCAGGGGAGAATCTAGGCTTCCGCCCACTGCACCCCAAATGTTAAAAAAAAAAACACAACCAAACAAACAAAATGGTGTTCCACAGTGGCCATGGAGCACTAAAACAGACAAAACAATTTTAGCACTACTGAGCACCACCGAATTTTGGCAGCAAGCTGGCATTTTTTTTATTTCACTCCCATTGCACCCCGTTGGTGGGGGGATAGCCCCCAGACCTCCCACAGTTGCCCAACCGTCATCTACGCTCAGGAGCAGGCTGTATATCCACTGCATTTGTGAAGCCTCCCTAATGCTTCTCTGACATGGGGGAAAGGGATGTCTATGTCCCCATCTACATGGCACTGCTTTCACACACACACACACACACACACACACACCACCCTGTCACAACTGCGCAGCATCGCAGCTTCGAATTAGCTTCTGGTGGTATACACTTGCAATTTACTACTCACTCCCCTAACAGACTCCGCTGTGCCTTTTTTTGCCATTATATTTTAATGTGCAGATGTGCAGTCCTGTGAGCATGGGGGTGCGACACTGCAGTGTCTGTTTTGTATTTTATGGGTTCTGTTGTGTCTTTCCATCACTCCTTCGTAAAAAGTAGGTGTTCTGTGTCCCTTCATTTCCACACCATCTGTTTGTCAGTTCCCCAGCCTGAGACTCTCGCGATGGTTCGTATGAGTGGTACATGCCTACCCATTACTCTGAAATGGTGGCTGGAGCGAAGCTGGTCATCCCTGAAGACACCCCCCTCGGCCCCTGGGCACCGAGTCTGAACGCTACCATTGTGAAGACATGAAGCTGAAAAACCGTGCAAAAGTGTGATTAAATAAATGAAAACACCTCTCTGTGCCTCTGTAACTGCGCAGCTACAAAGACGGGGGGAGTAAAGGGGCATCACACAGTGATACAAGCACTATGCACGCCCACCGCAAAATGTGAAGTCGGTTTGGGGAAGGGACGGACGGCTTGCAATCACAGGAAACCCACAGCAAATGAAAAACCTCTCAGCAAAACACCTCCTTGGAAATCCACATTTTCCAGGAGAAAACCACGGAGGGCTACCAAGTGGGGACTGTGTCATCTATCCCGAGGGGCCTCAACTCACAGCTGCCCTGGAGTAAAAGGCTCGTGTGGATGGGGCCTATATTACTCTTCACTTCTGCCTGTCCTCTGTGCTTGGAGTAGGGATTCCAAGCCCAAAGGGAATGCTCACCTTTGACAGATGCAAAAGAATGTAAAATGTGACTTACAGTTGACTAGAGCTAACAGCCCCACAGATTAGTGCCTTGTGTGGAAAAGGGTTAATGAACGCTTTGTCCTTGTTTAATGTTCACATCCCGGCCACATGCTCTTAAAATACCCTTTGGTCATAAAACATATCCTGGGTTTACTGCTGCTCTTTGCAACCCTCGAGAGAAATAAAACGCTTACTTGAACGTGCAGGGAAGACGAACCCAGCCCCATCAGGTAGCTCAGCCATCAGAATCTGAGGCACTGACCTACTCTGGAAAAGAATCGGAGGCCAACGGCGGACCACAAGGCAGCTTCCTACGACTTCCCACCCCAGAGCCTTCAGCCTAGAGCCAGGCGCGCCGTTCCCCACGACTGCCGCGCCTTCACCTTTTTCGATTCACTTATGGGGCAGCTGCAACTCCCCCGTTGCCCTCACCATGGGCTTCCTCACACGGAGCTCTCCTCCTGCGACGGAGGGAAAAAAGCTGGCGGGCTCTTCACACGACGCTGCGCTAAATGCCCTTTGTTCCGCTTTTAAATAGGTCGCAGATAACGAGCTGTGAAATTACCCCAGCTGCGCTCTGCTTCGGCTTCCTCCGTGAGAAGAGGAAAAGCGGCAAGAGGGGGGACGAGGTCAGCGAAAGAGAACGGGAGGCTCGGGCGCGGGAGTCCGTGGTGATCCTGCGTTTAGAACGGGAGCGGAAAGCCCCACTCTAAACGCGGGGCTGGAGGCTGGTGCAGAAATGCCCATTACGGCAGGAGCCCGGCGCAGCCACGAAGCGCCGTTTTCGCCCGGGGCTGCGACAACGGAGCTGCTCGAGCTCAGGGAGGGGCTCGAAGGCGCAGTGGGGATCGGGCGCCCTGCGCCTGCGACGGAGAGACCGGCGGCTTCAGGGCGGCCTCCCGGCTCTGCTCGCTCGCTCGCTCGGGCCTCCGCGCCCGGGAGAGGCGAGGCCCGCCGCCGCCGCCGCCGCCGCCGCTGAGGGAAGCCCAAGCTCGCGCGAGAGAAGCTCGCGCGAGAGGAGCCCGCGCGCCCTCCCCATTGGCCAGGCGCCGCCGGACCCCTTCGTCACGTGACGCCCCCTCGCGAGGGTTGGGCCGCGTGAGCGCGCTCTTCCGTCTCCTAGCGACGGCGATGGACCGCGAAGCGGCCGGCCGGGAGTACCTGGCGCAGCACAAAATCCCCGACCTCCTGCACCACCTGAGCGCGCTGCTGCTCTATCACCGCCCCGGTGAGGCTGCCTCTGCGGGGCCCTGCGGGCGAGCCTCGCCGCCCGCGGGAAGCCCGCCCGAGATACGGAGGGCGTGTGGTTAAAAGGAAAAAAAAAAAAATGGTCGCCCGCATGGGCTCCCCTAGCAGCGCCCTCGGCTGGGACGGGACGAAGATGCAGAGAGGCGTGTAAGAAATAACAGAGGGGCTGCGACGGGCGCACGGGTCTGTCACCATGCGGAACTGATACGGACTGACAGCATTTTTTGGAGCTTGGCGCATAGCGATTAGGGGACCTGTGGGCTGAGTGCATATTTTCTGGGAACGCCTGTATAGCCGAACACGCTCCAGCTAGTTCCGTCCCAGAGAGGGCCAAAGGCTTTTGGAGACCCCAAGGGGCAACAGTAGCAGCGCATGCCTGCGCTTTTATCTGCTCAGAGTCGGAAGCAAATCCCTCCGAGTTCAGTAAGGCATATTCCCAGCTCGGAGAGTATAGAATTGCGGTTTCCGTGGATTAGACGCCATTAAACACAATTAAACTTACTTCTGAGTAAATATGTTTACCGTCCCTTGCAGGTTATACTGATCATTATGTAGTGAGGACCGATCTTCTGCCTCTCCATTTAATAATTGAAATAAATACCGATTTTAAGTAGCCATGATTATACCTGGTTGCAGTAAGCCCCTTCATGTTGTCCTAGTGTGGTGCTTCTAGATGAGGCTTATTGTGCGATTGCCCTGCCTGATTCACAGAATTTTACAGGAT
This sequence comes from Heloderma suspectum, assembly GCF_057233095.1. Lineage (NCBI taxonomy): Eukaryota > Metazoa > Chordata > Lepidosauria > Squamata > Helodermatidae > Heloderma > Heloderma suspectum. The sequence continues at coordinate 104,661,582 of NC_139464.1, forward strand.
GTCCAGAAATGTCATCTTTCACATAAGCCTCCCACATTTTCCCACTGCTGCTTCCCTTTCTTTTCTTACTACACATATACACACCAATCATTAGGGAGGGAAAGACAAAACAGTGCACAATACCTTTTGCTTAGTAGCACCAGGAGTCATTGGGTTGGAGGCACCCTTTCTCACACAAACACACAATCTCTCTAGTGTTCTGACCTGCTCTTTTGCCGCAATGCCTAAGTTGCAAGCAAATAACTAAGAGTGCACAAATAAACTAAAAATGGCAGACAAATGGTTGCTACTGTATTTTGTCATACAGTAGTGCTAGAATGTTTTACTGTATACCTAGGACTATGAAAATAGAGGTTGTAAGAGATTGTTAAGCATCTGGCAGGGAAGCAGCCAACATCATATTACTGATGGCTTACCTTAGCCTTAGGGTGTAATCCTATGGCCACTAGACAGCAGCTGGATGGCCATAGGATCATTTGGTTTTTGGGAACTGACATCAGTCTGCACTCCTTGGTCAGTTCCAGGAAAATCACCTCCCCTCTGCCTCTGCTTCATAAGCAGTGCGGAACACCCCCGGCCACGTGCTTAGAAGAGCAGCATGGAGCAAAGGGAAAGGGGCCTTTCCTGGGGCAGCGAGAGAACCTTGGAAAGGCTGGTACAATGCTTCCTATGCGTTGTCTGGCCACTACCACCCCCCGACTTCAAGGCATTGTGGCTAGACAGGCGAAATCAGCCATCTATTCCAGGGCAGCTGCAGTGCAGAGAAGATCCCCTCCATCCACCCTGCATTGGATAGGTAGTCGCCTCCGAGTTCGGAGGCGGCCGCCTATCCCATAAGATTGCTCCCTTAGTGGACCACAAGTTGGACAGGTCTGGCACAGGACAAGTTAAAATAACAATTTGGTTTTAAATATAGTAAATGCTTAATTTCCCATGAAAGTGCAATTTAACTACTATGCCCAGCTGGCTCGGAATAACAGATACACTCCTATTCCATCAGCTTGCTGGAACCAGATGCCATTTATGTTCTCCTTTCCAATACAATCAAGTGGCCATTCCATTTAGTTATTATATATGTAACTGGAAAGTTTGGATACCAGCATTTGTTTGTTTTTCTCTTCCTTTCCCATAGTTTTCTCCTTTGTGTCATTTTGTATCTTTTAGATTGTAAGCCTGAGGGCAAGGCCTGTATCACTTTTTAATCTTTATAGAGCACCCAGAAAACATAAGGTACTTTAATAACAGTGCCTGCTAGAAGATTTTAATGGAAAAATAAGTTTAGTTTAAAATGTATAACAATATGGCCAATGTTCTTGTCTTACAGATAGACCAAGAGAGTTTTTGATAAAGACGCTGGAAAAAGTAAAGCTTGCAAAACTGACTAGTACGGAGTATCCCAATCTTATGGACGAATCAAACTTGGATGCTATGTTTGATATGCTAGACATTGCAGGCCAAGGCTACATAAACTTACCACAGTACAAAGGAGGTTGGTATTCCTTCCTATTTTATGTTCATTTTTAGATAGCAGTATGTCTTAGGTGGTGCTGGGCAATTATTGCTTTGTCTTTGGGCAGTTATGCCATGGGGTTCAACAGGGCTCTGTTTTATCCCTCATGCTGTTCAGTATCTACACAAAACTGCTGGCGGAGTTTATCTGGAGATATGGACCGAGGTGTCACCAGTATGTGGATGACACCCAACTCTCTCCTTTTCTTCAAATTCAGGTAAGGCAGTGGGCGTTCTGAACCAGTGCCTAGGCGCAGTAATGGACCGGATGAGGGCTGATAAACTGAGACTCAATCCAGACAAGACAAAGGTACTGTTAGTGGGTGGTTCATCTGCCTGGCTAAGTGGTGTTAAACCTGTTCTAGGGGGATTGCACTCCCTCCCAAAGGATCAGGTGCATAGTTTGGGGGTATTTTTGAATCCAGACTTGTTACTAGAGGCACAGGTGGACCCGGTTGCACGGAGCACCTCTTATCAACTTAGGCTGCTATACCAACTACATCCTTATCTGGACAGAGATAGCCTAGCTACAGTTATCCATGCCCTGATAACCTTCGTTTGGATCACTGCAATGCTTTATACATAGGACTGCCTTTGAAAACAGCCTGGAAACTTCAGCTGGTCCAAAACAGGGCAGCAAGATTGTTAAGGGGGACTGGCCAAAGTGGTCATAATCATGCCAGTACTTTCCCATCTGCACTGGCTGCCAGTCTATTTTCGGGCCTAATTCAAAGTGCAGGTACTTACATTCAAGCCCTAAACGGTTTGGGGCTAGGTTACCTGAAGGATCATCTCCGGTATGCACCTGCCTGCATCCTAAGATCAGCTTCAGCAGCCCTTCTCCGGGAGCCCCTGCCAAAGGAAACGAGGTGGGTGACTACTAAGAAGAGGGCCTTTTCTGTTGTGGCACCCTGCTGGTGGAATGAGCTTCCCAGAGAGGTTCACCTGGTGCCTACATTTTGCTCTTCCCAGTGCCAGGTGAAGACCTTTCTATTTTCCCAGGCACTTTAGTTTTTCAGTTTCTGTTTTATATGTGTGTATTGTATTTTAAATCTTTGCACTGCTACTAGCCTCTGTTTGATTATTTTTGTTTTTATACTGCAGTTTTAAACTTTTATATTGTATTTTATTGTCTTGTATTTTATGGTTGTTCATTGTTATGAACTGCCCAGAGAGCTTCGGCTATTGGGCAGTATAAAAATAAATGGATGGATGGATGGATGGATGGATGGGAACAAGAAGCTAGGGTATGTCAAAAACAAAGCTTCAAGAATATACTGTCTCTCTTCACAGAAATTTAAGGAGGGTTACAATCCTTAAATTTGGATTATATAATTTCTAAATTGCATCATTTTTTGTGCTATCTTATAAATGTAAATTTGAAAGGCCAACAGATGTGTGTTTGTAAATTCCTGAGCAGTCTAGTCTAGAAAGGTGCATTTCACACTGCTACAGTTAAGGCTCCATCGTCCCCAGGGCGTCGAGAATGCGGACAGGGAGACATTTTTTCCTTCTCTCATAATACTAGAACCTACGGCCATCCCATGAAGCTGATTGGTGGGAGATTCAGGACAGATAAAAGTATTTTTACACACAGTGCATAGTTATTTGCTACTACAAGACATAGTGATGGCCACCAATTTGGATGGCTTTAAAAGGGGGTGAGGCAAATTCATGGAGGAGGAGGTTGTCAATGGCTATTAGTCCTGATGGCTATGTGCTACCTCCAGTATCAGAGGCAGTATTCTTATGTGCACCACTTGCTGGGGATCATGGGTGTAAGGGTGCTGATGCCTGTTTGTTGTGTCCTGTTTGTTGGTTCCTGGTCAACAGCTGGTTGTCATTGTGTGAACAGAATGCAGGACAATATGGACCATTGTCTGCTCCAGCATAGCTCTTATGTACTTATGTTCTCAAATAAAGAAGACATGCACTCTGAGGGCATTTAGATCACTACAAGGTGTGTTGTGGGATTTGCCAAGGCTCTGTCTGCTTTGCAGATGGGACAGATGGAATTTAGAAGAAGTGTTCTGAATAGGAGAAATATAGCAGGGCCCATCACTTCCACTAGAATCTCTCCTGTCCCTTATGGCTGAAAGCACTTCCTAATGCTGATTCAAGGAGGCAAGTAATACCTGAGGCCAGCACACTGGTTATAGAGAAGCCAGCAAGGGTAATTACATTGAAGGTGCTATACCCCAATTTCTCTCCCTTCTTCTACCTCATCCTCACACAATGGAAACATAGGTCTTCCTCATGAAAGGCGTCACAAATGTTGAAAAGGAGCCTTGTTTTGTGAAATCTTGGATATGAGGAGCTCTGTTCAGATAGTACTTTCAGTGGAGAAATCTCAAACAGCTATGTAAGAGGCTCTTTGACATTTTAAGCATGCCTCCATGTGGAATGTGCTGTCCTACATGTATTTGAATGCAAGATCTGCCTAATCTGTGATGAATCTCCCATTAGTCTTTTAATCTATAGATGACTCACAAGGGAGGTCCCCTATTAAATAAATATAATACAGTGTGATTTACATTACTTTCTGCATGCAGTGATGGGGGAGGAGATATGCACACAACCAAGACTTTTGCAGGGTTGAGATTTACTCCCAGTAAGTACTAAGTTCACAACCTTGGGTCCCCAGATGATGTTGGACTACAAATCCCATTAAATTCACTCACTGTGGCCAGTGGTTGGGCTGATGGGAGTTGTAGTGCAGTATCTGGGAACCAACAGAACCAAAGACAGGGCAGAATCCAAAACTAGAGCCAAGAATATAAGGAACTAAGCTGTGTGCATTATAACAGTAAGTTTATAAGGTCATTTTCTCTTTATTTTAGCACTTGAATCTCTGGGACTGAATAGCCAGGATGAACCTTATAAAGAAACTGACCTAATTACACCAACTGTCTTCAAGGAAAATGTGTAAGCTGAACTGGAATGTTACTTAATTAATTTTATGAGGAGTTTTAGACATTTTATTGTTCATGCCACATTGGGTTGGATCAGAGAATATATACCTCAGTTGCTCCATATGTGTACCTTCCCGCCCCACCCAACTCATGCATCTGGTCCTATTTCCAGTGCACACAGCTTGGTGTGATGTTTGAAGAAGCACATGCGCCTAACATCCAGTGTTTGCAGGCCCAGAGACTGAGGCCCCTGGTAGTGGAAAGCTTTGCATTATTGCACTCAGTTTTCTGGCAAAGTAATGCCTGCACCATTCAGAACCATTAACCAATCATTGACAATGCTTTTTAAAAAAATTACTGCCTAGTAGGTCAAAATTTGCAGGATACCTCTTCCTATTCCTTCAGACAAGCTGTTTAGAAGATGATTACTGCTGGAATACCTCTATCCTTTCCCTGGTGACCATGAGAAATGGGATTTGAAAGGGCTTAGCTTTAGAGACCTATGCTACTATGAGGAAGTATGAGCTGTGGCTGAAATAAGCAACAGTAATAAAAGCAGATGATTTTTTGAAGAACACCAGCAAAACAGAATATGTTGCTGTTCAGTCGTTAAGTCATGTCCGACTCTTCATGACCCCATGGACCATCGCACACCAGGCCTTCCTGTCCTCCACTCTCTCCTGGAGTGTGCTCAAATGCATATTCATTGCATCGGTGATGCTATCTAGCCAGCTCCAGGACAGATTTAAGCATTACCATGTATTTCTCTGTTCAATGTAACTTAGTACTTGGCTTTCTTCTGTATTTTTCTGACATGTGGTGGGTAGGTGCAGTTTATATGTACTCATTGTGGCTTTGTTTCTCCACAGGATGAAAAAATTTACTGAACTGTGGGCAGCATTTTAACCTTGAGTGTTCTGACCTAAAACTGTTTGACTTCATATTTTACCTTATGAAAAACTAATAGGTCCATTTATATACAGTGGCCTTGTTCAGGGATATTAACTGTACCACCATTATAGCAGGTGTGTAACTTCCATCTTTTTTCATAAAGGTTGAAATATTTTGAAGTAATGTTTCCATTATCTAATAAATGCTGGGCACTTAAAACTAAGCGGATTTTAGTCTGTTTTATTTCATTGGGAGAGATGTTTGTTTCTAGTCCTCTCCCTCATGAAATGGCACACATTCAAATGTTGTTACTTATCACTGCAAGAGAGGTTATTATGACTGCCAACTCTCTAAAGAAAAAAATAAAAAAATCGTATTTCCTTTCCATATATATATTGCAAGTTTAAGAACCTACACATTTGGGAATTCCTGCCAAATCACTATTTTAATTATTATAAATATGTTAGAGATTCTAACTAGCGAGCAAAATAAATACGCTAGTCCATCAGGTGGAATGTAAGATTGCTGTTCAAACATTTTACACATTTGTAATTATTACGGCTATTACTACTGGAATAGGGTTGAGCTAGCACTTCACCAGCGCAGCATCTTTCAGGATTAGTCTTGATAGGGGACCACGGCAAACGTGTGGTACAATGGCTCAGAGCCCTTGTACAGCAAGGTTAGAGTAATACTTGAGAGACCTTAGGAATAGTCCAGCTAAGCCTAGCCCAATCTGAGCTGCGCAACAGTCAACAAGGGGAAGCAACTCATGTCTAGTTTACAGAAATAATACAGTTCTCAAAACTCAGAAGAATCCCAGTTTGTTTTTGTAACAGGCTTGTCCCTGTTATACAGGGTATGTGTTAGAACGTGCCCTCTACTGAAAAGAACTTCACTTGATTACCACAGGGAGTCAGCTGAGAAATGGTATTTGTCATACTGGTGCTAGACAAGAGTATCTGTCAGTTGAACATATTGTCCAACTATAATACTAGCTGCTCTTTACCAACTGAAATCTGTCTTTAAAACTGATATATAAACAGTTATTTCATCTTAGCTAAAAAAAACCTTTTTTCACAAATCTAACATACTAAATTACATAAGAACATGGAGATGTTTTGGTTTGCTTTTTAGAATGCAATAGTGTTGGTCTCTCTCTGCACTTTGCTCATTTCCCAGGAATAGGCCAGTTTGTTCTCAAATTAAGAAGAATCTCAACATCCTGTTGAGCTAATTTGTAAATTCCAAGTTCATTTAATGCTGCCATTGCAGTGGGCTGATTTGAATTCAAGATGGTTCCAGTTCTGTTTTCAGCGGCTGACTGTAGTACATCCTTCAAGAGCAGAGCTGAGCCGACATTTAAGTTCAGTACAATACAAGCCTCCTTTATGCTGTGGAAGAAAACAAGGACATGGTAGTTTCAAACTCTGGATCTTCCCTAAGAGTCATGCAACCAGTTCCTTCACCAGACGGGGACTTCAGGCTTGTTCCTCAAACAGAAGTCCTTTATGCCACATAGAAAAACATTTGAAACCGAGAAAACTTTAAAAAGCTGATATGGCACAGGGATACTCTGCTACACAGAGGGAAAAAAAATCAAATAGCTCACTAAAACACAGTGCTTTGGTTCCCAGACAAGAAATGGGGAGTGTGTCTCACCATTAACTCTGCACAAAAGTGAGGGGAAACACACTATGCTTGCAGGAGTGCTGTCTTCCAGTTAATTGGGTGAGAATTATGATATTATGCATTCAGTTTCTTATACCCTGAAGTTGTTCCCAGAGTATTCCTCAGTAGTAATCTCCTACTATTAATGGATCTGTTTTATACTGTTGTGAAAGAATTCTTTTAGATACAGGAGCACTGCTAAGGTTTAAAGCAAAGGTGGGCGGCCTGTGGGCCACATGTGGCCCTTGGAGGCCTTGAGTGCTGACTGCTGCAAGTGCTCAAACCTCTGAATCCCTCCCCCCGCACTGCAAACCCACCACTCAGTTGTTCCGCAGGCTCAGGGAGCAACAGGATTGTGATGGGCAGGCACATGGGAGTAACCCTTTTCATGCAGTCACCCTCTCCATCCAACCGGGGAGTGATCGTGCTCTTCCCAGCTGCACATACTGAGATAGAGAAGGGATCTGCCTTTCTCCACCATAGCAGGGAGAGTCTTTCAAAGCCAGGAATGCACTGCCTGTCCCTGGCTTGATGTTCACTTTCAAAGGGATCTCAGTGCACCAAAACTATGTGCGTCTGTGTTGGGGGGTGGGAGGGAGAGGAAGAGGGAAGGTTGCGCACGTGTACATATGCACACATGCACACGGGCCACCGCCACTGCCAGGTGTGGCCCTCAGTGGTAAAAAAGTTGTTCGCCCCACATTTAAAGATTTTCCTCTCAGGAAACTGCTCAGAAAATAATGGGGATGGGGGAAGAAACCTCGCAATCCCTTTTCTCATGAAAAAGAAAATATTTTTTCTAGTATTTAAGTTCTGAAATAAATGATACCTTGAGACATGCTTACTTACTGTTTGAAATAATTATCTGGCCGCTTGCAGTAATGTGAAAATAAAGGGAAAAGATTCCTTGTCATGTCAAACTGGAGTTGTGCTGCTCCTCCTTCATTGAAGTGATTAGCCAGAATTATCTATATATAGTAAACCAACAACAGGTAAGTTCTATTAAAAATGACTAGCATATTTATTGTTATAGCACTGGTGACACACTATAGATACTTACTTCCTGATAAATCAGCAAATCCACCTTCTCTGCAAGCATTTGCCAGAATATTTTGAACAATGGATAACAAAGCTGCTGCTCTAGTTGTAGCAGCTCGTCTCTCAAGGTTAGTAGCAGTGGACAGGCAGTGCTTGATAGGGACATTACTGCCTGTTCTGACTGGGATGGCAAAGAGAGCCACCTAAATGAAACAGAAAGTCATTCCAAAACAGCTCAAGGTCCACCATCACGAATTCGAAGTTTGCCTAGGTGTTTTAACATTGATATTATTACCCCTGCATAAGATCTGTTTCAATTTGTAACTTCCAAATGAACCTGTTATCCCAACAATGGGGAAGGGGTCACAGCTAGCTCAATGCTGAAGCCCAAATTCAATTAAAAGCTCTCTCAAGGAGTAGAGTTGGGAAAGAAATAGTTAATACTTTAGTCACTGCCTGTGCATGGACTGCATTTGCCACTGGCATTTGGATCGAGGTCTCTAACTGGGTAGGAACCTATGCATTCTCCCCCGGCCCCCCTATGTTATCTACATGGCTCTCACTCAGGGTGAGGACTCCTAGCACTAACGAACAAAAGGCATTGTGCTGGCATTCTATCTTTTATTCCTTAACTGTTTTTTTGTGGTAGAAAAAAAAACTGAAGAAGCCGTGGGAAAACACAGGATGGCTACAAACTGAAGATGACACTGTCTGGATAACCTCCCCCACCCTAAAATTCTCCCAGCCTTGCCTGGAAGCACTGTTAGTAAATGTGAGATGAAAAGCTTCTGGCTAAAGAGTGTATGTGAAAATCATACTTACACTGGGAGGGTGGTGGGAAGAGGAGGTCTTAATACACACATTGCTAGGTCATAAGACCACAATGACTTGCTTAAAATAAAAGTAGAATCATGCTGGGTTTTTAAATAAAAATATCCACAGCTTTATTTAACTCTCTTCTTGAACACTAAAGCAGTTCTCAAGAGCAGTGTTAACAGAACTTTATGTGTTCTAAAGCAGTAAAATTCAATTCACACAACTATACTCAGGTCTTTTTCCACTGAATATCCTGTGGTAAAATGACATTGGGTTGCTTAAATGGTAAAATTACATCTTCAAAGGCACTAGAACACAAGAGGTTTTCATGACATAATAAACAGCTGTTTTACAACTACAATCAGTTTCACAACATGTGAGTACTGGAGAGGAAACTTATCCCTGATTACACTTCCAATGTCAAAAATAGCCATGCAGATCGCCCCTTTCAGGATAAAACTGCTCTGAACAAAATTTACAATTCCATCAGATGCGTTCTGTGGGTCTAGGCTTTATAAAACTGTTACTTTATAAAATCTAAAAGAGTATGGGCTATCATGTTCATCTTTTAATTCACTTTTTCCTCTGACTCTCCTCTTCCAACCTGTACATATGAATCAAAAGTTTGCTATTAGAAGAAACAAAATGTTACCTTTCTTTTTTGTACATCTTGGCAGCATCTTTGACCTCCCTGAAGACATGATCTACTTGACGAGTCAGCATATCATGTTTTAGTCGCTCTAGAAGGTTAATCATGTCGTCAAAGACAGAGCTTTCCATAGAAGCCAGTTGTCCTAGCTGTAGCTTATTGAGTGCATTACTATCAGCAGAAACTTCCAGTACAGCCTGCTGAAGCTGTAAGAAGAACTACACAGACATTAAGATCCAACTATAAACACTGCCACTAAAGAGGATTGTCAAATATATAGTATGATTATATATAGTAACATATATAGTTCCAACTGTGGTCCCCTAAAATTACAACAGTTTAATTGTTGTGTTTTGAAAACATGTAAAGGCACAATCCTATGCATGTTTAGACAGAAAAAAGTTCTGCAAGTCCCAGCATTCCATAGCCAGCTGTGCTTGAGAACTTCTTTTGTAGGACTTTTTCTGTCTAAACATGCATAGGATTGTACCCTAAATTACTGTTTTTCCAAAGTGAGGGAGTGTAGATTGGTGTTAGAGCACATGCTTTGCATGCAGAAGCTTTCAGGTTCAATCCCTGGTACCTCCAGCTTAAATAAAAAGATCAGGTAGCATGACATGAAAGATCTCTGAGAACTGGGAGAGCCCCCGCCAGTTAGAGTACATGAGGAATGGGAAACATTTCCCTGCTAAGAGCCACATTCCCTCAGAGGAAATCTGTCATGTGTGGAATGCCAATGGTGGGTGCGGGCAGAGCCCCCCCTCCCTCCCACACACACAGTCCTCCCTGCCCCCGCCCCCAAGATCCTGAAATATTTAAAATTTAGTTTTAGTGATCTCACTTGAGACAGAGTGTGGGGTGGTGATCTTAAGGTCACCACCATCTCTCTCACACCATCTCTCCTGTCCATCCACCCCCCACCCCAGTCATTCTTCTACACACGCATGCATGCATGCACACACAAAGGGAACCCAAAAGGGTTGTCTTGAAAGCAAGGGAAACACCGGTGTCCCTGCCTGCAGAGAGAAAACCACCCCTATCCTGCTGAGCCAGGTCACCATTTGAAAGTGCAGATCTGCAATTTCAAAGTGCTCTGCTTTCCGTGCCTGAACAGGGAAGAGACATTCTCTCTCTGCTTGAGTAGGAATGCCTTTTCCCTATTACTCAGAGCAGTTTCCCACCGATCAACTCAGCAGCACGATTGTGGAAAGGAGGCCAATGAAAAACCTGCCCAGAGAACTTTGGTTATTGGCCAGGTTAAAAGGATAGTAAAGATGTTCCCCTCCCCTACACTGTTCAGCTGATTGGCAGGGAACAACTAAGCAGAAAGGAAGCAGAGGCTGCGGAGCAGCAGGGTTCTGGGCACGATGCCTTTTCGCTGCTGCAAATTGGTGGGAAGGGATGCTGCAGGCTGCATAAAATTAGGCAGTGGGTTGCATGTGACCAATGGGTTCCCAACACCTGGAGTAGACACTATTGTCTGCCATGAATGTGATATAAGACAATTAGTTGAACGTGGTATAAGGCAGCTTCCCATGCTCACATATCAGTTGTATCTGAAATTGGAAGTCTCTTAACTTTACCAATGAGTATGAAAAGCAGTTCTATACTGTTATGAAATGGTGGTAGTTTTGCATCTTGAAATGTTTAAATATAGTTTTAGTAATCCACAAATGGAAATTGTAATTATGAAAAATTACTTACAACATTGTCAGCCCAGTCTGCTAGTACAGTTGTTATGTAGTTGACAGCATTTAGGATTGCACAGTACCGGAAGGCCAAAGGTGCTCTGGTCTCCTCCTTCATAACCTGAGTTAGTCGTATTCTGAAGTCATCCACCAACTCTTTTTGCAACTCTAGGAATTGTAGCTTTCTAGCAGCTATAGGAAGATGTTTATACCTATCTGTGCAGAAAATTGCAAGAAACTGGGTATTTTAATTATTTTATATTTTAAAGGCTCATGTAATAGCTACATTTTAACAAAATATCCATCTCTAAAGATGGATCTTCCTACAGGCTTACCTTTACTTCATTCTATTCAAGTAATGGGAAAGGCCTACAGAAAACAGCTTACAATGTGCTCATACGTTTTGCACTCTTGGGTGTATGTATTTCACATGTTTACTACATTTTATAGTCTCTCTGCTGTCCCAGATAAGGAGCATTTTTAACAACTGCATTACAGGCTTGGAACCTGTTCAGTAGAGATACGCAGGCCAGCTTTTCCCCACCACCAGGGGCTGCATATCATTGGTGCATGAGGGGTAGAGTCAGCAGGGGACACTCCCTTTTCTCTCTCTGTCTCTCTCTAACAGACACTTTCTGGAAAGGTTTTGTGGGAGGGTGCGGGGGATACCCGGCTGTTAGTCAGTGTATAAGTCAGATGATTTTATCGATAAATAAATAAAATCACTGAAGAGAAGAGCCAGAAAAAGTTAGAGGACAGTTGAAAAGGAGTCTGGGACATCAGGGAGATGAGCTCCAAATCTTATTTATTAAAAAGAAATACCATGTCTTCATTTTGGGGGTTCTACTTGGCTTCCATGGCAGTATGAGGAGAGGATTCTCTTCCTCTCTGGCCAGCACAGCAGGCTGCCAAGGATCACAGGGCCAAAGCGGGGAGGTTGGGGCCAGACTGGATTGCACCACGACTGGCTGTTCCTGAGCTCTCTTCTAGAACATTACAGATCAACACTGACCACTAACTTAATAAAATAGGTATCAATCTAAAAATACAATGGGTTGGATCCAGAGGAAGTTTGTCACTCTTTAGACCTGTTGAAATCAATACAACTTAAGTTGGTCATGGCTAACTTTCCCATTAATTTCAATGGGATTAAGGCCACAACCCTCTATACACTTACCTGGGAATAAAGCTCACTGAACCCAATGGGACTCACTTCTGAGTAGACATTTATAAGATTGTACTCTAAAGCGTAACTAATGTCATCTGGATCCAGCCCATTGATGCTGCTCCGCATTATTCAAACTATTATATTTCATACACTTGAAACTCAATAGTAAAAATTAATAGTATTGCTTAGTATATTTTAGGTTTCTGAGAATTCCTGGTGTCCTTTTTTATGTAAATTACTTCAGCAATAACTGCCAAATGTATCCATGCTGACAATTAGCTAATCATCTGTGGATATAAAAGTTTGATAATTACCTTTTGAATTACTCACTGGAGCACAAAATAAGAAATATCAACAGGAACTATATTTATTTGTTCAAATGCAAATCCCATTCCATTTCTACCTGTTATTTCTTTGATGACACCATAGCCACTGACATGATGTTGATTTCCTTGCTGAGTATATGTTAGAATTATTCTAGAGCCAAAGCCAAATGCCAGAAAGCTTATAATTACCTGTGATAACCAGTAGCAGAGTCATAAAGGTTTCAGCACAGTCTGGGACTTTCATTTCATCTACATCAGTGATATCTTTATACTGTGATATCCAAGCAGCTTCAGATGAAAGCATAGAGTCCATCTTTTGAAGAGCAACTGTCAGGCACACAAAACCAATAACGAATTTAAATATTTAAATACAACTCTCCTTAGTTCTCTTGGTATACAAAGGTTCTTCTCAAAAGCAAATTGTGCCTTTTAAAAATAAATCTGAGAAGAAAACACACACACTCCATATCAAATACAGCAATTTCAAGTCAAAGTTAAGATGATGTTTCAACTAAAGGTCGATTTAACAGAAGGAACCTTACTAATGCCTACAAATACTAGCACTTCTATCAAAATAGCACTTCTATCAACAACTGCCTGGAATTAAATGACCTTTCTTATAACCATAAAATCCCACAACCAACTATTATCAGAACTACTATTTCCTTTATGCTTATACAAATGTATTAGCCACAGTTAAACTATCAATATTTCTGTGCACCAATTTTTTTTTGCAGAAAGTCCTCTGTATGGTTTTTATTATTCGAATTTCATTCTTTGCCAAAACTGCATATGTTACATTAACTGGATGTCTGTCAAGTTCAAATTCAGTCTGAGAAATTGGTGTGTCTATGACAAACCTGAAGAAGGGGAAGCAATAACTCTTATAGCAGGTTGCTTTTGCTATTATTGTTTCTTCTCTACTGCCTGATGAGGCTCAAGAACAGCAGTGAACAGAACAATACTCGGGCGGAGAAATGAACACAGATCTGTCAAGAAAACAAAGGCCGCCTTCCCATCTCTGGTGGTAAGGTCTGTTCTTGCCTCCGCTACTCCCTTCATCAGGACTTTGCTCTGCAGTAGAGAACAAATTTCGAAGTGCTCATATTCTGCAGCAGTGTGCCTTTTGGCAAGCGCAGCACTATCCTAGAGTTGGTTTCAGTGGCTGAAGATCCATCTAACAGTTTTAATTAATGGATACTGGTAACCACCCTAGCCCCATCATAGTGAGGTGGGTTCTTCTGTGCTATCGTTGAAGACAACTAATATTATTGGGCTATACTCTGCCCTCTAATGGCCACAATTAGGCCCCCTGACTAGAAAACAGGTTGTGCCCTCCAGTAAGCAGTAAGGCAGCCTTCTCCAACTTAGTTCTCCAGATCTATTGGACTACAACTCCTACAATCCCCAACTGGAGGGGGCGGGGCAGAGAATGGGAACACTGCACTAGGATTTTATCGCACATATCTACACCCCTCTCCCCATCAAAAGACTCAGACCCAAGCAGCAGTGATAAGTAGTATGGTGAGTGGCCACTGCAGAAAAATGGCACACATTGGGTAGGATCCAACATTAGTTCTACTTAGAGTAGACCCACTGAAATTAATGGGACTTAAATTAGTCATGACTAACTTGTCCTATTCATTTCAATGGGTCTACTCTAAGTAAGACTAACATTAGATACTACCTTGTATTTCCCATCCCATATGCAAACCTTTTGGAACATAATTTTACAGTCTCTAGTCCCATGACTTGTTCATACTCCATGCAATTATTCCCCAAAGTAAAAGGGTTGTGAATGTTTTAAAGTAAATCACCCCAGAGCATCTTACATTTTCTTTCCACAGTTAACCATCTTTGAAAACAGGTTTCTTCTGATAAAATGTGCATACAGCTGGGAAAACTGCTGAGATATCCATGAACACTGTAGAGCTCTCTCTCAAACAGAAGTAACTCATCCACCAGATGACAGAAGAGGTTGTCATCATACAACAAGCAAGGAATATCAGCAGCCAACTTCTCCAGGATCAGCATCACCAAATCTCGGGAAAACTCCAGCTTAAGAAGAGGCAAAGAGCTCAATTATGATGAAAAGTGCAGATATGGGTATGCTGGATTTACTAAGATAATGGTTATCAGTATATTAAGAATGTAGGTGCTTACCCTTGCATTCACTGCAGAGCCTGCCTTGTCCAATATTGGTTGGATTTTGTCTTCAAGAAACTTAGCATGATTTCCAATCCACATGAGCACCTGGGTTAGGTACCATTCAGGCTTTTGAGGAAGGAAAACGAAAAGAATCATAAGACATGTGAGAAAAACAAGCAGCATATTGCTAGGTCAAAGATAAAATATTTTCTCCTGGATCACAGCATCATACTCTGTGTGAGCATTCATCACATTAGAGTCCACTGGGCCCATTCTCCTTCAACAGCCCTCCACACTGAACCCAAAAATCGCTTTCCCCAGCCCCAAATTAAGAAATGGATTATGCTTTGACTGGGAAACTGCTAAATGGGAAAGGGTTTGATAAAGATCACATATGCATAGGCAAGAACTAGACCACCTGAGCCACAGACCCATAGACACTGAGAAAATGGGGTGTATCACAGGTCAATGCAAAACAGCAAAAATCCAGATCTAGGTAGTCTAATATGTTGAAAGTTATTTATTTAAAAGGGCATAAAATAACATTTGACTTTAGTTACATTTAAAAGATGTGCAGAATTTATTATTAATTTCAAAAATTTGTATACCACTTTCCAATACACTTATCAAAGTGGTTAACGTAATAACATAATAAAATAATCTGTGCTCAACAAGAAACTAACTATACTGGCTGGGTCACACCTCAGGAAACCCTGTATAAAGAGGTAGGTCTTAAGCAGGTGTCTAAAGATCAAAACTGTAGCTGCCGGTCTAAAGTCAACGGGGAGTATGTTCCAAAGTGTGGGTGCTGCAATACTAAATGCTCTACTGCAAATCCTTCTTGGCAAACCTCAGGAGCATGTGGCACTCTAAGAAGTTGTGTCGCCCCTGGCCGTGGGTGTTGAGCTCTTAGGTTAGAGGTGCCAAGATAGTGATAAATCAGACTCAAAGGTTTACTTACAAGGAGTACTTTATTGGGTTACAGCACACAGGCGTACTGTAAGTGATCCAATGGCTGGATCAGACAGCTCCTCTGAAGCCCGAGCCACTGGGTACAATGGGTCTTATACTCTACAGGTTAGCAATAAGCAGCGTTTCAGCAGCATGCACCCCTAGCGTTCATTCTCAGCGTAGGCTAACAGCGCTTGGTTCTCAAGCATAGCCACCTGCAGCTTTAAGGTAAACTCTGCTTCTCAGGCACAGCCTGATAAGGCTTCCTCCTCATTAGCAACAAATGTCCTGAGAAGGCTGTTATCAGCCCTTTGAATCATCTTCACATGCTCAGAGGCTTACTAGCAAGGGAATTGCACCAATAATGAACGTAAGCAAGCATTATGGATCTCTAGGCCCCTCTAATACTATAAATGACTTGGCTACGGTCCTGGGGCCAATACAGAAGTGCTCCATCTGAGGATCACAAGGACTGGGCAGAGACATAAGAGTGGGGCAAGTGTAATCACCCAGAACCTCTGCGCTCATTGGCTGGCACACTGTAATGCAGGAGAAGGTTCACCCCTTTACTGAGTAATGGGTAGGGCACTGTTTGTATATTTTTTTTCCATACAGCCCTGTAAGCTCAAAATTCAAGGACAGGACCAGGAACATCTATGAACGGGCCCCCAGAAGTCCCATTCCACCCACCTGAACAGATCACAGCCTTTGTTAATATACCTTTCTAAAAGACTGCTTTTATTATTTTAAAAATGATTTGAATATCACCACCATACCTTGCTTAAAACATTTGTTTGTCTATTCCCTGTGAAATGATACTTGAATCTTTTCTGAAGAGGAGCAAGCATGATCTGCATAGGTAATATAATAGGTGGAGTTGGAGGAAGAATGTACTTTTCTGGAAGCTGCTTTGGTTTGGTTAATAGTTCATCTCTGTGATTGTTTTCAAGAGTCAAAGTAAAATACCTTATGGATATTGTACTGTAGATGTGGGTCCACAGCGAGCCCTTTCAGTGAGCAAAAGGCATTTCGCCTCACACAACATGGTGTTATCTCTCTGAGTTGCGCGAGTTCCCCCTTCCAGCCCCCTGACCCATATCACACGCAATGCCGGAGGATACCCATAACCCTCAGGGCTGGCTTTTCAGGAGACACAAAAATTGTACATTTGAGAGATGATTAAGCCCACCGCACAAGTGGCACTCTAATCACGCTTCTCTTGATCCAAGCCATAAATACTTAAAAAACAACAACATGGAGAATCCTGAGTTCTGACAATTTAAAGTAGTACTAGAGTTGGAGTCATACCAAGTTTATCACACTTAGGTCCTGTTGAAATCAATGTGACTTAAGTTAGTCACAATTAACTTTTCACATTGATTTCAATGGGACCCAAATGTGACTAATGTTAGCATCTTAAAGTCCTTTATTTGAAATATCAGTATATTTATTCACTGCATATTACAAAGGATACAACTGCAAATTGTGTACCTTAGGCTACTGTGGTTTTACATACTTTAGTGCAGTGCAGTGCAATGCACCACATACTGTAATAACATAACATTTAAAAATTTTGGTCAGGCCCAATGACTAGCCTAGAGACACCTGATACAGCAGCGTTGCTAAGGCGAAGCAGGTGTCAGCCTGATCTGTTTCTTGGACAGGAGATCACCAGGAACCATGTAAGAGCAGGATCTATCTATCATATAAACAAAGCAAACCAAGGTTATTTTGTTTTTTAAAAGTATATTGGTTAAAGCAAGGCATTATTTACATATCTAGCAGAGCAAATACCAACTACACGGGATGCTTATAATGGCCTTTATTAATAATCTAAGGGTTATACATAAGGAGGTTTTACAAGTGCTTTGAAATGTGTGAACATAAGCAAAGGCTTTGGCGGAGTTCACCTATCCTTCTGAGCAACAACTGCTCCTTCCCATTTGCCTGTGCTGAGGTGAATAACGTGAGGAGCTCTGTGAAAACCTCTGTTGCTGTTCACTGAGAAGGGGATTTAAAAACACACACCTCGCCCTGGGCTTCCATGGGAGAAAGCATAAGTGTGAGGTGCGCAATCTCCATGCAGGGAAAAATTTCACAGTCAATTTCTGCAGATGAAGGCACAGGAGAATGTCAGGCTGTTTTTTTCTGGTCATTGGTGACCCTAGCATTCCATAATAATTAACATATCACAGAATTATCCTGTTTCTTTGGAGTTTAGGCACATGCCAGCTTTGGAAAGGAAGACTTTTTTTTTTTTAAAGGATACGAAGTCTGCAATTTCAGAAGTTGAGAAAACAGCGTCTCAAAGTTATTGTATACCTCTAGGGCATGGGCGGGTGCAGCAAGCAAACTAAAAGGCTGAGACTGTGCTGGTCCAACAAATGGCCAATGAAGGTAAGTTAAAGTCTCTTCAAAATCACTGCAATAGAGGAGCATGTAAAATTACTATGACTCAGACATCCAATGCAAAAATAATTTGAGAACTACTAGTTTTATATACTACCTTGACAGTTTATCCTTCAAGATCTTGTGCCAAAATTGAACAGCAGATCTTACAAAAGTAAGAAGATGAGAACAAGATGACTCCTGAAGCTTGATGTCTAATTCAGCCATTGATGCTAGAGTAGTAGCGGCCTCTGGCACGTTGCTGGTCATAAGATATTGCTGAATATTGTCACTAGAAGCGAAAAATAAACATCTGCCTAACGTGCAAAGACCTTGCCTGATTTACCAAGTGCTTAACAATGCAGTTGATGGTGTGAACATAATCAGATGTAACAAAAAGAATCAGCATAAAAACATTTAAATGGTGAACAGTCACATCTGCTGGCAGGAGTCAAACAAAAACTGAGATAAAAATGCATTTAAAATAATTTTTAGAACCATTAAAAACAAAGATCTATCCCCCCATTGTTAAAAAGGCACAAGCCAACACATGATACCAAGCTACTTACACAAGCCATAGAAATTCAAGTGTGCCATAAAGTGATATGCTATTTCTGCCATCCTATTGAACCCAACTCACAAGGTCCCACGCATTCTTACTTTTGTCCAGTAAACTAATATTTAAAAATACATAGTGCTTTTATTTATTTAAAATAAACAAATCTGCACTGGGTAACCATTTATAGGCTGCTTTTCCATAAGCTCAAATTAGCTTACAAACAGATAAAATACAATGTAAAATCCTAGAAAAGCCATACCCAAACTGAAATAAAAACAAGAGAACTTCACAGAGTGCACTTACTTCAAATTTACCCAGCTCTTAGCTAGGGATGCTGGAGAAATCCGCCATGGACCCCAATGAGGTCACAATTTACATATAACTAAACACTTTACAGCTGCAAATGGTATAAAATACACTAATTATGGCCGTAATTTGCCCAAGATATACTAATTGCGGCCATAATTGGCATATCTTGTCTGGTTTAAAGAGAAAAACAAACCATGCAAAATCTGGAGGACGTGACAGGGCTCCAGGGAAATCCACTGAGTCCCAAGGGGGCTGGATCTCCCTGAGATGGACCTCCCCCCGAGGCTGGGCATTGAGGGGTTCGGACATCCCTACTCATAGCCTCCAGTAGACAGGCCAAAATCTAGCTGAAAGAAAAATGTTTTGCAACAACCACTAAAATCAGCTAAACTGCTGCAAATGCACACTGCACAAGTAGATCATTCCTCAGCCATGAGGCCACTACTATAAAGGCCCTCCCGCTACCAACAGTGAGTGTTTTTGAAAGGGCTCCATGCATTTGCCTTTGTACCAGGGTACATAGGTATTTGGCGACTCTAAATCTTTCATCATGACCAAGGCATGTAGGATAATTAGGGATGCTATTTACCTTAATTCCTCTATTTGTGAAATCCATTTTAAATAAGCAAGGTGTCGTTCAACGTCTTTTATTTGACTTATCAATACACCAAGATCCTCCATCCATGGCTTTGATGTCAACAAGTGGTTATTAATGGATTCATACAAAAGGCTTTCGTTCTCTAGAAGTTGACTGAGAGATGTCTTAGAATCCTCTGCATTCTGTAAGGCTTTCTGAATTCTGTTGGGAACTTCAGGTGAAACTGTAAGTACCTATATGAAAGAGTAATAGGCATCTATTCCTCCTATGACATTTCCATTATGCAGCACAAAATGTAACAATTTGGCCCAGTTCCGACTTACAACTGAAACTACGGGTTTAAATGTCAGGAGGGAAGTCTGACATTTGATTGCGCACACAATCAATATGTACACCTCTTGTGTACATATTTTCCCTGACCTGGGAATTTTAACCCTGGTAACAGCCACAAGTAACAAAACCAAGTGGAGGACTGGAGAGACATTCATGAGGGAAAGGAAAACAGTGGGGGAAGCACTGCAGTCTGGCAGCCCAATCCCTAAGTCTTCATTTCAATTGTGTCTGAACTAGCCCTTAGTCTTTGATCCAACTATGAAAAGCTACAACAGGGAAAAATGAACTTAACCCATAATAAGGCTCAGTACTTGAAGGCAAAAGGAGAAGGGGACAGCAGAGGATGAGATGGCTAGACAGCATCACCGATGCAATGAATATGAACTTGAGCACACTCCGGGAGAGAGCGCAGGACAGGAAGGCCTGGCGTGCTATGGTCCATGGGGTCACGAAGAGTCGGACACGACTTAACGACTGAACAACCACAACTATTCTGCTACACCTCTCAGAGTTTACTCTATTCCTGAAATTATCTCTGAAAAAGGGGAATCATTTGTCATAG
Source organism: Heloderma suspectum (assembly GCF_057233095.1). NCBI lineage: Eukaryota > Metazoa > Chordata > Lepidosauria > Squamata > Helodermatidae > Heloderma > Heloderma suspectum. Next base: position 104,682,098 of record NC_139464.1, read on the forward strand.
TATTGCAGAATATACCTTAGATGGCTTATATCTATCAAATGCAGACAGCACCTTAAGCATAAACCCCTTTTTTTCTTGTAACAAGAGAAATACCATGGCTTATGAAAAGGTAGTTCAGTACATTAGGGTGTCATAGCGCAGTAGCTGCCAAACCATATCACGCAAAACACCTACGCAGTTTCTCCAATGTCTCCTTTAGTTTAGGAGAAGGTCTTGCTATGTAGATACTTATTCAGAGAAATACACTGCCTCACACTACTGGGGCAAACAAAAGAGAATGAACACATTCAAATGATGATATCTTGGCTTTAAAAGTTGAGATATGAATGAGGCTTTCAGCTGCGCATGCAGCCCCTTCACTCAAGACAGCAAACCAGGAAGTCTTCAAAATCCCATTTTGTCAGAATCAGGAAACTATAGTTAACAGCTTCAAAACAAGCCAGAATATTAAAACATGGTCTGAAGTTGTTTTAATAACCTGGCTTGTTTTGAAGCCATTAATCATAATTTCCCAGCTGAGACAAAATGGGAACCTATAAACTGAAGACTTCCTGGGTTGCTTGCTCCTGCCATGAAGGGAAGTGTGAAGGGGCTGTGGTGTGCAGTTAAGAAGGCTGATAATTACCAAACAACAACACTCAACCACCAGGCAATATTTCCCAAGTATAATATATATGTAAACTATCCAGTAATCTTTCCAAACACTGGAAACCCAAAGGTTAAGCCCTATGTGACTAGACTGAACAGAAGTGATTTGCTATGCAATCCTATGCAGGTCTACTCATAAATAAGTCCCACTGAAGTCAATGAAGCTTACTCTCAGGTAAGTAAGTACAGGATTGTGGCCTTAGTATATAATTAGAAAAGACAACAATTCCATGTTGAATGGGATTATGGGATAAATCTAATCTTGCTTTTGCAATGCAATCCTCCACAATTTACTTCGAAGCTAAGTCTCACTGTAGAACTTGCTCCCAAGTAAGCATGCACAGCCTTAATATGCTAGAACTAAAATAAAATGCAAGTATGAAATTGCTGAAAGATAAGTAACTGACAATGCAAGGCTATGCATTTTTACTCAGAAGTAAGCCTGACTGAGTTCAATGGAACTAACTCCCAAGTCAGTGTGTTTTGGATTGCCATCTAAGATCCTTTAGCGCCAATATATATGAATTAAATATTAAAAATGAATTAAATATTCTCTCTCTACACACACACACACACACACACACACACACACGAAAGAAAAGCAATTCAATCTGGAAACTTGTAACTGAAGTAGCACCATGATTTAATGTGATTGACAATGGAATAGAAGGGGAAAAAAAGTAGCGACTTAGGGCACAATCCTATGGGGATAGTCAGCCACCTCTGAACTTCTGAGGTGACGAACTATCCAATGGAGGGTGGGCGAAGCGTGGAGGGGATCCTCTCCTCCATGCTCCAGCTACCCTGCATTTGTGGCTAGACGGCCGATTTCGGCCATCTAGCCAGGACACCTTGGGGGGGCGGGGGAGGTCGGATGGTGCATAGGAAGTGTCTTAACAGCACTTGTGCCGTCCCCTCCCCACCCCCAGGAATGCCCCCTTTTCAGCTGCTCCTGCGAGCACAGAGCTGGGGACGAACTGCACTGCCGATGATGGGGAGGGGCGGGGAGTCGGTTTTCTGGGAACCAACCTTGGAGCACTGGCTCCGAGCTCAGTTCCCAGAAACTGAAAACCAATTGCGCCCGTAATTAAAGAAAAGGAAGCCACAGAAGTATACAGGGACCTGAAACATACAGCACAAGAGATGTACCAAATACAAGGAAAAGGTCTGAACAATTAAAAAAAACACATTTGATTAGATGCAGTTTGGAAGGAATGGTGTAATCACATGAACCTCCAACTATACGGAGCCTACGCACAGTTCATAAAAGGGGGATTGTGCCTCGCCTGCCTCCCATCCATACATTGGCCATGATGTTTCCAGTGTACAGTATATAACATGCAGGCCAAATTGATGCAACTTAAAAACAAACAAACACAACCCCTCCCCAAAGCTGAGAGGTAAGAATCACACAGATTGGGCCGATATGCCTTGGACGCTATGCACGGAAGATATATTGACATTTTATTTCTAATATGTGAACACAAGCCAGGCCTTTGGGGCAAGAGTGATTCTGCTCCACACCACATGTAAAGGCAACACAGCTGGACAGCTGTATGAGCAGGATGCATTTTTGTCATGTATTTAAACCCCAGAGACATTTGCAACTCACCTGTTCTTCTAACTTTATTTTGTTTTCTGACAACTGTTCAATAAGTTGACCAAGCTTGCTTAATGAATCACAGTCATTTCCAACCTCCCTTTCTACAAATTCAGATACATAAAAAGGGATGTCACAGCTTTCTGGGTCTCTGGAAAGCCTCTCTTTTCCACTGTTAAGAGCTTCCATCTTAGTATCACCTGCAGTACTGAGTTTAAAAAGTTTATCGTTAAAGCCCTATGCAAAACCACTGTGAAACTTTTGCAAACACAAAGCCCACTCGAATTGAGATATGTGAACCAAACTTCAGTTCAGCAAAAAATATAAAATGCCAACAAAGGTATGCAAATTCCATTAAATAGGGAGCAAAAAGCTGGGAAACCCCTGTATGATTAAGGCAACAAAGGCATTTTCATGAGAAGCAGAAATCAGTATTTTCCTTCAGGTAATTATTTCACAGTGCCTCTTACACTGAAATATCATGATGTACTGGCCATTTCAATATGGGGAAATTCCCAATTAATGCAACATCATGAAATTGGAGTCTGCTCCTAATGATGTGGAGATAGTCCTAGTTTAGATCAGTTTACAGTTAAAGTGATCTCTGACTGAGTGCCCAAGGCAGAGCATTTGTTCTAAAGGAGGAAATGTGTAGCATTCCAAGAAGTCCCCTTCCTCTAGGATTGGGGAAAATATTCTAGCTGTAGCCAATGTCTCTCAGATTTCTTCCTCTGGCAGGAACTAGACCTCTTTCTGTATCCCCCCTAACTTAATTTATACAGGAGTGCATAAGTGGCATTTCTCAGGGCTACTGCTTTCCAATGTGGCTGGGACTACCCTTCCATTTGGAACCCCCTATGATTACTCTGGAATTGTTCTCTGAGGGTACTCACCAGACAGGTTGAGCTTCTTCAGGATCTTCTGTTTCTCCCCCTGGCTCTTCCTCTTTGCTAATCTCCTGCTGAGAGAAACAAAGCAGGAGTCAGCCTCCTTTGGCCTGTGTTCTGCACAAGCTTTCAAGAGCACTGAAAGCACTTCTCTGTTGCGGTCTTCCAGTCTCCATATATATTGTCTGCCTTCATAGGCAGACTGGAAGTGATATGACAGCAGGCGGCCAACCATCTTTCTTGCAATGGCAGCTATCTGAGAGTGTCAAAGATTCCATGCTTGGTGGGGTGGGGTGGGGTGGAAAAGAGTGTTCTGTAGTGCCCTCTGAGGATGCATCACTCTGCAGCTCTTCAGGGTGTGCAAAAAGGAATTCCCTGTGTATCTGGGAGCAGAACTTTCTCCATTACCTTTTTTAAAAACTATTTTTTAAAAAATATATAGATATTACAAAAACATCAACCTTCAAACAGACTGAAGAATAAATATCTTCACCAAATTACCAATTTATCAACAGTGGTTCAGTTTGCTAGAAAATTAAAGTTGATTTCTTCATAAGAAGCTTCATTGGTAGATAAAGCTTCACTCCACTATAGCATTTTGAAACACTGTCTTTAAAATAAGCTGGATGCTTTGACACCCAAATTTTTTTAAACAATTTAATCATGTTTTTAAATTTGGTTTGGAACATCCCCCATGTTTTTTTTAAGGAATGCATATTTGATCATTTGTAAACTGCTTTGAAAGCCATTTTGCAGAAAGATGGCCCAGAAATTCTATACATAAACATTTAATTTTTAAAAGTGAAAATACAGATTGAAAAAAATGTGTCCTGTAAGATCATAAGACCTTTGGATCATGTTTGGATTGAAGGGAGGGGGACACAAAGAAAAATAAAACAGATAGCATAAAAGAGACCAAAAAAATAAACACGGTCATTCTAACGGTGAGTGATAGCTTTTGTTTACCCAACAGCAGGATATTAGACAAAAATTGGACTCTAAAGTGAGGTTTGGAGAATATTCAAGTGTATTCCACTTTAATTAGTAACGGCTCAATCCTATGGTTACCAGAGAGTGCATCAAAGCCCACAGTGTTTTCAGATTCCCCCTCCCAAAGCCATAGAGACTACTATGGCTTCAAGAGGGGCACTTCACGATCCGATCTTTCCCCCATCCCCGCACAGCTCCCACAGAAAGAACCACGGCGCCTGATTTCTGAGGTTGCAAAAGCAGCCTCGGATGACTTCACAGAGGTTGAAAGGGGGGCGATTCTGGTGGGATGGGAGGGGCAAAGGGGACCAGGATATGCAAAATTCTATGGCCTCTCCAGCCCCACCCCCAGCAGTGCACCTCTTCTGAAGTAAGAAGTTAAAGAAGGAGGACAAAGTGGCCGACAAAAAAGTCCTACAACTCCCAGGAAGGCTGGCTAGGGCATGCTGGGAGTTGTAGGACATTTTTCCATCTAAACATGCATAGGAGTGTGCCCTTAATAAACATATGATTAATTAAAGGTGTCCCCAACCAGTCATGTCCGACTCTAGGGTGCGGTGCTCATCCCCGTTTCATCAGCCGAAGAGCCAGCGCTGTCCGAAGACGCTTCCGTGGTCATGTAGCCGGCATGACTGAACACCGAGGCGCATGGAACGCTGTTACCTTTCCCGCCGAGGTGGTACCTATTTATCTACTTGCAATTTCTTGCTTTCGAACTGCTAGGTTGGCAGAAGCTGGGACTGAAGACGGGAGCTCACTCCGTCACACAGCACTTGGGTCTCGAACTGCCAACCTTCCAGTCTGCAGTTCAGCGTCTTAACCACTAAGCCACCGCGGCCCCTTATGATTAATTAGCTAAAATGATAATCACTTTATAGCCCTGAAAATGAAATTAGTATTAGATATACATCTAGAAAATGGTATAGAGAACCACTGCAAGAAAAAAATAAAAATCACGTACCTCTCTAGAGATCAAAGTTGTGTCACTTTTGAGTTGTGCCATCTCAAACACAGCATACAATGAAGGGGGAATGTTCTGCAGCAAAAGGTGATTTGCATTTGGAATAATTAAAAAACAAGCACAATAATTTGACTCAACTGTCAAGTGTGCCAATATAAAAACATTGGCCAGAGAAATAGTTTCATATACATTTGCATACTTTTTGTAGCCAAAAATGCACGGAAGCAAAGTGTCTATCTTCATCTGTTCCACTTTCAATTGATGGGAGTTTCGGTGTTCATTGATAGGCAAGTAACAGAATGTTTAGATCTTTATCATTAGGAGCACTTGGCAATAATACAAGAGTAGGGCTTGAATGGGTTTCATTGGAGTGAATGCATATGCCTCATCACTGCTGGCTTTTAAAAAAACATCCCTGAAGACACATTTATTCCATTTTGCATTTGGTGCTTTAAAATCATTAGAAGCTGCTGTGTTTAACTTGTAATTGTATGCTCATGTTTTTGTAATACTGTAAGCTGCCTTGTGAGGGTAAAGGTAAAAAGGTAAAGGTGTCCCCAACCAGTCGTGTCCGACTCTAGGGTGCGGTGCTCATCCCCGTTTCTAAGCCGAAGAGCCAGCACTGTCCGAAGACACTTCCGTGGTCATGTGGCCGGCATGACTGAACACCGAGGTGCACGGAACGCTGTTACCTTTCCCGCCGAAGCGGTACCTATTTATCTACTTGCAATTTCTTGCTTTCGAACTGCTAGGTTGGCAGGAGCTGGGACTGAAGACGGGAGCTCACTCAGTCACGCGGCACTCGGGTCTCGAACTGCTGTCCTGCCGACCTTCCAGTCTGCAGTTCAGCATCTTAACCACTAAGCCACCGCGGCCCTCTTGTGAGGGTAGTATGCCCTTAAAGGTGGATAAAAAATATTTTAAATAAATAATGAAAATAACCATCATAATAGCATCTTGGAACTGCTGCCATGTTCTTCCCAACAGCTACCTTAATTTGTATTCCATGCCCTGTCAACAGCCACAGAGAACAATTGATAGCTATCCAGTATTTGAAGACCGCATATTTTGACAGATTTTTTCTGTCTAAACACGCACAGGATTGCACCCTAACTCGCATGTATATGGCTCCTTCCTTTGACCATCTCATTCTCTTTTTTCCTGGGCCTATAAGACACCAAGTTCTCTATTAGGACCATTCTACATTGGATAATATCCAGGTGTATGTGTATCGATGTACACCAGCATACACTGTCACATTTAAACATGGCTAGTTTTATTTTACTGCAATTAAGTGTGTTTGGCAGATACTCCAGTCAGTTGTGTAAATCACAAGCTTTCACAGTACATGGACTGAGGGAGATCAAATGCATGGGATAACTGCATTTCATCAAGATGGCACTAGATTGGACTTCCCCACCCCCACCAGTTCAGTGCAGTTGACAAGTACATGACAGTAAGAAATTACTTTACCCATCACCACATTTCTAGAATGGGAAATGCTGCACTTACAGCACAATCCTATGTACATGTACTCAGCAGGAAGCCCCAATGAGTTCAGTGGGACTGACTTCCAGGCAGGGCTGGCATCAAGTGTAGGCACAAATTGGGCACCGGCCAAGGGCCCAAACCCCAGGAGGGGCCCACTGCCAAGAGCCCCCTGGACTTGCTCCTCCTATTCACCATTGCAACCTGCTTGTTTACCTGCCACTTGCTCTGGCCCAGACAGTGGAGAGGAGGAGGAGCAATTGATGCCACTCCCTATTCGCTCACTGGCTCTTTGCCTGTCAAGCAAGCAAGCGGTAGCAATGATGAGAAAGAGATTGAGCAAGAGCAGCTGGTGACCATGGCAGTGGGAAGGCAGACTCACCAGCTGCATAAAGGCACTCAAAAACCCGGAGCCAGCACTGCTCCCAGGTAAATGTGTATGGGATTCCAGCCATAGGGAGTATCTGTTTGTAGTACAGACATTCAAATCCCCACTACACTCCCTCCCCTCCTGCTAGAGATCCTGTCACAGATGCCCTGCCCCCATCTCACATATGCCCTTTAGCCTGAAACATGGATATAGTGCCCCTTCATGGATCACTGCCTTGTTGTGGCGAAGGGGCTTGCGTAACTCAGTGAAGCCATAAGCTATGCCGTGCAGGACCACCCAAGATGGACAGGTCATGGCGGAGAGTTCTGACAAAATGTGGTCCACTGGAGAAGGAAATGGCAGCCCACTCCAGTATTCTTGCCAAGAAAACCCCATGGAACGTATCACAAGGCTAAAAGATACGACACCGGAAGATGAGCCCCTCAGGTCGGAAGGTGTCCAATATACTACTGGGGAAGAGCAGAGGGTATTTCCAAGTAGCGCCACAAAGAGTGAAGCGGCTGGGCCAAAGCCGAAAGGACACTCAGCTGTGGATGTGTCTGGTGGTGAAAAGAAAATCCGATACTGTAAAGAACAATATTGTTTAGGAACCTGGAATGTAAGATCAATGAATCAAGGTAAGCTGGAGGTGGTCAAACATGAGATGGCAAGATTGAACATCGACATCTTGGGAATCAGCGAACTAAAATGGACAAGCATGGGTGAGTTTAATTCAGGTGACCATCACATCTACTCCCGTGGGCAAGAATCCCTTAGAAGAAATGGAGTAGCACTCATAGTCAACAAAAGGGTGGGAAAAGCAGTACTGGGGTACAATCTCAAAAACGACAGAAGGATCTCAGTACGAATCGAAGGCAAACCATTCAACATCACAGTAATTCAAGTCTATGCCCCAACCACTGAGGCCGAAGAAGCTGAGGTCGATCGGTTCTATGAAGACCTACAACACCTTCTAGAACTAACACCAAAAAAAGATGTCCTTTTCATCATAGGGGATTGGAATGCTAAAGTAGGAAGTCAAGAAATCACCGGGATAACAGGCAAGCATGGCCTTGGAGAACAAAATGAAGCAGGACAAAGGCTAATAGAGTTTTGCCAAGAGAACACGCTGATCATAGCAAACACTCTTTTCCAACAGCACAAGAGGTGACTCTACACATGGACATCACCAGGTGGTCAATATCGAAATCAGATTGATTATGTACTTTTCAGCCAAAGATGGAGAAGCTCCATACAGTCAGTAAAAACAAGACTTGGAGCTGACTGTGGCTCAGACCATGAGCTTCTTATTGCAAAATTTCAGCTTAAATTGAAGAACGTAAGGAAAACCACTAAACCATTCAGGTATGACCTAAATCATATCCCTTATGAATATACAGTGGAGGTGATTAATACATTTAAGGGATTAGACCTGATAGACAGAGTGCCTGAAGAACAATGGACGGAGGCCCGTAACATTGTTCAGGAGGCAGCAACTCAATCCATCCCAAAGAAAAAGAAATGCAAGAAAGCAAACTGGCTGTCTGATGAGGCTTTACAAGTAGCTGAGGAAAGAAGGGAAGCGAAAAGCAAGGGAGAAAGGGGAAGATATATCCAACTGAATGCAGAGTTCCAGAGAATAGCAAGGAGAGACAAGAAGGCCTTCTTAAATGAACAATGCAAAGAAATCGAGGAAAACAACAGAATGGGAAAGACTAGAGATCTCTTCAAGAAAATCGGAGATCTCAAGGGAATGTTTTGTGCAAAGACGGGCATGATAAAGGACAAAGAAGGCAGGGACATAACAGAAGCAGATGAGATTAAGAAGAGGTGGAAAGAATACACAGAAGAACTATACAGGAAAGATCTGAATGTCCCTGATAGCCATGATAGTGCGGTCACTGAACTTGAGCCGGACATCCTCGACAGTGAAGTCAAGTGGGCCTTAGGAAGCATTACTAACAACAAAGCTGATGGAGATGACAGTATTCCAGCTGAGCTATTTACAATCCTAAAAGATGATGCTGTTAAAGTGCTGCACTCAATATGCCAACAAATTTGGAACACTCAACAGTGGCCACAGGACTGGAAAAGGTCAGTTTACATTCCAATTCCAAAGAAGGGCAATGCCAAAGAGTGTTCAAACTACTGTACAATTGCACTCATTACACATGCCAGCAAGGTTATGCTCAACATCCTACAAGCTAGGCTTCAGCAGTATGTGAACCGAGAACTACCGGAAGTAAAAGCTGGGTTCCGAAGAGGCAGAGGAACTAGAGATCAAATTGCCAACATTCGCTGGATCATGGAGAAAGCAAGAGAATTCCAGAAAAACGTCTATTCTGCTTCATTGACTATGCTAAAGCCATTGATTGTGTGGATCACAACAAACTGTGGCAAATTCTTAAAGTGATGGGAGTACCAGACCACCTTACCTGTCTCCTGAGAAACCTGTACGAGGGTCAAGAAGCAACAGTAAGAACCAGACATGGAACAACCGAGTGGTTCAAAATTGGGAAAGGAGTACGACAAGGCTGCATATTGTCACCCTGCTTATTTAACTTATATGCAGAGTACATCATGAGAAATGCCGGGTTGGATGAATCAGAGGTCGGAATTAAGATTGCTGGGAGAATTATCAACAACCTCAGATACGCAGACGATACCACCCTAATGGCAGAAAGTGAAGATCTAAAGAGCCTCTTGTTGAGGGTGAAAGAGGAGAGTGCAAAAGCTGGTTTGAAACTCAACATTAAAAAAACGAAGATCATGGCATCTGGCCCCATCACTTCCTGGCATATAGAAGGGGAAGAAGTGGAAGCAGTGACAGATTTTACTTTCTTGGGCTCCAAGATCACCGCAGACGGTGACTGTAGCCATGAAATTAAAAGACGCTTGCTCCTTGGGAGGAAAGCTATGGCCAACCTAGACAGCATAGTAAGAAGCAGAGACATCACCTTGCCGACAAAGGTCCGTCTAATCAAAGCTATGGTTTTCCCAGTAGTAATGTATGGCTGTGAGAGCTGGACTATAAGGAAGGCTGAGCGCCGAAGAATTGATGCTTTCGAACTGTGGTGCTGGAGAAGACTCTTACGAGTCCCCTGGACTGCAAGGAGGTCAAATCAGTCAATCCTAAAGGAAATCAACCCTGACTGCTCATTGGAAGGACAGATGCTGAAAATGAAGCTCAAATATTTTGGCCAGCTAATGCGAAGAGAAAACTCCCTGGAAAAGGCCCTGATGCTGGGAAAGATTGAAGGCAAAAGGAGAAGGGGACGGCAGAGGATGAGATGGCTAGAGAGCATCACCGATGCAATGAAGATGAACTTGAGCACGCTCCAGGAGACAGCGCAGGACAGGAAGGCCTGGCGTGCCATGGTCCATGGGGTCACGAAGAGTCGGACACGACTGAACGACTGCACAACAACATGGATATAGTGATAGCCACTAGTTCAGAGATCTGTTTTTTAAAAAAGAACCCCCCACCCGTGTGTGTGTGCGCGCGCGCGCGCAGAACAGGCCTCTCGATACCCATCGCGGCTAAAAGCTATTACAGCATCCCTGTTCAGAGGTAGCGTGTCTCTAAATGCAAGATGCTGGAAACAACGTTCAGACCACCCCACCCTGTTCAGGAGCGCCCGGAAGAAGCTGGCTGGCCTCTGCCGGGAACAGAAGGCTGGGTTAAATGGACCTCCGAGTCGGCCCAGCAGGGCAGCCCTTCCGCTATGAGGGAGGCGGCATTCCCTCAGCCCGGGCACCCCCACCACTGAGCCGCCATGAAGGAAAAGCCAGCCAGGCCAAGCGGCGGGGACGTGGCGTCCGCGTCCCCGCTCTGCGTCCTGGCCGCTTCCCCGCCCGGAAGCCTTAAGAGGCGTCGCGGGAACGTTAAGGGTATAACGGCGGGGGAGGGGGCGCGCGCGGAAAGACCACCGACCCATTCACCTGTCTGCAGGCCCAAGCCACGCCCCCTCCGCCGGCGCCGCCTCTGGTCGACGCGTCGGCAGCAGAGCACGAGAATCACCCCACACCGCCCCCGCTCGCGCAAGAAAGGGGCGGCAACGCCGCGGCGGCGAAAAGCAGGGCTGGCCCCGCCTACTCCCTGCCAGAGTCACGTGGCAAGCCGGCGCAGCGTTTATACGCAACCGCTCCCCTGGGCTGTCCGTGCGGAAGGGCGTCGCGGCGGAGTGCCCAGCTTCCGGGTTGGCGGTGGAAGCCGTCTTTCTGGCGGAAGTGGAAGCTGCTCACAGAGCGCAATGGAGAAGTCCAGGGCTTTAGCGAAGCTGATGGAGCACCGGCGTGTCTGCTCCCGAAGAGAGAGCGCCCCGCCTCGCAGCAGTGTATCCTCTAAGTCAGGTGTTGGGGGTGGGGGGAGAGAATAGAATCCAAGTTTAAAAAGCGTTTTTACAAATAGCCGTCAGTGCCAATTGCAATGCAGATACAGCCCGCATTGCTGGCTGGAGGGGCTGTGGCTCGGAGTGGCGTGCAACAGCCCTGCTCTGCGGGCCGCTCTGATGTTGCAGATTGGGATGACGCTGAGAGCAATGTAGAACACTGCGGAGTTGTGCGGTGCTGTTATCCCTCCTTTGCAGGCCGGGGAGAAGCGGCTTACAATAACCCTGCAGTGTATTCTGCTGTAAATGTGGTAGGTCAGAAAAGGGGCTGCTCTAAACGTCAAGCCAAAACTTTCCCACCTGAAACACCTCTTGGCTAGCAACAAGCACAATTCACTTCAGACCTCCTTAGCGAAGCCGGCACTCAACAACCTTGTCCCTGCCTTGTGCTCCATGGACTCATAAAAGTGGGTAACATGCTTAAATGTTCTTAAAAAACATTTATCAGGACTTAGAAAGAACAGAACTCTTTTTGCTTGTGTGTGAGAGAGTGATACCTTCTTCCCTGTCAGAGCAATGTTATCTTGGATTACTCCACTGATTTTTAGGGCAGGTCTAATGTGCCCCCCAGGCCAGGAAACCACACCTAAAGGTCCATTAAAACACGAAATTCGAGGATGCATATCTTTGATTTTTAAAATAAACTCTGTAGGATGAAAAGCGAGTGTGGAAAGAATGGTGACAAGTCCTAGCATCAGCTGTCGCCCACCCTGTCTTTCCTGTTCTCGGCTCCTTGTGTTGCTCTAGACCAGGGGTGTGCAATATGCGGCCCGTGAGCTGCATGTGGCCCCCTGTTCTTTGTGGACCCACCACCTCACCTTTGGCAATGCAGCAGCAAAAGGGCCACATGTTCTGTCTGGGGCATTAAAACAAGGCATGTGGTCCCCACACACCTTGTTTTAAATGAAAAAAAAAATCAGTTTTCCTGTTGCCTCACCCAAATTCAGTGGCATTTTGGCGGTGTGGCGACGGGGAAATTGGCCCTTGGAACTTGCCTACTACTACTCTAATGTAAGGAAACAGACAGATGTTGGTTAAAGCGGGGATGGGCCAAGTTCAGGCTTGTAGGGTATACTTGTTTTTTTTACCAGAACCCCAAGGCCCACCACCTGGGGCCACATCAAAAACACCAGGGGAGCATACATTAAGGAGTGGGCAACTTGTAGGCCAAACCATCTCCAGGACCACAACCTCAATCAAGCCTCACCACCACAGCCAATAGTGGGGAATACTGGGAGTTGTTGGCCAAAACATTTGGAGGGTCACAAGTTGTCCACCCCTGATTTAAAAGGAACAGGGTTCCTCTGAGCACATGCTTAGCCCAGCAATTTGTTTTCTGAACCTGAATTGAGCTCATAGTCCTTACACACAAAAATCCACTCCTGGCGTCTCCCCATCCTGCAGGTTTTCTTTATTTCAGCAGCCTAAGGGATCTAGAAGATTCTAATCTGCCTTTTGCCTGCCACTGGGTTACAGAATATGCAAGAGAAGGGAAAATAATCTTGTTCTCCGTTTGCCTTTATCTACATCTTTTAAAACAGAAGCCTTAATTTTTGCCATCTATTCTAAAGGAAATGGGTTTATGGCGTATTCTGTGTAAACAGAGCTTTCCACAAAAAGCATATGCATTTGTCACATCCACATTGTTGTTCAGTTGTTAAGTTGAGTCCGACCCTTCGTGACCCCATGGACCATAGCACGCCAGGCCTTCCTGTCCTCCGCTCTCTCCCGGTACTTCCGTACTTGTACTTCCGGTAGTTCTCGGTTCACATACTACTGAAGCCTAGCTTGTAGGATTTTGAGCATAACCTTGCTGGCATGTGAAATGAACACAACTGTATGGTAGTTTGAACACTCTTTGGCATTGCCCTTCTTTGGAATTGGAATGTAAACTGACCTTTTCCAGGCTTGTGGCCACTGTTGAGTGTTCCAAATTTGTTGGCATATTGAGTGCAGCACTTTAACAGCATCATCTTTTAGGATTGTAAATAGCTCAGCTGGAATACTGTTATCTCCACCAGCTTTGTTGTTAGTAATGCTTCCTAAGGCCCACTTGACTTCACTCTCTAGGATGTCCGGCTCAAGTTCAGTGACCGCACTATCATGGCTATCAGGGACATTAAGCTCTTTCCTGTATAGTTCCTCTGTGTATTCTTTCCACCTCTTCTTAATCTCATCTGCTTCTGTGAGGTCCCTGCCTTCTTTGTCCTTCATCATGCCCGTCTTTGCACAAAACGTTCCCTTGAGATCTCCGATTTTCTTGAAGAGATCTCTAGTCTTTCCCATTCTGTTGTTTTCCTCGATTTCTTTGCATTGTTCACTTAAGAAGGCCTTCTTGTCTCTCCTTGCTATTCTCTGGAACTCTGCATTCAGTTGGATATATCTTCCCCTTTCTCCCTTGCTTTTCGCTTCCCTTCTTTCCTCAGCTACTTGTAAGGCCTCATCAGACAGCCAGTTTGCTTTCTTGCATTTCTTTTTCTTTGGGATGGATTTCGTTGCTGCCTCCTAATACCTTAAATCTATTCCTCACCTCCACTGCATATTCATAAGGGATATGATTTAGGTCATACCTGAATGGTTTAGTGGTTTTCCCTACATTCATCAATTTAAGCCGAAATTTTGCAACAAGAAGCTCATGAGCCACAGTCAGCTCCAGGTCTTGTTTTTACTGACTGTATAGAGCTTCTCCATCTTTGGCTGAAAAGTACATAATCAATCTGATTCCGATACTGACCATCTGGTGATGTCCATGTGTAGAGTCGCCTCTTGTGCTGTTGGAAAAGAGTGTTTGCTATGATCAGCGTGTTCTCTTGGCAAAACTCTATTAGCCTTCGTCCTGCTTCATTTTGTTCTCCAAGGCCATGCTTGCCTGTTATCCCAGTTATTTCTTGACTTCCTGCTTTAGCATTCCAATCCCCTATGATGAAGAGGACATCTTTTTTTGGTGTTAGTTCTAGAAGGTGTTGTAGGTCTTCATAGAACCGATCGACCTCAGCTTCTTCGGCCTCAGTGGTTGGGGCATAGACTTGAATTACTGTGATGCTGAATGGTTTGCCTTGGATTCGTACTGAGATCCTTCTATCATTTTTGAGATTGTACCCCAGTACTGCTTTTCCCACCCTTTTGTTGACTATGAGTGCTACTCCATTTCTTCTAAGGGATTCTTGCCCACAGTAGTAGATATGATGGTCACCTGAATTAAATTCGCCCATGCCTGTCCATTTTAGCTCGCTGATTCCCAAGATGTCGATGTTCAATCTTGCCATCTCATGTTCGACCACCTCCAGCTTACCTTGATTCATTGATCTGACATTCCAGGTTCCTAAACAATATTGTTCTTTACAGCACTGGATTTTCTTTTCACCACCAGACACATCCACAGCTGAGTGTCCTTTCGGCTTTGGCCCAGCCTCTTCACTTTTTCTGGCGCTACTTGGGAATTCCCTCTGCTCTTCCCCAGTAGTATACTGGAAACCTTCCGACCTGAGGGGCTCATCTTCCGGCGTCATCTCTTTTAGCCTTGTAATACGTTCCATGGGATTTTCTTGGCAAGAATACTGGAGTGGGTTGCCATTTCCTTCTCCAGTGGACCACATTTTGTCAGAACTCTCCACCATGACCTGTCCATCTTGGGTGGCCCTGCACGGCATAGCTTATGGCTTCACTGAGTTGCGCAAGCCCCTTCGCCACAACAAGGCAGTGGTCCATGAAGGGGCACATCCACATATGTATGTATTAATATACATTTTACTAAGTGATACTGAAGGAATATGGGTAGAAGTGATGAGCACTGGAACAGAGGAGGACAAGAGGTTACCACGCACAATTCTTTAATAAACCAAGCAGTGCAAAACATTATTTATTTGGTTTTAAAAAAGAAAAATAAAATGAACACAAAATACAATTCAGAATGGCTATTTAATCCTGTCATGCCAGGATACAGATTTTCCTAGTTCATCCACTGCCAGCAATAGATAAACCATAAACGTTGGAGCTAAACAACTTTTGTTAAGGATACAAACCTTTACATGGGTTGTTTGTTTTGCAACCTGTTTCAACTTGTAAAGAAGCAATGGACACAAAAGTTGAATAAAATGACAGCTCAAATAAAAGCAGCTTTTTATGCTTACATCACATAAAGACATGAACGTTTTGCCAACCAAATCAGGTGTGAATGCAGATCCTATCAGCACTCTTAAGGCTAAATGCATCTGTTTTACTTGATATAAATATGTGTTTGTCTGTACTCTACCCTAATTATTTTTCCTGAAATGCAAAATTAGGTAGACATGCAGCCAGTTTCCATCCAAACTCATGAAGACATGTTTACTATCACATTTGAGAAAACATTTTTAGCATACTTCTGAGGATCTGAAATTACTAACAAAGTCATTCCATTTTCTTGCCAGCTGGTAAAGTTGCACTCTAGTATGGTGCAAAAGTACCATGTTTGCTCAGATCATTTAAAAACAAAGTTACATTTTTCCCACCACCACTTTACAACGAATCTGAAATTATATACTGTAAGCTAATACAAAAATACAATTTTTAATTAGAAATTACCTGGATAAAACTAGTAATTTAGAAACTAATTTCACGTTAAAACCTTTCTCCATCACTGCAAAGGATCATCAACGTAACCATATTGTATTTAATTGTGTCTGGTTTTTTATGCTTGTGTCCATTTTTAGCACTTCTCGAATGGCCATTGTAGCATAAGTAGATGGTGGAAGGGAGAACTCCATCTTCAGAGCCTTGTATTTGCCTTCTGTTGTAAAGAATTCAAGAATTAGGGGGAAAAACATTCAACGTAACTACAATTTCTTCCCCAAAAGCAGCATAGTATCAATTAGTGATACATCTTTATCAGTTGTTTATATCACTCACAGGATCTTAATAGCAAACATACACTGGGTTGTATTGTGAGTTCCTATGGCATCTCTCAGCCTGCTTTTAAGGATCTGAAGACACTTATAGGTGATGCCTATAAGCCATTTTTTAAAAAATGAACAAAACTATCCCCAGCTTAATTATTTAAACCAAGACACAAAATGGAGGCTTGAGGAACTTTTGCAGATAAATGCAAATTCCACCTGCAGGAATTCCATAACCAGTTCACTCAGCTAATCCCAGGGTTCAGATTCCTGCCCAGAATCTGACCTCCTGAGGAGGAACGTACACCTGAGACTCGAGTGGGGAATGGGAAGAGGGAGAGAGCTGCTGCTCCACGGATGTTACTGTTAAAGGAGTTCACACACTTCTACAATAGCCCCCCCATTGAGTAACCACTCTTGGAAGTATCTTAGATGCACCCATACTCCCTTCTCTGTTGCTTATGTGACTTCAGGTGACATAGATTTAACACTTACTTCTGGAAGCCAGCTGTGGGAACAGCAAACATGAAGTAGACACACCACACATTTTCATGAAGCCCTGTTCAACAAGCAGGTTTCCTGGAGGGCCACTTGAACAGGCAAGTAGAGGGTGGTGGCCTATCACTTCAGCTCCACAGCATAAAAAGGCCTAACAGTCTGCCAACAACTTCTGTCACCCCTGAAATCATTTGCTCCTCACATCTGTTTTCATTTCTTTGTCTTTATGTTGGCAACCAGGGGATCAGGTCTGACCAAGGTGCCTCCAGTTCTGGCCACTATCCCAGAGCAACTGTTGCAGAAAGGGGCAGGGTGGCAAAGCATTGAGGGTTCCCCTTGATTTGTTTCTCAAATGGAGGTGCATTTCAGCAGCAACCTTGCCTCAACCAGCAATTCTTCAGATTCCCTCAATTGGCCAACTCATGCACTCACCTCTTTTGCATAATTTGTTTCTAGAAAGCTGTCTCCAGTTAACCTGGAGTATTATTTGAGAATGTAATATGTGATTGTTTTTGGTGAAACCTTTAAGCTCAACAAAGGTTTTGCTGAAACCTTTACGCTTAAGTGTGAACAACACTTAACATTAAGCAATTTAATTTGTAGGTATTATCAGAACAGGACATGCATGACTGAGATTTCGTAATATGTCATGCGTATAAAATACACCAAAATGTTTTAAATACTTACCTCTTGCAAGAACTGCAGGTGGTTTTCCTTCAATTTTATCCAAGTCAGTAGTAAATAATGGAATTTTAGGGTCATCATATACAACCAGCTCCCTTTATAAAAAAAGAAAATGAGATTTAAAATGTGTTCAGCAATTATGAGATCCATATACCTAACTTAGAAAAAAGATTCCTGTACAAGACTCCATCATTCTAGGATACTACTGTGTAAAGCAGCAGAATAGTTGTGAAGATGTCTCCCGTAACTGAACCTTGAGGACTGCAACATGTTACAGTACAAAACGTGCGGGCTTCAAGACTGCAATTCTATCCATCCCTACTCAGTTCCTTTTGAAACCAATGCGATTTGCTCAAGCAGCTCTACAGAGTCTTGCACCTAAACCCTATTTTTCTTAACTACGAGGACATGTAATTTTCTTCCATCCAAGACTAAACTCTAAGCTTTGTTTCTACTATGTATTGGACTCTCCTTTAGACTTGGAACTTCTACATTCACATTAAACTGAGGAACAGCAATAGGTCTCCTGGCTTGAAAGCTACAACACAAACTGAAAGCTCCCCTGAGCACACATAACTGCATGGTTCTTTGGCTATTATACTGTGTACAATTTACTTACCAGTTCACATTCTGAGGCCGGATGATAATCTTTCTGTATGCTCCAGATAATGAATAATCTCGAATTTTATGTTTCATATTACTGATGTCCAGATTGTCCACAGCTAATATTTCCTTGTAGGCTTCCCCAACTAACATAAGAAGGACATATAATTAATATGACATGGCATTTAGCACAACCAGTTATAAACAATTTAACTTCACTCTCCTTGGTTTGTTCAAACATCTCACCTGTAACACTGAAATGTAACCCAAAACTGTGAAAGGTCTTGCCTACTGTCCTATTAAATATTTAATTTTAAGATGGAAATAAATGTTCTACCCAAATGCATGCATGTTTACAAAGCATTCTGCTGCATAAGTGAACTAGAGCACTAGAGTAGCGTTCTTCAGATGCCACTCTGCTCCCTCACCCCACAACAATTGTCTGCATAGGACACATATGGGTAACCCCCCCTTGGCCACCCTCTGTGCTGGCCCCCTCAATAACCCAGATTCTCAGATTTGCACCAGAAGCAGGCAGGAGCAGCACACTCACTCACTCCCAAACAACCCATGGTTAACAAACCTTAGGTTGTTTCATTGTGCAAACCGGGTCAATGTGACTTCTCACTTCCTCCCGTTCTGCCCACCTGCCTTTTATAATATCTCGCCTGATGAAGAGATTTGGAGATCTTGGAAGTCTGAACCATTTTTTTTGGTGATCTCTAGGTTGGCCCAATAAAGGTGCCACAGCAACATGGAGTTAGACAACAGCAGTTAATGGCTGAAAGATCATCCCTTAAATATGGTTGGACTATATTACCTTTGATTCTAGTTCTCATTAACATAAAGCCATATTTATTAGTCTTATGGTTGTAGACAGATTCCAAAAAGGCAGAAGTAGATTTCTTTCAGTCCCATGCATATTAAGATAAGATTCAAGTCCCACTGAACTAAATGAATTTTACTTTCAAGGGTGTATAGGCCTACAGCCTTAGTCAAAACTTTAAAAGATAATGTATACATGATAGTGAAGATTCTGTATCTTTTAATTCTGTTGTTTTAAATCTGTTACTGTATTTTAAATCATCTGCATTGATGCTAACTTTTATTTTGCTCTTACTTTGATACTGTAGTTTTAAACTTTTAAATTTTATATTGTATTTTATGCTGTATTTTGTGGTTTCAATTGTTGTAAACTGCCCAGAGAGCTTTGGCTTTTGGGCGGTATAGAAATGTAATAAATAAATAAATAAATATCTCAACTCCATAGTTACATTGTCAATCAATTTGGTCCACTCATCCTTCCCCTTTTATTATTGTGGATATTAAAATATAATTTATGTTTATCATAAAAGAAAGAGCTCTGCCACTTTAGTTAGGCACCATTACATTCATCCCTGGCACTTATCAGCTGGTGCAGAGAATTTGGTTATGCATATATCATCAACTTTTGAGTTTAAACAAGTTCTTACTTTTATGCTTTGGATAGGTAACATCAAACCCAGGCAATGGCATCACAACATCGTGAATGGTATACTTGTCAACCTCTGCTTCTTCAATATAAACAGCTGTACCTAAAAATACAAAGAGACGTTTTCTAGTATTATATACTTTCCCCAGCATCTCGGCCATTTCCTTTTGAGAAATCATCTTCCAGAAACATCCCTTGTATGCTATCTTTAGGAGCTTTTAAAAAAGAAACAAAGGAAAAAGGACGAGTAGTTTCAAACACCATGTAAATTAAGGATCAGGCAGCCGGGCTAGCAGAAAAGTTTGTATGGAACAGACTAGAGTATGACTAGCAGATGCTATTCTATCCTGCACCCAATTATAATCATTGTGCAATTTCAACAGACGGGCTAAGGTTGCAATCTATACATATATTTCTGGAAATCTGTGTCAGAGTGTAGCTGAGCCAAATGACTTGCTTCTTCCTTCCTGAAGCCTGCACCTTTCCTGCAGACCCAAATCTCCCAAAGCCTCCTTTTCCTCACTCATTTACCTTAGTAGCGGAGGCAATATCTCACTGGAGGCCTCTGTGCAAAGTATCTTTTCCATGTCGCCAACAGCAGCGTCCCATGAGCCAGGTAATTCTTTCAGAGCACCAGTCCCTATGAAAAACTACTGGGAGCAATATCTCGCTGCCATCTCCAGGTAAGTAAGTGGGAAGAGAACAGGGCTCACAGGGCAGGGTAGTCCTTTAGATTCTATCACACTCCCAGTGAGATCACCAAGAGCGCAATGGGGTGAAAATTCAGAACTGGGCATTCCAGAACTGGGGGTACAGAAAAATCCAAACTTCCTTATTTAAAAAAAATCAAGTTTGATTTGCCAAGTATAATTCCATTTGCCGGGGGGGGGGGGGGGGGCGGCTCAGCTCACTCATCACTAATTTCAAGTAACAAGAAGCAAGCAGGCTTTATCAAAATGTTTTGTGGACTATATGCTGCCCATCCTGACATGAAGCCATGTTGACATTTTACCTCCTTTTAGTACAAGATCTCCTGGTGCAGCTCTAAGTCCGTATTCCTCTATTCTTTTGCTCACCATGTTATTCCACACATAACTCTGATAGCTATGAATATACATCAAACGATTATTTCTTGGTATCTGTAGACAGAAAAAAAGGCTATTCAAATGATAATTACCATTGTTCATTGTCTCATTACACCCCATCTAAAGAGAGTGAATAGCAGAAAAAGACAACTGCATGTCAGCCAGATGACTATTTATTTAGGGAGCAATCCTATCTAGATAGGCAGCCGCCTCCAAACTTGGAGGCGATTGCCTATCCAAAGCAGGGCAGAAGAAGCATGGAGGGGATCATTACCTCCATGCTCCTCCTGCTCTGCATTTGCGGCTAGACAGCCGACTGTGGCTGTCTAGCCACGGGAGCACGGAGCGGGGAAGGAGGCTGCTGTACGACATACAGGATGTGTCGTACAGGCAGCTACGCAATCCCCACCCCGGAATGCCCCCAGCCATGCCCCTTTCCGTCCGCTCCCTGCTCCTCTTGTGAGCGCGGAGGACGGGGCTGTTCCACGCTGCCTCTGAGGCAGTGCGGAAGTGGGGGGAGGTTGGTTCTCTGGGAACTGACCTCGTAGCGCAAGCTCCAAGGTCGGTGCCCGGAAAACACCATATCCTATGGCTGTCCAGCCGCTCTCTAGCGGCCACAGGATTGCTCCCTTAATGTAGTAATTTGTTACATTTGTATCTCACTTTTCCACCAAATGGTGCTCAAGCTGGCTAACAGCAATAGTGCAAATATAATGAAATGCAATACAGCAGCAATAAAATACAAAGTCAAAAACAAAGCAGGTAAAAACAGCAATAGAAAACAAGTTAAAACTAATTCCAGCATATTTACAAGTCAATGTATGGGCCAAGGGCTTGTCTGAAGAAAAATGCATTTGCCTGTTGGTGAAAGGTCAGAGAAGGAGACTGGCTGGGCTTCCCTTGGCAAGGAGTTCCCTTGGCTTGGGACCAGTCACCAAGCAGGCCCAATCCAATTGCTAGGTATGATTTAATAGAGAAGAGACAACTGTTTCTAGAAAAAGATTATTCTCTCCATACAAATCCTCGTAAGCTCATAGGTGTATTACTGGTAAATCTATGTACTGGTTTAGTAGATTTGTACCCTGCTTCTTAGCTGAAGTCCTCAAAGTGGCTCAAAATGCGAACTGCTCAAAATGCAATGAATACAGTCAAAGCCATACACACAAACCAAAACAAAAGCAGAGCCTGGAAACGGAAGAGAGTACTGTCTCACTAGAGCATATGCTTGGTGTCTTCTTCAACCACTTGCCTCCCTCCCTCTCTCCTGTTCCTTTCCATAAGGCAGTTGATGTTAGATGGCCTTGAGGTGCAGGGGGAGTATATATTCTTGCTGTAGAAGGAGCTGATGGCTGGTTTCTTCCCTGCCTGTTTCCCACCCCTCCATTTCCAGCCATACGAATGGAGGTGGGCAACTTGTGGCTCTCCAGATGTTTTGGCCTTCAACTCCCATCAGCTCTAGCCAGCATAGCCAATGGTGAGGGATCATGGGAGTTGTAGGCCAAAATGTTTGGAGCGCCACAAGTTGTCCACCACTGCAACAGAATCTATGGAATTCAGTTTGGGATACTCAAAATGCATACTTAATAGTGTAGGCACATTTCTTAGAAAGTATCAGAAGCCCCCCTGCTCAATTTACACCCTAAAAATTTCACTCAATTCCTGTACCAAACCAGAAACACTCATTTAAAATACTGAAAGGCAGGGGGAACAGGATATTCCTAGGCAAAATGCCCTAATGCATTATTTACCATTCACCAGAAGTTTAACTTTACTCCCACCCTCCCAAGGTACTTCCAGACCTCTTTGCAGCTCAGAGTGGGCTCCAAACCACCACCACAAAACAAACACAACGTCACACTCACTATGCCAAATGCAGTGACTATATTCTTCAGTCCATACTTTGAAAGTCCCCGAAGCAACTGTCCTTCCACACACCTTTTCACGGGCAGTTTTCTGAGGGCTGCAGCTGGATCTTTAGTTTTTGCCCACTCCTCTCGGCATTTTACTAAGTATCCCTTTTCCGCTGCAACAATAATTTGCATAAAAGGTAAGCGCTTTTAACTACAAACAAGAGTAGTGTGTGTTTTTAAAAATAATAACTTAAACACAAAAGCAAAAAAAGCAGAGTTCTAAGTCAATGGTATCCACAACACAAAATCATTCTCAACCAGTTTCAAAACTTTGCTCTATTTTAGCTAATTTCCTGAAGAAGGGGCAAATGAGCTATATCACAAACCTCATTACACTTACTTACGAAATATTTGTTTCCATCAAAGCCACTGTCAATCTATTTCTATATATTCTATTTCTATGCACAATAAACCTGGGCAATGGGTATATTGCAAGATATGTTGTCTGAGGACACACCTTTGATGTAATCCATAAACCAACATGCTTGTCCTTAAAACCCTGTTTTGTCCCAAGCTGGCTTTTGGAGATTAGTGTCTATGCCAGCCCTCCCTAACTTGGTGCCCTGATGGGAGTTGAAGTTTTGGACTTTAACTCCCATCAGCCCTTGCCAGCATGGCAGTGCTCAGGAATCCTGGATCTTGTCATCCAAAACATCTGGTGGGCATCAGGTTGGGTCTTTGCTACGATGGCTTAAGATTCTGGCTTGTTAGTGGAGGAACAAGCCAGGAATCCTGGTTCAGATGGAATACTAAACAAACCAGAGATGGAGGCTTCCTGGTTTGTTTAGCAGCTAAATTTTAGCCGCTCCTGCTGGCAGGAGGAGCCAGGTGGGTGCAGTCAGGCAGCATGCATCAGCACACCTACCCATTCCTGATAAACCAGAATTCTAAATAATTCTGGCTTATCATTATACCCAAACCAGGCCAGTAACTCATGTATTTCTATTTTGTTCGTTCTATATACATTTGTGGGAAGAGTTAAGTACTCCACCATTATTATCTCTCTCAGGGCATTCTTCTGATTTTTGTGTTTCTGTTCTCCTCACTGATTGCGAAAATCTGGTGACAATATTTTTTTGCAGCTAATATTAAAATAAGGCCCAGTTATAGTATTTTGAGTCTTAATTTGCTTTAATCTTTAATTTGGTAATTTTATCTGTTTAGTTGAATGTTTGTATTTTGTATATGTCAATCACAAAGGCTGGCGGCTGATGCAAATGAATATCTATATCATTCAATGAAAGTGAAGTCTGAAATTACTAGTGCCATATCTAAAAAATCTAATACTTGCCTCCAGGACGTGGTTTTAGTATTAAATCCATGACTTCATTCCAATTATTCTGTAGAATAGCTCTAAAAATTTAAAAGAGCATTTACTTAATATTGCATTGCCAGAAGAATATATCCCTAAGAATCTACAAAAGCAAGTTACAGTATCACTTAAACTGGTAAATACAAGTGGTCTAGGCTGCAATGATAGTTCCACTTATTCTAGAGTACATTTACTGAAATCAACAGGACTTACTTCCATAAAAATGCTGTGATGTTGTTACTGGATGGTCAGTCTCATTTAGAAGTAAGAGGACATAGCCACCAGGAGTGGCTTCTGAAAGACCAACACATTATATGTAATATTTCTGGACCAGGACACTTTACCGTGCAGTCCTATACCAGTCCTATACACGTCCACTGAGAAGTAAGCCTCACTGAATTCAATGAGACTTACTCCCGCAGAAGTGTATATAGGATTGCAGTTCAAGTGCCTAATGACTGATGATCATAGCGATACGGTAAGGCCTTAGGCAACCAGGGCCAACACTGAAGAAGGGGTCACCAACAGGCAGGGGATTAAAACAGGGAGAGGGACCTAGTTTGTGGCAGGCCATACCCAGGCTGAGTTGCCTTTGGATCTAGCCTGACTCCAACCTGCCCCCCTGCTTGACCCCCTCTCCCCTCACAGGGCAAGCAGGCACCAAGGGGGCATTTTCCCTAAACCTAATTTCTCTGTGTGGGTGGGTTTAGGATTTCAAAAACCTTCCATTAGCACCAGCAGACCCTCTCCCCACCCCCAAGATTGATTGTCAAGCTGTGTGTATGTGATTTTTGTTGGGGAGAGGGAGGGAGAGGGAAAATGGGGAGGTTAGAAAGAGAAAAGGGGGTAGCCCTGCCCTCCCCAGGTCAGTTCCCCTTTGGGTTCAGCCCCACCCACCTACATGATGTGGCTCCCAAAAGATGACCCATGAGGGAATGAGACCCTCAACATTAAAAAAAGAAAAAAAAGTTTCTCCACACCTGACTAAAGAGTAATTTGGTCAGTGCAACTAAGAGGGAAGAAGCAGCCACAGCTAAGACAGACAAAAACCTAAGCAATAGGGCTGTTCACCTTCCTTGGCTCCAACCCCACTCCTCTCAGGCAAGGCCTCCTTTTAAAAGGGGCAAGGGCTAAACAGGCCAGCCACATACTTCAATTATTTCATCCTGGTCCCATTGGCACAGTGTTGAAGGTGGTTCTGGGCTCGGGGTAGGGGGGAAAGGGAGGGAGGGACAGACAGACTCCAAGAGACTCTTCGCGCAGACCAAGCATAAGAGCTCTTGGGCAGCACTTTGCTTTGTTGGAAAGGGCTAGATTCCATATCCTTGAGTTCTAGATTGTTGAGCACCAAACTGTGGCTGCTGCAAAAGTGGCTTGACAAGATCCAGAGAACTCTTGGCCTTTCCTGTTGAATGTCTGGGGACCTGCAACAATCCTGGGGAATGCCTCAAGATCTCCACCTGCCGGTACCCAATTGGGCAAGTCCGTAGTTCTGGATGGAGGCTGACCCATGACAACAGGGACTCCTGCTGCTCAGAGGACTCTGCTCCTAACATGCAAAGGAGGCTTCCTGAGAAAGATTGAGTGCTCGAGTCCTATTAACCTTAATTTCTTTTACTACAATTTAAAAGAAGTGCTATTCTGCCATGGTACACAGGGCCGTGTATAATGTTAAAATCGTAACAGAAATACACACACACACACACACACACACACACACACGGTCAGAAGCACAGTTAATTTTCTGTAAATTTAGCACAATGAGAACTAAGTAGGTCCTCTGCTGAGGACAGAATGTAAGATTTCCACAGGCACAGAAAATCCGGCTCCCCAGGTTAACATCAATGAGGTACACAGTAATTTTATTTTATTTATTTCTGTACTGCCAATAACATATTTTTATATAAAGCTGTCGAAGGAAAGATATGCCATTCATATAAAATGATTTTTAAAATGTATATAGCACTTTTAGGGGACAAAGCTTTATACTTAAGTCTTCATTACCTAACTCTTCCCACAACCATATGGACTACACCACCGTTATTAATATTTCGGAGCTGAGCTGAGAAACACTGACTTATCCAAGGTCACCTAGAGAGAAAAGGGCTGATCTGGGATGTGAAGTTGCATTTTCCAGGCCCCAAATTCTTATTCACTGAACTCTGAAGTGCTTTAAGATGTGTAAAATAAAAGCAGCGCACCTTCCAACTTGATACGTAGGGATAGCTGTGGTTCCAAATCTTTGCATTCCATAGTAGTTAATGAATCCAATTTCCCTGAGAGACTGCATGGCTTGTTGAACTTGATCATCAGTTCCTGTTATATTTCTGATCAACATAAAAAAATGTAATGGGGGGGTCAGGAACAGACACATACCCTCTGTTAAGAATTTGAAAGATAAAATCCATAAATAATTACTGTATGTACTGTACAGTGCAACCTTAAGCATATTTATTCAGAACTATATCCCAATATGTTCAAGAAAGCTTACTTCCACGTGTGCAGTCATACTTATACACACTTACTTATATACTTAATTAGGAGTAAGCCACACTTCTGTCGATGAAACTTGCTTCTAAGTAAACATGCACAAGAGGAAAAATGCAAGTTTAATTTGCAGAAGTTAAAAAGAGCTTTTCTGACTAGACCCATTCTTCTCAGCCCCTCTCTAGCATCTCACAAGATATTTTCAAGCCCCCTTCTCTTACCTATAAAATACTTGCCTTAAAAACAAAACTAAGGGAGCAATACCATGGTCCCTAGACACTGTCTGAGGGGCCATAGGATATTGGGGATGCCCCCCTCTGAGTTCAGAGACAGCACTCTGACCTCGGAAGAGGGAGCTGGAGATCCCCTCCCCTGACCCCTCGCAGCTGGCATGGAAAGAACCATTCCTGCTGCAATCCGAGGTCGGAACCTTGACTTCGGAGAGGAGGAAAAGGGGCCGTTCCAGTGGACAGAGAAGGGAGGAGACCACAGAGACCAGGATACGAGTTATCCTGAGCTTCTGCCAGCCTCCTTCCCTCCCCCTTTGAAGTGCCATTGCTAGACGGGCTAAAAGGCCTGTCTAGCGAAATATGCAGGGGGAGAGGATGGGGAGGCGAAGACTGCCTTCACCACCCCTCCCACCCTGCATTGGATGATTGGAAGCCTCAGAGTTCAGGGGCTTCCAATCATCGAGGGGCAATTGACAAGATTGCGCCCTAAAACCCTAAGATTCTCAAGATGACAAATCCTGTGCAAGGTACTAGATTCCATAACTGCACAGCAATAGTGCACGGACTTGCAAACCCTGCCCTCGCAATGGCCTTTAGCAGCAGCCATTAGATAGAGTTGCTGGGAAATACAGAAGGAATAGAAGGCATGGTTTAAAAAAAAAAATACTCTGCAGGAACAATGCAAAGAATGTATTAAAGACAGAGGGGTGCCTCCAGGCTGTTAATCGTACTTAGGTCCCATTTAAATCAATGTGAAAGGTTAATCATTGTTTAAATCCACTGTAATCAATGGGATCCAAGTGCAACAAACCTAATCTGGATCCACCCCAGACAGTTTAGAGTACATTCAGATCTGGGATATTCCTAACGTTGAGGGACAACTGAGAATCTTGCTCATGATACCACCCTCATTACCTCTGTTTGGTTTCATTTTAGTTATACCCTAGGCAAGGAAGAAGAGTGAAAGCTGAAGTGGTTCAATATTATTACTGGTTCAATATAACAAGGGTTAAAAGTCACTTTTAAAGGGCCCTCTTTTGTGGGAATGCACTTCCTATCCCTCTATTAGAAAAATATCAAACACTAGTTATTTGGGAGTTATCTCATCTTTGACAGCCAAGAGTTTTCTAAAAATAAACACAGATCTGTAGCACAGGCTGGGATCACAGCATCTTTACCTGAGAACCACTGTGAAATGGTTTCCTTGCAATTCTCCCAACTTCAGGGGATGGTTCTTGTAACTAAAGTTTCCAAGCTTGAAATTCATCAGGCACTTATTTAAGTGAGCCAGTCTTTGCGCAGTGATCCTACACAAGGGGGCAGGGGAGGAGTTCATAAGAAACAGGGTCATCACCACAGAGGAAAAACAATTGGTTAGAGTTACAGTGGCCCAGTTTGGATGTCACACTAAACCTCAGCCTAGTAGGATGCAAATGAGCCTCAGCAAGCCTTGCATGCTCCTTCTCTCCCTTCACATCCGAGATGGCAGTGAGGAGGAGGCCGGAATATTTCACTTCCATCTTTACTTCATGCTTATGGAATGCTCTCCCCAAAGACGTTCACCTGGCGCCTACATTGCTATCTTTTCGGTGTTGGGCAAAAACCTTTCTTTTCTCCCTGGCATTTTGTAGACCTAGTTCTAGTTCTGTATGGCTGTTTTATCTATTCCTCTGCTGTTTGTTGTTTTGTATTGTATTGTATTATTTTAAATATTTGTACTGCATTTTTTAACAGCTTATATGCCATTTCAGTCTTTAAACTGTTCGTAATCTGCCCAGATAATGTTGGTTACTGGGAGGATTGAATATAAGTAAGTAAGTAAGTAAATACACAGCTTGTTGTATTATCCAAACCTAGCAACCACTGGTTATTCTTAAATATAGATAGTTTCAAACAAGACACCTTCAAGCAACAGTTACTGAAGTTGGCTCACCCTGAAAGAAACTACAGTTAAGAGGGTTAACTAGTTTGTCAGGTTTGGACAACATGGCAAGCTGTGGTTAAGCAAAAACAGAAGCAAAAGATTCTGAACTCCTCCTCATGGTCACACTAGAGGAGGGGAAGAGAGGGAGGGGTGTGTGAGCCCAAGGCTCTCTGCAGCTTGTTCGCATCAAACTAAACTATGGTTTAGTGTGATGTTCATACACAGCCAGTGCCTGGAGATAGCCAGAGCTATAAGCCGTTGGCATGCCCATCCTCTTTATGAGTTTATAATGAATTCTACTTCCAATTACCATGCCACTATTTACATTACTTATGCAGAAATAAAATAATAGCCTCTAACTGATCAGCATCCTCACTTATTCTTAATTCGCTTCAGCCCATTGATGGGGTAAACAAAACAGACCTTGACCTGGTTTGGATGACACAACAGCCCACTGTGGGTTAATTAACCCCCGGGGTGCCACAGTGTGTCCTGTCTGCCTTTATGAATATGCAACCCCTAACTGGGGCTTGCCATGTCATACAGACCTGTCTAGGGAGGGTTATTTGAAGGTTAAACAGCCCTCACATAACCCACGGTCTGTTCTAGGGTTATACGAATAACCCTAACCAGGTTTGCACAACACAACAAGCCACGGCGACCTCCAGCTGGGGGCTGCATATTCATAATGGTGGATGGCACACGCTGCAGTGCCCCAATGGTTAATTAACCCACGAGGGGCTGCCATGTCATCCAAACTGGCCCACTGAGAAGACCAATGCCAAGTGAGGGGCAGTCATTTTGAGACAGCCAGTTTATATAAACAAGACTTCTTACTTCTAATTAAAAAGGGATATTTTCCTCTGTACCTAATTAGAGAACAGGAAAGGGGTATCAGTCTTGTTTTATGTCCAGCTTGGATGGGAGCAAGTCAAACATTACCACCAGTGCTGCCCAAACAGCTCTCATAACTACATGCATAGTATTCCAACCCTACACTGCCCCATAGCCGAAGCTCTCTGGGCAGTTTACAAAAGATTTAGCATGTTTGGTACACAGATTTCCTTACGTTATTTAAATTTTAAGGTAGAGGTGCAATGAAGGCACTGAAAACCTGTTTGTATACATGAATGCACAGGTCTCTGGTTATATTACACATGCTTGCTAGGGATAGTCACCTGAAAAAAGTTAAATCTCTGAAACTGCCCAATATAACTGATATTGTATCCATGTATTACATTTTATGAAACAATGCATTTTTAGTAATGGAAAATGTTTCACCCTTTCACCATAGTTCGCTGCACTCGATGCCTCAACAGAAACAATATGGGAACGCTCATGCAACAGACTGACCCAGTTCAATGATTAAGTAACCCACCATTTGTTGAGCATGGGTTGATGGAAGTGCACAAGATCGCTCCTGACCGCTCGCCTGCTTCTGGTGCGCTAAACAACCCAGGAACACCCCGTCCCTGGGTTGTTCTCTGTGACGTGAGAACCCAGAACCCTGGGTTGTTGAGGGACAAACAACCCAGAGTTATAACTAATGGTTTGTTCTTGGGTTGTAACTCTGGGTTGTTTCTTCCTCAACAACCCAGAGTGCCAGGTTCACACTTCACAGAGAACAACCCAGGGATGGGGTGTCCCTTGGTTTAGTGTACCAAAAGTGGGCAAATGGCTGGGAGGCAGCTCACTCACTTCCCACATGCTCCTGAACAATCCACAGTTAATAATCTGAATCAGTCCTCAACTACATAGAGATTCAAAACAGATTCTGCAGTCTGCACGAAGCTCAGCCTGGCAAGCATACGATGGTGATTTAAGAAATACAAGAAATCTTATTATGATTCTCTGCAGCCACTTCATTACATCTTTTAACACCCATGTCCTCAGTTTAGAGACTAGAATATCAAATCTAAGCTCCCCAGCACATTCTCTGGGGAACAGTGGTAGAACTGAGGGATGCCTGAATCAAATACCTATTTGACTGCTTACGGAATCCTACAATACTTTTTAAATGTGCAGCAGAGCCTTCCCAAATAAAACCCAAGAACTGTAAAATCAAGTATTTCATCTTGTATGCAGACCAGAATATTTAATGAAATTAAATTTTTCAATCACACTGCCAGGTACTTAAACGTTGTCTGGTTTTTACACACCTCAGAACAGCAATCTCTTGAACTGTAATAGCCCTTTTGTCTTTGGTCCCCATGTAGGAAAAGATATTTGGCTTAACTCTTTAAAAAAAGAAAAAAGAAAACAGCTCAGCACTAGCAAAACAGCGCATGTAAAACAAACCAAAAAACACAGTTATTACATTTGTACAAAGACAACATTTTATTTAAATCACACAGTGCACGAGGCACCAGAGTCAGGACTAGAACTAAAGATAGGCACAGTAGCAGTTTGATCCCAATGCATATTGTTCAATCTACTAATCCATTCATGTTGCTATACGAGGCCTAGCAAATGATGATTTGCCACTTTTGTGCAAGAGAATTCATATATGATATCGATTGAACTACATTTCGATTCCAGTTCCCCACCTTCTCTCTCTCTGTCTCTCTCTCTTCACACACACACACACACACTATCCCTCATTCTTTTCTGCAAAACAAGAATGCCCCCAACATACGAAATGGAACCTCTCAGTCTCAGCAATCCACTATGTCAAAAGACTACAAACATTTATGCATAGTTCACAAATGGTTTCCAAAACTGACCACTGAAAAGTGGTCATGCTACCCTCAACATGCTGCAATATTACTCAAGCTATTTCCACCACCTCCTAGAAACAAATGTAATACACTCTTCCCCATGGAAAAAACAAACCCACCTTAAAAATTTTGATAGCACATTGATGGCATCCATGGTATCCTTGTTTTCTTTGTATAATACAAAGTGGCAGTAACTTCCCCTGGATTTTGGCCAAGAATGTTTTCTTGGATCTTTAAAGACAAAATATTAAACACAGAAAGTATTAAAGTCTGAAAAATGAGTACAGAGTATTTTTTGAGTACTGAGTATGTTCTGCAAACTATAGTTTGTACACTGGCCAAAGAATTCTCCATTCTGAAGAGGGGGAAATATTTCAGGCTCACTTCTTTATTCAGGAAAACAAGATATTTGTCAGCAATTTTTTTGCAGTTCATTACGACACTTAAGAATACTACCATAATGCAACATTCCCTTCCCACAAAACGGCAGTGGGCAAAAGAAACCGTCACCTTCTGAAGAGAAAGACCATTGTAGTTTGTCCGAACACAGTGATGTCAAGAGAAAGACTCTCACCAATGAAAAATTATCATTACACTGGATATTCCTAGGGCAAGTCCATGGATTATTGATGCAATGACTGCTCTTCATGTCAGATACTGCATTTATTGCGACTGAATGCAAGAAAGCCAGGTTCAAATCCCCATTTAACAATGAAGTTCACTGGGTGGCTTTCAACAAGGCACTTGGTTGGTTCACACATAATGCCAAACCATGACCTTCACACTTGCATGCTCCCTCCTTCTCCTGCTCCATTTAAATTAGGTACTTCCTGGTTTTGGCAATCCTAAATAATACAGCGGAGTATGCAGGGGAGGAGGGAGTGTGCAAGCACCAGGCTCATTTCTACAGTGCCAAATTATGCTTTGGTATTCCACATGGACTAACCCATTACCTCTCACTCAGTCTTACCCAAGACAAAATATCCCAAAATAGGAGCCAAGCTATAAGGTAAGAGATGGCAACAGTGGTTCATCTTGTGATGATAGAAGACATGACTTTGTGCAGGCATAATGTTTAATTTTTCTTGCTTTTCTCAGCCCTGGTTAATTATGGTATTTATATCGTAGTTAAGCACTGGGCAGAAACCATATGAAACTATGATCTGAATGTGAACCACGGTTCACAATAACTATGGTTAAGCGTTAATTTTAGATGCAAATATATCCTTATGGCTTTGAACACTTCCCAGCTTTTTTTGTTTTCTGCTGTACCAACTGTAAAGATGGACATTTTATACTGAGAACAATCTTAGGAAGGTTGTAATTATGAACAATTAACTACTATGATCTGCAAAGAAGCAGAATGAGGATAACTGAGATTAATTCCAAATTACTTTGGTTTAGTCGCTTTGTGAAAAATAGGAAGCAAGGGGGAAAGGAATTCTCAATATCAAAGAGATTTTCTATATTAAAATTATGACACTTAGGGATCATATTTGTTGAGCACAAATCTTAGTGCTAACTTAATTCTCAAACTGCAGCTGATCGCTTATGTTTGTTTAATTGAGCCTACGATCCAATGCACGCTTACTCAGAATTAAATCCCAGTGAATGAGGGGGCTTACTCCTGGGTAAACATGGATAGGATTGGGCCGCACATATATTTATTTGTTAGTTTCTCCAATTTCTTCACTATTTAGTTGGTCTGAATTATTGTCAATTTGATTGGCATTTCATTTTCTCCTAACATGAAATGCCAACATCTCTTACCTGTTGAAGTTCTGACCTCTGTTCATATGCATAGGATAAAGAGCATAAGAGAGCAATGTTTTATCTTATTTATTTTTAAGGTATCAAAGTGCTTCAGATGGGAACATGCAAGTTTATGGTTTATACGCTGTAGATGTCTGGAGCATTCAACAGTTAATGTGGCGACTGACATCTATTTAGACAGCTATGCAATGGAATCGTGCAGAGGAGTAAGTGAACAAATGGAAGGTTTCAGCTGTACACGCAACAAACTACACTGAGGGCAGCAACATAGAGACCCAATAAACAAAAGTTATTAAGTGTGTTTAGGACAGTAGCACCTTCTAATTTCAGTTCAAAACCAAGACAGCCTAATTAGCTGGGATTCAACTGTTGAAGTAGGAATCCTCCCCTCCCCACACTAGTACAAGATACACCAGTCTTGCAACAGTGGGCCAGTTCATGCATCATGGCAACAAATTGTGGGACATGTGCCACGTGTGAGCCACTCCTGGTTCCTGTAAGCAACCTCCAATTGGAGGTTGTGAGCATGATGAGTGAACAAGGATGAATGGGTTGTTTAGGGGCTAAACAACTCAGAAGTTAACCCAACAACAAACAATGGGTTAGCCACTGGGTTGATTAGCCCCTAAACAACCCATCAGTCTGTGTTTGGACGTCACACTCACAATCTCCAAGTAGGCTGATTGGAGGTGGTTTACAGAAACTGGAAGCAGCTTGCAGATGGCAAGCATCCACAAATAACCCATGGTTTGCTACCGTGACGTGCAAATCAGGTCACTTCTTTCACATGAGGAAATTGGTACATATGCATTAAATCACATACATCCTAATTCACTTGTAATATAAATATGGGAAAATGGAAGAATATGTGAAGTACCACTGCTTGATGTTTTAGAGCACCTAAGCTAACGCATGCATTTTTCTCCAACAGTTGTGTGCAAGGGAAGATGGAGAGCATGGTTTGAAAATTTATTTTGTACCTGTAAACATGCATGCTCCATGCACAATGCATGCAAACAAGGATCGTCTTTATATATATTCAGCACAATATACAATTACATTTTTTCACCAGGTCTTTAGTATGTTTTCAGTCATATTAATTTGAATAAGCAATAAAGATATAATTGAAGCTGCAGGATTTCACATTTTTTAAAGCTTGGCAGGGAAGGAGGACATTGTAAAGAGCAACGATGTTCTAATTCCAAGACCACAGGCCAACGTAAGCTGGGATTGCCAAGGTGTTTTTGCATGTGTGCCTTAGCTACAAATCAAGCTGCTGTTAAATCAGCAGATAAAAGCTTTCTGCAGCATGGAGACAAGCATTACCCACTGACCGCTGTAGATCAAGCTGCTGCTGCTAAAGGCACAAAGAGTAGGCCAGGGCATTGCTTTCTGGTCAATCTTAGCATAAGCTGGGGAAAATGTCAGACACACTGCGAAGGAAGACCTAGCCCAGCAAAGGGAAAAAAGAGAGTGTACCACCTCTACTGTGAATAGTGAAAGCTCCAAACCAGACAGAAAATGTATGAGTAAAATCCTGATACCATTTGTCGATACACCATACCGGGTTTCCCCCCTTTCCTTTTTGCTAAGGCATCAACGATGGTTGCACATAAAACATTTGCTCATTTTAGCAGAGGGGCTAGCACCAAATTAAAATGGCCTTCTGCCTCTGGTGTTTGGTTGAGAAATTCCATCAGGCTGTAGCAAACGGAGAGAAGGGAAGCAGGGCCACTCCATCAGCTCTGCTGAAAGTCCAGGTCCATCAATCTGCTCATCTTATTCAATTGTTTCCATGCCAGCAGGTCATTATAAAAGCTTTGTAACTTTAAAAACTGGTGCCTGGATTTGCTTTTTTCTCCTCTCTTCCCTCTCCATCCCTTTTTCCTTTTGGGTTATAAGCCTGTGGACAGAGACTAAGAATATAAGAAGAGCCATGCTGGATCAGACCAAGGGTCCGTCTAGTCCAGCGTTCGTGGCCAATCAGCGGTAGACCAGGAATCCACAAGCAGGACATGACTGCAAGAGAACCCTCCTGCCCATGTTCCCCAGCAAATGATGTACATAAGTTTACTGTCTCTGGTACTGGAGGTAGCACGTAGCCATCAGGACTAGTAGCTACTGATAACCTTCTCCTACAGGTATTTATCTAACCCCCTTTTAAAGCCATCCAAATTGGGGGCCATCACTACATCTTGAGATAGCAAATTCCACAGTTTAACTATGAAGAACTATTTTCTATCTGTCCTGAATCTCCCACCATTCAGCTTCATGGGATGACCCCTGTTCTAATAGTTTGAAAGAGGGAGAAAAATGTCTCCCTGTCCACATTCTCCACACCATGCATAATCTTGTAACCTTTATCATGTCTCCCCTTACTTGCTTTATCTCCAAGCTAAACAACCCCCCAGCTGGTGTAACTTTCCCTCATGGGGAGTTGCTCCAGCCCCTTGATCATTTTAGTTGCCCTTTTCTGCACCTTTTCCAGCTCTACAATATCTTTTTTTAGGTATGGTGACCATAACTGTACATAGTATTCTAAGTATGGTCGCATCACAGATTTGTATAAAGGCAGTATGATATTGGCAGTTTTATTCTCAGTTCCTTTTCTAATTATGCCTAACATGCAGTTTGCCTTTTTTACAACAGTTGCACACTGGATTGACATTTCATCAAGTGTCCACCACAACCCCAATATCTCTTTCTTGGTCGGTCACTGCTTGCTCAGATCCCATCAGGGATCTTGAAGTTGGGATTTTTTGCCCTAACGTGCATCACTTTACACTTGCTTACACTGAACCGCATTTGCCATTTGGATGCCCATTCTCCCAGTTTGGAGAGATTCTTTTGGAGCTCCTCACAATCCCTTTTTGTTTTAACCACCCTAAATAATTTGGTGTCATTGGCAAACTTGGCCACTTCACTACTCACTCCTAATTCCAAATCATTTATGAACAAGTTGAAAAGCATTGGTTGCAATACAGATCCCTGTGGGACCCCACTATTTACTTCCCTCCACTGGGAGAATTTACCGTTTATTCCTACTCTCTGCTTTCTGTTCTTTAACCAGTTACTGATCCATAAGAGGACTTCTCCTCCTATTCCATGACTGCTAAGTTTGCTCAGGGGTTTGCTAGGGGACTTTTGTCAAAAGCCTTTTGGAAGTCCAAGTAAACAATATCTACAGGATCACCCCTGTCTACATATTTATTGACACTCTCAAAGAACTCTAAAAGAGTAGTGAGACAGAACTTACCTTTGTGGAATCCATGTTGATTCTTCTTCAGCAGGGCTTGTCCTTCTATATGCTTACTAATTTTATCTTTAATGATGCTTTCAGCCATCTTACCCGGAACACACATTAAACTTACTAGCCTGTAACTTCCTGGACCCCCCTGGATCTCTTTTTAAAAACTGGTGTAACATTGGCCATCTTCCAGTCCTCTGGTACAGAGGCTGATCTTAGGGACATGTTGCCTATTTTGGTTAGAAGATCAATAATGTTATATTTGAGTTCTTTGCAAACTCTAGGGCAAATACCATCTGGGCCTGGTGATTTTTTTTCTTTCAATTTATCAATAAGGTTGAGAACTTCATCTTTTGTCACCACTAT
Source organism: Heloderma suspectum (assembly GCF_057233095.1). Taxonomy (NCBI): domain Eukaryota; kingdom Metazoa; phylum Chordata; class Lepidosauria; order Squamata; family Helodermatidae; genus Heloderma; species Heloderma suspectum. The sequence continues at coordinate 104,718,614 of NC_139464.1, forward strand.
TTGCCTCAGTTCCTCAGACTCCTTTCCTGAAAACATCTGTTCAGGCACAGGAGTCTGTCCTATACCTCCTGCACTGTACTGTTAGCAATATGCTCTTCAAAATGCTTTTTTGCATCTCTTATTGTCTGCTTAAAGACGGGCATGATAAAGGACAAAGAAGGCAGGGACCTAACAGATGCAGATGAGATTAAGAAGAGGTGGCAAGAATACACAGAAGAACTATACAGGAAAGAGCTTAATGTCCCTGATAGCCATGATAGTGCGGTCACTGAACTTGAGCCGGACATCCTCGAGAGTGAAGTCAAGTGGGCCTTTGGAAGCATTACTAACAACAAAGCTAGCGGAGATGACAGTCTTCCAGCTGAGCTATTTACAATCCTAAAAGATGATGCTGTTAAAGTGCTGCATTCAATATGCCAACAAATTTGGCACACTCAACAATGGCCGCAAGACTGGAAAAGGTCAGTTTCCATTCCAATTCCAAAGAAGGGCAACGCCAAAGAGTGTTCAAACTACCGCACAATTGCGCTCATTTCACATGCCAGCAAGGTGATGCTCAAAATCCTACAAGCTAGGCTTCAGCAGTATGCGAACCGAGAACTACCGGAAGTACAAGCTGGGTTTCAAAGAGGCAGAGGAACTAGAGATCAAATCGCCAACATTCGCTGCATCATGGAAAAAGCAAGAGAATTCCAGAAAAACGTCTATTCTGCTTCATTGACTACGCTAAAGCCTTTGATTGTGTGGATCACAACAAACTGTGGCAAATTCTTAAAGTGATGGGAGTACCAGACCACCTTACCTGTCTCCTGAGAAACCTGTACGAGGGTCAAGAAGCAACAGTAAGAACCAGACATGGAACAACCGAGTGGTTCAAAATTGGGAAAGGAGTACGACAAGGCTGCGTATTGTCACCCTGCTTATTTAACTTATATGCAGAGTACTTCATGAGAAACGCCGGGTTGGATGAATCACAGGTCGGAATTAAGATTGCCGGGAGAATTATCAATAACCTCCGATATGCAGACGATACCACCCTAATGGCAGAAAGCGAAGAGGATCTCAAGAGCCTCTTCTTGAGGGTGAAAGAGGAGAGTGCAAAAGCTGGTTTGAAACTCAACATTAAAAAAACGAAGATCATGGCATCTGGCCCTATCACTTCCTGGCATATCGAAGGGGAAGAAATGGAAGCAGTGACAGATTTTACTTTCTTGGGCTCCAAGATCACCGCAGACGGTGACTGTAGCCATGAAATTAAAAGACGCTTGCTCCTTGGGAGGAAAGCTATGGCAAACCTAGACAGCATAGTAAGAAGCAGAGACATCACCTTGCCGACAAAGGTCCGTCTAATCAAAGCTATGGTTTTCCCAGTAGTAATGTATGGCTGTGAGAGCTGGACTATAAGGAAGGCTGAGCGCCGAAGAATTGATGCTTTCGAACTGTGGTGCTGGAGAAGACTCTTATGAGTCCCCTGGACTGCAAGGAGGTCCAATCAGTCAATCCTAAAGGAAATCAACCCTGAGTGCTCATTGGAAGGACAGATACTGAAGATGAAGCTCAAATATTTTGGCCACCTAATGCGAAGAGAAAACTCCCTGGAAAAGACCCTGATGCTGGGAAAGACTGAAGGCAAAAGGAGAAGGGGACGGCAGAGGATGAGATGGCTAGATAGCATCACCGATGCAATGAAGATGAACTTGAGCACACTCCAGGAGAGAGCGCAGGACAGGAAGGCCTGGCGTGCTATGGTCCATGGGGTCACGAAGAGTCGGACAAGACTGAACGACTGAACAACAACAATTGTCTGCTTGCATCACCTTTGTGCAAGCTTGTGCTCCCTTTTGTTTTCCTCACTTGGGCAAGGCTTCCATCTTCTGAAGGAAGCCCTCTTTTCTCTAATAGCTCCCTTGACACTGTTTATTAATCATGCCAGTGACCTTTTGGACTTTGGTGCTACCTTTCCTAACCTGTGGTATACATTTTAGCTGAGTTTCTGTTATTGTGGTTTTGAATAGCCTCCAAACATTTTGAAGGGGTTTAACCTTCTTGACCCTCCCTTTCAACTTCTTTTTCACCAGCTCTCTCATTTTAGAGAAGTTTCCTCTTTTGAAGTCAAATGTGACTGTGCTGGACTTCCTGGGCAATTTTCCACTTAAATATATATTAAATCCGATAGCACTGCAGTCACTGTTTCCAATTGATTCAACAACATTTACATCTCGTACTAAGTCCTGGGCGACACCACTTAGGACATGGTGTCACCATCCCTCTGGTCAGTTCCATGTTTAGGGTATTGAGAAATTTAACCTCTTTGTGGTGACTGGAATATGCATTTATCCAGTCAATGTGGGGGTAACTGAAGTCACCCATTATTACAACCCTTCCTTGTTTGGGGCCTCCCTGATTTCATTTTCCATCTCAAGGTCACCCTGAGCATTCTGGTCTGGAGGACGATAGCATATTCCTAGCACTAAATTTGTTTTGGAGCCTGGTATTATCACCCACAGTGCTTCTGTGGAAGAGCCCTTTAGGTGTTCTAGTCCGCTTGACACTATGCCCTCTTTGACGTACAGAGCAAAACCTCCCCCAGTACGCCCTTCCTGTCCTTCCAGTAGAGTTTATACCCAGAGATGACCATATCCCACTGGTTCCACCAGGTTTCTGTAATGCCTACTATATCTACATTCTCCTTTAAAACCAAGCACTCCAACACTCCCAGTTTGGGTCAGAGGCTTCTAGCATTTGCATGGAAAGACCTATACACAGTGTCCCACCCCAGATGCCTCTGGTATGTGCATCTTTTGCTATGGCACTTAGGCCTCTTTGATTGGCTATCATGTTCCACCATATACTCATGGCCTATTTCCTCCCCTTCTACATCTGGGCAATCGAAAACAATTTCATTTTCATCCCCTTGGCATAATTTAACCCAAACTAGATGCTTCCCAGCTCCTGTCAGCTTTCCCCCAGGGTTTAGTTTAAAAGCTGCTCTGCCACCTTTTTTATGTTTAGCGCCAGCAGTCTCATTCCATTTTGGTTCAAGTGGAGCCCGTCCCTCTTGCTCAGGTCTGGCTTGTCCCAAAATGTTCCCCAGTGCCTAACAAATCTGAACCCCTCCTCCCTGCACCACTGACTCGTCCACGCAATGAGACTCCACAGCTTCGCCTGTCTAGCTGGCCCTGCGCGTGAAACAGGCAGCATTTCAGAGAAAGCCACTCTGCTGGTCCTGGATTTCAACCTCCTATCTAGCAACCTAAATTTGGCTTCCAGGACCTCACACCTATGTTTCCCCATATCGTTGGTACCAATATGGACCATGACCACTGACTCTACCCCGGCACTATCTACTAGGCTATCTAGACAGTGTGTGATATCTGCGACCTTCGCACCAGGCAGGCAATGCACCATGCGGTCTAAACACCCATCACAAACCCAGTTGTCTATGTGTCTAATAATCAACTCTCCCAATCCCACAAGACCCCTCCCCCCAGAGGCACATCCTCAGTGCGAGGGAATATTTGCTCGTCTTCCAAGGAATGGGTCCCTTCTAAGGGATCATTTCCCCCCTCCTCATAATGATGCCCTCCTTCCCTGCCACCCCCATTCTCCATGACAGTAGAGAAGCCCTCACCCTGGGAGTGGGACACCACTAATAGGTCCCTGAAGGTCTCATCTACCAACCTCTCTGCCTCTCTTAGCTTTTCCAGGTCAACTTGTTCCCTGAGAGCCAGGAGACTGTTTTGTTTTTACTGACTGTACGAAAGCCTCTTGGGACCTTTCTGGCCGAAGAGCAGGATTTAAATGCTTTAAATAATAAATAAATAATCTTGCTTCATGTAATCAGTCTCATAGACCTGCATACTTGAAAGCAAGGAGTCAAATCAGTCAGATGAGAACGTTTTTTCATCTTTTTCTGCAAGGGGCATGGATTTTTTATCAAGGTGATTCGTATGAACATTTGTGCTTTGAACCAATACCAGATGTTCCTACGCTAGCATCCTCGTACACCAATTTGTGATGGAAGATTTCATGAGCTGGAGCCCACTGTGTCAGGTGCACAAAGTGGTCATGTAAGCTGGGTATGTTAACACACTGGGCACAGAACTCAACAACTGTATATATGCCAACTTACTGACCCAGGGCACTTCATACTTCAGCAGTTTAGAACACCTAACCTAATGTGGTAAAGGTGTTCAGTTGCCATGGGTTGACACTCTCATAGGTAGGCTTCCATGGAAGAACACTGGAACAAGCTCACAGAAGTGTCAGGTCAACTGCTTATGAGTATACCCGGACATAGGTAAGAGGTAGATTGTCAAGACAAAGGAACACTCCACACTGTATCTATGGTATCAATTTCCATCCAGTGCCATTCTTTTAACACTCCAAATGGCAAAAAGGGTAATCCTTCAAAGCTTAAAGAGGAGTTTATGCTTTAGATGTTAAGCTACCACAGCAATGAAATTGTGTATACGTCTCCTGAGAAGTAAAGCCCCATTGTGTTTAGTTGGACTTATTCTCAGGTAAGTGTATATAGGATTGTAGCCTATGGCTGGCTGGGGAATGCTGGGAGTTATAGGACTTTTTTTCTGTCAAAACAGGCATAGGATAGTGTCCTAAGAGGGTTGCCCTCCCTCCTAAAATATTGTCATTTTTTAGACAGTACGACTAGCATACATTTTAAAACCAAGACATTTTTTTAAAATCCTCAGCAGATTGATTAATTCACCAGATCTGAACAATTTAGGCTGCAATTCTATATTCATGTACCTGGAGGTACGCCTAATTGAACTTAATGGGACTTTCATCTGAGTAGACCTGTGTAAGATTGCACTGTTACACAACCGCATTGCTCAAATTACTGAACAATGTTTTAGCAGCACAGACTGATCATGTAATCCCTCTAGCTTGTTTTTAACTTGGTGTGTACAAACTGACTACATTTCCAGAGTTTAAAAAAGACTTAATGCTAACGTACAATCTGTAAAAAGAAAATACTGAACTCACCTCAAACTTTTGTTCTACAACTACAAATATCTCTAGTTTAACTCCTTTTTTGTGAAAACATATTAAACCATCATCATTTTCTACCCCATAATGATGTATTAACAGTTCAGCTTATCATTGAGGGCATTTCTCATGGCTTTATAAAAACCAGATTACATTGGCTATGCACACTATGCAAGAAAGTATACAGGTATTTTAACGCCTCTCCAAGACTTCCCAGGGTCCTATATGATTTAAATTAACAAAACCACCCTTCACATTCCATACCTAGCTGACACTGGCTTTGAAGAATTAGATAAATTTTCATCTCAGTACACACTACAGAGCCACTTTGTTTTACAGATTTCAAGTAACAGCAATTGTCAAACTCACTTGCAAGTGCCTTTTTCCCAGCTGCGTGGTAAGCAATGATGTATTTTTTCCCATCCCGATCCTCTGTTTTAGTCTCTAATCCTGGAAACAAAGATTTTACAGCCTGGTGTATAACTGTTCTTTTCTCCTTCGTGTCTTCAATTACCTAAGAAGCAGCATAGCAAAAAAAACAAGAAAAAGAAAACTTTTGATTACCACCATTTGTCTTCATATGCCTAAGATACCTTTTGAGCTTGAAAACTAGATGCCGAAATTCTTAAGCAAACCCAGGACCAAGGGTGAAGTCAGTTGCCATCTTAGTGCTCCCCTCCCCTATCCCATAAAGCAGATGACTAGGCTTCTGCCTGGCACAGCATCATTGACCACCAAACCCCATAGATGTGCATCCTGTGACAAGAATCACAGGGGACGGGGAACCAAACTGTGACATGGTTCCCTCACTTTAAAACAAAACAGAACACCAAAGTGTCTCTTGAGGGTTAGCAGCCATTCATGTGTTCCTAGCTCCACACATAAAGAGGCTGAGCTCCGAATGCACAGCCAGAAAACTGAGAAAGAGACTTGTGATAGCATTCACGAAATATATGCACATATTATGAAGTGAACCTCCAGAACACAGTATTACCTATGGTGCTCTGGTTTCAAAAATCTAGGTAGCACAAGTGGTTTAAGACATTCACAGTTTAGCATTTTACATTTGTGATTTTAAAAGTTAAAAAGTGGTAACAGTGTATGAATAACGTAAGTGGCATTTTAGTAAGTGATATTCTATTTAGTCTTTTACATAAGTGCTGACCATATCTATTGTTCACATATTAAGCACACTCTAAAAGGCACTGGCATAAACAAACACCAGTGCATCATCTCTGACAAACCAGTCCAATATTATGTTTATGGTACTAGTATAGTAGCTGGCACTCTCCAGTCGTATTTGCTGGAGAAACAACTTATGGTTAAGCCAAAGGAAAAATAATTGTCTTAAAATGGGAAAAGCATCTCCCTCCCATCACAACTTTCCTAATGTAATGAAAGGCCTAGTTCTCACAAACAGCAGATGAGGCTGTATACCAGTTTCTGGACTGTACCACTTTAGACTCACCAACTCACAACTGGGACTCACAACTGAATGTTCCTCTATACCAAAAATAAATAAATCCTGGCACATTAGAAAAACACACACATTATGTCAAGGAGAAAGCTATGCTAGAGCCCTTCTCCCTGATGTGCTAGTTTGCTATGTACAGGGAACTTTTAAATATAGAATAGCATTCTGTCCCTCCCTGCAGTCTGCAGAGGTACAGCCCAGATATACACCCAACATCAGAATTATTTCATTCACCATTAGGACTGTTAAAACAGCTACATTTCTCTACATACTTTTTCCTAAAGTGGAAAATCAGTTCTTCTAACAGAGCAGATTATGGTTTAATCCTATTTCCATAATCAAAATAGTCAAGAGGCCAATACAAAGAACAACAAATATAACACTCAAACTTGCATTGAAGCTAGCAGGAGGGTGTATTTCCAAAAGACCTACTCTTATGTGCCATTTTATTCATAACAAGTATTGTTTACTAGATTAGTGCCTAAGGACACAATCCTATGGAGATAGCCGTCAGCCTCCAAACTCAGAGGCTGATGGCTATCCAACGCAGGGCAGCCAGAGCACAAAGGTGATCCTCTGTGCTCCAGCCATCTTGTATTTTTGCCTAGACAGGCAATTTCGTCTGTCTAGGAGTAGCTTCGGGAAAGGAAAGGGCCTAGAGACCTGATAGGAAGCTGCATAAAGTATCTTCCATGGGCTCCTCCCCTCCCTGCCTCCAGGACTGCCACCTTTTTCCTGTTTCCACGCTCCAAGCACGGAGACATAGCCAGCATGGAGAGAACTGCGCCAGCTACGAGGGGGTGGGGGAGGGGGCAAGGAGCACGGTTCTCAGTAACTGAAACATCCTATGGCCCTCTAGACAGTGTCTAGTGGCCACAGGATTGCTCCCTAATGTAGACAATGTTAGATTTTCCAACTTTTGGAGAAATGGGTCAAATGCTGCTCCTATATAATACTTCCATCTACTATACCACTCATAAGTGTACAGTCAATTTTTTATGACAACACTTTCCAAAACAGTTTGGTCCTTTTATATCATCTTTGTCAAACATTTGTTTATCCATTCCATATATTATTTTCTCAATTTACCTCAATGGAAACACTGCCTTCTTTATTCTTAAACAGCTGGAGTTCTTCTAAGCGCTGTTTGTCTTCAGCTGACAACACCGTAAAGTTCTCCTCAGGAGGATCCTAATAGTTATATTAAAATACAACAAGATGTAAATCCAAATCCAAATGTACACTAATCTTTTAATGAAGACTTTAATTATAGCCTTTCACTTAATTATGGAAGCTATGCAAAGAAAACTTACCTCATCATCCACTGGCACAGAGAAATCATCTAAATGGATGGTATGTCCATCTTTTCCTATTTCATGAACAACAAAATCTGAATATCTAGTAGAAGACAATGCAGGTCAGTCAAAAGAGAGCTCTACAAAACATCTAACAAGAGACTTTTTTTTAGCTTATCAGCCCTTTTATACCATAACCTTTTCAAATTGGAAGCCAGTGTGAGGGATGTTCCCTCTTCTCCTCTCAGAGTTATTATTTATTATTATGAACAAATAACAACAACAACAGCAACAACAACATTTATATCCTGCCTTTTTTCCTCTTGCAAGGAACCCAAGGCAGCTTTCATGGTTCCTCTCCTCTCCATTTTATCCGCACAACAACCCTGTGAGGTAAGTTAGGCAGTGACTGGCCCAAAATCTCCCAGTGAGCTTCATGGCTGAGTAGGGGACTAGAACCTGTATCTCCTGGGGACCGGTCCAACATTCTAACCACTACATCACACTGCGTCTCAATTATTTCCCCCTCTCTGCCTTACACCGTACATGTGCTTCAACACAATTCCCTCATAAACGCACCTTGCAAAGCCATCTAAAGCCATGATTTCAAACTCTGCTTTATAAAGGAACCATGGTTTGCACAGGAGGAAGAATAGGGAGAAGCAAAAATTCACAAAGACAGTTCCCAATTTACAAGGAGGCAGCAGGACATCTGGAGTGGGCCTATGAGTTGTGCAATGCAATCCGAAGCATGTTTACTCAGAGGTCCTACCAAGCATAATGGGGCTTAACCCCAGGTGACTATGCACAGGACTACAGCCTTAGAAACATGTGGCCTTCCAACTGTTGGACTACAACTCCCATCATCCCACACCACTGGCTATGCTGATTAGGTCTGATGGGAGTAGCAGCCCATCAACATCTGGAGGCCCACACTCTCCCTAAGGGTTAAGCCAAAAGTTTCATGTAAGAGGTGAGTTTGCGGGGGGATAATGAAAGTTAAGTCTGCAGTCCTAAGCATCCTTCTTTGGAATCAAGTCCCATCAAAACCAGTGGAGCAAGACAGCCATTACTTTAAATCTGTGTGTAGCAGCTACATCTTTCTCGCCCAGCCCCATTTTTGCTCTAGAGTGGGTGCTGGGGGCCCCAATCTGGATCAGGACTCAAGCCGGGGGGGGGGGTACTTTTAAGATCCCCAATTGGGGGCCCTGCACCTACTGTAATGCACAAATGAACAAGAGATGCAGCTGCCAGATACAGATTTAAAGTAGTGTGTGTTTTGGCTCTCATTTCCAGGAGAACATGGTTAGGATTGATGGATGGGGCTAGCTAGTTCTGCACCTCTTTTCAAGCATAGGACCACATTTCAGCTGAACCAGCACATTTACAGCATCAAGCCAATCCACAGGGTTGAGAAGTAAGATGTTAGGAGTTACCTCTCTTTTAATATTCCAGAAAAGCCCTTGTGGGAACTAACAAATTTTGTTATGCCAACATCTAGCTCGGTCAGCCCGTGCTTCATCATGTCTGCAAAGCTCTCTGTGTTGCCTTCTCCATCACTTTCTTCCAGTTCTTCCTCATCATCTCGGTCTGCGCTTTCCTCATTCAGGACTTTTTTCTTATGTGGGTCTTCAGGCAAAGGTTTCACAGGCTGTTCAGCCTCAGCTTCAGCCTTACGATCAGCATTCTCTCTCCCTTTCAATGGCACTTCCAAGACCTTCTGCCTTTTAATTTCATCCACATTAGCCTCATCATCCTTAGAATGAGGACGCTTCAGGAATACATTATCCATTTCCACTGCTTCCATTTTTAAAGCATAAAGATGTTGATGAGGTCCTGCAAAGGGGGGGGGGCACAATTTAACACCATAAAGGGATTTCCTGTTCTTTTACACAGTCATGTGCTGCCCCTGTGAAATATTTAAACCTCCCAACAAAAAGAAATGCATTTTTTAAAAGAGAAAGATTACCACATTTCATGAGGCTGCTCAGGTATTAATATTCATGCTCTTGTTTAGTTCCAGATAAATGCAACTTTTACTCTACATTCCTATACACAAATTATCTGCGAACTCAATGGGATTTCTTTCTGAAGAGACATTAATACGTTTGTACTATTAAGTTACTAGGGCTCAAAGAAATCTGTTCTTACTTCATTGCAACAGTGGAATAACCTTGACAGTTCTTCAGATCTGCTGAGCCCGGAAATGACAACACCCTGAGTTGCATTATTACTGAAACCTCTTCAACACAAGAGTGAAAGCAGTCTTATTACAAAGCATGAACAGATATTGCCACAGGCAAACTTAAGCCTCATGGTGTACACCCCTGCCCTGATCAGAGACCCTATGGGGCAATGGAGGCCATTCAAGGAGTTTCCCTGCATTCTGGGGGAAGTAAAAGTCCCACTTGGCCCCTGATTTGAAGGCCTGGCTTTCAGAAGGCATAGTACCAGAATGAAGTATATAGGAGTACCTTTAAAAACGATACAGGAGAGAAAGGAGGAAGCAGCAATAGGGTTGCTCAACTATCAGGTTTTCCAGTATTCTTCTGGTAAACTCCTCTAGGAAAACTAGATAAAAACCAAGATAACATAATGATCTAGCTATCATTACGCTATCAAAATGGACGTAAGTTTGCAGAACTGGATTTCTTCCAGTTCTATATTATCAGTTAGCTGTATCAATCTAATGAAACAGCTGGCTGGGGAATGCTGGGAGTTGTAGGCCTTTTTTCTTTCAAAACATGCGTAGGATTGCACCCTTATTTATAGAACACTAGTACATCACAGATATGGCCACAGATACGGCCACAGATGTGGCCCTTCTTGACAGCTCATTTCTATATGCAGAATTTTTCATCCACAGTCCAAAGCGGTACAGCCCAGGAATAGTTCTACCATGTCATAAGCAGGCTGTAGACAGCTAGCTTTCCTTTCTGGGGGATATATTATTTTTTGCTCCTGTCCTGATCCTTTCAACAATATTTCCATACTTGCACAGTAAGTGCTTGAAAATTTTTGTTTTGTTTCTCATGTTCATTCCCCCCTTCTTTATTTTTAAATATAGACAGCAGTATATAAATCTATTAAATAAATAAATAAAATAATAGCCAAGAGGGTCTACTGCCTTTTCCCCTTACTTTCAGCATTCATCTAGAGCGTGATGTTCTCCAATATACCAGAGGAGAACGAACAGAGCCCCTGAGAAGAAAAGCGTGCGTGAACTTGGAGTGAGCTGGAGACAAAATATTGCCAATTCATTTTCACGGAACAGAGTGCTTCACTAGCAGCTTCAACCTCCCCTCTTGGGCACAGAAAGGTGGAAAATTAAGGCCTTTGAGGGAGAGCAGAAAATATTAAGTACAATGGCAAACCTCAGTGCTAATATACCAACAGTGATAATAAATGGTTTCCAAACACACTTCCACAACAAAGGAACGTATCCAGAAGTACAAACACTTTGCTGTCCTCCCCCTTCTTTGTAAGTTTTGAAAATGATCCTTTTTATCACGTAAAGTAGCGGGGTAGATTCTTCCATCAGCCAGATTCTACCTCTCTAGTTCTCAGAATTTAAGGACTACTGTGCGTATGATAATACCTATGCACATTGGTGCAAGGTAGGATGGGAGTGGCAGCATTTCCCTCATGCATGAAGCCAGTATACCTGGCAAAATACATGTGTGCACACCTGAACGTCCTGTAAACGTAGCTTTCCCAATGCACATACGGGATAGTGCAAATATTCACGCTCAACAGCATTTTTTTTTCCTTCCACCCAGCACCCGTATAGATAGTTGTCAAACGTGTAATAGTTTAACTTACTTACAGAGCTGTGGACGAGCTACACGAATATACTTTAGGGAGCAATCGTATGCGTGTTTAGACAGAAAGAAAGTCCTACAACTCCCAGCATTCCCCAGCCAGCCATGCTTGCTGGGGGCTGTAGGGGTTTCTTTCTGTCTAAACATGCCTAAGATTGCGCCCTTCACAAGAGTTACACGTTGAAGTTCGTACGGTGCAAAATATACCCATTTCTTTCTGTCAGGCCTGTTGGAGCGAATATGCATGGTGCACCCACCCCACTACAGAACGTAAGGGGCGTCTCTCGGGAGCGCCGCCCCACTCTGAAACTCCAACTTTCCTTAGACCCACTCCGAATCGGAGGCGGGCACTCCTGCCCCATTCTAGGAGGCAGGCGCAGAAGCGCGCCAAGTGAGAGCTGAGAAGCTAGGCGCGGGGGGGGGGGCGGGGAAAAGAGTCTCCCCCACCCTCGAAGAAGGCTCGGGAAGGCGGGCCTGGAGCTCCAGGAAGAGCTAATTAGCCACGGAGGAGGTGGCGATCTGGCGGCGGCGGCGGGACTCCCTAGTGCAGAGGGCGGCGCGGCGCCTAACCTTCCTCGTCCGCATCTGCGCTCGCGCGGGGCTCCCCCTCTGCAGCGGCATCCGCAAGGGCGCGGGCCGAAAGAACTCACCCAACGCCCGACCCGTCCCCTTGCAAAGAGAACCGAGGAGCAGGCGGCGGACGCTGCGGCAAAGGGTCCCCCGCCTGCGAGCCAACCTCGCGGCGCACGTGCCCAGCTTGCTGCACGGCCTGCGGGCCAGGGACGGAGGAGAGGGGAGGCGAGGCGAGGCGAGGGAAGGGGCGGTCTCTCTCGCTCTCTTTCGCCAGCCTGCGAGCCGCCAGGCTGTTCCGGGGCATGCGAAAGAGCGCATGACGTCCTCCCCGCGCGTTGGGCGAAGCTCCTGCAGGCAGCGCTGCCCGTCTGCTTCTCTCCGAGCCGGGCAGCTCCGCCCTGAATTCCTGCGCCGTGCAGAGCAGATGCAATTGCTGCGTGGCGCGGAGGCGCTGTCCGGGCCGGGCGGCGCTGCGGCGAGGGAGCGCGGCTGGCGAGCCAGATTCCCGGGTCTGGGCGCTGCTCGCTCATCCGGTCACAGCCGTGCACCGCCCGCGTGCGCGGCGCCCGGGTTGCTTTGCTGCCACGGCCTGGTTTTTTATTTGCAGCCTTCACCTAGATCAGAATCCCCGCTTCGCCCACCGGAGGGTGCGCGGAAAAGGTGGGGGGGGGTGAGGAACCCCACACTTCAACCACCGCAGTCGTGGTTTTGGAAACCTGCAACGGAGTAGCCTTGAGCTCACGAGAAAGCGCGCCGTCAAAACCGATGCTCGAATGACAGGGAGGCTTGTACCTGCCCCCAGCGCTACTGTTTTCGGACGGCTACAAGGGAGAGGACATAATTTGGCTTGGACTGGGGGAAGTGGGTTTGATTAGACACACATACACATTAGAGCATTGCTCAAATTTCTTTCATCTTGGGGCTGCAGTGGGGGGAATCAATGGGGTTGCCTGAGTAGGCAGGCTTGACTCAGGTTCATTTGGTGGTGATGGTGACTTTAAAACATGCACATTGGTGTGAGAGGGGGATAAGTGTCTCAGGCCACTTTCTCCTCTCACAGTAAGGATCTGGAATATTTGAGAAGCTCTTCCTCCATTTGTAACCCTCACCCATGGACTGAGATCAGGAAGTGAAGCTCTTTAGCAGATGCTACTACCGCCACCAAAAGTGAAGTAACATCCACAAGGAATGGAGCTTTTTCAGTGGTTGGTGGCCCTGTTTGTAGAATCCTTTGCCGAGTGGGATTAGGTAGATCTGTTTCATTAGCGATTTTAGGAGAGCAGTAAAAAGGCTGGGAGGGGCCAGACTTTTGGGCTGTAAACCGCTGAGTTGAGAATTAATGGTATCACTTTGGAGTTTGGTTTGGTGCTCTGTTTTTGTTCTAAATTTAATTTTATTGGTTTTACAATATTGTTAGCTGCTTTGCAGACCTGTTGATCAAAAAGCAGTGTACAAATTAAAGCAAACATAAGTTGGCTGTGAGCTTGATAGTTCGTCATACCCAAAAGTAGGTGAAAGGAACAATAAACGGAACTACTTAGGGTTGCCGTCCTTTAACTGGCCTCTGTAGTTGTGTTTTTAACAGCTGCCTGATACGTAGACTTTAGCTGGTGATCATGTTCATTTTCACACTCTGAAAAGTTTCACTGCCTGATCTGTGTAGTACACGCTTCTGCTAAGGGTACAAAAGGAGCTCAGGTTATTTTCTATTCGGTTGACAACCCTAAAATCAGTTACTCTCTCACTGTTATTTTAACATTCTTTCTAAAGCATTTTCAGCATACATACAACATGTCTTACAGTAATCCCGTTTTCCTCTCATTGGAAATCTCTGAAGGCTTGGGACATCGAGCTTTTGTAAAGTAGGAAATTCAAATATCCTGATAAGGGATATTCATTATGCTCTATGCAAATGTAAAGTGTAGACACCACTGCACACCATTGGACCAAGCTGTCCTGTGGCAAGGGCCTTTATCTTAAGAAGCTATGGCCCTGGTTGGCAACTTATTTCTTATCTTTTTTAGCATGAGCTGAAGGGAGCACTGACTAGTGATCACTGGTAATGAAGGGACTGTCTCACAGGAGTGCTGCTGATGCCATCTGCAGGGCCTGCTGTCAGCAACCATATGCTTGCGTGGGTAGGGATGTCAGAGAATTCCACGACGGATCTCGGTGGGGCCAAATGCCAGTGCATTCGCCCCCCCGAAAACTGTCGCAGAACAAAGCCCCCACCCCCCCAACCCACAAAAGGCGCGCGGGATGAAGTGCCCACCACCCCCACCCCACAAAAGGCACGCGAAACGGAGCACTTACCTGCTCCCGTCCACGCTGCTGTGCGAATGGCGGCCGTCCTGCAGCCGCCATTCGCTTCCTCCTTCAGCCGTGATCGGCTACGTAAATACTTACGTAGCCTATCATGGCTAACACAGGGACGCCATTTGTGTCCCTGCGGAGGCCGTGATAGGCTATGTAAGTATTTACGTAGCCTATCATGGCAGGGGGGGGGGAACCCCAGTGTACGCAAATGGCGGTAGCTGCTATTTGCGTACGCTGGGTTTTTTCCCCCCTGCCGCAATGAAAGCTCCAGGAGGTGACAGTGGAAGAAGGGGGAACCTCAGTCAGCACCACCCACGCATAGCTTACCTGGCTCCGCCGGGTTCCACAGGTGGGGGGAGGCGCTCCATCCCTCCCCCCGGAATCCTCACTGCGGGGGAGGCACTCTGCACCTGGAATCCTGGCTGGCCGGCTCTGCTCCGTGGCCAAGCTGCAGAGCTGCCGGCTGGCTCTGGCCGCCCGCAGCCAGACATCCGGCCGCTGGGCAGCCCTGCAGGGACGCAAATGGCGGCTGCCGTAGCCTCTGTCATTTGCGTCCCTGTAGTGAGCCGTGATAGGCCACGTAAATATTTACGTAGCCTATCATGGCAGGGGGAAAACCCCAGCGTACGCAAATGGCAATAGCCGCTGCCATTTGCGTAGGCTGGGTTTTTTCCCCCTTGCCGTGATAGGCTACGTAAATATTTATGGAGAAAGCAAGAGAATTCCAGAAAAACATCTATTTCTGCTTCATTGACTACGCTAAAGCCTTTGATTGTGTGGATCACAACATACTGTGGCAAATTCTTAAAGAGATGGGAGTACCAGACCACCTTACCTGTCTCCTGAGAAACCTCTACGAGGGTCAAAAAGCAACAGTAAGAACCAGACATGGAACAACCGATTGGTTCAAAATTGGGAAAGGAGTACGACAAGGCTGCATATTGTTGCCCTGCTTATTTAACTTATATGCAGAGTACATCATGAGAAACATTGGGTTGGATGAATCACAGGTCGGAATTAAGATTGCCGGGAGAATTAGCAACAACCTCAGATACGCAGACGATGCCACCCTAATGACAGAAAGTGAAAAGGATCTCAAGAGCCTCTTGTTGAGGGTGAAAGAGGAGAGTGCAAAAGCTGGTTTGAAACTCAACATTAAAAAAACAAAGATCATGGCATCTGGCCCTATCACTTCCTGGCATATCGAAGGGGAAGAAATGGAAGCAGTGACAGATTTTACTTTCTTGGGCTCCAAGATCACTGCAGACGGTGACTGTAGCCGTGAAATAAAAAGACGCTTGCTCCTTGGGAGGAAAGCTATGGCAAACCTAGACAGCATAGTCAGAAGCAGAGACATCACCTTGCCAACAAAGGTCCGTCTAATCAAAGCTATGGTTTTCCCAGTAGTAATGTATGGCTGTGAGAGCTGGACTATAAGGAAGGCTGAGCGCCGAAGAATTGATGCTTTCAAACTGTGGTGCTGGAGAAGACTCTTACGAGTCCCCTGGACTGCAAGGAGGTCCAGTCAGTCAATCCTAAAGGAAATCAACCCTGAGTGCTCATTGGAAGGACAGATACTGAAGGTGAAGCTCAAATATTTTGGCCACCTAATGCGAAGAGAAAACTCTCTGGAAAAGACCCTGATGCTGGGAAAGACTGAAGGCAAAAGGAGAAGGGGACGGCGGAGGATGAGATGGCTAGATAGCATCACCGATGCAATGAAGATGAACTTGAGCACACTCCGGGAGAGAGCGCAGGACAGGAAGGCCTGGCGTGCTATGGTCCATGGGGTCACGAAGAGACACGACTGAACAACAACAACAAAAATAGGTCTTTACTGCACCCATTAGATGAGAGTTTCCTTTTTGTGCTTGGAGCGGTGCAATCCTTCTTTGTTGTTGAATCAACATTTCAGTGATTCTGTTCGCGTGTAACGACAACCCCAGCAGTTAACCCAACGGCGACCATGGGTTAACCACTTGGCTGTTTAACCCCTAAACAAGCCAGTGCTCCAGGTTCAGACATCATGCTCCACTGCCTACAAAGGAGTCAATCATTGGTTGTAGACTAAAAGCAGAAGAAGCTGACACGACTTAACGACTGAATAACAACATTTGTAATGCTGGTTCTACATTCAGTACAAACCACTGATAATTCAAATATATTCAGTTTAAGTTGTCTGCAATCATGATATAAGCACAGATCTCCTGTTACTGGCAAAGGGGTTGACGTATTTAGTTTCACACACTGTTCACACAAACCTTGATGTGTACAGAGTGTACCCACTGTGGAGTGGTGTGGACTGATAGCATCTTCCCTCTCACATCTGGCCTCAACACTTCTGCCCAACCCTGAAGAAAGTATTGTGTCTGCTCATTGACCATACAATTTTAATTACCTGTAGTGTACATATGTAGACTACAGTTAAACATAAATACATACAGTGTGTGGACACAAGATGGGCCTGGGCACAGGGCAGATGTGCCAGCAGGTTAGTGGAAGAGGGGCATGATTCTGCTTCCATATATATATATACACATACATACACACACACACACACAATGTGTACACTCCATTTATATTAAGATTTTGGTCTCTAAAGATTGCTGTGCCACAACTGACTTGTGAAGCAGACTAGTTGTGCACCCTTCTGTCTGATTGGTAGATTGCTGCCACCCCCTTTTTTTCTCTAATCCTGGGTAGGGGGACCCAGGAACTACAAGCAAGTTATCTGCCTGTGGGGAAGTAGTGACCAGCTGTGACCTTCCATCATCATAGGCAGTCAGCCTACTTTTGGTTTACTTCCACTTAGGTGCAAATAGATAAACACAGGTGAGTCTGAGTGGCTGGACACATGGGAAGAGAAGCCTCTCTTGGGATTGCCAGAAACTCATGCTCAAATCTCAAATCTAAATTGAAAGAAGGCATTTATTACAAGACTATAATAAGAGACAAAAATGAGAATAAACTAATGGTAAAAGGCTTACTAACCTTATACTAAACTCTTAGAGGTAAAATATGTCCCATTCCGTGTTCCCTTGAGGCTCACAGGGGAAGCTGGTAGCATCCAAGGCAATCAAAACAAGACAAGAAAAAATAGGACCTTGGATAGCTCCAAGTGGCTCCTCCTGGCTAGCACCCTCTCCTACTACAGCAATAGAAGGAAGTTGTCTCAGCAGAGAGCTAAAGCCAACTGAAATCTTATGTACATTGGCAAGACCTGTAGTGTGAGACAGCTCCACCCCTCCTGGAGGAGCTGATTAGACTGTTAAAGGGCCATCTCCTGATTTTGTAGCCTGAGACTTCTGCAAGGTTGGAGGGATAGACGTTCTGTTGGGGACTCATCTTCTGAGCCACAGGACAATGGCAGGGCTGTGTCCTCTGGCTGGAAGGGCCCTGATTAAGGCACTGGCTGTCCTATCCCTGAGGAAGTAGCCTGTGCCTAATCCTCATTAGAATCCTCTGTGGCACACTGGAAAGTCCCAAGGGCTGACAATACAATGCAGGGGTCACCTGGAGAGTTGCAACATGCACAGCATCTTTGGGTGATCAGAGGAGGAGGTAACCAGAGGAACCACAGTGACAAAGGAATAAAGAACCATATTCCATTTTTATTATGTTTGGTTGGGGATGACTGTCCAATAGGTTTCACCAATCAGAGCAGTGGCAAGTAAGCAGAAGATACTCTTTGCACCTTTTGGGGTTAGGAGATGGACAAGAGAAAATCCTTTTATCACCTTTTAGGCTAGGAGATGGCATAGAAAAGCATTAATTAAGAAGGAGATGGCTTTAGCTGTCTCTGGATATGTCAAATGGCTTCCTGTTTTGTGGATCTAGAAGCCCTGGGAAAGAGGTGTGGTATTCCAACTGGGTGATGGATGATTGTAAAGAAATACACTGAAGGGCAGCTCTATGTCACTGTCTCAGTTAAGTGCAGTGGCCTCCTTTGGTAGATAACAGTTTATTATCAGTTTTTTGAGCATGATTGTCCTCTGTCGCCATAAGATATTGCTAGCAGATATGCAAGTTACTATGTACAGCTGCATTGCATCCAACACAGACCTTTGTGAGAGACCACCATAATATACAGTTTGCAGGCTCCAAATTCTAAGTATGTAAGCAAAGACAACTGGGATTAATAAATTAAAAGGATAAAGACCTTTACAATTCTCATTATTTCTGTTGCCATTTTAAATTAAGCTCATAGCAAACTGCAAAATAAAGATCTTTTTATTGTAGTGGGATGAAGCAAATGCAGGTCTTCCAGAATGCAGTGAGTGGGAACATATCCATGGAAGATTGGTTGTGCATGTGTCAGCTCTTTCTCAGAATGGAATAAGGCAAATTAACTGTTAGAAAAAATAATATTGATTTATTTATTACAATCATTTATATCCTTCCTTTCTATGCCAGGTGTACTCAAGGTAACTAAGCATTTACTAAAAGTTAACAGGGGCATGTGTATATACTACTGGGAGAATATGACAACCATTATTCAAAAGATGCAGTATTTGATTACTAGTTTCCAGGTGGATCATAGTGGATAAGATCCAACCAAAGTTAAGCACTTGTCCCATTTAAGTACAGGCTTAAGGCAGTAATCCAGTACACACATTCTTGGGAGTAGCTCCATTGAATTTATGTTGGATTTACTTCAGAGTAAACATGCATAGACTTAGGCTCTGGATCTCTCCCATATGTTTGGCTCAATTGCACATAATGTTTTGGAGATTTTTATTTATTAAACCATAGTTCCATAACTGCTACAAAACACTGGAAGATTCAAATAAGAGGAGCTACTGGGAGCATGTAGTCAAGAGTCAGCTGTTTACTTTGAAACCCAGCCAATTTTTGTCAAGATCTAAGTTACTTCAGTGTCTATAAATCTTTTCTAGGAGAATCAGTGTCTGTAATCCCTGGTAAGGGTATGTTTTTTATTTCTACATTCTTGATATAGCTAGTTGTGGTGGTCCCTTTGGTAATATGCCTTGGATCCACGTTTGTTGATTCATCTAAGGACATTTCACTCAATCATTGTTCGATATTAGGAGCATTCACACATAACAATAAACTAGGTATCCTGGCTTATTGTGGCTTACCATGAGCAAGAAGTGTAGTTATGCATGGAGCCCATGTGTTCCCGCTTTGTGTGCGCAAGTAAAATTAGGAAGCATTCGCCTATTGCTGGGCCAGCATCAAGGGTAGACATAGTCATGCACCTGCCAAAGGTCCATACCCCAGCAGGGGCCCACGGACAAGAGCCCCCTGGAGTTATTCCTCTTCACCATTACAACCTGTTTGTTCACCTGCCTCTCGCTCTGGCCCAGACAACGGTGGTGCTGAGAAGGAGGAGCAGGAGATGCCATTGCCTACTTGCTCACTGCCTTTCAAGCAGCAAATGGTAGGAATGATGAGAAAGTGGTTGAGAAGCAATAGCAGCTGGTGGCAATGGCTGTGAGAAGGTAGATTCACTGAGGGAGGGGGCCTATTGAGGGAGTGTAACCAAGTCATCTGTAGTTTTAGAGGGGCCTAGAGCTCCATAATGCTTTGCTTAGGTTCATTATTGGTGCAGTTCTCTTGCTAGTGGGCCTCTGAGCATGTGAGGTGAGTCAAAGGTCAATAGCGCGGCCTCAGCACATTCCATGTTAATGAAGGCTAGTATCTTATCAGGGCCTAGGATGTGCCTGAGAAGTGAGGCTATGTTACAGGTGTCTGTGCTGGGAAAGTTCTGATTGTTTTCCTTCTGACCAAGGAACTGTTTAGCCTATGCTGGAAATGAATGCTAATTAACTTTTGCTCTTGTCATGCTGCCTCACTGCTGACATGTATGGTATAAAGCCCATTTTACTCCATGGCTCTGGGTTCAGAGAAGCTGTCTTACAACCATTGGGTCGCCCTGTGTGCTGTAAGTACTCAGTAAAGGCTCCTTGTAAGCAAACCTGGATCTCGTTTATCACTATCTCGGCACCTCCAAACCATAGCAGCCCACAGCCAGGGCATACAGGGTATCATGCCCAGGGCCCCCCAAAAATGTAACACTGACATTGGCTTATTGTGACCTCCAAATGTGGGCTCCTGGTTTGTTTCCCCACCCAAACAAGCTAGGATTTGTAAGCCAACGATGTTAATTGCTGGCTTACGTTCCTGATTTGTTTGGGAACAACAAACTAGGAACCCAGATTTGGACATCATGATAAGCGAATGCTTCCTGGTTAGTTTTGCCTGGTTGCACAAGGCAGGAGCAAATAGGCCACATATGCCAGAAGGCTACTTGTTCACAGTAAACTAGGATAAGCCAGGCAATGTAGCTTATTGTTATGTGGGAACATGGCCATTGTCAGCATGATTTTCCATTATAATTCTGACTTGGACTATGTAGTACAGGAGCTTCCTCAAGTCATCCACCCTTTTGCTAATGGGATTTCCATTTAGGCTCCTGGGAGTCTGGTCTCCTCCAAGCCCAGTCTTTTTGCATCTCAAAACAGTTTCCTATAAAACACATCTGTATTCCCCACATTGTTAATGCAAATGTATGTATATTCAGTTTACATCTGACTTCTATATTGGTTTACATTTAGACACAAATTTGTATCTGACACTTAAGTGAGTTAAGAGCGAGAATTGATTCAAAGGTGTCATGTATTGAAATATCTTAATATGGATTTTATTTCTCATTCTGCCCTCCGGTGTAACTCTATAATTAAGTGCCATTTATATAGTCCACCTGGATGGTGATTAATTCTTATTCTGTGTGAGGATATGTTCAAATCAGTGATCTTGTCCACAGAATTACATCTTTTTATTTTACAGGAAATGGTGTTTTGAGACCACCAGACTAGATGCAGGGCTGGTGCCAGTAGGACCCCTGCCGGGGCCTGCACCGCAGCAGGAGGCCTGCTGCTTCCCTCTCTTCCTCACTGTTGCTGCCTGGTCATGTGCCCTCTTGAAGTGTACAAGCACTGACAAGAGCAAGGAGAAGGAACAGCAGCCTCCACTTGCCTTGCCCTTTCCATCTTGGCAGCCAGTGGCACAGACTGGGCCCAGAGGCAGAGGACAAGTGAGTGAGTCCTGGTGACAGTGGCAAGGAGATGGTCCACTCCAGGAGGGAGCCCCATTGAGAGCATCTTGCCCAAGGACACTCTTAAATCTGGAGCAGATGCTAATGGTTTATTGTGCACATTTTAACAATATAGTTGTAGAGTTTAATAATCAACAGAGTTGTCTCGGTTGTTGTTTTCCTGATGGGACTCCTGTGTGTGAAGCAAAAATCCAACAGGTCAGGCTTTTCCTGGTATGGAAGCGTAGTGATAGGAAAAGCTCCAAATACTGAATTTCTGCATGTCATCATGCAGCTGGTAAAGTCACTGGAGCATGGCTAATTTTTTTTTAAAACGTGGCTCTTCCAATAACAAAGCAGTTTTATGGAAATCAAACAGACTGTTACTCTGTTTTGATTGAAAAGGACAGGTGCCAAAGAAAGATACTGATCATGTTTGGAAGTGGTATTATCGGACCCTAATTCTTTCTTCATTTGATGATTCATAGGATGCAGTCCCCATTCCACTCAAGTAAATGGCAAAAATTCAATTACTTTAACAAAGATGGTTTCATTGATAGCACATTAAAGGATCCCAATGAAGAAAGAGACTTAATAATGATTCTGGGAAATGCAGGACATTGAGGTTTGGAGGCTCTATATTTCTTGTAGCACAAAACGTACTAGGAGTCAAACCTGTTTGGTTGTCCTTGGGGAAAAAGGAAGGTTTGGTCCAGTTTTCATTTCAGCTTTAGACTTTAGAGTCAATCTAAATTTGAATACAAAACCAGACCAAATGTTTATTTTTAATAAACCACAATAGTAACATTACTTGAAAGTTCTTGTTGAACTTGAGTTATTTCTTACAAACATATCTCATGTTACTAGGCTTAGAAAACCACAATATACTGAAAATAATTTATGCATGTCATGGTGCTTTCCATTGTTTTATATTAATATAATATTTTATTAATATAATAATATTACAATAAGGCTAGAACTATCAAATGAAACAGCAATCCTATTGTTCCTATATAAAAGTGCTTAATAACTATGGGCATGATTCAACCGAAATTGTTGTTCCATTGCTCCATTAAATTTAATTGAAGAGTTAATACTGCCGTTGAAATCAATGGGATATAAACGTGCTTAGTTTTGGTTAGAACATACCTTATGTAGCCAAAAGGGACACCATTTACCTATTCATAAAGCAATAATAATACTAATGGAAATAAAAACCACCATTATTGCCTATACATAAGATGTCAGCTATCTAGTTATTCACCATTACACTACACTGCCTCCTTACTATTGAGTAGACACATAGTAGACACATTGCATTGCCAATTAGCAAACATATAATTAAGCTTAAGAAATTGAGAAATCAGATATAAATATTTCAGTTTCTTTCAACTGATTCATAAATGTATGTCTGTTTTGGGGAATATATAAACAGCTGGATTTTTATTAGCACACCCAAAAGGGATGGAAGAACTATGAGGAAAATACAGGAGAAGAACCATTTGATGATCTTTTAACCAAAATATGGAACATGTCCCTAAGATCAGCCTCTATACCACAGGACTGGAAGAATGCCAATGTTACACCAGTTTTCAAAAAGGGATCCGGGGGGATCCAGGTACAGGCCTGTTAGCTTAACGTCTGTTCCGGGTAAATTGGTTGAAGGCATTAAAGATAAAATTAGTGAGCATATCAAAGGACAAGCCCGGCTGAAAAAGAATCAACACAGCTACTGCAAAGGTAAGTCCTGTCTCACTAACCTTTTAGAGTTCGTTGAGAGGGTCAATAAACGTGTAGACGGGGTGATTTGGTAGACATTGTTTACTTGGACTTCTAAAAGGCTTTTGACAAAGTCCCTCACCAAAGACTCCTGAGCAAACCTAGCTGTCATAGAATAAGAGGACAGGTCCTGTTATGGATCAGTAACTGGTTAAAGAGCAGAAAGCAGATAGTAGGAATAAATGGTAAATTATCCCAATTGGAGGGAAGTAGATAATGGGGTCCCACAGGGATCTGTATTAGGTCCAATGCTCTTCAACCTGTTCATAAATTATCTGGAATTAGGAGTGAGCAGTGAAGTGGCCAAGTTTGCAGATGACACCAAATTATTTAAGGTGGTTAAAACAAAAAGGGATTGTGAGGAGCTCCAAAAGGATCTCTCCAAACTGGGAGAATGGGCATACAAAAGACAAATGCAGTTCAGCGTAAGCAAGTGTAAAGTGATGCACACTGGGGCAAAAAATCCCAACTTCAAGTATAACCTGATGGGATCTGAGCTAGCGGTGACCGACCAGGAAAGAAATCTTGAGGTTGTGGTGGACAGCTCATTGAAGATGTCAACCCACTGTGCAGCTGCTCTAAAAAAGGCAAACTGCATGTTAGGCATAATTAGAAAAGGAACTGAGAATAAAACTGCTGATATCATACTGCCTTTATACAAATCTATGGTGCAACCACACTTGGAATACAAGTGTCTACAGTTCTGGTCACCACACCTAAAAAAAGATATTGTAGAGCTGGAAAAGGCGCAGAAAAGGGCAACTAAAATGATCAAGGGGCTGGAGTATCTCCCCTATGAGAGAAGGTTACAACAGCTGGGGGGGTTGTTAAGCTTGGAAAAAAGGAGGGAAAGGGGAGACATGATAGAGGTCTACAAAATTATGCATGGTGTAGAGATTGTGGATAGGGAGACATTTTTCTCCCTCTCTCAAAATATTAGAACCCAGGAGATTCAGGACAGATAAAAGGAAGTACTTCGTCACACAGTGCATAGTCAAACTATGGAATTCGCTACCACAGGATGTAGTGATGGGCAACAATTTGGATGGTTTTAAAAGGGGGTTGGACAAATTCCTGGAGGAAAAGGCTATCAATGGCTACTAGTCTTGATGGCTATGTGCTATCTCCAGTACCAGAGGCAGTGAGTCTATGTACATCAGTTGCTGGGGAACATGGGTAGTAGGGTGCAGTTACGTTCATGCCCTGCTTGTGGGTTCCTGGTTGACAGCTGGTTGGCCAATGTGTGAACAGAATGCTGAAAAGAATGGACCCTTGGTCTGATCCAGCATGACTCTTCTTATGTTCTTATGATGTAGGGTACTTCCAGATGGAGGGCTTATAGCTCTACCAATGAGAAGACATTCTGCAGCTTTCCCATGTTTTCTTAACGGATTATCTGCACTAAGAGAAAAGACAGAAAGAGCAATGAGAAAACACAGGAAAATTACGAGTGAAATATGATGATGTCTGAATCCCCTGTAAAATTCCAAAATGAGGTGATGGTGCCATAAAAGACTTGTCTAGAAGCACCAGTAGATCATCCAAAAAAGTGAATGAAAAAGAGCGGCAATTCTAGAGTAAGCACCTAGGATAATAAAGAACTATAATATGATAATTTATTTGCCCAGATCAAGCAAAACAGAGGGAAGAAGAGCCACGTAAACTACGCCATGCTTTCAGATGCCTGGAGAAAGGACTAGTATTTATAAAAAGTATTTATAGATGGTTGTTCAGTTGACTGCTAGCACCGAAATCATCACCAAGATATGGTGAGCATTCGCATTCACAAGGTTAGTAATGACAGCCTCAGTTATTTTAGAAAGACCCAAACGTCTTGGAGAACAATTATGGTAGGGCCGAACTAGGAAGAGTAATGACTACGTTTTGTCAGATTGTAAATAGGTATTTCCCCTTCATGGATCACTGCCTTGTTGTGGCGAAGGGGCTTGCGTAACTCAGTGAAGCCATAAGCTATGCTGTGCAGGGCCACCCAAGACAGACAGGTCATGGCAGAGAGTTCTGACAAAATGTGGTCCACTGGAGAAGGAAATGGCAACCCACTCCAGTATTCTTGCCAAGAAAACCCCATGGAACGTATCACAAGGCTAAAGATACGACGCCGGAAGATGAGACCCTCAGGTCGGAAGGTGTCCAATATACTACTGGGGAAGAGCAGAGGGTATTTCCAAGGAGCGCCAGAAAGAGTGAAGTGACTGGGCCAAAGCCGAAAGGACACTCAGCTGTGGATGTGTCTGGTGGTGAAAAGAAAATCCGATGCTGTGAAGAACAATATTGTTTAGGAACCTGGAATGTCAGATCAATGAATCAAGGTAAGCCAGAGGTGGTCAAACATGAGATGGCAAGATTGAACATCGACATCTTGGGAATCAGCGAAATAAAATGGACAGGCATGGGCGAATTTAATTCAGGTGACCATCATATCTACTACTGTGGGCAAGAATCCCTTAGAAGAAATGGAGTAGCACTCATAGTCAACAAAAGGGTGGGAAAAGCAGTACTGGGGTACAATCTTAAAAACGACAGAAGGGTCTCAGTACAAATCCAAGGCAAACTATTCAACATCACAGTAATTCAAGTCTATGCCCCAACCACTGATGCCGAAGAAGCTGAGGTTGATTGGTTCTATGAAGACCTACAACACCTTCTAGAACTAACACCAAAAAAAGATGTCCTCTTCATCATAGGGGATTGGAATGCTAAAGTAGGAAGTCAAGAAATCACTGGGATAACAGGCAAGCATGGCCTTGGTGTACAAAATGAACCAGGACAAAAGCTAATAGAGTTTTGCCAAGAGAACACGCTGATCATAGCAAACACTCTTTTCCAACAGCACAAGAGGCGACTCTACAAATGGACATCACCAGATGGTCAATATCGAAATCAGATTGATTATGTCCTTTGCAGTCAAAGATGGAAAAGCTCTAAACAGTCAGTAAAAACAAGACCTGGAGCTGACTGTGGCTCAGATCATGAGCTTCTTGTTGCAAAATTTCAGCTTAAATTGAAGAACGTAGGGAAAACCACTAAACCACTCAGGTATGACCTAAATCATATCCCTTATGAATATACAGTGGAGGTGAGGAATAGATTTCAGGGATTAGACCTGATAGACAGAGTGCCTGAGGAACTATGGAGGGAGGTCCATAACATTGTTCAGGAGGCAGCAACTCAATCCATCCCAAACAAAAAGAAATGCAAGAAAGCCAAGTGGCTGTCTTTATCATTGCATTTATATCCTGCCTTTTTTCCTCTTGCAAGGAACCCAAGGCAGCTTACATTATCCTCCTCCTCTCCGTTGTATCCTCACAACAACAACCTCTGATGAGTCTGATGAGGCTTTACAAGTAGCTGAGGAAAGAAGGGAAGCGAAAAGCAAGGGAGAAAGGGGAAGATATATCCAAAGGAATGCAGAGTTCCAGAGAATAGCAAGGAGAGACAAGAAGGCCTTCTTAAATGAACAATGCAAAGAAATCAAGGGAAACAATAGAATGGGAAAGACTAGAGATCTCTTCAAGAAAATCGGAGATCTCAAGGGAACGTTTTGTGCAAAGATGGGCATGATAAAGGACAAAGAAGGCAGGGACCTAACAGAAGCAGATGAGATTAAGAAGAGGTGGCAAGAATACACAGAAGAACTGTACAGGAAAGATCTTAATGTCCCTGATAGCCATGATAGTGCGGTCACTGAACGTGAGCCGGACATCCTCGAGAGTGAAGTCAAGTGGGCCTTACTAGCATTACTAGTAAGCATTACTAACAACAAAGCTAGCGGAGATGACAGTCTTCCAGCTGAGCTATTTAAAATCCTAAAAGATGATGCTGTTAAAGTGCTGCATTCAATATGCCAACAAATTTGGAACACTCAACAATGGCCCCAAGACTGGAAAAGGTCAGTTTACATTCCAATTCCAAAGAAGGGCAACGCCAAAGAGTGTTCAAACTACCGCACAATTGTGCTCATTTCACATGCCAGCAAGGTTATGCTCAAAATCCTACAAGCTAAGCTTCAGCAGTATGCGAACTGAGAACTACCGGAAGTACAAGCTGGTTTTCGAAGAGGCAGAAGAACTAGAGATCAAATCGCCAGCGTTCACTGGATCATGGAGAAAGCAAGAGAATTCCAGAAAAACGTCTATTTCTGCTTCATTGACTATGCTAAAGCCTTTGATTGTGTGGATCACAACAAACTGTGGCAAATTCTTAAAGTGATGGGAGTACCAGACAACCTTACCTGTCTCCTGAGAAACCTGTACGAGGGTCAAGAAGCAACAGTAAGAACCAGACATGGAACAACCGAGTGGTTCAAAATTGGGAAAGGAGTACGACAAGGCTGCATATTGTCACCCTCCTTATTTAACTTATATGCAGAGTACATCATGAGAAACGCCGGGTTGGATGAATCACAGGTTGGAATTAAGATTGCCGGGAGAATTATCAACAACCTCAGATACGCAGACGATGCCACCCTAATGGCAGAAAGCGAAGAGGATCTAAAGAGCCTCTTGTTGAGGGTGAAAGAGGAGAGTGCAAAAGCTGGTTTGAAACTCAACATTAAAAAAACGAAGATCATGGCATCTGGCCCTATCACTTCCTGGCATATCGAAGGGGAAGAAATGGAAGCAGTGACAGATTTTACTTTCTTGGGCTCCAAGATCACCGCAGACGGTGACTGTAGCCATGAAATTAAAAGACGCTTGCTCCTTGGGAGGAAAGCTATGGCAAACTTAGACAGCATAGTATGAAGCAGAGACATCACCTTGCCGACGAAGGTCCGTCTAATCAAAGCTATGGTTTTCCCAGTAGTAATGTATGGCTGTGAGAGCTGGACTATAAGGAAGGCTGAGTGCCGAAGAATTGATGCTTTCAAACTGTGGTGCTGGAGAAGACCCTTACGAGTCCCCTGGACTGCAAGGAGGTCCAATCAGTCAATCCTAAAGGAAATCAACCCTGAGTGCTCATTGGAAGGACAGATACTGAAGCTGAAGCTCACATATTTTGGCCATCTAATGCGAAGAGAAAACTCTCTGGAAAAGACCCTGATGCTGGGAAAGACTGAAGGCAAAAGGAGAAGGGGACGACAGAGGATGAGATGGCTAGATAGCATCACCGATGCAATGAAGATGAACTTGAGCACACGCCGGGAGAGAGCGCAGGACAGGAAGGCCTGGCGTGCTATGGTCCATGGGGTCACGAAGAGTCGGACACGACTGAACGACTGAACAAGAACAACAACAACAACAAAAATAGGTCTTTACTGCACCCATTAGATGAGAGTTTCCTTTTTGTGCTTGGAGCGGTGCAATCCTTCTTTGTTGTTGAATCAACATTTCAGTGATTCTGTTCGCATGTAACGACAACCCCAGCAGTTAACCCAAAGGCAGACCATGGGTTAACCACTTGGCTGTTTAACCCCTAAACAAGCCAGTGCTCCAGGTTCAGACATCATGCTCCACTGCCTACGAAGGAGTCAATCATTGGTTGTAGACTAAAAGCAGAAGAAGCGTGAGTGCTACTTTCTCCCACTCATGCATGACAACCCATTGGTTTTATCTTTGTTTTTGTTTTTTAATTGAAAATGTGTTTTACAAAACGGTGCCTCAGCTGCCCAGTGCACAATCCAAAGTTATAAAAATCAAACAGTGTAGTACAAAGTGAAAAAGGATATTGTCATGTGAGAAGAGGAGGTCTCACACCCACCACAAACCACACCTCAAAACTCTCTAGGACTACTAGTCCTGTCATGAGGCAGGATGGATGGCCAACTTCATAGCAGATCTTGAAATTCCATTGAAGGGCAGCCAATTTACAATGATTCCATTTATCTTTTGTTTAATCTTTTTTTCTTACCATCATGCAGGATACCATTGTGAATTTTCTGCTTCAAGCACCAACATGTCTTGTGGCGTTTCTGCTTATGGTGTGACTCTTAGCACAACCACCAACCACATAACAATAACATTACCAACAGGAGTGCTATTTGTACAAAATATCACATTTCCCCCAGTATAAACATGGCATAATAACAGTTCAATAACAGAGATAAATTGAGGAACTATGCGGAGACTGGCCACTACAAATTCACAACCAATGTGTATCTCATATTCTGTGAGGCCCTTACTTTTCCTAGTATCAGTCAACAACTTGAGGAGAACCAACACTATACATTAATATTTGCCAGGCTAAAATGAATGCCCTAGAGTTACATCTAGATTTCATTGACTTCTTAGGCCCTGGCCCTTGTGGTTAGAAAATCTATTGAATGCGTGATGAGGTCACAATGGCGGTGAGGAATTTGCATCTAGAGTGTGCTCTGAAGTGTCATGATCGCTGGGGAAGGCTAATGAATCATTTCAAGTCTGTAGATGATGTTTGCTGGCAGCGGGTTAATAACAAAATGCCAAAAAGGAAAATGACAGCAATCTCATCTGCTTTTCTTTGGGTTCATATATATGACCATGTGATACCAGAGGTAGGCAACTAGCGCCAACAAGTCTGGTGTTGTTTTTCTTTTTGGTTATGTAAATGCTAACAGAATAGCATGTGTTGTGTTGCCAATTGAAGTTAGTACTCTAGATATTCATGAGGTAATAATAACATAACGCCTATTCAGGCATTCTTCTTCTCCATGTGACTAGAATCAGTTGATTGGAGAGTGGTGGTATTCTAGCTGGCGGTGCCTCCTTCATTGCACACCTGCCACTGGTCCTGCCACTCTCTACTTGGTGGACGGCAAACGTCTGCAGTGGAGATCCTGCTGCACATGTGGAGGTTCCCCACACAATTTAGAACCCTGATCATGCAATTAAAAACCCTGATCGCCACTGTGTACGTTTGCCCTCCAACATGTGCATCTCCATTGTCCCCTCAGGTCAGAAGGCCTGAATAGGATTCTTGTGATAATTATGTTACAATGGTTGTGGGAAAGATTACAATCTTTGTTCTGCCTTATTATTAACAACTGCTGTAATGCTTGTTCTTCCTTCTCTCTGCTTCTTGTGCACCGCAGTCTGAATTACGTTGGCTAATTTGCCTCAGCCAACATAAGGATTGGCCTGAACGCAGAAGGTTGGACTAGTTGCCTTCAGGTCCACTTCTGATCCAGCAATTTAGTTCTGAATCCAGTTTCCCAGTACCACTGGGATTACCCAAAGTGCTACCATTCATAATGTAATAGTAATTTTTTTTCATATTGAGTACAGAGAAAGAAAGTGCCTTGACAGTGTTCGTACTGATACCACATTAGATCCAGAGGAATTTTTTACATTTTTTTTTTAGTTGTGTCTGTTTTTTTTGCTTTTGGAAAAATAACTATTAGTACTACTAGTTATGTTATTTTTCAAAATGCACCCCACACACACACACACACACAGCTAAAAAAAAACCCTGTTCTTTCTTCAACAGTACTAGGTTTGACATTATGAAAGGCAGCACTTTGAGTAATTGGGCAGGGCCAGGTATTCTATCCATACACCTACCTTTCGTCCCTCCCCACTGCCAGCTCTGCCCACCACTCCACTACCATTTCCTTTTCCCCACTTCTGTCTCCCTCTGTGAGCATATGCACAGGAGTCAATTCACCTGTGTGCACACTTTTTTTTTTAATGAGGAATTGCACAAGACTGTCATGGTGGAAGTTAGCAAATGTGCCTTTTTGAAAGGAGGTAACTCCAGAAGTGTGCAACAACTGTGCCATTAGAATAAAAAAAAAAGGGAAAACCAGCTGTGTTTGTATTACACCAACCAGAAATGAAATGACACAAAACGAATTGAAATGGTGCTACACAGACATATCCATTCAGAAACATCACAGTAAATGTCACAATCACGCCCCCACAGAAATGCTGCAAGGTCCTGAAAACAGGGATCACGCCAGTGGATCTTTGCAGTACTATGTTGTGAAAACTAACACATTTTGCTTGTGACAAAATACAGGCAAAGTAGGGGAAAATCACAGGGTGCTGCAGGACCAGGATGATGTCATGTGGACAGCTCAGAAAATTGTGCAAGCAGGGCAAGGTGATAGCACATTAAAATCCTTCTCTGATCAAGCCGTAGCTCCCAGGGGCCATTCTGTTTTTCTTCCTGGTGCTTTCCCTTTTGAATAAGGATGCAACCTGGGTTCTGTTCTTGCTGCTGATGCCACCACCAGCAGTGGTGAAGAGGGCAAGGGGAGAAGTTGCTCTGTTTCCAAGAAGGGTCCCCTCCAAAGCTGATGAATTTCAGCGTGTGCCCCCTGAACGTGTATGGAATAGTGCCATAATTTTGCTGCCCATGAATGGGTCCATAAAGTTTGGATGCCTTTTCACCTCAGCCCTGAATTTGTATCTGCAATTGCATGACCATGTCTGATACTGTGAGCTACTATGTCAGCAAATATGCATGGAGGATATCATGCAGGAACTGCTGTGCCTACATGAAGTCAGAACTTTGGCATAGCACCAGATCCATCAGCTGATCCAGGATGCTGCTGTGATATAGCAATGTGTGTCAATGATTCCGTGATGGCAACAGACCCTGAGGTCCACAGGTCCTGAACAGGCTTACTTGGAATTGTTATACAGAAATAAATGGGACTTCTAAGGAATTATATTTATGATTCAAACGTATAGCATATACTGCTGTTGGCTTGTAATATTTGCCATTAGTACAGTTCCTATACCATCAGGCCAATTAAAGTAAAAACGATGTTAAAGCTAATTTCCAGTTGATTTCTGATCCATGACTTTTATTGCTAAGGGCAGACAATGATGGAAATAAAGAAATGTAGATGGAAGGCTGTTCCAGATGAAAATGGAATAGTTTAACTGAAACAAATTGTTAGTGTCAACTTTGGTGTTTAGCAATATTAATAAGAGAGTAGTGTTTTGAAATGTGTTGGTATTGGATGCAGCGTGGAAACTGGTGTAGGAGTACAGGGAATTTTAAATGCCTGGAGGCGGATAACTGGTCATTTTCTGAGTAAGTCGATTCATAAGTGATCTTTATAAAGTTTTAAACAGATTTTGTTTTTTACAGCTTATGAATGCACAAATCAAGATGGTTAGATTTTTTTCATTCTAAAGTTTAGTTGTGAGGCCTTCTCATTTATTGCTTGTATAACATTCAGTATAGCTGCAGCCACGGTACTGTCATGAATGGCATATGAATTGTCTGCTCTTGTTTGTATATAGATGTATCACAGTAACTGATTTATATTTGAGTGTAAGAATGCCATTTTCTATTCAGGGTACATTCAAGTTACCCCAGTTAAAGTTAGCAGGGGTTACAAAATAATAATGGCATGTAGCCCTGACTGGTGAAGGTCAGGGCCCTAGCCCACCTAAAAGTTTGGGGGTGGGGACCGAAAAAGAAGCAAGGGCAGTTCATCTGGTTAGCAGGCTTTTAAAAGACAAAACTGTAAACTTTTAAAATTATTTGTTTGTTTAAAAAATGTAGGGGGTGGAGAAAATTTAGGGGGCAGGATCCCCCCACAACCATCACCTTGGATTCCGCCCAAAGTGATCTACAACTAAGCTGGTGAGGGTTGCCCTGCTGTGATAAGCCAAAAGTAGATCCAGAGAGCCAAGCTGTTGCATGAGGAAAAGCATCATTAGCCAGACTGCCCATTATGTTAGCCCAAGATCCTGGGCCTCTTAATTACATGAGATGTGAAATTATCTGACAGGAAGGTTTTAACAACAAGAAGACAACAGTGTCTTGTCTTCTTTTGAGAATTAGAACTTATTTTCTTCCTTCTCCACATTAGATTATAGATCTTATGGTAGGCAGAAATTAACTCTGAAAGGCATGGGTTTACTGTCACTCCCCTTATTGTTAAATTCTGTGTGTGCAATTCTAACCTTATAACAGCAAAAATGCCTGCTTTTAAGATTAACTTCCCTTAAGACAGAATCCAACATGGTGCTTCTGTCCCCACTGATTCTCTCCTGCCCCACCAATTGCATTGCAGAAGCACTCCCCATAGCTTGGGCAACAGCAATTTAGTGCTTCTAGAGGCAACCCAAAATGAGCGGAAACACTCATTTCTGGAAGGAGGCAGGTCGGCAGAGCTTGCATAAGGGAGCTCCACCAACTTGCTTCCTTCCAGAAACAAGTGTTTCTGCTTGTTTCAGGGTTACAACTAGGAAGCACTAAATCTCCCTTGAGTAAGGTGGGTCCCGTGCAACAAAATTGGTAGGACCTACTGCTTGCAGAAGGGAAAGGAATCAGCAGGGGCAAAGTGCCACCTTGGATTCCGCCCAAAGTGATCTACAACTAAGCTAAATATTGAGTTGGAAATAACAAAGTCCAACTGTACAGATAAAGCACAGTACATTAGTATTAGGCTTAGATCTCCCCAAAGTGGCAAAATAGGGCCCCTTGTCTCCTTGTTGCAGTAGCAAGGGTAGCTCTGCCATGAAAGAGGCAGCAAAACTCTAGACAACCATTCTTTAAATATCCACTTGTCTGAGGTGTAGCCAACCTGCTCTGTGCAGGCAGTTGCACATGGGGGGTTGGAGTGGAACTTGGATTCTGCCATCATGAAGGCCAAGGCTGTCTTTGTTGCTGAGAGTTGGTCCTTCTCCCTATTCTGGGGCAGTAGTCATCACTACTACAACACTGGCATTTTGACAAAGTATTGCATCAGGCTTTTTCGCAGTCTGCAGGAGCTGATAAGGCGACAGAAATTACATGGGCCCCTTACGCACAATTCTAAGGATTGTCAGAACAGCCATGAGCACCTGATATTGACACACCATTGCAGAAGCTATAGAAATAGAACTTTGTACTGCAGTATTACTGTGTTATTATTATGAAGTACCCACTTTAATTATACAGTATACCACTGAGCCATTTATTATATTTAGTAATTTTTAGGCTACACTCCTATATGCACTTACCTGGAAGCAAGCCCTATTTAACTCTGTGGAGCTTGCTTCTGAGTAGACATGTATCAGATTGCATTGCCAGTCTATTTAAGCTTTGCTTTCTATTGTTTTTACTGCCACCACTACTGTGCAGTGTATAACTGTGCCATAAATTTACTTTCCTACTTGCTTTTTACACACATTTCATAAACATTCATTAATCCTCTAAGCAGCTCTGAATAATGAGCAAAACATGTCTGTTTTCACACATTTTTACACATTTAAAAAGTCAGGCAAGTTTTTGGAAGAAACACTAATGCCAGCAAGAGACTGAGATATTTTCTTTGCTTTTTTGGTAGTTTTACTTCTGTGACATCTTCAAAGTAATTATTGCCACTTAGGTAAAAAAAATTTTTTTTTTTTTACTCTGCTGAATGACGTAACTTCAGTTCTGACTTCTTTCAAACCTGCACAGATGCAGTACGTTAGCTCAAATCACACACATGCAGTGGAGTAACAAATCCTCTTAGTCTTGACGCCAACATAAATATAATTTGTATTGTTATCTTTAACGCAACCTTTCACCAAATTTGTCACAGGAGTTCTTCAAATCAGGTTAATATAAAATAACTGCAGGCAAGCAGGCAGCTAGTCACTTGAAATGAAAAAAAGAAGAAGCTAACTTTGTGCCTATAGAAGCTCTTCACTACTCATGCATAGAATGGGCATAGGGAATGAAGGAAAGGCAGGCTGTGGAAGAGGAGAGGGTTGGACTGGCATTTTAATGAGTATTCTGCTTCATTTAGGAAATTCTCCTTTGTACTTCGCATCTGATTAGTCACTAAATAAATCCTGTGGTCATGATCCAAAGAACCTCTTTGGGTTTACACAGGAATGTTCACTTGTGCATAGGTTGTCATTATTAGCAGCAGCTCCTTATATTGTGTTAGAAACTGTTTCTGAAATTCTTGCAGGTTTCAAAAACAGCTTTTGGAAGGTAGGACATATGGAGCATATAATCTGGCCCATTGGATTGGGGCCTATGTCAGCAAAGTAATGGGAAGGCCAAAGAAGTATTAAAATGTATTTCAATTGGACTTTTAAGTATCTCCCAAACAGAATCAATAAAAACAAATACAAAGTTAAGCACACTTGAGCCTATTAATTTGGATAGGCTTTAAATGTGCCTAATTCTCTGTTGGACTGTGGCCATTCATTATGATGCATCTTCTCACCAATCCTGTGAGCTAGGTTATTTTACAGACAGGGAACTGAGATTGACAAATTTCATATATTTTTAACCACATGATATAGTCGATAGTGATGGAGAAAGTGTGGAAAATAAGGACACTTTGGCTGGCATTAAAGACAGATTTAAAACCAATTTAATTGTTGAAGTTTTCCCTAATGGATTCTGGATCCTGTAGTTTTGTGAAGGTGAAACATCTCTCTGACTTCCCAGGGCCTATCATAGCTTGGTAATTAAAATGCTTTAGGGCGCAATCCTATTCAGATAGGCAGCCACCTCTGAACTCGGAGACAATCGCCTATCCAATGCAGGGCAGGAGAAGCACGGAGGGGATCGTTCCCTCCGCGCTTCTCCTGCCTTGCATTTTCTGTCTAGCCACAGGAGGGCAGAGCAGGAGAGAAGGCTGCTGTACAACACATTGGATGTGTCGTACAGGCATTTCCGTCCTCCACGCCCCGGAATGCCCTCCAGGAATGCCCCTTTTTGGCTGCTCCGCACTCCTCTTGCGAGCGCGGAGGATGGGGCTGTTCCGCGCTGCCTCTGAGGCATTGTGGAAGTGGGGGGAGGTCAGTTTTCCGGGAACCAACCTTGGAGCGTGGGCTCTGAGGTCGGTTCCCAGAAAACCAGATATCCTATGGCCATCTAGCCACTGTCTAACAGCCATAGGATTGCTCCCTCCCAGTGCAACCCTATATACATTTAGACAGAAAAAAGTCCTACAAATCCCAGCATGTCCCAGCCCTAAATGTGTCATGTCTCCATGTTCTGTCAGACTAAACAGGTTCATTACTGAATATGAAGGAGTGAGTGGGAGGAACAAATTTATCCATCATTATGCTTTAAATTATGCAGTCTTCAAACTACATACATCTCCAGGATGGATCTACTGACTTTTAAATATTATGGGATGAGTCTGGGCTATTTAGTGTGAGGATAATGTCTTTAGTTTGTAGCCTCCAGAGATCCAGAAAAAAATGCTGATCCCAAACCTAAAAAATTAAGTCCATAACATGGGTGGGTGGGGTGGGAGCTTTTTTTGAGTTATCGGTATTTTGAAGAAGCACAATTGGAGAGAATCTAGGCCACAGTAATTAACAGTATTTTTAACATGGCATTCCTCAGCTCAGCTGAGGCTGTATATCAACAGTCTCCTTAAGAACTAAAAAACCTATTTGGACTGCTCCAGTTCTAGATAATGGAGACTTAAAGTCTGGTATTGTTTTACATTGATTGGCTCTTGGTTTGGGCAGCTGCAGACATGCTGTGGACACATGCAAGGTGACCTTTTGATGTGCCCCACTTTAATGAGTATGACAGTCCAATTAAGTTCCTGTTCTTGTGCTAAATTGGCTTGTATTACATTATCAGCAGGTGAACTGAAATGTCTCTGTGTGTGAAATGGAGGTCTCTGATTCAAATCTCACCTCCACCATTAACTCACTGGATAGCCATAGAGCATGGGTGGGCAAATTCTAGCCCTCCTGACGTTGTACTGCAGCTCCCCTCATTCCTCACCATTGGCTATGTTGGCTAGGGCTGATGGGAGTTGCACTCCAACAACATCTGGAGGGCCACATTGCTTACCCGTGCCTTAGACAAATCATGAATATATAGACCTTCGGCTATTAGGTGATATAGAAAAGAAATTGTTGTTGTTGTTTCAGCATCCCCCCATCTCCACTGTGGGGATGGACTACCTTACAAATTTATCATAACAACTGAAATAACGCATGCTAAGCACTTACAGCATTTTAAATGTGTTATACAAATGCTAAGTATGATCACACTGTACATACTTAATAGTAGCTTTTCTAGGATGCCATTTTGATTTCTTCCCTCTGTGTTGAGGAAATTGAATTCAGGGGAACTAATCAGCATTCTGTGCCAAAACCCTCTTTCATCATGGTACAAAAATAGTGTATGCAATTACAGAATTGTTATCTCTAGAGAAGTGACGTCCTTTCACTAAAACAAAGGGCCAATGTAGGTACTGTAAACTGAGGGTCACACTAATCCAAATCATATGTGATCTATGGCTGGATCTCCTGTAGATTTTTCCAAAGCTAAAAGCAGATACAGGGTGGTGGGGAGCACATTTCAGGTCAGGATCACGCTAAGAGAAAGAGGTGAACCTTCCCCCACCCCTACATTGTTTTTTCTAATAGAGATGCCCCCTTCCCAAAGCTGCTGTTTGCCTTACTTTAAGTTTCCCTCATGAGGCATATAGCAGCTTTGGAGAGTGGCTTTTGATCAGGAAAGTGGCACGGGGAAACAAGAGTAACCCTACCCCCTTCCCTAGACCAAATCAGGACATCCGCAGCTGCTATTAGCTTGGAAAAACCAACAGGAGATCCAAGCATGGTCATGGATCTCCTGTCATCTCATCTACTTTGACCCTCACTCTGGCAGTGGTTAAGGGCGTCCTACCTTAGCAGAGAGGTTTAGGTGTACAATTAAAGAGCAGCAATATAGCAAATTATCAATCATTATGGTTTATTGGTATGTACTTACTACTATCTGGGGGGCACCATTTGGATTTTCCGCCTCAGGCCCCAAAATGTTCTGGTGGTGACTCCCAAGGCAAGAGATTTGTGTCTAGGGCATGGGTGGGCCACTTGCGGCCTTCCAGATGTTTTGGCCTACAACTCCTTGCCAGCATAGCCAACGGTGAGAGATGATGCGAGTGGTAGGCCAAAACATCTGGAGGGCCACAAGTGGCCCACCCCGGTCTAGGAAATAATACAGGCTGAATGTGTTTGCAAGCCACACAGCAAACTCCTTTAACTTAGGTCTTGTAGTGGTACGCAAAATGTATGCCGCTGTTACACACTCCTTTGCTCGGCATAACCAGAAGAAGCTGCCACATGAATGGCTAAGGTGACTGTCTTACATCCCAGGGAGTTCATGTTGTCATCGGAAGTTACCTTATATTAAGTCAGACTTTTGGCCCCATCTAGCTCAATATTATCTACCCTGACTGACGGTACGCCTCCGAAGTCTTAGGCAGAGCGCTTTAGCCGCCCCGCTCCTGCCAGAGTTCTGTTAACAGCTGGAGAGGCCATGGATTGAAGAGGGGCCAGTCTGCACGTAGGGCGCCGGCCGGTCGGTCCGTAATTTCCTGCCGTGACTCTCAGCCTGCAAGCATCCATAACCAGGCTGCAGGTTTCAAACAACTCCGCATGAACAAAACACCGTCGCTATTATGACGGAAAAATCACAATACGTTCGCACCGGCAGCTGATCATCCTCAGGCTGCGGCTCATCCCCAAGCCCTTCAGAAGGGCTCCCCTCGCGGGCCAGCAGGCGGCTGCCGCCCAAAGGCCTTCGCGGCAGAGAAGCAGAAGCTGGGATCCCCTCGGCGCGCACCTGCCGCCCTTCCTCGGCCTCCTGGTTGCCTAGCGACCGCCCCTCCCGCTCCAGCGCCGCCTCTAGCCGGGCTGGGATGAGCCGCGCATGTGCAGCTGGCAACGGGGCGGCTGCTGGGTCGGCGGCCGGCGCGCTCTCTCGAAGTCGGCCGGGAGGGGAGGGGAGGGGAGGGGAGGGGAGGGGAGGGAGGCTGCGCGCGCGCGGCGCTCGACGCGGCGGGCCGACGAAGGCGGCCAGGGCGATGAGCTCCCGGAAAGGTACCGCTGGCGGGCAGGGCGGCCCAAAGGACGCGGGCGGGCTCCCCGGGGCTGCGTGCGGGCTCCCCCTCGTCGGGCGCGAGGCGCCGCGCTCCGGCCACAGCCGCGCTCTAAGAACCCGCCTTTCTCTCCCGCGCACCACAGTGTTGGCCCTGCAGGCCCGGAGGCGCCGCGCCAAGCACCCTGCGGCGCCCGGCAGGAAAGACAAGCACCCGCCGCGCCGCAAGAAGTGAGTATCGGCGGAGCGCCGCGGGGCGCGCGCTTAGGCGGCACCCGGCTTCGTTTTCTCCCCACGGGGAGGCCCGTGCGTTTTTCGGCTTCCCCTTGGCAATGGTCCGTGAGCACAAACTTCCTTCCCTGCCGACCGAAGGCGCGACGAGCCTTCCTCTGGTGCGCGGTCGCGCCGGCTGGCCCGTTTCTCCCATCTTGCTCGCTCCCTCCCTTCCGCGCGGATGCTTTCTGCCACCTTGTTGACGTGTGTTTTTTTGACAGAGACAGAAAACTCTGTGGGTAGCTCCCCCCCCCTAGCTAGCTCCCCCCCCTCTAGCTAGCTCCCCCCCCCCCTCTAGCTAGCTCCCCCCTCTGTTCACATCTTGCACACAGATGCTGGGATTTCTAGAACACCCGCCTCTTGCACTTATTTATGGAGCTCCTCAGTCAAAATCTGCTGGTACAAGTGGTGTACCCATATTCATTTCCTTCCCTGGATAGCTACTTTACTGCCCCCCCCCCCCACACACACTTTGCTACTCTTACTGATATCGCCTGTGCAATAAGTTAGCCTTCCCCAACCTGGTGCCCGCCCAATGTTTTGGACTACAAGTCCCACCAGTCCCAGCCATCATAGCCAATAGTAAGGGAGCATGGTAGTTGTAGTCCAAAAAAACATCTGGAGGGCCCTGGGTTGGGGCAGGCTGCCATAAGTATATACAATGTGCTATACTTATTCCTTGCCTTAAGGCTCAAGGCTGTTTACAGCACTTCCTTATTTCAGTCTAAAAACAACCCTCTGAACTAGGTCACTGTTTTGTGGGGAAATAAGATGGAACATGATCTGATTGTGGCCCCCCGAGGAATCTGTTGCTGTGCTTGAGACTTTCCAGTTATGAAGTCCAGCACGGTATCCATTGGGCCCTGCTTGCATAGTTCCAGTGTATACATTTATGACATAGAGTTGCTTACATAGAGGAAACAGTTATTGACACCTTTGGAAGTATATGAATCTGTTTGAAGTTGTATGCCTTTTTTATTTGATAAGAGAAATGTTTCATGCAGTTGTCCCCTCCTGTGGTACATCTTTGTACACTAATTGCTATGTCCTATATGGATTGATACCCTTCCATTACATATTTTATTAATGTGATAGCCTTCCATATTGCCATTTCACTCTGTTGTCAGTGACCTTGTTCTCACTGAGGTGGTTATGATGCAACTGGGTTGTACAACTTCAGATGTATGTAGGGAAATCATTAAGTGATTTCTCCATACAGGGAGAAGAATTCTAGTCTCTATAAAGGGAGAAGAATTATCTGGCATGGTGATTTTTTGTGTGATAATTTTTTATCTCCTGTCTATGGAGGTGTATTCAGTAACATGAGCTCTTGCCTGTAGTTTGAAGTGATATAGCCCAAACACATGTTAATCTTTTTGGTGAGAATAAGGCCACAGGTTATTTCCTGGGACATTTTCAGAAGGTGGTGGGCTCCTGTTTGATGCCTTTGATATTGGCCTTTAGCATTCCACTTGTATTTTGTTCCCTGTGCTATTCAGCATTTACATGAAACTCCTGAGAGAGGTCATCGGAGGTTCTATGCCATCAGTATGTGGATGACACCAACTCTGTCTCTCCTTTCCAGCTCAATCCAAGGAGGCTGTTCTGAATGGGTGTCTGGAGTTGATAATTGACTAAATGAGGGCAAACAAATTAAAACTTAATTCAGAGAAGACAGAGGTGCTCCTGGTCGGTTGGAAGGCATATCACGGAATAGGGGTTCATCTCTACTGGATTGAGTTGCACTCCCCTTGAAGACTCATGTTCATAGTTTGGGGATTCTCCTGGATCCAACCATGAACCTGGATACCCAGATCTGGGTAGTGGCCACCTTTACTCAGCTGAGGCTGTATATCAACAGTGACCTTTCTAGATGTATCTGATCTGGCCACACTAACACATGCCTTAGTTACATGTTGACTGAACTACTGCCATGCATTCTACGTGGGGCTGCCTCTGAGAAGTGTTTAGAAACTCCAGGTGGTTCAGAATGCTGCTAGACTGGTGATGAGAGCTGGTTAAAGGGAGCATGTTACTGCCATGTTATAGCAGCTTCACTGGCTACTGATTCATTTCCTGGCACAGTAGTCAGTGTTGGTCCAAACATGACCTGCAAAGCTTTATATGACTTGGGAACAGTTACCTGAAGGACCACCCTCTCCCCAATGAGCCTGGCCAAACTTTTGAGATCTTCTGGAGAGACTCTTTTCTCTGTCTTGCCAATATCTGAAGCACATCTGGTAACGACACAAAAGAGGCCTTTTCAGTGGGTGTGCCTGGGCCTTGGAACTCCTTACCCCTCAGAGATCTGGTTGGCTCCCTCTTTGTTTTGTCCTTTCACTGTTTCACTGTCGGGCAAACACATTTTTATATGGACAGGCCTCTAGCTTATCAGGTTAATCTGCCAACGGTACTGTTCAGATATTAACTGCTTTTTCTGTTTTCTGTTTTGATGGATTGTTTTTTACCTTCTCCATTTATGTTGTTTGTTTTGTATACTTACTGTACTTAGCCGCTTTAAATGCCATTGGCAGGAATTGTAATAAATGTCTCCCATATTCCACAAGGAAGCTTCACTTAAAATGTAATATCCCTGATGTACAGTTGCTCTTGCAGTTATCTATCTTCCCTGTACTCTCCATGCAAAAACGTTCTTCCTCCTTGCTGTCGTGTATGTTCTGATATAGTCACTCTTATTGCCTCTCTTCCACTGAGCGATAACTTCCTTTCTGGCTACCTCAATGTGATCTGCGGGCACATTCAGCAGGATTGCCCCTGTCAGAAAAACAATCTCACCAGGATTGCCCCTGTCACAGAAAAAAAATCTCACTCAAATCTTCCAATCCCACAGGCCTTCTGCTGGCGTTCTTCTAGTAATATGGTCAAGCTCTTAATCACGTCAAACAACTGTCTAGCTCTTTCAGCTTGGAAATTTTTTCCTTCTCATACGTTCCCCCTACTGTATACATCTCAATACATGTGTACGTGGAGTACTTGTAGACTTTACATCTTATTGCTTCATCTTAAAAACTCATTGTTCCCCTCATGGAAAGAACAGCTATCCTGGATTCTTCTTACTACTTTTTAAAAACATCACACTTTTGCCTCCATTTTTCTCTGTTTCCTCAGGGAACTGTAGGTGCACACAACCTGTTTGTATTACTTTCTCCCGCTCTCTTCTGGGAGAGTGGTGTAATGCCCTGACTCTTGAGTGTTCTTATGAGTTTCTATATATTAAAGAGAGGTATTTCCCCTCTTTATAGAGGGCCTCTCCTTTTCAGGAAGGAGGCATTGCTGTCTGCTAAATTAGACATAGGAGGGAGCAATCCTGTGGGGATAGATTTCAGCTGACTATCTGCAGGTACCTTGAGATGTACTTGCTTTAAAGCTGTCTCCCTCCTCCAGCATTATATTGAAGTGAGCTGTAAGACATTATTTTAAGTGTTTCTTCTAAATACATATAAGCGTTAAGAGTATTAATTTATAATACGACAGTTTAAGCAAGAAGTATTTATAATAATAAGAGGGTGTGTGTGTGTGTCTCTGTCAGTGCCAAAACCTTGGAACACAGACACCTGAAACTTAGCATGCATGCTAACGGGACTTTAGGGCTGTGCACCACAAAGTTATTTTGTTTTTAAAACACATTAATTAATTTTAATTCATTTACATGTGTCCATATGCTTGAAGGTTGCAGAAACACCTTCAGCCACTAGAGGCAGACTTCCCTAACCAGCACATAACTTTGCAGGCCATATGGTTTGAAGCCAGGGGAGATTACTAGGCTGAGGGACAGAGTTACTCACCTGCCCTTCCCCTGCGTTGTGGGGCAGCCCCCCTCAGGGGAATGGAGTGGGTAGACCCCTCCCTCAGAGGGCGATAGGGGTGCACGATAGGAGGAGCAGGGCTTACTCAGATGGGGCTGGCACAATGTATCCGGCATTAACAGCTGTGTAGGTTTCCTTGAAAGCTTTGCTGTATTGAATAAAGGGCTATTCTAACCTGGACAAAGCTGGGTCCCTTCGCTAGTTATCTATAATAATAAAAGAAGGTGTGTGTCTGTCCCTCTATCAACACTATAGTGCCAAGACAGTAAAACTTAGACACCTGAAATTTGGCATGCATTCTAAGGGGGTGTGCATTTCAAGGTTATTTTGTTTTAAAAATACATGAAGTAATTTAACGTCTGTGTTGTTGAAGCCTGCAGTAACATCTCCAGCCGCTAGGGGAAGACTTCCTTACATACATAGCTTTGCAGTCCATACAGTTCGAAGCTGGGCAGATTAGTAGGTTGAGGGACAGATATATATGGCTGCTGTGGGGTACCCCCTTCAGGGAAATGGCATGGACAGACCCCTCCCTCAGGGGGCTCTAGGTGTGTACCATAGCAGGGGCTGTGCCTAGGGGTGTCAGCAGGCATGGCTTCCCTCAGACAGGGCAGAAACAATATGTCCAGGTGTCCAACTCTGACAGCTGTGTAAGTTTACTTGAAGACTTTCCTGTATCAAACTAAGGGCTATTCCAATAAATAATACATCAGTTGATTATTTATATTATTTATTTATATTTGTTTCATTTATATATCCTGCCTTTCCTCTATGGAGTACAAGGTGGTGTACATTATCTCCTCTCCATTTTATCCTCACAACAACCCTGTGAGGTAGGTTAGGCTGAGAGTCGGTGACTTGCTGAAAGTCACTGAGTGAGCTTCTTGGCTGAGTGGGGACTAGAACTCAGGTCTCCCGACTCCCAGTGCAACACTATAATAAAGCGTTGCTTGTCATCGTTATCTTCTTTCTTTATGAAAATTTTCTGGGATTGTAATTGTTCTCTTTATTGTCCTTCAAAAACAAGCTACATCTTCACATGCAGGGCTTGTATGCTGGACCTGTGTTTCCTTTAGCCACTAAAACATTAACTTCAAGTTTCAGAATGTG
Source organism: Heloderma suspectum (assembly GCF_057233095.1). NCBI lineage: Eukaryota > Metazoa > Chordata > Lepidosauria > Squamata > Helodermatidae > Heloderma > Heloderma suspectum. Next base: position 104,762,887 of record NC_139464.1, read on the forward strand.
GTAGGATTCTAATGATGGTTTAGTATGTTTAATTAAAAACCAGAAGGATCTGAAATATTAATGTTGAACATTAGCATATTCATTAAACAATTAAAATGTTGCTCATGATAAGTGTTTTTTTAACCTGCTTATTAAAGTATGCTATTTTGTATATACTACATCTTATTGAAATTGGGCTGGATAAATCAATCCAGATTGGGTAGTCAGCAAATGCTTCAGTTTCTTCCTGTTTCCATCACTTGTTTCATGGTTCTGATATGAAATAAACAAGCAGATACGGTTTGATTGATTATAATTTTTTTCTTGACCTTCCGTGTTTTGGTATACAGACTGACAGCGTTCATATGTTAGGTATTGGGAAGCTGATTACTTGAGATCAGATGAAATAAATATTGCTTTTTCTTGCAAATTAAATATTTGTGCTAAGAGATTCTCAGTTTTATGAAGAAGGTGCTCTTTGTTCTCATTTGTTTTAAAAAGTAATGCTTGATTGAGCAGCCCAATCTGATCACCTCATTTATGATATATGCTGTATATGAAGGGTTTTCACGACTATTCTTTTGCTATGGCTTCAGCACAGTCATATGCCATGCAAGTCAATGGAACAAGACAATATTTTAGGGACTGAATCAAGAACCCTTGGTGTAGCATCTGAGAAACCATCCTCTATATGATTGCTGTAATAACACTTCTGTGCATGTCTAGAAGGAAGAGTTAGCAGCCATTGTGTTGAACACCTCCCTCCCTCCATAAGAATTTGTGGTATAGGATTTGATTTAGCTAGCTATTTTCTTGTCTTGAAAAATGTTTTAACCGAGCGAAAGTAAATGCAGAGGTAGGGGCACACAGCACCAGAAGCACGGAGAACCCGAATTAAAGAAATGAATCAGAGTAGAAGTAGTCTCAGAAAATCCAGCTTTTCCACCGGAAATCTCCGGCGCGGCTGCAGATTGGCCATGATGTCATCTGCCACCAACAACCTCGAAATGCTCCCAATCTGCAGGAAATCCCCTGTGAGGACCGCCCCCTAAGGAGCCAGCCCCAGGTATCAAGTATTGATACTTTATATTGATCACACTGCATCAATGATGGTTTTAATTGACTAACAAATATATTAGCCTTCCTTACAGCCTGTCTTTAATGAGCTTCCGTCATGCATTAAAAATGTGGTTGTTCAGGCAGGCATTTGGGGTGGGTTAGGGTATTTTAGAAAATGTTTTTATTGTAGAATTTTATTGTTTTAAACTGTTTTATTGTACGTTGTATATCGCCCAGGGTGGCTGGGTGACCAGCCAGATGGGTGATTAATAAAATTAATAATAAATATAAATAAATAATAAATATAAGATAGCCTTGTAAATATGTCCACAGAATTTGTAGGCTGCATTTTTTTAACCAGCCTGCTATTCGACTAGAAGCCTATGTTTCCATGCTGGCTGTAGACAAGATGAAGCCTGGGAATGCAGGCATCTAGATGCCCCTTAGGAGGCTAGCAAAAAAAATGCCTTCTGCCAAATGGACTGGTGAGGGGACTGAGTGCTCCATCCCTCCTCAAGCCTGCAGTATTTCTGTGCTGCTGATGGAGGGAAGGGTCTGACGGAAGGGATAGCACATAAACCAAGCAAGCTGGTAGAGACGGGACAGAGCAATCTGACCCTCCTCTGCCTGCCCACTCATTTGTGTGCCTGGAATTCCATGTAGTCGTCTATGACTACTAGGAAAGGAAAGGTTCCTCCTGTGCAAGCACCGAGTCATTGCTGACCCCTAGAGGGACGCCGCTTGCGCTGGCGTTTTCATGGCAGACTATAGCGGGGTGGTTTGCCATTGCCTTCCCCAGTCGTGACTACCTTTCCCCCAGCAAGCAAGGTACTCATTTTACCGACCTCGGAAGGATGAAGGGCTGAGTCGACCTGAGCCGGCTACCCGGGACCCAGCTTCCACTGAGATCGAACTCAGGTCCTGGGGAGAGTTTCGGTTGCAATATTGCCGCCTACCACTCTCAAGTTGTTAAATATAAGACTGATATAATACCTTAGAAAGATGCAATCAGCAAGTACTTATCAACTTTTAAATCTATATGCTGAAAATGTATGCAGCTGTCAGGTGGTTTTTTGTGGGGTCTTTTTTTTTGCTGCCTGGTGATGTTTAACAACACTTATATGGGCCCCTTTTGAGTGATAGACTGTTGCAGCAAAACCAAACAAATCCTCACATTTTTGCTGGCCTTGGTCACAATGCCATAATTTGTGGTTGCTGGGATCTTAGCCCTCCAATGCAATCCTATGCATCTTTACTCAGATGTATGCCCCACTGATCAATAGGGGTTACTTCCTGTGTAGGATTGTAGTCCCTGACCTTTTGCTACACCTCCACAAGAGGTCAGGGACAATCTCCAGCTACCTTTTCCAACTCCAAACTTTTTGGATCTGGGATAGGGGAGTAGGGGCATTTGCTTTTGGTGCTGGCTGGTCAAGGTACTTTGGCTGTCCACCACTAAAATTGCCAGTCCCAGCCTTCTGCTGTGGTTGATACTGGAAGGAGAAGCAGGGATCTTCCCTGTTCTGAAGGTTTAGTGTGAGTGTGGAGATGATCCTGATCCCAACCCCTAACCTGGCTTCAAGCTAGAGGGGGAAAGCTGGAGTTCCCCTTGTCACCTTCACTTAGATGATGATGAAACACTTGCCAAGGCGAGGAGGGTGGCAAGTGGAAATGTGACTCCTGGCTTTGCTTCAGACCTTAGGTTGAGTGTCAAGTCACATTTCAAGAGCAAACAAATAGCTTTCCCTGGCAGTGTGTATTGCTCTGTTGTTTCCATTCCAATAAGCACAGGTTGAACAGGAGTACTCAATATATATCCCCCTCCCCTCCCAGCTTTCCTCAACAACTTTTAAAATATTATATTGGTAGCCTGGAAGAAATTGGTAGTTTAGAAATTTTGTTGAAAAATTAAGTTGCTTAAAAATATTGTATTTATTTGTTTATTTATTTATTTCATTTCTATACCGCCCAATAGCCGAAGCTCTCTGAATATTGTCTCACCTCAAAACTAGTGGTAAGAGCTTCTGTTTTAATATACCAAGTACTTCATATGTAGTTTGTGTGGCCTGTTATGAAGGGGAAAGGAAAAGTAACATTGGCTTTTAGGTACCAGGTTTAATAGTTTTTTTCTTTTTTAAAATCTATTTTTATTTTATTTTTACAAATAAAATAACCACTACCAACAATATAATCAAAATCTTCAGTTTCTGACATTACAGTATTCTAAAAAAAAGAAAAGAAAGGGAGGATAGCAAAAGAAGGAAGAGGAAAAAAGAAAAAAAGAAAAAAAACAGAATTATATTAAACTTCAATAAGAACAAACCAAATATTTAAACAGTCTTATAGCACAGAAATAGAAGCAAACAATCCATTTCCATTAGCCATAAATTACTATTCAGTTAACACGTATTAATAAACATTAAAGGTTTAGCCGGCAAGGAACAGCAACAACAATAATCCCATAGTGATATTAATAGTAATAATACTAATGAAAAAGGGAAAAAAGAAAAGTTTAAGAGAAAGACAAAAACAGGACCAAATCATTTATATATTTTAAGTAGTATCATATCTAAAAATAGATTTATATGTGTACTCACACATACACACACAAATATGCACTTTATTACAATATATCATAAAGACATATTTATAAATATATCATAAAGATATATTTAAGCCACGGTGGCTTAGTGGTTAAGACGCTGAACTGCAGACTGGAAGGTCGGCAGGACAGCAGTTCGAGACCCGAGTGCTGCGTGACAGAGTGAGCTCCTGTCTTCATTCCCAGCTTCTGCCAACCTAGCAGTTCGAAAGCAAGAAATTGCAAGTAGATAAATAGGTACTGCCTCGGCGGGAAAGGTAACAGCGTTCTGTGCACCTCGGTGTACAGTCATGCCGGCCACATGACCATGGAAGCGTCTTCGGACAGCGCTGGCTCTTCGGCTTAGAAACGGGGATGAGCACCGCACCCTAGAGTCGGACACGACTGGTTGGGGACACCTTTACCTTTTTATCATAAAGAAAGAGGAGAAAGAAGAAGAAAAATGCAAACATTTATCTTTGGCCTACTGCCTAACTGCTTATCAGCTAAAACCCAAACAACACTTCAAAAGAACAGTGAAAATAGCTAAGTTTCAACTCCAGAGGCTGAGAGAGTTGGTTCCCTGAATTTAATTTTAATACCAATTAAAAATGTTTCTGCAGCGTCAGGATCCAAGAATCTTTTCATCTGATCTTCAAAAAGAACACAAAATGTAGCCAGATATTTAATATGATATTTCAGGTTAATTTGCTTTGCCAGACTTCTTGCCTTGGCAAATTGCCTTCTTCTGTCAGCAATTTCTTTCGTATAATCATGAAAGAGCATAATCTTGTCATTTGCTTGTCCCCACCGGAGCTCACCTCGTTCTCGTGTGAGAGGCATAAGGTAGTTTTTTGTGGAGACTTGTGAAAATTGAACAATAACAGTCCCAGAAGTCCCTTTAGTGCCATACATTGAACCAGGAGCACAATATGCATGCTCAATATCAAGTAAAAAATCAGATGGTAAAGCAAATAGCTCATGCAAAAGTTTATCCATAAATTCTGCCAAGCCTATATCAGTAGCCACGTCTTTGATACCAAGGAAACGGAGATTCGCTCTGCGTGTAAAGACCTCCAGTTGAGAGATTCAAGCAGACAAGACATTATGAGACACTTTCTTTTTTCCCAATACTTTTTATTCTACTTTTTATCTTTATTAATGAAATAAAGAATACCAACAACATAATCACCACCTACAGTTTCCAACATTACAGTATTCTTTGGACGACACAGCAACAACCAAAAAAAGAAAAAAGAAAATATAAAAAGGAAAGAGAAGGAAAACGGAGAAAGAACAGGAAAACAAAGGGAACAAGAGAAAGTATTTTAAAAAAAGTTACATAAAAGGTTAAATTTAAACTCACACATATACTTCAAGTAGCACTCTACTTAAAAGATTATACTACTGCCAATATTACAATTCAGTACAGTCTAGGTAATCCATCTTATTTCAGTAACATATCCTCAGATCTATAGCAAGGAAACAGGCATACAATTCTTTTCCCATAGCCATAAAATGCTTTTCAACTAACATATAATAGTAAAGCTAAAATCAACCAACCAAGAATATTACTAATCATAGTCTCAAAATAATAATAATAAGAATTAAAAAAGAAGGATATTATTAAGGATAAAAGAAAAAAAAGCAACAACAATCACTAGTATATTTTATACTATCTATATTTTAGATAGTATCATTTCTAAATATATATATATATGAGTGTGTACATTTCTATACACCCACAAACTGGAATTTTATATACAGTATATCATGTCTATTATAAAAAAAGGAGATAAAAGAAAAGGGACCCCCCCCCCCCAGATATATGTAAACAATCATCTCTGGCATATTGCCCGGATCTTTCCTCTATATTTCCACCATTTCTAGGAGCCTTTGCCAAGGGAGGTGTGTGTGTGTGTGGGGGGGGGGCGGTGGTTCCCGTTCCTTTTTTCCTTCCCTTTGATGTTGCCATCCTTCTCTTTAAACAAATTTTGCAGGTCCTCAAATATTGGTATTCTTTAATCCATAAATACTAAAAACTACATTTGGAGCTTGTCACCCCTGTGTTCTCCTAATTAGATAGGAGTTTCAAAACAGCTTTGAGTAGGTGTCTTTGCTCCAGAAAACTAACCTTGGAGTCTAGCCCTTCTGCTGCTCTGCAAAAGGAGCTACTCTTCCAAGATTTCATCCAGATGGTACTTTTGCTTCCCCTTTTAACTCCAGGGGAAGATAAAAAGGTTTCTCAGCCTTTTCCCCACTGTTTGAGATAAGCAACCTGCAGAGCTCTGCAAGTCACTGCCAGATGCCATGGCTCCAACCAGATGTCTCCCAGTTTAATAGTTTTTTAAATAATTCTTTGAACACTCAAACCATTATGCTGGCATTCATAATATTTAGATTTGAGTCTGTGGAAATCCTTTTTATTCTTTGACAGTAGCTGATGCTATGATAACTCACAAAAGCTCAAGCTTTATTCAAAAGTATATAAAAACAAACGGAACAAGATATTGCAGTGTATCGCAATCTCCAACAGGTATGCACTTGTCCCCAGCCTTGTAGTGCTGTTCAGGCCTTGGAAGACTTTCAGGATTGGGAGGGAAGGACAGTTTTTCTTTCTGATCCCATGAACCCTTCCCCTGCTGTGCTATATTGTGATACTGAGCTGAAGTTTGGAGCTGGTTGCCAGACCCAAATCTGAGCATTTTATAGCTATTTCCTGCATTTAGATGCCCTTCAAAAAGCTTTCCCAAGCAGGTGGCTCTGGAGAGTGGGAAAGCAAAGATACTTTCCCCCCTCCTTTCCTTCTTCCTGAAACCCCTCCCTGCATAATTCAAGAAATTGGTATTTTTTAACCTCATTACACATATTCTCCCCCCCTCTGAAAATGTAAAGCATCATCATCATTATCATCATTAACGTTTCTATACCACCCCATAGCCGAAGCTCTCTGGGTGGTTTACAGAAGTTAAAACATTAAAATACAATACACAAAGTTTAAAAGCCATTTCCATAAAAGCACGCATACAATATACACAAACAACATATAACTAAAAACAACTTTGAACAGTCATTCATAACTAAAGACACATCAAGGACTGATTAAAACTCATCATGTGCTGCCAAATGCCTGGGAAAAGAGATAGGTCTTAACCTGGCACCGAAAAGATAACAGTGTTGGTGTCAGGCAGACCTCATCAGGGATCCCATTCTACATATGCGGGGCCACCACTGAGAAGGCCCTCTCCCATGTTGCCACCTTCTGTGCTTCCCTCAGAGGAGGCACCTGGTGGAGGACCTTAAATGCTGAACGTAGAATAGTTTCATTTCAGGAGAGGCGTGCTGTCAGGTATTGCAGTCCCAAGCTGTGTAGAGCTTTATAGGTTAAAACCAGCACCTTGAATTGAGCTTGGAAGCATATAGGCAGCCAGTGCAAGTGGGCTGCCTATATTTAGGGGTTTGAGCAGGAGAATTCACTCTTCCCCCCTCTGGTTTCCTTCCTCCCCGCAACTGACACCTCAACATTCCATACATCCTGGAAGCTTGGGTTTTCAATTTTTAAATTTTTTTACAGGCTTTTATACTTCTGCATACGTTGGGTGTGTAGAAATCACTACCTTATTAGTGGATTGGCCCCTTTTCATTTCTAAACTGCTAGGTATTTGGCCTCCTAAGTTTGCTATTAGAGTAAGATTTTATTCTATTTGGTGTATTAAAGAAATAGAATTTGAAGGGTGCAGATATCTGGATTACAGTTAGAGCATGTTTGTCTTCTAAATATGCCAATAGTTACTGGGGGGAAAAGAAATGGTGCTGCTAGGCTTTTTTCTGGTTGTATTGTTATATTGTGGTTTTAATGCTTTTATATTTTATATTGTTTGATCCTGCGCTTTTTGGTTTTAATTTTTGTGATCTCCCAGAGAGCTTCAGCTATTGGGTGGTATAGAAACGAAATTATAAATGAATGAATGAATGATGAAATCTTTTGAATTCTGATCAGGAAGCCCTTGCTTTTGAATGGTAAAGTTAAGGTGGCTGAATTATGGTGGACTTCTTTGGGGATATGCACCTGTGCTTTTATCTGCCTGATCTTGGTTTTATTATCAGTGTTATCTGCATGCTGATGGGTACATGGGAACATTTTGGGTGCTCTTAACATTTTAAAAAGATTTCCTCAAAGAAGATTGAGATATATTGTGCTTCAGATGCAAGATCAAGCATATCTCTATTTAATGAGCACTATAATCCTTCTCTGGATTCTGTAAACCAGCTTTGGAACCCAGGGTTGGAATGGGGGGTATTTGGGGCTTGGTACAGCTCCAGTAGTCTAATCTACTGCCCTGCCCTGCCCTGCCCTGCCCTGCCCTGCCCTGCCCTGCCCTGCCCTTCCACTTTGCATGTAAGCCAGTGGTAAACTACCTGCATACCTGAGAAGGAAAATGGGCAGTGTGATGCCTAGATCCCATTGGGATCTATTAACTGTGTTGTCATATCTCCACTGCATGCTGCTTGGAGTCCATTGGGATTCAAATGGTGGTGCTGCTGTCAAGTAAATTTACTTAAGGAGCAGCAGTATAGCATTTTGGAAGACTTCAGTCGATCTCCCGACCAGCGGTGGGGTGTACTCATTGTCAGGCAGGGCAGGGAGGGCTGTCTGTAAATCACAGGTGATTTCATGTTTGTTTGGAGAGCAAATATCAAAACAAGCCACTAGGTGGCAACACATTAATTTGAAAGTAACTGAAAATTAGTTTTAAAATAATTGAATAAAACTAGGCAAACCCCTCTAAATTGAAACTATAAATAGACTATTTTTTTAAATGAGCAGTGAATAAAAGTTTTGAGAAATTTTAATCGATTTAAACTCATTGCTAGTTATGTAGATAATTTCTTCAAAAATAAAACCAGGTAGAGGAATGTAATACTTAATATAATGTTGTGCAGTGTGCCTCAACAGTGTTTATGGTCTTGAGAATGCTATCTGTCTATTGCCTTCAGATTAGAGAAAGTTTGGGTTTCTTATTTAGAAGGCCCGTATATAGAGTACTCTTAAATAGAGGAGTGGGTTCATTTCCCTGGTTAAGGTTCATTTCTTCAGGTCTGAATCAGTATTTTCGGTTTTGTGGGAGGAGGATATAAAAAGAGAGAGTCAGAAAGATCAGAGCTGTAGGAGCAGAATCAGGGAGACTAGAGCCTGAAGAAGGAGTGGAAGAAGCAGCCTGGAGAAGTCTAAGTACAGCTAGGGTAAAGGAACTCATGTTTTGCACTTTTATTTTCTTTTAATGCCTTTTGTATCACTCAGCTCTATTGTGTAAGTACCTATAGTTGTGATGGCTTGCTTTAAATTTACCAGTAAACTGTTGTGGTTAAACCCCAAGTGTCTGGTGTGTCAGTCACCCCACATTATTGGAAAAAGGAAGGTAAAAGAAGGAAGGTGGGACTCTTAAGGAGGCTAGAGATTCTTAAGCAGTTGCTCAGTGGGTCTAGGTCAGTGGTTCTCAACCTTCTTAATGCCGCGACCCTTTAATACAGTTCCTCATGTTGTGGTGACCCCCAACCATAAAATTATTTTCGTTGCTACTTCATAGTGGTAAAATTATTTTCGTTGCTACTTCGTACTTCCAAAGTGGCTCCGGACTAGGGATAGCAGAGAATTTCTCCCCGAATCTTTGGGCGGCCAAGCGCCAACTCATTCGGCCCCCCGAAATCGGCGATGAAATTCTCCGCCACCCCCCTGCCCCGACCCCGAGATGGGACTTACCTTTGGCGAATGTCCCTCCCGGCGGCGGGTCCTGGCGGCGGTTTGTCGGCCTTTCGTCGGGGGTGGGGGCGGCAGCCAGTCTTCCGACCGGCTGCCGCCACCACCATTACAAAGTAAAGTGTAAAAAAAACAATAACCCCGTGATAGGCTACGTAACTATTAACGTAGCCTATCACGGCTAGATTTCCAAAGTCAGCCGTGATAGGCTACGTAAATCTTTACGTAGACTACCGGGACCAAATAAGGAATGCAAATGGTGGCGCCCATAGGGCGCCGCCATTTGCGTACGTGCTTTTTTTTTTTTCATAGTCACCCGTGATAGGCTACGTAATGATTTACGTAGCCTATCATGACTGACTTTGGAAATCTAGCCGTGATAGGCTACGTTAATTGTTACGTAGCCTATCACGGGTTTGTTTTTTTTTACACTTTTTGTTTCGCGGCCGGGGAGACGGGGCGCTTCTCCCCGGCCTGAATTTCGGCCGGGCGAGGCGGGGCGCCTCCCCCCCCGGCCTTGTCAGGGTGGACACTGAGCCCATAGAATCCCAGAATAGTTCTGATTCTGAGGAAGAGCAGTTGCTCCTGGGAGAGGAGCGCGCTCCTCTTTCCCAGGACCAACAGCTGACGGAGATTCCTCCCACCGGCATTCCTAGTTTAGTTAGCAGTCCAGGGAGTGACCAAGCACAGATAGCAGACTTGGTGGATGCACGACGCAGACGCAGAGAGCGGCGCCAGATGGAGGGCGCGGAAAGGAGGCGAAGTGCCAGGTTGGCGTGCAAACAACGGCTACGCCCAGAGGCTCCAAGGGAAAAGGGGAGGGACTCTCCCTAGTCCTTAAGTTCAGGGGTCTGCCAGTAATTCCTTTTCAAACGGGGACCAACTGTTCCAATTTAGGGCATAGGTACTGTGCTGCTCAGATCTAGTTGCAATCGGTATAGTTGTTAAGTTGTAAAAGAAGAATAAAGCTTTGAAAGGAATTCCTTTGTCTGTGTCTGGACTTGGCTACTGGTTTAGACAGAAAGAGACCTCCAAGGAGCCCTTGACAGGCCTGAATTTCGGCCAGGCGAGGCGGGACTCCTCCCCCCCCTCGCCTGAACTTCGGGGGTAGAAGCGAAGCGCCTCCCCCCTACCGCGAAGCACCCCTGCAAAAAGGTAAGTGACTTTCGTACATCCCTACTCCGGACTCCACCCGCTCTCCAGAGGCGCCCAGGGAGAAAGTGGATCCGGCAGCCGGGCACTGGAAAGGCACCTCCCCGCCTGCAAGAAGCCCTGCTTGAGCTGCATGCATGCAGCCAGCAGCTGGCTCCGCACGTGGGGCAAGAAGAGAAAGCCCGGCTCATGTGGAGAGCAGCTCCCGTTCTCGGCTGGCGCGGGATGGCGCTTTCGCTCTTGGGCACTACATGCCGCGACCCCACGCCCCTGAGGCTCGCGGAAAAAGCTGCACTCTTCAAGCACCTCGTCCTTCACTCGAGGGCCTCCCGGCGTTTCCCATAAGCATGCACGCTTGGCAGAAGATCTGATGCCGCCGCCCCCGGCCCTTCTGTTCCCTCTGCTCGGCCTGGACTCGGTCCAGAAAGAGGCTAATGTGGTAGATGCCGCCACCGGCTGCTCTTCTTGCCGCCAGCGCCTCCTTTGCCGGCTGGGCGGGCCAGAGGCTCGGTTCCTCAATTGCAGGCCCTCCCCTCTTCTCTGGATATTACCTCATCGCCCAAGCCCCGCTGCCGGGGAGGGAATGCCCGAGCAGGGCCTGGAGTTTCTAAGCAACTGGCGCCCATACACCAACAACAGCTGACCCCACTTGCGCTGCATCATTAGAACTTTGCCAGATTTAAAAATAAAATCAGAAATATGTGTTTTCCGATGGTTTTAGGCGACCCCTGTGAAAGGGTCGTTCCACCACCAAAGGGGTCGCGACCCACAGGTTGAGAACCGCTGGTCTAGGTCATACAGGAAGCCCTGACACAAGGTTACTGAAACTTTTACTAGCTTGCTTCTCCGTGCATGCTAGTGTTTGTCATTTGTGGACTTCAAACAGATACACACACAAAGCCCAACTTCTGTGAAGCTTCTTTGCCTGGTAATCAGTAGTAAGTAATAATCAAGTGACTAATTTTTCATTATGCAGGCTCTTGAATATTCACTAAAATATAAAATGGTTTTAATCCTTGTTAGTGTTTGTGAGTTAGACTTGGTGGGATAATATTTGTTCAGGATTATTGAAATGTGTAAAGAGTAGGGATGCATGAAAGTCACTTACCTGGTCTTGCAGCTTGCTTCGCGGTGGGGGGAGGCGCTTCGCTGCTCCCCCCGAAGTTCAGGCCGGGGGGGGGAGGCTTCCCTCCTCGCCCGGCCGAAATTCAGGCCGGGGGGGAGGCTTCCCGCCTTGCCCGGCCGAAATTCAGGCCGGGGAGAAGCGCCCCGTCTCCCCGGCCGCGAACTTCAAAAGAAAAAAAAAAAACGCCCCTGTGATAGGCTACGTAACGATTAACGTAGCCTATCACGGCTAGATCTCCAAAGTCAGCTGTGATAGGCTACGTTAATCGTCACGTAGCCTATCATGGGTGACTTTGAAAAAAAAAAAAGCGCGTATGCAAATGGCGGCCCCCATAGGGAGCCGCCATTCGCGTTCCTTATTTGGTCCCTGTAGTCTATGTAAAGATTTACGTAGACTACGGCGAAAATAAGGGCAACGCTATTTGCGTTGTTCTTATTTTCGCCGTAGTCTACGTAAATCTTTACATAGACTACAGGGACCAAATAAGGAACGCAAATGGCGGCTCCCTATGGGGGCCGCCATTAGCCGTACGCGCTTTTTTTTTTTTAAAGTCGTGATAGGCAACGTGACGATTAACGTAGCCTATCACGGCTGACTTTGCAAATCTAGCCGTGATAGGCTACGTTAATCGTTACGTAGCCTATCACGGGCATTTTTTTTATTTTTTTTTACTTTTCTTGTAATGGCGGCGGCGGCAGCTGGTCGAAAGACCGGCTGCCGCCCCCGCCCCTGACGAAAACCTGCTGAACCGCCGCTGGGACCCGCGGCCGGGAGGGACATTCGTGAAAGTTAAGTCCCATCCCGGGGGGGGGGGGGCGGGGGGCGGAGAATTTCTCCCCGAACAACCTTCGGAGGACCGAATGCGTTGGCACTCGGCCCCCCGAAGTTTCGGGGAGAAATTCTCCCCCATCCCTAGTAAAGAGTGATCTTGAAATGTTGCCCTTAGAGAGAATGTGCATGTATAGTTAACGGCAAAGTAAGTTCTTATTGTATGTTGCACAGTGCAGTCCGGTGCATGTTTACTCAAATGTTGGTAAAAGTATATAGGATTGCACTTTAAATTTTGTTTACCAGTGGTTTGCCCTAACTAGCATGCCGTAGCTTCATTTGTGCTTCTTATAACTGGTGTGTCAACTGAAGTGTGTCTTTATTTTAAGCCATTATTTTTACTTCTATTATATTTGTCAATCTAGCTATAAAGAAAAGGGTAAGCAGCCTTTTAAGTATATAATAAAAAAAGAAAAGTGGGAAGAATAGTGGTCAGGCTATTCTTCGAACATTGTAATTTTTATAGGAGGCCAATATACAGTTTAAAACTGAGTATAATTTAAATTGCTCTCTCATAAATAAATACATTATAAATAATGTATCATGAATGGTGGAAAGATTTCCAGAAACCTTGATTTTTAAAAATACATATTTTTAAAAGTTATATCCTTCAGAGGCAATATAAGAAATATTTCTGTTTTCCTTCAGCTCTCAGCGTAGTCTGTAGTCAAATCAGGCCTTATACTGGAGCAGGAATTAAAATATAGGATTAACTCCAGTGTGCTATAACTCTTATTTAGAAGGTCTGTATACACAGTACTCGAAGTATCAAATAGCGCTACCAAAAGATCACCTATTAAAATCCATGAATAGGTATTCAAAATATAATGTTGCTTCTTTCTTAATGTAATTTGTCTCATTTCTAGTTTAAGCCTCACAGTAAAGGAAGAAATGCTGGATAACTGCTCTTGCTTCCTTTAAAGTAGAAACAAGATACTGGTGTTTCTTCAGGCATTCTTCTATTTATTCCTTCCCCTCTTTGAAATACAAAGGAGGTCAGGTATTACCAATTGTATTATGGTGAAGGACTGGTTTGATGACTCAGATGTGAGATTAACTGAATAAGTATGAACATTAACCTTAAAATAGATATAGAGGAAAAAGAAAAGTGTAACAACCAGGATAAAAAAGCTCTCTCTATATTTCTGTTTTATGACTTACAAAATTGATGGTTTAATACATATTTTTCTAAGTATAATAAGAGTCCTGGTGCTTGCTTCATGAAAGATAAGCTCCTGAGGGCACTACCTATATATGCTTTAAACATTTTAAGTTATTTTTAAGAGAATGCTGGTTTGAAGAGAAACTAATAGTGGACTTGTATTGCATATTCTGCTGCTTTAATCTTGCAGCAAAGATCTATTCTCCGTTTATGCTGGCTCTAGTGCTTTAGAATATGTACTAAATCCCCTGTGCGGGTGGATCTTGGAGATACATTGGCAAAAAGGACTCTACATCCGTGTAACTCTGCCAGTGGGAGGGACAGAAATGGGCAGCAGAGTGGGAAGAGTTGCACTTAAGATTAAGTTAAATGCCCTCGGATCCTGTTCCCAGCCTCTATGATGATGTGATGTTACATCACCTCTTTTACTGGTGTAAGTCAAAACAACCCCCTTGAGCTCAATGAAGAGCCGAAATACATGGCTTCTCTCTTGCTCTGCTTACACTGCTGTGTGGGAGCATCGGATTACAAATAACCTGCAGCCAATCATGGCTCGCCTATAGCAGCATATAGAGTCTGTAATTCAGATGCTGGGGTACACAGGATAGGGCTATGTCTCTGTGGCCTCATGTTGTGCGCGCTTAGAGTAAAACAAAGGCAATTTTGGGAAAGGGACCCATGGTGAAAGGGCACCCGGGACAGAAAGGCAGCACTACTTACAGTCTGGTCTCAGATCGCATCTAGGAAGAGCACATTGCTAACTCTTCTCAGAACCCTTACAGGTACTCTGCCTCAGGAATCCAGGCAGAAAGGATGCAAGGCCGATACACAGGTAATCAGAGTGTGTGTGTGTGTGTGTGTGTGTGTGTGTGTGTAAATGCCTTAAAGTAGAACAGCTGCAAATGTCTCCCATGTCTCTTTCCTCTGCAGTATTGTCAACTATATATTGGCTCAACTGTTTTGGGTAACCAGTCCTCTCTCCCTCAACAGCCAGTAGCACTATCTCTGAACTGTGTAGAAAGCAAGCAAGAGGGTCAGGTGGGGGCATGAAACCCTACATGCCAGTAAGCTCTCCATTGGTAAATGCCAGGCACTCCAGATCAAACACTGCTAGCGCTGGCCACACACTCATTATTTCTTGTATTTGTCTTGCAGGATCACAGCCTGGGAACATGGAATACAAAGTTCCATTACAGCTCCCTTCAGGGTAGGTAGTGTCTTTGTCATGACACTATCTCCTCCAGCAGGGAGTGGAAGGCTGGCATAAGGACACTAAAAAGCATCTAGGGGGTAGCACACTCTCTATCAGTTGCTACTAAGCATCTAACTCCAGAGGCTGTTGCAGCTACTGAACATGACTCATTATTGTCCCTGTGTCTCTCTTTGCTCTTCACAGGCATCTCTCCATCAGGTGGACACCCAAGGATGTCTCCAGAAATGGGTGTTTGTGCATCAGCCTCAGCTTGGGCATCCTGGCATCTGGGGTCAAGTTTGAGTCCAGAAGAACCCCAGAACCCCAAGCTATGTTTTCAAAGGGAGTGCTACCCTATCTAACAAAGGGCTGAAACCCCATCTCAGGAACAGGTCTACTGACTAGGAGCACCACTATCTTGTCTGGATTAAGCTTCAATTCGTTTGCCCACATCCAGTCCATTAGTACCTCGAAACCCCAGTTTAGGACATCTATAGCCTCCTTAGAACATGGAGAGGTCAAAGATGTTCACCAGGGCCATCCAAACTTTAGTTAGGGGTAGGCAACCTAGTGGCCGCCAGGTGTTGTGTGTGAGTGGTATAAGGGGATTTAAACCTGTGTTTGCAGGGATCCCTGGAGCATCTCAGTTGCTGGGGTCTTCCTGACTGCATCATAGTTGATGTGGTGGTGGCAGGGATCTAGAAATTCTGGCTGACATTGGTAGACAACCATTTTTTTGCTACTAGCCAGTTATGAAGTACAATCCCACCATGATTACAGCAACAATAAGTCCCAATGAACTCAGCTGGACTGATTTCTGAATTGACATATATAGGATTGTCCCATGTTTTTTTTTTAAACATGGCTCTTGACAGTTCACCCTTTTTAATTTCTAAAGCTGATTTCCCCTACACATATAACATATATATTTATTAAAAGCTCTAATATTATAGAGCAGATTGATACAAACCCCGAAATGTGGCTAAATATGACTTTTGGCCTGTAAGTTGCCTATTTTAATTTCCTGTAAATAACTTGTATTGCAAGCATGAAGAAAGAATGGCAGATTTTTCAAGAAGGAATACTGTGGCACCTTAAGCTTTTGTGTGGTATGAGTCTCCATTGGGTAGGTAGGGACCCCCAACCCTTTTGGGCCCATGGACACATTTGGAATTTTGAGAATTGGGTGCTGTCACAAATGGCTGCTATTGAGGGGAAGGTGCCCACTCACGAAACGGCTGCTGTGCTACACACAGATCCAGACTGAACCCCCCTCCCCCACACACCCCCAGGGATGGGGATCAAACACTCATGCTCCTTCAGAATGAGGGAGGGACTATACAGACAAACACAGAGAAAGAATTCTACCCCCACTCCATTTCAAGATGCTTGCTCTGTTTTCAAAAAATATTAAATGGACTGTCTCAATTAAGTTGCAGTTATATACACATTTATCTGAGAGTAAATTTTGTTGAACCCTTTAGGACTTCTAAGTCAGCATGTATAGGGTTGCACTGTCAGAGAAGAGTAGATAGGTTTCCTCCTTCCCTTCTAAGTGAATGAAACTCTCCACACCTAGATTTAATAATTGCTCATTCATTCGCAAGCAACATTCCGAAAACCTACAAAGAACAAGTTGCCGGTCTCTTGTCAACATTATGGCTGCCACCCCCCCACCCCATGCCAAACATGCAAGTAAATATTCAGCTCCAAGCAGTTAATGTTTTGGAGGCAAATCCTTGCATTACACAACACTCCAATTATTAGGTCCCCCTGCTGAAGGGCATACAGAAATGTGCAAGAAGGGGATAACTTCAATACGACTTTGTGGGATTTTATGAACTTTATGGTACAGCACAAAGAGTTAAATCAATGTCCCCAGTCACATGGTCTTTTATGGAAAGATTTATTGGGTTAACTGAGTATAAGCTGATAAAGATAAGAGATCAGACAAGCAACACAATTGTATGTAACAAGGATCAAGATAAAGATGTATGGATGTTTTTATTGATATCTCACGTTAAGTTATTTAATGTATTGTTAAATATGAAAAAACCAATAAAATATATTTTAAAAAATTAGTGCCAGCTTCTGTTGCTCCTGCAGATGTTGGTGCAAGTAGCACCAACTCCCTCTTAACTCAACCCCATTCCAATCTGCATACTGCAAGACACATATTCTTTAGATTATCCCTTCTCTCTCTCTCTCTGCCTTTGCTGATGTATGAAGCAGCGTAACCTCCCTCTTGACTGGATTCTTGTGTGCAGGAAAATGCTCAGTTTGAGTTCCCCCCTCCATTTTTGTGCTTTCTCCTGCTGCCGCCACTGCCTTGGGAAACATAACCAACCTCTTTTCCACTGCAAAAAGCCTTCACCTTTGGCTGTGTCTGCTGCTGTGCAAACACCTGATCATATGAATAATTAGATGTGTCTAAGCCTATTGATTTCATTGAACTTAAGCATGCCTAACTCTGTTGATTTTGATTTGATTTAATATTTGTTTGCTGCTTTTCCAGCAGCAGAGTTGAATTCAAAGTGGCTCACAACAATAATAAATCAGAAAATATCATAAATATCTCCATCAATAAAGCGATATAATCATATCAAAAAACAAAGTAACATATTGGTAAAGCAAAAACAAATAATAGTAAATAAATACAGTTGGATATACATGTATAATAATTCAAAATAGTTGATCAGAAGTGAATGCTGTGCAACACTCTTGCCTCTGGTATGGTGGTGAGTGTTTTTGCTGGGTAGAAGGTGCTGCAGGGTCTTTGAATCTGACTGTGTGTCGTTTGTGAAGGCACAGGGCAATATTGAGGAATTTTTCCTGTTCCTATATATGGATTGGCTCTTTTCATGCATGGGTAACATGGCAGTTTTGGTTGGTATGGTACTCTGATTGGGGGAGTTGGTAGTGTATCAGTGGCTATCAGAGTTGCTATGTTCTGTATTCAAGGTGATACTGCAATGCTGTTGGAAGTGCATGGAAGTCCCAATTAAGTCATGATGTTTTTACAGCAATGTTAGCAGCTGCTGGTGCAGTTTGGATCATAGGATTGTTCTTAATTCCATTTCTCCTTGTTGCAGTCTCTACTGTCTACCTTCATTTTTCTATTTCCTCTTGAAATCTTCCTGTGGCTTCCTTTTAAAGTCTCTTATAGCTTCATTTTCCTTTTAAAGTCTCATATACCCCTGTAAAAGATTTCTACCTTCTGTTTTCTTTTTCAACCTCTCAGAAATGCCAACTCCTCTTTCCCAGTTTCACTAACTTTGTAGTCCTATACAGGTCTACTCAGAGGTAACTCCTACTCAGAAGTATATTCAGTGGGACTTACTTCAAGGCAAGCAGGCATAGGGTTGTAGCCCAAATTATCTTTATCCCCTCTTCTTCCAAGTAGTGTAAAATGGCTAGTGAGTTTAATTAACTGACCAGCTATTCTTCATCCTGGTTTTTGTTTTTTAATCTTGTTCCTCATCCAGTTGCTTGGGACATTGGATAGGGTGAAGTGGAGCACTGGGAAATTTAAAAAAACTGCTAGTAGAGTATAGAAGTATTCCAAGATTACATTGGTGGTGCATTGCCATAAAGTACAGAATTCCATGTAACCACTAGCTTTAGCTCTAATTTAACATAGGAATTGTTACTTGAGATTAAAGGTGCTTTCAGATGGAAGGGTCCTACTGCTAACCATTAGAAGGCATTGTGCAAGAAGCAATGGGAAAATGGGAGGGTTATGAGTAAAAGACATTGTCATCTTGACCCCCTATAAAATTCCGTGAATGAGGTGGAATGATGGCTAAATAAATGCCTCATCTGGTTCATTCTTTTTGACTGATAATGTAGATTAATAATATGGATTACAGATGTCACATTTATTTCAATTATTTGTAATATTTATAAATCCTATGCTCTCTTCCTGAAGGCAGCTTAGGTATTGTACAAGTTTTAAAACACAATGCAGATCATAAGGGAATAAAAAATTACACAATAGAAATCCAATAAATCAGTAGTAATAAAACTGAACAATAACATTCCCAGATAGTCATTTCAGTAGCCAGCTATCTAGCAGAACTTCCGCCACTGGCAAAAGCTTTTTTAAAAAACAAAATGTTTTTACTTGGCTGAAGAAATGATGGACCTCCCTCAGGGAGGGTATTCCACAATATAGGTGCAGCAACAGGTGAAGCTCTGCTTCTTGTGCTTGGTTTTTGCTTGGATGAACAATGGAATAGAGCTTCTCCCGCTCAGTTCTTGGGGAACAGGGAGGGACATATGGGAGAAAATGTCTCCCAGGTATGCCAGATGTGGGCTTCTTTTAGGGTTTAAAGGTAAGGACTGACTCCAGAATTGTGCCCACAAGTGAATAGCTAGTGCAGTTGAGCTAAGATCAGAATTTGATATTCTCTATGGGTTGTCATTGTTAAAAGGCAAGTTACAGAATATTGCACTAGCTACAGCTTCCAAGCCATCTTCAAGATTTGATTGTGAATGGCTTGTAAGATGTAATTTTTTTTCAATCTCCTGAGTTTATTTTTATGTTCCGTCTATAAAATAAAATAACCCTACACATCTAGAAAGTGGATTTCTGAGCTATTAGTACTGAAGACCCCTGGTTTATCATCAGGAATAGATGGGGAAAGTGGCCTTAATCTTACCCTGGGTTGATTCTGCCCATGAGCAGATTATCTCTGGAGGTTCTTACTTGGTTGTACTTTGGGGAAGAATTGGATGTGTACATAACAAGAATTCAGTATTTCCTGTGCCTTGTTCAAAGCAACCTGTTTGCGTCTATGAAAAGTTGATCTGGAAAATTGTGGTGAGCCCTTGCCTAAAACTAGAAATGCAGCAGTGATGTTTTTTATTTAAATAAAGTGTTTCTTGCTTTATGTGTTGCTGTTGGGAAAACATAGAAATCCTCCACATTTATTAGCATTTGGGGATGAAAAGAGGATTATTTGTTTATTCATACATCTAATTAAGCTAACTTCAGATACTTGAATAATGCTACTTGTTATAGTGCTTCATAAAAATTGAGATTAGTTTGTAATTTGTAATCTCCTAATAGTGAACTGAGGTGGTAAGTGTCACCAAGACTGTAATCAAAATGAGGCCACTGAGAAACAAGAAAGTATTTTTGTGAGCCACCCAGAGAGCTTTGGCTATTAGGTGGTATAGAAATGAAATAAATAAAATAACAATGCCTGGGGGGATCTCAAAGTAAATCTTTTGTTAAAAATCACCCAAACCTAAAGAGCACCCCCCACAGACCAGTGAGGACTGAGCATACTCAGCCACAGAGGGCTCCTTCACACTGAGCTTTTGTCCTGTGATTGAGATTGCTCCCTCATGGAAGTTTGCGGGCTCCTTACATGATGCCATGATCACTCCAGGCATCTGCCCTTTGTTCCGTTTTTAAACAGATCGCAGATAATGAGCCATCAAATTACCCCTTTGTGTTCCGCTTTGGTTTCCTCCGTGAAAAGAGTAAAAGCGGCAAGAAGAGGAGCGAGATCAATGAATGGTAATGGAAAACTCAGATACGGGGGAAGGGGTGGGAGAAAAGGAAGCACATGAAAAAGGGAGTTGTTGTGATCTGGCATTTAAAATGGAAGCAGAAAGCCCTCTTTTAAATGCAGGATTTTAGGCTGGTATAGATGTGCCCAGAGTGTCAAGTAACCTTTGGAAAATAAAAACGGAAGGGGCTGGGGCAGGCTGGAACTCTGAACGGGAGACCTCCTTTTAGGAGGGAGAATGTACTGCAGTATTTTGTTATAGGAACCCACTTCTTCCCACTATTATGAGCTAGGAGAAAATGGCAAGATCACACTTCTTATTGACATTTTTTGATACCAATGTAGCCAGCACAAACAACATCTCATCTTATTCACCCTAACACACAGCTTTTCTCAAGAGATAATGAGAAACGAATAGTGAAGGAAGGAAGGAATACAAAGTCAGCATGAACAGAGAGGCTGAGTAGGAGACCAGCCTAGAGCTGATGGAGATGAAGTTCATTATTAAAACGAATCAACAGATTTCTGCCAAATAAATGTGTGTTAAGTTTTAGGAATATCCTGCTTTCCCACATACTGAGCTCCAGTGTTCCTTTTACACACTGCTTAATAGTAGAGAAGCAAGATCTCCAGTGTTAAAATTATCAGCCTCTTTGACACCAACAATGCTTTTTGACCCCATAACATTACTTTTTAAGAAAGCTTCCATAAAGCTGGAATTAAATGATTAAAGAAAAAATATTTCGATCTGGACAAAGCAAGATTATTATGATACTCCACAGTATGAAAAACAGTACCCTTAGGGAAGCTCCACTACATGTGCAAAAAGCCCATTTGTGGGCTCCTACATCTTCAACACCTGCCCTTGGCACTTTCTGATGTCATAATATGTTCAGTTACAAAGGGGTGGCTTGTAAGTAACTGCTCAGACAAGGTGTGTAAAGACAAGGAAGAATTCACATGGTTACAGAGCACTGAGGGAGAAGATAAATGGAAAGGGGGAGGAAGACAGAAGGAAGAAATGGACGGGTGGAAGGGCACCCACAGGCATATGGAAACATGTTGAGTTCTCAGAACCCCCAGATCATGGGGAATTCACAAAGCAGCTCTGTATTTCTTGATATTGTCTTAGGTAAAAGATATTTATGTTTCTCTTCACAGAAGTGTATTGCCTTAGAAACTAGGACTCAAACGGTCCCAACTTCTTTTAGAGCCTAATTATAGGTTGTTATTCATTGTTAATCTTACTTAGAGTAAACCCATTGAAATGAATGGGACTTAAGTTAGACTAACATTGGGTATAACCCTATACTTTCATATGTATATGTTCTCCATCTAGAAAAATTGCTTTGGATTTACCTGATTACCTTTATTTAAATCAGTATATACTAAATCTTCAAAAGGAAAAAGAGTAATGGTACAGATTTGAATGCTTTACTGCAGGCTTCCCCAACCTGGTGTACTACAGTTGTTTTGGACTACAACTCCAGGGTGGTTAAAAATCAATGATTTTTAAAAAGTTTTTTTTTTTAAATTGGATTTTTAAAATTTAAATAGTTTTTTAAATTTTTTAAAGAACTGTCACAAAGTACTAAATTTCTCCCTAACCTAAAAAAAAGTTCAATTAAATCTCATCATAAACATACTAAAGGTACATTTAGAGTGCATTCCTATGGATTATGCTCCCTTTAGAAGGAAGCCTCTGATTCTGGAGTATCTAGTGTCCTGTCGGGCTGCTCTTGACAGGGCAGAAGGAGCGACGGAGATGATTTTCACCTCTCCATCCTCCCTTTATGAAATTTGCCTCTCTAGAGATACTGCATGGGCTCGGCCGGGGCCA
The DNA here is from genome assembly GCF_057233095.1 of Heloderma suspectum. Classification (NCBI taxonomy): domain Eukaryota; kingdom Metazoa; phylum Chordata; class Lepidosauria; order Squamata; family Helodermatidae; genus Heloderma; species Heloderma suspectum. The sequence goes on from NC_139464.1 coordinate 104,785,083, forward strand.
TAGGATTTCTTGTATCCTGGCATCTCCTCTCCTCTCCCCTCCCTGCCCACCAGAACTCCCCCTTTTTTCTTCCTCTGAGGTTGCACTTGTGACCTCGGGAAGCAGCCAGTGCAGTTCTTTTCATGGCGGCTGCAAGGGGGTGGGGATCAGAACTGAGAGTCCCCCTCCCAAAATATCATAAAAGTCCTGCTGGGTCAGACCAAATGTCTATTTAATCTGGCACCTGTTTCCAGCCGTGGGCAACTGGATGTCGTATAGTACAGGCTGTTTACACGTTCAGTCGTGAGGTATGGAGTGATGTGATGTACGCGACTTGCGAACCAGCCTTTAATCTTTACTGTGGCTTAGAAAATAACTTTTAATGGCTAAACAGTACTACTTGACCTTTATGATGACCCTGTTGGTAAAGCTGACAATTACTATGCTTCTTGTTTATTTCAGTTAAGAACTGGAATAGTATAGCTCAGATACTTTGAAATGTTGGGGTGGGTTTAAATCTAAAAGTAGTAACCACTGTTGGTTCTTGGTTTTGTCATTGGCATTTGGCATGATCTTGATCGCTGCTTTGCTTGTCTTTTATTTTATCGCCTCTCTCTTACTGTATTGTGTTGGCATATTAATGTAAATGTATATAACCTTTTAAGAAAAGACATCACTCTTTGTTGTGTCCTTCAAGTACTGTTGCAATTAAAGTAAATATATAACAGCTTGTTTTGATAACTGAGCTGTTCTTGAATTGTTTGGTTCCCAGAAAATCCAGTTACCACATTTCATTCAGCTGTGTTTGTATTTAGTAGCATGTACTCAAGAAACAAGAGAACTAAAATAAATTGGTGATTCATCTTTAGTATCAAGTCATTGTAGTGAAAAACAATCAAAAGGTGGTAGCAGGAGATACATTTGTGGAAGTAAGTTAATAGTCCGCAGTAGTTTGGCTGCTAAGAATTCTGCTGGAATCATTTCCCCCAAAGTGGTCAGTTTTGTTCTCTGCAATAATATTACATAGTTTTAAAAATATTTATTTTAAAATACAGTGAGCAAGCCAAACAATGGAAAAGCCAAGGTAACTGGATTTCTGCAGTACAGGTTGCTTCTGTGTGGTATGTGGCTTTGATTCCCTTTATTTACAGGGCATTGATATCAGGTCATCAGTTGTTTCCAGTGCTCCTGAATTAGAACTAACATATGTTGGGTTAACCTGAATCATACATAGCTGTGGTTTGGTTTCAGTGATCTTCTAGATCTTCCTCTCATATCCTAACTCTCCACCTTGGTGTGAGAATTTATTAGTGGTATATCTGCTATGCTGTCTAATGAATAATCTTGTGTACTTATGTATTTATTTGTCTTTCTTACGTACAAACCAGTGTTGAATAGCTGCAAACATTCAGGTAGAGAAGACTTGCCAAGTAAGCATTGCAGATATCTAATGTGCTTGCTTAAAAAGTAGCTGATAGGTTTGGGATTGCATTGTACTGTTCAAAATTTGGGAGCTCCGTCCCACATTTTGTAAACATACTTATTGTTACTGGGTTCTCTCTTCTCTGGCTTGAATTGCTTTGCTGTATTATTACATGATTTAAACTTGGCAGCAAATTTGCTTTTGTAGACTAGATTAAATCAGATACTCGATGACACTGCAGTGGTCTGTCCTCACTGCGGTGGTCTGTGATGTGGGTGACTATAGTTGACACTCTCTCGACTCCTTTCGTTCTGATTTGGTTGGATGCTTTTTTTCTACATGGCCTTTGTCTCTAAGTTGAGGAAACTGTTCATTTTTGAATTTTGAATTTTTGAGACAGGAAAGTAGATTTCAGTTGAAATTCCACTGGCTAATATATCCACAGATAGCTTAGTAGCTAATGTAATACCTTGTTCACCTTTACAGCACTGGAAATTTGAGAGTTTGGGTGTGGGAAAGGGCAAGGTGCCTTCTCAGCAAGGTTTATATCACATGCTATCACAGCTGTAGCCTCACCAAATGGTAAGTGGGTTGGGTCTTGCTTCTGAATAAACCCTGTCCTTTTTGCAGTAAGACGCTCTTCTTGTACCAAGTGATGATGCAAAGGACATCTGGGAGTGAAAACATGCACTTCTCAATATCTTATTGCAGCCTTCCCCAACCTGGTGCTCTCTAAATGTGTTGGACTAAACTAACATCATGAGTGACCAGCATGACCTGGCTGGGGATGGTGGGAGTTTTAGTCCAACTCATCTGGGGGGCACCACCAGGTTGCTGGATTGGCAAAAGTGTGTGGATGTGGATTGGTAAGTGTGTATTAGCTTTTGAAAAATTAAACTATGTATATAGCAACACTGTCTTTTAGCTACTGTAAGATTTTATTCATAGCAGACTGAATGATAGGGTCCCAAAATACTTTGTTGTTCAGTCATTCAGTTGTGTCCGACTCTTCGTGACCCCATGGACCATAGCACGCCAGGCCTTCCTGTCCTGCGCTCTCTCCCGGAGTGTGCTTAAGTCCATATTCATTGCATCGGTGATGCTATCTAGCCATCTCATCCTCTGCTGTCCCCTTCTCCTTTGGCCTTCAATCTTTCCCAGCATCAGCGTCTTTTCCAGTGAGTTTTCTCTTCGCATTAGGTGGCCAAAATATTTGAGCTTCAGCTTCAGTATCTGTCCTTCCAATGAGCAATCAGTGATGATTTCCTTTAGTATGAACTGATTTGACCTCCTTGCAGTCCAGGGGACTCGTAAGAGTCTTCTCCAGCACCACAGTTCGAAAGCATCAATTCTTCGGCGCTCAGCCTTCCTTATAGTCCAGCTCTCACAGCCATATGTTGCTACTGGGAAAACCATAGCTTTGATGATACGAACCTTTGTCGGCAAGGTGATGTCTCTGCTTCTTACTATGCTGTCTAGGTTTGCCATAGCTTTCCTCCCAAGGAGCAAGCGTCTTTTAATTTCATGGCTACAGTCACCGTCTGCAGTGATCTTGGAGCCCAAGAAAATAAAATCCGTCACTGCTTCCATTTCTTCCCCTTCTATATGCCAGGAAGTGATGGGGCCAGATGCCATGATCTTAGTTTTTTTGATGTTGAGTTTCAAACCAGCTTTTTCACTCTCCACTTTCACCCTCAACAAGAGGCTCTTTAGATCCTCTTTGCTTTCTGCCATTAGGGTAGTATCATCTGCGTATCTGAGGTTGTTGATCATTCACCCGGCAATCTTAATCCCGACCTGTGATTCATCCAACCCGGCGTTTCTCATGATGTTGTTGTTGTTGTTGTTCAGTCGTTCAGTCATGTCCGACTCTTCGTGACCCCATGGACCATAGCACGCCAGGCCTTCCTGTCCTGCGCTCTCTCCCGGAGCGTGCTCAAGTTCATATTCATTGCATCAGTGATGCCATCTAGCCATCTCATCCTCTGCCGTCCCCTTCTCCTTTTGCCTTCAGTCTTTCCCAGCATCAGGGTCTTTTCCAGGGAGTTTTCTCTTCGCATTAGGTGGCCAAAATATTTGAGCTTCAGCTTCAGTATCTGTCCTTCCAATGAGCAGTCAGGGTTGATTTCCTTTAGGATTGACTGACTGGACCTCCTTGCAGTCCAGGGGACTCGTAAGAGTCTTCTCCAGCACCACAGTTCGAAAGCATCAATTCTTTGGTGCTCAGCCTTCCTTATAGTCCAGCTCTCACAGCCATACATTACTACTGGGAAAACCATAGCTTTGATTAGACGGACCTTTGTTGGCAAGGTGATGTCTCTGCTTCTTACTATGCTGTCTAGGTTTGCCATAGCTTTCCTCCCAAGGAGCAAGCATCTTTTAATTTCATGGCTACAGTCACCGTCTGCGGTGATCTTGGAGCCCAAGAAAGTAAAATCTGTCACTGCTTCCATTTCTTCCCCTTCTATATGCCAGGAAGTGATAGGGCCAGATGCCATGATCTTCGTTTTTTTAATGTTGAGTTTCAAACAAGCTTTTGCACTCTACTCTGCATATAAATTAAATAAGCAGGGTGACAATATACAGCCTTGTCGTACTCCTTTCCCAATTTTGAACCAATCGGTTGTTCCATGTCCGGTTCTTACTGTTGCTTCTTGACCCTCGTACAGGTTTCTCAGGAGACAGGTAAGGTGGTCTGGTACTCCCATCTCTTTAAGAATTTGCTACAGTTTGTTGTGATCCACACAATCAAAGGCTTTAGCGTAGTCAATGAAGCAGAAATAGATGTTTTTCTGGAATTCTCTTGCTTTCTCCATGATGCAGCGAATGTTGGCAATTTGATCTCTAGTTCCTGTGCCTCTTCAAAACCCAGCTTATACTTCCAGTAGTTCTCGGTTCACATACTGCTGAAGCCTAGCTTGTAGGATTTTGAGCATCACCTTGCTGGCATGTGAAATGAGTGCAATTGTACGGTAGTTTGAACACTCTTTGGCATTGCCCTTCTTTGGAATTGGAATGTAAACTGACCTTTTCCAGTCTTGTGGCCACTGCTGAGTGTTCCAAATTTGTTGGCATATTGAGTGCAGCACTTTAACAGCATAATCTTTTAGGATCTGAAATAGCTTAGCTGGAATACTGTCATCTCCACCAGCTTTGTTGTTAGTAATGCTTCCTAAGGCCCACTTGACTTCACTCTCGAGGATGTCCGGCTCAAGTTCAGTGACCACACTATCATGGCTATACAGGGATCTTTCCTGTATAGTTCTTCTGTGTATTCTTTCCACCTCTTCTTAATCTCATCTGCTTCTGTGAGGTCCCTGCCTTCTTTGTCCTTTATCATGCCCGTCTTTGCACAAAACGTTCCCTTGATATCTCTGATTTTCTTGAAGAGATCTCTAGTCTTTCCCATTCTATTGTTTTCTTCGATTTCTTTGCATTGTTCATTTAAGAAGGCCTTCTTGTCTCTCCTTGCTATTCTCTGGAACTCTGCATTCAGTTGGATATATCTTCCTCTTTCTCCCTTGCTTTTCGCTTCCCTTCTTTCCTCAGCTACTTGTAAGGCCCCATCAGACAGCCACTTGGCTTTCTTGCATTTCTTTTTCTTTGGGATGGATTGAGTTGCTGCCTCCTGAACAATGTTACGGACCTCCGTCCATAGTTCCTCAGGCACTCTGTCTATCAGGTCTAATCCCTGAAATCTATTCCTCACCTCCACTGTATATTCATAAGGGATATGCTTTAGGTCATACCTGAATGGTTTAGTGGTTTTCCCTGCATTCTTCAGACGTAGGGAAATACTACTTCCCGAAATACTACTTTTATCCTAATCCAGACAATCCTATAGACTACAGTTAAACAGCTAATATACATAAAACTCAAAGCTCAAATTCTGTAGTGAAAAGATAATGTGAGTGAGCTAAGCTGTCTCCAAAAGAGCACAGGTGCTTGGAGAGGCTTGGCCTATGAAAAATAGTTGTCCACAAAATTTGAGTGTGTTTGTCCTAGAAATTAGATGGTTGCACCAAGGTTTCCTGATCTATTTGTAAAATTCATTAGGGCACTCCAATCCTCTCCCCATAAAATTTGCCAAGTGAACAAAACACATGTTTGTGCCATAATTGCTATGCCAACGAGCTCCCCCCTTTCCATTATATTGGTATAGCTGCTAGTGCTATATAGTAAAACATAAAGACTTTTTCAATGAGAATTATACAGTAAAAGCAAGAAACACTGACTGCCAAAATCTAAATTAAACAAATCTATGGATAAAACATACTAATAAGTACTATTCTTTGTTTCATCCTGGTTCCCATTTTTAAGTGATTGCTTTGTGGTAAGACAAATTAAAATAAACGCAAGTAAAATTGTGTGAAAAGGTGAAAACAAGCATCTGCTAAGAGAGTAAGGGTGCAATCCTGTCGATATTTAGACAAAAAGAAGTCATACAACTGCCAGCATTGCCCAGCCAGCCATGGGTGGCTGGGGAATGCTGGCAGCTGTTTGACTTCTTTCTGTCTAAACATGCATACGATTATGCCCTAAAGTTGCTTTTGAAAGCATAATGCTTACTTTGTAAATATTTGCATGTATCAGCATGATCCAACCAGGCTGTGAAGGACAGGCTGGTTCAGACTTGATGAATATCTGGAATCAAGGTGGCAAAAGAAAGCCCAGTCTGGCCAATATTATTGATTTGGTTAATAACAAGAATAGACTGTTACAGATGGGGGAATGCTGTGGGTTGTAGTTCAACACATCTGGAGGTCACTAGGATGGGGAAGGCTGGCTTAAATATTAGCAAAATGCTTGGTTTAGAAGACAAACGGGTGTGAAATGTGAGACAGAAAGGCATCCATCCTGTCATGCAAGGCATTGCTTTTGCCCAGCTAAGGTGGAATGAGGCTAGTCCTGGAGAATGGGATATATAATAATTGGCTTCCAAGATGGGCAGGTGTCTGTGTGTCTTCCTTTGTCTATCTAGTGAGAGAAAATGAATATGTTGATTAGCCTGGAGCATGAAAAGCATTTTTAAGTAAGTTATTAATAGTATTAGTATTGTTAGGAGGATTATATTGTCCAAGCAGAGACAACAAAACATAGATAAAAGATATTACGGGTCTCCATGACAACCATTAGGCTATCTCAGTATGTCATCAGCCCAACACATGAAGCAGGGCACACCCTTGATTTGGTTTTTGCTCCAACTTGTGAGATGGGTAGTCTAAAGATTGGGGGGCTCCAAGTAACCCCATTGTCATGGTCAGACCATTTCCTGGTGAGATTTGAACTTGCGTCGTTACTCTCCTCCCGTGGGGATGGGGGACCTATTTGGATGGTCTGCCCCAGGAGACTGATGGAATCCAATGGATTTCTGAATGCTCTTGGGGATTTTCCAGTGGAGAGAGCTGGTGATCCAGCTGAGGCCCTAGCCTCACTGTGGAACAGTGAGATGCGGAGGGCCATCGACTTGATTGCACCTGAGTGCCCTCTGCGGCACTGTGGAGCCCATTCTGCGCTCTGGTATACTGGGGAGCTGCGGTCAGTGAGACAGGCTGGACGTTGGCTAGAGCGCAAATGGCGCAAGACTCGAAGTGAGGATGACTGAGCACGCTCTAGAGTGCATAATCATGCCTACTGTGTGGCAGTGCGGGCAGCAAAGCAGCTTTATTTTGCTGCCCCCATTGCATCCTCAAGTAGCCGTCCAGCGGACCTCTTCCAGGTGGTCTGGCGGTTGTTAACATCTTCCCCAGTAAATGGAGGATACTGATTATCTAGACCCATTTCAATCTGGGTTGAAGGATACTGATTATCTAGACCCATTTCAATCTGGGTTTCGTCCTGGTTACGGGACTGAATCAGCTATGGTCGCCCTGATGGATGACCTTTATCGAGAGAGGGACAGAGGGAGTGCAACCCTGTTAATTCTGCTTGATCTCTCATTGGCTTTTGATATCATCAACCATGGTATCGTCCTGGATCGACCCCTTGGGATGGGTATCGGAGGCACTGTGTTACAGTGGTTCCAGTCCGACCTACGGGGCCGATTTCAGACAGTAACATTGGGTGACTATTCCTCAGCCCCTTGGCAATTGAGCCAAGGGCTGCCGCAGGGTACCATCTTGTCCTCAATGTTGTTTAACATCTATATGAAGCCACTGGGAGCGGTCATTAGGGGATTTGGAGCTAAATGCCATCAGTATGTTGATGACACGCAGCTCTATCTCCCTGTGGCATCTGAATCAGGAGAGGCTGTGCAAGTCCTGAATCAGTGCCTAGACTCAGTAATGGGCTGGATGAGGGCCAATAAACTGAAGCTGCATCCTGGCAAGATGGAAGCCCTGTGGGTGAGTGGTTCCCAGGTCCGGGAGATAGTCTCATTGCCTGTTCTGGATGGGGTTGCACTCCCTCTGAAGGATCAGGTCCGTAGTCGGGGTTACTCCTAGATCCATCATTGTTGCTGGAGGCCCAAGTGGTCACGGCAGCTCGGAGTCCCTTTTACCAGCTTTGGCTGGTTCGCCAGCTACAGCTTCTCCTGGACAGGGATAGCTTAGCCACGGTGGTACAGGCATTAGTAACCTCAAGACTGGATTACTGCAATGCGCTCTATGTGGGGCTGCCCTTAAGGCTGGTCTAGAAGCTGGAACTATTGCAGAATGCAGCAGATTGGCTGTTGTTGGGAGCTGCCCCTTTTCAGTGTGTAACTCCTTTGCTGAGGGAACTGCACCGGCAGCCTATTCGCTACCGGACCAGGTTTAAGGTATTAGTACTAGTGTACAAAGCCCTAAACATCTTGGGACCAGGATACCTGAGAGAGCGCCTCCTTCCTTACCAACCTGCCCAGTCACTGAGGTCATCAGAGGGCATGTTCCTGGTGGTTCCACATGGACCCATGGCCCGGTTGGAGTCCACCAGGAAAAGAGCCTTCTGTGTGGTGGCCCCCTTCCTGTGGAATTCCCTGCCTTTAGAGGTCAGGCAGGCGCCAACATTGTGTTCCTTCTGGCGCCTCCTGAAGACCTTGTTATTTCAAGAGGCCTTCCTTGCATGACCAGCCATGGTTTGTTAAATTCCACCTTGTTGAGGTTTGTCTTTTTTGTCTTTTTTTTTAACGTTTTAACTCTTTTAACCTTCTGTTTTATTCTTTTATCATGTTGTTCACCGCTCCAAAATCTTCTGATGTGGAGCGGTATATAAATATTGTAAATAAATAATAAATAAATTGTTAAAATGGTAAAAAAAAAGATTATTTCAAAAATAGCATCCCATTACCAACAGGAACAGTTTCAACATACACAAAGACCAAATTCCTTAGAGAAGCATAAAAGGATTAAGAAATACATAAACAGAACCATTAGCAAAAACAAAAGACATTAAAGCAAAGCAATAGAGTTATTAAGGAGAATAACAGTATTAAATACAAAACACGTACACAAAATGTACAGTAATTAGATACTTCACATGTATCATAGAAAAGAAAAAAAAATAACCCCAATTGGATAACAAGAAATAGAGCGATGGCAGTTGATGCCTACTTAGTACCAATCCTTCATAAATTTAGTAAAGGGTAACTAAGGATGCAGTACTATAAACACAAACTAGGCGTAAGTGCCATTGAACTCAGTGGGACATTTGAGTAGACATGTGTTTACCATATCTCCTCTTTTGCACATGCACATGAATTTGCACGTGTACCTATGTACCCAATGAACCTGGAAATACAGGAATCCTTGAAAAGGTATTTATTTATTTGCGGGATTTATATACTGCTCTATATCTAATAAAAGTTCCAAGCATTAAACAATAAAAAGAAAGAAAAAAGAATCAAAATACAGAATTAAATATTTGAAATCAAATTATCCCATGTGCTCACTTTCCCCATCCTCCATTATCCTATCCCCTTCCAACCTAGTGCTTCTATTCCTGCTCCTAGAGGTTAGGGAGTAAACTGCAAGAGGCAGGTGCTATTGGTGCTGTGCTATGTTTTTATAATACAGCCCGAATGGTGGCTGTTACTTTAACCCTGCCAGATATAGAGCTATTAGTTCTTTATTCTGGGTGGGAGAATCAATCCAACTGATGTTGTTAATAGTGATGCTATGTAGACTAGGCGAAAGCTGGTATTTCTGAAGCCACTCCTGCTGCTTTTGCCTAGTCAAGTGAATGCAGTGGAGCCGATTGTACTTGCATTCTCATTCTGTCTCTGGTGGGGGAAAAGTACCTGGTTGTATAAAGGAGATTTTGTTGGTACAGGTGAGGTGAGTGACTTCTTGCAAACCTGATCTGTGTGTCCCAGTATTCATGATGCTGCGCTACCCTGATCTTCTAGAAACTGGTTTGGCAGGCATATTGAAATTGATTGTGGAAGTCATGCAGTTTCTATGATTTCTTTTCTGTTTCAAAAATAATCCTGGATGGCTAATCAACATTATATTATTTATTAGCATTTAGGTATGTAAGATTTTGTGGCGAACTGCCATCTTTTTTATCTGATGGCTTCTATACTTGAAGTCTCTGCTTAGGGAGATCCGCAAGTAACTTGCAGTAGAAGGTGAAAACATATCAAATATCCGTCTTTGGCTACTGATTATCAGCCGTTTGAGTTGAATTTTATTTAGCTACACTGCTACTATTTTAGTATTGTCATTTTATTATAAAGTAATTATATTTTGTATTGGTTTTACTAATTACATTTTTATATTTTTGTTTTATAAGCCACTTGGAGTATCTACATACATTTTAAAATAGAAAAGCAGCTCATAAATTCATACAAGGCAAAAGCATATAGGATTATATGAAACAAGGCAAGCACAAAGGAAAAGAAGCAATGGAGAATAAGTACTAAGCAGAGAGAAGGTTGTGAAGAAGAGGTAGCAGATCAGCAAGGTATCAGCAGTGGTAATTGGTTTTAAAAGTTTGTTCATGTTTAGAAGGGAAAGGAGCCATATGTCATGCAAGATTGCCATCTGTCCAGAATAAGAGCAAAGATGAAGTTAATGATTTCTATTGGCCTAAGTGAACTATCAGACGTTACTATTACCTGGTCAGAAATAATAGAAAGCATAGATATTTTTAAACTGTGGGTTTATTGGACTTCCTTGTTTTTAAAAAGATTACCATTAATGTGATCCAGTATAATTTTTCAATACAACTCAATGGAGTCAATGTGTTTAACTACTGCATTGGTCGGGTTTGGACAAATCTCTCTGCAGGAAGAAGTTATGCATGATGGGGTAATGAAATTGTGCGTTCCTGCCCTGTCCACCGGGTGTATCTGTCATTCACACCCTCCAGATTTCTGTACATTAAATCCAACATGTCTAGGCCTGAATCACACAGTTAATTCTCAGACTCTAGGTTATATTGGTTGTGCGATTCAGGCTTCTGCACACTGGCCTCATGGAAATGCCCATATCTGGATGTCCAGTAGTTGCACAGTAGGAAAGGTGCAATCTTGCTTCCCTAGCACGTGTAGTTTCTACTTGTAGAGAAGTAAAAGCTCACTTTGTATGTTCAGTTTCTCATTTGCATAGAAGTGAGATTGTGACTGTCACCCCCCAGCTGCATTTGTTTTTCCTCTGAACCCATCTAACGGTGTGTATCTGTGTAACATTTCTATAGGGCAAAGGGGCATTAGCTTGCACTGGGAGCCTTTCATCATATTTGGTGGGTTTGTGGCAAAGTGGTTGAGTTCTGGAAGATGGTAATAGGCTTAATTAATGAATTATTTCAGTTTTGGGGTGGAAATTGATCTGCTAGTATGCTTATTCAATTTTATAAAGAACAGCATTCCAGCAGAAGGGCAGATTCCAATCTTATAAATGCTTACAATTGCCAGAATATTTTATGTTAAATTGTGGAAAAGTAATCTGAGCCCTGGCAAAAAGGAACAAATAGGTACGCTGTAGGAACAAATTAAGCTTACTCATCTACCTGCATTTTAAAGAGTTATAAGGGAATGGTGAAGAGCTAGGACTCTGTGTTACAATTTATAACATCCGCGGTGGCTTAGTGGTTAAGACACTGAACTGCAGACCGAAAGGTTGGCAGGACAGCAGTTCGAGACCCAAGTGCTGCGTGACGGAGTGAGCTCCCGTCTTCAGTCCCAGCTTCTGCCAACTTAGCAGTTCGAAAGCAAGAAATTGCAAGTAGATAAATAGGTACCGCCTCGGCGGGAAAGGTAACAGCATTCCGTGCACCTCGGTGTTCAGTCATGCTGGCCACATGACCACGGAAGCGTCTTCAGACAGCGCTGGCTCTTCGGCTTAGAAACGGGGATGAGCACCGCACCCTAGAGTCGGACACGACTGGTTGGGGACACCTTTACCTTTTATGAATGATTTAGACAGGTTATTATGAAATGAGATGGCATAATTATAGAGTGATAAACTGGGGCATTTAATAGTTAAAATGGATTTGAGTTTTCAACGATTTTACTGTTGCAGGCAGTGTAGAAGCATAGACGTATGCATGTTTGTAGTGTTTTTATATTCATAATAACAAGGTTGTTCATCTAAAATAAAGCTTGTGTGCTATCAATATTCCATATACAATCCTAAAATTTGGTGCATGGTTCAGGCCTACACATATTGGATTTGATGTGTGGATACACGGTAAGTTTGGAGGTCGGAAAGGTGCAGCTATACCTTCCTGCCCTGTCCACTAATCTCACTTCTCTACCAAATGTAGCTTCACCTTGCAGTGGCATTTTTCTGAGTTTTTTCCCTTGTCTCCTATATCAAAGCTTGTATTAAAAAATGTCTTAAGGAAAACCATATGTTTTCCCATTTAGCCCTGAGTTTGCCCTTAAATAAATTACAAAAGCAATGTGTTTTGTCATATATCAATCTTATATTGCCTTGTTTTCATGCATTTGAGATTGTGAGGACCTAGTTAATCCTTTATATACCTCTGTTGTATTTACAGTATGATCCTATGAATGCTTACACAGATGTTTGTTGTTTATTTGGTCAATCACTTCCAACTCTTCGTGACTTCATGGACCAGCCCACGCCAGAGCTTTCTGTCGGCCGTCGCCACCCCCAGCTCCCCCAAGGTTGAGTCTGTCACCTCCAGAATGTCATCCATCCATCTTGCCCTTGGTTGGCCCCTCTTCCTTTCGCCTTCCACTTTCCCTAGCATCAGCATCTTCTCCAAGGTGTCCTGTCTTCTCATTATGTGGCCAAAGTACTTCAGTTTTGCCTTTAATATCATTCCCTCAAGTGAGCAATCTGGCTTTATTTCCTGGAGTATGGACTGGTTTGATCTTCTTGCATTCCAAGGCACTCTCAGAATTTTCCTCCAGCACCACAGTTCAAAAGCATCTATCTTCCGTCGCTCAGCCTTCCTTATGGTCCAGCTCTTGCAGCCATAGGTTACTACGGGGAATACCATTGCTTTCACTATGCGGACCTTTGTTGTCAGTGTGATGTCTCTCCTCTTAACTATTTTATTAATATTTGTCATTGCTGTCCTCCCAAGAAGTAAATGTCTTCTGATTTCCTGGCTGCAGTCAGCGTCTGCAGTCATCTTTGCGCCTAGAAAGACAAAGTCTGTCACTACCTCCACGTTTTCTCCCTCTATTTGCCAGTTATCAATCAAGCTGGTTGCCATAATCTTGGTTTTTTTGAGGTTTAACTGCAACCCAGTTTTTGCACTTTCTTCTTTCACCTTTGTCATAAGGTTCCTCAGCTCCTCCTCGCTTTCAGCCATCAAAGTGGTATCATCTGCATATCTGAGATTGTTAATGTTTCTTCCAGCGATTTTAACTCCAGCCTTGACTTCAAGCCCAGCACGTCGCATGATGTGTTCTGCGTACAGATTGAATAGGTAGGGTGAGAGTATACAGCCCTGCCGTACTCTTTTCCCAATCTTAAACCAGTCTGTTGTTCTGTGGTCTGTTCTTACTGTTGCTACTTGGTCGTTATACAGATTCCTCAGGAGGCATACAAGATGACTTGGTATCCCCATACCACCAAGAACTTGCCACAATTTTGTTATGATCCACACAGTCAAAGACTAACTCCTACTTATTTTAATGGGATTAATTATCAATTAAATGTGCATAGGAATGCAGTTTTATTGTGCAATCCTAAACATATTTACTCACAAGTAAGCCCTACTTCCTCTTCATGGATCACTGCCTTGTTGTGGCGAAGGGGCTTGCGTAACTCAGTGAAGCCGTAAGCTATGCCTTGCAGGGCCAGCCAAGACGGACAAGTCATGGCAGAGAGTTCTGACAAAATGTGGTCCACTGGAGAAGGAAATGGCAACCCACTCCAGTATTCTTGCTTAGAAAACCCCATGAAACGTATCACAAGGCTAAAAGAGATGACGCCGAAAGATGAGCCCCTCAGGTCAGAAGGTGTCCAATATACTACTGGGGAAGAGCAGAGGGAATTTCCAAGTAGCGCCAGAAAGAGTGAAGCGGCTGGGCCAAACCCAAAAGGACACTCAGCTGTGGATGTGTCTGGTAGTGAAAAGAAAATCCGATGCTGTAAAGAACAATATTGTTTAGGAACCTGGAATGTCAGATCAATGAATCAAGGTAAGCTGGAGGTGGTCAAACATGAGATGGCAAGTTTGAACATCGACATCTTGGGCATCAGCGAACTAAAATGGACAAGCACGGGTGAATTTAATTCAGGTGACCATCATATCTACTACTCTGGGCAAGAATCCCTTAGAAGAAATGAAGTAGCACTCATACTCAATAAAAGGGTGGGAAAAGCAGTATTGGGGTACAATCTCAAAAACGACGGAATGATCTCAGTATGAATCCAAGGCAAACCATTCAACATCACAGTAATTCAAGTCTATGCCCCAACCACTGAGGCCGAAGAAGCTGAGGTTGATGGGTTCTATGAAGACCTACAATACCTTCTAGAACTAACACCAAAAAAAGATGTCCTTTTCATCATAGGGGATTGGAATGCCAAAGTAGGAAGTCAAGACATAACCGGGATAACAGGCAAGCATGGCCTTGGTGTACAGAATGAAGCAGGACAAAGGCTAATAGAGTTTTGCCAAGAGAACATGCTGATCATAGCAAACACTCTTTTCCAACAGCGCAAGTGGTGACTCTACACATGGACATCACCAGATGGTCAATATCAGAATCAGATTGATTATGTCCTTTGCAGCCAAAGATGGAGAAGCTCGATACAGTCAGTAAAAACAAGACCTGGAGCTGACTGTGGCTCAGATCATGAGCTGCTTCTTGCAAAATTTCAGCTTAAATTGAAGAACGTAGGGAAAACCACTAAACCATTCAGGTATGACCGAAATCATATCCCTTATGAATATACAGTGGAGGTGAGGAATAGATTTCAGGGATTAGACCTGACAGACAGAGTGCCTGAGGAACTATGGACGGAGGTCTGTAACATTGTTCAGGAGGCAGCAATGAAATCCATCCCAAAGAAAAAGAAATGCAAGAAAGCCAAGTGGCTGTCTGATGAGGCTTTACAAGTAGCTGAGGAAAGAAGGGAAGCGAAAAGCAAGAGAGAAAGGGGAAGATATATCCAACTGAATGCAGATTTCCAGAGAATAGCAAGGAGAGACAAGAAGGCTTTCTTAAATGAACAATGCAAAGAAATCGAAGAAAACAATAGAATGGGAAAGACTAGAGATCTTTACACGAAAATTGGAGATCTCAAGGGAACGTTTTGTGCAAAGATGGGCATGATAAAGGACAAAGAAGGCAGGGACCTAGAACAAGAGTCGGACACGACTTAATGACTGAACAAGAAAAGCCCTACTTTGGTCAGTGAAGCTTACTCCCTAGTAAGTGTGTTAAGGATTGCAGTCTTAGTCCTGGAAAACAACCATAATTTTTGTTGGGCCTACCTCCTGCCACATTGAGAAGTAAAAAGATATAGGTGCTGGGCCAACCATTTTTAATGCCAGCAGTGTGTTCTTTCTCATCTCCCTGCCCCTGATGTCTGCCTTCTGTTCTTCCAATCTTGCATGTATCATTTGTACTTTTACTTTGAAAGGAAAAACTCATCTACATGAGCAGCCTTGTCCATATGGCAATGTGCCACTACCTGTTTTTTGTCTGCACAGCTTCCTTCCTTTCCTTGGTAGACAGGTTTTCATTTTAAATTTTACTTGTGCTGCACATCAGTCTCCTTCCTCCAAGCAATGGTTTTGTGTGCTGAGGTGTTTGACTTGCCAAAGGATCTCAACTTTTCTCTTTCGCAGAGAGCATTATTTTTCTCATCAATCTTTTAAGCTACTTCAGGAAGAGAATGAGCATGATTGTGTCATTTTAACTTGCTACTGCTCGTTTGAACCTTTCACTCAGCATACCAACTGTAAAGACTGTGGGTCTCACTTATTAGTGAATATCCTTAGCTCAGCTAATAACTTCATCTATTCCATATTGCTTTAGAATTTCTCACATCATGTGCTATGCAGAATATAATAGCTTTTTGGAAGTTCAAAAATCTATTTTTTAAAAACACTTGGTTTTCTTCTCTATATCTGACCTTAAACATGAGTGCATGTTCTATTTTGTAGGTCAGATTATTCTAACTAATGTTGGAATTCGCTACAGAACAATAAAGAACACCTTACGAAAAATTAGCCACCTCATGCCTTATTTCCTTATTTTTTGATGATGTTGCAGAATTGTTAAAATTGTTTGGCATATAACAGTCTTGTGGTATAATAACTTATTTTGGGGTGTGATATGTTTCTGGGGCTTAATTTATTTTAAGTTATCACTTTCCACTTTTTACAGCAAATTATCTACTTGATTCTTTTCCAAGATTGAGTTCATTTAACTGAGCAATCCTAAGCATATTTACCTGGATTTAAGTCCAATTTAAACAAGCGGTACTTATTTCTGGGGAAACATGGGGGAGGGGGGATCTTCACGACAACGGGCTGAGCAGCACATTAGAGGATTACGCAGATTTTCATGGAATTAGCTTTGGTCCGTCAGGGACACATGAAGCAAGAAAAGCTGAGCGTACTGTACCTTTAAAAGCCGGTTTTCAGGGGTCACACAGCGCTTGAAAGGATCATACTTCCGGGTGGGGTGGGGAGAGTAGAACTGAACATCAGACTGGCAGGAGCTGCTCAACCAATGAGAGAGGCTTATTTGCCCCCCCTCCAGGCTCCCCCCTGCTACTGTGTTATTATGAATGGAGAGCAACTAATTCACAATTCTGAAAGCTCCCTCCTGCTACTACATTATCTCCCCCCACCTTTTCCTTCCCCAACGTGCACGCTTTTGCCTTGAGAAGCCAAAATCCCTGATTCTGGAGTGCAGCACCTGAAGGCCTCCCATGAGAGCAGCCCAGCCCTCCCCATTTCACTCCATTCCAGCACTCTGCTGTAGAATTATTGCTTCCAAGCCCCCTTTATATCCTCCCTTCTCCTTTTCCCTGTTCGCAATGAGATGAGAAGCTCCTGTGATCTCTAATGATCCTACTGCAATTTTATATAACAAGGGAGAAACTATAGAACATCAAAGAAGCACAGCACTGAGATAGTGATTTCATGGAGAAGGGAAAGGGTGCTTTAGGGCGAGTTACTAAAGTTAGCCTTTAACCCCTTAAGTGCTTTAATGCTTTAGTGATTTACCGTGGCTCCGTATGCATTTAGAGCTGTTAAAGATTCACTGCAGAGGACCGAGATTTATTTCTTCCTTATGAGTAAACATGCACAGAGGGGGAGATATGGAAAAAAAATGCTTTGATTGGGGAAACAAGAGAGAACGGGGCATCCCACCCCCTTGACCACGTCACTGCCAGGTCACAGAGGCATGTCCAGGATTTAATGTGACAGGGACATGACACACTGTGGCAAAACTGCCAGGGAGCATCTTTCAGTAAAAAAAGAAAAGAAAAAAAAGTTAGAGTAAAAGGAGTTTCAGACAGTGTGGCTTTTCAAGAGGGAAGCAGCTGGTTGCTAGCAGGTTGGTGACTATGTCATCTGTCACGAATGACCTCAGATTCCTGAAACTTTGTACCAAATTGCTCGTGAAGATAGCCCCCTGGTTACAATCACACTGTCCCCTGTTGATTTTATTGGTGAGATGAGAATATGCTTAATAACCATGCATTGAAATTAATGAGACTGAAAAGTCTTTTTGGTGGACCACACAGAAATAGCTTCTAACTTTATCCCTCTATAAAAAACTATAATAATGTCTAGGCCGTCTCTTTTTGAAATAACACTATTATCAAAGCATCCTTACATTTTTGGTGCACATTTTAAACAGTTCGGAATAGACATGGATAGAATTGCTCCAGTCATCATTTTTATTTAAATGCAGGAGTCAGCAAGTGTATTAAGGGCAGCAACTAAGGCACTCTGCAAATCCCATGACAACTTTCTGTCAGCTTTGTCTCGCATGCCAGAAACACAGCCAACTTCATACAGTGGGCTGTGCTTGTAGAAGGAATGATGGTGAAGTAAACAGCCATGTTCCCACTCCTGCAAGCTAGTCCTGGCCTATTTAAGTAGCACAACTTTTGTCTTGACAGGAAGCATCTAAACTCTGAGCACACCACAAAACCCTCTAATTTTTTAGCCCCCACCCCCTTCACCTCTGTGCCTTCGTCCTCCTGCTGTTGCTGGAGAAAGCATAGTGCAACCTTCTATCCAACACAATAAATGTGGTTGGATCCGGACTTAGAAATGCTTAGAGTACATCCATTGAAATCAGTGGGACTTAAGTTAGCAATGATTAACTTGCCCCACTGATTTTAATGGGGCTCTTCTAAGCATGACTAAGTCTGGACCCAATCCATGGGTTTTAAAAAGCCATGTCCTGCTGCTACTGCCATCCCCACTGTGTTAATAGCCTGATCTTAAGCATGCCTTAAACCTCTTGAAATCAGTGGGCTTTGGTTTGGCATATAACATAGGATTCTGCATAGGATTGGGTTGTAAACTTTTCACTACATGGTCATCTAGCCACTGGAGAATCTTACTTGCCAGGGTAAAACTTTCCTCTGCTTGCAAGTTGGCAAGTACAATTGTAGTTCATTCCATCTGAAAGTCTTGTAATGTAACAAATTATAGCAATTTTCTGGTACACGTTTGAAGCCATACCAAATTTTTCCTATGTCATCCACTATGTGGTTGACAGCAGTGTTAGTGTCTTATAACACAAGTCTATATATGTCTACTCAGAAGTAAAATCCATTAAGTTCAGTGGGTATCAGATTGCATTCTCAATTCTTTTTCTTTGCCATATCATAGGGGCATAGGATGAATAACAGTACATTTTAAAAGTTCCTCCTAAAATGAGTCGTTATACTTCTCAAATTGATTGGAGAAACACTGAATGCCTTTGCTCAAATACACAAGTGCTGTATATTTTCCCTTAAACACAATCTGATGTCTTGTGCCTCTTCTTGTCATGCTCACAAGATATTAAAAAGAGGAACAGTGGTGATGTTCGTACCTTTCTAGCTCTTGCATCATCAAGCTCACTTTTCCATTTCACCAAAACTATTAAATGTTCGTGATCTGAGTTGTCTTCAAGTTCCTAATCTTTCCCCTTCAAACCTTAAATACTGTAAAACGACTCCCTCATCTTAGAAGGGCCAGCAATAAAACTAAGTATCGGGATAATTTGATTCTCCTGGTGCAAAGGCATGCAGTTGTGTTTCTATGTGATGCCTTCAGCCATGGTAGTAGGATGCTATGGCAAGGTGCACTGGGAGTGGCGGGCATCCCCGAAATGCCCACACCAGATTGAAGACTTGGTGCATTATCTTCTGAAAGTCCCTGTTTAGTGACATCAGAATTATTTAACTGGCATCCCAGGATCTCATGAGTTTGCTGCAGATGTAGAAATAGCCTGTTATTTGCTCTCAGACCAGGATGCAACAACTACCTATAATGTTTGCACTAGCAGCAAAAAAAAAAAATTGAGCAAATTTTGTTGGTATGTTGGAAGAAGCTGGGCCCTAGGGTCCATGCTGTACAGTATACATATTCCCTTTTTAGTTTTCATTCCAGGGCTATCTGTATTTCTTATTGTGATATTCCTTTTGTTATGGCCTGTGGCCTGTACAATAAACATGTGATTTGATATAATTTATATTCCAATAAAATTTTAGGGTACTATTTTCTTTAGCTGCATTTCCTTGGGATAGCTGAGACCTACGATCTAAGCTCTTACAATAATATTTTGCCACATATTTCGAGTATTATTTCTTTGGCCTCAGATTATGCAGGAAAATTGATTAAACAACTGATTTTGACAGTTTCTAATCATATCTTATATAACTGTCAACAATGCTCAATCTATGGTCAGGGCCAGAAATATTGGAATAAGGATAACTGTTTTGGCAGTTGGCCTCTGTACACCACCACATTGAAGTTGAAAGGAAACACACCCAGATGGCAGCGAAGTCAGGACTTTCCGCTGTAATTCAAGGGGTGTGACAAAAGTGGGGCACGAACCATTCAGGAAGGACAGCCAGTGGCATACACACACACCCATCATTGGTGGCTCATAAGTAATGGAACGAATGGCTGGCAAGCGGCTGCATGGCCAGGTGTGGCCTGTTTCCTGGGTACGCCATGACCAATCAAGCAGATAAAAGGCTTGGAGATGGTTCTGAGTGTTCCATTTGCATTTGGTAGCTGTTCACTGGAACTCCCAACATGAGGTCCAAAGAGGTGTCCATGCGAGTGAAGGAGGCCATCATTAGACTGAGGAAACAAAATAAACACATCAGAGAGATAGGGAAAACATTGGGAGTGGCCAACACAACAGTTTGGAACATCCTGAAAAAGAAGGAATTAACTGGCAAGCTCAGCAACAGCAAAATGCCTGGAAGACCACAGAAGACAACTAAAGTGATTAACCGCAGAATACTGCTCATGGTGAAGAGGAACCCTTTCACAATATCTAGCCAGGTCAAGAATGCTCTTGAGGCATGTCATTGTCAACATCTACAGTCAAGAGACGGCCTTATGAATGTAAATACAGAGGCTTCACAACCAGGTGCAAACCACTGGTAACGTTCAAGAACAGGCCAGATTAGCCTTTGCCAGCAAACACCTAAAAAAGCCTGCCCAGTTCTGGAATAAGATTCTTTGTACTGATGAAACCAAGATTAACTTGTACCAGAATGCTGGGAAGAGAAAAGTGTGGAGAAGGAAAGGAACAGCTCATGATCCAAAGCATACCACATCATCTGTCAAGCATGGTGGAGGCAGTGTTATGGCAATGGAACCGGGTCACTGGTGTTTATTGATGACCTGACTGCTGATAAAAGCAGCAGGATGAATTCTGAAGTGTATAGGGCTATACTTTCTGCTCAGATTCAGCGAATGCTGCCAAACTGATAGGACGCCGCTTCATATTGCAGATGGATAATGACCCAAAACATACAGCAGAAGCTACCCAAGAGTTTCTCCAGGGAAAGAAGTGGGATGTTCTTCAATGGCCAAGTCAGTCACCTGATCTCAACCCAACAGAGCACACTTTTCACTTAGTGAAGACAAGACTGAATGCAGAAAGACCCACAAACAAGCAGCAGCTGAAGGCAGCTGCAGTAAAGGCCTGGCAAAGCATCTTGAGGGAGGAAACTCAGCATTTGGTCATGTCCAGATTTCAGGTTCCAGATTTCAGGCAGTCACTGACTGCAAATGATTTTCATCCAGGTATTAAAGGCAATCCTTCAGTTAGAAATGATGTTGGTTTGTTCCATGACTTATGAGCCACCAACGACGGGTGTGTGTGTATGCCACTGGCTGTACTTCCTGAATGGTTCGTGCCCCACTTTTGTCACACCCCTTGAATTACACCCCTGACTTTGCTCCCATCTGGGTGTGTTTCCTTTCAACTTCAATGTGGTGGTGTACAGAGGCCAACTGCCAAAACAGTTATCCTTGTTCCAATATTTCTGGCCCTGACTGTATATCCTGGTGTTTGCTGATATTCTGGTATCCTGTAGGTTACAATTTGTGGAGAGTTCATAATTTACAATACAGATTCATCTGTCTCATTCTTGGCTTCAGTTCATCAGTCTGTTTCATCATACAGTATATTGAGCCATATAACATATGACTTCAGTACTTTGTGCTTAGGATAAGCACTACAGAAAGTAAAGCCTTTGAAAGTTTCCATGTGGATTCATATACTGATACAGTAACTCAGAAATTGGCTCTGTTTCTGATATTTCCTCTGTCTTCAGTGGAAGAACAAGAGAATCTTTGGTCTGTTGTAAGGCTGAAAGACCATTGCTGCTATTTCTTAATCCTTTTCTAGGATTACAAATACTAGTATACAGTATTTATATGTATGTGAGGGGAAACAATAGTAGCCAGCAAGGTGCTATCTAATTCTTCCTTGACATATCTTATACTGAGTTAGATCATTGGTCTACTGTAACTGGCAAAAGCTCTTCAAGGTCTTAGGCAGAGGTCTGAGATCCTTTAACTGGAGATGCCAGGAACTGAACGTGGCACTTTATACAAACATAGCACCTGCACTACCAGCAAAGGTCCTCAGTTTTTAGTATATAAGTAGGAAGAGAACTATTGGGTAGTCTTTTGAAATAACTTACTTTGCTCTGCCTGCAGCTCACTTAGATCACAACTTATATCTTAGTTGACTATTTCAGTCAGTTAAGAACAAATAGTGCCTAACTGTGAGGAAGTGTCATATGACTGTCTCCTAAACCAATTGATCTATAATTGCTACTACCACCTAGTTCTGTATTGTTAATTGCCAACTTACTGTAGAATTATGGCTATCTACAAGTATATATTGGGGGACAAATCCATAAATTTAGGGTCAGACTGTGCATTACCTTCATCAGATGGATGAAGCTAGAAATTGTCCCCAATGTAATGCTCGTCCATGCTGCCACTGTAGCATGGCACATCATTCCCTTCTACCAAGGGTAGAGCATTTCCTGCAAGCATATTGATTTAGGGTGGTTAAAACAAAAAGGGATTGTGAGGAGCTCCAAAAAGATTTCTCCAACCTGGGAGAATGGGCATCCAAATGCCAAATGCAGTTCAGTGTAAGCATGATGTAAAGTGATGCATGTTGGGGCAAAAAAAAATCCCAACTTCTCATATATACTGATAGGATCTAAGCTAGTGGTGACTGACCAAGAAAGAGATCTTAGGGTTGTGGTGGGCAGCTCGATGAAAATCTTGACCCAGTGTGCAGTGGCTGTGAAAAAGGCACATTCCGTGTTAGGCATAATTAGGAAAGGAATTGAAAATAAAACTGCCAATATCATAGTCACCTTATACAAATCTATGGTGCAACCAATACTGTGTATGGTTCTGGTCACCACACCTAAAAAAAGATATTGGAGAAAGTGCAGAAAAGGGCAACTAAACTGATCAAGGGGCTGGTGCATCTCCTCTATGAGGGAAGGTTGCAACAGCTGGGATTGTTTAGCTTGAAAAAAGGAGGGTACAGGGAGACATGATAGAGGTGTACAAATTATGCATGGTATGGAGAAAGTGGATAGGGAGACATTTTTCTCCCTCTCTCATAATACTAGAACCTGGAGTCATCCCATGAAGCTGATTGGTGGGAGATTCAGAAGAGATTAAAGGAAGTGCATCTTTACCAGTGCATAGTTAAACTATGGAATTCTCTTACACAAAATGTAGCAATGGCCACCAGCTTGGATGGCTTTAAAAGTTCCTGGAGGAGAAGGCTATCAGTGGCTTCTAGTCCTGATGCCTATATGCTACTTCAAGTATCAGAGGCAGAATGCCTGTGTACACCAGTTGATGGGGATCTTGGGTAGGAGGGTTCTGTTGCACTCATGTCCTGCTTGGGGGTTTCCTGTGGGCAGCTGATTGATTGCTATGTGGACAGAGTGCTGGACTGGATGGACACTTGGTCTGATCCAGCACGGCTCTTCTTACGTTCTTATGGCTGAATTGAATGAAGATATGTTTCATCAACATTAAGGGATCCTGGTTTTGATATTTGAGATAGATCTGAAACAATTTATGTGCCACACATAAAATTAATCTTAACAAGGGGATGCCAAATTCCTCATTTCTGCAGCAGGTTATGCAAACAAGAATTCTTGTAATGGATGTTATAGCACTGATGGTATGCTTGCTTGTAGCTTTTTCTAGATTTCCTTCATGAAGCCTACTTAGTGTTCACCACTGCAGGTGGGTTTTCTAAGTATGATACCCAAGGCACCTGGGTAAGGCACAGATGCCTTGGGTATCATACTTAAGATGCTGATTTCATAGGTATGAAAATAGAGACAGGAGTAATTGGTGCCACCACCCTTTTTATTAAAAAATTAAATTCAACAAATTAACCGTATACCGTTATAAGTTGCCTACATCAATCTAATTTAAATGTTCTGAATCATAGACATCACTGAATCATAGTTGTACTATAACTAATAACCGAATTCTTACAATTTCTGTACCGAACAAGTAAAAATGGCCGCTTATTGCCAATGCTCCAAACATGATTTGGAGGATCGGGAAAGAGCCATGGGCTTGAGTGTCACCCCCTGCCCCAATGTGCAGCTAAATAGAACATTTCATGGTTTCCTCACATCACAGTTTCCCTCTAAACCAGGTTTGGCAACCTTAATTAATCCTGGTTTGTAATCTTGGTTTTTAGGAATAACTCAGAAAACAAAAAATGGGAAGGCACTAAATGCAGGAAGAGAAGGGAAGAGGCCACCAGATGCATAGAAATATGTTTATTGAACCCAACACGGTTTTAGTATAAATCTTTCTTCAGGGGCACTGTTAGGTACAATGAACTTGGGTCTTGGGTCTCCCTCTCTGTTGCAAAAAAATAGCTGAGATAATGCTTTTCTAGTTCAGAGGCCCTGGCAAACTGGTTTGAAGTAACCAGGAAGTGTTTTATTAAGCCACGTGTGAGGAGCAGGGATGGGGAAACACTTGAGCTAATCGCTCATTCCCATTCCTCCAAATCATGATCTAGAGAGGGGTGCACAGCCTTTTCAACCCTGAGGGCTGTATGTGGTGCTGGGTTACTGTTTTCAAACAGGTATGTTCTTTCTTGTTGTCTCTTCCTTCTTCAGCTCCTTCCTTCTCTTCTCCATCAGACTTTCCTTCACAGCTGTGAAGGAAAGTCTGTTTCCCAAGTTCGTTTTTTCTCTTCTTCTAGTTTGCTCTGCCTTTGTTCAGGCAAAGGGTCTTTTGGAAGAGCTAAACCAAGGTATTACACATATTTTACATTCTTGCCATTGAAACTATTTATCAACAAGCAGGCATAGCAGTAGATACCCCATCTAAATCTTTCATTTCACCTAACTAGTAGTGAACGTAGTGCTCAGAAATGCCTGGCAGCCTGCTACTAATTTACTAATTAACCTGGGTTTATCATCATGCCTTAGGCTATATACCAGAATGCTGCCTCATCATCCACCCAGAAACCTTACCTATTACATTTTAGCAGAAGTGATTTGTCTGTTTTTGAACTCCTCATGCACTCACATCATCATTGCATCCATCTTATTCATAAATGTGTTTTCTTTTTAAATGTTCCATCTTTGTAAAATACTTGATATATCAACATCCCTACAAAAAGACACAATATACATTTTGCTCTCTTTTGTCACAATGTCACCATTCAAACACTGACTATTATATTCTTTCTTTTCTACTTGTAAGTAGTCTGGATTATAATAATTTTTCACCCATGGGGAGTGTGTTTGTGTCATATACTGTAAACAATATTTCCTTTTCTTTCACAGAAACATAATGTTGGATCCAGACTTAGTCATACTTGGAGCAGACCCATTGAAATAAATGGGATTTAAGTTAGTCATGACTAATGTAAGCCCCGTTAATTTAAATGGGTCTTCTTCCAGTATTGCTAAGTCTGGATCCAAACCACAATGTTTTGATTTCTAGAGGGGAAGCTATGTTAGTCTGTGCCAGCAAAAGCAAGAAAGAACCTTGTGGCACCTTAAAGACTAGCACACTTATTATGGCTTGAGATTTTGTGAACTAGAGTCCATTTCAGAGATTAATATTTAAGGTGCCACAAAATTATTTCTTCTTGATAATGTTTTGAACCTATCTTGGGTCCTTCTCAAGTTGCCTTTGAAAGCAAAGAGGAAACCAGTGCGATGTTACTTGTCTCTTTTCCTTGGTTCTACTGTCATTAGAGTAATTGTTCTTCGCTCACAGTCTTGACACTGAAAGCCACTTTATTATATACGTTACTCCTCCAATGAAGTAGTCCTACTCCAGTGGTTGTCTCTATAGCTTTTCACTGTAGCTTCATAAGGAAAGTAAACCAGCGCCAAAATGAATTAGAGGTGTTGCATGTTCTGCACTGCGAAGAGAAAACTCCCTGGAAAAGACCCTGATGCTGGGAAAGACTGAAGGCAAAAGGAGAAGGGGACGGCAGAGGATGAGATGGCTAGATAGCATCACGGATGCAATGAATATGAACTTGAGCACGCTCCGGGAGAGAGCGCAGGACAGGAAGGCCTGGCGTGCTATGGTCCATGGGGTCACGAAGAGTCGAACACGACTGAACGACTGAACAACAACAACAATGTTCTGCACGAGTCAGGTGTTGCTCTGAGGTGTTTATATGATACAGTCAGCCATTCATTTATTGCATTAGAACTCCAGTCCCCCTTCGAATATCGAAATGGTGTAGCTACTGCAAGTAGCTAGTCAAAAGAAAACAAGGATTACATAGCCTCCCTTTTCCAAGTTATGCAGCGTTTGTTCACATATTGTCTCCAGTTTGTTGTCTAAACCCCAGAATTAAAAAGTTGGAGGGAAATTAATAAATCACCAAATAGTAAACCACCCCTAAGAAGACATCTGATAATTTCTGAGAGAAAATCCGTAGTTTCTTCCATTTCTTGTTTGTCCTGGCGGGGTGGGATAATGTCCATTGTCACTGGACAATGTTAAATTGAAATCTCTAGTCCAATTTCTTATCCTTTCTTCATTGGATGGAATACATGATTCTTCCCTAACTTTAAAAAAAAAATCTCCCTGTAAATAATTCAGAACTGTCAGCATTTCTCTGCCCCACCCCCAAGTTAAACCCACTTAGTTCCTTCAGTCTTTCCTTGTTTGGGTTGTTGTCTTAGACCATCTGTGTAGCTTTTTTGTGAATTTTGTCCAGCTTACCAACATTGTTCATGTAACACCTGAAACTGAATACAGTACTCAAAAGAGTCCTGATCAATGTTGATAGAACAGCACTATTTTCTGAATGTTTGGAATGATACTTCTGTGAATACAGTGTAAAACATTATTGGACTTCTTCATCATTATCACACTGATATCACATTTCTTAATTTTTTTTTTGGAAATGTTGCTGCTTAGTCATTTATTCCCTGTCTTAGGGCCAAAGTTACATGAAAAACGTACGAGGCAATATCTAACAGGACTGCTATGATCCCGCCGATGGTGTTGCGCCAATAGTAGCATCCCTCCTGTGTCAAAGATCACCTTATGGGGGATGGGGGGTTCATCAGAACCACAGTACAGGAGGAAAAGTTTAAACAATTCTCCCCAGGAGCCGTGGGCCCAATCCTGATCCCCACCGCCACTATTTTAAAAGTACAAAATAATCAGGCAACACCAAACCAATGGGCGGCATCCTATTGTGCCCATGTGCCGGCATGAGTGACCGCTTGCACAACGGGGATTTAGCACTTCATAAAACAAGTGCTGAAACTAGCAGGAACACTTGTTTCCGTATCAGGGCAGGTCAGCGGAGCTCCCTTCTGAGAGCTCTGCTGACTTGCCATATTCCGGAAACGAGCCTTTGCACTAGTTTTGACTTGCTTTATGAGGCACTGAATCTCCATTGAACGAGTGGTTGCTCCTGCTGGTGCATGTACACAATAGGATACTTCCCGTGGTTTGGTGTTGCATGATTATTTTGTACTTTTAAAATGGTGGTGGTGGGGATCAGGATTGAGTCCATGACTCCTGAGGGGAGTGGTTTAACCTTTTCTTCCTGTGCTGTGGTTCTGATGAATCCCCCCTCCCCCAAGCTGCTGTTTGACACAGGAGTGATGCTGTCTTTGGCAATAATAGCATTTCTCTCTGTAACAAATAGTTTCTGAGTGTGTGTTTGCATTGTTTCGCTTGGACCACAGCACAGGAGGAAAGGGTTAAGCCCCTCCCTTGTAGGCCCAGTGCTGATCACTTTCCCTCTGGCCACTATTTTAAAAGTAAAAAATATATATTGCACAATGCCAGACTGCATGTTTAACATAACATGTTATTTGGCACTTAGATTTGTGTACTTGTTCTCCTTTTGTATTTGTAAGAGTTTTCCTTGCTAAAATTCATTTTGTTATTTGTCTAGATTTTTAGCTTACTGAGATGCTTCTGAATGTTTAAATATATTCTGTGGGAAAGATGTTAACATTCAGTGTATATTTCACAGCATATTTCATTAATATTAAGCATGTAGTTAATGTAGTTTTCATACAGTCAGAGTAAAACTGATGAAGTACAGTTGAAAAATACAGCGTATTTGGAAACACTTGGGATTTTGGCAGGGGAGGGGGCAAGGGAGCAAGGGAGCATTTGTATATAATATGATTTTAACTTGATCCTGTGACATAGAAATCACAGGTGGCATGGCAGAGACCCCCTCTCTGGAAACACGAGTAAAATTGATCTGGCTTTTAACATCTCTGTTCTAGTTGGTGTTGTCAGATCATTTCAGCTTAAGCAAATATAATATGTCAGCCTAGCTCTGAAAGGAGGTATTGCTGTTTTTTGGTTGAGATCATTAGGAGGGGAAAACTTCAGGTGGGGGAAAGCACCTCTTTTTAAACTTTCATATTATGGTGCCTATGTGATATTAATTTGGGGATTCAGATTATTTAATACTGCTAATGATCACATGTGTGCACACGCATCCATTCACACATACATACACCCTTTATGACAAAAATGTTTTGAAAACCATTTTCTGGAATCTCTTGAAATAACAACTTGTAACAAATAGATTTCTTGCTGTCCAGCTGTGTAACTCCATAAACCATTTTTTGGATTTTTTTCTTAGTAGCTGGAATGTGCCTCTGCATGCAGTCTTTTTAAAGAATCATCTGGTAAATGTCAGTTCAACCTCAAAAAAGGAAACACCCCTCTGTGTAAAAGAAATGGTACTTCCTGCTTTCATAAACAGTCATGTGCATAGTTTAGCAAGGCCTGATGCCTCTGGAGCATTTTCTTTTATAGCACCATTGAATCTGCCTCTGCAGAAGTACAGTGAATCGTGTGGCTTCATTTGGAACAAAGGGGATTAGTGGAAAAAAATCTCTCACTAATAAAGCATTGGAAAACAAGGGCAGGCAGTCTTTGGTTGTGAATATTTTCTGATTTTTCCAGAAATCAAGCAGAAGATTGAGCTGCTGATGTCAGTTAACTCTGAGAAGTCGTCCTCTTCAGAAAGGTACAGCTACAAACCCTGCATGAACAATCAATGGTGTAGTATTGCTAAGACGCAGCATAGGGTATTTTTCCTGTCAGGTCTGCCGATTGTGTTGATGTATTGCATGCTTGCCATTGTAATGTATTTATTGAATCTGTGTTTCTTGTTAAGTTTTGTGACATTTGCGAAGGGGTATTGTT
The DNA here is from genome assembly GCF_057233095.1 of Heloderma suspectum. Taxonomy (NCBI): domain Eukaryota; kingdom Metazoa; phylum Chordata; class Lepidosauria; order Squamata; family Helodermatidae; genus Heloderma; species Heloderma suspectum. The sequence continues at coordinate 104,814,061 of NC_139464.1, forward strand.
TGTTTCATTTTTTTAAAAAATGAAGTCTACTCTGTCTAGCATGTAAATCCATAATACAGTCTTTTGGTACACATGTATGTTTATACTGTTGCTGCAGTGTGTGTGTTTTCCACCCCTGAAAGCATCTTGTTTTTAAAAAACAGATTGTAAGATGTTGTATGTACAGGTTTCAGATAATATTACTTACAAATTAGCATAAATCTTTAATTTAGAGAAAATATAATCTGGTAAAAGCATTAATTATATTGTGTTGAAAGGGAGTGTCCTTTGCCTAATAGCTTAGGAATTGCAAACCAGTGAATTAGTCACATTATGTGAGAGAGATGTGATGCTGCCTCAAGTCTGTGCTAGGAAATGGAGCAGTCACTGCATGCAGTAATGGTTCATGCCTGCAGGTAAGGACAAAATGACTCAGAAGTATTTTAGAGCAATCGTTCTATTTGTCAATCTGTTTCTAATATTCACAAGCAGTTGAATTAATATTATATGATTTATGTAACATTTTGGGTTTCCTAGTATGCATTGTGGCTAACAAACAAACCTGTTCAACCATCTTTTGCTTTAAAATTAATTTTCCCCCCTAGAATGTATGGTAAATAAAATATATTTCATATATGGCAAAGCTAGTTCTATTTTTAAAAATGCATGTATCTTTCCATATCTGATCTTCTATTTTTGGTAGCCATTTCCTTTATTGGAAATGACGGCATAATTAATTTAGTGAACCTAAATGCTAATTTTACATTGAGTATTCATCAGCATGTATGTAAGAGAACACAATTCCAATGCATTGATGCATCTTAACTAATCAGGAGGAGATAAGGCATATAATTTAAAAGGAAGCCTCTGCGATATGTACAGCTTTAAAACAGGAGCAGTTTCATTGGATTTATAAGTGTAAAAAGGGAGAGCATGTGACAATAACCAAAAAGGGCAGCATTTATGTTGCATTTTTATGACCCAATATCACAGCAAGGAGAAATACATAAAATGGTGTGTGGGGTGGGGTAGGGGAAGAGAGACACGTGTGTGTGTATGTGTATGTATTTTTAAAGGGTGCATTTCTAGAATTTGAGACAAATAATGAAAGTATTTAGGTTTTTTGCCATAGAAACAGAAGCTCAGAATTAAAATGCTAATTGAGTTCAGCGCTCAGTTTTTCCATTCCTAACCTGGTTCTATATGAGCTGTAAATGTTATGCCAATAAAATGGTGGTGATGATGACGTGAGGGAGGAGGCTGGAGATGAAAATAGCAAGAGAAAGAATGCCAAGTGTGATTTTAGGTTTTCTCTTAAGGAATGGCACTGATACTGGGGTAAAGCCAATTATAACACTGTTATTTGCTAAATATGTATATTATGAAGGAGCTGATAGCTCATGCTACTCAGAAATATATTTTAACTCTCGGATGAAAACTGGCAGCTGATTGGAATTAATCTGCCTCCTTAATGGATAATTGCACCTAATTAGATAAGGAGGAAGTAAATTTAAGGGCAGAGATTGTGCTAATGGGCCATGAAAAATGTCCTTGATTGGAGAGGGCAGAGGGAAGTAACAGCATATATCATAACATGTATATAAATGCATATACAGTATAAATATTTTTTTAAACCTGCAAATTGTAAAGAAGCCCATTCCAGGGATTAGATATGGTTAAACATGAAATGTTAGATGCAATTTTGTGCAGATTATTAGCTCTTTGGTGTAATTACATAAATATATGCTGTATAAAAATAAGTGACTGCAGAAGTCTGTCTTGTTTGCAGTGGCCCCAATCTACACTTAAGTGAGACTAACTTTCTCTGAATTGGCGCCTGTGTATGTTAAAAACATATGTGTATACTACTGATTATAGGAGGCAATCTTATTTTAGATTCTTTATGACACTGACACATTACTTGGGAAAGGTCGGCCAGCATTTTATTTTATTTTTATTTTTTATGTTTTGCTATCAGCTGGGAAACCTAAAGTTGGGCATCAGTGTAAGATGAACATAAGCACTTGAAAATTGTGCACATTCACATGCACACATTGAAAGCATCAATAAGGGAACTTTGTGGTCTCTGTGCAGGCACACAGATGGGAAAACCTGCACAGAACATATCTGGAACATTCTAGAGCTAGACCCACTCATTTTTTGCTTGTGTACATTCATCAACACCACTTGGAGACTAGACAGTGTGTGAAAACCATGCCAGTTTGTCCACATTCTCCATGCCCTCATGTTCATGTGTGCAATCACTGGTGTTTAGGCACACTTTCAATTAAACTTGTGTTAACTACAACATTATACATGTGCATGCTCATGCAGTAACCTGAATTTTATGGAAATGTTTCTAATGCCCTAAATTAATCGGAATCTGATTGGGATGTTTGACTATTTATTAAACAAAACAAAAAAGGACACTAGATTAATTTTATGCGCTGTATAAATATCTCATTTTTTCCTGTAGCTAAAGTATTTGAACTGAAATACTTGATGAGGAAAATGTTAAAATGAAACACACTAAATATAATATTCAAACAAATTCAAATCTTTACTTGGAAATTATTTTTGTAGGAAAATTTATAAATATTATAAGATACGGCAACCCAGTAGCATATAGTTCTCTTTAATTGTTTAAATGTTAAGGGGGGGGGGGGATGAAGAGACCTTGGAAACTAACACACTAATTGTAGCATATATGCATGCTTTCTAGGGATTTTACTGATTTGACTGGTATTGTATCCCTTCATTATGCTAGTAATTTTATGAAGCAATGCATTTTTAGAATTGGGCAATTTTCTGCTGAAAAAAATATAGTGGTGGGAAAAATATAGTGGTGGAAAAATGTCCTTTATGTAAAGCTTTCTCCCTCACGTCACTGCACATATGGTGTCAATAATCCTGTAGTCTTAATACAACTGCTACATTGAAGATTTACTTATTTAGGGCACATCATATGCACGTTTAGACAGAAAAAAAAGCCCTACAATTGAGTTGTAGGGTTTTTTTCTGTCTAAACATGCGCAAGATTTCGCCTTAAGTTCTGATAGGAAATGGACCTGGTAATGGAGCAACGATAAAAGGGACACTGCTATTTCTTGCTCTCCTAGAGAAATTGACCCACTGGGTGCAGCTCTCTAGAAATGTAGTCAAGCCTAATACTTTCTATATTGTTGGGTATCCCTTTACACTATATTGATCATGGTATATCTCTTTCTAAAGCTTCCTTAGGCCATCAGTCTTTTTAGAAAGACACATTTAGCTAAATACATTCTGTGTGCATATACCTTAGTGTTTAACTTACATGATAATCTTTCCTTCCTTCAGTCATCCTATGTTTTTCTCTGAAAACTAGACATGATCTTTGTTAATTTATACTGATTCATTGTTTTATTTTGTATTCATTTACATTTGTATCCTGTTGATCAACTCAATAAAAAGAATTACAATGTTTTTAAAAATTGAAAGACCACTGGAAAAATACAGACTTTTGACCTCTTCTGCCTGTCCTCCACTCCATAAAGGAGTCTGCAAAAGGTGTATATTAGTTTAGTGAACTGGAAGGTGAATGCCCCAGATAAAGATGTTCAGCATCTTTCTGATAATATTTTTTTTCTTGCATGGCAGTGGAAAATTTGTAGTAAATTATCGTTGTAAATAAGTGCAGGTATACTGGCCCCTAATAAACTTTACCAGTTGGCATTCATGCATGTACCTAAATGTTGTAAGACAGTTTTGAGTGGTGATCTGGCAAGGTATTGCAATTACCTCTCTGTAGGGAGTAGCAAGACAGACATGGCCTTGCTGTAGCCCGCTCTGTGTAGATAAATGATGCTAGTAGCTCACCGTAGAGCTGTATCCTCCAATCATAGTGAGACAGGAATTAATTCAGTTAAGTGGCTTGCTGCTGTTCTGGGGTGAGTAGGAGCTGCCCTGGGTGAGAGAGCATGTAAGTAGCAGCAAACTTCATCATGTAAGTTGTAGCAAACTGACCCTCCTACTGTTGTTTCCACTCCTTTCTTTTGCTGTGACCACTGCCAGTCTGCACGATCACTGTAGCCTACTATAGCTTATTTAACCCATGGTGGGTTAGACTGTGTTTGTGTGGCCATTTTGAATAATTAGCTCCCGGCAGGGGGTTGCCTTGGTTAGTTGTGTTGTTCAAACCCAGGTTATTTGAGGGTTATTTAACCCTCAAACAACCCATGCTGTCCCTGCTAGTTCTAATTTGAGAAGCACAGCACAGGGCAGCAACATTTGTATGTGGATGTTCTTCCCTCTCAGGGTTTTAAAGGGTTGCTAAGGAGAATGTAATACAGTGACAATAACAAGGGGTGGGCGACAGCTGTGCTAGGAGAAAACTTTGGAGTAGTAGAGATGGCAGGTGCGGAACCCAGGCCAGGAAAGCATTCCCTTTCAAACTTATTTTGAAGGCTAGATTATTGCTTAAATAAATCATGAAAAACAAGAGGTAAACCAGTTGGTTTGCATCTTTCAGCTTGATCTTGCTTTGTAGCCGGGCGTTGGACCAGGTGGCCCCTTTCAGTTCAGCTTCAATGTTTTATATGTATTTTGGCAGGGGATCCTTCAAATCTCTTTTCAGAACATTGATGGCTTTCTTTGACTTCCTCTGAGAAATCAACAAGTTCCCCCAATCATATTCACAACTGCTAAATGATTTCTTAGCATTTCATTTGCAGTGCATTTTGGGTTGGACAGGTAGTGGTAAACTGCACATTTGCAGCTCTGATTTTTCTGGCTCTTTTCCTTTATGCTGATCTGATGGCACAGGTGTCACTATGTAGTTAATGGTGATTGGTGAAATGGTCAGGGCCAGAATATTTGCCCTATGTGTGTGTCTTTGCCAAATACAGGATAAAAACAACAATATGTGCATGTTTGATGTACAAAGAAACCAGCTTACATTTTTTATTTCCACCTGTAAGGTAAATTAGACTGATACACAATTGGCACAGAGCCACTTTTTGGAGTTTAATTGGCTGAGCAGGGATTTGAAACTGGAATTCCCACATTCAAACTCCACACACAATGTCCATCACAGCATGCTAGATCACAGAATGTTTTTTTTTTTTCTTTCAAAACTGATGTGTTTCAGAGCTACATTTTCAGGCCAATACTCAAAAGGAGTGGAAGAGTACAATGGAAGGTCTTGTGGACTGAAAGGAGAGGGAAAAAGTGTTACAGTAAGGCAAGAGATAGCATTACTATCCCATAGTGAAAAAGGGGGTTGAGAGGTTTTGCTTTTTCTCTACTTTTTGTCCATTTAGTTTATTGCCTCGAACCCTATGTGTTCTTCTTTTTAATAATTGTTCTTTGCAGAGTAAATGAAATGCTGATTTTCCTTGATGGTTTTACTACCCAGAGGTCAGCTAGTAAGAAACTGAGAATACTATGATAATAAATCTATGAAACAGGATGTGGAGGGGAAAAATGTTGAGGAAGTTATTCAAAATGCATTGACCATGTTCCCAATGTTTATGTGTTCTTATTGACAGCTAGGGCCCTACTGTCAAGAATTGTGCTGCATAAACAGTGGGGTTGCACATGGAGAATATTCCCTGACATTGAAGTGAATGGGGCAGCCTTCCTTATGTAGACCTCTCTCTGTATTTTGGAGTTCCTGGTTGTGTGTGTGTGTGTGTGCGTGCGCGCGCGCGCATGTTCGCACATCCCAACACATCACAACTGCTGGGCTGGGATGCTTTTGAAAACAGATAAGGTGCCTCATAGTTCAATCAGGTACACAGTACTCTGTGTTTCACATACAGTAAATTGCATTTTGAGTAGATGCACTTAATTAATTTTTAATCCTGTAGCTGCAGACGTAATTAAATTGCATTAAATGTTGGGGATCAGTATTTGGTTGTCATATTTTATGAACTTTTCAACTTTTAAAGCGGAGTAGTAGTTTGCTTTGTGGGCTCTTATGGGCACTGCAGTAGGATAAACTGCCAAGAACCCCAGCTGTATCTGCAGTTCCTTGATACATGTGTGGCCTGAAAGAGCAAAATATATTTTTTGCAAGTAATTGCCTATTATAAGTTGTATATTCCATAAAAGTCTTCCTGTATTTAGCTCCATCTACTCTGATTTCCCACAGCTTCCAAATTTTCCCCTCAAAGTTTATAGTAGATTATATATCTTTGCAAGCAGTTTTCTGGCTTCATATCTATTCATATCCACTTCATTTGTTTGACTTTACACTACTCCTGAGTTTCATGTTTTGCATTATTATTAGTGTTGGAGAAAATATTTACTGTAGATATGTTGCTATTTCCCCATTTTTCCCCTTTTTGAAATCACCAAATTAACCCAACATTTTCATACCTTTTGACTTGCTGCTCAGCCCTCAAATTCAACAGCACTGTTAAAGCTGTGAAGGTTTTGAGTCTTCACAGTGCAAAATGGTAACTTTTATCTGAGCACAAATTCAGAAATTGCTATTTCTGCAGAATCTCTTAATAGTATTCACATGATAGAGAAATGGAATGCTGCACATTCACCTAGTGATCCTCCTTACAACAAGTATTATGGGCACATCCATTATTCGTAGTGTTTTAGAGCTTCCACTCAATTAAATATGCAGATGTAAACATTATAGTGTGTACATTCAAAGTAAATGTTTAAGTACATGGAAAATGAAAATACTAAACTTTTGAAGGATAAGGGTGCAGTCCTATGCACATTTGCTTGGAATTCTTGAATTCAGTGGAGCTGAATAAACATGCATAGCATTGGGCTGCATATGTACTTCTCCTTCTATCATTTTCCCACCATTATATACTGCTTTTATCATAAAATCATGGCTGTTTCCTGATGCATAAAAGGGTCTGGAGCGTGTTATAAATGCTTGACATATTTGTCTACCATTTTGACATTTTTCGATTTAATTTGTAATATTATTTTCTAAGGGCTACTTAGGGGGATGAAAATCTTATTGCAGAGCTGAATAGAGATTATGCATTCTGAAGGATGCACAGATGGGATATTTGTGTGCTTAGCTGAAGCCAGGATGACAGAACATCTTGAGGAGACATTGATGACTTGTGCAAGATTGCCATTTAGGATGACTGTTATTCATGAGGATCTAGTGCTGTTATTGAACAGAGCAGCATCTAATCTTTGGTGGAAATATATTGGGGACCTTGAGAAAATGGTTGTAAATGGCTGCAACAGTCCTTTATGTACTAGGCTAGACAAAATATGTATGTTTAGGATATTCATGTTAATATCAACAAATATAGGAGAGGGGGAGGGGGTTAAATAAAAGGACTGATATTGGGCCTATGGCTGTTGATTTGAAAGCAAAATGGGGCCATCCATAAATAACATAGTAGTTTCTGTGTACTCAAGAGGCTCCCTAGGTAAGCTGAAATATATTAGTTTGGAAATTAAAAGGAAGACAAATTCATCCTCTCTCTCTCACACACACACACATGCACACGCACACACACTCACGCACGCGTGCGCGCACACACACGCACACGCACACAAGGTCCAACAAGAACCTAAGCTTAGTGACTTACAGGACCTATGGAATGTTGATAACAGCTGAGCCATAGAGAGTTGAGGGCAAAAAGTTGAGGGCAACTGGCAAAAAAGAGAAAAGACTAGAAAATGGAAGAGCTGCTAGCCATAATGGTTACATACTACCTCCAGGATCATTGGCACCATGCCTTTGAATACTAGCTGCTGGGGAACAATAGGAGAGGGTCTATTGCCCTCATGTCCTGTGACTGTTATGTCTAGGGAGAATCCAGTTGTCTACTGATAGGATGTAAATTTGGAGTTAGATGGGGGTTCAAGGAAAACAAATCTTGAAATCTCTAACATGCAATACACCCATCCATCCATCCATTCATTCATCTACATTCAGGGAAAGGGAAGCTCTGCACCCAAGGATTTGGCAGTTACTTTAAATTCATTATGTAATTCCTCATTTCAGCAACTAGCAATGTGACATTCTGTTTTCTGCCCATTGTTCACAGTTTTTCCCCTAATGGTTTTCCACCATTCCTTTTCTCTATCCACATTTCCAAAGCTCCCCTTCTGTTTCCATTAATCTGCTGCCTTCTCCACCTGCTATACCTGTGCTTCTTCTGTCTTTTCCTGTTGTCCTGTTCTTCCTCTCTCTAAGATAACAGCTCAGTCAATGGCAGTAAGGAACCCCTCTGCCTTCCCTGCCTGTCTGTGATGTTGAGGTAGTTCAGCCAATTGCTGCAAAAGGTTTTACCATCACTTTGTTGTTCAGTTGTTAAGTCGTGTCCGACTCTTTGTGACCCCATGGACCATAGCATGCCAGGCCTTCCTGTCCTCCGCTCTCTCCTGGAGTGTGCTCAAGTTCATATTCATTGCATCGGTGATGCTATCTAGCCATCTCATCCTCTGCCGTCCCCTTCTCCTTTTGCCTTCAATCTGTCCCAGCATCAGAGTCTTTTCCAGTACATTTTCTCTTTGCATTAGATGGCCAAAATATTTGAGCTTCAGCTTCAGTATCTGTCCTTCCAATGAGCAGTCAGGGTTGATTTCCTTTAGGATTGACTGATTTGACCTCCTTGCAGTTCAGGGGACTCGTAAGAGTCTTCTCCAGCACCACAGTTCGAACGCATCAATTCTTCGGCGCTCAGCCTTCCTTATAGTCCAGCTCTCACAGCCATACCTTACTACTGGGAAAACCATAGCTTTGATTAGACGGACCTTTGTCGGCAAGGTGATGTCTTTGCTTCTGACTATGCTGTCTAGGATTGCCATAGCTTTCCTCCCAAGGAGCAAGCGTCTTTTAATTTCATGGCTACAGTCACCGTCTGCGGTGATCTTGGAGCCCAAGAAAATAAAATCTGTCACTGCTTCCATTTCTTCCCCTTCTATATGCCAGGAAGTGATGGGGCCAGATGCCATGATCTTCGTTTTTTTAATGTTGAGTTTCAAACCAGCTTTTGCACTCCCCACTTTCCGACCTGTGATTCATCCAACCTGGCGTTTCTCATGATGTACTCTGCATATAAGTTAAATAAGCAGGGCGACAGTATATAGCCTTGTTGTACTCCTTTCCCAATTTTGAACCAATCGGTTGTTCCATGTCCGGTTCTTACTGTTGCTTCTTGACCCTTGTACAGGTTTCTCAGGAGACAGGTAAAGTGGTCTGGTACTCCCATCTCTTTAAGACTTTGCCACAGTTTGTTGTGATACCATCACTACTACAGTACAATATCTTAGTACTTCACAATATAGAGTACCAAAGCAAGCTTCTGGTTCTATCATGAAAATATTCATAAATAATGTTATATTGACAAATCATGGATTTTTGCAGTGCCTAGATTGTGCTAGATATTTAATAACGAACTATTTATTACAGCCAGAAACAATTATGTGTAGAAGGTGGTTAATCAAGGAGAAACAATTGTGAAAGTCTAAAGTTTGTATTTTACATAGCAGTGAAGGACAAACATTAGGCATTTAAAACTCGATATTTAAAAAAAACCCTGTATACAGTTGTGTTAGGTCAGTCACACCCCATCAAACATTGGCTTTCTTCATTTTTTATAGATACTTACAACCATGTTTTTCAGAATAAAAAGTGGTCATGTGCTTGCCAGTATATACAAACCACAGAAAACAAAGTTTCAAGCAGCCTACTAAAAACAGTGTACCTCATGTTTTCTTAATGAAACTAATTTTAAGTACTTGCATTACTACTGAAGATACTGTCATGTGCTATCCACTTTTTAATATCATTTGCTTGAAATGGATAATTTTAGTTAAAGGCAATAAATAAACTTCTTCAGTTTCTCACTTCTGAATAACAAGCCATGCTTGACCATCTGTTTTTCACTTGCTAAGAATCATTACAGTTTCTTTGGCTTCTTTTGCTCTGTTAAACATGCATCTCAGGATAGTGACATATGGAAAAAGCTTATACAACCTGATCCATATATATCAGTCTTATTGGTTGCATTTTAACAAAACAGTAAAATTGAGGCCTTATTTGCAGTCTTGATTTTTGTGTTCTATACAGCATGGAAAGAATAGCAATTTCCAAAGGGCTTGCTATACATTAGTAAATTGAAAATGTTACAAAAAACTCTACATCTCATTGGCACGCTTATATATATATATCTCAATTAGCATATGTATAGGTACTGATAGATAGATATATTCTACAAATATGTGCACACATAATCCCACAGCACCATTTTGAGTATGATGGCAGTAATTTGCATGATCGTCACCATATATGTGCTGCTGTTAGGAAAGTAAGGTACAGATATATTATAATCTATATAAACTCAAATTTAAGGTAAGGTGACTAGACTTCCTTGTCTAATATTGCCATATTTGTTTAGCATTTATGAGCGATAATTAAGATTTCTTCTGCTTACTGTATTAGATGTATCTTCAGCTTCATTTTGATGCATGAGCTTTGAGGATAGCCTTTGCTAATTCTTCTCATTATGCTAAAATGTTGTATGCTAAAAATACAACTTATGCGTGACTTGAATTTTGAACTGCACAAATGTTCTGTAGGAAGTACACTTAAAAAAAAAAAAAGGAAAAAAGCTACCTGTTCCTCCCCTGAGCAGCCCCATCCCCCCCCCCAACCTTTCCTGAGGTTCAGTTGGGTGTACACAAACCTTTTGATTATCACATTTAACAGTCTAGAGGCTGCTAAATGCACTGCAGGTCTTGTACTTTTGCTGCCTGCATTATCAAATGGCAGCAGGTGGGGATACCTAATAACAAAAGATCCTAAGATATGGCTGAAGCTTAGCTTGAAAGACTGAGCATGGATAGCATCTGTTGAAAGAGAAACAAGGTGGCAGCATGTTCAAGAACAGTGGAGGCTTGAATAAAACAATGGTGAGGTAACAAAGGAACAACATGAGATGAAAGGGATAACAGAGGGTGGAAGAAGTAGCGTAGCAGCAGCAAAGACTTTCACCTTCGTATTGAGCACTTTTATATCCTTGGTATATTTTGTATCCTCTTACAGATAAGTTGCGAATAGGTTTCATGGTAATGATCTTGCAGTTACGGCCTTCATAAACTTGCAGATTCTTTTAAAAAATACCATCAAATCTCTAAAAGTTAAAGTATTGTATATAATTAGTGGGGGTAGAAATACGTAAAGTGTTTTAAAGTCAGTGAAAATTAAGTGAGGTCTTTAACACATGGGTTTACAGCTTCAAATCTTCTATTTATAGTCTGCAGGATAAGGCTGAAATAGAGAGTGAGAGATGCATTCTGAGCATTTCCCAACAAGTTATACTTTCCTTCAGTAAAGGAGGAACTACGTTGACTCTTCTCCCATGATTATTACTTTACACTGTAAAGTTTCCCCAGTATATTTACTCTTGGACTGCTGACAAATAGCTATTGTTCTCACAATTCCTTACAGATACAGTAATTGCTGTCCTGGAACCAGCACTCATAACTTGCTATATATTCTCATATGATGGCTGGGATTAGTTTTGATCTTCCTTGTGGTTTCTATGGAATCCAGAACTGAATTCTACTCATAGAATTGTGTATGATCTGATTCACACGCAACGACACCCCAGAGTATGGGTTGAGTATGGGTTGTTATTGAATCGTGGGTTCTTGTTACATGCAAACCCTGCACTGTGGCTTAATTATGGGTTGATAACCATGAAGAACCCAGAATTCACAGCCCAAGAACAAATCATGGGTTCTCTTCCTGGCTTGCTTGCTGTTAACAACCCATAGTTAAACCATAGTGCAGGGTTTGCACATAACGACAACTCATGATTCAACAACAACCCATGATTCAGCAGCAACCCGTATTCTGGGTTGTTGTTACATGTGAATAAGTCTATGTGTATGCATGCTGACTGACCTTGGTAACCTGTTGTCACTTATTTGTAGGGTTTGTGGCACTAATGTTAGCTTGACAAATTTTACCTTGACTTCAACAGGAATGCTAGAATTTGGAAGTTGCTACCATTGTGTTGATTGGCATCATATTCAATTAAAGAAGTAGTCACTTTCGGACTGTAATGCGGAACTTCCTAAGGAGGCATGGCCTATCAGTGTTCTCCGATAATCAATTTGTTATTCTTGTCTCAGGCCTAGACTAGACATGACTCAGGAGATGGAACTGCATGGGTGGGGGAAGAGATTTGGCTTGGGGGTACACTGCTGAAGGAGGGTTTTTTTTTAATCCTTCGTCTTTTCATGTTTTTTCTGATTTACATCTGCCCCCTTCCTCCACTGTTGGCTTGCCCCATGAGGAAAATATATAGCAGTTATTCAAGGGTTGCTTTTAAATCAAGGAAACTGTGTATTCATACTTGGACTTGAGACCCATGTAAGGAACTGCTACTGTGTGCTGCTGGCCAATGTAGTGCTGCATTGAGCAATCCTGGTTGTTTACTGAGCGCGCGAAAGTTCACTGCATGTAGGTCCTCAATTCTCACATATGTATAAGAACTCTTGCATATCTGGCAATTGTCAGGGGAGAGCCAAACATTCTCTTTACTCCTTAGTAACATTTAACTTGATTGGGTTAAGAGGCAGAATACCATTTCATTCCTTCTACAGGAGTACAGTAGGGAAGGTTGCCTGTTCCATCCTCATGGTTAAGTTCTAGGGTCAAGGAGGCAGCTGCTTATTTTTCCAATAGCTTTGTTTTTTGTAGGATTCTTTCCTTATGCACTTCGTAATTCTATGCATCCATGTGCCTCAGCTTCCTTCCTTCCTTTTCTTTTCTTTTCTTTTCTTTTCTTTTCTTTTCCCTTCTTTTATTTGCAATTGCTTGCCCTGTAGCTGAGCATGAGAACTAACAATGACAGCTCAACCATCTTCCTTTGTCTTAAGGCCAGTGGTTGCTTTACATTTAAAAGCTGAGTACAAAACAAAAAAGTCTTCCTGTTTTATATGAAGGGAGCAAATATTTGGGTGCATATCACTTTTTAAAATACTTTGAAGCAAGGACCCAATTCCTGATTGCTCCATCAAAGTGATTTAAAGGGGATTGCACACATTTTTATGTGCACACCCCAATAGTATGTTCTCATACAAATCCAGATACAGAATATGAAGTGAGAATGTGCTCTTAGTTTCATTTGATAGAGGCTTCAGACAGTTACTTCCTGTTTTGTGGAAGCTCACTGTACTAATTTAGAAATAGGTAGTTAAATCAGCATAACTCCTTAGAATAGTGGCTGTTAAATCTACATGAAAGCATTTCATTGGTTTAGGTTGTTTATTTCATTTAAAAGAGCAAAATAATTGTTCATTAGAGGAGTCTATATTTAAAATCAGTTGATGAAATGAAAATTGTATCTGTACAAAAATGCTGGTTGGCCATGCTTGATTTTGCAGAAGGTCAAATAGCTATTTAAAATTACAACACAGCTTTTCTATATTCAAGTAAGATCAAAATATTTGAAATATCAAGGGAATTGCTTATTTTTGAGAGAATGGATAGCAGTGACTGTAAAATAAAATATAACCAATATATTCAGAGGTCAGTTTGCAAGAGTGGCCTCAGTCTTTAATTTGCTGATTTCTAAGAAGTCCCACTAAAATGTTGCAGCCCTTGGGCCCTTACACACTTGACATCGCTACTCTTCTGTGCAATGATACAATGTTTAACAGGCCATATTAGTGCAGCTTAGGACAAACATTTTCTAGGTTCTACAACCTGTTGGTTATAAAATTAAATGCATGTTCTTGTATAGACCCCAAGAATCCAATCTTAAATTTGCTGCACAGCTCATAAGCTTATGGTAATGCTCACATGCTTATGGTAATGTGTACAAACAAGTATGTCAGGATATTATGAAACACGATATTAGACTAGTATCGCAGGCACTGACATACATGTAGGATTGTTATTTTGGTACAAAACTCTTCTAACCAGTTGTGTTAATACAATATGCTAAATGTAGTAGCATCAGGAATACCAGATTATGTTTGATTTTTTTTTAAAAAAATGTGCTCATTATATTCCCCTCTCCTTAAAGATAATGAATCATAATGAATCACTGTCCAGGGCAGTGCAACGTTGTTCCCTCTGGAACTCATCAGTGCTGTATTTCAGTTATCTTGAGGGCTTTCTGCTGTGCAATACAAACCTGCTCTAAGCACCTGACACCCAAAGAGCCATGTTTGGTTTGAATCTCAGTCTGAGCTATGTTGCTATGTTTTTGTGTTGAGAAGTCACTTGATACATGTAGTTAGGGGTAGTTGACATCATGGAACAAATGAGACAAAAATATAAAACCTAGTTGAATAAAAACAAATTAATCAGCTAAAAGGGTTTTCCCCCCCCAGTATTCTGGAGAATGCTTGGTCCTCTGTGGTAGGGGTGGGGAATCTCAAGCCTGGGGCCCCAGTCCAGTCCTCCTCGGTTCCCCAGATAGCCATGCTCCCTTCTCTTTGCCCCCCACCCCTGCCCCCCAACCACTGATTGTTTGTTGGTTTCCTGGCTTTTTTGCGGTTTCTCTCCCATTCTAAAAGGTTGAAGTGGCTTTCCTAAGGTTTACTTACTGGCAGTAAGGGCCTTAAGCTAAAATATGCTGGAGATTCTGAAATTATGGATTGGCTACTAAGAATGCTTTCCCATGTGTTTTGGTTTGAGGCACATTGAGGTTCAGATGTCATTTCCCACCAACTGTAGATACTATGTTGAGGAATACAGGAGATGACAGTTTTCCAGATCTTTATGGCTTACTTAGGCTGAAGATCAGGAAATGTTCCTAGAAAGCTATTGGAAATAAATGCAAACTGTTAACCCATGTGTTTGTGTTCCAAGATGTCCACCTCTGTCAGCAGGCAGGTGTCAACATTCTGCACCAATCACATTTTACAAACAGTCTTTGAAAACAATTCTATGTAGTGTGTACCACAATAGTCAAGAATCAAGCAAGGTTGAGCAGAGAATTGCTAGATAGGCTTTCATGCCTGAAAGTGTAGATGAAAAACAATCCTAGGCATGACTGCCACTTAATGCACTGGTGAGCTGGACTGGGTTTTGCTCTCAGCCCTGGATAGGAGGCAAATATTAGAAAATAAGACAAGACTGCCCATTTGTTTATTTAGAGAATTTATGAGCCATTTTTCAGCACAAAGTGTACTTTTTTAATTTAATTTATTCAGTGCCTCATATAATTTTCTCTAGGTGCTTTACAATTAAAAGAATGAGTGCTCTGCCCCATCCTACAGTTTCCCAGTTCCCTTCTTATTTAGCAGACTGTCACATACTGTATTTGAAGCATGTACTTGTTTTGTGTCTAGTTACTTGTCCAAGTCATCTCCAGACCCTCAGTATCCTCGGACTTAGTAGTGATTGAGCTGTGTGAATTATCCTGCATCTGTCATTTTAACACTGCATTGAGAGGCATATAATTTGATGTCTTCCCACCATTGTGGAGGAAATCTGTAGTAGGTATGATGTTTCTATTCCTTGATAACTCTATCCATGACACACACAGAGGAAAGGAAGCAGTGCTGGTCCATAAGAAAAAACAAAAAATCAAGAGTTGGTGTTGTCTAAAACACACAAAAAGCAAAGGAAGGCATATTAGTTCATAAGAGAAAATAATCCAAAATCCAGAGTTGGATTTTCTTATGGACCAACATGCCTTCCTTTGCTTTTTGCATGTTTTGGATTAGGGGTGGGGAGAACTTTATGTTTGCAGGATTAATTTTGTTTTCCACAAGGACTCTGAAGTCCACCAACCAGAGACAGGTGCACATTAGCAGGTCACAAGTGCTGGCTGAGAACTGAAGCACAAAGTGCCTCTGAGCACATGCTCAGCCCAGGAGTTTATTTTCAGTATCAGAAATGGAGCTCACACACAAATCATTTCACACACAGATCTACTCCTTTCCCCAAAACATTCTTGATTTCAGCAGCCTAATTTAGGAGGAAAAATGGAATTTTATTGTTGCTATTGTTAAACAATTGGGTGTCCAAACATTCCTGATCTTTTTTAAATCATCCGGATATGTTCTAGTAGATTCCAGTCTACTACTTTCTGTCCATCCCTGTCTTGGAGAATACTGGATTTAATCATTCAGGAGTGGGTTCCCCAAAATGGAGGAAGATGATTGTCTGTCACCTGAAGATGGAACATTTTTAGGGTTACATTCTCTCCAACCACTAGATTGTTGTTGTTGTTGTTGTTCAGTCGTTAAGTCGTGTCCGACTCTTGGTGACCCCATGGACCATAGCACGCCAGGCCTTCCTGTCCTCTGCTCTCTCCCGGAGTGTGCTCAAGTTCATATTCATTGCATCGGTGATGCTATGTAGCCATTTCATCCTCTGCTGTCCCATTCTCCTTTTGCCTTCAATCTTTCCCAGCATCAGGGTCTTTTCCAGTGACTTTTCTCTTCGCATTAGGTGGCCGAAATATTGTAGCTTCAGCTTCAGTATCTGTCCTTCCAATGAGCAATCAGGGTTGATTACCTTTAGGATTGACTGATTTGACCTCCTTGCAGTCCAGGGGACTCGTAAGAGTCTTCTCCAGCACCACAGTTCGAACGCACCAATTCTTTGGCGCTCAGCCTTCCTTATAGTCCAGCTCTCACAGCCATACATTACTACTGGGAAAACCATAGCTTTGATTATACAGACCTTTGTCAGCAAGGTGATGTCTCTGCTTCTTATTAAGCTGTCTAGGTTTGCCAAAGCTTCCCTCGCAAGGAGCAAGCATCTTTTAATTTCATGGCTACAGTCACCGTCTGCAGTGATCTTGGAGCCCAAGAAAATAAAATCTGTCACCGCTTCCATTTCTTCCCCTTCTGTATGCCAGGAAGTGATGGGGCCAGATGCCATGATCTTAGTTTTTTTAATGTTGAGTTTCAAACCAGCTTTTGCACTCTCCTCTTTCACCCTCAACAAGAGGCTCTTTAGATCCTCTTCGCTTTCTGCCACTAGGGTGGTATCGTCTGCGTATCTGAGGTTGTTGATAACCACTAGATAATACTGCCCAATTTGGCTTCTGATGACTTTTTTAAACCTAGTATCCCCACCTAATTTCCAGCTTTGTTAATATAAAAGTTGCCATGTTTCTCTTCTGTTCTGTACCTCACAAGGAAGTTGTGTGTTTTGCTTAAGGCTGGAGACATGTCTGGGTAACTGCTGGATTTCATATTTCCAACAATAGGAGGTCATACTTTTTTCTCTGTCTCAGCAGTCTAGATGGAACAGGAAACATGCACAGCATCTGCTAGTAGAGTCTAGTCCAATTAAGAGTATCTCTTTTAAGTGTATCTTAAAACTGTGACTAAGTACAGGCCTTGTAATTAATCTACCTTTTCTCTCCCCTGTGCCCTGATTGATCTTGATAAATGTATTGCCTGAATGGGCATTTCAGAATTTTATGCATATGTTAACCAGACTGAATTTCTTGGCTGCCTGTCTGTGTGAAGGCTCATGAACCACAGAATCAATCAGAGCAATCAATGTCTTTCCGCCACTCCAAATATGGGATTTGGAGACTCCTGCTAGTTTTATTGTGTGGCCTTAAAACTCATGTGTAGTACACCACTCCACAGGTGCTTCAAGGATTGTCCTCTCTGGTGCCACCAGCCATCCCAGTTGCAGACAAACTGGGCATCCTGCTTCCCCTGTTTGGATTGTTCACCCCTGTATCCCAGAGATCAAATTATTTTGATTCCACTGGCAAGGAAATATGTTACAGAGATGTTTCTTATGATATCAACTCTGAGATAGAAGGCAATCCATATAAGATCCCCATGGTCCTTTTAAGCTAGAACAAAAGAGAAATCTCTCTCTTGGATCTTACAAGAGATCTCACACAGGAGGTCCTCAAAAGGGTAAAACTCTGCTTAGAAGTCCAAGCCAGCACTTCTGCCAGCTGATCAGGTCTCTGTGGTTTTTAACTGCCCATGGAAGGGGATGAACTATCTGGATCTATTTCCAAAGGGGATAGTTGTATTAGGATGCAATCCTATGTGGATACCCAGCAGCCTCTGAACTCGGAGGCTGCCGAGTATCCAATGCAGGGCGGGAGGACAGCAGATGCAATCTTTGCCTCTGCACTCCAACTGCCCTGCACTTCTGCTAGATGGGCAATTTCACCTATCTAGCAGTGGCACCTTAGTGGGGGAGGGAAGGAGGCTGGGGCAGCCATAGGATAGGTTGTAGCACAGCTGCCCTGGTCTCCTCCCCTCCCTGCCCCCAGGAATTCCCCCATTTCCCCATCTCTGCACTCGATTTTCCAAGCGCAGAGAGGTAGCCTGCACAGTTCTCGCCGCACCATCTATGAGGGGGCAGGGGTGGGGAGCACGGTTTCCTGGCTCCAAGGCTAGAGCCAGGAAACCGAACTATCCTATGCCCCAACACACACACACTGTTTGCGGGGCATAGGATTGCTCCTTCTATGTAGGAAGCAGCACCTTCCTACATAGCACCTTAAAGTCTAACATGTTTGTTACAGCACAATGCTTGTTGTTTATCTGGATCAGAACATCCTATAGGTGAGCAACCCCAGGTTAGACTATTTCTTCATCTAGATAGGATGACGACTAAGGTTACTAAGACTTTGGGTTTCTGTTCACCTGCTTTAGCTCAAACCCCTTCTTCAGTTCCTAAACACAAATATATGTGGAATTCGTCCAAACTGGCTTTCTACTTGATTCTGGTTTTGAGCAGGTCAGCAAGAAGGAAGAACCAGTTTAATCCCTGTAAATCAGTAAATCCACTCAAGTCCTATCACTTCTCTAGTAACAAGATGAACATATTTTCTTCATCCAGAGTGAATGCTCTAGCTCCATCAAAGGGCACTTCAGTCTTTACTCCTGGTGATATGCAGTGTAAAGATCGAAGACACCATAAGATGGAGAGTGTTTTCAAGAGACATTTTGATGCATTAGTCACTGCCCTTAAAGCTTCTGTAGTAAACTTTTATTTTGCCAGAACTCTTCTGTCCTGTACTGGTTAGATAACAGATCTCAGTTTCAGGGAGACAAAAATCTTCTTGACAACTGCTTACATGAGCAGATGTTGGATACTCTTGTTTGCTTATGCAATATCTTTAAGCAGTTTGGATAGCAAACTGTCTGGGCTCTGATTGCAGTGTTGACCATCCCCTGGTCCAGGCCACCCATCCACGGGTTTAATGTGAGAGGCAGCTTAGGTGACCTTTTAGATAAGCTCCTAAGCAAGCTAGCTGTTAAGAAGTAAAGGGCCCTTTTTTCTTGGCTCCTTCTGAAACCTGCCTTTTGTACCCCTAATCAGCTCTATCAGTATCACAGGAACCACAAAGGAAATGCAAAGCTCCTACAACTACTAGCCTAACAAGAAGTGCAACTGATTTATGCATAGTCCCCCTTCCATAGGACTCAAAAGGTAGTTGGCTAAGCAGATTTGCCAAGGGAATAGAAAATACTCTTTGGAGACATATGGGTTTTGAACACTATCGCCAGAGGCTATGTTATGGATTACGAGGCTGCATCCAAAAAGCAGTTCGTAGTCTGCCGTCCCAGGGAATTCATCAGCAACAGCTAATGGAAGGTGGAATTCCAAATGTTGCTGGAATTCCAGGCTGTGGAACTGTTGCCAGTCACTCTGGTACTGATGTTTGTTCTATAGTGTTTATCGTTGCAAAAAAAAAGAAAAGAAAGAGCAAGACCCATGCTAGAATTCAGATGCCAAAACAAATTAGTTGGATTCCAGCTGTAGGTATTCAACTAGATAATTGCATGGCATCCATAGATCTCAAGGATGCATACCTCCACATTCCGGACAGACCAGCTCACAGGAAATTTCTTCATTTCTGTTTCAACAATCAGTCTTCCTACCTAATCCAGAGCATTAACCAAGGTACTGGTTCTGATAACAGCTCATTACATGAAATAGAGGGTCCACATATGTTCTCATCTGGTCTGATCAGGGCACCACCTCTAGAAAGTGTGTCTTTGACAGTGGACCTCCTTATGCTGACTGGATTCTTTAGCAACAGGGACACCTGTTACTCATTCAAGTTGTCCAGCACTTGGGAGTGACTCAGCATCCCACAAAATCTGTTTGCCCACAGATAGTAGTCGCAACCTACACTCATCAGCAAGGCCAGGGTGATCAGGAGCATTGGGATTAAAGCACTTTTAAGCTTTCTGGACTCCATGGGCTATACTTCAACGTAGCCCCCTCATGTGATTGTGAAGAATTCTAGTTTAGAAGGAGGCTCTAATTTCAGATAATGGAATTGCTTACTGGTGGGAAGAGGTAGTCAGACCCAGAGAAGGAACTTCTCTAACAGAACTGGGTGGATATTAACTACTAATGCCAGCCTAAATGTGGGCGGGGGGCGGGGGAGATGCTGCATTTTCATTCTGTTTAGGGCAGGGGTTCTAATTCAGAGCATTCCTTTCATATTAGTATGCTGGAACTCGGAGCGATACACTTGCTGCAGGGGAACCTTTCCTGAACCAGTTGGACAAAAGCAGCCTACATAAAGAGGGAGAACAAGGTCCCTCAGGTTCCAGAGGGAGGTGAACCTTGCTTTCTTGGGTGGAGCTTAATCTTACATGGATTATGGCCATTCACACCAAAGGTATTTTAATTCTCAAGTGAATTGGTTAACACTTCAAAATCTGGACTCCAAAGAGTGGTCTTACAAAGAAGAAACCTTTTGAGGACATAGTTGGAAGCTTTGGAAACTCCTTCTGCCTCTAGAGCAAACGGCAAGAGGGACCTGTTCTTCAGCAGAAACATAGATTCACTGGCCTTGGAATGAATGTTCCATATCAGCCTTGGCAAAGGGTCCTGTGTATGCTTTCCTGTCCCTACTAATTACTGGACAGTGTATTTCTCAAGACTAGGGAAGCTCAAGTGCTCATCATCACATACTACTGATCTTATCTATCTTGGTTTTCCAAGCTACAGGACTTGAGACAAGGTTCAATTGTTTACCCCTGTCCATTCATACTGAGTTTGCCTGGTGACTAAGTAAGGCATATGAGGCCATGGCTTTTCTGAGAAGGTGGTTCTAACATCAGTGTTGCATAGGCATGCCACCAATAGAATTGGATGCTGCCCAGTGGTGTGTGTGTTGCCAGAAGTGCGTCAGAGTTAGGCACCCTGTCAGTCTATACGCCAATCTATGTTTTTTATTTATTAATTAAATTTATTAATCACCCATCTAGCTGGTTACCCAGCCATTCTGGGTGATGTACAATAACAAAAACAGTTTTAAACAATAAAATTCTACATTAAAAACATCATATTTTTAAAAGTACCTTAACCCACCCCAAATGCCTGCCTGAACAACTACGTTTTTAATGCATGGCAGAAGCTCATTAAAGAGGGGTCATGGTGTAGTTCCCTAGGGAGGGAGTTCCACAGAGTGGGGGCCACCACAGAGAAGGCCCTCTCCCTCGTCCTCACCAGTCTAGCTGTCCTGGCTGATGGGACAGAGAGAAGGTCATCCGAGGCTGATCTTGTTGAGTGGCCTGTCTGGTGTTGCTGGAGGTGCTCCTTGAGATAGGCTGGGCCGGAACCATATAGGGTTTTAAAGGTCAAAACCAACACCTTGAATTTGGCCCGGAAAACAACTGGTAACCAGTGCAACTCCTTCAGCACCAAAGTGATGTGATCACGCTGGCGGCTGCCTTTAATCAAGCGAGCTGCCGCGTTCTCTCCAGCTGCAGCTTCCAAACTGTCTTCAAGGGTAACTCCACGTACAGCGCATTACAGTAGTCTAAATGAGAGGAGACCAGGGCATGTACTACCAATGGGAGCAGATGGTTGGGAAGGTAGGGGTGCAGCCGCCGTATCAGATGGAGTTGGAACAGCGTTGTCCGGCTCACAGCTGACACCTGAGCCTCCATGGACAGCTGGGAGTCCAAAATGACCCCCAGGCTGCGGACCTGGTCTTTCAAGGGTAGCTGTACCCCATTCAACACCAAGTCAACATCCCCCAACCTCCTTTTGTCTCCCACCAAAAGTACCTCGGTCTTGTCAGGGTTCAGTTTCAGCTTATTCCTCCCCATCCAGCCACTCACCATCTCCATTTGGACAGGGATTCTATGGCCAACCTTGGTGAAGATTTGAACAAGATGTATTTTTCACAAACCCTAAGCTGTCCATCCTGATCCATGCTTTAAGCCTAACATGAACTCTCTTTCACAGATCAAGAACTGATACAGTTTTTTCCTCTGCCCTAATCCCACACATCCTTGGGAGAAGGTTTTTCTCACATTAGATGTAAGGAGAGCATTGAAAATATTTATTTCTTCGACAGGTTCTTTCAGGGTCTATCCCACCATCTTTGTTAATTATGGCAGGGTCAACAGTGTATGAGAGCCCCTACGTCTTCCATTTCCAACTTCTTCAATTTCCATCCTATGCATGTTTATATAGATGGGATATGCTGGGAATATGCTAGCTGGGGTATGCTGGGAATTCTAGAACTTTTTTGTTTAAACATTCATAGGATTGCACCCTAAGTGTATTAAGATTTGTATTTCTACCAGACATTAAAGTTCTTTGACTATAAGAATACATGAAATAATCAGTGTGCTGCCGAATTTATTCCAGACTAAGGTGTTTACATGCCTTCCACTTTACCTGAATGTCCATTGTTCTAATGTGAAAAAATGTTTTGATAAATTTTGTGGAGAGCTGTCCTTTTAAACTCACATTATTTTTGTTACCATCAGATTTCTGAGTTAAAATAACACGTTTCCTTTTCTTTGTTTTTTACTTTTTCAGTTTTACTTTACAGTGAGTACTTTAGATTTAATTCTTCATTACATTGGATTCTTATTAAGACTTCAGCTTTTTGTGGGATTTTGTTATTATACTCCTACACTGTTATCACTGTTTGCAAACATTAAAAACTTCCCCCAAGCAAGTCTTGTGATTAGCGTGTTAGCATTTAACAGAAAAACACCAACAAAAAATGAAATGCCCTAATTAGTTTTGGTTAAGGGCTTGCTCATTTTATCTATAACCTTGGATCTTCCTGCATCTTTAAATAACTATTTTAGCCTATACAATTCCTAACATAAGACATACATTTTCCTTGCCATTAATTTTTCCAATATGTTCTCAGAATTGCCCATACACAAATCTTTCTAACCTTAATAGTGAACTTTTCAGTCTTAGGAGACTTTGGAGGAAGTTGAGGAATTGTGATATAATAATAAAACTGTTGTATAATTTGAAGTATTGTATGTTTTCTTCTAATTTTCTCTACCTCTTGCTCATAGGTAGAAAAGAGGAACTACAAATCATTAGGGAATAAGCTGGTGCCGTGGTGCCGCTAAGCACTTCTGGAACTGGAAGCTCAATTTTCTCCATATATTTTCAGATTACAATCGTAAACACACTCGGGAGTAAATTCCTTTGAACTAAAACTAAGATAGGAGCAGTTAGGGGCCCTCACTTTGCTTTGATGTGATCCCAGCTGCCAGTAAGATTTTTTTTATTATTAAAAAAAGGAGCGGGAGTGACCCTCCATGAGCACCAAGAAAGGTGCCCATGGGTGCCATGTTTCCTTCCCATGAACTAAGTGGATTTACTTCTGAGTAAACAGACTTAATGATGATGCTGTGAGCCAGTATAGTTTCGCCACACGTCCGCAAGTGCCTGATAATTTCGCCATTTCATTACAGAAACAACAACAACAACAATTTAATTAGTTCACTTTCCAGACCCACTTTGAAATTGTATACATAGAAGTTAAAGGAATGAAGCTGGTCTATAGAGTTCTCAATAGCTTCTCCATTTCTGGAGATTTCATCAGTGCAAGTAGCTGGACTTGCGTAGCATACTTGTTTCCATAGCATCATGTAATTTATGAGATCTTCTTTGTTTTGCAATTGTCAAATTCAGAATAGACAATGAAACTATCTCTAAAGCAAAGTTCAGATGTCTTCTCCCTCACCCCACCAAAATAGCTTAGTTTCCAACTTGATATATAAATTGAGTATTTAAAGTTCACTTCACTGTCATTTAATATAGTTGGGTTCAATAATTTTTCTCACCTCACTGCCATTTTTGATATTTGTGTGTGTGATTTGATTAATCCCCAGATCACCCCGTGTCAATATTTTTACATTACTATGCAGTAAAATCTATGCAGAATTGGGCCATCAGAACTGAGTCAACTAAACAATTCCACAGCGTGGGGTCCTAGGCCACCATACTTCTGGAAGATTCCAAGGCACAAGCTTACAAAAAGCATAATGATTGTACCCGTAAGATGACCCACTTCTCCATACATATGATTAGAAAATACTGACATCTGGGCAGGGGGAGGTATTATTATTATTATTTAATCATAAGCACCTCTTCTGGGTTTCATAGGTAACTTGGTTCCTGAAATGGTCTCAAGACAAGAAGGGTATTTGCACATCTCAAGAAGTAGCTAGAGGTAGAAGTGATGGCTTCTTGGCCAGTCCAGTCCTGAATAACTGTTCCCAGTAGCGTAAATGGATAGGTGTATCAAATATATATACACCTTTTATACAGTCAGGACCAGAAATATTGGAACAAGGATAACTGTTTTGGCAGTTGGCCTCTGTACACCACCACATTGAAGTTGAAAGGAAACACACCCAGATGGGAGCAAAGTCAGGACTTTCCGCTGTAATTCAAGGGGTTTGACAAAAGTGGGGCACGAACCATTCAGGAAGGACAGCCAGTGGCATACACACACACCCATCGTTGGTGGCTCATAATTCATGGAACAAACCAACATCATTTCAAACTGAAGGATCGCCTTTAATACTTTGCAGTCAATGACTGCCTGAAGTCTGGAACCCGTGGACATGACCAAATGCTGAGTTTTCTCCCTCGCGATGCTTTGCCAGGCCTTCACTGCAGCTGCCTTCAGCTGCTGCTTGTTTGTGGGTCTTTCTGCATTCAGTCTTGTCTTCACTAAGTGAAAAGTGTGCTCTGTTGGGTGGAGATCAGGTGACTGACTTGGCCATTGAAGAACATCCCACTTCTTTCCCTGGAGAAACTCTTGGGTAGCTTCTGCTGTATGTTTTGGGTCATTCTCCATCTGCAATATGAAGCGGCATCCTATCAGTTTGGCAGCACTCGGCTGAATCTGAGCAGAAAGTATAGCCCTATACACTTCAGAATTCATCCTGCTGCTTTGATCAGCAGTCAGGTCATCAATAAACACCAGTGACCCAGTTCCATTGGCAGCCATACATGCCCATGCCATAACACTGCCTCCACCATGTTTGACAGATGATGTGGTATGCTTTGGATCATGAGCTGTTCCTTTCCTTCTCCACACTTTTCTCTTCCCAGCATTCTGGCACAAATTAATCTTGGTTTCATCAGTCCAAAGAATCTTATTCCAGAACTGGGCAGGCTTTTTTAGGTGTTTGCTGGCAAAGGCTAATCTGGCCTGTCTATTCTTGAGCATTACCAGTGGTTTGCACCTGGTTGTGAAGCCTCTGTATTTACATTCATACATTCTCTTGACTGTAGATGTTGACAATGACATGCCTACCTCCTCAAGAGCGTTCTTGACCTGGCTAGATGTTGTGAAGGGGTTCCTCTTCACCATGAGCAGAATTCTGTGGTCATCCACTTTAGTTGTCTTCCATGGTCTTCCAGGCCTTTTGCTGTTGCTGAGCTTGCCAGTTAATTCCTTCTTTTTCAGGATGTTCCTAACTGTTGTGTTGGCCACTCGCACTGTTTTTGCTATCTCTCTGATGGGTTTATTTTGTTTCCTCAGTCTAATGATGGCCTCCTTCACTCGCATGGACACCTCTTTGGACCTCATGTTGGGAGTTCCAGTGAACAGCTACCAAATGCAAATGTAACACTCAGAACCACTTCCAGGCCTTTCATCTGCTTGATTGGTCATGGCGTACCCAGGAAACAGACCACACCTGGCCATGCAGCCACTTGTCAGCCATTTGTTCCATTGCTTATGAGCCACCAACGATGGGGGTGTGTGTATGCCACTGGCTGTCCTTCTTGAATGGTTCGTGCCCCACTTTTGTCACACCCCTTATATTACAGCTGAAAGTCCTGACTTCGCTGCCATCTGGGTGTGTTTCCTTTCAACTTCAACGTGGTGGTGTACAGAGGCCAACTGTCAAAACAGTTATCCTTGTTCCAATATTTCTGGTCCTGACTGTATATATATAAAACTACCAAGTCCTTTACCCTTTTTTCATCTACGTGTTGTTCTTTCCTTGCTGGGTATTGGCTTCCACATACAAATTGTGGCCTTTACCTTAGAACCTGTGGTCTGTGTGAGGCATCCTTCCCTCATCCTCTGCTCAATTGCTGGCACAAACCTCCCATTTAAATGCAGTGGGGATAGCTTTGGAAACTACCATTTTAGACTGAATTGCACGGTCTTGAATAATTGTTTTCTTGGTGCTAGGAACTACTGAAGTAGCAAAACAAAACAAATTACAAAAGTGTGGTATTAGACTTGTTTTTAATTTTAAGGTGAGGATATAACTTCAGAACATTTTAATATGGTTTGATGGTGGATATCTCAACTAATATGAAGATGATATGGAGATCTGAAAATGTTGCAGATATTTTAAAATATGTCTTCTCAGTATTTATTTTCTCTGCCCAACCCAGCCTAGCCTACTGTCACACAAACACAGAGCAGTAAGGCTGCTGACTGTGAAGGATGATTATAGAGGCTCTGCCCCAACTGATTTCAATTACTGTAGAGGCTTCTTCTTGGGGTAGGAATTTCTTTTCCTTCTCTTGACATACACACTAACCTTCCTTTCTCTTTCAAGTAACTCAAAACACCCCACCATGTCTGACCATGCTTCCTCCTTTTACCTAGCAAAAACTGCTGTTTCTAGATCACTCACCAGAAAGGATGGCCAACTCTGGAGGCAGTTCCTTGACTGGCTGGGTACAGCCTAGCTTTCCTCACCCCCTGCTGGGCAAGTACTTGGTGTCAGCATACAATCCACCCTTGTAAATTAGTCTTTAGGAATGGTGTGAACATTGGGGAAGTTGCATCCTGGCATCTTCTTTCTAAGCACAAAGGGAGGCTGTCAGAGCTTCCTTCAGCTGAAGAGGATGTACCCTGCCCCAGAAGGAGACATCCCGAGCCCTTGGTCAAAGAAAGGTTGTCTGAGGGGCTCTTCCTTTAGGTGGGAGGCAGGAGAATAGGATGTGATCAGTCAGTAGTACACAATAGGTCTGGAGCCTGCTGTGGCAACGTACCTGCTGAAGTACCATTAACTATTGTTATATTAGTCATTTTTCCATAGCTGGTTCTGCTGGCATGGTAAAAGAGCTAGTTGAAGAGTGGAGCAGAGTCAGAGATGAAAAATGTGTGAAGAGGCTGTGCGAAACTCTGCAGCTTGTAATCTTAGAATATGGTTACATATTCTGTCAGCTGAAAGGAAAGTGGAGAATCTTGTGGTTATACAAATTATTTTGTCTTTAAGTTGAACTGAAACTGAAAGAACATGGCTGAGATATTCAGAGACTTGAAGGCATTGGTGGGAAGGGAGGCTGCAAGTCAGCAGAGTTCATATAGTTTGAAACCATAAGGCATCATGAGCTAAAGTCAGAGAAATATTGAAGAGTGCAAATGTTCATGTGGATACTTAAGTAGCGGAGGTGAGGGGAAAAGAAAACAGCTGAAAACAATAGTCAATTAAAAACATTCACAACAGCAGGGGTAAAAAAAACTCAAAAGCCTGGCAAAACTAAAAAAAAAAAAAATCTTCACAGATCTCAGGATCTGTGGGGGGGTTGGTTGGACCTTTTGAGAGAGGAAGTGCCACAACTGAAAGACCACATCCCATTGGGATCATAGAATAGTAGGGTTGGAAGGGGCCTACAAGGCCATCGAGTCCAACCCCCAGACAGAGCAAGGTCTCAGCTGAAGAACACAGTAGACAGGCAGGCTGGCTCATCTGGTTTACTTCTATTCATTTGCTATGGGGAACGGATTACAGTAAGCTTATAGGAGTTGTTCGCATGTAATGATCGCAAATTGTGGGGCTGTTCACATGTAATGGCAGCAAAAATTGCTGCAGTGTGTGTGAGGTGCATTCCACAGCCTTTTTGAATATTCAAACCCTGATCAGGCCATTCAGGGGTTTTGCTGCTGTTATGTGCGAACTGGGCCAGTATCTCTTGCTGATCAAACAAATGGCTGCCAATGCTCCCAAGTCTTCGGCACTCTGCTAGGCACTAGAGATCTAGGATACAATCTAGCCAAAAATTCTCATTAAAAATCAAAAGGATTTAAGTGTGGTTAACTCTGCTGGATCATGTCTCTAATATCCTACAAGCATTATGTCTCAGACTTTAACCAGACTTTATTTTCCCATATCATCAGGTAGTTATTTCCCAGCTCAGCTTTGTGTACTATTCAAAAGAACAAATTAGACTACATGGATCATGAGAATAAAAAGACTCAAAAATTAATCGTCAATTTTATACCACTCTACATTAGAGAGATGCAATGAATATGAACTTGAGCACACTCCGGGAGAGAGCGCAGGACAGGAAGGCGTGGCGTGCTATGGTCCATGGGGTCACGAAGAGTCGGACACGACTGAATGACTCAACAACAACAACAACAACAACATTAGAGAGATGCTGTCATATATCTAGAAGAGCCTGTGTTTCCAAGACTATGCTTTTAAATACTAGCACAAAAGTCTTTACATTATCAAGACTTATCTTACTTTAAAAACAACAACCCCAAATTGACCAAAATTATTTATCTCTAATTTAGAAGCTCAATTTTCTTCTGCGGTAATTTTCCTAAGAAGGAAAGGAAGTAGAAATTAGAACATAGTGGCTACTACCATCTTTAAATATAAAAATTGATCGTAACATTATTAACATTAGTATTAAAAGGCATATACTAGCTGTAAAAATTTATCATAGTATTAACATTTATAATAAAAAGGCACATGGTAGCTGTAAATGCTACTGTCTGCGCACTGGCTAAAGGTGTACATAACTGGATAGCCCACAAGCAATAATTACCACTCAGTATGACAGATTCCACAGGTTAGCTGTGTTGCTTTATTGCTTTTGCTCCAATAGACTGTCTTGTGGCAGTTTAAAGACTCAGATTTATTGTGGCATATTGTGGCTTATGCCTAAATAAATCTGTTAGTCCTTAAGATGCCATAAGATTCTTCTGAAGTTGCTTCAGCTCAATATAGTACATGCAATTTCATTATTAGAGCAATGAAACCGAATTACATCCAAGCAACACTATTATCTCTAGAAAATAATACTTAATGATTAATGCTGTCAGATTGGAAACACAACACGTGTGTTTGGAAAGGAAAAAGTTCTCAAGGCCTCCCAAGTAAAGATTATAAAAAGCTTAACATAAAATACTGAGATTATTGGTTATCATATTTCTATTTAGGATTGTGAGCCACCTTTGGGGGCCCATGTGGAGTTGAAAGGCAGAGTACAGTACCATGAGTCTACAATATGAGAATAAAAGTTTGGAAACTGGCTCCTCTGGCTTTCTTGAACCTCTTGAAATGAAAGCAGACTTCCAAAACTATCCCCTAACTGGAAGCAGCAGCCAGGACAGACAGTAGTGATTCCAATTGTTCCAGACTAGTCATGGACCTAATAATATAATTCATTCCAAATTCAGATTGAGCCATAATAGTTGTGCTCTCTGGAGGCTCCAGATCATCCATCTTTTTCCATGCTACAGATTTACATTGATTGTCTAAATATTCATAATATAGCTGGCTGCAGTCAGAATGGAATTATTAAAATAAAGAACAAACTAATAATACTGATATATGATTTCTTTTAGGAAGCCTTATTGGTGAATTATATATCAGGACTGAACAATATGAGATTCTCACAACACATCATGTTGTGGCCTTCTGGATGCTTGATACCTTCCCTACCAGGTTTTTCTCTATCCACATGGGGTTGACCTCAACTTCCCCCATCACCTCGTGGGCCATGTATTTCATTAGTTCCAAGTAACTGCTTAGGAATGCATTCTCACACTCCAATCTTATACACATGTAGTTAGGACTAAGCCCCATTGAACTCAGAGGGGCTTACATTTGAGTAAACATAATTAGGATTAGGCAAAGATTAATTTCCTCACTTCTGAAGTTAAGTATTTTGGGCAAAGTTCAGGCCTAGTCTTTCTTCCAGATTTTTCTCTTATTCCCAGTTACCTGGTGTATATAATTAATATATATTAAGACCGTATGTTCTGGTTTGCACATAACAGCAACCCAGAGTACGGGTTGAGTATGGGTTGTCATTGATTCAACAACTCAAGAGTTCACAACCCAACAACAAACCATGGATTCTCTTCCTGGGTTCTTTGTGGCTAACAACCCATAGTTAAACCATAGTGCAAGGTTCACATGTAACAACAACCGACAATTCAATGACAACCCGTACTCTGTGTTGTTGTTGCATGCAAACCAGGCCTCTGTCTGAATGTATTGTTTCCTTCAGTTCCACATTACCAGTTACCTGTATAAATTGGCGTAGAATATGGTTCAGGCTGTCATTTTCTTTATGACCTGGTTCACACGTAACAACCCAGAGTATGGGTTGTCATTGAATCATGGGTTGTTGTATTGTGAGTTGTCGTTATGTGCAAACCCTGCACTTTGATTTAACTATGGGTTGTTAATCACAAACAACCCAGGAAGAGAACCCATAGTTGTTGAGTTGTGAACTTTGGGGCAGGGCACTAGAACAAACCAGGAATAAGCCAGGGTTCTGGGTTCAGATGTAATGACAGACCACAGTCAGGTCAAACCATGTCAGGATTTGTAAGACAGTAACAAACCATGGCCTCAGGTTGAGGTTTGTTCGTGAAAAAATAAACCATGGTTTAATTTGCTGGGAGCAGGTTTGGACATTCAAACAGACCACAATTAACACTAAACAAATCCCGACTTAGCATCATATGTGACCACAGCTTTGTGTACATGCTTTGGGGTAGGAAGCTGTAACCAGTTATGGCTTTCCACTGTGCAGTAGACACACACACATGTATGTATGTATGTATGTATGTATACGTATATAATATATATGGGGAGGGGGGTGCATGCGCACGTATGATGATTACATGTTACAATCTACAGACAATCCTCATGTTCAAGAAAGTACCTTCTGCATAGGAATTTTCTAAGCCAGGAAGCACCCTTGTGTTTGTTTCAGTTGTAATCAGTGAGACTCTCTTCAAAGTAATGTATTGAAAATTATGATGTAAATATAGTTTCTATGCAGTAATATTTTTGTTTTTATAAGATGGCTACCTGTCCTCCACCATGCAGAATACATTGGGGGTTTTAATTTAAAAAGAAAACAATAGCTTCCTTCAGCACCAGCCAGTATGTTGCTACATGTTTCATCATATAGCAAC
Organism: Heloderma suspectum; assembly: GCF_057233095.1. Taxonomy (NCBI): domain Eukaryota; kingdom Metazoa; phylum Chordata; class Lepidosauria; order Squamata; family Helodermatidae; genus Heloderma; species Heloderma suspectum. The sequence goes on from NC_139464.1 coordinate 104,845,413, forward strand.
AGTCTCTGAACTTAATGTGGAAATAAAATATTTGAAAGCTATGTCAAGTATTTTGAAATGTTTAATGTTAAACTTTTTCCTCAGTGTAATAGCTTACATTTTGTAATTCACATCCACTAAACATTTTACATTTGATTTTGGTGATCACGTACGAAAGTTAGAGTGTTTCTTCATACCTGATATGGTTTGCTTCAGTCTGCTTCTGTGCTAAATCACTGATGAATCACTGCTTTTTACATTTAGGCTGCAATCCTATGCATGCTTATATGGGACTAAGCCTCTTTGAACTTCATGGACATTACTTCTGAGTAAACCTACATAGCATTGGTGTTAATTACCTTTTGCTCCTGGACAGGAATGTTGGTTAGTTTCAGTTCTTGCTGACTCTCCCTTTCCTCTGCTAAGTTCTATTGCCGCAGGGTTGTCAAAGTCTATTAATTTAGCATGCCACAACTAGAAGCAGGATATTCGATGGTAAAGGATTGCACCCAATAACATTACCCTTGGGGATTACTCAGTGGATGGTTTTGCTCAGGCCTGTCTTTGCTGCATATTTTGGTAAGGAAAAAATGTTCCTCTGGAGCTATTTGTTTTGAAGGCACATTTCTGTAATGGCAGACAGTGATCTTGTACTATGTAGGTTGGACTATGGGGTTGCTAATAAAATGGATGACCCTAACTTGTAGCAAAGGGATGGATTTAGATGGCCTTTTGTCTGTTTCAGTTGTCTATGATCTTGCTGTGGTAAATAAGTTACTACTGGAGGGTTCTTGCTGCCTTCTAAAAATTTAAGTATTGCACATGAAAAACTAACTTTTAAAATGTGCTTTAAGTGTTTTAAAATGCATGTTTATTAAAATATTTGTATCATACATATATTTATTCAAAAATAACACAAATCCAGATGGAAACAGCCAATAAAAAGTAGCAGTTTTGTCAATTTTCAGACATGAAGTAGCTAATATTTTCATTAGAGTTTATAATCTACTCCCGAACAAGTTTATAAGGCATTTTGACTATTATTTTTAAATTGAGCAAACAGCTGTTGTCCTTCCAAGACCATTAATGAAGTATGACTTTAATGTGGTATTTACCACTGCAGGGTGCACTTTTTAGTGTGTTTGGACATCTGCAGTGGTAAATACCAAAGCTAGTATAAAATCGTAACGCAAATACTGAGATAGTTTTTTTTTCATGGGCAGGTCTATTTTGCCACTTTGGTTGCAGAGTCTAGAAGTTACAATTTTATTTATTTATTTATTTATTGCATTTATACCCCGCCTATTTTCCTCTTGCAAGGAACCCAAGGCGGCTTACATTATCCTCCTCCTCTCCATTTTATCCTCACAACAACAACCCTGTGAGGTGGGTTGGGCTGAGAGTGTGTGACTGGCCCAAAGTCACCCAGGGAGCTTCCATGGCCGAGTGGGGACTAGAACCCGGATCTCCCAGCTCCTAGTCCAACACTCTTGCCACTACACCACGCTGGCTCTCCTTTTGCTGCTCATTCCACCTGAGACTTGGGAAGGAGAACTGTCAGGGTTGGTGTGTCCTAAAGTTGTTTTTTTCTCTATGGGAGCTTGAGAACTATTCCTGTCTTATAGCTGCTATATGGAATGTAAATCTATAGCTGAATAGGTTAGTGATTTCTGTACCATTTAAACTTTGCTCTTCCATTTTCATCACTTTATAGTTTTGTTACTATCTTCTTTACTGTGATTGGGTTCAGTAGTATATTTTTTTTCTTTTGGAACATAGAGAAAGTTCAAAAGTGTCAATCAGTAGTATGGGGGACATGTGGATACATTATTGCTATACAGGGTCCTACAAATCTAGTTTGGCCTTGGAAGGGAGCCAAAAATTTGTGGTCACCCAGATTCTGTCCCTCCTCAAAGGAGCTGTGGTCTTGTCTGTAATTCGGCATAAGGTCAGGGACAATATTCTGCGTCCTTTCTCAGCTACAAGGTTGGGATGAAGGCTGGAACTTGTCATGCTTGCCAGAGGGCAGTTGCACACCCACCATGATGTGCACAACTGTGGTCCCCTGCAAAAAGTAAATCTGCAGATGTTTTGGACTTCATTCTCCAACATTCCTGACCGTTGGCCATGCTGGCAGGAGCTTCTGAGAATTGAAGTCTAAAACATCTGCAGATTTACTTTCTGTCCATCCATCCCTGAGTATTTGATGCAGATACTTCAATGTTTAGGATAATCTTTGAATGGGATTCCACCATAAGGTTAGTGAACAGTTGTACAGAAGCCACCAGTAGAGTTCATGTCAACAAGTGAGCAGCTTGTTACTGCACATCCCTGATCACTCATTGCCTCCGACATGCAAATTTACACGTGGAACCAAAAAATGGGTAAATATAGATCTTGAGCCTAGAGTTGAGGTGCGCCAAAAGGGAGGTTGCACTTCACACTAACCAAAGGGATATTATCTACTGATCACAAATCAAGGCTTTGATACAGATGTTGGTTAGATTAACTTAATTGAGTTTGGACGGGCAACCATTAATATACACATGCATGTGTGTGTGTGTGTAATAATTGCTGGTTATATGTATAGATATAGAACTAGGAAGTAGACAGAGAGAGAGAGAGAGAGAGAGAAGAGAGAGAGAGGAGGCAAGGAAGTTATGGTTACCAAATAATGGCACTAGGGTGTTGGAAGCCTAGGCCAGTAGTGCGAACTCTGAATGTGAATGACACCAGGCTGGGCAATGAAAGGGATAGAAGGGAGAGTTGATAGAAATTGGGAAAAATAAGGAAGAAAGAAGATTGAAACATAGATGTTGGCCTGTTTCAGTGAAAAGAGGGTCTAAGCGGGGTCTTTCCCAGAGGTTCACAGTGATCCAGGAGTTCACCAAGAGGGAGCACACTGTAGGAACAGTGGTTCATAAAGTGGGAACAAATCACCCCGCCTCTGGTAGATAGGTCCTCCCTGAGCTGTGCACAGTGTGGCAAGAACAGAAAGCACCTGGGTTCTCTTTGAACCTTCCTGAGTTAAAGATAGATATGACTGGGTGCTTGGCTGCAGATGAGCTGATGTGTCCTGCTGGGCAACTGTTTTGAAACCTCAGGTTGCAGTCAGTGGGGGAATTTTAAAAAAAGGACAAAGGGAAAAAAGGGGTTTCAGGTTGACCTTGACCTTTAGTGTGGTGTGCAAAATTGAATATGTAGCTAAGCTGAGTTGGCCCTTTACCATTTGTGTATATGGGTTCCGTGTGGACAATGGTATAGGGCTTCTAGGTTGCAAAAGGTGTCATGTGTAAACTTTGGGTGGAAGTTCCTATCCTTAATTGTTGCAAATGACTACTAATGTAGCGATGGCCAGTAGTGATGGCTCTTCACGAATAGAGCGTTTTTCTCACAAGGACTCTGGATTAGCCAATTCAAAATGTACCTTGGGTAGCCTGGCTAGAGTCGTGACTTAGCAATCAGACAGGCATTTGCAAAATTTGGAGTTCCCACGCTTTTTATACCAGCAAGGGGTGCTCCTAGCCATTTAATTAAGTTAGAGGTCAGCAAATGTAAATGACAATTTTCTTGCCCTGGGTGATCCTAAGACCTTGCTTCACTAGCCTTCCAGTACAGGATTAGTTCCTGGAACTAGGGTTATTTTGACTTCTTTTGGCAGGGAATTCCACAGCTAGGTGCTGCCATAGAGAAGCTTCAATCACATGTTCCCACCAGTCAAGCTTCTTTAGATTGTGGGATAAAAAGCAGAGCCTCAGAAGATAATAGTAACTTACACTCAGGCACACATGAGAGGAGACAGCCTTTCAGATATCCTAACCCCAAACTGTTTAGAGCTTCATAGGTAAGAACCAGCACATTGTATTGGGCCCAGAAATTAACCGGAAGCGAGTGCAACTGATAAAAATGGATGTAATATGGTGTAAAATGTGCACACCAGAGAGCTTTCTGGCTGCTGCATTTTGCACCAGCTGCAGTTTCCAAACACTCTTCAAGGGCAGCCCCTCATAGTGTAATTAGATTTCAGCAATCTAATGTGAAGGTGACCAATCTTGTGTTTTTTCCTAGTTGATTTTAGGTTATTTCAGATGATACTAGCATATACAATATTCAGGGCACCTGTTTCAGGGGATGTGTGGTACTCTGACAAGGTGATAAAGATTGCAGATACTCTAACATAACGTTAGGTTAGAGTTTGGTAATAACAAACTATATTGGAAGTATGGCAGAGTGATTTATCTTAGAAGGATCCAAAATGCTGGCTTAAGCAGAGCCTTCATTTGCAAGCTTGCCTGATAGTTTGCCTGCTGAAAGATACACTTAGAGCCAATTTTCCGCTTACCTAGAATTGTCTTTGGCACTTGGTGACAGGAATAGACATTGAGCCTGTTGCCATAGTAACGCTGAAGTATAGCAAAGGATATAGGTACAGTATTGCCATTTGGATATACTGTTACTCCTATTTTTGTGCACATAAATGATTCAGACCTGCCTTTTAAAGCTTGAAATACATAGAACCGATCAGGATGCTGAAACATTTTGGAAAACATATTTTATAAAATTGTGTTTTATATGACATTATACAATTTGGTTAAAAAAAATAAGGCTGGTTGTCTCCAGTGTTATGTAAGAATGATAAAACTGAAGCTGAGTTTTAATTATTGGCTTGCTGGGAAGAATAATTAAGCATGTTTTTTTCATGTAGTAATTATGGTTGATGGGATTTTATGAATGGGCGTGTACATCAGTCAATTGATTGCTTCTCATGAAGCTATGTTTCTTTGTATATTTTTAGTTTTCATACTTGCACTATCCATAAGCTGCCGCTATTGTGCTATTCAATTACATTTTCCTTCTTAAAAAAATTGATAACTTTGGTCCATCCTCAGGCAGAAGACACTGAAAAGGGTGGGGGAGTAGGTAGGTGAGTTGCAGTGCACTCAGCTGTGAGAGGAAGCTTTTTCTCTTAGTCTGCTCTAGTCTTATATAAGGCAGGACCTCCCCTGTCAGAGTGGGCTCAATTCCAAGCATGCTATCTCATCTACTGTACTACAATAGTTATTCTTCTCAATGAATTGTAGCACTTATTGAGACTGTTGCTGCTCAGTTGTAGCACTCCCCCCCCCGCCTCTTTTTTAAAAATTTTACCTCTCTGGTTCCCCTTGAGCAGGCTTTCTTGGTTTCCCCCAAGTATTTGTTAGGGGCTTCTTGCATTCTACAATTTAACTGATTTTGACTATCATGGCATCTGCCAAAGAACCTTGGAATTGTAGTTAGATGTATGGCTTTAATCTGTCATCCCATTGTTCTTTAAGTTAGCTTTCCAAACCCATTCATTAGTGCTTCATCATTTAGTGAACCATCTCCTGTCTATGTGATCAAATTACGTTAATCTTTAAAATACTGTATTCCCTTGTGGCAAGTTTATCCTGTCTCTCTTTCATCCTTAGGCCTCTGTTTCTCTAGCACTACAGTTTTTGTCCATCCATTGTTTGGTTTCTGGATCAAGGAATGAATATGTGGAACTATTATCTCCATTTAAGGATTTGGCTTGGAGCTCTAATAAAGCATGTTAGTTTAGAAGATTGACTAGAATTTTAAATGGTCAAAAATACAACATTTGGCTGGTTCAGACATAATGCCAAACCATGGTTTGGTACTAGGGGAACAAGCCTTGAAGGAGTCTCAGGTGCTCCTTTTTCCCCTTGCATGTGATAACAGAGCCAGCAAAGGGGCACCTCCACCTGATCTTATACCCACTCAGCTAGGCTTGGGGGTTTGACTTCTCTACCCACCCTTTGACTTACTTGATTTCAGTTTTGCTAGTTGAATATCTTCTCTCCTAGCTTGATAGGAATGATAAAAATCTGTGCATTAAAGCAGTGAATTAGATCCTCTCTTCTAGCCATTCCCCACAATCCATGATAAAATCACTTTGCCAGGTTCGGATGTCACAAAAACCACCCTGAGAACAGGCCACCCTAAACAACCCTACTACTACAAGCCATGGGTTCTCAGAGTGGCTTGTTTGCAAAAAACAACCCACAATGAAAAAAATGCTCAGGACTTGGATGTAACCCTAAGCCATCTTGCAAACACCCATGGTAACAACCCACTGTGGCTTAGCGTAATGGTCTTTGTTGTTTTTGTTGTAATAGACTAACACAGTTGCTCTCTGGAAATTGCTTTATTAAAGAATCTAACTGAACAAGTTGTTGAATAAAAGGACAAGGAAGGAGTAATGGCTTAGTACTCAGAGAGGAAATGGATAAAGCATTTTATTTATTGAATATTTTGTGTTTGTAGGCCAGAGCCTCAGCAAAAAGTTCCCTCTGTACCACCGCCACCTCCTCCGCCACCTCCTCCACCTTTGCCAGAGCCAGCACCACCAGAGCCAGAGGAGGAGATTCTGGGATCTGATGATGAAGAGCAAGAAGATCCTGCAGATTATTGCAAAGGTTAGTGTATATCAACAATAAAAAGCATGTTAATTTGTGAACTGGGGACTTGGTATACTTTTAGACTAAAATACCTCAAATTCTTTTATAAAAAGTATTATCTTCCACATCATGTTAAATGTTAAGTCTTCTGAAGTGGACAAGGAAAAACCCTAATTGGTTGGTGGTGATCCAGTAGACATTTTTTACTTGGATTTCCAAAAGGCCTTTGACAAAGTCCCTCAGCAAAGACTCCTGAGCAAACTCGGCAGTCATGGAATAAGAGAAGAGGTCCTGTTATGGATCAGTAACTGGTTAAAGAACAGAAAGCAGAGAGGGAGGAATAAATGGTAAATTCTCCCAATGGAGGGAAGTAAATAGTGGGGTCCCACAGGGATCTGTATTGGGACCAGTGCTTTTCAACTTGTTCATAAATGATCTGGAAATAGGAGTAAGCAGTGAAGTAGCCAAGTTTGCCAATTTGGTTTGACACCAAACTACTTAGGGTGGTTAAAACAATAAGGGATTGTGAGGAGCTCCAAAAGGATCTCTCCAAACTGGGAGAATGGGCATCCAAATGGCAAATGTGGTTCAATGTAAACAAGAGTAAAGTGATTCATGTTGGGGCAAAAAATCCCAGTTTGAAGTATAACCTGATGGGATCTGAGCTAACGGTGACTGATCAAGAAAGTGATCTTGGGGTTGTGGTGGACAGCTTGATGAAAATGTCAACCCAGTGTGAGACTGTTGTAAAAAAGGCAAACTCAACCTTAGGCATAATTAGAAAAGGAATTGAGAATATAACTGCCAGTATCGTACTTCCTCTATATAAATATATGGCACGTTCACACTTAGAATACCGTGCGCAGTTCTGGTCACCACACCTAAAAAAATATATTGTAGAGCTGGAGAAAAAGCAGAAAGGGGCAACTAAAATGATCAAGGGGCTGGAGCTTCTCCCCTGTGAGGGAGGGTTGCAACAGCTGGGATTGTGTAGCTTGAAAAAAAGGAGGGTAAGGGGAGACATGATAGAGGTGTACAAAATTGTGCATGGTGTTGAGAATGTTGATAGGGGGACATTTTTCTCCCTCATAATACTAGAATCCAGGGTCATCCCATGAAGCTGATTGGTGGGAAATTCAGGACAGATAAAACGAAGTACTTTGTCACACAATGCATAGTTAAACTATGGAATTTTCTACCCCAAGATGTAGTGATAGCCCCCAATTTGGATGGCTTTAAAATGGGGTTAGACAAATTCCTGGAAGAGAAGCTTAACAATGGCTTCTAGTCCTGATGGCTATGTGCTACCTCCAGTACCAGAGGCAGTGAGCCTATGTACACCAGTTGCTGGGGAACATGAACGGGAGGGTGCTGTTGCACTTGTGTCCTGCTTGTGGGTTCCCAGTCAACAGCTGGTTGGCCGCTGTGTGAACAGAATGCTGGACTACATGGAACCTTGGTACGATCCAGCATGGCTCTTCTTATGTTCTTTTCATAAGCCTTGGGGTAAGTGAAAAAGGCAAGCCAGAGACCTTGTTAAGGGGAGGGATTTACAGAGTTTTGTTTTTAAAATCTGTCAACCAGTAGGCAAAATAGCTGTATTGTTCCCTATTATCAGTCAGATCTTGTCCTTTTCTCCAGAAGCTCCAAGTCAATCTCGGGATGGTTGGAGGGTACAAGGGGAGATATTTGACAACTAGGCCAAGTCACTCCTCGTTGGTGGTAGGATTTAACCTAGAGGCTAGCATTTGTTAATACCTGCTTTTTGAAAATCTGTCATGTTGTTCACAAATTATCATCTTAATGAAATTATAAGGATATCTAGTAGCTATCCATCAATGTTGGATCAGCTCATTTTCCAGGGAACAAATTTATGTTCTATTATCTTCTCATAAAACACAGATTTTAACTTATTTTCTTAAGTAAAAATACCTTCTTTCAAAAACAAGAATGCTATTGGCTAGGTAGTAAGCTGCTTTTATCTTGATACAAATTATATGTGGAAAAACCAAGGAGCCGGGGGAGAGACAGAATGGGATGCCAGAGAGAATGCGGGCATGGTGTTACTTCTGAGTAAACTCATTGGCTGTAAGGCTTTCCTTTCCTGGGAGTAAGTGCCACTGAAATCTGTGTGGCTTGCTTCTAAGTAGGCATGCATAGGATTACACTGTAAGTCTACTTAGAGTAGCGTCTTAAGGTCTCCCATCCCTTTCAGTGCATTTACTTGGAGCCTCCCCTTCCCATTGACTTCACCGACTGCCTCTTCTCGCTTTGCTCACCAGTTTGATGGGCTTTTTTCCTCCGAGGTGATGGGGGAGTCTTCCTTCTTAGCCACACAGGAGAAAGGCTTGACAGTTAGGATTTCAATGGGTATTAAAAGTGCCTTGCATTGGGAAGACAGCCAGCCACTACCTCTTCTTCTAACCTACCTTGCAGGGTCGTTGGGAAGCCAGAATAAGGGGGAAGAGCAACAACAGCAGTGGATGGGGGAAGAAGCTGGGTCTAATGAAGAAGGTGACCCCCGTGAAGTGGTTGCCGGGGGTGGGGGCACTAGGGATGGGGATGCTGCACACACATCTTTGCTTTTTCGCTCCTTCATTAAAGTGAAATTGTGCTTTAAGTCCCCGTTTTAGGGGGGGGGGGTTAAAGAGTGGGGAGGCTGCACATACAACTTTGGTTAAAGGAAAAAATAAAAGGACCTGGAAGGCAGGGAGGAGACTGGCCAGAGTGGGAAACTGGAGCAGAACAGAAGGGGGCGAGGGAGGGGGGAATCGGCAAGAGGAGGAGGCGGGAACACTGATGAGGTACCAACCCAGACTCCACTCAGACTCCACCCAGCCATGAAGAAAATAATTTGATTAGAGCTCAGTGGAAACAGCACAGAGCCCCAGGCTACAGCAATGATAATCCAGGTCTTTAAGGACTGTGGAAACAGGAAAAGAAGAAGATGAGATTGGGGAAACATCACAACAAAGTTGCAAACAAAGTGAAGCCGATAGTGTGAAAGCACACCCCTAGACCTCTGGTGTAGTCTTTACATGTCATTACTGTTTCTTTGAAAACTTGTGCTTTGAGATTATTCTAAAATTGCTGTACAAAACCATGGTGGAGTACAAATTATTTGTTATTCTGGTCCAGCTCTTATTTACTCTCGAGATGTCTCCCATTCATCCAATTCACAAAGGCAAGAATTTCTAACACTTGCCAGCTAAGAATACCAACATATTCAAGAGATACTCTGGAAGAGTAACATCTGAATTTCTATTTCTTCAAGAGCATTCAGTCATTGTATGAGATATCTCATTATTTTATGTACAATGCTGAATTGCACAACAGCTCTTTATGACCTCAGTGGAATTTCACTTTATATGTCATGTTTAAAGAGACACAATATTTTCAAGTTATCCATATTGATGTTTTTCATTCCTAACATGGATGCATGAAAATCCCAGTGTTTGACTTTTTTAAAAGGCAAAATAACTGCTTCAAAGGTAACTTATCTGACATTTTGTAAGCTCTGTAGGTGTCTAAATTCTACACATAAAAAGAGATGCTAATATGCAAAATACCTTATATAGCCTGAAATTGATACAAGGTAATGCAACTAGAACACCATTTCCCAAACTAATCTGGCCATGGAACACTTTTGGGCTTGAAATTTATTGACGGAACCCATAAATACTGGTCAGTCTGGAATACCCATGGGATATGGGGGGGCTAGGGAAACTTTAGTTCCCCATAATAGCAAAATAGAGGAAGCAAAACCTATTTTCATACAAAACATTTCCATACTTAATGCTCAAAAATGCATCTTTTTTTTAATTTCAGTTTTTAAAACTTAGTTTCGGGGGGATGTTTTATACAAATAATAAAGAGTGCAGAATGAAGGAGCATTATCTGAACGAACCGTCCTTCAGATAGGAGGACCTCAAGTATAAAAATTAAAAGTTAAAAAATAGATTGTCCTTCCTTAAAGCTTAAAATATTTTAACGAAAGAAAGGCAAACAAAAATATGGAAATATTAATTATTTTTCATGGTTTTTGAGCCTCGTGTGGCGCAGAGTGTTAGGCGGCAGTAATGCAACCGAAACTCTCCCCACGACCTGAGTTCGATCCCAGCAGAAGCTGGTTTTCAGGCAGCTGGCTCAGGTTGACACAGCCCTCCATCCTTCCGAGGTCGGTAAAATGAGTACCCAGCTTGCTGGGGGAAAAGTATTTAGGACTGGGGAAGGCAATGGCAAATCACCCCACTGTACAGTCTGCCAGGAAAACGCTGAGGAAAAACAGTGTCCCTCTAGGGGTCAGTAACGACTCGGTGCTTGCACAAGAGGAACCTATCCTTTCCTTTCATGGTTTTATAAATTTGATCTTATTCCATATAACTACTGGAAAATAAAAAATAAGTAACACAAAAATTCAGTCAATTATTTTATGGGAAATACACATTTTGGGCATTGTCCAGTGGGGCCCTGCCAGTTCAGGTCCATCCACAAAAGGCCCCACTAATCCATGGCAGTTCTCTATTTTGCCTTGAAGAGCGGCATATAATTCCTTTAATATGAATAGGTATTATTTAGAGGTGTTTTGGAGGGTAATGATGAATGGAGGTAATTAAAGTAATTGATTTGGTGGAGCGTGATCTGGGTGGGGAAATAATTAGGGATAAATCAATTGAAGAGAAAATGATTTCGGATAATCTGGGGGTGGAGTGCAAATTGAAGAATGTATCTTCTCAGTCATTTATTTGGAATGATTTTGATGGGGAATTAATTGGCTTGCCTTCTGCAAAATGGTTAATTCTAGTAAGTATACGTTTGTACTTATCAATCAATAAATTATCATATGCACATTTATTGCTATTTTTGTTCTCTTTTTTGGTGGTGCATATTCCCTTTTTTGGTGATGCGTAAGTGGCCACCCTACCTAGTAAATACAATTGCAGGCTAAAGCTACTTGGAGATATGAAGAGGCTTTCATATATATAATCAAAATAATGCTAATTTTATGTGTGTCTTATTTTTTATTTTTTGAAAGGTGGCTATCATCCAGTGAAAATTGGAGATCTTTTCAATGGTCGGTATCATGTTATCAGGAAATTAGGATGGGGACACTTCTCTACAGTCTGGCTATGCTGGGATATGCAGTAAGATATACACCTTTCCCTTTGCATGTTAGCTTTCTAATGCATGTAATGGTGCTTTATTGGATTAATTTTAGAATAACTAATGGGTTAGAATTAGGCATATACGAGAATTACGTTCATGTTCGCAAATCATGTGAATACGTCCCCGTTCATGAACACGAGCAGGAATGCAATTTTGGGGAAATTTTTGTAATGTACATTGAACAGGTGCACATATGCAAATCCCTCCAAAATCCACATTTTCATGCTTCCTCCTATGGCAGAAAATGTGCATTTTCAGTCAGGAAAAATGTGCATTTTAAAAAATTCATAATTTTTCAATTGGGAAAAACTGCACACTTTTAAAAATGCACATTTTCCAGACTGAAAAAAGAAAAGAAAACAAAGCGACTCAAGGTTCGAGGAAGAATTTGGAGACCTTAGTGAGTTTGAACACTGCATGTTTGCCCATCACGAGTTAGGATCTGGTTGTGGTTATATAAAAATGTCTGGTTTATTTTTTGTATGCAGCATTATATAGGAATATCAATACTACCTTTTAGTTCAGTCAAATTTTTATTTCATAACATTTATGAGAAATTGAACTCTGTTTGACCTTAAATTTCATCAATGTGCTTATCAAATGCACATGCTTTAAAAAGGAAGCAAAGGTGTTTTACAAAGGACATAGTAATATCATTATACTTTTGATTTAGTTGCTAAATACACTTATTTATTTTCCAAATCCTATTATTGGAAGTTAATAATTGAAGAAAAGGTTAAAGCTATCGTTTAGTCATGTGAATATTGTTGAAATGTTGCCACCATTTGTTCTGAAGCTGCACTTATTTTGGAATAGGCAAAGAGATTTCATTCTATGTCTGTTTTTAAATATAAAAAATGTATTGGCTCTGATAGCTTGTTTATTTACTCATTATTTTAAAGGGGGAAAAGGTTTGTTGCAATGAAAGTTGTGAAAAGTGCTCAGCATTATACAGAGACAGCCTTGGATGAAATAAAGTTGCTTAAATGTGTAAGTATTGTGACAATATGCCATGCTTAGTGACTGTGCGTGTAAATGTAATTATTGACACAGATGTGTAATGTTGTGATTCACTTTCACTTGGAATTTTGTAAAACAGAACAGCAAATTAAATTAAAAACTGCAAGGCTTATTTTAGCTACAGTGTCCTTAAAACAGATGTTTAAAATATGTTTTGCAATGTTAATGTTTCTCTGAATCTGTTTAAATTAGCATTTGTTCAAGTGACCTTTTAATCTTTGTTTTTAGGTTCGTGAAAGTGACCCTAATGATCCAAATAAGGACATGGTTGTACAGTTAATCGATGACTTTAAAATTTCCGGCACGAATGGCATACGTATCTTTTTCTTTTTTCCCCTCCTGATTGTCTACTGTCTTGGTTTTTAAGGGACAAGGAAACTTTGTTTATGCTTTTCAAAGTAAAACACAGGGCTAGGTGATCAATATTTCAACATTAATATTAACATTATTAGGGAGCAAGCCTATGGCTGCTAGTCAGCAGCCAGATGGCCATAGGTTACGTGGTTTTCTGGGAACCGACCTCAGAGCCACGCTCTGAGGTCAGTTCCTGGAGAACCGACCTTCCCCCCTCTTCCACGCTGCCTCGCAGGCAGCATGGAATGGCCTCATGCTCCGTGCTCGGAAGAGGAGTGTGGAGCAGCCAAAATGGGCCTTCGAGTTCGGAGGCACCCGCCTATCCAGTTGGACTCGATGGCCTTTTAGGCCCCTTCCAACCCTACTATTCTATGATTCTGTGATTCTATCCCCATAGGATTGCACCCTTATTATGTTACAATACAGGAGGTAAGTACTGAAAAGGCTATATAAAATAATAGAATAGTAGGGTTGGGAGGGGCCTACAAGGCCATCGAGTCCAACTCCCTGCTCGGGGCAGGAATCCAAGTCAAAGCATCCCTGACAGATGGCTGTCCAGCTTCATCTTGAATGCCTCTAGCGTGGGAGAGCCCACTACCTCCCTAGGTCATTGGTTCCATTGTCGTATTGTTCTAACAGTCAGGAAGTTTATCTTGATGTTCAGCCGGAATCTGGCTTCCTGTAACTTGAGCCCGTTATTCCGTGTCCTGCAGTCTGGGACGATCAAGAAGAGATCCTGGCCTTCCTCTCTGTGACAACCTTTCAAGTACTTGAAGAGCGCTCTCATATCTCCCCTCAGTCGTCTCTTCTCAAGGCTAAACATGCCCATTCTTTCAGTCTCTCTTCATAGGGCTTTGTTTCCAGTCCCCTGATCATCTCTGTTGCCCTCCTCTGAACCCTTTACACCTTGTCTGCATCCTTCTTAAAGTGCGGTGCCCAGAACTGGACACAATACTCCAGATGAGGCCTAACCAGTGTTGAGTAGAGGGGAACTAGTACTTCCTGGGATTTGGAAGCTATGCTTCTATGAATGCAGCCCAAAACAGCATTTGCCTTTTTTGCAGCCACACCACATTGATGGCTGATATTCAGCTTGTGATCTACAACAATTCCAAGGTCCTTCTCGCCTGCAGTGTTGTTGAGCCACGTATCCTTGTATTGCCCCTGTAATAGGCCTCTTAATTTAGAGGTGCCAAGATAGTGATAAATCAGATCCAGGTTTACTTACAAGGAGTACTTTATTGAGTACAATCAGCACACAGACGTACCCAATGGTTGGATCAGACAGCTTCTCTGAACCCAGAGCTATGGGGTAAAATGGGTTTGTTAGCAGTGAGGCAGCATGATGACAGCAAGCATTCATTAGCATTCATTCCCAGCATAGACTAACACTGCTTGTTCAGGACGGAAACAATCAGAGCTTTCTCAGCACAAACAGCTGCAGCTTGGCATAAACATAGCCTCACTTCCCAGGCACATCCTAGGCCCTGATAAGATTCTAGCCTTCATTAGCATGGAATGTGCTGAGGCCACGCTTTTGACCTTTGACTCACTCACATGCTCAGAGGCCCACTAGCAAGGAAATTGCACCAATAATGAATTTAAGCAAAGCATTATGGATCTCTAGGCCCCTCTAAAACGACAGATGACTTGGTTACAGGCCTTGTGCCAGTACAATCCCCCATCTTTTAACTGTGCATTTGTTTTCTTTTTCCGAGGTGCAGAACTTGGCATTTATCCCTATTAAATGTCATTCTGTTTCTGCCCAGTGCTCCAGTCTATCAAGATCACTTTGAATTTTGTTTCTGTCTTCCAAAGTATTAACTATCCTGCCCAATTTGGTGTCATCTGCAAATTCAATGAGCATTCCCTGCACCTCCTCCTCCAAGTCATTAATAAAAATGTTGAAGAGCACTGGGCCCAGGACTGAGCCCTGCGGTACCCCGCTCGTTACCTCTCCCCAGTTGGAGAAGATCCCATTGATAAGCACTCTTTGAGTCTGATTCTGTAGCCAACTGTGGATCTACCAGATCGTTGTTTCATCTAGCCCACTTCGAGCTAGTTTGCTCATCAGGAGATCATGGGGCACTTTCTTGAAAGCTTTGCTGAAGTCGAGGCATATGATGTCCCCAGCATTCCCACAGTCCACAAGGGAGGTTACCTGATCAAAAAATGAGATCAGATTCATCTGGCAGGATTTGTTCTTGACAAATCTGTGCTGGCTTCAAGTAATCACTGTGTTGTTTTCAAGGTGATTACAGATGGATTGCTTTCTCATCTGCTCCAGAATTTTCCCAGGGATTGATGTCAGACTGACTGGTCTGTAGTTCCCAGGTTCCTCCTTTTTACCCTTTTGGAAGATAGGGACCACATTAGCCCTCCTCCAGTCATCTGGCACTTCACCCGTCCTCCATGATTTCTCAAAGAGAATAGACAGTGGTTCTGAGAGTTCTTCTGCCAGTTCCTTTATTACTCTAGTTCATCTGGCCCTGGAGATTTGAACTCATTCAAAGTAATTAGGTGTTCCTTGACCATATGCCTATCGATCTCAAGCTGCAATCCTGCCCCTTCAGCCTGGACTTCACCTTTGCCAGGGGGGTCATAGACCCTCCTTTGGGAGCAGACTGAGCAAAAGTAGGAATTGAGCACCTCTGCCTTTTCTTTGTCATCTGTTATCATTTTGCTATCCTCCTTACTTAACAGCTGAACCACCATTTCTTCTCTCTTTTACTATGCACGTAGCTGAAGAAAGCCTTTTTGTTGCTTTTGGCATCCCTCACTAACCTCAGCTCGTTCTCAGCTTTAGCCTTCCTGACGCCATCCCTGCAATTCTGTGCTACCTGCCTGTACTCTTCCTTTGTTGCTTGTCCTTCCTTACACTTCCTATATGTGTCCTTTTTTGTTTTCAGGTCATCTCTAAGCTTTTTGTGAAGCCACATTGGCTTCTTCTGTTGTCTTCCACCTTTTTTTCTTGTTGGAATTGTTTGTAATTGTGCCTTGAGAATTTCCTTTTTTTAAAACTCCTACCCATCTTGGACTCCTTTTCTTGTTAGAGTCGCTTGCCACGGGACTTTACTTATCATTGTTCTAAGTTTATTAAAATTAGCTTTCCTAAAATCCAGTGTATGCATATGGCTACACTTGGCTTTTGCTTCCTTTAGAACCAAGAACTCAAGCATAACATGGTCGCTTTCCCCCAGAGTTCCCATAACTGCTACTTTATCCACTAAGTCATCTCTGTTGGTTAGAATGAAGTCAAGGATAGCTGATCCTCTAGTTCCTTCCTCCACTTTCTGTAGGAGGAAGTTATCAGCAACACAAGTCAGGAATCTCTTGGAGGGGCCATGTTTTGCAGAATTTGTCTCCCAACAAATATCAGGGAAATTGAAGTCCCCCATTACTACTACATCAAGCTTCCTTGAAACATTGGCTATTTGCTTTTCAAAAGTTTCATCTCCATCTTCTCCTTGATTGGGTGGCTGGTAGTAGACTCTGACCACCAGGTTCCTTTTATTCTTTGCTCCATTTATTTTAACCCAGATGCTGTTCTCTCCTTTGCGGTGCATTAGCCTCCATCCATTGTTACCCCCAACTTTACATCTCTCTTCCATGTAGGATTCAGTTTAAAGCCCTCCTGATAAAGTTCTTCATTCTGTGGCCAAACACATTCTTCCCAGCCTTTGTGAGGTGCAACCCGTCCCTTGCCAACAATCCATCTTCTAGGAAGTATAGCCCATGGTCCCAGAATCCAAATCGCTCTCATCAGCACCACCTTTGTAGTCAGTCATTCACCCGGAGCATTTTTCTTTCCCTTCTAACTACTGGAAGGATGGATAAGAAAACTATCTGGGCCCCAAAGTTCTTGAGTTTCCTTCCCAAAGCGTCAAAGTCTGACGTGATTTCTTCCTAGCTCCGCTTGGCGGTATCATTTGTTCCCACATGGATGAGAAGAAAGAGATACCTGTCAGTGGGCTTTATGAGTGCAGCAACCCTTCAGTCATGTCTCTAATCTATCCTCCTGGGAGACAGCGTACCTGGCGAGTCCACGGGTCTTCGTGACATATTTGGGTTTCGATCCCATGCAGCAAGGAGTCACCCACTACTACTCCTCTTCTCTTCCTGTTCTTGTAGGCCTTGGTTTCTAGGGATGGACGAAAGTCCCTTACCTGTCCTCGAAGCTTGCTTCGCGGTGGGGGGGAGGCGCTTCGCTTCTCCCCCCGAAGTTCATGCGAGGGGGGGGAGGCGCCCCGCCTCGCCCGGCCGAAATTCAGGCCGGGCGGGAGGCGCCCCATCCCTTGCTGGCGAAATTCAGGCCGGGTAGAAGCGCCCTGTCTACCCGGCTGCGAAAAAACAAAACAAAAAAACCACCCCCGTGATAGGCTACGTAACGATTTATGTAGCCTATCACGGCTAGATTTCCAAAGTCAGCCGTGATAGGCTACGTAAATCGTCACGTAGCCTATCACGGGTGACTTGGAAGAAAGAAAAAAAAAGCACGTACGCAAATGGCGGCCCCCATAGGGCACTGCCATTTGCGTTCCATATTTGGTCCCTGTAGTCTACGTAAAGATTTACGTAGACTACGGCGAAAATAAGGGCAACGCTAATTGCATTGCCCTTATTTTCGCCGTAGTCGACGTAAATCTTTACGTAGACTACAGGGACCAAATAAGGAACGCAGATGGCGGCTCCCTATGGGGGCTGCCATTTGCGTACGCGCTTTTTTTTTTTCAAAGTCACCCGTGATAGGCTACGTGACGATTAACGTAGCCTATCACGGCTGACTTTGGAGATCTAGCCATGATAGGCTACGTTAATCGTTACGTAGCCTATCACGGGGTTTTGTGGTTTTTTTTACTTTCCTTGTAATGGCGGCGGCGGCAGCCGGTTGAAAGACCGTCTGCCGCCCCCACCCCTGACAAAGACCCGATGAACCGCTGCCGGGACCCACCGCCGGGAGGGACATTCGTGAAAGGTAAGTCCCATCCCGGGGGGGGGGTGGAGAATTTCACCGCCAATTTCGGGGGGCCGAATGCGTTGGCACTCAGCCCCCCGAAGTTTCGGGGAGAAATTCTCCCCCATCCCTAGTTTCATCGCCTCTGCTTGACTGACCTTCAGCCTCTTGCTCACTGTCATGCAGGTTCCCCTGTAATTCGTCCTCTGCAGGCTGTCCTCCAGTCTCATCCTCATAGATATCCAGAATGAGATTTTGTGATAGGCTAGAAAGCCATACATTTTTGAAGTGCTTTGTGTGTGTTTATAAAGCTATAGATTGACTTCTTTATATTTGTTTCTTGAAGAGGAGAGAGAGATTACCTATTATTTTTATGGCATGTATCATTTTGTAGTAATCATATGTATATTTTTGTCTCTTTGGACATAGTTTTTGAATGTCACATTATGTTCCAAATAATTTATCCTCTGGGATAACTGGCCTTTCCTGTCAATATTGACTATATAATATTCTTACTGTCCGATCCTCAATAAATTTTCCTCGAGTGCTATAAATGCAGCTAACAAATGGGTTTAATAAATAAAATTGGCTGCAACCCCAAGATTTTCTGTGCTTCTCTGTTTTGCTGTAATAGTACCAGGAGGTAAATGAGCAGCCAGTTTTACATCTGGAATATTTTTAAATCTCATAGACATCATTATATCAATTAATACTGGTTTTTGAACACTTTCTTGGTGCCTGTTTATAAGGTACAGGAGCGCATGTATCTTTGGCAATAGCTATTTTTGATTGTCAAATGAATGATAAATAATGCATGATGTTGGCAACTTTGCCAGCTGATAAAAACTATATTAAAATTTGTTATAAAAAGTTACTGCTTTAAGGATAGGATACATTAATTTGCTATATGCTGAGCTGAAAGTAGTACCTTTATTATTCTGTAAGAAAACGTTTCCCAGTAATATATTTCAAGTACTATGACGTTTATTTCACTCTTTTGTCAGAGCTCTTCCTTTACGATGTGTACCCAGCAGTGGGCTGTACACATAACTATCTGCCCAGCAAGATAATCAGCACGTCCACTTTTGACAGGACCTACTTTGGATCATGCCCCTTCCAGAGCACCCCAGGCATGAACTTTAAGGGATCTGCACAAACCTTACATGCGTATTTTAATAGTGTAATTCCACTCTTAGTTACAATATGGAATATTTACTTCTGTGGTAGTCTGATAATGATGGTTGGAAACTAATGAAATTACTTGCTGTTTATCCTTAATTAAATCTCAGATGTCTGTATGGTTTTTGAAGTACTTGGACATCACCTTTTAAAATGGATAATTAAGTCCAACTATCAGGGCCTTCCTATCCGTTGTGTAAAAAGCATAATACGACAGGTAAGATGTTGATACAGGGCTCCTAGAAATGTGCTAATACTTCTGATGCAAAATTTTATAACTGTCCAGCTGCTGTTAGTGGGATTATATTTTAAAAAATCTTAGTCCTGATATACTGTTGTGTGCAGTGCCTCCAATGATTTGTGTTTATGATTTTGCAGATATCCTTCTTGAATCATGTCTGAATGTTCCAAGTAGCAATCCTTTAAAAATATGTCATGCATGTATCTCATATCAACACTTACCAGGCCATAATTGTGAGGACAGAATTTTTTTATTTCAAAAGAAGTCAGATGCTGAAGAACAGCCAATTATTTTACTAAAATACATGTCATCTGATAGAAAATGATAAAAGGGTACTCTTAATATTTGTATAAGGATATTTTAGTCACACTTATGGGCATAGTCCAACAAAGTGGCGTATATGCCCACAAACAATGTAATGCATTTTACCCCTTCAGTTCTTTTTTCAACAGTGAGTTTCCATCTATTGGTAAATGATTTTGCTAAGTATTCAAAGAAGAAATCTGGGCAGAAGTAGGATTTGTGATTGTTTCTGGTGTTAAGTCTTACAGCACAATCTTATGCATGTCTACTCAGAAGTAAGTCCCATTGAGTTCAGTGAGGCTTACTCCCAGGTAAGTATCAGGTTGCAGCCTTGATGATTGTGATGGATACATGTGTTTAATGTTTTCAAGTGCCGTTAATATCCATGATCCTTTTAAGTAGTGTGGAATACATTTTTTACACCCTCATTAGGATGTACTTGTAATGGAACTTGTTTCCAGCATAACTAAGAAATACATTGTCAAAGGTAGAACAGTTGTTTGAATTTACAAACATAAGCTTACCAGACTGCTTACATTTCTCTTGTTTTAATCAGATAATAAATGTCCTGACTGCATTTTTTTCTCCTAGGAAATGCTGTTTTATCTTTTAATGAGTATTTCCTCTAGCTTTGTCTTTTTTAAACCTCAAGGCAGAGCAATATGAAATCACAAAAAATCATCCTTTGAAAAAATGCCATAAGAAATCTTGTCCATCAGTAATGCATGAAAGTGTACACTTACAAAATTAACTGTAACATCTTTCAGTAGCTTTTAGGATCTTTAAAAATTTTTCCAACATGTTTCAGAAGAAACACTGACATTTCAACCATCCACAGTTACATCTTGTAGCACGTACCGATTTTCATGTCTTGGCTAAAGTTTTTTCTAAAACACAGTTGTAAAGCAGTTAATATAATACATGTTAAATACTTTTGTTCTTATTACATAAATTGAAATTTTTGTGAAGCAGTAAGAAAAGGAAAGGTTCCTCCTGTGCAAGCACCGAGTCATTACTGACCCCTAGAGGGATGCCGCTTGCGCTGGCATTTTCATGGCAGACTATAGCGGGGTGGTTTGCCATTGCCTTCCCCAGTCATGACTACCTTTCCCCCAGCAAGCTGGGTACTCATTTTACCCACCTCGGAAGGAGGAAGGCTTACCTGTCCTAAATATATGTAAATGGAAAGGAGTTTCCCACCCCTTCCCAGTCCTTAGGTAGTGAATACAAACATTCACTAGGATCTGTGCTGAAGTATATGATTTTGAAGTCAGTGGCACTTTGTGCCAAACTAGATATTGCTCAGGAGATGTAGGAACAATTTCTGGCAAAAAAAAAAATTAAATAGAAAAGCAGCCTTAAAATCTGCAGTTGGAAGTAGAAGATTGGCAGGGAAGAGAGGTGTCTAAACCTTTTCCTTTCTTACCGTTTGTTAAACATTGCTCTCTGCCCAGCTGTTTTTCCATCTTTGGGGCAAAAGACATGGCATCCCCCATCCCCTCTGCCCCCCAGAGAAAAGCAATTTAGGGAGGGTGTTTTTGAGAGAACAAACAAGAAGGAAAGTGTCAAGCAGCCTTTCTTCCCAGCTGCAGTTCTGCTCCTGACTGCAGCCTCCAAGGCTGCTTGATAATTACAAAAAAAAAATCTCAAACCCAATGGAGGCTGTTTATGCATCTCCTATGTAACTAGCTTGGCACCTACAATCTAACAAATACATTTAGGATCATGTTTTCTTATTAAACACGTGGAACATAAGTATGTGTAATTTATTCACATTCTCTTTTAACTGCTAAATGTGCCAGGTAGTGCTACAATTGCTGCTGTTTGAAATTATTTCATTGCCTATTATTGTCTGTTCAGTTACTGATTTTTATTATTTTATTGATAATATTGTTGTTCCCTGTCTTGGAAATGCTTGATTGAATGGTGGGCTAATCATTTTCTAAATAAATCATACAATATTGGACTGGATTGTAGCCTATATCTCCTTTTGTAACATTAAAAAAAATGTTTTGCAAGAGAAGGCTAAAAACTGGGACATCCACCTCTGTTAAATGCTTTCTTTGTGATACTTGGAGTCTGAAAGCTGTTGCAGCCTAATCAATGCAAGAGGTTTTCATTGTAACAAAATTATTCTCCTTTTGATTATTTTGTAATCAGGTATTGCAGGGTTTAGATTATCTCCACAGCAAGTGCAAGATCATCCATACAGACATCAAACCAGAAAACATCTTGATGTGTGTGGATGACACCTATGTACGTAGAATGGCCGCAGAAGCGACAGAGTGGCAGAAAGCTGGAGCTCCTCCTCCTTCTGGCTCAGCAGGTACAGTTGTAGATTTATACGCTCAGTAAGTAAAACCAGATTGCAATATTGGCTGCAGAAATATTTAATTAGTTTTCGTTAATGGGAATAATACATTTAAACATGGCTGCTTTGAATGTGTAAAAATGTTATTAACATCTGAATAATGTATAAGTACTATTCATTTTGCCACAGGAAAGCAGTCTGAGAGCTGTATTTCTCCTTCATATCTTTTTGTACTTTTGGTAGTCAAAAGAAGCTTAATTACAGATGTTAGTTGCGCTTGGGTTCCTGCTGCTGCACATCATTCACAACAGCTAGCATTAGCTTTAAAGACTTGGGGGAATATCCAGTCTCTCTCCCCATCCACTCATTCACCTGTAAGGAGATTCCTCTTCCAGCAGCCTCCCTCACACGTGCACAGAGCCGAGAGTGAGTGCACTGAGCAACATGCATGTATTGCTGCATGTAATTGAGGACCTAGGTGTCCCTTAGATTTCATTGCCTTTGAGCCTTGAAAATGGTTATTTGAAATGTACCAGCAAATATAAGCATTTTAATGAAATATGCCTTGAGCTGAACAAGGTGTACTGTTTTTCCTATTTGGTTTGTGTCTTATTCAGAACATTTATCAGTATCACTTCAAGAGAAAGGAATTGTCAGTTCTGCGCCATCCTGCCATGTCTATCTCATAGACCACAGGCTGTGAACTGTGTTACCTTTTCCCACGTAAAGTTAGCTTTTCTTCTTTGGAGGTAGCCTCCGTTTAGGAAAAGACATGCTGCAACATTAAGTGCGACGTCTCTTCAGCACATAGTAAATGGAAGTTTTCAGCAGTTAGCTTTGACTGATTTGTATGCTGAATGTTTTAATAATACATTGCTTTGCATCTGACTTTGTCTGAATAATGAGATCATTTTTCTATGTTGCTTTAAAGCTATCTTTGCTAGCATTAGAATCTAGCAGTGTTTTATAAAATGTAGCTAATAGGAATGGATTGTCTAGGAACTGGGCTTCTTGCTATTATGTAAGTTAATATGTTGAGAAGTTTGCACAAGGTTCATATTGCAAGATTTTCCCGCTTTCTTAATATCTTTACGAAGACCTTTCTTAAGGCATAGAGAGCTTAAACACACTGGTGTTGATCTGATTACATATGACACACCAGCAGTAACAAGATACTGGGGTCAGAATCCTAAACAGTCTTTCCTACCTGTAATGCATTGTGTAGGTGCCACAAGCTTCTCCTCCCTACACTTTTAAAAACTGCTTTGGGTTGGATAAAAATGATCTAAAAGAAGGATCTGCCATCAGCCTCTTCATTAGCAGATTGGGGGGTGGGGTATATTTCTGGCTATTGTATAGAATGAACACTTTATGAATTCGACTCTAATTTTGTTTTTGGTGTTTTTTTTTAGTGAGTACTGCTCCACAGCAAAAGCCTGTAAGTATTCTTATGTTCCTACTGAGTGTGTGATTGTTCTGTTTAGATGTTTGAAAGTTAAATTGCTGGCATTTTAAAGTTCATACATTTTCTTTATCTGATTACAGATGTGGTGTGTAAATGGGATCTTTTGCCTAAAATTCATAACGCGTTCTATTTTTCCATAAGAATTCATATCATTTATATAGTGAAACTATTAAATACAGCTTGTATGTGGAAGTATATTCCTGAGTTTGGGACTGGGGATAGGATCAGAGGATTTTTTATGGATGGACTACTGAGTTGCTTCCTCTCTGGAGCTAGAGGGCAAGCCTGCAGCTTGTTTTGTTGCTGGGCTGCTGAGGCACTCTGACTGCCCTGGCACACATCACAGCCTTCCTCTCCAGCTTGGAGGCAGACGGAGGCAGGATCTTCCCTGTAGTTGTGCTGCATTTGGAAGCTAGAGAGAGGTTCACACATAACACTAGCCCATGGTTTATTTAAGCCATGGGTTGTTGAATTCTGAGTTGGTGTGATGTGTCAACCCAGCTGCTCTAACAAATCATAGTTTGTTAACCATGAACAACCCAGAAAGATAACTCATGATTTGTTGTTGGGTTGTGAACTCTGGGAGGTCAAGGAACAGCTATGTTTTATTTCTGTTGACTTCAAGTCACGTTTTAATGTGAGCTGAATTCCTCCCAGGACTGAAGAATAATTGTATGCATTTTGTTTGTTTGTTTAACATCCAGTAGCTACTTATTTCTTGTCAGCAACTACTATACAGGTTGCATTCCTGTCCAATTAAGCTGTTAAATTCCATTCACCAAGATCCAGAACACCTGTGAAACTTATTTTTTCTCAAACTCCATACCCCCATGCTTCATGATAAATTGCTTTTGAAGCAGAGGAGAATTTCAAAAGCAGTTTGTGTTCTAGCATGTAGGTCAGCTGGAAAAGTGAACAAAATCCCACATAGCTAGCACATATCCCTAAGTTGCACTATGACTGGGTTGACACAACATGCTAACCCACACTCAGTGGTTGAGTGTGGGTTGTTGAACTGTGGGTTGTTTGTTGAACCGTAGGCTAGTCTGAACCCTGGACATTTTCTGCAGGGTGGCTTGTTAACCACGCAGTGTGACTTATTTTTCTTGAACATGCCACCTGAGAACCAATGGTTTGTTGTTGGGTTGCTCAGGGTGGTTAACAAACCACACTGCGTGGTTAACGAGCCATCCTGTGGAAACAGCAATCCTATATCCACATACCTAAGAATTACGGGACTGACGTCTGAGTACCACGTATAGAATTGAATTGTATGCTATTTTTGATCGTAGCCATCAAGCTCAATGTAATTTCAGCAGCCCATCTACAGGATTGCAGCCAAAGTCATCCTATTATAAGTTAGGGCTCGATCCTCTGTCCCCTAGACAGCTTCTAGGGGACATAGGATTTTTCAGTTTCTGGGCTCCAAGGTTGGAAGCAGGGCTCTGACCTCGGAGCCTAGAAACCATGCTCCTTGCCCCCCCCCCCCCCCCCCCGTAGCTGGCACGGTTCTCTCCACACCAGCTACATCTCTGTGCTTGGAAATGGACCGCGGAGATGTACTGTACTGAGCGTGGAAATGGAACTGTAGAAGCTGCATTACACAGCTTCCTATGTGCTGCGCAGCCTCTCCTGCTCTGAAGCTCCCCAGCTAGACAGGCGAAATCGACTGTCTTGCCAAAAATGCAGGGTGGCCAGAACACAGAGGTGAGGATCACCTCTGTCCTCCGGCCACCCTACATTAGATAGTCATCAGCCTCTGAGTTTGGAGGCAGACAACTATCTCCATAGGATTGCACCCTCAGATAACTTTTAGCAAGATTGTAAAAACAGAATTGTTAGTATTTTAGAAAGAATGATGTAATTAGAGAACTAAAAAATAATGCAATGCATGTGTTTATAGGATATTCAAGGTGTAACAAATATAAACCTGACAGTATACAACCTTTAAAAAAGGTAATTAATGCTACCTTTTTCCTGCTGATAAAGAGCATCCTATGATGTGTTGCTTAAATTCTTTTTGTTCACATTTAACAGAAAACATAAGCAGATTTATACTGCTATTGGTGGCTTGTGGGGGGGTTAGGATGGGGCACTGGTGCATCTCTGCTGGCCTCTGGCAGCAGAGAGGAGTACTGCTGGCGGAGGAGCAGCTCTTCCACCAGCAGTTATCCCTGAAACGGGGCATTCTGTGGATGAGGAGGAGCCAGCTTTGGATCCACCGGATCCCAAACCACTCTGTTCTGGCCCATTAGTTATGCCAGCCTGAAACTAGTATAGCGAAAAATGCAAAAATCCTCCTCTCCCTTCCATCCAGGCTGGCATGACCAGCAGAGCTTGGAATGCAGCAGTGGATCTGCTCGTCTCCTCCTCCCTGGCCCCATTTTAGATTGCTCTGCCAGACCCTTTTTCCTGTTGGTGTAATTTAAAGGTGCCATTGCTCTAAATGATTTGAGGGGAAAATAGATTTTGACTGTCTTGGCAGTTGCGAGCAAGTAGGGCATTTATTGAACTGGAATGCTCGAAGGCAGATCTGTCATTCAGCATATTAGAAAAGCTTTCTCGCACAGGTAATGATGACCCATTTGTACCCTGAAAGCCAGTTATACTACGGCTACAATGGTTTTATATAGTGAGAAATGATAGGTTCTCTCTCATTATCTTATAGCAGCAAATTAACTGTGGCTTGAGACTATTTCATCCTTTAAATTGTGTGTTGAGTTTACATTTTATGAAAAGTCCATTCTGCATTAGTATTTTCAGTTCACAGATGTTAGACTTTTACACAATAACCTAACCTCCACATTAGATACTTGCAAGGAACGATAAATAGTAATTAGCCCTGTTAATTTTTTAGATTGGAAAGATATCTAAAAACAAAAAGAAGAAACTGAAAAAAAAACAAAAGAGGCAGGCTGAACTACTAGAAAAGCGTTTGCAGGAAATAGAGGAATTGGAAAGAGAAGCTGAAAGGAAAAAAATAGAAGAAAATGTAACCTCTACTATACCATCCAATGAACAACAGGATGAATACCATTCGGAAGTCAAACTAAAAACTGTTGAGTTAGAGGAGGTAGCAGATGAAGAGCCTGGGAATGAGGATGGTGAGTAGTGGTTGCTTCATTTTGATATAAAAATATGTTATGTCCAGAGACTGTATTGCAAGAATGCTATGGATACTTTGTTTATTCTAGGTTGCTTTATAAAAGCATTGGTCAGGGTAAAAAAAAACCCTAAACCTGATTCCCTGAATCGCAGAAGGCTTTAATATTATTTTCTGTAAAAGCAGCCCCTTTATACTATGTAGCAAATTATTTTTGAAATGGAAGGGTTAAAGAAGCATGGGAGATGGTTGTTTAAAGCAAGAATTCCACTGGGCAAATGCAAACCTTTTATGACCCAGCCTCAAATGGAGGTCAGGTGGAAATGTAACACTGTACATATTAGGAAAATGTTCTGTTATCCTTGCTGTTATCACTTTGAGGTTCTCCTCTGTGTGACCTTTATTCATGTTCAGAATTATCTTTACAGCGATCCAAAGTTCTGTCCTTTTTGCTTGACAGATTATGCCTTACCGTATTGCTCATCTCCCTTTCTTCTGCTAATTTTTCCTGTTTTGCACAGTCTTTGCACATAGTCTCCAGTAAAGCCATTTTTGTTTCCTCAGATCTTTTGGAAAGTTTATGGTATAGTTATTTGATAAATTATGAATTACAACAATATATATGAGCATCTTTTTTCCCCTCAGCTCAGTTGCCATGTAGGGGGAATTTTCAAAAGGGATTGCAGCTGGAGAGGGAAGGGTTAACCCCCCACACAAACATGCTGCAACGCCTTCCCCCAACCCCCCCCCCCATGTGGTAATTAAGCTTAGAAAAACTCTTTCCCTTGGTGCCAATGGGAGGGTTAAAAAAAACAACAACTTAGTTACCATGCAGGGGAGAATTTCAGGGGGAACATAGGTAGGGAGGGAAAGGTTAACACTCCCCTTCCTGTGCACTGTCCATCTCCCAAAAAAGTGTCCCCCTCTGTATGGCGATTAAGCTTAGAAAAAGAACTTCAGTTGATGCCAGTGGAAAGATTGGGCTTCTAACAGCAGCAAGATTACTTGTCATATTCTAGCATAAACTCTTGGGTTATACACAAGCCAATCATGACTCCTTTTTGGAGTTCATTTGAACACCATCTTTGATCAACAATCCCCTCGTAATAAATTGCATACAGAACTGGGTCTCAAGACTTTCAAATTTTCTAAAGGTGAATTCTGGATCTCTTTGTGTGATTCTACTTTCAGAATAAATTATGCCTGTCAAAATCTAGGAGTAGAGGAAAACCTGGTGCTGAAAAGTTGACAGCGTTGGCACCAGGCAGACCTTACTGGGGAGAACATTCCCCAATCAGGGTGGAGGTCACCAGAAGGGCCCACTCCCTTGTTGCCAACCTCCAAACCTCCCTCAGAGGAGGCAGTTGCAGGAGGACCTCAGATGTTGGTTGTAGTGTATGGGCAGGTTTATACCGGGACATATGCTTCATCAGGTATTACAGTCCTGAGCTGTGTAAGGCTTCATAGGTCAAAACCAGCACTTTAGTTGGGTACGGAAGCCTATAATGCAAGTGGGCCAGAATCAGTGTTATATGCTCAGACCGTCTGGTCCCTGTTATCAGTCTGGCTGCTGCATTTTCCAATACTTAATAATATAATATTTGAATATTTGTAAAAAATTAATTTTTTGCCTGAGGGGAATATAGTTGCAGGAGAAAGATGCTTAGATAAGAAGCGGGGCCACTGAACATTATCTTGGAACAAAAGCACGTGCAAAACTTAGGTGCCATTGCTTTCATGGTGTACCACCTGCTTAGGTCACAGTGTTTGATTGCAGAGTGGTGCCAAAATGAGATGCAGTTGCTTCAGAGACCTCTGTCTTTGTTGCAAGGGGCAACTGCAGAAGGAAGTAACCACTGATATAAAAAAGTATTGTTTTAGGTAATAGCAATACCCAAAGGAAGCAAGAAAACAAGCCCTGGAAGCCCATTTAGATAACCTATATAACCAGGAATGTGTACAGTCCTTTAATTCACCTTGCTAACCAAGGTGAAATAGTATAGTTAAGCATAAAAGGAACTGAAACTGCATATTCAAATAACATTTCATGTTTCTTACCACAAATGTTTTGAAGATAATAAATCATAATTTACTGAGAGAAAGTGTAAACTTGTGTGTGTGTGTGTATCTATCCCTCCCTAAGGTGAAACAGAAGATCAGGATGAAAAGGAAGACACGGAAAAAGAAAACACTGAGAAAGATGATGATGTTGAGCAAGAACTTGTCAACTCAGAATCTACAGATCCCACTTGGATAGAATCTCCTAAAACAAATGGCCACATTATAAATGGTCCTTTCTTACTGGAAGAACAGATTGAAGATGACGAGGAAGAAGAGGAGGAATGCCCAAATGACGAGCAATATAATCTTGATGAGCCAAATGCAAAAAATGATTACACTTATAGTAGCTCCTATGAACAATTTAATGGTGAATTGCCAAATGGACGTCATAAAATTCCTGAGTCACAGTTTTCTGAATTCTCAGCTTCTGTATTCTCTGGAGCTTTAGATTCTGTAGCTTGTGGTTCAGCTGTTTCTGAAGAATCGACTGTAACTGAAAGAGAGGGAAGTACTCCATCCCATGATAGGAGCAGGACAGTTTCAGCATCTAGTACTGGAGACTTGCCAAAAAGTAAGCATTTTTCTTTTAATGTTTGGTGATCAAGTTATGTTTAGAAAATGGTGAGCGAGGTTAAACTTTGTAAAGATATCCTCAGTATACTGTCTGCCTGGAATTTTTAATTGACATAATGCTGAACTTTGCAGATACGTCCTCATTGTAAAATGAGAGGCAGAAGAGAAAACATTGTGGCATTGGGAATATTTGTGTGTGTGTGTGTGTGTGTGTGTGTTGGATGCACTGTTAAACTTTGCATTACATTACTGTTCTTTGCCATTTTTAGAAGTGGGTTGCTCTCTTAATAGCACAATATTACATTGTTAGGCCTGGAATCCAAAGAACTCTGTGATTAGTACTGTGCACCAAAGTGCCAGTTGGCTTGTGTTTTTTGGACAACAGTCCATCAGGTCATATGGCAAAAGTCGAGGGGGCATTCAGAAGCAGTTTGTGATATGACATGGGGCTCTGCTGTTAAAAGGGGGGGGGCGATAATAAGTCCGACTGGTGTTTCCTAAGCTCTTGGACATGCCTTAAGTAGCTCTTTGGATACCAGCCTAGGATGTGAGGGCACATCAAAAAATAAGTGTTGCTTGTGATACTATCTCCAATGATATTACTGTGTGTGTGCGTTTAGTGCATGTTATTTCATGTAGGTTGTGCATTGTCTGTTTCTCTAAACAAGAGTTTGCAGTACTGTGTTTCACCTCTTATATGACTGAAGCAGTATCTGATTTGCAGTTCTGGTTCACAGCCATTATAAACAGAGATATGCATTTTTAGGAAGGGTTTGTGTCCATTTCTCCATTTTGTGTTTCCATCCTGATGCCTTTGGAAGTTCCACCTATGTGCAGATATTGGAGCCATGCAAAGCAAACAGTATTTATTTTTGGAATTTGCATAGAGTGAACCTTGCTGAGCAACAGAAGTGGTCAGATGTGGACATTGGAGCTCTTAGTAATATTTGGAGATGTGTAGTTAGCAGCGATCCATGATTTCAGAAATGAGGCATGCTTCAAAAAAGTCTGATACACTGAAAAGCAGGATGTTCACCAGATTTCCAAACAATCCCATCAGAAGGCTAAGGATCCTTGAGTAAAATATCATGCTGTGCAGCACAACAGATCCTCCAGGAATTCACAAAAGGCTGTCCTTTTCATTTCTATGGTACTCTGAGTGTAAGTGGTGGTTCGGTTGTTTTTTTGGATGGAGGAAATAAAATGTTGTGTTCCTCCACTCCTACAGAGAATCCACAGCCATGACTCCAGTTCCAAAGCTTGAAAAGAGTTCTGAACAAAGGGAAGCCCATATACTTAATTTGCAGCCTTGGTGCTTGACAGTTATACACTTTCTGGCAAAGAGTAGCCTTAGCTGCACCTTGATGCCTGAAATTGGATGGATAATGTTCCCAGTTTTTAATATTCAATTCCCACCTACAACTACACAATAACGTAAGGAACAGTTTTACAGTTGTTCCAGTAATTAAAGAAAGGCAGCCATCTTGCCTAAAACTCTTCTGATGAGCACCTACGTTTATCTACTACTCAAGACAAAGATGTACTCTTGTCTACTAATGTCCCTGTAATTGACCCTGACACAGATAAATGATCAATAAATTATCCATAGTCCTGGATACTCAAGTCAACTTAACCCCAACCACTGCTTCTAATCTGCACTCCAGCAGGGAATCCAGGTAAGATCTTGTTTTTCCAAACATTTCGGTTGCTGTTTGTTAGTATTAAATTTCTTGGATGCTAGGGTTTTTGGCTGGGAAGGGAATTTCATTAGGAATGAAAGGTATTGCTATAATAATGATTGTTTGGGGAGCCATAAAATGCCCCCCCCCCTCCAGTTTGGATAAGCATAATGAATACAACTTTGAATCACAGAAAATAGAACTATTTGCTACTGTTAGAGATTGGGTGAAATTTACCTGTGAACATTGTTAGTCATGCAGAGCACTCTTCATTGTGCTTTGCTTTGTTCAAATACAATTGGGCTGGTAACAGATGGTGTGAGGGAAGGGGAAGAGAATGATTTATAGATGTCTCCATAATTATCTTCGTTGCATCTAATACATACGTTTCCTTTTTCCTCCTGCATTTGCACAATAGATTGTTGAAAGGATATTGGCTGTATGAAAGAAAGAGGAGCCAAAGCTGGCATGGGAGCTGCAATGGGCTAGCCAGGAATTGGTAGAATCCTTGGACCATGGAATAATAGAATTTCACTAGCAACTTGAGAAGGAACTTTGGGAACTGAGTGACCTGTTGGTCAAAGGAAGAGAATGAACAGAACACCTGGAACATGGGTAGCCAAAATGGAGAAAGCAGCAGCAATTTATCCCAACACCTCTGGACTCCATTTATATTCCTCTAAACTTCTTCAGTCAGATGGTTCAGGTCTGTGGCAGTGTGGCCTCTGGCAGTATTTGCAACATTGAAAAGCGAGCTATGGACAGCCCGAATGAGAACCTTTGTCACTCCAGGCCTTCATTTTCTTGTAGAGCTGAGCCTCTTCATGGGATTGTAACTGCTCTGTAGCACAACTCATATCGTTGCACCAGCATTGTCATAATCAGCATCTCTAAAAAGAAGA
This sequence comes from Heloderma suspectum, assembly GCF_057233095.1. Lineage (NCBI taxonomy): Eukaryota > Metazoa > Chordata > Lepidosauria > Squamata > Helodermatidae > Heloderma > Heloderma suspectum. Next base: position 104,877,143 of record NC_139464.1, read on the forward strand.
ATAAGAGCGCATGGTGAAATACAAGATGGCAGAGAAAACAATGACACAGTTTTCAGCAGCTGTGAAGTTCACTTGGTAGTCAACCCAGTTTGAGAATTATAAGCCTAGAATTTGTAAACCATATTGCTTCAAATCTATGAAATGCTAATGGAGGGTATATAATCATGTATATTCACACTACAACTTCAGATGTGTAAATACATGTAAAACATATTGTCAATTATTTGTTTGAGAACTGCAGAAATGCCCCAATAAGGAGACCTGTTTGCTTCCAGAAGTTATGGAATGTTGATGACAGTTGAGCCTATAGAGATAAGAGATAAGAGCCTATAGAGATAAGAATTATTAATTCATTCACCCTATTGTCTGGAGATGGAACTTTTTGTTTCCTTTAGATCCACAATGCTGCCCATAGAAAACAATGGAGAAATCTAGGACTTTATTGTAGCTGTGATTGAGCATGTCCACTCAGAAACAGGATAACAATAAAGAGAGGAGTCCATACTCATTGTAACTTGGGTCTTATTTTATGTGATAAATGTGATTTTTTTAGTGTTTAAAATGCAGTGTGGCTGCATGCAAGTCAGTAGAGGACACAGGGTCTACATGAAGGGGATTTGGGTGGGGAGAGTCTGGGGGGGGGGAGTTTGAGTAGATTGACCATTGTTGTAACTTGAGGGATGTCTTATGTAGGGGATATTTGGCTGGAAATCCAAACCAGCCTCAGCCCCAGCCCCATCTCTAACCTCCAATATTAACAGTGTAAGGCACTGTGGCGGAATGCACTGTCATAAGCCACGTTCTCATCCATTGTCCCTCCTTCCCAACTTGCAATATGGGGGTAAGGGATTGTCTTGGCACTGGCATCTGCAGGGCATTTAAAAATATTTATAATCCCACAGTGTTGAGGATGTCTGTTGAGGGGAACGGGGAAAAGAGGGAATTTGCTGAAGCCTCTAATACCTGTTTACAGTGAATAATCTGGAAGGTTTGGGGTGGAGAGATGCAATTGCCCCACGCAATTAAAAAAACCTCCCCTCCTATGGGAAGTTTCAGGCAGCTCCTTCTGTCTTTTCCACTGTCCAGAAAATTTCCCACCCCACTATATAGTAGTAAATGCACTCAGGTTCAGGGCTGGCGGCCAGGTAGAATCAGGGCAATTGTTGTTTATGGATATTTTTGTTGTTAATTGGTGAGTTTATAGAGTTTGTTAGGATTTTCTCTAACAAGCTTTACTTAGAAGCTGCATGTGGGAGTCTAGAGAATAGTTAAAGGTTTGTGAATAATGATTACAAGTGTGGGTGTAAAATGGAGTCAGGTTTAGCAGCCAGTGAACATGATGATCAATAAGTAAACAAATTCCGAAAATAGATATTGTCTACCTGATGAATTGGAGAATAATGAGAATTTTACAAATCAGAGAACACTTCTGAGAACTGAATCATTCTCAGGACTTCTGATGAACCTCTGCTTGCTTAAGCATAAGAAATTCGCCCAAAGGATAATTCAGTATATTGAGAAAGGGAATGATTCAATGATGACTTCTGAAGTCTTTGAACTCTGAGGTGCTTTTCAGTTAAAATCTAGCACATTCCCAATATATTTCCCTGTCTTGGATTAGGGCATTGGCCATTGTTGTTCTTAACTTTGTTTCCCATCAGCATGGCACATTTGAAATGTTCGGGCTAAAGAATCAACAATTTCACTTTGTACTTATCTTTTTTAGTGGTACAAAAATCTAAAATATAAGATTTATACCTTCAGTTACTGTATTTTTCACTTTATTTCAAAAGATATTTGACTTACCTGTTAAATGTAGCTTTACATTAACGTTATGACCCAATTTACTAGCACACTTGTGTTATTTCGCACTGTTATACTAGCAGCCACCACCACCACCACAAAACATAGAATAATGGTGTGAAATGGCACACAATTGGGTGCAGATTGATGGAGTGTGCGTGTGTGTGTGTGTGTGTGTGTGTGTGTGAAAACCAGATAACTCACACAAGCTAACCTTTAAAATATTTCAGCCACTTTGGAATCAGTTGTGCTCGTACAGGACAGCATGGCTACTATTTTGCTATAATTCTGTATAGTTATATGGTAATTTCTTTTGTGTTTTCTCCATTGTGGGTTTGTTTCCAGAGGAGTGCACAAAATCAGAATGAAGGTTTACTCTTACCAAAATATACCAGAAATGATTTCTGCTAAATGAGGCATAAGCCATGAACATCATTTTTAGGCTGCTACTTACCAACAGGGCAGGCTTAACACACAAGATTAGTGAAGTTGGCACACTGTACAAAGAATTCCTAAGCAGCATTTATTTTAAAGTGAAGAAAATGTGAGGAGATAGTGAAAAGCATTCTGAGAATGGAAGAAAGCAGGCTGAGGGAGTGAAGGACTTTCTAAGACTTGGAGGAAAGAGGGAAGGGCAGAAGGACTGTATTGGTATTTTACCAAAAATGCCCAGTATGCAGCTGGCTGGGACTAGGGAGAAGAGTGAGTGAACAGGGGAAGGTATGGGGCCAATTTGATGCCTTCTCAGAGTAAGACGACTTGAGTACCAGTATAGAGTGGTAAGGATTTCTTGGTTTCTTTTCTGATGGTGGGAAGAAAGGGAAAAGTGTGATTCATTCTTAGGGTCAGGTGCCACTAGGACTACATTTGTGATTTGACCGAAGCGAGGAGAGGATAAGTGGGAGATAATTTGCCACAAACAAAAAACGTGTGTTTCTTTTCAGAAAGCAAGGGTTTGTGATTTTCCAAATTCCAGATGTTGCCAAACCTGTTTTTGTTGTTTTGCTTTGGGGTGAATTTTCATTCCATGGATGGTTCAGAGTAATGAAATATGAGGGGCTTCATTTTTGTCCTTGCAATAATTGTTTGCAACTGACAGGAGGCAGAGCAAGGTGGACATGCCATGTCTTGTACAGGATGTTACTGGCAGCTAAGACAGCTCTAATTCCGTGGTCTGCTGCAACCATGCACATGTTATAGGATGATGGTCTCTACAATTGTGTTGAATTTGTGACTAGCACTTATCTGATTTGAACTTAATAACATTTTGTTCGTATGCTGTGTGTGGTTAACTTTGTAGGGGTGGGGAAGAAGTGTAAAATATTAACCCAGATGTTAATTGACAGAAGAGAATATGCTAGATAAGTTTTTATTCTGCCAAATTACATAGGCTGTTTTCAAAGTTGTACCTAATATTATAACATAAAACAAGTTAGGTTATTGAGCTGTGTAAGTATAGGGTGTACATTTTAAATTTTCTTTGTGCTGGTGTTGCAGTGTATGTATATTGTTTTTAGAAATTAACAGACATATCGATGGCAAATGAGGTAGAGCTGCATACCTGTTCTCCAATTAAACTGCCACTTCAGCTGTACCTGAAGAGACCTTGTAGAATCAGATTTTAAAGATAAATGCCACATTATATGCCGTGGATATTAACGATGCTACTTCTTTGCTTACAGTAGCAAAAACTCGTGCTGCCGACTTACTGGTGAATCCACTGGATCCAAGGAATGCAGATAAAATTAGAGTTAAAATTGCTGACCTGGGAAATGCTTGCTGGGTGGTAAGTATAACTCATTTTAAATGTCTGAGTTTGCTCTTTGGTGTGTCACCTAAATCTTAGTGCTTTCTTATCACTACTGTTTTTTTACCATTTTTAGCATAAACATTTTACTGAAGACATCCAGACACGGCAGTATAGATCGATAGAGGTTTTAATAGGAGCAGGTTACAGTACACCTGCTGATATCTGGAGTACAGCATGCATGGTAAGAAAAAAGACTACACTGTAACATTGTTTTGCTGCTGAATCAGAAATAGATTATTAGGATTTTTGGCCAAAGTAGCTGTTAAATAGAAAACATTGCAATGGTAATAGCTCAAGTGATTATAGTTTTGTATTGTAGATTTTGGATGCTCTGAGGCATTGGCTAGAATCCAAAGAGCTAGTTTTTGCGTACCTAATAGTTGTTAAATGGAAAAAGTTGTAACAGTAACAGTTCAAGTGATTATAGTTGTAGATTTCAGATGTTCTGGGGCATTGGCTAGAATCCAAAGAGCTACTTTTGGTATACCTAGTGAGATGTTTTTAATTTTTTCTTTCAACAGCAGATTCCCCCTGTGCACAGCTCAAATTGTATTTGAAACTCTTCTTTCATTTTGCTTTATGTTACCCTGTAAAGTATGTACACAAATGGTGCAACGTAAATAACAAAATTTGCTTGTTATTCAATAGCAGAGGGATTTCCAGTATGAGAAATACAAGTCCAGATCTTGTTGTGTGAGTGGAACTAGTTCTGTGGAGGGTTTGTGTGTCTTTTTTTGCCTTTTGATTAAATACAGAATGTATGTTATGTGTAAGTTTATATTTATGAAAATAAATATATAAATTACACTACAATTGATTTGGGTCAAAATGCTTTATAAGCTGCAGTCTGTGTACTGTTCTATGCATCCCTGTGTATTGTTCTGTGATTTCAGTATGACTTGTAACATGTAGGATTACAGGTAAAATGATTTAAGTGGATTTGCTACTGTATCTGATTTCCCCAAAGCTAGTGTCTAATAAGCACAATAGTGGTACTTCAGGATGGACGTACATAGGAGTAGACCTAAGGTCTTCCAACTACGCTAGGCCTGCACAAGTTATTATTGTTATCACGAGTCACCAATTTGTGCCGAGTGTACTGATGTCATCCAGGAATATGTATATACATATATATGTGCATTGACAACTAAAAAGGGGCATCATGCTATATTTATCTATTGCATTTATATCCCGCCTTTTTTCCCTTTGCAAGGAACCCAAGGCGGCTTACATTATCCCCCTCCTCTCCATTTTATTCTCACAACAACCACCCTGTGAGGTGGGTGGGGCTGAGAGTCTGTGACTGGCCCAAAGTCACCCAGGGAGCTTCCATGGCCGAGTGGGGACTAGAACCTGGATCTCCCAGCTCCCAGTCCAACACTCTTGCCACTACACCCCACTGGCTATATCGCCTCTTGTGTACAAAAGCATGTTTTGTGTATTGGAGCTAGGAGAGGTGTAGACATAATGTCTACCCTTGGCTAAGAGAGTGCGATCAAGCTGTGGGATTGTGTGTGTCCTCCCTCGTAATTTCCCTCCATAATCATGAAGAGGATGGTTCGCCATGAAGGCTGCTTCGGTGACAGGCTTCTTCACAGTAGTTAAAGAGTAAACAGTATTGCTCAGCAGACTCACAAACCACTCTGCTTTCAGCAATACCGTGGTGTTGCCTCCACTGTGATATGGAAGTCCATCTTTATGTAAAGTCTTCCAGAGGTATGTGCAACATGTCAGATGTCTTTTGTTAACCACTGTGATGCAGTTCAAAATGCTTAGATGGTGGAAGGTACGCAGCAGGCATTAATTAGTCTGTTCTTTTAAGAAGTAACAAAGTTTAATGGAACTGGCTGTGCTTTCATGATAAAAGACCTACATACATAGGGTGCACATAACATAGGTTTGCCACAATGGATTTGAGACTGTTCTGGTTTTACCATAGCAGAAGTATGAACTGTGTATATGGTGAGACCCTTCTGTGAGAGCCAAAGCAGAGTCTCTCCCCATCCAAGAGGAGGAATATCATTTCAGCTGCTGTGATAGTAAAGCAGAATTGTGGCTGAACGTGTCAGAAATGATACTGTCATTGACTAGGTCCCTATTATTTTATCAAGCTATGTTTTGCTCATTAGAGAGAATGCGAAAGAAGCATTCCATTGGGAAGAGGACTGAGCAAGCACTGCACAGTATGTTGTTACACCAGCTGGAAAGCCATGATGTACAGGAATCTGCTTCAGCTGCCAATAGTCTCGCCAGTGCCACTGCTGGAATGAGAATGGGAACTGTGATTCCATTGCTTGTCTTTATTCAAGCTCTTTGGATTGGAGCCAGTGCAAGTGATTGCAATGATCATGGCTCCACCATCAAACTCTTATTGTTGCGTTATGCATTCATTGGTGTTTGTTAGCCATTGGGAGGGCAGATAGCCCAAGGCAATTTTTGTTAGTATGTTTTATTTATAGGTGTGTTGTTACATAAATAAGTATTCAAGTAATGATAACTTAAGAAAAATCATACCGCCCACATGTGTAACTTCTAACTTTTTAAAAGGAGTGTTACCAAAAACAACAACAATTAAGACAGGAAACATTACAGAAGATATTAAAATGCATAGTTCCATTCCATTTGGTCACTAGGAAGGATATTTTGTGGAATGATGGGACAAAGGGAGGATGCATTAGAATAGTAAATTCACGTCTGTTACTACTTTGTCACAGATACTCTGTATATCCCTTCCTTGAGAATAACAATAGAGCACACATGTTTGTGTTCATGATGATGTCATTTTGCAAGTGCCTGAGAGTGGGAAGTGCTAGGAGATAGTCACAAATTCTTAGTCTGTGCAAGAATTTGCATTTGAAAGGGAGTTAGACAATTGACTTCACAACAAGACTTTTGCAGGTTTCCAGCATGTTAATACAATGAACAAAAGGAAAAGCTATTTCTAACTAATGAAATGGAGTTTATATTATTACTACAGCCATCTTATCTTAAGCTGTTCCCCCCTACATTATTTTAAATTATACAATTTTCACAACACAGGGATATCTACATATATACAAGAACAGAAGTCTAACAGTTCATTCAGTCAGATCATCTCAAAACATAGATGTACATTAGGCATTATCAGATTCGTTCTGCAAAAATTCAATAACTGGTAACCTGTTGAGCCAAAAATTATTGTAATTTTGCCTATCTTCTTTTGCCCTTATAAATAAAGTAAGTGTAGCCATTGCTGACATTTTAGAGAAATATTTTGCATACCTAATGGCTATTACCATGTAATCAGTCAATTCATAATGCTATTTACGTATAGAATCGTTAGTGTAAGTCAAAAGGAAGAGTAATGGATCCAACCTTATAGTATAGTCTAGCCTTTTTTTCAATTATGATTTTAATCTTTTTCCCAAATATTTTTGCTGCTAGGCACATCCACCACATGTGATAGAAATCATCTTGAATTTTAGAACATTTCCAGCGTTGAGAATTGTAATTCTTATTGATTTTGCTTATTGTCACAGGAGTTACATACCGCTTTGCCATTATTTTGAAAGACTTTTATGTAATATTCACACATAAGGAAAATGTATTTCCTCTCATCCTGATTGAACTGTGGACCTTTTTCCTAAGGATCTCTAGGAACTTTAAGAACCTTAGTTCTTTAATGAGGCAAGCAGATGATGACAGTGAAATCTCATGACTTTCATAACTTTACAATTTCTGTTTGATTTCTGGAGGGTCTCTGTGCCAATTAAATATGGCTAAAGTGGGTTGTGTAGATGTAGCCTTAGTAGGCAAAGTGTTTTTCAGATTCTAGTATTTTGTTTTTGTTTTTGTGGTGTGTGTGTTTTGACTATGCAATCTGTGTGTGTGGTTGGGGAGAACTTTGCAAAATTTAAAAGGAAGTATGACTTCTTTTCTGGTGAGTTCATTAGTTGGATTGTTATTAGCATTATTATTTCCCCCTCTTTTAATGCCACCTTTCCTCCAAGGTGCTTTCCATTTTACTTTCATAACCACCCTGTGAGGTGGGTTAGGCTGAGAGATTGTGATTGCCTAGTGTCACAGATATCTGATTTGTACCTGGGGTGGGATAGGGCGGGGCTTGGAAACTAAGTCTTCCCACTCAAGGACTCTATCTACTGCAACCCATTGACTATCAAGTATGGTATCTTAACTCAAGATACTCCATATTTTTCGAGAAAGGGAACTGGACTCATTAATTTTAGCAAGAAGTTTGAATAAGATATATGGAGATGTAGCAGATCTTTCTTGTCATGGGAGTGAACCATAGAATTGTTTATGCAATTGATGAAACTGGGAAGCAGCTGACTTAAGGATACACCTTTCCATGCAATGCATGGATTGACTTGTGGAACTCCTTGCCAGTGGATTGGTGTGAAGGACCACTTTATCAGGTTTGTTCAACAACATAAGGTTAATCACTTCTCTCTTGTCCAGGTGTTGGAAGCTGAAAGTGAACAATGGATAGATCACCTCATCAATTACTTTAAGCTTTGCTTGAAAATATTCTGTATTGGTTCTTGTAGGACCAAGATAGTGGGATAATGGGCTAATTTGTTCATGTTTTACTCAATTAAATGAATATGTTACCTTTTAGATCAGGTGCACAGAGATGGTAGCAAAAGTCTCCCTTTATTTTTCCAATTAACAGTGCTATACAGGTCTACTCAATAGTAAGCCCAGAAAAGAGACAATTGTCTCAGGATGCTGGACAAGATTTTATTAGTACAAAGAAGGGCTTTTTACTAATAAAGCCTTGTCCAGCATTCTGAGATGATTCTCTCTTTTTTGGGTTCACCTTGGATGCTCCCCCACCTTTGCATCACTAGTCAGTAATAAGCCCCACTGAGTTCAGTGGGACTTACTCCCAACTTAAGTGTATATACTGGATTGCAGCCTCAGTTTATTTCTGGCTGTTTTTAGTCAGTTTCAGTAAGTTTTTTGGGATTCTGCCCTAAATTTCGGTCACTGTCAACAAGCAAACTGTCTTGTCATTTGCTTCTATTTGTCCTTAATTTTTCTTTCCTAATTCTAAATCCAGCATAGAAGGAAAATTATAATTCTTTGTTTAAGTGTTTCTACTCTAGCTCTTAGGTAGTCATTTGCAAGCTTCATAACAATGGAATCCTTTCTTGACAAGATGAAAAAGATTTCTTCCCAATCATCTATCACTTAGGCGGTAATATAGATTATAATGAATGGAGCAGAAGGTTGGTGGATGCTGTTTGCTTTGTATGATGGGTGTGTGAAGAGAATGTACTGAGGGCACATCTGGCAGTTAAAAGAGTATTATATTGCTTGTCATAATGAAGGGTATAGTCATTGCTGATATTCTTCAGGATGTGTATAAATGTAAAATTTAGTATCTGGTGCAGAATTTGGCTGAGACTTTTATCTCTTATTTAAAAAGAAGTTTAGCTCTTAGGATTGCAAAGATCGAAAACAGAAGCAGTCACTGCAAATTGCTTCAGTACTGAGTGGGGATAGGTCTTACATGCTGTGTGTGATTTACACATTTCTGCTTTTGGCTTTTAGTCACTTTCTCCATACCATTTATAACTAAGAACGTAAGAAGAACCCTGCTGGATCAAACCAAGGGACCATCTAGTCCAGCGTTCTGTCTACACAGTGGCCAGTCAGCCGTCTGTGGGAAACCCACAAGCAGGACATGAGCGCAGCAGCGCCCTCCTGCCCATGTTCACTAGCAGATGGTGCACATAGGCTCACTGCCTCTGATACTGGAGGTAGCACATAGCCATCAGGACTAGCAGCCACTGACAGCCTTATCCTCCTGTAACTTACCCCATACTTCTCTTGCTACTCCCTCCTTACCTCCTCCTCAGAATTCTACAAAATACGAAGTTCAGAATAATATATTCTGTAAAATGCAGGATTCAGTACACACTGAGAACATTTTTTGCAAATTAAACACATGTTAATATATTTGTTTGCATAACTGATTTTCTGTGTAGAAATGTTGTGCATGGAAAAAAATGGTCTATGCCATAATTGCTTTTGTGAAACTTGTATACGCTGTTTAAAATGTTTGCATTATTAAGCCATGATGAAAATCTCTTGATTTCTGCTGTTTTAAAACGGGTAGATGAGGGACAAATGAGCACAACTAGGGAAAAACATCTCAAACGTTTCATGCATATTACCTAACATAGCAGACTTGGGGCAGGTTGCACGATATTATTTCACAGTCTTGCTGTGGATATTGAAATCATCTTACACTATTCCACACTGTTGGTTACCTTAGACTAGTACTCTTAGTTCTGGTCTAGAGTGGATCTTGAATCCAACTCTTTAGGGCTAGAACCTGCGTAACTCGTTTTTGGGTAAGCCCAAGAAAGCATGTGTATTCTTAAATAGAAACCCTCTAAGGAGACTTCTGAAAGTAGACTGTGATATAGTATTATGGTTTTCAAAGAAAAAAGTAAGTTCCATTGGGCATATTCAAATTGTTGGGTGTGCCTAAGGTAGCTTTTTAGATTGCAGCCTAGCAACTGAACCTGGACCCTCATACTTTTAATTGTTTTGTATGTAAATGGTTTTTATATTACGTTTTACATTGTATTTTTAAGGTTTTAATCTTTTATAAACTGCCCAAAGAGCTTTGGCTATTGGGCGGTATAGAGATTTAAGAATAAGAATAAACATGCACATGTCCACTGAACTATGGGGTCTTCCGGGAGACGCTCTTTATTTAGTTAACTAATCTTCATTTGCATTTTAAAACTAGGCACAGGCTTGTTTAAAATCGTTCCTTCTATGGGTGGCAATGTCTGTGTTGTTTTGAGGATGTTCTTTCTCATGCCTGTCTTGCTTTATCCTAGGCATTTGAGCTTGCGACTGGTGATTATCTCTTTGAACCACATTCTGGTGAAGATTATTCCAGAGATGAGGGTATGTATCTTTTAAACATCCAGATATTGTCCTGTGCCTCTTTGTGAAGAGGCATAGTTTATTAGTTCAAGTCGACTACTGACAAAAATGTTCTCATTTCAGAATATAAACATCACATTTTTTCCTCTTTAGTGTAAAGTCTCATCAGTAGGTGGGCAGTCTCACTTCTGCAGACACACTCTTCTTTCCTAGGCCTTGGAAGGATTAATCTTCTCCTGTAAGATCTGCATCTTTGTGTGGAGACATTGAAAACACAACAGCATTTTAGAAACAAAACTTGACACAGTGTGGATGCATCTCTTGACACCAAACTAAATGTTTAGAATGCTGAACATTCTGCTTGTGACAGCCAATTGCTAAATGAAAAGCAAACCAGCCAGAATTAACTCCTGCTTCCATCTGTGTACCTGCCCATTTTCCATGCTTGTTCGCTTGTAATGTCCTTTGCAGTGGTAATAACATGGGCATCAGTTATTTGGTTTTCTTTCTAAGTGCTACTAATGATGCTGCCAGTCCTGGAAACCTCTGCATGGGTTTTCTGCAAACATGGTTGTGTTTGGAACCGTTTTGGATTTTTAAACTAATTCCATTTTCTTCCCTCTTCCTTTATCCCATCCTCTCCCTGCCCTTCCCATTCCTGTGTCCTTTTTTCTCTCCTTCATAGACCACATAGCACACATCATAGAGCTGCTAGGCAATATCCCAAGGCACTTTGCTCTTTCTGGAAAATATTCTCGGGAATTCTTCAATCGCAGAGGTAGTACCTCTTCTTTTTGAAAGGTGCCGTGTTGCAGACAGAAGTGGACTGGCAGTTGCTGGCTGAAGCCTGTGCCACTAAAATACATATCCCTATCTGCAAAGGAAATATTAGAAACACACTGAACGATTGTTTGCTTCACTTTCACAAACAATGCCATTACCTCTTAATTTGTTTCTTTTGGCAAAATGAACTGCTTTTCTAAATTACCCCAGAAGTGAATAGCCCTCATCACCAGATTTAATAGCATTCATGCATTTTCAATAAGAATCTGTTTCTGTCTGTACCGGGCCAGTGTTAGTGTGTGCATGCAATGTATTGATTAAACTGTTGTATGTTTCTGTTTTGCTTGAAATGTTCTCAAATGCAGATCACATAGCATTGATCATTGAACTGCTGGGGAAAATCCCTCGAAAATACGCTATGTTGGGGAAATATTCCAAGGAGTTTTTCACCAAAAAAGGTAACAGTATTTCTGCAACCCTAATTTAAACTGTAGCTCTTTCCAAAAGAAGACACTGAACACTTTTTAAATATGTAATGAAGAGCCTTGTTGATTTTTAAGAGCGCATTAAAAAAGTTGCGTACATGTGAATTTTCAGTTTTTAAGAAGAGCAATCAATAAAAGAAGACTGCATTTTTGGCAACATTGAAACAAAAAGAAGATATTTAAGATGCACTGTTGGCTGATTTTAATCTGAAATACTTGAATAGTCAAAGTACAAATAGTCAAAGAAAGACTATTCAAAAAGAAAGACTCTTCAAGCCCTAAACACATTCTGATATTATCCTGAAAGGACTGAGACTACAACACTACACTTGTCTGAGAAGTCAGTGCCCTGAACTGCCATTTGTGAACACCGTTCAAGAAGACTGATGAGCCCTATGCGGACATTCACCCCCATGACATTAGCATCACGTGAGGAGCAGAGCAGGGCTGCACTCACTGGCCCCATCCCTTCTGTCGCATTCTCAATGCTTGGGTCCACCATTCTCTACACATTGGAGGCGGGGGAAGGTCTAAAGCGGGAATCCTGTTTTACCCTGGGAGGCTCCCTGTGTGAGGTCAAACCCTGTGTGAATGAAGGGGGGGGGGCAGAAGGGGGGGGCAGTAAGTGCAGCCCTGCTGTCTCCCTCACATGATTCTAATTGTAGCCTCAGTATTCCTTGCTTATGTTTTTTTTTCTTGATGATGGTCCCTTTTTAAACAATAAATCATAAATTTTAAAATATATTTGGAAGTGCTAAATTAAGAGTGATTTCACATGACTTGATTAACATCTTGTAAAGAAAAAGACAAAAGGCACCCCCCAGAAAACTATGTAAGATTAACCTGGACAATTGTGGGGCATCCCTCCCTCCCCCCCACCCCCTTTCTCTCTCTCTCTCTCTCTTTTGATAGCTTCTTCTCCATTCCTAAAAATGTAAGTTGATTAGCAGGAACTCATTTGTAATCATGTGAGACATAATCCACACTGGCAACTTGTACATTATATGATGGATCAGTGCTTAAGAGCATATATGTGGGGCTGGACCATGGTGAATCACTGTTGGATTGTTCCATTAGAGCTTCAGCATTTATTAGGTGGAGAGGTTATTGCAAGTTAATAAGAAAACTTGGAGTATTCTCTCTCACCCAAGCCCCACTTCCATTAATTTTACAGAAGTGTACAAGACAACTTTGATGATCCTTTAACACAATGCTTGCCCTTTTTGGTGTATTGAATACACCACATAGTGCAATCAAAGCTGTAATTTGGTTTGGTAACCAGTTGGCTGATAATGTTCCAAGTTTTCCCAAAGGGTGATCTGTAGACAAACTACTTTGCTGTATGTAATCTAGCTTTGTAAAAGATTGCTGCATAGAGTGAAAACTAGGGTCATTGTGAGATTTCAAAGAGGGGTACTCAGACATGCGAGCAGGTTGTACCCACTTTAATTCTGAGAGCATAAGGGCAGAGGGAGGCCTGAATGAGGTTCCTGCCTCCAAAAGGATTAGCACTATCAGAGATGATTCAACTGTCATGTGCTAGAATGCTCAAATGGATCTCTTCTCTAAATGTACATCCATCCTTGAAGATAGATCAGCCATATCATCCCCATAGTGCAGATAAGGGGCTTGCCTGGGGCCACCTTGTGAGTTCATGGCAAAGGCAAGTTTCAAACTGGGAGCATGCTGATTCATAGCTTCTATGCTAGATCCGCTCTTTTCTGGCTAATTCTTTCTCCTTTTTCTTCTCTTCCTTGTATTGTCCCTCTGCCTTGCATGGCATGCTACAGTGACTTGGAGAGTAAGGGAGGTCATGAATGGGAGAGGTCATGAAGTCTGTGCAAGGTCATGCACCACATAGGTCCTCTTCAGGAGAAATTGCACTACACTCTCTTTCAAGGCAGCAGGCACTACCCCATGATAGAGTGAGGCATTTACCACCCCCTGGACCCACTCTATCAGTACGATCCAGCAGGGGTGGATCGATTGGGTGGGTCCATGGAGTGGTAAATGCCTCATTCGGTCAAGGGGTAGTGCCTGCTGCCTTGAAAGAGACTGTAGTGCAATTTCTCCTGAAAAGGGCCTCCCTGGATCCAGAGGTGTGTGAGAACTACTGCCCCATCGCTAATATCCCTTTTGGGGCAAGGTTCTTGAGTGTGTGGTGGCTAGGCAGCTTCAGACATTCTTGGAGGGGACATTATCTGGACCCATTTCAGTCTGGTTTCAGGCCAGGGCACAGCACTGAAATGGTCTTGGTTGATCTGACTGATGACCTTCCCCAGGTGAAAGATAGGGGGAGTGCTGCCCTGTTGATCCTCCTGGATCTCTCAGCAGCTTTTGATACCATTGATCATGGTACCTTAGTGTATCAGCTTTGTGAGATGGGAGCTGGGGACACTATGTTACAGTGGTTTCACTCCTACCTGTAGGGCCGATTCCAGAGAGTTGTATTGGGGGATTCCTGTTCTACCCCATGGCTATTAAGATGTGGGGTGTCATAGGGTTCTTTCTATTCTGTGCCCCATGCTGTTCAACATCTATATGAAGCCACTGGGTGAGGTCATTAGGAGTTTTGGGGTGGGGCGTCACCAGTACACTAATGATGCTCAGCTCTACTTCTCCTTGTCGTTGGAGTCAGCTGGGATGGTGAAGGTGCTGGTCCAGTGCCTGGAGGCTGTAATGGGCTGGATGAGGGCCAATAAACTGAAGCTAAATCCTGACAAGACAGAAGCTCTTGGTGGTTCCCAAGTCTAGGAACTGGACAAGCGACTTGTCCTGGATGGCATTGCGCTCCCCCTGAAAGAGCAGGTGTGTAGCTGGGAGTCCTCCTAGACCCATTCCTGTCCCTGGAGCCCCAGGGGGACTCCGTGGCCTGGAGTACTTGGGGCCAGGTTTGGCTGATCTGCCAGCTACAGCCTTTCCTGAACGGGGATAACCTAGCCACAGTCGTGCATGCACTGGTAACTTCCTGATTAGACTACTGCAATGCACTTTACAGGGGGCTGCCCTTAAGGAAGACCTGGAAGTTGCAACTAGTGCAAAATGCAGCAGCTAGACTGTTGACTGGAGCATCATGGAAAGATCATATAACGCCAGTTTTAAAGGAATTGCACTGGCTGCCAGTACGTTTCCGGTTGGAATTCAAGGTGCTGGTGGTGACATTTAAAGCCCTAAGCAGCTTGGGACCTCGATATTTGAGGGAGCACCTCTCCCTGTATATGCCTGCCTGAGGATTGAGATCTGTTGGCGAGGCCCTCCTCTGCATCCCACCATTGTGAGACATACACTATGGTGGGATGTGGGAGAGGGCCTTCTCTGATGTGGCACCCCGATTGTGGAATACACCCCACTTGGAGGCCCGATTGGCACAGACTTTGGTTTTGTTTCAGTGCCAAGTTAAACCATGGCTTTTCACCAAAGCCTTTGAGGACTAATTGAATTCCCTAAAGTTACACACTGTTTTAACTGTTTTATTGTTAGATTTTCTGATTGGTGTTAGCTAGTCTAATGGTTTAATATGCTTTTAGCTGTTTAAATTATTTATTGTTTTATACTGTTTAAATTGATTGTATCTGTATGCCACCCTGAGATCTTAATGATATAGGGCAGGATACAAATGTTTTAAATAAAGAAATAGACATAAATAAATTTAAATGTCCACTCCTGGACATTATTACCTTGAGAATAAGCTCTGCATAAACAAATTAATCCATTTTTAAAAACTGAGTTTTAAGTTAATACAGAAACAAAACAGGTATAGATTATGAGGCTGTAGTGTTGCAGTGTATTACTCCAGAATTTGAATTGTGCAGGTGGAGAAGCAAGGGATGCCGGATGTGCATTTGCATTTGCATATGCGATAAATGGATACCACACTTCTGTGAATAAATCTTGGTTTTCCAATTCTTTTCTAAGTCTCAGTCCATGCATCAGTTTTTCAGAAAGAGCTATTTTCCATATTCTGTACATCCACTTTTTGTATTGATATATGATGATTTCCAATGTAATGCAAGCTCAGGTCGGGCAGCTCCAAGCATAACAGCAATCTAGTTTTCATTTAAAAGTTGTTCTCATCTTTGAACATTGAAAGTAGGTGTAGGGCTCCACAGTTCTTAATCTGCCGTTGTAATTTCAGGTATTGTAGAAAGGACTTGGTTCCAAAAATCTACAACTATTGGACATAATTGCCACATATGTATTAAGGAACCAATGTGACCACATCCTCTCCAGCGCAGTGATGAAAGAGATTTTTTAAAATTGTGGTTTTTAGTCAGGGTGAAGTGCCACCAGTGAATTACCTTTGTTGTGGCTTCCCTTATTTGTGCTGAAAGTGTATAAAGGGTGGGGTGGGGGGTAGACCAGAGGCACAACCATTGGTGTTCCCTTATAGATGTGGTCAGCTCTGCTTCCCACTAATTTTAGCCCTGATGAGTTTCCTTGGATGAGATCGATTAACCATTTATATAATATGGAGACTAAACCTTTCATGGAAATAGTCTGGGGTAAGCATGCATTTTCAAAGATTGTTAGCACTCCAGGAATACCTTCTTCTCTAACTAGTGTTTTAGAAAAAATGATTATTTGGTGTTTTTGTAGCTAAGAAACCCTAACCCCTTGTAGACATGCCTTCAGGATAGGGAGGGAGATGGCTATCCCCTTATAAACCAAGTTTCTATCATGGAGAACTCCTCTCTCCCTCCAACCCAGGAACTGTGCTGATTAGGGCTGTCTAAAATTGGGTACAGTGGGGAGGGGGAGGAAGCAAGAAATCTGGCCCATGGTTTCCCAATTTAGAGTGTTGGTTTATCAAAGGGCTTTTCAGATTTCTCTATTTCAGCTTTGCTACACTGCTTAAAGGGAAGTACTTGGTGTGGGAGGGTGCTATTTAATGTTTCCATAGAAACCCAGGTTATGGCTGTATCATTTCTATGATGCTTGTTAATTGCTTGATCTGGAAAGAGGCAATTGACTTGATAGGTATAACTGAGACTTGCTGGGATGACTCTTATACAGCAACTGAAGGATATAACTTGTTCAAAAAGAACAGGAGGAACAGAAAGGGAGGTGGGGTTGCACTGTATGTGAAAAATACATATCTCTGCACAGAAATACAGGATGACCTTGTTAGCCCCATTGAGAACTTCTGGGTTAAAATAAATGGAGCAAAGAATAAGAGGAACCTGGTGGTCGGAGTCTACTACCGGCCACCCGGTCAAGGAGAAGATGAGGATGAAACTTTTGAAAAGCAAATAGCCAATGTTTTTAAGGAAGCACAATGTAGTAGTAATGGGGGACTTCAATTTCCCTGATATTTGTTGGGAGACAAATTCTGCAAAACATGGCCCCTCCAAGAGATTCCTGAGTTGTGTGGCGGATAACTTCCTCCTACAGAAAGTAGAGGAAGGAACTAGAGGATCAGCTATCCTTGACTTGATCCTAACCAACAGAGATGACTTAGTGGATAAAGTAGCAGTTGCAGGAACTCTGGGGGAAAGCGACCATGTTGTACTTGAGTTCTTGGTTCTAAAGGAAGCAAAAGCCGAGTGTAGTCAAACGCGTACCCTGGATTTTAGGAAAGCTGATTTTAGTAAACTCAGAACAATGATCAGTAAGGTCCCATGGCAAGCAAGCTAACGAGAAAAGGAGTCCAAGATGGGTGGGAACTTTTGAAAAAGGAAATGCTCAAGGCACAATTATAACCAATTCCAACAAGAAGAAAAGGAGGAAAACAGAAGCAGCCAGTGTGACATCACAAAAAGCTTAGAGATGACCTGAAAACAAAAAAGGACACATATAGGAAGTGGAAAGAAGGCCAAGCAACAAAGGAAGAGTACAGGCAGGTAGCACAGAATTGCAGGGATGGCGTCAGGAAGGCTAAAGCTGAGAACGAGCTGAGGTTAGCAAGGGATGCTAAAAACAACAAAAAGGCTTTCTTCCGATACGTGCATAGTAAAAGACAGAGAGAAGAAATGGTGGTTCAGCTGTTAAGTAAGGAGGATAGCAAAATGATAACAGATGACAAAGAAAAGGCAGAGGTGCTCAATTCCTATTTTGGCTCAGTCTTCTCCCAAAAGAGGGTTTATGACCCTCCCCTGGCAAGGGCGAAGTACAGGCTGAAGGGGCGGGATTGCAGCTTGAGATCGATAGGCATATGGTCAAGGAACACCTAATTACTTTGAATGAGTTCAGATCTCTAGGGCCAGATGAACTGCATCCTAGAGTAATAAAGGAACTGGCAGAAGAACTCTCAGAACTGCTGTTTATTCTCTTTGAGAAATCTTGGAGGACGGGTGAAGTGCCAGATGACTGGAGGAGGGCTAATGTGGTCCCTATCTTCAAAAAGGGTAAAAGGGAGGAACCTGGGAACTACAGACCAGTCAGTCTGACATCAATCCCTGGGAAAATTCTGGAGCAGATGAGAAAGCAATCCATCTGTAAGCACCTTGAAAACAATGCAGTGATTACTCGAAGCCAACATGGATTTGTCAGGAACAAATCCTGCCAGATGAATCTGATCTCATTTTTTGATCAAGTAACCTCCCTTGTGGACCGTGGGAATGCTGTAGACATAATATACCTCGACTTCAGCGAAGCTTTTGACAAAGTGCCCCATGATCTCCTGATGAGCAAACTAGCTCAAAGTGAGCTAGATGAAACAGTGATCTGGTGGATCCACAGTTGGCTACAGAATCGGACTCTAAGAGTGCTTATCAATGGGACTTTCTCAAACTGGGGGGAGGTAACGAGTGGGGTACTGCAGGGCCCAGTGCTGGGCCCAGTGCTCTTCAACATTTTTATTAATGACTGGGAGGAGGAGGTGCAGGGAATGCTGATCAGATTTGCAGATGACACCAAATTGGGCGGGATAGCTAATACTTTGGAAGACAGAAACAAAATTCAAAGTAATCTCAATAGACTGGAGCTCTGGGCAGAAAACAACAGAATGACATTTAACAGGGATAAATGCCAAGTTCTTCACCTCGGAAAAAGAAACCAAATGCACAGTTACAAGATGGGGGATACATGGCTCAACAACACGACAAGCGAGAGGGATCTTGGAATTGTTGTTGATCACAAGCTGAATATGAGCCACCAGTGTGATGTGGCTGCAAAAAAGGGAAATGCCATTTTGGGCTGCATTAATAGAAGCATAGCTTCCAAATTCCGGGAAGTACTAGTTCCCCTCTACTCAGCATTAGTTAGGCCTCATCTGGAGTACTGTGTCCAGTTCTGGGCACCACACTTTAAGAAGGATGCAGACAAGCTGGAGAGGGTTCAGAAGAGGGCAACAAAGATGATCAGAGGACTGGAAACAAAGCCCTACGAGGAGAGACTGAAAGAACTGGACATGTTTAGCCTTGAGAAGAGAAGACTGAGGGGAGATACAAGAGCTCTCTTGAAAGGTTGTCACAGAGAAGAAGGCCAGGATCTCTTCTCGATCATCCCAGAGTGCAGGACATGGAATCATGGGCTCAAGTTACAGGAAGCCAGATTGCGGCTGAACATCAGGAAAAACTTCCTGAGTGTTAGAGCAATACGACAATGGAACCAATGACCTAGGGAGGTGGGCACTCCCACACTGGAGGCCTTCAAGACGAGGCAGGACATCTGTCAGGGATGCTCTGACTTGGATTCCTGCATTGAGCAGGGGGTTGGACTTGATGGTCTTGTAGGCCCCCTCCAACCCTACTATTCTATGATTCTATGAGGCAGAATACAATTGTAAATTGGGTATAGCAAATCCTCCTCTCATTTGGCTGTGGTACTGTGCAGCCCTAATTAATCTAGATTTTTTTTCTCTTTGTTGATAAATCTCTCTAGTAGTTTTTGCCATTTTTTTCAGTTTGTTATCTGCTGGGGGAATGGGAATCATGTGAAAAAGGAAACGAAGCTTGGGCAGAATTATTATTTTTATGGAGGCAATGTTGCCCAGAATTGTTAGCTTCATACTAGCCCATGTTCTTAATTTATGTTTCATCTATTTTATAACAAGTGTGTAGTTTTGTGGAATCAGCTGTTGCAAGTCCTTTGGTATTTGAATGCCCAGGTATTCTAGGTAGGAGTGTCTCAAAGTTAGTTGGGATATATTTTGAAGTTTCTTTTGGGTTTGAGGTAGTGTTTATAGACAAAATAAGTCAGATTTATCATAATTTATTTTAAGACCAGTATAGTGTTGGAAAGTGGCCAATGTTTCTTTAAGTGCTGGTATAGCTGTTTCAGGATTGGAAAGAAATAGGACATCATCTGCAAAAAGATTAGTCAAGTGGGTGGTGGGCCCTATCATGATCCCTTTAATTTTAAGGTTATTATGAATTGTTTGTGCCAGGGATTCTGTAGCAATGGCAAAAAGAAGAGGGGAGAGTGGACACCGTTGTTTTGTCCCCTTATGCAGGTAGAGAGTCCATTTTGTTTGTATGGATGAGTGCCTTAGAGGTAGCGTAGAGCTGGGCCACTGCTGTCTGGAAACGCTCACCCATGCCATGCCCATTTTCTGTAAAACTTTGAGCAGGGCCATTCCACTTGATCGAAGGCTTTTAAAGCATCTAAGGATACAATTGAGACCAGGGATTTAGCAGCAGCCATCTAATGGCCTGTCATTAACCCCATTTGATCCATATAGATGTCCTGTGTGATTAATTGATTCAGTTGCTTGGCTAGGATGGATGTAAACAGCTTGGTTAAGCACTGTGAGTGGGCAGTAGGACCCTGATAGTTTTGTGTCTTTACAGTCCTTAAATGACTACCACCCCTTGCTCTTTCCCACGATTTTGGATTTCATTAAAGAGGGTTGCAAGACTGAGGTGTCAAAAGCTTTATAAAATTCCCCTGTAAAACCATCAGTGCCAGAGGATTTGTGCAGTTCCAGTGTTTAATAGAGTTTGTGACCCCTTGTTATATTACAGGTTGGTTGAGCATTGATCTGTGTTTGGCCTTAATTGTTTTTATATCTAAAGAATCTATAAAAGTATCTATAGCTGAGGGATTAGGTTTTTCTGATGTGTACAGAGTGGCATAGAACTCCTGAAAGGTTTGGCTAATAAGCTTAGGATCGGTTGTTATTACCCCTTGTTGTAAAAATAGCTGGGATTGTTGCGCTAGCAGACTTTGAGGGTCCTAGCAAGTAGCGTTGGTCCCTTGTTTTATTTATTTGTTTGTTTGTTTATTTATTTCTTACCACCCAATAGCTGAAGCTCTCTTAATAATTCATAATAACTGTGTTGTAGATCATTTAGGGAGGACTGTATTTTGCTAATTTCAAGAGCTTTAAGTTTTGCCTGTTTAGGCACTAGTTTAGCATATGCTTCTTTGCTTCCCATTTGTTTATGTTCATCAAAGAGGAACCCCACTTCTTTTGTTGGTTGATGATTTGGTTTTTTAAAGAGGGAGCCCTCCTGAATGAACAGCCTCTGTAAGGCAGCCTTCAGTGTGTCCCACAGAAGGTTCATGGGGTCTCTGTCAGGTAGATTATCTGCATAAAATTTGTTATTTGTTATTCATTGTCCAGGTCTATTAAATGCAAGCCTGGACAGATCTCAGGAAACCAGGCCATAAGAAATGTGATCATATCCCCCTCCCCACTGCCCCTCTCACGTTCCTCCACACCATGGACATGCAGAGTTAACTGACAACTGTGGTTCTCCAGACTTTCCACCGTAGTTTGGAGGTCTTGAGTGAGGGTAATGAGTTTGAGAATTTTTCATCTTAAGTCGGGTTTAAGTCCATGGCTTCGTTAGCTGTGGATTCTATATCCATCAGTTTCGCAGATAGCTCTGTCAGTTTACTGTCTAGTGGCTCCAAAACAAGCAATCAGTTCTGATAGCAGTTGTTGGAAAAGTTCTTTGGGCTGTCGCATGGCTGGCTGTCATCCTTGCCTTTGGTGCCTTTTGCTGTTTTAGAGGAATCGGGTGCCATGTCTGTGATAGTGAGACGAGTCTTGGGGCTAGGGGATCTGAGCAAACTTTAGGGTGGAAATAAGCTGTGCGGAGTGAACTGGGAGATGTCAAGACCCTGTTGAATCCCCTGATGTAGTCCAGGTTTTTAATGAGGGGTGCTGAGAGTTAAAACACAGTTAAGAAGATTAAAAGGCCAGGTAGGCAGGGGACCTAAAGATCTAGTCTATCTGCACCCCACCAATGATTCCATTTTATGAATGGAATTGTTTCAGCTTTGCACCAAATTATTTCATGAGATATTGGATAAATCAGAAGGGGCTCAAAAACATGTGAATTATGACCAAGAATATTCTTGGTTACTTATGGTTGCCTTGTTTTCTCAAAATAGGTATTCCAGATGTGCTTTTTTCCCAAAGAAAAAGAGCAAGGATGTAAAAGTGCATTTTTTTAAAGTTGAAGACAGAATCCTGGTGCTACATTGCCACCTTGTGGCTTGTTTCTGATCAGCAAACTGAATTTCTTGAAATGCTTTTTTTGATACTCTTCATTGTGTAGTTGAAACATGGTAGTAGTGATACGTTGCCAAGAATGCTAAGTTCTCCCATTCAGCTATACATAGGAACTATAGTAAAAGCTATTGTGTTCATTATGCTTCAGTGGCTGGCAGTATTGAGAAGACATGCAAGAGAAATTAAGGTGTGAATGCTGTACTTCCCTAACTTAATGTTAGTGTTAAAGAAGAGGGCAGATAGAGGAGTGCAGTGATGAAACAATACTCTGTCTCTTCAGGGGACTTTGTCTGCATCCAAATGAGTGATGTTTGGCTCCATTTAATCAAGTCCCTTCTTCAGTTAAGATTTCACATCAGTCCTGAATCCTCCTACCCCTGGTACCAAGGTCCTTCCATTTTGTGGATCTTCACATTTACATTTTTGTACATGTAGTTGTTTGCAGGCTGTGTGCATTCTCTCCCTCCCTCCCTCTCTCTCTCTTCAGCAAGGCTGCTGTTCCCCCACGCTGATGACTCTGGATATTGCCTAATGTGAATATAGTGCTTGGTGGTTTGTTTTGTTTTTGAATGTCTGGAAAAGCCTGTAGAGTTCCTTCAGGTAGTGTGTAGCTTACAGTCAGGCCTGTAGGTGTACTCAAAGTACAGCCACACCTCTGGAACAAGCTGCCATCGGAGGTCCGCCATGCTCCATCATTACTGACTTTTAAGAGGGCTTTGAAAACATATTATTTTACCTTGGCCTTTTCATAATTTGACTGCTATTCTTGCTGGTACTGCTGTTAATATTGTTGCTAGTTTTATTGTTGGCTTTAATTGTTGTTTTTATTGTTTTATGTTTTTATCACCTTTAATATTTTAACTGTTTTTATATATTTTATTGCTTTAACAGCCTTGGGAGGGCTTCTGCCCTGAAAGGTGGCCAAGAAATATTTTAAATAAACAAACAAATAAATAAACAATTCAATAGCACTTGCTCCCAGGTGAGGGTGTATAGGGGATGGCAGCCTTCATAGCAGGAGGTATTACTAGCAAAAGCCTACTGACCCAGTGTTCCAAGAGACTCAACAGGGTTAGGATATTGCTCTCATGTTAAATAACTATCATGGAGAAGCTGTCTGCTAGAAAATTATCTTCATGGTCATATACAGACTTGTACAACTATGCTTAAATGAGGGTAAGGAGGAAAGCTCTTTTAGTTAGGTGGCTGAAGTCTTCACCTTTACAAGCATCAAAATGTACTGCTTCACTTGCATAGAATGACGTTGCATTAATTTATGATTGCATACTGACAGGGTTTCCCAACGTTTTTGGGTTGTGTGGAAATTAGAAAAATGGGTTTTTGATAATAAGTTGTCCATCTTGAACCTTTGCATATAGGATGAGCTAAAAACAAACACTAAAGGAATGACTATATCAGTGAAAGCATCTTTATTATTTGGCTATTGAATAAATCACCATGGAAAATTAATTTTTCATGACCAGGCTAAATCTTCCTAAAATTCAAGATAAAAATCAAAAGATGCGTCTTAATAATCATAGCACTGATTCTTCTTTTTTTGTTTTCCATAAATGCAGGAGAACTTCGACACATTACCAAACTGAAACCTTGGAGCCTCTTTGATGTTCTTGTGGAGAAGTATGGTTGGCCTCAGGAAGATGCTGCAGAATTTACAGATTTCCTGATTCCCATGCTGGAAATGGTTCCAGAAAAACGAGCCTCAGCTGGTGAATGCCTTAGGCACCCTTGGTTGAATTCTTAGCAAAATCTCCAGATATAACACTGGGCCAGCACCCACTTTCCCATACATCAGACTTAAATGGTGACTGTCATAAATTCTCTTAACAGGATTATAAATGAGCTGGCTTCAACCCCAGACCTTTATTTTGCTTTGAGGTACTGTTTGACATTTTGCTTTTTGTGCACTGTGTTCTTGGGAGGAGGAGGAGTCTTTTTGTCTTCAGCTAGTAGTTTACTGACTCTCTGCAGAAAACACTTACTAATGTGTCTTTAAGCATTGTTTCTTGTGTTGTGTGGCATTCGGACATCAACTTTTTGAACAAAACATCCTTTATTCTCCCCTTATGTGTTTTGGCAGGTTTTGTAACTATTTATGGAAAATATTTTAGCTGAGTATTATATAATTTACAAGTGTGAGACATTATCAAGTCAGAATTGAGAAAATGTACAATTCTATCTTTGGGCAAGGGGACATTGTTCTTGTAAAATAGTGTATGTAAATGCACCCTGTAAATGTTTATGTCCATTAAAGGTGGGATGGGGGACACAAATTTCAGAGTAAAGCTACTAAATTGAGAGTGACTTGTAGTGTACAAAATTGCATGTAGCGGATTTCAAACTACTTCAGGAGTTGCATAAACTTTCCTTTTTGTAGCAGTGCCCATTTTGGATTTGGAAAGAAAGTGGATGATTTTACAAGATTTCATTCTACAGAAGGCACTTTAAAGGAAGGCTAAGCATTCAAAGGATAAAATATATCTATTTTTAAGTGCTTTTAAGAAGATATCATTTGCTTTACAGTTGTGAGATAATGGTATGGTAATTGGGCACTGCTTTTTCATAAGGATGGTTGATATGCTGGGCTTAAGAATTTAAAGAGAGCCTAGGAAGCATTCTTTGCGCAGAATTTTTAATTGTTGATGAAAAAAGGTGCTTCACTTAAGGAAAAGGAAGAAAATTGATGCAAAATTTACATTACAACTAAAGATCGTGCGCCTTCCATACATAGCTTTACATGTTTCTAAAACAAATTGCACTAGCTTATTTTTTCCCATGAATTGACATATTGAGGAACTAATCTTCCTTTGTAAGTTGCACACAAAATTTTAAGTGTTTTCATACAAAAAAAAAGCTACATAGATTCCAAAAGAGAACTCATAGGCAATACAGATTTTAGAATGTAAAATATGGAGGTGTATTTTAGCCTCTTTTAGAAGTCAGTGGAATGAATGTAAATTTATTTCTGGTTTTACACATTAATTATGGTGCCACTTTTTCTTGACTTTGTCCATTTAAAATTTATTCACATGCCTTTGCAATACCTAGATTGTGAGATGATTCCCTGTGTTGTAACAATAACCAATTGTTTGAGGTGCTTGCAGTTGTCTAATTAAAGTGGTTGTTTTTTCAGAATTGTACTGCTCCCTGGAATGTTTTGATAGTGGTGAATACAAATAGTTCACTACAGTTACATATTTGTTAGACAAGTCCTCAAATGGCAGTTGCTGTTTCAAATGCTTAATTAAAAAAAAAATCAAATCAGAGCAGTCTGTAAAGACAGCAGGCAGGTACAGTAAAATCCCTGCCCGGCAACGTATGCCAAATTCCAAGGGCAGCATCCACAAGGCCTGCCTTGGTTGTCTGTGCATAAAGACAGGTTGCTTTCCTGTAACTAGTTCTTCAAGAGGTCATCAGTGCCATCACACATGGATTCTGTGCAGGTGCAGTCCCCATGTGTAGAACTGCACAGAGACCACAAAAAAATAACAGTTTAATATAACTATTTCCTACAACATCAATTTAGGACTATCCTGTCCAGATAGTTGCCAGCCCCCAAAGTTGGAGGCTGCTGACTATCCTAGGCAGGGCGGCTGGAGCACGGTGGGTATCCTCTCCTCTGCGTTCCACCCACCCTGCATTTTTGGCTAGATGGCCGATTTTGGTTATCTAGCTGCGGCTTGGGGGAGGGGGAGGGAAGGAGGCCGTGTGGCGTGTAAAGTGGCTTCTGCAGTCTCCTCCCCTCCCCCGGGACCTTCCCCTTTCCCCCATATCCACGCTCCATTTCCAGGCGTGGAGACATAGCCAGCATGGAGAGAGCCTCGCTGGCTACGAGGGGGCAGTGGAGGGAGCAGGGAGTGTGGCTTCTGGGAACTGAGGTCAGGGCCTCTAGTAGCCATAGCATTGCTCCCTCCTATAGTGAAAAAGTGGATGGCCCTACAAACATCCTAATCAAGAGGTGGAAGGTATCCTCTCAACATCCTGCTCTCACTCCTGTGCTAATATATGGTACACAAGCAGGATTGAGGTTTCAGAGAAAGCTGCTTTACAGAAGCGCTTACACCGTGGACTGTACGGAGACCTATGCCCAACCATTTGCATTCTGTGCAGGGTGGTGACAGCATTGTCCCTGTAAAACCCAGCACCACTTTCTAAGCTTTGGCCTGTTTAACATCTGGAAAAAAAACTTGTTGAAGGGGCTTCATTGGTTTGCATAGCTCTTTCCCTGTTCCCATTACTAGTTTGCAGAATGCATTCTGTTTCTGCCAGTATATGCAAGGTGCATAGTTAATTTTGACATGGAACAGTTCCTTTTAAAAAAATATAGAATACAGAACTTTTCCCTTGAAGTCTCACACTTGCGCATGAGAGCCATACACGCAAACACACACACTTTGAACATATAACTGCCCTCTGTCATATTGCAGCTGCAAGCAGTTGGAACTTCAATGTAACCCCTGTGTCAAGACCACTACTGGGAGCAACTCCAGACCCCTGTAGTCATTTTCAAAGCCAATTACAGGAGTGAACAAAGACTCTACCCTTCAGTCTGGCTTGGTTTGTTGTTTTTTTAAACAGATGAGTTGGAGATTGGATCGCCCCCAAGGTCAGCATGTGTGCGTTCCTGGTTTATAGCTTTGGTTTTTAAATTGAAGGTTAAAAGTTCAACAAATTTGTAAAAGTTTTTAATCCAAAATGACTACAGGTGATTGTACAAAAAAGAACTATAATTTTAAAAGCCACTGAGATACAAACTTAGAATGTTAATGCTACGGTTGGTGTTGAATAATATCTAAAGTAAAGCAGCATTGTAAATAAGTATTCTGTATGATCTCCCACACCTAGCTGTTTGCATCTGCCATGGCTCATCTTCTGTGCACCCCTCTTGCTGCCAGTTTCTTTTCTTCTCAGATGAAAGGACTCTGTCTTCTAGCATTAGACAGTTGTATGAATTGCATGTGCATGACACTCTGTCTCATTTAGCATTGAAGTAATACTAGTTTAAGGTCTGATGAAATAATCCAATGCAGCCTCTAATAACTCCTTTCTGTGCTACAAACTCTGGGTGAGTGGGCATGATGGCTTGATTATTATTGGGCTTGAAATCCATACATGGGGGGGTCAGGGGCTGGGGAAGAACCTATTATAAGTAATTTACAGTCATTTACCTTTTAGAACAGATATTCTGTTTGGTGTGAGAGGCATCCATGAATGGGTTAACTCCCCCCACTGCCCAGGAAAGGCAGGGATCATGTGACCACAGAACTTTGCTTGAGGCTAGTTGTCCTGTAGCTCTACCCCTAGTTCTTCCCGTCTTTTGCCCAGGACAGAGCTCTCCTCTTGCTCTCTCTATTTAGCCTTTGTATGCTCTCAGATTTATTTCTACTCCTTTATGTTCTCTGACCCTTATTTCTTCTTTTTGGTCCTTATTTTTCCACTCATGACCCCGCTCCTTTCCCCACCTCTGGCTTCCTTCCCCCTCTCTCCCAGATGGCTTCATCAGACAAGCACTCAGAGAAGTCATCCGAGCATAAAAAGCAGAAGGTAGAAAACTCAAGTCAGAGTAGTGGAAAGCAGTGAATGCACGCTGCAGGCTGTCCACAGTCCTAGCCCACCTCCGCTGCTGCTGCCAGTCCGACTGCCGCTACAGAACGGCCAGCTGGCCTCACAGTAATCCCTGTGTTGTCTGTTCTTTTAGCCCACCAAAAAGGAAGCCCCGTTTGTAGCCATGTTGGCACTGCCGTTGGCCACCAGAGGGTGTTCATATCCACTGAGCAAGGTCTCCCCACACATGCACACTGTCCAAGCAGGGCAACGCCAGTGCTTCCATATTTTGCCACAGCAGGTAATCGTGGGTTGTTGTTGTTGTTCAGTTGTGTCCGACCCTTCGTGACCCCGTGGACCACAGCACGCCAGGCCTTCCTGTCCTGCGCTCTCTCCCGGAGCGTGCTCAAGTTCATATTCATTGCATCGGTGATGCTATCTAGCCATCTCATCCTCTGCCGTCCCCTTCTCCTTTTGCCCTCAGTCTTTCCCAGCATCAGGGTCTTTTCCAGGGAGTTTTCTCTTCGCATTAGGAATCGTGGGTACAGGGTTCTTTTACAGCTTTCGAGTCAACCCCCTTCACCATCCAACCTTCCTTCCTAGAGGAGCAAATTATTCAAAGAATAAGGCGGGTGGTAATCAGTGAACTTGCCAACTAACTTCTGTAGCAGCAACAGGCCCAGCCTCAGCCACCACAATGGGTTCAGGCCAAGCTCAGCCCAGCCTCAAATCCAGCAGCAGGCGCTGACAAGGTGCCACGCTGAACGAGGTAAGTGCGTGCAGCCCTCACATTCCTCCCCCATCCCCATCCCCTGCATGAAGGAATAAGGGGGAAAGTGCTTAGGCGCAAGCCTTCCACTGCGAGACACAGCCCCTCCTCATTCTTCTGGGGATTCAGCCCCCACCCCCGCAGCTTACTGGCTGGCAAATCACGCAGCAGCAATGTTGATTCTGCTAGCCTTCAATCTATTCCATGGGCAATATCCAATGTGTAGGAGGGAGAATGGTCAGATCGTAGCCAAGTCGGGGAATCCACCACCACTAGGCTATCTGGTAATGAGGCTTTTCTTCTTTTGCTCTCAAGGGCCATGGCATCTTTAGGTCTTCAGTCGTTCCCACAGGAGAAGGCTCAGCAGTTCACCAGGCAGTTCCCAAGGCAGCAGCATGGGAAGCCTTCCATCTTCCCAGAGGCCAAGACACCTAACAGGGAAGTACCAATTCCGCCTTCCTTTGACAAGGCAATTAAGGCAGAGTGGGACATGCCCCTAGAGGACTCAGAAGCCCACAGTGTTACTCACAGGCTCTGTACCTTATTCCAACAGCCCATGGAAGGCCTAAAGGTACTCCTGGTAGATGCCCCTGTGTGGCCCCCATTAGGGGCAATTATGCTCAAAGGCAGGGAATTGCCACTAAAGGATACAGGTCTGTGACATGGCCCTAAAAAAGGCCCATGAGGCAGCATCAACTGGCCATCAGGGCATCATCTACATCTTCAGTCTTTGTCCAGGTGTCTCTCCTCTGGATCAAAAATATTCTACAGAACACAGATTTAGATTGCAAATCCCTGCAAAGAGGTTTCCACAAGCCTTATAACTCTTATACCCTGCCACCACACTAGAAAAAGTTACCGTTGCAGCTGGGGCCATTACAGCAGACACAGTGGCCAGAAGGTTGACCTGGCTTAAACACTGGTATATTGATACACCTTCCATGGCTAACTTGGCCACAGTACCCTTTAAGGATGCTCTTTGGGGAAGAAGCACTTAAAGATATTCTAGTAGGCAACAAGGACAAAGTCATGCCTATTTCTAACAAGAAGGAAAAGAGAAGGCAGCCTAGATGCTCCTTTTGTTTCTTTCAACCAAGTTGGGCCCCCTTCCACTCCAGAGACTGCATTTCAAGCCGGTCTGATCCCCTTTCCTTCTTCACAGACAAGACCCAATCCTTGCCATCCCCAGTTCTACAGCCACCCAAACCTCCAAAGGCAGCCATCAGCAATACTGATAGGGCCAGTCCTCTGATAGTGGGAGGCTATATCACTTCCTTTCACCAGGAAGCCGGGACGCCGACCTCCCAGCACTAAACACGATCAGAGAGGGCTACTCCATAGAGTTCCATCACAGATCCAGGGACGCATTTCTGGTATCCCTATCTCAGAGGCCCCAGCTAAGAGGAAAGTTGTTGCCCAGGCCATTCACCATCTCGAGATGGGGTGATAGAGCCAGCCCCCTCAGGGAGAGTTCATCAGGAGTTTAATGCATATTATTTGTGGTTCCAAAAGGTAAGGAAACTATAAGGCCCTCCTAGATTTGAAGTACGTGGACCTGTCACTTACCACACATTTTGGATGGAAACCCTTAGTACTTTTGAGCCCCTTAGTGTAGCATCAGCAGACCTTGTGGAGCATCAGTGGACTTTACGGAGGCATATTTACACAAGTCCATTGCCTCTCCTTACAAAAGATACCTCAAGGTCTCCTATCAGTGAGTCCATTACCAGTACCGGTACCTACCCTTTGGACTGGCCTCAGCCTCTAGGTTCTTTTTGAAATTGATGGTGCTCCACCTCGCATCTTCAGGGTATACATCTGTACCCATACCCAACTTCCACAGAACCTTGTCTTGCCAGAGAAACATGGAAACCATCTACACTGGGAATTTATGAGACACAGAAGGCCTCTATCAGCTGGTGTACACAAAAGTCACTCGGTGATGAGGAGGTGGGCCTTAAGGAGCTGTATCTTTTCCTACAGAAACACTCTCCACAGACAAGCCTTACATTTCTCATTGGTCCTTCCAAACCAGCTCACAGATATCTGAACATGGATCTGCATCTCAGGAGGTTCCCTTGAGCTGCTCAGTCCTCCAACAGTACATCATTTCCCATATTGGTTATATTCCAACCAGATCCGTCATTAATCCCAAGTCAACTATCTTTCACAGGAAGCAGGAACTACTCCTTCCCTCCTTCTGCTTCATATCCTTTCATCCTCCTGAGACGGGTGTGGCACAAGCTGGATGTATGCAGAGCTCTCAAAATATACATACACCACACATTATCAAGGGGATGCCCAGAACCTGCTCATCTCTTCAATCCCGATTCCTTGGGGGAGAAAGGCGTCCAGTGCAGCTATAGGCAGATAGATCAAAGCCTGCATATCCTGCAGCCTACGATTCCCAACATCTCTAGTGCCGTAAGCATGTCACAGTTCGCTCCAGGTGAGCAAGAGCTGCCTCCACTTCCTCCTCTAAAGCTTCTCTTGCAGAGATCTGCAGGGCCTTTGTCAGGCATTGCAAGATAGGTAAGTTGGCCTTCTTTGGGAAATGAATGCTCTAGCAGGTTCTCTCTCCTTCATAATCTCAGCCCCTAACTCACCCTTTATGGAGTAGCTTGTGTACATTCCATTTGTGAAACCCTCCTCACACCAAACTGAGAACAGAACACTGGTCACTTACCATGGAAGGTTCCTTCCGGTTTGGTGTGACAAGAGGCATCCACACCACATCCTACACCAAGTGGCCGAGTAAGAAGCAACTGGTCTCTGCTCTTCTTGACAGGACAACAGACTGTGCTGAGCCTCTTTTCTCAGCTGTTCGTGCCGCCTCCTGGCATGCCTTTTCTTTCATTCTGCTCCACAAATACCTTTCCGTCTTTGCTTGGCATGGAACAGAACTGGGGGTGAAGCTACAGGACAATCAGCTTCAAGCTACAGGACATGGTCACATGATCCTTGCCTTACCTGGGCAATAGGGGGAGTTAACCCATTCATGGATGCCTCCATCACACCAAGCTAAAGAAACCTTCATGGTAAGTGACCAACTGTTATATCTAAAGTTACAGTTGTACTGGAGTTGCTATAAATGTGGAAAATGTGTTAGGTTTCTGGGATGTGACTCTAGCATTGGCTGGATTTTATCTTCTTCACAGGCTAACAGCATGTGTCCAAAACAGAAATGCCTAGGTTTATATTTACCAGACCTGCTGGGAAAAATACATGGCCAAATTGACCTCTTTGCAATGGCAGGCAGTTTCAAATGCTTCACACACAGGCAAAGTAGTATTAACTCTGAACTGCTTTAGTCTTTTACAGATATCTTAATATGCTGACAGGTTTTTTTGCTTTCAGAAAGTACTGAATAACTAATATATTTCAAAATACTGGCAAAAGGCAAAAATAAAAATCAGTTTGCCACCATTGCCCTAAGTCAAATCTGTTCATTTATATAGATGTAAGTAAAGCTACGCACAGCTTCTGAAATTAGGATGTTCCAATGTGCGAAGTATTATTTATAAAAGTGCATTGTGGTTTTACAGCACTAAGCAAACACATACAGGTTCTTTGTAAGTTATTTTTCTGATTAATTTGTGATGGTCCTTACTGCAAGGCTCATGTGCTGCTATATTTGGGGCTTTGTATTTTTCTATATGTATGTCTACTTGCTGTAGTGGTGGCTGCTATCGGCTGCAGCACAAGAGGAAGACATCTTGCATTTAGTAACCTGCCTACATTACATAAACTATGTTATTCAACTGCCTTTTTACCATGTTCATCTATTGGTGAAGCAGATGAGGACACTTTGGCTGACTGCCCCCTAATCCTGCCTCATGTGAGATCTGATCAGGCGCAAGATACATTTCTGCTCTAGTATCAGTTTTATGAGCACCAGAAGCACAGCAGGACTGCTGGACTGGGGCCAGTAAATGTGACATGTATGATGTATTTATTGTGTGGATTCCATTGTGCTTAATGTTCTAGTAGAATGACATGGTGTAAATAGCTACCTTGCTGTACGGCACTTCAGTCCATTTAAAACCAGATTAACCTTTGAAAAGACCCACCTCTCAATAGCAAAGTTATAAAGTAACAAAGCATGGCTGCCAGCCATCAATTTCTTAAGCATACTTTGGGTTAACTGACGGGTCCCAGCATATTTGCAATTGTTTCGTCAACTGGAGAGTGCCCCCTTCAGTGCACTACCGCATTAGGTGTCTGCAGGCAGATTGATCCTAAAGCCCCTGTGAGAACAAGACATTGGCTGGGGTGGCGATTTCTAATTGGCTTTGAGTGTAGTATGGCGGTGCTGCAGTATGCCATTATGTACCATGGGATGGGACTTTTAGAGCAGGGATGGGGAACCTGTGGCCCTCCCTATGTCGGATTCCAGCTTCCATCAGCCCTCGCCAGCATGGCCAATGGTCAGGGATGATGGAAGGTGTAGTCCAACATCATCTGGAGGGTCTCAGGATCCCCATCCTTGAATTAGTTTGAGTAGCAACAATAAGAGAGGTTGGATGGATTATTTCTCTGCCAGGGAGCAGAGTAAGCTTTTCCCCTTTGCTTGACCAGAATCCTGTGCAGCTGGAGACACAAGCTGGGTTTTTCATCCCATGGCTATTATGGTTCTCTTAAGATTAGCATTCCTCAGAATGTTGTAATTATCACAATCATTTCAACATTTTTCTTAAAGAGCAAGTTAGCAGGACAGGTTGTTAAAACTGACATAATTGTGATTTATTAACATGAATTAAAATGCCCAACCAGTGCTGCAAGGTGACAGTATATTTAAAAAAATTAAATTTCATATACTGTACTACTTCCACAAAGATCACACGCTTTTGCAAAAGACTTATATGTACAATACTATATCAAATGAGGAGAAGCATTAAGCAGTTTTACACGCAAAAGAAACAGTATTTACAGCACTTGTCAGAGACATTAGAAACAATCTATACATTAAATTACAATGTCTGCAAATAACTGTTGAAAGGAAAGAGCCATGTCCACACCAAACTATAAAAACCTGTATTGCATTTTCTACCTATATGCACAAAAACTGTTGACAGATGAAAAACCTGTTAGTGCCATCACTTAGCTGTGTACTTTTTTAATTACATATGTATAAAAAGTAAATATAGAAAACATTCACTAAATGAATTTAACTGTAACAATAAAATTTAAAGTTATGCAGCATCAAATCTCCTGCCAGAACAAACAGCTGGAATGTTCACGTACAAAATAAAAAATGCCCAATACTGGCTCAACGGCGCAGTTTCAGGAATTTTTAAAAGCAAAAATGGAAAGAATACAATGAGCGCGCGCGCACTGGTGTTTGCTTTTATACAAAGTTTCATGTACAAGCTTTAAAAAGTACCTTGAACAGGTACATATGAAATATACAGTTTTTACAGAACATTTTTAAAATGTTTAGAAGCAGGGAGTCCATTTTAATGCCACCCTGAACCATGATAATTGTTCTGAAAAGTTGGCGGCACCTGTGCTCTGTGAATAGGTATCTGCCCAGGCACTGGAGATGCCTGCTGAGGTCCTTGCACACTATGAGGAAGGGAGACAGAGCCAGGATGAGGACAGAACCCTGCAGCTGTAGGTGTTGGAATACTGTTTGGTCCTTGAGGCTGGATGTGAGGCCCCTGGCCTGGGAGTGGGCAATGTGGTCCTGTTCCAGCAGGCTGATGCTGAGGTCCAGGTCCCAAAGGTGTGTGATGTGGAGGCTGTGATGGGTAGGAAGATACTGCGGAATGAGCACCTGCAGGAAAAAGCGGGGGCCCTTGATGAGATGGATGGTGCAATCCTTGCGCTGATGGTGTGTGATGCCCAGAGCTCAAAACACTGGAGGGTGGCGGTGGCGGCGGCGCAGAATTGACGACATGCTGGTGTTGTGCTTGCAAACCTTGGTGCCCTGTTGCGGGGTGCGTAGGGTGGTGGTGAGGAAGGGGGCCGGGAGGAGGTGGCGGCGGAGGCAGGTGATGACCAGCAGTCTGAGAATGGATGTGTGATCCAGGAGCCACTGCTACTGCATGCACTGGGCCCACAACGTGTGCCACTGCATGCTGCTGATGAGAACTTTGCTGCTGCAGAAGATGCGGTCCTGGAGGCGGCGGTGGCGGCGGGGGGGCACCAGCTGATGAAGCCTGATGGTGAATACCGGGATTGGGAGATGGCAAAAAATGCCCACTTGTTACGTGGTGCCCTGAAACTGTCTGCTGGCATGTTGTACCAGCAAGGGCTTGATTTGGTCCAGAGGAAAATACCGTTTGTTGGGGTGGTATGCTACTTTTTAATTGATTGTAATTTTGAAAGTTTCCTGAGGGGGGCTGCTGGTTTTGATAATAAGTCGAGGAAGGGGGCGGGGGCGGGGGCGGGGGTGGGGCAGTGGTGTTCAGATTTTGCTGGTGGAACTGATTGTAAGATACTGAAGATGTTTGGGAAAATAGCGTTCCACCGGGCTGCTGCTGGGTGCTAGGTTGAAGGTTCTGTGTTGTCGCATAGAAACTTCTGTGAGAGTCTCTTTGAGGTGTTCCCACTTGAGGTGACTGAGGATGATGAGGTCTGTATGGCGATCCTAATGGTTGTGAATGAGGCTTTGGTGAAAGGTAGCCATGCTGTACAGGGGTGTGTGGAGTAGAGGATTTTGGAGGGTTTTCTACATGAGGTGAAGGGGGACAATGTAGCTTCAGTGGTGCAGAGGGCAGCTTCTGTGAGACTTGATCTGCTGTATTACGCAAATGGGGCTGGGGCTGATTGTTTTTTGAAAGTGCTTCAACATTATTTGTCAGCAGTTTCTGTTGCTGGTCAGGTTTTGGGTGAGTCATGTTCTCAGCCTCTGGAGGATCTGCTGCAGTCTCCCACTGGGAATCCTGTTTAGGGGGTGTTTTCCCAAGTGATTGAGCAGGAAGTACAGGACTTGGTGAAGAAGTCTACATTAAGAAAAAGAATAGTCAATGTGTATACTCTGTTTAAAGCATATCCATATTCTCTAGAAATGCTGCTCTGTGCAGGCCCCATGTGTGTGACTGCATAAAGACCACAAAGAACATTTTTCTTACTAAAAGTGAAAACACACCAAGACTCTTCTCTGAAAGAAGTGATATTCATTATAACATTATTCATATTCTAGGCCACCATTCACCATTTTCCAGCCTTTTCATGCAGAAACCGACTACTGCCCAAAGTTTCATGTGTTTTACTGCTGTTTCAATATTTCATTTGAATTATGCAACCAATGCAACACCCTTACTTCTGAGACTAACAGGAAGACTTAAACTCTGAAACCATTTTTGAAAGGAAAATAGTTGGACTCCGTTGTGCTTAAGGGTAAAATACACTTGCTTCTGCTCAGTACTGCTGTTCCTCCTTTATGTGTGCATAATTTGCATGGATAAAGAGTTACTTGTAAGTTTTCTTGGTGTCATTTAAATGAAATACTTCTGCAGTTAAGATGAACAATTACAATCACAAAATATAATCCTGCATATGTAAGCGTATAGAGCTTCTCCAATTTGACACTGGCACTAAGAATGTAAGAACTGCTTTGCTGGATGAAACACATCTAGTCCAGCACTCTGCTTCTAACAATGGCCACCAAGATGCCTCTGGGCACTCGGACAAGCAGGGTGATGGTGATGATCGTCTTCTGCTTGTCCCAGCATGTGGCATTCACAGTTATGCTGCCTCTGTTCACAGAGACAGTATACCTGAATTCTAACTAAATTCAGAACATCTGTTTCAACCTATAAAGACCAGGAGAGATGTAGGGAAACTCAAGCCATGTATGTGCACATTCCCAACCTTGATCATACTGTGTTTAGTATTACCTTGCTCACTTTTAAAGGACTCTTGCATGTCTTCAGGGATGAATCTGGGGACGGACATTCACTTGTGGGCTCAGGATTTTCAGGATCAGGATCTGTAATAGCAATCACAACAAGATGATAGACAGACCGATATTGTGGGATGGATTAAAATGTTCACAATTGGTAATGATGAGTAGCTTGAACTATTGTACTAAAATGAGATGAATACGGATACTAAAGATTGGATGGGTACCATCTAATCTTTAGGTACTCCATATTTCTTTCCCCAAGCTGCAGTAGGCCAAACACAATCATAGAATTACTAGAAGTTTAAGGAACTTTCAGGAGCAACCAAGTGATGTCTTACCAGAATCTTTATCTTTCCTATGGTCACTAAGAAGCAAAGCTCGCTGATAACTTCGCTCCCTCACTTGCTCCACTGATGTTGAAGCAGTCCTTGAAAACAAACATAATTTGTAATCTGAACTTCTCTTTTCAATCTACAATTACAAATACTAGTTAATATGCAACTTACATTAAGCTATATATACAATTATATATATAATTTCTTACGATCCAAGTTGGCATGAAGGCGATTGAAAACATTTGGGTAAGTTGCAAGGATTTTTGACATTCAATACCCCCTGCATTGAGCAGGGGGTTGGATTCCATGGTCTTATAGGCTCCTTCCAACCCTACTATTCTATGATTCTATGAATATACTAACACAGGTTACAATGACCTGAGGAAATGCATGGACATCCAATTATACTATTTGTATAAGGGAATTTGTCTCTAATACCAAAATGAGTCCAGCCCAGCTTCTAACAAGATGACAGTGATCAACTTTTAGTTTGGGGGGCATGAATTCCAGTGGTGAACCTGTGAAATGTTAGGACTTGAAAATTTGGTTGACTGCTGCCCTGCAGTTGAATTTCTCTTGATATTTGAGGCAGATCTATACTGGCAATTAATAGAATTTTAAATGTTATCAAATATCTGTAATTCAGATCTGACATTCAAATTGCTCCAAATCAGGTTGAACTGAACCTTAATATTGCTGCAGAGAATTTGCTTAATGAATAGAAACTAAAATCTTTGGATTATCTTGAACCCAAATAATAATTATAACCAATTACCACAAACTCCAAAAGCCTTTAACAGTTTCAGAGAACAGGTATTTTGGAGGTTCTTTCAGAGTTGGTGGTGGGCCTCTCTCTGTGCCAATTGTACAGTAAAGCAAAGAGATGTCATTTACCTGGGAACTATTGAGGGTTCTGAGACTGGGATTCTCCTAGTTTAAGCTTTATGGCTTGGATTCAGTCTTAAGTCATGCTTTGGGTAGACCCGCTAAAAACAATGAGACAAGTTAGTCATAACTAACTTAAATATTGATTTCATTGGGTCTACTCGAAGTATGACTAAGGGTGCAATCCTATGCATTTTTAGACAGAAAAAAAGTACTGCAACTCCCAGCATTCCCCAGCAAACATGGCTAGCTGGGGAATACAGGACTTTTTTTTCTGTCTAAACATGCATAAGATTGCACCCCAAGTCTGGATTCAACCCTATGTCAACAGATCTATTCCCTCAGCATTTATATGAACACCGTTGAGACTGTTAGCCATGCAATTCATGTAACAGAATAAAGCAAGTCACGCTTCATGTCTCCAGTCTATGGGAAGTGCTTGCTGCTATCGCAAATAAATTATAGCAATGATCAGTAGAAAAGTCCGTATTAGCCTTAGCTATGTTTAGACAGAAACAGCAGTTTCAGTGGGGTTCACTGGGGCAGGAGAAAATTTTTAAGACATTCCCCAGCGATCCCATCCCAGATCTCGGCATGCAGGGAGAGGATGCTGTGAGCAAGCGGCTAGAACAGTGTGTGCGCGCGTGTATGTGCCCATGTGCAGCCCCTAACCCGCCAACGATCACCGCATGTGGCTCTCAGGACCAAAAAGGGTGCCCACCCCTGCCTTAAAAGCCAAGGCATACATTTCTTCTTAGTAGCATATGGTTATTCATTATATACATTGAAAGACTTAAAGCTGCTTTTAAACTCGTCAAACTGTGATGTACTTGCAAATCAGCCAACTTAATAGGCCAAGTTACTACCATATTTGGTCTGGACAGTTGTTCAAAGTGGATTCAAAAGTCTCCTTTGCCATTTTAATAACCCTCCTTTTAACAGCAGTTAAATTAAATAGCAATTAAAACGGCTTACCATTGAACTTCTGGATCATTCTTTTCATTTGAAGCTTCTTTTGATGAAGAGGAGTTGTCAGTTTCTTCAGAAGTAGTGCTATAGTCAGTGGCTGGCAATGGTAATGGGAGGCTAGCAGTGTGTTCCCTCTCAGTTTGTTCCCCATTTTCACTGCTGTTATACCCATCAGTGGCACCACTGTTTCCTCCACCAGCAGCATGTGGTGATATGGTAAGAAGGGAAAAGCTTTCTGCTTTAGAGCCGCTTTTTCTGGCTTCCCGTTGCCTCTTACGGTATTCAAGAAGTGACACCTATGAAAAAAGTGCAAGGAAAAGTTTTATTTTTCAACTCAAAATGTTCGAGAGTTCTTAGATTTCTTTTTTCCAGATTTGCCCAATATTATTTTGAACACTATAATAACTGTTCTGTCCTGCCTGATCTCCAAAGAAATAATGGGTCTGGTTTCAGAGTGGTCTGCATCAGTTTTTGCAATATCCATATCTCCTTATTTTGTTTTTTGATGCAATCTTATATTCACAATACATATACTGCTTTTCAGAATAAACAAAACTAATCTAAAATTTTCTCACAAAATTTTCTCACACCTAATGCAAACTTCCTCAACCTGGTGCCTGACAGATGTTTTGGACTTCGGCCCCAGTCAGCATGGCAAATGGACTGGGATGATGGGCATTACAGCCCAAAACATCTGGAGGACACCAAGCTTGGGGAAGTTAATAAAAGGTAAAGGTAAAGGTGTCCCCAACCAGTCGTGTCCAACTCTAGGGTGTGGTGCTCATCTCCATTTCTAAGCCGAAGAGCCAGCGCTGTCCGAAGACACTTCCGTGGTCATGTGGCTGGCATGACTGAACACTGAGGTGCACGGAACACTGTTACCTTTCCCGCCGAGGCGGTACCTATTTATCTACTTGCAATTTCTTGCTTTCGAACTGCTAGGTTGGCAGAAGCTGGGACTGAAGACGGGATCTCACTCCGTCACGCAGCACTCGGGTCTCGAACTGCTGACCTGCCTACCTTCCGGTCTGCAATTCAGCGTCTTAACCACTTTGGTTTTCTTATCTCTACACCATCTACACTGTAACTGACTATCTGAGCAAGATGCTAACTTGTACGTCTTAAATTTTTTGGCACATCTTTATTAGCTTGGCTTTCTATTAATTGAGGACAACTGATCTTTTCCATGTACGATGTTTCACTGGTGCCAACAAAGCAGCTTACATCCACAGTTGCTCCTGCATGAGCAGAGGTTCCTGCAACTGTGCAAGGGTGGTGCTTCCTGATTTCACCCTTCCTCCTGCAGCCTCCTGTACCACACCCCATGCCATTCCAGGGGGTCTTCTAAAGGGTCTCCCAACCCTCAGGAACAGCTGTTCACAGAGCGCAGTGGAGATGGAGAGGCAGAAAGGCCCTGGGTCTAGGAGGGGCACTCTGGTCACCCAATGTAGGGTCTAAGCCACTGCCTGAACCTCTTTGGGGAAACAGACACTGTGAGGAGATTCACACCTCCTTAGCTTCAACAATGCTATAGTATCAGATGCTCTCAGATCTTTCACTAATGAATCTTATTCCAGTCAGATATTTCAGTGAAAGTACATTATTTTTAATTGTTCAAGTCTCAAAGCATTCTGTGTTTCATATATATACAAAGGTAAATGCTGTACAAGCATTTTCTGTATGCTAAAGAAAATAAACTCAGCCAAAATATAGTCAACTAAATGGAGTATACATTTCATTTTTGCTCTTGGAGTTGAAAAAAATTACTTGTAACTTTCTATTGTATTAGACAGATTATTTAGCGTGCCCATAAATTTAGTTAACCAAGTGTGCCCTTGACCACTAAAGGCCATAATCTAGAAAAAAAATTAAGCATCTTCAGTATGTGTTTTGAGACTTAGAAATTTAAATGTTGAACATCAGAGACTATGACGTGGATCCAGATTTAGTCATACATACAGTAGACCCATTAAGATCAATAAGACTTAAGCTAGTCATGAATAACTTAAACCCCATTGATTTCAGTGGGTCTACTTTATGTATAACTAAATCTAGATCCAATCTATTGGCTACAGTCCTGTATCCAATTACCTGGGAGGAAACCCCATCGAACACAATGGGACTTGAGTTTACTCAGAAGTCCCTGTATGTTCAATGGGGTTCCTTCCAGGTAAATGTTCATAGGACTGCAGCCTAAAACCTATTGATTTAACTTCCTATGACCAATGCTGAAAACGTTATTAAGAAAATGGAGCTCCCCTTTGCTACTTTTTACATCTATACCATTCTCATTTGAATTCTGAATGCAAAGTATTCAAACAGCAGGAAGTAGCAATGCCTGAATACTCAAATCACTTGTTGAAGCATGTTTCAGCTAGGAGCCCTATTCCGGCATTCTGTTGTAAGGAATAATTAACATGCAAGGGAGAGAATGAGTACAAGGACGCTTTAGCTCAGCCTCCAGGTGATGAAGTGAACATTCGTCCATGAGGACCTGTTTGTAACTGTGTAGGCTCCCTGCGTGATTTAGAACCTTCATTTTCCCGAGTTCTAAATCATGTAAGGAAGCCTATATGGATACAAATATCTCCCCGCTGCACACATTTACTCTCAAGATGTGGCAGGCAGCGAGGACAGGAGGACAGCACTCTCACTGTTTCCTGCAGCTGAATGCCTGAATCCAGCTATACATTTAGAACCAGCAAAAATAGAGAAACTAAAAAAGAAGTCTTGCCACCATCACTACTTTGGGGGGATGGGGGATGGACACCATCCACATAAGAGCCCCATTTCACACAAACCCACGCCAGGGGCAACAGTTCCACAAACCTGACCTAGCCCATAAGCTGCACCCATTTCAATCCAATGACATTATCTGTACACTCCTGTAATTAAATTATATGACCTTGGACAGCCACAGATCTTAACTCGCTCCTAAAATGAAATATTCATCTGCTTTCAATCATATGTATACTACAGATTTTAGTATACATATCTGGATAGACTCTGGATGCCAGACTGCTCTGGATGCCAGTTTTGAAATTAATGTTAAAATATGTTTGAGTTTACTTATAGCTACTAAAAGTTCAACTCTGATCAAGTCATGAGAATGTTTTCTAACTTCTGTGAGAACCAGTTCTAATCCACTTCAAAGCTTCCAATGAGGGAGAACATTTTTTAAAAAAATAGTAAATAGTTACTAATTTTGTTCTGCATAAAAGGTATACATAAAAAATCAAAAGCGTGAATTATACTTAAGGTTGTAACCTTTTTCTTTTGTGGAGGATTTTGGGGTGTGCAATTTCCATCCATCAAGTTGTCACTATTGACAGTCCTTCCAAAGCCAGCTGCAAGTCCATCTTCAGAAGTACAAAAACCCGGTGTTTCCATGAACATGCCTCTAGCATCGTCTGGAATCAGGCACTTTGACTCGCTTATTCGGAATCCACCTCCTACCTCCAACTGGTGTGAAGGAGTTAAGTCCCTCAAATTAGAATTCATTGAGAAATTTACACCTGTTCTGTCGGGACTCTTTACCCAGGTAGGATAAACTGTTCCCCGTCCACAGTGAGATGTTTCCAGTTGGCTGTTTGTATCAGTCCTATCATGGCAAGGGGTGTCCATGGTTTGATGCAGTGCACTTTGCTCAATTGCTTCAAGTCCCAACTGGAGGTCTGAGGCGGTTTCCTTTTCTACAGAGCACTGCCTAGTGCCATCAGTCCTATTCCTTGGACTGGAATATCCAATAGTCTTTATTTCTTGGAGGCACATTTCTGTAAGGTTAGAATTTCTGAAAGGGTTGAGTGCTAGCATTGCTGACGATGATCGGTCATATCCCTGTACAAAGAAGAAAGTCATGAAATATAACTACGTTTGGGAAAAGGAAATGAAAATGACACCATGTATTAGCTTAAATGAAAATTATTTGCATGATGTCATTTGACACCATGGAAGTTAGCCCCCCTGCCCGCCCCACAAACAAACCTATTCTAACGCCTCTGTTCTAATGGCACAAGTCGCCAAAAATCAGGTGAGGCAGTAATGCATCTGGTGAGTTTGTCTAGTCATATAAAAGAACTGGAATCAAATACTGGCAAAAAAGAATGGAAATCACAGGATTTAGGATACTAGTTAGACCCCATGGTAATTATACGTGGCTATTCAGAAGACATGGATTTGAGATAGGGTCTTGAACTGATTCATTTGTTAATAATGGCTATGAGGACTGTGGTATGGAGATAATATTTTTTTCAATGTTATGAAAGGATGACTGGATCCAGATTATTTGGCTGGACTGAGATGATGGTGTATTTTGTCGTACAACAGAATTATTAGACCAGTGAATTCATGAATTTTGTCATGGCTGGAGTTTGAAAGGTTATATAACTTCTGAGTTTGTTGTAACAGATGCTTTTTTAAAGTTTGTCAACTAATTATAAAAAAAGAAATAACTACTTTTCTAATACATAGGAGCTTCCTCATAACAAGTCAGATAATTGTCTACACTGAAAAAATCTTTTCCTGCCTTACCTAGAGATGCCTGGGATAGAACCTGGGACCTTAGTCAAGGAAAGCATGTGTTCTGCCACTCTACAGCCCTTCCCCAAACTATTACTAATAACAATTGTTCACAGTTTAGGAAACAAAATGCAAAACAGACCAAACATAACCATTCCCCCATAGATTTCATACAGTTGCCCTTACCTCTTGATTATATGTTCGCCTCTTAACTTCTGGGGAACTCTCAGGTGAAGAAATGTTC
This sequence comes from Heloderma suspectum, assembly GCF_057233095.1. Lineage (NCBI taxonomy): Eukaryota > Metazoa > Chordata > Lepidosauria > Squamata > Helodermatidae > Heloderma > Heloderma suspectum. Next base: position 104,920,469 of record NC_139464.1, read on the forward strand.
TGCACCGAAAAAGTTGAGAATGACATTTTATTTTAACACAAAAGAATTTTGGATTATGAAGGAATACAAAGAGCAAATAAGAATGGTTCCAATTTTCAAAATATATAAGCAACTTTATTTTAATTCTATACCACCACCTTGAATTATAATAAATGTTAGGAGTTAAAACTGTGCAAATTACTTAAGTAATTACTTAGAAAAAGTGACTTTGCAACATTTTTATGCACCACTTATACAGACAGAAGAATTCTAGCCCCATTCCTTGGCTGCTTGTATGCATGTCTTGTCAGTGTGCAGCTCCCACGATTGAGGCTTTCACCATTTAAGTATCTGAGACACTGCCCTGGATTGCACAACACACCAGGTTATCATGGGTTAAATAATCCACAATGAGTCATCAAAGTGCCTGCCAGGCATGTGTGGCCACCATTTCGAATATCCAGTCCCCCTATTGGGGGTTGCACCATGTCATGCAAACCTAGCAACCGTGGGTTATTCGAGGATTAAACAACCTTTGATCAGTAGCAGGGCTATGTGAGGGTTGTTTAGCCCTTGAATAACCATAGTAGCTGGGTTCACACAACACAGCACAATTCCCAAATGCCCTGCTTGCAGTCAAAATGGCTGCAGCATGCACCTGCGGTTCATCATGGGTTAAATAACCTATGATGGCCTGGGTGTTGTGTGAACTCTTGTACAACAGGGACTATATTTCAGTCCTTTTACAGTTGTATCTTGAAAAAACGTGGTCCCCTAAATTGAAGAATTAAGGGCGCAATCCTATGATCACTAGACAGTGTCTAGAGAGCCATAGGATTTTTTGGTTTCTGGGAACCGAGCTCAGAGCCAGCACTCTGAGCTCGGTTCCCAGAAACCCAACTCCCCACCCCCTCGTAAGCACAGCTCCATGCTTGTAAGCACAATGTGGAGCGACTGAAAAGGAGGGGACTGTGGAAGCACCAGTATGATGCTTCCTATGTGCCATCCAGCCTCCCCACCCTGCCCTGCCCTGCCCCGGCTAGACAGCCGAAATCAGCCATCTAGCCTCAAATGCAGGGCAGCCAGAGCATAAAGGAGAAGATCCCCTCCGCCCGCCCGCCCTGCACTGGATAGCTGGCTGCCTCAGAGTTTGAAGGCGGCCAGCTATCCCCGTAGGATTGTGCCCTAAGCCAGTGTTCTTCAATGAAAGGCCTGAAAGCCACTGGAAGATCCCAATCAATGACAAAACCAAAGTCAAGGAAGATGTATACCTTCAAACAGTATTCTTTAAAACACGTGAATACCAATGTAATAACAATATAGCAATGACATATTAGTATAAAAAATTAAATCCATAAATATATAATCCAAAAACTTTAACATAATAGACCAAACATGTTTCGACAGCAGTCTTCATCAGTGGCCTGAAACTGTTGATGGAACATTTGGTTAAGGACTATATTTGCTCTGTTATTCATTGTACCCCCCATTCACTCCAAATGCAGCTTTTCACCTCACTCATTCACACACGCTCTCTCTTTTCAATATCTGCTCACTCTCAGCAGGGACTTTCAAGCTCTGCCTTGTTTACTTTGGCGGTGGGCTGGCTGCTGTAATCTGGGTTACTGGAGGAGGCTTCAGGGTAGGGAATCAGGAAACCTGTCACTCATCAGTTATACGGTGGCTGGCGGGAGGAGAATTAGCCAATTAACTGTGGCAGGGGAGGTGCCCAAGAGGCAAAGAGCAACAGGATTGGCTAGCTGCAGTGTATACTTCACCGACCCTGGAGGTCAAAAGGCAGAAAGATATTTTCTCTTGCTTTTGAACATGAACGTTAGTACATTAATCACCAGGAGAACGTAAGTGCCACACTGGATCAGACCAGAGGCCTATCTAGCATCCTGTTTCTCTGTGGCCAGTGAGATGCCTATAGGAAACCACAAGCATAACATGTCTCCTGCTCTTTCCAGCAATGGGTATTCAGAAGCATGCTGCCTCTGATCCTGGAGGTAGCATACAGCCATCATGACCAGTAGCCATTGACAGAGTTATTCTCCGTGAATTCATCTCATCTCTTTTAAAGCTAAGTTGGTAGCCATCATCACATCTCCCACCGTTATGACTTTATCTGCCAGGGTGAAAAAGGTTTACCTGAGAAAACAAGCTGATTGATCTGGGAAGAGTATAGTATATGCAAAGGCTCACCTCAAAGTGCATTGCATTTCCATGTACACATGGAATCACTGGAGTAACAGGTGAGTAAATGGGCTTATAACCATTCCTACAGGTTTCATCTTCTGCTTTTATTCTTGGAGGAGTAGCAAATAACAATGGATCTGAGGCAGAGAGATCAGCATGGGTTGGCGTGGCGTATGGAGAAGGAGTAGGTGTAGAGGTTTCTGAATAGGCAAAATCCAACAGCTGATATAGTCTTCGTTTTTTTAGTGGTGTGGTAAGGTCTGTATATTAAAATAGGAAACAAAGGCAAGAACACACACTTAGTAATGCCTCCTTATTTATTAATGCAGTAAGACTTCAACACAAATTACTATTAGGTCAGGTCAACAAACTATGAACTTAGGTGGTAAAACAAATGGTTTTAGCATTAGAGATAAGCATATGCGGCTGATTTCCAAGTTAGCACTCACTGATTATGAAGAAAAAAGTGTGTCCCAGACCGGTGTTCAAGTATTTAATCCTGGTCACACAGGGTGGAGGGTGCTCCCTTGCTTCGGGCATTGGAACTTTAAAGCAAGGTACACATACGTACCGCAGCAGGAAAGAAGCCACAAACCATCCACAGCAAAAGTGGAGAATATGAGCAGCAGTGGCTAAAACCATGCCCCCCGTATTCCTCAGGGTTTGAAAAGCGATTCAAGGTTTTCAGAGATAGCTTTGCAGGATATGAAAAATTAAAACATTACCTGGTAAAGAACAGCTGTCATTCAATAATAAGGGACTTCTACTTTCACCATTGATTGCAGGACTTCTAGATCTTTCATGAGATGGCGAATTAAAACAATCTACAACTGCTGAGTTTTCTTCTTCCAGAGCTTGCTTTAACCAACGCTGTGAATATCCATATATAAAAGTATATGTATGTTATATGCAATTAAAATCATTCTACCAACATCAAGTGAGATTTTTAAAAACTCATTTATAGCTAGCATTTAGAGGCCACCTGAAAAAGACATGTTACTTACCTGTAAATCTGGTTCACCTCAAAGCGGTCATCTGCGGATTCACACATATGGGTTCTACACCTGTACAAAGCCTTGTTTGGAATGTTTTAGAGCTCAGAGATTTTAGGCAAGGAGCCCCCCCCCGCCCCGCCCCCCCACAGCACATGCCCAAGGTGGCTCAAACAGATCCACAGAAAAGGATCTGCCCCAGTGGATCAGGGAGGTTGCAAATTGGATGCAATGGGGCGCAGGTTCTACTCTACTGCAGCACTGGCACTCGGCGGTCTGAATTACCAGGGTTGCATGTTGAGGTATTGAGTATTTCCTTTAAGAGAAGGCAGCATCATTCTCTGACTACCTTCCAGGGGACAAATGTGATCTTGCCCAAAGTTTTAAGAATGAGGTTTGCTGCTTAGCCAGACAAGAGATCAACACATCCCATCACATGGCAGACTGTGGATCCAAAGCCATGACTACAACCCTAAGATATGCCTGGTTCCATTCCCCAGGGCTCACAACAGAGGCTGATTCACATATTTAAGACCTTCCCTTCGATGAGGAAGGCTTATTTAATCACAAGACTGATGATGTGTTGGACAGATTGCAGAAGCTCTGTAATACAGCTCACAGAATGGGCTTAGGAATGCAATCGCTGTTATACTCAAGGCCTTGTTCCTGGACCAGGAGCTTGTCCAGCCACCAATCATCATGCTCCCCCAGTATTTACCAACCACTCCATCCCCCACCACAAGGCCTGAGGCAATCCTTCACCTCCTCTGTCTCCAAGTTCAGGAAGAGATTGCACCACAAATTTTCAGACACGTCTAAGCAGGACAGACAGACAGGGAGTCAGATTCATAATCCTCATGATCTGACAAATGCAGTAGTGCAAGCCCCTAACGCCTTCACAATTGCTGTGGATAATGCGCAATCCGATCGTACCAGAGCCAACAGACAGAAGGAGGAATTAGCTGCAACATCTCAGACAATAGGGCAGTGGATAGCGTAGTTGTGGACACGGCTGAAACAACTGGGGTTGATGATGTGGCCAGGCTGGGGTCAGAGAAAGAAGCTGGTACCAAGGTCTAAGTACTACAACACTAGTATTTTGACTGCGCTTGGTACCAAAGCAGCAATTATGGGTTCAGCTGTGGTTGGTACTGAAGCAGTCACCGCTGGTACCAAAGAAAGGCATGGAAGTAGGGAAGTTATTAGTATCACAGCAGTGGATGGTCCAGGCAGAAGCAAGGAAGTCGAGGTAGTGGCACCCCAGAAGCATGGCTCTGTGATGCAGGTGGGTCTGGTGGTCTAGAAGTAACGTCGTGCTAATGTGATCTATGGGAAGGATGCGATGAGGGGGACCGGCTGCAATGGTGGTGCTGTGAAGCATAATCACAATTCTGGCTGTAATGTAAGTCCTGGTGCCAATGGTCTGCCTATGACAAGTGATAATAGTCCTGATCTCAAGCATGGGATGGAGATCTCAAAATCAACAGTGAGAAGGATCCCTCTGGGTTGGTCTCCAAGTAAGATAGTGTGTGGAAAAACAAGACTAGCAGGAATCCGGAGAACCATATCTAGATTCTGGTGAGCCGTGTTGAAGTGAGTGGTGCTGAAATGGGGGTCTTGTTTGAGGTGAACTCAAGAGTTCTATAGTCAGGTTTTTGGACTGGTTCAGGCAATGTTTCAAGGTACTCACCTTCTGAGGAGCAGCCGATGTCCTGCATGTTGGCGGATGAAGTGAAGCCCAGTATCTGCTGTATCCTATCCAACATAGGTATAGGGGAAGACAGGAGCGGTGGTGGGGAGGGGATAATAGTTTGTGTGAGTGGCTCAATGGAAACCACATGGAGATGTCTGAGGCCACTGGTGGCAGAATTGACAGTAACAAGGATACCTGTGCAAGGAGGAGCAAAACCCTTTTGTACTGACCACTCTGCTGACTGAGAAGTGGGAAGCTTGCTCCTGCAGTTGGAGCACTTCTAAAACGCCTTCAGACCCATAAATCCCAGGGGGTCTCTGCAAGGGTGCCCAAGGGCAGAGATATGACAATAACGGAAAAAGTGCAAAGAACACTAGATTGAAAGAACTAGAAGAATAGGAATGAAAGAATAAACGGAAACTAATAAAAACTCAGCTCTATTTCTACGGAAAGAATGGAGAATGTTCCTCACAATGCTACCACTCCAGCAGTTGAAAAGGAACTGAGCAGGAAAGGTGGGAGCCATACCCTTGGGCTTTTGCACTGGGGCAGGGGGGAGAGAGAGGGGACGCTTCCTACCTAAAACCTCTCAGCTCTAGAGTGTTCTGAAAACCTGTATGTGTGATGCACAGAGATCACGAAGAAGAAAACATTCTCAGGATGACTTACAACTTAAAACAAGTTAACAACTATAACAATAAAATATAATGCAGAGTAAAGCTCCAAGTGGGGAATACAAAGTGGATTAAAACAAATTTAACAGGCCTGGGAATATAAAATAGTCTTTGCTTGGTGCTGAAATGACAACAGAACTGGTGCTACTACTAAGAGACTCTTTCATCAGTAGCCACCTGCCACTTCCAATATTTTAGAATTAGCCAATTGTGTTAACTTCAAAAGGAGGATTGATCCACATTACCTTCTTACAAGAGCCAAGAATGTTTTCCACGGGTTCTTTTCTCCGCCGCTTTTCTGAAAGGAACGGTGATGTGAAACGAATATAGTGCTTAGGAGTAGTATATACATGTGGGCTGTAAGTGAGACCTGGTAAAGAATTCAGCTGTGTAGCCAAAACCTCAGGATCTGTCGTTATACGCAGAGGCCTTTCTGAAAGGCTGTCTGTAGGTTTTCCTGTCTTTTCATTCTTCTCACTTAACCACTCACTCACCAAGTGCTAAACAGAAAAGGAAAAAAGTCAACATAGCACTCGCCTTCATTACACAAGGTCATCAAATGTGTATGATGTGAATGTATTCTGTATTACGGGGAAATGCAGATACTAAAACGTCTAATGACGCTACAGTGTCACACACAAAAATTGTTAATGTAAAATTTCAACCTGTGATTGTTTGGGTTTTAATTGGTTATCAAAGTAATTGTGTCAAGCTAATAGATGAACTGATTTCTCTGTCAAATTCTAGGAAGTGGTGAAAGTATGGTAAAATGTTACCATGTGAGTTTTAATCAGCAAAGTTAGAGATACTAGCTTTTTTTTCCCACTAAACCTACTGAGAACCAAAAACATGTATACTAAAATTAAGCCATATGTGTACTATAAGCATTAGCATCCATTTTTAACTGACAGTTCAATGGTCTAAATGCATGCAAAACAGCCTATGTATTGATCCATGCAAGGTATACAGAGCAGGCCCTCACTTCTTTTTATACAAGTAACATTTTCACCATTCCGCCATCCCACGCACCAGGTTTTCTTGATAGGCTGAGGCTACAACACTATGCCCACTGGCCTGGGAGTGAGCCCCACTGAATTTAGCAGGACTTGTCTCTGTGAAAGGATGCTAAGTTTGGGCTGCAAGACACATCAAGTGGCTTGTTTGCTCTGAAGCCCAACCCAGTTTATCTCCAGAAAATATCCAATTTGAAAAATGACGTTCACTTTTGGATTTTAAAAAACATCATCACCCAAGTTAAAGAACTCTCTGTAAGTATTTATCACTGATATGGCTGCCCATCAACATATATTCTCCGGATGGCTTACTAGGGACCCATCCAGTCCACCACAGGAACAGCACGCATGCACAGGGGGATCCTCATAGGGCATGTACAGTATGTGAGGTCAGTGAAGGACTGGATGTCGGCAAGTTTAATCCAGATAGACAGATGTGCTCTTGGGTAGCAGAAGCAACAGCAAATCTAGGGCTAAATGTTCAACCTGTATTGGAGGGTTGTACTCCCCCAGATGAGCCAGGTTTGTGGTTTGGAGGTGCTCCTGAAGCTGATGCCTCTCCTGGGTGTTTAGATTGTGACGGTCGCCAGGAGTGTGTTTCTCCATGTGAGGTTGATACACCAGCTGCACCCCTTGCCAGGACAGGTCTCAACTAGTCTGTTACACATGCCCTGGTAGAGTCCTCATTGGACTCTTGCAACGTGTTCTATGTGCAGCTGCCTTTAAAGAACGTTCAGAAACTTCAACAGGTCCAAACGCAGCAGCAAGGGAACACATCGCTCAGGTGCTCTACCATCTTCAGTGACTTCCATTTTGTTTGTGGGCTCAATTCACAGTGCTGGTATTGACCTTTAAAGCTCTAAATATCACTGGCCCAGAGTACTTAAATGACTTCTTCCAATTAGTCTCCCCAAGCACTTAAACCATCATCTGAGGTTTGTTCCATGTTCCCCCAGCTAATATAGTGGGGTAGCAGTGACATGTGAAAGGCCTTTTCCAGCAGTTGTTTCTAGAGTCTGGAACTCACTCACCTGGGAGGCCTGCTTGTCCTCCATTTTGGCTTTCTGTTGGAAGGTAAAGCTGCCCCCTCCCATTTTAGAGGGCCTTTCCTGCAATGCAACCTAACTGCCTATAATTGCTGCTGCTATTTCAAATTATTTAACTATGCTATGTTGTATTAATGGTCACTGAAGATCTATTACTATGTTTTAGCTTTGTGTGTGTGTGTGTGTGTGGGGGGGGTGTTAGCTGCCTTGTATACTACTACTAGCAATAAAAGCCCTATTCCTCACGCCCCCCGGGGCATGCACACCACCAACATACCATGCCATGCCATTACAGGGAATGGGAAGCCTGTGCATGCTTCCCGTAGTTGGGTCCGGCCCTTCCCTCTCCACCAGGTCAGGGAATACGAGTTTCAAGGAACATGCTCCTTGTATGAATTGAGAAGAAAGGGCCAAACTCAGATACAGGAGGTGCATATAGTCCTACTATACTGGCCAGGTGTGCTGAATTGCATGTGCGGCAGAGAAGAAGAGGGAAACCAGAGCTCTGTTTCCACCATATATGGGCTGTCCATATACAATGGACTGGATCAGGCCTTAGTTACACACATAGCAACAAATTATATTTTCCTTTTAAAAAATGTTTGTTTTTTTAAAGAATGAAAAACAATGTATGCTGAGCAGGCTCTATTATGACCTGGTTTGCATGTAACAATCACCCACTGGTTTAAAAATCGATGAGTTGTTGTGCAGAAGTGGTGATGAGCGGATACGCTGCCTCCCGCATACCTGCCACTTCCACTTTTACTCCACAACTGAAAATCGGTTCCTTCATAGGTTGTAGAACGTGCCATACAAACCCTGACTGCTGGGTTGTTTAGGGGCTAAATAGCCCAGCAGTTAACCCATGGTCTGCTGTTAGGTTAACTGCTGGGTTATTTAGCCTATAAACAACCCACTGGTCTGGGTTCGGACGTAACGCTCCACAACCTACAAAGGAGCTGGGTTGTGGAGTAAAAGCAGAAGAACTCATGCACAAGAACCCATGGATTTTTGAACCGGTGTTGTTACATATGAATAGGCCCTACATGACAAAACATCATTTCCTTGCTGGCTAGCAGTAATTGTGCACAGAAATCTTTGTAGGCAAACTCAGTCTGCGAAAACTACTGACTATTAACAAAGCTGTTGCCCACTATTTCACAGAAATATGCCTAAAATAAATTAACTCAAAATCTTCATAGATGAGCCTATGCTACATATTCTCTCTCAGTGGAAGGCAACTTCCAGACACAGAAGTCCCCACAGGAGTTGCATTCTATCAGATGAAATCAGAGATGAACTGATTATGTCAACTGCTCCTGCTCCCACAGAGAGTGAATCAAATAAATGGCTGAAGCTCATTAAGGTGCAACACCTCAACTTCGTTGTGTTGTTATCCTTCCTAACCCGTAGTTTGTATGTTCACCTTGATCACAGGGTAGATGGATAAGGGAGTATGGGGACAATTTATCATTTCTTTCAAGTTCTGACTTTAAAAATAGTCAGCACCTCCTATTCATCTGAGATAGAGGAATGATACCCTCTTCAATGTGCGAGTTACTGACCTTCTGATAGATGTTTATTTGGCTTCTATGTTGGAGGAAAACAGAGGTGTGTGTGTGGGGAGGAAGGGGGTGATATTCTGCCTTCTTTAAATAATGTGTCACACAACGACCCATGGACTCTTTGTGGCATCTCTGCATTATACTACATGCTCATTATTCTATGTTGGAGGAAAACATCAAGAAACCACTGCTACTTCTTCCTTCTCGTTGCACAACAGAACTAGTAATGTCCTGCTTTAATGAGGCATCAGGAAATACAAGCTTAAGTTTAGGAATACACATACCTTTTTTGTTTTAGGGTATTTAGTAGGGCATTTATTAAGTGCTGGAGCCTCTGGTTCAGGAGCTATTTCAGCAACAGTTGTCTCTGTTTCAGGCTCAGCTGAAAGTGCAGCGTTTTCAGGCTCATTGTGCTGTGAACTAACTTCCACATCAGGGGAGGATGGCTGGATATCTGAACACATGCTAACAGTTCTGTGCCGTCTCCGCTGCTGTCCAATATGAGTTCTGCTCCGAGAGAAGCTTTTTCTCTGTTTTGTCCTATTGACTTTGGCAGGGGTTGGCTTAGTGGCAGTTTCTTCTTTTGCTGGTTCCTGCTACAATACACATAACACAAAGTCAGATAAGTCATACCTTCTATAAATAATAACCTCTCTGGAATGTTTGAAATAAAACCCCCACACACAAGATAAGGAGACTCCACATTTGAAAGTGGTGCTTTTTGCTCATTCTAGGATAAGACGTATTGATCATCCAGTTTTGGTGCTTCTACTGCTCTGGATGCAATGGTATGTGTCAGCCATTTTTGGAGGTAGAATCTACACATTTCTGTATTTTAATACTAAAATCTCAACATTCTCAATAACTCTTTTACTGTGTATATTACCTGCATTCAGTAATATGGATGCTTCTAGTAATATGGATGTTGCATCATCCCTTTTCAGCAATTTCAGCATTTTTTAATTTTTGTGAACTGCCCAGACAGCTTCGGCTATTGGGCAGTATAGAAATGAAATAAATAATTTTTCCTTGGCGAAATGTGGCAGCAAATCGCCTTTTCCTTTGGCATTAGTGAGTACGAACGATGTTGCACTAGCGCTGCTTTAAGCTAGCGCAATGTCATTAGCACTGCACCATCACTGGATACTGCCATTGTCAGGACATGAGGACTGTCTTATTTTAACAATATGCAGATTGACCAAGTACAATTTCAGACAGGTTGATTTTCATAAGCAACCATGAAGGTCAGCACAAAACTTGATGAATTGGAATAAAAATTGCCCTAAGTATTATGGCAGTAAAATGCTATCATTTTAGCACAGAAATCACAGAAAGAAATAGACAGCTCTGAACATTTACTCTCTCAAACCAACTTAAATTTAATAAAACCATATGAAACTACCTGAACAAATTCTGTGTCATTGATGATCTGTGTATCTCTGCATTCAGATTTAATTTCTGTTTTAGCTGTACTTATTCTTTCCAAAGCCTGCTCTCTTCTTTTTTCTCTTTTTTCTAGCCTGGCAAAAGCTTGAAGGATGGCTTCCATTTTCCGTTCTTCTCTGGTCTGAAGAATTTAACAACATTGATTTTTAAACAGTGCACATCTAAGTCCATAAAACATGCTGATGCTCAAACTGTTGCTGTACAAGTTAAATTCAGCAAAGCAAATTACAGAATCAGCACTGTCATTATATACTAGTGTTGGACACTCATGAATGGCATTGTGCTTTGAACTTGGGGCAAAAGAAAGTAAGTTATATATGCACTTGCTAAGACACAGCTGTGATGGGAAACTATTAGTAGAAGCACCATATCTACTCAAAACTTACAGTCAGTTTCATACACTGAGGGAGCAACACCAACTAAAATTAAAGTGGAAATAGTTTGTTTAACTTTATGTGCATTAAAGCAATTCTATTTTAAAAGTATGTGAAGAACATTTTGTATATATCTTTAATAAAAATGCTGTTGCTGCAAACTATACTACAATTTTTAAATCACTATGGTTATTTTACAATTACAGAAACATTTTCTGCACATTTCAAATGGAATAAAACCTTGCTGTGCTTTTAAAAAATATATATACTTATAAACACCTAAAGATTAGTAACCATGTCATTTTGCATCTTAATCTGGCAGTGTAAGGTGCAAGGAGATTCTGCTTAGTGTAGCAGAGTCTGAACAAACTGCTAATGTTAATCTGCAATGATGGTATTTAGATTTATGAGCACCGAAAATGCATGTTTTTAATCCTCCTAGGCAACAATTCTGAACATTAGAAACACATGAGACGCCCAGTCAAAATGCCAACTCCCATTGTCTCCTCAAATTGATAAAAAAAAAACTATGCATGATGCTAAGTGGCATCTTTAGCATACTGGCTGTTCTTTGATTTATAAAACTCAGTTTTGTTCCCCAAAATATCATCATCCGAATTTACATTTAAGTATAATCTGATATGACAAAGCATCGCACCATTTGATCCATCAATATTTTATGAACCATTTTTGTTTAGTAATCCTAACAGTGAACAATATTAATCAAAATATTGTTTGATTACCTAAGCTGGGGGGAGCGGGAGGGGCTCCAACAGGTACTTTGTGCACTACCAGTAATTCACTAGATCCCTGCATTTATGGATTCAATTCTAATGTGTCTTCATGCTAACTTATCACTCTTTCATAGTTAAGAGAGCAAAGTGAAGGGAAGGGAAAAAATGAGAGTAAATCACTGCTGAGTTACCAAGGAACTTTCAAGAAATGAGACAGAATGGCCTACATTCCTGGGAAAGAGGACATCCCACTGTAAGGAATCACAATTTCCACAGTAACTACGGCCCATACACAGGAACTGGCCCCATGTGTCCTGAACAAAGCTTCAGCAGTGTGTGTTAAAACTTTACTTTATACTGATGGAAAAACAAAGATCTCTTTCTGGGTTTGTGGGATTTGTACCTGCTATAAGATCTTCAAAATTCCTCACTGCATGAAGCTCAAGATCTATCAGCTTCAGATATAAATTTGCTTAAAATTATTCTCTCTTTGTCATGGCATGATGATAAGAGCTGTGTGCCTTCATATCTCTTTGATGTTTGTCAGCAAATACCTTCCAAACATACTTCAGTCCATCTCTCCTGAGCGCACCATTCACTCTCATGCTAATAGCCAAACTGGCAGAGCTGGGGCTGTAAGAGGGGAGGAATCGCCTAGTCTGATCTCCTTGTACCTCCAAGAGAGATAGGACACAGCGTTCATCTACTGCCTTACAGAATAAGACTTCCTTCACTCTGTAGTCAGGGCTCAAGACAGCAGCAGACTTGTCCAGAGGTGAAGGGTAATACTGGTTCTGTTTCATCACTGCTTTGCAGGAACTTTTTCTGTCCTTTCTAGCTTTGAATTTCGCCTTCTCTCAAGATAATAAATGCATTACATAAATATAATATAGAACAGAATCCAGAATTTTCATGCCACTGTTGATGATGGCATGATTTTCATAGCTTTCTATAAAAGTGGTGAACATCCATAAGCTAAGTCAGCCAGCTGAAGCTGTACCCAGACAACACAGGATCTATAGTAACAATCGCCCATATAAGACAAAACCTTTCACCACTAGCCCCACAGAACACAATTCCTTTTCCCTCTTACACTGGGGATAATGGATGATCAAAGAACTAACTATTTTCCTAACGATTCTAGCATACATGATCTGTTACTACATGAATCAGATGGAGATCTAAGATTTGTCAACTGCCAATATTACCACAGTGGTAATTAGATGGATAGTGCCCTACTACTATAAAATCCTTCTGCCATTTTTACACAGGAAATACATGTGATGTCCACTACACAGGTTCCTTAGCACCAGGAGGTTTCCTTCTGAAAAGGAATCATTTGAATACCAAGGGTACGTAAAAAATGAACCTAGAAGATAACATATTTACAAAAGGCAGCATATGAAAATCAGACCAATTCAAGGTGACAAAGATAAAGCATAAAATACATGCTGATGCTGCAGGTGACTATGACTTTTTAGCAAAGATAATATAAACACTCATCTGAAACATGAAGTTCTTCTGCAATCAGATATCATGGTTATCTGGCCACAATAGCATTGCGATAACAAAATACACACACCACCTCCCCCACACACAACTCCTGTAACGACCCACCCCTTCACCCAACACACCAAATCCTTCTGTTTCCAGAGTCCTCAGGCAGGCCTCTTTAAGGACAGTGCCAAGAGAATGGATGCATTTGAAAAATTCAAATGCATCCTAAGTGTGTTTGTGGCTAATTCAATATTGCAATGCAAGTGACTTGCCATCAGTCATTACTTTTCTTGTCCAGATGTATATGCATATATGGACTTAATGGACAGATCTTTGATGCCTACACAATGAAAAGAGATTTCTCCAAAATTTCACAAGTGGGCTGTCAACATTTACTTAGTTAATAGCAACAGAAAAATTATCATCATTCCAGCTATTATAGTTTTCATAAAAGTGTACTCTGAAAGTTGACTGAAAGCGACAATATTGGGAGAAAGGCTGAAAATGCCCTCCCTACTGGCTTACAGGATTAAGGCATCAGCGCTCTGTTCCCCCAGCAACTGTGGATACATTTATAGCTAATTCTATTGGGCTTTTATTCCCTTTTCTGCCTCCTTTATATCTCTTCTGTCACCTGTCAGGCCCCCAAATCTTGTCAGGCACTTCAGATGAGCAAGTTGAAATATTTTGGAAGATGGGGGCTCTCTCTTCCTCTAGCTGCTGCTACTGAGTGGAATTTCACCATCTCCCCCCCTCCCCCCCCCCCAGTTTCACTTTTTATAGGCTACAAAATCTGGCCTGGACACAGCACAGCTTTTGAGGATTTGAATGTTGTAGCCCTTATTTGGGTGGGAGATTGGGGGGGGGGGGCAGGGCTGCAGAATACTTTCTTTCTACAAAGCTCTACGAAGTAAAAGGTCTCTTTACAAACAATAATACAGTCTTGCATAGTCTGTAAACTTATACAGTGGTTAAACTTATTTTGCAGAATGCTAGGTGTATACAGAACATAAAATGACATCCAGCCATCCTGTCTACAGAGCTTTCAGACTATATTAGACAGACAAATTATGATGGAGGAAAGGTGAGGGAATGATACATGAGTAGTAAAGAAGAGAAGCAAGGCAAATCTGAAAATAAAGGAGATGAAACATCAGGAAAGATTTTCTTAGAAAACAACACAAGAAGTCTGGAGGTAGAGTATGTTCCAAAGTTTATCCCAGGCATGGGGAACACTACTACAGAAGGAATGGAAATGGAGAAGGATAAGGATAAGGCATACAAAAAGGAGCGGGATGAATTTGTAGACTAGAGGCAGGGGTGATAAAAAAAAGGAAAAAGGTGCAGAGATGGAAAGGAACATGAGGAAAGACTTATTCTGGATGTTAAGTTGCAGATCTTTAATGATTAAAGCTTGAACTGATGTATAAGACAACTTAAAGTATAAAATCTTAAGAGGAACCAGAACATGACCACAGCACTGGAACACTACATTTAGTCACGTGTTCTGAACAGACTGAAATGGGAAGATACAATGGGATAAAAAGCCAACATGGAGATATAGTAATCTAGCTGAAAAACCTGTAGCCCAGAGCATGGATAAAGGCTTTCAGCTTTAGATCAGTGTAGGAAGGGGAGATGTTCTTTATTTAATGCATTTATTTACTGTCTTTCTGCTAAGGCAATTTACCATTTTCAAATACTAAAAAAAATGTTACAAAAACGTAAAACAGGTCTCAGTTCAACTGAAGGTATCTTCAGGACCTGATGGCACAAGCTGCCTGGGCTAAGTTACCGCTGACTTCCCCTCAGGGTGCAGAAATCTCATATTGGACTATGGCGTTAATTGAAAAGGAAGAAAGGGCAAGACATGTCAACTGCTTATTCTGGGAGGAGGAGAGTCAAAGATGATGAGATCTCCTGAAAAGATAAACACACGCCAAAAGAGTTTGCATGAAAAGGCTGGGAGCTCTCTCTCTCTCCCTCCCCCTGATATTCAAAACATTCGGGTAGAAGTATCAGTGGGACAGTATTGGGTAGAAGATAAGCAGACAATATAGAAAACAACAGATTTGGCAGTTATGGCTACCAACAACTAATGACACTTCCAAGAAAATCATACCAAGAGAAGTAGGGAACCCAACTTGAAGGCAACGAAGATGACATTAAAAATCAGAAAGAATTAAACACCGTAATTCATACCAATCATACAAAATGAAACTGGAAGACTGGATTAGAAGATTTAGCCGATCGAACAAGCTATCAAGGAGCTGCCACATCCTAATAAATTATTTCATATCCAAGACGGGCGCATTTAACCACTTGCTCCACTGCTCAGCCCCCTTCGCAACATCCTGTTACCTCGGGGTTCTTCCACCTTCATGCTGCTCCCTAAATAGGCAGTGTTTCTCCTCACATCCTGATGTGCCCAAGCTACTGGTCAAAGTTATATTTTTCGTAAGAAAATAAAGTAGTATTCATACAGTAAATTAAGCATGCTCATGCACTTTTCTCTATTTATTTTAAATGTTCAGGTCAAGGTATCAGGTTTATCTTCTTCAAAAATGCCTGTCTTCATATGGAAGTGGATCTAGATATTTAGTCAGCTTAAATAGTCACTTATGAAAATGTTGGGTTCTTATTTTAGACATGGCCAGTCAAGTTAAGTTACAATAATCAAAGTCAAGTGTTTTCTGTGAACTGCGACAATACATCAGAAGCAGAAAATAATTCGTAAGGAGACACACACCTTTTCCATAAAGTAATGATCAAGCCAAAAGGAAACACACTCACTCACATAGCAAGCTTTAGATATGGTTAGCACATATCAAGGAGCAGATTTCAAACTCAAATGCTAAATACCTAAGGGAGGTAGCAATGATTAGCATGGGAAGAGCAGCTGTCGCTAAAATTTAGTGACAGCTTTAAGCAGCTACTAGCTTCCCAACTTACCATCTTCCTTTTCCTTTCTGCAATCTGCTCCTCTGATTCCATTTCTACTTCATTGCTAATAGGAGTTTTTTCTTCTATATCATCAATAAAATCTGGCTCCTGAAAGATGGAAATGACTGCTTTACAGAAGCTCTACTGCTGCTGCTATAACCTAGGGAACTCTAAATACTATATGCTACTAGGGCTCCAATCCTATACACACTTACCTGGGAGTAAGTCCCACTGAACTCAATAGGGCTTACTTCTGAGTAGACAGGCATAGGCTTGCATTGTAAGAAACCTCGCATCACAACTACAAGAGCAGCCAACCAATTAGCCAGTGCAACATGCAAAAGCTACAAATCACACTTGCATAGCCCTAGGAATAAATATCCATTGACAATAGCATCTTTTCTACTCCAAATATAGAAATAGCTAAATACATTTTAGTACTAATTTGTCTAAACACATGCACACTAATATAATCAGATTCATGATAATTGTCCAGTGGGATGTTCAGCTAACAGTAAAATAAGAATAAATAGCATTGGGATCCTAAACTACAGTATGTCATTTCTGGAAGTTTTGCCTCTAAATATGGAAAAATCTTTTACTTCATTTAGGCTACTTTTAGCATAACATTCTTTGCGAAACTACTAATCAATAGTCTAGCTTTTTAATCTTTTATTCTTGTTAGTGGTGTCACTAAATGCAATCTTATGCATGTCTACTAAGAAGCAAATCCCACTGAGTTCAGTTTTACTCCTAGGTAAGTGTGTGTAGGGTTTCAGCCTTATAGTACCTGTATAAAACTGCCTACTGAGAAATTACCGAGAAATGTAGCATCGCAAAAAACAAAAACAGTACAACTGTCAAAGCATACTCTCGTTGTGCTGTGTTATGCTACAGACTTTTGACTGCATTAGGAGCACTGTATATTGTGGGTCCAAACTCCTCCCACAGCTCCATTTCTCTTACCTTGCAGTTTTTATGCTATTTGGAGCATTAAAATCACCAGTATTTAAATAAAAAAGGCAGAGGGATAGACAGGAGATGTGTTGGAGACTGTGTGTTTACCTGCATGAATCCCAAATAGCTTTCCCACTTTTTCCCTTTGGCTCTTTCTGATGTGAGGAAGAGAAATACAAAACAAGTTTCCCTGACCTTCCATTAGGTCTGAATGTGACTTAATTTTTTGAAACAGGTTTGCAAAGTTTAGGAGTCAATGAAACTAACTCCAGTATGCTTTCTAGTGGGATGAGGCACTGTCATATTTTATATGGTAGTTTTTCCTGGCATGCACGTAGTCCCCCAATGTTTTTAAAATGGGGCTGAAGGAATGTATGAATCCACCTAGACATCTTTCTTTTTCCATCATGAGGGATATGAATATATCTGGCTGCCACCTAAGAAGCATTATTTTTCCAGCATGGAAAAGTGGCAAGACACTTTTTATTTAATGTGCAGCTATGTCCTTGCCAAAAGAACAGTAACCTGAAAATACTGTCTCTGCAAATCAGTGTCTGTAGGAATCATATGCTGTGCCTTGCGAGATCAGTAGAAAAGCAAACAATGGTTTTGACTATCCAGATGTGTCCCCTCAAAGACAACCAAGAATGGGTAATGCTTGCTTCAAGTCCACATATATGCATCGTATCAGCCATGTTCACATGCAACAATAAACCCAAATCCTAGCTTATGGTGAATAAGCTGCCCATTTACTCCCACTTGGTGAGAGCAACTAAACTAACCAGTGGGATTCTGGCTTACTGTCAACAAGCTGTATCCTTGTGTGCAGCCTGTTTGTTCAGTCTCCTGCAGGAGCGACTAAATTAAGGAAGAATGAAAAGTTTAGTGAGTTGTCTGAACTAGGATTCCTTGTTTGTTGCTCACAAATAAGCCAGGCATCATAAACCCAGAACAAATCCTAGTTTGCAATTCTAGCTAGTAAGGGATGCAACATGCCAGGAGACCTAGTTCATTCTTGGCTACGTTACTGCTTCTGCTGGTAGGAGGAGCTAAGCCAGAGTGAACAGGCTGTGTGCACCAGCATGCCACTTGTTCATGTTAAGCTAAAATTCTAGTTTAGTATTTTGTCTGAATGAAGCCAATACCTTTATTTCCTGTCTTACTTCCCATATTTCATGAATGTTTGAGCTGTGCCTAAGGCAAGCTGGGCAATAAGGTATAATAACCTATACACAAGTTCTTCCCTATTTTCCCAACCATTAAAGAATTGCTTTGTAAGAATCAAGATAAAACGTTTAAATCCCAAGTGACATGACTCTTTCTAATGAGGTTATTTCCTTTCTGTAGCTATTTTTCTCAAGCTGTTATATAGAAGTCCTCTTCAACAGAACTATGAAACACATGTTTACAAATGTTCATAAGGTCCTGTATTTCAAAAATTTCAGCCCCTTAGTTTGTAGCAGGAGTGATAATTTTCGATGTACATCAACCTTTGACCAACATACAATGTGTAATCACCCCACAAATGGTACTGAAGCAAGGCCCTGGATCCCAGTTCAATGTCAATTCTTATTCCTGATGGGCATAGTGATGATGTAACTTGGTATCCAACACATTTTCCCATTACTTGGCAAGCCTTCACTTAATTTGTTTCTCTTACTATATTTATGCAATATGGAACTACACCTACATGCCAGTTATATGTCTAAAAACTTCTTAGCACATAATCACAGGCAGATTAAAAAAAATATCCACTACTCAGGAAAATGTGGGTAAACTTGTAAAAATAATTTACATTAAAAATAATTCAAACAAATGTATAAATTCTTGTCCTGCATAAACATAAGGTTACATGTTAATTTTGTTTAATTAGCAATAAGCCAATAGAGGGTGTTTAATTAATTAAACACTAATTGTTTAATTAGCAAGAAGCCACTGGGATCTTCAGGCACAGCATGATGTTCTTACATCAGTGATCTGCAAAAATATTTAAATCAAACATTTTGATGCATACTGATGTAATCCAACAAGAATAGCCCATTAAAGTAATCAAGATGAGGTTAAATGCCATTTGAGAAAAAAGCCACCCCTGTAAAGCATACACATACACACCCCGCCCTGCCCACCACCAGCAGTTTCTTGTAGGTTCAGGAGGTTTGATATGTGCATTCACCTCCTCAATCCACATCATATGTGCCCATGGAGCTGTGCCCCCCACCCCACCCCCAGATCAAGTGAACAGGAAAGCTGCTTGTGCAGGAGCTCTGTAAGCACAGAAGGTCAGAGTAAAATGTATTTACTTAACTCTAGAACATGCTGTAATACCTGATTATTTGAGATTGATAACCTAAGGGGAGAAAGCTTTCTCTGTCTGTTGTCTGGAAACTTCGCTTTGTTGGCTGGTCCCTCACAATCTAAGGTGATGTTCTGGTTTTGAGTTTCCTTCTCTTTTGAAGCATCCCTCTCTTTTTTGCCCTTTTTTCTTCTTGTTTCATATCCTGTGTTCATGTTTTCAGTAGGCTCAGAGGCTTGCTTAAGAACTGGGCATTCAGGATTTTCTTTGAGGCAAGCACAGTCCACTTTGTATTTGCTTTAAAAAACGGAAAAGTTAAATGTGAAATACCTATGATTATTGGATTTTTAAGCACTGTTTGTACAATAATATTTACTTGCTGCACAGACTGTTCCTATATGTATGTTTACTCTGAATTAAATCCCACAGTATTCAATGGGACTGCACTCCCAGCGACCAAACTAATGTTTCAAATAATTAACTGGATATCAAATCAAATCTCTTTGTTATTAATGCCAACAAACATATGCCAGGATCAAAACAGATTGCTTCACTAGTTCTTTGTGCCCAAATAGGCTTTGGACTTAACATTGTCCAACAGTAGTTATCTATGCTCCGGTGTTAACCAGTTTGCAACTGAGGGAAATCTCAGCATCATTTTGTGATATGGCACACAGATCTACTGTACAAAGAAAGTAAAAACGCAGAACAAAAACAAACAATGAGGGCTATCCAAGTAGCTCTTTGGAGTTTGGCCTGTGTGATTCTTAAATGGAAAATCCTGCAGTAGTATTCATTACAGATACATACACTATAGCCTGATATTGCAATTTTAAATGCATTTGTATCAGAGCAATATCAAATTCTGTACTCCTGTGAAAAGGGGTTTTAAGATCACTACATTTTAGTGGCAACCCAAAAGTATGATTTTTAAAAACATAAATAGATGAAGATAACTAAAACTTTACCCTAATAGTTGATGCTCAATATTACTTACCAATTTCCATAATCAAAATCAAATGCAATTGTTATTTCTGTTCCCTTTGGAATGTTTTGGATGGAGTAGATGTAAAGATGAATGGTTCCATCTTCAATGGCATGCCTAACCTAAATGAAAATAAAAAACATGTCTTAGTATGTTTCAAAATACATTGTAGATTTGTTCCAAGCAAGTACTTTATCCAGTGGCTGTTTCTTTGGTAAAGGCCCCTGTTCAGAAGAAGGTGATAGTAGTAGTAATCATTATGATCTATTTGTGTAATGTATAAAACATAGCTCATCCATAATTTATAGATGAACCTGTAGCATTCCAAACAGATCAAAGAGGTGGTTCAATCCCCAGCATCTCTAGGTAGGGCTGGAAAAAACCCTGCCTGAAATCTTGGAGAGCTGCGGCTGCCAGTCAGTGGGTCAGTTCGCATGACATGGCAGGCTCAATGTGGGTTATTTAACTCACAATGAGCTGTGGTGCATGCCAGGCAACATTTTGAAAATGCAACCCCAAGCAGGGGTTGCCGTGTCATGTGACACCAGCCACTGAGTGTTATTTGAGGATTAAACAACCCTTGCGTAATCCTACGACAAACCAAGGGTGTTTGCTTAACCCTCAAATAACCCTTGGTGGCCAGGTTTGCCCGACATGACAACCTCCGAGTGGGGGTTGCATATTCAAAATGTTGCTGCATGCACCTGGCATGTGTCCCTGATGAGCCCGCCATCTCATGCGAACCAGGTCAGTTTTCACAGTACTTGGCTAGATGGACCAATGGTCTGAATCTGTGTAAGGCAGCTTCCTATGTTCCTGTTGCTTAGCTCAAAATACCTTAATAATTTCAGTGGGCTAGCAAGCAACCATGATAATCTGGGCCCATCATCTGGGCCCCTGACCAAGGAAGCAACACACACTCATCCCAATACTACCACTGGCTCACAATGCAGTCACTGCTGCAGCCTTGCTGCTGGCTCCATGCTGGTGCAAGATTTTTTCTTGGAAAAAGTGATGAACAGAAGAAAACCAGTATGTGGGTGCTAAGCTACCATCAACACAAACTGTTGCAAGTTAAAGGATATATGGGTCCCTCACTTCCTGAAATACTTCTCACTCAGCAACAGTGCTGTTTAAAAAGGAAACGCGAGTAGCCCAAAATCACAGCACTAGTGTTTATAGGAGCAAGGGATGGAAAGAGGAAAAGAGGATGTTATATATTTGTAAAATGCATTACTCCCGGAGCCAGGTTTGAATGAGGACATCTTCAAAATCAACCCAAACCCAGCAGCTGTTTCTGCTTTCCCCTCCACCAAAAAGACCTCCACCAACATTTGAAAAATAAATGCAGAACATCTTTAATGCAAATGAATTATCTTTATTCCCTGCAAAAGGCCTTAATTTGCATACATTTTCAATCATCCATTTTAAATGAGTTTTTGCAGCTTTCAGGATTGTCATCCTTAGAGTAGACCCACTGAAATCAACAGAAGTTAGTAATTACTAACTTAAGTTCCACTGATTTAGATGGGTCTACTCTAAGTATGGCAAAGTTTGGATCCGACCCATTGAAGGAAAATAGCCACTACTGCTGTTCTGCCAACAGTTGTTCAAGAGTTCACACAGTGCTCTAATAAGTAGGTTCTATAGCATCTCTCCTGCTTTTGCTTACACAAGAGATTGTACAAGCAGAAGAACACCTTTAAATTTTCTTGTGCAACACTTTAGTGCAAGTTGTAACAAGGGGCTACTGTGAGCAGAAGATATCTTGTAAATGTCAAACTGGACCTTAGGTTCTAACCTGTATTTTTTTCCTTAAAAACACCAGGGTGGCAACACAATGGCTGGATCCAGTATCGCACAAGCAAACTTCCACCTGCACAGTGTGATTTCTGCTGGTGCAACAGGACTTCCCTGTGCTCTCCTCCCCCTTGCAGCCCCGCGCCCCCAAATCTGCTCCAGAGAGCCAGATTTGGGGTGTCTGCAAGGGGGAGGGGAAATCTGATCCGCTAGTGGTTTCTGCTCCTCTAGCATTGGGATCTCCAAAGTGGAGCCCATGGGCACCAATGTGCCCACAGACACCTCTCTTGGTGCCTGCCAGGCTCTCTGCTCCACCAGATTTTTAAGCATGTTTTTATTTATTTTAATTGATTTTTAAATTACTTTCATTAGCAAACAATTCAACATAAAAACATAACCATCACCAAGCAGGAAAGAAAATTTCAGCAATGACCAGCATGCAGCAATACTGATATTTAGGACTATAGAATTAAACTGAGGCTGGCATGCTGCAAAGTGCTGCCCTCCAGCACCATCTTTACTCCCAAGAATGCCTCTGGCCCCACATGGGACCAAGAGAAAAAAAAAAAGGTGGGTGCAGCATTCCCTTCCTTTCCCCCACCACATGACAAAATTCTTAGTTTTTAATGATCCGCCACAGTGAGTGTCCTAGCTCCAATGTCAAATAATATTTAAGGACGAAAAACTGTTTTATTTTTCATTAGTAACAATAAGGCTCTGTAGCTTGATGTTGAACACATTCCCTGACATTTTCAAATTTATTAAGGTCCTGTTTTATTACTGGAAACTAAATATACCTAGCTAAGTTGTACATAGGGTACTGGTTTGCTTAGCAAAAGCGTTATTAGGAAACATTTTAAAATTTATAAAAGCCTACCTCAGCATTGGGTGTACAAGAACGTCTGATAAATCGAGCTTCATTCCCAAAGGTTCTCGCATCCACACACATTTCTAGCCCATGGAATTTAGAATAGAATAGAACAAATGGGTATGGCCTAAAATAGCAACAAGAACAAACATGCCATCATAATTAAACACATACAAAAATGGTTTTGTGTTTCAAAAGTCTGAGAAATATGGTAAAATTAGGAAAATAAATTACTATCTTACAGGATGATAGTTGATTCTTTCATCTATCGTTTGTTTGGCTGCAATCCTTCGCACATTTACTTGGAAGGAAGTCCTATTGAACAAAATGGGACTTTCTTCTGAGTAAACATGCTTAGGATCTGGTGGGTAGAGAAATATTACTGTATCAAAAACACAAAAGGCTTTTCAGATTCACTATGCAAACACAAGGATTACTCATAAACTTGATGTTCCCTACAACAATTTCTTAATTAAACGTTCTTAAATAATTGACCCTACTTAATCAAGCAACATGTGCTGTACAGACATTCTGGTGCTCTCCTAGCATGTGTAACAAGAATTCCACCCAGCCAGACATATGTTGGGCGGGGGGAGGAGGTTCTCTGTCATCTTCTGAGATGCAATCAGAGATGGCCACACCTACAAAAAAATATCTTCTGGAAACAATTCACTTCCTTTTCATTCTTACAGGGTCTTTTGGGGAATCTTTTCTAAATATATGTTTATATCGTTTCATAACATAATTTAATAAACAATAACTTGAGTATAACAATTTTGAGTCACATGAATGACTAAAGAATATATAAGGGTGTGATCTTGTTTTTACTCTCATTCCAAGTGCCATATTCGAGATTATAAAACAATTTTCTCTTTGGTCAGATTTGCTGTTGACCCTGGTGGTGGTGGTGAGCTTTTTTGTGTTTTCGCGTCAACAGTAGCACACCTCATTTGCTTTAGGTCATCTGGAATGGTTTTTACTAAATTATTTCCATTTTCTGCAGCTATCTTTGGTGTAAGGCAGCTTGCTGCCTTGTGTTCTCTACTTGCAGCACACTACAAACGGGATGATATAGGTTAATACCATAAGGATGTTTGAGCACAGAGAAGCCTTCTTTATAAATGTAGATTTGTAATGGGATGCGGGGGGGGGGGGAGTTTGAAGCTCTGTTTCACTGTTGAGCTTTGAAACCTTAGTTTTCCACTAGGTCTTTACTTTTTATACACCTCAGAGTTAACCTTAGATGGAAAAAGGAAATCACTACATATTTACACAGCATCCTCAGCATGCATGGCATGTTACAAAACGAAGCATGTAATAATTTTCTTTTGGACAAGGAAAGAAGATAGAAGGACAAATGAAAAAAGCCAGAAAGCAATGTAATATGTCAAGACTGCAGACAAATGCAATTCTACATATACTTCCACATGGAGAGCTTTTCTGGGAGTCAGGTGTGCTGAATTTGCCTGAGACCCAAATGAGGACTATGTCAATCTTTGTAGTGACCACTGCTAGCTAGCTCAATATGGCAGAACAGGTTAGCTGGGCAGCGCGTAACACCCAAACTAATCCCTCTTGTTTGAAGCAACCTTTCCTCTATAACCGTTTTCGCATTTCAGTGCTACATTAGCTAGGCAAGCTGCTGTCTGGATATAGCCTTAACTTGGTTTCTTCTGAATAGCCTTTATCATTTTGAAAGAGGAAAGAAATATGGCAGAAAGACAAGGAGTTTTGAAAGGGAGGTACCAGGCAAAAGTGAGGGAATAGATAAAGCCAGCTAAAAGAAACCTTGGATGATGGCAGCAGACTGAGGAGGTATAAGGAAAAAAATATTGTTACGAGTTGAAGTGACAAATAAAAATTTAAAATGCCGAATGAAGGAAAACTGTGAAGAGCCTGGTAATAAAATATCAAAGAGTCCATGATATGAGGAGGAACAACACTGTCAAATTATCAGGCAAAGTGAGTAATATTAACTGCAGAATATTCAAAGACAAGTGGATTGAGATGTGTAGTAAAGAAAGGCCAGAAAGTGTTGCTGTCAGGACAATGAATACAAAATATTTTCAAGAAGCTGAGAGAAGTACACAGTATGACTATAAGGAAGTAATTTAAATCAATATTTTAAAGAAAAGTACCTCTTAAAGAAATATCCATTCGCTTCAAATTGTTCTCTCAGCATGAACTTTCCTCGATATTCAATAATCAGTGCATCTGGAGGCAAGTCTTTGGCAGCTTTTAGGATTTTCTTATTTTTTTGAATATAGCTCTAGAAGAAGAAAAGAATTATTTAAGAGATCTAATTACACTGATTGCATTAGTGCTATTAAGATACATAGCCCTTTAATGAACAACTTGGTAATTTTAAATGAGGTTCTCTCTTTTTTAAAAGCTAACTGACTTTATTCCTGAAAGGGCAAACTACCATAATTCAGTATTATATTTATGTAGACATCTTAACTTACATTTTGCAAAGGATAATAACTTCAGAGTATCTATAAACTCTCCAAACTGAAAACCAAAACAAGACTTTCAAAGTATATTAAGCACCTCTGTCCTCAAAGATGTTTCACACCCTCTAGTTAAGAAGGTCAGAAACTGGGGTGGGGGGAAGGAATGACAACACATGAAATATGCAGTCTCTTCTCTGGTTTGCTAGCAAGAGCAAAAGGACAGATGCCAAGTAAGATGCATTTTAATAAAAATGTCAACATGCTGATTTCTAGGAAAAGGAAACTTTTTTTTGTGCATTTCGATAGCCTCATGTGGGAATATGCCTTTCTAAGCAAAATCTTACTGTACTCTGACACAACAACTAAGGAACTCACACCTCTTGTAATTGTGTCACTTCTGATCAAAAGAGAATTGGCCTATATCTAGGCGAAGGTCTCTGCAAGCAGGGACATTCCTCCAAGGAGTGCGTCACGTGCGCCATGCTGATGCTAGAGGGAAAGAAGCAAAGATGCTTCTTATTACAAGATCTGAGAATGTAACTTTCCTTTATGTTTAGTCTCTCTCTATCAACATTAAATTTATCAAATAGCTTGCAGATTCCTTCCATAGATTGCATGACAGGCAGCTGATGGTCTAATTTTGTATTCTATTCTCTCTTGTAATTTATTGACATGGAATATTTGCTTGGGATTGGGGAAAAATATTGTATGACATCTTTGAAGGTGGATTAACCTAGCACTACAAAAGATTGGTATAAAGGTCATAGCCTTGGTTAGGGACAGGAGCTTTCTAGCCATTTCTTAAGTGCTGCCATTGATAAACCACAATCACACAATGAACAGAACTATACGTTTATTATTAAGTACTATGACTATCCATACTTTACACAGAGTACCTTCTATGTATAGTGTCAGTAGATGTAAATGACATAATATTTGAAACTGGTAAATGTGGGGATAGTTACAGCACTTAAACATGTATAGCAGTTTAACTTTTTGTTTTGCTTCTGCTGGAAGTAACATTATTATTGCTACTAACGTGATTTGTTACTACACAGCTATGTGGATACCCATTTATTTTTATGACACCTCTGTTAAAGCACTATACATCTCAGTTTTTACCTTCATGGGAAATTCCAAGTGAGAAAAGATGGCACAAGCATTCAGAAGAATAACAAATTGTTACAAAATCATCTCACCTAATACTGCTTCTACCTAGAGTGATAAGATTCTGTGTACTTTCTAAGAAATTAGTAGTTGTACTGGGACATTCCTCTGTAACCCCCAGAGGTTTAAAAGGCTGACAAGTCTGGATTGCTTTTTGCTTTCATGCAACTGGTACCAAAAAATAAAAGAGCAGTATCACAAATTAAGAGGAAGGCAAAGAGTTTCTAGTTATTTTTCTTAAGAGTCAATTTAGGTCTTTCTAGAAACATAGTGGAGGGCTTGGCCAACAGTCATCCCAACAGGAACTATAGCATCACAGGTGAAATGAAAGCCATTCAAATGAAATCAGATATATGAACATTGTGTTTTATTTTCCTGTTCCACTGAACCTGTTGCTCTGTGTAAAGAAGGGGCTATCTAAGCCACAAAGGCAAATAAGCCTATTTACTAGCTTTTAGATTTGAAGAGAAGAGCTATATAATGTACCTTATTTCCCCCTATGAGTACTACTACATGATCTTTGCATCAAAACTTAACTCTACCAATAATTCATTCTGGTAGTTCCTTTAAAACACTGTTGTCTTTTTATAAACATATTTTGTACTTAGATAAATAAACACCTTTTGGAAGAAATACACATTTTTTTCAATACTTACTTAAACATTTGGTTGAAGTGACAGTAACAAGGGTAACTGCATCAGAATGCAAGTGTAAATTTCCACCACGGTTAACAGTGGAGGGAAAGTGAGTGCAAGTTTGATTTGAGACAGTATAATCATTAAACTGCTTCCCAGGACATTAGAAAACAACAATACATAACAGTTACCCACTAGGTAACAGCAACCAAAAGAAGGCCTATTTTCTCCTACTTACATGAAATAATTAATAATTTCAAGGGACTCTGTTTCCATGTAGCTTACAGCTGTCAAAAGTTGGCACTGAGTCATAAGCTGACTAGACTCAGTATATCAACAGCTCCTTTATGGAAGAAAAAAGCTCCTTCTGTATTGGTCTGTCTTATGCACAGGATAATTTTCAACGTTATCATTAAACACATTTATATTTATATATCATATATACAGTGCAATACACTATGTAAAGATCTTTTCTAAAAAAAAGAGTGGTGGACAACTGACGCCATGTCAACAGCCTTGGTTCTCTAGGTTTACTCAGTGCTTGACTACTTGTATCACTATAGATATTCCCTCCAAGTGAGAAATGAGACTTTAGCAAGACACTGAGGGAAATTTAATTTTTGGTTTTTGCTTGCGTTTTAACTCTTCTATGGATAGACAGAATAATTTACAGTGCAATCCTCTTCATATCTATCCAGAAGTTCAATAGGGCTTACTCCAAAGTTAGTGTGTAGGACTGCAGTCTTAAAACTACCATAAATTGCTAACCTTGTTTAAAAAAATAAATTTTAAAGCCCAAGAATGCTTCAAAACATGGATTTGAAGAGATGTTAAATGCCTTAAAAAATTTAAATTGTGACAGTTGACTTGTAACTGATTCTGATAGTTGACTGGCTGTGAAAGGTAACCCATTCATTCTTCATTCATTGTAGGGTATTTCAGAATGTAAATCAATTAATGAACAAGGAAATACTTTCCTATAGTAAAAAAAATTCAGAAAACTTGGAGAAAGATGTAGCTTCTAACACAGCAAACTATATTTCTGCTTAGAGAAGTGCAAGAATTTAATGATATGTTATTAAAGTCAGATGTTCCTTTCACGATATTTTCATTTACCTCTACTGGAGGTTTGAAGATTGAGTTGCTGGTGATCACTTCTTTTTTGTCATCTCCATTTCCTAATCTCAAAGCTATTCTTTGTGCCTCTCTCTGAACACCTTCGCTGTACTGGTTGTTGTTTGCTTCTTCGTAACGATCCATCCACGCCTTGATTTTCGTTTCCCATCCAAAGTTTGAAATGTCAGAAGGATCAATCTCTGGAGCTGAGCCCTAAATCACAGTTAACAAATATAAACCTAGAAGGTATGCTTCAAGGCAACTTGGTGTATCTAATGCCTTAGTATAAAATTAATAATGAGCTAGTTGGTGCAAATTGGTGCGGAATTTAGCCACCTCTCCACTGAATTTAGGGCTCAATAAAATGGCCCCTGGAAATTCACCAGCCTCTCATCCAGCAATGTAGCCCCAATCCAATCTTGCCTTCCCACCCGGCAGCTGCTTTTCACTTAAAAAAATACAAATCAATGCAGAAGGATCCTGATCACAAATTTCCCACTGCTCACCTAGCTGTGCCCTTTGTTTCCTTATGTCCTTGAAGATCATCCCAGTTGTCAGCCTGGCCCTATTTGGGTTTTTACCTCAGCCAAACTGACAACTTTCTATCCTTTAGAGAAGCTAGGCTGTGAACCATTTATTTTCTGCAAGCAAATGAACATTCCAAGCCACCACACTAGCTCAGCTAATCAGTGTCTGAGGCACAATACCATTATATAGGGATGATAATAAAATCCAAACAATATGTTAAAAATGTCTGAAATTTGGCATGAAGTATTTAGGTGATGGGTGCCATAAGCGGGACTTTTTTTCCCAGATGGATCCATTGAGAAATAATTGATACCCCCAAAACAATTCCTTTCTTGGGCAAATTTCTGCCATTTGTGATTCTTTTTTGCCCACCTTCCTTTTCTTTTTCTTTCCCAGTTAAATGCACGCCAATTTTGAAGAAACTGCAGGGACTTCCTGTGAAAATCACTTGTGTCTTTATGAAGATATTAGCTTTTTATGTCCCCATTTAATTAAATTGGTTAAGTAAGGACAGGTTATCTTGCAATATATGCTCAGTGCCTAATCTGACTTCCCAGATGCAGCCTCAGTACTAAACCATAGGAACATAGGAAGCTGCCTTATACTGAGTCCATCTACCCATTGGTCCATCAAGCCCAGTACTGTCGATGTTGACTGGCAACAGCTCCCCAGGGACTCAGGCAGGAGTTTTTCCAGCTCTACCTGGACATGCCAGCAAGCCAACCTGGGAGCTTCTGCATGCAAAGCATATGGTCTGCCATTGAGCAGACTCAATGGTTGGCTCTTCCCAACCAAGATGGTCACTGCCAGACTGAAGAAGCAGGGTTCCATAACTCGACCTGCCAACCTCACTATGGCATGTGTTCCATCACCCTCTGGACTATTCCGTCAGAATGGGACTTGGGTGCACTGTTTTACTGTGGTTCCAGTCCCTCCTAGAGCAGAGTAGCTGGAAGGTGTACCAGAAGACTCCTATTTGATGCTGTGGTTCTTGGCCCCCCTCAGAATCCTATTCTGTCCCTTCAACGCTGTTTAACATGTACATGAAATTGCTGGGAGGAGAAGGTCAAGAAATCACTGGGAGAGACTGTCGGAAGATATGGAGTGTGATGCCACATTCAGATTACACTTGGTTCTATCTCTCCTTTCCACCTTATCCCAAGGAGTTTCTTGTTTGAAATTGGCAATAGACTGGATGAAGGCAAACAAACTAAAGCATAATCCTGACAAGACAGAAGTGCTCCTGGTCAGTAAGAATCCTGATCTGGGAATAGGGCTTCAATCTGTCTTGGATGGGATAGCACTTCCCTTGAAAAGCCAGGCTCTTAGTCTGGGGGTGCTCCTGGATTCAGCTTTGAGCACAGATGTCCAGGTGATGCTGTCAAGAGTACTTCTGCCCAGTTTAGGCTGGTGCACAATGGTGACACATGACTTAGTTACATCGTGTTTGGATTACTGTAACACACTCTATGGGGTGCTGCCTTTGAAGTGTTTCAGGAAACACTTGGGGGGTTTATTTCTTTGTCCAACCCATGGGGGTTGGACTCGATGGCCTTGTAGGCCCCTTCCAACCCTACTATTCTATGATTCTATTCTATTCTATGAAACTGCAGTTGGACCACAATGTGGTGGCTAGGCCACTGACTGGTACCGGGTATCAAGCATGTGACTTTCTTGTTGTAACAGCTTAACTGACTTCCAAGTTATTTCTGGGTCCAATTCAAAGTGCTGGTTATGACCTTTAAAGCCCTAAACCATTTGGGACCAGGACACTGCTATTTCTCTCCTGTATGACTTGCCTGCTCATTATGAGATCCTTTTGCATGTCCCAACAACAACTGACTGTGGGAGGGAGCCCCTTCACTGTGGCTGTGCCTTGGCTCTGGAATTTCCTTTCTTGAAAGCTCTGCCTTGCTCCTCCTCTACTAACCTTCTAGCACAAAGTGAAAACCTTCCTTTTTAGGAAGAATTTGGTCAATTTGAATTTTATCTATTGCTCGTTTTTATAGTTTTACTATTTTTAGGAATGTTTGTTGTTAACAACTTTGAACATTATGTTTGGAAAGGTGTGGGTATAAAGTTTTAATGAAAAACACAAACAGCCAAGTGTGATTGAGAGCCCATAATGAACAAAATGGATGGTGAATAGTTCACAGTACAAAAAACAAAAAGTAGCTAGAATTTAAACAATGAAATCATTTACCTTAACTCTTGAAGATTTCCTAGAACCTTCACGAAAAGCCTGAAACAAAATTTAAAATGTCAATTTGTATGAGTATTTAAGATTAAAATAGATATTCTCTGGAAGAACACACAGAAAACAACAGTTGATTTCAGAAAACATGTATCTTGCAGAAACGACACCTTTCTATGACATCTTACTGTGACAAAGAACTCAGACATTTCCTTTTACATATGTTGTTTTAAACCAATAATACAGCAACATTAATTCTGAGTTCTGTATGACTTATTCAACATTACTGTAGCCTCACTAGGATACTCTGCAAATTGTGGGAACATATGTATGGGGGTAAAAATGGGCTGTAGCTTATTAGGCAGTCACAGTTTCTCCTCCCAACTGCCCCCCCAACCCCCATCTTCCTTTCCCTGAACCTTTGAGTCTACCTTCTCCTTGCCTTGGGAGTGTTGCTTCTCTCTACCGTTTCATCTCAACTGTACCCTTACCTCAGCTGACTTCTGTCCCTGTTCCCTTTAGTCCTATTCAACAACAGCCCATGTGTGGGGCCATGTACAGAACTGCCTCCAAATGCTCCAAATCTCAGAGAATGACCTCGCTCCTCCAACTCTTACACTGTCACATTTCTAAAGATCAGAGACTCCATATTAGACCTTGTATAGTATAGTGATATTTTGGTTAGAAACACAAAATGTCTTACAAGACAAACCTCTATAAATACCATAAGGTGAACATTAAATTAGCATACCTTTTTACATTTTGTGATGTTTTGCTCTTTCTCCCCACTTTTTTTCCGTTTCTTATCTGTGACCTTGGTAACTCGTGTAGCAGTTAGAGTAATTGTGGTTGGTGTGTGTTGAAAAGCAGTATATAATTCTACAGGAACTTCATCGCCACTTTCTGTTGCACTGGTATCCCCATCTTTAAAAACATGAAGGTAGTGAGAAAATTTATCTTATAAACTTTTTCACTATTGAAATTTTCTTTGAATAAATGTCACTGTTCACTTACAATACTAATTGCAGTAAGTATTCACATGCAAAAGTAACAACATTTATGAAAATGGTAATAAAATTAAAATGGGTTAACTGGAAGTCAGTAACATTTATATCTGCAAGATCAGGTTTTGTGGGAGAGGGGAAGACAAGAGAAAATCACACCAATTGTGACCTCAGATTAGTTATCTCAGTGGAGTTCACTCTTTTCCAGAAGCATTAAATACAATTTAAATCAAATCTCAGGTAAGAAATTCACTTATTTACATTAGCTCAATCCAAATGTACCATTTCCCCTGTCTCTTCTTGAGGTCCAATATGTACTTACAATATATTTATATATGAAATAAAATATAGTTTAAAAAAGCTTTTATGTCCACAGTGCAGCAATTTGCAGGTATTTATTTATGAAAAAAGACCTGATTATAGGAATAAGACAATTTCAATCACACTAGTAAATTAAGCATTAGAAAACCAAAGTCATTCCTGAAAATATGGTACTACATTAAAAAAAACCCTGATAAATTAGTTAACAAGCCTTCCCCGAAGAAGGCAGTATCCTTTTTAGCTTATCACCCTTTGAAACAAAGAAAGCAACTGTTTTTTCTTCTCAGGTGCCTCTTTTTAACTCCACTCTATATAGACCCAAATAGTCATTTATGAACAGACAAGGAAATTGGAATGCTGGAGCATTCATCGCTGCTGCCTTTGCAACCAAGGAAGTTAGTAACTATCAAGCTTTAAACACTAGTTGCTTCATTGACTGTGGGAACTGTGGCAGCAAAAGGCAAATAGAAAGGCCTTCCCACAAGCACTGTTCCCTTTCATGTGTGTAAATGACTGCTTTGAGTCTCAACACAACCATTGTAAGTTTTCATTTGTCTGGAGATTTAGGGCTAGGTTGCCTAACAGGTGGCTTATCTAGCTGGGTGAGCTTCCAAAAATATGATACTGATGTATCAAATTTCTTCCCAAGCATCCACTACAGAAGAACTGACTATCTCCTTCCAGAACCAGGAAGGTCTGCAGCAGTATCCATGAGCATTTTCAAATATATCACAGTCCTCATGACACAACACTCAAAATACTCCTTCAAGTCCATCTTTTGGGAACACCCAAAATCTGCTCTAGAAAATAATGAGATATGCCAACTTATCTGGTACAAACAAAAATTAACAGGAAAACAATTTAACCATGAAGTGACTGGTGAAACAAAAATATGATCAGGCAATGCAATCGAATGAACTTATCTTTCAGATGTGTAGCTCTTGCAGGCTGTTTATCAACATGAGATGATTTGGTACTTATCCCCTTATCAATGCATGCAGAATGTAAACCTAATACTTTGTCTTGCAGCAAAATCTTAACCAATTTAACTAAAAAATGCTTCCTGATAAGAACACTGTTGGATCAGACCAAGGGGCTATCTAGTCCAGCATCTTGTTTCCCACAGTAGCTAACCAGTTGCCTATCAAAAGCCCTAAAGCAGGAAACAAGGGTAATAGCTCTCTCCTGCTACTGAGTCCCAGAAACTAGTATTCAGAGGTATATCATTTCTGATCATGGAGGTAGCATATCACTACCCTGAGTAGAAGCCATTGACAGCTTTATATCCCATGAATTTGTTTAAGCCTCTTTCAAAGTTTAAAATTGGTGGCCCTTGTCACATCTTGTGGTAGCAAATTCCACAGTTTGTGCGCTATGTGAAGAAGTATTTTCTTTTGTCTATCCTGAATCTCCAACCATTCAGCTTCACTGACCCCAGATTATACTATTATGAAAGAGGGGAAAACAACTTTTCTCTACTCACTTTCTCCACATTATGCATGGGCATGTGTCACACCTCACTCATCATTTTTCTAAGCTAAAAAGACCCAAACACTGTAACGTTTCCTTGTATGGGAGTTGCTCCAATTACTTTTCTTGTCCTTTTCTGCACTTTCTCTAGATTTTGATGAGAAGCACCAGAGGCCATGTGAGTCACCATTTCTGACCACAAGGCAGGATGTTCCTTCATTTGTTTCCATTATTTACAATACAACCATTAAAAATAAGAACATAGGGAGCCTATATTATTTAAAAGACAAGAATTTCTGGCTACTTGTATTAGAATGGCAGTAATCTACCTTTTTATAAAAGGAATATATCTACCATTACTGCAATAAAACACTCAATGGGCCATGTGCTAAGGATTCCAAGAGGACACAGTAAAGTCCTGTTTCCCTCTGCCTATGAACATGCATG
The DNA here is from genome assembly GCF_057233095.1 of Heloderma suspectum. NCBI lineage: Eukaryota > Metazoa > Chordata > Lepidosauria > Squamata > Helodermatidae > Heloderma > Heloderma suspectum. Next base: position 104,954,862 of record NC_139464.1, read on the forward strand.
AATCGAGGCACAGTGATGGAATGTTAGGGGAAAGAGTGGCTTTTGCATGCCTCCCATTATCTCCATCCAGCCCTCTTTCTCTGTGCTTTGCAAATTAGTTGTGTCCAGAGCAAAACTGGCAAGCCACAGAGCAGGAAGTTGGGATGAGGATACGGGGAGTCCACACAAACCTCCCATTCCCTTGCACTGAGTACACACATATCCATGCACAAATAAGCAAGAAAAGACAGGGCTCTATTGTGCCCTATTAGAATCCTCCGTGCACAGGCATTGTTGTGCCTACAGTGTGAATGGATCTGCCACTTGCCCAAGTCCCCTGAACCTGTTTTTAAGGGTGCCCAAGGTACCATCCCATTTCTCTCTTCAGAACACTGTAACAGCATCTATTTTGACAGCTGTCAAAGTAGAAGCAGTTACTTACTTTGGGGCAGAGAAATGGGGTAGCGTGCACTTTAATATGAAAACAGGGTACTGGGGAATCAAGGAGGGGTGCATTAGAAGGAGGGGATTCTCAAAGGTCAAGGTGGCACTTTAAATCCCTGGGGTCGTCTGGGTAACTAAGGGAGCTTGAGCATCTTGACAGGTGGGGAAATTGCTCAAGATCACCTAGTTAGCCGAGTGCCCCCCCCCCCCGATTTAAAGTCTTGCTGTGACACATGGGGGTGCCCCTCTTCTAGTGCATCCCACCCCAAGTCAGCAGGACCCCGCTTTCAGAGAGAAGTGCATCCCACCCCCTTTTCACTGGTTTTCTATTAGCACTGTGGGAGTTTGACAGCTGTCAAAGGAGCTGTCAAACTCCAGCTTGGCTAATGGACAAGGGGAAGAAAAGGGGAGAAACGAGTGGATCTGCTGGAAAAAGACTTGTTATGACAAAGAGAGTGGGGTGGGAGCCAGCAGCAGCCCCTCCAAAGTGATCTTTGGGCACTTTGGAGGGGCTGCCACTGACAAGAGGAAAGAGGCACTGGAAGCGGCTTGGCCGCAACTGCGAAAAGCGATTGCAGCCACGTTTGGAGAGAGTTTTCCTGTCCATTATGCAAAGCAGAAGTTACAGTCAGGGCCAGAAATATCAGAACAAAGATAACTGTTTTGGCAGTTGGCCTCTGTACACCACCACATTGAAGTTGAAAGGAAACACACCCAGGTGGGAACGAAGTCAGGACTTTCAGCTGTAATTCAAGGGGTGTGACAAAAGTGGGGCACTAACCATTCAGGAAGGACAGCCAGTGGCATACACACACACTCATTGTTGGTGGCCCATAAGTAATGAAACAAACCAACATCATTTCAAACTTAAGGATCGCCTTTAATACCTGGATGAAAATCCTTTGCAGTCAATGACTGCCTGAAGTCTGGAACCCATGGACATGACCAAATGCTAAGTTTCCTCCCTCAAGATGCTTTGCCAGACCTTTACTGCAGCTGCCTTCAGCTGCTGCTTGTTTGTGCGTCTTTCTGCCTTCAGTCTTGTCTTCAGTAAGTGAAAAGCATGCTCTGTTGGGTGGAGATCAGGTGACTGACTTGGCCAGTGAAGAACATCCCACTTCTTTGCCTGGAGAAACTCTTGGGTAGCTTTTGCTGTATGTTTTGGGTCATTCTCCATCTGCAATATGAAGCGGCGTCCAACAGTTTAGTAGCATTCGCCTGAATCTGAGCAGAAAGTATAGCCCTATACGCTTCAGAATTCATCCTGCTGCTTTGATCAGCAGTCAGGTCATCAATAAACACCAGTGACCCGGTTCCATTGGCAGCCATGCATGCCCATGCCATAACACTGCCTCCACCATGTCTGACAGATGATGTGGTATGCTTTGGATCATGAGCTGTTTCTTTCCTTCTCCACACTTTTCTCTTCCCATCATTCTGGTACAAGTTAATCTTGATTTCATCAGTCCAAAGAATCTTATTCCAGAACTGAGCAGGCTTTTTTAGGTGTTTGCTGGCAAAGGCTAATCTGGCCTGTCTGTTCTTGAGTGTTACCAGTGGTTTGCACCTTGTTGTGAAGCCTCTGTATTTACATTCATAAAGCCGTCTCTTGACTGTAGATGTTGACAATGACATGCCTACCTCCTCAAGAGCGTTCTTGACCTGGCTAGATTTGTGAAAGGGTTCCTCTTCACCATGAGCAGAATTCTGCGGTCATCCACTTTAGTTGTCTTCTGTGGTCTTCTAGGCGTTTTGCTGTTGCTGAACCTGCCAGTTAATTCCTTCTTTTTCAGGAAGTTCCAAACAATTCTGTTGGCCACTCCCACTGTTTTTGCTATCTCTCTGATGGGTCTATGTTGTTTCCTCAGCCTAATGATGGCCTCCTTCACCGCATGGACACCTCTTTGGACCTCATGTTGGGAGTTCCAGTGAACAGCTACCAAATGCAAATGTAACACTCAGAACCACCTCCAGGCCTTTTATCTGCTTGATTGGTCATGGGGTACCCAGGAAACAGGCCACACCTGGCCATGCAGCTGCTTGTCAGCCATTTGTTCCATTGCTTATGAGCCACCAACGATGGGGGGGGGGGTGTATGCCACTGGCTGTCCTTCCTGAATGGTTAGTGCCCCACTTTTGTCAAACCCCTTGAATTACAGCTGAAAGTCCTGACTTCGCTCCCACCTGGGTGTGTTTCCTTTCAACTTCAATGTGGTGGTGTACAGAGGCCAACTGCCAAAAGTTATCCTTGTTACGATATTTCTGGCCCTGACTGTACCTCAACATCATCTGATTAACTGTGCCCTTTTCTTCACCCTTTCATTGACACAGTACTGAGAACTATAGATTAAAAAAACTTTTAGAAATAAAGATTAAACACTTAGTTTTTCCCAAAAGCAAGATGACAAGCTGGGCAGAGTTATCCTATCCTGGGGAAAGTGTGTGTGGGGTGGGGAGAGAAGGATTCCTTGGTAGAACCGCCACCACATCCATAGTTCTGGCTGGAATAATTTCAGGCCAATTCATTAGGCATGGTGGGAAATGAGGGGGCTTTGGGTCCTGAGGATCAATGGCCGCTCCTGAAATACCCTGTTTTGCTTCCCACTGCCAGCAAAACATCTATTCCAGTGGAGATTTCTGCAGTTGTATCAGGGCCCCCATGAAATGCCCTATTTCCCTCCGCCCCCCACTGCCGGAAGAACAACACTGGCAGGGTTTCTATGCTGGCGGTGTGCTAGGTGGCCTCCAGCAACACAGGTGGCAGACCTGCCTCTCCACTTGAGCTGCTTCGTATGGCCCCTCAGACAAATCCCTTCTTGATATATCATTGATCTATACATGGCATACTGTGTAAATAATGGGATTCTGCTGTACAAGAAAGAAAATGTTTGAAGGTCTTTTTCAAGAATAAACAATTGTTAGTCTCGTTAATTTCAAATGTTTGTGTAAGCATTTTTCAGTTAAAAATTCTTAATGTCAAGAGAAACTAATTTATCTAGAATTCCTTTGATTATAGAATGCTTTAAAATCATTCCAACCACTTGCAGAAATATTAATAACAGAACAGGACAAGACTTGGATAAGACTGTATTCTGTGTCAGTACAGTTGAGCAGTATCAGTAATCAAGTCTAAAAGACATTTATGAACTTTGTTACCTACCTGACATATTTTCCCTTTTTCTACGCTGCAGCAACATTGCCCTGTCTTTATCTAAACTCCTGTGAAAAAAAGGAAAAGAAATGAATCTAAAAACAAGTGTGAATATTGTGTTTGAACATTAAAACTTTCTAACGGAGCCTGCGTGTTAAATGAAAGAAATAATTAAAGCTATAAAATGGCTGTTTCCATTCAATGTTCTACATTAATTCATTTTCACTATTCATAGTCACTATTTAAACTCCTAGCAAGGAGGTTTTCTGCTCTAGGAATTTTACGCTTCATATAAAGGCCAAAGCAAAACAGCAATGTACTAATATCAAAGCAAAGCAGAAATAAATAATGCAGTCACATCTAGATCCTCTTGCTACTTTAACATTCCACCTTCATCGTTTAAAAAAAAAAAGTGGCAGAAGTGCTGAACTATTTACCTAAAGCCACTGAAGTAAGATGTACATTTACATTATTCGAATGTAGAGACCCTTTAATTGTATGTTATTTTATGTAAGCTGTCTTGGGGATGCTTTCAGGAACAAAATGCAAAGTAGAAATCATAGAAAAATAATATTAAGTTGTGAAAAAGAATGAATTCAGACTTTTTCCACTCTCTCCAGCCCAGTTTTGCTATGGGATGGCCACCTCATTCAATCCCCAATTCTCAATACGGGCACTGTGGCTATTTCATGTCATCTCATTCCTCCAAGTTTCCAAGGCATTTGGAAAGTCAGCTGACTGGCTGCACACACTCCTTATTCCCCTTCCCCCATGAACTGCAGGCAGAAGTGCCACTAGGTTTGAGGGCCCCCTGGACCAGCTGCTTTCCTGCCCCCTCCTTCTTTTACCTTGGGGGGGCGGTCCCTCTCCCTGCTGGTCCCCCTTTTTTAACCAAGGGGTGGCATCAGCTCCTCCTCCTCTTCTTCACCAACTTGCTCGTAAAAGTAAGTGCTGCGGTGAGCTGAACCAATTGGACGTTGCTTTGGGGAAGACATAACCAATGGGGGCACAACAGCAGTAAAGGAGCAGTCTTTACACTGCTCCCACGCCCTCCTTGGCACGTCTCCCCAAAGTCAACATCTGACTGGTTCAGGTCAATGCTACTCAAAGTTAAGAAAGAAAATATCCCCTTTTGTTTAAAATGGCACACTCAACTGGCCGTCTGCCATGGTGTTTCCTTTTACCAGCATGTTGGCTAGGAGGAGGAGCCACTGTTTATTAGGGTGTCATCTGGAGGTCCTCCTGGATGTCTGCTTCATGATCTGGCTTTGGCAGCACCACTGATTGCAGGTAGTCTCTCTCAGGACAGAAAGGGAGAAGTCAGGTATAAAAGCTTTCTCTCAGATGAGATAGTGTGCAATGGCAATAGACTGCCAATTGTCCTGATCAAGAGAACAGCAGCAGAAAAAAAACTGTGTGCTGCGTTGCATTTGGGTCTGCATTGCTTGTGGATAAATTTCCACAAAGACAACAAAAAGAGTGAGGAGATTCACTTGACCACTTGGCACACACTTTTGACCATTCAGCAGAATCGATCCACACACACAAGCCTTATTTCCCAAGTGTACTGTGACAAGCTTTAGTTTCATTAAGCTTTAAAAATAAATTAATGTAATGATTTCAGTAACTTTTAAGGATAACAAGAATTCACCATCATTCATTCAAAAAGCAACAGCTATTTTTTCCTGCTGCAAAAGGCACTTTGTATAACCTTTTGCTAAAGACTTCTGTTGGTGGGTTCATTTTTGTTGTATGAGAAGGATGCTACTTAAATTGACAAACTGTAGTTTGCAATATAATTTAGTAAGTGTATTATAAATAATGTGAAGATGAGCTGACATAATCATCTGATCATCCTAGCTATGAGGTTCAGACTTTATGCCAACAGCAAAGATTTCTTATTAACTATATGCTACTCACCTAGGTTGACAACGCTCACAGAGGTATATGTCAGGAATATGTTGCCTGTCGATCCCCATGCAATCAATGTGCTGCCAAACACTTAGATGACAAAAAAGAGAGTATGTTACTTTCAGACAGTATTCAAGCTTTGTAGAGTACTTTCAAGTTTCCCTTAATTACTGCTACAAGTTCTTTTCCCCAATGCTCCGTTCTACCATCTCATCACCTAATTAATGCACGACTCCCTCAACACCCACTACTGCATGAACAAACTCCACCTCCAACAATATGAACATTCAAAAAGAAAAGACAAGTTACTTCATGGTTGCAAAAATGTTCAGATGCCCATGCAAAATGAGCACATCCACCTCTTTGGATGGCAGTTTCCCCAACAAACCCCACAAAGTGCTTTTTGAGCTCCCTCTAAATTCATAAAGAAGTTTGGCAATCTTTAACAAATAAAATGCCAAGGAAAACTGCTGCCAAAATATACACGGTATTATTCTCAGGCTTTTCCATTAAACTGCTTTCACACCTTAATATAATGCCATGCACCCCTTTTAGTCACATGGCACCTCTTCCACCACACCAATGGTAAAAATAACCTAGGCCCTGGGAACCAGACCGTGGCTGTTCAATGGTTGGTCTAGCTCCCCACCACCCAGTGCCTCCCTCTTACCCTTCTGCAGGGTTAACAATGAGTTCTGAGCTGTGACCCTTCTCAGCATGACCCCCGCTTGCAGAGAGTCTTTGCTGGCTTGGCTGGTCTGTCACCTCCCCTGTCCATCCTGAAGGCAAAATGGCAGCTATCACAATGACAAAATGGTGATGGCTTCTATTTCTTCCACATTTGCATAATGCCCTGTAATGCCTGTGAAGGGCCTAAAATGTTTTGCTAGCGAGGGAAATGGCTCTGAGAAATTAGGGACAAGGAGGGATAATATCAGTAGTACATAGTTAAAATATTTAAGAATTTTTGCATATATAGGACTACTTTACCTGCATTTGTCACAACAGATCATATATCCATCATCATGTGTAAATCCACAAATGCACCTGGTTATATCAGTTCCATAGCTTCCATCCTCAGATGTGCTGATAGTAGTAGCACTGGAGGTCTCATCAAAATTTGGAGCAGTATAAATGCCTACTTCATTCTTGCTTATAAGAACTGATGGAGGAGGAGAGGCTGGAGGTGTTGGAGGAGGGCGGGCGCCATAGTTATGGTCCTGGAAAATAATTTATATCAAATCATCCACCTTTTCAATTTCAATATTACTTGTTCTATTCATGTATACATTTTTTTAATTATTAAAATCAAATATTTCCCCCACTCTTTTTTAGATAGAAATCCAGTTTTATAATCAGAGCATATAAACCAGGGGTAAGGAACATGTGGCCCTCCAGATATTGGTGGACTCCAACTTCCATCAGCCCTGGCCAGCACAGCCAATGGGAGGGATGATGAGAGTCATAGACCAAACATTCTAGGCCATCAGAACATTTTTCTGATACAAACTGAAAATTTTCCTATGCCAATTCAAAATTTTTCAGAAAACCCACATCACTGCTAGCCTGATCTAGAAAAACACTGAATGGAAAGCTGGACTTATTGTGATGTGGTGTTCTAGTCAGTAGGGAGCAGAACAGACAAGTAATGGTTAATTCCCATTTCCATGGAAGGCAGGGCCAGTCAGAAACAGACTTTTGTCGACACACGAGGAACCCCACTCAGTTACCGGACCTGCTTCAGCTAACAGAATGTTTGAGAACTCTATTAACTAAAAAATCTAAGAAGAATTTCCAGCAGATTGCCTATCTAGCTACTGAAGGACAAACACAAAATTATGCATCCCTTTGAAACAAACATCTACATGTCCCTCATGTTGAATATTAACCTGGATGGGAATGCCTGCTCCATTCCTTGCTGACAAGAACGCCATTTCACAGTAAGTCCAATTTTCTATTCGGTCAGCAAGGAAATGGAGCAGGCAGGAAAGGGATGTCCAAAAGTACAGGTGGATCAGATTCCATATGTTAAAACACTTTTAACACCCTGCGGCCAAAGGATGCTTCTGTCAAAGAAAACTTGTCAATTTTGTAGTGGTGAATGAATGTAGAGGGCAACACCCATGTAGTCACCCTACAGGTATCCTGTAGTGGCACCACATTAGTTGCTTCAGTCTAACCCAAGTGTGTTGTAATGTCTTTGGGAAGACTTTGGGACTGGGTTGAATACGCTAGCACAATGCACTCCTGAGTCCATCTAGTACTGTTACACCTACTGACTTTTCTTCCCTGGTCTGCCATCTTATGAGAAACAAATAGAGCCCCCGAACATCTAGTATCCCATGTGTGCCTGATATATATATACACAGTGCTCTATGTACATCAAGCATGTGCCACCTTTCCTCCTTAGCCTAAGTCAGCATTGTACAAAAATTAGGTAGCACAATCTCTTGGCCCCATGGGGTCAGGTCTCAATACCACCCAGTTTGGCAAAAAGGAAAAGAGCTCATCTTGTACTGAAAGAGCCCCGAGTTCCCCTATGCATCTGGCAGATGCCAGCACTACCAGGAAAGTGGATGGTACAGAGAGGCTCAAACAGTGGGCTCGTGCGAGCTTTCAGCACCAATGGCAAATCCGACAGGCTATGGGTGGGGAGATGAATGCTGTACTATGTAAAAAACATTTGACCTGTGGGTGGCTGGAGACAGAAGCCTCCCCATGCATTTTAAGGACACTTCCTATGGCCACTGCCTGTCTCTGAAGAGTTGCTAGGGAAAGGCCCTTGTCAAAGCCTGCTTGACGAAAGCTTGAGTATATCTGGAATTCTTGCCTGTTCTCAGATTACTTTCAGTCACTTACACCAAATTCAGAATACCTGCCATGTCACATCATAGATGTTAATCATGGAGGATCTACACAACACCAGAATTGTACTCACTACTTCTTGGGACAACCCATTCTAGGAGTTCCTTGCTTTAAACTCCAGGTGCAAAGTTGAAGCTAGAATGGATCCAGGTGTAGAATCAGGCCCTGTGATATCAGATCGGGGAGAGTTGGGCGCCCCCATATTCCGCTGTAATCAAAGCCAAATTCTTCTCTTCCCAGAACAAACACAAGATCGCCCCCATTTACAGGTTGCCGGATCAAGCCCCCCTGCCGGTCGATGTGTGCTTTTCACACTACACTGTCTCTCTGAATTAGAACGTGTTGTTGGCAGAGCGTTACTGCAGAAGGACCAGTGTGCGAGCCAGACTGGTCTCGGTTCTAGCCAACGGATGAGATAAGCCACGTCTCCAGGAGACCGTGCTCCCTGGAAATCCTCGAAAAGGCAATGTGCCCACCAGTCCAACAGACTGGCATCTGCTGTCACTTCTATTTGGGAGGGTTCCCTGAATCTGGTGAGCTTGAATGAGTCACGAGCATAGGTGTTCAGATACTTCTCATGCTAGTACCACTGTCCCACAGTTCCATTCCACGATCTCGGTCTAGGAGGTGAGCAACAATCACTGTAGGCTCCTGGAGTGAAATCTCACCCACGGCACTGTGTCTATTGAAGCAATCATCAAGCCTTGTAGACATGCTAGGCTCATAAGCATGGGGTGAGAAGGTGAGATAGCATGGTTTGAGCTCTCCATAATCTTGTTCGCCCCTTCCTGTGACAGAAAAATCTTCTCCCCTGCTGTATCCACGATGACCCCTAGGTGTAGTAACGTCTGTGTGGGGCTCAGGTGACTCTTGTTCTAACGGACCACAAAGCCACAGTCTATCAAGCAACGAGCCTTGCTTCAGTGTTTCTTTGAGCTATGTGTTTTGAGCCCTTTTGGTGGTGCATGCCTTTTGCCTTTCCAAGGTCTGTTCCAGAAGAGGAGGCAGGAGAGGAGAAGGAAGGTGAGAAGGAAGTAAACAAGAAGGATGACAAGCTGGTGGTAGAATATCTGCCCGTCTTTCTTTTTTGTCTGTGGGAATAGCAGGCCAACTCCTTGGCAAGAGTGGCCACTGTTTCCTTCACCACAATCCTACTGAACCATTTCAGCATATCAGTCTGGTTCCATTTTCCATCTCTCATTGCCACTACAACAAGAGCCCACATGCCAAGGCCCCACTGATTGCTCCATTCTGACAACTGGTATGCAGGAGAGCTGCACCCTCTATCAGGGGAGACTGAGATGTACCCGACATGACAGCAGTAACAATTGTCAGTGCTGGAAGGTTTCCCATGTACTGGCTTTTGACTTCTTTGCCACGACATTGTCACTCTGTTGGCCTTGGAATGCTCGCCCTAACCAATTCTGAGAGAAAACAGTATGGCGGGCTACTACGTCCAGATGCTGCCACCTCCCCTTCTTAGCAAGTACAAAACAAGCCACAGTGAGTGAGGGTGCGCTCTCGCCAGATCAGGACATGCTCCCCAGAATGGGTAGCATCACGGTGAGTGGAGCATTCCCACCAAAAAGTGGGATCAGGCTTCCCGCATGCACCAAAACTATTCCTTTCACTTTCTTTCATGACAGAAATAAAAAGGGGGAACAAAAATGCATATGTTCTAGGAAAATCTCGTGCCTATCCCCTGTTAGGAAGGCCAACCAACAAAAAGAAAAAAAACTAGACAAATCCTTATCTAAGAACTGATGGAGGGGACAAGACATGTAGAAAATCTACAAAAGAAATCACTACTCCTAAGTCTAACTTGGGAGTCCCTGATCAAACCTGCACTTCTTGTGAAAAGCAAAACCAAGACTTAAAGGGGTTCCTCCCATTTTGTGTGATCACAAGTCTGTTTCTAATTGGTCCTGCCTTCCACAGATGTGGGAGTTAACCTTCCTCCCTGCTCCACTTTCAATCTCTCCCTTGCTGACCAAGAAGATGAAATTGGGTTTGCTACGAACTGTAATATTAACTGAAGAATTTAATCTCTACTCACAGGATTTTAATGTAGCTATTGATCTGGAAGGAGACCATAAGAGTATGGCTGAATGGTAATAAATTAAATATTTTCATTTACATTTTATTCATTTTATACTGTTCTTTTAAAAAAGTGAATGTAACATTACTTTCCCCATCGCTTACCAGGGTTTTTTGATATTCACTTCTCATCCATCTTGAACAACATCTATTTATCACTATGCCCAGGAAATCTGTCAGGCATCACTAAGCTTGATGCTAGTCAAAGCTCTACATACACACTCACATTCTTTAATCATGATATAACAAAGCAGAGAAATTTGTCTGAGTTGAATTTTAAGAGGAGTGTTGACACAAAGCACACCTCATTTCGCAGCACCAATACAGGAAATTTGCCAAAATTCTTCCCTACTGGAGCACACTTCTAGTACGGTGGCTTGTTTTGATCATGTGAACTGGCCCTTTATGTAAATATTGTGTAATATATGGGTACTATATAGTATTTTGTTAAACAATTTTCCCTTACCAGTAAGAGCACTGCAATGGCAGGCAAGGCAGAGCTCGATGCTATTTTAGCTGCCACAGCAGTTAGTTTATAGCATCAGGTTGGCCAGGCTACAGCACTGTACCTAGAATAGTTTTAATTTCAAGTCTATTTAGAAGACAAGGGGGGAAAGCTATTTTGTTCAGAAAAACAACAGTAACAACAGAATTTGAGACTCCAAGTATTAGATTCATGCAAAACTGAAACCAGCCTCTTCTATAAGAATGTTGAGATTTTGGTTATTTCAGCGGACAACTTCCATAACAAACCAGAGGAAGCTAACTAAGCAAGGTACATTTAAATTTCCTACTGAAAAAGAACCTTGAACAAGTACTTTACAACAAACTTACTGCATACGGCAAACCGATGTAACTGTGTGAATGATGAGAGCTGCTGTTATATAGCTGGTGTGGATAACTGTTTGACTTCTCAACTACCACAGGGCTAGCTTCTACAGATTCGGGTCTGAAAAGCAAGAAGGATGGCAAAATATTAAGATTTCACTTCCTTCCACATCTCATTTATTTCTTTTGTTCATTAGTGCTGAAAATTTAGTTATTATGAGAAAGTACAAGGTATCAATGTATAGATTAAAGGGTTCTGAAGGAATTCAATGAAGAAAATGTCTGGCAACATGTCAGTTATGGAACTGCATTTAAAACTGCTAAAACTGGTATGGGTGCATGCTATCAAGTGAACACTGAATCAATCTGAACAACGTAGACACCAATGTTGTGCAACACAACACAGCTGCACAAAAATGAATGCAAGGCAGGAATATATTACTATCAATAATACTTATTGTTTCTACGAACACATATGAAGCGTAGGTGTCTGCCCATATGCTGTTAGCAGTATCTGAAACCCCAGTAAGTTTCACCAATGACATCTAGTGGTAGCATAAGCACAGCACTACAAGTTTCCAGAGAAGCTGTTTTTTATTTTATTATTTGTTACATTTATATTCTGCCTCTTTTCCTCCTGCAAGGAACCCATGGCTTACATGATCTTCTTCCTCTCCATTTTGTTTTTTACATGCTTTTGTTAAGGCAGACTAAAGGAATTCCCTCAAAGGGTGGTGGCGGGCTTTTTTTTTTTCTATTTTAAGCACATGTTGTGTACCAGCATTCTGAATTTCACCCTTAACTATCCCCCCCCCCAATTACTACTGAAATACATATGCATTAATAACCCAAAGTAAAGGGGGGAAAGGTAGTAGAATGTTATGAAGTTCCTTAACCAAAACAATTAATTAATATTAATTTAAGACTCTAGATGCTAAAGTGCCAATAAATATAAATTGTATTTGAAAATCTATTTTTAAAATCTACAATTTTTTTAAAATAGTAATTTTGCCAAAACATAACAAAACTGACTTCAATACATACTCAAATATAACTGTAGACCTTCAAGAAGTCATGAAAAAATATCACCTAAGAACTCTAACTTTTAAATCCATCTGAACTTTTACCAACTTTTGGTAAAGTTCAGCAGCTCTGTATCATGCCCAGAACTCGGCAACAATAGATTAATAAAATGCAACATAAAACAGAACCAACTTTGCAAATGTGTAGTTATGCTTCAATACTTACTCTGAGCCTGCAGCCATTTCCAAATATGAAGTTTCTGCTGTGTCAACCCCCAACGGGACCACTATGCTCATGACGTTCGTTTCTGATAAATTCGATTACTATGGAGTTCTATGCATTGGTATCCAAAACACTGGGGCATGCCAGCCACAGTGCTCATTGCAAACATCTAAGTGCATCCACAAACTCTGTTTAACAAAAAAAAGTTGGAAAACTGTAGTTATTCCAAAATGACAACACAAGTTAAAACAGCTTACCTCTTTTTTTCCTTCCACTATGAAAGTAAAATGATTTAAGACTGATGAACTGATTCACAGTGCAGTCCTAAGCGTGTCTACCCAGAAGTAAATCCCACTGAGTGCTTATTCCTTAGTATGTGTGCTTAGGATTACAACCTCAGTACATAATACAGGTAAACATGCTTCAACCACTTTTTCTTACATGTATTTGCCAATTTTATCAAGATCAGCTCAAAATAGTTTAGTTCAGGTTAATAACTGCATAGTTATAGTATGTGCACAGACAACAAAAATGTGAAATGTTGCATACAGATTCATCTGTGTGTGTGTGTAAGTGTGTGTGTTGTATGTATATATGGCATATTTGTGCTTTAATGCTTATGTCACAACAAACAGGACTGGAGATTTATTTAGCAAATAAATACAATACAAACAAAAAACCAGTTAAGGTAATTTAAAATGAAGGCTCACCACCTGTTGATTTAAAACTAGAGGTGGCCAACTGATAACCCGTAACAGTCCCCTGCAGTCATTTTCTCCAGCTCCTCCACCTATCCCAACAGCAGCAGAGGGAGCAGTTCCCACATTATTTTTTGGCCCTGTCAGAGCTAGACTCTTCAGCCTAGTGGGCCAAAGTGTTGAAGCTGGGTGATGACATTAGTGCTTAGAGATTTCCAGCCTCTCAAGCTACAGAAGGCCATCCTCAATTTAAAACTGTCAATTGATAGTGTAATCCTCTACATGTCTACTTAGAAGTACAGTCCCACTGAGTTCAATGGAACTTACTTCCAGGTAAGTGTGCTTAGGATTGCAGCCAGGCAGACCAATAATACTGATGGAGGCAGGAACAGCCAAAGATGGAGGAACCGCCTTATCTGAACCACCTCATGCCAGCAGGGTAGAAGAGAGGGAAGAGCAGCAGGGGAGAAGGGATACGTTCTCCCTTTCACAGTATTTTTTTCTTTGGTGATTTCCCTTGCACTGGTTCCAACGGGAGGGAAATTACGTACGGCAGCTCTAGGGCTGGTATACATCCTACCCCATGTCAGGGGAGGGTCTGGAAATCTGAGGGTTTTAGATCCTGCAGATCCAAATCCTCTTCCACCCCAACCATGACACACCTCTCTTGGTCTGTCCCCCGTTTTGCCTCTACTGATGTTGGAGAGGCAAGGGTCTCAGAGGTTTCTGTAGGGGCTGAGTGAAAACATCCAGGGTTAGATCTCACCCTCTGAGAGACCTCTCGCTTCACCCTCCCAAGGACCATAGGATTGCAGCCTAAATAGTTTTGACTGAAGTCAATCCACCCCACTATAAACCCAATACAGACATTATTCAATATAAAAGCCAGCTAAATAATCAGTTTGGAGAAATCTATACAGCTTCATTTTCATGTATTATAGTTCTTCTTTCTTATGCCCCTTTCAATCAACATGGCATCTTTTTGAAACCCTAATGTTTAGAGCAAGGTGTGTTTACATTTAGTTCTACCATACCAAAGGAAAGTTAGTTGCATGTCACTTAAATGTATTATATAATGCTGATGACTTAATGAAGGGGAAAATGTTATATGACGAGATCATACAAACCTAAATAGTTTTTCCAGTACCATTTGTAATGGCTCAATAGGTTTGGTACATGTATGCATGCTTTGCTACTACCTGCAATAAAAGGTTTGGTTGTTGTTTTTATCATGCGCAATGTATATGTATGCCTGCTTTATACACATTCATGCCACAGGCAGTTTCCTGTGTGAAACAAACCAGCTGTTTTTAGGAGGAGCCTGAAAACAACTTGCATGCATCTACCTCCTCCAAAATGCAGTCTGAACCACAAAGTACAGAGCTCCTTTTCTAAAGCCCCTACAACCTGAGCTATGGAAGCAGTTGGCCTCCCTTTTTAAAATTTAGCCAGCAGAGAAAAGATCTGTTACAGTTCCTCAATAAGGTTAACTACAACTGTAATACAGAAAGTTGGGCTGCTTAAGGGTCTCATTTGGGTCTATTTTTTTTTTATTTCTACAACCTTCTCTTACCTCTGTAATTAAAACTTTTTGTAAATCAAGATACCCATTGAAATGTAGTATTTCATCAAGTCTCAGAGCAAGGTCTTGCTCAATCAATGGTGCTGGAAATAGAGCCTGTGGAATTAAGAATTTAAATTCATTGTACCCACTCTCCCAGCTTAGAAAACATTCCCTAGTTGTAAAATATGTGTGAAGAAGGATAGATAAGCACACCTAATGTGTCTGGACTATTTCACTGCTTACCATCTGCTCTGACTGCCTCAGCAGGAATGAAACTGACACATCTGTCAGAAAAATGCAGAATAGAAAGGTTGGTTTTCTAAGCAGTGAAAATCTTGATCTGAAGAGGAGACACTAGTTATTTCAGAAGTGTGCATTACAACATACTTATGGTTCTAAGGCTAATGGATTAGATCTGGATTTAGTCATGCTTAGAGGAGGTTAACTGAAATTAATGGGACAACTTAGCAATGACTAACTTAAGTATCATTGATTTCAATGGGTCTAACTGTAAGCATGACTAAATTTGGATCCAACTCAACATTTTAAAATGTCTTGCTGCTTTTTAAAAAAAAATTGTAGTACTCTACTAAACCTGTAGACATGTAATTTTTTTTGTTTCTGTTTTCTATGTTCTTTAGTGGATAGTGAAGAAGAAATGTAAGGGAAGCTGACAGAATTATGACTATGATCTTGCTTGGCTGCAATAATGCTTAGCCAACCAAAGTACTTCTTAAGAAATAAGTTGTGTCACTTTAAATAGTATCTTTATGTATACAGCTTCCTATTACAGGTCATTACACTAGCAGAAATCCTTTTGTTCAATTTTAGTTAAATTAACACAGATTTTGTGCCTTAACACATCAAATGTAACATGTTACATTAACACAGTCTTGCACACCACAAAAACTATGCCCTCCTTCACGTATAAACATTTTACCGGGGAGCTTGAATACTGGGTCTGACAGCTACTTGACAGAGAAGGAGTGGTCACTCTCCATGGGAAAGTGACTAACTATAAGGCTGTAATAATGAAAGCACATAAATCTTCTTAGTGTTCATCAGAATTCTTTCAGAACTCAAAAAAACCAATCAAACCCTCCTAATAAGCTGGCTGTGTTCATCAGAATGCCTAGCCAGAGGAAAATCAAAAGCGGATTTTTATCCTGAGACTTTCAGGATGCCAAATCTTGAGTCACATCAAGTGAACTTAGGGACATGAGGAACAGTCAGTCCTGTTTCACATAAATCCCACATATTAGATATTATATTTCTGTAAATGCAGCCTAAAATGGCATTGTTAGCCAGCTGTCCAATTTATCATGACCATTGCAGAATTTTCTAAACTATTGTGAGTCCATTTGCTAAGGTTTATGGCCCAACTGTGCATCAAAGTCATTAATGAAGGTAAGCTGCACTTCATTCAGAACTGAGCCCTGTAGAACTTGATACCTCTTTCCAGTTTGATGCTGATCCATTCATTACTACTGTGTGGATGAAGCTGTTCAACCAATTGCAGTAACTCATCTTTATTACCTGAAAGCAATAGGCATCTCATAACCATGTTGTTAATGTCAAATAGCTCTAAAAGGTTAAAACTAGCCCATACAACTGCATTAGCACCAATAACTGTTTCATCCTTATCATGCTCTCACAGTCAATTCAAACATTTCATACAAG
This sequence comes from Heloderma suspectum, assembly GCF_057233095.1. Taxonomy (NCBI): domain Eukaryota; kingdom Metazoa; phylum Chordata; class Lepidosauria; order Squamata; family Helodermatidae; genus Heloderma; species Heloderma suspectum. Next base: position 104,971,324 of record NC_139464.1, read on the forward strand.
GAAATGGTGAACTATAATTCATACTGATATTTACTACATAGCGCCATACCAACATAAAGGGTTGGAATTAAATTTGCTGATGGACCAGTACCACAGAGGTAGTAGGAGGCAGTGAGCCAAGACAGCAGACACAGCTCTCTTTGTATCAGGCAGCACAGGATATGGAAGGAACGTGAAGAGAGGCAATCAAGTGAGAAAAGGATATGCAGTCTGGAAGCAATAAGAGGATGCAGAGTCATTGCTAGGCAAACGTCCCATACACCTCCATTTTCCATCGTTTCCTCATCCCATGCAAGAAACAGACTTCTGGAATGAGGTGTTACACTCTATCCAGCTTCCCCATACTAGAAGAAGGAAAAGTGCAAAAAGAAGATCTACAAAAGCAGGGAGGAGTTGGAGTACCCAATCCTTTGGAGATGGAGGGAAGGAGGCCGGGACGGCCACAGGAAACATTATATGGCCGAAGTCCCAGTCTCCTCCCCTCCCCCAGGAACGCCCCCTTTCCCCATCTCCGCATTCCGTTTCCAGTGTGGAGACTAGCCAGAACCACACTGGCTATAAAGGGGAGGAGAGTGAAGTTTCTGGGCTCCAAGGTCAGAGCCTTGTTTCTGACCACGGAGCCCAGAAACTAAACAATCCTATGTCACCCAAGACGCAGTCTAGGGGACATGGGATTGCTCCCTCCAGAATTCATTTTGCTTTGAATTTCTAAAACTATAGCTAACATTTGAACACAGAAATCCTATCATCAAGAGAGACTACTTCAGTTAAAAGCTAGCACTAGTAAGTCTTTTTACCCACATTAGCTCAATCATACCAAAAAATCATGCAATATTCACTGCATGTAGTATCGAACGTCATCATGAAAAGCAAAGATCTATTCTGAACTAGCCTCAATATCTTTCTGAAACATAACTTTATTATTCTAAAATCAACTGAAGGAGTGACAAACACACCTTAGAAATAATATATGCAGTCATTACCATACACTTTCACTATTTAGCCCAGGGGGAAGAGGAACTACTCAAACTACTACAATAACTTATTACTTATATCAACAATATTATTTATATTAATTTAGTACTTTAATCTACATTAACCTAACACATCCCAGTTTATACTATCTGCCATCATGCCCATTCCACTATCTACAAAATAGCTGGTATTATGTGGCTAAGAGTGTGTGTTATGAACTGGGACATTCCTAGTTCAAATCTTACTTCACTGGTGAACTCAATGGATGACCTTCCGCAAGCCACTATCTTCCCAGGCTCAACCCCTTGCCTACCTGCAATACGGGAGTAGTGATACCAGTCTACTTTACAGAACAGCTGTAATGATAATTGAGATACTGTATGTGAAATGTTCTGAACACCCAAAAAGGATTATAAAAGCACTAACGATTATTACTAGTGATGCCAGCGAAATCTGAAATTAGATTGGCTCTTAAGTTGAATCTGCAATGTTCAAAACACTCATATGTGTGCCATGTTTGGATGGCTATCCAACAAACTTCGTTATTCAAATCAGGATTGATGACAAGCCCCTACACAGTCTGCATGTCTTTTGATCAGTCCTTTAAGCCAGAAAAAAAGCTTTTCTGAAGATTTTGCTACTTCAGAAAACCTCCTTTTGTGCTTGTAGCAGCACGGTTGCCTTCATGGATAGTGTTTCAGCCCAAAAGGCATGCCCTAAATGGTCATATGATCACACCAGGGTGTGTCACATGGGATTGTCACATGGGATGGTCACATGGGCTTTCCAGGAAGTGCTGCCAGGCTGAAATGCTATCTCTGAAGACAGCCGTGCTTGCTATGTGTGGTGCACACATGGCTTTTCAAAGAATAAGAGGTTGGGAGGGGAGTGATACAGCCTGGGTGGCTGGCAGGCATCCAAGGTGGAACCCTGTGCTTATGTAGCAGTTCGCATATACAACATGAGAATTTAGAATAGTGGAGAACTGTCATCCAAGACTGGACAAAGGAAATTGGATCCTGGTGAGCAAATTAAGATTTCTGTTGGGGTAAGTTCACCTATCACTAATTATTACTGGTAGAATCCAGCAGAAAAGGATATTCTGGGCTTTCGGTCAGCTTGGCTTGGGCTGAGCTTTCCCCAGAAGCTACAATATTTTAAATGACAGCAAATAGAAAAAAAACATATTTGCCCTACATCCCTGAAGGTATTGGTATTTGGCTGGTTACCACTGTTCATACTTATTATTGAAAGTCACACACAGTGTCAACATAACCATTTTCTGACAGCAATATCTTTAAATTAGACAATTTCCCATAAAATAAGGAATTAGGTGTTTATTTAGCTAAAATATAACTAGAATTATCAACCATGGTTTGCAATCCTTGTTTGGAGGGCTTGCTCAAACTATAGTTTTCTGACTCAGATTAACAGCAAACTATGGTTTAATTGAACTAGAAAGTTATCCATTAAGCTAAGTGGATTAGGGGAAGAGGGGAGGTACAAGCATGCAAGTACAGGGCTTCTTCCCAATCATCCAAAACATGGTTTGGGAATGGCCTAGTTCAGATTGTGAACTAGCTGCAGTAAGACTTGGGCGCACACACCTCCTCCCCCTACACCTCCTTTGCACACAAGGAGGAGAGTGAAAATTTCAGATTTCACTTTAAAATAAACTGCAACTCCCCATCGTGTACAAACCTGGGGAACTGTGGTTTGTTCTAATCAAACTTCATTATCAAACCAGGATATGAAACCACAGTCTGATCATAATTTGTTTTAACTAACTTTGGTTAGAACAAGCCACAGATCCCCCAGTTTGTAGATGATCTTTACTCACTCCCTCATTTAAAGGAGGGGAAGGGGAGCACATTAATTCATGGCTTACTACAACTCATTCCTGATCACCTAAACCACAATTTAGATTATATTTCTGAATGCAGCCATAATCTCTCTTTTTCTTACTCACTTTGTATGTATCAGACACTCTCCCTTTATCAGTGTCATTTTGACTGGAGCCATTCAGAGCAATTCTGAGGGAGGGGGAGAGGACAGAAGAAATGAGGCCTTGTTGACAAGTTTCTTTCACCTTCCTGGATAGCTTGAGAACCCCTTTTCCTGTTCTCAACCACCACTAGTTTTATCTCATTCCCCATCCTACCTCTTTCCTTCTTGCATCTTGTCCATTTAGATTGTAAAACTTCAGGAAGGGATGTCCTAGTTTGCTGGTATCCCTTAAACCACTTTCCCAGTTCAGACATCACAGGAAACTGTTGTTAAGAAACCAAATCACAAGCATCCACCTCAATTTTTAAACTAACTAGGGTTCCCCACTGCATTAAATTTCAGAGAACTCTGGTTTGTTGAAATTATGGTTAGTGAAAAAGGCAGGATAATATCACAGCTTGATCCTGACTTTTAGGAACTAATCGTAGTTGAAACAACCCAGAGTTTCCTACATTCAAATGAAACAGGAGCTCCTTTTCTTGCATGTGCCATATAGTGGGAGTGGGGTCAGTGCTCAACCCCGAGGTTTGACACTGCTCGTGTACATAATGCTAAACCATGGTTTAGTGTTATGTTGGAACTGGCCAATGAATTCAAGTACAGATCACAAGTTCTTCACTTAGCGCCAAGCATTTCATTTATATTGGTGGGCAACACCAATTAAAGGTAATTCACATGAAGTCTCCCACATTCTCTGTTGTCAAGCTGATAGTTCCAGATTAAGTCAAGTATGTTGGAGAAGACTTTGAGTTAGCCTGACTTTAGCCACATTCATCTTCATTCTGAAAATGAGCTAAATCCTCTATTATCTGATGCCAGTAATCACACTATAGAATCTGGAAACATGCAGTTATTCCAACCTTTCATTTCTATTAGTGTTTTCCAGACTTTTTACTCCCAGGAAGCCTTGTCACATCCATTTGTCTGCCAAGGAATTCCTATGCATCTGCCAAAGATGTGTGTTGCAGAAGATTCTGGGGCACATTCTAGGACAAACTCTTAATTTATACTAGGAACCAGCCAGACCCATTAGGCTTTCCACTGCCCACATGAACTGAGAATTCACTGTAGAATGTGCTCAACGCTGTTCTGTGACTTAAGAGTTACAGAAGAAATTAGTAATAGTACACTTTTCTCAACTGTCTTTTCAAGGAAGCTTGTCCATCATCATCTTCTCACTAAGGAACCCCAATAAGCTTCTAAAGAAGTCCAGGATTCCCTTGAACAAAAAACACTAATGTATATCAAGGACATTCAAAGTCTCTGTATGGTGCTGTTCCAAGGGTTGGAATACAGTATCAAAAAAGAGAACCAAAGGACAGCTACATACAAATCCAATTATCTTTCATTGCAATGGTCTTTAACTCTTAATTGAACCATTGCGCTGACAAAAAAAAAGAATCTGAAGCACTTGTAGAGTTATGTTGGGAGTCAGGAGGATCACCAACAGAAATGCACTTATGACTGCCATCAGGAAAGAACAAACACTTCAGATACAGAGTACTGTTTATTTACCGGACCTGCAGTGTTCATCTGAACTGGAACATTCATTAGAAGCTGTTAACTTTAGGGTGCAATCCTATGCATGTTTAGATAGAAAATTCCTACAACTCCCAGCATTCCCCAGCAAGCATGTTTGGTAAGAGAATGCTGGGAGTTGTAGGAATTTTTTTCTGTCTAAACATGCATATGATTGCATCCTTAATGTATTTGTTTTTTAAAATTTGGGGGAAAGACAGCTTTCCTCTCTCTTGTAAAATAGGGGAACAAGAGATTCAATAGCAAAAACACCACCATTAAATTAGAAGTTAAGGCAGAGAGGTTAGGATAATAAAAATGCAAAAAATACAAAAGAATTAAAATAGCCAACCCTGTAACTTTTACTCCATATTGCAACATGAGAAACAGTAAAATAAGCTGGTTTCTACAGCCCCTTCCATTTACCCCCTTCATTTACTGGACACCACCTTTGAGAATCTCAAATGATAAAATAATTGCATATGAGTATAACATTTCTTTTCTGCATTTCCCTTCACAAAATATTACTTGGAAGGATCAAGAATTAATTTACTGTTGTGTCTCTATTTCACATATTTATTACACATGACTCCTATTCATTTTGTGTCAGATTTTAAGGCTGTTTTGATGATATCTAAGGGAAGCAGTTATTCAGTACTGTCCTACTTTGCTTTTTGATATTTAAAAAAGTATCCTAAATTGATATCTGCACTCTGCAGCGTTTATTGCCATTTTATTTCTCTTGTGTTTTTGGAGTACTAGATACTAATAATACATGTGCACACTACAGTCAAGCATTTCCAGCTAAGAATTCTGTGTAATATATGTCACTGAGAAAAATATTCAGTTTTACTGGAAGAGGGTATCAACCAAGGCTCATTAATCTTTTATTCCCTCATTCCTGTTTTACTTCTTAATGTTGTATGCATCCCCCTTCCCTTCCTATTCTCATCCCTCCCCATGGCTAAACAGAAAACTTCGCAGATAGACATTAGGCCTGGGGCTCTGGAGGCAGGCAGGCAGACAGCTCAGCAGAGAATCAGCATGCAAAAGGTTGCTCTGATTGAAGAGCCAGGCCAGAGTCAGCATCTTTATAACTTCAGAGAGGATTCTATGGGCTCCTTGTGTCAAATAATCCTTGCTGGGCTGGAAGTTGCAGTAACACAGTCTAACAATGTGCAGTAGTATCAGTTCAACACACCAGAGATCAGGCCAGCAGTACCCTTAGCTTATAAGCTGCTATGGTAAGGGGGGCGGGGGGAGAGGAAGAGCCTGGAACTAGACAGTATTTTACATAAGACAGTTAGCTCCCTTCAGTTGACTTTCCCATAGGTTGAGTTCCCCATAGTAAAGATGTGTACCTTTACTTTGCTCCTTCACAGTCTCTACCCCTCCCCAGAACAGAATAAAGAAAACTAAGGGCAGGGGTAGAGAAGAAAAGTGAAGCAGGCATACCTCCTTAACAATGTAAAAATAATAATCTTATAATTGATACCATGTACTGCAGCAAAATCTAATGAATCTGACTAAGAAGTCATGGAACTCTGTGCCAAAACACTGGTTTTAAAGTTGGCATATTAAGAATATATTTTTCAGAAAGTGAACAGAAATATTCTGTGTACCCTTTCACAATACCAAGAGCTCCAATGAACAGCAATAAAAATACAGAGTGAATAACTTTTTCAAATAGTAAAGCATCTACAGCACCTCACTACAATTAAGCTTTATTCTACTTCTAGAACACAGTTGGGGTATTTAAAGCAATAAAAGCTGTCAAGGTTTTAAGATAATAGACATTTGTTTTCTAAGCAGAAAGGCTGAGGATCTGCAGAGCAATACAGCCTTGGGTATATTCTTCTATATTTCTTTGAGTTTACCATGCAACAATAGGAATAGTGCTTCTGGGGCAGAATTTGACATCCCAAGAATTCCAACTTTCATTTTGGAAGGAAATAATATTAGTAGCTATTAGCCAGTAGGCAAGACTTCTCTGGACAGCTACCAACCTCTCCTTAACTACTATTTCCTGCCATTTTCATCTAACCCACTTTCTGATGGCTTTCCCTTCATCCATTTTTCTTGCAGTTCCTATTTATGTTCTGACCAGATGGAGGGTGCTCAACCTGTTCTAGATGGGGTTGCACTCTCCCTGAAGAAGCACCTTCATAGCTTGGGGATTCTTCTTGAGTCATCTTTGTCTTTGGAGACTCAGGTGGCCTCAGTGGCATGGAGTGCCTTCTACCAGCTTCAGTTGGTAGCCCAGCTATGCCCCTAACTGGACAGGGATAACCTGGCCTCAGTAATCTGTGCTCTGGTAACCTCCAAGTCAGATTACTGCAATATACCCTACATGGGGCTGGCCTCGAACACTGTTTGGAAGCTGCAGTTTATGGAGCCTACCCGTACACTATGATCATCATCTGAGGCCCTCCACTAGGTGCCGCCACCTCCTCCTCCGCTGGAGGTTCAGAGGATGGCAACAAAGGAGAGCGCCCCTGATTATGGAACACTATCCCCAGTGAGGTCCGCCTGGTGCTAACATTGCCATCCTTTCAGCACCAAGTTAAGACTTTCTTCTACTCCCAGGCATTTGACAGCATATGGTAAGATTTTAACTGGTCCCGAGATTTCCACTGTTGATTGTCTTTAATTGTTTTTGTACGAAAATGGTTTGTTTTAGATTGTATTTTTAAGGTTTTAATCTTTAATAAACCATCTAGAGAACTTTGGCTATTGGGCAGTATAGATATGTAATAAATAACAGTATGTACAAGTGCTATGTTAACTGGAAGAAGCTTGGTACTTAAGTTTTGTTCTCTACTGAAACTAAGCCTAACTGAACTAAAGACATATTCTTCCCATTACCCTCATTCCCCACCTCCCTCCTTCATCAATTCAAGTCAACTTTTAGCTTAGGGGTGGGGAAACTGTGGCTCTCCAGATATTATTGGATCCCAACTGCCATCGACCCCACCCATTTTATATTGTAAGCACCTTAACACACAGACCTGCCTTTCTTTTTCATTCTCTGTAACATCTGATGCACATCTGATCAGTACAAGTACAACAACATCTTTCTAAGAGAAACCTGCATCTACAGTGCAGTCTTATCCATATTTACGCAGAAATAAGTCCCACTGTGTGAAATTGAGCTTACTCCCTAGTTAAGATTGCAACCTCAGACTTTCCCCTAAGTTTTCCCCCTTCTCTGGACAGGATAATATGGAAGACTGAACATTCTCACAAAACACATGAGACTGGCCAAAAACAGGTCTGCAGTCACCAGACATCAGCTGCTAGGTTTGAGCTCTTTAAGGAAGGGTCCATTGGGCTTTCAATGTTCCAAATAACTGCACTCCTATTGATCCACATCAAATGTCCTGTGAAAGGCCTTTACCAATTTGAGTTGTGATGTTGCAAGTTGTATTATATTATTCTAGTTTAAAATATCTCAAACACATAGAAAATAATAGGCAGTGTCCCAGGTTGGCACTAGCGCTAATGTAAATTACGTTGCATGAGCATAAAGACCTCTAGCACAACGGCAATAGCGTTTGTTGTCTTTGAGCAAACATAAGATCCCTTATGCTAGCACAACATAGTTTACATTAGTGCTAATATCGACTTGGATACTGCCCACGGTAGTTTCAGTTATAAAGCATGCACACAAAAGCTTCCCCAAAAGTTAACTACCTTCTCCATATACTTAAATCTGATAAATAGTAGGATAGACGGTTTCTTCCTAAATCCAAATATTTGCATATTTTAGTTCTACAATTATAGAAAGTCTGATTTCATGACAAACCACCACACAGAAACCAGAGCTTTTTTAAAACAATCACAGAATTAGAATTTGTGAATCAAAACATGCTTTTTACGTATCAAGTGAATAAAAGAAATCTGGGTTCTAAACGTGTATTTTTGAGGCTATGCCCTGCTTGAAGTAATGTTCACTCCTGCTAAAGCATGCCATTATTTCATTACAATTCAAAAGAACAGGAACTATACATCCCCATTTATATCAGTGAGGAAAACAGCAATAGTTTCCCCACCTCCAGTCCAACATGCAGAGCATAACATCCCTTCAACATAAGTTTTCAAGATATGAAGTGGGTGTTTAACAAATAACTTATTTGGTCCACATGCTCTGAACCTTATTAGATATCAAGACCTGATACAAAACATGCACACAAGGTTAGTTTTAAAATCAAGTAAAGCAAAAATTCTGAATGCACAACAACAAAACTATTCACAAATGTAGAGATAAGCACACATGTATGTTCTTACAGGTTACAAGGCATTGAAAAAAGCAGCAACTACAAAGCGTAGGAGTCATACAGCACAATGAACTATGGCTTAAAGCCAACACTACATGAGCCCCAGCCAGCAGGGCCAATGGTCAAGAGTGCTGGGAGTTGTAGGTCAAAACATCTGGAGGGCATCAGGTTGGGGTAGGCTGAATGGCGAGATGCTCAGAATTTTGAACATGTAATTTACTTAGCGAGAAACTTCTGTCTTCCATTACATCACAGACTAATTAAAATTTAGCATTTCGGCTGCGTTCTCAGGAGACAATGTACAATAGTTCATAGATTAATTTTATCCCCAACAGAAATAATAATTCAATTTATTGTGGATCAACTGCACTATAAATAACATAGAAATTCTATTTGAGGTATTGTTTTGGTCAAAAGCTTGAGGACTAATGGCACACAGTGGGAATCTTACATTCATAGGTTGGATCCAAGAGTTCTGTTCTGCTCATGGAAAGAAGGAACCCTTCCACTCACAGAAGACTTCGGTGAAGAATAGCTCATCTCATGAGTACAAGAGAACCTTTGGATCAGCCCATGATTAGTTAGCTGATGCACAAGAATTCAAGTAACGTGGTATAGATATATTCTTCTACATCTTCTCTATAGCAGGAGTAGACAGATTTCAGGCTTGTGGAATCTACTTTGTTCTTTTACTAGAATCCTGAGATCCATCAGGTGCAAAATAATGGCTAAGGAGGGATGGCATACATCTAGAATTAAAGAACAGGTCACCTCTGAGCACATGTTCAGTCCAGAAATTATTTTCACTACCAATTTATAGTCTTTGCACACACACCCCCAATTCCTACTTTTCCTCCCCAATGTTCTTAGTTTAAACAGCCTTAATTTGGGGGAGGGGGTGCCTTTTTATTGTTGCTATTGTCAAACAATTTGGAACTGGAAACCCTTGACAATCAACTGCAAATCACCCAGTAGATCCCAATCTACCTTCTGCCCACCCCTGCTCTAGAAGCCATGTAGAGAAAACATATTAATGAATTTTTAGTTTGTTCCATTTATTCTATTTCATAGTTCGCCATCATTCAGCATTTATTAAAATAAGTTTAGTTCTCAAAATAAGTCTCAGAATTCAACCAAAGCTCATCCACTTGAATGTTTCTGGATTTCCCACAAACTACCAGGATGTCAGTTATGGTACGAAAACGTATTTCAGCCAAAGCTCAGATCAAAGAATGTCTGCACTTTTTGGAGAATATTAGAAATAAGAACATAATTTCCTATGTAGTAAAATAAAATATTTTATTTTCTGAGATCTATGTCATATTTTGCATTTCTACAGGTTGAAAAAAGGAGAGTGTTACGTAAAAGACCAAGACTGCAATCCTATACACACTTACCTGGGAGTAAGCCCCACTGAACATCGTAGGACTTCTGAGTAAACATGCACAGGATTGCTTGGCAATTGAGATATATTACTGTATTTCCCTATGTGGAAACAAATATTATGAGCCATGTAATAAATACTTTATTAAATCCTACTGCTATGACCCCCAGCATGTTAAAATACACAACATGGTTCATTAAATACATATCAGAATGACCAACACTAGAGCTGTATTTTCTCCAGACCTCTGGCTATTGTCACATGTAGCCAAATAGTTCTTGCAATTCTTCAGTATATTTTAGTATACTTTTGTATTTAAGGCCTTAACTGCATGTTTTAATACACTTGGGAGACTGCTGTATCACCCCCTTGAACTCGATGCCTGTCTATAGTTTTTTCTCTTTTAAAAAAAAATCTACTAAAGCTTACATTTTTCATCTGATGAAATATTAGTCACCATCATAATACCCAATCTCTGCCTTAGAAACATCTCCAGTGAGAAGACTGCCACCCAACCACTGAATCAGAGACAGGAACTCAGGAAGAGGCCAGATTCTGACCTCACTGAAGGCGAATTTCTAACTCAAAGGATCACATCTGTAGTACAAATATCCTTTTGGCTGCAATCCTAAGCATACTTACCTGGGAGTAAGTCCCACTGAATTCAGTGAAACATATTTATGAGTAGACAAGCATAGGGTTGCACAAGCTACAATTCTATTAACAGTTGGGAGTAAGCCCACTGATCAAAATGGGACTTATTTCTGAGTAAGTATGCATAGGTTGAAGCTGTTAGATTAATAATTCCCAAATGGAAGATTTGGGAATACCCATTAGCGGGGATGCAACATTGCCTACAGCGAAGATTAGAACAATGTAGAACAAAGGCCTTAAAATGGCTTCTATTCTATATGAAGAGATTCCGTTGACAGATGAGTTCTGAACAAACATAAAATTCTACTCATGGCTTCCTTCACTAAACAGTTCAAAGTTGGCAACAAGGAGTAATTAGACCATTCTGGAAAGTTAGTGTTGGAATCCCATTTGGGTCAAATCAAATGTTGCCATCATAAGTAGCAAAATAAAACCTTTTATTTTTAGGCATACACAGAAATTCAATGAGGATTACAAATGTAAGATCTGAATGAAAATATGAACACCTAAACAATCTCTGTAATCAAGGCACATTCAATACCTTTACATAGATAAGTTTGTTCCAAATTTATGAGACTATGCCATAGGATATATACATATAATTAAAATGGCAATAGCTCTGACAAGATTAGTATTCTTGGACAATTAATACATGACACCACACTTAAGCCACTGTATTCTAGGCCTCACAACATATTGAAGCCATACATGAACAGCTTTGTAATGCATACTTTGTTCCTCTCACACACTTAAGAAATAGGTTGCCGATGATGCAAAACAGTGAAAGTTAGCATACGTAAATTAACACTGTCAGAAAATGAAGGGGGGGGGGAAATCTATTGCTAAAATAATATTTCTCATTGGGTTTTTTAAAATCCAGAAGATTCCAAGGAGATCCCAGAGTTTAAACTTGGGCCTCAATGCATTCAAAAGGCAAAATAATAAAAAATAAGGAACTGAAACTTTGATCGAAACATGTTGCTCTCAAGTGCATTCGAGAGACTAGGAACACATCCTTTATTTGGAAGGGGAGTGCGGGGGGGGGGAGGCTTAACAGCTTGTTATTGGTCTTTTAAATAAGTCACTAGTCATTTGTCGATGGCAATTAGCACCTTAAGAAATATCATTTTTTCACAGAGATACAAATTTCATATGCATAAGAAAAAATGCCTGCAGAAAAGTTACAAGGCATGTAACCTTTAGATCCAAAAGTGAGGGGGATGGACAGACAAGTTTTAAATCTGTCTGTATAATTCCTTGCGGGGGGAGGAACCATGGAAATATTTGTCCAATAGCAACAGACTATTAATAGATTAGAAATTATTTTGCTTGACAGTGCCATCACAATCTCGATTGAAATGCCATGTTAAGAAATGGTTGCTTTAAATTTTCTTTTTCATATTGTTTTTATGCCAATAATAAACAGTATACCACATATCTAGATTAACAGGCAGAGAGGAGCTTGTCCACCATTTTAAAAACAAAAGTAAAAAGATTAATATGGCATGCATATGAACTCACTTCAAACATACACACACAACCACAGCAGCTACACGAGTCCGTCATCTTTCCCCTCCCCTAGGAAGACTGATTTGCCTTTCACACAAATAACCAATAAAATTAATCAGCTGGAACACAGCATTTTAATCGTAGTAAAGACGAGACATGTTTTGTTCACGATTTGAAGACGACAGCCTTATTTCATTTAAGCATATTAAGCCTATAACGTGCTGCAGACAAATGCACTGCATGGGGTGTGGAGGACCCGAGCTGATTAGATTACCACAACATCAGCCTGGGGCCGCCATTTTTAGAATCTCTAAAGGACAAAAGAGGGAAATTACAGTTTTTACTCCACTTTTATCGAAAGTAACTTCAGAAGTATAACGTGAGCCGGCCAACATTCTTTGTAGTTCATCTAGGTTTCCGGACATTATTTTAAATTCCTCTTAAATATAATTTAAGAAAAAAATATAGCGTTCAATTGTTAACCTCTTTAACGGTAGCCTAAATAAACTGAGGCGAAAACACTTACATTCAGATGGTTTATTATAAATGAAGTGTTTTAAAGAGTGGTCTGTGTGAATTGGGAACCATCACCGCACATTCCTCGATGATTGAGTACTGAGAAGTACGGGACCTTTCTAATTGGACTATATTACGTTTCTTCCACCCTATTTAGTACTACACAGTGGACCGTTTGTTTCTCCTCCCCCGTGTCTGCAGCAATAGGGTCTGTTCCAGCAACTCTTTTCAAGAAAGAGGTTTTATTTCCGTCGCTCAAGGAATGCGAGCACTGATCGGAAGGGTGAACTATAACACAGAGATGATTATAAATATAACCTCGTAGCACTAATTTTAAAGATGGGGAGCTGGGATAATCCCCCCCTGCCACCACCCCCCTTTTAAATGGCCACAGAAAGTCTTTAGAAGTGTTCACCGTTTGCCGGTATTACAACCACAGATCAGGGAAATAAGAAGATGGAAGGTAAACGAGGTGGGGGTGCGGGGAAGGAAGATTAGGCCCATAACGAGCCATATCAGCTCCACAAAACAGGAATGTATACAGGCGAGGTGCACAGAATACGCTCCCGAAGGTATCTTCATAAAACTCGATTATCAACCTTTTCACGTCTTTAAAATCCCAGGTCTGTTCCTTAAATCGGAGATCTACAGAAAAGCGGAGTTTTGTCGCGTAACAACGTCCTCGCAATTTCTTTCTTCAGCATCAAGGCTGGCGTAACTGCCACCGAGAAAAAAAAAAAGAAGCCCTCCGCTCCGCCAGTTACAGTAGCGCGCCATATTCACAAGATAGAGCGACTCCCTTTCCTTTTTAAGTCAGCCCCCCCAGGACGATGAGGCGAAAATCCGGAGGGAAAGAAGAACAGCCACAATTCGGAAGAGGGTGGGAAGGAAGAGAGCGGTGATCGCAATAAACCCGTACATACGCCAGGAATCATGAGATGCTCCGCCACTTTTAACCTTTCTTTTTAAAAGGTTCCCCCCCTTTCCCCTCAGGCACTCCTCACAGGGCATGGCAAGCATAACAAATAATGACAATAATGGCAGACTCACCTGTAATGATCACAGGCCAGGCAGCAGCACCCCCTTAACTGAGCCCCCCTCTTATCCCAACCAAAACAATGCAACAGTCCCACTGCGGATGTCCCTAATCTGAACAGGACGTAGCCCTCAGCAGCCTGTGGGAAAGGGGGGAGGGCCAACAGCAGGGACCCCGAAGGTTGCTCGCTGCACAAAGCCCCGCGGGGAGCAGGTAAGAGGGGCCTTTGCCTTAGGACCTCTGCACGACCCCCTAACTGCCACTGCTGCCGCGGCCGCCACTGCTGCTCTTGCTCCCGTGTCTCCCTCCTCGCAGCCGCCTACGCTCCCTACTATGTCACTGCCTCTCTCCGGGAAAATGGCGTCGACTCCCCCCTCCCTTCCTCCCGCTGCACGGGGTTCGCCGGCCCGCCTGGCAGGGGCAGGGTTACCAGGGCGAAGCCAAACAGCCGCCATTTTGCTTGTGGGCTGGAGCTCCGCTTGCGCCCGTGCATGGACGCCCGCCTTCGGGTCCATTTTGTAAAAGCCGGGCTAGGGAGCGGGAGGGAAGGCGGGCTCCCCCTCCCCCTCCCCCGTCGAGAAAGAGGCGCCGCTCAGGACGAAGGAGCGGGTGTTGTGCGCTAGGGAACTGCTTGGGCTGCCGGGAGGAGATGGAGGAGGCGCCCGGCCGGGGGAGAAAGTTGTTTGGCTTCGGTGTGCGCGGTGCCCATGCAGATCTCCAGCTTTCAGACTGCGGGGGAGGGACAGGGCAAGGCAGCGTCCCGAGCGGATGCTGCATGAGTGGCTGTGTAAGAAAGGGTGAGTAAATGTTGCCACCGGCCCGCTCCGTGTATATGCTTGAGAGCGGAGAGAGAGGCGCTACTCAAAGTAGCCTAGTGCCGTTGGCGCCACTACCCGTGGCCTGAGTCGCCTGTGAAAAGGCTTCTCTCTGGTCTACTGGCGTAGCTATCTGTCTGTGCGCCAATGGAACTGCAGAGAGCGAAACGTTAGCTTGCAGGCGGCGTGGCCGGAAAATGCCCTTGGCGTTTGAGAGCCACTCGACGGGGCCCGCTTGCTCGTAAACGTGCGCAGGATTCCAGCCCAATGCCTGCAAGGGCCGCGGGGGGCTCGGTTCAGCCAGCTGGGTCTCCTGCCGCACCAGCCCGCGACGTCCGAGCGAAGGCGGCTTCGTCGATCGGTGGCCCCTCGCCAGGCGCGCGTGGACGGGATACCCCAAGCCCACTTCCTCGGATAGTTGCCACCGCGGAGGAAAGCGCCCTTTTCTGGGGATTTAGGAGCGCCCCTCGCCGAGAACAAGAATCGCCCCGGCCCGGGGGGCAACGCGTGACAGCGCTTTCCGCTTCGCGTGCAGCGCTCGCTCGGGACCACCGAAGGAGGGAGGAGGCGAGCGGGCGGGCGCGCGCGCGCGGGTCCGCTGCGGGCCAGTGAGAAGCGGCGGCGATGCATGACGAGCTCGGCCGCCTCCCCGGCCACGCCAAGCGCTCCTCCCCCGCTTCTCCCTCCTCCCTCGCTGGCGCCTGCCTCTTGCTCGCACGCCGACCTAGATTCCCGGCCGCCCGATCCTAACGCTTCCAGCCAGAGCCGAGCGAGGGAGGGGAGGCGGGCCGGGGTTTCGTTCGACGCCCACCGGGGGCTGAGTGAGCCTCCTTCAGTGCGCAAACTCGGGGCGCCGGATAAAAGCTGGGCTGGCGGCTCTGGTTTTGCCTTGATGGAGCCGAGACAGCCGAGTGGCAGGAGGAGGAAGTTAGGGGCAGGCTAGATCTAGCAGCTCACCCCCAAACCCGCCTTGCTTGGGCACCGAGAGAGTCTGTAGGGGCTCGTGGTGCTGCCGTAGGAGGAAGACGCTGAGGTGGACGAGGCTCTGCCCGCTGCCCGACTGGACCCACGGAAGGCGGCTGTAATGGGGCACTGAGTATGCAGAGGGGTGAGAAAGGGAGGGCGATTAAATGTCTTGTGACCATGGTGGAGTGTGTGGATGTTTTTATTGTTTTTGTTCCCCACGTCTAATCCCGGTGTGCGTCTATATTTTCTTCCCTCTTTAGAGGACGCTTGGCGGGGCTGCTCGTCGGGGGTTCTGCCTGTTGTAGTATGAAACGGCGACTGCCGTCTCGGTGTGGCTGGTAATTGTCGTGTTGTGTGGTGGTTTTTTTCCCCCCTTTCTCCCCTCCTGCCCTTCCCCCCTCCCTGCCGCGGCCGTTTCTCCGCAGCGAACCGCGGAGAGCGCCCTGAATCAGGCGGAGGTGGGGGAAGGGCGATGGTGACGGGGGAGCCAATCGGCTCTCGGGACGGGCCACGGAGGCGCGCTCGGATTGGCAGACGCTGACATCATCCTGCAGTAGGGGAGACGCCGCTGCTGGGCAGGGCTGGGAGAGCTGTCGGGGGTGGCTGGTGCAAAGGGAGAAAACGGGCGCCATGATGCCAGCAACTGGGTGAGAAGGTGGGGGTGCGGGGAGGCTGCTCGGAAGAGGCGGTTAAAGGCGGCGTGATGAAGAGGCAGGGCGGGGGGCCTCGGGCTGGACCGGGGGTGTGGGGGAAGAACGCCGAGGAGGACGGCCGGCCGGCCGGCCGGCGGCAGCATTCTGTCGGCGGCTGTAACTGCGTCAGTTCAAGATGGCGCAAGGTGTCCCTGGTGAGGGAAGGGAGCTGCACGTCCGCCGGGGGTCATGTGACCGCGTTGCATTCTTGTGTGGGGCCTGGCCGCGCACCAAGCTGGCTCTGGAAGAGGCGGCGGCCGTGGCGGTTTTGCTGGCCGGGGGGAGCCCCCTTCCGTGCGGTCGGAACAATTGCTGCGTTGATTCCCGTCCTCTTTCGCTCGCACGCACGCACGCCCTCCCCGCGCTAGCCTGCAGCAGCTCTTCTGGGAAGCGTTTCGCCGCGTATCGCCATCCCTTCTCCCCCCACCCCCGGGCGGCGGGGCGGAACTGTTTCGGGAGAGGCTCCCCCCCCCCCCCACGTCTGCATCAGGCTTCCTGCGAGGGAAAGTTCTCGCTCCTTCCCACCCCGGGGGGGGGGAGCGGGAGCGCGAGCCTCGTGACGCCCCAGGCTTCTGGGAGGAGGAGGGAGTCGGATGCCGGGCCGAGCGCCCGCCGCGCCGAGCGGTTGCGTTTGTGGGGCCAAGGCTGCAAACCGGCGTGCGCTGAACCTGGGAGTAAACACAGCGGGCTCGGTTGGGCCATGAGGAGGCTCGCCCAGCTCGGCTCTGTTTTACGCTCACCCCGTTTGGGGACCCAAACATTCAGGGGAGATTACGTTTACCCAGTTGGCCACGACGTGAATTGTAATATATCTTTCGCCCCCTTTCAGTTAACAGCTCGTTACGGTGGAGAAGCGTAACAAATTCTTTTGTCTTGGTGGGTTTTCCCCCCCTGCTTTATCCACTCCTTGCAGAGAAGATGCGGCTCGTTTAAAGTACCTTGAGTTGGATACCTGAGGAGGAACCTGGTCGCTGAAGTTTTGATTCTTAGCGGTGCATCTGCCCTTGTGCATATTCCAGTAGCTTTGCAGGAGACACCCCCCCCCCCCGCCGCTGAGGAATTCCTTGCCTTCCTAGGTGTTTAGGCTCAAGGGTGGGGTAAAGGAGATGTCTATTACTTTGTAGCCAACATTATTTTAATGCCAGACTTTTAAAGTCAAACTTCTACACTACCTCAGGTGATAATGCGTATTTGTAACCCATCAAACTAAACTCACTTGATAATATTCAGATGTAGTGTGGCTGTTTTAATAACTACTGATATTGAGGGCTGGAAAAATTATTCGCAGTTGGGTGCTTTTTAAAAAGTAGAAATTAACATCGACAGTCTTCTAGTCCTGAATATTAATTAGTACTGCATGTAGTTATTGTTGCTGTGCTGCATTCATCTCAACCCTTGTTAGGTGAATGTTTGAAATACTGTTTCAGTATAATATTTTTATATATATCTAAACATCCATATTTTTCAAGTATTGGCTTGGAACTATTGTTTAGGATATGTTAATCTAAATTATGTAAGTTATGGTTGGGGATAGAACCTAGTGGCTTAATTTCATTGTATTGCTAGTCTCCAGTTTAGGTTTTCAGCTTGCAATCAATAGCCAGCTTGAATTGGAAAGATATCATCAGAGAGCCTTTATTCCATGGATACCTGAAAATTATGTACATAACTGGGCAACATATTTACTCTTGTAGACATAGACTTTTAGTTGCATCAGCATCTTGCAACTTGGTAGGTTTTTAATTTAATTCATGATCCTCAAGTCTTAATAGATGGGCAGTTACACTGATTGTATTTAAAAACAACTGAATTGTAAAATAATTGAATTGGTGCCTGGCAAAATATGATCACTAACCACAACTGCACAATGGCCTCTTCTTCTCACACTGTTAGAACACGGTAGAAATAACTTTAACATGGGATTGTACTTGAAGCTTAACTTTTTTTCCTGAGAAAAACAACACTGATAATTATAAAACATCAAGTTAACAAATCCAGCTTCCCATCTAGTGGTAGACAGATGGTGGCTAGCCTTTCAACAGCTTTTCTCCATATGTAAAATTAACTTTATATATGACCTTCACTTTATCAAGAGAACCCAACCTCAGATCTGCCAGTTTATTCTCTTCTGCCCCTCTCCCTGGAAATCAAGCTGATTACTAACCTTTATGTAGTTGTAGTTTAAATCTTGTATGTTACAGGCCCATCCTACCCTAAAGTACATGATGGCTTCAGTTGGTAGTAAGGTGATAGTGGCTGTTTTAATTGTTTGATCTCTGGAGCCTAAACAACTAGATTCTGGTAAAAACTTACTCAACTTTATTTTTACCTTTCTGAATAGAACTACATCTTGTTGGTAGAGTCAAGAGCACAGCATCAGAATCGCAGTTACACCTAGCTTGAAGTCTTGATTGTTTAAAGTTATTCTTATCAATAAGCATGTTCTTGATGCCTGCTTATTTGTCCAGTAAGATTAACACTTGAACTGGATATCTAGAATAAAAAGCTAAGAATGGTAGAATATGCTGCTTTTATAGCCATGACAAACTTGCACACTCCAAAAATACCGTGTTGGGGGCAGGGGGAAGCCACCATTTTGGAAAAGGCAGGTGTCTCTGTTTAGCTACAAGCACCCGTATTCCCTGAAGTGACTAAACTCCAAAATATAATGATATAATATACCCATAGCGTTATGCACCAGGCACTAATGATGTGTCTATTTATTGGTAGAGGCCGCAGTTTCTGATACAGCAGAGAAATAAATATAGCTGGATAAATATGTCTAATCACTGATCATCATAGAGTCTCTACTATGTTTGTCCGGGGGTGGGGGGAAGCTTGGAGCAGAGCTACACAACCTAGTGCCCTCCAGATCTTTTGGACTACGACTCCTATAAGCCCCAGCCAGTATAGACCATGATTAGATTATGAAAGTTGTCTAAAATGTCCGTGGGGTACCAGGTTGTCTATCCCTGGCTTAGAGAATAGCAAAACAATTATTGTTAAAAGGAATAGAAACAGGAATTTCAGTCTAAAGCAGATGGTATTTTGAACCATACTAGAAGGATAGGAAAGAGCTGGAGTCAATGTCAAGTGCTGCAAAGAATATACTTGATATATGACAGAACCAAGAAGTACAACCCCAAAGCCTCTGGAAAAAAATATTGATCAACTCTCCCAAATTCTTTTTTTTTTTTTTTTCAGTAATAGTGCTTCTTTTGTGGAGAGCTAGTAAGTGACGCAGCCTTGTACAGTCATCCAGACCAGCAAAAGGCCCTGTAGTGAAGTAAGAATCCTTGGTATGATAGTTTATTTCATGACTGAGAAGCATAGTGGCAAGTGGGGTTGCACTGGTCAGTTTTGGATGGACAGCATAATAGACTGGGTTGCGGCTGAAGGATACTACGACTATCATTGCTATGCATACTTCAGTCATCCAGGCAAGGTGTTCAGTTTCCAACAGCTAGGCAAGTACCTAGAAAATAATGGTGAATTTTGATACATAAGTGAGCTGATAGCCATTATGCAAAAATTGAACTTGTCATAGTCTCCACACTTGGAACAGCATTTGAAAAGGAAGCTGCAGGCACATTTTGGAGAGTCGGTGATAGAAGTGGTATGGAAAGGTTGAGTTGCTTTGAGCTTGCTCACAAGGTTCTTGCAGAGAAATGATACAATGACAGAAAAGGTGACATCCAAAAAGAAAGCAGTAGAGTAGTAGAACCAGCAGCACAAATCATAAGGCAAGATATTCGAACCCACTTCTGTGAGTGGTCTTGGACAGGTCTTTTGTTCATGAAATCCTTAGACTCCTGATTAAAAGAATATGTGATGAAATCACGTACAAGAGAAAGTCCTTGACAATGGAGTGTACTATCGATACTCATTTGTGTTTCCACATTGGAGCAGCCTTCTCCAACCTGGTGTTGTTTGGATGTTTTGGACAGTAACTCCCACCATCCCTGACTATTTGCCATGGTGGCTGGGGGTGATGGGAGTTGTAGTCCAAAGAATTTGGAGGGTATCAGGTTGGGAAGGCTGTGCTAGACATTCCCTCAAATGTATGCTCCATAAAAGGAAGAAGTCTTTCTAATCAGGAGTGGCTTACAGTGTGTAATACAAATAAGTTCTGTTCATGCTGACAACTCAGTTCCTGAGTTGGTTACTACAATTTCAGTTGTGGGTGGACATCACAAATTTACCAAAATATAGACGTACCACCCATTTGTCAACCCAATAGTGAACGTGATGCCAACAACCTTGTAGTATCTATTAACAAATGGTGCAGGCTTCTGTGAGTGGAGCTCAAAGTGGATGATTTTTTGAGTTATTAACAGAGAACAGAGTTGGAGTAAAGTATGTGGCTGTAGTCAAACTGTAGTGCAATAGTAAATGAACCTTAAATATGGTAGGATTTGTGCTGTATCATTTATGAGCAAAATTGTTCTTTATCTCACCATTCATTGTGGACGCTAGAAATAAAAAGTGGAACGTTAATAAGTAATCTGTGCTTTGTTTTCCAAGTAAAGGTAGTTATATAGTCCAGTGAAATTATTTGATCCAGGCATTTAGAATAAAAAGCTGAAAGTTGCAGGGCATGCTCCTTGATTAACATGCAGAAAGTACAAAATAACACTTCTAGGTATTAAATCCTATCTAAAACTCTTTTCTGAAACCTTCTGATCATTTTGAGTCCAAGAATGTTCAATTTGGTCCATTTCAAATGGGCCAGTTTTTGAGATATGGATGCTTTTAGCTAAACAGATCTGCTGTTTTCTAATATTGTAGCTTTCCCACAAGATGTATTTTTTAGGTTTTTCTGTCTGCTTACTGCAGTTATCAAAGGAGTATAGCCTACATTTTAAACTTCTTACTCTAAATGCCCGAGTTGGGCCTAATAGTCTTCTAGACTGTGGTTGGAAGGAACACATTGAAAACAAATGTCCCAACATCATCATTGGTGCTGATGTTGGGCCAACAACATGAAAACTGTTGTTTATAGAGCTAGAACTTTAAAACTGTCTTCACAGTGAACAGGGTGGGATAAGCAAGTGGAGAGAGGGCTAACTTGGGAATGTGAAATGTGCCCTTGAGATGGGATGGAGCCCTCATTTTTTGTAAAAAAAATTAAAAATGTAAACACTGGCTAGAGAAGACACTATTTTGGGAGAATTGCTTTAAGATCAGGATGTGTCTTGGGCGGCTTTTGTGGAAATATATTCATCAGGTGTAACTGCGTTGTAGATTGTGATTGATGTCTGATACAGTGGTGCTGCTAGGTCTGGAGGGCCCTGTCCTGTCCCCTCCGAAGTTCCTGGCCGTGCTTTGTTCAGTGAACTTTCTCCCTGTCTACAGACACAGGTTGCTTTCCTCCCCATTCCCAAAATACCAGTCAGTTCCAAGAAGGGTGTTCTTTTTTCTTTAAAAACAAAAACAATTGTGTGGTATACAGGGCTGGTAGACCAGGTGCTTTACTGCTACTCCACAACTGTTGCAGAAAGAAAAAGGAAGGGAATCTCCTTCCCCTAAGCTGTTTGGAAAGGAAGGAGGTGGTCACCCTAGTGGTGCTGTGCTCCCCACCCTGCTGCATACTAGATCGTGTTGGGAAGGGAAGGAGCTCCTCTTTCTCCTTCCTAAAAAAAGTCATGTGAAGATGTGCTGCCCAACTAAGCAAGCTTGCTAAAAAGGATTTCCTCCACCACCTTAATTTCCCAGAGTACCTCTGGGCCAGTTCCTGCCGTTGCTGAACTGTTACTTCTAAAGCAGATGCTGCCACCAGTCCCTTGGAATTATTTGAGTGCCCTCTATGCTGCAAGGGCCCAGACTTCTGCCCAGAAGTCCAGGGTGAATAGTGCCTCTGGCCTGATAGTCTGTCCTGCAGTTTGAGAATTTGGCAGTGCTACAGAAATGGCTTCCCTTTCTCTCTATCTTGCCTGCTTTAAGTTCATTTGGTTTGCATTTCATAGGGGTTTTTTTGTACAATACAGAATCTAACCAGGTTAGTATAAATACAGACTACTTACTTACTAGTATACTTGTTCACCAGCAATAATGCATATTTAGTATACAAACACTTTCTGATAGAGCTGAGTTGGTGTGTAGATGGGTTTTCAGTTGTAATTGATAGGCCTTGTCTGCATTACCACACAGAATACTTCTAAACCTAATGTCTATCTGTGATCCTTTTAAGCCCATAGCAGCCATGATTTTCAGTTCATGCTGGCCTGACATCTAACTGAGCCATTTATCTTGACAGCTATGCCCAGATTGGCTTTTATCAGTGGATCTAGGTCCAATTTACACATTATGTAGTGTGCTAGCCCTCAAACATACTGTGACATGGAGCCTGACTGCACTGTTATCTCAAAGGACTGCTTATTAACAAGTGGGCAGGTTCATATGGGAAGATCATCTGGAGAGACCTTTCAGGGGCCCTCGCCTACGAAGATGAGGTGGCTGGTGACCAGAAAACAGGTCTCTCACTGGCACTACCCTGTCTTTAGAATGCCCTCAGGGCTGTTTGCCTGGCACATACTTCTATGACTTTCTGCACCAGGTAAAATGTGTGTGCTTGCCTTTTAGGGTCAGTGATCTTTTTCTCTCCAAGCAACAAGAAAACAACCATTTTTCTACCATTTTATAATTTTACTCTCATAGTTTTTATTTTTATAACTTTTTTGCTGTGTGTAATCTTGTCAGCTGGCTTGGGGGGCAGGGGGTCCACGCAGTGAAAAAACAAGCTCTTGCACCCTGTTGTCTGCTGTAACTTTGCATGGAGTCTTGCTTTGATTCTGTGCCTGCTGAGCCCTTGGAGCACCCTGCAAACACAGACGCCCATGCATCACTGCTTCCCGCACTGTAGCTCAGAGCTGGAGGTGGGAGACATAGGTGTATCATCTCGTCTTTGCACTTTCTGGGTGCGCTGAATACCTTCCTCCTGGCAAGCACAGAGACATCATTGAATCAAAATACATTCCAGGCTTCTGCCTCACTTTGAGGCTGTGGAGGAGGCATGGATCATCTTTTTCTCCTGCAGCACCAGGGTTGGGAGGAAGCTCGGTTTGTCACAGTTGCCAGAGGCTGGCTGAGCAGCTGTGGCAAGCAAGAACCAATAGTATAAGTATCTGCACTTGCAGGATGAATTTCTCCATTTACCTTTGTACACGTGTGTATGTGCATGTTGGGGAGGAAACCAGGGGGGAGGCGAATGGAATGGAGTGTTGTGGCAGAAGGCCAGGCTGGCTGGAACCCTGAGAACCTGCTACCACATTTTGAAATAATGCACATTACCATTGGGCAGAGATCTCTGTAAGGCTGTGAAGTCCAGAGTATAAAATTATCTATCTGCACCACTGTAATTTAGTTGCTTTATGAAATTTATTGCCTGCTTTTTATTATAAAATCCCAAAGAGGGATACAAAACCATATAGAGGAGAGAATGTATGGAAAAAATAAGTAGCTGGCTTGCTGGTATAAACCAGCTGCAAGAATGAAAATTCATGGTTTTCCTTCCATGCTACACCTTCTTAACCAGTGAACAGACATAATGCAAGTTTTCAAAAAAATTTATATTGTCAGTCGCAGTCTGAATTGATGACAGTTGTATGGTGTGTGTAGGAAATAGTCCCTGCCCCTGCAGGGTGAAGATAGAACAAAGCTTGGAAATTGTCCCATATCAGCTACTTGTTCGAGCCTGTAGAAGTGCCCCCAAGTGTAGGGCTTGATATGACATAAATTCCTATTTTGCATGATCATCCTAGACGTTCTTGGGACAAATATTCATATCTGGCTGAAGGTGTTCTGCTCCCTCAAAAGTTGCTGCCCCCTGCGCTTTGAACTAACTTGCAGGATTCAAGCTCTTCCTTCAAATTCCTCCTCAAAACACACCTTTTCTGTAAAGCCTTTAGTTGAGCTGCCTAGTTCCCATACTCTACTGCAGGGGTGGGCAGAAAGGGGATCTCTAGGTCTTTTGGACTTCACTCCCAACATTCCTGACAATTGGCTATGCTGGCAGGAACTTCTTGAGGTTGAGAGTCCAAAACATCTGGAGATCTTCCTTGTGCCCACTCCTGCCTTACTGAAACTTAAGCTGTATCCAAGCCTAAGCACATCTAGGTGAAACAGTGCATACCCTTACCCTGTTTACCCTGCCCCCTTTCCTCTGTTTCTCCCGTGTCATATTTTAGATTGTAAGCTCTTTGGGGAAGAGACCTGTCCCCTTGTACTATGATAGTGCTATATGAATGATGAAAATATTAGGGCAAGTTGCATCTGTTACAGAACCTAAGTTGCTTACAAAACACATGCTAAATACATGGTATATTGCAAAACTTTAAATTCATCCTTTTGGCTCCCATAGTGACCAGGTAATTCTTATGGAGGAGATCTAAGTTTCATGTAGGAAATTGTGTGACTGCCTGTTTTCAGAGAAAGTGAGAGATGAGAAGCCAGTACAGACCATAGTGCTTAACCCCAACTTTCAGCTCACAAATATATAGGGCAGCTCCTATGTGGCTGTTTTTCCTTTTTAAATAGTGACTTCTAAAATCCACTATACCAATTGTTTAGTGTTCAAGGTGCAACAAGCCAGGATCTCTGCCTCGGATGATGTGCTGAACCAGTGTGGTGGCAACCATTTTTGGGTGGAGGGCAGCTTTGGTGGCTAGGGAATCCTGGGGCCAGGACAGGCAGAGACACGTATTCACCCTTTCTCTCTCTCATACACAGCCTCCATCCAGCACCTTGTTTGCCACTGCCCGGCTGATGGCTGATCAGCTGGACAGTGGAGAGAAATGGATGGGGCTCAATGGGCTCTCATAAAATTGGTAAAGGGGGTGGGTTGGCCACCTGTGTACTAAAACTCCTTTCTGTTTTGTTTAGCTCCTAGTGGGAGGAGTCAAAGAGGACTGAAAGCTGGCTTAACCAGAATCCTGGCTTAACCATTCACATGCAAACACCACCATTGTCAGCCATGCTCAAATCAGCTATGCGTGCACGCACACAACATCACATGCCCCACTATCTGAAATTAGCATTGTATATTAACTCCACAAGTGGTGTAAATTTGATGTTTTTATGAAAAATTGAGTGATGTGTGCCTTGTTATATACATGTCTGGGCTTATCTTTATTTTTTTTAATTGCCTCTTTCGCGTTAAGATTTGATTTGATCAGGTTTCTGTTTAAAAATACTTAACACAGGCTATCTCAAAATAGCTCAACTCTAATTTATTCCACCACTTGAAAGAAAACTTGGGCTAAACATTTGCTGAATTTCACTTGGTTGTTGTTGTTGTTCAGTCGTGTCCGACTCTTCGTGACCCCATGGGCCATAGCACGCCAGGCCTTCCTGTCCTCCGCTCTCTCCCAGAACTTCCCTTGGTACTTGGGTATATATACCCATGACACTGTGGTAGAAATGGAAAACAAGGACTTAAAGTAGGCAGTATGAAACATTTGTCCGGTTTTCCCTGGAGTATAATGTAATATGATTTACATAAAAGGGAATAAGAATAGCAACATTCTGGTTTTCTTGGCTTTGTTTTCAGTGGTTGAGAGTGGGTGGGTGGGAATCTAATCTCTCCTACTGGGTTTTCAGAAACTGACATGGAGTTCATAGAGATGGACATTTTGTTTGGTATAGATTTTTGTTACGTGTTGAGGGAATTTCCTTTTGAAAGAAGTTTTTTTTTGTTTGTTTTTGTTTTTTTGAGAAAACAAGAAGCAGGCTAGTTTGGGTAGTTTCAAGAAAGCTGTCCTTCCTGTTGTGTTTTATAAATGTTCCAAAATGTATGTTGACTGAAGGGTACCCTCCATTCACAATTCATTATCATCTGCTCTGTCTCTCACATGACTGGAGGGAAAATTTGAGGAAGTATATTGGCTATTAGCAACTACAGAATCTACAGCTGTACAGAAACACTCGCCACCATTTTTCTAAAGTGTAGAGACCTTTCCTCTACTCTAATTGCTGTAGGCAGAAACTTGGGAGGTGCAGCTTTTCTTATTACCACATCAAAAAAGGTTGAGAAGTTCCACCTGTTGAATTTCTGTCTGTCCATTCAAATCACAGAGATACCACTACTTTTTCACCTCCTTAATGGAGGACCACACACTGTTACTATGCATGATAGCTTTCCCTTTCAAATCTGGAAGCAAAGCAGCATAGATTTATTGGGGAAGTTCTCCAGCCTGAAGCTAAGTTCAAGAGGCCTGTGTACTGAGTGGTCTTTGGATTTGTGGTTAGATTTAGGTGTGAAAACTAACTTCAAATCTCTGCTCTGGTATAAGCCCAGTGGGTGGTCTTTCTTACTTTATAGGATGAAGTTATAAAGATAAAATAGAATATAGCTATATTATCTGTCCTGGCAAATAAAAGATCTAATTCCTAAAAAGGGTTCTTCTGGGAGTATATTCTCCCCACACAACCTACCACCATAGTTGTGCAGAATGTCTTTTCACCCCTAGAAAATCCCAGAAATAGACCCACCCGCCTCCCAACAAGATCTAAGTGTGGGATACAAGTAGCTTAAACTTGAAGCAGTGGTCAGGTTGGGCGGTGTGTGTGTGTGTACCTTGATTAAAATTTCGTAGGTGGCAGATAAAATTGCTTCAGGAGCTGGAGGCCACATGCAGCCTGCTAGGTGGCAATCTTGGATTTAGAACATTTGGAGTGAGGAGAATACCCTTTTTGCACAATAATTCAGTCATCTCATATGTAAGCTCATTTAGCTGTTTCTATGTTCTACGACCATCAGAGATAGTAAAGTCAGAGATGGTAACAGCGTATCATCAACAGCGGAAGTGTCTTTATAGCAACAAAGTTTGACAACAAACAGAAATAAGATTTCAAATGAGGATGAAGCAAGAGCAGCTGATGGTTTCTTAAATGTAGTAAAGTTTGTAAGGGAATGCAGCAGCGAGGTAAAACCATGTGATACTATATACAGCTAAAAAGTTGCATAGCCTAACTTTATTATACGGAATGAGAAATGGTGTTCTAAAGTGATGTAAATATGATAGTTGGGCTGTAAGCAGGTTTCTTGAGCAGACCATCAGCTAGAAAGAACTATGCAATTGGGCTTCTCCATTCCTTTAATCCAGAATCCCTTCTTACCTGCTGGAGTAAGCAGTCCTCTTGTTTTGTTCTAGGGTGGGCAGGGAGCCACTTTGGAATTTGTTTTGCTTAAAGACAGGATATAAACATTTTAAAGATGAGTTGGTCTGGAGAAGTTGTTGGTCTGTTAAAAGAACAGGGTTATGTTTGAAGGCAGACCAAATGTGTGTGTCTTGGGCATACCGAAAATGATTACACAATGAACTGCTTGTTCTAAAATATACCCATACCCAACCAATCTGAAAGCTTACATAAATGAGATAATTAAAGCAGTTGTGCAGAATAGTATCTAGACACACATAACGAAGAAGAAAGTGGAGGAGGCACAAGTTGAAGTTAACGAGTGCAACCCGTGTGTGTGTGTGAGAGAGAGAGAGAGAGAGAACACCCAGAAGCACAAAGTCTTTTAATCCAAAATCTGAAATTTTGAGCAAGAGCAAATTATGGCGCTTTGAAAGCTATTTGCACCACTGTTGATTTATGTGCTGGCTGCTAGATAAGGCTGTGGTAGTTTTAATTTCTTTCATAAAATGAATGACCACAATGCCAGCTTCTCATGGGTCCAAACTTCAGTATTGCATGTGCAGCTAGAGACAGTGTCAGATAGTGGATAGAGTATTTTACTTGGACAAGAGAGATTGGTTTAAATCCCTACTTGCTATTAAGCTTTGGCTGTTAATGCCAAAGAATGCCAGGTATGTCTTTCTCTTACTATGAAGTGCAACTGTAGTTCCTCCTTACTCTCCATGTTCTAGCTGCTGTGGGGCAAAACAAAAAGTCCCACTTGCTCCAGTGTGGGAAATGGGAGAAGCAGTTGAACGAAACAGGATGTGCCACCAAGACTGCACCTTTTTCTCACTGCTGCAGAGTTGCTCAAGATATGGAAGGGTTCATTAGGTTGCACCGTAACTATTTGCACCTTACCAGCCTCAGTTCATTACCACGATTTACTTGACTCATCAAGCTGTGACATGCATGGGTAAAGCTGCCAGTCATAGCTTTACATCACTTAAAACAAAATAGTTTTCAGTACATGTAATTTAGTGTGCTACATATCATCAAATGATGTATGAGTGGATAGTCCCCTAATAGGTGCTCAGAGAAGGATTATTCCTTAGGGCAGTGATTTTCAAGCTATTCTGGAATTTCTCAATGAGAAGTTGAGAAGTTTACAAAGCAACAAAATGACCCTGCTTTCTTAAATTACACTACTAAAATAACTAATGCTGCTTGTAACCAAGAGTGGACTTTTGTGTGGAAGGACTGCGAGCTCTGTTCAGTCCTGGTACTCAAATTGCTGGGCTCAGAATTCTTTAAGTGTAAGTCTTGTGCACCAGACTGTGGTTCTTGAAGTTCTAGTAAAAAATAAGCTAAGTAGATCCTGCAGGCCTGAAGTCTTCCCACTCCTGTTCTAGGGTGCATTCTCCGTTTATACGTAGCAGCAGTAAGCTGCTACAGGTCTGGCCAGCACCCTATGTGACTTGTGTTTACTCTATAACTGAGTCCCAGTATTGGGGGGAAAGGCGGGATATAAATAAATATAATTATAATAATAGAACACTTCTCAGAACATGCATTGGTCTCCCAGGAGATAGGTTTGTGGGAAGCCACTGTTCTTCTTACACTGTGATCAGCAGCAGCGCAAGCTGTCCTGCTGCCTGAGGTGGGAAAAGAGGTGCTGCCACTGTAAGCTGGAGTGCAGGCTCCCTGGAGAGCTGTATCTGCCAGAAAAAGCAGCTGGCTGCAGCTTCAGAAAGCCCAGTCACAAATCCCTGGCTCTGAGTGGGTCCTTCCTCAGAGTCAGGCATTGAGACTGCCCAAAGACATGTCCTAGGAGATCGCCTGTAGCACAGGTAACTGCTCCAGAGGACAGATGTCCTGGGAGATTGCCTGTAGCACCAGCAATTTCCTTGGACACCTCTCCAGTCAGGCGTTTGAGTCTGGGCAGCTCTCCAAAGAGACACGCTGCTCACTTCTGCAGCTCTGTAGAGAGCCCACCTACTCTCCGGCTCAGAGAGGGTTGTTTGAGCAAGCCAGAGAGGGGCTGGCCCCTCCAGAGCAGCTGCCAAACCTCTGGCTCACTCTGAGGATCCCCTTGGTGTAAAATCAGCTGGGCGGCTGCTCTGGAGTGCCTGCCAGCTGCTCTCTGTCTTGCTGTGACATGCTCCTCAGAGCAAAACAGGGAAGATGGCTGCTCTGGAGAGCGCCAGCTGCTCCTGCTGCAGGTGGATAGGGTCATCTGGGCTCTCCAGAGCACCCACAAGTGCTGCTGCCTGGCTCTCAGAATGCAGCAGCAGAGAGAACACCTGGGCAGGGCAGGAGCATGCAAGTTGCCACTCTGCCGCCTGAGGCTGGGGATTCGCCCTGCCTCATGGGAGGGCTGGCCCTGCCTCGCATAAAAGGTAAGGCAAGCTCTGAATTGTTAACTTTCAGCCCAGTGTAGTTCATATATTCTTACAAATGACATGGCATGACATGACTTAGGTGACCAGCCATCAAAGAGCTGAGAGACGCTAGAGCTGATGAAATTCTTCTACACAACTATTAAAAATACAGGAAGCCTGTCCTCCTTTGGAGCTGGTTATCCCGAATATAGTCTTTAAAGTGTAAGATTACAAATGTGGTCTTGGAATAAACATATTTAAGACACATATTCTCACTATCCCTTGCAATGAAACAGAATAACCTTTGTGCATGTGTGCACCTGGCTATTCAGTAAGAAGAGGCTTTCAGACAAATTGCACATGCTTCCAAGACATCCTGTCCACAGAAGCAGCTGACAGGAATGCCTATTGTTCTTTGCTTCTCTGTCTTCTGATCTGATTTTTCAAGGGCCATGTGGGAAATGCAATTGGAAAGGCATTTGAGAACTTTCTTGAGGGCACAATCCTAGGCAGACAAACAAGACTAGGCACTCTACTGTAAAACAAAACATAAACCAGGAACTCTACTTGTAAAATGAATAACTGCAGCAGGTTGATACGTCTTCAGTTTTTGGCAGGAATACTGTCCCAGACGCAACCTTTACCCTGTGTCATTGCTGAGTGTAGCAACAGAAATTTGATGTCTCTCAGCATGTGTTGTGTAGATAAGGGGATGGCAGACACCTGGCTTCTGCTGTATTGTTGCAATGTTGCTGCTTTGATAGATTTTGAATCTAATTGGTTTAAATTGTAACATTTTGATACCAATATATATATATTTTTTTTGCTACTAATAATCTTAGGGTGCAACTGTATGGGGATAGTTGGCCACCTCTGAACTCGGAGGGGACTGACTATCGAATGCAGGGCGGACGCAGCGCAGAGGGGATCTTCTCTGTGTTCCGGCCACCCTGCATTTTGCTAGACAGCCATTTTGGCTGTCTAGCCAGGGCGCATTGGAGCAGGAGGGGCGGGGATGCTGGATGGGGCATAGGAAGTGTCATAACAGTGTTTCCGCTGTCCCCACCCTCAGGAATGCCCCCTTTTTGGCCACTCTGCGCTGCTCTTATGAGTGCGGAGCTGGGGACAAACCGCACCACTCGGGAGGGGGCAGGGAGTCAGTTTTCTGGGAACCAACATCAGAACGCTGGATCCAAACTCGGTTCCCAAAAAACGAAGAATCCTGTTGCTGATGCTGTCTAGCAGCCATAGGAATGCACCCTTAGTGATTTGGATTAGTCTGTTAAGGGTTTGTTAACTAACTATGGGTGTAATCCTATGCAGGTTTAGACAGAAAAAACTCCTACAGCTCCCAGCATAGCTGGCTGGGGAATGCTGGGAGTTGTAGGAACTATTCTGTCTAAACCGGCATAGGATTGTGCCCTAAATGTGGATATTTTATGTGGTTTTGGAAAAAAAAATGTTTTCATACATTCCACATTTAAGGAAACTGTAATTGTAATGTCTTTGCTAGCTTGGTAATGTAGATATAGCATATAATGAAATGTGCTAGAGTGAGATGCTTTTGCTGTACCTCTATATTGATTTGTTCGTTTCTTGCGAGCATAATTTGGAAAAGAATGCAAATAAACATGATGAGGCTGACATTAAATATTGTGTGCTTTAGAAGTTGGCTTTGCCTGTAGCTTTAGCAAATACTGTTAACATCTGTGTTCAGTGGCTTTCAATTTTGCTGGAAGAATTCTAGTCAACAAGGAGCATGCAGCTGAAGAAGATGTCTCAGCAGCAGAACTTTCTTCCCATGAAACCAGAGAGCTGTCAAGAGTTACAGCAAGGAGCCAGCAAAGAAGAATACTTTGATTAACTTCACATATTTGTATCTTGCTTGGAAGGCTTTCCTACAGAGCCTGACGTTCCTTTTTGAAAGGGGAGAATTACGTAGACCTGTGCAGTTGGACTTTTTAAAAAAAAACTCTGCTGAGACAAAAGCAGAAACCTAGACCAGGAAACACACAATAGGCCTCTTAGCACTAAGGAAATGGCTTCTTTTGTAACCTACTCAATATATACTGCGTGGACCACTGCCAAGGTTAAAACAAAAATTCCAATAGAACCCCGTTTCCATATATATATATGTGTGTGTGTGTGTGTGTGTGTGTGTATATATATATATATATATATATATATATACGCGCGCACACACACACGCACACACACACTAATCTAAGGGATATATACAAATCAAATGTCCAATCATGAAAGAAGAAATCTTTTTAAGAATCATGTTCTCATAACTGGTTTTTCTTATTTTGAAGTAGGTGTTCTGCTACTTAAACAAGTTTTATGCAAGATCAACCAAGTTGTAACACAGTTTCTTTGGATCAAGCCTAGCATATATTTTTTTAAAGAGGAGAAACAATAAGCTATCACAGTTAAACTAATATTGCTCTAGTTGTTATACTATCATACCAAAAGTCTCTGGGCTAGGGTACGTATGCTGTAATATATTTGCAGATCTAGAATGGGAATAAGTAATTTTATTTTTACTATTAGCTGCTGGGTGCTATAACCAGAAAGAGATAAAAACTGAATTAATAAATATATAAATAACTGAGGCAGAGAGCATGATATTTTCAGGGACCTCCAGAGATGTGGTCTTTTGAGCAGGGATTTAAACTCTGTCCATATATAATGCTATCTTATCAAATATCAACTGTTCACAATCTGCCACAGAATTGTCACATTCTGAATCTTGCATATGTTTCTGGAGAAATAAGTCCCACTGTTTTCATTTGTTTTCCTCCAAGGTAAATGTGCATAGGATTGCAGCTTTAAGCCAACTAAAACGAAGGGGCTTAACAGACCTAACTGAAGGATTGTGGGCTCCATCTTTGAACAAAAACAACTCTTGCTAGTTTGAAGTTGTCATATCCCTACTCCTGATCCTATCTCACTGCTTAGAAACATTGAGTGAGGCACAGGGACATGCTTTTGATATGCCAATGTGAGATTTTCCATTCTAACTGCACATCAAAGATAAGAACTGCAAGCGTGATTCTAAAACCAACTACATTTGCCACTGAAGTGGTAAACTCATGTGAGGGTGGATAATGTCAAGAGGAAGTGTATCTCACTTTCTCTGCATTGCTCTGTGGGGGAGTATATTGTTTTAACCGACAATAAATAAAACTCTGGAGTAGCATTGCCTAACAGTGCTGCTGTTTTTTCATTCATTTGGGAGAGCAGCAAATGAGTATCTTGCCCTGCACTGAAGTCAGGCTGTAATTGGTTTGAGGAAATGGTTCAGAATTTGATAATATGTGAAAGGGTGTTTCCATGGCATGAGTAAACAATTTGTGAAACAGAAGCCATTTAATACAAATAAAGGCTGGAGATAGCACCAATATTTATTTACTAGCAACAGGGGATCAGCTTGAGACACCGCACTGGGGGTGGGGGTAAACTGGTCCTGTATCGCTGTGAATGTCTGCCATTAAACCTACACATGTCTGCACAGGGGGAAAAGTACTTTGAAACCCCTATAAGGTAGGCTTGCAATATTTTCTGTGCTTTAGGTTGAGGGAGCAGAAATTAAGGATCTTGCCAATGGTAAACATGGGTGAGCAGGGCTTAGGTGCAAAAATCCATTCCAGCCTGGGGCCCTCCAGGACATCAAGTTGGGGAAAGCGGATTCAAACCATGCTGGTGCTCTTGGTGAGAGATCATGGGCTGCAGGGGGTATCCCAAAAGGGGTGGAGATGGGGATTGAAGCATATTTTGATGCAGGGGCTGTGTGGTGCCCTCTAGTGTTCCCTTTTGTTTAAGAGTTGGAAAACAAGGAATCTAGGAACCAATTTTCTTTGTGCTTCCTCCTATGGAAGAGAACGTGCACCTTCCCCTAAGGAAAAACACAGATTTTATCAGAATCGTATCAAGTTTGTATGAGAACTCTAATGAGAAAAATGTTATGTCATTATGTTGCACTAGATGCACTGTTGCTAGGACTGTCCATTGATAAAAGTCGAATCATTACTTTTCAGTCAAGTCATTTGCCTCTGCATGGTAGCAAAACCTCAATTTAGGAGCCATTTGGTGACTGGCAAACGTGAGGAAACTAGTAATATTGTATGACACATAGGGCCGCTGAGAGGTATTTCCTGATGGTTAAGGACTAGACTGGAGGGAGAAGAGGCACTAAAAGCAAAAAGGTGGACAATAATTCCAGTGCTGTATTTGCACTTGAGTTTTGCAACTTCAATTGCTCATATACTGTAGAGCTCTTCTGATCATACCTTTTAAAATTTTTGATCATGCCTTATAAATGCAAGATTAACAAACATCAAATTTACTCCTTGATCAAGTTTTGCATTTTGTATCTAATTCCTGTTTCATTGAAGTATTTATATACATGAGTTCCAAAGTGATGGAGCCTGCACTGAAAAGGCCTCTTGTCCCGTTCCTGCCACCCTGATGCACATCGCAGGTATGCCAGAGAGTAGGGCCTCAGTGACTGATCTTAGTGGCTAGGCAGGCTTGCATGGGTGCAGACAGCCCTTCAAATAACATGATCCCAAGCTGTCTCAGGCTCTAAAGGTGACGGCTAAAACTTTGAATTGGCCTGGGAACACATTGGCAAGCAATGCAGCTGCCACATAATATTACGTGCTCTTATTATTGCTCCCCCACACACACAAACACCAAAGCAACCAAGTAGCTGCAGTCTAAATCAGCTGAGCTTCTGAACCATCTTCAAAGGCAGCCTAATGTAGGGTGCAGTACAGTACTCCAGTCCAGATGAAACCACTGCATGGATAACTGGCAAAGTCTGCTTTCTCCAGATAGGGGTGCAGCTGGTGAATCAACCAGAGTTGATAAAAAGCATAAAAGGCCACCAACACCTCCTGCTCCTCCAGTAGTAGCGAGTCCAGGAGAACCCCCAAGCTGTGCAATCAATCCTTCAGGGGAAGTGCAGCTCCATCCCACAGCAGTTGCACTCCTCCAGACGCATGGGCGGATCCTCCTCCCCACAGCACCTCTGTCATATCTGGATTATGTCTCTGCTTCTTAGCCTTCAGCGGGTAACTGCCTCCAGACAGCTGCTCAAGACTTCCAGATTCTCCCTTGGATTTGTAGATGGAAATGTGAGGCAGCATACTGATGATGCCTTAACCCCAAGTGTCAGATAACTCCCCCTAGCACCTTCATGTAAATGTTAAAAAGCCAAAGGCCATGGTGGAGTCCCCCACCATTTCCTTCTGGTTACTCCCCTCCAGGAAGGACTGGACCCACCATAAGACCACATCCCATAGTCTGGTAACCCAGAAGGATAGGATGGTCAATGGCAGCAAAGGCCATGGAAAGGCCCACAAGAACTAGCAGGGTTGCACTCCCCCCATCCATTCCCAGGCATAAGACATCTACTAGGGTGACCAGGGCCATTTCTTTTTGAAAACCAGAGAAATGGATCCAAATAATCCTTGTCAGCCAAGACCACCTGGAGTTGAGAACTCGCCACAAAACAGTTCCCCGCAGCACATCGTTCCCCTCCACACTACCATGTTATTCCAGTAGTTTTCAAACTCCTTAATTTGAGGGAACCCTTTCCACATAGATTTGTCTGCCAAGGAACTCCTGCATATTGGAGAGGATGCTGGGTCATATTCTGTTCACGCTAAATTCATGTGAGCACTGATCTGGATGTGCTGTGACCATCAGTGTGCACCCTGGGACACACTCCACACTCCCTTGCACTTGTGCCTTGCAAGGGAAGTTCAGTCATGTGTGTGTGGGGGGATAAATGCCTCATGGAAATGTGGACCCCCTTACAGAGCTGCTAATGGATAAATCCTAGAATTATCAATAATATAATTTGAAAACTACTATGGGCCAAGCTACATATGACTTAAATGCATGTAAGCATTTGATGTGTGCGGGTTTTTTTTATTCTTTAAATATCAGTTGAGCACAATCGAAAGTGTGATGAGTGGGGAGGGTTTGGGTTTTTTTGTTTAAAACAAAACTCACCACTCACTGTGGTTCAGCTGAAAATCCCCCTCAGCTGATAATAGTCCAGGGAGCGAAACTTCCACTGGTAACAATGGAAGTAGCCTCCTTGAGGCTAGAAGCAGCTTTGGGAGGGCAATTCTCAGTGGCACTACAACACACGGAGGAAGGGTTAAAAACCGCAACAATCCTCCTTTGTGCCACAGCCCCAATTCTGCAATGGCCATGCTGTCTGGGGATGGTGGAAGTTGTAGTCCCAGACATTGGGAGGGCACCAGGTTGGGGAAGGCTGCCCTATGTGCATTGGAGTCGTGCGCTATGTGGCTCTGTCCTATCCACACTGGCCAGTTGAAAACTCCTGCCCTTCCACAGAAATGCATGAGAAAAAATAAAGACAAACGTGAGAAAAGGGCAGCTGCGGTGTTTTACATTTTATATTTTGAACTTTTTCATCTTAACACAAATAGAACATGCAACTCTCTCAGTAAATATTTCCCACAAATTTCCTCACCCCTCAGTTCCCTTTCCTTATCAACACGCTAACCTTCATACTCACATATACATTTGTACAAACAACAAACAGGAAGGATCTAGCTATCATGTCAGTTGCAGCGAGTTAAAGTGCTGCTTGTTCCAGATTTCAGTCACTTCCTTCTTAGGAAACATTCCTCCAGATGCCCTGAAATCAGCCTTGGGTTTCCCCTGTTTTTAGATGCCACTTTCTCCCTAAGAACAAGAAATACTGATTAAGCAATCAGGTTTCCATTGCTGGGGAAATCTTAGATTTCTGGTGCCAGAGGACTAGTTGTTTGGCGACCAGGATAGCTCTACGTGTCCAGCCCCTTTCCCTCAACTTTAGCTTCCATGTGACTAGTTTACCACTGTGTATATGAAGCTCCATTCAACAGAATTCGCTACCAACATCTATTCAACTACCTATCAACTCTTAAGTTCTGATCAACTTTGTATGACTTCATTCTTCTACTTCAGTGTTGGACTCATCGTTAATCTTACTTTCCCCCTCCTCACTTCCATTCTTTAGACCAGGGGGTTGAGACGCCTGTGGCTCTTCAGATGATGTTGGACTCCAGCCCCTATCAGCCCCAGCCAACATGGCCAATGATGAGGGATGATGGGAGCTGGAGTCCAACATCTTGAGGACCACAGGTTCCCCATCCCTTCTTTAGACTGTGGGCAGGAGGTTGTTTTCCTGTCTTCTTTGGGATCATACAGAACTTTTAGGATCATACAGTTTAGGTGTTCATCAAAATATTGTATTCACTATTATTATAATTGCAATTATCCAAGCCAGAAGCCAGTCATCTTTCTATTTGATCCCCCAAACCCCATGTGACTTGACAATCCCAATACAGAGTGAGTTGGATCCAGATTTAGAATAGACTGGTTGAAATCCATGGGACTTTCATTCCCATTGAAATCAATGAGTCTAAGTATGACTAGGTCTGGGTCTAACCCCTGGTGGAATGTAGCTGTTTTCTTATTATGGGACAGAGCTCCAACTTTCAATGTATATTATTTATTTTAAGAAATGTATGGGTGTGCTGACTGAACTGAGACCATCCACCCTGAACTCGTATTAGAACATCCTGGGTTAAATTGCCAGCACCAGTTAGTGCTCATCTAGAACCAGACACATGAAACCTTCTGAGGATTAGAAGCATACTTCACTGTAAATGCATTATTAATTAGAGAAACATACATGACAGAAGGAGTTGCAGCCACAGACATGCCTGGCGCAGAAGTTACACAACAGGAAATACATTCCCTGGTTCCCCAAGTGGTGAGGACTTCCAGAGCCAGTTCTTGTCAGGGTTTGGCTTCCTATTGGAGGAGATAAGTAGACTTAATGGCACTTTTGGTCATACAAATATACAAGTAGAGCATAGTTGTGGCAAACAGATACACGCACCTAGCCAGGCAGAAGAAACGGATGCTTCCAGATCTCACAACTCAGTGCTCTGCTTGTGTCTGTTCCAAAATGACCTCTCTCTCTCTCTCTCTCTCATACACACACACCCTACTTACCTGCCAACTCCCTTCTGCTCTTAGGGTGTCCTTTACCAAACAGATGGCTCTCTCCACTCTGAATATTTCAGAGTGGCTTCTATACCAAGAAACAATCTTTTAACAATTACCTCTCATTGAGAGACATTCCCGGCGCATCCTGGTTATTCACATTAAATTTTCCTAACTAAGGATATGCTGGCACAGCATGGCCATTGTTCAAAACACCTTTTCATACATCTCAGTTTAGTATAGTTTCCACAAAACGCGACTTAGATTCTGAGCCCTTTAAGGACTGTCATTAATCTATTCCTTTTGCTGAAATTGTGGTAGCCTGATGGGGCATAATTAATAAACAAAATACAAGCCAATGAAAACCTCTGAACATATGCTCTAGACCAGCCTTCCCCAACCTGGTGCCATCCAAGTGTGTTGGGCTAGAGCTCCCAGCATCCCCCAGGCAGCATGAGGGTTGATGGGAGTTGGGGAAGATAGCACTAGACAACTGGGCTTCAGCTGTTTGGTCAGGAGTCACAACTGTGTTATGGCTCACCTTAAGAGGTACCAGCACCATTATATTTGGTTTTTTTGATAATTTAAGGTGTGTGTTTTTTGTTTTTTTAAGAAGAAGATGATGTGGAGGAGGAGAAAGAAAATCAGAGAGAAGGAGGACTGACATATATGGCAAATACCAGGTTTCATATATTGCAAGTTGTGATTAAAGGTGGGTCCCAGCCGTGAAAAGGTTGGGCTGCTACTAGACATGCTATGGAAATCCCATGAGACATTATTAAGACTGCTTTTTGCTTAGTAAGTCAAGGTGCAGTATTTTCATTGTAAATAAGATAACCGCTTGTTTGCACAGTTAACAACAGAGCTAAAGCAAATAAAATACCTTTTCAATGTAGTTCAAACATGCCAAGCAGAGTGGTGTAATCAAATTGCACTGAAAGAGCGGGATGCCTGCACACCCTTTGCCATATCTTATTATGTCTGGCCAGGGTCCTCTCTGGTTACATTCTAGAGGCTTGACAAGGACCAGCTGCTGAAAGGCTAGGCATCAACTCTGTAGCAAGAGCTATCAGCTTTAGTTTCCTTGTCGGGGAGGTGAGGGCACTGGGATTGTGGTTAAATTATGGAACTTGATTATGGTAGTTTGATGAGGAATGAATCACTGGAGGCCTATGACTCTGCCCAGTGACTGAAGATAAAACAATCTGCAGGACCTATCTTGCAGAGGCAGAATGGGACAAACTGGGGGAAGAAAAGTGCGTCTAGGGCTTCATACTGGCCACAGCCCAGCCCATACTGGGCAGATATCCAGGACAGAGATTCCTGACTAAATTAATGCAATTCCTATCCTATTGACCTAATGCAGTCAAGATTTAAACTTAACACCCAAAATGGCCCCTGTCTCATGAATGCAATACAATAAGAACATATTTCTCTGTTCCCATCATATCAAGTCTCTGTACCTATTCTGAAACAACAGAAGGTTTTAACAGCAAGGGCATTCTAGGTCTGGGCCCATGACCCCAGGCCCCAAATCTATCCTCAGTGTCCCAAGTGTCAGCCAAGCACTACCGTTGAGGCAGCAATGGCCTGGCCTGCCCCTGCCCCCTCCAGACTGAACTGGGGAAGGCATCTGCTGTGCTGCCCAAGCCCCTGGCTATTTGCTGTTTTGATAGAAATGCTGCACTTCAATCCAAAGAGAAAACTAGTAGCCAGGCACTCCATAACCAGCAATGCACTGAGCAGTACTCGCCAGCAGACTGAGGCAAGACCATGTGGGGAGTGGCTTTATATAGGCCTTCCCAAGTCCCATCTGAAATGTTGTAAGGCTTCGCCAAGTCTCATGAGACTTCAAAAAACCTTGTGAGACTGAAATCACATGAGACTTCAGAGAAGGCTTGTGGAGGCCTATATAAGGCCTCTCCCCCACGTGACATGACTTTGGTCACTGAGCGGCTGACTTGCCTAGCCAGCTGCTGGCCCCTCTCCTGATGAGGCAGCAAACAACAGTGGTGGCAGAGTCCCAAGTATTTTAAGTACCTTGCAGCACCCTTGTTGAGCAGCACAGCTAATAAAACCTAATAAGCATACCAACCTGGAATCAGATCATTGGTCCATCTACCTGAATACGCTGACTGGCAGCGGCTATCCAAAGTTTGAGACTCATGAACCTTTCCCAGCCCTACCTGGAGAGGCTGGAGATTGAACCTGGGACCTTCTATATGCAGAGCATGTGCTCTACCACAGAGCAACAGCTCTACTCCAAGCACAACCTTCTTGTAGAAAAGATCATTCTTTCAACAGCATTAGCTATTTCCACACACAGGACATGCTCATTAACAATATATGTGGTCTCTGGCTGTTTGTTCTTTCAGTTTGTTTACTCCCTTAGAAGGCTTCTTTTAGTTGAAAACCTCACTAATTCCAGAAACCACTAAGAAATGCCAAGTCTTGTCGTTGCAGGCAAAAGATCACTAGGGAACTGAGTGCCACACTCTTTGCAGCCATAACAAGAGAGATGCAGGCAGTGGCAAGCCATTTGCTTTCCTTTTCCTTGCTCTTAATTACTAGCCCCTGAAGCGGGGTGGGATAAAGTTTTCAGGAATGCAAAAGATTTAGAGTCACATTTCGAGTAAACAAGTGAGTGTGTTTACCATAGCATGCGGAATTCTTATTAAACACTCTAATGGAGACATTAACAGTGCAATCTTATACTTGTCCACTCCGATGTAGGACCCCTTGGGTTCAATGGGATTTACTCCCAGGTAAGTGGGAACAGGAATGCAACCTAAGAAGCAGAGCCAAAAGAAGCAAAACATGTATTATTCATATGAGTGTTTCTAGCCCTGGTTTTCTGCGTGAAGGACACTGGGAAATTGTATATCCCTGTAATACCGATGTATGCCGTGCACATCACCATGCACATATACTAGGGGAGATTCCACACTGAAATGACTCATTGGAATGGAGTGGATCTGCTTCAGAGTTGAAGAGGGGACCTACAGCACAGCGGCCCAGCACTTGGTTTGTGTGGAGCTGGCCCCTGGTATCTCCAGTTAAAAGTACTTCAGGAGGCAGGATTGAGGAAGTCCTCTTCCCAAAGCCTTGGACAGCCACTGTCCATTGAAATAGACACCAGTGTACCAGAAATTCAACCCACATTTATGACAGCACCACACAACTTCAGAGAAATGTGGATTTACTGCAATATATGACCTATGACTATGTAGAAAACATGCTCAACCCATGACAGTCCCTGATGACCTCTTCATGTGATGTTTCATGAGCTCTAGGTTCCTCTATTCTATTATGAACTATTGCCACATCAGTTTTTAGGGATGAATGTATTCTCAAAATGTGGGTGGCAGGGGACTTGGCCGGCACTGGGAGGAGCGGCTGCTCTTCTCAGTGCTGGCCAAGTAGTTTTGCACAGCATGCACAAATTTTGATTTGTGAGTGGGCAGTTCTTGAAAGGCGGCTGTGAACTACCGTTCAAAGCGTTCACAATCGGTCTGTTGTGCACTAGGGTACTGTCACAGCACAGTGTCCCCATCTGGGGCCAACGTACCAGGCCAGTTCACATGGTCACCGCAGCTTAAGCCATGGCGGCTCGTTTAAACTGCAGCATGTGCCAGGCATGGGGACAACATACATGGCACGAAGCCAGGGGCTTGGCTGGTGCTGGGTGAAGTGGCTGCTCTTCCCAGGGCTGCTGGAGTCTTTTCATGTGGCATGTGCTGTGTGAAGCCAGGGGTTTGGCCGAGGCTGACCAAGTCCCATTGTCCATGCTGGAGAGGCATGAAACTCTGTGCCTTTCCCAGCATGGAGAAAGGCAAAATGGGCCTTTGGTGATGACATCAGTGGGCATGGCCACAGGCAGCCCAGTGAGAAATGGTTCATGACCCCTGCTCTACAATTCCATCACCTTGGGCCAGAAAGCGAGATGGCCATCCTTTGTCATCACATTATATGATGGTCTGGCACTTTGCATGGCAAGATGTAAAGAATAAGCTGGTTAACCATTGCCGTGAAATTGAGGTCATCTGGAGAAGGCCATTTTTCATCAGCTTGACACTTAGCAGTTGTGAGGCACGCTTCCGTGCCAGCGATCCATCTGAGTGTCAGCCTTGAGATAAAATATGGCCGCAGAGGAGGCTAGCCAACAGAGTGCCCTTGGGGGCTTTTGGGATAGGGCAACACAAGCCCCTATTCAAATCAGCTGTCATGAAAAATTTAATACTGTCCATGCTTCAGTCATCAATAATGGATCACCATCTGAGATGATCTTTTTTTGAAGCAGGACAGCCTCCAGTATCAAGGCTATTATGATGGGGACAGAATTGAATTTTGCAGTCCAATCAGCAGTCATACCCCCCGTCTTCTGTTAGAGCAGTATGTGCATGTCGAGCACCAGGCATTGGTAGGACAAAGCAAACCCAGTGTACCCTTCCCTTGTGGGACTGCCAATTGCTGGCGCCATCTTCACAACCCCATGGAGGGGAATGTTGATATCTGAGGACCCGGGTATAAATGCTTGGAGTCGTGCAAGTCTACACGATTTACCCTGGAGATGACACTACCCTGCCTCCACCCGCCCCTGTGATGACCAGAGCTGCAGCTGGCTGCAGGACGTCCCATCAAGTTTTGATTTATGAGTGGGCAGTTCCTGCAAGGTGACTGAATTACAGTTCAAAGCATTCACAGTTGGTCTGTGGTGCGCTAGGGTACTGTCTCGGCGCACACCCCCCATTCAGCGCCAACATACCAGGCCAGTTTGCACAATCACTGCAGCTTAAGCCATGGTGGCTTGTTTAAGCTGTGGTGCATGCCAGGCATGATTGGAATATTCAGTGCCCGGTTGCAGCTTGTTGTGTCATCTGAATCCAGGTGGCATGGGTTGTTGGAGGATTAAGCAACCCTCAACCCATAGTTCTTTGCAGGTTTTTTTAACCCTTCAACAAACCATGATACCCAGGTTCAGATGACATGACAAGCTGCGCCCAGGCGGTGATTACTCAGATCATGCCTGGCATGCACCATGGTGTAAACAAACCACGGTGATCATGGGAACCAGGTCACAGTTCTGTGACTAGTACGCAGCATGGGTGACATCCATTTACTCATGCAAGATTAAACATACATGGCATTATGACTTGAAGATGTCCTCCTGCTCTTTCATCAGTTTAGGCACTAACTATTGACAGGGACTGTAGACTCTGGTCTCATCCATCGGCTAGAGAACCGGAGGCCTTTGGGAAGCTGTGCCCCCGCTCCCAGAATAAACATTATGGCAAGGGGGAGACCAACCTAGCCCCATACATCGGCCAGAGAAGGGACAGCTGCAGGGACCTTGTTTTGCCCTTTCCTGCCAGAAAGGGCACTTATAAGAATGTTAAAACTAAGAATGAGTGCCCGATTTTTTTCCCTCCTCCCTCCCAATCCCTTTTCCTTTTGTGTCATGTCTTTTAGACTGTAAGCCTGATGGCAGGGACTGTCTTATTACTAATCTTTGTAAGCTGCTCTGGAAGCCTTTTGGGGGGGGGGGTGGCTGAAGAGTGCAGTAAAGACACTGTAAAGAAATAAAGGCCTTTATCCACTGAATCGCTGTCCCAGGATCTCTACCTCTCCTCTATTGCTCGTTGAGGGCCAACTTGTCGTGTCATCTGAATCTGGGAGGCATGGGTTGTTAGAGGATTAAACAACCTTCAAATAACTGACGGGCTGTTGTTGGCTTATTTGCGCTATTGCGCTCATGCCCTGCTTATGGGTTCCTGGTCGACAGCTGGTTGGCCACTGTGTGAACAGAATGCTTGGATTAGATGGGCCCTTGGTCTGATCCAGCACGGCTCTTCTTATGTTCTTAGCTTCTCCTTGGCAACATGGAGACAAGTTCACCATTTTTATTTCTATTTTGTTTGCTCCAGGGCTGAGGTATTAATCTTCGATCCTGAACACGTATTTCAGTAAGTTTGATCAGCTCAGCTCTTGTTTGTCAGACAGAGGAAGGGATTAACCCGAGGATACCATGCTGAACTAGATTAGTCAGCCCTGTTGCCCTTCTCTACAACCAGACAGATGCTGCCTGGGGACATTCTATAGAAATAAGGTGGTTTATGGCTACATGGGTTGTAAACAGATAAAAAGCAAATGTGCCCATGAGACATTCAAACCAGTATCTGGCAGGGAGAAAGAGGTTTGGACTTAATGATTTAATGTGCCTGCCTTCATCAATCCACCATTCAGATGCCAGAACACAGGCACCCCATTTTGAGCCAAAAGACATGTTATCCAAATGATTTGCCAGGAGATTTTTCTTCCTGCCAACTTGTTCAAAACAAGTTGGTCTGGGGTTGGGTTGCTTAAAATACAAGGACTGCTAGACCAGATCACAGTAGTAGAATCCAGCCACTGTTCTAATTCTCATTGACAGGAGCCAACAAATAGTTTGGTGGTCTTCTCAATCAGACATGCAAAATGTTTTACACATCAAGCCAAATGCAGCCTGCTAGTATACGCGTTGTCTCACTAGATGTGTGATGAACAAGCTGCATTTGCTGTCCACCTGGAACCGCAAACACAGAGGCAAGGTCTGTGTGCACCTGACAGTCCAAAATATACCTGGTTAGTGCGTTACAAGTTGCAAGACCCACTAAATTATTGCCTGTA
Organism: Heloderma suspectum; assembly: GCF_057233095.1. Classification (NCBI taxonomy): domain Eukaryota; kingdom Metazoa; phylum Chordata; class Lepidosauria; order Squamata; family Helodermatidae; genus Heloderma; species Heloderma suspectum. The sequence goes on from NC_139464.1 coordinate 105,015,878, forward strand.
CCCAGGTGAAACACAATACCTTTTCATTTTATTTGCCTTGATTTCACTGAGATACAGAGAAGCTCACCTGGCACCTATATTGTTGCCTTTTTGGCGCCTTTTTATTTACCCAGGCTTTTTAGTTATTCAGTTTTGTTTTTAAATATGTGCTGTAGTTTTAGATTTTTCCCTCCTGCTGTTTTTTTTTTGCTAGGTTTTAATCTGCTTTTATTTTGTTTGGAACTTTTAGGGCGCAATTCTATCGGGATAGGCGGCTGCCTCCAAACTCAGAGGTGACCACCTATGCAATGCAGGCAGGAGAAGCGCAGAGGGGATCATCCCGTCCGCGCTTCAGCCATCCTGCATTTGCAGCTAGATAGCTGATTTCGGCTGTCCAGCCGCAGGAAGGCAGAGCAGGGGAAGCGGCTGCCAGACGACACATAGGATGTGTCGTGTTGGGATTTCTGCCTTCCCCACCCCAGAACGCCCCTAGGAATGCCCTGTTTTTGTCGCTCTGTGCTCCTCTTCCGAGCACAGAGCACAGGGCCATTCTGAGCTGCCTGCAAGGCAGCGTGGGGCAGGGGGAGTTCAGTTCTCAGGGAACCAACCTCGGAGCACAGGCTCCGAGGTCGATTCCTGGAAACCAACATATCCTTTGGCTGTCTAGCTGCTGACTAGCGGCCATAGGATTGCTCCCTTAAAGCGTTTATATTATGTTTTAACATTATTTTAGGGTTTTAATTTTTGTGAACAGCCTCAGCTTTGCTATGAGGCAGTATAGAAATGTAATAAATACACACACACACGCAATTGAAAAACCTCTAGAAATCTGAAGGGGAAGAAATTTCCTGTAGTAGGAAGTATTTCTGGAAAATGTTCTCATCTGAGTTGCCCTCAGATTCCAGAACTGAAGGGAAGCACACTTGATCTCTGCCATCAGCCAGGGGACCAAGGGACACTGGGAAATTGCACTCCGACTCCCAGGAAAAACATGGCAAGGGGGGGACAAGCCATCCACCAGTCAAAGGTGGCGCAGCTGCAGGGAGCTTCCTTCCTTCAGGTCTTCACCGAGTTTGCTGTTGAGAAAATGTTGGATTTGCTTAATCACCCTCTTCTGTAATGTATCATGCACAATACAACCTATATTCTCATCTGGAGAGTATTTTACATCCCATAGAAAATACACCTATGTAACATGGCAGGCAGTGCTGAACAGCGATCCTAACTATGCCCTTTGAAGATAATCTTAACAAGATAAATAATGTTGGTAGAAAAATGGAACTGGCTCCACAAGCTTCATGGCATGACACAAATGCTAATAAAAGAGGGTGAGGAAGTGTGTGCCTTTGCAGTCAAATTTCTCGGCCGGTGGCTTAAGCCCAGGGCTGGCCTGTTCATGCAGCAAGATGAAGCAGTCCGTTCAGGTGGCAGACTCCAGAGCGTGCTCCCCTTTTCTGTCTCCAAGTTTCCTCTAGTGGGCAGAACTAGATGTTACAAAAGACAAGGAACTGTCACCACACCACCTCTCTCTATCTTACTCATGACTTTAAGCAAAATACAATGAGTGAGTTCAGGTCATCTTGCTGTGCTCTCCCCCTCCTACCTTGCATCACCAGCTGGTGAGCTGGGAAAACACACAGGATGATAGCATTTCTGTTTTGTTCTTATTCCAGGGTCTGCTCTGCTTTTCTTCTGTCTTAGCTTGGAGATCTTCAAACAATAATCTTGGGATTGGCTCATGCGCAATTTGCCAGAGTCTTCAGTAAGGGGAAGAACCCCACAGACTACTGATGCAAATGAGTTCATATGTACCTTGATTACAATGCTGTGCCACAGGGACCCTTGACGCATTCACATCCATACTCCTTTTTGTACAGTGTTAGAATCAGTGCACATGCGGTTATGTGTGTCAATAACTTGTAAGGAGAAAACAAGATGCTAACTGAAAACTCTGAAAAATTGCACATGCTCAATGACTTAAAGTCTGGATTTTTTTTAATGGAAGTGTGTTCAATTGCTAGCGCATCATTGATGCTTCACAGACATCATCAGGTACTTCAGAACCCTCAAATCCACTGAAAAATTAAAACCTGGAGAATTTAGGATGTATCCTGAGACGATGCACATTGTATTATTTCAAGCCTTATCCAACCTTGTGGCCTCCAGGTGTATTGGACCATGCTGGCTGGGGGTGATGAAAGTTGCAGTCCAATGCATGTGGAGGTCACCAGGTTGGGGGAGGTTGGTTTGGAGCTGCCTTTAGCCAGCTGCCCAGGTGAGGATGTGCACTGAGCCCAAGGGATGAAAACACCTGGCCCAGGTTGCTAGGTAGCACACCTCTGGGGGAGTATTTCTCCTCATGGCAACGGGAAACCGTTAAAGAGCAGTCACTGGAGCAGTCACAACAGTGGTAACATTAGGGAGTAGACTTTTTACATCTTCATCCCCCTTCCCCAGTGTCTTCATCAGTCGTTGCTGCTCGGCTTTTTGATCGTATGTTTATTGTGTGTTAATTTTCTGTTATTGTCAGCTGCCTTGGAGGTCTAATCAGGGAAGATGTAAATATTTTAGATTAATACATAAAACTAAAACAATGTCAGGGCCAGGGCCGGCCCAAGATATTTTGCTGCCTGAAGCGAAGGACAAAATGGCACTTCCCTTTCCCCATTCCATGTTCAAAAGCTGACAGGATTGGCAGTTGAATTCTTCTTCCACCACTGTCTTGGTGATGCAGGGCAGGCCACATGACACACACAGCTCTGTCCTTCAGCACCTTCTCACAGCACCCTGCCCACAGCACCTGAGGTGGCCGCCTTACTCTGCCTAGTGGTAGGCCCAGCTCTCTTTCGAACTTGAACTGGGGCCCTCATGATGTGAGGTTGGGGCCTAGTCTACTGAGATACTGTGGACTGGCTGTACCCAGTGCCTTCTACAGGGACATAATGACTATGCAACATAGGCCCCTGCCATTGGCAGACTGTATGAAGCCTGAGGATTGGTTAGTTTTGCTGTCACTGTGAGGAACCTGGCCTTCTGCACTTGCTTGGCTAACTGAGCAGTTCCAGTTCCAGCAACCGATCTCAAAGATCCTGGGCTAGAGAATGCACCCTGCTGGCCTTGACAGAAGTCCAGCCACCCATAATCTCAGGCCAGCATTGACAATCACTTCCTTGAGCAGGCTGGGGCCTATCAATAGCCCTAAGTATATTAATACAGCCAACAGGGCTTAATGAGCTTTGGTTTTATTCATCTGTTGGTGCTGAACTTCAGAATTCCTTTCAAGAAGCAGCAATAACAAAAACATATCTGCACTTGCTGAAGAGCCAAGCAAAACAAACCAACCCAAAAAACGACACACATTTCTTTATTGTGGAAGACGTTTGGGCCGCATATATGACCCAATTAAAAAGGGTTGAAGGACTGCCTTCTGAAGCAGCCTCTTGCGGTGGCCGCTACAGTCCACTGTGTGTTCTTCGTCATCCCTTGCATTCCCGGAGAGAGAGGGGAGTTTGGCCTGACGCCTCAAAGCTAGGGAAAAAGGAGCCACATTCATACACATCTTTCAAGGCCAAAGAGTGAATCCTATTTAATCCCCAGCTGGAGAGGTTCAGGTGAGAGCGCTGTGTTTACATTTGAAGCTCGGGCTCAGAGGGCTCAGCAGCTTGGCTGCTAGGAGCCCTGCACATTCAGCCTCCAAATGCTGGCTGATCGGAGGACCGCACGGGTGGTTGACGCAGTATGAGCATGCTCTGTGTGCGGAGACTTCCTGTATTTGATGTGGCAACAAGCTCAAACCAACCGCTCTGTGCTTGTGGAGTCTGGACACAGGCCTGTGGGAACAAGCATGCGATTCTAAGCCAGCAGAGTCTTCCTAGCAGGCTCGCACATCACACTGATTTCGCTCCGAGGCTGCGCGAGCGGCTGCAGCTGCACAGGACACAGAAGTGACCCAAGGTGACCAAGTTCTCTTCTTCCCAGAGAAGGCTGACAACTCAGGGAAGGTGAGCAAGGCAAAGAACAAGGGAAAAGGCAGAGCGTGATAGAAGGGTGGCAAAGACGGGAGATAGGAGACAGTAAGCTAGCAGTAGCCCCAGTGAAGAGTGACATACTGTTCCCACCCTTCCCTTTCCATAGTGTGGGTCTGTACATATCATGTTACCTTCCTGGTAATGCCCCTCTTGTCTCCTTGAGATCCCTTGCTGCTTATCCCCTCCCCCACATACTCCATTCTCAACTGCAAGAAAGTTTAAGCACATGTCACATTTGTTCTCTCAATTATTCCTTGTTACCTTTTCCTCTGCCCCTCCCCTTCTGTCCTCTCCCCACTGTCAAACTCCTTGTAAGCATGTTGCAGGGGGGACCCATCAGAGGATTCTAGGAGTTGTAGTCCAACAAAACACATCTGGAGGGCACCAGGTCAAGGGCAGCTGCTACGCACATTACATGGATGGTGCTGTGAAAAGATTGGGTTGGATCCGGCTTTAGGCAAGTGCAACTGGGCTGGTGGAAGTGAAAAATGCTACATGGAGGGTGGGGGTGGGGGCTCTGATAAAAGGGGCTGTGATGCAGGGGGGAGAGCTCCCCACAGATTGGTTGGAGGCCCCTTCTGTGACTGGGGTGCCTCTCATGCAAGTTGCCTCTGTCTGGTTTTCAGAAATCCCCCCTCTCCCCCACCCCACAGCCTACTGTATTTAGTAGGGTCCCCCTGACCCTCTTTGTAATATTTGGGGTGGGGGTGGGGGGAGAGCTGGAGATGTTGCTGTGGGCACAGATTCCTCCTTCTGCCAGCCAAGTTGCATGTGCCTGGATCCAACCCATTGTTATTTATTCACTACAGAGAATACTGAACACCCTTGCTTTGCTCTACTCAACACTGATTATGTGTCATTTGGTGTTCAGCGTGCAATGACCAACTTGATCTTTCTTTCAAAAATTGTTTTCCCTGCGGCCTGTGGTTTGGCTTGCTTGGATGAGTCATCTGCAGTTACTTGTCTCAGCCCAAGTATCGAAAAAGGGTGCACGTAAGATCCTTGATGCTCACCACATCCCATACAATACAATACGATGCAGTGAATTTGAATTGCAGATAGGCAAATGTAGGTTGCTAGTGTGTCATTAAGATTACGATAAGGTCCGGTTGGCAATGGAACAAGCAGCCAAAAGCAGATGCAAAGCCGCTTGTTTGGAGTATTTTGAAGGAACACCCGGAAGAGTACCTCTCAAGGATGCTTTGGGTTTCACCCTGGATGCTATGACCACCAGGGCCCCTTGCAACTCTACGAACATCCATCTGTATCACTGAAGTGGCCTACCTTAGGGGAAGAGACTGGAGAGAAGATAATTCCAGCTAAGACAACGTTGATCAAAGCAGTCTGGTAAAAGGAGGCAGGAGGCACCTCCCACATACAAGGAAACAACAAAGCATAAACCACTTAGCATGTCCCGAAATGTCAAAGGCCTCTCTGGTTGTATCAGACAAACAGGTCCTGCGACTGGGCGCATTCAGCCGCATTGTGAAACTTTTGTGCATCCTGTTAACATAAACAACCCTTTACTTTCACGTCCCGTTCTCATGCTCCTTCTCAGGAATCTGCTGAATGCTCAGTCAGATCTTGTGAGACACATGGTTTGTTTGGCCCTTTTACAGTCTTGATCTCTTCTGTGACTCCTGGAGTGGTCAGCTTTTTTGTTTCGCAGATGCATGTTTACCCAGGCTTGTTCGCCTGTCGAGAAGCAGATGCAGAGGAAGCAAAAAGTGCTCAGATAAGCATAAGATAAGCATAAGATAAGCACAGTTCAGATAAGCTCTCCCTGATATGGAGGAGACAATAAATGGAGACAACAGCAGATGGGGACAGGTGTGGGGTTCCTGAGAAAGAATCACCTGCAAACCTCACCATCATGGGTGTATGGATCTGATAGGTCAGTTGCACATCAGTGTGCATTTGAAATGCAACTAAGTTGTGGGTTTGTGCTACTGGAGACACAGTGGTCTTGGGTTTGATCCAGGCCCTTCTGCCTGGTTTTGGGGGTCTCCCCCTCCACAGCTCAACTCATTCAGTAGGGCCTCCTGACTCTCTGCATAGCATTGTCAGGCAGTTTGAGGGGCTGCCATGGGAATGAGGGGGCAGGGAATTCCACTAGTGTCAGCACAGTTGATCCAGCATACTCTGGATCCACCCCCTCATCTAGCCAAAAGGAGGAAGGGATTGTATAGCTGAGAAAATGGAGAAATAGGCCCACTTGGCTTCTAGAGCTTCATAATAGCCAGTTCAGATAAACCCCCTCATGCGTTGAAAGAGCTTGTGAGGGAGGGTCACAGGGCTGCACTGGGTAGCCCTGCCCCACCACTGACATGTACGCTGCTCTGCCCCTGGACATGCATTCAGCACACCCAGAAAGGGGTCCAGTGCCCACGCTCACTTGTGCGCATAAAGCTCCTCCATACGAGTGGCACAGGGATAGGGACCTTTCTCAGGGCGAAAACAGACATTAAAGACATAGCTAGCAGCTACAGCTTTCATTTTTACTCTAGAGTAGCTGCAGGGAACCTAATCCAGATGACTATTTTGCAAAAGAAATTGTGGGCGCCCCACCCCCCATCCCGATCTGGATTGGGTCCATAGCAGGGGGAAAGGCTTAAAGCTCCCCTACACCCCCCCCCATGCTAGGGTCTTGATCCAGATTGGGCTCCCAGTGCCTACTCTAGAGAAAGGAAGAGGTTTTTAAGCAGAGGCTGGATAGCCACCTATCAGAGATGCTGTAGTAGTGGATTCCCTGTAGGGCCAGGGGGTTGGACTAGATGAACTTAGAGGACGCTTCCAATTCTATGATTCTAAGCCTCCAGCAGAAGAAGCTTTTCATGCAACTCAATTTAGCTCCTGTCTGACTTCAAGATTTTCTGGTTCTTGTGAGTATAGTGTGCCTTCAGTTTCCATAGCAACTCTATACTGCTTTACCGTCATGGGAATATGCACCAATCTATCAAGCGGTCCATGAAATGTCTGAGGTGGAACGCAACAGTTCCACCTTTTCCTAGACTTCCTCTCCAAATCAGCAAGTATTCAAAAGTGTCCATTTTCAAATGAACATTTTCTTATTCTTTTATATACTTCTAATTTAGTCCAGATGTGCAATTTTGAATGAATCAATGAAAATCACTTCTGAATAACAAAAAGTTTTTAGGAATTGATTCTCATTTTACTTTCTCTGTTCGTATTCACGTATTCAAGTGTGTGTTATTATGCATATACACACACACCTGCAGAAATGAGTCTGTGTTGCAGGTTAAGACTACCCAAAAATAAATAATCCAAAATGTGCTGAACCCCGTATGCAGATGCACATATATTGTTGGGCCCTGTTAATCAGTAACATAGCCCTCTTACACGGCGAACATCCTTCACCTGTAAATACACTAATGGGAGTGAATCACAACAGAATCCTTCCGCATCATTATCACAGAACTCTGTATTCACTGCAGCCAATGGGCCATGTCCCATTTGACACCGCGAGCATAAATTACGTTGTGTCAGGATAAGTGACCTCTTGCACAACACCAGCTGTGTTTCCTGGTGCAACAGGTTTACCCGTGGGGGGGCGCACACCTTTTTATAACCCTCCATCTTGTCCCCACTGCTCTTTTTCTCCTAAACGAAAACCCTCAAATACAAATTACTCTAGAGTAACAATGAAAGCTGTAGTTGCTAGCTGTCTTTAAAGTAATGTCTGTTTTGGCCCTGAGAAAGGTCCCTATCCCTGTGCCGCTCGTATGGAGGAGCTTTATGCGCACAAGTGAGCGTGGGCACTGGACCCCTTTCTGGGTGTGCTGAATGCATGTCCAGGGGCAGAGCAGTGTACATGTCAGTGGTGGGGCAGGGCTACCCAGTGCAGCCCTGTGACCCTCCCTCACATGCTCTTTCAACGCATCAGGAAGGTGCTCCGAAATGCACCCAACAGTACATGGGTTATTGCAACAGCAAACCTACCGGGGGCGACCAGAGGGTTTGGATGATCTGCCTCATGCAAAGCCCTGCCAGGCTCAGGCCAGCAAGGGGGAAGGGAGGGAGGAGCAATGACTTGCTTAAATAATGCACACACAGAGACACACAGAACTCCCTCCCATTAGTTTCAGTGGGTGGGAAGTAAGTAACCTACAGCAGCTCCAGCACTGGCCAACACACACACACCCCGCCACCCCGATGCCTCCTTTCCCTTCTCTCTGACATCAGAGTTCCTATGCCAAGAAGCATCCCCGGCTCAATAGGATTTCAGCACATGGCTTGGCAAAATGGGAATCGCTGCTGTGGAGGGGCCCTGAGCGGGACCAGCGCTGCGGTGGGAGAGGAAGGGGCCCATCCGCAATACAGACAAAAATCCCCCGTCCCCAGTGCTGCTATTTGCATTATTGGTGCCAGGGTAATTTGGAGGAAGATTTGGTGGTAAAACTGAGTGACCAGTTTCCCGTTCTGGGCCCAAAGTTACTACAGAGCTCCGTGGCAAACATGGGGATGGTTATGCAGCAAGGCTGGATCTGGTGCCAGGGCTGTTTGTTCTCACCGCTTCCTTATAAGAAAACATTATTTTCCAGACTGGGGAACCAAGGCTTCGGGAACCGAGGACATGTCAAAGGCGGCCCACGCTTGCATTTTTGGAACTGGATTTTAATCTAGATGCCCAGGTGTCAAGCCCAGTCCTCTGCTGACTGGAACGCAGTGGCAGATCCGCATGGCAAGCCACCACGAGAACACAGAGCAGATCAAAGGAGTCGCCTGGCAGATCAAAGGAGTCGCCTGGCTCACAACTACGGCTGGGTAAAACCCGCGGCTCAGATGGCAGCTTTGAGGCAGGGGCCATACAGACCAACGCCAGGCATGGCAGTCTCATGTTGTTCCAAAGGACTTGCTTCCTTTTTTGCAGGCTATGGTTGCCAGAGGGGAACCTCTGGCCTAATCCGGCCCACAGAGAGTCCCAGTAGTGCCCTGCCCAATTCCTGACGTCACCAGGTTGCCTCGTCCACAGTGCAATCCTAGCTGAATTTAGGAGTAAGTCCAGCTGAAGTCAAGAGGCCTTGCTTCAGAATAGGCCTGCCTAGCAGGGCGCTGTCAGGCTCCAATCCTACCCTCACTTAGCTGGGAGCAAGTCCCATTGAATTCCGTGGGGATTACTTGTAAGTAAACACATTTAGGAGAGTCCTTCAAGCCTTGCAACGCATCTTGTACACTTGTTAGACTGCCATGTTGTCAAATATGGCAGTACCCCAGTGCTGGTAGCCTTCAGTCCAGGGAGGTCGAACCTCTTTCAGCCTGAGGGCCAAATCCAGTTTCCGAGAAGCCCCAGGGGACTGCATTCCAGTGGTGGGCGGGGCCAAAAGCAAAAGGGGCAGGGCTGAAGGCAGGAAGGGTGGGGCCAAAATGCCAGCATATTTTAACTGAAACCTCTTCCTGCCGGTAACTAGGCCTTAGCAGAGGCATTTCAGCCTTTTAGAACGGGGGAAAACTGTACAACAGCCAGGAAACCACTGAATGATAGGCAGCCGGGGGTGGGGGAGCAAGAAGAAACCACCCGGTGATGTGGGGAAGGGGAAGTGGCCATCCAGGTAACCCTGGCTGTCCGGATTGGGATCTGAGGCAGGTCAGATTTAAACACCCCCCCCGACCTGAGGTTAAAACCCCTGCTCTAGGCTAGTGTGCAGGTACTGCCAAAGGAGTGGAATTAACTGAAAAAGGGAAGTGAGGGTCAGCGTCCAGTTCCCAGGCTGGAAGCAGCTATGGAGACCATCCTCTTTATGGGAAAGATGGCAGCCTGGTCTGCAACACTTGGTGAGGTTTGAGCAGGTTCCGTTGAGCAGTGCTGTAGCTTGCGATAGCGTGACCCTTACGAGCTCGCTGAACTATCCCCGCTGAAGCTGACTCATGCAGCTGTGGAGGTGAGAAGTGGCGGCTTCAAATTGCAGCTCATGTTTGTACTGGCAGGCATCTGAACAGCACTTGGGATGTGCCGGAGTTTCCAAGGGAGAGCGACGGTGGGGCTCTGCTAAGGGAAAAGGCGGCGACTTCCTCTGCAGAAAGAAAGGGCTGCTGCAACTGAGCTGCAGCAGGGGAGGAAAGGAACAGCAGGGCTCTGCACAGCCCAGACAAGGGCCAACGTGATGGCAGGCCGAGCTCACCCGAGTCCCGCTGGCCTCGTCTTCTCATGGCGAAGAAACAGGAGGGAAACCAAGCAAGGCTGGTGCTCGCCCATCAGATCCGGTCAGAAGCAGTGACGGCCCATCCCCAGCTCACTTGGCGGCCACACCAAGCGCCTGCCTCTCGGCCCAACCGACCTCACAGGACCAGTGTGAGAAGGACATAGCAGGACCCCATCAATGCGGCCTTCAGCTCCATAGAGGAATAGCAGGATACGATTGTGAAAAATAAGAATGGCAGGCGTTACTGGAGAGCTTCCTTCCGAGCTGTTCTTCAGTGCTGCAAAATGGTCCACATTTCAAATGAAGAAACCAAAGGATGGTAGTGGTAGGGAAGGAGGAACCGCACTGGAACAAGCAACCTCTTACAGTAGGGGTAGCAGTAAAGACTAGTGGCTTCCATGTCAGTGGGGCGGTGTCAGTCAGAACCAGTCAGAACTCTAAAGGAGCTATCCAAGGTGCAAAGCACCTTGGATAGCTCCTTTAGAATTCTGACTCATTCTGACTGAAACCCGGAGCAGATTCACCGCCTTACTGACATCGGAGCCAACAGCTTCCATGGAGGGGTAGGCAACATGGTGCCCACAGGCACCAGTGTGCCCACAGATACCTTCTTTGGTGCCTCCAAAGGTGCCCTACCACTCCCAGGTGTGTGTGTGTGTGTGTGTGTGTGTGTGTTTAATTAACACATCTTTTTGCCGGCAGCTGGGATTGCTGTGAAGGAAGTTTTCTCTCAGTGCTGAAAACGGTTTTCAAAGGAGTTCTTCGGTGTGTTGGGGCTTAGACCCCACCTCCACCACATACTCAATCTTTTGGGCAGGCCATTTTGTGGTGCTGCCCAGGACAGTTTCTCAAATTGCCAAATGTGCTTACAGCACAAAAAGGCTGCCTACCCCTGTCCTACAGAACACAGGATGTAAAACATCCAGACTTTCTGGAAAGGAAAGGCCACCCTTAAAAACAGACTGCCAGCACGTGTTAGACATATACAGTAAAGCAACATCGGAAATGGCATATCATAAAATGATATTACGACACCAAATGGGACATAAAACAAAATGCTGTCACGCAGAATGCTCCAGTCCTGGCTTCGAACCATTCCATCCCACGCCCCCTCCCTCTGCTTTTTTGTTCCCATCCCCAGTAGTCAGCTATGCTGGTCAGGGAATATTGGGAATTGTAGGACTTTTTTCTGTCCAAACCTGCATAGGATTGTGCCCTCAGTCAGTCAGTTTTCCATATCCACTGAGCATCCTCACCCTCACTGGGCCTTTTTGGCATGGGGGGTGGGGTTGCCCTCTTGGGGGTTTATTCTAAGGATTTTTTTTTTGCACTTCCGCAAACCTTGGAGTTTCCCCGAGCATACAGATGCCTTCCTCATGTATGCAGGTGGTGTTGTAACATAACAGCCAGAATTTGGAGAACTGGAATTGCTATTTGTGCATATGACGATATGTCAACACGGAAAGGTGGTATTCAGAATTGAGTAATGTCAGGAAACAGCAGCGCCTTCACTTCACCTTCACTTGCGTGGCAGGTAGCATTGAGCTGGACCATAGCTTAGAAGTCTGTGGGCCACTGTTCCTTTTCTGTTTGCATACAAACAGCTCCAGTAAAGCTTACACTGGAGAAACCCACTTAATCTCAGGCCTAGGATTGCCCAGCATCTTTATCTCCATTTATTCCTAAATCCAGTCCTTGGATTTATGCAAGAGCACCCACCCTATATTCTTTGTGGACCAAGATTGGCAACACACCTCTGGTTCTTTGTTCCAGTATTGGCCCTCCAGACGGGGTGGGGGTGGGGGGTGCAGCTCTTTGCCATGTACTCGCCTTTCGCAGGGCACATCCAGTCCCTCCAGCAATGTCTATAGTGCAATGCTGTGTCGCTTTTGCTTACACATATGCTTTACTTTGTGCTGGTCTCAAACAGCAAAGGAGCTGCTCCCAAGCCTTGGAAGGTGAATTTATTGGGCCAATTCACTCAGGAGTCTGTCAGTGAGACTCCTTGAGTTCAGAAGGCTTTGGGTGACCATAGGAGCTCTTGGGTCTTACAGCTACAGCCACTCTTGGCCATGGGTGGCTTCTCTTAAGGCTGCCATCTGTAGCTCAGCCTTGGACTATAACTCCCATAATCCCTGATTTTGGCTGGGGATTATAGGAATTGTAACTCAACACATCTGGAGGTCCACAGGTTGGGTGAGGCTGCTGTAACTCATTTATCCTCCAGGAGAGTGTGACTTCTTGCAGGAGCAGGGTAGGAACAGGCAATATGGAGAGAAAGGGAAGCCCTACCAGTTTCCGTGTTCCTCTTTGCTGTTCCAAGGATCAGTCAGTTGCTGGTAAAAAGTGAGCAGGGGAGGGAGTGGGCAGTGGTGCTAAAAGAGGGCTGGAGGATGAATCTCTGAAGTTGGCTATGACAGACTGATAGCTACTACAGTCACCTATAGACTTCTGAGCGTAGGCTCCTGTGTGAATCAACCCCATATGTATTACATATTGGAGAGAGAGAGAGATGCAAAATTAAAATACATGCATTTAAGATTACCACCATTGAAGAAATTCTGACATGATTTAACAAAATCTGCTACAAAAGACCCAACCATCTGGCAAGAAACCAAGTCTGTCATCTTTAGAACTCATCCAGGTAGCCAGTGGGTGTGTGGCGGCTGCTGAGGATCTGCCTGGAAATTCTTGTGCAGACTGTCTCCCTGTCCAGGGCCAGGCATTCTGTGCAGACACCATAAGGCATAGCCTTTTTTTTTTTTTGCGTGACACTGCAAATTACCATACTCATCTTAGGGTAGGGAAGGGCTGGTGCTGGCAAGCCAAAAATACAACAGGGCAGAACACTCAACAGGGCAGAACACCATTCTGCTCTCCTCTTATTGCACCTGCAGGCTGTACTCCAGTTCCTTATGAGGAACGGGAAGCTTGACCAATTGCGGCGGGTGGGGAGGGCTATGGGGGGGCATACAGCCCTCCTATTCCCCACAATGGCATGGAGTGTTCTGCCCTATGGCTGGGGTGGGCAACTTGCAGTCCTCGGGCCAAATGAAACCCTTGGCCTAATTTTAAAAAGCTCTGCAGACAATGGCTCATTGAAAATGTCCTCTGCAAACAAGGATGGCTTATTTAAGCCACGGTGCCTGCTGACATGTGCTGGGCACCATTTGCTGAATTAGCCGCCTGGGCACAGCTTGTCATGTCATCACAACCTGCAGGCTGTTGTGGAGTTATCTGAGCATCGTTTCCCCCTCAAGCAAGCCAGGCCACCTGGGTTCAGACAAAGCAAGCCATGCCGGGGCAAGTAATTAGGCAAATGGTGTCTGGCATGGCTTGTTTAAGCCACAGTGATCATGCGAACTGGGTCAATGAGTTCAGAGGGCTGCTGCACTGACCCAAAGGCTTCTGAACACACAGAGAGTGAGCTGTCCCTCTCCATGCTGGCCCAAGAGGAAGGAGGGAGGGAGAGGGAGAACGAGGGAGGGAGAGACAGAAGCGCTGTCAGAGAGAGAGGGAGAGAGGCTGGCCACAATCCTTTGGGTTCTGGCTCCCCCTTCTGCTGGCTCCAAGCTCACCAACTGCTGGCATGCAGCTCCTGAGAGATTACTCCCGAGGGAATGGAATGGAATGTCCTAGGAGAGGGCATGGGCTATTTGGCTGGCTGGCACACTGAACAGGAGCACTCTACACTGTAACATTTTGTTGTGGGTCCTATTTGTTCCGTTTTGTTATTTTTCTTCTGTTATAATAATCTGTCACCTTTCCAGCAAAAAAGGCAGCATATAATTAGAAATAAAACAAAATAAATACTCAATATAATTGCCAATATAATTTCCTTTCTGCCTGCGCCACTTCATTTAAATGTCAAAGCCCCGCTCCCCTTGAAGTCTTAGCAAACCAACATTTTGTTTTCCATCTTTTAGCAAAAGTTTTACTGCCACCTGCTGGACAAAACGACACATTTCATCTCATGCATAAATGGCAATGCTCCACAAAAGCATATGAAGGTTAGAAACATTCATGTTTCACAATAATAGAGCTGCGCTACAGATTTGTCAAATATTGTTTTTGCCATCTTGGTCACAAAGAATACAGAAGGCAAAGCTGGGAAGGTCATAGTTCTTACTAAACCAAGTTTTTCTGTTAAAGGAGAACACTGGTTTTTTGTATAGTGGGTTTGTAACTAGAACTCCCTCTGCTTTCTTGATCGAGGCACTGTGTCTTTAAGAGCTGCATGACATGCCTAAACACCATGGGTGCAAGTTTTACTAGCACTGCACCTCTATGACAGGGGAAAACTGCGTCTGTAAATTTCAGCTTGTCATGCAGGAAAGGAGTAGCAACCCTGTCTGTCACCAAACCAACTTTGGCTTGCTCTCTTCTTTTTTCATCAGTGCACATGGCATCTCTCTCTCTCTCTCTCTCTCTCTCCCTCCCCCCCCCTTTTTCTCCACCTGGTGCCCTCCAGATGTGTTGGGTTACAACTCCCATCACCTCCAGCAAGCACAAGCCACAATGACTTGGAATTATGGGACTGGTAGTCAAACATCCTTGGAAGGCACCAAGTTGGGAAAGCTGCTCTAGATGGACTTAGAAAGGTTAGGTGCATGGAAATATGTAGGGGAAGGACACCCAGCTTTGGGGAAAGCTGATCCTTGCGCACAATGAACAGTGCCATCCTGTGATTGCCGGAATACCTAAGAGACCTTTGCTGTGCTTGATGTTTTGAGCAGAAACACTGACAAGTGTTTACTTTGAGATTCAGGAAGGAGAAGGAACGCAGCTGGGCTCCTGGCCAGGACCTGATGACAAGAGAGCTGAGGGGTATATAGAGTTGGGACTGGAGTGACACAGAAGGGATTCAGATCAATTGTCAAGGGGGCTTTAACTCCACCTATTTATTTATTTATTTATTTATTTATTTATTTATTTATTTCTATGCTGCCCAATAGCTGAAGCTCTCTGGGTGGTTCACAAAAATTAAAACCAAAGTGCACACAATAAAACAATATAAAATATATAAAACTTTAAAACCACAGTATAACAATACAACCAGAATAAAACCTGGCAGCAATGCAAGGATTTAAAATATAGATTTAAAACAGCAAAGCTAAAAATCTAGAAAGCTAAAATGCTAAAAAGCCTGGGAAAATAAAAAGGTCTTCACCTGGCACTGGAAGGAATACAAGGTAGGTGCCAGGTGAACCTCACTAGGGAGATCATTTCACAACCGGGGTGCCACAGCAGGAAAGTCCCTCTTCCTGGTAGCCACCCACCTCACTTCCTTTGGCAGGGGCTCATGGAGAAGGGCTGCTGAGGATGATCTTAAGGTCTGGGCAGGCACATATGGGAGGAGGCAATCCTTCAGATAACCTGGCCCCAAGCCGTTAAGGGCTTTGAATGTTAATACCAGCACTTTGAATCAGGCCCGGAAATGGACTGGCAGCCAGTGCAGCTGGAAAAGTACTGGTGTAATATGAGCTCACTGGCCAGTCCCTGTTAACAGTCTTGCTGCCCTATTTTGGACCAGCTGAATTTTCCGGACCGTTTTCAAAGGTAGCCCCATGTATAACACATTGCAGTAATCCAGACAAGAAGTTATCAGAGCATGGATAACTGTAGCTAGGCTATCTCTGTCCAGATAAGGGCGTAGTTGGTATACCGGCCTAAGCTGATAAAACATGCTCCATGCCACTGAGTTCACCTGTGCCTCAAGTGACAGTTCTGGGTCCAAGAGCACCCCCAAACTACAAATGTGATCCTTGGAGTGCAACCCCCTCCAAAACAGGTTGAACATCACCTAGCCGGGCAGACAAACCACCCACTAACATACCTCAATCTTGTCTGGATTGAGTTTCAGTTTATTGGCCCTCATCCAGTCCAGTACCGTGCCCAGACACCGATTCAGAACAGCCACTCCATCACCTGGGTTTGATGAGAAAGACAGATAGAGCTGGGTGTCATCCGCATATTGATGGCACCTCAGCCCACACCTCCAGATAACCTCCTCCAGTGGTTTCATGTAGAAGTCAAACAGCATGGCGGATAAATTAGAGCCCTGTAGAACCCCATGGCATAATTGCCATGGCACAGAGCAATAACCCCCCCAGCACCACCTTCTGGAATCAGCCATCCAAGTAGGCGTGGAACCACTGCAGTGCAGCGCCTCCAGCTCCCAACCCAGACAACCTATCCAGAAGGATACCATGGTCAATGGTATCGAAAGCCACTGAGAGGTCCAGGAGAATCAACAGGGTCGCACTACCCCTGTCCCTCTCCTGGCAGAGGTCATCCTACAGGGCGACCAAGGCAGTTTCTGTTCCAAAACCAGGCCTGAAGCCCGATTGAAATGGATCTTGATAATCCATTTCATTCAAGAGTGCCTGGAGCTGTCCTGCAACCACCCACTCAAGCACCTTGCCCAGGAAGGGGATGTTGGCCAGTGGCTATAACAGTGGATGTTATAATTGTTAACATCCTCCGGGTCAAAGTAAGGCTTTTTCTGGAGTGGTCCGATTACCACCTCTTTTAAAGCAGCCGACACCATTCCCTCTCTCAAGGAGGAATTTACAATCTTCCGGAGCCAGCCGGACATCCCCTCCTTGTTTGATTTAATAAGCCATGAAGGGAAAGGGTCAAGCACACAAGTGGTCGATCGGACTTGGCCAAGCACCTTGTCCACATCCTCAGGCTTCAATAACTGAAACTCATCCAATAAAAGTGGACCAGACAGTGCTCTGAACGCCTCTACCAATGGAACTGCATTAATCGTGGTATCCAATTCATGATGAATCTGAATGACTTTATCTTCAAAGTGCCGGGCAAACTTGTCACAGCGTGCAACCGAGGGTTCCAAAGTCTCTCTCCCTGGCCCAGAATGTAACAGGCTGCGAACCACTTGGAAAAGCTCCACTGGACGACACTGAGAAGATGCAATGCTGGTGGAAAAGAACTGTCTCTTTGCCACCCTCACTGCCACAGAGTAGGCTTGATAGTGAGCTCTTACCTGTGTTCGGTCAGACTCAGCGCGAGTTTTCCTCCACCTGCGTTCTAGCCATCTCCCCTCTTGCTTCATTGCCCTCAGCTCAGGTGTATACCAAGGAGCTGGCCGGGCTCTGCTCAGAGGGAGAGGGCGCTTGGGCGCGATCGTGTCAACCGCCCGAGTCATCTCTGCATTCCACAGAGCGACCTGGGCTTCGACAGGAGCACCAGCCACACCAGCAGGAAAATCCTCCAGAGCCCTCTGGAATCCATCGGAATCCATTAGCCTCCGGGGGTGGACCATTTTAATAGGTCCCCCACCCTTGCAGAGGGGGAAGGCTGCCAAGGGTCTAAACCTCAACAGGAAGTGATCTGACCATGACAACGGGACAGATGTTAATTCCTCCACTTTCAGATCACCATCCTCCTGCCCAGCCGAGAAAACCAGATCAAGCGTGTGTCCTTTCATATGCGTTGGGTCGATGACATGTTGGGATAGCTCCATGGTAGTCATGGCGGCCATGAAGTCCTGAGCCGCCCCGGATGCAATGGCAAGGCACACAGATCTAGGACACAGGTAAGTGGAAAGTACAAGAAGTGGAGATGCAGGCAGACAGGACAAACAACTGGCTTCAGCTTGGTACAACTAATAGGATCTTTACATTGCCCATACCAAGTTTAGCTGGTAAATGGCAAACCTGCTCCAGGAATGAAAAAAAAGAAAAAAAGTGACAAAACCTGAGTGTACCACCAGTTGGCAGCATTCATGAGCACAGCACTACTATTTTGGCCGAATATAACATCCCCCTTCATGAAAAGGTTCCTCAGTGGATGTGGTATGCCTGCCTACAGCCTACATTTAGTTAGGCCTGAATAGAGACAATAGTTTCCTGTCCCTCCCAGTTCAGATGTCAAATAACTCAGCACTGCTACCTTGATTGTATTATCACCAGTCAATGCTGTTGGGCTGGAACATTGTGCTTATTTTGCCTACAGTCAAGCTCTAATTGAATTGTCACTGTGGTTTTTTTGGATTTAATTTCCCTCCAATCCCACCACTTACAACCCCATATAATACATGTGCAACTGAGGATAACATCCTCATCATGCATCTGATGAAATGGCCTGTAGTCTACAAAAGTTTATGTCATCCTACCTTTGTTAATCTTCATAGTGCCACAAGATTCTTGGTTGGTTTTGCTGCAACACAGACTAACATGGCCACCCTTCTAGACGTTGTGACTAGGGACAGATGAATCTGTCTGTTTCACTTTCTATAACATTCACATTTTTTTCAAGCATAAGTTTCTTCGGTTTCATTTCTGCATTGGTTGGCTAAAAACTTGTTTCATGCACACGAAAACTGGTACACAGTTTTGTACAGTTTTCATGAATCTGCATTTTTTGCAAGCACTTTCCCCAAGTATATACCTTTTGTGTGCAACTTTCTCCATGTAAGTATTTTTGGATATGATTTTCCCCTACTGTACACATTGTTGTATGCCTTTTTTTAATCGGATGCAGTTTCACTTACCATATGCATTGTTGTACACATTTTTTCATTGGACGCGATTCCTTAGATCTTGCTTTTGCAGCAACTCAGGAACTCAAAGCTATTGTCCAGGGACACAATCATTCAGTGTAATATTTTCAGTGAGACTCCATTGGTGTATGCATTTTTGGACTGTGAACTTCAGCACAAAACTTGGAGAAGTGCAAAAACCTGAAGGATGATTGCTTCAGGTTTTTGTGTAATACTATTTGTGTATTAGTTTGGGAAGCGCAAATTAACTCAGTCCATATGAAAGTACGAACCAAATAAATTTTTGCCCCCATCCCTAGTTGTGACTGAAATGTTTTGAAACTCTCAAGATTCTAATGTAAATATATTGCATTTGAAATAGTTAAATACATTTCATATTATCATGTGATATGAAATGTGCAATGAACCTGGGTTATATTTCTTAGCCTATCTAAGCAGCAGATGCCCAATTGCTCTAAAAGTGTTGGAGAAAATGCTTGTTCTTGCGCTGTTTGTCTATGCGTGCTTTGTCTCTCACAGGGATGAACGCCTATGTAGAAAACTGTAACATATCCACTGGTCACAGGTCACACAATTATACAATTATGACCATCCTCCAAAATCAGAAATTTGTTCTGTGGAATTTTGTGTAATCATGTCAGCACCCCTAGAACCTTGTTACAATGGGGATAGCAATGAAAGCAGAATGTGACGGAAGTAGGTGTCTGCTTCATGTGGCCCTAAAAGCGTTTAGGGAGGGACTGTACTACTTCAGACTGCAAGTGGATGACTGAATGTAAGAAAGGTGGTGGCCACAGATAAAAAACCTCAATATTAGTTCCTGACACCTAATTTTTTGTGCACAAGGAATCGAGTGTGCCACTGACATCTAGTTTTCTAAGAGCCGTGACTATTTTTGTATTGGTATGGAAGAACATTCAGTCATGTGATCCCTACTTGTAGCAATACAGTTTACATACAGCTTTACCACTTCATCTGGAAGGGGCCATTTAGGCCATCATGTCCAACACCCTGCTCAGTGCAGGAATCCAGTTTAAAGCATCTGTAACAGATGACTGTGCAGCCTCTGCTCAAATATCTCCAGTGACAGTGAGATCTCTAGGCAGCTGGTTCCATTGTCTTACTGCTTTGACTGTTGGGAAGTTTTTCCTGATGTTCAACTGAAATCTGCCTTCCTGTAACTTAAGCTCATAATTTTGTGTCCTACCACCTTCTCTGTGACAACTCTTTGTCATTTCTCCCCTCAGTCTTCTCTTCTGGCAAAACATACCCAATTCCTTCAATCTTTCCTTGTAGGATTTAGTTTCTAGTTCTCTGATCTTCTTTGTTACCCTTCTCTGAACTCATTCCAATTTATGTGTATCCTTCTTAAACTGTGGTGTCCAGAACTGGACACAGTATTTGAGATGAGGTCTAACCAGCACAGAGTAGATGGAAAGATTACTTCCCATGATTTAAAAACTATTCCTCTATTGATGCAACCTAAAACTGCATCTGGCTTTTCTTGCAGCCACATCATAACTCGTATTAAGCTTGTGATCAACTACAACACCAGAATAGTTTTCATATGTACTATTGTCAAGCCAGGTATCCCCCATCTTATACCTGTGCATTTGATTTCTCTTTCCTACATGAAGAACTTTGCACATGTTTCTGTTAAATTGCATTCTGTTGTTTTCTGCCCAGTCTTCTAACTTATCAGGCTCATTAGGAATGTTGTTTCTGTGTTCTAAAGTATTAGCTAACCCACCCAATTTTGTCTTATCTGCAGATTTGATAAGCATCCCCCCCCCCCGCAACCTTCTCCTCCAAGTCATTAAAAAATGTTGAAGAGTACAGGGCCCAGGACTGAACCCTGTGGCATCCCACTCGATACCTTCCTCCAGTTTGATGAGAAACCATTGCAGAGCAATCTTTGACTACGGCTCTCCAGCCAGCTGTGGATCCATCTAATAGTAGTGCCATGCAGCTGACACTTAACTAGCTCGCTTATCCAAATATCATTGGACACTTCGTCAAAAGGCTTTGCTTAAGTCAAGATATATTATGTCTGCAGCATTTCCACAATCTACTAAGGAAGTAACCCCATTAAAAAATGAAATAAGATTAGTCTGGCAGGACTTGTTCATCCATGCTGGCTTCCAGTGATCACTGCATTAGGTGCCTACAGATAGAGTGCTTTATAATCTGTTCTAAAATCTTCCAAGGTATTGATGTCATACTGACTGGTCTATAATTCCTTGGACCTTCTTTTGAAGTAACTCAGAGCAATTGTCCAGGGTCATAACCATTCAGTGTAATATTTGCAGAGACTCCAGTGTAAGTGCAATTCTCTTAAACTTCATTGCTACTTTAAATATGGGATATACCACTGTACTTCTTTGTTTTGGGAACATCAAACGAAAAGAGACTGGGGGAGGCTAAAAAGGAGGAAGAGAGAATGAGAAAGAAAGGGTTGGGGGGAGGAACCAGCCACTTCCTGAAGGAACTGGAGAAAGGCACTAGCACACTTTATTCTAGTATGCTACAAAAATTCATTATTGACCTTTATTAGGTACTTTAATAACAAGCATACTTTAAAGTAACAAAAATTATTGTTCTTTGTTTCTTCAGAAAGTCAGGTATTCCAGCAGTTTTCTTTACAATGTGTTGACCTTTTTCATTAAAAAAACAAAACAAAAACAAACCCAAATCACACATTTTTGACATGTTACAATGGGATGGGATGGGGAAAGCGTTCACATTTTAAGAGGTTAAAAACATACTTCTACTTACATTTAATGATGTATGCACTTAAAATGGTTTGCTTCCTTTATATATATATACATATATATACACACACACATATGTCTACACACAAATGGCAATGGAAACAGCCACTTCAGTTTGCAAGGTTTTTGCATTAACACTACTGGGCCACAGCGAGAAATAGGATGCCAAGAGGTGTGGACGTCTGCTAAAGAGACTGAACAAGCTTTGCTTTCATGATCTGGAGGATCACACCACCATTTCGGTATCAACAAACTGAGCTATGGACAATTTTGTCAGGACCAGGTAATGCGATATGCCCAGTCCTGTTAGGCTTTGGGACAGAGGAGTTTTGGAATGTGCCCAAAGTGGTACCTTTGGAGAATACTGAGTGTTGCTGAGGAAGCTATCAGAAGCATAATGGAAGGGCAATGGCCAGTGTTGGATCATTCAACTATGGAAGGCCAAGTCCAAAGCAGAGAACGGAGGGGGGGGGGGCTGAGGAAGAAGCAGACCAGAGAAGAGCATACACAAGAGAAGAAACTTTGTAAGGCTAGGGCAGCTAGGAAAACAACAATACAGAGCCAAAGAGTGAGATTGCTCAATAAGGGCCAGAAGAAGATCTGAAAGGTTTCATCCTTGGCCAGAGTCACCAAAAGCCAACAGGAAGCAAGGAGCAGAGCCAAACATAGACTTGATGAAAGAACAGGGTCTATTCTCATCCCCTAACCCCCACTTCCAGCACAAGCTAAAGAACAGGAGCTCTTCTCTGCAGGAGATGCTGATAAGGAGGACAGGGTAGCTTCTGGTCTTGATAGACAATGGCAGACCAAGTTGACCTTCTTTGTGCTTCGCTTGTTGATGATTTGATAGGTGATGAGATAATGTCTTATCACCATTTTTTTCCTGAAATACTGAGGCTCCAGGAAGAAGCAAACTAGACACATATTAGATTGTTCACAAGAATGGTCACCACACCAAAGAAAAGCGGGGAAACATTCACCATCTCACTACCAAATCAGAGTGGTTGTATGATTTGGATCTAACTGATCACAGTTTCAGACTGGGGTTCACTTTTCTCCATAGGACAACTCTTTATGTTTCAACCCTTCTTTGTCCTACAATCATGTCTGGCATGATGCACCTCAGCTGTTATTGCTTTCCTCTTGTAGCCTAATATGGATTCTGGGTATGCAGGATTCTGTCACAGTGCAAGTAGTTAGATTAGATGAACCTCTGGTCCTTTCCAACCCTAAATATTCTATTTTAACAACATCTGAACTTTGTTTAAGGAGTGTTTTTGATTAGTAATTAAGGCTGCAACCCTATATCTACCAAGTTGAGAGTAAGCCCCATTCTGCTCAATGGAACTTCTGAGTAGATATGTATAGGATTCTGCTATAAGCCTGCAGTCCTAGGTGTACTTACTTGAGAGTAAATCCCACTGAATACTGTAGGATTTACTTCTGGGAAAACGCATTTAGAATCAACTCTGCATGATGCAGAATGTTATTTATGTTACTTATTACTATCATTTCTGCTGCAGCAAAATTATGTCAGTCATGAACTTGGAGCATTATATAAGCACATGGAAGAAACTATCAGGGAAATACCAGAAAACCCTCAGATGCAATCCTGTTTTTGACATTTGAGACTAAAGGGTGACTCTAGTGTAACAATGCTATCAAATGAAAACAAGAATTGGGACATGATCCCAAACCCCACATAACTGCTCCATTAGTGTGATGGTTGAAGTATACATGGTAAGAAACTTGAGTTACCAATGAAATTTCCCCTTCTCGCCTCTGTAACGTGTAGTTCCTCATCGCATGTCCTAAAATCATTAGGTTGGATCCAGGCTTAGCCATACTTTGGGTAAAGCCATTAAAATCAGTGGGACTGAAGGTAGCTAGGGCTAAGTTAATTCCCGTTGTTTTCACTGGATGTACCCCAAGCATGACTAAATCTGGATCCAGTTCATGATGCAGAGTGTTTCCCCATCTCCCTGTTCTAATAACTGGTTGCCATCAGTATAGCAACAATGTAATGACACCAGGATATGGAGCAAGTTGTGCTACTTTCAACAGAGCACTCAATATGAGGCTGATATTTGGCAGCACTCACATGTTTCTTACAAAGTGCACTTCTGCCCTTAATCTCTATCATCTTGGTTATATCTGTCCAGACTGACTGGGCATCCTCACTGTAGTCACAGCTGTACATGCCTATATGTAAATATACCACTCCTCTTTAACCAAATCTTGGATTGTCTGGACGTTCAGGAGTTCCTCCAGGCTACTGAAGAAGAATGACATTTCACTGTAATTCCACTGACTTTGGTTCAAGCCCTTGATGAGTCATTTTGTCCTTGTAACCTCAGAAGGGAATCACATTCTACAGCTCAACGGCGGAAAGATGTCATGAATATCTATTTATGTTGTCTAACAATGTTATCAGTAATTTCCTCTGGCAAACACTGTACAGCACTGGAATACTACAGTGCTAGGGGCTACATAAGCACCTAGAGAAAAAGGAAGTCATTTACTTATAATAACCCTTATTTATACATTGAGAGCATGTCCAAAGGCATTTCAAGCAGAGAGATAAAGATTTTTAAACACAAACTGCTTTACAGATTTATTCAAAAATGTAAAAATGTAAAACCTAGTTTGTTTATTGGAAAAGCCTTTGCTATTACAACGTACTACCCTTATGCTAGGTGTAGTGGTGAACAAGAGTTGGAAAGATGGCGTAGCATCCTCACATAATGCCATCTGTGGCAAACAGTTTCTAGTTTCTGACTGGGGTAGTAAGCACTGTGCGATATTAAGTAATGTACACTGTATCGTCATTAGGGATCTGTTCTCATAATACATTGCTCTTAAACCAAATTTTCTGAATGCAGCATAGGAGCAAAAAGATAGAACTTTAAAATCTGCTGAAGCTAATTCTACATCATTGAGCATAAACGACAGCCACCTACTACATAATCACTTCTTATATCTCATATGTATTCATCTCATTCAGACTGATTTCCAGAATGAATGGGTGTGACTTGAAGCCTTAAGAGCAGCAGATGTTGCAGTTGAGTCAGAATTACTATAGATAATGCGCCTCTTGACCCACTGGATAACAACAAAAATGGAACTGTCCACAGTCAGCTGTATTTGCTTTCTACTTTGTGCTAGTTGGAGTAATTACCCTGGACCTCTGAACCTACTCAGGAATCTCTGCATTGTTATTTGTTAAGAACGTTCATTTTACTACTCACAGAACAAAAGAACTGCAAAATTTCACAGCAGCTGTGTATGATTACATTTCTGATGCCAAGACAATCTCCACATTGCTTCTGAACCTATCGCGTTCTGTTTCCCAAAGTGGTATCCCTTACAGCAGTGGCTCCCAAACGTGTCAGGTTATATAGTCTCCATGGAACAGTAAGTCAAGCATGTACCCCACACAGCTCTTCGGCAATCCTCACTCCATCACCAACTAGGGCTGGCTCAACCTGAGGCAGAGTGGGGTAGCTGCTTCCAGAGGCAGATTTTAGGTGCCATCAAAGGATGGCACTTGGTCTGTTATTTAAATATGTTATTCTTAACCACAGGATTGACACATTTGGATTTTCTGCCTCAGGCACCAAAATGTTTGAGTGTGCCATTGTTGCCACAATCCAGGGCTTATTTTATCCTAGGCGAAGGGAGGGCAAGCTGTTGCTCAGCCTAATTTCATGAGGCTTTCAGCTTGATTTCAAAAGCCCTTTCCTTCCAATCAGCTTAGACCTCTGGCAAGAGTGATCTGTCTCTTCCCTGGCACCCTGTTGGTCAGGGAGGAAGAAGGGGGAGGGGGGTGCTGGAAAGAGAGGAATGGGTGGCCCATTCACTTTTGGCTCTGGCCCCACCCATTACAAGTTTAGGTCCTGCCCACTGCCTGCATGTGGTCCCCAACAGATTACCACAAAGGAAATGTGGCCCTTGACAGAAAAAAAATTCCCCATCCCTCTCCTAGATTCTGAGGCTCCCTAATGTTGTCAGAAGGCAAGGAGGGGAATGAAAATATGCTACATAGAACTTTTGGGGGAAAAGATTCTCCCTCCCCTGGAGCTGCCAGTGGAGAAAATATGGACAGAGTTGGGGTATCCATCACTCCATGGGTTTTCTTAAGTATCCTCCTCATTAATGAGATTTTGCATTGTAATACACCAGTTTGGGTACTACCAAACTCGCAGTATGTCCACCTTTGCAGAATGAGAAATCAAGTCAGAAATAGTCACTGCATTGTACATTTGCTACAGACAGAGTAAACAGAACATGTAGGCAAGAGAAACCGATTGGCGTTGTGTTTCTAACTAACTGTACCATGAAGGTCAAATGAGCTGTGCAGAAATGGCGGATTAAAAGTTATACCATTTCCTCTTTAGCATGAAACAAGAGAGTCTTGTTCGTAAAGATGCTCAGCTGAAAGAGTTGTCCTATCTGCTTCCTGGCCACCAGAACAGGAATTCTCTGTGTTAACTGCCTCTGCCCTCTGAAATATTTTCTTTTAAAGTATTCTGCTTTTCAGTCAAATAATTAGAAAAGTGTACAAACCTCCTTGATGCATGTATATTAATATGTTTATCTAGTGACAACTACACCCCCTTTTAAATTTATTCCCCTTATGTGACTTTTCATGCATGCCTTCTGAATGTTGCATTCGGCGACAGTTTCTAATGAGCTGGTGGGTAAATCCATGATTGAGTCTCTCTCCAGAGAACCACTTGTATGTCTGGCTGATCTATGTTTAGAAGGCAGCTCTTGGCAATCAGACTTTTTTTTTTTTTACACTTGTCAACATTCTCCTTCATCACAGGCTTCCTTCCCAAGCTTCTTCTCATTTAACGTTGATGTACAAAAGCTGTTACTCGGTTTTGTTTTGTGCTCATTCTAGTGAGGATTGGCTTAGCAGAACTGCAAGACAGAGAAAGAAAGAAAGAGAGAAAGAGAGGCAAGTTTAGTGCTGGAGAACATATTAACAGAAGTATTCCGTGGGTTCTCTGTCCTCCAAGGGTGGACACTTCGCATGTCTATTTGTTGTGAAAGACAACAACAAAAGCTGGAGATCTTCAAATAGAGGCTAGATAGCCATCTGTTGAGGATGCTCTAGTAAGGGGAGGGCAACTTGTGGCTTTCCAGATGCTTGAGCCTACAACTCCCATGATCCCTCACCATTGGCTATGCTGGCTAAGGCTGATGTATTCAGATTTTGTAGGCCAAAAAAATCTGGAGGGCCACAAGTTGCCCACCCCTACTCAAGTGCCTGCATTGAGCAGGGGGTTGGAATGGATGGCCTAGAACGCCATTTTTGATACTGTGAAAATAAGACTAAATGGAGCACAACCTAGATGAGACTTACATGATTGATGAATCCACATAAAACCAAATATATAATAAATTTTAGTATTCTACATATATATATATGGAGATCTAGAACAGATCACAAAGATAAATGGAGGAAAAAGGTATATATATAGACCACACGCTTAAACTAGTTTCAAATCTCCGGGGTCTCATAAAAGGAATTTTGGGAACTATATTACTATGTAATTTATTAAGCAGCTAAAAAGGCAGTGGGCACTTTACAAAGATTATCTACAAGCTTACAGTCTCAGCTGAGACACAATCCACAAGGAAAGAGCAGGGAGTGCAGAAGCAGCAAATCATATGAGGAGACATTAAATCCTTCCTGAAGAGGATGTCAGATGTTGAAGTTGGACAATGCATTTCAGTGATAAGGGAAGCTAAGGAAAATGCGCACAAGCAGGAAACAGAGGTGCCTGGGTGCACTGTCCCCATTGTATGCCATTTTATTGTTTTGAGTTTATTGCGGTTTTATTGTTGTACACCAATTAGACATTGTTTTATGATAAGCAGGTTAGAAATTAGGTTAAATAAAATAAATTGGGCACTTAAACAGAAGACTGGTGGCAGATGTGAAGATGATGAGTAGGTAGAGAAAGTGAAGGAAAAGAAGACGCATGGGAAGGTGTGAGATAATGGAGACATATAGGGGTAACTAACAGGTGAATGGTGTAATGGTTACAGTGTTGGGTGAGACTGAGGAAACTCAAGTTCAAAACCTCACTGGAACTTACTGGACCAGTCTGCATGATTGCCGCAGCCCACCATGGTTTATTTAAGTGCTGGCTGCCCTTTTGAATATTCAAGCTGTGGCGGGCGTGGCTTATTGTGTCGTGTGAATCTGGTGAGGGTGGCTTATGCGAGGCTTAAACAACCCTCGCACATCCTATGGGCTATTTTGTTTATCCCTCGCATAAAACCCCCTTGCTGGGTTTGCATGACACAATAAGCCACAGCGACTGCCCACCATGGCTTGAAGACTGAAAAGGGTGGTGGGCATGTGCTGCAACCCACTGTGGTTTGAATAAGCCGGGGTGGGCTGTGGTGATCATGTGAACCTGGTCACTGAGTAACTTTCACGCATTCACACTTTCTCTCAGCCTAACCTACCTCACATGGCTGTTGGGAGGAGATACTGGGCAGGTTCGCATGACATGACAACCCATCCTGCTATTAAGCTATGCAATGTGGGTTGTTTGTGGACAACCCACAGCATGCCTGACAGATGACTGGGTCACCGTGGGTTGTACTCCCCCTCCTTCGCCTTGGTCCTCCAGCCGGCAGCTCAGTGCCCTTCTCAGCAGAACCCATCTTGTTTTGTCCTGTCCTGTCCCCCCTCTGCTCTAATTGCAACCCCTTTTCGTTTCCCAGCTCCTTTTTTTAACTGTTTTTTTTGGTCGGTCTTCCACAATTGTGCAAGAGTGCACTTTTGCCTGCCCGATAGCTGTATTTGCCCTGTACTTTCCTAGTATGTTGAAACTGTCAACAGGAGCGGGGAAAGATGGGAAGAAATAAGTGCACCAAAAGGGGGGGGGACAATATCTCCCACTTGGCAAGTTAATCCTCAAGGTTTTAAGTGTTGAACTGACACTTGCCAGTGTCCTTGCCAGTGTCCTTCTTCCATTCCATGCTTCTCTGAGTCTACAGAAAGTCCTTTTAAGAGAGATCTAGGCTCCCCCCACTTTTCACAGCTCCCATTTGGAGCAGTTACTGCCATAGTTAATGCGAATGGGAGATGCAAAAAGGACTTGCTGGAGACTCGGAAGGGTGGAATGGCAGCAGGGTACCCCAAAGTGTCAATTCAACATTTAAAACCCTGAGGATCACCTTGCTAAGTGGGCAATTCTGTCCCCTTTTCCCAACCTGCCACTGTCTAACTGTGCGCAAATTAGCCTATATGCAGTCTTGTCTTTCAATTTCCTTGTATGTTTCATACTAAACTTTGTGTTTTTTTGACAGCTGAAACATACAAGGATATTGACAAGGCAATGCTATGCATATGTGACAGGCGCAAGTGCACACTTTGGCAACTGCGAAAATCTAGCCAAAAGACCAATAATTTAAAAATTGTGAACACATTTGCACACATTTCTGGGGCTGAAAAAAAATTACAGCCCCATTTGTGCAAATGTCAGGGGTCATTTTTTTTTTTAAGAGGGCGGGCCAATGAGTGACAGCCCCTCCAAAGTGCCATTTGGGCATTGTTGGAGGGGCTGTCACTGGCGAGGGAGGCTTGAGGCAGCTCGAGGTGGTGCAATTGGTAAGAGTGGCAGGGGGTTTTACCACTCTTGCTCAGCAGCTCTGTACCCAATTGCCACAACCCATGATGGGTTGGCTCTGCTGGGTTCAGATGACATGCCAACCCATCCTGGCTAAAACAACCCCTAAAACAAGCCATGGGTTGTCAGGGTGGCTTGTTGGCCCAAAATACGCCACCCTGTGAGAAGTCGTCTGAATTTGGATGACACGACAACCCACTGTGGCTTGTTCCCCAGGATGGGTTGTCGTGCTGTGAGAACCCAGTCAATGGGTGGGGAACCATGTATGCCACCCTGAACTCCTTGGAGGAAGAGTGGGATATAAATGGTGTAAACAAATAAAGCAAAGAAGAAGAGGCTGCAAGGGACAGTGTAGAGGAGGGGACTCTCAGCTTGATGGAAACGTTTTCAGTGGCTATGAAAGAGGCAAATTCCATGTTAGGGGTTGTTAGAAAAGGGACTGAAAATAAAACATCATAATGCCTTTATGTAAACATACAGGTGCAGACAGTATACTCTCTATAATTCTGGTCAGCCTTTAAAAAAAAAAAGACATTGCAGAGCTGGAAAAGGTGCCAAAAAAGGGGGGGGGAACTATAACGATCAACGGATTGGAGAATCTTCCTTATGAGGAAAGGTTAAAGCAGGAGTGAGTAACCCTGTGGCCTTCCAGATGTTAGGAACATAGGAAGCCAAGCTGGGTCAGACCCTGGGTCCATCTAGTCCAGTATTGTCAACACTGACTGGCAGCAGCAGCTCTCCAGGGTTTCAGGCAGGGTTTTTTTCCTCTACCACTGAGCTACGGCCTCCAGCTCCCATCAGCCCCTGTCAGCATGGCCAATGGTCGGGGATGGTGGGCACTTCAGCCCAACACCATCTGGTGGGCTGCAGGTTCCCTGCCCCTGATTTAAAGCATTTGAAACTGTTTACTTCAGGAAAACCCCCCAATATGAACAAATAGTAAAATGTGTGAACAAAATAGATGTAGAAGATGTCCAGCCTCCTCCCATAAAACTCATCTTCAGGGTCACCCAATGACATTGATTGACAGATTCAAGAAAGGTGGGACAATTTACTTCCGCACACGGTGAACATACTTCAGCTTAAGAATTGTACTGCTACAAAATGGAATGACGGCCACTGACTGAGACTGAGATGGTTGAAGGTGGATTAGACAAATTCATGGAGCACAGGACGCTGTAGCCCAGACACCTAAATCACGCCTCCACGTCCACAGGCTGCAGTGTGCCTCTAGATACCAGTTGCTGGGTAGCAAGCAAGGGGGAAGCAAGCTATTGCTGGCACTTGCTAGGTAGACTCTGTCTCTTCTTGCATTATGTGATCAAAGGCATCCAGGGGAGGGCAGCAGAGGTAAACATAGCTGAAAGTGTCTTCTTGAGAGAGAAAGAACTGAGGCTGAACTAGAATTCCCAGTACTCACCCAAAGTGTCAGTTCTCAGAGATCTTTATGGGGAGCCATGACAATTAAACATAAGAATATAAGAAGAACCCTGCTGGATCAGACCAACACCCTACCTAGCCCAGCATTCTGTTCACACGGTAGACAGTCAGCATGCCCACAAGCAGGACATGAGTGCAACCGCACCCTCCTGCTCATGTTCACCAGCAACTGGTATACAGAGATGTGCTGCCTCTGATTCTGAAGGTAGCATATAGCCATCATGACTAATAGCCTTGTCCTCCATGAATCTGTCCAATCCCCTTTAACAGCCATCCATGTTGGTGGCCATCACTACATCTTGCAGTAACGAAACCCACTGATTAACTATGCACTGTGTGAAGAATTTCCTTTTATCTGTCCAGAATCTCCCACCATTCAGCTTCATTGGACAATCCTGGGTTCTTGTATCAGGACAGAGGGAGACGTTTTCTCCACACTTTCTTCACACCATGCATAATTTTGTATACCTCTATCATGTCTCCCCTTACTCGCCTTTTTTCTAAGCTAATGCTCCCAGACACTGCCACCATCAAAATTTCCTTCAAACTTCTTTAAATGCAGAAGAGTAATTCAACATACTTTTCCTTTTTTAGTGGAACCTAAGCATAATTCCAAGTAATGGACTTGCACTCATACTGCGAAAAGCCTGCAGAAAGCTCCTCTTCTGCAGGCCTTTGATGTGAGAGTAAATAAATCATGCCTCAACTATTTACTCTACCTTAGGGGATAGCAACTTATTTGGCCTTGAAAAAAACCATATGTTGAGCTTCTTTGGAAAGTGAATTCTCCTCTGCACCCATTACCATATTCTGTGCAATTCTGGTACTCCTGCAAAATCTCCACATATGCACAGTCCTGACTTGGACGCACCTACAGATAAGAGGCACAATAACTGCTGAACGGCCACATCTCGTCCCCCGAGATGGTGCACCACCACAGATGGCTACAAAAGGCTCTGGGTGTTTTTGAAAGTTTATGGAATGTTTTGCAGAATGCTCCGCTCTTTGGTTTTGTTACTTCTCATGTCAAAATGAAAACATAGTATATTATAATTAGCCCTGAGAGATAAGTGTTGATCCAAATAAAGTTACTGCCAAACTATGGATTTCTGAGTTTTTATTATGGGCTAATGCAGCTGCCTTTGTTTTTATGTTTTTTTTAACCTATCAATCTAAGTAAATAATGGAAGAGTTTTAACAAAGGACGTCAAGGATCATGATCCAGTCTCAGTAGTGGCCATTCTGTTGTCAGACTAGGGGGGCGGTGGTTTGCTACTGATCTCTCTCCCATTGCACTGGTGCCAGAAACAAAGCCCAGGCCAAGTACTAGTAGAAGCACTCCTACAGCACTGGGCAGGAAATGCCGCAGATGGCGAAGAACACAGAAACAAAGATGACATCCCCCTGTGTAAAGTTTTCCTGGTAATAAGGGACCAAGCAAGTATTTCCCTAGATGTGAGTAAAGCAAGCCACGGTTAACCGCAACTGCTCAATCGGCTTTATACGGTCAATCTTCCCATAATTTGATCTACAGTCAAACCTAAGTGGGTTAAATCTAACATTGCCTTTGAGTTGCTCTTATTATTCTTTTAAACCCACACAATTGATTGCCCATTTTCAATTCAAAGCCTTCTCTATGTTTTATTAAGCACTGAAACCTTCGAAATTCCCTTTCAGGGACAAAACACTATTGAAAGCTTTAGTCAACTTTTTTACATTCCGAGGTTATGCAGATGAAAGAGGGAATTTTATAAATGTCACAGGCTACCAGTTAATGCTACACAGAGCAACCACTGCATAAATAAGTTATTCCCCCCAATCAATGTTGCACACACTGTTCTGGCCTTGTAATTTATCACGTGCTGTGTAATCCTTGAAGGCTTATTTTCATCCGAGCAACCCCCTCCCACATCTCTTCTCTTCTCTTTTTAAAACTGTCACACGAATCACAGTTAATGAATGCAGCATTTAGGGAGGCCACATTGTCCAAATTAGCCAACTGTTTAGAGGGTTCTGAAGGCCTTCCTGTCATGCTCACCTCCTGGCGAGAAGTTGATTCCTTGCCGCTGACCTATTCAATTTGAAGTCTTGTCTGTTGTTGGTGAGGACGCATGGCCTTAAGGGGCTTACAGCATTTTAGTGTTTTTAAAATTCCATTCCTGGGAGAGAGAACTCTCCCGATAATTCTTTTTGCAAGACAGACAGGCTTCAGAAGGGTGTCTTATTGGTTTCTTAATACACATACACACACACACATTTAATTTGCAAGTGGTAGGCTGTGTGAGATTTTGAGGCACTGTTGTAGCAACAACACATCTCATTTATAACTGCTGCTCCTTCCTGATACAGGACAGATGTATACAGACTAGTCAAATGTCTTTCATTGTAACGGATGGGGTGATGTACCAGGAGTCCTCAAACGTTTTGGGTTGGTGGTCACATTTGGAATTTTGAGAGGGTGTCATGGATGCTCTCATAAAATGGCTGCCATGGGGGAGGCTTGCCCATTCATAAAATGGCTGCCATGGAGCGCACTGCCCATTTCCCACAAGGCAAACTGGTAAGATCAAAAGGAAAGTAACTTGTCCAAGAATCTAAGTACAAGGCACAGATGGTATCGGAGCACCATTACACAAAACCACACCTTTAAACCCAAAGATGATGCTAGAGGGTGGCACGACTGGAAACAAAGCCTGATAAGGAGACTGAAAGAAGTGGACATGTTCAGCATTGAGAAGAGAAGACTTGAGGGAAGATAGGATAGCGCTCTTCAGGTACTTGAAAGGTTGTCACAGAGAGGAAGGCCAGCATCTCTTCTCGATCATTCCAGAGTGCAGGACATGGAATCATGGGCTCAAGTTACAGGAAGCCAGATTCCAGCTGAACATCAGGAAAAACGTCCTGACTGTTAGAGCAATACGACAATGGAACCAATGACCTAGGGAGGTGGTGGGCTCTCCCATGCTGGAGGCATTCAAGACGAGGCTGGACAGCCATTTGTCAGGGATGCTTTGACTTGGTTTCCTGCATTGAGCAGAGGGTTGGACTCGATGGTCCAGTGTTCCAACCCTACTATGCTATGATTCTATGATTCATTTTGCAGCATGCCAGCCTCCCAGTTAAAAAGAAGTTCTTAATTTTAAAAAATCTTAAGAAATAAAATAAAAATCAGGACCTGGTGGGAGTCACGAGAAGTGTCCATGGGCAAACTGGTGCCCTCAGGTACCACATTGGAGACCCTCAGGAGTCTATGCATTCCAAGGACTACTGTGGGGGGACAGCAATGCATCCCTGTGGGTAGACACACATCCCTACTCTCCTGAACCTTGTCTCTGAAGGCTGGGCAACAGAGTATCAAAGGGGAAGACAGAGTTTGCTCTCACTGAAATGCTTTTAAGTGCAGTGTTTGATTTTCCCCCAAATAGGGATGAATAGAAGCCGATTTATTTGGGGAAAGTAAAGGGGTGCCCTGAGGGGCATCTCTGGGGTATCCCTTTGGCCCTGGTGAATCCAGTCTCTGAAATGAGGGCCAAATTTGTCCTTCTTGCACCTATGTCCCAGATCACACCCCGTTTACTTTCTCTCACAGGAATCAGTAGGATCCTGCCACCATCTGGATTGTCCCATGAGTTCATGTGTGTATTGTTTATTGATTGAATAAACCATTTATATCCTACCTTTCAATTAAAACTCCAAAGGCACCTAACGCAATGCACATTGAAACAAATGCCATAAAGTTATTTTTACAGCCCAATTAATGTAAGTTACGCTGTAGTCATTGTGAATAATGCTGCGGAAACCCAGTGGTATCAATAGACAGGAAGTCCATCAGCAAATCAAGCAACTCCAAAAGCTCTCTGAAAGAAGACTGTCTTGACTGCCATTAGAAGACCGGAGATGGGACAGAAGGGGACTCACTGGGAAGGGAGTTCCACAGTCTTGGTGTCACTGCTGAGAAGGCCCTAACCGAAATATCCACCCACTGTGCCTCAGATGGTGGAGGGCCCTCAGAGAAGATCTTATGAATATACAGTGGAGGTGAGGAATAGATTTCAGGGATTAGACCTGATAGACAGAGTGCCTGAGGAACTATGGACGGAGGTCCGTAACATTGTTCAGGAGGCAGCAACTCAATCCATCCCAAAGAAAAAGAAATGCAAGAAAGCCAAGTGGCTGTCTGATGAGGCTTTACAAGTAGCTCACGAAAGAAGGGAAGTGAAAAGCAAGGGAGAAAGGGGAAGATATATCCAACTGAATGCAGAGTTCCAGAGAATAGCAAGGAGAGACAAGAAGGCCTTCTTAAATGAACAATGCCAAGAAATCGAGGAAAACAACAGAATGGGAAAGACTAGAGATCTCTTCAAGAAAATTGGAGATCTCAAGGGAACGTTTTGTGCAAAGATGGGCATGATAAAGGACAAAGAAGGCAGGGACCTAGCAGAAGCAGATGAGATTAAGAAGAGGTGGCAAGAATACACAGAACTATACAGGAAAGATCTGAATGTCCCTGATAGCCATGATAGTGCGGTCACTGAACTTGAGCCAGACATCCTCGAGAGTGAAGTCAAGTGGGCCTTAGGAAGCAT
Organism: Heloderma suspectum; assembly: GCF_057233095.1. NCBI lineage: Eukaryota > Metazoa > Chordata > Lepidosauria > Squamata > Helodermatidae > Heloderma > Heloderma suspectum. The sequence continues at coordinate 105,051,025 of NC_139464.1, forward strand.
TAGTAACAACAAAGCTAGCGGAGATGACAGTTTTCCAGCTGAGCTATTTAAAATCCTAAAAGATGATGCTGTTAAAGTGCTGCATTCAATATGCCAACAAATTTGGAACACTCAACAATGGCCGCAAGACTGGAAAAGGTCAGTTTACATTCCAATTCCAAAGAAGGGCAACGCCAAAGAGTGTTCAAACTACCGCACAATTGCGCTCATTTCACATGCCAGCAAGGTGATGCTCAAAATCCTACAAGCTAGGCTTCAGCAGTATGCGAACCGAGAACTACCGGAAGTACAAGCTGGGTTTCGAAGAGGCAGAGGAACTAGAGATCAAATCGCCAACATTCGCTGCATCATGGAGAAAGCAAGAGAATTCCAGAAAAATGTCTATTTCTGCTTCATTGACTACGCTAAAGCCTTTGATTGTGTGGATCACAACAAACTGTGGCAAATTCTTAAAGTGATGGGAGTACCAGACCACCTTACCTGTCTCCTGAGAAACCTGTACGAGGGTCAAGAAGCAACAGTAAGAACCAGACATGGAACAACTGAGTGGTTCAAAATTGGGAAAGGAGTACGACAAGGCTGCATATTGTCACCCTGCTTATTTAACTTATATGCAGAGTACATCATGAGAAATGCCGGGTTGGATGAATCAGAGGTCGGAATTAAGATTGCTGGGAGAATTATCAACAACCTCCGATATGCAGATGATACCACCCTAATGGCAGAAAGCGAAGAGGATCTAAAGAGCCTCTTGTTGTGGGTGAAAGAGGAGAGTGCAAAAGCTGGTTTGAAACTCAACATTAAGAAAACTAAGATCATGGCATCTGGCCCCATCACTTCCTGGCATATAGAAGGGGAAGAAATGGAAGCAGTAACAGATTTTACTTTCTTGGGCTCCAAGATCACCGCAGACGGTGACTGTAGCCATGAAATTAAAAGACGCTTGCTCCTTGGGAGGAAAGCTCTGGCAAACCTAGACAGCATAGTAAGAAGCAGAGACATCACCTTGCCGACAAAGGTCCGTCTAATCAAAGCTATGGTTTTCCCAGTAGTAATGTATGGCTGTGAGAGCTGGACTATAAGGAAGGCTGAGCGCCGAAGAATTGATGCTTTCGAACTGTGGTGCTGGAGAAGACTCTTACGAGTCCCCTGGACTGCAAGGAGGTCAAATCAGTCCATCCTAAAGGAAATCAACCCTGACTGCTCATTGGAAGGACAGATACTGAAGCTGAAGCTCAAATATTTTGGCCACCCAATGCAAAGAGAAAACTCCCTGGAAAAGACCCTGATGCTGGGAAAGACTGAAGGCAAAAGGAGAAGGGGACGGCAGAGGATGAGATGGCTAGATAGCATCACCGATGCAATGAATATGAACTTGAGCACGCTCCGGGAGAGAGCGCAGGACAGGAAGGCCTGGCGTGCTATGGTCCATGGGGTCACAAAGAGTCGGACACGACTGAACGACTGAACAACAAGGCCCATATGGGAGAAAAGGCAATGAATTTGGGACTCCAACTGTCTGGAGCTTTAAACAGTACTTGGGCCTGGAAAACAACTAGAAGCCAATGAAGATAATGTAAAATTGGGAATATATGCTCCATGCAGCCAGCCTTGGATAATATTTTGGGGTCTGCACTCTGAACCAGGGTAATTTCTCCATTCCTGTTACTGTTTTTTGGTCTGATACTGAGGTCTGACACAATTTTTCCAAGTGTGTGTGAAAAAGAGGCAGAAGGTTGGGAACTAGCTAGTGCATTAATGCATAGATCAGCCTTCTCCAGCCTGTTGCTCCCCAGATGTGTTGCACTACAATGTCCATCATCCCCAAATAGCCTGGGGGGGAGGCTGGGACAAATTCTCAGAGGAGAGACAAAGATACAACTTTGCACATGATGACTTGGTTCATGTGAATTGTTATTGTTTTGATTGTGGGTTTATTTTGGTTTTATTTTGATTACTTAAGCCAGGGTGGCTTATTTAAATCACGGTGTGTGCTGGGTTTGACTTCCATAATCACCACCTGGATGTGGCTTGTCATGTCGTCTGAACCTGGGCAGCATGGCTTGTTGGAGGGGAAAACAACCCTCCAGTAACCAATGGGCTTATTTTGCCATGGTGGCTTATTTTGATCATGCAAGCTGGTCCAATGTGGGATGATAGTAGACTCTGAAATTCACTTAATTTCAAGAGGTCAAATTAAGAGAATATGAATGTAGAGGCAGATTGTGAATTTTTCCAATTTCTTTTTGATATTCTCCCCATATTTGTAGACATTGTTTTAAACGGATTTTCATCAGAATACATACTGGAAGGATATTCAGTACAATTAAATTCAGATCAGTGAAAAATTGAGATACTTCCTCCAAAGTCCTACATTTTAAAAAAAATCTGTGTCCAAAGGAGGGAAGCACAATTATTATACACATGAAAATAAAATACCTTAAGTTCCCAGAAAGGAACAGGCAGCCTTTGCAGCCAATTGCTACCCATTCATTTTGTGGCAAGCATGTTGCTCCAGTTTATTAACTACTCAGTTGACTGGCGTTGTTTAAAGGTCAGCTTTCAAAGGGTTAATTCTTTTCTGCTCTCTTTCCAACCTGCTGTGATTATTATAAAGGTTTACCAAGATGCTGATGGAGAGCAAATGGGTTTCTTGATGAGGTCAAGCCCACGGCCATTCCAGCATCCAATTATCTGTCAAGAGGCCCTTTAACAATGTTCAAATGGCAAATTTCCTCCTCATACAGCACATAAAAGTGTTCCAATGATATGGGGAGTCAAATGGAGATTATTTACAAAATTATGGCTATACACTTGGGGCAGAAAAAGTGAGAAAGGTGGGCAGATAATTAGAGTGCCAAATAGACATACAAGCCTGCTGGACACAAAATATTTGTGTGAGCAGATGCCTGTCCTATTGCTTGAATGTTCACGGATATGCCAGTGATATTCTACCCACATCCCACTGTTCTGCTACGGCTGGTCACCTTTTGATTTTACTTATTTATTAATTACATTTAGATCCTGCTATTTCTCCAATGGGCTAAGGTGACATACTTAGATCCCTACCACTATTTTATCCTCATGACAACCCTGTAAGGTATGCTAGACTGAGAGACAGTTAGTGGCCCAAAGTCAGCCAGTGAGCTTCATAGCTGAGTGAGGATGTGAATCTGGGTCTCTCCAGCCCTCATCCAGCACTGTAACCCTGGGCTGGGGAACCTGTCCCCCTCCAGATGTTGTTGGATTACATCTCCCATCAACCCTAACAACTGGCCACGTTGCCTGGGTCTGATGGGAGTTCGAGTCCAGCAACATCTGGAGGGCGACAGGTTCCCCACTGCTCTAACCACTATACCACACGGGCTATCTATTAATTATGGGAGTAATTTCAAACTGTGTGTTGTGAGAAATAAACTAAGCGAACAGTTAACTGGTTTCATAGGTCCAGCGCAACTGGCCCAGGAGGAGTGCCAGCTGAGTCTCTGTCTGAGCCACTGTTTTCAGCTTGCATCAGGAGGTCAGTAACTCGCAATGGGGCAGAGGTTGATCTGAGGTTGGATCATTCTAATTTGCACCCAGAGCCAGCCCTCCCCTGAGGTGGGGAAAGCCCCCACCACAGGTGGTAGAGTTGGAAGATCCATGAAATGTTCTGCTCCCCCCGGCCCCACCAGGCAGGCCAACGGGCACTGCCAACAGGCGCTGCCCCCAGCAGCTGCACTGTAGCGCCCCACCAGCCACTCTCCCACTGTGGCGTTTGCTGCAGCACTGCAGCAGGGCCAGCAGAACACTCTTGGCAATGCTGGCAGGTGGGCCAGAGAGCCCTGCTGGTCCCGCCCTCCCACTGTGGCAGATGCCGCAGCAAGTGAGCAGCCGGCAGGACTGTCTGAAGCAGCTGCTGCCCTCTGCTTGACTCTGAGGGGATCTTCAGAGCAAAACAGAGGATGGGAGGCTGCTCTCAGCCAGCTGTCCTCTGGCTTGCATGGAAAATCCTCTCAATGTGAGCCGGGGGCGGGCAGCCTATCTGGAGAGCTGTGCCAGGCAGAGGAAACCGCTGGTGCAGCTCTTCAGAGAGCCAGCCAGGCCAAAATGCCTGGCTCTGAGGGGGATCTTCCTCAGAGCCAGGCATTGTAGGAAGGGTGCCCCAGCAGATCTCCTGTACAAGCAATCTCTTGGGACACCCCTCCCATGCCTGGCTCTGAGGAAAGACCCCCTCAGAGCAAGGCATCTTGGCCAGCCGCTTCCTCCGGCCAGTGTGGATCTCCGGAGAGAGCCAGCCAGCCAGCCCACCATCTGGCTCATGCAGCAGTAGGCGGGTGGGGAGTACAAGGCAGTGGCAAGGGGGTGGGGGTGGCAGTGACACGGCAGTGCATGCGCTCTCCAGGCTCGGGGCTGGTTCCACGCACTGTAAATATTTTCAGGGGTAAGAATGCCTCCCACTTTAATTCAGAAAAAAGTGTGCCTCATCAGGAATCAGAATTTTTGGAAACCTATCTAGGGGGTTAAGAAGTCAGTCCTGGAAGGAAAGAAAGAAAGAAAGAAAGAAAGAAAGAAAGAAAGAAAGAAAGACTTCCCTGTAGGAAGAGGAGTCCTATGCTGGCAGAAAAGGAGCATTTCAGATGCCAGTGATCACTAGGTTTTCATCCCTGCCCTGGCCATTCCTCTGTCTTCTGAGCCATTAGCAAAAACCACAGCTCCAGGAATGTGCACTTAAAAATGAAAGCTGCAAATTAAGGTAATTTTTCAGTTGGGGCGACTTGCTAGCCACACTACAAACACCAACAACAATGGAAGTTGATTTCCATTGGAGCAGCCATGCAAAGGCCTCTTCAAATCAGGGAAGGGGTGGGATTAGGAGTGAACACAAGGTAACATTTCAGTTATAGTTTTGTTTTAGGTTTCAATTTAGTTTTAGCTGTTCATTGTTGTCCATGGGAATAACTACAACTCTCCTCAGGTGGGTTGGCTCGCACAATTTTTCATCCCCAAACGGTGGCAACTAACTCTTCTGTGGCTTCCTTACATCAGAGCAGGGGTGGGCAACCGTTTTGCCCTTGTGAGTGGGTGCTCAGGGCATGCCAATGGGCAGGGCTCAGCTGGTAGTGGGCGGGGCCTGAGGTGGTAGGTGGGGCCAGGGCTGGTGTCCTCCTCGCCCCCTCTGACACTCAAATACAAACACATATACATAAAAAGCTCATTCACTCACACACACACACACACACACACACACACAGGGCGCCATCCTATGCACGTTTAGGCAGAAAAAGGTCCTAGAATGTCCAGCGTTCCCCAGCAGCAGCGTGTGGGCACAGGGCCTCCCAGTATCTCTCTCACAGAAATCTGCAGCAGCACATGGGCAGAGGGGCTGCAGGCAAGTGGAGGAGGCGGGCTGGCAGGCAGGGAGCCCACCTATCCCAAGGCTTCTACTTGCAGCGAGTACCCGAGGACGGCATGACTCCCAAAGAGGTAGAGGTACTGGAGATGGGCGCAGGAATGTCGGGAGCACGCCAACTATAGCAGGGTGACAACTCGCAGAGTCTGTCAGAGCTGGGCCCAGTCTGAGACACTGGCTCACAGGCAAAAGGAGCGCTGGTGCTTCCGGGGCTCCCTAGACGCAGCACAACATCTGCGACAGGCTGGGAGAGACAGCGAGACCGGGTGGCGGCAGGCAGTGGGTGGAGCAGCAGCAATGGACAGAGGCAGGCATTGTTTGGCACCCCAGCGAGGAGAGGGAGACAGGCAGACCGGATGCTGACTGCTGAGTGAAAGAGTCGTGGAACAGGAGTGAGGAGGAGGAGGAGGAGAGGGAGGGAGAGAGATGGGCAGGGGGCAGCCCGCATTTGGGTGGGGGGAGTTGCGAGCAGAGGGACAGGCTACGTGGGCAGGAATGGCTATGCCCAGCCTAGTCTCGGAGGCATGCCACTCACCCCAAGTTACAAGGAAGCTCAGAGGACCCCACCCATGGAGGACCCCAGAGGACCCACCCATGGTCCCATGGACCCCACCCATGGCCTCCACAAACACCAGCTGCTAGGGAAGGGAAGAATAAGAATAAGATTATGAAGGGTTATGAAGAATAAGGGATGGCGGAATGATCATGGAAAAACCGATCAGACAGGGAGAAAAAATAAATGAACATTGCAGTGAAAACAAAACGCCCAGGCATAACTAAGGAGGAACGAATGACACAAAGCCATAAAATATACAAATGGGTAGGTTTCAAGCGGGGGTATGATTTAGGAAGCAAACACTGGAAGACCCCCCCTCCGCCCGAAATCCACCAGGCGCTCTGTGCACAGAATGACCAGCAGAAAGTAGCTCAAAGCAAAAGGGCCCTTTCACAGTGCCCCTGATTGGGTACTGTCGAATTGTGACCCCCCAAGCAAAACCCCATGGGGGGTTGCCTCTGTCCATGCACAAGTGTGTATGTCACAGTGCTGCCTGATGTACACGGAATGTCCGCTGGCTGGCAGGAATGCCGTTCACCATCACGCTCACTCTCAACAACCTCTACCTCTAGCTTAATTTGTTACATGGCTTTGCATCCCAGCCTCCTAGCAGGCAGCTAGGAGGCAATACTGAAATTAAAATAATTTTTTAAATTTTCTTTCTATTTAGATGCATTTTAGTTAATGCATCGAGGACACAATCCTATGGTCCCTGGAGAGCATCTGCTATTACTTCGGGAGGGAGTCTCCAAGATCTGATCCCTCCCCTCTTCCCCTCTGCTGCCGTAGAAAGAACTGCGCCGGCTTTACGAGGCTGCAGAAGCAGCCTCGGATGACCTCACAGAGGTGAAAAGGGGGGGGCGTTCCAGTGGGCAGGGAGGGAGAGAGAGAGGCGAGGCTGGGATACACAAAATCCTACGGTCTCTCCAACCCCAGCCTTGCCCCTGGTAGAGCAGTTGCTCTAGGCAGGCTTAGAGGCCTGTGCAGAGGAAAAACGAAGAACAGGAGGACGTAGAGGCAAAAATTGCCTCCATTGCTCTTCCTACCCTGTTGGCAGTAGTCCAACAGGGCATAGGATACTCAGAGGTTTCAGCCTAGCAGGCAGCAACCTGACAGGTTTGCACCCTAACTAAAACAAAATCAATTAATTTAGCTTTAAGTACTGTAATAGCTAAAACCACATGCACACCCCTATTTTGCCCTCATAGCCAAAAGGCACTAGAAGCTGCGGCTTCCAGGCAGAGGCAGGGGAAGCCAGGACCAATCCCTAGTCCCTACCGCTCACCGTAGATGTTGTAATCTCCCGGACCTCTGGTCATTGGTAGCCTGCGGCATCCTTCAGGGGTCAAGGGAAACAACAGAGGATTGGCTCAGCACATTAAGAGGGTGATATGAACCAGCCCTGAGTTTAAAGAAGCAAGATCACAACATGCACTGTGCAATCGCAGGTCTTAAAGAACGGGTAGGCTCATACAGAAAGAGCCTTTCCCTAAGACATGCTGTGCCAGTGCAATGTAGTGAATGGAGGCTCAGTCTTGGATTGAGTTCACACCCCACTCAGCCATGAAGCTCACTGGGTGACCTCACCCCATAATTCTCGCCCTCGCCTACCCCACAGGCTTACTGTAAGAATGACACAGGACAGTCTGATAGCACAGAATCATAGAATAGTAGGGTTGGAAGGGGTCTATAAGACCATTGAGTCCAACCCCCAATCTGAGGCAGTCTGAGCTCCCTGGAGGAGAGGCAGGATAGAAATGTGATAAGTAAATACAAAGCCTGATAGATAAGGAGCTGTTGGAAAATTGCTGTATATGTTTTCTCCTCCATATGTATAATGAGAAGGGGGACTGTTGCATTACTGTGACAGTGGAGAATCAATCATTCCTGAGAAGAAAAATTGTTTAAATGTTCTGTAAATTTAAAGGTAAGAGTGTGTTTATAATTAATATAATATAATATAATATAATATAATATAATATAATGGGGATTGTAAATGGTTCACTGTGAGAGTTGAAGAGGTTGCCAGTTTACCTCTAACTGAGGCCCACCAGTTACGTTGCATGTAAAGCCTACAGTTGGCAGTCTGCCCAGAGTCAGTACCACTGTTACCAAAGCACTGACTAAGTGCTACTTAGGTTGATAGGTAGGTCAACTGGTTTTAATACTCGACAGCATAATCAAAAAGGTCAGGATGTGATAAGTTCATGAGAGACCATTCTGTTTACACTCATTGATTCTTAAATAGAGAATGGACTCACAGTTAGCCAGGTGTTAAAATGTTATTGGCCAGAGGGGTCTGTTTGAAAAGTATAAAAGAACAAACAATAGACTGGGAGGTCAGCTGACGGTCTAAGACTGAGAGCTGGAGCCAGGCAGAGCTGAAACTGAGGGAAAAGAAGGCAGTAACACAGCCTAAGTCAGGGGTCGGCAACTATGAGGGGTCCATTTCTCCCCCCTCAAATCCCACCCCCATGGGCTGCACTCCCCTGGTGTCCCACGGAATTGCCCCTGTACCCTTCAGCAACAGCAGAAAAGCTGGTGGTTTACTGTCAAAATTCAGTGATACATCACTGCAGAGAGGTTATTTACTGCTCCACAGCGGTAAGTGGATCGGGGGTGGGGGTTGCTGCCTGTCAGGGTGAACACTGAGCCCATAGAACCTCAGAGCAGTTCCGATTCTGAGGAGGAACAGCCGTCCGTGGGAGAGGAGCATGCTCATCCCTCCCAGGCCCTGCAGCTGGCAGAGATTCCTCCTGCCGGCATTCCAGACATAGATAGTGGTCCTGGGAGTGAAAGAGCGTGGGAAGAGGGCTGGCAGGATGCTCGACGCAGACGCAAAGAGCGACGAGCTATGGAGGGCGTGGAAAGGAGGCGTAGCGCCCGTTTGGCGCGCAAGCAACGGTCGCATCTAGAGGACCCAAGAGAAAAGGGGAGGGACTCTCCCTAGCCCATAAGTTCAGGGTCTGCAAGTGATTCTCGTTCAAACAGGGACCAACTGTTTCCAACCCGAGGCATAGATTACTCTGCTGTTCATAGCTTAGTCGCTGGTGATAGAGTTATTAAGTTGTAAAAGGAATAAAGCCTTGAAAAGAATCCTTTGTCTGTGTCTGGAGTTGGCTACTGGAGTAGACTGAAAGAGGCCGGCTAGGGCCTCCTGACACTGCCACCACAGATTTTGGCAGTGCAGTGGTGGGGGTCAGTGGGAGCTGGCAAAGGCTGCACCAGGAGTGGCAGGGGCCACATGTGGCCCATGATGTTGCTCACCCCTGGCTTAAGTGACGTGGCTGAAGAAGAAACAGAGCGGAAATCATAAAAGGCAGAAGCTGTGAAGATCTGCTGGAAGAATAAGACTCCAAGAGCAGTTCTACAGAGAAACTTCTGGCCAGATTGTCAGCTGAAGGCAGTTGACTGCAGGAAGCAGTTAGTCTTTGGAGAAAGGTAACTGAGAGGTGACTGCTGTGCTCTGTACTTGTCAGTGAGTTCTTGACCAGAAAGAAGACTCCCAGTGAAGCTCAAGACAGATTGCCAGATCGACCGTTCATCCTAGGAAGCTGTGAGTCCTTTGAAAGAGGCCACTGAGAGACTTCTTCAGTCTTGTATCCTTACCAGTGAGTTCCTGACCAGAGGGAGGAGTTCAAGTTAGAAATATTCTGTGAGGGATAACTGGGTGGAGGTAGAAATTGGTACTGGCAATTGGTTTTCATTAGGAAAGTAAACTGGGGGAGCAATCCTATGGCCGCTAGTCAGCGGCTAGACGGCCATAGGATATCTGGTTTTCTGGGAACCGAGCTTGGAGCCTGTGCTCCGAGGTCAGTTCCCGGAGAACCAACCTTCTTCCTCTTCCGTGCTGCCTTGCAGGCAGCACAGAACAGCCCCACGCTTTGAAGAGGAGCGCAGAGCGGCCAAAACGGGGCGTTCCAGGGTGGGGAAGGCGGAAATGCTGATACGACACATCCTATGTGTCATCTGGCAGCCTCCTCACCTGCTCTGCCTTCCTGTGGCTAGACAGGCAAATTCTGCTGTCTAGCCACAAATGCAGGGCAGGAGAAGCGCGGCGGGAATGATCCCCTCCATGTTTCTTCTGCCCTGCATTGGATAGGCGGTCGCCTCAGAGTTCGGAGGCGGACACCTATTCCCATAGGATTGCACCCTAAGTTGAGGTAATGGCTGCTTCCCTAAACTGCTGCACTCCCAGTTTCTCCATAGCTGTGCCATTTTGCTTTTGGTACCCACCTATGCAAGAGCTCTAATGGCTGATAACATCTTTTCTAAAAAAAAATTAAAAGAATACTTGCACAATTGTATTATAACTGCATGGTGAAGTATATGCAATAAATCACTTCATCATGGATGAGTTTTTATGCCATTTTTATTTCAAATGAAACACTTCTTCTTTATCCCTGGGAACAGTGCAATGTGGAGGGATATTCTTTGTGGGTGGGTGTTCTGTTATATATGTGTGGTTTCAGTAAAAGGGTTAAAGGGTGCAGCACCATTTTGGAATGAGGAGAGCCAGTCTATTGCAGTTGCACACTTCCAATATAAAAATAAACTTTAGAAGGTGTGCATGCAGGTGAATAGACTCACCTGTGCACATGCTCACAACAAAGGAGTGAGAGGAGGAAATTGATAAGGAAGGGGAGGGAAGAGGTGGCAGAGAGGAAGGACAAAAAGGCAGCTATTTCTGCATCTCATCTTGCTCTGCCTGTGTATGGACGGGAGATGGTGGGATATAATAAATAAAATATAAAGGAAAATAATGAGACGTTTTCTGCACTGTGGAAGGTACATTGCAATTCCTCATTTGAAAAACCTTGAAAACAGTGACCAGCAGCTACAAAAAGGCTTCCATATAGAAACACCCAAGAAAAGCATATTTTTAATAATAAGGCTTTGTTCCAGGAGCTAGTAAGCTCTAACTGAAAGCTTATATAGCTAGAGCTTCCAGGGCCCCAGTCAGGACTGCAGTTTATCACAGGCCCTCTGGCAAAGTCCTCATGTACTCAAAGTGCTCATGAGGAGGCCTTTATGCTTGAGAAGCCCCACTTTGCAGCCAAGCACTCCTTCAAATAGGAGCCCTACTGGCCTATCCCTTGAGATGATGACACTTTCTGGGGCTAGGTGGTCACTCAGACTCTGTCTCAGGGGCGAAGTTCCTCTCCTCTTGTGGGGATGGACCCATGGCCATCTCCCCTGAGGGCCCAGGCTCCCCTGGGTCTCCTGACATGTGCTGTTCCTTGACATTGTCTGTCTCTGGGAGCTCTAACTCCTCCTCTGAGGAGGATTCCTCCAGATGGGAAACAACAACAGTGACATTTCATACAACATCAACGTAAAGAGAATTAACTCAGAGGACCCCCATTCATACATTCATTTGCCTGCCATTAAATGCTGAGTAATCAATCACTATGAAATCAAGTGACACATATACATGTGTGAACCTGTAGACATGAGAAAAACACATGAATGTGCCCTTATGTGCAGTGGGTGGTTTCTGAATCTGGGTTGGAGGGGGTCTCCCTCTGACAGGAGGGGATCTGGAAGGGAAGAAAGAAAGACCAGTGGTGGATGATCTCGTTCCCCATATGCATCGGAGGAGGGCTCAGCCTAGGCCTAGTCACAAACAGCAGATAAGGAGGTAGAATTGTGTCTAGACTGTACTCTTTAAGACTGTAGATGGGGGATCACATAATTAAATGCTGTTCCATACCAAAGAAAGAAAAGAAAAAGGCTTCCACACAGAAAACTGGCATGTGAGGGAGAACGGTTCTAGCTTGGGGTTGGATCCAAGGCTGGTCATCCGCTAACGGAATGGAAACCACAAGTGGAACAGATTTCCTCTCCCACTGCAGTTCTCTGCACACACCCCAGATCTGCTCTGGACGGTTGGTGTCAGAAAGATCTGCTTGACCTGGGAAGCTCTGCAGCCCCACCTGGTGGCCAGATACAGAAAGCAGCCTGGTCCCCACTGCAGTCCTTGCAGGATTAAGCACTGGGCCGGCAGGTGCTCACAGATTCTCTAACGCAGACCAGCTGGGAGCCTCAGGGAGCCCTATAAAGGGCTTCCTCATCCCTCCAAGCTTTGCCACAGCAACAGGAGTCTTTACAGTAGCAGTGTTGTGTTTTTGCCTCTTGCCCCTGATCTCGCTATGCCCTGCTGATACCTCACCCTTGCCTGTTTTTGATGACGCCTTTGCCTATGGCCCTGCAGCACCTTGCTGGTAACTGATCTTAGCCTGCTCTGGATGCTGCTCTTGCCTCTGGCCCTCCATGCCTAGTTTGTGCCTGCCTGCTGCCTGCTCTGGGCCCTGTTCTTGCCTCTGGCCCTCCCACACTTTGCCAGTGTCTGACCCTTCCCTGAGTAACCCTGGCTCTCTGCCCACCTCTATCACCCCTGGCCCCAGTGTTCTAGTCAAAGACACCTGCTGTCCACATCCCAGACCTGACAGTTGGGGGACCTCCTGGGACAGTTTTGGAGCATGTGTGTGTGTGTGTGTGTGTGGGGGGGGGGCTGGCTGCAGGAGTGAAGAGAAGACAGGGAAATCAGCTTATGTCTGCTCACCTGACCTTGGATCCAGCCCTTGGAACCTGGGTTCCTTAAGGACTGCCACCTTCTATATGTTCCTTCCTGCATGCCCCAGTCATCACCTGAAGCACTGCTTCAGATTCCCCAGCCTCATTAAATTAGGCAGGCAGCCACTTGGTCCAGAACCTTCTCTGTGGTTGTGCTCACCTTGTGGAATGCTCTGCCAACAGAGGTTTGTCAGCCCCTGTGAAGAAATGTTGACCTGGGTTGCATGACACGACAGCCCACCATTACTTAATTTACCCACAGGGGCTCTTGTGTTGTGCCAGGCACCCATAGGAGCCACGTTTGCATGGTGCCCACTTTTGCATGGTGCCCATGGAGGCCTGGCTTCTGTGTCTTGCCGTGTCATGCAACCCCTAGTGCTAGGGTTGTTTGTGGATTAGACAAACCTCCAATAACCCAGGGCTTGTTTTAGAACTATCTGAGGGTTGTCTAACCCTCAAACAACTCCTGCTGCCTGGGTCTGATGACACGGCAAACCAGGCATCCGTGGGCGCCCTACAGAAATGGTGCCTCTAGGTAGTAAATTAACCTGCAGTGGCTATCTTGTTGTGTGAACTAGCTTGCTATATTTTTATGTGATGTTTATATTTGTAGACTGTAAGTGACTTATGAGTAACTAAGTAGGCCAGAAGCCTGGCTTTGCTACTGTGTATTGGGCATAAGACAGTTCTGGCTGCCTTAATTACTATTGCTATGGGAGGGGCACTACAAGCTGACTGTTTGAAAATGACTACAGGAAGAACCTGCCTTTGTTTATATAGGCAGCAGGCAGATAGTAAAAGTAGAATTTGGATTGGTCATGGTGTCAACAAATTTGGTTAGTAGATAGAAGGTCTATAAAATGATGATCAGACAGAAGCTGTGGTCAGGAGAGTTAGAGGTCAGTTACTCAGATGATGGTTGGTGGTTAACAGTTGGAGACAGAGACCAGGTTCACACAATTGCTGTGGCTCATCGTGGCAGAACCCATGGCCTGTTTTAGGGTTAGGTGAGGGTTGTTTAACCCTCACAGCACTCACGGTCCCCAGGTTCAGATGATACAACAAGCCGTGGCTTGAATTTTCAAAATGGCCTCCCACATACACCGCAACCCACCACAGTTTAAATAAGCCGCGGTGGGCTGTTTGATCATGTGAACTGGCCAGCTGGTGGTCAGTTGGAAGAGAGCAAAGGTCTGAGCTGAGTAAGGAGCAAGCCTTCTAGTTCAAGAGAACCCCGCTAGGAGAAGACCTGTAGACCAGAGCTGGTGGCCAAGGGTAGCAGGAAGCCATGCTGTGAGATTGTGGTGAAGTTGATCTGATCAGAGGGAACTCTAGCAAGTAGCCATTGAAATGGAATCATCTTAGAAGCCAGAAGCAGTAGGAAGAGCTGGAGGCAGAGGAAGACAGCTGTACAGAATCTGTTTCTGGTTGTGAGCAGTTGGCTGGTGTGGATTTTAGGGAAATCTGGAGCTTATTTAGCTGGGGAAGACTCTCGTATGTATCAGGAACTGTAAGCAAACAGATTTAATCTCAGTACAATTAAGCAATCTCAATCTATTATTGGAAGAGTGACACTCTGATTCTTTTATGTAAATAATTCCTTTAATAGGCATCTTAAGGCATAATCTTACGCCTTATTTAGGCAGAAAAAATTCTACAACTCTTGGCATTGTCTAGTCAGCATGGAGAATGCTGTTTAAATATGCACAGATTTGCATCCTTAATTTTGTTATAACTTGTCTCTAGTGGTGCTGTAAATTCTATGCTTATAGCAAGCCTCAAGTGACTGCAATCAGTCATGTATTTGAAATGCTTGCCTCATTATTTTGCTATCTTAGGACAACAAAAATATTTATTTCCTTGGAGTTTACATAACTTGTGACAAGTGGTCACTGAAGTATGCCAATCAACTGTCTTGTATTCCTTTCCAAGTTCTCAGGTAACAATCTTATACATTTATAAGTAAATTTATTATTATTTGCTTTAGGCTCTTGTGAGAGTTATTTCTGCCTTCCTACCTTGTTTCTTCAGAACTGAATGTTGTGTAAGAAGGAACACAGTATGGCTACATATTGATAACAAAGAATAATAAACAATAGTTTCATTCTTCTGATGAAGCACAGAAATGGCATTAAATTCCGGAGTTGTCAGATAATTTACTATTGCTCACAATCAGGGGCGTTGCTGGGTTCTTAAGAGGGAGCACAAGCCATAACACAAATTTGTGTGTGCGTATATGTATGTATCTCCGAGTCAAGTGCACCTCATATATATATATATATATATATATGTGTGTGTGTGTGTGTGTGTGTGCGCGCGCGCGCGTGCGCACGCATGTGTGTGTATAGATTATATACATAAGTGTGCACTGACCCCCACCCCAATTCAACTTAGACCCTGATCCACCATTTTGGGAAACATCTCACTTCTGCTCAGGCCAACTTGTAGTTAGTCCACTTCAGCTCAGCACCAAACCTCAGTCAAGGTTTGGAAAAACGAGTCCTTATGCTTCCTGTTGACTACCATTGGAAGCCAGAAAAAAAAACTATTTTTTTCTCTCTGTCAGAACTGGATGATAATTTCAGACATAGTAGCTCCCTAGAAGGGGATTACACATGCCCAATGTCGGAAAAATAGGCGCAGGGTTTATATTTTGATTTAAGGGAACTGCCAATAACATTTTTATTCCTTGGAAGAATTGGATAGACATTTCAGGATTCATATCCCCATCAGAGGAGATCATGTCTCCAAATTTCAGAATGATAGTCACAGGGGATTTTGTGCAAAGGTGGCCTTGACATTTTGAGGTCTCCAAAAGAGGACATACTTTTCTCCTTATTTTCCCTGTGGACCATTGTTCTGAAAATTGCAAACAGCCTACAGTTGTCCCTAAGGAAGAAACCAGCAAAGTTTCAGGAGGCTAGGTGCAGCAGTTCATGTGGAAGGGGAGTTCTCCAATTTGGAGGAGGGAGTGATCTGCTTTCCTTTCCCTTCACCCCTTCCCCAATAGTTTTTGGTAAGTTTTATGAAAATGCACAGGTCATTAGAGGTGTCCCCCAGGCAAGAAGCCTGCAAAGCTCCTGAAGGATATACATGCATGCAAATCTAGAATTATTAGAATTTGTTTACATTTCACCAATGTTAGCAGCAGGGGAACATGGGTGGGAAGGTGCTATTACACTCATGTCCTGTTCATGGGTTTCCTGTGGGCCACTGTGTGAACAGAATGCTGGACTAGATGGACCTTGGCCTGATGCAGCATGGTTCTTCTTATGTTTTTAAATAGAGTGCCTCTGAGCATATGCAGAATGCTTTTCTTCCACCACTGAGCACTTACCAATTCTCCCCCTACCAATTCTATTCCCCTCCATGCAGCCATCCCACCTCATCCTACCATCCTCCAGCAACTCTTTCTTCCTGTCCTTCTCCCTCCTCGAAATTTCATTGCAAGCAAGGTCCCAACAGTGGGCATGTAAGAGCAAAAAGGTGGGGGGAGAGAGAAAAAACAATGAGCAGACTATGGAAGGAAAGGTGGCAATCTCCCCTCTAGTTTAAAAGGCTGGTGCATTCATACTAGAGTCCCTATTGGTCTGCCAAGGGAGCAAGTCCTAAGGCCTCCTAGTAACAGCAAGGCTATGAGCTCAGAGGGAAGAAGCAGGCTTGTATTAACTAGGGCTGTGCACTGCTTCGGATCTGGATCCTGAACTGAAGCAGGGTGATTCAGAACAAATCGGTCCAGATCCAAAGCGGGTCCAGATTGGTCCAAAGTGGGTCGGATCAGTCTGAATTGCTTCAGATGATTCTGAAGCCAAGACAGCCTGTCTGGGAAATGTAACAATTTCCTTAAGATTAGGGAGGGGGAGAGAAGGAGTGTGTGGGGGGGGGGGGAACTGAGCCTTGGCAAGTGACATCTGGCTGTTAAAGGCTAAACTTTTAACCCAGCAGTCCCAATTACAGTGGGGCGATTGAGAGTGGGGTGCAATCACTAGTCTATAAGGGAAGGCTTTAATGTTTGGGCTATTTAATTTAGAAGAAAGGCAAATAAGGGGGGAGGTTTATAAAATTATATGGAGTAGTGAAAGTGGAGCAGTGCAATAAATAAGTTGAGTTCGCTGTGACTTTTCCCTAGGTAACATGTATTGCAGCCAAGGATGTTTAACCTTTTTCTTCCTTAATGAGGAGCCTCAGATCATCCAGTGAAGCTGAATAGTGGCGGATCCAGGACAGACGAAAGGAAAGTACTATTTGCACTTCAAAAAAACCTGCATCAGAGATTAAGGACAGTGACCTCCTACTGGTCACCTTAAAAACCTTCTGATTAGGATCGCTAATCCTCTGAGAGGCTTGACAGTTTTTACGTTTTGTTTCAGTCTTTGAGAAAAGGAAACTTTATGCATGGCTAGCATAAAAGCCACCAGACCTAACTGCCTGAAATTTGGCAGGCTCAGTCAGCTCCATGGGGGCTACCAGGTCTCCAAATATCATGTATTTATTGTACAAACTAAAAGCATGATGGCCGTTTCTGTTTTCCAATGCAAGTCAATGGGAAAATGTAAGAAAAATGGCAATTAGCTCAAAAGATCCAGGGCACAGCTCAGAAGTTCTGAGGCCCCATGCCCAGGTGGGCCTTCATTTAACAATGCCCCTGCTCACTATTATATTATTATTATTATTATTATTATTCATTTAGTTGTTGAAAAGAGGTATTTATGAACTGTATCCATTCTTGTATGAGAATATTCACTATTCGCTATTATCATGAAGAAAGATTTTTGAACTGTATACTTGCATGGTAGAGGTAAATTGCTTATGTTTAGTATCATTATTTCTTGAAAAGGCACATTCTCGAACTGTGCTGATTCTTGTATGGTAGATGTCACACCACCTCACATTCCTGAGATAGCTAACTGCATATAATCTTTTGAGATTCTGTGTTAGCAGCATTGCTATGCCTATGTTCACTCTAACCTTGTTACATAGATTTTCTTGCATTTAATTATATTGGACGTTACCACACTTGGTTGTATTTTCAAGCTATGAATGGTCCTATGTCAACTTGAGACCTTGTGCTTTCACTTGCAACAGCAAATATAGTTTGGTGAATATTTATGTATATTTTCAGTACATAGGAAAGGAAAGGTTCCTCTTGTGCGAGCACTGAGTCATTACTGACCCCTAGAGGGGCACTGTTTTTCCTCAGCGTTTTCCTGGCAGACTGTATAGTGGGGTGGTTTGCCATTGCCTTCCTCAGTTCCCCCAGCAAGCTGGGTACTCATTTTACCGACCTCGGGAGGTTGGAGGGCTGAGTTGACCTGAGCCAGCTACCTGAAAACCAGCTTCCGCTGGGATCAAACTCAGGTTGTGGGGAGAGTTTCGGTTGCATTACTGCCACCTACCACTCTGTGCCACATGAGGCTCTTTAAGTATATAAGACAGATTTTTATCCTGAGTTTAAAAAAAATAAGACAGCATGTGATGTCTTATTTAGAACTTCATTAAAACTGTGGCAGAGAATTCCATAGATCCTTGACTCAAAGTTTAAAAAAGGGAACATAGGTGGGATACATTGTTTCATTGCAGGTTCCAATACATTACTGTTTTAGGTAGTTATTAAAAACATTGAGAAGGCATTTGGTTAATTTTTTAAATAGCCCTTGGCTTTTTCCTTAAAGTGAATTGCTGTTCTTATAAGCTTGTTGTTTATTAATAATGGGCTTTTAAGATTGTTTTAAATTTTAAATATTGCTGACTTTGTCTGTTTGACTCCTTGAGTTCCCTCTCAGGCAAATAGGTAGGATATAAGCCTTTTAAATAAAACAAAATAACCAAATAAAGCTTTCAGAAGGTAGCAGTGGAACATCTGAGAGTTGACCACACCTTTATTTAAAAATAAATAAATCTGGATATGTCTCCTAATTGTACTTCAAAGCAAATTTTAAAAACTTACATTTCTTTTGTTCATTCAGATTTTTTAAAATGTGTAAAAAGACCAAATTCTTAATCATTTCAGCTACAGAGAAAGGATTCCCAAAAATTCTTGAAGAGACCAAAGAAAGCTTCTGATAGATTAATATTCTTTTAATTGAATGAAGTATAAAAAAATAAAGTCCCTAAAGCAGAGCAAAAGATGCAGCTCCTAGTGCAGCAATTTTATAAATTACAGTTGCATTCAAAATGTGCCAGAGGCAAAAACAAACAGGAAGGAAGAAGATAGTGCGGGGAAAAAAGCATAAAGATGGATTACATGATGAAATGCCAAATAGTAAACTTCCACTGAGGGCTGTTTCAGGCAGCTAGAAGCCCCCATAATGGTCAAGGCAGTGGCATGATGGTGCACTCATGACATGGCCAAGATTTGCACAGTTGCAGCAGTTTCAAAAGGGGCTATTGCACAAGTCAGGAGGGAACATATACACTGACGGGGTTTGAATTGGCTGTGAATGACCAGGGAAAACATCCTTGGGCCGTGGTCCCAATGAAAAGGTCAACTCAAGTGTGTGGCAATGGTTTAAAAAGACAAACCCCATCCATCACTTAAAATTATTATGAAAATAAAATGACCAGCATCATATTGCTTTTACATAAATCTATGGTACACCTACATCTGGAATACCATTGAGGCTGTCGCCATCTCCAAAACAGTATCACAGAGATGGAAAAGGCACATGAAAGAAAAACTATGGATGCAATCCTATGTATGTTTAGACAGAAAAAAAAGTCCTACAACTCCCAGCCCATGCTGGCTGGGACACACTGGGAGTTATAGGACTGTTTTCTGTTAAACATTCATAGCATTGTACCCTAAAACAATCCGAAGGTTGAAGAATCTTCCCTAAAAAAAAAAAAAAAAAGTTTTAGTTTTAGTTTAGAAAATAGTTCACAGTGGATGAAACTAGAAAAGACATTGGGAGACTCTCCCCTCCAAGGGGCCTACAAATCTCTCCAGAGCAGTGTGGGGGAGTGAAGTTGCGCCTTTCCTCCTGCCTGATTTTTCTGTTAAAAATTGGGCCTGCCCAGCTGAACTTAAGAACATGCTTAAGAAAGCCAAAGGCTGATCTGGTCCAGCATTTTGTTCACACAGCGGCCACAGGTGCCCATGGCAAGCGTTCCCCAGAAACTGGATTTTTTCCAGCACCTTTTCCTTCTCTATGGGTGCAGAAAAGGGTTTTCCTCCATGGGAAAAAGATACAGGGTTTGTGTCTCTTTTCTGCCACAGGACCAATTGCCCTATAGGCCATGGCAGAGGCCTCTGGGGTCACTTACCATTTTCCAACCAGAGGGCAGCTGCCAGATAGGAAACAGCCCCTGTTACTTTCAGTCTAGTGAATGGAGGACGCATGTAGAGGGAGCGTGGGAGGAGATGTGGTCTGTGGACTGCTAGTTAGCTTAGCCACCCCTGTCTACAATAAACATCTCAAATGCAGTATCTTAGAACTCACCTTCCCTCACAAAGCTGCTATAGACAAATATGTTTGTGGTACTTTAAAAATATGGGGAAAGCACAGAACTTACACTGGCGATATTTACTGTGCCCTTTCCTGACATTTCAATGGAAGCTGTTGTCCAGAGGGTGCCCACCTTTTTGAATGGCCAGCGTTATTAATTGTTGCACCCGTACAAGCTCCTTATCTTTATTTGTCATTTTAACAGAGCCTCCATCCCATTTTTCCTCTTGCTATAATAAGCATTTCATCTGAAATGGAAAGGAGGATAACATAGTGGAATTTGAAAGGGGACTGGGGTGGGTGGGTGAGAAACTGTTATGCACTGGCTTGTAGGTTATTCAGAACTTGGTTTAAAGGTTTCATTTGTCATTTTTAACACAGCCTTCATCCCATCTTTCCTCTCATTGCTACAATAAGCATTTCATCTGAAATTGAAATGAAGATACAATAGTGGAATTTGAAAAGGGGGGGGGAGAAACCGTCACGCACTGGTTCTTTTTTCCCTTCTACAGAGCCTGCTTTCCCCGTCTTTCCTCTCAATGTTATGATGAGCATTTTATTCAAATTGAAACCCTGAAGCAATATTTAACAAAGATACCGAGAGATTCAGAGGAGGCTGGCAGGGGGCTGTGAATCTATTCTGGGTTTCAGTCAGAACCAGTGAGAACTCTAAAGGAGCTATTCAAGGTGCTGAATCTATTTGGGGGC
Source organism: Heloderma suspectum (assembly GCF_057233095.1). Taxonomy (NCBI): domain Eukaryota; kingdom Metazoa; phylum Chordata; class Lepidosauria; order Squamata; family Helodermatidae; genus Heloderma; species Heloderma suspectum. Next base: position 105,071,702 of record NC_139464.1, read on the forward strand.
TAGGGTTCAGCACCTTGGATAGCTCCTTTAGAGTTCTGACTGGAGAGACTATAAACCATTGGTACACAGACAGTTCTGAACTTGATTTAAAGGCCTCTTGTGTGCTTTAAGTATTGTGTTAAGTATTTTAAAAAAAATCTACAATTCATGCAGTTTTGTTCACCTCAGTAAATGTTTAAAATTGAAGTGCATAAGCTGCCCTATACAGGGAAGTGTGAGAATGCACAATTCTAGAAATCCTTTCAGACAGAAAGCATCAATGTTATGAGGCAAGCTATGAAAACTAGGATTTACCTTCTTGCCAGGGGTGTTATAGAGAATGAGGGAAAGCACCACTACCCCTATATTTCAGACGACATCTGATTATTCCTCTGATCAACTTGTTGGTTCTACACGCTGATGGTACAATCAGTTTACTCAGAAGTAAGCACCACTGAATTCAATAGGACTTCCAGGTAATTGTGTTTAGTAGGATGGCAGACTGAGTGGCAATATTGTATGTATTAAGTATGCTGAAGTCACAGTCCTTTCACTTCTAAAAATAGGTGCCTATCCTGTGTTGGTAATGTTGCAATAGTTGATATGAAGTATAAAACACTCACAACCGCTCCTAAAATATGATGCTTTTTGGCATTTTAACCTTGAATGGATTCAGGAACAGGACTTTGTACCTTGCTGAACCTTATCTTCCCTCAAATATTTTGCCCTCCCCTTCCTGATATTTGAAATGGCTCCCCTGAGTTCTTGTGGAGGCGTAGGCTTACTCGAAGTGCCGATTGTAATATATGTCATATTTGTGTGAGAACATGCACTTTCTGATACATAAACTCCCTGACTTTAAAGTTACCCTATTTAAACAAGGCTTAGAGGGAGGCTTGTGACTTTGGCAAGCTGAAATCTATTAGCAAAGTTGATACTGTTGGACTTGGACCTAACAAGGATTGGGAGTAGATTTCTCATTACAGAAAATATTTGTCCCACTCAAAGTATTGATACTGCCTTTCTCCCTATGTAGATGAATAATTACTCCTCACTAGCTGGGCATTTTCTGGTTGTTGCAAGACTTTAATTGGCTCTAGAGAACTAGCATAGCATAGTAGCACTTGCCTACCAAAGCTCATGCCAGAATAAATACATTGGTCTTCATTGTGTCAAGAGTCTCCATTGTTTCATCTGTAAGCCTAACATCATAGCCATGATTTCACCAGATGGTCTTAGACCAGCCTTCTCCAACCTGGCTCCCTCCAGGTTTGTTGGAAAACAACTCCCATAATTCCCAAAGGCTATGCTGGTAGGGAATGATGGGAATTGTAGTCCAACACATCTGGAGGGAGCCATGTTGGAGAAGGCTGGTCTAAGGCCATCTGGTGAAATCATGGCTGATATGATATTAGGCTGATATGATATTATTCTGTCAGTCTCAGTCCTCTTCCCTCCAACTGTAACATGGGTTTAATAATATTGGCCCATCCTACAGAAAAAGGGTTACTGAGATAATCTTTTTGAATCCCTGTGATTGGTACATATACAAGTGCTATCTGTTTTCTCCTTTTCTCTTTATTGTGCTGAACTCTCTCTTCTTGTTCTGTATACACACCTACCACGTTTCTAGACTGCCTCATGAATCTGACAAAGTGGGCTCTATCTGGCCTGCATAAGCTTATGACACATTATATTTTTTCATCTTTAAGGTGCCATACGACTTATTATTTTGACAACTTGAGTGGGAAGGAGAGGAACTGGGAAGGGGAGGAGGTATTAAGGGTGGTACCCCCCCTAATTATCACCAAGGAAAAGATCTTCATGTTTTTACTCCTCAACCAGCACTGCCTTCTATTTTTATAATGGCAGGCTTACATTAGCATGTATTTGCTAAAAATAAGCATAATTCAAATGCAGTTCATTACGTACTGCATTAGAGTAAAGACTTAATTTGCGGGTCCCAGTCAAGAAGAAAGTGTTTTAAAAGGCAAATTGTTTTATGCAAATATTCACTCCATGTGTCAAGCTCACAATCTTATGGGCTGAGATGTGGACTGGTTTCTCAATGCCATCAAGACTAACTACATGCTTGTAGCTGAGAGGAAATTCTAGTCAAAAGCATTGCTTTATGTGCTGCACTGGTTTTCCACATTCCTTCCCTCATGGAACCTTTTCTGCATTGACCCGTCTGCTGCAGAAGAAATGTTCATCTGCCATGGGATTCCAGGATACATTCCCAGTTTGCACCAGGTGCCAGAGAGCTCTGTTAAGCCTAGCCATCGTCCCAACCTGACTGAGAGTGGACTCGGGAATGGACCCAACATCCCTCTGTACATGGCACTGGAAGTTCAGGAAGCTGGCATTCGGATAAGTAGTATGTCATTACAGATCTTCCCATTAAGGAACCTCTTGATAAGCTTCTGAGGAACTCCGGCATTTCCCAAAGAGAGTTTGAAAATCACTGATGCACTGCGTTATGACATTTATGAAAGAATCATATTCATTTATGGAAACACAGCATAAATTAATAATAACACACTTCTACACTATTGGAATCAGTATGGCGGAACAGCTACAGAATGGTGGAAAAACAAGCACTTCTGGGGGTGATTTTTAGGCTGTGAGTATTCAAACATAGTGCACACTTGTACAATTATTTTCAACATCTTGATGGGAGTTGAGAGCCTCAGACAGATCTTTCTGTCCTCAGTTGTCCTATTGACACGGAATGGGGCGTAATTCTTGAAAACTGTTGAAGTAAACAAGGGTGGAAGCATTTGGGCAAATTTGGGCAATGTGGCAGTAAACCTGCTAATCTTCAGATGATACAGAAACAGCCCAGGTACAGAAACAGCCCAGGTACAGAAACAGCCCAAGTTAGCTATCTTCTCACAAAAACATGGAGGCCATTTTGTACTAGTTTGTCAAGTCTGAAAACACTTGCTCTGAGTCCTTAATAAATTAGAAAAGGTTACTTCATTATTTGTAGGATTTGGGGGAGCAGTCATTCCAGATTCTATGACCATTGGCCAGTAGGTGATTTCATTTGCATTGGGGCGCACATGCCTATAGGCATCTTGAACATGGCCCAAATGATCTTGTGTTTATGGCTGACATAGCTAACTAGGGCCTCTTCTGTGCTGTCTGAAAGTCTACAAAGAGATGCCTGCCTTGGGCTTCTTGTCCCAGTCACACACCATTGAGCCATGCCAAATGTTAGCACCATATAGCGACAGTACTAGAGCTTATTGCTCCAGGAGATGCTTAATGAGCTTCCAATAGCTGATGACAAACATGCAGCAAAGTTACATTTTCCTCCACCAGAGGGCAGCTATACCCATACTCATAAGATCTACTAAAACATTGTTCTAAGAAACCAAGTTTCTGTAATGGAACTATATTCACAGTCTAACATTTCCACTTGTGTTTCTCAGGTGAAGCATTCAAGAGCAGATAAAGACCCTGACTGCGGTTTGAAGTGTGTAGTTATGAAGTCTATTCAAATTTCTCCACAAAATCACATTTACCAATCTCATGACTGTCACTTTTATATTTAATTCAACTCCAGCACAGATGCAACATTTAAAATTCACCCTTAATTTATTTAACCTCACCTATCATATGGAAAATGCTTCTGATGTGTCACAATCATATGCATAATACAACATTTTTCTTTCTCGAAATAAACTTATCAGCAATCATATGGCCCAGGTCCTGTTTAGGAATGATTTTTTCTTGGAGGGCCAATTTGAGAGAAGGTGGTGAATTAAACTGGCAATGTGAATTGAACTGGCAATTAAAGCAAGCAATGTAGCCATAGAGGCCACTTCTGCTTCTGCAATTGCAATGGGGAGGAACGGACAGCCCCTCCCAGGACCCCCCCAGCTGCAGTCTCCTAGCCTTGATCCTGACAAAAGCAAGCACAAATAATGAAGGTGCTGGCAATTTTGCACTAGCAGCTACAGATTTATCTAAAATCCTGGAAAGCAGTAGAAGGAGATTGTTGGGTGGGAATGGCAAAAAAACCCTAATCCTGATTACAAATATTCCAATAGGAGACTTGAGAATATACCAGAAGATATTTAATTCGTTGCCTTGTCAGGTGAAGCTGTCTAAACTAAAACACAGCGGTTTTCTATTTTGGGCTCTAGGCCCATTATTTGCAAATTACTTATTTCTGCAGGGTTCCTATTGACCTATTACAGAGTAAACAGTTTGATGAGGATAGCCTAAAGCAAGGTAGCCAATTTTCCCCCTGCGCAAGCAGCAAATTAGCAGGTGAAGCTTACCTACTGTTCATTGTATGCAGGTGAATAGTGTGCTGTGTACCTGTTACAGACATAGGGAGCCCCACAAGAAAAAGAGTTTGGAACTATAGGCAAAGCCCTCCATCCTGAAGCCCCTAATTCCAGTCCAATTTAGTGAATGGAATTAAGTGTTAGGAATGAACCACAAATATTTATCTGCTTACTGATAAATTTGGACCAAAGGGCAAGACAACAAGCTGAAAGCATGTGCATGATTGCTGGCCAACTACACAATTTCCTTGTTCTCCCTCCCCTCCCCTACCCCAACCAGGCAAAGTGAACCCCACTACTACCACTACTTAGCTTAATGTGATGGCAGAGCAGGGAATGCCATTCCAGGGACCAGAACACAGCCTTCTGTGGGCTCCATTCTGCCAACAGACTGCAGTGCCAGCTGCCCAGCCCTACTGTAGACCAGAGGTGGGCAGAAGGAAAATCTTCAGATTTCTGGACTTCCACTCCCAGAAGCCCCTGCCTGCTTGGCCAATTGTCAGGAATGCTGGGAGTTGAAGTCCAAAAAATCTGGAGATCTACTTTCTGCCTGCTCCTGCTGTAGGCAACACTGAGCTAGATTAACCTTCCCCCAACCTAGTGCTCTCAAGATGTTTTGGACTACAACTCCCTGGATTCTTTACCATTGGCCATGGTGGCCAGGCTTGATGGGAGGCGAAGTCCAACCAAATCTGGAGGGCACCAGGCTGGGGAAGGCTGAGCTAGATGGATAAACAGTTGCTTCAGAGCAATGCAGTTTTTAGCCTTGGTTTATTTCTTTGATTTTTCAATTTTGGCATGGAACAACAGATCAAATTCTTGCAGAATTTTTCCCTCTCTCTTTCTCTCTGCTAAAAACCAGTATGTTGAGTGCTAACTGGGGCAGAATACAGGATTATGCACAGACTGGACAAGTGACATCCACTATTTATGAAGAGAAACCACATAAAAATGACTGAAGCAGACATATCTGTCAGGTGTATTCAGACAGTGGTTTTGTATGCTCGAGGTCAAGTGGGTAAGTGCTTATGCACTGAAAGTGTGGAATGTGAAAGTGGGGTTTGGGGAGAGGGGGAATGAGTACCCTGCTTTACTGAGGAGTGGTATATCGTATACCTCCTGTTGTACAGACATGTTGACTTGTACTGGCCCCACAAATGGGCAGAGAAAAGCCTTGGAGGAGCACTGGATGATATTGAGGGTGTGTGTACTACAGGGTGTATAATAGAGTAGCATAAGCTGCCGTCCAAAACTATGCAGCAGAGGCATCTTTATCGTGTTTTGCGCTTCTTTGAGGGAAGAAGCTTTTTTCCAGCTCATCGTTACGCATTTCCCTTCTAGGGCTTTTCAAAATCTTTGAGCTTCCCCGTGCTCCTTCACTCTCTTCTTTTATTCTCACAACACCACTCTCGCTAACCGCGGCAGTTCAATAGCTTATAATGTGACTTATTTCTGTCCAAAGAGTTCTTCTGAACTTGCAAAACGCAAAGTCCTGCAGGAACTAGCGGAGAGTTTCCTTCTGTTCCCATCAGACACATTACAGCTTCAGTCAGAACAGGAAAAACCCGCTTACAGTTACAGCTCCTATGGAAGAGGGGCAGTTGGTCCTTTTTACATCGCTGCAAAACTATATTGCCAGTAATTAGCTGTCCTGTTCAGAAATTCATATGGTTCGTTAATCTCCTTAAAACAGAGTTTAATGTCTATAAAACCTGCTCTGTAAACCAACTTAGCCTGGAATCTCAATTGCAGGAAAGGTTGATGTCGAATTCAAAAAGAAACGTTGTGCATATCAATGAGTTCATCTTGACAGGACTGAATACATTTCAAGTAATAAGGAAAAGCAATTTCCACCCTGCTGAATAGCTCGGCTTAAACCTCATAGGAAGTTAGTCTAGAAAAATCATGTGCAAATACCTTAACCAGTTAGATAGTAATTTAAAAAGCTAATAAATCATAGTCACAACTACGAACCAAGAGAATTAAGTGTTAACACAATCTCCTCAATTACCTTGTGGGAATTCTGGATTTGCCTGCTTTAATTTTAGAATCAGAGGTTTGTATCCAATATTGGTCTAACTTAAAACTCATTTATTTCAATAGATCTTATTCTAAGTGGGACTAACAATGGGTACAACCCCATATAAGGGTTGTAGGGGGTGGCTCAAGAATTCATGGCAACCATGCAACTATCCCAATTAGTATCTGGCCCCACTCACTGAGCAGGGCACACTCTGGAGTGGGTAGGCTGATTAAAATGGTCTTCCCAGGAGACTGATGAATCTGGATGGTTTTCTGATGGCTCTTGGGGATTTCCCTGTCACCTTGGCAGGCGATTCTGTCAAAGCCCTGGTTGATCTCTGGAATGGAGAAATGGTCCAGACAGTTGTCACGATTGCTCCTAAGCATCCTCTCCCACGGACTGCAGCCAAATGAGCCCCCTGGTTTTCCAGGGCACTGCAGGGTGTTCTTGGTGACTGCTCCACACATTTGAACTTTTTTCCTCTTGAAGAGTTGTAAAAAACTGAATGTCTTTTGGAAGTAATTTAAGACTTTGTTCAGATATTCCCTAAAGAAATTTATTTCCTAAAGGTGGCTGGGGGCTGTGCTTGTGCAGGATTGGAGATTTTAGAATCAGATAAGACTGGATTTTAATAGAATTCTGGAGAAATGCTTGATATTTTCTTTTTAACTGCATTGTTACTAGACCCAAGCCTTTGGAGTGACATGAGAAAGACAGAAAAAGCCAGTTCTGAGAGTTGTTATTCTGGTCCTACAGAGCTTTTGTTTCTGGGCAAGCTGGTGTACAATTACATTTCTGAAGTCTTCAAGCTTTTAAAACCAGCCACTAACAGATTTTGATTGACATTTAAAATGGGTATTGGGGTCATCAGCCACAGGACCACAGACCTTGAGAGAGCTGGTCTTTGAGCTAATGCTTCACTTTGGTAAACCAAAGGCCTTCATGGGCAAGTAGCTTTAAAGGCTTGGTCTTTGCCTTGGTCCCTCTCCACATGGAGCTCATGGATTCTGTTCTTCACAACTTGGGTGCTTCCAGAATTGGCTTCTATTGTGCAATCTCCACATCTGAATTGTAACCCTCCTGTATTTTCCCACCTCTTCTTCCCACCTTGTTCTTACCCCCCCAAAAGTGGAGGAGGGAATGCCAGAACAGCTGGACAATGTTTCCCCCCTATTTTTTCCATTTCACCCCATTTTTTCCCAAATTGTTTTTTCCCCCATTGGTAGAGCTAGGAGCCCTTCATCTGGAAGCATCCCTTGCCTTAGCCTTCCAATGCCTTCTGAAAACCAAATGAAACCGCTTCACCTTACTCTTGGCCTGAAAACTGAATGAAACCAGTGTACCTGTCCCCTGGTCTGACCCTAAAAGAGGGGAACATATGGTAAACTGCTCTGAGAATTCTATTAAAGGGCACCATATACTTTCTCAAAATAAATAAATAAATAAATAAATAGGAGACTGCCAATGGTCCAAACGTTTCAGTATTGTCTACAGACACTACAATGTAGACTCTGTGCTGACTGGCATTGGCTCTCTGGATTTCATGCAGTGGCCTTTCTCAACCCTACCTGGAGGTGCCAGGGGTTGAACATGTGACATGTAAAGCAGGTACTCTATCACTGAGCTGCAGCCCTCCGGTACCTAAATTATAATCCTAAATGATCTATATATTAAGCAGAACAAGGTGATAGAATTCTAGAGGCAGGTGAAATGATGCTCTCCCGTGCAAAAAACACTCTGCATATAGTTAATCAGGATGCCAGAAACAGCTGGTGTAAGGCTGAGATCCAACTCAATGGGACTTACTCCTGAGCAGATAGATAGATAGATAGATAGATAGGACATATATAGCTTACAAGCAGAGGACAGTGTACAAGCAGTCCAGAACTACAACCTGGAGTGCACAATCCTATGTTGACAGGCTCTGAAGTCAGGGTACCCTAACGCCGTATCCTAATGCAAGGTGGCCAGAGCACAGAGGCAATCATCACCTCCATGGTCTGGCCACCTGGCATTTTTGCTAGATGGGTGATTTCACCCACCGGAACATTTTTCCAGAGCATTAAATAGGCATATGCTGTAGATGGAGCTGTAATTTCATAACAAAACAAAATTCAACTCTAATTTTACTGAGTGCATTAAAAATTATGGAGTTCAAGATGGTCAGCATGCAGATTCTGTACACTGTAATTCTGGGCTAGGAAAAAAAGTTTCAACATGGCATCTCAAACACCAATTTGAAATGTAAGTTCAGTGAAAGTCATGTGTCGATTTTTGACAAGCTCTAATTATGCAGATACTTGTCAGTCAATTCAGTTTTATGGTTTATAACACCAGATCATTATAATATAACAGAGAAAAAGTATCTGGTGTATTATAAAAATAAAAGTGAACAAGTTACAACATAGATAAGAGAAAACAATTAACAAATCCAAAACTAACACACTTAACCTAAACATAAAATTCCATAATACTGGTTTCCAGTTTTTAGAGAAGTGGCTGTTAGCCAAACCAAGGATAAAACATATGAGGCTAGGGTTTTTTTTTTAACAATCAAATGTCTCTGGTGCAGCCTTTCACATCTGCCTTATAAAATCTGGTGCATACCTTAGCAAGTGCCATTAAGAAAGTAGCAATTCCTCTGAAAATCTTAATGTCCTTATTGAAAAAGAAAAAGTCTATCTCCTGGCAAATTGACCAGTTTGTTCCATTTTTTTAGCAAGTCAACAAGATATTTTTCTCCAAAAGGTTCTTGTGTCATTGAACAATTAAATAAATAATGAGGAAGGTCCTTGACCTCATCTGATCCACAATTACAAAAGCATAACTGCATCCGCCCCCACCAATTCTTTTTTGCTCCACCAACCCTTCCGCAAGCGGTGGGTCCTGCCAATTCCGTTGTGCAAGCAGGACCCACCGCTTATGCAAGGGAGATTTAGCGCTTCCTGGGAGAAGCGCCAAAGCGAGCAAAAAAGCTTGTTTCTGGAACAAGGCAGATTGGCGGAGCTCTTTTATGAGAGCTCTGCTGACCTGCCTTGTTCCAGAAACAAGGATTTCCTCTTGTTTTGGGTTGCCCCAGAAGCCCCGAATCACTGTTGCATGAGCAGTGGGGGCAGCTTCTGCAGTAGACCTGGTGGGGTGGAAGAGAGTTGGTGGGGGTGTAAGCTCCATTGGCTTCTACTCAAGGACCGTGGAGGGCATTAACTGAAATGCAGCAAGAGTCTGTTCCTTTTTCAAACCGAATTTTTAAATATGAAATAAATAATCTTCTGGTCCTGCGATATATTTAAATAGATGATACCAATGAGATATCTTTACAGCCTGAAGAGAAGCAAAATCTTCCTGCAAAAACACATCATTAGTGCATCATTTAAATTCCTTTTAGCTAGAACATAATCTCTCTGAAGTAAACCTCTGAATAGCCAAATTTGTGTGGTAAACACACTGTTTTCTGATACCAAATTTTTCCCCTTGATGGACTAAAGCCCAATTGTTGTTGCTCTGGCATTCCTTTGAGTTTTAACCAATAATTAAATGTCATTTGACAGATCTTCATAATCCAAGCCTTAGATCCAGTTTCTAACCATAGGTACTGTGTAAGGGTACATCTGAGGATCCCCAAGATGGTTCTTAAAATTCTGTTCCGAATGCAATCTAACTCATCTGAGACTTGAAAACCTACATGTCTGATCCATACAGTATTTGAGGCAGAATATTTAATTTTATAAAATGTAGATACTAGTGGAAGTGATAAATTCTGAGAAGGTTTAATCCCCTGCTCCCGGTTCCCTGAAGAGCCAGTGTGGTGCAACGATTAGAGTGTTGGCCTGGGATGTGGGAAACCCAGGTTCAAGTACCCATTTGGCCATGAAGTTCACTGGGTGAGTTTGGTCCAGTCACTGAGCTGGTTTTGCACAATCACTGCAGCTCTCTGTGGCTTATTGTGATGTCCAAACCTATTGAGGGTGGGTTGTTGCCATGGTTAACAAACCACTCACAATATTTTTGGGTTGGGGGTGGTGATTTGGTAACCATGGCAACAACCCACCCTGTTCCGGGTTCGGACATCACGATAAGCCACAGCAACCCTCTGTTGTGACTTGAATACTCATAATGGCACGTGCTGCAACCCACCATGACCATGGTGGGCTGGGGCAATCATGAATCAGTGAATCAGGCCACTGACTCTCAGTGTAACCCAGTTCACAGGATTATTGTGATGATAAAATGGAGAGGAGATCATGGACACCACCTTGGGCTCCTCAGAGGAAAAGTCAGGATCATCATCATGGTGATCACTCGTGACCGAGTAAGATTGTCTTCCAAGAGTAGAGTCTTAACAGTGGGTCTGTAGGTGGCTGTGAAGGCCAATTCTGGATCCACACAGCCTCCCGCAGTAAGGACGTAGGTTTCCAGGTGGAAGGCGATCACGGTGAGCGTTTGCTTGACATGCCTTCCGTTGAGCTCGTTTCTCCCTTTCGCCCTGTACTCATGCTTCTTCAAAGTCCATAGTGCCTTTAATATAGGCTGACCTCCAGCTGGAATGCGCTCATGGGTTAGAGCTTCCCAGTTCTCAATGCTTATGTTACATTTCTTTAGATTAGCTTTGAGAACATCTTTAAATCTCTTTTGCTGTCCACCAATATTCCGTTTTCCATTTGTAAGTCAGGAATAAAGTAGCTGCTTTGGGAGATGATGATCAGGCATTCGAACAACATGGCCGGTCCAGCGAAGTTGATGTTGGAGAATCATTGTTTCAGTGCTGGTGATCTTTGCTTCTTCCAGTACGCTGGAAGAATTTGCAGAAATTCTGCAAGTAATTTGCAGAATTTTTCGGAGGCAGCGCTGATGGAATCTTTCGAGAAGTTGGAAGTGGCGTTTATAGATGGTCCATGTTTCACAGGTGTACAGCAAGGTCGGTAGTACAATGGCTTTGTAAACAAGCATTTTAGTCTCCCTGCGAATGTCCTGATCCTTGAACACTCTACGCTTCATTCGGGAGAATGCTACACTCGCAGAGCTCAGGCTATGCTGAATTTCAGTGTCGATGTCAGCTTTTGTGGAGAGATGGCTGCCAAGATAAGAAAAGTGACCAACATTTTCCAGCATCACACCGTTAAGCTGGATTGATGGAGCTATAGAGGGATTGGTTTGTGCTTGCTGGTAAAGCACTTTGGTTTTTTTGATGCTAAGTGAGAGGCCGAGCTTTTCATATGCTTCTGCAAAGATGTTTAGGATAGTTTGGAGATCTTCCTCTGAATGTGCACGGATTATGTTATCAGCATATTGAAGTTCTTTGACAGAGGTTGTAATTACCTTACTTTTTGCTTTCGGCCTACTGAGATTAAAAACTTTTCCATCTGTTCGATATATGATTTCTACACCAGTGGGAAGTTTCCTTTCAACAAGGTGTAGAATCATAGTGATAAAGATAACAAATAAGGTTGGAGCAATGACGCATCCCTGTTTAACGCCTGATCCCACTTTAAATGGATAATTTTGAGAGTCATTGTTATCCAAAATTGTTGCCGTCATGGAGGAACTGCAAGATGTTCACAAATTTATTAGGGCATCCAGTTTTCAGAAGGATGGTCCAGAGAGCAGTTTGGTTTACAGTGTTGAAGGCCTTAGTCAGATCAATAAATGCCATGTACAAAGGTTGGTTTTGCTCCCTGCATTTTTTCTTTGAGCTGTCGTGCAGTGAAGATCATATCCACTGTCTCCCTGGAGGGGCAGAAGCCATTTTGGGATTCAGGGAGGATATCTTCTGAGATAGATAGAAGGCAGTCTGCAAGAATCCTTGCCAGGATTTTGCCTACCGAAACTAGAAGGGAGATGCCTCGATAGTTTCCACGATCTGTTCTATTGCCCTTTTTGAAGAGAGTGATAATTATGGCATCCCTGTAGTCTGCTGGGATCTTCTCCCTCATCCAGATTTTTTCGATGAGCTTGTGAAGCTGTTGTGTAGCTCCAGGCCCACCTTCTTTAAAAACTTCAGGGATCCTATCAGGTCCACTAGCTTTGTTATTTTTCATTTGGTTGATGGCTTTACTGACTTCCTCCAAACTAGGGGATACTGCAAGCTCATCTCTGGTTTGTTTTTGTGGAATTTGCGAGAAGACCTCATCAGCCACAATAGAGTTACAGTTAAGGAGGTTGTGATAATACTCTTTCCAATGCAGTGCAATAGACTCTTTGTCCTTTAGAAGTTTGGCACCATCTATTGAGTGTAGGGGGTTTGTACCATGATTTGTTGGTCCGAAGATTGCCTTTGTGGCATTAAAGAAGCCCCGTGCATCATGGACATCTGCAAGATGCTGGATTTCTTGAGCTTTCTTTATCCACCAGGTGTTCTTAAGTTCTCTAGTTCTTCTTTGGACCTCAGCCTTTGCACTGGCGTATATTTTTTTCTTAGCAGCACAGTTGATGTCTTTTTGCCATATTTGGAAGGCTTTCCTTTTCTTATCAATAATATGTTCAATCTCCCTATCATTCTCATCAAACCAATCCTGATGTTTCTTAGTTTGGTATCCGATAGTTTGTTCACAGGCTGTGATAATGGAGGTCTTCAGTTTATTCCAGTGTTCCTCGACATTTTCAGGGGGTTCCATAGATAGATGTTCCTTGAGAGTTGTTTGAAAGCAGGCTCGCTTAATAGGATCTTGAAGGGCTTGGGTGTTGATTTTACGTCTTAGTTTTCTTCCTTGGAGCCTACATTGAGGGACAATCTTAATGGCCATCATAGAATGAATTAATTGGTGGTCTGTCCAGCAGTCGTCAGCTCTCGTCATGGCTCTAGTGAGAAGTACATCACAATGATCTCTGGCACGGACAATTACATAGTCTAAGAGATGCCAGTGCTTTGACCGTGGATGCTTCCATGATGTTTTAAATTTATTTTTCTGGCGAAAGAGTGTGATGGTAATAACAAGATTATGCTCTGCACATTTAGTCAGAAGTAAAATTCCATTTGCCGACTCCTTCTTTCCCAATGATCCCTGGCCACAAATCAAAATCACGCCCAACTCTTGCACTGAAGATGGTGTCCAGCTGGGAGTAAATTTTTTCTTTGATGTCTTCATCAGCATTTAATGTTGGTGCTTAGGCACTTAAAATAGTTGCTTGCTGGTTTGAGCGAGTTTTATTTGAAGGGTTGAGAGTCGTTCGTTAATGCCAGTAGGAACTTCTGACAAGAGCTTCATAAGATCATTTTTAATAGCAAAGCCTACTCCATGTATTCGTCGTTCTTGTTCAGGCAGTCCTTTCCAGAAGAAGGTATAACCTCCTTTTTCTTCCTTGCTGGATTAAAATAAGCTTTGTGGGGGGTGGGGGGGGGTGGAGGTGGGTGGCTCTGATGCCTGTTGGGTGGTAAATCCACTCAGGGTTTCAGTCAGAACCAGTCAGAACTCTAAAGAGTTCTCTAAGAGTTCTGACTAGTTCTGACTGAAACCTGGAGCAGATTCACCACCCCACTGACATCAGAGCCACCAGCCTCCACTGATGGGGTGTGATGGCTTAACCGCATACTGTGTTAAATACCAACATGGCTTAATCACATTAAATAACAACATTGCTGGTTTAAATAAACTTTACCTGACTAAGCAGCCATAGTTTTATTGACAATATCTGATTTTAAAGGTTTTAATCTTGTATTTCTTCTTCTTCTTCTCCTTCCCCTTTCATTGTTCACCACTTGGATATTTTATTGGACGTAGAGCGTTATATAAATTGTGTAAATAAATGAAAATATGTAGCATGTATCTGATCCTCACATTTTGTTTACCTTAGTGTAAGTGAGTGGGGGGCAGGGGGGACTGATCTGGATGGGAACTACCATGTGCAAGGAGGGGAAATTTAAACCTTCCCACCCAGCCACTTCCCCCACCCCCAAATTCATCCACCCCCACCACCATGGAGACTAAAAGATGAAAAAACCTCCAGTGGCGTCACTGGAGGTTTTTCCTTCCTTAACATAATTTTTGTGGTTAGAAAAAAGATGGAGGAATCCATGAAAAAACATGGGTACTGGAGGGGGGGAGGTTTACAAATTAAAGACAACGTCATCTGGACTCCTCCTAGAATTGTGTTTGGGGCAGGGTGACTGCAAAATAAAAGCCTCTTTTGGAGCCACCCAAGATTTTGACACTCAGATAATCCGACTTTTAGTATATGGCAAGCAAGCCAACTAATTTTGATTGTGCAAAAGACTTTCACAGTTCAAAGTTTAGTAGGTCGAAGACTGAATAATACAGCTCTCTGCACTAAAGAAGGAACAGATTACACTGGCTGCTACAGAACTTTTCTCCTCACACTGTATCTACTTTAGGTTTTGTTGCAGAATTGAGATCCAAGCCCTACACAAAGAACTTTTCCCTTCCTGCTTTTCTGGTACGTAATCTCTAGGTGGCACTGTGCTGTAGTGGAATATTGCAATTACACAAGTAGAAAAATACCTTTTCTTTCACTTTCAGAAATAATATTTCATTTTCCCTGCTCTAAACCCCCCGCCCCCCGGAAAGTTCTCTTAAAAAACAGAAGTGAAACTGGAGGATTATGCTGTTGAGTAAAAAATCCATAAACAACCATGAACAAGGAATCATGAGTGCACAATAAATGCCTCATGTAGAAATGCTCAGAGTTAGATGGCTGGTTCCTCTGATGAGTGATGGGGTGATGGTTCCCAAGGAGAGATCGCAGCTTTGTATCCAGAAGGTCCAAACTTCAATTCCTAACATCTCCAGTTAAAAGGCTCTCCAGTAACAAGGATGAGATATCTCTGCCTGAGAGCTTGGAGAGCTCTGGCCAGTCAGGGAGTACACAATACTAGGATATACCAACCAATAGTCTGACTAAACAGAAGGCAGCTTCATATGTTCATACTGGTAAAGTAAGCCTGGTAGACGAAGCAACAGCTGAGAGGGTAGCCCAGAGGTGCCCTACTATTACGCACGGCAAGGCAGCTGATTTTAGGCATCGTGATAGGGCAGCAAATGTTATTTAATTTCCCATTATTGCATTACTTCCAGGGGGAGGG
Organism: Heloderma suspectum; assembly: GCF_057233095.1. Taxonomy (NCBI): domain Eukaryota; kingdom Metazoa; phylum Chordata; class Lepidosauria; order Squamata; family Helodermatidae; genus Heloderma; species Heloderma suspectum. The sequence continues at coordinate 105,087,039 of NC_139464.1, forward strand.
AGACAAGCCTGTGGAAGTTTCTGATTCAGGTGCCAAAATAACAAGCTGGTGTTGGGTATTACGCATCTTGACTTGGAAATGGGCGCAGCACACCATTTGCTGGTCTGCCACAGGCATCGAAATGTTCCTCGACTAGCCCCCCACCCCCCAAGTGTCTGCATGAGTGCAGACTTGATTTGACCCAAATAATAAGCCAACACTTTGGGCAAATTATCACCTGCAAGCATACATCACTCAGGATGCTTCCAGATGGATGGCTCCTACGAAGACCAATCAAAAGACGCTGTTCAGCCATTCCAACTTTTTCCCCCTCAATTGATTTTTTGTGGAAAGAAAAGAGACAAAAGAAGTAGCAAGAAAACACTGGAAGATTATAAATGGAAGCCGAAGATGTCTAGATGCCCCCGCCCCCGGTAACATTCTGTGACCGAAACAGGGCAATTGCACAATAAAAGCCCCCTCTGGCAGCTTCCACAAGTGTCTCATCATTTCTTGACATGCTGCTGAATTTGTGAACTGCTTTTACTGAAAAGTCCTGTGATTGACATGATGCCTGGTAAAAGCTCCACCAGGAAGGTTCGATCTATGATGGCTGATTCACCTGTCTGAGTCATCAAGGAATGGGCTTATATGAGTGACTTCATCCTTTAAGCAAGGGTGTTCACATTTCATGTACCCATCCCTCCGTTGCTGTGTCATTCTGTAAGAAACTACTGCCCACGGTTGACCAGGGTCATTTACAGGTCAGTGTGAAGGCAATATGATCAGGGGCACTGGCCTTTTTCAGGCTAAACTGGCCAGTGGCCCCGTTGTATCCAGCTTCAGCCTGGGCTGCTCTCGTTTCTTGCTGGAAATGCCTTTTGTTGACTTTCCCACTAGCCTTTTCCAAATGTCTTCCAAAACACCAATAAGAGTTCTTAACCCTCTTAGGATTTTTTTTACTCTGCGCTTCCTGATAAGACGCTGAGTAGCATGACCACTGAGGAAGTAGAAGTTTGGTCCTTTGCAGCATTTTCCCCACCCCCGAGAGACACTTATTGGAAAACTAGATAAAAATACGGCCAACTTTTGCAAAGTAAGTGATTTCATTTTTAAACCTTTTAGCTGGAGCATTATATACAGCAATTCAAAGGGATTTTGCAGGGAATACGGGACTGCCCCATTAAGAAGAATCTGATTAGATGACACAGTTGCATTTTGAGCTCTTATCACAATGGATTCTGTTGCAATGGGTACAAGTACCTGTTTTTATTCCATGTAGTCCCTAATATATTAAACAAATTGGATCTGCAATGAAACACTGTCATCTATCCTCACTCCCTTCAGGATACAACCCTCTATAGTGCAGGGTGGGGAGTTCTCCCCCTCCCCAACAATCCTGATTTCCATCAGGGCTTACTATAGGCTGTTAGGGGCTTCAGTAGGGCAATTCTCTCATCCCCCACCCTACATCCAGTTTCATCCCGCGCCCTCAAACGTCCTTGTCAATCCATTTTTGGTTTTAAAATCCTATTTCTTTTAATTTACAAACTTCTGTACGCCTACATATGTAGGAGTCCTCCAATGTTGAAGAAATCATTCCCATATTTTTGGTGGTCCCATTTTATTTCCAAAATGATAAGCCGGGGTCCCCAACACGGCACCCGCGGTCACCAGCAAAAATACCATTTTTTTAATATACGTATACGGATGTGTGTGTGTGTGTATGTATGTGTGTGTGTGTGTGTGTGTATATATATATATATATATATATATATATAGCCATAGCAATGAATACATATGAAATGCCTCTATATGAAAATACAACTTTCTAGCAATTATACATAGCCTCGTTCTTTCTCTCCCCCCACCCCTTTCCTCACTATTTGTCTCCCTTTCCCATCCCTAGCTGCCTTCTTTCTCTCCTGTCCTAGCCTTGCTCTTTCTCTCCCACTCACCCCTTTATCACACTGTTTCTCTTGACTCCCACCCCTAGCCTCGCTATTTCTCTCCTCCCTTCCCCTCTCTGTTTATTCCCCCTCCTAGGTTCTAGCCTCTCTCTTTCTCATCCCTCTGTCCTTTTGCTGCGCTGTTTCCCCCTCCCTTCCAGCCTCTAGCCTCACTATTTCTCCCCCCACATCTCTTTTGACTATCCAGGCCCCCATGGCAGCCATTATGTGACTAGCCACATCCTCCATAGAAGCCATTTTTGTAGTGGTGCCCACAAAACTTTATCAAATTCCCAGATGCACCAATAGCTCAAAAAGGTTGAGGGACCTCTGTAATATACAATCAACCACCCAAGCTTGCTATTAGAGATAATGATTTTTATACAATAGTGGGTATTACCTGTAAATGAGGCCTACTTTGGCTACGGCAATTCTGTTTGGGGCCTGGATTTCACACCTTTGTCGGTGTGTACTGAACTTTGAAAAAAAAAATGAATATTTTTGTATTTGGGGAGCAAGATCTATTGTGATAGGGTAATAATTTTCTGGTGCTCAAAGGGATTCATAGACATTAGTTGTAATCCTTACAACAACCTTGTAAGGTATGGTAGTATTATTACCTCATTACTACAGTTGGGGGATGAAGATGAGAAAGTGTGGCTTATATAAGGCTACCTTTTGAGTTCATGGCAGAGGTGAAATCCAAATTGGGGCCAATTCATGGCTTAGCCACTACAAAACACAGCTTTGAAACAGCCACTCATCTCTTCAGCTCAACCATGGTGCAGAAGAATCTCCCTTCCAGGTGACTAAGCCCGGAAGCTTTTATAAATTCACAGACCACTAAACTTAGTTTATGTATGGGATGCAGGCTGGTAAAATGTGTTGAGCACCAAGTTTTATGGACTTGCATGCAAGGCTGCCCTCACAAAGTGCATAGCTATAACACCAGGAGAAAAACTGCATTATAGGAAAGAACATATTTTGAAGTTCATATTTCAAATGTTCTTTGGCAGGGCATAGCCCCATAGAAGTAGCCTGATCATTTGGCTTACTCATTAGCATAACATGAATCCCATGTTCACTTAATGCAAAACAAACGTACCAGTCCCTAGGGTTACCACCTTGGAGACTTAATTTGGGTCAAGATCCCAATTCATTATAATGGGCAGCATGCCCAGAAGGAGGATTGCACCCTGGTTCTTCATGGAGTGATTCTGGTTAAGTATATTAAAATGCTTGCAACATACTCCTTGGCATCATACTCTGGAGAATCACCTTAACAAACCTCTGAGAAGTAATTCACTCCCATCTTTGCCTAGCTGAAGTGTGACCCTGCTTAATTCCAGTACTGTATCAGAAAATATTCTGTGTAGTAAGACAAAGCAATGATACTTTCCTTCAACCAAGAACCTGTTCAGGGACCTACAAGCTGCTATTCTACCACTTAACCAACAAGCTAATAAGGAAGCTAAATAATAATGAGGTCTAGAAGCATTTGTATACTGACTATCCAGTCTGAAGAAGAGTGTTGGGAAACTCAAAAGCTTGCTCGTTACTTAGTTCTTTTCAGTTCGCCCTAATAAAAGGTACTACGCTGCTGTTGCTTTTAGAGCTCAAAAAAGTCTTCCCAGCTTCTCCTGAACTCCCACTGTCAATGTTTTGCACCATCCATACAATTCCCCAAGTCTTTTACAATCTCCCTCAAATTCTCACCAGTTCTCCTATAGAGAAATATCCTTTCATCACTGGGGTAGTAAAGTCCTTCATGCAGGTAATTTAGTACTTCATTCAGGTTTTTTTTTTTAAGGGTCTCAGAGAACACTTGAAAACCATCTCTCACCTTGATAAGCTCCTACAAAGAAATATTTCCACCACCTGGCATACTGACCCTGAACTTATTATATGTTTGCAAGTTCCACTGAAAGAAGTGTCTACGTGTCTGTATTTAAAGCATTTATATCCTTCCTTAATCTTTTTTTAAACCCTCAAGGTAGCGTATGACAAGATTAAACTTATTTATTTATTAAATTTCTTAATCGCCCATCTGGCCGGTCACCCGGCCACTCTCGGCGATGTACAGTAGTACAATTTAAAACAGTAACATTGCACATTAAACATTATTTAAAAGTACCCTAACCCACCCCAAATGCCTGCCTGAATAACCAAGTTTTCAGTGTGTGGCGGAAGCTCATTAAAGGGGGCATGGCGGAGTTCCCTAGGGAGGGAGTTCCACAGAGTGGGGGCCACCAAAGAGAAGGCCCTCTCCCTCGTCCTGACCAGCCTAGCTGTCCTGGCTGATGGGACAGAGAGAAGGCCATCCGAGGCCTTGTTGAGTGGCCTGTCTCGTGTTGCTGGAGGTGCTCCTTAAAATAGGCTGGGCCGGAACCATATAGGGTTTTAAAGGTCAAAACCAACACCTTGAATTTGGCCTGGAAAACAACAGGTAGCCAGTGCAACTCCTTCAGCACCAGGGTGATGTGATCATGCCGGTGGCTGCCTTTAATCAACGCACAAAAACAAAACAAAATCCAAGCTAAAAGATTAAGCCATTAAAAGACAGCAGAAAAATAGAATGTACAAAAATCCAGGGATTAAAACAATCAGTGGATGGAGAGGTCAAAATCCTGTCAAAATGAAAAGATTTTCGGAAGTCAGCAAAGTGAACCTCCCTGGGCAGGGAGTTCCACAGCCTAGATGATGCCACAAAGGTTCACTTTTAAAATTAATTTTAGAATCTGGGTGCAAATCAAAGTAATTCTCCTTCTAAAAACCTCATGCAGTTTGCTCACATGCCTCCCCAGGATGTAATTTGGACCCTAGATTCCCAATGTGTAAAAGTGGCAAAGATATTTGAGGGATCTTTGGGAGTTCCGGGTCCGATGGTGGGTCACTCTCTTTATGTAAAGTATGTGGCAGATTTGTGATATATCAGCTAGAAAGGTGCATTAACAATATACTCTGTGCATCTGGCAAGATGCAAAAATAAACCTAGGTGCTGTGTATGTGAACGGAGCTGATGACTATGTTGCAGAAAAAGATGTGCTATGGTGTCAGGAGCAGAGTGACCTGGATGGTTCTGTTGAGCTTTGGAAGCTGCTCTGGGGTATATCTGTTGAGTCAGTTTTGTGACTCCAGTGAAACAAGGCCCTGCTTCCCCAAAGAAGAATCCAACCCAGTCTCCTTAAAGCAGTTCTTATGCCAATTCTTTAAGATCCTCTTTATTGCAGGATAAGACAAAAACAATCATTCCTCTGTTTGAACAAACACCGGGGACTTTCAAAGGCAATCATAATTCAGTGCTTTTGTACTAAGACTGTGGTAAAGTAGCACCGAGGACTTAAGAGATCATCACTCTAATTTCCGCCAGCCGTTATTTTAAAGTATTAGCTGAAGGAACAGCACTGGGTGCTATGTATATGCAAGTCATCTAAAGACAGAGAAACGAACAGCCCAGTCCTCTTCATTTTAGTCAGACATAAATCCCACTGAGTTCAATGGGATCTACTCCCAAGTCAGTTGTGTACAGGACTTCAGCCTAACTTGGACAATTTTTTTCTAGGTTTTTGCTACCCGGTAAGGGTGGTAAGATATCTGTGGCAACATATATGACACCAATGTACTGATAAGACTGGTAGTGATGTTAGGGATGGAAAGGGTTAATAAAGAACATTGAATCCCTAATGTGAATTTAGTGAATGCTGTTGGTGCATTCACCAAATTTGGTGAATGCTGTTGGTGCATTCACCTATATATTTTGTCTGAATGATGTAGGATGAACAAGCGGATGAACAACTTCACACCATCACAGGAGTGCTCCTATTCAGAGCTCCAGCCGGCTTGTCATTCCCTCTTCCAGATACTAGAAGCTTAATGCCTCAGACAGGCCAATCCATTCTTCCCCCTCTCTGGTTTTTCTTTTCTAGCTGATACCAACATTCACTAGGTTCTATAGGCCACTGAACATGCTTAGCCCTAATGCAGCTGCTGCTTCAATTTTCTCTAGAGGGGGTGTTTTTCTCTTTTGAGAAGGGCTCTGGATAGGGGTGAATGCTCCTTCCTTGTTCTCCTCGACCTCTCAGCAGCTTTTGATACCGTTGACCACGGTATCCTCCTGGACCGCCTGGAGGGGTTGGGCATTGGAGACACCGTATTGCGGTGGTTCCGGTCCTTCCTCTCTGGCAGGTACCAGAGGGTAGCACTGGGAGAGGAGGTTTCAGACCCGTGGCCGCTCACTTCTGGGGTGCCACAGGGTTCCATCCTCATCCGATGCAATGAATATGAACTTGAGCACACTCCGGGAGAGAGTGCAGGACAGGAAGGCCTGGCATGCTATGGTCCATGGGGTCACGAAGAGTCGGACACGACTTAATGACTAAACAACAACAACAATGTTCTAGGCCTCAGGAGCCCATAAGCAAAAGGGGCTAATGAGCAACTTCCTTCAACAAGTCTGAGACCAGACTGAAGCCTTTTACTCCCTGACATCTAGAACTCCTGCTCAGGGTCCACTCCCTCATTGGGAAGTGAACGGCCTGAAAGGGACAGACCTCTAGCCTGGAGCCTAAAACTCCATCACCTGCCCATGAGCTTATATCTGGCATGCTGCCTGCACTGACACATTAGCTCTTGGAATCTGATGCCCTTGGAGGTGGGAATCTTGGCCCCTGGCTCAGGGACTGAAGTCTGGTTCAGGCTCAGGGGTCTCCTGTGTCTTGGGCTCAAGAGTCTCTGGTTCAGTGATGGTGCTCAGAACGAGTGTCTCCTCTGTTGTTACCATTGGTCCCTCAGCCTCGTTCTCTAGATCTCTGCTGGACTCCAGGGTCAAGGCACTCAGTGATCTTGGGTCTGTCACACCTTGGGCTTCATCACACGGAGCTTTTATCCTGTGATTGAGATTGCTCCTTCACGGAAGTTTGCAGGCTCTTTACATGACTCTGTGACCCTCCTGCACTAAACGCCCATTGTTCCATTTTTAAATAGATCGCAGATAATGAGCTATCAAAACAGTTGCATTCCGCTTCGGTTTCCTCCATGAAAAGAGTTAAAGCGGCAAGAAGAGAAGCAAGATCAATGGAAGACTCAGATATGGGGAGAAGGGGGGGAGGAAGTGCATGGAAAGGGAGTCAGTGGTGATCCTGCATTTAAAACAGAAGCAGAAAGCTCTGTTTTAAATGCAGGATTTTAGGCTGGTGTAGAAATGTCCCTTGTGAGGATAAAATGGAATATCCTGTCTTTCCACTCTTGAGTTCCATGGAGTGAGGGTGGGACAGAACTATCATAAAGAGCATAAGCCAGCTCCCTTTCAAAAATCTGTTCCTGAAAAATGGCGAAACCCACATTTAGGATTCACCTGATCAGTTCCTGAAGTGTCCCACTGCAGCCAAAGCCCACCACACAATGAGGAAACAAACAGCCTTACATATTTAAAACTACTCTTACATCTCTAAGAATAAAACAGATGTGTTTAGATCCATGTGTAATGATACCATTTTTGATACATCATCCAGAAACACCCTTTGCAATATACATGGAAACTCTTAATACCATAGCTAGTTTTCACATTTTATTTTTGGAACATCTCCTATCCATCTAATCTGTTGGGAATATTCCCTTGAAGAAATATCAGGACTCACATATTAATTAGAGCCGATTTAACAGGTTATGGCAGTCATGGCAGTTCTTGGAAATCACAGATCTAGGATAAGCTACTGCTGGGGAAGCATGGACATCAAGTGCCTTATATCTTGCAATTCTGCTTGAGCAGTTTATTCTCAGCAGAAATATTTCAAGAAAAAGAAGTCCTTCATTGGTTAAAAAGATACTGATCTGGAGCCACACTCAGTAAATTAAAATCTCTGGCTAAGTTCTCTTTTTATGAATAATTTCACATTTATAAAATCCTTCTCAGAGTCCCCCACCCCCCGCTTACCCTAATAACAGACATTTGCTGCAATATTGCACTCAAGCCTTAGGAATGCTTTACTGATGTATAAATACAAATATGATGTAAAGACTTTGGATCTTTTATATCTGTATTTTCTGTTTATTTTGTTTATTGTTCTCTTGAGATCAGCAATGCTTTAAGAGATCTGTGGACGTAATATTGGCCAGGACGTAACACATCACACATCTCTCTTTCTTTGATGTGGATAGCCCAGATCACACTGTTAGGTAGAAGCTTGGAATACAAACCAATATTTCAATCAAAGCATTCTAAGGAGAGCCAGCGTGGTGTAATGGTTAGAGTACTGAATTAGGCCTGGGGAGACCCAGGTTCAGGTCCACAGTCAGCCATGAAGCTCACTGGGTGACCTTGGGCCACTCACTATATCTCAGCCAAACCTACCTCACAGGGTTGTTGTCAGGATAAAATGGGATGGGTGGGAAAACTAATTACACTGCCTTGAGCTTCCTGGAGGAAAGGTAGGATATAAATGTAAAATGTAGTGAAACTACACTGAAACAGTGTGTTACATTTTACACCACACATTATTACTATGGATAGCTATTGACAGGATACAAAAACTTGTAAATACTTCCCATTGATGTTTCGTTGATCCAAACGTGCCTCCTGACAATGATTCCAGCCTCCACACCTATGTGTAACCTGACAGGAGTCAAGAGGGAGAATGGGGCAGGGCAAGAAGGCACGGGGCCCGCTGCTGGTCCCTTTTCAAACTGCCACATACTGCAATATGGAAAACTTCGAGCTAAACCGCTAGGCCTAAATCACTGTTTTGATCACAAGTGTCTTCCTCTCAGCCATTTCCCAGCTTAGTAGTAGTCACTTCTCACAGATCAGATCATCTCTCCACTGAGTTTTGTTTTACAACAGCAGCTAAAGAAGATTGGCAAAGCCTCTCTCTAGCTTTTTTCAATTATTTGTCTCCAGTGCTTTCTGATTTACCTCTGAAGATGTCCTTGGACACAAATAAGGTGGCAGCAATATTACCTTCCCCTGCCTAGATGAACCAAGAACAAGAATCCCTTAGAGAATAGGACTTCTTATTCTAGAGATGGCTTTAGGCATTCAGAAAGTCTATTGGAGATTCCCCAAATGTGCTGAATTAAACACCAGACCTTCACTTCAGCAGCCCTGATCGACATATCAATTTATTTTCCCTGCTGGCTAAGTCAATAAACTAGATCCAGCTGATTTTTCCTTACATAGTCCAGAAAGACTGTGATCCAGGTATCCTTTTATATCTTTGTAACTAGGTGGAAATACCATCATAGAAATTAAGAATAAAAAGAATGATTGTATATACATTATATTTATATACAATGTATATTTATAGATGCAAATTTAGAAATTATTAGAATTTAAGTTTCAGAGACGGCAACCTCACCCTATTGTGCCCTTTTATGTTCCCAACCTGAAGTCTGTAATAGCCACGCGGTGCGCTCTTTGATTGTGGGACTAGGTGTGGACAGTAGGTTACGTAGCTCCAAAATCCACCCCCGTTTCACTGAGGTTGCTGCCTATGCCTCATGATCCATTCTTAGCACACATACCCTCTCCTCCTCTGGTGCTGAACCCACAGTGCTTTGCAGTTTTGCTTGTGCCACCTCGCTGTATACTGGACAGAGGCCATGCCACTCTGTAAACCCATGTAGAGCTTCATCCCCATGCAACATCCACTCAAGCCCCCTCTGTTCCGGTACGGCCACCCATTTGTCTGCATATAAATGTGAATGAGGACACTTGGCCATGGGAAGGTATATGGGAATGGTTAAGCAAGGCTCTCCCAAGGCCAGCCCAAGACTCTCTGGTACCTTGGGTAGAAAATACAAATAGTGTCCCTTCCCATTAATTAATATAGGGCACAGGGCACTGGGAAGGCCAAGCAGATGGGAGCAGCAGGACGGCACCAGAGCATAAAGTAGGAGAACTTTCTGATGTATTGTTCCTCATGGGCCAGACGTGTCTGTGTCCCACTCTGCCCCCTTAATAGCAGTAGCTTCACCTTGCCTCACTGCAATACCACCTCTGAACTCTCCCCTAGCAATTTTGCTCAGCCTGGGTCTAGGTCAGGGGTGGTCAGAAAGTAGATCTCCAGATATCTTGGACTGCTACTACCAAAATGCCTAATCATAGGCATCTTCATTGTGATCTTTTTCAGCACCAGGTGAAGATCGTTTTTTATTCTCCCAGACATTTTATTTATTTATGCATTTATGTATTTATGTATTTATTTCATTTCTATACCGCCCAATAGCCGAAGCTCTCTGGGCGGTTCACAAAAATTAAAACCAAACAACACACAATAAAACAATTTAAAATATATAGAACATTAAAACCACAATATAACAATACAACCACAATAAAACCTAGCAGCAGTGCAGGAGTTTAAAATACAGATTTAAAATAGCAAAGCTAAAAATTTAGAAAGCTAAAATGCTAAAATGCCTGGGAAAATAAAAAGGTCTTCACCTGGCACCGAAAGGAATACAATGTAGGTGCCAGGCGAACCTCACTAGAGAGCTCATTCCAGAGCCGGGGTGCCACAGCAGAAAAAGCCCTCCTCCTAGTAGCCACCTGCCTTACTTCCTTTGGCAGGGGCTCATGGAGAAGGGCTGCTGAGGATGATCTTAAGGTCCGGGCAGGCACATATGGGAGGAGGCAATCCTTCAGGTAACCTGGCCCCAAGCCGTTAAGGGCTTTGAATGTTAACACCAGCACTTTGAATCGGGCCTGGAAATGGACTGGCAGCCAGTGCAGCTGGAAAAGTACCGGTGTAATATGAGCTTGCAGGCCAGTCTCTGTTAACAATCTTGCTGCCCTATTTTGGACCAGCTGAAGTTTCCGGACCATTTTCAAAGGCAGCCCCACGTATAACGCATTGCAGTAATCCAGACGAGAAGTTATCAGAGCATGGATAACTGTAGCTAGGCTATCTCTGTCCAGATAAGGGCGTAGTTGGTATACCAGCCTAAGCGGATAAAAAGTGCTCCGTGCCACTGAGTTCACCTGTGCCTCAAGTGACAGTTCTGGTTTTAAGAACTGTTTCTTAAGTTTTAAGAACTTTTAACAGTTTTAACAGTTTTTAAGTTTTAACAGTTTTAAGAACTGTTTTTAGAGCTTTTAGATCACTGTACTAGTTTTCTTTGGTTTTATGTGCTGTGGTGTTTTTACTCCCTACAGCTGATTTTATTTTGGTGTTATTATGTGCTGCTTTTATACACGGTTTTATTATTTGTGCTTTATGTTTTTAATGTATTGTACACCACCCAGAGAACCTGGGTTATTGGGTGGTTTAAAAGTATAAGAAAGATGCAATCCTATGCATGTTTAGACAGAAAAAAAGTTATACAACTCCCAGCATTCCTGCCCCATGCTTGCTGGAGAACGCTGGGAGTTCTAGGACTTTTTTCTGTCTAAACATGCATAGGATTGCACCTTAAACAAAGAAATGTAATGCCAAGTTGAAGCAGACATGTGAGATGACAGCATCACGTTCAGCATTTCCCTGACCCAATGCATGGGTAGCAAAATAAGTGTATAGAGGTGGGGAAATACTAAACAGGTCATGTTCTGTTTCAACTAGCTATTATCAGGAGAAGCAAGGAAGAGAAAATGATCAGCTGCTCATTTTATCAGCTGCTCACATCTAGGTTGGCCCTAAAGACCTACATTTAAAGGTGTTTGTGCTGCTATAGCCACACCGTTCGGGTCATGGGAAATTGTCTAGCATAGCGGCTGTGTTGTGAATGAGGAAGTCCTAAGTTCAACTGTCAAACTGCCATGTTTAAAACAGGTGGCATTAGGTCAGCAATTATCCCTCAGCCTCACCCCACCATTTGGGAATATGAGAATAATTCTGACTGGAGCCACTGGGACTTGTTGACAGCCCCATGTGGGGAGCCACTGAAGAACCCTCAGGCTCTGAACTGATTCCGCCCACCCAGGCTGCCACTGGATCCTCCTGGACAGGAAGGAGTATGGACGGGCTTCCTGTTCTGGCTGAACCTTGCTTGAGCAACAAGGTCTACCTGGGCTTTGGTGTGTTTCTGTATCCTTGGTTCCTGCCGCCTGTTTGGTCCTAACTTGCTACTTGGTTCTGGTTTGTTCCTCAACCTGGTCTCCTGTTTTGGTTCTTTGATCCTGACTTGCTTATTGGTCCTGATGTCTGGCTTGACTCTTGACCCTGCCTCTTGATTTGTCTTATGGTTCTTAGTTTCTCTTCAGTCCTGGCTACCTCCTTTGACACATAGATCCTGGTTCACATCAGACTGCTGCCCACAGCCCAGCCTTGACATACCTTATAGGCTGCTGTAAGGATTATTTAGACAGAAATGCTGAACGTTATTGTCACCCATGCTACTAAAAGGGGCAAACCTGGCACAACCTTCATAGAGTAGTACTTAGGACTAGTTTAAAATGGGTGTGTAAGGTGTTTTAGCCTATGTTCTGTTGAAATAATTATTTTAGTTATAGCTAAATTGTTGATCACCAGAATTCCCAATAAAACAATAATTATTGGCTGCAATCTCAGGAGCCCATTTATGCACATGCAATGTTCTGTTCATGGTCTTCTTGAATCCCCATTCTGGTATGGCAGCCCCCTCTTCATGATGGATTGCATGCTGCTCCCTTCATCCTGCCAGCATTTCAACTTCAACTAAACAGAAACAAAATGGCTGCCTGTGCATGCAGTTACAGCATGCCTGCTCCTCTAGATCAAAAGCCATTGCTCAGTACAATACCCTGTCTTATCTCCTAAAAGATACAGAGTAGAAAGAAATGTCCCAAATTAGAGAACTTAGATAATAAGCAAATGGAAAATGGAACACTCAGATACAAGATAGTTTTTACAAAGTGCTCATCACTGCAGTATCACATCCAGTCACATGCAATTAATTGCTAGCTTAATTTATTTTCAGGTTAATAAAATGCTGACTTTTCTGGGTTTCTTCCCCCCACTCCCCTGCATCAACCTTCCTGTTTCTCATTTGGTTATGCTGACTTGAACAGAAAAAAATGATTAAATTAGAAAAGAGGTGATACTGTGTGGTTCCATGTTAAGAAACAGTTTTATTTGCTATTTCTTTCTTGTTAGCAACAGGAAGCTTAAATTATATCCCTATGAGGATCATTATGTTCTGATGATGGAAGGTAGATGGCACATCCTCTGCTCTGTTCACTGTCATTAGGAAATTTTGGTGCTGGTCTTAGTCACACTTTCATTAAGGGAGCACGACTGTAGAACGGATATTTCCCCAGATCTCACTCATGTGGGGTTTGTTTGTGTAACTTGTGGCATTTCTTTCTGTCTTTGATATAGCCAGGTACACAAGTGACCTTGTTACAGGCCTATCTACAAGTGTGAAACTGAAGAGATGCCTTATTGCTCTTCTATCCTATTTTCCAAGTTCAGTCTTAGCTTTTCCCTTACATGTTATGTTTTCTTTATTCATGGAGTTTTATTCAATCCGATGTACAGCTCTCCAATTGCAACCTGAAGTGGTACAGTCCAGGAAAAGCAAGACCACCTGAGGAGCAAATTACACGTGATGTTAAATGCAGTGTTAGAAAAGTTGTCAGGGTTTTTTGTTTATCTAATAGTAGGTGCACCCTCACCCTGATTTTCACTGTACTGCAGCCCATGAGGAGGTGAACCCAATGAAAATCCCTCCTGTGCTGTTGTTTGCCTTAGAAAAAAATATCTCCCACTGGTACCAATGGGAGTTTTTCCCCCAAGGCTTTTTCTATGACTAACATGCCTGGCCATTGACCTTGCCGGCTGGTAGTTGAAGTCCAAAACATCTGTAGAGTGCCGGGATGGGAAAGGCTGGGCTAGGGGAGATTTTCTCCTCACATATGGTGATCCCAATGGGGGAAAAAAAGTGAGGGGAAGGATGTACAGTTGATTTTTTAAAAAAACAAACCCCGACATGGTTTTTACGACACATTAAGGGCTCCTTCACAGAGGGCTTTTATCCTGTAATTGAGATTGCTCCTTCAATGACCCTGCCATGACCCTCCTGCACTAAATGCCCTTTGTTCCGTTTTTAAATAGATTGCAGAAAATGAGCTATCAAATTAGCCCGCTTCAGTTTCCTCCATCAAAAGAGTTAAAGTGGCAAGGAGAGGAGCGAGATCAATGAAAGAGAATGGAAGACTCAGATACGGGGGCGGGGGGAGCCAGTTGTGATCCTGCATTTAAAACGGAAGCAGAAAGCCATGTTTTAAATGCAGGATTTTAGGCTGGTGTAGAAATGCCCTAAGTATCATGTGAAGTTTGGCCCTCCATTCTGCCAAATGGATAAACAGGTCGTGAAAATAGCTTCAAATGCATTCTATAGATGGGAGAATGCTATCAAATCTCCCATTGTTCCAACCGCAATAACTCAGAAGGCAGATGCAGTCAGAATAAGTTATTCTGCTAACACAAAAACCCTACATGTTCTGACAATATGTATACTGTGTGTGGAGGTGTACGTTTCATTGACACTGATCTAATGTAACTGTACCCTTCTATGGAAGCTGCCATGAAAAGCTGAAACTGCATTTTGCTGCTTCTTGTTAATCACTGTGAGACCAAAGGTGGATGGAGCAAAGTGGCACAGCCCACTGACCTGTCACCTTGAACAATCTGGTCTCAAATTATAGCGTAGGACACAATGAAAATGAGGTTGGCAGTTTCATTCCATTCCCTATTCGTAGATTTCACAGAATCGTGATGAGGTTTAATGGGAGTAGCAGTCTCCACTTGACAGAAAACTAGGATAGAAATTGGTAGAATAGTGCAGGAAATTATAATGGAGTACCAGAGATGCAGCCTCATTTCTGTACCAAGAAAATTTATTTCTGTACCAAGGGTTTCTGCCTTGTTTCTGTACCAAGCCCTTGCTCTTTTGGTCATTTTACTGAAAATTTTGTTCACTTGCATTGGTATATATTTGAACACAAGCGGTGGGCTCATCCTGAGTTGCCTTAGCAAATACAAACACAAAAACCCAATAAGCATTGTATTTCCATGAATCGGTTGTTTTCAAATTGTGTTTTGAAGAACAAGAGATCAGCGGCAGAGCACAGGCTTTGAATACAGAAGGTCCTGAGTTCAAATCCCTGGCACCTCCAGTTGAAAGGATCAGGTAGCCGGTGATGTGAAACTGGGCCAGTTCCAAGTCCCTGATTAGCACTGAGTGGTCAGGTCTAGCTGCCATTTCATTTTCCCACAATGCACCCAATGTAAGTGTCGCTCCAGGGCATTGTGGAAATTAAAATGGCAGCTAGATCAAGCTACCTGGCACTGCTCAGAGTGCCAGGCCAGAGTGCCATTTTTTTTTAAAGGGCCCCCCAGGTTATGCATCAGTGGTGGGCCCTGCCAGAGTAGCTGTGGCCCTGGCAACTGCCCAAGGATGCCAGGTGCTGATGGCAGCCCTGAAGTGAAAGACCCCTGCCCGAGACTCTGGAGGGCTGCTCCTAGAATGGACTATACTGGGCCAGACGGACAAGTCATCTAACCAGGGATAAGGCAGGTTCTTACCCTGGAGGTTCCTTAATAACAAGATCAACAATGAACTGGGCTGCACATCTGTTGCAGGACCCCAGCATATGGTGAAGTATTCCAAGGAGTGTTTTAGGTCACATGCACTGCATGCAGGATGTTTGCCAGGCCTGATGGGTTTCACTGTCACTCCACATCATCCTAGAATTTATTGTAACCATCCAGCACATTGTAGGAGATTGGTGCTGGTAAGAAAGCTGCCATGATTGGGGAACCCATGATTTACGAAGAACAGGAAACAGTTTGAAGACCACTGCCATGGGCATTAGCCAGCAAGCAGTCTCCTATATCAGAGGCCTATCTTCATGCCAGTTCTTTTGACTTCTGCATGCTCTATTATCTTTTTTAGGTTAGAGAGCTGATGGAACTGGAGCAGGAGGTGTGCAGAGAGCAGTCCAAGACACAGGCTTCTCCCTCTCTCAATCATCCCTTTCTGAGGCTCACTCTCCCTTGGCCAGCTAGGGACAGAAAACTCTCATTCCAGGGGTTCAGAGAGGGGAACAAAGGGATGGAGGAAGATGGGGAGAGAGGAGGGGGCAGGTGCAAGACAAAGGGTAACAGGAGAAGGTAAGGGCTGGAGCCCACTCCCCCAAATCCCTACCACCAATGGCTCTTCATGAGCATTTAGCTTGCCTTAAAATGCATGGCATGTATCAGTGACTTCAGTGGGATATATTATTGGGAGAAGTTTATTATCATGGCTGCACTTTCCTGGAAGTAAGCCCCATTGAAGTCAATGAAAAATGAAACAAGTATAGGATTGCATTGCATATTTATTATTGTTTGTAGACTAAAAATAAAAAAAATTGATACCCTCAGCAAGGTTTATGGATATGGAGCAGCCAGGAAAGGCCATTTTGTAACCATGGATCTGTACAGACATCCCTACATTTTGACAGAAGCCTATTTATTCGACTAGGTTGGATAATAGCAAATACAGGGAATTATGTAATGGTAATCAGGACATAGTGAGCAGTTTGCTAACTAAAATAAATACAATATATGTAAATAGAAAAGTATAGACAAAGACAAATAATAGGATAGTAAGCCACAACTTACTATGCTAACACATCCTTTGCAAAGGACTTTAAAAAGGGAGGGGGCATGTTGCTTTTAAAAGGCAAGTTAGGAATATCAACACCTGTATTGATGAACAAGATACTGAGCATGCTGCCCGATTCACAGGATGATAGCAGTAAGCCATGCAGCACACTTTGGCAGAAGCACACAAATTACTACACAGCATGTCCTAGTGTGAGCCATGCTTACACTTACATTAGTCAATTTCATACTACCTTTGCATGTTTTAAGCATTTCCATCATCTGCACAGGAGGGAAAAACAGAAGGTAAAGTTTTTAAAAGTCACAGGGAGAGAGAGAGAAACAATTCTTATGATTGTCAATCTATCAACAGAATTTATATATAGATATATTTAAAAGCTCAATTCTCAGAGTTCTATCACACTTCAGGATCACACCAAGAGCTTGTGTAAGTGCCCTATGCACAACTTGTCACATTTAAATGCACTTGCTACATGTGTCAGTGCATTTGAGTGTAGTGTTAGTGCATCAGCCTCCTAGGTGTGTGTGTGTTGCTGCTAGTGTGTCAATACTGCATGCAAATCAGCCAGCATACAGTCAGGGCCAGAACTATTGGAACAAGGATAACTGTTTTGGCAGTTGGCCTCTGTACACCACCACATTGAAGTTGAAAGGAAACACACCCAGGTGGGAACGAAGTCAGGACTTTCAGCTGTAATTCAAGGGGTTTGACAAAAGTGGGGCACTAACCATTCAGAAAGTACAGCCAGCCAGACACACACACCCATCGTTGGTGGCTCATAAGTAATGGAACAAACCAACCTCATTTCTAACTGAAGGATCGCCTTTAATAACTGGATGAAAATCCTTTGCAGTCAATGACTGCCTGAAGTCAGGAACCCATGGACATGACCAAATGCTGAGTTTCCTCCCTCGAGATGCTTTGCCAGGTCTGTACTGCAGCTGCCTTCAGCTGCTGCTTGTTTGTAGGTCTTTCTGCCTTCAGTCTTGTCTTCAGTAAGTGAGAAGCATGCTCTATCGGGTTGAGATCAGGTGACTTGACTTGGCCATTGAAGAACATCCCACTTCTTTGCCTGGAGAAACTCTTGGGTAGCTTTCGCTGTATGTTTTGCGTCATTATCCATCTGCAATAGGAAGCGGCGTCCTATCAGTTTGGCAGCATTCAGCTGAATCTGAGCAGAAGGTATAGCCCTATACACTTCAGAATTCACCCTGCTGCTTTTATCAGCAGTCAGGTCATCAATAAACACCAGTGACCTGGTTCCATTGGCAGCCATACGTGCCCATGCCATAACACTGCCTCCACCACGTTTGACAGATGATGTGGTATGCTTTGGATCATGAGCTGTTGCTTTCCTTCTTCATACTTTTCTCTTCCCATCATTGTGGTACAAGTTAATCTTGGTCTCATCAGTCCAAAGAATCTTATTCCAGAATTGGGCAGGCTTTTTTAGGTGTTTGCTGGCAAAGGCTAATCTGGCCTTTCTGTTCTTGAGCGTTACCAGTGGTTTGCACCTTGTTCTGAAGCCGTCTCTTGACTGTAGATGTTGACAATGACATGCCTACCTCCTCGAGAGCTTTCTTGACCTGGCTAGATGTTGTCAGGGTGGACACTGAGCCCATAGAATCCCAGAGTAGTTCTGATTCTGAGGAAGAGCAGTCGCTCCTGGGAGAGGAGCGCGCTCCTCTTTCCCAGGACCAACAGCTGACGGAGATTCCTCCCACCAGCATTCCTAGTTTAGTTAGCAGTCCAGGGAGTGACCAAACACAGATAGCAGACTTGGTGGATGCGCGACTCAGACACAGAGAGTGGCGCCAGATGGAGGGCGCGGAAAGGAGGTGAAGTGCCAGGTTGGCGCGCAAACAACGGCTGCGCCCAGAGGCTCCAAGGGAAAAGGGGAGGGACTCTCCCTAGTCCTTAAGTTCAGGGGTCTGCCAGTAATTCCCTTTCAAACGGGGACCAACTGTTCCAACTTAGGGCATAGGTACTGTGCTGCTCAGATCTAGTTGCAATCGGTATAGTTGTTAAGTTGTAAAAGAAGAATAAAGCTTTGAAAGGAATTCCTTTGTCTGTGTCTGGACTTGGCTACTGGATTAGACTGAGAGAGGCCTCCAAGGAGCCCTTGACAGATGTTGTGAAAGGGTTCCTCTTCACCATGAGCAGAATTCTGCAGTCATTCACTTTAGTTGTCTTCCGTGGTCTTCTTGACCTTTTGCTGTTGCTGAGCTTGCCAGTTAATTCCTTCTTTTTCAGGATGTTCCAAACTGTTGTATTGGCCACTCCCAATGTTTTTGCTGTCTCTCTGATGGGTTTATTTTGTTTCCTCAGCCTAATGATGGCCTCCTTCACTCGCATGGACACCTCTTTGGACCTCATGTTGGGAGTTCCAGTGAACAGCTACCAAATGCAAATGTAACACTCAGAACCACCTCCAGGCCTTTTATCTGCTTGATTGGTCATGGCGTACCCAGGAAACAGGCCACACCTGGCCATGCAGCTGCTTGTCGGCCATTCGTTCCATTACTTATGAGCCCCCAATGATGGATGTGTGTGTATGCCACTGGCTGTACTTCTTGAATGGTTAGTGCCCCACTTTTGTCACACCCCTTGAATTACAGCTGAAAGTCCTGACTTCGCTCCCATCTGGGTGTGTTTCCTTTCAACTTCAATGTGGTGGTGTACAGAGGCCAACTGCCAAAACAGTTATCCTTGTTCCAATATTTCTGGCCCTGACTGTATGTGGTAAGTACATTTAAGTTTGATGAACAATCTGTGGCACTCCTTACATTGGTAAAGAATAATAACAATAAACAATAAAAAAAAATGGTAGCCCCCCCCTTTACCCCATAATACTTATTGTCTCTGTTTTGGCTGCAAGAAACAGAACCCAACGTGGAGATGGGCAGATGAAGGCCAGGTTGGGCATGAGTGGCTGGCTCAACTCTCAGTGGCCGCCATTAAATGTTACTGGATAACTGACCCTAAATACTGGGTCATCACAGCGCAGCTTATGCTCCTATCCCAGTAGTGTCTGTGTACCTCTTTACTTTCTGGCATACAGATTAATAACTCTCTTTGCCCTTATGGGGGAGGAAAAGCCCTGCACTTGGGAACAATATTACATTGGAAACAAAAACCAGCCAACTCCCCTGAAAAGAGGGTGGCCACTGCATACTCCTTTGTTCATCATAATGATAGGCTTTTCACTAGTGTGACAATGTAGTGCTGAGCATGCAGAAGCGATGTATTTCCCAGGGATGTCTTCCATCAGGATGCATTTTTTTGAAAACTGAAAAGTGTGGATGACAAGGCATGGGCACATATATCAGTGAGTGAGGGTAGAAGAAGTAGAATGCTGTCAGAAAATTATAGAAGATGGTTGCATAACATTCTACATGTAGCAGAAACAAGGTTCCCAGGAACAGGCCTTCCTCCAGCTGGTATTCCCACACGTACACTAATTTATATACCGTTTTCTATGCGGAACCACAATAACTCAGAGGATGGTTTTCAGTCTCAAAGGCTTATTCATGCCAGAGGCTACCTCTTGAGAAGTTCACTCACTGTTTTTAAGGAACTTACCCTACAAAACTGTTATTCACCTTATAACAATACAAATAAGAACATTAAAAATAATAAAACATTTGAACATGAAAAGAACTACATAATTTAAAAGGCTAGACTAAAAAGATGCATCGTAACCTAAAACCCAAGAGAGTGGGTCCCAATCACAGTTCTTGGGAGCGCATTCCACAGTTTATGAGAGACACAGGAGAAAGCCCTTTCATGCATGCCCGACAAACAGGCCTCTGCAGGTAATGGTGCCTTCAAGAGGGCCTCTCCTGCTGTTCTTAATCCCCAGTCTGGGTATTATATTCCACCCTTCTTTCCAGGAATGCAGAGCAGCAATTTAATCATACATCATAACACCCTTGTGAAGCTGATTAGGCAGGGAACTGTGGCGTGTTCCACTGAGTGTCAAAGCAGAAGAGGGATTTCCCAGTGCAAAGTCTAGTATTCTATTCACTACACTGGAGGCGCTGAACCTCTTTCAGCTTGAGGTGCCACATGCCATTTTGGAGAAGCTCTTAGGGACCACATTTCAGTGGTGGGCAAGGCCAAATCCAAAAGAGGCCAAAAATACCAGCATATTTCAGCTTAAAGCTCTTGTTGCCATTACCTACGCTTCAAGAGAAGCATTCCAACGTTTTAGAATGAAGAAAAATTGTGTAAAAGCCAGGGGAAGGATGCATGGCCGTTTGGGGAACCTGGGGGTGGGGTTAGATTGGGATCCTAGGAGGGCCAGATTTAGAAGGGAGAGACCTGTTTCTTAGACGAGCATTTTTTTTTTTCAAACGAAGGAAATATACAAGAAATGACACTTTCCACTAATCTACTGGCTATACTATTCTAAAATAAGAAACTGAAAGCACAATCCTATACATGTCTACTCAGAAATAAATCCCATTAAATTCAATTAGAGTTACTCCCAGGTATGTGTGTAGAGGATTACAGTCTGAAGGTGCAAACCTATGCATGTATAGACAGAAAGAAGGCCTACAACTCCCAGCATTCCTCAGCCAGTCGTGCTGCCTGGGGAATGCTTGGAGTTGTAGGACTTTTTTGTCTAACGTTGCATAGGATTGCGCCCGTTTTGAGTTCCTGTATTCCTTTAACACAATGACATGCTTCTACAAGGATTTAAAATAAAAACATGTAACAATCACACACTGCTAAATGAGCACACTGCTAAAAAGAGCATCGAAGCCTTATTTTTTGTTTCTGGGATATTTTCCATACTCTCCAAGACTTTAGAAAATACAGCCAGTATATAACATGGGAATCTACAGAAAAAATTATTAACACACTTCCAGGTTAAACAAATCAATACATTACTTCTCTTAAACATTCATTGCAGGTGTTAAGAAAAGCATAAACTATTTTTAGTGCATAACTCAATTTCTATAATTCCTGGAAGCTTTGATTGACTATCTAGTGCTCCTCAAAGATCTCCTTAAAATACTTATTAGCTTGGTCCCAGTGCATACATTATTCAAGCAATAAAACAGGGAGTTCTCACTTTTAGGGAGACCTTGGAGAGTCATTGAAAATGAGGCAACTGATACTTCCATAAACCTGAGAAATCAAAGGAAGTCACTAACCAAAATGAGATTTCTAAAAGTTTATTGCTAGATTATCGCCCCTGTCTGGAAAGATATGCTGGTATCTCTTGGCTTGCATATGATATCAGTTAATAAGGGTCTATAAATTGAGAGCCTTGAGTCAACGTGAAATAGTGTTGATAATTTCATGGTACGCTGAAATAGCACTGATAACATCATCGAGGACTGTTGGTAGCGGTGCATTTTTTTGTAAGGTTGATCTTTCTGTTCTTAGTAGAGAAGAAGTGGAACACGTTATTTTTGAATTATGTCCGCAATAAAGGTTTCTGGGTTGGCATTTAGCGCCACTGTCAGCACAGCCCTTTCTCAGCCATCTGAAATGAGCTTTCATTGCTCTTCAGACTTGTTACACTTTCATTTTATATTCAATACTTCCATTATTTGCCTTTGTAAGGGTTTATTTTGCTTTTCTGTGCTAATAAAGCAAAAGGTATTGGGAGTTTGGGTGGGCTTGCCCTGTAAGTGGGGCAGCCTTTACACTTTTGCTCAATCACAGTGTGAAGGTTTGAGGCCTACAGAGGCAAGCAAAGGAAAAAGGTCAGGCCTAGAGGCTTGGCTTTTTTTGTTGGGAGGGGGGTATCCCTGAGAGGAGTAGTTTCATTTTCCCGGTTAAGTTTCATTTTCATTTCCCCAACTAAGTTTCATTTCTTCAGGTTTGAAGCAGTACTTTTGGTTTTGGGGGAAGAGGATATAAAAAGAGAGAGCCAGAAAGACCAGAGTGGTAAGAGCAGAGTTGGCAGGACCACAGCCTGAAGAGCAAGAAGAAGCAGCCTGGAGAAGTCTAAATACAGCTAGGGTAAAGGAATTTGCATTTTGCAACTTTTATTTTCTCTTAATACTGTTTGTATCACTCAGCTCTATTGTGTAAATACCTTTAGTTGTGATGTGCTTCCTTTAATTTATCAGTAAACTGTTGTGGTTAACACCAAGTGTCTAAAGTGACAATCACCCCCACGTCTACAGCCCCCCATGTCTACAACCCCATGTTATTGGGAAAGGGAAGTTTAAAAGAAGGCAGGTGGGACTCTTATGGAGGCAAGAGATCCTTAAGGAGTTGCTCAGAGGGTCCAGGTCATAAAGGGAACCCTGACACAGTCTTTGCATACTTTATTCATACTGGCTCAAAAAGTTAATTACAAATTAAAAGATGTTAGTTGTTAATACCTAGTAAACATCTCAAATGTTTCAAAACACAACTGTTAGCACTGTTCAAAACACAACTGTCTTTCATAACGTCTTCTTTACTGCACGCAAATCACAAACCAAATCAGCTAACGTTTGTTTATATCAATCTGCAACACATTTCATATCTTAAAAATGTATCTTAAAAATAACTTTTTCTTTGACACCATTCAACCAGAAAACCTGAGATTAATAGGTTGAATCAAGAGGTAGAGTTGTGCAGCATCCTCATCTTGATGACACTAGAACCCAAACTTCCAGTTGACTTCGCCCAGTCGCTTCATTTAGACGTTAAAGAGTATTATTATCTGTTCACGATTGTTTGCTGTCATTTCTGTTGGTATAGTAGGCCTATCTCAAAAAATACAGGATGATAGATATTGACATCAACACTCTTCCCATTTACTAACCTGTCACTAAGCAGAAGCATTTTATGGACCAATAAGATACATTTAGCCTCTCTTTATTTTCTTTTAGCTGGGCCCTGAAAACATTCTTGTTTCAGATTACTTTTAATTAGAGGGTAGGGGTTTTACTGAGGTCATTCTTAGTGGCTCTGTTTTTAGATCTTAAATTATATAAATTGATATGTATGTTTTTTCCCTTTTGATCTTGTTGTTTATAACTTGGGTTTTAACTGATTTTATTATCCGCCACCTTGCACTTGAATGGTATCCAAACATGCAATATTTTATAAGAAACACTAACAATGAATAGGGAGCAATTCACCCTTTTGCTGATTTAGTTCCTTTGGCTTTCATAAGACTACATACTGCGAGTGACTTGTCCTTTTCATTTTTGATGTGCTTATTACGTTCCAAGCAATTTATAATGCTTATCTAATTCATCTAATTAAAGGAAGCAGAGCATCCATCACTATCTTTTAAGATACATACTGGTAAAATTGTGCTATGTAACTGATATATAACAAAACTATTAAAATGTATTTGTTCCTTAATTAAAAAACAATTTGTTTGATTAAAAAGTACAAATGGTTTCTTCATTTTCTCCACTTACTCTTCCTAATTGATTTGCATGCCAAAAAGTCATGCTTTTAATCTCTCTTCATTGTTAAGAAGGCTGGTAATATCTGTCCGTTATATACACTGACAGAAAGATTTTTAAAATTTGATTTTAGGGAAGTTATTTCCTAAATCTTTGCATGGATTTGTCTACTAAGTCCTTTTAACTAGAAGCTGGAAGCCTGCTAATGGGTTGGATTAAATAGAAAGCAGCTGTGAATGAAAAGCTAAGTTGTGCTTAGACATTTCAACTCCCAGCTGTGGGAGAGAACCACGGAAACAGAACTGGGGCCACGTATGGTGAGACAATTATTGCACCACAGTGCTATGATTTGCTGAAAAGTAGTTCCCCTATCAAGTGGCAAGAATAACTACAAATGGAAGCTAGAAAAACTGTATTGTGACACAGCCTAAGTCAGCCTCAAATTGTGCCACACCTAGGGTGGGGGATCATTTTAGGTTCCTTTGGAGAAGGGCAAAATGCACAACAAGGTTAAAATGCTTTCTCTTTGATAAATTCAATACCTTAAAACACATACAAAATAATGTATTTTACAAGTGTTGTGGTTACCTGAATGTAACATA
Source organism: Heloderma suspectum (assembly GCF_057233095.1). NCBI lineage: Eukaryota > Metazoa > Chordata > Lepidosauria > Squamata > Helodermatidae > Heloderma > Heloderma suspectum. Next base: position 105,111,519 of record NC_139464.1, read on the forward strand.
ATAATTAGAAATACAGGTATTCTTCAGGAATAATCATGTTAGTCTGGAACACATAGGAAGGGAGGGACGATGGTTCTCCCCCTATCAGAACTTTCCCCAGTGACAACATGGGCCAATTCACATGATCACAGGGTAGTTAACAAGTCATGGTGGCTTGTTAACTACCCTGTGCATGCTGGTGGGTGGTTGGGGTGGTTAACAAACTACCCAACAACACTAAAACAGCCAGGGATTCTGAATTGTTTGTTAACCACCCCAACCACCCACCTTTGCCGGTGGGCAATTATGTAAATCCAGCTGGCATGTGACCATCATATGAAGAGTGGTTAACAAGCTACCGTGGCTTATTAACCACCCTGTGATTGTGCAAACCAGGTCAATGTCCCATGTAGCCCAGTTCTATTCATGTTTACTGGGAGTAAGAACAACTGAATTCTATCAAACTTGCTATCAGGCAAGTATGCATAGTATATTGCCTGAACCTAGGCATTTACAGTAACTGTAAATAAATAACTATAAATAAATTCCCCACCTTCTCCTAGAAACCACTCATCTCTCCAGGTAAACAAACCCAATAGTAGCAATAATAAACACCAGTTATGAAGGTAGAAAGCCAGCAGGGGTGTGGGGACTATCCAGTGTATTGCACTGAGTGCCACATGTATGACTATCTGCCTGCTGGACAGAAGTTGTGGGTGAGTGCTCAGTGTAATGAGCTCCTGGCTCTCATGGAACAAATTTGTTCCCTTGAAGCCAAGGTTGCTGACTTGGAGAAGTTAAGAGAGGGAGAGAGGTTGGTAGATGAGACCTCCAGGGACCTATTAGTGGTGTCCCACTCCCAGGGTGAGAGCTCCTCTGCTGTCATGGAGGTCTCAGTGAAGGAGGGTGTCATTCTGAGAAAGAGGGAAATGATCCCTTAGAAGGGACCCATTCCTTGGAAGACGAGCAAATATCCTCTTGCACCAGGGATGTGTCTATGGGGGAGAGGGAGCTTGTGGTAGTGGGAGGTTTGATCATTAGACTTGTGATGCACATGTAGGCTGCACTGTAGGTGCGAAGGTTGCCTGGTGTGAAGGTTGCAGATATCATGTGCCATCTAGATAGCCTAGTAGATAGTGCTGGGGCATAGTCAACTGACATGGTCCATGTTGGTACCAACAATGTGGGGAAATGTAGTTGTGAGGTCCTGGAAGCCAAATTTAGGTTGCTAGATAGGAGGTTGAAATCCAGGACCAGCAAGGTGGCTTTCTCTGAAATGTTATCTGTTTCACACACAGGGCCAGCTAGACAGACAAAGCTGAGGAGTCTCAATGCGTGGATGAGACGGTGGTGCAGGGAGGAGGGGTTCAGATTTGTTAGGTACCGGGGAACATTTTGGGACAAGCTGGGCCTGTACAAGAGGGATGGGCTCCACTTGAACCAAAATGGAACCCGACTGCTGGTGCTAAACATAAAAATGGCGGCACAGCAGCTTTTAAGCTAAACCCTGGAAAGCCAACAGGAGCTGGGTAGCATCCAGTTTGGGTTAAATCATCCCAAGGGGATGAAGTTGAAAGCGTTTTCAATTGCTCAAATGTAGAAGGGGAGGAAATAGGCCACGAGTATATAAAACATGATAGCCAATTAGAGAGGCCTAAGTGCCACAGCAAAAGATGCACACGCCAGAGACATCTGGGGTGGGACACTGTGTATAGGTGTGTATTGCCCCGGCCATGGGCGTTGAACTCTTAGGTTAGAGGTGCCAAGATGGTGATAAATCAGATTCAAAGGTTTAGTTACAAGGAGACTTTATTGGGTAACTTACAGCACACAGGCATACCCAATGGTTGGATCAGACAGCTTCTCTGAACCCAGAACCATGGGGTAACATGGGTTTTATCCCATACATGTTAGCAGCATAACAGCAGCAAACGCCCACTGGCATTCATTCGCAACATTAAACAGCACTTGGTTCTCAGCACAGCTTTAAGATAAACAACCTCTGCTTCTCAGGCACATGAGTGATCAGACACTCTCCTCGTTAGTATGGAATGTGCTGGGGCTGTTATCGGCCTTTTGACTCATCTGCACATGCTCAGAGGCTTACTAGCAAGGGAACTGCATTGATAATGAACTTAAGCAAGGCATTATGGATCTCTAGCCCCCTCTAACACTACAGGTGACTTGGTTATGCTCCTGGGGCCAATACAAGGTGGTGCTATGCAAATGCTAGAAGCCTCCAAGCCAAAATGGGAGAGTTGGAGTGCTTGGTTTTAATTTATCCAGGACAACCTTGGTTTTAATTTATCCAGGACAACCTGGATAAATTCAAAAAGGGATTGTGAGGAACTCCAAAAGGATCTCTCCAAACTGGGAGAATGGGCATCTAAATGGCAAATGTGGTTCAATGTAAGCAAGTGTAAAGTGATGCACCTTGGGGCAAAAAATCCCAACATCTAGTATAACCTTTTGGGATCTGAGCGAGACATCTGGGGGTTACGGTGGAAGTTCAGTGAGAATGTCAACCCAGTGTGCAGCCGCTGTAAAAAAAGGCAAACTCCATGTTAGGCATCATTAGGAAGGGAAGTGAGAATAAAACTGCCAATTTCATACTGCCTTTATACAAATCTATGGTGCAGCCTTAGAATACTGTGTACAGTTCTTGTCACTGCACCTGAAAAAAGATATTGTAGAGCTGGAAAAAGTGCAGAGGAGGGCAACTAAAATGATCAAAGGGCTGAAGCAACTCCCCTATGAGAGGAGGTTACAACAGCTGGGATTGTTTAGCTGGGAAAAAAGGAGGGAAAGGGGAGACAAGATAGAGGTCTACAAAATTATACATGGTGTGGAGGATGTGGAGAGGGAGACATTTTCTCCCTTTCTCAAAATACTAGAACCCAAGGTCATCCCATGAAGCTTATTGGTGGGAGATTCAGGACAGATAAAAGGAAGTACTTTTTCACACAGCACATAGTTAAACTTTGGAATTAGCTACCACAAGATGTAGTGATGGCCCCCAATTTGGATGGCTTTAAAAGGGGGTCAGACAAATTCATGGAGGAGAAGGCTATCAACGGCTTCTAGTCCTGATGGCTACACACTATTTCCAGTATCAGAGGCAGTATGCCTATGTGCACCAGTTCCTGGGGAACATGGGTGGAAAGGTGCTGTTGCACTCGTGTCCTGCTTGTGGGTTCCTGGCCAACAGCTGACTGGCCACTGTGTGAACAGAATGCTGAACTAGATGGACCCTTGGTCTGATCCAGCATGGCTCTTCTTATGTTTCCTTGCAAGCAACTCATTTATTCAATAGGACTTGGGAATACAACACTAGTCTTGAAATTATGAACTTCTCCCTGTCCTTAGAGCTTTTCCTACAAAAGGAACAACAGATGGATCCAGTTCAGAAATGCACTCTCAGACAATTTCTCTCAGAGACTGGATGCCTGTCTTCTGGTATTCTTTGATCAATTTATGTGCTTTGATCTGACCTACCAGGCAGAAGGTAAGTCAGGATCTACTGGTAGATCTCTGGGCAGTAGGTCAACATGGGATGCTGACTCCCAATTATTTAACAATAACAAAAGAAAAAGTCTCCTAGAGGAGATTAGGCTGTTGAAATGAGGAACGTTTGTGGGGAAACTATGAGTGGATTTGTGAGTGAAAGAACTGTGAGTTCAGTTCTGGTACTGAAAAGAAAGTCTTGGGCTAAGAATGTGCTCAGAGGCAGCCTGTTGGGTATGGCTGGTGGGTCTTGGGGTTCTAGCAAAAAACAAAGTAGATCATGTACGCTTGAAATCTGCCCACCCCTGTTCTAAGCTTGTAAATTAATCCCATGCAACCTTTAGATGGCTTTTTTTGTTATCTAATGCAGTTTTGAAACCATTACAGGACATGCACTTCATAGCTGAGCAACTATCTCTGTAAATTCAGGGGCTGATTTACTGTTCTTACTCTGCATGCTCGCTGTAGTGGAGCAGAACACTGAAAAGCTTGTGTCAAACTCATTGGCATGTGGCCACATCCAAGCATAAATTAATTTTAAGATTACTTAAAAAAGGTAAAGGTAAAGGTGTCCCCAACCAGTCGTGTCCAACTCTAGGGTGTGGTGCTCATCTCCATTTCTAAGCCGAAGAGCCAGCGCTGTCCAAAGACGCTTCCGTGGTCATGTAGCCAGCATGACTGAACACCGAGGTGCACGGAACGCTGTTACCTTTCCCGCCGAGGCGGTACCTATTTATCTACTTGCAATTTCTTGCTTTCGAACTGCTAGGTTGGCAGAAGCTGGGACCGAAGACGGGAGCTCACGCCGTCACGCGGCACTCGGGTCTCGAACTGCTGTCCTGCCGACCTTCCAGTCTGCAATTCAGCATCTTAACCACTAAGCCACCGCAGCCCCTATAAGATTACTTACAGGATACAAAATCTAAGTCATGCTTTACAAACACACAGCACAATTTATAGCACATGACTTACTTCGCTTGTGGAGACCTGGTGATGGGAATTTTCCCCTTTAGCAGAACTGAGTATTTCACTTCACACAAACCCATCCAGGCATTCAGTGAACACACAGAGGGGTTCTCGGGGATGTGTGGGCTAGCCCTACCCACCACTGCAACTACCTCCCTCCTGTCCTGATTAACATCCATTGGGCATTAACAAGAGTTCTCTGTGCATACACCTGTAAGTACTGAGAACTCAAGGCGGCCTCCCCCTTCAGTTGCTCCTCAACTGAATGAGCTTTCCATGCGTACATCTGTATGTGCTGGGAACTCTTCCCCATGAACACCCAAAAAATGTTCACCAGGAGAGGGCAAAGTCTGCATGAGTTTATTGCGGTGAGCAGGGCTAGCCTACGTGGCCCTGAGAACCCCTCGACATGATAACTGAAAACACTGCGGGATTGTGTGAACCCACTTTTGCCATATTAGGTATAACTCTGATCTAAAGGAAATCATAGTTTGGAGAAGACAAGGAATGGGAGAAGTCTCTTGCAAGTGGCAGGCGAGTCTCCTGTTGCTTCTTACGTTCTTCATACCACAACACAAATGTGAGAAAGCCCCACCTATCTCCAAAGTTCTCTGCAGGACTCGGAGAAGGAGAGGGAGTGGGTGGGTGGTGACCCCAAATAATGGCTGCTAGTTAACAAAGACGACACTTATGGGCTCCTGCCAATAAAATATACATTACACCATCATAATATGGGTGACCAGTTGCTTACCTCCTTGCTATGGCCCCACTGAAGACACCACACACACACAGCCCTGAAACACACAACATTTGCAGCCTTTGGCAGCAGCTTTCCCTTCCTTTTCTTTCTTCGTCCCAACAATAACTCATTCAGTCTGGTAAGTGTATTCCTTGGAGAGTGGATAAGGAAGAGTTTTTCTCCCTCTCTCATAACAGTGACACCCAGGGGTCATTCAGTGAAGCTCAATGGTGGGAGTTAAACTATGGAATTTGCTACCACAGGTGTAGTGATGGATGCCAGTTTGGACGGCTTTAAATCAGGATTAGACAAATCCATGAAGGATAAAGGCCATCAACGGTTACTAATCATAAAGGCTATATATTCCCTCCAGCATCAGAGGAGGTATGCCTATCAACACCACTTGCTGGGGAACACGAGTGGGAGGGTGTTATTGCACTCCTGTCCTGCTTGTGAGCTTCCCAGAGGCATCTAGGTAGCCACTGTGAGAAGAGAATGCTGGTCTAGATAGACATTTGAACTGATCCAGCAGGGATTTTCTTATGTTCTTAACACTTGGGGTATTAAAGGGAAGACAAATGCTGCCAGGGCAAATGAGGTGTTATTGGAATGCCTCATTCTCAATTCTTCACCCCTGCCTGGCTTCTTAATTTGACCCATTTACTATAAACTCACGTTAGTTATAATAGGCCATGAAACAATACAATCTGAGGCTATCGCAGACTATACATTTATTTTAGTTACTTATTTTAAAAACATATATCCCAACTTTTTCCAAAGAATAGATTCAAGGAAGCTTACAAAGCAAAACATAATATTTTAAAAAACCTATAAAACTAACAACACTCCTAAAAACAGCAGTGATGAGAGACCATCGTTAACATACCAGGCCAAAGGACAAATCAAAATAATCCCAAATACTTTTTTAGTGAACATTATGATCTCCATTTAGTGTTCATGAAAGCAACTTCCCTAAATATGGGTTCCAGTGGCTAACAATGAATATATACAGTTCAGTGAAAGCTGCAGCAAGTGCACAACAATGAGCTCCTTCACACAGAGCTTTTATCCTGAACTTGAGATAACAGAATCATAGAATAGTAGGGTTGGAAGGGGCCTACAAGGCCATCGAGCCCAACCCCCTGCTCAGTGCAGGAATCCAAGTCAAAGCATCCCTTACAAATGGCTGTCCAGCCTCGTCTTGAACGCCTCCAGTGTGGGAGAGCCCACCACCTCCCTAGGTAGTTGGTTCCATTGTCGTATTGCTCTAACAGGAAGTTTCTCCTGATGTTCAGCCGGAATCTGGCTTCCTGTAACTTCAGCCCATTATTCTGTGTCCTGCACTCTGGGATGATCAAGAAGAGATCCTGGCCTTCCTCTCTGTGACAGCCCTACAAGTACTTGAAGAGCGCTATCCTATCTCCCCTCAGCCTTCTCTTCTCAAGGCTAAACATGCCCAGTTCTTTCAATCTCTTCATAGGGCTTTGTTTCCAGTCCCCTGATCATCTTTGTTGCCCTCCTCTGAGCCCTCTCCAGTTTGTCTGCATCCTTCTTAAAGTGCGGTGCCCAGAACTGGACACAGTACTCCAGATGAGGCCTAACTAGTGCTGAGTAGAGGGGAACTAGTACTTTCCAGGATTTGGAAGCTATGCTTCTATGAATGCAGCCCAAAAGAGCATTTGCCTTTTTTGCAGCAACATCACATTGTAGGCTCATATTCAGCTTGTGATCGACAACAACTCCAAGATCCTTCTCACTTGTAGTGTTGTTGAGCCACGTATCCCCCATCTTGTAACTTTGCATTTGGTTTCTTTTTCCTAGGTGCAGAACTTGGCATTTATCCCTATTACATTTCATTCTGTTGTTTTCTGCCCAGCACTCCAGTCTATCAAGATCACTTTGAATTTTGTTTCTGTCTTCCAAAGTATTAGCCATCCCGCCCAATTTTGTGTCATCTGCTAATATGATCAGCGTTCCCTGCACCTCTTCCTCCAAGTCACTAACAAAAGTGTTGAAGAGCACTGGGCCCAGGACTGAGCCCTGCGGTACCCCGCTCGTTACCTCTCCCCAGTTGGAGAAGGTCCCATTGATAAGCAGTCTTTGAGACCAGTTCTGTAGCCAACTGTGGATCCACCTGATCGTTGTTTCATCTAGCCCACTTTGAGCTAGTTTGCTCATCAGGATATCATGGGGCACTTTGTCAAAGGCTTTGCTGAAGTCGAGGTATATGATGTCCACAGCATTCCCACAGTCCACAAAGGAGGTTACCTGATCCAAAAATGAGATCAGATTCATCTGGCAGGATTTGTTCTTGACAAATCCATGTTGGTTCCTTCACAGAAGTTCGCGGACCCTTTACATGATGCCGTGACCCTGTTGTGACCCTCCAGGGTGTCTCTTGCACTAAATGCCCTTTATTCTGTTTTTAAATAGATCGCAGATAATGAGCTATCCAATTACCCTGCTGTGTTCCACCTTGAAAAGAGTTTCCTCCATGAAAAGAGTTAAAGTGGCAAGAAGAGGAACGAGATCAATGAAAGATAATGGAAGACTCAGATACGTCGAGAAGGAGGGGAGAAAGGAAGTGCATGTAAAGGGAGTGAGTTGTATCCTGCATTTAAAACGGAAGCAGAAAGCCCCATTTTAAATGCAGGATTTTAGGCTGGTGTAGGGTGGTGTTATTTAGGCTGGTGTTATTGGCTGGCCCAATAACACAGTGAAAGAGTTTGTGCAACAAAGGTACCACAGAAATCATTAAAAAGCCTCAAGTGCTGTATAGTCAAGATGGATTGGGGACAGACAGCTCCTGATGAGGGTTGGCAGGTTTTCACCTAGAGACAGTGCCTCCATAAAAACCCCACTGTGGTGCATGCTGCAGTCCTGAGGCTCCGTCCCTTTGAATGTGTGCATTTTTTTATATTGCCACAATAATAGAAGTCATTATAATAATTCTGGAGACCTAATTTGTTATTCTGGCTTCCACAAATGTGTATGTCAGATTCTACGCAGATTATATTAATAGCAGGAGATAAAAATGAAAGAATGTTGACACATTGTATAGTTTGATTGAAAGGGCAGAAGTGCAATTGGGATTTTAAAGTTTACAGAAACTTTATCATGTATTTCAGTACTACATGAGTTCTCGATGTTGAGAGAAAATATATTCCCTTTCAAGATTTACTTTCAAGCTCTCAATTATAATGGGTGCCCTAGAAAAAATGTGCAGCATATTGTCAGTATCCATCATCTACAAAAGACAGGAATAAGTAATATATGTCAGGAGTGCCCTAGCGGCCTCTTTCAGTCTACTCCAATAGCCAACTCAAGACACAGACAAAAGGATTCTTTTCAAGGCTTTAATCCTTTTACAACTTAATGACTCTTTCAGATGCTAATCACCAGCAACTAAGCAAGGAACAGCAGAGTGGCCTATGCTCTGGGTTAGGCAGTTGGTCCCCGTTTGGAGGAGAATCACGGCAAGACCCTGAACTTATGGGCTAAGGAGAATTCCTCCCTCTTTCCCTTCGGTCCACGGGACGCGACCGTTGCTCGCGTGCCAAACAGGCGCTATGCCTCCTTTCCACGCCCTCCATCGCTCATCGCTCCCTGCATCTGCGTCGAGCATCCAGCAAGCCCCACTCCCACACTCTCTCACTGCCAGGGCCACTATCTATCTCAGGAATGCCGGCAGGAGGAATCTCTGCCAGCTGCTGTGCCTGTGAGAGATGAGCAGGCTCCTCTCCCACGGATTGCTATTCCTCTTCAGAATCAGAACTGCTCTGGGGTTCTATGGGCTCAGTTTCCACCCTGACATCAGATATCTAGAATCTTTCTCAGGATAATCAACATTCTGCACAGTAGGATGTCAATCCAAGCATAGGTAGAGAGTTTCCTGTAATGTGAAAGCTTAGATTAATTAGCTCCCTGCAAACAGGAATGATGCATAAAAACGTTGCGTAAGAGGAGATCAGGAGGGGGTTAATTCAAAATGGCTGCCTGAAGACTGCAATCTGAATAGGGATGTTGGAGGAATCTGGTTGGGCGGGTGGAGCTTGGTGAGCTGTCATTGGCTCGGCCCCCTGGAGTCCATTTTGACATCGCTAGCTGCCCTGACTCAGTCTGCAGTGAGTCGGGCCAGCAGGCGGATTTACTGTCTTTGCATGGCAGTAGCTACAGGGAGGGAGGGCTGGGCCATGGCACTGCCCTCTTTCCCTGCCACCGCCACTGGTGCCACTGTGCAACCCCCCCTCTCCCTGCCTCCATCAGCCCCCAGCCCAGAGCGCCCACCGCCTTGTCTTTCTAATGTGTGGAGTCTCTCCAGGCAGGGGGCTGATGGCGGCAAGGACAGAGGGAGGGCTGTGCAGCAGTGGCAATGGCGGCAGGGTGGGAACAGTTCTCCTCCAGGTAAACCCCAAGTTCTGCAAATTATATGTGCAATTTGCGCGAATTACAGCTGTAATTTGTGGAACTTGGGGTTTACAGGGGAGGTGGGGAAGAACAAGCTCCCAGATTTGTGGATCAGGCCCCAGAACTGACTTGGCTTGCAAAGGCAGACTGAACTGGGGGCGCTGTGGGAATCTGTCAGGCCCTAAAAGGGCCAAATTTTCCTACAATGGACATCCCTAGATCTGAAAGAACAAACAAAACAATCCCTTTATTTGCTTCTTAAACCAACCAAACCAGTGATCCTCACTATTTTTCAAACAGAAGCCACCTTGGCTTCTGGTATCACCATCACGGCCATTTGGGGGCCTTTTGTGTGCCATGGGAGGCCTCACTTCTTCCCCCATCCCCTGGTCAAATGGTGACCCTGTGCCCTGGACTTGCCTGGAGATCTTCTCAGGCCTCTCCTCCCATCGCCTTCTGCATCATCCAAGCAATGTCTCATTAGTCAGTCACCAGGCAGGCAAATTCTGACACTCGTATCGTCCTTGGACTGGAATGGATCTTTTTCTTGTCACTGAGGAAGTGCTCTGCTCTACTCAGTGCTGCAAAACCTCCCTGTGCAGGCTCACATTGATCACGCTCTCACCCATGTATTAATTCTCTCTCACACACACACCCCTGCAGCTCCTATGTAGTGCACCACTGCAGCTAGCCAATCAGTGATGCTCTTTGCCTCTTGGGCTCCCCCCCCCCACAACTAATTGGCTGCATTCTCCTCTTCCCCACTCCAGCCACCTCACAGCTGAGGAGCGACCGGTCTTCCAGCTCCCCACCCCTGAAGCCTTTGCTGGTAGCCCAGATCACAGCAGCCAGCCCACTACTGAATCAAACAACAAGGCAAAGCTGGAGAAACCCTGCTGAGAGTGAGAAGCGACTGCAGAGGGAGAGGTGGAGAGCCACACACGGGGTGACTGAGAGGCACCAGCTTTGCAGTAAAGAACACTGAACTAAAGCTCTCTAACAAGCAGAATACTGAACTGCATGGCAATACTGCTTTCCAAAATCTAAACTTTTTTTTAATCTAAGGACCCATTTCTGTGTTACCTCGGCACTATGGGAGCTCTACCCAGCAGTATGGGAGCTATGCTGAACACAGCACTAAAGCGTTGCTCCTTTCCACACCAATCCAGCAACGCCAAGCCATTACAGATGACTAAATTACCTCAGGGTGAATTCTTTCAACTCAAGATACAAGTTTTTTCCTTAACTGCATTGGTTTCTTGTCTGTCTGATGGGGGCATGTAGGACATGTAGTCCTATATTTACACACGTAGGACTGTCTCCACAGGATTCCCATCCCCACGGAAGAAATCCAACATGTGTGGAAGTGGGTCCCTTCAAAGGAATGCCCATCATGTGCTAGTCAGAGAGGCCCGGGAGGTGTGTGAGGTGGCTTTGAAGAGGTAGGGCTAGTCCTGCGAGTTCCCGATAGCTGCTTCATTCACTTTGTAACCCTGGGTACCAAATGCCTGAATAGAGGTATATTTACATTCATATATGTGGGTAGATATCTGAAAAAAAAATACTGTAGTTCATATACCCCCTACAAAGAAATAATAAAGATTGTATCCCTGGTAGTGAATAAGCAATTTATTATACACTGTTCAGCTTAGGTGGTTGTCGTGATCATGTCTTAGTAAAAGGTTTCAGTGGAAATGTCGTGCTTCACAGTCTGATGCGACTTGGTAGAAAACATCCAACTTCACCTGACAATCAGTCAGTCTACTGTCTACTATGGTCAGATCTTACAAAGGATCAGTGACTTGATTTCTTTCAGTTTGTATGCTTTCCTGGTTAGTACAGGGATAAATAGAACGGACTTGTCTCTCCTGATTATTCATGGCAGTCAGGGAGAGGTACACTTTGGTTTGTTCACCAAGATTCCACTCTCCTTGCAAAAAGAAACATCATGCCAAAACAGAAATAATCATTATTTTCTGGCCTTAGGATGAGGTAAAGAAGGCAGAAATAATGAATACTTGTCCTCCTAGCTGATACTCCAGGACACTTTGCAAACTTCATAGATTTGTTCCGAAGTAGCACAGAAAGTACCACCATCCTATTTTTCATCTCAAGAACACAATAGAATATATGAGAAAACAGGAAGCAATACAAAAGCTATTGAGGAATATTTTCACATAGAATTTCATTCAGAGGCCTATGCACTCATGGATTAATCCCAGTTTCACAGCTGCCAAGGACTACTACCATGGAATGCCTTCTGATTAATCCCAACAGAGGACTAGGGAGCAGATCAGGAGACAGCTCTCAACAGCATATTTTGTGTCAATAAGCTGTCAACGTACCAAGCCAGTCACCATTTATACCATTTGAATTTTTAAGTGTTTCCATCTCTGTTACTCACTGTAACCAAACCCTTACTTGTCCCTGTTTAGAAGACCCTCTTCAGCCATAATTGAAATCACAGACTGTTCCTAGATACGAGCTATATACATCACAACAACCTGCTCTAACCTTTAATAAATTGCACTGCTGCCACAATCAACTTCACAGCACCAACTGCATTTCCTTAAAACACCAACACACCAGGAGACTGGGTGACAACACTGGAGTACATTGCAGAGTTGTCATACACTAACACCACCACCCGTGCGCGCGCATGCACCACGCGCACACACACTGGGAATAACAACACTGAGCATCTTTGCAGCACTGGTACAACCCACACTCTCTCAGCCACAGCCCTGCCTCCTGCCACATGGAAATAACAATGAACTCTATCTGCACACATTATCAGAGGAATTTTTTAAACGTTTATAAACTCAGAAAAAAAATATTAATAAAATCTGAGTTAGAAAGATCATGAACTCCTGTCTTTCCTGTTACCTTGTGTTTTTTGGTAGACACACTACTGCCCAATCTCGGCTACACTAAATTCCTGGATTTCTAAGGGTGTGCGTGTGCGTATGATGACACTGCAATTACTTCCTAAGAGGGAAGACCCCAAAAAGGCTTAAAAAAGAATCCAGGAAGTTCCTTCTCCAGATAGTGGGTGTGTTAACCACTGCTATGACATCATTCATTGGCTTAAAAGTTGGGAGCAGATTAGCTTCTCACAAAACAAATGAGCAGAATGCCTCTTGGTTTCTACAAAGGCTAGAGACCTGGGTGTTTTTTTTAATGAAAGCTGGGAATCTCAAAATTATGGCCCATCCGGGGGGTCAGGCGCCCCCCTTGCCCCTTCCTGCAGATGCCAATGAAGACAGCACTATATAAAGTGCCTCATGAAGCCACCGTGTTTTTGTCTTTATGGCTTTATGGCTTTATTGTTTTATTTTGGATCTGTTGTGCATCACCTTTGCGGCTTTTGAGCAAAAAAGGTGCTATAGAAATATTAATAATAAATAATAAGCAGACACATTGTGGAAGAGCAATCCCTTGGTAACACTAAAAATCTTTAGTGTGGAAAAGATTTCTCTCAAAGTAAAAGAAAACCTAACAACAAATTACCCCACCTAGTTGGATTTACTATAATACATTCTCTTCTTTTCTATGAATATCTTTAAATATGCACTGCACAGCTTGCTCATTTTAAACATCCTAGCCACAAATTTTCTTTCTGTGATTAATCCATTATACTCACGGTGACATGATTTACAGTTCAAAATTGTGATTTAATGGCAATTAAAAGCAATCTGTGGGAAAATGCTTAAACAGCAGCTATGCAATAAGATAATTGGATGATCAATTCAAAGTGCTTCTGCCATTACAAAAAAAATTACATAGGCACAGGAATTATATAGAAAGGAGGAACAACAGAAGATACTGCTTTAAATGAGGTCCCTGCAGTGAGGATTCTTCTAGGGTAACCATTATGCAATAAACTGACACCGACCAAAAAAGAAATGTATGAAGATAAATCAAGATAAATCAAGATAAAACTGAAGATAATCAAGATAAAACTGAACAGAAAATGAGATGCTTCAGGCCATGAAAGCTTTTGAAATGGCATCCATGACAATAAAGTAGGGTAGAAGTCTGGAGGAGCGAAATAAAACAGGAGTTACACAAGGAAATAAATGGAAGTACCCTAGAACATTCCATCTGGCAATGAGGTGGCTTTCTATTGCTTAAAGGTGGTCAGTGAACCATTTGCAAAAATATGGGTTTTACTAAAAGGTTAGTTCTCTATTTGAATATGCAGTGCCTCTGAATTAATCGTGTTCATGTATTAGAAAAAAATGAGACCTAGGTCACAGGATTTTTCACTAGAACAAATGGACATTCTTAGGCTACAATCCTGTGCATGTTTAGACAGAAAAAAGTCTTAGAACTCCCAGAATTCCTCCAGCAAGCCATGATAACTGGGGCATGCTGGGAATTGTAGGACTTTTTTCCTGTCCAATCATGCAAAGGGCTGCACCCTTAGTGTAGTTTTGCCAGAATTAGAACTCCAGTAACACACTGTTGCATGCTATGAAAACAGAACCAGCTGTGTCTCAAAAAGACACTCCCTGGTGGTTGACGACATCATGTAAAGGGCCCACAAACTTCCGTGAGTAACCAATCTCAATAGCAGGATAAAAGCTCCGTGTGAAAAAGCCCGTGCTAAGTTAGTTGAAACAAATGGGAGTGAAGTTAAATCATGACTAACTTTTCACATTGATTTCAGTGGACCTAAATGCAATGAACTAAGCCTGGATCCAATCCATCATCTTGTTGTAATCCCTGCAAGAACCCTACTGACCGTAAGAATGATTTGCCTATGGCTACCTACTAAGGTCATGGCAGAGGCAAGATTCAAGCTAGGGACATCCTGATTTATACTACTCCAAATATTACTAGGCCCTATGCATTTTACTAGCTGCCCACATAAGCCTGTGCTAATCGTTTGCAGGACACTTTCACCCTAAAAAGAGCAAAATCCTAAGTGAGGCGGGGGCATGAGCTAGCTGATTATCTGCCACTTCCGAAGCACTGCTGGCTCACGCTGGCCATGGTAGGTGGGGATGAACCTACTTTTTTCTTGTCATCATCACTGTTGTTGTTTTCTTCCATTTTCGACCAGTCTCAGGCTGGTATAGGAAAATACTTACACCAGCCTGAGACTAGTGTAGGCAAGTGGCTTGATCCGGGGGCTTCACAGGGGAATGGAGGGGGCTTGGATCCAAGAGATTCAAGGCTGTTCCTGTTGACAATGGGAATGCTGCCAGTGGTAGATTTACACCCTTTAATCTTTTTTTTAGGATTTAGGAACAGATGCGCAGAGAGGGCTGGGAAATGTGCAGCAGGGTAATACAGAGACTCACTCAAGAATCATGCACTGTTATGCCCATTACCACCAAAGCATCCTTCCTCTTAAGAGCTGCCATTACAGAAAGAGGAAATTCAGGTGTCGATATTCCCACGGCACAGTTTGTAGTCATCTTATGGAGGGATTCCCAGAGAACTATGACTGATTCACATGACCAAAAATTGTGCCTTCAGCCCGCGATGAATCCAGTGTACATTAGATGTTACAAAGCAGGATTGCGTCAGCACACACCCAAGTTGCTGAAAAGAAGATAACAAAGCGAGTACTGCTATGAAAGCTGCACAAGCCAGGGCAGCCATATGTTTAGTTTGGCAAAAGAATGCTCATGGCTGGTTGATGTTCCTTAATGGCCTTTTGGCTAAGATCAAGTGTGTGTCATGGTCAGTGAATGCCTCTTTATGGGAGCTGATGATTAAAATTGGGTTTCTTGATACCAAGATCTCTCTAGAATGCTCTGAATGGGGGAAAAAAACCATCAGATGTTTGAGAAAGGTGATATGACCTAGGGAAGGGGCTGATACAGGGATATTTGGCACTGAATGTGGAACTAATTTCAAGTCAGCTCTAGCAACTCCTCATTTTCAAGAGGGTTGTTTTAGGTGGGTCTCTCCCTCGGGGGGGGGGGGCTTTAAAATTAGAGTCATGGATTTCCTGGTAGAAAAAAGGTTGTTACTTTAACCATAAAGAAACTTGCACCTGTGATACAGAATGCAATGGGTCAAGATTAACACCAGTGTGCTTGGTTCTAAGAAATTACCTTGTTGCACAAAAGTGAAGCCAATATAAATTTTCAATCTCCTCAATTATGCTAGGAAATCATGTAGAATGTTTACGTTTTGGAACTTTGCCTATAGATATATTAAATTAAATCACACACACACACAAGAACTCTTACATACAACAGAGAGAAGAAAACAAGGTGACATTGAGGCATCTAGCCTTTCGTGCATAATTTTTGCAGACCACACTTTGCTTTGTCTCTGAAAGGATTATAAACAAAGAACACATTATGAACTAATTTAAATGTAAATACTTTGTCTAAAGAAAACATAAACAGCAGTTGATTTACAGCCCCTCTCTTTCTTTAACTGTGGAGGTCCTCGGATTCTAGGATAATCTTTCCATATGAAAGGAAACCCTAGAAGGGAGCCCATTCTCGACCCCAATGCTGATAACATGCAGATTGGCTTTAACTGTGCAAAGAATGTGTTCCTGTGTCTTAGTCTGGAATAGATAATTCAGTCTTCTAAATGTGATGGAAACTTTAAGCATTTCTACACCAGGCTCATCTGTCACAACTTTACCAGGGCTTTCTGCTTCCGTTTTAAGTGCAGGATCACAATGGGCTCCCTTTACATGCACTTCCCTTCCCCCCGCTTTTCCCTTATCTGCGTTGTTCTATATGTTTCATTACACAGCCACTAGATGGCACTGTAGTATAGCCCCTCTTAGGGCACAATCCTATGCAGATACACGGCGGCCTCCAAACTTGGAGGCGACCGCCTATCCAATGCAGCGCAAGAGAAGCACAGAGGGGATCATTCCCTCCGTGCTTCTCCTGTCCTGCATTTGCAGCTAGACAGCCAATTTCGGCTGTCTAGCCGCGTGACGGCAGAGTGGGGGAGGAGGCTGCCAGACGACACATTGGATGTGTCTGTTGTACCAGCATTTCTGCCTTCCCCACCCCGGAACGCCCCGTTTCAGCTGCTCCATGCTCCCCTTGCGAGTGTGAAGCATGGGGCTTTTCTACACTGCCTGTGGGGCAGCGCAGAAGGGGGGGGAAGGTCAGTTCTCCAGGAACCAACCGTGGAGCGTGGGCTCCGAGGCTGGTTCCCAGAAAACAAGATATCCTATGGCTGTCTAGCCACTGCCTAGCAGCCAAAGGATTGCTCCGTCCATGTGGGATTTCACTATTACTCCACTCTTTGGAGGAGCTCATGAGGCAAAGAGCAATGTGGCCAGATAGATATAGTGGTACACTACACAGGTGCTGGCAGTGGAGGGGAAACCGAATGTGCCGGAGAGTGAGATAAAGCAATGTGGACCTGTACTGGGAAATGTTGCAGCCCTGAGCAAAACAGAGCACTTTCTCGGTGACAAGAGAGTCCCAGTCCAAGGACCCAGTGAGGCTGTCATTCCCTGCCTAGTGACTGACTGATGAGGCCTTGCTTGGACAATGTGAAGCGGGTTGGGGAGGAGAGGCTCAAAAAGACCTCCAGCTGAGTCCAGTGCACCACTTGACTGTGGGAAGGGAAGAGGAGAGGCCCCACCCCCACCCCAACTCAGGAAAGTCCCTCAAGTGGGGGGCGATGCCTGGAGCTGTTCCGGCTGAACATCAGGAAGAACGTCCTGACTGTTAGAGCAATACGACAATGGAACCAATGACCTAGGGAGGTGGTGGGCTCTCCCACGCTGGAGGCATTCAAGGCGAGGCTGGACAGCCATCTGTCGGGGATGCTCTGACTTGGATTCCTGCATTGAGCAGGGGGTTGGACTGGATGGTCTTGCAGGCCCCTTCCAACCCTTCTAGTCTATGATTCTGTACTTCTGTACTTCTGAACAATCAGCTTCTTCTTCAAAAGGAAAATGTTTAAGGATGGAACATGTCTTCCTTTGTCTAGGAAATAATCTCACTGAAAGCCGAGGTAGTTTGTGAGAAGTCTGTGGATTTAGGTCCTTCAAAATGCTTTTAAAGTAGTTTGATTATAAATCCAAGTCCTGTAGCTTAGTCAGGTTCTCTCTCCCACCCCCACCCCCAGTTTTAGCTGTAGCAGTCAATAATCAGTAACATTTGATGCATAATTTAACTTCATCTCTACACTTGGGAATAACTGCCTTCATTTCAGGAAGGCAGAAGGATCCATCCAGCCATTCCCAGTATGCATTTATGATTAAGCTCCCCACCCCGCTGCAAACCTCTGATGGTAACTGTCTAAATACACTTAATTTAATACTCAATGATCAGGACTGGCGCTGGCCTACCTAGAGCCCTTGTCCAAATGATTAACATCATACTTAATTTCTCTGAAGATGCTGTAGGGAAATCACCTTGGAAACAGCCAAGCTGTGAGAAAAGCTCAGACCAACCTTTATGCTGCATGTTATTTTATTGACCGCTTGGGGCACAAAGGCAAATTGGCAAGAAGGAAGGTAAATGTTCTCACCTCCCACTGAAATAAAGCCTAAGGCTGCAATCCTATGCACTTTTTAGTAAGCCCCACCCAACTCAGTGAAACCTACTCCTGAGTAATCATACATAGGATAAGGCAAAAATGGGTACCTGCATTTGCTCATATTCTTCCTTTATTTCCCTTGTCTCTCGTACTCCTCTCTTCTTTCTATTGTTTGGTACCCTTTCCTCTCCCTCCTCTCTGTAGACAAAATTTAAGCTGTAAACCCCTTGCGGCAGTGCCGTTCCTGCCTAACTGCTAAGGTAGACAAGCCCTAACATAGTTATAATCTCTATGCGTTCATGACAGCCCTGCCCTTGGGAAGCATTATTTTAAAAATATGATGGTATACATGGGCTTCTCCTAATAACCTTGTGAGGCAAGTTAGCAATTGGCTCAAAGTAATTCAGGAAGCTTTGTGGCTTAGCAAGGACATGGAGCAAAATGTTCCTGGGGGTTGTCCCCATGAGCGATTCCCTGCAGGTTGGCTACATTTGGAGGTCATTCAGGGCACATGACATCGTGGCCATCCTGCAGCCATCCAGGACATTTTCGCGGAAAACTGGTTTTTCCCAGACTACTTTAAGTCCAATTGTTTTCCTTAAGTCAGGTTCTCTGAGCTTTTGTTGTTGTGTGTCCCAACCCTCCGCATTTACCTCAGGTATGCTAGTCCTGCCCAGGGGTGTATCTTTCACTGTGACCCCAGTCAAGGGGTGTTCCCTGTCCTTGTGTTTCCCAGCACAAACCTATGTGTGTCTACTCAGAAGTCAGTCTCTTTGTGGTTAATAAGGCTTATTCCCTAAATGCAGAGTTACTGTCAGGGTGGACACTGAGCCCATAGAATCCCAGAGTAGTTCTGATTCTGAGGAAGAGCAGTCGCTCCTGGGAGAGGAGCATGCTCCTCTTTCCCAGGGCCCACAGCTGACAGAGATTCCTCCCACCAGCATTCCTAGATTAGATAGCAGTCCAGGGAGTGACCGAGAGCGCAGGAAGTAGACTTGGTGGACATGCGACGCCGACGCAGAGAGCGGCGCCAAATGGAGGGCACAGAAAGGAGGCATAGTGCCCGGTTGGCGCGCAAACAACGGCTGCGCCCAGCGGATCCAAGGGAAAAGGGGAGGGACTCTCCCTAGTCCTTACGTTCAGGGGTCTGCCAGTAATTCCCTTTCAAACGGGGACCAACTGTTCCAACTTAGGGCATAGGTACTCTGCTGCTCAGACCTAGTTGCTACCTGTAGAGTTGTTAAGTTGTAAAAGAAGAATAAAGCTTTGAAAGGAATCCCTTTGTCTGTGTCTGAACTTGGCTACTGGATTAGACTGAGAGAGGCCTCCAAGGAGCCCTTGACAGCTTGGTCCCCGTTCCTCTTTTTTTTTCTCTCTCTGCTCTCTCTCTCTTCTCCTATTGCCTTACGGAGGGTGCCGGGAACCCAGCGGTGCAAGCTCTGGCGCAAGAGAACCAGATGCTCCGTGATCAGATGGCTCAACTGACGGCTGCTGCGCAGAATCTACAGGCGGCGTTTCAACCCCCTCCACCTCCAATTCCCCCCACCGCAAGTGCCCGGTGGCTTTGCCAGAGAAGTTTTCTGGTGAGAAAGGACTTTTTCAGATTTTCAGGGCCCAATCAGAGCTGTACATGCGTCTTAGACCTGAGGATTTCCAGACGGAACAGGTTCGTGTGGGTTTCATCATTAACCTGTCAGGCATGGCAGCTAAATGGGCTTCGGGGCTCCTGCTCGCTAATGACCCCCTGCTCGGGGACTATCAAGGTTTCATGACAGCCATGGCACGTTTTTTCGGTGACCCCCTGTGCACGCAGACGGCTTCTCGGGGGATTCGCCGCCTCCAACAGGGCAAGGACTCAGTTTCCAGCTACGCGACAACCTTTCGCTTGCTGATGCAGGATTTACAGTGGAATGATGCCGCGCTAGTGGTTCAGTTTTTGGATGGTTTGAACGACGAGATCTTAGATGAGTTGGCGCGCACGCCCAGCCCGCCTACTTTGGAGGAGCTCATCCAGACCTGCCTTCAGATAGATAGTCGGCTGGAGGGGCGCCGGCAGACCCGGCGGGGCGCTGGGGACCGGGATTTCCCTCCTCCCATTCCCCCACGTTTCCTGCCTCCTCCCCCACTCCCCGATCCAGCGCTGGGGGTGGAGGAGACCCCGATGCAGCTGGGGGCTACCCGAGCCTCACTGCCGCCAGAGGAACTTGAGCGCCGGCAAGCCGAGCGCCGATGTTTTCCATGTGGAAACCTGGGGCATTTCGCCAAGACCTGCCGAGTTAAATCCACAGCTCCGCTGCCTCCTCCTCCTCTCCTTCCCCCTCCTCAGGCCTGACTAGACTGCCCCCCAAGCTTGTTGGGGGCCTCCAGTGTGGGGGTCAGTTCCCCACCGGGTGGGTGCCTTCCCCAACCCCCCCACCCTCCCATCTGCTGTTGCATGTTCACCTCCGCTCCTCACAGTGGGGTGGGGTGGAGGCCCTAGCTTTAGTGGACTCAGGGGCTATGACTAGTTTCATGGATGAGACCTTCGCCCTCTTCCACAAGATTCCTACCCTGCCCCTTCCTGCCCCCTTGGCAGTGCAGACCATTGATGGGTGTCCTCTCTCTTTGGGCGAGGTGACCCGTATTACAGTTCCGCTTACTCTGCGCACCCAGTCCCACGTTGGGCAGATTCAGTTTCACTTAGCCAAGGTTCCCTTATACCCAATTGTGCTGGGTTTTTCCTGGCTCTCTAAGCACAACCCTCAGATTTCTTGGGGGCTTCGGCAAGTGGAGTTTACATCTCCCTACTGCTGGGAGCATTGCCTCACAGAGGAGGCGCCAGTCCCGGCCCAGGCATTAACCCTTCCCCCCCCCCCTTGTCTGCGTCTGGCAGTCCTTCAGCTACCGTCATCCTCCCAGAGAAGTATGCAGCTTTTCGGGATGTGTTTGACAAGAAGGAGGCTGACTGGCTTCCCCCCCAAGGCCTGGTGGCAGCTGCGGTGCTCCTTCTCTCTGCACAGCCTCAGGATGCTTTTGTTCACACAAAGGTGCAGGAATTGGGGCTAGCCTCTGCCCCCCCACACTCTACCCCCTTCTCTTTGCGAGGTGGCCTGCTTTACCATTCCAGCCGGGTCTATGTGCCTCCTAGACCCCTCCGCGAGAAGGTCCTCCATCAGTGCCACGACTCCCCCACAGCTGGGCATTTTGGCGTCGCCAAGACCCTGCATGGAGTGATGAGGGATTTTTGGTGGCCTCGTGTGTGTCAGGACGTCAAGTCCTATGTCGCCTCCTGCCCAACCTGCCAGCGGGCGAAGGCCCCCTCAGGCAAGCCCACAGGCTTGCTTCACCCCCTGCCTACCCCCTCAGGACCTTGGAAACTGCTCTCCCTTGACTTCATCACTGACTTGCCTTGCTCACACGGTAAGACCACTATTCTGGTGGTGGTGGATTTGTTTTCTAAGATGGCCCATTTCATCCCCTGCTCTGGGTTGCCCACAGCCAGGGAGACGGCAGAGCTGTTCGTGGCGCATGTTTTCCGCCTCCACAG
Source organism: Heloderma suspectum (assembly GCF_057233095.1). Classification (NCBI taxonomy): domain Eukaryota; kingdom Metazoa; phylum Chordata; class Lepidosauria; order Squamata; family Helodermatidae; genus Heloderma; species Heloderma suspectum. Next base: position 105,133,127 of record NC_139464.1, read on the forward strand.
ATGGCCCGAGGGCCTCATTTCGGATTGGGGTGCCCAATTCACTGCCCATTTCTGGAGGGAGCTACTTGCGTTGCTCCATGTGACGCTCCGTCTTTCCTCCGCCCACCATCCACAGACGGACGGTCAGACCGAGTGCACCAATGCGACTCTGGAGCAATATTTGCGCTGTTATGTCAATTACCAGCAAGATGACTGGTTTACCTTGCTGCCTCTTGCAGAATTTGCTTATAACAATGCCTGCCATGCTTCCACCCACCAAACTCCATTTTTTGCCAATTTTGGTTACCACCCCAAGGCCTTCCCGTCCACCCTAGCTCCCTCTTCGGTGCCAGCAGCCCAGGACTTTTTAGAGGAGTTGCGAGTGGTACACCACCTCTTACGGGACTCCCTCGAGCAAGCCAAGACAGCCTACAAGGCCTCTGCAGACCGGAAGCGCCAGCCAGGTCCGTCTCTGCAACCGGGGGACTGGGTTTGATTGTCCACCCAATACCTCCCCTCTCACTCGCCCGCAAGGAAGCTCACGCCTCGCCGCATGGGGCCTTTCCAGGTTACGGCCCAGATTAATCCTGTTGCTTTTCGCCTGGCTCTCCCCACTCCATGAAGATCCATCCTGTTTTTCACCGGTCCTTGCTGTCCCCCCTGGTTTCTGGCGACCCTCATCGCTCAGTCGGCTCCCCCCACCCCGCCGCCAGTGCTGGTGGAGGGGGAGGAGGAGTTTGAGATTGCGGAGATTCTGGACTCCCGCCTTTCTCGTAGCCGCTTGCAATATCTGGTGGACTGGAAGGGGTACGGGCCTGATGAGCGATCCTGGGAACCCGCGAAAAATGTGCATGCTCCATTGCTGCTGAGGTGCTTCCACCAGCTGTACCCCCACAAACCCGGGGCCCCAGGGGAGGAGCACGAGGGGGGGCCTCATGGGAGCGGGGATGATGTCAGGGTGGACACTGAGCCCATAGAATCCCAGAGTAGTTCTGATTCTGAGGAAGAGCAGTCGCTCCTGGGAGAGGAGCGTGCTCCTCTTTCCCAGGGCCCACAGCTGACGGAGATTCCTCCCACCAGCATTCCTAGATTAGATAGCAGTCCAGGGAGTGACCGAGCGCAGGAAGTAGACTTGGTGGATGCGCGACGCCGACGCAGAGAGCGGCGCCAAATGGAGGGCACAGAAAGGAGGCGTAGTGCCCGGTTGGTGCGCAAACAATGGCTGCGCCCAGAGGATTCAAGGGAAAAGGGGAGGGACTCTCCTTAGTCCTTAAGTTCAGGGTCTGCCAGTAATTCCCTTTCAAATGGGGACCAACTGTTCCAACTTAGGGCATAGGTACTCTGCTGCTCAGATCTAGTTGCTACCTGTAGAGTTGTTAAGATGTAAAAGAAGAATAAAGCTTTGAAAGGAATCCCTTTGTCTGTGTCTGGACTTGGCTACTGGATTAGACTGAGAGTGGCCTCCAAGGAGCCCTCGACAGCTACGTGGGACTCCCATCAATCAAAATAGTGCATTTAGGAGGCTTAAAGCACTAACTAGGCCCATGGTAAATTATTCAAGCATTTAAAGGGTTAAAGGCTGACTGGAGTAATTCCCCTGGAGGCTGTCTCACTTCTCAGGGAAGGGCTATGTTGATGCTGTGTTTCTTTGATGTTTTGTTTATTATTATTAGGAAGTTGTTAATATGCAGCTTCAATCCTTTTCAGCTTCACAACACAGGAGCTTCAGGGGGGAAGGAGAAAGGGGGGATAGAAAGCAATAATTGGTTAGTTGGAAGCAATAATGTAGTAATAGCAGAAGGGAGCCTAGACGGGTGGGGGGGAGCCTCTCTCATTGGTTGAGCAGCTCCTGCCAGTCTGATGATGTTCAGTTCCACCCCACCCCATCCGGAAGTATGTTCCTGTCGAGTGGGTTATAAAGGTGCGGTGCACTCATTCGTGGGTCCCTGCCGGATCAAAGCCAATTCCATGAAAAATCCGGGTAATCCTCCATTCGTTTCTCCTTCCGTTGTCGTGAAGATCACCCCCTCCTCCCCGGTCTAAGTACTCAGGCTGTTACACTACATTGGTTCCTAAGAATGGAATATATTCATCTCTGCTTTTGGGATTTTCTTCTGGACTTTTTGGCGAGGGAGTGCACCATCCAGACATGCTCCCCAGTAACTGATTCCACAGTGCTCCTCCTATCAGAGAATCCACCCCTGGTAGATTTCAGCCTTGATCTTGAGGTTTTGCTGCACTAGAATTCAACCGGAGTGGGACCAAGGGGATGTTGGAATCTTGGAATAATCACAGATGGAACAAACTTTCAAAATGAGAAGCTGGAACTTTTAGCTGAGAAGTGGGACAGGAGCCCTCTTCAGGCTTCCATTCATGAATGTGTGAAGTGGCTGAAAGAATGCACTGGGCTAGCTCCGCCCCCTTGCTGATGCTCCCATATAATGGCAACCATCCAGAGGCAACATGTGATTGGCTTGAGTCTGAAGGGAGCTGGCTTCAACACAGGGATGGGAATTCTGATTGGCCAAGGGCAGAGCTGGCTCTGCACAATGTTGGAGTCCCCTCACATGTTCACATAATTCTAAACGAATGCCTGAGGAGCGCTAGGGTTGAAAGATCATCACAGGCCCCCAGAGGGTTTTTGCTCTATTTATTTATATGTAATATGTTATTCTAGGGTTGGAAAAGCCTTTAGTTTAAGAGAAAAGTTAAGTTGCTTATTTAACACAGTTTAACAGAAAGGATATAGTAGCTTTTCAATCAAAATATTCCATCTTTGGGCTACAGCTTTGCCTGCTTTGAGAGAGTTCATTAGGTTCCCTAGTAAACTAAGAGAGACCAATGAAAAGACTCCTGAGAGCTAGAGTAGCATTTTGGCTGAGAGACTGAATGGTGAATCAGGACCTCCTTGATTCAAACTTCACCTCTGTCATCAATTCACTAACTGGTCTTAGGAAAGGCGCTCTTTTTCAGCCTCAGCGCTCCCTCCGCCCCAGCCACACACACACACGAGAACATATGCTAACGTATGTGAAGCCCTTTGATGATTCTAAAGTTCTGTTTTTATTGTAGCACAGATATTGCCAAGGAAACAAGCAGTGATTTCTAAATGGTGACTACCACTACAGGTGCCTTTATTTCAGGAGGTGAAATCAATAGGTGCTTGGAGCAGGGATGCCAGACCCTCTATTGCATCCCCCTATTTTCCATCCCCCTATTTCTGTCCCCCACAAGAGTCAGTCAGAATTCCATACCCACTTAACATGTTTCAGACCTTATTGGCCTGTTTTGGATTCCCTCCATCCATTTTGAAGTTTCTCCTCCATTTTTGGGTTGGGGGTGGGGCAGACACACTTGTTTTCAATTCCAGCTACATTAAAATCTTTTATTTTTCTGTTGATATCTATAAGTACCTCCCTCCATGGGAACATTTAAAGTAGCTACTCAGTAGCTTCTGAACCAGGAAATGAACTACCCAGACAATAAACAGGTTCTGTCTACTCTTTTTATATCTATATGTCTTTTCCTCCATCATCCCTTTCCAGCCACTCCCCTCCCCTCCTCAATTTCCCCTCCCACTTGGTTGGCAATTACCTCTGCCTGCAGTCACTCAACATTCTGTTTGGGGGTCTACTTGGGGGCTCTTATGGGGTCTGTTATGAGGGTGCTTTAGGGTTTTTTCCTAAATAATTTTTTTTAGCATCTGCAAACCTTAGGGTTAACCAGTCTGCACTGATAGCTCTCTCTTATGCATTGGTGATGCCAGTTAAGCTGCATCTCTGTGAGCATAGGAAGACTTGAATCAGAAACAGAAGGAACAATTGGAGCCCTGCAACAAAATGTTGCAGTTTGGAATGATTATGCTCAAGCTTCCAGCCACTGCATTCTATTCACCTCCTTCCCCACCAGTTTTCCTTTTTCTCCAACAGCCAATCAACATTCCACGCTCACTAAGATGCTTAGTCCTGAATACAGCTGTACAAGAATGTTGTTGTTGTACAAAAAATAGACAAAAGTACCCTGCTCGCAACCTCAAACATGATCGCATTTTTCAAGAAAAGTTTGTAGATTCTCGAATTTGCAACTGTGTTCGCAAACGGCATCCTTTCTCAAAAATGTGCACTTGAAAATGTGATAAAGAAGGTGCATTTTCATGCTTTAATCAATGGAGTCTACATTTGGGCATGTGCTTGGAAAAATGCGTATTTTTCCAGTTTGAAAATGCATACTTTTCCTGTTCAGAAAAAAGAAAGATTCTTATGTTCGTGAATGAGTATGAGGTGATAGGAGTGTTGAGGTGGAAAATGGAGAAGTTTGATGAGATCGAACATCACTCTTTGGGGCAGTTTTGAAGGGTCTCCCCCCCCCCCCGTTTCAGGTATTTTGGGATGTGTGAGACATGGACTGCTTCCTATCCATTATGTATGTCAATGGGATTGTTTTAAGGGATTTCCCTCCCTCCGTTCACGTTTTTCTCCTCTGTTTCAGTTTTTTGTGGGGAGAGACATTGACTACTTCCCTATCCGTTATGTATGTCAATGGAACTGGGGTGCTAATGCTGCTAGATTTGGGGTAGCATGAGCCTTGTTCTAAGTAAGTTGTAGGGTTTTGTACCATCTGGGACGCTTCAAAATGTCTACCATCAGATAGATTATGCAACTGCAAAAGTTTCTCAAAAAGAGAACAAATTGCATAGAAATGAACAATAGGCAAGCCAACATCTTTATCTCAAGTGAAGCTTTTATTGGTACCTTCAGGTGAAGGAAAAATTGCTCTATGAAAAGAAATACACTTCTCTCTTGAGACATGTGAGCCTTTAACAGTTTGGCTCTGTGATAAGCAAAGGCATGTTCAGGGCCCAAATTACTTTACTGAAGGTACATGAGGAAACCACCATTTCAGGAGTGGAAAGACTCAAAAGATTACTTGCCCATTGAAGAACTGGGTCGGTTTTGCTGATGAGAAATAAATAGGCCGATGCTCTCCACCAGTGGTGCTGCTATAGCTGCCAACCTACCCCTACCCCTGTATGTTTGCAAGGGGCCTCCAAAATCTAGAGCTGGGACTGGAACTAAAATGTGCATAAAAAGGGAGGTATTTAATGGTGCTGGAATGAAAGAATTGTGATTAGCAATATATGGTAACATGGAATCACCACACCTTCAGATAAAGCATATAGATGAATCTATAGCTTGGTCCATATTAATTAATGCCCCCACTCCAGAGGGGTCCCATGGCCACAGCCATGTGGAGGAAGTAGCATGTGAGCCAATGTGAATTCGCAGCTTCCCACTGGTGATTCATACGACATGGGAAAACATTTCGTTGCACTCTAGGATTAGGCACGGTTGAAGAATTTGATCTCTGCAAATTCCAATACAAACAGGCCTGATCTGTACCTCTCAGAATAATGTGAGGATCACAATATAGTTATCCACCAACTTTCACACTTCTTGAATGCCCTGACACAGATTTCCGCTCAAGAAATGTATAAAAATATGTTAAAAATCCAAATTATGAGAGAACATACATTTGGGAATATATATTTTGAGAGAAAAGACAGTAACATATTATTTAAATATGAATTTTTGTGTGGAATTTTTTTGTTTTTTAGAAAACACAGATTAATCTGTAAACAGGCCAGACAGAGCTTATCTGCAGACACATGCAGAAGTGACATGGGCCAGAGGTAGACCAATTTCCCCATCTCTACACTAGATAAGAACTGCACGAGGAGGTTTTACATGCTTTGTGGAGCCCTTCAATGGGAATCAGTGACAAATTCATGGTAGAAATTACAGATGGTTACCTTAATAGTCATATTGAGCATACGTCAATTTACAAAGAGCATAATTCTTTAGACTGCTATTAGCAAGGAGTTATTGACGAGAAAGAGTATGCCTTTGTTGTCCTGTGCATTTATACACCTCATTGAGTAAGAACCATTCTTAACAACCAGCTATTGAGTTAGGATCATTGGGCCTGATCTGTTAATGGGGACTGGGCAACGTGAACATATTATGCCAGTACTTTTTCATATGCACTGGCTGCCAGTCATTTTCTGGGCCTGATTCAAAGTGCTGGTGTTAACATTCAAAGTCCTAACAGCGTAGAGCCAGGTTACCTGAAGGATTGTCTCCTCCCATATATACCTGCCCAGACCCTAAGATCATCCTTAGCAGTCCTTCTCTGGGAGCCCCTGCCAAAGGAAGTGAGGTGGATGGCTACTAAGAAGAGGGCCTTTTCTGCTGTGGCACCCCAGTTGTGGAATCAACTTTGTAGAGAAGCTTGCCTGGCACCAGTGTTGTACTCTTTTCGGTACCAGGTTTCCCCGGCATTTTAGTTTTTCCATTTCTGTTGTTTTAAATCTGTTACTATATTTTAAATCTTTCACTGCTGCTAGGTTTTACTGTGGTTTTTATTTTATACTGTTTTATACTATATTGCATTTTATCGTGTGGCATTTTAAGGTTTTAATTCTTGTGAACACCCCAGAAAGATTCGGCTATTGGGCGGTACAGAAATATAATAAATAATCTATTTCCAATCAGGCAAAAGTTTGGCAAGGGGCCTTTTAAGAGTTTAAAGTGAGTTTAAAAACAACATCCCAAATGGGTTTGTTTCCCTGAACTGTGGGTATTTTATTGATTGATTTTGAAATCAACATCATGGAAAATGCTTTGGATTGGACCTTTTTTGAGTAAGGGTTGATAGCAATGTCTCACATGCTTGATATGTTCTGGCTCCACCCTGCAATTCACACTTAAGTTTATGTTATGTGCCATCTAGCCTCACAAACTGGAGAGCTTAATCCCACTGTTCTATGGGTAAATAGTGAAGGATGGCTGAGCTGGATGCCTTTCTTTGCTCAATTAACCTCGCTTTGTCCTATGAGGGTTTTAATACTTGCATTCAGTCACTGGATGCTGCTTTTGTGCTTTCAGGGCAAGTTAAAGTTAAATCAAGGCAGCTCCAGAAGAGCATTACACCAGCACGCACATGTACCATGGAGAGGAAACACTTAAACACACAAATGTACTGTCCTCCTTCTCACCATGGAAGAAAACATGCAATGTTTGCATAAAGTCACCCTAAGTCATCGGACACACTTGAGCCTCTGCATGTGTTAATTCAATGGCTTCTCCCTAGAGGTTCCAAGCTCAGTTGTTTCAAATTGCTTCTTCCGCTGAGATGAACTCCAAAGATGAATGTTCACATTCATTTTTAAAAGACTTTGATACAAATATCAGGTTTCATCCCAGGATTGGGGTTCTGTTGGTGTATCATCCACCCAACTGCCCAACAGTCTCCCTGCCTGAGCTGGAAGAGGTGGCTTGGAGTGTGGTGTTGAAGACCTCAAGGCTGGTGGCCTTGGGTGACTTTGACATCCATGCCAAGGTTGCTTTGTCAGGAGCAGCTCAGGGTTTCATTGCCACCATGGCAACCATGCGCCTGTCTCAACTTATATCTGGCCCAGTACATCTGGCATTATTAGAAATCTGTTTGACTTACATATTATTGTAAAATGGTTTGTAAGAAAGTTTTTCTAAAAGGCGGGATAGACATTTATTTATTAAAACAAATTCACAATTCCGTGACCTGGTTCACATAATATGACAACCTGTTCCTTGAGATGTCTGACTTGGCCACAGTGATACATGCCTTAGTTATATCCTGTTTGGATTACTGTAATGTGCTCTAAGTTGGGCTGCCTTTGAAGAGTGTTCGGAAACTTCAACTGGTTCAAACAGTTGCTGCTAGACTGTTGACTGGGGCTGGCTACAGGGAGCATACAGGGAGCATACAACTACAGGGAGCATACAGGGAAGAGTACAGGCAGATAGCACAGAATTGCAGAGATGGCGTCAGGAAGGCTAAAGCTGAGAATGAGCTGAGGTTAGCGAGGGATGTTAAAAACAACAAAAAGGCTTTCTTCAGCTATGTGCATAGTAAAAGGCAGAGGAAAGAAATGGTGGTTCAGCTATTAAATAAGGATGGCAAAATGATAACAGATGACAAAGAAAAGGCAGAGGTGCTCAATTCCTACTTTGGCTCAGTCTTCTCCCAAAAGAGGGTCTATGACCCCCCTGGCAAAGGCGAAGTACAGGCTGAAGGGGCAGGATTGCAGCTTGAGATCGACAGGCATATGGTCAAGGAACACCTCATTACTTTGAATGAGTTCAAATCTCCAGGGCCAGATGAACTGCATCCTAGAGTCATAAAGGAACTGGCAGAAGAACTCTCAGAACCGCTGTCTATTCTCTTTGAGAAATCATGGAGGACGGGGGAAGTGCCAGATGACTGGAGGAGGGCTAACGTTGTCCCTATCTTCAAAAAGGGTAAAAAGGAGGAACCTAGGAACTACAGACCAGTCAGTCTGACATCAATCCCTGGGAAAATTCTGGAGCAGATCATAAAGCAATCCATCTGGAAGCACCTTGACAACAATGCCGTGATTAATCGAAGCCAACATGGATTTGTCAAAAACAAGTCCTGCCAGACAAATCTGATCTCATTTTTTGATCAAGTAACCTCCCTTGTAGACCGTGGGAATGCTGTAGACATCATATACCATAGACATCAACAACGTGATGTGGCTGCAAAAAAGGCAAATGCTATTTTGGGCTGCATTCATAGAAGCATCGCTTCCAAATCCCGGGAAGTACTAGTTCCCCTCTACTCAGCACTGGTTAGGCCTCATCTGAAGTACTGTGTCCAGTTCTGGGCACCACACTTTAAGAAGGATGCAGACAAACTGGAGAGGGTTCAGAGGAGGGCAACAAAGATGATCAGGGGACTGGAAACAAAGCCCTATGAAGAGAGACTGAAAGAAATGGGCATGTTTAGCCTTGAGAAGAGAAGACTGAGGGGAGATATGATAGCACTCTTCAAGTACTTGAAAGGTTGTCACAGAGAAGGCCAGGATCTCTTCTTGATCATCCCAGAGTGCAGGACACGGAATAATGGGCTCAAGTTACAGGAAGCCAGATTCCGGCTGAACATCAGGAAAAACTTCCTGAGTGTCAGAGCAATACGACAATGGAACCAATTACCTGGGGAGGTGGTGGGCTCTCCTACACTGGAGGCCTTCAAGAGGAGGCTGGGCAGCCATTTGTCAGGGATGCTCTGACTTGGATTCCTGCATTGAGCAGGGGGTTGGACTCGATGGCCTTGTAAGCCCCTTCCAACCCTACTATTCTATGATTCTATAACTCCCCTGTTAAAACAACTTCATTGGCTCCCAGTCTGTTTCCGGGCACAATTCAAAGTGCTGGTCATGACATACAAAGCCCTGTATGTCTCAGGTCCAGGTTATCTGAAAGACCATGTTCTCCCCTATGAGCCTTTGTGCCCTGAGATCTTCAGGGGAGGCCCTTCTTGTGGTCCCGCCACCATCACAGGCTCACCTGGTAGGAACGTGGGAGAGGGCCTTCTCGGTGGCTGCCCCAAGGCTCTGGAACTCCTTTCCCAGGGAGACAAGGGTGGCCTTAGTATGTTTTTGCAGGCAAACAAAAACTTTTTTGTTCCGGAAGGCCTTTGGGGATAGATAGTCTGGACCTGTGAGAATATGATGGATTGATATTATGGTTTATTGTTGTTGGCTTTTAAAAATTGTATACAATTTTAATATTATTGATTATTTAATTATATTTTTAACATTTGTATATTTCGATTTATATGTTTTAACTGTACAAGTTTTTAATGTTGTAAAGCTACCTTGAGACCCAGTATTGGGAAAAAGGCAGGATATTAATAACAATAATAACAACAACAACAACAACCCATACTCAACCCATACTGAAGGTTAAGTATGGGTTGAGTGTGGGTTGTCTTTGAGCCGTGGGTTGTTGTGTGATTCACCATGGTTCACACTATACAACAACCCACAATTCAACGACAACCCACGCTCAGCTCATATTTAACCTTGAGTGTGGGTTGTGTATGGGTTGTCGTGTTATGTAAACATAGCCAATCACCCGGTTCACATGATTACTGTGGCTTAAACAAGCCATGGTGGCTTAAGCTGCATTATGTGCCGGCATGTGCCAGACGCCATTTGCCTAATTACCTGCCTGGGTGTGGCTTGTGTCATCCAAACCCGAGCGACATGGATTGTTTGAGGGGGAAACAACTCTGGAACTTGTTTAAGCCATGGTGATCGTGCAAATGAGGCCAGTGTCTCTGGCCAAACTGAACACCAGAGGCTACACTGTAATCCCTTACCTGAAATGTGCTCGCACTACTTTTCACACAAGATCATTTTATTGTGAACATCATACTTGTTCTGGGTTTAGAAAACCCAAAGCTTGCACAACAAGCCTACGTGAAATGAAATTGTGATAAAAGTAGGAAACTGAAGCAAGGAGGGTGGAATCTCAGCAAGCCAGATATGATGGGAAAACATAATGTGGATTCTTGTGCAGTTGCCATATTCTTCTAATATGTGTGTTTGTTGTGTGACTTGCCCATGCATTTTAAGGCAATTCTTAATCGATTCAAATGTATTCCTATAATTGCAGTAATGACATTTAATTGTGCAATTAGTGTAAAGACATGCAATCATGTAATTAGGCTGTGTAATTACAATATGTAATAATATTAGACTGTTGTACAAATGCTGTTTTTTAACCATGCAAAAAAGCCATGCATGTGGTATTAAAAGGAGTAGTGTTTTGAAATGCAGCAGAGGGTATAAATATATCAAAGTCAAAAGCCCTCCAGGAAGAAGGATTTGTATCTGAAATGCTAATAGCCCAGTAATAGTGTTTCTTTAGGATGCCGTAATTATGAGAGAGTATTTAGAGTGAAAATGAGGCTTGATGCTGAAGGAAAGGCGATTTTGTTCTGATTAGCAGGAGGTGGATGCTTGTTCAGCACTGAAGGCTACTTTGGGTCTAATGACTCGGAGGGGCACTGCTCATTTGCATACTTAGCTTTGGTCTCAGAGCCATATAAAAATGTGTGCATGTATTGACAGCAGAGCTTTGGCTGTGGGTGTGTCCTGTTTCAACAGCTAGTCACTTAAAGTGAAGTTATGATACATGTGGCATTCTCACTGAGAGAGGTGTAGATGCAAATAGTTTCAAGGTTATATCTTCTTGCATCACCAGGCATTGTATGCCTCTTGTGGACCAGTATCTTAAACAAAACCAACAGGGGCCTCTTCTCTTGTTATACCTTGCAACCCCCCCAAACCCCCCCCCCCTTGCAACAAAGGATAGGGCCTTCTTGGTAGTGGTGCTTCATGGGCAATTCTGTTTCAGTGGATGTCTCCCAGGCACCATCATTACAGGCCTGAAAGACTTGCTTGCTTACTTTAGGGCAGTATCCAACAGGGCTGATCTGTCTCTGCTATCTCTTTTGCACTCGTAGAACCCGCTGCTTGTGCAATGGGGGCTTTTGTGCTTCTAAAAATAACCCTGGAAATGAGCAGAAATGCTCATATCCGAATCACAATAGGTTAGTGGAGTTCCTTTCTGTGAGCTCCGCTGACCGATCCCATTCCAGAAATGAGCATTTTTGCTAATTTCAGATTATATTTAGAACCGCAAAAGCCCCATTGCACAAGCAGTTGGTCCCGTGAGCGTTCGGGCCAATAATATACTACCCTTAGCCTATAACTGAGTTAGGACTCCACTGGGGCTGTTTTGCATGTGGTTCTATCTGGTTTTATCTCCCTCAGTAGCCTATAAGAACCACTGACTAATGAAATGTTCTTCACAATATTATAAAGGGGCAGTTTATGGTTTGCAAAAGTAAACAAGAAACAGCCTGGGAATACATTAACTACTGATACTGTGCTGGTGAAGCTAATTCAGTGGCTGGGTTCAGATGACCTGCGGCACCCACAGGCGCCAGGTTGCATATCCAACCTGGCGCCTGTGTCGGGGGTTGTCGTTCGTGCAAACCCAGCGAGTGTGGATTATGCAAGGTTAAGCAACCCTCATATAACCATAAAACAGGCCATGGGTTATGTGAGGGTCGCTTAACCCATGCATAATCTATGCTGCCCGAGTTCGCATGACATGACAATCCCTGAGTGGGGGTTGCATATTCAAAATGGTGGTCGCAAGCACCTCACACACGTCACAGCCTCAATTTGGGTTAAATAACTCATGGTGGGCTGTCATGTTGTACAAACAGCCCCAGTGACTGGGTTCACACAACATGATATCCCACACTCAAGGTTGAGTATGAGTTGAGTGTCGGTTGTTGTTGAAGTTGAGTTGTTGTTGATCCATGGGTTGTTGTGTTGTGTGAACCTACCCTTGCTAACTATAAACAATCCACAAAGAGTAGCCATGGTTTGTTGTTGGGTTGTTTATGGTTAACAAACCATGGCTTATTAGCACAGCTGGGTTCACATAGCACAACAACCCTTAGTTTAACAACAACAACCAATGGTTCAACAACAGCCCACACTCAATCCATACTCAACCTTGAGTGTGGGTCACTGTGTTGTATGTACCCAGCCAATATATCTAGCACACAGTAATAGTTTTGCTCATTCAAGGAAATGTCTCTCCGTGTTAGAGCATTTCAGGTTTGTATGCTAATCACTTAATGCCTTAAGCTCTGTGGTGGTGCCTCTATTGTACTTGCTACTGTTATTGTTCATAATTAAGGAATTATTTACCAACTATTAGCATGTCATTTGATACCTGACATGCTAATTGTGCCTGATTTAGTTTGCACAGACACGATTCCATTTCCATTCTTATTTTAACTACAATGAACATAAATTCTGGCAGAGTTAAAAATGCTGTAAGAATTTAAATTGAAGTTAGTAATTTAAATTTATCTGTTTCTATTTTTAAATATTGGTAGCATTATTCTTGATTCCTGTACCTTGTGTTGTATCAACATAAAATACAGGAGCCATGAATCATGCTACAGGTGTATTTAAAAATAGAAAGCAGGTTAATTTAATAGCGCTGCTATCCTACACATACTTCCTGGGATTCAGTTCCATTGAACATGATGGCTGAGCTCACAGATTCTGGAAAATCCTGGTTTATCATTCACAAATAAGCATGCTGGTACACACTCCCCAGTCGCTCCCCACTAGGGATGGTGGAGAATTTCTCCCCGAATCTTGGGGGGGCCGAGCGCCAACGCATTCGGCCCCCCGAAATCGGCGGTGAAATTCTACACCCCCTCGCCCCCCCCAGGATGGGACTTACCTTTGGCGAATGTCCCTCCCGGCGGCGGGTCCCGGTGGCGGTTTGTCGGCCTTTCGTCGGAGGCGGCAGCCGGTCTTCCAACCGGCTGCCGCCGCCGCCATTACAAAGTGTAAAAAAAAACAAAAAACCCCGTGATAGGCTACGTAATGGTTAACGTAGTCTATCACGGCTAGATTTCCAAAGTCAGCCGTGATAGGCTACGTAAATCGTTACGTAGCCTATCACGGGTGACTTTGGGGGGGAAAAAAAAGCGCGTACGCAAATGGCGGCGGCCTATGGGCGCCGCCATTTGCGTTCCTTATTTGGTCCCGGTAGTCTATGTAAAGATTTACGTTACGTAGACTACCGGGACCAAATAAGGAATGCAAATGGCGGCGCCCATAGGCCGCAGCCATTTGCATATGCGCTTTTTTTTTTCCAAAGTCACCCGTGATAGGCTACGTAACGATTTACGTAGCCTATCACGGCTGACTTTGGAAATCTAGCCGTGATAGGCTACGTTAATCATTACGTAGCCTATCACGGGGATGTTGGTTTTTTTTAGACTTTGTTTTGCGGCCGGGGAGACGGGGCGCTTCTCCCCGGCCGGAATTTCGGCCGGGCAAGGCGAGACGGCTCCCCCCCCTCGCCTGAACTTCGGGGGGAGAAGCGAAGCGCCTCCCCCCCCACCGCGAAGCACCCCTGCGAAAAGGTAAGTGACTTTCGTACATCCCTACTCCCCACTTGGTTTCTCCCACCAGCAAGAGTGGTTTCAGCAAACAGGAACTCACCAGGAGGGGAGAAAATAGTGTTCCATTCTGGTGTGTCGCTGTCAGAGTTCCCTTTTTGCCTGGCTGAGAACTCCGAGAGCCAAATCAACACTCAGACCAGAAGCTACATTTCCATAGGGATTTCAGAGAATTCCACCATGGATCTCGGGGAGGCCGAATGCCAGCGCATTCGGCCCCCCAAAATCGGTGGCAGAACGGTCTCCCACCCCACCCCCCGGGACGGGACTTACCTTGGGCGGATCTTCCTGGCGGCGTCGGCTCCGGCGGTGGTTAGGCGGCTGGTCTTCCGACTGGCTGCCGCCGCCGCCATTTCCAGTTAAAAAAAACAAAAAACAAAAAAGTGATAGGCCACGTAAAGATTTACATAGCCTATCATGGCTAGATTTTTAAAAAACACCGTGATAGGCTACGTAAATCTTTACGTAGCCTATCAAGGCTGATTTTTTTTTTAAACGCGCATACGCAAATGGCGGCGCCCATGGGCGCTGCCATTTGCGTTCCTTATTTTGGCATGTCTTAGTCTACGTAAACGTTTACGTAGACTAAGACGGTGAAAATAAGGGGAATGCAAATAGCGTAGACGCTACGCTATTTGCGTTCCCCTTATTTTCGCCATCTTAGTCTACGTAAATGTTTACATAGACTAAGACGTGCCAAAAGAAGGAACGCAAATGGCAGCGCCCATGGGCGCCGCCATTTGCGTACACGCGTTTTTTTTTCTTTTAAATCAGCCGTGATAGGCTACATAAACATTTACGTAGCCTATCATGGCTGACTGCAGGGACGCAAATGGCGGTGGCTATGGCCGCCACCATTTGTGTCCCTGCTAGCCAGCGGCCGGATGTCCGGCCACTGGCGGAGCCGGCCAGCAGCTCCGCAGAATCCCTGCAGAGCAAAGCATGCCGGCCAGGATTCCGGGGGGAGGGACGGAATGCCTCCCCCCCAACCATTAGCATAATCCCCGAAAGGTAAGTGATTTTCGTACATCCCTACATTTCCAAGGCTTTAATTCCATTTACTCTAATGAGGCATACAGATGCAAATTGCTGGAGACTACAAAAGAAACAGCCTTCAGGGAGTTCAAAGGGAAACCAGAAAAGTCGACCTCCATTTGGGAAAAAAGCTGGCAAGCTCTCTTAACTTAAGGGCTCGGAGAGGAAGATCTCCCCCTCTCCTGTGACATGTCTGGGCGCAGCTGCTGACGCCAAGCCAATCGGGCAGAGCGCCGAAATTCAGCCCGTGCAACTTCCCGCTTGTGCCTGTGTCTGGCGTCTAAAAGTTCAGGTTGTTCTGCTCTCGCCTCCCCCTGTCCACTATCACTCCTAGGGATGTGTGAAGGGGGGAGGGCTCTCCGTGCAGCTGTGCCTCTGAAACCTGGGAAAGTTCCTCCCCCACATGTATCAGCTCTTCCTCAGAATCTGAACTACTCTGACACTCTGTATGCTCAGGGGCAACCCTGACATCATCCCCCTCTATGAGGACCCCCCTCCTGCTCCCCCCTGGACCCCGGGCTTGTGGGGGTACTGTCAGTGGAAATGTCTCAGCAGCAAAGGGGCATGCACATTCTCAGCTGGTTCCCAGGAGCGGTTGTCCGGGCCATACCCCTTCCAGTCCACCAAGTATTGCAGGTGCCCCCAGGAAAGGCGCGAGTCCAGGATGTCAGCGACTTCAAACTCCCCCCTCCCCAGCACTGGAGGTGGCAGAGGGGGGACAGGCTGAGCGATGGGAATCACCAGAGACTAGTGGGAAAAGCAAAGACCAATGAAAAACTGGATGCACCTTCATGGAGGGGGGAAGGACGAGGCGAAAAGCAACAGGGTTAATCTGGGCCGTAATTTGGAAAGGACCCATCCGTCGGGCAGCGAGCTTCTTAGCAGGGGAGGGGGGCAGAGAGGAGGTATTGGGTGGATAACCAGACCCAGTCTCCAACCTGCAGAGGCGGGCCGGGCTGGCGACACCAGTCTGCATTTTCTTTATATAGTGCTTTCGCCTGCTCGATGGAGTCCCGTAAGAGGTGGTGCACAGAGCACAATTCCTCCAAAAACTCATGGGCTGCGGGCACCGAGGCAGGGCTGAGTGAGGAGGGGAAAGACTTTGGATGGTACCCAAAATTGGCAAAGAAAGGAGCTTGGCGGGTAGAGGCATGACACACATTGTTGTAAGCAAATTCCGCCAGAGGCAGCAGGGAAAACCAGTTGTCCTGTTGGTAGTTTACATAACAGTGTAAGTATTGCTCTAGAGTGGCATTGGTGCATTCAGTGTGACCATCCGTCTGGGGCTGGTGAGCGGAGGAAAGCTTGAGCATTACATTGAGCAGTCCAAGCAACTCCCGCCAGAAATGAGCTGTGAATTGGGGCCCCCAATTGGAAGTGGAAGGAAGGCCAAGCAACAAAGGAAGAGTAAAGGCAGGTAGCACAGAATTGTAGGGATGGCATCAGAAAGGCTAAAGCTGAGAATGAGCTGAGGTTAGCAAGGGATGCGAAAAACAACAAAAAGGCTTTCTTCAGCTATGTGCATAGTAAAAGACAGAGGAAAGAAATGGAGGTTCAACCATTAAATAAGGATGGCAAAATGATAACAGGTGACAAGGAAGAGGCAGAAGTGCTCAATTCCTACTCTGGCTCAGTCTTCTCCCAAAAGAGGATCTATGATACCCCCTGGCAAAGGCGAAGTACAGACTGACGGAGCAGGATTGCAGCTTGAGATCGATAAGCATATGTTCAAGGAACACCTAATTATTTTGAATGAGTTCAAATCTCCAGGGCCAGATGAACTGCACCCTCGAGTAATAAAGGAACTGGCAGAAGAACTCTCAGAGCCACAATCTATTATCTTTGAGAAATCATGGAGGAAGGGTGAAGTGCCAGATGACTGGAGGAGGGCTGATGTTGTCCCTATCTTCAAAAAGGGTAAAAAGGAGGAACCTGGGAACTACAGACCAGTCAATCTGACATCAATCCCTGGGAAAATTCTGGAGCAGATGATAAAGCAATCAGTCTGTAAGCACCTTGAAAACAATGCAGTGTTTACTCGAAGCCAACATGGATTTGCCAAGAGAAAATCCTGCCAGATGAATCTGATCTCATTTTTGGATCAGGTAACCTCCCTTTAGGACTCTGGGAATGCTGTGGACATAATACCTTGACTTCAGCAAAGCTTTCGACAAAGTGTTGCATGATATCCTGATGAGCAAACTAGCTCAAAGTGGGCTAGATGAAACAACGATCCGGTGGATCCACAGTTGACTACAGAACTGGTCTCAAAGACTGCTTATCAATGGGACCTTCTCCAACTGGGGAGAGGTAACGAGCGGGGTACCGCCGGGCTCAGTCCTGGGCCCAGTGCTCTTCAACATTTTTATTAATGACTTGGAGGAGGAAGTGCAGGGAACACTGATCAGATTTGCAGATGACACAAAATTGGGCCGGATAGTTAATACTTTGGAAGACAGAAACAAATTTCAAAGTGATCTTGATAGACTGGAGTGCTGGGCAGAAAACAACAGAATGAAATGTAAAAGGGATAAATGCCAAGTTCTGCACCTAGGAAAAAGAAACTAAATGCACAGTGACAAGATGTGGGATACGTGGCTCAACAACACTACAAGCGAGAAGGATTTTGGAATTGTTGTAGATCACAAGCTGAATATGAGCCAACAATGTGATGTGGCTGCAAAAAAGGCAAATGCTCTTTTGGGCTGCATTAACAGAAGCATAGCTTCTAAATCCTGGAAAGTACTAGTTCCCCTCTACTCAGCACTGGTTAGGCCTCATCTGGAGTAATGTGTCCAGTTCTGGGCACCGCACTTTAAGAAGGATGCAGACAAGCTGGAGAGGGTTCAGAGGAGGGCAACAAGGATGATCAGGGGACTGGAAACAAAGCCCTATGAAGACAGACTGGAAGAACTAGGCATGTTTAGCCTTGAGAAGAGAAGACTGAGGGGAGATAGGGTAGTGCTCTTCAAGTACTTGAAAGGCTGTCACAGAGAGGAAGGCCAGGATCTCTTCTCGATCATCCTAGAATGCAGGACACGGGAATAATGGGCTCAAGTTACAGGAAGCCAGATTTCGGCTGAACATCAGGAAAAGCGTCTTGACTGTTAGAGCAATATGACAATGGAACCAATGACCTAGGGAGGTGGTGGGCTCTCCCACACTGGAGGCATTCAAGACAAGGCTGGACAGCCATCTGTCAGGGATGCTCTGACTTGGATTCCTGCATTGAGCAGGGGTTGGACTGGATGGTGTTGTAGGCCCCTTCCAACCCTACTATTCTATGATTCTATGATTTAAAAAATGATTATCACAATCAGTAGTGGCGAGTAAAAAAAATTAATGCAGAACAAAAAGGAAGGTGGAGGAAAGCTGCATACTGGCCTTGGTCCTACCATACTGGAGAAAGTGTTTAAGGTGTATGCATCCTCCTATTATATTACAGGCTGAGGCCATAGGAGAATAAAGGAGAAACTTTGCCTGAGTGAAGGCTAGCCTACAGGAGACCAGAACCACAATCAGCTCACTGTGGACCTAAGGAGAGTCTCAGGATACAAAGCGCCAAAGGGCAGCAAACATGGAATGCTGCTCCAGCAACGATCTGCAGTCAACTGAGAACTTAAGCAATCCTGCTCTTAGGTTGGTGTCTCAAGCTTGGCTCCCTTTGAAGAAACTCCTACAGGAGACCAGGACCACAATCAGCTTACTGTAGATCTAGGGAGCGTCTCAGGATACAAAACGCCAAAGGGCAGCAAACATGGAATGTTGCTCCAGCAATGATGTGCAGCCAACTGAGAACTTAAGCAATCCTGCTCTTAGGTTGGTGTCTCAAGCTTGGCTCCCTTTGAAGAAACTGGTAGGGCTTTCTCAGGCACCAGCTCCAGCACAGCTGGAGAGCCTCCTGCTGCCCCCTGCATGTGGTGTGGTAGTGGAGAGGTGCCCTCTATTGCCAGAGTCAGAAGCGGGGAGCAGAGCTACATTCTCAGGCCATGCAGGTGAAGTCATTGCTGGTGCCTGAGACTGCCCCTCCCATGAGAGTCTTGGGAGAGGCAGTGACTTCTGAGGCTCCCCCCAGGGATGCTTCCTGGACCCAGCCTTCCCCTTCCTTCATGACATTAGACATCGTCCTCCAACAGCAGGGGGTCCCTAGGCCATGATGTCTGTGGGATGTGGAAAGCTGTGCCACTAATCTGCAGAATTAATCTCTTCTTGTCTTACAAGAAGATAATGTACGTGAAGAAGAGGACGGGGTCTTGTGAAGCACCCTGCCCCTCCTTAACCCCTCCACTTCACTCCTGCTTGCTGCAGGCTCAGTCAGAATCTGCAGTGCACCAGCATATGTCACATGAGCAGAGCCAATTCCAGTAC
Source organism: Heloderma suspectum (assembly GCF_057233095.1). Taxonomy (NCBI): domain Eukaryota; kingdom Metazoa; phylum Chordata; class Lepidosauria; order Squamata; family Helodermatidae; genus Heloderma; species Heloderma suspectum. The sequence goes on from NC_139464.1 coordinate 105,152,420, forward strand.
AGACCAACAAGTGAAATATGATTCCTAGAGAAATATGATGCCCATCTTTATGAAGGATTGGATGTGGGTGGGAATGTTAGGGCTTGTATATTGCAAGGACCCGCTGGTGTGGGGGTGGAGGAACAGGCTCCTTGTCAATGAAAGCCGGGCAGAGGTGGTGCCAGAGGGTGGTGTGGCAAGCGTCCTCAATATGTACCTCTCTCCCCTTATCTCACCCCAATTGCTGGACCCTGTGGTTCCTTGAAGGAAAGACACTTTTCGCATACAAATTATAGCTGAATCATAAACTGGAAATTAAAACAAGGCTGCAGTCCCAAACATCAATCAGTGGGACATACGTAAGAGAAAAAAGGTTAATGATGGGAGCGTAAATGTGAAATATGCTGTTATTTTTCCAGACATCTAATATTTATTATTATTATTATTATTATTATTATTATTATTATTAAATGGGACAAAGCTCCCATCAAACCCCCCATCTTATGCACTTTGTCATTTCTATGCCCTCCCCTGCTATATTTTTCTGGTGCTGCCACTGGGGCTGGCCACCTAGCATCAGATGTAGAGGGCCCTCGTTGTCATTTTCTCGATGAACATGACTGGCAAATCATTCACATCTATGGAAGAAAGGGAACTTATATACTTGAGGGACATCACTGGGGTGGAGGCTCAACCTGTAGCCCTCCGCTAGCCAGCCAAGCCAAAACAAGCCTGTACCCATTTCCACGGCCCCACCTCTTCATCAGCAAAACCTCATCCCAGGCTCCTCCACTGTTCGTTACACTTTAGTGTGACAGGACATTGAGAACTGGCATTCAAACAGTCACATAAATTATCCCTGGCTGATGAAGCAAAGAAGCCAACTAATGTTGCATACTGTCGGTGTCTCCATTCTTAAGACAAAGCATGCAGGAAGATATTTAATCTTTCTGTAGTCTGACTCAGGCTGAAGAACCCTCCACTCATCGTCATTATTAATGATATCGCAGGGCATTAAAGTTCTCTCTTACAAGTAAGGCAGCTGATAGGAAATGTCAGGCTCAGACTCAGTGTTTTAGAATTAATGTCACGGATCAAGATGACATGCTTAGAAAATCTCATCACTGTAGGAGTTGACCAAATATCCACAGTAGTTTTTGACCAGGAAAGCACTGTGATATATGCACTATAACATGATTTCCAGAAGATAGCAAGATGTTAAATACAAGATAAAATGCTGGCTGCACAGTATGTAGGCTGAGGAGGCTGCTCATTGACTTCACGTTAATTCCCAAGAGATGGAGCATCACACACACCGTCAGTGTGAACAGCCTGGGAAAGGCTCAAACATCCACAGCAGGGCTGTAGAGCCTGTTTCAGCCCAAAGGCCGGATTCCGTTTTGGGGAAGCTTTCTGGGGCTGCATTCCAGGGTGGGGCATGACTGAATTGGGCCCCCTCCCCAAATACCAGCATATTTTAGTTTAAAGCAATTACAGCCAGTAAGGAGACATTGGGAGAGGCTTTTAGAATAGGGAAAAGCCAGGAAACCACCAAACAATTGGTGCTTGGGGAAAAGGGGTTGGGCCAGGGTGTGTGGCCATCTGGCGAACCCTGGAGGGGCTGACTGGGGCTCCAGGAGGGGCAGATTTGGCCCCCAGGCCTGAGGTTTCCCCCCTCTGGTCTACAGACAATGGATGCTCAGGTTCATTTGCAAATCAGTGCCAAGGAGCTTCTACATGGTTGCCTAGCAAAGTGCTTGCAAGTAAACCTTTTCTTTTCTCTCTCTCCAGCTACAAGACAAGCACTGCTACAGCTCTAAAAAGCTGAGTCTCCTGCAATTGCTATTTTTACATAACATCTTGCTAAAATGATGACAGCACAGAGAATGAAGTTTCCACTTCAGGAAATAAAAGCCTAACTGTATTTTTAATAATGGGTGCGCTTATGACTGGGTTGTCAGCATTTGACTATCTAAATCCAGAAGCTCAGGTCCCCAGGGCTTTCCCTCGGAGTCGGCTCCAGGTCCGACTAGCCCTTGCTTGTGGGCTTACCTCCTGGCAGTGGGTGGCCCTTTAAATGCCACCATGGCAAATTTCCCACAATGGACAAACGCATCTGGAGCACCTGAGAGGCCCAGTGGTGTTGGTGCCAGTGGGCCCTGTTGGGGTGCTGGGGTCCTGGCAGTTGTCCAAGGGTGCTGGTGCCAAGCCTGCTCTCTCTAGAGGTAAGAAGATTATTTTGTTGTCCCAGGTAAGAGGTGTTCTTGCCCTCCATAGGCTAAAGGGCCCCTTGCTTTGCTTTCTGAATATTTACAGATAGGGCACAGCACAGACTGTGATCCTGCAGCGGATGGTACCAGGGGCAGAATCCAGCTTCCTGACAATCCCAGCTTTTGTTTTGAAAAGAGCACACCCCTAGCTCAAGGATGGTGACGTTTAGGCCCAGGGGCCAAATCCAGCCCTCCTGGGAATGCAATCTGGCCTTCCTGGGTTCCCCAGATGGCCAAGTACCCATCCTCTTTCCCCCAACCACCAATTTTTGGGTGGTTTCCTGGGTTTTGTGCAGTTTTTGCCCCATTCTAAAAAGTTGAAATGCCTCTCCTAAGGCCTAGTTACTGGCAGTAAGCTTCAAGCTCATATATGCTGGCATTTTTGGTATTTTGCCTCTTCCCCTTTTGCGTTTGGCCCAGCTCACTGCTGGAATGTGCCCCCCGCCCGAAAGCCTCTCCGAAATGAAATCTGGCCCTCAGGCTGCTCCCCTGCTCTAGTCTTGAGTGCATGCTGCTGAAATCCGAGAAGCCAGGGAAGTGGCTGAGCAAGTTTTCCACTGATTCAGAGTGAGGCTTCTGTGGTCTGCGCTGCTCCTTGCCCCTTCCCATGAACTAGCAGAACTGGAATATGTTATAAGAAAGTATAAAAGAGGCAGTATTAATTCTGCATGTTTTCTTCTTATTAGGGATGTTTGCTTAAGTTGCATAGTATAGGTCACGTAACTGAGCTTCTCTTGGTGCGGAATTGGGATTTACCCTGGCACAGATATTTATTTAAATACCAAATACACACAACCTTGCTTACATGGGCCAACAGGATGCAACTGTGCCGCTGCACCTCTGGATAGGTCCTCATATTGTGAGTGGGCATCAGTTTAAGACTATAGCCTCTTCTGGTGGGGCAGGGGAAACGTACGAGATCTGTACATGCAGTTCAGTGAGATCCCTTTGGTGTAGCATTCACTGGCCACCCCTCCAAAGACAATTTATTTATTTATTTATTTATTTATTTCATTTCTATACCGCCCAATAGCCGAAGCTCTCTGGGCGGTTCACAAAAATTAAAACCAAACAACACACAATAAAACAATTTAAAATATATAAATTTGGTCTGTTCTACCTTTCATCTGGCCTAACTGCTTTCCACAGCAGACCAATCTAGTTTTTGCTGTTATCAGGTTGATTGCATCGTATTTTCTCATCTTGTGAGTGGGCCTGTTCCTATCTGAACAGTTTTACAGACCCCCACTTGGGGATCCAGGATGGACAAATCTGTTACTTTTGCTTTCTCTCACATTCCGTTTTTTTAAAAAAAAAATAAAAATAAATCTAAAGTTCTTTCCATCCCATTTATGAAGAAATTTGTGAATTTTGGTAAGTTCTTATAAAAAATGAACCAAATGAATTTCTCACCCATCTGCACCAGCCAAATTCAATAGGTACCGCTAATCCCAGCATGGAGAGCATCATGCTGTACCTGCTGACCATGTAGCTGTTAAATATGAGGAGCCTGTCAGAAACAAAAAGGAGACAACCCTAATTCAGCACTACAAATATGGTTGAATACACAGGGATTCAAACCCAGACTTTTAAGAGCCAAGCGCTCCAAGCCCTTGGCTTGATGGACAGATCTGTCAGTTTTGCTTTCTCCTCTGAAATGTTTAAACTCTTAAGTGCCTTCGGTGCCATTTATGAAGGAATTTCCAAATTTGGGGTAAGTTCTTATTTGAAAAAACTGAACAAAATTCTCACCTACTATAAAGTAAGAATTCAGACATGAGATTCATCCCATCTGATGGGCAAGGGGAGAGCAACAGGGCAGTGGGTGACCCAGAAGATCCTGGAATGGGGATCTTCTCTCCAAGATGATTAAAACATTCACCTCTTCTACAGCAAATGGCAACAACATCATTGTTTGGTATTTGCATTATGGAGATGAGTACTACAAACTAGATAGAAGTTCTGGTATTTCCCCTCTACTGGTACTGAAATTAACTAAGGCAGGGTAGACAAAAGGTAGATCTCCAGATGTTTTGGACTTCAACTTCCAGAAGCCCCTCCCAGCATGAACAATGCTCAGGAATGCCAGGAGTTGTGAAGTCTAAAACATCTGGAGATCTACTTTCTGCCCACACCTAGGGTAGGCAACCTCATGCCCCCCCAGATGTGTTGATGATACACTTCCACAATCCCTGACTACTGGCCATGGTGGCTGGGGATGATGGGAGTTGTAGTCCAAGACATATGGTGGGTGCCAGGTTTCCTATCCCTGAACTAAGGAAGAGGGAGGAAACTTACAGTCAAGGCTTCCCCAAGGAGCAGCAATGCATGAACTGCTGAGATTTTCATCCTGGGTTCCCTTGCAGTGTTACAGAATTTGCTGGGCTGGAAATCTTGGCTCATATACCTTTGCACACACTTTGAGATTTTCACCCACCTCCAACTGCATACAGCTTCACTGATGCTGCTAAAAACATTGCTGCCCCACACAACAGCTTGGAATGATTGTGCTACTGGGCTTGTCCTGCACTGGTCCTGCATTCAAGACTGTCTGACAATTAATCTTGCCACCAATTTAAAAGATTCATATGCAATGTTTCAAGTTTTGACTAGTTATTCATATCTCTGGAATGTTCATCATATGCCTTGCAGGCCTGACAGCTCATCTAGATGCAGAGGGACCCATATTTGCTCATATTTAGAAGAGTGGTTGACAAGATCTTTGTCATCTTGGGAAGAACAATCTGCCCTTCAGACAATCTGTTTCCATCCCAGATGTACAGCTGCAAGAAGAAAACGAGCCTTCAGCCCATATCGGGTAATGCATTTAACAGGAGCCATGATCAATTCAACACCTGCCATGGCGCATCTGCCACAGAGTCCATTTTTTAATTAATGAAACAGAGACGGAAACTCTCCAGCCCACCGACCTTGGCCCTACTGGAAACTACTCAGTGCCTTCCTTTAAACAGAAAACTTAAAAATCCAGTTTGGAATCAGGACAATGCAGCTGCAAATGCTGATCAGGCTGCAGCAGAGGGAGACATGGGACTGCAGGGTCTCTCCATCAGCTCTGCTAAAAGACCAGCTCCATCGGTCACCCCATCCCCCTCAACTGTTTCTGCACAAACTGGTCATTCTAAAAACTTTGGGCTCTTCCAGACTAGGCTTTTAATGTACGATTGCCTTGCCTCATTCATAGAATTTTAGCCAGTGGTGTGTATGTGTGTGTGTGTGGGGGGGGGGGTTGGGGTGGTCCAGACCCTGTTGTCATCCACTTCTAACTCTCCCATGTTTCCCACTGCTTCTTCTCTTTTTTCTTACAATAGAAAATCCAGTAAGTACGAAAATATGGAATTGCTGCACAGTACCTTCTGATGGTTGGCACTAGGACCCCTCTGTCTGGGAGCAACCTTTGTAACTTTGCCTGACATTGTTTCCCAACTCTTCCCTTACAATCCCCTTTTCCTTTCATGTCATATCTTTTTGATTGTAAGCCTGCAGGCAGAGGCTGTCTTCGTTTATTACTGGCCTCATATAAGCCATTCGGGGCACCTTTTCAGCTTTATATAAACAGATAATTAAACAAATAATACTTTCTGCGATTTGACAACCCAGTTATTGCAAAGTAAGTCTGCAAAAGGGAGTAAACATTGCAGAATCATTGGCAATAGCAAACTGGAGCCTTTGTGACGAGAGACAGTATCCTGGTGGGAACTGTATGAAAGCACAAATAGTATGAACTACTTCCTCCACGTGGTGTTCACAAATAGGGCCACTGTAACTGCCACGATCAGACAGAACTGTGGGCTACAATCATAAACATGGCAGCAATTCCATATATAGGTCCTACTGGAGGTGCCAGGGGTTATTCTGCCGGAAAGGTCTGTGCCCTTCCAGATGCTGTTTCCTACTTAAAATCAGATTAGAAACTACGGGAAGATCCAGTACTAATATGTAGTATGTTTCTGCTAATTAGCCTTGATATAAGTGCACCCCATTTGTATAGTTTGTACACTTGATGCTGGGAAAAACTATCCTATGCTTACGTTGTGAACATATCCTACATCAGGGGTGGGCAACCTCTGGAGGTCCAGGAGCCATTTTTGTCCCCTGGACCCCAGTGCAGGGTGCAATCTGTGGGGCACCTGACCCCAATTCAGTGGCAAACCATGTTGCAGCACTACAAAGTGCACTGATCAAATTTAGCTTGCTTCCAAGCGAAATGTAACCCTGTTGGCATTCTGTAGGTGTTCTGTGCACCATTTTCTCTGGGGGAAAAATTCTAGAGGACAACAGGTGGTGGCATGGGGGTAGCCACAATGGGGGGAGGCCGAGGGGACACATGCAGATCATGGGTTGCCCACCCCTGCCATACATCTTTAGAGTCCAATGTGACTGAACTGTTACCTTTATACATCACATAAGGCAGAGGAGATGGCATTCCTTCCTTCCGGAGAGAGTTTCAAGACCTTGTGCTTTGCAGCAGCCAAATCAATGACAATGTTGTTTGCTGTAGTATTGTGATAAAACTGTTTCTTCAAGTAAGAAAAGAAATTAAGTAAAGGCACTAAATATTGGAACTGAGAATGCAAAGGTGGGGTGTTGGTTGGGTGGGTGAGGAAACAGCAATTTTAATGTGTTCAATACAGCTAGCAAAGAGAGCAAAAGGAATGGCTTTTCCCCTAAATTACCAAATTTCTTGGTGATCCAAGAAAAAGGTAGCTACTAGGCATCACCAAAACTCACACTGAAATGACTGGGAATATTTCAGAAGAACTGAAACATATACCCACTTTCCTCTTCTGCCCAGTGTGACCAACATGAATACACTATTACTGTAATCACACAGGATTGTCACCCTGAAAAAGGAAAGGTGAGGAATCATCTTAAGTTAATGCTCATAAACGTGGACATCCATCACAGGATCCTCAAATATTTGGCTCCCAACTCTAGGAGATGAGTCTCAAGAGGTGTACCTGTCCATAAATCTGCTTGAATAAGGCCTAGTTCACACATTCAAACTTCTAGAGTTATGCCCAATATGTTTTAAGTGTACGTCTTAAAATGTAACACATGAATGTTGCAACAGGTACACTCCATAGGATCTGGGATTAGCTGCAGCTCTCTGTTGAGTGTTCATGCTGTGAGAAATCTAGGTCTGCCTCTCTATAATGTGTGAAATGGCCCCAATACTTGTGTTTTAGCTGTGTTAAAACAAAGGCACATATAATATTTAAAGTGTTGTGCAGTGCGATCCTATGTTGTCTTGGGGATAAGGTCCCACTATGTTCAATGGGGCTTACTCCCATATAAATATGCATAAGATTGCAGCTATAATGGCCCATTTCTTTGAGAAGCTGAATGGTGAATGGAATTCATTAAATAAGCCTCCTTCCCCTGCATGGTAGTTTACAGAATACCTGAGCTTGTCAGAAACACAGAGAAGGGTGCAAGCCTTCTGATCATGTAAAGGGCACCCAGGTACTTAAATGGAAGATGAACACTTCTGAAAAAATTTTCCATCCCACAGAAGGCTGGATTTATGTATCAGAACGCTATTACACTGTTAATACCATGCACCCTGAATATATCTGTGAGAACTAATTTTACCATGTGTTAAAAATAAAAAGAGTACATAGAATTACTAGTAGTATGAGACTGCATCAACTGTGGCTAGCATCTGACCATAGTAAGAAACCATGGTGCATATAATGTTCAGCATCATACTGATTATAAAATCATACAGCGTTCAAGTTGGAAAGGACCTCAGAATTCATCTAGTCCAACTCCTGGCTCAGTCCAGGATTCTTGCAACTAGCACCTCCCAAGGCGGTCTGTTCCACGGTTGAACAGCTCTTACTGTTAGGAAGTTCAGTCTACTGTTTAGCCAAAATCTGCTCCCTTGTAATTTACACCCATTAGTTCTAGTCCTGTCCTGTGGAGCAACAGAAAACAGATCTGCTCCATCTTCAGATATTTGAAGACACCTATTATGTCAGTCTTCTGCATACTCCACCAGTACTGAATAAATACCAACTTGTAGAGGACACTTTCTGTGTAAGACTTGCTCAGGGAATAGCAGCTCCTCTGGTGGCACAAGGGTGTATGAAGAATCAGTTCCTTTCGCCTTTAAGACCTTGTCTCCAGGAGGTCAATCAAGGTGTACTTCACACATGAGCATTTCCTTTTGGCGGAGATCAGCTTTACTTGATCCTTCACTGATCTGCAGTCTAATTGGTGGCCATGGGAGTTGCACAGTCACTTTAACACAATTTCTGGTGCTAAAGCCTACTGCAAAGTTATAGCAGCTAATCATGTCATGGAGATCCGAGAGGCACATATTCAAGTGGAGACTGTCAGCCTTCTTCAGGAAAATAACAAGGCAGCTATGGCAGGAAGTAGGGAAATGTATTTCTCTCAATAACGTGTCATCTTTGCCCTGCACTGAACAAAGCTAACAACCAACAACTGAACAGCAGGAGGAAAACATGAAAAAACGGAGTGAAGGAGGCAAGGCCTGCTCTTTACCCAGCGGTGGCATTGCTGGAAAGCTAAAGGGCACGTGCCAATTAATTCTCAGCAAGTCCTCTACGACTGCTCTAAATTCAGGAATTAGAAGCTAAAGGGTAATTTTGAAATGGCAGAGGAGCACAGCAGTAAAGCATGAAACAATTCTTGTTCCTCACCCTCAGAAGAGCATCTCTTAACCATTCTGTGCCTCCTCTTTCCATACTGACAGCTCCCATAGTTCTATTATGGTACCAGAGTCCTGCCCTTTCATATCTGTTCTTCCAAATGTGTCACTGAGCAACTGTTATGCTCAGACTCCCAATTAGGGCTCCAAAATGTATCTTAAAACATGTCCTGTCATTCCAGGTGCACTCTGGTATAGCTGTCATGTCGAAGAGACATAAATACTCACTGGAAAAGCAATAAAAGATAAAATAATTTGCATGAGGATTTCATTTTCAGAAATTTAGAACCAACTGTTGAATGCACGGTAACCTTATAGCATGTCTCTAAAAGAAGTGGGCAGGTAGCTGACAGTGTGATTTTATAGCGCTTCTGAAAGGCTCCTTAAGTGGCTACAAATTCTGCCAACCCACCCTGCCAAGATTCCAGGTCAGTTAGGATGGTTATTTTGTTTTTCTCTCTCTCCATAAGAAAACATTGAATGAAATCATCAGTATGCAGGGTAAATTTTGCAACTGCCTTTTGGAACCACTTTTGCAACCCCCACCCCCATATACCAGGAGCTCACACAATGGGCTGATTTGGACACTGTGTGAAAGAGCCTTGGAGGACCCTCGAGCTCATGTAGTCCCCCCCCCCCCCAATACGCTGAGATTCCCTTCCTCCCGGCTTGTTTTGCAGTAAACTACAGCATGTGCTTGTCCTGCAACCCACGGCTGGAAATGTGTGTAGGAAACCTTGGTTTCCCATCCTGGGTTGCAGGGCAATGACAAAGCACAGTTTGCCGGTTTGGACAATATGAAGCCAACCAGCAAGGGAATCTGTTGTAATGTGCACAAATAGCCACTAGGGACATTTCTGCTCTGCAAGTTTTTGGTTTGTGAAGCCTGAGGATCCTTCAAGGCTTGTTCACAGAACCAGCCCAGTATGTCCACAACCACATAACTGAGGGGGGTTTGCATGAGGGAAAATATGGCCGGAAATGACAGCATGAACCAGCCGCAGCCAAGAAGGCAGTTTCCCTTACTCCTCAATGGGCACTGCAACATACTGAACAAGGACTGAGAAATACCTGAGGAAAAAGGCACGTAGCAATAAGGTTTAAAAATATGCCCTGACAGTACAGTCCTATGCATGTCTACTCAAAAGTCCCATGGAGCTCCATGGGGCTTCCTCCCAGGGAAATATGTACAGGATTGGGGCCTGATTGTATTTTGCATCCCTGTCTCCAACACCTGTGTTTCAAACAATATTAAACATCAACAAATTATGCTCACTGCCAGTCAACCAAATGATCTAAAAGCAAGGGTCCAAGGCTCAACAAACTGGCATTCACAAAGGTCCCTCCCAATCTCCAATAAAGCTCTTTGTACTAGCATTGTGGTAAACAAGTGTAGTTCCAGGAAGGCAGCCACCTATTTTGATCTTTCAGTGCTTACAATAGAAATGTTAGCACTATCTTTCAATTTGCAGTGAAATCCCCTTTTGGGGGAAAGTTCATCATTTCTAGTGGAACAGTGCATGCTTTGCATGCAGGAGGTCCCAGGCTCAATCCCAGGCAACTCTGGGTAAAGCTTGGAAAAGCTCCTGATTGAGACCCACGAGAGACACTGCCAGTTAGCACAGACAGTACTGAGGTAGATGAACCCATTGCCTGACTGTGGTTCATCTGCTGATAAGGTAGCTTTTTTGTATTTCTAGGCGGCTTTAGGCAAGCCACTATCCCTCAGCCTCAGCCACACCCCACCTCTAGAATATGGGGAATAATACTGGCGTGCCCTACATCATTCCTCAGCATTGGCTAGGGCTGCGTAGGGCTGATGGAAGTCGTAGGCCAAAATATCTGGAGGGCCACAAGTTGCCCACCCCTGGATTAAAAGATAATATATGTGCAGTGCTTTGAACAATCTAAAGTGCTATAGAAATGGCAAGTATTATTGTTATTCTACCCCACTTTGGTCCTCTGTGCGCTGTACCCTTCTACTCTCCTGATCAGCCCACCTTTACATCACAGTACAGAGGGGTTGGCAACAATTAGTCTCTGATGCTTAGTTTGAATCTGGCCCATCACCCTCTCCCTGCTTCCTTCAATTAACTATCCTCTGCACTCATACACACACATAAAAACCACACAGAAAGCCATTTTTGTAAAGCATTAGTTGGGTAATTTTAGCCCTGCAAGTGAAACCCTTCATTTTGGGTGGACTTCCCTTGCTCATTTTTTTAACCTTCTGGTTAATTCTAATATTTTTATGCTGCCCTTCAGCAAGACTCCCAGGTCAGCTTACAACAAAGTAATAAAAACAAGAAACATAGTAATAAATACAATCAAGTAGATAACGCAGGACAGATCAGCAGATAAAAAAAAATTACAGTCATACAATTGAATGGAACAGAATAAAAGCAGAATCTACAGCCAGATGATAAAAAAAAATCCAGGTAAAAAAAGTTCTTCTGTCACCAAAATACCATCAGAGGCAAACATCCCCAGCGATGGTATTCCATAAATGGGGTGCCACAACCAAGAAGGCCTTCTTCCAAGAAGCTTATCTTCAGATGGCAGGGGAGGGAGACAGAAAGGCCTCTAAGAATGACCACAAAGTGCAAGCAAGCTTGTGTGGTAAATTAGAAAGGACTTATGAATGAGTTGATGTGAAACTGTCACAGATCCATCCCTAGCCCCAAATAAGAGATTGCTGGAAGCCCACGGAAAAGTGGGATATAAGTTTTAAAAAAGAACCTGTCGTCATTAAGTCCAATCCCTTGCTCTTGAGACAACACCCTCACAAATTCACCCATATATCCACCTCACTACCTAACAAATCCTCAGCACCAACTCCAGGCCAGTCAACAGAACCCACAAAACATCATGACGTGGCTATAAGGAAGCCTATCAAGAACTGTGTATGCACATGTGGGGGGTGGCATTCCAGTCTTTCAGACACATTTGCCCACACACACACACACAAAACTGAAATGTTATGCCCAGGGCCAGGCAATCAAAATACTTGCGAACCTCTGATGCTGGATTGGCATGATACAAACTGCAAGAGGAAACCCGAGTCTCATGTATTCACAGCTCTGGATCAGACTCAATAATCACCCCCCGATATTTATAATCCAGAGCTCATTCTCAACTCTTGTCGCTTCTGAAGGCTTTGTAGTCAAATTTAGAGCCCGTGTGAAGAGATAACATTCTTCAAGTGCTTAATAACTCACATAGTAAAGCTACGAGCAAGGAAGTGCAACAGCAAATAACTCCTTGCTTCCTGAGCACTGCTGCTGCAGCAGCAGAGATTATTCGGTTAAGCCCCTGCCTTAGTGATTGATAGATACTATTCTAGTTGTGAATGATGAGGAAAGAGTGCCTGTGGAAGAACAGCAGCTGTAATATGCAAATGCCTGAAGATGAGTCTGCATTTTAAAGTAAAAGAGCCTAATACTCCAATTCACCATGACTTTAACCAGCAGCAACAGCAGCAGCCACAGCAGCAGCAACAAGCCAATATAAAGACAGAGCAGCACACCTGGAAAGTGTGCCATTATTAAATGTTTAGTAATAGTACCTGGTGTCATTTTGAACAAATCATTCATGAGGTTTTGTGGCTTGGCTGCAAAATGGAGCAGGTTTTTTACTGGTTGGTTTTTACTGACATTGATTTAATTCAGGGCTCTATGGGCTCTGGATGAGGATAAAAGAAAGAAAAAACTGGAAAAGTTATGAAAATACAATCGAAATTCTACTCCAAGAGAAACTGATATATATATATATATATATATATATATGGAGACATGTATAATTTTTCTTGCTGTTCATAGTTCATTCTGCTATTTTACTAGTTTGCGTAATTTATTTGAGCTTTACTGGTCATGGGAAGGAGCACGTACCTATGCAAGGCACTGAAGCCCTGCTCTCTTTCAAGCAGATCTCCGCAACCATGAGAACTAGAAACCTGCTTTCTTTTGAAAAATGAAAGTGGAAATTTTCAGAAAGAACTTCTGCACCCAATTGTGCATCTTCTGTTTCCACTACCAGTTAGGTCCCAGTGAGCTAACTGTTAAGAGTTGCTCCCAAATCAATTTGAACTCTGGCCAAATTAGTAGTGATTTGGCTCTGCATACAAATTTGCACAAATGAGGCTGGAAAAATGCTGATGAACAAGAACGTTGAATTATATACTTCTTAAGGGCCTCCGTGATTCTGCAAAAGCTGATCAAAAACCAATTATGCAATTGGAACTGTGGAAAATTAAAGGCCATTTGCTTTACTTTCAATGCAAAATGTGTTGGCTTTGGATGCAGAACTTGGAATTTTGGTGCAATGTTATATTCTTGAGATTCCCAGAACACAATGTAGTGGAAAAGGTACTAAGACCAGGGTGAAGGGAGACAAGATATGGGATTAAGACCTGAACCATGGGGTGGTGAGCCCAGACCCCCTAAAGTTCAAGCCCTAAGCAGAAACTGTTGAAATATTTTCAGACTCTCTTCCTCAAACACAAGGATTTGTAAAAAGTTCTCCCATTCTCAGGATTCTAAAAAGAGCAGTCATCAGATTCCACGCCGCACAAATGTTCGTTCGATCACAGCTGTATAGGTAATAAAGAATAATAGCCCTTTCCCTGCTGATTGCTCATTTGGATTCCATGTGGAGTTTGCCTTCCCCCCAGATTTCCTTTTTGAAGATCTGATGGCTTATCGCCATGTATGCCCTTTTCTTTTTAACAAGTAGAGTCAATTCAGTCTGTGTTTCTACAGCTCTCTTGCCTTATTTGATCGCATCAGGTTTGATGGCATAAGTAATAGAACACAGACCGCAAAAACATTTGCAACTGGCACCTACAATTTCCTTTGTAAATCAAAGAAATGGACAAGGGCCAACTTCTGAAATGAGGGACAGAAGGACTTGTTAAGAGGTCCTGAGTATATGGGCCACCTCAAAATTCTGCAAATCAATTACTGAGAGGTTACATGCTTACGAAGGACAAAAGTGATGTTTCTATGTACAGATATGGATATGGCTCCACTGGATTCCAATTTATAACTAACTTAGAACAACACATTCCATAGAACCTGTCCCATCCAAGGTTAGGCAACCTAGTACCCTCCAGATGTGTTGGACTACAACTAAGTTCTGCACCTAGGAAAAAGAAACCAATGCACAGTTACAAGATGGGGGATACGTGGCTCAACAACACTACAAGCGAGAATGATTGGAACTGTTGTCGATCACAAGCTGAATATGAGCCAACAAAGTGATGTGGCTGCAAAAAAGGCAAATGCTCTTTTGGGCTGCATTCATAGAAGCAGAGCTTCCAAATGCCGGGAAGTACTAGTTCCTCTCTACTCAGCACTGGTTAGGCCTCATCTGGAGTACTGTGTCCAGTTCTGGGAACCGCACTTTAAGAAGGATGCAGACAAGTCAGACAGGGTTCAGAGGAGGGCAACAAAGATGATCAGGGGACTGGAAACAAAGCCCTATGAAGAGAGACTGAAAGAACTGAGCATGTTTAGCCTTGAGAAGAGAAGACTGAGGATAGCACTCTTCAAGTACTTGAAAGGTTGACACAGACAGGAAGGCCAGGATCTCTTCTCAATCATCCCAGAATGCAGGACACAGGAATAATGGGCTCAAGTTATAGGAAGCCAGATTCCGGCTGAACATCAGGAAAAACTTCCTGACTGTTAGAGCAATATGACAATGAAACCAATGACCTAGGGAGGTAGTGGGCTCTCCCATGCTGGAGGCCTTCAAGACGAGGCTGGACAGCCATCTGTCAGGGATGCTCTGACTTGGATTCCTGCACTGAGCAAGGGGTTGGGCTCGATGGTCTTGTAGGCCTCTTCCAACCCTACTTTTCTATGATTCCATCAGTCCCAGCCGGCACGGCCAATAATCAGGGATTATGAGAATTGTAGTCTAAAACATCTGGAGGGCACCAGGTAGCCTACCCTGGCCTTATCCCCTCTGTTTGACATGCTCTGATGACTTCTTCAAAACCTGGACCCACAAGAAGGAAGCCCTTGAGAAATTCTACCAGGCCTTCAGTGATTTCCACTGTGAACCTAAGACTGAAACAACCCATGCAGCAGGCATGCTTTCTGGACAGTGCCACTAAGTAATGGTTGAATAAATACAACCTCATACCAGAAACAAACTGATTAACTATGTGCTTCCAACTACCATCCCAGAGCACATCCCACAATCCATTGTCTATAGACAAACCCTATAATATAGCTGCATTTGCTCCAGTATTTACCTGCAGTATTTACAATATGTCAGGTATTCTTAAAGCTACTATACCAACCTGGAGAAATGGGCAGGCGGGGGGGGGGAACACAGTTCAAAAAGGCCAAATGGGTACTTAGGAGTCTATGGGGGACAGGATTAGCAGAGTAAGTAACATAAGACCAGATGTCATTTAGATGTTCCCAGCTAAACTCTCCAGCACATCATTTCATTTCATTTCCATTTATTACATTTCCAATCCACCCAATAGCCGAAGCTCTCTGGGTGGTTCCCAAAGATTAAAAACTTTAAAAACACGTTATCCTATACTGGAAGATTATCCTTCTCTCTCACAAGCCTTGTGTGGTAGGCCTGTCCTTACTTACAGACAGCCATACAATCTGAAGCAGCTGCTCACTAGCAACAATGGGATGCCTAACTGAAATACAAAACCCTCCAACAAACCCAGTGCAAAATACAAAACCCTCCAACAAACCCTCTGGATTGTATCCAATGTTCCTCTAATTTAACTCCCATTCATTTCACTGGGTCTATTCTAAGTGGGACTAACTCCCATATTTACTCAAGAAACAATATCATCAGATCTAACAGTATCAGCCATACCATCAGGGGCATCGTTAAGATAAGGCCCACCCAGGCACGGCCCCCAGATCTTTTTTGAGCTGTGCCCCGGATCTTCTGAGCTGTCCTAATTGCCTTTTTTTTTTTTTACATTTTCCTATTGACTTGCATGGAAAACAAAAACAGCCATAACTTTTTTAGTTTGGATGATAACTACATGAAATTTAGAGACCTTGTAGCTCCCTTAGAGCTGATTGAACCTGCCAAATTTCAGGCAGTTTGGTCCAGTGGTGTTTGTGCAAATCACAGGTAAAATTTGCTATTTTCAAGAAAATCTTGTCAAAGCAAAAAGCTATATATTTTTTTGTGCTTCCACATACATGCATGGAATTTGGTAACCTGGCAGCCCCTATGGAGCTAAATGAACCTGCCAAATTTCAGACAATTAGGTCCAGTGGCTTTTGTGCTAGCCATGCATAAAGTTTCCTTTTCTCAAAGACTAAAACAAAAAGTAAAAAACTGTTAAGCCATACAGGGGATTAGAGATCCTAATCAGGTGTTTAAGGTGACCATTAGGAGGTCACTATCCCTAATCTCTGGTGTAGGGTTTTTTCTGGGGGGGGGGGTTGGAGATGCAAAAAACCTCTCTCCCCCTACTTTTCTGCTCTTACATGCCCACTGTTGGAAGCTTGCTTGCAATGAAACTTTGAAGAGGGAGAAGAAGGGAAGAAAGAGCTCCATGTGAAATACTGGTATTTCACACAGCATCTGATTTCACTGCCCCAAAGTGGAATCTCTGGCTTCTGCAGAAGTTTAGTAGCTTCAGTACAGCAAAATATCCAATCAGCCTTCACAAACTTCTTTCTCGCCCTCTATTTTAATTTCTCCTAAATAACTGTAGGACTCAAATTATTCCAAAAGAAGGGTTAGGACTATATGCTGTCATGATCGAGGACCTGCTGAAGCTTTTAAATAGGTTCTACAGTTTTAAAGAAGCTAGAAAAAGCCCTCTGCCACCTCACCTCATAAAGTTAATTTAAGTACATGCAATCCTTACAAACCCTCCTTACAAACCCTAAATTCCTCTAAAGTACTACATCTCTGAAAGAAGCAACGTGGCTTAGGGAATTCTCCCCCCCCCCCCAGCGCATTTCCAATCACTATTCTTTTATTCTTCCTTCCCCTATCCTGTTCTTTCTTTCTCTTCTTTATCCCACCTAGAGCATATCTTGGGGAATTCTTAAAGAGAATTCTCTTTGGTGGGCAAGAGAAGTTCTGAACTGTATTTTACTTTATACAAACAGACAAGAGGGCTGGTTTTTCTCCTTCTCACTCAAGTCTTTGAGAAAAGTGGGTTCACATGGTTGCAGAGAAACAAATCTGGGGCTGTTTTTTTTTGTCAGTTGCCATTATCCAGCAATAGGAAGGGCCGTAGCTCAGTGGCAGAGCACACGCTTGGCATGCAGAGGGTCCCAGGTTCACTCCCCAGCATCTCCAGGTAGGGCTAGGAAAGAATCCTGCCTGAAACTCTGGAGAGCCGCTGCTGCCAGTCAATGTCAATAGTACTGCACTAGAAGGACCCAGGGTCTGATTCAATATAAGGCAGCTTCCTATGTTCCTCTGAACAGAAAGCGTTAACAAAAATAGGAGTTTGGGCTTTGATTTTTAAGTGGAGGATAGATAAATACTGCTCATTTATGCAAGCCTATGTATGCCTACTCAGAAGCCCCATTATGTTTTATGAGGCATAACTTCAGGAAAGTGTGCACAGGATTCCAGCAGAAGTTACTTCTGCAGGGAGGTTTGCACCTTGATGTTCTGCATATTTACTCAGAAATAAGTCCTGAGTTGTCAGCATGGTACTGCATGCTTAATACTGTGCCCACCCAATTCCGTCTAATGAATTGACTACCCTTTCAGCTCCGTCCTATGCATGTTTTGTCGTGTGTGTGTTTTAATTTTGCATGAACTCTCGCTTCAGTGGTGAGGGAAAGGCACTTAGTACATGCTCAGAGCTTCTCCATAAATTAACCCTAGTTTTGAAAACAGACTCATTGGCTGAATTTTAGTGGAGTCTTGGCACAAATGATGTTATGAGGAGGAAGGAAAATACAATGACAGCTTGTGCATAACAAGGAGGAGGTAGAGGAGAATTGCACAAAACAAGACATCTGTTTTTATGAAGAGTTGTTGGAGGATGGTAGGATGAGGAGGGATGGTTGCATGGAGGGGAATAAAATTGGTAGGGGGAGAATGTAAGTACTCAGTGGTGAAGGAAAAGCATTCTGCATATGCTCAGAGGCACTCTCTATTTAAGAACACAAGACAAGCCATGCTGCATCAGACCAAGGTCCATCTAGTCCAGCATTCTGTTCACACAGTGGCCAACCAGATGTCCACGGGAAACCCACAAGCAGGACATGAGTGCAATAGCGCCTTCCCACCCATGTTCCCCTGCTGCTAACATTGGTGACATGTAAACAAATTCTAGTAATTCTAAATTTGCAAGCATGTATATCCTTCAGGAACTTTGCAGGTTTCTAGCCTGGGAGACACCTCTAAAGACCTGTGCATTTTCACAAAACTTACCCAATAACTAATGGGGAAGGGGTGAAGGGAAGGGAAAGCAAATGACTCCCTCCTCCAAACTGGAGAACTCCCCTTCCACATGAACTACTGCATCTATCCTTCTGAAACTTTGCTGGTTTCTTACTTAGGGACAACTCTAGGCTGTCTGTAATTTTCAGAACAATGGTCCACAAGGAAAATAAGGAGATAAGTATGTCCTCTTTTGGAGACCTCAAAATGTCAAAGCCACCCTTGCACAAAGCCCGCTGTGGCTATCATTCTGAAATTTGGCAGACATGATCTCTTCTGATGGGCAATGAATCCTGAAATATTTATCCAATTCTTCCAAGGAACAAAATGTTATTGGCAGTTCTCTTTAAAAGAAAATCAAAATATAACCTATTTTTCTGACACTGGGTAGGTGTAATCCCCTTCTAGGGGGTTACTATGCCTGAAATTACCATCCAGTTCTGACCAAGAGAAAAACGTTACAGTTTTTTTCCAATTTCCCATGGTAGTCAGCAGGAAGCATGAAGGCTCATTTTTCCAAACCTTGACTCAGGTTTGGTTCTGACCTGAAATGGTTCAACTATAAATTGGCCCGAGCAGAAGCGGGATGTTTTCCAAAATGCTGAATCGGGGTCTGAGTTGAAGTGGGGTGGGGGTCAGTGCACACTTCTTATGTATGAATGTATGCATGTAATCTATACACACACGCCAGCACACCACATGCACAACACACACACACACGTGTGCACATATATATGGTATGCTTAGACTCGGATATATGCAAATTTGTGTTATGGGCCTGTGCCTTGGATCTTTTAAGAACCTAGCAATGCCCCTGCATACCATCAAGGCTCATCCATCTGCACAGGTGGAGTGGAGAAACCACAAGTGGGCTGTGGATGAACGGATGAAGTGGGAGAGGAAGCAGGAAGACCAGGGCTGGGGGCAACCCAACAAGTTGGGAGATGGAAGTGGGGAGACCAGGGATGGGGTGGAGTGGAGATGACCTGAGGAGGAGGAGGAGGAGGAGGAGGAGGAGGAGGAAGCAGAGCAACCATGGCTGATGTGGAGAGTGCTGTGCAGAACAATGGGAGGGTTAGGAAAGCTTGGGGGTAACCCAGTGGTTGGTGGGAGGAAGGAGAAAATGAGAAGGCGTGTGTGTGTGTCCTGGGGTGTGTTGTTTGGGTGTGTGAATGAGAGGTGATTCAGAGGGGGCGGGGGAGAACTGTTGGTTCAAAGGAATAGGTTTGTGTTTCATGCGTCAGACTCTGCCTCTGCCTTGTATTCAGGTTCTTCAGCAAGTTATGTGTTGCTTAGCCTCAAAAGTTTGTGCTTCTGTGAAATGGATGTTTTGTGAGTCGATATGCCCATCACAGTAGCAATTTGGGGAGTGAGACCACCCATGGCAACCATTTTGTGACTGTGCCCATGACACTTTCTCAAAATTGCCCAACCCTGCCCTGGAGGGATGGGGAATGATCGCTTATCATCCTTCTGTGTGATCTCCTACCTGGGAGTGGGTGGAACAACTTCAGAGCAAATTCCCAAATGCCTGCCAGTTTTCAGAATGGTCATTGCCAAAGGCCACAAGTTAGCCTCAGGCTGAAAACTAAACCAGGACTCTCACTTTGTGTTGCATTCACATGCCTAGTTTGCCTCTGATCTTGCCAGTCAGAGAAGATAATACTGAGCTGCATAAACCAGTACTCCGACTCAATCTAAGGCAGGTTCACAGGCTCTTGGTTTTTTTAATACATTACTAAAAACAAATGTTACATTTCCAAAATAATTTTTAAATAAAAGTCACAGTCAATATGACCACGTAACGCAACTAACAGTGCAATCGTCTGCATGTTTACATAGAAAAAAGTCCTGCAACCCCCAGCATCTTCTACCTAAACATGCACAGGATTGCACCCTACAAGACTTGTCCAAGGCACCACAATGAAATTAGGCAGAACAAGGAGCACAATGGGCTCTGAGTTCCGTTGCATCCACCAGCCTCTGATGGCCTGCTCCATAGTCTACCTCATTGCCAGTCCCCCTACCCAGGCATGCCTTGCTTTGCTCTCCAGTGCAGAGGACCATCTCATGGAGTAGCACATCACAGGAGTTAAAATTACACTGAAAGTTTGGCCAGTCAATCAAAAGACAAGGAGCACGGAAGAGGAGGATGCTATGGAGGCACGGACAACAAGCGGAGCAAGTGGAGGAACTGAAGGGTGAAACCCAAAAGTCTCTTTTGACAAGCTCAAGAGTATTAAGGGCCAGTTTTTTAAATACAGAAAGAATGTGCACGTTCTGGACTGGGGACTGCTGGGAGATGTAGGACTTTTCTCTAAGTACATATGCATAGGATTGCGCCCTTGAAGACTTGTTTCATCCAAGAACTAAAAGGTAGTTTTAAAAAGGCACAGCGACTTTGAACTTGAGAACAAGCGCTATTCTTGATAAACAAAGAAAATGGACATGGTCGTAGGTGTTGGTTTGCTTGTTTGTAAGTATGTGCCCTTGAGGCAGCTCAGAGTAACATGCTCCTTTAAAGCAACCCTACCTTTGTTTTCCAGCTTGAGTTCTTCTGCTAGTAAGCTGTCTTGTCTATTGCCAAGTACAAATGCCAGGAATGAGAGGATCAGCGCATCCAGGATTCCAATAATGGCCAGGATATATGCCCAGCGGATTGAACAAGCCCCCAGTGTGTACTTGTCTGTCTTTTCACCACACATCCGTTTCACCTCTGTTGCATCCCAGCCATCAGGATAAATCATACAGCCAAGGACAAGGCAGGCAGCTGGAAAGAGAAAGAGAGAGTGAAAACTACTTCAGCTGTGCAATTGTTCTATTTCACAACTATCCCCACGCTTAGCTATTAAATGACCTCCACATTTAATCCAGGACTTCATATGCAGGTTATTTAAAAGAGAACCACAAACTAGTCAGTGTGCAGACGCCACCCATAAGCTTGACAAAAATGGTACCCTCAATTTCACTTAATCCCCGTACCTTCTTAGCCTGCTATGGAGAAGGCCCTTGTAAAACAAATGAGGAAACTCACCATAATTCATTGACAGCACAGAGCAAACGAGTATATACAATAAATTTGGTGAAGGTTAGAATGACCACCCCCCCAATTACCATTGTACATGGTGGAATGCTTTTTTTAAACTGATACGCCTTAACAACAGACTTTTTAATTAAAAGTCTGATGCACAACTCACGTAAACGCACAGGCGGAGAGATAACCTGATTGCATTAACTGGTTTGTATCCAATATTAGTCTAACTTAAGTTCCATTTGTTTCAGTGGGTTAAGTCTAAGTAGGACTAGCATTGGATACAATCCACTGTGTTTATAACATCAATGAAACAAGATGCTAACCATGGTGAAAGGGATGGGTGGGAGGAATTCACACACAAGATGAAGCACACAATCCCATAGACCACTCCTTCCTCTTTCCCCGCAATCCACTCTTGATTTGTTAACCTTGGTTATGGGCCAGCAGGATGAACTTGCATACATGTACCAGTCCAACAGCATGTCATGAATCTGCCTTAAGCCACTTCATATTTTGTTTGCTTACTTAAGGTGCAATCCTATGCATGTTTAGACAGAGAAACAGCCTATAAAGTTGGCTGGGGAATGCTGGGAGTTGTAGGCCTTTTCTCTGTCTAAACATACATAGGATTGCACCTTTATTCACTATTTTCTGTTACCATGACTGAATATAGGCAGTCCAATCAGCTAGCTGAGAGCCAAGCCGGCCTTATTTAGGGCACAATCCTATGCATGTTTAGACAGAAATAGGTTCTACAATTCCCAGCATGCCCCAGGCAGCTATCCTGACTCAGGTATGCTGGGAGTTATGGGACTTATTTCTGTCTAAACATGCAAAGGATTGCGCCCTTAGACAGTTAGATATCCACAGAGGCTTACCAGTTTGGAAGTGCTAACCACTGTAAGACCTTTCTGCGGTCTTTTAATCCACATTTTTGCCTCCCGTATACCCTTTACATGTCCGATGAAGGCCTTAGTGGTAGAGGGAATTCCCCATGATTCCTGCATAAAATGGTAAGCTCCACTTTGGACTAAGGAGGACATACCACTTTCATGGATCTTAAATGCAACATAAAGGGATGAAGCATGAAACACACCTATATTTATTTTGCCGCTCGCCGATTCATGGATTATTGAAAATCCTAAACCATTTTTATTTGGCAGATTTGTCACAATGGCTGACTTTGGATGATCAGCGAGGGAGGCAATGCAGCATTGGTTGTCCCCCCTGCCCCGCCCCTGTGCGCTCCAGTTGCATGACTGGAATTACCCTAATTAATTGCCCTAATTTGTCATCCTTGGCCTTTATTATTGTATTTTAGCCAGTTGGCTTACACTTATTGGCCAGCAGAATTATTACTGCTTGCCCTGTGGTACTTAAACATTTCATTTATTATATTTCTATATCGCCCCATAGCTGAAGCTCTCTTAGAGGTTCACAAAAATTAAAAAACCATTAAAATACATTATATAAAGTATAAAGCCATTCATGTAATGACATAGAACAAACAGCACACACAACAACAACATATATCTAAAACAATTTAAAACAATCAGCCAGAGACAATCAAAGAGATTCCTTATATGCTGCCAAACGCCTGAGAGAAGAGGGCAGTTTTAACCTGGCACTGAAAAGATGACAATGTTGGCACCAGGTGGGCCTGGTCCCCCCTTCTTTTTCCTTCATTCTCTTCTTTCTTTCCATTTTCTTGCTAATTTCTGGGGAAAGGAGTGGTTACATGCCAGGGTGTGCCGGGGTGGAATTACCCCTATACAAATTCTCATGGGTAAGGGATGGTATAGTATGATGGGGAGGAAATGTTATTGGGGTGCTGGGTGACACAGATGGCTACAAGCCATTTCCCTCTCTGAACCATTCCCCATCCCACAGGTTCCTGGTGGACTGGCTACAGCGCCCTCTGGCCTGGTTGTGGTGTTGGTGAATACCAGGTTGGTTCATAACAAGATCTCACTTATCCATGATATGATCTTGGATGAGAGAGCTGACCTGGTGTGCATCACAGAGACCTGGGTGGGTGAGATGGGCAGTGTAGATATGGCCCAGCTTTGGTGCAGGTTGGAGGGCCAGGTGGTGGGGGGAGGCGCTGTGATCCATAAAAGCTCAATCTCACTTACCAGAAAACTCCTCTGCCCTGGGACAGGCTATGAGGGCCTGTACATTGTGTTGGGCCAAAGAGACAGATTGGGGATGCTATTGGTGTATCTCCCACCCTATTACCCGATGGAGTCCCTGACCACACTGGCCGAGGCAGCTTCGTATGGAGTGTTGGAGAACCCTAGGACTCTGGTCCTGGGAGACATCAACATCCATGTTGATGCATCCTTAACTCGGGACTTCATGTCCTCCATGACAAACATGGGTCTGTCTCTGTTTGTCACCAGCCCAATGCATAGGGCAGGGCATACCCTTCATTTGGCCTTTGCCTCTAGGTGTGAGGGGTGTAGTCTGGATACTGGGGGGTGGAAATCACCCCATTGTCACGGTCAGACCATTTCCTGGTGAAATTTGGTCTCACGATGCCAGCTCCTCCTTCAGGCCTGGGGGATCCATTAAAATGGTCTGCCCCAGAGATTTATGGAATCAGAGGGATTCCTGAGTGCTTTGGGGGATTTTTCAGTACCCAGAGCCAGCGATCCTGTCAAGGCCCTGGTGGCACTAGGGAATGGAGAGGTGTGAAGGGCCATTGACACGATTGCTCCTGTGAGCCCTCTTCAACATTGTGGAGCTTGGAAGGCTCCCTGGTTTATTGGGGAGCTCTGGACAATGAAACCAGTCAGAAGATGGCTGGAGCATAAGTGGAATAAGATTTGTCACGAACGTGATCAAGCACACGTAGGAGCGTATAAGCATGCCTACTGCGTGGCAGTGAAGGCAGGAAAGAAGGCTTACTTTGCTGCCTCCATCACATCCTCAAGCAGCCGTCCAGCTGAGCTTTTCAAATTGGTTGTGGGGCTTGCTTTCATCTAACCCAGTGAACCCAATACTGGAATACTCAGAGGCCCACTGTGATGAGTTTCCAAGACATTACGAGGATAAAATCGCTCACCTTCATGCTGACTTGAACACCACTATTGATACAGTGTTTGTTGAGGTGTCCAGTGCATTGTCTTATCCTGTTTTGTGGGATAAATTTGGGGGTTTGGAGCCCGAGGACATGGATAAGACCCTTGCATCTGTACAACCAACCACATACTCTGTTGACCCCTGCCCTTCATGGCTTATTTGAGCTAGCCAGGGAGGACTGACCGGATGGATCAGGGGAGTGGTGAACACATCATTGTGTGATGGTGCGGTCCCTACTGCCTTGAAGGAGGCAGTCGTGCAATCACTCCTGGAAAAAAACCCTCCCTGGATCCAGAGATTATTGCAATTATTGTCCGATCACAAACAACCCATTCCTGAGCAAGGTGCTCACGAGAGTGGTGGCATTTCAGCTACAGGCACTCTTGAATGAAACTGATTGTCTGGATCCATTCCAATCGGGGTTCAGGCCCAGTTTGGGGACAGAATCAGCCTTGGTCACTCTGATGGATGACCTTCTTCAGGAGAAGAACAGGAGGAGTGCGATCCTGTTACTTCTTCTTGATCTCTCAGTAGCTTTTGATACCATTAACCACAGTATCCTCCTGGACTGCCTTGGTGAGCTGATACGCCAAGTACGCCTGTTCCTGGATAGGGATAGCCTAGCCATGCTGATCCATACAATGGTGACCTCACGATTAGACTACTGTAATGCGCTCTATGTGGGGCTGCCCTTGTTCAGAAGCTGCAGCTAGTGCAAAATGCAGCAGCTAGGGTGCTCACTGGGCCACCCAGGTATGCTCACATAAGACCTGTGTTAAAAGAACTACACTGGCTATTAGCTACCAAGCCATGTCCAGGGTTATGTTGTTGACATACAAAGCCCTAAACAACTAGCAGACTGCCTTCCCTTGTATATACCCGCCCGACCCTCAAGATCGTCAGACGCAGCCTTGTTAGTCATTCCAAAATTAACGGAATGTGGCCATGTAATACCTTGAAGCAGCTCCCACTCTTTGGAAAACCCTCTCCCACGCAGTTCTGGAGGCAGAACACGTGGCATGTCTCAAATGCCTCCAGAAAATGCGTTTGTTCACCCAGGCTTTCCCTGGCTTGTAATTAAATTAGTCATGCTGATGCATCTTACTGCTCCTTGTACTGCTCTGTACTATTATTGTAATTGGTTTTAATACTGTGTTTTTAATATTGTATTCTAAATGTGATTTTAATTTATATGTGAACCGCTTAGGGATTTTATTATATTTAGTGGTATATAAGTATCACAAATGAATGAATGAATAAATAAATAACAAATATGCAAATACTAGACCTGTGCCCAGCCTTAATGGTAACTAACCAAATTACTAGTTATTCACTCATTTACAGAAATAAAGTAACAAGCAATGTATGAAGAAGTATTTTCTCCTCTGTCGGCGGACACATGCAGGCAACACCTCTTCTGCCGAGCATGTTCCCCCCGCCCCCTTTTCTCTATTAGTCAGTCAAGCTGGCAACAGGCATCAAGGCTAATCTGCTAATCTCCTACTTTGTCAAGCTATGAGCAGAAGCAACAGCTGATGCACTGAAATTGATGCCACTGAACTCAACTGGTGGGCCAGCTCCTGTCACCACTGCAGTATATGGGCCATCCTGCTCCTCTGGTTAACACACACAGGTGTTTGTTAAGCTGTGCCATGATAAAGTTAACTTAGATTTGCCTGAGATACGGTTTTGCCTTTGCTTGCCTGACATTTCGAAAATAGCTGACTTGGTTGGTCAGAGGATTTACTTGAGTCCGCTAGCAAATCAGATCAATCAGTCAGTCACTCAAGACCGGAAGTCTGAGACTTCAACTCTGGGGATGGAGGATATTAGGAATGGTGCACAAATGCACCCCACATAGAATTGTGATGGTTAGACACTGACACAAATGGAAATGTTTTCAAATGGCTTTTGTAACATGCCCCAATAGGAGCAGATATAGCTTATAAGCCTGACATGCAAGGGACATAGATTCCATAACTTTTTCCTTCTATTCACCAGGAAAAAAATCTGACTGATGCAGCAGCAGCAGCAGCAGCAGCAGCAACTTGGCCATTGTCTTCTGTTACTTCCTTGCCAGTGATGGATGGAACTTTTCAATGGAAAATTCCACACAGCCTTGCCAGGTCCTGCCACCGTATCACCAAACACCTCCTAAAAATTATACAGCTTGTGCATGTGTGTGTGTGTATATGTGTGTACGTCTAACTAAGGTCTTTTTGAAAGCCGAAAGTCAAGGAAGATAAGGGTGTGCTTCGCCTCCACCAAGCCTCATCAAGGTCTCGCGTCCTAGGGTCTATTTTCAAAGCAGGAATTTAGGCCGTGGAATATCTGAAGTAGTGGTGAAACAGAGAGTGCCCCAGAGCATGTGCAGAATCTAAATCAACATTTACTAAATGCCTAGAGTAACTTGGACCCATTTCAATTGGGCTTTTGGCTGGGATATGGGACTGAGACTGTTTTGGTTGCCTTGGTGGATGACCTATGCTGGGTACTGCATGGGGGATGCATGACCGTATTAGCTCTCCTGGACCTCTTGGCAGTTCTTGGTACCATTGCACTTCCCCAGAAGGATCAGGTCCACAGCTGGGGAGTGCTGCTTGTCCCTCTGCTGTCCCTGGATCTTCAGGTAGCCGCAGGGGCAAAGAGTGTTCATACAATTATGCTTGGTGCACCACTTACGACCTTTGCCAAGTTGCTCTCACTTCGCAACAGTTATCCACGGCTTGGTTACATCACACTTAGGCTACTGCAATGCACTCAGTGTGGGACTGCCCATGAAGAGTGTCTGGAGGCTTGAACTGATGCAAAACGCAGCAGCTAGGCTGCTAACCAGTGCACAGTATCAGACCATATTTCTCCTGCTTCATCTGGGATTCCATCTTCTGCTCTGGGAAATGGCTCAGGTGAGGAGGCACAACATGGGGCAGGCAGTACTGCAGGCACCAGCTCAGGACTTGGAGTGAGGTCAGGCCCATAGAGAGCAGTCCTGCCACTAGAGTATTGACAAGATATCTCAGCACTGGTTTAGAGAAACTGGAAAGGTTTAGTAGCCAGCCCAAGCAAGTCCTTCTAGGAGCTTCACCTCCTCGAGTGCTACATCAGGGTTTTCTTAAAGGCCCAGGGTCCTTTCCCACACTCACTGCCTTCTTCTGGGTGGTGAGGAGCTGGGGAGTGAGGAGCTGGTTGGGGCATGCCCCCCAGAGCCTCCCTTCTCACTGGAAGAATCTGAGGTCCACTCCTTGGAGTCAGAGGGCAGCATCACTGCACAGGGATTGAGAGGGCAGAGGGCAGGATTCAAGGTGGAGAGCCCCACTTGTAAAGGTCCAGGACTGGCTCCGACTCCTCCTCAGAGTCACTGCCACCTCAGTCTCAGGGGGCTTTTGGTCCTGGGTGATGACAATATTACACCTCTCCTGAAAGACCTGCACTGGTTGCCAGTTGCTTTCTGGGTTCAACTCAAAGTGCTCAGTTTAACATTTAAAGCCCTAAATGGTTTAGGACCTGGCTATCGAAGGCACCTCCTGTCTCATTATGAACCTCTTTGGTTATTACAATCGGCAGGAGAGGCCCTCTTGAGGGCACCATTACCTGCAGTGCCCTGTTTGTCGGGCACACATGACCGGGCTTTCTCCTGTGTCCTTTCCAAGCTGCAGAATGCATTTCTTCAAGAATTACAGTTGCCCTCCATTCTCTTGGCTTTAAGAAAGGGTGTGAAGACACATCTTTTTAAATCAGCCTTTAAAATTATGTAGTTAATGCTTTCCTGTTCTTAATGGTCTTTTAAAAACTGTTTTAAGGTTCTATTGTTTTACATCGTTGCACACTGCCTTGATGGCTTTTTAGCCAATAAGATGGTACATAATGTTAATAATAGATACATAAATACAAAGTATACAGCAAGAAGACCTTGAGTGTATACTAAAAAGTCATAAAAAGGGGGGGAAAGGAGAGGAAAAAGAGAGGAAAAACTGCCAAGAGGACAAAAAAATCAGCCAGGAAAGGAATGCCTGAACAGGTTTGTTTTCAACTGTGAGCAGATGTTTTGGGGCAAGGAATTCCAGCAGAAGGGAGCAGCCAAAGCAAGAGAATGAAGATTAACAATTGATGAGGACATTTTAGGCTTAAAAAGAAAGCAACAGATGGAAAAGAGCATAAAGAGGGGAAACTCATTGAGTAACTGTGGAGCCAGTTTCTTTCCCCCACCAAAACATCCAAGATTAGAAATCATGAATTTCATTTCAGAAATTATGAAGGACTGATATGCCAGAAGCAAGACTTTGAAAATACAGGACTTACTAGTTACAGAGTTAGGATGTTGCACTGAGGTCTTTAGGGCTGTATGAAGTTGAGAATTCTCAAAGCAACCTAAGTAGGTACACCTTCCACAACCAAATGCTCCCAGTAACCCATTGCTGACCTTGCTTCTCCCTTTCTCTTTCCCTTGGCCTTTGGCATCTCTTCCGCAGTCAGAATTTAGATTATAAACTCCTCAGGACAAGGACTTAGCTTCCTTTTCTTTGCTTGTGACAGGAGAGAATTTGGTCAGTTTGCATTTTGATACAGATTTACCAAATGCACACTTCTCAAATCAATATGCAAACCAGAACGCAGTTTTCCTTCCATATTCACATTTCTCAGAATTCTATGATGCAATTCTCCAAACAAAAAATGTGTACAAAAATGTGTTTATTAGAGAAATATTAGTGAAAATAAGTACAAAAAGGCATTATATAAGGGGGAAATGCATTATGTAAGGGGGGAAATGCTTGCAATGTATGTTAGGGGAAAATGCATACAAAATGCATATATTAGGAGAAATGCACACGGAAATGCACACAAATTTTCATGCTGAATTTTTTTTGTTTTTGCAGAAACAGAACAAACTAAGGACTGGAAAAATGAGAAACTGAAAGGGTCCGATTTGTCCATCCCTGCTTGTGATCTTCTGTAAAACACCATATACACTGATGGTAAAACATTAACATTTTAGAAAAGATCATGTAACCCTTGGCTCAAACTGGAGCCTTGCTTCAGCGCTACCATTTACTGAAGAAGCCGACGTGATTTTAAATTTAAATGTCTGTAAACAATTTATGCATTAAAACTGAAGGTTTCTTTTTCTACTTTTTATTACAAAGGTATGGCTTGGATTGTAAGGTAAGTTAACAGGCTTTGCAATCCTACTGGCGCTCTGACATTTCCTAATCCCTGCTGGACCACTGCCACTAAGGAGGAAGGGAGGAGTGCAATTTACAACCTCCTTAATGTAGTGCTACATTATACAGCAATGCCATTTCCTAGGGCCAAGATTCTCTATAATGTTTACTCACAAGGTAAGCCCCATTCAGCAAAGGCTCCCAGTAATGTTAAACACTTCCTCCTTGTCAGTTCAGCCTATTTTAAATCTTCCATGGTTAATCCATGGTTAGTGATTAGAGATGAATAACCTATTAATATCCCCTTAATTGCCTTAATGACAGTTTCTGTTCTGGGGGGAGTTTTAATTACTGACTTCCCCTCACTTTATGCTTTTACTTTTTAAATAATGAAATAGCACTATTTTGCTATAAAAATGAGAAGCAATAAAATGGCTGAACCTACAAGATGTTAATTAAAGGCAGAAGAACCCTTAAAAGGTCTCAGTAGTACTTTGCCTGTCCTCCCGAGGCAGGCAGAGGCTGCAATTGTGTTTTTTATTACAAAATTTGCTCAATATCAGGTCTCAAAAAAAAACCACATGTGAGGGCAACACATTAAAAAAAATAACAGAATGTAACACATGGACATCATGATCTGGTTGCTCCATAAAAATGGAGTCAATGAAAGATGACAATTCCAGAGAAGAAGCAAGTTTAGGTAGGGTCAAGAAGAGATTAAAAGATATGGGGGGGGGGAATAAGTTTTTGTAAAGTGGATGACCCTTGAAATCATTCTCTTCATGAATAGGTTTCGATGCCAAGTTACTCAGAGAAGAGGATCTGCCAGGCTGCAGTGTGAAAGATTCAACTGCAGACATCTGGCAGACAGGTGTTAGATTTTGTATCTGGTGGCTAGCCAGCAGCCCAAAACAATTCTCATGGCAATGAATGTAGCTGGAATGAAGAAGGTGTTTAGCGGAGAAAGAAACAGAGCAGAAAAGCAGAAGAAACTGGCTGTCAACCTTTCCTCACCGAACAATCAAAAATAGGACCATGATCCCTAGTGACACACACACATTCTCTCTACATCAGGAATCAGTCTCAAGAGCCTTCACTTTGCAAGAAAACGTAGGTGAACAGATGTGTTATTGCTCTTCAGTTCAGCTGCCAGTTTGACTTCACGAGTTTCTGACATTGCTATAAAACTTGGCTTTGCTCCCTGCAATCTTAATGATGCACCTCTCACATGGAAAAGATTAAAAAAAAAATATCCCCACTTGGCAGAATACATAAGTAGGTACTTTATATAGCTTTCTTAGGGACTTCCCAGATAGTATCCAACCGTGTCATTCTGTTAGCGCAAATAATGTTGCACTGGCAGAAACTAGGTACTGAACTATGCACAAGGGAAGAATCCAACTAAAGGTATGTTTGCACAAGCATGGTTCCACAAGCAGTTGTGCATTATGCTTGTGCAACCCACTGTGCAACCCATTGTGTAATGCGTTGTGCAACTAGTTGCTTAACTGCTTGCATAACTGGTTGCACAACAGATTCAGCGGAGCCCTACTAGCACTATTGGAGGTTGGATACTGCCCCCCCATATCAAAGTGTGGGTCCCCACCCCCCACCCCAAGTTGATACTTTAAACAAGCCCGGTGAAGCAGTGTAATATCCTGTCATAAGCTGGACAGAGCAGCCTTCCCCAAGGCTGGGCTACCGAGATGGAACAAATGTCTCATGAAATGGCAGGACATTACTGAGCCATGGAGGAAGAAAGGTTACGCTTCTGGGTTTTCCTCACTAGAGGAGCACTCCTCTACTTGGTACAGCAAGGAAGCACTTCAACCTATGAATAAATTCATAGAATGGCACAGCGAGGAATGGAGAATGGGTTTGCTTGTCAATGCTGATATTACAGGCACTATCCAATAGGTGCCCACAATTTTCACATAAGCAGGTTGCCCAGGACACTGCAATACACACACTCTGGAGTGGAGAAAAATGGCATTTTCCAGGAGACAGAATATAATGGCTGGCATGTTGGGGAAATGACATATCCCTTCAGCAGAAGTGATACCTGGAGGGAAAGAACATCTAGATCTGCTACAACAAAGGAGTGGATTTATTGCACTTAAAAGTGATCCTTTGGAAAGGCACTTATTTTCAACTAGCTGTGTGATGCAGAGTGACATCTCTCATCTTTGGCCACTCTTTCTGGGAAAAATAAAATGAACTGCATGTACCAAATCATCTGTAAAGTAGATGAGTTGTGAGGGCTGTTTGAAAAAGAGCTCATTTGGAGAATGGAGGGGTGTGGGGGAGAAGAGTGGGGAAATACATTTCCGGATAATTAAAAGGTCAGTGTAAAAAACAGAGGCAACAACCTAACTATTCACATTCAAGCAACAAGGATGTTTTTCAACTTTACTGTTCTAAACATCACTGCCATTGTTTATATTTTTGTAGGAGATCCACAGGTGATGGGGGCAGGGGGTGAGGAGAAACTATTTTCAACAAATAAGCATCACAGAGCTGATCTCAACATTGCAAGACATCTTCAGGACTGTCCAATTTCCTAAAGACTTTGGGCCCAATTCTGATTGGTCCATTCATGGAGAGAAGGGCACAGAGGCCAGTGCTCTCCCCTCCTCTATAAGCCACCATGATGATGCCTGTTCATTGTTGGACTCCTCTCACTCTGCTCATGCTTTTGCAGAGCATAGCCCATGTAGCAGAGGGCCAGGGAGGAGCCGATACCTGAAGAAAAGGTTCACTGGTGTGGGAGGGCCTCATTTGATGTGAATGCTCTAGTCGCGATGCAGTGCAGACAGACAGTGATGGCAGCTGGGCCTTAAGGTGGCATGGCGGAAAGTGGAGCAGCGGTGGAGTGGTAAATTTTGAAGTTCAGGCGCTCATAATGACAGTCACCATGGCCACCCCAAGAAGAGGCCAAAAATGTGGGCAGCTCTGTTGATCCATATCAACAAACCAATTCTACCTGTTTTCGATTCTAGCAGCAGGATGTCGTTTGTAGAGCGATTCGGTCTTAACTGCCTATTCAAGACCAGGCCACCACAAAATACGTCGCATTACAACAGGGCTAGCCCATAGCTATGTATTGTTGCTGGGAAAACACGTCCCCCACCCCTGCCTCCCGCTATTGTGAGGACTGCAGTTAAGCAGAGAGAGCAAGGAATTCTGAGTGGGGTGGATGATTACATCAGCATCCCTGCTCATCAACAAGTGCGGGCGCTTCGTCCTCCTGAGCTCCGGCTCCACTACACCACTGGAAAGAAGGCCTATACCGGCCTGCAGCTGGACTGCATCATGCTCTGTTCTCTTCACGCAGGGTAAGCAGGATTGTGCCCATTATTGGGAGAGGCTTCCAAAACAACTTGTAATACAAGAGGGGCATTCCCCCCCACCTGTGGAACAATCTCTCCGACGAGGCCAGCTTGGCGCCACCGTTGCTATCTTTTCAGCGCCAGGTTAAGATGTCCCTCTTCTCTCAGGCATTTGGCAGCACATGATGAGTTTTTAATTGGTCCTGGATCTGTCTTTGGTTCTGACTGACTGTTCAAAGTTGTTTTTAGTTATATGTTGTCTTTGTGTATATTGTCTGTGTGTTTTATGTAAATGGCTTTTAAACTTTGTATATTGTATTTTAATGTTTTAATCTCTGCAAACTGCCCAGAGAGGTTTGGCTATGGGGCAGTATAGAAATGTAAATAATAATAATAATTTCTGTCTGCTGGCAAAAGCCAGGATCCAAAGCACCACATGGCAGCTTTTTTTACAGTACATTCCACCAACCCCTAGGCCTTCCCCATGAGGCACAAGAGGCCACCATCCAAAGGGAAAATGGGTTTCTTTGGAACTCAGCCAGGAAGTGCAAATTGCTACTTATTCATCACCATCTTGCTTCAGATTTCATTTTAGCTGCTGTTTACCTGATAATCTGTTAACTACCTGATCCTGTTATATGTCAATGTGTGAAGTCAGCCTGGGCAGTCCCTCCTTATGCTGGACTAATTTTTTTTCCAGATATGTGAGAGAGAACCCTTTGATACTGTCACATATTTCTTCTCAAACTGTTTGCTTCCTGCCAACAAGCAATTACTTTGGTGGCCAAAGTGTGCAAAGGCCAGAAAGATGCAGAGGATTATTCTGAAAAGGAGAGAAAGAAGACCCTGAAGGGACCAACTGCTGGTTGCACAAAAAAGGTTTATTAACCAACTGTCAATGTGTTGTTTTTAAACGTATATTTTAATGAGGAAGGAACTGAAACAAGCCCTCCATCTTCGTATGCCCCAAAGGTCTAGAGATGTGATCAATAGCAATAATCTATGACACTCTTAGCAGAGTAGTCTTTTGACAGAGGGAAGGCACTTTTACATAAGAAAGCAAAATATTTTGGCATCATCTCTCACAGTCCCCAGAGGGGCACACATTAGTCTTCCTGGCTGTGCCGCCTGTCATGTGCTGTTCTTGACTTATCTCATCTACAGCCCTTCCTGATCTTTTTAACAGTTCCATTAAGGGGGGAAGCAGACGAATGGACAATAGGCCCTTGAGGTTCCTTGGCGG
Source organism: Heloderma suspectum (assembly GCF_057233095.1). Lineage (NCBI taxonomy): Eukaryota > Metazoa > Chordata > Lepidosauria > Squamata > Helodermatidae > Heloderma > Heloderma suspectum. The sequence continues at coordinate 105,186,623 of NC_139464.1, forward strand.
TATCACTTCATTCACACTGACATTCAGCAGTGACATTTCCCTGCCTTTCAAGAGCAGATGCCTTACTGAACCCAGCCGCAGCAAGTGTCAGTGACAGCCATGCCCTCTCACCAGGGATCTGAGATATGAATAATGACAACAATAACGGCAGTGAGATGGAAGGAAGGGAGTAGTCACCAGAAGCAGCACCTCGCTCTTTTCTGCCCACTTGAAAGTGAGATGAAGGCTATTTCACACAGCCAGTTGTGAGGTGAGAGTCACCTCAAGATGGATTCCCTGCTAACTCACCTGTATTTTGTCCCTGCTCAGTCAGAGCTCCTAATGCTTGTAGGAGAGGTATCAACACACTACCTAGTTGTCAGGGTGGAAACTGAGCCGATAGAACCCCAGAGCAGTTCTGATTCTGAGGAGGAACAGCAATCCGTGGGAGAGGAGCTCGCTCATCTCTCACAGGCACAGCAGCTGGCAGAGATTCCTCCCGCCGGCATTCCTGGGATAGTTAGTGACCCTGGCAGCGAGAGAGTGCTAGAGGGGGGGCTTGCTGGACACTCGGCGCCGGCGCAGGGAGCGACGACAGATGGAGGGCGCGGGAAGGAGGCGTAGCGCTCGTTTGGCATGCAAGCAACGGTCGTGTCCCGAGGACCCAAGGGAAAGAGGGAGGATCTCTCCCTAGCCCATAAGTTCAGGGTCTTCCCATGATTCTCCTTCAAACGGGGACCAACTGCCTACCCTGGAGCATAGGCTACTCTGCTATCTTTCCCCAGTGCTGTTCCTTGCTTAGTCGCTGGTGATTAGCATCTGAAAGAGTCATTAAGTTGTAAAAGGATTAAAGCCTTGAAAAGAAGCCTTTTGTCTGTGTCTTGAGTTGGCTATTGGAGTAGACTGTAAGAGGCAGCTAGGGCGCATCCTGACACTAGTAATCAAAACATCCATACATTACTATTTTATGCTGATCGTCTGCACAAGCCTCCCCCAATCTGGGTTCCTCCAGATGTTTTGGATTGACAACTCCCATAATCCCAGACCATTGGCCATGCTGGCTGGGGATGATGGGAGTTGTAGTCTAAAACTTCTGAATGACACTAGGGTTGGGGAGGCTGGCTTACACAGTGCCATCAGTTAATATGGACCTTTACAAAGCAACTGAAGCGGGGGGGGAGGCCCTATCCAAGGAGTTTCCAGTGCCAACAACAGGAAAGAGATACACCGTGAGAAGCAAGGGTAACAAACAACAGAAAAAAGGGGGGACAAAAAGAGACAAAAAGTAAGAAGGAATGAACGCAAGTCCATCAGATTTTTCAGTTTATGGGAACCGAGTCCAGAAATCCGACTGCCCTCTCCCCCGCCACCTCATAGGAGTCACGGTTCGTCCCCAGCTCCACACTCGGAATAGCAGTGCGGAGCAGCCAAAAAGGGGCCTTCTTGGGGGCCGGGGGGGGATGCTTCCTCATCATCCAGCCAAAATTGACAGTCTAGCCACAAATACATGGTGGCTGGAGCATGGAGGAGGAGAACACCTCTGTGCTCCACCCACCCTTCACTGGATAGTTGGCCGCCTCTGACTTCAGAGGCGGCCAACTATCCCCGTAGGATTGCACCCTAAATGCAGCTATCCACACAGACTTCGTTTACATTTTAGATGAAGACAAGATAGTGAGTTTCAGCTTATATATTCAGTAGAAAAATAGTACTCCCCCCCCCCCACCACATTGTACTACTGGGGCTCCTTCACATGGAGCTTTTATCCTGCTATTGAGATTGTTCACTCACGGGTCCTTTAAATGACGTCGTGATCATCCCTCCTGCACTAAATGACCTGCATTCCATTTTTAAATAGATTACAGATAATGAGCTATCAAATTACCCCCGTTTTGTTCCACTTGAGTTCCCCACGTGAAAAGAGGAAAAACAGCAAGAACAGGAGCTAGATCGATGAAACGTATGGAAGACTCAGATAAGGGGGAAAAGGCGGGGGAGTGGGAAAAGGAAGCACATGTAAAGGGAGTCCATTGTGATCCTGCATTTAAAACGGAAGCAGAAAGCCTCATTTTAAATGCAGGATTTTAGGCTGGCATAGAGATGCTCCTGGGCTTATGGGGGAATCACTTTCTCAATACTTAGAGTCTAATACATACTCCTTGCATATAGTGAACTAGGATGTTAGGGAAAAGGCTCTCCAAACTCTCTCCACAACATGTTACTTTTCTATATGCAGTGAAATTTAAGGTACAAGGTAGGCACATATGGAGACAGGTTGTTGTGGCATATCCACCCTTTCCCCACTTCTTATTATCTCATCACCACTCCTCATGAAAATCTTAACAGTATTAGGTATAAATTCTAACTCTAGAATTCTTAATACTTTTATATTCCTTCAACCTCTTCCTTTAGAGAAAACCAGAGCGTGCATGTGTGAGGAAGGGATACAACCATAATCACCTCAAAATCCACTGCACTTCACACAGCGCATAGTTAAACTATGGAGTTTGCTACCACAGGAAGTAGTGATGGCCATCAGTTTGGAAGGCTGTAAAAGTGGGTTAGACAAATTCCTGAAAGAAAAGGCTATCAATGGCTACTAGTCTTGATGGCTATGTGCTACCTCCAGTACTAGAGGCAGTCAGCCTATGTACACCAGTTGCTGGGGAACATGGGTAGGAGGGTGCTGTTGAGCCCTGCTTGTGGGTTCCTGGTCGACAGCTGGTCGGCCACTGTGTGAACAGAATGCTGGACTAGATGGACCTTTGGTCTGATCCAGCAGGGCCGTTCTTATGTTCTTAAGGGCTTTAAAGATCTAAAACAGTCCTTTGAATTCAGCCTTGAAACAGATTGGGAGCCAGTGCAGTTAGCATAGCATAGAAGTAATATGATTAATCACCCTGCTTTTCCAGTGTTCTCAGTCTTGTGGAAAGCCTCCACAGACATGGATACAGGAGGTTCTCCTCTTCAGAAAGTCACTCTCCATGAGTACATGGTGATGGAAATGCATGAGGAGGGGGCAGGACTACTGCTGCACCCACTCTCATGTGTTTATGTTAATCCCTTTCAGAAAACCTGAATAGGGCTAAAATGGGAGCAGAGTGTGTACCCTACCAAGGTACATTAAATTTCTGACTGCATTTAATATGTCTCAGCTTGCCTCCCTCCTGTGCCTGCTATTTAACAAATGAACAATGAAACAAACCCTGCACATATTAACTATATATAAAATAAATGTGCATTTATCAGGCCAATATGTTACCAGACCAAGTTCAATGTGATGTTATTGACATATAAACCCTAAATAAACTTGGATCAAGTTACCTGAGGGAACCCACATTAACCTGCCTATCCATTGAGATCTACAGATCAGGGCCTCCTGGTTGTTCTGTTGCCTTCACATGTACATCCCACAGCAACCACTGGGAAAGCCTTTCTGGTTGTGGCGTTCCACCTTTGGAATTCTCTTCCCACTCCGGTATATCAGGTGCCAGCTTTGATGGTATTTCGGCGCCTGCTGAAAACATACTGGTTTAACCAAGCATTTGCTGATTTTAATGCCTATCTTCATTCGATTTTCTGTTTTATTCTGGAATTTTATCTTAACTTTAATTGCTATTTTAATGAATTTGAACACCATCCTGGAATTTGTAATTAAGGGTAGCATATAAATATTTTAAATAAATAAATAGTTTGGCCCTCAGAGACGCTTCAGCAGGTACTTCGGCAGGTACACTACAACAGCAGTCTATTACAGCCCAGGTGGGCCGTCATTGGTTCATCATATCCATTTGACCTAGTACCATTACTGTCTTGCCTAGGCTTGATTCACACAGGCAGCATGTAGCTCACTTGACTTCCCATCACTTCACTACTCACCTCTTGATGGCTTGCAGCATGGAACATACACATTAATTCCATTGTGTCTGAGGTGATGTGAAGATTGTGCACATGGACTCTGGTCTGTGATTGCTCATTCACACATCCAAGGGAACATAATAAGGCAGTCATCAAGCAACACATAAGCATGTGTGAACCAGCCCATAATCATGCAGGACTTTCTGCTACCCAGAGTTTCTGCCGTTCTCACTGCTTTGGGTTCTCTTAACTCTTCGTATTTTTCATTACCTGAGTCATTCAACTTCCCATGCCACATTCCTAATTAACTTTTTCTTTGTATTTCTGGCATCAAAAATGGGTGTTTGGGCTAAGCCCTGAATGTACTTGAGGAATGAGCTATTGTTAGACTATGTAGGACAAAAATCCAAAACAAAAAACAAAAAAAGGTACTCTGCCCTTTAATATCAAACACTGCCTGTCAGTGAGAAGAAATCCAGGGTGATTTCATACCATTACCTACCTCTCTCCCAAATGAGAATCTAACTGTATAGCAGAACAAATTAATCTGATTCTTCCTTTACACAGATTTCACACTAGGCTACCATCAACGTTTCCAGGGAAATTGTTCTTTAGTTATACAAGGCAAACTGAGACCATTGTTGAAATATCCTGTCTCTGCTGACACAAAATTCAGTTTCAGACTCTAATTAGAATGTTGTGCCAAAATGAGTTGTTTAAGAGACACCTTTGAAATAAAGATGCACACTAGGCTTCAGCTTAGTCTTGAAAGCTGGCATACAACTATGCTGTGCTTTTTTCTGCACCAGGTGAAGACCTTATTTTCCCAGGCACTTTAGTCTTTCAGTTTCTGTTGCTTAAATCTGTAACTATAGTTTTAAACTTTAAACTTTTGTATCATATTTTATCATGTTGTATTTTATTATTTTAATTGTTGCAAACCACCCAGAGAGCTTCTGCTGTTGGGTGATACAGAAATGTATTAAATGAATGAATGAATGAAAGAAAGAAAGAAAGAAAGAAAGAAAATAATGTAACTTTTTACATCTATCAGTGGAGCTTGAATTTTCAAATAATCTGTGTGCAGCTTTAAGCTGCATGTAATACTGGAAGATTCATCAGCATAGATTAATTGACCATGTAGGTAAAGTTGTACACATCTGTAAATTAATGGCCCTTTGAAGCCACACACACCCTCTCCAAAGCTGCACACACAGCCACAAGGATCATTAAGTAATCCTGTTGCAGTAAATGCCTCCATAAGCATGGTTACCAGAGATCATACCTCACCCCATGAGAGTTCTTATTTCATTGCAAGACATCCTTCTGCTTCAGTACACTTAGCTGGAGCATTAGATCATAGGTTTGGCCTCTAAAAAAATAAACATGAGACTGCTGTAATGGAGCTGAGAGCACATTTATTCCAGGAAAAATGGTACCATATACAGTACATCACAATAACGGACTGGAAAGCTTCTCAAAACACAGAGGGGAGACCTCTTTAAACCTGAAAATATTGTCTGTTGAAAAGATGTTGAGTTACGTTTTCATCTTAATGTTTGTAAAAAGTAGATTCCTCCTTGGTATGGATTTTCACAAGCAGACAGAAACAGCTGATGTGTCAGAGAAAAATCTGCCCAAACCACTATTACTAATTCAGGCTCTCTTCACACCTGGCATTTTATCCCATTAGAAACTGGTCCTTTTGATTCCAGATCCTTTCCGGGATTTACACTGGCCCTGCATTCAGTCATCTCTCATAGCGCGTCCCCGCTCTACACTTTTCATGGCTGCGTGGAGCTGCATGGAACAATTGGGACAGAAGGTGGCTGCTGGCCCCATGCTCCCTCCCCTCCCCTGGTAATTGGTTCCTGTAACATGACTGATGGCTCCACCTGTCCCTCCCCTCCTCCACAGCAGGAGGGAAGCCCTTCTAAGTGACCTGGATAGTGGGCTATGGGAGCTGGCCCCCTCCTTCCTCTGACTTTGTGGCAAGGAAGAGACAGTCTTCTCTGTGGCCAGGTTGCTGGAACTGCTAGTCCTTCTCTGCTAAATATGTCAGTGTGTGATAGAATTAAATGCAGTATATTGCTTGCACTACTGAGTTTGAAGGGTATACCGATTTCCAGGTTCCCAACGACAGAAGTAAGAAATCCACAAATGGACTTGTATACAGTCAATGCACCAAGCCATCCCTAGCAGCCCCCTCCCCCCAGCAACTGCTTCACAGGGCACACCTTCTTCATTAGACCCAGCTTGCTTCCCCCCGCCCTGCACTGTTGTTGCTCTTACCCCTTAGTCTGGCTTCCCAATGACCCTGCAATATGGGCTAGGAGAAGAGATAGTGGCTGACTTTCTCCCCACCCCTATGCTGTTGTTGATCTTCCCCCTTATTCTGGCTTCCTAACGACCCTGCAAGGTGGGCTAGGAGAAGAGGTAGTGGCTGGCTAGGTGGGAGGGAGTACTATAGAAAACCACCTCAGCATTACTGCCTTATCTGAAACAACTCCATGCACAAAAAGGAAACCATTAAAAATGACCATTCCAAGCTCTGCATGATGAATTTATTCAGGGGAGGAGAAAAGGCACTTTTCATACCCACTGAAGTCCTAACTGTCAAGCCTTTCTCCTGTGTGGCTGAGAAGGGGGACTCCCCCATCCACCCTGGGAGGAAAAAAGCCTATCCATCTGGTGAGCAAATGGGAGAAGAAGCGGTCAGTGAAGTCAATGGGAGGAGGAAGTTCAAAGTAAATGCATTGAAGGGGATGGGAGACCTTAAGACTGCTACTCTAAGTAGACTTACAATGCATTCCTATGCATCCCTACTCGGAAGCAAGCCACACAGATTTCAATGGCACTTACTCCCAGGAACGATAAGCCTGACAGCCAGTGAGTTTACTCAGAAGAAAGCATTGCTGTGTTCAGGGGGATCTTGGAAAAGCATTTGGGATGGTTAACCACTTTACAGTTCAAGCGCCCGTAGTGGAATGGGAGAGCGGCAGAAACAGTCACTGGAAGTGTGGTGAGTGACCTGCCCCCACCTTCCCACTAATTTGTTGTCATGACAATGTTATACAACACCGCCCAGCAACTCCCCCTAGCACACGCCCACACAAAGCGGGACAAAGCACTAAAGGGGAAATACACAGGGGGGAAATGGCAATTTCAATCGCAAGCACAGAAAATACCGGGTTTTCCCTGTTCTCAGATAACATAGGAACTGGGAGGGGAAGTTGTGAGATAGCAGCAGGAGACCAGAGGGGTCATTTAAAACTCCCATGAAAATCAAGGATTAAAGAAGAATGATCCTGCTAAAAAAACAAGGTGTAAAGACAGCCTCAGTCTCACAAGCCCTTAATGGAGTTAAAGGGGCCATTTGGGGGTGTCTTGATAAATTAGTGCAGCAAATATTGGTGGCCCTTCAGCTCTTGCTCAGTTCAAAATATGTATCTTGTTAAAAAAAAGTGTTGCTTTGTTTCTTCCTTCCTCTTTAAAATATTCCTTGACTGCAGCAAATGTGTCAGCAGGAAATGCTGATACTTAGTAGTATTTTCTTTTAAAGCAGGCATTCTTAGGTTTCAACTGTGCTAACCAAAACAATCTTACTATTCTATCAAATGGGATGAATACAGAACAGCCTTCCCCACCTGGTGCCCTCCAGACATTTTGGCCAGGAATGCTGGGAGTTGTAGTCTAAACCCTGGAGTTCACGAGATTGGGGAAGACTGATGTAGAAGACCCAGGTACTTGGAGGTTGTTGTGCTTGCAACAGCCCTTGAATAAGGAGTAATTACTATCGTTATATGAAAAATGATTTTGTACTGTGCTGTACCTTTTGCATTATGGCATTGTCATTTTTTTTAATCCACTATTCTTGTTTGTCATGTAATGAATTATTGTGCTTCTTAGAGGAAAAAAACTAAAAAGGAAACCAGGCCATTTTAAATCTTCTTAAATTTGATTGCTTTTCTCTGCATTCCTCAGGAACATATATTTCTCTCTTAGATTTTATAACTTTTCATTTGCTATATGATATATCAATTTCCAGTCTTACACTATTCTCTCTTTCATTGGGTTGGACCTAGCCATGCTTAGAGTAGAACCACTGAAATCAATGGAACAAGTTAGTCACGGCTAACTTAGGGCGCAATCTTATGGCCGCTGGTCAGAAGCTAGACAGCAATAGGATAGGTTGGTCTTCAGGAACCGACATCACAGCCTGCACTCTGAGGTTGGTTCCCAGAGAACCGACCCCCACCCCCTCCCACGCTGCCTCATAGGCAGCACAGATTGGCCCCAGGCTCTACACTCGTAAGAGCAGCACAGAGCAGCAAAAATGGGGCATTCCCAGAGCTGGGCCGGGGAGGTCAGAAATGCTGGTACGACACATCCTATGCGTTATCCGGCTGTCACTTCCTGCGCTCCGAGGTCCCGCAGCTAGACAGCCGAAATTGGCTGTCTAGCTGTGAAAGCTGGGCAGGGGGAGCGAGGAGGAGATCCGCTCCTCACCACTCCTCCCACCCTGCACTAGATAGGTGGTCGCCCCCAGGCTTGGAGGCAACAGTCTATCCAGATAGGATTGCTCCCTTAAGTGCCATTGACTTCAACTGGTCTACTCTAAGCATGACTAAGTCTGGATCCAACCCACCTATTTCAGTGAAGGCATGCTTGACTTACAATGGAAGCAAGAAGAGAAAAACATAACATCAGGTATATAATTGTAACTAGAATGCAGCAACTTCCATCTTCTTCAGTTAAAGGTTGCTTCTGGCCATTTTTCATTGGCTATTTTTATAAATACCTTTCTACTGATGAAATCACCATAAAGAAATATAATGGGTTGGATCCAAAGCTTTCCTCCCTCCAATGGAAGGCACTTCCCCCATCTTCTGTTAGAGGAAGGGAATATTTGAATCCAACCTATACGATTTTGGTCAATGAATTTCAGTAACATCAGCTCATGGCTGTCTTATGGATTAAAGTCTACCAGAGAAATTAGCTCTATCAGCCTACTTTTACATTCTAAAATAAAAAAAATTAAAACAAGAAATTCCAATTCATTTCAAATTCTGAAAATAAATGAGCAAGCAAGCAAGCAAGCAAGCAATTCAACTGCAGACAATGGAGTGCTGCTTCAATGTTATTCTGACAGGAAAATGCTCATTGGTTTTCTGTGGGAAGGGGGATAGGTTATATGAAGACAATTTGCTTTTCAAATATGTATCACAGACCTCTCTTTTCCCGCAGTAATGCCGTTGTAATAATCAGGGTTGTTTGTCTTGTGAACAATGAACAAACTACTAATCTTCAGCAGCCAAACTCAAAGCAAAGCAAAAAACAATGTGAATTATGTTCAATCCAGATGTCTCCACCAATGGATTACAGTGCAATATTTTTAAAAAAGATCACAGTCATTACCAACACATCACCTTCCTAAGGAGCCATTTCCAAAAGTGCAACTATTGTCCTTTTTTTTTTTTTTTAACTGACAGGCTTTATACATCTCATCAACATTCTTTTTTTTACTTCCTTGGCTAAGACTGTAGTTATTAATGCAGTATTATATTGATTATAAACAATAAAAAGTGAACTAATCAGGAAATGTTCTAGTTCAGATTCTCTGATGTGCTAGCAAGGAATATATATTTTAAAACCATTAAATTTGGTGTTTATTAAAACATTTTAAGCATTTCAGAATAAAATTGACCTTACCATGTGCAAGTTGGAACATACAAATGTGTGAATTTATTTTCATTTATGAGCTATTTTCTGAACATTTGAATCTATTTTTAGAAGCCCACCTGAATGAATTTTCACAACTTGTCCTATTATCCAATTGCTCTATGGAATCAAACCTTTTTTTTTCTTAGCCTGTTACAATAATTAGATATGTAGCACCTCTAATCAGTAGTACTATACTATTTCCTTACTGCTTAGTGTTCTGTATGTTACTACTATCTTGTCCTTTTCTGCAAAGGATCTATAAATTTAGCCATGTTTTAGTACGTGTGCAACATACTTGCAGTGATATAATAACGTTTATTTCATTAAGCATGCATTACAGCATAAAATCAATTGCTTCTTCTCACCTATATTCCCCATCTTTTTGTACCAGCCATTCAAATATTTTGAGATTTATAACAGTTCCCTCCAATTCTCTTGTCTTTTATTGGAACAGGTCTAAAACCTCCAACTTCCCCAACCACTTAGCATTTGTAATTATTTATCCCAGCTAAAACGTATTTCTTGCTAAGCAGATGGTAGGCTACCTAAACACTGGAAGGACAACAGGTGGGAAAAAGAATATGTCATAAAGCTCTCTTTCTCTCTCTCTTTTTAAATCATTTCTGCCAATAAACAGCCATGATGCTGATCATTTCAAGTTCAAGGCTGAACAGCAATCATTATACTGTATTCATTAATTTAATTAATCCTGCACAAGAGTTAGTACAGTCTCTCAGTAGGTGCATATTGCAAATATAATGACTTTGGAGGCATACAATGAGAGCTAGAAGTATGCTGAGGGAAGAGGAAAAATTGTGGTAGCAACAGAACCCCAGCTCTGGGCAGCAACAGTTCTGGCGGTTTTCACCTGAAACCCAAATCAGTGTGCAGCTGCATGAGAAAACCCAGCAAGAAACTATGAGTGTGTGAGTTAATGAAATGTGAGAGGAATATATTATTTGAACCAATTACAATAAGCCATGTTTTCAACAACAACAAAAATCCTGCAGATATTGAGGGACATGCTGTAAATGAACAGAAAAAATAAATAGCAACATGTTTTCAGGGATCTATTATGTTTTTCCTAATGATGGTATTTAACATTAGTACTAGATCATCAGAAATTACTCTTAGACTCTTCAGTACTGTACTTGCTACCACCTTCCGCACAAACATTTGATAGGGATATAATCGGAATTACAGCCTTTTCAACAAGCATCATTTTAATTACCTGCAAGTTCAGTTTACTGTGTGTTAATAAGGCACCAGTTGCAAATTTGATTTTGGACTGAAGAACTGAAAGCTCAGTTGTTAAGCTGGCAATGGCATGGGGAATTGCTCCAGTGCTGCTTCTTCCCACACCACTATGGTAACGTGACAAACCAGCATTGTCCCAGGGGCAGATCTGCAGTCACTCTCTCAGTGCCACCATCATCCAAGGAGATCAAAGATCAACTGGGAATGCCCTCTTAAGTGGAAAAGCTTTACACCAAGTCAGAGCCATAGGGGCACTGAGACAGTAGTTGCCACACAACTTTCATATTCATTTCCCTTGGAGAAGTTATCAAACCCTGATGCTGGGCATCTGTACTGGTAGTCAAGGACAGAGTATAAGACGCAGATTTGAATACTTGGTAACTGGGTTTGTACAAGATACTTCTGAAAATAGAAGTATGTTTCAGCTTGATAGACAGAGAGAGAGAGAGAGAGAGAGAGAGAGAGAGTAAGTAGCTGGGCTGCCTGAGTAACATATTGTTACCCACCTCTAGTCCTTGGAAGGGGGTATTATTAATTTACTATAAGGATTTTTATAACATCCTTCAATCACATTCACAGGGAAGTTTACAAAAAGAATAAACACTTAAAATGTAAATACAAATATGTAATAAAAGTAAAGGCCGTAAAATCACAAAAGCAGCATAAAAAGAGGTTGCAGGCATGGTTAACGAGCAGCGTTAAGGGAACTATTAGAGGAAAGAGAGCTTCTTTCAGAAAATGGAAGTCTTGCCCAAGTGCGGAAAACAAAAGGGAGCACAAGCTTGCACAAAGGCAATGCAAGCAGACAATAAGAGATGCAAAAAAGCATTTTGAAGAGCATATTGCTAACAACAGCAAGGCCAACAATAAAGAATTCTTTAAATACATCAGAAGCAGAAAACCAGCTAGGGAGGCAGTTGGACCAGTGGATGACAATAGTTAAAAGGAGGACTGAAGGAGGACAAAGAGATCGTAGAGAAGCTGAATGAATTATTTTCATCCATCTTCACTGCAGAAGATATAGGACAGATACCGTGCCAGAACTGATGTTTTCAGAAAGGAGGTCTGAGGATCTGAAGCAAATAGTAGTGACAAAAGATGAAGTTCTCAATGTCATGGGTAAATTGAAAGCGAATAAATCACCAGGCCCAGATGGTATCCATCCTAGAGTTCTCAAAGAACTCAAATATGAAATTGGTGACCTTCTAACCAAAATATGCAACATGTCCCTAAGATCAGCCTCTATACCAGAGGACTGGAAGATGGCCAATGTAACACCAATTTTCAAAAAGGGATCCAGGGGGGATCCGGGAAATTACAGGCCAGTTAGCTTAACGTCTGTTCCAGGTAAACTGGTTGAAGGCATTATTAAAGATAAAATTAGTACGCATATAGAAGGACAAGCCCTACTGAAAAAGAATCAACACGGCTTCTGTAAAGATAAGCCCTGTCTCACTAACCTTTCAGAGTTCTTTGAGAGTGTCAATAAACATGTAGACAGGGTGATCCTGTAGACATTGTCAAAAGCCTTTTGGAAGCCCAAGTAAACAAAGTCCCTCACCAAAGACTCCTGAGCAACCTTAGCAGTCATGGAATCAGAGGACAGGTCCTCTTATGGATCAGTAACTGGTTAAAAAACAGAAGGCAGAGAGCAGGAATAAATGGTAAATTCTCCCAATGGAGGGAAGTAAATAGCGGGGTCCCACAAGGATCTGTATTAGGACCAATGCTTTTCAACCTGTTCATAAATGATCTGGAATTAGGAGTGAGCAGTGAAGTGGCCAAGTTTGCGGATGGCACCAAATTATTTAGGGTGGTTAAAACAAAAAGGGATTGTGAAGAGCTCCAAAAGGATCTCTCCAAACTGGGAGAATGGGCATCTAAATGGCAAATGCAGTTCAATGTAAGCAAGTGTAAAGCGATGCATGTTGGGGCAAAAAATCCCATGTTCAAATATATATATAACCTGATGGGATCTGAGCTAGCAGTGACTAACCACGAAAGAGATCTTGGGGTTGTGGTGAACAGCTCGATGAAGATCTGTGTGTCACCCCAGTGTGTGGCCTCTGTAAAAAAGGCAAACCCCATGTTAGGCATAATTAGAAAAGGGATTGAGAATAAAACTGCCAACATCATACTTGTTGTTGTTGTTTATTCGGTCAATCGCTTCCGACTCTTCGTGACTTCATGGACCAGCCCATGCCACAGCTTCCTGTCGGCCACTGCCACCTCCAGCTCCCCCATGGTCGAGTCCGTCACCTCCAGAATATCATCCATCCATCTTGCCCTTGATCGGCCCCTCTCCCTTTTGCCTTCCACTTTCCCTAGCATCAGCATCTTCTCCAGGGTATCCTGTCTTCTCATTATGTGGCCAAAGTACTTCAGTTTTGCCTTTCATATCATTCCCTCAAGTGAGCAGTATGGCTTTATTTCCTGGAGTATGGACTGGTTTGATCTTCTTGCAGGCCAAGGCACTCTCAGAATTTTCCTCCAGCACCACAGTTCAAAAGCATCTACCTTCGCTCAGCCTTCCTTATGGTCCAGCTCTCGCAGCCATAGGTTACTACGGGGAATACCATTCCTTGAACTATGCGGACCTTTGTTGTCAGTGTGATGTCTCTGCTCTTAACTATTTTATCAAGATTTGTCATTGCTGTCCTCCCAAGAAGTAAACGTCTTCTGATTTCCTGGCTTCAGTCAGCGTCTGCAGTAATCTTTGCGCCTAGAAAAAAAGTCTGTCACTGCCTCCACGTTTTCTCCCTCTATTTGCCAATTATCAATCAAGCTGGTTGCCATAATCCTGGTTTTTTTGAGGTTTAACTGCAACCCAGCTTTTGCACTTTCTTCTTTCACCTTCGTCATGAGGTTCCTCAGCTCCTCCTCGCTTTCAGCCATCAAAGTGGTGTCATCTGCATATCTGAGATTGTTAATGTTTCTTCCAGCAATTTTAACTCCAGCCTTGGTTTCATCAAGCCCAGCACGATGCATGATACATCATACTGCCTTTATACAAATCTATGGTACAACCACACTTAGAATACTGTCTACAGTTCTGGTCACCACACCTAAAAAAAGATATTGTAGAGCTGGAAAAGGTGCAGAAAAGGGCAACTAACATGATCAAGGGACTGGAGTATCTCCCCTATGAGAGAAGGTTACAACAGTTCAGATTGTTTAGCTTGGAAAAAAGGGAGGGTAAGTAAGGGGAGACATGATAGAGGTCTACAAATTATGCATGGTTTGGAGAATGTGGAGAGGTAGACATTTTTCTCCCTCTGTCAAAATACTAGAACCTGGGGTCATCCTATGAAGTGGATTGGTGGGAGATTCAGGACAGATAAAAGGAAGTACTTCTTCACACAGCGCATAGTTAAACTATGGAATTTGCTACCACGTGAAGTAGTGATGGCCACCAGTTTAGATGGCTTTAAAAGGGGGTCAGACAAATTCCTGGAGGAAAAGGCTATCAATGGCTATCAGTCCTGATGGCTATGTGCTACCTCCAGTACCAGAGGCAGTGAGCCTATGTACACCAGTTGCTGGGGAACATGGGTGGGAGGGTGCTGTTGCGCTCATACCCTACTTGTGGGTCCCTGGTTGACAGCTGGCTGGCCACTGTGTGAACAGAATGCTGGACTAGATGGACCCTTGGTCTGATCCAGCATGGCTCTTCTTATGTTCTTAAACATTCAGTAGGATTAAACTTGGACCTAAAAAGCTCAGGAAGATGAAAAGGTGATTGCCTGGCTGCATTTGTAGGTCTAGTAAACACACGAGGAGGGTGAGCACACTAGTCCCCTTCCATGACTATTTCTGTCACCTTCTACATGTGCAGGGTGACTTTCTGAAGGAGAGAGCCTCCTGTAACTGTGAAGGCTCTCCAGGATTTGTAACCTTGAATTTGCAGGATGAGGCTATTCAGGTTCACCACAGTGCACCTCTCCAAGTCAGAGCAACACCCCTTTAAAGTCCTAAGGAGCAGGATTTTGTCAATAATCAGGGTTAACTGGGAATATAAGGTCTTGGTTAGACTAGGTTTTATCAGAGCAGCAACTTCTACTGTATCTATGAGTTTTTCTAGGTCCTATGATACCCATCTCTGACTGACAGAGTGAAAAAGGTCCAGAAACTATTGTTAGTACAAAATATAGCAGCTAGGGTACTGACTGGAATTGGGCATTATGATCGGATTACACCAGTACTGTACCATTGTCACTGGCTCCCAGTTCATTTCTGGACCCATTTCAAGGTGCTGGTGTTAACTTATAAAACCCTTCACAAAGCCCAGTTTGGAGCCACAGTATCTGAAGGACTATTTCTTCCCATATGTTCCTGCCCATGCCCTGAGAGTGTCATCTGAGGTTTTGCTCTGAGTGTCCCAACACACTGAGATTTCATGGGGGGCTACTCAGAAGCAGTCCTTTTGTGCAGTGAACCCCAACTTGTAGAATACCTTCCCTAGAGAGGTCTGCCTGGCACTACTTCGTTGTCTTTTTGGCACCAAGCAAGGAAATATCTTTTTTATTCTCTCAGGCCTTTAAAAAGCATTGTTAATACAGCTTGCTTTATTCTTTATTATGCTTTAATAATCTTCTCTGTGTTTTTAGCTGCTCAGTTATTCATCTCTTTTAAATGGTGAATTTTTGTTGCTGCTTTTCAAACAATAATTTTTAATGTGTTTTATTACCGATTTTATCACTGGTTTTATTATTTTTGCTTTTATTATGTATGTCACCCTGAGAACTTCAGCTGTAAGGTGACTCATAAAGCGAATTAATAATAATAATGAATATCAGCCAACTGAATATGAGCCAACAATGTGATGTGGCTGCAAAAAAGGCAAATGCTCTTTTGGGCTGCATTCATAGAAGCAGAGCTTCCAAATCCCGGGAAGTACTAGTTCCCCTCTACTCAGCACTGGTTAGGCCTCATCTAGAGTACTGTGTCCAGTTCTGGGCACCGCACTTTAAGAAGGATGCAGACAAGCTGGACAGGGTTCAGAGGAGGGCAACAAGGATGATCAGGGGACTGGAAACAAAGCCCTATGAAGACAGACTGGAAGAACTGGGCATATTTAGCCTTGAGAAGAGAAGACTGCAGGGAGATAGGATAGCGCTCTTCAAGTACTTGAAAGGTTGTCATGGAAAGGAAGGCCAGCATCTCTTCTTGATCATCCCAGAGTGCAGGACATGGAATCATGGGCTCAAGTGACAGGAAGCCAGATTCCGGCTGAACATCAGGAAAAACTTCCTGACTGTTAGAGCAATACGACAATGGAACCAATGACCTAGGGAGGTGATGGGCTCTCCCACGCTGGAGGCATTCAAGACGAGGCTGGACAGCCATCTGTCGAGGATGCTGACTTGGATTCCTGCATTGAGCAGGGGTTTGGACTCGATGGTCTTATAAACCCCTTCCAACCCTACTCTTCTATGATTCTATGAGAATAATACCACCACCTGTTCCCTGTTACTGGAGACCTGCTCCCCATTGCTGGTGTCTCTCTGCCTCTGGTTGCCACCCCCTGGACCTGGTCCAGCACCCTGCAGGCTCTTATTAGAGGCTCTGAGTTTGCACATGATTAAAATAAAGCATTTTGCAGGTTCAGAGCCACTATGTTCTTCAAGCAGAAAGTAAAAATGCCAAGTTTAAATTAAACATGTAATACTCAGTTTAAATTGAACTTGCAGGACTATTTTCTCTAACCAAGAGGAGCCACCAATACACTGCACAGAACCAAAGGTTCTCTGTTCTGCACGGACTCCAGAGGCTTGTCACTCCTGAAAATGTTGTCTACAGAAGGCAGAGTTTCCCTTAGTTCTGTACCCACTTTATTTTAACAACGTGTGCACTATAACTGTGCCTGCTCCATTCTGAATCCTTTTCAGCATGCATGGGATAATGTTCATGGGGGAAAATAAATATATAGAACCGTAATATTTAAGCAAGAGCACAGTCTCAGGCTCCTAGCAGAGCAGCACGGAAGAAAGGGAGACACTTCAGAGGTCTTCAACTGAATAGTAGAAAGCCATTTCGTTACCAAGGAAACTGAACAGTGGTTGTAGCTCATTGAAACTCGGATCAGAAGAGAGAAATACTGTGTTATCGCAATATATTGTGTCAAGATCATCGGTATAACATGACTTGGGGAAACACACACACCACAGTTTATCGCCTCCTGTTATTTTTAGCAACAGAATTATTTTATAGGGCCACTGTTATAAGTGTATACAGGACTCAATCCATTCCAAAAAGAGCAGGTTTTTTTTCAAATGGGGGTGGGAGTTTTACTTTGATTGTATCTGAATTGCAGTGGAGATCCACTTTTAAAATTACAAGAACACAAACGCCAGATTTGGAAAAGGTAAATACTGTTGTGTGCACGCATATCACCAAATCGATGGTAAAGGCAGAGGGAAGACAATGTTAGTTATCCACCGCCAGTGTTTTTTTCCCTCTCCATAAACCTTGTGAGATGAGATGATGATGATAATGGTATTTTAAAAGCACCATTGTGAACAAGAGATTTACAGAATAGCGTAAGAAAAAATAGAGGTTCTGATCCTGAGAAGCTTCCAGTCTAAATTTCAGCAAATGGAGAGACAAAGGGACAGAAGGCAAGAAATCATAAGATATAATGTGGAATTAATATCCATGAATGCAGTTCCACATACTTAGGGAGGCTGGCTGATCCTGTTACCCAGCTACAATGGCTGCCACTACTCGAAGGCTAATACCAGCATATAGCACTTGGAATCCCAAGCTCCCCCAGCAGCAAAGCCAAAAGCCTAGCAGCAATATCAGTGAAAAGTACAGCAGCCAATCCTGCAGAGTTCTTGGTACCTATATTACCAATAAACTAATCCCATTGCTCTATTTTGATTGTGCACACAGAAGGAGTGGGAGGACCAACACAGGAGTTGGTTTGCGTGTGTGTGTATGTCTACGATATATCCCCAGTCATAATGCAAGCGGGCCCCACCGAGACTGACAAGTCCAGTGTAGACAGTACGAAGAAGAATAAAGATAAGCTTTGCAAACGGAAAAATAATGCCAAGACAGGTAGTTTAACAAGCTCCACACATCTGAATATTTATTTTGGTTTATTTGTATTCACGTATTCCACCCACGCACATGCACACGCGCGCACACACACACACACACAGAGCCCTTCTAAGTGCTTAATTTGCATTGCTCCATTGGTTTTAATTAATCTTACTCTAGGCTAGGAAGCCTGATGAGCATGGAGAACTTTCGAAAAGTAACAGCCAAAAAGGTTGTTTTCTCTTGCTTCAGATGCTTAAATTCCAGATTTTATAAACTGGAGCATTGCAAACAAAAAGCTTAACCACTCCTGGAAACACATAATTCCTTATTTCTAATTAGATGTACAACAGAAACCCTATGGAGCATCGTCATAGATTCAGGTTCTTTGCTAAAATGGGCTCTAAATAGCCAAGTCACTCCAAAATCAGTCATACACGTTGCATTAGGCTGACCATATTTCCATGAGACAAAAACAGGATATTGGGATGACAAAAATGGGACGGGGTTATGTAATATTCCGTATTCATGAAAAAGACGATAACAAAAGTTTTATTAGAGAAAGAATCTCTATGGGCGGAATGATGGTAGAAATAACAGTAAGACTCACCCTCCTGGCTCCCACACGCTGAATGGGGCTTAGCGACCGCCTCTTGAATTCCCCGCCACCGCAGACAAGCAAGGGGGCGGCGTCTGATCATCGCTAGCTCAAGAAGCCTGGCCCTGACTAGATAAAGTAAATGGAACTTCCTCTTTCATCACACTAGTAGTTTTACTGCACACACTGATCAGCATAGAGCCTTATGATAAACGCGTTCAGTGTTTTACAAAAAATTAAAAACCGGACAAAATTGCCATTTATGTTAAAACGATGGGACGGTTGGGAAATATGAAAAAAAAAACGGTACTGTCCCATTTAAAACGGTATGTATGGTCAGCCTATGTTGTATATGATTAGCTTTGGAGAATGGGGCTTGGAGAGTCCAAGATCTTGGAAGCTGATTCTGTTCTATGAGTTCTGTATACACAGAATAAAAGCTAGTTTCAAAATCGAAGTATTTACTTGAGTGGTGTTAAGTTCCCCAGTTCCCAGTGTGGATGGCATACATTTCTTGGAATCCCCTGACACATTCCTACCTTATTATATTTTAAATAAAATAAATAGAAGTAATATAATTGACCCAAATATATAAGAACAAGAGTATAAATGAGATTCCCTAGAAAATTTCTCCAAATGTTATGTGTAAGTCCATAAAGAGCCCACTATATTGGAACATCTCTGAAAACCCATTAACTTAATAATAATGAGTAACATTAACTAGAATAGAAGCAGAATAAAGTCAGCCCAATGAATATTAGCTTCTAAAATGCACTTAAAGTGGTATCCTTGAATGATGTTTTAAAGTCTGCTTCCTCCAATACAGGGAGTTTATTTTACTTATTTATTCAACTTATTCAAGTTGCCAAATATTTCTTTCTCCTCCCTCCACCCCAACAGTGTTTTCTAGCAGTCACAGAAAGTAGACTAGATAAGTGCCAATTGTTCAAGTAGAATCCAAGCTCAAAGCAAAGATCTAGCAAACTCCAGCAGAACATGTTGGAGGTAAATTGTTGTTTTATCCCTATGCGGGGGAAAGGAGGCTAATATTATTCACTGCTGAAGCTCCACAGAGTTTCAGCGATAGCAGAGCTTCTACTGAGGGCCAAGATACTTTGAGAGAAAGATATACTATGAAAGAGGCATGGTAGATCCACGGCAACCTGCTTGGGAGACAGGAGGGCTCCTAGCGGTACCAATCAAAAGACACTGTGCAGCAATTCTGCCTTTTCTTCCTTAATGGGTTTTTTTTTCTGGTAAGAAAAAAGATGGAAGTGGTGGGAAAACATGTGAGGGCTACACATTGAAGACAACTGTAGTCTGGACTCCCCATAGAATTCCGTGAATGAAACAGGATGATAGCACAACAAAAACCTCATTTGGAATCACTTTAGGTCAATTATGGATGTAAATGATGATGAATGTTCTCTAAGCTAACAGTGAAAGCCCTAAATATTTGGGAAACCTTAGTTTTGACTGACGAAGCCCTCTAATTGCAAATCTTTCTCTGCTGGAGCTGGCTCTTTCAGGAGACGATCACAGCAAAGGCCATATGCACTAAAATATCACTTTTCAAGCCTAGCATCTATGAATAAGCGACCTTGGGTTTCTATTGTCTGTGTGCAGTGATGCAGCCACATAAATAAATCCAAGATTTGCTTTTGCGAGAGAAAACCCCTGAGAGCGTATAGCCACCAGTCTAAAAGGGAAGACACGCGTTAAAGTAGCTCATTAAGAACATTACTCAGCACCAGACTATCGTACTAATCAATCAATTTAAATTAACAAGAGGCAAGTTTACCACAAAGTAGTTAAATCATAGATCACTTGAAATCATTAGGGTACTGCCTGGTGAGCTGGAGCCCAGACATTTTGTACAAGGCAACCCAATTACAAGAAAAGTATGAAAACTGGACATTCTTAACATGTCTCAAATTATCATATTTGGGGACTCAAATTATCATATCTCAACTTAGTAAGTCGAGATATGAACAAGGCTTTACCCTTTGCATGCAGCCCCATCACTCCTCCCATCATAGAGCAACCAGTCAAACTGGGATACCTTTAATTAATCACAGTTTCCTGTTTTGCTGGAACTGGGAAACTATGGTTACTAGCTTTGGAACAAGCCAGGATATCCAACAACCCTAAAAATGTACACAAATGTGTTGTTTTACTACCCCAAGCTATTTTTCCATTGTATCCTGGGTTGGTAAAACACCCCACAATCTCAAATGTGTCTGTGGTATCATAAGAAGTGTGTTTTAAACTCAAAATATTAGAAATATTAGAAAAGGATCATAAATCATCGAGGTAAAACTTTAGGCAAACATTATTAATACAAACTAACATTTTTGTGCTCATTGGGGTATTTTTCTAACCCCATAAGAAATCTGTCTCTGATGAAATAAATGTTCCCCCAATGAAATCCCTTGGCTTGTACCAACCTACTGACACTCAGAGTACTTAAGCTTGCTTCCCTAGATCAGTTTTCTTTTGAAAAACCCATGGGGACATTTTTATACCCCAGTACATTGCTTGTGTTTGGGGGATAAAGACACCCCAATGGCAAAATCAATAGATTTTGGGGATATTTTATGCCTCAGACATGTTTTTGTTTCTGCATATATAAGACTGAGCTTCCTGGGCAGGATCCAAACGCAATGACATCATAAATATATAGGGCTGCTTCTGTTGCACCCCTTCAAAAGTCCAAGCCAAATGCAATGGCGGCAGGTGCATATAAGCCCATATCTGCTGCAATCATATTGAAATTGGTGTGTTGTATAGAATTTTAACAGCAAAATGGGCACACTGATGAAAGGTATTGAACCCTTCCCCCTACTCATGCTTCCTTCGATACTTTCAGATTCTCAGCCAGATTCTCATACAGCTGAGAGAAAACTGCTTGGGGGAGAGCATCTGCAGGGAGACAGAGTTAGAATCCTTTGCCTATGTGCCCCTCTTGCTGTTCAAATTTGACCCCACCCCTGAGTTCTATGTGATTTTGGCAGATTCAGATTTAAACGTGCAAATCTCATGTTGTCACACGTAGCATAGCTCAGAGAGAAAAGCCAAAATAGGGAGGAAAGAACCAGAAAAGAGCTATGCTAATTGGCAATTTCATCCAGTTTGCCCCTGAGGGTGGGGGGTGGGGGAGAGATCAAGAGAATAAAATGGCTATTTATGTATTTATTTAAAACATTTCTGTCCTACCCTATATCATTAAGCTCTCAGGGCAGCATACAGATAAAATCAATTTAAACAGTATAAAACAGGCTAGGGAGGTAATAGGAGCCTGGTATTGATTTAGGTAACTGCTAAGTTCTACCCATAACATGTCAGGTCAACCCTAAAGAGCCCAGTGGCCCAGTTTAGCAATTCACGCTCACAACCTATGACCAGGCCGAGCATAGGTTGCTGATTGAAAGTAGAAGTGAGGAGCGTGTGAGAGGCAGTGCCCTAGCTCACTCCCACTCATATGAACCAGGTCAAAGTTAAGATGCTTCCCCAACCTGTCTCCCTCCAGATGTTTTAGACTACAATCCTCATCATCCCCAGCCATTGGCCATGATAACTGGGGCTGGTGGGAGTTGTAGTCCCATGTTGGGGATGGCTGAACTAATGAATAGTATTAGAGGCACCTATGTTATAAATGGAAGTCAGTGCCAAAACTAAAATTCTTCTCCACCCTGGGAGTAAGCAGCAATGGCATGGATGAGCACCGCTATGTCCCTAAAATGAGTGTTATTCCACATCCCACCCCTGGAGGCAGCTGCCATAGTTGTGCGTCATCTATTCATTTTCGCATTGAAATGTTTAATAAGTGTATATCTACAGGCCACAGTTGAGTGGTTACCATGTAAGCAGACAATCATTCATAACCAGATGCCACAGTACATCTTTGAATCCAAAATAAAAACATGATAGTTAATCTTCATTTGAATAGACTTGGAAAGTGGTTCTTTGGAATATAAATATGTATCTCCAAACTTATTGTAACATTTTCTTACTGTTTGCATACGTACTACTGTTTAATATTTATGCAGCCATTCTGAGGACATGTACGCATCTGTTCCTATTTTCCAGGTACATGAGCCACAATGTTTAGAATGAATTTTAAAAGCAGGTAATTCAATCTTAAGAGGCAAATGGAATAACATATTTCCAAAATGATCCAACAAGGGAAATCTTAGCATAGAATACCCCTAGCACTTTAATTCAAACAGTTCATCCATCCATGGCAGGGAGCCATAACAACATGCAGGGTAAATGTCTCTGCAGTACTATTGCTAATTGAAAAAGTGAACACTATTTATTAAAGACTGCTCAGGATGAGTCTAGGAAACCACAGGAAATTTGGCTTCTGTATAACAGTTTTAAAAGAATCAATGCTACTGCTACTACAAATGGCTATTTTTCCCCCCAATTTTTTTTTCAAAGACATTTTTACTATATTAAAGCAATCTCTCTTTATCTTAATGTAAATGAGGATAATTGAGATAACATTTCCCTTTAGCCAACCAAAATAGGCACATCATTTAAACCATCTTAAATACACTTTCAAGAGGTACACGTGCAATTTACTTAGAGAACTGTGTCTGTGCCATGCTGCCCAGAATTCCTGGATGCTCCTGCAAGCATCCATGGCAGCATCCAGGCTCTGAGGCCCTGTCACAACATGTACTGGAGTTCTCCCTGGCTTCCCTCCTTGCCTCAAAAAGTTGAAAAAGTGGGAAGTAGAGGGAAGAGGTCTACTACTTATTATAGGTGGAAATGGATCCATGCTGGATCCTCTGAGAGGAAGTGCGGTATAGTGCTTACTGTTGGACTAGGAGCAGGCAGGGAGACCCAAGTTCAAATGCTCACTCAACCACAAAGCTCATCAAGTGACCTTGGGACAGTCACTCTTTGTCAGCCTAACCCAGCTCACAGGTTTGCTGTAAGGATGAATGGAGGAGGAGAGAGAATCACGAAGGCTGCCCTGAGCGCCTTGAAGGAAAGCCAGGATAGAAATGAAATAAATACAGCATTTTGGGGAATGAACCAGACCTGATGAATCTACTGGTGGGAGATTCCAAAAGTCCAGCATCCACACACACACACATTTTCATATGAACGTATGCGGGTATCTTATCATTGATCTATTCACGCGAATACTCTCGGCCGGTAGCAGCTCTCTAAAATCTTAGGCGCAGGTTTTTCCTAGCTTTGCTACTTGAGGTCTGGAGATGCCAGGGCCTAAACTGGGAACCTTCTGCATGCAAAGTATATTATGCAAATTTTGCTCTGCTGGGGACCAACATGATCAGTGGTATTTCTCAAATAGATAAAAAGTTAGCTGAGTCCTATTGTGTCATTGGAGGAGGGTGGATGGAGAGAGGCACGTGAAATGTAGAACAGCGGCAAAAAGTTGGAGTAATTTTAACTTGGGGAACTATGTATTGAATTGTATGCCATGCTCTGGATTTTATAAAACCTACTCTTCCACTTTATACTGTAATCCATTCCTGCTCTTTATTATACTTGCCTAACCACCTGTACAGTTGTGGCAATAAACTTACATCGGTCCTGAAAACAAGAATATAGGCCCCCTTTCTCTCTCTCTCTCTCTCTTAATAAAACCCTCTGAATTCAGTGCTTCCACAGCGTAGCACTGTCATGTGCATTACAATCTGAGAGTTACATTAGCAAGCCTTGAACATTCTGAATTGAAGTATTCAAGTTTTAAGATGGATGGCTGAGCTTCCTAGAAAAACACATTACACTAGAGATGGAGCATTATTTAAACAGACTTGAATGTAGATGAACATCTCCCAGTCAGAACACAAGTTTAACATTCCACTGGTGTCTTTGTCCAGGTGAAGACTATTTCCTAGATTTAATAATAATAAAAAAGCCCATCCATCAGTGTGCTGCAGGGAAGCCACCAGGGAGGGAACTTCCTGTGTGTCTCTCACCTCCTCCAACTGCTTTTGTGCCCTTCAATGCCCTCACTTTGCTTTTGTGTCCTTCACCGCCCTCACTTTGCATGGCTCTGTCCCAGCCAGTTTTATGAGTAAACTGAGCATCTGTTCCCCAACCCTTTGTGAAGAAGGCCTTTCAGCAAGTCACGTGTAATCAGGCCAGAGTTATGTGTGGCCATACCCAGATTTAGAAGGAAGGGTGTGTCCTGGAGCCCATCCCCAAATACAATTCCTAAAACTGGTGCAGGGGCCTTGAGTTGAATCTAGAACTGGCAAATCCAGCAACGCTAAAGCTAGAAGCTGAAGTGTGGGGTGCACCGGGGGAAAAGACACTGCAAGAGCGGCCACCTACGAATCACCAAAAAAGAGGAAATGCATCACCAATGAAGAGGATAGCAATTTGCATAAAATGTACATATACTAATTTATATATAAAGATGCACATTTAGAAATAATTTAAATAGAAATACAGGACATCTCAAGACAATGTAGAAGACTATGACCACATGACACATGTGCCTGCCTGTTCAGTCTGCTGTTCAGGTGCTAACTGTTGATGGGCAATAGGTCACGTGCTCCTTTTTCTTTAAACCAGAATTGGACAGGACAGGCCTTCAAATGGGGGATGGTGCTCTGGCAGCCTTTCAAACAGAGGATTATCCTTTGTAAAAGAGGACATTTGGTTGCCCTAGATACTGCTCTGTCAGACCAGGCAAAGACAGGAAGCCAGTCCCTTAGTATTCAGACCAGGCCTGCATGGACAACACTGGGTGCCCTGTGGTGAGCCCTGGTGGGATCACCTTGCAGCAGACAGTGGTGGCCAGCCACGGCCACAGGACTCAAGCAGCAGTGGGCAGCTGGGTTCAGCTGACACTTTCTATTTCCCCACTATGCTGAGGTAAAGCCACTTCAGGTCTTTGTGAGAAATCCCTGCTCCCCGCCTCCCCAACAATGCTATGTCTGGGTCACTGTAGCAAAATTAAAATGGTGGCTAAGCCCAGCTGCCCAATGCTGCCGAGAGGGATGGGCCAAGGGAAGAGACAAATAATGTGCAAGCATTGGCAGCAGGCCCGTGGGCCCTTTGGTCCAGGCCGCTGCTCAAAGATGCCGGGTACTATTACTAGCTCTGAGGCCCAGCCAACAGAGAGATTTCACAGCATCTGCCAATCACAGAGGCCACTGCTGCATACCCCTAATTCCCATCTTTGCTCGAAGGAAGCTCTGAGGTTTGAATAGAGAATGCCCAAGGCAATCCACCTGACTAGATCCCAGCCTCCAGCTACAACATCCAGAGGCCAAGCCCTGAAGTCCCTGACACTATGTGGGCTAGGCCAGGAGTAGCTTAGCGGGTTCCCTTAGTTGGGGCACATTCACAAGACGCAAGCTGCTGAGCCCAGCTGTGAGCAGAATGACCACAGTGCATGTGAAGAATATTCTCCCCATTCACACATTCCAGTGTCATCTTTCCTCCCCCTCCAGTTTTTCAGGTCAGCCAGGAAGCAGAGTGGAGAACAAAGTGACTGGGCCACAGAAAAAAGGAGAATATTTCATTCCTAGTTCTTGTGCTCCACCCTCAATACGCGTCTTCCCTCCCACTACTGGATATGCTTGTCCCAGAGAGTACAGCGCAGGAAGCACTGACAGCAGGTCACCTCTAGGGGAGAAAACACAGATAGGCGGGGACCCTTCTTTAGAAGTCAGCTCCTAGTCAGTGGCAAATAACCAGGCAGTATTTTATACATTTTGTGTGCGTGTTGCACAAACATACTTACTTAGATTGCTTACGTAAAAGAGTGATTTTAAAACCTTGTTTTACTCTGTAGTAGGTTGGGTTTTTAAAACTGTATTTAAAAATACAAAACATTCATCAAAAGCATTCATAATTTAAAAGCATATAAAGCGCCACAGTTCTATTACACTTTCAAATTGAAAAAATTGTTAACCAGCATCCTGCCGGAGACAGCAATTCTGGGGGAAGATAAAACTTCTTCTACCTATGTGTGGTATGGGTTTTTTTTTAGGTTTGCCACAACAGCCTCTCAAGGGTGTCATATGAAATATTACACAGAAGGCAGCAAAATATATCCATGCTTTTACAGATAAAAAATAGAGGCAGAGGTTTGGCCACTTGATGCTCATAAAGTTACAGTATAGATTTTATAGAACTTAAGTTATTTTATAGCCTAAAAGATCATAACAATGTCAACACAAACATAGCATATTGCATAAACTTAAATATAACAGTAGCATAGAATCAGAGTACTTGGGTCTGGCATCTTCTCTTCAGCTTGAATGTCAAGCACACCAGATGCAGCAACCCAGACAGTTGTGGAACTATATCTGCATACCCCACAATGTTTTTGACTCCCCTCTCCCCAACAACTGCTGGTAACTCATTTTTAAAATGTGGCGGAGTTTCAAAAGAAGTGTCACAAGGGTCTGGGTGCTCAAAAACATCAAGAACCTACTGGGATCCTTAGAAATGCTCTCAGGATTATGACCTAAAACTATACATTTTCTAATGACAGTAGCAAAATTGTCACAGTTTTGGCAGCCTGAGGATGGGATGGGCCGTAGATTGCAGAAATTCCGTAAAGGTGAGGAAGCAAAGTCCCCCTCCCCCAAAGTTTTTGGCTGGTATTTTTTCAATACCACTGAAAGAATTTGTCCACTCAGGAAGTGAAATTATTATTCTTCAGCGTTAACACTTACTGCAATTTGTTATGGAATATGATACTGTTAGAAAAAGACTGTCCTCTTATTTTTTGGCTGTCAGCTGTTTGCTAGACCTTTGAGCTATTAGTCATAATTATTGAGCCCACCGGACACATGTCCAGTGGCAGTGTACATCTGTTAAAAAGGGGAAGTCTGGTGAGACAGTCACATAAGCATAATCAGAAATAAACATGTTGACACAGTCGTGCTCTAAGGAGTCAGCTAACGGCTCAGTCAGTTGACATGGTGTAGCTAACAAAAAATTGTAAAGGGGAGGGGGTATAAAAAGACTTATGCTTGCTTAGCTCGGGGTCCAGACTGCTGACTGCTCTGCACCCGTTTTGCAAAGCGTTCAATAAAATAGTGTTGGATCCACTGCTGCCTGTCTGGCATCCTTTCTTTCAACCAGAAGCAAGAACTTTTTATCTAACAATTTGGTGCCGTGACTTGGATCCTGCTTCGGGGCGCATCCCCTTTGCGCTGAACCGAGGGGCCGCGGAGGAGAAGTGGCCACAGGCGGTTGTTTACACTGCCTTCTCCTCACGACGGCGGCGGCGAAAGCGCTTGGGGACCAACGCCAGAGGAAGAGGGAGACGTGATCACTCCTTTTAGGCACCAGCAGTGGATCAATAAAGCAGCTGGACGCAGCTGCGGGCGGGACAGAAGAGGCTTTTGGGGTAAGTGAAACAGCTTACATTAGGGGATAAACGCGGGACGGTGGTGTGCTTGTGATTGTGTGAGACGCCTACGAGCGAAGCGAATGAGGAGCCCCGATCTGCATTTCCCTACCCCGGAGACGGGCTGGGTCAGAGGAGGGCGAAGCGCGAGAATTGTTGATTGAAATCTCCACCGTCATGGGCGGGTCCCAATCCAGGCCTACAGGAGAGTCCCATATGCCCTTGGAGTGTTGTTTGCGCAACTGGTCACATTTTAAGCAAGATTATAGAACTAAGATGACAAAGGATCGCCTTGTCCTTCTTTGTGCCCGGGAATGGCTGGTAGTAGAACCCAAATGGCCACCCGAGGGGTCTTTTGACCCAACCCTGGTATCTGCTGTGCGTATAATAGTAACACAGAGGGGAAGTTGAGACCAGTTCCCCTATATTGATTCATGGGCGACCTGCGTACCCCTTGGCGGCAAGCCCGCTCCGTGGGTTGTCAAATGCATGTCTCTGGCCCCTCCTGTGATGGTCAATAAGAAACCAACCATCCTTGCGGGGGCATGGGCCAGGTTTAAAGAGGAACACCCCCAGGCAACTGAGGATGAGACGGCAGCAGCTCTGCCCACAGGACGGCCTGATTGGGGGGTAGCCATGGCGGCACAGAAACAGCTACATGCTGAGTATTTTCGGTTCGTTTTAGCGGGCATGAAGCAAGCCGCGCGGGGGGCCCCCAATTTGCAAAAAGTCCTGACTTTAAAACAAGACAAAAACGAACCTCCTGCCATGTTCCTCCAAAGGCTAAGGGAAGCCTTCGCCAAGTATACTGATATTGACTTGAAGGACCCAAATAATTTAAGGATTCTCACGACTCAGTTTGTGGGAAATAGTTGCCAAGACATCAAAAAGAAGTTGCAGAAAGTTGAGAGAAGATTGGTGGCTGACCTAAGTGTTTTAGTAGAGCTCAGAAAGTTTATGAAAGACAAGAGGCAAGCGAAGCTCCTCGCTGCGGTTCTCAGACCCAACAAAGGAGGAGCTAAGAAGAGAGGAAAAGGAGGGAGGAAGGGGTCCTCCGTGAGAAGAGACCAGTGTGCCTTCTGTAAGAAAATTAGGCACTGGAAGCGTGACTGTGAAGCCTTGAGGCAAAAAGAGAGAGAGGAGGGTGTGGAGGGGGGGGCAGAAAGGATTTTGCATGAACAAGAAAGAGACTAAGACAGACCGGGGCCCAGCCCCCTCTGAGCTGTCTCTGAGGCAAGACGGGACCCCATAGTCAAAATTAAAGTTGGGGGCTGCTCCTACGATGCCCTTGTAGATACAGGGGCCGCCCTGTCCATCCCCCCCCCTTAGCCAACCACCAACGGGAAGTGGGGGATCTACCACCATAATGGGGGTCGAGGGAAGGGCAACCCAAGTGCCTCTTTCTCGTCCCTTGCTCACCAAGGTTGGGAAAACACACCTAGCACATGCATTTGTCTGTACCCCCTCCTGTCCGGTGGCATTGTTAAGAAGGGACTTATTGACTAAGCTCCAAATTGAGATTGCTTTCACTTCTGACGGAAGGATAGAAGTACAGCTCCCCAAGCAACAGAGGAGTAACTATCAAATGGCCCTTTCAAAGGTCGCAGAGGAGCCCGCCCCAGAGGCAGACGAGGACTGGTGCTTAATAGAAAACAGAGTCAATCCCCTAGTTTGGGCCAGGGTCGGAAGGGCCTCTCGTGCCAAGTTGGCAACACCGTCAGCTGAAGTCCGTACAAGATAAGGTCTCCAAGAAGGAGTTCATCCGCTTGGCACAGACCCTCAAGTATTACAGCTATCTCAAATTTGACCTCTGCATCACAGACTTCCCCGAAAAGGGCTGCTACATCATTGTGGGGGCTGAGAATAGTAAGCTGAACTTCCAGGTCAAGCTGCCCAATGACCAGATCAAGGAGGGAAGTTTCAAGGTGACCCGAATGCGCTGCTGGCGGGTCACTTCCTCGGTCCCCGTGCACAACGAGATATCAGGCCCTACCGCTGGCAAGTGAGAGGTGAAGCTAGAACTTGCCTTTAAGTACCTGATAAATAAAGACTGCCTACAGTGGGTCACAATCACCAGCCTGCAGGCCATAATGCTGAGCATCTGCCTGCAGTCTATGGTGGATAAACTGATAATGAAAAAAAAAAATCAAGAGGCAGCATCCGCAAGATGTTCTGCAGGCGAGTCAGTGGAGCCCTGCAGCAGCCAGGCAGCCAGCAAGCAGTAAAGGCTCCCCCTCTTTTGGATTCTCCTGATGCAAGCAGGGAGTCTATTGCAACAGTCTCAAGCAAGTTGGGCTCCGTCAGTCCGCGTGCCATTAGCCGTTCCAGCTCTTCTGCTGACATTGGGGCCAACTACACCTTTGAGGGCATTGGTGATAAAGACCTCTAGGGGCCCTGCCCTGACGCAACTCTGTGGGATATAAAATCTCCTCCTGGGTAGATCTCCATGTGCCTCAACCCCAGCCAGCTGCCCACCCTCTTGTCTACATAGATGGGGAGACGGCGCGACCGCTGTATGAGGCACTGCAAAAAGATAAATTAGATAAATGGAAATGGACTAAAAAGATAAATAAGTCTTTCCTCAGTCTCAAAGCTGCCCTTGTGTCGCCACCTGCCCTAGCCATACCAAATCCCAGTGGACAATTTAGACTCTATGTGCATAAAAATAAAGGCATAGCCTCGAGAGTACTTTGCCAGCGAAAGGGCCCCTCCTGGAGGCCGGTGGGATATTACTCCAAGGTCCTTGATGTCGTGGCAAGAGGCTGGCCGGGTTGCTTAAGGGCAAATGAGGCCGCAAAGAGGGCAGCCAAAGAAAGAATCCAAGAGACATTTCTTGTCTTACCCAGAAGAGAGGAGCCCCCACATACTCCCCTTCTGAGTTACAGATGGCGCAAGAACACAGAGTAAGTCCCCATGGCGACGGATGGATCCAGATGACAGATGGGAGACTGCTCCTACCGCAGACCCTGCAGGGAGCTATCTTAGAACAAGTGCATCACTCTCTTAGACATCCTGGGGCATCAGCTATGATTGACTATTGCAAGAGGCTGTTCGTCTCTCCTGGCCTAACTGTACGCGCCCATCAATTAGCAGCAACATGTGAGGTTTGCCAGAAAATTAATTCCCCCGGGGCACCCCCTCCACCAAAGGGAGGGCGACCATGGGCGTATTATCCCTTCCAGAGGGTGCAGATTGATTTTGCTGAAATGCCACCGTGTAGGGGTTGCAGATACTTGCTTGTAATAGTGTGTCAAATGACAGGGTGAGTAAAAGCATTCCCATGCAGAAACTGTCAAGCAAAAACTGTAGTTGCTAAGTTGTTACAAGAGGTGGTGCCCCGGTTCTCCCTGCCTGAGGTTGTAGAGTCCGACCAGGGCTCACATTTCACCTCAGCTGTTACGCAAGGGTTGGCACGAGCTCTGGGGGTAGAGTGGCACTCACACTGCCCTTAGAGACCCCAGGCGAGTAGGCAGGTTGAAAGAACCAATCGGAGTCTCAAGGAGACTCTAACCAAGCTCCAGCAAGGGGTAAGACTCACTTGGGTAGAGGCTCTGCCAATAGCTTTGACAAAGCTTCGAAAAATGCCAAGAAAAGACATAAAGCTGTCCCCCTTTGAGCTAATGTTTAGGTTCCCGCCTCGGGTACACTGCAGAAGGAGGGAGGAAGTCAAGTGGGAGATAGGTAATCAGATGCTAAGAGATCAGTTGACTTCTCTACAGTCTGTTCTTTCACAGCTACAAGCTTATTCCGTTCCGTTCCAGAGATTGCCATTAGATGCACCTATCCATCTCTTCCAGACAAAAGACGAGGTGTTGCTGAAAAAGTAGAATAAAGAAACTTTAAAGGAAGGGTGGGAGGGGCCTTATTTGGTGGGACCAACCAGCCACTCGTGTATAAAGAGAGCCAGTGTGGCATAGTGGCTAGAGTGTTGGACTGGGAGCCCAGAGATCTGGGTTCTAGTCCCCACTCGGCCATGGAAGCTCACTGGGTGACTTTGGGCCAGTCACAGACTCTCAGCCCAACCTACCTCACAGGGTTGTTGTTGTGAGGATAAAAGGGAGAGGAGGAGGATCATGTAAGCTGCCTTGGGTTCCTTGCAAGAGGAAAAAAGGTGGGGTATAAATGCAATAAACAAATAAATAAATAAATATAAAGCTTGTGGGTTCTAGCAAATGGACACATTGCAGCCGGATAAAGCCATTTAGGCGACCCTTGCTTCCTTCTGTCACCTGGAAAGAACAGGAGGACACGGGCAACGGTCCTCTGCTCCCTGGCACCCCACCGGAAGCTGCCAGGGACACAGGCGAAGAAACCATCCAAGAGCCACAATCGCCTCTTGTTTATAAATCCCAGCAGTTAATTGAAACTGCTCTGTCAAAACAAATGCTCTTGCTTTATTGTGCTGATAGAGAAACCCCATTTTAAAACGCTTTAAGACATGAGTAAAGACTTAAAGGAGGGAATTGTTAGAAAAAGATTGTCCTCTTATTCTTTGGCTGTCAGCTCTTTGCTAGACCTTTGAGCTATTAGTCATAATTATTGAGCCCACCGGACACATGTCCAGTGGCAGTGTACATCTGTTAAAAAGGGGAAGTCTGGTGAGACAGTCACATAAGCATAATCAGAAACAAACATGTTGACACAGTCGTGCTCTAAGGAGTCAGCTAACGGCTCACTCAGTTGACATGGTGTGGCTAACAAAAAATTGTAAAGGGGAGGGGGTATAAAAAGACTTATGCTTGCTTAGCTCGGGGTCCAGACTGCTGACTGCTCTGCACCTGTTTTGCAAAACATTCAATAAAATAGTGTTGGATGCACTGCTGCCTGTCTGGCATCCTTTCTTTCAACCAGAAGCAAGAACTTTTTATCTAACATACGTCTACAGGAGTACCTGATGAAGACTTTATAGAGCTGAAACGGAAACACACCGGGGTTCTGTAGACTGACGAGCATAACTGATATAGTTGTTTTGAAATTTTGACTGACTGTTTATAATTGTTGTTTTATAAAATCAATTGGCCACTAATTTACCACTGTACCACTAATCACTATACATGTTGTAATTAACTGGTCTGGTGCAGTTGTGTAGGTCCTGACACCTGGAGCGTTTGTACTGAAACTGTTATTGGTGACCTTGTCCTTTCTGTTTTATGTAACTGATTTAGGGAGCAATCCTTTGGCCACCAGACACTGTCTAGAGGGCCACAGGATTTTTCAGTTTCTGGGAATTGAGCTTGGAACGAACCAGGTCTCCGAGCTCACTTCCCAGAAACTGCACTCCCTTCCCCCTTCCCCTTGTAGCTGGCACAGTTCTTTCCGTGCCGTCTTCTTGTCCGCATTCAGGAACGGAGAGCAGAGAAGGCAAAAAGAGGGCAGTCCTGGGGGTGGGGAGGGGAGGAGACTGCAGAAGCCTCTTTATGAGGCTTCCTATGCACCCCCCCCCATGTCCCTGCAAAAATGCAGGGCAGCTGGAGCAGGAGGAGAGGATTCCCTCTGTGCTCCAGCTATCCTGCATTGGATAGGTGTCAGCCGCCAAGTTCCGAGACTGATGTCTATCTCCATAGGACTGAGTCCTTAACGGATCACACACTGACCTTGAATTCTAAACAGAATGAAGGCAATATAAGATGCTTTGTGATCTTCTGCTGTATAACATTCCAATTTGAATTGATCTCAAAATGTGGGATTTAACCTCTCTTCCCCAAGCAATTTATAAAATAATTATTATTTCATTTCTATACCACCCAATAGCCAAAGCTCATTGGGAAGTTCACAACAATTTAGACCTACAATATTACAAAAACTGGTCTAGGTGCTGATGTGCAACGGAAAGGTTTCATTCCATTTTTCATTTTGAAACCACATTCATTTTGTTTTACATTTGTTTGGATTGCATTTTTCATTTTAGCTTCATTTCCATTTTGCCATTGATTTTAACTGAGACCCATCCACTCTTCTACTGCCTGTAAACGTGATGGTTTCCGTCCAAATGGCATAAAAACTGCAGGCATTCTACTCCATCCCTGCCCTTCGCCAGTGCATTACACCTGCCAAATTTCAAACAGGCTGAATGCAAACAAAGGTGCAAACGAAAATGAATGTTACCAACATTAGCTTTTCACACCCACTTTCCTTTTTACATTCATGTTACAAATGTGAGATGAATGGGGTGCATTCATTTTCTTTTTCATTCATTTTTAAAATGAATGCATACCCCTACGGGCCAGGAATGAGCCTATACCCTACCTATTAGACATTAATGTTATCTAAAAACACCTCTGCATAGCATGAATATAGACAACAAACTGCAATGACACCTTTAATAGGGCTTATTCTGAATATACTTTAAAGGGCCATTTGCTGAATCCCAGCTGTTCCAAACTCAGCACTGCTAATCTGAACAACATAGTTCATATTTATGCACAAAGATATTATCTCACTCGCACAGTCCAGTTGCATAATCATGCTGCTAAGTAAACAGGCTTTCTACAGGGAGTCTAGTTGGCATATTTGATAATCTCTTCACACATGGACAATAAGAATCTGAACCACTGATCTGCAGTGAAGCTTGAAAGCTGAAAAACAGTGCATGGAAAGTTCAATCAGCAATTAGCCATAAAAACAACACTGCCTCACTTTTTAGGAACATTTACAACAACATACTTCAACTGATTTAACAGTGTGTTCCAAAGCCTCCTCTTGGACAAATATCCTAGCTGTGTGCATGAAGCAACAATTAAAGCCAGGACAAAACACAATCAGTGGATGATTCTGGACAACGCTCAGGGGCCAGTATTTTGAAGAGAGACTACTAAAGACTAAGCAGCTCAGCACCGGGTGTAAGCCTGAGAAGAAAAGAAGCACAAAACAGAAATTGCTTAATTTCTAATGCCTGAGAAATTCTGAGGGTTAAAGAGAAGCACACCCTGGCCTCACCCATGGTCAGAGGGCCAAGGACCGCTGGGAGACTGCACCCTTGCCTCTCAGGAAGAAAATAATACACAATTTAAGTATAAAAGCATCAGTAAAGACAGCATTTTTCTTGAGATCACCTCAAGAGGAAGAAAAAGGCCTTAGTGACCATATTTTCTGAACAACATAAAGCAAAAATGGCAAACCCGTGCGTTCTTTGGAGTCACAGTCTATCACGGGGGTGGGGAACCTTTTTTTATGCCAAGAGCTGCATTCTCTCATGGGTAATCTCTCAGGTGCTGCATACTGCCAGTGGGCAGGGGCTGGGACAGCAGTAGATAGGGTCAAATTCAGAGGCTGGCGGGGCTACAGCCAACCATCCTTCCCTCTCCCCTTTCCTGAGTCTTTTGTGGTGAGGGGGATGCAAAGGATTTCTGTCAGATAAAGATCCAGGGAACAAAAGATCTTGTGGTAGCTTTGTACTTATTTAAAGCATTTATTGGCTGCCTTCCCAATAAAAATTATACAGCTCTGCATACAAAACTAATGTCTAATTTTAAAGTACAATACCAAACACAATACAAAAAAACAATATATGAATTGTGCTATCTAAAACACAGAACCATAAAAGTAGCAGCATGAAAGAGAATAAAATGCCTTATTAAATACAAGGTATTTTTTTACCAAACAGTAATCAATAAAGTATTACGGGCACTGTCACAGAAGAGGCCCAATCCCATCCCTTAGCAGATCTCGCTTCATGACCATGAAAATTGCTCCAGGAAGCTGCTATTCACCCTGAGAGGGAAGTAGCTAATGACAGCTTCCCTCCCAAGCAAATATCAACCGGTGTGTGAATGTAATTTTCACTGAAGTACGGGAAAAGGTTTATCCCCTCCCCCACCACCCTGGGCATGTACCATAGTCCTGACCAGCCTCCCCACATACTGCTGTTCAAGTTTTTAAAACAACAACACATACATCAAATGTATTCATGCATTTCACATATCATCCAGTTTGGCCTGCGGAGACTCAAATATTTTGAGGAACATTCCTTACTCTATTTGCTGGTTTTACACATGCAGCATGTAAAACTAGGGCTGTCCAGAACATTCTCTAACTTGGACATTCATTTTGAAAGTAGCACATTTGACAAAGCTGAACAAACGAACAGAGAAATATCCACCATACCAAACACTGATGGTGTATCACTCCTATTCAGTGCCTATTTGCTTCCCTGGCTGTTGCTACATTTTTGCAGCATTTCTCCTTAGCCTCTTTTGCGCTCACTGCACTTTCATCCTATCGGCCATGGTGACTCACATGACCATGCTTCCAGGCATTCATGACACCACGTCAGATGTAGCATTGTGACTTTTACCATATCACATGGGTCAATAGGGTAAATGATAGTGCATGCAAATGAGGCTAAGGACAGTAAGGTAAAAGAGGAAAATGGTGCTGAAAAGTATAACACTGGAACAATATGGAAGTGTTTGCAATGAGAGTAGAAAACTTTTTTTTTTTATGCTTTATGCTCCTCACAAAAACAACATAGAACAAGGCAAGTAGATCTGGTTCAGCTTTAGGCAGAAATTATTCCTGGATTTTATGTCAAACTGCTGGGCTGTGTATTTTTTTTTTAAAGGAAATTCTGAGTAACAGCTGGATTGTATTTTTTTTTAATGGGGGGATTAAACATTTATTCATTTATTATTTTATTTACAATATTTCTTGGCTGTGTTTCAGGGCAGAAGATGGCTTCTCCCAAGATGGCTTACAGCAATAAAATACACAAAAACAGTTAAAATATTAAAAGCAATAAAAACATGAACAGTGAAAATAGCAATAAAAACAACAATAAGAGCCAACAATAAAACCAACAACAACAACAACAACTGCAATAAGAGCAACAACTGCAGACATATCAAAACCATTGCTTGCATCTTTCTTGTTCCTAGCGGCCTTAGGGATGGTTCCAGGTGAAACTATCATATCCTCTGATAGTGCATTTTGAATGTCTGCAAACCCTCCTCCCTGATTTCATCTTAAGACACTGACCATACAGGCATGATGTTAGCCTTTCTTTTACCCAATTACCCTCCCTCCCCACTCTTGCTTTTTGTAACATCTTGTCTGATGAAGAGTTCTGAGGATCTCAAAAGCTTGTATAATTTTGGTGACCATAGAGTTAGCCTAATTAAGGTATTACACTAATATGGATGCTGGGTTGTGTATGTCACAGATGTGAGTGCTTCCTTCGTGCTGAACAAAAATAAAATCCATGACCACAGAAAACTAGCATATCATAAAAGGCTAAGCTAAAACCTTCTATGGGCAGGGAGATATTGTACATGTTGCATTCAAACATAGGTGTCCCTGAAATCTGTAGTGCTACAGGAACAACTTTACCATGCAACCTGCTGTCTGTGTAGACCATCCTTCTCCCGCAACAAGTGTGCCTTTGCATGTTTCCTGCATTCTCAGTTCTGCCCTGTTTCATAAGCAACCACCCTTAAATTGATTCCCCTGTTCAAAGCCTAATAAACTATGGCTTATTTGAAGTGTCGAAAGGAAGCACATTATTTTTTTTTCATGGCTAACTTTCCTAGAGCTGTATGCATAGTCTGATATATTACTTCAGATTACCATTCTGTGCACTTTTTGCATTAATTCTCAACTGACTGACCCTCTTCATCTGTAATTATTACCATGAAGGGTTTGAATATCATTAAACTCTTCTCACCAACTGCATTAACTTTAAAAGGTAATTTGATTAATTCTGCAAGCCACTGGTAGATGGATATTTAACGCCTCACAGAATTTGTGCATTATCAGTGTTTTGCAGCTACTAGATCTGAAAGATAAACTCAATTCATGGAGACCCAGATGAAAAAGGTTGGTTGTTCCACAGAAAGATTTCAAGTCATTTCGTTAAGCTTTAAAAACAGTGCTTTAAATTGTTTTTCCCAGCATAACAAACAGATTATTTCTTTGCATCCCACCCCCACTACCACCCTGCACTCCTGATTTAATAACTTTTCATTTCAGTTGAACACATATTTCCACAGCTTAATGAAAGGTTTTCCACATGGGAAAGCACAATGATTCTAAGGGGAGAAGAAAAAAAATCTATCAACTGATAAATCACAGAAGACTACAGATGTGCAAAAGCTTTCCACCCCAATTCTAATCAGGTTTACTCAGAAGCAAGTGCTATAAGCTTTATTTCCCAAGTGAGGGTGCAATCCTATGCACATTACTTTGGAGCAAGCGCTTTTCAATATGAGGCATTTATTGTACACTCATCATTCCCTACTCACAGTTGCTTACAGGTTCTTTAGACTACATCACAACCCTCCAGTTTCGCTTCTGTGTCTAATGA
Source organism: Heloderma suspectum (assembly GCF_057233095.1). Classification (NCBI taxonomy): domain Eukaryota; kingdom Metazoa; phylum Chordata; class Lepidosauria; order Squamata; family Helodermatidae; genus Heloderma; species Heloderma suspectum. The sequence continues at coordinate 105,224,738 of NC_139464.1, forward strand.
GCACTTTAAGCGAGTTTTTTTGGAGAAGGGAAAAGGCGGCATTTAATTGTGAAAGCGAAAGATAATGCTATTTTCTACATCTCTTGGTTCTGTGGCAAGATTGTAGACAGAACAATATTCATTAACATTTCGTAACACATACATGCTACCTCCTACTACACAAAGGAGGGGAAAAAAACTGAGGGAAAGGACTTATGTTCAAGAAAAAGGATGTAGGCCTCTCTGGCTGGAAGCAGCTTTCCAAGGGCCTTAACCCGAGGTCTTTCCTGGACCCTCTTACCAGTTATCCATTTTCCTGGAGACACCAGAGATTGAACCAGGGACCTTATACACACAAAGCATTAGTTGCCTCTCCAAGGAACATGTGGGAAATATTAAGTTAGGGCTCAAAAGCCAGAGAAGGATAGGAACACAGGAAAAATTTAATTACACCAAACTCTATCCCTGCCCCCCACGCCCATTACTGGTAGCATGAATATTGGAAGTGGAATACATCTCTAAAAAGACCTTAATATCTACATAACATGTTATTTGTACAGATCCTTTTGGTCAGTTTTGTCTTATTAGGCAGACAATACACTGTCCAAGCAACAGAAACAGGGGTGGGGTGGGTGGGGGAAACAGATTAAATTGCACATTAAATCCACATCTCAAATAAACTTAAACAACAGCAGCAAGTTAACTGCCGCGGAAGGTATACACTGTTCTTTCTGCCAGAAATCCCCGCCAAGAAAATCATGTGTTGAGTACTCACGCTTCTGGAGAAAAAATGAAAAAGGAAAGTGAAGCACAAATGGGTAGGCATTTTACACGATCTACTACAAAGTGATCAGTGACTAGGATGACTGATTTACTCCATCCAATTCCAGCTGACAGCATTTGCAAGACCACTAGGACTCGTGATAAACATGGTGTTCTGTTCTTACTGCCATGAACATGGATGACATCCAGGCTACAACTGTATGTTTCAAAATTGAACTTGCAGTTGTTGTGGATAGCCCAATGAAAATGTCGACCCGGTGTGTGGCTACTGTGAAAAAAGCAAATTCCATGATGGGGATCATTAGGAGAGGAATCAAAAATGAAACTGCCATTGTCATATCGCCTTTACACAAATCTACAGTGTGACTACACTTGAAATACTATGTACCATTCTGGTCACTGCACCTGAAAAAGGATTTTGTAGAGCTAGAAAAGGCCAACCAAAATGATTCAGGGGTTGAAACATAAGGAAAGGTTACAATGTATGGGACTGTTTAGCTTAGAAAAAGTGTGAGTACAGGGAGACATAACAGAGTTGTAAAAAAATATGCATTATGTGGAGAAAGTGAACAGGGAAACGTTTTTGTCCCCACTCTCATCATATTACAATACAGGGTCATCCAATGAAGCTGGATGGTAGGAAATTCAGGACAGATAAAAAATACTTCTTCACACAACGCATTGTTAAACTAGGAGCTACCACAAGATGTAATGATGGCCACCAACTTGAAAGGCCTTAAAAGGGGACTACATCAAATTTATGGAAGATAAAACTATCAATGACTACTAGTCATAATGGCTATGTATCACCTCCAATTTCAGAAGGCAGTATGTCTCTCAATACCAGTTGCTGGGGAACACAAGCAGGAGGGTGCTGTCATGCTGCATCCTGCTTGTAGGCTTCCCATAAGCATTTAGGGGATGGGCCATGGCTCAGTGGTAGAGCAGCTGCTTTGCATTCAGAAGGTCCCAGGTTCAATCCCCAGCTTCTCCAAGTAGGGCTAGGAAAGATTCCCGTCTCAAACTCTGGAAAACTGCTACCAGCCAGTGTTGACAATGCCGGGTGAGATGGAACAATAAGCTGATTCAGTGACCTGACTCAGATGACACGACAGCCCACTATGGGCTCATTAACCATCGGGGTACCGCCGCACATGCCACCTGTCATTATGAATATGCAAGTCCCGGCCAGGCACTGCTGTGACTTGTTGTGTCGTCTGAACCTGGGCCGCAGGTGTTATTTGAGGGTTAAACAACCCTCGCATAACCCATGGCCTGTTTTAGGGTTATGCAAAGTTTGTTTAACTCTCACCACATGGGTTTGGATGACATGACAAGCAACAGCAACCCCAAGCTGGGGCTTGCATATTCATAATGGTGGCCAGCACGTGCTGCAGCTCCTCACAGGTAAATTAACCCATGATGGGCTGTTGTGCTGTGTGAACTGGCCCAGTATAAGGCAGTTTCCTGTGTTCCTGTACCTGGTTGGTTTCAGAATGCTGGACTGGATGAGCCTTTGGTCTGATCCAGCATGGCCCTTCTTATGCCAAGAGCAGAACACCCAAAGGACTACAGGATATGGCATAACCCTAATTCAGAATCTCTGTCTGCAGTGCCACTCTGCACATTTCAGAGCACAGTTGTGAGGCTCTGCTTGCTCTTCTCATATGACAGTTCACACACACTCATTTAGTACTCCATATGAGCCCATTCTGGTGAAAAATCTTCACTCAGCTGCTGGTGCTGGACAATCCACATTAAAAAGGGGGATTGGATTTTTATTACAGTAATCGTGACTAGCTAAAAATATGAGAAAACAGGAAAGGTGATTACTTTGAAAATATAGAGCACATGTTCTTTGATTGCTATGGGCTAGTACCTAAAATTTTAATTTAGTCGGGAATATGCAAGGAAATACATCTAGACAGATATAACCCGGAATACAGGTCTTATTTCAGGAAAAAAAATACTTTGAAAGCATCATCAAAAGGTGACAGATGACGGTGGAAAGTTAATTAGATGTGATCCTCCAAAGAGATATTGTGGGTGTCTGCTAATTATGCTAATTTGTGGGCCGCGGTAGCTTAGTGGTTAAGACACTGAACTGCAGACCGGAAGGTCGGCAGGACAGCAGTTCGAGACCCGAGTGCCGCGTGACGGAGTGAGCTCCCGTCTTCAGTCCCAGCTCCTGCCAACCTAGCAGTTCGAAAGCAAGAAATTGCAAGTAGATAAATAGGTACCGCCTCAGCGGGAAAGGTAACAGCGTTCCGTGCACCTCGGTGCTCAGTCATGCCGGCCACATGACCACGGAAGCGTCTTCGGACAGCGCTGGCTCTTCGGCTTAGAAACGAGGATGAGCACCGCACCCTAGAGTCGGACACAACTGGTTGGGGACACCTTTACCTTTACCTGCTAATTAACCAGTGCGACTTGGGGTGCATGTAAAGGCACAGTGTGTCATGGAGCAGCATATAAAGCACAATCTTTACAACCAAGGGTTTTTTCCCCTTGAAAAGAAAAAAGCAGAAACATTTGCAGTGAATATTTCTCAAAGTAATGCCACTTTTTTTCATTCTCTTCTTATCTCTTTCTTTCTTACCTATGTATTTCTGCCTCTGTGGGTCTCTCTCTCCCACTTATTCTCTTCCTGCAACCAACAGCCAACGGTTGTCATAATTGTCATGTGCCAGACACGGAGCACAAATGAAATGCAGGTCTGCTGGCAGGTGGAGGATAGCACAAAGAATGTACTAAAACAGCTTCAGCAACTTCCTAAGTTGTTGGCAATTTGGAGGGGCCCATTCTGAAATGCTTCCTGTCGGCTGAAAACCTACTGCAGGCAGTTATGAGTGTTTTCTGTGCTATAGGGCTGCACTGGCCACTTACATAAGGCTGTTGGGTAACTCAGCAGTCCTGAATCCTTCAACTACATCAGGCCATAGGTAGTAGCATAGGCTCTTACCGGGATAACATCATCAACACAGAATGGTTGTCATGGTCCAACTACTCATCATAACAACTTAGCGCAAGATGTTGTGGCACTATGGAAGTTCACAGGATCAGCTGTTACTTCAGACCACATCCATCATTATGATGGGTAGACTGTGTACAAAGGGAGAGCTTACATATGGCGAGGAACCCTGCAGGGAAGCAAACAATACATCTGTGTTCTGTGCGTGCGCGCGGGTGCACACACACTATGCACACACCTGTGAGGGCTGAGCCACCCAGTACCAGGGGTGCAAGATAGGTGCTTTTCCCAGCATAGCTGTCTCCCCAAATGCAGTGCTGTATTTTTACCCATGGGAGTGAATAGCAATTACTCATTGACTTTTATAGAAGAAAGTAACAGTGCACTCAGAGGCGTCACTGAGATGGAGGCTAAACCTGCTCCCTACTCCTGGTGACCTCAGCCTCCAAGAATCAAGTCCCATACGGCTTGGAACCAGGCTACCTGAAAGACCACCTTCTCCCATATGGGCCTGCCCAGGTCTTAAGATCTTCATGAAAGGCCCTTCTTCTGGGACCACCACCTTCAGAGACTTGTTTGGTGGTGACACAGAAGAGGGCCTTCTCAGTGGCCACTCCCAGGCTGTGAAATTCCCTGCTAAGGGAGGCTAGGTTCATTCCTTCTTTGCTGCCATTGTCCAGCAGGCAAAGACCTTTTTATACATGCAGGTCTTTGGCGTGTAAGTGGGTCTGTTGGCTTGGATGCTGTTGTTATTCCAGTATTGTGTTTTAATCCATTTGTTTTATTATTGTTTTCATAAAGTTTTATGTATGGTTGTAAGCTGCTTTGAGTGCCATTTTTCTTGGGAGAAAGGCAAGGTAAAAATAAAATCAATAAATAATAATAAATAGGTCTGCTCTTATCTGTATAGACACATCCTAGATTCTAATCCTTGGTCATGCATTAATGTTTTATTCTGTCTGGCAGCATTTCCCCAAAATTATTAAGTTCAAAACGTTGGACTTGAAAAACATCAAGATTTTCAAAGAAAAAAGGGTTAGGAACATAAGAAGCGCCCTTCTACCCAGTCAAATTATTTGTCTATCTAGCCTAGAACTATGCCCTCTGACCATCCCACTTACATAAGGCTGTTGGGAATGTCTTTCCCATTACCTGCTACCCAAACCTTTTAAGTGGAGATGCCAGGGTTTGAACCTGGGAACTTCTGCATTCAAAGCATGTGTTCTACCACTCAGTAGATTAATTACATAAAACTGTATGTTAATGCTTCAGCTTATGTTCCTAGGTAAACAGCTAGAAAAGAAATACCTTGGCAAGTTGAATAATGTAATAGTAATCACCCAAATTACTAGTGTGATCCTTCCTAAGGGCTGGAAATAAAACAGTCTTGATTTTAGTGTTTCCATCTTTAAAAAAATCTCTCACACACATACCTTTTTCAGTACACTTTCTGATACAGCTGCTAAAAAAGCAACTGACTGTATCATCTTCAGGTTTGCACCTTCTTAAGATAACTCTCTTTACTACAGGCATCAGCCCAGTAATGCAATCTGAACGGCTTTTTTTTTTTAATCACCTTTCAATGAAACCTTCATAGCTTGTTTTGCCAGGTACTTGATGTTACTCTCCTACTTTTTAAAAACCTGCTTCATTTTAAACATCATGTCTTCAAAACAGGATGTCTCATAAATAGGATGCTTTCATCCTTTTTAGGTAGCTGTTTCCCCAAAAGTCCCTTCTAGGCAGCAGATTCGGACCATGCAATCTCACTCTACTACAGCAATTTGTAATACATTTTTTAAAAAAGGATAAACCATTGCATATGGGCTCAGAAATTTAGCAATGGCAACCACAAATCTCCTTCTGGCAGTCACCTGTACTGGTTACCCAGAATACAGTGAGAGTTCCTGCTCCTTCCACAGGTTGTCCACCTGCTGCAAAAAACTCATGCTGGGTGGGAGAGATGGACTCTGCCCTCCTACCAAGTTTTCTGGCATGTGGAGAGAACGTTGATGAAAAGGGTGGTGGTTAATCTCTCACCTTTGTGCTCACCATTTGGAAGCACACAAATATAAGGAGATGCTTACTTCTTTCAAGGGTTTCCAAAGTCTGGTGTGAAGTGAAGGCCTGAGCCCTCCTTTCTCCCAAGTCAACAGTGAGTGTGTTTTGGAGGATGCTGGGGAAGGGTGGAGTCAGTGGAGATCACAAATAACATCTGGCCATGGCAACCAGACGCTGCACATTGCATTTACATTGCAGGCAGCAGCAGTCACCAAAAGAGGCCTATACTGAACACATTCCTTTACTGATACTCAACAGCATGATTTTCATTTAACAGCTGTGGCACAAGCTCTCCACATTTACACTAGCTAACTCTGTACAGTTCTCCAGATCTTTTTATCCACTTCTCTGTGAATCTTCTACTGAGTCTGAAGGCTGAAGAGAGAGATCTGAAAGGCAAATACCTAGATGTGACTGTCACAACCAAACCTAGATGTGACTGTCACAACCACAACTGGGACTATTTCTGCGAACAGCTACCTGTTCTCATGCTTCCCATCACCCCAACATAGGGATATATGAGACATTCATTTCAGTTCGTTTTTGATCAGGACTTTACCCAGTTTGCACCTTCTGGACTGAACACAGACACAGACACAAGTCCGTACATTTCCGAGCTTGCAATGTAATTCACGGATCCAAAAAACGTGTTCAGCAGCGTGTGTGCATTTAAAAAACGCATACATTTCAAAATGAGTACATTTAAAAAACGCATACGTTTAAAAAATGTGCACAATTCCGCTTTAATCAACGGGAGAAGAAATGCATACATTTCAAAGATGCGTACAACTGATGCATATCCTTGGGAAAATATGCATGGAAATACACATGGGTTTTCATGTGGAAAGAAAACTAGCACTTTTGTGGAAACCAGCTCTTGCCATTTTCCAAGGTTATACCCTTAAGCTGACTATTCACTTGTGCTCATATATTATTAGTCTAACATTTGGTGATCAGCTGAAGGTGTGTAATGATTCCACTGAAAAGCAGTGAGATTGACATTGGGTATTATAAAACTTCTGTCTATGATGATTAATCTCCAGAGGCAAGTCAATGCGCAAGAAGCATGCACGTGTATAAAACAGCCCTTGGTGGTTGCCAAGAACACAGATAGCTGATGGTCACCTGAGTAATGTTTACGAGGGGAACTGAGTGTGTCCTGCTTGTGGGCTTTCCACAGGCATCTGGTTATCCAGTGTGGGATACAGAATGCTGGACTAAATAGGCCTTCAGTCTGATGTAGGAGGACTTGTTCTAAGTGGTCTTTTCCCCACTCCTTAGACTACATTTTATGGAACCTATGTAAGCCAGGCACCTGACTTTAGATTTGTTTGAAGGTCAGTTATTGAAAACACGGAGAGGCAGGGCTGATGTGGCTGTTTGCCTTGTGATGTAAAAAAGAAAGAAAAAAGGAACAACTTTCTCTCTTAAAATTATGCATCCAGAAGTTAGGCCATGAATCTCAGTGAGTGCAAGTGTCTGTGGCACTATTACTGAGCACCAATTGGACAGTAAGAGCCCTGTTATTGGCTTAGAAGCCCTGCCCTTCTCTGAGAGCTTGGTGGAGTCTCAAGGGGGCAGTATGAACTTAAGCAAATGAGACCGGCACCCGCTACTTTAGAGAGCAAACTTCAGGAATGCTGAATGTAGCATTTTGCATACTATTTTTCGCCTGCTGGAAATTGATCCAGTTTCTGATGTTAGTTACTGCTCTCTAGTATGGCAAAGCCATACTTCTAGTTCTCTCTTGCAATTCTTAAAACCAGTTACTGGGTTACTAAAGAAAGACCTAGTTTTGGCTTTTCTCCCAGAGAAACCAATTTATTGCAATAGCTTCACACACTGGGTGTTTTTGAAGTAAAACAGAGAAAGTTGCATTAAATTACGTTTCTATATGTTCTTCTTGGACTCTGAAAAACCAGAGCCACACTATGGAATTATCATAATGTATTTTTTACGGCATTCTGACATCCTAATACTCCATGGTAGACTGAGTGACCATTTGCATTAGCGTAACAAGGGTTTGTAAATAGCTACTGTCTAGTTGCCTGCGGTGAGAAAGAACAACTCCCAGCTACCCAGCAGGGAAACTCATAAATTATAAGAATTAATTTCCCCCTGCTTTCAGGCTGTTCATCTGCCACAGATGAATAAGGTCACATGGTTTAGGGCTGCAATCCTATACACTTACCTGGGAGTAAGTCCTACTGAACTCAGGGGGACTTATATATATGAGTGAACATGCATAGGATGATTCTCACCATTGCAATGAGAAAGTGGTAAGCACATACCGACATAATTTCTAATGTCCACTGCAATTAATTTGGTTGGATTATGTCCTAACATAGGCATGTGGGGAAAGGCAAACTACTAAACATTTTCATGGGCTACTAACTTTTGTGGGCTCCTTTGCAAGGTTGATTTTGCCTCCATTAGTCAGTAAATTGGTCTAATTAACTTTTTATCATCCATTTAGAATACTTCAAAGATATTTAGTAAGCAGCCCTTTGACCAGCATAATGAAAAGATAAACATGCTAAGAATAGATAAATATAGCTAAGCAAGGCACAACAGTGATTAATTCCTTTCTCGCAGTTCTTATGGTTGACATATCAGCATGGAAATGGTAAGCATGAGCAGAATTTGTTGCTGCTGTTTCCTACACATTCCAGTGATTTCTGTTAGAGCTTCTGAGTACATGGTCACATTTATTTGTTTGTTTGTTTTTGAATTGTATATTCCACTTTTCTCTTCTTTTAAACAATATTTAAAGCAGCTAACAAGGGGGAAAAACAGCAGACACAAAATAAAACAAATCAGGAAAAATAAAAAAAAAACATTCTAGTCCGCCTTCCCCAAAAGCTTCCTTGAAAAGCCATATCTGATGAAAGGAACTCAAAGGCATGGCCAGGTGACCTTCCCTGGGGAGACCATTCTATTATCTAGGTGTCACAACCGAAAAGGCCCTATCCCTTGTACTGATCCACTTGCGCCTCAGTTGGTGGGGGAACCTAGAATAGGTCCTCTGACAATGATTGGTGAGCATAGGAAGGCACATATGGGAGAAGGGAATGGCTATACACTCTGTATGCAAAGGTCCCGGGTTCAGCCTTCCTGACGTCTCCAGGTAGGCAGAGAAAGACTCCAACCTGAAACCCTGGAGAGTGGCTGCCAGTCAGTGTCAACAACACTGAGCTACATGAACCAATGGTCTGATTTGGTATAAGGCAGCTTCCTTTGTTTCCCTAAGAAGGTGGTCCTGAAGAGAACCAGGTTTCAAGCCATTTAGGGCTTTAAAGTTGAGAACCAGCACCTTGAATTGAAACGGGAAATAAATGGGTAACCAATGGAAGTTGAATAGGACCAGAATAATATACCCCATGTGGTTAGCCCAGACAACAGCATGACAGCAGCATTTTGGACCAGTTGGAGTTCCCAAACGCTTTCTCAGGGCAGCCAGATACAGCAGGTTACAGTAATACAGCCTGGAGGTTGTTGTTGTTGTTGTTGTTGTTCAGTCGTTCAGTCGTGTCCGACTCTTCGTGACCCCATGGACCATAGCACGCCAGGCCTTCCTGTCCTGCGCTCTCTCCCGGAGCGTGCTCAAGTTCATATTCATTGCATCCATGATGCTATCTAGCCATCTCATCCTCTGCTGTCCCCTTCTCCTTTTGCCTTCAGTCTTTCCCAGCATCAGGGTCTTTTCCAGGGAGTTTTCTCTTCGCATTAGGTGGCCAAAATATTGGAGCTTCAGCTTCATTATCTGTCCTTCCAATGAGCACTCAGGGTTGATTTCCTTTAGGATGGACTGATTTGACCTCCTTGCAGTCCAGGGGACTCGTAAGAGTCTTCTCCAGCACCACAGTTCGAAAGCATCAATTCTTCGGCGCTCAGCCTTCCTTATAGTCCAGCTCTCACAGCCATACATTACCAACACATAAATGACCATGGCCAGGTCTATCTTTCTCAGGAAGGGACACAGCTGGTATGCCATCCAAATCTGATGAAAAGTGGAAGAGAATTGAACTCTGTTGAAATAGATGAGTGGCTGTCAGCATATCATGAAGATTTCTTTGGGCTGCTAAAATTAATTAGTATGTCAACAGTTTCTAGCATAGCTAATGGTGAGGGATGATCGGAGTTGTAGGGCAAAACTTCTGGAGGGCCACAACTTGCTCACCCCTCATCAGAACATTTTCCAATGCAAACTGAAAATTTTCCAATGCAAACTAGCCTAATTTGCATTTGAAAATGTACCAATACAACCTGAGAATTATCCTATGCAAATAACCCTATGCAAATTAACTTACTTTGCATTGGAAAATTTTCCAATCCAAAATTTTCCAGAAAACCCACATCACTGCGTTTGAACATATTTTAATCAGAGGAGTCCTAAAAAGTTGCACGACTGCACTGTTCCCTCCAGCCCCCCCCCCCCATCCTCGCAATATCATTTTGAAAGAGCAGGAGCTCTTTTCCAACAGGAAAGTTATTGAATGGAATATCTGTGACAAGGAGTCCATGCAAAAATACCACTGGATTAATGTGGGAGCACAACAGCCGAGTTAGAATGCAGTGTTCAGCTGAACATGGAATCATCATACAGAAGCAATCACAGGTACAACATCACATGAATCCAAAACCTTGTTTAGACCTACTTGCGCTTCTCAAGAGCACTTATGTCTCATTTGCTTATGCAGCAGAAGCCCCACATGCACGCTGGAAAAGATATCAGATGAGAGTCATTTTGGAAACCCAATGTGGACACCAGTGTTTATCTCAATTAGCTTGTAAAGCAACTGCAAAGGGCTTTGGTTTGATCTAGCAAGCACATCTCTTGGACCTAAGCAAGCCTCACAAAACCTGAAGTGTCAGACCAGAACTAAGCTATTCCTGGTAAATTGGTTGAAAGCATTATTACAGATAAAATTAGCAGCCATATAGAAGGACAAACCTTGCTGAAAAAGAAGAATTTTTCTCCCTGTCATTATACTAGAACCTGGAACCATCCCATGAAGCTGTTTGCTGGAAGATTCAGGACAGATTAAAAGGAAATACTTCTTCCCTAGCTAAACTATGGAATTCACTTCCAGAAGATGTAGTGATGGCCACCAATTAGGATGGTTTTAAAAAGGGACTGGACAAATTCCTGGAGGAGAACGCTATCAAAGGCTATTGGTCTTGATGGCTATACACTACCTCCAGTATGACAGGCAGTATGCATATGTACACCAGTTGCTGGGGAACATGGGCAGGAGAGTGGTGTTGCACTCACATCCTGCTTGTGGGTTTTCCATGGGGAGCTGGTTTGCCACTGTGAGAACAGAATACTGGACTAGATGGACCTTGGTCTGATCCAGCAGGGCTCTTGGCTTAGAGGTAAAATGGTAGGAGAAGCTCAGCCTATTTAATTCCTTTGAGTTAGGGCTGCTCTTGTGTTCTTAAAGGCACAGGAGAGACTGAAGAAAGAGGTGGGAAAGTCAACGGTCCTCAACCCAAGGTAGCCAGTACCACAGTGAGTGGCTCCCCACAGCTGGGGTGGGTGGGTACAGTCAGGACCAGCATCAACGGAAGGCATAGCCAGGCACTTGTCGAGAACTGAAACCCAGCAGGGCTCACTGACAAGAGCCTCAGTGGCAACCTGCTTGTTCACCTGCCTCTGGCTCTGGCCCAGACAATGGTGATGGTGAGAAGGAGGAGCAGTAGATGGCACTGCCTGCTTGCTCACTGGCTGTCTGCCTGTCAAGCAAGCAAGTGGTAGAGATGAGGAGAAAGAAGATGAGGAGCAACAGTGGTGGTGAAAAGGCAGACTCATTGAGGGGCAAGGCCCATTGGGGGCAACTTGCCCAAGGGCCCTCGAAAACCTGGAGCTGGCACTGGATTCAGTGTGTCTTCATGTGCAGACCATGTAGAAATACATTGCACCCCCTGACAAAATACAAGCCCAGTCTCAGCACATGCCACACTGGTCGAAGTGAATGGGATTTGGCTATAGCATCTTAAATATCAGCATAGTTGTAAGCAAGCATATAAACAAACCAAGAAACAGGTGGAGAAAAAACCCCAATTCCTTCTGGAAGAGCAACTAATAATCCAACACACAGACATCAGTGCGGGCAAATAATCCCCAAACAGATCTAGATCCTGTAATGGAGTACTAATTAGATATGAATGTATAGCTCTATATGGTGAAAAAAAAGTGACTAAAGCAAGACTTGACTATTTATGCAAAAGTAATAAGCCTTAACTTTAGAAGAGACAACACAGCTTTACTGCAGTTATGCACAGCAAGTCAGACTGATAAAAGAGCTTCCATTCAGGGCCTTGCATGAACCATTCCCAAATCCACCTGCCTTCTTAGGATTTCTCCATCTGCTTTTAGGTTTCTTTCAGATTGTTTCTGCAGAGCCATTACTGTACAATGACCAGTCATTACCGAGACATTTCTCAGCAGTAAATTGATGATGGGTACAGAATGCAATGTATTTTGCATGATAGTAGCAATCAGTAAAGTCACAATCTGGACTGTCAAAGTGCAAAGTGCTTCATTAGCCAGGTTTACTCTTACTGATTCTTCAATTCAAGATTTGCTGGCAATGCGCTGGATTCTTTATGAGATTCAGCTGTCACAAGGGCCATAAACAAGAGAACATGAACCACTGTTGCATTATAATGGAGATAGTTGGTGACGTTTAGTCTCTGAGCTGCTTTACACATTACATTTTTTTAAGATGTATACCTGAGATTTTTAATGGTACACCTAAAAATGTGAAGTGTGAATGAGACTAGCATGTGTTCAGAAAAATATGTATCATATAAGTATACTCACCTGAGAATCAAAACTCACTATAGCTGTCTGCAATGTGCGCACTTTAGCTTGCCACCATGTAATGTGTGAAATTGCCCTTTGAAGCTGTGGCTGGATCTACATATGCAGAAAAATAAGGTGGCGAGAGTCCTTAAGTAAGAGTGTGGACTGTACCACTTTAGACTGCAGGTTGAGAATAAAGTTTTTGAATGCTCCCCTACATAAGAAAACCTGCAAGTAGAAAACAAGCACTTTAGGAAGAAAGGTTCTATCCCAGCCCTCCTATTTCTTCCTAATCTTCTAGTTGTCCCCTTGCATAGCGAAAAAAGTGACCTCCCCACCAGAAATCTGAAGTGGCATAATCCATTCTGCCACTTCATTCTCACATTTATTTATTATTAACATTTATATACTGCCTTACTTGTTAAAAAGCCATCAAGGCAGCACACATTAATTTAAAATAACAAAACTTCAAAACAATAAAATGAGAACATTAAAACAGTAAAACATTAGAAGATTGAAATATTAAAGCAACTACATAAGTTAAAAAGATGCATCTTCACACCCTTTCTAAAAGCCAAAAGGGTAGGAGCCAATCATAATTGCTGACGGAGCACATTCCACAGTTTCGGAGTGGCACAGGAGAAAGCCCTTTCATGCATATACAACAAATGGGCCTCAGTGGGTAATGGTGTCCTCAAAAGGGCCTCTTCTGCAGATCTTAAATGCCCAGGCAGGTTCATATAACAAGACAGGAGGTCCATTAGATAGCCAGATCCTAAGCCATTTAGGGCTTTAAAAGTTAAAGCCAACACCTTGAACTGAGCCTGGAAAGCAATAGGCAACCAGTGCATGTTTTTCAAGAGAGGTGTAGTATATAGTCCTGAAACTGTGCACCTGTTAGTAGCGTAGCTGCCACATTTTACACCAATTGTAGCTTCCAGATATTCTTCAAGGGTAGCCCCATGTAGAGTGCTCCACAATAATCTAAACACAATGTAACCAAGGCAAGACTAATTCTTGCCAAATCAGAGACACTCAGGAAGGGTTGCAGTTGGTGTACAAAGCACAGTTGTGTACACACACTCTTTGCCACTGCTGTTACGTTAAGATTCAGGGACAGCACGGGAGCAGGAGGCATTCCCAAACTATGGACCTGATTCTTCACATAGCACAGCACCTTTCGTAACAGGTTGAATCCCAGTCCCCAAGACAGGCTTTCTACTGACCAACATCTTGTTACATGATGAAGAGCAATACAGCTGAGTGTCAGCATATTGATGGCACGTTACTCCAAAGCTGCGAATGACCGAGAGGTTTCATGTAAATGTTAAATGACATGGGATACAAGATAGAACCCTGTCGGACACCATAGGCCAACAACTGTGGAGTCAAACAGTAATCCGACAGCATCACCTTCAGGACCCAACCTGACAGAAAGGACTAAAACCACTGCAAACCATGATTAAACCATGGTTTAAGCTTTGAAATCAATCAATCAATCAATCAGCACCCCCAAGGCCCAGCCCTACCAGGCAGTTCAGAAGGATATCATAGTTGATGGTATTGAAAACCACAGAGAGGACCAGGATAACTAATAGGGTTGCACTCCTCACATCCAGCTCCTGGCATACACCATTCACCAAAGCGGCCAAAGCAATGAGTCCAATATCCTGACTGAAAGCCTAACTGAAAAGCAAGGTATCAGCAGACTTAGGGTAACTCTGAGGTTTGCAGGTACAAACATTAAGAAAAAAACGTTAAGGAGAATGAACCCCAAAACAGTCCAATGATAACTCAATGGCATGGAATATTGGCACTCAGAGAGAGAGAGAAAATAACGGACAACTGGGTGGGAGGGAAATGGAATGGAGTGGCTGGATGAGGAGGAGGGAGGACACAGGTATAAAAAGGGTAGATGGAACCATCCTATTGTCTAGATAAGTCATTTCATGGTTCATATTGAGAAGCTATTTCTAAATGTTCCCAATGACAGATGTGAGAGCTGCCCATAGACATCAATGAAGAAATCAAAGATTTTAATGTAGCTGGGACTGGACACTAGTGTATCCACACCACTCACCAGAAAAAAACCAAAATGGTGGGAAAAGTGACTAAAATTCTGAACAGAAGCATTCTGGACTGCAACATTTTCTTGCAGGGCCTCACCTATCCATATGTATTTTTATAAAGTCCACTTCCATATTACTCACCTGAAATGCTGGCATGCATTACAGCACAAGCAGATTACTGTAAATACATTAAGCTACCACACAGTACAATTCAAAATTACGTCAACATCTATTAGGGCGCAATCCTATCCAGATAGGTGGCCGCCTCCGAACTTGGAGGCGACCACCTATCCAATGCAGGGCAGGAGAAGCACGGAGGGGATCGTTCCCTCTGTACTCCTCCTGCCCTGCATTTTTGGCTAGACAGCCAATTGCGGTGTGGAGGGCTGAATGGGAAAGGAGGCTGCTGTACGACACATTGGATGTGTTGTACAGGCATTTCAGCCCTCCCCGCCCTGGAACGCCCCCAGACATGCCCCTTTACGGCCACTTCGCACTCCCCCTGCAAGCGCAGAGGACAGGGCTGTTCAGAGGCAGCACGGAAGTGGGGAGAGGTCGGTTCCCGGAAAACAAGATACCCTATGGCCATCTAGCCGCTGTATAGAGGCCATAGGATTGCTCCCTCAACCATTTTATATTCATCCCTTTCTTTAAACCCACCTTTTGGGCATCTTGTCACTGCATTATTGTCCTGTGAATCATGAACAATTCAATGTAGTACTTCCTTTGCTTTTTAAAAACAGCACTCTAGAAGTTCCATGATAGGAGTTAATTTTGTAGCAGAAAATAGGTAAGCATCGATCTATGATAATACTTGTCAATTACATGTACATTAGAAACTGCAAAACCACCATTTCTTATTTCTTCTAATTACTTTGCATTTACTGACATTTACTTTAGGGACTAAGAAATTGTAACAAAAAGTCTCCTTATAAATGCATGGCCAACTGGTAAAAAGAAAACAAACAAGGTTATAATCTAAGTCATCTTCCATAAATTGGAATTCTGTATATTCTCATTTTTGTAATACTGTGCCCAATTTTTGTGAGGTTCTATTTTCAATGCTAACATTGCTGTTTGGGAGGGAGGAGTAAAAGGGATGACAACCCCCTGACTTCCACTCATGTGTAGATTAATTCCTCCTGTTTACAGCCATTGTTGTCCCAATCTACTACCACTGACTGCCACATTAAAAAAAAAAAAAAACTTGAAAGGCCTTCTTCACTGCATGATCACATCCAATCTCGGACAATTTAGTGAACGTGATGTCACAATGTCATGTAGCCAGATTCAACTATGGGATGAAGGTTAATTAAGCTCTTGCTTTGAATGGATGGGGGGAAGGAAAGAGTGAACATTAAGAGTGCAATCCAGCCAAAGTTAAGCACTTTAAAATATGTGTCTGTATTGATTCTGGTTTTGATTTCAATAAGATAATTAGGCACACATGTATGAGTATGATATAGCCCTCGACCAGGCTCCAAGTGAGCACCTGAGCAAACAAGCATCTGAGGGCCAAATTAAACGTTCAGCTAACCACACATAGTGGAGCTGTGTGTGATACTTTTTCTTACTCTCCTGTAAGCATATGTGGCCCCGATTCGGACTGGACTGAATGGAAATAGTGTGTGTGTGTGTGTTTGTTTATTAGATTTATTAGCCTCCCATCTGGCCGGCTACCCAGCCCCTCTAGGTGGCGTACAATACAAGTAACACAAAATGCAACAAATTTACATAATCAACTGAACAAAACAACATTGCTCTAAAAAAACCCAAAACCCTAACCCACCTCAAATGCCTGCCTGAACAGCCAGGTTTTCAAAACCCGGCAGAAGCTCATCAAAGAGAGGGCATGGCGGAGGTCACTGGGGAGGGAATTCCACAGAGGGCGGGCCACCACAGAAAAGGCCCTCTCCCTAGTCCTCACCAGCCTAGCTATCCTGGCTGATGGGACAGACAGAAGGCCTTTTGAGGCCAATCTCATTGAGTGGCATCCCTCGTGTTGTTGGAGGCGCTCCTTAAGATAGACTGGGCTGGAACCATATAGGGTTTTAAAGGTCAATGCCAACACCCTGAATTGGGCCCGGAAAACAACTTGTAATCAGTGCAACTCCTTCAGCACTGATGTGATGTGGTCTCGCTGATGGCTGCCTTTAATCAGGTGGGCTGCTGCGTTCTGCACCAGCTGCAACTTCCAAACCGTCTTCAAGGGTAACCCCACACAGAGTGCGCATTCCAGTAGTCTAGGTGAGAGGAGACCAGGGCATGAACTACTGAGGGGAGCAGATGGTTAGGGAGGTAGGGGCGCAGGTGCCATATCAGATGGAGTTGGTACAGCGCTGCCCAGCTCATGGCTGACACCTGAGCCTCCATGGACAGCTGGGAGTCTAAAATGACCCCCAGGCTGCAGACCTCATCCTTCAAGGGCAGCCACACCCCATTGAACACCAGGGCAACATCCCCCAACCTCCCCTTGTCTCCCACCAAAAGTACTTTGGGTTTGTCGGGGTTCAGTTTCAGCTTAATCCTTTCCATCCCGCCACTCGCCGACTCCAGACACTTCGACAGGGTTTCTACAGCCAACCTTGGCAAGGATTTAAATGAGAAATAGAGTTGCGTGGATCCCCTTCACGGATCACTACCTTGTTGTGGCGAAGGGGCTTGCGTAACTCAGTGAAACCATAAGCTATGCCGTGCAGGGCCACCCAAGACGGACAGGTCATGGCAGAGAGTTCTGACAAAATGTGGTCCACTGGAGAAGGAAATGGCAACCCACTCCAGTATTCTTGCCAAGAAAACCCCATGGAACGTATCACAAGGCTAAAAGATATGACGCCGGAAGATGAGCCCCTCAGGTCGGAAGGTGTCCAATATACTACTGGGGAAGAGCAGAGGGTATTTCCAAGTAGCGCCAGAAAGAGTGGAGCGGCTGGGCCAAAGCCGAAAGGACACTCAGCTGTGGATGTGTCTGGTGGTGAAAGGAAAATCCGATACTGTAAAGAACAATATTGTTTAGGAACCTGGAATGTAAGATCAATGAATCAAGGTAAGCTGGAGGTGGTCAAACATGAGATGGCAAGTTTGAACATCGACATCTTGGGAATCAACGAACTCAAATGGACAAGCATGGGCGAATTTAATTCAGGTGACCATTATATCTACTACTGTGGGCAAGAATCCCGTAGAAGAAATGGAGTAGCACTCATAGTCAATAAAAGAGTGGGAAAAGCAGTACTGGGATACAATCTCAAAAATGACAGAATGATCTCAGTACGAATCCAAGGTAAACCATTCAACATCACAGCAATTCAAGTCTGTGCCCCAACCACTGAGGCCGAAGAAGCTGAGGTTGATCATGCTATGAAGACCTACAACACCTTCTAGAACTAACACCAAAAAAAGATGTCCTTTTCATCATAGGGGATTGGAATGCCAAAGCAGGAAGTCAAGAAATCACCAGGATAACAGGTAAGCATGGCCTTGGTGTACAAAATGAAGCAGGACAAAGGCTAATAGAGTTTTGTCAAGAGAACACACTGATCATAGCAAACACTCTTTTCCAACAGCACAAGAGGCAACTCTACACATGGACATCACCAGATGGTCAATATCGAAATCAGACTGATTATGTCCTTTGCAGCCAAAGATGGAGAAGCTCTATACAGTCAGTCAAAACAAGACCTGAAGCTGACTGTGGCTCAGATCATGAGCTGCTTCTTGCAAGATTTCAGCTGAAATTGAAGAACGTAGGGAAAACCACTAAACCAGTCAGGTATGACCTAAATCATATCCCTTATGAATATACAGTGGAGGTGACGAATAGATTTAAGGGATTAGACCTGATAGACAAGAGTGCCTGAGGAACTATGGACGGAGGTCTGTAACACTGTACTGGAGGCAGCAACTCAATCCATCCCAAAGAAAAAGAAATGCAAGAAAGCCAAGTGGCTGTCTGATGAGGCTTTACAAGTAGCTGAGGAAAGAAGGGAAGCAAAAAGCAAGGGAGAAAGGGGAAGATATATCCAACTGAACACAGAGTTCCAGAGAATAGCAAGGAGAGACAAGAAGGCCTTCTTAAATGAACAATGCAAAGAAATCGAGGAAAACAATAGAATGGGAAAGACTAGAGATCGTTTCAAGAAAATCGGAGATCTCAAGGGAACGTTTTGTGCAAAGACGGGCATGATAAAGGACCAAGAAGGCAGGGACCTAACAGAAGCAGATGAGATTAAGAAGAGGTGGAAAGAATACACAGAAGAACTATACGGGAAAGAGCTTAATGTCCCTGATAGCCATGATAGTGCGGTCACTGAACTTGAGCCGGACATCCTCAAGAGTGGTCAAGTGGGCCTTAGGCAGCATTACTAACAACAAAGCTAGCGCAGATGACAGTATTCCAGCTGAGCTATTTAAAATCCTAAAAGATGACGATGCTGTTAAAGTGCTGCACTCAATATGCCAACACATTTGGAACACTCAACAGTGGCTACAAGCCTGGAAAAGGTCAATTTACATTCCAATTTCAAAGAAGGGCAATGCCAAAGAGTGTTCAAACTACTGTACAATTGCACTCATTTCACATGCCAGCAAGGTGATGCTCAAAATCCTACATGCTAGGCTTCAGCAGTATGTGAACCGAGAACTACCGCAAGTACAAGCAGGGCTTCGAAGAGGCAGAGGAACTAGAGATCAAATCGCCAACATTCGCTGCATCATGGAGAAAGCAAGAGAATTCCAGAAAAACATCTATTTCTGCTTCAATGACTATGCTAAAGCCTTTGATTGTGTGGATCACAACAAACTGTGGCAAATTCTGAAAGATCTGGGAGCATCAGATCACTTTACCTGTCTCCTGAGAAACCTGTACGAGGGTCAAGAAGCAACAGTAAGAACCGGACATGGAACAACCGACTGGTTCAAAATTGGGAAAGGAGTACAACAAGGCTGCATATTGTCGCCCTGCTTATTTAACTTATATGCAGAGTGCATCATGAGAAACGCCGGATTGGATGAATCACAGGTTGGAATTAAGATTGCCGGAACAATTATCAACAACCTCAGATACGCAGATGATACGACCCTAATGGCAGAAAGCGAAGAGGATCTAAAGAGCCTCTTGTTGTGGGTGAAAGTGGAGAGCGCGAAAGCTGGTTTGAAACTCAACATTAAAAAAACCTAAGATCATGGCATTTGGCCCCATCACTTCCTGGCATATAGAAGGGGAAGAAATGGAAGCAGTGACAGATTTTATTTTCTTGGGCTCCAAGATCACTGCAGACGGTGACTGTAGCCATGAAATTAAAAGACGCTTGCTCCTTGGGAGGAAAGCTATGGCAAACCTAGACAGCATAGTAAGAAGCGGAGACATCACCTTGCCGACAAAGGTCCGCATAATCAAAGCTATGGTTTTCCCAGTAGTAACGTATGGCTGTGAGAGCTGGACTATAAGGAAGGCTGAGCGCTGAAGAATTGATGCTTTTGAACTGTGGTGCTGGAGAAGACCCTTACGAGTCCCCTGGACTGCAAGGAGGTCAAAATCAGTCAATCCTGAAGGAAATCAACCCTGACTGCTCATTGGAAGGACAGATACTGAAGCTGAAGCTCAAATATTTTGGCCACCTAATGCGAAGGGAAAAGTCACTGTAAAAGACCCTGATGGTGGGAAGGACTGAAGGCAAAAGGAGAAGGGGAAGGCAAAGGACGAGATGGCTAGATAGCATCACCGATGCAATGAATATGAACTTGAGCACACTCCGAGAGAGAGCGGAGGACAGGAAGGCCCAACGTGCTATGGTCCATGGGGTCACGAAGAGTCGGACACGACTTAACGACTGAACAACAAGAGTTGTGTGTCATCTGTATATTGGTGACACTGCAACCCAAACCTCCTGATGATGGCCCTCAGTGGCTTCACAAAGATGATAACATCGGGGAGAGAATAGAACCCTGTGGCACTCCGCAAGTGAGTAGCCAAGGGTCTGAAGTCTCCTCCCCCAGAGCTACCCTCTGGTACCTGCCAGAGAGGAAGGAACGGAACCACCGTAATACGGTGTCCACTAGGCCCAACCCCTCCAGGTGGTCCAGGAGGATACCATGGTCAACGGTATCAAAAGCTGCTGAGAGATCGAGGAGAACAGGGAAGGAGCATTCACCCCTATCCAGAGCCCTCCCCATATCATCCACCGAGGCGACCAAGGCTATTTCTGTCCCATGCCCAGGCCTGAAGGCCGATTGAAATGGATCCAGATAATCAGATTCTTCCAAGTGTGCCTGCAACTGCAATGCCGCCACCCACTCAATCACCTTGCCCCCAAACGGCAAATTCGAAACCAGGCAAAAATTGCTCAAGTCTTGGGGATCCAAGGAGAGCTTCCTTAACAGTGGTCTTATTACCGCCTCCTTGAGGGCTGATGGTATCACTCTTTCCTTGAGGGAGGCATTCACCACCACCTTGATCCCCTCCCTAAGTCTCTCCCTGCAGCTCATAATGAGCCAAGATGGGCAAGGATTGAGTAAGCAGGTGGTCGGCCTTAAAGATGAAAGCACCTTGTCCACTTCCTGAGAAGGAAGAAGCTGGAACTGATCCCACACAACCGGTCTGCCAGTGGCCACCCCTCGTTCACTACCTGTATCCACAGCACACGGAATAGCACTCCTGATCCAGTCGATTTTATCTGCAAAGTGCTTTGCAAACCCATCACAGGAAGCCTTAGAATGCTCCATTGGTTCCGGAACAACTTGACCAACTAGGTTCTGGACCATTTGGAACAGCCTCCTAGGACAGCACTCTGCGGACGTGATAGTGGCAGCATAAAAATTATTTTTTGCTGCTCTTATCGCCATGTTGTAGGCTGAAGCTACAGTTCTAACCCAGACGGATCGTCTTCAGAGCAAGATTTCCGCCACAGGCACTCTAGCCATCTCACCTCCCAGTTCAGAGCTCGCAACCATGGGGTGAACCATGGTGCAGTCTGAGCTCTGTTCAGGGGGAGAGGGCGTTTCGGAGCCCCCCAGTCTAATGCCCCGGTGATTGCAGCATTCCAGCCATCCACCAGTGCCTTGGCCAAGCGGCCATTTGCGTGCTCCAAAGAATCCCCAAGCGCAGACAGGAATCCATTTGGATCCATAAGATGCCTGGGACGGACCATGTTAATGGGTCCTCCACCCCTGTGGAGGGGCTGTGGAACCAAGTCCAACCTCACCAGGTTGTCTGACCATGTCTGACCATGTCTGACCATGACAAGGGGTGTGTGTGGATATACCCCCAATTTCCAGATCACTCCCCACCTCTCATGAAACAAACACAAGGTCTAATGCATGACTGGCTACATGGGTGGGCCCAGTTGGAATAGGGTGCAGCTCCCAGGAAGTCATGGTCTCCATGAAGTCCCAAGGCGCCCCCACAAGAACGGCCTCTGAATGTACATTGAAGTGCCCCAATGCCAACAAGATAGGGGACTGCACACGCACATCAGAGACCACCTCAAGCACCTAGGCTGGGGAGTCTGTTGTACTGTCCACCCTGCTGCACATGAGCAGAATCCCCAGACTGTCCTTTGGGCCCAACCTCCAGTACATGCAATCAGCAACCCTGGTCTCCCAGAGAGGGAGTCTGGTGAGGATCAAGGACTCCCGGCAGGTAACACCCACTCCCCTTCCCTGACCCCCAGCCCTCGGCTGCTGCACATACAAAAATCCAGCTGGGCAAATGGCCGCAAGAGTAGGAGCAGCAGCCTCATCCAGCAAGGTCTCCGTAATACATGCCAGGTCCGCACCCTCATCCAGGATCATGTCATGGATGAGAGATGTTTTATGGGCAATGGACCTGGCATTAGACAGCAGCAGATGAAGGCCAGAGGATGGAGTCACGCATCCCCCAGTCATCCTTCGGCTCTGGACAGGCCCGGAACAGGGAACAGATATTACGCATCTTTCCCCTGCTCCCCTTACCTGGCATGGCCTGTCCCTAGCGCTCTGCCAGCATCTGCTGCCCAACCTCTGTATGTTCTGGCCCCCAGAACTCCCCTCGCTGCCTCCGCCAGGTGGACACATGCCTCCCTCGCTTCCACCTATCAGGTGGGCACGCCACTCCTAAAATCACAAACACAACCCCATAAGCCCACCACCCACCACCAATTTTTAAAAACTTCAACCCAGGCCCTCTGCTCCCTTGTGGCTCCCCTGAGTGGCTCACCCAAGTTATTAGCCTACAAACGTGGCTGTATCCCACTCCTAGGTCGACGGAAATAGCAACATCTTTAATGTGAGGGATGATACAGATATATTAATTTTCAACACTTTTATTCTGCCCCCTCTTTAATGAGCTTCTACCATGCATTAAAAACGTGGTTGTTCAGGCAGGCATTTGGGGTGGGTTAGGGTATTTTAGAAAACATTTTTATTGTAGAATTTTATTGTTTTAAACTGTTTTATTATATGCTCTACATCGCCCAGAGTGGCTGGGTGACCAGCCAGATGGGCGATTAATAAATTTAATAAATAAATAAATAAATAAAATTTATTCTACTTTTCTACAGGAATACTCAAAGTGGCCAACAAGTACACAAACTAAAACAATACGCCAAAGTTATCCAAAACGACCAAGAGTCTTGTGGCACCTTAAAGATTAACAAAGTTATTCTGGCATAAACTCTGATGGACACTTCTCCAAGGTTTTCACATCCTCGCATTGCACAAGCTGAAAATTAACCATATGAAACTGACAGCAAAGCACACCAGCAGCAACCAGGAGAGGTTCAGTTATCCGTGTGGTGTCCACATCAGAGCGGATGCCAGCAACATTAGCCTCAAAATGTTTTTGCAAGCTTGTCGCACTGGGCCTGCACCATGGTTATGGGAAGCGTAGCATCAGCGCTAACGTTAACAGTAGTTAAGACTAATCAAAGTCCTGTTAACCAAGATTTGTTAATGAAATTCAATCCTTTATTTCAAATCTTGGTTAGGCAGGGAAACCAGCTAGCCTTAACCACAGTGAAAGTTGATGCAGACGTATCCCTTAATACACAGCAGGGAATTCCCTCTAGGGGGGAGAGGGAGGGCCACACGATCCCTTGTCTGGCTCCCAGTCTCTTAACTGTGGTTTGCAGAGCACAGCTGGCCCCGAGCAGTACGGAAACAAAACAAGAATCTGGAGGAGTCACTGCAAAACAAGAAGTTCTGAGTGGAACCGTGACCTGCAACACAGGAGCTGCAGGAAGCATCTTGTTCAATATCAATGTTGCTGCATTCCCAATACAGTAGCACTTCTCTCTCTCTTCTGCAAGTGTATTTGACTGGAGATAAATCAGTATTTAGCATTAGGTGCCATGCAACATCCCTGTTGGATAAATGTTGAGATTTTATACTGTCTCCTGACATTAGCAAGAAAAGCCATTTTTAATGGCTGCATCCTTATAACATCGTTTAAGGACACACTTGAGAGCCCCCTGCTTGTAAATCTTTAGTGTTTATTACTAATGTACCGAAATATTTACAGCAAGGAAAAGTCATTCAACATCCTAGAACAATGGCTTTTAAAAATTGCAATACCAAAGGGTTTGTAAAGGACAATAAATAATTTAAACTTTGGTTAAATTAAAACTCAAATTCATGTGAAAGGTATTTTTTAAGAAGCATTTTAAAAGGTAACTGGAAGAACAGCAAGTTTTAATTATTTAATAAATACTCTTGACTAATTTATAGATTTTAGGATTAACTGTATTTATGTTTTGCCTTAAGCTCTTTGGTCCTAAGAGCAGTTCTAGAATGAACATGCAATCCAATATCTAAGCCGTCCTCTTCAGCATTCATTTTGGGTCACAAAATAATTAAGTGGAAAAGAGCCACTCTAGACATTTCACTCCTGGGATCAGCATTCCCCATTGTTAGTTTTTCATCTCCTGGCCCTACAAGTGAAGCAGAGTTCACTGTGCAAGATGGGACCATTACACTGTGAGAATTCTTCTGCCGTCGGCATAGATCGGGGATGGGAAAAGTCACCAATACGTACAGGGAGTATACTGCATCAAAGTGGGAAAGCTCACCACAGGAATGAAAAAAATGAGAGGGAGAAAAATGTCTCTCTACTCACCTTCTCCACACCATACATAACTTGGTACACCTCTGTCATAGGGATATATGAGAATTTTGTTTATGTTTGCCATTCATTCATTCATTCATTCATTCATTCATTCATTCATAACACTTTTATCCCGCCCTATATCATTAAAATCTCAGGACAGCATACAGATCATGTGAATGTGCCCCATTTTCAATCCTGAACTTGAAAATGAGCAGGTACATTTTTTTTGGAGAAATGTCTACAAATTCCCCAATTTGTGATCCTGATCGAAAAATATATATCTTTTAAAAACGCTCATTGTGAAATTTGCATTTTTTAAAAGAAAAATGTATGCTTTAGTCAATGGGGGGGGGGAGTGTACACTTCTGAAAAACACACACATAAATGCATAATTTTCCCATTTAAATGAGCTGAAAACAGGTTGAAAAGGTAAACAGGATGAAGCCGAAATGAGCTTCAAAGTGATTTTCAGAGAATTTAGGTGAGCTCAAAATTTAGGTGAACCCTACTCTATCATGTCTCCCTTGCTCACATTTTTTCTAAGCGAAACAGTCCCAGGTGGTATAACCTTTCCTCATAGAGGAGTTGCTCCAGCTCCTTGATCATTTCCAGATTCTTTCCAGATTGTACGGCAAAGATAGTCTGATTTTGTTGCTAAAGCTCTTAAATATAAATTCTATATAAATCTGAATATAAATATATAAAGCACTAAAATATCACAATAAAAAACTATCACCGTGATTGCCGTACAAATACCAAACTATCTATTGCACAATACACTATCCACATTACCTTATAATAACCTTCCGAAATGGGAGCAGAGGATGACCTAGGTGCCTTAGGCTTTTTTGGCAGATTCCTTCTTAATTCTAAATTGCTTCTCTTATTAAATTAACAGTGATCTGATCTAGTTGTTTCCAAATATGCCAAAAGCACTTCTTGATATGTAACTACATGGCTATATCATGAAAACTGCTCCAGACTGCAAATCTCAGCCAAAATACCAGCATGATGCCTGGCTGCATTGGAAATCCAATGTCGTTTATTGTTATTGTAGGAAACCCTGGTGTCAAGCAGAGGTATTGCCCAATTTCCTGTGACTTCCAACCTCAGAGTGTTCAGACTTAAAATCGAAACAGCAATCACAAATAACCTCAAAAATGGTAGTTATCACTTGCTATACTGCTAAATGTTTTCCTTTAGCCGTTGAGGCATTTGGGGATGTCTTTATTTCATATATCCTTAAAATATTTGTTAATAGGTAAAAAGAGCATTTGAAAGAGAATCTAAATCCATAGGCTCATCATGCAGGAGGGGAAAATAGATTAATGAGGAAATTGGAATCACTAGCCATTAAGACATTTTAAAAGTGAAGGTGTTTCCAGATCTGGCTAAAAATCCTATTTTCTTTTTATTGAGATGGTACATAAAGAAAAGCCTCCTATCTATTTAATTTTAATTAATTCTATTAATTCTAAGAATTAAAGATTTGTTTTCGAGAGCTAGATCCTGAGGTCAGAAGGTTGACCACCATCCTTCATTACATGCCAAGAGAACAAAAAAATAGGAACAAGGAAATTATCTAATAATTCCTCCAGCAGGAGCTCTATGTAATCCAACTCTTCCAAGATTACATTCTGTGGCAAGAGTAGAAAGCTGCTCTCTAGGTAAGTGTCTAGCGTGAGTCCCAAATCAGCAGCAACAGACACCGGGTAAGGTACAACGAGATTTTATTCACTGCAGCAAAGGCTGTGTGTTCCAAAACAGAAGCAGCCTCGAATACTGGTTACTCAGGCCTTTTATACAGTGGTACAAACAAGTTACACAACAGAATATAATGCGTGTGCGTAGGTCATATAGGACATGGAAAAGTACTACTTTAGATAGTTGTGTCTCTCTCTTATGCAGATGTGTTGTTCTGGTCGATGCCCTTTGGTACTTTGGCTACAATATCTTGTTATTTGCTGACTCTCTCAGCGTGTTGTGTTTGCCACATACACAGTTCAGAGTTCAGGAAAGAAAGGATGGATAATACATACAAGAGTTCTATGAAATGGCGATGCTCTGGTTCAGGTACATTCAAGTACACAAGTGGGCTCGGGCTTATTTCAACAATTCCAAGCCTTTAATAATGAAAAACTGCCAGCACTGAGCAAAAAGGTGCCTACCTCACTGGCGACATGGGCCAAGCAATGTCTTTGTGAAAGGCTTGTGAAAAGGCACAAATGATGTACTGCAACCTGAGCTAGGCAATGGCATCTCTACCTAGTAGTAAGGCAGATTAACATTTAAATGGAAGAAAACATGGAGGCAGGCAGAAAGGCAGACAATACACAACCAAAGCACAACACGACTCTCACTGTGGGTGACAGACACAGAATACATATGCATTATCATCTTGCCAAAATGGAGTTTGTGGCTTTTAAAAATGAAGGTCATGTTGACTGTTCCACATCATGACATCACATCTGTTTCCTGCCTCCCAGCTGAGCAGAGCAGAGCAGAGGAAGCTGCTCCAGCTGGTCTAGGGACTATAGAAGCAAGCAAGCTCACAGAGAGAGAGAGCAACCAGAGAGAGCGAACAGGAGGAGAAAAGAGGAAGCAAGCTCCCAGAGAGTGAGCGATCAGAACGAGCAAAAGGGGGGGGGCAAACAGGAGTTGGCCGGGGGTGTTGCAGTAGAAGAGGAGACAAAGGAGACAAAGGCAAAGAGGTAAGTGGGCTGGAGGAAGCCCGGAGGGCTGTCCTTTTCCTTCTTCTCCTTCTCCTGAGAGCTCCAACTGAACTGGGGGGGGGGGTGGCCTGAGTACTCCCAGCAGCTGTGTGGGCAGGAAGCTTCAGTCTGTTTCCCACCTCCCAGCTGAGCAGAGCAGAGCAGAGCAGAGCAGAGGAAGCTGCTGCAGCTGATCCAGGGACTACAGAAGCAAGCAAGCTCAGAGAGAGAGAGAGAGCGCAACCAGAGAGAGCGAACAGGAAGAGAAAAGAGGAGTTGGCCAGGGGAGTTCAGCAGGGGAGGCCCCTAACATTTTTCATATTATTTATTTATTTATTTATTTATTTATATTTTGTTTTGTTTTACATATTTAACATTTACATATTTAACATTTTTTTAAAAAAAAATATTTTTCTCGTAACACACTTCCATACCAGTGGGGCTCTGTTTTTAACCTCCAGTGAGTAGAGGACCAGGCACAGGCTACTCTAGAACAATCAGAAAGCCAGACACAAAAAGGGAAAAGAGGCTATGGAAGGACAAGACTCTCCAGTGGTGGTGACCTGCACGGTGTGTGCCATGTTTTCTTGCCTAAGAACAACATGGCCTACACTTGCAACAAGTGGAAGTTCATCACACTGCTGGAAGAAAAAGGAAGAAGACTGGAGTGGCGACTGTTGACCCTCCAGGGAATAAGAGAGCATGAACAGTTCTTGGACAGAACGGTGAAACTACAGCAGCAAAGCAAAGTACAGGAGTCAGAAGAGCAACAGCAAGCTGAGGCAGAAGAAGAAACTGCTGAGGTGAGGAAAAATGAAGTAGAGTAGGGGTCCCCAACCCCCGGTCCGCGGACCAGTAGAGTCCATGGCATGTTAGGAACCAGGCCGCAGAAGGGGTGTGGGAACTCCCCCTTACCTTGGGTCTGTGGGGGGGGAGGCGATCCATCCCTCCCCCCCACCCCGGAATCCTCGCCGGCCCTGGCTCCGGCTGGCTCCGGCCCCGTTCTTTGCAGTAATAGCCTATTACTGCAAAGAACAGGGATGTAAATGGCGTCCCAGCGGCCAGAAGTCCTCCCCCGGCCAGAGCTGGCCGGCAGCAACGCAGCAAGTCCAGGGCTGGTGACATTCTGGGGGGCGGGGGAGGGACTGATCGCTCCCTCCCATGAACCCAAGGTAAGGGAGTGCCCACACCCCTACTGCAGCCCAGTCCCATCCCCACCCCCAGTCTGTGGAAAAACTGTCTTCCACGGACCCTGGTCCCTGGTCCCAAAAAGGTTGGGGATCGCTGAAGTAGAGGATACTCCTTGGAAAAGGGTGACAGGAGCAGAAGAACTGAAAGACACTCGGTACCAGTGGAGGCAGTGGAACTAGGGAACTGTTTCCAGGTACTTGAGGATGAGACTGTATTGGCCCCAGGAGCATAGCCAAGTTATTTGTAGTGTTAGAGGGGCCTAAAGATCCATAATGCTTGTTTAAGTTCATTATTGGTGCAATTCCCATGCTAGTAAGCCTCTGAGCAAGTGAAGATGAGTCAAAAGGCTGATAACATCCTTCTTGGTGCATTCCTTGCTAATGAGGAGAGTCTTTATCTCTGGTGTGCCTGGGAAGCAAAGTCTGTTTACAGGTGGCTGTGCCTGAGAACCAAATACTTCTAGCCTATGCTGAGAATGAACGCTATGGGTGTGTGCTGCTGAAATGCTGCTTATTGCTAATCTGTAGAGTATAAGACCCATTGTATCCAGTGGCTCAGGGTTCAGAGAAGCTGTCTGATCCAACCGCTGGGTACACCTGTGTGCTGTAAGTTACCCAATAAAGTACTCCTTGTAAGCAAACCTTTGAGTCTGATTTATCACTATCTTGGCACTTCTAACCTAAGAGTTCAGTGCCCACTGCAGAGGCAATACAGACTGGAGGACAGCCTGCAGAGGAAGAATTACTGGGGAACCTGCATGACAGCAAGCAAGAGGCTGAAGGTCAGCCAAGCAGAGGCGATGAAACCAAGGCCTACATCAACAGGAAGAGAAGAGGAGGAGGAGTGGGAGACTCCTTGCTGTGTGGGATCAAAACCCAAGTATGTCGCGAAGACCCATGGACTCACCAGGTATGCTGTCTCCCAAGAGAATGGATTAGAGACGTGACTGAAGGGTTGCCTGCACTCAAAGCCCACTGACAGGTATCCCTTCCTTCTCATCCATGTGGGAACAAATGATACCGTCAAGCAGAGCTACGAAGGAATCACATCAGACTTTGAAGCTTTGGGAAGGAAACTCAAGAACTTTGGGGCCCAGATAGTTTTCTTACCCATCCTTCCAGTAGTTAGAAGAGGAATAGAAAGGGAAATAAAAATACTCTGAGTGAATGACTGGCTACGGAGGTGGTGCCGACGAGAGAGATTTGGATTCTGGGACCATGGGCTATACTTCCTGGAAGATGGACTGTTGGCAAGGGACTGGTTGCACCTCACAAAGGCTGGGAAGAATGTGCTTGGCCACAGCATGAAGAACTTTATCAGGAGGGCTTTAAACTGAATCCTACGGGGAAGGGAGACGTAAAGTTGGGGGTAACAATGGACAACTGCGGCTCATGCACCGCAACGGAGAGAACAGGTCTAATAGCGCCCAATAATAGTTTTCAGACACATGTAGGAAGAAAGCCAGACCATGAAGCACATGGTCTTCGATATCTATATACTAATGCCCAGAGTATGGGAAACAAACAGAACGAACTTGAACTCTTAATACAAGAGGGAAATTATGACCTGATAGGTATAACTGAGACTTGGTAGGATGACTCTCATGACTGGAATACAGCAATTGAAGCATATAACTTGTTCAAAAAGAACAGGAGGAACAGAAAGGGAGGTGGGGTTGCGCTGTGTTAAAAATACATATCTCTGCACAGAATTACAGGAGGATGAGCTTGGTGGCCCCATCAAGAGCATCTGGGTTAAAATAAATGGAGCACAGAATAAAAGGAACATGATGGTCGGAGTCTACTACCAGCCACCCTATCAAGGAGAAGACGAGGATGAAACTTTTGAAAAGCAAATACCCAATGTTTCAAGGAAGCATGATATAGTAGTAATGGGGAACTTCAATTTCCCCAATATTTGTTGGGAGACAAATTCTGCAGAACATGGCCCCTCCAGGAAATTCCTGACTTGTGTGGCAGATAACGTCGTCCTATATAAAGTAGAGGAAGGAACTAGAGAATCGGCTATCCTTGACTTGATCCTAACCAACAGAGATGACTTAGTGGGTAAAGTAGCAGTTACAGGAACTCTGGGGGAAAGCGACCATGTTATACTTGAGTTCCTGGTTCTAAAGGAAGCAAAAGCCGAGTGTAGCCAAACCTGTATCCTGGATTTTAGGAAAGCTGATTTTCATAAACTCAGAACAACAATCAGTAACGTCCCATGGCAAGTGACTCTAATGAGAAAAGGAGTCCAAGATGAGTCGGAGTTTTTTAAAAAGGAAATTCTCAAGGCACAATTACAAACAATTCCAACACGAAAAAAAGGTGGAAGACAACAGAAGAAGCCAATGTCGCTTCACAAAAAGCTTAGGGATGACCTGAAAACAAAAAAGCACACATATAGGAAGTGGAAGGAAGGCCAAGTAACAAAGGAAGAGTACAGGCAGGTAGCACAGAACTGCAGGGATGGCGTCAGGAAGGCTAAAGCTGAAAATGAGCTGAGGTTAGCGAGGGATTCTAAAAGCAACAAAAAGGCTTTCTTCAGCTTTGTAGTAAAAGACAGAGGAAAGAAGTGGTTTTCAGCTATTAAATGAGGATGGCAAAAAGATAACAGATGACAAAGAAAAGGCAGAGGTGCTCAATTCCTACTTGGGCTCAGTCTTCTCCCGAAACAGCCCCCTGGCAAAGGCCAAGTACAGGCTGAAGGGGCAGGATTGCAGCTTAAGATCGATAGGCATATGGTCAAGGAAGACCTACTTACTTTGAATTAGTTCAAATCTCCAGGGCCAGATGAACTGCATCCTAGAGAAATAAAGGAACTGGCAGAAGAACTCTCAGAACTGTCTATTCTCTTTGAGAAATCATGGAGGATGGGTGAAGTGCCAGATGACTGGAGGAGGGCTGATGTTGTCCCTATCTTCAAAAAGGGTAAAAAGGAGGAACCTGGGAACTACAGACCAGTCAGTCTGACATCAATCCCTGGGAAAATTCTGGAGCAGATGATAAAGCAATCCATTTGTAAGCACCTTGAAAACAATGCAGTGATTACTCTCAGCTAACATGGATTTGTCAAGAACAAATCCTGCCAGACAAGTCTGATCTCATTTTTTGATCAGGTAACCTCCCTTGTGGACTGCGGGAATGCTGTGGACATAATACCTCGACTTCAGCAAAGCTTTCGACAAAGTGCGCCAGGATATCCTGATGAGCAAACTAGCTCAAAGTGGGCTAGTTGAAACAATGATCAGGTGGAACCACAGTTGGCTACAGAATCGGACTCAAAGAGTGCTTCTTTGAAGTCTTCTCAAACTGGGGAGAGGTAACAAGCGGGGTACTGCAGGGCTCAGTCCTGGGCCCAGTGCTCTCCAACATTTTTATTAATGACTGGGAGGAGGAGGTGCAGGGAGTGCTGATCAAATTTGCAGATGACACAAAATTGGGCAGGATGGCTAATACCCAGGAAGACAGAAACAAAATTCAAAGTGATCTTGATAGCCTGGAGCGCTGGGCAGAAAACAACAGAATGAAATGTAATAGGGATAAATGCCAAGTTCTGCACCTAGGAAAAAGAAACCAAATGCACAGTTACAAGATGGGGGATACTTGGCTCAACAATACTACAAGCGAGAAGGATCTTGGAATTGCTGTCGATCACAAGCTGAATATGAGCCAACAATGTGATGTGGCTGCAAAAAAGGCAAATGCTCTTTTGGGCTGCATTCATAGAAGCAGAGCTTCCAAATCCCGGGAAGTCCTAGTTCCCCTCTACTCAGCACTGGTTAGGCCTCATCTGGAGTAATGTGTCCAGTTCTGGGCACCGCACTTTAAGAAGGATGCAGACAAGCTGGAGAGGGTTCAGAGGAGGGCAACAAGGATGATCAGGGGACTGGAAACAAAGCCCTATGAAGACAGACTGGAAGAACTGGGCATGTTTAGCCTTGAGAAGACTGAGGGGAGATAGGATAGCGCTCTTCAAGTACTTGAAATGTCACATACAGGAAGGCCAGCATCTCTTCTTGATCATCCCAGAATGCAGGACACAGGAATAATGGTCTCAAGTTACAGGAAGCCAGATTCCAGCTGAACATCAGGAAAAACATCCTGTTAGAGCAATATGACAATACAACCAATGACCTAGGGAGGTAGTGGGCTCTCCCACACTGGCGGCATTCAAGATGAGGCTGGACAGCCATCTGTCGGGGATGCTCTGACTTGGATTCCTGCATTGAGCAGGGGGTTGGACTCGATAGTCTTGTAGGCCCCTTCCAATCCTACTATTCTATGATTCTATGATTCCCTTTCCACTGAGCTCAATGGGAGATCCAAAGTGTTCATTTCTGGTTTGCAGGAAACCAGAATTTACTATTTAGTCCAAGCCCAGCAAACCACACTTTATGAAAACCACATGATTTGGGATCCTAGTTTGCACAAACCATAGTTTGCCAGGTTTGGATGAAATGGCAAACTACAGTTTGTCACAAAACAGAAATGTCTTATCTCCTTCTTTCATATGCAGGGGAAAGAGAGGAGAGAGTAAGTAAGCCTAAAGCTCAAGGCTATTCAGTTTTGTAATGCCAAACCCTGGCTTTGTATTATGTCTAAATACAACCTATATCTTCTATTGAGCTCAGGAGGAGCAGGGAAATATCAGTACCTGCCCAGAATCACTTTGTTGCTGGCAGAGACACAGTGGAGGCGGAGGGACATTAGAACATTCCTCAAGGAAATTGTTTTCAGCCTTTTTAATGTATATATTGCAATGGAACACAGATCAAGCAGAAACAATGCCCTGAGAGAAAGGAATGATATTTAAATGATTTTCTTTTGCGTTTTAATATCTTTCTGAACATGTATGACAGCCCTAAGCTCTTTATGTGATTTAACACATTTTTAATATACTTGTCACCATGCTGGCTTACACAATAAACTTTGGAGATGTTGTGTATTTCTAAAATAACCTGGAAGCGAAGCAATATGTATTACTTTCCTGTCATATTCCATTATTTTCTATTAATGAAATATTTTGTGCTTTCAAATATGCTGTATATCACTAGACATCAGCTATTTTATTATTCCATTTCATAGACATCTTGGGACCAGTTCAAATGTTAAGACTGGTTCACAAACACAGCAGATATATTACTGCCATGTAACTATGCTCCACTCAGCAGCTGTACCATTTGTCAACAACAACAAACCATGTTAAGATGCATCCTATGACCTGTGTCCACACTGCATATTCCAGGCAGCTACTGGCAGAAGATAGTTGTCATGATCAGTTCCAACCAGAATGCATTTGTACATGCACATTGCACACAGTAGAGACATTTTCACCAGATAAGTCACAAAATTGTATGCAGTATGTACAAAATACAGAATAAGTTCAGAGAGTATTCGGATCTGTACTGTCATTTTATACTTGGTATTAGGGCTGTACACAGACCCCCCTGATCTGCTTCGGATCATCCAAAGCGACCCCGATCCGCCATGGACCAATTTGGACCCACTCAGATCTGACTCGAATCCAAATCCGAAGCGAGATTCAAATATCCAGATAGCGTGGTTTTGGCATTTCCCCTTGACTTGCTTGGGAAAACACAAACAGTCATAACTTTTTCGGTTTTTAGGATACAGGCATGAAATCTGGGGACCTCTTCACCCCTCTCCCCCCCCGAGAGGAGGCCACCTGCATAATTTTGGACACTTTGGCCCAGTGGTTTTTGTGCTAGGCAGAGTTAAAATCTGAGGTTTTCCAAAGAAACTCTCCAAGCAAAGAGCTGTAACTTCTCCTGGATTCCACACATGCACATGACACCTTGGCCTCTCCCAACCCCCCTTGAGGGCACTGCACCCCCCCAAAGCCCAGGCAGTTTGACCCATCGGCTTGTATGCTGGGCGCAGGTGAAATTTGAGTTTTTCCAGAAAAACTCCCAAAGCCAAGACCCATACCTTCTCCCTGTTTCCACAAATGCGCCTGAAACCTGGGCCTCTCCCAGCCTCCCTCGAGGGCACCCCACTTGCCAAATTCCAGGAAGTTTAGCTCACTGGCTTGTGAGCAAAGCGCAGGTAAAATTTGAGCTTTTCCAGGAAAACGCCCAAAGCCAAGAGCTGTAACTTCTTCCTGTTTCCATGCACATACATGACACCTGGGCCCCTTCCAGCACCCCCAAGGGCATCCCACCCACCAGAGTTCAGGCACTTTGGCCCACTGGCTTTTGTGCAAGGTGCTGGTGAAATCCGAGGTTTTCCAAAGAAACTCCAAAAGCCAAGAGCTGTAACTGCTCCCCACCCCTGCCCCTGCCAACACCTTGAAGATACCTCATATTGCACTGAATTGCTTTGAAACACAGTGGACTGTTATTGGAATAAGAAGGTAATTAATATAAATACTATGTGTCTCATGCTTTTTCAAAACTGCCTTGAAATTTGGATGTATAGTATTGGTGGAACTACAACCTAGCATGAACAGCTAAAGAAAAGCAGAACTACCTAAGCAAATGACAGCTGTCTTTAATTTATTGTTTTATATTTCATGTTCTTTTATAGAAGGCGGGATAACTTCAAGAAATACAGGGCAATAGCGCAGGTGATTAGATAACAATCAAATCAAACCCTAATTTTAAAAAAGCCCTTCTTTAATTTCTGTTTTCGGAGGATCAACACAGAGAATAAACAAATGGTTCACTTCAGCACGGGGGCGAAGGGGCAAACACTACACACATAGGCTGCTATAATCTGTCTTTCTTTAAGGATTTAGAAAGAAAGAAAAAACTAAATGCTTGAATATGACTTAAGGGGGGGAGGAACATGCCCAGAAGTCAATGTTTGTTTTTAAAATTCTAAATAAGGCTGGGTTTGTAAAAATCTAAGAGAGACACAGTTGACTGACAAAAACGACAAAAAGAACAGAACGGAGAAAGCAGAAGTTAGGCTCAACGTCACACAACAAACGCAGCCTTTTCCAGAGTCCAAAATTGAGATAAACAAACAAACACAGGAATGGAGGGGGAGGGGGAGCGTGGCAGCAACTTGCTAGGAAAAGCTATGTTAGTTTGAAAAAAATATGGAAAGGAGAGATGGCTCTAATCAAATACAAATAACAAATGAGTTGGAGGTACAAAGATATAGGAGAAAGAGGCTGGATGCAAAAGACAGCATCCCAATGGGGACGGATGATCAAGGAGCAAGGGAAGGGAACGCTCCCAGTACAACCAAGCCATTTCCTTTTAATTTAAATTCTGAGGAAAGCCTAATGGTGATCGAAATTGAATAAACTGAAGGAACAACTCCTAGGAATTCACACGCGCACACACACGCACAAACAATCATCTACCCACACCAGCCCTCTCTCCGAAAGACACAGCTAGTGCAATGACTGAACACAGCCTTTTGCCGAAGTATATACCCCCTTCCTCCAACGCTCTCTCTGATTAGAGGCTGCTAGTGTTGGTTCTGGCTGAGAGTTCCTTTTTGCCAAAGCAAACTCCCTCCTCCTCCTGCGCTCGCCTTCCCACCTCCGCCCGCCTTCCCGCATCTGCTTCCCTTCCCTCTCCCTCCTCCTCATGCCCCTCCACGTGAGCACTGGGAAGTTGATACATTTTGGAGACAGTCTGTCTGGACTGCTGATGAATTCAGTAGAGCTCCGAATATACGAGGCAGAGAAGGTGCTTTGTGTGGGGGGGGCGCTTCACCCTGGGGCACCTTGGCACTGCTCTGAACTGCCTCATATCACAAGGCTTTTGCTCTGAAACAGCCCACTTCGCCTTGTTATTCGGACTTTGTAACAAGGCGGTGCACAGCCCTATCTGGTATACCTTCCAGTACCTTCTGATATATATTCAGATAACTTTTAATTGAGAACTATGAAGAGCCGAAGTTAACAAAATAGTAATTGTGGACAATAACACTGAGGTAGAATTGGAGTAGCCTGTCAGAACCAGGCTAGGGTCATGAAAGGCCATACTAAATTCCAGAACTGAAGCAGGGTTCCTTGGCTCAGTTTCT
The DNA here is from genome assembly GCF_057233095.1 of Heloderma suspectum. Classification (NCBI taxonomy): domain Eukaryota; kingdom Metazoa; phylum Chordata; class Lepidosauria; order Squamata; family Helodermatidae; genus Heloderma; species Heloderma suspectum. Next base: position 105,261,401 of record NC_139464.1, read on the forward strand.
GAAGCTGAAGGCTGGAGCCAGAATTTGTGCCTCAAATGTAGTAGCAGACACTGCTCTGTTGACCAGGCAAGGACAGACTGCTAACATTTATACCAAATCTGGCTAGTCTAGAAGCTTCAGACTACCTATCAATTGTAGGCACCAATCTTGCCACTGCAGACTCTTGCTCCCTTTTGTGCCTGAAGAGGCCTCTGAGGCCTGGTCGCACCTAGGCTGGTACTACAGACTAGGCACCAACCTGAGGCCAAGAGGCTCCAGAATCCACACCACAAAGACAGATGAGAGGCCATTAGCAGTCCTAGGAACATAGGGTCTTAGACGCTTTAGCTGACAGCAACCAGATGAGCCCTTTTGCTTCCTCCATGTTACCTCTAAACTATCAATTGCTCCTAGATTTCTATAATACCCTAGAGGAGGGGAGCAGAGCAAACAATATACTGGAAAACAACAGAGTTAACAGTTATGGCAACGTCTGCACTCTTGCCAAAATTATGGCAGGAGTTCAGATCTTTAAAACACCCAATGGAACCAGGGTCATTGCCAGGGATTATTTTCACCTAGATGCCTCCAGCTTCCCTTGCTTGCTTGCTTCTTTCGTATCTGTGTGAACTTCTCCAGACATCACATTTTCACGCCAAATGCCTAACATGAGTGAATGTGGAAAACCCATGTTTGGAAACACATGTTCCATACAGACTGCAGGTCCCGACTGAACATAGTTATGGTGGCAAATCCAGGTTTGCTGTTGTATGAATGAAAAGGCCCTGCAACTTCCTTTCTCTTAATGTCTCCTGCATCATTCAACTTCTTCCATTCAAATATCAAGCTGTACAAGTGGAAGTGAAAAAAGTTATATACTAAAGAAAAGAAAATATATCCATGTAGTAATGATGGCCTAAATCCTGCCCTGAGTAAAGGGTAAAATTCTTGACAGAAGAGCATTTTCTGAAACAGTAGAAAACTAAGTTATGTTGTATTTGGTTCCTTTGCAAACACTGGGGAGGGCCAGCAATGGAGAGAATTCCCAACCCCTCTGTAACAATTTCCCCTTGTTTGTTCAACTGTTAGAGCTATGTGCCAATGCCTGCAAGAAAGTGCAGTTGTTGTAACTAGCGCTTCAAGTGGGATTTCAGTACTGTATTTGCTATAAGGAATATATCTATCAAACAACAGGAACATTCTAGCTGAAAGCAAAAAACTCCTTTGTCTGATACCTCTCTACTGTCTGCACTGCCAGCTCATTGGGGAGTTATTCAGAGGGGATGAGTACAGAAGTCAAGTACTTTACTACTGAAGATACCACTTGAGTAAATCATTTTTATTTGAGATAACCGATGCATCCATGAACACCACATTCACAAGAACCTGTAGTAATGCGAGAGTGGTTTCTTCATTCTCTCTTCCCACACCGCTTGGGAATAAGTATATATGTGAATAAAGTAACCATATGGCAAGGGATAATCGTATGGGTCTGTCCAACCCTCCGTACTGTTCAGATCTTCTAATGGATCACCTCATTTGAACTTCCTGCTCTACTGCGGGATACCTTAGACCAGAGGTCTACAGCCTTTCGCTAGCATAGGTAGCCAACAAAAAAACTGTGGTCCCCAAGACCCTTCCTTTTCCTCCAAGGGATGAGGACTCGTCCCTGATCGTCAGCCGGCGGTCAGGGACAATTGCCTTCTCTCCTTCCCAGGTCCAAGCTTGGAGCTAGGGAGGAAGAGGGGGATTGTTACTGCAATTGCTCTGGGCCTCCAAGGTGTTCCAAGTGGCTCAGAAGTGCAATGTGAAAACATACTCTAGCTACTCCTCTTCTTCAGCTTGGGATCATCTCCACAGTTGCGCTGCACATCTGAGGCAGTCCAAGCAACTCTACAGCACAGCACAGGTGCAGGAATGATACTCCTGCCCCCAGCTCCATGGTTGGTAGGGGGGCTGGGGCTCAGTAAAGATGATGTAATGCTCACCATTGTGAGTGGAATTGTGGGTCCACTCACAATTGGGCTGAGAGTGTGTTGCATTGGGCCTCCCATGTCATGAAAACAGCTTTGCTCTTGTGGGGCAAGCCAATCTCACACCCCATCTCAAAATGGGCAAACATTCTGTCTAAAGCAGGGTATATCAACTGCCAATCTAAAATGTTTCAAAACAAGTCACTCCCCAATAGTAAGGACAAATGGGGTTACGCGGAACAGCCTCCTGTGTTTTAACTCCCATGGTTTTCATCACCCCACAAAGATGCTGGTAGGGAAAGTGGGGTTACATCTGAAGGCACCACTGGGACTTGGGTTCATACATACAGTAGTGGATAAGGGAGAAAGATGCTGACCATAAACAAGCGTGTGGTGCCTCCAGCCCACCAGGACCCTGTTCCCTGAAAGCAGGTAGGGAAAAACCAGTGAGCAATTTATAATGCACGAACTAGGATTTATTTAACAGGGAAGGGAAAGCGCAGGGAGGAAGCAAACCAAACATCCAAATGAATAAACAATTTAAAGTAAGTCTCAAAACAATAACCCCTTCATGGATCACTGCCTTGTTGTGGCGAAGGGGCTTGCGTAACTCAGTGAAGCCATAAGCTATGCCGTGCAGGGCCACCCAAGACGGACAGGTCATGGCAGAGAGTTCTGACAAAATGTGGTCCACTGGAGAAGGAAATGGCAACCCACTCCAGTATTCTTGCCAGGACAACTTCATGGAACGTATCACAAGGCTAAAAGAGATGATGCCGGAAGATGAGCAACTCAGGTCGGAAGGTGTCCAATATGCTACTGGGGAAGAGCAGAGGGTATTTCCAAGTAGCGCCAGAAAGAGTGAAGCGGCTGGGCCAAACCCGAAAGGACAGTCAGCTGTGGATGTGTCTGGCGGTGAAAAGAAAATCCGATGCTGTAAAGAACAATATTGTTTAGGAATCTGGAATGTCAGATCAAGGAATCAAGGTAAGCTGGAGGTGGTCAAACATGAGATGGCAAGATTGAACATCGACATCTTGGGAATCAGCGAACTAAAATGGACAGGCATGGGTGAATTTAATTCAGGTGACCATCATATCTACTATTGTGGGCAAGAATCCCTTAGAAGAAATGGAGTAGCACTCATAGTCAACAAAAGGGTGGGAAAAGCAGTACTGGGGTACAATCTTAAAAATGATAGAATGATCTCAGTACGAATCCAAGGCAAACCATTCAACATCACAGTAATTCAAGTCTATGCCCCAACCACTGAGGCCGAAGAAGCTGAGGTTGATCGGTTCTATGAAGACCTACAACACCTTCTAGAACTAACACCAAAAAAAGATGTCCTTTTCATCATAGGGGATTGGAATGCCAAAGCAGGAAGTCAAGAAATCACCGGGATAACAGGCAGGCATGGCCTTGGTGTACAAAATGAAGCAGGACAAAAGCTAATAGAGTTTTGCCAAGAGAACATGCTGATCATAGCAAACACTCTTTTCCAACAGCACAAGAGGCGACTCTACACATGGACGTCACCAGATGGTCAATATCGAAATCAGATTGATTATGTCCTTTGCAGCCAAAGATGGAGAAGCTCCATACAGTCAGTAAAAACAAGACCTGGAGCTGACTGTGGCTCAGAGCATGAGCTGCTTCTTGCAAAATTTCGGCTTAAATTGAAGAACGTAGGGAAAGCCACTAAACCGTTCAGGTATGACCTAAATCATATCCCTGATGAATATACAGTGGAGGTGAGGAATAGATTTCAGGGATTAGACCTGATAGACAGAGTGCCTGAGGAACTATGGTTAGAGGTCCGTAACATTGTTCAGGAGGCAGCAACTCAATCCATCCCAAAGAAAAAGAAATGCAAGAAAGCCAAGTGGCTGTCTGATGAGGCTTTACAAGTAGCTCACGAAAGAAGGGAAGCGAAAAGCAAAGGAGAAAGGGGAAGATATACCCAACTGAATGCAGAGTTCCAGAGAATAGCAAGGAGAGACAAGAAGGCCTTCTTAAATGAACAATGCAAAGAAATCGAGGAAAACAAAAGAATGGGAAAGACTAGAGATCTCTTCAAGAAAATTGGAGATCTCAAGGGAACGTTTTGTGCAAAGACGGGCATGATAAAGGACAAAGAAGGCAGGGACCTAACAGAAGCAGATGAGATTAAGAAGAGGTGGCAAGAATACACAGAAGAACTATACAGGAAAGATCTGAATGTCCCTGATAGCCATGATAATGCGGTCACTGAACTTGAGCCGGACATCCTAGAGAGTGAAGTCAAGTGGGCCTTAGGCAGCATTACTAACAACAAAGCTAGCGCAGATGACAGTATTCCAGCCGAGCTATTTAAAATCCTAAAAGATGATGCTGTTAAAGTGCTGCATTCAATATGCCAACAAATCTGGAACACTCAACAGTGGCCACAAGACTGGAAAAGGTCAGTTTACATTCCAATTCCAAAGAAGGGCAACGCCAAAGAGTGTTCAAACTACCGCACAATTGCGCTCATTTCACATGCCAGCAAGGTGATGCTCAAAATCCTACAAGCTAGGCTTCAGCAGTATGCGAACCGAGAACTACCGGAAGTACAAGCTGGGTTTCGAAGAGGCAGAGGAACTAGAGATCAAATCGCCAACATTCGCTGCATCATGGAGAAAGCAAGAGAATTCCAGAAAAACGTCTATTTCTGCTTCATTGACTACGCTAAAGCCTTTGATTGTGTGGATCACAACAAACTGTGGCAAATTCTTAAAGTGATGGGAGTACCAAACCACCTTACCTGTCTCCTGAGAAACCTGTACGAGGGTCAAGAAGCAACAGTAAGAACCAGAGATGGAACAACCGATTGGTTCAAAATTGGGAAAGGAGTATGACAAGGCTGCATATTGTCACCCTGCTTATTTAACTTATATGCAGAGTACATCATGAGAAATGCCGGGTTGGATGAATCAGAGGTCGGAATTAAGATTGCCGGGAGAATTATCAACAACCTCCGATATGCAGACGATACCACCCTAATGGCAGAAAGCGAAGAGGATCTCAAGAGCCTCTTGTTGAGGGTAAAAGAGGAGAGTGCAAAAGCTGGTTTGAAACTCAACATTAAAAAAACGAAGATCATGGCATCTGGCCCTATCACTTCCTGGCATATAGAAGGGGAAGAAATGGAAGCAGTGACAGATTTTACTTTCTTGGGCTCCAAGATCACCGCAGACGGTGACTGTAGCCATGAAATTAAAAGACGCTTGCTCCTTGGGAGGAAAGCTATGGCAAACCTAGACAGCATAGTAAGAAGCAGAGACATCACCTTGCCGACAAAGGTCCGTCTAATCAAAGCTATGGTTTTCCCAGTAGTAATGTATGGCTGTGAGAGCTGGACTATAAGGAAGGCTGAGTGCCGAAGAATTGATGCTTTCGAACTGTGGTGCTGGAGAAGACTCTTACGAGTGCCCTGGACTGCAAGGAGGTCAAATCAGTCCATCCTAAAGGAAATCAACCCTGGGTGCTCATTGGAAGGACAGATAATGAAGCTGAAGCTCCAATATTTTGGCCACCTAATGCAAAGAGAAAACTCCCTGGAAAAGACCCTGATGCTGGGAAAGACTGAAGGCAAAAGGAGAAGGGGACGGCAGAGGATGAGATGGCTAGATAGCATCACGGATGCAATGAATATGAACTTGAGCACGCTCCGGGAGAGAGCGCAGGACAGGAAGGCCTGGCGTGCTATGGTCCATGGGGTCACGAAGAGTCGGACACGACTGAACGACTGAACAACAACAACAACAACAAAACAATAAAATGGTGAGATGTTCCATAAAGGTAAGTTATTTCTTAAAATCTGTCTGTAGCTGTGTGGGCTCACAACTAACTGCAAGCCTCAGTTATTGATGGTTATAGAGCCACTTCTGTCTGGTAACTGGGAAAAGGCAGAATCAATTTTGGGGTTTAAAATACTATCTTCCAAATAGTACTGACTTCTTATTTATTTCACTTCTTGAAGGCAAATACGATTGATGTCTACTATCCTAAATGGTCCGGGCATCTAGCATTGTAGGCATAGCCTTCTCAAAATGTTTTCAAATTCAATTAAGAAAAAACCTTTCAGCTTAACATGTTGTGTGAAATGATTTCCATGTTCACACAAGCTCCAAAATGCCAGTAAATTGCAGCTACTAAGGGCCACTCCCTTATTTAGGCAATATGGATATGGTATGATAGTCTGTGCTGTGGTTAGTTCCAGCTTCACCACTACCTTGGAGCTGGATGGCGGTCAGTGGCAGAGTTGTGACCTGAAAAAAAGGCGGGCCCTCCACTAGAAATAATTATGAGCCCCCCCATAACTAAATTCTATACCAAATGGGATTGCCCAACCACAATGGATTGTTTTATCAGATTAGATCCTGAGAGACCAATTACACCATTTTTCAATATTAACTAAAAAGAGTTATCTTCAACACTGCAAAGTATGCTTTGCAAAGAAACGAAGAAAGTAACTTTCCTGGCACTGAAATGTTTATGTCCTCTTGCCTGGTGCCAAGTATCCCAAGACGTAATTAATAAGCAAAGTACAGTTTTGGCTTGTAGTAAAATTTCAAGGATGAGATATTCCTGTATGCAAAATGGTACAGGATTCAATTTTGTCTTAGAAACCACAGGAGCACTTCAGCCAGCTCCAACCTTATCCAGTTAAATCCCCAAAACAAAAAAGAGGTATTAAAAAAAGAACTATATATGCTTCTCCCTTTGCCAGAACATTTGCATTAATACAGATTGAAGATTATATGCTTTACAGAACAATGATTATGGCTGCAATCCTATACCCACTTTCCTGGGAGTAAGCCATATTGAACTCAATGAGACTTACTTCTAAGCAGACATGTATAGGATTGCGATGTTACAAACAAATGAATTTATTATTCACTACATAGCTTCAGGCTCTAAGATTTTTTAAATAAGCAAGATAGCATACCATTGTCTGATAATTTTTGTTGGGGCCATCTTCCCCAACCCATTTTACATGGCCTTTAAAGTATAAGAGAGACCATTTGCAAACTGAAATAACATAGGAAATGGTGAATAGCTAATGTCCAAAAAGACTACATTGAAGGTTTCTTCCATATAAAGTGTGTGTCTTACAAAGCAAAACTAAAAAAAGTTGATGTTTTTTAAATAAATATATTACAATAAAATGAAATAAAATATAAAATGACCTTGCATATAAAACAGTGATGGGGAACCTCCAGCACATGAGCCAGATATGGCCCGCGGCAGGCCTCCATCCAGCCTGCCAACTTCCCTGCTGCTCTTATCTCTGATCAGTGACCACTTCCGGTAGGCAGAAAAAGGAGATCTGAATGCTTGCCCATGAAATGAATTCCTTGCACATGAAAAAAGAACATGTTGGGGAAAACAGTAGGCAGGACTCTTTGGCAGCAATATGAAGCTTTTTTTTCCCCCCTTATACAGAGAATTTAATATAGTTGGCCACTCAAAAATCCCCTACCTGCAGTCAAGGAAAAGCATTACTACTTCATTCTACTGATTGTAGAAACTGGGCCTAAGAAACAAAGATTTCAGAACTCTAGGCTCCACTGCAGCTTCCAAACCATTGTTTTCTTAAACACCAGGAGTATTTTGGTCTCCCTAACACAGATGATAATTACATATCATTTTCAGCAAAAGTGACTAAACAGCATCATATCACTGCCAAAGTGTTGGAAGAGAGTAAATGTGAACCAATAGTGGGTATCGTAAATCACTGTTTACAGCGAGACAAATAAATGACTGTCTTTGAAAATGGACCTACTTGTAAGGCTAAAGATTAAAGGGATGTTTATGGTAGCAATCTAGGGCCTTAAAATAACCCTTTTAAAAATAGACACATTGTAGTAGTTCAGCTGCATTCTTACTAAGCCTTCTTAAATCATTCCAATTATTTAACACAGCCTGTAATTTATCAGCCCAAACAAGCTATGTTGGGCTAACGACACATTACACACCAACATGTGTAACTCAGCCCTGACGCTGTTTTGTTGTTTCAGTGGAAAGCCTTTTCTGGATGGGGAAAAAGGAAAAAAAATAGAATGTTTGGGGGTGGGAGGAGAGGATACTCACCCTGTTTCCTGTCCACTTGTTTTCTCTGACTTTTCCTTAAGATAGGTTTTATGGGCCACTGAACTGAAATGGTTGTAGCTACTGTTGTTTATTGGAATCTTGTATTTTACTGAGCATTATGTTTTAGTTTTTAGCTGTTTTTTTTTTAATTAATGGTTGGCTTTGTTTGGAAGTTTATTGTTTCATTATTGTAACTTGTGTTCATAGCAATTTTTGGAAGCCACACTGAGAGGGTGGTCTACAAATATCTTAAATAACAATAAATACTGCACCATTCCAAATCATGCCCCCAAGTGCCTTTCTCTGCGCAAGGTTCCAGAAGCATGTTTTCTGGAACCCTGCAAAATAAAAACCGATTGGTGGGGGGCGGAGGAAATAAAAGAATTAAGCATTCCTTCTCTTCACTGTTCTAAATACCTCCCTCCTGGTGTGGCTTTTCATCAAAAAATAAAATCCAGACATAAAGGCTCAGTTACATGTGCCGGCATGCAAATGTATGTCCTTTTTTGCCCTTTTTTTAAGCAATGTGAAGTGGCCATCTAACTCCTTCCCTCAAAGGGTTCCAGATACATGATTTAATTTGCATAAGTGTCTCAAAATGGATGGTTGTCAACTTGATCAAATTCATCACTACCCATCTTTTATACAAAACAATTATTAATATGTAGCAATCCAGATTTTTTAAATGCCCACACTTTGCCATATGATTGCCTTTTTTCAGAATCCTTGGTGATGGTACAATAAAATCGAGACACACTGTGAAAAATATAGATATTGCATAACTGTTTTTTTTATCATGCATACAGTCTATGAACCAGAGCTGCTAAAATCAAGCTTCATGTTTAGTATTTGTTACAGAGTTGAAGGTAGTATGAATCACTGCTGTGCCATTTCCCAATATGTAGGTACTCATTCCTTGGTTCCACTGTCAAATAGATCTTGCAAGTTTTGGAAACAGTCAAAAACCTGAAAAGGCTTTGAACAAAAACAATGGGATGTATGTGAACACAATGGACAACATTTCTATCATACTACCCTCATCTCTCTGTCTCTGGGCATTTAAACTGGGCAGCCTACATATGTATTATCAACTGGAATGCACAAACCTTTATTGTATAAATTGAACCTTTGTATAAACTGTATGGAACATGCAATGCAATATAGTGCCATTGATTTTTCTCCAGAGTGTAGGGTTCAGGTGAGCAGGGGTAAGGAAAAAACTTTAAAGAGAATAGATGAATACTTATGATGTGACAGGGTACATGCAATAGGATCCCAACTTATTAATTGCACAAGGAAATATTCTATCAGAGTCTATGAACATTTTTGGGCTATCTCCCCTGAATTATCTACCTTTTAAATGGCATTACACACGATGCATTTGTACAAATAAATCTATTTTTATCCATGGGCTACTTAGAAGTATCCTAAAAGCGAAATACTCCTAATTATTTAAAGAGTGCTTTCATGTTCAACACTCTTTTACCAGCATTACCTAATTAATCCACATACCATCCCCAATTATTAGCCCCATTAATCACAAATAATAATTATGTCCAGAGAGGTGGCCGCATTAGTCTTTTGCAGGCAAAGAGTCTTGTGACACCTTACAGACTAACACATTTATGTTGGTTAAGCTTTCATGGACACTGACCACTTCATCAGATGTGATAATAAAGAATAATTATTCACAGCAATTACAATTTGAAAACAAATTATTTCTTAACAAAAAGCAGAACATTCATGTGACTCAGCAGAGTCCAACATAAATCCATATCTTAAAGCTAATTTGTTGCAGTTCCTGGGTTTCATTCTGAGTTCCTGCCCCTAAGCCAAGTGTGTAGCAAGTGGCATCCTGAATGTGGACTGAAAATTATAAAAGAAGCAACTATACTATGTGGGGTTAAGGATCATAGAATCATAGGGTTGGAAGGGGCCTACAAGACCATCGAGTCCAACCCCCTGCTCAGTGCAGGAAGCCTGATTCCCAGGCAGTCTCCCATCCAAGTACTAACCAGGGCTGACCCTGCTTAGCTTCCGAGATCAGACAAGATCAGTTCATGATATCACAGCTAAAATTCAGGGTGGCTATTTCATCAGGTAAACTTCGGAGGGTGCCTAGGACAGCATTTTGTCCTTGATGCCCATTCTGCTGCTGCCCGGGAACTGCAACTCAAAGGATGGATGGAAGACATGATGCTACAGAAGGGTTTGAAGAACAGTCAACGGCAAATGGAACCAATACATGCAGTTAGCCTTGGAAACCTGTGGATGGGTGAGGACTATTGGGTGCTACAGGTTGAACCCAGATTGAGAGTCCTATTGATTTCAATGGAAAGTAATGACTAGCTTGGCCCATTGATTTCAATGAGACTCACATTCATCTAACTTGGTCTGAATCCAACCCTATGAGGCAGGCCTCAATTCGATGCCCAAAGGAAAGAGATTAAACTCTGAATCTAGGGAGGAGTCGGTAGATGAAGGAAATATATGTGAAAGAGTCCTTGTTGGAACTCAAGCCACAAGGTCAAGAAAAATGGGCAAGGAACTGCTGTTATACTCCAGGAATTTGGTATTGTGGGGTTGGGAGAGGAGTAACACTCTAGTGTTTGCTTTGGGGTACCCAAATGCCTAGGTTTGGTTCTGCTTAAAATCTGTTGCTAGGTCACAAATGACTACTGTCTATTCAAGATCTTAAGACAGATTTTGAAAAAGACAGAATGAACACATTTCCAACTGTTTGTTTTTCACCCTCAATTAATAATGACGATGACAACAACATACAATTTCTTATTTATGTCAAATACTCTTCCTCAGCGTTAAGGCCTAGCTGCAACTCTCTTTTTTTTTACGACTGTCTAATATCCTGTTCCTTAACTATCAATAATACCTTTAAGAGAGCCTTGGAAGCATTTCATTGTATTGTTCATGGCCGAGTTCTCCAATTTTACTGAAAGCCATTCTGAATTTTAATTCCATACTTCAAAGCACTGGCAATCCTTTCTGTGATAGTTGTGGCTAGCTTAGCTCTTGGCTTTGTTATGAAGCATCTCTACTTCAGCTAATTAAACCACGGCTGTTTCTCTTAACACGCTGAATTTACTCAAAAGGGTGCTGTCCTCACGATGAAGCACCATGGTGACTGAAGGACGCTCACTTATTTACAAGGTTCCAATGCTGCTGTGGACATAGAATGTTCTATCTCAGGTTCCACAAGTATGGAGGAAAAAACAAGCTTCCTTCTTTTTAAGGGCAAACTAAAAGGGATGTCAACAGCACAATCCTATGCATGTATTTGAAGAAGTTAAATCCCACTGTGTTCAATTTGGCTTAGTTCCAAGTAGGTGTGCATAAGATTGCTGCCTAAGATCCTTGAGGGTAAAATTAGAATCTATAACTTTTGAGGGCTTAGTTTGGTCAATTAGCTGTATAGATTGGCTATAATACAGATCCATTAAAATAAATGTATATTTTAAAATTCAATCTAGCAAGAAAATTAACACTAAGATGCACAAGCATCTAAAAGAGAAACAGCAATTGCAATAGCTGAAATAGTCCATAAAAGGTTCACTGCATTCATGGTATTTCTGAGGACTTGTCACAGAAACATCTGCTGGTGAAGAAACAGGTACTTTATCAAGCACACCAAAAGATGTCATAACATAATAGTAACGAAGCCAACTACTTCCACAAAGCCTGACAGTGTGCCCCATCAAATCATTTTCAATATATTGTGTTTTTTTAAACATATACATTTACAACTCAAGAACCAAATTTTCACATGTAGCTGTCCCACATTTGCACGTTGCTCTTTCACTATCCAAACGCTAAAATTATCAGCCTTGCAAATTTTCAAACATGCTGTCAGACCCAGTTTGCATCTCATCTGGATGGTATCGTACCAGACAAATAGGTACTGTTAGTAGGCAAAATCCATTAATAGGCACAATTTGATTATTCATAGCAAGAAAAGAGGCACTGCGCCTATTAAAAGGGTATCCATTCAATGTTACCAATTAAATAGGTACAGTTGGAGGGTACATCTTTGTAGGCCCATTAGGGCATCAAACTCTTGTCCCTATGAGCTTTCATTATGCACAGCAAAAGAAGAGTTTGGGGTGATTGGATCACTTGGCACACTCCTAATTAGCTACAACTATTTAGAAGCTTCTCCCTCTGGAACCAAGAGAGCAAAAAACAGAGAAGCACTGTAAGATCCTGCCCTTGGGAAATCCAGCACTACTTAATTTGAGCCAGGGTACATCAAGGCTCAGCTTCAGAACCAGGCAAGAAAATTTACCATATGATGGGCATGATGTATATGGTGACATATGAACTAAATAACACTCAGCTCTAGGGATGTGTGACTGTACACTGTCAGCCAAAACAAAGCCCAGGCCTGATCCAGAAGATTGTATAGCCCTACTGGGGAAAGGGGAGTCGACAGGCTGCCTGCATAGGTGGAGTGACCTGGGAGGATGCCATTGCCTTGGGAATATTTGGATCTGTGCTGATCTGGAGATTCCAGGTTCTAGCACTGACAGCTCCAGGAAATCTTCAGCTTTGCATCCACCATGTTCACGCTGATGATATGCAAAAGTATACATAACATATGCAGATCAGACTACACAGACTTCCAGGTCATTATGTTTCTTTCAGCACTGGCAGCAAGGTGGCCAATGAGAAACAGGTTTGTTGCCAAGTTCAGTGCAAAATGTATTGAAACTGCATATCTCTAGAGAAAACCACACTTCTATTTGGAATTACACAAGATAATGGAACACATAATTCTTACTGTAATAACCAGCACCTACCAGTACTTTCTCTGCACAAGGAATGCATTACAAAATTTAAGGAAACACTTAATTTGATTAGCAGTATTCTATGCTAATCCTTTGCTCAGTCACTCTTGAGAACTGTATTAATTTAAAAGAGGCTTTACTTGGCTGTCTGTATGGCATTGATCAAGGTCCCAAAAGGCTACCATGCATATAAACTTTGATTTGCCTCTTTATGATCAAGTAAGGAAGTCTGCCCAGTCAAAATACTAGGAGAAATGCCCAAAAATGTTCCTTTCCCAGATAAAGTGTGGCATACGGTAATCTTTTGGCAGCATACACATCCTTGCATAAACATTTATTTCTAATCAGCCTGCCAAGAAGGTTCTGGGGATTAAAACATGCCTGTTAGGCACAGTCCTCCATTACAGGTGATGCTGAGACACACACTCAGAGTCCCAGAGAGAAGACAGGAATCTATATTTGAGCCCAAGTCGAGGAGGCATGGTTTTCTTTTAAGCTCACCAGAAGTGCCCTGATCCAGGTCTAGTTACATGGAGGGACAACTGCTCAGTGGTAGATCACATACCTGGCATGCAGAGGGTCCCAAGCCAAATCCCTAGCAACTCCACTTCTTGTTGTTTTTTGAATTTATAGGATTGGGCAGCAGATGATATGACAGATCTCTGCCTGACACCCTGGAGAGCTGCTTCTACTCAGAGTAGACAATAGTGGGGTAGATGAACAAATAGTCTGACCTAGTATGAGGCAGCTTCCTATGTGCCAGTCATGCATAACTAGATCCACCAGAATGTGACAGAGCATGCACATTTCAGTGCGTATCTGAAAGCATGTGAACTTGAAAGCAATGCAGTGCAGACTGACAACATCGGCGTTCAGATGCTCCTTGAAAGGAACATCTGGTTAATGCCTGACAAGGCACATCCCAATGCTGATTATCATCAAACGACAGCCCGAAACCCACAGAAAGAAGAAGCTGTGTTTGTCAAATGGGAAATGGCAGTCCCATTTACTTTCTCCCATACAAGTCAATGAGAACTAAGCCAGTCACAATCTACATCAAGGGTCCACAGGCACCCACAAAGTTCCCCACTTCCGGCCGCTTTCATTTTTAAAAAATTAAAACTTGGAAAATGTTTGGGCAGTCTGCTTTCTCTCCCTTTCCAGCCTCCCTCCAACGCACCTCTTTAGCTTGCAGTTTCTCCCCCTCTTAGCCTCTAGCTCTTTCTCTAACCCTTTTCCTTTTTGTTTACCCCTCCCAGCTTCTAGCCTCACTATTTCTCTCCCCACCTCTTTACCTTGCTGTTTTTCCCCACTTCCAGGTTCTAGTCTTGCTCTTTATCCCTTTGCCTTGCTATTTCATCCTCTCTCCCAGCCTCTTACCTCACCATTTCTCTCCCCCCACCCACCTCTTTAGCTCACTTTTGACTAGCCAGGCCCCAATGGCAGCCATTATGTGACTAGCCACATCCTCCATTTTATGGTGGTGTCTACAGCAGTTTCTCAAATTCCCAAATGTGCCCATGGGTCCAAAAAAGGTTGAGGACCCCTGATTTACATAGTCCCATTCCTTTGCCCCTATGGGCCACCCTCACTCCTATTTCTCAGTTACGCTAAGGCAGTGATGCCCAGACATCTGCTCACTGAAGTCCAAACTATACCATACACTGAAGATCCATAATTAGATCTCCTATCTTTTAATATTGCTTTTGAATCCATTGTGGGGTGGGGCAGTGAATTGAATGAATATTTTGGCACCAAAGGAATGGTAATTTAACCATTTACCCTGCATCATTCTTCTGATGTAAATTTCCTACCCTTCCTAAACTGCTATTGGCTCCCCCTCACCGACTGCTTATACCCCCATCCATATTTACCTTACAAACACAAACAGCTTCCTCTGTGGATTGGTGCTTCAGGCTCGCAGGAGACTTTACTTCTATTACTCATTTATTTCTTACAGCATGTTACCCGTTCTCTCGTGGCACCCTAGCATACCTTGGGACATAATTTGAGGTTTACTATGCTAACATGTGACAAAATGTTGGGAACAGAGCACGACAGAAAGAGAGAATACTGCTAACTGTATATTCCATATATAGATAAAAGACCAGGTTGGCAGAGCTATCCAAGAGGTGGAACACTGGCATAGGGCTTCTCTATGTGATAACATGGCATGAAGAGACCTCAGTGATGGTGTGGGTCTTAGTCAGTGGGGGCTGGTGGGTCTGATGTCAGCGGGGTGGTGAATCCGCTCTGGGTTTCAGTCAGAACTCTACAGGAGCTATTTCTACCCCACTGACATCCAAGCCACCAGCCTCCACTGGGGCTGGTTCATACATGCATATGCATCATTGATCACTGTAACATCAAGTGGTGATTCACAAATGTGAAGAGTATTACAAATCAAAGACCATAGGGAGAACTTGCATATCCCCTCACACACACAATGCTTTTCAAGGGAGTCAGTTCACACACTCAGCTGCAAGTCTTCAAGGGCTAATAAGCCAAGTGATGCCCACTGAAGCTAGCCCTAAGGTGGAAGCTATGCCAAAGAGAGTGAAATGCAAAAGGTATTCAGTTCTTGGCCACAGGGTAGGAATGCTCAGCCCAACCACCATATTGGCTGGGGATGATGGTGGGTGCAGTCCAACACATTTGGATGGTGCCAGGTTGGGGAAGGCCGCTATTGGATTTTGCCTAAAGCTTTAGGCCCTCTTGTGCTTCAAGTAATTGCCTATATATTTGGTCCAGTCCTGGCAAAAATGTATTTATTAGTGGAAACCAGGGATCAGATAAGTAACTATTAGTATCTCTCCCTGTAAAATTTATTATTTTAACCCATAATGTATTGGTCCTCCACGTTCAATAACTGGAAAAAATGCTCACAGATTTAAAAGGTTTTACAACCCTTTTCAAGCAGACCTAGTCTACTGTGACTACAACGCTATTGTTAACTACAGATATAAATTCTAGATGCTTTAGTTAAAGCCATGAACATCCATGTGAGGACAAACTTCCTTTGTTAATTTGAGAGTTAATTTGCAGCTGTTTATTTCTATTTGATTGGGAGTAGGTTTAAGTTAAATGTAAGCCACTCTCAGAATGAAAGGAAAGTACACGCAGGGGACGTATTGTTTGACTAAAAATCAGTTGATTAAAACAGGACAAGTTGGGGACAGATAATTAACCTAAATTAAACACAGTATTTTAACCTGGTGCGATTCTGAAAAAAAGCTCGTTACTTCTAAATCCACAGTTCATTTTCCAGCCATCAGCATCTGATTCCATAAATCTGACCAATGGGCATTTCCCAACATTTTTAATACTTAGAATAGCACATATCAGTTCTTGCATTGCTATTCATTCATTTTTTTCATTTTTCTTTCTAGCACTGAAATATTCCTCATTTTACCAGTTTTTCTGGTCTTACTTGCATATTCTCTCTAATTGCCTGCTTTACCATGTACTTATTTATGTCAGGCTCCTCACTCACTCAGGACTTCTTAGGTGTACACTCAAGACATTCAAAAAGTACGTGTGACTGTGGCAAACATGTTTCCATATAGATGTATGTCCTTAGAGAGCCATCATGGGCTAACTTGGTGTTCAGACCAGGTTTGGCCTCTGAAATGTTTGAACCAGCCCTCTCTTCCCAATGTTGCACTCAGCTCCTTTTCTCAGCTGAATGGAATTTTCCCTTTCACTGAACCTCCTTCATTTTATTCTTCCAGATACATGACATTCTCCCTCTAACTGGACTCAGTGAGATTAAAAAAACAAAAACAAAACTGGACTCAGTGAGTGCTAGTCATCTGATATTTAAAGTATGTCATTTGTCTCAACAGTTGTCTCATTTGCCTCTAATGGATGTCAGTTTTTTTGCATAGCTTGCAGTCTCTCAATCACACTTTTGGGTAGGAGTGGAATAGTTAAAGAAGAACTACGTTCACCATGTTGTGCTCTGGAATTTCTGGTTCACATTTTAAACTAGAGGTCTTTGCTTTGGAAGAAAGAGAGAGTGCCGAGTATTTCAAGACTGGGCAGATACACAGCAAAATGTACAAGGTGTAAAGTCTCAAAAAATAGATACCGCTGCATGCATTCCCAAATGGGATAGGTACTTCACACAATGGGATTGCTGCTCCTCTTTTTTTAACTGTGTCCAGAGAGGATGACAGGACACAGTCATTCCAATATAGCAAAATCCCCATGAAACCATCTGATTACAGACACAGGAACGTAGGAAGCTGCCTTATACCGAGTCAGAACATTGGTCTATCCACCACAGCATTGTCTTACATTGACTAGCAGTGGCTCTCTAAGTTTTCAGACAGAAGTCTTGTCCGGCCTGTGAAGGAGCACTGGAGCCAATTCCAACCCTCCTACAAGGTAGGATTGACCAAACCTGGTCTCAAGTCCCCCCCAAAACACCCAGTAGCCACTCTCCTAGGCCACAAGGCACTGAAATGAGCACTGAGGTTACTCAGAAAGAACCACACCAACCTTAAGCTAGATAAATGTTTATTAAGGTAAAGGGAGTAGAGGGAAGGGGAAGGATGGAGGGAGTAAATTGCATAAAAAGGTGCAAACCAAAAACCATTAAGAAGAAACCAAAATACCAAGACAGCCTTTTAACCACACACACACGTGCAAAATAACAAAAGCTAGCTAACCCGTCTTTGTACATACCGAAGTAAGAGCCTCCCAGGATAGAGTCCAGCCATCACAAGCAGGTCTGCAAACCACCACAATGAAGAGAGATGCCGCACACCTCAGCTTCAGCTCCTTTGAAGGCTCAGCCCTAGCAACCCTGGGCAGATTTCCTTCAGCCAATCACCAGCCCAGTTCTCAGGTTCCCCCCCCCCTCACCTCAAAGGATGTAGGATCTTCCCACCAAACCCAGCTATTATTACTTTCTCAATTAACAAAGATTGGGCCTGACCTAGAGCAGCTGGACCGAGCAGCTCCCCTTATAACACACTCCCAGGAAGTTGTATCAGACATGAAAGCAAGGCCTAGCTTCATGGTGGAAAAACAGGCCACTACTCTTGTCACAGCCCTACCCAGCATTTTTGGGGACTGAACCAGGGACATTCTGCATGCAAAGCATATGTTCTACCACTAAGCTATAGCCCTTTCCATAGACAGATATTTAGCTAGCCAGTTCAAACTATGATCTGTGAAAGTCAGGTTCCAGTGGAATATGGTGCTCTGGGAATAGGTCATCATACTGGGCTCTGCACATACCTTTGCTAATTTGTTGTAAGTGGCTTTGATTATTTTTAACAGAAGTGGGGTATAATGTTAAAGCCAATTATACTAATGTAATGCAAATGAGATTTCTACCAGATCAAAGAAGAGACTTTTCTTCTTCAAAAGAGGGCAAAAAAAGTACCAAAGGAAAACGCAAAAACTATCTAGACAGATGTCCTATAGTGGAAAATGGACAGTGGGAGCCATTCCTGTTGGTTCTGCTGGACCTTGTAGTGGCTTTCAATACCACAGTATCCTTCTGTTCCATAGAGTGGGAATGGGCCGTGGGGTCAAGTTGGTTTTAAATTGTTCCATCTTTTGCTTCTTTTACTTGCTTATTTCATTTTAGGGTTTGTTGGTATTGTAAGGGCCACCTTGAACATTTTTAACGGAAAGTTGCGATAAAAATATTTTAATAAATAATTACACAAAACTCAGTTCAGCTGAGCTCACGAGTCTAGAGCAGGATAGGCCGAAGCTATGAGTGAAGTATAATAGCAAGGAGAGGTTCATCAGCTGATTGGCCCTTTATTAATTTCATAAGAACGGTTGGAAAAATCATTCCAAAAATCAAGATTTCCCCCAACGACTTTCCATCTTATAAGACCCTATGCTTCCCAATGGTTTCTGCTTTACTTAAGATAGTGTGTTTCTCATCTCTTGACTACAGACCTTTAGGTGCTCTAGTAGCAACTGTGCTCTTTTACGCAACTCAGATCTGCAGTCAATTCCACTGAACTCTGAAATAATGAAAATCACTTGATTTTCATTAGTACATCCTGGTGCCCCAAATCAAGACCCTCCATATCCAACCATATTAGTCCATACCAACCATATTAGTCCATATCAACCAAATTATAGTGTGCTCCAAGCCAAAAGTGACCAGGATACGCCATGCCAGGAGCAAGCAGATCAGAATGAGGTTGTCAAGTCTTCATTTGGATAGATAAGGAACACTGTCAAGATGGATTTAACAATAAGGATCCTCAGAGTGGTGTAACCCACTATCAGAGGGAGGTGCAAAATGATCCAACACTCTCACCCATTTCCATGTATGCTTTGATTGGCTCAAGAGATGGAATATGGCTCTGCCATGAAAAAAATCCAAAACAATACAAATGGCTGCCTTTCTTTCAGGCTAGTGTTGAATGCTAGGGATCAATGGATCAGTTGCCTGGGATTTTGCAATGCTTCTGGGAGGGAGGCAGGGAGAGGAGTGCTTCAAGTATGCCACAAACTCCCTGTCATTTCCCATTGACCTGCCCGATTTTGTGCTGGGAGCTCTTGTGAGAAAATTCAAACAAATCCCTTTGACAAAGAGTGAAAATTTGAAATTTTGAAAATTTTGAAAATTTGAACAATTTTGAAAATTTTGAAAATTCAAAAAAAATTCAAAAAAATTCAAATGAAAATTGAAAATTCAAACAATCCCTTTGACAAAGAGTGCTGTTCCCATAGTGTTATACCATAGTGGTAATTTATGATAGTCACAGTGTTTGTTTCTAGGGCTCCTACCTCAAATATTCTTGGTATTTTATTATTAGCACAGAGGTATTAAGAAGAAAGTTCCTCACTCTTGTGGCATTTTAGGACTTATCCTGTATGCTAGTTTAATCATGTTCTGTATTTCATTCCATTTTTGTTTTAGCAGCAATATAATCTGTACTGCCATTGTTTCTCTTAGTTCTGACACTGTCTTATTGTCTCTGCAGACTTGCATTGGCAGCTGTGTGATAACTGTAGGATGGCGCTAATTGACATTAAGGAAATAGGGAATTATGGTTGGTACAAATACTTTATGAAACATAGATAAATGTGTGTGCTTCAGCCATTTTCCTAGTCTAAATGTAGAAGCGTTTAAAAAACACGCACACACTGTTGCCCCAATCAGGTTTTAGGCATGCTTTTGTAGCTTTGTGAAATTTAATCACCACTTTCATAGTTTTCATATCTAAAGGCTGGCATGCCCAAAACAAATCATTTGGATCAACACACTGCATCATTTAAATTCCTCATAATGTGCTGGTCCTCTACCTTTTATTCCATCCTCTTCAAGTGGCAAATTTGGTAAGAGTCTTCTGCTGAAGCAGGAATGCTAACATTCATTAGCTACAGATCTGACACTGCTCAGTTCTGCTGATGCTACTATAAGCAGTGACTGATACTTGTTGCTCTTGTTTGCTAGTATAGACTTTTGAGTGCTCTCTGCAGATCTAGGAACTTGGTATCTGTTAAAATGAAAGCTGAAATCATACGAATTTTGATCAGGGCCAAAATATACACTGTTCCACAGCCACATGGAACATTAGCCTAACAACTCCATCTCAGTTGCAAAGCGGCCCTTTGCAGCAGAGAAGGGAAAGGAGGTTTTCTTCCCCTGCCAGCCACTCCCTCCCTGAACAGCTACTTCCCAACCCCCCTGTATTCCTGATCCTGAACCACATTTATCTCACAAACAGAAGTCAAGAACACTTTGGGTGAGAAAGTTTCAGGAAAATTAGTATGCACCTGTTTCCTCGTTTCCTTCACTATAAAGCACATCCCTTCAGATGGTGTTTTGCAATGGAGAAGGAGCGGCTAGGTTATAATTACATGTGGCACGTTGACCCTTACATCAGTTGGATTCTACATCAGATGCCAGTCTCCAAACCTATTATCTTCAGGAGGAATACTTTGAAATGGGAAAGTTTAGGATTGCAGCCAGTTCAGTTTTGGTAAACCGCGTGTTTGAAAATACTTTTATATTTATGTTTACAAACACACATTCTCCTTTTAAACAGCAGTTTGAACAGAGGTGGTGGGCATCGATGTCCATTTAGGGCACCGCTCCCCCTACTCTCCTGCCACAAACCCCACTCCCAAGAACTCTTGGCTTTCTGCAGCATGGTGGCAGCCATCGCAAATCATGCTGCTGGCTGCTTCTGCTGTGCTGTGCTGGGTTTCCATCTAGGAAACTCCTGGCCTGTGGGAGCGCCATTTTTGTGAAGTGGGCAATGTGCTCAGCACACATGCTCAGACCAGAAGGCAACATTTAATGGGGGCCAGAGGCGGAGCCGCAAAGAACAATTTTCCAGGCACTCCTGCAATACAGAATTAAAAAAAATAAACACTGCCACGGCTCCAGCCTCCACTCACTCTGCCTCTAGCCAGTTGGAATGAGTCACATTGCTCAGAATGGAGGGATCCTAATGGAGCAGTCGCAGAGCCATCCGTGACATGGTGCACGTGCTGCTGGAATCCAGAGTAAGTGAGAGAGCCGTAGCTCCGTGCCCCCTTCCTTGCCCATTCCCCTCATTCATTTGTTGTTGTTTGGTGAACTTGATCCATTTGAATGTCAAAGGTATGTTTAGAATTGATTTTTGAGTGTGGGGGGAAACGGGGGTGTCATTCTAAAAGACTGAAATAAAAATATTGCCCAGAGTATTAACAACAACAACAACAGTGCAATCCTACACATATCTCCTCAGAAGTAAACCCTATTTAGTTCCATGGAACTTACTCACAGGTAAGGGTGCATAGGATTGCTATTAAAAAAAGGCTTGTCTTTTGCACACGGGATGCTTTAAAGCCCCATGCAAGCCAATGGAAATCACCTCCTTTGCCTTGCATGGGGATCTAAAGGTGCCCTGTGCAGAAAACTGGGGATGTGGGAATCCAAGCCACCCCTTCAGGACTGTGTTGCCCCCACAGTCCTTGGGGGGAAGTTTGAATTTTGCCGCCACCCCCCATTTTTGGCTTTTTAAACATTTCTGCAGCCCTGTTTTGCACAAAACAGGGCTGGGAAAATAAAAAAAATGACCCTCCCGAAAATCAGATGAGGGGGGAATCCCACCCCCTGCCATGGGTTCTGTTGCCCCAAGGACCCATGGTGGGGTGGTGGGAGGGTGGAAACCTATGGGAAACAATCTCCCTATAGGCTTCCATTGGGTTTTAAAAGTGCTCCCCCTGAAAATCAGATGAGGGGGGAATCCCACCCCCTGCCATGGGTTCTGTTGCCCCAAGGACCCATGGGAGGGTGGTGGGAGGGTGGAAACCTATGGGAAACAATCTCCCTATAGGCTTCCATTGGATTTTAAAAGTGCTCCCCCTGAAAATCAGATGTGGGGGGAATCCCATCCCCCACCACGGGTCTGGTTGCCCCAAGGTCCCATGGTTGGGGGAGGATTCACCCCCTCACCTGAATTTCAGGAGGAGCACTTTTAAAAAAATTCCCAGCCCCATTTTTGCACCCTGGGATGCAAGGTGGAGGACTGAGGGGGATGGAGGGGGGACAAGGGGGCAAACCACCCACCCTCAGTGGGCTGGATGCCTGATTGTCTGGCGGTGCGTTACACACCCATGGTGGGTTGTTGGCAAACAACCCAGGCTGCACAGCTACTGTGTTGTGCAAACGGCCCCAGAGAGAGATTGTGAAAGCGGGACATTTGTGGCTTTCAGTCACACACTGGGACCAAAGTTCTCCAAAATATTTGTTCTAATTGCCTTGATTTCTTTTAACAGAATGGCAGGATACAAATATCAGAAATAAATGATGAAATAAGATGAATATTTTGTTAGCTTTCCAGTGGAGGTTCCAAGCTAAGATGTAAAAAGTAGGGCTTGGTTTTGGCGGAAAAGTCAGCATTTCTTTTTAATTGTCCATTTTGACATTTCACATTGCAGCCGGAACCTCAGAAACTGCAGGAAATTGAACTGCAAATTGTCTAACGAGAGGTAGTATCCAACAGGGTGCTTCTGCCCCAACCGATCCCCTTCTACCCTGCCGATCCCCTTCTGCAACTGGTGGCTCCTTCTGATTCCGCTATGCAACAGAGATTTAGCGCTTCTTAGAGGAAGCCCCGAAGGAAACAGAAATGGTCATTTCCGGGTCAGGATAGGCCAGCAGAACTCCCTTATGCAAGCTCTGCTGACCTACCCTCCTCCAGAAATGAGCATTTCCGTCATTTCAGGTTGCCCCGAGAAGTGCTAAATCACCACTGTGCAAGCCGTGGGGGCCACAACAGAATCGACTGGGCACAAAGGAATTGGTGAGAGCATAAGCACCCTGTTGGATACTGCCCACAGAATTCTATTCCTTTATAAAATCCTTTAAAGCTTTGAGGTACTCTTTCTGCCTGCTCCTGTACAAAATAGTAAGTTTAAAATTATGTAGCTTGTCTATGGATGTTTGTGGGAATCCCTAAAACATAAGAACATAAGAAGAGCCATGCTGGATCAGACCAAGGGTCCATCTAGTCCAGCATTCTGTTCACACAGTGGCCAACTAGCTGTCGACTAGGGACCCACAAGCAGGACATGAGTGCAACAGCACCCTCCCACCCATGTTCCCCAGTAACTGGCGTACACAGGCTCACTGCCTCTGGGACTGATGGTAACACACAGCCATCAAGACTAGTAGCCATTGATAGCCTTTTCTTCCAGGAATTTGTCCAACCCCCTTTTAAAACCATCCAAATTGGTGGTCATCACTACAGCCTGTAGTAGCAAATTCCATAGTTGAACTATGCACTGTGTGAAGAAGTGCTTCCTTTTATCTGTCCTGAATTTCCCACCAATCCGCTTCATAGGATGACCCTGGGTTCTAGTATTTTGAGAGGGAGAAAAATGTCTCCCTCTCCACATTCTCCACACCATGCATAATTATGTAGACCTCTATCATGTCTACCCTTACTTACCCTCCTTTTTTTCCAAGCTAAACAATCCCAATTGTTGTAACCTTCTCTCATAGGGGAGATACTCCAGCCCCTTGATCATTTTAGTTGCCCTTTCTGCACCTTTTCCAACTCTACAATATCTTTTTTTAGGTGTGGTGACCAGAACTGTACACAGTATTCCAAGTGTGGTCGCACCGTAGGGCAGTATGATGTTGGCAGTTTTATTCCCTTTTCTAATTGTGCCTAACATGGGGTTTGCCTTTTTTACAGAGGTCGCACACTGCACACGACAGCCCTAGTAGGGCTATGAAAGATATCTAGTAATCCAAACAACCATATTTGGTGTTTATCTCCTTAAAGAGATGGAGGATGCCTGAGTGTCTGTGTGAATGTGATGTGTGCTCTCCTGATCTTAAAGTCACCTGATTGTCTTTGCAATGGGAGTTGCTGCTGGAACAGGAGAATGTGCGTCCAAACAGTGTAGGCTCCACATCTGAAATGGTTTATAATGTTCTCACCAAGTTTCAGGTTTGTATCACAAAAGGAACATTTCATCTCCACTACATGAATTGCCCTCCATTCTAGTCGGAGGTCTACATTATGTGTTTGAGAGCCCCACTTCAGTTGTGGAGAAAGGCATGAAATGGTTGCTTACAGTAAACCATAATTATATTTACCTGCATATGGACCCAAGAGCTGGTTCTCCCAGTAGTCTGCTTTTCATTCTCTGTGTGTTCTGCTTTTAGCCATTATGTGTGCAATTCGTTTTCTTTTAAGCAGACCACCATTAATCTTCAGCTTTACAAATGCCATCCTTGCAGTTTCCTTCTGCCATTTAATGAATACGTGTTTCAAAGCAATGGGAATAAATTGCAGAGGCTTATCTAATGTGTGCACCATTAGAGCATTCTTTGAAAGATGGGATGAATCCTCAGCTGCTGTTGATCAGTCAGGTCCTAATGAATCCAGCTGAGTTGTACTCACATCAGTTGACGTGAGTACTATTTAAAATGAGACCTTAACAGAGCAGGAGCTGTGGCTGCTCCTACATCAATGTATAAAACCTTTGCCCGTAGTTCTGAACCATGTAGGCTGTAGTTTTATATGCAACCTGAGCAATGTGGAAGGTTAAGTATTACTTAAATTCAGGGTAAACTGCCATGATTTCTAAGAGAGATCCATGAAATTTATTCATAGCCCGAAGCCTATTTATTATTTTGTATCCTATGATCAGAAGGCCAAATCCTGAATCAAAAGACATTCAGAACTCTGGGCAATTTACACAGCTTTCCTCATGAATTTAGTCTGCAATTCCTGGGTTACTTTATCTATAATAGCAGGGGCAGGCCTGGCTACAATTATCCATGCACTGGTAACCTCCCATCTGGATTATTGCAATCTGTTATACATGGGGCTACCCCTGAAGACGGTCTGGAAGGACAGTTGGTTACCTGTAACTGTGGTTCTTTGAGTGGTCATCTGTGAGCTCACACATCTGGGTTATGTGTCTGCGCAGAACACTCATCCAGAACGTTCTAGAGCTAAGCAGAGTTTTAGGTGGGAGCCCCGCCCACCTCTTCCGCACATGCTCTGGTCCTGGCTCCTGCCTGCTGCTCAGTTCTGAGTCTGCCACAATGGAGGAATAAAGAAAAGTGAGGCATCAAAGCAGGGAGGAGGGTGGATTGTGTGAGTTTACAGATGACAACTAGAAGAGTGACAGTTACAGGTAAGCAATCTGTCCTCCTTTGTGCTCTCTGTGACTCACATATACGGATGACTGAAAAGCAAGAGACTTACCTAAGGAGGGAGATGTCACACCAGAATTAAAGAAAGGACCACTCTGCCAAAAGCCGCATTGGCATGAACTCTGATATCCAGGTAGTAAAGTTTGATGAAGGTAGAGGGCTGGGCACAGGTCACAGTGCTACATAATTGTGGAAGCAAAATACCTCTGAGGGAAGTGGCAGTGGATGCTATGGTTCTATATATATGTATAGAGGTGGTATAAGCATGACAGTTGATAGGTGAGAAGTATGGCTGAAACTAGCCACCTGGCAAAGTGTTGTGATGACATTGGGTGACTCTTTTTGGGTCCCAAATTTAGATTTCTTAATGGATGATGTTCTATGGATGTAGAATGAAAGTGCCCTTCTAACATCTAGCAAAAGAAGCTTGGCCTCCATCAGGGAGGAAGGTTGAGGAAGGAAAATTGGTAGTACAATATCCTAAGTTAAATGGAATTGTGAGACAACCTTTGGAAGAATGGAGCAATCCGTGCATAGCACTACTTTGTCCCTATGAAAAGTGAGCCGTGCCTTGGAGCACATAGCTTACTTGCGCTTCATGCCAAAGTAATAGCAATGAGGAAACCACTCTCATTATGAGGAGTCTAAGCTCAGCTGTGGCCATCAGTTCGAGTTGACTGATGTTTAGGGTTCTCTCATGATGGGACCACAGTCCCCCGATTGTGAGTGAACCACAGTGTGCTCCCCAGCCATGAAGGGACATGACCGTGGTGACTGTTAGGGTTGGATGGAGAGTCCAGAAATTCACCTTAAGAGTTGTGTCGGAACAATCCACCAGTGCAGGGAACACCGGACTGAACTGGGAAGAGATAGGAGATGAGTCTGGGGATGCATTTCTGGGTTGAAGATTTGTAGGAACCATGACTGGAGTGGTCTCATACGAACACATGCTAACAGAGTTACTGGGGCGGAGGGGGGTAGCCTTTAGTTCCAATGCAAGGCATCATAGGCTGTCTGCTCCGTCCACTGGCAGGTAGCGAGTTCTCAAGTGAAGTCAAGAAGTGCCCCTATGAATTGTTGGATTTGAGACACGGTTTTTATTGGTTGACCTGTAGGCCGAGAGATTCCAGACAGGGCAATGTTGATGTTGGCACGGAGGCAGTGGTGAGAGGGGGCTATGAAGCTCTAGCCAACTATGGATGGAAAAATGGCAATCCCTTGAAACCTCAGATGTGCTGCCACTACTGCCACATGTGTCTTAAAGGCTCTCAGAGCTGTGGCTAAGCCGAAAAGGAGAACCTTGAACTGGAAGAATTTGTTAACCAAGGCAAATCTGAGAAATAGGTGAGAAGCAGGGTGCATAACAATGTGAAAGTAAGAATTCCAAAGGTTTATTGTTGTGAACCAGTCTCTCTGATTCAGGAAGGGAAGAATGGAGGAGAGTGTCGTCATCCTGAATTTTGGGGGTGAATGTTGGGGTTTACATCCCAAAGGTCAAGTATAGGTCAAAGACTGCCATCTTTTGGGGGGACTGTAAAGTACCTGCAGAAGAAATTGGTGGTCCTTTGAGCAGGGGGGAGTTTTACTACCACACCCTTGCTCAGGAGAGTAGTGATTTCTCCGCTTAGAATCCAAGTAGGGTGAGCAGAGCAGAAAATCCCTATGGGGTGGGTGAATTCAATGGAATAGCCTCAGGCAATGACAGAATGTACCCACTTGTCAGTGGTGATGGCCCTCCAGGCATGGAGAAAAGGTTCAAGTCTGTTCTGGTGGAAAAGAGCTGATGGTGGGGTTCCACTGTAGGAGTCAAAGACACCGCTTGGATTGGCCAGGGTGTTTACCATGACTGGACCGGTGGTATTTGTTCTGAAATAGTCTCTTTGAGTGAAAGGAGAAGTATGATCCTCGTTTGGAAGCTTGGACCCAAGTCAGGTTGGCACTGAGATGGCCATTGGCATTGCCAGTACATACGTGGTTGGTTCGTGGAGGTTGCTGAGAAGTAGGATCCCATTCCCATCTTCCAGGCGGATGTCTTCATTTTGTAGACACGGTCAAGAGTGTAATCTGTGGATGCACTGAAAAGGCCTTCAATGGTGAATGGAAGATTCTCCACTCCTGATCTGGCCTCCTGGTGGAGTCCTGCAGTTCAAAGCCAGACATGATGTCTCAATAGAGATAGCGCTTGCCATAGCCTTGGAGCCACAGTTGGCCATGTGGTGAAGGCCTGCTAAACTGTGGGCTTCAGTTTGGAATATCACTGCTAGGTTTTTGACATCTTCTAGGAGACAGGTGAAGAATCTTGCTGCTTTTTCCCCCAAAGAGCTGTTGGTAGACTGCCATGCATGCATCGTAGTTTGCCATGTGGAGTGCCAGGGCTGCAGTGGAATAAATCTTGCATCCCACTGAATCCAATTTCCTTCCCTCTGAATCCAGATGGGCAGAGTAGGACTTTTGTCTCATGTTCAACAGGGATGCTTCTTCTATTATGGAGTTTGGTGTGGGGTGTTTGAAGAGGAAGGAGCAGTCCCCTACCTGGGCCCTAAAATAAGTTTTCTATTTTTCTAGACATGGGGGGGAGAATAGAAGGTTTCACCCAGGATTGTTTGATTACATGTCATAATATTGGAAGCATCGGGATAGTAAAAGGTGGAGCTAAGTTTGGCTGTACTCTTTTAAAGATCAGATTCAAGACTGGACTGGTGGGACCTTAATCTCTAGCCCAAGGGATTTTGCCATTCTGAGGATTTCTTCCGTGTATGGCCTTATGTCATTTGATGGGGAGAGGGGATTTTGATCCCCTATGGTAGTGTCCGAACAGGCTGAGGCCCAGACAGATGAAGTGGAAGATGAATCTGAGCAATAGTCATCCTGCACTGAAGAGGAGGCGTTAGGCGGTGTCTCCATGTTAGGGGCCAGTGATGGCTGGGTGAGTTGTGCTGCCAGTGGTGACTGCATCATGGCCAGTGGTTCTGGAAGCTTTTTCAGGATTACATCCTGAAAGAGGTTGGCCAGAAGAGAAGTGAGAGGCAGACTCGTAAAGCTTTGTACCACTGTAGTTTCAGGCAGTTACCATATGAGAAGGTCTTGCGTCGTTGGACGTTGCCTTAAGTCCTTCTAGAAAGTGAGAGGAATGAAGATGTTGGTGGTGAGAATGGTGATTTTATGTATTTATTTATTTCATTTATTTCATTTCTATACTGCCCAATAGCCGAAGCTCTCTGGGCGGTTCACAAAAATTAAAACCAAACGGCACACAATAAAAGAATTTAAAATTATAGAACATTAAAACCACAATATAACAATACAAACACAATAGAACCTAGCAGCAGTGCAGGAATTTAAAATACAGATTTAAAACAGCAAGCTAAAAGTCTAGAAAGCTAAAATGCTAAAATGCCTGGGAAAATAAAAAGGTCTTCACCTGGTGCCGAAAGGAATACAAGGTAGGTGCCAGGCGAACCTCACTAGGGAGCTCATTCCACAGCCGGGGTGCCACAGCAGAAAAAGCCCTCCTCCTAGTAACCACCCGCCTCACTTCCTTTGGCGGGGGCTCACGGAGAAGGGCTGCTGAGGATGATCTTAAGGTCCGGGCAGGCACATATGGGAGGAGGCGATCCTTCAGATAACCTGGCCCCAAGCCGTTAAGGGCTTTGAATGTTAATACCAGCACTTTGAATCAGGCCCGGAAATGGACTGGCAGCCAGTGCAGCTGGAAAAGTACTGGCATAATATGAGCTCGCTGGCCAGTCCCTGTTAACAATCTTGCTGCCCTATTTTGGACCAGCTGAAGTTTCCGGACCATTTTCAAAGGCAGCCCCATGTATAACGCATTGCAGTAATCAAGACGAGAAGTTGGATAACATGGATAACTGTAGCTAGGCTATCTGTCCAGATAAGGGCGTAGTTGGTATACCAGCCTAAGCTGATAAAAAGTGCTCCGTGCCACTGAGTTCACCTGTGCCTCAAGTGACAGTTCTGGATCCAAGAGCACCCCCAAACTATGAACGTGATCCTTTAGGGGGAGTGCAACCCCCTCCAGAACAGGTTGAACATCACCTAGCCAGGCAAACGAACCACCCACTAACAGTACCTTTGTCTTGTCTGGATTGAGTTTCGGTTTATTGGCCCTCATGCAGTCCATTACCGTGCCCAGACACTGATTCAGAACAGCCAGTGCCTCACCTGGGTTTGATGAGAGAGATAGAGCTGGGTGTCATCCACATATTGATGGCACCTCAGCCCACACCTCCGGATAACCTCCCCCAGCAGTTTCATGTAGATGTTAAACAGCATGGGGGATAAAATAGAGCCCTGTGGAACCCCATGGCACAATTGCCATGGCACAGAGAAGTAATCCCCCAGCACCACCTTCCGGAGTCGGCCATCCAAGTAGGAGCAGAACCACTGCAGTGCAGTGCCTCCAACTCCCAACCCAGACAACCTATCCAGAAGGATACCATGGTCGATGGTATCGAAAGCCGCTGAGAGGTCCAAGAGAATCAACTGATGCAGGTAGTCTCTATCCCTATACTCATAATAGTGTCTTGGGAGTGAATAGTCTTCATAATAATGGGAAGGAGGAGGGTACCATGTTGGGGAAGGTTGATCTAAGCCATAGTTATTGCAAGACAGATACTTTGTTTAAGGTCTGCCTCCTCCCACCACCAGCTGCTGTTTCATGGACAGGAAAGAGAAAGGGGAAACAGCTACTACTATCAAAGTGAAGCCATTGTTTTATTGTGAAGAATGTTTAGGACGATTGCCTTCCAACATTCTTCCAGTTGTAGCCTGGATGCACTCTTGGCACTGCACATAAAAAACAGCCAGCAGGTACACAAGTAAGATGCAGCCCAACTGTTTTAATTCATTTGTCATTGTAGCATATGAAATAATAACTTTCCTAAAGTCATTCATTCATGCATTGTATTTGTGTAGCTTGCAGGTTGGTCGCTCTCTTTATTTAGCTTTGGTTTAATGTGCACATTTCTTTTTGCACTCTTTTTAATGGTGCATAGAGGCATTCTTTAGGATAGTAACCATAGGAACAAAAGAATAAAGGAGATAAGATTTCACCCTGAATGATTTCACCATTGCAAGTTTTGTTTGCTTAAAATGCAGCTTCGGGTTTTTAGGCATTAAGAAGGGAAGAAGAAAACCCAAGAAAAATACACACACTTTTTGTTTTATTAGTGTTTAAAATGAAAACTAATATTAATTAAAATGACAACTCAATTTAATTAGTAAGGTCTCCTCTGATACCTCCAGTAGTATTAGTAGACTATTATATACTTCTTAATATGATATAGTAAAATATATAGTCTCTTCCTAATGTGATAAAGTAACAATAATTTTATTTATTTTCAATATTTATATATCACTGAAAAACAACAGTTCTCTGGGTGATTCACAATAATACAAGAAAATCAAGGCAAGATTGCAACCAATAGAGACATTGAAATTCTAGGACATCAAGACTGCTTTTCCATGTATATTTAGCTAATGCAAATATACAAAGCTTATGTTCAACAGCAGTTCAGCTCAGTGACCCATCCTAACAGAATATCTCCTGTTGCCCAGTCTTTTTTTTTTTTTTCCTACCGTCCCTTTGGATCCATCAACAGCATTGTCCACTTTCAACACCTCCTAGTATGTTTCCCCATCCAAAGCACTATAATCACCACTATTCACAGAATCATAGAATCATAGGGTTAGAAGACCATCGAGTCCAACCACCTGCTCAGTGCAGGAACCCTGATTCTCAGGCAGTCTCCCACCCAAGTACTAACCAAGGCTGACCCTGCTTTGCTTCCGAGATCAGACAAGATCGGGTACACTTGCCCATCTGCCATCCTCTTTCACCTCTCAACTTTCCCTACTGCTCATTCCACATTTAAACTTACATACGTTTGTGAGTGTGTGTGTGTGTGTAATGCATCCTTTTATCCTCTGGTTAATTCAACATTTCTAGGGAGACGGTCATTAAAATCTTGCTCAACCCATGAGGGACACAGGATAGTCTCAGCTTAGCCTGACATGGTGGTTATTAGAATAAAGGGTAACAAATCCATGGTCTGAGCTTCTTAAGAAGAAAGGTGGGATAACGTTCAAACTCAAGCCTCTCCAACTGAAAGGTTCCCAAGTAACAGGACTGGGAAAGATGGACTAACTCAGTAGAAGGAGTTACTTTATATGTAAACATATAAAGAAATGGTTATACAATAGCTGGACCAGACAGATGCTGTAAGTATGTTTAAGAGATGGCTGCAGCCAAGGACCATTCCCACTTGGACCTGCCAGCTTCCAGAGCAGCCTCTCCCAACCTGGTGGCCTGCCAGATGTTTTGGACCAACATCCATCAGACCCAGCCACCATGACCAATGGTCAGGAATGCCAGGAGTTGTACTCCAAAACATCTGGATGGCACCAGGTTGGGGAAAGCTGTTCTAGAGGTTAGAGCCCCAGATAGAGGAAAGGGCTGAGTGGGTATAGCCGTTTCGTCTGTGGAGCTGCAGGGGTTCATCAGTTGACTAAGTGCCCTAGCTGAAGTGCTTCAGCACCCTGCTTTTGAGATAGAGAAGCTCTGCAGTGGCAGGGAGCTGGTGGCAACCCTGTTTCTCAGCTCCCTTTTTAAAAGATTTCAGGAGAAATCTAATTTATATCCCCACAGATAAAATGGAAATGGTATGTATAGTACCATCACAAAACAAATACCTTATGCAGACAAGCCTATCTGATATCTTATTCATAGAAGCGATTTTTATCCTCATTTAGGAGGAGAAGCCCTGTAGCTGTACAACCCAGAAGAGCAATAAAAATAACTCGGCAAGATGAGGAGATGCTACCACCAGCCAGCATTTTGCCTAACATGCTCCTGTTAATTACACCCACAACTGTGAAAAACACATTAGCATGAATTTTATTTTATTTTTGCAGACATTTTGTGAGCACAAATCTGAACTATCTTGCCTGGAAAAAACCAACAGCACTACTGCATTTCACAGGTCCATGTTCAATTAAATTATCTGGTTAAGCACAGAACTAGGTAAGTCGCATGGAAATTAAGAGGGGTTACAGGGAGCATTTTTATTAGTATGCATTAAAAACTCCTATCGATCACCTGGAGGCGTTAATATAAGTAATTCTCGTAATACAAAAGGAAATCATATTCTGCTCAGGTTCAAAGTGTTCAATCAAGAACACGCTAGAAGCATTTGTAAATGAAATGCAGCTTGTGCTCAGCATCTCAGATCAGTTATTTGATTGAAAGTCAGGCTGGGTTTCCAAAACAGAGCATCCTTCTTCCTTCCTTGTGCCTCTAAAATGCATCTAGCATTCAGCAGCTGCATTCAGTTGACATATTGTCTTGCTCACTCCAGAACACTGCAATCTTTAACATTAAGTTAACTTGAAAGGGGCTATGGTAATACATTAGGCTAAACGTATTTGCTAACTGTTAAAAGAAGCTAGTCCCCCCACCCACCCCTCATATGTTTATTAAGGCAATCCAAATAGATGCAACTGGCCAAAACGGAACAATCACCATGCAGTGGTAGGCAGGCTGATGTTCTCCAAATGCTTTGGACTACAATTCCCATCAGCTCCAGCCAGCATAGCCAGTGGTAAAGGAGTGTGGAAGGTATAGTCCAAAATATCTCGAGTGTACCAGATTTCCTACCTTAGCAATAAGGTTTAGCTCCACAAAGTAGTATAAACAGGAAGAGAGAGAAAGAGAATGGTGCCGGACTGGTATTACAATGGCAGACAGACAGCCAAACTGCATGCAACATTAAATGTGTCCAAGCTTTTAATGTGCACTCCTCCCGGCACTTTAAGTATCAGCTATGTGGCTAGTGAACAAGACTGGAACTAGAGTGCATTGTTGGGGGGGGGGGCTACAATCTCCCTCGACATACCATGATCCTGTCAAAATTCCCCCCTCCCTCTCCCCCACAAGTTGATATTAACCTTGGGAAGTTTCCATTGATATCAAGGGAAGGTTCCCTCCGAGAACCACCAATATTGGCTTTGCGAGTTTTGTGAGTGGCCATTTTCAGTGGGACTGGGATGCGTAGGGGAAGGGGATTTTTCAACAAAACATCATGCGCACTCCAGTCTCAGTTCTGCTCTCCACTCCATGGCTGATATTTAAAGGGAAAAAAGTCAAGCATTTTTAGCTGCTTATGTGCATTTAGAGCTTTTCTACACGAGGCTGTTAATCGACTGTCAATCCGCTGTATCTACTTTCAGTTTCATCACAGAACTGAGATCAGAGCACTAGACAAAGAGGGTTTCCTTTCCTGCTTTTCTGCTACATAACCCCTAGGTGGCACTGTGATCTAGCGGAATAGCACAAATACACAAGTGAAAAACATGTTTTCTTTCCCTTTTACAATAAAATACCACATTTTTCCTGCTCTAAAAAATACTTGCAAAAGTGCTCTTTAGACACAGAAGCAAAACTAGAGGGTCATGACATCATCTAAAGAACCTGTAAACAACCATGAGTAGGGAACGACAAGTGCACGATAAATGCAGAAAAGCCCTTAACGACACATGTAGTATGACGCAGACATAAAAAGCAGAACCAATGAACTAAACCAGAAGCAGGATCCTTTTTAAATGGAAACTGCAGGTGTACAACCCTGCCCTGTCCTGGGACATTTAATTTGTCTTATTTAAATTCTTAGGGGAAATATCAGAGGAGGACCCTCCTGCTTTGGACCAAAACCAACAGCTGATGTGTGTCAGCCCTTGAATCTTGACTATTGAATTCAGGCTCCATGCAGTTGCTGGCAACTTAACTCATTTAGGGCACAATCCAATGCATGTTTAGACAGAAAAACAATCTTACAACTTCCAACGTTCTTCTGCCAGCATGGCTGGCTAGGGAATGCTCTGAGTTGTAGGACTTTCTTCCTGTCTAAATATGCATAGGATTGTGCCCTTATTTACAGAGTTATAAAGATGCCTGGCTGGGCTCCAAATGCAGACGTGTGCATAGCTTCTCCTAACTTAAGAGATGAGGAAGTGGGAGGAACCTGGAGGCTGTGCTGTGCTGAAGGGGGCAGAGCACAGTTAATTTACTGTGCCAGAATACAACATACTAGAGCAGGACTGGGGAAACTGTGGCCCTTCTGGTGTTGTTGGACTCCAACTTCCATCAGCCCCAGCCAGCAGGGGCATGGGAGCTGTAGTCCAGTGTCATCTGAAGGGCCACAGCTTACCCACCCCTGCACTAGTAAACAGAACTGCACTGGGAAAACATATTAATCTTATTAGAAACCTTTTGGCTTCCCCCAAACTCCTCAGATCTCTCAACTGCAAATGGAACTCTCAAATTTTGCTGCAGCAGATGAAATTTTGTGGGAGCTAATGCAAATATTACAAACATGAGTGGAGGGGTTGGGATAAGGGTTAGGTGGGAAGTAAACGAAAAAAAAAATTCCCTCCTCCATTGGAAGATGACATGAAGAATCCTGCAATTTGACTGTAGCTGTTCAAATTTGACAGCAGCCTCTGGGAAGGCCTAAAAATGAATGAAGATTTCCAAACTCTGAGCCCTTCATCTAGCAGCTCAGTTCTAAAGATTAGCTTTGGCTGTAACTTCACAATGAGAGACTACTTCTATCAAAATACACCCCAGTGGAGAAGAAACATTCACACTCAAAGAAATTCTGCCTCTTCTAAGCAGAAATAGACAAATCCCTCAGCTTTGCTTTCTCCCACATCCATTTTTGAAAAAATCTCAAGTTATTTCTCTCCGAAATATGCAGAATTTTGATAAATTCTCATCAGAAATTAACTGATATGAAATTCTCACCCATCTGCACCAGCCAAATTCAACAGCGATCCCCAGTATGGAGAGGACTTTGATGTACCTGCCTGCCATATAGCTGTTAAAGATGAGGAGCCCGGCAGAAAAAACAGGTGGCCACCCTAACCAAGCACTAACATGTGTCAAGACTGATTCTGAGCGCAGGGAGATAGTTAGCAGCTCAGATTCAGAAGAGGAACAGCCAGAACCAGGGGATGCATTTTCCCAAGTTCAGATATGGGTAGGCATGCTTCTCAGGTTACTAACTCCCAGATGGCCAGGCCTGAAGCCCCCCCCTTGCCCCCATCTGTGAGAAGCCGGGAGGAGAACGAGGAGGAGGAGAATGGGAGTTGTGACCTAAGAGATGCTAGACTGCAGTACAGAGCTAAGAGGGAAACATCAGGGGTGGAGCTCAGACAGTCAACTCGGTGAGCGATGCGTGACAGGCGACATAGGAAAGCATCACTGGAAGGGCGGGACATCCCTCCTTAAGTTAGTCTACCCAACAAGCCTCACTTCAAACTGCAGGCAACTCGGTGTTCCCATTTGAATCCCCTGGAGGCATCCTTTGTAGCCTGACAGTCTTCGAGGATTTGCATCTGTAATGAACCTGTTGATAATGAATTAAAGGCATGAGACTGAAGCCTATCTATTTGTGTGCAAAAGAGGGGGCCAAGGGAAACGTGACAACATGGTTGAACACACAGGGATTCAAAGCCAGAATTTTAAGAGCTAAACACTCAAAGCCTTGGGCCTGGATGGACATCTCTGTCAGTTTCGGTTACTTCCACATTCCATTTTTTAATTCTTGGATTTTTTTGGCCTGAATATGGAGAATTTTGAAAAATTTGATATATTCTTATCAAAACTGAACTGAAATGAAACCCTCACCCATCCCTACTCCTAACGGTCTGCTGGAGGCTAGCAGGGTCTCTTAGAACCTGCACCATGTAGAACCAGGACATTGCATTTCTGCAACACAACTGTGTTGCGCCAGGAACATGGAGCAGCCACACGTACAGGAACGCCACTGTCCACTCTGCGAGGCTGGTCTTGCCCATGGCGGGTCCTGGCCCTGGAGCCTGAGGTGTGCTGCCTCAAGTGGACCAATCAACCACATAACTGGTCTGCATCTTTTGGCCACAATTTCCCACAGCAGGCACAAAAAACTGCATATCCTCTGAACAATCCACACTTAATTCAAAATGTGGGGCTGCTCTGCTATGACAACAGGTAAACGTGTTTGCTCAGAAACAAGAGCAAAGGGAAGAAATTCAACTAGCATTAGCTCTTTATTTCATTATTAGTTATTATGGATTTATACTATTCTACCTGTAATGAAGCTCATCATCTGGAATCATATTTCTTCCTTTAAAAGCACACAGCTGTTATTCAAAAGCATTCTAGCTGGCAATACGTTGGCTTGCAAAGAAGCAAAACATTCTAGATTATTGAGCACTTTATCTCCGACATGCAGTTGTGGAATCCATTTTCCTCTCATTAACATGATTTATTTATTTCTATTTACATTCATATACAGACCTGAGTCTATATATAGAGAATACACCCCTGCTTTTAATCCCCAGCATATGGCAGTCAGATATACTCTGGGTTTAGGCCCATCCCCATGTATTTGTGTAATCATCCTAAAACCCATGACACTACATAAGCTATCTCAACTTCATGTGGCAATGAATTCCACAGGCCTGGGAAGGCCACAATCTGAGATGTGAGATACAGCTTTCTGACATTCCTGGAGAGCAGCTGACGGTCCGGTAGGTTGGGCCAAGCACAAAACCACCTGCTTCTACTATTTACCCTGTTTGAAAGCTTCCCATTGGCTGAAATGGCTATGAAGGGTTGATCTTCACAAATGGATCACATTGCAGCACAGAGGCAGCAGCTGTAGGCACTTCATCTTGTCTCTCATTCAGAAGCGCAGAGTTGGTGGCCTTTTTCATGTACTTCTAGCCAGTGGAGGCTGGTAGCTCCAATTTCAGTGGGCTGTGAATCCATTCTGGGTTTCAGTAAGAACCAGCAGGAACATTAAAATAGCTATCCAAGGTGCTGAGCCCTATCCCCAAAAATAGATCAGGAGAGAGGAGGTGGACATTGAAGAAAGAAATATACTAGCAGCCACTGGGTTCAGAACTGAATACAGCAATTCAGGAAAAGGCTCCTTGGTCCTAGTGGACAGTAAACTGAAAATGTCAAGTTGTGGTAGGAAAGGATAAAGCACAACACCACAATTTAAGAAGTAGTTAGGGCAGCTTTGCAAAGCTACAATGCCATCACCTAAGTTAATTGCGTTAACGTATTTTAGAATATTTTGAGAATTCAAAATATGTAACCCCATGGTAAATCAAGAGAAAGAGCAAATAACTGAATGATCTTTTGTATAAATAAAGGCTTAAATGGGGGGTGGGGGGGCGTTAAAGCTCAGAACATTTCAAATGTAAGGTCGAGGGAAATGAAACAAAGCAGAAGTATAGAAAATCACAAGTGTATTTAAAAATTCTGCAGTTTAAGCCAGAAATGACACATTTCCCAAACAACTAGAAGTCGTCCTAGGACCCACTACAGATGTAGCACAGTTATATGGATATTGACAGCCACTTTGTATGATACAAGCAATGCACCATGGCTGCAACCATAAGCAATTATGAAGCTGTGTTCCTTCTTCCCCAAGGTCAGAGAAGCTACATGGAAAGCATTCAAGATTGGAAAGAAGTGGCAGGATAACAAAAAACCTGAAGCATGAAATACAGGAATAGGACATTTGCTGAGCCACAGATCATCCCTAGGAAAACTTAAGTAACTTTTGCACAACTTGGCAAAAAAGAATGGGTGTTAACAAGATACTAAAGCTCTGACCTTGGCAAACATACGCAAAGAAATGCTTCAAACGTGGGACTGTTGTTCAGATTCCTGGTTCTCCTTAAAGAAGAAATGGGCAACTTGTTGCCTTGAGATATTTTGGCCTACAACTCCCATCAGCCCTAGCCAGCACAGCCAATGTTGGGGCCTGACAGGAGTTGTAAGCCAAAACATCTGGAGGGCCACAAATGCCCACCCCGGCTTTAAGGAGATGTTGCAAAGTACAAGATGTTGTACAATTGCACAAGGTCTGGTTATTAATTCTTACCTTTCAGTACACTATTTGCACTAGTGCAAATCCCATTTTCTCATAAGGGCTGGTAGTCTGAGAACGATTGGATAAAAATATGTTTGCCTATTTCCCTTACGACTTGAACAATTTTACCCTTTAAAAATAAATGTATTACAAATAAACCAGCAAAGGTGAAAACAAAAAATATGTCCCTTTAAAAAAGATAGTTTACCATTGCTTGAAGCCTGAGGTCAGAAACACGTGATGTAAGATTTTTCTCTCCTCTCCCTCTAGTGTCCTTTCAGCTCTTTCTCTTCACCTTCTCACAGGAGTAAGCATTATTACACATGCATAACACTCTGTGTCACATGTTACATTACATGCACAGTGTGGGGCATATACATTAACCTCCCCTTTGCCTCATCCCTCTGCTTTCTCCCTTCCCAAGCTGCCCAAAGCTCAAGCTTTGAACTTTTTTGACATTTCAAAATTTTCTGCATGTCTACATTGCTCAATCTTCAGTTTAAAATACAAATGAGCAAAATCAGTCTAGTAGATCTCAAGTAATAAACCTTACATTGCCATATTCTTATATAAGAGTGTTTCAATCAATACAGCCTCTGGCTTCTTTTGGCATTCCCCCCTCCAAAGCAACAACAACAACCTAGCATATTCTGAAGGGGACTGTTCATATGCTGCTTAAATGGGCCATGATAAAGAATCTCATCTCAGTCATCCTAGTGAGTTTAACAGTCACAACACAAGACCATCATAAAACCAGGGGCAAAGCAAAATAGAGGGAGAAAAAAATCCTTAAACTAAAATTCTAGCCTATGACCTTTCTTCAAAACCTCATAGATGGAAAGTGAAGTGGGACAAATGACTGTGTGGAAACACTTGCCTTTTTCAATAACATTTGGCCTGTCACAGGAGGCTCTCCACAGTTTACATAGCTCAGATAGGTCAAGGGACAAATACTAGATTCCATTAGGAACAGAGTTCTTCTTGGATCCTGGGGAGAGAAAATATCTGAGTGCCTGACTAATATCTTTTAGGGCACAATCCTATCGGGACAAGTGTGCACCTCTGAACTCGGAGGCGACCGCCTATCCAATGCAGTGCAGGAGCAGGGCAGAGGGGATCCCTGCATTCATGGCCAGACAACCAATTTCAGCTGTCTAGCTGCGGGAAGTCACAGAAGGGGGACAGACACCAGACTATGCATAGGAAGTGTTGGAAAGGCACCTCTGCCCTCCCCGCCCCACCCCTAGGAATGCCCTGTTGTCCCTGCTCCGCGCTCCACTTACAAACGTAGAGCGCGGGGCCGATCCACGCTGTCTATGAGGCAGCATGGGAGGAGGTGGAGGTTGGTTCTCAGGGAACTGATCTATCCTATGGCTTCTCTTGCTGCTGACTAGCAGCCATAGGATTGCACCCTTAGTCTCTTTTAATCTGTGCATTTAGGCTGTTCTGAAATCTTAATGTCAGCTCCTGTTCCCAAACTAGGAGCAAACTTGATTTCTCCAACCTGATAAATGGAGGAAAATCTGCCCCTTGGCCTTAGGTCCAGGGAGAGTGCTGGATCCCCACGCTAATTGTCAGGATGCCCCTGTTGCCCACTGAATTCTCCAATAGCCAAAATCAACACTCAGACAAAAGGGCTGCTTTCCAAGTCTTTAATTCCATTTATCCTAATGAGGCATTCAGGTGCTAATTGCTTGAGACTCAGAGAAACTACAAAGGAACAGCCATCTAGAGGTTTCTAAGGGTTAGGACGTCAGTTGATCTCCATTTGGGAAAAATGCAGCAATTCTCTGAACTTAAGGGGTGGGAGGGGAAGATCTCCCCCTCTCCCGTGATGCTTCTGGGCGCAGCTGTTGACATCAAGCCAGTCGGGCTGAGTGCCAAAGCTCAGCCCCTGTGATCTCTCACTTGTGCCTGCGTCTGCGCCTCACATCTAAAAGTTCAGGTTGTCCTTCCCTTTCCACAGTTCACTGTCGCTCCCAGGGATGGAGGGGGGCTCCCCCTTCAGCTGTGCCTCTGAAGTCTGAGAGAGTTCCTCCCCCACAAATTGTCTCTTCTCCTCAGAATCAGAGCTGCTCTGGGAATCTATGGGCTCAGATAAAACCCTGACACTAATGATCTGCCCACCTGGAGGTGGACAGTCCATAACATCTGTATGGGAAACATTTGTATGGGTAAAAAATCACTGAACCGTCTTTCCAAGAGTACTTACTTCCCTGCAGAACACCAGTCCCACACCTCACTCGAATCCAGTCATCATAGGGAGGATGCTCTGCTGACATTCTGGGGGAAAGTAGGTATGCTTAGATTAGGGTGACTGGGGTTTGGTGAAATGGAGGTGCTTTACCAATGTATTTTTGGTTCTGAAGCGGGGGGACCCATCCAGCACCTCCCACCCACACAATTAAATTAATCTCTAGAAATGATGGGAAACTGCCTATTAATACCCCATGCCTCATTTTTTAATGCTGTTACCATGAAACAGATGCCACACTCTGCTCAGTGGGATTTTTTCATTTGATGTACAGGTATGATCCTACCCATACATTACGATCATCATCTGAGGACCTCCTCCAGGTGCCATCCTCCTGAGAGGATGGCAACAAGGGAGAGGGCCTTATCGTTGGTAGCCCAATTATGGAACACTCTCCACAGTGAGGTCCACCTGGCTCCAACATTGTCATCTTTCTGGAGCCAGGTTAAGCCTCTCTTCTACTCCCAGGCATTTGACAGCATATGATAAGATTTTTAACAGGTCCTGGGATTTTTATTATTGATGTGCAAAATTGCTTTACATTTTTATATGTAAATGTAAGTTTACACATTGTATTTTTCATACTGTATTTTTAGGGTTTAAATCTTTGTAAACCACCCATACAGCTTTGCCTATTGAACAGTATAGAGATATAATAAATGAATGAATGATAAGGGAGATTCAATACTAGTGAAAAACATGATATTTACATGGCAATTGGAGAGAGTAACTGTTCGGAATGCTGTCTCAGCTAGGAGTGCATGAAAGCCACTTACCTGGTCTCGCAGCTTTTCGCGGTGGGGGGGAGGCGCTTCGCTGCTCTCCCCCCGAAGTTTAGACCAGGGGGGAGGCTTCCCGCCTCGCCCGGCCGAAATTCAGGCCGGGGAGGAGGCTTCCCGCCTCGCCCGGCCGAAATTCAGGCCGGGGAGGAGGTGCCTCGCCTCGCCCAGCCACGAAATAAAAAGTAAAAAAAAAAAACGCCCCCGTGATAGGCTACGTGATGATTAACGTAGCCTACCACGGCTACGTTAATCGTTACGTAGACTACGGCGAAAATAAGGGCAACGCAAATAGCGTTGCCCTTATTTTCGCTGTAGTCTACGTAATCTTTACGTAGACTACAGCGACCAAATAAGGAACGTGAATGGCGGCTCCCTATGGGGGCCGCCATTAGCCGTACGCACTTTTTTTTTTTTTTTAAAGTGACCTGTGATAGGCTACGTGACGATTTACGTAGCCTATCACGGCTGACTTTGCAAATCTAGCCATGATAGGCTACGTTAATCGTCACGTAGCCTATCACGGGGGCGTTTTTTTTTTAACTTTTATTGGAATGGCGGCAGCGGCAGCCGGTCGAAAGATCGGCTGCTGCCCCCGCCCCTGACGAAGACCCGACGAACTGCCGCCGGGACCCGCCGCCGGGAGGGACATTCCGGAAAGGTAAGTCCCGTCCCGGGGGGGATGCGGGGGGCGGAGAATTTCTCCCCGAAACTTCTTCAGGGGGCCGAACACGTTGGCGCTTGGCCCCCCGAAGTTTCGGGGAGAAATTCTCCACCAACCCTAGTCTCAGCCAAGAATAGCTCAGGACCCTAGGGAATCCCATATCAGAGGAACTGGTCAAGGTGCTGAATCGTCTGCAAGCCAGTCTCCTCCACTGTATCTATGGATAAGCTTGCAGCGATGGATAAATTATGAATTGGATACTTGCCCCTCATAGCTAATGAAGGCTATCCAGGAATAGCTTGGATTATCACTGCCTCCCCTTCACATATCTTAGGGGGTGTTTATCTGGGGGCCGGATCTCCCAGCCAGTATGGGAGCAAGTTTGTAAATTTGCCTCCTGCAAGATAAGATTTGTACTGGCTTAGCATTGTGAAATGTGTCAGCATTGAAATTATCACACAAACGACAGGGGTGTATGAATAGAGTCTTTTACAGGAGCATGCAAATCACTTATTCACTGGGCCAAATTCCCCATTTCCAAGTGCCCATCTATGCTGCAGAAACCCAAGGGAAACCATGGGTGCATCAAGAGTATAATTGACTGCAAAATTACACAGTTATGAAACCAAACAAATTTCTAAAAGCTAGTTCAATGGTGCTTAGTCCAAATAAAGTCATGTTTATAATTTTATATATTAGAAGCCAACCATTACAAGCCTAGTAATAGTTTTCCTTACTGCATGAAAACAAGGGTCTTTCTGTGTCAGTTTCAAAATATCTTGGGCACCCACCATGCACACACTTTCTGTCCCTCTCCCATTCTCTCTTTCTCAGACAAAATTATAAAACACAGTGAGAGAGACAGACAGTGTTAGGTTTATGCTTCCAGAAACTTCACAGGCACTGTTGTTGTTCAGTCGTTCAGTCGTGTCCGACTCTTCGTGACCCCATGGACCATAG
The DNA here is from genome assembly GCF_057233095.1 of Heloderma suspectum. Taxonomy (NCBI): domain Eukaryota; kingdom Metazoa; phylum Chordata; class Lepidosauria; order Squamata; family Helodermatidae; genus Heloderma; species Heloderma suspectum. Next base: position 105,304,528 of record NC_139464.1, read on the forward strand.
CACGCCAGGCCTTCCTGTCCTGCGCTCTCTCTAGTGCCTCTCTCACAGGCACTAGAGGACACCAGAAAGGACATGTGAAGATATCCTAGTATAATAATGTACCACAGGCATTGAAGAGAGTTTTAGTTTCATGGTCATGTATCCTTGAATTAGGGTTCCCAACTATGTCTCTAAAGTGAGCTACCAGTGAAATCTTGGCTTTGGTTCTGCTGCTCACTGACCAACACCCACTGGCAAGGACATCATCTTTGCACTACTGCTAACTCCTGGTCAATCTTTCAGGAATATTTTTTTTCCAGTCACATGAATGAGGCGAAGCTCTTGTGTCTGTGACTCAGCAGCCTTTATACGGCCAAAGCCTGAACATCCCAATATTCTCACCAAGCTGTCAGGCCACCAATTTCCTTAGTATCATCTTAAGTAATGCATATTGCAATTGTTTTGGCAGCCAATTACTAATTAGCAAATGTTAATTATGCACTTGTCACAGAATGCACACTATTTATGGCAAAATATGTCACTTCAAAATCAGGCTTGATATTTGCAGTGTATTAAATGTTACCACAAAAGAGCAAATGTATTAGCAAGATGCAGATTGAATCCTTAGCGAGTGGAGGAAAAAGTCCAGTCAATCCAGAATTCACAATGGCAGTGGGCTCAGGCCCAAAGCATACATTACTTTTTTTTTCTTTTTTTATTCTAAAGTAAGTGCAGTGCCCCTGATCCAGAATGAGGACCCTAACATGGGGGTGGGGGGCTTTAACCCTTCCCACCCACTGTGGTCGCAATCCAGAACTGCCTTTCACCCCACGTCTCCAATTTATATTGCCCCAAAGTGATCCATTAAAGTAAATGAATCACTATTTGGCAATATATATCGTTGGCCTTAGTAACATATGGCTGTAAGAGCTGGACTATAAGGAAGGCTGAGTGCCGAAGAATTGATGCTTTCGAACTGTGGTGCTGGAGAAGACTCTTATGAGTCCCCTGGACTGCAAGGAGGTCAAATCAGGCCATCCTAAAGGAAATCAACCCTGAGTACTCATTGGAAGGACAGATACTGAAGCTGAAGCTCAAATATTTTGGCCACCTAATGCGAAGAGAAAACTCTCTGGAAAAGACCCTGATGCTGGGAAAGATTGAAGGCAAAAGGAGAAGGGGACAGCAGAGGATGAGATGGCTAGATAGCATCACTGATGCAATGAATATGAACCTGAGCACACTCCGGGAGAGAGCGCAGGACAGGAAGGCCTGGCGCGCTATGGTCCATGGGGTCACGAAGAGCCGGACACGACTGAACGACTGCACAACAACACTGTTGACTTGGAGGGCCAATCTGGATGGGGAGCACAGGAAGAGGAAGGGTTAAAGCCCCCCCTCCCTGACACTAGAATCCTAATATGGATCAGGGCCTGCACTTACTCTAAAGCCAAAAAAAAAAAAAAAGACTTAGCAGCTAGCTACATCTCTAAAGCAATGTGTGTTTTGGCACTAGTGAACCAGCTGGATAGAGAAAAGCTTGGCAGGGTCGTGGCGGCAGTGGTGCTCAGAGGCTCCAAAAAGGGCCAGGTTCATAGCTTGAGGATACTTCCAACCTCCCAGACAGTATTCCAAAAACAAGCAAAGCCAATTTAGTTTCTTCATGCTTTGGGGAGTGAATCTTCTTTTCTCCTGATGTAATTCCTCTCTCCTGCTGTGGTTGTTTTTACAATAACCAAAGTATCAGAACTTGAATTTTAATTATTGCAAATCCCTTCTGTACATTGCCTTGGGAGCCAATGCTGAAAAGCAGCAGACACGTTTCATAAAACAAACAAACAAACAAACAAACAAATCCTGTATAAAGTGAGTGGGATCTCCAGGATGCTATTTTGTGAATTTCCAGATGGACCAGAAGGTCCGGGATAGGTGAAGGATAGAAAATTAAGTTTCTACCTTAATTTTAAATACATTAAATAAAATAAAAACATGCCAACACTGGATGTCTCAGGAAACTTCTGTTGCTGGTGTGGAAGCCTCCAAGATCTGGAGAATTCATGAGGCAAATCCTACAGTAAAGGTAAGGATAGAGTCACTATGGCAGCCTCCCATATATTAATAACAAATTGGCCCCATAGACAGAGCACAAAAATGTCTCTCCAAAAAGCTCGACCTCAACAGTTAATGAATGTTTGAAGGATTTAATGCTTTCTAGTTTTGCTTCCCTGAGGCTTACCGGTGCTGAGTTCTGCTCCTTGGCCTCTTGGCTCAGGCTGTGGACTGGGAAGGTGGAAGAGTGAATATGCACCCCTGCCCAGTGTAACTCTTTCCACCCCGCCAGCCAGAAAGCAGGTACCTTCCAGGTGTGGAGCAGCCACTGTGCACATTGCACCTTCAGTCCAAGAGAAATCCCAGCTGCTGGCTGAGCACTCCATAGCCACACCCAGCAGTGGGCTTTCTCCGAGTTGAATCCAACTTAGAGAAAGACAGACGTCCAGGTCCGGCCATGGAGCACTGCCACGGAGCAAGTTTCTCTTGGACTGAAGCATGCCACACGCCTCCTATCCAAGAAACATCCCAGCCACTGACAAGGGCCACCATGGGAAGAGGTGTCCTTCTTTTCTCCTGCTCCCTTTTGCCCTGCAGGCTGCTGCCCAACTGGCTGGAAGGGAAGGAAGAGGTGGGGTGCTGCCCACTGGTGCAGCGGGGGTGGTGGGAACAATAAGCCTCCCCCATCTCAGGCCAGTTGCAAGCCCTGGGCAGCCAAGGGCAGTATTTGGAAGAAGGCCAGCAGTGCCAGAAGCAAGAACACAGCTTTCAGCTCCTGCAACCACTCGGGAAGCTAGAACTTGAGGCAACAGCATGTTGGGAGAAGGGAGAGGCAGTTGTGCTTTCCTCACACCCCGCCTTTTAAAATTAAGGTTGGTTTACTGGAGGGGAGGGTGTGGTAAGGTGCCCCTGGCTGCCTCTACAGAGAGCCAGAGGCTTTTCAACAAGGAAAAAGGCGAGTCTGCCCTGCTTCCCTTGCCTTCTCCAGGAATGTAGCCCAAGGACAGCTCAGCTCTCACCCAGCACAGCTCCCCATCCCACCAGGAGGGACGTGCATTAGTCTTAACATCCCTGGGGGCTAGGACAGGCTGGGGAGAGGAGAATCAGACTGTGAAGAGCAGGGGTGCTCGGAAGTCGGAGGGCTTTTCTGTGGGGCTACAAGGAACTATCCTATGGAGCTGTCATTGGAGGAGAGATCGATGAAAGTTTGGCAGGGGGCAGTGGAGAAGTTCTTTCCACAGAGATCAACTAGACCATTGTTCTAAGTAGGAGATCTCAAGCTGGGGGGGGATTTTTGAGGGGCCACTCTCTGGGGGTTTTTGGAATTCCGGGGGTCCCTGGGAATCTAATATATCATTTATTTGCTTATTTAATTTCTATCCTGCCTTTCTGCCAAACAATGGCACTAAAGACAGCTAACCACAAAACTGAATTAAAACAAAACATATCATAGAAAGCAACGATTTAAAAACACAATTAAAAGACAACCATCAAAGAAATAGGCAGGACTGGCCAGTTTTAAAAACCCTTCAGCAGTATATCTGCCAAAGGCCTGTTTGAATAAAAACATATTTTTCCTGCTGGCGGAAGGATAACAGAGACTCCCACCCAACCTAGACTCCCTCGGACGGGAGTTCCAGAGCCTGGGAGCAGCCTGTGTGCGCACGTGCACGTGTGTGAGAGAGGGGGCGGGGAATGGATGGGTGGATGATGTCTGAAAAAGTGGGAGTGTATGGTGGAGAGAGAAAGTGTGTGCATAGAGGGCATGAGAGAGGGAGAGTGTGGGGTGGTGACGGTGAGGTAGAGGGGGTGGGGGTTGGGAATTGCCTCCTCTGCCTCAGGCAGCAAAAATGGCTCGAGTTTACCCTGGGCATTCATTACCTACTCCATAACTACACAATCTCTCCAAAACTGTAATACATTTCCCCTTGTAGAAAATAAATGTCACTGAATTATTCTGATCTGGAAAGCAGTCATGTTTTTGTCCCTGCTGTATTAGATGGCACATGGACTATCGCATTAAAGGTCTTTTAAAGTTATTATACAGAGCATTTTTCACATCTTTACAGTTCAATCATAAAAATCTGTTCCAGGTTTAACATTGTAATACGCACCTCTTAGATAAAGGTCCAGTGCTTTCCCCTCCCTCATTTCTAATATAATTTGTACATTTTCCAGCAACGTGACTGCAAGCCAATATGACATTTAACAACTGGGCTTCTACTTTTTTGCGCTATTCCTCAAAGCCAGTGTTTGCTGAAATAGAAGTCTGTAAGGTGCTAGAGTGAATACAAGTGGGGAAAAAATATTTTAGAAGAAAATATTTATATAAGAGTTTATATAACCTGGGCTTTTTATTTGTCCACTGCATTTATACACTGCCTTTTGAGGCATTCAAGCCAGTTCACAGCTGAAAAGTGCTCAAATAAATGAACCAAAAATATATTACAAAAGAATAAAAATAGCAGAGTTGTCTCACCACTCTCAGATAAGTTCTGACATATTAAACACACATTTGCTTTTTCAATATTATGTGGTAAATATTAATATTATGTGGTAAATCTCGGTGTGGATAGCCAACTCAGGGGTCTCAGATGAGACCGAAAAAGAGACATGTAAATACTTAAATCAGCCTTCTGCAACCTGAAGCTGTCCAGATATGTTGGACTACAACCCCATCATCCAGGCCAGAATGAGGATGATGGGAGTTGTAGTGAACATATGTGAGGGGCACCAGGCTGGAGAAGGGGCACCAGGTTGGAAAACCAAACAAATGACTCCCTGTCAGGCCTTTACCTGCTTCATTAATGTTAAGAATGTAAGATCATAAGAAGAGCTCTGCTGGATCAGTCCAAGGTCCATCTAGTCCAGTATTCTGTTCACACAGTGGCCATCCAGCTGTCGACCAGGGACCCACAAGCAGGGTATGAGCACCCTCCCACCCATGTTCCCCAGCAACTGGTGTACATAGGCTCACTGCTCACAAGTTCATGAACACAATAGAACCCTCCTGTTCATTATTTCCCAAAACACAGGATTATTATTTCCCAAAACATAGGAGTCTGCCTTATACTGAGTCAGAACATGGATCCATCTCATTCAGTGCTGTTAATGCTACTGAGCAGCTCTCCAGCTCTTTCCCAGCCCTACCTTCCACATACAAACCTGACGTTCTGCAAAGCTATACCTTACTTTGGGTATGCTGTCACATTAAGATTTAACAAGGAAACAGAGGCAGACAGCTGCCCCCGAGAGCCACGCCAGCCACACTCTCACTGCAGCAAATTCCACAGCAGGAGAGCAGCTGGTGGGACTCTGTAGAGCAGGGAGAGAGCCTTTGAGGTGGTGGCACCCCACCCTCGGAATGTCCACCCCATTTTGTTATAATTTTGCCACTAAATGAAGACCTCCAACCTCACCACCCACCAGGCTTTTTAACATCGCTAATTTGTAAAGTTTAATTCTTCTAAGCTGCTGACAGTTTTTAGTGATGGAAGTTTTTATCCTGCACTGTGCTGCTGTTTTATGTTAGTTATTTCCTAATAGTACTAGTTTTTACTCTTTTTTAGGCTGCCCCCAGAATGTCGTTTGGCCACTTAAGAGCAAGGTATATATTTCAGATAAACAGAAACATTAATTTGCCTTATTTACAATGTGCTTATGGTAAGTCTGCAAAAATTGACTTTCCAGGTTTGGGAAATTTCTAGTTTTTGCCTACAGTAAACTAAAGTCTCAGCCCAGTACCCTTCCCTTTTTGTTACCCCAGGGCAGGAAAAATCTCAGAATCTGCCTAGTCAACTGGAGAATCAAAATACCTCCTGAAAATGAGGTATTTTCCTCCTACCAACTATTTTTCCAGCTCTAATATAATCTTCCATAATGATTTTAATTCCTTTTCTGCATGAACATCTTAAATCGTGTCTGGAAGTATCATTTCAAAAGAATAATAACCAAGGTTCATTTAGCTAGACTTTATTCTATTTATTATTTTCCCACATTACTGCAACAGTTTTATAAAGCACAACATGGAAATTTGGCTGCAGTCAAAAGTCCATCCACTCCTGTATAAAAGAGCAGAGCAGGAGGCAAATGAAGGACATATACAGTCAGGGCCAGAAATACTGGAACAAGGATAGCTGTTTTGGCAGTTGGCCTCTGTACACCACCGCATTGAAATTGAAAGGAAACACACCCAGATGGGAGCAAAGTCAGGACTTTCAGCTGTAATTCAAGGCGTTTGACAAAAGTGGGGCACTAACACTCAGAACCGCCTCCAGGCCTTTTATCTGCTTGATTGGTCATGGGGCACCCAGGAAACAGGCCACACCTGGCCATGCAGCTGCTTGTCAGCCATTCGTTCCATTGCTTATGAGCCACCAATGATTGGGGGGGGGGTGTATGCCACTGGCTGTCCTTCCTGAATGGTTAGTGCCCCACTTTTGTCAAACCCCTTGAATTACAGCTGAAAGTCCTGACTTCGCTCCCATCTGGGTGTGTTTCCTATCAATTTCAATGTGGTGGTGTACAGAGGCCAACTGCCAGAACAGTTATCCTTGTTCCAATATTTCTGGCCCTGACTGTATCTTCATGCAGCCAGCACACCATGGTATGTTCAGCACTATTGCCGAGAGAAGGAAAGAGGAAAATAGGTACCCACTGGCCCTGTTTCGACATCACGCTAAGCCATGATTGTTAGGAGTCTGAACAGGTGTCTGTCCCAACTAAGGTGGATTATTAATCACAGACTAACCACATTCACTAGCCACTTTCTGCAAGATGGTTAGTGGGCTCTACTATGGCTTAGTGTAATGTCTGAACAGCCTCCATGGTTAATTGACAGCTGCCATAGAGCTCCATGGCAAGAGCGGCCAAGAACGAATAGCCACAGAGCACAAAAATGCTGACATCACCAACCACCAAAATGGCCAACAGCGCAAAAGGCCACTGGGATGCATGGCTGCTCATTGGAGGACTGCGGGTTCCTGCGCAAGGGAGGGTGGTTAGAGAATGATTAGTCTAACCACATTGCGGAACATGGTTACCTGCGCATGTGGCAGCAGCACTCGCAGTGGTCAGTGGTAACCACCATGCACCATGGTTAGCCTAACCACCCTTTCCCAACGTGTATCTGAACAGGGCCATTGTGTCCTACAGGGATTTCCCTCCCACATGCGAGGGTCCACACACAGTTGAAGGGATGGGACTGTGCCACTTACTATTCTCTTCCTTTCCTTAGGATCACGCCCTCACACAAATCTGTCATTGAATTTTCTTTTATTCAAATGACATTACCCACCTTCCTTCTCCAGCCATGGCTTCTTATTGATCAGGATCAATTCTAAAATAGAGCGTTTCTTCAGTCTCAGGAAATAAAGACATGCCTTCCAAAATGTCAAGAACTATATCAGGATTGCTGAAGAACCTCGTTACCATCAGTTCACAGCTTTCAAATACCTAATTAGCTTATTACAGAATGCCTTGTCTGTCTTTTTCTTTAATGAACAGTTTAAAAACCAGCTGCATGGAGGATCGTAGCCCATTTTATTGGCAAATGGAGCTGGTGTCTGTGTGCGCAGAAGAAGATGCCATTTCCTATTAATGGATGTACCAGATGGTTTGGCTGTTTATGTTCTCCCTAGACCCAGAAATCCAATAACTATTGTAAATCTGATTTCCGTATTCAAAAGAGAAGCCTGAAGTCACAGTCTAGCCTTCCCAACTGTTGCAAATTAGCTCCATCATGCAAGCTGACAAGCAACCATGCTCCATTAGTTAAATACATTTTTTAGACAAGCTGCCCAAATAAGTATTTAGTTGATGAACTGTAAAAATGCTAAAGAAACATTCAATGCTAGAAGCTAAACAGTGCCTGTTTACAAAATGGTGTAATTATAAAGTCATCCCTGCAATAATTTTGGCAGCCTGCCAAGAAGCAAGATGGACGTGTTGCAAAGTTATATAGCTAAGAGTGAAAGGTGAGGGGCATTGTGAGGTTGGACTAGTACTGTGCCTGCAGGCACCTGTTACTGCAGGAATATAAATATGGAGGAAGCAAAACAAGTGATATTTCTAGTTATGATTTGAACTCTTCTGTTTCATGCGACAAAGGGTAAACGTTAAAAACTGAACTCTTCACCTGACATGCATGTCCAACACTAATAAAGAATAATTGTTTCTTTGCCACAGTAGGCTAGGTTTTGAATATCCAATTATCAGAGGTTTTCATTCAAATCAGATGTAGTGGCAGCCAGACTTCTCAGCCAAGACATAGTGGGCTGGTGGGTTCCATAAGATTTTTTTAAAATGTTACTGTATGTAAATACACACTATTTTGGAGCTCTACAATGCAATATGTGCAATGATCTTTCATTAATGGTTACAGCACTTTTTAAAATAAAATTAAAATTTAATTACTGCATTTTTATTCTGCTTTCCATACAATTATTGTCTCCCAAAGCAGTTCACATCAATCAAAAAGAGAGAGCAGGGCCCTGCCATCAAGCTTACAAACTAAAAATACAAGACACCCAAGGGAAGGGGAGTAGAGGGAGAAGAAAGGTGGAGGGAGACCAGTTTTTCAGGGCCAGAACAAGATGGTGAACTATAATGTGCATTTAAAGGCACTTTGTGCAAGGCCGATCTTCCCTTGCTTGTGTTCTTGCTTGAATAGCAATTGGTGGCTCCCGTTCCTTCGGCTGATGGATGGGGCCTGACTGTTCTTTCCCCTGACTTCAGCAGTCCCAGGGCAACTGTCTGTTCAAACCAAGTGTTCTTCTGGCAGGGAGAGGGAAGCGAGTTCTCTGGAACGACTCCTTCTCTGGCTGATGGATGGGGACAAGGTTTGTCTCCCCCTTGCCTGGATGGTATCCTTGACCAGAGTTTTTCAAACTATGTTGTGGGCAATCCTGGGGCTCCTCCACAAGAAAGCTAATCAATAACGGAAGACAAACTTCACTGAAAAACAGTTTGCCCACCACTACTGATCTTCCCCTGCAATGCACAGCTGCAGGAAAGTACTGGGTGTGTTCCAGGGGGCACACTGAAGGTGAGAAGCTTGAGTAAATCCAAGAAACACTGGGGGCGGGGGGAGTCCCCCAAAAGGAAAAAGTTAATGCAGCATTAACTTCTCCCCAGAGCAAACCATCCAGTAAGAATTTCCATCATTGTATGCCTTTTATCATTACACATTGCAACGCCGGTGTAAAATGTTTCATTCACATTTCCTACTGATTCATATTCATTTTGCACAGATGTCCTCAATTACTTCCTCAGCCAATGCAGAACTACCCACATTACATGCGTGCGCGCGCGCGCACACACACACACTGCATTATTAGGAAACCAATTCCCTTTTACAACCACTTTAGCTCCGTCTCAAGATCAAACTGAAAATTGCAGACTGGAGTTCATGCATGAACATGTCACACAATTTCCACCTAAAATGTTTCAAAGCTGGGGTGACTTTTCCCATCAAGCTTTTTTCTCCTGCCTTCATGTCCATTATTTGACTCAAAATGTTTGAGTGACACGCTAAACAGGCAGGCAGATCTACAACCCTTAAGCCTTCCTTGAGTGACCAGCCGCAGTTTATTAAGTTCAGAATTTGTTTGAATTGTTTTAATATGGTGTTTTATTCTTTTATCTTGTTGTTCACTGCTCCGAAATCTTTGATGTGGAGTGGTATATAAATATCGTAAATAAATAAGCTGCAATCCTATAACACTTTCCTAGGACTAAGTCCCCTTGAACTCAGTGGGACTTACCTCTTGGGTAACATGCACAGGACTGCACTATTAAACGCTTATTTACTACCAGCAGTGTCCCATCCATTAAAAGAGAAGTAATATGGCCCCTGCCCAGACAGCTTAACAAGTTAATGCAGGAGGGCAGGAAAGGTGAAAGGAGAACCCTGCCCTTGATTTCAAAACCACTTAGAAATACTTCTTAAAATGGACAGCGGTATATAAATCTATTAAATAAATAAACAATACACAAATCAGAAGCTAGGTCTGGAGCAGCTGACAGTGAGCAGCTCAGAACAGCAGAGGTGATGAAGAGTCCTGGAAAGTGGCTGAAGTCACAGAAGTGTAAAGGTTATAAAGCAGAAGGAAATCTGCTTGACTAGAGGGAGGAAAGCCTTTTTCAGACATAGGGGGAATATAAGGAGAAAGGATGGGTGTAATACATAACAGGACTGAGCTTATTATAGCCCGTTTTCAATACCAGGGCTGAATTCTGGCATATGTGGAGTGATAATGAAGTTCATCTGAACAGATACAGAGTGCACTTTGTCCATCTTTGAGCAACCACAGTCTACCCTAATACTTTGAGTTGAGGAGCAGGGCTTCTACAGGACACCTTTCCAAGCACCTTTGTTTTTAGGAATTCATCACTGAAGAAAGACAGATCATAAGGATTTTACTCTGGGAGCAAGAACATCAGATAATGAACATTTCTGAGGCTGAAACAAGCAAAAAATGAAGAACATAAAACAAAGAAGACTGGTAGGAGAAAGAATACATAGGGAAAAGGAATTAAGCAGCCACTCGGTAAATCTCAGACAACAACAACAACAACAACATTCAAAAAGGCTTCTTCATCAAGCAAAGAAGGTTACTGAGTAAACTAACACTGAAAACAACTGAGAGATAGATCTAAGAAGCCTTTAACATTGACATTCCATTAGGCATGCCCACTGTGAGAGGAAAGGGAAAGGCAGAAGATTCTAATTAATACCAAGAATAAAAGCTGGTGAAGGCTGTAGTTTCAACAACAGCAAATTCATGACATGCAGTGATGAAAAGTGATAAATTGTACTTTTGTGTCAAGCACTTACCACCCTTCTTCCTTGCTGAGAAGGTGGCAACAGAACCAGGAGGGGGATTTACACTGAAACAGGATTATTCAGGCTATAAAAGAACATAGATTGTTGTGAAAGTTAATATATGATGGTGTTTCCTGAAATGGTTATCTCCAGAAAATCTGTAATAATGCAGTCATCTCTGCTTTCAATTCAAGATTAGAGAGAATAAAAAATTAAGACAGGGAGCAATATGGAAATTACACACAGTAAGAGTTCAAAAAGAGAAATTTTCTGTTGCCATTACACTTCCCCCACCACCACCACAAATGCACATTAATTGACTGACTTGAGTGTGTGGGGGGGTCTAATACCAAAAAGTAGAGCCAAAGAAATAAGGAACCTGGTATAGTTCCATATCTGAAACTAGGCAGATCAGGGACAGGGCAGCATCTGGATAGGAGACTGCAGGGACACACACACACACGCCCCAGATACACTATTGAGAGCCCACTGGAGGTTGTAACATTGTCCATGACAATTCCCTTTATGTATTAGCGGGGGCCAGTTTGGCATGATCCTATTTGGGTTTCTCTTTCAGATCGGTTAACAAGCAATAGAAAAGCCACCACCTAGAGGCCAGCTGCAACAAGCCAAAAGAGTTTATTCTATCTTAGCTATTTGCCATTATACACAGTTACAGCAGGAAAAAATCTTTATACAATTTAAAACTCTACTACTAGACCCTCAAAAATTGAATATTTTTCCTTACAGCCTTTAAGCTTGGTAACAGGCATCTGTAAAACACTGACAAGAAATGTAGATGTTCTGAAGGATACATATTTGTCAGAGTTACACAACAGAAAGCAAACCTTTACAAGAGATGACCTTCCCTTCCACGATTTTAACAATAGATGAATATATTTGGCTCTAAGATCATTATAGATAGAGCATTCTAGAAGTACATGAATAATATCTTCAAGTGATACAGAATTGCAACCACAGACTTTGTCCTTTTTAGGAACCTCTTTATGCTGCCCCACCCAATCTGCTAAAAGAAGAACATTTAATCTTGCACAAGTAAAAGCTACCCTCATTTTAACATTTGGCAGATCTACCAAGTATTTTGGGAGCAACAGGTATGAAGGAATAAAAGAGGCATAAAAGTTATTCGCTTGACAAGCCTTAATCCCAGCTACCTGAGATTGTATCGCAGTGTCCTTAAGCCTTTGGAGCAATATTGCTTTAGCTCTATCATATCCTTGGATTAAGAGAAATGAGGTAGAGAATCCCAAACTCATGACAGCAAGTTGCATTTTTTGCTTCCAAGCGTTTAGGCCCATCTCTTCTAATACCATCAAAATAAATTCTGATACCTGCTTAAAGATTATTTTTAACCAGAAAAGAAGGGCTAATTGAAGAGCTTCAGGTTTGATAGTCTTTACATCCAGTTCTGTATGAACCAATTCTAGTTTTGTAGAAATGGGAATTGCCAGAAGTCCACGCAGACATTTATTTTGAGCTCTTTCTAATGAATCTAAATTGGCCATAGCCCATAGTGTCAAGCGCCATATAGCAATTTTGGGAAAACCCTAGTCTTATACAATTCTAGGGTGGGCTGAACCAGATTGCCCCCTTTTGTACAATAAAACCATAATAATCCATTTAATGTTCTACCAGCTAGCAAGGTGCTTAACTGAACCTGCAAAGACCATGCATCTGCCCACTGGAAGACCACAACAAGATACTTAAAAGAGAACACTTGCTCCAATTTATTCCCATTGTGTGACCAATTAAGAATTTGCTTGGATTTACCAAATATCATAGTTTTTGTTTTTTTGTAATTGATGGAAGCTTGTTCCTACAATGTAAACTGAACTGGTTCAGCAATCTACGTAAGCCCAACTGGGTGCGAGATTGCATCATCAGCATAAAGGAGGCTTGAATACTTCCGATTTCCCACTGTAACTGGAAAATAACTGTCACCCCTTAAGAACTCTACCTCATCATTTATAAATAAATTGAAACGGAGTAGGGAAAGTAAACGCCCTTGTCTCACTCCTTTCATGACTGGTACAGAGTCAGATAAATGTCTTCCATCAATTCTAACTTGAAAAGATGTCCCAGAATATAAAGCCATAATACATTTTAAAAGCTGTGGGTCAATGCCCATAGACTGTAATTTGTTCCACAGACATTCCCAAGAAAAAGAATCAAAAGCAGTTTTCAGATCAATAAAAGCTACATAGACATATTTCTCAATTCCAGCCAAATATTTATCAATAATGTCTTTCAGCATAAAGCTGTTATCTAGAGTTGACTGACCTGGATGAAAGCCAGCCTGTTCTGGGACAAGCAAAGCATGATCCTCCACTCAACCCTCAAGTTTTTTAGGAGAGATCTGGCATAAATCTTCCCTGGAACATCTAATAAACAAATTGGCCTATAATTTGCTGGGTCATTCCTAGGCCCCTTTTTATAAATCGGAACCACAGTAGCTGATGACCAACTCGGAGGCAAAATCCCTGTGATGTTAATTAAGGAAAATGATGCAAATACTGGGGCTCACCAGTCAGGGAATGCGGTAAAAAGGTCTGGTGGAAGACCATCTTTTCCAGGAGCTTTACCATTTTTTAATCTTACGATTAATGACTTGGCCCCTTCTGCTGAAATATTCTCCCACCAATGTTCCCAGTTACATTCAACAGAAACCCCAAACGAAGAACTAGGAAGGTTGGGCTCATTAAATACCCTCCTAAAATAGTTTTCCCATTCAGTCTTAACGATACTTCCTTCTAGAACAGAATCCAATCTCTTTTCCAACCTTGCAAGTATATCCTAGAATTTACTTGGTTTTTTTTTACAAAAGTGCAAGGCCTAATTCCTTCCATTGTTCCTCATAATAAATCCTTTTTTTCTCACCGATTAATTTTTTATACTTTTTACACATTTCATAACATTGAAGGAGGATTACAGAAGAATCACTGGCATGGTAAGATCTTACCATTTTCCCCACCTGCCTTTTTAGATTCCTGCAATCCTTGTCAAACCATACATAACCCCTTTTGGTTTGGTAATTCTCTAATGAAGATACTTTTTTTAAGAAAAAAGGTCTGAGGGAGCTGGAATTAGTTGTATATATAGTTGGATCATGAACTTGAGCACACTCTGGGAGAGAGCGGAGGACAGGAAGGCCTGGCGTGCTATGGCCCATGGGGTCACAAAGAGTCAGACACGACTTAACGACTGAACAACAACAACAAAGTTGGATCATTGGTTTGATATTGGATACTTGGACCAGATCATTCCTTAATTTCAAAAATTCTTCAGAATAAAGTCTGTTCCAAATCTGCTTGTAACAAGGAGCTCTACTTAATCTGCCTATCTGATGTCGATAGTGCTTGATCAAAATTTAAGTGAGCATCAAGATTAGTAATCACACTAGTAGACCACCGCAAGGAAAATCTAAGTGGCTGGTTATCACCAACAGCTACCAAATCAACTGAGAAAAATAGAATTGTTAATCGAAACAAATACAAAATCATCACGTAATCGACAATACTTGCACCAAAGTTACTTAGGGAGCAATCCTATGGCCAATAGACAGTGGCTAGACGGCCATAGGATATGCGTGTTTCTGGAAACCGACCTCAGAGCCTGCGCTCTGAGGGTGGTTCCTGGAAAACTGACCTCCCTCCATGTCTGCACTGCCTCCAAGGCAGCGCGGAGAAACCCTGTCCTCCGCGCTCAGAAGAGGAGCACAGAGTGGCTGAAAAGATGTGTGTGACACATAAGATGTGTGTGAGTGGCACACACATCTTATGTGTCGTACAGCAGCCTCCTCTCCCGCTCGGCTCCCCCGCAGCTAGACAGCCAAAAACAGCTGCCTAGCAGAAAAAGCAGAGCAGGAGAGATGCAGAGGGAACAATCAACCCTGTGCTTCTCCTGCCTTGCTTTGGATAGGCAGTCACCTCCAAGTTCGGAGGCGACTGCCTATCTAGATAGGATTATGCCCTTAAATATGTAAATTCTCCATGTGAATTATCAAGTTGGGAACCATTAATTAATGTTAAATTAAATTTAATTGCTAATGCAAAGAAAGCAAGGCCAGAAGCATTAATCTTCAGATTTTCAAATCTTCAGATTTTAACCTTTAAATCTTTAGATTTTCGAGTTTCCAGATCTTCCCATACCTCCATTGGGCTTCCTAAAGCCTTAGCAATGGCCTTGTTAATTGGACCTATACATGCATTAAAATCACCAGCCACCACTTGAGGATGGGAATTCATCCTCAAGCTCACCTAAGTAATTTTCTAACTTGTTCCAGCAGTCTGCATCGGAATATTGTGAGCTCATAGGGGGAATATAGATATTAACAAAAATATAAGAATGCATTGCATTTTTAACGAGGACAGCCATAGCACATGGGGCCAATCCTTTAAGCTGAGTAATTGAAGCCTGTAAAGAAATAGCTATTGATATGGACAGTCCCCCACCTAGTCTACCACATTTAGAGAAACAAAATGCAGAGACTGAATAAGCCACATATCCAGATAACTAAATTTCCTGAATCAGCCATGTTTCTTGGAACAACAAAATTTGAAAATTCATTATTTAGTTTAAAAAACCATTATCCTCTAACTTATTCCTCCAACCGGTCAAGTTCCAAGACAAACAACAGATTCTGGCTTCACTTATAGAGGCCAGCTGAGTAGGACAGTTGTCAAAGTGTGGAGGCCAATCTGGGGCCCGCTGCATCATCCTGGGTTACCCTATAAGCTTCTTGCTCTTTCAATCAAGGTGACAAGAAGGCGGATTCTCTTTGACACTTTCAGTGCACACCTGCTGGTAAAATGACAGTTCTAACCTGTATAACTTTCCACTTCCTCCAAAGAAAATTGAAGACAGGCAAAGCCATGATTCATAAAGTTAATGAAGGTGGCAACATCATTCTTGAGGTGGAACAACAAGTATTCCTGCTTCTTCTCCACCATGTAAGAACATAAGAAAAGCTCTGTGGATCAGACCAAAGGTCTATCTAGTCCAGTTGCCTGTTTCCCACAGGGGCCAATCAGATGACCATGGAAAGTCCACAAGCAAAACATGAGGAAAGTAGCCTTCTCCCACTCTTACTCTCCAGAACAGTATTCAGAGGCGGTACTGGATAGCCATCCTGACTAGTGCTCATTAATAGCATCTAATTTGTCTAATCCCCTAATAAGAAGAGAATAGGCTGCATCCAGAGAGAATTCTTTAAATATATCAGAAGCAGGAAACCAGATAGGGAGGCAGTTGGACCACTGGATAACAATGGAGTTAAAGGAGTACTGGACAAGGGATTGCAGAGATGCTGAATGAATTCTTTTCATCTGTCGTCACTGCAGAAGATATAGGACAGATACCTGTGCCTGAACTGATGTTTTCAGGAAGGGCGTCTGAGGAACTGAGAGGTGACAAAAGATGAAGTTCTCAATCTTATTGATAAATTGAAAGCAAATAAATCACCGGGCCCAGATGGTATCCATCCTAGAGTTCTCAAAGAACTCAAATATGAAATTGTTGATCTTCTAACCGAAATATGCAACATGTCGCTAAGATGAACCTCTATACCAGAGGACTGGAAGATGGCCAATGTAACACCAATTTTCAAAAAAGGATCCGGGGGGATCTGGGAAATTACAGGCTGGTTAGCTTAACGTCTGTTCTGGGTAAATTGGTTGAAGGTATTATTAAAGATAAAATTAGTAAGCACACAGAAGGACAAGCCCTGCTGAAAAAGAATCCAACACAGCTTCCACAAAGGTAAGTCCTGTCTCACTAACCTTTTAGAATTCTTTGAGAGTGTCAGTAAACAAGGGTGATCCGGTAGACATTGTTTACCTGGACTTCCAAAAGGCTTTTGACAAAGTCCCTCACCAAAGATTCCTGAGCAAACTCAGCAGTCATGGAATAGGAGAAGTGCTCTTATGGATCAGTAACTGGTTAAAGAACAGGGGCACGTTTCCATGCTATCGGCTTCACTTTGTTTGCAACTTTGTTGTGATGTTTCCCCAATCGCATATTCTCCTTTACCTGTTTCCACAGCCCTTAAAGACCCAGCTTATCATCGCTGTAGCCTGGGGTTCTGTGCTGTTTCCACTGAACTCTAATCGAATTATTTTCTTGATGGCTGGGTGGAGTCTGAGTGGAGTCTGGGTTGGGTTACCTCATCATTGACACTGATTACCTCATCAGTGTTCCCACCTCCTCGGCCATATCTCCATTTTAAGTTAGTGGCTCTAATAAGATAAGGGAAAGAATGCCAGGCAAGAATACTTATTGAAGGCTTGGCTTAATGCAAAAGTGAAGAATAACAGGATGTAGTTTGTGGGTTTCTCTAGCTTCCTATAGAGCTTGCAGTTAAGCTAGCGTTTTCCTGTCATCTGTCACTGTGACCTTTATGAACTTACATCCAAGCTTTAACATATTATTGCTTTACATGAGAAACCGCAATGATGAATAGCAAATACAGGAGGGGAGGGCATGGAGGAATGTGGTTTAGCATACATTGTTTATCACCTTCTATAGCAGAGGGTTGGAAATTCCATTCTTTGTCACTCAAGTGTCAGGAGTGACCCATCGCGGGGATCTCAATACTACGTTTTGAATAAAGCTTTTTGCGAGAGCAGACCATGTTAGTGTGGTCCTTGAAAGCCCAGCTAAACTACTGACCATGACAGTTGGGCACTCGTCTGGGTACTGACATTTTGGGTAAGTGACCACCCGAGGTCTCATGGGACCCCGGCTCTGGCCATCCTGGGAAAAGAAGAGACCCATCTGAAAAATACCCTAAGGGGTTGGATTCCTAGGAGACAAAGGTGCATTGTCCCTTGCCCAGATTCACAGTGGCAACACGGTTCTGCCCAGGACAGACTATTGAAATGGTGATCTCTGTCTGAGGCTCGGAAGTCTCTTGTTGAGAAGGAGTGGTCTCTGGAGAGACCATAGCAACTCAGTGAAGTTGCCACCAGGAAATGGGGCACCAGGGAAAGGCATGGGTTTGTTTGTCTTGTTTCATCTGTCTTTTGTGTTCCTACGTCAGCAAAGATGCCCAGTGAAAGCCACTAGCCAATCCAGGCAGTGAGCTGGAATGATAGCCAGTGAAGGAGGTGCTGTCTTAGTCTCTGTTTACTGAGGAGATGGGGTCAAGACAAAGTAAGAGGAATCCCATGCCATCTCCAGGAACGGGGTTCCTGGTGACAATTATAGTCCCAAGACCTGTAAATGGTTAAACAAGTGGATAGGGACATTAGAAGAGACCCCAGGCTCTGGTTCCCAACTGAGGACAGCTTTAAATTAGAAATCATTCTGTATTTCAGAGCCCAATTAGAGGGTCAAGGTTCAAGAATAAATCAGCCTCAGTGGGACATATATTATGACTGGTATGCAGAGACTAGTAAATACTTATTTGAAACAGAAATTAAGAGTCTTCAGAATTCTAGTCAGAAGTTACAATAGAGCGCCCCTAGACAAGATTTTACTGATGATGAGACTCCTGAAGACTCTTTTTGATGCCTGGAGTGAGTCACCACCATACAGGCCACCTCCTGACTCCACTACATTGATTCAGGTCAAGACCAAGACTGGCCAGAGGACCTTCAATGTCCTATGCGCCAAGTGCTTTCCAAGGATGGGAAAAATACAATGTTACTATGTGCCCCATGGTCCCCATTTGATTTGAGGAACTTAGTCAAACAGTTCCCTTATCCCCAGAAAGACCAAAGAAACTTAAAGAAGAATGCCTTTGTGTTGTGAGTTGTTAAAATCCTAGTTGGGCTGATGTCAATCAGTTAATGTGTTTAATTGTTAGCCCAGTAGACTGGAATAAGCTGCAAACCCAGTCACAATGGCTGCAGGACCCACCAGCAGACCATGACACCGTGAAAGCCCGCCTACGTAATCTAGTGGCAACGTTTGACAAGGTGTTCCTAGATACGTATAATTGGGATAAAGTACATGGCATAAAAAGGAAAACTGGAGAGACAGCAGCAGATCTCCAAAACTGAATTATAAAAGTATTTGAAAGATGGTCTGGTATACAAGACCTGAAAGTAACTGCCCCTTAAGTGGACACTATTGTGTCTGTTCTCCCTCCCTCAATTCAAAATACCCTTAAAGAAGTAGCCACAGGGTGGAGGGGAAAGAAATTAGATGAAGTTACTGAAGTTGTACAGCACTGTTTAGATGAAAAAAGAAGAAGAGAGAAGACCTAGAAGGGCAGGTTTAAGCCTACAAGTAGTGCAGTTACAGTAACAAATAGTTCAGTTTAGAGGCAGAGGGAATCGCGGAAGAGGTTGGTGAGGAGTTAGGGGATGAGGGTGAAGTCACAGAGGTTTTGAGAAAGGGGAATTGGGGACTGCGGCCCCGCTCCCTGCTCAAATCTTTTAGAGAGAATGTTTCCAGTGAGGACAAGTAGGTCACATGAAGAGAGAGTGTCCCTATGTCCCTGTCCAAAATAACAAGTGATGAGGACCCAACTCTGACCCCAACTCTGGTTCTGAATGAGGGGAAGAAGTATGTTAACATGAATGTATGGTGTGTGCAGCCCATATGGGCTGATACGCAGCCAAATGAGGGCAGGCAAAATGATCGAGCAAGTGTGGTATGCCCCAAGAGTCACAGCCCTTTGCGAATTTACAGCCTCCCAGCGTGAAACCTGTCAGAGGGATAACAGCAGGAAACCATTAAAGAGCCTGTGTGTTTTGGGGGTTAGAGTGTTGGACTGCGAGCCAGGAGATCTCGGTTCTAATCCCCACTCAGCCATGGAACCTCACGGAGTGACTTTGGGCCAGTCACAGACTATTAGCCCAACCTACCTCACAGGGTTGTTGTTGTGAGGATAAAGTGGAGAGGAGGAGGATTAGGCACACCACCTTGAGTTCCTTGGAGGGGAAAAAAAGACAGGATATAAATGCAAGACAATAAATAAATAGATAGATAGATAGATAGATAGATAGATAGATAGATAGATAGATAGGCAGGCAGGCAGGCAGGCAGGCAGGCAGGCAGGCAGGCAGGCACCCTCCTTTGGAGGGGCCCTTCCTGTCACTGTAAATGGACTCCATCCAAATGCCTAAGGGCCAAGTGGTTCAGTTAGTGGCCCAAAGTCTAGCCACTGAACAATGTTTTCACTGCCCCTATCACCCTCAGTCAGCAGGGGCAGGAGAAAGGCAGAATGGCATTTTGAAGAATAGCAAAAAACTGTGAAGAAAACAAGTTTCCCTGCCCAGAGGCACAGTAATTGGCCTTATTCAGTATGAGAGCCACCCCAAGAAGAAATGAACTTAGCCCACATGAAATTCTGACAGGAAGACCAATGAGAACAGGCATGTCACCCCCAGTGGCATGCATTCTAGACCACCTTGATAACCAGATGCGAGAATATTGCAAAGCTCTCATCAAAAGTTTTCAGCATTTGATTCCACAGGTTAAAGTAGGTTTGAGCCAGCCTGCTCCTGATGGCCCCAAATCACTCATTGCTACCAGGAGACCAGATGTAGGTCAAGGCCTTCCAGTGGAAGAATGCCCTGCAGCCCAGGTGGACTGGCCCACATGAGGTGCAACTGGTGACCCCGACAGCAGTTAAGGTGAAAGGCCTGGATCCATGTTACTCACTGCAAGAAGGCAGTCATGCCCCGTGAGCCACGAGAGAGCTCTGCGGATTGTCCAGGCCAAGAACAGACGTGGCGAGCCCGAGCCACTGGACCCTTGATGCTCAGGATCAGCAGGTCCAGTAACTAGACCAGGTCCAGAAATAGATGACTGCCTTAAGCGGATGGCTGTCCCAAGACAGATGAGCCTCAACAACAAGAGCAGCTGGCGCTTGCATGTGTGGTTTTGCTCTTTCTCCGGAGCGGGATATTCAGACTGCTCGTGTGGTTTTCAGATTGTCTGAGTGAACAGAGAGACAACAAAATCTTGAAGAGAGCCAAGAAAAGAATACTGCTGTATAATTGCTGTTGCTGTGCATTTATTTCTTTTGCTGAAGCTTATAATATTTGTGACTATTAGCGGGGGGAAAAACCCATGTACGGGAGCCCCTAGAAAACCACCTTCAGGGTTAGATGATTATGCCATACCTTGCTGTATTGCCCCGGCCGTGGGCTTTGAACTCTTAGGTTAGAGGTGCCAAGATAGTGATAAATCAGATCCAGGTTTATTTACAAGGAGTACTTTATTGAGTACAATCAGCACACAGGCATACCTAATGGTTGGATCAGACAGCTTCTCTGAACCCAGAGCCATGGGGTAACATGGGTTTTATAGCATACATGTTAGCAATGAGGCAGCGTGACAGCAGTAAGCACCCCCTAGGGTTCATTCCCAGCATAAACTAGCCGTGCTTGGTTCCCAGCACAGCCACTTGCAACTTTAAGACAAACAACCTTCACTTCCCAGGCAGATCTTGATAAGACTCTCTCAGGCTCACTAGTATGGAATGTGCCTGGGACCCCCTTTGACTCATCCTGGTAAATCAAGAGGCCTGTTAGGGAAAACAGCCTGCCAACTGACCAAAGTCAGAGAGCATCCAAGTGCTTCTAAAACTACTAATAGCTTGGTTCAGGCCTGGGGCCTTACACTTGCTTATTGGTCCTAGTACTGTGGTAGCTTTACAAAGAACAAAACAGGCAAGCCCAAGTAGAATAATGGTTTGGCTTATAATAAGAGCTGTGTTCATGTTCCTATGGGCCCCCACTCTTTCCTATGATGGGAACTTGGCCATCCAATGGATGCAAAGAGTGGCCAATTTGACAGAACAACAGAGTTGTGGGGTATACTCACATATACCACATACTAGCAAGCAGGGTGTGCCGATGATTTCTATTCCCTTTGGGCCAATTGATCACACCATGATCACTGCAAATTGCACATGGGCCCAGGCTGGGTACAATTACACAGGCGAATATCTGGCTGTTGTCGCCCACACGGGGGTTTGGTGTTAGGAACTGAGAAAAGGAACAATAAGTTTGTAAGAAAGATTTATTGTCAATGGGTCATTTTCGGGGGGGGGGGGAGAGACAAACAAGGAGAAATACTTCTAAATGGCACCAAGTGTGCATATAGTTTCAGAACATTTTTAGACCCTGAAAATCTCACAAATGATACCACAGGAATGCAATGCTGGCCATACATACATAATTACACAGGAAACAGCAGAAAGAGCCTCATAATCCCGCTTGATCGCTTAATTGCACTTAAGGAATTGGGCTTTAAAGTGTGCCATTTCAATTGAGGGGGAATCTCTGTAAGTTCTGATGTGGGCATTCAAAGGCAAGCCCCATTCAGCACAATGGGAGTTACTTCTGAGGAGACACTACTGGGTTTCTTGTGGGAAAGAGACAGAAACCAGCCCCCATTTTAACACACAGCGTCTCTATATGAAAGCTGTGAAGGAGTTACATCCTTAGGCAAAAGACCGGAGCCTCGACATCACGCTTAATCGCATTTAAGGAACTGGGCTTTGATATGTGCTGTGTCAATTGAGGGGCTTCTCTGTTATTTCTGTGGTCACTGAGAAGACAAGCCTCATTCCGCACAATGGGAGAAAACACCCCTTGACTGGGGTCATGGGCTGTGTTCTGGTGCTTATTTTCTATGAAGTTTTAAAAGTTGGTCCCTCGGCATCCTGCTCCAAAATGGCAATGAAGCTTCCAGAAAACAGGGAGGGAAAAGGTTGGGTCACTGAGGTCAGAGCGACACACCCACAAAGGCTACATGCCCCATGGGCGGGACTATGACACTGAACTCAGTGCGGTTGTGGAAACAGGTCAGTAATGGAGCTGAAATAAGCTGGAAAAGTCGGACTATAACCAGTCTCGGAAGAAGCGGTATTTCTGCGTTAAAATGCGGGGCTGGTGCTGAATGGCCATGACATCATGGAAACACAGAGATCTCACCGCGCAGCCAGACTGGAGTAAATTGCTGGAGGAAACACAGCCCAGAAAGCAGAGAGCAGGAATAAATGGTAAATTCTCCCAATGGAGCGAAGTAAATAGTGGGGTCCCACAGGGATCTATATTAGGACCAATGCTTTTCAATCTATTCATACATGATCTGGAATTAGGAGTGAGCAGTGAAGTGGCCAAGTTTGCAGATGGCACCAAATTATTTAGGGTGGTTAAAACAAAAAGGGATTGTGAAGAGCTCCAAAAGGATCTCTCCAAACTGGGAGAATGGGCATCTAAATGGCAAATGCAGTTCAATGTAAACAAGTGTAAAGTGATGCATGTTGGGGCAAAAAATCCCAACTTCAAGTATAACTTGATGGGATCTGAGCTAGCAGTGACTGACCAGGAAAGAGATCTTGGGGTTGTGGAGGACAGCTCGATGAAGATGTCAACCCAGTGTGCGGCCGCTGTAAAAAAGGCAAACCCCATGTTAGGCATAATTAGAAAGGAATTGAGAATAAAACTGCCAATATCATAGTGCCCGTATACAAATCTATGGTGCAACCACACTTGAAATACTCTGAACAGTTCTGGTCACCACAGCTAAAACAAGATATTGTAGAGCTGGAAAAAGTGCAGAAAAAGGCAACTAACATGATCAAGGGGCTGCAGCATCTCCCCTATGAGAGAAGGTTACAACAACTGGGATTGTTTAACTTGGAAAAAAGGAGGGAAAGGGGAGACATGATAGAGGTCTACAAAATTATGCATGGTGTGGAGAATGTGGAGAGGGATACATTTTTCTCCCTCTCTCAAAATAGTAGAACCCAGGGACATCCTATGAAGCGGATTGGTGGGAGATTCAAGACAGATAAAAGGAAGTACTTCTTCACACAACGCATAGTTAAACTATAGAATTCGCTACCACAGCATGTGGTAATGGTCACCAATTTGGATAGCTTTAAAAGGAGGTTTAAAAGGAAAAGCTATCAACGGCTACTAGTCTTGATGGCTATGTGCTACCTCCAGTACCACAGGCAATGAACCTATATACAGCAATTGCTGGGGAACATGGGTGGAAGGGTGCTGTTGCACTCATGTCCTGCTTGTGGGCTTCCCATGGGCAGGTGGTTGGCCACTGTGTGAACAGAATGCTGGACTAGATGGACCCTTGGTCTGATCCAGCATGGCTCTTATGTTCTTATGTTCTCAACCACTGCACTGAAGCACAATTTGTATGACTTTTCTCCCTCAAAAAGCAGGGGAGATGGTGAGAGAGATCAAGTGAACTAGACTTTTGTCTGGGGCATCAGCTCACAATAGATGTTATCTGCATGATGGAGGAAAGAATTCACTCCCCTCTGCCATGTAGACACATTAAAATGAATTAAAATTAATTAATGTGCTTTAAAACAAAATCACCCCAAGGTGCATACCCCCAGGTTCTCCTTAATATGCATGCCATGCTTCAGGTGTCTTGGTTTCATAGTCTTGGTGCTATGGCACTGATGGATGGATGGACAGACAGGCAAACATCCTCTTTTATTATTACAGATAACATTTGCATTAGAGGTAAGCTGTAAGTATCTGAAATAATCTCTGTGAAAACTACAAAAATGGATGAGCTGGAAAAGTAAAGTCGTAACACATGGCCATTCAACCCTTAAGAAACTGATTTTTTAAAAAGAAACACAAAATGCGGTTTAAAGGATAATTTACAGGGTGATGATGAAGCAGAAGCAGCAGCAGCAGCAGCAGCAGCAGCAGCCTTCAACAGTAGACACTGCACAAAATGAATGTGTGCAACAGAATATGAACCAGAGATATCTGGAGCCCCAGTGCACTATCATGGAGACTGCAGCAGCTCTTAATACTTTATTACTAAGACAAGCTAATTAAGAAAGGCTCCCATTTCAAATCAACAGGCACCTAGAACCATAATATAAACTTTTCAGAGAGGATATAAATAGGCATAAATAGTATAGGGAATTTTAGAATTAATCCAAGCAATAGCAGAGGGTGGGAGACATTCAGTCAACCTCTCCACATCTTCCTTTTTTCATGACTGTTTTTTACTTCCTTCTCCCAGACCATTTACTGTTTAATAACTCATCCAAACCCCTGCTTGGATGCTTGGATGCGCCCTTGCTTGAATCCATTTTCTTTGGAACCTACAACTCAGCAGCTCTTTATTGCATGATACTATTCTGTGTAAACCGGCTTTGCTCCCCCCCCCCCCGCCCAATAGCTGAAATAGCTCTTGCCCTCAAAGTATTCACAAGGCTTTGCAAAGACTCTCATCAACTTCAGCACCACCAAGTAAAAAATAATAAATAAGCCCAACTCATCACTGAACTCAAACATGATTTATTTCTGTGGCAGTTCAAGTATTGCAGTACTCTCTCCATTTACACCAGGGTTGCAGAACCTTTTTCAAGTCAGGGGCTGCATCAGGTGTTCGTTGAGTTATTGGGGGCCACAGGAGAAAAAGGGGGCATTCCCAGACCCATTAATGTTACTCATCCCATCATTTTATAATGAACACCCTTACCCCATTATCTTTTATTCCATTTTACTGTGCATTTATATATTTTATCCCATCCTCTTTGTAATTAACCGTCCCCATCCCATCTATTTTTCCTCTATTTTTATTTCATCTCATTGCATTATATTGTATGCTATCCATTTAATAATGAACATTTTTATAATGAATGCTCCCCCTCCTACTCCTCCACCATGTTTGTTGGCTTACTTTCAGTATGCAAAGCAGCCCTGTACTGTGCCTCCTAACACCAGTGATATGGGATGGAATTTTCTAACATTTCCAGTGCTTTATCGTTCCACAGAAAATTTTCCATTTCAGAAGTTCATTTGTAACAATGAATAAATGCCAATTGTAAATACAATATTAGGCAAGCTTGGCAGTTTCAAAGTTGTAATAAATGTTTTTCCAGTGATTATCCCTAGCAAATATGTGAGAGAATACATGTGTGCCACTGAAATAGATAGATAGATAGATAGATAGATAGATAGATAGATAGATAGATAGACAGACAGACAGACAGACAGACAGACGTCTTAGTGTGAAATGGAACTAATCAGTAGTGACAGCAAAACTAAAGGTTTCCCTAACTGTCTCAGTGGTAGGGAGCTGAAATCTGTTGAAGTAGATAAGTGGCTGTCAGCATATAATGCACAGTTCTTTGGGGTGCTAAACTTTATTACTGTGTCAATAGTTTTTAGTACTTTTGTTATTTTCTTAAATTTAAACACCATAAGGGAAGTACATGCTGTTGTCTTTACATTTTTACAAGTATTCCAATAAAAGTTTCTAAATAATATAAAATTTAAATAACATTAAGGGTACAATCCTATCTAGATTGCAATCCTATCTAGATCCTATACCAAACTCGGAGGCAACCACCAGTCCAAAGCAGGACACGAGAAGCAGGGAAGGGATTGTTCCCTCTGTGCTTCTCCTGTCCTGCATTTTCAGCTAGACAGCCGATTGCGGCTGTCTAGCTGCGGGAGGGCAGAGCGGGGGAGAAGGCTGCTGTACGACACACTGGATTTTTCGTACAGGCATTTCCGCCCTCCCCACCCCGGAATGCCCCCCGGGAACACCCCCTTTTGGCCGCTCCGTGCTCCCCTTGCGAGCGTGGAGGACGGGGCTGTTCTGCACTGCATTGGAGGTCGGTTCCTGGAAAACTGTGGGCTCTGAGGTCGGTTCCTGGAAAACAGGATATCCTATGACCATCTAGCTGCTGTCTAGCAGCCATAGGATTGTTCCATTTCAAGTCAAATTTCAAGAGTGTGGTGGAGAAAAAAATAACATGGGATACTTTTTAAAAGTTTGTTTACTAAATGCAAGTCAAATAAACAGGCTAAGCTCTATCACTCTCTAAGGCATCATAAAATTTTCCTAATGCAAACTGAATGCATTACCCTAATCTGCAGTGGTAGATTCATAGTTCTCCAGAGAACCCGTATCACTACCTGGTACCATAGACAGCAAGCGCAGGCAGACTGTTTTGTAGATAGCCTTCCAGGCAAAGCTCTAGGAGATAATCTCAAATGGCTCTATGGTTCCTGCCATAATTCCTCCAAAAAAAGCAAGTAAACATTCTGAGTCCCCAAGGAATTCACCCTTAAATGTATGCATCATTAGAAACTAGAATTTTGGGGACTATTTAATATTTCCTCATATTTGGGAGTGGGGTGCACTCCAAGTAATGGAACCAGTAACATTTAAGTAGCTATACATATACCCCAGTCAGTTTGTATAAATTTATATACCCAGTAATGTACAGGAGAAATCTTTGGATAAGATGTACATACAAACATACAGGATTTGCCCATATATATTCAGGCAAACCAAGGTTTGTGGGTCATTTCTGCAATATTACTCTGCCTATCCAGCTTGACTATGTAGGTGTTTTGTTTTTAGTTACAGCAAATGTATGCAATATTGCCTCTTCTAACCCAACTGATTTTTTCTTTTTAAAGTCTGCGTTTACTGAGTTTATCATAAACAACTTAGAGCACAATCTTATGCAAGTTTAGACAGAAAAAAAGCCCCACAACTCCCAGCATGCCCCAGCCAGCAGGGCTGTTTGGGGCATGCTGGGAATTATAAGATTTTCCCCCCTGAAAACATGCATAGGATTGCACCCTTAGTAACTCTTCTTCACCCTAGTAATACAAGTCCTCTTGAAATGTGTTTGCTTTCAAATGTCTCATTACTGTCCACTGATATTTCACCCTTAGCCAATTTTCATCATTCAAAGAAAAACTAATTATTTTTCTATCATTTGCACTTTACATTGAGTTGGCTATTTTTGGCTACCTTAAGGACATCTTCAGCCTGAAGGGAACCATTATGTCTTGTTTGCTGTCATAAGTAGTGCCAGCACAGCTGTGGCCAAAGTCTGCATGATTAAAGGGGCAGTAGTGGGTTGGTGGAGGCCCTGATCCTATTTCGTATAGCAATTGTGGGTGTTTATGTTTAAAACCTGGCTTGCCTACTCTAGCTATTTTAAGGTCATTCTTTGGATATAAATGCAGACTGAATCATCATGTAGGGTCTCACTAATGGTTATCACCTCTATTAGAGAAAAATATCTAACAATGTATGTGTTAAGTTAATACATTTTAAAAATTGTTCCTCGACTTATACACTGAAAAACAAGAGGGGAAAATACACCATCATTTAAAAATGATGGCCATTTTAAAAACAAATTGTCAGGGAAAACCTCTGTTACTCTATTGGGTTTGAACATAAACAACCCTCCCAAGATTTGGGGCTTCTTCTCCAGTAGTACATAAAAAAAGGCCATGTGCCCCCATAATTTGGTAAACAAAGCAAGCCAAGACCTAAACACTCGATGCGGAATGCAGCAGCACATTTTCCAACATGGGAAACTCTAAGAAAGAGGTTAGGGAGTATGCTACACACTTGCAAAGTTGATAGCCCTTAAAAAATTTTTTTTTTTTTTGCCAATTTGGAGACCCTCTCTGCACCAAGGGATTCAGAATGGCTGTTTCTCCAAGCAGGCCAAACTGACACAATTCAATCTCACTCTCAAGCTGATAGAAGAAAAGCTTTCCCCAGTAAAGCCTTCCTCTTAAGTTCCAGCTGGCTGCAGTCACTATTTTGCTTGGTAGCATTCTAGGTCAACTGATAATTAAAAAGGGAAATATCGCACAGGTTTATCCTCTTTCTGGGCAGGAGCTTGCCCCATGTTTCCAAGGTAGGTAGCTTTCCCCAGGAATGGCAGGAAAACCTCTCTATCCAATTTAATGAGTGCTAGACTTTGTTTTTCAGAGTTTGCATGATTTCTGCTATCAGACTTTACAAACATCGAAAAAATTATTCTGAGTACTTTCAAATCCATTTACGATCTTGACTTATATCTAATTGGCATAGTTACTTGGATAGAGCTAGAGAGGTAATTCCCTTAAAATAAGTGATGCATCACTGCTGAAGGAATCTCCATACTGGCAATGAAAACCTAAAAGCCTGATTTTAATAGAAAGTAGGGTGTGTTTTTTAATCAATCCTCCTTCAGTTTTCATTTGACAGACTCCTTTCTTGTCAATTACCCCCTTTAAGAACATAATACCAGTATTTCCATCACCTTCGAGGCTCTTTTAGTAAGAAGTTGGTGAAAGGTTATTTTATATCATTTTTATTTGATACTGTTTTATGCACTAGTATGTTAATCCTCCTTGTTACATTACAAAGTGCTTCCTATTTCCTATGTTACTGCAAAAACAAAAATGTACATCTGGAGAGGGAGAGATATGTTTGGGTAGTATCCAATGTAAGTGCAGCAAGTCCTGCCTGGCGCCAACATTGTTATCTTTTCGGCACCAGGTTAAGGTTCTCCTCTACTCTCAGGCCTTTGGCAGCGTATGATAAAGTTTTTAAATTCAGGTCCTGGATTTCTTATTGTTGATTGTTAAAATTCTTAGACGTGCGTGTGCTGTCTGTATGTAAACGGTTTTTATATTATGTACAATACTGTATTTTTGAGGCTTTTAGTCTTTGTAAACCGCCCAGAGAGCTTTGGCTGTTGGGAGGTCCAGAATGTTATCAATGAAATGGAAATGAAATGAAATGTTGAGCTGGCATAAATCAATGCGAGCACAATGTCATTAGCACTCGCTAGTGCAAATGAAAGAAGAGGCAATTTGTCGCTGAAATTTGGCTGTAAATCACTGTTTTTCACCTTTGCACTAACAAATGCTAATGACACTACACTGGCATTGCTTTATGCTAGCACATAATCATGCCACCATTCAGTACTACTCTTTATTTGCAATTATGCTAAGCTATTGCCTTCGCGTTCTGATTTGATTCCTTTCCAAAACACAGCACATCTTATATGGATACATCCCTTTTCTATACCGTGATCTTTTCTGTAACCTTGTATGACTATATAACTCTGAATGATGGCTGTTTGTCACCTGTTCCAAAAATGAAGGGCAATTCAAAAATGAAGCAGCCTCTGCGCTGATCCAATTACAGTGTAACTGGTGCCAGATCGAATACATGGCATCAAGTCTTTAAGGACAGCCAGACATATAATAGTTAGGCAAGCCTCTTGTCCCTAATCCTAGGCCAGTCCTGCTACAACCCAGTTCTATCCTACACAAAGCTAATTAAAGATATCTACTTAAAACATAGCTAAATAGAAAGACAACTTTGTTTATATAAACTACACACAACCTCAGGCTGAAGGGACGCATGAGATCTGCCATCACATTTCACTGCCATACTTGGCTATTAGAGTGAATTGTTCTATATGGGTCTTTGATAATTTGCTTTCAGATTCATAGGGTTCAACTCGCTGCCCGTCACACTTCAGAAGTTTCTTGTCCGTGGATGTCCACCAAGTGTTGCATGGCTGTCCAAAGATTGTGGATCTCTTGGACCACTCTCTCCACCACAGAGAATGAATGTAGAATTATGTGCATGGGATATCTGTTTGCATTATAAGGTAATATTTGTAATCAGTCATTAGGTGTTGCTATAATACTGCTATGTGCAGTTTGTATAACTATAGTGACATCTGGTGACAAACTACAAACATCACTTCAAAAGGCAGAACATTACACCACATTTAATCATTATTACAGGACCATCATGGCACTTCATAAAGTACAAAGAAGACAGCTGCCCATCCCAAAGAGCTTACAAACCCAGATTCAACTCAGTGGAGACAATGGAAGAAGGGAAGAGAACTGAAGGCAGGGAAAGAATTTGCATTTCTTTCAGTTACGCATACGTAAGATTTAATTATTTATTTATTTATTTATTTCATTTCTATACCGCCCAATAGCCGAAGCTCTCTGGGCGGTTCACAAAAACTAAAACCAAACAACACACAATAAAACAATTTAAAATATATAGAACATTAAAACCACAATATAACAATACAACCACAATAAAACCTAGCAGCAGTACAGGAGTTTAAAATACAGATTTAAAACAGCAAAGATAAAAATTTAGAAAGCTAAAATGCCTGGGAAAATAAAAAGGTCTTCACCTGGCGCCGAAAGGAGTACAATGTAGGCGCCAGGCGAACCTCACTAGGGAGCTCATTCCACAGCCGGGGAGCCACAACAGAAAAAGCCCTCCTCCTAGTAGCCACCCGCCTCACTTCCTTTGGCAGGGGCTCACGGAGAAGGGCCGCTGATGATGATCTTAAGGTCCGGGCAGGCACATATGGGAGGAGGCGATCCTTCAGGTAACCTGGCCCCAAGCCGTTAAGGGCTTTGAATGTTAACACCAGCACTTTGAATCGGGCCCGGAAATGGACTGGCAGCCAGTGCAGCTGGAAAAGTGCTGGCGTAATATGAGCTCGCTGGCCAGTCCCTGTTAACAATCTTGCTGCCCTATTTTGGACCAGCTGAAGTTTCCGGACCGTTTTCAAAGGCAGCCCCACGTATAACGCATTGCAGTGATCCAGACGAGAAGTTATCAGAGCATGGATAACTGTAGCTAGGCTATCTCTGTCCAGATAAGGGCGTAGTTGGTATACCAGCCTAAGCTGATAAAAAGTGCTCCGTGCCACTGAGTTCACCTGTGCCTCAAGTGACAGTTCTGGATCCAAGAGCACCCCCAAACTACGAACCTGATCCTTTAGGGGGAGTGCAACCCCCTCCAGAACAGGTTGAATATCACCTAGCCAGGCAGACGAACCACCCACTAACAGTACCTCCGTCTTGTCTGGATTGAGTTTCAGTTTATTAGCCCTCATCCAGTCCATTACCGTGCCCAGGCACTGGTTCAGAACAGCCACTGCCTCACCTGGTTTTGATGAGAAAGAGAGGTAGAGCTGGGTGTCATCTGCATATTGATGGCACCTCAGCCCACACCTCCGGATAACCTCCCCCAGCGGTTTCATGTAGATGTTAAACAGCATGGGAGATAGCATAGAGCCCTGTGGAACCCCATGGCACAATTGCCATGGCACAGAGCAATAATCCCCCAGCACCACCTTCTGGAATCGGCCATCCAAGTAGGAGCGGAACCACTGTAGTGCACTGCCTCCAACTCCCAACCCAGACAACCTATCCAGAAGGATACCATGGTCGATGGTATCGAAAGCCGCTGAGAGGTCCAGGAGAATCAACAGGGTCGCACTCCCCCTGTCCCTCTCCCGGCAGAGGTCATCCCACAGGGCGACCAAGGCAGTTTCCGTTCCAAAACCAGGCCTGAAGCCCGATTGAAATGGATTTAGATAATCCGTTTCATTCAAGAGTGCCTGGAGCTGTCCTACAACCACCCGCTCAAGCACCTTGCCCAGGAAGGGGATGTTGGCCACTGGCCTATAATTGTTAACATCCTCTGGGTCCAGGTTAGGCTTTTTCAGGAGTGGTCTAATTACTGCCTCTTTTAAAGCAGCAGGCACCACTCCCTCTCTCAAGGAGGAATTTACAACCTCCTGGCCCCAGCCGGACAACCCCTCCTTGTTTGATTTAATAAGCCATGAAGGGCAAGGGTCAAGCACACAAGTGGTCGATCGGACTTGGCCAAGCACCTTGTCCGCATCCTCAGGCCTCAGTAACTGAAACTCATCCAATAAAACTGGACCAGACGGTGCTCTGAACGCCTCTACCAATTTAAGCCCTGTTCTTATACCCTAGCTCACACGTATGCAACACATGGACATGGAAGCAGGGCCTTGCACACTGATTTGCCATATCTGTTCAACATCAGAAAAGGAAAACCTATGCATTTACAACTGCGCGCACTTAAGGCTCTCCATGCAACTGGGAACCACTGGGCAGGCCCACTTCCCTCTCCCGTCCACACATTTTGGATGCGTTGTGTGCATGGATATGAATTAATAAGGTTTTAGTTACAGTAAGGAATGGAGGTTAAGGTGTTGTGCCAAAGGATTCACAATAAAGTTGGGTTTTGAGGAGCAATTTCAAGTAAGAGAGGAAACAACACAGATGTTCAGGAGGCTGTTCCAGCCATAAGCGGCAGCAAGGGGGGAAGTTGTTTGTGAAGGAGCAGAAGACCTTTGGATGCCCGAGACTGGTAGAACTGGGGGAGAGAGTATCACAGGCATTATGGGATACAAGAGCAAAGAGAAGCAAGTCAAAGCCATGAACATATTTGAAGGTAAGGATGAGAAATTCGTGCTCAGTCATGGAGTGGACAGAAAGCCATTAAAGAAACTTAAGGAGGGCCATCATGTGGTCAGAGTAAGAAGAGACGCAAATGGTTTTGGCAGCAGAGTTCTGGATAGGTGTGGGGGCTAAGAAGAGACACAGGAAGACAAGAGATGAAACAACTGTAGTAATCAAGGTGAGATATAAACAGGGCACAAACCAGAGCTCTTACCAAGGGACAGAGACAAAAAAAATGTATTTTTGCAATATTATAGAGACACTTGGAGATGGGCTGAATATGAAGAAAAAACGCAAGGAGTTGAATACAAAACTAAGGATTCAAGACTGTTCAACAGAATACTGAAGAGGGCTTGGGAGGAAAAATTAGAATTTCAGACTTGGACATATTGAGTTTGAGACAACAGTGAAACATCCAAGTGGAAATATCAGGAAGACAGTTGGAATTGAGGGATTGGATAGATGACGTAAATTCTGGGATGGAGAGGTAGTACTTGGCAGTAAAGAGACTGTGATTTGGGGGAGGGCAGTTTCAATGGAGTGAAGAAGGTAGAAGCTAGATTAGAGGGAGTTAAGAGAAAAGAGTAGGAGGAGAGAAAGCTGCCATTGGAGAGGAAGGATGGGTTAAAGGATTTCCTCCTTCTTCGGGGGAAACAATGCCGTGTTTGAATGCAGTAGGAAAGGAGCCAGAGGAAAGACATAGAATCATAGAATAGTAGGGTTGTAAGGGGACAAGACCATCAAGTCCAACCCCCTGCTCAATGCAGGAATCCAAGTCGGAGCATCCCTGACAGATGGCTGACCAGCCCCATCTTGAATGCCTCCAGTGTGGGAGAGCCCACTACCTCCCTAGGTCATTGGTTCCATTGTCGTATTGCTCTATCAGTCAGGACGTTTTTCCTGATGTTCAGCCGGAATCTGGCTTCCTGTAACTTGAGCCCATGATTCTGTGTCCTGCATTCTGGGATGATCGAGAAGAGATCCTGCCCTTCCTCTCAGTGACAACCTTTCAAGTACTTGAAGAGCGCTATCATACCTCCCCTCAGTCTTCTCTTCTCAAGGCTAAACATGCCCAGTTCTTTCAGACATGGGCTGATTATGTAGTAGAATTTATGTGTTCTTTCTGACACAGACACTGTGCCTGTTTTTTTTTTACATATCCCCACAAA
The DNA here is from genome assembly GCF_057233095.1 of Heloderma suspectum. Taxonomy (NCBI): domain Eukaryota; kingdom Metazoa; phylum Chordata; class Lepidosauria; order Squamata; family Helodermatidae; genus Heloderma; species Heloderma suspectum. Next base: position 105,338,598 of record NC_139464.1, read on the forward strand.
CATGCTGTCTAAATATTGAAAAGGAATATACATGTGCTCAGAACCACCCTCCACTCTTATAGGACTTGCAGTGTGTTCCAGGGAAACATACATTACAGGACACCCATGATAAAATATGTAATTTTAAGAACTTATAATTTTTCTGTGCACCACCTTGGAAATACTTACTGAAGGTGGTATATAAACTCATTGATTATATAAATAAATAAGATAAAGGCAAATCGGTGTCTTTTTGCCCCTTTCATTAGGCCACTGCCAACCAGACCGCTTCAACAAAAGGAACGATAAATGTTTTTCTAAAAGGCTGAGCCTGGAATAAATAATCCTACTCAATATTAAACCATACCACTCAGTAGAGATGACAAGATTTATTTCCACCATGAATCCCCACTTGCTGCAAATAGTAGGTGATTAACAGGCCAGTATCGGAAGTGCTCATTAACCCCCGCTTTTGAAGGGATCACCACTAACTTATGCCTTTAATTAACCTATTCACTTGCAGATGCCACATGATCCCATTTAACTGTGTGCATAGTAGTCAAGCCCTGTTCCCATGTTTCTCTCAAGCTTCTTATTTGGCCATAACCTGAGAAGTGAAATATACCTACCAAAACAGACGCAGGTTTGATAACAAAATAAATACCCTCCAAACAATAAAACCATTCTAATGAGCTACAATTACCGTTCACCAGCTCTATGTTGTACCCTGATGCAAAACAGACAAGAATTTGCATGACAAAAGTACAGGTATCTCTAATGGTTCAAATGGACAGAAGCATGGGGCTATATGCTGGAACCCCCTGAGTTTGAGCCAAAAGCCTGGGCATCTAGGACCAGGGCCCTGCCAGACACAGCGCCTAGCTTGGACTGTATATGCTTAAGCCCAAGAGCCCAAGGGGATGGTGGCATACTGCATCTGGCCCTGTGACCAAGCAGTGGGCAGTAGGAAGCCTCTGGATTGGCCAGACTTCAAATAAATACTAGGGGCCTGGCTGAAACAGCTGTACCTCCTGGTTGCGACTTTTCAAGCGTCAGCTTCCAAATCCTTCTCCTCCCAGTCTAGACTTTGGTACAACTGATCACCCAGAAGCCAGACCTTAGCCCTGACTGTACCAGGGCAAATTATACTATCGGGGACCGAATTACATAAGAAGATCCATGTTTCAGTAAAGGACAGCTCCTGGCTTAGTTGGATTTCCTCAATTTGGACTGCTGCCATGACCACCAAAATAGAAACAGTGTTAGAAACAGCTATTGCCTCCACCTCCTTAGATGGTGATCACACAAGTTGAAAATAATGCTACCTGGTTTGCTGGTTAAGAAGAGACACTCTGTGTAGCACAGTTTCCCTTCTCTATGGCCCAGGTTGTGCAATGATCAAACAGCATTCACACGTTCCTTCATAGATTTTAAATTTATTTCCTGTGCTATCTCTTAACTGAAAAAGTTAACATATTAACTTGTCAGAGTTGTGGCTTCTTGAAAACCCATTCCACACTCGTCATTCCCAGTTCACACAAAACAATGATCCAGATTTTTTTTTTAAAAATTCTGGGTTATCAGGAATGAGGCAGCATGCTGGCGAACACTGCCCAGTCACTCCTGCTGCAAGCGGGAACAGCTAAACAAACAGATCTTCTACCTGCGGTTTGGTTAGCATTACATGACAGCCTGGAACTCTGGCTTGCCTCTCCCCAGACAAGCCAAAGAAATAACCGATGATTTGTGGATCAGTACACTCCCTCATTCCCAATAACCCAGAATTCTTTAATCATTGTGTGTGAACTGGGACTAAATGTTAAAGACAAAGGCTTAGCTGCAGACTACGCAGCAGGTGGAGTTCCACCCATGTGCCTCCCCTTCTGGGGGAAGGGGAGGAGGTTTCTTAGTTGATTTCCCTTTCCCCCTGCAGCCCCGATGTTCCCCAGACCCTCAGAACAGCAGGGGGGGGGAGTTGGGGATTACAGTGGAGTTGGGGCTTACGGGGGAAGGCGGAATCGGTCCCCCACTTCCTCCAGTGGAAGCCTTTGCTGGATCTCTGTCCCTTTCATGAACTGAAGTCCCATGAACGGAAGAACCCAACACCTTCAGGTTCTACAGTGATGTGTTTTTTCCACTAACACATTAGGCCCATTTGTGAGTTTTGAAATCTTAACATGTATATAGCACTAGTAAGAATACATTAATAGCATGTCAACACTTTTCCTTCCTGTATTCATGTCCTTCACTCTCTCCTCAAACAATTTAGTTTAGTTTCAACAACAACAAGCTGTCTAGGCTGATCTTTAATAAGTTTTATTTCTTTAAAAAATATTATTCTTGAATGATCATGCAAGTTTTACTTGTGTTTTAAAAGAAACAAGGTATTGAGTAGATATTGACTTCAGCCAAGATGAATATCAAGATTTATTGACCATGGGGATAGGCAGCCTCCAAAGCAGAGCTAAGGTCAATGTGTTCCTTGAAGTACAATAAATCCTGGAGCTCAGTGAAATACGAAGTCACTATATAAATAGGCAACATGTACTGTCACTGATTGACAGTTCAGCAGGGATGAAAAGCAGATTTTTAAAAGTTTACAGGTGATTTTATAACACAGCTGAAATAAGCCACTAACAGATCAGCAGGGGATAGTATCAGCAAAGAAGGGCCAGGAAAATGAAGGAGACTCATACCACCACTGTTTTCTGGTACTGATGCCTTGTCTCTTTTGCTTTCATCTCTGCACGGATTTGTGCAAAACAGGGGCTGGTGAAAGTTTCTCGCTCTCGCTCTCTCTCTGTCTCACTCACACACACACGTGCACACACACATACACACACACATCATACACTGGCTACGTCCCTATTATCTGACCCAGGAGCCAACACACAGATTGGAGAAGAAATTTTTAAATGTAGCATATTTACAAATTATGTACTCAGAAATACTGGGATTACACTTGTAGGAGAGGCCCTACGACTGGAAGATGCAACAGGTCAGTTAGCTGCATCTTAACTCCATGGACCTCAAATATGATGCAAGTCCTTAACACTGTAGTACTCAGGCTTGCTCTTGTTCAATCACAGAAACTTGCATAGCACTATGGCCATCATTTGTATTCCTCAAAATCTAAAATTTGCAGAAATATATAAATATATAAACTGATTGCCTCAGTGTGTATATTCTAATAGTATTCCATGCTTTTAAAATTAAAAAAAACCTTATTCCATGTTATGAAAAAGTGTACTAGTCAGGGGCATTGTTAGGTTCTTAAAAGATCCGGGGCACAGGCCCATAACACAAATTTGCACATATATCTAAGTCTAAGTGCAGCTCTAATATGTATGTATGTATGTATGTGTGTGGGGGGGGGGTTGTGTGCATGTGGTGTGGTTGTGTGTGTGTACAGATTACATACAGTCAGGACCAGAAATACTGGAACAAGGATAACTGTTTTGGCAGTTGGCCTCTGTACACCACCACATTGAAGTTGAAAGGAAACACACCCAGATGGGAGCAAAGTCAGGACTTTCAGCTGTAATTCAAGGAGTCTGACAAAAGTGAGGCACTAACCATTCAGGAAGTACAGCCAGTGGCATACACACACACCCATCGTTGGTGGCTCATAAGTAATGGAACGAATGGCTGACAAGCAGCTGCATGGCCAGGTGTGGCCTGTTTCCTGGGTGCCCCATGACCAATCAAGCAGATAAAAGGCCTGGAGGTGGTTCTGAGTGTTACATTTGCATTTGGTAGCTGTTCACACTGGAACTCCCAACATGAGGTCCAAAGAGGTGTCCACGCGAGTTAAGGAGGCCATCATTAGGCTGAGGAAACAACATAAACCCACCGAGAGAGATAGCAAAACCAGTGGGAGCGGCCAACACAACAGTCTGGAACATCCTGAAAAAGAAGGAATTAACTGGCAAGCTCAGCAACAGCAAAAGGCCTGGAAAACCACAGAACACAACTAAAGTAGATAACCACAGAATTCTGCTCATGGGGAAGAGGAACCCTTTCACAACATCTAGCCAGGTCAAGAATGCTCTTGAGGAGGTAGGCATGTCATTGTCAACATCTACAGTCAAGAGACAGCTTTATGAATGTAAATACAAAGGCTTCACAACAAGATGCAAACCACTGGTAACGCTCAAGAACAGAAAGGCCAGATTAGCCTTTGCCAGCAAACACCCAAAAAAGCCTGCCCAGTTCTGGAGTGAGATTCTTTGGACTGATGAGACCAAGATTAACTTGTACCACAATGACGGGAAGAGAAAAGTATGGAGAAGGAAAGGAACAGCTCATGATCCAAAGCATACCACATCATCTGTCAGACATGGTGGAGGCAGTGTTGTGGCATGGGCATGTATGGCTGCCAATGGAACTGGGTCACTGGTGTCCATTGATGACCTGACTGCTGATAAAAGCAGCAGGGTGAATTCTGAAGTGTACAGGGCTATACTTTCTGCTCAGATTCAGCCGAATGCTGCCAAACTGATAGGACACCGCTTCCTACTTCAGATGGATAATGACCCAAAACATACAGCGAAAGCTACCCAAGAGTTTCTCAAAGCAAAGCAGTGGGATGTTCTTCACTGGCCAAGTCAGTCACCTGATCGCAACCCAATAGAGCATGCTTTTCACTTAGTGAAGACAAGACTGAAGGCAGAAAGACCCACAAACAAGCAGCAGCTGAAGGCAGCTGCAGTAAAGGCCTGGCAAAGCATCTCGAGGGAGGAAACTCAGCATTTGGTCATGTCCATGGGTTCCAGACTTCAGGCAGTCATTGACTGCAAAGGATTTTCATCCAGATATTAAAGGCGATCCTTACGTTTGAAATGATGTTGGTTTGTTCCATTACTTATGAGCCACCAACGATGGGTGTGTGTGTATGCCACTGGCTGTACTTCCTGAATGGTTAGTGCCCCACTCTTGTCAAACCCCTTGAATTACAGCTGAAAGTCCTGACTTCACTCCCATCTGGGTGTGTTTCCTTTCAACTTCAATGTGGTGGCATACAGAGGCCAACTGCCAAAACAGTTATCCTTGTTCCAATATTTCTGGTCCTGACTGTACATACATAAGAAGTGTGCACTGACACACACACACACTTCAACTCAGACCCCCATTCAGCATTTTGGAAAACATCCCGCTTCTGCTTGGGCCAATTTGTAGTCGGACCATTTCAGCTCAGCACCAAACCTGAGTCAAGGTTTGGAAAAATGAGTCTGTATGCTTCCCATTGACTACCATGGGAAGCCAGAAAAAAACTGCAATATTTTTATCATGGTCAGAACTGGACAATCATTTCAGGCATAGTAGCCCCCTAGAAGGGGATTACGCCTGCCCAATGTCAGAAAAATAGGTGCGGGGTTTATATTTTGATTTTCTTTTAAAGGGAACTGCCAATAACATTTTTATTCCTTGGAAGAATTGAATAGACATTTCAGGATTTGTTGCCCGATCAGAGGAAATCATGTCTCCAAATTTCAGAATGATAGCCACAAGGGTTTTTGTGAAAGGGTGGCCTTGACATTTCAAGGTCTCTCAAAGAGGACATTCTTCTCTCTTTATTTTCCTAGTGGACCATTGTTCTGAAAATTACAGAAAGCCTAGAGTTGTCCCAAAGTAAGAAACCAGCAAAGTTTCAGAAGGATAGATGCAGCAGTTCATGTGGAAGGGGAGTTCTCCAATTTGGGGGAGGAAGTGATTTGCTTTCCCTTCTCTTCACCTCTTCCTCAATAGTTTTTGGGTAAATTTGTATGAAAATGCACAGGTCATTAGAAGTGTCTCCCAGGCAAGAAACCTGCAAAGTTCCTGAAGGATATACATGCATGCAAATTTAGAATGACTACAATTTATTTACATTTCACCAATATTAGCAGGGGAACATAGGTGAGAAGGTGCAATTGCACTCATGTCCTACTTCTGGGTTTCCTCTGGGCATCTGGTTGGCCACTGTGTGAACAGAATGCTGGACTAGATGGACCTTGGTCTGATGCAGCATAACTCTTCTTATGTTCTTAAATACAGAGCGCCTCTGAGCATATGCAGGATGCTTTTCTTTCACCTCTGAGCACTTACATTCTCCCCCTACCAATTCTATTCCCCTCTATGCAACCATCCCTCCTCATCCTACTATCCTCCAGTAACTCTTCATAGAAATAGATGTCTTGTGCAACTCTCCTCTACCTCCTCCTTGTTACGCACAAGCTCTCATTGTATCTTCCTCCCCATAACTTCATTTGTGCCAAGACTTCACCAGGATTCAGCCAATGAGTCTGTTTTCAAAACTAGGGCTCATCTGTGGAGAAACTCTGAGCCTTTCCCTACTAAGTGCCTTTCCCTCTGAAGCTAGAGTTCATGCAAAATGAAAAAAACACAAATGACAAAACATGCATAGGACTGAGCTGAAAGGGTAGTCAATTCATTAGGTGGAATTGGGTAGGCACTGTATTAAGCCTGCAGTACCATGCTCACAACTCAGGACTTATTTCTGAGTAAACATGCAGAGCATCAAGGTGCAAACCTCCCTGCAACAGTAACTTGTGCTGAAATCCTGTGCACACTTTCCTGAGGGTAAGCCTCATTAAACATAATGGGGCTTCTGAGTAGGCATACATACGCTTGTATAAATGAGCAGTATTTATCTTCCTTCCACTTAAAAAAACAGACCAAAAACTCCTATTTTTATTAAAGCTTTCTGTTCAGAGGAACATAGGAAGCTGCCTTATGCTGAGTCAGATCCTGGGTCCTTCTAGCGCAGTATTGTTGACACTGACTGGCAGCAGCAGCTCTCCAGAGTTTCAGGCAGGATTCTTTCCTAGCCCTACCTGGAGATGCTAGGGATCGAACATGGAACCTTCTGCATACCAAGCGTGTGCTTTACCACTGAGCTACAGCCCTTCCTATTGCTGGATAATGGCAACTGACAAAAAAAAATAGCCCCAGATTTGTTTCTCTGCAACCATGTGAATCCACTTTTCTCAAAGACTTGAGTGAGAAGGAGAAAAACCAGCCCTCTTGTCTGTTTGTATAAAGTCAAATACAGTTCAGAACTTCTCTTGCCCACTGAAGAGAATTCTCTTTAAGAATTCCTCAAGATATGCTCTGGGTTTAATAAAGAAGAGAATGAAAGAATAGGATGGGGAAGGAAGAAGAAAAGAAGAATGGTGATTGGAAATGCAGGGGGCAGGGGAGTAGAGAGAATTCCCTAAGCCAAGTGGCTTCTTGCAGAGAGGTAGTACTTCAGAGGAATTTAGGAGGCTGTGGAGGGTTTGTAAGGATTGCACGTACTCAAATTAACTTTATGAGGTGAGGTGGCGGAGGGCTTTTTCTAGATTTTTTTAACTGTAGAACTTGTTTAAAAACCTTAGCAGTTCCTCGATCATGATGCCACCTAGTCCTAACCCTCCTTTTGAAATAATTTGAGTCCTACAGCTATTTCGGATAAATTAAAGTGGAGGGGGAGAAATAAGTTTATGGAGGCTGATTGGATCCTTTGCTGTATTGAAGCTACTAAACTTCTGCAGAAGCCAAAGATTCCACTTTGGGGCAGTGAAATCAGGTGCTGTGTGAAATACCATTATTTCACATGAAGCTCTTTCTTTCATTCCTTCTCCCTCTTCAAAATTTCATTGCAAGCAAGCTCCCAACAGTGGGCATGTAAGAGCAGAAAAGTAGGCGGAGAGAGGTTTTTTGCACCTCAAAAAAAAAACCTACACCAGAGATTAGGGATAGTGACCTCCTAATGGTCACCTTAAATACCTTCTGATTTGGATCTCTAATCCGCTGTGTGGCTTGGCAGTTTTTACTTATTTACTTAGTCTTTGAAAAAAGGAAACTTTACACATGGCTAGCACAAAAGCCACTACGCCTAACTGTCTGAAATTTGGCACACTCAGTCATCTACGCAGGGGCTGCCAGGTCCCCAAACTCTATGCACTTATGTGGAAGCACATAAAAAATATATCTCTCTGCTTTGACAGATTTTCTTGAAAATAGCAAATTTTACCTGTGACTAGCACAAAAGCCACTGGACCTAACTGCCTGAAATCGGGGAGGTCCAATCAGTTCCATGGCGGCTGCCAGGTCCCCAAATTCCATGCACTTATGTGGAAGAACAAAAAAAGTATAGCTCTTTGCTTTGACACATTTTCTTGAAAAAAACAAATTTTACCTGTGACTAGCACAAAAGCCCCTGGACCTAACTGCCTGAAATTGGGCAGGTTCAAGCAGCTCCATGGGGGGCACTGGGTCACTAAAGGTCATGTATTTATCATACAAAATTAAAAAGTTATGGCCGTTTCTGTTTTCCAATGCAAATCAATGGGAAAATGTAAAAAAAAAAAAAAAGGCAATTAGGACAGCTCAAAAGATCCCAGGCACAGCTTGAAAAAGATCCGGGGCCCGTGCCCTGGTAGGGCCTGTTTAACGATGCCCCTGGTACTGGTTCATGCCCAAATAATAATTTCAGCTTCTCTTGTTGATAAACCAAGTCAAACAGCTTACACGATGTGTGGGAAAACAGCGCTCTCTTCATGCCTCTTGTTGTTTTACTGTATGCTCTCACTTATATTCAAGCCATGTCATTTGTTACCTGATATTCTAATGACTTTTCTTCCTGATCTGAAACAAAAATCATCCACCTGATTTTTTGCATCAGACAAGTTACTAACTTGTTTTGCATCTCGCAAAATGGTCAGAGCCACAAATCTCACCTACGCATGGTTCCATATGGCAAAGGTATCATTTAAAATTGGGTCACTGCCTCCTACACATGCAGAATGAGTATGCCAAGGATGGAGGCATGGATTGGGTGGATTGCTCTGCCAGTACTGCATTCCTAGAGGACAGCAACCCAAATTCAAACCAACCTTCCCCCAAATCTGGTGCCCTCCAGAGTTTCTGGGCTACAATACCCCAGAATTCCTAACCACTGGCCATGCTGGCTGAGGCTGATGGGAATTGAAGACCAAAATATCTGCATGGCAAATCTCATGAAGTTCAATGGGGCTCCCTCTCATGTGTGCTTAAGATTACAGCCATGTGATAATATACCGCTGAAATGTTCAATGATATTAAGAAGCGTAACTAACTATCCACATTTACTGCTATCCCTTCATTGCATTATAAGGATATTTTCTCAGCTTCTCCCCACCCCCACCCCAACATTTCATCCATTTCTGCATGATAATATGAGGCTTACATATGGTTTCTAAGCCTAGATAATAAAATATTTGTTGTTTACTACGATGTTGATTTTTTTTTCTACTTCTGCCTTTCTTTTCCCCTCTGTTTTCCCAACTGGCAAAAACAAGAACATAACAGCCTTAGGGTGCCACAGCTTGCAGTTCCATCTAAAATGCAGTGTACGTTTGTAATGATTGTTTAAATAAAACTATGGCATTTATGCCATAGCTATGGCAAACCTAGACAGCATAGTAAGAAGCAGAGACATCACCTTGCCGACAAAGGTCTGTCTAATCAAAGCTATGGTTTTCCCAGTAGTAATGTATGGCTGTGAGAGCTGGACTATAAGGAAGGCTGAGCACCGAAGAATTGATGCTTTCGAACTGTGGTGCTGGAGAAGACTCTTACGAGTCCCCTGGACTGCAAGGAGGTCAAATCAGTCCATCCTAAAGGAAATCAACCCTGAGTGCTCATTGGAAGGACAGATACTGAAGCTGAAGCTCAAATATTTTGGCCACCTAATGCGAAGAGAAAACTCTCTGGAAAAGACCCTGATGCTGGGAAAGACTGAAGGCAAAAGGGGAAGGGGAAGGCAGACGATGAGATGGCTAGATAGCATCACCGATGCAATGAATATGAACTTGAGCACGCTCCAGGAGAGAGCGCAGGACAGGAAGGCCTGGCGTGCTATGGTCCATGGGGTCACGAAGAGTCGGACACAACTGAACAACAACAACAACATAGCATTTATACTTTTACATTTTAAAACTGCGCTATTTGATTTGTGCTTTAATCAAATTAAGAACGTGAAATGTACCATGTATGAAAACAAGGAGTTGGAGGGTCCTTAAAGGCCATCCAGTCCAACTCCTTGCTCAGTGCAGGAAATCCAGAGCTAGAATAACCAATAGATGGTTGTCCAGGCTCTACTTCAGGGCAGGACAACTTTTTTCTGTCGAGGGTCACATTCCTTCATGGGTCAATTGTCGGTGGTGAATGGGGCTGAAGACAGTGGTGGGCAGAAGTGGGTAGGTTGCCCCTTTTCTCTTTCCCTCTCTTTCTGCAACCCCCTTTCCTCTCCCTCTCCTCTCCCCATGCAGTGGGACTGCCAGGGAAGGGACAGATCACTTTTGCCAGCAGTCTGAACTGGCTGCAGTCTTTGAAAGTAGACTGAAAGCCAAAGATTGGGCACCTTGGCTCTACTTGTAGATGCCTAGTGAAGGAAAGCCCGCTCTTCCACTAGGTAATCCGTTCCATTGTCAAACTGCTCGTATCATCAAAACATTTCTTCTAGAGTTCAAGCAAACTATCCCAAACTGGTGCCTGGACTTGGTAATGTCCAAGATGAGGGCCAATAAACTGAAACCATTTACTAAGACAAGACAGAGTTTCTGTTAATAGGTGGTTCATCTGCCCGGTTAAGGGGCAGGCAACGGCTCTAAATGGGGTTGTACTCTCCCAGAAGGGGCAAGTTCATAGTCTGGGAGATGCTCATATATCCAGCTCTGAGCCCAAGTGGCCTCAGTTGCATGAAGTGCCCTTTATTAGCTTTGGCTGATATACCTGCTACAACCCTACCGGGACAGAGAGAGCCTGGCTACAGTTATCCATGCACTGGTAACCTCCTGCCTGGAGTACTACAATACGTTATACATGGGGCTACTTCTGAAGACAGTCTGGCAACAGAATAGAGCAGTGAGGCTGCTTACTGGGACTGGCCATTTTGTTCTAGTGCTGCATCAACTACAGTGGTCGCCACTCAATTTCCAGAAACGATTCAAAGTGTTGGTGCTGACCTTTTAAGCCCTAAATGGCTTAGGACCAGTCTATCTGAAGGATCACTTTCATCCATATGTTCCTGCCTGATGGCTAAGATAATCTTCAGAGGCTGTTCTCTGGGTGCCAGCGCCCACAATGGCGTGACAGGTGGCTACCAGGGAAAGAGCTTTCTCTGTAGTCCCCCCACCCCCAGTCTCTGGAATGCTCTTCCTAAGGAGATCTGTCTGGCATTTTCACTGTATATGTTTAGATGCTAAGTACCACTGGCTCTTTAATATTTTAAATGTTTAAGCATTTTGATATTTTCATTGTTGTCTTTACTGTTTTAGTTGTTATTTTATTCTTATGGCTTTTGACGGCTTTAAACCACCACAAGGCCATCCACCAGATGGGCGGTATATAAATTTAATAAATAAATAAATCCAAAATCTAACTTCCTGAAATGTAAACCCTTGCGATCTAGCGATAAGAATGTAAGAACAGCCCTGCTAGATCAGACCAGAAGTGACCATTACCACAGCTAGCTGTGTGAAGAAGTACTTTCTTTTCTGTTTGTCCTGAATATCCCACCATTCAGCTTCATTGGATGACCCTATTTCTAGTATTATGAAAGAAAATCTCCCTCTCCATTCTCGCCCCACCATGCATAATTTTATACATCTCTATCATATCTGCCCTTACTTGTCATTTTTCTAAATACCCCCAAACATTATGGGGGACTTGCTCCTGCCCTTTGAGGCAGCTGAGAGCAGGTCTTTGCCCTCTTCTGTGTGGCTTCCCTTCAGTTATTTGAGAAGTGCTATCATGTCCCCTCTCTGTCCCATCTTCTCCAGGCTCAACATACCCAGTTCATTCAATTTTTCCTCAGTGGCTTTGTCTTCCATACCTCTGACCATCTTCATTGTATAAAAGTCATAAAGTAAGTTCCAATTTTATAAGAATTGCTCCTCTCTCAATTTCTCCCAAATTTTTCTCCCCACCCCACAAAAAAAACCATTTGTTTCTCCTCATGGCTTCAAGATTTATCAAATACCGGGCATGGATATTTATAATAATATCAGAAAAAGCGTAATATGGTATTACTCTTGACCCAATATTAGATTTATTATCAGTTGTCAACGACTCTCAGAACCAACTCAAACAATACGGAACAAGTCACATTCTTGTTGACAGCTGGTAGCCTGGAAAGAGTTAAGCACTCAAAAATTAAAATGGATACACAACTCAAGACTGATTCACCAGAATTTGGCAAGTGGCTGTAGTGGAGAAATACATACATCAAAGTCAGCTGGCTAGAGGGATCATCTAACATGACCATTTCCTTGAGACTTGATTCCCATTCTTCATTTGTGTCAATAAGGGAACATCCCATACCTCTCATCCAGAGACACATCCATCATTTTGGAGCAATGTAATTACCTGATCAGTAGAGAAGTTGACTAGTCAAAACATATACTTATTTATATACTGCTACAAGAAATGCAGACGACACTTGTTGGTCAATTGTTTCCTTTTATTATTCAAGATTTTTAATGTACTGCAACCTTCCCCCACCTGGCTGGGGATTATAGGGGTTGTAGTCCAACACATCTGGAGGGCAGCAGGTTGGGGAAGGCTGATATACTGAATATTGTATACACAAAAATGTCAATTAAAATAATTATTTTTAAAAACCCAGATATAATATTTTCAGCTTGGGAGAAATGTTTTTTCCAACATTGTTCAGCATTCAATGGGCTGTAGTCTTAGGGCAGTGGATATATGTTCAAATCACTACTACACTTAAGAGAACTCAGACTATTGGGTAGTCTTAAAAGCATAAGAAATGAATTTAAATTAATTAATTAAAATGTTATGTCTGTCTTTAGCCTAAAGGTATCACAACTGTCTCTCTTTTTGGTTCTACTGAGTACACTGCTGCATTTCTACAAAGATGTTAGGGGTGGGGGCAACAGTCTTTTACAAAATATTACATCTTCTTCCCAAAGATATTACAGAAATATAACTTTGTAATCAGAATGAAAAAAAAACCACTCTTGGCCAACTATTTATATACAGAAAATCTCATTTCACTTTTGAGAAATAGCTGGGAGGGTATTTATGATTAAGCCATGTAGCTTAGCTGAAATTATATGATTTAAACAGTTCAATTATCACGCTTTGTTACTAAGCCTAGAGAGTTCAGACCAACACTAAAGGTTCTTTCTGAACTCCCCCCCCCCCCCGCCAATGTACATAAATGCCATTTTAAAAAGGGTCAAGACAAACACACTCAACTCCTGTGAGGGAGGCAGTCGTAGCCAACAAGAGCAGGCGTCGTAGATATTCAGACCAGCAGATCAAACCTGACCTGAATGTTTTCATAGGGGTTGGAGAGTATTATCTGAGCCACTCTGGCCTACAGAGGTAATGGCAACTTCCACGGTTGGTCACTCTGCAATTTCCTCTTTTGAAGAGGGTCTAGTGGTAGCACACAGATGAAATCCTCACCCAAGAACTCTCAGGTCGCCAATTAATGATGGGAGTTACAAGGGTTGGGACCCCAGCATTACGGACTTAAATGTCAACCTGGAACAGCTTCCAGACTTAACATCTTGGTAAGTAAACAGACAAACACAACTGAACCCCCAGAATGCATTTGATGTGCAAGCATCTAAGTTTTGTACCTAATGACATAATGCACCAAAGGGGGAAATGAGGTAAAGCTGGCTCTGCCAGTGGATGACCATTTTCTCACTTTGTCAGGTACTGTGCAGACACATTAAGAAAACACAGCTGTGTTCTACATGCAGAGCTGGCTCGTGTCCCTAGTGCAGAACGCCTGGTCTCGTTTTTGAAGGCTGTTGTGCGTTCTGTGCTGGGGCACCAGTAGTCACTAGTCACTTCTGTTCCACTACTGAAAAGTAGCACCCAAACATGATACACAATACCACCAGGCAAAGGGCCTTTTACATGCCAATAACAGGATGAAAATGGGACCTGGGCCTCCACTGGTCTCTCCTAATTCCACAGTTAAGAGTGTCTAGAATTACCTCAGCTTCCTTATGCCAGCACACTCCTCCCTGTACTGCTCAGGAGCTACATAAAAAGACGCCTTCCCCTTTCTGCTAGAAGCAAACAGGGCAGAGTTTTTCATCTCTGCCCTTTCTGCTGTTCCTGTAGTGATGCAAGGAAGGGATGGGGCTGCGATGAGTCACTGTACCAAATAAATTTCAGCACACATACATACAAGAGCGTTGGGGGCAGGGGTACAATAATACAGTATTGACAACAATGCCTTTCCAGAAAAACATTTGGGGTTTCCACACTGGTGTGTACTGTATTTTACCCAGCAATTGCTTTCACCAACAGAAATCAGTTCTTAAGCCGATGTCAGACAATATTAAAAAGAGAGACAGACAGAAATGAGGTGGCATATCCCCATTTCTCCCCACCCCTCTGTTGTCTCTAGTCAAACAAAGTTTTCCAAGTTTTTGGAGATGATTAAAAACGTTCAAAGAACTGTGAACAGTGAATAGTATGGCAACTATCTCTCTTGTGTACCCCCTTCAGTTCTCTACAACAACCCCCCCCCAAAGTCAGCCACCATCAATATCCATTGTTAGTCAATGCAGAAGATGGAGCAGCTTGCAAATAACACAAACAGTTACCTTGCTTCTTCCTTGCTCTCAAACAGCTACAAGCTGGGTGCGACTGAGTAAGGCATGGCTGGATCAACAGGGCTTAAGTGCATAACTGTTAAATTAACCAGTGCTGCATCAGTGCCAGATCCAACACTTGGCTCCTGCAGCTTAGAAGCCTTGCTCTGCCTGACTAAATTAAGATCCGAGCAAACTACTGGTTAACATACTGAGAGTGCATAAAAGATCAGCCTTACATGAAAGCGAAAACTGTTCTTATCCCAAGACTTGTCTGCAGCAACAATTTTATTCCAAACCTTCCTGTAGCAAGCAATTACCAATTTCTTTGGGTATGAATATTCAGCTGCTCGAGAGTCCTATATATTAGAAGAAGCTTTACTAGGAAGTACACTGGGAGGATCACTCTGCTACCCTACTCTCCAGAGTCCCAGTTTAATGGCAACAGAAAACCTGAGCATACAAGGAGATTAATTTCCTTCCGACATGTGGGAACAGCAGAAGCTTGTCACTTAAGCTACAGTTTGCTATTAGTTCCCTTACAATACTCCAATGTGCCATAAGATTGTCTGCCAACAAAATATTAAGGATATCCTTAAGATACTGAATTAGAGGCAAACGGTAGTAAATAGCATCATTCAAAAACCTGAAATGGCCTGTCTATATTATGGAGGAGTAAACACCCCACCACAAGGTATCTCTCTCATTATAGGTGCATGCAGATAGTATCCCCCTTGCTGGAGGTCTTCAAACAGAGCCTGGACACCATCTCTGCGGGATGCTCGAGCTCTGGTGAGCAGGGGTGGACTAGATGGCCTTCAAGTACACTCCAACACCATGATTCTAGTTCTTGCATCTGCCCAAACTATATGGCCCATGAATGCTTACTAGCATCCTGAAAACTCCTGATTGTTTTTGGCTTTTTTCTGGCAAAAAATTTCTCTCACACCCTTGATCACCAGTATACATATATCTAAACAGAATACATGAATAATGGGGTGAAATGGTTCAAAGCACATGAGTACACTATGTACTAGGGTGACTCATTATCTCAGCCCCAACTCCTCTTACCAAAGTATGGTTCACTCCTACGATCCTCAAAACAAATATTCCAGGTGTGGGAACACTTTCCTCTGCACAGAGCCTCTAGGGCCAGGAGTCGTTACTTGTGGCCCTCCAGATATTTTGGCCTACAATTCCCATCATCCCTCACCACTGACTAGGCTAGCTAAGGCTTATGGGAGTTGTAGTCCAAACCACTGGCAACCCACACATTGCCTACCTCTGCTCTACAGCAACCACTCCACATATTTGTTGGAATACAACTCCCATCATTCCCCAGCCAGCATGACCATTGACCCAACACATCTGGAGGGCACCAGGTTGGGGAAGGCTGACCTAGGCTCTCTCTAATCCACCCCCTAATATCCCAGGTTCCCCAATTTGAAGGATCTAGGATGCAGTTTTCCCTAGGGGAGGGGAAATGTATTTCTATCTTCACCTGTACTTCATGGTTGCCCTAACCTATGCCACAAACATCCTTCTTCTCAAGTGCATCCCCAAGGGTGTATTCCCTGATAAAATTTCTGAGAGACCAATACCATGAGCTAAAGTCTCTGCTCCCTCTGCTGGCCACATGTGACACTACTTGCCTGCATCCAAAGATACAAGTGGTCCAGGTAAGAACACAAACATGGCTACCAGGCAGCATCCCCCAACCTAGTGCCCTTTAGGGATCCTAAGCTTCCCCCCCACCCCTGCCCCCACCCCAGTAAGCTTCTTTAAAGAGATATAATACATTGTGTACATGAGAGTTGGAAAGAGTCAGAAACTTCTCTCGAAGTGGAGAACACTGCAGTCCAAACAGAGATACCAATTTCCATCACTGATAGATCAATAAATCCATGCGTCTATGGCAGATATTAAAAACAACTCCGAATTACCATACAATGGAAAGAAGAGCAAGGTAGGAGAGGTTTCTCTCTTATCTGCAGTAAGCTCATGTCTCAATCTCACGCTGACATCTTGTCGTTTCCTGGATGGGACCGTAACTTTATTGTACAGCATCTATTAAATGGGTTTTAAGAATATTATCCCACTTCACTCTTCCAGAGACAAGCTTTTCATCCAAAGTGTTCTGTGAGATAGCCAAGTTTTACCAAGTGGAGAGGAGGAATGCCAGTTTTTTTCCCTCTGGCAGAGTTCTTGTGCCTTTAACAACTGCGTGTTAGGCCCAAGTTAAATAGGTGTAACATTTCCCCATCCCTGCAGCACCATGAAGGGCAGGACACCCTGGTTGAATTTCTACTCATCATGCAGCTATTAAAAACCACTGAAGCCCTGTCATAGGAGGATGGCAAACCTAATGGACGACAGCATACAGAAAGAAAAGCTCCCAAGTTAGGAACTGGGCCAGCAGGGGTGGGCAACTTGTGGCCCTCCAGATGTTTTGATCTACAACTCCCTCCAGCCCCAGCCAGTATAGTCAATGGTGAGGGATTGTGGGAATTGTAGGCCAAAACATCTGGAGAGCCACAAGTTATCCACCCCTGTCCTAAAGATATATATTATGTTGCCTCTCTGTACCTGAGCAAATGGACAATTGGAGGAAACACTTTTTTAAAATATGTAAACTTCTTCACATTTTCCTATATGGATTGAACCACTGCCATTTCTTCAGTCCCACGCTCAACAAAGTAGCCTGGATAAGTGAGGAAACACAGAAGACTTTACTGACATCTCCAATGGAAGAGATGAAGCCTCCGTATTAATTGAATGGGTCCTGCAGATGTTCTCCTGGCTTCAGCTACACCACCAATGCTCTTGATGGTGGGAAAATGCTCCAGGAGCTCTTAAGGGTGGGGAAACCTCCATCAGAGCAACTGAAATACCACGCAGAGGAGGGAACATTGTGTATTGTTGCTCACCAGTAGCGCATGTAAATGAGCCACATGCCACATTGCAGGATTAAGCTGCAGCTTGCAGCACTTAGAACAGGAACAGCAGGAATTAAAGCACTAACTACAGTGCTAAATGGAACAGATCTGGCTTTAGGTTTTTGCCAGTTGGTTCTTAATACCTGTCATATTGGAGATCATGTCCTCGACACTTTAGATGCTAAATGCTGCTTTTTCAGTGTTCATTTTGTTCATACTAACCATTGAAACGCTTCACAGTTGTTTTGCGTCCTTTTGACGACAGATTGAAATAGAGGAGATTGAGTTTGTATCACACATGTACTCCGCACAGATAAAGGGCCTTCAATAGCGACCATAATTTTGCTCTCGAATGAATAGAGATACCATAACTGAAACATAACAGATGTCAAAACAGAACTGAGTCCCTCATTAATGCAGAGACAAAACCATATAGAGTATGTTCCCTTGAATAACTCCAATATATTGATACACGTATGCCATTACTTGTCATATCGCAGATGGCTGCGCGTAATGTTGTACAAAGGATAAAATATGTTAGGTTTTCATTTTTAATTCCGCTCATTGTAACCGTAGGGAGGGTTTACCCATCCCACTGATTACTTCATATAATGCACCAGAGCCAGCATTGTTTAGAAGGCTCTTTACTACCTTATAAATGTGCTCCATTTACAGTATAAACAAGTTTCCAGAAATTGGGAGAGGGGGAATAAATTAAGGCAAAAGGGTTGTTTTACACAGGCTTAAGACTGCTGTACCCTTTTCTCCTTCTCTTCCATACTCCATGCCTATTAAACTGAAAATGCAAGTTATGCTACAAGACTTTGAGCCCAATCTTATGCTTTGCAGCAGCATCACTTTCACTCTGCTCTGAGAAGAGTGAAAGTGATGCTGAGAAGCATTGGAGAGAATACAGAAGAGAGTCTTCTTGGAGCTGTGAGAAGTAAGAGAAGCGTGGAATGAAAGGTAAAGCCTCCCATCATCCCTTGCAACCAATCCTAACGTCATTCAAGCTCCCAGCACGATCCTGACCTACAGTCAGTTCCTCCTCTCCCCACCTCTTACATTTTAGAGGCAGTTTTGCCCCACTTATTTTTTACCATAACAGCTACACCAGGGAACGGGTTTAGACTATTCCTTATTATTTTCCAAGCATAGTCAATATACTTTGACAAATAAAGAATAAAACTACCGCAAACACACCAGAAGTTGTACAGTAACATTACAGGGCATCAAGGAAATATTCCTTCTGGGTTATGTACATAACTAAGGGCCAGACTACAGATAGCATGCAAAAGTGTGTGATGGTAACCCAATGGTCCTTTGAAAAACAACACAGAACACTAAAGCCAGAAAGAGCCATTTCAAAAGAGGGTAACTGGAAGGAGAGAAACAGCAAGGAAAAGTACTTATTTCTCTTCTCGCTTCTTCACAGCAAACTAACTCAAGCAGTTCCTGTTATTCATGCCGTGTTTCTGGCAACCATAATCTAGGAATAACAAGATTGCAGTCTCTGGCCAATTAACTTTCATGACTGTGTCTAGTTTTCTACCCTGTGTAAACCATAGGAGATACATGAAAGAAAGGAAGTTTGAAGACTTCTGCACTATGCTACCAGCACTAATGCAGTGAATCCACCCCACTGCTCCATCAACAGCCACATGGGCCATCAGGGCCAGATCTACACCTCATGCCATATCGATACGATTCCAGCATGGAAATACTATATTCTTCTTATGAATTTATGCCTCATAGCATCACACAATGACATCTGCTGTGGTATTTTGGATAAGGCAGAATAAAAAGCAGGGAATTACGTTAGAAAAGTGGTACATGGGACGAGTAATGTGCCCCAACACTTAGCGGTGCACTTCAATGCCGATGAAAAGCGCTAGTGTAGATCTAGCCCACCACTGCTACTGGGATTGGCACCAACTCTGCTAGCTCATTCTTCTGCCTCTTAGCCTCCCTGCCTCAAACCCCAGGCTTAAAATGAGGTTTTATGCTTATTAGATGGTTTATGACTGATGGAAGAATCTTCCACTGCAATCATAACTCCATTAGAAGTAGGCATTATTTCAGCAAAGCTTCCTTCTATAAGGAAGAAGAATGCTCAGAATTGCAGCCTTCAGATGACAGCACCGAAGTGCAACATGACTAGAAAATGCACGCAAACTATTGTTAACTCTTGATGGCTTTAAAAGAGACATTGTACAATTGCTTCCCAGTATATTTAATTGCTCCTGGAACTGAGGCTATATTAGTCAAAGTGATAGACATATTATAATGCAATGTCTGGAAAGACCAATATTACATTAATTTTTACAATTCCTGCTCCCTCTACAATTTACAGCAGTTTCTGTCAAGGATTTTTTATTTTTTATTTTAAACCTGGCTAGGCTCTTCACAGCATGTAAAACTGTGGGTGTACTGGCAAGAAACTAATCAACTCATTTTACTGACTCTGCATTTTATTGCAGCATACAGTACTGGAGCATCTATTATTTCCCATCATATTGTTCACAGATACAGCCTACTTTGGCTACATACTCACAAAATATTATATACCGAATGAATTCAACATCCTTTGTTAACACACTGCACTGGATGCGGGACTGATTGCATAACAGTAGCTTTACACTGTCATGATAAAGATGAATTCTCTGACATATTGTTATATTCCAGTAACAAAAGATCATTCATTTATGCAAGGAATAGGTTGCTTGGTTTGGAAGGAGCAAGAGAGAGATGCATAATGTTTATCATCGCTCCTATGTTATGTTAAAGCTATTTAAAAACAGTTAAGTTGCTGAATCCATGTTACTTGATGTTTACATGCCACTGAAATCATTTTTATACTTAGGTGTGTCAGTGTATCAATTGTTAGAATTAAGGTGTTCTCGGATAAAGGTTTTGTGCCTTTAAAAGCTTCAAGAAGGAAATTCACCAGCAGTTTTTCCTCTATCACTTATCTCCATGCTGGGCACAGCTGCACCTGTTGAATTTGTCTGTCACACAGTTGTTAGTGACACCGAACATATACAGGAAAAAGAAGCTGCAGCAACCATGCTTATGATCTTAGTTGTTTCACATCTTATACAGCAACAAACTCTCTTCCCCTGTCTTCTAGGTAGTACTTACTCAGAAGGTACTATGGTTAGGAGATAGGGAACATTTCATGGACTTGTATGTTCCCTCTCTCCTCAAATTTCCACATCCTTGAAATGGTTTGCTTCAACTATGTGTGTAGCATTGGCCAAACCCCTCAACAATTAAGCTAACAAGGGGGTGCGCAAGTATTGTACGTTAGCCATAAATGTGCATTAGTGTGCAGTGACAGTTCCCATTCTGTATGTAAATGGCATGGATCCATTATGCTTATTTATAAACAAGTGAATAATTCATCATAGTATCTATCAAGAGCATAGAATAAAAAACCAAGTGTCTCAAAACATAGATAAAAATATTAATGAATTGCTTGTTACAGAATATTAATATATTCAAGGGAAGCTTGCTGTAGAGCTTCTCATGCTCCCACTCTACATTTATTCTTCTCAGGAAGACATCAGTATAACGCAAGAGATAATTGAGCCATTTACACAGCTGATTAAAATTTGACTTGTTAGAACTATGATAACAAGCTGCAATAAGCAGTGTGGGTTACCATTAGAAATTTCACACATTTTCTAATAGTTCATATGTATCATACCATGAGCTAACACTGATCTAGTATGACATATAATTTGTCAGGCAAGTAAATGAAGCTAAGTACATAGGCTAAGTACCTGCACACATCTAGTAAAATCTTCTGTATACACACACACACACACACACGTCCAGTGCATAACTGATCTACTCATTTTAGTTTGTGAGACCAGAAGCGAATCATATGCTTGTTCACTCCCTCCCTCCTGCATAGAAATTCCTCCACTCATTCTTTTGTTGCAGCTAAGTATGCTGCACCTTTATATCCACACTGACACTAGTGCTAACCATAGTTAGATCTAAACAGAGCTTGCAACCATGGTTTAAATAAACTCTGTTTACCCAAGGTAGAAGTTGAATATGTTAGGGAACAATCCTATGGCTGCTAGACAGCAGCTAGACAGCCATAGGATTGGTCGGTTCCTGAGAACCAACCCTGGAGCCCACGCTCCAAGGTCGTTTTCTGGAGAACTGCCTCCCCCACCCCCTTGTAGGCAGCTTGGATCATCCCTGTGCTCAAAAGAGCAGCATGGAGGAGGGGGAAAGGGGGACTTCCTAGGGGCAGGGCGGGGAGTTCGTAAGTGCCAGTACGACACTTCCAATGTGTCGTCTGGCCTCCCCACCCCATGCTCTGATGTCCCATGGCTAGACAGCCAAAATTGGTCATCTAGCTGCAAATGCAGAGGGGCTGGAGCCTGGAGGAGACGATCCCCTCCACGCTCCTCCCACTGTGCATTGGATAGGCAGTCGCCTCCATGCTCGGAGGCTGACGACTATCCCGATAGGATTGCTCCATTAATGTGTTTTGTTTTGGAACAGTGACTGTTGTGTGAAGAGAGAAAAAATGGTGCCATGCTCTTGGCTAGGCCAGAGAAGAGATACAATGTTTGAATGTTATGCAGGCAGTCTGTCAACTGATAGTTATACTGCCATTTCATTGCTTGTTGTTACCAAGGGGGTGGCTATGTGAAGTGAGGTTCCTGTCTTTTTATAACAGAGCGTGGAATTGAAATGTGGTTAGATATGATTGGTTGACTTGTGGGCATTCTATTCAAATCTATTGGTCCATTTAGAATGTGGGGGTGGGGTGGAATTCTACCCCAAAATGAACTGATTGGCTGAAGGGAATATAAGGGCAGGTTCAGCACATCCAGAGTTGGTCAGTGGGCAGTCTGAATATGGAGTTCTCAGTACAGCCTGTGAGTAAACTGGGATGGAGCACAGTGGGGAAATTGGCTTAAGGTTGGATAAGGAGTGGAACTAGAGCTAAAGCAACAGTAACGCCATTTTGTGATCCATAAAAGAAACAGCAGTATATGGTAGACAATAGTACTGCATAGCGATATAACATAACTTATATTTAAGTAACTGTATTCTGCTATAGACTAGAGATCTCTTCAAGAAAATCGGAGATCTCAAGGGAACGTTTTGTGCAAAGACGGGCATGATAAAGCACAAAGAGGGCAGGGACCTCACAGAAGCAGATGAGATTAAGAAGAGGTGGCAAGAATACACAGAAGAACTATACAGGAAAGAGCTTAATGTCCCTGATAGCCATGATAGTGCGGTCACTGAACTTGAGCCGGACATCCTCGAGAGTGGAGTCAAGTGGGCCTTAGGAAGCATTACTAACAACAAAGCTAGCGGAGATGACAGTATTCCAGCTGAGCTATTTAAAATCCTAAAAGATGATGCTGTTAAAGCGCTGCATTCAATATGCCAACAAATTTGGAACACTCAACAATGGCCGCAAGACTGGAAAAGGTCAGTTTACATTCCAATTCCAAAGAAGGGCAACGCCAAAGAGTGCTCAAACTACCGCACAATTGCGCTCATTTCACATGCCAGCAAGGTGTTGCTCAAAATCCTACAAGCTAGGCTTCAGCAGTATGCGAACCGAGAACTACCGGAAGTACAAGCTGGGTTTCGAAGAGGCAGAAGAACTAGAGATCAAATTGCCAACATTCACTGCATCATGGAGAAAGCAAGAGAATTCCAGAAAAACGTCTATTTCTGCTTCATTGACTACGCTAAAGCCTTTGATTGTGTGGATCACAACAAACTGTGGCAAATTCTTAAAGTGATGGGAGTACCAGAACACCTTACCTGTCTCCTGAGAAACCTGTACAAGGGTCAAGAAGCAACAGTCAGAACCGGACATGGAACAACCGAGTGGTTCAAAATTGGGAAAGGAGTACGACAAGGCTGCATATTGTCACCCTGCTTATTTAACTTATATGCAGAGTACATCATGAGAAATGCAGGGTTGGATGAATCAGAGGTCGGAATTAAGATTGCCGGGAGAATTATCAACAACCTCCGATATGCAGATGATACCACCCTAATGGCAGAAAGCGAAGAGGATCTCAAGAGCCTCTTGTTGAGGGTGAAAGAGGAGAGTGCAAAAGCTGGTTTGAAACTCAACATTACAAAAACTAAGATCATGGCATCTGGCCCTATCACTTCCTGGCATATAGAAGGGGAAGAAATGGAAGCAGTGACAGATTTTACTTTCTTGGGCTCCAAGATCACCGCAGACGGTGACTGTAGCCATGAAATTAAAAGATGCTTGCTCCTTGGGAGGAAAGCTATGGCAAACCTAGACAGCATAGTAAGAAGCAGAGACATCACCTTGCTGACAAAGGTCTGTCTAATCAAAGCTATGGTTTTCCCAGTAGTAATGTATGGCTGTGAGAGCTGGACTATAAGGAAGGCTGAGTGCCGAAGAATTGATGCTTTCGAACTGTGGTGCTGGAGAAGACTCTTACGAGTCCCCTGGACTGCAAGGAGGTCAAATCAGTCCATCCTAAAGGAAATCAACCCTGAGTGCTCACTGGAAGGACAGATACTGAAGCTGAAGCTCCAATATTTTGGCCACCTAATGCAAAGAGAACACTCTCTGGAAAAGACCCTGATGCTGGGAAAGACTGAAGGCAAAAGGAGAAGGGGATGGCAGAGGATGAGATGGCTAGATAGCATCACGGATGCAATGAATATGAACTTGAGCACGCTCCGGGAGAGAGCGCAGGACAGGAAGGCCTGGCGTGCTATGGTCCATGGGGTCACGAAGAGTCGCACACGACTGAACGACTGAACAACAACATAGTTATATTGTTTTAAAAATAAACTTGCTATATTTTACTTATATGAACTTTAGTCTGTTTTGTCCTATAGCCAACTACTACATGGAGTAAGCGTAACAGGTAAATAAAAGAGTTTGTATTTTATGGTGTCAGTGGAATTGGATCAAGGATCATCCTACGGGGTTTTCCCTACATGGCGGTTGTGTTGCTCCATCTCCCTCCCACATGGTTAGACGTGGGTTTGCAGACTCTTTGGTTCAGAGCTAACCATGCAGTATTACTAGTGCAGACATAGTGGACCAGTTTGGATATAATGCTGCTAAGCCATGGTTTAGCAATAAGTGCACAAAGGCCTATGCGCCCCCTCCTCTTCCTCCCATATGGCTGGGAGAAGGACCCCACTAACATTTAAGTTTACTTCCACATAATCCTGGTTTCTTACATACAAACCAGAGTTTGTGGTTTATAACAATCTCTGGCCAGTTTCTAAAAAGTCAGCATCACATCGTGGTTTCCAAAGCTGGCTTGTTAAGCTAAACAGAGTTTGTTATAAACCATGATCTCTGGTTTGTACATAACAAGCCAGGATTCTGTGACAGTAAAACTAAGCACTAGCAAAGCCCTTTTCATCTGCACAGGAGGAAGAGAGGGAGAGCATGCAAGCCTCAAGGCTTTGCTAATGCTCATTCTAGCTCATGCATATAGTGCTAAATTGTGGTGGGCATTATTTCCTCACTGGACCAATTTTGCGTTGTACTTAGCTCAAAAAAGGGAAGGGATTCAAGGAAAAGGAAGGTCACACAACCACAAGGGGTACTTCCAATTTCCTAAGTGTGGTTATGAGATAAGGAACCTTACATCTGCACTTAGCCTCATGCCCACTCAGAAACTATCATATTAACCAATCACTTTTTACAAACAAGAGCTAACTCACTTGAATGTTTTAGTACATGCCTTTAGAGAGGGAGGCTAAGAATCCTCCAAAGGACCCCAGTTACTTCATGCCCCTATGCTATTATGTTCTCATCTAGTACTTGTAAGTAAACCTTAGACTTGCCATTGTGATCCAGATCAAAGTTCCTTCAATCCTCGGGGAATTTTTGCTTACCCAACAGCCATAAGCTCAAACCTAGGCCTATTCCCTTGTCTGCATTTACAGATAAAAATAAGAGATGATTGGTAAACTGAACATCAACAAGTTGGGATGATTACAACTGTCTCCTAACTCTATTATTTGTAAAATAGTTTCCATAGCAGCCTAGCATCAGTGTAATTATGCTGATTTGAAGGAGAAAGACAGACCTTGCTGGGACAGACATGCTAACTATGCAATAGTTTGTGTGTAGCTTATGAACATGCCCCCCCGACACATACACACACACGCCTTATCAGTTTGGTCTACCTGTCCATTCTAAAGTGTATTAAGACATGGAGGGAACAATCCTATTGGGATAGGCGGCTGCCTCCGAACTCAGAGGCGACCACCTATCCAATGCAGGCCGGGCAGAGCACGGAGGGGATCTTCTCCTCCGCACTCCAGCCACCCTGTATTCATGGCTAGATGGGCGATTTCGGCTGTCTAGCTGCAGGACTTCTGAGCGGGGAGGGGAGAGGCCAGACGACACATAGGAAGCGTAGTAGCAGCACTTCCGGACTCCCTGGCCCTCCCCGCCTGTCATGGCCCAACTGAAGGAGTCCTCCTCAGAGGAGGAGCTAGAGGCCCCAGAAGCCCAGGATACCCCAGACCAGGAACCGCCACCAGACCCGCAGGAACCTGAACCCTTGGGGGAAGTGGCTGCCAGGCCATCCTTGTCAGGAGAGAGAGACTCTCCTTGGCTAACAAGGCTTCTGTGCAAAGGAGTGCTTGCCTCCAGGTCTCCTCTGGAGTAGGCTCTGGAAAGGGAGCTCTTATTGCTGCAGCTGAGCTCTGGGTGGGGCCTAGCTGGCTTTGGGCTTAAAAGTCTGCACTGGAAACCCAGCCACCGGTGGAACAACTTGGTCCTTCCAGCCTGTTCTGTGCACCTTGCCTCCTGAATTGTGCCTTGTGTCTGATGCTCTGTTTCCTGACCTTTTGGACTGCTCAGTGACACTGTTTCTGGACCGCGTAACGTACCTGACTGCTTTACTGTGTCTGACCTCTTGCTTGTCATCTTGACTACTCCTGCCGCTGCCTGATCTGACTGGCTGCCAGTGTTCTGACCTCTGCTTGGACTTTGACCGCTCCCACCTTAGCATAAACCTCCTGGGACTGAAACCTGCATGCTTGACCATTTGCTTGTTAACTTGACTACTCTATTGCCTCGCTCCCTGTACTAGCTTGCAAACAGCCAACACTTGCTCTAGAGCAGGACACTGCCCCTCCCTGCCCCCAGGAATGCTCCCTTTTGCCCTGCTTTGCACTGCTCATCTGAGCACAGAGCGCGGGGATGATCCGTGCAGCCTCCAAGGTGGCAGGGAGGCAGTTTTTCAGGAACCAACCTTGGGGCGTGGGCTCTGAGGTTGGTTCCCGGAAACCGAACAATCCTATGGCAGTCTAGCTGCTGTCTAGAGGCCACAGGATTGCACCCCAAGACAGTGATTAATGTCCTTTAAGCTTAATCCACACAACTCTAACAAATGAAGAGCCTCTAAACCTTAGCTAAGTGCTTCATGGCTAGATTGAGGAAGGAAGGAAAGCAAAATGATGAACAATACAGGGTTTACCTCATATCTTTCCTGCCTTGCTACCAGAACCAGCCTCAGTCAGCTATGACTACACCAAGGGGGTGTCTCCACTAGCAATTTACTCCAAGCAGGCTGCAAGTTGAGGTCATTAGGGACACATGACGTCATGGCCATCCAGAAGCCACCCCCGAGCTTATCAGATTTCCTGGGACTGCTTAAAGTCCAATTCTTTTCCTAAAGTTGGGTCCTCCGTAGTATAGTTGCTGTGTGCCCCAATCCCCACATTGACCTTGGGTATGCCAGCCCTGCGCAGGCATGTAGCTTTCACCGTGACCCCAGTCAAGGGGTGTTTCCTGTGTGTTTCCTGTCCCTGCACCAATCAATTAGTGTCTACTCAGAAATAACTCCCATTGTGCTCAGCGAGGCTTGTCCCCTGAATGCCCACATCAGAATTTACAGAGATCCCCCTCAATTGAAATGGCACAATTTAAAGCACATTCCCTAAATGTTCTAAAGCGCAATCTCGAGGCTCCAATTCTCTGTTGTTCGGTATGTTGCCTTAGGAAGTAACTACTTCACAGCTTCATTATAGAGATCCTGTGCAGTATCAGGGGGCTGGTTTCCCATCCCCATGTTCTCCCCCACCCCGTCCTTCCCAGCGCAAGCATATATGTGTCTACTTGGAAGTAACTCCCATTGTGGTCAATGAGGCTTGCTCCTGAAATGCAGGTGTAACTGGACCTTCAGGAGAAAGGGGGGAGAGGGGAGGAAGCCTTTCTTATTGGTTGAGCAGCCCCTGCCAGTCAGATGGCATTCACTCAACCCCCACCCCCTCCAGGAAGTATGTTCTGTGAAACCATTTTTACTGGAGCAGAACACTCGCTCCTGGAGCCCTGTATGGACTAAAGCACAGCAAAGCTGATTACTTTTAAGAAATCCAATATTCCTCCACTAGCTTCTCCTTCTGATGTTGTGGAGAAACACCCCCCCCCCCCATTAGTAGCAAGTTGGTAAGGGGAAGAAAAAGAAACCAGCCCATCATCCAGTTTTAAATATAAATTTTATATGTTGAAGGTTTTATATTATGTTTTATCATGTTGTGACCCTCCCAAGGAACTTTGGCTACTGGGCAGTGTAGGAATGGAATGAATGAATCCAAATTTTGTCATCGACCTGGACATTAGTCAGCTGCTTCTGACTGGTGTTATACAGGGTAGAACTTCACTATAGGGCTAGCATGCTAAAGCATATCTGTTCCTAGAAGTGCACCACAACCTTGCTTCTGAGAGGGAAAATCACTACTTGCCAGAAAAGCAATCTGGTGTGACTCAGTTTAGCTAGCCAGATGGATCTAGGCACAAAGCCACTGCTTTAGAAGTCTAGAAACACAGGGCCATTAAACACAGTTTGTTTTTGTTTGTTTGTTTAAAAATAACCAAGTTGTACACAAAAAACAGTTCCATCCCAAACTGGCCAACAATTACTCAAAAGACTTCATTTAATTTCCATTTCTATTTAAACATTAATTTTCCCCATGAAAATAAGTACCTGCTTAAGGACTCACTGCTACCTGATTCAAAAAACTATACTGTTGAAACATTTCACTTAAACTAGAATCATCTCCCTTTACCAGCTGTATACTTGAATCTTCCCCAGCAATACATTAAGACAGAGCCAAGCTGTAATTAGTTTTCATGGGTGGAGAGAAAGAAGTCAGCAGTAAAGATGACAAACCCATGTTTTGCCAAGAGACAGAATCCATAATTTCCCTTTCAGGGATTTAATCTAACAATCTTGAATTAACACTTTAGAAAACTGTATTACAAACTCCCTTTGAGAATATCCATTGCTCTAATTTTCTCTGGGGGTATAATAGCCAAAGATTTAGTTGCTTCATTTGTGTTGATGAAATCCTGGTGGAAATCTAACAAACATTGTTTCAAGTTGGAAAACAAGGCCCATTTCTGATTTGCTAAACACAAGTCACTCTCATTTAGGTCTCATGTGTGAATAACTGAAGTAAACTTACACGAATTTGATATATGGACTATGCACGAAACCAAAAATTTCCAGCATTGGAAAAAGGAGAGAGACACTGATGATGCTCGGGGATCCGCCCATGTCACAGGCTGTGCAGCCCCATCTCTTCACTTTCCTCAGGAAGCCAATGTATACCCCACATGGAAGTTGCAGAGTAAGGCTGCAATCCTATGCACACTTACGTTGGGCCAAGTGCCATTGAACCCAATGGCGCTTCACCTCCGAGTCAACATTCAGGGGCTTCTGCTGCATGCCTGTTGGTTCCCCCACCCGCCCAATGGTCCTACCACATGGAGAAGCCAAGCCCTGCGAAAGAAAGCACGATCCCAGCTACCTCTCAACCCAATATCAGTAGCAAGACCTCACCTATGTTGGGAGGCAGCATTCACTCACCATAGCGCCTATACCAAACACACCTCAGGAACGGAGCAACTTCGCCTGTCCTGTAGGATTTCTTTCCCGCATCCCCCAAGGTTCTCGTTACCATTTCCCCGTGACCTTTTCTTAAGTATCAGTCTCTGCCAGAGGACAGATTTCTCAGTGGTAGTTAAAATGTTGCTCTTGCCATTGCAAAGTCTCCTCCCTTTGTGAAGATACGCATCACGTTATTTGGGAAGATGCGTAGAAACATCAGCCCTACGTTTCCCCCACAGATATTACAATGTACCATATTATGGTGTAACAGTTACACTAGCTCCCAACATAAGCCTCTTAACAACCAGTGTGTGTGTGTGGGGGGGGGGGGCTTAACAGTTTAATGGAGCAGACAGACAAAGTATAAGCAGTGGTGGGTTTTCCGAAAAACAAAGAATTGGAAAACATCTCAGAAAATTTTCCAGAAATTTTTCCTATGCCAATTAGGTTAATTTGCCTAGGAACAGTTGCATCAGAAAATTTTCAATTTACATTAGAAAATCACTAGAAAGTGATCCAATTTAGCATGTTGATTATATACAAGTAAAATCAACAAAGCATAAAAAGTACCCAAGTTAATTTTTTAACAATACACCATAAGTATGTGACCTGAAATATTTGAGAGAAAAAATTAAAGCACACTTAACATGATTTAAATGTTATATCATGTAGACATTTTTACTGGAATACTTATAAAAATTTAAAAACGATAACGTATATTTCACTTATTGTTTAAATGTAAGCAAGAAACTAAGGTACTGAAAACTATTGACACACTGATTCAGCCTTCCCCAATCTGGTGCCCTCCAGATCTGTTGGACTCCAACTCCCAGCATCCCCAGCCAGCTATGAAGGATGCTGGGAGTTAGTCCAACATATCTGGAGGGCAACAGGTTGGAGAAGGCTGCACTAATTAATTTTAGCAACCCAAATAAGTGTGCATGATATGCTGACAGCCACTCACTCATCTATTTCAACAAAGTCCAACTCTCTTCCACCACGGTTGTGGTGGAAGAATTGATGGAATTGAATGGAATTGAAGCTTCCACCTTCAATTTTGCTGCCGATCCTTATTACTTCCATTTCGCACTGGGTCATATATGTATTCTATCACATACTTGCTAAGGATAATCAGTTGAAAAACATTAATTACAACTTTGAAACTGTTAAGCTAGCCTAATATTGTATTTGCAATCGGAATCCATTCATTGTTACTAATGAACTTATGAAAAAGACTTTTTTTCTGTGGAAAGATAAAGCACTGGAAAAATTTCCACAATTTTTTTCCACCCCACACCACTGAGTATAGGGCAGGGGATATCCAACAGGTTTGGAATTAGGCCATTCAGCTGTAAAACATTATTTATACTCCACTTCCTAGTGATACATAAACTTCATCAATGCAATCTAAGGCTCCAATCCTATCCCCAGTTTCCTGGGAGTAAGCCCCATTGAACTCAATGGGATTAGCATTTAAGGAGACCTGTATAGGATTATGCTGCAAAACATTAACAGCAACAAAGAGGATGCTCAGACATCCCAAGAAAAGATGGGACAGATTTCAGTCCTGCTGGGCTTTTACAAAGGGTGTCATCCCTTTAAAAGAAAGGATAGGGGATGAAGTTGGGAGGACTGAAGGAAGCTACAAAGGCTGGCCAAGAAAGAATTCCTGTTTGAACCTGGTGTCTCAGGAAACTACATACAAGAGAGAGATAAGTAGGGTTGGCGGAGAATTTCTCCCCGAAACTTCGGGGGGCCGAGCGCCAACGTGTTCGGCCCCCCGAACAAGTTTCGGGGAGAAATCCTCTGAACCCCCCCCGCCCCCCGCACACCCTCCCCCCGGGACGGGACTTACCTTCACCGAATGTCCCTCCCGGTGGCTGGTCCAGCCGGCGGTTCGGCGGGTGTTCGAGCGAGGCGGGAGCGGCAGCCGGTCTTTTGACCGGCCGCCGCCGCCGCCATTGCAATGAAAGAAAAAAACAAACACGCCCCCTGATAGGCTACGTGACGATTCACGTAGCCTATCACGGCTAGATTTGCAAAGTCAGCCGTGATAAGCTACGTCAATCGTCACGTAGCCTATCACGGGTGACTTTAAAAAAAAAAAAAAAGTGTGTATGGATAATGGCGGCCCCCATAGGGAGCCGCCATTCTCCTTCCTTATTTGGTCGCTGTAGTCTACGTAAACATTTACGTAGACTACAGCGACTAAATAAGGAACGCGAATGGTGGCTCCCTATGGGGGCCGCCATTAGCATACGCGCTTTTTTTTTTTTTTTTAAAGTCACCCGTGATAGGCTACATGACGATTGACGTAGCCTATCACGGCTGACTTTGCAGATCTAGCCGAGATAGGCTACGTGAATCGTCACGTAGCCTATCAGGGGGCGTTTTGTTTTTTTTTTTTAACTTTTGCGTTCGCGGCCGGGCGAGGCAGGAAGCCTCCTCCCCGGCCTGAATTTCAGCTGGGGCGAGGCGGGAAGCCTCCCCCCCTGGCCTGAACTTCGCGGGGGGACCAGCGAAGCGCCTCCCCCCCACCGCGAACCTTCGAGGACAGGTAAGTGACTTTCGTCCACCCCTAGAGATAAGGAGCCAGGTGAGTGGGTATGAACCCTTTGTTGTTGTTCAGTCGTTCAGTCATGTCCGACTCTTCGTGACCCCATGGACCATAGCACGCCAGGCTTTCCTGTCCTGCACTCTCTCCCAGAGCGTGCTCAAGTTCATATTCATTGCATCGGTGATGCTATCTAGCCATCTCATCCTCTGCCATCCCCTTCTCCTTTTGCCTTCAGTCTTTCCCAGCATCAGGGTCTTTTCCAGAGAGTGTTCTCTTTGCATTAGGTGGCCAAAATATTTGAGCTTCAGCGTCACTATCTGTCCTTCCAATGAGCACTCAGGGTTGATTTCCTTTAGGATGGACTGATTTGACCTCCTTGCAGTCCAGGGGACTCGTAAGAGTCTTCTCCCGCACCACAGTTCGAAAGCATCAATTCTTCGGCGCTCAGCCTTCCTTATACTCCAGCTGTCACAGCCATACATTGCTACTGGGAAAACCATAGCTTTGATTAGACGGACCTTTGTCAGCAAGGTGATGTCTCTGCTTCTTACTATGCTGTCTAGGTTTGCCAGAGCTTTCCTCCCAAGCAGCAAGCGTCTTTTAATTTCATGGCTACAGTCACCGTCTGCGGTGATCTTGGAGCCCAAGAAAATAAAATCTGTCACTGCTTCCATTTCTTCCCCTTCTATATGCCAGGAAATGATGGGGCCAGATGCCATGATCTTTGTTTTTTTAATGTTGAGTTTCAAACCAGCTTTTGCACTCTCCTCTTTCACCCTCAACAAGAGGCTCTTGAGATCCTCTTCGCTTTCTGCCATTAGGGTGGTATCGTCTGCATATCAGAGGTTGTTGATAATTCTCCCAGCAATCTTAATTCCGACCTCTGATTCATCCAACCCGGCGTTTCTCATGATGTACTCTGCATATAAGTTAAATAAGCAGGGTGACAATATGCAGCCTTGTCGTACTCCTTTCCCAATTTTGAACCAGTCGGTTGTTCCATGTCTGGTTCTTACTGTTGCTTCTTGACCCTCGTACAGGTTTCTCAGGAGACAGATAAGGTGGTCTGGTACTCCCATCACTTTAAGAACTTGCCACAGTTTGTTGTGATCCACACAATCAAAGGCTTTAGCGTAGTCAATGAAGCAGAAATAGACGTTTTTCTGGAATTCTCTTGCTTTCTCCTTGATCCAGCGAATGTTGGCAATTTGATCTCTAGTTCCTCTGCCTCTTCGAAACCCAGCTTGTACGTCCGGTAGTTCTCAGTTCGCACGGCCTTTAGGGCAGATCTAATCTTTGTCACATACAAATGTTGTGTTCTATGATCTTTACCAATGAAATCTCATAGAAAAATGATGCACATTTCGACTCTACAGCTATTTAACTCCAAGAAACAAAAAACAGGCAGATTTAAGTTAAAAGAAATGGTAATACATTTGTACAGGAGAGACTGAGAATAAGGATTGGAGGTTTTGCGGATGGGGCATGGACGGAGATTAAGGAAGTGCCACAGATGGGAAAATCAGAGACATTATATGCATGAACACTTTTCTTTCCACGTTCTTTCAAGTTACATTAAAACAAAGAAGAAAAATCTACATCTAAGTAATAATATTCCCCCATTACTAAAGTGGATAACACTGCAGTTAACTGTGAGAGACAGGAAGGATACAGACTGAACTGTAGCCCAATTTCTGAGCCTGAGGGGGGAAAGTACAGCTGAGCAATGTAAGCTAGGCAACAGTCCACAGGAAAAGACTGGGGGAAAACTGACAACTGTGTTGTCATACCAACAGTAAAGCTAGAACAACCGTATCACAACTTAGTCTTATAGATAAGATAACTGAGGGAGAAAGTGATATACCTAGAAAGCCAAGCTATAAAAAGGCAGGAAAATGACAAAAACAAAAAGGGTGTCCAAGGACTATACACGGGTACACATTAAGAGAAGAGGGGAAACACTCAGATACATGTTCATTAAGCAGAAACAAGAAATAAAAATGTAGAAATCAGCCACAAAACAGACTTTATTCGGTGTGTCACTGGAGCAAACAATATCCCTTCACTTGTGAAAGGCAAAAACAAAATAAGCAAAACAAAAAAACACAAACAAATTCAGGGGCAGTGAAGATGCAAAGAAACAACACCTTGCTGCCTCTGTTGAATCCTCTAGGTCCTGCCCAGCGGAGCTTTTCAGGGTCTGGAGTCTATTACACGCTGGCCCTAAGGACATTGTCGATCCATCTGAGACCTGCTGTAATACATTTGCTAGGCACTTCCAAGATAAAATCTCTCGCATCTGCCGGGACTTAAGACTCCAGTGTTACAGCAGGTGAATCTGGTGAGGTATCCAGAGCACAGCCTTGTCCAGTTTTCTTGGATGAATTTCAGTTGGTACAGCTCAAGGACGTTGACAAGGTGCTTGGAC
The DNA here is from genome assembly GCF_057233095.1 of Heloderma suspectum. Classification (NCBI taxonomy): domain Eukaryota; kingdom Metazoa; phylum Chordata; class Lepidosauria; order Squamata; family Helodermatidae; genus Heloderma; species Heloderma suspectum. The sequence goes on from NC_139464.1 coordinate 105,373,016, forward strand.
AGGTTCGGTATTAGATCCTTGCCCCTCTTAGTTTATAAAAACCAGCAGGGAGGGAACAGCCAGCTAGGCCAGGGTGGTGATTAATGCCTCCTTGCAAGAGGGAGTGGACTGGGCCACCTGAAAGAGGTGGTGGTGAGACCATTCCTAAAGAAACTCTCCCTGGACCTGGAAAATCTTAGTAATTTCAGGCTAGTGGCAAATGTTCCTTTCCTTGACAAGGTTCTTGAGTGGGTGGCTCCACTCGTGGATGAGGCTGATTATCTAGATGGGGATAACCTGGCTTCAGTTGTCTATGCTCTGGTAACTTCCAGTTAGATTACGGCAATGCACTCTACGTGGGGCTGCTTTTAAAGATGGTTCAGAAGCTGTAGCTTGTGCAAAATGCAACAGCCAGTTTGATAACAGGGACAAGAGTAAGGAGGACACAGAGATGGAAAGCTGAGTTTGGAGTCTGTAAGCTAACATTTGGGATGCTGGCTGTTTGAAAGCAGTGGGCCTTGGATGACTGTTGGCATGCTTAAATTTTGCCTCTACCGATGCTCAACCTAGATTCGCAAATGTTTGTGCTGTTAATCTATACTGTATTCTATCATGGGTATTTGTTGTTTTTATTATACTGCATTTATATAAATTTATTCACACTTTTGCATACCACCCCGGAATCCTCCAGATGAAGGTCAGGTAAGCAGTATTTTAAATTAAAAAATAAACTCAAATATTGCAAAATACCAATAAGCCTCCAGTGACCTCCTTGCAAAGGAAACCAAACATAAGTAAGCGCTGCATCCCTAGAACTTCTCAGCAATCAGAAAACTGGGGTGAGCTTAACATTACTCTACCATTAATATAGAATTTAAGGTTTTTACAAAATTTCTTAACTGGCGACACCTTCATTCACAGCGTTCCCTCGAAATATTTGCCAGAACAGGAGCACACTCTTTTGTATCAGTGGAAAACAACTAAAAAAAACTCCACTGTGAAATGGAACATATAGTTTTCAAATACACAGTTCAGGTCAGGGTATAGGTTTGTTACATTATGACGCAATGATGAACAGCTTGCGTCAGCCTAATCACTACATGGAATTAGTGGGTTGGATCCAGATTTACTCATACTTAATGCAGCCCCACTGAAATCAGTGAGACGTATTTCAGTCATGGCTAACTTAAGTCTCATTGATGTCAATGGGTCTACTCCAAGTAGGACTAAATCTGGATCCAACTCACCAATTCCTAATGGCTACATGGATCTATCTAACCCTCCATTTTCAGAGGCATTATATGCCACTGCATACCAGTTGCTAGGGGACAGCAGCAGAAGAGGGCTATTGCCTTCAGACCCTGGTTGTGGGCTTCCCAGAGGCAGCTGGTTGGCAGCACGATACTGGAATGCCTGGACTTTTGGATTAATCCAGCAGTGCCCTTATTATGTTCCTATTTAATGTACAGTTGAAAGGGTGTGCGTGTGTGTGTGTATGTGTGTAAAAACGATACACCAAATATACACACCATTATTTTTTTCCCATGGATCCCTGCTTGCTTTCTTAAAATGTGTTTTGTATATTTAATATTTTTTATTTTTATTTTTTACAACATTCAAATACTATGCTTTACTACCCTTGCAGCCCAGCTGAGTACTTCCTACATCTAAATTGACACTGGCAAAATACACCTCAGCAATCTTACATTAATTACATTATGTTTCACAAGACATATTTTCCCATTGATTCCTAACATCCCATCTAATCTGATGTACAGTTTACCTAATCAGCACTCACAAATATTAATGCTTTACTGGCTACAAATGAGATGGTGGTGTGTAAAAAAAAAAAAGCAATGCCATCAATACCGTTCTGTAGTCTCTTTAAAATCAGCTCATTTTAGAGTTATTTCAGATACATTTCAAATTCCATTCAGCCAATTAATTGAACAGAGTAATCTTCTGTGAGATGTCACATAATGTGCTTGTTCCAAACTAACTCTTCAGGAATGATACAGCTTTTAAAAATATACTAACTCAAAACTGCCTATGTTTTCAATAACACACAACACCCTCCTGATATTAATTACCTTTTTCAGAAACCAGAAAACCTCATTTTCTCAGAACTCTTAGTCCTGAACAAATATGAATATGTTTTAAATAAATGGATTTTAGAGGCTATTGTGTCTTCAGACTTAAGGATTATAGCTAAAATTTCCATCTCCCACAATTGGAATTAGCACACTGTTCCATATAGTGATGTATATTCTAACCATCCAAACCCTATCTTTTAAATAAATGATAGCCACTGATAGCTAATTCTGCAGCCTTTTCACATATCTTCCTCCATTTTGAAGACAAAACAAGTTTTCAGTTTGCTTCTTCGTGTCATCTCAACACTGTGACCTTGCTATTCTTCATAGTGAAGGACTCATTGGTTTTCAGATATTAGATCCATCACATTTCATCACATTACAGATTTTCATTCCTGATATAAGCCATCTCTATTTTCCTCCCCAGATCAAACAAGGACTGGTTTGTATTTTTGGACACCAGATTTTTAACCTAAGTGCATATAACTTTATGATAAGGAAACAACTATTATTGTCTCATAAAAAGGCTTTTGCTGGTTCTAGTCTTCATGGTATCATCATTCCTATTTTATTTTTTTTTAAAAGACACAGTATTTCTTTTCCTGGCAGCTTTTTAAAGCACAGTGTGATTTCCCCCACCCCTGAGGTTTTCTATACAACTAACAGTAGCCTCCTCAGATATATTCTGTTCAGATTTTAAATTTCATTAGAAAAAGTCAACTGTTAGTCCAAAAGCTTATCCAGGTCCAGGGCCTTTCCATTTGGCCCATCCAGCAACACTTGCCATCCCTAGGAGCTGCTTTTTCCCACGCAAGCTGAGACACAGGGCAAATACAGACGGCTGTGTGAGTGACCCTGATGTTATAACTCCTTGCCAAGCCAATCACCCTGCAAAGTGGCACATCACAGTTTGAAGTGGTATAGCCATCTCTACTGCCTCATTCTGCTTTAGATCAGACCTGATACACAGGCAAAGGATCTCTGTCAGAAGAAGTCTTTAAGTTCTGTTGCTGTTCAGAGTGTGTGTGTGTGTGTGTGAGAGAGAGAGAGAGAAAGAGAGAGAAAGAGAGAGAAAGAGAGATCAGAGCAGGGACAATGGGAGAGTGAGAGGTCAAATTATTTCTCTCTGCACTGTTTTCTCAATATAGCTTTGTCCCCATCAAAGCTGCTCTGAACTCCATAGCAGACCTGTATTTTTTCCCATTGTGCGGCTAAGAGCAGCTTCAAAGGGAACAATTTAGATTTTTTTAAATGTCCAGTTGCGCCCTCAGAGCCTCCTCTTAGACTCTAGCCAAGTTCCTTCCCATTGCCCTTGCAGTTTCCTACCTTCATACTTGCCAGATTGCCTGCCTAGAAGTGGAAATAGCCTCCTCCACTTCTTTCTGCGCCCACTCTCATTCTAAATAAAAGTATTCCTAGATGGTCTTAATGCAAGTTCCTCAGTCTGTACAAACTAAGATCTTAATAAAGGCAAAGGGCTCTTTAACACACAAACACACACACAGCAGGAAAATGGTGCAAGGCAAAGGGTTAGCCCTGCCTCCCCACCCCGCACCGCCCCACAGACCCAACCTGCTTCAGGGCCCCTGCAAGTGGTTTTTGTAAAAGACAAGATATTTGGCATCCCAGTCACCGAATTCCAACATCACGCTTGGTTTGTGTGTTACAGAATGGCTGCATCTGTATGTTCATCTCTTGCTTCACAAACCATGAACCCCACAGACAAGTGCCGCAGCTGGACACGCTTCCCTCTTCTCTTCTCATGGTGTGCTGGCTTCTTGGCATTGACATCCTGTGTTGCACTGAGCCAGAATCCCACCCCCCGGTCACTGGGGATTTCTGGCATAATGTCAGTTAAAAAACCCAGGATTATAACTTACAACAGGGTCCTAATAGGGAACTCTATCTTAATGCAAGCCAGGATCACTGCAATGAAGCTGGTGCATGAGGGGAGGGGGACGGTGGATGACAGAGGAGCCGCAAGCAGCAGCGGTCATCTGTGGCTTCATAAACCATGGTTAACGAAGCCATGGACAAGCATACAAACACAGCCACTAGGTTCACCTGGACATATATGGGTGTGCAGATGGTTTGACAATATTGTGATAACAGGACTTCTATCTTTCCCACCTCTACAGCTTTTGCCAAGCATTTTGTATTTCAGTCTGCCAGGATAATCTTGGCATTTTCAGCCTCGAGTTGGCTTCACATACCTCACCTCGTTGGTTCTTGTTAACTCACAGTGTGAAGCCAGGTTAGTCCTTTTCTTGACACATGAAGGGATCACAAAAGCACTTCAAATAAAATATGCTCTCTGTTCTTTGTGAGATGTGTGAAATCCACTATCCACTAATCCACTAATTTAAAAAAGGAGAAAAGGAGGGAAAATGCACACAAACCATTAGGTATAGACTGATCATTTGACCATCCATGAGTCTTAGACATACGTAGGCAGGTAATTGCAAAATAGAATTAACTTTTAATCTCCCCCTAGATTGGAGGTCAGCCTCAGTATTTTCAGACATACTTTTCCAGAGAAGATTAGTCCACTTACAGTGAAAGGCTCTTACAGTGAAAGGCTCTGAGAAAAAGTATTGTACTTTTGCAAAAGCACAGCACCCAGTTACCTCTTACTATTAAGAAGAGAGTTCACAAATTAACCTGATTACCAAGTCATTAGTTGGTAAGAACTACAGGTATTGCGATAGTACAATGAGTGAACCGTGTGTAAAGGGAAGACTTGTACACAGCAAGGACGTGAAGTGTGTTTCAGTTGTAAACTGTTTGCAGAGCACTGTACAGGGGCATGGCGCACTCCGGCATAAGAGCCCCGTCACCGTGTGCTGAACAGCATTTGCCCTCCTTCAGTAACAGCATCCCCAAGTACAGCGCTGTTTCTTTTGGGATGCTGTTTACTCTTTTTACTTAAATGGGAGATCATAAAGGGGTGCACCTGGGAACATCCTTAAGATGAGAACTAAACCTCCTCCCTGCCTCTCATGTTCCTAACCATTGAGAACTATGTAGGATTTTTCCTTTGTTGTTCTGGGCAGGATTGCCATCTGTTTTGGGGTTCCAATCTATTATCTCTTTATTTAATTTTAGGAATGCTTATGCCTATAATGAGTTAATAGCCTTCATTTTACCTGTCTGGCCTAAAGCACTGCACCTGGTAAAAGTTCTCCTCTTTAGCATTTTGTCTCACTAGTAGCACCGGATTGCATAGGTGACTGACTCTAGTTGGTATAAAAGGTTTCATTTTGGACGCTTCTTGAATGGAGTCACTAGAGTGTTCCTTGTGGTTGAGAACTGCTGCTGGAAATGTTTAGTTCAAAACAAAAAATATCTTATGTTGGCATTTAGATATCTTAGTATCGCAAAGTTTAGTATTTCACTATTACATTTTGGCAGGTCTTAATTTTTAATAATTGTCTTATTTGCAGGTGTTCTATTTAAAAATTGTTAAATACATTTGTGTGTGTATGAGTATTCTTGGAAGTATTTCCAGTTTTTTGATAATTGTTGTTTGGTATTTAATTAGCATTAAATCATAGAGTCATAGAATGGTAGGGTTGGAAGGGGCCTACAAGACCATCCAGTCCAACCCCCTGCTCAGTGCAGGAATCCAGGAAGAAATCCACTTCTTGAATGGCTTGGGGATCCTCAACAGGAAACAGGCTGGGAAGCACTACGCTCCCTGGTGCCACAGCACTATTTCATTATGACTTATTATTATCCCATTTTTATGTATGTCATTGAAGTGTCCCTAAGGAAGGATTTCTTTCTGAAATATGTTGGGCCTGGATTAAATTTCTCTTCTAGCATCCGGAGTATGTTCCCCTTTTTTTGCCCAGCTGCAGAGAATTACTGACTTGGATTCCTGCACTGAGCAGGGGGTTGGACTCAATGGTCTTGTAGGCCCCTTCCAACCCTACTATTCTATGATTCTATGATTAAGCCCACCCTTTCACAGTGATCCTGTTCTTCTTGCAAATCAGCTACTCAGCCCTAGGCTTGCAAACTGCTTTGAAAGGGTCTAATCAATGTGAATCCATGGTATCACAGCCTATCTGCCTGCTTTTGGCTCAATGCTCTGATGTCAGAGAGGCTTGTGGTAAGCTTAGGGGCTTACAGCTGATTGCTTAAGAGAAATCTTGTAATCTGAACGTGAAGTTTCATGAGCATGATTTTGATAAATTAAACAGCACACGTATTGTATATACAGCACTATCAATTACAGACCAGTTGAGTGATCTGGAAACAATCACTGGCTGTTTTTTTATGTAGCTGTGTTAGAACAATTCACATTTTAAAATTGTAAATAATTGCACAAGCTAGACTTTGAAAAGGGCCGCAGTGGCTTAGTGGTTAAGATGCTGAACTGCAGACTGGAAGGTCGGCAGGACAGCAGCTCGAGACCCGAGTGCTGCGTGACGGAGTGAGCTCCTGTCTTCAGTCCCAGCTTCTGCCAACCTAGCAGTTCGAAAGCAAGAAATTGCAAGTAGATAAATAAGTACCGCTTCGGCGGGAAAGGTAACAGCGCTCCGTGCACCTCGGTTCTCAGTCATGCCGGCCACATGATCACGGAAGCGTCTTCGGGCAGCGCTGGCTCTTCGGCTTAGAAATGGAGATGAGCACCACACCCTAGAGTCGGACACGACTGGTTGGGGACACCTTTACCTTTTTTAGACTTTGAAAACACAGTACAGCCTTCAGGAAAGTTGTCAGAGCACATTGTAAGGAAGGAATATTGAACTGAATAATTACTTCAAAGCAAAAACAACAAAGTGTCTTGTGGCACCTTCGAGACTATCAAGTTTATTCTAGCATGAGCTTTTGTGGAATATAGTCCATTTCATCAGATGTGTGGAGTGTTATAGAGAGCTTCAAGTTTATATATAATACATATACTGCATATATACTGTACATATACTGCATATATACTGTACATATACTGCATATACACTGTACATATACTGTATATATACTATACATATACTGCATATATACTGCATATATACTGCATATATACTGTACATATACTGTACATATACTGAATATATACTGTACCGTATATACAGTCAGGGCCAGAAATATTGGAACAAGGATAACTGTTCTGGCAGTTGGCCTCTGTACACCACCACATTGAAGTTGAAAGGAAACACACCCAGATGGGAGCGAAGTCAGGACTTTCAGCTGTAATTCAAGGGGTCTGACAAAAGTGGGGCACTAACCATTCAGGAAGGACAGCCAGTGCCATACACATACCCCCATCTTTGATGGTGTCAGGGTGGACACTGAGCCCATAGAATCCCAGAGTAGTTCTGATTCTGAGGAAGAGGAGTCGCTCCTGGGAGAGGAGCGCGCTCCTCTTTCCCAGGGCCAACAGCTGATGGAGATTCCTCCCACCAGCATTCCTAGCTTAGATAGCAGTCCTGGGAGTGACAGAGCGTGGGAAGCAGACTTGATGGATGTGCGATGCCGACACAGAGAGCGGCACCAAATGGAGGGCGCAGAAAGGAGGCATAGTGACCGGTTGGCGCGCAAACAACGGCTGCGCCCAGAGGATCCAAGGAAAAAGGGGAGGGACTCTCCCTAGTCCTTAAGTTCAGGGGTCTGCCAGTAATTCCCTTTCAAACGGGGCCCAACTGTTCCAACGTAGGGCATAGGTACTCTGCTGCTCACATCTAGTTGGTAACAGTAAAGTTGTTAAGTTGTAAAAGAGGAATAAAGCTTTGAAAAGAATCCCTTTGTCTGTGTCTGGACTTGGCTACTGGATTAGACTGAGAGAGGCCTCCAAGGAGCCCTTGACAGATGGCTCATAAGTAATGGAACAAACCAACATAATTTCAAACGTAAGGATTGCCTTTAATACCTGGATGAAAATCCTTTGCCGGCAATGACTGCCTGAAGTCTGGAACCCATGGACATGACCAAATGCTGAGTTTCCTCCCTCGAGATGCTTTGCCAGGCTTTTACTGCAGCTGCCTTCAGCTGCTGCTTGTTTGTGGGTCTTTCTGCCTTCAGTCTTGTCTTCACTAAGTGAAAAGCATGCTCTATTGGGTTGCGATCAGGTGACTGACTTGGCCAGTGAAGAACATCCCACTGCTTTGCTTTGAGAAACTCTTGGGTAGCTTTTGCTGTATGTTTTGGGTCATTATCCATCTGCAATAGGAAGCGGCGTCCTATCAGTTTGGCAGCATTCGGCTGAATCTGAGCAGAAAGTATAGCCCTATACACTTCAGAATTCATCCTGCTGCTTTTATCAGAAGTCGGGTCATCAATAAACACCAGTGACCCGGTTCCACTGGCAGCCATACATGCCCATGCCATAAAACTGCCTCCACCATGCTTGACAGATGATGTGGTATGCTTTGGATCATGAGCTGTTCCTTTCCTTCTCCATACTTTTCTCTTCCCATCATTCTGGTACAAGTTAATCTTGATTTCATCAGTCCATAGAATCTCACTCCAGAACTGAGCAGGCTTTTTTAGGTGTTTGCTGGCAAAGGCTAATCTGGTCTTTCGGTTCTTGAGCATTACTACTGGTTTGCACCTTGTTGTGAAGCCTCTGTATTTACATTCATAAAACTGTCTCTTGACTGTAGATGTTGACAATGACATGCCTACCTCCTCAAGAGCGTTCTTGACCTGGCTAGATGTTGTGAACGGGTTCCTCTTCACCATGAGCAGAATTCTGCGGTCATCCACTTTAGTTGTCTTCCGTGGTCTTCCAGGCCTTTTGCTGTTGCTGAGCTTGTCAGTTAAGTCCTTTTTCAGGATGTTCCAAACTGTTGTATTGGCCACTCCCACTGTTTTTGCTATCTCTCTGATGGGTTTATTTTGTTTCCTCAGTCTAATGATGGCCTCTTTCACTCGCATGGACACCTCTTTGGACCTCATGTTGGGGGTTCCAGTGAACAGCTACCAAATGCAAATGTAATACTCAGAACCACCTCCAGGCCTTTTATCTGCTTGATTGGTCATGCGGTACCCAGGAAACAGGCCACACCTGGCCATGCAGCTGCTTGTCAGCCATTCGTTCCATTACTTTTGAGCCACCAACAATGGGTGTGTGTGTATGCCACTGGCTGTCCTTCCTGAATGGTTAGTGCCCCACTTTTGACAAACCCCTTGAATTACAGCTGAAAGTCCTGACTTCGCTCCTATCTGGGTGTGTTTCCTTTCAACTTCAATGTGGTGGTGTACAGAGGCCAACTGCCAAAACAGTTATCCTTGTTCCAATTTCTGGCCCTGACTGTATATGTACAAAGCCTACTCTGCAGGGGTGGAGGGCCAATTAAGATGGTCTGCCCCAAGAGACCAATGGTTCCAAATGGCTTTCTGATGTCTCTTGGGGATTTTCCTGTCACCTCAGCAGGTGATTCTCTCAAAGCCCTGGTTAATCTCTGGAACAGAGAAATGGCCCGGGGGGTTGACGTGATCACTCCTGAGTGTCCTCTCCCACAGAATGGAGCCCAACAAGCCCCCTGGTTTTCCAGGGTGCTTCAGGCAATGAAATGAGTGGGACATCAACTAGAGCGATGTTGGCGGAAAAATCAGAATTAATGTCCAAACATGGACTAGAGCTCATTTGAAAGCCTACTCCATGGCAATGCGGGCAGCAAATCATACTTCCCCTCCACCATTGTGTCTGCTCAGAGTCGCCAAGCAGAGCTTTTTTGAGTGGTCAGAGGCCTGTTATGCTTTGGCCCAAAAGAAGAAGAAGTGGACCTCTCGATAGCCCGCTGTGATCAATTTATGGGAAACTTTGCAGATAAAATCGATCGTATCTGTGCCAACTTGGATGCCATAGTTGATACAGGTCAAGAGGATGTAACTTTGACTCCTGCTTGTCCAATGAATAGTTTTCAAATTGTACATCCCGAGGATGTGGTCAGGTTCCTTGGAAAAGTGAGGCATACCACTTGGGTCCTGGACCCCTCCCCTTCCTTGGTTATAAAAGCAGCTGGGGGGGGGGGCTGAGTGTGTAATCACACATCTTTACAACAATGTGTGATTCTGTCTTACCTAAAGGAGGCAGTGGTGAGACCTTTGTTTAAAAAAACCTCCCCAAACCCCACTGTGCTGGACAATTCCCACCCGGTCTCCAATATTCCATTCTTGGGCAAGTGCTGATACATGTGGTGGCTTCTCAGCTCCAGGGATTTCTGGGTGAGATGGATTATCTAGATCCATTTCAATCTGGCTTCAGGCCTGGTTATGAGGAAGAGACTGCTCTGGCTGCCTTGATCGATGATTTACACTGGGAACTGGACAGGGGGAATGTACTGGTCCTAAATCTATGCCTGATATCGGTAATAGCCTGGATGAGCAAACAAACTGAAGCTTAATCCAAACAAGACAGAGATGTTCCTGGTCAGCTGAAAGACAGATCAGGAAATGGGATTCAACCCATGCTGGATGGGGTTACACTGAGGCTCGCAGTTTGGGTGTACTCTTGGACTTAGCCCAGTGAGCTTGCACACCTGAGGTTAGTGCGCCAACTGCGCCCATTCCAAGAAATATCTAATCTCACCATGGTCACACATGCCTTAGTTACATCCTGTTTGGACTACTGCAACATGCTCTACAAGGGGCTGCCTTTGAAAACTGTTCAGAAACTTCAGGTGGTCCAGAATACTGCAGCCAGACTGTTGACCATAGCCGGCTACAGGGAGCACGTAACTCCCTTGTTACAGCAGCTTCACTGCCGTCTGTTCAAACTGGTGTCTGTTTCTGGGCAGAATTCAAAGGGCTGGTTATGACCTATAAAATCCTGTATGGCTTGAGACGTAGCTACCTGAAAGAACGCCTTCTCCCATATGACCCTGCCTGGTCCTTAAGTTCTTCTGAAGAGGCCCTTGTTTTGAGACCACCACCATCAGAGGAGGGTTTGGTGGAATTGTGAGAGAGGGCCTTTTCGGTGGCCTCTCCCAGGCTGTCGAACTCCCTCCTAAGAGAGGCTAGGTTCGCCCCCCTCTGCTGTCCTTCTGACGGCAGGCAAAGACCAATTTATTCAAGAAGGCCTTTGACCTGTAAGTGGGTTTGTGGGTTGGGGGCTGTTTTTATTCTGTAATTGTTACGTTTTTACTGTATTTTCATGGGTTTTACTGTTTTAATCTGTTCTAGATTGTTTTGTAAGCTGCCTTAAGTGCCGTTTTTAGGGTGGAAAGGTGGGGTATAAATCAAATCAATGCATAGTAAGGTATAATCCTGAAACTCTCCATAATACTCTACGTAGCTGATGAAGTGAGCTATAGACCATGAAACCGTGTACCAGAATAAATGTATGAGTCTTTAAGGTATCACAAGATTCTTTGTTGTAACTAACTTGGCTACCCTCTGAAAATTGTTACTTCAAAAGCTGTGTCAATTACCCCCATATAAATCCTAAGACATGTTTAGTATTTTTTGCACAGGATCTATTCATTCAGTATGAGGGATGATTTTAAGTGAATTATTAATGTACAACTAAAATGATGCAACAACACAATATTCTGGTTGTTCTTCAACTACCAGAACTTTGGTAGAGAAAACAGTAAGACCACAATATTAAGTGCTCATTTCAAAAAAAAAATCCTCTAAGTATATGCTTTCATTTGGGTGGTGTTTTTTCTGTAGGCATTTCACTTTTGCCTGTCTCCACTCCAATCAGTTCAAATACATGCAGCTTTAGTAAGTTCACCTTCCTTTTATTTTGACTTGGAAAGAAGTGTAAACAAATCCTGAAATCGGCTCTTTATAAATGCAGATGACATTGGCAAAAATCCAAACAGAAAGTTTAGCTTTTAAATGCCAGCTTAAAAAACAACAACACTGTGTTGCTCTTTTGTACATAAAGATACCTACAGAGTTGAACTACCTACTTAACTTGGCTACATATGTATAGAAAAAAGCAATCTTTTATACCAAGTCCATCCCTGGAATATGAAAAATAGTCTGTTCATGACAATAGGAAATGCAGAGTAAGACACATAAATTACAGCCTAAGAAACCTGAATGTGAGTAAGCAGTTTGCTCATGCACACAGCCCATTTGCTCTCACTTTACCCTTCACACAAGTGGGTAAACAAATCAGGAAAGCAAGAGCTTTGTGTGACATCTAAACTCAGGATTTTGGTTTGTTTCACTCAAGCCAGGATTGTAAGCCATCTTTAAACCAGGTTTTGGTTTATGAATCCTGGCTAGTCTAGGTATAATAAGCCATTATCCTAGGTCTGGACATCACATAAAGCTCTCTTTTTCCTGGTTTGTTACACCCTCACAGGAAGGAAGGGGCACAGCACAAAAAAGGAGACTGCATGCACCAGCACACTGCTCACTCACATTCTTGTGTATTAAGCCATAATTCATGGCTTAAAGTGATGTGCAAACCTGGCAAATGTTTTAGTAAATTACCTTGGTAAATTTTAAGGGTCATGATATGGTGTTAATTCACAATAGTGCTCCTTTAATTCACTGACAGATCACAAGCTTTAGGTGGAAAGAAGTTATCAATTTCTATTAATACTGAGATCACCTGAGAATGGTTTCAGTGCAGCCTCTCTAACACATCTCTCTAACATAGCAATTTGCATTGTACTTTATTGCATCACACCTTGCATCTGGAAGGGCATACTTGCTGAGCATACAGCCGTTTATCAAATGTGAATCACACTACTGAGGCACAAGTGATGTCAGATTTAATTCAAATGATACAGTGACCTTGTTTGCACATAATGCTAGCCCACAGTTTATTTAACCTATGGGTTGTTGAATTCTGGGTTGTTGTGATGTGTGAACCAAGTTTAACAAACAAACTAACAAACTATGGCTTATTAACCACAAACAACCAGACCTCAATGGGCCAGTTTGTATGACACGCCAGGTTCACCAGGGTTTTTTAACCCACGGTGAGCCGCGGTGCATACCAGGCACCATTTTAAATATGCATGTCATGCAAACCTGGCCACTGAGGGTTGTTTGAGGATTAAATAAGCAGGGGTTGCATATTCAAAATGTCACCTGGCACACACCACAGTTCATCATGGGTAAAACACCCTCCAGTGAGCCTGGCATGTCATATGAACTGGGCCACTGTTTGTTGTTGGGTGGTGAACACTGGATTGTTTAAACCATGGGTTGTCATTATGTGTGAACCCTGAACTGTGGGTTGTTCATGGGTTCTTTTGCAAGGCTACAGAGGCAGCAGGCAAGAGTCGTAAAAAAAATAACCACTCTACATGCTAGTACTACAGCACTACAAAGGCGTTTGGGATACAAGGAGGGAGTGAGCTAAGGAGAAGGGAAACAAAGAACCAGAGACTGAGGAAACAAACCATGTTTTGTTTGATCATGTGCCAGACAAACCCTGGGTAGAGCAACAGACCAAGGGTTAAATAAATAATGGGTTAGTGTTATGTATGAACCAGATCAGTGACTACTAGTGTCACTGCCAGAATTGAACGGAATTAGAATTTAAGTGAAATCCAGCACTTTGGCATGTCCAGAATATTGTTGTGAAAACGTTGGCAGTTTTACTGAAATCTGTCAATCTTTCATCAAATCCACTGTAGAAGGAACAAAGAAGAAAGGAGAATATCTTCATGCTCTATGTTAATGTGCATTAAGTATTAATGTACAATATTAAGATACCTGTGTTCTGGAAAACTTACAAGCACAAAGAACACTGATATGTAGCAATGAACACAATGGATCCCATGCTTTTCTGCAACCCCATACATCAGGGGTGGGCAGAAGGGAGATCCCCCAGTTTTGGGACTTCAACTCCCAGAAGCCCCTGCCAGCATAACTAATTGTCAGGAATGCTGGAGTTGGAGTCTAAAATATTGGGAGATCTACTTTCTGCCCAACCTGCCATACATAATAATATACTTATATACTGAAATCCAGTATAAAAAATTCCACATGAAATCAAACACCACTATTTAGCACCTTTTAGGTCTTTCCAAAAGATGAACCAAGAGGAATCAGATGGCATCTTTAGACACACTTTGCAAAGACAAACAAAAAACAAAAAACACCTGCTTCTATCACGTAGTTTTACCTAGATACATGTAACGATATTAAATTCTACAATTTAATTCCAATCCAAAATGTTATGAATGGGATCAGACTTGAAGTGATAGTATTAACTCCAAAATCATTTTGAGAAGAATCAGACTTGAAAGGGAAAAAAGGGGAAATAAATAAATCCATAAATGGTGTTTACAAATTCACATCACCTTTATAGAAACAGTCATAACGAACCTTCAAATCTGGTATTATTTCTGAATGACAGCCTAAGTCTGTGGAGAACACAGCATTGTAGACAGCACTACTATTTGACTAAATACAGCAGCTGAATAGAGCCTCCAATAGATCATTCAAGAATACATATTTTGGAGACACAATTTTAACTATATTATTCCTACAGCAAAAGCTTGAGTGTGCCAGAATTTTGCTTTGTTTTTCTGGCAGAAGACCAAGCAAGATTTCTGCTTTGATTTTATATACCTGTCTTCCCTCAAATTAATCACCCTTTCTGTTCAATAAAAAATGTTTATTGCCTTCTTTACCCAGAATTTCTTTTCTCCTCCTTCCACTTACTGCCAAAATATAGAAGTTTTGAAAAGAGCACATCAAAGCTCTGTCATTTGCTTATTCCTCCCTTCTTGAGGGTCAATTAATTGACATTTAAACGTAACCAACCCCTTTTTTTAACCAACCCTCTGCTTTCCAAGGACAGATTTAGACTACAAGCAATACCCAGAATGTTATACTACATAAAAGGAATTGATCAGTGTCCATGTCAACACGGATCAGACCCAAACCTTCATTTATAAATGGCTGCCCTGTTAGAGTGTTTTGGTGCTGTAAGTATTTTAGACATTGAGATGGAAAAGGGTTTCTGTGACTCTTTTGCCCTCTTTTGCCACATTAGCTACATGGTCATTTTTTCCCCTGGCAAACCAAAATTAAGCCTTCCTTGAAAAAGGAGAGAGACACTGACGATGCTCAGGGATCCGCCCACATCACAGGCTGTGCAGCCCCATCTCTTCACTTTCCTCAGGAAGCCAATGTATACCCCACATGGAAGTTGCAGAGTAAGGCTGCGATCCTATGCACACTTACGTTGGGCCAAGTGCCATTGAACCCAATGGCGCTTCACCTCCGAGTCAACATTCAGGGGCTTCTGCTGCATGCCTGTTGGTTCCCCCACCCGCCCAATGGTCCTACCACATGGAGAAGCCAAGCCCTGCGAAAGAAAGCACGATCCCAGCTACCTCTCAACCCAATATCAGTAGCAAGACCTCACCCATGTTGGGAGGCAGCATTCACTCACCATAGCGCCTACACCAAACACACCTCAGGAACGGAGCAACTTCGCCTGTCCTGTGGGACTTCTTTCCCGCATCCCCCAAGGTTCTCGTTACCAGTGACCTTTTCTTAAGTACCAGTCTCTGCCAGAGGACAGATTTCTCAGTGGGAGTTAAAATGTTGCTTTTGCCGTTGCCATTGTGAAGATACACATCACGTTATTTGGGAAGATATGTAGAAGCAGCAGCCCTAGTTTCCCCCACAGATATTACAATGTGCTATACTATGGCGTAACAGTTATCGACACCCAGACATAGAGAGACATGATCGCCCAGTCAGTTCAAAATGACTAATACTAGTGCACCTATGCACTAGATTGTTTTTTCTGTTTTTGGAACGGTTTCGACCCTAAAGCGAGCAACCTTCATCCGTCCAAGCGTGTTCCAGTGTGACAACGCGTTCTTACACACAGTCTCTCTGTCACACACACACACACACACACCTTCCCCAGCCACATTTTACCCCAGACATCCCTTGACAGCCTTATGCACATTTAAGTTTCTCTCTATTAACTACCCAGCTCTTTGCCTGCAGGGATATTTAACCCCTGAAAGCCTCCGCTCCACTTCATGTCACATTTCCCAACCTCCCCCACCGCCAATGGCAAGAAGGCCAACTGATGCCTTTTCTGGCAGGTATTAACACCGAATAGTTTCTGAGGCATAAAATCCCGCCTTTGCCTACGCAGAACTCTCTCGGTGCTTCTGGCCCCTGGGTGCATGTCAGATTTGTGGGGAGATCTTTTCTGCCCCCACCCCCCCGAACCCATTTTGCCGCGTCAGCGGTCCGACTCTGCCCGGACGTCCCAGTCGCTTTCGTCCGTCGCTCCCTCCCTCCGGGGGCGGGCTGGCGGGGGGGGGGGGGCCGCCGCCGCCGCCGCCGCGGAGGTGCGATTTTTAACCCCTGCCTTACCGGAGCTCAGCTGCATCCAGGCACAGATCTTGTAGACGGTGGCGGTGTTGCAGAAGAAGAAGAGGACGAAGCAGACGATGCAGGCGATGATGAGCATCATGGAGAGCCCGATGAAGAAGGAGGCGGCTTTGAAGGCTCCCGACGGGAGGCTGGAGAAGTCCGTGAAGCTGCCGTGGCAGCTGAGCTCCCGGGAGAAGCCGCTGCCCGTGCAGAAGTGGAAGAGCCCGAAGTAGCCCGCCTGCGGGGTGTCCACGCCGTCCCCGATCCAGTACGGCTGGAAAAAGCACACCACGTTGACGATGGCGAAGCAGATGGTGAAGATGGCCCAGAGCACGCCGATGGCCCGCGAGTTCCGCACGTAGTTGGTGTGGTACAGCTTGGCCGCCTCCTGCGCCGGGAGCGGCCCTCCGGCCCCGGCCGCCGGCCCCGCGCCCCCCGCCGCCGCCGCCCCCTCGGCGGAGGAAGCCGCCGCCGCCGCCGCCGCCGCCCCGGGCATCCTCGCCGAGAAGCGCCCCCCTCAGAGCCGGCCCGCGCGCCGCAAACGCCAGCCCCGCCGCGCGCCGCGCCGCCCCGCTTCACCCGCTCCGCGGCGGCTGCATCTCCTCCCCGCGGGCGGACGAGCGCGCGTCTCCCCGGGGCCCGCGGCGAGGGCAGGCGAGCGGGCGCCGGGGCAGCGCGGGCAGCGCGGGCAGCGCGCGCGCCCCTGCCTGCCTGCCTGCCTGCCCGCCTGCCTGCCTGCCCGCCTGCCTGCCGGGCGGCTTCTGGGAGAACGCCGGAGGGGCGGGCCGGGCGGGCGAGCGAGCGCGACGAGCGCCGCGCACACTGCCCCAGCGCGGCTCCGCGCGGGCGAGCCCGGCTTCCTCGCTCGCTGCTCTCTGCCGCCGCCGCGCAGTCGCGCCCGGGCGGCGAAAGGGGGACCAGGCAGGCAGGCGCGGCCGCGGGGGCGGAGCTGCCGCTGCAGGGGGGCGGGGGCGCAACGCGGGGGGCGGAGGGATTGCGGGGAGGTGCGCCTGGCCTCCCGCAGGCGCGCCCTGCGGCGGCGGGGGCAGCAGCCGGAGGAGGCCACGTGTTGAGGGGGGCCCGCGCGCGCGCCCCGAAAGGGCGCGTGGGCTTCTTCCTTGATTTTTTTTTTTTTAAATTTTAGAACGGGGTTAGGCAACCGGTTGCCCTCCAGGTGTTTTGGACTACAACCCCCATCAGCCCCAGCTAGCAGGACCAATGGTCGGGGGTTGTGGGAGCTGTTGTCCAAAAGACTTGGAAGGCACCGGCTTGCTTTTTCTTTAGAGCCCTTAGTACAGGGATAGGCAGTGTGGTGCCCATGGGACACCACATTTTGAGGCACCCACCCCTCCCATTTAAAAAAAAGTAACATTTTCTTACAGGCAGCTGGAATTGCAGTGAAATAGGTACTGGGAAGAGTGGGTTCAAGGAGTTGTTTAGTGTGCTGGGACCTCAGACCTCTACTTTGTACTCAGCCTTTTGAGCAGGTTACTTGACCTTTGCCACAAGTCCCATCAGAGCCATTTTTTTTGGGGGGGGGGTGTGCCAGGACAGTTTCTCAAATTGGTAAATGTGCCCCTGCTGCAAAAAAATTCCAGCTCTGGTAAGTGCAGGAGGGGCAAAATACTCAACAGGATAAGCATTCTCTTCTCATGGCGCCACCATGTTGGGGGATAGCTGCACCAGTTGAATGAATCATAGAATCATAGAATAGTAGGGTTGGAAGGGGCCTACAAGGCCATCGAGTCCAACCCCCTGCTCAATGCAGGAATCCAAGTCAGAGCATCCCTGACAAATGGCTGTCCAGCCTCGTCTTGAAGGCCTCCAGTGTGGGAGAGCCCACCACCTCCCCAGGTAATTGGTTCCATTGCCGTATTGCTCTGACACTCAGGAAGTTTTTCCTGATGTTCAGTTGGAATCTGGCTTCCTGTAACTTGAGCCCATTATTCCGTGTCCTGCACTCTGGGATGATCAAGAAGAGATCCTGGCCTTCTTCTCTGTGACAACCTTTCAAGTACTTGAAGAGCGCTATCATATCTCCCCTCAGTCTTCTCTTCTCAAGGCTAAACATGCCCAGTTCTTTCAGTCTCTCTTCATAGGGCTTTGTTTCCAGTCCCCTGATCATCTTTGTGGCCCTCCTTTGAACCCTCTCCAGCTTGTCTGCATCCTTCTTAAAGTGTGGTGCCCAGAACTGGACACAGTACTCCAGATGAGGCCTAACCAGTGCTGAGTAGAGGGGAACTAGTACTTCCCGGGATTTGGAAGCGATGCTTCTATGAATGCAGCCCAAAATAGCATTTGCCTTTTTTGCAGCCACATCACATTGTTGGCTCATATTCAGCTTGTGATCGACGACAATTCCAAGATCCTTCTCGCTCGTAGTGTGGTTGAGCCACGTATCCCCCATCTTGTAACTGTGCATTTGGTTTCTTTTTCCTAGGTGCAGAACTTGGCATTTGTCCCTATTAAATGCCATTCTGTTGTTTTCTGCCCAGCACTCCAGTCTATCCAGATCACTTTGAATTTTGTTTCTGTCTTCCAAAGTATTAGCTATCCCTCCCAATTTTGTGTCATCTGCAAATTTGATCAGCATTCCCTGCACCTCCTCCTCCAAGTCATTAATAAAAATATTGAAGAGCACTGGGCCCAGGACTGAGCCCTGCGGTACCCCACTCGTTACCTCTCCCCAGCTTGAGAAGGTCCCATTGATAAGCACTCTTTGGGTCCGATTCTGTAGCCAACTGTGGATCCACATGATCGTTGTTTCATCTAGCCCACTTCGAGCTAGTTTGCTCATCAGGATATCATGGGCACTTTGTCGAAAGCTTTGCTGAAGTCGAGGTATATGATGTCTACAGCATTCCCACGGTCTACAAGGGAGGTGACTTGATCAAAAAATGAGATCAGATTTGTCTGGCAGGACTTGTTTTTGACAAATCCATGTTGGCTTCGAGTAATCACTGCATTGTTGTCAAGGTGCTTCCAGATGGATTGCTTTATGATCTGCTCCAGAATTTTCCCAGGGATTGATGTCAGACTGACTGGTCTGTAGTTCCCAGGTTCCTCCTTTTTACCCTTTTTGAAGATAGGGACAACGTTAGCCCTCCTCCAGTCATCTGGCACTTCCCCGGTCCTCCATGATTTCTCAAAGAGAATAGACAGCGGTTCTGAGAGCTCTTCTGCCAGTTCCTTTATGACTCTAGGATGCAGTTCATCTGGCCCTGGAGATTTGAACTCATTCAAAGTAATGAGGTGTTCCTTGACCATATGCCTGTCGATCTCAAGCTGCAATCCTGCCCCTTCAGCCTGTACTTCGCCTTTGCCAGGGGGGTCATAGACCCTCTTTTGGGAGAAGACTGAGCCAAAGTAGGAATTGAGCACCTCTGCCTTTTCTTTGTCATCTGTTATCATTTTGCCATCCTTATTTAATAGCTGAACAACCATTTCTTTCCTCTGCCTTTTACTATGCACGTAGCTGAAGAAAGCCTTTTTGTTGTTTTTAGCATCCCTCGCTAACCTCACCTCGTTCTCCGCTTTAGCCTTCCTGACGCCATCCCTGCAATTCTGTGCTACCTGCCTGTACTCTTCCTTTGTTACTTGGCCTTCTTTCCACTTCCTATATGTGTCCTTCTTTGTTTTCAGGTCATCCCTAAGCTTTTTGTGAAGCCACATTGGCTTCTTCTGTTGTCTTCCACCTTTTCTTCTTGTTGGAATTGTTTGTGATTGTGCCTTGAGAATTTCCTTTTTTAAAAGTTCCCACCCATCTTGGACTCCTTTTCTCGCTAGCATTGCTTGCCATGGGACCTTACTGATCATTGTTCTGAGTTTATGAAAATCAGCTTTCCTAAAATCCAGGGTACGCGTTTGAGTACACTCGGCTTTTGCTTCCCTTAGAACCAAGAACTCAAGTACAACATGGTCGCTTTCCCCCAGAGTTCCTGTAACTGCTACTTTATCCACTAAGTCATCTCTGTTGGTTAGGATCAAGTCAAGGATAGCCGATCCTCTAGTTCCTTCCTCTACTTTCTGTAGGAGGAAGTTATCCGCCACACAAGTCAGGAATTTCCTGGAGGGGCCATGTTTTGCAGAATTTGTCTCCCAACAAATATCGGGGAAATTGAAGTCCCCCATTACTACTACATCATGCTTCCTTAAAACATTGGCTATTTGCTTTTCAAAAGTTTCATCCTTGTCTTCTCCTTGATTGGGTGGCCGGTAGTAGACTCCGACCACCAGGTTCCTTTTATTCTTTGCTCCATTTATTTCAACCCAGATGCTCTCGATGGGGCTACCAAGCTCCTCCTCCTGTATTTCTGTGCAGAGATATGTATTTTTCACATACAGTGCAACCCCGCCTCCCTTTCTGTTCCTCCTGTTCTTTTTGAACAAGTTATATCCTTCAACTGCTGTATTCCAGTCATGAGAGTCATCCCACCAAGTCTCAGTTATACCTATCAAGTCATAATTTCCCTCCTGTATTAAGAGTTCAAGTTCGTTCTGTTTGTTTCCCATACTCTGGGCATTAGTATATAGACATCGAAGACCATGTGCTTCATAGTCTGGCTTTCTTCCTACATGTGTCTGAAGACTATTATTGGGCGCTATCAGCGCTGTTCTCTCCATTGCAGTGCATGCGCCTACGTCCATTGTTACCCCCAACATTACATCTCCCTTCCCCGTAGGATTCAGTTTAAAGCCCTCCTGATGAAGTTCTTCATGCTGTGGCCAAACACATTCTTCCCAGCCTTTGTGAGGTGCAACCCATCCCTAGCCAACAGCCCATCTTCCAGGAAGTATAGCCCGTGGTCCCAGAATCCAAATCTCTCTCGTCGGCACCACCTTCGTAGCCAGTCATTCACCCGGAGTATTTTTCGTTCCCTTTCTATCCCTCTTCTAACTACTGGAAGGATGGATGAGAAAACTATCTGGGCCCCAAAGTTCTTGAGTTTCCTTCCCAAAGCTTCAAAGTCTGACGTGATCTCTTCGTAGCTCCGCTTGGCGGTATCATTTGTTCCCACATGGATGAGAAGAAAGGGATACCTGTCAGTGGGCTTTATGAGTGCAGGCAACCTTTCAGTCATGTCTCTAATCTGTCCTCCCGGGAGACAACATACCTGGCGAGTCCACGGGTCTTCGCGACATACTTGGGTCTCGATCCCACGCAGCAAGGAGTCTCCCACTACTACCACTCTTCTCTTCTTCTTCTTGTAGGCCTGGGTTTCATCGCCTCTGTTTGACTGACCTTTAGCCTCTTGCTCACTCTCATGCAGGTTCCCCTGTGATTCTTCGTCTGCAGGCTGTCCTCCAGTCTCATCTGCAAGTACCTGGAGTACTTGAATGAATGAATTCAATGAATGAATACCAGTTGCGCCTATTGCAAGCCGAGAGGAAGGGTATATATTTCAACGAATGACAGAGACCAGCCCTTGGAATGCCCAGCTTCTTTCCGATTGCCATAGAACACAATTTCTGAATGACCATCAAAACCAAGGATGATGGGTTGAATATACTGTAGATTTTAGGGACCATCTGACTGTCGGAACAGAAAATATATTCCCCTTCCAAATGGCCTCTGGAAGGCTGTTTATATGATGGCATTAGGCAGACTCAGGATACCTGACAGCCTCTTTTTCACCCCCATGGCTTCCTGCCACATGTCTCCTGGCTGTTGGGCTTACTCCTAAATCTGGAGTGAGACCCTGAACAGCCTACCTACCCAAATGTGTCAGCGCACATGCATTGTAAGCCCCAGCTGAATAGTGTAAAACAGATACAGCTATTCCCTGAAGCGTATTAAGTGGGCTAATGCATTTATGGATTAATCCCTAAAAAGACTAATAATCTTTCTAAACCTGAAGTTTAAAAGAGATTTACAAAAATAACGAGTGTCACTAAAATTATAAGAGCACATGATTCAGATTATTACAAACAAACAAAAAACACAAACCCACAATTTCTTTCAACATAGTTTAAAGTTCCATTAATGGGATTTCATGGACATTAGAATCACTGTATCACACATAAACATTGAAAAAGTGGCTAAGGCTGGAATCTGCTCAGGAGTGAGTCCCAGTGAATTCAATTGGGCTTACGCTCAGGTAAGTGGGTATAGGACTGCAGCCCAACTGGGTTATATGTTCAAGAGATTGTTTAAGGAGTGCCTAAGAGTAACATGGCTGTTAAATTAATTTGAATACAATCCCACCAGCCATGCTTTGCCAAATTCTGAGAGGAGTTTTAGAGCCATCTTTAAGGGTCCTGAAAATCACTTATTTTCCAGTGTTCTATCTTTTGAAAACCCTTTCCATACTGAATCATCTCCTGTGGAAACACTGCACATCTTACATGGAACTTCAGTGCATTGCAGTGGATTTGGTGAACATGTTCTAGGGAGCACAATCTTTATTTGAGATAGTACCAGACCTGTTAGGTGCCACCATTGTCTGGCTTGAACTGAAAGTGTGAAATAGATAGAATGATCCCCTGTAGTTGCACATTGTAGAGAAAGATCTGTCCTGGTGAGCAAGCGACCTTTCAGGGAAGCTTGTTGCTGTTATAGATCTTTTAAATGACACTTGGTAAGCTTCTAAGGGCACAATCCTATGCATGTTTAGACAGAGAAAAGTCCTGCAACTCCCAGCATGCCCGAAATTAGATAGAGATGCTACACTGGAACAATCTGGGTCAACCATGAGCCTTGGCAAGCCTAGGGAGATGTTATCGCCAAAAGAAGTGCTTTGGGCAGTGAAACATATGTTCTCTGGAATTGACCAAGTGTGGTATTTATCCTTTAAGAACCTGCCTTGGCCTGCCCCAGAGTTGGTAGGGGGTGGGAAGGAATACCTACAGTGGGAATAGTTTGTGGAATATTCACTTAAGGTGCAATCCTGTGCATGTTTAGACAGAAAAAAGTCCTACAACTCCCAGCATTCCCCAGCCAGCATGGCTAGCTGGGGAATGCTGGGAGTTGTAGGACTTTTTTCTGTCTAAACATGCCTAGGATTGTGCCCCAATCTGTGAGTTTGGATGATCAGCAGGGGAAACAATACAGCATTGGTTGTTTCCCCTGCCCCCGTGTGCACTGGTCACATGACCGGAATTACCCTAATTACCTGTGCTGCGGGTTGCCGTATCATCCAAATCCGGTGCCGGAGTGCTGTGTACTGGGTTTGGACAATGTGGCAACCTGCGGCACAGGTAATTGGGGTAATCCCAGTGGTGTAATTGGCACGCATAGGGGTGGGGGCAGCAACTGACACTGTGCTGTTTCCCCCACTGATTGTCTAAACTCCACCATTGTGTAGGCTTTCAAAAAGATCTTTCTGGAGATGGTGTGAAATAATAGTTTTTAGATTAAATGGCCAGATCTACCAAGCAGCAGCCACCTTGGATAAAAGACTACAGTAATACTCTACTACAGAGAACAATTAGTTACATTTGCCAGGAATATTCTTGCTTTGAATGTAGCTAGCTTTAGCTAGTGACAGTGACGGTATTCATGGCCTGTCAAAACTGTCACTGAATGATAGTATTGCACTGAGAAATCTAATAGCAGCGATGCTGTTTTGTTATACTTCAGCCTGCATAGAGGGAGAAATGGTTGTAGATGGGGAGTCCAGAGGGTAGCCTTGCTCGGTGGAGTACGGTATGATGAGCACATGTGGTCCACTAGCAGAAATGTATGCATAAAATGGCATCTAATTACAGGGATACTTTCTGCATCCTGAATTCCCAGCAAAAGTGTCTTGGGCTCAAATGGTAAGCCCTGTGATATTTTAAATATGTCTTACAATTCTATGTAAGCTTTTTTGTTCATTATAGGACCTTGTATCCTTATTATCATTTTATTAAAATAAAGAGTATAACAAAAATGTATTCACTAATACATTTAATACTAATACTACTAATGGCTACTAATGGAATCAAGCCTGAGGTGGCCATCAGATGGTGTACTGCAGAACTGATTCTCCGTGACTTATAATTCCTGTCTGAATCCAACAAGTACCAACACGTTAGACTCCTTGAACCTGGACTTTGCAAGATTCCACACATCACAGCATGTGTCATGAAGTTAGCAGATGATGGGAGCTGGAGTACAGCTAACAATAGATGAGAAGATTACCTAATCTCACCTGCATCTGCTGCTATATGTACGTTCAGCAAAGATAGACAAATCACTCTTAGGATTTCTCGTGGGTTTTGCAATGGTATAATCATATTGATTCACAGTCAGCATAATGAAATATGCTGACATTCTTGTGCTCTTAAAATTCTCACCTATTTCATTTTATTTCACTTCTATACTGCCCAATAGCCAAGGCTCTCTGGCACTTCACAACAATTCACAAGAAAATACAAAAACTACAACATTATACATTGGAGGCATTCAAGATGAGGCTGGACAGCCATCTGTTAGGGATGCTCTGACTTGGATTCCTGCATTGAGCAGGGGGTTGGACTCGATGGCCTTGTAGGCCCCTTCCAACCCTTCCAACCCTACTATTCTATGATTCTATGATAATACAACATTATAATAAAACATGGTCTAAAAGTTTTAAGGTACTAAATTTAAAACAAATAACTAAAAAAACAATTTCAGTACACAAATTCAGTTTCTGTGGTATTGCAGTTATCTATATGGTACAGTGCATACACCAAGCCTTTTGACAGAATAACAGAGAGAGAGAGCCAGGCCTATAGGCCTGTTCACAATTACCACCGCTAATATAGAGTTCATATGCAGTGAAATTTGGTGCAGTCCCAGGGCTTCCAAACTGTTTCCCCCATCTTCCTCATCACAACCAAGAGAAGCTATATTCCTTGGAAAAGAACTCAGATAACGGCCTGGAACAGATGTTATGGGAAGCTACGCTTTTGTGATACAGGGATGTTTCTAATGTTACCTAGGAAAAAATATTTTTAATAACACATCCATGCTGTGTCTCATCCTTTTGACCTGGTACTGCACCTGTGTTTTAATGGGCATCTGGGGGGGGGGGGTGGCTGTTTAGCATATGGAGTATGTATATATATAGTACTAGTGCATGGAGTATGTACATTATTAGAATCTAATGGTATAGATATTTGATGCCTTTCATACAGGGGCATTGCTAGGTTCTTAAAAGATCCTGGGTACAGGCCCATAACACTCATTTGCTTCCAAGTCTAAGTGCACCTCTAATATATGTGTGTGTGTGTGTTTGTGTGTGTGTGGTGTGTGTGCATGTGGTGTGCTTGCGTGTGTGTATAGATTACATACATATATAAGAAGTGTGCACTGACACCTCCCCCACTTAATCTCAGACCCCCATTCAGCATTTTGGAAAACATCCCACTTCTGCTCGGGCCAATTTGTGGTTGGACCATTTCAGCTCAGCACCAAACCTGAGTTAAGGTTTGGAAAAATGAGTCTGTATGCTTCCTGTTGACTACCATTGGAAATTAATTTTTTTTTAAAATCTAACTTTTTTTCTTGGTCAGAACTGGATGATCATTTCAGGCATAGTAGCCCCCTAGAAGGGGATTACACCTGCCTGATGTCAGAAAAATAGGTGCAGGGTTTATATTTTTACTTTCTTTAAAAGGCAACTGCCAATAACATTTTTATTCCTTGGAAGAATTGGATAAACATTTCAGGATTCATTGCCCCATCAGAGGAGATCATGTCTCCAAATTTCAGAATGATAGCCACAAGGGTTTTTGAGCAAAGGTGGCCTTGACATTTTGAGGTCTCCAAAAGAGGACATACTTCTCTCCTTATTTTCCTAGGGGACCATTGTTCTGAAAATTACAGGCAGCCTAGAGTTGTCCCTAAGTAAGAAACCAGCAAACTTTCAGAAGGGTAGGTGCAGCAGTTCATATGGAAGTTGAGTTCTCCACTTTGGGGGAGGGAGTAATTTGCTTTCCCTTCACCCCTTCTGCAATAGTTTTTTTGGGAAAATTTGTATGAAAATGCACAGGTCATAAGTGTCTCCCAGGCAAGAAACCTGCAAAGTTCCTGAAGGATATGTACATGCATGCAAATTTAGAATGACTAGAATTTATTTACATTTCACCAATATAAGCAGCAGGGGAACATGGGTGAGAAGGTGCTATTGCACTCATGTCCTGCTTGTGGGTTTCCCATGGGCATCTGGTTGGCCACTGTGTGAACAGAATGCTGGACTAGATAGACCTTGGTCTGATGCAGCATAGCTCTTCTTATGTTCTTAAATATAGAGTTGTTGTTCAGTCGTTCAGTCGTGTCCAACTCTTCGTGACCCCATGGACCATAGCACGCCAGGCCTTCCTGTCCTGCGCTCTCTCCCGGATGCTTTTCTTTCACCTTTGAGCAGTTACATTCTCCCCCTACCAATTCTATTCCCCTCCATGCAACCATCCCTCCTCATCCTACCATCCTCCAGCAACTCTTCATAAACACAGATGTCTTGTTTTGTGCAACCCCCCTCTACCTCCTCCTTGTTATGCACAAGCTCTCATTGTATCTTCCTCCCCATAACTTCATTTGTGCCAAGACATCACCAGGTTTCAGCCAATGAGTCTGTTTTCAAAACTAGGGCTCATTTACGCAGAAACTCTGAGCAAGTACTAAGTGCCTTTCTCTTACCGCTGAAGTTCATGCAAAATGAAAAAAACACAAATGACAAAACATGCATAGGACTGAGCTGAAAGGGTAGTCAATTCATTAGATGGAATTGGGTAGGCACTGTATTAAGCCTGCAGTACCATGGTCACATCATGCCAGAATCATATGCACTCTCTCCTGAAGGTAAGCCTCATTAAACATAATGGGGCTTCTGAGTAGGCATACATAGGATTGTATAAATGAGCAGTATTTATCTTCCCTCCACTTAAAAAAACAGACCAAAAACTCCTATTTTTATTAAAGCTTTCTGTTCAGAGGAACATAGGAAGCTGCCTTATGCTGAGTCAGATCCTGGGTCCTTCTAGCACAGTATTGTTGACACTGACTGGCAGCAGCAGCTCTCCAGAGTTTCAGGCAGGATTCTTTCCTAGCCCTACCTGGAGATGCTGGGGATTGACCATGGAACCTTCTCCATACCACGCGTGTGCTCTACCACTGAGCTACAGACCTTCCTATTGCTGGATAATGGCAACTGACAAACAAAACAGCCCCAGATTTGTTTCTCTGCAACCATGTGAACCCACTTTTCTCAAAGACTTGAGTGAGAAGGAGAAAAACCAACCCTCTTGTCTGTATAAAGTCAAATACAGTTTAGAACTTCTCTTGCCCACTGAAGAGAATTCTCTTTAAGAATTCCTCAAGATATGCTCTGTGTGGAATAAAGAAGAGAATGAAAGAATAGGATAGGGGAAGGAAAAAGAAAAGAAGAATGGTGATTGGAAATGTGGGGGGACAGGGATGTAGAGGGAATGCCCTAAGCCAAATGGCTCCTTTCAGAGAGGTGGTACTTCAGAGGAATTTAGGAGGCTGTGGGGGGTTTGTAACGATTGCATGTACTTAAATTAGCTTTATGAGATGTTCTCCTTTATGAGGAGAATTTGAGTCCTACAGCTTTTTCAGAGAAATTAAAGTGGAGGGAGAAAGAAGTTTGTGGAGGCTGATTGGATCCTTCACTGAACTGAAGCAACTATACTTCTGCAGAAGCCAAAGTTTCCACTTTGGGGCAGTAAAATCAGGTGCCGTGTGAAATACCAGTATTTCACATTAAGCTCTTTCTTTCCTTCCTTCTCCCTCTTCAAAATTTCATTGCAAGCAAGGTCCCAACAGTGGGCATGTAAGAGCAGAAAAGTAGGCTGATAGGGTTTTTTTACAGCTCAGAAAATACCTACAACAGAGATTAGGGATAGTGACCTCCTAATGGTCACCTTAAACACCTTCTGATTATGATCTCTAATCCCCTGTGTGGCTTGGCAGTTTTTACTTATTCTTTTAGTCTTTGAGAAAAGGAAACTTCACATATGGCTAGCACAAAAGCCACTGGACCTAACTGTCTGAAATTTGGCAGGTTCAGTCAGCTCCATAGTGGCTGCCAGGTTACCAAATTCCATGCATGTATGTGGAAGCACAAAAAAATATATAGCTCTTTGCTTTGACAGATTTTCTTGAAAATAGAAAAGTTTACCTGTGACTAGCATAAAAGCCACTGGACTGTCTGAAATTTGGCAGATTCAGTCATCTACACAGGGGCTGCCAGGTCCCCAAACTCTGTGCACTTATGTGGAAGCACACAAAAAATATAGCTCTTTGCTTTGACACATTTTCTTGAAAATAGCAAATTGTACCTGTGACTAGTACAAAAGCCCCTGGACCTAACTGCCTGAAATTGGGCAGATTCAGTCAGCTCCATGGGGGCTACCAGGTCTCCAAATTTCATGCATTTATCATACAAAATTAAAAAGTTATGGCCATTTCTGTTTTCCAATGCAAGTCAATCGGAAAATGTAAAAAGAAAGGCAATTAGGACAACTCAAGAGATCCGGGGCACAGCTGAAAAAAGATCCAGGGGCCATGCCCAGGTAGGCTTCTTATAACAACACCCCTGCTTTCATATAAGAAGCAGGACTACAAAACACACAGATAGACATCAGATACCCACCTATCAGTCTCTAGACCAAGGTTGGGCAACTAGTGCCCCTTCGGATGTTTTGGCCTACAGCTCCTATCATCCCTCGCCACTGGCTATGCTGGCTTGGGCTAATGGGAGTTGTAGGCCAACACATCTGAACATCCAGAAGTTGACCACCCCTCCTCACACAATGTGATGATTAGAGCTAAAGGACTGTGTATTGGCATCAGTTTTGTGCTTTGAGTTACCATTCACTCACTGGCTGGGTTTAGACATAACATTACACCGTGGTGGGTAAGCATCTGAGCTGCCCATGATGGGCTAGCATGTCATGTGTGGGGGTGTCTTCCCAGCCATGATGGGTTAATTCCCCCCATTAAGCCACCCTCAGAACCCACACCCTGCAGTATGGGTTATTTTATCCATGGTGCATTAGTGTGTCACACCAATGTGGGTGAAAGAGATGCCTATGGAGCTGCTCAGCAAGAGCAGTCAAAGCACTGCCGCTGCTTGTTCATCTCAAGCAATCTCTGTTCCCACCACAAAGGAAGCTGGGATACCTGCCTGGCTGGGCAGAATGACTGCAGGAGGAGGAGGGGCGGGCAGGGCGAAATAAATTACTCTTTGTAGCTTGTTTGCCAGGTTGCCTGACAGGAGCACAGAAGATTGTTTGCATAACCACCTACACAGCGCAGCTTGCCAGTGTAAGACTGTGAGTTAGTGTGACGTATGAACAGCCCCGCTGAGTGCAGTAAGAAGGCCCCGGTATAGAAATAAACCAGACGTACCAAATTATTGTTAGATGTTCGGTGATCATTCAGCAAAAGTAGCTCATTAACCCAGATTATTTCCAGACCCAAATACAGAAGAGTTGTTAATTGCTTCTGTTGGAGCTAAGTAAATGTGCTGTTTAAGATTTATTTAGTTCCAATAGTAGCAATGAACAATCTCTCTGTATTTGGATCTGGAAAGAAGGTGGGTTTATGAGTTAATTTTGCTGAATGATCACTGGACTTGAACTACTATTTGGGATTAGATCCATTTAGGGTGCAATCCTATGGGGATAGGCGGCCACCTCTGAACTTGGAGGCAGCTGCCTATCCAATGCAGGGCAGGAGAAGTGTGGACGGGATCATCTCCTCCGTGCTTCTCCTGCCCTGCATTCATGGCTAGACAGCCAATTTCAGCTGTCTAGCCATGGAAAGTTGGAACAGGGGTGGCTACAGCTGGACGACACATAGGATGTGTCGTACTGGCATTTCTGCCCACCACGCCCCCAGGAACACCCCTTTTACGCTGCTCCATGCTGCTCTTCCTTTTTTTTCCTAATACTTTTTATTCTACTTTTATCTTTATAAATGAACCAAAGAACACCAACAACATAATCATCTTCTACAGTTTCCAACATTACAATATTCTTAAGAGGACCCATCAATAATGAAATAGAGAAAAAAAGAGAGGAAGAGAGGAGATAATATAAAAAAGAGAAAGAAGGGCAAAGGGGAAGGAAACAGAAAAAAGGAAGAAAAAATGCAAAAACAGAGGAAAACAAAGCAAAATATAAACAGAAGTTTATATAACAAACTTAAATTTAAACTACATTACACATAAATTTCAAATATCACTCTACTTAAAGATTATACCAATCTTACAGGTCAATACAGCATAAGTAATCAATTTCAATATTGTATCTTCAGGCTTATAGCAAAGAAGCAAGCTTAGAATTCATTTCCATTGGCCATATCATGCCTTTTAGCTACTATATAATGATAAAGCTTAAGAACAACCAGCCAAAAATATTTACTAATCCTAGTATCATAATATTGATAATAATAATTAAAAAGAAAAGAGATCATAAAGGATAAAAAATAACAAAAAATAGAACAATTACTAATATATTTTATACTATCTATATTTTAGATAGTATCATTTCTAAATATATAAATGAGTGTGCACATTTCTGTACACCCTCACACAGAAGATTTAAATACAGTCTATCATATCCATTTTAAAAGAAGAAGAAGAAGAAGAAGAAGAAGAAGAAGAAGAAGAAGAAGGGGGGGAAAAGGAAAAGGATGAAAGAAAAAGAACAGATATACATAATCAGCTATCTCTGGCCTAGCCTGAATCTTACAGATTAAACATAGCCAATTGACAAAACATGTTTGTAAATTCCAGTTCATAGAGCTGGAGCAGAAGTCTCATGTGTTTTTCTGATTAGCCACGCCTCCGCCATTTTCTGATTTAGAAACTTCTTCATCTGACCTTCAGAGAAAATGCAAAATGTAGCAGGATATTTTAAATGATATTGTAGATTCATTTGTTTTGCCAGATTTCTCGCCTTGGTAAATAGCCTTCTTTTATCAACAACTTCTTTGGTGTAATCCAGAAATAACATAACTCTATCTCGTTTTGATCCCCAGAAAAGATTCCCCCCCTGTCTTGCCAAGCGCAGAATATGATTTTTTGTGGAGAGTCTTGCAAATTGAACTATAATCATATAATCAGTCCCTTTAGCATTTGGCACACAGAATGTATGCTCAATGTCAAGTACTTAATCAAGATGACAAAGGAAGTATATCATGCAGGAGCTTATCTACAAAAGTAAACAAATTTATATCAGTAGATAGATCTTTGATACCAATAATATGCATGTTTGCTCTATGTTTGAAAGCCTCCAATTGTGAGATTCTTGCAGAAAAATAATTATGAAAAGCTTTTGAGACAGTCTCCTGTGCTGCCACTCAATCTTGCAGCTCGTTAATCTTTGCCTCCATTTTTTGCCAAGAGTTGTTAATTAAATCCACAGCCCCTTGCAGGGTGGTGATGAATTTTGGATTGTATCTAGTCTCTTAGCCTGTTCAGCAAATTGCAAAGACAAAGTTTTTATCAAAGCAAGTAACTCCTCTGTATTTTCACCACTTCTCGAAGCCTTTGCCAAGGGAGGTGTGGGAGGGGTCGACAGCACTTTTCTCCTCCTTGGTGTTGCCATCCTTCTTTTTAAACAAGTCTTGTAGGTCCTCGAATATTTCTGGTATTCCTTAGTCCATAAACACTAAAAACTACATTGGAACACGTCAGCCCTGATTCCTCCTAATTAGATAGGAGTTTTCAAAACAACTTTGAGCGGTGATTAAGCTCTGGCAGATTTGCCTCAGAGATTTGTATCAGGAGCTCTGGGGGAGAGAGCTGACAGCCTTCTCTGCAACCCCTTCTCCAGTGATCCTGATACAAATTGCTCTTTCCTTTCTGCTAGCAGCGGCAGGTAAGGAGTGATCTATGAGGGGTCTTTGGAGGAAGGAGAATACAGGTGGTAAGGAATTTGGTGTGTGTGTGGGGGTGGGTCAGGGCATTATTCCCCTCTCAGCCACGAAGCTCACTGAGTTACTTTGGGCCAGTTAGTGACTCTCAGTCTAACCTACTTCACAGGGCTGTTGTGAGGATAAAACAGAGAGGAGGGAGATCATTTAAGCCACCTTGTGCCCCTTAGAGAAAAAGGCAGGATATAAATGTAATAAATAAAATCAAGAAATTATGGTGCTGTCAGAGCACCATTCTCATATCTCCTCCTTTGCTCCTGGGAGGGACAGAATCGTGCCCATGATATGCTCGTGTTGGTGTTGGCAATAGCAGCTTCCCTGCATAGTGGGACCATAGAAGGATCCTGTGCTTAATATTATTATGCCCTTATGGTTTTATTGGTAAGTTGTTTTAGCTCTCTCCCCTGCCATTTGTACATTTTTAATTGCTAATGTTTAGTGCTTTGCTGGGGAGTTGCTTTTGTTTCCTTGTTGTTAGCTGCTCTGGGCACTCTTGATGGGAAGGCTGGATAAAAATGTGTGTAATAAATCAATACATAAAATTACCTACATGATGGCATGGTCTGTAGCTGCACTGGTGAGAAGGTGGGGAGGTGACTTAATTCTGCTGTGGTCACTACAGTGGCCACCAAGTGGAAGTCTTTATTCCTAGATGTCTCCACTAAAACAGCTTTTTTTTTATCTCCATAGCTTGCTTACTGATTCAGCCAAATCAGGGCTAAACTACACACTACATTAAATGTGTAGCAAGCAGTTGATCCTCACCTATTTTTAAAATCTCCGTGTAAGTGTGTAGGGAACCGATCTGAATTGGGACCAGCACGCATGGGAAAGGAAGGTTTAAATCTTCCCACCCTGCCACTTTCCCCCCTAAATCCTCCCTCCAGGACAACAACAACAACAAAAAAGGAAAGGAAAGGAAAGGAAAAACCTCAATTGCCACCAATTGGAAAGGCAGTTAGACATGGGATGAAAATTAAGGCATTGGACCAAGGTTAAACCAACAACAAATTTAGATTTTAATAAGGTCTTTGAAAAGCAGCAATTAAATAGTTACTGTAATAATATTTCAGGAGGGGTGGGGAGAACAGATTTTAAAACAGTTTTAACTGTTAGCTATAAGAGCATTTGAGCTATGAAAATACTTAGGCCAAGGCCCAAGAGCTGGCAATAAAGCAATTTCAGCTCATCCTAGTCCGTTAGGAGTACAGCTTCCAGCCTCCTTGCTTAACAGCTCAGGTTCTTTTGTCTCTGGAGTCTGGGTCTTCTGCAACAATTGCCATCCTGACTGCTTCTGATCTCTCCAACAATTCTCCTTGCCTGGCTGCCAATTTCACATATACATTATTTTAACTTCTCCTGCTAACTTTTCGGCCAATCAGAAGGGCAGTAGAGTTTTGTTATGTTTTTAGTTACCATAATAACTAGGTGTCTATCTCTCACACCCCCAAATATCAGTTTCCTGGGCTAGCCTTTTGAACTTCCTGTCCAGAACAGTCTCTAAAAAGCAATCACTGTACAACTAATAGCAAAATGCAAAATGGCTAAATGGTTCAATTCCTTCATAACCTCATTAAATGGCATACAACTACCCAACAACTTGCAAATTACTATGCCAAATAGCTCTGGCCATTTTTGGTTGCCCTGCTATCGACAGGTGCTGTAAAATCCTCTTATTTACATAGGCTAGAGCCCTATTCAGGCATTTTCCATCTCCTTCATGTGATTGTCATCATGCAAGGGGGAGTGTGGGGATAAGCCTGTTGGTTCTGCCCCTTCCTGCATGTCCCCATTGCATTATTGTGTAGGCTCCCTGTGTGATTTAGAACTTTAATTCTTCCCGTGTCTGAAATCTTGTGGGAAGCATGCACAAGTAAAAATGGCTTTGCACTGCAGACATTCAGCCGCCAACATGTGGGGAGTTGTAGGCGCACTGATGTGGACATGCAGCAAGGGGCAGGGCCAACAGACAGTGGTCATCACATGGAGAAAATGCCTGAATAGGGCTTTGGTCTGAGGTGTTTTTGATTTACACAGAGCCTATTTTGGAGAAAGAGGTGTTGCATGACCACATTTTATCTTTTGATTTCCCCTTGGCTTCAAGTCCCTTAACTGGAGAGAGTTCAGAGGAGGGCAACAAAGATGATCAGGGGACTGGAAACAAAGCCCTATGAAGAGAGACTGAAAGAACTGGGCATGTTTAGCCTTGAGAAGAGAAGACTGCGGTGAGATATGATAGCGTTCTTCAAGTACTTGAAAGGTTGTCACAGAGAGGAAGGCCAGGATCTCTTCTCGATCATCGCAGAATGCAGGAAACAGAATAATGGGCTCAAGTTACAGGAAGCCAGATTCCGGATGAACATCAGGAAAAACGTCCTGACTGTTAGAGCAATACAACAATGGAACCAATGACCTAGGGATGTGGTAGGCTCTCTCACACTGGAGGCATTCAAGATGAGGCTGGACAGCCATCTGTCAGGGATGCTCTGACTTGGATTCCTGCATTGAGCAGGGGGTTGGACTCGATGGTCTTGTAGGCCCCTTCCAACCCTACTATTCTATGATGCCTGAATCTGATAAGGTCAATGCCAGGTACTTTGCTGGCCTTATTTTGTTGTATGGCTGAAGCTGAAGATCAACAAGCCTAGAAACCCTATGATCTTTGGAAGCTCTATCTTCTTGATCCCAAAGCTATGGATGTGGCTACTCATTTGCGAGGGAAAGGCACTCTGCACATGATTATGTCCTCTCTTCTTTATTATAATTTTTCAGTTGCTAGTTCTGGAAAATGTGAGAAACAGATACCGTGCAAAGCCTCGAGAACCTCCATCATGATCCTTGATCAGTTTTGATACGTTGTGATGCTGGCTCAGTTGCATGTCTATGATTTTAGCCTTTGCAAATGTGTCTGCATGTGTGTGCACACACACCAATCATCTTCATTTTTTTTACAAGCCTAAACTGGTGTTTGTATTGCTAGAGACCAAGTTATAAACCATACTGAAAACTACACGCACAAAACCAGCAGAATATTAAGCTTCAAGTCTGTGCATTAACAAAGTATTATGGACCAATAATAGTGTAAAAAACAACAGACCCGTTGAGCGATATTACTATTGCCATAGCAACAGAGGGGCTCTTCACTGATGAGCTATTGCTGTTTATCAAAAAGCCTTAACTTTTCCATTCTGCCTTTTTATTATACTTTTATTTTCTGGCCCTTTAGCCATCTCTACTCAATAGAAGAAGCATGTTTGATTTGATTTCTTTTCCCGGTGATGAGAAATGGCACCTATGTCTGCTTTTATATATCAGTTCTGTTGTGTACATCAGCAACACAACCAGAATTATTATTTACAATGTCAGTATAATGTGCCAGCATAGCTATTATGATTTCAGTATTGGTTCAACATCCAGAGGTATTTGTTAAAAATGGCAATGGGAAGTCTTGGCTTGATTGGCACCTTATGCTTAAGCTAATTTAATTGAAAGAAAGCCCTGCTGGCTTCTATCTGACAAAACAAACAAAAAGGACCCTCCCAGAAATAGAGTGAAAGATGGTGAGGATTGTTGGGTAAACACAGGAAATAGAGGTCAAGAAACAAAGGAAGGAGCCTATACTTAATTAAAAGCTACCTTCACAAAGGAGAAAAATGGCATCAATAAAGGCAGTGAGAAAGATGGTGGTAAAAGAGAAGTAACCATTGAAGGGATGGGGCACTTGATGTTGCGATAGAAACCCCCCCAAATAACCTGACATCTCCTAAACAGGGTTACAAGCCAGAATAGATAATATAGGAAGTTATCTAAACCAAACAAGAAGGATTTAATTGATACTTGGCAGCCAATTATATCTTATAAGATGCTGTTGCCGATTCGGCTGATGATGAGTAATAAATAACAACAAAAACAATCCTTAAATAACACTTTACCCAGGTGTTCAAAGCACTTCACATCTTAGAAATCCCTACAACAATTCTGTGCATATTATTGTTCCACAGGGGACATGGTAGACTTTGTACTCAGTGGTGGAGCTGAAATTTAAATCTGGGATTTCCAGATCATAAGTCCTGCGTTTCACCACTATGCTTTACCAGCTATGGCTGTGATTCAAAGTAATTCTTAAGACCATACTTTTGATACTACATCTGGAATGACATAACCCCTTGGGTTATGTAACCCCCTGTATTCTAAGAGAATAATTGAAGGGCCTTCAGCCACATGTCCTTTGTTGACATATCTGAAGTTTGAATGCCATTTCTGATGCAGTTCAGAATAAAACTATCCTGTGAAAATATTTAGTCCACAGGGCCAGCCCTACCGTTAGGCCTAGTGAGGCAGTCACCTCAGGTGGCAGATGCTGGGAGGTGGCAGCAAGATGTTGGAGGAGGGAATGGTAAACCAAGTGGCATGCTTTGTGCTACCAAAGCTATCCTGTTGCCTTCAGGTGTGTGGGAGGATGCTGTCACATTGCCCATCTTGAAGAAAGATTTAAATGCCAGTTCAATCAGCTTTTGTACATGGAATGAGAATGCCATCTTGTTCTTCGCCTAAGGCAGCAAAATGTCTTGGACTGACCCTGTTAGTCCAGCTTGAAAGCTTCCATTATGTAATTTTGCAGGTATTCTTTTTCCAAAGCTACACTCTTCTAGTGACAGAAGCAACTTCCTATATTTGCATCTTTTAAAAATCAGAAAGGTGACTAGTTGCTGACTGAAGGAGAACCCTGGGGACAGTCCAATTAAGATGCAGCATATAGCTTCCAAAGGGCTTCGGCTTGCTTCTAATTTTAGAACAGAGAATGGGAGTGAGGGGAAAGTGGGAGAAACGAATTGCTTGGCTTCACAAAGGACAGGTTTGGATTTCGGTGCTTGAGCCCCGTAAAAGCTCTTCACACAGGTGGCACCTGTTATGCCAATACCACACCTGGTCAGAGCTGTGCTCCAGCCCTCCAATAGGCAAGGAATTACAGGTTGTCATGAGGACAACCAAGGAGCTACAAAAACATATTTGACGATGCAGAGCGAATCAGCACTCTGGCATGCCATTACAGATATCGTTTGCAGAAGATCTTGTGATTTTGGATAAAGTGTAAATCCATCTCCTGAATGTGTGCCAGATGGTGGGAGGATACTGAAGGGCAAGCCAGGCAGAGCATCCTTGGTTCACCCTTTCCTGATTGATTTGTTGAGAGTACTGCTTGATTCATTGGGAGCGTTCCCTGCTTCATCACAAAGAGAGCGAATTGCAGAGCCTTTTCCAGTCTGAGAGGGTGACTGTCAAGAATGACGGCCTGTTTTCCACCAGATCGGGTCAGGCTGTCACGTCTGATGTAACCACCTGGGATTGTGTGTCATCTAGAGGCTCCTTGGCCCCTTTGCTCAAGGCCGGGCGCAGCCCCTGCTACCTGGGAAGTGCCAACAGCTGGAGTTGGTGGGGAGCTCCAGCCTCTCGGAGGCCAGGGCAGCCCACCCAGGGGCTGGGCCAGTGATTGGCTGAAGGAAAATCTGCCCTGGGTTGCCAGGGCTGGGCTTTAAAAGGGGACTGAGGTCGAGGCATGGGGTCTCCCTTCATCCTGGTGGTCCTGGACCTGCAGGCGGCTAGTCGCTATCCAGGGAGATCCATGCTTTGGTATGTAAAGACAGGCCAGGTAGATCTATTATTTTGGCTTGGGTGTGCATTCATGAAGCTCTCTTTTCATAGTTAAGTAATTTAGCTTTGTACCCTCTTGTGTAACTTGTTACTTCCATTCTTTCCTTTCCCTCTACCCCTTTATGATGATCTTAATAAACCTTTATCCAACCTTTAGTTGGTGTAATCTCTCTGCATAACCTCAGTGCTAATTTTAGTGCCTCTTGGCTTACGAGGGTGGCTACTGGGTATTTTGGGAGACTGAAAGGCTAGGTTTGGCCAGTCCTGTTTTTGGGAAGGGGATCCTTGCAGGGAGGTTGGAGCTGGTCGCGGTGGCTGGGATCCTCCTTCCCTTCCCTTCACAATGACATCCAACAAGGAATTAGAAGAAAATCAGAGCCATCTCTAGAATAGCCTTGAGCCCCTGAACCAGTTATGCTCACTCAGAAGTCTCCTGACCATTATCCCAGTTTTCCTACTGTTTTAGTTTCAACAGGTAATCACTATTGCCCTCCGGTGGCCTCTAAAACCCTACATAGCTATGGCCCCATATGCCCAAGGGCTACCTTCATTTTGATGTTTCATTTCTGTCTCATAACTGGAAGCAGGAGAAAGGGTAGTAAGGTGTTTTGTATCATTGAAAATAAACTGTGTGGCATGAGAATGCCCTTCTGCCAGTTACTGGACAATCCAGTTGGGGATCATATAACCACTCAGCACTGGTTAGGCCTCATCTGGAGTACTGTGTCCAGTTCTGGGCACCACATTTTAAGAAGGATGCAGACAAACTGGAGAAGTTTCAGGGGAGGGCAACAAAGATGATCAGGGGACTGGAAACAAAGCCCCATGAAGACAGATTGGAAGAACTGGGCATGTTTAGCCTTGAGAGGAGAAGACTGCGGGGAGATATGATAGTGCTCTTCAAGTACTTGAAAGGTTGTCACAGAGAGGAAGGCCAGGATCTCTTCTCCATCATCCCAGAGTGCAGGACATGGAATAATGGGCTCAAGTTACAAGAAGCCAGATTCTGGCTGAACATCAGGAAAAACTTCCTGACTGTTAGAGCAATACGACAATGGAACCAATTCCCTAGGGAGGTGGTGGCTCTCCCACACTGGAGGCATTCAAGATGAGGCTGGACAGCCATCTGTCAGGGATGCTCTGACCTTGATTTCTGTATTGAGCAGGGGGTTGGATTCAATGGTCTTGTAGGCCCCTTCCAACCCTACTATTCTATGATTCTATGAGCTAGTTCTAGTTCTCCATAAGTGAGATGAGCAAGCTCTACTGCTGTAATGCCAGGGCTTCTTTGGGGCAGTTGGAAAGTTTATGCACAAGTGGCCCAGAAAAATAGCACCATGTTGCATCACCATTTGAAACTATTCATCCTCATGTCCTAGGATGATCAGTCTAAGATTCACATAGAGCATCCTCTTGACTACACTATCAAGGCATAT
Organism: Heloderma suspectum; assembly: GCF_057233095.1. NCBI lineage: Eukaryota > Metazoa > Chordata > Lepidosauria > Squamata > Helodermatidae > Heloderma > Heloderma suspectum. Next base: position 105,412,321 of record NC_139464.1, read on the forward strand.
AATCCCTATAAGAAAATAAAATTATAAAAAATGGTACAGTCCTCCAAGGACTATTCCACATCAGAATGCATGCACCCTGGGCCCAGATCAAAGCCCCATAGAAGGGGAAAGCCATAATGCCAGGGAAAAGGCTAGCTTAGAGCCCTCTTCTGGAACCTTCCTATACACGAGTTCTTGACATTGGGGAGCATTGAAATATGCAATCCTTGACATGGAGTCTAAAATGGTACAATCCAGCAAAAGTTTAATGGGGTCAGTTGTTTGTCTAAAGAGGCTCTCAGAGCTGCAATTTGTGATCCCCCCCCCCAAGCAATGACCATGTGACAAATCATCTATTTTGACCCATGGTGTTAAATCCCTAGCACATTAAATGATGGGCATGACTTACACAAGCACTTTTATGAACTAAGATTATAATAGTGGAAGCAGTTGGTACAGTCCCTACAGCAGAAGCTCATAAACTGAGGTGGGCTTCAAATGGTGGATTGTTTGCCAACTATACCTGCAGTATAATTGAAAAATAATATTAATGTTTGGTATGGCATGACCATTTTTTTCCATATCGATATTTTGCATTTTCATTGGTGGCAATCTCCACTTGCTGTTTCATTTTTTAATGATTTGGTATTAAGCTGATCAATATTAGGCATATTAACTTGCAACTAACTACATGACCCAATTTACCTTAGAGTCATAGAGTTGGAAGGGACCTTAGAGGTCATGTAATCCAACCCTTGCTCAATGTATCTATATACAACTGCAGCATCCCTGTCCAGCCTTTGCTGAAATACCTCCAGAGAAGGAGAGCCCACCACCTCCGGAGGCCATCCCACCGATGAACAGCTCTTACAGTTAGGGTGTTTTAATGTCTAGCCAAAATCTGCTTCCCTATAATTCACACCCATTGGTTCTAGCCCCACCCTCTGGTGCAACACAGAACAAGTCTGCCCCATTACTCATAGCCACACATTTTATTTCCTCAGTATGACAAATTTTACTCAGTAAATATAACAAAATCAGTTCAAAACTAATGTCAGCACCTTGGAAAGCTCCATTTCTTGAATACACACTAATGGTGTTTCCACAGAGAACAGATAATGAAATCTAATACTACTACAATAAATATATATGGGAAAAGAGACACTACTAAAGATTTAAGTGGAGAAATTAAATTAGTCAGAGCTAATTCAAGACTTTTGTGGGATGTTGGTCATGATTGGTCTTGACCCAGCTTGTGAAGGTGGCTAGAACAGATTGTTTGCAGAAGATGGCATGTGAGAAGTAGAGAGCATACGATCCTTCCTTTCCATCTCCTTCATGCCTGATTTCCACTGGGAAAGTATCTCTCATCTCTCACCAAAAAATGCTGCAAACATGATATTAGCTATTGTTTGGGTATGGAAATGTTTATATAACATACTATTTTATGTCACTGGGCAATAAATATACACTTGCTACAGAGGTTTGTTGGAAATTGATATAAATCCAATTCACACAGTTGGTTGTATGGCTCTTTTTGTTACACGGGGATTGTTTTGCTGGAATGCAATGAATTGGATATTGCTTTAACACAGCTTGGCATCTCAGAATTGCCTCAAATTCTGAAAATATTGATTCTCTTATGAAGTCACTGCAGTGCTCAGCCTCACTATTTCTCAGCCCTTGCTTTCCATATTGGATTGATCAGTTTCCCCTGGATGGCCTTCCAGAATTGACAGCCAGAGATGGCAATGGCCTTAGACAGACTGTCAAATGTTGCTACCTATTGGCATGTTGCTTAAGGTTCTGTTGGACTTGGCACTCACTCCTCCTTGCTGTCTAAGAGATGCAACCTGAATGAAACCTCTCATTCTATTTTGTGACTATATCCTGTACTCTACATCAGGGGTGGGCAGAAGGGAGATCTCCAGATGTCTGGACTTCAACTCCCAGAATGTCCTGCCAGCATGGCCAATGTTAATCTACTTTATGCCCACCCCTGCTCTATTAGAAAACACAACACCTGATTTCTGAATGGTACTACATGATCTGAGATGTTGCAATCATAGCATATATTATGAGCATTTTCCTGAAGTTGTTGTTGTTCAGTCGTTCAGTCATGTCTGACTCTTCGTGACCCCATGGACCATAGCACGCCAGGCCTTCCTGTCCTGCGCTCTCTCCCAGAGCGTGCTCAAGTTCATATTCATTGCATCGGTGATATTCTGCCGTCCCCTTCTCCTTTTGCCTTCAGTCTTTCCCAGCATCAGGGTCTTTTCCAGAGAGTTTTCTCTTCGCATTAAGTGGCCAAAATATTTGAGCTTCAGCTTCAGTATCAAATAATAATTTATTTGAAAGATGGTCTCAATTTGCTATGTTTTAGAATGGCACATTTCATTATGACACAGGTCTTTATGCTTTGTTCTCACTTCATTAATTATAAGCTTTAGGTTTATATAAATAAAACTGTTTGAATTTTTTTAAAAATCCTGTTATTTGACCAGCAGAGCCCTGTGAGTCAGGGATCAGAACCTAGAATGGATCCAGTGGTGGATCGAGGGAGTGGAGCTCAGCTGTGTTGCATGTTTCCAAGGGACAGAGGCCAGCACAAAAGTTGTCCATGTAAAGTGCGCAGTTAAAAAAAATAGCAAAGGGGGGAAAGTGAGCTTTCCCCCTTGCCACAACTGGCTCAAAAGCAAAACTCCCAACCAGGCCAGCTTTTTTGTTTGGTCAGTTGGCAACCCTATGCACTTATGCCTTTAGAAGCAGTGATGTAGTGGTAAATTTTGAAGTCCAGGTGCCCAACATGATAGTCCCCATAGTCATCCCCACCACCACCTCAAAGGAGCATCCAAAAATGCAGGCTGCTGTTTTGATCTATATCTATACATACCCGTGTGTGCATTGGGTATGTGTATGTGTGTATACAAACCCCTAAAGAGAAGCAGTACATAGCATCATACCCAGTTTATTAGGATGAGCTGACAGTCATAGAATAGTCAATTCGCAAAGGGTAGCACAGAGATTAGCAGGTTGGACTTTGGCTGGAATGGCTTGAGATTGCATGTGAAAGAGGAGGACACAATATGTCCCCAAACAGCATATGATCACCAGCTCAACATTTTCCAGGAGTGCATTTTCCTAGCACCAGGAAGAAACATTCCATCTCTAAGTCAACAAATCAGTTCCAGAAATTTCCATTTCCATCGGGAGCAGGTCCTTTGTAAAGCTAATGGCCTTAAGTGCCCATTCAAGATCAGTCCCCCCCCCCCACCAATACTTTGCTTTACAGCAGGAATAACTCACAACTATATATTCTTGCTTGGAAAATCAATTTCCACCCAACTACTGTGAGGACTGTAGCTAAGCAAGGGGGGAACAGGGAAGCCTGAGGGTGATGGCGGATGATATCAGTGCTAATAAAAAAAGCTCAGTGCTTCGACCCTGCGAGCCCTGGCTCCTCTACACCACTGCCTTCAAAGCCCTAGATGGTACGTGACCGGATTGCCTTAAGGATTACCTCCCCTCCTTCTCTCTCACACACACCTGCCCAGCTACTCAGACCTTCTGTGGGGGGTCTTCTTCTGATGGGATGGGGAGCTTTTCAGTTGTGGCACTACCAGGGAGGCATATTCAGTGCCATGGCTTTCAATGGCTTCTAAGGGCCAAAATATATGTTCTGCTAATTGTGAAGGTATAACTGAGCCAGATACTCTTCTTTACTCCAGTGTAAATGTGTGTTGTCCCAATTCAGATTGTGACCAGCACACTCCAGGAGGGAAAAACTAAACTTTTCCTCCCCTCACCGAAGTCCCACCAAGAGTTATCAAGTTAATTCCAAATAACTCTGGATTTGTCTGGGTCTTTTAGATGTTGTTTTTAACCATTGTTCATAACCTGTTCTTTACTGGTGAGGGCAGGGAGGTCTGCTACTCTGTTCCCTTTTAGAATTTCTTATGTATTATTGTGAGGCTTTGGAGTCAATGAAGGCTTTTTCTCTTTTTATACCCCCCGCCCCTGGAAATGGAGGGACCAGCGTAACTGCATGGGACCACATATAGTTGTTATTGTTGTTGTTCAGTCGTTAAGTCGTGTCCGACTCTTCGTGACCCCATGGACCATAGCATGCCAGGCCTTCCTGTCCTCTGCTCTCTCCTGGAGTGTGCTCAAGTTCATATTCATTGCATCGGTGATGCAATGTAGCCATGTCATCCTCTGCCGTCCCCTTCTCCTTTTGCCTTCAATCTTTCCCAGCATCAGGGTCTTCCAGGGAGTTTTCTCTTCGCATTAGGTGGCCAAAATATTTGAGCTTCAGCTTCAGTATCTGTCCTTCCAATGAGCACTCAGGGTTGATTTCCTTTAGGATGGACTGATTTGACCTCCTTGCAGTCCAGGGGACTCGGAAGAGTCTTCTCCAGCACCACAGTTCAAAAGCATCAATTCTTCGGCGCTCAGCCTTCCTTATAGTCCAGCTCTCACAGCCATACGTTGCTACTGGGAAAACCATAGCTTTGATTATACGAACCTTTGTTGGCAAGGTGATGTCTCTGCTTCTTACTATGCTGTCTAGGTGTACCAGAGCTTTCCTCCCAAGGAGCAAGCGTCTTTTAATTTCATGGCTACAGTCACCGTCTGCTTGGAGCCCAAGAAAGTAAAATCTGTCACTGCTTCCATTTCTTCCCCTTCTATATGCCAGGAAGTGATGGGGCCAGATGCCATGATCTTTGTTTTTATAATGTTGAGTTTCAAACCAGCTTTTGCACTCTCCTCTTTCACCCTCAACAAGAGGCTCTTGAGATCCTCTTCGCTTTCTGCCATTAGGGTGGTATCTTCTGCGTATCTGAGGTTGTTGATAATTCTCCCAGCAATCTTAATTCCGACCTGTGATTCATCCAACCTGACATTTCTCATGATGTACCCTGCATGAAAATTAAATAAGCAAGGCAACAATATACAGCCTTGTCGTACTCCTTTCCCAATTTTGAACCAATCGGTTGTTCCATGTCCGGTTCTTACTGTTGTTTCTTGACCCTCATACAGGTTTCTCAGGAGACAGGTAAGGTGGCCTGGTACTCCTATCTCTTTAAGAATTTGCCACAGTTTGTTGTGATCCACACAATCAAAGGCTTTAGCATAGTCAATGAAGCAGACATAGACGTTTTTCTGGAATTCTCTTGCTTTCTCCATGATCCAGCAAATGTTGGCGATTTGATCTCTAGTTCCTTTGCCTCTTTGAAGCCCTGCTTGTACTTGCGGTAGTTCTTGGTTCACATACTGCTGAAGCCTAGCTTGTACGATTTTGAGCATCACCTTGCTGGCATGTGAAATGAGCGCAATTGTGCGGTAGTTTGAGCACTCTTTGGCGTTGCCCTTCTTTGGAACTGGAATGTAAACTGACCTTTTCCAGTCTTGTGGCCACTGTTGAGTGTTCCTAATTTGTTGGCATATTGAGTGCAGAACTTTAACACCATCATCTTTTAGGATTTTAAATAGCTCAGCTGGAATACTGTCATCTGCACTAGCTTTGTTGTTAGTAATGCTTCGTAAGGCCCACTTGACTTCACTCTCGAGGATGTCCGGCTCAAGTTCAGTGACCGCACTATCATGGCTATCAGGGACATTCAGATCTTTCCTGTATAGTTCTTCTGTGTATTCTTGCCACCTCTTCTTAATCTCATCTGCTTCTGTTAGGTCCCTGCCTTCTTGGTCCTTTATCATGCCTGTCTTTGCACAAAACGTTCCCTTGAGATCTCCAATTTTCTTGAAAAGATCTCTAGTCTTTCCCATTCTGTTGTTTTCCTCGATTTCCTTGCATTGTTCATTTAAGAAGGCCTTCTTGTCTCTCTTTGCTATTCTCTGGAAATCTGCATTCAGTTGGATATATCTTCCCCTTTCTCCTTTGCTTTTCACTTCCCTTCTTTCCTCAGCTACTTGTAAAGCCTCATCAGACAGCCACTTGGCTTTCTTGCATTTCTTTTTCTTTGGGATGGATTTCGTTGCTGCCTCCTGAACAATGTTATGGACCTCCATCCATAGTTCCTCAGGCACTCTGTCTATCAGGTCTAATCCTTTAAATCTATTCCTCACCTCCACTGTATATTCATAAGGGATATGATTTAGGTCATATCTGAATGGTTTAATGGTTTTCCCTACGTTCTTCAATTTAAGCCGAAATTTTGTAAGAAGCAGCTCATGATCTGAGCCACAGTCAGCTCCAGGTCTTGTTTTTACTGACTGTATGGAGCTTCTCCATCTTTGGCTGCAAAGGACATAATCAATCTGATTTCGATATTGACCATCTGGTGATGTCCGTGTGTAGAGTCGCCTCTTGTGCTGTTGGAAAAGAGTGTTTGCTATGAGCAGTGTGTTCTCTTGGCAAAACTCTATTAGCCTTTGTCCTGCTTCATTTTGTCCACCAAGGACATGCTTGCCTGTTATCCCGGTGATTTCTTGACTTCCTACTTTAGCATTCCAATTGTCAAGGGCTCCTTGGAGGCCTCTCTCAGTCTAATCCAGTAGCCAAGTCCAGACACAGACAAAGGGATTCCTTTCAAAGCTTTATTCTTGTTTTACAACTTAACAACTCTACAGTTAGCAACTAGATCTGAGCAGCAGAGTACCTATGCCCTAAGTTGAAACAGTTGGTCCCCGTTTGAAAGGGAATTACTGGCAGACCCCTGAACTTAAGGACTAGGGAGAGTCCCTCCCCTTTTCCCTTGGATCCTCGAGGCACAGCCGTTGTTTGCACACCAACCGGGCACTGCGCCTCCTTTCCGTGCCCTCCATCTGGCGCCGCTCTCTGCGTCTGTGTCGCGCATCCACCAAGTCTGCTATCTCTGCTCGGTCACTCCCTGGACTGCTTTCTAATCTAGTAATGCTGGTGGGAGGAATCTCCGTCAGCTGTGGGCCCTGGGAAAGAGGAGCACACTCCTCTCCCAGGAGTGACTGCGCTTCCTCAGAATCAGAACTACTCTGGGATTCTATGGGCTCAGTGTCCACCCTGACACCAATCCCCTATGATGAAGAGGACATCTTTTTTTGGTGTTAGTTCTAGAAGGTGTTGTAGGTCTTCATAGAACCGATCAACCTCAGCTTCGGCCTCAGTGGTTGGGGCCACTGAACTTGAATTACTGTGATGTTGAATGGTTTGCCTTAGATTCGTACTGAGATCATTCTATCATTTTTGAGATTGTACCCCAGTACTGCTTTTCCCACCCTTTTGTTGACTATGAGTGCTGCTCCATTTCTTCTAAGGGATTCTTGCCCACAATAGTAGATATGATGGTCACCTGAATTAAATTCGCCCATGCCTGTCCATTTTAGTTCACTGATTCCCAAGATGTCAATGTTCAATCTTGCCATCTCATGTTTGACCACCTCCAGCTTACCTTGATTCATTGATCTTACATTCCAGGTTCCTAAACACTATTGTTCTTTACAGCATCGGATTTTCTTTTCACCAGCAGACACATCCACAGCTGAGTGTCCTTTCGGCTTTGGCCCAGCCGCTTCACTCTTTCTGGCACTACTTGGAAATTCCCCCTGCTCTTCCCCAGTAGTATATTGGACACCTTCCGACCTGAGGGGCTCATCTTCCGGCGTCATATCTTTTAGCCTTGTGATACATTCCATGCGGTTTTCTTGGCAAGAATACTGGAGTGGGTTGCCCTTTCCTTCTCCAGTGGACCACATTTTGTCAGAACTCTCCACCATGACCTGTCCCTCTTGGGTGGCCCTGCATGTCATAGCTTATGGCTTCACTGAGTTATGCAAGCCCCTTCGCCACAACAAGGCAGTGATCCATGAAGGGGCCACATGCAGTTACACTGCAGTAAAGAAAAATATCAGGCTCAGCTACACCTATGTGATTAGCAGAAGTTTGGCCCTATGATATGTGTGAAAGTTTTTAGCTCTGCTCCTTTTGATTTAAAGGCCCTAGTTTTAATTTCCATTATTTGGTTTGTTGTTTTTCTTATGTTAAACCACTTTGGAGGCTGTTGTCAGGGCTGAGATATTAAAAAGCTTTTACAAATAAACAAAAATAAGATTCTGATTGTTCTCATAAGCAGATAAATAATTCTTTATTTGTCCAAGCCTTTCAGGTGTTGTTTTTAGCCACTGTTTAATGACTTGGCTTTAAAACAATTTCCCCCCCTGCTGCTCCACTTTTCTTTTTTTGGTATTTCTTATGTATTATTGTGGAGTTTTAACTTATGATGTTAGTCTCTCTAAGAGGCTCTTGCTTAGTATTTTGAAAATAAATACATACATCATGCAGATAGAAACGTAGATTCCTAAGCACTGCTTCAGACCGACCACTTCTTGCACACAACAGCCTGCTGCACTGAGTTATAACTGGAGCAGGCTATCTTCAGACATTCTTCTCTTTTTCTTTAACAGTTCTTATTCTGAAAGCTCTACCGTTAGAGCTAGAGGAAGAGTTGTTGCTCATTTTGACAACCATGAGATCGCTTCTGCTTTTTCCCAAATTTCCAGCCAGCTAGAGGCATTGCAGGGATACTGTAACAAGCATCAGTAGGAAATCATATTTCCCATCTTCCACTCCCCTTGTGATAGATTAAATATTTAGCTGTGGATTACTATCTTTGACAAACAGCAAATAACTGCTTACAAAAAGTTAGCATTTCTACTTAAGTGGGTTTCATTCAGGGCATTGACTGTTCAGCTGCACAAGACTTTGCTTTCAGTTCTTCTTGTCACTGTGTCATCCCTGAATACATAACTTGACCCAAGGAGCAGTTGGGTTACAGAGCATTAAGGAAATTAAATCCTCCTTACTAAATTGAGAAGTTCTAAGAGCAGTTCTTTATCCTAGGAGGCATTGGTCAGTAGGAGTCACAAAGCTACAATAAGGTCAAAGCCTTTGCACATATCCTTAGTCTGTGGCACCAACACTGAAATTCAGCTATGCATTAAAATATATACAGGATATTTTTCCAGGGTATATAGCCAATGATTATGATTTCAAGTAGCAGCTGCATGACTGGCCAGCCACCACCTTATAGTCTGATAGACTATCACTCCATTTCATGGCTGGGGGATCAATAACATTTCACTGCATTGCCAACTTGGTTGAACCCTTGATTTGCTTTGGTTACAAGCGCAACGGTCCAGAGGTACAAAGTGCATCATTATGCATTGCAAACTAAAACTCACTTTTTAGTTGTTTTAATACAGGAAAATCTATATATTCCATTCAGGTAGAAAAGCATAGGATCTGGTACTGGATGCAGGATTCAGCTTCTTGAGCCTCTCAGCTTTAAGAATATCTTGTAAGTGTCTAGCCTTATATGTGCAAAGATCTGCTTGAAATTATGCGGGCAAGGTGTGCTAAAATCTCAGAAGCCAGAAGGGTTGGCTGAATAAAATTCTGAATAGTTCAGGATGGCGCTTCAGCGTCCTGCATAGCTAATTCCCTGCCTCCCCAGTAACCAGTGAACCCAGAATAAATCATGATAAAAATATAAAATGAAATGTAAAATATGAGAAATGGCTCCTTTTCCATAACTGATCCACACTGCAGAATTCAGTTTTTCTCAGCACAGAATTTGGGTTGCTGGGGGTCAGGAGTTTACTGTCTTTTAAGCACAAACTATGCCCAACCCTGATTATAACTTCAGTACAGGATTGGGAAGCTTCAGTGCCAAGCATGTCTTCAAGCAACAATATCCTGCAAAATCAGCCCAAAGATGATTGTAACATAAATCAGCAGGTCTAGGCTGAAGCTTGTACAGAAATCCTACAACCGCCACCATGAGAAGTTTTGCTGGTCTTATGAAGTTTCTTCCCCCGCCTTCCTCCAAAATCTCTCAGATGTTTTACCTTTGCAAGAACCTTGCCATTGATTTTGTCATATTGCTGTAGGGAAAAAGTCAGTGGCCAATCCAGCCTACACACTTTGGCCATTTTCTTCTTGGCTGAGGACCAAAAGACACAGCCAGCAGTAGATCTGCACCTTAGAACATGGGTCTGTAAAGCAGCAGCACGAGGACAGGGGCCATTTCAAGTAGAGAAGCAGTCCTAAGAAGGGAATGCCGAGCCCTTCCCCTGTTCACTGCTTGCCCCCCACAAGCCCCGCCCATTTGATTTTTCTCTTTGCCAGGCTCAGAGACCGGAAATGAGCCTGGCTGTGGGTGGTGGAGTCGCCTGTGGAAACAGTTGGTGGGGGGAAGTGTTGGGCAGAGAAAGGAAGTGTTTAGTAGCACCTGTCACCCTCCTTTCTCTTCTCTATTTGAAATCGCCCTCCCATCTACTGCTTTACAACTGTCCAGCTCCACCCATGTTCTAAAATGTGTGTCTGCTGTCATAATATCTAGATCAGCCTTCCCCGAACCAGTGCCATCCAGATGCTTTGGACTCCAGTTCCCATCATCCCAGACAGCATGGTCAATGGTCAGAAATACTGGGAGTTGTAGTCCTGAACTGGAAGAGAGCAAGCTAGGGAAGGTTGACCTATGGCAGGTGCTATCAATTCAAAGTCTTGGGGGCAGATGGTAAATGCTCACAGATCCACTGAACACCTATGTTTGCACGATATAAACTCTCTGAAATGAGGAAAATGAGTATTTATGGCAAAAAAAAAAGTTAACCTAGTATGGATCTTGTTTTGTGAAACCACTCTACACCAGTGCATTCTTATACATGACTATTCAGAAATAAGTTCCACTGAATTCAATAAGGCTTACTCCCAAGTGAGAGTACGATTGCATCCAAAGGAAGATAATTACCTTCGCTGCTTTCCAAACTCCTGTCCCACACAGATCTGCTCCCCACACTCCACCCTTGAGCTGTCATTAAAGAGAAAGACAAATACCCTTAACAACTGGTTGTCTAGACTTAATGCTTTGTCTTGTACATGCATCAAATCTTCTGCTAACCATGCCTATTGCTAAACTCATAATGTCTACTGGAATGCCTTGCCTTGACTTGTTGATGTTGACAGATTGATCCCTGGTAATGAATTGAGCTCACAGAGATGCACTATTTCTCTTGCTGCAGTTAATGTGGTTGGTGTTATTACTTCTACAAATCAGAATGTGCTAATATAATTAGTTAAGATGTTTTACTGTTAATTTAAACACAACTACGACTGGTTCAGGGGGGTGGGCTTTGATGTAATTTTATCCCATTACTAAAGAATGTACTTTATATTCGTCTTGATGAACATTTGCCTAGAACTTATTTTCTGGTGTTATAGACTATTTTCCACATTGACTTGTAGCTATGTCTCTTCTTTTTCTTAAATTAATTACAACTTAGGGATGCAATGTTAACTTCTTTTAATTTAAGTTAGATATACAGTGTTAACTTCTATTAGTTCAACTCAGATTGAACTAAGCAGGTCATTTATAGAGGTCTTTGTATGTAATTGTCATTACATAACTGTATTCCCAAGAAAATACAGTTAAATCTGCACATGTTATAGCTACTGTTCTACCATCTTTTTATTTTAATCCCACCCATCCTCCAATGAATTCAGGCTCTCCCCTCTTCTTATCCTAACAACCACGTGAGGTAGATTCTAGCATTGTCTGCACCTTGACATGCTAGGTTTTATCAATGGCCACCATGTTATGAAATCCCTATATAGGCATTACTGGGATATACAGTCTTTTATACTCCAAGAGTGACTGTCCTGATAAGTTATACCACTTGTTTTACTGTTAAGAGTTTACAACCTCATAATATATTAAGCCAATCTAGATCCCACTTCTTTAAATGGCTGAGAAAACAATCATCGATAACTTATCATTCCAACCAGTGCTTAAACATAGATTCCCCCATTTCTTCAGTAATGCAGTATTGATCTGAAGTAGCATACTAATAAACAACATTTGTTTAGTTATTTAGTAAGTTACTCATTTTACTAATACCAGTTTCACCCATTTATAAGAGTGCTCCTTTTAAACCATCTTAAAAGTTTTTAAATGTTTAATATCAATAACAATGCTTAGGATTTCAGATATCCATATTCCCCATCTAGAAATCTAGAAATCCATATTTCCTTCTCATTTTATCTGTTAGAAAGTTCTCTTCCTCTCTGAAGTGTCATAGGATATAGATCTTTTTAATTTCTCAACCCTCAATAGTGAATTTATTGCCATTATCCTCTGTTACAGCCATGCCTGTTGTCATCATGTGAGCACTGGGCATCACTGGGCACTGTAATGTCCAGTTCATACAAAGGACTCGGGGGCAAGTCTGGTTGAGGGAGTTCTGACCAAGCTCTGGATCAGGTTTCCAGAGAGACAGGATATGGAGCAGCACCACGTAGAGCCCCAAGAAGAGCAATAAGCCAGAAGATCAACAATGCTGGAAGAGCCTCTACATTGCCCCCACAAACAGCGCATTGGGAGTGAGCCTTCAGTATGGCTCTGGCTTCCTTTAGAGTAGTTAGCCCCTCCTCCCTGTTGCCAGAGCCCTTCTCCCTTAAAGGGGCCTGGTCTGTTCAGCAGCCTTGGGCTGCAACGACACAAAAGTGGCTGCGGTGTGGTGGTCTTTTCATGGCAAGAGTCCTCAGAATCTAAGGATGGCAACACAACCTCCTCCAGACATAGGGGAGCTGGTCCCTGGGGCCTTCCTGGAGTACAAGATCCTAAGGAGGTGGGAACCTCATGACACCCATCTGTAACCAAGCTCTCTCCCTGATCCATTAATTCAGGAGCATCATCTTCTGAGGATGAGGAGTCAGAATCCTGAACCATGACACATTTACGGTTAAATGAAGCATTTCTTCTTTATCTCTCCAACTTTTTAAGTAATAATAATAATAATTACATCCTTTTGAGATTTCAGTCTGCTTTCAGCTCTGGAGTGAATTCTGTATGCTACTTCAGTCTCAACTGTGTAATTATTTTCAACCTTCAAATAGGTCATAAATAACTGCTCTAAGTACCAGGATTTTTAAAATTTCAAATGTTGGCAACCCTACAAAAGATGAACAAGCTGCTGTTTTGCTGATCAGTGGACAATGGTAATATGTAGGCATTTGTCTGTGCCCACCTTTGTGAGAGACTGCTAACATATGGAAATGATGAAACTCACCAAATTTGGGTTTGGTTGGATATGAGCCCCAGGGCCTCATAAAGTTTGCCTGAAAGAAGAGGCAAATGTTACAACCGTCAACATTCTGCTCAGTTACAATTAAAACCCAAGTCACACAAGAATTCTCAGAAGAATGCACCCTGATCTTTTCTCCATCTTGCTCCCCCAATCCTCTCCTCACTTCCCTAATTTTCTTCATATCTTGCTTGCCCAATCCTTTTGTCACTTCACTTTAAATCACACTTACCAGACAGCAGTGGTAGCATGGCTCCAGCCATGATACGAGTTCTATTTTGGCCCAAAGTGGCCTCAGAAGGTGGTGCTGGGGGACTTAAGTTCCACCCATGGCCATTAGCCTGTGGGGTGCCATGAGGTTCTATCTTGTCCTCATGCTTTTAAACATCTACATGAAACCACTGGGGGAAGTCATCAGGAGGTCTGGGCTGAAATGTCATCAGTACGCAGATGATACTCAACTGTACCTCTCATTTCCATCTGCACATCCAGGGAGGCTGTGGAGCTCTTGAACCAATGTCTGGAGTCTGCTTTGGGATGGATGAGGGTGAACAAACTGAAACTTAATCCAGATAAGATGGAGGTACTGTGGCTTGGGAAACCAACTACTTCGGATGGAGGTTTACAACTGGCCTTAGATGGAGTTGCACTCCTCCTGAAAGACCAAGTGCACAGTCTGGGAGTCCTCCTGGACTCTGAGCCAACTGGGGAAGCCCTGGTGGCTGTGGTGTCCAGGAGTGCTTTTTACTAGCTTAGGCTGGTACGCTAACTGTGGCCCTATCTGGAGAGGACGGACCTTGCCTCAGTTATCCATGCACTAGTCACATCCAGGCTGGACTACTGTAATGCACCTTTGAAGATGGTTCAGAAACTTTAGCTTGTGCAGAATGTGGCTGCCTGGGTATTGGTGGGGGTGAGACGATTCGATCACGTAACACCTACACTGCGCCAGCTGCACTGGTTACCAGTGCATTTCCAAGCCCAATTCAAAGTGCTGGTTTCGACCTTTAAAACCTTAAACAGTTTGGGACCAAGTTACTTGAAGGACCGCCTTCACCCATATCAGCCTGCCCACACTTTAAGATCAGAAAGAGAGGCCCTTCTCATTTGCCCACCTGTGAGAGCAGTCACGTGGGTGATCACACATGAGAGGGCCTTCTCTGCAGTGGCCCCACACCTTTGGGTGCCATCGGTGGTCCGCCATGCTCCATCATTGCAGACTTTTAAGAAGGCATTGAAAACAAATTATTTTACTGTGGCCTTCTCATGATATGACTGCTATTGATGCTGTTAATATTGTTGCTGGTTTTATTGTTGGCTTTTATTGTTTTTATGTTTTTATCATTTTTAACATTAAGCTTTTATGTATTTTTATTGCTATAAGCAGCCTTGGGAGGGTTTCTGCCCTGAAAGGTGGCCAAGAAATATTTTAAATAAATAAATAAACAAAGGAGTGAAAGTAGAATAATTACTCCCTTTATCTACATTAAGCCCATTTGTTTTTCCTGACCTAAGCTGGCTATAAATATTTACAGGTTAGGGCACACACAGTTTCTGTTTTGCCAAGGCTTTCTAACTGTGCTCCAGGTATCACTGGCTCCAGGTATCACTGTACAGAAAAAAAGGGAAATATTAAAATATCAAAATCTGAAGGGAAAAAGAGGTCTGCCTAGACAGCTATATACATTAAAATTAGTAAAACACATCACCTTAAAGTTGAACATTACATTATAAATTACATGTTAAACCCGTAGACAACATGTCACAACACAACAAATCAATTAAAAAGGCTTGTGTACTTTAATATAGGGAAACTTAAATGGTACATGGGGAAAAATAATTAATGGGTCATATATATGGTTTTTTTTAAGAATAATTCTAATATCATGTTTCTTTCTTTTTCTTTTGTTCATTTTATCGCCTGCTCACCACTCCAGAATCTCTTTAGATGTGGACCAGTATACAAATGTTGTAAAATAACTAAATAACTAAATAAATACACCTTGGAATTCAAATTTGATGCCAATCTACTGCCCATTTTGGTTGCTGTCTTATTCATGAATACATTTATTTCGATTCAGTCATTGTAACACAGTTACTTACAAAGTTCAAGTCCAAAATCAGATGGCACCACAGATATTACACTGCCTGATGTGGCAGTCTCCAGTTGCGCACTCATGGGACCCTAAACACTTTTCACCTCCCAGAAGCCACAAGAAATGTGAAGTTTTACAATATAGCTCTAGTCTGTAGAGTTTCACAAAACAGCTCCAGTCTACCCAGTGAGTACTCCAATACATATTTGGATTATTGGACAGAAAAATAACATCACCATCATTCCAGTAAACAGACGAGGACCTATTTTAAAACAATATATATAGAAATGTTCTGCCAGAAGAAAAGCAGGAAAGTTTGATGAGAGCCATCTGTTCTGATTATCTCCAAAATGGTGACTGGGGATGGGGGAGCCACCATGCTGATTACCTATTTGAAAGAAATTTCTGAAAGCGTGGCCACCTAATTAATATGAATTGGGTCTGGTGCTGCTGTAATTCCTGTGTGATAAATGAATAATCTAGTCACACTGTTTGTGTTGACCCTCTTGGAAAGGGCATTATGTATGCTGGTAAGGAAATAAACACAGCTGGCAGGTGTACCGCTTTTTGATTTGCTGATTGGCGAAGGCAAGGGCCGTGCCAAGGTAAACGTGACTGTATATATCACAACAGAATTATGAGGCCAAGAGTTTCATTTATTTCAATTTACAAACAAGTACACTGAATTTGAAAGAGAGACTCGCCTTCAGAAATACATCTTAATTTTGGCATGAGCAGAAGGCATCTCTCATGCTGCAAGAAACATCTCTTCATTTTCTGGGTTCAGGTGAATTCTGCAGTTTTTCTCCTTGTGTTAATTGTAAAAAATTGCGATATATTTCAGAATTTGGAAATGACGTTGGACAGAGACCATTGGTGGAGCCAAAGCATAAGGCTGAAAACTTGTGCATACTGACTTTATAGTGAGACTTAATTTGGAGTAAACATTCAAAGAATCAGTCTCCAAGGCACTGAAAGGGCAACAATCATGGAGGGCATAAGGTTGCCACATTTTTACTGGTCTTGTTCCTGTGCCTTTAACAGCAGCCCAATAGATACATTCACTTTTTGCATTTGAAGGTTTTTCCATCACAGCTGTTCATGTTAGGAGATACTTATGTGCCTCAGACTGCTGTTTAAAAGGACCAGGGCCAGAAAAATGTGGTAACCTTAGGACGACAGGGTAACAGGGATATAGGAGCCTTCAGCAGAAAAGCTAGCTGTGATAAATCCAAAATCCACTACTCCTGGCTTAAATCTAGGGTCAACCCTTCTCTTCCTTTATCATTAGGAGAAAAACAAATCTTGAATACATGGGTAATTCAGAAGGCAGTCAGCTTTCTTTTGCTACAGTGAAAGCAGGCATGCTCAGAATTCTGAAAACTGCTAACACATTCTGCATGAGAAAACCATGAAACCATTGCAACAGTGCAATTTGCCACACCAGGTGAGTATAGTTGCATGGTATTCAAGGTTGTTACTGGCCCAGACCCATTTCTTAAGCAATTGGAGGAGCTTTTTTATCCCATGGTGGGATCCACGGCCCTTTGCCTTCAAAGACTCAAGAAACTGTTTGGATTTCATCTGGGCTGGCCTGATTGTCAGGTAGGGAACACGGGAAAAGTTGGAAGTCATATCACAGGCCATAGGATGCTCCAGTGTGCCTCCCCAGTCTTCTGTTTGCCTTGACATCCAGGGGCAGGACCTCATGTTTGGAGGCTGGAGAAGGACAGCTTTTTCTCTTTCCCATAATTATACTATACATTTATTACACTTGTGTCTTTTCTCTGAAGAGCTCAGACTGGTTTACATATGGTCCCCAAGCAGTCTGCCATCAAGACAGCTTACAAGACCACTACCTGCTTAGATTTTGCAGTACTTGTGTCATATGCCTGACTAGGAACTCTTGGCCCTGTCCTCTGTAGTGAGCCACTGAACTGCACATTGTACTATCTGCCTAGCAGCTTAGTATCCTCAGGCCCACCCAGATGCAGCCCCTAAGAGCTTCTCTAAAATAGAATTCAGACCTCAGTCTGAATGAGGTTCTTCACCCCAATAACAAGAAGCCAATGTCCATAGATTAAATATAGAAATTATTTGTTACCATGAATTGTCTATTTCAGAAAAACACACGTTTTACGTCTTCAGCTGAAAGCCCTGAACATACTTTCAGGTACATCTTGTCTTGTAGGACAAGACCTTAAACGCTAATCCTGTCCTCAATCTTCCTTCAATCTCTGCGCCGATCTCGGAAGCACATGCCTCTTGGACTCATTTGTATTCGCTAAGTGATAACTTCACTCCACAGAAGTCAATGATAGAAAGCCCTACTGACTTAAGTGGAGAAAGAATTTCTCCTTTCTGTGTGTTATCTTCCCAAGGAAAATATTCCGTAAACTATCACTGATGATATTGAATTCTGTGACTTATTCCTAGAGGGTTCACCTTTAAAACATAAATAAAGCATTGTATGAACCCATATTTTTTTTTTAAACTTGTTGATTAAATTGATAAAAGCATCCCTTTCATTCACCGCTTTCTTATGGAAAACTAACTTTTTCTTTATAAGTTGTATTTTAAAGATCTGGCATCATCTTAGTTGTCCTAAACAGTACCTTTCTCAAAGTAATGATCCCTTTGCTACAGTGATCAATACTGACTGCAGTATTTTAAGAGGTTGTATAAGTCAAATACAGCAACGCCTCCCCCCCCCCGCACCCCCCACCACTTGCTTCCCATTTACTTCTTTGCTTCAGGCTTAGGTTGCACTGGTAGTTTTCAACTATTCGTTAGACAACAGCTTACAAATCCTTTACCTGATTACACGATTGTTCCTTTTAGCAGTGAGGATGCACTTCTCAGGGTGGTTCCTTGATCCTAGACTAATTATTCTAGATACCTTTGCATTGAATTACCTTTGCCACCTGTTGGGACAATCAGCATAATTAATCCTTTAGAACTAGATTGCATTAGTACTGCATCACAATTCATTCTGTCTCCAGTTCTAGCACCATTGGCAAATACAGGCCCAAACCTGATTCCCTCCATCATTAAAGCAAGCATTATACAATTCAGGGAAACAAAATGGTGGTCTGGATCTTCTTCTGCCATAATTACTTTCCAGGTGTGATGATTACTTAATGTATAACCTTCCTCTGTTGAAACATATTCTATCTGAGGTGAGGAGATATGCAATGGTTTTCCAGGTTTTTGATGGCCCTTCAACAAGATGCTCTCAATAGCCCCTCTCCCTCACCGAGTCTACCTCATCTCTGTCATGGTCACCAGCTGCCATCTTCCCTCCTGTTCTTTTTCATGATGGCGACCACTAGCTTGCTTGACAGGCAGAGAGCTAGTGAGCTAGGAGGCAGTGGGACTGTTCACACATCACACTAGCCCATGATGGGTGGGTTCTTTTGCAAACAACCCACCCCTGCATGGTTACCACACCTGCCAGACGATTGGGCAAACAAGCCACCATGGGTCCCCCTCCCTCCCCTTCAGTCCTCCATCTGCATCCCAGGGGACCTGGCAGCAGACCCATCTTGTCTGCTGCCAAGTCACCCTTTCCAGCTCAGATCACAATCTTGATCACGGTCGGAGCCCTTTAAAAAAATGTTCCTGGCCCATTTTGCTCTCAAAGGGGGACATTTTTTGTTTTGTTTTTTTAAGCGTCCTGTGCCAAAAATCAGATTTTTTGGGGGGGGAGAATCCAACCCCCTGTCCTGGGCCCTTGAGGCAACAGGACCCATGGCAGAGGGTTGGATTCCTCCCCCCTCCCCCGATTTTTGGCACAGGATGTTTTAAATCCCAATCCTACTGCAAACTCAGTGGGATCTCAGGGTGAGTTGTCTGGGAAAAATAACCCACCCTGATAAGAACGGTCCCCATGCAGATGACACAGTAACCAATGTTGGTTTGTTCAGGAAAACAACCACCATTGGTTGACATGTCATGCAAACCCAGTCAGTGGCATCTACTGTGCCGCCTTCTCACTGACACCAATGTCTGGGCCAGGGTGAGAGGCAGGTGAACAAACATATTGCAACAGAGCAACTCCAGGGGGCTCCAGTCAGTGGGCCTCTGCTGGGATATGGGCCCTCAGCAAGTGCCCAACCATGCCTACCTTTGACACCAGTGATATGAATGACTCCGTGTGGCTGCTTTACCCATGCAATTTAACCCTTGAGGCTACAGTGTTTGAGTGATGAAAATGGAGGTGAGAACCCATTGGATGCTGGGCTACTCTAAAGCAAGACGCTGAGCAAGACCTGGAAACATGAATCCCTGGCACCAGGAACCTGTCCACATCCAGGAAGGCAGACAATACAGTAAGTTCACCCAGAGTTAGGAGGCAACTAGGCAGAGGCACAACTGTTCATTGCCCAGGTGAGGTCTCAGGCGAAAAAGAGGGAAGGAGATGGAATCTCAAGGGTGCACATACACACACACACAAGTGTTTAAAACTACACCAGCTCAGGGGCACTGCAAACACGAACAATGAACTTTTTATATAATGCAATAGGACTAAAACAGTGATACACTATAATAACAGTGAAATAAATCTTTAAAATATCAAAGAGGGGAAATGAGCCAGACCTCTGAATGCATTATGGGTGGGAAGATCAGTCTATTTCTAGTCTGTGTCAGCATTACATGTATTCATTCATAAGTCCGTTACACCCCGTTTCCACATTAATCTGAAATTTTAAAAAGTCTGTTTGAAAATGCACATTTAAATACATACAAATACACATAATACACATAAATACACAAAAGGAGAAAAGGAGCAGCCAAGAATGATATCACATCTGCCCTAGGGATTATTCATGCCCCCTCAGGAAGATCACATGGTGGTTTGAAAAATGGGTCTCCCAATTGCTCCTTGAAATAATCCTCTGTCAGGTAGCAGTTCCTTGGTGAGTAGGATGAGAACAGAGGGAATTTCATAGGATAGACAGAACGTTGGGGCAGAGCAAGGTTTAGACCCACCTACCTGGGAGTGAGATCCACTTAACTCAATTGCCTGGTTTACATGATCACTGAGACCATGGTAGCTTGTTTAAGCCATGGCACATGCTGGCATGTGCCAGGCACCATTTGCCTAATTACCCGCCTGGGTGCAGCTTGTCATGTCATCTGAACCCGGGTGGCATGGTTTGTTTGAGAGGGAAACAACCCTCAAATAACCCATGGCCTGCTGTTGTTTAAGCAGCAGTGATTGTACAAAACAGCTCACTGGGACTTATTTCTGAGTAGAAATGTGTAGGATTGCGCTGTTGGTTAGTGATGACATTAGAGCAAGAAGACAAAGGCATTCTGTTTAAATCCATATGGCTTCATTCAGATGGGAGCCCATCTGACTCTCTTCTGAGAGCATCCATTCTCTATGGAAGTGCTTACAGTAAGTTTCTGTGCAAGACTGGAGATGGAGGTAGTCATAAAACCTGCTGGGAAAGTGCCATTAAGTGCAATGTGATGATGATGTGAAAAGTCTGCTTAATGGACATGAGTGAGCAGTTTTACTTGTAGAGTAGCAAGGAAAATGCCACTTAAAGCTATTTTCCTGAGATGAACCTATGAAATGAGAAAAGCTCTTTACATCTGTTTCTTTTATCAGAACAGGAGATGGTTGTTCTTATGAAATACATGTTTCCCAAATTAGCCATGGTAAATGGTAGCAGCCATTGCTTGAATGGAGGAAGTAGGATCTCGCCCCACTGGAAGAGCGGTGATTAACTGCCAAGGTGCACACATTGATCACTGAAGACAATTGTACAAAAAGAGGCTAGGGCGGAGGCCGGCAACCTGGTGCTGCCCACATATTTTGGACAACTCCCATCAGCCCCAGCCAGCATGGCCAGAGGCTAAAGATAGTGTTGTAGTCCAGAAGACCTGGAGGGCACCAACTTGCCTACCCCTGGGCTAAAGGGAAGGTCTCTGTCATATATAGGATCACCAGATTACTCTGTGGCGAAGTTACAATAGCATCAGAACTCAAAAGGTAGGGGAAGAGATGGAAACAGTGGAGACTGGTGGCTCCGATTTCGGTGGGGCAATTAACCCATTATGGGTTTCAGTCAGAACCAGCCAGAACTCTAATGGAGCATTCCAAGATGCTGAACCTGTGCTTTTTTATAGGATTCTGAACCTTGGATAGCTCCTTTAGAGTTCTGGCTGGTTCTGACTGAAACCTGGAATGGATACATAGCCCCACCGAAATCGGAGCCACCAGCCTCCACTGTATGGAAGCGATATTCTGCAACATTTAGGTATCTGGAGAAATAACGCAGGGGTGTGTGTGTCTCTCTAAGCTCATATTTAAACAAGATTAAAGATTCTCCTTTTCACTCAAGTGTTCACTGGAGTGTGAGGTACCCCATCTTTGTGCCCTTTTCCTTTGTGAAGGAATGTGGCCCAAACCAACATTAGACTACCTTTGACTTTTAGCTGAGGTGATGGCATCTTTCCAGCAGGGAGATTTTTCAGTCTAGAGGCAAAGGCCCCCCAACATGAAATGGGTAGCTTTACTTAGCTGCCATCCCTGAAAAGTTTGGAAGGCTTCTCCTAGACTACCCGTGAAATTCAGCCACATCCTCACACCTACCTTGAGCACAGCTGTACCTGGCGTCTGGATGTGAAGCATCCACTCCCAACCCCATTTGCACCCATCACCCTTCACATACATTTCCAAGCCCAACTCAAGATACAGTTTTTGAGGGGTAAAGTCTCTTGCTAACTTAGGTTCTCAGTTTGACTAAAAAGGGGAAATATTTAATAAGTGGAAAATAGCAAATGGAAGTAGAACAGGTGAAGCAGGATGTTCTGACTCGGGGACAATAAGATGCCCAGTAAGGCAGCAAGAAAAAAACATCCAATTTCACCACCCACAGGATCTTTAACCTGTAATAATATACATGGGGGGGGCTATAACTATATGCAATGGAGTTTGTAGCTATAATATCTGTTATGTCTAGTTGCATATTTGGATCTTAAAATAAAGATGTAAAAAACAGTACTTTCAATTATTTATTTATTTATTTATTTTATTTCATTTCTATACCGCCCAATAGCCGAAGCTCTCTGGGCGGTTCACAAAAACTAAAACCAAACAACACACAATAAAACAATTTAAAATATATAGAACATTAAAACCACAATATAACAATACAACCACAATAAAACCTAGAAGCAGTACAGGAGTTTAAAATACAGATTTAAAACAGCAAAGATAAAAATTTAGAAAGCTAAAATGTGGAACTATTCAAGAGAAGCATTATTTGTTGTTGTGGGGAGGGACATAAAAAAAACCCATGCTAACACCCATCCAGGAGCACCATAAACATTGGTCAGACTGACTGTAATGATGGGACTGACTGAGGGCTCCTTCATACTGGGCTTTTATACTGCGACTGCGATTGCTCCTTTGCTTTACATGACGCCATGACCCTCCAGGGCGTCTCCTGCACTAAATGCCCTTTGTTCCGTTTTTAATTATAGATTGCAGATAATGAGCTATCAAAGTACCCCCGTTGTGTTCCACTTCAGTTTCCTCCATGAAAAGAGTTTCAGAGGCAAGAAGAGGAGCGAGATCAATGACAGATAATGGAAGACTCAAATAAGGGGGAAAGGGGGTGGAGAGGAGGGGGGAAAGGGGAAGGGGGAAAAGGAAGCACATGTAAAGAGAGTCAGTTGTGACCCTGCATTTAAAATGGAAGCAGAAAGCCACATTTTAAATGCAGGATTTTAGGCTGGTGTAGAAATGCCCTGAGAAAACACAGCATAGGTTACAACAACTGATCTTCCAGGGCCATATGTGGCCTGACTAAGTCCACCAGCTGTCCAAACCACTGTTCAAAGCTCTCCCGTAGTAGCCCTTGGTTTTCCTCAACTCTCAAAACTTTAAAAGACATGGAGGACAGCCAGAGCTTTCTCAGACCTGAAAGGCGGCTGTTGGGCAGCATTTTAACATGATGTCCACATCTTCATTTCTGCTATTTGCAGCTCACTTGTCTTTGAAGACAGGAGCCCAAGTAACAGAGACAGGAGTGAGTCACTTTAAAGTGTTCTTAGAATTGTCTGGAAAATCTCATGACACCAACAAGCTCAGGTTTGGTTTTGTTTTGTTGCTGTATCAAAGGTTTCATTGCAGTGTGGTTTAACCCTTTAGGAACTTGATGGATCACTTTGACATGGCCTGGAAAGATTCCCATTTCATTACATACTATGAAGTAGGGATGTACGAAAGTCCCTTACCTGAACCCAAAAGTTGATTCGCAGTGGGGGGGAGGCGCCCCGTCCCTCCCCCCAAGATTCTGGCCGGGGGGGAGGCGCCCCATCCCTCCCCCCCGAAATTCTGGCCGGGGGGAGGCGCCCTGTCCCTCCCGCCATGAATCCTGTCCTGCTGGGACGCAAATGGCAGCGGCCGTAGCTGCCGCCGTTTGCGTCCCTGCAGTCAGCCGTGATAGGCTACATAAATGTTTATGTAGCCTATCAAGGCTGAGTGAAAAAACAACAACAACCGCGCGTATGCAAATGGCAGCGCCCATGGGCGCCGCCATTTGCGTTCCTTATTTTGGCACATGTAGTCTACGTAAACATTTACGAAGACTACGGCGAAAATAAGGGGAATGCCCATGGGCGCCGCCATTTCCGTACGCGCATTTTTTTTTCTCCACTCAGCCGTGATAGGCTACGTAAACATTTACGTAGCCTGTCACGGTGTTTTTTAAAAATCTAGCCGTGATAGGCTACGTAAATCTTTATGTAGCCTATCATGTTTTTTGTTTTGTTTTTTGTTTTTAACTTGGAAATGGCGGCGGCGGCAGCCGGTCGGAAGACTGGCCGTCGCCGCCGCCAAACCGCCGCCAAACCGCTGCCAAAGCCGCTGCCACCAGGGACATTCACACAAGGTAAGTCCCGTCCCGGGGGGGGGGGGGAGGCAGACCGTTTCTCCACCAATTTCGGGGGGCCGAATGCGCTGGCATTCAGCCTCCCCGAGATTCGTGGAGAAATTCTCTGACATCCCTACTATGAAGTTCTCCCCACTTCTATGAGCGGTAGAAAGTTCAAGGGGCAACATGACAGGATTGGGCTTCCTTTGAATAAAAGAGGATTAGAGACTTATGGTGCCTTTGTAGTATGTGCTATATTTACAAATATACCAGGAGAGCACATCCAAATCTTGGAAGCACAGAGACACTCCCACAGCAGGCAGCAGATCTTTAGAGAGCCACCTGTGCTGCCACCCCCAAAGGCTGCACCCCACCCCACCTAATTCTAGCTAGAAACTCTTAGCATTGGCTGAGTTAATGTCAAAGGACACCCTGGCAAGCTCTGCTTTGCAACACACTCATGACCAAAACAGATCTTAAATCAGTCAAGCAGCTAGGTCTTTTGTTATTTTTACTCTAGAGTAGGCACAAGGCCTCCAATCTGGATCTTTAAAAAACCCCACACCCCATGCCAGGGATTTGATCTGAATCATGAGACCCACTTTTAAATTTTGACTCTCTCTCCCATGCCACCCTCTTGGGTTTTCTCCTTCTTTCTCCTTCTTGTTTTTTTTTTTTTAAATCACCTCTGAGAATTGTGTGTGTGTGTGTGTATGTGTGTGTTGCCTTGGTGAGACCTAGTTTGTGGGTCCTAATCCTAATGTGCATGCGTGCATTGGCCTTCTGTTACTAGCGCACACACATTTATTTTCTTCCTTTGATTTATATGCCATTCCTTAATAATGTTCTCAAAGCAGTTAACAGTAAAACAGCAAAGATATTGAAATCACATTAGAAAACTTACAACAAATAAAATGCATTCAAGACCAAAAATGTTTCTGCCAGCTTTCTAAAGGAAGACAGGAAAGTGGACATGTAAGCTTCTCTAGGCAGAGAATTCCATAACTGTAGTGCCACCACCGAGTAGTTCTTAAAACTTACAGCCACCTATCATACCTCAGAAAGCAGGAGTACTTGTAAAAGGTCTCCTCAGAAGATGCACATGCATGAGGAGAAACCTATGGGCACCTATAAGAAGAGACATTCATTTCAAGTAAGCAGGGCCCAGATCATGCAGGAGATTTTAAAAACTAGAATCAGCACCTTGAGTTGTACCCAGAAACTGGCAACTAATACCGCTCTTTAAAGGACAGGGTTAATATGATCTCTATGGCCAGCTCTTGTCAGGAGCATGGTCACTGTATTCTGGACTACATTCTGTAATTTATGAACAATCTTCAAGGGCAGACCCACACAGAGTACATTATAGTAGTCCAATCTAGATGTTCCGAAGGCAGAGGCAATGTCTCGATTGCTGAGGAGAGGGCCCAACTGGTGAATCAAGTGTAGCTAGGAAAAGCCACATCTTTCCCCACCTTTCTTGACTGATGAAGCATGTGTGCATCCAGACACTCTTTCGTGAGTACTGTCTTCTGTATTAGAGAGGAATTGCAAAGCATGGCTATGCAACCCCTCCTAATTTCCCCCTATACAATATGGATTGGGAGATCAAACAGGAATTCATGCCTGCCTGGTGGGCTAGAGGTCTGAAGAACGGGTATGGGGAAAGGCGGGGGAGCCCTTACATAATTCACTCTGCCAAGGACAAAATGCTGAAAAAGCCAGAGTAAGACTGTGTCCCTTTCATTATTAGCAATCATGACACTGAGTTGCACTTATGTAGCCTGTCCCTTGAAAGTGCTTCCCAGTCACATTTTGTGGTCTGCATTTTCAGTGTCAAGTGTTATCGATATTAACATGAGTATTTCAGAAGGCTAAAGTTCCTACATAACAGACAAGCATACACCATCACTGGTGCTGTTCTGCTTCAAGGATAAGAGGAAGAAACAATACCCTGAAGCAATCTTTTTTTCATTCTTTTTTCGGGTAAGAAGCATAGAACAATTTGTTGAGAGTAATTGCTTAGGGAAGTTACAAAACAAGCTTTTAGGAGGAGACTGTAAAAGATCACTCATTACTAGAGCTACAAGGTAGCAAGACAACATTTCAATCTGTTTGTCGAAGCACTTGCAATTCCCCTTTTCAAAGCTGGTGAAACAATAATGAAATTCTAGCAAAGTCCGTCTTTGTCTGTGGCAGCCTAACTTACAGAACTGTATAGCTAGAGAGCTAGAGCAACTGCTACGATTGAATGGGGATGCCCTCAAGAAGGTGCTGCATTTGCCTGGCGTTCGATACGCGCCAACCTGGGAGAGGGTGTTCTCAATACAACCCCCACCCTCCCCGGGCAATGGTAGAACTTGCTCCCCCCTCATATATGGTTGGCACCGAGTCTCACAAGCTTTCAGAACCAACGGAAGACCCAGGCTTTTGACTGAATTTGTTTTGCTGCATTATATAAACTGTTATTTATCCATGTTACTATTCTCCCATGTTTGATTGAGGGGGTTGATTGATGTTGTATGATTTTATTGTGTTTTATTAAGGATTATTTTATAATGAAAATGAGTAATACATTCACTGTTTCACTTCTGAATGTGCTGCACCGTTTCCGACCGTTTGTTAGCTCTAAATATACGTGAAGTATTGAGAGTAACAAGTGGGACCTGCAACAAAATGCTGCTGTGTATTTATTTGTTTGTTTGTTTGTTTGTTATATTTAGATGCCACCCAATAGCCAAAGTGCTCTGGGCAGTTCACAACCATTAATCCTTACCTTATAAGATAAGAATGGGACTACAACTCCCACTATCTTACAACTCCCATCATCTTTGACCATGCTGGCTGGTGCTGATGAGACTTGGAGTCCAACAACATCTGGAAGCTCATAGGTTCACCACCACCACCTGGCTGTTCCAGCCGTTCCTTCCTCCAGGTTACTCCATTCCAACCCATTCTCTGTTTTTCATTCCAACTGACACTCAACATTCTGCAGCTGCGTTAAGGGAGATTGCGCCCTTAGACTGTTTGTTGTTAAGTGTTTTTTTTTGTTTACTTCTGCAAATTGTGGGGTTCCATCAAGCATTCTGCCACCTCTCTAGTTTCTCAACAGCTTTTGCGTGGCTTAATTTCTGTCGGCACTCACCACCTATGCACTATTAGAAGTGATTGACTTCTAATGCAGTTAACCACTTCATGTGGCTGTTTAAGTAGCACAGAGAATATTCACAAATCTATCTATCTAAAATTATTTCTAGTCAAAGAATAAAGGGTTAGCAGTGTTACAGTGAATCCTGGATTCCTGGGTTCAAATCCCAACTCCTCTGCTATGGATTCAAAGCATGCAGCTCTGACAAATTATGCTCTTTCTCAGCCTCTGTTTCCACTCCATAAAGTAGGACTAATCGTGATCTATGACACAAACTTTCTTGTCAAGATTGTAAGGAATTCTGAAGATTACATAAATAATAAATAGCAACAGGATGCAACTGGGTGCCAAGTTTCCACATAGACCAAAACATTTATATTATTATTGCTGTTGGAGAAAGGTTCATATCCCACTTCTAGGAGTTACAACTGGGAGACGAGAGGCACCAAGAATTGGTTGGTAGCTGTGAGATGGTTCTCTAAGGCTGCATTCCTATGCACATTTATATGGGAGTAGGCCCTGTGAACACAGTAGAACTTACTTCTGAGTTAACCTGCATAGGATTACTTTCTCCAACAACAAACACTAGAAGAAATTATAGTGCTGATAATATCTAGTATGTATAAGTGTAATTCTACTTTTTAAAAGGCCCATGATAAATTCTCTTCTTACAGATTTGAAATTTCATACCACTAGGGAAATAGAAACCTGTATGTTTTGCTTCCTGCTCTTTATTAATGTGCTATTGTTAGAAACGCTGTTGATTGCCCCACACGCCTTTAACTCTGTCGTCTCATTTCTATGCTGTCATAATGGATTTTTGGCCTGTACTTCTCAGGGACTGTTACTAGAGGGGAGGAGGGGAGAGACCACTTGTCCTGGTCTCATGTCCCTGGTCCTTTTGAGGTGTTTATTTTTCCCCTACACACTTTTCTTCCATTTCTTTCTTAGTCTATGGATTGCTGAGAAACATTACTCAAAGCTCACACTTACATCAAGGGAAATGTAAAACAAGTCCTATGAGGAAATGCCAAAGGTGTTGTGCATATTTAGTTTGGAGAAGACGGAGGGGAGACATGGTAGCACTCTTTGGATACCTGAATGGCTGTCACACAGAAGAGGGCAAAGACTGTTCTCTGCTGCCCCAGAGGTTGGGACTAGATCTGATGAGCTTAAGATAAGAAGGGTAGATTTCAGTTGAACATTCGGAGAAAATCTTTGATGGTAAGAACAGCTGGAAGATAGAACCAATTACCAATAGGGGTGATCTCTCTCTCACCAGAGGTCTTCAAGCAAAGTCTAGACAGCCATCTGTTGCAGATGTTCTAGCTTTGGATTTTGTGCATTGAGCAGTGTGCAGACTGGCATCTCCTGGAAGAAGGATGGTACACAAATGTTGTAAATAAATAAACAAATGGCCTATAAGAGCCCCTTCCAACTCTAAGGTTCTGTGTCCTTCAGATTTTGAGTAAAATCCTGACTTCATTGAGTTCTGTGTGTGTGCGTGTGTGTGCGCGTGCGCATGCGCACGTGAGAGAGAGAGAGAGACCTTGTAACTGATTTCGGTGACTGAGAAGAATCTTAGTTTTTCTTCCTCCATCTGTCTCTATTGATATCCCACCCTCCCACTACTTTTAACAGGTGCCTACGGCTTTTTAAGATGTTTTGGTTCTCCCACATTTCTCATCATGGTTGCCTTTCCTTTCCAGTCTCCTCCACAGCTGATGAGCAAGTGGTTTCCAAGTATGACTGAGACATTCAAGGGTATATTTAAGTATATTCACAGTATATGCTGATTACAATAAGCCACGTTATATTTAGATTACTTTAAACCTAGAGGGATAGCTACACAAAGCAGAGACTGACCTTGCTGATTTAGAAGTTTCACACCTGGCAAGAAGCAGGTGAAGAGGATTACAAGCATTGCCAGCTTGTTGAAACTACTTCGCTGAGCAGGAAAGCAAGCGTGGACTTGGCTAGGGCATTCCAACAGAGTGGTATTTCTATAATAACTTATAATATGCTATTATACATGTAGTAGGAATAGGATGTCACTCTGTGGCATGAAGAGTGTTCAGGAAGTAAGGAGATGTTAAAAGATGCCTTCTAAACATATGTGTCAGAGGCCCCTGGCCGGACTCTGCAGCATGAGCATAGCCCAGTGAGCTGTTTTAGGTTCTTAGTATCTGTAGATGGAGATAAGGGCTCTGTCTCCATACCCAGTGAAAACATAAGAACATAAGAGGAGCCCTGCTGGATCAGACCAAAGGCCATCTTAGTCCAGGATTCTGTTCCCACCAACCAGATGCCTACGGGAAGTCCATAGGCAGGACATGAGTGCAATAGCACCCTCCTGCTCAAGTTGCCCAGCATACTGCCTCCGATACTGGAAATAATATATAGCTAGCTATCCTCCTTTATGAATTGGTCTAATCCCCTTTTAAAGCCAAGTTGGTGGACATGACTACATCTTGTGGAAGCGAATTTCATAGTTGAACGATATGTTGTGTGGAAAAAGTACTGCCTTTTGTCTCTCGAATCTCCCACTATTCTGCTTCTTTGGATTACCCAAGTTCTAGTATTATGAGAGGTTAGTATTATCCACTTTCTCCGCATCGTGCATAATTTTATAGACCTCTATTATCTCCCCTTACTCCTCATATTTCTAGGCTAAAGAGCCCAAAATGTTGTAAACTTTCCTCATAGGGGAGTTGCTCCCTTGATAATTTTGGTTGCCCTTTTCTGCACCTTTTCCATCTCCACAATATTCTTTTTGAGGTGCAGTGACCAAAACTGCACACAGTATTCCAAGTGTGGTCACACCATAGGTTTGTATAAAGGCATTACGATATTGGCAGGTTTATTTTTGATTCCTTCTCTAAAGATTCCCAACAATAGCCTCCAAGGGAGGGGAACTAAGTGGTTTTGTAGAAGCTGACTTATACCAGGGCTGGATCTATACTTACCCCCTTTTTTCACTTCCAATGAGGTTTCACCGCCCGCCTTTCACACTACGCAGAACCCGCCTCAAATTGGAACCAGAATTTCCCACTTCCGTGCTCCCGCTTTCAATACCCAAATATGTCGGTATTTCCCCTTAATGTGCTCTGATTAGGGGTGTACGAAACCCCACTTACCTGGCTTTGCCAGGTTCCGCAGGTGTGGGGAGGTGAACCATTCCTCCCCCCGGAATCCTCGATGGGAGGTGGAGGCGATCTGTTCCTCCCCCTGGAATCCTGCCCGGCTGGCTCTACTCCACAGCCAGGCCATGGAGCCGCCGGCCGGGCCAACCCGCAGCGGGGCCTTCATCCACTGCCCATTTGCGTCCCTACACCAGCCCGTGATAGGCTACGTAAATACTTACGTAGCCTATCACGGCTAACGCAGGGACACCATTTACATCCATTTACGTAGATAGGCTACGTAAGTATTTATGTAGTTATGTAGTCCAGTTAAGGGGAGCCACTGAGTGCGCCTTGCCCAGGGAGGGGCTCCCCTAAATCCTGGAGCCACCACTGATTTGAGGAACATAAAGGGCATATTTACACTACATTATATTAATTTTATATACCACTTTTATGCCTCCTCACAAAACTATAGTTCCCAGAGTTCTCTGGGGAAAGTGAATTATCTAGAAACATTTAAGTATAGGTATGTTTAAAGCAGGAGTGGGAAACTTGTGGCCCTCCAGATATTTTGACCTCCGACTCCCATCAACTCTCACCACTGGCTATGCTGCCTAAGGCTGATGGGAGTTGTAGGCCAAAACATCTAGAAGTGCACAAGTTGCCTACCGCTGGTGTAAAGGGTGCAAATCCTTTGTGTCGAGGTGACTTGACATTTTCCTTCTTGGATCAATCAAGACACAGACTAGTGTGTTACAAAGGAGCCCTGTTTCCCCTATGACAAAACCTCATGTGTGAGAGCAATTGCAGTAAACTGGTATGCTTCACAGAAGGGTAGCTGGGGCCCCATCTACATGAGCCATTTACTCTGGCACTGTGGCAGTCTGAGAACCTTCAGGACATACAACACAGTCACCAGGACGGCCACTGTGATTATGTACAAATAGTTGGCATGGTAACGAAGGAGCAGGCTACCCACATCTTACCAAAGAGGAATGGACAGACACAAAAGAACCCCTAAAATACCAAACAGCCACTAAAACCCGAAGTGTTGCACCCTCACCCGGGTGTGCAGCTGCGCATTTAAATATAACGGTAAAAAAAGAAGACGAGCAGCACGATTGCTGCAGTTTATTTTGCTTTAATGGCCAGGTGTCAGGGCACAGCAGATTTTTCCGTTAGAGAAACCGCGCGTGTACCACAGCAGAAGCTAATTCGCAGCTGCAATGCTGCGCAGTTACAATGGAGCGAACATTGAAAGCAGTCTGTGGAGGTGGCCCCTGGGCTGGTCTGTCACAGCAAAAACAACAAAGAGTCTTATCGCACCTCAAAGACTAACAACTATATTATGGCATATTCAGTGTGTTAGTCTTTAAGGTGCCACAAGACGCTTTGCTGTTTTTGATATACTTTGGTATGTGACTGAGGTTGTCAATTGGCCAAAAGACAAAAATAAGCAGCCTGGCCAGCTCTTGTCCCTGTAACAGAGCTTTGATTTGCAGAAGCCCAGCAGGCAAGCCTTTCCTGGCATGGAGTTGAACATGATCACCTGCTAATTGCTGCAGATCAAACTGATGTTAGGAGCACAGCTGGTGGGTGGGGGCTGGTAGGTTGGTTCAGAAGTTGGCAAGGCTATTAGTGACTTTTAAAACACACACACACACACACACACACACACACAGAGATTTCCACAGCTCGGCTCTTAGAAGAACTTAAAACCCATTTAACAGTACACTTCACTCAGTACCTCTAAAGTATGAATCTAGAATTTAAATGACATGGTAATTTAGTGAGTAAGAATTCCAGTAAATAGAGAATCTTTTTAACAACGAGACAATGCCATGACAATCCTTTTCAGTTTTTGGAGAATACTAGGAGAATGGATGGTTCATCAGCTGCAGCCTCCAAAGGCAGACCCCCCCCCCCCCATTCAGGCTTGCCAGGGATAACGTCTGAACAAAAGCAACTGCCCAGCGCCTGGCAGAAGTCAAGAGCTTCAGTGAAGTTATCCCATTAGGAAAATATTTTCTGTCTCTTCCATTGTGCTGAAGTACATTTTCAGACAGGTAGGAAAGTGGGATGGTGCATGGAATTATGTACATTTCCTAAAGCTTAATCACCACCCTGTCAGACTATGCCACATCATTCATGGTGAAGAATCCATTTGATGCATCTTCTAGAATGGTGGAATCTCAGCACTTCCTGAGAACGTGTAGAATATTTTAAAAATTAAATAGCACAATATCTGTTTTGTGGCCTGAGGATAGGGGTGTATACAGATTCCTGTGGTTGTGGTTTAGTAGGCTTAAGGACAACAGAGTTTTCCCCTTCCTTTGTATCTTCACTTAGTGTGTCTTTGCTCCTAGTTCTTCAGACTTCCACAAGATCAAAGAGAGGGAGTGAAGGTGAGGGAGAAGAGATCTCCTTTCTTAACCACTGCTGCCCCCAAAGAGGAAGCAGGAAATTCAGTCAGACTGATTCCACCTTCTTCCAGATGTGCCAACATTTTCAACAGCACACGGGTCTATAACCTGTGCCATGTGTGTAGCCATTAAAATCTGTTGAGTAGAAAGGGCTGTTAGGATCACAGTGTGCAGATGTATAGCTGGCTGCTACCAAGTATGCCAATGCTACAGAATTTCATTTCTACACAGAAGGAAAGCACCCAATTCTACTAACTCCCCACCTCAGGAAATTGTACTGGGATGAGGTAAGAATGGTTGTGGATTTAAACTGAAACAGTTCCAAGAGCTCACTGCTAGGACAGATGGCTCCTGCTCAGAAACTATTGTGGAAGAGAGACTTTCTGGCACTGGTCTCCAATCCCATGAGTTTCTACCTGCTGCTATACAAAGAACATGAGAAGAGCCACGCTGGATGCGAACAAGGGTCCATCTAGTCCAGCATTCTGTTCACACAGTCACCAACCAGCTGTCGACCAGGGACCCACAACAGGGCATGAGTGCAACAGCACCCTCCCACCCATGTTCCCCAGCAACTGGTGTACTCACTGCCTCTGGTACTGGAGGAGGCACATAGCCATCAAGACTAGTAGGCATTGATAGCCTTTTCCTTTGGAGGCTCATTTGAAGCTGTTTCTCCGCCCCCCTCCCCCCAGCTCTTTCCCATGCTGAGAGTAAGAATAAATGCTGCCAACCATATCCTTAGGCTGTCCCTAAGAGTGCTTCGGCTCTGGGACAGTATAGAAATGAAATGAAAGAATGAATGAATGAATGAATAAATATCAGAATGGTCACTGCTGCAACATCATGCACCACTAATGATAGAGGCTAGTTCATTTCTCCCAGCTTGTGGGAAGCTATAGGAGAGTGGAAGAAAGAGCCCACTAAGTGTATATAGATCTCTGAGGGAGGTTTGAGAGGGAGAACCTCACCGTGGGCTGACCCGGAACAGGTGCTGCAGGCCAGGCCATTATGGTGTCACATTTGTTACTCCTCTTATCTAATTTGCTGATGTTAAGATAAGAGTATGGGGTTCCTGGTGACTGAAGGAACATATGCTTTATGTTTTGAATGTACTGTCTTGCTCTTTCTTTCTTTCTTTCTTAGCCTATTTTAGCTAAATACACTTCTTTCCTTCACCCATTGGTGTGTTCAATGCCTCTGAATATCCAAAAAGAACTATTGCCAATTGGCAAAACACACAGTGGCCAACCAGCTGCCCACGGGAAATCCACAAGCAGGACATGAGTGCAACAGCACCCCCCTGCCCATGTTCCCCAGCAACTGCTGTACATAGGCATACTGCCTCTGATACCAGAGGTAGCGTATAGCCATCAGGACTAGTCACCACTGATAACCATATTCTCCATTACTGTGTCCAGTCCCCTTTTACAGCCATCCAAATTGGTGGCCATCACTGCATCTTGTGGAAGTTGAATTCCATAGCTCAGCTATGCACTTGTGGGAAGAAGGTGTTGTTCAGTCGTTCAGTTGTGTCCAACTCTTCATGACCCCATGGACCATAGCACACCAGGCCTTCCTGTCCTGCGCTCTGTCCCGGAGCGTGCTCAAGTCCATATTCATTGCATCAGTGATGCTATCTAGCCATCTCATCCTCTGCCGGCCCCTTCTCCTTTTGCCTTCAGTCTTTCCCAGCATCAGGGTCTTTTCCAGGGAGTTTTCTCTTCGCATTAGGTGGCCAAAATATTTGAGCTTCAGCTTCAGGATCTGTCCTTCCAATGAGCACTCAGGGTTGATTTCCTTTACGATGGACTGATTTGACCTCCTTGCAGTCCAGGGGACTTGTAAGAGTCTTCTCCAGCACCACAGTTCGAAGGCATCAATTCTTCGGCGCTCAGCCTTCCTTATAGTCCAGCTTTCACAGCCATATGTTACTACTGGGAAAACCATAGCTTTGATTAGATGGACCTTTGTTGGCAAGGTGATGTCTCTGCTTCTTACTATGCTGTCTAGGTTTGCCATAGCTTTCCTCCCAAGCAGCAAGCGTCTTTTAATTTCATGGCTACAGTCACCGCCTGTGGTGATCTTGGAGCCCAAGAAAGTAAAATCTGTCACTGCTTCCATTTCTTCCCCTTCTATTTTTATTTATTTATTTATTATTGCATTTATATCCCGCCTTTTTTCCTCTTGCAAGGAACCCAAGGCGGCTTACATTATCCTCCTCCTCTCCGTTGTATCCTCACAACAACAACCCTGTGAGATAGGTTGGGCTGAGAGTCTGTGACTGGCCCAAAGTCACCCAGTGAGCTTCCATGGCCAAGTGGGGACTAGAACCCGGATCTCCCGGCTCCCAGTCCGTCACTCTCACCACTACACTACACTGGCTCTCTCACTACACTTCTTCCCCTTCTATATGCCAGGAAGTGATGGGGCCAGATGCCATGATCTTCATTTTTGTCATGTTGAGTTTCAAACCAGCTTTTGCACTCTCCTCTTTCACCCTCAACAAGAGGCTCTTGAGATCCTCTTCGCTTTCTGCCATTAGGGTGGTATCATCTGCGTATCTGAGGTTGTTGATAATTCTCCCGGTAATCTTAATTCCGACCTGTGATTCATCCAACCCGGCATTTCTCATGATGTACTCTGCATATAAGTTAAATAAGCAGGGTGACAATATGCAGCCTTGTTGTACTCCTTTCCCAATTTTGAACCAATCGGTTGTTCCATCTCTGGTTCTTACTGTTGCTTCTTGACCCTCGTACAGGTTTCTCAGGAGACAGGTAAGGTGGTCTGGTACTCCCATCTCTTTCAGAATTTGCCACAGTTTGTTGTGATCCACACAATCAAAGGCTTTAGCGTAGTCAATGAAGCAGAAATAGACGTTTTTCTGGAATTCTCTTGCTTTCTCCATGATGCAGCGAATGTTGGCAATTTGATCTCTAGTTCCTCTGCCTCTTCGAAACCCAGCTTGTACTTCCAGTAGTTCTCGGTTCGCATACTGCTGAAGCCTAGCTTGTAGGATTTTGAGCATAACCTTGCTGGCATGTGAAATGAGTGCAATTGTACGGTAGTTTGAGCACTCTTTGGCGTTGCCCTTCTTTGGAATTGGAATGTAAACTGACCTTTTCCAGTCTTGTGGCCACTGCTGAGTGTTCCAAATTTGTTGGCATATTGAGTGCAGCACTTTAACAGCATCATCTTTTAGGATTTTAAATAGCTCAGCTGGAATACTGTCATCTCCGCTAGCTTTGTTGTTAGTAATGCTTCCTAAAGCCCACTTGACTTCACTCTCGAGGATGTCTGGCTCAAGTCCAGTGACCGCACTATCATGGCTATCAGGGACATTCAGATCTTTCCTGTATAGTTCTTCTGTGTATTCTTGCCACCTCTTCCTAATCTCATCTGCTTCTGTTAGGTCCCTGCCTTCTTGGTCCTTTATCATGCCTGTCTTTGCACAAAACGTTCCCTTGAGATCTCCGATTTTCTTGAAGAGATCTCTAGTCTTTCCCATTCTATTGTTTTCCTCAATTTCTTTGCTTGGTTCATTTAAGAAGGCCTTCTTGTCTCTCCTTGCTATTCTCTGGAACTCTGCATTCAGTTGGATATATCTTCCCCTTTCTCCCTTGCTTTTCGCTTCCCTTCTTTCCTCAGCTACTTGTAAAGCCTCATCAGACAGCCACTTGGCTTTCTTGCATTTCGTTTTCTTTGGGATGGATTGAGTTGCTGCCTCCTGAACAATGTTACGGACCTCCATCCATAGTCCTGAATCTCCCACCAATCAGCTTGATGAGCAGACTTCAATGGCTGAATGTGCTTTTCTGTGCTAGGATGGAGGCAAAGGGTCAATGAGAAGCTGCAATACTGCTATTGCTACCCTCAGGAAGCCAACGAATATGTAGCTTCTTATTTACCATCTGGAAAATATATGGAAAAAAACCACCATGACAGGTTAGAAGTTAGCCCAGCCGGGAGAGAGGGTTTGCAGGCAAGACTCCGGGTTGAATTCCGGGTGAATGACTGGCTACGAAGGTGGTGCCGACGAGAGAGATTTGGATTCTGGGACCACGGGCTATACTTCCTGGAAGATGGGCTGTTGGCTAGGGATGGGTTGCACCTCACAAAGGCTGGGAAGAATGTGTTTGGCCACAGCATGAAGAACTTCATCAGGAGGGTTTTAAACTGAATCCTACGGGGAAGGGAGATGTAATGTTGGGGGTAACAATGGACGTAGGTGCATGCACTGCAATGGAGAGAACAGCGCTGATAGCGCCCAATAATACTCTTCAGACACATGTAGGAAGAAAGCCAGACTATGAAGCACATGGTCTTCGATGTCTATATACTAATGCCCAGAGTATGGGAAACAAACAGAACGAACTTGAACTCTTAATACAGGAGGGAAATTATGACTTGATAGGTATAACTGAGACTTGGTGGGATGACTCTCATGACTGGAATACAGCAGTTGAAGGATATAACTTGTTCAAAAAGAACAGGAGGAACAGAAAGGGAGGCGGGGTTGCACTGTATGTGAAAAATACATATCTCTGCACAGAAATACAGGAGGAGGAGCTTGGTAGCCCCATCGAGAGCATCTGGGTTGAAATAAATGGAGCAAAGAATAAAAGGAACCTGGTGGTCGGAGTCTACTACCGGCCACCCAATCAAGGAGAAGCCAAGGATGAAACTTTTGAAAAGCAAATAGCCAATGTTTTAAGGAAGCATGATGTAGTAGTAATGGGGGACTTCAATTTCCCCGATATTTGTTGGGAGACAAATTCTGCAAAACATGGCCCCTCCAGGAAATTCCTGACTTGTGTGGCGGATAACTTCCTCCTACAGAAAGTAGAGGAAGGAACTAGAGGATCGGCTATCCTTGACTTGATCCTAACCAACAGAGATGACTTAGTGGATAAAGTAGCAGTTACAGGAACTCTGGGGGAAAGCGACCATGTTGTACTTGAGTTCTTGGTTCTAAGGGAAGCAAAAGCCGAGTGTACTCAAACGCGTACCCTGGATTTTAGGAAAGCTGATTTTCATAAACTCAGAACAATGATCAGTAAGGTCCCATGGCAAACAATGCTAGCGAGAAAAGGAGTCCAAGATGGGTGGGAACTTTTAAAAAAGGAAATTCTCAAGGCACAATCACAAACAATTCCAACAAGAAGAAAAGGTGGAAGACAACAGAAGAAGCCAATGTGGCTTCACAAAAAGCTTAGGGATGACCTGAAAACAAAAAAGGACACATATAGGAAGTGGAAAGAAGGCCAAGTAACAAAGGAAGAGTACAGGCAGGTAGCACAGAATTGCAGGGATGGCGTCAGGAAGGCTAAAGCAGAGAACGAGGTGAGGTTAGCGAGGGATGCTAAAAACAACAAAAAGGCTTTCTTCAGCTACGTGCATAGTAAAAGGCAGAGGAAAGAAATGGTTGTTCAGCTATTAAATAAGGATGGCAAAATGATAACAGATGACAAAGAAAAGGCAGAGGTGCTCAATTCCTACTTTGGCTCAGTCTTCTCCCAAAAGAGGGTCTATGACCCCCCTGGCAAAGGCGAAGTACAGGCTGAAGGGGCAGGATTGCAGCTTGAGATCGACAGGCATATGGTCAAGGAACACCTAATTACTTTGAATGAGTTCAAATCTCCAGGGCCAGATGAACTGCATCCTAGAGTAATAAAGGAACTGGCAGAAGAACTCTCAGAACCGCTGTCTATTCTCTTTGAGAAATCATGGAGGACCGGGGAAGTGCCAGATGACTGGAGGAGGGCTAACGTTGTCCCTATCTTCAAAAAGGGTAAAAAGGAGGAACCTGGGAACTACAGACCAGTCAGTCTGACATCAATCCCTGGGAAAATTCTGGAGCAGATCATAAAGCAATCCATCTGGAAGCACCTTGACAACAATGCCGTGATTACTCGAAGCCAACATGGATTTGTCAAAAACAAGTCCTGCCAGACAAATCTGATCTCATTTTTTGATCAAGTCACCTCCCTTGTAGACCGTGGGAATGCTGTAGACATCATATACCTCGACTTCAGCAAAGCTTTCGACAAAGTGCCCCATGATATCCTGATGAGCAAACTTGTTCGAAGTGGGCTAGATGAAACAACGATCCGGTGGATCCACAGTTGGCTACAGAATCGGACTCAAAGAGTGCTTATCAATGGGACCTTCTCAAGCTGGGGAGAGGTAACGAGTGGGGTACCGCAGGGCTCAGTCCTGGGCCCAGTGCTCTTCAACATTTTTATTAATGACTTGGAGGAGGAGGTGCAGGGAATGCTGATCAAATTTGCAGATGACACAAAATTGGGAGGGATAGCTAATACTTTGGAAGACAGAAACAAAATTCAAAGAGATCTGGATAGACTGGAGTGCTGGGCAGAAAACAACAGAATGGCATTTAATAGGGACAAATGCCAAGTTCTGCACCTAGGAAAAAGAAACCAAATGCACAGTTACAAGATGGGGGATACGTGGCTCAACCACACTACGAGCGAGAAGGATCTTGGAATTGTCGTCGATCACAAGCTGAATATGAGCCAACAATGTGATGTGGCTGCAAAAAAGGCAAATGCTATTTTGGGCTGCATTAATAGAAGCATCGCTTCCAAATCCCGGGAAGTACTAGTTCCCCTCTACTCAGCACTGGTTAGGCCTCATCTGGAGTACTGTGTCCAGTTCTGGGCACCACACTTTAAGAAGGAT
Source organism: Heloderma suspectum (assembly GCF_057233095.1). NCBI lineage: Eukaryota > Metazoa > Chordata > Lepidosauria > Squamata > Helodermatidae > Heloderma > Heloderma suspectum. The sequence goes on from NC_139464.1 coordinate 105,451,771, forward strand.
GCAGACAAGCTGGAGAGGGTTCAAAGGAGGGCAACAAAGATGATCAGGGGACTGGAAACAAAGCCCTATGAAGAGAGACTGAAAGAACTGGGCATGTTTAGCCTTGAGAAGAGAAGACTGAGGGGAGATATGATAGCACTCTTCAAGTACTTGAAAGGTTGTCACAGAGAAGAAGGCCAGGATCTCTTCTTGATCATCCCAGAGTGCAGGACACGGAATAATGGGCTCAAGTTACAGGAAGCCAGATTCCGGCTGAACATCAGGAAAAGCGTCCTGAGTGTCAGAGCAATACGGCAATGGAACCAATTCCCTGGGGAGGTGGTGGGCTCTCCCACACTGGAGGCCTTTAAGACGAGGCTGGACAGCCATTTGTCAGGGATGCTCTGACTTGGATTCCTGCATTGAGCAGGGGGTTGGACTCGATGGCCTTGTAGGCCCCTTCCAACCCTACTATTCTATGATTCTATGACTCAGCAAGCCTGGGGAGGTTAAACTTCCTCCCTGTGCTACCAATTTTCTCAGCAAATGGAGGGTTTGGGGAGGAGCCATGTGTCTGCTGAGAAAACGTCTACCTTGGCCTTTATTATTTATTTACAACACTTAAATATCAATCCACATCGAAACAGATTCTGGAGCGGTGAACAATAAAAGATAAAAAGATAAAAGAATAAAACACCACATTAAGAAGTGTTATTTTTAGAAACAGAATACTGGTAAAACTGTGGCTGCTCAGTCAAGGAAGGCTACCTTATTTCCTTGCCCAGCCCACCACCATTGCCCACCCCGCGGCTGCACAGTCAAGGACGGCTTCCTTATTTCCACCCTTGCCCAGCCCATGGCATAATGTGTTTTTTTTCCTTCCCAGATGGAAAGGTGAAAAGAGCAGGAATTAATGTCATTTTGTATTTTCTTTACAGCAGGTAGCACTCAGAGGGCACGTTAAACATTACAATGGAGGGTTCATGGAGGGTATTTCACACCTGAAGCAGTTACTGGACTTTAGAAGTTAAGGTCATAGCATACTTTGCTGCTAAGTCCAGCCCATCAGCTAGACTAGCCTTGAGTCTTTCATGAGGACATTATTGCTGGCCAGCATTTTACACACATTATCACTCACTTAGAAATCAGAAGGATGCAGTGGTCCTGCGTTCGTTGCACACAATGTTTTATTCATGCAGGTCAAGTTAAGAACGTCTAAATTCCCACTTATTTCACTAGTACATCTTTTCATTGAAAGGCCCTTTCATTGAGGGAAACAAGCATTTTTTTCTTCCTCTCACATGGTATTAGAACCCAGAGTTAGAAGGAGAGCCATGCTGGCAAAGGCCTATCTAGTCCAGCATTCTGTTTGCACAGTGTCCACCCAGATACCCATGGGAAGTCCACAAGAGGCCATGAGTGCAACAGCACCCTCCTGCTCATGTTCCCTAGCAACCGGCATACAGAGGCATATTGTCTCAGATACTGGAGGTAATATATAGCCATCAGGACTAGGCTCAAGCACAACGAAACAGATTGGCAGACAAAAGAGAGTACTTTTGCACAGCAGACAAGATTAATGTATAGAATTCAGAGCCACAAGATAACCACTGGCTTAGGTGCAAAGTACAAAATTTAACAGAGGTAGCCGACACCAATAAGGTGAAAGAATTGTTGGTTTTATTACTTGGTGTTTCTTCATACAGTTCTCAATTTGGCATCCATCTTGGAACCACAGCCAAAAGCAGAGAGCTGCAGCATGCTCAGTTTCAACTTTTCAGAAGAAACACTTTTGCCTTCTGACCACTAGGTAGCAACAAGCTAAATGTGTATTACAAAACCCTGGCTAGTTTTATCAAATGAAAAGCAACTGGTGGTGGATGCAGTTTTGAGCAGGGGAGGTGGGGCAGGGGAGAAGAAAGGGATGCTTAACCTTTCCCCTGCTGGCCTTCAGAATGGTAGTCCAACTGCTTCCCCCCCACCCCCAATTGCTTCCCCCCCACCAATCCAGCTCCAAAAGGATCTCTCCAAACTGGGAGAATGGGCATCTAAGTGGCAAATGTGGTTCAATGTAAGCAAGTGTAAAGTGATGCACGTTGGGGCAAAAAAAATCCCAACTTCAAGTATAGTCTGATGGGATCTGAGCTAGCAGTAACTGCCAGGAAAGAGATCTTGGGGTTGTGGTGGACAGCTCAATGAAGATGTCAACCCAGTGTGCAGCCACTGTAAAAAAGGCAAACTCCATGTTAGGCATAATTAGAAAAGCGACTGAGAATAAAACTGCCAAGATCATACTGCTCTATGGTGCGACCACACTTGGAATACTGTGTACAGTTCTGGTCGACACAGCTAAAAAAAGATATTGTAGAGCTGGAAAAGTTGCAGAAAAGGGCAACTAAAATGATCAAGGGGCTGGAGCATCTCCCCTATGACAGCAGATTACAACAACTGGGATTGTTTAGCCTGGAAAAAAGGAGGGTAAGGGGAGACATGATAGAGGTGTACAAAATGATGCATGGTGTGGAGAATGTGGAGAGGGAGACATTTTTCTCCCTCTCCCAAAATACTAGAACCTGGGGTCATCCTATGAAGCTGACTGGTGGGAGATTCAGGACAGATAAAAGGAAGTACTTCTTCACACAGCACATAGTTAAACTATGGAATTTGCTACACAGGAAGTAGTGATGGCCACCAATTTGGATGGCTTTAAAAGGGGGTTGGACAAATTCCTGGAGGAGAAGGCTATCAGTGGCTACTAGTCTTGATGGCTATGCGCTACCAGAGGCAATGAGCCTATGTGCACCACTTGCTAGGGAACATGGGTGGGAGGGTGCTGTTGCACTCATGCTCTGCTTGTGGGTTCCTGGTCGACAGCTGGTTGGCCTGTGTGTGAACAGAATGCTGGACTAGATGGACCTTTGGTCTGATCCAGCATGGCTCTTATGTTCTTATGTTAACTTTGCAGGATTCTGGATGCAAGGGAAGGATGCCATTTGGAGCTGGGAAACTGCCAGCAAAGAAAGGGTGAAGCACACTTGCCACTCGCCAGTCCTCCAGTCAAAATGGCAGCCTCTGTTTGCATGTAATGCAAATCACCCCACACTGCTCCACTCAAATGGCTTTGTGAAGGGAGCCAATTCAATGGCTATTGGCCATGATAAATGGAACCCTCGTGTTCACAAGCAGGGCACCTCTGATTACCAGATGTTGGCAGAGAACAGCAAGAGAGGAGCTATTACTTTCGTGTCTGGCTAGTGGACTTCCCAGAGGTATCTTAGCTGGCCACTGTTAGAAAGTGGAGGCTAGACTGCTTGGACCCATGACCTGATCTACCAGGATTCTTACACCTTTACATGAGGCTCCTTAAATATGGCCATTTCAACTCCTGCACATGACCAACATGATGAGAGGCATGTTGGCTATCAAAATGGTTCATTGGCATTCAAGGGCCAGTTCTGGATTTATTTGTTAATTCAGCCAGTCAATACAGTCACTGAGCCTCAATTGCCCATATCTAATTGAGGAATTTTAACAGACCCCTCATTTCAGATTGTTGTGATTTTGAGAATGACCAAGCTGTGCATTTGTCAGTCCCTCTGCATACTTCATTACTATATGGGTGATCATTACTAATGAGGTAATGGTGGCTTTCTATATTATTTCTAGGTTTTGGATTATGTTCAAGGTATGTCTTCAAATACCCCTCCAACCCAAGGATGAGTGAGGGAAGGCCACCTACCAAACCAGAAAATTATTATTGACGACATCTTTATTTTGCAAAACATTCCAGTCTTTGTCAGGCAGGGAAGGGTGAGGTGCCCAGGCCCTTTGGACTGTGCTTACCTTTAAGTCATAACAGAACCATTCCAGGGGGAGCCTTAACGTTCTTATGAAGATATAGGTGGGAGAAATGCTTCATTGGCAATGATAAAATAAATGTAATTCTCAGCTGCTAGAGCTGTGTGGAGGTGTTGAAAGGGATGGCACGACCTCAATTACTATCTGTGCAGGTCAGCTGATTCCTATGTAGTGGAAGTGGCTCAAGAATAATTTTACATAGAAATGTGATCCCTCAGCCCCAAAGACCCATATTCAGAAAACTGCAACTAGCTCCTGAAACCGTACATCTGAGATTAACACCGTCTCCACTGAAGTGAGCAAACCTGCCTGACAGGTGCTGGCAAGGGCCAGTCATTAACCCCTTAAAAAGGCAAGCAGGCCATGACTTCTCCTCTCTGTGGGAGTTGGAGAGTCGCTTCACACCCTATGGGAATTAGTAGATACACTGGCAATAAAAAGTGTGCACTCAAGGCATCCCCTCCCCTAAAGCATGATAATAGTCACATTTATCTTTGTGTGCATACACTACGTGTCAATACTGCAGGAATCTCCAGTGCCAAATGCACATACAGTGCACATTTGTTTCCATGTGTTTCATGTGCACACAGCAGACAGGCAAATATCTGCTATTTTAATCATGTGTGGAGTCGGCCTTGGAGCACTGGAAAAGTGGTGCTACTTGATGCTTAAAGCATCAGTTTAGCACTCAGGAGACCCAGTGGAGGAGGTGGAGGACATGACAGGACCACAAATGGAAGGGTGGGAGTGTCATGTTCAACCAGGTTCCTTACAAATGCAAATTCTAGGAAACTCTCAGGCTAGAAAGGAAACAGCTACTCCACACAATTAGGAATACCAATAGAGGAGCCAAAGTGGAAGCCAGAGAAGTTTCCGGCAGTTTGAACAAGAACTTCCCGGCCAGACTAGCTTAGGGGGGATGCCCCTCCCTTACATTTGCTCCCTCCTACACAGGCTATCAGTATAGCCAACCTGGAGGAGTGTCTTCACCTCTAACTTGTCCTGCTTGTTCTGCAACAGACCCTAGGATCCCTCAAGTCATGCCCCTCATTCTCCTCCTCCCCCAAAACGATGGAGGAGGAAAGGGGGGGGCCTCTAGGCTGAGCCATCTGTGTGCCAAGGTCTTGAGAAGAAGGCTTTGCCATATCTGAGCTCACTAGGGAGGGAGCCTCCCCCTGTTCTGGCTGTTCCCATTCTGAATTTGAGCTGCTAGACATCTCCACATGCTCAGATTCATTCCTGACAGGGAGAACCCATGGCTGCCCCATATACTGATGCATTGGAGGATTTAAAGAAATAAGCAGGTTCTTTGGAAACTCTTACTTGTGGGATGGATTTCTCATAAGCAATTGTGACCATTGAGTGATTTTAATTTTGAAGGATCCAGGCCAGGGATAATAATGAAAAAGTAATTCCATGGTGATCTTGACAGATGACTGATCACCATCTGAACTCAATCTTGCAATGAAGTAGGTATTCCAACTGGATGCTCTCCAATTATGTCAGCGTTCCCTAGCCTGATGTGTTGGACTACAACTCCCATCATCTTCAGCCACCATGGCCAAGCTGGCTGATCACCATCTGAACAGCCAGGATAATGTATAGGCCCTAGGCCCAGTCAGAAAAAGCCCAAATACAAAGGCATTGGACTATTCCTGCAAGATGCTGGGCTTTGGTGAACTTCATAACTCAGCCGTCCCCAACCTGGTGTCAACCAGATGGGCTGGACTGCAACTCTCATATCTCCCAGCCAGCTTGGCCATGCTGGATGGGGATGAATGGAGTTGTATTTCAACACATCTGGAAGGGCACCAGGTTGCGGAAGGCTGTTGTTAACTGGGGAGCACCCAATCGGAATGCCTTCTTTGCTGCAAGGTTGTGCATAGATGGATAGTCATAAATAAGGACCCTTTCACTCTTGTTCTTGATTATATTTGGATCTTCTGCCAAGGAGCTCAAAGCAGCAGCATGGCAGCCCCACAACACTTCTGCGAGGAAAAAGTAGCTGGCCCAAGGACACTCCATGAGTTTCGGAGCTGAATGGGGATTTGAACCTGTGTGTTCACAACCAAACCCAATAGTCTCGTAGCCCACGTGCCTTTGCTCGAGGAGGCACATGTTGTCTGAATTAAAATCTAGAAAACGGGACCCTGAAAAGCTTTCCATTTAGAGCATTGGTGAGGAACCTGAGGCCTGAGGGCCAAATCCAGCCCTCTGGGGTTCCCCAGGTAGCCATGCCTCTTTCCCCAGCCACTCATTCTTTGGTAGTTTCCTGGCTTTGGTGCAGCTTTTTCCCCATTCTAAAAGGCTGAGATGGCTCTCCTAAGGCTGAGTTACCGGTAGTACGAGCTTTAAGCCAAAACATGCTGGCATTTTTTTAAATTTGGGTCCAGCCCGTTTTGCCTGTGGCCCCACCCACCCCTGGAATGCAGCCCCTGAGAGCCTCTTTGAAATAGAATTTGTCCCTTGGGCTGAAAGGGGTTCCTTTCCCCTGTTTTCGAGTGCGAAGGAGTTCCCTCCCTCTGAGGAACTCATTCCTTGGGTTTCTGAGTGAGTCACTGTTCTGAATGTGATTCCTGATGGGAAGGAAGCAAACCCAGAACTCACCGGAGCAGAGAAGAAGCAGCAGGGCCAACGTCAGGTCTGACAGAGCCCTCAGCACTGCCCACTCCAGGAACCCCTCCCTCCCCTGCATGGTGGCCTCCTCCCTCTCCCACCCTTTTTTTGACAGCGTGAGGTGGATGCAGCAGCAGCAGCGGCAGCAGCATTAGCATTAAAGCCAGTCTCACCAGCAAGCTCTGCAGGTGGCACCCAACATGTTTATTCCTCCTCTCAGGTCCAAATATAGAGTCACTCTGGGGCGATGCTACACTAAGGCCCCAGAGGCATTGTGAGAAAATTAAAATGTCAGGCGTCAGCTACAGCCACTCAGCCTCCAGCGATGGGCAAAGGTGGGTTGAGAGTACTTACTACAAGGCCTGTAGGTGGCATTTGGGGTCATCAGCTGGCTTGCAAGTGGGTCCTCCTGAGGGCTTGGGCAGAAATGACCCAACAGTGCTGACCTCTGAAGCTCAGTCTGGGAGGAAGGCAGCCTTCTTCTCACAGATGATGCAAAAACCCCCACAAAGCCATTGTAGCAGAGGCGAATTGGGAAGAGGCAAGACCATAACAGCACATCAAGCAGAGACTTACTTACTTACTTACTTACTTTATTTATTACATTTATATCCCACCTTTTTTCCTCCTTAAGGAACCCAAGGCGGTATATATAATCCTCCTCCTCTCTATTTTATCCTCACAACAACAACCCTGTGAGGTGGGTTGGGCTGAGAGTCTGTGACTGGCCCAAAGTCACCCAGTGAGCTTCCATGGCTGCGTGGGGACTAGAACCTGGATGTCCCGACTTCCAGTCCAACACTCTCGTCATTACACCACACTGGCTCTCAAGAGATGCAGCCTTTTCTGTAGACCAGTGCTGGAGGCTCACAAGAGCTTGAATGAGTTCATTGATTTCTCCCTGCACACTTATCAGTTCTCTCCTAATACACTAGTGTGCCCACAGAACCGTTTTGGAATCTATTTCTTTATTCTATTATTGATGCTTATGTACTGCTTAATATCACAAAATTCCTAAGCGGTTCACCTATAACAATATTAAAATCACAGGTTAAAATGCACTATTAAAAACAGTTTCAGCTACCCTAACAATAAAAGCAATACAAAAACAATAACATGGGGCAGCATAATAATTAATTATTATTAATTACAGGCCAGAGAAAGCCTGCCTAAACAAGTGCATTTCCAGAAGGCATTTAAAACATACTACATTCTCTGCTTCCCAGCCCACATCTGGGGGGTGTTCCAGAGGGTGGCTGCCACTACTGAGAAAGCCCACTTCTGAGTTGTAATGTGGTGGTATTCTGTTGGTTGAGGAATGACCAACAAGGCGTCCTCTGAAGATCTACAGAATGATTGCTGGGTCTACTGAATGATTGCTGTAGCCAGAAATTAAGCCGAAGAAAAGAGGCGAGGGGAGAGAAACAGATGTTACTGGCAAAAGGCATGGTGGAGGCTCATCTGTACTACTACTTAAGATGGTGATTCAGGAAGTTCTTTGTGGATTAACCAAGTTAGGGCACAATCCTATGCATGTTTACACAGAAAAAAGTCCTTCAACTCCCAGCATTCCCGAGCCAGCCATTCTGGCTTGGGAATGCTGGGAGATTTGGGATTTTTGTTTCTTTCTAAGCATGCATAGGATTGTGCCCTCAGAGTACAAAAGGTCTCAGGTGGCATCAAAACATCCTGGGACAAAGAAGCAATGGCAGCTCTCCATTTCAAAATGATAAAGGTCAGCAGTTTTTTCAGATCTGCTTGTAACACCTAGGGCCCTTCTAAGGCCTTATACCTCATGGCACACACATTGACATCTGTTGCATTATTTTAGATCATATAGAATAAAAAAGCAGGAAATAATGATAGAAAAGCGGTGCGCAGAATACATAATGTGCCTCGACAGTTATCAGTGCCCTTCAATACTGCTAAAAAGCACTAGTGTAGACCTACCCTAAGGCAGAAAAGAAATGGAGAAAAACACAGACAGCTCACATATTAATAAAGCAGGAGATTAATTTTAGATGACTCACTAATGTCATCTAATGTCAGGGACGGGGAATTTGTTGGGTTGTCCAGATGTTGGGCTCCAACTCCCATCGTCCCTGACTTTCGACCATGCTGGTTGGGGCACGCTGGTCACTTCTCTCCTCACCCCTTTTTAATATCCAGCCTGAGGAATAATTTTGCGAAACCTTAATGTGAGCTCACTTCTTTGTGAGTTTCAGTTGGCCCTAATAAGAGTATTACGCTACTGCTGCTATTTGGATTTTGTTTTTCTATATTTTTTGGTCTGTCCTGGCCATTGCACTACACCAGCCTTCCATTCCCACCCCCACTCCGCCACCTCCCAGGTTTTGAGACTCTCACTTTAAAGAATCTTTTTGCTTAAGAAAGAATACTTAATGGATCCTGCTTCCCAAGCGCTATAAATACAACCTGGAATATAGACATTGATTTGGCATCTTCGTCATTAGCACAACATCAGCAATAAAACATTCTGCAATCAGAACCTAGTTAAGAATGCTATTGCTGGGTCAGCGAGAAGGGCCTGCAGTTCATTCTGCCAAGACTGCATCAGTTCTGCACTGCTGAACAGGAGTAAGTGGGGGGCCGGGCGGGGAGAAAGAAAATGCTATGTCATTCAGGTGCCCCAGAGAGCAGATCAATGGAAAAAGCTCTCAGACCAAAGCCCATCACTTCTTTAAATCTTTTCACAGTGCTTAAAAGTACAGTGGGAACTAGTGAGTTGGATTGTAAAATAATACATCAGGGAAGGGAAGAAAAGGAACCATTTTTTAAAAAGTAGGTCAAGTTACATTTTTATCTGGGCCAACTTATAACATGGTTATGTGCACCTTATTCTTCTTTGGTGCCAATGTTTCAACAACAGTCTGAACCCAGTGGTAGACTGAACAGACACTTTGGCATAACTAGGCTGTTATGCAATGGCAAATTCCATTCTTGGCGGACAGGGTGCCATAAGAACAAAACATAAGACAGAGGCAAAAAACTGAAAAGACCTGCAAAAAACATTAACTAAAGCAGGGATGGGGAACATGTCACCCTCCAGATGTTGTTGAACTGCAACTCCCATCATCCCTCATCATTGGCTAGGATGGCTAGGGCTGATGGGAGTTGCAGTCCAACAAAATCTTGACATCCACATGTTCCCTAACCCTGAGCTAAGTAGGGGAGAACTTGACATGTGCTTCAAGCCCTTGGGTAACTCTCATATGGGGTCAAAGAATGGAGGGTGGGTGGGGTGGCAGGATGGACAGCCACTAGGCCAGGGGTGGGCAACCGATGGCCATAGGCCCACACGCAGCCCTAAGTCTAATTTGAAATGCCCTCTGCAACCAGTTAGTTCAGACATTTGGCCAAAGTGACCTGACCCTCCCCTGGCAGCACGTTCAGTCGGGAGGAAGGCAGTGGAGAGAGAAAAGGGAGTGGCAGAAAGCGAGAGAAGGAAGAGCCCAAAGAATCTGACAGAATTTGACAGTGGGGAGAGCAGAAGTAGGGAAGATGCATATATATCTCCATTTGGTCAGGTAGCAACAGGATATACAAAAAACCCAAACAGTAGACAGGTTTTGTAGCTTGTTGCAGAAGCAAAGTTATCAGGGCCCAATAAATGGAGCAGCCAGAGTTCAGGCGAAACTCAGCCTATCAAGAATGGCTTCACGCAAGCAAGCAAAACATCACTGGATATTGCAGCCGGTGCAAGAGTATTGGACTAGGAGCTGGGAGATCCAGGTTCTAGCCCCCACTCGGCCATGGAAGCTCACTGGGTGACTTTGGGCCAGTCACAGACTCTCAGCCCCACCCACCTCACAGGGTGGTTGTTGTGAGGATAAAATGGAGAGGAGGAGGATAATGTAAGCCGCCTTGAAAAAAGGCGGGGTATAAATGCAATAAATAAATAAATAAATGTGTGAACTAGCCCCCTGTGTAAATGTGATATTTTTCACTTGTATTCTTCCATGGAACATAAACATGACATCAGATTGTGTCGCGCTCCTATAATCTGTAATAGGCACTACCAAGTTTGTTTGTTACGGGGCTCACACACAGCACTTCCTGGCAGGCTGTTTGGTTTGAATTTTATTTATTTACAGCATTTGTATACCGCTCCACATCTAAACAGATTCCAGAGTGGTGAACTACAAGAGATAAAATGAACAAAAGATAAAAAGAAGAAACATGGTATTAAGATTATTCTTTAAAAAACAGAGTGCCAATAAAACCAAGGCTGATTAATCAAGGAAGGCCTCCTGGAAAAGAGCTGTTTTCAGAAGGCACTGAAAACAACGCAGTGTTGTCGCCTACCTGACCTCCAGAGGCAGGGAGTACCATAGGACAGGAGCCACCACACTGAAGGCTCTTCTCCAGGTGGACTCCAGTCAGGCCATAGGTCCATGTGGAACCACCAGGAGCATGCTCCCTGATGACCTCAGTGATCAGGCAGGGTGGTAAGGGAGAAGGCGTTCTCTCAGGTATCCTGGTCTCAAATTGTTAGGGCTTTGTACACTAGTAGCAAAACTTTAAACCTGGCCTGGAAGTGAATATGCTGCCAGTGCAGTTCCCTCAGCAGTTGTATGCTGAAAAGGGGCAGAATTTTCTGTATATCCTCTAACCTGCATGATTTATGGCCCCCTTGTTTTGCCAGAGTTGTAGGGAACAACTTTTGCCTTCTTGTTTTTATTACTTGCTTCAGTGTTGTTGGTTTAAAAAAACAACAAAAAACACTGTGGCACATGGTGTCTAGTGTGTGCTTGCTGTTTGATCAATACTTTTTCCTTTTAAGTTCAGTTGCTTTTTGATTTCTTCTGACTGTGTATTTCTTAAAATAGCTTCCCCTCTCAAAAAAAAACTTTGATATTGTCTTGCAGTGTGTTTTTTGGACCACTGATATCTGCCTCTCAACTTGTGAATTTTATTAAAGATTCAGAATCTGCTGAAGCTGTTTCGAGTGTTCCTGATTCTGAGCTTGAGTGGGATCTGTGCTTTGCTGTTTCCCCGAGAGAACATTCTAGTACTAAAAGCATTACATGCAATAGGAAGGGGGTCCCATGCAAATGACTCTTAATTTGTGAGGTATGAACCGACCCTGTCATATTTTGTAATTTGCTCACCAAGTTACAAATCTAATATTTTACATTTGGACAAAATTTATTTGTTGTTACGAGATTTAGAAGTAATAACAAATTTAGCCTTATGGTGATAGAAGGTGGTCTGAGGACTTTCAAACTGTTTTCTTCTTCATTTTCTTTATATTTTAAAATAAAAGTCTCTCTGAGAGGCTAAGAAGCTCACTCCTGCCACATACTTTCAAAAAGGGGCCAGAATTGTCCTGGGAATGACCTTACATGATCACATAAGTTGCTTCGAGAGGCTACATGCAAAAAAGATGGCCCCACGGGAGCACCATCTTTCGAGCGGACCCTGAGAATGAACGGAGCGGACGTTGCCCATCATTTCCTCTCATGAGATAGAAACAGTAAAATACTGTGGTGCAACCAGAGTTACTGCTTAGAGGTATATATTGTAATGCCTTTAGTCCCTCTAGCCTAGTATATCCTGCCCTGAAGAGTAGCTGTTTTCCAAGGTCAACAGGCCAAAATAGTAATTGGCCCAGTTCACATGATTACCATGGCTTAGCCACGGTGGCTTTTTTAAGCCATGACATGTGCTGGGAGCCATTTGCCCAGTTACCTGCCCAGGAGCAACTTGTTGTGTTGTCTGAACCTGGGTGGTATGGCTTGTTTGAAAGGGAAACAACCCCCAAATAAACCAACAACAGGCCATGGGTTATTAAAGGGTTGTTTTCCCCTCAAGCAAGCCATACCTCCTGGGTTCAGATGATGACAAGCCACGTCTGGGCAGGTAATTTTGGAAATGGTGCCCCACATGTTGTGCGTTTTAGCCCTGGTGATCCTGGGAACGAGGTTATTGTATGTGTGTATCCATTTCCGTTGAGCTTCAGGCCTGGTTTTGGAATGGAAACTGTGGGATGACGTCTGCCGGGAGAGGGACAGGGGGAGTGCGACCCTGTTGATTCTCCTGGACCTCTCAGCAGCTTTTGATACCATCGACCATGGTATCCTTCTGGATAGGTTGTCTGGGTTGGGAGTTGGAGGCACTGCACTGCAGTGGTTCTGCTCCTACTTGGATGGCCGATTCCAGAAGGTGTTGCTGGGGGATTATTGCTCTGTGCCATGGCAATTATCCCATGGGGTTCCACAGGGCTCTATTTTATCCCCCATGCTGTTTAACTTCTACTTGAAACCACTGGGGGAGGTTATCCGGAGGTGTGGGCTGAGGTGCCATCAATATGCAGATAACACCCAGCTCTACCTCTCTTTCTCATCAAACCCAGGTGAGGCAGTGGCTGTTCTGAATCAGTATCTGGGCAGGGTAATGGACTGGATGAGAGCCAATAAACTGAAACTCAATCCAGACAAGACGGAGGTACTGTTAGTGGGTGGTTCGTCTGCCCGGCTAGGTGATATTCAACCTGTTCTGGAGGGGGTTGCACTCCCCCTAAAGGATCACGTTCATAGTTTGGGAGTGCTCTTGGACCCAGAACTGTCACTTGAGGCACAGGTGAACTCAGTGGCACGGAGCACTTTTTATCAGCTTAGGCTGGTATACCAATTATGCCCTTATCTGGACAGAGATAGCCTAGCTACAGTTATCCATGCTCTGATAACTTCTCATCTGGATTACTGCAATGTGTTATACATGGGATTGCCTTTGAAAATGGTCTGGAAACTTCAGCTGGTCCAAAATAGGGCAGCAAGATTGTTAACAGGAACTGGCCAATGAGCTCATATTATGCCAGTACTTTTCCAGCTGTGCTGGCTGCCAGTCCATTTCCGGGCCCAATTCAAAGTGCTGGTATTAACATTCAAAGCCCTAAATGGCTTGGGGCCAGGTTACCTGAAGGATCCCCTCCTTCCTTATCTGCCTGCCCAGACCTTAAGATCAGCTTCAGCCGCCCTCCTCTGTGAGTCCCTGCCAAAGGAAATGAGGCGGGTGACTACTAGGAGGACGGCCTTTTCTGCTGTGGCACCCCGGCTGTAGAATGAGCTCCCTAGTGAGGTTTGCCTGGCACCTACCTTGTATTCCTTTCGGCGCCAGGTGAAGACCTTTTTATTTTCCCAGGCATTTTAGCATTTTAGCTTTCTAGACTTTTAGCTTTGCTGTTTTAAATCTGTATTTTAAATCTCTGCATTGCTGCTAGGTTTTACTCTGGTTTTATTCTGGTTGTATTGTTATATTGTGGCCTTAATGCTCTGTGGCACTCGCAGACCTCCCTTTCTGCTCACGGAGAGGGAGATCCACAATGCCCTAGGGCCCTGTGATGCCCTCCCAAAGACAATAGCATTGCAGCCTTTGGGCATCTCTACCCCAGCCTAAAATCCTGCATTTAAAACGGGGCTTTCTGCTTCCTTTTTAAATGCAGAATCACAACGACTCCCTTTTTCACCAGCTTCCCTCCCCGCCCCCTTATCTGAGTCTTCCATTATCTTTCATGGATCTCACTCCTCTTCTTGCAGCTGTAACTCTTTTCACAGAGGACACTGTAGCGGAACACAACAGAGTAATTTGATAGTTCATTATCTGTGATCTATTTAAAAATGGAACAAAGGGCATTTAGTGCAGGAAATGCTTTGAATGATCACGGGGTCATGTAAAGAGAAGGAGCCATCTCAATCGCAGGATAAAAGGTCAGTGTGAAAGAGCCCTTAGTTGAAGCACCAATTGTATTTGATTGCTTGCCAGAAAGGGCACTTCTTTCAAAACCCTGGTGCCCGGTCTAGCAGGAAGGTGTTGATGCAGAAGGAAACATTCCCTTCACTTCCATGAGGTCAACAGGGTCAAGGTAATAATAAGAACTTAAATTGGGGGTTAGATTTTTTTAAAAAGTGTTGTGGAAACATTGATCAGTTCAACATTTTAGGGTGTGATCCTATACTCCAGAGATCCACCAGCTGAGGGGCAAGAGTGACATCTGTTATGAGTTTCCTGCATAGCATGTAGCTTGGCTCATAGACTTCCAGTATATATGGTCAAACTGCAGAGCCAGAAAGAAATGCTTAGGAAACAAAGAGCAAAAAATAAATAAATCCCTGAAACAACCTCAGGTATGTTGATGGAGAGGGCCCAGCACAGATACTTTCCAAGAAGACAAATCATTTCTCTATGGATGGAGTTTGGGAAGGATTTGCTGACTGTATGCCTGAGCCCAGTGATCAACCTTCATATTAAATCTATCTTGTAGACTTAAGAGCTTGGCTGTTACATTGTCATTGGTTTGATCAATAGATACAGGTTTCTATTCATTCACCAATCCATCTTTGTACCGTCTGTGACATATCATGAGGCACAGCCCATTGCTAAGGGAGGAGGGTTTAGAAAAGTTGATAAATCTCTTTCCTTTTTCAAGGCTGGATTATTGTGATGCATTGTTTGTTGGAGCTAGCAGCAGCCATGTTATATCTAGTATGCGGGAACTCAAGTTCTTTCGTGCACTTGGTTGATTCAACCAAATATTCCAGATTCCTAATTTTTGCACTGGCTTCCTATTATTTCTGATATATCTCCTGCTCCTTTTCCAAAGAGCACAGAGTATCATTTTACCTTCGCAACAACCCTGTCAGGCAGGTTAAATTATGATTGATATCATTTCCCCCTGCCCCAAACAATGAAGGCTGAACAGGTATTTGAACTTGGGGGGTTGTCCACTCATCCCAGTGGGAGAGGGTTCTAACCTTAAAGGAAGCCTAAATATAATTTAAATTAATTAATTAAATTAACAAATAAATATTTGGAGACATAAATCTCTGGGCACATATTTTATCTGAAACACAGGTTGGTAATGGAG
Organism: Heloderma suspectum; assembly: GCF_057233095.1. Classification (NCBI taxonomy): domain Eukaryota; kingdom Metazoa; phylum Chordata; class Lepidosauria; order Squamata; family Helodermatidae; genus Heloderma; species Heloderma suspectum. The sequence goes on from NC_139464.1 coordinate 105,467,111, forward strand.
CCTTGTCCTGCAGCCGCTTTCAGTCTGTTGGCTTCATGGCGAAGCCTGCTTCTCCTTGGGACTGAACAGAACTGGACCAAGGTGGCCAGGTTCTGCTCAGGGTTTGGAATTCATCCAAATCTGATGCGCATCTCTGGTAGAAAGGGATGAATAGCAGATGCAGTTACATGTTCGTGGGTTTGGTTACTGTTGGGATTAAAATATGGAATACCTTACAGCGTATGTAAATGGGTTGGATCCAGATTAAGGCACGTGCAACTGTGTTAATGGAAGAAGACTTCCTCAGCTCTTCTCTCCATGGCAGCCTACCCACCGCTTCTAAAAATACTACACAGGGAGCTGAGGAGACCCTGCTGAATGGGGTGAGCTGCGGTGTTGGTGTGGGGAGAGGTATCCCCCCAAATCGGACAGATGCACCTTGGGATTTTGCACACATTGGCTATTTTGCACAGATTGGCTCATGTTGGGAAGCGGGCAGCCCCCTTAAGAAAGGGAGTTTATATTAACAGCGTATAACAGGTTCCAACAGGTGTGAGCCAGATGTGGTAGGAGTAGGGAGGTGTAAATTAGCAAAACCAGAGCCAGGGGAGGCTGGTGGATCTGATTTTGCGGTGGCAGAGATCCATTCTGGGTTTAAGTTACAACCAGCCAGAAGTCTAAAGGAGCTATCCAAGGTGCTGGGCCGTATCCCCAAAATGGGTCCAGCACCTTGGATAACTCCTTTAGACTTCTGGCTGGTTGTAACTAAAACCCAGAATGGAATTTCCGCCCCATTGAAACCCAATCTACCAGCCTCCCTGTCACGAGCGCCCTAGCGGCCTCTCTCAGTCTACTCCAATAGCCAACTCAAGACACAGACAAAAGGATTCTTTTCAAGGCTTTAATCCTTTTACAACTTAATGACTCTTTCAGATGCTAATCACCAGCGACTAAACAATGAACAGCAGAGTAGCCTATGCTCCAGGTTAGGCAGTTGGTCCCCGTTTGAAGGAGAATCACTTGCAGACCCTGAACTTATGGGCTAGGGAGAGTTCCTCCCTCTTTCCCTTGGGTCCATGGGACGCAACCGTTGCTTGTGCGCCAAATAGGCGCTATGCCTCCTTTCCGCACCCTCCATCACTCGTCACTCCCTGCGTCTGCGTTGAGCATCCAGCAAGCCCCCCTCCTTCACTCTCTCACTGCCAGGGTCACTGTCTATCTCAGGAATGCTGGCAGGAGGAATCTCTGCCAGCTGCTGTGCCTGTGAGGGATGAGCGGGCTCCTCTCCTATGGATTGCTGTTCCTCCTCAGAATCAGAACTGCTCTGGGGTTCTATGGGCTCAGTTTCCACCCTGACACTCCCCTGACCAGAGCTCCTCAAGGTTCTCCAAATTCCACCCCAAGGCTTGTTCTGACTCATGTCTGTATCAGATTGTGAGCTCTGGGTTTTTTTCTTTTCACATGAAAATGTGTGTGTATTTTCGTGCATGCCTTTCCAAATGTGTGCATCAAGTGTGCACATTTTTTGCAATGTATGCATTTTACTTCAATTGATTAAAGCATGTTTGTGCACATTTTTCAAAAGCACACATTTTTTCACACACATTTTCCAAATGTATGCATTTCTTAAAAGCATCCCCGCCCGCCGCAGATTGCATCACAAGCTCAGAAATGAATAGACTAACGTACATTAAGCCCTTATTTAATCCTTAGAGAGAGAAGAGGGCTGTGCATTTCCTTTATATGATGCAGGTGATTGGTTCCTGCCCATCATACATTTATGTAATGAATGGGATCCGTCTCTTTGACCTGGCCACACATAACAGTAAACTTGAGTCTCCAGTTAGTAGATAAGATGGACAGACAGTTAGTCAGCTAAGGTAGCAAGAGGTTTAGAGCTGCACTAAGCCTTTCTTTCTTTTTTGCCAGAAGAAATGAGTCAAGCAATATGACAACTTTCTACCCTACAAAGTAGGCCCAAGAAAAAGGTGCTATCTGCTTTTGTTCAGAACCATCATTCTCGTAATTTCTGATTCTGCCAACCTCTCCATTAGAAACCTTTGCCTCTGGGATAGTGCGAAATTAGAAAGTGAAATTCATTTCAATTATTCATTCACTGCTGTGGGGTGGGAGCCTCACACTGACCCAGAAATCCTGGGAATGTAATGGGCTCTCCATCAGAGCTGATTCAGAAGTGCTCCTAGCGGCAGATAACTAGGGCTTGAAGTTTGCGCTACTGCGGGGAAATCTGGAGATTCCCCATGGTACAAAATTAAATCTGGAGAAGCTTCATTCCTATAGTTCAGCCTTTTCCCAATCTAGTACCGGCTAGATGTGTTGGGCTAACGACTATAGTTAGATCCAAGAGTGAATGAAACAAAAATAAAGTGCTATTTAACGGAGAGAATGATAATGTCATGAGGTGAGAAACTCTGACAGGCTGCTTGCAAAACCAATTCCCTAGGTTCACATCAAATCCTTATTTAGAAACAATCTACAGCAATGGTGGTGTGTGTGTGTGTGGAATGGTGCTCCAGAAGGCTGTACCCGGTGTGATGTTCAAAAGTTAGTAAATTTCCCCAGAGCTTTTGAGGAGGACTCCATTCTTGGAAGCTTACTGAAAAATGCTCCAGTAGTACTTGGCAGCATATGAGAGATTTTGTGCACGTCTTTCAGAAATAAAATATATTCTATGACCTCCAGTGATGTTTCTGATAGAGAAGGCGGAGTGTTTGATAGAGAGTCAGGGAGATGGAGTGAAAGAGGCATGTCTCAACATGGCATTAACTGAGGCCTGAAACCCATGGGGCTGCGGTGGGGGAAGAATTTAAAAACACTCGGACGCCAGGTGGGGGAAGAAGTGCTACGAGAAGCTGAATAAAAACAGGACTTAAAACACTCCCGCTATTTGTACTCTGTTGGCCAAAATCCAGCATGGTGCACATCAGACCCACAAGTGCAATGAAGCTTATTTGGTCACTTTTTCTCTCCAGCTGTTACCACTATGAAACCTCCAAGCTGCATCTAAAATGGTCTTCCGGAGGCAAGTGACTGCAGGGGAAATTGCCCGATAAATGTTGCGTATGTACTACACTTGCTTGCTTGATTTCATGCACGTGTGTGTCACAAAGCACCTTACTTCACTGGAGTATAGATAAGGCTGATTTACACAGGCATGTCTCATTTCCTGCCTTATTATTCAATGTCTCAGCTCACACGAAGATATTCTCACCTGCTTTCTCTACATTTGATTACTGTACATTGTTTCAGTTCAATGTATGTGTCTATTTATTATGTATGTAGTGTTTTAACCCCGTTCCTCAGCTGAAAAGGCTTACATGAGATCAGAGACAAACAAGGCAATCTTAAAGACAGGGCACAAAAGGGAAAAGACATGAGGAGGGGTGAGGAAAACAGGCACCAATTCTTAAAATGTTTGACGTGATATGAATGTTATTTCTGTGGGGCTATATCTGGTGTTTCATCTGTGATGGACCATTTACACATGAAATCTTCATGTAATGGCAGTGGCAGCTGGTGACTCCAGTTCTGGAGGGGTGTGATTCCATCCAGGGTTTTTGTTACCACCAGCCAAAACTGTAACAGCGCTATCCAAGGTGCTGAACCTTGGGTAGCACCTTGGATATCACTGCCAGAATTTTGGCTGGTAGTAACTAAAACCCTGGATGGAATCAGCCCCTCCGGACCTGGTTGATGGCACAGTCATTAAGTGATGCACATGAAAATCAGTGTCTGGTCTCAGAAACTGTTCAATTAAAGTATGAAAATGACCACACAATGACCATTCACAAAAGTAGTAACTGGTGATAACACAGGTATTCTAGATTTGCTATGTTAATTAAGACCTTTTGTGGGACAGAAAACCATCAGTTTTCTTTGACCAGTTGGTCCCCACTGTGGGTATATAATTCTGCTGCCCTCCCTCTCTGCCTTTGTTGTGTGACTGGAGCATTCAGCCACTCCTGAGACAGAGATATGGTAGAATTACTAGCCCTTAAAAGAGGCAGCCTGTCCCTATTGCATGTCTGAATGAACCCCCGTGCTGGGCTCACCTCCTTCCAATCATGCTCGGAACACATGGAAGGAGCTCCTCTGAGCAGGGCCAGCCCTACCACGGAATCCTGAATACAGGATGGTATCAGGGATATAAATGGTTTTAGAAAATGACCCACACATTTTGAGAGCCCCTCTCTGATACCATCCTATATCTGGGATTCCATTAATTTTATTAACAAAGTGAAGGCTATAAATTGTTAAGAGAAAATTACACCTTACATGACTATGGCTGTGATGTCCTTCTACACTAATATACCTTAGGAGCAAACTTTGAGCACCATAAATTGCATGTTAGATAAAAGAAAAGACAGACACCCTCCAGCTCATTTTTTGACAACACTAGCTGAGTTGGCTCTGTGTAAGAAGTCCTTTAAATTTGACAATCATTTTTATTGGCAAATCAAAGGTGTTGCTATGGGATGCCCCATGGCACCTGAGGTGGCCAATCTGTTTATGAAAACATAGGAACAAAACATAATTTCCTCTGAAAATCGCTTTTCCATGCATCTAATCAATTGGTATATTGATGGTGCTTTTTTTATTTGGAGGGGCCATGAGTCAGATCTAAAAAGATTTTTTGATTAGGTAAATTTAAAATACAAAAACAGCCAGTATGATACCCATTACATCTTTAAGGTAATCAACTTCTTGTGTCTGATAATTACAAAATAGAATGATTACTTATGCACCTCCATTTACATAAAGCCATCTCTAAAAACACCTATTTGAGATATGATAGCTCACATTCCAAGTCACATAGAAACAATCTACCCTATGGACAATTCCTAAGACTGAAACAGAATTATTCATCTAAGAACAGCTTTTTACATGAATTCCAGACATTGAAAAAAAACAACAACTATTAGACAAGGGTTACTCAATGAGAGTGCTGAGTAACAGTCTGGTGAAAGCAGTGTGAAGTGATCTTTTAAGAAAAAAAGGAAAAGTCCTTCTAGCTGTTTGACCTGTAGCTTAACATTTAATTATGTAACTAACGGCTTACAGGAAAACATTAAAAGGCACTGGCACATTTTACAAGGTGTAAAAGAGTGTCAGGATAAGCCACTGATTTCCTTTAAAAGAACTCAAAACACAAGGGACTTCTTAGTCAGGAATGAGTTTAATGGAAACAAATGCATGCAAATATGATACCAGAAACAACAGCACCAATCGGCCATCATCCCTGTGGACACTGTGTATTCTGTAAATATACTTTCAAATTTGAAGGTTCTTTGAATGAAAAAATATTCTTTGAGGCAGTTCACTATGTGTAACACCAGAAATATGATATATGTAATTCAGTGCCTGTGTAAAAAAATTTATGTAGGCAAGGTCTCTCAAGAAGAGAATTGGAGAGCACCTTTGCAATATTAGGAATAAAAGAATAGGCACCCCATTAGTCAGTCATTTTATACAACAAGAACACGCCATGTTTACAAAATTCTGGGCAGCAGAAGTGATAACCATGGAAAATGATAAGATCCTAAACAGAAAAGAAATGGAGTGGATTGTGAAACTTAAATCAGCTCCTCGAGGCCTCAGTGAAGAGATGGGTTTTTTTCCCTGCCATGTAATTGAGACCTTGCATGTGGAGACACGCCCCTTCTGTGCACTAAGACACCCACATCATCCCTGACATTTAATCTCAAATTATGACTAACACCTCTGTAGCAGATTGTATGGTATATAATGTATTGCCTTCTATGATTTCACCCGCCTGTCTTCAAATGTATGAGACAGTCCTGACAGAGTTCTTTTAAAGAATTGTAAGCACACATTGGCAACCTTTGCAATGTGTATGGTTTTATAGCATTTGTGCAACTTTGTTTATGATTTATTAAATTAATGTATTATCTCTTTATAGCCCTGACAAAGGCCATAAATAACATATTGGGCCGAAATGCATTGGACTTCTTAAAGAATGCTATTTTTTCCCCATCTTGAGATTAGCTCTCTCTTTTCGGGGCTAACTAGAATTAGCCTTCTGTGATGGGAAGTGTTACTAGTTCAGGGCTTCCATCAACCTACATGTAATCCTGCTCAGAGGATGCACATGGGAATGGCTGTCTCCTGGCCCTTTGGTATCAGGCTATAACTGTCTGGCTTCACTCTGCAGCCAAATGTGCAAAAAAATAATAACCTTAAGTCTTCCTCATTGGATTACACACGCACACATGCGCTCGTACACACACACACACACACACAAATCCAGTCACTGGGAGGCTGTCCCCAGATGCACCAGAGAGATTGCAGACAATCTGCCACACAGGCTAATAAATTATTTCTGCCTTTGCTTTGAAATTTTGCATTCTTTATAACTCTAGTTTGTTAGATGCATGCTAAAGGATGAATAGAAATACACTGGCAATATCATGGGATCTAGATAAGCTTTATTCTTTCAGGATTTCTCATCTTTAAAATGGATGAGGACTTTATACACGAAGAAAGGGAAGTCATGAAGGGCTGGATGCTGAGTATGTGTTTGCTTCCATGATACTCTGTTTGTATATTTGTAAATGAAGCAAATATTATAAGGAAATGCCATTAGTTTTTCATCAAAAGGAAATTAAACTCTGTAGCATTGCTCTTGGAACTTCCCACCCTCAGGTAAGTGGAAAGTACTATAACACTACAATCACAACATGTGTCATAATAAAAACAGTTAAAGTATTACATAAAAAGGTAAAGATAAAGGTGTCCCCAACCAGTCGTGTCCGACTCTAGGGTGCGGTGCTCATCCCCGTTTCTAAGCCGAAGAGCCAGCGCTGTCCTAAGACGCTTCCGTGGTCATGTGGCCGGCATGACTGAACACCGAGGTGCACGGAACGCTGCTACCTTTCCCGCCAAAGCGGTACCTATTTATCTACTTGCAATTTCTTGCTTTCGAACTGCTAGGTTGGCAGAAGCTGGGACTGAAGACGGGAGCTCACTCCGTCACGCAGCACTCGGGTCTCGAACTGCTGACCTGCCGACCTTCCAGTCTGCAGTTCAGCGTCTTAACCACTAAGCCACCGTGGTCCCACCAAAGTATTATATACATCAGCACTATAATTAAAATAGTCAAAATTTCAAAACAAAGGCAGAAATCGTTCTCACATTAAGTACTGTCACTCTGATTCAGCTTAAAACATCAGTTGTGATTCTGCTGCTATATCAGGAAGCAGAACAGCACAGATGTCTGCCAGCTGGGCATCCAGACTGTGGTACACATCTGGATCTGAAGCATCTATCCAGTGAAGTCCCCATTCACACTGCACAGCACAAAGGGAAACATATTTCCATCCCTTATTGCAATGCAATACACATTCCCAATTACTATGCTTTACCTACAACAAAACAAATAACATTTTCCTGGATGGGTTCTCTTCCTCCACACTTTCATTTCCTGCCTTTATAGATATCCAGTGCTTGAGATTAAAGGTACTGAATCCACAACATTTGTAAAGAGGCTGGAAGAGAAAATTTCTGATTTTTTTTTTAAAGTCCTGTGATTGATCTTGTCTTCCTGTTGACAAGTAAGGACAATTGTGTAAGAAGCAGTATTACATTTTGCAATTCAAACTCCCATAAATCCTACCATGTCTTAATGTGCATCCATATCAAGCTGTCAACTTAATTCATCAACTGTCAAAAGAATGGGTCCCTTCAAAGACAAAACAATTCATGAAGAAAACATGCTTTGATGTAACACTACATAGGAACATCAGATTTGATTTTATAAAGTGTGAGGTAGCAAAACATTCCAACTGTATGTATATTAAGATACTGCTTCATTGCTTGTTGTTTAGATAGATAAATTAGATTTAATCATGGGCTGAAAATGGATTCTTCCTGTAATATGAGCTGAAATACTAAAGATCTTGTCTAAATATATGTGTGTAACTGTTTGTGTGTACATATTGTATGTTTCATTGGTCACTCTGCTGCTATATATTGTGCTGGACTTAGCCCCATAGTTTGAAGTCTTGGTTCAGCTATGGGTTTTCTGGGTGGGCTTGTGCAAGTCATGATTTCCATCTCAGTTTCTGGTCTGTAAATTGGATATATAGAAATGTCACCCACCTAATCAGGCAGCCTTCTCATATGGTCCAGATAAGACCACTGCATTTTGGTTTGCACTGGTGTAGGTTCATCATTATCCTACATTCACCCAGCAGCAACACATCACAACTGTCACATTAACTTCAAATGCATCAGCTGTGACATAGCCATCCCAGAGTGACTCAACAGCACCTGGACAATGCTTCCACCAACATGGCCTCATCAGATACATGCCCAGTAAAACACTATTAATCATGCAGGATTACTAATAATTATCTATTCTCACCATCACCCCAGCCATTGCTTGTAAGAGTCACAAGGTTGCGGAAGAATAGCCTTCCATACTACTACTAGGGATGGGCAAACTTCCCACATCTCATTTCTGAGCTAGGCTTGGTAAACGTAGCTATTTTCTCCCTCAGAAAATAAGAAAATTGCTTAGGTTTTCTTTAGTGCAATTCTGAATCTGGATCAGTTACATTCCTGGTGACATAGCAGGGAGGATAAGGGGTCTAACTGCCTCCTCCCAACCCTCATGAACCCCTAAATTCTGCCCCACTTTTCCCTTCCCGTCCCCTAAACTTATCTGGAAACAGTTATTTAACCCATGGTGTGCTGTTGCATATTCAACCCCAGTCAGGGGTTGTCATGTCATGTGAACCCAGCCACCGTGAGTTATGCAAGGGTTAAACAACAGGCCATGGGTTATGTGAAGGTTGTTTAACCCTCACATAATCCGCTGTTCACATGACACAGCAACCCCCAGTCAGAGGTTGAATATTCAAAATGGTGGCTAGCATGCTTAGGAATTAATTAACCTATGATGTCCTATCATGTCATGTGAACCAGCCCTAAGCTACAACCCAATATAGTGAAGACTTCAAATTAAGCCTGAAAATTTACCCATTACTACAGAAGTCTTGCAGGAGGCCTCCATGTAAGGCCTTCCTGGCAGTAGCATCGTAGATACTGGGAAGCCTGGAAAACATAGTCACCTGGGGTGCCTGAGTCTATATTATGGATACCAGGCACTCCAGAAACTACATGTATCAAGGATCCTTGAACCTGAAGCACAGCTGAGCTGCTGGGGAGACACACTGGCATACAGGACTATCTGAGCCAGATAAAACTATTTTGGGGTGAAATGGAACACATCATGCACCTGACGTGGGCATTAAAAATTGAACAAATTCATATTCCAGATCAGTTTACTATGGACATAGTGGGCATCGCTATCTACCATTTCTATCAGTGGTCTGAAGGGTTGCAACATGAACTGGAATATCTACATTCAGAGCCTAATCCACAGCAATATTGCCATTTCTCCATGCTCTGCTCTAGAGGCTTTGTTGATGAAAAAGAGTTTTGGGTCCAAAATTCATCTCTGAAATTCCCATCAAGTTCAATGGGAATTAAAGACATTTGTTTCCGAGAAGCCCAGTTGCCTTGCTGTTTGGGAGGATATGCCTCACAAATACCTTCATTCTAAAATCTGTTTTGTCCTTAAGAAAGCTACTATTTGCACTTGCTGACCTAACTAATTGCTCTAACCTAACTAAACTCATCAAGAACACCCCCCCTGGTATGCATGGGATGGAGATTTCAGAACTTGCTAACATCTTTCTGTTTGCGAAGTCACCTAATGCGAAAAGAAAACTCCCTGGAAAAGACCCTGATGCTGGGAACGACTGAAGGCAAAAGGAGAAGGGGCCGGCAGAGGATAAGATGGCTAGACAGCATCACCGATGCAATGAATATGGACTTGAGCACGCTCCGGGAGAGAGCGCAGGACAGGAAGGCCTGGCGTGCTATGGTCCATGGAGTCACGAAGAGTCGGACACGACTGAACAACAACAATCCTATTCATGCCCTCCAGATGTTTGGAGGTTGGTCATTCATGACCACTGGTTGTGCTGCCTGGGGCTGATGGGAGTTGAAGTCCAAAACACCCGGAGGGCACCAAGTTGAGGAAGGCCACCCCAGTGGACATGTGGCATATCTTGTTTCTTGGCCCAAGATCAATACTTACACATGTCAATTGGTTACATGGGAAACTGTCAGGGCACAGGTAAGACTAGGGACACATGGTAAAAGAGCAAGAACAAAGGTTAACGTTCCCCCAGTGCTGCCCATCAGAGCTCACTGAGTATTCGTTCTGGAAAATGCTAATCACCCTGCTTCCAATCTTGCAAAGGATTTAAACATTTGAATACTAGCATGCTTTAAGCTGAGTTTATTTAAACTGCAGGTTCAAAAGTGAGGTGCAGATTTTATTGGGAACCTGGGCAAAAAGTGTCTGGCCTTGCCAAAGCTACTTGAATGTTCTGCTATGCTTCTGCTGGTTAAATCCAAAAGGCACCTATACTATGCTTCTGCATTTTTCATTTGACCGCTCTGACTTTATTAACCTTTTCCTGCTGATGGCAGTGCCAGTATCACAGTTTGTTTCATTTATTTATATTTTGTTTATTTTTAATTTACAGCTACAGAATTTCACTGTAAACTAATTACGGGAAGGGCTATAGCTCAGTGGTAGAGCACATGCTTTGCATGTAGAAGGTCCCAGGTTCAATCCCTGGTATCTCCAGGTAGGGCTGGAAAAACTCCTGCCTGAAACCCTGGAGAGCCACTACCAGTCAGTATTGACAGTACTGGGCTAGATGGGCCAATGGCCTGATTCTGTATAAGGCAGCTTCCTATGTATGTACACGATGTTTATGCTGGATGCGCGGGTACCTGAGTGTGTGTCATCATGTTGGGGGACAGACTATCTACCACAGCCCCACTCTTTTAGGCCTTTTCAGGAACACTTGAATAGAGCTACTGAGTTCAGAGGTTCTAAGACAGTTATAACCTTTGATTACAAAGACTCACAAAAGAGTTGGGTGGCCCTGGAATGGCAATTTCCAGGTGCACAAAAGGAAGTTGATTGTCTTTCCCTGCTTAACAAAAGAGGGGAATCTAGGTTTTAGATGGTGTTTTAAAGAAGTTATTGTAAAGGACACTTGAAATCCCATAGAAAATTGGTGATGCAGGGCATGTTTCCACACTATTAGCTTCACTTTGTTTGCAACTTTGTTGTGATGTTTCCACAGTCACATCTTCTCCTTTTCCAGTGCTTAAACTCCCGGCTTGTCATTGCTGTAGCCTGGAGCTCTGTGCTGTTTCCACTAAGCTCTAATCGAATTATTTTCTTGATGGCTGGGTGGAGTCTGAGTGGAGTCTGGGTTGGGTCTGATTACCTCATCAGTGATCCCTCCTCCTCAGTTGTGTTTCCAGGGCAACAGAAGGAGAAGCTAATGGAGGAGTGCCAGATTTTTAAAAAGGAATCAGTTTTGCTGTGAAGAGAGGCTTCTCCCCTTTCTGCTTTCCCCTGAAAGTCCAGATGCACCTGCATTTCAGGAGCAAGCCTCATTGAGCACAATGGTAGTTACTTCTGAGTAGACACACATATGCTTGTGCTGGGAAAGTGTGTGGGGGGGAGAACACAAAGAGGGAAACCAGCCCACATTTTAACCCAGAGGACCTCATTGACCACAATGGGAGCTACTTCTGACAAGACAGTACTGGGTTTGTTGTGGGAAAGAGAGCAAAACCAGCCCCCATTTTAACACACAAGATCTCTATATGGGAGCTGTGAATGAGTTACACCCTAAGGCAATGGAACAATGCCTCCAGATTGTGCTTAATCACATTTAAGGAATTGGGTTTAAAAGTGTGCCATTTCAATTGAGGGGGAATTTCTGTAAGTTCTGATGTAGGCATTCAAAGGCAAGCCTCAGCACAATGGGAGTTACTTCTGAGGAGACACTAATGGGTTTGTTGTGGGAAAGAGAGTAGTACACACAAAGATGGAATCCAGCCCCCATTGTAACCCACCGGATAGCTATAACGAAGCCGCGAAGTACTTTCTTCCTAAAGCAATTCATTGGAGCCTCGCTTGGTTACTTAAACGCATTTAAGGAATTGGGCTTTAATGTGTGTCATCTGAATTAAGGGGGAATCTCAGCCTCATCCACCACAATGGGAGTTACTTCTGAGGAGACACTAATGGGTTTGTTGTGGGAAACAGATGGAAACCAACCCCCATTTTAACCCACAGGGTTTCTATATGGAAGCTGTGAAGGCATTACATCCTAAGGCAATGGACCGGAGACTCTAGATCTGTCACGTTTCCCTTTGCTCCTGCTGTAAAACTTCAAAAGCCAAATCAAAACACAGACAAGAGACTTCAATTCCAAGGCTTTTTAATCCACTTAATTCAATGGGCAATTCAGATGCTAATTGTCAGTGACCCACAGTCTACAAAGGAAATACCTTCAGGGAGTTCAAAGGAAAACTATGAAAGTTGCCCAGTTGCCCACCATTTGAGGAACAGGCAAGCTTGCTGTCCTAACTTACAGGGCAGGGTGGGGATCTGCCTCTATCTTGTGAGGACCCAAAGCACAGCTGTTCCCGCCAGGCCAATTGGGCAGATCGCCTAAGCTCTGCCCCTGCCGTTTCTCTCTTGTCTCTGCGTCTAGCATCTTAAGAATTCAGGCTCTGCCAGCCCCCCTTCTCCCTGTTTGCTATCTTTCACAGGGATGGGAGAAGAGGGGACCTCTCCATCCACCTGTGCCTTTGGAGCTTCAGGAGTAGGCCTATCCATCTCTATCCAGGCCTGGGAAATTTCCTCCCCCATGTTTTGCAGTTCCTCTTCAGACTCTGAGCTACTCTGCCAATCGCTGCACTCAGGGGCAACCCTGACAAGATCATGATTAATCACATTTAAGGAATTGGGCTTTGATATGTGCCATGTCAACTGAGGGGCTTCTCTGTTATTTCTGTGGTCATTGAGAGGGCAAGCCTCATTCAGCACAATGGGAGAAAACACCCCTTGACTGGGGTCATGGGCTATGTTCTAGTGCTAATTTTCAATGATGTTTTAAAAGTTGGTCCCTTGGCATCCTGCTCCAAAACGGCAATGAAACTTCTGGAAAACAGGGAGGGAAAGGGTTGGGTCACTGAAGTCAGAGTGACACACACACAAAGGCTGGGCTACACGCCCCATGGGCAGGACTATGGTACTGGACCCAGTGCTGTGGTAAGCTGGAAAAGTTGGACCTCACCACACAGCCAGGTTAGAGTAAATTGCTGGTGGAAACACAGCCACGGTGTTGCTTTGATTAGATTAGGAACATAGGAAGATTGAGCATTAATGGTTTCAGGATGTCCCACCCCAGTCTATAAAGGGTAGGGACACTCCCTTGTCCATTTCAGTAGAAAGTTTTGGCAAAAAACGTCGAGTGCATTTTATCCTAGCTGACTAGATCTGTCCAGCCTTCCTTTCCAGACAAAATTGAACCTTTTGAGTTAAGGTGCTTGCAGAATTTGCTCTCTGGCAGCAGTCTTTGTCATAAAAAGGGCCATAAAGATAACTACCATTTCACTGGGATTTTAAACATATTGGCTTTGGGATTTATGCAGGTGTCTAATTGAGTTACAGTCAAGGATTTATTTTCACCCTCTGTAGTATTTATTTGGCATAATGCCTTGATTCATAAGAAGGTTACATGGGTGCTAACCAGATTTTTCTTTGATCTTTTCTGGAATGACTCAGAGCATGCAGTTTGTGCCTCGGAACAAGCAAACAACATGAAGGTTTGGATAATGACAGAAAGGCAGGTTTTCAGTGGTGCTACTAGTTTTATTAGGATATCAGATGAGTAGTCTCCAACTAGACATCACTACTGGAAGAATTTAAAATCAACTGTGTTGGTGCTTTTTTAAAATGACACATGGTTTAATTCTTTTGATAGGCTAATTGTAAATAACCAGGTGGTTCAGAAGAGGGAAAACAGTGAGAAAAATATTGTAGCATGCTAGGATATCAGTATTGAGGAGAATAAAAAATATTCAAAGCTGAAGGAATCAGCAACACCCCCTGGAAACCAGAAGGGATCTGAATCTTCCAAATCCAGAAGCTAAAGAGGATTTTGCACTCTGCATACCTCAACACTTTGCATGAATACCTTCCTTCCTTCCTTGATACAAACCATGCCCCATGTCTTTATTTCTGTAGCCCAGAATTGTCCCTGTCCTCACAATAGCAACTCTGAGAAACAGCAAATTCTGAATCTTAAAACCAAACAAAACACAAACAAGTGTAGAAGTCAATAAAAGACTTGTGATATCAGAATGACTGATTAGTGTAAGTACACAAATATGACTTTCATTTGAATTGCATTTCCTAGACTAGGAATTGCTGATTGTTTCTGCATCTATTTTGAAGGGAGAAGGCCACTGAGAAATGGGTACATAGGGAACTTATCGGGGGCCCATATGGCCTGGAGATGCACCCCCATGTCCATTTGTGTAGGGTTTTTTGTTTAATCCAATTTTGTGATGCGTCTGTGCAGAAATGGATGGAAACTTCAGGCAAACTGGTTAACCACAAATGTTTCCTGGCAGCAAGAGTCTAGTGTAGAGATCCACAGTCCAATTCTAGGAACACTTTTCTAGAAGATGTTTGATGGATTATTAATCTCTATGACAGGCTCAGCAAGAGTTGGTACTATTTATGTGTTTTCTCTGAATTAGCTCAGTTACAATAGTATTCCACCCCCACCCTCAGTTCTCCATGATCAGGAATATACTACTCTGAAGTGCAAGTGGAAAGGACATAGGGTGCAATCCTATGCATGTTTAGACAGAAAAAAGTCCTACAACTCCCAGCATTCCCCAGTCAGCATGCTTGTAGGACATTTTTCTGCCTAGGTGTGCATAGGATTGCACCCTTAAAGTACTTTCAGGAAACAATGGGCAGACTAAGATGAGACTTTGTGGTTTCCGATGGTGAACAAGAATGGTATGAGATGGTAATATCAAGGCAGATAAAAAGTCAACATTGGCTTCTGCTGCCAAGTGATGTATTACGCCCAGAAATGGGATAGATACCAGGGTGTCCCTGGATTAATAAGACTGTTTGCCTCCCATTGTACATTCCATAATCTGTCTTGCAGCCTCTCCTCCTGCTGACTGCCATCCAATCTTTCCACTCAATTCCTAAAATGTTACTCAGAAATGGATGGGTATGTACACAAGCAGTGCAATAGCTTGTGCACTGCAAACCAAAATTGCAGCTTGGCTGTGGTTGTAAAGGGAAAAAGGGAATCATTCCTATGGATTAGGCTTCTATTCAGTTTTGTAGTGATAAAAATATTAAACAACTGGGAACAATACCGGCTCTCCATCATCTTTTCTATTAACCACCCATTCACGAATTTCTCTCTTTCAGAGCACTCCTACAGTTTAGCTGAAATCTCAGCAAAGTCAAAAAAAGATATTTAAACTGGTTATCACATCAGAGCACATCTTATGCTTCAAGAAATGATCTTCTTTGTATGTTTTTTTTTGTCCCGCAGATTAACAGGATATACTTAATGAGCTTGCCTCTGGGTTCTGATATTGGAGAGCCTCCAATTTAGGGTATATTCTGATGTGCATCTGTCATACTTGATTTGCCATTTTTCATTACGCATATGAGAGCACATTGACACATATGTCCAATATATGTTGTCAGTGCCTGACATCAATGCATGCTGTCAGGGCACACAATAACACACCATGCAGGGTACAGATTAATGGTTTCTGATGGTATGTTATTGGCACCAGTGGTGCAGTGGAGCCAGGACTCTCAGGGAAGCAGCACCGGCACTTTTTTTATTAGCAGCAACAATGCTAATAAGCTGGCTGGGGGATTATGGGAGTTGTAGCCCAACACATCTGGAGGGCCCCAGATTGAGAAGGCTGGGCTAGCGAATAGAAACATTTTACTAGTTGGACTAGTAAAGTCTAGTGTGTCGGCAATCCTGCATAAAGCCCAGACTTGCCTTGCCATGAGTTCTGAAATATATGAAGAGCCTTAAAAAAAATCTGTTGCAAAATTACCTGAATTTCCACAAGAAATACTAGTTTAAGACCATCAAAAGCAATTGACCCAATGGAATAGAAGGAATACTGTCCCTAGGTCATTGTTTCTGTGAATCATAAAAATTCCCTTTTCCAGTCTTAATACACTGGTTTTATTGTGTTCTTTTTATTTCAAAAGTGGTTGGTCTATTTTGATTTACTGTATGCCCTCACACTCCTTCATAGCGTCTTTTGAAAAAACATGCACTTAAAAACCATACTGTCTGCCAAGACACTTGATCATACTCAGAGAATAATTCCTCACAGCATATTCACAACTGGTAACTTTAGTTGTTGTTCAGTCGTTCAGTCGTGTCCGACTCTTTGTGTCCCCATGGACCATAGCACGCCAGGCCTTCCTGTCCTGCGTTCTCTCCCAGAGCGTGCTCAAGTCCATATTCATTGCATCAGTGATGCTATCTAGCCATCTCATCCTCTGCCGTCCCCTTCTCCTTTTGCCTTCAGTCTTTCCCAGCGATAACTTTAGTACTACTATATATTTCCCACTTCCTCAAACTGTGAGGAGTTCCCTAGGGCAGTGCTGACAGATTATGGCCTAGTTCACAATTCAGTTGTTGTTTCATGTGAACCCTGCACTAGGGTTTAACTATGGGTTGTTAACCACAAACAACCCAGGGAGATAATCCATTGTTTATTGTTGGGTTGTTTGTGGTTAACAACCCATAGTTAAGCCATAGTGAAGGATGCGCATGAAACAACAACCCACAGTTGAACGACAAACCAAACTCAACCTGTACTCTGGGTTTTCATTGTGTGTGAAGCAGATCTTGGTTTCTTTAAGATGAAAGAATACTATGAGAACTTCAGCACAATCCTATGTATGTTTACTCAGAACTAAGTTCTACTGAGGCCAATGGGACTTACTCCTTAGAGCAGTCTTCCCCAACATGGTGCCCTCCAGATATTTTGGACTTCAATTCCCATCAGATCCAGCCTACATGGCTGATGGTCAGGAATACTAGGTGTTGTCGTCCAAACATTTGGAGGGCAACACAGTGGGGGAATACCACCTTAGAGTGTGCTTGGGATCATAACCTTACGATATCTTTGTAATATTTGATTCATGTACAAATATACAATGAGAGTACAGTAGAAACTAATAGGCTCTGCTACAACAGAATGACCCCTAGCAAGCTTGGGCTGCCCCTTGACCACCCACCAAGGCTGCAACCCCAGTTTCATCCAGCTACAACTAGAATCTCTTCCCGCCTTTCCCCCAGTCTGTATCTTCCAGTTCAAAACTGCTGGTTTTCAGGGTCAAACTCAGGGCTAATGGGAGCTTCCCTCGTGGGCCAAGCAGCAACTTTTAACTTAGTCCACGGCGGCAGGGGGGATGAGACTCTGCATGCTGTGGTCCTGATCCTGATCCCTCCCCCTGACCGCCCCAGCCGTTACCATTTACAGTAAAGAAGTAGAAAAAACATATATGACAACACACAATGTGTAGTTTGGCTGCCACACACACACACATCTGCAGAGCAATAGTCTCAGATCCCACCTGCACAAGTCAGTTGCCCATGCAGGAGAACACATCCATAGCCATTAAAGGAACATCTAAGTTCTTTGGTCAGATCCCTGATTCACTCCCATCAGGTGACACTTCATGCAAAACTATTAAGACAGACCCATTCAAAATAATCAGACAGCCAAACTCGCAACAGTACTGTGTGCTCAGACAATGTTTCCAAGACAATGATTGCAACAGTCAAGTTTCATTTCAATTAATCAAATAGTGTGGCTGCATTTAACACCCTCCCCTTATTGCTTGTTGCTGTTGTTGTTTTTGCAATTATTTTGCTTAGATAACATCTATGGTAGTGACTGCTATGTGCATGTGTATGCGTGCACGCACACATTTACTCTGTGTGTGTGTGTGTGTGTGTGTATTCTGCTGAACAAATTTCTTGCTTCTTGCTCTTCAGGTTGGGAATGGTTCCTCCATACACTCTTGAAGTCTTTTAGAGAGAGAGACAGAATGAGCCACATGGAACGAAATGCTATTTTAACAGCCCACTCTTATATGTCAAAGAATGTATAAACTGGATAGGATCACACAATTGCTGCTGGGTGACTAGATAGTAATGAAGGCCTCATTAGAACTAGGGTCAACACCAGCCATTAATTACAAGATGAATCACCAGCGTTTTCAGTAGCAATACAGCCTAAAAGAAATGTCTAAATTCAGCCTAGCAATAAATCTAGGTTCTTGAAGATCAAACATGCAGTATTAAAACTGGTAGAATCTTAAGCTGAAAGTGGGAAAGAAAGAAAATTGTTTTAGTGATCATCAGGAACCTCAAGGGCTGCCTAGACAGGATAAAAAGGCAATAAAAGCAGGCTGTGTGAGTGAGTAGTACTTTGATGGAATCTGGGCTTGGTGTTCAAAAGACAGATAAAACAGTTGAGAGAGAAAGGTGAGAAAGGAGGTCAGTCCTGACTATAAAACTGTAAAGTCATTTGCAGCCATCAAAGACGTACTGGAAAAGGGGACTGTCCTCTGTAAAGTAAGACACATGGCCACCATAGAACTAGTGATTTGTTGGATAATTATATTTTTCTAAGTATATCTTTAACCCAAAGAACAAACACCCTGTTGGTTTTTAAATTGACAGAGGAGGACAAGCTATTGTAAAGTAAAAGAATACAGTGTACAGCTGACGGAGAAAGCTTTGGCAATTTGTAGTCCTGCTGGCAGGAGGCTTTGGGGCAGTGATCCTTGATACGAGAAAGGGATGTTACAAATGTTTTCCTTTTTTAATTTATGGAAGTTGGAGGGCATGAGTTGGTCTCTGCCATATATTGCTGCCTTATTTTCTTAGCAAACTGGACCTGTAAGCTTATCACTAGTATGTATGATATATGTCTGTGGTAGACAACATGTGGCCTTCCAGATGTTGTTGGAACAACTCCCATCATCCTTCACCAATGGCTATGCTGGCTTAGGCTGATGGGAGTTACAGTCCAACAATGTCTGGAGGGCCAAAAGTTGCCCAGCCGATATACATCAATGATGTCAGCCAAGTTGAGGGTTCTCTAATCTTGTCATTTATAAATCATTAATCCATACTTTGCAAAGACTGAAGAAGGAAGAGGAGGAGGATGGACAGGAGGAAATCACCCCTCCCTCCCAGGTTCCTCTTCTTTCTTTAATACACCACGTTTATTTTTGCTGACATGTAGGCCTAGGACTGAGACAGCTGCATGCTCATAGAAAATAGGTTGAAGGAAGAGATCAAGCTGAGTAGCAGATAGGATTTTTCTATTAGTCTCAGTAAGCAATTTATCAGCCCAGGGTAAAATGTAGCTGTTTTTAAAAAGTTTTATAGATTGGGAAGTCAAGTCTGTATTGAGCCTTTGTGTTCTACTGTGACAAAGAGTGTCTCCTTCTGCAGTTCAAATGTTTTGTTTGCTTTTCCTGCCTCAGGATGAAGTACATCATTTTAAACTGTCCTTCATGCCTTAGTAGAAATGTGCAACAATAGGATTGATATTTACATGGAACACAGCCTGAGAGTGAACAACAAAATTGCTGCAAGGTTTTTAAGTGTGAGTGATATGTACATATATATTCACACAGATGTTATTTAGGGGATATCAGTCTTTATCACAGTAGGTTCCCTCAAGTAAAAAAATACACCCAAAACAAATTATTTGAGTAGACACAAAGCCAGAAATGTTGCAAAGCAGTCTAATACAATGTGCAGGGGAAACGCTTTATAAGCCTTTGCAAAATAGCAAAAACTGAAGGATAGCGCATTGAATACCATGGGTCGGGAGGTAGGATTTAAACAACTATTAACTCCTACCTCATATCTGCAAAGCCTGACATACTTATATAATGCCATGCACAGTATATCATAGGTAGGACCTACTAAAGATAAGAATTTATCAGCTCTTTTCATTGTGTCCATTGTTCTAAATGTGTAACTATACTTCACAGCATGGTGAAATCTGTTCTATTTCCCTTCTGATTTGCAATGTTTTATTAAAATGCTGAAGAACTTGTGAGGTGGTATCCTGCTGGATTTTGCCCATAAATTATAATAGCCCTTGGACCAGACAGGGAAAAGAAGACATGGCTTTTGAATAGTAATGGATTAGGATGGGAAATGTGTGGCCCTCTGGAAGTTTTGGCCTACAACTCTCATCAGCCTTCACCACTGGCGATGCTGGCTACACCTGGAGGGCAACAAGTGCCTACCCTTGGATCCAGAAAGATATCCCATAGGGATACTATGACTTACACAAGCATTCATAAGTACTTGCAGGAGAGTAGATATTTTAGTCTGTTGCAGCAAAGCCAACATTGTCTTACAATGCAATTCTATAGATGTCTACTCAGAAGAAAGCCACATTAAGTTCAACGGGGCTTATATACACTTACCTGGGAGTAAGTCACATTGCACTCAATGGGGCTTAATTCTGAATAGACATGTATAATAATGTGCTGTTAAAGACTAATATATTTATTATGGCATAACATTTTATGGGCTAGAGTCCATTTCAGAAGTGTCATCTTCAGTTGGCAGGTATATAGGGATGTCGGAGAAATCCACAATGGAATCAAATGAGTTTGAATTTTTATGAATCTGACCTGTGGATTCCACAGCAGACTGGCTTTTCCCCAATCGGGTTGATTCTGTGGACTTGCGGACCTTTTTTCTAACTTTCCCAAATTTTGCACAAATTTAGTAATAGAAAAATATGTAAAAAAATTTAAAACGCAGTCGAAAATGTGCATTTCCCCCAAAGGCTAAAGTGTGAAAATGCTAATTTGGGGGGGATTTGTGGACTGGGAGATCTGCACATTTTCACAAGTGTGAATGTTATGCAAATGTGAATTTGCACAAATGCAAATTTGTGCAAATTCCAGAACACCCCCCCCCCCCAATTCTGTCAATGACTGGACGGCAGAATGAAAGGTGCCTGCAATCTGTGAAACGCAGATGGAACGGATTTTACACAATCCGTACATATCTAGGTATATATACAGATTGGGTAGAGAAGGAGGAAATTATAAACCCTAGAGTTAAATGGCAAAAATAAAATAAAAAATGCCAAAAGTCCATCCTGTGACAATTCAATTAATGCTTAAATGCATGAAATATATGCATAAGGAGGTATAACTCTTGTAGTAAAACAAAAACAAAACAAACAAAAAAGAGTTTGACCCCCTTTGGGACCAGGATCTCCGCAGCATTGAACTATACTCTGCATAGGAACAGACTGCTTGTAATTAAGAAAATTATAAAGTCAGGCTATTGGTCCACATAGCTCAGTATTGTCTACACTGACTGGCTGTGGCTCTCCAGGGTTTCAGGCAGGAGCCCAGCCCTTGCCGGAGAAGCTGGGGATTGAATCTGAGACCTTCTGCATGCCAAACAGGTGCTCTGCCACCAAGCTATGGTATAATATAAGTGCTTGAAACCTCAATAAGGTGAAACCAAATATTGGTTTAGAAATTCTTAATTACTTTGTAAAAAGGTTACATCTGAAGGTGGTGGTGGGGAGGCACAGCTTATATTTGGTACGCAAATGGCTGAGCGCCCCTTTGAAGAGCAACCTCATTATGTCGTGGCCTATATGATGAATGTTTAGGGAATACTTCATAGGAGTTCCCGCTGGTTATTCCTGTTCATGCTGCTGCTTAGCAGAGAAGTATTGCAAATAGCCTGAGAGAATACCTATGGCAGGAATGTAGCAGAGTATGGTTCAATAGCCGAGTTTGTGTGTGTTTTTGTCTCACAGCAGGGATGCGGCACTTGCGGCGCTCCAGATGTTGTTAGACTGCAACTCCCATCAGCCCTCACCATTGGCTATGCTGGCCAGGGCTCATGGGATCGGCAGTCCAACAACATCTGAAGGGCCACACGGCCCCCGCCACTCCCTTACACGGCCCCCGCCACTCCCTTACACGGCCCCCGCCACTCCCTTACACGGCCCCCGCCACTCCCTTACACGGCCCCCGCCACCCTCTTACACGGCCCCCGCCACCTTCTTACACGGCCCCCGCCACTCCCTTACACGGCCCCCGCCACCCCCTTACACGGCCCCCGCCACCCCCTTACACGGCCCCCGCCACTCCCTTACACGGCCCCCGCCACCCCCTTACACGGCCCCCGCCACCCCCTTACACGGCCCCCGCCACCCCCTTACACGGCCCCCGCCACCCTCTTACACGGCCCCCGCCACCCTCTTACACGGCCCCCGCCACTCCCTTACACGGCCCCGTTTCAAGATGCAGCGGCAGGCCTAAATACACGGACTCGGAGGAACAGGTGGCACACAAGCACAGGACTGGGATTTTCGGCAGCACGGCCCCGCAGGCGGGGTGCTTCTGTTCACCTCAGTTTAAGCCAGCCGGAGACTGATGGGCCGCGAAACGATATTTCACGTTAACGGCGGCGGGTCGCGTCAGCCGCTGAGGAGCGCGGGGCCTCAACTCTGCAGAGGCCGGTAGTCGGGCCCTGCCCGCCTCCGCGGCGCTTTTCCAAGCGGGGGCTGAGGCGAGCCGGCCTCAGGCTCCGACCGCCACAACCCACGCTGCGGCGGGGACGCGCTCGCTGGCCGTCAGAGGTCACGGGCGCGAAGCTAGGCGTGTGGAGGCAGAAAGAAGTCCTACAACTCCCAGCATGCCCCAGCCAGCTGGGGCATGCTGGGAGTTGTAGGACTTCTTTCTGCCTCCACACGCCTAGCATCGCGCCTTGAAACACCCACCGAGAGGAGCCCTCGTGGCGAAGAAAAGGGCCTTCCCCGGGCGCGCTTCCTCCCGCCTTCGCTCGCGCGCCGTTGGCCGATGCTGCTGAGTGATGACTCCGGCGCCCAATCAGCCCGCGCTTGCCTCGCCGCCCCCGGCTATCACGTGGGTGCTCCGAGGCGAGGCCGGCTGACGAGCTCGCCCGGCTCCGGCGCCTCAGGGACTCTTCCCGTCCCCCGCCGCAGGAGGTAGGCGCGGGTCCCGAAAGGCGCGGAGGGCGGAGTCCGCCGGTGGCTGGCTCGCGTAGACTGCAGCCGCTTCCCTGCGAGCGAGGGCCGTCGAGCTCCGCGGGACGCGCCGCTGGGCGGACAGGCAGGGCGGGTTGCGCCCCTCGGGGAAAGCGGCCGCCGCGAGGGGAAGCCCGGCCCCCCGTCAGGCAGCGCCCCCGCCGCCGGCGCTTCGCTCTGTCCCCTCAAGTGTCCCGCCTGCTCGCGAGCAAGCGACCGGCCCGGGAGCCGCACCGTGGGCGGGGTGCCTGGCTCGGGCTCCAGAGGATGGTTGTTGCTGTTCAGCCGTGTCCGACCCTTCGTGACCCCATGGACCACAGCACGCCAGGCCTTCCTGGCCTCCGCTCTCTCCCGGAGCGTGCTCAAGTTCATATTCATTGCATCGGTGACGCTATCTAGCCATCTCATCCTCTGCCGTCCCCTTCTCCTTTGGCCTTCAATCTTTCCCAGCATCAGGGTCCTTTCCAGTGACTTTTCTCTTCGCATTAGGTGGCCAAAATATTTGAGCTCCAGCTTCAGTATCTGCCCTTCCAATGAGCACTCGGGGTTGATTTCCTTGAGGATGGACTGATTCGACCTCCTTGCAGTCCAGGGGACTCGTCAGAGTCTTCTCCAGCTATGGATGTACGAAACCCCGCTTACCTGGCTCCGCCGGGTTCCGCAGGTGGGGGGAGGTGATCCGTTCTTACCCCCCGGAGTCCTCGATGGGGTAGGGGAGGCTATCTGTTCCTCGCCCCCGGAATCCTGCCCGGCCAGGCCGCGGAGCCACTGGCCGGGCCAACCCGCAGCGGGGCCTCCAGCCGCTGCCGGGCTGGTGTGGACGCAAATGGCGTCCCGCGTAAGGGATGCCATTTGCGTCCCTACGTAAGCCCGTGATAGGCTACGTAAATATTTACGTAGCCTGTCATGGCTAAAGCAGGGACGCAAATGGCGTAGGGGACACCATTTGCATCTCTGCTTTAGCCGTGATAGGCTATGTAAATATATACGTAGCCTATTACGGGCCGGTGTAGGGATGCAAATGGTGGCTGCAGCAGCCGGAGCCACCACCGCTGAAGCCGCAGTCAGGTAGGCTCCATTTCGCGAGGCTTTCCCGGGGTGGTGGGGCGGGGGGCTCCATCCTGCCACGGATTCCGGGGGGCTGAATTCACTGGAATTCGGCCCCCCTGGGATCCATGGCGGAATTCTCTAACATCCCTATCTCCAGCACCACAGGTCGAAAGCATCAGTTCTTCGGCACTCAGCCTTCCTTATAGTCCAGCTCTCACAGCCATACGTTACTACTGGGAAAACCGATAACTGGGCCAAAAGGCCCCTTTGGCCTCAGTGTGCAGGGACATTTGGGTTGTGTGTACGGAGGGCAGGCGTGGAGCGTTCGCCAATCTCCCCACAGGGCGCCGTTCAGCAGTCTGGTGGTGCGGTGATTGAGTTCCCAAGCAGCTGTGACTTTAAATCTGCGTCTTCCAACCAGGTCATCTTGTTCTCACATTGTTTACGCTATGGTGGCTACAGGACCCCCGATCCGGATCGGGGACCTAGCAGGGGTGAGTGGGTGGCTTTAAAAGATCCAGCCCGGCCCCCTGCGTTCACTGTAGGGTATAAATGAAAAAAAGAAGAAGAGAAGAGGTAGCAGATATAGATTTAGGGTGCAATCCTATCCATGTTTAGACTGGAAAAAAAGCCCTACAACTCCCACACTGGCTGGGCCATGCTGGAAGTGGTAGGACTTTTTTTTTTTTTCTCTCATCATGGATATAATTGCGCTCTTAATGTCATGCCTGTTTGGTCCTGATTGTAGAAAAAGAGGTGTCATGCTCCAAGTTGGACTGACAACAAAGCCACTGAATTTATATTCCACCCCGTGCCTTTCAAATTTGAACTATCTCCTGTTCTCCATGCTTCCTGTCCTGCGTTCACTTACCATAGAAGAAGTCCCACCTGGTTGGATCCAGACTAAGGGTGCTTCCAGATGAAGGGAAATTGTCTAATTTAGGGGAGTCCCGACAACAGAGTCTTGTATTTGTAACCCTCCCTTGTTTTCCTAATGCTGCACAATGTCTTTTGATTCATAGTACTAGGAGGTCCCCATCTGGATGCACCCCAGGTTTGTTAAACTTGCATTCTGTTGAAATCAGTGGGGCTCAAACTTAAGTAATTACTAGCTTGTCACATTGATTTCAGATCAGATTAGATTTGTTTATCTGTATAAAGTCGATACACCATCACAAAACAAATATTTAAAAGATCCTTGTTATCAATAAAAAATTAATATATTTACATGAAGCTAACACAAACCCACATTGAACCCATTTCCAACCCATTGAATGTGATGGCATTTATATTGAATGTGGGGGCAGCTAAACATGATAAGACTGCAACTTTAAAGTCCTGCCTTCTGTCCTTCATGTTCCTTTTGTTAATATTATAATGTTGCATGCATCTTAGAAGTAAAGACACATCCAAAATGTATAATGTACATCT
Source organism: Heloderma suspectum (assembly GCF_057233095.1). Classification (NCBI taxonomy): domain Eukaryota; kingdom Metazoa; phylum Chordata; class Lepidosauria; order Squamata; family Helodermatidae; genus Heloderma; species Heloderma suspectum. Next base: position 105,492,644 of record NC_139464.1, read on the forward strand.
CTGTTATTGTCATAATCTTTCTGTTTTGAATATTTTGTTGAAAGGTCTTGAGGGCCTGATGCTGATCTTATATTTGTGTAAGGCCCAGCCCACTATAGTCTTGGGCTTCAGGTGAACCTATAATATTTACTTCCTATTTTTAATACAAACAATATGCTATAACATGAGTGATAATCTGTCACTTCATACTTTGTAAGTATGTTCTCACTGGAAGTTTTCAAATAACTGCAGCTTCATTTTCCAGATCTTCCTTGCATCCTGGAAGCTGCCAGTTGAAAGTACTTAGGCACAGAAACGGAAGTTAAAATGCCTGTTTTCAAACATCCAGAGTATCCAGAAGCAACGTTGCTTCATTTGGAAGGACTGGTGCCCTGTCGAGAATCTCAAGTGTCCACCTTATTGTCAATCTTTGGAGAGGTATTATTTATTTGTCTAACTTCCTTTTTCTGGTTGACTTTTAAGATCCTTGGCCTTGTTTTCAGACTGAAGTCTCTGTATAAGGCAGTGTGCTACTTACTTACTGGAAAGGAAGAGTGTTCTCTCACTGCTGTTTGGCTTCTCACAGCTGGCAATGGTAAAGTGGATTAGGTGATGGCACCAGGAGACCTGAGTTCAAATTTCCACTTTGCATGTAGGTCTCTAGGTAGCCTTTAACAAAGGGATAGGCAACCTAGTGTCCTCCAGATGTTTTGGACAACAGCTCACATAAGCCCAAGCCAACATGGCCAATAAAATTTAGGGGATTTGTATTCTAAAATATCTAGAGGGCACCAGCTTGCCTACTCCTTTAGCAAGTTGCTGCTCTTAGCCTAACCGGTGTTACAAGATTGTTTTGAGAATACAATGGCCACATTTGACTGTCATAATATTGTGAGTGAGCAAGCTTGCTGGTGTATACTGCTTGATCGCTCCTGCTGGCAGAAGGAGCCAAGTGGGAGAGATCAAGCACCATGCACCAACACATTCACAATTCTGTTTTTTTGTGACATCCAAGCAAAGCCAATGGGTTAACTCCATGCATGTCCGGCTAAGCCAGGGGTGGGCAACCTGGTGTCCTCCAGATGTGTGATTGCAACTCTCATCATCCCTCACCATTAGCTATGGCTGCTAAGGCCGATGGTAGTTGCAGTCTCACAGCATCTAGAGGGCCACAAGTTGTCCACCCCTGTTCTAAGCTCTGGAGGAAATAAAGTTTTTAAAGTATCATTTCATATCGTTGCTTTTCTCCCCGGTTACTAGAAGGAGTAAAGAAAAGTAAGTCTAGTTAATTCTGTTATTTTTTTGTAATGTCTGACATACAAAACTCTGATCAGTGGCAGATTCTGTTAAATTCTTCTGTACGAACATATGCCTTCTATAGACATTTATTTATGGTGACAGCTGGAGGAATAAACAATAACATTAATACAATTATGTGTCTCTTTCCCTAAGGCAGGGGAGAGCAACCTCCAGCTTGCAAGTGAATTCTGACCCACACTAGGGCCCAATCCAGCCTATGGAGGGTTAAACACCCTCCGTGGCCCCTGCTTTCCCCAAGCACTCTCCACTGAGGGAAGAGGAATCCAGATGCTGTCTCAGGTCAGAGATAACAAAGGGATTCCCCTTTGTGCCACCCATCCAACATCGCTTTGTTATCTCTGACTTCAGATAAGCTGGGGATTCCCCTGCACTATTTGGCTGGGACTTGCAAGAGCTGGCTTCTGCAAGCCCTGGCCAAATCCCTTCCTGCACCTCTGATGCCCCAATTGGGGTGTGAGTGACACGGGAAAGAGCAGCCCGGGCGGGGGCAGATGATGTCATGGGTGACGAGAGAGCTTCATGGTGGGGCTCTGCCCTCTTGATTTCATCCAGCCTGCCAGCTTGGTCTGGGGTGGATAATGATTGCTCTCCCCTGTCCAAAGGGTTCAAATTTCTTCACGTATAGTTTCTCTGTCTTCTTCCTACCTCAACCAGACTATGTTCTGGGGAGATCTCTGAGGTCCTTCAATGCTTAGTCAGGAGTTCTTTATATGAAATCGGTAATGGTGGACACAGTTTTCTGAAAGACAGAAGGATCCACTAAGGATCTTTGCAGTGTGCAGCCAGCCATATGGCTGTGTGTGCGTGTCTGTTCTAGCATGCTTTCTAAGTTCACATGGGAGACGCAATAGGTCTGGCTAGTACCCTGTGTGAACAGTGTTGTTAGTACATGTTCCAGAACCTTTTGCAGTATACGGGGCTTCCATTTCCTTGGCAGACAAATTGATAAGGAAAGAGTTCTCTTAATTTTTTTTCTTAATTTTTCTTAACTATATACATCTTTGTATGTCTTACAAAAAATATTACGGAGATGATATTGGCAAAGTAGGCCAATGTTATCCCCATATTTCACATGGGACACTCTGGTAGATAAATAGCGGCTTGCCTAAGACTAGCACATAGATTCATGACTGAGGTGAGATTTGAAGTGGAAAATTCTTGGTTCACGGTTCATTCATTCTCTATACAAAAAAGTCTTTTTTAACATAGAAATATTCTGTAGCCTCTGATAGACATTGGAATAGCATTTCATTAGGCAGACGCTATGAGAGAAATACTGCACAGTTTCCCTCACCTGTCTTAGGTAACAGATGTTCTGCTACATTGATTAATATGGGCTATGGCATAGATGGAGGAGTTACCTTTATCTGCAAGCTTGTGTAATTAAACATAATATCCATGTAAGCCCTTTAGGAGAACAACATGTCGTTTGGTTCACAGTATGGACATTGAGGCTAGCAGTTTTCTGCTGCATTTAATTTTGACAGATAGACTTCTGAAGCCTGCATTATTGATGTATTCAACACGAGTGCTAGGAGTACAGATTGTTTTTAAATGAAAGCTTAACTTTTTTTAGCAAAAGGGATGATTTTGATCTTCCCAATAAATTCTAGGGTAAGCTTTTTTTTTTTTAATACTAAGATAATGAATCTTTAAACTGCCTTCAGGAAACATTATGAGACTTGTTGGTCTACTTGGGCATTTATCTTGAAGTTAGGAACCTGAAAGAAGTGGATGCCATTGTTACTAAGATGGTATGTTGTCTGGAAACGCTTGGCCTGTTCTGCTTTTATCAGTTTTGTTTAAAAGTATGGGTGCATACAGTATACGTATGGAAAGTTATTACAGGGCATGTTGGCAGGTAGTATTATATCTTCAGAATAAATTGGCTTATTTTCCAGCTTTGTTTTGCTTTATTTGGGGGGATGGGTTCTTTCCTTGTTGAGAGTGCTAGTCTTGTCTCAACAACTAAAGTGTCTCCTTGGATTTGGTGAAAGTAGCAGATATGCCTTTATTTGCTTAAAAATAGTTAAAACTTCACAGAGAATGAATGGATCCTGCAGGAATAATTTCATTGGAGGAGAACCTTTGTTAAGGTGTCTGTAGGTCAGTTGCTTAGAAATAGGTTCCTCTGAAAGCTGTTGGTTGTGGGGCCAATGTACACAATATCGGACTGAGGGCAGAATCCTATACCTGTTTAGACAGAAAAAAGTCCTACAACTCCCAGCATTCCCCAGCCAGCCATGCTTGCTGGGGAATGCTGGGAGTTGTAGAACTCTTTTCTTTCTAAACATAAATAGGGTCGCACCGTTATAAAATCTGTACTTGAGGTGAGGTTCTAAGCCCCCTGTGTCCTCCTTGCTGTGTGTATGATGCAGTAGATACAAATACGTGCATACATCTGCACGTGTCATACCTGGTTATTTGCAGTCCACCCTCTTTGAGATGGAAGGATCACAGGAATTTTGCGTGGGTGTACATATGCCCTATGGTGTCCCACCATGCTAACAATATTTCTAAATCGAAGATTTTGTGAACAATAAAACCATAATTTCCTGTGGGTTTAAGACTGATAGGTTAGCAACCTCCATTCTGCCCGTTTGTGCTACCGTCATGTTTGGTTTGTCAGTATATGAGTATAAGGGCACTATCCTATGTGTGTTTAGACAGAAAAAAGTCCTCCAACTCCCCATATGGCTGGTTGGGGAATACTAAGAGTTGTCAGACTTTTTGTCTGTCTAAACGTGCATAGGATTGTGCCCTAAATGTACTTAATATCACTTTGCCTTTTTTTTGCGTTGTACCATACTTATGATTTAAGACTTCCTTGGTCTGAGATGATTCGGTGTAATTGTCTGTTTACTTGGCAAAGCCACTCTGATCAGTTTCCATGGATTAAAAACTGCTAAGAAGCAAGATCTTGACTTAACAATCAAGAGTTTGCATATGCAACTCTTCTGCAAATTGAAAAACTCTTTATCGAAAAGGGAAGCACGCATGTAAATTACAGTTAAGTGGACCTGGAATCACAAACCATTGACTTATCTTCCTTTTTGGGTATGTAACCACATTCTGGAAATGTGTTCTTTACTGTTTAGTCCATTTCCATGGAAATATGCCATGATTGGACTAAGATCCTAGTTTTCTTGCATCTTACACTTGGAGGCTTTATGTGTCTTTCTGTTTTCATGTCTGTTTCAACGGGGATAGGGATTATATGAGGCTCTGTCACTGGAATCACCTACTATTGGTATCTCCAGATTCTTTAGAGCTGGGGATGAGCCAGAAGTCTAACAGGATTTGTGCCACATTTCCATTTTTCTGAGTTTGTCCTAGTCCCATCTAGTGACCTTAGTATCGCAAGATTGAAGCTAGGCTGAGTGTTCAGAATGATGATGGACTTCCCTCAGGCTAAGCAGTTGTTTGTGATGCAGCCTACTGCATTGTCTCTTTTCCTTGAAATCCTTCTTCAAAACCCACCTCTTGTGTGAACAAAGTACCTCCAGTCCCCAGCCCAACTGCAACAAAGCCTAAGTATAACTGTATTTGTCCATATTAATTCCTTGAGGCTCCCATTGCTCTTGTCCTGCTATTAAACTTCAGACTGTAATTTCCTTGGGGTAATGATCTGCCTTTTCTGCTAATGCTGCATAGTGCAGTAGATACTGATGGTATTAAATAAATCATAACATACTGACCCACCGCGCTCGCACTCACGTGAAGCTATAACTCAGATTGTGATGTTGCTATGACTCAACAAGTTTATTTCATTATATTTATATTTTGCTTTTCAACCATGATGGGCTTTCAAACCAGCTTACAGTTAGAAGCTGTCATAATGCTGTGCTTGAAAAGTTATTGGTGTGCACCATTTTAAAGGCTTTTTGCCATGAAGTCTTAGATTTTGCTGCTCACACTGTCCAGTCTTGTCCAATCCCTGACTTGTAATGTCTTGGGAGTTTCAGTGTTGGTTTCAGGCCATTCGTGCTTTTGAACCCTACTCCTTAGTATTTGATGGATTATAAAATCAAAGGGGTAAGTTGCTCTGGTAGATCTTAGATGCTGCATTTTTAGTGGGTCCCTTCATTCTTCAGCTTCTCATCTAGCAGAAAGTGTGATGAGTCAAAGTTCTGCAGATCATGTGGCTGAAGAAAGGCCAAGTTGCACTTTAAAAAAAAATAAACACTATATCTAATTTTTGTCTAGCGTCAGCATTTTAGCTTTCCATCCCTTTTCATCTATGGACACACATCCAGTGGGAAGACGTATGTGATGCAGACTCTTCTGAAAACCTTAGAGGTAAAAAGAATAATGGATTTGTACCATATATCAAGAAACATTTCAGGTTTTTATGGGGGGAAGGTATGGGGGAGAACAACCTCCAGATTAATTAGTTTTATTCATCTTTGCTGTTTCCTCAACAATCGTTAACAATCAGTATGGGGACCAACGTGATAAGGTTGGCCTTGAAACATTTTGGCAGGTCTTAGCTGTTCCGAAAAAGGATCCAGAGGATCAAATACAGTATTGGAACAGATGAATTTAACTTCTGATCCCAGTTAGATAGCCATTAACGGCTGCTAACTAGTTGTAATCATTAAGTGAGTTTCGTGAGATCTTTGAGTATAGCATATGGATGTCCATCACTGGGAAATCTGCCCTTTTGGGGCTCGCTGGAGAACCATGGCATGCCTGATTTGGCTTGCATTTGTGAGCCAAGCTGCAAGTTTTCCTCAAACTCCAGGAGCTTGGGGGGGGGGGGGGGTTGTGTCAGCTATAATTTGCGCAAATCGCAGCTGTAATTTGTGCAAATTATGCAAATTTGTGCAAATTATGGCTGTGATTTGCACCATTAATAATCACTGAATTCCACTAGCTTGGCTGACTTGTTGCAGGCCAAGTTGGGTCAGCAAGCGGAAAACGAACCGAAGTCTGGGTGGCCAAGCAGAAGAAAGCTTTTCGAGCTCCACCCCCAAACCAGATTCCTCTGACATCCCTAGTCTAGCAGCAAGACTATTGTTTTGCTTTGCAAATGGACTTGTAGGCTTGTTGCTTTGCCAATTGATTTGGGTTATTTGAAGACTCACGGTTTCATTACAAGAAATGTGCATGAATAATATTATCCCTTCTTTGCAAATTCTTGTAATAGTGTCAATAAAAGCAAGCCGGAATTAATTCTCTTTCTTCTTAGCTACCTCATGTGTTTGTGAATTGTACTGAATGTTTTACTTCAAGACTGCTGCTAGAAGAAATTTTGAGACAGTTGCAATGCCTTTCCACCAAGGAAGAAGATCCTCCTTTTGTATCCTGTGACACGTTCAATGATTTCATACGTTTGTTTAAACGGATAACTACGACACCTGATCTACAGAATCAAACTGTATATGTTGTAAGTATATAAGCCTACCTTTGTTACTTGTATGTAATGTGACTGGAGCTAAGAGTTAGTCCTTGTATTACTTTCTTGTATGATAAAACTACTATGAGGTCATCTTAATCATGTCGGTTTCATAAGATGAATATTTTATATTAATGTATCTTCATATGGTGAGAAGTGGTATATGTCAGGAAACACATTGAAAATTAGGGTTTGCTCTGGTTTAGTGAATATGAGCTGTCACCTTGTGAGGATGTAGGGAAACTTCGGGTTAACTATACAGAACTGCTGAGGTAAAATAAAATGCTGCCTTCATGTCACAGACTAATGAGGAACTAAGCCCTGACATCAAATTACTGCCCCTCAGTCTTTTGTTTTGCTTTCTGAAATGTTTTTCCCCCTGCTCTGTGTGTATGGGTTTAGGCCATCCTATACAGCACACTGAAGGACACTTTGTGGGGTGGGGAGACGGCAGTGAATGTGACTACGTTGTGGATGAACAGTGCACATAAAATAGCATAAATATGATGTATGCTAAATCACGGCTGGTGGCACACTTACTCAGAATGTTTGGCTGTAGCTTTTCAGACAACCAGCATGTTGAGAAATTTATCAGGTTCCAGCAGCTGAATGTTTCAAGCCCACTCAGGTCACCCCTGATGTTCAGAATTGAGACAGCTCCTCAAAAGCATTATTTAAATAATTTAATTGATTTTTATACACCTCCGTTCCACAAGCTCAGGCTGGTTCAGTGATATTGGTGGACCAATAAGGAAAAAAACAACAGAGGGGTGTGTGTGTTGTTGTTCAGTTAATTAATTAAATTTCTATACCTCCTAGTAGTTGAAGCTCTCTGAGTGGTTCACAACAGGTAAAACCATAAAATACAACAACATGATAAAATATAAAATGTTTAAATGTGTAAAGCTACAGTATAAAACCAAGGTGACAACCAGCAGTAGTGTAAAGATCTAAAAATACAATAACAGATTTTAAAACAATAAAAACTGAAGGACTAAAATGCCTGAGAGAATAAAAAGGTCTTCACCTTGCACTCGAAAAGACCACGTGTAGGCAGCAGGCGAGCCTCTCTGGAGGGCATTCCACAACTGGGGCGCCTCCACCAAAAATGTCCTCTCCTTAGTAGCCATTCAGCTATCAACTTTCCTGATCCTTCATGCATGCACACACACAGGACACCCCACTGAGATTGCTTTATTGTAGGAAATCCCACAGCCAAAGCTTAATGGTTACACTTTTGAAATCATATAGCAGATGGTCAGTAGCTCTAGGCCCTACGTAATTCCAGAACAATAAAAAACTACCACCTCATCAACATGGTTTCCCTGTTGCCATCTCCATGGCTCTGAACACAAGAGAGACTCAGGATTCCTGGGGAAATATAACCCAGGCACTCCATACACGGTGTTCCCCGGACAAGGAATGGGAATGAGTCCTGGAATGATCCCTCCCAGGCAATCAAATGGGTAGATTCTAGAAAGGGCTAAACAGAACCACACCCACAGAGTGTTTGTCCAACTTTGAATCTTTCGTTGAAAACTCCAGGCTATGTGGTCAAGGCCTATCAAATCCAAGAGTAAATCCACACAAGCATACCATAGCTTTTGCCTTGGTAACTCCACGCCGCACGAGTCCAGACAGAGAAGTCCAAGAGATAAGAACAAACCTAACCTGACGGCACTCTGGGCTAACAAGAAGGAAGACAGACAATCCACAGCAAACGAGTTCAAAGTCTATCGAAAGCATCAAGGTACTTTTCATGGCAAGTCTTTAGCAATCCAAAGTTCCAGTTTGAAAGAGTCCATGTGCAGAGTGCCTCCAGAGGCTCATACGATGGTGAATCCAAACAGAGAGGGTTTCAGGCAATGAAGACAAGATGTTCCTAGCAAAGGCTCCTCTCTGTTAGAACAGGTTAAAAGGAAAAAGCATGACTGTAAGACACCTCCTCTGGACACCTTGACAGACAAGGGCTTTTGGCCTTTCAGCAAGGCCCCTGTCTAAACAGGGTGTCACTGCTCAGCCTTCCAGCATTGACACCTCAACTGTGGCGACCCTTCCGCAAACCCCACCCCACCTCTGTCAGGTTCTTGCAGAGAGCTTCCTTGCCAAGGCTGAGCCAGTAGGGTGACTCCCCCTGGCTCTGCTTTGAGATCACTGACAGAGATAGTCTCACACAGACTCTTGACAGGCTGAATAGGCCTAGACCCTTCCAGGCTATTTCTAGTTAAATCTTAGCTATAAACAACAAGGCCCACTGCAGTGCTGAGGCTGGGACCTGACATCACCTCACTTCATCTGGCAGGGGCACCTAGATAAAGGCCTTAACTTTGGGCAGGGGTTCATTTAATTGCATGTGTGATCCAGCCAAAGTTTATCATTTTAAAATCCCATTGATTTCAGTGGCAAATAAGCACTCCTTCCTTCTTGTTGAATTGAATTGAAATAAAAAGTGCATGTTAGGCTTAGAAAAGTGCATGTTAGGCTTACATATTGCTATCTCCCAGTCAGTAATTCCCTTTGCAACTTGAAATAAAAGTCAGCTGATTATGATGTCAATGACAAGAACTTACAGAACACTCAGAGCTTTTACTGGCAGTGCAGCTAAACAGATTACCTATTCTTGGTTTAATATTTTTTTATTTATTTTTATTTATTTATTAAATTTATTAATCGCCCATCTGACTGGTCACCCAGCCACTCTGGGCGATGTACAACCCACCATAAAACAATTTAAAACAATAAAATTTTACCATAAACATTTTTTTTTAAATACCCTAACCCACCCCAAATGCCTGCCTGAACAACCACGTTTTTAATGCACGACGGAAGCTCATTAAAGAGGGGGCATGACGGAGTTCCCTAGGGAGGGAGTTCCACAGAGTGGGGGCCACCACAGAAAAGGCCCTCTCCCTCGTCCCCACCAGTCTAGCTGTCCTGGCTGATGGGACAGAGAGAAGGCCATCCGAGGCTGATCTTGTTAAGCGGCCTGTCTGGTGTTGCTGGAGGCGCTCCTTAAGATAGGCTGAGCCGGAACCATATAGGGTTTTAAAGGTCAAAACCAACACCTTGAATTTGGCCCGGAAAACAAACAATTTTAGATAAGATCCAAAGGTTCCCTTCTTTCGACAGAAAGAGAAAGGGGAACCTTTGGATCCAGCTAATGGTTTTCATTTTTTCTGCTTTTTCCACATCGTCTTGTTTCTTACAGAACCACTGCACAGTGCAGGAGTCATGTGCTACAGCAGGGATAGGTAACCTGGTACCCACCAAGGTGGTTAAGGGTGTGTGCGAGTGAGAGAGAGAAAGAGAAAGAAAGAGTGTCTATGGATGATGGGCCAGAGTGAAAGAGAATATAGGGATGGTGATCCAGAGTGAAAGAGAAAAAGTGGGGGGATATGTTTGCTGGCAGGAGGGTGGAGTGGACAGAGCAAGTTTGCCTTCTATAAAATAGATTTCTGTTGGCACTGAAAACTGGGCTTAAAGAAGTCGCTTTGTGCGTTGAAGCTCAGGCCCCACCTCTGCCTTGTCCTCAGTCTTTTGTGCAGGTTTCTTGTCCTTTGTGACTAGCTGTGCCTCCCGGCAGCCATTTTGTGGTGGTGGCCAGGACAGTGTCTGAAATTGCCAGATGTGCCCACAGGCCCAAAAAGTTTGCCTACCCCTGCACACGCTCATTCATGAAGGCCTCTTGAACCTCTCCATTTCCCTGTGCGAACTAAGAATGAAGCCTAGAACACATCCAGAACTTTCCGGCAGCTGTATGTTGCAGTGGAAGATCTGTGGTGGTGAACAAGCTGGCTTTCAGGGAAGCTTGCCCACCCTTAGTGATCTTTGGAATAAGCAATCTCAGATATGCATCCAAGGAACCTCAGTGTTCCCCAGAGTATGTTTTGAAAATCACTGATTTAATGAGATTCTGACTATATAAAGGTGACTCAGGATGATGGACATAGTGTGTATGTTTTAGCTAGTGTGGGAAGTAAGGATGATCTGCAAGTAATAGCTACTAGGTTTCCTATTATAACTGTCATTGGAAGGGATTGTAGAACAGAGCAATTAAGTGGGGCAGCTAAGAATAGGTAATGTAAATAGGGAGGTTTAGGTAAGCTAGGGTAAAGCTTGCATTTTTGGGAAGGGATTTAGCTCCTTTGAATGAAGAACTATTACATTTTATGAATCTTACAGTCCACGGGAAGATTTAAAACTGGGTTTTTGCTCTAAAAGCTTTAAGCGCACTCGCAATAAATAATGTAGTGTATAGGGATAATGAAAAATTAATTGGGCAACATAATTCTTCATAGCCTACGAAGAGTAGATGGAGGAGGAAGGGAACATAGCTGAAAGATCATTGTAATACTTCATATAGTTAATATGAGGACTAGCAAATAGTTAATGTGAGAACACCAATTAATGGATTTATGGTGGGAATAGAATTGATTACTTTCAAGAGAAAGATCTCATTCTAAACCTCCAAGTAAAAAGTAATATCACACTGAAAATTTCATGGTAATTTTAGTGACTTGTAACTTCCTTTGGTGCATCCTTCAGCAAGCTACAAGTACCTTGCCCATCCTAGAGTCCAAATATGACTATTTGTTGAAAGACATTCAGATCTCAGAGATGAGCGACTGCAGTGATACATTAAGTGCTGACTTTGTGACTTAGGTTTATCATAATATTTTGTGACTGCAATCCTTTGCATGCTTCCATGGGCATTGGTCCTACTGATTTCTGTGGGAGCTATTTCCAATAAAAATAAGATTGGGCTGAGTAGTTCAGTGGTAGGGCACATGCATTGCTTTCTGAAAGTCCCAGGTTCACTTCCTGGTATCACTGGTTAAAAGGATCAGGTAGGAGCTCTACATGAGACCCTAGAGAACTGCTGGGAAAGTAGTCCGGCAGAGTAAAAGTCAGCTTTCTATGTTCCTAGGGCTCTGACCTGCAGTTGAACTCTGGTTTGGCGAGTAGAAGTGGGCTGTGGCATTGTATATGAGAGGAAACGCATACAAGTTCTATCTGAACCTCTTCCTCAGTTACGTTTGATTATCATCAAACCAGGTTAAGGTGAAGCTGGGTTTATTCCTAAACTCACTCTTAGAAAGTGCTTATAATCAGAGCAGGGATGAGGACTGAACCTGCAGTCCAATCTTGGTCTCTAAACCCCAGTTCAGTAGATCTAAACTGGTTCTACAGGAGATTTTTGGTTAACAGATTGTGATGAGAGGGGCATTCCTGGAGGCTGTCCCACAGGGGAGTAACATTTTCCCAGGATAATTTGCCAAAGTCCCAAACCTATGCACCTTTAAAAGCTTTGTAAGGCATAACTGTTTGAGCTGGCCTTGGCTGAAGGTTAAGATGGAGGCCTTCACAGGTGTTTGGTGGATCAGGTGGTGGACCCCTCAAAAGCGCACCATGCCTTGTACTTTGTAGGTAAAATCAGTCCTATTTGCACTAGATTGGATGCCATGGTTATGACAGGGCTGAAGATGGAGATAGCCATCTGGTCATACTGTAAAGGATACATTTAAGCTTGTGCAAACTCAGGATGTGGACAAGCTACTTGGAAGTTTGTGACATGCTATCTGTTATCTGGGTCCTTGCCCACCATATTTAATAAAAGCGGGGCAGGGGGAGACTTGGGCTTCAGAGGTAGTGAATGCCTCCTTGAGGGAGGATGTTCTGGCTACCCTTAAAAAGGCACTAGTGCAAATCTTGCTAAAAATATCAAGTTTAGATTCAGCTACTTTGGATAACTTCCATCCAATCTAACCTTCCCTTTTTAGTCAAGGTTTTGTAGAGGGAGTGGCCTCTCAACTCCAGGTGGTTTTGGAGGAAGCTGATTATTTAGATCCATTCCACTCTAGATTCAGGCATCAAGATATAAACTGCTTGTGTTGGATGACATGTGCAGGGGACTGGATCATGGGAGTGGTTCTGCTGGAACTCTCAGCAGCTTTTGAAACCATTGACCATGGTATCCTTCTGTCCTACCTGTCCCAGCCGATGGCTTTTAGTTTGTTGGGTGCCTCAGGATCATTCCATCTTATATTCGGCATGCTCTTTGAGCATGTGCTTTACATGGGACTGCCTTTGAAGAGTGTTTGGAAACTTCTGTTGGTGAGGCCACCCAGATGTTAACAGGAGCCAGAAAATCTGAACATCGAACACCAGTTTTTCATTGGTTGCATTGACTGTCAGTACGTTTCTGGGCCCAATTCAAAGTGTTGGTGTTAACCTTAAAAGCTCTAAATGGATTGGGACTGGGTCACCTTAAAGACTGCCATCACCCATATGGTCCTGCCTATACACTCAGATCTGCTTCGGAGTCCATGTTCATGTGCCTGCTGGTAAAATTGGCAAGCATTAGAGGTAAGGTCTCCTCAGTGGTGTATGCAGTTATGGCATTCCCTTCCAGTTGATTTAGTACAGGCCTTTAAAAAGGTCTTGAAAGCTTAACCTTTGCAATTACAGCCTTTCCTTAAGAATAAATGGCTTGTATGATTCACAGCCATTTTCCTCTGAGTAATTGTACCCCTATCTGATGTGCCTAATTGTATCATTTCCTCTTTGTATGTTGCTTTGTGCGGGCTTGGCCCTAAAAGCACCTTATAAATATTCTCAGTAAATTTTTAAAACGTTGAGTGTTTTTAAAACTTAGGACTGAAAGTTGGTTCACCCATTAAGACGCCAACCCCATTGTGAGTTCTTGGCGCCTCCTTGTGGAAGCCATACACATGGCTACAGTGATTTGACCAGTTGCAACCATCCTTGATTGTGTGGATTGGAGTGGCCATGTTTATACATTAGGTTCTGTATTTCACAACCAGTAGTACTGCATGAGCAACCTCATACACACTTCTGAGTAGGTATGGGTGAACATGCAGTGTTCGAATTCGTTGACATTCTCTGAATTCTTCTGTTCCTGAGGTTTGGTGGCACCCATGAGTATGAACCAGTCCTTAATTTAATGTGTTCAAATTCCAAACAACCATACAACTAGTTCCATGTGTGCCAAGGATGCTTTTGAGTATCTATTTCTTGAGCAACAGCCCCCTATTCCACATGGCATATCATTGTTGGAAACTCAGGATTGTTTCAGAGATATGCCATGGAAACTTGCTGATCAAAGACAACATGTCACGCAACCTACCGGGTATGCCCAAACTCTTATTTATTTATTTAATAGGAATTTTTTTAAAAAGATATTATCCATCTTATTTATCCGTCTTATTTATTTAATAGGAAAAATGATCAAGCAACAGAATTCCAATTGAAACCTGAAAGTATTAAAAATGCGTTCTGGGTTCTTGTAAAATTATTGCTCTGTTGCAGCAGGGAAACCCTTGACCTAATTGGTTTTAGGGACAATGTTTGCAATTTATGTTGATAATGCTACTTATCATAATATTTGAAGTTACTTGAAAATAGATGATAAAGACCAGGGCAGGGCACTAAATGCCGCAGAATGATCAATTGTATTGGGTAAAGTGTTGCTAAATCAGAAGAATTAAGTGTTAAATTGGAGCGTTTCACTCTGCTCTGCATGAAAACAGACAAGAGTGTGGGAGAAATCAATTTATGTGAATTAACCTGTGTCTTATGGATTTATTATGGGGCGGTTTAAATGGAGATTGATGGAAGAACTTGCGTTCTGGTGCACAAGCTGGCAAAACTAATTTATTCCATTTCGTTTCATTGGTAAATAACGCAAGATATTTCAGCCTCAATTAATTCAAGGAAAATTAAGATAAATGGATGGTCTCTTGCAGTGGCTTCTAAATGCTTCTCTTAATCTAAGCACAGGTACTGAACAATCATGATTAATCATGAGGCTCAAAATGATTCATTCCCCCCAGTGAAAGTTGGTGCCAATAAAATTTTGTGTTTATGCCTGTGTTGAGAACAGTGTGTCCTTCATGTGTCTTCTCTTGTGTGTTTAGAATTGTAATTTACCAATTAAGTTACCGTAAGAGCTAGCATAATGATAATCGGCCACAAATCACAAAATCCCTGCTTCAGTTCTCGCCTTTTCATTGCCCTATGGCCTTAGCCAAGCTGTTCAGCCATATTCCTTCTCTTCTCCCCACAGTCCCCAGCATACAGTACAGAGTCGTTGAAAGGACTACTGAGATGATATATGTAAAGTGCTATATAAATGTTTGTTAATATTCTGTGTTCAGTTGGGACTATTCCATTTTTCACCTTGGAGAGGGATCTATTTATAATTTATTTAATTAATTTCTCTACCGCCCAATAGCCGAAACTCTCTGGGCAGTTCACAGAAATTAATATATAAGGTAGAATCCCCCTTTTTTTAAAAAAGTTAGCTTTGCTATGACGTTATTCCTTGCAAGTTATAAGGAGATCTTTGGTAAAACATATTCAGAGTGCGCACACACAAAAGGTTTGGAAAGTAAAATAGAAGATTAAGACATTGGAGAGGTCTGACACTGGAGCCTCCAACAGTTTCAAAAGCCTGCTGACGCAAGTCCAGCAGGGTAGAAAAGTGAGGTGTGGGGGAGAGTGGAAATTCCCCTTCCCCTTCCCTCTCTGGGGCCATTAAAACGTGCATGCACGCACACACTCCCTCCTGTTGGGAGGGAATTGATCTACCCCAGCTGCAAGACTGGCATAGATCAGTAGCCAGAACAGGGGCGTGTCTGTGGGGTCAGAGGCGTGTCTCCTGGATCACCACTTGGCCTGCCCCCAGCACACTTCCTTTGCTCCCATTCCACTGTCAGAGTTCTGATGGGAATCTGAGGTCAGGGGGAGAATTGACCAATCCTATGGCCCCTGGGACACTCTCCCAAGAACCGTAGGATTGCAGCCTGAGCAGTAAACTGGTAGAATTTCCTGTTTAATTCTAGTTAAAAATAATAGGGGATGTGATTACATTTTAACATATGAATTGGGTGGCAATTAGGAGCATGTAAGCTTTTGTCTTTCACAGAACTCTTCTTCAGACATACCAAAGAATGAATGGTTTCCTAGCAATGTGTATTGTAAAATTTGTAGGAAATAATCGTATTTGAGTCACTGTTTGGGTGGCTGGCTCTGAATTAACTGAATTAGTTCTACTTTGAAACAGATTGTGCCTTATTACCAGAAAAAAATGAAGTAATTCTACTTCAGGGTGGCTCTGTTTGACTTAATAATGATTTGTTATGCCCTGGTGTTGATGAAACATGGTCCAAGAATGGAAATAGAAACCATTTTAAATTTCTTATGAATTTCTGTTGTGTAATGAAATTCTCTTCTGTTTAAAGGTTTTGGATAATGCAGAGCAGCTAAGGGAAATTGAAGCAAATATCCTGCCAGGTTTCCTTAGACTACAAGAGCTGGTAAGCAAATTGGCCAAGTTACCCTATCCAGCTTCTTCATTATATTAGTGTTTATGAAATAAATCTCAGATCTCTACTGAACTGGTTTAATGCGCCAGTTTCTGTAGTGAAAAATAGAAGGTCCAGGAAACCCTACTGCAACATTTCCAAAAGTTGTTTCTTGGCAGACTTCAAATTGACCTTCGTGTCAGCAAGTTTGGTCTGGTCATTTGTGCTTGCGTTTGCATTTTATAGTGCCTTGTATCCGTAATAGCTGCTCATCTAGCCCAGCCTTCCAAACAAGTTCACAAAAGTGACTAGGCCACAAATTCTGTTCTACCTTCCAGTGCAAGGCGTTTGTGGCACATCAACAGGCTGAAAGGGGAAGAGGGGAAAGACTCATTCATTTGAAGCTGTTCTGGTTGTTCCACAGCTTCCTCTTCCACAATAGATACTGCTCTCAAGATGAATGCAATTTTTTCTCTAACAGTCTCCCCACCCCCTGAAGTAAAAATCTCAGGAGGGTTCTTTATTTACAACATTTGTATACCGCCCCCCATCCAAACAGATTCTGGAGCGGTGAACACAAGAAACACAGTAGTAAAAAAGATAAAAGATTAAAACACCATATTAAAATTATTTAAAACAGAATTCCAATAAAAACTGTGGCTGGTCATTTAAGGAATGCTTCCTGGAACAGAACTGTTTTCAGGAGGTGCTGCAAGCCACACATTGTTGGTGCCTGCCTGATCTCCAGAGGCATGGAGTTCCAAAGAAGGGGTGGCCACACTGAAGGCTTTTCTCCTGGAGACTCCAGTTGGGCCGTAGGTACATGTGGAACCAACAGGAGCATGCCCTCGGGTGACCTCAGTGACCAGGCAGGTTGGTAAGGGAGAAGTCGCTCTCTTAGGTCTCCTGGTCCCAAGTTGTTTAGGACCTTGTACACTAGTACCAAAACCTTAAACCTGGCCTGGTAGCGAATGGGCAGCTGGTGCATTTTCGTCAACAAAGGAATTGCATGCTGAAAAGGGGCAGCTCCTGACAACAGCCGAGCTGCTGCGTTCTGCACTAGCTCCATCTTTCAGAGCAGCCTTAAGGGCAGCCCCTTAAGCACATTGCAGTAATCCAGTTTTGAGGTTTCTAGCACCTATACCACTGTGGCCAAGCTACCC
Organism: Heloderma suspectum; assembly: GCF_057233095.1. Lineage (NCBI taxonomy): Eukaryota > Metazoa > Chordata > Lepidosauria > Squamata > Helodermatidae > Heloderma > Heloderma suspectum. The sequence continues at coordinate 105,509,830 of NC_139464.1, forward strand.
CTGTCCAGGAGAGGCCATAGTTGGAGAACCAGCCGAAGCTGGTAAAAGGCACTCCGAGCTGCCCTGGCCACATGGGCCTCCAGTGACAGTGATGGATCTAGGAGTACCCCTAAACTATAGACCTGATCTTACGGAGGGAGTGCAACCCTGTCCAGAACAGGCAATGAGCTGTTCCAGCTTCAGGAACCACTCATCCACAGGGTTTCCGTCTTGTCTGGAGTCAGTTTAGTTTGGCCCTCATCCAGCCCATTACTTCATCTAGGCACTGATCCAGGACTTGTACAGCCTCTCCTGATTCAGATGTCACAGGGAGAAAGAGCTGTGTGTCATCAGCATAGTGATGGCACTTGGCTCCAAATCCCCTAATGACTGCTCCCCGTGGCTTCATACAGATGTTAAATATTGGGGACAAGATGGTACACTACGGAACCCCATAGCTCATAGCCAAGGAATGGTCACCCAGAGTTACTCTCTGAAATTGGCCCCACAGGTAGGACCGGAACCACTGTAACGCAGTGCCTCCAATACCCATCCCATGGATTCGATCCAGGAGGATACCATAGTCAATGGTATCAAAAGCTGTTGAGAGGTCGATCAGAATTAACAGGGTTGCACTCCCCCCGTCCCTCTCTCGATAAAGGTCATCCATCAGGGCGACCAAGGCTGATTCAGTCCTGTAACCAGATTGAAACTCGGACTGGGATGGGTCTAGATAATCAGTATCCTTCAAGAGTGACTGCAGTTGCTCTGACACAAGTCTTTCAAGCACCTTCCCTGGAAAGGGATATTTGCGACTGGGCAGTAGTTATCTAGTACCTTTGGATCCAGAGTGGGCTTCTTCAGGAGTGGCTGCACTACTGTCTCCTTAAGGACAGCAGGGACCACGCCTTCCCATAGTGAAGCATTTACCACTCCTTGGACCCACCCAGTCATATCCCCTTGGCTAGCGTTTATTAGCCAGGAGGGGCAGGGACCAAGAGGGCATGTGGTTGGTCGCATTGCTGCAAGCATCTTGTCCACGTCATCAAGCCACTGAAACTGATTCCACAGAATCGGGCAGGTCGTGGAGTCAGACACCTCAACTGGAACTGTGCTAACAGCATCAGGTTCGCTGTGGTGACAAGTGATTTTGTCTTCAAAGTGTGGTGTAAAAAGGTCACTGCCAGGGGGCCAGGGCCCCATTTGCTGGGGAGGATGTTAATAGCCCCCGGCCTACCCAGAAGAGCTCCACTGGACGGCTACTTGAGGACTCAATGGAGGCAGCAAAATAAGCCGTCTTTGCTGCCTGCGCTGCTGCGCAGTAGGCACAATTATGTGCTGTAGAGCATGCTCAGTCATCTTTGCTTCGAGTCTTAACGCCATTTGTGGTGTAGCTGATGTCCACCCTGTTTCATTGACCTCAGCTCCCCAATATACCAAGGAGCGGAGCAGGCTGAACAGTGCTGCAGTACGCAGCACTCAGGCGCAATCATGTCGATGGCCCTCCACATCTCACCATTCCACAGTGAGATTAGAGCCTCAGCTGGATCACCAGTTCTCTCCACTGGAAAATCCCCAAGTGTTCAGAAATCCATTAGATTCTATCAGTCTTCTGGGACAGACTGTCCCTACCCCCGTGGGAGGGATGTAATGCAGTGAGTTCAAATCTTATCAGGAAATGGTCTGACCATGACAATGGGGTTACTTGGACACCCCCCCACCCCCGTTTTCAGACTACCCATCTCACAACTTGGATTTTTTCTGAGGTTTCTAGTGAAAGTGGTCTCTGCTTCCTCTGTAATGTTCTTTTCATCCTTGAGAAGGTCATGTTGACCCTGGCTATAGTTTGTATTGCAGTAGTATGGAAATTGCCTTATATTGAGTTGGACTGTTAATCCATCTAGCCCAGTATTGTCGACACTGACTGGCAGCATCTCTCCAGGGTTTCATGTTGGGAGTCTTTCCCAGCTCTACCCGGAGATGCAAGGGTTTTAACCTAGAACCTTCTGGATGCAAAGCATGTGAGCTATGGACCTTGAAGTGGCCTTGTTTGAGGGATGTTTACACGCCCCAAGATTGCAGGAACCTGGTTCTATTAGTTCATTAACATATGAAAAAAAATCTTTCCACATTTTGCCAGATCTGGGTGGTATTCAATATTAGTCTAACTTAAGTCCCATTCATTTCAATGGGTCTACTCTAAGTAAGACTAACATTGGGCACACCCCACTATTCCCACAGCTGGAGTTAGTACAGGATACCAGAGCCACTGTATATTGGGAGGTATCAAGATGGTTTTCGATTGGGGTTTGATCTTGGGGCTCGGTGAAGTTGATAAACTTTATTCAGAATGCAATTCCACATGGCGTGTCAAGAGGAAGCAGGAACCAGTATAAATGGGTGAGGAAGAGTATAGCTGCCTGAATGTTAGTAGAGTCAGGCTAGAGTCCAAAAATACAGTAAATTAAGTTTCTGCTTTTTATTTAGAGCAGAGGAAATGATTTAATGGAGGAAGTGGAATACCAGTCAGTGAAGACAGTGTATTATTATTACTACTACTATTATTAATTTCAATTTATTTCTGTACCGCCCAGTATACTCTGGGTAGTTCTATACTCTGAGTAGTTCACAACAATTCACAAACAGAAAAAAATACAAACGACAACATAAAAACATTATGCAACATTGTTGTTGTTCAGTCATTCAGTCGTGTCCAACTCTTTGTGACCCCATGAACCATAGCACGCCAGGACTTCCTGACCTTGCAGTCCAGGGGACTTGCATTATAATAAAACATAGTCTAAAAAATTTGAACATACGGAATTTAAAAACAATTTAAATAGCAAAAAACAATTTCAGTAAACAATTTCAGTACTAGACCTGTTGAACACAGCTGACATAAGTGCCCCATCATATGCCATTAAATGCCTGGGAGTATTTGTACATGAGTGAGATTAAGAAGAGGTGGAAAGAATACACAGAAGAACTATACAGGAAAGATCTGAATGACCCTGATAGCCATGTTAGTGCGGTCACTGAACTTGAGCCGGACATCCTCGAGAGTGAAGTCAAGTGGGCCATAGGAAGCATTACTAACAACAGAGCTAGCGGAGATGACAGTATTCCAGCTGAGCTATTTAAAATCCTAAAAGATGATGCTGTTAAAGTGCTGCACTCAATATGCCAACAAATTTGGAACACTCAACAGTGGCCACAAGACTGGAAAAGGTCAGTTAAATTCCAGTTCCAAAGAAGGGCAACGCCAAAGAGTGTTCAAACTACCGTACAGTTGCGCTCATTTCACATGCCAGCAAGGTGATGCTCAAAATCCTACAAGCTAGGCTTCAGCAGTATGTGAACCGAGAACTACCGGAAGTACAAGCGGGGTTTCGAAGAGGCAGAGGAACTAGAGATCAAATCGCCAACATTCGCTGGATCATGGAGAAAGCAAGAGAATTCCAGAAAAACGTCTATTTCTGCTTTATTGACTGCGCTAAAGCCTTTGATTGTGTGGCTCACAACAAACTGTGGCAAATTCTGAAAGAGATGGGAGTACCAGACCACCTTACCTGTCTCCTGAGAAACCTGTACGAGGGTCAAGAAGCAACAGTAAGAACCAGACATGGAACAACCGATTAGTTCAAAATTGGGAAAGGAGTACAACAAGGCTGTATATTGTCGCCCTGCTTATTTAACTTATATGCAGAGTGCATCATGAGAAACGCCGGGTTGGATGAATCACAGGTCGGAATTAAATTGCCGGGAGAATTATCAACAACCTCCGATATGCAGATGATACCACCCTAATGGCAGAAAGCGAAGAGGGTCTAAAGAGCCTCTTGTTGAGGGTGAAAGAGGAGAGTGCAAAAGCTGGTTTGAAACTCAACATTATAAAAACGAAGATCATGGCATCTGGCCCCATCACTTCCTGGCATATAGAAGGGGAAGAAATGGAAGCAGTGACAGATTTTACTTTCTTGGGCTCCAAGATCACCACAGACGGTGACTGTAGCCATGAAATTAAAAGATGCTTGCTCCTTGGGAGGAAAGCTATGGCACACCTAGACAGCATAGTAAGAAGCAGAGACATCACCTTGCTGACAAAGGTTCATATAATCAAAGCTATGGTTTTCCCAGTAGCAACATATGGCTGTGAGAGCTGGACTATAAGGAAGGCTGAGTGCCGAAGCATTGATGCCTTCGAACTGTGGTGCTGGAGAAGACTCTTACAAGTCCCCTGGACTGCAAGGTGGTCAAATCAGTCAGTCCTAAAGGAAATCAACCCTGACTGCTCATTGGAAGGACAGATACTGAAGCTGAAGCTCAAATATTTTGGCCACCTAATGTGAAGAGAAAACTCTCTGGAAAAGACCCTGATGCTGGGAAAGACTGAAGGCAAAAGGAGAAGGGGACGGCAGAGGATGAGATGGCTAGATAGCATCACCGATGCAATGAATATGAACTTGAGCACACTCCGGGAGAGAGCGCAGGACAGGAAGGCCTGGCGTGCTATGGTCCATGGGGTCACGAAGAGTCAGACACAACTTAACGACTGAACAACAACAATTGGCCTATGTCTAAACTTTGATAAGAGGGAATCTGTTCCAAAGCCCATTTTAATTTGGTGCTAACCTAGACATCTTCGTCCTTGAAGTGATAAGTCATAATGACATGCCCCACCCTTGTCCTGAATTGGAGTTCATTTTTTAAGAAGTCACTCATACAGAGATGTATGTTGGAGACAATAAATTGATCACTGTCTCTTTCCACCTTGGAATATATTGCCTCAGGCAGATCCTTTCCATTTCTTCATAAGGCTGGCCTTCCTTGTGTTTTCTGGGGCAGGGAGGTTAAGTATATGCTCCTGGAGCACCTGAGATGCTAGTTTGGGGCTGCTGTTCTTGCCACTTCCCAGTCTATGCAGCAACTTGGGAAAGTGTGTGTTCAGTTTTTGTAGATGTGCATTAATCTTGGTAGCAAACTGGAATTGAGAGTGGCTGTGTCACTTGCTTTGGCACTTTCATGTGTTTCCTTTGCTATAATCTGATGAAACGGGGTGTAACAAATGTGAGACTTCGACTGTGGGGAGAAATGTGTTTTGCTTTGGATTGATGATGGCTTTTGCAGCAATTCAGGTGGATTAGAGAAGCATATTGCATGATTCTAATATATTGCCAGTAGGTAGAGGCCAAGGAGTGTTGTGAAAAACAAACAAGATGCCTAAGCCTCCTATGGGGAGAATTATTAGAAATCAGCTTATTGCAAATCTCTTGATGCTGCCTTGGGGAAGGATGTCACTGCAGCTACCATTTTTGTGTGATGATGAGCAATAAAAATAGGCAAAAGAGGCTGAAAAAGCAAATTGACCAGGATCCAGAAAATCATGTACAAAGTAGATCCCTTTGCTTGCTGTGGAAGTTAAGATTTCACAGAGTGCAAACAGGTGGATTTTAATTTTGTATTAGCTTGTTGAGGAGAGGGGGTGGGTGACTTCAGGCTTGGACTGGGTTTCTGAGAAAGGCTGTACTCAGATCTAGACCTGGAGGGCATGTGCTCCAGCTCAGGTTCCCTGATGTCAGTGGCTGGAGCTAAAAGTGCAGCAGGCAAAAGATACTGTTCTGTTGGCCAAGCAAGGGCAGAAGGCCAAGCTCTCAGTATTTATACCAGGCCTGACCAATCCAGAGGCTTCATACTGCCTGCCAATTGCAGGGACTAATGTTACATGTCCCTTTTTCTTTCTGTGCCTGAAGATGGTTCTGGCAGGACACAAGTCTAGGGTTTAGACTCAAACTCTGAAGTTCCTGGTCCAAGTATCAGGAGTGCCTGAGCCATTGGTTCCCTCCCCTGGACTTTATCTGGGAGAACTTGGGTCTATTGCCTGTGTCCTATCAAGATGTGTATAGGTGTTTGCAAGATACATTTTCTCACAGGTGTTGCCTTCATACTCTGGTAGCCCATAGCCTAATGCAGGGGTAGGCAACTTGATGTCATTCAGATGTTTTGGATTACATCTCCAGCTGGGATGGCCAGTGGTCAGGGATTATGGGAGTTGTTGTTCAACGCATCTGGAGGGCACCAGGTTGCCTACCTGGCCTAACTTCTGACTATTTAACCTTTGCATTATCTTCTGTTTGTAACATTACCTTTGCTGCTCCATCTAGAGTTGATGTTTTGTGAGAAGGTATTACTTTTATACCTGTTACTTGGTTTTGTGAGAAGGTATTACTTTAACGACAACACTTTTTTACCTTGCAAATCTAGTTTGTTTGGAATATAAACTTTTCTCTGCGTTGTGAGCATAACCACATATATGAGACACATGTTGGATTAACAGGATCATTTTGAAGAGTTTATTTATTTTAAAAATTATATACCACCCCTTCCTCCTGCAAAAGGATTTCAGCACAATATACACAAAGATCAAATATTCATTGGAATCAAAACAACATAAAACTTAAACATCAATATAGTAAATTGAAAGCGTCAGGGTTCAGCTTATAACCTGGCCCCCCAAGCAACTCTTTAAGGACCTCTTGCCTCCTTAAGCGTCCGACCTCCCTGCTTTTAAACTTCCCTTTCCCAGTAATGTGGGGCTTACGCTGTAAACACCGGGGGTTTAACCATAACAGTTTACTGGTAAATTAAAGCAAGCAAATTGCAACTGAAGGTATTTACAGTATAGAGCTGAGTGATGCAAAAGGCATTGAGAGAAAATAAAAGTTGCAAAGATGCAAGTTCCTTTACCCTAGATGCACTTATGCTGCTTCTTCTGCTTTCTGTTCAGGTTGTGGTCTTCCTCTCTCTCTCTCTCTCTCTCTCTCTCTCTCTTTGGTCTTCCTCTCACTAGCTCTCTGTCTTTAGATCCCCTCTTTCTCCAAAACCAAAAGTACTGTTTCAAACCTGGAGAAATGAAACCTAACACAAAAAAATGAAACTTAACCAGGGAAATGAAACTACTTTTCTCAGGGTTACTCCCTCCCAACAAAAAACCCCTCAGGCTTCTAGGCCTGACTTTTTTTTCTTCTTTTCTTTGCCTCTGTAGGCCTCAAACTTTCACAGAGAGGCATAAGATCAATTTCAGCAAGCTTAATATACAAATTTTTTAATGCCTGGGCAAATAAAATGGTTTTAACCTGGTGCTGAAATGAGTACAACATCACAGGTTTTCCAGAGTCGGGGCACCACCACAGACAAGGCCCTGTCATTTGTAGATGAATAAAGTACTTGTCTTAGAAATGAAATACAGAAAAAGGCGTACTCTGAACTTAATGCATAGGCAGTTTGACATAGGACGGAGTGCTCCTATATCCGGAATGGATCCAGGAATCACCCACTTACTGTGCCTCCATCTTGTCAGGATTCAGTTTCAGTGTATTGGCCATCTTGTAGCCTATAACTGAGTCCAGACAAGGGTTCACCACCTTCATAGCATACTGATGACACCCCACTCCAAATTCTTGGATGACTTAGCCCAGCATCTTCTATGTGACTTACTTCCAAGTGGGCATGTTAAGCATGTGCAGTGTTCTGTCAGTAATCACAGGAGTAGAGATTATGTATTTAATTTATTTCCCATCTTTCCTCCAAAATTGGCACTCAAGGTGGCTTACAGTAATACTATACAGGTTACAAACAAAATCTTAAGTAAAACATAACATAAAAGATCCATAAACACACAGTTAAAAACAACAATAAAAGAAATAGATGGCACCCAACTAATTAAAACCCCATTCAGCGATAGACCAGCTTACACACCGAACGCCTGCCTGAATAAAAATGTATTCGCCTGCTGGTAGAAGGACGACAGAGAGAGGGCCAACCTAGCCTCTCTTGGCAAGGAGTTCTAGAGCCTGGGGGCAGCCACTGAGAAGCCCTCTCTTGTATCCTTGCCAGATGCATCTCTGAAGGAGGCGGGACCGAGAGAAGGGCCTCCCCTGAGGATCTTAAAACCCATGCAGGCTCATCTGGGAGAATGTGGTCATTCAAATAGCCTGGTCATAACCAGCACTTTGAATCATGCCCAGAAACAGACTGGTAGCCAGTGAAGCTGTTGTAGCAAGGAAATCACGAGCTCTCTATTATTGGGCCCAGTTAACGGTCTGGCCGCAGCATTCTGGACTGGCTCAAGTTTCCAAACATTTTTCAAAGGCAGCTGTATACAGTGTGTTGCAGCAGCCCAGGGGTCCCTGACTTTTGGGTCAGTAGGCACATTTGGAATTTTGAGAGAGTGTCACCACAGAAACATGCATGCGCACACATGCACACAGCATAACAAACACCCCCCCTCACTCCCCACCACCTCCTCTAGATCTTCAGGATGCTATCCACATCTCTTCTAGCCCCGCAGGGGACTTCCTACCACCGACCATTTTTCTTTAGATGCCACTGGAGGCTGGTGCTTCGCTGTGCATTGTGCCAGCCTCCTAATCATTTTTTTAATTACAAAATTTAACAAAACAAAATTGGGAGGAGCAGGCAGCCTGGTGGGTACCAAGGGAGGTGTCCTTGGGCACAGTGGTGGCCACAGACTCCAGGTTTACGCGAACTGTATTTTAGTCTTACATGTGTGTTGGGCTAACTGTGACTAGAGCCAATCAAGATTGCCTGAAATCAGGGTTTGCAAAACAGTCTTCAAACCATGGTTTCTGTGCTGTACTTTCAAAACACAACTGAGGCTTTACTATCTCATAGCTTCTAACAACAGATTGTTTAGGAAGGCTTTACACTCATAGCCCCCAGTGCAGATGCTAAACTGTGGTTACAGCAAAACATATAAGCTGTGGTGTGTGGGGTGGAAATTCACACTGTCACATAAGGGGAAAGGGGGCATCCATGATTTGGAGTTTGACAACATTATGCCTGAATTGAACCCATATGCACATTATGAAAGAAGCCATAATGGCTGACCCAAGTAATCAGCTCTATTCATTTATCCTCCTAAGGTTTTAATAATTTTAAGTACCATGCTGAAACAAAAACAAATTGTCCTCTCTGACAATTAAGATGTGTAACCCTATGTAGCCTTTCATAATGCAGTGAAATAACAGAATCCTGGTTTTTTTTAAATCTGCAAGAGTATTAGCTGCTTGATTAGGCTGTCTAAGGGCTTATGATTATGCAAATAATTTGCAATAAAATGCTGAATCAGATGAATTTATTTCAGTCTTTTAAAAAAAGTAACAAGCTTTTGTGTGACTAAAAATGTAACCGCAAGGTCATCTTTTCCCTCTTTCCCCAATAACCCCCTCCCCTCCAGACGGAGAGAAATGTGACTGTAGTTCTCCTGAGTGAAATCGTGTGGGAGCTTCTTCGTCCAAATACAGGATGCCTTGAGCCACTGCCTTTGTATTTTCCAGACTACAGCATAGGTAACATGCAGAACGTGCTTGTGTTAGTATTGGGTCTATCAATGGCTGTTAGCCATGATAGCTAAAAGGCACCTCTGTGAAGAGAGGCAGTAGAACTGAGGTGCTCAGATGCTGGGGAAAAGCAGGGGAAGACTATCTGTCCCAGGCCCCTCTTGAGAATTTTCAGAGGCATCTGACGGACTACTGTTGCAAACAAAATACTAGACTAGGTGGGTGTTGGTTTGATCCAAAAGCCCATTCTTATGCGTAATTTCTGCATTTTGAAGAATGAACACTAGCTTCATTTTGTGTCTATGCGTGCTCCCTCCTCCTGTTGCAGTCTAAGGAATTCAGAGCTCCTTGCTCGAGAGGATGAAGTTGGTTTTAAACCAAATAAATCCAATTTTGTTGGCTTAAAAAAAAATAATTGTGGGGAATATTCATACACACACAAATGCACACAAATAGGATACTGCTCTGTGTGTGTGTGTGTATGTGTGTGTGTAGCAGTACTACTAAAACTTGTACCACCATCAAATGCTATTGGCGTTGCACTAGAGGTCACTTACACTGGCACAAGCTGATTTACGTTAGCAGTAGTTTCAAATAGGATACTGCTCAAAATTATTTAGATATCTATACACACGTGCATGCACACAAATATGTGCATGTACATTCTTTCTCATAAAAAATACTTCTGAACTAATTCACAATACCCCAGTTTGTGGCCTTGTCACACATTATTAAATTTAGATACCAGTGAAGACTGAGGCAGTAGAGATTAAAGTAAATGAAAAAGCATTCGCGCAGCAAACAGCACTATAGAAAAATACTGCAGTATACAGAATAATATGTAAAGCAAGATGTGCATATATAAAGTTTTATGTAGCATCATGATTAGAACGCATGTAGCAGGATGAAAACTTATGACAGCAGAAATGAATGTCACAATAGTACAGCTGGAAGTAATACATCTATATTTACCCTGGCTGGGATTCAAAAAGCTACTTTAGGCACGCATGTGGTTCTTTAGATTAAGGCGTAAATTAAATAGTTGATCACTGAATTACAATCCTGTATATGTCTGCTTAGAAGTAAACCCTATCTCCCAGGTAAATGGGTATAGGATTGCACTCTTAATTAGAAACTTGGCTCAAATGGGAAATGGGGAACTTGTTCTTATTGAAAGTCTAGGCATGATAGAAGAACAGAGCAGAAGGGGAACCCGGTTGGTGTTGGAGTTTGGTCTGATTAGGATTGCTGAATTAAGAGTATTTATAGGGCTGCTCAGATTATTATCCTAGATTCTGTCCTAGATAGGATGTGGGTTACAGATTGATGATGAGTTCAGGTTCAGGAATTTATCTTCCTCATAGTTTGTATAAACAGTGTTGTGAATTGTTAAGTCTTAAACCTAAATGATGCAGATAAATGGTCAACTACTGTAAGTTTTTCAAGGTCAGGGCCAAGCTAGATGCGATGTTAAACATATGTTCATCTCTTTTGTGTGTCGTCCCCCTCCCCTTCAAAATAGCAGCCATGGAGCTGGGGTTGGGAGAAGATCTGCAGTGCAGGTTAAGGGGGCAAATAGGTTTGGGGCATAGAGGTGTGAATGGTTAACTCCCTTCCCCTCTGCTCTGGCCCAGTCCAGCACCATCCCCAGCAACTGCTATTTTTTAATTGTTGCTATTTATTCCATTTACAAAATATATACAAAATCAATTCACTTAAAACAATCAACAAAGAAAAAAGTCAGGTTTATACACATTTCACTGTTTATTTTACAATATTCCCAATAAATCATATGGTTGAACATTATCCTGCACTTTGTTATTCTAAAATACAACGATAGACCATTTCCCAATAAAACTCTTATTTCCTTGTCTACTTCCTCTAATTCTGATTATATTTGTAAATTTTAACATGTAAACTGTTTTCCATACACTCAACATCCAATCCCTGAAAGGAGGAGGGTTTTTTGTTTCCATTTATAACTAATCATGATTCTGGCAGCAATTAACAAGTACATAATAATTTTCAAATCCTCTTGATGAACCTTAGCCTTCACATTACCAAATAAGATAATAGATGTTAATAACTCAATGTTATATTATCAGGTCATTTCCATAATATTTCCCACAAGCGCCTACACCCTAACCTGGCCGATGGAGAGGGTTCCTCTGACCTGCAGAGGTTTGGGCTCCCTCTGTGGGCTCCTCCCCCTCCCCAAAGCTCCCTCTGTAGGCTCCCCAACATTTTAAACACAGCAGGCAATTAATATCCAGTGTGAAAATAAGCACAATATTAGAAGACTTGGGAAATAAAAAACGGTTTTTCCTGGTAGTGAAGAGATGGCACCATTGACTGAGGCTGAGAAGAACTCTGTTGCTGTCCCATATACCTTGCAGAGAGTAAGAGACTATGGCAGAAGTTTTGTTTGACGCAAACCATTTCTGTATGAATAACAAAAGAAGTAACTGACTCTTTAATCACCAACTAGAATCTACTTCAGTGGTGGGGAACGTCAGGCCCAGGGGCCAAATCACTTCCTCCTGGGGTCCCAATCTGGCCCTCTGGGGTTCCCAAGATGGCCACGCCCCCTTCCTCTGGCCCTACCACCTTTCCCCGAACCACCAGTCATTTGGTGATTTCCTGGCTTTTGAGCACTGCAGATTTTTTTCCCATTCTAAAAAGTTGAAATGCTTCTCCTGAAGCTTAGTTACTGTCAGTAAGAGCTTTGTTACATTACAATATGCTGGTATTTTGGGGGGGTCGACCCCCCCCCTTTGCCTTTGACCCCACCCATCACTAGAAAGAGCTTCCTCGCCCCTGATCTAGTTACTAGACTGTGAGCCTTTGTAGAGGAGAGCCGAGGGCTTTCCCCGTGCGCCTTTACTTGCTAATTCCAATGTACTTGCAGCTGGCTGAAGCAAAGATATGTGCCTTTACTGTGACGAGAGATGACAGGAAACAGGCAGGCTGCCCCCTGAAGTCAGGTATGGTGAGCTTGGCTTGAAAGTAAAAGACAACCTTAAGCCACATTCCTCAGATACCCTAGAGTACTTGGAACCACTACTGGATTTTCCCGAGTCAGTTAAAAGGTATTGAATGCAAAACTGCCAGCAAGGAATTACCGACTCTATTACAAACGCTATGGTACTTGCTCACTAGCTAATATGCTAGTTCTTTGCTTAATTTTTAGCCTGCAAGCAATGCAGCGGTGAGCTTTAAAGAAAAATCATGCTGTTTTTTATTTAAACAGGGCATCTACAGAAGATTCTGTCCCATGACCATCCTCTGGAGTATTCTTTTGATTTTTATGCTGCATATATAAATATTCTGCTTGGTGTCTTCTATCCTGTCTGCAGGGACCTGAAGGAGCTACGACATCTGGTGAGGGATCTCTTAGGTCTTTTTCAGAATAAATGTGGAGGTCATAGTTTTGCTGCTGGCTTTGGGATTCAGAGAATGTCCTATATAGGCATATAGTGGAGCTGTTCCTTAGATGTAACCAGATGTAGGTTGTCAAGGCTACAGACTAGAGAGCTAAGCCTAAAGGGCTCGCTCATGCCCAGGAGAACTTTATCTTCTTTTTGTAGAACAGCATCACCCCCCACTCCTCTGCCATATTCACAAACCAGTGTTAGCTTTTAAAGCTGGTTCCCAAACCCTGGTTAATGGTAACCCCACTTAACGCAAGTGGAGTCTTAATGCTGATGAGGGAAGGGGAAGTGAAATCCATGCAGAGGAGGGGAGTGAGCATAGAAGTTTGCAGCCCAGTTCCAGTCTCTTAACCATGGTTAAAGGATCCTCATCAGGCCAGAGGGAGAATGGAGTTGGAATCCATTGTATCTGCAGCAGGGAACAAGGAGGAAAATAATGGGGGGGAGGGTGTACACTGAGCTGTCTTGAAAAAGTCCCCAAATGTATTGCTTACAGCTTCCATAACTCAGCATAAAGTGAGCAGGGGCACTGATAGCCCAACTACTGATGGGAAGGAAGAGTACTGGCCCAACTTCTACAAACATTGGGAAGGAAGAGTAAGAGAATCCATTCCTAAGGCAATGGATTGTGCGAGTCACTCATATTACATGTATCCATCAACTTGGGGCTGTGGCTTGTACTGTGTCCCTGTTCTGGATTGATCTGGAGGTCTAAACCCCCTCTATGTGGGTTGTCAGGGGGCCAACCTCAACTTACACCCCCTGACTCCTTCCTGATGCTCAACTGTCACTGGAGGAAAGCAGCACCTAGCTTGCTGGAAGCTGCAACAGCTCAGACAGAGCAGACCAGACCAAATGTCACTCATCAGGGCCACCCAAAAAAAGTAGGGAAAGGTGGCAGGGTGGAAAATTGGAGGGGCCCGACATCCACCTGGCATCACTTTAAAAAATAATAGCTGCCACTATCTCTTGACTTGGAACATTCAGATTAATACCATCTGTAGAGATCCTCATAGCCTAATACAAAATCCAGATACTTGGTGTAGAGCCATACAAAGCCATCAGCCTCCATAGTTAAAGAGGTACTAGGGCGTAGGTGCTAGAACAATGCAGGCCTCTCTAGTTTTTGGATGAATTTCAAGAGACGTGTTCCTCTACCCTGAGAATCTCAGTTGTGGGCTGGCTGGAGGCCCTTGCTGGGTGTTCCCTTTGGCAGAATCGAAGGAGCCTTGGGCCCAAAGCACTCGGGTGCAGACTGAGATAGGCACTGCAGTTGTGCAAATTGATACAGCATCTGAAACCATCTTCCTTGATGTATTCCCATGAAATGCTTCGAAACGAATTTGTCTGAGGCAGCTTGACCTACTTTGATGTGCTCTGCTTTTGGTTCTGGGCCCAGATTGTTGTCCCACAAACATGAACCAAAGATTGCTGTGTTTCCTCTCTGACGCAGTCTAGGAGTTATTGGTGGCCCAGGTTCATGGCAATGCAGGGGTTGCCACATCATATTTTAACATCACATCTGAAGCATGATTCAGCTTCAGTATTATGGCTTTTAACTTTATAAATAGAATAATATTAATATGCTATGTAACTTCATGTAAAACTGTGACTGTATACGATGTACAAATGTTATTCCTACATTCCTACATTGGGGGCTATTTTAAATGTTCTCAAAGACCAAAGCCACAGGCTTATATTGATAACTGAAAGGTAGATTAACTTTCTCTCACTCCATGGCTCCCAGTCCTTACCTTGAGGTTCTCTAACAAGGGAAAGGGATGTTTCATACCTTTTAAAATTTGTCTGCCCATCTAGGGCTGTCCAGCAACCAGAGATGGCAGTAAACTGTCCTGTTTGTCTATGCCAGTCATGCTTGATTTCAGTTTTCCCAGGTCTCTACAACTGACCATCTATTCATCTGCTTCTCATTTTATTCTCCATGTAATTGTGAACGGGCTTTTTTCAAGGTTGGAGAGCTGTGTTAGCTTTTGTAGGGATAGGAATGGCATCTTTTTATAACAGAACAGGGTGACGCAGGGACCGGGTTTGCATGATCATGGAGGGAAAATAAGCTGTGGTGATTTTCCTCCCCGCATTTTCCACCAAGAGTATCTTTGAAAAGTATGCAACTCCCATTTAAAGAAGGTGGGTTTGGCTTTCTGGATCTTGCTACATATCATTGGGCTTATCTGCTGACCTACATTAAATTTTGGTCTTTACCACTTAGGTTTGATTTTCCACCATGGTCAGTTTTGTAATCCTCCTGTCTGGAGCCTCTCTCCAAATGGATGGCATTAGGTTCTCAGCATATTAGAGTGGATAGGGCTCCTCCCACAATTTTGGTGGTTGGAGACATGTGGCGTATAATTTCATGCCAATTACAGCTTGATCCATTTTCCCATGCCAGATTGACTTTATGGGGAAATCCCAATTTAAAAATGGAAAAGAAAATGTTTTTGTGACGGCCCTGGATGGATGAGGTGATTTTTTACCTTGGATCAATTATTGGGTGCTAATTATGAGGTTTTGCCATTTTTGACTTTGCAAGATAAATTTGATTTGCCTGCTACAGCTGAATGGCAATATTTGCAACTGCAACATTTGTTAAAATTTAGATTCGGTCCCTCTGCTTTCACAGCTTCGGAGCCCCCTTTGCTATAGGAAATACTTATTGAAGCTGATTAGGTACATTGACTCATGTTTATAAATACTTATTATCATTGAATAATATATACACAGGATCTTAAGCAGGAATGGAACAAGAAACTGGATTGTCCTATTTTGCCTAATCAGTGGATCGCCACTTTGGTGTCTGTTTCTGACAGGTCTACGGATCTTCTGTCACATCTTATTCAGCAAAACTCTTATTTCAGGTCTATAGGATGCCCCAATATCTCTTTAATAAAGATTTGTCTAACTTGGGTAATTGTTGAAGGTGTAATACCGCTAATACCTCTTTTAATCATATGTTTTGGAAATGCCCAATAGTTGCCTCCTTTTAAGAGGAAGTTATCATACAGATAAACTTTGTATTGGAATACTCTTTAATATTTACTGATGTACATATTCTTCTAAATTATTTACCTGCTTCTTGGAATTTAACACATGGTCAGCGTAAATAGATTTTTCATGCCCCTTTGATTGTCAGAAGACTGATACTACAACACTGGAAGGATAAATGCTCACGTCCTATAATGCAACACCAGCAACTTTTCAGAACGTCCTTACAAGAGACTATTCCCTGTTTGAGTGAAAAGGTTCCTTCCCACCCACCCCCCGCCCCCACCCACCTGATTTAACAGGGTGGAGCTTTGTAATTGGCTCCTTCCAATCAACACTGCCCAGAGCCAGCTTCTTCTGCCAGTTTCGTAAGAGCTCTACCCTGGACAGCAAGAGGTATATTTGATTTAAAAGCAGTGGAAGCACTTCCAACAGGCTTCACTGCTCTATTAGTGTTGTCTGTATTCATCATGAGAATTTCAAACTTGGAATAATACAAATGCATCTCTTATTGTTTGTCTTGTAGGCTGCACTCAATTTTTCTAAATATTGTGAGCCTGTGGTCCAAGGGGAGGGTGAGTGTTTTACTTTTTATGAATGAATAGTGGATCGTTGTCCTCTTTGCAATGTAAAAAGCATACTCTGATCTGACTCACTATACGTTTCTCATCAGCCTGATGCAGATGTAATGCTGCCAAATTGCCTAACCCTGATTAGGCAACCAGGAGCAGCATTTGGGCTCACGCATTCTTCTTCTACCTCCCTCAGTCTCCCTCCTTCTCTCTCACATGGGCATTCCTCCCTCCCTGCATTTCAGTTTTGGAGCATAGTGTTTGTTAGCATTATGTCTTCTCTCCCAAACCACAGTTTGCAACTATAGTTAGAAATCGGTTTGAAAACTGTGATCTGGACTTCAGTCCTGCCCTTATTTCTTGATGGCCAAGTGCAGACATATAGCAATGTCTGTCACTTACGTGTGATTAGGGCATCCAGCGTGCTCTGCGGGGTCATGCTGTCATTTGCGGCAGCATTGGTACAGATACAGTGCTAACCACAGTTCGTTCCAAAAGTGAGAAGGAAGGAAGCTTGCATGAGAGTGAGAAAAAGCGGGGGGTGCCCATAGTTGAGGGTGGAGCACGTGGTCCTGTGGGGCACTTCACATCTTTGATTGGGCAGTGTTATGTCTGCACCTGCCAACAAAGAATAAGGGCGAGACTAAAGAGCCTTTTAAGCTAAAAGGATGGTGATGGGACAGAATTAGTTTTTATTATTAAATTTATTAATCGCCCATCTGGCTGGTCACCCAGCCACTCTGGGCAATGTGCAGCGTATAATAAAACAGTTTAAAACAATAAAATTCTACAATAAAAACATTTTCTAAAATACCCTAACCCACCCCAAATGCCTGCCTGAACAACCACGTTTTTAATGCACGACGGAAGCTCATTAAAGAGGGGGCATGGCGGAGTTCCCAAGGGAGGGAGTTCCACAGAGTGAGGGCCACCACAGAAAAGGCCCTCTCCCTCGTCCCCACCAGTCTAGTTGTCCTGGCTGATGGGACAGAGAGAAGGCCATCCGAGGCTGATCTTGTTAAGCGGCCTGTCTGGTGCTGCTGGAGGCGCTTCTTAAGATAGGCTGGGCCGGAACCATATAGGGTTTTAAAGGTCAAATTCAACACCTTGAATTTGGCCCGGAAAACAACTGGTTTGTTTTCAGACTAACAAACTAACAGAATTAGTCACAGATTATCAAAGAATGTTATATGTAACATTCTTACATTTCCACTTTAACCAACAGTGGTCCTGTAGTTTGATGGTATGAACATCGTCAGTACCAGAATCGCAAAAGAAACATTGTGCTTATTGTTCTATTAACATGTATGTAGTCCAGCAACAATTGCTGTATCACCCAGATGTTTTTCGAAGTTCATCTCAAATTAATACTTCTAAATGTGTGTCTGTGTGTGTCTGTCTGTGTATGCGGTACAGCAAATGAACGCGACACGCGCCGACTTTGGAAAAATATTGAATCCCACTTGAAGAAAGCTATGCAGACTGTTTATCTGCGGGAAGTATCAAGGTAATTGTCCTCCATCCTTTTTTCTTTTTTCTTTTTTTTGAAAGCTGCCTCTCATGAAGCTTATAGAAAAAGTCAAGGATGAGTGGCAGATGGTATTCTTTCCTGCCAAAAAGAATGTCCTGGCTCTGCTTAATTTTAGTAAAAGTTTGTTCCTACTAATAAATAAATATCTCCAAATAGGACATTAGGACATTCAGGGGATATTAAAAGTGCTACTAGATAAGGTATGAGAGGTTTGTGATTTAGATTTTCTGTGTGTTTTTTTATAGTTAAAAGTAACTGCAGCATGTTAGTGGTGAGACATTAGGGGAGAGTAATTTTCCTGACTTAAATCACCCCCCCAAACCCCTTTCCTTCTATTTGCCCCACAGAGAGAATGCGGGAACCTATATGCTTACTTTCTTCTAGGAAGCAAAGCAGGTTTGGGGTGGGTTGGGAGGGTTGATTTTCATTTTCCAGTTCTGCATCCCCAGCCTGATTCAGGTTTCCCCCAGTGCTGCTCTTTAATTTGTGTGTGTGTGCGGGGGGGGGGGGGGACACCTTGGGAGACTTTGCTCATGGATCTCCTGCATTACATCTGATTTGGCTCTGAGATTTGTAAGTGTATAAGAGAGAACAGACCATCTAAAAAACCAGCAGTAACAAATCTACTTTCCAGCCATGGGCTACCCAATCAGAAGAATGTTTTGTAATGTTTTGAATATATGCAAAACGTAAAGCAGTATTTCAGGCAAATCAAAGGAAAGGGTCTCTTAGGAGGAACACAGATAACACTAATAGAGCAGCGAAGCCTGTTGGAAGTGCTTCCACTGCTTTTAAATCAAATATACCTCTTGTTCTAGAGCTCTTACGAAACTGGCAGTAGAAGTTGGCTCTGGACAGTGTTGATTGGAAGGAGCCAATTACAAAGCTCTGCCCTGTTCTGACGTGGGGGTGAGGGGGTGGGTGGGAAGGAACCTTTTCACTCAAGCAGGGAATAGTCTTTTGTAAGGATGGTCTGAAAAGGAACTATGGGCACAATCTATTCAAAGTTAAACACTTGCTGATTTCAGTAGGAGAACTGATAATAGTATATTTCTATGTACTCTATTGACATACTCAGTTATGTATATGAACTGCAAAGGAACTCCTTTCAATTACTATCTGTTGCTAATATTTCCGTACAGGAAGTTTGTTGACTTGGGTTTTTTTTATATTGGATTTTGTTATTGTATATGATTATTGTAATGACCTTTTTGTTGAATCAATAAATTTGGTTTTATTCAAGGTGCATACATGTCCCCATGAAATTGGTGAACTTAGGGCACAGTCCTATGGGGATAAGTGTCCGCCTCTGAACTCGGAGGCGACCGCCTATCCAGTGCAGGGCAGGAGAAGCACAGACAGGATCTTCAGCCAATCTGCATTTGTGGCTATACAGCCAATTTCAGCTGTCTAGCCACGGAAAGGCAGAGTGGGGGAGGCGGCTGCTGGATGACACATAGGATGTGTCGTACCGGCATTTCTGTCTTCCCCACCCTGGAACGCCCCATTTTCACCACTCTGCATTCTTCTGAGTGTGGGGCTGTTCCGAGCTGCCTGTGAGACAGCGGGGGAAGGGGGAAGGTCGGTTCTCTGGGAACTGACCTCGGAGTGCGGGCTCCAAGGTTGGTTCCCAGAAACCGACCGTATCCTATGGCCGTCTAGCCACTGATTAGCGGCCATAGGATTGCTCCCTCCATAGGTTAAAATAATGTTCTTTCTCTTTCTTCCTGCCAGAGAGGACAGGGCTTACTGAATTTTTGCGTGTGTGTGTTTATAGGGGCAGTTTATATAATAACACCTCATGCTGAGGGTGTGTGTTGGGAGCAGGGTTGTATATATGCATGCTCCCTCATGAAAATGAAACTTCCTGCACCTAGAAGAGTCTCATGCCAGGGAGCAGACTTAACAGCAAAAGGGGGCTATGTTGCTGTCCTGGATGCCAGGATCACACTGTAAATACTTACATTTATACTGATAAGATATTTATATTTATGCTTTAAAAAACCCTCTAGGAATTATCATGTTATTTAGAAACATGTTGTACAGTATTTTTCACTTTTTGTTCTGGGAATAAAATTTAATCTTGTCATAAGCCTTCTGTAAACAACTGATTGTAGCTGATAATTCTGTTCTACCCAGGCTCTTATCCATTTTTAATTTAGATAACTGTTACAGTATTTAGCACTGCATGCCATAAATATGAATTCTAGGCTTCTGGGTTAGATTTCTTCCCCCTCCCCTCTCTCCTCCCTCCGAAGATGTCCCCCATCCAAGCTTACTTATATTTGATAGATGGGTGTCTGTCTTCCACTACTGTTGCCTGTCCAGCTTGGAGTTAGCTGAAAACATCAAATGCTTAGCAACTACTATGGTTGTTTCCTTTCACGCTTGTCCCTGGTATGGGTTCTTTAGCCAGCATGATAAAGATTAGCATTTATATTGTGCCTTTTGAGTATTCAGAGCGATTCACATACGTTAACTCAGTAATGCTTACAACAACTCTACATGGTAGGTCAGTAATATCTTGATATTGCAGGAGAGAGGCTGAGGGGTGGTGGCTTGCATAGGACCACTTTCTCAGCTCATGGTTTAGGTGAGGGACTTGAACTAGGGACTTCCTAATTGATACTCTTAGAGTGCAATCCTATGTGTGTTTAGACAGAGAAAAGTCCTACAACTCCCAGCATGCCCCAGCCAGCATGGCTGGCTGGGGCATGCTGGGAGTTGTAGGACATTTTTCTGTCTAAACATGCATAGGATTGAGCCCTTAGCCACTATACCACTCCAGGACTCTAATGAGGCATTAGACATACTTGTGTATAGGCCAGGTAGGACCATCCTTGAGTTAGATTTAGCCATGTTGGTGACCAGACCAAAGAACAAAGTTACCACCTTACTGACTTTTGCATGTCTATCTGCATAATTAATTATTTAGTAGAATAATCTAGCATATTTGTTCAAGTTCTCTATATACCATAAACAATTTAACTGTGTTACTCCTTTTATTCAGAGGTATCACAAATGCATCCAGCTGTTACATTTTAAACTCGTAAGTGTCTTGCTTTTAGGCATAGCAAATATATTTCCTTAAATGGCTGCCTTGTCTTTTAGCTCCCAGTGGGAACAATTACAGCAAGATAATGGAGAACCTGGGCAACTGAAAGGTATGTGTAGAGGCAATAGTTCTGTAATGTTAATTATTGATGATAACGCCTGTATAATTCACAGCAATTCAGTAGCTGTTTCTTAGTAAGCTTTTGCAAGTATGCCAACAGCTTAAAGAAACTGCAAGGGCAGCAAAGAACCATAACATGTATTTTCCTCCTATGAGGGCGGGGCTGGGGTTGCACACCTTTATGTTTGTCATTCAGAATAACTTTTTTTTGCCTTATATTTTTTCTAGGACTTTCAGCCCATGCTCATGTAGAACTTCCATATTATTCCAAGTTCCTTCTAATAGCTGCATACCTTGCGTCTTACAACCCTGCCAGGACAGATAAGAGGTTTTTTGTTAAGGTAATAATGTTTGTCCTTTTTGCTATAATCTATCTGAAGGCATGCAAGCTCATTGCTTTAATTGTGTCTTACGTTGAAAAAAGGTTGATTTTATCATGCTTAAGACTTTCGTAATAATGTGTCTATGTGTCTAAAACGTAGAAATCATGCCTAGTATCCAAGATTAAAAATGGCCTAGTTCTGCATGCTTAAGAACGCTTGGTTCTGGGCATTTGTTTTTCAGAATGGCCCCCCACCCCCCTCCCATTTTGCATGTCAAATTACTTTTGAATCTAAGGAAAATTTCAAAATCAGCTTGTGAATATGGCACAGAGGATGACTGTTCACAGAAAAATGTCAAATTTGACTGGGTGAGCCTAATAGTAACCTTTTTGGTCCTCACACAAACATATACAGAAATAAATTAGCCTGCTCAACATCCTTATTTGTCTGTACACTTTCAGTTCTATCAGTTGCCTGCACCAGATCTTCCAGGGAAAAGGGAAGAAAACTGACTTCCAACAAAACCAAACTTGTACTGATAGTGAAGATTATTACAGCTGAAAATAACACAGAGTAATTGCTATGTAGCTTGACTGTTAATTTTCCACCTTATTGTGTGTGTGTGTGTGTGTGTATACATACTGCAGGAATATAAATATAACAGCTTAACAATGTCACAGCACGACATTAATCAAATATGTCAGTGGCCTTGTTCGGATGAAATAGTGGCAAATTTGCTCCAGTATGTGCCACTGCTGCCTGGCACAATCGACCTCCGATCAGCCCACTCGGAGGTTGCTTGATGGTATGCGAACATAGGCACTATTGGTTATTCATGGATTATTCATGGGTTAAACAACCCACAGTTAATCTAAGAACTAATTGTAGGTTAACTGAGGGTTGGTTGTTTAACCCATAAATAATCCATAGTGTCTAGGTTCTCATATCACAAAACAACTGATTATGCAAAGTGGCAGTGGCATGCGCTGGGCAGATGCCACAGCAAATCGTGGGTTAATTAACCCATGATTTGCTGCCATTATGTTCGAACTGGGTCAAAATGATGAAAACACATGGGAGAAATCAAACTTAGTTTTTGCATTTTTCAGTTTAAATGCATTGTACTCTCCTGTACCTGCAGAGCTTGCACTACAGTATTCGGTATGGGCCGTGTGATGCGGGTACCCCTTTGTGATACTGTTCTTGAGAACCATTCTGCTTGTGCCATAACATAATGACCTGGTTTTCATATAACACTAAGCCATGGTTTATTGAGTTTGGGGCTGTTGCGTTGTGTGAACCCAGCCACACAAACCATGGTTTGTAAACCATGAACATCTCAGGAAGAAAACCCATGGTTTGTTGTTGGGTTGTGAACTCTGGGTTGTTTAAACCATGGGTTGTCATTATGTATGAACCCAGAACCATGGGTCGTTTATAAGTTATTTCGCCAGGCTACAGAGGCAGCAGTGATTAAAAATACCAGCCACTTGACATGCCAGTACTACAGCCCTGCAAAAGCATTTGGGATACAGGGATAGAGCAGGCAAAAGAAGAGAGAAACAAATAATCCAGGGACTGAGAAAACAAACCACCATTTGTTCGATTGTCTGCCAGACAAACCCTGGGTTAACCATGGCTTAAATAAACCATGGGTTAGTGTTATGTGTGAAGCAGGTCAGTGACTACTAGTGTCATTGCCAGAATTGATCAGAAGTAGAATTTAAGTGAAATCTAGCACTTTGGCAAGTCCAGAATATTCTGAAAATGTTGGCTTTGAGCTCACCAGAGCCTTTTATTTGATAAATCTATTTCTTGAGATGCTTCACTGCTTTGTACACCTTGCAAGGTCTGCCATCATTCTGCCATGTCTTCCCTACTTGTGGGACCCCCAGCAGCTGTGATAAGAGCCTAAGAGCTCTGCTGGATCAGACCAAAGGCCCATCTAGTCCAGCATTCTGTTCACGTAGTGGCCAACCAGCTGCCTATGGGAAACCCAAAAGTAGGACATGAGTGCAAGGGTACCCTACTGCTTGTCCTCTGTGTTTATCCCCCTTGACACCTTTAACTGCATTCTCTTCTTTAAATGTGTTAATGTTCCTTTCCAATAGATTGTTTTGCTGTAACTCTGTACTTTGAAATTCATGCATGTTAAATGATATGGCACTTTATTTTTCAGATAGCAAACGCTATTTGATGGAAAGATATTTTAATGCAGACAAAATCAGGCACAAATCCTCCATAAAATAAAAGTAAGAGACAGAGAGAAGAAGGGAACGTTTTTCCTTACTCCATTTTTTCCTGTTATGACAGTGGATATAAGAGAAGTTAACTGGGTGGGGATGGGCACAGGGTGGGGACAGAATTCGAGATTTTCTGAAGCATGAATTTGAATAGGGAATATCAGAGGAGATCTGGGATATGTATGGAATAAAAACACAAAGGTGTCACCTTGTGACAGCCTTTCTGAGAATTACTGTAAGATCTTAGCATGTTGGCATTTTACTCCGTGGAGGTTGAAACAAATGTATCCAGATGTGTCCTCTAAGCCAATGTAATGTGCGCTTTTGGAAAGTGGTAAGGCAAGGGCTGTAGCTCAGTAGTAGTTGAATGCTTTGCATTCAAAAAGTTCCAAGTTCAATCCCCAGCATCTCCAGGTCCGTGACCTGGTTCATACATAACAACAACCCTGAATATGGGCTTGGGTTGTTGAATCATGGATTGTTGTTACATATGAACCATGCATGTTGTTACATGTTAACCACACACAACTCAAGAGTTCACAACCCAACAACAAACAATGGGTTCTCTTCCAGGATTGTTTTTGGTTAACAGCCCATAGTTAAATCATAGTGCAGGGTTCGCACATAAACACAACCCATGATTCAACGACAACCAATACTCAACTCATACTCTGAGTTGTTGTTATGTGCGAACTAGAGGAGTGTAGACAATATTGAGCTTGATGGACCAATAGTCTGACTTGGTAAATGGCAGCTTCCCATGTTCCTAGTAATAAAAATTAGGGAAATT
This sequence comes from Heloderma suspectum, assembly GCF_057233095.1. Lineage (NCBI taxonomy): Eukaryota > Metazoa > Chordata > Lepidosauria > Squamata > Helodermatidae > Heloderma > Heloderma suspectum. The sequence goes on from NC_139464.1 coordinate 105,534,236, forward strand.
ATAGGAGTGATAATTTCTGTGGACTTATGTATACTGATTTTAGGGTATTTTATATAGTTCAAGTTATGAAGTTGAATTCATTTTTCATGCCTAAAATTTTAATAGCGTGATACTGGGGGGGGGGGGGGGAGTTCTGCCCATATGACAGTGTAAAGAAAGGTATTCATCAGTTATGATGTCCTTAAAATGAGCATATAATATAAGATTTAGAGAAGAAAAATTAACTAAATTGAGGATATCAGAAAAGTGGGAGCTTTTTTCCAGTACTGGGAGAAAAAACATAAAGTTAAGGCTCAATAATTGATAGCTTTTAATGAAGAATTGAAAGATGTTCCTTTATTATTATACTTAGTTCATAATAATGTTAGATTAAGGTATAAACTATGTATATGTAAATATAAATGTGTCAGTTTGTATGTAATTCCTTCTTTTTTATCTTTATGAATAGTTTTCAACCTTTATAATAAAAAATACACAGCAGGATAACAATTTGGTTTAGTATAGAGAATCATTTATCAAAACCTGAAGCAACTCCTTATTTGGGTGGTGGATGCCACGCACAGTTGCTTGGCAACACTCCAAGGTAATTACCCCAGCCAGCCAGCCAGCCAGCCATCAATTGCTATTTTGAATAGTTCCCCAAATCAGCTGAAGTGGTTTTTGGCTCTGTGCCTAAAACAGTTCTTCTTTACCTTGACTTGATGAAGTAGCAAGGAAATGTTGGTAGCATTTTTAAAGTAAAGCAGTAGGTGCTTCATCTTGTTAATTAATGGAAAAGAAAATACTTTCTCCCAGATCTTTGTGTAGTTCTAATAATTGGAGGAGGGAGAGCTACATGTTTTAAATGGAAGAACTGAGGTGAAGTGGGTGGCTACTAAGGAGAAAGTCTTTTCAGTGGTGGCACCCTGGCTATGGAAAGCCCTCCCCAAGAAGGCTTGCCTGGTGCCTATGTTGTGGTCTTCTTGGTGCCAGGTGAAACTTTTTATTCTCCCAGACTTGTTAGTGTTTGGTTTTTAAGAAAGGTGTTTGTGCTTTTCAGATCTTCCACAACTTTAGATCTTGCTGTGTTTTTACTTTGGTTTTTTCTGTTGTAAAAGTCTTTAAAAATTAATTATGTTTTATTAGGCTTGTATATTATGTGGTTTTAAGCTTTATCTTGTGAACTGCCCATAGAGCTTTGGCTGTTGGGCAGTATAGAAATATAATAAATAAAATTAAATGCATGAGATGTTTTTTCAGAGTAGTTTGTGGGTAATGGTTTTCTGAGGGACACACACAATTACTTTCTAGCTTTTATTTTTATTTTTTGCCCTCCGGTAAATCATTTTTATAAACACTGTATGTTTCCAGTGATATACACTGTCAATCATTGTTGAAATGCTATAGGCATACCAAACTCTGGGCCATATTTCAGCATTGCTATTCTACAAATAGAGTTTGTGAAGAATAATTGAAAATAACCTTAAGTGAAGTATATACACAAGAGTATAGTATTTCTGCTCCAGGTGAGAGATGTGAATAGTACTGGTCTGGTTCTCCTTCTATAAAATTATGTATCATTGTTAATTTACTATTTCACTAATGACTCTTTTCATTTGCAGCATCATGGAAAAATTAGGAAGAAAAACTTTCAGAAGAAACATGAAAAGGTATTTAGCTTTCTGTGCCTGAACAATACATAGATATAGATATCAATTTATAGATTCTGTCTGGTGTATTCTTAAAACAGAATCTTGAAATTTATCATAGAATATAATCAGGACGTGACATGTATTTGTGTGAAACCACAACGTGCACAGGTGGAGCTTTGTTTTTGCTACAGCAGTTTCCATTGCCGAAGACACAAGCCTTTTTTAGTTCAAGCCATGGCTTATCTCTTTGGAGTGGAAAAAGACCCATCCCAAACCAGGCCCCCACACCCACCCTGACATACATATAGAATTCCACACACGCAAGCATTTTAGTGGTCAGAGGCAGGCAGCGCTTCAGTGCCCTGCCTATCTCTTTGCTTAACCCTGTGCTACAGTAGCAAAATAAACATTTTGTATAGACTGCAGAGTGTATAATATGGCTAACATTAGAAATCCTTTGTGGATAGTTTAGACCATTGCCTAAGATGGGAAAGGATCTAAAGAAAAAGAAAAGATTCCCCCTCCCCTTTTAAGATTGAAGGGCAGCTGTATCTTGCTGATAACTTGCACAGCAGAAATGCTGAAGTTGTTACTGAGATAAGTGGCCTTCCCAAAGATTTAGAAGCATGCTTTCCTCCTGAAATCCTCTCTGTAATCTCAGCTGTGCTGCCAGAAAAAATTAATCAGTGCACATTGCAAAAAGGGAAGTTGAAATGAAATACTGGTTTATGTGAGAAAGAAATGTTTCCCACATCTGCAGTCTGATACTTCATAAATTAAATAAGTATTTGTAGTACAGTGACCATAAAATAACCAGGTTGTAGCAGTTGCTAACTTTCTCTACCTCTCCTCCAATTTTTAAACCTATTTTTTTTGCTAACGTTTCTTACTGAATCTTATTATTGTGACATTAGTACACATTTCTAGATGCTCACCTGATCTTTGGATGTGTACATAGCCTTGCATTCAAGTGACCACATCATAGCACACATCTGTGCTTAAATTAAGTGTGGAACAAATTATCAGTCTCCTGGCTTATCTAAGTTCATGGTGTCCTCCGTGGGCCTTTTCGGATGTAACACTAAACTGTGGTTTAGCATTATGTGCATGAGCATTGGGCTCTCACACTTCCTCCTCTGGTGCAGCCATGAGAAAATTGGATGTTTTCACTTGTACATTTAAAGTCAGAGTTTTCTGTCATGTCCAAGCTCAGGGGAATTCTGGTTAGAACAGAAAGGATGCTGCTTGGTTTTCTCTCCACCCTCCTCCAAGAACCCATTAAAGAGGAAATTAGGCTTAGGAAAGTGAAATAACTGAACTGTCTTCTTGCAAAGAAATACATTCCAGGATATACCAGAATAAAGATCTTGGAAAACTATATATGGAATTTTTGGAAACTCACATTTCAGTTCAAATGTTGTATCTAGCCTTTCTTCCAAAGGCTTGGCCTGTTACACATACTTTGGGTGGGTGAAGTGATTCTTTTAAAACTTGTGACAGTTTATGGATGTCTATTCCTTGTAGCTCAGCAGGAGGACTATTTAAGGACAAGGAATGTGTGTCAGTGGGAAAGAATTAGGCTTCTCAGTTGCTTTTAATTTCTCACTTTCTGGAAAATGTGTGCTCAATTTTTGCTTGGTGGTTTTATTCCACTAACTCTTTAATTATTTTAATGCTGAAGCTGAAAGAAGTTACTGTATACAGCTGTACCTCACTTTGTAGATGAATTGTACTCCTCTGGCTGAAATATTTGTTCCTAGGAATGTGGCCCATTTCCTTAGTATTTCTGTGCACCGTAAGAGAAATTCCTTTTTGTGGAAAGCAGCTCTACCGCAGTTGTACCAGATCATACCAGATAGGAGTGTGATCATTAAGAGCTTGTAATGATTTAATGTGGAAAATGGCAGAAAGGAATGTAGGGACCCTCCTGCAGGACTTAATTGATCTTAATACACCTTAATATGGAAAGAGTAGGGAAGAAACTTCTGTGAATTGTGAGGAAAAGGCATTTACTACTCACTCCTACATAACTACTGCTGTTCTCCTTTGCTTGTTCTCATTAATCTGAAAGGCATATCTGATTAATGCAAATGTCCTCTTCACTTATATGGGCCTGTGAATAATGGAAAATATTCAATTTTTTTTTAAACCATGCTTGAGTGGGAAAAAATGGTATGGTTAAAACATATTCAAATGCTAGTTACTAACTGACATTCAGTAAAAGTGTAATCAACCAAGTAGAAAATTAAATGAACAGAGAGTGCTCCGCAGAAGTTGTTATCAAATGCTATACACACTTACCTGGGACGAGGTCCCATTGAGCTTGGTGATGCTTACTTCACTGCAAAAAATGTATTGCCATCTGACAACTTAAAGTAACGTAAATGATATCTCAATCTGCTATATTTCAAGAGAATTCAGCTGATGAAAATACACTCTTTTTTACAGACCAGCAATCACCTTCTTGGGCCAAAGCCATTCCCTTTGGACAGATTGTTAGCAATATTACACAGCATTGTTGACAGCAGAGTTGCTCCAACTGCAAATATATTTTCCCAGGTGAGTTAAATTCTCTTGTGTTTGGTTCAGGTGACATTTTACTGAGTTCTCTTTACAGGATAATCACAAGCCTGGGTTGTTCCTAGTGTTGTGCCCTAATTAACCATTCATAGAAAGTGAATGTGTAATGAGAAATGGAATGAGAAATTTCAAATGTGTAATGAGAAATTGAATATGTGTCAGTAATTGAAACTTCTAAAGCTTCGTGCTCCTGGTGTCTCCCCCCCCCCCCCCGCTTTCACTGCAAGTCTTGAATTCAAAATATTACCAGCCCCTTCTAGAATATTCTCAGTGCAAACTTCAGCCAAGCATCTTCTGTGTTCATGTTGAACTGTAAAATCTGTGTCTGAGCTACATTCATTAGCCATTGATTACTTAGATATAATAGCCATGATGTAGCAAGCTAAATAACATGCTTGCATGATGATACATGCTGACACTTGGATTTTATTGTCTCTTGAATCTAAACCATAAGCCACCTTTTAAACTGTTCCAAATTTATGAAAGAGTTTCAGGATAAAAACCCCAGGGTTGCACATGCTCTCATGTCTCTTGGCTGTTGCCTTTTTCATTGCAACTGTGGAGTGCAGTTTGCTTCACTCTGGGTCATATTATTGAAAAATATGCTGCATTACTGTATGTAGCAGCTCCAGCTAAGGGTCTGCCTAAAATTAAGTGGTATCCTCTGGGGTGCCCTAGAATATTAAATCAAATGACTTTAATTGGCAACCAGTGTGACAGGCACCAGAGCACCCCCTTTCCCCCCAAAAGAGAAAGTATAGCTTGTCTAATATGCAATGCAACCATGACTCTCAGACTGGTTTGCTCCAAAAAAAGATCTGTTCTATATTGTTGGCCTCGATGGGGAAACCTTGTAATAAGCCATCCTTACAAACAAACAAATACATTTGGCCAGTGCCACCAGACAGTATACAGCCCCTTATCCCTCTTCTTGTTCTTCCTTCCCTTGTGTAACCTACCAAAAATTTGCCACGTAGTTCCTTTCCCACGCTCTTCCTACTGCACCACGGCATAGAAACATTAACTGCCTTGTTCTGTGTGGGATCCTACAGAAAATTACCAGGACCAACAATCCTCCTTTCCCCACTCTCCTCACAGTTTAAACCCCCTAAAGCAATTTAGGAGCCTGCACCTCATAGTCTGCGCCATCTGCTCCCCAAGCAGTTACCATGAATCACACACATTGGCTAGGTAATTATGGCGACACCCGTTGTTCATGTAAGCCTCCTTTGTTTGACCATCTCAGTAAGACTGGGCTTTGATCTTTCTCAAATTTGTAACTTTAACATTGCAAATTTTCCTTATAATGTGTAGGTTTTGCTAGCAGTGTTCCTTGTTGATGGTTGAATTTTACTTTTTGCCCTACACCCTTTAAGTCTTGCTTATTTTTGGAGTCTGTGTGTAGTATCCTCTGTGTAATAATATTTTGATATTTTTATTAAGCGAATTTTCACTAGATGGCAGCGTAACCTAATGAACAAAAGCAGACTTGCAGGAAAGAAGGAACATTCCATCCTAGCATGAGTTTGCCATTCACGTTCAATAGGAGTGGCAGACCTCAGTGCACCCAAGGCCACCTCCCAAGTTGTGTTCAGTTGACAGAGGAGTTGTCTGTGTACTGATTAAAAGGAGATGCCTTATACGGGGTCAGGCCATTCAGCAATATAGCTCAGTACTGTCTATTCAGGCATAGGTCTTTCCTAGCCCTGTTACTTGAGGTTTTTTAACTAGAGGTACAAATGATTGAATCTGAGACCATCTGCATTCAAAGCTTATGCTTAAACAGCCCAGGTTCCAGGCTTTTGCAAGCTAATGGGTAACTTCACCTAGAAATGCCCCTTAACTGGAAGAGAGGGAGAAGCGAAGGCATGGCTGGCAAAGATGGAGGGAAGCAGAGAGTGCACTTTGGGAGAATGTCCAAGAATCTTCTGTATTACCACAGAGGGCTCTGGAAGACATTCTTATTTGTTGCTGGGCCTATCTGGATCATAAGCATTAGCTCTCAGTTGGTGGGCCCATTAATGAACTACCTGGAACTGCCTAGTCTGTCTGACTTCCAGCTGTGTTCTTGGCCATTGAACTACATCCCCTATTGCTGTAACAGATGAAGATAGTTTACTGACTTCGGGGGATATTCAGAGTTTATTTTCCTCAGAATTCAGAAAATTGGGATCAGAATCAGAATTGAAATCAGTGTTTTCAAAAAGGAAGTTATCTCAACCATTGACAAAATAGAAAAAAAATGGTAATAGATTAACAACTTTGGAATAGAAATTAGAGGATACTGAGAGAAAGAATGGAGAGTTGCAGGAGACAGTTAAAAAAGAAGAACATAGACAGGAAGAAGTAGACAGTAAAACTGAGGAATTTACACAGGCAGTTAGATTGCTGGAAAATGATTTTGGAAAACAGGAAGAAGACCCAGATAAAATGTATGGAATTGTGGGTGAAATAGATAATAAGGCCAGGTGAAATAACCTCCTCCGTAGAGGACTGAAGGAAGGAGCTGAGGGGAAAAATTTAAAAAGATTTATGGGGGAGTGTATTAAAGATACAGCTGGAGCTGAGACAGGAAATGACATTTGTTTTGACTCTGCTTATAGAATAAATACTAGTTTTGCATAAAATAATAGTCACCAGAGATGAGTTGATGAAATTTATAGTTTTGGAATCACGGATTATGGAAGTAGATATGGTCATGGAAGCTTTTCAGTCCCAGCATAGGAATGTGGAGGGAACAGAGGTATCCCGTGTTTGCTTATGTATCTCCTCTTACATTAAAACGAAGAAGAGAGATGAAGTTTCTCACATGGAAATTAAACAACAATGGTATTGCATACAAGCAGAGATTTATTTTTCAGTTAATAATTATAGATAGAAAAAAATGTACTGAGGTCCATAGAGGAGTAAAAAAAAAAAATAGCAATGAGGGGGAAGTGGTGGCTTAAGAACTGAATGATATTAATGGCCAAAAGAACCCCTCAAACAGGAGGGCCTCTCTGACATTTGTGTATAAAGTAGGCAAGCTATTGAAAAAGTGCAGGAACTCTGAGTTATTAGAAAAACTGGAGCTTTTTGTTCATGTTTTATCTCTCTTTTTCTTTTTCCCTTGGTATCTGGATATATACTTTTTTCAAAACAACAACAGTGAATAAAGTAATTTTTTTTATCAATAAACATAGATGGACTTAATAGTCCTTATAAATGAAGGAGAATAAACAGGACCTTTGGTAAGTCCAATCCAGATATATGCTTTTTTCCAAGAAACACACTTAAAAACAGAACATGAAAAATTTCTTGAGGGCGCAATCTTGTGGCCACCAGACAGCGGCTAGATGGCCATAAGATTGTTCGGTTTCTGGGAACCAACCTTGGAGCCCTTGCTCCGAGGTCGGTTCCCAGAAAACAGCCTCCCCGCTCCCTTCCCTGCCGCCTCGTAGGCAGCGTGGCTCATCCCAGGGCTCCGCGCTCAGGTGAGCAGTGTGGAGTGGAATAAAAGGGGGCATTCCCAGGGCAGGGAGTGCGGAAGTGCCAGTAACACTTCCTATGCATTGGCCAGCCTCTCCCCAACCCCAATCCCCGCTCTGCAGTCCTGCAGCTAGACAGCTGAAATCGGCCATCTAGCCACAAGTGCAGGGCAGCCCGGAGCATGGAGGAGAAGATCTGCTCTGCCTGCCCTGCATTGGATAGGCGGTCACCTCCAAGTTCAGAGGGGGGCACCTTTCCACATAGGATTCCCTCTGACAACGGTCAGTGGAATTATCATGCATCCACCTCTATCAAAACAAAAGGGGTTACGACTGCCTATAGGAAACAACTTCCTCTTGTTATACATAGAGTGCTGAAAGACCCTGAGGGGTGTTATTTTTTCTTAAAGGTATAGTAGAGGGGACTAAGAACATAAGAGCCATGCTGGATCAGACCCAGGGTCCATCTAGTCCAGCATTCTGTTCACACAGTGGCCAATCAGCTTTCGACCAGGAAAACACAAGCAGTGCAACATCCTCCTCCTGCCCATTTCCCCAGAACTGGTGTACATAGGCATACCACCTCTGGTGCTGGAGGTAGCATTAAGTTAACATTAGGTTGTTAACTAATTGCACCAAATCTATACAAACACATTTCTATAGACATTTAATTTTACAACTTCATTACTGGATGGAAGGCGAAGTAATCTTGGCAGGAGATCGTAATGCCATTTTCAACCAAGATTTGGATGCTACAACAAGACATAAGAGACATATAAAAGTTCCTGTTTTTTTCTAGACGTAACTTCACAATCAAGCTTTAGCAGATGCATGAAGACATTATCATGTAGGGCAAAAAGTTTATACATTCTGTTCTTGTAGTTCTAGAATACAGTCAAGGATAGATCATATTTTTAAGACCCTGATGTTATTGAGCAAAATAGGTTGAAATAGGCCCATGGGTCTATGCAGATAACGCACCCATGAAATACGCAATACAACTTTTCAGGGGAGAAAAAGATTTTAGATGGAAATTAAACATACTTCTTAAAAAAATAGGGGTTTGATGGATAAAATGAGAGGAGATATTAGAGGTTTTTTCAAATTAATGATCCATCAATAACAGATACTTCATTAGTTTGCGATGCATTTAAAGCTTGGCTAAGAAGGCAATTTATTACAGCAGGAACACATGAGAAGAAAGTACCAGGCCCAGATGGTATTACTGGAGATTTTTATCAAGAATTCAGAGTTTTGCTAATCCCAAGACTTGTTAAAATATTTAGAGCACAATCCTATGCATCTTTAAATAAATCCCACAACTCCTAGCATCCCCCAGACAGCATGGCTGGCTGGGGGATGTTGAGAATTGTAAGACTTATTTCTGTCTAAACATGCGTAGGAGTGTACCTTTAATGAAGCATTATTGAGAAAAAGAATACCAACCTCTTGGAATGAAGCACATATAATTATGGTCTCTAAGCAAGGGAAAAATGCTGAGAAACCAGAATCTTATAGACTAATGTGCCTATTAAATACTGATTATAAATTGATGACAACAATAATGGCCAACAGAGTAAATAAAACTTTGGGAGATTATACAACAGAAGACCAAACAGACTTTATGAAGGGGAGGCAACTTGCTTGGAACACTTGGAAAATGATAAACGTGATTGGCCATATACGGAAGGCAAAACAACCAACATCGTTCTACTCTGTAGATGCTGTAAAAGCATTTGATTCCACTGAAATGAGATTTATGGATAATAGGGCACAATCCTATGTATATTTGGACAAAAAAAGTCCTACAACTCCCAGCATTCCTCTAGCCAGCCATGCTGACTTGGGCATGCTGGGAATTATAGGACTTTTTTGTCGAAATACGCATAGGATTGCACTTTCGGAGGTTTGGATTTGGCCCATGTTTTTAGAATCTGATTCATCTTATTTACACAGCACCGGTTGCTAGAATTCTGATAAATGGCATAATGACACCTATAATTACACTACAAAGAGGTCTTAGATGAGGACGTCCATTGTCACCATTACTTTTTAATTTATATATTGAAATCATGGCTCAACAGGTGAGAAAAGGAGGCATAAAAGGCATTACTCTAAATCAATATGAATATAAAACAATGCTATATGCAGATGGGGCTATGTTTTTGTTACAACATGCCATAAGATCAGCTAGCATTCTCAAAAACAAGTTATAATTGGGAATAATGTTCTCTGACGATGTATATAATCTATATGAGGGTGTTGTGTAACACTGTACAGGATCTCAAGAAATAGGCAAAATTGTAGTTGTTAAGAAGAAAATTTTGCCTAGATTTGTATTTCTCTTTCTTACATTGCTAATTATGGTTCCACAAAGATGTTTTTAAAAAATCGGGAATCAATCAGTATATATGTATCTATAAAAAGCTAAGGGTTAGTTCACAAATATTGCAACAGGAGAGACCTAGAGGAGGACTTCCAGTCTCTAAAGGTGCAACTTATGCACATTTAGATGGGGAAAAGTCCTACAGCTCCCAGGGAATGCTGGCTAGGGAATGCTGGGAGTTGTAGGACTTTTCCCCATCTAAATTTGCATAGGATTGCTCCCTAATATGTATTATTACCAAGCAGCTATATTAGTAGCAATGGCACCAAGGATCCAACCAGTTAAAGGAACCCAACCTTGGATTGGGGAACAAGCAGGTATAGGATGTGGTATACTCAACAGGACAAAGGGAGACTACAGACAGATATAATCAGAGATGCAGTTCTCAAAATTTGGGGGAAAAGGAGATATAGCTTGGCTCCAGTGGTCCGCCCCTTTGCCCCAATCCTTAACAGTTTTAAGTTTAAGACAGCGAGAGAACTGGGGGACCACTCTGTGTGGTTTCTGAGTGGGTTGGAAAAATTAAAAGATTATATTATGTTAATCTGCGCCTTCCCTTTTTCCAGTAATTGCAAACCAGAAGTTATATTCAAGAATAGACATGGTTAGACCCCATACTTTTGAGAAATTATTGAGCTTGTATGTACAGAAAGGATTATTGTCCAAAGTATATAAAATATTAATAGATATATATGATAATGGAACAAAGGTAAGTAAACAAAAGTGGGAAGAATTTAACATAACAAGGAGCAATGGAATTATGTCTGTTCAAAGATTTATAGGAATGTACTAGATGTGACTTCTAGATAAAACCTCTATAAAATAGTATATATGTGGTATTATAAACCATCCAGGATCTCTAGGATGTTCCCAGCACTAACAGTTAGGTGCTGGAGGTGTAATGGTAGAGGAACTTTAGTCTATATATGGTGACATTGTAATCCTGTTAAGGAATATTGGAAGAAGATAATAAACCGCATCAGAGAAATTACAGGCTATGAGTTGCAATTAATCACAACAACTATACTCCTCAGTGATATTCAAGATCAGATTCCTAGAGATTTAGTGGTGATGGTGGGTTATATGTTAATAGTTGCAAGGATCCTCTTAGTAAAGGCTTGGTGATCAACATGCATGCCATCTCTGGTACAATGGAAAAAGAAGATTTGGACTGCCATGGTAATGAATAAATGGCTATCTACAACTTTTGAGTTCAGCGTTATTATTCTGTTTCAGAATAGACACTAGATGGCAGAATTGTCAAGCTTGAATACACTCAAGTTATATATTAGGCAGATTTTTTAACAAATTGAAACTGATTAAAATGTTACTTTATTTTATTTTTAATGAATAAGTAAGCAAAAAGGCAAGCACCCCACTCAAGAAACTTTTTTATTTATTTCGTGTCCAGATCAAACTTTGCTCTGCCAAAATGTAGCCACCACCACAGCTTTGTCATTAGCTTGCTGTAGATAGTCAACAGTACAAGACTCCGGCAGTAATCGACACACCATCAGATGCGCTGGGTCTTGGGTTTCTCCACATTAACATAATGTATTGTCGTCAACCAGCAACCCCCACTTAAATAAATTCATCTTACACCTTGGTACCCCCACCCTCATCCTATTCATTGTCCTCCAAACTATATAAGGGAAAGTATTTCCAGCAGCCATTTCTTCGTTAAAATACTCAAGTTGGTACTCTCGTTCCTCCATTTATTTATCCGATTCTGTTCTTTGGTCCCCTCTAAGATATTAGTTCTTGACATAAAGCTCTTTCTAGATCTAGGTCGACAAATTGGGGGAATATAATCGCTCAAAGGGTGACGAGAGTCAGTCTCTTGCTTAGTTCTTTTGGCATCTGCTTCTACTTCCCTTCTAATCTTAGGTGGAGCAATGCCAGCAAGAGGATATAGTTTATTAACGGGCGTCGGTTTGAGGCATCCCGTCACTATGCACATTGCCTCATTCACAGCAATATCTGCTTGCTTCGCATGTGCCGATGCATTCCATACTGGTGCTGCGTAGAGACACTCAATGCCATAGCTGATGCTTGTAATGTAGCTGGCTGGGCTCCCCATGTATAGTATGTCAATCGTCGGATAATGTTATTCCTAGCACATACTTTAGCCTTAGTATTCAGGCAATGTTGCTTAAAAGAAAGCGTTCTATCCAACGTAACACACAAGTATTTAGGTGTTGGGCAATGTTGTAATCTATTTCCTCTCCACATAATATCCAGTTCAACTCCTGCATCTCGATTACAAAGATGAAAGGCGCATACTTGAGTTTTACTTGGATTTGGTTTTACGTGATTATTATCATAATATCGCTCCAGTTCATCTAAAGCCCGTGATAATTTTACAGCAGACTCATCGAAATTCGTTTCTTGTACGGCCATCACTGTATCATCTGCATATATAAACATTCACATATTGGCCGGGACAGGTTGATCGTTAGTATATATATTGTATAAAATTGGCGAGAGTACGCTGCCTTGTGCTAATCCATTCTTTTGCTTCCTCCTTCTACTGTTCTTACCATTCAGAGTCACGTAGAACCTTCTGTTTTGAAGGAAACTCCCTATAAGCCTGGTGAGCTTATGGTCTCCAGTAAAGTTGTCTATCTTGTGCAGCAATTTTCTATGATTGACCATATCGTATGCTGCAGTAAGGTCAATGAACACCACTCCAGTGATTAGTTTTCTTTCATATCCACCCTCTATGTGTTGTGTAAGATTCAATATTTGTCCGCAACATGACCTTCCTGGTCAAAAACCAGCTTGCTCATTCATGATCTTTTCATCAAGAGTCTCTGCCACTCGATTAAGACTCGTTCGCTCCAACACCTTGTAAAGATGACAGAGAGACAGTAAAGCAGTGAAGTCTAAATCACTGTTCATAAAGAAAAGCCCAGTATATACACACATGCCCATGCACACAAAGCTGCCTTGGAGCTACTTCCCTGTGACGCTATCCCACATGGGTGTGTGTGTGCGTGCGTGTGTGTGTGTGTGTGAGTGACTGAGAGAGAGAATACCACAACAGTGTTATTGAGGTTATTGCATGGGGCTTTCCACCCAATTGCCTTCCCAGCAGGAGTGAGGACAGGCAACAATAGAGTAGATAAAACTCAGGTGAGCGACCCTATCCATGTGGTTGCAGTATTCACACACCCACATGGATAGGGTTGTGTTGTTTGGGTGGGGTGGGGGAAAGTCATTTTTTTCTAGGAATATGGTGTTTCATGATGATTTCAAATATTTTAGGAACCTCTCTTGTGAAGGTACCGTATAACAACTAAGGATTATATTTGAATCTGTTTTCACCATGCATTCTCTACAAATATCGGCTCACTGTCAAGTTGGAGTTTTTTAAATTCCAGCTGAGAATGCTAATCACTAGCAAAGGATGACTGTATGTGCCAGCAGACCCCATTGATAATTGTTTTGATTCTCTCATATATCTCTGTTGTGTTTCTCTCATGCAGAAATTCTGCTCATTAGTCTTTCTTTTTCTTCTCGAAGGAGACTTTCTTTGCTAGCTGAACGATAACAAGTCTACTCGCAGGTTTTTAATTCGTTGTTAATTCGAAGATCTCTTGAAGTTTGTATTAAAGCTTCAAGATATATCTAGAAGTATCAGTTAACATTTCTTTTCGAAGGGCTTCAATAAATGGACTTTGTGGTTTAGAAGGTCTAACTGCAGTTTCTCTAGTTTGTACAAATCAAGCTATCTGTGATTGCTAAAAGGTATTTCACAGACCTTTTGGTAAAACTGAAGCAGTTTAAGTATGAAAACATAATTTAACATATTCTATTCAATTTTTAAAATTGTCCCCTTTAAATTTTTCCATCTGCCTTTGGCATCTGTTCAAAATGCCTATAAATAATAGGGAAATAAATGTGCCTTACATGTATTTGTGGGCATACCTAGACTTCATATTGGTCTTATAGCATTACAAGTCCATGATACTTCCATTTCACAAGCATAGTTATTTGTTTTTGTCTGCTATTGGAAGTGCCCCTTCCCCAATGCCAAGCCTGAGGAGATCACATCCCAGTATATTGACCCATTTGTTTGGCATTCTCTGTGCCAGAATGCTGGCCTCCATTATGAGGTAAATGTCATGCTCCAGCTTTTGACTGTTAAGTGCAAACATGTGCTGCTTTCCCATTTTTGTAATGAATGCTGTGTCTTGGGCTACATATGTACCAGATTTCAGGGCTCTAGCTCACTAGGAATTGCCCTAACCATTTGAATACTTTCACCATTAAGCTTCCTTGTGTCCCAGTACTGGGAAAAAGGTGGGGTATAAATAAATATAATCATCATCGTCATTGGAGAGTGAGTGAGTGATGCTTGTATTTCATACTCATACAAATTAATGAAACTTGCTCTCTGGAGATGAGATGCATGTTCCTGGAAGTGCCCCCTCCCCAGTGGGACTCCCACAGTCTAGCATTCTGATGTGTGTGGTTTGGTTTGCTCTACTAGGATGGTGATCTCTCTAAACCAAATGTCTTGCTCGCCAGTTACTACAAACAGACTTTCAATGTCTGATTTCTCTGGGAATCATAATGCCTTGAATGACATCTGCACCAACTTCAGTTTACACTGTCCTATGAATGAAGGGTGGTTTATAAATTTTAGAGATAATAAGAAATAAACTTCTTACCTAGTGTGAGTGTAATGAAACCATTTGTGATACAATTTGACTCCATCATTTTACTTGGGGGAGGGGGGATGTAAAAATGCTCAATTCTCAAGTTTGTCTAGTAATTGAAGACCCTTGGGCCACATAAGTACCAGATTTTAGGGCTCAGGCTCTTGGGAAGATACTTACATTTTAAGGCTCAAGCTCATGGGTTAGTCTTTCAGTGAGGCTTAAGCATTTTTATAGTGAACCGCCCAGAGAGCTTTGGCCATGGGGCGGTATAGAAATATAATAGATGAAATATCTATCATGACTTACTGCAATGAGTCCTGTGGAGTGTCATTTAGTGAGTGCGCTGAGACTTCTCTGTTAGAGATCACTAGCCTCCCTCACAGAACTCACATTTCTGGAGTTCTCTGGGAAGAGGAATGGATTGTTATGCTAGTTTAAGTCTGTGGTGTAGATAATGGCCTGTGCGTTTAGGAGTAGGGTCTGTAGAACAATCTTCCCCAACCTGGTTCCTTCCAGATGTTTTGGACTCCATCTCTCACAAGCCCTAGCCAGCATGGCCAATCATAAGGAATGCTGTGAGCTGTAATCCAAAACGTCTGGAGGATACCAGGTTTGGAAGGCTGCTATAAACAATCGGTCTGGTACTATCCTCTTCTGTGCTACAAGTAAAGACTTATTCTGCACTGGTTAAAGCACCATGCTCTCATGAGACAGAAGTGTCACACCACTTCCCCCTACAGATGCCATCTTCTTACTATTAATGTAATGGTACAGGTTTGTACCAGTGCTAGAGAAATGCAAAACCATTTCCATATTTTTGCATTGCAGATTATAGAATTATGCCCAATCAGGGATGGGCAGAATGTAGATCTGGATCTATTGGCAGATGTTTGGGTTATTTGCAGTAGATCAGCAAGGAATTCTGACTCACAATTGTTTTAACAGTAGCAGCACTAAAATTACTCCCCTCCCCCACTCTCCAAAATTATACTCCTAGTAATTTAGGAGTGGATTTTTGTGTGGAAGGGCTGTGAGCTTTGTTCACTTATGGTACTCAAAATAAATTTCTAGGCTCGTGTCTTTTACACTATGCTCCAGTTAGATTGTGAGGTTCTATTAAAACACAAAATAAATCTCAAAATCCTAAAGTCTGCCCACCATGGCTCTAGTACAGAATGATTTTTCAAAGTGTTCTAGGGAAACCTGGGTTTCTTCAGAACCTTATTTGAGGTTCCTCAGCCAAATTCAGTAATGGCAAACAAACTTCCTGAAAGCTTGTTCACCATTATCACTTCTCTTGCAGTGTGCAACTACAAGGGAATTTTGGGTTCATCTTAAGGCGTACACTCAGTTCACACAGGATGAAAGTGGGACCTATAAGTCTGGTTAATTTAGCTGCACCTGAATGAACTGTAGGATGTGTTCTAGGGTGAGCTGGTTCCATGGCAGATGCACAGGGGTTCTTCAGATGACACATTTATGTGGCAAAGGTGACCTAAGCATAGAAAGCCTGAAAGCCAATGCTGCAGCAGATTCATGTGCCAGTAGGAACATAGCTATGTGATGCAATTTGATGTAGGTTTCTTTCTTTCTTTCCTTCCTTCTTTCTATCTGATTATGTATACAGTATTCTGGAAACTGTCCAACTTCTTGTTACCCTGATATTATATCACTTTTGACTGGATGATTACAATTGATGAGGAGGGAATATGTGTCTGGAAATGGAAAGTTGAATATATTTTGTATAGCTATTAAATAATTCTTTTGGGGTTTCTGTAACATATCCTTGAATTCACTTTCTAGAAGTAGATAATAATTCTTGAAATTTTAAACTGGAGAACAGGAGATCGATAGCAAGCTCTGGCTGGGTTCTCAAGATGGATAGTGGACAAATTCTTGATAATATATTTATTTATTTATTTATTATTAAATTTATTAATCGCCCATCTGGCTGGTCACCCAGCCACTCTTATAGGCACAGTTAATGTGTGTCAGGATTTTGCCCAGGCCCTCTGTTTTGGTTTTGGATTCAGATTCGGAGATGGAGTTAGAAGCAGCCCAGAAGAGACAGGGTGAGAAGGAGAAAATTCCCAAATATTCCCCAGGAGCCAGTGAAGATCTTGCCCAGGGGCTTATCAAGGAGGAGGACCAGGTTCAGAGACCGTGTCTTCCCCCCTCTCCATGGGAACCTGGGCTCTGTCGGAGGGGGAGGGAGCTTCGGGATTTACATATGCCAGAGCTCACTGCTGAGTTAAGCGGGCGGAGTTGAGAGGATGAGGTGGGACGCATCACACCAGATTGGCTGCCTGTCAGAAGTTGGGTCGGGAGAATCTGAAGGCAGGAGCTCAGAAAAAGCCAGCCAAGCATCGCAGGAAACACGTCCATAGTTGAAGAGGCAACTGCCTTGCTTTTAGTACCTTTCTTAATAAAAGAGCTGTTTAGCTAATTAAGTGCTGAGGACAACTCCCAGGCTTTGTAGTTGCTTTAGGTGTTGAAGAAGTACTATTAACTGATTTGTGGATTACACTGGAGTCTTGGTTGCCTCCCTCCACAACAATGTTTAGCAAATGGACCCAAAAGGTTGAACTCTGCACTGCTGGTTGAACCTGTCCAATGAGCTTCTGGGTGCATGTGCAGTTTGTATCCCCAATACAGGGTATATCACGTCAACATTTTTTAGAGTAGTAAAAGGTTTTAAGAATATGTGTAGAGAAAAGTAACCTGAGAAATCATGTGACTTAGCCTTGCCGAGAGCAGTTGGTCATAAAAAGCTCTATCCATATTTCACATTTATATCCACCTTCCCTCAGAGCAATTTGCAAGAGGTTTTCTCATTTTATCTTCTCAACTATCCGGTGAGGTAGATTAGGCTGAGAGATGATAACTGATGCAAGATCACCTAGTATGCTTCATGGCAGAGTGGAAAATTAAATCTAGATCTCCCTGGTTTAAGTTCAGCATTCTGTCAACTACACTACTCTAAACTGGCTGTTGTTTTGAAGAGAGAGAACTCAATCCTTCTCTGTATTCGATCCTTCCTGTATTCACCAGGAACTACTTTCGTGCATACTTTTGTGTTGGCAACAGGAGAGATAGACCATGTTGTTCCATACCAAGTAGCATCATGGCTCCCTCACTTTTCTTTTAGTAAGAATAAGGCTTTCATAATATGTGTGATAAGTAGAATATACTTTGTCCTGATTGGATATAAAAAATAATGGCTAATTAATTTATCTTTCTGTTTGGTGAATACAGTTATTAATATTCTGTAGCATTTTCCTGTTGATGTCTTCTAACTTATTTTTGTGGTGCCCATCTATTTAATAAGTTGTACATTTGCAGCATTCTTTTGTGTATAAATTCATCTCAGTTTAAGTCTTAGCCTCAGGAATAACCATCTGAGTTTCCTCAGCATTGCTTCAAACCTTAGTCATGAATTTGAGGGTATCATGTAATTATCAAAATGGCATTGTCTGGGACTTATCTCTCTTAGTCGTGGGGACAAAGGATTTTTTGGTGAGGCAAAGTGCGGGACATCACTCTTTCTAACCAAAACTTGGCCATGAAGTAGTTTTTGATTTGATTAACAGTGCATTTCATATTTACAGCTGTATCACTTAGACTGATATGCTGAATGCTAATCTGATGTGACTCAGTCAAAATAATGAGCAGTATTTTCACCATGCTTCCAGCTGGAGTGAGCCAAAGGGACTGAGTTTGAATCATAACCAAATGTTTGGGCTTTTGAAGGAGGGACAATGTGACAGATTATCCCCCTGTCATGATTTTTCTTCTCTGTTTCAAATGGATTGAACTTGGCAAGCTCCAATTATGATGTTCTTAATTATTGCTCAAAGTTTATGGGGAGATTAAACACAGTGAAAGAGACTTGTCTCAAGCACTCAGCAGACATATAAGAAAAATTTCCAGTGCACAGGGCTTGCTAGATATAAATAGGCCTCATTTTGGAAACAAGAGTTTAAGGCTTAGGCTTTTCTGTCTCATTTGACCATGGCAACAGTCTGTGGTGTCATCTCCATGGACTGGAAAGGAACCTTGCTTATTGCTTGTCTTCTAAAGAAATAGGTCAGTTGGGATGCTGTTGGATAGTTACAGGCTTCTCCCGGACTCTGTAAACACTACAATAATTCTTGATTCTCAGTGATGCTGTAAATTGCATCTCAAATTGGTTCCTTTCATATCTTCCTTTGTATGAAATAAATGAATTCTATACAAGGGCATGGACAAACTCTTACTTGTTTCCATATTTCCAGTAGCACGTGTGCAGGAAAAGTTCCCAGTGGATTGTGCACATTTTTATCGTGTTTGTGAGTTTTTAAATGGCAAGTTGTTCTAAGAAATAGCCAGTCCCCAATGACCTTTCAGAGAAAACTACAGGGAGAACTTGGTCTATTACATATACTTTTCTCTTTAACTTTAGAAATGCTTGAGTAGTTGGCCACTATCACCCATTCATTAGAATGAATGATTAGAATGGGTGATGATTCCAAATTGAATAAGTGCTGAACAAATCTTCTTCTTTCTCTGAAATACTGTATGGAAATCTTCCCTTGTTTTTGATAGCTGCTCATAAAATGCACCTCTTAACGCCCAAACAGAATGAGTTGGTACCAACTCGTTCAGCTTAAGTGTACTGTGTATTTAAGAAAAAAAGAAGAGTGATGCAAAGAAGTTTTAAAAGCCCCTAATTTTCTTGTTATTTCTTAAAAAACTTTTCACTTGTGACAAATATGGCAAGAACATTCAAGTTAGAAGTGGGAACAGTGTAGAAAGCGCAGCATGGTAGCTTTGGTTAGCACTTCAGTATGAAATGTGGCACTTTGAAAGAACCTGCTGTTGCACTAAAGAAAATGAACAGGCTGTACTTTTTATAGCAAATTACTGATAGAATAACATCAAGGCTTGCCATTGGTGTGAACAAAAAGAAGAAAAGAGAAAAACACCATATTTCCCATTAAAATGTTTTTTTTTTTTTACAAATTAAAGGTGATAGGAAGTAATCACTAATAAGTCACACTCATTTAATTGATTTAAAAACATATTTTGTCTTCTGGAGATAGAAGCAGTTTTTTCCTCATTTACATTTTGCAGATAATTGGGCTTTATTCAATGTATTGTGCTAATTATGAAGTATATTTCCATTCAATTTATTGGTGTCGCTGCTTTGTATCTATTTTCCAACTCATTCTCGTCAAGGTGATGTTGGATCATTTTTTCTTTTTGACTTTGAGTAGAGATTAAAGAGGAATTTTGAAAATTATTGTCTTCTTTGGAAACCGCAGGACATGCCATTTCATGTTATCAAGGAGCATGTGGGTGAATATGATCTTACCTGGAAATTAAGATTTCATTGACATTTAATTACATTGAGACTGGAAAAGAGCTATGCTGGAAAAAAACCTCACCCAGTGTGTTGTTCTCACACTTGCTAAATTAAATGTTTAGTCCTGCACATGGTAGGTGCCTAATGATTAGATGCTGGTACCTAAGAATTAAGTGTAGTGGGGGTGGAAATTCCTTCCCTGTTCTTGTATGTGGATTCCCAAATGCAAGCCAGCAATTAAATGTTGGTAATATTTGTTCTTCGACCATGGAATAAAGATCCAGTGAAAGTCATTGCTTGTGGAGTTCGAATGCATTTTCTAGCAGACTTTTCCCTTTGTATTAAGTTCATTTATGCAGTTTACATGAAGTCAGCTAGTGCGTGGAGTCTGTAACAAGTGGTCTTTTATCCCATGTACGAGTTGGGGCAGGGGCTGAGGGGGTAATTGTATTTTTTTTTTATGTATGTTTGAAAACCTGCTGTTCTTTGCTTTTCAGCACCAGAGATCGAAATGTACTGGTTACATTTGTGTATTTATTTTTAGAAGTGGCATAACACTGTCTCCATTTAGGGATTATACTAATGTTAACTATGGTTTGGTGTGGTGTCTGAATTGATAAACCATAGTTATGGCTATCGCTGAACTTCTAAGGGTGCTGCACCATGGACTGAAATTAGGAAGCTGATTACCGAGAGGATGGCAAAGAAAAGCAGACAAACCACGCTTTGAGATTTTTGGAAGCTCAAACAATGGTTGGATTCTAAACAAAGCTTAGGACAAACCATGGATTGGTATGATGTCTTAACTAAGCTATAATTGGACAACTCCCATTCTTTACAGTGAGACTTGCACAGAAAAAGCTCCCCCTGAGTAGTGCCTATATTTTTATATGAAGCAAATCCATCTGAAGCTTGTTTATCTTTTAAAAAATCTTGCTGTTACACACAAACTCTTATTGTCTGGAGATAAATGATCGGCTCATCCCCATGTAGACAAGAACAAAGACCATAATAGCACATCTGGTTTATCTGTTAGTAGAGCAAAGATTAATTAAGTGGTAATGGTGCAACTTCTCTTAATAACTCTTCTATATAAAGCAAGCTGAAAATGAGAAAATTAAAAAAAGAAAAAGAAAAAAGCTGTCATTCAGATGCCAATTGTGTGCATGTGGGGGTGAGGAGATTCTCTTTCAGATTTTGATGCAGGGGATGGCTGTTTTTCTTTGTGAGCCTTCCGGAATGGAAAGAAGCTTTATTGAATTGTTCTAAAACAAATGAAATCCTGTTCCTTGAAATGAAGGGAGAACAAGCTGGAACTGTTCATTTCTAAAAGGCTTGGATGATGAGGAGTAGTGGCACTTGTCCCTAGGGCTAGTAAGTGATGAACCTCATTTTGGTAAAGATTAAATAAATGTTTCATCTCTAGTTTTTTTAAGTAATATTTTTATATATGACCCCCTCCCCTCCTGATTTAACTCTCACTACTTTATTTAATTTATACTTTGCTCCTTCCCTAAACTTCCGGGAAGATTCCATGTGCAGTATCGGGATAATAATTCTGACCTAACGTGTAGGGGTGTTGAAACAGTTACTGAGATAATATATGTGAAGTGCTTTGGACACTTGAAAGCACTATATAAATGCTAAGTAATATTTCAGTGTTTACACTGAAATTCCCCCAGCCCCCAAACGGCATTTCCTACATTTTCAAAGAACTCCTCCAAAGCAGTTATTGTTCTTGGTCTTGACTTTGTGAGCAGCTTGAACTTACTAACATGATGGTGTTTCTGGGAGGAAGGTGGTGCAATGTCCCTGAAGCCCTTGTTCGATGGCAGTGACTAGGGTCAGTTTAGCCTTCTGCTTGATTCTAAACCCACAGAGCAGTGATGTCAGTAAAATATGTATTTCCTTAAGCCTCTACCCTTGTTCTAAATAAGGCAATTACTGCTTTCACAAATCTCTTAACATAGGGTTGCAGTCTATGAGTGAGTCTCTTGCTGCTTAACAATATAAAGAGATGCTCCTGAATCATTTTCTGTCCTTTTTTCAGACTCTCACTGCCTCTAAATGTGCATCCTTAGCAACTTTGTGTGACTTCCCTTCAGAGGCTTGTCTCAATCAAAAGATAATGACCTGGTTAGCACGTAACAACAACCCATTGGTTTAAAAAGCATGTCCACCTCTTCCACTACACGGTACACCCCACAATCAGCTTCTTTGTAGGTAGCATGACATGCGAACCCAGACCACTGGGGGGTTTAGGAGCTAAACAACTCAGTGGTTAACCCATGGCTTGTTTTTAAAACGGGTTTTTTAAACCGATAGGTTGTTATGCTTAAACAGCTCCCTAGTCTGTGATCCTATCTGTCAGACACATATGTCCTTTATCATTATTGTTGTGATCCCTGTCTAACATTTATTTGATTCAGCACTGCTGGTGGCTTGCAAGTGCTAGCTGCAGTTCTACTTCTTAGAGAACTAGTTGGTTGTGCATTCCTATACATTGTCCCTACACTCCTTAGTGTATGTTCATCTTCTAATCTGGATGTTTGAACTTCGTCTTCTCCAAAAGATGTAAATATGTCCTTGATGCTTCATGTTAATTTCTGTAGATCTGAAAATGGTACATGAAAAAATAAAAAATAGGGATCTCTGAGAATATAATTCAGTATCTAAATATTTGCAGTCCTTGGTAGATT
The DNA here is from genome assembly GCF_057233095.1 of Heloderma suspectum. Classification (NCBI taxonomy): domain Eukaryota; kingdom Metazoa; phylum Chordata; class Lepidosauria; order Squamata; family Helodermatidae; genus Heloderma; species Heloderma suspectum. Next base: position 105,557,010 of record NC_139464.1, read on the forward strand.
TGTTCTGTGACAATCACAGATCCAGTTACTGACTTTTTACTTGAACTATTCTCTTTTTGCAAGGATCCTCTGTAAATTTCTACTTGAAAACACTAGGACTTGACCCAGTACTGTGTACAAAAGAAGACTTTTTGACAGACAAATCCCTCTTTAGCGTGACAATGAGTCCACTCTGACAGTCCTGTTGAGCACTATAATGTTAAAGGCCAAATCATTTCCCATAGTATGTCATAGGCCATGTATACTGCATCGGATCTCCCAGCTCAGTTGGAACAAAGTATGGAGAGCAGTGTGTACCCAGTTATCTTAGTAGTTAGATAGGCATGTTGTGTGTTTGCCACAAGGGCATGAGCTCACTTTTCTTCTCACAATTGAAGTGCCGTGGTTATAATGTGATAAAACCCAGTATCCTCATGCAAAAATGAATGACTGTGGCTTTTATATCAACAGACTCATAAGGAGGGTTGGATGTTGCCAAGCATACCACAGAAGTGCAGAATCAAGTATCTGGCATAGACTTCAGAATCTCAGCAGCCACTTTAAAAGTACATTGTACAATGTACAGTGCTGGACTAGATGGACCCTTGGTCTGATCCAGCATGGCTCTTCTTATGTTCTTAAGTCCTAATGGAAAGAAAAATATAAGGAATGTGTGTTCTGACTATGGTGAAGGCTTAAAAAGCCAAAGCATGCTTGGGAAGGTCTTCTAGGTTCAGGGGGTGGAGATAAGAACATAAAAGGAGCACTGCTTGCTCAGACAAGGATACATCTAATCTAAAATTCTGTTTCACAGGGTGATCATTTAGATATCTACCAGCATGAAGGCAACTACCATCCCTGGTTCTTTGTCCCTCGTATTCTGGTATTTGGATGCCTACTAAATGCCAACTTCGGTGCCCTGCTCAGTTTTCTCTCCCTCTCTCAGGGTTACTATTTCTTGACCTTCTGTAGCTTCTGTCCTCTCCCATCTTGGTTTTTATCACATTCGTATCCTGACCTACTAGCAAATTCCTGAGGGTTGCATACATAAGGTTATCCTATTTTATCCTTGGAATAACCTTGGGAGGTAAGTTAAGTTGAAAGAGTGGAACTTGCCCAAGGCCACTCAGTAGGCTTTGGTGACTTAAACCCAGGCCTCCAACCCTATCCATTACACCAGAGAATAGGCAGCCCAATGACCTCTAGATGTTCTGGTCCACAACTCCCATCATTCCTTACTATTGGCCATGCTGGCTGGGGCTAATTGAAGTTGTAGTCTAAAACATCTGGAGGGCTATTCTGGGTTTCCTATCCTTCATTATGCTATTCATTGTTGTTCAGTCGTTAAGTCATGTCCGACTCTTCGTGACCCCATGGACCATAGGGCCAGGCCTTCCTATCCTCCGCTCACTCCCGGAGTGTGCTCAATTCATATTCATTGCATCGGTGATGCTATGTAGCCATCTTATCCTCTGCCATCCCCTTCTCTTTTGCCTTCAATCTTTTCCAGCATCAGGGTCTTTTCCAGGGAGTTTTCGCATTAGGTGGCCAAAATATTTGAGCTTCAGCTTCAGTATCTGTCCTTCCAATGAGCACTCAGGGTTGATTTCCTTGAGGATTGACTGATTTGACCTCCTTGCAGTCCAGGGGACTTGTAAGAGTCTTCTCCAGCACCACAGTTCGAAAGCATCAATTCTTCGGCACTCAGCCTTCCTTATAGTCCAGCTCTCACAGCCATATGTTGCTACTGGGAAAACCATAGCTTTGATTATATGTAACTTTGTCAGCAAGGTGATGTCTCTGCTTCTTACTATGCTGTCTAGGTTTGCCATAGCTTTCCTCCCAAGGAGCAAGCGTCTTTTAATTTCATGGCCACAGTCACCGTCTGCAGTGATCTTGGAGCCTAAGAAAATAAAATCTGTCACTGCTTCCATTTCCTCCCCTTCTATATGGCAGGAAGTGATGGGGCTAGATGCCATGATCTTAGTTTTTTTAATGTTGAGTTTCAAACCAGCTTTTGCACTCTCCTCTTTCACCCTCAACAAGAGGCTCTTGAGATCCTCTTCGCTTTCTGCCATTAGGGTGGTATCATCTGCGTACCTGAGGTTGTTGATAATTCTCCCGGCAATCTTAATTCTGACCTATGATTCATCCAATCCGGCATTTCTCATGATGTACTCTGCATATAAATTAAATAAGCAGGGCGACAATATACAGCCTTGTCGTACTCCTTTCCCAATTTTGAACCAATCGGTTGTTCCATGTCCGGTTCTTACTTTTGCTTCTTGACCCTCGTACAGGTTTCTCAGGAGACAGGTAAGGTGGTCTGGTACTCCCATCTCTTTCAGAATTTGTCACAGTTTGTTGTGATCCACACAATCAAAGGCTTTAGCATAGTCAATGAAGCAGAAATAGACGTTTTTCTGGAATTCTCTTGCTTTCTCCATGATGCAGCGAATGTTGGCAATTTGATCTCTAGTTCGTCTGCCTCTTCAAAACCCCGCTTGTACTTCCGGTAGTTCTCAGTTGACATGCTGCTGAAGCCTAGCTTGTAGGATTTTGAGCATCACCTTGCTGGCATGTGAAATGAGCGCAATTCTGCGGTAGTTTGAACACTCTTTGGCATTGCCCTTCTTTGGAACTGGAATGTAAACTGACCTTTTCCAGTCTTGTGGCCACTGTAGAGTGTTCCAAATTCGTTGGCATATTGAATGCAGCACTTTAACAGCATCATCTTTTAGGATTTTAAATAGCTCAGCGGGAATACTGTCATCTCTGCTAGCTTTGTTGTTAGTAATGCTTCCTAAGGCCCACTTGACTTCACTCTCGAGGATGTCCGGCTCAAGTTCGTGACCGCAGTATCATGGCTATTAGGGACATCAAGCTCTTTCCTGTATAGTTCTTCTGTGTATTCTTGCCACCTCTTCTTAATCTCATCTGCTTCTGTTAGGTCCCTGCCTTCTTGGTCCTTTATCATGCCTGTCTTTGCACAAAACGTTCCCTTGAGATCTCCAATTTTCTTGAAGAGATCTCTAGTCTTTCCCATTCTGTTGTTTTCCTCGATTTCTTTGCATTGTTCATTTAAGAAGGCCTTCTTGTCTCTCCTTGCTATCCTCTGGAACTCTGCATTTAGTTGGATATATCTTCCCCTTTCTCTCTTGCTTTTCACTTCCCTTCTTTCCTCAGCTACTTGTAAAGCCTCATCAGACAGCCACTTGGCTTTCTTGCATTTCTTTTTCTTTGGGATGGATTTTGTTGCTGCCTCCTGAACAATGTTACGGACCTCCGTCCATAGTTCCTCAGGCACTCTGTCTATCAGGTCTAATCCCTTAACTCTATTTGTCACCTCCACTGTATATTCATAAGGGATATGATTTAGGTCATACCTGAATGGTTTAGTGGTTTTCCCTACATTCTTCAATTTAAGCCGAAATTTTACAAGAAGCAGCAAAATTTTGTGGCTCAGATCTCCTTTTGCAAGAAGATCTGAGCCAAAGTCAGCTCCAGGTCTTGTTTTTACTGACTGTATGGAGCTTCTCCATCTTTGGCTGCAAAGATAATCAGATAATCAATCTGATTTCGATACTGACCATCTGGTGATGTCCATGTGTAGAGTCGCCTCTTGTGCTGTTGGAAAAGAGTGTTTGATATGATCAGTGTGTTCTCTTGGCAAAACTCTATTAGCCTTTGTCCTTCTTCATTTTGTACACCAAGGCCATGCATGCCTGTTATCCCGGTGATTTCTTGACTTCCTACTTTAGCATTCCAATCCCCTATGATGAAGAGGACATCTTTTTTTGGTGTTAGTTCTAGAAGGTGTTGTAGGTCTTCACTGAACCGATCAACCTCAGCTTCTTCGGCCTCAGTGGTTGGGGCATAGACTTGAATTACTGTGATGTTGAATGATTTGCCTTGGATTCGTACTGGGATCATTCTATCGTTTTTGAGATTGTACCCCAGTACTGCCTTTCCCACCGTTTTGTTGACTATGAGTGCTATTCCATTTCTTCTATGGGATTCTTGCCCACAGTAGTAGATATAATGGTCACCTGAATTAAATTCGCCCATGCTTGTCCAGCTTACCTTGATTCGTTGATCTGACATTCCAGGTTCCTAAACAATATTGTTCTTTACAGCATCGGACTTCCTTTTCACCACCAGACACATCCTTTCGGCTTTGGCCCAGCTGCTTCACTCTTTGTGGCGCTACTTGGAAATTCCCTCTGCTCTTCCCCAGTAGTATATTGGACACCTTCCAACCTGAGGGGCTCATCTTCTGGCATCATATCTTTTAGCCTTGTGATGCGTTCCATGGGGTTTTCTTGGCAAGAATACTGGAGTGGGTTGCCATTTCCTTCTCCAGTGGAACACATTTTTTCAGAACTCTCTGCCATGACCTGTCTGTCTTGGGTGGCCCTGCACGGCATAGCTTCACTGAGTTATGCAAGCCCCTTCTCCACAACAAGGCAGTGATCCATGAAGGGGTCATTATGCTATACAAGTATTTTATTTCCACAATTCATTCTGAGAATACAGGATCTCACTACTGTGAATGCTCCCTGCCCTTTCCTGTCCCTATATAACTTTCCCTTTCTGTGGCCAGATTTTGTTCACCTTTGCATACAACTCAGACTCTTCTTTTTGTCTTTTTCTTTTTTTTGGCCCTGCCTGTTTCTGATATGCTTCTCTGACCTTGCAAGTACCTCTGGGCTCCCCTCTCTACACTTGTCTTCCTTGTTTGGGCTGCATTCTGAAAAATGACCTTGGCCTGCTGCACTTACCAGTTGCCTTGGAACCTGCTTGGCGCATGACAGATAAATGCAAAGATGACAAGGACATTACAGTTTCTCCCAATGGCAAAAGGAAGGCCTAAACATGTAGCCTTGGGAGTTGATTCATAACAGCAGTTTTGGTGCAATTAATAGCTTAAGTATTTTTTAAGGCAGTGCTTGATTGATCAGATGGACAGCATGCAAATGTAGCTTCCTGCTTTAGAAATGTTTGCCTTCAATACATGATGGGGCAGCCTTAAGTATTTGAAGAAGGATAATCTCAGACCCTGCTGCTACCCACAGACAGAACATTAGTAACTGATTAATAGTAATCTGCATTTTAATCTTCAGTTTATATTGTTCATTCTATATAGCAGTATTTTCTCTTTCTTCAGTGTAATTCTGAATGTGAATATTACATACAGTACAATTACAGATAAGTAAATGCTGTAAGACATGAAGCCATATTAAAAGGAATATATAACATTCTTTGGCTTAGGTAACGGAAGGTGTAAATATTGTCATCCATGATTTAATTGTGGATATGTGGGTTAGCCTCATTTATATCACTGAGATCTAGGTGGCAAAGCTGGGAGAAATTAATCTCTCTCAGCTCTGCCTGCCTGGGTATATAGTGCAGTATCCACATGGTCTGGAGGTGCGTCTGTGTGTGGGACAGAGAAAGCACGCAAGAGGAATGTTGTTGTCTATAGGAGTTCCATCTTCTTCTCCAGGCCTCTGGTCTAGATAACAATTTGGAATGTCTATACCTTGTGTTGGGTATTCGGGAATGATTGCTGATTCTGCTGTTGTACTGCTTACCCTGCTGCCTAGCAGTGTCCCTATGTGAGCTGACAGAGGTGATTTCAAGCATAGTATTGGGGACCCCCAGGATGATTGTTCTTGAAGTCTTCAACCCTCAATCCAGGACTACCTTGTGTGCGGCAGCTCAGGACTCCATGGCCTCTGAAAACCATGAGGTTTTCCCAACATTTTGTGGGTCCAACGCCCAAATTGGGACATGTATTAAATTTGATTTCTCAGCTGGACAGGATGATTATGTTCTGAAAATGGGGGATTTGACGTATATTCCTTTGTGATTGTTGGATCATTTCTTGTTAAGTTTTAGTTGACAGTAGCTTTACCGCTTTGCAAATGATCTGCCCCTGGAGGCTAATGGATTCTGATGGATTCCTGAGGGCTCTGGCTATTCTTGTTGGCGCTCCTGTCAAAGCTATAGTTGCCCATTGGAATGGAAAGAAAATTCAGACAGCTGACAGGATTGCTCCCAAGCAAGTGGGAAGGTGGATGAATGTAGGTGGAGAAAAACTCATGACAAATCTGCTTGAACCTTTAAAGCCTCAATAGCTTGGGAGCAGGTTACCTGAAAGGCCACTTTTTTCAGTATCTGAGCCAGTATGCCTATGTACACCAGTAGCTGGTGTACGTAGAACATGACAGGAAGGGTGCTGTTGCACTCATGTCCTGCTTGTGGGTTTTCTGTGGGCAGCAGCTGGCTGGTCACTGTGTGAACAGAATGCTGGACTAGATGGACCCTTGGTCTGATCCAGCACGGCTCCTCTTATATTCTTATTTATCTGAATATTAAGATCGTCAGAAGCCCCGCTAGACGAGAGGAGTCACACAGCTATCAGAGAGAGGGCCTTTTTGATAGTGGCGGTCCGGTTATGGAACAGCCATCCCAGAGAGGTTCTTTGTGGTCTTTTCAGTACGAGGACCTTTTTGTTCACAAGGTGTGCAAATTCAAAAAGGAAAGAATTCAGCTCACAACTGAAGCAGATGATTTGGATGACTTCAAGTAGTCTGGTCCTCTCAAGTAGTGATGTAGTCTAGTCCTCTCAGTTTTAAAATGTGTGTTGTAATTCTGGGGTTACTGGACCATCTTATAGTAGTGGTGTATTCTCCTGAGAGGAAGTATCTGTATGGGATGGTTTAGAGATCCTGGTTCAGGTTAGGCATTGAGAGTGGGGACAGACAAAGAAAAAGAAAGGAGACTGCTGCCCATCCTTGCTTGAGTTAAAGTCTTAAAAGTGTTGTTACAACCATGGTTGTTACAACAAAGGTGTTGTTACAACTCAATACAGGAGCTGTTCCCCATAATAGTTACGTAGAAGACAGAATGTCAGGAGGTTCAGCTTTTACAAACACTATGGCAGTGTAATGGGAATAGATGCACCTGGTACATTTCTTGAGTGTAATTCTTTAAAAGGATTAAAAAGAAAATATTAACAATGTTTGTTCCTTCTAACAATGCATGATAATTTTGTTAACACCATATAACTCATATTTTGTGTCATTCAGCAGTTTCATAGAGGCACCTCTTTGGAATTATATGGATTATATAGATTTCAATTGGGATTTCGTTTAGGGATTGGTTCAGAAGCCTTCTTGGTTTCCCTGGTGCCCAGTCTATATCAAGAGAGAGGGAGAGAGTGATCTTGTTGATTCTCCTAGATCTCTTGCCAGCTTTCAGTACCATTGTCCATGGTATCCTTCTGTATGGACTGGATTTGAGGGCAATGCATTGTTGTGGTTCTACCTCCACCTTGGAGGGAAGTTCGAGAAGGCAGTTCTGTAGGACTACATCCCTGCAGGAAGTTACATCTAGTTTTGTGCATACACAGCTTGATATGTTTTAATGGGATGTTGTCAGATGTCTGACAAAGGTCCCTCTAAAATCGGCTTAATTGTCTGACAAAAAATATGCATTGCTTTTAATAATTCTGTTATGTGAAGAAGTGTAATAGCCGTATATGATATTCTGGAAATATTTGTAGGAAGAAGCAACAGATACTAGCTAGTAGATGGAAAACCTAACTTGTTCGCTTTGACAGGGAATACGAAAGGGAGGAAAAGAAGGGCTGACATTGGTACTGTGCTGAAATGAATATTGAGAACTTGATGTGCGTGTCCAGATTTTCTTATGTATGTTGATAGATTCATGAGGTCAGTAGCAGCCATTTTGGAGCTTAGGGCAGAGCAGTAGCAGTTTTAGAAGTGTTCCAGATTTCTCACTGTAATCAGATTTACAGTATGAAGGATGATCGTATGTCATGTTTAGTTAAGGATTTTCTAAGCAAAAAGGTTAGAAGGGGTGACTCACTCTAACTTAAGAAAAGAGTCAATTGGTCACACACTTGGCGCACATCCATATTAAATACATTATACTTTGGCAATACATATAACCTCCTTGAAATAAGGCATAAGGCCTGAACCTTTCACAGTCAATGAAAGACAGGTGGACCTGACCTTCAAAAGGGAAATTTTGAAGCCAGGTGGTTTGTGAAGTAAGGAAATTAATGGGCTTAGAGTAATTGGAAACCACATGATTACCTGTATTATGGCTACTTAAATCGCATTTGGATAATTAGGCCCACATATATTATAAATTTGTGGTTAATGGGAATAAAAGGGCTTTTAATTTATGGCAAAAGTAGACTTCCTCACACTCCAGAGAGGTCTTACAGAATTTTCACCTGGTTAATGAAAATCCAAACCTTTGTGGTATCTTTTCTTTGTAACTCCTAGGAAATAAGATGTAGTCTTTGTAATTAATGTTTCTTAAAGGTCACACAATTTGTGCTTCTCATCTGATTCTAAGTGAGTGGTTTTCCTGAACATTCCTTGTAAGCTCTGTATCTGTTGTTCAGATGTTACTTTTTATCTTTGTTACCTAAGTTTCTGTCTGATTCTGAACTTGAATAACTGGAGACAATTTAAAAGAAATATAAATTAAAAACCAGAGTTAGTGACTTATGGGCTTATCAACCTGAGGACTCAATCAACACTATATTTCATGCTGCAATATTTATCTAGGACGTTATGCATATTTGTTGTTTAAGGAACTCGTTTTTTCTACATCACGCTTTTGTGAGCTGAATTGTTTCCTTGTTGAATTTGCAGACTAAGAAATAGAAATAGCTGAAGTTGTACCCATACGTATGGGTTATTGTGAATGTTTGTTGGATATGGTAAATTTAAGGCTGAGGCCATTATTGATTCTAGATATGGAAAATATTTTCTCCAGTCCAGGGCTTCGGGGGTTAATTTGTGTTTGAGCAATTTGACTCAAGCGCTGAAGGCTTAAAGAACAGGTATTTGGCTGTGTCTGTGAAAGGGAAGTAGGCCAGTGTAACAGTGTTTAGATTATGCCTAGCCAGTCCAGAGGCTTCAGATTGTCAGGCGATCGCAGGGACAGATTTTGGATACCTCCCTCCCCTTCTGTGCATGAAGAAGATGGTGCAGCCTCAGCACACACAGCCCAGGTTCCTCATTAGGTTAGTCTCAAGCCATAAGGTTCATGGTCAAACCCAGAGTCCCTGACAGTAATGCTTGTTACATTAAATAAAAGTTAAAACATCGTGTTTAACTCAAATGCAATCAAATTTTGTTATCTCTTGCTTTAACATTCTTAGAGAGCAATCTTTTGGAGGCAGGGCGGGAGGAGGATGGAGGTGATTTTGCGTCCGGTTCCTTTTTAAAAATAAAAAATTCAGCTACATGGGTTCAGAGGCCCACCTAGCTGACCTACCTTGTTGTGGGTGGGGATGGTGACAGAGAGGTCATAAGATCATGAAGATCCTGGCCTCTCCCCTCCCTGCCCACTGTTCTCATCGCCGTGCCCAAATATTTTTATAATATATGCAATCTTGCCTGCCAGTCTAGAGGACTGACTGCATGGGGCTGTGAGGACCCATGAAAACGAAGGACTCAAACTAACAGTGTCTGTACATTCATCCATTGGTTAGGGGAGAGAGTGAGAACAATAGCCTCATCAGGGTACACTTCACAGATCATATCACACAAGTAAAGCAGATGGGACCCTCCCCCATTTGAAACTTACCATCCAAATGCTGGCAGTAGAAAACACTGTAACTTATAACAAAGAGAGGGAGGTTTGTGAGGGGCAAGGATAATGTTGGGATGGCGGCGTCTCTCTTTGCTTAGATTCCTCTTGTTGTCCATGGACAAACAAGAGTGTCCTGATAGAAAATGTCCATATTGCATCCCACAGAAGCCTCTTCAGTGAAGTTTTTTTTTATAGCTTGTATTATGCAGCTTGCTTCTTTCTGCCACCTGCCAGCTTAGCACCTGCTCCATTCTGATGTCATGCATCTGAACAATGTGTCCTTCCCAGCTGAGTGTCGATTATGATGGCCTCAGTGTTTACGCTGTTAGCTCTGTTCCGCTACATTGTTAGTGATCTTGTCTTGCCACCTAATACAAAATAAATAAGGCAGGTGTCTTTAATAAAAACTCTTCAGCTGTCTAATATGTCTCAGAGTGTTTATGATTCCAGTTAATACAGAGTGGTTAAAAAAAAAAACCCAACAAAAACCCTAAGAATGAACATGGCCTTCATCTTCCCTGCCGAGCTTAATGACATTTTTTGTTAGTTCAACTAAATGGCACCTTTGCTATTTACGTGAGGATGGCTGCCTCAGCAAATATTGTGAGGACATAAATCCAAAGGCAGAGAGAAAACTAAGGACATCCACATTTGGAGCAAGTAAATGATTCTGATTAAAGGAGAACATAGTTTTGAATATGGGGAGTAAATGGGTCTGGGGAGAGTAGAGAGAAGGTGTCATAAATATAAATTTTCTGTCTCTGGTTTCTGTGATCTCACATAGCATAAATTGACAAAATGAGCTTCTCAGTTCAGTAGCAGGGCCTAATTTATGTAAATTCTCTTCAGAATAGGCATTAACCTTGATCCTTACTTCCTCTGTTCTACATTAAGTCTTGCCTTTGATACAGTAATCATAATTAAGACAGAATATTTCATGATTAATCACCCTCTGCTTCACTCCGAAACTAATAATTTATTTTATTTCTCTTTCCAATGTATTGAGCTATTTGTTGTTGATAACCATCCACTGTAGTGTTCACCAATCAGGCAATGAATGATAAGTAATGATGATTTAAAAAAAATAAATGTGACTTTAAAACAGAGATTTCTACATGTCTGGGAGTAATGAGGGGGTTTTTTTTAGATCTCTATTGTCCAATGCAGCTAGAAACAAGAGCAGTAGAAACAACAATATAACAATGAAATAAATATGAAAATGCCACAAGATAAATGCATGAGCACCCATTCCATGCCAAGTAATACCATAGAATCAATAAAATAAAATACTGTATCTTCATAACAATACAGTATGTTCCGTACAGTTCACACTGATCTTTGCCTATATTCATTAGCAACACCAATGGTCAGGGCAGTCTTATTAACCTAACCAAAAGAGACCAAAGATAACTTCTGATCTGTCATATAATGAGGAGGGTCTTTGATAATTGAGGTATACTGCTTAAAATCAGTATATTGTAAAACATACCTTTCCTAAACACTCATGCATAAGTATTGATTGCTATAACAGTTAAAACATGATAGTTTGTAACTAGATAGAGCCTTTATATAATTTAGGACAAAACCTTTGACCATGAAATCCACAAGACTTTTACGCTGCAAAGTTATATTTGTTAGAGGCAAAGTTGGTGTCAGTTGTGAAATTTGTTGATTTCTGTTTGACTCTCCATACACCTGGAAAGATACTAAGCAAGATCACTTATGTGAAGACAAAGTGCCTAAACCATCTCAGAAAGGACTGGTTGTCACTGGCTAGAACACTGTTTCTCCATGGGATCAAAAATAAATATTCTTCTTTGCTTGATAGACATACATATTCAGAATTTGAGAAGTGAACAGAGTCAAGGTAGTTGGAAGACATAAAACAGAAGAACTAGTTGACCCAGGTGGTGTCATGGTGTCCTGGTGAGATCCAGGCTGGTATCTCCTGGATCCTAGCACCTGTGGTGACTTGCCTAGTGCCTGGATCCAGTAAGAAGCATACAATAATAAAAACAATATATGACTTGTGTCATATTTATAATGTTTGGTCTCAAAAGCCAGATTTGTTTACATAAAGCAGGCTTTAACTCAGTTTGTCTGATTGAAAATTCATGCATTCAGTTTGGGGCATTCAGTTTGGGATCATAAATGTAGGTTTAACATGTTACTTTGTATTAAGTTTACATTTCACTATAAAGCTGGGAAATAATTAAAATGAGAAGTTTACTCTAATTGAAAAGATGGGAAAAAACTCTAATTTAAAATGTTTAAACTCTTTAATTTTTTTTAAATCTTTATTCACCCCATTGATATCACTTGCTGTGCAAATACAGTAGTGTTCAAGACTAGTGTGAGGAAAAAACATATTCTAATGGTTATTTTCTGGTTTAATTTCAGTAGTTAGAGAAAGGCATAGCTTCTTTTTTTAAAATAAAAATGTGCAGAATGAAAATTAATAAGTGTGGCACGGAAAGCGACCAGTTATAAAAAAAACCACTTAAAAACTTGCTACCTTTTCTTTTACTTACCTTACTTACCATTATTGATATTGATAACATTGTGAACAGTGCAGATTGTGTTCCAAAGAGCATTTGTGCACATATATCTGACTTCTTTTTTTATGGTAACTTGAGTGTTTGTGGGAGGTTTCTTTGACAGCCTACAGGACTTTAGTTGGAAGGAGATGCTTTAGCCTTCTGAGCTGAACATGCAAGTTTTCATGTATGAATTTCTGCTGTTTTTATACCTATACCCAGCCATCAACCTCCAACCACACCCAAAGTCTACTCTCATTATGTCCTTGTAGATCAGCCTTGTTGTTGTTGTTCAGTCGTTAACTCATGTCCGACTCTTCGTGACCCCATGGACCATAGCACGCCAGGCCTTCCTGTCCTCCGCTCTCTCCCGGAGCGTGCTCAAGTTCATAGATCAGCCTTACGGTCTTGAAAACGTGTACATTAAAAACACACATGTACAAAACATAGGAGTGGGTCAGATCTCATGATAGGAAGGTATGTGTGTATGTATACTATAAATTAGGGAATGGACAGTAGCTCTGTGGTAGAGGCCATGATTTGCATGCAAAAAGCCCCAGGCTCAATCCCTGGTGTCTCCAGTTAATAGAATCAGGTAAGTCAGGGGTGGGGAACCTCAAGCTCAGGGGCCACATCCAGCCCCCTGAGGTTCCCCAGATGGCCACACCCCTTTCCCCTGGCTCCACCCTTTCCTCCAACCATTGCTTTTGTGCAGTTTTTTCTCCATTCTAAAAGGTTGAAATGCCTCTCCTAAGACTTAGTTGAGCTTTAAGCTCAATCTGCCGGGGGTAGGTGGGTTGTATTTTGTCCCCACCCCTTTTGCCTGCAGTCCCACCCAAGACTGGAATGTAGCCCCTGAAAGCTTGTCTGAAATTGAATTTGGCCCTTGGGCTGAAAGAGGTTCTCTACCGTAAGAGGTAATGGGAGAGACCTCTCCCTGAGACTCTGGAATGCTACTGCCTGTCAAGCTTCGGTGTCTGTTTTGGATCAGCCCCAGTGTGCTGAGGTGTCCAAACTTGGATAAACTGGCTAATCTGAACAATGGTTAGTGAAAATAAGTCAGCTTCATAAACTGTAGCCTGAAATTGTCTTGTTTCCACTAACCATACATACGATGCATGGTTAGTGGAAACAAGCAAATAGCCAATGTTTTAAGGAAGCATGATGTAGTAGTAATGGGGGACTTCAATTTCCCCAATATTGGTTGGGAGACAAATTCTGCAAAACATGGCCCCTCCAGGAAATTCCTGACTTGTGTGGCGGATAACTTCCTCCTACAGAAAGTAGAGGAAGGAACTAGAGGATCGGCTATCCTTGACTTGATCCTAACCAACAGAGATGACTTAGTGGATAAAGTAGCAGTTACAGGAACTCTGGGGGAAAGCGACCATGTTGTACTTGAGTTCTTGGTTCTAAGGGAAGCAAAAGCCGAGTGTAGTCAAATGCGTACCCTGGATTTTAGGAAAGCTGATTTTCATAAACTCAGAACAATGATCAGTAAGGTCTCATGGCAAGCGATGCTAGCGAGAAAAGGAGTCCAAGATGGGTGGGAGCTTTTAAAAAAGGAAATTCTCAAGGCACAATCACAAACAATTCCAACAAGAAGAAAAGGTGGAAGACAACAGAAGAAGCCAATGTGGCTTCACAAAAAGCTTAGGGATGACCTGAAAACAAAAAAGGACACATATAGGAAGTGGAAAGAAGGCCAAGTAACAAAGGAAGAGTACAGGCAGATAGCACAGAATTGCAGGGATGGCGTCAGGAAGGCTAAAGCTGAGAATGAGCTGAGGTTAGCAAGGGATGTTAAAAACAACAAAAAGGCTTTCTTCAGCTACGTGCATAGTAAAAGGCAGAGGAAAGAAATGGTGGTTCAGCTATTAAATAAGGATGGAAAAATGATAACAGATGACAAAGAAAAGGCAGAGGTGCTCAATCCCTACTTTGGCTCAGTCTTCTCCCAAAAGAGGGTCTATGACCCCCCTGGCAAAGGCGAAGTACAGGCTGAAGGGGCAGGATTGCAGCTTGAGATCGACAGGCATATGGTCAAGGAACACCTCATTACTTTGAATGAGTTCAAATCTCCAGGGCCAGATGAACTGCATCCTAGAGTCATAAAGGAACTGGCAGAAGAACTCTCAGAACCGCTGTCTATTCTCTTTGAGAAATCATGGAGGACGGGGGAAGTGCCAGATGACTGAAGGAGGGCTAACGTTGTCCCTATCTTCAAAAAGGGTAAAAAGGAGGAACCTGGGAACTACAGACCAGTCAGTCTGACATCGATCCCTGGGAAAATTCTGGAGCAGATCATAAAGCAATCCATCTGGGAGCACCTTGACAACAATGCCGTGATTACTCGAAGCCAACATGGATTTGTCAAAAACAAGTCCTGCCAGACAAATCTGATCTCATTGTTTGATCAAGTCACCTCCCTTGTAGACCGTGGGAATGCTGTAGACATCATATACCTCGACTTCAGCAAAGCTTTCGACAAAGTGCCCCATGATCTCCTGATGAGCAAACTAGCTCGAAGTGGGCTAGATGAAACAATGATCCGGTGGATCCACAGTTGGCTACAGAATCGGACTCAGAGAGTGCTTATCAATGGGACCTTCTCAAGCTGGGGAGAGGTAACGAGTGGGGTACCGCAGGGCTCAGTCCTGGGCCCAGTGCTCTTCAACATTTTTATTAATGACTTGGAGGAGGAGGTGCAGGGAAGGCTGATCAAATTTGCAGATGACACAAAATTGGGAGGGATAGCTAATACTTTGGAAGACAGAAACAAAATTCAAAGTGATCTGGATAGACTGGAGCGCTGGGCAGAAAACAACAGAATGACATTTCATAGGGATAAATGCCAAGTTCTGCACCTAGGAAAAAGAAACCAAATGCACATTTACAAGATGGGGGATACGTGGCTCAACCACACTACAAGCGAGAAGGATCTTGGAATTGTTGTCGATCACAAGCTGAATATGAGCCAACAATGTGATGTGGCTGCAAAAAAGGCAAATGCTATTTTGGGCTGCATTCATAGAAGCATAGCTTCCAAATCCCGGGAAGTACTAGTTCCCCTCTACTCAGCACTGGTTAGGCCTCATCTGGAGTACTGTGTCCAGTTCTGGGCACCACACTTTAAGAAGGAGGATGCAGACAAACTGGAGAGGGTTCAGAGGAGGGCAACAAAGTTGATCAGGGGACTGGAAACAAAGCCCTATGAAGAGAGACTGAAAGAACTGGGCATGTGTCGCCTGGAGAAGAGAGGACTGATGGGAGATATGATAGCATTCTTCAAGTACTTGAAATGTCACATACAGGAAGGCCAGGATCTCTTCTTGATCATCCCAGAGTGCAGGACACGGAATAATGGGCTCAAGTTACAGGAAGCCAGATTCCGGCTGAACATCAGGAAAACCTTCCTGACTGTAAGAGCAATACGACAATGGAACCAATTACCTGGGGAGGTGGTGGGCTCTCCCACACTGGAGGCCTTCAAGACGAGGCTGGATAGCCATTTGTCAGGGATGCTCTGACTTGGATTCCTGCATTGAGCAGGGGGTTGGACTCGATGGCCTTGTAGGCCCCTTCCAACCCTACTATTCTATGATTCTATGAAGATTAACCACAGCTTGTCTGGATTTTGGCAACACAGCAAGCTGTGTTTTATCTAAAACAGATGCTTTCAAACTTTTTCACAGCTGGACTGGAGCAGGGGGAGTGTACAAGGCCAACACTTGCCTAGGCTTGTTGTCATAGTGCTAATCTGTGGTTCAGCATTATGTCAGAACCAGCACATTATCTCAGCCTAACCTACTTCGGAGAGTTGTAGCGAGGATAAAAAGGGGATAAATCAGTCTTTTTTGCTCTGAGTTCATTGGAGAAAGGACTTGATACAATAAAAAAAACCTGAAACATGTTTTTCCTCAACACTTCACAGCATTAATAACTCTAGTTCTGAACAGTGTTGCTTTATAAATGCAAGGCTGGCCCACCCATGAAGCCAGGTGAGGCTTCAGGCAGTGAAGCAGGGGGACCAGTGTATTGCGTCACTACCCCCAGCCCTCTCCAGGAGGGTGCCCCGCTGCCAACTTCTCAACTGCTTCGAGTGGGTGCTCTAGAGAGCCCCGCCAGCACTCTCCTGCCGTGGCATTTGCTGCAATGATAATGTGGCTGTTGGGGCTCTCTGAAGTAGCCACTCGTGCTCTGTTTCCCTTGTTGAGAGAAAGTGGTGCCAGGCTCTTGTGAGAGTGAGACCTGGACAGCTGGTTCGTCCAGCCACACAGCTCTCCATAGAGCCAGTGTGGTGGCAAAGGTAAGGGAAGTGCAGGATAGGGCCAGGGGGGCACAATGTGGTGGCAAGGGGCACAGTGTGGTAGGGGCACATGTTCTTTTCCTTCTTCAGGCAGCGAGAGAGTATACCCTGGGGCTGTATACATGTCTAATGTGTCTCAGTCTGGATGACGTCATAAGTCAAACTACATTTTGACTCCTTGTTCCACAGCTTTATGTATAACATGCAATAATTTAATAGGTTTCTTTTTTCAGTTTTCACATTGCTCTTCCCTTGTCTAAAACTGAGATCTGTAAAAAAAAAATACTGCTACAGGAATAAAATTAGCCCTTTGTGGTTGTGTTTTTAATTATGTAATTGTGGTTATAATAAAAAAATGAAGAAGTTACTAGCAAACAACAGTTTCAGACAAAACTCTTTCCTTTTGGTAGTGTCTCTTTAAATCTCAACTTTCCAAATTAAATAAAATTTTCTTTTTCTGCTCATCTTGTGCACAAACAAAGCATTTACAGGTGTCTGAAGAATCACTGCCAAGGAATGTAACACATATAGCATTCAAGATTTAAATGTGAATTGATTGTTGCTCTGCAACACAATCCTTTCAGATGTACCCACATGTTGACTATTTTATAGTCAGCAAGTATATAAGTATATAAGCACAGCTGGATTCCAGGCCTATAATAAACTGGCAGACTGAAGTTTCAGTGAATATTCATACGTATTTCTCCTTTTTATTCTATACTTTATATTCTTTGCATGAATTTTGTCTTAGTTACATGGAAAAAAAAACCCCATCTGATACAATCGGAAGTGCAAAATTAAAGTAGCATCAAATAACCCTGTGGTTGAGCTAGAAGGAGGGAGAGTGGTTTACAGACAAGAGTGTCAGGGTGGTATCCCTGAAAGACTCATCATATTAAGGTCATATTTCATTGAAGACAAATGTAATTCTGTTAGCTACTATCGGCTACTTCACATGATCCACAGAAATGCTGCAAGACAAAGACAATATATGCAGGACATGAGCAAAGCATTTACTTATCTGTGCAAGATTCCATGAGGGCCAGCATCTTATTTAAAACTTTTAAAGTTGTGTATGCGGGGGAGGGCACAGTATTCACATATTAGTATGGCTTCCCTCTGGGCCATAGATCACCGACATGCTAATGGTGTATTCAGCAGGACAGGAAGAAGTGTAATTAAAAAAACAAGCCCTAAGCAAGAAGCCTATCCTTTCCACCTTGTATCTGGGTGGATTTATTTAAATCCTGGCAATCTAATCCACTAATTTAAATCGGCAAGGAAAAGGCCAATTTAAATTAAGTTCTTCTTCGTGTTCTCTGTGCATCACACATATGGGATCTGCGCCTGCGCGGAGATTTGGCGGGAACCCCTCTGCCACTGTCCATGGTATATATTGCATGGGTTCCTGCCTTCCCCTCAGTTCCTTTTCGACCGCCTTAGTTATTTTGTGGGAAACATCTTCGACATTCTTGTCAAGCTGTTATTCTGGCTTTATCTTGTCTTAATTCCTTTTTTCTTTATCTAAAACGAGAGGAAGAAAGAGAGAGAAAAAGAGTGGTGGAGGAGAGCGTCATTCGCCTCAGCGGTGATGCGTTTTACGGCATATGGCCCAAAAGGCTCCGTTCAGAAAGTGTAGAGTTTGTGTCAGTAAGGTGCCTTCTTCAAATGGTCACTCTTTATGCCTAATTTGTTTGGGAGAATCCCATAAAGTCGAATCTTACCACCACTGCCAATCATGATCGAAGCAGGCCTGCAAGAATAGGGCAGATCGATTAAAGGCGATCCTTTAACAACAGGCTCTTCAGGCAGTTGATATGCCTAAGGCCCAGACACCGCGAGAGAAGTCTGCTATCCTTCAACAAGTGCGAAGGGAGCGGCTTCTACAGCTCAAATTTCCCCTCCATTAAGCACGGAGCTGGCTCGAGTAGACCCACCTATTATCAGGAGTGCCCTAGCTGCCTCTTACAGTCCCCTCCAATAGCCAACTCAAGACACAGATGACGAGGATTCTTTCCAAGGCTTTATTCCTTTATTACTTAATGACTCTTACAGATACTAATCACTAGCGACTAAGCAAGGAACTGCACTGAGGTAGATAGCAGAGTAGCCTAAGCTCCAGGTAAGGCAGTTGGTCCCCGTTTGAAGGAGAACCGTGGGAAGATTCTGAACTTATGGGCTATGGAGAGATCCTCCCGCTTACCCTTGGGTCCTTGGGACGCGACCGTTGTTTTAGCGCCAAACGAGCAGAGCGCCTCCTTTCGGCACCCTCCATCTGTTGCTGCTCTGTGCACCAAGCGTCCAGCAAGCTCCCCTCCACCGCTCTCTCACTGCTAGGATCACTATCTATCCCAGGAATGCTGGCAGGAGGAATCTCTGCCAGCTGCTGTGCTTGTGAGAGATGAGTGAGCTCCTCTCCCATGGATTGCTGTTGTTCCTCAGAACCAGAACTGCTCTGGGGTTCTATGGACTCAGTTTCCACCCTGACACCTATGCTGGGAAAGAACCTAACTATTTCGGTGGCCAAGAAACTTTTTAAAAAGGCAAAACACCCTAAATCAGCTGCGGACGCACCAGAAAAAAAAGAGAAAGATTTTCTTTCTCTAAACAGCAGGAGAAAGAGTGGGACATTACGCCTCCCCCTCCTTTACTTGATTCTCCCATTCGTGTTGTGGCCCGTCCCACACAAGCTGTGGCTTTGGATCTGGCCTCCACAATCTCGGAGGGTGAGTTGAGGGACATGCCAACCCCACCACCCCGCCTGACTCAGACAGTTTGGGACCGGACACCATGCCATTATGATATACAGTCACCTCAGTATCGACTGATCCTCTCTCCTTGGCAGTCTCCTCGATACCGCTCTCCGAATCAATACTGTACGGATCATTGGCATGGACAATGCAACCGTGATCGATCTCGCTCTCCATCCCATGATTAGTTTCGTTTTTCTACTTGGTCGTCTCCTCCCCATGGATCTCAGCGAGATGCGGACTGGAGACTTAGGAGGGATCAGGACCTTTTCCTGGATTTCTCTTGTTATTTAGGAGCAACCTCTCCGTCATATACTCGGTCTGTACCTGAACAACAGCCACGGTCCAAAATGCAGCACATTTTCTGTCCTCCTCCTTGGGTACCGAGACGTACTATGTCTGTGATGCTACAAGAACCCTGTTGGGACCATCAAACTCCACCTCCTCCAATATCACCTCACAGTACAACAGAAGTGGCACAAACACAACCTGCCCCTTCGCCGGAATCTGGTGACAACTATTGATCAGGCTCTTCCTCCTATTCCTCAGTCCCCCCCTTCGATCTCATCCCCAGATGACATGGTTGGGACAAGAGATAGAGCCTCACCTTCTGAGGAGATGGGCCATTTTTCTGAGCAAGTGCTTAGAATGGCACAGTCGTTGGGCACTGAGGTGCAACAACCTGCACAACTCCACGATCTAGTGTTCAGTGCCGCCACGACAGACATGTCCACCCTAGTGGCCATCCCTTTTCTAGGGATGGGGGAGAATTTCTCCCCGAAACTTCGGGGGGCCGAGTGCCAACGCATTTGGTCCTCCAAAGGTTGTTCAGGGAGAAATTATCCGCCCGCCCCCCCCCCCCCGGGATGGGACTTACCTTTCACGAATGTCGCTCCCGGCGGCGGTTCGGCAGGTCTTCGTCAGGGGCGGGGGCAGCAGCCGGTCTTTTGACCGGCTGCCGCCGCCGCCATTACAAGAAAAGTAAAAAAAACAAAACAAAACATGCCCCTGTGATAGGCTACGTAATGATTAATGTAGCCTATCACAGCTAGATTTACAAAGTCAGCCGTGATAGGCTACGTAAATCGTTATGTAGCCTATCACGGGGCTTTTTTTTTTTTTTTACTTTTGAAGTTCGCGGCCAGGGAGACGGGGCGCTTCTCCCCAGCCTGAATTTCGGCCAGGCGAGGCGGGAAGCCTCCCCCCCGGCCTGAATTTTGGCCGGGTGAGGCAGGAAGCCTCCCCCCCCGGCGTGAACTTCGGGGGGTTAAACGAAGCGCCTCCCCCCCACCGCGAAGCAAGCTGCGAGACCGGGTAAGTGACTTTCGTACATCCCTACCCTTTTCTCCCAGCTCTGCTGAGTACAGTGCAACAGACATGGAAAGTGCCTTCATCCTTGACCCCGATGTCCAAGAGGCTAAAATCTATGTACCAGGTTCAAGAGACAGACACTTCTTTCCTCTTTGCACATCCAAAACCGAATTCAATACTTGTAGAGTCTGCTCAGGGCCGCTCTCAAAAACATGTCTCACCTGTGGATAAGGAGGGCCTTAAGCTTGATCTCTTGGGACACTGCCTCTACAGCAGCATTGGGACATTGGATTTCAAATTATCAGGCAATGATGGCCAGGTACCAATTGTTCCTTTGAGAAAAAATGGAGTCCCTTATTGCTTACCTCCCTGAGGATCAACACGAGTTAGCAAGAATGTTTCACGCAGAAGTATCCAAACGATCCCGTCAGCAGATCAGTACTGCCCATCATCAAGTGGACTGCAATGCTAAGGTGATGGTGGGTTCCGTCGCCTTAAGGAGACATGTTTGGCTCCGTTCTGTGGGTCTAACTCCTGAAGCTTGATCCAGAATAGAGGATTTACCCTTTGACGGGGAGGGTTTATTAATGCGAAAACTGATGAGCAAATGGACTCTGTGCAAAAAGCCAGAACTGCTGCTCGTAAAATGGGTATCGGCCAAGCCCAACAACAAAAACACCGCATCGCTTATCATCAGCACTACTGGTATCGACAACACCAGAACTATGCCCCACGACAACCTGGGGATCGAGCACCTAGATACCAACATCAGCAACGACAGCAACAAAGGAAAAGTTACCATTTTCCTAAGTTGCAACAAAAGGCGAAGGGTGACGGATTCGCTAAGCATCGTCTTTGACTTCAGTCTTCTTCCCCTCCATACCGACCATTACAAACTACTTTTTGGAGATCTCCTGAGCAAATTTTACTCTAGAGTGACGACAGACAACTGGGTGCTAACTATTGTCTGTTGAGGATACAAAATAGAATTCAACACACTTCCTCCGCTAGGTTCGGTATGGACCACCCCATTCTCAAAAGTCCTCCAGAAGGAAACGCGGTCTCTTCTAAGGAAAGGAGCTATCTAATGCATTCATCCAAAACTTGGTACAGAGGGCTTTTTCTCCAGGTACTTCACCGTACCAAAACAGGACGGAGGCCTCCGGCCCATTTTAGATCTTCGGGGCCTAAACAAATTTGTCACTCCCAAGAGATTCAGAATGACAACCCTAGCTATGATTCTCACACTCGTCTGAAAAGGTTCATGGTTTGCCATGGTTGATCTCAAGGATGCGTATTTCCACATAGCGATAGAACAATCACACGGAAAATTTCTCTGCTTTGTGATTTGTGCAGAACTCTTCCAGTTCAACATTCTGCCATTTGGTCTCTCAATAGCCCCACATGTATTCACAATGTGTGTGGCTGTGGTTTGTGCTTACCTCTGCCTCAAGGGAGTAGAGATCTGCCCGTATCTCGACGATTGGCTTTTAGTGGATACCTCCCACGAAGCCCTATCCTGCGCTATTATAGTCATTCTGAGTAGGGATGTACGAATCCTTTACCTGGCTCCACGCAGGGGCATCCGCAGTAGGGGGGAGGCGCTCCGTCCCTTCCCCCAGAATCCTTGATGGGGGGGAGGCGCTCCATCCCTCCTCCCGGAATCCTGCCTGGCTGGCCCTGCTCTGCGGCCGAGCCGTCGGCCGGCTCCGGCCACCCGCAGCTGGACATCCGGCCGCTGGGCAGCCCTGCAGGGACGCAAATGGCGGCTGTCGTAGCCGCCGCCATTTGCGTCCCTGTATTGAGCCGTGATAGGCTACATAAATATTTACATAGCCTATCACGGCAGGGGGGGAACCCGGCGTACGCAAATGGCGGTAGCCGCCGCCATTTGTGTACGCTGGGTGCCCCCCCCCCCGCCGTGATAAGCTATGTAAATACTTATGTAGCCTATCACGGCCTCCGCAGGGATGCAGATGGCTACAGTAAATGGTAAGTTAAATGGTAAGTATTTATGTAGCCTATCACGGCTATGAAGAGGAGGAAGCAAATGGCGGCCGCAGGACAGCTTCCATTTGCAAAGCAGCGCCAACAGGAGCAGGTAAGTGCTCCGTTTCGCGCGCCTTTCATGGGGTGGGGGCAGTGGGGACTTCACCCTGCGCACCTTTCGTGGGTTGGGGGGGTGGGGGCTTCGTTCCACGACAGATTTGGGGGGGCCGAATGCACTGGTATTTGGCCTGACCGAGATCCGTTGCGGAATTCTCTGACATCCCTAGTTCTGAGTCTCCTTCAGGCACTAGGACTAAGGATCAACAAGGAGAAATCCCACTTGACCCTCACACAAAGAGTACAGTTCATAGGGGCTGTACTTGATTCCAGGACTGGGTGGGCATATCTTCCCACAAATCGTGTCAAAGATGTGGTCAAACATGCCACTTGAATATTTGTCACTCGCTATACCAAAGCGCACAACATTGATTGCCTACTTGGTCATATGGCAGAGACAGTATCAGTTGTAGAATGGGCCCAACTGCAGATGAAGTCTCTGCAAAATTGCTTCATTCGAACCTTCGACTTAACCAGCAACCTCTTCGTAGTCAGCATTATGGTACCAGCGGAGATAGCTTTCAGCCTAATGTGGTGGATGAATTCCAAACATCTGATCCAAGGGATACCGTTTCTTCCCGCTCCTCCGTCCAGGGTCCTGACCACAGACACTAACTTACTAGGTTGGGGAGCCCATTGTGGACCTCTACAAACACAGGATCTTTGGTCATCCACAGAAACAATCTACCATAAATTTCCTGGAGCTGATGGCAGTCTGGAAAGCCCTGCGTGCCTTCAAACCGACACATCCAGATTCTCACAGACAACACCACAGTTCTATGGTACTTAAACAAACGAGGGGGAACACACTCCTCATGTCTCCTTTATCTCACTCTGGACATTTACAACTGGGTCATTACGAAAGACATTCATCTGATGGCTCTCCATATCACAGGGGAAGACAATATCTTAGCAGACTCTCAGTCGCTTTCACTGGTGCTCCCACGAATGGCAGCTGAACAAAGCAACCGTACGGATGATTTTCAAAAAATTGGGTCAACTCGAGATAGATCTCTTCGCAACTCCTGCGAATGCGGCCTGCAGGAAATTTTGCTCCAGAGTGGGAGTCGGTCAGGGATCACTAGGTGATACTGTTTTCCTGGAATGGAAGGAACGGCTGTTCTGCCTCTTTTCTCCATTTCCACTCCTCATGAGGGTGATATCGAAAATCAGAGAGGACACCACGAATTGCATCTTAATCGCCCATGGTGGCCGAGACAACCTTGGTTCAAAATACTGAGAGACCTGGCACAGGGATATCACCTACTGCTCCTGCGAATAGACAAATCAGTTTCTCGAGATCAAGGCCGAATTCTCCACCCTGATCTCCATACCTTGAAGCTCACAGCGTGGAGGATCCGGTGCCCAGAGACCACTCCCCACCAATCCCAGCAACCGTACAGGCGATACTAGATGCGGTGAGAAAGCCATCAACGTGCCACTCTTACTCAGCCAAATGGGCTTCATTTGTCAAGTTTACGACTGACAGCAACTATAATCCTAATGACTGTTTGCTTACGGGTACTTTATGTTTTCTCCAGTATTTATATAGTACAGGACTGAAATATTCTTCCATAAGAGTATATACCTCAGCGATATCTGCGATGAGGGGCAACATAGACAGGTGTTCGATCTTCAGCCACCCCTTATGCAAACAGTTCCTATGAGGACTTTGAAACTTGGCTTCCCCCATGAGAGACCTCATCCCTCAATAGGACTTGTCGCTAGCACTTAACAGCCTGAGTTCAAATGAGGTCACGCCATTTGAACCTTTTGCTACTGTGGACTTGTGGCTGCTTTCTTGGAAGGTCACCTTCTTGATAGCGAATGCAACCGTGAGAAGGGCAAGTGAGCTCTTTGCTTTATGAATAGACTCACTTTATACCATTTTTCACAAGGAAAAGGTAGTACTCAGGCCGGACCTCACTTTCCTGCCTAAAGTGAAGATGGACTTCCATGTAAATCAGCCAGTTGTCCTCCCTGCTTCTTTACCTCTCTGACTTCATATTTGGAGAAGAGATTGCACACTTTAGATATCTGAAGAGCCCTGGCCTTTTATAAATCATGGACCAAACAACCCAAGAATTGACCAACCAGCCATTTGCTTGATTGTCTGGCAGCCAATTGTGGTTTAACTTTGGGTAAGGCAACAACCCATGGGTTACTCAAACCATGGGTTGTCATAACATGTGAACCATGTCAATGAGACACTACATTTATAGAAGGCCTTCTGTCCCTGTACTGAACTATTGCTCCAACAACCATTGCAGGCACCTTTAGCCGGAGAGCCTGCTTCCAACGCATTGCCTTGCCCTGTGTTCCCAGCAGCTTGAGCTTATTTTGTTTTTTACTTAAAGGCTGTTTGAGGTCATAGACATTAGCAACACAGCCTCTCTGGTCTGATCTAACCATACGTGTCGCGCTTCAAAACTTGTATTGTGTTGTCGTCCCACTCGTTCCCTGGGCTCCTTTTCAGTCAGTGGTTATAGAGACTGATTTACATAAGTAGTATTTGAAGAGTAGCAAGTGTTGAAGGGCTAGCCGAGTTTCCTGCCTGTTTATGTGATGGTAATGGCTTGCTTTTACAGGGAGGCACATGGGAATGCTGGACAACTGATAGCAAGTGGATTGCTTTTCAGCAGGCTTTCACTGGGGAGACTGTTCTCGAATGCCTTCGAATTACATGCTGCATGTGTATTGAAAGAGTTGAGGAGGTTAAACTGCTATTAATATTTCATGGCTAATTAGTACAAGCGGGACCAAGAGCTCTACATCATGGAAGGTGATTATTACTTTAGAAGTGTCTGCTATTAATGTGAGCCCCCTGCAGCATACATTTGTACCTTAAGAAAGGCCTGATTCCTATACCCTGGCTCATGCTGACTATCAGGGATGGCTCAGTAAGGCAGTTTCCCCCCCTCGCAGGCTGTTACAAGGAAAATGTGCAGGCATCATTTGCTAGGGGTTGGGGGGGGGCGTTGGGGGGAGAGAATTGCAAAACTTATTTTTTTAAATGGTCCACACAGCACTTCAGCCTTGAGCAGCTGCTGCCTCAACACTTTCCTTTAGCAGCATACCAGCATGGAAGAGGACAAAGATGTGGAGCAGGAGCTGGGGCCTCTGCTGTTGCAGCTACTGCTACCACCACTACTACCCACGGCCACCTGTGGCCACCTGTCAAGGGCTGTTTGGGTCCCCCCCCCGACTGTGGGCCCCGGGACCTGTGCTCTGCAGTCAGGCTTAGCGGAACCTCTCAACGGCACCAAATTGATCAGGATGGATGTGGTTCTGTGATAGTTCTGCCTGTGTTACATTACTATTGCCATTATACAGTTCCCAAATTCCATTTTAAGTGCTAGAAAAGTAAAGTCATTCTTACTGGCTATGTTCTGTGTGTGTTTTGAAAATATAGAAACCACCTTTCAATAGAATTTAAATTTTTAAAAAAACCTTGATTAGGAGTCCTAGGCAAGGTGATTCCAAGCCTTAAAAATAATTCTTTCCCATAGGCTGTGCTTGTTTGAAGGCCTTCAAGTAGTGGTGCCGTTAGGTCATTTTAGACCAGTGACAACTATAATGGGGTGCAGGACTGCGTGACCCCTTAATTATCCCTCAGTAGGCTGAATAACATTGGGGGGGCGGGACTTATCCTCTTGACATAGCTGGTAGCTTTACCTGCCCCGTGCCATCTCCCGTTGGGGAGAGGATGTGAGGCAGGTGAAGCCACCAATCCCCTTGTTATCTCCTATCACAGATTGGCAGTAACGAGGGGATTCCCCTACATGCTACTCACCCTTCATTGAGAGGGTGTGAAAGGAACCCCTTTTTATTTCCGATTATAGATCCTTGCCTCCTCACAAAGCCCCCAAGGCCAGGGGGCAGGGCCTGGCAAGGAGAATGGGTGGGACCAGCAGAGGGGGCCTTCACGGGCCACAGTAGGATGGAGGTTTCCCTGCCCTGTTTTAGACTCTGGACTTAATGTCTTATTCTCTCCCCGCCCCAATAATAGGTGGTAACTTGTATTATTTCACTTTAAAAAAATGTGGTAAGCCCTGCAGCATTTGGGGGTTATCCTGCTCATTCTACTGAATGAGGCACTGGACTTCACCACTGTGTGACACTGACAACTTGGTGGTGATGGCTGTTGAGAAGGAATCCTTGCCACCGTATTTAAAGCACTGTACAAGCTTGGCTACAGCACTTGATTCCTCCGCAAAATGCACATGGGAGTAAAACAAAGAGGCAAAATGGTTTCAGGGTCCATTTGTTCATATTCAGGATTCATTAAGAAATGCCCACGTTAGGAGGGGGAAGTTCATCACAGGAGATGTGTGTCCTGCTCTAGAGCAAGACTTGGCTATTTGCAAGCATGTACAGGGAGCAAGGCAATGGAGTAGTCAAGTAGGCAAGCAAATGGTCAAGCACACAAATTTCAGTCCAAGGAGGTTTAAGCTAGAGCAGGCATGGTCAAAATCCAGGCAGAGGTCAGAACACTGGCAGTCAGGCAGGCAACAAGAATCAAGCAGCAGGAGTAGTCAAGATAACAAGCAAGAGGTAAAACACACTAAATCAGTCAGGTATGTTACACAGTCCAGAAGCAGGATCACTGAGCAGCCCCAAAGGTCAGGAAACAGCATCAGTCACAGAGCACAATTCAGGAGGCCAGGTACACAGCAGAGGCTGGCAGGACCAAGTTGTTCCAACACTGTCTGGGTTTCCAGTGCAGGCTTTTAAGCCCAAAGCCAGCCAGACCCCACCCAGAGCTCAGCTGCAGCAAGCAGAGCTCCCTTTCCAGAGCCTACTCCTGAAGAGTCCCTTTCTCCTGAGGAGACCTCTTCTGGAGGCAAGCACTCGTTCACACAGGAGCCCTGCTAGCCTGTCCCTTGAGGCCATGACGTTCCCGGAGATCGAGGTGGCTCAGCCTCTGCCTCACAGGCAGAGTCCCTCTCTCCTGACAAGGATGGCCTGCAGCCAATTCCCCTGAGGGTTCAGGCTCCTGTGGGTCTGGTGGCAGTCTCTGGTCTGGTCCTGGGCTTCTGGGGCCTCTAGCTCCTCTTCTGAGGAGGACCCCTCCAGTCGGGCCATGACAATGTGCAAGTTCCTACATAGTGGGGACCAAAGTGCAATGGATGCCCCAAGGCCTTTGTCTTGATGGACAAAGCAGCATGGCTCTTTGGTGCCAGTGCATCAAGCACTGCTGCAGCACAGCCTCCACACATTTCAAAGAGAGTTGTCTAGGTTTACATCTTAATACCAGTTGTATGCAGTCTATGAAAGCTCATGCCTCAACAAAATGTTAATCTTTAAATTGCCTTCAGGACTCTTGTTATTTTGGCAGCAACATGCTAACATGAGTCAGTTTAAATACGTGTTTATGTGAGTTTTACAATACTGCCAGTCTTCATCAAAACCTGAAAAACCGTAGAACAATTGAGTCACATTAGGGTTTCAGATGGTCCTGTTGTCTTAAGGTTTGTAGTTCCTTATTGAATTTCTTTCACTGGTAGCTTCTGGGATTTGGTAGGACAGTGAAGAGAACTCTGGTGGATGCTTCCTTTTTAAACAAAACAAGATTTTAAATCTGGGGAAAAGTGTTTTCTTCTTCATTTGCTCTCAGATTCTGCATGGAAACAGGTCTGTATAACTGCGGCTTTAATTGTGAATTGGCTGGGGCTGGCTAACAGTGTCATTTTACAATTTGGCCTGAGCTTGACTAACCCATTGAAACTTTGGCTAAGCTGCAGTTTAACCAGAAACCTCAATCTCCAAATTGAACTATCTGCCTGGATTGCAGTGGCGCTTAACTTGTTTTGGAAATATTGAGAGGTACTTCAAAACAGCACTACTATGTGCCATATTAAGTGTCATGTTTCAAACTAAGTTACCCCATATTGTGTGTACTTAGTCTCCCATGAAATAGCATTTTTAAAATATGTGTATATTTCAAAACACATAAGCAACCAAATTGTCTTGGTATGTGGGTGGTATTTTGTAATTAGGTATTATTAATATCTTGTTTCCCTG
Source organism: Heloderma suspectum (assembly GCF_057233095.1). Lineage (NCBI taxonomy): Eukaryota > Metazoa > Chordata > Lepidosauria > Squamata > Helodermatidae > Heloderma > Heloderma suspectum. The sequence goes on from NC_139464.1 coordinate 105,585,668, forward strand.
AGCCAGATTGGATCAATACCCTTTCAACATCTAATTATCATAATCCTTTAAAATAGTCAGCAATTAACACATGCTTTTCACACTTTCTTTTTTTTTTTAAAGAAAGCTGTATACATTAAGCATGATTTTGCATGAGGGTAATTTTGTTTAGAAATGTGTTGATGAAGACCTAATATTGCGGAGCATATCCAGTTTCTATAGTCTACTAATTATGTCATTATGTCACTGCTTTCAAAGAGATATGTGGTGCAATGATTGGGGGATGCATCGTTGTATTTAGTTAGTCTAGGTGGAGATTCTTTGAGAAACTATGACCTGAATTTGAACTTACAAGCACTTTACCACATTTAAGATTAAAACTCGAAAGTTAAATCGTATATAGCCAGTTCGTCATGGCATATATCCAGCAATATGTAGAGTTGGTGTGTTACAAATACTAAATATGCAAGAATCCCATCCCTAGCGTTCCATCTGGTTGACCTCATATGCAGAAACAGCCAGCAAAGGATATACTTAAAATCTTGAGAGTATTTGCATTTTTAAAGCAAGGCCTAGCTCTCAGGATTATGTAGGAAGGAAGTTTAAAGGTGTAGGGAGTGCCTTCTAAAATGTTAGAAATCAAATTTGAAGGTTCCCAGTGACTGCAGAGGAGAGGTTCCTAGTTTCCTGCACTTAACCCACCCCTTCTTGCCTAGCCCTATATGGATATTTCCTCCAATGTCCCATTTATTTGTTACTTTACAGCGTCATGATTCTTGCCAAAAGGTCTAATGGTATGCAAAACAGTTGGAGTAAATTTCTGCAAATTGGCATATTACCTGATGCAGAACTTGGGTTTTTTTTTTAATCTGTGGAGCTCTGAGCCATACGTTGTAGAACCAAATTGCATTTAGAGCACAACCACACTAACCAGAAAATGGCTTCTCTAAGGATCAGTTTCAACATAACCCTTTTTTCCCTCCATGAAATAACAATAAACACGAGGGGGAAATTACACTGTTAATTTTTTCACAAATATTCATAAGAACCAAAGGCCTATCAGTCCAGTATTCTGTTTCTCACAGTGACCAACCAGATGCCTATGGGAAGCCCACAAGCAGGATAGCTCTCTCCTGCTGTTGTTTCCCGGCAACTGGCATGCAGAGACATGCTTCCTCTGATCCTGGAGGTCATATATAGCTATCGTGACTAGCAGCCATTGATAATCTTGCCTTCCATTAATTTGTCTAATCCCCTTTTAAAGTTAGTGGCCATCATCACATCTTGTAGCAAATTCCTTATCTTAACTATGCACTATCTCCCCATGGGGAGTTAACTGTGGAAGGACTGTATTTAGTAAAAAATCAACCCTACATCTTGGAAGGCAAGATTAAGGGAAACAGTCGTGTGGCAAGAGTTTCTACAAAATTTCTGTAGCTGAAGCTTCAGGTGTGCTAGGCAGATTCCCAAAGGGAGTCTCTTTTCCAATAAGAGAGAATTCTTCTGTACCTATTGGACCAGAAGAAGGCTGATGCGTCAGATCTTTACTCAGTTATGTTTGTACTGGGCAACTGAACTTCTGTACCTGCTTTCCTGGGTCGATTCATATTGCTCTGAATTTTTAGACTGCCTAAGGAGCTATTAAAATCCCTTAGTGTGAAAAAGAACTGATGTTTCCCATGACAATCAAATTATCATGTTATTTAGTCAGAAGTATATGTGAGAGCATCTCTTAACACTTTACCACTGTTGTCAGATCTTCACAATTCCTTTTGTACAGCTTTACTCCCATCTTGCAGATAAAGTAGATGCATAAAAAGATGCACATGCAGAATGACTTGCTGACATTCTCAGTAGAGGAAAGGATTAGTGCTTGTACCAGTCTTTCCCAGCCTGGTGCCCGCCAGATGTTTTGGATTTCAACTCCCATCAGCCCCTGCAAGCATGGCCAATGGTCAGGAATGTTGGAAGTTGTAGTCCAAAACACCTAGGAGGCACCAACCAGGTTGGGGAAGACTCACACGCACACACACACACGCACACACACACACTTTTAAAATGCTGTATGTTGTGCTAGAAAACGCAAAGAAAGGAAATTGTAGCATTATTTATTTAGTTAGTTTCCATACCACCCAATAACCAAAGCTCTCTTCGAAGCATAAGGTAATCTGGATAATATGCACAAAGAACAATGTGTGTACAGGGGGTTGAATAGAAGGACCATCAGGTTGTTGTTGTTGTTCAGTCGTTAAATCATGTCCGACTCTTCATGACCCCATGGACCATAGCACGCCAGGCCTTCCTGTCCTGCGATCTCTCCCGGAGCATGCTCAAGTTCATATTCATTGCATCGGTGATGCTATCTAACCATCTCATCCTCTGCTGTCCCCTTCTCCTTTTGCCTTCAATCTTTCCCAGCATCAGGGTCTTTTCCAGGGAGTTTTCTCTTCGCATTAGGTGGCCAAAATATTTGAGCTTCAGCTTCAGTATCTGTCCTTCCAATGAGCAGTCAGGGTTGATTTCCTTTAGGATGGACTGATTTGACCTCCTTGCAGTCCAGGGGACTCGTAAGAGTCTTCTCCAGCACCACAGTTCGAAAGCATCAATTCTTTGGCACTCAGCTTTCCTTATAGTCCAGCTCTCACAGCATACGTTACTACTGGGAAAACCATAGCTTTGATTATACGAACCTTTGTCAGCAAGGTGATGTCTCTGCTTCTTACTATGCTGTCTAGGTTTGCCGTAGCTTTCCTCCCAAGGAGCAAGTGTCTTTTAATTTCATGGCTACAGTCACCGACTGCGGTGATCTTGGAGCCCAAGAAAATAAAATCTGTCACTGCTTCCATTTCTTCCCCTTCTATATGGCAGGAAGTGATGGGGCCAGATGCCATGATCTTCGTTTTTTTAATGTTGAGTTTCAAACCAGCTTTTGCACTCCCCACTTTCACCCTCAACAAGAGGCTCTTTAGATCCTCTTCGCTTTCTGCCATTAGGGTGGTATCGTCTGCATATCGGAGGTTGTTGATAATTGTCCCGGCAATCTTAATTCCGACCTGTGATTCATGCAACCCAGCGTTTCTCATGATGTACTCTGCATATAAATTAAATAAGCAGGGCAAGAATATACAGCCTTGTCGTACTCCTTTCCCAATTTTGAACCAATCGGTTGTTCCATGTCTGGTTCTTACTGTTGCTTCTTGACCCTCGTACAGGTTTCTCAGGAGACAGGTAAGGTGGTCTGGTACTCCCATCTCTTTCAGAATTTGTCACAGTTTGTTGTGATCCACACAATCAAAGGCTTTAGTGTAGTCAATGAAGCAGAAATAGACGTTTTTCTGGAATTCTCTTGCTTCCTCCATGATCCAGCGAATGTTGGCGATTTGATCTCTAGTTCCTCTGCCTCTTCGAAACCCCGCTTGTACTTCCGGTAGTTCTTGGTTCACATGCTGCTGAAGCCTAGCTTGTAGGATTTTGAGCATCACCTTGCTGGCATGTGAAATGAGCGCAATTGTGCAGTAGTTTGAACACTCTTTGGCGTTGCCCTTCTTTGGAATTGGGACCTTTAAACTGACCTTTTCCAGTCTTGTGGCCACTGTTGAGTGTTCCAAATTTGTTGGCATATTGAGTGCAGCACGTTAACAGCATCATCTTTTAGGATTTTAAATAGCTCAGCGGGAATACTGTCATCTCTGCTAGCTTTTTTGTTACTAATGCTTCCTTAGGCCCACTTGACTTCACTCTCGAGGATGTCCGGCTCAAGTTCAGTGACCGCACTATCATGGCTATCAGGGTCATTCAGATCTTTCCTGAATAGTTCTTCTGTGTATTCTTTCCACCTCTTCTTAATCTCATCTGCTTCTGTTAGGTCCCTGCCTTCTTTGTCCTTTATCATGCCCGTCTTTGCACAAAATGTTCCCTTGAGATCTCCGATTTTCTTGAAAAGATCTCTAGTCTTTCCCATTCTATTGTTTTCCTCGATTTCTTTGCATTGTTCATTTAAGAAGGCCTTCTTGTCTCTCCTTGCTATTCTCTGGAGCTCTGCATTCATTTGGATATGTCTTCCCGTTTCTCCCTTGCTTTTTGCTTCCCTTCTTTCCTCAGCTACTTGTAAAGCCTCATCAGACAGCCACTTGGCTTTCTTGCATTTCTTTTTCTTTGGGATGGATTGAGTTGCTGTCTCCTGAGCAATGCTACGGACCTCCGTCCATAGTTCCTCAGGCACTCTATCAGGTCTAATCCCTGAAATCTATTCATCACCTCCACTGTATATTCATAAGGAATATGATTTAGGTCATACCTGAATGGTTTAGTGGTTTTCCCTGCATTCTTCAATTTAAGCCGAAATTTTGCAACAAGAAGCTCATGATCTGAGCCACAGTCAGCTCCAGGTCTTGTTTTTACCGACTCTATGGAGCGTCTCCATCTTTGGCTGAAAAGTACATAATCAATCTGATTTCGATATTGACCATCTGGTGATGTCCGTGTGTAGAGTTGCCTCTTGTGCTGTTGGAAAAGAGTGTTTGCTATGATCAGCGTGTTCTCTTGGCAAAACTCTATTAGCCTTTGTCCTGCTTCATTTTGTACACCAAGGCCATGCTTGCTTGTTATCCCAGTGATTTCTTGACTTCCTACTTTAGCATTCCAATCCCCTATGATGAAGAGGACATCTTTTTTTGGTGTTAGTTCTAGAAGGTGTTGGAGGTCTTCATAGAACCGATCAACCTCAGCTTCTTCGGCCTCAGTGGTTGGGGCATAGACTTGAATTACTGTGATGTTGAATGGTTTGCCTTGGATTCGTACTGAGATCATTCCGTCGTTTTTGAGATTGTACCCCAGTACTGCTTTTCCCACCCTTTTGTTGACTATGAGTGCTACTCCATTTCTTCTATGGGATTCTTGCCCACAGTAGTAGATATAATGGTCACCTGAATTAAATTCGCCCATAACTGTCCATTTTAGTTCACTAATTCCCAAGATGTCGATGTTCAATCTTGCCATCTCATGTTTGACCACCTCCAGCTTACCTTGATTCATTGATCTGACATTCCAGGTTCCTAAACAATATTGTTCTTTACAGCATCGGGCTTCCTTTTCGCCACCAGACACATCCACAGCTGAGTGTCCTTTCGGCTTTGTCCCAGCCGCTTCACTCTTTCTGGCGCTACTTGGAAATTGCCTCTGCTCTTCCCCAGTAGTATATTGGACACCATCCGACCTGAGTTGCTCATCTTCTGACATCATATCTTTTAGCTTTGTGATACGTTCCATGGGGTTTTCTTGGCAAGAATACTGGAGTGGGTTGCCATTTCCTTCTCCAGTGGACCACATTTTGTCAGAACTCTCCGCCATGACCTGTCGTCTTGGGTGGCCCTGCATGGCATAGCTTATGGCTTCACTGAGTTACACAAGCCTCTTTGCCACAACAAGGCTGTGTTACTCAATCCTATACTTGTAGGAACTGATTCATTCATTACGTGCCCTATCTATTTTCTCCATGTCTTTTGTGTACATGGATAACTGTTTGGCAAAACATTATTGATCAGTTGGGACTGAGATTGGGGCAAAGATTGAGACTGAGATTGGGGCAAAGCAGAACAGGACCTGAATATCTTTAATACTTGCATGAAAGAGGGATTTTCAGCATGTATAGTTTTCTCATTCTTCCGTGACATAGTTGAACTTGCCAGAATTTCCTCTTCTACACAACTGTTAAAAATACAGGAGGCCTCCCTTCATCCTATTACACAGAGACAGCCAGCAGCCATTTCCACACTTGTGGCTGCACTTTTTGCTGTCTCCACAACAAATGGTGGAATTCCCAAGACTGTCTTAATGCCCTGCCTCATTCATGTGAACAGATTTCCATGTAGTTGTGGACTCCCACTACATAATGAAAAGAGACAGGGCTTGCATGTGTAAACTGTCCCTATGATATATATTTTTTGTGAAGGACTATAGTATCTAGGTGTAACATTCTGTACTGTGAAAACCATAGAAAGGCACAAGATACAAGTCCCCCTATGGTGTAGGCCAGCTTTCCCCAATTTCATGCCTTCTAGATTTTTTGGACTTCAACTCCCATCAGCCCCAATCTGTATGGCCATTGGTCATGAAACCTGCAAGTTGTAGTTCAAAACATCTGGAGGGCACCAGGTTGGGAAAGGCTGGTGTAGGTACACCAAATGCTGCAACATAATTAAAGCTAACAGGTGTGGGCTTGATCCATAATCTGGATGGGACACCACTGGGAGCCCCTTACAAGAGGGATGGAGGGATGGATGGATAGCAACACATTTACAACATATAAGCCTTATCTGAATCAGTGCAAATATGTAAGCAGGTGCAGAATACGAATCCAGATGAATTAATGCTAGCTACCTCAAGGCATATGAAAACAGACTTTCCAATTTTCAGTGAGTGAATATATAGTGTGGAAAGGGTAAGGTCCATTAATAAGTGACAAGGGCGACTAAATTAATAATGATTAAAGAATGACTGACACGTTTGTACTGCTTCTCTTAGTGCTGCTACTTTTTATGAGAGAAATGAGTGGTTAACCCTCCTCTCGCCATGTGCTTCCACCACTCCAAATCCTTTCCACCCTCACCCCTAACCCGCATGGCAATTCGGCTTAGAAAAAAAGATACAATTCCCCCCCCCCCCCAGCTTATTTGCCATGCCAGGGGCAGAATTTTCAGCAGGGATGGAGGGGTAGAGAGAGAAGATGGAGTGGGAGGAGAGAGAAGGAAAGAGAGAGAAGGGGTTTTAGAAAGAGAATAGCCCACCCCCAACCACTGCTCCACCCAGCCCTCAACATTCACGTACTCTGGGGACGTGACATACTTTATCTCCTTGCTCCTTCTCATGCACCTCTAAGTAGAGAGAAATCTATATTGCCTTCAGATGAAAGGCCTTCTTTTTTGCAGTTGTTTATTCCATCTGCCCCTCAGCTACTCAGCGTAGGGCAGTGGCATGGAACCTGTGGCCCTTCACATGTTGTTGGACTACAACTCCCCGCATCCCTGACCATTGGCCATGCTGGCTGAAGTTTGTAGGAACCGAAGTCCAGCAAGTTCATTGGCCATGCTGGCTGAAATTTGTAGGAACTGAAGTCCAGTAAGGAGATCCACATATTCCTCACCCCACACCCACTCCTCTCTGACACCATTTGGGGTTGGCAGATTGTAATAGACATTTTACAATCCTCATTGAAGTGATGCCTTTTATCAGACTGCTTCAGTTGGTATGGGTTATTAGGTATGCAAGGTTACACAGAACTTAAGATTTCATGGAATTTTAAAGCTTTGCTTTACTGATAGAACCTAGCCTTTAATATAGGGCATTTCCTTACCTGTTTCGTATTTCTTAATCTCTGGAATCCCTTATCAGAGACCGTAACTAGAAATTACCATTTAAAAAACAACTTTTTCTTTTAAAGAAATAGTCCTCCCTTTCTCTCCCCCCACTTATAAGCATAGGTTTGCTTTGCTGCAGACTGCATAAATGGCTTTTTATGCCAGCATAATTAGTGCAAGCATCATTGAATTTAATTCCATGAGGCTAGTTCTGCACATTTTGTCTGAAATGTGTTTTCAAAATGACATCTGGTTTTCAAAGTGCTTTGTGTTACATACTGGTGGTTTTAACATCTGTATGAATTTAAGTACCAGCAGTGGGTTTTGAACAAGTGCAACCAAAAATACTTAATGTTGAGTTTCTTTTTAAAGAAGAGAACAAGCTATGTACAGATCACTGTGCTAACAATTGTAAGTTTTAAGATAGTGTAGAATGGCTCAAACACTGAAAAGGTGAGGTTTGCAGTGCAACACGTATCAGCAAATCTAGGGACTCAGTCATGCCATAATTAAAATTAAACCTTAAAAATGTTACTACCTTTTTGGAATAGACAGATTTATAGTACAAACACTAGAGTACAAGCCATAGAGATTTTCATATGTTATGCGGAGGAACTCACTAGAAAAAGCAATTATGCTCGGATTGGTTAGCGGAAAAAGGAAACTTGGCCTCCAAAGAACAAGATGGCTAGATACCATCAAAATTGATACCAACCAGAGCATGGAACAGCTCAAAGAAATAGTACAAGATCGGGATACGTGGAGAGAGATAATCCATAGAATCGCCAGAAGTCGGACATGACTGAATGGATAATATCATCATCATTTCATGCTATTACAATGCTGTTCCCAAAACTACCTTTACTAAGGTATACAGCCTGTGTCTTTTCCTGTGCATATGCCTTCAACCACTTGCTTGCATCATCTGGAACTATGTGCTCTACAAGATCTTTGGTACCATCCCCCTTGTTCGCTCCTGCTTTTTGTCTGTTTCATTGGGTTTCGTGGATTGATCCAGGGGTGATCTTGTGAGAGTGGCTTGCCTTTAGTGACCACCCAGTGTTTCCCAGCCCTTAGAATCATAAAGCTTTACAAAGGCAAACAGCTCACTTCCCTATTTATTTTTTGCAATCTTAGACAGTTTCTTTGTGCTTATGACAGAACACCTTTATGTATAGTTTTTCCCAGCATGAGTCATTCTTCATCTAAGTTATATATAGCTTCCTTGCAAGTTGGCCTGTTCCATTTTTCCTTTTGTCTCTTTAGGAATAACAACCATTAGGGCTTTAGCTATAATACCATTCAGCAGCCTGCTGCTCCTGGCACATCCCACAGCATGCACTCACATGGTCTTTCCCATTCCAGAGGCCTATAATTGCCACTCACTGCTGTAATCCGCAGCCCCAGTATGCAGTGCATTCAAGCATCCCCTGTGGTGCAAGCAGACATGGGCGGCCATCAGGAGTCAACTTCCACCTACTGTTTATGCTGCTGCAGGTGCAGCGCTGCCTCTGCAGTCTCGTAACAGGCACCATCGCACATGGCAGCGCTCGGACGTGGCCATAGCAGCAGCAGCAGGCCAAGGCACAAGAGGCTGCGAGCTGCAGCTCTATGCTCGCTCCTCTGCTGGCACGCAGTGGGCAGCGGATCAGCGGACTCAGAACAGCTGCACCTTTTACTGCTAGGCAGATCTCGACCATAGAGATTTGCTGCTCAGGCATGAGCGGCTACTCCTTCTTTGGCCGCTCTTGCCATTGAGCTCTATGGCAGCTCTTGCCATTGAGCTCTATGGCAGCTCTTGCCATTGAGCTCTATGGCAGCTCTTGCCATTGAACTGTATGGCAGCTCTTGCCATTGAGCTCTATGGCAGCTCTTGCCATTGAGCTCTGTGGCAGCTCTTGCCATTGAGCTCTGTGGCAGCTCTTGCCATTGAGCTCTGTGGCAGCTGTCAGTTAACCATGGAGGCTGTTCAGATGTCATGCTAAGCCATGGTAGAGCCCGCTAGCCATCTTGCAGCAGGTGGCTAGTGAATGTGGTTAGTCCGTGGTTAATAAACCACCATGGTTGGGACAGATGCCTGTTCCAATGTCATGCTAAGCCAACATGGTTAGCTCAAAACTCCTAACCATCATGGCTTAGTGTGATGTCTGAACAGAGCCATTATCACCTTTTACCCATCATTTTTCTTCCTAATGGAATATATGAATTGCATTCACAAGTGAAAGTTCAACGACAGGTATTTACTCTGCAAGCCATTGCCTTTTCTTCATCCCAACACTATTCCGATTCTTCCCAAACTCATATTCCCCATACTTACATTTCAGGAATATTGTGTGTGTAGAATATATAATCCCCTTCATGGATCACTGCCTTGTTGTGGCGAAGGGGCTTGCGTAACTCAGTGAAGCCATAAGCTATGCCGTGCAGGGCCACCCAAGACAGACAGGTCATGGCAGGGAGTTCTGACAAAATGTGGTCCACTGGAGAAGGAAATGGCAACCCACTGCAGTATTCTTGCCAAGAAAACCCCATGGAACGTATCACAAGGCTAAAAGATATGACGCCGGAAGATGAGCCCCTCAGGTCGGAAGGTGTCCAATATACTACTGGGGAAGAGCAGAGGGTATTTCCAAGTAGCGCCAGAAAGAGTGAAGCGGCTGGGCCAAAGCCGAAAGGACACTCAGCTGTGGATGTGTCTGGTGGTGAAAAGAAAATCCGATGCTGTAAAGAACAATATTGTTTAGGAACCTGGAATGTCAGATCAATGAATCAAGGTAAGCTGGAGGTGGTCAAACATGAGATGGCAAGATTGAACATCGACATCTTGGGAATTAGTGAACTAAAATGGACAGGCATGGGCGAATTTAATTCAGGTGACCATCATATCTACTATTGTGGGCAAGAATCCCTTAGAAGAAATGGAGTAGCACTCATAGTCAACAAAAGGGTGGGAAAAGCAGTACTGGGATACAATCTTAAAAATGATAGAATGATCTCAGTACGAATCCAAGGCAAACCATTCAACATCACAGTAATTCAAGTCTATGCCCCAACCACTGATGCCGAAGAAGCTGAGGTTGATCGGTTCAATGAAGACCTCCAACACCTTCTAGAACTAACACCAAAAAAAGATGTCCTCTTCATCATAGGGGACTGGAATGCTAAAGTAGGAAGTCAAGAAATCACCGGGATAACAGGCAGGCATGGCCTTGGTGTACAAAATGAAGCAGGACAAAAGCTAATAGAGTTTTGCCAAGAGAACACGCTGATCATAGCAAACACTCTTTTCCAACAGCACAAGAGGCAACTCTACACATGGACATCACCAGATGGTCAGTATCGAAATCAGATTGATTATGTCCTTTGCAGCCAAAGATGGAGAAGCTCCATACAGTCAGTAAAAACAAGACCTGGAGCTGACTGTGGCTCAGATCATGAGCTGGTTCTTGCAAAATTTCGGCTTAAATTGAAGAATGTAGGGAAAACCACTAAACCATTCAGGTATGACCTAAATCATATCCCTGATGAATATACAGTGGAGGTGAGGAATAGATTTCAGGGATTAGACCTGATAGACAGAATGCCTGAGGAACTATGGACAGAGGTCCGTAACATTGTTCAGGAGGCAGCAACGAAATCCATCCCAAAGAAAAATGCAAGAAAGCCAAGTGGCTGTCTGATGAGGCTTTACAAGTAGCTGAGGAAAGAAGGGAAGCAAAAAGCAAGGGAGAAAGGGGAAGATATATCCAACTGAATGCAGAGTTCCAGAGAATAGCAAGGAGAGACAAGAAGGCCTTCTTAAATGAACAATGCAAGGAAATCGAGGAAAACAACAGAATGGGAAAGACTAGAGATCTCTTCAAGAAAATTGGAGATCTCAAGGGAACGTTTTGTGCAAAGACGGGCATGATAAAGGACAAAGAAGGCAGGGACCTAACAGAAGCAGATGAGATTAAGAAGAGGTGGAAAAAATACACAGAAGAACTATACAGGAAAGATCTTAATGTCCTTGATAGCCATGATAGTAATGTCCTTGATAGCCATGATAGTGCGGTCACTGAACTTGAGCCGGACATCCTCAAGAGTGAAGTCAAGTGGGCCTTAGGAAGCATTAGTAACAACAAAGCTAGCGGAGATGACGGTATTCCAGCTGAGCTATTTCAAATCCTAAAAGATGATGCTGTTAAAGTGCTGCATTCAATATGCCAACAAATTTGGAACACTCAGCAATGGCCGCAAGACTGGAAAAGGTCAGTTTACATTCCAATCCCAAAGAAGGGCAACGCCAAAGGGTGTTCAAACTACCGCACAATTGCGCTCATTTCACATGCCAGCAAGTTGATGCTTAAAATCCTACAAGCTAGGCTTCAGCAGTATGCGAACCGAGAACTACTAGAAGTACAAGCTGGGTTTCGAAGAGGCAGAGGAACTAGAGATCAAATCGCCAACATTCGCTGGATCATGGAGAAAGCAAGAGAATTCCAGAAAAACGTCTATTTCTGCTTCATTGACTACGCTAAAGCCTTTGATTGTGTGGATCACAACAAACTGTGGCAAATTCTTAAAGTGATGGGAGTACCAGACCACCTTACCTGTCTCCTGAGAAACCTGTACGAGGGTCAAGAAGCAACAGTAAGAACCGGACATGGAACAACCGAGTGGTTCAAAATTGGGAAAGGAGTACGACAAGGCTGCATATTGTCACCCTGCTTATTTAACTTATATGCAGAGTACATCATGAGAAATGCCGGGTTGGATGAATCAGAGGTTGGAATTAAGATTGCTGGGAGAATTATCAACAACCTCCAATATGCAGACGATACCACCCTAATGGCAGAAAGCAAAGAGGATCTAAAGAGCCTCTTGTTGAGGGTGAAAGAGGAGAGTGCAAAAGCTGGTTTGAAACTCAACATTAAAAAAACTAAGATCATGGCATCTGGCCCTATCACTTCCTGGCATATAGAAGGGGAAGAAATGGAAGCAGTGACAGATTTTACTTTCTTGGACTCCAAGATCACCGTAGACGGTGACTGTAGCCATGAAATTAAAAGACACTTGCTCCTTGGGAGGAAAGCTATGGCAAACCTAGACAGCATAGTAAGAAGCAGAGACATCACCTTGCCCACAAAGGTCCGTCTAATCAAAGCTATGGTTTTCCCAGTAGTAATGTATGGCTGTGAGAGCTGGACTATAAGGAAGGCTGAGCGCCGAAGAATTGATGCTTTCGAACTGTGGTGCTGGAGAAGACTCTTACGAGTCCCCTGGACTGCAAGGAGGTCAAATCAGTCCATCCTCAAGGAAATCAACCCTGAGTGCTCATTGGAAGGACAGATACTGAAGCTGAAGCTCAAATATTTTGGCCACCTAATGCGAAGAGAAAACTCCCTGGAAAAGACCCTGATGCTGGGAAAGACTGAAGGCGAAAGGAGAAGGGGATGGCAGAGGATGAGATGGCTAGATAAGCATCACCGATGCAATGAATATGAACTTGAGCACGCTCTGGGAGAGAGCGCAGGACAGGAAGGACAGGAAGTACATTTAACAGATGTGGCATTAAATGAAGGTTTTGTGTTTTTTGTTTTTTTTTAAATGACTGATACCTTTCACAGATGCTACATGAATTACAGCAAATTAAGAGGCATAGCCATTTTTCTCAAATGGGGAGAATTGTTTTGCTCCATTAACATGTGTGTGTGAGAGAGAATGAATGAATGAAAACGTACAGAGCGTCAGTTATTCTTTACGTGTAAATTGCCTTGATCTTTTATTTTTGGAGAATTATGAAAATGAAACCTTGTGGCTAGGGCTGCAGGTTACCCAGATATGCAACCTTGTCTTGTCTTTAAGTGACAAGGAGAGCTTTTGTATCTCCTCTAGCATGTTATTCTTAACACATTAATCAGAAATTTCATATCCAGGTTGATGCCATTTTAGATTTATAGCCTGAAGATTTAGAGAGCAATTTTACAACACTGACCTTCTGTTACATTTTACCGCATTTTGGGAAAAGAAGAGGAAATTGGTGACAATTTTTTGTTAATGCGGTGGCTGACACATTTGTAATGCAATGGCAAGGTCATTGTTGAATTCTCCATCCTACGTAATATTTAGATGGGTCCAACTCCAAGTCATCCAAGCTGGTGTGTTTACTGGGAGCTTTTATGAGCCTCATGCCATTCCTGCTTTGGAATATGACCTATTTTCATTGGTAGTCTCTAAGTGTAAGAGGCCAGCTGCAAGCGTACCCTGCAAAAATGATTAGCCAATAATGGTGCACTGGGGTGTAAAAGAGCAGTTGTAATAACAGATTACTCCATTGTGCTTCATCGTTGACTGAATAAGGGCCTGAGTGAATGAAGAGCAATTTCCCTCCCTAACTTAGAGGGGTTCATAATATCATTCACACACACACACACACACACATGTATGTATGTATGTATGTATGAATGAATGAATATGTGTGTGTGTGTGTGTGTGTGTGTGTGTGTGTGTGAATGAATGATACTATGGTGTAAGTCAGAAATGACTTAAACCATAGATATTTTCTTCTACACCTCCCAAATTCTGTTTGGCTAAACTATATATATATGGCTATAGTTTAGCCAAACAAAATTTGGGAGGTGTAGGAGAAAATATCTATGGTGTAAGTCATTTCTGAATGGCAGTCTGGGTCCATTTCCTTCTGTTTCCCTTTTCTAAAGTCCTAGATAGAAATAATTAATTATGTTCTAAAGATAGTTGTTTGTAAACCTGAGTAACTTGGATTCATGGCTATAAATAAGCAAAATAATGTTAAAATGCTACTATCCAGACATTATTGCTTAGCAAATACCAGATAAATACAACACCTTCCTCTGTGAGTATCTTGAACAGTCTAGTTGGTGAAAAATACGTTGTATATACAACCACTCTCTGTAAACATCACTAAAAGAGATCTTTTGTCCACAATGTTGATGTATTCTTGTAAGCACTATCCCTCCTCCTTGCATTGGACAGCTGCAACTGAAAACAAAACTTTTAATTGCTATAATGTACTTGTCAGCCATTCTTCAACAGAATTTCCTGACATTTGGCTAGTTTATGCCCCTTACCAGGTAGTTTCTCTGTGTCATATGTCATACTGACAGGATAAATTGTCTTTATTTTAAGATGGATAGTATTTTCAGGCTTTATAATGACAGTGTTGGAAAAGCCAGCATGGGATGATGCTGTATGACAGCCTTCCCAAACGTGTTGCTCTCCAGATGTTTTCAACTTCAGCTCTCCTCAGCCTCGATGAGCATGGCCAGTAGCCAAGGATGCATGGCACCAGGTTGGGGAACACTGCTATATAGCATGCACTATAGTATATACGCAGTCCACTGTGACTTGGTGTAGCTTCATCTCTAGTCTAGAACCATGGCGCAGGAATTAGCATACTGTGAGAGAGGCGGTTTAGCATGTGCGGGCCTCGCTTATGTGATAGGCCAATGGGTGCTCCTACTCCTGTGTAAGCCTGCCACGAAATCCCACTTGTGGCACCCAGGCTGTAGGTTAGCCACCTGTGCTAGAGAGACTGGGCTCTAATTTTCACTCCTTATTGTTTTATCGAGTTCTGTATTTTATTACTTGTTTTACTTCATTGTGGTTTACGTTTCTTGACCACCTTCTACATTTTCATCCTTAAGACTTGGTTTGCACCTGAGCAGCTGCAAGGCTGTGTATAAAACAAGGCTAGTCAGAAAGGTGATTATGTATGCAATGACAGCTGCCTTGATTAAAGTAAAACCAATTATTGTATCTCCCTCTTTTTTTTCTTTTTTAGATCACCTCCCTTGTGACACTACAGCTGTTAACCTTGGTAGGCCATGACGACCAGCTTAATGGGCCGAGATACAAGTGCAATGTCTCTCTAGATTTCATCAGAGCTATTTCGAGGTAAGCCGTGTTAACAGTTTTCTAATGCTACATTCACAAACTCTTATAATGGGAGAAAAGACATTTACATATCAAGTGCAGTAATGTACTTAACATTCTCTCCTGGCTTCCAGCTATTCACAAAAAAGTGCATCCTAGGATGGCCAAGAATGAAGAAACGGTGGCTGTAAAATTATGTATTTATTTATGTCATTTAAGTGTCACCCTATAACAAAAAGTGCTCAAGTTCTTTCAAATAAATAAAAGAGAGATAGTGGTCAAATTGTATTTTAGTAACATGGAGAGCAAGCGTACACAATGTGTGACCTACCAAGGAAAATACAGTCCAACAGCTGTGGTGCTTGACAAACCCACAGGCAGGTGGTCTTAACTAGAGTTTTATCAATTGTTACAGTTTGCACGTAACAACCAACCAATTAATTAACTCATAGTTGGTTGAGGCTGTGCACAAGGGAGCACGCTGCCTCCCACCCACTCACTGATTCCATTTTGTGTCCAGTTTAGCAAACAAGCTAGGAAACATCCCATTCCTGGGTTGTTCCTTGTGATGTGTGAACCTGGCATTCTGGACTGTTAAGGGAGAAACAAGCCAGAGTTTTAATTTAATGACAAACCATGGGTTAAACTCAGGGTTGTTTCTCCCTCAACAAACCTGAGTGCTGGGTTTGGACATTGCAGCAAACAACCCAGGAACAGGCCGGGTTGTTTGCAAAACCAGATGCAAAGCAGAAAGAGTTGAGCAGGAAGGAGGCAATGCACTCGTTCACTTGTGCGTGGCCCCAATAACACATGGGTTCAACAGCTCATAGGTTGTCGTTATGTGCGAACCAAGTTAATACCTGGTTAGCCTCTACTGCATTTGATTTGAGAGGGTCACAAGTTGTTTAGGCTTGCCTGCCCAAGAGGTTCTGTTAATAACGTTATCTGTTTATTTGCTTAAACATACAGCACTATAACAGCATGATGCTTTACCGAATGGCATAAACAGAAAAGGCAGGTCCCTGCCTAAAGGAACTTACAGGTTAAATTTGGAAGGTGTGGGAGGAGACGCAAAGGAATGGATGCAGTTTACGTGGACTTAGGGTTCATTTCATTTGCAGATGAGGACTCCGGCATCACTAGAGATTCTATGCAGTCCTATGAAACATCTTGTAGAAGAGATGTGAGACAAAAGGACATTTTCCCCTCCTGAGCTATGGGCTGAAGGCCATTCCACACACTACTCAGAGCAAACCCAGGTGTCCACTGGGTGTACACTCCACAGGGCGTACACCCAGTATTTACGTGTATACTTAAAGCAATGTAGGAGCCTAACAGTGTAGTGGAACGCCTTTTGAGCAGGCAGTGGCTGCACCCATGTCTTCTCTGCACCTATTAATAGCCTTAATCCACATGATTATACTTTACTTTAAAGAATATTTTCAAATCAGGAATACATTAAAGAGAAAAGAAATTCATAAACATCTTAGACAAAGCAATGAAATGAACAAGTCAGTGAAGGAAATTTTGCACTTTTTCCTTCCCTTTCTCATTTTCATCATTTATTGATAGCTGGGCAGGTTTTGTGATGACAACACTCTTGAAATCTCTGGGAAATAAAATGCTTCACATTTTCTCTTTCTGAGATTTTATTTATAAGCCTGTATTCTTTCAACAGGGGTGGAAAACTCTTTTCTGACAGTCCATAACTATTTTCCATGCTGTACAAAGCTTAGGACATTTTTAGGCAAGAGCATTGTTTGTCTGGCCCTCTGCTTATTTGTTGCCTCCCTGGAGTGGTTAATTCATCAGCATCCTTCAGAATTAGCTTAACTAAAAATGAGAAATGGTGCATAGAAAAGTCACCAGATTTATATTAGGTTTAGGGTTCATCACTGGAGAACCTTTTAATGTAGACTTGGACTTCAAGGAAAGCAATAGAGGACAATTTGCATAATGTCTAATCAGAATGCTAGAATATCTCCTTTCTGATATGCTTTTTATTACTTTGAGAATTAGGTTTTTTAAAAATCAGAAGCCCAAAGGATTTCAGAAACATTCTGTTAAATATTTAGGCACCTTCCCCCCAGTATAAATTAGTCACAAATTGTATTTACACTGCATCCCTTGGGTACTTCAAGAAGTACTTTATTAAGTTGGAGTCTCCTTGGATTGTCCTTAGTCTGTGGTGAGAATTTCTCTTGTTCTAGAAGCAGAAGTTTCAGACCATTTTGAATCACTACTTGTAAATTTGTGGTGATTTTTTCTTTTAAGAAATGAAAAACATATGGTACTAATTCATAATCTTATAAAAGCGGTTGCATCATCAAAGCAGAATGAAACAGAGCAGCCACCCTGGGTGGACTGAGGGAAGGGCAGTGGAAGGAGGGAAGGAGGGAAGTTCCAAAGACAGCAGCAATAATGGGAAACCATCTTGGAGAGGGGAGGATCATGCCTTGGGTTCTTTGGAGGTAAGGCAGGATATAAATTTAACAAATAGTATAAGTATCTCTGTATGAGTGAAGTTATCCATAGGTGAATTTCCAGCTTATTAACAGCTGCTTCACAAATCAGTTGATTGCGGTACTAGGTTTTCCCCTGGTTTAAGAACTATAAACCCACTCATCCCCATTATTACCAATCCAAAATTATGGATTGGGTAAGATTGTGTATTGCATAAAATTAAGAAAGGCTTTCACAATTATGCCTTCAAGGATGAACTTGCATGGGTGAATGAGCCATCACAGATCAAACACCATATATAGACTTTCTGTTTCACCTCATATCATTTCAAACACAATGCTTTTCAATGGGGTTGGTTTGCAGATTCATCTGTGAGTAATCAAGTGATGTACATGCATGTGTGAACCAGCCATAAGTTTGGAATGGATTTATTTTTCATTGATAGATATTAAGTCAAAGTCCTGGAGGCCACATTACTTTTAATACTTCAGCTTCACCTCATATGAACTGCTCTGTTCTTTAAAATGTCCATGATTAGCAAACTTCAACAAACAGTTAAGGAAATATAAACCCTTTACCTCTCCTTCTAAACCAATACCCTTCAGCAGTATAAATATAAGAACTTTGACAATCCCGAATTAAGGTGTAGTATTCTTTTCAGCTGCAGTTGTGAGTGCTAGAGTTTGGAAACTCGAGGTCATTGGTTCTTTTTGCTGTCTAGCTTCCTTCAAAACCTTCTTCCCATGAAGGTCCTAATAATGGGCAGTATCCAATTGGACACTGTGGCTAATGTAATTTACATTGTACTAGCATGAGGGAGTTTTAGTGCAACACCAATAGCATTAGCTGGTGCAACGGGTTTTCAGGAGAATTCTTTCATGCCAGCTAACTATTGGTGTTGTGTTAGAGGTCCCTTATGCCAGTACATTGTAATTTACGCTAGCGCTTGTGTCAGATTTGATACTGCCCAATGAAATAATATGTTGTAATTAGAATGCCCAGAAATGGATTTGCTGGCTGAGTTTACTCCAGACAACTTGCCCTTTCATTCTGAGCTAGCAATCCCTTGCAGATAGAGAGGCTCTGATGTGTACAAATGGAGCTCCCCCACCATGAATGACTTACCTATTCATTTCCATGAAAGGGACAGCTCTCCATTCAAATTATTTTGTATTTATGTGAAGTTGTCTTCTCCAGTGATATAAATAGGAAAGTGTGCAGCAATTGTGAAGTCCGACGAGCCCCGTAAGGCTACATCCTTACAAGACCAGTAACTATAAAGATAAGAAACTTTTCTTTCATCATTTATGACTTCATGATTTTTAATCCCTGGATTACTTCAAAAATGTGTGTGTGTGTGTTGGTATTTTACTTTGTAGAAAAATTTAAAGTTTATAAAACTGCCCTAGGTGTAATTTAAATTCTGTCTGTGCAGTCTCTTCTCTCTTGTAAAGTTAGATTTCTCTTACAGTAGTGCACATGGCTAGGAAAGGGTATCTGTTAATTGGACAGAACTTCTCCCAGGGTCATTATTAGTACTGATTAGGCCAAATGATTGATTGTGGGTTTATCTAGCAAGCTTAATATTTGCCAGAGAACACAGTCTTGCATCTCTCTAATGAAGGTCTAACATATTAACTATGGCATGGCATTTATCTTTTAAAGTATATAATGCACTAATTAAGAATGCTTCATAAGTATCATGTCAGGTTACAGAGCTGGAGAATATCTGAAGCTTTTATGTACTCTTTATCATACTTCCCCAGAGATTATATAAAAACATGGATTTAGGAAATGATGCATGAGCTAAAAATGAGTACCTTGACAAATAAGAGATTCAATTAGTCTTTAGAATTGCACCTTCAGTTGCATTTTGCAGCATGGCATACTTTTTAAAAGGTTTCATTCTTGTCATATTTTGTAACGTTGCTCCTTTTTATATGAAAAGGATACCTCAGTCTTGGAATGTTAATATTATTCATCAGAATGTGTTTGGAAAGAAGGGGAAATGCTGTGTCCCCCCCCCCCATGTAATTCTTCATTCAAACAAAAGACAAAAATACATTCAAATCTTCTGTCCTATTGAGTATTCTTGGATTGTTCAATTTTAGTTAAAAAGCAAGGGTCAACTACTGTCAAGAATGGAAGAATGCAGACTGCAAATTAGTACAGATGAAGGAGTTGTGCCATACATAACGCTGAAACAGGTGGTTTGGAAGACGGACAGAATGTTCAATAGCTGACAAGATTGCTGCTTTACATCTCCAAACTGTGTGCCATGTTTACTAGGCGTAAAAAAACAGCACCCAACATCCTCTTATTCTTCAGCTAAATTTGCTTTACAGCTTAAATGCTGAGAATGAGCGATTTTAAAACTTCAGAGAAAACCTATGCATCTAGAAAACTGAGGTCCATGCAACTAGGCTGGTGGTGTAGTAGCAGGGGCATAGTCTTTCTCTTCCCCCCCCCCATCATATCACATTGTACTGGTACTCCATATGGAGGCTCAACAGAAACCCGATTTGTGCAATCTTCTCTCCTTTCTTTCTGGGGAGGAGGAACACTTACACAATCAAGTTTTGGGATATTTTATTTATTTAATAATTAAAATATGTATAAATCACCTTTCTGCCCAAGGCGATATACAAATTTTAAAACAAAACAATCCAAATAAGAAAAGAGCATGCCATCTTTAAACCATCTAGAGAGAAGAATAAAACTTTAAAACACATAAAGCAGTCTTAACAAAAGTCTTTAAGTCCCACTTTGCAAAATTTGGAAAAGTATGCACTCCAAAGGATAACTATGTTCCAATCCACATGTTAGTCCCAAGAACTGCAAATTAGGTTGGTTTGCTTAAAAATGCGGACCAAACAAAATTCTCCCCCATCTCTTGTGCCTTCCTCCCAACGAAATTTTTCTTAGTGTGGGACATACAGTCAGGGCCAGAAATATTGGAACAAAGATAACTGTTTTGGCAGTTGGCCTCTGTACACCACCACATTGAAGTTGAAAGGAAACACACCCAGATGGGAGTGAAGTCAGGACTTTCAGCTGTAATTCAAGGAGTTTGACAAAAGTGGGGCACTAACCATTCAGGAAGTCAGCCAGTGGCATACACACACACCCATCATTGGTGGCTCATACGTAATGGAACAAACCAACCTCATTGGTTCCTTGCAAGAGGAAAAAAGGTGAGGTATAAATGCAATAAATAAATAAATAAATTTCAAACTTAAGGGTCGCCTTTAATACCTGGATGAAAATCCTTTGCAGGCAATGACTGCCTGAAGTCTGGAACCCATGGACATGACCAAATGCTGAGTTTCCCCCCTCGAGTTGCTTTGCCAGGCCTATATTGCAGCTGCCTTCAGCTTCTGCTTGTCTGTGGGTCTTTCTGCCTTCAGTCTTGTCTTCAGTAAGTGAAAAGCATGCTCTATTGGGTTGAGATCAGGTAACTGACTTGGCCATTGAAGAACATCCCACTTCTTTGCCTTGAGAAACTCTTGGGTAGCTGTATGTTTTGGGTCATTATCCCTCTGCAATAGGAAGCAGCATCCTGTCAGTTTGGCAGCATTCGGCTGAATCTGAGCAGAAAGTATAGCCCTATACACTTCAGGATTCATCCTGCTGCTTTGATCAGCAGTCAGGTCATCAATAAACACCAGTGAGCCGGTTCCCTTGGCAGCCATACATGCCCATGCCACAACACTGCCTCCACCATGTTTGACAGATGATGTGGTATGCTTTGGATCATGAGCTGTTCCTTTCCTTCTTCATACTTTTCCCATCATTCTGGTACAAGTTAATCTTGGTCTCATCAGTCCAAAGAATCTTATTCCAGAACTGGGCAGGCTTTTTTAGGTGTTTGCTGGCAAAGACTAATCTGGCCTGTCTGTTCTTGAGAGTTACCAGTGGTTTGCACCTGGTTGTGAAGCCTCTGTATTTACATTCATAAAGCCATCTCTTGACTGTAGATGTTGACAATGACATGCCTACCTCCTCAAGAGCATTCTTGACCTGGCTAGATGTTGTGAAAGGGTTCCTCTTCACCATGAGCAGAATTCTGCGGTCATCCACTTCAGTTGTCTTCCGTGGTCTTCCAGGCCTTTTGCTGTTGCTGAGCTTGTCAGTTAATTCCTTCTTTTTCAGGATGTTCCAAACTGTTGTATTGGCCACTCCCACTGTTTTTGCTATCTCTCTGATGGGTTTGTTTCCTTAGCCTAATGATGGCCTCCTTCACTCGCATGGACACCTCTTTGGACCTCATGTTGGGAGTTCCAGTGAACAGCTACCAAATGCAAATGTAACACTCAGAACCACCTCCAGGCCTTTTATCTGCTTGATTAGTCATGGGGTACCTAGGCCACACCTAGCCATGCAGCTGCTTGTCAGCCATTCGTTCCATTACTTATGAGCCACCAACGATGGGGGGGGGGGGTGTATGCCACTGGCTGTCCTTCCTGAATGGTTAGTGCCCCACTTTTGTCAAAACCCCTGAATTACAGCTGAAAGTCCTGACTTCGCTTCCATGTGGGTGTGTTTCCTTTCAACTTCAATGTGGTGGTGTACAGAGGCCAACTGCCAAAACAGTTATCCTTGTTCCAATATTTCTGGCCCTGACTGTATAACAGGGCCTCTGAACATTGTAAGTTACAGGCAGGTTCATGCAGGAGGAGGCAGTCTTTTAGATATCTCCGACCCAAACGGTTTAGTACTTAATAGGTAAGAACCAACAGCTTGAACTGAGTCCGGAAGCAAACTGGGAGCCGGTATATTTGATTAAAGACTGGTCTGACGTGGTCTACAAATTGCATACCAGAAAGCAGTCTGCTTGCCATATTTTGCACTAGCTGCAGTTTCCGAACACTCTTCAAGGGCAGCCCCACCGAGAGCAGTAGTCTAAACAGGAGATGATTTAGGCATAGATCACTGTGGTTAGATCCACTTCCTCCAGGAAGACCCACAGCTGGCACACCAGCCAAAACTGGGCAAAGGCTCTCTGGCCACAGCAGCCAGTTGACCCTCCTGCAGTAATGCCAGGTCCAGAATTACAAACCCACCCATCCCCAATATATGGGCCTCACAGGATACATTACGTGTACAGGAGAGAGTATTGAGGTGAGCTCATTTCTCCACCACGTGACAGCGCCAGAAGGTAAGTGTGTGAACCAGGCCTCAATGTTTTAACCTTTCATATTTAAGAATTAGGGCAATTTAAATCAGAATTCAACCCTTTTAGTATCAGATTAACAAATTGAACCTTAGCAATGTTATTTGCCCCGATGTTCACAAGAGCACCGTGTGAACTGGCCACTCCCAGCAGGACTAGAGATTTAAGTATGCTGACATACTGTGTTGTTGTTTTCAGGACCGTGAACTTTGACATAATAAAGTACTTGTATGACTTTTTGTGAAGACCCTATGGATGCTGTGATGACAACTAAGGCGAGCCATGTTGCCTTATCTACTTTAGCCATCCAGGGAGAGGAGACTTTGGGCTCTATTGGACTTGTCCAGAACAGGTGCTGGCTCAGCACGGGATCTGATGAAAACTCTCTAGTTGGTCTGGATGGATCTGAGCAGAGGACTCTTAACCCGAGACCCTGGAGTATTTGGAAAGAATGTGTTAATTATAAACAGCAGGGACTGAGCACAATCTGTTCTGCTCTTAATGATGTTATCTTAACACTGAGATTGCCTGAAACCCATTTTACTAAGGACTGCATTTTGTGCTATGGTGACGTCTCCCTTGTGCTTTGAACATGGCAGCAGCCTTGTTTGTATGCCCAGT
This sequence comes from Heloderma suspectum, assembly GCF_057233095.1. Taxonomy (NCBI): domain Eukaryota; kingdom Metazoa; phylum Chordata; class Lepidosauria; order Squamata; family Helodermatidae; genus Heloderma; species Heloderma suspectum. The sequence goes on from NC_139464.1 coordinate 105,609,155, forward strand.
CTTTTCACTTCCTCTCCATGGGAGCCTTTTGCATTTGTCTGCCAAAGCAGCGCAATCCAAAGGCCACCATTTAAAAGAAATTGGTATAGCAAATGCAATAAACATAAAACCAAGCTGGTGGATGCTTTTCTTCCATTTCTTGATTCTGTTGTGTTAGTCAAGAAATAACTGCCAGAACTATTTTGTGAATATCAACTTTTAAAAGCTGTTCTTAAAAATGTTTAAACTAACCATCCAGGTTTTACGGTGATTGTCACACTACATTTATGTTCAAAGACAAGAGTGCACTTCAGAAAATTACTCCCTTGTCTAAGGATATACTGGCACATATTATCGGAAGAACAATAACCATATCTAGCCTGGAGAGAAGGCCTGTGAACTCTGGGGCAGCTTCCAGACTCATGGATGACCTCCCTGTGAGAAATACATGCATCTTGAGAAGTAAGACACAATCCATTTATCATTAAGCACGGACATTGCTTGCCAGAGCCTATCCTACTTTCCCCTTTGTGGCTTCTGTATGGGATTTGCACAACCCAAACTGGGGATTCTTCTAGAGCAGGGTTAGACAACCTGGTATCCTCCAGATGTTTTGGACTACAACTCCCAGAAACCCTGAGCATTGGCCATGTTGGCTCTAGCTTATGGAAATTGTGCCTCACAACATCTAGAGGGCACTAGGTTGCCTATCACTGTTCTAGAACTTTTGAAGCATGAGGTGACTTCTCCCTTTCAAAAATATTTTTAGTTCTAGTTGTCCCAGTTGGGGGGCAGGATGTCTGTTTAGTCCTTTTTCGCCACTGTGGAATGAGGGAGGCTAATGTTTATCTTTGGGCTGGTCGTTTTCTCATGTCTTTTGATTTTCTGCAACTCATTTTTTTCCCTTGAAGTCTTTCTCTGAACATCCTCATCCTTTTTCTGGGGGTGCAAGAGGTAATGGTACAGGGTTTTATGGTACAGTATGGACTACTTAAGAAGTGTGGAGTTCGGGGTCAAAGTTGCCCAGTTGGATAGCCATTGCTTGTGCCTGACAAGGAGAAGGCTGTAGCAGTGGAACCTATCCTTTATGCCAGGTGCTAACTTAAAAAGACCAAGATAGTAAGAGAATCTTGTTTAAAAGCAGTTCTTTAGGAAAAGGCATTTTCTGCCACAGAGGTGGCTTCTCCTTAAGCTGCTCCTGAAGATAGCCCTGTGCACGCAAGCACTGTGTGCACGTAACTTCAGTGGTGCCAGAGGCCCCAGAAATAAGTCTGCCTGACCCTAGAAACATGGCTGTCTCAAGGTATTTTGGTGCCCTAGGCAAGGTACAATTTTAGTGTCTACACAGCACCAGGAAGGAAACAAATGGGTCCCTTTCTTGTGCACCCAAGAACTTCTACAAATTTGTTGGGGGGGGGGAGTTGGGGGGAAGTTAGGAAAGGGGAACCATTTGTTCCCTTCTCCCTTCAGTCTTCTGTCCTTTTACCAGCAGCAGGAGCTGGTGTTGGTGGCAGGGCCCCCCAAACAACCCCCAGGCTGGCAGCAATAGTGGCCAGGCAAGGCTTGGTGCACAGAAGAAGAAAGTGCTCTGTCAACAGTCCAGGCTGCAACTGGGCACCATTTTAAATCACAGTATTTTCCCCAGTGTGAGAGTGGCAGTGAGCTGAACCAATCAGACACTACTTTGGAGATGCACAGTCAGTAAGAGCCCTGGAGCAGCAAGGGGACAGGCCTCCAGCTGCTCCAGTGTCCTCATTGGCTGTGCTCCCCCCAAAGTTAGTGAGCTTATTGGTTCAGCTCACTGCCACTCTCACACTGGGGAAAACATTGTGATTTAAAATGGTACACAGTTGCAGCCTGGACTGACCAATACAGTGCTTTCCTTCACTGTGTGCCAAGCCTTGCCCAGCCACTATTGCTACCACCTGCCTGAGGGCCATTTGGTGCCCTGGATCTCTTGTGGCACTAGGCAGCCACTCACTTGGTCAAGTCAAAAGTCCCCCTTTCTCGCTGCAGCCTTTTTGTTGCTATGGTAGTGTTCTGTTGACCTAAAGTAGGGGTGGACAACTGGTGGCCCTCCAGGGGCTTCGTATCACTTCTCCCATGCCAGAAGCCCTGCAGCTTGGGAGGCAAGTGCTAGTGCAGGCTTGGAGTAACCATGCTATTTCATGAATAGACGGGAATCCACCAGACTGTGGCAGGTACAAGTCCATTCTAGAAATCATTCCATCTCAACTGAAACTCAGGTGTCCAATCCACATTCTCATTGAGGCGAAATTTCCTCCCCACCCACAAATTAACTCATTGTGATGCAGCAGTGTAGATATGGAAGATAAGAGTAAAAGAAATCCCAGCAAGTGGATGTGCCTTGCAACTCTATTTGGTCGGCTTCCACCATAATGCCTGATGGAGAACTTATATAGGGTGAGATGCCCAAGCTATACATGTGAATGGAATATCATCTTCCCTGTACAAATTCATGGTTGGACTTTGCTGTGGACATGCAAAAAGCACTATCGAGTCATCTGCATTTATTTTTGCATCAGAAACTGCTCGTAACATACCAGCTGCAGAACTGTTAGCTTTAGAGAGGCAGAGAGCTATGAATTATTGGATGATGGAGCACATGCCACACTGCTGAGCTTAATTCTCTAACAAAATGAATACTCATCAGCCTGGTGCTCTGAAGTGGGTTGTAATTTTCAGTTAACTGTATGCTGTTTGGGCTCATGCTAAACAGATCATCCTGTTTGGTTTTTAAATGCATTATGTAAATGGGAATCATTTTATAACTGACTGGAACCCCAATTCAACATCTGTAACTGGCACAGAATGTTTTTTGTTGGGGTGGGGTGGGGGGACAACAGACAGGACAAGGAAACACCAATTAGTTGAGCACAGGACCTAACCCTGCTGTGTTAAGTAGACCAAAAGGAGGGGGGATATTTCTACTTGTTTACATGACTGTATAATATGGAAATGACAATATGTCTTTAAAAGTCTCGGATATAACCAGAATTTTATTGAACATGCACTGGAGGTTGGGGAGGAGGGAAGAGACTGACATTCACATCTGGTATAAAACAGTATAAAATATGTATTGGCTGCAAATACAAATGTTAGGGGATAAACATGTACACAGGATCAAGCCAGTACATTGAGAATAGCTTACGGAGACTGGCTGGCACACATTATTCAACTGTGAAGTTGTTTTTCCACATCCCCTGAGAAATGTATCCACTCAAAATGTATTGTGTTTGGTTCCCCCTCTTATTAAATGGCTTTCTTACTACTTGAGAACATTTGCTGGGTAACAGAATGGGGAGGATCACTCTCTTAACTTTATTTAGGTTTCAAGTTGGTGATCAGCAGAATTCCTCAAAAATATTCTTGATATCTTCCACAAGACATTGAATAGACACACTGTTGAATTGTGCACTATTTTCATGATCTGCTTTGGTAAGTGGAAGGGGAAACACTAACCTATGGTTTGTTGCCTTACTCAGGGTTTGTCTGGAAGATGATTGAACAAACTGTGGCTTGTTTTCTCAATCTTTGGGTTGGTTGTTTACCTCCTCCTTCACTACGCTCTGACTGTACCCCAAATGTCTTTGCAGTACTGTAGTACTGGCATGTAAAGTGGCTGGGTTTTTTACCGCTCTTGCCCACCACCTGTGTACCCTGGCAAAACAACCCATGAACAGCCCATAGTTCTGGGTTTGCATGTAACCCAGAGTTACAACCTAACAAACGATAGGTTCTCTTTCAGGGTTGTCCGTGGTTAACAAACCATGGTTTGTTAGGGTGGCCATATTCACACATCACGCCAACCCAAAACTCGACAACCTATACCATGGGTTAATGTTAAGCGTGAACCTGGCCATTATGTTAGTCATCTCTAAAAGAAAATTAAAAGGCGCTAACGCATTGGCTATATATGAGAGAAACTACTCTTGTTGAATAAAAGCACAAAATGAAATACGTGTTATGTATATATAATGTGAATAAGTTGAAGAAGCCACCTTCAAGATTCCTGTTTCAAGCTAGATAGAATTTTTCATTTTTCAGTAAGCTAAGGAATACCATTTTTATGCTAAGCATTTCTCTTTTGAATGTAGTTGCCTTCCAGAAATCTTTGGATGTTTGATATGTTGCTGTAGATATATAATAAAAAATTTTGACAGCTTCCTCGGAGCTTAAAATCTGCAGTTCCCTGCGGAGACTTTTTCTCTACTGTAGCTTTATTGCCAAGTTGTCATAGTATTAATTAAATCTGGAGAATGAGCCATTGCATGTCATTTTCTATACTGAATGCCTTCATATTATGGGCTAGTCTCCATGGTAAGTGTCCATGTAAGAACCACCAGAAATCTCTGCCTCCTTTAAGAGCAGCAAAGCTCACACAGGATACTAAGTAGGAAACATAGGCTTTAAGCTATGAATGCATATAGAAGTGTGGACTTTATGTAATACTGCTTTCCCAAGGGGGAAAATGTAATTTTGTTTTGTTACTATTCTTCAGTTGATTTATTATTTTTCAAATCACTATATTTATACACTCTATTTATTATCACCATTCCATGAGCATTAAGAGTAAAATGAATTCTTGTAACTGAAATTACAAATGTTCTTTGGCATCCCATGAAGCATTATTGGGCGTTAACTATCAGTGGTCTACATACCATTTGTTGCATGAATCAAAATGTTAGCACTGTAGGTTTTCTTCTTTTTTTTTTTTAAAGATTTAAACCCCACCTCTCTTAAAAGTAGTCCAAGGTGGCAAAAAACATTACTAAGAAAACAACAAAAATATTAAGATTCAATTACAAACAGTGAGATAAAGAGAGCTTCAGCTATTGGGCGGTATAGAAATGAAATAAATAAAAAATAAAAGATACTCTTAAACAATAACAGGAAACAATCATGATTTGGATTCTAATTTGCTCCTTTGTTCCCATAAGGGAGGGGAAGGTTTCTGCCAGTGTCACCACCACCATCTGCAACCCCGAGTATTATATCCCACACCATTCCCAAGGTTCCCCACATCCTCCAGGAACAGATCTTTGTGTTTGGGGGAAGGGGGCGGGATGCAGGAGAGCTAGGAAAGCCCACTTCTTTGAATGTGAACTCTGTTCTGTTTATGGAATGAAATTTAGGCTCCAAGCCATTACCAGCCTCTGTTAACACCAGCATAAAACCATATCCTTAAAAAAGGATGAGCAGATAGAAACGAAGACAAAATAATATAGCCCAAATGCCCTTCTCAAAAGAAAGGCCTTAGCCATCTAGCAAAATGTCACAAGGAAGGGTGCAAGATAAGCTTCCTTCTTGAGGGAGTTCCAGAGCCTAGGTGCAACTACTGTGACGGCCATCTAGACCAGCTTTCCCCAACCTGGTGTCCTCCCAATGTGTTGGACTGCAACTTCTAGCATCCCTCAGCCCGCATAGCCATTGGCACCAGGTTGGGGCTTGATTTTCCTCACATAAGGTTGTTGCACAAGGAGATTTCTTCATGTAGAGGGCTCTCGATGTGGTTGGGGAAGGCTATTCTAGAAGAACAACCCTGTAAATTAGGTGAGTTGTATTTTTGTTTCTGTTGTTTTAAATTGCCTTATGCTAGTTTTAGGGCAACTGAATGCTTTTACTGTATTTTAGATGGTGTTTTATTTTTTTATATATACATTTTCTTGATAATTGGTACATTTGTGGGGAAGTGGGATACAAATAAATGGGGTTAAAGTCCTTTCCTCATCCCATTCGATTAGCCTTAAGCATTGCACCTGTTAAAGGTTCTCCTTGCTAGTATTCTGTGTCATTTGTACCATGACTGCATAGGCAATTCATTTGTAGGTGTTTTATTTTTAATTTAGGTTTGTTAGACATATTTGTCTTAGTATATATGTTTATACATTTCAAGTTTTTACACTATTTTTTACAGAATAAGTTCTTATATTTATTTAATATGAGATTATGAAAACATATTTTAATTTCATTTTTACTATCCCATTTGTATGAGTTTATAATGCTCCCAAGGAAGCATTTTTTTTCTGAAATGTACCTTGAATAAGTTTTATTTCTAGCATCTGGAAATTTTTACCTCTTTTTTTTCTGCTTGCTATTTTTTATGTTTCACAGTACAATCCTGTAGATCACTACTGTTGAATGGGATTTACTTCCAGGTAAGTGTGTATAGGATTGCATAGTTAAGCAATTCTATTGCGTTACTATTGCTAACTTCCCACCTTTTAAAAAAATTAAAATGGAAGCTTAAAGTTTTCATTAACAAGCCAGTAATGTAGCAACAGAACCATGTGCTGACATTCCTTGCTGTTTGAACTACGCTGACATGCTAGGAATCATAAAATGATTTGGAAGTGACTAGAAGCATTAACTTACCTGGTCTGCTCCAGTATTAACTATACTCACAGCTGTGTGCATTCAGTTCTCCAAAGAAATCTGACTTCTACACCTAGAAGTGAATAATAAAGTATGCCAACAAATTAAATGTACCTATATTCGTTTTCCTTACATTTCCTTATTATTTTAAGTGATGTGATTGGTTTACTCTGTGTGTTTTTATTATATATGCAGCCCCCAAACTATAGGCTATAGGGCAATTCATAAATTTGAATGAATGAATGAATGAATGAATGAATTCTGCTTCCAAGATTCAAATTTTCAAAGAAATGGAAACATTTATCTTAAGGACTAGGATGGTACAGGATTAGCCCCAGGATCAAAGGGCCAAAGACTAAAGAGCAGGGCATGGGTGCTTTACTAGGCAAATGCCTCAGTTTAGGGCGAGCAACTTGGGGCCCTCCAGATGTTTTGGCATATAACTCCCACCAGCCCTAGCCAGTATAGCCATTGGTGAGGGATGAGAGGATCTGTAAACCAAAACATCCAGAGGGCCACAAATTGCCTACTCCTGCCTCCGTTCCTGCATTGTGTGCCTTTAATTTCTCAGTAATTATTCTGTGGACATTTCCAAGCTATGGTTCTATGCAACCATAAAACATGCTTCAGTGAACAGCATCGTTTATTCTACTAATTTCCAGTCCAATCCTTACATTCACTTGACAATAAACCCAAATTATTGAAATTGAACTTACTCCCCATAAATATCTTTAGGAATTCAGCCTTGATATCATTATCTGGGGCCAAACATGGCAAACACAATTGACTGGTTAAAATGGAACACACTCTCAAGTCCTCGAGACTGAATTAAGTGCTTTTTAGAGTAAAACCATAGCCTTGCATAACTCTTTGTAAGTAATGGGCATCCTTCACATTATTTGGGATTTAGTACTTAGTGAAACAAAAAACAAACCTCTATGCTTTTATCTCAAAACAAAGACCACTTCCCAAGAAACGAGCCAGGAGTAGTAATTTGTTCAGGTTTCCAAAGACATGAGTTCTGAGATAAGCATGTAAAAAGACTGCACTTTCTGTGAAACAGAGAGTAAAATATTAAAGAAGCTACTTTAAGGCTTATAATATGGGGGGGGGTAACAGAAAAACATTTTGGGCTTGATGCCTTTTAGATAAATACTTTTCATTTAGAAAAGTTGTTTTATTGTGGAATGGGAAAGATGCACGAAGAAGAAATAACTTAAAGGAAATTAGTACAAGTGTAATCTGGGATGGTATAAAAGCTGGAAAGGAACAGGCTGGGACAGCCCCTGTATTAAAAAACAAAACAAAACCCTAATACCAAACAGTGGGGTGTGTTAGAGACACTTGAGAACAATACTTTAGAATTCAAAACTTTCCAATATTATACTTACTAACCTCTTAACAACCAGAAACCATCTGGAACAGAGTGGAATGGCCTGGAACACCAACATCTGTGCTAGCCAAACCAACCAAATTCACCAGTCATACATGACTAGATGGTACTGATGCGATAAACCACAGAATCCACATTACAGAAAACAGCCCACAATGCCAACTACCAGTTGAGCCAAACCATCCAAATTCATTGGTCACACATAACTAGATGGGATTGATGCAATAAGCCAAGAAACTTCCACGGGAAGGCTTTTACATCATCCCATCTCATCTGTCTCTTCGAATAGAATAGAAAGGCTCAAAAACTGCTCAAACCCCTTATGACCAACAAAGTGCTATTTGAAAGCTCATGATGTACAAAGCAAATGGCGGGGTATAGTTTAAGTATAGCTGTTCATGGATCTTGAATTCCACTGTAATGTCTTTCAGTGCAGCTAAGCCATTGGCAGTCGGAGGGCTTGTGACATCTCAACACAGATCTGCTGTAACATCAGAGCAGATTAGCCAATGGCATCAACAGTCAAGCAGTCAGAGGTCAAGGATGAGATTGCAACAGTGAAGAGATTGCAAGACAAGGAAAAGTTTTTACTGAATGTAATATGTACTGGTGGGCCCTTTTACTAGAATGTAAAATGAAGTGTGCGTGTTTTTTAAATAAAAATTAGATACTATGTATCACAACAGTTGCATCATTTATAAAGTCCCTAATGTGCTACACACACACACACACACACAATATATATATATATATATATATCTCGAGCATAATCCTGCAAAGGTTTGTCACAACCAGCAATTCAATTCTATTAATCAAGTTTACTTCGAAGAAGGCCCACGGCGTTCAAGGGGGTTTCCTCCCTTGTATATGTGCTTAGAGTTGCAGCTTGTTACTGTTAAGCATTGCATGTGATCACACAAAATTATTTTCTGGGTGGGCCTGTGTGTCCATTTGTCTACAAGCAAATGATCCACACTGTTAAGGATTGAGGATTAAGGCTAATCTCAGACTCATCATTAGTCTAAACCTTTCCTCTCTTCCCCCTTTGTGATCTACAATGGTGGCAATGCCTTGTGCTGGAGATTAGGGCATTGTTACCATTGGAGTGCAGAAAAGGGGGCAGGGGGGTTATTTTGACCAATAACAAGTCTGAGATTGGCCTTAACCCTCAGTCCTTAAGGTTGCATCAGTGTGGATCATTGAACTATATATCACTCTCTCACATACACACGCACACACTTTAAATGGCATTAATTCCCAGTGAGAGGAGCTCTCTAGGTTACTTGCCTGCTAGGATCTTTTATTCATGAGCAGCATGTCCTATATGTTTGCCACCTCATTTGAGCTACAAAACTTATTTATGAGGGAGGAAAGCCAATCTTTTAACATCATGTGTCTCTGCTGTGAACAATTACAAGGTGTAGTAAGTTAGGCATACCTCACAATAAGCCTGCTGTAACCTTTGTAGCTAGGAGGCTTTTCAAGGAACATGTTGCTGGTAGCAAGTAACATCAATCAAACGCACAGTTCTATGCAGATGAATTCATACAATGTCTTCGTAATTTATTCACGAGAGTGAAGAGTGAACCTTGATTGTCAGGTGCCCTAGTGGTTTTTTTCCTTGGAGCTGTGCAGAATTACATTGTGCTAGTGTGAGGGGCTCCTAGCGCAATGCCAATCGCGTTACCTGGCAAGATAACTTTTCCAGGAAATCCAGTCACACCAGCTAATGCTATTAGAGTTGCATTAGACATCTGTTGTGATAGCACAATGTAATTTATGACAACACTCATGTTGCATTAGAGACTTCTCACCATGTGCAAATATTCACCCCTTTCAGTCCTGTTTGGTGTCATTGTGACTCACGTCGTTTCAGCTCCGTTTCCACCCTAGCTACTGTCACTTTCTCTTTCCTGGATTAGTGAGAAGGATACAGTCAACCAATCGGGAACCACACAGTGAACAAGATGACGTCACAATTCTATGTGTCCAGTCAGATTTGGCTATATGAGGATATTACTTGGAGACAAGTGCACAAGTTCTTGGAGAGCAAGAAAAATGAATATTTTCTCCAAAAGTGCCAAAAGGGAGGAGGGGTTTTTATTTGGACACTTCTGAAAATATTCACGAAATCTATGAGTAGTTTCTGCTCACCACTTTTGACGCAATATGTTGCATCCTTGGGATGGTTGCTGGAGTGATTTCAGCAGGCGAATATGTCAAAAGTTGAGAGAATAAGTTGCGCATACAACTTATTGATACAGAATCCTGTAAACAGACTGGGTTCTTTGACGATCATGTGGCCTACGCGTAGATGCTGAAGGCCTTTAGTCCAGCCCGCATGGGTGCCCGAGTCAGCCCTGTGAAATGTTGCTACTAAGCTCTCTTGTAAACTGCAGGCTGTGTGGAGCATGGGTTTTTTGTGTGGAGGATGACATGCTGGGAAGGGAGGTTAACATGCGTGTGTGTGAGAGAGGGGGCGGGGAGAGAGTTTGGGTGATCCATTCTAGCAAAATACTTTAATGCAGCGCTACAAAGGTCTGATCCAAGCAGAACAGTGTAGCGTTAATTTATTTGAAGGCACTGAAGGGGTGGGGTGGGGCTGAATGTAGGGCAAAACATGTAGGTTGTAAACACAAAATCGTTCAATTTCAAGCAGAAGCTAATGCACCCTCCACTTCCATGCATAGAAACTTCAGTGTGAGCAAAGGCTTATCTATCTATGTCTATGCAAGTAGATGCTGTCCACGTTACCACCACCCCTTTTTTTTTTGCGGTGGATGGATCCCACAAGAATGACCTGCTCATGCAAGCATTTATATGTGCCATTTTACATTAAAAGGTTTCATATATGGCAGTGGAGAGTGCCTGAGCCTTAGTCTTACTCCCCTGCTTTGCAGCATCTGACCTAAACACCTGGGCTATCTGCTTCTAACTGAAAAGTGATCCTTACTCTTAAGGCAAAAACCTCTCAATTAATGCTATTTTTATTCAATAGTTTTAATTATGACTGAGGATTGGTATAGTTCAATACTGTATCTGCCGTTCCTAGTATCAGGCATGCCTATGATTATGACTTGTATGAGAAATATAAATATAATTTGCAAAATATATTAAGTAGATAATCTTTTTCTATGCCTTTGTAATTTACAGATCCTCTATATTTCTAGGAAAAACATGTTTCTGGTGAAACACGAGTTTTCAATATATTGTTTCATCACAAGAGGGGCCTTCTTGATATATGGCTGCAGCCGCACACAGGACAGGGATTGCACAGGACATGATAATGTGTTCTCAGGTCCAAGAGCTCTACCCTGTAGAAACAGGGAGACAACACTATGGCTGGGGTTGATAAGTCAGAATGCAGCAATCATCGTCTTTCCATTGCCAATGAGGGCAGGTGATTTCTGACTCTGAATCATGTATAGGAGCAGTAATCCCATTATCAATCATCAACAATAAATATGCCACAGCAGGCATTCATATGGCTTGCCGTGATATGCAGGAGCCATTACCATGTACAGAGCAGCACAGGGCTATGCTAAATAGCATTTCGATTATCAGGGGTTCAGATAAACAGAGTGCTTACACTGGGTAGGGCTGTGTAGGGGCAGACAGTCAGTTCCAGATAAGCAGGGATTTCTGAAGCTCTGAAAATTTTTGAACGCTCTATAGCATGTGGTGCTTAAAATGTTGCATGTAGAGCAAAGTACTTGTCTTTTCCATGCTGTAAAATTCACAGCTTTAGCTGCTGTTTTATAGATATGTTAAGCTCTCTGTACGAACTGTATGAAACATGGGTAAGGCTGATTTAAGTTTCCTAGTAGAAACCTTTGCAGAGTCCCATGATTACTAAGTAGTAATGTTTGATTAACACTGCCTGCCTCCCTGTACCAAGGTGTAATGGCAGATAGATGGCTTTTGCATCTACTTCATTGCAGTTTCATCTTCTGAAGATTTAGGAAGCAATTTATGGATATCACTGTTGGAGGGCTGGCAGAAAAATGTGGTTTTTAATGGGCCTGATTTAAGTGTAATGGATAAGAAATCCAAATGTTGAAATAAATTTGTTATTTGTATAAATCTGTATTTGGACCATGGATATTGGACATTGTTATGGGTTACCCAGAGCTTTGTGGCTTATGGATGTAACAAACGCCTGTACTACTTTGTAGCACAATAACTATTCTGTTGTGTCCTGTGGAAAATACCGTAAAGCTGCAACTCTATGCTGCAGTAAACTAAAATAGCTAATGTAGTAGTGCTGTCACACAGTCGTGAATGTGCCAATCCTTTTCATTGCTTGCTAATTACTAGGGTGACTATTTTCCTGTTAGTAACCTTTTCTTCTTTTTTTCTTATACTGTACTTCAACAGTCAATATGTGAAATTTACTTCTAGAATTTATATCATGTTTTACCCACACTAAAATTGCACAATGTTATTTACAATGCATCAGTGAGCTAGGGTTATAGCACAGAATACTGTTCCTGACTAAAAACAATATGACAAAAAGAATCTCAACAATTAACATTCAAAACTTACAAAAGCAGAAGGTACACACAACAGAGGCTTGTATTCTGTGTACTGTTGGGCTTTGAGCTGCCAGGGATTAAGAGCTCTTGGTCCCTATTTCAAGTTACTGTATTCTAACCCCAAAACTTCATAATTCAAAGTCTGTAACTTCATCATCACTACCCTATTCTCCTCATCCCATCCTATTTTTCCTTTTGCTTTCTAGGCTTGGGTAACTAGCAGTTAATCTACACTAGAGTAACTTCAACATCTCGCTCGTTTGCATGGTACACGATGGGACTTGCCAAACTGTTGTCCTCATACTATTTCTGCCCTTAGGACTCTACAGGAATGCATACTGAAGTAATAATAGACTGAGTACCTTTGGCACAAATAAGGAAATAGGTTATATCTATCCTTACAAATCTGTGGTTTGAATACCAAGGGCAGGTTCCTGGGATTGCAGCTGGGTTACACCAATATTCCACCGGGGGTGTTGTGGTAAACACACAAACTGCGAAGGGGTCTGGCATCTGTAAACACACAGTAGACACACACCAACGAGCTGCAGTAACTTGTGCAAGTCCTGGAATTTTAGGGACACCTGTCTCTCCTTTACGCTATATGTGTTTATCAAAGCAAGCACCGGTGGAACACAAGTGAGAGACAAAAAGCATGGAGTAACACTTAGGAAGAGCTATAGTGAATCCCATTCATGCATTTTAATGAGGACTCCTTCGAAAATAACAAATGCCAAGGTGAATCTGAGTGCAGAAGAAACTCATTCAATCACTTTCTAAAACAAGGGGTAGAGGCAACGTTGTATATGATCTTATTTAATTATTATACTAGTGGTGTTGGATGTATCAGGATTAAAATACTGGAAAGGCTTTCATTAACAGCATAATTATATACAGATGTTGCTATTTTATTTATGACTTTATCCCCATATGTGACTGTAACCAAAATTCTGTTCCTGTACCTATAACAGAGAAGCCAAATTCCTCTACCCTGTATTCCGCTGTAACCACACATCCATCATAACCAAAGAGCCTGGAATTCTGAATTAAACATCTAACGTTTTAATATTAACAGTTTATACTGAAATTATACAATCTGGACATAGCTGCATGAATATACTTAATTTGCGTTGCACACATCTGTACAACATTTGGGGAGGAGGTTTTATGTTGAATAATACTGAATGTATATTAGGCTTTGGGCTTAGTCTTTTTTCCTTTGGAGAGACTAGGGAAGAAAGTTTCATAGCAAATTATAGAAAAGGATACAGCTGTAAGAATATGAAGAACAGAGGGAGGGATAGACCCCCACCCCTGCTGAGTAAAGGAGTTCATGATCATTGGGATCCTTGCCAAGATACCTGTTTTTATTCCATGGGGTGTCAATAATTTTCATGTTTTTCTTTGTAAATATGAGGGCTAGAACCATTTTTAAATTAATGTTGAGATTAAAAATGTGGAATTCAAATCGAAAGGCATTTTGCAACTATTAAATCTTTCCCTTGACTGATTTTTTGTGGCAAGATCAAAGATGGTCAAAGTGGTGGGAAAACATGTGAGGGTCACAAATCAAAGACTGTCTGGATCTCCATAAAATCCCATGTTTAAGGCAGAGTGGTTGCACAATGAAAGCTTCATCTGGAAGCACTCCAAGTCTCTGCTTTCCATGTGCAAATGCATGTTCTGTGCTCACAAATACTAGTGAAACATTTATCAACATTAAGATCTCTGCTGCTTGATCAGTAGAATTAACACATAGCATCTGACTGTACTGAAGTGAATGCTTCATTGCCATTAGGGCTGGGGCCAGGAGAGTAAGGGTTGCATCCAGATTTGTGCTGGATCAATTGCACTGGCAGAAGTGGAATCCCACACTCACTCCTTCCCACATAAAAATACTACACAGGTAGTCAAGAGATTCTACTGAATGAGGTGAGGTGAGGTGAGCTGTGGTGTGGGCAGAAGCAGTGTGGGGAATCCCCAAATTCAGACCTGTGGCCATTGCTCTACTCCACACATTAGAGGAAACCATTAAACAATCCTGGAAAGCCTTCTCCATTGTACCACTGATATCTAAATGTCTGGAGGGTATGTACCACCTGCAAGAGGCAAATACTGACTACCTATCCAACATTCAGCCCCAAATTCGATGGTCATGGAAGCTGTGCAGGGCAAGGCCTGTAGGGCTCACTTCTCTCCAACTGACAAGGTGGGCAGACACCTGAACTTACTCAGGAGGAAACTATATTCCTCCGCAGCAGTGGGCTTTAAAATATTGAACTACCAGGCAGCAATGTCTGGGTACTAGTTATTGCTTTGGGATAAAGTGGGCCGGCGTCTTGAGCATCTTTCAGATGGCAAAAGGAGCTTGGTCACCTCTTCCAATCAGAGGCTGTCCAGGCAGCAAATAAACACATTGCACCACTAAGTCAACTCACAGGTGCTAGCGGGATCCATAGCGCTACATCGCTATGCCTGGTTGAGGTTGTCTGGTCTTCTGCAGAAAACCAGAAACCATATAGAAAACCTACCCTTTGATGGGCAAGGCTTGTTTAAAACAAAAACTGACAATGCGCTCAACTCAGTACAGAAAGCCCATACCACAGCACATTGTATGGGGTTTGTCTCAACAACTTCCCAGGCAACTGCACGGGTTTCATTCATCTGCCACTCGGTACCAACCTCATCAGCAATCTATAGCACAACAACATCAGCAACAGCAGGCACAGGCGACTTAGTTGGGGAAATCATTTCCATCTTCCAGGTTCCACAGCTGTCGAAGTTAATCTGCCAGCAGGCGCAGCAGTGCCTTTGACTCGTTCCCTGCTATTCTCCCTTGCCTTGTAGCCCAAATGCCCATTTTTGGAACGTGTCTATCTGCTTACCATCCAGCATGGCACAATATTACATCAGATTCCTGGATCCTTGCCATAGTCCGGAGGGGCTAGTGGATCGAGTTCAATACTTTCCCTCCAGTTGGTACCATGTTGGTGACTACTCCACCCCCGTTCCTCCATACCAAAGTGCAGACCTTCCTCCAAAAGGGAGCAATCAATCCTGTCCCACAAACTCAACTTCACGACTGTTTCTGTTCAAGGTACGTCATGGTACCGAAAAAGGATGAAGGACTACAGCTGATCATGGACCTTCAACAGCTAAATCTGTTCATCTCACCAGGACGTTCCACATAGTTTCTCTGGCATCTATCCTGCTTCTAGTCCCTCAAGATTGATTTGCCTCTATCGACCTCAAAGACGCCTACTTTCACATCGCCATAGATGAACCACACCAACACTATCTCCACTTTGCCATTGGCACTGATGCCTACCAGTCCCGGGTGCTGCCCGTTGGTCTTGCCACCATGCCAAGGGTGTTCTCCAAATGCATGGCAGTGATCTGCTCCCACCTGTAGCTGCAGGGTATAGAGGTCTATCTGTACATAGATGATTGGCTGTTGGTGGCTGGATCAACAAGATTCAACTCTTCAGTTGATAGAGGTGACCTTCAGGAGCTTGGAATTTTCATCAATGCGGAGAAATCACATCTCATGCTGACAAAGCAGATTCCATTTATAGGGGACTTATTGAACTCCCAACTGGGCCACACCTTCCTACCTGATGTCAGGGTAAAGGCACTGACTTCCCTGGTGTTAGAACTGCAAATAAGCAGATCTACCATGGCTGTCAAGGTCCAATGCCTACTGGGTTTATGGCCGCAACAATGGCTGTTGTTTGCTCAGTTGCAACTTGGTTGCAAATGAGACGACTCTCAAACTGGGCTCATAAGCAACTTCAGTACCAATCAGGATGCCTGTTGAACCAGGCTCTGTCTGCCCCTGGACATCAGAGACTCCTTCCAGTGGTGGTCGGTACTGAGCAATCTAAGCAAGGGCATGCCATTCCTCCAGCCCTAGCCATCCAGGGTTGTGACTACAGATGCGGCCAACAAGGCCACACAGCACATCAATCTGGTGGAGTTAAAGGCAGTAGACAAAGCACTTCATGCATTCAAACTAGACCTGATGAGCAGACTGGTCCAGGTCACTTCAGACAACATGACTGTCATTGCATATTTGAATAAACAGGAAGGCACCAGATCCCTTCTGTTGCTCAACCTTGTACTCCAGATCTTCGAATGGTACATAGCCTGTTGAATTGGACTAGTGGCAATACATGTGACTGGTGTTGACAATGTCCTGGCTGATCAACGTAGCTGGACCATGCTGACCTCCCAGAAGTGGGAGTTGGACAGAACAGTTCTGAAAAGGCTCTTCCAGCTTTGGGGGGTGACAGAGATTTACCTCTTTGCCACAAGAGAGAATGCAGTTTGCACAACATTCTCCAACAGAGTGGGCCAAAGCTCAGGCTCAGTGGGAGATACCTTTTTTTTTCAGTAGACAAGGGTGCTGTTCTACATGTTCCCTCCCTTTCCACTGATAACCAGGGTCCTAGCAAAGATAGCGGCAGACAGGACCACGTGCACCATGGTGGCCATGTCAACCTTTGTTCACCCCACTCCTCAAATTGGTGAAGTGCTGGTACTGACGGCTCCCATCGTGTCTGTCTGTCCTCACAAGAGAGAAAGGCAGATTTCAACACCTGGATCTGACGAGATTCCACATGACAGCATGGAAGATTGGGTCGTGGATGGTACTTTGGTGCTAGCAGTGATCCAGAGGATCATGGATGCCTCCTGTAAGCCATCTATGCACCGTTCCTATTCAAGGAAATTGACTGCTTTTTCTGCATTTGCACGCTGGTGCTCTTCGCAACAAATTATCCAGCTTCTCCTGTCTCTTTTTGAGAAGGGACTCAAACTGTTATCTCTAAGAATGTACCTCTCTGCTGTTTCTGCATTTCACCCTCCTATTGAGGAATTTTCCGTATTCTCGCATCCAACAGTGAAAAGATTCCTAAAAGGGATCAGGAATCTAGCACCACCAGTCTGCCCTACAGTACCAAGCCGGACCCCTTCTGTGGTGCCTAAGGCACTTTCATCAAAGACTTTTGAGCCGCTGGTGACTACAGACCTACGTCTCCTCTCGTGGAAGGTGGTGTTTCTAGTGTCCATTATATCTGCACAGTGTGCCAGTGATCTCTGTGCTCTCAGAGTAGACCAGCCTTATCTCACCTTTCACCAAGGTAAAGTGGTGCTCAGACCTGACCCTGCCTTTCTACCTAAATTGGGTCGGAGTTTCATCTAATTCAGGACATTGTTTTGCCTGTTTTCTTCACCTCCCCATTACACCTTAGAGTTGAACCTGCATATGCTCAATGTTTATCGTACAATGTATCAAGCAGTTGATGACTGATTTCAGTTGTGACCTTGCCTTTTTGTCTACTATGACAGCAAGCAAAAAGGCCAGCCTCTCTTGACCCAACACTTTGTGTTGTGGGTCATTAAGACTATCGTGCTATTGTATGAGCTGGCTGGACTTGAACTCTCTGCCCCAGTCTGAGCTCTATTCGTGTGGTAGCGACGTCGGTTGCATTCGATGGGGTTGCCATGACTGAATTGTGCCACTCTGCAACTTGGTTGACACCATTTACTTTTATTTGACATTGTAGACTGGATGTTCCGGCTAGAGCTGACTGTACATTTGGTCATGCCGTCCTCTCCTCTGTATTGTAGTAGGACATCAACCCCTCATCCATTGTAAGTTAGCTTGCTATTCGCCCATATGTGTGATGCATAGAGCCCACAAAGAAGAAAGACAGCTTACTGCCTGTAACTGTAGTTCTTCGAGTGGTCATCTATGCATTCACACAGTCCACCCACCGTCTCCTCTTCGGTGTCATACTTGAGTTTGATGTGGGTACTGAAGGTATCCTTTTGTAATTTTTCTCTTGGCTATGAGGCCGCAATGTTGGTCTTAAGAAACTGAGGGAATAAGTGGGAACCTGCTGGGGACAAGCACACTGGACAGCAAGGGAGGGGTTCCTGCCAAAAATCTCAGCTATAGAAGCTTCCCAAATTGAGGCTCCACACAGGCACAGAGCCCATATGTGTGAATGCATAATGACCGCTCGAAGAACTACATTTGCAGGTAGCAGCCTGTCTATATCAATGGGACCTGCAACAAAACGTTGTGGTGTATCCTCACTTCCTAACAGGAGAGCTTCTGTTCAGAGTGCCAGCCACATCCTACTGCAGGATACCCCATTCCATTCCTGCCCACCCTAGTTTGCTGGTTTTCTTTTTGAACTGACACATCATTCTGTGGCTACTGAGCATGCTTAGTCCTCACTGGCCTTTGTTGGGCTGGGGTTCTCCCTTTAGGCTTACACACACACACACACACACACACACACACGAGAGAGAGAGAGAGAACTTCTGCAAAAGCATGTTGATACTTCCCTCTTGTTTCTCAGTGGTTTGAATTTGGCTGTAACTGTGGTTTCTAGTTCTGGAAGTAAACTGTGGTTCGGTTGGAACAGTGGTTTCCAAGTTTGGCTCCAATCCTGTTGACACTTGGGTTTAGAGAAAATTAGATGGAATGATGGGAGTACCCAATGTCTAGCTGATTCTCAGTTAGGTACTGCTGGAAGAAAAGAAGGGAAGGCCAGAACACACCAGCAAAACCAAGATCTCTCCTGTCGCTGGTGTGTACTCTGGTCACTGTCTCTGTCGCCTTCCAAGCTGGCTCCTAGGTTTGTAAAAATGTTTGCACTCCTGATATAATGTAGAATTAGAAAACATTTCTGTGTTCCCAGGAAAATGCTTTATCCCAAATTAGATTTACAGAGCTCTCTTTTCTCTGTGTAAATCTCATGGATTACACATTTATTTTAAAGATGGGTGTCAATCATCTAAAAATAAACACAGGATGAAAGTTCTGTTTACCATGGGATTAATAATTACCTCATTGATATGGACCAGAGCCCACCAACCCTGCAAAGCATTTCCTGTCCAATTTGACATACTGTATGCTTAGAAGATAATGCTGTATGATTTATTTCACTCAATACTTACAAATATTGGTTCAAGGGGTCATTGCAAACGAAACCAAATGGAACAATCAGTAGCATTAGAAATATTCAGGAGTTCCACCACTGCCCCCTCAAAAGCTTATCTACAGGAAGGCTAAGGTTAACTGGAAGGAGGAAAGGTATCTACATTCCAGCTATAGGGAAAGAACTATTTTTTACCTAGTCTAAAAGCCACAAACTTTACAAAGTAAGTACTAAGAGGTGAAACCAAGGTCCTGTTTAACTCATGAATCAATAGATCTGTTTGCATCCTTGAACTGTAATGTCAATGATGAATGATTGCCTAAAGACACTCAAACATAAAGCCAGTTTAAATTATATATACATTCTGGTCTATAATGCCACATCTGTGCCAATATCCAGCATATAACCATCTATCAAGAAACTTCATGAGATTTAATAACTTGAATCACACCTTCCTGAGATAAGTCTAAATTTAATGGATATAAAAATATTTTGCCTATATCTTATAATAAAAACATTCAGCAAATTGTGGGTAATCCAAAACTGGTTGCATAGTAATATGATGCTGAAAGAATTAATCATATTTCAAATTAATTTAAAACATTGTGGTAGGTTACTTTAACTCCCACTCCTCTGCTAAATTATGTCATTACTTAAGATTGTCTTGTGATCATTTATTATGAATAGACATTAATATAAATATATGTATAAAAACATACAAAGGGTTCATTATTTCAAAGCAAGTATTTATTCTCTAATGCTATTTTATTTGTTTATCAGAATAAGACTAAATTCCTTTTCACAAGAAGCCTACAAACCAAGTGTGTTTTGCAATTCAAATGAGCTCATAAGAATTTAAGGGGGAAAATATGCAACCTGCCATAATAGCATGAAGTTTCCATATGAAAATTGTATCACCAAGTGTCTACCAATTTCAGATTAAAAATCAAAAGGAGCCATTAAAAGAAGAGCATGTTGTCTCCAATGTGTGGTGCTCAGACATTTATTCCTTCCCTGAGGGGAAAAACGCCCGAACGGCATGACTTTGGATATACAATCCATAAATTATCAAGTCATTTCTCACTTGTGGAATTAATATCAGCCTACTCCCCCACATCAGCTTGAGACCAGAGAAAGCTAAATTTACAAACATTGAATCAATACGTCTGTGCAACTTAATAAACAGTATGACATTCGATAACTCCAGTAAAGAGGCATTATGGCTAATCATCTGCTTTTTCAGTTTGTTTGGAAGTGTCTGTCAGTGTGTGTGGAGCTGCTAGACACTGTGGTGAGTCAGTTCCTATTGGAAACATCATAAAGTCAGTGGAAGAAAAAAAGAATTTGGTACCAAACAGAAACTACAAAAATATCACTAAATATAAAACCCAAGGATTGATCGTGATAAACTGAACAACTATTATGTGGGCTCATGACAACATAAAAATTAAGACGCTTGGGGGCGGGGGTATTGTTTGTTAGTTGGATGCCCAGGTCCTGAGAAAGTTTTGTTGAGTTTTTAAGACAGGTCAAGAAGTGCCAGGGTTATTTTTCCCATAACCCTTGATTCAAATGATATGCATCATTGCATTCTCTAAATACAACCCGTTATCCACCCATCTCTGTAGCAGTTCTGTCCGCCTCCAAGGCTGAAGAGGAGGCCAGAGGTCTTCCTAATTATACTATTTCCTAGATTGGTTTCCACAAAAGCAAGAGTACTTTATTTTACAGTGAAGTGCCACAAAACTTGTGTGCAACCCCTGTGCCATCAAAGACCTACATTGCTGTACTAAATGTTATAAACAAATATGGATGTTGATCACAATAACAGAAGCTTAGTTTTCACATCATGAAGAACTGAATTGCCTTGCGATGACTGGATTGTTCTTTGAAGATATTGTGAACCCTGAACCAACCTGGACAGAAGTGACTCTACTTCATTGTCTTGGAATAAAATGATTGCCAGTGAAAAAACGATGTTCTAGGCACAGAGATAGATCCAGGAGCCCTAAAGACTAAGAAGCACACAGTAAAGGCCTGAGAAAGGTGGGCAGAGACGGGGGATGGATGGAGAGTTTCAGTTCTTTCCCCAGCCTCATTTCTCGTCCTCTTCTACTGTAACCCTAACTGTAGCCTATTTACTTTTTACTTGCATAGTAAAGTAAAAAGGACCTTCTCTTTGTATACATTCAGTTTGTGGATTGCTGCCCCCCCCCCAACTTTGTGCATCCAGCCAAGGGTCTGAAAAGGGGCACCACATGCATAGATCAGCACACACATAGGCGCTCCATGTGATTGGAAACTCCAACTGTGCAAGTTCCAATTGCGTGGAGCAACACCGATGCATGCATAGTATCCTGGAGGAGGGCATGGCTGGCTGGCTGCACTCTGAACAGGAGCACACCTGTTGGGGCGTGAGAATACTGCAATATTTTGTTGCAGGTCCAATGTGTTGTATAAATTGAAATATCCACATCCATTCCCCTAACACAACCAAACTGACTGTAAGACCATAGAACCTAAATTAGATTAAAAGGACAATAGTCCCAGGTATCATAAGCCTCCCTAGGGCACTCACAACCATAATATACAGTATACACACATTTATATTTCTGACAGGTACCATTTTGCTGCCAATTTCCAAGCAAAAATAGTTTATTAAAGCTGCAACCACAGTCTGAATACTGTATCAGCTCGGAAACTAGACTGCTAGGGTCTCGGAAATCAAGTATGTCCAGATAAACTTTTAACAAATGTATTGGTTGTTGATTCCTTCCTTTATTTACTAAAGAAAACAAAGCACATGGCATTTATTAGGTTTACCAAAATTGATAGACCCAGATCAGCTGTGTTCTTCCAAGTTGTAATTGTCTATATTATATAAACGCACCACTATTATTAGTGCAAAATGAATTCCATACAGCCCTAGTGTATAAACATTAGAAGCTCATATTTAAAGATGTTCTACCTTGACATAAGTTTTGACTATTTTAAAAATTGTTAGAACATCCAATAAAAATTAATATAGATGTAGTGGTTTGTTACATTTTATTACTCTTAGTTCAGGGATGTTAAGTAGCATGGCTGTTTTAACAACATGTTTGTATTTTTCATAATTAGTGAAAACTGTAAATGAAAAACTGAAGGTGAATTCAGATAAGACAGAGGTTGTCCCAGTTAGTCAAAAGCACAAACCTGTGCTTGATGGGGATACATTCCTCCTGAAGACTCAGGCTTGCAATTTAGGTATAGTCCTGGATTCAGCCCTGATTTTGGATGCCCAGGTTTTGGTGGTAGCCAGGAGAGTGTTTGCACAGCTGAGACTAGTGTGCAAACTGTGCCTGTTCCTAGAGGTGTTTGATTAGATCACAGACACACATACCTTAGTTACTTCCCATTTGGACTACTATAACATGCTCTATATGGGGATGCCTTTGAAAACTGTGCGGGAACTTCAGCTGGTTCAGAACGCTGAGGCAACATTGATGACTGGGGCTGGTTATAGGGAGCACATGACTACCTTGTTATAACAGCTTCACTGGCTACCAGTCACTGGCTAACCAGGCACAATTCAAAGCACTGGTTATGACCTCTAAAGCCCTACACAGCTTGGGACCAGGCTACCTGAAAGACCATGTTCTCCCATGCAAGCCTGCCTGGGTTTTAAGATCTTTGGGGGAGGCCCTTCTTTCAGTACTGCTGCCATCAGAGGCATGTTTGGTGGTGATGTGCCTTCTCGGTGACATTTTTATTCAGGCAGGCCTTTGGCATATAAGCTCGTTTGTTACTGAGGGAGGGCTTTAATTGGTTAGTGCACTTTATTTCTTTTATTGTTGCGTCTTTAACTGCATTTTTATGTATTTGTTTTTGTTGTTTTAATTAAGTTTTTGTTTTTAATCTGGATTTTATCATTTGCTGCCTTCAGCATCATTTTTTGGCAGAAAGGTGAGTTATAAAATAAACAAATAAGAAAAAAAGAAAGCATATAAGATCTACTATCGAACAATTGTTAGAACACCCAGTGAATGGGAAAGAGAAGGAGGGGAAGAGGAGCAGCAAAAGCACAGAGGTAGACCAGCATGGTCGCTCTGCTGCAATCTGCATGGGTCAGAAGTGGAGTTAGTTGCAAGTAATCCCATATCATACCATTCCAGATTATTTATTAATCCAGATGTGCTCTTACTTCCTGACACATCAGACCATCGTCATTGGGGAGGTATGGAGAATTGTTCTTAGCATTTTTCACTGGCATAATCAGATGCTTAGGGTGCAATCCTGTACAGCAGGGGTGGGCAATTTGTGGCCCTCCAGATGCTTTGGCCTACAACTCCCATCAGCCCTAGCCAGGATAGCCAATGGTGAGGGATCATGGGAGTTGTAGGCCAAAACATCTGGAGGCCCACCAGTTGCCCACCCCTGCCGTACAGGCTTCCCTAGGACTAAGCCCCATTATCCACAGTGGAACTTACTTCTGAGTAAAATGCATATAAATGCAATGCATGTTGTACAGTTTACTTCAGAGTCTACAGTGGAGGTACTTACTTACAATGTTGCATAATATTTTTAGAAACAGCATTCACCTTCTCAAAATTAAGCAAGAATTATGCAAAACGTTTTACAATTTCTGGAAATATTCTTTTTGCATAAGTAAAGTCCACATTTTAGTCCACATTTACAAACAATAGGGGTTCGAATAACACCAGATATGGACAGAATCTTATGAATCATGCCCAAGCGTTGAAGATCTTTCTTTGACAGTGGGAGTATAATATTAATAATCTAGAGTATGCTATTGTAACTCAGTTAATATGGTGTCGGTCTGTCTACATGCATTTTTCTCCAGAAATCTTTCATATATGTGAAAGCTTACATAACAATTCATATGTCAGTTAAGTTTACTGTTATCTAAATTAAGGAAACCCCTTCATGGATCACTGCCTTGTTGTGGCGAAGGGGCTTGCGCAACTCAATGAAGCCGCAAGCTATGCCGTGCAGGGCCACCCAAGACGGACAGGTCATGGCGGAGAGTTCTGACAAAATGTGGTCCACTGGAGAAGGAAATGGCAACCCGCTCCAGGATTCTTGCCAAGAAAACCCCATGGAACATATCACAAGGCTAAAAGACATGACGCCAGAAGATGAGCCCCTCAGGTCGGAAGGTGTCCAGTATACTACTGGGGAAGAGCAGAGGGAATTTCCAAGTAGCGCCAGAAAGAGTGAAGCGGCTGGGCCAAAGCCGAAAGGACACTCAGCTGTGGATGTGTTTGGCGGTGAAAAGGAAGTCTGATGCTGTGAAGAACAATATTGTTTAGGAACCTGCAATGTAAGATCAATGAATCAAGGTAAGCCGGAGGTGGTCAAACATGAGATGGCAACATTGAACATCGACATCTTGGGAATCGGCGAACTAAAATGGACAAGCATAGGCAAATTAAATATTCAGGTGACCATTATATCTACTACAGTGGGCAAGAATCTCTTAGAAGAAATGGAGTAGCTCATAGTCAATAAAAGGGTGGGAAAAGCAGTGCTGGGGTACAATCTCAAAAACGATAGAATGATCTCAGTACGAATCCAAGGCAAACCATTCAACATCACAGTAATTCAAGTCTATGCCCCAACCACTGAGGCTGAAGAAGCTGAGGTTGATCGGTTCTGTGAAGACCTACAACACCTTCTAGAACTAACACCAAAAAAAGATGTCCTCTTCATCACAGGGGATTGGAATGCTAAAGCAGGAAGTCAAGAAATCACCGGGATAACAGGCAAGCATGGCCTTGGTGTACAAAATGAAGTAGGACAAAGGCTAATAGAGTGCCAAGAGAACACGCTGATCATAGCAAACACTCTTTTCCAACAGCACAAGAGGCGACTCTACACATGGACATCACTACATGGTCAATATCGAAATCAGATTGATTATGTACTTTGTAGCCAAAGATGGAGAAGCTCTATACAGTCAGTAAAAACAAGACCTGGAGCTGAGTGTGGCTCAGATCATGAGCTGCTTCTTGCAAAATTTCAGCTGAAATTGAAGAACGTAGGGAAAACCACTAAACCATTCAGATATGACCTAAATCATATCCCTTATGAATATATAGTGGAGGTGAGGAATAGATTTCAGGGATTAGACTTGATAGACAGAGTGCCTGAGGAACTATGGACGGAGGTCCGTAGCATTGCTCAGGAGGCAGCAACTCAATCCATCCCAAAGAAAAAGAAATGCAAGAAAGCCAAGTGGCTGTCTGATGAGGCGTTACAAGTAGCTGAGGAAAGAAGGGAAGCAAAAAGCAAGGGAGAAAGAGGAAGATATATCCAACTGAATGCAGAGTTCCAGAGAATAGCAAGGAGAGACAAGAAGGCCTTCTTAAATGAACAACGCAAAGAAATCGAGTAAAACAATAGAATGGGAAAGACTAGAGATCTTTTCAAGAAAATCGGAGATCTCAAGGGAACGTTTTGTGCAAAGACGGGCATGATAAAGGACAAAGAAGGCAGGGACCTAACAGAAGCAGATGAGATTAAGAAGAGGTGGAACGAATACAGAGAAGAACTATACAGGAAAGAGCTTAATGTCCCTGATAGCCATGATAGTGCGGTCACTGAACTTGAACCGGACATCCTCGAGAGTGAAGTCAAGTGGGCCTAAGGAAGCATTAGTAACAAAAAAGCTAGCAGAGATGACAGTATTCCCGCTGAGCTATTTAAAATCCTAAAAGATGATGCTGTTAAAGTGTGCACTCAATATGCCAACAAATTTGGAACACTCAGCAGTGGCCACAAGACTGGAAAAGGTCAGTTTACATTCCAATTCCAAAGAAGGGCAATGCCAAAGAGTGCTCAAACTACCGTAGAATTGCACTCATTTCACATGCCAGCAAGGTGATGCTCAAAATCCTACAAGCTAGGCTTCAGCAGCATGTGAACTGAGAACTACTGGAAGTATAAGCTGGATTCTGAAGAGGCAGAGGAACTAGAGATCAAATCGCCAACATTCGTTGGATCATGGAGAAAGCAAGAGAATTCCAGAAAAACGTCTATTTCTGCTTCATTGACTACGCTAAAGTCTTTGATTGTGGGGATCGCAACAAACTGTGGCAAATTCTTAAAGTGATGGGAGTATCAGACCACCTTACCTGTCTCCTGAGAAACCTGTACAAGGGTCAAGAAGCAACAGTAAGAACCAGACATGGAACAACCGATTGATTCAAAATTGGGAAAGGAGTACAACAAGGCTGTATACTGTCACCCTGCTTATTTAACTTATATGCAGAGTACATCATGAGAAACGCCGGGTTGGATGAATCACAGGTCGGAATTAAGATTGCCGGGAGAATTATCAACAACCTCAGATACGCAGACGATAGAAAGCGAAGAGGATCTAAAGAACCTCTTGTTGAGGGTGAAAGTGGAGAGTGCAAATGCTGGTTTGAAACTCAACATTAAAAACACTAAGATCATGGCATCTGGCCCCATCACTTCCTGGCATATAGAAGGGGAAGAAATGGAAGCAGTGACAAGCTCCAAGATCACCGCAGACGGTGACTGTAGCCATGAACTTAAAAGATGCTTGCTCCTTGGGAGGAAAACTATGGCAAACTTAGACAGCATAGTAAGAAGCTGAGACATCACCTTGCCGACAAAGGTTTGTATCATCAAAGCTATGATTTTCCCAGTAGCAACGTATGGCTGTGAGAGCTGGACTATAAGGAAGGCTGAGCTCTGAAGAATTGATGCCTTCGAACTGTGGTGCTGGAGAAGACTCTTACAAGTCCCCTGGACTGCAAGGAGGTCAAATCAGTCCATCCTAAAGGAAATCAACCCTGACTGCTCATTGGAAGGACAGATACTGAAACTGAAGCTCAAATATTTTGGCCACCAAATGTGATGAGAAAACTCCCAGGAAAAGACCCTGATGCTGGGGAAGATTGAAGGCAAACGAGAAGGGGACAGCAGAGGATGAGATGGCTAGATAGCATCACCGATGCAATGAATATGAACTTGAGCACACTCCGGGAGAGAGCGCAGGACAGGAAGGCCTGGCGTGCTATGGTCCATGGGGTCACAAAGAGTCGGACACGACTTAACGACTGAACAACAACAAAATTAAGGCAAAGACAATTTAACTGCCTATAATCCAGGTCCTATAAAGGATTCATGATGAGCGTCCTTGAGAACAATCACTTCCCATCCCAAGCTGTTCCCAGACTTTGAGCATCTGGATCTAAATATTGGATACATCTCTCCAATTACTGTACAGTCCAGGTGAAAAATGGGCAAGTGGCAAACATAGCAGTTTGTGGTATATCTAATGTACCTAGAAAAATTAAATCATTTCTTCCTCCTACAGCAACAGCTTCCCCAGGTGTGCGTGAGTGCTTACCTCCACCAGAACAACCCTAGCCTTGAATCATAGGTGATACAATAGTCCTCTCCTAAGAACTGTGAGAATGAATGCCTCCCATTGAGCCAGCTGGATGCTAAAGAATGCAGGCACCTAGACATAAGGCCATCTCTGGGAAAGAGAGGATAAGCTGTAAGCCTTTGCAAGAAGAAGAGGGCCTAAGAAGCAAGCATGGCTGAGAGTTAGGCACAAACTGAGATCCCCTAACTCACTGGAGAGTGCCTGTGGGCCCACAAGTTAGTCCTCCCTGTCCCAGGGCATCTTGTCTTACAACTCCTATAAAAGGGGGTCACTCATCGCCTTTTAAGGTCCTACATCAGGGATAGGGAACCTATGTCCCTCCAGATGTCACTGTACTCCAATTCCCATCAGCCCCATAGCCCATTATTGATTATGTAATCTATCAACATCTGGAGGGCCAGAGGTTCCCTATCCCTATTGTACATTCATGCACCAAAAACTTGTCGGCTTCCAGAGAATTTAAGATTCTGATTGTTAAAACTGGTGGCTCTAAGTGATCACTTGCCACATAAGTGACGGAGTTTCTGACCCCTATGATGCTTGTTTACTTTTCCCCCTCTAACCTTAGGTCGCAAGCACGGAGGTCTCAATTCTTGGCAGGAAGGTGACTGGAAGGAGAATGGATAGTGTCTGTGGTGGCCTCTGACCTTTGGTAACCCCTTTTCTTTGGGTGGAGAAGTGCTTCAGATTTGACTCTGGCTTATTAAAGCTGTACAAAGCTCATATAACCTCAAATGACTGGCACAACTTTAACCCCTCTTGAAGAATGTAAATGGATTGTAATGGCCTGGACAGCTGGAGAAGAAGTGCCTTATGAAGCCCACAGTTACTTTTTTTTTGGCAGCCCTCTGTTTTGTTAGCCTCCTCTTGCCCCATAATCACCACCGATATACTACTTGGCTCTAACAGCAACACTATAGTTTAACGCAGATCTGAATCCTCCTAAGCTTCTGTGTAGACCACACAACAGCTGATGTTAGAAACAATGTGTTAGTGTGCATGAGACAGAAGGCACAGGTAGTGTCTTTGTGAGTAGAGGCCACCACTTTGCAGAGAAATGGAGCAGCTGTGAGTGCCTGTGCATTGAGGGGATCTTAATTATTTGCATAGCCTTTCTTCCAGTGCTACTAAGGACTCTACAAAGATAAAATAGACCAGCCCTTTTTTGTTAGGCTTGCAATCTAATAGACACAACATTAAGGAAAGGAGGCACAGTAGAAGGAAGAGGAAAACAAGCAAAATTAGAGTGCAGGTATGTTGAATTTTAAATGATCAAGTAGAATAGCCACTGATGGCATGTTGCAATTGTCCAGTTTTTTAAAAATGTTTTCCCTAACAGTAGTTCATATCATTACACTTAATTATCTCCATTCCAAGAACACATATTTATTTATAAATTATTACTTGACTTATAGCCTGCCTTTCCACCAGCTAAGTGCCAAAGGTATCTAATAAAACATTGTATAAATAACATAATCGCAAATAAATAAATAAATATGAAAACAAAATGTAAAGGCATGAGTAAAGAACAAGAGCTTCTGTCTACTCCGAAGTAAGCATGAGCAACACGTCTACTCAGAAGCAGGACAAGCCTCTACAGGACCAAGGTCAGAAGAAAGCAGGACTGAATTGCTCAGCAGCTTCCTCCCCTAGCTCTGCTCTGCCCTGCAGGGGAAACCTCTGGTCTCTGATCAGCAGCATATCAGAGACAAATACTTTTCCCTGCTACGCACTGAGAAAGGGAGCCTTTTTCTGTTATAATCAGGAAAGAGGTCAGAGTTTTTCCATCTATGGCAGAGGAGGCGGGGCCAGCAAAAGAAGCTGCTGGCCAGATGGGGAACCCCTGTGAGCCAAATTAGGCTTGTGGGTTGAAGGTTCCCCATCCCTGACTTGAGCGCTCCTTCCCTCAACTGCTGCTTCTCTGCTCTAAGCTCCTTCTGCCCAAAGCAGCTTTGCTCACTCCACTTATCATTTTAAGCCATTGGGGCTCTGTTACATGCATGAATGTATTGTTAGCTCCTGATTTACAAAGTTAATGTGGCATTAAAAAATTTTTTTTTCACATGAAAACGTGATGTGAAAACAAAATTTTGGCAATTTAGAGTAGATTATATGGTTTCTGGTGTTCTCTGTGCTTATAAAGTTATATGCACAGATAAGGAGCATCTTTTAGAGTCTCTAGAGACTGAACTCATGCTTTCCTTGAAAAGGTAAACAGTGGAAGTTGTCATAGGCTGCTTGCTGTGTGTACTTTAGGGCCCCTTGTGGATATTACACAGTAGACATTAGTGATTTTTTAAAATTTATTTTTTTTGTTACACACACTTCCACACCAGTAGGACTCTGCTTTTAACCTCTAGTGAATAGAGGAGAACAGGAGGAACAGAAAGGGAGGTGGGGTTTTACTGCATGTGAAAAATACATATCTCTGCACAGAAATACAGGTGGATGAGCTTGGTAGCCCCATCGAGAGCATCTGGATCAAAATAAATGGAGCAAAAATCAAAGGAATCTCTAGCCACCCAATCAAGGAGAAGACGAGGATGAAACTTTTGAAAAGCAAATAGCCAATGTTTCAAGGAAGCATGATGTAATAGTAATGGGGGACTTCAATTTCCCCGATATTTGTTGGGAGACAAATTCTGCAAAACATGGCCCCTCCAGGAAATTCCTGACTTGTGTGGTAGATAACTTCCTCCTACAGAAGGTAGAGGAAGGAACTAGAGGATCGGCTATCCTTGACTTGATCCTAACCAACAGAGATGACTTAGTGGATAAAGTAGTAGTTAAAGGAACTCTGGGGGAAAGCAACCATGTTATACTTGAGTTCTTGGCTGTAAGGGAAGCAAAAGCCGAGTGTAGCCAAACGCATACCCTGGATTTTAGGAAAGCTGATTTTAATAAACTCAGAACAATGATAAGTAAGTTCCCATGGCAAGCAACTCTTAACGAGAACAGTCCAAGATGGGTGGGAGTTTTTAAAAAAGGAAATTCTCAAGGCACAATTACAAACAATTCCAACAAGAAGAAAAAAGGTGGAAAACAACAGAAGAAGCCAATTCGGCATCACAAAAAGCTTAGAGATCACCTGAAAACAAAATGAGGACCTCTCTGAATTTAGCAATAGAGTTTTCCGATCAAAAAATGTGTATATTTGCAAAAGGTGCACAAAAATACATACATATCACACATATAATGCATTCAAAAGTGCATTATATTAGGGGAATTGCTTGCAAAAAATGTGTATATTAGGTAGAACTGCATACAAAAATGCATGTATTAGGAGAACTGCACACAGAAATGCATGTGAATTTTCATGCAAAAAAAGTTTGGGAGGTACCAGACATAAGCATGGAAAACAGAAAAAAATGAGAGAAACTGACATTTACCGATTCATCCATCCCTAACATCTTGCTGCTGCTCCATATCCCCCAGCATTGCATGCCTCACTCTGTCTAATGGGAAGCTGGTCTTGTAACAACAAGAAAGTTGCCTAAAATTCATTTTCTGTCCTGAAGTCTGATGTGATTTCTGCCTTCTTTGAGACCAAGGTTTAGATAAGTGGCAACAGCAGGTTTCATTAAGTAATGTCCACAAAAATGGAATTCATCCAGAAGGATTTTTTGGATCCCTTGCTAATACGCAGCACTGACTGTGGTTCTTCCTGAATAAACAAAGTGAGAGAAACTAGAAAAGCCATGAACAAAAGATTGGTTTTTAAATGGTAAAGTAATTTGACTTGATCCAGATTATTATATATTATATCCAGTGTATACACCCAACTTTCAAAGGGCAAAGACTCTGTGCTTTTCTGAAATGTAAATAACAAGGACCTTGCCAAAGTTTGAATAGTTTGGTTGTACATCAACTCACAGAATAATCCTTTCCACAAGTTATGTAATTTCGATAGTATCAGACTGAAGTCAGTAACGAGCCCCAAATGCCAGCTCACCTCCCCACCTCCAGCCACATTAGAGGGTAATATTCTGAATATTACTAAACACAGCATAGCACAGCACCAGGTATGTATAAGTCCCAGTAAGAGGACATGGATCTCATATATCAAGATGAGACCATGCCTCACTCCTACACTTCCCTCATTTATTCCCACAAGATCCCTAGAAAAAGCGTGAGTGTTCAGAATGCCCTGACAGCCATGGCCACAGAATGACTCTCCTTCCCCTCCTGCAGTATGGAAAATCATATACTGACCAAACAAAGCTCCAAAGGCAGTAGCACTATTTTTCACAAACAGTAAAAAAACAAACAAAATAGAAATCAAAAGAAACTGCATGCTACAGAGCTGTATACAGCTCAAGATCTGACATATACACTGAGGAAAGAAAAGGAATGAGTAAAGCACAGTATACCGCAATGTTTTTCTAGAAACCAGCTTAGTAGTCTAACAGGTTCAGTTGGGATGTGAGGTAAATTGGAAACAAGCCTAGTAAAAATAGTATATGTTGAGGGAGTTAGCCCAAACCTAAGCGGCCTGCATATACTTTCCTGAATGTGTTAGGCTTGGTATAATCTCCTAAATATATATTCCATTGTTGGACCAGATTTGGCTTCTTTTTCATCAAGGATCAGATTGGCAGAATTTGCAAATTCTTGTGGAGTCCTGGGAAGAGATTTCCCTTTGCTAACAAATTAGATAAGATGAATAGAACGATAGAAGATAAAAGATAAAGAGTTGACGGGGGGGGTACGGGAGAAAGATGGTGTGGGGTGGACTCACTGGGGATAGATTCGCATCTAGATTAAGAGAAAAATTAAGGTAAAACTGAAGAGCCCCAGAGAAATTTTTGGAAATACTCCCATTGACTTCAGCAGAATCCATCTGATAGCTTCTCCTCTGGCTTATTTGTAGGGTTGTCTGTTAAAAAAAATACCATTGGCTAGATTGCCCAAATCCTAGTAGAAGCAAGCAGCTGAGTCCATTTCTCTTATTGTGGTAGCAGGTGGTTCCCAGAAATCCCCTCCTCCATCAGTTCCATATTCATTTAAGTGTATAATGCATTAGATATGTTTAGAGAGACCTAACCCCCAAAATGTATGACTAGTTTTACATATTAGCTTTAGTGTTGGAATGTTGAGGAGATAATGTTTGTTACCTTGCGTAATTTGGTCCACTCCTTGGAATATCAGCCCAAGGGGGAAAATGTGAGAATGCTGAGGGAATGTGCTCCAAATGGGTTGTGCTGGCAAAGCTATATACAAAAGGCCATTTGCCTGCACTGCCTGGCAGTAAAGAGTGGTATTATTATCCTGTCGTGTTTATGAGCACTGAGATTCATGGAATCAACTTTAAGTCTTTTTTTTTTAATGGTGAAAACAGAGCCAGCTTGATTTTCATCAGTGGTTTTCAGAAGGTTCCATTTCCAAGGCATTAGCCTGTTGGAAAGGACATAGGAACTGTAACTTCACTGCAGGATGCCACATTTACCTTCACTGTGTGAGAAATGCCTATGTTGGACTGTGCATTTTCATATTCTCATCCAGTCTTGACAAAAATAGTGGTTTTTTTGTTTTAAATACCACCTCAATCAACACAGCTGGGAAAAACTGAGAAACGTTCTCAGCAAAGTTGTAGCAGGTGAGCTTTGGTTTGGTACAGATTTGGCAGCGTATCCAGGTAAAACAGATGGCGATGACCTCCCTTGGGCCTGGTGTGTAGAATGCACATCAGATGCATGGGAGCCGGGCCAGAGAGGCAGCCTGCCTTTGTGAGGAGAGGGAAAGATGTAGGCCATCCACAGAGATGTGATCACCTTGTTCTTCCTTCTTTGAGATGGGGAGGAGGAGCGGGGTGGGAAGGGAGTATTTCCCTTTGGCAATGAAAGTAATCCAAAGGGGGCATCCCTGAACTCTGTCATTTTTGTACTTCAGAAAATGCTGGCAGATATGCAATCCTTTCCAATTACATCATGTTCTGAATACTCACGCTAGTTATGCCTGGATGCTGGTTGGGGACCAACAAAGCTACACTAAGGCCTGGAGTGCTGTCTTCTGCCTCCTGATGCTGGAGTCCTCCCGCCAGTGCATCTTAGAGCACACTCTTACGCCTGTTCAGACAGAAAGAAGTCCTGCGACTCCCAGCATTCCCCAGCCAGCCATGATAGACAGGAATGCTGGGAGTTGTAGGACTGTCTTCTGTCTGAACAGGCATAGGATTGTGGCCTTAAATGTTCAAAACGGACTGCTTTTGTTATGAATTATTCCTCTAGCTCAAGCTCTGTGTTTGGCTTTTCATTTCCCCCTTCTTCAGTCACCCATTATATTTATTCTTTTCCCAAGGATATGGCTCGCTCTTCTTTCTCAATAACACAGGTCAGGGCTGAGGCGATAAAAAGCAAAATGCGCACACAAACACACTACAGCATTGAAACTGCGAACAAGATGCTGCCTATTTTAATTAACATTTGTCCCGGGGTCGCCATTTTTTAATCAATATTATTAGCTCGCTACCCAACTTTTTGGATGTAACAACAACAACAACAACAACATGCAATAAGTTGTGGTACTCTGAGCCTCCACCTTTGAGATATGCGAGCGGCACCAATGCGATGTAGTATTACCGAGATGCCAACCTTTCTCTTTTTGTGGGGTGAGGGTGGGGATCATAACATTTTTAAAAGGGAAGAGCCGAAGCGGTCTGTAGTGTTAAAACGAGTAAAATCCCCTGAGCAACTCATCAGCTCTGAGGAATATTTGCTGTATTTTTGGTTTCGCCATACGAAGGTTGAATGGTTCAATTTAATAACGACGGTAAAATTTAACAACAACAACAACAACATGAAGAACGACGTTTTATCCTCCCGCAGGTGCAGCTGAAGTTGCTGTGGGACTGATGCGCGAAGTAAGAGCGAGCCCGGCCTAAGGAGTCCCGTCGTCCACTTGGCCCCCTGCCTGCGAACAGCTCATGAGAGGAGCTATTAGAGCGGGAGCGAGAAGGGCGAGGGGACGCAGGCGAGCAGAGCGCGCACAGCCAATCCAGACAAAGCAACGGCCAGCCGGCGCTGCTTGGGTCTCGCTGCGCGCGCCCTGCCCGTCTCTTCTTCATTGGCAGCCACAACCAGGCAAAACACAGAACGCGGGGCGGGCTCGCCCCCTCCCCTCCTACCGAGCCCCCAAGGGGAATAAATTACTTCCAGCCTCAGCGTTTTTCTACCTCATCTTTCCTCCCTCTCCCGCCGGCCCAACGCCTCCGTGTCTGCTCCTCCGTCGGGCTCCCTCCCGAGAGTGGCGGCCAGACGACGAGCAACCGCGGGCGGGCAAGCCGGGCGCGCGCTCTCCTCGCTTTGCCCCGCTCCAGGCGCAACTTGCCCTCGAGAGGGCGGAGGGCGCGCCGGGCGGGAAAGAGGGGCCGCCCGCTGCCTGCCGCTCCCATTCCGGGGAAAGCCGCGGGCGCGGGGCTCTTGAGAGGGTGCGGAGAGCGCGCGGGAGGACGCCGCCGCCGCCGCCGCCGCCGCTGAGGAGAGCTCCCGTCACGCGCTCCGCGGGGCTGGGCGGGGGCGCGGCTCGGGGGGCAGCGGCTCCGCTCGAGGCGCCAAACTTCTCGGGCTGCCGGAATTCCCCTCAAACTTCGCTGCCCTTCTCCCGTGCGCGCCTGCCTCTGCGTCTCTCCTGCCCCATTCCGCGCCCCCCTCTGAATGACCGTGAGGCGCTGGCGGCGACTGGAGCATGGAGCTGAAGCGGACCCCGCCGCCGCCGCCGCCGCCGCCCCGGAGGTTCCCCCGAGGACGGACTTGCCCCTCGTTGGCGCTGCTCCTGGGGATGGTGCTCTCGGCGTCCCAGGTGGCCAAGGGGGCCGTGGGCCACTACCCCCGGTTCTCGCCCTTCTTTTTCCTCTGCACTCACCACGGGGAGTTGGAAGGGGACGGGGAACAGGGAGAGGTGCTCATCTCTCTCCACGTTGCTGGAAACCCAGCCTCCTATGTGCCGGGACAAGAATATCACGGTAAGGTCCGCGAGGGTGGCTGGTTTATTTATAAAGCATCTGTGTGGCCAACTCGGCTGTTGTTGCCCGTGTGGTCTGCAGAGAAGCGGGGCGAAAGGGCGCTTATGGAGGGGTTGGTGTCATCGTGGGGGGCTGTGCAGCCGAGCACAGAGGCGCGCCAGCGAGCCGGTCGCTGGGCTCCTTCACTCCCATCGGGGTCAACGACAACAGTTAAGCGGGGCTGCAGCTTTTGTTAGAGCTCCCTTTGAGCCTGGGGAAGCGTGCGTGCCTGCGTGCCTGCGTGTGGTGAAAGAGGGAAAGTTGGTTTTTTTTTTTAATTATATGAAAACATTTATACTCCGCTTTACCTGCCCTACTGCCTGGTGAGACTGAAATGGGCATATTCCATTTCTATGATGAAATTAGAGGTGTCCTCCATTCTTTCTCGCCAGCGAATTCGTTTCTTCTCTTGTTCTAAACGGTCCTCCCTCCCATCCCATTAGCCTCAAGACAGAGCCAATCTCTCCCCCCCACACCCCCCACCCCGACATCGTATTTGTTCCCTTTATTTTTCTGTAATATGCTTCCTACTTTATCCTCAGAGCTTTTTGTGAGTTGCCCTTCTTTAAATGGGGTTGAGACACTGTTGGTTTCGTCTCTTAATCAGATCTTAAATCTTAACCTTCTCAATAACTGTACTCAATAAATAATACTTTTGCCTACAACACTGGGGGCAAAGCATCTCCAGTGTGTGTGTTCTAGACCAGAGGGGCTGAGAAAAGTTGATACTGTGGAATGAGAAGAGAGGATCTTACATTTGCATGCATGCTTAGCACATTATTCCCATGCTCATTGATGCTGTGTAAAGCTTGAGATATTGCCTCTTTGGTGTATTTGTTAAAACAAGTGCCACAGTTTTGGAAAACAAAATTTTAAATATATAAATACTCTTCCATTCGGAGGCAGTGTAATGTACTACAGTGGCTTGCTGGAGTGTTCAGTTTCAGCCTGAGAGACCTAAGTTGAAATCTTTGTTCAGTTCACTTGGATGACCTTGGGCCACCCATTATCTGTAAGCCTAAACTCAGGGGACTATTGAGAGGATAAAACGGGGAAATCCATGTACAGGGACCTGAGGATTGTTTGGAAGAAGGATGGAATATAAAATCTTGTAAATAAACCATTAGTGAAGAATTCCTCATGAAAGTAATCGTAGCATGTGGCATGTGGGTTGTTCGCTGGGGTGGGGTGGTATCCCTCTAGGTGTGTAAGGCAGCTTGAAGATTTGAGAATGAAAATTTTGGGTTATTTGATTTGGGATCTGTGGAGCATGAGCCTAAGCACATTTACTCAGACATAAGTTCCACAAAGGTTGCTGCAATTTATAACAAAGTCCTACCCTTGCTTACATGGAAATAAATTTCATTGAACTCAGTGAGATTTAATTCTGACCAAAGACACTTGGGATCATCTGTTCATCTGATTGTGTGAGGGAGGGGGTGGGAATTGTATGTTGTGATCTAACTTGAGCTTTCAAGACAGGATAAGATAAACATGCTACTTAACAAAAAGAAAATGTAGACAGGTGCTGCTGGCTAGTTTTCTGTGACAGAGATTTAACACAGAATTATTGATTTAATGAGGTCTTCAAGAACATTTAGTTGTTGGGGACCTGCTCAAATAAAAGCTGTTTAGTATTGCCTGCAGGTATTTTGAAGCTTTGCTGTTTGTTCTAACTGTGACATAAAAGGAAAATAAGTGATTACTAGTAGAATTCGTATGTCATTTATGATGTAAATTATGTAGACAAATGAATCCTTGGGGGCTCCTTTCTATTTTGGTTCCATTCCGTCAGTAGTATGAATACTACTAGCCTAGAGTGAATGTTATCTTTTGTCTCAAACTGTGTGTTAAAACCTGTACTGCACTGGTGTGCGAAAATGAGCTGGCCTTGTTGATACCGTATAGCTACTCTTCAAAGGACATTCTGCTTCTGGAGAACCATGCAAGAACAAATACTCAAGATTTGGAAAAGCAAATCTCAGGATTTGGAAGAGATACTTTCTGCTCTCCTCAGTAGCCTTTGGAGTATACAGCCACACCCCCACACCCCAAATAGATAGTAGTCCCTTTGCTTGCTAAATGCATACTGAAAGAGTTGAGTGGTGCCATTTGGAGGTCACCCATTAACTTCCATAAGAATGATCAGCCAATATCATTGTGACACAAGCTTGACCCCAGAAGTGATTGAGCTTTGTCACTCAGTATGACCTCAAGGAAGGGGATCATTCTGAGGATAAATGCTGAAAGTGAGACTGTTAGGTCAGATGCGCAAAGCTGGGTTCAGTGAACCAATCAAGTTTGATTGGAACATCCTGCATTGTCCTTAATTTTTCCCTTCATGCCTAAATGGAAGAGCTCTAGTTGTTAGGCTGAAGTGAATTTCTAATGCCAAGAGGGTTTCCTTTCCTTTTCTGAGACAGGGAAAGCTGCTTTTTGTTGCCTTGCCATTCTTTCATTCCTCTTTTCATTTGTTTCCTATTCCTATGGAACACTATTATATACCTTCTATTTTGCTTTTACTTTTAGCTGTAATTTATTTCCCATTTGGCATTACAAATGTTGTTCAGTATTCAGTAGTGGTGCATGAGGAAGGGGCATTTGCTGTCTGAAACAATTGCTTCACTCTGCCTAATGGTGGGGCTGGCCCTGGACCGCTGAGCAGCAGCTCAGAGGAGAGAGCTTGTAGCTGCCATTGGGGTGGTGGATGGCAACAGGAAGTGAGCCAGGCATTCTGAGCTGCTGTGGTGTGCAGGTGAATCATGATGATAACTGCATATCCCATCCTGTCTCCACTGCCATCACCTGCCAGTATGTACATGAGCTCTCTCTCCCTCTTGGATGTTGCCTGTTCATGACAATGGCCAAGCCATCTGCCCCTCTGTGTATACTGCCACTGTCAATATTAATCCTTTGAGATTCCAAAAACATTTAGCTGATATATAGTATGAAAGTTTATCACCAGTTATGTGGAATTATTATTATTATTATTATTATTATTATTATTTTGCTTTCCTGTTACCTTTAGTGTTCATTTGATTATGCTAGTTTAGCTGTTACCTCCAATGCACCCCAACTCTGTATGTATATACCTACTACATTCTCAGTGCATGTCATGCATTTAATAAAACACAGAGACGGCCTAATACTGTCAATATTTGTTTGAAAATGTATCCAAATGAGTTCACTGCGTCTCACTTCCTACATAGGCTTACATTTTGCAGTGTAAATCAGAGAGGATGAAGAAGGTGGTAGAAATACCTATATGCTGGGAAAGAGACAGAGGAAGGGAGGTTAAGATACCATTGGTTCAGCTGTTAACTTTTTTGTGGTAATACTTACATAAGCTGTCCTGGCCATTTTCACATGAGCAAGCATAAAGTGTGAATTTGGAGATGAGTTATTGGCTGGTGGCAACTGTCTTGATATCAAAGAGTGTGATCATGTAAGTACAATATTTTGTTGTTATTGCTCATAAGATAGCTATTTAAACCACCAAATAAGAGGGGTTTACCCTTTAAGGCAGCCTAGAAATAGTTTTAAATAAATGTATTGACTAGTTATTTCTTCACATTTTCCATAAAAAGAGGTTTTTTAAAATGTAGAGCCTATCCATGACCACTACAGACTATAGCAGGCAGGACTACCACTTTCTCTTAGCACTCATATGTGATATTCTACATATCCAGAACAAAGTTGTTGTTGTTGTTGTTGTTCAGTTGTTAATTCGTGTCCGACTCTTCGTGACCCCATGGACCATAGCATGCCAGGCCTTCCTGTCCTCCGCTCTCTCCTGGAGTGTGCTCAGGTTCATATTCATTGAATCGGTGATGCTATCCCAAAACAAAATACCTTGAGTCAATCTCTCTAAAACACAAATGAGGCATGCTTAATAGAACTGTATAGCATGTAACTATTTATGTTTGATTTCTCTTGTTTACATGAAGAGATTTATGAGAGATCAAATCATTTTATAAAGGTTTAGTTTTAATAACAAGAATGTCAGGAGTTAGCTACTGGTGCTGTCATCAGTGGCATTTTTTGCCCAACTGACTACTGTAAACACTGAATTTTCCTTTTATAACTTTGCCTTTAAAATTATGACTACATAGGAATAGACTGTGTAGGAATACTAGTAATTTACTATTAATTTTTGTTGTAAATTTGGAAGTAATGTTTTTAATCCTGTTGATCAGATAATGTTTTTTAAAAGGTAAAACACACCTCCTGAGTGACATCTTATTGTCTAAATACCAGCCAGGAATGAATGTTGCTATATACCCAAGTAATAAACTTGGGGCAAATGGACTTTCTGTTAAGAAGGATGAAACAACTCCATATAGTTTTCATACTTGAGACTCAAATGAGCTTTGTTTTAAACAGATCCCTAACTTAAAACTCAGACACTGAAGATGTTTATTCATATCTGATTTGTCTTCTGAATTCTCTTGCACGTTAAGACCATTTAGATGTGGCACAAAGAACAAGTGATGGGTTCAAATAGTCTTCTTAGCATTATATATGATAATGCCAAGGAAATTCCCATAGATCTTGTGTGGAGTGATCTGAGAGCTAAAAGCTTGAGCCTCTTCTGGAAGAGGTTGAATTGCATGCTCTGTTGCGTCTCCATGACTGTCAACACACAGCAGGCCAGCTTATGAGGTATGAATTATTATTGTTACTTCCAGGTTGTCTGCTATGACACTTCTATATTTTAGGGATAGGGGATGCTCCCAGACAAGGCTTTTCTCACGCCATTGCCCTGGCTCATTCATGGAATTTTATGGGGAGGTCCAGACATTGTCATCTTCCAGTCATAACCCGCCCATGTTTTCCCCTGCTTCTTCCATCTCTTCTCCTATCATAGAAGATCTGTTAAGGCAAAAAAGACAGAATATCTGTACAATGCCTTCTGATTGGTAGCACTAGCAGCCCTCTGTCTGGAAGCACCTGTCCAACAGTAACAAAGGAATCTGAGTGAGCAGAACTTATTCACAGTGAGAAATTATAATTATCTGTTAATTTAAGAAGGCTCTGAATACAGGCTCATTTGGGAAGGGAATGTAGTTCACCTGTAGAGCTCACGCTCCAGATTTAATCTAGAGTGCTACAAGTGAGAGGTCTTGGGTAGCAGAGCTGAGAGAGACCTTTCCTTGAGACTCTGAGGAGTTGGTTCAAGACTGATTACTTGGTATGAACTTACTACTCCTAGACATTAGGAGTCACTATTTGGGATATAACAATTCTATAATTATAATTGCTTATATTGTTTTTATTGTACTGACTCAGTATGCGTCATGCATTCATTCCCAAATGAGAACTACTGGGTTTGGTTTTTAGCTGGCCTGGCATTGAGCCCAAGACTTGACTTAAAGTCTATTGAAAGTAATAGAAACTTTCCTATTGATTTGATTGGAATCCTGAATCAAGACTTCCTACCCACGCAAAGACTGTACTAATAATTTGACTATGTTTTTACATCAGTAGAACTAAAGACAAGACAAAAAAAGCCCTGACAATTTTGAAAAACCCAGAGTTCACACAGCCTTATCCTCACAGTCTTTACTTGGAAGTCAGTCTCGCTGTTTTTCATGGGACCTTCTCCTAAGTATATGAGCGCAGGATTGCAGTTTTAGGCATCAATCCTAAACTTGGGCGTAAATTATACGGGACTTACTTCCCAGTCAACATTGTTAGAGTTGGGCTGTTAAATGCATTAGAGCAGAGTGGCACCAGCCCAAGACCTTTGGCTGCCTGGGGTGATGGACAGGTGGTACCCCACCTCCATTCCAGGTACCGAAGCCAAGGACATTGGCAGCGGAATCTAACTTCAACACAGGCAGTAGGATACCACAACAAGTTAGCAAAGAGCGCACAGGGCAGGTCAAATGGCCCATAAATCTTTATCCTTCAACATTTCAGCACTTCTCCCTGTCCCCCAGAATCTACTGCCTGAGGCAGCTGCCTCACTTTGCCTGATGGTGAAGCTAGCCCTGGTGAGCTGCAAAGTTATATAGACCTATTTATGCCAATGTAGTTAGAGTTCTGGACTAGGGAGACCTTACTCAGCCATGAAGCTCATTGGGTGATCTTGGGCTAGTCTCTCTCTTTCAGCGTAATCTGTCTCACAGGGTTGTTGTGAAGCTGAAAGAGGGGAAGTGAAAATGTATATTCCTTTGAGTTGTGGGCTCAAAGGTAGAAATAAAGAAGCAAGACACAAGTGATTGGTATCAAACTGGGCCACATTTATTGATCAATCTGCAAAGAGGAAGACCTGGATGGGCAACTGATCTGTGCCAGCATCAAGCTAGGCACTGTACCAGGTGAAACATTCAAAGCCTGCTGAGTGGCGTCAGAGAGATCACCACCCCCAGGACTACCCCTTTTGGGGAATGTAGGCCTTTCTCTTTCACCCCCTCCTGGGCCCAGGTGGGTGAGGTGAGTTGGCCTCACAGGTAACCCTTATCCCCCTGCTGGGCCGCCAAACCCAGAGTGGGAGGCCTTAGGCATTAGCTGTCACCAAAACAGTGCCTCTGAATGCTCACCAAAACAGTGCCTCTGAATGCTCACCCTGTTCTCATCTGCATTGCCTGTCCCTAATAGCCTACCTGAAATGTGACCACATAACCTAACCACCCAATAAGGCCAAAATCACTTAGTGGACATGCCATCCCCACTTACAGTATGGAGTAGGCAAAAAGACACACAGCCCCAGCCAATCAGCCAAAAATTCCAACTTGGTCCCCAAAAGAGCAACCAGCAGTTCCCACACTGCATACAGGGAGGGAGGGAGCCCCACTTCGAAGAGGTGTTGAGGAGGGGCCCAGAGAGATAAAAGCACCTCTCGGGGCCCTCCCACCCCTAGTGGCACCACTGGAGCCTGCCAATGGTGGCCTCCCACATCTCTTCTCCCCACCACTGCCTACTACACTCCCCCACCCCCGCAGCCAGGCAAGCCAGACATGGGGTAAGTCATCTCTTTGGAGAAAAGGTGGGGCATATAAATAATAACAGTTCTGAGTAAGGCCCATTGAACATGAGAACCTGTTGAGTTCTACTTCTGAGTACGCATGTACAGGACAGGGCAGCACGAGTGTTAACTCTGTTATGTTTTCATCGTTATGCTTGATGTAATGTCATCACACACTGAGAAAGAATTAGACCTAAAATAATGTACCAATTTTTTGTGAAAGTAAGTGCGTAGCATATTACCATTTGAAATCTGGATGCTTGATTTCTGATCAGTGCCCTCTGATTGCAAAAGAAGATGAAGAAAAGAGTATAATTTGTATAGTATATACTCTAAAATTCCAGTTTTGCATTATATATAATCAAATCACATAAGCTTTTGCATAAAAAGTGAGTTGCTTTTAGCTTTGCAGTCTCAAGAGCAGTCTGTGAATAAATTACTTTAATCAGAAGCAAATTGGTTTTATTAGTGATGGGAATTACCTGTTCTGCAATACAGATCTACACTCCTACAATAGTTATTAGTGATTAGATTGTTCCACCTAGGGATGTATGGATTTTGTTAAACTCATTCCATCTGTGTTTGACAGATTGTCAGGCATGTTTTCTTTTGTTGTCCACTCACTGATAGAGTCAGGGTTTTTTTAGGGATGTACGAGAACTTTGTTCCAAGATTCGCGCAAGTGTGAATTAATGGTAATGCACATTAGGGTAAGTGTGAATCAGCACATGTGCAAATTTGTGCAAATCCCCTCTAAAGGTTTTTTTAAAAAACCACAATGGTCTGTGGAATCCGTGTGGCTTGGACAAAGCCGGTCTGCAGAAAAATCCACAAGTTCGATTTATAAAAA
Organism: Heloderma suspectum; assembly: GCF_057233095.1. Classification (NCBI taxonomy): domain Eukaryota; kingdom Metazoa; phylum Chordata; class Lepidosauria; order Squamata; family Helodermatidae; genus Heloderma; species Heloderma suspectum. Next base: position 105,652,655 of record NC_139464.1, read on the forward strand.
TCCAAACTTATTTAAATCCATCGTAGGTTTCTCTGACATCCCTAGTTCAACCCTTAAAGGTGGCCTAATTTTTTAAATAAAAAAAAAATGTGGGGCCATTTCACACTGTCACAAGATGTAGGGCCAGTTCACTTTTTCACCTGATCCTCTTTGTGTGGTTGAAAAACCAGCACATAACTCATCCACAATGTATATAAGTTACTGTGTGATGATGCTTTGCCACATGCAGGACTATTCACATATAAGTTTGATTAGTTTGATATTTCCCAGAGGAATTATATGTGCAGTATGTTGATTTACATTAAGTGCTTTAGATATAGTGCATTTTCTTTTGATTTCTAAGGGCAGTATTCAACGCTGCATGTGTACCCATCACCAATGCAACAGGAAGTTGCCACATCCTGAAACAACTGGAAATAAGCTGCAATACTTGTTTCCAGAATGGAACAGGTCAGCAGAACTTGCAGAAGGGAGTTCTGCTGATGTGTCCCATTCCAGAAATGAGTATTTTGGCTTGTTTCTAGGAAGTGCTAGCTTCCTGATGTGCTGGATACTGCCCTAAATGTCTTATGATGTCAATCTAGTCCCCTTTCAGTAAATTAATTGACGGTGCTTAATGATATTCAAGCTATGTGCCAAGTTATTTTGTATGCTTGCCTAAAAACGTCATGAAAGTTGAGTTATTCTGGTCTAATGTGACACAGAATTAGTATAGTCTAAAACAGAGTAGATGGTGAATCTGCAAAGACCCCCTGAATAAAAAGCAGTTCTGAAAATTTCACATCAGTTTGGATTACCCTGGTTTTGCTGCTTATCAGAAATTTGGTCTTAGAAAAACTATTCCTTGGGCTAGGTACCAGGGTTAAAATGGAATGTAGCCTGGTTCTGGTCCATTTGAAGTCATACCTAGTGCTGTGCCAGGGTGAGAGAAGGCCAGCACTATACTTTAATAACCTCACTTGGATAAAATATGTCCACAAGGTGATCAAGTTCTAGAGTGTGCGGTCTGTCTTCTTGGCAAGCTAAGGAAAAACAAAGCTATGGCCAAATAGGTGTTGCAATTCTGAGCAATGGGGTCACCCGCAAAGCAAATTATTCAATTAATTAATTGAATTGAATTAAACAAAGTCATTTGCTCAAAATCCTAAAGATCCACAACTGGTTCACCTTCAATAAAATGTATGCCAGCCCTTGCTCATCACATCTAACTTAAATTATACTTTCACTATGTAGAAATTTGGACCTTAAGATATGGTTTTAGGTAGATCTTAATTTTACATGAAACTAGTGCTTTAACTCTGAAAGTGGTATCCTTTTGACCCCCAAGACTTTGAGATTATATCATTTAAAAACAGCATGCTTTTCCATGATGGTTGTCAATTTGGCCTTATCCAGGCATTCTATATTTGACTTTTAGTTAATCTGTGAAGGACAGCAAGGATGAGCATACTAGCTCTGCTCCATCACCATTCTCTTTGTCCTCCTTCGGAGGGTGATGTTTTGCAGCAGGGAGCCTTTTGTATCCATAGTGGGTTCCCTGTGTGATGTAGAACCCTGGAAAATCACTGTTTTGCACAGGGAGATTTCACAGATATGAGAGGTTCCCAGCTCTTGGAGTTCACCCTCAACACAAGGAGGATGACAAGAATGACAATGGAGTGGCGCTAATGTGCTCATCCTTGCTTTTCCTCTTATTACTTAAATATAGGATGTCTGAATAGGGCTTCTGATACATGAGAATTTAACCTTTATTTGTCTTTACTGAGAGTAATTTTTCTGCTCCAGATTTCATATTTTCCTGAATGATGGCAAATCTGTCAAAGGCCAGCTTCTTTGATTTAGGTCTGTTTCACACATACTATTTATTTTACACAAAGCTAATCTCCATTTAGAAAGAAGCATGTATACCAGTATAACTACCAATTTTGAAAATAGTATGGATGCTGGTACAGATGTATGTACTACAAAGTTCACATTTTCAACACAATGCACAGATGTTTGTTTTGTTACCTGTTGGAATAGGTTATTAATACACTGGAAGAAGGATAATAGGTTATAAGATTTCAGTATCATTTTCTTCATTTAGTAACTTCATGTTTTCCATATTTTAAAAGCACTGTGACTGAAACATTCTATTATTCACGTAGGGCGATTGTTGATTAACATCTGATAACACATACAATTCTAAATGAAAGATGCTCCTAGCTTTCACCTCTTTTATTTTGTCTGGCTTTAGGCCCAAGACAGATGTGTCATTGCACTCTGTTCGTTATGTAACCAGGAAAGAGAACAATGTCTCAAATCCAGTAGTGTCACATGCAACACTGTTTCGTGATCTCAAAGTTGTTATGAGAATTTCAATAGCACCTAATAAAGACTGCAGTCCCGCCATTCCCCCCACCACCCACGCACACTTTTTTTTTACATGCTTCCTATCATTCTGTAAACATTTCCTGCTTGTTCATCTTATTTAAGGAAAATGTTCAGTGTGTATTGGATGTTGCTGTTGTTTTTTGATCCCATTTTTCTCCACTTATGCCAGATTTTGAAGGAGCATATTTGGTGCAATATAGCCTACTTGTTGCTGCACCATGGAATTTGCAATCTATCTTCTTCCACTTATGCATCCATAATAATCTATTCTTGCCAACTATGCAATGAAATATTTAAATTATGCTGGATACAAAATAATATGGTAGCTGTAAAAAAAGACACTTGTAATTTTGCCTGGCTTTTATTTCATGTATTTTTTTATTTCTATTTATTATGTTTCTATACTGCCTATTATCCTGAAGAGTGAGGTTGAATGGGCCTTAAGAAGCATTGCTAATAAGGCAGCAGGAGATGACAGTATCCCAGCTGAACTGTTTAAAATCTTGCAAGATGATGCTGTCAAGGTGATGCATGCCATATGCCAGCAAATTTGGAAAACACAAGAATGACCAACAGATTGGAAAAAATCAACCTATATCCACATATCAAAAAAGGGAAGCACCAAAGAATGTTCAAACTATCAAACAGTGGCAGTTATTTCACATACCAGTAAAGTAATGCTCAAGATCTTGCAAGGTAGACTCCAACAATTCATGGAATGAGAATTGCCAGATGTACAAGCTGGGTTTAGAAAAGGCAGAGGAACTAGAGACCAAATTGCCAATATCCGCTGGATAATGGAGAAAGCCAGGGAGTTTCAGAAAAACATCTATTTCTGTTTTATTGACTATTCTAAAGCCTTTGACTGTGTGGATCATAACAAATTGTGGCAAGTTCTTGGTGGGATGGGGATACCAAATCATCTTGTCTGCCTCCTGAGGAATCTGTATAACGACCAAGTAGCAACGGTAAGAACAGACCATGGAACAACGGACTGGTTTAAGATTGGGAAAGGAGTATGACAGGGCTGTATACTCTCACCCTACCTATTCAACCTGTACGCAGAACACATCATGCGACGTGCTGGGCTTGATGAAGCCAAGGCTGGAGTTAAAATCGCTGGAGGAAACATTAACAATCTCAGATATGCAGATGATACCACTTTGATGGCTGAAAGCGAGGAGGAGCTGAGGAACCTTATGATGAAGGTGAAAGAAGAAAGTGCAAAAGCTGGGTTGCAGTTAAACCTCAAAAAACCCAAGATGATGGCAACCAGCTTGATTGAGAACTGGCAAATAGAGGGAGAAAATGTGGAGGCAGTGACAGACTTTGTCTTTCTAGGCGCAAAGATTACTGCAGACGCTGACTTGCAGCCAGGAAATCAGAAGACGTTTACTTATTGGGAGGACAGCAGTGACAAATTTTGATAAAATAGTTAAGAGCAGAGACATCACACTGACAACAAAGGTCCGCATAGTTAAAGCAATGGCATTCCCCGTATTAACCTATGGCTGCGAGTGCTGGACCATAAGGAAGGCTGAGCGAAGGAAGATAGATGCTTTTGAGCTGTGGTGCTGGAGGAAAATTCTGAGAGTGCCTTGGCCTGCAAGAAGATCAAACCAGTCCATACCCCAGGAAATAAAGCCAGACTGCTCACTTGAGGGAATGATATTAAAGGCAAAACTGAAGTACTTTGGCCACATAATGAGAAGAAAGGATACCCTGGAGAAGATGCTGATGCTGGGGAAAGTGGAAGGCAAAAGGAAGAGGGGCCGATGAAGGACAAGATGGATGGATGATATTCTGGAGGTGACGGACCCGACCTGGGGGTGGCGACGGCCGACAGGAAACTCTGGCGTGGGCTGGTCCATGAAGTCACGAAGAGTCGGAAGCGACTGACCGAATAAACAACAACAACTGCCTATTAGCCAACGCTGTCTGGGCAGGTTACAAGACAAACGTTAAAACCATAAAATAAATTTAAAAAACAACATATTTTAGGCTAGTAAATATTACTATTAAACCAGAGTACTTGGATTTAAGAGGAGTAGCATGCTTATCTTAAAGATTTGTGGTAGCAAATCTGCCTGCAACAGTGGCATAACATTATTTTGTGATATTGCTTTAATTAAACAGTCCTTCCAAGAACTTATTTAGATGATGGGCTAGTTATCAAAATTGAAGCATTGTCAACTAACCAGGTCTTACTGATTTCAATGGTAGAGCCAAGTGCATGCTTTAACTCTACCACTGAAATCAGTAGGACATAAAAGTGCTTATATTTGATTCACTTGAACCCTATATGATTTATTTCAGCTTTTGTTGTTGTTCAGTCATTAAGTCATGTCCAACTCTTCGTGACCCCATGGACCATAGCACGCCAGGCCTTCCTGTCCTCCGCTCTCTCCCAGAGTGTAATCAAGTTCATATGCATTGCATCGCTGTTGCTATCTAGCCATCTCATCCTCTGCCATCCCCTTCTCCTTTTGCCTTCAATCTTTCCCAGCATCAGGGTCTTTTCCAGGGAGTTTTCTCTTCACAGTAGGTGGCCAAAATATTTGAGCTTCAGCTTCAGTATGTGTCTTTCCAATGAGCAGTCAGGGTTGATTTCCTTTAGGATTGACTGATTTGACCTCCTTGCAGTCCAGGGGACTCGTAAGAGTCTTCTCCAGCACCACAGTTCGAAAGCATCAATTCTTTGGCGCTCAGCCTTCCTTATAGTCCAGCTCTCACAGCCATACATTACTACTGGGAAACCATTTCCATGGAGCATGCAATTAAGGAATTTGAGAGACATGCAAAAATCCACATCAGCAATAGTATACCTGAGTGTAGTTTTTACATAAGATCTCTACTATGTTTAGTGGTGTTAACTTTGGTTCTAATTGTAGTAAGAGAGTAGACTTTAAGGCTGCAATCCCATACACACTGGGAAGTAAACCCCATTGGACTTAATAAGACTTTCTTCTTCTGAATAAACATACATAGGATTGCACTAATAGTTGCTGAGAACACCCCCCAACTTGATGTCTATAGGTGGTGGGTCATTTAACATGGCCTTTGATGATCCTAAATTATGTGCAGGATCATATGGGTTTGTATTAATTCAGAGGAATTTTGTGATGTATTCTGCACCATTTATGTGAGTAGAGTTACGTATATTACATTACATTAGCTGTTAGCCTGCTGTGCTAGTTTTCTGTTTGCACTTTTGCAGAACTTTTAATGCACAGGAGTTTTAAAAAATGGGATCCCCCAATTTTAGAATGAAGCAATGCAATCCATTCTACCCTCTTATTCTACTGCATATGTAGGCCAGACCTTAGATGCGCTCAGAAGGGTTTGGGAATGTACAGGTGAAGGAAAAATATTAATAGGAGAAAGAGGAAAGAGAAAAGGAAATGACAGCACTTGAGGGATCCTTAATAGGCATTGGGAGCATTGCCTGTATATACTACTATTTAAAAGCATAAATAAATAAATAAATAAATAAATAAATGAGTGAATGTTGGTTTCTATGCTAAACTGGATGACATTCTTTTATCTCCTTTACCAATTTTTAATGTAGTTGAATTTAATTTTATTGGATTTATATACTGCCCATCTGACAAACGCCCTTGAAGTGGTTTTACATTCATAAAAGTGGAAAACAACAGTAAAATAACAACCAACACAATAATGCACCCAATTAAAATGTTAAAAAAATCAAGATATTAAAAACATTAAAATATTAAAGAGCCAGCAGTAAAACTGAGAATAAAGATAGCAAATTAAAGATTAAATGCCTGCCAGAATGCCTGCCAGGACTTAGCCTAGCGCCTAATGTATATAATGATGAGTCCAGGTGGCTCTCCCTGGGTAGAGCATTCTACAGATGGGGGGGCCACTTCAGGGAAGGATCTTTCCCTGATAGCCACCTGTCATACTACTGTGGATGATGCAGGCCTAGTGCAAGGTCTCTTGCTGCTGGAGGCAACTACCAGCACATCATGTCCTTGCAACCCTCCCATCCCCTTCCCTGTCCTGCGCTCCCCATAACTTTGCCACTGCATCAGGTGTATGGAGAGCTGTGGAGCTGGAAGAAGTGGCCGCAGGGTTCTCACAAAATCTTGCGATAGTTTGTGCAGAGTGGCAAAATTTGCTGCTCCTCCCGCTCTGCCACCTGATGTAGGTGTCTCACCCTGCTTCATGGGTGGGTCAGCCCCAGGGGTGACTGGACCTAGAGAAGGGCCTCTGAAGTTTAAGAGCTGGGCAGGAATATATGGGAGAGGATGTTCCTTTAGACTGATTGGTCCGGAGACATTTACGACTTTGAACCGGGCCCAGAAACCAGTGCAATTTTTCCTGATCATGTGTGCCACAGTTAAAAACCTGCCATTTCCTCAGAGGGAACATTTTTGTTTTGTTTTATGAATATCTATTACTTTTTACTTCATGTTAGGTGACATTTAAATAAAATTCTGACCTGACTCACTAAAAACTAGGGCTGTGCAGGGACCCCCCAATCTGACCTGGAAGCCGCCTTGTGGCTTTGGAGGCGGCCCCAATTAATCTCGGGCTGATTCGGGGAGCTCCCAACCCAAGTCAGCCCCAAACCCAAAGATTTAGGTCCCCCTTGATGCCCCCGCGCAACCCCGCAGCTCCTTACCTTGCCGCCACCTCCTCCTTCGTTGCCACCTCCTCCTTTGTCGCCACCGCTGCCACCTCCACTGGTGCCTTCTCACCACCACCTTCTCTGCCACTGCCTTCACTGCCTTCGCCGCTGCCTTCTCCTTGCTGCCACCTTCTCTGCCTTTGCTGCCGCTGCCGTCATCACGGCTGCCAGCTCCTGAGGCCTGGACGCACGCTGACTCTTATTGCAGGGAGTCGCCATTTTCAAAATGGCCACCTCCTGGAAGTTCCCATTTCAAAAATGGAGACTCCCTGCAATAAGAGCCGGTGCACGTCCAGGCCTCAAGAGCTGGTGGCAGCAATGATGGCGGCGGCAGAGATGGCAGTGGCGGTGGAGGAGAAGGCGGCAGCAGCAATGGTAGCAGTGGAGGCGGTGGTGGCGATGATGGCGGAGGAGGTGGGTGGCTCAGGTAAGGACCTAGAGGCGCCGGCGTGCCTGGGCTGGGGGTGCCGAAGCTCCAAAGTGCACCGAGCGCTTCAGAAGTCCCCCGACCTGCTCCGGGTTGCTTCGTGCCCCTTCCACTTCTCCTTGAAAGGGGCTCAAAGTGACCCGAAGCAGCCCGCTTCGACTTGGGGTTTGGTCCTCAGGCCGAAGCAGTGCACAGTCTTACTAAAAACAACTTGAATTTAGCATTCTTTTACAGCACATGCGGAAAGCTGTCTAGATATTTTTTTTAAATCAGAAAGGAAATGACTTATATTGGAGACTGGGGCTTTCACATGGCTATTCTTTTCACAGCTGCCAACCTAAATGGAGTTTTCAGATGGATTTGAGTGTATTAAAATGGATTGTTGAATGTGCTGATAAATGTCAGGATTGTAACTTGCCACATTCTGAATTGACATGCCATTTTAATATTTGCTAGTTGCAATCTTGACACAAGATGAATTTGACATACCGAAGTCACAAAAGTCAATTGCAACTTGATTTCATCATTAAAAAGAAAGGAAGATATGTCTTGAGCTAAACCAGTGGAATATCTAGCCCATCTAGCCCACCATGGCTTGGTGGTGGGTCTCATCTCATATGTCTCAGGCATGTGTGTCCCTTTGCCCTGTTTCCTGAAATCCTTTTAATAGAAATTACTAGTATGTTCATGTAAGAAGGAGCAGAGTAGACATTGGCAGCTGGTCCTGGCTGCCAATTCCCCCCTCCTCCTCAGCCCTCTGTGTCCCCTGAAAATCTGCTCTCGAAAGTTAGGCAGAGCTGGGCCCCAGAAGTGGTGGCCTCCAGAAGCACCACAAAAGTTCTGTTCCAGTGCCACCCCATCAGCAACAAAAAATGTACAAAATTTTTGGTTTTTTAAGGGGGGGTTAGGACCCTGAAGATAAATGGTAATACTAGCATGAAAAATTAGCCAACAAAGGAAACACAAAAGAATGGTGACTTCAACAAAGGAAACATAAGATGAACAATGCTCTTGCGTACCAAAAAAATAAAAAAATGCAATCCTGAAAATAAAACCCCAAAACTTTATGCACACCCCTAATAAAAGCAGGTGTGAACTCATCTTAGATTTCTTTCTCATTTCTAATTAGAAGACCGCCATAAATGCTGTTGCTCATTAAGACAATGGTAATCGGAGTACTGAGGCGAAGGAAGACAGTGTAGTGAGACCCACTAAAATGCTAAACAAGAGGAATGCCTACAATTGGGCCAATGATCACTCTGTTTCTCCAAATGAAATAGTTAAGGAAGATGGAGCTGTACATTCCAAAGGTACAAACTTATTCAGAGACAAATCTTTTTGATAATGCAGTGTTAAAACTCACCCTTTTAATGCTGCAATGTTGAAAATGAAATTTTATCTAGTCCTAATGTTTTGTAGGCAATCAGACCATTTTAATTCTCTTCCATGAAGTGAGGTGTGAGGTGAGCGCTTGCTTCTTAATTACTTGAAAAAACACATTTTGATACTTTGGCAAAGAGGATGACTACTTTGTGGGTGAAAAATGTTTGAATTTATGCACATCTTTGCTCTCCCCTCTCCTTTCTGACTATAAAATAAATTTCATCCATGAAAGATGAGTTTTGAAGATTTGAACTAACCAACTGGATCCACATTGGTGTGCTTACCAATGGTGAATGCCAGGTGCAGGGGGTAAGGGCTGCTCTGATACATGTTTTACCATTCCCCAACAACACATTTAAATCAAGCCTGAGTCCCCGGTCTGTTATGCCCTCCTTCCATCCGACCTACTGCCTCTAAACCTTATTCCCATTCATTTTCCTAGTCAAGAGCCTCCATGCCTCTTCCCCCTTCTTCCCAATAGCACACCCCCCCCCCCCGTCCCTTAGACCGAGTCCTTTTATGCCTTCTTGGCACCCCTTTCACCAATAATCCTCCTCCTAGGACCAGCAGCAATGGAAGCTTTTTTACATTTGCAAATAGTAGCTTTCGGGGGTTTATGTTGGGATAGGAGCAGAGAGGAAAGGGTTAAACTCCTCCTACTTATTCACCACAGTTCTTTACCTAATTTTGCTCCTCCTCTCTAGCAGCAATTTTTGTTTTTTAAAAAACAGTCACATTAGATGCCATAATGCATTTACATGAAGTGTAGATTGGCCAAGTTTTAAGCTGGTTTTGCAGTATACACGCATATTGGAAGGTCAGCTTTATATATTAAAATATGTGGTGTAGCACATTCCAGGTAAAAAATGAAGGGAAACCAGGGAGTAAATAATCACAGAGGGAGGCATAATAGGAAGATACAGTCAGGGCCAGAAATATTGAAACAAGGATAACTGTTTTGGCAGTTGGCCTCTGTACACCACCACATTGAAGGTGAAAGGAAACACACCCAGATGGGAGCGAAGTCAGGACTTTCAGCTGTAATTCAAGGAGTTTGACAAAAGTGGGGCACTAACATTCAGGAAGGACAGCCAGTGGCATACACACACACCCATTGTTGGTGGCTCATAAGTAATGGAACGAATGGCTGACAAGCAGCTGCATGGCCAGGTGTGGCCTGTTTCCTGGGTACCCCATGACCAATCAAGCAGATAAAAGGCCTGGAGGTGGTTCTGAGTGTTGCATTTGCATTTGGTACCTGTTCACTGGAACTCCCAACATCAGGTCCAAAGGGGTGTCCATGCGAGTGAAGGAGGCCATCCTTAGGCTGAGGAAACAACATAAACCCATCAGAGAGATAGCAAAAACAGTGGGAGTGGCCAATACAACAGTTTGGAACATCCTGAAAAAGAAGGAATTAACTGGCAAGCTCAGCAACAGCAGAAGGCCTGTAAGACCACGGAAGACACTAAAGTGGATGACTGCAGAATTCTGCTCATGGTGAAGAGGAACCCTTTCACAACATCTAGCCAGGTCAAGAATGCTCTTGCGGAGGTAGGCATGTCATTGTCAAAATCTACAGTCAGGACACGGCTTTATGCATGTAAATACAGAGGCTTTACAACAAGGTGCAAACTACTGGTAACACTCAAGAACAGAAAGGCCAGATTAGCCTTTGCCAGCAAACACCTAAAAAAGCCTGCCCAGTTCTGGAATAAGATTCTTTGGACTGATGAAACCAAGATTAACTTGTACCAGAATGATGGGAGGAGAAAAGTATGGAGAAGGAAAGGATCAGCTCATGATCCAAAGCATACCACATCATCTGTCAAACATGGTGGAGGCAGTGTTATGGCATGGGCATGTATGGCTGCCAATGGAACCAGGTCACTGGTGTTTATTGATGACCTGACTGCTGATAAAAGCAGCAGGATGAATTCTGAAGTGTATAGGGCTATACTTTCTGTTCAGATTCAGCTGAATGCTGCCAAACTGATAGGGTACCGCTTCATATTGCAGATGGATAATAACCCAAAACATACAGCAAAAGCTACCCAAGAGTTTCTCCAGGCAAAGAAGTGGGATGTTCTTCAATGGCCAAGTCAGTCACCTGATCTCAACCCAAAAGAGCATGCTTTTCTCTTAGTGAAGACAAGACTGAAGGCAGAAAGAGCCACAGACAAGCAGCAGCTGAAGGCAGCTGCAGTAAAGGCCTGGCAAAGCATCTCGAGGGAGGAAACTCAGCATTTGGTCATGTCCATGGGTTCCAGACTTCAGGCAGTCATTTACTGCAATTTTCATCCAGGTATTAAAAGCGATCCTTAAGTCTGAAATGATGTTGGCTTGTTCCATTACTTTTGAGCCACCAATGATGGGTGTGTGTGTGTATGCCACTGGCTGTCCTTCCTGAATGTTAGTGCCCCACTTTTGTCACACCCCTTGAATTAAAGCTGAAAGTCCTGACTTCGCTCCCATCTGGGTGTGTTTCCTTTCACCTTCAATGTGGTGGTGTACAGAGGCCAACTGCCAAAACAGTTATCCTTGTTCCAATATTTCTGGCCCTGACTGTAGCAAGAAATTAGAGAGGAAGGGAACACACTGACTGGCTCACCAGAAGGTTCACCATGTATATTTTTTTAGTCAGAAAATATTGGCCTTGGGATATCTTCAGCTACAACAACCTCCCTTTTTGTTATACTCATAGTTTCCTGATAGGTGTTTTTCCTCTTGTTAAGGTAACTTTTCTAAAGTATCTCATACTTCATACTAGCTTACCTAGCTGACTAGATAGAAGGCTGCTTTTATTATTCTCTCAAATCCTGTGTACTATTGGTGAGCAACCCCGGCGCCACATGCAGCCCCAGCTGGCCCCCAGTGTGGCTTCTGCCACCAATGCCACACCACTGAAATTTGTGACAGTGGTGGCAAAAAAAGCAGCATTTTGCCACCAAAATTCAGCAGTAAAACACTATGGACTGGTAAACTGGACAAATGTAGCTTGAAAACAAATGCCAGATTTCGCTGGCAAACCAGCAGGGAGTTGTCAGTCTGAATTCAGCAGTGACAGCAGTGTGGCCTGCAGAGGGACAGGGGTTCAAACATGGCCCCCAGACCCCCCCAAAGCTGCCCACGTCTGCTGTATATTCTTCATTTTCTTGTTTTTTCAGTTTCGAATGAGCTGTTGTAGCAAAGTCGCTTTAGTTTCTTTGAACCTTCCACAGTTATTGTAAGCTGTTTCTCCATTTACTTTAGTTGATTAAATCAGACATGCAGGAAAGTCCTCAGAACCCATGAACAGTTTTTCTAGTCTGTATACACACATAACTATACTAGATGGACCTTTGGTCTCATCCAGCATGGCTCTTCTTAGTTATTTGAGACTCATAAGGGCCTGGAAGAAAAATAGAACTGACTGCATTTCAGAGTACAAATGGTGTCTGCCTGGATATTATTTTTACTTACCACAGATAACCAAACAAGTGGCTGACAGGTGTTCTGGAATCTTAAAAAAAGCATTCTTGAATAGTTTCTGAATACTGCCACACAGTTTATTAATTTATGCCCTAGAACAGTTGTTTTCAAAGTGTGTTCTGAGCAACCTCAGGATTCCCCAGAAGCTTTTCAGGGGCTCCTCAGTTAGAATGGCAATAAATGAGTGTATGCACTACTAGAATATGTTCCAGACTCCTCTGAAATGTACCAATGCTTTATAGTCAAAACGCCATGTTTCTTCAGCAAACAGGCTGATGTGAGAAAGGTTTCCTGTAATAAAAAGTTTGAAAACCACTGCCTTACATCACTTTGATTTGGTTCAAATATAATGCCGAACCGCTACACCAGACTGGCAAACTTTGATTTGGGAATTCTTTCCAAACCAGGACTGCAAATCATGGTTTGAAAATGGTTCGCAATGCTGGTTTCTAGAACAACTGCCATCATTCGCCAGTTCATATGTAATAGCAAACTATAGTTTATGCAAAAGTGGAAGTAACTAATTGAAGCAGAAGGACAAGGTAATTTTGAGCACAAGGCTTGCTCCCATAATGCCAAATCATGGTTTGACATTACGTGTGAACAAGCTCTTTGTGTGATGGCTTCAGAAAGTTGACTTGTTCCTACTATTGGATACATGCAATTTGTCTAGTACAGTCTTGCCTGAAAGTAATTGAGAGTTGGGTCTTTCCAACACATCATGAATCATCATTGAATGTAGCATGATCATCTAGTTATACTTCCCATCCTTAGTTCCATCTATGCAATCAGATCCGGCTGCTTAGATGTTTCAGTTGTGTTCCTTTTCATTTTCGTTAACATTTTATTTTTCCTCCGAAGGTTTTTCTCAAATAAATGGCACTAAAGTTCTTCTTTGTGGGTGGCATGCAGGCTAGTGCTCTTAACAAAGAACTTGGTTTCTCAACAAACCATCGTCCTGTTTGTCTTTGAAGGCAAGCACTTCACAAACAATGGAACTGAGTGCTAGTGCTTGATGATGCCTTAAAGAAAGAAATTGGAATAATGAGGGCAAGATGAGCTGAAGAAAGATTTAAAAAGAGGCACAGTTCAGGCAGCCACAAGGGATTTGACAAACTCTAGTATTAGTTGGTGATCCATTTATATGATACAAAGTAGGGACATGAAAGTATATAAAAATTTTATATACAGATATATAAAGCATATTATATATGCCTGCAATTTCTTGATATATTCATCATGTGTGTTCAGGCATTTTTGCAGTTTTATATGGTTTTGAACAACCACCTCATAGAATATGTTATCTAAGTTGTGCAGCCAGTGACTTACCATTGTTTGTATACCTTTGTCTACTAACAGGCTGTCAGGAGCGCCCTAGCTGCCTCTTGCAGTCCCCACCAATAGCCAACTCAGGACACAGACGACAAGGAATTATTTCCGAGACTTTATTCCTTTATTACTTTATGACTCTTTCAGATACTAATCACTAGTGACAAAGCAAGGAACAGCACTGGGGAAAGATAGCAGAGTATCCTAAGCTCCAGGTAAGGCAGTTGGTCCCTGTTTGAAGGAGAACCACAGGAAGACCCTGAACTTATGGACTAGGGAGAGATCCTCCCTCTTTCCCTTGGGTCCTTGGGACGCGACCGTTGTTTGCGCGCCAAACGAGTGCTACGCCTCCTTTCTGCGCCCTCGATCTGTTGTCGCTCCCTGCATCTGCGCCTAGCGTCCAGCAAGCCCCCCTCCAGCGCTCTCTCACTGCCAGGGTCACTATCTATCGCAGGAATGCTGGCAGGAGGAATCTCTGCTGCTGCTGTGCTTGTGAGAGATGAGCGAGCTCCTCTCCCACAGATTGCTGTTCCTCCTCAAAATCAGAACTGCTCTGGGGCTCTATTGGCTCAGTTTTCACCCTGACACAGAGGTTATGAAATAGAGTTGTCTCCATTAGCATCCTTAATTCATGATAAATGTTCAGTCCTTCCCACAGATACCCCTTCCATGTCCTCAGCAAGGTTTTCTTAATTTCCTCACAGATTTATTTCTCAGTTTCCACACAGATTTAGGGCCATATCACATGTTAGACTTGCCATGAGGATGCTGCTGAGAATGGCATCCCTATGGCAAATGATCCTCAGTCATAATGTGTAGAATTACATACTGCTGTGATAACATTATGGCTCTTCAAGCCACCACTTTATAGCCATGGTGGCATTCGAGGAGGCATGGAGACTATTTTTACATGGTGGCGGAGATCTCCATAGCAAATAAGTCTACCATTAAAACGGGGAAAAAGAGAGGCTTATTGTCTGTGGCATTTCCATGGTTAATGTAACATCTGTTCAAACTACCTAATTTGACTGTTGAAGCTCCAAGAAAAGTAGAAGTCATTTTGCAGTGTAATCTATTGTTTCTGTGAATTTGTTAATGTTAGTTAAGTTATATGATATTAACAAACCTCCATGTTGTTGTTGTTTATTCGGTCAGTCGCTTCCAACTCTTCGTGACTTCATGGACCAGCCCACGCCAGAGCTTCCTGTCAGCCGTTGCCACCCCCAGCTCTCCCAAGGTCGAGTCCGTCACCTCCAGAATATCATCCATCCATCTTGCCCTTGGATGGCCCCTCTTCCTTTGGCCTTCCACTTTCCCTAGCATCAGCATCTTCTCCAGGGTATCCTGTCTTTTCCTTATGTGGCCTAAGTACTTCAGTTTTGCCTTTCATATCATTCCCTCAAGTGAGCAGTCTGGCTTTATTTCCTGGAGTATGGTCTGGTTTGATCTTCTTGCAGGCCAAGGCACTCAGAAATTTCCTTCAGCTCCACAGTTCAAAAGCATCTATCTTCCTTTGCTCAGCCTTCCTTATGGTCCAGCTCTTGCAGCCATACGTTACTACGGGGAATACCATTGCTTGAACTATGCGGACCTTTGTTGTCAGTGTGATGTCTCTGCTCTTAACTATTTTATAAATGTTTACCATGTTATTGAGCAACATGAAAAAGGGGAAATTTTGATTGAGCATAACTGCAATGTTGTTGTTGTTCAGTCGCTAAGTCGTGTCCGACTCTTCGTGACCCCATGGACCATAGCACGCCAGGCCTTCCTGTCCTCCGCTCTCTCCCGGAGTGTGCTCAAGTTCATATTCATTGCATCAGTGATGCTATACAGCCATCTCATCCTCTGCCGTCCCCTTCTCCTTTTGCCTTCAATCTTTCCCAGCATCAGGGTCTTTTCCAGGGAGTTTTCTCTTCGCATTAGGTGGCCAAAATATTTGAGCTTCAGCTTCAGTATCTGTCCTTCCAATGAGCACTCAGGGTTGATTTCCTTTAGGATTGACTGATTTGACCTCCGTGCAGTCCAGGGGACTCGTAAGAGTCTTCTCCAGCACCACAGTTCGAAAGCATCGATTCTTCGGCACTCAGCCTTCCTTATAGTCCAGCTCTCACAGCCATACGTTGCTACTGGGAAAACCATAGCTTTGATTATGCGGACCTTTGTTGGCAAGGTGATGTCTCTGCTTCTTACTATGCTGTCTAGGTGTGCCATAGCTTTCCTCCCAAGAAGCAAGTGTCTTTTAATTTCATGGCTGTGATCCACCCAATCAAAGGCTTTAGCGTAGTCAATGAAGCAGAAATAAACGTTTTCTGGAATTTTCTTGCTTTCTCCATGATCCAGCGAATGTTGGTGATTTGATCTCTAGTTCCTCTGCCTCTTCGGAACCCCGCTTGTACTTCCACTAGTTCTCGGTTCACATACTGCTGAAGCCTAGCTTGTACGATTTTGAGCATAACCTTGCTGGCATGTGAAATGAGCACAATTGTGCGGTAGTTTGAACACTCTTTGGCGTAGCCCTTCTTTGGAATTGGGATGTAAACTGACCTTTTCCAGTCTTGTGGCCACTGCTGAGTGTTCCAAATTTGTTGGCATATTGAGTGCACACTTTAACAGCATCATCTTTTAGGATTTTAAATAGCTCAGCGGGAATACTGTCATCTCCGCTAGCTTTGTTGTTAGTAATGCTTCCTAAGGCCCACTTGACTTCACTCTCGAGGATGTCCAGCTCAAGTTCAGTGACACACTGTCATGGCTATCAGGGACATTAAGATCTTTCCTGTATAGTTCTTCTGTGTATTCTTGCCACCTCTTCTTAATCTCATCTGCTTCTGTTAGGTCCCTGCCTTCTTTGTCCTTTATCATGCCTATCTTTGCACAAAACGTTCACTTGATATCTCCAATTTTCTTGAAGAGATCTCTAGTCTTTCCCATTCTATTGTTTTCCTCGATTTCTTTGCATGGTTCATTTAAGAAGGACTTCTTGTCTCTCCTTGCTATTCTCTGGAACTCTGCATTCAGTTGGATATATCTTCCCCTTTCTCCCTTGCTTTTCGCTTCCCTTCTTTCCTCAGCTACTTGTAAAGCCTCATCAGACAGCCACTTTGCCTTCCTGGATTTCTTTTTCTTTGGGATGGATTGAGTTGCTGCCTCCTGAACAATGTTACGGACCTCCGTCCATAGTTCCTCAGGCACTCTGTCTATCAGGTCGAATCCCTGAAATCTATTCCTCACCTCCACTGTATATTCAGAAGGGATATGATTTAGGTCATACCTGAATGGTTTAGTGGTTTTCCCTACGTTCTTCAATTTCAGCCGAAATTTTGCAAGAAGCAGCTCATGATCTGAGCCACAGTCAGCTCCAGGTCTTGTTTTGACTGACTGTATAGAGCTTCTCCATCTTTGGCTGCAAAGTACATAATCAATCTGATTTCGATATTGACCATCTGGTGATGTCCATGTGTAGAGTTGCCTCTTGTGCTGTTGGAAAAGAGTGTTTACTATGATCAGCGTGTTCTCTTGGCAAAACTCTATTAGCCTTTGTCCTTTTGTACACCAAGGCCATGCTTGCCTGTTATCCTGGTGATTTCTTGACTTCCTACTTTAGCATTCCAATCCCCTATGATGAAGAGGACATATTTTTATGCTGTTAGTTCTAGAAGGTGTTGTAGGTCTTCATAGAACTGATCAACCTCAGCTTCTTCGGCCTCAGTGGTTGGGGCATAGACTTGAATTACTGTGATGTTGAATGGTTTGCCTTGGATTCGTACTGAGATCATTCCGTCGTTTTTGAGATTGTACCCCAGTACTGCTTTTCCCACCCTTTTATTGACTATAAGTGCTGCTCCATTTCTTCTAAGGGATTCTTTCCCACAGTAGTAGATATAATGGTCACCTGAATTAAATTCGCCCATGCCTGTCCATTTTAGTTCGCTGATTCCCAAGATGTCAATGTTCAATCTTGCCATCTCATGTTTGACCACCTCCAGCTTACCTTGATTCATTGATCTTACATTCCAGGTTCCGGAACAATATTGTTCTTTACAGCATTGGACTTTCTTTTCACCACCAGACACATCCACAGCTGAGTGTCCTTTCGGCTTTGGCTTCACTCTTTGTGGCGCTACTTGGAAATTCCCTCTGCTCTTCCCCAGTAGTATATTGGACACCTTCCGACCTGAGGGGCTCATCTTCTGGCATCATATAGCCTTGTGATACGTTCCATGGGATTTTCTTGGCAAGAATACTGGAGTGGGTTGCCATTTCCTTCTCCAGTGGACCACAGTTTGTCAGAACTCTCCGCCATGACCTGTCTGTCTTGGGTGGCCCTGCACGGCATAGCTTATGGCTTCACTGAGTTACGCAAGCCCCTTTGCCACAACAAGGCAATGATTCATGAAGGGGATAACTGCAACAGGTAGCAGTATACTGCAACTATCATGGTATGGCTGTTTTCTTATATATCATAAGAGGCACCTACCAAAGCATTAAGAAATTTTTTAAAAAGACTTTGCAGAATATTAGACAGCTTGGTAAATCAAAAGATGGAGGGTAGAAAGCAACATTTAAAACTTTTTTTGAATAAGTGCGTAAGTGCACCTTCAAGTGCAGAATATCTCAAATGTTTCAGGATTTTTATATCCTTCATAATTCTCTGTGTGTAAATTCATTACAAAGACGTATTTTAAAAAATAGTTCTTCCACATTTTGTATTTGTCCTTGCATGGTTTGAGCCTCTTTTTATTATTTTGATGGCCTTTTCTGTTGTAGCAGTCTTCTTTGCTTTGGTGTGGGAAAAGGTCAATTGCTTGACTAGTCATTGGGCAATCTTCCTCGGGTTGGATTTAAATTTAGCTTTTGTCTCTTGAACTCAGACTATGGAAATATCAGATGCTTTACTTGTAGCCAACGAGGTTTGTGCAGAGACAGTACTTTTGGGTGGTCTTGAGTCCAGCATTTAGGATGAAATCCTTTGCCTGCTTACTTGGGAGTACATCCCTCTGAATTCAGTGAGACTTGCTTCTGAGTAGACATTTACAAGATTGTGCTGTGACTTATGCAATGTGACTGACAAAAGAAGCACTGGGGTCTACAAAAGCTCATGCCACAATAAATCAGAGGTGGCGCTATAGGATCTGGTTGCTTTCATTTATGTGTTAACTGATTTGGCATCTCCAGTCCTTACTAACCTTAAAAAGCAATCCTACCCTTGCTAAGCCTCTGCTGGTCTGAGCTCTGCTGTCAGAGCCTTGGACATTTCCAAAGTTCTTCTGGGCTCTTGCCAGCAGGGCAGAAGTAACGAAAGAGCTGTTTGTTGGCTTCCCCACCCCTCCATTGGGCGGACGGGCGGGCGGGCTGGCTTGCTCTTTCTTTCTTTCTTTCTTTCTTTCTTTCTTTCTTTCTTTCTTTCTTTAAGCAATTGCAGAGAATTAATTTAGCCCTGCTCCCTCCACACCCACCAGCATGCCCCTTTCTCCCCCTCCAGAGGTCGAAGTTCCAATCTCGTAGAGGGAGCCAAAGCAGAAACCTCTGCAATAGCTGGGAGGGGCCAGGAGTGGGCCAGGAGTGGGACTCTGAAATCAGGGGGGGAAAAACCCTCTGAGGCCAGAACTTCATCTAAGATCTCAGAGGAGATCAGTCCTATGGCTCCAGAACCGTAGGCCTGGTCTCTTAACTTATTTGGTAGACTATCCCTGAGGTTTTTGTAAACAAGCAAAATAAGCTGATCGATACAGGTGTGTTGCAACTTGTCTCAAATGTAAGCTTTCGAGTAGTAGCTATCTGTGGTTAGAAGAAGCACTGTTGTTGCATGCAATCTAACCTCAGGAGCAGGGCTGGCCCTCCGATAAGGCAGGGTGAATCCCCCACCTCAGTTGGTAGACTGGGAGGAGCTGCAAATTGCAGGGAGGCTTACCACCACTGGAGAGCCCCTCCAGTCTGCCTCTCTCACTGTAGCAAGTATTGCAGTGCAGCAGTGGCTGGTGGGACTCTCAAGAGCAGCCACCCACCTCTGATTTACTCTGAGGAGATTCCTCCGAGGGGTTCTCAGCCACCCACCCTCCAACTCATGCTGAGAATCCTCTCAGCATGAGCCAGAGGGCAGGCAGGCTTACTGTAGAGCCCCATTGGCTGCACTCTCCAGCTGACCTGGCTGTCCAAAGGGCAGTTAGACATGGCAAGGGCTGGAGTGGGGGCCGGCAGTGGGGCAGGGCGGGGAGACATCAGCAAGGGGAGTGGGAGGGGGTGCTTGGCAGCGCAGGCATGCTCGCCCACTTCAGGCAGTGGAGAGAGCTTGTGCCAGCACTGCTCAGCAGGGCTTTATTTGCACAACGGGAAGGAAAACAAAAGAACCATAGGAGTTGGGCATGGACAGTATCTGCCTGAAATAGTTCGTAGCTTTTGTTTTATAAAACTTCATTTAGGATGTGATTCAGATTGTTAGAAAGATCTGTCTGAGGAAGACTTGAATTACGTCCTCATAGCCTCATACAGAGCAAAGGGGGAGCGTGTTTGGAAGGTTTAGGGATGATGGAGAGCTTCTTGCTGGTTGCTGCCTGAAATCACAAAGCTACTGATAGAAGAAGACTAAAAGAATGCTAGACTGAATCTGGATCATTCTTCAGAAAAGAATCAGAAAGTTGACCATCAGTTTCTCAAGAACTTGTAGTAGAAGCTAGGCAAACCATTTACAGAACGCAAACAGGGGCAGGGTAACACTAGTGGAACTATTTGCTAAACTAAACCCCAGGCAGTGATTGAAAGTATGTTCCAGATAGACTAACCTACCTTACTCAGAGGGTGAGGGCGCAATCCTATGTGGACAGTCATCTTCCTCCGAAACTGGAGGCTGCCAACATTCCTATGCAGGGCGGCTGGAGCACAGAAGGATCCTCTACTCCGTGCTCCAGCTGCCCTGCATTTTTGCCTGGGCAGGTGATCTCAGGGAGGGGAGGGGCCTGGAGACCCAATAGGAAGCAGCTTCCACACTGTCCTCCCCTCCCTGCCCCCAAGACCCCCCCCTTTCCCCCTGGCTCTGACCTCGGTTCCCAGAAACCGAACAATCCTATGGCCCTCTAGACAGCGTCTAGTAGCCATTGGATTACTCCCTCTGAGTGCACAGATTGCTGCAGCTACTCATTTGTATGAAAGATAGCAGACAGCTGGGGAGAGGAAGAATTCTATTCTAATGTTGTTTTCCTTCACTTAGCAGCCTTCCCCAACCTGGTGCCCTGAGCTGGGGGATGTTTCAGCTACAGTTCCCAGCATTCCTGACAATTGGCAAGGCTGACTGGGACTGATGGAAATTAAAGTCCAAAACTCTGGAGGGTACCAGGTTGGGGAAGGCTGCCTGAATTTGTTGAAGAAGAAATGTGCTGTAGCAAGTGAACTCGCCCAGTCAAATTGGTTTATAGATTTTCTGGGTGTGAGTTCAGGCAGGTGAGAAAAAGGCAGCTCACAATTTATGAACCTGGACCTTGGGTAGCCCAAGGCTTAGATGAGATTGGCACAAATTGTGCAAAATTGTAGCTATGGCAAGCCAGGTGTCAGATTTGAGCAGGCAAGCAATTTTCCTACTTTGTGAACATAGCTGCTAGTACTGCTGTCATACTATCTGATCTGTGGAGAATCTTATAGGATCACCGAATACACTTGTGCTCAGGCCACACTATGAGCCCCCAGGTTGCTCATATGCCTCACTCTGTGATACATATAACCCAGTGTTTAATCTCGATTCTTTTCTAGGTGCTTTTCTATTTATATTGATCAATCTATGTTGCAGCTTGTGCCTGCCACCAGAAATCCCACAGCTCTTCCTCTCTTCCCCATAACATCAAGTGGTACAAAACAGGTGACATGACATCATCACATTCCATGTTTCCTCACTCCACGTTGTTGGCTGCCACATGTGGGGCTCAAGAGACTTTTAATTCAATTATTCAGTGTCACACATTTTGTATTACAAGACATTGCTAGTAAGAGGGGAGAAAGAGATGCTAAGCTGCTGTTTTCAGTGGTAGCCCATGTCTGACATTATGTCTTCTTCCAGGCTCAATTTCTTATGCTCTGGAATGGACTGCAGAAGAATACATTCATGCATTGGAATGTGATGATAATGACAGATGAACTTCAGTATGAGTGCATACCTAATGGACAACAGAGTTTCCCATTTAAAAAAGAAGATGATGCCAAGAAAATATTGCTCACCACTAACAGAAAGGAAAATATATAATAATATTTTAAAGCACTTACATTTGCTCTCATTTGAAGCAAGCAAAACAGGAAATGAAGATAGGCTGGAATTGCGTTAGACACAAAATACGATGGAGAGTGCATGGCTCTTGCAAGACAATATGCAAAAGCTTAAGGCAGAGTTTCTTTTTTAAGCTAAAGAAAGAATAAAATTCATAATAATCCTCAGATGCACAAGCAAACCTTTACTCACACAATGGGAGTTTCCTCTTCCCTTCTCCCCACTGTAGCCTCCTGCATTCCTGAAAAGCTGCTGTTGTGGGTCAATGGACTCTCTGGAACAGAATGGAATGGAGCATGAGGTGTTGTAGTGAAAGGGAGAATTAGCTGAAATTGGGCATGTGTTTTGCATGAATGGAAATGTGTTCCACTCATGCAACAGCACCTTTGGAACCTATGTTTTGAGGCTGATTGAAAACAAGTGTATTAACACTGCAGTCCCATACACATCTACTCAGTAGTAAGCCCCATTTTGTTCAGTGGGACTTATTCCCAGGTAAGTGTATATAGAATATAATGCAAATATTTGTATTCAGAATTGTAATATTGAGTTTATTTTGATAAGTTTGCACTAGGTGGCAAGAAATTTATTGCATTCTGTGTTTTTGACGTATGAATTCACACTGTGTGAATGGAATAACAAAGCCAGTGTTACTAAAGAGTCCTGTAAATATATTAACTTAGATGTAAGGCTTACTTCCCTGCTCCCTTCCATGTAAATGTATATAATGAAAAAAACCCTACTATTTTACTGAAGTGCCAAATTGCTTGAGTAAACAGAAAAAGTGAAATTTACAAGTACCATGAAAAAAAATACATTTCACATAGAACTCTGACTTAAATAAGACTATATTGTGACAGATCTAGTCATGCCAGAAATGCAGATTTGTTTTCTACCAATATCATTAAAATATGCCAAATTGCCTTATTTTGAAGAGATGAGATATAATCTCTTAAAGAAGCTAAACTAGTAAACCAGTTAACTGCTGGTGTTTCACTTGCTAATCAGAAAGATAATTGTTATACATTTTAAAAAAAGAAAGAAAGAAAGAAGAAGACAGCTGCAGTTGCTATAGAAAATGTAAGGAGTTTTCTGTTTTTGCATAACAATCAAGAGCAGCACCTGCCTTTCCAATATACTCTACAATTGTTCCACTGGCATTATTTCCATAACCCTGAAAATTACAGAAAGACGCATTTAAGACAATAGTCATGGCTAAGAACTTACATTCACTTGATGTTTTCAGTTACAGATTATTCTATGTGTTGAAAATATTACATTTTCGCTTGAGACTTAACTCATGCCTGAAACTTGTCTGTTTCAGACATAATGGCTGGATTTCAGAAAGAACCTTACATACAAACAAGAGCTTGAGTATACTATATACAATGGAGTTTTCAAGGGGGGTGGTATCTTCCCAAACTCAGCTTCTGCTTCTGTGTTTGAGGCTCCTCCTCAAATCCCTTTAAAGCTTGACTTGCTGGGGTGCAGTCAGGGGAAAGACCTCAAGACTTTCTATTGCAGTTGCACATGTAGAGTTCCCTATTCTGCTCTGTTAGGTCTAAGCTAAAGAGAATAGTGCTTTAAAAGTTAAGTAGAACAAAAACATATTTACTTGCCCAGTCACAAAAGCTCCATGGACTGTGTGTGTGTGTGTGTGTGTGTACACACACATATCCATATGTGTATTATCAAATATTACACCAGCAGCAGCTTAATCCTGGCACCAAAAGCCAATGCAAATTAAAAAGGTCTTTACTCTGAAATATGTCCAGGTCTCCAGAAGAAAATTGGGCCTAGTTCATATGTTTATAGGAGTGCCATAGTTGTTGCTCCCCTCTGTTACTTTCATATGCTAGCCCAGTAATGCTGGAAGAAACATAGGAAGCTGCTTTACACAAGGTCGGATTATTCATTCACCTAATCCAGTATCAACTACTCTGACTCACAGTGGCTCCCCAGGATCTCAGGAAAAGAGAGGTCCTTCCCATCACCTTCTACTTGCCCTTTTTGAAGATGCTGCAGATTGAACTTTGGACCTTCTGCATACAAAGCATCTGCACCTACCACAGAGTTGTTTTATTAGCAGGTTAGCCGTTCAGGAGGATTTGAGCTCTGTTTACCAGGCTACTCATGGGATGGCCTGGATTAGGTTGAGGGTGTCCTGAATAAGGTTTAGGACATAAATATGCAACTTTCATTTGTGTGCACAATTCCCCAATCTAGCTAGGGATATATGCGCAAAAGCATATGACTGCATGCATATAGCCCCTAAAAAGAGGGGCTGTATTTCTGCTCAAAAGGATACGGGTTGTGTTTGTACAAAACGATCAACTAGGTTGGCCGATTTATCTTGGTTTATTGTGAATGAGCAGTGTGCTGGTGCATGCTGTCTGTTTGCTCCTGCTTTGCTCGTCCCTTTACATGAATGGGTAAGTTTAACTAGGAAGCATGAGCTTGTTGCGACATCCGAACCCAGGCTCCTGCTTTGCTGCTCTCAAACAAGCCAACAACAGCTTGTTGCTGGTTTATGAGCCTGGCTTGTTTGAGACTAATGTGTCATGCTAATGTTCCCTGGTTAGTTTCACCTGCCTGCATGAAGGGAGGACCAAAGTGTGAGCAAATGAGCGGCATGCACAGGCTCACTGCTCATTCCTAGTACACCAGGACTAGGACATGTCGTGATTGTGTGCACAGTTGGTTGGGTCATTTTTTTCTGCTATGGCTTTAGGAAAAGAGAAAGGTGAAGGGTCATTCATCTGGTCTCTCCAGTGACTTAATTTGGAGTGTTTCAACTTAACCTTTTCTCTTTTTTTTGGCATTACACTTGGTGGAAGATGAGTGGAATGAGTGCTGGGAGATTCCTCTTGAGTTCTGCTCCTCCATATTGTACCGAAACTTTGCTTGCTTTTTTGCTTCTTGCAGTGTCCTGCTACCAAGAATGTCACTCTGCCAATGTAGATTTGTTATGTTAGGGAAGCGCAAAGGGATTTAGGAGTAGGAATGGGAGAGAAATTTGTTCGGTATGCATTTTCATATATGCTTATCTAATTTGCATTGAGCCATAGCTCAATGGTAAAGCACTTGCTTTGCACGCAGAAGATCTAGAGTTGGAAAACTTCCCTCCTGAAATCCTGGAGAGCCTCTGCCAGACAGTGTCAACAGTATTGGGCTAGATGGGCCAATGGCCAGACTCCGTATAGGCAGCTTCCTATGTTCCTAACACCACAGTGCAATTATCCTTCTTCCTTTTCTGCATACATTAAGAGAAATGGCACACAAAAATGTGTGCATCAGGGGAAAAACCTTAAAAAAAGGCATATATGCTTGCAAAAATGCATCTTTGGGAAAATTGTGTACAAAAATGTGTACAAATTTTCATGCATTCGAAAATGCACATGAATATGTGTACACATCTTTATGCAGACTTTTAAAAAATTCACAGACTGATGTAGAAACAGGATAGAGAATGACTTTGTGCTTGAAATATATGAAAGTTATAGAAAGGGAAACAGACATCCATATTTAGAAGTCATTCTGTCCTTACTCAGCAGGCATGTCAGAGATGGGAACATATTGTAATTTTTACTAAATAAATATTTTCGTTATTACTAAGGGTCACTGTCTCATCCGTGGTGAAAGTGCTGAGAACTGTGGCTGTACTGTTACACAAAGTCATGTCTGTTCCCAAAATATAATGCAGCCCCAATCCAATAACTACAGTTCAAAAGCTATCCATGATAAAAGCTCAGAATAATTTTATAACTTGCTGAAGTTTAATAACTCTCCTGTACTGAGTACATATTGTCATGAAATATTTAGTTTTTAAATGTGCAGGATCTGATTAATTCAGTATATTTTTTAGCAATTTGTGAAATTTTAATAACAATATTTTACATGATTGAATAGGATATAAGCTGAATGGTGTGCTATAGAACGTCCAGATCTTTTTTTAAAAAAATCCACATCCTATTTAATGTATCATGCCTTTGACTATGGGTTAATTCTTCTTTTGAACCCTCCTCTTTATTGTTCATTGAGTCATGAAACGTAGCATGGAATTAAGTATTAAAGCTATTCCTTAAAATACCACTTACTGTACTTTCTAAAGTTCTGTTGATACTGTGAGTGAACAATATTTTGACACAGCCTTTATTGTAGCTGCACCATTGCTGTGCATAACTATCACACACATATGAATGTAGTTGTAGTCGAACTTACATTTAGCCAACCAGGTTTAGAGATACATATATTTCATTCACTTATTAAGGGTGCAATCCTATTAGGGATGGTGGAGAATTTCTCCCCAAATCTTCGGGAGGCCGAGCGCCGACGCATTCGGCCCCCCGAAGTTGGTTGGGAAATTCTCCGCCGGCCCCCCACCCCCACCCCCGGGACAGGACTTACCTTCAGCGAATGTCCCTCTGGGAGGCGGGTCCCAGCGGTGGTTCGGCGGCGTTTCGTCGCGGGCAGGGGCGGCGGCCAGTCTCCCGACCAGCTGCCACCGCCACCATTGCAAAAAAAAAAAAAAAACTACAGTAAAAAAAAAAACACACCTGAGATAGGCTACGTGACGATTTACATAGCCTATCACGGCTAGATTTCCAAAGTCAGCCGTGATAGGCTACGTAAATCGTCACATAGCCTATCACGGGTGACTTTGGGAAAAAAAAAAAGTGCGTACGCAAATGGCGGCGGCCCATGGGCGCCGCCATTTGCGTTCCTTATTTTGGCACGTCTAGTCTACGTAAAGATTTACGTAGACTACGGTGAAAATAAGGGCACGCTATTTGCGTTGCCCTAATTTTCGCCGTAGTCTACGTAAATCTTTACATAGACTAGACATGCCAAAGAAAGGAACGCAAATGGCGGCGCCCATGGGCCGCCGCCATTTGTGTACGCATTGTTTTTTTTCCAAAGGCACCCATGATAGGCTATGTGATGATTTACGTAGCCTATCACGGTGGACTTTGGAAATCTAGCCGTGATAGGCTACGTAAATCGTCACGTAGCCTATCACGGGGTCCTTTTTTTTTTTTTTTTACTTTTTGTTTCGCAGCCGGGGAGACGGGGCGCTTCTCGCTGGCCTGAATTTCGGCCGGGCGAGGCGGGAAGCCTCCCCCCCTCGCCTGAACTTCGGGGGGAAAAGCGAAGCGCCTCCCCCCACCACGAAGCCAAGCTGCGAAAAGGTAAGTGACTTTCGTACATCCCTAAATCCTATACACACTTACCTGGGAACTTGCTTCTGAGCAGACATACAACTGCACTGTAAATTACTTACCTTGGAATTATGATATACTTTTACTATATGATTTGATTATCAAAGCATTTTGAGAATCTCAGCTTGTAAGTACGTTCAGCTGAAATAATGAGTATTTATTTCCAAGCAAATGTTTATTTGCTTGGGTTGTATCCAATGTTAGTCTTACTTAGAGTAGACCCATTGAAATAAATAGGACTGAAGTTAGTTATGGCTAACCTAAATTGCATTTGTTTCAGTGGGTCTACTCTTAAGTAAGACTAATGTTGAATACAACCTTTTCTTTCATTTATATTCCTCCAAGGAACTCAGTGTGGTGTACATGCCTCTCTTCTTTTTTATCCTCACAAGAATCCTGTGAGGTCAGTTAGGCTGAGATTTGCTGACTGTCCCATGTTTAGTAGTGGAGTGCATTATCTCTTATTACTC
The DNA here is from genome assembly GCF_057233095.1 of Heloderma suspectum. NCBI lineage: Eukaryota > Metazoa > Chordata > Lepidosauria > Squamata > Helodermatidae > Heloderma > Heloderma suspectum. The sequence goes on from NC_139464.1 coordinate 105,680,229, forward strand.
TAAGATCCATTTTCAACTATTCTGAGCAAGTAATTTATAATCTTATATGATCGTACTATAGTCACGAATAGAAAGGTTGTGGTTACTAGAGGTTCCTGTTCTCTGTTCTGCCTCTTTCAATTTGTTATTAATGAACTTGAAATCATTCATGGGAGGTTATTGACTTGTAGTTTGCCATTCAAGCACCTGTAGAATAGATGCCCCAATTCAGCTCAGAATTATGTGGATTATTCATTTTTCTAATAAACTATGTACTCCTTTGACAAAGATGAATCAAGTGCATTGTCATGGTTTGTGTAAAACCACGATAATGATTTTACACAAAATCCTTGTAAAAAGGCAGGGATCCTGGAAGGAGGGCAGATGGTGCTAAGAGCTTCTCCTAAGCTTGGTTGGTTGAGGGGGTGACTCCCCCAAGGATGATCAGGCAAAACAAACTGCTGTTCTAGTCAATGCTGATTGATAAAAGAGGGGTGCAGCCTGTTCTCTAGAACCCAGCAACCACGTGCAGGAGCCTTGTTTGCTGTGCCTTGGGAGTAAAGCTGAACTATGGAGGGAGATGCTGAGCTGGGCGGGATCATGTATGGGGAGATGGAGACAGACAGACAGCTGGCTGAGTGGTTTATGCTGTAAAAGCTGAGGCCTGCTGCAGCTGGTCTTTGTGAATGAGTAGGGAAGTAGCTTCTTCTTCCTATCCTCACTCCTCCAATCCTAATAATGGGTATTTTCACAGAAGGATCATCTGAGAATATATCCATTGCTTTTGGAAAGATTGGGATCCATGTAAAAAAAAAAATCTGCTTAATTACTGCTGGTTTCCTTTCTCTAAGAATTATCAGTGTGATGATACATGCTCCCTTTTTCTTTGCTCCCCTACCTCATTAGGTTGACTTCAGAGGCTTACTTTTGAGTAAACATATTTTTGAGTAAACATAGGATCATGTGATTTTTCTTACATTTCTGTCTAGTAAATTGTCAGCAACCTCGTAACAATGTATCATGCATAAAACAGATAATTAAAAAAATTGGTTTGAATAAATTGATTTGAATATTCATGTATATGGACAATATCCAATAGTGCCACTGTGCTCCTGCCATTTTTTGTTGTTCTTCTTCTTGTAGTGGGAACCACTGCTTGCGCACTAGGAACTAGCATTTCTGACAGTAATCCCAGAAAGGAGCAGAAACACTTGTTTCCAGAAAAGGGCAGGTCAGCAGAACCACAAGCTTCTGTAAGCTCTGTTGATCTGCCCCATTCAGAAATTAGTGTGTGTTTGTTTCCAATTGTTGCAGGAACTGCTGGCTTTCAGTTGTGCTAGTGGTGAGACCTGCTAGTGTGCGGGCAGTGTTGGATGCTGCCCTATATAATTTGTAAGAAAAATTGATACTTTGATTACTTTCAGGATAATGTTGGGGGGAAATGCTTATAACTTTAATACAGGGGTGGGACCATTTGGCCGCTCAGATATATTCTTGGACTGCAGTGCCTATGAGCCCTAAGCAGCATAGCCAATGGTGAGGGATGGTGGGAGTTGCAGTCCAGCAACAACTGAAGGGCATATGTTCCTAATCCCTGATTTAATATTTGCCCATTAAATAAGAGGATGTAAAAATGTGCCTGAAATATAGGCAATGTTCATCACATCCTAACTGCTTTGAGCATTCTTGATGTCATGCCCTCTTGTTCTGAAGCTCCACGGTACCCTGAGGAGGACCCTGATTCAGATGGATCCCTGGTCACCCCACTTCAGAGCAAGTCCTCATGAGCCCCTTCTATCACTTCCCAGCCAGATGACAAGGCTAACCCATCATCTGACTCTGAGGCTGACTCCCCTGCAGCTTCTTTTCTCCCTCAGCCTCGCAGAAACATGAGACTGCAGAAATAGATACTTGCCCTGTAAGAATTACAGTCATCATTCAGCAGTGGTGGAGCCACTGAAAGACTAGGCTCTGCCAACCTCCTTAAGGTCTCAGTTGACTGCAGTCCTTTGTTGGGACAACAGCTTCTTATGAGAGAATACTCCAGCTAGTACATCATGCAGTGTGCTGTCTGAGGTCCTGCCTTGCTTAGTGTGACCAGAACAGACAGTGAGTATAATCTGTTTCCCCTGGGACTCATGCCAAGCCAAGGACAGCTGCCATCTTCAGAACACTTCTGATGCCTCTCTAAAGATATCTCCTCTCGCTATTTCTACATAGGCAGACTTCTGAGTCAGTTGCGCATTGCCTCTGTACTGATGTACAACCTAGCTGCAGGATCACATGATACATGGGAGCAATCATTTTAATGCAGCTTTCAAGGAAGGTTTGGAGCGACATCAGTTTTGGAGTTGAGGGCAAAGGAGATATGGACCTCTCAGCACAGTCTTCAAAGATGGTATTTCCTAGTAATCCATTCATAGCAGGAGTGGGCAACTTTTTTGTCCCCCAGGACTGCATTTTTAGATGACTGGTAGGTCAGGGCAGTATGCATGGAGAGATGCCCAGGCAAACGCTCATGGTCATGTGCACAAATGCACACACAGTTTCCCCGTCTCACTGTGCAGAGATGGGGAGGCTTAAATCTCTCCTCCATGCAAAGTCATTTTAAATCACCCTCTCAACAGCATGCCACACAGATGTTTGGTGGGCTATCAAGAGTACAATTGTGCTGATGAAGAAGGCACGTGTGGAGGTACATCCCCATACACCTGCATCCACAGTGCGATTGCGGCAGCAGCAGAGCAGGGTGAGGGGAAGAAAATGTTTGGGTGGCAGCAGTAGCAGCAATGAGCACCTATGGCAGGCTGTACAGGAGACCTCTGAGGGCTGCATGAGGCCCACAAGTTACCCATATGTGTTTTAGAGTCTAGAGAAGGAAAAAAGACTTTAAAACACATATGGGTAACCTGTGGGCCACATGGATGACCTGATTTCAAGCCAGCCGTCCACCATGGCACATGACAAACCATTTTTGAAACCAAAGGAATTTAAAAGGTTTTTGTGATATTTCATGGGGTTGTGCTACTCAAAGAAAAAGAGTAAAGAAATCCCACTTGGCTGGCCCTTCAAGTTGTCTAAACGGTTGGGGACCTCTTTGCATTCTAGTCTAAAGCAACCTGATCAGCAGGGGTTTACAATTTATTTTCCTCAAGTTCTCTTCTGAACAAGATTAACAACTATATAATTCAGACAAACACTTGCTGTAACGCAGAATTTTGTTTATAAGAGAGAAGACAAATTGGCCTGAGAAGTTCTACCTGCTAATCTTCCCAACATTTAAGCAAGGCTAAGAGAGGTTATACATAAAAGCATTCAGGGTGAATTCCTGTCTCACGGCAGCTTCATGTGTTAACGCAAGGCATAAAAAAAGAACGCACCAGTGAATCTCTTTATACTAGAAACCCTTATCAGTGGGGAGGAAAACTTTAATGTGATAACCTTATCACTATACAAACAGGATTTCTGAATCTACTGATTCAGGATGAGAAATTCAAGCATTGTGTCTCCTCTTTGGAACTTCCCCTCCAGGACTTGCTCTGACTTCTAGTGCAGCATGCAGATCTCAGGATATCGGTGTATGCATGTTGTGTGTATCTGGCATAAGTGTCTGATGCAATGTTTTGTGATGCTGTCAGTGCTAGTATTGCTCATGTATTGCAACAAGTTACACATTAATTTGTTTATCAGCTTTGTTTATCGTAATTTATGCAATTCATCCATGTCATAATTTTCACATCCAAATTAGATGCTTGACCTGCTTTGTTTTCCTCCAGATTACCTTTCTTAGAACAAAGTCATGCATTGCATCCATTTGGGGAAACTTTACTGAAGACAGAAAGAAATGCAAGGAAGATTCTCTTAGATGGCAGGCAAATATATGCTGATCAGAAATCTAGAGCTAGGCATCTTAGAATTTATTTTTCTACCCCATTTTTTTCGCTGTCTACAGACAAATGACAATATAAACGTGTTTGAAATAGATGGCTGTCCATTTCATTATCTAGAGCTCCTAGTACTGTGGTACTGCTTTTGGGCTTGATATTGGGGCTGGATATCCATATGGGACCCAGTCGCACATTGCCAGCAGCCATTCTACCTTTGCTGGCTGGGATGCCTTTCTTAAAGCCACGGCACTTCTGTTTCACACCAAGCTAGAAGCTGAAGCAACATGTTCTAGAAGCTTTGTCCCAAAACAAGAATGGTAAAAAATCTCTTCTTAATATCTCTCCATGATGACAGAGACTCTGTATACAGAATAGAGATGTCAGACTGAAGTGATTGAACTTGGGTTTCTGTTTTTCCCAAGGAATACTGTACAAGACAGAGTCAGAGAGGAATTGCTTCAAATCCTTTGGCATTCTCCTATGACATTTTCAAGACCTTCACTGCTATTTTAAAAGCTGGGCTATTTGATATTATATTTGTTTGTTTATTTATTTATTGCATTTATCTCCCACCTTTTTTCCTCTTGCAAGGAACCCATTATAATGACAACATGTTAACTGTCCTTCCTCTAGTAATGCCTATACATTTCAAAATAGACTTCATAGACAAGTATGTATTTCTGTTAACCAGAAATTGTTTCTGATTTTATATGGCACGTGCTTAGCTTTTGGATTTCATCAAGAATAATTTGCATGATTGCAACCAATGCATAAAGGAAATTTGAACAGTAATTTTTAATATATAAAATATCCCCACCAAAGAGAAAGTAGTAAAACTTTTGTCTTGCAAATAACTTTTGTTTTTTGAGGAGCTTACTAACACCTTGTAATACATGTTGGATGTCACCTTCTGTCATGCAACGTATTTCTTCATACTAATTGTGTCCTTTGGGATTTGGAAGAGCATCCTGTCAGCCAGACTGTATGCATAAAACAATGAACTACGGTATCAGCATTCCACCCAAGCCATCACAGCTTTCTTTTTCCACAAGCCAGTTCCACTATAGATTCCTGCAGTTGTCTTTGCATCCAGGCATGAAAGAGACTGAGGGCCAATTCACATGGTCATTTGTCCCAGATTGGGTTCAACAAGGTTTGCGGTTTATGTTTACTGATCTTGTCTTAAATATGAATCAATATGTCCTGATTGCAATATAACTCCACGTGAAATATATTTAAAAAGAGGATACCCGCTGAATAGCTCACAATGCAGTCATAACAAACAGGGGAAAAAATTCAAAATTAGGGATCTTTAAGATCCATATGATGATAAGGAAGTTAGGCTTCCTGCATGTGCACAGTTGGTAAATACAGATGAGCACTGGTCAAGTGGTATAACGTTATCATGGTATGTCATGTAATCACTTCATAAACTGGTAATCTGTATTGCTCTACCAAGCAGTGAAGAACTCATCAGTTCTTTGGACTGATCAGAAGTTCAGGGTAGCAGAGGGATGGTAAGATTTTTCTGTCCAATTGGCAGGATGATATGGATACCTGGCTTACCAAGTGGTTATGTGTAGACCATGGTAAGTTCATCACTTGATAAATAACCTTCTGCACTCACCCTATGCTAGGGCACTTACCAGCATACCAGAGGTATTATGTAGATATCAGTAAAATAGAGCCCATGTCAGTGTTTCATTGCATAAACCTGCTCAGAAACAAAAATACAATTCCGTTTACAGCAAGCCAACAGAGCAGTCACACAAAAAGGAATGAAGCATGTATCTAACATGCAGACAGCAACAACAACACTCCATTGAACTTCCCTTCTAGCATCTAGATGGCTTTGAACCAAGTGTGACATTTGGGAGAGAACGTGAACTGGATATCAAGGAATACTGTCCAAGACAGAGTCAGAGAGATGAGACACTGTGGGGTGGATCCAGGATCTGCCTTTCTCAAGAGAAAGAGCTCTGCTTCTGGAAGGTCCCTGCACTGGATTTTTGGGGATCGCTCTCCCCCAGAACTCACTGCATTCAGCAGGGTCTTCTGACTCTATGTAGCATTTTGAGGGGACTGGAGTGGCTGCCACAGGAAGGCGCGGGCAGGAAAGTCCACTTCCGTTAGCACAGTTGATTCGATTTAAATGTGGATCCAACCCTGTGTAAGGCAAGCTGTGTATAGTGGGGCAGAGAATTGTAGAGTAATTGGCAGGGCACCTGTGCCCAGATCCTGAACCCGATTAGACTTCTGAAAAGGAAGAGTGGGACCTTACTGTGCTCCCCAACCCTGCTGCATGCAGAGTCAACACTCCCTGAAGCTGCCTCCCCAACTGAGAAGGCTGCAGTATTGAAGGAGATCATGCCATCTGGTGCCCCCACTGCTGCCAAGCTCAAGTCTTGCTACTGTGCTGCACCTGTTTGGCAGACTGAGGCCTCCCCTCTTTCAGCCCTACTCATGCAGGGGAAGCAAGCACTGGTGTGTACTCCAGTTCAGGGCCCTGCTGAACTCCAGGAAGAGGCATGCCAGCCAAGTCCACTACAAAACTCAGTCTCTGCTTGATAGTTGCAACAGTTTCCTAGGGACAGCTCTTGTACTGAATCCTGGGAACATAGGCCCTGTTGGACATCTCTTCACTGGTCCAGGCCTCCTTGCTCATTACCTTCTCTTGCCGCACAGTTCTCTAGCTGGCGCAAGCTTTCTTGCTTAAATACTTGCTCCTGCTGCTTATATCCTTTCTCGCTGTTCATGGTAGGTAGAGTCAGACAGGGAAAGTGCCAAGAAGCAATTGCATCTTTTCGATTTAGATAGCCCGTGCTGCTGATCCTCCTCCCTATTCCATGCATACTGGCCCTTGAGCTCCACCTGCCACAATCTCATGATGGCTCCATGCCACAGCACCTGTGTTTGTGTTCACTGCCCTGAGCTGCATTCCTGGTGCACAGTGCATACTGGCTCGTTGCCTGGTCTGTTTTTACTGCTGCCATGAGCATGACAATTTTGTTGCCTGGTGAAAGATTAATGGGGATGAAAGGAGGGGCCATGGCTCAGTCGTTCAGCACCTGCTTTGTGTGCAGAAGGTCCCAAGTTCAGTCCCCAGCATCCCCAGGTAATGCTGGAAATATTCCCACCTGAAGCCCTGGAGAGCTGCTTACAGTCAGTGATGACCAATGGTCTAATTCAGTATAAGGCAGCTTCCTATGTCCCTAAGTGATGAGCATACATCTTGCAGGCAAGGATCTTTACGTAGGCTGTAGTCAGGGGATGAAAAAAGCATAGCTGGTGTTTTGTGGGAAGTTCAGTATCTGTGGGAAGTTCAATACATTTAATATCTGGCAAAAAATATCTTGTTCAGTGGCAGTGGAGGCTGGTGGCGCCGATGTCACTGAGGTGGTGAATCTGCTCTGGATTTCAGTCAGAATTCTATCCAAGGTGCTACACAGTTGGATAGCTCCGTTAGAGTTCTGACTGAAAGCTACAGTGGATTCACCACTGCACTGACATCGGAGCCTCCACGCTCCACTGTTCAGTGGTCTCTTAGTGCCTCTCTCTTTCTTCCCCTTCTACCACATAGTTTGGTCCTTTTCTGTTCAAAATTAGAATTGCCTGCCTGGGGTTTGAATCCTGGCTGAATTTCAGGGAGTAGCGGAAGCAGAGGCAGGTGTGAGGTAATGAGCATATTATAACTGCTGGTTGGGGAGAAAGGGATATATTCTTAGTGAGTTGGTGGTGATCCACAAGCTATAGCTTGCTCCTAGCCTCCAATGTCTTTCGTCTGACCTTGCCCTTGGCTGCTTTAACATATTATAACAATGAATTGGAGAAGAAGTTATAGCTAGGTTGGTGGTGTCAAAGCCTTTCAGTTCTTTGTAGGTTAAAAACTTTAGCGGCACCTTCATTTGTGTCTGGTACACACAATGCAGATATTAAGTATGCTCACAATGACCCACCTTGTTGGAAGGTGGGGCTGCATTCTCCACCAGCTGAAGCTGCCAAAACTGGAATCAGTCCACAAAAAGCAGAGCAGAATCATGCAGCCTCACTGTTATGAATGCATAATTGATTATTGCTAGGTTGTGTTATGGAATAATATAATATCCCATATTATGATATGGAATCATAATAGCCTTCTCCCAGAAAGGGGTGGTGAAGAGTATTCCTAGTGACTCCTGCTACCTGAGGGTTCCTTCATGCATTTAATTGAATCCAGAATCACTCCAGTGCTACAGCCTGTGTAACAAGGGGAGGTTGAACCTGTCAATGACGGGTGAAACCAATCCTTTCAGGACATGGAGCCTGCCAACCACTTTTTCAGTCTTCCATGGATTTATTTTCTGATTTGCTGTGACAACCTCAGCACTAGAATCTTACAGCAATGAATTTCTCAATAAAGGAAGAACTTGTTGTATAGTTAAGAAGAATTTTATTTTTAGGAATTTATCCATTTTAAATAAATTATTGCAGTTGTGTCCCTAAGGTTCTGTAGCTCATGTTTTGGTTGTATAAGGCCACAGGTTTAGTCCCTGGCATCTCCATTTAAGGGACTCCATGTAACAGGGCCATCAAATATCTTGCCTGAGAGAGTTGAGTTCAAGACTTGCCACCTGTCAGGACTGAGAGCACTGAGGTAATTCAGTAATAGACATTTTTTAAAAAAACAACCACAAAACATAATACTGTGTTGGACCCTTGGTTTTCAAGCTACCCAGAAACTCAGGAAGCTTCTATTTTTCAATTATCAGCCTGAAGAAAAACATAATAGATGAGTTTCCCAGGAGAAAAGATTGCATGCTTATTTCCCAGAATCCAGTTGGCAGCCATTGTGTTAAGCATTTTTATAACAGTAGCACATTTCCTCATGACTGTATCTGTATTTTGTTTCCTATTGAAATCCCCATTTGCCCCACTGGGCTTTTAAATGAGTACAGTACAAGCTTCTAGAACTGTACAGTACACTGTTACATAGAATGCCATGATGATTCTCATTTAACTAAATTGGAAACCATGGGTGGTCCTTGTATTATTTTGTTACAAATTGCTTTGTGGCCAGACCAAGCAGCTGGCATGGTGTCCCTTTTGTAAAATGATTTTGTTTATCACTGGTATACACATTTTGCCTCAGGGAAATGTGGTAAGTCTCATGCCCTTTGACAGAGCTATTGTATCCACTTCCCATATCCTCATAAGCTTTGAGAGATGCTAATGGTGAGCCACCTGTTCTCATCCACTTTTATGCCACACAAATGTTGTCTTGATCCCATATCTCATATGTACTGTAATGTACTTATGGTGGTTCTGCATGAGCACGATGTCCACTTAATTTTTTGATGCAGGCAGCAGATCCATGTGTAAATGGAATGCACATGTCAATCAGGTTCTTCCATTGAACTGAGTGCAGAAACCATTACAAGCAAGACTGCTATGTCCACACATTGGAGTTTGCACAACCAGACAGTTTGACAAATTGGAATGATAAGAGTTTACATTATCTATTTTCCTTTAGGTTTGTCTCCTTCTTTCAACCTCTCCCACATCTTTGTTCATACTCACTTCAGTATTTATCTGTTGTTGTTGCACATCCTCATTCACATGTATGCTAACATGTGTAACGAAAAACAAAGGACTAAAGAGCCTTGAAGTGTGGCATGCATACAGCAGATTTTTTGCACTGTGTCTTACAAAGTGAGAAATAGCTACTTCTAAAGTGGGGAAAATGAGCTCCAACCACCGTTCAAGACCAAAATTAAAGATTTTACAGATTTTATCCTTAATACACAATAACACATCACAAAAGAAAAAAGACTGAGGGTGCAATCCTATGGCTGCTAGTCAGCAGCTAGACAGCCATAGAATAGGTCAGTTCCCAGGAGAACTGACCCCCACCCCCTCCTGTGCCACCTCATAGGCAGTGCGGATCGGCCCCATGCTCATAAGAGCAGTGCAGAGCAGCAAAAACGGGGTCTTCCCGGGGACAGGGCGGGGAGGTCAGAAATGCTGGTACAACACATCCTATGTGTCGTCCGGACACCACTTCCTGCGCCCTGAGGTCCTGCAGCTAGACAGCCAAAATTGGCTGTCTAGCCATGAAAGCAGGGCAGGGGGAGCAAGGAAGAGATCCGCTCCTCACCACTTCTCCCACCCCCAGGCTTGGAGGCCACCATCAATCCACATAGGATTGCTCCCTTATTATACCATGTTATCTATAAATATCCTTTGGATGGACAATGATGGGGAAAACAAACACAGGCTTAGCCATTATTAGGAACCCTGGAGCCACCACAGTTTGATTGAAAAACAGAATATAAAATGAGGCTTCTCTCTAGACTTGATAACATCAGAGAAAATAACAAACATGGAGAGAGGCAAGGGGACTTGGGGGAAAGAAGACAAGGAAGGATTCTTTAAAAGGTTTAAGAAGGTAGCTAAAATGGCTCGAGACCTTTGGTAGCAGCTTCCCAGTGCTTTAGGTTCCCTGCTTGACCACTACCATTGTACTAAAACCCAATGACTTATACATAAGTTGCAATCCCCTGCAGGGCATGAAAACTGGAAGAAGAGTGCTCACAAGTTGTGCTGTGGTATGTGTGGTACCTGGCTTTGAACTCCACAGGGTAACAAGGTAAACCTTTCTCTCTGGATATACAAGGCAAATGAATCTCTTTAAGCAAATGAGACAAGAAAATGGAGACTCTGGCCTTAGAAATGTGGGATAGGCAACAATGTGGAGCAGGGGATTATACTAGGAAAGTATCATGAAGAACAATCTTGGAGACCAAGTGCACTCCGGGTTAATCTTAGAGCTGCGCTGAAACCCACAAGCATGGGAGATGTCTAGGCAAAAAGAAATAACAACTGATGCCCAAACTCAACAGCTGTTCTGAGTTTCAGAACAAAGAGTACAAAGGATTTGGTGGCTTTGAGGATGCAGTCAGGGTACGGCAGAACAAAGAGAACAATAGTTTGACTCTGTGGAATGAAAGGAAACTTCAGAGAGGTTCCTTGTTACTTGAGTGGGTTAAAGCTAGCTGGCTGTACACCACAAGAGCTGTAGAGTAGAAAATACTTATCTACCTGTATGCAAAACAGAAGTTATCACAAGGGTCAGCCAGGTGGCATCTAAATCTGGTCATCTGTCTGGTTGGCTCTGGATTGGCCAATCTAAAGGTACCCTCATGGGTTAGATAGCTGGGTGGTGTCTTGGCAGTCAGGTAGGTATTTGCATGTTTCCATAGTTCTGTTGGAGCAACTCCCTTTAATTGAATTAATGGAGGAAGCAAATATGCAATTACTCCTGCTCCTCTGCAACTATTGAGGGTGTTCTTGTTGCTGGCAACTTTCCATGCCTGTGGTTCTGCTGCTGCTTCCAGAACAAATGGATTTTTGAGCCAAGGTGTAATGTCAACAAAAATACAAAGCACAATTACAGTGACGTGTCCAGAGAGCGAGGATGCATGAACTCCTCTGCTTATTTATTTATTTAATAGTTTTTGGCTTGTTCACAGCCCAGCCCTCCCAAGATAACTCACAAACTCAAAACAGCATAATAAAACAATTTAAATACATTATAACCATGCCACCCCCAGTCTAAATACAGCAGCAGTTACAAAACCTAGCACACCACTTTCCAACAGAAAGCAGACTGAAACAAAAACATCTTCAGAGTCCATTTAAAGGCCAACACAAATGGGATGATATATACCTCTCTCAGGAGAGAATTCCATATATATTTCTGTACTTAGGATACATCTGCTCTGGTGCTTTCCCTAACAAAGCTGAAGAACATGGAACTGCAATGTCTAGGTGCAGCAATAATGTGGCACCCAAAATTGGGTAGTATGCTGTTCGAGGTCTAAGAATCTCATAGAAGGGGAATTCCTCCACCCTCCTCCCAATTGCATCCACTGTGTTCTCCTGCCCCCCAATGCCTCTTCGAGGGTTGGTAAAGGATGAGTTTAGATGTTCCCCACATATGCTGACAGAATGGCACAATTTACTTATACTTCCAAATGTTGTATTTCTTGTGTAATATGAAAAATATGTGCAAATCCCAGATGTTGGCAGTGCAACACATTTCAGTGTTAGCTTCACATATTACACAGGAAGTGCATATATGTAATGTCTGAAACTGCTAAAGCTATAGCTTGGCTTCCACCAGATTACAGAATATAAATTATATCACACAATAATTAGCAATCATTATTCCGGTATATTCTTCATATATTCTTTATGTACACCCCTCAGTGGTCAACGTGTCATTCACTTGTAATATAATGGGCTCTTATGGGAATAAAAGTATTCCTTTATTATATATTTCTTAAAATATAGAGTGAGGAAAGTATCTTTTGATTTGCATATGAAAAAATAATGGCAGTCTTCTATATGAGTTGAAACTGTGTCTTTTTAGATACCGTGCATCAATATTTTAATTTGTAGATGTTGCTTTGATTAAGAGGATTTATGTCTTTCTAAACTGGGGTCAATATGCTTAGAAGCCTATGCTTAGCTGGCATGCTTTTCTAATCTAAACACAAGACAAGTATGTCTTGCAAGCATTCATAATAAATTCCCAGGAGACAAAGATTATTGTGTCCTTAGTAGATGTGTGTATTTAAAATGCCATTGTTGGTGAAGTTTACACTGATGGCTTATCTTATGAGGGCAAGAGAATAAAAGGGATTTACAAAACGAAGCTGAAAATCTAAACACAACACTCATATTCATATCCCTTTAATAATTTATTTAGAGCAGTGCCAACAGTATGAAATTTTCATGTATGGGTATCAAGCAACCAACTGCAGATAAACCTGAAAAGCATGAACAATAGAACTAGATTTAAAATACCAAAGTCAGTAAATTTGTGCTACTGTTCCTGGGTTACATTCATGAAAAGTTAATTGTAATAAGAAGTTTAATATTTTTTAGTTTTAAAATCTCATCTCAGCATATTCGTTAGAATAACTTCAAGAGTCATAATTAACTGCAACTGTGGTATAAAAGTGGAAGTTGAAAATGGAGTCTCACATCCTGAAAGACTGTAACAGGAATAGATGTTTTAAAGTTACTAATATTTTATGTACTTTGAGTAACTAAGATAGACCATCCAACAACTTCACTTATATGGCTATTATTATTTGCTGATGTATGTCATGATATGGCAATAAAAAATTAATTTAGGGTACAGTCATAAGCATGTTTAAACAGAAAAAAATCCTACAGCTCCCAGCATTCCCCAACTAGCCATGCTGGCTAGGAAATGCTGGGAGTTATAGGACTTTTTCTTGTCTAAACATGCATAAGATTGCGCCCTTAGGAAATTTCATTAATGTACTGACAATCCATCTTCTAGTTCTGTGGAATGCTGTTCATAAACAGCTTTGCATTGTTTTTGTTTCACACTTCTAAAATATTCTTTTAAGATTGAATGTTGTCAATTGAATGTTAATGAGAGCATTGTCACGATTCCCTTAGCCCCCACTTCACTTCAATGCCCAAACATACACAGACGAGAGGCTTCAGTCTACAGCTTTTAATCCATTACTTCACAGGATCATACAGATGCAAATTCTCAGAGAAACTCTCAGTCTACCAGGAATGCCTTCAGGGGATCCAAATGTAATTTACGAGAGTTGCCCACCATTTGAAGAGGGAGGCGGTTTCACTAGCCTAATTTAAGAGGGGGAGGTCCCTCTCTTCTCATGAGGCCTCTAAGCACAGCTTCTCATGCAAGGCTAATTGGGTAGACTGTCTAAATTCCGCCCCTGCCTTCTCTCTTTTTGCTCTGCATCTCTGCCTGGCATCTATTAGGTCAACCTCTTGTTCACTGCCTCTCATGGGGACCCTCAATGAGGAGGGACCCTCAAGCTCAGCCATCTGTACGTTTGTAACCTGAGAAGTAGGCCTACTCATATCTGGACTAGCCTGGGAAAACACCTCCCCCATGTCTGATGGTTCTCCCTCAGAATCTGAACTGCTATCCCACTCCCTGCACTCAGAAACACCCCTGACAAGCATATTTAAATTCTCAGTCTTCATTGGGTTGTTTCATTCATTTCATTTATTATATTTCTATACCACCCCATAGCCAAAGCTTTCTGGGCGGTTCACAAAAACAGTTTGGGTTATTCTTTGGGTTATTCTTTGTTTTGACTCCTTATGTTTTACTTTCGAAATATTCTTTTTTTTACTTCTTCAAATCTTGGTGTCCCCCAGAATCTGCTATACCTCTGTCCTGAGCGTGGGTGTTACATAAGGATTTGCACTCACTCATGAACATTGTCAATAGAAGGGACAAGTAGGACTTGCAACAAAATGTTGCAGCATAGTGTGCTTTTGTTTAAGATTCCAGCCAGCCAACCATGACCTTTTCCAGGACTCTTCATTCCATTCCCTCTCTCCCCAGTTTTCCATCCTCCCCTTCCCAACAGACACTTAGCATTCTGTGGCCACTGAACATATTTAGTCCTCAATGGGCTTTTGTGCAGGGTTGTGTTTTTGTTCCCTTGGGGGCAGGGTCCTCAATTTTTTTGTACTTCTGTAAACCTTGGGATTTCCATAAGCTTACTGATACCTCTCTCTTGTTTCTCAGTAGCCTTGTTTTGGCTACAAAAAGCACATAAAACTGGTTTGAACCACAACTCAAATAGTGGTTTGAACTGCCACTCAAAATCAGTCAACATCTAGAAATATTTCTCACCACCAAATTCTTCAATTTTGTGAGTACTACACTTTTATTTAAAATGCATACCAATATATACTTGAGGTACAATTCTGCATGATATATAGAAATATTGTGCTTTTTGGTGGTGGTGGTGGTGGTGGTGGAGGAGGAGGCAGAAGAGGAAGAGCCAGTCATTATGCAGCAATTTCACATATGCATTCTAGCTGCATTTCTAAGGGAAGTATGAATAACAATCTTCTCTCCCATCCAGTGAAAACAAAAATGGCAAACACAGGAGAGGGTTTAATCATAGTATGCCTCTGTTTTTCTCCTAGTGGGATGGAGCAAGAACAGTTGGAAGAGCTAAATCTAGTAACATATCTGAAATTGAAGGTTTAAAGTCTCCCCCCCCCATTTTTTTACATAAGGTAGTTTAGGTTTTGGCTTCATACAATGGCAACAAGAATCTAAATTTGCTGTGGATTGCCAGTGACCAGAGTTATTCTTATTCAAACATGACCCTTGTGTATACCACACAATAAACACTCAACCCCTTCTAGCAGGGAAATAGATTACAACAAAACTGTATCATTTCACCTAGCCAATATATCTTACAGTCTGAAAAATTAAGCACCCTCTCTTTGAAATTGTGGGACTTACTCCCAGGCAAGCATGTTTAGGACTGGGCTTTAACAATTTCTTAGGGTGCAATCTTATGCGGGTTCAGACAGAAAAAAGTCCTACAACTCCCAGCATTCCCCAGCCACTGGCTGGGGAATGCTGGGAGTTGTAGGACTTTTTTTCTGTATAAACCTGCATAGGATTGTGCCTTACAGACTTTTTGTGGTAGGTGAGGCTCACAAGTCCTGTCTCACCCAGGCAAGATCCTGGTGTTTATATCTGACAGTGCCTAAAAATATTTTTAAGGGCACAATCCTATGCTGGCTGGGGAATGCTGGGAGATGTAGGCCTTTTCTCTGTCTAAACATGCACAGGATTGTGCCCTAAATGATGCAATTGTCTTTTTCTGTGTGAACTGATTTCTTATCATCTGCAGCAAACCTATGGGTCAAAGTAAGGATTGAGTTCATTTCTCTATGGGAACTGAGGAAAACTACATAACTCATGCACTGAGGCGGTCGCCTGCCTAGTCTAGCAGGCAGGAGTTGATGTCAGGTTGCCTCTTCTTTTCCAAACTTGCTTGAGGAAATTTTTGTATCATTCCTAATTTCTATTAATACATAAGGGAAAGCAGAGAGGACCAAAATGTACAAAATAAATGTCTTGCCTTTTTATTATAAGGTGATTAGATTAGGGGTGTTGACTGTGACTTTCAGGAATTCTCTCAAACTTAATTCTTAATATCAATGGAACTATCACAGTTTACCTTGTAGACAAGCTTCAGCCCTTCAATATGAATGCTTCCACATAGCTTTCAAATGTTATGTACCCTGACAAATATTCACTTGTTTGATAGTAGTGGCTGGGACATTTATTTACCCCCATCTCCCTGTATCCTCCCCACCCTTCCATCTTTTGCTCCTGGCAGAACAGGGCATCCTCTTCTAGACAGAGAAACCAGCTGTGGCTTGCAAATAATCCCACGCACCTGCAGTTATTATTACTTAATACCTAAACCAGTGCAAGCCAATGTGATGTAATGGTTAGAGTGGCAGGTGCAGACTGGGATTGGGGGGACCCACATTCAAATGCTAGGCCCCCACTGCTTCCAGACAGTGGGGTCCTAGCACGAGCAATCAGAAGACAGTGTGCAGTTATTCCATCTTAATGGCTTGTCTGTAATAAGAAGAAAGACAGAAGCAATGGGGAAAATGGGGAGGGCTACGAGCAGAAGATGTCATCTGGACTCCCCACGACATTCCGTGAATGAGGCAGGTTGATGGTGCCATAAAAGCTTTGTCTGGAAGCACCATGAAGCTCACCGAGTGACCTTACTGACAGGGCACAAGGTTGTTGTGAGGATAAAATGGTGAGGGAGAACTATTTACACCAGCTAAATCTCCTTGGAGGAAAGGTGGGATATAAATGCAATAAATACATCCCGAAGAGAGGGAAAATAAATTTAAGCTGTGGGGGCTTTGCAGTCAGGATGAATGACGCCTTGAAACAAAATAAAACCCTGCACTTTACATTCTGAGGATGTGGCCTTGCTCCACGTCCTGACATTTATTGAAACATGGTCTCTGGGACATGGAGCAGGTTTATATTTCAACAGCTGGCACATGTTTTATTGAATTCCCTCCTTGGGAATGTTCATCTGTCCCCTAACCTGCTTTCTTTCTGCCAGCATGTTCAGGGATTTTTATGTCAGAAGACACTTTCAGCTGCTCAAATTTTAACTTATTTTGAATTTTGATGAATAAACATGGGCTAGTTGTTCTTAAGCTTGTTTTTCCTGCTGTTCTAAGCATCCTCTACTGCTGTGTTATGTTTATTAAGCATTTTTAATGTTTTTATTGTTTGCCCATTTATCTCTATCTTTATCAGATTTTTTATAGTTGCTAGGTCACCTTGAATATCCATTTAGAAAGGCGCCATTCATAAATTAGGGGCTGCAATTCAAATGGCATATCTTATATATATGAAGAGATCAATAAAGTTGAAGCAAGAAGGTTTCTTGGTCAAAACTGTGGTAGTAAAATGGCTGTGCCAGCCCACCTATGATAGGAAACTATAAGGGAAAGATGGTAATAGTGAATAGTAGCAGAATCATAGAACAGTAGGGTTGGAAGGGGCCTACAAGGCCATCGAGTCCAACCTCCTGCTGAATGCGGGAATCCAAGTCAGAGCATCCCCAACAGATGGCTGTCCAGCCTCGTCTTGAATGCCTCCAGTGTGGGAGAGCCCACCACCTCCCTAGGTCATTGGTTCCATTGTCGTATTGCTCTAACAGTCAGGACGTTTTTCCTGATGTTCAGCCGGAATCTGGCTTCCTGTAACTTGAGCCCATTATTCCGTGTCCTCCACTCTGGGATGATCGAGAAGAGATCTAGGCCTTCCTCTCTGTGACAACCTTTCAAGTACTTGAAGAGCGCTATCCTATCTCCCCTCAGTCTTCTCTTCTCAAGGGTAAAAACATGTCCAGTTCTTCCAGTCTGTCTTCATAGGGCTTTGTTTCCAGTCCCCTGATCATCTTTGTTGCCCTCCTCTGAACCTTCTCCAACTTGTCTGCATCCTTCTTAAAGTGCAGTGCCCAGAACTGGACACAGTACTCCAGATGAGGCCTCACCAGTGCTGAGTAGAGGGGAACTAGTACTTCCTGGGATTTGGAAGCTATGCTTCTATGAATGCAGCCCAAAAGAGCATTTGCCTTTTTTGCAGCCACATCACATTGTTGGCTCATATTCAGCTTGTGATCTACCACAATTCCAAGATCCTTCTCGCTTGTAGCGTTGTTGAGCCACGTATCCCCCATCTTGTAACTGTGCATTTGGTTTCTTTTTCCTAGGTGCAGAACTTGGCATTTATCCCTATTAAATGTCATTCTGTTGTTTTCTGCCCAGCACTCCAGTCTATCAAGATCACTTTGAATTTTTTTTCTGTCTTCCAAGGTATTAGCTATCCCACCCAAATTTTGTGTCATCTGCAAATTTGATCAGCCTTCCCTGCACCTCCTCCTCCAAGTCATTAATAAAAATGTTGAAGAGTGCTGGGCCCAGGACTGAGCCTTGAGGTACCCCGCTCGTTACCTCTCCCCAGTTTGAGAAGATCCCATTGATAAGCACTCTTTGAGTCCAATTCTGTAGCCAACTGTGGATCCACCGGATTGTTGTTTCATCTAGCCCACTTTGAGCTAGTTTGCTCATCAGGATATCATGGGGCACTTTGTGGAAAGCTTTGCTGAAGTCTAGGTATATTATGTCCACAGCATTCCCCCAGTCCACAAGGGAGGTCATCTGACCAAAAAATGAGTTCAGATTCGTCTGGTCAAGAACAAATCCATATTGGCTTTGAGTAATCACTGCATTGTTTTCAAGGTGCTTACAGATGGATTGCTTTAAAATCTGCTCCAGAATTTTCCAGGGATTGATGTCAGACTGACTGGTCTGTAGTTCCCAGGTTCCTCCTTTTTACCCTTTTTGAAGATGGGGATAGCATTAGCCCTCCTCCAGTCATCTGGCACTTCACCCACCCTCTGTGATTTCTCAAAGATAATAGACAGTGATTCTGAGACTGCCAGTTCCTTTATTACTCTAGGATGCAGTTCATCTGGCCCTGGAGCTTTGAACTAATTCAAAGTAATTAGGTGTTCCTTGGCCATATGCCTATCATTCTCGAGCTACAATCCTGCCCCTTCAGCCTGTACTTCGCGTTTGCCGGGGGGGGGGGTCATAGACCCTCTTTTGGGAGAAGACTGAGCCAAAGTAGGAATTGAGCACTTCTGCCTTTTCTTTGTCATCTGTTATCGTTTTGCCATCCTCACTGAATAGTTGAACCACCATTTCTTTCCTCTGTCTTGTACTATGCACGTATCTGAAGAAAGCCTTTTTGTTGCTTTTAGCATCCCTGGCTAACCTCAGCTCATTCTCAGCTTTAGCCTTCCTGACACCATCCCTGCAATTCTGTGCTACCTGCCTGTACTCTTCCTTTGTAGCTTTGCCTTCCATCTACTCCCTATATGTGTGCTTTTTTGTTTTCAGGTAATCTCTAAGCTTTTTGTGAAGCCACATTGGCTTCTTCTGTTGTCTTCCACCTTTTTTGTGTGTTGGAATTGTTTGTAATTGTGCCTTGAGAATTTCCTTTTTTAAAAACTTCCACCCATCTTGGACTCCTTTTCTCGTTAAAGTCTCTTGCCAAGGATCCTTACTTATCATTGTTCTGAGTTTATTAATATCGGCTTTCCTAAAATCCAGGGTGCGCATTTGACTACACTCAGCTTTTGCTTCCCTTAGAACCAAGAACTCAAGTACAACATGGTCGCTTTCCCCCAGAGTTCCTGTAACTCCTACTTTATCCACTAAGTCATCTCTATTGGTTAGGATCAAGTCAAGGATAGCCGATCCTCTAGTTCCTTCCTCTACTTCCTGTAGGAGAAAGTTATCAAGTCAGGAATTTCTTGGAGGGGCCATGTTTTGCAGAATTTGTCTCCCAACAAACATCGGGGAAATTGAAGTCCCCCATTACTACTACATCATGCTTCCTTGAAACATTGGCTATTTGCTTTTCAAAAGTTTCATCTTCGTCTTCTCCTTGATTGGGTGGCTGGTAGTAGACTCCGACCACCAGGTTCCTTTTATTCTTTGCTCCATTTATTTTAACCCAGGTGCTCTCGATGGGCCTACCAAGCTCATCCTCCTGTAATTCTGTGCAGAGATATGTATTTTTAACATATAGCGCAACCCCACCTCCCTTTCTGTTCCTCCTGTTCTTTTTGAACAAGTTATATGCTTCAATTGCTGTATTCCAGTCATGAGAGTCATCCTACCAAGTCTCAGTTCCACCTATCAAGTCATAATTTCCCTCCTGTATTAAGAGTTCAAGTTGGTTCTGTATGTTTCCCATAATCTGGGCATTAGTATATAGACATTGAAGACCATGTGCTTTATAGTCTGGCTTTCTTCCTACTTGTTTGTGAAGACTAGTACTCTGTCACTCTTTTATCTCATCCTGACCCAGTTCCTGGGACACTAATACTGCAGGTGGCTACACCTCCTGGATTTGCTGTTTGATATCCCAAGTAGTTTCCCCAGCTATGCTAAAAGCTTGCTGTATCAGGCTGGAGCCAATTTCCTGTGTGATTGCTAGCCCAGTGACTTTCTCACATTGGTCTCCCTGGGCTTTAGGCAAAGGAATCAGATCAGGAACCCCTGCTGCTAGCTCCTGCTGCTTCCCTTCTGGGCAGCCTGCCAGCAGTTTTTGGCAGCCTGCCAGCAATCAGCTGAGCGGCAGCATGCAGAAAGCATCCAACTGCTGTGCATCTGCCTGCATCGTGGTCCTCACCGATTCAAAGGATTGCATTCCCCCACCCCCATACCTTGGTTAAATGTAACTCCATGGCTCATCACCCTTGCGTAGTCACTACCTTCCCCTTTGGAATAGGTCTTCTCTGGGTTCTACCCATCAATAATACCATTTCTAATTTTACAAAGATGAAGCAAGGCTAGGCAGAAAATCTTTTCATGAGATACTCTCTGTGCCTGTGTAAAACATAAAATACTAATACGACTACTAATAATAAATACAGGGAAGCATAGAAATATGCAATCCCACAGGAAGTGGGATAGCCCAGAAAAAGTTGCAGTGCCTAATAGTTCTGTTTGTGTGTTTCAACTCTAAAAAACAGTTAATCAGTCAGCATCACAACTCAGACTTTGAACAACTTCATAGAATCATAGGGTTGGAAGGGGCCTGCAAGACCATCGAGTCCAACCCCCTGCTCAGTGCAGGAAGCCTGATTCCCAGGCAGTCTCCCATCCAAGTACTAACCAGGGCTGACCCTGCTTAACTTCTGAGATTAGATGAGATCAGGCACATCCAGCCCTTCGCTCCTTGTTATTGCCTGGGTGTTTGTACCAGCTTACATCTCTTTCTTATCTTTAGCTTCATTAATGGTTCCTATATTTTCATGTGGAATGCAGCATGTAATCGATGTTTTCCCCTGATGAAATTGAGATAAAATTAGAACTGTGATAGAACCGACGGCTGGGAAAATCTTGAATATTCATCCACTTACTTCTGATGTGTCTATAAATGTATGCATATTTACAGTAACAGCTGAAAATGCAATTTTGGAGGGGGAAATGTACTATTGCTATTCTGCTTTAACACAGGCTTAATGAAGAAGTCACATTATTTTCAAGGATAAAAATTGACCCATTACCAATCCCATTTTGCATGATCATGTACTCTTACATGTTTGGTCCAAAACCAACTACTCTTGCTAAAAACTATACATCCTACTTTTCCCGGAGCTAGATTGGTCACCTGTTCACAGCAGGATTTTGCATTATAGCTAATTCAATAAAGGATAAAAATCTATCCAACTGTGAAACAACATGGCCACAGAAAAATGGAAAAACCCTTTACTCTCTTAGTGCCTTCCCCCTACTGTTTTTCTAGTCATCAAAATGCTTTTATTATGTTAGCATGTGTTTGGAACTTTCTAGCCTTTAAGAAGACTCAAAAGGGTGACTTAGATCTGCATAACTCTCAGCATTTGGAAGGTCTTTGGGCAGTGAATATCACTACTTTTAGGAAGTGAATATTACTACTACTTTTGGGAAGTGAATATTACTACTTTTGGGAAAGTAGTAAAAGAAAGTGGTGGGCTCTCCCACACTGTAGGCATTCAAGATGAAGCTGGACAGCCACTTGTCAGGGATGCTTTGATTTAGATTCCTGCACTGAACAGGGGGTTGGAATTGATGGTCTTATAGGCCCCTTCCAACCCTACTATTCTATGATTCTATAGGAAGTGAATATTACTACTGCTACTACTAGTTTGCACCTGAAATTCCATGTTGTTTTCACCCTTTAAAATTCAATTTGCTGCTGTGTGATGACTGTATATTTCCTCCTCTTGACAGCAACAATGCATTTGAACTAAGGTGCAGGATGAGGATGAAACAGGTGATAGTAGTTATGGTTCTAAGGTTTCTCTCCTTGTTCAGGACAGATACTCAATGAAGCTAATAAAGAGAAGTTTTCTTCTGCACCTTTTTCTCTTTATTTGGCTAATTTACAAATTACTTAAGGCCACACTCCTAAGCATACTTAATTAAAACTGCTCTAGAGTTACACAGAATGAAGTGATAGTAGACATCTGGACAGTACCACTTCAGAGTGCAGGTGGGGAGGGAGCCATGTTTAGAAGCTTTTCCCTGGGTTAAAAGAAAAGAAGAAAGCTCCTTGGATGCGGTGATGAATACAGCAGGGAGAGGATTATGTCAGACCTTTCTCCCCAGTGTGCTAGTTTTTTAAAAGCATGGAGGATCATATTTTGACATGTAAGAGCATTCAAAAATGTAATACCCTACCTTCAGTTTGAGATGGGACAGCTCAGATTCTGTGACTTTATTCTCTCTAATGTGTAGGCTAGAACTAGATGTTTTATTGGCAAATGGTTGATTCCAACCCTGTGTTTGCCAAGCTAACAGGAATGCAGCGGTTGTACACTTGCAGGGGAGGATTAATGGGCATTTCCTTTCCCCCTTCATCACTGATTGTACCCTGCAAATAGGGCCTCTCTATTCATGTTATTTTGGCAAACGCTATTCACACTGAGGTTTGGGGTGCTAGTTGTTTGAACTGAGTTGGGTCTGGAAAAAGGCTAAGGCTGCAGTCACAAACATACACTTACCTGGGAGTAAACCTCACTGAACTCAGCACTATCCTATGTGCGTCTATTTCAGGTAGACATGCATAGGATTGCACTGTAACATGGCTTCTGAGTATGGTTTGTGGGGAGGCTAAGTGATTTTTAGTATTAGCAGTTCAAGGCCACTGTTGCATGCACAAAGGATAGTGCTACCGCCCTATGTAACAATATGAAGGAACTGCTAGATTTGGCCTGGATGAGGTGTGCTTCCTGGGAGGAGCCAGAAAGTAGTTGAAGGCAACACACTCCGCTTCTTGCTTGAGGAGAGAGAAAGCACAACCTGAAAGTGCTCTGTGGAAAAGGCTTTGTTTAAATAAAACTTAAGTTTGTTTGGAAACAGAGCCTGTTTGAGTCTGTGGGGTCCACCAACTTTTAAACAGCCTATAATGCTTTTACGTAATGAGGCAGCACGCTAGTGAATAATGCCGGCCTTTCTCAGTTGAGGCCATTTAAGCAGATTATGTTTAGTATTTTCTGTTTGTTTGAACTGGTAATATCTGATAAAAGTACCAAGCATACATGTTAAACTGAATGTTCAAGAAATAAGCACTTCAAAAACTCTGAGTGCCATATGGTTTAAGTAATTCAAAGATTTCTGCTTCTTCTCAGTTAATATGTGTCAGAAAAATAATAGCAGGTGCCTGTGTGCCAGAGAATGCTTAAAAACCTGTTCAGTGGATTATGTCAGTCTGTTCATTTTATCTGACATGAATGTGTAAGACTTAACTGTTTAATACACTAATGTGCATTAAAATTGTTGTGCAAAATATGCCTAAGACATAGCATTATGAGCCTTTCTTCATGTGGAGTTAACTGTGCCATCAGCCTTGGCAGTATGCTGAGAGCCGTTTGTTTTAACAAAAATATAACCTTTTACATTTCCAAACTGAGTGAGTTTTGTTTACATCAAAACAAGGTTCTAGCCTTCTTTGCAAATAACGTCTTTCAGTAACAGGTTCAGACGGGTGACCTTTCACTGCTGCTTTCAAATCCTGCGGCTGCAATGCTCAATGTGCGTCCACTTCATGGTAGATAGATCATTAAGGGAGCAATCCTACATGGATTGACGGTCGTCTCCGAGCCTGGGGCAACCGCCTATCCAGTGCAGGGTGGGAGGAGTGGTGAGGAGCAGATCTCCTCCTCGCTCCCCCTGCCCGAGACAGCTGATTTTGTCTGTCTAGCCATGGGACCTCAGAGTGCAGGAAGCGGCAGCTGGACGACACATATGATGTGGCATACCGGCACTTCCAACCTCCCTGCCCCGCCCCCGGGAACACCCCATTTTTGATGCTCTGTGCTGCTCTTATAAGCACAGACCATGGGGCCGATCCGCGCTGCCTATGAGGCAGCGTGGGAGGGGGTAGGGGTCAGTTCTCTGGGAACTGATCTCAGAGCGCGGGCTCCGAGGTCGGTTCCCGGAAACCGACCTATCCTATAGCTGTGTAGGTGCTGACTAGTGGCCATAGGATTGCGCCCTTAGAGTAACAATTATTTCTGATTCATTAAAGATGACTAATAATTTAAACAATCATAAACATGGATGGCTGTCTTTCCCAGGATTGTAAGTTTGTGGGAAAATACACTGTGAAAGAAGTGGAGTTATAAAAAGAGAAATGAGGATGACTTAAATTTGTAAAACTTGTATTTAAAACAAGACTTTGGAATGTTTCCAGCAAAGCTATGCTGATGGGGGAAACCTCTGACTGATATGCCTGCTTTTGTAACATCTCGAGAATTCTGTATACATCTGAGCATGTTTATCCTAGCAATTTCTTATTCACGGTTTGCAGGATGTGTGTTCAGACATGCATAGACCCGTCTATCATCTTTAAGTTAATTGTGGTCGCAACCCTGTTCAAAACATTTCCATTTGATTTTGTGACACTTAGGGAAGCTATTCATGTTATGTGGAAAATGTGGTTGCTGCATGTACACTAGGATTGTCTATAGCGCTGTGGATGACACATCCACCTGAGTACACATGTCTTGGATCACACCATGGCCCAGTCAGGTTTTCCAAATGTTTGTACATGCACATGGGTGCTTTTAAAATGTGTGTATAAATGTGCATGTGTTCCACATAGTTATAGGATATATCAGTGTACACACAGTAGTCAAGTTTGCACATAACTGCCCAAACCTGCCCAACATATGGCACAATTTGTGAATCCTGTTACTAGAGCTGCTTGTTGGATCTACTGTCACCTTAACCTACTGTATGTAAAATTTGGCCTGCTACTCCAATTGCACTTATGGATTTTTGTGGCATAGAAGCTGACAAAAGTATTTGTCTCTGCTTTTATTTGGTTACTTGTTTATGTCAGGCCTTCATTTCAATCTTGTGTTTTGGCCAGCTTCATTCTCTAGAAAGTGAGTGTATAATGCCAAAGAAAAAGTTGGATATCTTTAAAAAACTCTCATTAGAAGGCATGAGTGTTGGTTATGAGGATATTTAAGGATCGGTTTATTTACTGCCTGTGTTGCCTTCCCTCTGCAGGTAATCCAGATGATGGGAAGTAACATTGTAAATGCAGCTCTGAACACATCGGACATTCACTTACCGGTGTCTGCTGTCTTCAGGATTATGCAAAACTGACAAATGAGTGTTCCATATATTTAGATTGGGTCACACAGAACAGATGTTTAAAAGTTACTCCCTATCACAGGGCCCACCAGCATAGCGATAGGCCTTTTTACAGCAACCCCAGGTGGCAAATAAAGACTTAACTGACTTGGGTATAAAGAAGGGTTGTGAAATATTTCCCTTGGAACTGAGACTCTTTTACACATTAAAAAAAAATTATTTCATTTCAGTGACTATTTCAACGAGCACCTTTTTTGATGGCTTATTGGTCACGGGACTCTACACATCTACCAGTATTCAGGCTTCACAGAGTATTGGCGGGTCCAGTGCTTTTGGATTTGGTAAGTTAAACATTATTTTATTTATTTATTTTATTTATATCTCATATTTCCACTAAAAATAGCTTTATATGTATGCTAAAACTGATCTGAAACTCTTCAGCCACCTAGAATTTAAAATGTTATAATTTTACCAAACAGTGTTAACTACTTTCTCAAGGTTAGTGAAAACACTCTTTAAATAAACTAGTTTTAAATTTAAAATATGGATGATTTATATAGAGAACAAATGATAGATTTCAAATGCTTTACAAAGAAGGACACGATTCTCAAAATCAGGAATGGGGTACCTGTAGCTGTACCTCAATTCCAGCTGCCACAAGCCCCAGCCAGCATGGCCAATGGCCAGGCACAATGGGAGCTATGGTCCAACAGCATCTGGAGGGCCACAGGTTTTCCACCCCTGCTTTAAATCCTGTGAAACTCAGGGGCAAACTGTACATTACACTGCAGTGTGCAGCTGCATATAACAAATTCTCGATGGGCTATTGTTCACTCCCTCAGGAGGAAGTGATTTGCCAGACTATTTTGGGAATTGAATCATGACTCCCAAAGCTGGGCACTAAAACGTCTCCCCCAATTTCCCACATGTGGATGGGATGAAAGAATTAGGGATGGCTGTTTTGGTTGTGGCCTAAGAGGGATGGAAGGGGCTCTTGTTCTACCTTTCACTTTTCCTGTAATGGTTCCTAAGGCCCACTTGATTTCACTCTCTAGGATGTCCGCTCAAGTTCAGTGACCGCACTATCATGGTTATCAGGGACATTAAGATCTTTCCTGTATAGTTCTTCTGTGTATTCTTCCCACCTCTTCTTAATCTCATCTGCTTCTGTGAGGTCCCTGCCTTTTTTGTCCTTTATCATGCCTGTCTTTGGACAAAATGTTCCCTTGAGATCTCCGATTTTCTTGAAAAGATCTCTAGTCTTTCCCATTCTATTGTTTTCCTCGATTTCTTTGCATTGTTCATTTAAGAAGGCCTTCTTGTCTCTCCTTGCTATTCTCTGGAACTCTGCATTCAGTTGGGTATATCTTCCCCTTTCTCCCTTGCTTTTCTCTTCCCTGCTTTCCTCAGCTACTTGTAAAGCCTCATCAGACAGCCACTTGGCTTTCTTGCATTTCTTTTTCTTTGGGAATGATTGAGTTGCTGCCTCCTGAACAATGTTACGGACCTCCGTCCATAGTTCCTCAGGCACTCTGTCTATCAGGTCTAATCCCTGAAATCTATTCGTCACCTCCACTGTATATTCATAAGGGATATGATTTAGATCATACCTGAATGGTTTAGTGGTTTTCCCTACGTTCTTCAATTTCAGCCGAAATTTTGCAAGAAGCAGCTCATGATCTGAGCCACAGTCAGCTCCAGGTCTTGTTTTTACCGACTGTATGGAGCTTCTACATAATCAGTCTGATTTCGATATTGACCATCTGGTGATGTCCGTGTGTAGAGTTGCCTCTTGTGCTGTTGGAAAAGAGTGTTTGCTATGATCAGCGTGTTCTCTTGGCAAAACTCTATTAGCCTTTGTCCTGCTTCATTTTGTACACCAAGGCCATGCTTGCCTGTTATCCCGGTGATTTCTTGACTTCCTACTTTAGCATTCCAATCCCCTATGATGAAGAGGACATCTTTTTTGGGTGTTAGTTCTAGAAGGTGTTGTAGGTCTTCATAGAACCGATCAACCTCAGCTTCTTCGGCCTCAGTGGTTGGGGCATAGACTTGAATTACTGTGATGTTGAATGGTTTGCCTTGGATTTGTACTGAGATCATTCTGTCGTTTTTGAGATTGTACCCCAGTACTGCTTTTCCCACCCTTTTATTGACTATGAGCGCTACTCCATTTCTTCTAAGGGATTCTTGCCCACAGTAGTAGATATATGGTCACCTGAATTAAATTCGCCCATGCTTGTCCGTTTTATTTTGCTGATTCCCAAGATGTCAATGTTCAGTCTTGCCATCTCATGTTTGACCACCTCCAGCTTACCTTGATTCATTGATCTGACATTCCAGGTTCCTAAACAGTATTGTTCTTTACAGCATCGGATTTTCTTTTCACCACCAGACACATCCACAGCTGAGTGTCCTTTCGGCTTTGGCCCAGCGGCTTCACTCTTTGTGGCGCTACTTGGAAATTCCCTCTGCTCTTCCCCAGTAGTATACTGGACACCTTCTGAGGGGCTCATCTTCCGGCATCATATCTTTTATCCTTGTGATATGTTCCATGGGGTTTTCTTGGCAAGAATACTGGAGTGGGTTGCCATTTTCTTCTCCAGTGGACCACATTTTGTCAGAACTCTCCACCATGACTTGTCCGTCTTGGGTGGCCCTGCATGGCGTAGCTTATGGCTTCACTGAGTTACGCAAGCCCCTTCACCACAACAAGACAGTGGTTTAATTAAGCCACGATTTGCCGGGATGTGCACCAATTCCAGTTCTTCTTTGTGGTCTCAGTGCATCACGCATCTGGGCTCCATGCCTGCACTGAATCTCATTTGGGAAAGCTTCCATAGCTGAGGAACATTTTGACAGGAATTCTTCCCCCACCATCCACTGTGCATGTCCCAGCGGGTTCCCACCTGTTCCCTTAGTTCTCTTTCGACCGCCATAGTAGATAGTCCTTTTGGAGCTTCCTCTCTGTTTGAAAGAGAATTACTGAGATTTTTTTCTTCTGTGTTATATTTCTTGTCGTTCATCCTGTTTCTTTGTCTTCCCTCATTGTCCCCCCCCCGCCCAATTTTTTCGTCGTCTTTGTCCTTCATTCATCTCTCAACCGTGGCTGCAGTGCCGTCTTATGGCTGCAAAGGCCGCAAATCCGTAAGTGTGTCAAGTGTGGGAGTAAGTTGCTCCTCACCGACCCTCACTCCCTCTGCCTTTTTTGCTGGGTGAAGGTCACCTCCCTGATTCCTGCCCCCTGTGCCAATCATTTGCTAAACAGGCATGAAAGAACAGAACGGACAGACTTAAGGCAGAGCTGTGGAGGAGAGCATTGTTGGCTACAGACACAAAAAATGCTTCTGTGTCCTCTGCAAGTGGCAAACTTGAGGTGACTATGTCGTCCTCCAAGCTGAAGTCTCCTCATCCGGCTACCTCAGTCGAACAGACTGATCCTCCAACTCCGGGGTGCTCATCAGCACTCTCGGTTGCGAGAAAAATAACAAAAAAGGCAAAGATTCCAAAGTCGGGATCAAATGGCCTGAAAAAGTATAAGAAAAAGAGGGTAGGTGACACCACTTTGAAAATGATGATCCCAGCACCTCCTCTGTTGTTGGACTCACCAGTTCGTGTGTTATCACCAGCTACTGCCGCTCCAGTCACCAAACCGATATCAAAAATTTCCGAGGGTGAAATCCTGGAATTTTCCCCTCTGCTACGGGATCGAGAGCTTTCTCCATCAGGAGACTGTCACTCACCAATAAGGCAGGAATCCCCACATTGTCATCTCCCATCCCCTCCTCGGGATCGAGAGCATTGGTTCCATTCAGAGTCGTATTGTTCTCCTTATCGGGATCATCATTTCAGCCCTCACTACAGGGACAGATTGAGATCTCCCCAAGGTGATTGGGACAGATGCTCAGAATGGTCTTACCCTCTGCAAGGGTCTTACCATTTTGACGAATGACGTGCTGCTCGGGATCAAGAGTATTTTTCAGAGTGCTCCAGGCATGCTGCCCTGTGCTCCCCTCGTTATCAGCCTCTTCCTCTGAGAGGGATGAGTTCCTGGTGCCTCTACCTGTGCTACCTGTTTCCTCTTCACTGCTGCAGGGCCAAGTGGAGTCATCTAAATCTCTGAGGTAGCCCAACCTCGGTTCCACAACCAATTCCATCAACAGACTGTGTACCATGAACAACTTTGCACCACAACTCCAATTCCTCATCTTACTCACCTGTCCCACCATCCAATCTATCTCCAGATGATGTAGTAGGCTCCCATGATGGGGTGTCCCCCTCTGTGGATAGGTTTAATTTCACTGAGCAGGTCAGCAGAATGGCGCATTCCTTGGGTATCAATGTACAACAGCTGGAGAAGCATATACAGGATCCCATTTTTGATGCTGTCCACAGTGAGTCGTTGAAACCAGTAGCAGTGCCTTTCCTCCCAACCCTTCTACAGACTGTCCAGCAGTCCTGGAAGGCCCCCTCCTCCATGGCTCCAAAATCCAAGTGCCTTGAATCCCTTTATAGGATGCAGGAGAAAGACGTGGCGTTCCTGTATTTACATCCACACCCTAATTCCATTATGGAATCAGCGCAAGGTCAGTTGCAGAAATCTCATGTGTCACCTGTTGATAAAGAAGGGAAACGATTGGACCTCCTGGGTTGGAGAATGTACTCAACAGCTGCTTTCAGGCTCCAAGTGGCCAATTACCAGATCATCATGGCCTGATACCAGTTATTTTTGAAATAAAGGCCAGTAATTGCCTTTCAAACGGGGACCAACTGTTCCAACTTAGGGCATAGAGATGCTGCTGCTCAGATCTAGTTGCTACCTGTAGAGTTATTAAGTTGTAAAAGAAGAATAAAGCTTTGAAAAGAATCCCTTTGTCTGTGTCTGGACTTGGCTACTGGATTAGACTGAGAGAGCCCTCCAAGGAGCCCTTGACAGTTTGGTCCCCGTTTGAAAAGGCAATTACTGGCAGACCCCTGAATATAAGGACTAGGGAGAATCCCACCCCTTTTCCCTTGGATCCTCTGGGCGCAACCGTTCTTTGAGCATGAACCCTTTGGCGCCGCTCTCTGCGTCTGCGCCACGCCACCCAGTCTGCTATCTGTGCTGAGTCACTCCCTGGACTGCTTTCTAAACTAGGAATGTGGGTGGGAGGAATCTCCATCAGCTGTTGGTCCTGGGAAAAAGGAGCGCGCTCCTCTCCCGAAGGAGTGACTGCTCTTCCTCAGCAGCAGAACTACTCTGGGAATCTATGGGCTCAGTGTCCACCCTGACACACACTTCCTACCAACCTGGAAGATAATAACATCAGACACCTGGGTGTTGGACATAATTGCTCAGGGTTATATGATAGAGTTTCACATGCTTCCCCCCCATGGGCTGTTTGTGTCACACCACCATTGCAGGCCCTCCTTCTGGATATGTTCACCTTGTTCCCAAAGGGAACTATTCAAAAAGTCCTTCCATTCCAGCTGGACAACATTTTTTCCCCTCAGTACTACACCGTACCGAAGCAGGATGGAGGCCTTCGTCCCATCATGGTTTTAAGGAAATTGAACAAGTTAATCATGCCCAGAAGGCTCAGAATGATCACTTTGGCCACGATCCTCCCTCTTTTTCAAAAGAATGTCTGGTTTGCCACCGTGGACCTGAAGGACATGTACCTCCATTGCAGATGCCCACCATCGATACCTGCACTTCGTCACTGGTACCGACATGTACCAGTTTCAGGTCCTGCCATTCGGCCCGGTGACCGCCCCGAGAATCTTTACCAAGTGCATGGTGGTCATGTGCACATACCTCAGGCTGCAAGGCATCGAAATGTATCCTTATCTTGACGATTGGCTCCTGGCCTTGGATTTGAGGAGGGATTTTTGTCGTGCCATCAGGATTGTTATAAACCTTCTGGGAGCATTGGGCCGCTATGTCAACAGAGAAACATCAACTTTGGAACTGACTGAATGTCTCCAGTTTATAGGAGCACTATTGGATTTGACAGTTGTACATGCTTACCTCCCTCAAAACTGGCAAAAGCAATTAATTGCTCTCGTGGAGACTGTCTTTACCCGTTGTTTGGTCACCGCCTGCACTGTCCAAGTTCTTTTGGGCCACATGGCCACTATGGTCTCGGTCAGGTGGGCAAGACTTCAGATGCCACCACTACAAAAGTGGTTGCTCCGAAACTTCAATTCCAGCTTGGACACTCGGTGCTGCTGCCTTGTGATCCCGATCAGGGTACTAACATCCCTCCTTTGGTGGATGCAGCCATGCAACCTGGATTGGGGCATGCCTTTTGTCCAGTCGCCTCCTACACGAATCCCGACAACGGATGCCTTACTTTTCAGATGGAGAGCTCATTGTGGTCTGTTGCGCACTCAGGGCTTATGGTCTACAATAGAAAAGACATACCACATAAATCTTGCAACTTGGAAAGCAATGCATGGTTTTGAGCCATACCTTCAAGGCAGATATGTGCAAGTCCTGACAGACAATACATCAGTCTTCTGGCATATCAGGAAACAGTCTTCATGACTTGTCAACCTCACGTTGGACATCTTTCAATGGACAATTCAGCAGGGCATTCTCTTGAGTGCTCTTCATATTGCCATAAAGGACAATGTCTTAGCAGACACTCTGAACCAAAGGTACCAGCCTCCTCACGAGTGGCAGATGTCGACTTGTGTTCTGGATCTCCTCTTCCAGCATCGGGGCACTCCAACAATGGACTTGCTCGCCATGCTGGTGAATGCCATATGCACCCACTTCTGTACAAGAGCTGGGGTCAGCCGATCATCTCTGGGCGATGCATTCCAGATTCAGCGGCAGGGAGAACTTTTCTACCTGTTCCTGCCATTTCCAGTACTCTCCAAGGTGCTGCAGAAGATAGCGCTCAATGGGGTGAACTGCATTCTCATTGCTCCTTGATGGCCGAGACAACCATGCTTTCCAACATTACTGTCAAGGAGACAGTTCCTCCACCTTCCACAGGATCCAGACCTGCTATCTCAGGACTGAGGCAGGATCCATCACTCGGATCTCAACACACTGCAGCTCATGGCTTGGAGGATCCAACAGTGATCTCTCCTCCTCGGGTGCAACCCGGAGTTCAGGCAATCCTCGACGTGGCAAGGAAGCCAGCTACCTGTCATTCCTATGCTGCAAACTAGCCGTCTTTTCAGTCTTTCGCCAATCTTCATGCTTTCGATCCTCTTCAAGCTTCTTTGGAGAATATTCTCTTTTTCTACATAGTTTGTTTCAGAAAGGATTAAAGCTTTCATCTATATGAGTTTATCTAGTGGCTCTTTCTTGTTTTAGAGGGCCAGTTCAAGGTTTTTCCCTCTTTACTCACCCTACTACCCACTAGTTCCTGCGAGGTCTAAAGAACTTGGCCCTCCCAGTTCAGACTTTGGTTCCTTGATGGAGTCTTTCAGTCATCTTACATGCTCTCCTCTTGAAGCCATTCAAACCTTTAGCCATAACAGACCTTCGCCTACTTTCATGGAAAGTTGCCTTTCTGGTCGCCATCACATCTTCTAGATGAGTCAGTGAACTCTGTGCCTTGAGGGTGGAGCACCCCTACATGGTTTTTCATAAGGACAAGGTTGACCTTAGGACGGATATTGACTTTCTGCCAAAAGTGGTCTCTGACTTTCACATCAACCACGCTATATCACTACCGACCTTCTTTCCAGACCCTTCTTCTGACCTGGAAAGAAAATTGCGTGCTCTAGATGTCAGGAGGGCACTGGCTTTCTACAAATCCAGGATGGCATCATTCCATACCACACAACGCCTTTTCATTTGCTATGGTGGTCCCAAGAGGGGCTCTCCTGTCTCCTCCCAAAGACTGGCCTCCTGGATTGTGCAAACCATTGGCTTGCTCTGTGATTTGTCAGGATTGGAATGCCCTCATCACCTCGGAGCGCATTCCACTCGAGCAGTGGCCGCGTCTACAGCTTTCACTAGAGGCTTATCGCTGTCGGACTTGTGCAGGGCAGCGACATGGTCAAAACCATCGATGTATGTGAAGCTCTACAAACTTGATGTTCAAGCACGTTCGGACAGTGCTTTTGGGCAAGCCATGCTATCATTAGTCTTGGCTTAAGACACCTAGCCCACTCCGGTAAGTGAGCTTGTTAACTGCCCATATGTGTTACAGAGACCATGAAGAAGAAATGCAGGTTGCTTACCTGTAACTGTAGTTCTTGGAGTGGTCATCTGTGCATTCACACAACCCTTCCATTGTCCTCGCTTTAGTGTCAATGTCACATCCGATGTTGGTATTGAGGCATGATTGCTTCGCTTGGGTCCAAGGCCAGATTAGGTGGTCTCAAGGAACTGAGGGAATGGGCCGGAAACCGCTAGGACCTGTGCAGTGGACGGTGGGGGAAGAGTTCCCGCCAGAACATTCCTCAGCTATGGAAGCTTCCCTGAATGAGACTCAGCACAGGTGCAGAGTCCATATGTGTGAATGCACAGATGACCACTTGAAGAACTACAGTTACAGGTAAGCAACCTGCATTTTTCATAATCAACCTATGAAGGCCTTGTTTGTAGGTTGTTAGTGTGATGTCCAAACCGGGACACTTTGGATTGTTTGTGGGTTAAACAACCTAGAATTAACCGAATGACTAATCATAGGTTAACTCTGCGTTGTTTAACCCACAAACAACCCAGAGTGTCCGGGTTCACACATCACATTAACAATGAAAACTTTATGTTTATGAAAACTGGAAGTGCCTCGTGCACAGCATGCATCCCCTCAGTGATGTGCAGCCCCAGTCAATTTGTCATGCTAGACAACATAAGAAGAACAGTTAACCTAAACTGAAAGTAACAGTTTCTAAAAGCCTCTTCCTGGCTGCCTGGGAGGAGGAGGGAGAGAGAGTACAAGCTCAAGGTTCACTGCAGTCCCTTCTTGCTTGTTACATTAGACTGTGATTTAGTATGATATGTAAACATGGCCACTGTTTTACATAATTGTGTTTTCTAGATCAAGCCCTAGAATATGTGATTTCTGGATTTTCAGAGCACACTTTTACCACAAATATGCTTGTAGTAATGTTATAACACCGAGAGAAACCATTACTTGTATATTAAGTTATATTGGTCTGTCAACGTTGTTCTAATTCAGGGTCCAAATGATATTTTAAAAGCATTTGTCTGTATTTTTCTTTAAAAATAGCAGCCATGAGAGGGCCCAATCAGGACCAGGACAACAGTGTGCTAGGCGGACTTTAACCCTCCCCAAAGGCTGTTATTGCCCCCAGGAGAAAAGCTGGCACTAAAGATTATTTCGATTTTCATGTACTACCAGTAATGCTCAGCATTCCGCACAATTAAATTAATGCCTCTTGGTCCCCAAGGCTTTGCAATTTAGCAAACATTAAACAAAAATAAATATGAGTATGCTAAATTAGGTTGGCAAATGCTTACTTCTTGTTTTGTGCCTGTTGCATTTCTCATCTGCTTAAATTATCTTATGTGTAATGCATAAGAATCTATCACGCTTAATGAAAGCACTGAGGCTCATAATACCACAATCTTCTTTCGCATTTACTTGAAAGCATCCCATCGATTTCAATAGAATTTACTTGCAAGTAAGTGGAGTTCAATTGAAACCTCAAGGTTTGATTCATTGTGCTACTGCAGAGAAATAAGACACCAGGGAAGAACTGAAAATTATACACACAAATGTTAGTATGATAACAATAAAATAATTTATAAAGCATAGCAAAAATGCACAACAAAGTGTACAGGTAAAAGTCATTTAATAAACAGAAAAGGGCAGGAGGACTAACAGTGGAGATAATTTTCCTGGAAGTGGATGGTAATCTGAGTGATGCTTGCGGCTTCAGTATCTGAATTTAAAACCTTCATTCAGACCTCGCTGGTCTGAGTAGAGGAATATTTCACAACATTCACTCTATATACATATGTCTTGAGTGGTACTGTTTTGGATATTTGATTTTTTTGGATCCATGCTGAAGCAGACATTAGACGTTTTGTAAATTTGCCACTGAAGCGGGCACCAGGTCGGGGAAGGCTGGTCTATTCTTGCCCTCTGCTTCTTATTCTTACCAGTTTTTGATCCATAAGAGGACCTACCTTCGTTTCCCATGACCTCTAAGGAGTCTTGGTGAGGGATTTTGTCAAAAGGGTTTTTGAAGTCCAAGTTCATAATTTCTGCTAGAATACCTCTGTCTCCATATTTTTCGGATGCTCAAACATTTCTAAAAGGTTGGTGAATGGAAAGCAATGCTGATTTTTCCTTATCAAAGTCTGTTCTTTCCCATATTTAATTATTCTAGTTTTAATTATGTGTCCACCAGTTTATTTGAGGTAGATGACAGGGCTAGCTTCCTGCCTTCCCTGGACCCCTTTTAAGAATTGATCTTACGTTGGCTACCTTCCAGTCATTCAATTAAGAGGCTGGAGTTATAGATTTTTTGGTTAAAATGTCAGTGATTCCATATTGGAGTTACGAATTGCTCAAGCATTTGCTTGTATGCAATGTTAGCCCTGCTTAGAGTAGACCCATTGAAATTAATGGTACTTAAGTTAGACTAACATTGGATACAACTCATCCCTACTATGATGGTTTCCACCAGCAGCTTGCCCCTTGCCATGTGAAAGCAAGAGTTGTCAATCTGTAAATGGAATGTAGACAAGGTGGATTAATCTATTGCCCTGGAACTTGGGCTATGGCATCTTCCCCTGTGCAAGCTTTATTCCAGTACAAATCCACATTAAAAAAACAATTTGCAGTCTCTTCTGAATGGTGCTCCTTTAAGTTTGTATCCTACAACCTGTTAATAAAGAAAAGGCAGAAGTGCTCAATTCCTACTTTGGCTCAGTCTTCTCCCAAAAGAGGGTCTGTGACCCCCCTGGCAAAGGCGAAGTACAGGCTGATGGAGCAGGATTGCAACTTGAGATCGATAGGCATATATGGTCAAGGAAGACCTGCTTACTTTGAATGAGTTCAAATCTCCAGGGCCAGATGAACTGCACCCTAGAGTAATAAAGGAACTGGCAGAAGAACTCTCAGAACCACTGTCTATTACCTTTGAGCAATCATGGAGGTTGGGTGAAGTGCCAGAAGACTGGAGGAAGGCTGATGTTGTCCCTGTCTTCAAAAAGGGTAAAAAGGAGGAACCTGGGAACTACAGACCAGTCAGTCTGACATCAATCCCTGGGAAAATTCTGGAGCAGATGATAAAGGAATCCATCTGTAAGCACCTTGAAAACAATGCTGTGATTACTCGAAGCCAACATGGATTTGTCAAGAACAAATCCTGCCAGACGAATCTGATCTCATTTTTGGATCAGGTGACCTCCCTTGTGGACTGTGGGAATGCATAACATACCTTGACTTCAGCAAAGCTTTCGACAAAGTGCCCCATGATATCCTGATGAGCAAACTAGCTCAAAGTGGGCTAGATGAAACAATGATCAGGTGGATCCACAGAATCGGACTCAAAGAGTGCTTCTCAATGGGATCTTCTCAAACTGGGGAGAGGTACCGCAGGGCTCAGTCCTGGGCCCAGTGCTCTTCAACATTTTTATTAATGACTTGGAGGAGGAGGTGCAGGGAAGGCTGATCAAATTTGCAGATGACACAAAATTGGGGGGGATAGCTAATACTTTGGAACACAGAAACAAAATTCAAAGTAATCTTGACAGACTGGAGCTCTGGGCAGAAAACAACAGAATGCAATTTAATAGGAATAAATGCCAAGTTCTGCACCTAGGAAAAAGAAACCAAATGCACAGTTACAAGACGGGGGATACATGGCTCAACAACACTACAAATGAGAAGGATCTTGGAATTGTGGTAGATCACAAGCTGAATATGAGCCAACAATGAGATGTGGCTGCAAAAAAGGCAAATGCTCTTTTGGGCTGCATTCATAGAAGCAGAGCTTCCAAATCCCAGGAAGTACTAGTTCCCCTCTACTCAGCACTGATTAGGCCTCATCTGGAGTACTGTGTCCAGTTCTGGGCACCGCACTTTAAGAAGGATGCAGACAAGCTGGAGAGGGTTCAGAGGAGGGCAACAAGGATGATGAAGGGACTGGAAACAAAGCCCTATGAAGAGAGACTGAAAGAACTGGGCATGTTTAGCCTTGAGAAGAGAAGACTGAGGGGAGATATGATAGCACTCTTCAAGTACTTGAAAGGCTGTCACAGAGTGGAAGGCCAGGATCTCTTCTCGATCATCCCAGAATGCAGGACATGGAATAATGGGCTCAAATTACAGGAAGCCAGATTCTGGCTGAACATCAAGAAAAACGACCTGACTGTTAGAGCAATACGACACTGGAACCAATGACCTAGGGAGGTAGTGGGCTCTCCCACACTGGAGGCATTCAAGATGAGGCTGGACAGCCATCTGTTGGGGATGCTCTGACTTGGATTCCTGCATTGAGCAGGGGGCTGGACTCGATGGTCTTGTAGGCCCCTTCCAATCCTACTATTCTATGATTCTATGAAAGTTGCTCCAAACAGCAAGATAACAAATGCATGCTGTGCTGACCAGGAGGAAATCAGGCCCTTAAAGGCAGTGAATATCTAAAGGAGAGTTGGAAGTCAGTGATGCATACCTTGAAATGTCTAATTTTGCTTGTCAGGATGAATCTCAAAACATGACTTCCCAGGGAAGTCTTATGTTTAATTATGAATATCCATTCATGCACTACAGGAAAAAAGGGTTTCCTTCTATGATTTGTCTTATGAAGTACAGCTTAACCATGCAGTTTGAAGAACCTCTTGTGTAAGCTGAGGGCCAACCTAGATGAGATTGTCTTCAAATATCTGAAGGGCTGTCATACAGAAGGTGGAGCAGACTTGTTCTCTGTAGCTCCAGAGAGCAGGAAAATAACCGATGGGTAGAAATTTCAGGGAAGCAGATTTCAGCTAAATATTAAGAGAAACATCCTAATACTATGAACTGTTTTGACAGTGGAAGAGTATTTAAGCAGAGAGGCTGGATGGACATCTGTCCTTTGCTGTATCAAGCAGGGGCTTGGACTAGGTGGCCTCCAAAGTTCTTTCCAACTCTATATGAGACAGCATTAACACATTTATTGATTGCATGTATTGCTTTTTAAAAGTAAGTAGCAGGTGTGGGCAGTCTGATCTGGACCAAGACCCTGGCATGAGGATAGGAGGGCTTTAACTCTCGCCATCCACCCCCCGCTATGGCCCCAATCTGGATTGCCTCTCCCCCACCCACCCCACATACACTATTTGCATTGGAATAAAAGCTTCCATTGGTGTGAATGGGAGCTTTACCACCAATAGAAATAGCAGCCATGTTCTCACCCAACTCCAGTCTGGATCCAGGACCACAGTGGAGAGACACGGGGTTTAAAAAAACCCTCTATGGCAGATTCCCAATCAGGATCAGGAGGGCTAGATATGCTGTTTACTTTCAAGAATGCAATCCTATGCATGTTTGGAAAGAAAAAAAGGCCTACAACTCCCAGCATCCCCGAGTGCTTGGAATTGTATGACTTTTTTCTGTCTAAACATGCATAGGGTTGTGCTCTAAAAAGCTACTCATCCAGTTGCTAAATGCATGAATGGTGTCATGCCTACTTTAGCTCTGAGTAAAGACATCCAGTTTTTTTGCTTGTGGTATTATGTGATTGTTCTTAAGCTTAAACAGATAGTTCAAACAAACACTTGAGTTAGGCAACTTTTATTATTTCTTTTTATTCTGGTAGTCAAAGTAGAGGAGTCACTATCAGTGTGGTCCTATGAGGAACTGAAGCATTTTATTTATCAAACAGCAATTTGTATGCCTTTTAGAGAATTTCATTTTATATTACCTGGAACGAATGGAGTGCTTAGAGCCTTTCAAGTCTAGAAAAAAGGGTTTGGTTAACTTATTAAATAGATTTTTCACATGTCTTTCAACAAAAAGTAGCTTTCTAACCATCACGATTAAACTGCAGCTGGACTAGGAAGAGTAATCCCCAACTTCTCCAATTCTCTCAATTCTCTCAATTCATATATACTGATACTAATATTTTCTCTGTATTTGGACTTTCCCTTCATGTTATAGAACCTTATCCATGCCTTACCACCACAGGCTCTAAACTGCTCTTAAAACTGTCTTGGGCTGTAAAGTCATTGTAAGCACAAGAGATGTTTAAAGGGAAAGCAACACAGGCAATTAAAAAAACAGCAGGCACACACCAGGAGGCACTCTAAGCAGTTGTCAGAGCCAAACTCAGAGGTGGAGTTTCAAAAGCAGTGGGAGGAGTTGGTGTGTGTTGTGGTGGCTGTTTCAAGGACGTCTCACAAAAATGTTCCAGAGACTTGCTTCTGGTTAGGCAGCAAATGTCTTGGCATTTGGGGAGCGCAAGATCTATTGTAGGCTACCGTGGAACACCAAGCCTTTCCTGACAGGCTGGTTTGAATGGGAAATCAGTTTTAGATAAAGAAAGGAACATGCCTCTCACTGTTATTGCACGCTTACAGAAGTGGAGGGGAGGAAAGTAGATTTCTGTAGTTGAATTTGTGTTGACACCTATGCATTTTGTTCTCATGAAGTACAAGAACTACAGTGACAAACTACTGCATTTAGAAAAAGTTTCAGGCTACATAATATAACATTTTGATATGTTCCTCTGTAAGCTATTGAAATGGCTTCATGTCCCTGGTTTACTTTGTGACAAACCAAATGGGCTCCAGGACCCTCCTTTTACACCAGAGACTCATGCCAGAAACCAAGCAGATGGTAAACTAGGAAAAATGACCCTCGGCATTCTCATTAGAACAGTTGGGGAAATTTTAATAGGCCCCCATTTGCCTTGTGCTGTATCTAATACCCTTTGAACTGCCACTTTTTTGTTACAAGTCAACAACCGCCATGTATATTTTAATAGGGATTATCAAACACAATTTGCCCAGAAGATGTACAGCCTTCCACTGCTAATTAGCCAAGTTTAAATAATCACTGAGTTCTGGAATAATTGGAAAGAAATCCTGTTTTTCTTGCCAGTGCATAATTACTAATTAACAGGGAGATAAAATATCTGTATAGCATCATATCTGGGAGATTCTTTTAAAAGTTAATTAATTTGTGAATGGAGGCCAAATTGACATTGGTCAACGAAGTTTACATTTCAGTTTTACTTTGTAAATTCCTCCACTGTAATCAACATTCCTGAATCAGAAAGAACCCTGATGTCAGTGAGACCTGCAAAGATAAAAGTTTATGGTACTGTCAAGTCTTGTTTAATATACTTGCAGGAAAAATGTGACCTTGATATTCCAAGTTCTTCATTGCATCCTGCTGTATGTATCATGCTCAGCAGTGGTAGCACTATTAATCTATATTTTTAACCATAATATTAGTTAATAATAAACTTTTCAAACCTAGAAAATATTCATTAATGGAAACTGTAATGTCTTCTTTATATTCCACTTGCAGTAAATATTGTAAGTGGAGACATTCAAGTTTAATGTCATGACAAGTACAAATATGTTAGGGAAGAAGAATAGCAAAGGAGTTGTTAGATAAATTGTTCCACAATTAAGTGATGTTATTTAACTTTATTTAATATAGTCCCAGCATCCTTGCTAATATTTAGTACAACCTTTTAATTTTTTAATAGGCTTCTTTATAGAACATATTAATATCTGTCCTACATAGAACATACATACACACACAGTAAATGAAAGTAAATACCTAGGGCAGTATCAAATGGTGTCATTCCTCAAACTCAAAGAGCAGGATCCAGTGGTGCCATTGTGTGGCCAACTACGTCCGCTGCCCTGGGGTGCATGTGGCCCCTGCCACTGATGGCTATGATGTAGCGCTTCTGAGGGCAAGCTCCGAAATGAGCAGAAATAGCTTGTTTCTGGAAGGGGTGTGACCTGTCCCTTCGAGAAATGAGTGTTTCTGCTCATTTTGGGACCTGCCCCAGAAACGCTACATCAGGACCACCAGTGGTAGGGGCCATGTGCGTGCCAGAGCCAGCAGGGCTGGCTGCATACACACCAAGACTGGTGGACCTGGCTGCCCACACAAGGCTACCATTGGATCCTGCCCAAATATTGCTAGTGAAGCTCTGCCATATCTTTCCATTGTGCAAGCGGTTGTGCAGTACGGTTGCACAATCAGTTACGCAGTACAGTTGCACAAGCATGATGCATAACCAGTTGTACAACCAGTTGTGCAAGTGTAAAGCACAAGCACAACTTTAGTTGGATTCTCCTCTTGCACATAGCTTGGAACCTAATTTCCGCTAGCTCAACATCATTTCTGCAAGTGAAATGACACACTTGGGATGCTGCCCATTATCATCATCATCATCATCATCATCAAACTGGGTGTTCTTCATGCAGATAGGGAGGGAACCCAAGTGCAGGGAATGACAGGGTAGTAAAGGCTCCCTAAAACCTTGTCAGAAATACCAAATGATAGTTATGATTCTCTGCAATTGGCAAAACCATCAGGGCTAGGCAGACTGAAGGGAAGCAAGTGGCCTGCCACTGAGATGCAAGTCAACCAAGTGAAGAGGGCCCCCCCCCCATCACCACTGAAAGTATTGTGGGCAGATTGAACTTGGAAGACACATGACCTGTGGTGCATGTCCTCCAAGTCCAGTCCTATCATTGTTGTTGTTCAGTCATTAAGTCGTGTCCGACTCTTCGTGACCCCATGGACCATAGCACACCAGGCCTTCCTGTCCTGCGCTCTCTCCCGGAGTGTGCTCAAGTCCGTATTCATTGCATCGGTGATGCTATCTAGCCATCTCATTCTCTGCCGTCCCCTTCTCCTTTTGCCTTCAGTCTTTCCCAGCAACAGGGTCTTTTCCAGAGAGTTTTCTCTTCGCATTAGGTGGCCAAAATATTGGAGCTTCAGCTTCAGTATCTGTCCTTCCAGTGAGCAGTCAGGGTTGATTTCCTTTAGGATTGACTGATTTGACCTCCTTGCAGTCCAGGGGACTCATAAGAGTCTTCTCCAGCACCACAATTCGAAAGCATAAATTCTTCGGTGCTCAGCCTTCCTTATAGTCCTGCTGTCACAGCCATACATTACTATTGGAAAACCATAGGTTTGATTATACAGACCTTTGTCGGCAAGGTGATGTCTCTGCGTCTTACTATGCTGTCTAGGTGTGCCATAGCTTTCCTCCCAAGGAGCAAGCATCTTTTAATGTCATGGCTACAGTCACCGTCTGCAGTGATCTTGGAGCCCAAGAAAATAAAATCTGTCACTGCTTCCATTTCTTCCCCTTCTATATGCCAGGAAGTGATGGGGCCAGATGCCATGATCTTAGTTTTTTTTAATGTTTCTTTCACCCTCAACAAGAGGCTCTTTAGTATCTGAGGTTGTTGATAATTCTCCTGGCAGTCTTAATTCCGACCTGTGATTCATCCAACCCGGCGTTTCTCATGATGTACTCTGCATATAAGTTAAATAAGCAGGGCGACAATATGCAGCTTTGTCGTACTCCTTTCCCTATTTTGAACCAATTGGTTGTTCCATGTCTGGTTCATACTGTTGCTTCTTGACCCTCATACAGGTTTCTCAGGAGACAGGTAAGGTGGTCTGGTACTCCCATCTCTTTAAGAATTTGCCAGAGTTTGTTGTGATCCACACAAAGGCTTTAGCGTAGTCAATGAAGCAGAAATAGACGTTTTTCTGGAATTCTCTTGCTTTCTCCATGATCCAGCGAATGTTGGCGATTTGATCTCTAGTTCCTCTGCCTCTTCGAAACCCCGCTTGTACTTCTGGTAGTTCTCAGTTCACATACTGCTGAAACCTAGCTTGTAGGATTTTGAGCATAACCTTGCTGGCATGTGAAATGAGTGCAATTGTACGGTAGTCTGAACACTCTTTGGCGTTGCCCTTCTTTGGAATTGGAATGTAAACTGACCTTTTCCAGTCTTGTGGCCACTGTTGAGTGTTCCAAATTTGTTGGCATATTGAGTGCAGCACTTTAACAGCATCATCTTTTAGGATTTTAAATAGCTCAGCTGGAATACTGTCATCTCTGCTAGCTTTGTTGTTAGTAATGCTTCCTAAGGCCCACTTGACTTCACTCTCGAGGATGTCCGGCTCAAGCTCAGTGACCACACTATCATGGCTGTCGGGGACATTCAGATCTTTCCTGTATAGTTCTTCTGTGTATTCTTTCCACCTCTTCTTAATCTCATCTGCTTCTGTTAGGTCCCTGCCTTCTTTGTCCTTTATCATGCCCGTCTTTGTACAAAACATTCCCTTGAGATCTCCGATTTCCTTGAAGAGATCTCTAATCTTTCCTATTCTGTTCTTTTCCTTGATTTCTTTGCATTGTTCATTTAAGGAGGCCTTCTTGTCTCTCCTTGCTATTCTCTGGAACTCTGCATTCAGTTGGATATATCTTCCCCTTTCTCCCTTGCTTTTCGCTTCCCTTCTTTCCTCAGCTACTTGTAAAGCCTCATCAGACAGCCACTTGGCTTTCTTGCATTTATTTTTCTTTGGGATGGATTTCGTTGCTGCCTCCTGAACAATGTTTCGGACCTCCGTCCATAGTTCCTCAGGCACTCTGTCTATCAGGTCTAATCCCTGAAATCTATTCGTCACCTCCACTGTATATTCATAAGGGATATGATTTAGGTAATACCTGAATGGTTTAGTGGTTTTCCCTACGTTCTTCAATTTCAGCCGAAATTTTGCAAGAAGCAGCTCATGATCTGAGCCACAGTCAGCTCCAGGTCTTGTTTTTACTGACTGTATAGAGCTTCTCCATCTTTGGCTGCAAAGTACATAATCAATCTGATTTCAATATTGACCATCTGGTGATGTCCATGTGTAGAGTCGCCTCTTGTGCTGTTGGAAACGTGTGGTTGTACTGAGATCATTCTGTTGTTTTTGAGATTGTACCCCAGTACTGCTTTTCCCACCCTTTTAATGACTATAAGTGCTACTCCATTTCTTCTAAGGAAT
Organism: Heloderma suspectum; assembly: GCF_057233095.1. Lineage (NCBI taxonomy): Eukaryota > Metazoa > Chordata > Lepidosauria > Squamata > Helodermatidae > Heloderma > Heloderma suspectum. The sequence goes on from NC_139464.1 coordinate 105,724,627, forward strand.
TCTTGACCACAGTAGTAGATATAATGGTTATCTGAATTAAATTTGCCCATGCCTGTCCATTTTAGTTCGCTGAATCCCAAGATGTCAATGTTCAATCTTGCCATCTCATGTTTGACCACCTCCAGCTTACCTTGATTCATTGATCTGACATTCCAGGTTCCTAAACAATATTGTTCTTTACAGCATCAGATTTTCTTTTCACCACCAGACACATCCACAGCTGAGTGTCCTTTTGGCTTTGGCCCAGCTGCTTCACTCTTTCTGGCGCTACTTGGAAATTCCCTCTGCTCTTCCCCAGTAGTATATTGGACACCTTCCGACCTGAGGGGCTCATCCTCCAGCGTCATATCTTTTAGCCTTGTGATATGTTCCACGGGGTTTTCTTGGCAAGAATCCTGGAGTGGGTTGCCATTTCCTTCTCCAGTGGACCACCTTTTGTCAGAACTCTCCGCCATGACCTGTCCATCTTGGGTGGCCCTACACGGCATAGCTTATGGCTTCACTGAGTTACACAAGCCCCTTCGCCACAACAAGGCAGTGATCCACGAAGGCGAGTCCTATCATAGGTTCCCTTCATCTGCGTGAGGGGGATCTGCACGTTCACAATTTAAAGGATTGTGCAGGGTGGGGTGGGGATTGGCCTTGGAGGACACACTTCATGTGGTTTCCAATCCTCACCCCCATATTCAGCATTTAAATTATCATGGACCCTAGCTTGCTGCTAGTAATGGAATGATTACTGTGCTATAATGGAAACAGTGGGAAATCCAATCAAATTTGGCTGTGTGTATATGCTTTTATTGGCGTGCTATGGTTCTGGGGTCACGAAGAGTCGGACATGACTTAACAACTGAACAACAACAATATGCTTTTATATATTTCCCCTTGCCAATACTGATGTACATTAGTACATGTTGTTGTTGTTGTTCAGTCGTTCAGTCGTGTCCGACTCTTCGTGACCCCATGGACCATAGCAAACCAGGCCTTCCTGTCCTGCGCTCTCTCCCGGAGCATGCTTAAGTCCATACTCATTGCATCAGTGATGCTATCTATCCATCTCATCCTCTGCAGTCCCCTTCTCCTTTTGTCTTCAGTCTTTCCCAGCATCAGGGTCTTTTCCAGAGAGTTTTCTCTTTGCATTAGGTAGCCAAAATATTTGAGCTCAGCTTCAGTATCTGTCCTTCCAATGAGCAGTCAGGGTTGATTTCCTTTAGGATTGACTGATTTGACCTCCTTGCAGTCCAGGGGACTCGTAAGAGTCTTCCCCAGCACCACAGTTCGAAGGCATCAATTCTTCAGCACTCAGCCTTCCTTATAGTCCAGCTCTCACAGCCATACGTTACTACTGGGAAAACCCTAGCTTTGATTATGCGGATCTTTGTCGGCAAGGTGATGTCTCTGCTTCTTACTATGCTGTCTAGGTTTGCCATAGCTTTCCTCCCAAGGAGCAAGCGTCTTTTAATTTCATGGCTACAGTCACCGTCTGCGGTGATCTTGGAGCCCAAGAAAGTAAAATCTGTTACTGCTTCCATTTCTTCCCCTTCCATATTCCAGGAAGTGATGGGGCCAGATGCCATGATCTTAGTTTTTTTAATGTTGAGTTTCAAACCAGCTTTTGCACTCTCCTCTTTCACCCTCAACAAGAGGCTCTTTAGATCCTCTTTGCTTTCTGCCATTAGGGTGGTATCATCTGCGTATCTGAGGTTGTTGATAATTGTCCCAGCAATCTTAATTCCGACCTGTGATTCATCTAACCCAGCGTTTCTCATGATGTACTCTGTATATAAGTTAAATAAGCAGGGCGACAATATGCAGCCTTGTCATACTCCTTTCCCAATTTTGAGCCAATCGGTTGTTCCATGTCCGGTTTTTACTGTTGCTTCTTGACCCTTGTACAGGTTTCTCAGGAGACATGTAAGGTGGCCTGGTACCCCCATCTCTTTCAGAATTTGCCACAGTTTGTTGTGATCCACACAATCAAAGGCTTTAGCGTAGTCATTGAAGCAGAAATAGACGTTTTCTGGAATTCTCTTGCTTTCTCCATGATCCAGCGAATGTTGGCGATTTGATCTCTAGTTCCTCTGCCTCTTCGAAACCCAGCTTGTACTTCAGGTAGTTCTCGGTTCACATACTGCTGAAGCCTAGCTTGTAGGATTTTGAGCATCATCTTGCTGGCATGTGAAATGAGCGCAATTGTACAGATACATTAGTACATAGTACTGATATATTAAGCAGTTTAATTAGGTATTTCAACTCCAAACCTTGGTAACTGCTTGGAATTACCTATTACATGGTTTAGATGTGGCATATAGCAATTTATAAATTTTCTTTTTCATATATAACAGTAGAAAGGGTGTTTCTGCACATGTCTTATTACTTAGTGTTACTGATTATTCGTAAAACTTCTCTATGAATATGTATTCACTCTTTTAGCATACACACACAATATGGAAATACAGTGTTTGCAACATGTGAAGTTACCTATTTTACAGCAAAAGGGATATTGGAATTGAATATAGCATATTGTTCTGAAATCAAAGTTCTGCTCTTCTGATATGATCCTGCTCTTTACCTATATGTGTGTCTTCAGATAAATAACAAACACAAATGCTTTGTGACATTACAGACGTACTGAAGTCACATGAAATCATAGTCACTTTGATATTTCTTGACTTGCTATCAAGACAACTGACAACATTAGCTGCTGGATAAAGAATATGAGTCATAATGAAGTCTGCATTAGATGAAAACAGGCCCTTTGGCCTTGAGCTAGAGGAACTAATCCTTTAGCAAACATATCCAGAAAGCTGGGTTGAAAAACAGAACAAACTTTCATTTGGAGCCTCCTATACTATTCACATTTCAAAAAAGCACGCCTTGCTTTTCTAATGAATATCAAATAAATTCAGTTAAAGTCATTACTTTATCTTTAAACAAGAAACTTCCCTCTTTCTTCTGTATTGAACTAGGCTGGGATTTTCCTGTGGCCATAACTTTAGTAGTAATGGTATGTATACTCCCTTGAACTCCTTGGAGGAAAGGTGGGATATAAATGTAGAATAATAACAACAACAACAACAACAACATCAGTTCTGCAAGCTGATGTGTTACTAATGTCATTCTACCAGCTAGTAAGCAATAGCTGCAATTCATTTCTATAGGAAGACTGGGCTTGTGAAGGGCGACGATGTTAACAGCCTCTTACCAAAATAGTCAGCTTTAAACCACCAGAATTTACATTACTTTGAGAACTTTATGATAGGAAAGCTGGTTTAGCTGACCCTTTCTTACATGAGCATCAAAGGCAATCCAACTCTGTTCTCTGAAGTATGGCTACTAATTTAATTTGAATACAAATTTCAGATCTAGGCTTCAGAATTTATTGGAGCCAATGAAGCTTCCTCCCCCTTTTGAATTACCCCACCCCCATTGGTGTGTGTGGAATTTTGCAAAAAAAAAAAAAAATCCTGGGTGAGGTGGAAAAGTTTAATCCTCCCCTCCCAGAGTGCCACATTCTTGATCCAAATTGGGGCTATGCATGCTTATTCAGAGATAAAGAGATCTAGCATGTGTAGCTCAACAATGCAAGCTAGAGAGAATATTGTGTTTGGCCCTCAGCAAGGCTTAGCAAGCATAGACCTGGTTTGCATGACATGACAGTGCAACATGGGTTAATTTACCTGCGGGGGCTGTTATATCATGCTGGGTGCCTGCAGGTGCAATTTTTGTATGGCCCCTGGTGGTGCCTAGCTTGCTGTGATGTGTTGTGCAAACTCAGGTGGCAGTGGTTGTTTGAGGGTTTGTTGTTGTTCAGTCGTTCAGTCCTGTCCGACTCTTCGTGACCCCATGGACCATAGCACGCCAGGCCTTCCTGTCCTGCGCTCTCTCCCGGAGTGTGCTCAAGTCCTTTAGCCTTGTGATACGTTCCATGGGGTTTTCTTGGCAAGAATACTGGAGTGGGTTGCCATTTCCTTCTCCAGCGGACCACATTTTGTCAGAACTCTCCACCATGACCTGTCTGTCTTGGGTGGCCCTGCACGGCATAGCTTATGGCTTCACTGAGTTATGCAAGCCCCTTTGCCACAACAAGGCAGTGATCCATGAAGGGGTGTTTGAGGGTCAGACGCGACTCAAATAACCCTAAAAGAAACGATGGGTTATTTGAGGGTTGGCCACCTGGGTTTGCATGACACGACAAGCCACAGCAATGATATGACAGCTCCTGTGGGTAAATTAACCCACAGTAGGCTGTTGCATCATGTGAAACCAGTCATAATGTTATGATAGCTCTGGTCCTTCTTAGATGGACATTCCCAGACAGTAGTGCTCGGTGAGTTCTGTTGGGAGGCTTTTTTCTTATTATTTTTAGCCGCCGTGTGTGCATGGGGATGAATTTTGGAAAACACATAATTAAGGGGGAGTTTAAAACCTTCCCTGCCTGTACACAGTGTTCCTGGACCAGATTGGGGGATAATGTGCTTACTTGTGAGTAAAAAAAATGCCAAGTGAGAGTCAGCTGCACACTGTGTATTTAACAGATCATGTAGTTTGAGCCTTATTTCCCATGCTCTTAAATATCTATATGAATTTGCTGAAAAAAATCTAGAGCTTTGAGCTACATTCTCACTAATATGTGGATAGCATGTGGCTCTTCCTCTCGTTTACACCTACAAATCCCAGGGAGGCTGTGGGACTCTTGAACAGGCGTGTGAATGCAGTTTTGAATGACTGAGGGTGAACAAGCTGAAACTAAATCCAGATAAGATGGAGGGTTTGTGGTTAGGACATCTGTTGAACTGTATAGAGGAATTTAGTTCTGGTGGTGTTGTACACCTTCTGCTAGACCAGATAATGCAAGTCTTGGATTCATTGCTGTGTGGAGAAGAACTTGCAGCAACAGTGGCCAGCGGTGCCTTTTACTAGCTGCTATTAGCTGTATACCAGCTGCAACCCAATCTGTAAACTATTGTTTGTGGGCTGAAAATTGCAAGGCAAAAATGTAAAAATAGACAAACACAGTAAAGAATAGTGCTATGAAATTCAGCCACAGCAGAAATCAAATGTATTTATATATCCTTTTCCTGCAATCATTATACTCACAGGAGTATAACAAACTATTTCAATAATCAGTATAATAGTGTTCCAAACAATGCATTGTACTAGAACAAACAGTGCCACTATAGTAACAACATTAAATAGCAAGTCATCACCGTTCATGTATCCCAATTAGCAAAAATCCCTAACAGCAGAACTCGGCAGTAACCAAAATTACTACAAATAAATTAAAATGTCAGTGTAACAGATGCAAGAAAGATGTTAAAATATACAGTTAAAAAGCTCAAAGCAACTAAAAACAAGATGTACACATATAAATATTGTTGTAAGATGTATTACTAAAACAAAATTTGTAGAAAGGCAGTAACAGTAAAAAGGTCAGCAGTACCACAGATTTTTTTAAAATTGAGTTTCCCCCGCCCCCACTGGCATTTTGTAACACTAGGAAAAGTACACGAAGATACATCTTACTTGCTTTACAAGGGTTAGTTGTAAATACTAAATACAAAAACCTTAGCACTGAAAAATGTTGCATTTCAATAAGGTGATCTATGCATGTCAATTTCACTTGTGAAATGTATGGTTTAAAGATGATTCTGGGCTTCGATTATTCTCAGGGTTTTTCTTGTTAGTAAAGAAGTGTCATCTAAGAAGGCAAATGTCAGCAAAGAAGTAAATTGTAAATGGGATATAAATTATAATTATCCACAAAATGTAGTATAGGCAGACAATGCATTTTTTATGCTCCGAGAGCAAATAATGAGTTCCAAGCTTTTCTGAAAGGCAATGTAATGGAGTAATCTTTCTTGAAGTCTAACTGTTTGAGGCTGGTGGGGGAGTGAGAATAGGCAAGCAGGAAAATATAAATGTGCCTGACTGTCGTATGTTCCTATTAATGAAGGCACTCCATCACTACACTGTGCTACATGAATGGTGCATGTGACTATTTTTATGTAAAGACAGGATCCACCTAAATCATAATTGGAATTACTGTGAAGAAGTGTTCACAATCAGGCTTTTACAGCTACAAATTTGTTCACTTTATATTCTGTCGGAGGTCTCAACTAATCCAAATGCACCATGGTTGGCCAGTAAATTATTTGTCATTTTAACAGGTTTAATAGTTTTGTAGAAGATGGTGTGTGTATGTGTATGTGTGTATTTCCTAATCTAAATTTCCATAAAGGCATGGTAATGCTGGATTGCAAGCTATGGACCTGACTATTAGGATTACAAAACAGTTTAATACTTTTAATATGGCTCAGTGCCTTTTAATATTCTGCTCTCTGCTCTTTTCTGTTCTCAGTTCTCAACATTCATAGTGCAGGGTGTGATAGTTAGGTCCCATAAGTTGGAGAAGTTGTTACGAATACACATCACCACCATCTCCTGCCACTCCTCTCTTTGTACAATGTAGTCAGTGGTCACTGGGACATACTTTGACTCTATGGAGCAGGGTGCTTCACTGGCTGCTAGAAACAAACCCAGCCAAAATTTGTCACCCTCCTTTTTAAAGCTAAGTTGTGTTCAGTTAGTTTGTGAAGAGCTCTCCTTACACTGTACTGCAAGGAATTATATTCCATTCTGTATGAAATGCATATGCAAAGTAAGTATTCATATATAATGCATGCAGTGGTGTTACGCCAGAGGACTGGAGCAATCATCAATATTCTGCTAGTGATCAGCTATTTGCATATCTTAGGCCTGCTTCTTACTATATATATTTCCATGCTATGCTGTAAAATAATAGATTTGAGTTAAATAGGAAAAGGTGAATGACAATGAAAGGTTGTATGATATGGAAGGATAGGACAGATATTACAATATGGCGAACACCTGTGTGTTTCAGAACCTTATTCAGATAGCTGCAGTTACAGTGCTGAAGGGTCAGCACATACATCAAAGAACAGTCAAGACATCAGTTGATTTAGGGAGTCTCCAAAACTAGATGTGGTGAAATTATGGTAAATGATCTAAATTTAGTTACTGAAAGATCTCTGTGGTTTAAATCTATGAGGTAAGACTTTGCAGCCCTGTAAGGTGCTTGTGGTTATTGGATTTAAAAACATACAGCTTAATTAGTAGTGAAGAGCTGAGCTGCAAGTAAATATCAGATGGGATTCCTCCATCGCTAAACCCTACGCGTATAATTCGTGTAGGTTAGACTCTTCAAAGTTTCTTAATGCAATCAGTCCAAAGAAATAAGCTTTTCTCTTTGATCAGGTGTGAAGAGTTAGCTCAACAGTTGTCCAATGACTGCATGATAGTTTGCAAAAATATCCTTGCAAAAATATCCATTGCAGTTACCAGTCAGACATATGTTGCCTGTTTGTGGCACATCAAGCATCTGAAAGAAAGAAAAAACAAGTCTCCTCCAGGTCTCTGCTGCTGATGTTTATTCAATTTATGAGTCACCCTATAGCTGAAGCTCTCAGCATGACATACATAATAAAAGCAAATACAATAAAACCAGTGATAAAATGCATGAAAAGAATGTAAAACAGCAACAATAATTTAAAAGAAATCTTTGTATTGCTGCTAGGTTTTATTTTGGTTTTTACTTTTATTTTATATTGTAGTTTTAAACTTTTACATTTTCCTATTGTACTTTATGTTGTATTTTTAATTATCGTGAACCACCCAAAGAGTGGGCTGTATAGAAATGAAATAAATAAATAAACAAATAAAGTAGTTTTTATAAGAGAGATAAATATCAAAGCAACCAAAACATGGCTTTAAACACATCATTAAAAATAAAACAAGCAGCAGTTTAAAAGACCAGTGAGGATAAAAAGGTCATTGCCTTGTGCCACAAAGTCAACAAAGTTGATACCAGGTGGACCTCTTTAGGAAGGGCATTCCAAAATTTGTGGTCCACCACAAAAAAGTCCCACTCACAAGTAGCCACCATCAAATCTCAGCATGCAGAAGCACTCAGAGCAGGGCCTCTGATGACTATTTCAGAGCATGGGTAGGAACATATAGAAAGAGGCAGTCCTTCAGATACTGTGGCCCAAAGCTGTGAAAGACTTTGTAGGTTCACACCAACACCTTGAATTGGACCCAGCAATGAACTGGGAGCCAGTGAAGATGGTACAATACTGGCATAATATGGTCATAATACCCATAATACCCTAGCTACCATATTTTATACTAACTGAGTTTACAGACAATCTTCAAGGGCAGCCCCACATACAATGCATTGCAGTAATCTAAGTGGGAGGTTACCAGGGCATGGATGACTGAAGCCAGGCTGTCTCTGTCCAGTTAGGATCATAGCTGTTGTACTACTCTAAGCTGGTAAAAGGTGATCTGTGCTGCAGAAGATACTTGTTCCTCTAGTGACAAGGTTGGATCTACAAACACCTTCAAGTTATAAACTTGAACCTTTAGGAAGAGCGCAACCCCTTCCAGAGCAGGTTGAACACCACCCACATGGACAGATGAACCACCCACCAGCAGTACCTCCATCTTGAGCTTCAGTTTATTAGCCCTCATCCAGTCCATTACTGCAGCCAAGCAGTGATTAAGCACTTCCAATGCCTCACCTGGATCTGATGAAAGAGAGAGAGAGAGAGAGAGAGAGAGAGAGAGATGTGTATTATCAGCATACTGATGATACTTCATTCTAAATCTCCAAATGACCTCACTCAGCGGTTTCATGTAAATAGCATGGGGGACAAGAGGGAACCTTGTGGGCCCCAAAACTTAAGTGCCATAAGATTGAGCAGAAGTCTCCCAACACCACCTTCTCAAAATGGCCATCCAAGTATGAGGAGAACCACCACAAAGCCATATTACCCACACCCTTCTCAGACAACCTTTCCAGAAGGATACCATAGTCTATGGTATCAAAAGTTGCTGAGAGGTTCAAGACAATCAACAGAGTCATACTCTCCCTGTCTCTCTCCCAGTGAAAATCACCCACGGAGCAACCAAGGCAGTTTCTGTGCCAAAACCAGGCCTGAACCCCAATTGAAATGGATCTGGAAAATCTGTTTCATCCAAGAGTGACTGGATATGATCAGCCACCACCCACTCGAGAACTTTGCCCATGAAGGGGATGTTAGCCACTGGTTAAAATTATTCAGATCTTCCGGGTCCAAATATATTTTTTTTCTCAGAAGTGGTCGCATGATTGCCTCATTTAAGAAGGCTAGGACCACTCCCTCCCATAAGAAATAAGAAAAAGAATAATCCATAAGGAATTATTATTATTCTTCGGTAAGGAAGTTTACAAAAACCTCTGTGCTTGATTGCCTGAAGGTGATCCTTATTTGTCACAAGTGATCAGGTGTGTTGCTATTTACAAGTCTGGATTAGTAGAATGAATCCTTGTAAAGTTATGGTCCTATACAAATGAAAAGAGCTTCTTAGGGCTTAATTAATAATTCAACTTGTTTGTGAATGAATTAGACAACAGGTTACTTTTATTCAGATCAAACATTTACACTTTCCAGGTTATTGAAAACATGTGTTTTATCCTCTGTTTTGTTTTTACTATATAATTTATTTCTAAGTAGCCAATGAACCACTGACATATCTTTTCAGTTTTATGACTTCCACAAAGACATATTTTTAAGACAGAGTGGGGAACTTTTTTTAGCCCAAGGGCAGCATTCCCGCATGAATAACTTTCCAGGGGTGGCATGTCAGTGTTGTGCAGGGTCAAAGCCACAAGTGGGCAAGACAAGCCACATACAGACTTCATTCATTCTTTCTCTCTCACACACCATATGAGATTTCCCTGCCCACATTCATTTTATACCTAGAGATCTCCTCAATTCATTTTTTTCCTTCTCCAGAAACCTTACCCTCAAGATCCTCTAAGTTCAGTTAATTTCCCCAATGAATACCCTAGTTCAGCCTTCCCCAATCTGACACCCTCCAGATGTGTTGGACAGCAACTCCCATAATTCCCAGCCAGCATGGCAATGAGAGTTGCCGTCCAACACATCCAGAGAGTATCAGGTTGAGTAAAGCTGGCCTAGCTAGAGATCACCACAAATCAATTTCAGAATCAGACATCACCCCCACATTCATCTATTCATCCATCAAGCATGCACTTGCTTTCCTGATTTGTTTTATTTATTTTATTTTATTTGACATTATATTTAGGCCATCTTTAAGGGTGGAACCAGTTTCTCTGGCTGTTACTTATTTCTCCTTTCTGGATTAGTCATATAGGTTATTCCAGCCAATCAGAAATTGCATTGCGAATGTGATGATTATGTAGCACTATGTAGCCAATCAGATTTGGCTGTATGATGAAATCACTGTGGGGAAGTTAAGATAATTTAAACAAGAAACTAAACATTTTTGCAAGGAGTGATTAAAAATAATTGAAAAGCAGGATGGGGGGGGCGGGTTGGCACTGTCAAACGTTCATGAAAAATTATGAGTAGTGTCAGTTCAGCTCTATATACTTTCCAAATGTTATTATGCTTTGTTTGGTTTCTTGTTACTTGGTATTTTCTCTACTGAAATCATAGCTTCTTCCATGTTTGTTTTTAAAGTCTGGGTTTATGCTGTGCCCATCATTAATGGAGAAAACCCTAAAAGCAGAATTGCCGCATGCCCTTAAAGGCTCAAGCACTCTTTGCATAATTTTAAGGGCAATCCTGTTATTTTTGTGAGAACTGTCTTACGACTTCTAGCATCTGGAGTTGATAAAGTGATTACGCGGGGGAATAGGAATACCAGGGAGAGAGAAGTCCCATTAGCATACTGCTAGGGGACTGAGATTAATGAAGGTTAAAAAAATGGCTAAGCTTTCTGATCTGCTAATCAGCCTTACAAGAAAAACAATTAAGAAGCCATATCAGCCTCGCCATGCTCCCCTTACTTACCTGTGTTCCTTCTGGAAATCAATGGGGTAGCACAAATATTACTTGGAGGGAGGAATTTGGCTGTAATTCTTCATGTCTCTTGAGAGCACTTTTTCTCATTAAAGGCAGATTGACAGTTAAGAAGCTCAGTCTTTTTATCCATTACTTTTTGCCCCCTGCTTGTACGTTCCTTAATTTTTACTTATTTTTTTACATTCTGAAATTAGCTACATTTGGAATAAACTCTAGTATTGCTTCAGTGAGCCATTAACATTATTCTGTCTTTAGCTGTAATAAAAGTGATAACTCAGCACAACTCTGTTAAGATTCAGCACTGTGTCCTTATTAAGGTCAGCTTAACCATCCTAAAGGGGTATTCAACAAAAACGTTAAAGAATAAACTTAGTATCTCAAATGTTGTTGTTTTGTTTTGTTTTGTTCGCTTTTAACAGTAGCAGCTTATGTAGCAGTTTGCTGATGGACTACCGGCTTCTGCCACTGAGTGCTGCTGAATGGAGGAGGGAGATACGATGCCCTTACCAGGGAGTGTAACAAGGCAACAGTGCAAGGCATGCAGGCTGCTACTTCACCTCTGTGCAGACATGCGGCTGCTATGTGGGTAAGAGCACCAAGCACAGGATACTGAAGCCACCACCCACACCTATGCTAGGTGCTGCCGCCCACTCAACACAGTCACGCAGCTGTGTAGTGCTGAAGTAACAGTCCCTTTTCTTCCTCTGCCACCTTGTGATATCCTCCCCCTAAGGGCATCAGAACTCCCTCGCCTATTCAGTGGTGCGGATCTGTGGAAGCTGGTAGTCTGCGAGCAAGACACCACCACTCAAGATGCTGCTAGAATTGAAAACACTTGATTCTAGTTATGTATTTCAATTTTTTAATCATTAGATATTTGAAACACTCATATCTGCAGTCTTAACATAGTGTGGCTTAATTTTTTTTTGTTTCCATGCTGCCCAGAGTTTTAGAATCTATAGCAAAATGTTTACTTATTGTGGATCTAAGTGTCCCAAGAAGACAGTCAAAGTTTCTTAGTTGAGCAATTATATATTTTTATCTCGACCTTTCTTCAGTTAAAGGAAAGATTCCTCCAACACTAATGTCTCTCTCTCTCTCTCTCTCTCTCTCTCTCTCTCTCTCTATATATATATATATATAATGTCTTCACTGTAACAAAGAATTCAGATCTAGCTCACTAAGTGCCAAATAACATTTCTGCAGCAGTTAGCAATGTAATTCTATCTTTCATTATTATACACTATTCACATGGATGCAAGCTTATTCAGAGTTTATGGTACTAGACTTTGAAATGTGAACTTCCCATTGCTCCAAAATGTCTGACTCCATTTTAAGTCAAGCCCAGACTCTTTGGAGCCGGGTGCACCTCAAAATGGGATTTAAAACCTGCTGATTCCAAGCCCTCCTTGCCAGTCCCTTGCTTTCTCCAAACCAAAGTGTGGGGATGGGGGGAGCCCTATATCTCTAGAAAGGGGGGGGAGTGACAGGTAGTGAATAGGAGACTCTGCAAGGCTTCTTTTGGGCAGCAGTGAGTCCTCCCACCACCTATTACACCATCCCCCTCCCCTAAGGGAAGTCAGTTTTTCCCCACTTAGAAAAAGTACCAGCATGCGTGTGTGTGGGGAAGGAAGAGAAGCATGTTTCACCCATTTGGGCTTTCACCAGGAATGCTCAAAAATCCCAAATGGTTTTGGAGAGGTCACAATGGAGGGGTGAATTGCACACATCGCTATCCCAGTTAGGTGGAAGCCCAAGATAATATACATAGCTTACTATTATAAAACAGTTTGTATATTCTTCAGTGTAGAACCTCAATCACTTAACAGTGTTTATACCATTCAACAGATTTGTCATAGCCTCTTGGCTGGTTGTTTGTGGTAAGGGAGAACTGCCTCAAGGTGAACAAGCAGGGAAGCTTTTGGAAACTTGGAGGTGGCTCTCTTTTAATTCAAGAAACATGTTATTTCTGTACATATGAATCAGTTCTCAATCTCAACCTGTAAACATACAGATAATAAGTTGTTCGTTAGTTTACAAAGGTACTGAAGGGCACCAGTGCTGCCATCTTTGATAAGAAATTTACTCCAGAAAGGTTTCCTATCTCCTGTGTAAAGGAAACAAAACGGCACCATGATCTTATATTATTCTTTTTGTGTTATGCTATAATATATTAAATTCCTCTGCCCTAGTTACAATTTCAAAAGTATTTTTGACGTTGCATGTGCTACTAAACTGTAGCACAGGTGCGTAAAGCAGTCCCTATTCATTTCAATTCCAAAGGAATTATTTGTTCACCACAACTCAGCATGAAGGAACCACCAAATTGCACTATTTGTGTAGCAGAATGAGAGAGCCTTTCTGCACTAACTCAGGCAATGCTAAATGAAGATTCACTTTCCACAGGCCTATGAACTAATTTACCAATGAACTAATTTAACATTAGTGAAGAGAAATGGGAAGAAATTGATGAGTTAAGGCAATTAACTCATGGGAAGAAATGGAAGTGTTTAGGCAGTAGCTAGAGCAGTATTTTGGACTGTAAATCTAAAACAAAAGCAGAGCTGGTATTGCAGAGTGGCTAAGACTATGAGCCATTTGTTTATTTGAAAATGTTTTTATTCTACCTGTCCAGGCAGTGTACAAAAATTAAAAACCATAATATGCAAATATATAAATATTCAAACGTGACTAAAACATAACCAATGTTCAAAGCTCACTTTGGCCACATCCTTACAAAGAGGCCTTATGGAAGTCAATATTTAGATTTGATGATGGCTTACAGAAATTGTAAACAAAAAAGCAGATTAAGAGAGTGTTTAAACAACTCTTTTCTGAAATGAAGTACACTGGCTTCATTACTGTCTACAGCTTCTCTTGTCCATTTATAGGAAACTGTTGCTGTATTCCAGTTAATTTTTTAGACAGAGGAATGTAAAAAAGGGTGGCATTTACTACTAGGTGGTATAGGCATGCAGAGTGAATAGATACATCTGACTAGGCCTTGGGCACAAGTGAATTACCTGAAAAATGATTTCATTTTTCCTTTTATGAAATTTTCACCTAATATTATCATGTTTATATGTATTTCCTGATTATCCTGGTTTACTAAACTTCCTTGCCTTTGGATGTTTTAACTACCATTGTTTTCTCTAGGCATCGACTGACAGTGAACATCTTTAAAAGTCTAGGTGCTTCAGGCACTGGCATCCATTTCTGACCCCCTCCTTTTCTTTCTTTTTCTTTACAAGTACACATGCTTAATAAATTGACAAAGAATCTCATTCAGTGTCTTGGCGAATTATGCAAATGGAAGGCTATATTCTCCTCCCAGTAGGCTCTCATTTACATATGCGTAACTCATGTCAGCTTGAACTCATAAATCCCAGAGATGAAGATACACTTCTGGTGGATTCTGACAAAAGGCTTGCTCCAAAGATGTTAATTAACTACCCATCCAATTCAGGTCATTTAAAAAGATTAAGTAAGGGAAAGTATTAAATCCATATACTGTAGGCCAGGCGCAACTGTATCTTTTGATTAAAGGGTACTCTGACTACTGTATAGCAGCATTTTTTTAACATGCATCAAATTGAACATAATATTAAATGCAAAGCCTGTTTAGACATGATGTTTCTTGGCTTGCATACACAAAAAACTGTTCATGTGGGCATTTAAATTAACATGCAGGGGTGGGTGGGAGAGGATCAGGATATCGGTAGCAGTCCCTGTCCAGATCTTGACCTACACATGTTCATTTTCAAAATCAGCATAGATCCTACCCAGCTGCATGGAAACAGCACTACATGCATACAGTCGTAAGTGTATACAATGGCTGCATTCAGAAGTAATGCTAAACTATGATTTAAGATAGGAGTGGGCAATATGTGAGCTGTATGTGCCCCTCATGTGACTACCATGGCCACAGCACTGAAATTTGTGATGACAGCAAAAAACAACAACAGGTACTTCACTGCTGATTTTTGGTGGCAAACTACAGAAGGCTAGAATGGCTAAATTTAGCTGGTTTTCAAGCTACATTTGGCCATTCTAGTTTTCCATAGTGCTGAAAGTTGTTGCTGAACATTGGCAGTGAATTGCCAGTTCTTTTCCTGCTGCCAAATTTGGTGGCACAGCAGTGGCAGGAGTGTGGCCCACAGGAGAGGTCCATGGGGTAGAAATGGTCCCTTCCATCCCCAAAGTTGCCCATAATTGTTCAGAATTATGGGAACAAGCTTTGGGCTCATCAGCTTCCCTCTCCCCTCTTCTCATCTAGCATGGCCGTAGGTGGAGATTAGAAGCTTTCACTTTGATTTTTAACTGAACACAGTTTAGCGTAACGTCTGAACCTGAACAAATTGAGGTTAACCTTAAAATCGTTTACTAAAACAAGCCAATTCCAAACTGATTTATGCTGTTGGCTTAATAAACCATAGTTAAGATTAACTATAACTTTTAATAAACCATAGTTAAGATTAACTATAGCGTAGGGTTCGGACATAATGGTTAACTAAGGTTAATTGAAAATGGAAGTGAAAACTTCTGATATCCTCTGACTATTTCAGAGGAGGAGAGGAGAAGGGTAGTGCATGAGCCCAAGGCTTGTGCATGTACTAAACCATGGTTTAATGTTGCATCCAACCAGGCCAGTCTATGCAAACCTTCAATATGAATACATGAAGACTGGTAGGGAAGAGTATTACTACTTTTATGGAAGTCGCTGCAGCAAGCTCTTCTATGAGTATAATTCCAACTGTGGTGAGCTTGGGTGGTCAAGTGCCTAACAAATGGAGGCAAAACAGTGCCACACAAAAATACAGTTGTGGTGTCTATGTATGAGGTGGATGCCTTATGTGTGCATAGTTTGTAAATTAAAAGACATTTTGAACTCCTGCAGCATGGTCTGACAAGGACCTGTGAGTTTCCACGATATACGAAAAGTTGAGGAGTCAGTTAAGGGGGGAAGGAAATTGGAGGGGAGATAAGAGGGAATTCCCTCTACACACATTCCACTTGACATCTGGGTAGTGCTTTACTTATTGTGAAAGGGCAGTTGATGAGTGTCAAGACACTTTGTCAAAATATTATTAATGTTCTTTAGTTACTGGATATGCTTTCGTTATGATCTGGTATATTCCTCCAGCCTTTGGAATGTGACACACTCAGCAACAGCAGCTCTCAGCCATACTGGTACCAATCTCTCCCCTCCCCTCGTAACACCTCTGAAGGCCTGGGAACAACTAATACATGATTCAACTGAAATGCTGGGATTATAGGCCCAAGTAGGACACTAGCTGGTTGACAGCGTGCTGCCAAATTGAGGCTACCAACTCTTGAAACAAACAATTATAGTACTGAGTGGGGCCCTAGGGTGATGCCCAGCATTTTCGTGTTGATCCAAGCTTGCCTTGAAGTAATCACATCCATCCACGTCAGGCCCCCACAGTTCATAGTGCACACAATCCATGTTATAACTGAACTGTGGCAGAACTACAAAGCAGGAATGAATGATGTTCAGGCAGATTAGAAAGCTCTAGAAATTGAGCCAAGCTACAAATTATCAAGCCATGCATATGCAGTATATGGTCAAGGAATGAAGAACTGTGGAAGACGTTCTAGGGCACTGTTACCTATTTTACTGGTGGGGGAGGAAGTCCCAAGGACAAATAAGGAATTCCTGGCAAAGAACTCAAATACAAAATTAAGCACCCTGTTATTATTACTAGTCCCCTTTTATAGAAGAAGGTACACAGACAGAAGAAACCACCTTCTCTGAGGTTTTCTACATGAGGCATTTATTATGTGCTTATAATTCCTTACTCATGGTTGTTTGTGGGTTTTTTAGACAATGTCGTGACCCTCAAGGTTTTGCTTCTGTTTTCAAAGAGCAGTTTCATCTAGTTTTTTTTAAAGCAGGGAAAATGCAGTATTAATTGTGAAAGCGAAAGAAAACACATTTTCCAGTTGTGTATTTGTACTATTCCACTGCACCACAGTGCCACCTAGAGGTTATGTAGCAGCAGAAGAAACACTTTTCACATAGTTTTAAGATTTCAATTCTGTGACAAAACTGAAAGTAGGTATAGCGGATTAACAGCCTTGTGTAGAAAAACCCTAATTCACTCACACACCACAAGAAACAAACACAGACTTCCTATCTCATTCAAGTAGGGCATAAGAGAGACTGGCCAATTTGGGCTTCTTGAAAATATTGACCTGGGTCAAATATAATACACTATATTTTACCACTGTGTGCATGAGGAGGAAGGAGCTGCCATGATCCTCAGGCTCTCACACTCTCACTTCCACTCAGCTACTAAACGAACCATGTGGTTTAAAACAGCCTGGTTAGTTAAACATGCCATGTGTTATGAAGCTGGATCGTTTAACTCAGCATAATTTGTTTTAAACCACGATCTATAAACCAGCTTTCACAGAAAGTGAAACTGAACTCTGGTGAAGTCCTCCTTCCCAGCACACAGGGGAATGTGTGAGTCCAAGGCTCCTTCTTGCTCATGCAAGCCAAGAACTTACAATTTTTACCGCTAGAAGAGGTAAAACTAGGATGTATTGTAAGTATATCTATACTTATATATACAGTTGTTTGTGTGGGTATGAGAAAAATTGTTATAATTAGTGTATTCATTTTTTAAAGGCCTAATGGGTATGAAAATGCTATTGGAAACATTGATCGGATTTGCTGCCTGATCAGGTATTACAGTATATGAATCTAATTGCTAAAAGATTGTGGGATTCTCCTTAAATCCAAGTCTAAAATATATTCTACAATTAATGAGTAAAAAAAGTGATAGAAGCCTAGGGCCTAGATACAATATTTGCCTCATTTAAAAGGTCTCTTTTATTTTAGTGCAATGTTTTTTCTGCCCCCTTGTTATGGTGTGAGATTGTTTTCTTTTAATAATAAAAGAACAACTATAAAATAATTTCAATGCCTGAAGTAAGCTAAAGGTGACATAATCCACTGAGTAGGAACAAAACGGGCCTGAATTGTCAGCATGCTCTCTCCTTTTGCGACATTTAATAATTTATCAAGGCTTGCTGACCCCTAATTGATTGCAAAAGTCAGCAAGTGTTTTAGAAGTCTCTTCCATTCTATCAAACTAGATGGATGTTTTTTCTCGTGAAACAGAATGTCATCACCCAGAAAAAAATCAATCAGCAGCTGTATGTTAGATATGAGTGTAGTTCACTTAGACCTTCATTCTAAATGCCAATGGGTGGTTGTTAATTGAGTAGTTCCACTGACTTTAATGGGATTATCATATGAGAGTTAGTTACAGAACCATTCCATGCATTATCCCCATCTTTAAACAGATAAAAAAGTATTCCACACAACCATAGCACTGAAACACTGATGCTTCCTAATACACTAATTTGTTCTGTGGTGAAAAAATTATTAATGTATCTCAGCACATGTTATACTTGTATTGTCCAATTTAAATACACAGGGATGACTTGTGAACCTCTTGAGGTGGTGTTGTTCTATGTAGTTGATGGGATTACAAAAGAGCAGGTGGTCACTGAAGCACCCAAATAGTTACCATTCAAATGAACAGAATGTGGCTTGTTTTTTTTTCTAGAGAATCAAAAGCATTTCTGCATTCTCTCTGCTTCCCTGTGGGACATTTTGCTCATGGGCTTTTTCCTCCCTGTCCCTCCTCCCTTCTGTCCTGTACCTTAATACAAGACCTCTGGATTTTTTAACCCACACTTTCCCATCATATCTAAGCTGGGAAACTGTGGTTTGAACTCTGACTACCAAACCAGGATTGCAAACTGCAGTTTGATCCTGTTTACAAATCAGGATTGTAGTCAGTTTCCCAGTTTGCCTGTAATGGGAAACCTTCAGTTTAACAAGCTCTGGAAATATTGTATTATGGCATGAGAGAGAAGGGAGGGAGTGCATGTGCACAACATCCACCCTTGGTCTGATTGTTACATCTGAATCGGGCCACCCTAGAGAGATAGTATAGTGTGGTGGCTAAGCAGCTGAATTGTGTATAAAGAAGTTCCCAGTTCAAATCTTGCTTCTACCTTGAACTCTCTTTGTGGCCTCTTATCCTCAGCCCCCATCTGCAACATGGAGCTAATAATGCTGGCATATCTTACAGGGTTTTTGTAATGATTTCTAAAATATGTTATCATTATCATTATTAAACAGGTTTAATACTTAAATGAGATGTGGTTACAGATTTCCACCGGCCCCATATGTGGCCCTTTGGCAGGGTTTGGACCAGACTGCCACTGATGCTATGGTAGCCTTGACTTCGCCTACATTATATAGATGTTTTATTTCAGTGAATGCCAGAGAACAGAGTATGTTATAAATTGTTTTATGGCTAAGCTTTTCATTTCCTTTCTTTTTGTGGGTTTGGGTCAGGCATGATATATAGCTAGTATCCCTAATAGTTTCACAGCAAAGTAATATATAGTGGAGACAGACATAGCTGGGTAGTGTGGCATATAAATTACTTCAGCACAATGAGCACACGCAGTAAAACTCAAGGGAAAGGGAGTTCAGAGAGGTTCCTCCTCACATTTAAGTACCGTATGATTTAGTGATGCTCAGTTGCTGCAGACCTTGGATATACTCCCTGATGACCCAGATGCATGTGGAAAATCTAGTTTTTTTAATTAAAAAAAAACTTTGGTAAGGATTTGCACAATTATGTTTTTTGTCACAGTTGCTGGTCCTGACTCAAATTATGTGAAAGTTCTGGACACTTTTAAGTAAAAGATAAGCACATTATTTTTAAAAAAGTAAGTTCTGCCCGTGGCATATCTATCACCCACTAGGGTTTTTTGAGAACTGCAGTATAATTACTTATTTTCTGTGTATGCCTCCCCCTGTTCCCTGTAGCACAGTCTGCTTACCATGTGTGCTTGTTCATTTTCACACCCAAGGCCAATAGTTAGGGAGAAGTCTTCCTGGTGAGAAAGGGAATGCTGTTTTTCTTCACAACACAACAACACAGCAATATGAATGATGGGGATATATGGCAATATGAAAATATTATCCTCTCCCACTTCTGTTTTAAAGGAATATTTTACACCAGGTTAGGCTACAATCCTAAACACATACTTGGCAGTAAGTCCAACTGAGCACAGTTGGACTTACTTCAGAGTAAACATGCACAAGATTATGTTGTTAACTTCTAATGTAGTGATAGTTTTAATTATTTCCCCAAGTGTATTATTTTCAGCTCAGTATTTCTTTGTTTGACTTATACTAAATAAATGCTTTTCCCCCTTACACATAATGTATCCCAAAAAATCCAATTAAAAATGTTTTTTTCACTGTCATGATCAGAAAATAATGACGATGACTTCTTCAAATGATTAAATTCCAAGCCAGTGGCATAACTCTAGTGAGACTACAAGATGAATAAACCAAACACTGATGCAGCCGTCTTTTCTACTACGGCAGTTCCTCTTCCCTGTTGAAAAACCTAATTATCACTCTTAGAGGCTGTATTCCAGATGTCAGGCTAGGGTTCTTTCACCCAAGGTGGAATGTGTGGTACATCTGAGGGAAGGGAAGCCCCTTTTGCTACATCTTGAGGGAAGAGAAGCCCCTTTTGCTACATCTTGAGGGAAGGGAAGCCCCTTTCTGCACGGCAAGTCTCTGCTTGAGACTTGCATCACAGGTCATAATTTTAATCCGTACACCATCCAGAGAACTTCAGTTATTGGGTGGTCTGAAAATGTAATAAATAGTCCAGAATACATTGTATCGATTGAACCATGCAAGGCTACTAGCTAGATGCCCTGCGTAGCATTTGTGGACTGAACGATGGCATTCTGGTCCTTCCTAACCAATTCTATGATCGTATAAATCCAGAGGAGCCAGAAGGGTCTGGTCTCCCTGCTTAGCCAGCCATTCCACCTAAGGCTGCTGGGGAGACTGCAGGTAGCCCCTTGAATTGTGTTGTTTTAGTTCAGTATGTAAGTTGCTTTGAAGACCATTGGTAGACCATGCTGGTTATGTTCACGGGATCTTGGGACTAAATCACTGTCACCAAGATGAATGACTACCTCTTTTCTTCCATACGTTGTTAATCTCAACTCAGTAACAGCAAGGATGGGACCATTCTTTTACTACAGATCACTTTACCATTTATGCACATACATTTATGTTTCTCAGTTGATTCAGCAGCAACAACTGGTGGATCATTTATGATTTTTTTAAAAATCCATTTCAATCAAGGGAGTTCATCTGTTAAGCTGTAAGTCGTCAAGGGCTTCAGGTTTCTCATTTGATGATTATAATGTCAAGTGACTGCATGTATGGATGGACTATCGCAGATAGGACTTTCAGATCTTTTCACATCGTCTCAAACAACAAAGCATTTTCAGCAGAGACACTGCATGCTTTGAGGTGTGAGTAAAACAGTGATGAGAAATGAAGGAATGCATGTACATGTATGAACAAGCCCACATGATCTCCTTCCTTGCCTGGAATCTGTGTAGTATCAACTAGCCTACTGTGAATGGTGAAGGCATCTATGGCCAGCCATGCTGAATCTGACAATGAATCAGATATGTTACAGCAGTGATCTCTGGTATAATGGGAATTAAATAAACTGCTGTTATCATCATGGGAATTTCTGCTGACCATCTGTGATCATACACTGTATTTCTCCGTGCAAGCTTGTCCCTGAACAAGGTTGGGACTTCTTACATGGAGAAAATATATGTATTGTCAGCCCATGATATAGTTTTGTTTTGTTTTTTAAACATGGTTTCTTTCCCCCAAATGACCATCGCTGCCTTGATAACCAAAAAGTCAGCTGAAATTGCTGGAATGTCAGTGCACATGCTATGCATGTACATCTAGTGACAGAGGTTTCTATATTATGTTTTTATTTTGAAAAACTAATTGCAGCAAATGCTCATACAGCTGAAACATTATGAGTAATTTTTGCCTGGGAATTTTGTCCTTCCTGTATTTAATTAGGGTAATGTGACAGCTTTTTGAACTGGAGGTCAATATTTATTGGAAGCAATCCCAAACCAGGTATTTACTCAGGTGCTATGCTGAAAAAGGGGTTGTAAATATTACATATGGGTGATGAAGTTCAAGTCGAAAGGTAAAGTTCCTTTAGGATTAGTGTTCAAGTCCAAAAGACTTTAAAACAATAGAAAGTTGCATTTATCACTGCCACATAATTGAGTTTGTTATAAATTGATTACTTCATGCTTCTGAAAAAATATAATGAACCTTTGTGTCTAAATGAATATGTGTTTCATCTTTACTTTCTGTTTTCCTTGTAGGGATAATGTCTGATCACCAGTTTGGAAATCAGTTCATGTGCAGCGTGGTTGCATCACACGTAAGCCATCTGCCAACCACAAATCTCAGTTTTGTTTGGATTGCCCCACCTGCAGGAACAGGCTGTGTGAATTTTATGTAAGTGTTTTATAGTGTTACTGACAATTCAAAGCGAATTTTATTGCAGAAGGTCATCTACATTCATAAATCTCAACGTACATGAATTATGGGTTAAATCTTTGAGGACTTTTTCAACAGGAAATCACATAGCTTCAAAAGACCAAAAGGGCATCTTGTCCAAGCCTCCACTGCAAGATAATGCTGTCCATCCAGATTTGCAGTGAGCAGACAGGAGCATTTGGCACCTCATAAGGCCAAACTATACATTATGCTTTTGGTTTTAATGTAAAGTAGCTATCAGACGCTCTGAATTTCATTGATGGAGGGAGTTTAACCCTTTCCCTCACACAGTTTTGCCAACTAAATCCCCCCCCCCCCGCAAGATGATCCTATGTAGTTTGTCTCCAGACCCTATGCTTTAATTCACTGTTTTTCATAGTATGAGGCTTGCTTAGAAATGAGCAGTGAGGAGCATGGAAAGATGCAAATTCCTTTTAAATTTTCCCCCAATGTATTTTTAGATTGGGCCAGAAGGCCACCCAGTTTCCCCTCTACCAGTCTTGCATTTCAGGAGGCAGGTTATCTGCCCATGTTTTGTCTATGATAAAAGGCCACAACAGTTGTCAGATGAAAGCAGACCCTTAGAGTATTCTGGATTACTTAATTAACTTTTCCAGTTAGTATTATTTTGTTACATTTGGGGACTTTACTTCCTTGACATACACCGGATGCCTATGACATTTTAGTACAGGCTTAGATATAGTTCAAACACTTGTAAATAATTCATTTCAAAACCACAAGAAAGAAGTGATGCCTGATCTGGTGCATTGATGGATACAGAGATTACTGCCAAGTGGCAATTTGTTTGAGTGTGGTGGCTGAAAAAAGTGAATGAAACATGATTTGTTGCCAGGAACTGACAGATGTATACTTAAGTAAGATGGTTCTTCCAGTGGCTGTGTCCACGGTGGTGCTCTGATTAAACTAGTGTATAAACTTCTTAACCAGCCCTTGGTGCTGGATGAAACTGAATATTCAACTTGGTCCTGAATGGTTGAATACATTTTATAATTTCATCCTGCTTTTGAAAACTGGGAAATCTACATTAAAACACACACACACACCCTCAGTCATGATTATCATAAGTTTACTGTTGATATAAATGATTAAATTGACAGGTGTTATTTTTAGCCCAGTCCTCAATGACTGTAAGCCAGCACCATGAGACTTTCACTTTGTTTTCTTGCTGATAAGGATCCCTGTATTGGTACTGTATTATGTCCCTGGCATCTATGCTAGTTTAAAACACTCTTGAACACTTATTCTAGGAAGGCTTTTGTCAACAGCCTTTTACTAATTGGCAAAAGATTACCCTGGCAATGTGATTTAGGGGATGATGATGGAATGCTTGATGTTGATTCTAGATCATGCAAGGGATCCGCAAATTGTTTAAAAGAATGCAATGCCATAATGGAGTTACTACTGCAGCTCCCTGCTATAGTAGCCTCATCACTGGGATTCTCCAGGATGATCCTAAACTTCCCTATAAAAAGGTTTATGAGTAATAGGCATTATTGCTAAATCCACACTGACATAATACATTTACGGTCAGGGCCAGAAATATTGGAACAAGGATACCTGTTTTGGCAGTTGGCCTCTGTACACCACCACATTGAAGTTGAAAGGAAACACACCCAGATGGGAGCGAAGTCAGGACTTTCAGCTGTAATTCAAGGGGTTTGACAAAAGTGGGGCACTAACCGTTCAGGAAGGACAGCCAGTGGCATACACACACACCCATCGTTGGTGGCTCATAAGTAATGGAACAAACCAACATCATTTCAAACTTAAGGATCGCCTTTAATACCTGGATGAAAATCCTTTGCAGGCAATGACTGCCTGAAGTCTGGAACCCACGGACATGACCAAATGCTGAGTTTTCTCCCTCAAGATGCTTTGCCAGGCCTTTACTGCAGCTGCCTTCAGCTGCTGCTTGTTTGTGGGTTTTTCTGCCTTCAGTCTTGTCTTCAGTAAGTGAAAAGCATGCTCTATTGGGTTGAGATCTGGTGACAGACTTGGCCATTGAAGAATATCCCACTTCTTTGCCTTCAGAAACTCTTGGGTAGCTTTTGCTGTATGTTTTGGGTCATTGTCCATCTGCAATATGAAGCGGCATCCTATCAGTTTGGCAGCATTTGGCTGAATCTGAGCAGAAAGTATAGCCCTATACACTTCAGAATTCATCCTGCTGCTTTTATCAGCAGCTCCATTGGCAGCCATACATGCCCATGCTATAACACTGCCTCCACCATGTTTGACAGATGATGTGGTATGCTTTGGATCATGAGCTGATCCTTTCCTTCTCCATACTTTTCTCCTCCCATCATTCTGGTACAAGTTTATCTTGGTTTCATCAGTCCAAAGAATCTTATTCCAGAACTGGGCAGGCCTTTTTAGGTGTTTGCTGGCAAAGGCTAATCTGGCCTGTCTGTTCTTGAGCATTACCAGTGGTTTGCACCTGGTTGTGAAGCCTCTGTATTTACATTTATAAAGCCATCTCTTGACTGTAGATGTTGACAATGACATGCCTACCTCCTCAAGAGCGTTCTTGACCTGGCTAGATGTTGTGAAAGGGTTCCTCTTCACTATGAGCAGAATTCTGCGGTCATCCACTTTGGTTGTCTTCCGTGGTCTTCCAGGCCTTTTGCTGTTGCTGAGCTTGCCAGTTAATTCCTTCTTTTTCAGGATTTTCCAAACTGTTGTATTGGCCACTTCCAATGCTTTTGCTATCTCTCTGATGGGTTTATGTTGTTTCCTCAGCCTAGTGATGGCCTCCTTCACTCGCATAGACACCTTTTTGGACCTCATGTTGGGAGTTCCAGTGAACAGCTACCAAATGCAAATGTAACACTCAGAACCACCTCCAGGCCTTTTATCTGCTTGATTGGTCATGGGGTACCCAGGAAACAGGCCCCACCTGGCCATGCAGCTGCTTGTCAGTCATTCGTTCCATTACTTATGAGCCACTAACAATGGGTGTGTGTGTGTGCCACTGGCTGTCCTTCCTGAATGGTTAGTGCCCCACTTTTGTCAAACCCCTTGAATTACAGCTGAAAGTCCTGACTTCGCTGCCATGTGGGTGTGTTTCCTTTCAACTTCAATGTGGTGGTGTACAGAGGCCAACTGCCAAAACAGTTATCCTTGTTCCAATATTTCTGGCCCTGACTGTATTTAGCCTTGCAGCAACTCTGTGTAAGGTAAGCCAACATTGTTCCCCTAATATTACAGAATAATATTACAAAATGATAGTGGATTGCCTGGGTTTGTGGCTGAGCTCATTCTCTTAAGCACTATATTAAACTAACATAACATATTTCCACCTCTCCTCTTGCAAATCAACAAAATTTGGCTCCCCATATATTACTTCCCTATTTTCTTTCTGTTTTATCTATGCCTCTTCCTACATATTTTATCAGCTGACAACTTTATTTTGATGCTCTCCAGATTTCAAGTTTTGGCATAAAACACAATCTTTCCTAGGGTCATCAAATCTACATACATAGTAACTCTTATCTTTAGGGCAACCCAGTTTATGTGATGGTGGAGGGAGGACATACCAGTGTAATCTACTCTTCACTGGTTTTTTGTTAGATATGGATACTTGCTTGGTTCTTTTACATTACAAATACTAAATGATTGAACTCTATATACTAAATGACACCTCAAGTGTGCTACAGCTCTGCTAGAGTAAGCAGGCTGTATTTACTTCAATATATGCTCTATAGACAAGGTTGTCTTCATTAATGTAGGCCCAATTTCTAAAGTGATTTCAAAATTAATGATCACTCATATAATACAGCTGAAAGTGGAAGTATTTCCAGTCTGCTTTCCTCATTCATAAATTGGATAAAAGACTGATTGTAGTATAATTATGTGGCCACGAATTGCAACAGTTGAGGGATTGTTGTGAGGTCTCTTTTGCTCTTTTGCTAGTGGCAACCGTTATTCTGGCCAAAATGTAGCTTGAAATCATTTGTAGCTGTTGTAACTGGCATGGACTTTGTCTTTTCCATACCATAAACAGATATAAACATATATTCTTACAGAAGGAAAAGAAGCAGGTATGTTCTTTAGGAACATATATCCAGGTGGTGCATTAATGGCTGCTGGCTTGTTTTAAAAAATAAATAAAAATAAACCTGGACCATGTCTCCACGGCAATGGAAGGAGAAGGAAGGAGTGGCTTAACCACATTTTTAAAGGAGCTAGTTTTGGTTTGGGTGGGGCTCTACAAGCGAGTGCATTGCTCCATTCTAAGTCACTTCACATGACATACATCCAGGTAGGATGGGGGCTTGGAATGAACATCATGTGACTGGCAGGGGCTGCTCAACCAATCAGAGAGGCTCCCCCCTTTCTCCTTCAATAAAATCTTCCTCCTGTGTCAAAAATCACTCCCCCCCCCCAGTACTTACTTTCTTAAAACAACAGTCAGTGCAGGAGCTCAGTGTTCTCTCTGCTTTGAAGCTGCTGAAGCTGGGAACAATCTGTTTTTTTCTCGCCTGGCATTAGTTACTTTCTTAAAACAACAATCGTAAGGACACAGTGTGCTCCCTGCTCTGCTGCGATCAATCAAACCTTTGTAGCTTCACAACTTTGACATTAAGGCTTCTAAATGTGTTACTTCAATTCATAGGAATCTCAATAACTCTGGGAGTGCATTTCAGGATCAAGCCTCATTGAGCACAATGGGAGTTACTTCTGAGTAGTAACTTCACAAACTAATTGGTTTGTGCTGCGAAGGGACAGGAAACATGGGGACATGGAAACCAGCTCCCATTTTAACCCAATGGTGCGCAGGATCTCTGTAATGAAGGTGTGAATTAGTTACTTCCAAAGGCAATAAACCAAACACTGGGGAATCACGGCTTCAGTAAAGCGCTTTACAGCCTTTAGGGAATTACTGCTTTAAAATCTGCTAGTTCCATTGAGGGGGATCTCTGTAAATTCTGATGTGCGCATTCAGGGGATAAGCCTCATTGATCATGATGGGAGACTTCTGAGTAGACACTAGTAGGTTTGTGCTGGGAAACACAGGGGACAAGAAACACTCCTTGACCGGGGTCATGGTGAAAGGCACACCCCTGGGCAGGGCTAGCATACCAGAGCTAAATGTGGAGGCTGGGGCACACAACAGCTATACTGCGGAGAACCTGACTTAAGGAAAAGAATTGGACTTTAAGCTGTCTCAGGAAATCCAGTTTTTCTCTGATAAGCTCCAGGGTGGCTGCTGGATGGCCACGACATCATGTATCCCTAATGACCGCAACACACAGCCAGCTCAGAGTAAATTGCTGGTGGAGACACCTCCTAGTGACTGCATTGATTAGGCAATATAATAAACATTCTGTTCTTAAGGCATACTAGCCACAGACATCTGTGTAGCCAGACTGCACTTACAGTAAAATTGCATATATTGTTTTTCTCACAACAACCAAATACTGAACATTACTGGAAAAAAATGTTCCTCTTTGGCTCAGAGTATTACTTCCATGTTAGCCACTGTTGGCACACTAAAGTTCCCATAATGTTAAGGAGATTGGGTAGATAGAAACTCAAGTCAAACTGGCAGATGTACGCTACTCTGGAAAAACACTGTCATTGATATAAGGAATTTTCAGTTGTTCTGTTTGGAGCAAGTTTAGCTGTATGCAAGTGATATGCAATTAAGGCTGCAATTCTATGCATACTAGGGAATTTGGGAGTAAACCCCACTGAACTCAGGTTTATTTCAGAAACGTGCTTCAGATTGCTCTACGTGGCTGCAAGCCACTTCCTTGGCAATAAGTTCCCTTGAACATGGTAGGATTTACTTGGGAGTAAATATGCATAAAGATCAGGCTGCCAAATTTGAAGCTGTTGCTTACAGCTCTAATCCAACAGAGTGCACACGGAGCAGCTGAACTCTCTTTTAAAATAATGATTCATTGTTTGTCAGGGGAGGGGCACTGAATCTGGTCCCCTGCTTCTCCTCCCCAAACAGCTGGTTAGTGAAATTTTGGCTGTTGGGAAAAAAGGGAATATGGCCATATGACAGCCTTGGCTGTTGGATTGAGTTGGAGGATTGCGTGCACACAATGCACTGCCTCTGTGCAGGTTTGATTCCTGGTTGGATTGGGCTATATAAAAAGTTTACAGCAAGCTTCAAAAGTACTTTGAAGCATGTGCAAGAGAAGGAAGGGGAAGCCTGTTTTGCCTTTGCTTTTGTATTTCTCTTCTCACTACTTAGCATGCCCAGTAAGGGTAGAAATGACATTGTGCACAGCTTTGATGGCCACTTCCGTTAGGGAAAAGCAACTTCAGAAGGCGACAGTTTAGACTGGAGCAGCAGTGAGGGGCGCTTAGCCTTGCCCTGACTCACTGCTTTTCAGCAGCAAACGCTCCATCCAAACCATTCCCCAGCCCACTTCTTTGCTCCCCATCATGCCTTCCTAAAGCTGCTTTGTCCTAGTAGAAGCTGCCATCATGGCTTTGTTATATGTGTGTAACATGAATTAGAAACAGCCATGTAAGAAACATGAACTTCAGCACGCTCCGGGAGAGAGCGGAGGACAGGAAGGCCTGGCGTGCTATGGTCCATGGGGTCACGAAGAGTCGGACACGACTGAACAACAAATGGAGGAAACAGTTATGGTTGGCATCATGTGTAAAAAAAATTTTTACTTTAGAGTGTACTGGCATTTGGGAAAGTCAGAGACTCATTTATCAATGAGACTGAAAAATAAGCCAAACTGCTTGATACCGGGATTAGTATGATTCAGCTTAGCTTTAGGAATGAAGAAACAGCTCACTATGTCAGTTCATTTCTGACCATTTCACTGACACTGATCACAGATTTGCTAATTAGTTCCTGATATTTTGTAAAGCTGGTGTTTATTCTTTGAGAACTGAACAGAAGCTACCAAACTGCCCTTGAGAGCTACAAGTAGATAACAGCTTTCAAATACCAAAGTCCTACCCTGGATTTTATCACACGGCCTGGATGTTGTTAAAAAACTATTAGAAAGCATACGTGCAAATGATTAAAAATGCAAAGAACTTGAATGGGTGGCATTTATTTTTCGATTAAGGTCTCTCTAAATGTGGTCACATGCTTCACTAGCTGAGAACCATACTTTTTGATAGTTAATTTGAGCCAAGGACCATTAAATAAAGTGCTTTTCATCTTGAGAAATGTTTGCAGGTCATGGGTGTGCTGTGCTTTTTTGACCATTCTATTAATCCTAAATTCCTTGATAGTCTTTGAAGGCTGAGCATTTATTTTACATTGACCGGATAAAGACCATCCCACTTTATGGCTGTTTGGCTCCTATAAATGAACTAAAAATAGGAACGCCCAGAAATGCACAAAATGAATTACTGAAGTGTGCAGCTGCCACCTAAAACTGCAATCATGTATTTAGTACCACCCTCCCCACCCATACCACCTTGTAGCATTTTGTGCTCTTGCATCAAGACATTCCCTATTTCTCAACCTCTTACCAGGAGCATTAACGATGTGGAGAAGGGGCCAGGGAAACACATAATAACATCAGGATACGGGTAAGCACTACTAGATGGAGGGAGAGTTCCATAAGAACAAATTATTGTCTTTGATGTTAGGGTTAGTTCCCTAACCCTGGTTAGGGAAGTCAAATTCATTATTTATGCCCACTGTTTGATGTATCTATTTGATTGCACACTGGAAGCAGCAAATTTAGGCTAATATACAGCTTGATTGTATCAAACCCCAAAAGTGGGTTTGATACCCAGTCTCCACAGACATATCTAACACATCTCAGATGAAACACTGGGCATAAAGATACTATGGATCAAACTGTTTATTAGCTTAAACAGCCACAGTCTATTCTGTTGCAAGCAACTGTGATAGTAGTGTGAGGTTTTGGTCCCCATGGGGTGGGCGTTCATGGCCAAAGTTCCATGTCCAGCAATACAGAATCAACTGAGGCAAGCAGGGCAAAATCCTGGGTTCAGTGAAGCATCAAGCAAGGCAAGGTGAGGGAAAATCCAGTTTTTGGTAATGCGTGCATGGTATGTTCAAGGAAGCAAGGCAAAGCAGGGCCAGTCCAGATAGGGCTTCAGGATGAAGATCGTGTCCTGGACAGCTCCATGGGGAGCTTAAGCTGGAGGCTCAAACATTGCTTCAGCATCAGGAAAACCCCAGGTTGAGCCCTAGATAGAGCTGCAACTCCATCTGGGTGGCTGGCTCTGCCTTCTGTGACAGACGCCTTCGGGCTGGGCCATGGGCAGCAGTCTGGAGTAAGTCGGGGGAGTCAGTACTGAAGAGCAATCAGGATGAGAAGGCAAGCCTGGAGCCAAGACCAAAGAGCAAAACTAGAAATACAAGACATGCCAGGGCCCAAATAGACATTATTGCTCAAGCAAGGCTCAGCTGAAAAAGAAAGCCCTTTATACTCCTTCCTGCCCCCAAGGAGCCAGTGGCCAGCCTGGGTAGGTGGAGTCAGTCCTGAGACGGATATACTGCAGTTATATAGTTCAGAAGTTTAACAGTTGTTGACTCCAGTGGCACAGGGGAAACCGTGGTTCCACTGGGACTTCTAAGTTGGTGTCCTGGGAGTCAGAGGAGAGCATCAAGAACCCCTTAGGCTAGAAAGGTGCTGACACGATGGGCTTCTCTGGCACTTGCAGTGTAACAGAAATGTCCTACTATTCCCTCTCCCACTTTGGTACCTCATCTGAAGTGGGCCAGGATGTCCTAACCCCTGAAGATGGGGAGTCAGACCACCCCAGGGCCATGACACAGCCTACTCAGATCTTAGACAGGGAGGGAATAAAGTGCTCTTTTCCACTTTGATCATGTCACTATAGCTTCCCAACAGAAACTCTGTGTTGACGATTTGTTTTAGAGCATTTCAGTTCATAGTAAATCTCAAACACACCCTCCAGATATGTAATTTGCGTGTCTGTGTCTAGGATTGTTTCTGGTGGATGACAACTAAACTAACAGATGTATCTGTTCAAACCATCTGTAATATGAATGGAGAGGCTTAAAACATTTATAGAAGCATCCAGCAAGATGACATGGTCTGTTCAGATCCTTTAAATTGTGGTGGGAAAGGGACATACTGTCTGAACAAACCACATTTTTCTGGTAAACCACTGAGCTAGAATGTTTCTTTGGTTTGTTAAAAATAGCAAGGTGAATATTGTACTGGAGAACTATTTAAAGGCTGATACACTGTGCTTAATATCTCACATACAAGAGATGTTGGAGCTCAGATTTGCATGGAAGCCACACCTTCCATTTGGAAGTCTTTCCCAGATGTTTCCAGTTGTTTAAAAATGATCGTATTTAGCCAATAGTGAAAGAAAGGCATCGTGTATACATTCAGAGATGCTCTGTGTTATTACTTCACAGGTTTGACATAGAAAGGCTTTGATAGATCATAGAATCATAGGGTTGGAAGGGGCCTACAAGACCACTGAGTGCAACCCCCTGCTCAGTGCAGGAAGCCTGATTCCCAGGCAGTCTCCCATCCAAGTACGAACCAGGGTTGACCCTGCTTAGCTTTCGAGATCAGACAAGATCAGGCACATCCAGCCCTTTGCTCATTCCAGAGTGAAGCCCTGTGTGATATTATCTTTTAGAGGATTCTAAGTAAGGTAGCATCTGTGTGGGCAGAACCCACTGTATGCTTCTTTAATTCTACTGAAAGACAGAGAACAAACATTACTGTTCTCATATGCACATACATACCTTCTTAGTGGGTGTATCCTGTGGCAAATGGTCTTGTGCTTGGATACTTGTAGCCTAGATGTCCCAGACTCTCACACTCTAAGAACCATAGCAAAGCAACAAGCCATCTCTAGGGATGGTGGCAGAGCACATCTTAGAATTTGTATTCAGAATACCAATAGTTACTTCGCAGTATCAGTTGATTTATTATTATT
The DNA here is from genome assembly GCF_057233095.1 of Heloderma suspectum. NCBI lineage: Eukaryota > Metazoa > Chordata > Lepidosauria > Squamata > Helodermatidae > Heloderma > Heloderma suspectum. The sequence continues at coordinate 105,756,928 of NC_139464.1, forward strand.
ATTATTAGTTACATTTGTATGCTGCCCTTTAGCCAATGCTCTCCAGGCAGTTTACAAAAGTTAAAACATTACAATACAATATACAAAGTTTAAAAACTATTTACATAAAAGCATATGGACAGTATATATAAACAACATATAACTAAAAACAACTTTGAACTAAATTTTTTTTTTAAAAAATCCAACAATAAAACAACTTAAAAACAGTGTACAAAAGTCAGCAAAAGGAACAAGAGTTCTAAAAAGGGAAGGCCTGCTTAAAGACCTTCAAAGAGGTCAGCAGGTGCATTTCAACCAGCAGGTCATTCCACAACTGAGGGGTGGCAAAAGAAAAGATCTTGCGTGTGGCTGCCAAGCTCACATTAGGCAGCTGCAGCACATAGCCCTCAGAGGACCTTAGGTGGTGGACTGGAACATAGGGGAGAAGGCGCTCCCTAGGGTACCTTGGACCTAGACCATGTAAGGCTTTAAAGGTAAGAACCAGCACTTTATATTTTGCTTGGAAACAAAGTGGCAGCCAGTTTAAAGATTTTAAAACCAGTGTAATATGGTCTCTACAGGATGTCCCAGAGACTAACCTGGCCACCATATTTTGTACCAGTTGAGGTTTCCAAACTAAATATACCAGCAGTCCTAAGTACAGCTCATTAGAGAAATCAAGCCTAGAGGTTACCAGTGTGTGCACCACCATTACCAGGTCCGCATGTTCCAGGGATGGGCATAGCTGGCGTATCAGCCGAAGTTGATAACAGGCATTTCTCACCATTGCCAGGATGCCAGGAGCAGGGTTGGGTCAAGAAGCACTCCCAAGCTACGAACTTGCTCCTTCAGGGGGAGTGCAACCCCATCCAGAACTTGTTGACATACCTCAATACCTGAATTAGGGCCCTTCACGATGAGCACCTCTGTCTTGCCTGGATTCAACTTCAGGTTGTTCCCCCTCATCAAGCCCATTACCGACTTCAAACAGTCATTCAGAGGAGCCATACCTTCCTTGGATAAAGATGTTAAGGAGAAATAGATTTGGGTGTCATCAGCATACTGATAACACTCAGCCCCAAACTTCCTGATGATCTCTCCCAGTGGTTTCATGTCAATATTGAACAGAATCGGGGATAGAATGGAGCCCTGAGGGACTCCACATATTAATTCCTTTTTCAAGGAACAACTATCCCCAAGCGACACTGTCTAGAACCGTCCTGAGAAAAAGGAGTGGAACCACTGCAGGGCAGTGCCCCCAACCCCCAATTCCCTCAGGTGATCCAAAAGGATACCATGGTTGATGGTATCAGATATCACTGAGAGATCCAAAAGAATCAACAAGGATGCATTCTCACTATCGATTCTCAGGCAAAGATCATATACCAAGGTGACCATGGCAGTCTCAACTCTGTATCCTGCTCTGAAGCCGGTTTGAAATGGGGCCAGGTAATCAGTTTCATCCAAGGCTGCTTGGAGTGGAATGGACACCGCCTTCTTGATTATCTTGCCCCAAACTGGTAAATTACTTACTGGCCTGTAATTGTTGAAGTCTAGGGGGCCAAGGGAAAGCTTCTTCAGAAGCGGTCTAACAATTGTTTCAGACACGATGGAAAATTACCTTCCCTTAGGGAGGCATTAATAATATTCAACAAGAATTGCTTTACCATCTCCCCTCCCTGGACTACAAGCCAGGATGGGCAAAGATTGAGAGGGCAAGTTGTCTTTTTGACCAAACCAAGCAGCTTGTCCACATCATCAGGTGTCACAAGTTGAAAATGATCTAGTTCGATCTTGCAAGCAGAGTTGCAGAACACCCCACTGTTGATTTCTGTCCCCACGACAGCGTCCAAGTCGGCTCATATCCAAAGGATTTTATCTGCGAAAAACTCATTAAAGGTGTCACAGCAAGCTACCGAAGGCTCTAAGATTGGATTCGGGGAGGGGAAGGGGCTGACTCAGGTCCCTAATCACCCTGAACAGCTCAGCTGGGCGCGAGTTTGTGGACGTGACACATGTAGAGTAGAAAGCTCTCTTTGCTACATGTATTGCCACCTCATAGGTTTTCAAATGATCCCTGTGATGTGTCTTGTCAGATTCAAGTCAAGTTTTCTGCCATCTGATCATTGTCCTTTCCGCTTCAGCTCCCTTAGTTCTTCTGTAAAACATGGAGCTGGTTTGGAAGTGGGTAGGAGAGGACATCTAGGAATGACCATGTGAATAACCCCAGTCAGATCTTCATTCCACACAGAGACCAGGGACTTGACAGGATCAGCAGTGGCATCAACCAAGAAACCTCCCAAGGCATTTTGGAATTGCAATGGATCCATCCTCCTCCTGGGGCGGACCATCTTAATTGGTCCTCCACTCCTGTGGAGGTGGGTAGTAGCTGTGATACCAGCCCTGACCAGACAGTGATCTATCCGTGACAATGTGGACACAAATAAAACCTCCACCCACGGATCATTTTCCTGATTTATCTTTGTCTTAGAAACCTGCATCTGAGCTGCTGTTAATCTCTTGGTAATGTTCAACACTGTGGGGAAATTTCCGAAAACCTAGATTCTTATTCCTCATCTTTGTGCAACATGCAATATGAATTTGATATCCATCTTCTTCCTGTAGAATATGGAAAAGGGAGTTGCAGACTTAAGTAAAGATATTGAAACATTTGGCCTTCTTTGGGCTCATTTGCACTAGAAGTTGTTGAAAAGGTTTTATTGACCCAGTTTGCATACTTGCTCGTTGGTGTGCATGTGGCCTCCCACCTGCTCTCTGCTTTCATTTTATATCCAGTTTAGCAAACAACCCAGGAATGTCTGAACCTGCCATTCTGGGTAGTTAAGGGAGAAACAGCCTAGAGTTTTAACCCAACAACAAACAATGGGTTAAACTCTGGGTTATTTCTCTCTCAACAACCCAGAGTGCTAGGTTCAGACATCTTAGCAAACAACCCAGAAATGGGGCGTTCCTGGGTTGTTGGCTAAACCGGATGCAAAGCAGAAGGGAGCGAAAAGGTGGGAAACAGTACACTTTCTCATGCACAGCCCTGACAACCCATGGGTTAAACAACCCATAGAATGTTACTACATGTGAACCAGGTCATTGAGTCTCTCTGTGCCTCTCAAGTGTCGCTCACCTGAGGTCGCAACGCTTGTTCTTGTTGTTCAGTCGTTCAGTCGTGTCCGACTCTTCGTGACCCCATGGACCATAGCACGCCAGGCCTTCCTGTCCTGCGCTCTCTCCCGGAGCGTGCTCAAGTTCATATTCATTGCATCAGTGATGATATCTAGCCATCTCATCCTCTGCCGTCCCCTTCTCCTTTTGCTTTCAGTGTTTCCCAGCATCAGGGTCTTTTCCAGAGAGTTTTCTCTTTGCATTAGGTGGCCAAAATATTTGAGCTCAGCTTCAGTATCTGTCCTTCCAATGAGCAGTCAGGGTTGATTTCCTTTAGGATTGACTGATTTGACCTCCTTGCAGTCCAGGGGACTCGTAAGAGTCTTCTCCAGCACCACAGTTCGAAAGCATCAATTCTTCGGCACTCAGCCTTCCTTATAGTTCAGCTCTCACAGCCATACGTTACTACTGGGAAAACCATAGCTTTGATTAGACGGACCTTTGTGGGCAAGGTGATGTCTTCTGCTTCTTACTATGCTGTCTAGGTTTGCTATAGTTTTCCTCCCAAGGAGCAAGCATCTTTTAATGTCATGGCTACAGTCACCGTCTGCAGTGATCTTGGAGCCCAAGAAAGTAAAATCTGTCACTGCTTCCATTTCTTCCCCTTCCATATTCCAGGAAGTGATGGGGCCAGATGCCATGATCTTCGTTTTTTTAATGTTGAGTTTCAAACCAGCTTTTACGCTCTCCACTTTCACCCTCAACAAGAGGCTCTTGAGATCCTCTTCGCTTTCTGCCATTAGGGTGGTATCATCTGTGTATCTGAGGTTGTTGATAATTCTCCCGGCAATCTTAATTCCAACCTGTGATTCATCCAACCCGGCGTTTCTCATGATGTACTCTGCATATAAGTTAAATAAGCAGGGCGACAATATACAGCCTTGTCTTACTCCTTTCCCAATTTTGAACCACTCGGTTGTTCCATGTCTGGTTCTTACTGTTGCTTCTTGACCCTTGTACAGGTTTCTCAGGAGACAGGTAAGGTGATCTGGTACCCCCGTCTCTTTCGGAATTTGCCAGAGTTTGTTGTGATCCACACAATCAAAGGCTTTAGCGTAGTCAATGAAGCAGAAATAGATGTTTTTCTGGAATTCTTTTGCTTCCTCCATGATCCAGCGAATGTTGGCGATTTGATCTCTAGTTCCTCTGCCTCTTCAAAACCAAGCTTGCACTTCCAGTAGTTCTCGGTTCGCATACTGCTGAAGCCTAGCTTGTAGGATTTTGAGCATCACCTTGCTGGCATGTGAAATGAGCGCAATTGTACGGTAGTTTGAACACTCTTTGGCGTTGCTCTTCTTTGGAATTGGAATGTAAACTGACCTTTTCCAGTCTTGTGGCCACTGTTGAGTGTTCCAAATTTGTTGGCATATTGAGTGCAGCACTTTAACAGCATCATCTTTTAGGATTCTAAATAGCTCAGCTGGAATACTGTCATCTCTGCTAGCTTTGTTGTTACTAATGCTTCCTAAGGCCCACTTGACTTCACTCTCGAGGATGTCCGGCTCAAGTTCAGTGACTGCACTATCATGGCTATCAGGGACATTCAGATCTTTCCTGTATAGTTCTTCTGTGTATTCTTGCCACCTCTTCTTAATCTCATCTGCTTCTGTTAGGTCCCTGCCTTTTTTGTCCTTTATCATGCCCGTCTTTGCACAAAACATTCCCTTGATATCTCTGATTTTCTTGAAGAGATCTCTAGTCTTTCCCATTCTGTTGTTTTCCTTGATTTCTTTGCATGGTTCATTTAAGAAGGCCTTCTTGTCTCTCCTTGCTATTCTCTGGAACTCTGCATTCAGTTGGATATATCTTCCCGTTTCTCCCTTGCTTTTCGCTTCCCTTCTTTCCTCAGCTACTTGTAAAGCCTCACCAGACAGCCACTTTGCCTTCTTGGACTTCTTTTTCTTTGGGATGGATTGAGTTGCTGCCTCCTGAACAATGTTACAGACCTCCGTCCATAGTTCCTCAGGCACTCTGTCTATCAGGTCTAATCCCTGAAATCTATTCCTCACCTCCACTGTATATTCATCAGGGATATGATTTAGGTCATACCTGAATGGTTTAGTGGTTTTCCCTACGTTCTTCAATTTCAGCCGAAATTTTGCAAGAAGCAGCTCATGATCTGAGCCACAGTCAGCTGCAGGTCTTGTTTTGACTGACTGTATAGAGCTTCTCCATCTTTGGCTGCAAAGAACATAATCAATCTGATTTCGATATTGACCATGTGGTGATGTCCATGTTTAGAGTCGCCTCTTGTGCTGTTGGAAAAGTGTTTGCTATGATCAGCGTGTTCTCTTGGCAAAACTCTATTAGCCTTTGTCCTGCTTCATTTTGTACACCAGGGCCATGCTTGCCTGTTATCCCGGTGATTTCTTGACTTCCTACTTTAGCATTCCAATCCCCTATGATGAAGAGGACATCTTTTTTTGGTGTTAGTTCTAGAAGGTGTTGTAGGTCTTCATAGAACCGATCAACCACAGCTTCTTCGGCCTCAGTGGTTGGGACATAGACTTGTATTACTGTGATGTTGAATGGTTTGCCTTGGATTCGTACTGAGATCATTCTATCGTTTTTGAGATTGTACCCCAGTACTGCTTTTCCCACCCTTTTGTTGACTATGAGTGCTACTCCATTTCTTCTAAGGGATTCTTGCCCACAGTAGTAAATATGATGGTCACCTGAATTAAATTCGCCCATGCTTGTCCATTTTATTTCGCTGATTCCCAAGATGTCAATGTTCAATCTTGCCATCTCATGTTTGACCACCTCCAGCTTTCTTTGATTCATTGATCTTACATTGCAGGTTCCGAAACAATATTGTTCTTTACAGCATTGGGCTTCCTTTTCACCACCAGACACATCCACAGCTGAGTGTCCTTTCGGCTTTGGCCCAGCCGCTTCACTCTTTGTGGCGCCACTTGGAAATTCCCTCTGCTCTTCCCCAGTAGTATACTGGACATCTTCCGAACTGAGGGGCTCATCTTCCGGCGTCATATCTTTTAGCCTTGTGATACGTTCCATGGGGTTTTCTTGGCAAGAATCCTGGAGCGGGTTGCCATTTCCTTCTCCAGTGGACCACATTTTATCAGAACTCTCTGCCATGACCTGTCCATCTTGGGTGGCCCTGCATAGCTTATGGCTTCACTGAGTTACGCAAGCCCCTTCGCCACAACAAGGCAGTGATCCATGAAGGGGCTCGCAACGCTATAATAGATTTAAACTTCCAATGCCAAAATCATATTTATAGCAATAAACAAGGGCTATACAGAAACAGGAGAGCTAACATCTTAAGAATTTTTGCAGCCTTTAAAAATCATAAGTACAGAGAAAATTGCATATTTCTAAGTTCATCCAGAACAGTGGTGAATTGGCTAGCTGATTTAAGTGGCTGCTGCAGGGGAAAAAAAGCCACTTAATACTCTGTACTGCATGGCACTGACCCTTCTCCAGAAATGTAGGGCCAAACATTCCGGACAACAATCAGACATTGACTGCAGCCAGAAAGAGTCATTCTGTGTGCAACTTTTAAAATATTTTATTTCAATGTTTGCAACCCCTACCAAAAAGTCATTTGGACTCAAAACACGAGCCTGTTTCTATGGCCACTGCATGCCTCCAATCATCATAAAGGATAACATCGCTTTCTTTCACTGAATCATGATGCAAGAATAAAAATAATCACAGTGAAGTGTCTTTCCTTTGTACAGCTATAGTTTTACAACATTTGTCAAGTACAGTAGCATGAGGTTGGATATATTAGTGCCCCGTGGCCGTGGGTAGTTGGAAGTTGTTGAGAGTGTTTCTGTGCAAGATGCAGTCACATTTTTCTTGAAAAGAGAATGGAATTAGATCCCCTCCTACTAGCAGTAACTAATAATACATTCCTTTTTAAGAAACTGTGTTCTTTCTCACAATTGTTCATCTGAATATTTTTATATCAGAATTTGTTTTATCTCTTCTTTCCCCTAGAGAGATGTGCCCATTGCTTTGTATATGCCACCATTAGTTTATTATTAGAGTGTCAGCCTTGACACAGATTTTTGTTCTTCCAGAAATATAACCTAAGGTCATTAGAGCATGATTTGAGTTCACCAAAAACATAAATCTTGGTGTCATTCAATGGAGAATCTATTCATTTTAAAAAAACACACAACCTGGAGTACAAAGGATGTGGACCATACGTCTCTGGATGTGCAGCTTCTTAGTGTAGAGGTGACACTTTTTCATTTCAAAAATATTACTCCCTGCTGTGTGTCATGCCCCAACTGGAGGAGTCTTCCTCAGAGGAGGAGTTGGAGGTCCAAGAAGCCCAGGATACCCCAGCCCAGGAACTGCCACCAGCCCCACAGGAGCCTGAACCGTCGGGGAAGCGGCTGCCAGACCATCCAAGTCAGGACAGAGGGACCCTGATCCCCGGGAGTGTCGTCATCTCAAGAAGCAGGCTAGCAGGGCTCCTGTATGAAGGAGTGCTCATCTGCAGAAGAGGTCTCCTCAGGAGTAGGTTCTGGGAAGGGAGCCCTGATTGCTACAGCTGACTCTGGGTGGGGTCTGGCTGGCTTGGAGCTTAAAAGCCTGCACTGGAAACCCAGCCAGTGGTGGAATGACTTGGTCCTTATGGCCTCTGCCATTTGCCTTGCCTTCTGTATCGTGCTCTGTGTCTGATGCTCGGGTTCCTGACCTCTTGGACTGCTCAGTGACCTTGCTTCTGGACTGCGTAACATACCTGACTCCTTTACTGTGTTTGACCTCTTGCCTGTTACCTTGACTACTCCCGCTGCTGCCTGCTCCTTGCTGCCTGCCTGATTTCTGGTGTCCTGACCTCTGCCTGGATTGTTGACCACTCCCATCTTAGCTTAAAACGCCTTGGACTGAAATGTGTGTACTTGACCATTTGTTTGCCAACTCGACTACTCTATTGCCTCGCTCCCTGTACTTGTTTGCAAACAGCCAAGACTTGCTCTAGATCAGGACACTGTGTGGGGCCAGGGAGCAGGTATGGAAAACCTGTCAGGAACCCACTAGGGCTGTACGATAGTCACTTACCTTTCTGCAGATTCTGTTCATGGGGGGGAGGCGTTCCGGCCCTCCCCCTGGAATCCTCGAAGGGGGGGAGGTGATCCGGTACTCCCCCTTGGAATCCTCGACGGCTGGCTGTGCTCCGCGGCAGCTCTGCGGAGCAGCCGGCCAGGCCCAGCCCAGGGCCGTCCGCAGCCGGATTTCCGGCCGTGGAGGGCTCTGGGTAAAAAAAAAACACCCGCGTATGCAAATGGCGGCGGCGCCATTTGCGTTCCTTATTTTTCGCCATCTTAGTGTACGTAAATATTTACGTAGACTATTACGGTGAAAATAAAGGAGAACGTAAATAGCGTCCACTATTTTCGCCGTAACAGTCTATGTAAATATTTACGTACACTAAGACGGCGAAAAATAAGGAAAGCAAATGGCGGCGGCCGTAGCTGCCGCCATTTGCGTACGCATTTTTTTTGTTTGTTTTAAACCGGGATGTGATAGGCTACGTAAGTCTTTACGTAGCCTATCACGTCTCTGTAAAAAAAACACCCCCCCCCCAAACCTCCAGACTGCAAATGGCGGCGGCTGCCGGTCGGAAGACCAGCCGCCGAAGCCGCCGCTGCTGGAGCCGCTGCCGCCTGGAACATCCGCCGCAGGTAAGTCTCGTCCCGGGGGGGATCTGCGGGCTGGCGGGGGGGAGGCAAGCTGTTCCGCCACAGATTTCGGGGGAATGCCAATGCATTCGGCCTCACCGAGATCCGTGGCGGAATTCTCTGACATCCCTAGAACCCATGGCAAAACTTACTGAGTTGGGGCAGAACCAGAGCAGAGCCTAGTGAGTCAGAGCAGAGCCTGGCAGAATCTAGTACGTAATCAGTGTAGCTCAATGAATTCAGAAGATGGGCTAAATAGCAAAATATCTTCATTTGGCTGGCTCTGAAATTTGCTACTTTTCAGACACCCATGCAGTGGTATATCAGTGTAACAATGGCAGTGCATCACTTGTTACCTTAGAGCAAAAATAAGAGCTAAATGAAAACATCACTCAACTAGATAATGCACATTTGTACAAGAGAATTTGAGGGAATTATGCTGTTAATATGCGCTGAGAATTTCCTGGATGAGTTTTTAAAAAATGGCTACAGCCCAATCCCCTGAAGTGCCAGGCCCAGCCTAGATCAAATGGTGCCCCAAGCAAGAAGGCACCCACCCTCAAGTTATTCAGCTTCTAATACCTTTTAAAAATTGCATTTCTAGCTCACCAAACTTGATTGTTTCAAAACAATGTTTTTAATCCTATTAATTTAGCACATAATTAGGTATTTCTAAATGTCACTCCTCATTCAGAAAAATTCAAACAAACTGTTATATATTTAGTTACGAATTTTTCCCCACATCTTGTGGAAAATAAATAGGTCTGTATTAAATGATACGATTTTGCATCTTCTTAGAATGAATAACATATCACCATCTTTTTTCCTCTTTATTTCAATAATTTACTAATTTGAGGTCATATTTTGGCTACATCCAATCCAAAGCCTTAATCTGAAAACAAAAATGTGCTTCTAAATTTCCCCCAAACCTTATCAGCATTAATGTTTATGGGAAGGATTATGGAATGTTCTAAACAAATTACTTAACACAACCTTTCTTAAACATTCCAAAAATCAATGTCCCCAAAGCTCCAAAACATACAGAAGATAAAATACAGTAAACATCTTGATGTAATACCACATAGATGGCTGGCAGGCTATTGCAAAAGCTGAAGCTGTTAGCAGTGTAAGCTGAACGGTAATTAATGGTAACAAATTAAGAGGAAATGGAGGCATTATGTCTTATATTCAAGGAATGATATTCTTATTTGCTAATTGCAGCGTGAGTATGCATGCAAGGGTTGGGGATATTCCCACTGCATCCAGGCCATGGGGCACCAGGGCCTATACTAGGGAAAGGAGGTGGGTGGCCAGCATGGGTGAAACGTGGCTGGCTGTGTCATCTGTCAGATGATTCAGGAAAGGAGAAGCATGAGGCTACAAGCACTAGAGTCTGATGCACTCCCCCAGCCAGGAGCAGTGCCTGTAGCTTGGATAGGAATGAAGGCCTGCTCATGAGCAAAGGCTTACTGCAAGGCAAATCCTACTCATGAAGTGGTGGTGGTGGTGGTGGTGGTGCAGAGTGGAACAAGAAATTATGGGAGCTTGGGGAGCTGCTTAGAAGAGGCAGAAGAAAAGTGGTACTGAGAAGGAAGGATATTTTGATTTGTTCTCAGAGCAAGCCTGGAGGACTTGTCAGTCCCATTCTCTCCTGAAGCTATGTGCAATACTGGCGAGAGTGCACCCCTGAGAGGGATGTTTAGTAAAGTTTTTTTCTGACCAAGAATAAAATCTGGAGTGCTCTTCCATTTTGGTTATTGACAGACTTTGTCCAGCAACCACAATAGTTACTTTGGCTTCCCACCAAACCTGACAATACAGTAGTTATATGTCTGTGGATCAAAATTAGATGAAAAATTACTGTTGCTATTTGCCAAAGCCATTTGCTGCACATTTTATGAGCCTCAAGATGCCATTTGTAGCATGTGATAACACAGCCAACTGAAGAATCTGCATGGAGAGAGATTACTTTAATTATGGACTCAATGTCTTGTTTTTCTGCAAGTGATCCCGAGAGAATAGCTTACTGCTAGATGAGAGGTGCTATCATGCACATTAAAACTTGCAAGTTCAATCTCAGGGAAGAGACTGAACTTGCAAAACTGAGGGAAGAGTTCTATAAAATCTCCATGCTGGCAGTGTGATTTCTTTACTTAAAAAAAAGAAAAAAGGAAAGGAACAGCCTTGCACCTGTTTTTAACAGACTTTGATTTATTAAGATCAAATGAATATGTTGTTGTTGTTCAGTCGTTCAGTCGTGTCCGACTCTTCGTGACCCCATGGACCATAGCACGCCAGGCCTTCCTGTCCTGCGCTCTCTCCCGGAGCGTGCTCAAGTTCATATTCATTGCATCCGTGATGCTATCTAGCCATCTCATCCTCTGCCGTCCCCTTCTCCTTTTGCCTTCAGTCTTTCCCAGCATCAGGGTCTTTTCCAGGGAGTTTTCTCTTCGCATTAGGTGGCCAAAATATTGGAGCTTCAGCTTCATTATCTGTCCTTCCAATGAGCACTCAGGGTTGATTTCCTTTAGGATGGACTGATTTGACCTCCTTGCAGTCCAGGGGACTCGTAAGAGTCTTCTCCAGCACCACAGTTCGAAAGCATCAATTCTTCGGCACTCAGCCTTCCTTATAGTCCAGCTCTCACAGCCATACATTACGACTGGGAAAACCATAGCTTTGATTAGACGGACCTTTTTGGGCAAGGTGATGTCTCTGCTTCTTACTATGCTGTCTAGGTTTGCCATAGCTTTCCTCCCAAGGAGCAAGCGTCTTTTAATTTCATGGCTACAGTCACTGTCTGCGGTGATCTTGGAGCCCAAGAAAGTAAAATCTGTCACTGCTTCCATTTCTTCCCCTTCTATATGCCAGGAAGTGATAGGGCCAGATGACATGATCTTCGTTTTTTTAATGTTGAGTTTCAAACCAGCTTTTGCACTCTCCTCTTTCACCCTCAACAAGAGGCTCTTGAGATCCTCTTCACTTTCTGCCATTAGGGTGGTATCGTCTGCATATCGGAGGTTGTTGATAATTCTCCCGGCAATCTTAATTCCGACCTCTGATTCATCCAACCCGGCATTTCTCATGATGTACTCTGCATATAAGTTAAATAAGCAGGGTGACAATATGCAGCCTTGTCGTACTCCTTTCCCAATTTTGAACCAATCGGTTGTTCCATGTCTGGTTCTTACTGTTGCTTCTTGATCCTCGTACAGGTTTCTCAGCAGACAGGTAAGGTGGTCTGGTACTCCCATCACTTTAAGAATTTGCCACAGTTTGTTGTGATCCACACAATCAAAGGCTTTAGCGTAGTCAATGAAGCAGAAATAGACGTTTTTCTGGAATTCTCTTGCTTTCTCCATGATGCAGCGAATGTTGGTGATTTGATCTCTAGTTCCTCTGCCTCTTCGAAACCCAGCTTGTACTTCCGGTAGTTCTCGGTTCGCATACTGCTGAAGCCTAGCTTGTAGGATTTTGAGCATCACCTTGCTGGCATGTGAAATGAGCGCAATTGTACGGTAGTTTGAACACTCTTTGGCGTTGCCCTTCTTTGGAATTGGAATGTAAACTGACCTTTTCCAGTCTTGTGGCCACTGTTGAGTGTTCCAGATTTGTTGGCATATTGAATGCAGCACTTTAACAGCATCATCTTTTAGGATTTTAAATAGCTTGGCTGGAATACTGTCATCTCCACTAGCTTTGTTGTTACTAATGCTTCCTAAGGCCCACTTGACTTCACTTTCGAGGATGTCTGGCTCAAGTTCAGTGACCGCATTATCATGGCTATCAGGGACATTCAGATCTTTCCTGTATAGTTCTTCTGTGTATTCTTGCCACCTCTTCTTAATCTCATCTGCTTCTGTTAGGTCCCTGCCTTCTTTGTCCTTTATCATGCCCATCTTTGCACAAAACGTTCCCTTGAGATCTCCAATTTTCTTGAAGAGATCTCTAGTCTTTCCCATTCTGTTGTTTTCCTCGATTTCTTTGCATTGTTCATTTAAGAAGGCCTTCTTGTCTCTCCTTGCTATTCTCTGGAACTCTGCATTCAGTTGGGTATATCTTCCCCTTTCTCCTTTGCTTTTCGCTTCCCTTCTTTCGTGAGCTACTTGTAAAGCCTCATCAGACAGCCACTTGGCTTTCTTGCATTTCTTTTTCTTTGGGACGGATTTCGTTGCTGCCTCTTGAACAATGTTGCAGACCTCCGTCCATAGTTCCTCAGGCACTCTGTCTATCAGGTCTAATCCCTGAAATCTATTCCTCACCTCCACTGTATATTCATCAGGGATATGATTTAGGTCATACCTGAAAGGTTTAGTGGTTTTCCCGACGTTCTTCAATTTCAGCCGAAATTTTGCAAGAAGCAGCTCATGATCTGAGCCACAGTCAGCTCCAGGTCTTGTTTTTACTGACCGTATGGAGCTTCTCCATCTTTGGCTGCAAAGGACATAATCAATCTGATTTCGATATTGACCATCTGGTGACGTCCATGTGTAGAGTCGCCTCTTGTGCTGTTGGAAAAGAGTGTTTGCTATGATCAGCATGTTCTCTTGGCAAAACTCTATTAGCTTTTGTCCTGCTTCATTTTGTACACCAAGGCCATGCCTGCCTGTTATCCCGGTGATTTCTTGACTTCCTACTTTAGCATTCCAATCCCCTATGATGAAGAGGACATCTTTTTTTGGTGTTAGTTCTAGAAGGTGTTGTAGGTCTTCATAGAACCGATCAACCTCAGCTTCTTCGGCCTCAGTGGTTGGGGCCACTGAACTTGAATTACTGTGATGTTGAATGGTTTGCCTTGGATTCGTACTGAGATCATTCTATCATTTTTAAGATTGTACTCCAGTACTGCTTTTCCCACCCTTTTGTTGACTATGAGTGCTACTCCATTTCTTCTAAGGGATTCTTGCCCACAATAGTAGACATGATGGTCACCTGAATTAAATTCGCCCATGCCTGTCCATTTTAGTTCGCTGATTCCCAACATGTCGATGTTCAATCTTGCCATCTCATGTTTGACCACCTCCAGCTTACCTTGATTCATTGATCTGACATTCCAGGTTCTTAAACAATATTGTTCTTTACAGCATCGGATTTTCTTTTCACCGCCAGACACATCCACAGCTGAGTGTCCTTTCGGGTTTGGCCCAGCCGCTTCACTCTTTCTGTCGCTACTTGGAAATACCCTCTGCTCTTCCCCAGTAGCATATTGGACACCTTCCGACCTGAGGGGCTCATCTTCCGGCGTCATATCTTTTAGCCTTGTGATACGTTCCATGGGTTTTCTTGGCAAGAATACTGGAGTGGGTTGCCATTTCCTTCTCCAGTGGACCACATTTTATCAGAACTCTCTGCCATGACCTGTCCGTCTTGGGTGGCCCTGCACGGCATAGCTTATGGCTTCACTGAGTTACGCAAGCCCCTTCGCCACAACAAGGCTGTGATCCATGAAGGGGTATGAATATGACAGTCAAACAAAACCCAACCTGGAGGCATATTCATGTAACAGGTCATGGGAGGCTGTGCTGTGTTTAGCTTGGTTTGGAAGTTGTACAAGTCAGGTTGTGTTGTCTGTCTAATCTCAGCAATCGAATTCAGCCTCCATAGAAGTCTTGGTAACTTAGGGCACAATCCTAAGCAGATAGGCGTCCGCCTCCGACCTTGGAGGTGACCGCCTATCCAAAGCAAGCAGGAGATGCACCGGGGGATCGTTCCCTCCGTGCCTCTCCTGCCTTGCTCTTTTCGCTAGACAGCCATTTTCGACTGTCTAGTGGCAGGGGGGCAGGCCGGGAAAGAAAGCTGTCATATGACACATAGGATGTGTCGTACGTGCAGCTGCGCTCTCCCCGCCCCGGACCACCCCCAGCCCTGCCCCTTTTCAGGGGTGCAGAGGACAGGGCTTCTCCATGCTGCCTCCGAGGCAGCACAGACAGGGGGGAGGTCAGTTCTCCGGTCGGTTCCCGGACAGTGTCTAGCGGGCTATAGGATTGCTCTCTTAGTTTATTAACAAGGTTATATACAGTGTCATGGCAGGGCTTTTAATAGAGGCTTGCAGCAGGGTTCTCCTAGGCCAAGGGACAAGAGGGAAGGGTAAGGCTGGAGGCACAGTTGTTCTTAAAGGAACAGTGCATAGTTAATCCACTGTGGCTGAATAAAACACACAAGAGGATGTTTAAAAACGTCTCATGGATAGAAATCTGCTTTCTGAAATAAGAGTCATGTGTGCTTTCACATGACCGTATAAGCATGGATGCTGGCATTTGGCACAGAATTTAGCACCCTAGAAAAGTCAGTCTTAATTTGATACAGGTAACACTGAATGATTTAATATAATACAAATAAACCTCAATCCCTGATGCTTGAAGAAAAGGCTGTGAAACACATGATCAAAAACTGGGAAATAATGAGCTTTAATACATGAGGCTGTTAATTACTATTTCTACTTTCAGTTCCATTGCAGAATAGAGATCCAAGATCTCAACACAGAGAGCTTTTCCTTTCCTGCCTTTCCATTACATAAGCTCTAGTGGTGCTGTGCTATCATGGAATATAGCAATCACACAAGCAGGAAAATAGCATTTCTTTCACTTTCACAAATAATATCCCATTTTCCCCACTCTAAAAACAAAATGGGAAAGTGCTTTTAAAAAACAGTAGCAAAACTGGAGGATCGTGCCATCACCTAAAGAACCCATACACAACTGTGAGGAAGGAATCACAAGTGCACACAATAAATACCTTGTGTAGAAAAGCTCAGTGTCACCAGGACCCCTATTGCATCACTACTCTGACATACCAATTTATTCTGTTTATATCGGACTCCTGTGTATTCAAACTGTCCATTAATTTCAAAAGAGGAAGCAGCTTTTCATATACAAAGAGACAGGTATGTCTAGCTGTATTGAAATGAATAGATACATCCAAGCAGAGAAGCTGCTTGGATAAGAATCCTTGTACACACTACAAATTGCTGAACCAGGACTTCAATACCTAACCCTTCTTTCCCAATCTTCTGCATCTTCCATCCTAAGAAAGTTCTTATCAATTCATTGAAAACATGAATTTTGAACTACCCAAAGCTGCTATATTTAAAGTTCCCTAATAACTAGGGCCGCGGTGGCTTAGTGGTTAAGATGCTGAATTGCAGACCGGAAGGTCGGCAGGTCAGCAGTTCGAGACCTGAGTGCTGCGTGACGGAGTGAGCTCCCGTCTTCAGTCCCAGCTCCTGCCAACCTAGCAGTTCGAAAGCAAGAAATTGCAAGTAGATAAATAGGTACCACTTCGGCAGGAAAGGTAACAGCGTTCCGTGCACCTCGGTGTTCAGTCATGCCGGCCACATGACCACGGAAGCGTCTTTGGACAGCGCTGGCTGTTCGGCTTAGAAACGGGGATGAGCACCGCACCCTGGAGTCGGACACGACTGGTTGGGGACACCTTTACCTTTACTTTTTAATCTGGATAAACTATTCCAAGTTCAGAATTTGAATGACATTAGTGTAGGGTATTGAGGACTTCTTTCTGCAGAGTCTGCTAAAACCCTACTAGGTAAAGATATCTTCTGTATCCTACATATCGCTGCTTTTGTGTTATACAACACAAAACTAAACCACCATGGGGATAAGTTCTATGCATCTAAGACACCACTAGATATATATTATTTTTCCACAGAAAGCTGTCCTGGAAAGGTTCTTACAGCAGTGATCATTTAATCTGAACACTCTCCAAAAGGACTTATTACAAGACTTTGATAATACCTTTTAATGGCATTATGCTTTCCATTTAAATGTTTAATGAATGCATTAATAGCTATCAGTGTAGTGGAGTTAAGGAGAACATGTCTAAGTGGTTTTCTTGTCAAGTCCTGTTCTTTGTAACATGTAAAGCTTCTCATTATTCAACATTTATTTGCTATTCACTGTAATTATAATGAATTGATCATAATGCATTCATTTACTATTAATGTGATGTCAGGTTTGCTTCCAAGATGTTCTGTGTAAAATGGCATTGATTTAGTATTATTTAATGGATAGTGTTTGTTTTAAACTGTCCTTGTTAATTTAAAAAATAAGAAAGGTTGTCAGCAGCTGTGAATGAAAAGAAGTACAAATAATTTAGTAGCCCATGAAAAGGATAGCATGCTTTAAAAAATTCAAAGACTGGCAGAGAGAAGACATTGGCCAGAATCCATAGGTTTTGAAACCTAAAAAACAAGAAAAAAATGATCCTCTAAGAACCAGGAACAATAATCAAATAATAGTAAAACACCATAATAAACGACATTGAAACAACATTGAAAGCCTGTTAGAATACATTGCTTTTCATTTGCTGCTTATATTTCAAAATGATGGAGGAAACAATCCTATGACTGCTAGACAGCGGCTAGACAGCCATAGGATATCGTGTAATCTGGGAACCGACCTTGGTGCCTGGAGAATCGACCTCCCCCCAACAGCCCCGTCCTCTGTGCTCACAAGAGGAGTGCGAACCAGCCAAAAAGGGGTGTGGCTGGGGGGCGTTCCAGGGCGGGGAGGGTGGAAATGCCTGTATGACACATCCTGTTGTACAGCAGCCTCCTTCCCCGCTCCGTCCTCCCTCAGCTAGACAGCCGCAATCCCGCAGCTAGACAGCTAGCCAAAAATGCAGGGCGGGAGAAGCGCGGAGAGAACGATCCCATCCATGCTTCTCCTGCCCTGCTTTGGATAGGCGGTCGCCTCCGAGTTTGGAGGCAGCCGCTTATCTGGATAGGATTGCGCCCTAAGGTGCTGTGCACCTCCCTCAGCATCAGCATTCCTTCTATTTCTGATCCAGCTCTTCCCATGCTCATGTGAATGTAGCCAAAACCACACCACTCATGCATAAGAGGGAGGTATAATCAGACTCAGGGTAACCCTGAGGTTTTCAGGGGTACAAAAAATCTTAAGAAAAAAACCTAAGAGGGGGGAACCAACCTCCCCCCCCCCCAAGATAACTCAGATCATAGAATCATAGATATGGAATGCTGACAGAGTGAGAGAGGGGGAAATCCTGACAGCGAGATGGGAGAGGTAATGGAACGGAGTCTTGGCGGAGGCAAGGGGAGCAGGGAGGAAACAAGGTGGGAGTGGAATGGAATGGAGTAGCTAGAGATGGAGGGCAGAGGAAAAGACAGATATAAAAAGTGTAGACAGAAGTATCTCATTGTATGAATAAGTGATTTGTTGATTGATACTGAGAAGCTATTTTAAAATGTCTCAAGGGATGGAGGTGAGAGATCCCCATAGAGAGCAATAGAGAAATCAAAGATGTTAATGTAGCTGGGATTAAGCACAAGGGTGTCCACCTCCCTCAATATTATTATTGTTGTTGTTATATTTATACTCTGCCTTTTCCCCAGTGCTGGGACACAAGGCGTCTTACAAAAATTAAAACATATACAATTAAAACATATGAAAATATACAAAAGTTAAAATATAAATTAAACAACAATACAATTAAAATTATATTAAAACATTAAAACAGCATTTTGTCAGCTTACCCCCAGGTTCCAACTATGTCCCAAAGACCTGCTGGAACAAGAATGTTTTAGTCTGCCTCCGGAAACGCATCAAGGAGGGAGCCATCGTAGCCTCCCTGGGAAGGGCGTTCCACAGCTTTGGGGCAGCCACCGAGAAGGCCTTCTCCTGGGTTCCCACCAAACGTGCCAGTGCCAGTGGCAGTGGTGGGACTGAGAGAAGGGCCCAAATGGAGAAAAAAGCACCCTAAAATGGTCCAATGAGGAGTGAGTGTGTTAAGTGGGCATAGGATACCAAATGACTTTTGTGGCGGGGGAGAAGGAAAACCAAAAAGCGGGGAAATGGAATGGAGTGCTGGAACCCTGAACAGACATATTCTGCACTGTAACATATTGTTGCAGGACTCCACTGATATTCCTTGTAGCACCATAACAGATCGAGCCCCGCTTGAAGCACCAATTGATTTAACTTCCTGAAATGAAGCAATATACTGATTGGCAACTGTGGACATGCGCTAAAGTCACAAGGAAGGCTTGAGACTGCTTTACAAATTTCAGACTGGTTCTACAGACTGAAGTTTTGTTTTATGCCAATCTTCATTCTGTAGTTTGTATCTAAGGATCCTAAATTATTACAGCACTTGGAGGAAATCTTCCCTTGCTATTCTCCCCAGATATTCTCTTTCTATATGATTCCCTGCCTGCATCTTAACCAGTGGGAGAGAGTAAGGCATTCTTCCATGTGCTGGGCCTGGTGGCAAAATGACTCCTCAGATCATGCCAAATGTATATGGAATAGGACTTGTTTTCTTTCCCCCTCTTTCAGTAGTATGCCTATATATAAGCAGATCCTGAAACACAAATATACATGTTACCTTCTGGCTATAAGATGAGAGTAACTGCGTAGGTTCTGGAAACATTGCAATGTTCTGTGCCCTGTTTCACTGTGGTGAAGAAATGAATTATGCTTTTCTCTACTGCTGCCAGGGAATCTTTGCCATCCCAGGCACTGGCTTTTTCTTTCTGCTGACCATAGCAGACTGGCCTTTCTCTTAGAATTAGTGTCTATAGCCTCCTGAGGCTGGCAATGCTCAAAAGGTCACAGATATTTTTAGCTGAGATTTCCATTGTGCTTTAAATAGCAGTAACAATTAAATACTTGTAAATAGTCTTCCTTTGTTATCTTAATTCATTAAAATGCATTTAAGCAATCTTGTTACAAAGGCAGTGTTCAGATGGCTGTAGATTAGTACACTCTCTCTCTTCTTGAGAGTCTATGACTCTCAGCTCTTAGGGCAATTCCATGCATCGGAAACTTGTGTTTTCAACTAACACAATTAGTTGAAATCTAACACATTTTGTTGTTACATGCAAACCCAGAACTGTGGTTAGTCTTAACTATGGTTTTAGAGAAACGAGCTAGTATCAGAAACTACAGTTTGAAGTTGGCTTGTTTCCCTAAGACTAACCACAGCTGGGGTTTGCACATAACAGACTGTGGCAAGTGAAAAACAGAAGCAAACATTTCTGATCTCCTCATGGGAAACTATGATTTAGCATTATGTCTAAATGCAGCCATCATGTGGCAGCAAAACTGGGCTTCAGACGACGGTGTAAGTATGTTGTTGTTGTTGTTCAGTCGTTCAGTCGTGTCCGACTCTTCGTGACCCCATGGACCATAGCACGCCAGGCCTTCCTGTCCTGCGCTCTTTCCCGGAGCGTGCTCAAGTTCATATTCATTGCATCCGTGATGCTATCTAGCCATCTCATCCTCTGCCGTCCCCTTCTCCTTTTGCCTTCAGTCTTTCCCAGCATCAGGGTCTTTTCCAGGGAGTTTTCTCTTCGCATTAGGTGGCCAAAATATTGGAGCTTCAGCTTCATTATCTGTCCTTCCAATGAGCACTCAGGGTTGATTTCCTTTAGGATGGACTGATTTGACCTCCTTGCAGTCCAGGGGACTCGTAAGAGTCTTCTCCAGCACCACAGCTCGAAAGCATCAATTCTTCGGCGCTCAGCCTTCCTTATAGTCCAGCTCTCACAGCCATACATTACTACTGGGAAAACCATAGCTTTGATTAGACGGACCTTTGTCGGCAAGGTGATGTCTCTGCTTCTTACTATGCTGTCTAGGTTTGCCATAGCTTTCCTCCCAAGGAGCAAGCATCTTTTAATTTCATGGCTACAGTCACCATCTGCAGTGATCTTGGAGCCCAAGAAAGTAAAATCTGTCACTGCTTCCATTTCTTCCCCTTCTATATGCCAGGAAGTGATAGGGCCAGATGACATGATCTTCGTTTTTTTAATGTTGAGTTTCAAACCAGCTTTTGCACTCTCCTCTTTCACCCTCAACAAGAGGCTCTTGAGATCCTCTTCGCTTTCTGCCATTAGGGTGGTATCGTCTGCATATCGAAGGTTGTTGATAATTCTCCCGGCAATCTTAATTCCGACCTCTGATTCATCCAACCCGGCATTTCTCATGATGTACTCTGCATATAAGTTAAATAAGCAGGGTGACAATATGCAGCCTTGTCGTACTCCTTTCCCAATTTTGAACCAGTCGGTTGTTCCATCTCTGGTTCTTACTGTTGCTTCTTGACCCTCATATAGGTTTCTCAGGAGACAGGTAAGGTGGTCTGGTACTCCCATCACTTTAAGAATTTGCCACAGTTTGTTGTGATCCACACAATCAAAGGCTTTAGCGTAGTCAATGAAGCAGAAATAGACGTTTTTCTGGAATTCTCTTGCTTTCTCCATGATGCAGCGAATGTTGGCGATTTGATCTCTAGTTCCTCTGCCTCTTCGAAACCCAGCTTGTACTTCCAGTAGTTCTCGGTTCGCATACTGCTGAAGCCTAGCTTGTAGGATTTTGAGCATCACCTTGCTGGCATGTGAAATGAGCGCAATTGTGCGGTAGTTTGAACACTCTTTGGCGTTGCCCTTCTTTGGAATTGGAATGTAAACTGACCTTTTCCAGTCTTGTGGCCACTGTTGAGTGTTCCAGATTTGTTGGCATATTGAATGCAGCACTTTAACAGCATCATCTTTTAGGATTTTAAATAGCTCGGCTGGAATACTGTCATCTCCACTAGCTTTGTTGTTACTAATGCTTCCTAAGGCCCACTTGACTTCACTCTCGAGGATGTCCGGCTCAAGTTCAGTGACCACACTATCATGGCTATCAGGGACATTCAGATCTTTCCTGTATAGTTCTTCTGTGTATTCTTGCCACCTCTTCTTAATCTCATCTGCTTCTGTTAGGTCCCTGCCTTCTTTGTCCTTTATCATGCCCGTCTTTGCACAAAACATTCCCTTGAGATCTCCAATTTTCTTGAAGAGATCTCTAGTCTTTCCCATTCTGTTGTTTTCCTCGATTTCTTTGCATTGTTCATTTAAGAAGGCCTTCTTGTCTCTCCTTGCTATTCTCTGGAACTCTGCATTCAGTTGGGTATATCTTCCCCTTTCTCCCTTGCTTTTCGCTTCCCTTCTTTCGTGAGCTACTTGTAAAGCCTCATCAGACAGCCACTTGGCTTTCTTGCATTTCTTTTTCTTTGGGACGGATTTCGTTGCTGCCTCCTGAACAATGTTACGGACCTCCGTCCATAGTTCCTCAGGCACTCTGTCTATCAGGTCTAATCCCTGAAATCTATTCCTCACCTCCACTGTATATTCATCAGGGATATGATTTAGGTCATACCTGAACGGTTTAGTGGTTTTCCCGACGTTCTTCAATTTCAGCCGAAATTTTGCAAGAAGCAGCTCATGATCTGAGCCACAGTCAGCTCCAGGTCTTGTTTTTACTGACCGTATGGAGCTTCTCCATCTTTGGCTGCAAAGGACATAATCAATCTGATTTCGATATTGACCATCTGGTGACGTCCATGTGTAGAGTCGCCTCTTGTGCTGTTGGAAAAGAGTGTTTGCTATGATCAGCATGTTCTCTTGGCAAAACTCTATTAGCTTTTGTCCTGCTTCATTTTGTACACCAAGGCCATGCCTGCCTGTTATCCCGGTGATTTCTTGACTTCCTACTTTAGCATTCCAATCCCCTATGATGAAGAGGACATCTTTTTTTGGTGTTAGTTCTAGAAGGTGTTGTAGGTCTTCATAGAACCGATCAACCTCAGCTTCTTCGGCCTCAGTGGTTGGGGCATAGACTTGAATTACTGTGATGTTGAATGGTTTGCCTTGGATTCGTACTGAGATCATTCTATCGTTTTTAAGATTGTACCCCAGCACTGCTTTTCCCACCCTTTTGTTGACTATGAGTGCTACTCCATTTCTTCTAAGGGATTCTTGGCCACAATAGTAGATATGATGGTCACCTGAATTAAATTCGCCCATGCCTGTCCATTTTAGTTCGCTGATTCCCAAGATGTCGATGTTCAATCTTGCCATCTCATGTTTGACCACCTCCAGCTTACCTTGATTCATTGATCTGACATTCCAGGTTCCTAAACAGTATTGTTCTTTACAGCATCGGATTTTCTTTTCACCGCCAGACACATCCACAGCTGAGTGTCCTTTCGGGTTTGGCCCAGCCGCTTCACTCTTTCTGGCGCTACTTGGAAATACCCTCTGCTCTTCCCCAGTAGCATATTGGACACCTTCCGACCTGAGGGGCTCATCTTCCGGCGTCATATCTTTTAGCCTTGTGATACGTTCCATGGGGTTTTCTTGGCAAGAATACTGGAGTGGGTTGCCATTTCCTTCTCCAGTGGACCACATTTTGTCAGAACTCTCTGCCATGACCTGTCCGTCTTGGGTGGCCCTGCACGGCATAGCTTATGGCTTCACTGAGTTACGCAACCCCCTTCGCCACAACAAGGCAGTGATCCATGAAGGGGTCATGTTTCCAAACACCTTGTAAATCACTCTGAAATCAATTTTGAAGAAGGGTGGTGTAAAACATTTTAATTAAAAATAAAATAAAATAAGGACCTGATTATCTAATAATTCACAAATTACATTTAAGTATATACTTAAATGTTTTAAGACATAAAGCACCCATACAACTTTAGCAATTAAAAAAAAACAGTTATGGAAGTAGAAAGCCGGCAAGGGTGCGGGTGCTATCCAGTTACTGTACTGAGTGCCACATGTATGACTATCTGCCAGCTGGATAGAAGTTGTGGGTGTGTGCTCAGTGTAATGAGCTCCTCGGTCTCAGGGAACAATGTAATTTCCTTGAAGCCAAGGTTGCTGACCTGGACAAGCTAAGAAAGGCAGAGAAGTTGGTGAATGAGACCTTCAGGGACCTAATAGCATTGTCCTAATACCTGGGTAACAGCTCCTCTGCTGTCACGGACAATAGAGGTCTTGGGGAAGGAGGGTGTCATTCTGAGGAGTAGGGAAATGATCCCTTAGAAGGGACCCATTCTTCGGAAGACAAATAAATAACCGCTCACGCCAAGGATGTGCCTCCGGGGAGCGGGGGCTTGTGGTAGTGGATGATTTGATAATTAGACACATAGACACCAGTGTTTGTGATAGGCGTGTAGACCACATGGTAAATTGCCTGCCTGGTGCAAAGGTTGCAGGTATCACGTGCCATCTAGATAGCTTTGTAGATAGTGCTGGGGTGGAGTCAGTTGTTGTGGTCCATGTTGGTACTAATAATGTGTGGAAATGTATTGTGAGGTCCTGGAAGCTAAATTTAGGTTTCTTGGTAGGAGGTTGAAATCCAAGGCTGCCAAGGTGGCATTCTCTGAAATGCCATATGTTCCATGTGTAGGGCCAGCTAGACAGGTGGAACTGAGGAGTCTCACCACATGGATGAAATGTTGTAGGGAGGCAGGGTTCAGATTTGTTTGGCGCTGGGGAACATTTTGGGATAAGCCAGGCCTGTACAAGGGGGATGGACTCCTCTTAAACCAAAATGGAACCCGATGCTGCTGCTAAACATAAAAAGGGTGGCAGAGCAGCTTTTAAACTGAATCCTGGGGGAAAGCCAACAGGAGCTGGGAAGCATCCGGTTTAGGTTGAATCATCCCTAGAGGAAGAATATGAAAATGTTTCCAATTACACAAATGGAGATGGGAAGGAAATAGTCCATGAGCATGTGATGAAACATGATAGGCAGTCAAAGAGGCCTAAGGGCCATAGCAGAAGATGCACATACCAGAGACATCTGGGGAGGGACACCATGTATAGGTGTTTCTAAGCTAATGCTAGAAGTCTCTGAGCCAAAATGGGAGCGTTGGGGTGCCTGGTTTTAAAGAGGAACCTAGATTTAGTGGGAATTGTGGAAACCTGGTGGAATAGAGAGAACCAGTGGGATATGGTCATCCCTGGATATAAACTCTATAGGAAGGACAGGGAAAGGAGTACTGGAGGAGGTGTTGCTTTGTACGTCAAAGAGGGCATACTGTCAGGCAGACTAGAAGACCTAAAAGGAGCAGACTCCTCCGCAGATGTGCTGTGGGTAACAATACTGGGCTCCAGAACTAATTCAGTACTAGGAACATGCTATCTGCCCACAGAGCAGAATGTTCAGGGTATTCTTGCGATAGAAAACAAGGGAGGCCTCCGAAGGAGGAAGTGTTGTAATAATGGGTGACTTCATTTAATGAAAGCATGTTCACGTCACGACAAAGAGGTTAAGGTTTTTTTATGCCCTAAATGACTGTGCCGTAGAACAGAAGGCTTCCTTCAGAAAATGGAAATCTTGCCCAAATGAGGAGAACAAAAGGCAGCACAAGCTTGCACAAAGGAGATGCTAGCAGGCCATAAACAATGCAAAAAAGCATTCTGAGGAGCATATTGCTAACAACATCAAGGCCAACAATAAAGAATTCTTTAAATATATCAGAAGCAGGAATCCACCTAGGGAGGCAGTTGGACCATTGGATGACAATGGAGTTAAAGGAGTACTGAAGGACGACAAGATCACAGAAAAGCTGAATGAATTCTTTTCATCAGTCTTTACTACAGAAGATATAGGGCAGATTCCTGTGCCTGAACTGATGTTTTCAGGAAGGGAGTCTGAGGAACTGAGGCAAATAGTGGTGACAAAAGATGAAGTTCTCAACCTTATTGACAAATTGAAAGTTAATAAATCACTGAGCCCAGATGGTATCCATCCTAGAGTTCTTAAAAAATTCAAATATGAAATTGCTGATCTTCTAACAAAAATATATAACATGTCCCTAAGAGCAGCCTCTACACCAGAAGATTGGAGAATGGCCAACGTACCACCAGTTTTTAAAAAGGCATGCAGGGGGGATCCAGGAAATTATAGGCTGGTTACCTTAACGTCTGTTCTGGCTAAATTGAAAGTGTTATTAAAGATAAAATTAGTAAGCATATAGAAGGAGAAGCCCTGATGAAAATTGGTTTCCGCAATGGTAAGTCCCGTCTCACTAAATGTATGAATAGGGGTGATCTGGTAGACATTGTTTATTTGAACATCCAAAAGGCTTTGGATGCTGTGAAAAAGGCATATTCCATGTTCGGCATAATTAGGAAAGCAATTGAAAATAAAACTGCCAACATCATACTCCCCTTATACAAAGCTGTGGTGCGACCAAGCTTAGAATACTGTGTACGGTTCTGGTCACCGCACCTAAAAAAAAGATATTGTAGAGCTGGAAAATGTGCAGAAAAGGGCGACTAAAATGATCAAGGGGCTGGAGCACCCCTCCTATGAGGAAAGGTTACAACATCTCAGATTGTTTAGCTTAGAAAAAAGGCAGGTAAGGGGAGACATGATGTAGATGTACAAAAGCATGCATGGTGTATAGAAAGTGGATAGGAAGACATTTTTCTCCCTCTCTCATAATAGTAGAACCCAGGATCATCCAGTGAAGCTTATTGGTGGGAGATTCAGGACAGATAAAAGGAAATACTTCTTCACACAGCGCACAGTTAAACTATGGAATTCACTTGATTGTGATGGCCACCAATTTGGATGGCATTAAAGGGGACTGGACAAATTCCTGGAGGAGAAGGCTATCAATGGCTATTAGTCCTGATGGCTATATGCTACCTCCAGTATCAGAGGCAGTATGCATATGTTCACCAGTTGCTGGGGGGCATGGGCGGGAAGGTGCTAGTGCAGTCATGTCCTGCTTGTGGGTTTCCCATGGACAGCTGGTTGGCCACTGTGTGAACAGAATGCTGGACTAAATGGATCCTTTGTCTGATCCCTCATGGCTGCTCTTATGTTCTTATGACATAAATCTAAAGAAAGTAATACGTGAACAGGCTGTTACTGTTAACAAAAGATCTCTGCTTGTCAGTGCTACCCAAGACCTTTTGCTGTCTGAAGTGGAGCACACATCCCACCCCACAATGCTAGGACCAACACTTTAAAAAGTCTGATCACATCATTCACACGTCAATCCCTGCCTTCATCTATCCCCATAAATTCCCCTGCCTGAAGCGGCCTGCTTCACCTTTAGGCATTTTAGGATACGTCCTGTAACTTGCAGTTGATTGACATAACCAAATGGGTGTTTTGAGGTACGGATACTGCAGTTGGCTACATGCCAAAGTTATTTTGTAATTGCATCACATAGAAATTCAATCCAGATTTACTCATGCTTTTCAAGATTTGTGTGCTTGGAGACTTTTCAAATTGTGTGTGCTTGGAAGCAACTTTTCTAATGCTTCAGCATGTAGCCATCTTCATCCCCGTCTTGGCATATCCATTTGGCTGTGTTAATCGGCACTTGGTTTCCAAGCTGAGAGCTAACATGGTACAATGGATGGAATGGACTTGTGTGTTTTGTTTTGTTTTTTTTGGAATGATGTCGGTTTGTACCACTGTGGGTGGAACGTAGAGCTGTTGCTGAAAATGCATGCAGTACAACCGTGGAAGCATTATTCAGAAAATGAAAGAGTTGTGAATGGAACCTTCTATGAGGGCTAAATTTTAAGTTACCTTGCCTATAAATCCTAAATTTGGCTATGTTGGGACCTGGATGTTTGTTTTAATTTGGTGTAACATACTGCTACGATTTGTTCTTCTTGTGAAGAGTTTGGTTTCAGAATATATTTCATGGCTGATTTATGAGCTTTCTGAAAAATAAGTTTGTAATGACATTCTAACAAATGCTTAACTAAATTAGCATAACAAATAGCAGTGTAATAATACCTTTTATGCTTCTGCATTCCTGCAGATTAACTCTCACTAAGAGAGCTCTTGCCAAAGGCTGAAAGCAATTTTAACCACAATTGCGTAGTGTAAAACAGAATATTCACCAGCTGAAAATTGACTGCATGCTGGAAAGTTTGAAGTCATGGATTGAGAGTGAAAGACCATATGGAAAAACAGCAGCATTATCACAAAAAACAGCATCACACCAACAATAGCTATCTTCAGTTAATGCCTTTTTTATCCACTAAAAATGTTGCAGGTAAATGGAGAAACAGTAGAAGTGCAAGCTTCTTTATTTATAGTTCTCTGTTTCAGCATGTTGTGTTGTACAGTTAAGGTACAGAGATGGTTGAACCATATATTTTGCATACCTATGGATACTGCAACAGCTATGAGTTCTGTTTTGTTTGTTTTTGAAATGTAATTCCTCCTGTTGCATTGAGGAATGAGGATGGCAGATTTTGTGAACTGGGTAGCCTATTTTCCTACAGCACCCTACTGACCAGTAGTGTAAACCAGAACTGATTGACATCAGCTGGAAAATGTGGCTCACTTTCTGCACTCACGTGTTAACGTATTTTGATACAGATTCAGTTCCAAATTATATTGGCTATATATAACATGAAGATAAATTTATGACATTTCTGATATTGTCTATGCTGGCTGGCAGTGGCACTCCAAGGTCTCATTCATTCATTCATTCGTTTTAAAAGCTTATATCCCACCTATTTCCCTAAAAGGGAACTCAAGGTGGTGAACAGACAAAATCAGGAATATTTAAAACAAGCTTAAGACAAGACCCAAACAAACAACAACAATAGGTTTGCAAAAACAGCAGTTAACCATCAGGGCTAAAAACTTACAACGGCTATCAAAATGTTTAACCAAACACCTTCTTAAAGAGTCAAGTTTTTACATACTACCTAAATGAGTATAGTGTCGGGGCTCTGATTAATCTCTGTGGGAAGCAGAGTGTGCCACAAAGTGGGCACAACCACCAAAAAGGCTCTAGACCAGCCTTCTCCAATCTTGTGGCCTCTAGTTGTTTTGGGCTTCAACTCCCATCAGCCCCAGCTAGCAATGCCAATAGTCAGGAATCCCGAAAATATCTAGTGGACACCAGGTTGTGGAAGGCTACTCTAGTTCTTTTGACTGCATGCCTAGGTTCATGAGGCTGGGGGATCTGGAGTAGAGTGTCAGATGACAACCAGAGCATGCTGGGAAGGACATAGGGAAGAAAGTGGTCCTTAAGGTACCTAGGTCCCAAGCCATTTAGGGCTTTAAAGTTTAACAACAGTACCTTAAATTGAGCCTGGAAACAAACTGGCAGCCAGTGTATCTCGGTTAAAGTAGGGTTAACATTGTCAAAATTCCTAATTCCCACAAGCAATCTAGCTGCCATATTTTGCACCAACTGCAGTTTCTAGACACCTTTTAAGGGTAGCCCTATGTCAGGGGCATTACAGTAGTCTAATCTGGAGGAAACTAGAGCATGAATGACTGTGGCAAAGTCCAACTTTGTCAGAAATGGTCATAGCTGGTGAGCAGGTTTCCAGTCAAAGCTGGAAAAAGTCATATTCACCCACACATGAACATGCACCTGTTCATGTGTGGGTGAATATGAGTGTGAGTGTGTGTTTATATGTGTATGAATGGTGTGTGTGTGTGTGTGTGTGTCTGTGTGTGTGGTGGGTGCGTGTGCATGCGAGAGGGAGAGAGTGGGAGCAGCTATTCCTATTTGGGGTTGTGTCCTGGCCCAGTGCAGGCATTTCATCCCTGACATGCTTCTGGGCTGCTGATGTGGCCCTTGGGACAGAAAAGGTTCCCCACCACTGACTTA
Source organism: Heloderma suspectum (assembly GCF_057233095.1). Taxonomy (NCBI): domain Eukaryota; kingdom Metazoa; phylum Chordata; class Lepidosauria; order Squamata; family Helodermatidae; genus Heloderma; species Heloderma suspectum. The sequence goes on from NC_139464.1 coordinate 105,786,168, forward strand.
GATCCTTTAACTTGGTAGTGAGCAACCTCGGCCTAATTTTATGTGACTCTCACTTTAATTTCAAAAGCCCTCTCTATTTGATCAATTAATATCTCTAGCAAGAGTGATCTATCCCTTCCCTGGCAGCCCACTGGGTGGGAAAGAAGAGGGAGAGAAAGAAAAGAGGGTGGCAGAGAGAGAAAAGGGGCAATCACTCACTTTTGGATCTGGCCCTGCCCACCCCTTGCTTTGGTCACCTCCCACACTGACCCGCAGCTCATGACAGATTACCCATGATCAGAATGTGGCCCTTGATGGAAAAAAGGTTGCCACCCCTGCTATAACAAGAGAGTGAACCTGGGATCTTCTGAATCTAAAGCATGTTCTGTACCACTGAGCTATGAGTTCTCTCAGGCTGTAAATTAGTGGTGTAATACCACATGTAGAACTGCATACTTATATCACACCAAGATCCTTAGAACGGAACCCCCTCCCCCCAAAAAACAACCAAAAACAACCCTAGCTGTGCCTATTTCAGGATAATATACCAAAAAACACATCCTAGAGCTGGACTTCTAAAAAAAGCTCTGGTTATTATCTCAGTTACATTTCGTCTTTCTGAGAGTTTGCTAGAAATCTGTATGCTGATCAGCTGTTACTAAACACAAATGAATGGTTGCTTGATAGCTGTCAGTTATTGGACAAATTAGCTTTATAAGAGTTTGAATGTGCAACATGTTCCACTTCCGGTGTGGCATATGTTTTCATATGGTGGGTAACCCTGTTCATTATCCTATCCTGTCCACAAGCAAGCCCATCATTCAAGCCCTGACCCACAGGGCTTGAATGATGCCTGAGGGTGGGTGGGTCAGGGAGAGCTAGGCTGGAGTTACAAAACTTGAATAGCTCCCAGCAGAGCTTGTCAACTTGGTCTGACAGGGTCTGGATTCAGGAGCTAAACTGATTCCTTTTATCCTTCTTGGGTCATACAGCCTTTCCCAGGCTCCACCACTTTACTGAAGAGTAAAAAGCCTTAAAGGGGTAGTTCTCTGGCCTGGAACATAGCATTCTCATGTCTTGGTCAGCTCCTGCCTTGTTCGTTGCCTGACTGGCAAGCAGGCACTGGGGAGTATGAGGCCCCAGGTGCAAAGTAGGACAGTTCCTCAGAGGAATCTGACCAGGAGATACTGTCTTGAGGGATCCCAGTTCAAGGATCTTTGGCTCAAGGGACTCCTGGCTGGCAGATTCAGTTTGTTGTTGGGGCCTGGGTCTGGCCTCGGCCCTTCCACAGCTTCTACTTCTGATCTTCTTGATCCAGTGTGTTCCTCTTCCTCTGTGCCAGTGTGTCTTATCTTGTCCCTGGACACAATGGGGCGAGGCAAGCAGTGGTTGCAGCATTATGGACAGCTCCTAAAGAGGTAGGCCTCTGGGTTGGAGCCTACCATTCGTTTCCCATGCTAACAGGTTCCTCCTGGCATGTTGCTTGTGTTGCTGGGTTGATATGGAGATGTGGATCCCTGGCATGGGGGAGGCAGTTTCTTGGGGAGTGCAGACTCCATCGGTATGGACTCCAGACATCTTGATTAGGGACTTCAAGCTCAAGAGGCCCTGGGGCTGTGTCTCAGGCCTGGCCATGATGCTGGGGCCTGCGTTGTCCTCCAGTGCCTCTGGACTAATGGATGAGATCACCTCCTCCAGGTTGGAAGCCAGACTGCTGATGTGGATGGGGGTCGTGACATCTGCCTCCAATTCTGTGGACTGATGGATCAGGCCAACTTCTCCTTGTCAGAGTCAAGGCTGTGCTGCTCCAGTTGGGGATCTTCACACAGTGTCCTGGCTGCTGCTCAGGGTCATGACATTCATTGTAAATGAGAAGTTTTGTTCCCTTGAGATAAATTATTGGTACAAGGGAAGCAAATATTCCTGATCCCCTGCTCTCATATCTCATAGCTACTAACCATCCTTTGCCTTACTCTCCAGCTCACCCTCCCTTACTTTGGGCTCCACAGGGAGGTATGGACAGCCTGAAATGATTATTACCTGCTGCATTGCAGCCTTCCTGTGAACATTTCTCTCTACCAGAGCTAGTGTGAAAAACAAGCCTCCAGACAAGTAGTTGAGGAAGAGGGGGCCCAATAATTCTCTGTAAAATATGGCTGCTCATTCAGTTTTGAAGAAGCCCCAAATCAGGCTGGTTTAGGCTTTGGATCCATATTTCTAAGCTTTACAGAGATTTTTTAAAAAAACAAAACATCTTTGTGCTACATTTTTCCTTTGTTGAGGGGAATGGTGAGATTTCAAAATAGTAGTTCTGGTGGCTGACTTGTATCAGCACATATCATATGTATTTCCACACCAGCCCTCAAAATGACAGCTAGGTGAAACCTGATGCATATTTCATTTAAGCATTTTAGTTAGCTTAGAGGGAAATAATGACTTGTTTGTAGTCTAACTATTCTGGAGAAATGGTTTAAAGACCAGGATATTAATTCCTTTATAGTTCACATTTTCTATGTTAGAAGTGTCATCAGTGTCATGAATGGATTCACACTGAAACTGATCTGCAACGATAGTTTCTGCTATAAAGGCGACTGAACATAGATCAGCAATGATGTTTTATTCATGATGATGCTTAATTTAATCTTCACTTTAAATGAGTGTAACGTTAAGAAATGTCAGAGATATGTTTTACAGTATTCCTTCTGACTACACACAGGCTCTGCATCTATTTATGCACATTCCAAAAATTAATGTAGAATAATACATTGTTGTCTTTCAAAGCAATGCCATTTGCTTTTTATTGAATCAGTTATTCTTGGTTACCATAAATCCAAGGTTCATATGTGTACATTTAATATGGATCAGACAGTGCTTAAAGCAAGTGTATACAGTATATATACAGTTTATGCAGTACATAAAATCACATGTTTAAAAATAGCAATATACAACTGAATTCCAAAGATCAGATGGATCTAAAGACCTATGTATTACTAGCGTAATGTCAGTTGTTATAACAAGCATCCCTTTGCATATAGAGGCTGGTGCAATTAAAAGCGCTTCAGAGAGTATTTTACTATGTGATAAATAGGAACACATGTCCATCACTAAATGCCACCCAGAAAAGCAGCAGTGTGTGTGTGTGTGTGTGTGTGTGGGGGGGTGTATTATGCAGTAAAGGTAGGTCAGGGTGTGACCATTCATTTCCTGTGTATGTGCGGAGGGGGGGACACTTGTGCAGCAGTGAAAGTTGTATGACTTTCAAGTGAGGTAGGTACATACAATTAGGTGAAGTGGCTGAATGTTTTTAAAGGATTTTTTTAACCATTTAAAAGTGCCAAGCTCCCACTCCAAGCAGTTAACATACCATCATTCCCGGGGCATTCAGCCTCAGTGTTTGAACTGTACAGCAGCTTTTAAAAAATTAAACAGAAAAAAAAACCCCAGTAAAACCCTTGATCACCTTGTCTAATTATGAATAAACAGTACTCATTCCTACTGAATGTTCTCTCCCCCCACCCCAAATGTGTTATGCCATCGCCTCATTTTCAGGGCTAAGGTTGTGAAAGAAACTGGGCCAAATGTTTTCGTCTGGCCTTAAACAAAACCCTCTCCTGGTCACCAGTCTCACCTGTCCTGGCTGCTAGGAGAAAGCAGTTCAGATGCCCTTGCTGTGTGCAAAGAGCAGTACTGGAATATCCTCTTTGGCTGCCATTTCCTGACTGCTGGGCCTTCTCTTGGTAGGCAGTTAGGAGTGGTTTACTTGTGTGGTAAGAGGGCAGAATGGCCCCCCCAGGCTAGTGCTGGTCCAATGAAGCCATAGACACCGGGTAAAGGTCCAATGCGCTTTATTGCTGCAGCAAGGCTGAGTACAAAAAAATATACTCCAGCTCCGAGGAAACCTCAGGCTGGTCTTTTATAGCTAGCTGGAGTTACATAGGCAAAAGCACGCATGCGTCAGTAATTTTCTACACTGCTGCACAGACTATAGTTGATGCACTGTGCAGTAAATGAAACTGTTACTTTAGCACTTAGCTAAACTGTTAGGCAGACTTTTCTCAACTTGGCCATAAACTTAAGGTTATCTGATGCACACTCGAGTGGGGAGGGGGTTGTGGTTACATGTTCTCGCTCAAACAGTTCATTTTTTGGAACATTTCTTGCTACTGTGACAGCTAAAAGTGCATAAACAGCATAACAATCCCATCAGCCTTAGCGAAATTTATATATAACGAACAAAGATGGAATCACTCTGGTCAAGCTAATAGCAACAGTTCTAACCTTATATGGTCAAGCCTCTGAAGCCTAACTGTCGAGATTATACAAGGAAATGGGGAAGGAGCTTCTTTGCGCTTCTCACTAGACAATCAAACCTTGTGCAGGGGAATGCTTGTAGACCCTCTGTGTTCTACCTCAAGCTTGATGGTGGAAGAAAGGGGAGGCAGACTCAATGGCAGAGTGAATGCTTTGCATGCAGAAGGTATCAGTTTTAATCTGTGGGATGTCCAGTTAAAGGGATCTCAGGTAGCAGGTGATGGGAAAGAGCTCTGCCTGAGATCCTAGAGTGGCATAGGCAACGTGGTGCTACAGGCATCAGTGTGCCCTCAGACAGCTTTCTTGGCACCCCCCAAGGTGCCCCATCTCTCCCACTTCTTCTTTTTACTGGCAGCTAGGATCACTTTAAAACAAAGTGAAGGCCTTTAGCTGTTCCTATCTTCTTATCTCATGAATGGCTCTGGGCCACATTAGGGAATGAAGATGGCAGGTGGCTGCAAGCTGATGCTTTTATTCTGCAGTGTGCCCATTTTGTGTTGGTGTCCAGGACAGTTTCTCAAATTGCCAAATGTGCCTATGGGCCCAAAAAGGTTGCTTACCCCTACCCTAGAGAACCACTGCTAGTCAGAGTAGAAAATCAACTGGACTAAATGGGCAATTATCCTGAGCTAGTATAAGGCAGCTTCTTATGTTCTTAAAGATGGCATATACTATAATAAATAGTGTAATGCTTTTGCCACGATAGATCCATTCCCTGCCACTGCCTGCCTTGGTGCAATGCAGCACAGATGCCTTCTTGCTTTGCAATGGTAGCAGGGTTGCCTTTCAGAAAGACCAGAATGCTGCAAGGGGCAACTTCCCTTCACCCACCCCTTTCCAGGGGAATGGGAAAGGATTTGTCTTATACCATTCCTCCCACTTGTCCTAGGCAGTGGGGGTGTGTGTGTGTGACAGGATGGGGGCTCCGTTGCCTGCTGGGAAGAGGCAGCATGCTGCTGGCTTCTGGCAACCAAAACAAGCAAGAGGGGTGATCTTGTCCCTGCAACTGTCACTGATGTTTATGCTTGACAAATGTAATATGCTCTTGAGACTTGACAAATGTAATATGATCTGTGTTGGGATGCCCTTGAAAACCATCTAGACAAGGGGCTATAGTTTGTGCAGAGTACAGTGGCTTGCTTCCTGACGTTATATGTGTCTGTCATAAGGAGTGCATTACAGCAGTGCTCCGGGGTCCGTACTTGTTTCTTGTAGCCTCTGTCAATAGATGCTAGTCTGGGCAGAGAAAGAATAGGTTGTGTTTTGCATGTGTCCAGAATTCTTATGAAATATGTACATGTGATAACATGGAAAAGGGAGAAAGACAATAAGGAAAGCAAGAATAGATACAACAACTACAACAACAATCAGAACAGAGGAAAAAACTAAAAGCCAGAAAAGGGGTGAGGGGATTACGTACATCTCCTAAAAAGTCCACTCAATGTTATCACATCACTTATTTGTGAGAGTTAGATTTGCATTCAGGAAACATTAGAGTTTCTTATTTCAGCAGAGAAAAACATTTCAAAGATATTAATTACATTTTGTTGCTCACCTTATTCAAACCTGAGAAAGTTCTAAACATTTGATAATGTGCATCATGATCCTAAGCACATCTACCCAGAAGTAAGCTCCATTGAGTTAAATGGGACTTCCTCTCCGCCAAGTGTCTTTAGGATTGCATTGCAGCCATAGGGAGGTTGAACTCTGACATAGCTTGAGAACTTTTTAACACTGATATACCAGCTTATCCTTGCCAGGTATGCACCAAAGTTTAGGATGGCTTTGCATGTACATTTGACTATACAGATTGAGCTTATTTTTCTTCTTTATTACATTTGGACCAGCCATCCAGGCATATGTACACACTAGGCATCAGAAATTACTGGATTCAGATAACTTGCTGACATGTTATCTGCACCTGCAACAACAGTACTCCAGATGCAGACATGCATCTGAATGAGTGGTCCTATGTAGAAGAAAAATAAGCTGAATATGCATGGCAAAATAAGGGAACAAAGCACCACCATAAAAATTAAGTGTTTTTAGACATGGATGTCATAAACGGAGTCTGTAAGATATCACTTGCCACCGTTGTATAAGGATGAAACTACATTTTACCAGAATACGGGGCAGACACCGAAAGTGTTAGCTATACGTTGAGCATCCCCACCAATTATGTGTTGTGTACCATATTCAGATTAATGATATCAGGATGTTAAATAAGTTGAACTGCACATTATGGAGGAGGAGGGGAAGAACTCCACATGGAGCTGCCGTATTTGAGAGCATCCCCATTTTTCGGATAATGTGTAGTTCCATCCTAACAGTGTTCTTGTCATATAAAAAGCCACTTATTTCAAATTAAACATTAGTGTTGTTTGGTGTATGTTTTGATGAATGACTTAAATGTTTATTTTTATCTGAGCAAGAGTAGCTTCTGGGTTGTTGGGTTGTTGTTTTTTTTAAAAAAGAGTATGCTTGGAGGAAATGCTAGTGCTGACTATTTTTCGGAGATTTAATGAAAATCAGCAGTCAGTGCCATCTGCAGGAGAATGCTTCCTGTTGTTTGAAAGCCACATTTTTCTCTGTAATTTGATGTGTTTCTGTTGTGCTAATGGGATTCAAGAACTACCCATGGAAAATGAAGAGCAATCTTGATAATTTCAGGCATTAAATGAACTAAATTCTTTTTTTTAAGAGACTTATACTGGTTTGAACAATAACTGCCCATGCCTCTCATCTTGAATAGCAACTCCCTGTGCTTTCAGTGACATCTGTGAAATCCAGCAGAGGGAGAAGGGCTATTTCCATACAGCAGGTCATCTTTTAGGAAGAATCTTGAATGGAAGCTGGAAAAGAGAGATATCCTGCAGCCAACTGGCTGGTGTTAACAGCCTTGACTTCCATTTCCGCCATTTTCAGCAAAAGGGATTTGGAATTGATGTTTTTTACATCACTTCTTAGTGTCGGTATTGTAACAAACTGGGCATTTCTGTTCATCTTTTATTTTGTGCAGTGTTTGGGGTGGGATGCCATCAAATTTATTTTCAGGTGGACTTAAAATCATCTCACTGCATTTCATGAGCACAACTGCATCTGGCCTAATATGAAACAAGACCACCCTGCTTCCTCGACCCACCCACCCCATTTCGAGCACTTACGTTGTTTAGTTTTTAAAATCACCTTAGGAACTATTTTTTTCTCTTGGTGTTACTATAAATGCGCCCCCCCCAACTTAAAAATGTGTTTATGTCAGGGCCGCAGCTTCTAATGTAAAATGGTGAAACATCTTGGGTTATAAACAAAGACAAAAAATAAGCAGGATCCCTTACCTCTGCTAACTTCTGTCAATGTGTCTATTCAATAGACAAGTGAAGGAAAGAATCCAGAGCATCTCTCTTCAAATCACAATACTTTCTCCTATTACTTACAGGCAAACCACATGTTACATACAAATGTGTACAGCATTTTCTTTACAAAAAATACCATGCTCCAGGAGTAGTCAGTTCAGAGCAGTAGTGTGTGTGTTTAAGTGTGCACGTGTGTGTGATCCTTTCCCTATCTGCCTCTTCTCCATTCCAGGTCACCCTCACCATAAGCTTCTTTCCCCCATAGGGTTCTAAATACAAGTTTTCCAAAACAACACATTTGGAATCTTGAGAGGGGAAAGTAGCTTGTGCGTATGTGTCATTCAAAGTGGAGAAGCAGTGAGTGGGGAAATAGTTAAGTACCAATTCCCCTCCTATTTCTGCATTCCAAATCAATCCTTCTGAAAGCAGTTTTTTTTTTATTTTTTTAAAGTAGTTTCACCTCTCTGACATGAATTTGCATGTAACAAGTAGCTAAGGCTCCAGTTGCAGGCCCCATCCACACATTACTGGAGCAGCATGGGAGTTGCTTTCCTGTGGTCTCCCATTATGTTCTGGTAACGCCTGTAGAGAAATGCTTCCTTCCTACGACAGTGATTCAGCCCCTGAGGATCACCACTGACATGGAAAGTAACAACGTTGTTCAGCTGAACCACCCGGTTCCTCTTTACAGATGTTACCAAAGCACTGTGAGACTGGACCTTGGAGAAGCAGTTCCTTTGCTACTAGCATAATGTATGAAGTGGCCCGTATGAAATGGCCCAAGAAGTGTAGTACATTAGAAATTATCATTCTTCCACTCTTACAAATGTAGGTGTTTTGTAGATTTTGCAAAGTGTTGCTAGATAGAATAGCTAGATTGGCTTCTGTGGTGAAAAAAGCCAGCAACAAATACCAACTGGACGAATCAAGTCTTGACATCTAGCACTGTGCCTTTAAATACAAGTTTCTGGAAGACAAACTGAGGAAGAGCTGTTGCCTCCACACCTGCTTGAGGACTTCCCAGAAATATCTGGATGACTACCACTGGAAACAGGATGTTTGACTACATAGACGAGTAGTCTGATCCAACAAGACTCTTCTGTTCTTTTGTGCATTTAAATATACTAAGGGTGCAATCCTATGCATATTTAGACAGAAAGAAGTCCTACAACTCCCAGCATTCCCCAGCCAGCATGGCTAGCTGGGGAATGCTGGGAGTTGTCAGACTTTTTTCTGTCTAAACATACATCGGGTTGCACGCTAATGATAGTCAAAAATATTAGCAACAACTATATGTTAGAGAACACTTCTTTGCACTATCTTCAGATTCCTTCTGATTGTAACAAAGGTAGCTTTTACTTTTAAATAATGCTGGATTGCATGTAGTGTCTGTCCTAAGGAGCATGCCATCCTGCACTTCAGTTGCTTAGATGGCATGTAGAGGTTTCTCTTGGTCCTCATAATGTAGTTCTGTTGTCTATTGTTTGCAAACTTCAATTAAAATTGGCCATAAGATTTCCCTCCAGGTCTTTTCACAAGTTTATTTGGTGCCTCCCACCAATAGGAGACCATGAACTGGTGAACACATTTCATTTTGGGGTCATTATGACTTTCAGGATTTGAGAGAGCATTTAGAAAAAAACAACTTTAAAAAAAGAAACACTACATAACACTAACCCGTGGTTTATTTAATCCTACCCTATAGGGTTAATAAACCCTATAGTTTGTTGTCCTACGAAGGGCTGGCTGGCAGACAGTCAAACAACCTGTAGTTTGTTCTCTCAATTCCTGGGTTGTTTCCCTTTGCTTGTTTCCTCCCTGTATCCTAAGTGCCTTTGCAGCACTGGAATGCAGAGCAACTGTGGGTTTTCTTTTTACCACTCTTGCTGCCATCTCTGTAACCTGGTGAAACAACCTCTGAACAACCTACAATTCTGGGTTCACATGTAATGACAACCCAACAACAAGCCATGGGTTCTCTTTCTGGGTTGTTCATGGGTTGTTAGTGCAGCCATGTTTACACATCATGACAACCTAGACTTCTATAACCCATGCACCGATCCCCAGCAGTAGTCTGTTTTTTTAGCTCATTCAGTATGAAGATCCCACATTAATTCTTAGTCAGTGTTCAGTAAGTATCACTGTGAATGGTTCTAGTAATTATTGGAAATAACTAGTACATTGGGAGAATAACTACTACCTAGACTAACTACTTCAAAGAACTCCCTTAGGTACCTGTTCAGCCCTACATCTCTTCAGCAATACTTACTTGAGGGAGAAATGCCAGATGGGAAACATCCCCAAGAAAAGTTTTTAGCCCTGGGGAATGAGTGAAAGGAGAAATGCTAAGAAGTAGCTGCCTCTACACACAATGATGCATATATATTCACTCTGGTATTCAAAGTACACAATATGTAAAAAAAAATTCTTGTGGAATGTGTACATTTTTGGCACTTTGCTCCAGAAGAAAAAAAACTATAGGGAACCAAATAGAGCTCCTGTACTCCCCCCCCCCCTTCAGCCAGGAAGCAGTTGGATTGCATTGTAGGTATACTGCTTACAGCCAAAGGTACAGCCTAGAAACTCCACAAAATCTGAGTTGTCTATTAAATATTCTACTATTGTGATGCTGAGTTTTAGCAAAAGGCCTAACATTCTTATCCCAAATGAACTCAGTGGGACCAATTAGCAATCAGGTCTGCTAATTTTCTTTCACTGCTGAGAAAGCCAGCTGATGAACGTCTGCTTATTTCTACAGGTGGACTTATTCAACATGAAACAAAACTAGAATCTTGCGATTGTAAAGTGGCAGAACTTGTATGATTCATTGAGACAATAATCCTCATTATTCTTATGTGTTTAAAACACTTAGATGGGGTGAAGAACCTTTTTCAGCCTGAGGGCCATTGTGGAGAAGCTCTTGGGGGTCATATTGCAGTGGTAGGTGGGGCCAAAGCTGAAGTAGGTTGGGCAACAAGTAAAAGTGGGAGGTGCAGAAAAATCCAAACCTTCCTTGAGTAGCATGTCTACTCAGAAGTAAGCAGGACTGAATAACTCAGCAGCACGTTCATGCAGCATCCCAAATATCAAGCCTATGCATGTTTACTCAGAATTAAGCAGGACAAGCCTCTGCATGTTTACTCAGCAGTACAAGCCTCTGAAGGATAAGGTTCAAAAGAAAATAGGGCTGAATCACTCAGCAGTACTTTCAAATAACATGTCTACTCACAAGTAAGCAGGGCAAGGCTCTGCAGGATCAGAAGTAAGCAGGACTGAATTACTCAGTAGCTCACCGCCACCACCAGCCCTGCAATGGAAACTCGTATTGCTGATCAGCAGCTGTTTGGAAATAAGTGTTTTTCTCTGCTAAGCACTGAGAAGGTGCTAAGCAGGGAAAAGAACTTATTAGAGGTAAGAGCTTTTCTCTCCATGGCAGAGGGGTTGAGGCTGGGGCAAAAAGCTGCCAGACCAGATGCAGAATCCCCATGGGTCTTATGAAACCCACAGGTTCATAAACTCAAAGCAGTGTAGTACAAGAGATGAAAACAATGCATAGATTTAAAACAACAGTTTTTTTGAAAAGATGCTTTAAACACCTTATCACAACCTTTACTCATGGCTTGTTCTGTACTTTAGGTTAAACATACAATGCACATTTAACACCTTCCAATTTGTGTTTATATTAATTTCCAACCGGTAAAATGCCTACCGTTATGACAGGTGTGAGAGCTGCACATAGAAACACATTGTACCCCTGCAGGTTCTTCACAGTGAGAAGCAAGTTATCCAGTGTCGGGGATGGACAGTGAATGGGAACTATTAATTTATATAGAAAAAGTTATAGAGATGTGCTTAAGGACACCAATGGGAAAGTCTAAATTTGCCCACAGCCCCGGTGACTCTAGCTATTAAGACTCAATCCTGCTCCTATCTCTATAGCTCCCCCTCGTTCATCTGTAGAACCACATTCTGGATTCTTCTTAGTCGCTCTAGAGTATGCTGAAAGCTTGGAAGAGTCAGCAGAACATTGGGTACTTATTGGGTCTTGGAGAGAGAGCATTTGTGTTTACATGACAACTGGCTGTGAGATGTTCATGGGGAATTGAATTTAAAAAGATTGCTATTTTGTTCAATGGAAAATAACTAAGGTGAACCAGATGAGGAGGTAAACAGGTGTCAAGGAAAACAGCCTGCTTTCTGCCATAAGATCGGTTCAGGCTGTCACATTGGGGGTAACCACATGGAATTGTTCGTAATCTAGAGGCTCCTCAGCCCTTTGCTCAAGGCCAGACGCAGCCCCTGCTAACTAGAAAGTGCCAACAGCTGGAGGTGGTGGGGAGTTCCAGCCTCTCGGAGGCCAGGGCGGCCCACCCAGGGGCTGAGCCAGTGATTGGCTGAAGGAAAATCTGCCCTGGGTTGCCAGGGCTGGGCTTTAATAGTGGGCTGAGGTGGAGGTATGGGGTCTCCCTTCATCCTGGTGGACCTAGACCTGCAGATGGCTGGTTGCTATCCAGGGAGATCCATGCTTCAGTATGTAAGGATAGGCTAGGTAGATTTATTATTTTGGCTTGGGTGTGCATTCATGAAGCTCTCTGTTTATAATTAAGTGATTTAGCTTTGTACCCTCCGTGTAACTTGCTACTTCCATTCTTCCCTTTCCCTCTACCCTTTTATGTTGATCTTAATAAACCTTTATCCAACTTTTAGTTGGTGTAGGTCTCTCTACATAACCTCAGTACTAATTTCAGTGCCTCTTGGCTTATGGGGGTGACTACTGGGAATTTTGGGAGATGGAAAGGCTGGGTTTGGCCAGTCCTGTTTTTGGGAAGGGGATCCCAGGATTGGGTCCTAGGTGGTCCTCCCTTGCAGGGAGGTTGGGGCTGGTCCCAGTGGTGGGGATCCTCCTTCCCTTTTCCTTGACAACAGGTAAATAGAAAAGCAGCCTATAGAGCAAGAGTAGGCAACTGTGTATTTTTCCCTCCTATAGTGTGTATTTTTTCTGTTCCTCATTTCCAGAGCTCTAGCATATACATATAGTTGTTACATTGGAACTTGTCAGGGAAATACTTAATCTTTTGGTGATTAGGGGTAGCTCTTCATTTTGCCAACACAGCCATTCACTTAGGGGAAAAAAATCCTTCCACCATACTTGTCAGAAGTTGCTTCAATCCATTTCCTTTTACTGATTTTAACAATTTGATGGAGCTCATTCACCATGCAGCATCAACACAAGAGCAGAAAGAAATTGCATGATATACGTCTTTTGCAGAGTTAGGGTTTTAAGAATGCTTAGGGCTGGCTTGTGGGCAAGCTGTGATACAGTTTTCATTTCTGCTGGATAGTTTTTCAGTTAACACTGAGAAGCTATTGGGCTTGCTCATTAATCCTGCACATGGTTGGGTTGGTTAAATCCCATTGCCCTTAAGAGTTTAAGTCTGGCTGGATAGTCATGGAATTTTTATCATGTAAAATACTCTGTTTGAATTTGAACCTGGAATTTCTTGCTTTACACTGTGTTAACTCTGTTTGCTTAGGACACACAACGCTAAACTAAACACATCTGCAGGCTGTTTCTCCATATTCAGGGAATAAGAACCAAACTACATGTTATGCTAATTGCAAAGTGTGTAGCTAAGGCTTTTCTTACTTTTTACTCTTGTGTAAGAATATGTGGCCCTGATTTGGATTGAGACCATGGCACTCCAGGAGGGAAGGGTTAAATCTTCTCCCCACCAGTTTTACCTCCACATCCCTCTGCCATAGGGGGTTAACAGAGAAGAAAACCTCCCTTGACTCTAAGGGAGACCTTTTTTCTTTTTTTAAACCCCCTCCTCCCATGGGGAGGGGATGTTTAATCCTTGCCTCCTGGAACATCATAGTCCTGATTTGAATTGAGGCCTCATGTGGTATACAAGGGTAAAAAATAAGAAAAGACTCAGCTATATGCTACATGATTAGCATAATGTGTAATTTGGCTCTCAGCCCTTTGGAAACACAAATGACTTGTGTGCGTGCAGGGCTGGGGTGGGATTTAGCTCAAAGGTGTGCTAGGGGAACTATTTCCCACTGCAGTCTTGGTTCTGTTCTGCTGGAAGATAAGACTTAAACTTTGCAGCAGGGGAAGTAGAGGCTTAGGAAGGCTTGTGAGGAAACCAAACTTTATGGAGGGCAAGCAAGGGAGTTCCAGGGCAATTATAGTCTTAGGTGCCATAAGGCTGTATTGACCAGCAGGGTGGTCCTGAAAGAACAATTTCCAGGTGGACTCAAAAGAGATAGTTGCTTGACTAAAGCAAGGCATCAGGAATTAGTGTAGTGTACAGCACTTCTTGAAATAGCCACATGCAATATCATGGTTCCCCATCACCAATCAATAGGGTGGCATAGTGATGCTTTGAGTTGATTAGAACCAGAGGAGGGTTTGCCATCTCAGGAGGTCCCATGTTATCTGAATAGCAGGTGAGGCTACTCCCTTGTTCATCTCAATAGAGGATTTGAGCAGGAAACTTTAAAGCTTGATTTGGCCTGGTTAGCTGGGTCTCCTAAAGCTCACTTTCCCGGGCAAAATAGAATCTTTTGAGCCAGGACACCAATGGGGGGACACAAAAAATGGCAGCAGAATGTTGCCGTCTTGCAACAGCTCACATTCTTATCCACTAGGCCAGGAAACTGTTCAATATACAAAATATCTGCTAATGAGGTTCATTGCTCTCAGAAAGACAAGCATATATTCAAGTCTGTATTGACCAGGTGTTGTATTTAACACTATCCAGTCGATAGGTGTCTCCACCCCATCTAACCTCCCCATTGCTCTGCCCAATATTAGCTGAATGTATAATCCTTGGGAATAGATATATAATACTAAATAGTTAAAGCCTAAACTCACTGACAAGGGAATGAGCTCTGTTGAAAATAGTAGGACTTACTTCCAAGTAAACATGCATAGCATCACACTGGCAGCTTCTTAGAGCCTCCATTTGTTTTATTAAAGCTGTTCAATAAAAATATCAGATGAAGAAGTCAGGTTTTAAATATTCAGTATATAAGATCAAGAATTCATATTGTTGCTAGTCATATATGCAGTCGGTATTCCATAGGTAACCCAAATAAAAAAACAGTAGATTCTAGAAAATATATATATATATATATATATATATATATATATATGATTCCTCTGCTGGGAAGGACCTAATTGTTGGTCCTGTAACAGTAGAGAAACAATAGAGGCTTGTTCTATTATTTATATGAATTGACTGACTTGGCAGATGCCCCTGTGGTTACCCTTTCTTGGTAGTGCAGAAAAAATAGGGGAGTGGGGAGGATTTTCCTTTATTCAGATCAAAGATAACACCAAGTACTGCAAACACTAGAATTCGAGAGTTTATCATAAACTGCATGCAGAAAGGAAAATGTGTATTTTTATTTTATTAAAGAGTCTTTCAAATCTACCTATATATTAATGAGATCATTCTTAGAAATAAGATTAGTAACACAGTGTTGATCCCTCAGCACCCCTGCCTATCCCTAATACTAACTGAAAATACAAATTTTACAATAGTAAAATTACAGCACAATCCTATATATGTCTACTCAGAAGCAAGTCACCGAGCCCAGGTAGGTGGTTATAGGATTGCAGCCCAGCAATTTGAGATGTGTGTCCTATTGGTAGCAGTAGCTTTCCAGAACAAATATATTTTATTAGTATTGTACATAAAGGATGACTTGTGCCAGTTGTTTTAGGTTTCTTTGTTGTTTTGCTCAACATACGCTTTCAGATTTTCAAAATTTTTTGCTAAGCTCCACTTGATTAGCTGATGTTTCTAGAACTGGATTTTGGAGCAAAATAAATATACCACTTTCCTTTAAATATTATGGTCTGTTTTTAGGTGAAAAGCAGGAAGGATTGGATGCAAGAGGCCAGGCCATTTGCCTGTTACAATATTGTGAACTATGGTATTGCGTTCATGATAGCACAGCTAAGTTACATATGGTTGGAAAGGATGTGGCAAGGACAGGCTGAATAAATGACAACACTATGCACAATCCTGTCCACAATGATAGAACTCTTTTCCTTTTACTACCTTCTGCATATGGAATAAGGCTAAGCTGAGACTCACCTGGTTACCCTGATTTAATAACTGCAGCCCTTGCAAAAGGACCACATAACAATAACTTGTTATAAGTGAACTGCACTGAGGTTCACTTGCAACTTATTCTAGCCCCATCTACACCGAGCTTTTACTCCAGGGCGGGTGCAAGTCAAGGTCCCTTGTGATAGATGACATAGTTGTGACTTTGCAGCCCAAAAAAGGTGGAGTTCCAAGGAGTCGTTTTACTACGATTTTTTGGGTTTTCTGCGGGTTCCCCCACAGTTGCCAGCCTTCCCCAAACTGACTTTGCATCTTACAGCAGGCATGTTGTAGGTGTGCGTAGTGTCTGCATCACTCCATGACTCCCCTTTACTCTGCCATCCCTTCGCAGCTGCGCAGTTACAGAGGCACAGAGGGGTGTTTTCATCTATTTAATCACACTGTCACACAGTTTTGCAGCTTTGTTATAAGTTTTGCAATGGTTGTAGACTGAGTACCCAAGGGCCGGGGTGGGGGGTGGGCACCAACATCGCTCCAGCCACCATTTTGGAGTGATGGCTAGGCATGTAGCATTCATGCTTGTGAGTGCAGACCATCGTGAGAGTCTCGGGCTGGGAAACCGACAAACTGATGGTGTGGAAATGAAGGAGCACAAAACACTCACTTTTTACCTTAAAAGGGATGGGAAGACACAGCAGAGCCCATCAAATACAAAACAGCCACTGAACTGTCACACCCCCACACTCACAGGACTGCACAGCTGTGCATTTCAATAAAATCCCCCCCTCCGGTATGGCGAGTCTGTAAGGGAAGCGCGCAGTACATCGTGAATGTATTGAAGGGCATGCTGACTCGAAGCTGAAATGCTGCGCAGTTGCAACGGGGTGGGGGGTCAAAGCAGTGCCATATAGACGTACCCTCTGTCTACCTGAATCTGCCTTGTTTTGTTGTTTGTGCCCCTTTGCATTTCTTGCACTTAACTCTCTCTGACACATTCCTCTGAGCTTTCTGCATGGATTGAATTCTTGCTTTCTACTCACATATGAGGATGGGCAGAACTCTAATGTACAAAAACTCATCCTGTTTCATTTCTCCTTTTACCTGATGCTACTTGTCACCTTTCTCAATCTGATTCACAAGTGGGGAGCAGTTAGGCAATTTTAGGCACTGGAAATAGTATCATGGGGTACCCCTTCTTTAGATGGTGCTGTGTTTTACTTCAAATCTGGTAAGCCAGCCCTGTTGCATTTGGAGGCCATCTGGGTCATTCTGTTGAGTGTACATCTTCCCTGACTGCACCACTGATGCTACCCAGTGCATCACTGTACTCATTTCTATCAGCTGTGACTGATCTGAGTTTTTCTGGTCAGCCAGAGGTGACACACTGAAGTCAGTAAGAGCTTGTTTCTTTCACTTTCAGACTTTTCATGCTAAATTGGATGATCTCCCTGCCTTAGCTGAATGGGAGGTCATCTCATGAAGACCAATAGTGATTTTAAAATATGTCACTTATACTGGATGGTTTAACCCCAACCTTATTATTTTTCTTAACCTTGAGCCCTTGATATATGTAGTTTCTTAGAAATCTTGAGTTTCCCATTTCAAACAGAGTTGAAGCATGCCTTTACTAAGCCCTAAATCTAAACGGTACACGGAAGCAAAATCTGTACATTTATCCCACGCAGACATTGTTTTAAAAATAGTGCCATAAACTCTCTTGAAGTTGTCAGCACTAAAAATTACTTTAGTAATTTAGTAATCTCATCCACAAACCCTTTTAATCTTTGGGCCAAACAATGAGTAAGGTTATATTATAAGTCCAATATCCTAGCCAAATTCCCACACGGGTGATGCCATTTTGATTTTCTCTCTGCTGCTTCAGATGGAAGTAGTTAGGACAGTTGGTTTTTCATGGTAAGTTTATGAAGAGTTATAGGAGAGAATCATTCAGATGTTTAATAATCCCACAAAGGTAGAATACACTTGTGTAACATCTATTCAACCCTATGGGTGAGGGGATCAAGGCGGTGGTGAACGCCTCCCTTGAGGAGGGAGTGATGCCATCAGCCCTCAAGGAGGCAGTGATAAGACCACTCTTAAAGAAGCCCTCCTTGGATCCTCAAGTTCTGAACAACTTTCGCCCAGTCTCAAATCTGCCATTTTTGGGCAAGGTGATTGAGCGGGTGGTGGCGGTGCAGTTGAAGGCACACTTGGAAGAAACTGATTATCTAGACCCATTTCAGTCGGGCTTCAGGCCTGGGCATGGGACAGAAATGGCCTTGGTCGCCTTGGTGGATGATATGAGGAGGGCTCTGGATAGGGGTGAATGCTCCTTCCTTGTTCTCCTCGACCTCTCAGCGGCTTTTGATACCGTTGACCACGGTATCCTCCTGGACCGCCTGGAGGGGTTGGGCATTGGAGACACTGTATTGCGGTGGTTCCGGTCCTTCCTCTCCGGCAGGTACCAGAGGGTAGCACTGGGAGAGGAGGTTTCGGACCCATGGCCACTTACTTGTGGGGTGCCACAGGGTTCCATCCTCTCCCCGATGCTATTTAACATCTATGTGAAGCCACTGGGGGCTATCAGCAGGAGGTTTGGGGTGCAGTGTCATCAATATGCGGATGACACGCAGCTCTACCTCTCATTCAAATCTTCACCGAGGTTGGCCGTAGAATCCCTGTCCAAATGTCTGGAGACGGTGAGTGGCTGGATGAGGAGGAATAAGCTGAAGCTGAACCCTGACAAGACCGAGGTACTTTTGGTGGGAGACAAGAGGAGTCTGGGGGATGTTGACCTGGTGTTGAATGGGGTACGGCTACCCTTGAAAGACCAGGTCCGCAGCCTGGGGGTCATTTTGGATTCCCAGCTGTCCATGGAGGCTCAGGTGTCAGCTGTGAGCCGGACAGCGCTGTATCAACTCCATCTGATACGGCGGCTGTGCCCCTTCCTTCCCGACCATCTGCTCCCATCGGTAGTACATGCCCTGGTCTCCTCTCGTTTAGACTACTGTAATGCGCTCTATGTGGGGTTACCCTTGAAGACGGTTCGGAAGCTGCAGCTGGTACAGAACGCGGCAGCTCGCCTGATTAAAGGCAGCCGCCGGCGAGATCACATCACTCCAGTGCTGAAGGAGTTGCACTGGTTACCAGTTGTTTTCTGGGCCAAATTCAAGGTGTTGGTTTTGACCTTTAAAACCCTATATGGTTCCGGCCCAGCCTATCTTAAGGAGCGCCTCCAGCAACACCAGACAGGCCGCTTAACAAGATCATCCTCGGATGGCCTTCTCTCTGTCCCATCAGCCAGGACAGCTAGACTGGTGGGGACAAGGGAGAGGGCCTTTTCTGTGGTGGCCCCCACTCTGTGGAACTCCCCCCCTAGGGAACTCCATCATGCCCCCTCTTTAATGAGCTTCCGTCGTGCATTAAAAACGTGGTTGTTCAGGCAGGCATTTGGGGTGGGTTAGGGTATTTTAAAAAAAATGTTTATGGTAAAATTTTATTGTTTTAAATTGTTTTATGGTGGGTTGTACATCACCCAGAGTGGCTGGGTGACCAGTCAGATGGGCGATTAATAAATTTAATAAATAAATAAATAAATATTGCCTAACTAGCAAGCAGAAACATCTTCATATTATCGTTTTTTAAAAAAAAATCCAGAAGACATGTAGAGGAAGACGACTGCTCCTAAGCCAGAAAATGTTTCCTTCCTCATCCACTGCCAGTCCACTGGCCAAATGTTTTGCCAGCTATATCAGCTCTCTGTCTTTTCATTCCAATGCAAGTGAAATATCACAGAATACACGATATCTGCTATTCAGAAAAATATCATTTACAGTGCAATCGTATGCATGTCTACTCAGAAGTAAACCCCACTGAATTAACTGGAACTTACTCCCAGGTAAATATGTATAGGGTTGCAGCATTAATCACACTATAAGCATTCCTGCTTTTTTAGCTCCCACACATACCTGGGCAACTTTCCATATTCTCAGCTGTGTAAAGCCATGGATAATTTTATATAAATTGGAAAATCCATTACTACTCTGACAAACATGTATCCTTAGTTATGGTATTAATCTTTAGATCCCACTCCAGATGGTTGGGTTGCGATACTTCTTTGTTCTTCAAGACTAAACCAACATTTGTATATCCCTTCAACATGCTGCTTTTGGGAACTCATATTCATGTTAGTCATTTTAGGCAAGATCTTGAGTCATTTCCTTTCTGGTTGGGTTCACATAAGTAAGTCAGGTATATTCACAAGATTGCTTGTAGTGATCTTTAGCTGTTTCTTTTTAATTCCATATATGTGCCAAGTATTGTCAATACTTTTGTTGAAGTGAAGACCCTTGGATAAAATAATTAAGACAGTCACCCTTAGTTCTGCATTTGGTGTAGCTGAGGAAAATAGAGGAGACAGTTGATTTTGGGCCACCTGCTTACTCACTTGATCCCGGCACACCTAGGAGACAAAAGAGCCATTGGCATAGTTTAGAGCAGCCTTGGGGCTACTCTGAGTCATACTCATTGCAACAAATCTTTAGAGACTGCTATAGCACTAGCCAACGATCAAGCAAAGTACTCTGTGCTGCAGCAAATGCTTTTTCTGCCTCTACACTTCCTCCCGTGGATCAGGGAGGAGTGACAACAGGTTAGCTGACACCACTGTAAATGAAACCCTTGGCCTGATTATGCACTGCCTTCTATTCAGTAATCAACATGCTGCCATGGCACAGGGCCAGCTCCCAGTGTTCTGGCAAAGGGATGAGAGGTTCCTTTGCAGCACCAACGGGCACTGACTGCCAGAGATCCTGTACTTTACTACCTATAAGTAGCAGAGCATAGACATCAGGATTCTGACTTGTCTCCAAATAGAGATCTTTGATTTTCGTAAACCTTGTTTCTTTAGAAATGCATATCCATGAAAACAGCCCTCCCTTTTATCTTTCTTAATTCTCCATCTCTCTTGATGTAACAGATATATATCTTGCTAGGAATATCTTGCAAATTTGCCCCAATATCGTGGTTAAATGCAAAATTACATTAATTATTAGCTTGTCTAGACTATTATTGTGCTGTTTAAATTAGAGGGTAGAGTGTTGGAGGGGAGATTTTGGTCCAAATCCCTACTCAGCCATAGATCTCATGTTGACTTTGAGCCTGTCTTTATTTTTCAACCTACCTCATCAGGTATTGTGTGGATAGGTAGTAGATGGGGAAATATGCTGCCATGAGCTCCTTGGAGGAAGAGCAGAATAAAAATGCAAGAAGTATATTCATATTAACTAGACAAGGTACTAGTTAATATTTTTCCAACCCAAGATGCCTATCTTGTCTTGTTTTCACAATGTGCATAGTTAATGTATAAAGAGAAAGAAATGTGTTCACAGGCACCTTGAAATTAACGTTTTAGAAGTTTTTTTTACTGTAAAATGGCATATGTTTTTGTAGGTTTTTGTAGACTTCATTAGACTGGGTTGGAGTTGGAATGAGCAAGGCTGAAAAGTCAGTTGAAAGCTGACCAAGAGCAAACATTCTAAAGTTTTTAAAGGAACATTAATAATATAACTTATATAGAGGCCTTATAGTGTGCAAAGAAAAAAAACATAGTCTCTGTTGCCCCAAACTGATGAAATCAAATTTCTGTATCAACTCCTGTTCAGCGCTCTTGCATTCCATGCATCATCACAATTTGACCTTCCTAAGAACAGTAACTCTGAGGATTGCCACACTCACTGGTTACCTAGGGTTCTTTCTGTTTTTGTTTGATTTGTAATCATTCAGTCTTTGCTTAAATACAGGCCTATTTCTCCAATGTAAATGTCTGATGGACATTTGGCACATTAAATTCAGTACGCTACATTGGAGACATGTCGATATACGTGCCATGGAATGTGATGGATGGTACCATATGGTCAATACATGATATTACCTATGTTGATTAGAGGACATGGTTGACTTTTAGGTGCGTTACAAGATCTTATGCCTTGTAAATTATGCAAGATATACATGTCACTAATAAGTAGTAGTTTCCAGTTAAGAGGTTTCTGTATGTCAGCAGTGGTCTGCCTCCTGTGGTTACTCTGAGATCTGGATCATTCTCAATAAAAGGTTCCAGTTCCCTTAGGATATGTTATAACACCTACAACTGTGAGCTATAGGTAATAGTAAGAGGTGCCCTGTCTTGCCATTTATATTGACAGGGAATTCACTGCAAACGGGTGGGGAGATTTACACTGGCTTAGGATGGCTTAAAGGAGGATTAGACAACATTTTCTTGCTGTTGTTAAGCCCAACGAACATTAGGTGCTGTACAGTAATTCAGTTAAAAATAATAAATCTTGTGTGGATTCTTACAGTCTAAGAAAAGAAAGGAAAGAGGTATGGGAAAGAAAGGAGAATTAGGGTAGGTCTGTCAGTGGTTAGTAGCCATGATAGCTAAATGGGACCTCCTGGTTTTGAAGATTCTGGCCTTTAAATATCAGGTGTTGGGGAGCAGGGCCAACATCAAGGGTAGGCATGGTCAAGGGTCTGCTGAGGTCCCACTGAAAAGAGCTCCCTGGAGGTGTTCCTCCTCTTCAGCATTGCAAACTTGCTTGTTCACCTCCCTCTTGCTCCAGCCCAGACAGTGGTGAGAAGGAGGAACAGTAGATACCACTGCCTACTTGCTCCCTGGAGAAGGAGGAACAGTAGATACCACTGCCTACTTGCTCCCTGGAGAAGGAGGAACAGTAGATACCACTGCCTACTTGCTCCCTGGAGAAGGAGGAACAGTAGATACCACTGCCTACTTGCTCCCTGGTGCTCTGCCTGTCAAGCAAGCAAGTGGTAGCAATGATGAAAAAGAGGATGAAGAGCAAGAGCAGCTGGTAGTGAGAAGGTAGACTCACCAAGGGAGGGCCCACTGAAGGTGCCTTGTCCAAGGGTCCTCAAAAATCTGGAGCTGGGGAGGCCTGGTATCTTTATGCCCACTTCCCAGAGGCATAAAGCTGCCCATGGGGCTCGATGAACTCTCAGTGATGGTCTGATCTAGCAAGACTCTTTTTATGTTCTTATAAAAATAGTTGCAGACCAGGGCTTTAATGCTAAGCCCAGGAGAAACTGGAATGTCTTCAGCACTCCAGGTGAAAGCAGGAGCAGTCTTACTTATTACCCATATTTGTCACTGAAATACTAAAATAAGCAGTAAATAGTTAACAACTTTAACCATACCATTTCATACCACAATATGTATTTGTTTTCTGTATTTTAACCCCACCATTCCTAACAGCTTCAGGCCATCATATGACAAATTAGTTAAGCAGTGTTGCCAACTATCCAGGGAAAAAATAGCCTGTCTTACTCCTGTGCCTAACAGCAGCTTGGTTTTCAGAAATTAGCAAATGAAGCTTTTCACACCATGAAGATAAACATTTTCACCTGCTGACTGCTGCAGATCAAACTACTGTTTGATCTGCAGCCACAGCGGTCAGTTCAAAAGTTGGCAACAGTAGCAGACATTAGTTTGAGATATCAGATAGGTAAAGTGATATTGAAGGAACCTGTATTAGTTTAGGGGTTTGCAAAGTTTTGAATTACGCAGACCTCTTAAGCAGCATGGAAAAGCAATTTATTCTCAACTATATAGAAAGAAAAGTTGATTACAAATAGAAATGCCACTAGTTATTCCAAGGAGACAGCATCTATTATTGCTCCTTTTCTTCCAAGGATTTTTTCTAGAGAGATAACATCTAGCTTGAGCAAGGAGGCCAGGTAAGGGTGAGAGCACATTAACTATCAAGAGATTGCCTAGTGAATCTACACAGCTTGTGTAAAATATGAACAACTTCCTTTCTCCTTCAGGAATAAATAATTCTTAGTCATACATTCAAGATTTTGTCTGAAGTTCTGAAGTCATGAAGAACTAAATGAAGATGTAAAAAAAGACATCTTCAGTCCAATAATGTTCTTTTCACAGAAGCACTTAAAGTCATCCTTTGATTCAATGGAAGTAAAATAAATATGGAAGATGTTCCTCTTTATGCCAGACTTCTGATAACTGCTGGCTTTGGAATTTCCTGGCATGTTGTCTTTTGACTGGAATTCACAATGTGCTAGTCCTGTCATTACTGCTGGGACTTGTCAAGCATATGTTCTTTCATTTAGAGAATCCACCTAACGTATGTACTCATTTACCACCATGGGAGGACTCTTCTAAACACATCATTCTAATAATAGATCTCCCCAGTTAAACATAAACTGAAAATGGTGGGCAACAGAAAGCCAACTGTGAGCTATACTCAGCAGATGCTGCTGGAGCTTTATGGATGTAAAATCTTAGTGTATACTTAGGATTTGAGCCCCAGTAAAGCAAAAATAAGCCCCTCTGAAACCAGTGGTACATGTGAGTCAAGACTAAAGTAAGTGTGAAGACAGATGTAATATAAAAGGAGAGTTTGCACTACACTCCCCCTGGAATGAGCCCAGCTTTGCAACTGAAATGACAGACATACATAATAGTGAATCAAATGCAAGCTCAGACATCAGTCTGGTGCCTCCTAGGGATGTCAGAGAAATCCACAACAGATTCGAATGAGTTTGGATTTCAACCAGCGCATTCTGTAGCGGATCAGCTTTTTCCAAGTCACGCAGATTCCGCAGACTTAGGGGTTGGTTTTTCAGTTGGGGGGCAGGATTAGTGCTCATTCACATTAGCACTAAATACATTAGTACTGATTTGCACTAACTAATGCAAGTAGAATAAAATTCTGGTAAAAAAAAAAATCCAGTTCTGCCAATGAATGGACAATGGAATGAAAGACACCCAACAATCAGCAAAACACAGATGGAATGGGTATAACAAAATCTGTACATCCGTAGTGCCTCCCTTATATTTCATGCAGGCTATTCACTTTTTTTTATAAAACGTGAAAGCATTGTATGGATATTCATGCATTTATCTAGTCATTCATACCTTCTTAATAAAAAAGGAAACTTCTTTTTCCAAAAGTGTAAAACTGTACTAGGGATGGGGGATGGGAAGGTTTCTGGGTGTCATTGTGTGGAGCCAACCAACACCGGGCACAGTTGCCTTCTGCTACAAACATTGCAGAACTTAAAACAATTTTTTACACAGCTTGACCCTGGAGAGGAATAAGTACATTTGGACTGAACTCAGTGAGAGCACTTCCATTTCAGTCCCATTCATGCAAAATGTTACACGAGTTTTCACCCTAGGTCCCATTGCTTCTAATGGGATTTAGAGTGCAATCCTATGCATGTCTGCTCATAGGTAAGTCTCATTTTTTCAATAGTGCTTACTCTGAGGTAAGAGTATATAGGATTGCAGTTTTAGTCACAGCTAATTTTAGTTGAATTTGACCCATAGGTTTTAAGTGATAGGGTAATATTTTCTGTTTTCACATGACTAACACACGTCTTTAATTTCATTTGTACTTCCCATAGTTAATGCCACCAGAAGTGAAATAGTGTGCACTAATGTTACAGTGGGATGTTGAGCTGCCTTCAGCACACTATAAAATGTGAAAAAATGTTGTGCCTTGCTTTCATCAAAAGGGAAAGGAGGCATTTTAAAATAGCAACAAAGAATATTTATGGTGAAGGGTTATTCTTAGAATATATCTATTTGCATTTTTAAAAGTGTGTTGAATTCTAGTGATCAAATACATTTGGCTAATGTTTCTTTTTAATGACTGGATGCTGTGGCTAAGCCTCCTAATAATGACATGAAGGAACATGATGTGTTGTAAATGAAATCTGTGTTTTAGGAGTCAGATAAGGTACACCTCAGCAACTATGCAATATTTCTGCCAGTGTAGATAAACTGAGCAATTGGTCACAGACTTCTTCTTCTATTGCTTTTTTGGTGGAAAACTGCATTTATTATGCTGTGCTGTATAGCGTTATTTGAAGTTGCAAATTACTTGAGGACACAAATATCAAACCCATAGCTTACTGGGATGTATGTATAGGATTCAATGGAAGTCTTTTCAATCAGTCTGTGGCGGTTCTTGTTTCCCTGTGTTATGTTTCAGTTTTTCTCAAGTCTGTCAATATTTCCTAACTAGGAATCATTAAAAGGAGGTCATTTTTTGCCCTTTGGTGTCCAACCCTATTCCTATTAAAACAAACTAGACACCTTAACTAAGGGTGTAATCCTGTGGCCGCTAGTTAGCAGCTAGACAGCCATAGGACAGGTTGGTTCCTGGGAACCGACCTTGGAGCCCATGATCTGAGGTTGGTTACCTGAAAACTGACCTCTACCCTCTCCCGCGCTGCCTCACAGTCAGTGTGTATCGACCCTGTGCTCCGCGCTTGTAAGAGGAGCACGGAGCGGCAAAAACAGGGCAGGGCAGGGAAGTGCCGTTCCGATGCTTCCTATGTGTCGTCTGGCATCTGCCCCCACCCCTGCTCCGACTTCCTGCAGCTAGACTGCCGAAATTGGCTGCCTAGCTGTGAATGCAGGGCAGCTGAAGCATGGAGGGGACGATCCCCTCTGCACTGCTCCTGCCCTGCATTGGATAGGCAGTCGCCTCCGAGTTTGGAGGTGGCCACCTATCCCGATAGGATTGCAGCCTAAATTACATTGAGTACAACCAAACCTCTGTTTCCCACATGGTTGCTCCTAAAACATTTTATAACCAAATAAACCTTCTGTCACGTTTCCCTTGGTCCCCCTCTTTCCTTATGCACTCACACAAACAAACAGATAGGCTTCAGTCTCACACTTTTAATTCATTATCAACAGATTCATTAGAGATTCAAATCCCCGAAGACTCTCAGGCTACAAAGGAATGCCTCCAGGGGATTCAAATGGGAACACCGATGTTGCCTGCAGTTTGAAGTGAGGCTTGCTGGCTAGACTAACTTAGGGAGGGATGTCCTGCCCTTCCAGTGATGCTTCCCTATGTCACCTCTCACGCATCGCTAACCGGATCGACTGTCTGAGCTCTGCCCCTGACTTTTTCCTCTTAGCTGTGCGCTGTAGTCTAGCATCTCTTAGGTCACAGCCCCCACTCTCCTCCTCCTCCTGGCTTCTCACAGAGGGGGGCGGGGGGGCTTTGGGCCCGGCCGTCTGGGAGTTAGTAAACCGAGAAGCACGCCTACCAGTATCTGAACTGGCTTGGGAAAACGTATCCCCCGGTTCTGGCTGTTCCTCTTCTGAATCTGAGTTGCTAACTATCTCCCTGCGCTCAGAATCAATCCTGACACCTTCATATTTTCATTCTGTCTACTAATTTTGAATGAAGCTATTTTCCTATATGCATGAATGCATAACTCCTTTTTGTGTCACTGGAAATTACTTATGCAAATCAAAGGAGTATTAGGCCACTAATGATTAAACTGTCAATTATGGCACTATTGTGGCATCTGGAGGTGTATTTTGCATCTGTTGCATTTCAAAGAAATGAAAAACTAGTTGTGCTCATTTACATTCATATTCTCTTAGAAGATTTCCTTTCAGCTAATTTTGAAAACCAATATTCCTTTTTCTTCAACTAATATTTCTAATTTCCCAGGCCATGGGCCCTTGTACCTGGCTGGATTGACCAAACAGGCACATTAGGCGACTCTTTGGGATGGCACAATTTAAGAGGTGCCTACCCTGATTCTCCCTGTGCTAACCAGGTCCTCTACAACATGCAGAGAGTCCTGAGAGACACTCTCAGTTTGCACAGGAATACCCCTCTCTACCATAGGATGGTGTGGGGGGCAGCATAAGCGACTCACACTATCTGTTATTTTTCCTCCCCACGCCACCTAGTGGGTGGCATTCCCAGTGTTAATAGTCAGGCTATCAGCAACATCAATGAGTCCTTGCCCACAGCTGTACGCAAGAAAACTACTGCCTGTTTTCAATCCATTTCTAATTGCATTTCCCATTCTATGTTTCCCTTCCTTCTCTCCCTGCTGCAGGCCCAATCAGAATCTAAGTTTTATTATGAGGGTTCCAAGGTGCTACCTCTGTAGAATTAAAATGCAAAGAGTGGACATAGAAAGTAAATTTCAAATGACATGATAATGTGACTCATGTGCACAACATAGTTGTGTAAAATTGTAGCATATTAACCACACAAACCACAATTCTGCACTTCCCACAGTAAAAAGCCACAAATGTTGTAACTTTCCTCAAAGTGGAGTTGCTCCGGTCCCCTGATCATTTTGGTTGCCCTTTTCCTCACCTTTTCTGTCTCTACGGTATCCTCTTAGAGGTACAGCGACTGGAACTGTACACAGTATTCTAAGTGGTGCACCACAGATTTATATAAGTACATTATGATATTGGCAGTTCTACTTTTGATGCCTTTCCTAATGATCCCTAACATGGAGTTTGCCTTTGGGGAGGGACTGTGGCTCAGTGATAGAGCACCTGCTTGACATGCCGAAGGTCCCAGGTTTGACACCCAGCATCTCCAGGTAGGGGTGGGAAAATTTCTGCCTGAATGAAACCCTTGAGAGCCACTGCTGCCAGACAGTGTTGACAATGCTGGGCTAAATGGACTAATGGTCTGACTCAGTATAAGGCAGCTTCCTATGTCCAACAGCAGCCACACACTGGATTGACATTTCCATTGAGTTATCCATCATGATCCCAAGAGCCCGCTCCTGGGGGTGTTTCCATGAGCGAGCTGGCTGTTTTGAGGTCATTAGGGATACATGACATCCTGGCCATCCAGCAGCCACCCCAGAGCTCACCAGGGAAAAACTGGATTTCTTGAGACTGCTTAAGGTCCGATTCTTTCCCTTAAGTTGGGTTCTCCGTAGTATAGTTTTTGTGTGCTCCAACCCCTGCATTTACCTCGGGTATGCTAGCCCTGCCCAGGGGTGTGCCTTTCACTGTGACCCTGGTCAAGGGTGTTTCCTGTCCCTGTGTTTCCTAGCACAAACCAATTAGTGTCTACTCAGAAGAATTTATGAACAACTTCAAGAGCACCAGTACCAGTACAGAACTTTGGGGGACTCCACTGTTTACATCCCTCCATTGTGAGAACTATCCATTTATTCCTGCGCTCTGCTTCGTTATTTAACCAATTACTAATCCGTAGGGCTGTGCAGGGATCCCCCAATCCACCTCGGAACCTGCTTTGTGGCTTCCGAGGTGGGCCTAATCCGCCTCGGGCAGATTTGGGGGGGGGAACCCACCTTGACCCCAAAGCAGGTTGCCCCCCACACACCCCCAGCTCCTTATCTGGGCCGCCACCGCCTTCTCCATTGCTCCGCCTTCGCCGCCACCCACTGCTGCTGTCTCCGCCACCTCCGCCACCTCCTGAGGCCTGGACGCATGGCGACTCTTCTTCCAGGGAGTCGCCATTTTTAAAATGGCAATTTCCTGGAACTTCCTGGTGGTTGTCATTTTAAAAATGGCAATTCCCTGGAAGAAGAGTCGCCACGCATCCAGGCCTCAGGAGGAGGCGTGGAGGCAGTGACGTGGTAGCAGAGGCAGGGGGGGAGGCGGCAGCAGAGGCAGTCGCAAGGAGAAGGCAGCTCAGGTAAGGACCTGGAGGCACTGGGGGGGGGCTGGGCTGAGGGCCGAAGCGCATCGAGCCCCCAACCTGCTCCAGGCCGCTTTGTGCCCTCTCCACTTCACCTCGGAGGGTGCACAAAGTGGCCTGAAGCAGCCCACTTTGACTCGGGATTTGGGCCTCAGGCCAAAGCAGTGCACAGCCCTAGTGATCCATAAGAGGACCCATCCTGTTATCCCATGGCTGCTAAATTTGTTCAGAAGCCTTTGGTCAAAAGCTTTTTTGGAAGTCCAAGTATACAATCATGCTGACTTGGATGCCCTTGTTTTGACAGAGTCTGATATGGATGGGGCTAGTGCACCAACTAGTCATGTTATGGATACCTTTTGGTTTGTGCAACCTGAGGACGTGGACAAAGTTCTTGGAGGGCTGAGGCCTACTACTTGCCTTTTAGATCCTCGCCCATCGTGGCTGGTGAAATCTGCCAGAGCTGGGCTGGATATCTGGACCTTGGAGGTGGTAAATGTGTCCTTGAGGGATGGTGAGGTCCCCGCAGCTTTGAAAGAAGCTGTAGTGAAGCCCTTGCTGAAGAGACCAAATTTAGATCCTATGGTTTTGGATAACTACTACCCTGTGTCAGATTTGCCACTGGGCAAGGTGCTGGAGTGTGTGGTGGCCTCAGAACTCTAAGCAGTTTGGGATGAAACTGATTACTTAGATTCATTCCAATCAGGTTTTGGGCTTGGTTATGGGATGGAAACAGGCTTGGCCACCCTGGTTGATGACTTACACCAGAGAATGGATGGGGGGAGTACTGCCCTGTTGGTTCTTCTGGACCTCTCAGTGGCTTTCAGTACCATCGACCATGGTATCCTTCTGGATTGGGCATAGGAGGCACGGTTTTAAAGTGGTTCTGGTCCTTTCTGGAGGAGCAGTCTCAGAGGTTGGTGCTGGGGGACTTCTGTTCCACCCCATGGCCATTAGCCTGTGGGGTGCTGCAAGGTTCTATCTTGTCCTCGTGCTTTTTAACATCTACATGAAACCACTGGGGGAAGTCATCAGGAGGCCTGGGCTGAAATGTCATCAGTATGCAGATGATACTCAGCTGTACCTCTCGTTTCCATCTGCACATCCAGGGAGGCTGTGGAGCTCTTGAACCAATGTCTGGAGTCTGCTTTGGGATGTATGAGGGTGAACAAACTGAAACTTAATCCAGACAAGATGGAGGTACTGTGGCTTGGGAAACCAGCTACTTCGGATGGAGGTTTACAACTGGTCTTAGATGGGGTTGTACTCCCCCTAAAAGACCAAGTACACAGTCTTGGAGCCCTCCTGGACTCTGAGCTAACTGGGGAAGCCCTGGTGGCTGTGGCGTCCAGGAGTGCTTTTTACAAGCTTAGGCTGGTATACCAGCTGCAGCCCTATCTGGAGAGGATGGACCTTGCCTCAGTTATCCATGCAGTAGTGACGTCTATGTTGGACTACTGTAATGCACTATATATGAGGCTGCCTTTGAAGACAGTTCAGAAACGTAATATCATGCAGATTGTGGCTGCTTGAGTACTGGTGGGGGCGAGGTGATTTGATCACATAATGCCTATACTGCGCCATCTGCACTGGTTACTGGTGTGTTTCCAAGCCCAATTCAGGGTGCTGGTTTTTACCTTTAAAGCCTTAAACGGTTTAGGACCAAGTTATTTGAAGGACCGCCTTCACCCAGGACTGCCCACACTTTAAGATGAGAAAGAGAGGCCCTTCTCATTTGCCCACCCGTGAGAGCAGTCAGGTGGGTGACCACACGTGAGAGGTCCTTTTCTGCAGTGGCCCCACACCTTTGGAACAAGTTGCCATCAGAGGTCTGCCATGCTCCATTATTGCAGGCTGTTAAGAAGGCAATGAAAAAAAATATTATTTTACCGTGGCCTTCTCTTGAAATGACTGCTATTGTTTCTGTTACTGCCATTATCGTTGTTGCTGGTTTTATTGTTGGCTTTTATTGTTTTTATGTTTTTATCGCTTTTGATATTTTAACTGTTGTATGTATTTTTATTGCTGTAAGCTGCCTTGGGAGGGCTTCTGCCTTGAAAGGCAGCCAAAAAATGCTTTAAATAAACAAAAAAATACATAAAATACAGTGTCTGCTGGATCACCTCTATCCACCCACTTGTTAGCAATCTCAAAGAACTCTAAAAGATTAGTGAGACAGGACAGAAGCCATGTTGATTCTTCTTCAGCAAGACTTGGCTTCTATATGCTTGATAATTCTATCTTTAATAACACTTCTACCAATTTACCAAGAACAGATGTAAAGTTAACTGGCCTGTAATTGCCTGAATCTCCACTGGATCTGTTTTTAAAAGTTAGTGTTACATTGACCACTTTCCAATCCTCAGGTATGGAGGCCAATCTTAGAGACACATGTTTTTGTTAGAAGATCAGCAATCTTGCATTTGAGTTCTTTAAGATCTCTAGAATGGATACCATGTGGAACTGGTGATTTTTTAGTTTTTTATTTGTTGATAAGGCCTAGACCTTCATTTCCTGTCACTACTATTTGCCTACGTTCTTGAGACTCTCTTCCTGAAAAATTCAGTTCAGGCATGGGTATCTGCCCTACATCTTCCATAGTGAAGACAGATGCAAATACTTCTTTCAGCCTCTCTGCAATTTCTTTTATCTTCCTTTAGCACTCCCTTGTTATCCAATAGTTGATTTCTTGCTTATTATGTAGGTTTTTTAAAAAAAGAAATTGGTCAATATTTTTAGTAATATGCTCTGATGATGATGATAGGACGATTGCAACTTTTATTTTTGCTTGCATTTTGTGTGTGAGCCAAAGTGACTGTTCTTTTTGTTCTCCTCATTTGGGCAAGATTTCCATTTTCTGAAGGAAGTTTTCTTGCCTCTAATAGTTCCTTTGACTCTGGTCATTTATTTATTTCATTTCTATACCACCCGATAGCTGAAGCTCTCTGGGCAGTTCACAAAAATTAAAATCAAAAAGCACACAGTAAAACAATATAAAACATTAAAATATAAAAACATTAAAATATAAAAACATTAAAACCACAATTTAACAATACAACCAGAATAAAACCTAGCAGAGATTTAAAATACAGAGTTAAAACAGAAAAGCTAAAAGTCTAGAAAGCTAAAATGCCTGGGAAAATAAAAAGGTCTCCACCTGGTGCCGGAAGGAATACAATGTAGGTGCCAGGCTAACCTCACTAGGGAGCTCATTCCACAGCTGGGGTGCCACAGCAGAAAAGGCCTCCTTCAAGTAGCCACCCACCTCACTTCCTTTGGCAGGGGCTCATGGAGAAGGGCCACTGAAGATGATCTTAAGGTCTGGGCAGGCACGTATGGGAGGAGGCGATCCTTCAGATAACCTGGCCCCAAGCTGTTAAGGGCTTTGAATGTTAATACCAGCACTCTGAATCAGGCTTGGAAATGGACTGGCAGCCAGTGCAGCTGGAAAAGTTCTGGCGTAATATGAGCTCGTTGGCCAGTCCCTGTTAACAATCTTGCTGCCCTGTTTTGGACCAGCTGAAGTTTCCGGACTGTTTTCAAAGGCAGCCCCATGTATAACACATTGCAGTAATCCAGATGAGAAGTTATCAGAGCATGGATAACTGTAGCTAGGCTATCTCTGTCCAAATAAAGGCGTAGTTGGTATACCAGCCTAAGCTGATAAAAAGTGCCTCTCCTGGGTTTGATAAGAAAGAGAGGTAGAGCTGAGTGTCATCTGCATATTGATGGCACCTCAGCCCATACCTCTGGATAACCTCCCCCAGCGGTTTCATGTAAATGTTAAACAGCATGGGGGATAAAATAGAGCCCTGTGGAACCCCATGGCATAATTGCCATGGCACAGAGCAATATCCCCCAGCACCACCTTCTGGAATCAGCCATCCAAGTAGGAGCAGAACCACTGCAGTGCAGCGCCTACAGCTCCCAACCCAGACAACCTATCCAGAAGGATGCTATGGTCGATGGTATTGAAAGCCACTGAGAGGAAGATTCAACAGGAGAATCAAAAGGGTCGCACTCCCCCTGTCCCTCTCCTGGGAGAGGTCATCCCACAGGGCGACCAAGGCAGTTTCCGTTCCAAAACCAGGCCTGAAGCCTGATTGAAATGGATCTAGACAATCCATTTCATTCAAGGGTGGCTGGAGCTGTCCTGCAACCACCCGCTCAAGGACCTTGCCCAGGAAGGGGATGTTGGCCACTGGCCTATAATTGTTAACATCCTCTGGGTCCAAGTTAGGCTTTTTCCGGAGTGGTCTGATTACCGCCTCTTTTAAAGAGGCCAGCACCATTTCATTTCTCAAGGAGGAATTTACAACCTCCTGGATCCAACCAGACATCCCCTCCTTGTTTGATTTAATAAGCCGTGAAGGGCAAGGGTCAAGCACACAAGTGGTCGATCGGACTTGGCCAAGCACCTTGTCCGCATCCTCAATAACTGAAACTCAGCCAATAAAACTGGACCAGACAGTGCTCTGAATGCCTCTACCAATGGAACAGCATTAATTGTGATGTCCAATTCATGATGAATCTGAGCGACTTTATCATCAAAGTGCCAGGCAAACTCGTCACAGCACGCAACTGAGGGTTCCACCGTCTCTCTCCCCAGCCCAGAATGTAACAGGCCACAAACCACTCAGAAAAGCTCCGCTGGATGACACTGAGAAGATGCAATGCTGGTGGAAAAGAACTGTCTCTTTGCCACCCTCACTGCCACAGAGTAGGCTCGTAATGAGACTCAGCACGAGTTTTCCTCCACCTGCATTCTAGCCATCTCCCCTCTTGTTTCATTGCCTTCAGCTCAGGTGTATACCAAGGAGCTGGCCAGGCTCTGCTCAGAGGGAGAAGGCGCTTGGGCGCTGTCAGGAGCACCCTGGCTGCCTCTTAAAGTCCCCTCCAATAGCCAACTCAAGACACAGACGAAAGGGATACTTTCCAAGGCTTTATTCCTTTACAACTTAATAACTCTTTCAGATGCTAATTTCCAGCGACTAAGCAAGGAACTGCACTGGGGTAGCTAGCAGAGTAGCCTAAGCTCCAGGTAAGGCAGTTGGTCCCCGTTTGAAGGAGTAGAGTGGGAAAACTCTAAACTAATGGGCTATGGAGAGGTCCTCCCTCTTACCCGTGGGTCCCCGGAATGCGACCGTTGTCATAGCGCCAAGCAGGCACAGTGCCTCTTCTCACGCCCTCCATTTGGCGCCTCTCCCTGCGTCCGTGCCGAGTGTCCACCAACACCCCATCCCCTGCTCTTTCACTGCCAGGGTCACTATCTCTGTCAGGAATGCAGGCAGGAGGAATCTCTCCCTGCAGCTGCGCCTCTGAAAGACGAGCGGGCTCCTCTCCCATGGGTTGTTACTCTTCCTCAGAACCAGAACTGCTTTGGGGCTCTATGGGCTCAGTTTCCACCCTGACAGGTACGATTGTGTCAACCGCCCGAGTCATCTCTGCATTCCACAGGGTGACCTGGGCTTCGACAGGAGCACCAGCCATACCAGCAGGAAAACCCCCCAGAGCCCTCTGGAATCCATCAGAATCCATTAGCCTCTAGGGGAGGACCATTTTAATAGGTCCCCCGCCCTTGCAGAGGGCGAAGGCTGCCAAGAGTCTAAACCTCAATCTGACTATGACAAAGGGACAGATGTTAATTCCTCCACTTTCAGATCACCATCCTCCTGTCCAGTTGAGAAAACCAGATCAAGCGTGTGTCCTTTTATGTGTGTTGGGACGATCACATGTTGGGCCAGCCCCATGGTTGTCATGGCAGCCATGAAGTCCTGAGCTGCTCCGGATACAGCAGCCTCAGCATGGAAGTTGATATCCCCCAGGATTATCATCCTAGGGGTCCTCAACACCAAGTCCAAGACCACCTCCGTCAGCTCAGGCAGGGAGTCTGACGGGCAGTGGGGTGGGCGGTACACCAGCAGAATCCTTAATCTGTCCCGGGTACCCAATACAAGTTACAAACACTCAAGACCTGCACTTGAATGAGCAGGAAGCCTAGAGAGAGGGATTGAATTCCTATAGACCACGGCAACCCCTCCCTCCCTGAACCTCAAGTCAGTGTTGGTGCTGCATTGAGTACCCAGGAGGGCACAGCTGGGAGAGAGTGACCCCTCCCAGTTCCCCCACCCAGGTCTCAGTAATACATACCAGGTCAGCCCCCTCATCCACAATCAAATCATGGATTGGAGATTTAATTTTGGACGGACCTGGCATTCAGCACCAGCAGCACCAGACCCGAGGGCAAACTGATGCCAGACACCATCAGGTTGGGGGAAGAACCAGAAGAGGGGATAGCCATAAGGTGTCTAGCCCCTCTTCTCCTCAGCTGGCCTGTTAATCCCCCAATGCCATACCTTCCCCTACCCATGACCACAGTTATGGTGGCACCTCCCTGACCCCCTGAGTTTCTCAGTGGACTTCCCAGGCACATATTAAAATGTTAAAATATAAAATAATATAAGAGAGAGAGCAACAGCTAAGAAGGGCTAGATAAGATCTGCATTTGTCCCTTTCTTCCTGGTCTTTAAAGCTGCTGCCCTCTGCTGCTGCCAGTTGCTGCTAGTAACTGGTTGCTGGTATCTCTGGAGAGGCGACAGGTGGGTCTGTATGTGCTGCTCCATGTGTCTCCAAGTGCGTCTCCAAGTCCGCACTTAGCGTCGCTGTCTCTGGCAGCCCCCACTGTGAAATACCTGTAAGAAGAGGAGTGGCTGGTCAGCTGATGGTCATAGCAGCCAGTGGGAGATGCCACAGCCAACAGGCTTGTGATGACAGGCCCCACCCCAAACTCACTCCAACTCATATAGATTCTAGATCAGGTTCTGTTATTGTGTTTTTAATAACTCCCAAGCACTCTGCAAATATCTGACCCCCTTGACATTCCCTTTCAACTTTCTTTTTACCAGTCCACTCAGTTTTTAGAAGTTTCCTCTTTTGGAGCCAAATGTTGGACCTCCTTGGTAATTTTCCACTTATATATTAATTGTATTTGATAGCACTTTTGTCATGATTTCCAGTCAGTTCCACCACACATATGTCTGGCACCAAGCTATGGACACCACTTAGGATTAAGTCCAGGGTTGCCGACCATCTGTTGTAGAACAGAGTCATTTCAGGTATCTAGAGATTTTATGTCTTCATTGAGAACTAAACACACATTTACCCTTTGTGTGAGGTTAATTGAAGCCACCCATTACTACAACACTTCCTCCTTTGGAGTCCTCCCTAATCTCATTTTCCATTTCAAGATCACCTTGAGCATTTTAGGGAGGGGGGGCAATAGTATGTTCCCAGTTCTATGTTACTTTTCAGACCTGGTATTGCCACCCAGAGTGATTCTGTGCAGGAGTCTTCCCCTTTTGAAATTTATAGTTTGTTTGATTCTGTGTCCTTCTCCAGTATGCCCTTCTCTATCCTTTCTATAAAGTTTGTATCCAGAGATAGGTGCATCCCACTGGTTCTCTGAATTCCACCAAGTTTCTTTTATGCCCACTATATCTATTTTCTCCTTTAGAAGCAAGCACTCCAACTCCAAGCTGCATTACCACCTATTTTATATTAATGTGACCACGTGCCCAAGTTCAGATTGTCTGTCAGGTTTTGAAGTTTAATACTAGCTGAATGCTATATTTCTTTCATTTTTAGAAAAAGTCCATCCTACATTTTGGCTAGCTAGTAGATTATCTTGCTTTTTGGTTACTGAAAGATGTACAGGGAGCTGGTCATCTGTAGCATCTGGCCATGCAGTGATGCTTATCTTGCTGTGCCTTTGCAAAACCATATTTCCAGCAGGTGGTAGAAATGCTGTAAAGTCTTACCATGAGGATGAATGCTAGAGTCAGACTACTACCTCTC
The DNA here is from genome assembly GCF_057233095.1 of Heloderma suspectum. Lineage (NCBI taxonomy): Eukaryota > Metazoa > Chordata > Lepidosauria > Squamata > Helodermatidae > Heloderma > Heloderma suspectum. Next base: position 105,823,242 of record NC_139464.1, read on the forward strand.
CAGATGATTGCAGTTGTTAGGTACTGAGCAAATTGGTAGCCAACACAATTCACATAGGTATTTGAATCCACTCTATATAGACTGTCTTCCCTGTCCCCCAAAAGAAAATGAAAGAAAAATTATTTCCTGTCCTTTAATTTGACTATGTTGTACTTGCATTTTGTACCCTGTTTATTTATACATTGCCTCTTTATATTCCCAGGGCAACAGCTACTCACAAAGGCCAAGTTATATTCAAGGATGCCTTAGCCCAACAGTTGTGTGAACAGGGAGGTAAGAGTTATTTTCGTCTAAAATATTAGTCTTCCATAGCCATTTGTAATTATAGATAGGCTATCTGAGTTGGGATGTGAGAACACTGTATCGCAGTGGTTCTGCTCCTACTTGGATTGCTGATTCCAAAAGGCGGTGCTGGGGGATTATTGCTCTGCCGCATGGCAGTTGTGCTATGCTGTTCTACAGGGCTCTGCTTTATCCCCCAAGCTTTTCAACCTCTACATGAAATCATTGAGAGAGATTATCTGGGGATGTAGGCTGAGGTATCACCAATATGTGGATGAGACCAAGATGTAGCTCTCCTTTTCATCTAATACTAGTGAGACCATTGATGTTCTGAAGCAGTAAGGTAAGCCAGGTAAAAGACTGGGTGGGGGCCAATAGACTATTAGCTGGGACTGGCCAATACAGTCATATTATACCAATCCTTCAACATCTGCGCTGGCTACTAGTCTGCTGCTGGGACCACTTCAGAGTGCTGGTTTTAACCTCTAAATCCCTAAATGGCTAGTTTCCACCGGAATCTACCTACCCAGATACTAAGGTCATCATCTGAGGCCCTCCTCCAGGTGCCCCCATCAAATGAGGTGAGGCCAGTGGCTATAAGAGAGAATTCCTTTTCAGTGGTGTGGCCCCATCTGTAGAATGCCCTGTCCAGAGAGGCTAACTTGGTACCTATGTTGTTGTCTTTTTGGTGCCAGGTGAGGACATTTTTATTCTCCTGGGCATTTTAAGATCTTAACAGGGCTTCACACTTGGTTTTATTATGTGCTGTTTTTATCATTTTTATTATCTGTATTTTGTGTTTTTAATTTACCATAGAACTCCAGTTATTGGATGATCTAAAAGTGCAGTATATAAACAAATACATAAATAAATTTTGTTCTCTTTATATCATGTATGTCAGGTCTCCATGTTATGTAATTTTAGAGGTTCGTTCTCAAAAATATCCTATTGAACCACAATGCCTCCTAAGCAACAAGTCCAATTCAGACTTTTTCCTTATATGAACGTGTACAACTAAAGCATAATGCAGCAACCTTGGAGGTCTTTAAAACACTGAAAAATCTTGAAGATCTCTTCCTTTCTTCTGGGATTTCCTCAAAACAAGCCTTCCCCGACTAACCAGCCATAGTTTTATTGGTATGATCTTATTTTAAAGGTTTAAATTTATTATTATCATCATCTCCCTTTTTTATTGTTAACAGCTCTGATATTTGGGTGTAGAGCCATATATAAATCTTGTAAAATAAATAAAATTGTTAAATAAAATAAAGTTTTGTTAAGAGTTAAGAACACTGAGGAGATTTCTTTTTCAAAAGTCATAAAAGAGCAATAGAAAGTGTACCACACAAAGTGATAATAATTGTGTATTTACAAACAGGATTCAAGCGGGTTTCAAAACCTTGATTGAATCAAGTCCTGGTTAGTTCACATCAGTGATCCAAAAAGTATCAAGTGCACCCAAGGTTTTAATGCACGCACCACTTATAATTGTGTGGTGGTTTAATATTTCACTAAATATACCAAAAACATATGCATGGAAACTTGAACAGAGAGAAGAATTGCTGAGAATAATTACATCAGCTCCTCTTTAATAAGTTCTGATGTATGCTATTTAGGTTTAGGTTTGACAAACTGAACAAACCAACCATGACTCCCTTGGTGGGCATTTTGTCTTTCTTAAACTGGAAAAAGGAAGCGATTATGAAGAAAGGTAATCACTGACCCAAATCGTAAAGATACACATTTGGGTGTTGCAGAGCCCCATACATACATAGGGGCTTCCAGTTCTTATCTATGAAAGAAAATGTTCTGCATGCTCTGTGGGATATGGGAAATACTCCATGTGCATGGGGAGTGTTTCTTTTCATGGGCAAGAAAGAGAGTGCCCCTGCAGGCAACCATCCCAAGTCACTTGTTAACTCCTTTGTGGCAGGGCCTAGCAAAAGCATTTGGAACCTGAGTTATGAATTTATACCACCAGAGTAGCTGCCCTGATTGTTGTCACACCCCAGTACAGGAGTAAGCTGCCAGCATCTCCTTTTCCATCTGTTCTATTATTCTCTTCTAGATACGTTTTAAATGTAAAAAAGTACAGTTCTGTGAGTGTAAATACACAAATACTTGCAACTCAGAATATTTAAAATAAATATCAATTGTTCCAGAATTTCAATTGTCATTTCCATCATTCTCCAATACTACTTTAAGCTGTCTGTATATATTTATTCTGAAGCAAGGGCCATTGATTTCAGCAAAACTTACTTTCAGGGTACACATGCTTAGGATAGCATCCTTTGTATCTGGAGGATGATATAACACTTCATATGAGAATTCCAATGAAATAAAATTTTAATCTTTGCCCTTGAGACTGCTCAATCCACCGTTCAGGCTTAAGAGCTGAAGATGCAGCCTGGACTCCAGGGAAGGGAGCCACATGAAGGCAAAGGTTCAGTGAGGCTGCAGAAAATTTATATCCATCCCAATTGGCTACTGCAGGAGAAAGAGGCAGTGTGCAGAGCTTCAAAAAGTTGCTGAGGGGAGAAAGAAGGGGAAAACTAGTGATGGGAGTTGGAAATGGGGCTAGCAGCAATGCAAAGATTTAAAATATAGTAACAGATCTTAAACAACAGCAATAGAAAAACTAAAATGCATGGGAAAATAAGGTCTTCACCTGGTCCAGAAAGTGCCCTCACCATAGAAGGTCTCGACAGATTTCTGCTGGTTGCATCTGCCTGAAGAACCTTACCAGGACCATCTTTTGTGTTAGTCATCTTGCATCCTGATGAGGTCATCCAGCCTGACATCACAAATTTGCCTGAAGATCAGGGAGATAAACCAAGAGAACTAAAAAAAAGGGGTGGAGTGGGACCCCTTCCATGTAAGCAAGCAGCAAAATAAATACTTTCCTGCTTGCTTACTGGGAATCCACTCAGCTCCAGCCCTCATTTCATTTCACCCACCCCTGGTACATAGGCCAGTCTATATTTCTAAAATAAAAACATAGAGCATAATCCAGCCAAAGTGAAGGGTATTCCCATTTATTTAATAAATCCCATTTATTTCAAAGCAGTAGTTAAACACCTGCTCAGCTGTCTCACATTGAAATCAACGGGCTATAAAAGTCTGTAACTTTGCCTGAATTGTGCACATAATCCTTTTTGGACTGCTAAAATTCTCAATGTGAAAATACTTTGAAGTGCTATGCTCAATTTTATATGATGCGTGTATGACTTTTTTGGACCTTAATTATAATATGTGAAGGTCAAAACTACATCCTGGTGCAATAAAATATAAATTGTAATAAAGAAATTATTCCAGGGGATATGAAAGTATGCTCATCACTCGTTTAATGGTAACTCCATAGTCCTATAATTTCTCAGATGAAGGATTAGAATTTAAAATTAGCTGAAAGATACTTGAGGCAAAGAATCGCTACGTTTTTTCAAACACTCTAGAAATGTGGGGAATGAAGTGCCTTTAACATTCAATTTTTATGAGTAAGAAGTTAAGAACTTCCTTTTGTTAGGAATTTCATACTAGCTTAAACTTACAAATAATTTATTTCAAAACCAAAATGTGACTGTAAGTCATGTATGAATTATTTTTCCACTGCTTCTAAAATACATTACTTGTTCTTATGAATCCTAATAAAAATGTCTGAAAAGATATTGCCAACAGAACAAAAAGGAGTCCTGGGTAATCAGTACATTTCTGTGTAGAATGCTGTCAGATGAAGAATCACCTTTACCTAACCTTACATCTTTTTTACTGGGTGGTCTAAATAAAAGTACTTGGGCTGGTTCATAAATGCAGCTGAGTGTATGAACGGACTCCACTGCAAACTATTGCATGAAGTGGTGGGGGCTAATATGAAAATACTTTCAGTGCTGTTATTGAAGAGCCAGTTTGAAATTCCCTCTCAGCCATGAAGCTCATTAGGTCACTTGGGCCCAGTCACTATTTCTCAGTCTAACCTACCTCATAGGGCTATTATGTGAAAAATGGGTACATGGAGAACCATGTATTTGCTGGAACTCCTTGGAGGAAAGGTGGGTAAAAAGGTGGGTAAAAAAAGGTAAAAAGGCGTAGTGGCTAGACTGTTGGACTGGGTCTCAGGAGACCCAGTTCTAGTCCCCACTCGGCCATGCTGTTCACTGGGTGACTTTGGGCCAGTCACTGACTCTCCGTCTAACCTACTTCACAGGGTTATTGAGAGGATAAAATGGAGAGGAAGAAGATCATGGATGTTGCCTTGAGCTCCTTGGAGGAATGGCAGGATATAAATGTAACAAAACAAACAAAATGTAATGAATATATAAATAAAAAATAAACTAATTATCACTTGATGTTGCAGTCATCAAGCAGCGAGCATGCATGTGTGAACCAGTGGCATCATGCTATGATCTAAGTAAATCAATCAATAATAAATCAATAAGGCTGTTCTAATTCAATTGAACAAACTTTATAGCAGGGACTGATAATGGCTACTTCATATGTCACAGGAAATACATGCCCCTGTTCATCTCCCAAATATCTCCACAGTGATCTCTGGAACACCTGGAGGAGAGATGTATTTCTGTGAATATATAAATCTTAATTGACCCAGGCCATTTGTTTACGTTGTGTTTTCGGTCATGTTTCCCCTCCACATGTTACTGTCAGGAGCGCCCTGGCGGCCTCTTTCAGTAGACTCCAGTAGCCAACTCCAGACACAGACGAAAGGATTCTTTTCAAAGCTTTAATCCTTTTACAGCTTAATGACTCTTTCAGATGCTAATCACCAGCGACTAAAGCAAGGAACAGCAGAGTGGCCTAAGCTTCGAATAGGCAGTTGATCCCCGTTTGAAAGAGAGTCACTTGAAGACCCAGAACTTATGGGCTAGGGAGAGATCCTCCCTCTTTCCCTTGGGTCCATGGGAGGCAGCTGTTGCTTGCGCGCCAAACGGGTGCTACGCCTCCTTTCCACACCCTCCATTGCTCGTCGCTCTCTGCTTCTGCGTCGAGCATCTAGCAAGCCTCGTTCCCGCACGTTCTCACTGCTAGGATCACTATCTCAGGAATGCCGGGGGGAGAAATCTCTCCAGCTGCTGTGCCTGTGAGGGATGAGCTGGCTCCTCTCCCACGGATTGCTGTTCCTCCTCAGAATCAGAACTGCTCTGGGGCTCTATCGGCTCAGTTTCCACCCTGACAATTACAGGACTTCCTGTGGAGACATATAATGGCCAAACAGCTTTTCCTAGAAAGACATGAAGTGGTTCATAGACCCCACATAAAAATTTAAACCATCCTAGAAATATGGAGCAAATGTAGCCCACCTCATTTCCACTACTACTGATAGCAGAAGAATTCTTCAACATGAAGTCCCCTGCTTAAAAATCCTGAAGGAGAATGAATTACTAACTAGGAAACATTGGGCAGAATCTAACAGGACACTGCACTCCCCACCAATTCTGTTCCCCAAGTGAAACTCGCCACTTGTGCAAAGGTGACTTAGCACTTCCAGGAGCAACAGGAAATGGACAGAAACATTTGTTTCTAGAACTGAGCAGATCAGCAGAGCTCACATAAGAGAACTCTACCAAACCGTCCCAATCCAGAAACAAGCATTTCCATTCATTTCAGGGCTTCCTGTAGGAAGCATTACATCTTTGTTGCAGAAGCAATGGGTCCCACTTGTGCAATGGAATTGATGAGAGGGACCACTCCCACAAAGGCCCTGCTGGATACTGACCAATGTATTTAAAAGTATTCTCAGCAAATAAAATATTTCTGAAGTGCTCACTTATGAATATTTACAAATGAAACATTATGCAAATACCACAGGAAAATGAAGAAAGAAGAAAAAGCCCTGCTTAGACCTTTTACAAAGATACTATGTTAGGTTCCAATTCTAAAAAGTCCCAGGAATCGCACACTGGAGACTCCAGCAGCCTTACTGGTTGTACCATGGTGGTAACTCCCCAAACTGATCTCTGTTACACTCCAGGTGCCGCCATTGTGGCCAGAGGATGTGACTGCAGCTACCAGGTCAGCTGAAGTTAGGCAAGAAAAGGGACAAACCTCCTCCTTTTGAGATTCTATCTCGTTTTTATATGTGCATTTTTTTAAAGCTTTTCTTGTTTCCATCAGTATTTTCATCCTTAATGCCAAAATGTAGCTGTAGCCAAATACCACTATGAAAAACAAACAAAAAGAGCTAGTGTAGTGTAGTGGTTAGAGTGTTGGTAGGTCCGGGTTCTAGTCCCCAGTTGGCCATGAAGCTTGCTGGGTGACTTTAGGCCAGTCACTGACTCTCAGCCTAACCTACCTCACAGAGTTCTTGTGAGGATAAAGTGGAGAGGAGGACCATATAAGCTGCCTCGAGTTCCTCGCAAGAGGAAAAAAGGCAGAATATGAATGTAATAAATAAAAATACATTTAAAAATAAATAAAATGGTGATACAATGTTTGCTTAACATGTGAGAAAAGCAGGATACACATGAATAATAATTCAAATATTGACCCAACGTTTATCATATCATTTAAATATAATAAGTTTTTCTTCTGTTTTTCAGCTCCAACAGAAGCTCCTTTGCATCCCCTTTTAGGTATGTCAGTAGTTACTATTGGTTTTCCAGTTATCATTTTATGTTATTATTTGAAAACTGAATATAATACTTAGTTCTGTCTCCGCATTTGCATATTGGGCTTTAAATTGTTGCATCCTGAATACATAACATCTCAAATCTCTTGTCCTCAGGTGCATAAAACAAGCTCTGAGAAAACAGCAAGGGGGATGTTACTGTATTTCTAGATTAATCCCAGATTGGACTGAAAGTCATAACTGAATCTTTTCCAGCTCGTTTTGCATCTCCTAGATGCTTAGTAAAATAGATGACAGATGAACCTAACAGGTGTCTCTCTGTCTCTGATAAATATGTTTGAGCTCTTTTGTTTATGACATTAGCCCTATGCAGACATCTGTATTCTATCCGTAGCGGGAGGTCAGCTGGCTTCACCCCCTCAACAGACACAATCACAGTCCCCTCTCCTTGTGTGTAAGATACAAAAGTATTGTTGTGTTTGCTTTCATGAAAAAGATATCCAAAGTGGTTTTGTGAACACTAACAAAACAGTCTAACTCAAACCATTAACCTGAAACGCTTTTTTTATGCTTTGGGCAGAGATAGTTGCATGTGACTTCTCACTTGGGCAGGATCCATAATGTTCTGTTAGATTTTTTTACTTCATTTTTTAAAAGTAGATTTATAGTCCTCATGGTTGCAGATGTGAACTTGAAAGTATAGGCTGAGTGTTTTATAAAAATCAGAAGATGATTAACAAGAGTCCCAAAGATATGTATCTTTTAAATGAAAAGTTATCTAAATCCATATAACTTTTGGGGGAGACTCAGGTCCGTGATGCAAACTGGAATTTGCTACAGCAAAAAAAAATATTATTGCAGTCTACAGTTAGTTCTTACGTGGTGAATAGCCCTTCTCATGTGGTTCGAACAACCACCATCTTACCTCGATGTGGCAAGATCATCCTGTGCATGGTAACTGCGTCACATCAAAAAGTAATATGTGAAGTGAGCCACACTTTGGCTAATTGTAATAATCTGCCAAACAAGCAAAGATAAGTCTGAAGTTATGGACTGAAAGCAGTGAGTTGATTTGGACAGACGTGAACTTCATTTGCATTATGACTGAAACCTTGAAGCTCAGAGGGCCATAGCAAGAAAAATAAGCACCACTAAGCACAGTCCTGTTACAGTCTTAAAGAAAACTAGTCATCTTAGGTCCTGACTCTGATCTTACATATACTTATGCAAATGAGAAGTAATTCCATTGACCACAGTAGATTTAAAGTTGCATGGAGAGTCCATATATATTAGAAATGTAAAACATGTATTAGGACATCTGATAAGTTCTTTAACCAGTAGTTCAAAACTGGAGAAACTAAAGGGTGGTCACAGAGTCCATGACAGAAAGTTTTCATGGGGGAGAGTGGAGAAGAGAACATGAAGATGAAAACAGCTCACTACTGATCCTGATGTTTTATAAGCTATACAGCCTGATGTTTTAGAAGTTATGCATATTTCATGGGATAGTCTATATATAACAAAAATCCTGTTAGCTTTCCAAAAATCGAAAATAACATACAGGAAGTTGTTTCCAGTGTTAGTCTAACTTAAGTCCCATCCATTTCAAGGAGTTTACTCTAAATAAGACTAACAATGGATATAACCCAAAGCTGTCTTATACTGAGACAGACTGTTGGTCCATCCAGCTCAGTATTGTAGACAGCTGGCAGTGGCTCTCCATGATTTCAAGCAGCAAGCTTTCCAGTCCTACCTGATGCCTGGTATTGAACCCAGGAGCTTTTGCTTGCAAAAGTGTGCACAGTGTGCTCTGCCACTGTGCAGGAAGGGCTGAAAGGCATGCAATAAAGGGAAATAGTACAACTTTAAGAAATGAAAACAAATGTGAGGCGTTAAAGTAGGGGTGGGCAATTTGTGGCTGTTCGGGTCTTTTGTCCATTGGCTATGCTGGCTAGGGCTGATGGGAGTTGTAGGCTAAGACCTCTGGAGGACCACAAGTTGCCCACCCATGTGTTAAAGAGACTGTCCTTCAAACACATCATTTTAGCATAAGGATGACAGCGAGAAAGACGTGTGCACTCATTGGATTGTCAATTATGCTAGGATTTCTGTTCGTTTCATTTTCAGCTGAGATGCACAGTGACAGCATTATATTACGAGATGACTTTGATTCTTATCAAATGCAAGGACTGAATCCTGCAATGTGGTAAGTTTTGTTTCATTTTTACACTTAGTTGGGGAAGGTCTCAAGAGACAATGTGGCTGCTAGAAGCCTATTAATGACATCTTTTACCTCAGGCCAAATTCCCTAAACCTCTACCCCAGCCAAATACACTCAGAACCAGGTCCAGCTTGGGTACAGTATTCCTCTGACACCAAAGTCTTCCTGTTTTATTTCTGGCTGCTTGGACAGTTTATCTGCATTTTGCTGTCTGTATAACCTTCTTCGAAGGACAGATACTGAAGCTGACGCTCAAATATTTCGGCCACCTAATGCGAAGAGAAGACTCTCTGGAAAAGACCCTGATGCTGGGAAAGACTGAAGGCAAAAGGAGAAGGGGACGGCAGAGGATGAGATGGCTAGACAGCATCACTGATGCAATGAATATGAACTTGAGCACGCTCCGGGAGAGAGCGCAGGACAGGAAGGCCTGGCGTGCTATGGTCCATGGAGTCACGAAGAGTCGGACACGACTGAACGACTGAACAACAAATAACCTTCTTCTGGCAAGATCTTAGGGCAACCTCCTGGCATAAGGAGTTGGACTCGATGGTCTTATAGGCCCCTTCCAACCCTACTGTTCTATCATTCTGTGATAACATAGCCACCTGCTCCTTACACTTGATCTTCACCATCTGCGCATGGTTATCCCAAAGAGAAGGAATAGCTTAACATCCAGGCCATAGCTACTATTCACTTTCCCCTCAGCGTTCTCCTACTCCTTCTAAAACACCACACACCAACCAGCAGACCTTCTCCATCCATGTCTACCAACCAAGTAACTCAGCTGTCAACTCCTTAACTGACGTTTCCCAACCACTCTTTCCCACCTAGTTGGAATCCCCAGCCAATCAGGACTGAATTTACCTGATCCCGACCCCATCTGACAATATTCAAAGCGATTGTCTCTCTCTCTCTCACTTCAGAACATCACTAAGCAACTATTACACAGGCCTTTGACAGTAACAGGCCTACTCAGGCTTACTCAGATACATTATTACCTCACAGGGGCCAGACAAAGTCAACAGTATATACAGGGCATTTCTTCACACCTCCAAATACCATAATTAGGACTAAGGAAGCAGCATACACAGGCTGCATACCTCCTAAGTAAGGTCTTTTTCCTCAGCCTACCTGACTATGCAGTAGTGGCCCTAAACTACCCTCCAGTATCAAAATTGGTGGACTAGACTATAAAGTTGCAATCCTACACAGTTACAAGCAGACAATTCCTGTTGATTTCACTGGAGTGTATGCATCTGTACCATCACATGCATTCATCTTCATAGTTTAGTATTCATTCCATGTAAGCTTCCTTTACTGTTGTCACAGTGTAAATTGCCTGTATTGTCATAAGTCATGTTGATATTCAACCTGATGTTCAGACAATGGTATCTCTTATACCATCAGACCTATTCTTCATATCCTACGGCTGTCGGCTTCCTACAGCCTGTAATTCTTTCAAGGGCTCCTTCCATCTGGTTGCTTTTATATCACAGAAGGATTAGCAACATTTAGGGAGACTTTCTAAAAGTCATGAATGCAGTGAAACAATTGTTGCAAGAAGACCCTCTATGTCAGGGGTACAGAACCTCAGTCTTGGGGTGCCAATCCAGAACTCCTGGGGTGCCAATCTAGCCCTCTGGAGTTCCCCAGATGGCCATGTCCCCTTCCCCTTCCCCCACTCCTTTCCTTTGACCTCTAATCACTGGATGTTTTCCCAGCTTTTGTGCAGTTTTCCCCCATTCTAAAAGGTTGAAATACCTCTCCTTAGGCTTAGTTACTGGCTGTAAGAGCTTTATGCTAAAAGATGCTGGTATTTTGGCCCTGTCCCATTTTCCTCTAGCTCCACCCACAACTCCCCCCCCCCCAGCTTCTCTAAAATGGAATTCATCCCTCAGGCTGGAAGAGGATCAGCAGCCCTGCTCTAGGTCTCTCTGGGGTTCTCACATTGAGAGAATGCAAGGTGGCCCTTGCAGTGAGCTTTTTTGAACTGTGTGCCTCTCTGCAAGTTTTTCTCCCTTCTCCATGAGGAAAGAGATATTCAGAAGTGACAGATGAGTGCACATCAGGGGTTATCATGAGTCTAACTCCATTTATATGTACCCTTACTGGTGAGATTCAGGTTGCTGCACTCTCTGTGACTGCTGTCACACTAGTCTGCTGTCAAAGGGCACCCTGACAGAGGAACTACATGAGAAGAAACATTTAAACTCACCCAGACTGGCTTTGAAGCAATGCTGGAATAGGCCAGTTGGGATAGGTATAAATGGGCTCTAAGAGCAGAGACTAGAATTTCACATGTTCAGTTGGCTTTACTTCCATTATCTTCATTCTGTCAGGTCTCTGACCCTTACTCAGTTGAAGAGCGTCATAACAAAATCAGTGTGTCTGTCAGCCAGTCTGAGTCCAGACTGTGATGACAGTGTATAGACCTAGAAATAATAATCCAACATTCTCAACTGCAAAATGCCTAGGAAATATTTCTCTTTGATTGTTAAATAGCAATTTTACCATAATCCCATTCAGGCGTTCTTAAAACGACTTACTTCAACAAATGAGTGAGACAGAGTAGCTCTGAGTAGCTCAACAGTTCTGCCTCCTGGCATCATGCATGTCACATTTCCTCTTCCTGAGGCATCTGAGCAAACATTTGCAGGGAGGATGGCCTTTGCGCATGCATCTGTACACGTGGAGGTTTCCACACAAGCCAGAACCTGGATAGTGCATTGAAATATATTGTTTTAATAATGCCTGAATAAGGCTCATACGAACATAAGAAGAGCCATGCTGGATCAGACCAAGGTTCCATCTAGTTGAGCATGCTGTTCACACAGTGGCCAACCAGCTGTTGACTGGGAACCCACAAGCAGAACACGAGTGCATCAGTACCCTCCTGCCCACGTTCCCCAGAAACTGGTGCACATAGACATACTGCCTCTGATACTGGAAGTAGCATGTAGCCATCAGGGCTAGTAGCCATTGATAGCTTTCTCCTCCAGGAATTTGTCTAACCTGCTTTTAAAGCCATCCAAATCGGTGGCTATCACTACATCTTGTAGTAGTGAATTCCATAGTTTAACTATGTGCAGTGTGAAGAAGTACTTCCTTTTATCTGTCCTGAACCTTCTACCAATCAGCCTCGTGGGATGACACCGGGTTCTAGTATTATGAGAGAAGGAGAAAAATGTCTTCCTATCCACATTTTCCACACCATGCATAATTTTGTACACCTCTATCATGTCTCCCCTTAGTCTTTTTCCAAGCTAAACAATCCCAACTGTTGCTATAGTCCCTTGATCATTTAAGTTGCTCTCCTCTGCACTTTTTCCAGCTCTACAATATCTTTTTTTAGGTGCGGTGACCAGAACTACGTTCAGTATTCTAAGTGTGGTCGCACCATAGATTTGTATATGGGCAGTATTTTATTGGCAGTTTTATTCTCAATTCCCTTCCTAACTTTGCCTAACATAGAGTTTGCCTTTTTTACAGTGGCCACACACTGGGTCATGTAACATCCCATTCACAAGACCATTTTATGGCGCAAAGTTGGAGAGACAAGTCACCGCATGCTTTAATGGGTGTTCTGACAACATTCAAAACTTGAGCAATTCTCTATGGTGTTGTTTTTTTATTGTACATTGCATTCCTGTGGTGTTTTGGTATTAAGCTTTCTAAGATAAATGATTGGGTAATGATGATATACCAGAAAAGGTGTTGCTGGCTGATTTGCCAGCGTTTGTGGTTCTATAAAATGACACTAATTGCACTCAGTAAGGGGATTGCATACTCTATACAATTTGTGTGTGACTATTTTCCATTGCATAGGGGCATAAATTCTATTATGCAACTTACTAAAATAAATATTTAATACAATTTTATATGCTTCATTGGGACAAAAACTGACTGAAGTTACATATAGTTAAGCATCTTAAATAAATATAAACATATATTCTGTATCAAACTGAGTGTATAGATGGATTCTCTTGTTAAAGCTATAGAGGACAGAACAGGAGTGGAAATTTAGGTAGGAATTTTAATGATGGATTTCTACACGTACTACCCTGAATCCTGTTTGCAGAGCAGATTTGTTTCCTGAAGACAGTATTTTAGTAGATGCATTTGTTTTGCTCAGTATAACTCTTGACAAACATAAGGCTTCTTCCATAAATATTCAAATTCAGCCTTTTTATCTGCCAAACAGTAATCGCTATTATTCTATCTCCATTTATGACAAGGTCTGGCCCATATATTTTCCTGGCTGGAAAGCTGACTTAATTTTTCCCCTTTACTGGGGCACCCTATATGTTTTTCTCCCTTGTCTTCTCATTTGAACATTTTACATAGAGCTTTACATTGAACTTTAATATTTCTCTCAAGTTTGGTGCAGGAAGGAATCTACAGTTGAAACATGAAAGAAGAAACTGAGATGTTTTTGCTCTACAGAGCTCTTCTCTCTTTTTAAAGTATATAATATATTTAGGTCATCATTACCAAGAAACGTGTGTGTGAGCAAGAGAGACAGAGAGAGGCGAGAGTAATCTATCTTTCATACAAGTAAAAAAGAAAAGAAATCTTGACATAGATAGTAACGTATAGGTGCCCAATATAAAAACAACAACTGAAGACCCTTTTTGGTGTAAGACATGAAGGTGTGAGAGTCAAATTACACATTACATTAGTTATGTAGTTTTTAGCTGATCCCTCTCCTTGTTTTTACTCTAGAGTAAGTGTGCACAGCTCAAATTTAGACTGGGACCACAGTGCACCAGGAGGAGAGGGTGAACCCTTCTCCCTCTCCAGCTGTTTGCTTCCTGAAATCCCGCCCCCACACCCACCCACTGTGCAGGCATATAGAAAAAAGCCTCTCTTGATTTTATATCCCACAAACTTTGCTTCATTCATTTCATTTCATTAATTATTATGTTTCTATACTGTCAGGTAGGTTCATATTAGGATAGGTGCTCCATCAGGTATTATGGTCCTGAGCCATGTAAGGCTTTATAGGTCAAGACCAGCACTTTGAATTGGGCTTGGAAACATACAAGCTGCTGATGCAATCAGGCTAGAATCAGTGTTATATGCTCAGACCTTCTGACCCCGCTATCAATTTGGCTGCTGCATTTTGCACAAGGTGTAGCTTCTGAACAGTCTTCGAAGGCAACCCCATGTAGAGCGCATTGTAGTAATATAATTTGGAAGTTACCAGAGTGTAGACTACTGAACCCATTTGCTGAATCTTATAAAGACTGGGACTCATGTTTCAAATTCATATTGGTTTAGTTTTTGCTTTTGGAGAGTAGGCGCTTTCAGATATTTAGAAGGCTAAAAAGAAATCCTATTCTGGGTGGTACTATGCTGCTTCATTTTGGGTTTCCCATGCAGCTGCCTTATGATTCTAGGGAGGAAGAGTATCTAAACAAATCTAGGATATGTCAGTAGTAACATCAAACATCTAGAGAAAGTTAATTGAAGCCATTTTCTTATTTGAAATGCAGAAGATTTGAAGTAAGCAGTAAAGGCAATTAAGAGACTTGTGTACAGACACATTTGCTGTATAAACTGAAAATGGTGTCAAGAGGACATGAACCTTGTAGTTGGAAAGTTTCTTTCTTATTAAATGCCCCATTGACACTACTAATATGTTGCTGTCATACCTTTCTTCTTTTTTTGAGGCACCAAATCTGAGCCATTTAATTTTTGAAGTAAGACATTTCAAAGGCAACATGAAGGCTTGGAATCAGGATTTACTCAAAGCTGTTCATCATTTTATAAAGAAAATAATCCTAAAGGAGATAAAAGATGATAAAAAGAGATGTTCCAGCTACCAAGAGCTCTTCACAGTATTTCCTAAACCAGATTATAGAGAAGTAGCCAACCAGCAAAACCACTTTATATGTATAGAGTTTGAGAAATTAAAGCAAGAGAAAAGGCCTAATAAGGTCACCCAGATTAACCTATAACCAGTGCATATGCCTGTGTGCTACATTTACAGAGGATGCTTCCTAGGTACATATTCATAAACTAATAGCAGGATCTTGCATTTTAAGTTCAGCTTTGGGAAAAGGAAGAGTTAAGAGAAAGAAAATTAAACTGATGGTGGCAGTCAAGCTGAAAATGGAGACCAGACTGTAGTTGGCAACTGAACGAACAACAGAAAGTAGAGCTTCTTCTATTGGATTAGCAAGAATAAATATGAAATGCCCTGATGGTGGGGCTTGTCAAGTGGTGATCTCCAGGCTGAACCTGGCCCTTGCAGTTGTCAGTACCTCTCCCTTTGCCCTGTTATTCCCTTTTGGGTTAGGCAAGTGGGAAGGGAGACAATCATCACTGTATGCAGTATAAAGAGAAGGGTCGCCCTCTTGCTGCTGAGCTCAAGTGTCCCCATTTAACCCCAGCACTCTAGTTCAGAAAGCACAAAGAAGAGGGAGAGGGAAAAGGAGCTGGAGCTGACAGTGCCAACAGCACATGCAGTTAATTAGTGAAAATGCTATATCTACAAATGTTCAAATAAATAATGATGATTGCATAATTAATAATTAGTTAAATCTATGGCAGACGTACTAAAAGCATTAAATATACTTACGGAGCAATCCTATCATCCCTGGAGAGTGTTGAACGGAACAAAGGATTTCTTGGATTCCCCCTCCTGAAGCCATAGACACTGTTACAACTTTGGGAGGGGGGCTATATCATCCGATTCCTCCCTCGCAGCAGTGCCTGCTTTCT
The DNA here is from genome assembly GCF_057233095.1 of Heloderma suspectum. Taxonomy (NCBI): domain Eukaryota; kingdom Metazoa; phylum Chordata; class Lepidosauria; order Squamata; family Helodermatidae; genus Heloderma; species Heloderma suspectum. The sequence continues at coordinate 105,839,054 of NC_139464.1, forward strand.
GAGGTTGCAAAAGCTGCCTCAGAGGACCTCAATGAGGTCAAAATGGGGGTGTGCTGTTGAATGGGGAGGGGCGGGGAGAAGCCCAGATACAAAAAATCCCGTGAGATCTATAGCCCTGCCAGAGCACCTCCTCTAGGTGGGGTCAAAGGCCCATCCAGAGAGAAAAAGTTTAAAAGGAGAACCGAGAGCTGAAAATCGCCTCTGTTGCTCCTCCCACCCTGCTGGCAGCAGCCTGGCAGGGTAAAGGATACTCAGAAATCTCTGAGATCGAAGGCTTCCATCTAGAGTAGTATCCAGTGTTGTCCCAGCACTAGTTCTAATGATGTTGCACTAGTGTAAACCAAAGTTTGCACAACAGAACTAGTGCAATGAGGAATTTGGTGCTGAAATTCAGTGTGCAGCACCAAAAAGGACCATTTTTTCTTCAAAACAAAGGTGGTAAATAATGGTGTGATTTCAGTTATTTATTTATTCATTCATTCATTCATTCATTCATTCATTCCATTCATGTCATTTCTATACCGCCCAATAGCCGAAGCCCTCTGGGCGGTTCACAAAAATTAAAACCAAGAAGCACACAGTAAAACAATATAAAATATAAAAGCATTAAAGCCACAATATAACAATACAACCAGAGCAAAACCAGAATAAAACCAAGCAGTAATGCAGAGATTTAAAATACAAATTTAAAACAGCAGAGCTAAAAAACTAGAAAGCTAAAATGCCTGGAAAATAAAAAGGTCTTCGCCTGGTGCCAGAAGGAATACAAGGTAGGTGCCAGGCGAACCTCACTAGGGAGCTCATTCCACAGCCGGGGGTGCCACAGCAGAAAAGGCCCTCCTCCTGGTAGCCACCCGCCTCACTTCCTTTGGCAGGGGCTCACGGAGAAGGCCGCTAAACATGATCAAGGTCCAGGCAGGCACATATGGGAGGAGGAGTTGTTCAGTTGTTAAGTCGTGTCTGACTCTTCGTGACCCCATGGACCATAGCACGCCAGGCCTTCCTGTCCTCCGCTCTCTCCTGGAGTGTGCTCAAGTTCATCTTCATTGCATCGGTGATGCTATCTAGCCATCTCATCCTCTGCCGTCCCCTTCTCCTTTTGCCTTCAATCTTTCCCAGCATCAGGGTCATTTCCAGGGAGTTTTCTTTTTGCGTTAGGTGGCCAAAATATTTGAGCTTCAGTATGTGTCCTTCCAATGAGCAGTCAGGGTTGATTTCCTTTAGGATTGACTGATTTGACCTCCTTGCAGTCCAGGGGACTCGTAAGAGTCTTCTCCAGCACCACAGTTCGAAAGCATTGATTCTTCGGCACTCAGCCTTCCTTATAGTCCAGCTCTCACAGTCATACATTACTACTGGGAAAACCATAGCTTTGATTATACGAACCTTTGTCGGAAAGGTGATGTCCCTGCTTCTTACTATGCTATCTAGGTGTGCCATAGCTTTCCTCCCAAGGAGCAAGCGTCTTTTAATTTCATGGCTATAGTCACCGTCTGCGGTGATCTTGGAGCCGAAGAAAATAAAATCTGTCACTGCTTCCATTTCTTCCCCTTCTATATGCCAGGAAGTGATGGGGCCAGATGCCATGATCTTCGTTTTTTTAATGCTGAGTTTCAAACCAGCTTTTGCACTCTCCACTTTCACCCTCAACAAGAGGCTTTTTAGATGCTCTTTGCTTTCTGCTATTAGAGTGGTATCGTCTGCATATCTGAGGTTGTTGATAATTCTCCTGGCAATCTTAATTCCGAGCTGTGATTCATCCAACCCAGCGTTTCTCATGATGTATTCTGCATATAAATTATATAAGCAGGGCGACAATATACAGCCTTGTCCTACTCCTTTCCCAATTTTGAAGCAATCGGTTGTTCCATGTCTGGTTCTTACTGTTGCTTCTTGTCCCTCATACAGTTTTCTCAGGAGACAGGTAAGGTGGTCTTGTACTCCCATCTCTTTAAGAATTTGTCTCAGTTTGTTGTGATCCACACAATCAAAGGCTTTAGCATAGTCAATGAAGCAGAAATAGACGTTTTTCTGGAATTCTCTTGCTTTCTCCATGATGCAGCGAATGTTGGCGATTTGATCTCTAGTTCCTCTGCCTCTTCGAAACCCCGCTTGTACTTCTAGTAGTTCTTGGTTCATATGCTGCTGAAGCCTAGCTTGTAGGATTTTGAGCATCACCTTGCGAGCATGTGAAATGTGAGCAATTGTGCGGTAGTTTGAACACTCTTTGGCGTTGCCCTTCTTTGGAACTGAAATGTAAACTGACCTTTTCCAGTTTTGTGGCCACTGTTGAGTGTTCCAAATTTGTTGGCATATTGAGTGCAGCACTTTAACAGCATCGTCATCTTCTAGGATTTTAAATAGCTCAGCTGGAATACTGTCATCTCTGCTAGCTTTGTTGTTAGTAATGCTTCCTAAAGCCCACTTGACTTCACTCTCGAGGATGTCCGGCTCAAGTTCAGTGACCGCACTATCATGGCTATCAGGGACATTCAGATCTTTCCTGTATAGTTCTTCTGTGTATTCTTGCCACCCCTTCTTAATCTCATCTGCTTCTGTTAGGTCCCTGCCTTTTTTGTCCTTTATCATGCCCGTCTTTGCACAAAACATTCCCTTGATATCTCCGATTTTCTTGAAAAGATCTCTAGTCTTTCCCATTCTGTTGTTTTCCTCGATTTATTTGTACTGTTCATTTAAGAAGGTCTTCTTGTCTCTCCTTGCTATTCCCTGGAACTCTGCATTCAGTTGGATATATCTTCCCCTTTCTCCCTTGCTTTTCGCTTCCCTTCTTTCCTCAGCTACTTGTAAAGCCTCATCAGACAGCCACTTGGCTTTCTTGCATTTCTTTTTCTTTGGGATGGATTGAGTTGCTGCCTCCTGAACAATGTTACGGACCTCTATCCATAGTTCCTCAGGCACTCTGTCTATCAAGTCTAATCCCTGAAATCTATTCGTCACCTCCACTGTATATTCATAAGGGATATGATTTAGGTCATACCTGAATGGTTTAGTGGTTTTCCCTACGTTCTTCAATTTCAGCCAAAATTTTGCAAGAAGCAGCTCATGATCTGAGCCACAGACAGCTCCAGGTCTTGTTTTTTACTGACTGTATAGAGCTTCTCCATCTTTGGCTGCAAAGGACATAATCAATCTGATTATATGATTATTGACCATGTGGTGATGTCCATGTGTAGAGTTGCCTCTTGTGATGTTGGAAAAGAGTATTTGCTATGATCATTGTGTTCTCTTGGCAAAACTCTATTAGCCTTTGTCCTGCTTCATTTTGTACACCAAGGCCATGCTTGCCTGTTATCCTGGTGATTTCTTGACTTCCTACTTTAGCATTCCAATCCCCTATGATGAAGTGGACATCTTTTTTTGGTGTTAGTTCTAGAAGGTGTTGTAGGTCTTCATAGAACCGATCAACCTCAGCTTCTTCAGCCTCAGTGGTTGGGGCATAGACTTGAATTACTGTGACGTTGAATGGTTTGCCTTGGATTCGTACTGAGATCATTCTGTCATTTTTGAGATTGTACCCCAGTACTGCTTTTCCCACCCTTTTGTTGACTATGAGTGCTACTCCATTTCTTCTAAGGGATTCTTGCCCACAATAGTAGATATGATGGTCACGTGAATTAAATTCGCCCATGCTTGTCCATTTTAGTTCTCTGATTCTCATGATGTCGATGTTCAATCTTGCCATCTCATGTTTGACCACCTCCAGCTTACCTTGATTCATTGATCTTACATTCCAGGTTCCTAAACAATATTGTCCTTTACAGCATCGGATTTTCTTTTCACCGCCAGACACATCCACAGCTGAGTGTCCTTTCGGCTTTGGCCCAGCCGCTTCACTCTTTCTGGCGCTACTTGGAAATACCCTCTGCTCTTCCCCGTAGTATATTGGACACCTTCCGACCTGAGGGGCTCATCTTCCGGTGTCATATCTTTTATCCTTGTGATACATTCCATGGGGTTTTCTTGGCAAGAATCCTGGAGCGGGTTGCCATTTCCTTCTCCAGTGGACCACATTTTGTCAGAACTCTCCGCCATGACCTGTCCGTCTTGGGTGGCCCTGCACGGCATAGCTTATGGCTTCACTGAGTTACGCAAGCCCCTTCGCCACAACAAGGCAGTGATCCATGAAGGGGATATGGGAGGAGGTGATCCTTCAAATAACCTGACTCCAAGCCATTTAGGGCTTTGAATGTTAACACCAGCACTTTGAATCGGGCTCAGAAATGGACTGGCAGCCAGTGCAGCTGGAAATGGACTGGCATAATATGAGCTCGTTGGCCAGTCCCTGTTAACAATCTTGCTGCCCTATTTTGGACTAGCTGAAGTTTCCAGACCATTTTCAAAGGCTGAAATACTGAATAGGATTGATTGTTATAGGCAGTGACTGTTTCAGTTTTTCCAAATACATTATAAATCAGTTGTTGCTCAAGTATATACAGTACTGTACAAAAGTCTTAGGCCACCATTAGATTTGTTGTTTTAGTAATGGTATAATGACCATATATAATTATTTCTCAGTCTCTTCATTAGAATACACCAGAAAATACAGGAAATTTGTATGCAGTATTCAACAATAGAAAAAAAGAAAAGAAAAAACAGCTTCCATAGGCTAAAGTGGCAAGTATTTAGTGTGATCTCCCCTTACACTAGAGTAATAGCAGGCACCTGGCCAGGAATGGTCTTCGTGGAAGGGTAGCAGCCAAGAAACCACTTTTGCAGAAGGGGAGCAAAGTGAAAAGGCTAAGATATGCTAAAGCTCACAAAGATTGGAATGAGGATAGTGGAAAAGAGTATTATGGAGTGATGAATCTAAGTTTGACATTTTGGGGTCCAGTCGTCGACAGTATGTGAGAAGAAGAGTTGGAGAGAGATGGACGAATGAGTGCTTGCGACCTTCAGTGAAACATGGTGGAGGGTCTGTCCTGGTTTGGGGCTGCATTTCTGCCAGTGGTGTTGGCAATCTTGTCCATATTGATGGGATCATGAATGTTGAAAAGTACAGACAGGTTTTAATTCATCATGCCATTCCTTCTGACAGCGCCTGATTCAGAGTGGTTTCATTTTTCAGCCTGATAACGATCCCAAGCACACTGCTAATGCAGTGAAATCATATTTAGCGAGGAAAACAGCTGATAAAACACTGACAGTCATGGACTGGCCTCCAGAGTCCAGACCTGAATATTATAGAGGCAGTATAGGATCACCTGGACAGAGAAATAAATAAAAGACAACCTACATATAAAGAAGAACTCTGGGAAGTGCTGAAAGAAGCCTCGTATAATATACCAGAAGATTACTTCAAAAAACTTCAGGATAGTCTCCCCCAAAGAGTTCAAGATGTGCTTAGAGCCAAGGGAGGTCACACTAAATACTGACTTTTGCCTGTACATATTTCCTGTATTTTCTGTTTGTATCTTAACACAGAGACCGAAAAATAATTATGGATGGTCATTAAAACTTTGCTAAAACAACAAAGCTGGTGGTGGCCTAAGACTTTTGCACAGTACTGTATCTCTAAGATCCAATTTTGAATTATTAATTACAGGGTCTTCCTTGTGTAAATACATGATTCTAGAATATGGAAAGCTTTTCTTTCAAATAGAAATTGAAACTACAACTTCTGGTCCTCCAGGTGTTTCGTCCTACAATGACCATCTTTCCTATGCTGACTAGGGCTGATGGGAGTTGTGGGCCAAAACATCTGGAAGGCTACAGGTACTCCACCCCTGTTCTAGATTATTAAGAGCCAATTTGAAATAGATTTTTTTAGAAGATAATTTATCTATTCCACACAGACTGTATGAAATATATCCCGTCACAGACAATAAATGTGACAAATGCAAATCAAATCATGCAAATTTTATGCTCAGGTTTTGGTCATGTCTGTATGCTCAAAAAGTCTAGCTAAAATTCAGGAAATGTCAGGTTACAATATTCCTCTTGATGCCAAAGATTCTCTTGAGATATTTTAAAGGTGTGGTGGAACCAGTAAACTAGCATATGGAATTAATATTTTATGTGCTTGCTGCAGCTCAGATCTGCATTGGAACTCACTGGAAAACATCACAAATTCCCTCAATTCCAATGTGGGTATTTTTTAAATGGGATGCTGCATTGCATTGTTAATAAAATTAACTTATCTTTCAAGAAGCTATTCAGGAACTCAAACTAACAGGTTTTTAGAAAGATGGTCACTGTTCATAAGCATTTGCAACAATTGCTTTACAGACACACCAGTCACTTTTTCCTTATTTTAGAAGTTTTGATTGATTTAAAAACAAACATATCTTTCCTTTCTTCCTTTTTTGTTTTTTTCTATTGTAGTTTATATTTATGTAATGATTAAGCTATTTAGATTATACACAGGTATTGACTGGAATCATTTGGGTGTCTTATATGTGTCTAGTACATGAATTGCTGGCCAGCAGGACATTTTGAAAGGAGTGCTTGCCCTTCCACAATGACACTTTTAAACTGGTCTGACCATAATGTGCAACAAACCCCTGATGGTCACTTCTATTAGAGAAAAACAATTCAGTGATTTCAGGGGTGATTTTCAGTGGAGAAATGGCACAGGAGAGTGCTTAACCCTCTCCCTTCCACTGTTTTTTTTGATTGAATACCTTCTCCAAAGCTGTCTTTCTTCTATTCAGGATTTATTTGAAGGCTGATATTTGGGGAAATGTGGCTTCAAACTTTACAACCCCCATTTTTCATCCCCAGATAAGGAGCAGTAACACAAGCTTTATAGAGCTATAGGTGGTCCTCATTATATGGCTGGTGGGCTATATTCAGTTTGTTGGGCAAAGGTTGGAAGGCCTATTCAAACTGTTAACTCATAATGACAGAGTACTGGGTTATAAAGTGGCTCTGGGCACAATCCAATGTCCTACCCATGCAAAGGCTTCTTGTTCTCTTCTTTGGAGGGAAATGTTCTTTGCAATCACAGTGATTTCCCCATTGCATGCATGAAGATTTTCATCTTTCCCACAGAAGTGAACACACCTAAAGAGATGCAGAACAGTATGTTCCATCAATAATTCATCATTTCAAGGAAAAGCACCTCAGAAATCAAGTATCTGCCATTATGCTTATCAGCACTCTTCAATCGATAGGGATTGTGAAATGGACAGTGCTAACCATTGTGCTGACATAACAACTAGCATTTTTTTAAAATTCCCACATGAGACAATATTCAACGTAACATTGGGGTTAAGGAAACCATATTTCCCTAACAGGCAGTCATTTTAATAACAACACATCTACAACCTCATGTTCATGGGTAGTCTTTTGGCAGTCTACCCTTGTATTGAGTCCATCTGTTGCAGTGGCATCATGCCTTTTAATGAATTGATCCAGTCTTTTTGCAGAGGTCTAGATGCCTAGCAACTGTTGTACAATTATTTCAGCAGGAGCTTGTTTCATTTTTATGCATGCCTAGTGCTAGATGTGGTTTCTAGGTCCTCTTTAGGAAACCCAAAATGTTACCCACTTTGAATTCTCAGTTCAGTAAAAATGTATAACAATAAGTTAGCAGAACCGCTTCATTTTTTTTTTAAAGACAATCAGTTAGATGCACCATCATTTGTTCCAGCTTTGGATTGTTTTTGTCAAGTTAATCCTTTCAATTTATCCAGTCCCCTGGTGGATCTACTGTCTAACCAAGAGTGAACAAATGTGGGTTGGAGCGGAGTATATACGGGTTCAGTCACGCAGGTCTTTGGGGAGCCATCTGCAAATAAATAAAAATACCTCTTAAACATCTAAGGCAATCAGTGTGACAGAGGCCTTATAACATCAGCCCTACACACATTGTTGAATGTATTACTGTGAAGCTAAATTTTCTATTCAACCTTAAGCAAATTTCAGTAACCAAAGAGGAAAGGAATACCCAATAAGATTTGCAATAATACTTGGTTCAGATACAAAATGCACACGTACTTATTACTTCTGTAAACAAGGAATACATATATCTGGGTAAATCTATAATTATGTTCACTTTGATCATTTTAATTGTGGACTTTAATAATCAAGATACAAATCAGTATGAACAGAAGTGAACAACTTTGGGAAGGGAGAAGCTGGCAGATGTAGCCAAGGTATATGCAATAATAGGTAAAGCAGATATACTACATTTATTTCATGGTGACCATGTAGCAGAAGCCAGAGTCAACCACAGCAATATGCACACATGATTTACACAAGGTGAAATAAATATGTATATTCTTCTCACACATTATGGGATATGCTGCAAATGCATACTGTTTCATTGTTGTTGTTGTTCAGTCGTTCAGTCGTGTCCGACTCTTCGTGACCCCATGGACCATAGCACGCCAGGCCTTCCTGTCCTGCGCTCTCTCCCGGAGCGTGCTCAAGTTCATATTCATTGCATCGGTGATGCTATCTAGCCATCTCATCCTCTGCCGTCCCCTTCTCCTTTTGCCTTCAGTCTTTCCCAGCATCAGGGTCTTTTCCAGGGAGTTTTCTCTTCGCATTAGGTGGCCAAAATATTGGAGCTTCAGCTTCATTATCTGTCCTTCCAATGAGCAGTCAGGGTTGATTTCCTTTAGGATTGACTGATTTGACCTCCTTGCAGTCCAGGGGACTCGTAAGAGTCTTCTCCAGCACCACAGTTCGAAAGCATCAATTCTTCGGCGCTCAGCCTTCCTTATAGTCCAGCTCTGTAAATATGAAGTAGCCGCCCTAGATGGTAAGGCTTTCTGAACAGGTCCATGCCATATATGGAGAGATAGACAAATCCATATATTTCTGGTCCATGTTTTGCATGTATTCCATCACAAGTCTGCTCCATCCAATTTCTGTATCAGTTTCTGATGTTTTTTTGAAACTTCACAAGCATTCGCATTTATTTTTGTACATAATTTCTCCCCCCCACACACACACACATTTTGTACACAGTTTCTTCTAACATGCATTTTTATATGCAACTTTTCCTAATATAGCCAATTCTGTACATAATGTTTTAACTGAGAGCTGTGACGGAAAATACAATGAAGTGTTCAGTTCGAAGGATAATTGTGTTCTGATCAGCATATTCATCAGTAAAGTGTAAAGTAGGCCAGTCCACTTAGAAATACAGACCCAAAAAATCTCCTATCCCTACATATGTGTGTTCAGCACAGTGCCCAGCACATGTTTAGTGCACAAGAAGTAGCAGAGTATTTGTAGCAGAATTAGAAGAAATATTCTTTGAATGAAAACAGTATTATTAGAATTCTTTAAATGGTCAAAAGATTAGGCTATTTTTGGAATACGGCTGTAAGGGAAGAAGCCAGGCTGATAATGGGACAGTTTTGCTGTCCTTTTGCTGTCAATATATGATGATGCCAGGATTGAGTATCAAGTATTTTTCAATGTACAGATACATTTCCCAGTAGTTGAAATATAACATTTCTAAAGTTCTCCTGATTGTTTCAGCTGTTAGGTATTGTAGTCAATTGGGCTGTATATATTTGTTACATTTGAAAGTAAACATGAACATAGTTGAAAAAGCCCTATTTGTGTGTTTTAAATCTTTTGAATCTGTATTATCAGTGTGTTTTGGTGTGTGTGTGTGGGGGGGGGTAGCAGGGGTGGGGAGTGGTGCAAGATTTTGGTTTGCTTTCTTAAAGGAATGTCAAAGGCAAGTCAAATAAAAATTCTGATTTGGATGGTAATTTGTTCATTAACCATGTTCTTAAACAATCCCTTCCTTCTAAAAGTCAGAATGTTCAAGTCTCTTTGTTTCATTTGTTATTCAGTGTTTCCTCCTCAACTGTGTTCTGTTTTCCTGTAGGTTTGAATGTAGTAATTGTGAGGTTGGAGACCAGTGTGGTGTAATTATGCATGGCAGTGCTGTCACTTTCTGTGAGCCATACGGGCCAAGAGAATTGGTAAGTGGCTGTTTGCTAATTTGACTGATTTGTGAGATTTTGCTCTTTAAATTTAGAGCCTGTCAGTTCGCTTTATGTGTCACCTTTAACTTTATAGTGTGTGGGGGGGTCTGGCTCCTTTCATTAGCCCTGTTACTTATTTGTACTTCTCCCCAAATCGTTCTTTTTTCCATTCCAAGGTATTCTTCCAAAAGATTTTACTGCCTTAAGCATTCATAGTATATTTCTTGTTTTGCTTCTGCATTCAAGCCCAGACAAGCTTGCAACGTAGAATTAATCATCTAAAGTTCTGGCTGCACAGCAAGGGCACTGCTGGCATCATCACAGAATGAGCTGTCCAGTGGCAGAATATAATGCTTTAAAAGGGAAAGCGTCTGTGTCACCCTGTCTGCTGCTGTCAGGGTGTGGATAGCAAGACCTTGAGATACTAGATGCGAAACGTTTTTCATTAATGTTGTTAGCTCCATTAACTATGCATAATTAAAAGTAGGAATAAAACAGCTGAAGATTTAGTTGTCCGAATGTGCCAACTGTTAATTCTTTCTGCCACAACCGCACATAATTCTAGATGAATAATATTATATCCATGTTAGCAGATATATCTGTTTCAGATACTGATAAACTGAAGGATATCTTTTTCAACACAGAGCTTGCACAGGAACAGTCAAGGAATATTAGTTAAAATAACTAGTTGCTCTAAATCAGCCTTCCCCAACCTGGTGCCCATTGGCCATGGTGGCTGGGAGTTGTAGTCCCAACACATCTGGAGGGCACCAGGTTGGGGAAGGCTATTCTAAATTATATTTATATTAATAAATAACAGCTTATAAAAACTGGCATCAATTATCATTTTACTGTTTGGAATTGTTAATGTGTTGGTCAAGTGACAAGGGGCAAATACATTAAATAATTAAATTCTCATTTCAATATTTCCCTTTAAATTGTACAGTTTTGTTATTTTTTATATGTTTGGGTTGCTATAACATTTTCTGAGATGATAGTGGGTTTGACAGGTTAATTACACAAGTGAAGGGGGAATGTCTTCTTCTATGCTGCCTGCCAATCTGAAGTTTTTATAAGTACTTTTATTATACATAAATGTGTTGTAATCAAGTATGCCTCTTTAGTTCATTAAAAAGGTTTTTAATCAGTTAATCTCACCCAGCCTTCCCTAACCTGGTTTCCCTCCAGGTGTGTTGGTGGCCATTTTGGCTGGGGATGTTGGGAGTTGTAGTCCAACACATATGGAAGGCACCAGGCTTGGGGAGGCTGATGTAACCAATGACTCGATTAAAGGCTGCAGCCCTGATAATTTTGCAGTATATTCTTTTGCTTTTGAACTGTAATACTTTACATTCAGAAAATATGATCATAGAAATACTTCCATATGGCTAGTGATCCCATCACAGCCATAAAGTTCGGAAGTACTCCTAATATGCCTTGCCCTTTTTACTATGATAGTTTCCCCTTCTCCATTTAAAGTTCCTGATGGCTACTGGAACACAGGGCAAAGTACAAATTGGTGCAGTCAAGTCATGTGGTGAGTATTCAGGTCGGGGCAGCAGTGGCTTGCCGTAGGGAGACAGTTTTTGGTTGTATAACGGCAAGCACCATATTTACCATAGCACTTAGCCACTGAAGACATTTCTACTATTAAGAAAAAGGCAAAGAATATGTAGCTTCTGAATGGTAAATTAGCAATAATTTTAAAAAAGGTGAAGAGAAACATTCTACATTTTTCATTTTGCCAATGATACCCTTGGCTAAGATGGTCCAAATATTCCCATTTGTATTCATAAGAAAAATACAATAAACCAATGTGTTTGCTGGTTTAGTGCAACGTTTCTTCTTTTTCTTCTTCTGTAGACCACTAATGGCCTTAACACAACCACAGCTTCTGTACTCCAGTTTTCAATTGGTAAGTTGATGTATGGTGACTTCAGGGTTTTAAAAAATAGTTATCAAAAATACAACTCAAGTTTATACAGATTTTTTTAAATGCATATCATGGAAAGTTAACCAAAAATTGCCATACTGTAATCAGTTCACATATGCTGGAAATAGAGATGTTTCTAGAAGAGATAAGAAAAGGAATTTCTGCGTTATTTGTTTCTTTTAAAGCAGGGGTGGGCAACTTGTGGCCCTCCAGATGTTTTGTCCTACATCCCATGATCCCTCATGATTGGCTGTGCTGGCTTGGGCTGATGGGAGTTGTAGGCCAAAACGTCTGGAGGTCCACAAAGTTGCCACCTCTGTTTTATGTAGTCACTATTGTTTCATACCTTTCAATTGAGCGTAGTGGGTTGAATCCAATGTTAGTGTAACCTAAGCCCTATTCATTTCAATGGGTCTACTCTAAGTAGGAGTAACCTTGGATACAACCAATTATCTTTTTCCACAGGGCCTTAACTAATATAGAATTACTTCAATCACATCTATTTTGTTTTCTATACTACAAATTCTAATCCTGTTGTGCCAGCGTACAGCTATGGAAATCAAGCTGGAATCTTTTTGTACTCAAATAAATAAATAAATAAATAAATAACTAGTAAACAGCTAGTTAAAACCTGCTATGAATTATTGTATATTTGTATGGTATGTTAGGCAAAAAAAGGGAAGTGGTGACTGTAGTCTTTGACAGGCATAGAAAAATATTAATTTTTGCAAACATGATTCAATTAAATGTGTGTGGAAGGAAAATATTTTACTGTACAGATAACTCAGTAAGTCTAAAGAAGCAATGTTGACTACTTCCTCTGTGGTTTTCTAGAAATGTATTTTCAAATTAAATTCTCATTTTTAACAAGTAATTTGTCTAGAAGGATATACCTCAGTAGGGTTGTGATTAAACTGTGGAGATCTTTGCTGGAAATGAAAACTATCAATTAGATTGACACCGGGGTGGGTTTTCCCCCTACTTTGAATTAAATCTAGATGCCGGAAGGTTCCAGAAATATGTTACACATTTGTATTTTACTTTGACTTATGTATCAGACTTTTTTTTATACCACTTGGATAAATAATAGTATTGAAATTAATAACTCAGCTAAGAGGCCAGTGGTGAGCTCTGAAGCTGCCCCCACCCCCACCCCCACCCCCACCCCGGCTCTCTCAACCACAATGCTTAGCTTTCCACCTCTGCAAATCCTGCACATTGCGATGCTTTAACACTGTCAGCTTTTTGTTGCAAAGTTAATACTGCCATGTACTTTGGGAAAAGAAGGAAGGTCTACTTTCCAGCCAAATGTGTATTCCAGGATGCACCAACCATAGGGTGTATTATGTAACAGAAAATAGGCTTGTACATGTGCCCAGTAAGAATGTGGGAAATGCTTTCCACCAACATATGCAGCACTGCAATCAGTTGTGCCTAATTTAAGAAGTCAGATTTCTGGCAAATGGTCCAAGAAATAGAGGGAACCAACAGTGGGATCTTATCAGTGTTTACTCATAGGTAGGTTTCACTGAGTTCCATGAGGATTATTCCCAAGTAAGTGTACATACAGTTAGAGCCAAAATGAATGCAATAAGTCAAGCAAAGAATCAAAACATGATGTATTTATTTATTACTACATTTATATCCTGGATTTTCTCCAAGGAGCTCAAGGCAGCATACATGGTTCCCTCCTCTCCCCATTTTATCTTCACAAAAACCCTTTGAGGTTGGTTAGGCTGAGAGATAGTGACTGGCGTAAGGTCACCCATTGAGCTTATGGGTGAGTGGAGATTTTGAACCCAGGTCTCCCCAATTCTAGTCTGACACTGTAGCCACTACACCATGGGTAGGCATTGCAGTGTCCTCCAGATGTTTTGGACTACAGCTCCCATAATAGGCTATGCTAGCTGGGGCTGATGGGAGTTATGTCTGGAGGCACCAAGTTGCCCATCCCTACACTACATCAGCCCTGCAGTGAATACTTGCAGGAGATATGTACCAATCTCTCATATGTAGGGCTGTTGAGGGTGAGGGAAAGAAATACCCTCAAAGAAAGAAAGTTTGAAGGCTTGAGGAATAAGCATTGTTGTAATACCAACTGCAGGGAGGGAGGATTGAGGAAAAGGCAGCTGATCAAGGAATGAAGATGTGAAGCTGTTTAGGGTTAAGTCAGTTAGAACCTTTTCCCTTTGGAATGTGCTGCTGGTAGTGGGTTGGTTTTTTTTTTTTAATGTGGGAGAGCATTCAATTATTCAGATTCCCACCTGCAGTCTAAAGCCATACCGTCCAGCAGCAGGTACTTCAAGTAAGGCTGCTGATCATCATGTCTTTCAGCTGTTAACACTTTCTTTCTGCTTGTTTTAAAGCATTTTTCAAGATCCTAATACTCTGTACGTTATGGTAGTTACTGACTGTGCATTGAATACCCTGGGCAACAGCTGAATGCATGTCTTTCAGCTAGCTCTTTTCCACTGCCAAAATACCAGGCTTGAATGGAGTAATTTTGAGTTAAGAGGAATGGATAATGGCTAAGGATTTAAGCAAAAATGGCCCAGATTTCATGCTAAATCCAAAAGCTTCTTAGATGATGTATATGAAAGGATAATTTCCCTGAGACAATTTCATTAAATGCAGTTTCAAGTGGTACCACATGTTCAATCACTGCTGGGCTCTACTAAAGACAAGCATCCAAAATATGGAGCTGCTGATAGTTATTTAATAGAGGAGATAAACAGTTTTTCCTGCCGGTTTATTTACTTGTCAACTTACTGACCCATGAAACCATTTTTTATCATTCACGGAGATAGCTTTCACTATGTATAAATGCAGATTCAAACTAGGATGTCTGATGTCTGTGTTCACTAAGAATTATTATAAATTGTTGCTGGTGCTTCTTAATTCAAATGCTTTCCTGCTTTTCTTCCTATCTGCCCCAGTGTCAGATTATTTCCAACTATTTTTACATTTTCCTCCTTGTACGTTAGTACATTTCAGCAAGATGAAGTGCTCTGAGTTACTATAATGTGCAATGGGATTACTCCTAATTAAGATATTTAAAGGCAGCACCTTAGGGATCTTTTCAAGCAGAGTTTTTAATTGCACTGTTTAGGGCTGAGGAGGATCACACGAGAGTTTTAAAGCTCAGCTGCCATGAGATATTAGCATGGTTCATTAGCCAAAATAGTCTCTACATCTCACTCACAAAGCCAGTGTTCTCTCCTTAGTGATGTCCCTGGACGTCCCCCGAACATGATCATTCATAGCCCATCTGTGGAAGGTGACTCACAATAATGATGGATTAATGACTGAACTGATGTACATGTAGACAGCAGGGAAGAGGGAAAGTGCTCTAACAGAGACAGAAGCTGGGCATGAGCTCTTAGTTTAAATGTAAAGTGGCATTTTAATGTCTGAGAACTGGCAAATGCGAATGTGTTTTCTGTATGAGCTGTGTTTTGTAGAGATGTACATTGCTTGGAATTTAAAAAAGAAGTTTCAAGATGTGTGATTTAGAAATTTGGGGGAATCAGCTGTAGGAGCAGCCAGTACCTTGCCACCTGCTACTATTCCTTCCCAAACATATACATCTGTAGAGATGTGGTGACACTCACATTCCTGTCAGATGTAAAAACATATTGACATGTATATGGGATGTGCATTGGATTTGGATGAAGCCTGAACAGAATACAAGCCCCTTCAGACCATTGCTGGTGCTTCCTTAGGCAAACTGGGCTTCCCTCTGAAGCTACCAGAACTGAAGCAGGGCCAGAACAAAGCTTCATTACCAATTCATGTTTCAGAGATGCAGACATTCTGTCTCCTCTCCAAATAGTGTCATTTGGTTTCATTTCTCAAAAACGCTGATGAGCAGGGAGAGTGGGGAAAGGGAGGGTGAGGGAGGTTGAGTGACTGAGAGGTCCACTTTCTAATCCTAGGGTACATTTTACCACGGACTCCAATCACTGTGCTTTGGGGAAGGGCAAGGATTGGGACTGGGAGATGGCCATTCTTCCAGTGCCACCAGGCTTCACTATGAAAAAAGCCTTAAACTGGTTTTCAGTCGTCATAACTCACTAGCCCCTGGAACTATCCTTCTGAAACTTTGCAGATGGCTTACCTGGAGAAATCTCTATGATGTGTACCATTTTCATACAAATTGCCAAAAAAATGGGGTGAGAGAAGGGGCTCCCAATCACTTTCCCCTCTGCCCCCCCCCCAATTTGAGAACTTCCCATCCACATGAAGCACTTTACCTATCCCTTGAAATGTTGCTGTTTTCTTACGTAGGGATACATTTAGGCTGCCTGTAATTTTCAGAACACTGGTCTACAAGAAACATAGGGGCATAAATCCATCCTCTTCTGCATAACCTCAAAATATCAAGGTTGTTCTTGCACAAAACCCCTTGTGTCTGTTCATCTGAAACGTGGCAGGCCCTCAGAATGGGCAACTATCCCTGCAAAGTTATCAGCAATTCCCTTTAAAAAAAAAATCAAAATATAAAGGCATATAGCATAAGAAGACATAAATCTCTTTTTTTTGATATTTGGCATGTGTAATCCCCTCCTAAGGGGCTACTATGCCTGCAAATGGCATCCAAAGAGAGAGAGAAAGTTATTGTGATTTTTAAATTTCCCATGATAGTCAATGGGAGACATGAATCTTTGGACTTCCAGCCCTCAGCTCGGGGTTGGTACCTGCATCAAAGTAGGGAGCCTCCAAATTGGTCTGAATTCTGGGTCAAAACTGGGGGTAGGAGTTGTAGTCCAACCCATCTGGTGCCAGTCTGGGGAAAGCTGCTGTAGCAAATACCCCAGAGCAGAAAAGTAAAGGGTAAGAAGAAGGATGAGGGAGAGAGACAATAGGCCATAGGCTCAGTGACAGTCTCTTACTGCTTTCTTAACATTAAAAGTAAAGTTAGGTTCTCCAAGTTGAAACCTGGCAATCCTGAGAGTTGGTTGTCTCTGTAGTGCACACTCAGGTGATGAGGGAAATGTTACTGAGATTTCTGATTCAGTGCAGATGCATGAAAAGGAAAGCAAAAGATAAACAGAGGCTACAGATAATAGTTCTCCAAGTGACTGCATGTAGTCCACAATGCTAAATTATCACTTGGTAAATGGTCTATTTGTAGTCACCCAAAATATCACAAGTTTTCACTGCGGAACTATTCTAGTGTTGTTGTTTTAAAGAATGTATACTCCCCCATTAAAAAATACAAGGATTTTTGCAACTAAATGTAATACGGGAGCTTTGGCTACAAAAATTAGACCATCTTCACAAGCTATTTGAGATAAATTATTGGTATCTGGAAACACTACTTACTGGGTAAATGCTAGAACACCTTACATGGGATAATAGTCCAGTCCTATACATGTTTACTCGGATATGACCCATTGACTTCAATTGGGTTTAATCTCCTGGCAAGTGTATATATGATTGCAACTTAGACAGCAGACTGATTTTCACATGCAAAAGACAAACGGGGGGAAAACATGAACTATATTGTTCAAGCATGTTTTGTACAAACAAGCTAGACCAGAGAAAACAGCTTAATATTGATTAGGGATTTACAAATATCAGGTTGGCTTACCAAGGCAAACTATGGTTTAGTGTTATGTCTGAATCAGTCCAATGAATATTTGACCTAAATGGTTTCTGTTATTTTTCATGAGCAACTAAGGCTGATGGGAAGGTGGCTGGGGATATTATGGAGACTGTTTTTGCTCAGCATATCCAGATGCTTGAGGCATTTGCTGAAACAAAACATGTATGTTATCTGTTTAAGAGCTGCACAGATCTTTAGATATACATTGTTTTCTTTCCATTGTTTCTATCGGGTATGAGACTATTAGAATTTTATTTTTAAAAAGCTAAGTGCCTGGGTTTTTTTAATATGTTCTCATCATAATAAGTTTAGACAAATCATTCCTTCATTATAAAAAGCCTATGGGTGAATTTTGATATTCCAAACTTCAGAGTTGGCTTGTCTCTTAATCCTCTTATATGAGGGACTCAGAAAGGAGATGTGTTCCCTTCTTGAACAAATATTTCTGCCCTAAGATTGAGCTTTTTCCTGTGATTCCTATACAAAGAAACTCAGTCAAATGGAATTCCATAAGAGAAAGTAGTCTCTTGATAGTGTGGAGATTCTACTGTCATTAAGCAGCAGTAGCTGCTTGTGTGGTATCTCAGAGCAACAATGTGGGACGCGGATGCTGCACTGAAAAGCAACGTAGCATCTGGAGGCCAAGGAATAAATTTGGTCTTTAGTCAGTGTCAGTTTGGCATTTTACCAAGCACCTGGAAGGCAACAGTACTTACCTGGCATGACACTTATTGACAGTAGATCATTTTCTAGGTCTTTCCAGGGTTAGGGGATGGTGGGGCACTGACCAGTGTGGCAGAAGAGGTAAGCCATTGCTGAGTCCCTTAAGCAGGCCAAATGTTACAGGCCCAGGTCACAGGCAGTCAAGTAAGAGGATGAGTATAACAAAGGAAGATGACGCAGGACAAGATGAGGAGTTGGTATATGGGCAGGTGCAGGAGGCAGGCAGGGGAGTAGCCCAGTGACTTTCCATATTGACACATCGCTCAGACTTTGGAACTGATGCATGCTATGGGAATAAAAGTAACCAAGGGTCTCAAGCTGGGACTTCTTGCAGTCAGGCTCCAGTGCATTACCTCCTGAGTTGGCCTGACATTGCCAGCCCTCCAGGGCCCACTGCAAACTATGATGCCTGCTGGGCCTCCATTCCAGGCCTCCAGTGGCGACAGTTCTACCACTAAAGATCTTCTAGAAGATGATTTTAATATCCACAACACATGGAAACTACGTTGGCTAGGAAACTGTCCTCCACAATGATGACACTTGCCCTGCATCTTGGAAAAACCACCTGGATTTGACCAGCCCCATGCGATATGGACAACCTTGAACTGAATTCGCACGGGTCATGGAAGATGTGCAGATGCCCTTTATAAATGGGGCGAAATAACATCATCAAATTATGATTGTGGGGATGAAAAACAAACTATCCAACACATAGTGAAAGAGTGTCAAAACCGAGCCTGCAATGGAGACTTTGCTGATTTCCTGGCTGTGACAACTGAAGAAAAACTATATCTGTGACCTAGATATACGTTTGTGATCTTCCTGTCTATATTTTATATTTTATATTTCATATTTATTACGCTCCATGTTTTTATTGTAACGCGATGTGAATGTGCCATACGATAACGAAATAAGTGGCAACAGTTGCAGCTGCCATCTTAGTTTTCTCAAAATGTTCTGTTTTATGCATTTTTGGAGATTTAGGATAAATAGTAAAGCAATGAAAATAAGCCACAACAAATCAGCCTTCCAGTTTAGCACACTGAGTCTTCGGTTTGGCAAATTCCATTTTGCTTCCTTTGGAAGCAGAAGCATGTGCCATTATGGGATTAGTTTTTCTTGGATAATAAATACTGGTTTATAAAGAGATTATAAAAATAATCTTCACTGGAATATTGTATTGGAATAGAATTTTTTGTTTAAGTAAAATTATTCCAGTTATTTGATCAGTAGATATTTAGAAAAAAAATATAGTTTTCCTTCGGAATGATTTATAAGGGGTTTGGGAGGTTTTTTTGGTTTTCACACTGTTCTTTTAGAAAAGCACTGTGTAAAATGCCACAAAGGATTAGAAAAGCACTGTGTAAAATGCCACAAAGAGGGAGAATCACAATTATAATATAAAAATGATCACATTATTCTCATTTAGCTCCTTCGCATCCCATGCTAGCAAGGGCATGCTGGGAGTTGTAGGACTTTTTTCCTTCTTAACATGCATAGGATTGTGCCCTAATATATGTGAAATGCATAGATAATGGAATTATTCATTCGAAGTTCCATTGGCATCAGTATCTCAGATGGACACAAAGTGCTATTCAAAAGGCAGCATTTTAGGGATTGATGTCAGTGTGTAAAAGAAAGATGGAATTAATTGTTAACGTTCTGCTAGGGGAGCATTAAGCAATCTTTTAAGGTCTCTATAAAACTAATAATACTTATGAAGATTTGGTGCTCCAGCACAGAAATACCTAGAATGGGACTTACTATCCAAGTGTTAAAGGTCCCATCAGTTTGAGAGACAGAGCTGAGATCATTGCCTTAACCTGACAGATATTCTGCTCTGCACATACCCAACTTTATTCGTTAAGTAACCAAATAAATAAGAATAGGAAATTGTAGCTTTAATTCACTGAAAGCTAATTAATTAATACCAATCAAGTGGTGGCAGTAACATAAGCCATAATATAAATTTAAAGTAGTTACTGGACTATCCAAAAACTAAGAATCAGTCACCTGTCCGTACATGCAGATATATTAGTTTGGGTGGGGATTTTTTTTTTTTCTGGTTCTGGTTCTACAACTTGTGCAATTTTACAGATACGTTCTCATATCTGTTCAATTCCTGTTCCAAGATGTGTTTCCCTTGAAGAGCAGAACAAAGCCAGCTCTTTTGTTTGTGCAGTCCATTGAATCACTTGCAGTGGCTCTCAAGGGATTCTCTAGAGGTTCAGGGCATCACAGCTCACGGTAACGAACATAAAATTGCTCTCTTCACAGATTACAACCTGCTTATCTGAGTAAAACACAAGCCTCCATTTGACACTGTGGACTGCTGGGAGTATATCTGCTTTCCATAAACATGGCATAGTCAAAGGCTATTCCCTCAGGCACCTACCAATGAGACTCTAATTAAGTGCCTCTGCCTGTCGTCTCAAAGGCATTCAAGCACCTGGAAGTATAAAATTCATACAGTTCAGCTATGTTAAGATAAACTACATGTGCAGCCTCTTTGGTGGAGTCTCCCTAAGTGGCCATCTTTTAATTCCGTGCTTGCCTGAGTAATCATTGTAATCAGAATGAATGTTCTTTTCTGACATTTGTGTTTCCTAGCTGTTTTCTGACGGTATTTAATAGTGCATCCAAGTTGTGCTGTTTTAACTGAGCAAGGAAGAGCAAAGGGAGGAACAAAGCAGGAGTGAATAGGCTACATGCACAAGTACACTGCTTGTTCACATTGTGGTTTAGTAAGCAAAACTTTTTGGCTTAAACTGATGAGTGAACACACTCACTGATGACACAATTGCCAGCGTTTACAGGTATTAATCAGAACCCTCTCAAATGGTTATCCTGATTCCTACATGATGCTGTCCTTGAATAATATTCAGGAGCAGCAGAACAGAGGTGGTTCCTTCTACTTAGAAAGCCAACTTCATGTTGTTATTTTGATCTTTTCCTTAGAACAGCTATCTTTATACTATTTAAAATCAATCAGTTTAAAACTGAATGCTGCTGAAATATGATAAATTATTATGGTTCAGAGCATGGAATTCCTGAGCAATAGAAATTTAGAAAATGGCAACAGATGTCATTCAGTAAAAGTGATTGTTCCAGCAGATGGGTAAAAATGGGATATAAATGTTTTTCTTACCTCATTTGTTTTTAATATGGTAAAAAGTCAGTAAAAATAAACTAGGGGCAGTTGCTAGTCAATTTATTTTCAAGAACTTAATTGGGAATGCAACGTACCCTTGTTGGTGCAACATTAATTAATGGTAGCCCTGTTGCCTCTATATTCACACAAGGATGTTGGAACATATTGTACATGTTTGTAAGAGTTTGAAAGTTTATTTTTAACATAATTTAATTTTTTTTAAAAGGTGGTTAAAGTACAGAGAAGAAACAAAAAGGTGTTATCACAGATTCTGGTTTCTCTCCTGACGTGTATTTTTAGGTCTGTAGATAAATGAAGTAATTTAGTTGGGAATGTTTTATTCTCTACATACACCACCATTTCACAACCACATAGCTGAACATTTGTAAGCCTAATCATGATCTTCCAAGTAGACACCTTTTTGAACTGTACATATTATGTTGCTGACGTGTCACAAACAGAACACCCTTTGCCTATGCCACTGCAGTTTTGACAATTTTATAGCCAGAATTGCTGAAGCTAACAGTCACCTTGAGGTGGAGATCATAGTGTTAGGAGCAGTTTCCAAAAAAGAGCTATTCCACCTTCACTTTCTGAACAGAAGAACTAAATTGTGAAGCATCAGTGTATAACAAGAATTATTTCTTATTCATGACTTCTTGAAGATAAAATGGAGAATATGGCATGTTTCTAATAAATTTGTTTCCCTGTAGCTTGGTGTTGTTAGTTCTATTTTGAAACTGTGCCTGCCCAAATCCAGCAGTGATGACTTAATTATTGTAATGGAGAAGATGAAGAGAGCCAGGGAATTTTGCTGTAGAGGTGGGGAGGAGAGCCTACTTTCTCATTTTTCCTAATCACAGCCCTTTCCCCATGTGCAGGCCTGCACAATTTGTGATCCACCAAGCCAAACACCACCCATTAGCTATGACTCAGAATGGGTCAAACACCTGGCCAGCCGCATTTCATGGCTGCTGCTAGTAAACTGTCCTCGCTTTGGTGAGTAGATTCACAAGTTGGGCAGGCCCACCCTAGTAACCACTCCCACACAAGAAAAGAGTGGTGACATATTAACAATGGCTTCCACTTAGATTTTGAACAAATTCTTCAGATTTTACTTCATATTTATAGCTCCCAAGGGAACTTTAACTTTTAGAGGTAGGAGGTTCCACATCCAATATAGAGATAAATGCACTTAAGCCCAGTGGTTCTGCAATAAGGGCATTTATACGTAAGAAATCTCTTTATGTCTGGGAGCCTTTAAATATTTACCTTGGCAAGTGTGGCACATGGCCCTTCATTTTTGCTTTAACATTACTTGAGTGTGCTTTTTGAATAGGGGGTCTTTAGTAATTTATTATGGCTTCCCTTGGGAAATCTACAGCAGATTATGCTGCACTGCTGTGATTTATCATTTCCACATTATTTCTGACTGAGAGAGCTTGCATTATTATCCTGCCGTTATGCAGCAACAGATCACAGCAAATTTCATCAATCAAAGAATTTTAAAATATGGAAAATTGATAATGGTGGCAAGGACTCAGTCAGAAGTGAATGTCTCTGGAGGATAATTTATTACTTTGGCTGTGTTATAACACTTTTAATGTTATTGCTCTTTACAGGGTCGGGTTCATGTCGCTTTAGTTACTCAGATCCCAACATCATTGTGTCCTACTCCAAGAATAATTCTGCAGATTGGATTCAACTGGAGAAGATTAGGTTTGTTTTAAAAAAAATTGTTTAACCTTTCTCATTTTATTCCATTGTTTTAAAATGCTGGACATTTTTTCTTTCTTTCAGTTATTCAGTTTTGCTTATTTTATAATAGCATTTGTTCAAGATGTGTTTTAGGGAAATGCCTACATAGTGGTTTAAAGTACAGGTTAGGGAATCAAAGAATAGTGCTTCTGAGTATAAGTGAATGCATCCTAGATTTTGGGAGGGAGACAACTTTAGTTAATATTTCTATTTTTCTGTGAAACGTTCTGATTGTACTAGTAATTCATTGCATAGGGACCGTGAACTAGAACCTATTGGCTCATCCATTCGCCTCAGTCAATGGAAAGGGCAACATCATATGTACAGATCCTTATAGAATCACAGAATAGTAGTAGGGTTGGAAGGGGCCTACAAGGCCATCGAGTCCAGCCCCCTGCTCAATGCAGGAATCCAAGTCAGAGCATCCCCGACAGATGGCTGTCCAGCCTCGTCTTGAATGCCTCCAGTGTGGGAGAGCCCACCACCTCCCTAGGTCATTGGTTCCATTGTCGTATTGCTCTAACAGTCAGGAAGTTTTTCCTGATGTTCAGCCGGAATCTGGCTTCCTGTAACTTGAGCCCAGTATACAACTTGAGTCCTGCACTCTGGGATGATCAAGAAGAGATCCTGGCCTTCCTCTCTGTGACAACCTTTCAAGTACTTGAAGAGTGCTATCATATCTCCCCTCAGTCTTCTCTTCTCAAGGCTAAACATGCCCAGTTCTTTCAGTCTCTCTTCATAGGGCTTTGTTTCCAGTCCCCTGATCATCTTTGTTGCCCTCCTCTGAACCCTCTCCAGCTTGTCTGCATCCTTCTTAAAATGTGGTGCCCAGAACTGGACACAGTACTCCAGATGAGGCCTAACCAGTGCTGAGTAGAGGGGAACTAGTGCTTCCCGGGATTTGGAAGCTATGCTTCTATTAATGCAGCCCAAAAGAGGCTTTGCCTTTTTTGCAGCCACATCACATTGTTGGCTCATATTCAGCTTGTGATCAACAACAATTCCAAGATCCTTCTCGCTTGTAGTGTTGTTGAGCCAAGTCTTGCCCATCTTGTAACTGTGCATTTGGTTTCTTTTTCCTAGGTGCAGAACTTGGCATTTATCCCTATTCAATGTCATTCTGTTGTTTTCTGCCCAGCGCTCCAGTCTATCCAGATCACTTTGAATTTTGTTTCTGTCTTCGAATTAGCTATCCCACCCAATTTGGTGTCATCTGCAGATTTGATCAGCCTTCCCTGCACCTCCTCCTCCAAGTCATTCATAAAAATGTTGAAGAGCACTGGGCCCAGGACTGAGCCCTGCAGTACCCCACTCGTTACCTCTCCCCAGTTGGAGAAGGTCCCATTGATAAGCACTCTTTGAGTCCGATTCTGTAGCCAACTGTGGATCCACCAGATCATTGTTTCATCTAGCCCACTAGTTTGCTCATCAGAATATCATGGGGCACTTTGTTGAAAGCTTTGCTGAAGTCGAGGTATATGATGTCCACAGCATTCCCATGGTCCACAAGGGAGGTTACTTGATCAAAAATGAGATCAGATTCGTCTGGCAGGTGTAGAGATGTAGAGATGTAAAATGTCATCCTTCAGATGTAGAGAGCTGGTCACTCCACTGAAATGAACAGATAAACCTTTGTAGGCAGAGAGCTCAATTTGCAAACTGGAGCGCTTGTACCTTTATGTGTACATAGTTCACATAAAGGCTTGCCAGTTAGTCCTGAGCTCTGCAAAGTGATGTAGCTGGTTTTGCAATAATGATCCCTTGGTTCAGTCCTTACCTGTGAATGGAGTGTTGATAGGCACTTCTGGAACTGTATCTGAGGACTGGGATGGGGGTTCGGGCAGGCTGCTGTCGTTCCTGTTAATAGGGCTCATATGCTTGACTCTGAAGTCATTCTCTGAACCACCTAGTAGTTTAAAAAACATACCTTTATGCAAGGCAATATACAAAGAACACTTCCCTAGTGCACAGGGATATCACGAGGCTTTATTCTCTCTGATCATTACTTCCATCAGATTCCTATGGTTAAGACTTTTTATATATTGAAGATTCATTGTGTTGCATATTTCACCAGTGGTTTTCCCTCAATTTGAATCAATTCCATTTGGGAGTCCAAAGACATTGAATGATAAAAACAGAAATTAGGTGCATCCTCTAAAGGCACCACTGCCATGTTTACCAATCCATCCACTTGATCAAAAGGGAGAGATGTATGGGTTTCCCATTGTCTTTTCATGGCTGTGTTATTACATTCCAAAAGTACTGGTGGTTTGTGTTTTAGCAACACCTTTAATCTCTGCAGGAGCAGTAATTTTCAGCATGGCAACTAGCTTCAAATCAGAAGACACTCAGTAAAAGAAATTGTTTATGATTCATTGGATGGCCTGTCCTACAGCACCAACAGTTTTGAAAGTCACACAATATTTTCTAAAGAAAATAGTTTTTGCTACCGCAACATGAGGGATTCTAAAAGGTTTTCTTTCACTATAACACATGGTATCATTTAATTGCATAGTCCTGTGAAGCAAATATTATATTCTGTTGAAGTATTTATCTGTGCAGTGTTTGTTTTCTTGCCTGAGAACAACATGGCTTACACCTGCAACAAGTGCAAGTTGATCACGCTGCTGGAGGAAAAAGTAAGTGGACTGGAACGGCGACTGTCGACCCTCCGGGGAATAAGAGAATATGAAGAGTTCTTGGACAGAATGGGGGAACTACAGCAGCAAAGGGCAGACCAGAAGCTTGAAGAGCAACAGCAAGATGAGGCAGTGGGAAATGCTAAGGTGAAGAAAAATGGAATAGAGGATACTTCTTGGAAAACGGTGACAGTTAGGAGAAGAAGAACTAGACGCCACTCTGCACCAGTGGAAGCAGTGGAGCTGTGGAACCGATTCCAGGTACTTGCAGATGAGACTGGAGGACAGCCTGCAGAGGAAGAATCACAGGGGAACCTGCATGAGAGTGAGCAAGAGGCTAAAGGTCAGTCAAACAGAGGCGATGAAACCCAGGCCTACAAGAAGAAGAAGAGAAGAGTGGTAGTAGTGGGAGACTCCTTGCTGCGTGGGATCGAGACCCAAGTATGTCGCGAAGACCCATGGACTCGCCAGGTATGTTGTCTCCCGGGAGGACAGATTAGAGACGTGACTGAAAGGTTGCCTGCACTCATAAAGCCCACTGACAGGTATCCCTTTCTTCTCATCCATGTGGGAACAAATGATACCGCCAAGCAGAGCTACGAAGAGATCACGTCAGACTTTGAAGCTTTGGGAAGGAAACTCAAGAACTTTGGGGCCCAGATAGTTTTCTCATCCATCCTTCCAGTAGTTAGAAGAGGGATAGAAAGGGAACAAAAAATACTCCAGGTGAATGACTGGCTATGAAGGTGGTGCCGACGAGAGAGATTTGGATTCTGGGACCACGGGCTATACTTCCTGGAAGATGGGCTGTTGGCTAGGGATGGGTTACACCTCACAAAGGCTGGGAAGAATGTGTTTGGCCACAGCATGAAGAACTTCATCAGGAGGGCTTTAAACTGAATTCTACGGGGAAGGGAGATGTAATGTTGGGGGTAACAATGGACATAGGCGCATGCACTGCAATGGAGAGAACAGCTCTGATAGTGCCCAATAATACTCTTCAGACACATGTAGGAAGAAAGCCAGACTATGAAGCACATGGTCTTCGATGTCTATATACTAATGCCCAGAGTATGGGAAACAAACAGAACGAACTTGAACTCTTAATACAAGAGGGAAATTATGACCTGATAGGTATAACTGAGACTTGGTGGGATGACTCTCATGACAGGAATACAGCAATTGAAGGATATAACTTGTTCAGAAAGAACAGGAGGAAAAGAAAGGGAGGTGGGGTTGCACTGTATGTGAAAAATACATATCTCTGCACAGAAATACAGGAGGATGAGCTTGGTAGCCCCATCGAGAGCATCTGGGTTGAAATAAATGCAGCAAAGAATAAAAGGAACCTGGTGGTCGGAGTCTACTACCGGCCACCCAATCAAGGAGAAGACAAGGATGAAACTTTTGAAAAGCAAATAGCCAATGTTTTAAGGAAGCATGATGTAGTAGTAATGGGGGACTTCAATTTCCCCGATATTTGTTGGGAGACAAATTCTGCAAAACATGGCCCCTCCAGGAAATTCCTGACTTGTGTGGCGGATAACTTCCTCCTACAGAAAGTAGAGGAAGGAACTAGAGGATCGGCTATCCTTGACTTGATCCTAACCAACAGAGATGACTTAGTGGATAAAGTAGCAGTTACAGGAACTCTGGGGGAAAGCGACCATGTTGTACTTGAGTTCTTGGTTCTAAGGGAAGCAAAAGCCGAGTGTAGTCAAATGCGTACCCTGGATTTTAGGAAAGCTGATTTTCATAAACTCAGAACAATGATCAGTAAGGTCCCATGGCAAGCGATGCTAGTGAGAAAAGGAGTCCAAGATGGGTGGGAGCTTTTAAAAAAGGAAATTCTCAAGGCACAATCACAAACAATTCCAACAAGAAGAAAAGGTGGAAGACAACAGAAGAAGCCAATGTGGCTTCACAAAAAGCTTAGGGATGACCTGAAAACAAAAAAGGACACATATAGGAAGTGGAAAGAAGGCCAAGTAACAAAGGAAGAGTACAGGCAGATAGCACAGAATTGCAGGGATGGCGTCAGGAAGGCTAAAGCTGAGAATGAGCTGAGGTTAGCAAGGGATGTTAAAAACAACAAAAAGGCTTTCTTCAGCTACGTGCATAGTAAAAGGCAGAGGAAATAAATGGTGGTTCAGCTATTAAATAAGGATGGAAAAATGATAACAGATGACAAAGAAAAGGCAGAGGTGCTCAATTCCTACTTTGGCTCAGTCTTCTCCCAAAAGAGGGTCTATGACCCCCATGGCCAAGGCGAAGTACAGGCTGAAGGGGCAGGATTGCAGCTTGAGATCGACAGGCATATGGTCAAGGAACACCTCATTACTTTGAATGAGTTCAAATCTCCAGGGCCAGATGAACTGCATCCTAGAGTAATAAAGGAACTGGCAGAAGAACTCTCAGAACCGCTGTCTATTCTCTTTGAGAAATCATGGAGGACGGGGGAAGTGCCAGATGACTGGAGGAGGGCTAACGTTGTCCCTATCTTCAAAAAGGGTAAAAAGGAGGAAACTGGGAACTACAGACCAGTCAGTCTGACATCAATCCCTGGGAAAATTCTGGAGCAGATCATAAAGCAATCCATCTGGGAGCACCTTGACAACAATGCCGTGATTACTCGAAGCCAACATGGATTTGTCAAAAACAAGTCCTGCCAGACAAATCTGATCTCATTTTTTGATCAAGTAACCTCCCTTGTAGACCGTGGGAATGCTGTAGACATCATATACCTCGACTTCAGCAAAGCTTTCGACAAAGTGCCCCATGATATCCTGATGAGCAAACTAGCTCGAAGTGGGCTAGATGAAACAACGATCCGGTGGATCCACAGTTGGCTACAGAATCGGACTCAAAGAGTGCTTATCAATGGGACCTTCTCAAGCTGGGGAGAGGTAACGAGTGGGGTACCGCAGGGCTCAGTCCTGGCCCCAGTGCTCTTCAACATTTTTATGAATGACTTGGAGGAGGAGGTGCAGGGAATGCTGATCAAATTTGCAGATGACACAAAATTGGGAGGGATAGCTAATACTTTGGAAGACAGAAACAAAATTCAAAGTGATCTGGATAGACTGGAGCGCTGGGCAGAAAACAACAGAATGGCATTTAATAGGGACAAATGCCAAGTTCTGCACCTAGGAAAAAGAAACCAAATGCACAGTTACAAGATGGGGGATACGTGGCTCAACCACACTACGAGCGAGAAGGATCTTGGAATTGTTGTCGATCACAAGCTGAATATGAGCCAACAATGTGATGTGGCTGCAAAAAAGGCAAATGCTATTTTGGGCTACATTCATAGAAGCATAGCTTCCAAATCCCAGGAAGTACTAGTTCCCCTCTACTCAGCACTGGTTAGGCCTCATCTGGAGTACTGTGTCCAGTTCTGGGCACCACACTTGAAGAAGGATGCAGACAAACTGGAGAGGGTTCAGAGGAGGGCAACAAAGATGATCAGGGGACTGGAAACAAAGCCCTATGAAGAGAGACTGAAAGAACTGGGCATGTTTAGCCTTGAGAAGAGAAGACTGAGGGGAGATATGATAGCACTCTTCAAGTACTTGAAAGGTTGTCACAGAGAAGAAGGCCAGGATCTCTTCTTGATCATCCCAGAGTGCAGGACTCAAGTTGTATACTGGGCTCAAGTTACAGGAAGCCAGATTCCGGCTGAACATCAGGAAAAACTTCCTGAGTGTCAGAGCAATACGACAATGGAACCAATGACCTAGGGAGGTGGTGGGCTCTCCCACACTGGAGGCCTTCAAGACGAGGCTGGACAGCCATTTATCGGGGATGCTCTGACTTGGATTCCTGCATTGAGCAGGGGGTTGGACTCGATGGCCTTGTAGGCCCCTTCCAACCCTACTATTCTATGATTCTATGATTCTATGATCTTTTTTTAGGAGAGTAGCAGGAAAAAACTGAACTGGCTCCGCCTATCTTTCTCAGACTCTGAGCTCAAGGCTGGGACCATGACACCCAATTAATTTCCATGAGGCTTACACAGGATTGTTTCTTGCAGAATTGTGCTCCATATCAATCTTTATGCTTTAAAGCAGTAGCCTAGTTATTAAATTACCCGCTTTTAGAAGTATAATGTCAAAATGTGGCATAATTTGGGGAAATGCACTTTAATACTACTGAACTGTGACTGAGTTCATTGAAGCGTTTGATGATTAATTAAGAACATAAGAAGGGCCAAGCTGGATCAGATCAAGGGTCCATCTAGTCCAGCATTCTGTTCACACAGTGGCCAACCAGCTTCCCATGGGAAACCCCCAAGCAGGACATGAGTGCAACAGCATCTTCCTGCCGATGTTCCCAACTGGTGTACATAGGCATAGTGCGTCTGATACTGGAGGTAGCATATAGCAATCAGGACTAGTAGCCTTATCCTCCATGAATTTAGAAGTTTTTATTATAACTGTAACAACAACAGTAATTGTAATATTTATTTTGTATCTCTATATCCAACAGAGCTCCTTCCAATGTCAGCACTGTCATCCACATTCTTTACCTTCCTGAAAAAGTCAAAGGAGAGAACATTCAGTTTCAATGGAAGCAGGAATATGTCCATGCTGGTGATGTGTATGAAGCCTGCTGGGCATTGGACAATATTCTGATCATAAATGCAGCTCATAGACAAATTGTTTTAGAAGATGATCTTGATCCTGTGGACACTGGGAACTGGCTGTTTTTCCCTGGAGCCACCATTAAGGTTTGCTTAATTTTGGTTTCTAATTTGCAAACATTTTACTCCATACAGTATTTAATTATCTGCTGAGCCTACTGAATAACACCTATTCTCTGGGATGAAATACAAGAGAGGGAAGAGGTATGTGTCCCTCTAATTATTTCACTTTGTCAGATTTTTTTTCCTATCACGATTGCCAAAAAGGTTGACATTTTATGTATAGGAGTTATCATGTCAAATGTTATGCAGCACAAAACTGACCAAGCATATCTCCCTATCAAAATAGGACACCGATACAACAAAACACCAATACAGGTCTTACTCCTTTGTGCTTTGCAACTATACTCTTCCACTCCCTAAATAGAATAAGGCTATTAACTATGGTTTTCATTTCGTAACCAGTAATTTTTCGTCAGATTCACAATAATTTTGTGATATTTATTTCCTTATTTCCTTGCTTGCTTGTTTGCTTACTTACTAACTACATTTAATCATCTACGCATTCAGTCCTAACTACCACCAAGGCAGCTTACAAAGTGAATTAAAACAGCTATAAAACAGTATACGATAAACAGTATACAAAAACACATTAAAACATGAAAATGCAGCAAATAACAGCATCACGGTAAAAACAATACCCAGCAGTGTCTGACTGCAGACAGCATTAGCAACCAAACACTTTTTTAAACAGACAGGGTTTCACTGCTTTTTGACTGGACTAGGCAGGGCCAGGCCAGAGGTGCTGTATGTATGTGTGTGTACCAGAACCGCACAGTCACAAATAGGTTGTTTCTTGTGCTCACCCACCTCCTCCCCAAGGAGGAGGAACATGGAGCAGGGCTTCAGACATTTCATTTCATTTCTTATATTTCTATCCCGCCCCATAGTTGAAGTTCTCTGGGCAGTTCACAAAAATTAAAAACCATTAAAATACATTATACCAAGTACAAAAACCATTTACATAAAAACATATACACAACACTCAGAGAGACAACATATATCTAAAAACAAATTTTAATCTATCAGCCAAAGAAAATCCAATATCGGATTAAAAACTCATTATATGCTGCCAAATGCCTACGAGAAGAGGGCAGTTTTAACCTGGTACCGAAAATAACAATATTGGCACCAGGCGAGCCTCATTGGGGAGATCATTCCATAATTGAGGGGCCACCACTGAGAAGGACCTCTCCCTTGTTGCCATCCTTCAAGCCTCCCTTGGAGTAGGTACCTTGAAGAAGGCCTTAGATGCTGAATGTAGTGTATGGGTCGGTTCATGCCAGGAGAGGCACTCCATCAGGTATTTTGATCCCGAACCATGTTGACTGAAGCACTTGAGTAGGTACACATGAGACAAGGTAGTCCTTTGCGTATCGTGGCTCCAAACCATTATTTAAAGCTTAACTATAGCATCTTGAATTGGGGCCATGAACAAACTGATGACTAATGAAGTTGGAATAATATTGGACGTATGTGCTGTGTGAATTCTACTGCAGTTTGGACCAATTGCCATTTCCAAGTACTTTTCAAAGGCAGCCCCATATAGAGTCTATTACAGCAGTCCCGTTGGGATGTTACTATAGTATGAATAACCATGGCCATGTCCACTTATTCCAGATAAGGGTGCAGCTGGCATACCAGCGTATACTGGTATAAAGTGCTCCTGACTACTGCCACTACCTGGGCGTCCAGAAACAGCACCAAGTCCAGAAACACTCCCAAGCTGCAAACCTGATCTTTCAAGGGGCATACAACCACAACTAGGAGAGGCTTTGCATGCACTTTCAGAACAGCTCCCCCCACCGCAACTGGCAGTACTTCCATCTTACCTGAATAGAATTCCGATGTGTTCAGTCCTGTACAGTCCATTGCAATTCCAGGCACCAGTTTATCATTTCTACTGCCTTGCTAGGCTCTAATGAAAAAGTGTTCATCATACTGATGACAAAGCAAACCAAATTTCCAGCCAGTCTCCTCCAGCATGGCAGGCAAGATAAATCCCTGCTTTACCCTTCAGATTCCTGACCAGGGGTGGAGCAGTTGTCTCCAGCACCACCTCATATGACCAATACTCCAAGAGTGACAAGAGTCACTTAAGTTCAATGCCCACCAGTCCCTATCTGATGTGGCACCCCAGAAGTATACAGTGAGGCACCCCAGAAAAAACACTGAAAGACCCAGAAGAATAAATACAGTCACAGGTTCCTGTCTGTCGCCCAACACAGGTCATCCACTGGGGTGGCCAGAGCACTTTCAGCCCACCAACCTGGTCAGAAACCTTGATCCAGATAATCAGCTTCCTCCAGGAAAACCGAGAACTGCGCTATCACCACATGCTCAAGCACCTTTCCCAAATGTGATATTTTGAGACTGACCATTATTCAGCTCTGCAGGATCTAATGAAGCCTTCTTCTGTAGAGTCTCCTTCGTCCTCCCCCTTTGCAATCAACACACTCCAGGGTACCAGGCTTCAGGCTCACTACTTTATTAATTAATGACTAGCTTCCTTAC
Source organism: Heloderma suspectum (assembly GCF_057233095.1). Classification (NCBI taxonomy): domain Eukaryota; kingdom Metazoa; phylum Chordata; class Lepidosauria; order Squamata; family Helodermatidae; genus Heloderma; species Heloderma suspectum. The sequence goes on from NC_139464.1 coordinate 105,871,996, forward strand.
AAATGCAAATTCTAGGAAACTCTCAGACTGCAATGAAAACAGCCAATCCACACAATTACAAATATCATTAGAGGGGCTGATGTGGAAGTTAGAGCAGTTGCCAGCAGTCTGAACAAGAACGTCTTGGCCAGACTAGATTCACAGGGATGCCCCTCCCTTATGGTGACTCCCTCCTACATAGGCTTGCACACGTAGCCAACCTGGTGGAGTATCTGAGCTCCGCCTCTAATTTTTCCCACTTCAGTCTGCGATGGACCCAAGCATCCCTCAAGTCACGCCCCTAACTCCCCCCCCCCCGAGACCTGGGTTCTCATGGAGGAGGGCATTCAGGCTGAGCCACCTGTGAGTCAAGGTCTTGGGAAGAAGGCCTTGCCATATCTGAGCTCACTAGGGAGGGAGCCTCCCCCTCTTCTGGCTGTTCCCCTTCTGAATCTGAGCTGCTAGACATCGCCACACGCTCATATTCATTCCTGACATCTCCTTTAATACATGTTGTATAACATCCTTCCTAAGGGAGGTATCCATAATCTCCACCATCCAACGGTCAAGCTCCACCCTGTCAGATTTTACAGGCCAAGAAGTGCATGGGTTGAGTGGGCACACAACAGGCCTCACTCCTCCAAGAATCCTGCTGACATCTTCAGATTGCACCAACTGAAAGGTATCCATATGAACATGACAAGAAGGCAATGTGGACATATCCAGCACGGACCCCATTATCTGCGGAGTTCATGTTGGAGCAAAGAGGAGCGATTTTGTTACTAACTCATGTTCTAGGGTACTCTCAGTCTGGGGGCCCCAACGGGGTGTCCGTAGACACCCATATGCCATGGACACCTCTCTTGGCACCCACCAGACTCCCTGCCCTTCCTAATTTTTATTTTATTTATTAAGATTTTAATTGTTATTTTTTAACTGGGAGGCTGGCATGATGCAAAGCGAAGTGCTACCCTCCAGCACCTTCTTTATTTTCTATGCAAAAGGGTGGCTTTGTGTTTCGGAGCTTAGACCCCACCTGTGCCTTGTATGTAAGTTCTTGGACAAGTTACTTTGCTTTTAGCCTCAGCAGTTTGCCTTGTGGAAAATGAGTGTTTTGTGACCAAACATGGCCACCATGTAGCTAGTTTATGAATGGACAACCCCCCATGGCAGCCATTTTGTGAGAGCACCCATGACACGCTCTCAAAATTCCAAATGTGTCCACCAGTCCAAAAAGGATGGACATCCCTGCCCTCAGTTACCTTATAGCTACAATAAATATGTCATTTTACATATTTTAATAAGTTATTCTAAATTACTACTGAATATAATGGAACCGAATTTTCCCTATGTGGGGAAACACTCTTGTAAATAGCTTATTCTGGAGTCTTCTTAGACAGATACATTTAGTAGGGTGGCCACTTTGCCACTACAAGGTTCATATCTCAGCATAGCCTTAAGTGTTCCCCTGGCTAGAATCAAATTAGTACCTAGGATTGCAAACTCTTTAAATAAAAAAAATGTACCTGGCTGGGAATTCTGGGTGATGTTCTTGGAGTGGAGTCCAAAGCAGGTCCTGGGGTAGAACCCAGGTACAGAGCCCAGCCATTTGGGACAAGTCCAGAAGTGGAACCTAGCAGCTGGGGGGCAAGTCCATGTAGGCAGCTCAGTACAAAAGTGGGTTATTAACCTGATATGGACAGTCTGGCTTCAGTCTTGTACAGCTTCCTCTTACTTTTTTTAGTAGCATCCTCATGATCCTTTGATTATTTTTTAAATTTATAAAACAAGTACCTATTAGCAGGTAGTTGTTGTTCGGTCGTTCAGTCATGTCCGACTCTTCGTGACCCCATGGACCATAGAACGCCAGGCCTTCCTGTCCTGCGCTCTCTCCCGGAGTGTGCTCAAGTTCATATTCATTGCATCAGTGATGCTATCTAGCCATCTCATCCTCTGCCGTCCCCTTCTCCTTTTGCCTTCAGTCTTTCCCAGCATCAGGGCCTTTCCAGAGAGTTTTCTCTTCACATTAGGTGGCCAAAATATTTGAGCTTCAGCTTCAGTATCTGTCCTTCCAATGAGCACTCAGGGTTGATAGGACTGACTCATTTGACCTCCTTGCAGTCCAGGGGACTCGTAAGAGTCTTCTCCAGCACCACAGTTCGAAAGCATCGATTCTTCGGCGCTCAACCTTCCTTATAGTCCAGCTCTCACAGCCATACATTACTATTGGGAAAACCATAGCTTTGATTAGATGGACCTTTGTCAGCAAGGTGATGTCTCTGCTTCTTACTATGCTGTCTAGGTTTACCATAGCTTTCCTCCCAAGGAGCAAGCGTCTTTTAATTTCATGGCTACAGTCACCGTCTGCGGTGATCTTGGAGCCCAAGAAAGTAAAATCTGTCACTGCTTCCATTTCTTCCCCTTCTATATGCCAGGAAGTGATGGGGCCAGATGCCATGATCTTCGTTTTTTTAATGTTGAGTTTCAAACCAGCTTTTGCACTCTCCTCTTTCACCCTCAACAAGAGGCTCTTTAGATCCTCTTCGCTTTCTGCCATTAGGGTGGTATCGTCTGCATATCAGAGGTTGTTGATAATTCTCTCAGCAAACTTAATTCCGACCTGTGATTCATTCAACCCGGCATTTCTCATGATGTACTCTGCATATAAGTTAAATAAGCAGGGTGACAATATGCAGCCTTGTCGTACTCCTTTCCCAATTTTGAACCACTCGGTTGTTCCATGTCTGGTTCTTACTGTTGCTTCTTGTCCCTCGTACAGTTTTCTCAGGAGACAGGTAAGGTGGTCTGGTACTCCCATCTCTTTAAGAATTTGCCACAGTTTGTTGTGATCCACACAATCAAAGGCTTTAGCGTAGTCAATGAAGCAGAAATAGACGTTTTTCTGGAATTCTCTTGCTTTCTCCATGATGCAGCGAATGTTGGCGATTTGATCTCTAGTTCCTCTGCCTCTTCGAAACCCAGCTTGTACTTCTAGTAGTTCTCGGTTCACATACTGCTGAAGCCTAGATTGTAGGATTTTGAGCATCACCTTGCTGGCATGTGAAATGAGCACAATTGTGCGGTAGTTTGAACACTCTTTGGCATTGCCCTTCTTTGGAATTGGAATGTAAACTGACCTTTTCCAGTCTTGCAGCCATTGTTGAGTGTTCCAAATTTGTTGGCATATTGAATGCAGCACTTTAACAGCATCATCTTTTAGGATTTTAAATAGCTCGGCTGGAATACTGTCATCTCCGCTAGCTTTGTTGTTAGTAATGCTTCCTAAGGCCCACTTGACTTCACTCTCTAGGATGTCCGGCTCAAGTTCTGTGACTGCACTATCATGGCTATCAGGGACATTCAGATCTTTCCTGTATAGTTCTGTGTATTCTTGCCACCTCTTCTTAATCTCATCTGCTTCTGTTAGGTCCCTGCCTTCTTTGTCCTTTATCATGCCCGTCTTTGCACAAAACGTTCCCTTGAGATCTCCGATTTTCTTGAAGAGATCTCTAGTCTTTCCCATTCTGTTGTTTTCCTCGATTTCTTTGCATTGTTCATTTAAGAAGGCCTTCTTGTCTCTCCTTGCTATTCTCTGGAACTCTGCATTCAGTTGGATATATCTTCCCCTTTCTCCCTTGCTTTTCGCTTCCCTTCTTTCCTCAGCTACTTGTAAAGCCTCATCAGACAGCCACTTGGCTTTCTTGCATTTCTTTTTCTTTGGGATGGATTGAGTTGCTGCCTCCTGAACAATGTTACGGACCTCCGTCCATAGTTCCTCAGGCACTCTGTCTATCAGGTCTAATACCTGAAATCTATTCCTCACCTCCACTGTATATTCAGAAGGGATATGATTTAGGTCATACCTGAATGGTTTAGTGGTTTTCCCTACGTTCTTCAATTTAAGCCGAAATTTTGCAACAAGAAACTCATGATCTGAGCCACAGTCAGCTCCAGGTCTTGTTTTTACTGACTGTATGGAGCTTCTCCATCTTTGGCTGCAAAGGACATAATCAATCTGATTTCGATATTGACCATCTGGTGATGTCCATGTATAGAGTCGTCTTTTGTGCTGTTGGAAAAGAGTGTTTGCTATGATCAGCGTGTTCTCTTGGCAAAACTCTATTAGCTTTTGTCCTGCTTCATTTTGTACACCAAGGCCATGCTTGCCTGTTATCCCGGTGATTTCTTGACTTCCTACTTTAGCATTCCAATCCCCTATGATGAAGAGGACATCTTTTTTTGGTGTTAGTTCTAGAAGGTGTTGTAGGTCTTCATAGAACCGATCAACCTCAGCTTCTTCAGCCTCAGTGGTTGGGGCATAGACTTGAATTACTGTGATGTTGAATGGTTTGCCTTGGATTCGTACTGAGATCATTCTATCGTTTTTAAGATTGTACCCCAGTACTGCTTTTCCCACCCTTTTGTTGACTATGAGTGCTACTCCATTTCTTCTAAGGGATTCTTGCCCACAATAGTAGATATGATGGTCACCTGAATTAAATTCGCCCATGCCTGTCCATTTGAGTTCGCTGATTCCCAAGATGTCGATGTTCAATCTTGCCATCCCATGTTTGACCACCTCCAGCTTACCTTGATTCATTGATCTGACATTCCAGGTTCCTAAACAATATTGTTCTTTACAGCATTGGATTTTCTTTTCACCACCAGACACATCCACAGCTGAGTGTCCTTTCGGCTTTGGCCCAGCCGCTTCACTCTTTGTGGCGCTACTTGGAAATTCCCTCTTCTCTTCCCCAGTAGTATATTGGACACCTTCCGACCTGAGGGGCTCATCTTCCAGCGTCATCTCTTTTAGCCTTGTGATACGTTCCATGGGGTTTTCTTGGCAAGAATCCTGGAGTTGGTTGCCATTTCCTTCTCCAGTGGACCACATTTTGTCAGATCTCTCTGCCATGACCTGTCTGTCTTGGGTGGCCCTGCACGGCATAGCTTATGGTTTCACTGAGTTACGCAAGCCCCTTCCCCACAATAAGGCAGTGATCCATGAAGGGGAGGCATAACTAAACTGTCCTCGGTGATTCCAGTGCCCTCTTGCTTAAGAAACGTAAGAAGTACTTTTATGGATCAGATCAAGGCTTCCGGTCCAGCATCCTTTCAAGAATCCAGCATTGGGCAAGACAGGGGAAAGATCTTTCTGTCAATGCCCCAAAAATAAAAAAGGGGAAAAAAAGAAAAGACTGGGTAGGCAATTCTTTTCTGGTCTGCTGGCCACCCTGAAAGTGCTTCAGTTAAAAAAAAGCCCAGATATACCGTACCCTATCTGCTTCCAGTTTGCCTCACCATCTCTGTCTCAATAAGTTGCTGGACATGATCTCCAACTTCGGAGTTCTGCCTGACATCCATTGGGTCCTAATGCCTTTGTTCGACCCGCTCTCCCTTCTCATCTGCCCCCCCACCTGCCCACTTTTTGTGTGGTGGGGATCCCCAGGTTACAGATCCCAGTTAACAGATCCCGGTTAACTATTCAAGCGCTCATCTTACCACCACCTGGTTAGTATATATTTTAATACTCAGTCTCTTATAATAGGAACAAATAATCCCATTGAACACATAGTGTACAGTTAGTCTCTTTGTACTAATTGGTACAAAGCATTTCCAGACACTGTCAAAAGCCACCTGTGTACTACATGTCATGCAGAGATTGGCTTTATGACAAGGAGGTAAAGATATAGCATAGGAGCAACATTTGCAGTAGGAGAACAAGGGACATCTCATTTGGTTCAGAAGAATCAGAATCAGAATTCCTGTGGTATCACCCTCCATCAGCTCAAAGCATCAGATTTGGGGTGTCAGTGGACATTATGATAACATTAAATAACTGAATATTTAAATTGGTCATAACCTGAGTCACCATACTCCATGCCCAAATAGTGTTCAAAATATAGGATGAGATCCAGCCAATGTTAGAACTACTTTTTGGGTCCTGTTGATTGCTATATATTACCTCCAATATTGGGGGAATGTATCCCTCTCAAAGCCAGTTCCTGGGGAATATGATTGGGAGGGTGCTGTTGCACTTATGTCCTGCTTGTGGACTTTCCATAGGCAACTGATCGGCCATTGTGGGAATAGAATGCTGGACTGGGACTAGATAGGCTGCTTCTTGTGTTCTTACGATTGGATTCAGAGAGTTAAGCATACACATACTGGGGGGGGGGTGTCATTGAAATCAGTGGAACCTAGAAGTGCTTAACGTTAGTTGGATCATATGCCAAATAAACAAACATACAACTTCTTCTTCAAAAAGGCTTTGCTATTCTAGGATTGCAACCTTGATATAAACCGAGACAAAAAAAACAAGACAGACTTAAGAAAAGCAGCCTCAAGCAGAGTGTTGTTATGTACATTCCCTCCCCTCAAACTAAGGTGCGCTTCTTTGTAGTGGTTGAGAGTGTTTTGATGTGGAATGCATGTAGACAGTGTTGACCAAATACAGTAAGCTTGTAGCAGAAGCCAAGCATTTTGTCTGAGTATGAATAGAACACCTACTGATTTCACTGTCTTCGTTACATATGGGGAAGAGCAAAGAGATAGCATTTCATGTCGAGAAGTATACTTGGTTGTGTATTCGCACACATAAAATCCCAAAGTCTTACCAAGATTCCTTAATCATATTGGTAATGTTTTTGGCAAGTTTGGATAAAACAGATGTGACCTACAGTTTACTGTGGCAGGTTTTATCTTTTTTTCCTATAAAATTCCTCATCTTGTGGTCCCTGAATAGTACTGCAGCAATATACAGCCCTTTTACACTGTACTTTACAAGCTATGCATAGCATGTTGTTGTAACAAGCACTTAAAGCTGTGTAAATCAATCAAAATAATTAGCACATGAAATTTTGAAATCTGATTTTTCCAGCCTTGTCTGTATAATTTCTTTTACTAAACCCCCTCATAATATCTTTTATTTTACAGTGCCTTCATTTTTTCATCTCTGCTGAGGCATATGCAATCATACAGAGACCTAAACCTTTGTTGTTGTTGTTGTTCAGTCGTTCAGTCGTGCCCGACTCTTCGTGACCCCATGGAGCATAGCACACCAGGCCTTCCTGTCCTCCGCTCTCTCCCGGAGTGTGCTCAAGTCCATATTCATTGCATCGGTGATGCTATCTAGCCATCCCATCCTCTGCCGTCCCCTTCTCCTTTTGCCTTCAATCTTTCCCAGCATTAGGGTCTTTTCCAGGGAGTTTTCTCTTCGCATTAGGTGGCCAAAATATTTGAGCTTCAGCTTCAGTATCTGTCCTTCCAATGAGTAGTCAGGGTTGATTTCCTTTAGGATTGACTGATTTGACCTCCTTGCAGTCCAGGGGACTCGTAAGAGTCTTCTCCAGCACCACAGTTCGAAAGCATCAATTCTTCGGCGCTCAACCTTCCTTTAGTCCAGCTCTCCCAGCCATACGTTGCTACTGGGAAAACCATAGCTTTGATTATACGAACCTTTGTCGGCAAGGTGATGTCTCTGCCTCTTACTATGCTGTCTAGCTTTGCCATAGCTTTCCTCCCAAGGAGCAAGCATCTTTTAATTTCATGGCTACAGTCACCGTCTGCGGTGATCTTGGAGCCCAAGAAAGTAAAATCTGTCACTGCTTCCATTTCTTCCCCTTCTATATGCCAGGAAGTGATGGGGCCAGATGCCATGATTTTAGTTTTTTTTAATGCTGAGTTTCCAACCAGCTTTTGCGCTCTCCACTTTCAACAAGAGGCTCTTTAGATCCTCTTCGCTTTCTGCCATTAGGGTGGTATCGTCTGCGTATCTGAGGTTGTTGATAATTCTCCCGGCAATCTTAATTCCAACCTGTGATTCATCCAACCTGGCGTTTCTCATGATGTACTCTGCATATAAATTAAATAAGCAGGGCGACAATATACAGCCTTGTCGTATTCCTTTCCCAATTTTGAAGCAATCAGTTGTTCCATGTCTGGTTCTTACTGTTGCTTCTTGACCCTCGTACAGTTTTCTCAGGAGACAGGTAAGGTGGTCTGGTACTCCCATCTCTTTAAGAATTTGTCACAGTTTGTTGTGATCCACACAATCAAAGGCTTTAGCGTAGTCAATGAAGCCGAAATAGATGTATTTCTGGAATTCTCTTGCTTCCTCCATGATGCAGCGAATGTTGGCGATTTGATCTCTAGTTCCTCTGCCTCTTCCAGCTTGTACTTCCAGTAGTTCTCAGTTCACATGCTGCTGAAGCCTAGCTTGTAGGATTTTGAGCATAACCTTGCTGGCATGTGAAATGAGCGCAATTGTGCGGTAGTTTGAACACTCGTTGGCATTGCCCTTCTTTGGAATTGGAATGTAAACTGACCTTTTCCAGTCTTGTGGCCACTGTTGAGTGTTCCAAATTTGTCGGCATATTGAATGCAGCATTTTAACAGCATCATCTTTTAGGATCTCAAATAGCTCAGCTGGAATACTGTCATCTGTGCTAGGTTTGTTGTTAGTAATGCTTCCTAAGGCCCACTTGACTTCACTCTCGAGGAAGTCTGGCTCAAGTTCAGTGACCGCACTATCATGGCTATCAGGGACATTCAGATCTTTCCTGTATAGTTCTTCTGTGTATTCTTTCCACCTCTTCTTAATCTCATCTGCTTCTGTTAGGTCCCTGCCTTCTTTGTCCTTTATCATGCCTGTCTTTGCACAAAATGTTCCCTTGAGATCTGCAGTTTTCTTGAAAAGATCTCTAGTCTTTCCCATTCTATTGTTTTCTTCGATTTCTTTGCATTGTTCATTTAAGAAGGCCTTCTTGTCTCTCCTTGCCATTCTCTGGAACTCTGCATTCAGTTGGGTATATCTTCTCCTTTCTCCTTTGCTTTTTGCTTCCCTTCTTTCCTCAGCTACTTGTAAAGCCTCCTCAGACAGCCACTTTGCTTTTTTGCATTTCTTTTTCTTTGGGATGGATTGAGTTGCTGCCTCCTGAACAATGTTACGGACCTCTAACCATAGTTCCTCAGGCACTCTGTCTATCAGGTCTAATACCTGAAATCTATTCCTCACCTCCACTGTATATTCAGAAGGGATATGATTTAGGTCATACCTGAATGGTTTAGTGGTTTTCCCTACGTTCTTCAATTTAAGCCAAAATTTTGCAAGAAGCAGCTTATGATCTGAGCCACAGTCAGCTCCAGGTCTTGTTTTTACTGACTGTATAGAGCTTCTCCATCTTTGGCTTCATTTTGTACACCAAGGCCATGCTTGCCTGTTATCCCGGTGATACCTTGACTTCCTACTTTAGCATTCCAATCCCCTATGATGAAGAGGACATCTTTTTTTGCTGTTCTAGAAGGTGTTGTAGGTCTTCATAGAACCGATCAACCTCAGCTTCTTCGGCCTCAGTGGTTGGGGCATAGACTTGAATTACTGTGATGTTGAATGGTTTGCCTTGGATTCGTACTGAGATCATTCCATTGTTTTTGAGATTGTACCCCAGTACTGCTTTTCCCACCCTTTCGTTGACTATGAGTGCTACTCCATTTCTTCTGAGGGATTCTTGCCCACAGTAGTAGATATAATGGTCACCTGAATTAAATTCGCCCATGCTTGTCCATTTTAGTTCACTGATTCCCAAGATGTCGATGTTCAGTCTTGCCATCTCATGTTTGACCACCTCCAGCTTACCTTGATTCATTGATCTTACGTTCCAGATTCCTAAACAATATTGTTCTTTACAGCATCGGATTTTCTTTTCAGCACCAGACACATCCACAGCTGAGTGTCCTTTTGGCTTTGGCCCAGCCACTTCACTCTTTGTGGCGCTACTTGGAAATTCCCTCTGCTCTTCCCCAGTAGTATATTGGACACCTTCCGACCTGAGGGGCTCATCTTCCAGCGTCATCTCTTTTAGCCTTGTGATACGTTCCATGGGGTTTTCTTGGCAAGAATCCTGGAGTGGGTTGCCATTTCCTTCTCCATAAATGTATAACAAGTAGAGCTTAGCTTTGTTTAGTTGAATTGCTCTTGTTTAGCAGTTGCATGCAACTCTGACTAAGGCTTATAGCAAAAGTGGGTGAATTAGAGATTAGATATGTACTAAAAATCTCATAAAATGCTTGTCAAAATTCTCTTTCAAACCCAACAGAATAAAAAGCATGCATATGCCAGATAGGATAGTGGATTAGTTTACTAACCTTTCATCTCTCTAAGCCTGCATATGGTTTTAGAGGATAAATTAAATGAGTTTGTCAATCTAATTCCCATCTGACATTTGTCCACATTACACCTGGTTCAGTATGGAACTTGGCTGATTTCATTTAACAGAATTTCATATATATATTTCATTTTGGTATAGCTGAGGCTTCATTCCCCTTGATACTGCTCACACCCTTTAAACCAGAACTGAGAAAATTCTGTGGCATAATATAGATAAACTGGCTGTTTATTACAGGTATGCGCCAAGGCAGCTGGATCCAGTCGGCCTTGGGAAGGGCCGGGGAATGAAGAACAGCTGCTGTGTTCAGTATGCTTGGGGAGCGTTGTTGCTAGGAAAGGAGACGTGTTGGGGGAAACCAAGCTTATTTGAGAGCTTATTTAAACAAATGTTCAGAATTTTCTAAAATAAATAGAACCATTACAGCTTATTTGCAAATATGCATTCTCATGATGACACTAGGTCTGCAGTTCTAGGCACGGCTTGCACAGAAAACGTTGTGTTCCCTTTTATATGCCACATTTCAAGATCTTATGCTCTGTATAGTTGCATGTTCCGAAGGTCATGTGACATTGGTTCCCACTCCAAAGATAGAATGCTACGTTTTGTTAGCCCTTTGTGAAAGTGGGTCTTATTTTTGAATTTGCAATCAGGTGATCATTCTTCACTTGCCAGGGTCAAATGATGTTAATTGTCCACTTCTTGCTGGTATGAGTACCTGTGAAGTGCTGAGTAAAGACTGGAGAAACTAGCAGCAGGGTGCAGCAGAAAGGAGCAGGTAGAAGGGTGAGACTCAGATGCTTCAGGACGTGAGAGAGTTCCCAGCGACAGCAGGAAGTTGGTCTGACATTAGTCCCGTTCGTGTGTATGGGCATAAAGTGTGGAGACAGCATAGGGGCGTGTGTGCCAGCCCTGCCCCAACATCCATGTGCTCACCAGCTTTGCCACCAACCTTCCCACATTGAGTGGGAATGTTTGAAGGGGAATCCTAATTGCATTCAGCTTAGGTCAGAGGTGGAAATGGAGCACAGAGGCAGAGCTGGCACATGTGTGGATGTTGAGGGCAGGGCTGGTGCATATAGCCCCGTGCTGCCTTCATACTTCATGCTCATACTGGTTCTTTGAATGAATGAATGAATGAATGAATGAATGGGCTAAAGCCCAAATGAATGTGGAACTACAAACTGCACATGTTTTCCTTGTAATATAGGGGAGGGTCGTTTGCAGAGGAGAATGCACAAACAGAAGTATGTGCTAAATCCTCTTCAACCTTCACACCTATTCTTACCTGTAAATGGTCTCCTGGGTTGATTTTAAGGTTTTTTCCCTAGCTAGGAACCAAACCCAGAAATAAGCGTGGCGTGGGAGCAGGGGACAGCCTTGGAAGTCATTAGTAGGGGGAAATTAGCAAGGATGCAAAGGATTAAGTTTTAAGCACCCCTTGTTCCCACCTATTGACTCTCCCTTGCAAGTGCTTCCCACACACCCCAGCCCCACATTGGAGTTTTCCTCCTAGAGAAGTTCCCCCTTCAGCTCTGTTTTTGGTAAATTTGAGAGCCGTGAGATTCTGGCTCACAGTCATTATCAGGGAAATCACTAGCTCTGATGCCACAATAACAATTGACATGGATAAAAAAAGTATCAAAACATTTCTGTAAACAATGCTCAAATGGCAAAAGGTTTCTAATGCTTGAATTGCAGTGGCAACCTACGATACTAAATCCATAATAGAAAATGTTCCCACTTTACATGCCACAGCATCCACATGGAGCAGGTGTCACACAGACATAGCCTCATAGGAACGTAGGAAGCTGCCTTCTCCCGAATGAGGCCACTGGTCCATCTAGCCCAGTATTTATTAACACTTACTGGCAGTGGCTCTGTGGGGTTTCAGGCAAGAGTTTTTTCCAGCCCTGCGTAGAGATGCCAGGGCTTGAACTTGGGACCGTCTGCATGCAAAACGTGTGCTTTGCCACTGAACTATGGCTCTTCCCCAGTGGGCCCAATTGAGCTATGGCTTCAAGTGGCCTTCATGTGGCAGTTGTGTGTTTGAATGGGGAATGCACAATTAGTAGCCATTTGTTTTTGGAGCCAACATTTCAGCTTTATATCCAGAGTTAAATTATGTATAAATATAATATTGAGAAAATAATTAAAAACTTGATTTACTACATGCAGAGTAGTTTCTAATCTTACCTGGCTGTTCCTAATTATAGAAAGAGCATCATCCTGAGTCATCTCATACTCAGATCCCTGTAACCACTTACTTCTGAATTATGACAATTATTATTAAGTATGTTATTGTGCATAAATTCCAATTTATCAACACTGGATCCTTCCATCAATCTGCTATCAGACAGACAGTGCAATCCTATGCATGTCTATTCAGAAATAAGTCCCATCAAGTTCTGTAGGGCTTACTTCTAGGTAAGTGGGTATAAAATTACAGTGTTAAAGTCTAAACATCCCAAGCACTAGCATAACTCATTCCCAGCAAGACACAATATCCAATTTATGACTCTGCAGACAATGCCATTTTAATTAATTTTCTCCATCCTAATTTTTCTTTCCTCTCCTTCTCATATCTAATCTGTTTGCATTGCCTAGGTTTTAATTAAAAAAAAAAAAACCTCTTCTCCCTAAGGAGCTATCTGAAGTGGCAAAAATAATCACTTAAAATATTACAGTCATTAAAAAATTGGCTGCTGTCGGAACAGTGCAGTTTCAGTTTGCCTACAAACGATAGTTTAGCTTCCATTTTAAAGTGCACTTTGCATTCGTATTTAATGCAACCAGCTAGCCTGACTGTTAAAAAACCCCACTCTCTTTTCCAGCTGGGTGGGCTGAGTGACAACTCCTTAATGGGGGAAATTGATGACTCTCCACTCATGTAAAGGTGCAAGCTCACTGGGCAGATTTAGTTCCATCTGCCACCAGCCCTTTGCAAGCTGGCATTGCCCAAATGCCTGATATACTCATTCCAGTGTAACCAGAGTCGCCAAAAAATAAATTGTGAAGTTACAGCTGTCTGAAAGAATCAACATGACCATTAGACCACTGAGAGTTATTGGGGAGAGGTGCATCAGTGTTCATCTTTGATTTTTTTTTAAAGGCCTAATTAAATGTTGGTAGAGGAGAAAGCAAATGTTTTGAAAGCCCAGAGGTGGAGTTGCTAACTAGGGAGCAAACTCAGGAAGATGTGACCCACAACTGAAGCTCAAAATCTATTAGACTGAGGAATTTAGCACGGATGTTTCCTGTTGATGCATCTCTGACTGGAAAAACTGCATCACTTAGTTACACTGTGTTCAGCTTGTCAAGTATTGAGAGACTATATGGCCGAGGGAAATAAGAAAAAAATACTTACTGACTTACAGCTATGAACTTAAAAAACAGGGAAAGGAGGCTGAGATTTCAAACCTTAGATGTAATGCACTTTTATTTGTCCATAATGAATCTTTCAGCCTGAAAAGGGGTTACTGTACATTCCACCAGTTTCACTACCCTCCTTTATTGTGATGAAAATTTAATGTGTCCCCTTGGCACTGTTGCAAAGCTACTTTTCTACTCTACTGCATATGTAAGAATATAACCCGAGGCAAAGTGGCCCTGCGAGATGGACAAACTGTAAGATCAGTAGTGTGTTCCAAAGTCTACTTTGGATGACCGTGTGGACTTGAACAAGTAATTTTGCCTCTGTTTGCCCATTCCTCCACTCCAGCTGAAAGCATGCCATGTCTGTTCAGACTGTAATTCTGATGCCATCACTGACCTGGTTTACACAACTGTTCAGCCAATGGCAGCAGCAGCTGCAGCTTCCAGTGATCCTTTGCTGGATTCAAAAGCCATAAATGGAATGAGTATCACTTGGTGATACTAATTAGCGTGGATTGGCTTTTCTCACCCAATCACAACTGCAGCTTTTCAAGTAGTAATACTAGTAGTAAGAATCTATGGTTTGTACATGAACCAACCCCACAGATGTCAATGGGAATTTAGCTGTTTACTCCAGTAGAATGCTATACATTTATTTGGAACTTAGTCCCACTGATTTATTATTGTTTTAATTAAATCCTTTACTACTTTACTGGCTTCCAACTCAGTAGGGACTAGGGGCATTACCACAATCAGGATCAGCATGCCACTTCTGGATGCACAGGGATACTGCTTTCTTTTCTGTGTAAGAGCCGCTAGGCCTTTTGCTGCTTTTCTAAATTCTACACAGTAAACAACATGAAATGTTTGCAAAAGTCACCCAGGTTGTGGGAGGAAAGCCTCCTTTATTTTTACAGTTAAAATGACTGTATGGCATCTGATGCTATAATAACATCTGCTTTGTAACACTTTGTTCTGCTTGCATTATATTCCTTTGGCCTATTGCAGATACAATTTACAAAACTCAGATCACTGCTGATAAAACAGTTGTTAAACAGCCACACCAAGAGACATGGGATTATCCTGTTTGGTAAGATGTTTCTGAGATGCAAAGCAAACTGATTCCTAGGCTGTTTCCCAGAGAGTCTTCTACTATTGTTTTCTGTCTATGATGTTGATCAGTATTTGCATGTTTCAAGTGGGTTTCCTATCTAACATTGTAAATTATTGCATGCTTTTCTAGAAAAACTGGGACTTCATGTGAGCTTGTTCCTACTGTGTCCCAAATGAGGCAGGATTAATCAGTGGTGTCTGATTAGACTACTGTGGTGGAAGAATGCATATTTGGGCAGCCCAAAATTCAGATTGAGGGTGAGATTGTGCAGTGTTGGGGGTATATATGCACCATACGACTACAGTCTTGCTATAATGCTGCAGTAGCCCAACTGAGATGCACATGGAGGCTGCACAACAGCATGCAAGATAATTTTTTACCATACATTTAATATGGAAGAGCATAAAGATCTGCAATCTGAAGTTCATTTAACATGTGTTTAAACATAATATTTACTATACTACAGAGCCATTTGCTTCAACAGTCATAGATATCTTTAAAATGTTAAAAACTTTTATTAAAGATCTAGAGTAATGTTGGGAGCATCCCTAAAGGTGACTGAAAACTGATAGTACTTGAATAATTATGAATTATTCAAGATAGATATAGAAGAATTCTATCTATTGTATATTTGCCTTCTTGGGTATAGTGCTATTAGACCTATAACTACTGCCTATTGTCAGGGGAGATGTGTTCTCAAAAGGCACAGAGGTGGAGGGGTACAGGAAGTGGCCATTGAAAAAGCAGAGGAAGGGGGAGATACGGTAGTGGGAGGCAGCTGGGTCATTATGGGGGTGGAGAAGGCAACAGGGTGCTGGTTGATCCCAAGTTGTCTCCCATACCAGAGAGCCTGAATCGCCCTGGTGTCAGTCGCTGTCAAGGGCTCCTTGGAGGCCTCTCTCAGTCTAATCCAGTAGCCAAGTCCAGACACAGACAAATGGATTCCTTTCAAAGCTTTATTCTTCTTTTACAACTTAACAACTATACCGATTGCACCTAGGTCTGAGCAGCACAGTACCTATGCCCTAAGTTGGAACAGTTGGTCCCCGTTTGAAAGGGAATTACTGGCAGACCCCTGAACTTAAGGACTAGGGAGAGTCCCTCCCCTTTTCCCTTGGATCCTCTGGGCGCAGCCATTGTTTGCGCGCCAACCGGGCACTATGCCTCCTTTCTGCGCCCTCCATTTGGCGCCGCTCTCTGCGTCGGCGTCACGCGTCCATCAAGTCTGCTTCCCGCGCTCTGTCACTCCCAGGACTGCTATCTAAGCTAGGAATGCTGGTGGGAGGAATCTCCGTCAGCTGTTGGCCCTGGGAAAGAGGAGCGCGCTCCTCTCCCAGGAGCGACTGCTCTTCCTCAGAATCAGAACTACTCTGGGATTCTGTGGGCTCAGTGTCCACCCTGACAGTCTCCTTGTGTTGATGGTACCGCTGCTGAATGCCAGGTTGGTGAATGGGAAAACAACAGCCATCCAGGACTTGATCCTGGATGAGTGTGCTGACCTGGCCTGTATCACAGAGACCTGGTTGGATGAGAGTGGGGGAGTAAACCTCTCTCAGCTTTGCCCACCTGGGTTCTCTGTGTTGCAGCAGGCAAGACCTGGGGGGTAGAAACACAGTGGTCTATTGTAATTTGATCCCCCTGTTCAGGTCCCCGATTCCAAAGTCTTCCAGTTTTGCTCTTCCATATTAAATGTATGGTAAAAAAATTATCTTGCGTTCTGTTGTGCAGCCTCCATGTGCATCTCAGTTGGGCTACTGCAGCATAATAGCAAGACTGTAGTCGTGTGGTGCATATATACCCCCATACTGCACAATCTCACCCTCAATCTGAATTCCGAGGTAATAGAGGCTATGGAAAGACAAGACTCTCCAGTGGTGGTGACCTGCATGGTGTGTGCCATGTTTGCTTTCTTGCCTGAGAACAACATGGGCTACACCTGCAACAAGTGCAACAAGTTGATCACGCTGCTGGAAGAAAAAGTAAGAGGACTGGAGCAGCGACTGTCGACCCACTGGGGAATAAGAGAACACGAAGAGTTCTTGGACAGAATGGGGGATCTACAGCAGCAAAGTGAAGACCAGAAGCTTGAAGAGCAACAGCAAGATGAGGCAGTGGGAAATGCTGAGGTGAAGAAAAATGGAGTAGAGGATACTCCTTGGAAAAGGGTGACAGTTAGGAGAAGAAGAACTAGATGCCACTCTGCACCAGTAGAGCTGTGGAACCGATTCCAGGTACTTGAGGATGAGACTGGAGGACAGCCTGCAGAGGAAGAATCACAGGGGAACCTGCATGAGAGTGAGCAAGAGGCTGAAGGTCAGTCAAGCAGAGGCAATGAAACCCAGGTTTACAACAAGAAGAAGAGTAGTAGTAGTGGGAGATTCCTTGCTGCGTGGGATCGAACTCCAAGTATGTCGCGAAGACCTGTGGACTCACCAGGTATGTTGTCTCCCGGGAGGACAGATTAGAGACGTGACTGAAAGGTTGCCTGCACTCATAAAGCCCACTGACAGGTATCTCTTCCTTCTCATCCATGTGGGAACAAATGATACCACCAAGCAGAGCTACAAAGAAATCATGTCAGACTTTGAAGCTTTGGGAAGGAAACTCAGGAAGTTTGGGGCCCAGATAGTTTTCTTATTCATCCTTCCAGTAGTTAGAAGAGGGATAGAAAGGGAAAGAAAAATACTCCGGGTGAATGACTGGCTCCAAAGGTGGTGCTGATGTGAGAGATTTGGATTCTGGGACCAGGGCCTATACTTCCTGGAAGATGGGCTGTTGGGAAGGGACAGGTTGCACCTCACAAAGGATGGGAAGAATGTGTTTGGCCACAGCATGAAGAACTTCATCAGGAGGGCTTTAAACTGAATCCTATGGGGAAGGGAGATGTAAAGTTGGGGGTAACAATGGACGAAGGCTCATGCACTGCAACAGAGAGAACAGCTCTAATAGCACCCAATAATAGTCTTCAGATACATGTAGGAAGAAAGCCAGACTATGAAGCACATGGTCTTCGATGTCTATATACTAATGCCTAGAGTATGGGAAACAAACAGAATGAACTTGAACTCTTAATACAGGAGGGAAATTATGACTTGATATCTATAACTGAGACTTGGCTGGATGACTCCCATGAATGGAATACCTCAGGTGAAGGATATAACTTGTTCAAAAAGAACATGAGGAACAGAAAGGGAGGTGGGGTTGCACTATGTGAAAAATACATATCTCTGCACAGAAATACAGGAGGATGAGTTTGGTAGCCCCATTGAGAGCGTCTGGATCAAAATAAATGGAGCAAAGAATAAAAGGAACCTGGTGGTCGGAGTCTACTACCAGCCACCCAATCAAGGAGAGGACGAGGATGAAACTTTTGAAAAGCAAATAGTCAGTGTTTCAAGGAAGCATGATGTAGTAGTAATGGGGGACTTCAGTTTCCCCGATATTTGTTGGGAGACAAATTCTGCAAAACATGGCCCCTCCAGGAAATTCCTGACTTGTGTGGTGGATAACTTCCTCCTACAGAAAGTAGAGGAAGGAACTAGAGCATTGGCTATCCTTGACTTGATCCTAACCAACAGAGATGACTTAATGGATAAAGTGGCAATTACAGGAACTCTGGGGGAAAGCGACCATGTTGTACTTGAGTTCTTGGTTCTAAGGGAAGCAAAAGCCGAGTGTAGTCAAACGCATACCCTGGATTTTAGGAAAGCTGATTTTCATAAACTCAGAACAATGATCAGTAAGGTCCCATGGCAAGCGATGCTAGCGAGAAAAGGAGTCCAAGATGGGTGGGAGCTTTTAAAAAAGGAAATTCTCAAGGCACAATCACAAACAATTCCAACAAGAAGAAAAGGTGGAAGACAACAGAAGAAGCCAATGTGGCTTCACAAAAAGCTTAGGGATGACCTGAAAACAAAAAAGGACACATATAGGAAGTGGAAAGAAGGCCAAGCAACAAAGGAAGAGTACAGGCAGGTAGCACAAAATTGCAGGGATGGCGTCAGGAAGGCTAAAGCTGAAAATGAGCTGAGGTTAGCGAGGGATTCTAAAAGCAACAAAAAGGCTTTCTTCAGCTGTGTAGTAAAAGACAGAGGAAAGAAGTGGTGTTCAGCTATTAAATGAGGATGGCAAAATGATAACAGATGACAAAGAAAAGGCAGAGGTGCTCAATTCCTACTTTGGCTCAGTCTTCTCCCAGAAGAGGGTCTATGACCCCCCTGGCAAAGGCGAAGTACAGGCTGAAGGGGCAGGATTGCAGCTTGAGATCGATAGGCATATGGTCAAGGAACACCTAATTAGTTTGAATGAGTTCAAATCTCCAGGGCCAGATGAACTGCATCCTAGAGTAATAAAGGAACTGGCAGAAGAACTCTCAGAACCACTGTCTATTCTCTTTGAGAAATCATGGAGGACGGGTGAAGTGCCAGATGACTGGAGGAGGGCTAATGTTGTCCCTATCTTCAAAAAAGGTAAAAAGGAGGAACCTGGGAACTACAGACCAGTCAGTCTGACATCAATCCCCAGGAAAATTCTGGAGCAGATGAGAAAGCAATCCATCTGTAAGCACCTTGAAAACAATGCAGTGATTACTTGAAGCCAACATGGATTTGTCAAGAACAAATCCTGCCAGACAAATCTGATCTCATTTTTGGATCAGGTGACCTCCCTTGTGGACCATGGGAATGCTGTAGACATAATATACCTCAACTTCAGCAAAGCTTTCGACAAAATGCCCCATGATATCCTGATGAGCAAACTAGCTCGAAGTGGGCTAGATGAAACAACGATCCGGTGGATCCACAGTTGGCTACAGAATCGGACTCAAAGAGTGCTTATCAGTGGGACCTTCTCCAACTGGGGAGAGGTAACGGGTGGGGTACCGCAGGGCTCAGTCCTGGGCCCAGTGCTCTTCAACATTTTTATGAATGACTTGGAGGAGGAGGTGCAGGGAATGCCGATCAAATTTGCAGATGACACCAAATTGAGCGGGATAGCTAATACCCTGGAAGACAGAAACAAAATTCAAAGTGATCTTGATAGACTGGAACGCTGGGCAGAAAACAACAGAATGACATTTAATAGGGATAAATGCCAAGTTCTGCACCTAGGAAAAAGAAACCAAATGCACAGTGACAAGATGGGGAATATGTGGCTCAACCACACTACAAGCGAGAAGGATTTTGGAATTGTTGTTGATCACAAGCTGAATATGAGCCAACAATGTGATGTGGCTGCAAAAAAGGCAAAGCCTCTTTTGGGTTGCATTAATAGAAGCATAGCTTCCAAATCCTGGAAAGTACTAGTTCCCCTCTACTCAGCACTGGTTAGGCCTCACCTGAAGTACTGTGTCCAGTTCTGGGCACCACACTTGAAGAAGGATGCAGACAAACTGGAGGGGGTTCAGAGGAGGGCAACAAAGATGATCAGGGGACTGGAAACAAAGCCCTATGAAGAGAGATTGAAAGAACTGGGCATGTTTAGTCTTGAGAACAGAAGACTGAGGGGAGATAGGATAGCGCTCTTCAAGTACTTGAAAGGCTGTCACAAAGAGGAAGGCCAGGATCTCTTCTCGATCATCCCAGAGTGCAGGACACGGAATCATGGGCTCAAGTTACCGGAAGCCAGATTCCGGCTAAACATCAGGAAAAACGTCCTGACTGTTAGAGCAATACGACAATGGAACCAATGACCTAAGGAGGTGGTGGGCTCTCCCACACTGGAGGCATTGAAGACGAGGCTGGACAGCCATTTGTCAGGGATTCCTGCATTGAGCAGGGGGTTGGACTTGATGGCCCTGTAGGCCCCTTCCAACCCTACTATTCTATGATTCTATGAGTTTTGAGTGTGAGTATCTGAAGGTGGGTGTTTGGAACAGAACAGAAATTTTGTTGGTGTACCACCTGCCCTACTATTCAACAGTCTCTGTTACGTTCTGGCCCACAAGAAGAAGAGGTGGACCACTCGATAGCCCACTGTGATCTATTTGCGTGATATGTTGCAGATAAAATTTATCATATCCGTGCCGGTTTGGATGCTGTAGTTGATACAGGTCCGATGGATGTAACTGATTCCTGCTTGTCTAATTACAATTAATACTTTTCAAATTGTACAGCCTGAGGATGTGGTCAGGATCCTTGGAGAAGTGAGGCATACCACTTGAGTCCTGGACCCCTCTCTTTCCTCGGTTATAAAAGCAGCGGGGGGTGGTGGCTGAGTGTGTAATCACGCATCTTTACAGCAATGCGTGATTCCATCTTACCTAAATGAGGCAGTGGTGAGACCTTTGTTTAAAAAAACCTTCCCTGAACCCCACTGTGTTGCATAATTTCTGGCTGGTCTCCAATATTCCATTCTTGGGCAAGGTGCTAGAGCGTGTGGTGGCTTCACAGCTCCAGGGATTTCTGGATGTGATGGATTATCTAGATCCATTTCAGTCTGGCTTCAGGCCTGATTATAGGACAGAGACTTCTTTGGTCACCTTAGTAGAGGATCTATGCTGGAAACTGGACAGGGGGAATGTGTCCCTGTTAGTTCTGCTGGACCTTTTGGTGGCTTTTGATACCATCGGCAATGGTATACTTCTGGGGCGTCTGTATGAGATGGGATTAGGAGGCACTATTATATGGTGGCTCCAGTACTTCTTGGATAGGCAATCTCAGAAGGTGGTGCTTGGGGATTCCTGTTCCATGGCCATTGGCCTGTGGTGTCCTTCAGGGTTCCATCTTACCCCCATGTTGTTGTGATATATATATGAGAGAAACTGCTGGGAGAGATTGCTTGGAGTCTTGTGGTTTGATGCCACCACTATGCTGATGACACCCAACTATATCTCTCCTTTCCATCTAAATCCAAGGGTGCTGTTCTAGTTCTAAATCAGTGCCTGGTGTCAGTAATAGACTGGATGAGGGCAAACAAACGGAAGCTTAATCCAAACAAGGCAGAGGTGCTCCTTGTCAGTCAAAAGGCAGATCAGGGAATAGGTGTCAGGGTGGACACTGAGCCCATAGAATCCCAGAGTAGTTCTGATTCTGAGGTGGAGCAGCCGCTCATGGGAGAGGAGCATGCTCATCCCTCCCAGGGCCAACAGCTGGCAGAGATTCCTCCTGCCGGCATTCCTGACATAGATAGCAGTCCCGGGAGTGAGAGAGCGTGGGAAGAGGGCTTGCTGGACACGCGACGCCAACGCAGGGAGCAGCGCCAAATGGAGGGCGTGGAAAGGAGGCGTAGTGCCCAGTTGGCACACAAGCAACAGTTGCGCCCAGAGGATCCAAGGGAAAAGGGGAGGGACTCTCCCTAGCCCATAAGTTCAGGGTCTGCCAGTGATTCTCCTTCAAACGGGGACCAACTGTTCCAACAGAAGGCATAGGTACTCTGCTTCTCATAGCTAGTCGCTGATAGTAGAGTTGTTAAGTTGTAAAAGGAATAAAGCTTTGAAAAGAATCCATTTGTCTGTGTCTGGACTTGGCTACTGGATTACACTGAAAGAGGCCGCCAAGGAGCTCCTGACAGTAGGGATTCAACCTGAGCTGGATGGGATTACACTCCCCCGAAGACTCAGGCTTGCAGTTTGGGTGTACTCTTGGACCCAGCGGTGGCCAGCAGTGCATTTGCACAGCTGAGGCTGGTACTCCAACTGTGCCCATTCCTAGAGACATCTGATCTGGCCATGATCACACATGCCTTAGTAACATCCCTTTTGGACTACTGTACTGTGCTGCATGTGGGGCTGTCTTTGAAAACAGTTCAGAAACTTCAGGTGGTCCAGAATGCTGTGGCCGGACTGTTGACTGTAGCCAGTTACAGGGAGCACGCGATTCCCTTGTTACAGCAGCTTCACTGGCTACTGGACTTTTTGGAGGCAGAACTCAAAGTGCTGGTGGTGGTGGTTGTTATCCTGCCTTTTCCCCAATGCTGAAATTCAAGGGGGCTTTACAACATTAAACACTTGTACAGTTAAAACATATAAACAGAAATATTAAAAAGTTAAAAATATAATTAAATCATCAATAATATTAAATTTGTATAAAATATCAGAATTTAAAAAGACAACAACAATATAAGCAATAGTACCAATCCATCATATTCTCACAGATCCAGACTATCTATCCCCAAAGGCCTGCTGGAACAAAAAAGTTTTTGCCTGCCTGCAGAAACATACCAAGGAGGGTGCCACTCTAGCCTCCCTGGGAAGGATGTTCCAGAGCCTTGGGGCAGCCACTGAGAAGGCCCTCTCCCGCGTTCCCACCAGGTGAGCCTGTGATGGTGGCAGGACCATGAGAAGGGCCTCCCCTGAAGATCTCAGGACACGAGCAGACT
This sequence comes from Heloderma suspectum, assembly GCF_057233095.1. Lineage (NCBI taxonomy): Eukaryota > Metazoa > Chordata > Lepidosauria > Squamata > Helodermatidae > Heloderma > Heloderma suspectum. The sequence goes on from NC_139464.1 coordinate 105,894,946, forward strand.
CATAGGGGAGAATATGGTCTTTCAGGTAACCTGGACCCGAGCCGTATAGGGCTTAATAGGTCATGACCAGCACTTTGAATTGTGCCCAGAAACAGACTGGGAGCTAGTGAAGCTGTTTTAGCAGGGGACTTGTATACTCCCTGTAGCCAGCCCCAGTCAACAGTCTGGCAACAGCTCTCTGAAGGAGCGGAAGTTTCCGAACACTCTTCAGAGGGAATCCCACTTTACAGTAATCCAAGGTTATGACCTTCCAGGTAGCCTTCCAGGTAGCCTGGTTCCAAGCTGTTTGGGCTTTATAGGTCATAACCTTGGATTACTGTAAAGCCCAAACAGCTTGGAACCAGGCTACCTGGAAGACTACCTTCTCCTATATGAGCCTTCCTGGCCCTTAAGATCTTCTGGAGACTGCCCTTCTTTCGGGACTGCCACCATCAGAGGCATGTTTGGTGGCGATGCAAGGGAGGGCCTTTTTGATGTCTGCTCCCAGGCTGCGGAACTGTCTCCCAAAGGAGGCTAGGTTTGCTCCCTCTTTGCTCTCCTTCCACCCACAGGCAAAGATCGTGTTATTCAAGAAGGCCTTTGGCTTGTAAGTGGGTCTTACAAGGGGTGGGGTGCTATTCTTATTCTGTAATTGTTATGTTTTTATTGTATTTTAACGTGTTTTATTGTTTTAATCTATTTTACATTGTTTTGTAAGCTGCCTTGAGTGCCATTTTTTGGTAGAAAGGGGGACATAAATCAAATAAATAAGAATTAAATGCTTGCTCTATTTCGCTTTTTGCTTTAGCTTCTGTAATCATCCAGTTGCTAAATAATTTAGGGTGCAATCCTATCAAGATAGGTGGCCGCCTCCGAACTCGGGGGTGACCACCTATCCTAAGCAAGGCAGGAGAGGCACGGGGGGATCGTTCCCTCCGCACTTCCCCTGCCCTGCTATTTTCCACTAGACAGCCAGTTTTTGGCTGTCTAGCCATGGGGGGCTGACCAAGAGAGGAGGCTGCGTGTAAGACACATAGGATGTGTCATACACGCAGCTCTGCTCTCCCTGCCCCGGAACGCCCCCAGCCTCGCCCCTTTTCAGTCGCTCCACGCTTCTCTTCTGAGCATGGAGGACAGGGCTTCTCCGCACTGACTCCAAGGCAGCGCGGATGTGGGGGCAGGTCAGTTTTCTGGGAACCGACCTCAGAGCACGGGCTCTGAGGTCAGTTCCTGGAAAAGAGAATATCCCCTCGCCCTCTAAACAGTGTCTAGTGGCCACAGGATTGCTCCCTTAATGGCTTTCTCAACATTGTAAAAAGCTGCTGTTACAAAACCTACTTAATAGATACCTCTTGTGTGTTCCTTTTATCTGCAGCATAGCTGTCAGTCAGATGGGAACACAATTTATTTCCATGGAACTGAAGGCAGTGAGTTAAATTTTGCCACAACACGCGACGTAGATCTTTCTACTGAAGATGCCCAGGAGCAATGGGCTGAAGAGTTTGAGAGCCAGCCCAAAGGGTGAGTTTTCACTACGATTTGAAGGTATATGGACGTTTATGGCATTACTCTTGGGAAGGGGAATGGTTAAGAAGCTTCAGCTAAGCTCTTTTGCTTACTTTTAGCAACACATGTCTATTGATAAAACACTGAGTGGGTTCACACATCATGATAAGCCACAGTGGTTTATTTTTCTGAATAAGCCATGATGATTTATTGTGTCATCTGCATGTGGTTCTCCTGTATCACGATGGCGTTTCTCACCAAAATAAGCCACTCTGGTAAGCCACGGTCTGCAGTAAGGGTTATTTAACCCACTGTGGGTTATTGTGTGGCCTGGTGCTCACAGTGGCTTATTCCAATTGCCTACAGAGTCGGCTGGCAAGAGCAGCAAAACTGCTGCAGCCGCTCTGCTCCAACCTGCAGAGCCCTTTTCCCGAGATTTGACAAACAGCCCAGGGACAACTGCAGCCAAACAGGCACAGACTTCCCTGATACTGCGCTAGAGTTTCAAAATGACAGCTTTCCCCAAGTACGATGACAGCCTTGCACTATCATGCTACCCCACTACAATGAAGTTACACAATGACAGATTTCCCTGATTGCTACTTGGCAACTGCACAACTTGGGAAATAGGGGAAAATAGGGGAGAAGGGAAAGAACTGCTCACTTTTCCACAAAGAAGCACAGTTCTGCAATTATCCACTACAGCATCTGAAGACTCCCCATGAGGGCACCCCACCTGTGCAACTTTGCCCCATTCCAGCAAATTGTCAGAGTTATAGCTCCCGCCTCCTTTTTCCTTCTCTGGTCACTTTTCCATGAAGAAGCAAAACTGCTCTGTTATCTACTACAGCATCTGAAGGCTCCCCATGAGGGGACCCCACCTGTGCAATTTCACCCCATTCCAGAAAACTGTCAAGGATCTAGACCTTCCACCCTCTTTTTCCTTTTCTGGCCAGCCTTCCCTGATCGCTGCAAAGTAACACAATCACAGAGTTCTCTGATCGCTACTGTGAAAATGCACTAATACACATTTGCGCATGTAAAAGAAAAAGAAAATGTAGAGGAAAATATCCCTGTTCACAACTCTGAAAATGCCAGATTCGGAAATGCACAACAGTGCAAAGGAAAAATAAAAAATAAAGCAGAACAGAGGCAACTGTGGAATGGGGGGAGATGGGGTAATAGGAGAAAAACATGCTAACTTTTCTATGAAAAAGCAAAACTGCACTGTTACCCACTACAGCATTTGGAGGCCCCTCATGAGGGGTCCCCACCTGTGCATTTTTGCCTCATTCCAGAAAGCTGCCAGGGAGTTATAACTCCCATCCCCTTTTTCCTTTTCTGCACATTTTTCCCTGAGGAAGCAAAATTACACAGTTACCCCCAACAGCTTTTGGAGGCTCCCCAGGAGGCATCCCCATCTGTGCAATTTCATTCCACTAAATTGCCAAGAAGTTATGCCCACCCCCTTTTCTGGCCACTTCTCCATGAAAAAACAATGTTGGTCAGTACAACACAGCCTCCCCTGATCACACGATCCCCCTACTGTGAAGTATCACATTTACAGCTCTCCGTGATAAGGCTGACACTGCTCACTTTTCCATGACAACTGCAACGCAAGGGAAGCTGGGATACCATCCAGCAGAGCAGGAAGAGAGGGAGGAGGGTTGAGGGCGGGGAAAATAAGCTATTCACAGTAGCTTAAATAGCTTAAAATGATGTGTGAACTTGGCCACTGTCTTAGGGATGAACTCATCGAGAAGAGTCAGTGGGTCCAAAGTGATATATTAGTAACTTTTTATAATTGCTGTCATGAGCAAAACTCGTACCACCAGTTTGTACTGGGATGTTAAATCTTGAAGGAACCTCCTGTGAAAACCCCCAGAATGAAGTTCCTAAAGGGTACAAGCCATGCAGTAATCCATAAACCTCTGAAAGTGGTGTACGTACGCTTTTCCACAGCTTATTCTCAGTAATGTTTATGGGATTGGCATCCCATATCCTAAACATATCATGCCCTCTCTTTAATGAGCTTCCACCACGCGTTAAAAATGTGGTTGTTCAGGCAGGCATTTGGGGTGGGTTAGGGTATTTTTAGAAATATGATGTTTTTAATGTAGAATTTTATTGTTTTACACTGTTTCTATTATTGTACCTCGCCCAGAGTGGCTGGGTGACCAGCCAGGTGGGCAATTAATAAATTTAATAAATAAATAAATAAAAATGTGGAAGAAAGTGCCACTGAAGCAAGTAGATCCTAATTCAAAGAAACAGGATCAGGATGTAGGCTGGTTTAAAGTCAAATAAGTGTTGGCTTAAATGATTGAGATCTCTGAAATGATTTCATGTAGAAAATAAGTAATATAGCCATGACAATTGAAGTGCATAGGTTTAGGGTAAGATAAGTACAGCTACCAGCATGCAGCTGTCTCCAGATTTCAGATTCATCGTCATCATGCCTTTAGCTGTATTTTAGTCAGTTTTGAATATTTCGAAAACCAAGTGGAATTTTTAGTGGTACCATGAATTCCCACTTAACTGTTCAAAGTAAGCTACATTAAGCACCCATGTCTAGGGAGATGCATTCCTGATCATCCCTTAACCTTTACCTCTATCAGTCACCTGATGCTGCCCTACAATCTCCTACTATTCGTGGGCTAGTCCTGGTTTCTCCTCCATTTGTGCCATCTCCCAGTTCCTTTCTGGGCAGGGATTATCTATATACAGTGTAAGGTGCCTACCACACCATATTGTTATCAGTATTCATTACTAACAGTGATCATCGTCCACCCCTTGTTCACACATGTTATAATTAATACTTTAATTCTGTGATCGCATACTGTCTTTTTCACAGGATCCCTGCCTCAGTCAATGCGCAGGATGGACGATGTTCAGAGAATGGGTAGCTATTCAGTGTTTTTCTATCCTTCCTTTCTCTGGTGTTTCTCATGTTTACCATTTATTATGAGGCAGTGATCCTGTTGGCTAAGAACTGGATGTGATCATATAGTTGAGTACTGCGGCTTTTGCATAACAAAGTCAACTACATTGCTCAGATTGCCTATTTTATACCATAATCTAATGTCTGTGGAATTTAATTCTGCAGATTTCAGAATCTTATGATTTATTGTGATAAGGAAACACTCTACATATATTGTATATCCTGTATATATCCTGAATGATTAATTAAAGGCTAGATGGCCAGGGGGTAGTAAGCTAGGAGATGAAGACAATCTATATTCAGCGATGTGCAGAGGATGAAAGAGCTAGCTACAAGAACCAGTCTGTAGGGCAAACTAAATGTAACTTTAAAAAGATAGCTAACAGCTACATCTTTTATTCCTTATACAAAAGTAAGGTTGGGGAACCTGATCTGGATTGGGACCTTAGCATAGGAGATAGGGTGGCTTTAATCTTTTGCACCCTGCTGCAGTCGCAATCTAGATCAGTCCCCTGTGCCTGCAATTTGCATTGCCAAAAAAAGGATCCATTGAAAGTAATGAATAATTTTCTTGCTTGCTTGCTTGCTTACTTTCATTCTAAATGCAAATTTTGGAAATGCACTGGGATCCCAATCCTGACTGGGACCACAGCAGGGAGCAAAGTATTAAAAAAAACTTACCTCAGATGCTAGACATGATCCAGATTGGGTCCCCAGCACTTACCTTTGTGCAAAAAAGATGATGTAGTTACCAGCTAGATCTTTAAAGTAACTTGTAGTTCAACCCTGAAGATTCTACATCCAGAGAAAAACTTCCATGTGAATCTTCATTCCCTCAGGACAGCTGCAAAGACTCAGTGACCTATTTACATGACATAGGGTTGGTTAATAAGTCATGGTGGTTTACTAACCACCCGCACACATGCCATGTGCATGCCACCTAATTTTCCTAATTACCTTCGCCGGGCACAGCTTGTCGTTACATGCAAACCTGTCAAGGATGGGTGATTGGGGTGGCATCTTCTGTTGTAGGGTTGCTTGCTGGTTTGTTAACCACCCCAGCCACTCACCCTTGCTGGGTTTACATGTAACGACAAGCTGCGCCCAGTGAGGGTAAGTAGAGAAATTAGGCAGCAAGCGCCCAGCACACACCAGACACCAGGGTGATTAATAAGCCACTATGGTTTATTAACCACCTGTGTGCGTGTGAACCCAGTCAGTGCTGTCTTAGGGTATCCATATCTAGCGGAGTGCTCTAGCACCTCTCCAAACTCCCATGCTCACTTCATTCAGTGGACTGGATTTTCCTTTGGAGATGATTCATAAATTAAAATATAAAATATAATTTCAGTGGTTAGGAATGAAAGGATCATATGTAAACTCTGGAAATTGCAGGTTTTGGTGTCCTGTTTACCCAGCCACAAGAAGAAACAAGTAGGGATGTGCTTTAGATTTGGCTGAATCCTGAACTAAATGAGACTGATTTGCAAAGATTCAGGAGATGACCAAATTGAAGCAGAGCTCCTCTGAAGTGGACCAAATCCACATCTGAGCCCGACCAAAGCTTTGTTCGTTATTCAGATTTGGAAGGACACAGAGACCCAGAATCTCTTCATATAAGGAAAACACCAGGTGGAGAAAGAGCAGAGGGGTGTAGTCTTGCGACTGACAGCTCTAGCTTCTAATCACAGTGAATGGTTTTACAAGGGCTCTGAAATCCCAGTGTATTGTGGGAATATTTCAGTGTTCACTGATCTTTGCTAGTTGTCTCTCCCAGGAGCAGGAACATTAAAAGAGTTTTGGTGGAGTCTATGGGACCTGGGAGGGTGTAACGTTGGGTGCTTGTTTGAAAACAGCTGGTTGACTGGGGAATTTAATTCTGCAAGTTTCAGATTCTTTTGATATATTGTGATAAGGAAGGAAAGGAAAGGAAAGTTTCCTCTTGTGCAAGCACCGAGTCATTACTGACCCCTAGAGGGACGCTGTTTTTCCTCGGTGTTTTCCTGGCAGACTGTATAGTGGGGTGGTTTGCCATTGCCTTCCACAGTCCTAACTACCTTTCCCCCAGCAAGCTGGGTACTCATTTTACCGACCTCAGAAGGATGGAGGGCTGAGTCGACCTGAGCCGGCTACCTGAAAACCAGCTTCCGCTGGGATCGAACTCAGGTTGTGGAGAGAGTTTCGGTTGCATTACTGCTGCCTACCACTCTGCGCCACACGAGGCTCTTGTGATAAGGAAACACTCTACATACCTTGGGTGTATATCCTAAAGGCTAGATGGCCAGGAGGAACTAAGCTGGGAAACAAAGGCCTTGGCTTGAGCCAAAAAAATTGTCAAAAGAACTTTCAATTTAACCCCAGGGTGTTTTCCTTCTACTTTGTTGACCACACAAGAATCCTCAGATTGTGTGATTCTCCTGTGCCTTGGCCTACATTTTAGAGTGAATCATGCAATAACTGTAGTTGCTGATCCTCTCTTTGAATCTGTTGTTTTTCCTGCTTCCTCAGACTCTGACCATAACTTGTGCTGCTGCCTGTAGAATATCTGCTCACGTATTCCTGTGCTCAGCACTGTCTATATCATATTGCTCTTTCATTTGTCACCTTTTATAGTCAATATCTTATTTATCTAATTCTCCCTGCCTCTGTTCCCCTACTGCTATTTTCTTGCCAGTTAGGGATAAGCTGCATTTCCTTTGTATATAATTTCTAAGACAGTTCCCCATTTCTTGGTCAGTTGCAATTTTTCTGTTATTCTAGGACAGGAGTGGACAAACTTTGGGCTTGCGGGATCTACATTGTTTTATTTCTAGAATCCCAAAGTGCACCAAGAAGAGCCAAGTGAAAAATTGTTGCTAGGGGTCAAGTGAGGTACAAAATGGTGGCTTAGTGAGAGGAGTACGGATGTTCAAATCAGCGAAATGCGAGATCACTGAAGTTTTCCAAATTCCCTCTCAAAGCTCATTCCAATTCAAGTCTGTATCAGATTGTGAGCTCTTGGGGGGAGGGCATGAGAATCTGCCAAAAGGAAAAGCCTTTCCCATGTGCATGACAAGTGGGCCTCTGTAAGCGAGGGTGTCTTCCAAAGGGCCTCTCCTGCTTATCTTAGTAAACAAGTAGGCTTATACTGAAACAGGTGGTCCCTCAGATAGGCTCTAAGCCATTTAGGGCTTTAAAGTTTAAAATCAACATCTTAAATTGATCCTGGAAAACAATTGGCAGCCAGTGCAGATCTTTCAGTATTGAAATGATGTAATCCTGATACTGTGCACCAGTTAGCAGCCTGCTGTGCTTTGGACCAATTGAAGCTTCTAGACACTCTTCAACAGTAGCCCCATGTAGAGTGCATTGCAGTAGTCTAATTGTGATGAAACCAAGGCATGGATAAGTGTTACCAGTTCAGACTGACTTAGGAATGGGAGTACTAGATGTAGCTGTACAAATGCACTCCTCGCCACCACTGCCACCTGAAAATCCAGAGACAGTGTAGGATCAGGACCATGAATGGACAAGGAATGGAGCAGGCCGTTGAAGATTTCAGATATTCTTTTTTGTACTCCCAAAGAGAATCTCCAGGGTTTGAAAAATCATTTTGAATAGTGTGCAATATATATAAAATTGTGCCTTTTGCCTACTAACAAAGCCTGTATGCCTGTGTGTTTTCTACTTGGAAATCACAGAGAGAGAGAGACCCTCTTTTGCTAGTGCAGTTGCAGCTTCTCCTGTGGTTGATCCCACACTGGTAAAATATAAAGATTTATCTCATGTAGGTTGCCTTAATGGCATTATTAGGAACCACATAGCTTGCTTCGCTGAGATCAATCTCTGCTGCAGCTACAGCTCCCTTAGAACTCCAAGCCTTCCAGAACTGGGAAACCACCAAAATGCTGGTGAGCGAACATATGAAGGGAGAATTGATTAATCAAGACAAAAGGAATGTCTGAGATGGATGTGAAATGAAAAGTTTCTGTGACTTCAACATATGCGTCCCATATATCTTCAAGTTTTATTGTGCAACAAGGAAGGAAGGATGGAAGGAAGGAAGGAAGGAAGGAGAGAGAGAGAGAGAGAGAGAGAGAGAGAGAGAGCGTCACCGTTGTTAATTGTGCCTTGTCTTCCTCTTTATCTCCTAGGTTTTGTTTATCTCACTCAATTGCTTTTGCCTTCCTTACTTAGTGACTACAGGTCCCATCTTGGAACAATCAGCAGGACAGTTAAGATTTAGAAAAGCTGTAAGAAAGTTGAAACAGGCACAATAACTGCCAAATCTGCCAGTTACATGCCAACTGACATTTGGTGATGTTTATCTGTTTCTCCACCTTATTTAAATTAAGAGGGGAACTTTGACAGCTGTGTATATTGTTCACCCATACTATCATGAGGTTTTTCTGTACATTCTAAATTGCAAAATCATTTTGCAAAAAATATGGATCACCTTACAGCACAATGTTATGCATGTATATACTCCAGAGTAGGTCTTACTCTGTTCAGTGGAGCTTATTCCCAAGATAGTGTACATAGGATTGCAGCCTTCATGAACATTTTTCCATTTTTGTGTGTGAAGAAACTTGACAAATCAATGTTCCTGATATAGAAAAATATTTGCCTACCTTTGGCCATTTTTGTGTGACTTACCAAAATAAACTTCCAATCTTGCTAAAAGTCCAGTTGTAAACTCTCCATATCTTTTCTCATTTCCAAATAAGGGCACTGCACATCTAGTTCCAAATAACTATGTCTAGATTTAATTATAAATCTAAACCAAAACAAATGTATGAATAAACAAAACAAAAACTTGGCTGTATTCTGTAAACCTCTATTTTTTTCCTAACAAAGAGAGAAGTTGTATTCATTGTTGATTTCCCAGGGCCTTATACACAAGATAAATTGATGTGCTTTCTTCTGAACTCAGGTTTCATCTGGTTCATGTGATTAGTGGCAGGTCAATTATGAGTATGTTTCAAGGCTTCCTACCAGGAACAGTCCTTATTTTTTGGTACCTGTCCCTGGTAAAATGCTGTCCCTATTTGGTTGATTTAGGAATTGTTGGATTTGTCATTTTATAATGCACATGTGCACTAGAGTTCTGTAGGTTTCATCCCCTTCCCTTGGCTCTCTAGATCTCTGAGTGGAGCAGATGCATCCACTTTAGTGTGCATGTATGTAAGTGTACAGAAAATATAAGTGCTGTGCTCCCCTCCACACTCACAACTGCCTATTTCTTATACATGTAGTAAATGTCACAGGACATTTTTGAGTTGCATCTGTTTTATAACGAGGGCAGCTAGCTCCATTGTGTGATTAAACACAATGTTAACAACCTGCTTACTAATATACCTGCTTTAGAAGCCAGTGTGGGACAGGCAATTGCAGAGTAAATTAATGCAAAATGCAGCCAACAGAGAAAAGCCTTCATCAGTGTGTAATGGGAGTGAGCACAGTGTGCTCAAGTAGTTACCCTTGGTGTGAGAAAAGGGATCTTGTAAGTATACAAGAGTGTTCCTTTTTTCTCTCCGTAATATATTGGAGAGTATGCATTATGTGTTGTTTGCTTTGTGACTATCTGAGATGCCAAGCACCACTTAGGAAATGTGTGCTGGTTTATCTTGTGAACTTTTAAACTTGCCCTACAGCTCAATGTTCTCAAGCTTTAGGCAGAATGAAGTAACTGAAATTAACCAGTTATTGAAAATCCAGATACAAGCCAGTACCAATTAACCGCTTTTACATTGCAGAATACATCTCTAATAAGTAATCTTTTGTGACTGCTGTTCCAATTAACCAGCAGCCACTGCCACTCATTATCATTAGGCTAAATTGGTTTCCTGGGAGATATCCCAATACAGTAACAATCCAGATTTATGTAGACCCCTTTCAGCACCTCCAGGGCACCTTTCCTTTGGAGGAATCCACAACTGCAAGCATGTAAACATATTTAATCCTACCTTGAAAAACTAGTTTGCGCCGTATTCAAACTGTATCTGCAATCCTTGTGAAGAAAATTAATTTATATAAGTAGTATCTGATTAGCATGTCCCACATAAGGAAATATCTGCACTGATAACTTGCACTGATAACTTACGTTCTCATAAAATACATTCATGTGATTAGATAACCCTTGGAGTCTAAACATTAAAAATCCTTAATAAAGCTTCTACCAAAATGTACATTTTTGGTGCTATGTACAATAAATGGACTGATCCTAGCAGCAGAATACTAACAGCATTTAAGGTTCAAAATGTTTCTGCAGTGGAACTACAATAACTCCAATAAATGAGATTTATATACGGGCCATGATCCAGCACATACAAACGTTTACATATTGGCTGTGATCCAGCACATATAAACATTTACATGCAGGCACTGACTTTTTCTGATGCACCTTGCTCAGTGCTTGTCCAAGACACTTTTCTGTCTGAAATGAACCCCACATGGTGCCTCCATCCCCGCCAAGATCAGCGGTTTTTAAAAGTGTTGCTGAGCTACTCAGACACCAGCTTCTGCTTTCAGCTTCTGCCCCTGCCCCCACCCCCACCCCCACCCAGTGCTGCCTGAAGCAAATTGCTTCACCATGCTGCATGGCAGGGCTGGCCCTCTTCTTGCTTCTAAAGATATGCAGGACTTTATATTTGAAGGAATTCACTAACTACTCTGAAAGGCTATCTTGAAGATCGGGATGCATATTCTGGACAACACATGCATAGCTTCCTGCCAGATCTAGAATTTACTTCAGTAGGAAGGATGTTTTACAATGTGCAGCCTGATCCAATCCATGTCTCATCAAAAGCAAGTCCTGGTGTCAGTGTCCAGGGTTGGCATAGTTGGGTATCTGCTGAGGGCCCACACCCTAGCAGGGGGCCCACGGGCAAGAGCCCCTGCAGCCTGCTTGTGCACCTGCCTTTTGCTTTGGCCCAGATAATGGTGGTCATGTGAAGGCGAAGCAGTAGATGCCACTGCCTGCTTGCTCGTTGCCTCTCTAGCTGGCAGGCAAGCAGGTAGTAGCAATAATGAGAAAGAGGGCAGCATCAGCTGAAGACAATGCTGATGAGCAGGTAGGCTCACTGAGGGAGAGGGACTGGCCCAGTGAGGTGTTTTGCCCAAGGGTCTTCCAAAACCAGGAGCTGGCACTGGCAAGCCCCACTGATTTAATTTGAACTTACTGCGAAGTGACTATGGGTATGATTACAACAAATCTGTACTTTTAGCTATCATTATTTTTATCTTTATCATCACCAAAGAAAGAAAAGTGAATGATTAGAAGGTTAATGATTTCTGTACTCAATTTTAACATAGGTCATATTCTTAATGATTGACACCATGTAGTCCACTCCTGCTTTATTTTAAGGGAATTGGATGACTTTTTCCTTAATTATAAGAATCTTACTAAGCTTTTAATTTTTTTATTTTGAACATCTCCTGTAAGGGGATTATATCTATGGGAAAAGGCATAATATAGGTCACTCTTGACCACTGCCATTTTGTGGGTTAGCAAATAGAGTGTTTTAGTTGGACTAAAAAAATTGAGCACAGAAAATGACAATGGACCATTGTGAAATTTCCTTTTAAAAGTCAGCTCAGGCTCAGCTCTGTTCTACTATTGTCTTGGACCCAAAAAGTCTACCCTTAAAATATAATTATTGTAATTCTAACCATACCAGAAATTACCTTCAAATACTTCCCATTTAGATCTTTGATGAAACTAAAATGCATTTATTTATATATAAACTAACCATAGTTGTGTAGTCAAGAATATAGTAATGTATATATAATGCTATGCTCTCCCAATCTCATTCATGCTTTTATGTTATATTAGCTAAACAGTCATCAAAATTGACAAGAGGGGACTGGGGAGGAATGGAAAGCTGCAGCCCTTTCCTCAGTCCTGTTCCCTACCGCAGTTACTATGACTACTCCTTCACTTCTTCCCCACCCTTTCATCCATCATTGAGGACACTGCCAAGGCAGAGCATGGTCAGGGGAACACACAATGCAAAACCATTTCTACGTTCCTTATAAATCCTGTAACCATGCAGCTAGTTTGAGTGATGATGAATATGTTTCTAATTTTGTCATATTTATCTTTTGCTTTGGACACTATTAGTAGCAAACGTATTGAATGAGTTTTGAAAAGAAATATTTAAGGGAAAAATACTTGTAATATGCCTTGATGAACATAATTCATGTCAGTTTGCTGCTGGCAGGACTCTACAGGCTACCTCACACATTACTGATGTTACCTATGCATTTAAGAATTATTTGTTTTATTTATTAAAAACCATTTATATTCTGCCTTTCTACCTCAAATAAAACAAATTTAAAATATTAAACATAACAAGAGACAGCAGATTATATGAAAACAAATCGCAGTAGGGAATCAGGCACAAAAACAAACTAAATATCCAGCATACTTGAAAAAAAATGGTCTTCAGCTTTGAGTGAAAGGTCATCAGAAAGGAAGGGAAATGTTTCCCTTAGGGCTGGGCCTTCCACAATGCAGGCATGGCAGCAGATAAGGTCCTGTCATGCATTCCTTCCAACCAGACTTCAGATGGTGGTAGGGCAAACAGCAGGGCCTCCCCAGAGTTGCTGAGGACAGGCTCATGTGAAAGGAGGTAGTAATGTAAGTATCCTGGTCTTATGCTTTTTAAGGGTTTGAAGGTAATCATCAGCATTTTGAATTGAGTCCACAAATGACCTAGAAGCCAGTGAAGCTGATACAAAAGCTGAATCCCATGGTCCAAATAACTAGCTCCAGTCAGCATTCTCACAGCTATTTTCTGAACCAGTGGAACTTTCCAAACACTCTTTTAGGTGCTTTAGATGTGTATGTCTAAAAATGTAAAAGTGTGAATATACCAAACATAGGTACATTTAGTACCTGTTTACTAAACAGGTACAATTTGCACCTGTTTAGTGTGTACTCAGTGGCAAATCCAGGAATGCTTCTACACAATGTGCGAAATGGCTCTGTCTCTTCCATTTTGGATCATGACTTTAGGTGGGATATATCTGGAGCTGTCATTGGTACCGAATGTGGAACCCTGGAATCAGGTTCATCAGCTGTGTTCCTCAGAGATGGAGAGAGAAAATTATGCACTCCATATATGGATACTACGGGTTATGGAAATCTGAGATTTTATTTCAGTATGGGTGAGTACGTGCCACTAACATGTTTTGCCATATGCACATATGATCAGAGAAGATGGTTACGTTATGATCAGTACTTCTAGAATCATAGAACAGTAGGGTTGGAAGGGGTCTACAAGGCCATCGAGTCCAACCCCCTGCTCAATGCAGGAATCCAAGTCAGAGCATCCCCAACAGATGGCTGTCCAGCCTCATCTTGAACGCCTCCAGTGTGGGAGAGCCCACCACCTCCCTAGGTAATTGGTTCCATTGTCGTATTGCTCTAACAGGAAGTTTTTCCTGATGTTCAGCCGGAATCTAGCTTCCTGTAACTTGAGCCCATGATTCCGTGTCCTGCACTCTGGGATGATCGAGAAGAGATCCTGGCCTTCCTCTCTGTGACAACCTTTCAAGGACTTGAAAAGCGCTATCATATCTCACCTCAGTCTTCTCTTCTCAAGGCTAAATTCTATTTGAATGCCAGTCCTTTTTAATAGTATGTGAGGCACCTGACCTCCACTAGCCCAGCCATCCTTCTCCTCATGCTTTCTCACTGCCAGATAGTACCCATGCCTTCACCAGGAACCACTGATCCTGCTTCTCTGTACTTTGGATCGAACAAGAATCACAATAAACATAGCGCTGCCACTGGAAGTAGTACCCCTGTCTAGAGTTCATCGTTTCCATACTATGTAATAAAACTTCCCTTTTACCACCCCACCTTATATCACTGGCTAGCAGGGGAGGAAATATGCACCATAGGATGACTTCAGAATCGGAGTAAATTTTACTACAAACTGGACATGGGACTGCTGTCTTTAATGGGAGTCCTGTATTTATCATAATATCTAGTTCCATCCTCTTCAGCTGCTTCAGGTGCTGCACTTTCAGTGGGGTAGGAGGAATATGAGCAGCAAGGAATCAGGAAGAAAAACAAACTAAATATCCAACAGGCTGGAGGAAAAAATGGTCTTCAGCTTTGAGTGGAAGAGCATCAGGAAAGGAGGGAAATGTCTCTTTTGGGGTAGGCATTCCACAACCTAGGCATTGCAAGAGAGTTAGTGGAGTGTTGACATGTATTCCACCAACCAAACATATGGTGTCAGTGAGGAACAGATGACACAAAAATTCTGAGTTTTGAGACATCAGCATGGTGTAGTAGTTGAAGTGTCAGACTAGGACCAAGGAGATGCAGGTTCAAATCCCCTCTCAGCCAAGAACCTCATAGGGTGACCTTGGCCAGTCGCCATCTTTCAGCCTAATGTACCTCACAAGATGGCTGTTAGGATAAAATGGATGGAGGAAGAACAATGTATGTTGCCTTGAGCTCCTTGGAGGAAGGGTGAGATATAAAATGTAATAAGCAAGTAAGTAAAGTTCTTCTTTGTGTGTGTCTTCTTACTGTGGTCCCATGGAAAGAATGGGGAGGAAACCTCAAGATGTGCCGAAGTATACTTATTAAGCCCAACATTTTTTTTTAATATAGATCCTTCCTAGAGGGCACCTTTAGGCATAACCAATTTGATTCTTTAGCCTCTGACTTGGTTGAAAAATGTGCAAAGGAGTTAGAAGCCAAAAACTATGTTGGTTGTGTCTAATAGAGCCCCCTAAGAAGGATCTATATTCAAAATGTGTTGGGCTTCTGTGCACTTCGGGGGTTTGTTCCCTTTTTCTCCCTGCCACTGGCACTTTCCTGTTTTTGTTTCTATTTTCTAGCTAGACCCTGCAATAAGCTATCACAATAATGAATTTCTGAGGATTAATAGCCACCTAAACAGCCACAAAGGTATTCCATGGTACTTCATGATGAAATGCTTTTGGAAGTCTTGTATGAGCCTTCCACAGATGGATGAATTTTACCTTGAGTAACTTCTTTGTGAAGATAGAAGATGGCATAGCAAGGGGAGGATAGATACAAAAGCAGAACCATCTATCTGCTTCCCTAAATAAGTGAGCTATGACCACTGGAATTTCATAATATTTCCAGCAGTAGGAACCAACGTTTACACAAACAAGAAGAAAATTAAAATGACTCTGGTAAAATCATGCAGCTTTTCTTTGCAACACTTTTTCCAGGAATGTTATTTTGCAGGCTCCACAGATCAGGTAAACTGTATGTGGAGCTTATTCTTTCAACACTGTGTTAATTAATGTGAAATGGAAAGACAGTAAAGGAAACAGAGAATGAATTTGCTTTCCCAGTGAAGCAGTCTTTTATGTCAATAACCACCACCACCCGCCTTTCTTACTGAAGTGGAAGTCCTCTGATCACAACTCTGAATAGTCACAGCTCCTCTATGCTGCATAAAGTAACAAGAAAGCACAGGAAGGGACGACTGCTGTATTTCCAGGACAGCCACACCTGCATGAAAAACAGGAAAGGCACTTTTGTCAACCTTCTGAACTCTTAGGCAAAGCTGTTGGCTCAGCAAGAATGGCTGTAAACTTGTGTGATCACACTGAAAACATTGATGGTGTGAAAATTACTTGGTTGAATATTCAGATGAGGGGAAGATAGTTTTAAAAAGAGAGAATGGAATTTTATTTTAATTTGAGTTAAAAGTGTGTGAGCTGAGCTACATACAGAATAAGCATATGGGATTGTACGATTTCGTTCTGCAGATAGGAGACTGAACGTTTCAGTGTACCCCTATGTGAAAAATCTCTCTGTATGTAGGAAACTAGCATATCAGGATGAAATGTTCTGGATTATATGCTACTTTTCTACATAGAGGAAGACTTTTTAAGGTAGGGGAACATTCATGCATGCAGTCTGCCACCTGCAGTCTGAAGTGATAGAGCTCTAACAAGGCTACTGCTATTGATACGGTGATTACTCTAAATGTGTAGATCAGCCTTCCCTAATCTTGTGCCCTTCAGATGTTTTGGAAGAACTCTCATCAGCCCCAGCCAGCATTGCCAATGATCAGGAATGCTGGGAGTAGTAGTCCAAAATATCTGGAGGGCACCACAGTGGGAAAGCCTGGTGTAGGTCAGTTCTAATCCATTACCTCTCCATTCCTACATGTCCTCATGTAGTAGTTTTCATTACTTTTAAGAAGCTAAAGTCTAAATAACGTACCTTTAGAACTGTGGATTAGTGCACAATAGCCACGCTTGTTCGTCTGAATGGGAAGTAATGGATGCCATGGGGATGCAACAAATCAATCCAAATACTGTAAAAAAAAATACTGCTTTTGTGAATATCAGAGATTCTCTTCTGTGGATAAGTGTCTTGATGCTAAGGTGGAAATATTTGTGGAAATAATTGGAAAGATTTCACATCCCTACCGATAAGAAATTCTTAAATAGTGCATCACTGATGCAATGAATATGAACTTGAGCACGCTCCGGGAGAGAGCGCAGGACAGGAAGGCCTGGCATGCTATGGTCCATGGGGTCACGAAGAGTCGGACACGACTGAACGACTGAACAACAACAACAAATAGTGGCTGTAACCATGGTCAATTTATTCAGGTATAGGTCATTGCTAGCTTTTTACAACCCATAGCTTTATATTCTTTATGGTTACAAAGAAGAGGTCAAAACACTTGGCACTAGGATGCAGATAAGAAGCTTGTCACTCTGTGTATGTGTTTGTTTGTTTGTTTATTTATTTAAACCAAATTTTGTATTGTGCTTTCTATTGCTGTGTTTGCAGTTAGAACTAAAATATTAAGCCTGATTAATTATTTCAATAGCATCAACATTTGTTTCTAATATTGGCACACATCAACTTAAGACTATCTGGTGACAGCCATTTTCATAATTGTTAGGAATTAAAATAACTGCATTTTAAAATACAAATGAATGTTAAATAGTCATTTCCACCAAATACGTACATTGTTACAGGTGGAAGCTGTGATGCTGGACAAGCCCATGAAAATGATGTTATATTGTATGCAAAGATTGAAGGAAGAAAGGATCACCTAAATCTGGATACAATGACCTATGCTTCTTATAGGGTAAGTGTTCAAAACAAAACCTGAAGATAGCACAGCAGAAGTGACAAAGGTCTAGATCAGGGGTGCAGAACCTGGCGGCCAAATCCAGTCCTCTTGGATTTCCCAGACCACTCTTTCTTTCCCTTCCCCCCAGCCACCAATTGTTGGGTGGTTTCCTGGCTTTTGTGCAATTTTTCCCATTCTAAAAGATGGAAATGCCTCCCCTAAGGCTTAGTTACTGGCAGTAAAAGCTTTGAGCTAAAATATACTGGCTTTTTTTTGGGGGGGTGACCCCAACCCCTTTTGCCTTTGGCCCCACCCCTCACTAGAATTCAGCCCCTGAGATATTCTCCAAAATGGAGTTTGGTTCTCAGGCTGAAAGAATTTCTGCACTCCTAGTCTAGATCCTTAGTTGCTCCTCCATTCACATAAGTGGGGAAGGGAGCAAGATATCTGCCCACTCCCCTCTCCATCTGCAGCCTCCAGCACTGTATCCCACACCATTCCCAATAGGCCCCCCAATCCAGAAATTTTTTTTTCAAGGGCTGCAGAGGGAAAGGGAAGGCAGGAAAGTCCTGCTCCATGGACTTTGTGGTGCTTGCAAAAATATTTCTGCACATTCTACTATTAATATAGTTGCCACCAAATTTCTAAAACAAATTTGAGGCAAAGAATAGTGACTTTTCTTAGAGAGCTGTTACAATGCTGTGCAGATTAGTACCTGTGATTATGTTGTGTCAGATTGCCTTGAGTTCAAAATACATTTCTGTTGTGACCCTCAGTGTTGAAAAATTATTCTAATCCTACAGTTATACCTTTACTACACAATTATATCAGCTTTATACCAGCTTTAACTGTCACGGTTTCCCTACCATTAAAAACAATCTTGGAATTGTGGTCTGATGAGACACCTAAGAATGATTCGTTAGAGATCCTAGCCCACCTTTACAAAACTACAGTTTCAAACTTCCCACCATTCTTTGGGGAGAGGGAATGACTCTGAAACTGGTTTACGTTTGTTGTGTACATACATCTAAGCCAACGTATGTTCTGTGTGAGGTGCACTTCTGCCAGCAGAGAGAAGCTCCACCATTGGAGGTTGGGGGGCACATCCACCCCAGAGGCTCCAGTTATGCATATGGAAATCTCAGCTAGTGTAAATCTACTACTGGTGGTGCTCCTGCTGGTGGTAGGCCTCAAAATGGGGCATTCTAGGGGTGGGCAGAGGCTGATATAGATCCACTGGAACCAAAGCCCATTGTGCCCCCAAGAGGGTGCAGGATCCAGCATGGAGCTGGAATACCTAATTGCGCGCCTCATTTGTTTGGAGGAGTAGGAGTCCAAATAACAGAGCTCTGCCAGGCTGAAAAGTCTGGTAACATTGCCAGACTTTAGAAGCTTGCCAGACTTTGTAAGTGATAGACAATCTGCTTCTTTGCTTTTCCGCCATTAGGAATGCTATATTATACATCATGCCTTTCACAACAGCCTCAAGGCAGTTAACAAAAAAATCCATAAAATACAATATAGAAATGTAATTAATTTGATTTCTGTTGAAGGTTCCATCTTTGGTTTCGGTTGCCATCAGTCCAGAGCTTCAGACTCCAGCTACTAAATTCTGCCTCAAGCAGAAGAATCATCAAGGGCATAACAGAAATGTCTGGGCAGTGGATTATTTCCATGTTCTGCCAGTGCTCCCTTCCACTGTAACACATATGATCCAGTTTTCTATTAACCTGGGTTGTGGAACCCATCAACCAGGCAACAGGTAGTGCAACTCGAAATTACAGCGTTCTTATATAGTTGTTTAGTTTCTTTATAATTCTAGCTTTTATACAACAGTGATTTGTTTTCTTTATTTTCTGAAACAGAAGGGAAGGAGGCAGTGTTAAACAAACTTGCATCTTGTGAGAAGATTTTGCAGAATTTATTGCTTGCTACTGCCACAATTGTAATACTGGGAAGCCAGTCGAAATATAACTACTGAATTAAATAGGAATGCCTTTCAGTGGCCTGCTGCTGTTGGCGAGTGTGAGTGACCTTCACAGAAATCCCCTTCGGACAGAATAAAAAGTCTAGCTGTAGTTATACGTGAAAGGCTAATTAGATTTTCTGAGTAAAATGCAGTCCACTTGATACAGTTAGAAATTCTAACTCTGTGTATAGACTTCTGTGCCAGCAGTGTGCAGAGCTGCAGACCAAACTGGGGCCACTTCAACTGCTGCCATCCATGCATGCTCACACATATTTATACAAATGTTCACACATGTGTTCACACACACATATGCCCACACACACATATATACCCCCTCTCTCACACACACCATTCACCACATTCGCTCGCTCTTTCACTTGCGTGCGCACACTCAGACACAGACTCCATCCATCCCATTCTCATACATGCACACACCCACCATATGGAAAGCCAGCGAACTGCCCATGGAAGGAATGGAAAGGCAGCAAACTGCCCATGGAGGGAAAGGAGGCTGTATTTCCCCATGCAGTGATTGCTGCAGTCCCATGCTGTATGGTGCAGCACAGTAAGGCAAGGAACTGCCTATGGAAGGACCACGTGATCTCCCTCCATGGGAAATTTGCTGCCTTTCTTTGCTGCATTGAGAAAGGGAACCTTGGCAGGGAAAAGTTCCTATCTTTGAGCAGGTTGTGATTGGAGATTAGAGCTTGTCCCAGCCTGGGGGGAGGGAACAGGGCCTGGGGAAGAAGCCGGTGATGCAGTTCAAGAACCCCCACTGGCTGGAAGTTTCCCATGCCTAGTTTAAACCAACTTCTGCAGGCCTTCTCCATGGGTCCCCTGGCACCTACCCCATTTTTCCATGCACTAGAGTTAGCCCTGTATTTATTTGCTTATGTATATGTTCTACATATACACATGCAGGTGTCCTACTGCTGCTATGCAGTAAAGCAGAGGGCAGAGACCTTAATTGTTTGTATTTTAGTAGAGTGTTCAATTATAGACCTGCAGTTAGGACCAAAACAGATATTACTGAAGGCATAGCAGCTATGCCTTCAGGTTTTTTCCCCCAGTTTTACTCTAGAGTAGGTGCAGAGGCTCCAGTCCAGATCTTAAAGGCCCCCCTATCCACCATGCTAGGGTCCTGATCTGGTTCAGGGGGCATGCACTTACTCTATAGTAAAAATGAGAAAAGGATGTTGCTGGTAGACACACATTTAAAGTAATATCTGTTTTGGCCCTTAGAACAGTACTTTTAAAAGGACATTCTCTTTTAAGATACATGTATAAGCACAATTTTCTGCTTCATAGTGGGATTTTCCAGTACAGACTTTGATCTTTTTTGAAATATTTTCTTCTTTCAACTCACATAGTGCTTCAGATACAAGAAGGGGGGGGGGGGAGTGTTAGAGAGCTGCTAACTTTCCACGAACCACATCTACATTTCAAAAATAATTTGGCAGTGCACATCTCCTTGTCCACAGAAGCATTATTTATAATAGTGCTTTCACATCATAACTGGGAATGTAGAAGATTCACATAGAATATATGAAGTGAATATGGTCCTCCAAGGTATCCATATAATTTCCTCTGAAATGAAATCAGTGAAGCCTCATAAACTGTTTTAATATAAATTTAAAATATCACACATACAATGACTGTGCAGAAAGACATTCTTCAAGTCATATTCCAAATAAATTATTCTGAATTGAATAAGCCATGTTCTGACTATTTGGTGCAAGGCTGATGAATTATTAATTTGTTTTAATGCTTCATTTGCAGAACTTAAAATGGGGCTATTAGAATTAAACTGCACTGCTTAAATTATTATACGTGCCCATTTTTCCAAAGGGTAAATCCCTGTTAATACTTCCCAAATCGCTTGAAAACTCACAAAATGTAAGAAGACTTATGCCTCATCCAAATGTATGTACTGAAAGTGTTTTAATTTTTAATAATGAGTGGCAGTAAAATAATTCAACCGCTTCAGGGGTGAGAATGCTCATGTTGAAAAACACACCTAAAAGAAGAGTGCCAGTTCAAAGGGAGTCAAGACGATCACATATTTGACCCCTCTCTATGTTTCCATTGTTTTGTGCTACTGCGGTAATGCTCAGGCTTATCTCATGCAGGAGATGCTTATTTACCTGGCTCACTAGTCTGTACATATGCAAAGTTTCTCCATCATAACCACAGTCTATTTCATAGCTCCTAAAAACTGCTATCAGTCCTAACTATGCCTTATGCAGGGGATGAAAGCCCTTTGGAATGAGCAATACAATTCTTCCCCATCTAAGGGAGAACTACAGTGTTGAAAGAAGCAATAACACAGAATACTCTGTTGTATTGGAGATGTATCGACTGCACATTGCTATGCAGAGCCTAGGATGTTACTTTTCATGCTGACATTCCCTCATGGGTGGAGAGGGTTTTAAAGAAAATTTGGTATGAGATTACTAGTGGACTGATGACAAATGGTCTTCCTCCTGTCTCATAAATATACAGCGTTTTAAAGATGGAGCATGAGAGATTTTTCACCAGATTCCTATCTGTGGATAAAGACCCGTGAACCTTAGTTGCTAAGATAATAAGTTACAAACTGGAAAGTCCCTGGTTCAAATTCCACCACAGCCATGAAGTCACTGGGAATAATAATGCTGGCCTGCCTTACTAGTCCACTGCAAGGATTATTGAGATGCTGTATATAATGCACTTAGGAAAAGCACTTATTATTAGTGTCCTAAGGAGCAAAGTGCTACACTAATTATCCTTGGCAAGGTATCCTCTGATGGTGGTAGAGAGACAGACCAAACACAAAGGGCTACATTTGCTCTATATGAAGAGCTGATTCACACCTGTAAATGGGGTGGATATATTAGCCATGTTTACACTGTAGGGAATATTTGAAGTGTCAAGGGAAGATTTACATCTTGAGAAATGCAGTAGACATGCACCAGGAAGCCACGATTAATTACAGCATGGCCATGAGTGTTTGGAGATGTGCATCTCACTTTCACATTTTATGTTTCCTTCAGAGAATGCCAGTATAAATGTAGCACAGACATATGCTACCATGGTGATGTTAATAACAATAAAGTCTTCATTCAGACAATAATATCTTGGCTTACAAGTGAGCCTTGTGCCCCCACACACGGTCCCTTCCCTCCTACCTTCTTGGTGCATTGCAGTTAACTCTGGAAGTCTTCAGTTAACCCTAGTTTCCCATTACATCCAAACCAGGAAAATTTGGTTATCTAGTTTGGAACATGCCAGTATCTTAAACCATGGTTTGAAGGAATCCATGGTTTGAAACTATTTGAAGAGCCTGGCTTGTTCCAAACCTGGTAACCATAGTTGGGGAAACTATGGTTAATTGATTACTGCTTGGCTTATTGCTATTTGCTGAGAAGAGAGGAGGAAAGGGAGAGTATAAGAATGGAATGTTTGGGTGACAGGTCATCCAAACTGGGCCGTTGTGTGAATTGGCTCTTAGCTAGAATCTCATACATGTGCACCCTGTGCATCCCATACCCACTCCCAAAACTCTTTCCAGAAGAGAATCATGGGAAGTAATTCCATCTCAAAGTCAGAGTAATCTGCTCTAGGACTAATTTCCACAGACTTTTTTTTCCCTAGAAGACTATGCCTTTGAACCTCTTGGCTATTTGGGAGGAGATTGAGTTTGTTCACTATATCTTGGTCGAGAAGACAGCTACTCTTGTAGGCCTACTATATTTCTGTACTTCTGTGGAATGTAACATGTCATACAGAACTTGGCCTTTTATACCAACCAGTTCTGAACTTATGAAATATAAATAACCTAACTCAGTCTTCAACTCAATCTACTGACCCATCCACAAAATGTTTTGAGAAACCTATTAGCAGGAGGAGCAAGAGATCCTTCCTCTTAGTTTCCCTTTAGTCTGACCCTTATTTGACACATCAGTACTGCATCAGTCCTCTTTAATTCCAATGTAGAAACAACAGCCGGCTGGGTGAGTAAGACCGGCAGACACTGCCCTCACACCCATCAGCTAAACACTTTCTGACATGGGTTGCCATCTTGTCTTTTAGTGCTCTGTGTTTCATGTCTGCTTTATCTTGAATGTTCAGCACTCTCAAGCATTTCATACTTCAGCATCTGGGGCATCAATTATTTAATAAGCCATGATTATAAAGCTTTTTCTGGTTCCTGCTACAAATGCCAATTTATCATGTTTAGTCTCAGGTGGGGGGAATGAATAACTCTATTTTATTTCTCTGTTTCTTTGTGTCATCAGCATCAGTCTGGAATTCTCTACCAACCATGGTCGTTCCTGGTCCTTACTTCACTCAGAATGTTTGCCAGAAATATGTGCTGGATCCCACCTTCCTCACAGCACAGTCTATGCCTCTGAAAACTACAGTGGGTAAGGGAATTTTCTCCCAAAAATAGCTTTGACACAAGAATGTCAAATGCTCATGATTCTGAAAAGCTGTGAGGATAATGCCCCCATGTAACCTCTTCTCTGTTACAAAGAAAGGCAGTTGAAGATGTTACGTTATGTTAAGAAATGTTATTCACCTCAGGTTGTTTTCATTGTATAAAGGACACCCTTCTGTTTTCAGGCACCAGAGGCATGAAAAATGATTTGATAGAACTTTTTATAAATTCTTCATACAATGTTAAGAATATATCAACTCTATAATTTTTGATTATGGTTAACCAGATCTACATATTCAAATGTAAAGGGCTATATATTAGTCCTCATTAAGCAGTAAAAAAGGTACATTGGTAGTATAAAATAAGCCTTTTATGAACAATTTATTACATTTCTATACTGCCCAATAGCTGAAGCTCTCTAGCACTGAGGCTTCCCCCTGTATGGGTGAATCCCAGTGTAATATGTATTTGTGATAAATCCTCTTCTTCCTCTGAACATTATGGGCCAGGTGCAGCCTTCTGCAAAGAGAAGAGTTCCTTCTCTTTGCAGAAGGGACCAAGCAGAGGCTCCTGCTGGAGGAAAGAGTGAGACAATTTTTGTCAATTCCCCTTGCAGTCCCCAATGCCACTTGGTATTGACCCTCTGGAACAGCTGACGGGGGGCTGCATAGAGAAGAGGAAATAGGTAAAAATCGCCTCCCACCTTCCTCCGGTGGGAGAGTCCCGCGGGCAGAACTTGGGGCATGGGTAGCCTGGATCCTGCCCTATATGTTCTTTCCAGAATGGCTTGTATCTGAAGGTCCTATTGTATAGCCACAATATGAAGGATTTAGAACATCCAGGAGAGTCAGGTCTTTTAGAGAGCTTACAAGCTAAATTTAGATTGGCAGTGGGGACAGTGCAGAAATGGTGAGACAAGGATAATAGGGGAGGAATATGTGTAAATGCAGTTCCACACATTTCGACTTATAGTGCTATATCCAATCCATATTCTCACAAAGTTAAGCCAGTGTGATCCTTAAATGGTGTCATATGTTTTGTCTCTGTGTGTAAATGAAGCATCTACCATTGATATAAATTGATATAAGCTCAGCACCTTTAAAGGTTTAAAACAACGTGTAACTTTAAAAGCATGAGGGCTCATATGTTTGTTTCAGGTGGAACCGAATAACTATTCCCCTTCCAAATGCAGCATTAACCAGAGATACCAGGATCCGATGGAGACAAACAGGCCCCATCCTTGGAAACATGTGGGCAATTGACAACAGTTAGTAGCATTCATTACCATTGTAATTGTGTTCCAGTAGTGCTTACTATCTGTGATCTCTTCTCAGTAAATGTCCTTATATTTCCCAGTATGATAAACCTGCCTGTAATTCCAGTTTCTTAAGCACACTTTTTTCCCAAGATGCTTTGTTGTTTAAGAGAAGCTAAATAACAATTTCCCAATCTAAGTGGGTGGCAGAATCTTATGATATATAACGTGTTGCACTAAAGCAGGCAATATATATGACATTAAATGGAAAGATAATTAATAATCCTGGTATCTGGTGAAACCACTTTCTGTTCTGATGACATAGCCCTGATTTACAGAAGCAATAGCTATGTTCCTTTTCTTTCTTTCTTTCTTTTTAATGACACGCATGGCCTAATACTTGTGATGTTACAGGAATGACTTCTAGGGCCAGGTTCAGATTAACGAGGAAACCAGGGTTTAGGAATCCTCTCCCACTAACCCACTTTTCTTGCACGCAAATTACCTGTATTTAAACATAGCATCTAACCATCACCAATCTGATTAAAATCAACCGGGCATGCTCTGAAACTCACTTTTATACTCCTGCTTAAACTGAGTTTTCAAAGTTAGTTAGGAATGTATCTGGTTTCATTATAATCCTGCTGAGGCTGGAGAGGATTTATTTGCAAGAAGGCAGAAGTGTGGGGTCCTCCAGCTTGCACCCAATCCCCAAATCCCAGTTTAGTAGGAATATAGGCTGAGTCATATAAGAGCTCTTAAAGTGAGGAAGACACAATCAAAACAAAGATATTTTACAGTATACTAGGGTGTTTTTTTTTGTGAATGACATACTATACATCCCTAGTTTATTCATGGAATTATAAAGCTGCAAATCATGAAAAGAAGGATCCATGACGGAATGTGAAAGTTAATTAATAACCCTGCTGTGAAATATGAGCACTGTTTACTGTATTTCATTATAAATTCAGGTGTTTAGACTGAAATCTTCTATGCTCAGTTGTGAGTGTGTGCTTTTAAAAGAACGCTTGCATCAAGCTACATTTCTTATTTTAAACAAGCTGTAATCCAAAAGCTGCACCGCTCAACTCAGTTTTTTTACAGAAAACTCTGAAATGAATTAAGGCTGCAAACCCATACACGCTTACCTGGGAATAAGCCCCATTTAACTCAAGGGGGTATATATCTAAGTAGACATGGATAGGATTGTGCTGTCAGTCTTCTGGGTTGAGGGGGTGGGGGAAGCAACTATTGATACAGAGATATGGAAAAGTATGATAATGAATTCCTGCTGTTTTTGTTGTTATGCTTTCCCCTTTTTTTCTTTCTCGCATTAATCAGGGATTAAACGTTAACTCAAAGTTTTCAAGGCAATACTAAAGCTTTGGATTGCAGGTGGTGACATGCCAAATATGAAAGAAAATGAACATCAAACACAGTTTAAACCATGCACTATTGTTAAGAGAGTATCTATGAAAGTGTGTAAAGGCAAGATAGCGTGTATGAAAATTCTAAATACAACAATATCAGCTTTTTTTTCTTTGTGATAACATAAATATTTATGTTAAACAATCAGCACACATCTACATGAATCGTCTACCAGAAAGACATACATAAGTATGAGTGCTAATGCAAACAGGCAGTGTACCAAAAACAGGAGCTAACCCCAGATTGGGTGTGAGCATGGCAGAATGCATGCCCCAAATATAGCCATGCTGGTAAATGGGAATGGCTTTTCCCCATGAGATTCCATAAGGGCACTGGGGCTCCCACTAGATGCTGAAGAGGGTTGTTATGGCATATGAATAATCATGCTTTGTAATGTTAAACATTTTATATTTTGTATTACTAACTTCTGGGATTATTCATATCCATTGCTGATTTTCGTGAATTTATCTTGGATTTTATTGAACTCATGGATATGGAATTCCATACTGCATGGGCATTGTTATTATTTTTGAAATAGTGCTTATCCATATCAGTTTTTTGCCCAAAAAGCTGTTGTCCAAAAAATGATTCACAGTGTAACCTTAATTGTAACTGTATTCTGAATAAAATAAATAATTTTGCAAGACTGAATTTTAATTCAGTCAGGGTAATGGTTGATAATCTCATCCCTAAATATATTTTCACTATTAAGCTATCCTTTATTCTCTGATGTAGTCATATTGCTGGGATTAAAGGTAAATATTTCAATCTTGCTTGATGTTATGAAGTCTGTGTACCTGTGTCTCGTTTGTTTTTCTTTTGGCTCTGAATTTAAACTTTGGTATAACCAATGTCTATTCTCTGCAGTTTACATTGGGCCTTCTTGCCTCAAGTTCTGCTCAGGGCGAGGACAATGCACTAGGAATGGTTGCAAGTAAGTCTGATGATAAATCATTGGCCAAGGTATTTATGCTTTCTAGGTATATTCTCTCCCTAGGTTGCAGGGCAGTCTGTGCTTTGGGACTGTGCCTCCTCCTGATATCTTGTAAAAGTGACAGCTGAGAAACTCCTGTCTTTCTTAGACCTGACCTATCTCCGTGGCAGACAGCAGCAAGCTCCAGGGCACTTAAGTTATTCAGTCATCAACTCATGTTAAGTCACCTAGTTAAGTTATTCAGGCATTCAGAGTTAACACAACAGCCTTAAATGGGGTAGGGAAGGGGATTCTCTTAGGCTCTAATTATAAGCCACTCTGGCTATTTCTTCTCCCAACTGGCAATGGGCCTGGCTGCCTGTTTCAAATGAGGGAAGGAAACACCTCTCTCCCTTTATGCTGGGTAGTGAATGTGCAGATAGAGCAGCAGCATTCAGCAAGCAACCTTGATCTCCCCTTATTTATAAGGAGGTATTATATACATTCTATATATCTTTAAATCTGTATGTATCTAATTTATTTAATTGTATTCTGCAGTAAGATGTAATATGTTTGTATTTTGCATACAAAAATGCAGTCAGTATAGATTGCCTGTAGAACTTACCACATGTGATTTCCAAGAGAAGTATCCGGTGTTGTCATTACACTGGCATAAACCAACATCATTAGCACTTACTAGGCAAAGGGCAAAAGTGGTGATTTTCTGCTGAATTTCAGCAACAAATCACTGCCTTTTCTCTTGTCTAGCAAGTGCCAATAATGTTGTGCTAGTGTTGGTTTACGATAGCCAAACGACATTAGTACTAGTGTTGTGACAGTATTAGACACTGCCCCGAGTCCTGTTAACTTTTAACAGTTACAGATTCCTTGATATTTCATGGCTCTGCAGAACTAACTTATGTAAACTTCTTTTCACTTCTGACAGTTGTAATTTGAAACATATTTTTAAGATGTTATTGATCGATAGCATAAAGGGATCTTTTTTCCATTAAAAAAAGAGAGAAAGAAATTTTTCATGTACAAATCAGAGGGAAGGCTGCCCTGTTACCACTAGGGAGAGAAAAGGGAATTTACTTAACAGTAAAATCCTGTTCTTTCTAGTTGAGGCTGGGCAGTCTGACCCATTATACTTTGATATGTGTACACAGGAGTGGATAGATAGGGAATAATGGTGGATTCCTGCTTTCATGTCTGTTTTCTCTTTCCCTGACACTCTGCCTGTATTCTGACCTGGTTTCCTTTGACTGATCTATTTACAGATATAGTAGGTTACCAGGTTTCTTTGAAGTTTGAGAGTTCCTGCACTGCTCTAACATAGTCTGGGCAAGGCAGATGTCAGACTGCTGTATAGTAAATTCCATTGAAATAAATGGGTCTTACTTCCAAGTATGTGAGTCTGGTATCATGGGATAGCATTTCCATAATTAGTTATAGCATATTTGGATGTACTTTTAAAAAATATTTGGAGAGAGTTAAAGCTGAAGAGAGACATTTCATTGGTATTTTAAAATTTATATGGTATTATGGTTGTTATATCTGAAGACTTCTAAATGTATCCATAACTTGATCTTCTCCGGATCTTTATAATATTTAGCTGCCCATAAGTTGTTTCTGTTTCATTTTTATTACAGATGTGATCCTGGCTTTTCAGGACCTGCGTGTGAAATGG
This sequence comes from Heloderma suspectum, assembly GCF_057233095.1. Taxonomy (NCBI): domain Eukaryota; kingdom Metazoa; phylum Chordata; class Lepidosauria; order Squamata; family Helodermatidae; genus Heloderma; species Heloderma suspectum. The sequence continues at coordinate 105,924,123 of NC_139464.1, forward strand.
CCTCCCAGACCTTCCCCATGTTTATCTCAGAGAGTTTTGGCAATTCTAGGCTCTCTTCATATCACAATTTTTACTCTATCCGTGGTGCTGAAGTCAGTTTCGGTTGTGGAGTTCTAGCAAGTGGAAAAGCCTTGGTTTTTAACAAAGAGGGAAGGCGCCAGCTTATCACTTCTTTCCTTGACAGCTCACAGTCCAGGTAAATAGGAATGAATGGAGACACATCAAAGACTACATCCTGAACACACTTACATTTGAGTAAACCCCTTGCATTATGTGTTAAAGCTTGCAGCCTCTGTTTGATAGAGGAAAATATCTAATATGTTAATAGTTTCTTAATACAATTTTATTTAAATTTGGTTAATTGTAATGTATTTCATTTTTTAAAAAATTCCTTTGCTGTATCTGCAATGCTAAGTATTTAATGCATTTGGGGTAAGTATTGTTTGTCTGAGTTTTCAAACATATGACATTAATATCAAAAGTGAGTGTCAGAGCCAAGTGCTAATTAATTATTTATGAGGTTGTATTTATTTTGACAGCTTGTGGCAGCTGATTAGATCTATTCAGTATCTCCTCCACCCCTCCGGTTCCTAATAAATAATTGAATGCAATAATGATTGGCATTTTAAAACAATATATGCCACATTGCATTGCTTGGCTGAATAAACATTTTCAGCTACACAGAGGTCCCATAATATTGTTTACCTAAGCTTGTCTAGATTTTTAAGATAAAAAAACAACAGTTATAGGGAGAGAGTGCTGTATAAATTGTAATTTACAATTATTCATACCCTTGTTAACTAGATTCCTCCAGTTCACTCTGCGTCTTGGAAGCAAATCCGTCTTGAGTACTTGCAAAGCACCGGACCAGCCTGGAGAAGGAGTCTTACTGCACTATTCATATGACAATGGGATTACGTGGAAACTGCTGGAACATTATTCCTATCTCAACTACCATGAACCAAGGTATATGGATTATTTTAGTAGAGAATAATACAGGCGTGCCCCCATTATGAAGTGTTGGTTGTCCCATCCACAGCCCATTTAAGCTGAAGCACTTGTATTTTAGAAGCTTTAGTCAGTCTCAGTTTCATTTCCAGTTCTTTATGGGGTCGTTAGTCAGGACGAAAATGTACTAATACGTCTCTCCTGCAGATTTCCTTCATAGTTAGTAAATCTGTCTCCCATCTTTTGAATTTTAGATTATCTAGGTATTTCAGTGGTCCTCAAATATATCTAGATAAAATATATATTGGAATCAAAGACAGCATGTTTTGGAGGCAACTGCAGCAATAGTATATAATGTGCTACATAATCACATTGTACAATATCGAATGATGTCATTCACTAATGTAAATTACACTGCACTACCATAAGGGACCTTTATCACAATGGCAATAGCATTAGCTTGTGCAACAGGATTCCCCAGAAAACCTGCCATGCACGCTAATGCTGTTGACATTGCACTTGAGGTTCCATACACTAGTGAAGGGATTGGCAATGCGGCACCCGCAGATGCACTGGCACTCTCCAAGACCCTCAAGTGCTCCTGCCAGACCCACTGGACCCCAGACCCTTCCTTCCTGCCACCGCCTTTCCTTCCTCCTGCCGCCCCTACCCACAGACCCTTCATCCCCCCCCCATTGGCAGTGCACAGTCTGTCCTTCCTTCCCCCCACTGCTTTGCCTCACTGCTGGTGTCACCGCCTGCTTGCTGCTGACACTGCAGCCTTTCCTTCCTCCCTCCCTCCCGCTGAAGCCACCATGGTCTTTCCTTCCTTCCTTCCTCCCCACTCCTGCTCTTGCTGCCTTGCATGTGCTGCCTTTCCTCCCCTTCACCACCTCGCCTTGCACCTGACATTGCTGCCTTGTCATGGGGTGGGGAGAGGAGAGGAGGAGGGAATGGGGGGGAGGAAGAAGAAGGTGCACCCACCCACCCCAACAGCATTTCTGGGTGGCCCATGGACCCAAAAAGGTGGCCTATCCCTCTGCTAGCGCAACATAATTTGTGTTAGCAGAATGACATCATTAGATAGTGCCCATTATACACTGATCGTATGTATATATGCTGACAAATATACTCTGTAGAAGTTCTCTCAACCTGTCTTTTCGTAAAATGATCTTGTGAAAGGGCCCTGTATTGTAAAATCTCTATATCAGAAACCAATTATTTTTCAGAATGTAGGAACTAAGAGTTTTCCTACATAGGACAAAGTCCAATTGTGCGTCACTTAGCAATGCATACAATATATTGTCCTCTCCCCAGCCTATGCCCTTCCTTTACCCCATCTAATCATTATGCTTCTTCTCCTGTTTAATGTATGTATTTCTATGGGAATTTCATTTTCTCCTTAAAAGTAGGCATTAATCTTAGATGTGTTCTTCTTATTATGTATGTTGTATGAAAGAATAAAAACCACAGCTGGCAGTGCAGAACAATTTGGAATAATTTCATATCAGGAGCAGGGCATTTATACTGGATCAGTTCCGGTGCCTTATGCATTTCACCACATGACTGTATATATTGCAGCATTTTCTTACTGATGTACTTACTTACTTTCTATCCTGTCTTTCCTCCGAAGAGCTCAGGTGCACATGGTTCTTCCCTACATTTATCCACACAACAACTCTGTGAGGTAGGTTAGAGTTAGACAGAGTGACCAGACTGGCCCAAGGCCACCAGTGAGCTTCATGGCTGAGTCGGAATTTGAACATGTGCCTTCCCACATGTTCGCCTTCACTACTGCACTATACCGTACGCGTGAGCCTATGATGATTTCTAAGCATTGCCTTTGTACCTTTGAAAACTGTAAGGCGCCTGCATACCGTTTGAGTAGTTATTGCTTAGGGAACTAAGAACCTATCATTTTACTTAATGTTTGTGTCTTAATGGGCAAAACACTTAAGCATTCATTTCAATTTAAGTTCATTAGTCTGATTGAACTTGGTAAACTCATGGTGGCTGCAATCCAGAGAAGTGACATACACAAATATGAGGGGGTAGGGGAGTGCGTATAAAGGCAGAACTTTCTTTGACATTTTCACAGCAGGAACTTCTCTCTGCTAAAAAAAAAAAACCCAGACAAGTCACTATTCAGTTTTAAAAGAGGGCTGCCTCTTTAGTAGTCAGAATTGCTGCTGGGTAAAATCCAGAGAAACTGTGGGCTCTGTTGGAAGAGTTCGCCCCTAACCTCTTTAGATAATGGTCATTGAGGTTATTTGTTGAGTCAAGAGTAATATGCAACTGCCCTTGTCTTTCATAAGACTTCAACACTGGATTCTGTTAGTTGTTTAAATGTAATCCATATTTACCATTCTTATATACAGACTTGTCAAGAGAAGTAAATCTGATACCAATTATTTTTGGTGAAGGTTCTTTTATGTGATCTTTTTTATTGATTTATTTTTCCTTTTTTACGTTCGAAGAGTGTTTCCTTGATAATCTCCTTTCGGAGATGTAATACTAATACATCTTCAAAAATATTCCTATTACTTTGAGTAAAACTGCAAGCATGTATTGCCCCAGTCGTGGGCTCTGAACTCTTAATTTTGAGGTGTCAAGGTAGTGATAAATCATACTCAAAGGTTTGCTTACAGGGAGACTTTATTGGGTAACTTTCAGCACACAGGCGTACCCAGTGGTTGGATCAGACAGCGTCTCTGAACCCCGACCCACTGGGTACAATGGGTCTTATACTCTACATGTGAGCAACAAGGCAGCATAACAGCAGCACGTGCCACTAGCGTCCATTCCCAGCACAGGCCAGAAGTATTTGGTTCTCAAGCGCAACCACCTGCAGCTCAGCATAAACACACAGCTTCGCTTCTCAGGCACAGCCTGATAAGGCTTCCTCCTCATTAGCAAGGAATGCACTGAGAAGGCTGTTATCAGCCCTTTGAATCATCTGCACATGCTCAGAGGCTTACTAGCAAGGGAATTGCAACCACTAATGAACTTAAGCAAGCATTATGGATCTCTAGGCCCCTCTAACAGTATAAATGACTTGGCTACGCTCCTGGGGCCAATACAAAGTGTAGTTTATGTGACTATGCATTGACGTTTTTACACTTGTAAAAATACACTTCCCCTAACATTTTAATGTATTGTAATATTACTTTTCATTATAAATCAGAGAGTGCCAGTTCTGATAAATGTGATCATTTACACTGATATGGTAGAATTCTCTGCTTTTTGATATAATCAATTTATTCTGCATTGTTCTGGTGGAAGTAAGGCACAACTCAACAAACCATAATGCTGGCAATAGCATGAGGTTTTCCAGTGGAATACGAGTCCCCTTGAATGTAAAAATGGGAACGGGGGAGATAAGTATTCTTGAAGTAAATACTGATAGTAATAGTGATTAAGAACATGAAGCAACCTTTCCACCTTGATATGACAGTATGCCTAAAAAGATCAACATTTCAAGGAAACATGGATTGATATAAAAGTGTGACAGTTGCATTATATCCAGAAATTCAATTAATATTTGGACATAAAAAGAAATTACACATTAAGGTGACTGATCCAGTACAAGCACAAGAACAGCATGTAGGATTCCCGCATGGCTAGTGGTGTAGTGGAGCCAGGGGTCGAAGGAATGCAGCACCAGCACTTCTGTATTAGCAAGGGACCCTGACTTTATTTATTAAATTTATTAATTGCCCATCTGGCTGGTCACCCGGCCACTCTGGGCAATGTACAACGGTACAATTTAAAGCAGTAAAACTACACATTAAAACATCCTCTAAAAATACCCTAACCCACCCTAAATGCCTGCCTGAACAACCAAGATTTCAGTGCATGGTGGAAGCTCATTAAAGAGGGGGCATGGCGGAGTTCCCTAGGGAGGGAGTTCCACAGAGTGGGGACCACCACAGAGAAGGCCGTCTCCCTCATCCTCACCAGCCTAGCTGTCCTGGCCATCCGAGGCTGATCTTGTTGAGCAGCCTGTCTGGTGTTGCTGGAGGCACTCCTTGAGATAGGCTGGGCCGGAACCGTGTAGGGTTTTAAAGGTCAAAACCAACACCTTGAATTTTGCCTGGAAAACAGCTGGTAGCCAGTGCAACTCCTTCAGCACCGGAGTGATGTGATCACACCAGCAGCTGCCTTTAATTAGGCAACCTGCCGCATTCTGCACCAGCTGCAGCTTCCGAATTGTCTTCAAGGGTAACCCCACGTAGAGTGCATTACAGTAGTCTAGACGAGAGGAGACCAGGGCATGTACTACCAATGGGAGCAGATGGTTGGGAAGGTAGGGGCGCAGCCTCCATCTGAGATGGAGTTGGTACAGTGCTGTCCAGCTCACAGCTGACACCTGAGCCTCCATGGACAGCTGGGAGTCTAAAATGATCCCCAGGCTGCAGACCTGGTCTTTCAAGGGTAGCCATACCCCATTCAACACCAGGTCAACATCCCCCAACCTCCTCTTGTCTCCCACCAAAAGTACCTCCGTCTTGTCAGGGTTCAGTTTCAGCTTATTCCTCCCCATCCAGCCACTCACTGTCTCCAGACATTTGAACAGGGATTCTACGGCCAACCTTGGTGAAGATTTGAACGAGAGGTCAAGCTGCATGTCATCAGCATATTGATGACACTGCACCCCAAACCTCCTGATGATAACCCCCCAGCAGCTTCACATAAATGTTAAATAGCATCGGGGAGTGGATGGAACTTTGTGGCATCCCACACACGAGTGGCCACAGGTCCGAAACCTCCTCTCCCAGTGCTACCCTCTGGTACCTGCTGGAGAGGAAGGACCGGAACCACCGCAATACGATGTCTCCAGTGCCCAATCTCTCCAGTCAGAGAGGTCAATGGTATCAAAAGCTGCTGAGAGGTCAAGAAGGACAAGGAAGGAGCATTCTCACCTATCCAAAGTCCTCCTCATATCATCCACAAAGTCAACCAAGGCCGTTTCTGTCCCATGCCCAGGCCTGAAGCCTGATTGAAATGGATCTAGATAATCGGCTTCTTCCAAGTGTGCCTTCAACTGCATTGCTACCACCCTCTCAATTATCTTGCCTAAAATGGCAGATTCAAGACTGGGCAAAAGTTGTTCAAAACTTGGGGATCCAAGGAGGGCTTCTTTAAGAGCAGTCTTATCACTGCCTCCTTGAGGGCTGATGGTATCACTTCCTCCTCAAGGGAGGTGTTCACCACCACTCTGATCCCCTCACCCAGTCTCTCTCTGCGGCTCATAATGCTTCAAGATGGCCAAGGATCAAGTAAGCAGGTGGTCGGCTTTACAGATGAAAGCACCTTGTCCACTTCATCAGAAGGAAGAAGCTGGAACCAATCCCACAAAACTGGTTTGCCACAGGCTGCCTCTTGCTCACTAACTGTATCCACGACACACGGAATAACACTCCTGATCTGATCAATTTTATCCGCAAAGTGCCTTGCCAAGGCCTCAAAGGAGGCCTTAGAATGCTCCAGCATTTCCAGAGCAATTGGACCGACCAGGCTTCGGACCTCTTGGACATCATCTGACACTCTCTTCAGAATTCCCTGTTCCCTCAGAGTTTAGCTGTGATCCTCACAGTAGCTGGAGGGAAATGAAGTTTCCCAGCAACAGTAGATTGTTCCTTGCTGTAATGTAAAGTATTTGGGGGTGGCTTGGTCTTGTATGGGCAGTTAAGACCCATTAGCTTTACAAAAGACCTGTTCCTGATGGAGGTGAAAATTTCTAGAACTCAGTTATTGATATGGATCAGCACAGGTTATGATGGGTGCCTGCACTTCAAAATTTACCACTACACCACTGCACATGGGACAATAAGAGCCCTGTTCCCCCCCCCTTCCTACGTGCACAAGCACATGGGTGCATCTTGCAGGTGCTGTGCAAGTGAACATTGCAGAGCTGTAAGATCCATGTGAGGATCTCTGCCAATCCTCATCTAGTCCTCTATATTTGCGTCATGCAAGTTCTTTGTGGTGGGAATACTATATAGGAATCTTCCATGCAAAGGTGCTGTGTCCACACGTAGACTGAATCAAGCTCTTCCGGCTTTGCTGGTGTGTTTATTCTGCTATCATTTGACAGCAGCATTTTCACCTTTGTAAAACAAAAGTAGCTGTTGAACATTGATATACATGAGTATATTGAAAGAACACGTTTATTTTTATTTTATTTATTGCATTTTTTTATACTGCCCAATAGCCGAGGCTGTCTGGGCAGTTCACAATTAAAACCATAAAACACAACTTGAAAAACATAATATAAAACTGTTAAAAGTTTAAAAATGCCAGGTAGCGCCAAGGTAAAACCCAGCAGCAGTTACAGCCCATGGAAAGCCTATGTGAAAAGGTGTGTTTTCAGGAGGTGTTTAAAAGTTGTTACATTTTCTGCCTCCCAAACTGCACAGGGGAGGGTTTTGCAGAGGGTGGGTTTCGCTACAGAGAAGGCCTGCCGTCGAGGTTCTTCATGGCGACATTCTTTTCTTTTTAGAGCAAAGGTCTCAGTTGCGCCCGTGTTCTTGTAAGTAATGGCATGTAGTAACAGTGGTAAGCAGAAAAGTCATGTCAGAATTACCCTCCTTTATTCTCTGTCTCCCAAAAGACACTAATGAGGAATCACTGTAGCTCTCCCCTAGCCCGCAAAGCACTTTCGATGTAGTGCCCCCTGTGCAGGTAATTTTAGGACAGAACTAAAAGGTGACACTGGATATGACCCAAGCAGCCTGGTCCTGCATTCTAGTTCCTCTCCCTAGAAAATGTAGAGTGCAATCCTGTACAGGCCTACTCAGAAGTAAGTCCCATTGAGTTCAGTGGTGCTTATTCCCAGGTAAGCAGGTATAGGATTGCAGCCTTAGTCAGACATACCTGTGTTCTTGCCCCACCAACATCAGCCAATGACGTGGAGTGGGTATAAGGCAACTTGGGGAAATGATGCAGGTACATCTGACTAAGCATTATAGGGAGTGAGTTTTACTCAGGGCTGCCGATGGATACCCATGGAAAAGGTATATGTGGAACAGAATTCAGACAGAATTTAAAATACACATGACTATTGCAAGAAAAAGTGACAAACAAGATAACTTGTTACTGCTAACGAATACCTCATGCAAAGCCCTCATAGCATTTTCATTTTCTCCATGACTGTATTGATGTGTATGAAGGTAAACTCTCTCCGTCCAAAGTGTTGTGAAATTGCTCCCACAGTCCCTTACTATTTGGAAAAGACTACTTGTACAAATCTTCTTTATTCCCTGTGCCTGGATAGAATGGATTTTGGCATAGACACTTGCTGAAAAGTAATTTTACTGTCATGTTTAGATCTGTATTCTTAGAATGGGGGCTTTTTCATGGTACAAGTGGAATCACAAAATTTTAGAGGCAAGACCATTCTCATTCCTTAAAATCACTTTCTGTTGTCTTGATTATTTTCCCCAGTACTTCCAAAGTCACCTGTTCAGTTGCACCATTTGACTTCTTGCTAATCAGTTTGCACATTCGTTCTGCAAAAATAAATGTGATATCACAAGATGCTTTGCATGCATATATTAAGGTTCACAAATACAGCTTAGCAAGCGGTTTTAAACATGCTGTTTTCTGCCATGATGCAAAGCACTTTTGCACATGGAGGAAGAATCAAAGAGCAATAGCACACACCTTGGGTAATCATAAAGCCCAAGCAAGGGGGAAAGAAGGAGTGTGAAGTTAAATGTATGAATTGATTTTTTCAGTCACTTGGCATGCCAGCTTATTTACAGATTTTCTTTGAAGAAAAAAGAAAACACACACACACACACACAAGCTCAGTAGGTTTATACTGAAAGCACCTTTGCCAATATTTAATTGTACTTTGATGGAGACAAATATTCCTTATGCTGTCCTGCCTCACATCTCACCTTGCGTGTTGCATGTGGGCATCTGTTATTGATTTATGGAACATTTGCAAAGATGTCATTGCCATGGCAATTAATGTATGCTCCCTGTGGCTGTGTACTGTAATTGCTCCTGGAAATTCGATATTATTCTTAATTGTCTTCACAGTTTGTCAAGTACAGGTTTTGTTGTCACAGCTGCCATGAGAAATCAAGTGGCCTTGAAGACTATGGTGGGCTCATGGTGCTGGCTTGCAAAAGAAATGTGCAGGCAATACAATGCTGCCATCAGCCTCTTTGCCTGGCAGGATTAATTTTTATGTTTAGAAATGAGTATTTCCTAGGGATTTTTCTTCCAGAAATAGTGAGGTCGGGCGTACAGTTAATTCTGGGCTACAGTGAAAACACATGTATAAATAAATTGTTTAATCAAGAGGTAAAATATGTGCGCCACAAAGCTGTGCAAGATGACACAAAAGCTTTGAAATAGCCTCTCCGAGACGTGAGATGGAGTTCCAAGTCCCGCCCCCAGATAGTTGTTTGTTTGTTTGTTTGTTTTTAATGGAAATTGACCTTGGAAGCAGCAACTGAGAGTAAGAAGAGCAGCAAGGGAGGGACTACTTAGCCCTTTTCCCTGTCCTTGTCCATTCGAAATCTCACCCTCCAATCTGCTTTCCTGTCTGTGGGAGGAGACCTCATATCTTTCCTCCCCTGCCCTCTATGGGTGAGAATGTAGGTTGGGGTCATTTTGAGATGAGAATGATATGAGGGAAAGGGTTAAGCAGCCTCTCCTCGCCTGATCTTCCTCTGCTCTGATTGCCAGCATGCCAAGGCTGCTTTCGTTTTTGGTTTTTAAAAACTGTAGAGGAAAGTGACATGGAACTTTGTGTAGTTTGGCCCTGAGGGGGAAACACGGTAGCGGGAAGATCTCTTTTGGACATGGAAAGGGGTTTTGCCTATACTTGGCCAGATGTAAGATGATAGTGTTCAGAGCTGCCTCAACCCTAAATGCTAGCAGCCCTATGAGGGCCAACTGCACAATCATCACGATGATCAGTAGCATCTCCTTGCTGCACCCAAAGAATGCTGCCTCCCTTTCGTGCTGGTTTCCTACATACCACAATAAGAGCAAAGATCAAGGCTGCATTTTAACATTCACCCAGAGATTGAGCTGAGAGCAGGTAGAATGTAGTGCATTGGTGGGCAACATGTGACCTATGGGATGCATATCCCCCACCCCCACCATGCAATCTCTGCTACCACATTGAATTTGGGGCAACTTGGGGGGAAAATTAAAGTGTAAAACAAAAAACAAAATAAAAATAAAAATGGTGCCCATAGCTGCTACAGAGCACCAAAAAGGTCACATTTAACTTGCAAGTAAGCTAAATGTTGAGTGCTCCAAAGCAGCTACAGACAGTACATTTTTCCTCATAATTACAGCATGTGGATAATAATAATGACCTGCCTTATAATAATTTTAAGTATTACTAAGAATTATATGTGTATATGACATGCTTTGAACACTCGAAACAGCTATAGAAATCCTTTGTAGTAGTATTCGCCTGCTTAGACTTTAGCACTATTCTAAAGTTTGTTTTTTACATTTGTATTTATTTTAATATTTTCCAAACCATTCCTTCATCCACAATGAATACCAGGGTACTGTACATAACATTATAAACACAAAATAAAAGAACAATGAAATTATAGCAATAAGAGGCATGAAAACTATTCAGCCAGCAATCAATCAATGTAAAAACAATTCAGATTAAACTTAAAATTTTACGTTTTAAGATTTAAGACTCTTGGGCAAACAAATGTTTTAATTCGTCACCAAAAAGAAAATAAGGGTTGTGCCTTTCCTATCTCCCCTGGAAGCCCATTCCAAAGTTGGGGCTCCATCACAAAGAAGATCCTCTCTTTTGTAAATGCATAATTTATTTTTCCCACTGATGGTATTCAGAGAAGGGCCTCTTCTGAAGATATTAATGCATAGACAGTATGATATGAAAGCAGGTGCTCCTTGAGATAATTGGGTTTAGAAAAGGTTGCTGGAAAAAGGCAGCATAATGTGGACAGGAGAGTCTTGCAGTGAAATAATATTTTCTCGCACACAGAGGAAGGTTGACACTGTTACCTCCACTTGCATGCACATTTGATCCCCAAAACAAGCCTTGCTCTGACAAGCTTTGCCATTTGTCTTCAACAAATATTGCTCAGAATATAATGTATAGCCTTGACCCCATGGATAACGGGGATGATTTAGACACCCAGGTACTAGTTGTGCCTGTTGAAATAGGTTCTCCTGAATAATCCAGTAAATCCCTGTATCCAGGGCTGTTGGCCATATCTTACTACAATAATTCCCTGTTCTCCAGATAGTTCTTCAACTTGTGCCAGCTACCTTTTGCTTGTGATTAACTACAAGAGTAGATTCTAGTTCTCTTCACTGTGTATAATAATAACTACAACAATAAGTATTTTTATTTATTTGTTCATGCATACCTATAGAGCAAACAACATACCCTGAAAAAAGTAGGTCTCTGTCTGCAAGACTTGGTTACAACTGGGGGACAGGATTGGAGCAGAGATGGGGAACTTCTGGCCCACAGGCCATTTTAGCCCATGGAAACTCAAGTGAGGCCCCTCCTTGGGACCCCATCCCCATGAAGAGGAGGCAATGAAGCAGCGAAGCTGGAAAGTCAGGGCAGAGCAAAGCAGGCTCCCGGACTGAGGCATCAGCTGGACATCATGCCCCTGATGTCACAGATGAGCCCCCCCACCTGGCACTATCCATCCCAAACTGTCCCCTGGTCCCAACCCAGTCTGACATCCCTGGATTAGAGAGTGAAGCCAAAGACCTCATAGATACCTATGGACATAGGAAGCTGCCTCATAAGAAATCAAAACATGGGCAGGTTTTGAGGTGAGGTTTTGAAGTGAAAGGAGGCTTGTTTTTAGGAGGGATCTGAAGAAAAATAGAGAGGGATGTCATGTAGCTGTTCCGGAAAGGAGTTCCTGACATAAGGGGCAACAAGAAACAATGGGTGGAATAATTTAATAGCATTCTCTACCATGGTCGTTTCAGAGAGCTTCTGCTATTGGGCAGTATAGGAATGTAATAAATGTTCATTTGTTTGTTTAAGAATAATTTCAGTGGAACTACCAGAAGATGCAAGGCAATTTGGCATCCAGTTCCGATGGTGGCAACCATATCATTCTTCCCAAGGAGATGACGTGTGGGCTATTGATGAAATCATCATGACTTCTGTACTTTTCAATAGCATTAGTCTAGACTTCACTAATCTAGTGGAAGTTACTCAGTCTCTTGGATTCTACTTGGGAAATGTTCAACCATACTGTGGCCATGACTGGACACTTTGGTAAGTATTTTTTGTCTTGCGTGATGAATATTTTCTCTTGCATTTCCAAAGTTTCAATCTAATGCATAGTTACTTGGGGATAAACTCCAACTCAGTAGAACTCAGGTAATATGCTTAGAGTAGGGCTACAAATCTTTAAAGTGAGGAGCACAATAGCATGCTTGTGTCTCTGTGTATCCTAATGAGTGCTGGAAAGGGCTAATTGATTTCTGGAATGACTCTCTTCCTAGTTGTTGTTCATTAGAATTTTCCCCTGGGCCCACAACATGAACGACAATGTGTTCACTGACCTATATATAATGAGGGGTAAATTTTACATTGCGGTGCAACGTGATTTATGCTTGATGATGTGACTGTGTTCACATAGTTCCTTTGCCTGCAACATGTTGGAAGTTTATCCTGAACTGATCACAGATGTAAATTAAAGAATAATTAGCTGCTCTGATTTCCTTCAGTTACAATAATTAATTCATGCAAATTAAAGCAGGGTGATGGTACATAATATGACACATTTAAAACACATTTAATAAAGAATTCTCTGTGAACATACTGGGCCTCTTGTATTTAGAAGGACCTAAGTGACAGTAATTCCGATCAAAGGATATGATCCAACAAAAGTTAAATGCCTATTTAATTATCTCCCATTAAAGTGGAAAGGTTTTGAAAGTGCTCTAGCTGAATAGGTTGCACAATAGGTTCCCAGCAATCTTCAGATATAAAAAGTCTGGAAAACCCACAGACCTATTTTGTTGCTGCAGTAGTGCCCAAAATATTTTTGCCAATATAGCCATAGTGTGGAATAGGGAGAAGACATAGATAAAGATGTCTGTCTTTCTGTTGGTATCTCATCACAAAATGTCATTGCTGTGTATCAGATATGTAAGATTTTGTGTCCAAAATGTTGTTTAGTGACTTGTGTCTTGATTTGCCTTAGTTCCGCTTCTTCCACTTTACGTTCTGTATTTTGCATGATGCTGATATGCTACCTCTGTTGACAGTGGCTGTTGTGCTTACAGTAACACCAACCCACTCTGCTGCAACTGTTTGCCATCCTGAGGTGGCCCACAATGCCGTACCATGCTACACACTGCAATATCATCTTGGTCTATAACTGAGCTAGTTTACTGGGTGCCTTTGTGTACATGGTGATAGCTGGTTGCAATTGTTGAATTGTTGATATTTTATTCTTATTGTTTTATTGTGTTTTAATTTTGTTTACCACCTTAGGAGAGTGTCCCCTAAAAGGCAACCTATACACATTGCAAATCAATAAATTTGCCATGGCAGAACAGTGGTTGGATCCTATTCGTAACACTTGACCATTCATCAATTCATTACTGTACATTGTAAAATGATAAAACAAAACCATTTGCACTGCTAGAGAAAAATATTACCTTTATTTGTTTATTTTGATATTAAAATGTTCTTATTCATTTTTCAACACATAAACATTCTCACTAGATTACTTGTGTGTTTCATGACAAGAATAAGAATAGGTTTGGGGGGCTGTGAGCAAGGCCCATTGAATAGTATTTGTGAGAAAACATACATGGGCTATACTATAATGAAATAAAACAATGAAATATAAAAACAATGGAGCTTGAATGGAATGATTCAATTATAATTAGCTATGTTTCAATTGCCTTTGAAGGTTTTATTTCATAATGCATTCGCATATGAATATTACATTAGCATTAGGTTTATGTACTAGTATTACTAACGTATTCGGATCGGTATGGCGTAAATTATTTTTCATTAATTCATAGAATAGTCATAGAATAGTAGAGTTGGAAGGGGCCTATAAGACCGTCGAGTCGACTTGTCAGCATCTACCCAAATAAAGTTGATAGGTGGCTCGATTCAAACATTTAAGGCTTCAAGCTTGATTACAACAGTTTAATTTTTCTGCTTTCATCAAAGCACTATGTTCATCTATGTCTGATCAAGATTTTACTTTACTTTGGATTTACTCTGTATAGAATAATTTGCTTTGAGAAACTACAGTCATAGTGATTGTAGAAAAAATGGTAAATAATAGTATAGTTGCCCAAAGGGCACTGAGAACCAGCTCTCCGGGACTTTTATTAACAAGTACATTTTGAACAATTTGATTCAACTTCCTGATCATCTCTCAAACTACAAGGAGTTGACTTTGCTGTGAGAAAAATATAGAATGTGCTCTGCAGTGATAATGGGGCTGTTGAAACTGCATTAACCACTTTTATAAGGACAATGGAAGTACTCACTGCTCATTAAAATGAAACAACATGGTCGGGCTCAAACTGTTTGCATAGTTTTAATCAAAGAGCTGGAATGAAAGGCTTTGAATGCCATTGTTTCCCCTCTGGTCTTGCTAGATTGGCATAGCATATGTAGGTTATGTTTCTTGTTTTTGAGGATTTTTTTAGTTTGGATAGAAAGGTAAACGTTCTTTCTTCTTCTGTGTTTTTCTTCTTCTTCTTTATACCTATGAATCCAAACCAGAAACCACAGTGCTAATTACTCGGTAGACTTCTCTTATTGTTGATTTCTTCCTATATTGAACTGGACAGAAAAACATTGTCAACACTTAAGTTATTAGGCTGTATAAGTATTCTTTGGTGCTTTGTGAGTTGTGAACTATTCCCTTCACTGACCTTGCATCTCTCAGGGGAATTAAAAAAAAACCTTATATATCAGGTCTGTGCAAATGGCTGGTAGTTAAATTAATTATTGTTGGCTTCTCCCAGCTGTGAGTCCATTTGCTTCTCATTTTCTAACTCATGACTTTCCATGAGCATGGATTGCTATGGCACAGAGAGTGTTCTCTTGGGAATATTCTGACAATTGCTTTTTCATTAGAAGAAGTGTAGTCAATATGCTATAAATCATTTTACACCATGACATCTTAAAGCACTATTTCAGGGAAGTGTGTGTGGGAGGGATGCTTCTAATTATATGGTAGATCTCCCCTTGTAGACATGAATTTGTAAACCAGAATTTATTTCTGCTCTAAGATTTAAGACCCAGCATTTATAATAGGGTTTATATATTTTTCTTGCTGATGCATTTCTTTTCCTTTCAGCTGTTTGATAGTTGTAAATTAACTCAAACAATAACGAAACTTGTTGAATTAATATTTCTATGTGATATTTCAGTATTTGGCAATATACTAAACAGCCCAGGTCACCTTCTAAATCTAAAGTGGCTGAATAACACAAATGAAGTAAGGACTGTGGTCCTTCATGTTGTGGTAGGTGTATTAAATCATGACTTCTGTTTTTACACTCATGATGGGGTTATTCCCAAATAGTTTAATTAAGTTGGAAATGCACTTATTTATCTTAAAGAACCTGGCACATTGTAGGTAAACAAATACTTTACAAAAAGAAAAAGAAGAATAAAAAGAGAGAATCAGATCTGTATTAGATCCAATACTTGCAGTCAACAGCCTGCATTACTCCTGTTGTTCATCTTATCAGTCTGATGGTTACAATAGTAAAATTGTGTTGGTGCTGCCCTACATCATACTTTCTTTTCAAGAGCATTTTGCCTAACCTTTGGGTTGACACTACTCATATGTGCCCAAGTATGAATCTGAAATGCCTAAATCTGTTGGCTCTTGCCAGTTGACTGCAGCTGGTGGCTGGCTGATAACAGGGTCATAAACCTGTCCAAGCCTGCGAGAGGGAAAAGGCAGCTGAAGCAGGGAACTTTACCCAGGCAGTCAAATCCAAAGCGATATGGCGAAGAGAAATCCATTTTCCAGTCCAAAGTCCAAAACACACAGTAACACGAGCAAGGCAGTGGGTCAGGTCCAGGGCTGAGGCTGAGATCCGGCATGAGATACAACGTTGTTCTCTAGCAGCCTTGCTCCTGCCTGCTTCCTGCTGTTAACTGCCGCGTCTGGAAGCAGCTGCATCAGCCCTCCTGCCTCTGAGAGCCTTTCTGTCTTAAACAGACAGAGGGTCACCTGCGCTGTTCTCTTACATGCAGCCGCCTTCGATCTGTGGGGGTCGATGACATTTCACCCTCCAAATCCTCTGAGGTGGCTGCAGCCAGGCATGGAACATCCACAGGAAGTGAGGGGGCTCAGGCTCCTTCTGTGCTGGTCCCTTCCTCTGGGTCTGGAGCCTGCCATTCCCCTTCATCCTCAGAGGAGTCTGAGGGAGACATGACACTATCTCCCTCCCCAGGCTCATTCTTCCTCCGCCCCCGCCCCCCAGCCTTGTCTTGGCTGGGTATTGCTGGTGGAACTGGCGAACCAACTGGGGGGCATGTACTTGGGCTGTGTCTTCCCAGGAACTTTCTTCCAGACCATACCCCTTTCAGTCAGTCAGGTACTAGAGCCAGCCGCAATGGCAGTGAGAATCTAAAATCTGTGCAACTTCAAACTCCTCCCCATCCACCTGCACTGGGGGTGGAGGTAACTGTGAAGCACTCAAGGGATGAGGTGGGAGGGCCAGAATGAGCAGTGACCAGTGGAACACGGGGTGAAGGTGAAGGGATGCGGGGAGCTGCAGCTGGAAGGCTACTGGATTGATCTGCTGGGTGATCAGGAAAGGACCAACGTGCCGTGCGTCCAGCTTCCAGTGGGAGTTGTTGGGTGGTCGCAGAGTTTTGTGGGTGAAGGATGAGCCACAGAGGAGGACCAGTTGTCTTGGCTCAGTATTCAGGCTTGCGGGAAGGTGCATCTGCCTGTTTGTTCTGGAGTCCTGGGAGGTATGTGACTGTGACCGTGAAGCTGAACCAGGAGAAGACAAGAGACTACTGGATTTGGTGTTGGTTAAGTCTCTGGGAACTTTGCAAGTATTCTAGGTTTCTATGTTCTGTCTGTACTTGCACTGGATGTTGGGCCCCTTCCAGCAGGTGGTGCCACAGCTCAAACGCCACCTTGATGGCCAGCAGCTCCTTTTCCCAGATAGTGTAGTTCTGTTAGGACAGGTTGATCTTTCTCGAATGGAAGGCAAAGGGGAGCAGGGTCTGCCTCTTCACCGCTGGCTGGAACAGGACTGCCGCCATGGCGTTGTCAGAGGCATCAGTTTCTATGACAAAAGGCTTAGCGTGGTCTAGCTGTTGATGAATGCCGCCTTGAGGCGTTGAAATGCCCACTGAGCGATCTCTGTCCATTGAAACTTCTCCTTGGCTCAAAGCAAGTCCAAAAGGGATGCAGTTAACTCAGAGAAGTGGGAAACGAACTGCTAGTAGTAGTTAGCAAAGCTGAGGAGGTGTTGTACATCTTTCACACAGTGGGGTGCCTGCAAATGCAAGATGGTCTCTACTTTTGCTGGGTCCATCTGAATTCCAGAGGGGGAGATACAGTGGCCCAGGAAGTTGATGGTCACTAGGTCGAACTCACACTTCTCCAGCTTGGCGAATAAGTGGTGTTGTCTTAGCCACTGTAACACTGACCGCACATGGGTCTCATGTTCCTAGGGGTGGCGCAAGTAGATCAGAATGTCATCCAGGTAGAAAGCGGTCTAGGAAATCCTGGAAGATGTCATTCATAAAGTTCTGGAAGACAGTGAGGGCGTTGCATAGCCCAAACAGCATCACAGTATATTCAAAATGGCCATATCTGGTGCAGAAAGCTGTCTTCCATTCGTCCCCCTCCCAGATGCATACTAGATTATAGGCTCCATGCAGATCCAGCTTAGTAAAAATCTTGGCCTCTCATAACCGCTCCAGTAGTTTAGGGATCAATGGCAAAGGGTAGCAGTTCTGGATGGTGATCTGGTTGAGGGCCCAGTAATCGTTACACAGTCTCAATTCCCCACATTTTTTCTTGACAAACAACAGGGGGCAGCAGCAGGTGATGTGGAGGGGTGGATGAACCCTTGGCGCAGGTTCTTGCCAATGAACTCCCTCAGGACAGCTAGTTTGGGCTTGGATAAGGAATAAATTCTCCCCAGTGGAATCTTGGCCCCTGGTATCAACTCGATTGGGCAGTCATAGGGCCGGTGAGGTGGGAGCTGATCCGCCTCTCACTTCCTGAACATGTCACAAAACTCCCAATACTTCATGGGCAACTTCCTGAGTTCAAGGTTTTCTTCCCAAATGGTTAACACCTGCTGTCAAGTCTTTTGGTTCTCTCCCTTCGCAATCAACACACTCTAAGATACCAGACTTCAGGCTCACTACTTTATTAGTTAACAAACAGGCTCTTTACAAATGCAAATCTTCAGAGACCCTCAGGTGACAAAGGAAAACAGCTACTGTAAACACACAATTACGAATATCAATAGAGGAGCCAAGTGGGAATTAGAGATGTTGCTGGCAGTTTGAAACAAGAACTTGCCGGCCAGAATAACTTAGGGGGGGATGCCCCTCCCTTACAGTTGTGCCCTCCTACATAGGCTATCATGCATAGCCAACTGGCTGGAACATCTGAGCTCCGCCTCTAACTTTTCCCACTTCACTCTGCACCGGACTCTAGCATCCTTCAGGTCACACGCCACACTCTCCTCCTCCGAGACCTGAGTTCTGAAAGGGGGGGGGGGCCTTCAGGTCAAGCCATCTGTGTGCCAAGTTCCTGAGAACATTCTGTCTATCCATATTTGAGCTCACTTTTGAGGAAACTCCAGTTCTGGCTGTTCCCATTCTGAGTCTGAGCTGCTAACTATCCCCACACGCTTAGAATCATTCCTGACACCTGGTCCTTCTGGATCCAACAAGTGGTTTGGCAATGAGGTGAGGAGAGAGATACTTGACCTGTCGACCACTGGATGCAGGGGTCATGTCGTTGGAGCCAATCCAGACTGAGCACCAGTGTGAAGTGAGGGGCCACCATGAGGTAGAACTGAATGCCCTCCTGATGTCCCACCAGAGCCATCTCTAACATTACAGTTTTCTGGACCATGGGCCCAGAGGCTAGCATCAATAGTCTCCACCAATACAGGCTGGGGCGTGGGTTGGCGAGGAATTTGGTGCAAGTCTGCGAAGGCTAGGTCCATAAAACTACTGGTGGAACCCAAGTCCACCATGGCTTTGGCCTGCAGGGTCCCCTGTCCAGGGACCTTCAGAGAGACCAGCACAGTCAGATGCATGGAGGGTGAGGAGCTGGATTGGTAGGCCCTCTGGAAGACAGAATCACCCCAGACTAAAGGCCTATTGTGGCCGGGGTATGGCTGTTTTCCGGGGTTGTGGTGTGGGGCAGTTTGGCCGAGCAATGGGCTGCAAAATGGCCTGGGCCCCCACAATATAAGCACAAGCCTTGCTGCTGACACCTCTGCTTCTCCTTAGTGGACAAGCGTGGCTGAGCCCTGCCCAACAGCATCAGTTCTTCCGGTGGGGCAGGTTCTCTCAGAGGGGTCTTGTGTTCTGTCCCCCTGGGGGTGGCATCTCTGGGGGCTGACTGGCACCGAGCTGAGGCACATCTGCTTTCCAACCTCCCCTCAATCCGGAGGCACAAGTGGATCAGGGCTTGCAGCGTAGCAGGGCATTCCACTCAGCTAATTCATCCAGCAGTGTCTCTGCGAGCCCCTCCTGAAATTGGTCCATGAAGGCTGCCTCATTCCAGGCCAGGTCTTGCTGTAGCAGGCGAAATTCAGTTACGTAGTCCGTGAGGCAGCCTTGTCTCAACTGCCTTATTTGGCGGCTAGCAGTGGAAGCTTTTACTGGGTCCTTGAACATGACCTTCAGCTCCCTGCGAAATTCAGCCAGGTTCACTAATAGAGGGCTGTTCTACAGCAAGAGCGGCATGGCCCACCTTGCCACAGCTCCTGTGAGGAGGCTGATCAGGAACCCCACCCATGTCTTATCATCTGGGAAGGCCTCTGGTTTCAGGTCCATGAAGAGTTAGGTTTGTGCCAGAAAGGCAGGTAGCTGGTCCGAGGTGCCTGAAAACTTTTCTGGGACTGCCACAGGGCATTTTGCCTTCACAGGGGGCAGGGCCGGGGTGGCTGCTCCCACCTGAGCTTGCAGAGTTTGCACCGCTGCTATTAGCACCTCAATTTGAGAGCGAAGGAATGCGTTTTCCTGCTGCAAACGTTCCATGGAAGCTAGATTCCAGCCCTTGCTCTCACTCTAGTATTTTTGCTTTTTAACGGGTTGGAGAACAAACTGTCGGCTTCTGCCAGCTGGCCGCAGCTGGCAGCGATAAATCACTAGCTGATAACAGGGTCACAAACCTGTCCAAGGCTGCAAGAGGGAAAAGGTGGCTGAAGCAGGGAACTTTACCAGGGCAGTCGAATCCAAGGCAATGTGGCAAAGAGAATCCGTTTTCCAGTCCGAAGTCCAAAACACACAAGAGAACATGAGCAAGGCAGTGGGTCAGGTCCAGGGTTGAGGCTGAGATTCGGCATGAGATACTATGTTATTCTCCAGCAGCCTTGCTCCTGCCTGCTTCCTGCTTTAACGGCTGCATCTGGAAGCAGCTGCATCCAGTCAATCCTCCTGCTGCCTCTGAGAGCCTTTCTGTCTTAAACGGACAGAGGTTCGCCTACATTGTTCTCTTATGTGCAGCCGCCTTCGCTCTGTGGGGGTTGGTGGCATTTTGCCCTCCAAATCCTCGGGGGGGGGGGGCGCTGCAGCTGGGCATGGAACATCCACAGGAGGTGAAGGGGCTCAGGCTCCTTCCATGCTTGCCCCTTCCCCTGGGTCTGGGGCCTGCTATTCCCCTTCATCCTTGGAGGAGTCCAAGGGAGGCATGACAAAAACTTACAATTGGAATGGATTGATCAGCCTTATTTATTAATGAGTGTTTTCAAGAATGTGAAGAAAATTTACCCTTTCCTATCTTCCCCCACTCTTTCTTTTGCTTTCGCCCCTCCCCCCTTTGTGTAAGGAAGTGTGTGAGCATCTTTTGGAATAATGGCTAAGGATCCGTATAACCACATGTGCAAGGGGACAGGGGGATAGTATTGATGAATACAAACATTATTGTATCTGTAATTTTATTATAAAACAAGTTTAAATATAAAAAGATGTGATTGGACTGTACTTGGTGCAGATTTTGCTATGGTACAGTAAATTACATTTGGTATCCTTGCTATGATTGTTGTTGATATCAGTCAAATTGGTCTGAGAGCTTTTCTACACAAGGCATTGTGTGCTTGTTATTCCTTACTCGTGGTTGTTTACAGGTTCTTTAGACAACATTGTGACTCTCCAGTGTCACTTCTGTTTTTTAAGGCTACTTTCCGGGGGTGGTATGTTTGGAGCGGGGAAAATGGATTTGTAAAAGCGAAACCCCTCACGTTTTTTCCTAATGGTGTAATTGCGTTATTATGCTATAGCACAGTACCACCTAGAGGTTATGTAGTGGAAAAGCAGGAAAGGAGAAGCTCTTTGTGTTGAGCTCAGTTCTCAATTATGTGAGGAAATTGAAAGCAGATACAGCAGATTAACAGCCTCATGTAGAAAAGCTCACAATTTTTGATTCAGTGTGACCTTAGATATTATACATGCCATCAGCTACCTACCTACATAGTATCTGTAGCAATATGAATTGCTGGATTCGGCCTGGGTGGGGTGTGTTTCCTGCGAAGAGCCAAGAAGTAGTGAGGGCCACACCCACAGCTTCTGGCCTGAGGCCACAGCCCGAGAGAGCTCTATAGAGGGGCCTTTGTTCAAATAAAACTTGGAGGTTTTATTTAGAAAGCAGAGTCTGTTGGTTCTGTGGGGTACAATCCACCAGCTTTGAAACAATATTTTCTGCATGTTTATATGTGACTCTGAGCTTTTCTACCCAAAGCTGTTAATCTACTCTATCTACTTTCAGTTTCATGGCAGAATTGAGATCCAAGCTCTATGCAAAGAGCTTTTGTATAGAAAAGCTGTGTATTGAAAGGGTCTACCACCTGTGCAACTTTCCCATGCAAATTCCTTTTCAGATATTACAAATACTACATGCCAACTGTAGAAAAGAGTGAGCAGGCATATCTGAAACTCCACATATTTATTATTATTTATTCAAATTATTTTTACTTTGCCTTTCCTAAAAAGTTCAAAATGGTAGTAATCATGGCTACTACTAATGATTTACACTAGAATCTTTATTCAGATTTCCCTCTTACTTTAATTGTGAATGTGCTGAATACCGAAAAACACTTTCAAGTACTTTTCCAGTAGTTCTAGTTGATATACTGAGCTTCATGGAGAACATTACCTGATAACTAGAATGAATAGCCATTGCTTGTGTGAAGTTCCATATATGCATTGAATTCCACAGAGATTAATCTGAGTATGTCAGACAGGACAGGAAAACTGTGCTTACAGGGAGAAGGATTGGGTTCATTCTGAGAATTTGGATTTTGCCTGTTATGTCAACATGATAGGTTTGTCCAACGCAACGTGTATCCACATAGGTTTCCATTGTTACTGAAAGCAATGGATTTGAATGTGCAGTAATTGTGAAAGTCCCACAACACCTTACCAACAACAATTATTGGCTGGCATTTACTATGCTATCATTCCCATGAGTACCAATTAGCGTACAGTGCTTGCAGATGGACTGATTACTTTGGGAATACCCATGGAAGATGACTATTTCTGAGCATAGACGTCATTTAATTAAATGTACAACTAGAAATCCGTTCCCAGAAGAATGTTTACAACAAACCTCCTCTTGATTCATTGTTTCTGGAGAGCATTTGATTGCTCTTCCTTGATGATTCAGCCAATATATTAGGCTACCTTCTGACAGTGTTCAAATTGATTCCAAGCATATGTTTCTTCACACAAAGAAAGACAGCATTGGGATTCCAGCAGTAAAAATCAGCAGTAAGCAGGTACGCTGGAGAATTACCGGAGGGAAAAGTGGTGAAAAGAGAAGAGTTAATGTCTGTAATGCTACTGAGTTATGGTTACAGGCAATCTGTGGGCATAAAAAGAGCCTCTGCAGAAGTAGAGCTAAAAAGAAGCAGCATGTCTTGGCATTTCATACGCATTGTGCTCCCTGCACAAGATACCTTCTTAAAAAAATATTTTAACAATGGCCTCTGAGACAAATAGATTATGCTTTCTTCTCAGTTTCCCCCCTGAAAAACCATTCCAACAATTAGAAGACATCAGAGTTATTATTTCTCCCAGATATGTAGTCAATGCAGTGAATATAATAGCTTAGGATATAGTGCATGAAGCTGGGCTTCATGCTGAGGTTAAAGACACTGTTTAATAATCTGGGCATGAAACTGTACAGTCAGTTGATGCTAGTAGACAGATTGGCCAACATATATTACAGAAATCCAGATTATTAATCAGCCTGACCTATTTTAGCCCTTTTACTGCACATTTTAGTTGCTTCTGCTCTCATTAATTGTTTTCATATTTTTCCTTTTTTGTTGTATAATTGTTTGCTGTGTTTTGTTACCTGGAATCAACATAAATAAAAACATTAGATTTTGCAGCTTCACATACTTCGTTGATGATGCAAACTCTATACAACAATAAAATGCTACATTTGTTCTATGTACACTGGATATAATTTAATATGATTCTTTGTACAGAAAAAGGAAAACTCTGAGCTTGCCTACATGTACAAAGGAAGGGTAGATATGTTCAGGAGTAATATACCTCTTACACTTTTACCATTCACTAGCTATGTTCTTAGCTACATGTTGTGTTACTTGGTTTTCTGGGGCTATAATCTATTTGGTAAGGGAGTGACTGAAAAAAAGGAACTATGTTTCAGCTTACCCAAGAAATGCTCAGAGGCCTGACCTCCTTCCTGGCACAGGTATATCTCTGTGCACTGGCAAGATAGGCAAAAAACAACAACAACCCAGTGGAGCTCTTGTCCCTCCTTTCCCTGGTCCAAAACACTTATGAAAAATAACAGATACCAGACACTCAGTTAAACAAGAGTAGTCAGCTCCGTGCTAGCTGTGGATGCTGATCTATAAGGACTGGAGTGTTTTATATAGCAGGACATAAAGAATATTCCATTAGGAAATGAAGCTGCATGACAGAAAAGAAAGGTCAAAGACTAAACAGAAGGATGCGTTCTTAAGCTTCTGATGGATAACAACCCCCAGCCAATTCGATACTTAAAAAAATTAATGTTGGTTTTCAACATTATCTTCTCAAGCTCTAAGGTACATGCTGACATTTATGGCACAAAGCTATCCAGCAAAAGACAGTCTGGTTGAGTGATCTGAGCTAAATACTAGAGGGAAGATCCTTTTAGTGCTAACCCCAGCCTTGCTACTGATTTTCCCTGTGGCCTTGCCCTTTATGTAAAAGGATATACATGTGTTAAATACACTTAGGTGAAGACTGTCTAAAAAACACAACAACCATCTGATCTGAAGTTTGGTTGCCAGCACTCCTAACCTTGCGACTCTGCGGCAGAGTCTTGAAGCTCTGGGGTGCTGGTGAACTAGGGGCAGAGTCTAGAGTCAGGTGATCCTCAGTCAGCAAGAGAGTGGAGCAGGCAGGAAAGGGTTATCTTCCACCTCCATGGAAGGCAGGGCCAATCAATCAGATTTCTTGCTATCCCCCGCTCAGTCTTGGCTCTGCCTTCCTCGGAAATTCAGGGTTGATTGTTTGCTCCGGAGTTAGACTCGGAGCCGTGACTTCTATCTTTTCTATTCCCTCCATCAGTTCTTAGATAAGGTGGTAGGGTTAATTTTTAATTAGTGTGTTTGATTGTCCTTCATGGGGTTAAGTGAGAGTCCCTCCCTTATCTTCCCTGCGGGTTTTTCCTCCCTCACTTCAGCCACTGGAAGATATTTGCCAGGCAGCCATGTGGGCTTCTCCCTCCACGTTCATACGCCACTATAAAATGGGTAAATATGCTTCGGCCGAAGCATCATTTGGGCATAGTGTCAGGGTGGAAACTGAGCCCAGAGAGCCCCAGAGCAGTTCTGATTCTGAGGAGGAACAGCCATCTGTGGGATGGCGCCAGCTCATCCCTCACAGGCTCAGCACCTGGCAGAGATTCCTTCTGCCGGCATTCCTGAGATAGTTAGTGACCCAGGTAGTGAGGGAGTGCAGGAGGGGGGCTTCTTAGATGCTCGACGCAGACGCAAAGAGCGATGAGCGATGGAGGGCATGGAAAGGAGGCGTAGCAACGGCCACCTCCCATGGACCCAAGGGAAAGAGGGAGGATCTCTCCCTAGCCCATAAGTTCTGGGTCTTCAAGTGACTCTCCTTCAAACGGGGATCAACTGCCCGCCTGCCTGAAGCTTAGTCCACGCTGCTGTTCCTTGCTTTAGCTGCTGATGATTAGCATCTGAAAGAGTAAGCTGTAATGGGATTAAAGCTTTGAAAAGAATTCCCTTTTGTCTGTGTCTTGAGTTGGCTATTGGAATCTACTGAGAGAGGCCGCCAAGGCGTTCCTGACACATAGGTCCTGCAGCAAGTACTGTAGTATATGCAGTTGACCATGAAAGGATTCAGCTTTGAGACATCCCTTTCCTGTCTGCTCCACTCCCTCATTGACCAAGAACAGACAGCTGGACTTAGAAAGTGGTGTTGGTGAGCAAGGGATGGAGCAGGCAGCCCCACCCACGTTTGTTAGGCATACGGTGTTGGCTACAAGGGATGTATTCATGTTTGTGCAGTGCTCCATAGTTAGTTAGGGACTCCGCTGCACAGTCCTGTGATTTTTTCCCTCTTCTTCAAAGTTGTTCATTAATTTTCTCAGTTAAAGTTGGACAAGTTTTTTTCCTAAGCTGAAGCAAGCCTGACAACTGAGAGGGGTTCCTCCCCTTTAGGTGGCGAGAAGTCTGTTTCATTGGCCTTGACTTCCACAGAAGTGAGAAATAACCCTTTCCTGCCTGCTCCATCCCTTGCTGTCCAGAACACCACTTCACAATAAGTCCAACTTTCCATTCTTTTATGAGACACTTCAGCTGGCTAGGTTTGCCTGGCCTCTGGGTTTGCCCCAAACTTTTAGGGGTTTAGACTCTTTCTCAGGGCCTCTAGAGGGGAAATGAACTTCCAGGATGAGGTGCCAGAAGTACAGGGACATATAATTTCCCCCAGGACCACCCACTCCCTTTTCCCTCTGTGTTTTTCTAGTCTCAGTATCTCAGAAGGTGCTAAATGGGTTTTTTCTAGTCTCAGAGTCCCAGAGAAGGGAACCTCATAATTAATAGACTTTCGAAGCACATGCGAAAGAGCAATAATCATGTAGTGGAGGCCAGTTAGAAGGTCAGAGACATTGAGACTAGAGAAATACTCTGGGAGAAGGGAGTAATCTAAGCTTTAAATGTCAGGCACTCTGTCCTGCACAAGGGGGTGGGGGAATGGGCCTTGTGTAAAAGAGTGTCTCCTAAGTTCTGGTTCTACACCCTGAGATGAAGTTCTTCCTCTGGAGACCCTGACAAGTAGGCTAAAACATGAAAAGTATGGGATAAACCTAGTTGAACGAGCCTGAGCTGATGCTTTACTGTTTAGTGGCAACATAACGTAGAGTCTACACATGAAACAGCAACTAGGATCACTGCAGGGAGGGAGAGAATTTAACCTGCCCCCCCCCCCAGCAGTCCTGATGCAGAGATCGCAGTTTTCTTAACTGCTAATAGCAGTGAGGAAACAGGGACATGGCTCTGGCTCAGGATCACTGGGGGAGGGGAGGCTTTAACTTTGTCCCCCTCCCAGCAATCTGGATCACCTCAGTAATCCCATCCCCTGATCTCAGCAGATAGGAGGGGAGATTTAAACCCTCCCATCACTGCATGCTGAGATGGGCGTGTGTGTCTGTGGGGGTTAAGAATGTTGAGGGTGGGGGGTAAGAATGTATTTGTGTGTGCAGATGTGCAGATGTGTGCACCTGTGCAGCCCTTAACCTGGCACTGCCTGTGTCCCTCAGGGCCAAAAAGGTTGCTGCCCCTGATGCAGACCCAGGTGCAGAATTCCTAGCACAACCGCAGGGGATCATCTTGTCCATTGGATCCAGTGCTTGGAGTAGGCCTAACTCCCTGTGATCAGTCCTGCTGCACTCCGGCTAGGGCAGGGCCTAGCATGTCAAGGGTGTGCCTTAGAAACTGTTCATTCAGGATGGGGAGATGATAAGGAAGGGCTGGGAAGCAAAGATTGCCCACTCACAGTCCCTAACAGGGCATCTTTAGGGCTCTGGGAATGGTTTTATCCATTTTATCCATCATTCTCAGCACATCATGAAAAGCATACAGTAAGAGGGATTTGTGTGGTTTTGAGAAACAGGTGAAGCCGATCCAGACAACACATCCCTGTTTGCTTTGCATAAGATACCATTATAGGCAGAAGTTTCTATAGAAAACTCTGCAAAGTTACTGGAGTAAGATTAGTCTGTTTATTACAGAAGTGTCAGAAAGCATGGTTTCATAGGATTGATTCTGCAGAAAATAAATGAATAATTATTAATTACTCGAGTAATAGTAAGAGAAAGAATGAAGCTTTGATGCCTGTATGCTAGGGAATGCTATGAAAAACATTTAAGAAGAAAAAATGGAAGGCAATACAAAAAACGGGGGGCGGGGGAAGGACCCGGATGGCTGGAACCTCAACAGGGGCTAGGAAACTCTGCTTAAGTAATTCGTTCATTGTAAAGCACAACAGATTTTACTCCCAAACATTTCAGGCTCATGTCAATAAAATGTTTCGTAGCATCTGTTGAGGTCCCCTCCTCTCAGTTTTTTCTCCTTTCTCCCACAAATAAAGTATTCAAGGAGCTTTTTCATCTTTCAGTGTTAAAAGTATTTTTCTACCACTCTTCTTCTTTGTTGCAATTTTCTTCCTTGTCTCAATTCACATTGACCCAACAGCATACAAAATCCAACTAATTGTTTTCTTGATCTATAATATTGGTTGTGTTTTGTGGTTGCCTAAACTGCAGTTC
Organism: Heloderma suspectum; assembly: GCF_057233095.1. Classification (NCBI taxonomy): domain Eukaryota; kingdom Metazoa; phylum Chordata; class Lepidosauria; order Squamata; family Helodermatidae; genus Heloderma; species Heloderma suspectum. The sequence goes on from NC_139464.1 coordinate 105,952,082, forward strand.
TTCACTTCTTCATGCATGTGGATTTTCATACTGTGAGAAAATCTAACAGCAGTTGTAACTAAAGGTGCCATGGTCATGCATAGTTTCTGTTTCTGAACTATTTAAGAAGTGAATCCTTATTTTCAACCCTCTTCCTTTCAGTTTCACAGGAGAGTCTAAACTAGCTTCTAGTATGCGCTATGTGGAAACACAGTCTATGCAAATTGGAGCATCCTATATGATACAGTTCAACTTGGTGATGGGCTGTGGGCAGCAGTACACTCCTCACATGGACAACCAGGTGAAATTGGAATACTCCACTAACCATGGCCTTACTTGGCATCTGGTTCAAGAGGTAAGTCTAATCAAAGAAGAAATCTGTTCGTGAAATTATGCTATGATTATTAAACACACTAAACTACATTTTGCTTTAATGATACAGTTAGTGAAATGATAGAACTACATAGTTGATGTTCATTCAGTGTTTTTATTTCAGAAATACAAATGAACGAAGGAACATGGCCTTGCTAAAAGGATAACACTAGAAATGGTTTGGGCCAAAATCCTAGCCAATCATAGGCCTGGTTCAGACGTACTGCTAAACCATAGGCTCACGCATCTGCCTCTCTTGTGCCCTCCTCCAGCATGGCAGCAAGGAGGACATTGGAAGCATATGCTCCCTATCAAGCACTAACTGTAGTTTATTATTATTTCTGAGAAGGCAAGCAATAAACTATGGTTTATTGAAACAAGCCAGTATCAAGCTTCCCCCCCCCCCTTATTCTGGCTTGCTAAAAAACCATGGGTTGTATCCAATGTTAGTCCAACTTAAGGCCCATTAATTTAAGTGAGTCTATTCTAAGTAGAACTAACATTGTATATAATCACATTAAACTAATCACGACTTGTTATTTTCAGACATAATGATAACATTATGATAACATGCTGTTCCTTATACAACCATATCTTAAGGGCTGCAGCCTAGGGAAAAGTAGCAAGCCTACATAGGAAACTGTTGGACAAGCATTCATTTAAGTCCTATCTTGATTTCAGCAGAATTTTAGGTGCACTTTAGTTTTTCTGGATTGCATGCACTATCTGCCTGCAGCTCATGCACTGGTGACCCATGGAGAGAGTCCAGCCTCCAAAGCAACTTTACCACATCACTAGCAGATCATGCCAACTTTATTATAGTTCCATTCATGAGAGGCTTTGGTTGTTCTGACCCAAAAACCTAGTGGCTGAAGTATAGCCATAGTATAGAATATACCAGGAGCTATAAATGTTAATTAATTAATCAGTCAATCCATCAATAACAGCCAAATTCATTTCATTGTCTTCACATTAATCCTGATACTCTGTATGCTGTGTTTTTTCCCTTAAGGAGTGTCTTCCAAGTATGCCTAGCTGTCAGGAGTTTACACCAGCAAGTATCTATCATTCCAGTGAATATACAAAGTGGAGGAGAATCACAGTCGTTTTACCTCAGAAAACATGGTAACAACTGCTTAGCTTTTTAAATATATTATCCTAAAAAAACAGATCCTGCCATCTCTTCAAGCTAATATAGGGAGTGTCAGGATTACCTTTATGACCCAATTACATTTAGTAGTGTTATGAGCCATGCTATCCTGTTTCTTGAAGTTTTGATTTTGCCATTAGCAGTAAATGCTAATTCATTACTGGAAGAGGCTCTGAAACTGGTTAGTCCAGTCTGAGTGTGGATCAAGAAACCTGGAATACAGACTGTTCAGATTTGGGCAGAGAAAGAGAAAGCAGTTCTTAGTTTTTGGAGTTTGGATTCTAGGGGTTCTGATGTTTCTTTATGACTAACCCCTATCGATATGTCCCTGCATACTTCTTCAACCTGTATATTTTAAAATAAATTGTTTATTTCAAAAGACACCATAAGTCTACAATTCTCATCCACTCCCCCCGCCCCCAAAATCTTGATCCTGTAAAGCTGTGCTGTAACTTCCTGCTACTCAGGGAAGTAAGAGATATGAAACATTCGCGCTGGAAAAATATCAGTTAACACAGTCCAGATCCTCTAGTGAACGCTGCAGAGATATGTGGGTCCAACGTCACTGCAGGATCAGTGCCTAACTTCTCCTTTTTGACAAGGAGGCCCACAAAACACAATCCAGTTGAACATAAGTACTTCTAAGTCTCCTTGGCATCAACTGGAGGTATTTTGTGCACATTTAGCTCTTTAATCGACATCAGTGGGATTTGATAGAGCATAACTTTGGGTGGATCATGTCCCGAATTAGTCATAATTATAAGGGCTTTTACTAGGTTTGCATGACAAAAATAGTGCAAGTACTTTTATCAATCATTAGGTTCTGTAAATATTTGATACCTGTTTCATTTTTTCTGCAGAGATTTTAAGGAAGTTTTTCATTTCCAAAACAAAGAAATGACCAGTTAGTCCTCCTACTTTGTTCTTCTATCTTGTAATCACAGTACTTTTGCTGATGCATATTTTTGTTTAGCTATATTATTTTCAGCAATATAAACTATTGAAATAATACACTGTTAAATATTTAATCTTTGTGGCTTCCTTCTATAGAGAAAAAAAGAATCAATTAGCATTACTCTTTGTTTATCTTCAAATTCAGCGCATCTCAGCAGTTGGAATGCAGGCCAAGATAGATAACCTAGTTTCATTTTCCTGTCTTTGGGCATTTCTCTGTACTTGGATCCAATATCTTGGATGCACCTCTTTCCTGTTACATGCCTCATCAATTAATATTTTCTTCAAGTGATGCCATTATAGTATAATATGTGCTCTAGATTAAAAATTGTCGTGTATTTTTAGGAAGTAAACAGCTGGTTTGAAACCTCTAAGGATCTGATTTGATATCACAGTTTTATCCAGAGATTGGGAGTAGGGCTCAAATACATACACTCCATCCCACATTCTTCCTATGTTCCCTTCACTGCAGGGAGAAGTAAACAATTAAACCAGGGAGATGCTGCATTTATTTGAGTGCAGGGAGAACTTATCTTCAAATAATTTGTGTGCTTGTCTGTGAGTCAAAATGCTGTTTAAACAGGCAGTGTCTTTCCTTGGCATAAGCTGTCTTGAATGCCCTGTTGTTTTTAGCAACATATGCACCTGTAAACGTGATGTATCTGAGCACACAAGGTTTTAAAGAGCCCTTGTGTTACTCAAGATTTGCTGTGTTGGAAAATATGTGGCATGGGTAACTTGCTTCGGAAATATCAGCTGGACGCACCTGCTCTCTGGACTGTATTGTACATGAATTATACGTTTCTAACACTGATGAAAATTAATTTCACTTTTATGGAAGGCATTTACATAAGAATGGGTTTAATGAGATACAAACAGCTGCCAGTGGCTGCCTTCATAAACAAATCAACACCTAATGACTGAGTTGCAGGATAATTGGGTAAATGTAATTAACAGTAACTCAGAAGGTAGCAAATATAATTTCATTGGCCCTGGGTCCTCAGGCTCTCCTTATAGTTTGAAAAGAACTAGCATTATATTAAGTTAAATCCATATTCAGAAAGCTCATCAAGAAAACAGAGTTTGTTTGCTTGAAATGGATGCTATTTGTTATATTTGAAAATTGGGATAATTTCCTTTAAAACTTTGTGGCTGTAAAGATATAATGAATGCTTAAATTTGACATCAACTTGACTCAACATGAAATTAAGTGAGGGAGCCAAAACAAGATTATCCTGGGCAGGAAAAGTATTTTTTTGCCATGCAAAACATAAAATAGTAAATTAGCAAATGTGACCAATTGAGCATTCTCATTCATGTTTGAACAAAACTTGGATATTGCCATACGGTCTTGTTCTATGAATTAGCCAAATGGTGATTGTCCAGGCAACCAAACTTGATCAGTAAGAATGCAACTGGCACTCACCCTTTCATTTTTAGTTTCTTAATCAATGTGGCCAGTCCGTTTAAAAATTGTTAATTACTGTGCTAGATACAGGAATCTTCATATGCTGTTGTCATCTGGAGGTACAGTGCAGCTTTCAAAATATGAGGGAGAGTTAAACTTTGGAGAAGGGAGAATATTATTTTTGTTACTTTTAAGGAGTGGGAACTAATTCCTTCCTGTATTTGTCAAAATGTATTTTCATCTATGTCACAATCTAACTGTGTGACTTATTTTATTACTCAGACCATTTGGTAATTTTTCATGAGAATTTTCGATGTATCTCCCTGGAGTCTGTGTTGAACTGACTCACTTCACTTGATACAGACACAGCAGCATCACACCTGCATTATAGAAAGTGCAATGGTTATAGTAACAACTGAGAAACCAATGGTTCGAATATAAAAATAGGAAGCCTTTATTTGCAGGTGACTCCCTAATCAGTTTCTATAAAGCAAGGCCCAGTTCAGAGGAAAACCTTCTCTAATTTTTTACTGCCACATGGAAGTGTCAGAATACTCATTCATGTATGTTTCGCCAACAATTCTTCAAAAACTATCCCAGATAAATGCAGGGGGTTATCAAAGCAGTCTTCCCTTCACATAATTTTGGGGTCAGAATTGCATAAATAATCTTTCTCACTAGCACCATGTGATGACATGTATTTCATATTTAGATGACAAGATGATGGGCTGACTGGTATATACCTTTCTCTGTATTTTATAAGCTGCATTTTATCAGACCTTGGAGATTATTTTTTTCTGGATTGGAGCGCTCCCGTACATTCCTTGACTAAAGTTTCCTGCTGGATTTCCAGTGCTGAACTACTGAAGAGCCTCTTTACTCTACAGCTAATGTTGACCAACCTAGTTAGAAGGTGTCCGAAATAAAATCCACTCTGTGGCACATATGCAGGTGCCCTGCTTTTATGTAGCTTTCCCTCTGATCTACTGAAACAGGGAATGTCAAAGGACCAAACAAGTGTACAGGCTGGTTCAGTGCCATAGCCAGGTCTATAGGCCCTCATGATTCAGTCCAGGACTGCCACCACCACCACATCTGTGCCACAGATTTTCCACCGATACCCTACACAGGCTTACCTAACAGCCCTCTAGATGCCCTCCCATCAGCCCCAGCCAGTATGGCGGATGGATGAGAATCCTAGAAGTTGTAACCCAAAACATCTGGAGGCATTAGGTTGGGCAAGGCTGCCCTACACCGTATGACTTGTTGCTACTGAAAACATGTTCCTGGAATTTATCCATAGTTGTCACACTTGTAAAGATTGTCCTAACATACAGTCAGGGCCAGAAATATTGGAACAAAGATAACTGTTTTGGCAGTTGGCCTTCGTACACCACCACATTGAAGTTGAAAGGAAACACACCCAGATGGGAGCGAAGTCAGGACTTTCAGCTGTAATTCAAGGGGTCTGACAAAAGTGGGGCAGTAACCATTCAGGAAGTACAGCCAGTGGCATACACACGCCCCCATTGTTGGTGGCTCATAAGTAATGGAACAAATGGCTGACAAGCAGCTGCATGGCCAGGTGTGGCCTGTTTCCTGGGTGCCCCATGACCAATCAAGCAGATAAAAGGCCTGGAGGAGGTTCTGAGTGTTACATTTGCATTTGGTAGCTGTTCACTGGAACTCCCAGCATGAGCTCCAAAGAGGTGTCCATGCGAGTGAAGGAGGCCATCATTAGGCTGAGGAAACAAAATAAATCCATCAGAGAGATAGCAAAAACAGTGGGAGTAGCCAATACAGCAGTTTGGAACATCCTGAAAAAGAAGGAATTAACTGCTCAGCAACAGCAAAAGGCCTGTAAGACCACGGAAGACAACTAAAGTGGATGACTGCAGAATTCTGCTCATGGTGAAGAGGAACCCTTTCACAACATCTAGCCAGGTCAAGAATGCTCTTGAGGAGGTAGGCATGTCATTGTCAACATCTACAGTCAAGAGACGGCTTTATGAATGTAAATACAGAGGCTTCACAACCAGGTGCAAACCACTGGTAATGCTCAAGAACAGACAGGCCAGATTAGCCTTTGCCAGCAAACACCTAAAAAGGCCTACCCAGTTCTGAAATAAGATTCTTTGGACTGATGAAACCAAGATAAACTTGTACCAGAATGATGGGAGGAGAAAAGTATGGAGAAGGAAAGGATCAGCTCATGATCCAAAGCATACCACATCATCTGTCAAACATGGTGGAGGCAGTGTTATGGCATGGGCATATATGGCTGCCAATGGAGCTGCTGATAAAAGCAGCAGGATGAATTCTGAAGTGTATAGGGCTATACTTTCTGCTCAGATTCAGCCGAATGCTGCCAAACTGATAGGACGCCACTTCATATTTCAGATGGATAATGACCCAAAACATACAGCAAAAGCTACCCAAGAGTTTCTCCAGGCAAAGAAGTGGGATGTTCTTCAATGGCCAAGTCAGTCACTGGATCTCGACCCAATAGAGCATGCTTTTCATTTACTGAAGACAAGACTGAAGGCAGAAAGACCCACAAACAAGCAGCAGCTGAAGGCAGCTGCAGTAAAGGCCTGGCAAAGCATCTCGAGGGAGGAAACTCAGCATTTGGTCATGTCCATGGGTTCCAGACTTCAGGCAGTCATTGCCTGCAAACGATTTTCATCCAGGTATTAAAGGCGATCCTTAAGTTTGAAATGATGTTGGTTTGTTCCATTACTTATGAGCCACCAATGACGAGGGCGTGTGTATGCCACTGGCTGTCCTTCCTGAATGGTTACTGCCCCACTTTTGTCACACCCCTTGAATTACAGCTGAAAGTCCTGACTTCACTCCCATCTGGGTGTGTTTCCTTTCAACTTCAATGTGGTGGTGTACAGAGGCCAACTGCCAAAACAGGTATCCTTGTTCCAATACTTCTGGCCCTGATTGTACAAATAAAGCAAAAATTTAAGAGTATAACTTCTGTTTTCATTGATTACAGTACATTTTGTGCCTTTGAATTATCTGACGCATCTCCAGTTATTATTTTTAATGGTATTATTTCCATCACTATTACTTTAAAAAATGAAGCAATGTCCAGATCAACAACTTAGAATAATTAAAACAGTGTAAAGCTCTTCTCTTGTAGTTCAAAAAGAAAGAAACGTACTACAGCATTTGACTAGTAAGAAAACATTTTAATGTTTCTCATTGGATCTGAGACGATACAGCTTGCAGTTAGCCTATTCTGACCACAACGATGTACATGCAATTTGTTTAGTGAGCTGTGTCTCTGTTTTGGTGTACCACAGTATCTTCTGAAAACACCATTCTAAGATAATAAAGGACTTCTAGGACAGGAATCAATGACCCTTTATCTTCAAATCATTGACAAGATAAACGGTAAAGGCTCACTCTGGACATTTATGGGCTGTTGTGACTATGCGTAGTTAGGGACTCCTTAACATATGAGTTAGGGATGTGATCAACTGCAATGAGTCATTCATAACCATTATGATCTAACCTGTGAATGCATTTGGTGTTCAGAGAACATTAAATCTAGAGAAGTGGCCATACACATTAACTCTGCATTTGTAAGGACACATCAAACATTTTACCTTGCAGAACAGCACTTGAGGATGGACCAACTAATTGCTGTTCAGGGTGAAAAGTTCATTTTAATTCAGTTTCACTTTTAAAATGTTGGGGGCAATAAAGGTAAATTGGAACCATTTGTATTGATTTTAAGCCAAAGCTATAAACAACATTATTGGGAATGGGTACTTTAATTCTTCCACTGATATTGCATCAGTAGTATTTATCAGGATGTGTAGCTTATTAACATGGATTGATTATCCTTAACCTCTTAAATTGCCTTTTTGTCTACATAATCAGAGTGACTAAAGACTGATAAAAGAGTGGATCTTCCCATGCTTTTAATATTAATCTCTGAAATGGATGTGATCTTGTGAACCCATTACAGGGCTCCTTGAGAGTATATAAAATTATTATGCCTTTAGCAGGAATTCTCCACAGTAAATGCCTTGGACGTTACAGTTTCGAGATTATAATTTTTTCTTGTGGGCTCTGTTAAAATCTTAGTTTCCTGAACTAGTGGTGATCTGTGATTGAAATAATCTTTAATTGCTCAGAAGACTAGCGTCCATCTAAATCTTCATTGGTACAGGACTGTAAAGATGTTTAGGAAAATATACAGGAAAAGTGTGAAAACACATTGGTAGTTATATTGGTGAATGTAATATTCTTCTATGAATCCCTTGTCCAACTATTCACATGATTGCAGACCTCCCTGTTGATCAGGCACCACAGCAGATTTCTGGAGAACAGTTAAAAAGCTGTATTAAAGAGGTAACAAAGACTAGTGGCAGTAAGGCTCACAAACACAGGACTGACTGTGGGCAGGAGTGGTGGTTACAGCCAATCTGCTTTTAACGCTTCACAGACCATATACCACAGTGTAGTTTTTAAAGTACATTTCTTCCGTTCCAAAACTCATCAAACTTCATTAGTTGCTACTTACAAACCTCAAAATTGTTATTGAATGGAAGACATTGCTTTACCTGTATAAATATAATTTTGAAAAATGAATCTTGGTTCAAGAAAACATAAAGGACATAGAGTGTCCTTACAACACTTCTCAGTTACATAAACATGTGTTGCTAATTTTTTCACCCTCTACATCAAATGGTTTAAATTCAGAAAATCAATTTCTCTCTCCTAATGGTGAATACCTGTATTGTGTGTCCAGTACATGAAATGTTTTAAGCTGAATACCAGCTTAAATATTTCTCTTTTGAACAGTTCTGCTTTATTTTGCAGGCTCATATACAAAATGCTATATTAATGACAACACAATATTTAATTGCATTTAAGGTCTAGTGCTACACGTTTCCGTTGGAGTCAATGCTACTACACCATACAAGATGAATGGGCTTTAGACAACATCTACATTGGGCAACAGTGCCCAAGCATGTGCAGTGGTCATGGCTGGTGTGACCATGGTGTTTGCAGGTACTGCGTGTTTGCTGTTATAGTGGATGGGTTGTTGTTCATGTTCCAGTAATTTGCAGTTATTTGTTCCAAAAGGCAACAGGCTTTGCAGTTATTTGTTCCACAAGTCCCTAGATTAGTCTTCTCTGCTTAGTCATACTTGTTCTTATGATTGTATCCCATTACAAAGGCATGCAGTGTATCCCGTACTGATAAAAACAGGGGAAGCAAGGTTAATGAGAAAATTAAGGAACCAATGCCAGGTGTTGTCTTACACTAAGAATAATAGCCCATTGTTAGGATATGCCTAAGGACACCTGGTATAAAGAGATCAGCACATATCAGAATAACTAAATAAAGTGTAGTGTTATAGCATGCCCATGGTAGAACTGCGATTCATCACAACATGGCTTTCTGATGCTACATTTGGGACAGTATGGGCAAAGGTACATTGCTCAAATATAAGAGAGCTTCAGGTTGTTTACCCATCATTCCTGATGAAACTATTCTAGAGGAGGTGGCTTGAGTAATACACACTACAGATTTGGGTCAGGCGTACAATATGGGTAATGACACAAACCATGATTCTGCTCCTTTCATGCACTGAGAAAATGTCGACCCAGTGTGCAGCAGCTGTGAAAAAGGCAAATTCCATGTTAGGCATAATTAGGAAAGCAACTGAAAATAACACTGCCAATATCATTCTCCCCTTATACAAACTGATGGTGTGATCACACTTAGAATACTGTATACGGTTCTGGTCACCGCACCTAAAAGAGGATATTGTCGAGTTTGACAAAGTGCAGAAAAGGGCAACTAAAAGATCAAGGGGCTGGAGCAACTCCCCTATGAAGAAAGGTTACACCATCTGGGATTGTTTAGCTTAGAAAAAAGGCATAAGGGGAAACATGATAGAGGTGTACAAAATTATGCATGGTGTGGAGAACATGAAAAAGGAGACATTTTTCCGCCTCTCTCATAATACTAGAACCTAGGGTCATCCCACGAAGCTGATTGGTGGGAGATGCAGGACAGACAAAGGAAGTACTGCTTCACACAGTGCATAGTTAAACTATGGAATTCACTCCCACAGGATGTAGTGATGGCCAGAAATTTGAATGGCTTTAAAAGGGGATCAGACAAATTCATGGAGGATAAGGCCTGATGGCTATATGCTACCTTCAATATCGGAGGCAGTGTGCCTATATATACTAGTTGCTGAGGAACTTGGGTGGAAGGGTGCTGTTGCACTCATGTCCTGCTCGTGGGTTTCTGGTTGGCCACTGTGTGAACAGAATGCTGGACTAGATGGACCTTGGTCTGATCCGGCAGGGCTCTTCTTATGATCTTATGTTAGTCTCATATCCATGGGCCAAAGTTGCTCGTATACAGATGTGTACATGAGTACCCAATGTGTTTGTGCTTTTCTGCAGGTGTGATTCAGGATATCGAGGCACTGAATGTCATCCTGAAAATAATCTGCCTTCAACAATAATGTCTGATTTTGAGAATCCAAACAGTTTGGAGACAGAATGGCAGGAAGTGATTGGTGGAGGGATTGTAAAACCAGAGCAAGGCTGTGGGATCATCTCATCTGGATCCTCTCTCTATTTCAACCAGGTATATGTGATAATTAAACTGAATCATGTAACTAAGAAGGAAGTTAACGGTATGATATACAATTAAAACTGAGTTTAGATTATCGACAGCGATCTTGCATGGTCTATATTTTAAACTACAACCATTGTGGTCCACCAATGTGTTCTAACTTTAAAAAGCAGGAATGCATACCCAGGATCAATGAACAATTAAGGAATAAATATCTTTGTTAATTAATCTATGCTCATTGATTCTGCTCCAGCAAAGGAGATCGTTACCTTGTTGTGGTGCTGGAGCTTGAGCACCTCAATGACGCCATGAGCTAAATCATGAAGGGACACCCAAGACGGAGAGGTCATGGTAGAGAGGTCAGACTAAATATGATCCCTGGGGAAGGTAACGGCAACCCACCCCAGTATTCTTGCCATGAAAACTAAATGGATCAGTACAACCAGAGATATGTCAGTATACCATCGGAAGATGGGACTCCCAGGTTGAAAGATGGTCAAAATGCTACTGGGGAGGAACAGAGGATAAGTTCAACTAGCCCCAGATGTGATGATGCAGCTAGCTCAAAGCCGAAAGGACGGCTAGCGGCTGACAGTGCTGGTGGTGAACGCCGAATCCGATGCTCTAAAGATCAACACACCATAGGAACCTGGAATGTAAGATCTATGAGCCAGGGCAAATTGGATGTGGTTATTGGGGAGATGTCAAGATTAAATATAGACATTTTGGGTGTCAGTGAACTGAAATGGAATGGAATGGGCCACTTCACATCAGATGACCACCAGATCTACTACTGAGGACAAGAGGACCACAGAAGAAATGGAGTAGCCTTCATAATTAATAATAAAGCATTATATTATTAAAAATATATTATTATATTATTAAAGCATAATAAAGCAGTGCTTGGATACAATCAAAAAAACAATAGAATGATCTCAATTCAAATTCAGGATAAGCCATTTAACATCACAGTGATCCAGATATACACCCCAACAACAGATGCTGAAGAAGCAGAAGTAGATCAGTTCTATGAGGATCTGCAGCACCTACTGGATAATATGCCAAAAAGAGATGTTATTTTCATTTCAGGAGACTGGAATGCTAAGGTGGGTAGTCAAATGACACCTGGAATTACAGGCAAGCATGGTCTGGGAGAATAAAATGAAGCAGGACATAGGCTGATAGCATTTTGCCAAGACAACTCACTGTGCATAAGAAACACTCCCTTCCAACAACCTAAGAGACGACTTTATACATGGACTTCACCAGATGGTCGACACCGAAATCAGATTGACTACATCCTTTGTAGCCAAAGGTGGCGGACATCTATGCAGTCGGTAAAAACAAGACCTGGAGCTGACTGTAGTTCAGATCACAAACTTCTTATTGCACAATTTAGAATCAGACTAAAGAGAATAGGGAAGACCCACAGATCAGTTAGATATGAGCTCACAAATATTCCTAATGAATATGCAGTGGAGGTGAAGAATAGATTTAAGGGACTAGATTTAGTAGATAGGGCCCCAGAAGAACTATGGACAGAAGTTTGCAACATTGTTCAGGAGGCGGCAACAAAAAACGTCCCAAAGAAAAAGAAAAACAAGAAGGCAAGATGGCTGTCTGCTGAGACGCTGGAAGTAGCCCAAGAAAGAAGGAAAGCAAAAGGCAACAGTGATAGGGGGAGATATGCCCAATTAAATGCAAAATTCCAGAGGTTAGCCAGCAGAGATAAGGAATTATTTTTAAACAAGCAATGCACGGAAGTGGAAGAAGATAATAGAATAGGAAGGACAAAAGACCTCTTCCAGAAAATTAGAAACATCGGAGGTAAATTCCAGGCAAAAATGGGTATGATCAAAAACAAAGATGGCAAGGACCTAACAGAAGCAGAAGAGATCAAGAAAAGGTGGCAAGAATATACGGAAGATCTGTATAGGAAGGATAATAATATCGGGGATAGATTTGACAGTGTGGTCAGTGAGTTGGAGCCAGACATCCTGAAGAGTGAGGTTGAATGGGCCTTAAGAAGCATTGCTAATAACAAGGCAGCAGGAGACGACGGTATCCCAGCTGAACTGTTTAAAATCTTGCGAGATGATGCTGTCAAGGTGATGCATGCCATATGCCAGCAAATTTGGAAAACACAAGAATAGCCCCCAGATTGGTAAAAATCAACCTATATCCCCATACCAAAAAAGGGGAACGTTAAAGAATGTTCAAACTATCGAACAGCGGCACTTATTTCACATGCCAGTAAGGTAATGCTCAAGATCTTGCAAGGTAGACTCCAGCAATTCATGGAATGAGAATTGCCAGATGTACAAGCTGGGTTTAGAAAAGGCAGAGGAACTAGAGACCAAATTGCCAATATCCGCTGGATAATGGAGAAAGCCAGGGAGTTTCAGAAAAACATCTATTTCCGTTTTATTGACTATTCTAAAGCCTTTGACTGTGTGGATCATAACAAATTGTGGCAAGTTCTTGGTGGTATGGGGATACCAAATCATCTTGTCTGCCTCCTGAGGAATCTGTATAATGACCAAGTAGCAATGGTAAGAACAGACCATGGAACAATGGACTGGTTTAAGATTGGGACAGGAGTACGGCAGGGTTGTATACTCTCACTCTACCTATTCAATCTGTACGCAGAACACATCATGCGACGTGCTGGGCTTGATGAATCCAAGGCTGGAGTTAAAATCGCTGGAAGAAACATTAACAATCTCCAGTATGCGGATGATACCACTTTGATGGCTGAAAGTGAGGAGGAGCTGAGGAACCTTATGATGAAGGTGAAAGAAGAAAGTGCAAAAGCTGGGTTGCAGTTAAACCTCAAAAAAACCAAGATTATGGCAACCAGCTTGATTAATAACTGGCAAACAGAGGGAGAAAACGTGGAGGCGGTGACAGACTTTGTCTTTCTAGGCGCAAAGATTACTGCAGACGCTGACTGCAGCCAGGAAATCAGAAGACGTTTACTTCTTGGGAGGAGAGCAATGACAAATCTTGATAAAATAGTTAAGAGCAGAGACATCACACTGACAACAAAGGTCTGCATAGTTAAAGCAATGGTATTCCCCATAGTAACCTATGGCTGCAGGAGCTGGACCATAAGGAAGGCTGAGCGAAGGAAGATAGATGCTTTTGAACTGTGGTGTTGGAGGAAAATTTTGAGTGCCTTGGACTGCAAGAAGATCAAACCAGTCCATACTCCAGGAAATAAAGCCAGACTGCTCACTTGAGGGAATGATATTAAAGGCAAAACTGAAGTACTTTGGCCACATAATAAGAAGACAGGATACCCTGGAGAAGATGCTGATGCTGGGGAAAGTGGAAGGCCAAAGGAAGAGGGGCCGACCAAGGGCAAGATGGATGGATGATATTCTGGAGGTGACGGACTCGACCTTGGGGGAGCTGGGGGTGGCGACGGCTGACAGGAAGCGCTGGTGTGGGCTGGTCCATGAAGTCACGAAGAGTCAGAAGTGACTGAATGAATAAACAACAACAACAACATTGATTCTGAGTATATACTATTGCCTAAAAACATGAGAAGTGCCTTACTAGATCAAATCAAGGTTCACCTACTCCAGTATTATTTGCAAGAATACCAGCACTAGGTGCTCTACCAAATATTGGCCAGTAATCCAGTCATGAACCATTGCTCGCCTTCTTCCCATTCCTGATCTATACTGTGTTAATGGTAGATTAACTTGGATCAGAGGAAAAACCATTTGTAAAAGGAGAAAGTCAGTTGAGCTACTTATGATCTATGGACTTCTTTAGCTGTTTTTGGTACATAATACTATATACTAATATACCATATATCTATACTATATCTATATACTAATGCCCAGAGTATGGGAAACAAACAGAACGAACTTGAACGCTTAATACAGGAGGGAAATTATGACTTGTTAGCTATAACTGAGACTTGGTGGGATGACTTGCATGACTGGAATACAGCAATTGAAGGATATAACTTGTTCAAAAAGAACAGGAGGAACAGAAAGGGCGGTGAGGTTGCATTGTATGTGAAAAATACATATCTCTGCACAGAATTACAGGAGGATGAGCTTGGTAGGCCCATCGAGAGCACCTGGGTTAAAATAAATGGAGCAAAGAATAAAAGGAACCTGGTGGTCGGAGTCTACTACCAGCCACCCAATCAAGGAGAAGACGAAGATGAAACTTTTGAAAAGCAAATAGCCAATGTTTCAAGGAAGCATGATGTAGTAGTAATGGGGGACTTCAGTTTCCCCGATATTTATTGGGAGACAAGTTCTGCAAAACATGGCCCCTCCAGGAAATTCCTGACTTGTGTGGTGGATAACTTCCTCCTACAGAAAGTAGAGGAAGGAACTAGAGGATCGACTATCCTTGACTTGATCCTAACCAACGGAGATGACTTAGTGGATAAAGTAGCAGTTACAGGAACTCTGGGGGAATGCTACCATGTTGTACTTGAGTTCTTGGTTCTAAGGGAAGCAAAAGCCGAGTGTAGTCAAACGCATACCCTGGATTTTTAGGAAAGCTGATTTTAATAAACTCAGAACAATGATCAGTAAGGTCCCATGGCAAGCGACGCTAGCGGGAAAAGGAGTCCAAGATGGGTGGGAGCTTTTACAAAAGGAAATTCTCAAGGCACCATTACAAACAATTCCAACAAGAAGAAAAGGTGGAAGACAACAGAAGAAGCAAATGTGGCTTCACAAAAACTTAGGGATTACCTGAAAACAAAAAAGGACACATATAGGAAGTGGAAAGAAGGCCAAGTAACAAAGGAAGAGTACAGGCAGGTAGCCCAGAATTGCAGGGATGGCGTCAGGAAGGCTAAAGCTGAAAACGAGCTGAGGTTAACGAGGATGCTAAAAACAACAAAAAGGCTTTCTTCAGCTACGTGCATAGTAAAAGGCAGAGGAAAGAAATGGTGGTTCAGCTATTAAATAAGGATGGCAAAACGATAACAGATGACAAAGAAAAGGCAGAGGTGCTCAATTCCTACTTTGGCTCAGTCTTCTCCCAAAAGAGGGTCTATGACCCCCCTGGCAAAGGCGAAGTACAAGCTGAAGGGGCAGGATTTCAGCTTGAGATCGATAGGTATATGGTCAAGGAACACGTAATTACTTTGAATGAGTTCAAATCTCCGGGGCCAGATGAACTGCATCCTAGAGTAATAAAGGAACTGGCAGAAGAACTCTCAGAACCACTGTCTATTCTCTTTGAGAAATCATGGAGGATGGGGGAAGTGCCAGATGACTGGAGGAGGGCTAATGTTGTCCCTATCTTCAAAAAGGGTAAAAAGGAGGAACCTGGGAACTACAGACCAGTCAGTCTGACATCAATCACCGGGAAAATTCTAGAGCAGATGATAAAGCAATCCATCTGTAAGCACCTTGAAAACAATGCAGTGATTACTCGAAGCCAACATGGATTTGTCAAAAACAAGTCCTGCCAGATGAATCTGGTCTCATTTTTTGATCAAGTAACCTCCCTTGTGGACTGTGGGAATGCTATGGATATCATATATCTCGACTTCATCAAAGCTTTTGACAGAGTGCCCCATGATATCCTGATGAGCAAACTAGCTCAAAGTGGGCTAGATGAAACAACAATCTGGTGGATCCACAGTTGGCTACAGAACTGGACTCAAAGAGTGCTTATCAATGGGACCTTCTCAAACTGGGGAGAGGTAATGAGTGGGGTACCACAGGGCTCAGTCCTGGGCCCAGTGCACTTCAACATTTTTATGAATGACTTGGAGGAGGAGGTGCAGGGAATGCTGATCAAATTTGCAGATGACACAAAATTGGGCGGGATTGCTAATACCTTGGAAGACAGAAACAAAATTCAAAGTGACCTGGATAGACTGGAGCGCTGGGCAGAAAACAACAGAATGACATTTAATAGGGATAAATGCCAAGTTCTGCACCTAGGAAAAAGAAACCAAATTCACAGTACAAGATGGGGGATATGTGGCTCAACAACACAACAAGCGAGAAGGATCTTGGAATTGTTGTCGATCACAAGCTGAATATGAGCCAACAATGTGATGTGGCTGCAAAAAAGGCAAATGCTCTTTTGGGCTGCATTAATAGTAGCATAGCTTCCAATCCCAGGAAGTCCTAGTTCCCGTCTACTCAGCACTGGTTAGGCCTCATCTGAAGTACTGTGTCCAGTTCTGGGCACCACACTTGAAGAAGGATGTAGACAAACTGGAGAGGGTTGAGAGGAGGGCAACCAAGATGATCAGGGGACTGGAAACAAAGCCCTATGAAGAGAGACTGAAAGAACTGGGCATGTTTAGCCTTGAGAAGAGAAGACTGAGGGGAGATATGATAGCACTCTTCAAATACTTGAAAGGTTGTCACAGAGAGGAAGGCCAGGATCTCTTCTCGATCATCCCAGAGTGCAGGACACGGAATCATGGGCTCAAGTTACAGGAAGCCAGATTCCAGCTGAACATCAGGAAAAATGTCCTGACTGTTAGAGCAATACGACAATGGAACCAATGACTTAGGGAGGTGGTGGGCTCTCCCACACTGGAGGCGTTCAAGACAAGGCTGGGCAGCCATCTGTCAGGGATGCTCTGACTTGGATTCCTGCATTGAGCAGGGGGTTGGACTCAATGGCCTTGTAGGCTCCTTCCAACCCTACTATTCTATGATTCTATGGTATTACATTGCAGTTTGGAGCAGATATAAACCTGACTCCCTGCACATGATGGTTTGCAGATTTGAAACCAACCTTGAAAACATGTGCCCCTCCAACCCATCCCTTCTTAGATGTGTATTAACTTCTCCCTTCTCTTGTTTGCCTTAACCTTGGTTTAGTGGCACTGAGAATAACAATGGTTTATACAAACCAGGTTGCAGACCATTTTCAAACCCTGGTTTTAAATCCTGGTTTGTAGGGAGCCAACACTGCATTTGTACCTGATCTGTGGATCATCTACGTGTTTAAGCAATCTGCAAAGCTGGAATAAACATGCTGTAATACCAGATTATCTCTCTCCGTGTTTCCATTTTTTCCCTTAGGTATGAAAATCTAATATTGCCTTGCTTTATTTCCTGTTGCTAAAGTCATTCTGCATTTTTTAACCAACAAGAGATGTTGTAACTGACAGATGTTTTACAGTGCAATCTGAATGGTTACTGGGCAGATTAAACATATGAACAAAATAAAAATAAATAAATGTCTACTCAGATATAAGTCCCATTGAACTCAATGGGGCTTATTCCCTCAAATTTGTTTAAACCTTCTGCATTCAGTGTCAGTAGGCCCCAGAGTGACAAGTGCAATATTTTTAATCAAAGGCTGCTATTTGTATGTTTCCTTGAAAATGTTTTTATTTTAAATGTTGTTGATATAAGAAATTTATGTTTTAATTCCAGTGTTTACTACCACTATCAGTGTCTCATTTCAGGATCAAATTCAGTTTTACACTTCTGACCCGACTTATTTGTGTTTTATGTCCTGGTTTAATTGGCTGCAGGCATAGATACAGAGTGTTGCTCTTTTAATTAGCCCTCGGCTCCATTGCCTTTGTGATTTCTATAACGGAGGATTTTTTTTAATTAACTTTAATTATGTAGTGAATCATCCCACTAGAGAAGTGGATTTCATGTTACAAGTGTGACAGAGACAGCAATCCTACGTAGAATTGTATCTTTGCTCTTTACGTGTGGGATCGAGTCATCTGTGTTATCCCAGGGAATGCAGACAGCTCACACATGGAGCCCAACTACTGGAAGCTCACGCTTTCTTATATGTGACTCGCATCCATCAAAGGCCAAATTGTGTTTACGTCTCCACTTAAAAAGGTGGAGGGGTAGGAGAAAAATGGCTCAAATGGGACATCTGCATGATCAAATGTTCATGTGGAGACCCTGGATCATATGTTAAGTCAGCTGTGTGATGGGAAAGAGAGTTGGATGGAGGAGAGGGTTCAGCCATATGAATGATGCATGTATTGTATGAATTGACAGAGGTACCGCCAGTTCTGAGGGGGCCCAGGCAAGGTGCTTTCCTTGGTGGTCGGTGCCCTGCCAGCCCAGTCACTGCCCTGCCAGCCAGCCCTTCATTCTCTGACCTGGAGAGTGGTGGTGGCAGGAGTGGCTGCTGCTACTCTTCCTCCTCTAGCCTGCTGTTGGCAAAAGGAAGTGCGGTGACAGTGCAGCAGTGTGGCACGGCATTTTTAATTCTTTCTTTCCTTCCTTCCTTCCTTCTGAGTAGAAGTGATCTGAACAATCAGATGCTGCCTTTGGGAGGGTGCAGAAGCAATGAAGCAGCAATTTTTACATTGCTCCTGTGCCCTCACTGGCTGTGTGTGTGTCCCCCCCCAAAGGCAGTGCCTGATTGGTTCAGATCACTGCTCCTCAAACTTTAAGAAAGAAAAAGAAGTTAATTTTAAACAGCACACCATGGGACTGCCTGGCTGCCACTGTGCTTCCTTTTGCCAGCAGCAGGGTTGGAGGAGACAGAGCACCACCACCATACCGCTGCCGCCACACCACTGCTGCCATCAGGTGGTCATTTGACCCCCCCACTCCAGACCATGGGGCCTTGGAGTTGCGACTTGCAGTCCCATCTTGGTGAAACCATGTGAATTGAAACCATGTCTGAATAAGAACTTTGAATTCTGAGTATAGGCTTCTGAAGAAACCCTATCCTTGGAGACCGAGGGAAGAACATGCAAAGTGAAGCATCCCTCGCTGACCCGGTTCACACAGTCACGGCAGGGGTAATAAGCCACAATGCCTTATTTCCCCCACCATGCATGCTAGTCCTGTGCCACGGGGATTTGCATAATTACTCTCACCGGCATGGCTTGTGCAATGCACACCTGGTGAGGGTGGCTTGTTGCCAAGGTTAGCAAGCCACTCCAGAACCCTAAAACATCCCATGGGTTTTGGGGGCTTGTTAATCATGGCAGCAGTCTACCCTCTCCAGCTTTGCACATCATGGCAAGCTGCACTGGTGAGGGTAATTATGCCTATCCCCCAGCATGCACAGCGGGGGAAATTTCCCCACCACGCTCATGAGAACCAGGCCACTCTCTTCTGAATATATTGCCTTCCTACTTGTTTGCCCATATTTTGCAGTGTTTGGGGTAGTTTGGAAGTTGGACTGCATCACAGAGTGGAAGCTATACAAGTTTTGCACCATAGTACATGGAGTTGGATACATAATGTTTAAATGGGTATATTTAGAGTTAGGAAAGTATATGAGATCATAGCAAGGTATGGATGAAAATGGTGTAGAGAGTTTTGAATGCTGATTTTTCTATCAGCTAAAAGAACTTAAAATGGTTTTCAGCAGTCTCTTTATAAAGTGCATCTGGTAGTTTAAATCCAAATGATAAACTCTTCTCACTCATGCCCACATAGATCTTATCAGATGTCTATCAAGAGGCCTTAGATGTTTCAGAATATAACTTGTGAAAGCAGTCATGGGACAGGCATAATCAAAATGGCAAATGTGTTGTGAAACAGCCCTTGTATTCAGAGCCAAGGATTTTTAGTGTTAAATGACCATTTTTAATCAAGCTAGGAGAAATATCCCTGACTGTTTACTCCTAGTTGTATCTGTTTATAGTGAGAAGATCCTATTCTGTATCTGTATCTGGGAGAAAGAACTATAGTTTTGTAATGGATGGAAAGACAGAGCCTATGCTCTGTAAGGAATTTAAAAATGTCTCCATAGTCTGCCCATACTCTGTTCTTAAGGTTTTTCTCTTAGCTAAACCACCAGAGTAATTGATATGAGTGCTGTTTGTGTCACATGTCGATATAGAATTATGAATACATTGAGCAGGCATTAGGCTTGTGCCCATTGGCACTATTCCAGCTTCTGTGCATTCATTCACAAGAAATTCTTACAGACCCTACATGCGTACAGCTTGTTGGCCAGTGGGTATAGTTCCAACACTCACCATGCAAGAATATATGAAGTGAACAGGGCTGTGATTGAGACAAATCATTTGTTTGTGAATATAGCAAAATGCTTACTAGAATAACTTTTCTTCGTGCCTGAATTAATTATAAAAAGTTATTTTACAGTTAGGTTATCTATATGGAGTTTCTTGTTCCTAGCTAAACTCACAAAGAATGATTATACACTTCAGGCATCGTCCAAAATGGTGCTGGCAGAACAATTTCCAGGAGGCTAAGTTCCCTGTCCCCTCCTGCTTGCAGCTCCAGGGATCCTTCAGAGATGGTACACAGAGGTAGACCCAGCTGAATGGGGAAGGTGGGGCATGGGGGGCTGAGGGGAAAGTGGGGATCTTCCAAAATCTGGCAGAGGCACCTTTTTCAGGTGGAGGCAGAGCTCTTGATTGTGAAAGCTGCCTCCACCTGATTTTTTGGGATTACCCTTTTCCTCCCTACACCCAGTGTAGCTTTTTCAGGAGGCTGTAGGGGCTGCTAGGGAAAGGAAGCTGTGGGGAAATCAGCTCCCTGGAACTCCCTTCTGCCAGCACAACATTGGATATTTTATACTTCCTTTCTATACTGTCCAGTGGGAGTCACTGCTTATTATAGAATGGCTCTTCGGGTGTAACTAAGCATTATATGCAAAGCAGTTTATAAAAACATAAACTGAAAATTGTGGACAGAACACCGCACTGCCACCTTGGAATCGAGGACACTTTAGCTAACCACGCTTAGTTTGTGAGTTGAATCTTGGTAAAAATGAAGATCCAGTTGTTCCTCCAGCCTTCATCCCAACCTGCAATGCAGGCATGCAGTCCCAACTGGTACTCTGGGTGCAAAGTGGCAAGTTCCAAACACAATGGTGTCTGTTATTATTATTATTATTATTATTACTATTATTATTATTACTATTATTATTATTATTATTATTACTATTATTATTACTATTATTATTACTATTATTATTATTACTATTATTATTATTATTACTATTATTATTATTATTATTACTAATTTTCTCCTGTGCTTTTGTAAGCAATGTGCAGAATCAGCAGACTCCACTTTGACACTGTTGATCAGTAATATAAAATACTACAGCTGCAGCACTAATAGCATATTTCAAGACCCATAGTCTTGACTACTGGTTCTGTCTTCCAAAGCGTGTAAAATGTTGCTAATATGCTCAGCAAAACTGTACACTCTGGCTATCCTCACAATTGTCCTCATTATTTTGCCTTTCTCACAGAGAAATCTCTGTTCAGAGCTTGTCAAGAGCTCCTTGGCGGCCTCTTTCAGTCTAATCCAGTAGCCAAGTCCAGACACAGACAAAGGGATTATTTTCAAAGCTTTATTCCTTTTTTACAACTTAACTCTACTATCAGCGACTAGCTATGAGCAGCAGAATACCTATGCCCTCAGTTGGAACAGTTGGTCCTCATTTGAAGGAGAATCACTGGCAGACCCTGAACTTAAGGGCTAGGGAGAGTCCCTCCCCTTTTCCCTTGGATCCTCTGGGCGCAACCGTTGTTTGCGTGCCAACCGGGCACTACACCTCCTTTCCGCGCCCTCCATTTGGCGCCGCTCCCTGCGTCAGCGTTGCGCATTCAGCAAGTCCTCTTCCCACGCTCTCTCACTCCCAGGACCGCTATCTATGTCAGGAATGCTGGTGGGAGGAATCTCTGCCAGCTGTTGGCCCTGGGAAGGATGAGCGCGCTCCTCTCCCAGGAGCGGCTGCTCCACCTCAGAATCAGAACTACTCTGGGATTCTATGGGCTCAGCGTCCACGCTGACAGAGCTGTCCTCATCCGTGTGTTGCAAAAACTTTTGTCAGACGTTCAGGGACAAGGTCATACCATTGTCCACCAAACAAGATTGCACATGAACTATGTTTTTGAACCATAATAGAACAATCTAGCTAGCTGCCGTGGAACATAGCAAGTGGATCGTGTGTCCCTTCTAGCTCAGTATTGTCTGCTCTGGCAGGCAAAGATCTTGTGTAGAGGACTTTCACGTTAGCTACTACCTGATTATTTTAACTAATTGCCAGGGATTGAACTTGGGACCTTTTCCAGCAAAGCATGTGCTGTACCACTGAGTTATGGTCTGCTCCCATGTTTCATACAAAATGGTAATCCTCACCAATAATATCTGATTGGTTCATTTGCCTTTGGCAACTAGAGCATATGCTGGCATCCTCAGCTTGAGGGTGCCATTTAAATTTTTAAAAGCATAGTTCTTTAAGAATCTGGGACTCAAAGGTGCCTTTTCATCCATGAAGCCACACTGATGGGTAGAGGAGGAGATATCACAATATTACTGATGTTGCTGTGGCTGTGATCTCCTTGTTTGTGCTGTACTGCGTAAAGAATTTTTATTTTCCTGTTAAAGTTCAACCGTATTTAATGTCTCATACATTTAAAATAAAGAAAGAGTAACTCTATTCATTTTTTTCACTACAGATGTTAGCTATCTCAGTAAATTTGTTTTATATGTTTTCGCCCTTGTTCCATGTATATCACAGGCTGGAAAGAGGCAATTGGTGAGCTTGGATTTGGACACCACATGGGTAGACTTTGTCCAGTTCTACATTCAGATAGGTGGGGAGAGTCCTTCCTGCAACAAGCCAGACAGCAGAGAAGAAGGTGTGCTATTACAATATAGCAACAATGGAGGTATTAACTGGCATCTACTGGCAGAAATGTACTTCTCTGACTTCAGCAAGTCCAGGTACCAATTCAGACCATGACGGGATGTTTTTAATGTATTAATGTCTATAGTGCCAGCATAAAAATAGCATTACTAGCCATGCTCCCATCATCACCCATGAACTCTCTGGAACTACACAAGATAAACTTAAGAAATAGCATGGATCTCTGCTTCAAATGCCTGAACAGTGCAATCAGATGTATGTTTACTTAGAAGTAGGTACCACTGGGTTAAACGGGGCTTACTCCCAGATTGGCATGCATAGGATTGTAGTAGCCTTGAATTAAAGGTACTTTAAGCAATGACTAGACAGTCAGATACCTCAAATGAGCCATCTGTTCAGCTTTCACCCTAACCATTATACCTCAAGAAACATAACTTTTTTTCAGCAGCGAGCAACAATTATTTCTGTCAGAGAAACATGCCATTAAATATGTATTGTGAAATTACACACACACAAACACACACTTATGTCCCATTCATTTCAATGGGTCTACTCTAACTAGGATTAACATTGGATACAACCCAGCATTCCTAGCATTGTGTGTGTGATTCACAGCATGCGGTTTGTCCCTTTAAACATGTTGGAAATCTTTGTCTCTAGATTTGTCTATCTTGAGCTTCCTGCTGCTGCAAAGACTCCCTGTACTAGATTCCGCTGGTGGCAGCCAGTGTTTTCAGGGGAAGGATATGACCAGTGGGCTATTGATGATATCATCATCCTGTCAGAAAAGCTGAAGCAGATCATCCCTGTTGTTAACCCCACTTTACCTCAGGTAATACATGAGTGCACAAACACATTCCTTGTTGAAATGGAAGCTCTTTTAGCGTGATTGCAAGTGGGGGATAACATGGTAATCCATCAAGTTCAGTTTCCAGTGTGGATGTTGTCGTTCCACTGGTACAGGAAAGGAACCCAGACTCTTCTTCTGATTCTATTCAATTTAATTTCCAACAGGAAAAAAATGTGGCTAGACAGGCAAACCTTTGCATATGCTGGTCAGAGGACAATATCAATATGGTTGTATGTGGGACATCTTGCACAAGTTAGGAGAATGTACACAACGGCTGCAGTGGATGATGAAAGTGACAAGCTTTTACTCAGTTCTGCAGCATGTCTGCAGAAACATCTTCATTGTAAAGCTGAAACTGATAAGGAATTTGAATAATAATAACCAATTATAGACAATTAGCACTGAAAATGAAAATCGTTGTGCAAGTAACTGGCAACATTGTGCATGGATTTGTGCATGTCACATGCCAATAGGGATGCACTGGTTCTCTGCTGTAACGTACGTCACAGCTACTCTTTGGGAATTTCAAAAACAGATGTTATTTGGAAAAGTACAGATAGTTCAGATACCCCATGGCTTTTCCACAGATCGCAGGAACACAGGAAGGTGCCTTATACTGAGTCAGACATTTGGTCCATCTAGCTCAGGCTTGTCTGCACTGATGGGCAGTGGCTCTCCAGGGAAACTTTGAGACAGGGGTCTTTCCCAGCCGTACCTGGAGATGCTAGTGATTGATCCTGGGACCTTCTGCACGCAAAGCTTGTGCTCTGCCACAGCCCTTTCCCCAAATATTCAACAATACAGGTAGAAATACAGAAAGTTCTGCAAACATGAAGGTGTGACATTCCAGGGACTAGAACCTCTACAAGGCCCTGGTCCCTAAAGGTCACTGGGTAAGTCTCCCAGCCTATCTACTGTGTCTAGACTTCTCTTAACCTGTCTCAGAATAAACTGCTGCCACCCCCTGTTGTGCTCCATGGAGAGCAGGAGGATTTTACACTTATATACATGGCTATGTGAATTTAAGCTAGAATGTGAGGTGAGATAGCTTATCCTAGAATCCCCAGTCCAGAATACATTCATGAATTTAAATCAGTAAATATTTTTATTTATGGAATATAACATCTATAACAAATAATAATTTGCTAAAATAAATAAATAGTTGTTCTACCTGATCCTAATGTAATGCACCTGACTCTCCTCTTTAACACCTGTCTTAACTTCCAGCTTTTTTACTAGTCCTGTCTCCCTTCTAATTTCTAATCCCTCTAATTCTTCTAACTGCCCCCCTCAACTCCCACTTCTAACTGACTTTCCACATCAATCACTCACTCTGATTCCATCCACCATTCCATCACATTCCCCTGCAATCAATCATTCTTCTACTCATTCTTCTGTTACAGAAGGGGTTTGATCATGTGCGCATCCTAGATGCAACTATGACTACAATTTACAGAGGGACAGTTGTGTTAGTCTGTTGCAGCAAAAACAACAAAAAATCTTGTGGCACCTTAAAGATTAACAAATTTATTCTGGCATAAGCTTTTGTGGACACTGCCCACTTCATCAGATAGATGCATGAAGTGTTAACCTCAAATTGATAGATCTAGTGGGGGTGAGGAGAGATGTATACTGTGTTGTCAGAGGGATTTGAAATGCAAAAAAGTACCGACAGTGATGATTACCTTAACAGCTGCCAGACACAAAACTTTGTTGGGTGATAATAAATAAATAAAATAAAATAACATACATAATTGAAATGGTGAGCTGATTAACATATGTAGTGTGGTGGGTTTTTTAAAATCACACTTTGAATGAATCTTTGGTCATTTTAATTTTAAGTCCTATTGATTTCAGTGGGATATATTTCCACATAAGGCTTCATAAGATTTGGGTCAGAGCAAATGTTCTTGAAACCTGATATTGTACATGTATATTTACTTAAGGCCTTTTCAGATGATTTCTGTCTGCCCACCCACACCCACACCCAGTGCATTTGTTTTGTAGGATCCAAGTGTCTTCTTCAATCTTTTCCTTCTGTTAAAAGTATATCACCTTTTGCCATCACTGAAATAGCAGCACTTTGTCACTGGGAGGCTGCAATCCCCCCTTCCTCCTTTGCTTTTGGAAATGTTGTGTGGGATGTAGTTCCTTACCTGCAGTAAGCTTTTATTAGATGTTGCTTGTGACATTAATGGTGATGAGAAACACACACCTCATCATCCACATTGTGACATTTGATGATGATGGTGATTTGTGGTTAATTAAGGGAAAAATACTGCTCCCCTGCAGTAAATTATGGTGTGAGTGTGCTTATCTTTCACACTTTGTTCATGTGCAAAACCCCTTACAAGTGAGGACTGGTTCATAGATGCATATGCACTACTAAAGATCAAGTGATGAATGGACTATCTCAGAAAAAGTATATTCAGTTCAACTCAAGTGCACT
This sequence comes from Heloderma suspectum, assembly GCF_057233095.1. NCBI lineage: Eukaryota > Metazoa > Chordata > Lepidosauria > Squamata > Helodermatidae > Heloderma > Heloderma suspectum. The sequence goes on from NC_139464.1 coordinate 105,978,444, forward strand.
CCTTTCTAGAGTCAGTTCACAGATCAGCTGCCAGTCATCAACTGTATAATCAAATGAAGAGAAAATTACATGTAAATTTAGGTGTGAACTAGCCCTAAGTCTAATTGATTTCAGTAGAATTTATCTCCAAACAAAGATGCTTAGGATCACAGTATAAATCTGTTTAAATCCAAGTACTTTAGCTAAACTAATTTGTGAACTGGGCTGTAATCTTCCTATGTTAGTCATAATGGAGTATTATTTCTGTTTCGTTTTCTGTTTCCAACAGAACTTTTATGAGAAACCAGCATTTGATTACCCTATGAACCAGCTCAGTGTGTGGCTGATGTTAGCTAATGAAGGGATGCCCAAAAATGAAACTTTCTGTTCCGCCACCCCATCAGCAATGATATTTGGGAAATCAGACGGTGATCGCTTTGCGGTGACACGGGATTTAACATTGAAACCAGGATATGTTCTTCAATTCAAGGTATGCTTTATTATAGCTTAAATTAAGAGGAAGCTGATTTCCCTAACCTTATTCACCCAAGAACTCGGATTCTATTAATGTTGTGATTCCATAACATCTAACTAAGGGTACCCCAAAATGAAACTTTGCCTTTTCTTGGCATTCAGTTATAGCCTTGGGCCTTTATATTGAGTACTTTGCTTAGCCTCTTATATCCCAAATATAAGATACCCAAATATGCAGGCAGGAGCTTCAGGGCCAAAGAGGCAGTCAAATCTTAGCCTAAGAAATTATGGACTAGTTCAAGATATGATCAGAGTGACATTTGAAGAGAAATTAGGAGGCAGTGTAGGAACTGACCCTATTGACTATCCCTCTTGCATCATCTCCAAGAATCAAGTGTTTCTGGAGGCGCAAGTGATGCAATCATGGGGGAATGGTTACCACACTACTCCTGTAATGGAAGAACTAACCCTTAGATTCAAAAGAAAGTTTATTCACTTTGCTGAGCTGCTGCTTCTGAATCCTAATCAAAATTTTATTGAGTTTATAATGAAATCCCGTTGTGAATTCCAGGGATTGACTGCAATAGAATTTTAATGAGCTAGCCACAAAAAAACATGGTCCTTACATAATTGGTGGATACACGCACTGAATAATTTACAAACAGAATTATTAAAGGCATTGTATGTTTACAGGCAGCTTTTCAAATATAATTCCCACACTTCTATAAATAGGGAAGTTGGCAAGGAGTATAGGGATTTGTAAAATAATCTCATTCTGTTTTGACATAACAATGTTGAAATGCTATACAAACTGAGAAGTGGCGTGTGTTACATGCATTAATGTTTATTGTAGATTTTTCCTAATGCTGTCTTTAAAATACTATCACTTGGGGCTTATCTGCCTGTATAATTTGCTTTTGTGAAGTGGTGTAGCACTGCAGATGTCACAATAATACTAATACCACATTGACATAAAAGACAATTCAGATCTTTTCAGACTGAACAAGACAGAGGCCCTGTGGCAAAGAGGGTATTCTAGCCTCAAGTGTCTCTCCTGTACTGAAAGCCCCTGCCCCCACCCCCATCCCACCTGCAAAGTGCCCAGTCCAAGGGAGAACAGCAACATGCAGAAGTGGAAAACGTAGGTTAACAATTTTGTTTAGAGTTGTGAGCTGAGCCTATAGCTGCCACAGCATGCAAGTGGTGGGGGGAAGGGGGTGCACAGTCAGTACTAAGGCAAGTGCTTTTGGTAGTTGTATCTTATTTTCTTGATACAGAGCAGTGGTTATGGAGAGAGTTTAGAAAACCAACGATGAAAGTGCTGTACATTATATAATGACGGGGTACATGTGTGCTGTAGAGTGTATCCAAGGAACTAAAAAAATCTAAAAACTAACATGCATATAACAAAAGTTCTTAAAATATGGGGGGGATCATTTTTCACCATACTCAAATAAGCGTGTTTGAATTCTAAATATGTACACTTGAAACAAACTGTGAGCATTTGGGAAAGAGGAGGGAAGAGAGCATATGAGCTAGCATGTTAGGAGTTTCTTTGGGGCAGAGTGGGAAGAATGGGGAAGACTGGACTTGACTCTGAATCTCTTGCCAAGAAAAGCCTGGGGGAAGCCTGTGGAAGAAAGGCTCAAATAAATAAGGTGAAAGGCTTTTTATATGATTCAGTACTGGATGTCCAGCTGTACAACACAGGTAATTATAAAGGGAAGGGAAGACTCAGAGCATTTCTACACGAGGCCTTTATTGCACACTTGTGACTGCTCACTCACAGAAGTTTATGGGTCCTTTACACGACATAATCAACCTCAAGGGCATCTCCCATGCTTTCTGACTTTTATCCCACTTTTTAAAAGATTGGAGATAACCCAATAAAGAACATTAATCTGATATATCAGCAGTGTGCAATTGTGCAGTTCCACTGTAACCACAGCACTGTCTAGTGGCTGTAAAATGAAACATATAGAACTTGCCAAGAAAGGAATTCTCCGATTCAGAGCACATGTCTGCCTGTGTAAAGGAGCCGATCTTAGTCCCGCAAAGGATCCAGAAACAAAAGCCCCAGTAAGTTGTGGGATAAAAAGCTTGGTGTGGTGAACCCCTCATGCCCAGAAGCCAGGAACAGAGTGCATGATGTCAGCCCAGCTGAACGCAATAAAATAGAAATCAGAAGAGGAAAGGGGACTGCATGCTGCAGCACCCTGAAATATGGGTTCCATGCTCATCCACTCAGTGTCAGGACCTGCTGGCCCTTTCAAACTACACAAAGCATCCCCAGACATTTCAGAGGTTTCTAGAGGGTTTTTAGTAGGTCCTTTTGGAAGATAGTATGCTGTCAAACATTATCAGCATTCTAGATCCCTATGGGACATACACACATTTCATGGATCTGTCAGGACCCACCAAGACTCTGGATCTCTTCCCCAATGAGTGGTGGCCCTTAACATAAATGGGGGGCTCACTACCTCCTGAGGCACAGCCAGAGGCTGCAGTACTGGGCACGCTACTTCCCCACATTGGGGCACCCATCCCAGCTCTGGGCCCCACGTCATCACCTCTGGGGCCATAAGAACAGCTGCAACAGAGGTCTGGCTAAGCTCAGCACCTGCTGAGCTGAAGTGCTATCAGCCAGTCACACTGTTAGCACATCAGGGAGAATGGGGCCCAGGGAGCCCAAGAAGGCTGAAGAACTTGCAGCAGGTAACAGTATTCCTCATAGCAAAAGAAAGCTTCGCTCACATTCGTTTGGGTTCTCCAGATTACTCACACATTAGCATAGAATTTCTGTGAAGTTAATAACCAGTTAAATCAAATTGCCCAAATTGGGTTGGATCCAAAGTTGGTCCTACTTAAAGTAGACCCATTGAAACGAATGGGACTTAAGTTAGCCTAACATTGGATACTGCCTTATTTATTTTTTAAAAAAATTAGCCCACTTTTTTGAGTGTGTGTTTGCTGCTGCTTTTAATTTAATATGTTTTAATGATTAGGCATTGCTTTTATATTTTTATAGTCTGTAAGTCACATTAACTCCTGTCATGGAGGGGGAAAGCACAAAACAGTGGGCTAGCTTGCACGATCAATCAGCCCACTTATTTATTAAATAAGCCATGGTGGGCTGCGGTGCATGCCAGCATGTGCGCATGGCCGTTTTGAATAACCAGTGGCTGGCCACAGCTTGTCATGTTGTGCAAACCCAGACCATGGGTTATGTGAGAGTTGTGTAATCCTCACACAACCACCACCACTCGGGTTCACATGACATGACAGCCTTGGCCAGGTGTTGAATATTCACATCCCACCAGGCACGCGCCACAGCCCATCATGGCTTAAATAACTGCAGTGGGCTATTTTGATCGTGCGAACTGGATCACCAAGTAACAGTAATGAAATAGATTACAAGGATCCCACTCCATCCTGAAACGCCACCACCACCAGTTGGTGGTGAAACGCCACCACCACCAGGTGGAAAGCTGCCAAAGGGGTAGAAATGCAGACATATCAATGTAAAGTTTAGACATGAGTAACTATGCCCTTATCTGGACAGAGATAGCCTAGAGTTATCCATGCTCTGATAACCTCTCATTTGGATTACTGCAATACATTATACGCTGGGCTGCCTTTGAAAATGGATCAGAAACTTCAGCTATTTCAAAATAGGGCAGCAAGATTGTTAACAGGGACTGGCCAGCGAGATCACATTGCACCAGTACTTTTCCAGCTGCACTGGCTGCTAGTCCATTTCCAGGCCTGATTCAAAGGGCTGGTAACTGGTATTTTGTTAGGTCTACATTTTCAAGTGAACGAATCTGATTCACATTTCCTGGACTAATATAGATTGAAATGCAGTTATCCTTCAGTTTTCACACTTCTCTGCGTTTTGTGATACCGCTCTTACTTCAAAAACCATTTGAAAATGAATATCTTAGGATAAAATATGTACAAAAATGTGTTTTAGGATAAAATGCATGCAAAAATCCATATTTTGGGTTAAACTGTGTACAAAAGTGAGTGTTTTTTTTAAAAAAAATTGCATTTAAATGCACATTTTATGTAGTGTTTTTTTAAATTACAGAATCATGTGGAAATGAGACATGGAAAACTGACTAGAAATAGAATGATCTGTCCTCCCTAAACATGAGCAGTAAAACAAAATACAAATCACTATATCTGACATTTACACTTTTTTCTATTTTTTCACAATTTTTGATTTGATTTAATTTAATTTGCAGCTGAACATTGGTTGCACTGATCAGTTCAGTAGTTCTGCTCCAGTGCTTCTTCAGTATTCGCATGACGCTGGCCTCTTTTGGTCATTAGTGAAGGAGGGCTGTTACCCAGCATCTCCTGGGGTCAAAGGATGTGAAGGAAGCTCCCGAGAACTGACTGAGCCAACCATGTATTACACGGGAGACTTTGAAGAGTGGACAAGAACTACTATCGTCATTCCAAGATCTCTTGCAGCCAGGTACTGTTGTGATGCATTTATTGTACATGCTGGTTTTATTTTTATTTTTCATATTTTAAGCTTCAAACATCTTGGAACTTCCTTAGTCTTCAGACTATGAACTATTGTTGAAGAAACCCTTTATAACATTACAGCAGAACAAAGCACAGTATTTTATTCTAAAAATTAGTTTACAGATTTGTAACTTCAAGCTGCACTTAAAAAAACAACCCCGTGACAAACAATATTATCTTCCTTGGTATTCTCTTTTTCTTTCAGGCTCACTAATTGGGTCAGAAAGGCCGGCAAGAGAGCAATAAGTCCTATGAATAAAATAAGACATCACAATAGGATTAATTCCATAAACAGTTGCTCCTGGGTGGAGAAGAAACAGAGGGGCATTTGAGCTATTGTGTAATGTGCTGTGTCATTGGCAGCGGCTGAGAGTGTTAGGAAGACTTCTCTCTGCAGAGCATGCAGGCTCTAGTACAGAACAGTCAAACCCTCCTCCTGTTTGCAAAGAGAAACAGACGGTCTCATAATAACAAGTCCCCACTCTGCTCAGAGCCTCTCCCCAGAGTAGATCATCCAATGTGATTAAAAATAAATAAATGTAGCCTCCATGTCTACTGAATTTGAACTCCTGCCTCATGTACAGTTGTTGTATTCACTTACATCAATGGGACAGCTACAAAAAAAGAGTCCAAGCATACAAGTGGTTTTCCTCATTCTTACAGCTTGATATCCCAAATATTGGATACATGCAGCAGCATGCCAGCATAGCTGATACCATTGTGCCAGCAACCACGCTTAACACTGAAATTGGCACAAGAGGCAGAAGGAGCCATAAATTGTTTTATTATGTTTTGCCGTTTTAAGTTTTGTTGTATGCCACTATGGGAGGGTTGACCCTAAGAGGCGGCTTATAAATTAATTAAAATAAGCTGAAGCATCCAAGCTATGGTGTCTGTTCTAGATGCCCATATGGAATTAACCCTTACCTTTATTCTCTAGAGATAAGTTAAAAGGAAATCGTATTACAGTTCTTTGACAGACAAGAAGGGATTCCTCAGAGACTAAAATCCTCTTCCAAAGTAGCTTCAGGGACTATTCCTGGAGACAATGCCTTATCTACTACCAAAGAGAAAGGGTGTGGAGTAGCTAGGAGTTTATCCCAGGGTACAGACACACACACGCATGTACATGCTCATATTATGAGCGGGTTTTTTTCTTTTTGACACCTCTCTACTTTCTTTAGCAGCCTGGCCAAAATATTTTGTCATCTTGTGTACATGTTTTCAGACTGGCTCCTTCTGTTACTCCCTTAACAAATATTTACAGTGCATGGCATGCTGTGTAGCAGGGGGAGCTGGCGTCTTCATGGTGATAATGAATCAAATGATCAGTGTGTACTGTAGTTTAAGTATTTTCTCCTTAATTAACCAACAAATTCTGGTGCCAAGTCACACAAATCTGACATGAACGAGTTTGTTTTGCCCACTGCAAACAGTACCAAGTCAATAGCGACAGTTTATTTAACATTATGTTCTGTAATATAATGAGAAATAAGCAGCAAAATTGAAACATCCCTCAACCCCAAAAGGATGTTGATCAACATAATTACATTTATTGGTCGCAATTACAGATAGGATACTGTTGGGTGTCTTCCAGTATGTCAACACTGTAACTGTTGCATATATCTTTGACATATTTACACCCTGATCCTAAACATATTCACTTGGAAGTAAGTTCCATTAATGGAATTTACATCCAAGTTCCAGGGCATTATAGGATTATTTTTAAAATAATGCTTATGTCCTGCCTCCAAGCTGCTCAGAGCAATATTCATGGATTTTCCAATTTGTTCTCCCAACCAGGTACTGGCCAGCTCCATCTGTTTAGCTTCAGGGATTGTACTACATCTGATGCCATTGACTATTCTCTGGGTTCCTCTGATTTTAGGACATAAATGCCCAGTTCAGATGAACTGCTCTGCAGGGAAGATTTGTGCAAAACTGAGAGCAGGATTGCACCTGCTGCTCTGCCTTTGGCCCTGCTGCACCTCCATATGATGTTTGTAGGACCAACATACATCAAATCAACAGGCACAGAACTAAACAGTATGGTCAATCCCTGTTTTGTAGGATACCTGTTATGCCACTTGTCCCAGCTGGTGTTAGATTGTATGTGTAACACAATCCTATGCAAAATTTGCCTGGAGGCAGAGCCATCATGGCCAGTGGCGGGGGGCAGGCAGGCATCATCACACTGTGCCTATTGAGAAGATTGTATGAACCAGACTAAAGAAACATCCCAGTTTCAGGTAGCTCGGATGCCTGTTTTTCTATGCTCATTTTTCAACTTGGGCTTGTTAGTAGTGAAGAGCATCCAGAAGCTTCAGTAAGTCCAAAATGCAACAGCTAGGCTGCTAACGGGTGAACGGTACAGGATTACTTCACTCCACTACAGAAAGATCTGCACTGATTGCCAATATCTCCGTATGAACTTGCTTGGTTACTAAGATCAACAGGAGAGGCCCTTTTGAAGACACCCTCACTTACAAAGGCCCACTGGTTGGGCATGCAGAAAAAGGCTTTCTCCTGGGTTGCTCCCAAACCCATTTGGAGTTACAGCTGGTCCCCACTCTCTCTGCATTTAGGAAGGGGGTCAATGTATCTTTTTAATGTGGCTTTTTATATTGCTATGCTTTTTCAGGTTGTTTTTAATATTTTATTATCGTCCTTTCTCTTGTGCATGTGAACAGTACATCAGGTGGATCTTATGCGCCACCTAGTGGTCAAAGGCAAAATCGCTGCTCCAATTAAGTCTTTTAACTGGCTTTCCTGCCTTTGAAGCTCAGTTTTCCTCAGCAGGGCTCAGAGCAAGATTGAGTGCCTGCAATGACATAGCCCTGGTTGGTATGGATGTTGGGAGTCTGGGAGGAAGAAGAGGAGGAGGAAAAGGAAAGGGAGGACAAGGAGGGGGGAGCCTAGCCTTACACAGGAGCCCAGCTTTTGCTACGTCATCTTGCTTGTCATCTACAGTGGCCTTGTAGGCCCCTTCCAACCCTACTATTCTATACTTTTCTATGATCTCCCAGGCAGTTGGCCAGAAGGAGCCTAATGGCAGATGAAGATCTCTCTGATGATGGAGAGACAGACTTGGCTGGGAATTTGAGCAGTCTGTTTTCAATGTAATCTTCCGCAGAGGAGTTCCAAGGGTTCACAGACCACCCTGTGGGAACAGGGGCATCATCCTTCAGGCCCACTGCTTTTTCCCACCAAAACCCTGTCAATCCCCTACAATTAGGCAGAAATCTGGGGGGATTCAGTTTCTCTGGAAATTCCACCTTCTCTGCTACAGCGTTTGAGGAGGCTTTATTGGCTAACCTGGCTAAGGATGCCTTGGTTCATTCTCAGCCTTTAACCTTTTCTATGTCTGCTACATCTAGAAATGCTGTGCAGCAATATAGCTCTCTCTTAATGTCACAGCAGCATCTACAGGTTCTTTCAGCTCCAGCTCAAGACAGAGTGCCTATACTATATCTCCAGATCCTCATGATGTGCCTAGGGGAAAGTTAAAAGAAAATGTCCAACCCAAATCTGGACTCTCCTAACCCAGATGAGAATGATGTGGACTTAATTGTCCTGGATGAAGAGGAGTGGAGCGTCTGACCTTGAGAAGCCTGATTCCTATCACCTATTCCAGGACTCCCATTATCTTCTCCTGCTATGTAAATCTATGGCAGCCTTAGATTTGATTCCTTTAGAGGAAGCTCCTCAACCTCTACTTCTAGGATGGCAGCTGTCTGTCCTGATCCTCAGCCCAAGACCAAAATAGTAAAGCTGCCTGCTGTTATCCCAAAAGTGATTAGAGGTGAGTTGGATTCTCCTTTGCAGCACAAGAAATCCATCGCTATTGCTAACAAACATTATGTTTTAGAGTAGCCTATTATGGATCAGATTAAAGTCCTGCTTATCGATATGCCTGTGGCAGCTCTGGTGAATCGTGCTCTTCACCCGAGAGATACGGATGTGCAGCTCAAGGAAATGGTTGAGCGCGAGCTGGATACTGGTTTGAAGAAGGCCCATGAAGCAGCATCCCTGCCTTGGTGGCAGCTTCAGCGTTGATTTTTGACGGACCGTCCCTCCTGTGGTTGGAAGATGTGTTGGATGGCGTACTTCATGATCCAGACAGATTACGTAAGACCCTTCTCAAGGCCTCTAGAGCGGGAGCTTTTATTGTGGGCACCTCTTCGGATGCAGCTCGGTTCACTGATAGCTCCTTAGCAGCTGATGTGTTTGTCAGGAGACTCCTTTGGCTTTGCCATTGGGAAGCTGCTCCTCCTTCGAAGTCCAGCCTAGCATCAGAGCCTTTCATTGGGAGCAGGCTCTTTGGGGATGAAGCTTTAGAGGACATCCTAGTAGGATCAAAAGGTAAGAAAAAGGCTGTGTCCATGGCAAGAAAGAAGGAAGAAAGGCATTCATTTAGGAGAACTTTTCACCCTTACCAAACCAACCAGCTATTTCACTTTTCCAAAACCTCTGGGCAAGGGAGAAATGTTTGGGCCACCTGTCCCGCCTGGGCCCATTCCCAAAGAAGCATCAAAGGCCAAAAGAACTTCTCCACTAGATATGGCTCATCCACTATGTCAAGGGGATACAGGCACCAATTCCGACAACAACCTTTTGTTGGTGGGCGGTCGTCTTGCTGGGTACACCAACAAGTGGCTGGCTATCACCTCGGATCATTAGGTCCTGGAGACTCTTTGCTCGGGTCTGCATCTTGAGCTGACATCTCCACCTCCCCACGTTTGTTTCCCATGACCAGCCCCAGCTAATCCAGCCAAAAGGAAGATGGTGAAATTGGCCATCCAACTTCTATTAGATATCACGGCAGTGGAACTATTGCCTCTAGAAGAGAAGGGAGTATTCTCACTTCTTTGCAGTCTCAAAGGAAGATGGATCTGACAGAGCTGTCTTGAATCTCAAGTTTCTCAACCACTTCATCTGTTACCTCTGGTTCCGTATGGAGCCTCTTCTGTCCATCAAAGAAGCTGTCTGACTAGGAGACTTCATAACTTCAGTGGACCTCGGAGAAGCCTGTCTCCATGTACCTATCTTCCTCAACCATCAACGCTAGCTCCATTTTGCCTTCGAGGGGTCCCATTTTCCATACAGAGCCATGCCTTTTGGCCTAGCTTTGGGTCCCAAGGTATTTACAAAGATCATGGTTACTTTTGGTGGCACATCTTCACATGCAAGGGGTCTCAGTATACCCTTACCTTAATGATCTTCTCATCCATTCAGCCTCTTGACCTCAGTCATTGGACGACCTGCAAGTCACCCTGGCATGTCTTAAGGACTTCAGTTTTCTGGTCAACAATCAAAAGAGTCATCTGCTTCCCTCTCACAGAATACTCCATCTGGGGGCCTTAATAGACACACAAGTAGGGATCATAGCTGTCTCTCCAGAGACGTTCTCCAAAATTCAAGCTGCAGTCAAATTTGCTTCAAGAAGTCAGCTGACCTTATGCTTCTAACTAAGGTTTTGGGCCTCATGGTGTCAACATTCCAGGTAACTCCTTGGGCAAGACTTCATTCTTGTCCCTTACAATGGGCCCTGGTTCCTTTCCAAAACAACATAGCTTCATGTCACTTGAACATTCATCTGTCCAGGACTGTTTGAGCTTCATTCTGCTGGTGGCTCCTCCATCCTGTTCTGGAGAGAGAGGGCCCCCCCTCCAGGATCCCCCCAAAACAGTGACTACATCAGATGCCAGCCTTTCTGGTTGGGGAGCTCTGTGGAAGGGGAAGATGGTTCAAGGAACCTGGTCCTCAGGGGAGTCACAGCTTCCTATCAACTTACTAGAACTCCAGGAGGCCAGGCTAGTGGTTCAACACTTCACACAAGTACTTCCTCTCAGATCGGTCTTCGTTCAGGCAGACAATATCACAACCAAAGGCACACATCATCCATCAGGGAGGACCCAAGTCTTCAGACCTCTAGGCGGAGGTGGACTCCCTCTTTCTTTGGGCAGAACATCACCTAGAATCCTTCTCTGCAGAATGCCTAATCAGGGGAGAGAATAGGCCAACTGGCCAAGCAGGAAACAGCTAAACCAAGGAGAATGGATCTTCACCCAGAAGTCTTCGAAGAGATAGTCTCCTGCTTCAGGGGAGTCCAGGTGGCATCAGAAGCCAATCACCAGGTCAGTAGGATCTTCTCCCATTATGCATCTCCAGCAGTGGAGATGACAGAGGCCATGGCTTCTCTATGACCAACTGGACTTCTGTATGCTTTTCAGCCACTCCCCCTTCTCTCCAGGGTTCAGTGGAGGTGAAGGAAGAAAAGGCGAGACTCATTCTAGTGGCTCCCTTTTTTGGCCATGGAGACACTGGTTTTCCGACCTGATCAATCTGGCAGCAGCTCCGCCTTGGCCCCTTCTTCTGTGGGACTACTTGTTATCTCAAGGCCATCTCCTTCACCCAAACCCTGCGTGGCTTCAGTTACATGTCTGGAAATTGAACAGAAACGTTTTGGCAAAGGAGGCCTCTCCCACACAGTATTCAAGATTACATTGGCCTCTAGAAGACCATCTACCCACAGAATTCACCAGAGTACATGGAAGATTTTCTCCACTTAATGTCCTAGGAAAAGGATTTGGGGCTCAAAAAGCCAGAATCTCAGACCTTTTAGCATTTCTGCAGGACGGTTTGGCTATGGGTCTCAAGCCTAATATGCTTAAGCATCAGTCTTCCATCTACTCTTTTGTTAAAAAACCCAGATAGGCCCATGGGCTCTCATCCTTTTCTTAAACAGCTTTTTCAAAGTCACCTCCAGTTCAGCATTGTTTCCCTTCCTGGGATCTCCATAAAGTACTTTCAGCACTTCAGAAGCCACCCTTTGAGCCCCTGAAATCATTATCTTTCTGACTGCTCTCTTTCAACATTTTATTCTTGATGGCCATAACATCAGCCAGAAGGATCTGCGAACTTAATGTCCTCTCTGTGGATAAACACCTATGTGTATTCCATAAAGATAGAGTGGCACTCCGTACTAACCCCTTTTTCCATCCTAAAGTTCTGTCTCCTTTTCATTGTCAACAAGAGCTAATTCTTCTCACTTTTTGTCCTTCCCCTGCATATCCCTCAGAAAAGAAATGGCATTCCCTTGTCAGGAGGGCCCTGAAGGCCTATATCTACAGAACCAAGCTTTTTTTGCAGTCAGATTCCCTGTTGGTGTCATTCCATCCTGCTCCCTTGGGACAGAAGGTTTCTAATGCTACTCTGAGTAGGAGGCTAAAGGCGTGTATATTCCTAGCCGATTCCTGCCTGAAGTTGTCTCCATCTACCAAAATTTTTGCCCATTCTACAAGAGCAGCCGCAACATCGGCAGCTTTTTCCTCAATGCTCTGCTGCATTGATTTGTAGGGCATCTCCATGGGCAAATTCTAGCACCTTTGTTAAACATCACAGGTTTGACTTATATGCCTCTGCTGAGGCGGCCTTTGGAAGGCATGTCTTGCAACACGTCCTTCCCGTCATTAAGCAGCTACTACTTTGTTGAATCCCACCCTACATGGGTCAAGCTTTGGTATGTCCCACCTGATGTACTGTTTACATGCATAAGACTGTTGGTCACTTACCCGTAAAAGGGATTGCTTTGTGCATATAAAACAGTACATCAGGGCCCCACCCCAGATCCAGATTCTTTTATGGCTGTTTCTGCTGGTGGGGATTTTCTTTTTTTGTCGCACTTGGTTTCTTTCCAAGCCCTGTCTGCAGAGAGTATGAGATGTCCTTTTTTCTTTTGTGTTTCGCTGTTCTCACTGATCCTAGTACTTCTTAAGCTTGTCATTGGAAACTGAGCTTCAAAGGTGAGAAAGACAGTTAAGGGTGAAATCCTATGCATGTTTAGACAGAAAGAAGTCGTACAACTCCCAGCATTCCCCAGCAAGCCATGTTGGGTGGGGGGTGCTGGGAGTTGTAGGAATTTTTTCTGTCTAAACATGCATAGGATTGCACCTTAAAAGACTTAATTGGAGCAGCAGTTTTGCCTTTGACCACTAGGTGGAGCATAAGACCCAACTGATGTACTGTTTTATATGCACAAAGAAATCCCTTTTACAGGTAAGTGATCAATAGTCTTATCTGTTTATTATTCTTGTCAGCTGCCTTGGTTGGTTATAGAAAGGTGGTATATAAATGCAATAAAATAATAATATAGATGATCATTCTCCATCATTTTAATTATGTACAGCAGGGATGGGCAACTTCAGGGGCAAATTTCAACTCCACAGGACTCTCCCAGGTTACTGCAAACTTTACAGCAATAAGATTTTTTTGTGTTTAATATTGATTATCCTCATTAACTGTATAAACACAAACCAATACGATGTACATTTATGTGGAAAGACTGGCAGACCATCACCGCACAGTAAATGTTCAATAGTAGTAGCGGTGGCACATGCATCAAAGAGAGCCTGCACATCTGTTTGAAGACTAAATGATATTTAATCTTGTTATTACAAGGTTTGTCCTAGCAATTTGGTGTCTCATCTGAGAGTGCAAGAAATACAGCAGATTTTTAAAGCAATCAGCAACAGTTTTCTGCTTTCAATATTTCTATCCATACAGTAAGACCAGATTCCGCTGGATCCAAGAGAGCAGTTCACAAAAGAGTGTGCCCCCTTTTGGCTTGGATGGGGTCTATATCTCGGAGCCATGTTCCAACTATTGCAATGGTCATGGAGACTGTATCTCTGGAGTCTGTTTTTGTGACTTGGGCTATACAGGTACGACATTAGGCTTTATACAGATATTAATATATAATTTTTCATTCATTTGATTATGTGTATATTTTGGGAGAGGTAAAAGTTACCATATTTGATAACTGTCTGGACGTTGTGACCCTGAACCAGTTGTCCAAATGCACAGCAACTAGATAGACAGGCAAGCAATCGGCAATCACATTGACATGTAGTTCAGCAGGGAGAGGGAGAGAAATCCAGCCTCCTGCTAAACATTTGATCATCGCTTTCACCGTTTTTCCAATAGAGCTTTGCACATGTAGTCTCCAAAGCTGGATCAGGTTAAGAACTGCATGCCCAGGACCACCATTTGCATACATGTTTTTTCTTCCAGCTAGAGCTATATGCGCAGAGGTTTGCTAAATTTGAAGCAGGTATGTTCTTACAAGCTTTTGTGAAAATTTCTGTTTGCATGTAGCTTGCAATATTGTTCCTTTTCTTTTTTTTCCCTGAGGAGAACAGTACCAAAAAATTCTGAGCTAACTCTTCTGAATCCTCAACAACAAAAACCCAACTTTAGGCCCAATTCTATGCATGTTTAGACAGATAATCATCCTACAACTCCCAGCGTTCCTGGCTGGGAAGTGATGGCATTTGTAGAACACTTTTAATTTATTTATTTCATTTATATCCTGCCTTTTTTTCCTCCTTAAGGAACCCATGGCGGCATACATAATCCTCCTCTCCATATTATACTCACAACAACAACAACAACCACCCTGTGAGGTAGGTTGGGCTGAGAGTCTATGACTGGCCCCAAATCACCCAGTGAGTTTCCCTGGCTGAGTGGGGACCAGAACCCGGATCTCCCAACTCCCAGTCCAACTACACCACACTGGCTTTTCTGTCTAAACATGCATAGGACTGTGCCCTTAAAGGATGAAGGCTTCTTAAACAGTGACATTTTTCTTTTTCCTGCTTGCAGTTCCCATTAACATCACTGATTTTAACTGTCAGATTAATATCTTCCATTTTAGAGGTAGAAACATATGTAGCAGGAGAATTATGTGTTTACCTTTTTTTAAAAAGCAAAATATTAGTTTAATGTGCTCAGCCCTGAGCTTTCTCAGAAGTAGCTAATATGTGTGCATCATATAATGCTGCCTGCGAGTTTACTGACCTTTGCTACCCAGCACTGTTTCAACAAAGCATCTCCCATATATATTTTCTTCTTCCCCTTCTGAAGCCTCACATGGGACCTGTGTGTCTAATGTACCTAATCACAGTGAGATGTTCGACAGGTTTGAGAGGAAGCTGAGCCCTCTCTGGTACAAGATAACTGGAGGTCAAGTTGGGAATGGCTGTGGAATACTCAGTGATGGAAAATCTCTTTACTTCAATGGACCTGGCAAAAGGGAAGCAAGAACAGTCTCTCTGGATACTACAAGCATCAGGTCAATTTATTCTGCTTTTAAAAAGTGCATGCAGTACAATCTCATTTTGCCATTCTTTTTAGAGGGTGATGGAAAAGCTCCAGATACTTCTTAAATAGGCAAAAGTTTGGATGAAGTGCTTTATCTATAAAGTTGCAATAATTTGGGGAGTTTGAAGTTCCTTAAATTCAGACAACAGAGCTTTTGTAATACATTAGCATAGTATAATATTTCCAGTACCATGGACACGTTCTGAACTTCATGCAGATTCACAGTAGAATGCTACACATGTCTACTCAGAAGTAACTCACAGAGTGGAGCTTGCTCCCAGGTAAGTGGGTATAGGATTGCAGCTCAAATGAAGGAACTTCTTAATATTCAGATTAAAGATAGAAGACTATATCTATCTACAAAATAGGAAAAGTAATTTTCTGGTGTGATCATTGCACTTAATGTATTGATATTCTGCCATACCTTAAAAACCAAGTTGCTTCCTTAAAATGTTGAAATATATGGTGAAATAACCCCAAATTTGCTCAACCCAGAGGTGCAAAATGTCTGGCATGTGGGCCTAATCCAGCCCACAGAGCTCTGTAATCGGGCCTGCGAAGCCTTCTATGGTTGACATGCTCCCTTTTGAAACAGTGCCCGTCCTACATTTGATCTGTTCTTCAGGGGCTGCTGGAGTGCATTTTGAGAAGCCTGAGAATGTGCAGGAAGAAGAAGTGACAGAAGCCTGCTCTAACAGGGAGGTCTTGCATTGTATGTAATTATATACATTTGGCAAGCCGCAGTATGGCCAGTTATAGGACCACACCAAGAACACCTTGTCATGTGTCCTTGTTTACTTTAGTGCACAAATGTCACCTAAAGCTCTCTTGATGATGGCACACAGAAAAGTCTGAAGTTGTAGGAAACCAAAGCTCTCTTTAGTAATAATGCTACCTCCACAATTTAGTCCTATTGAAACATGATCTATATTGCAATTATTTTTGGCACAAATCAAGCACTACTTGAACTGTTGTCCGTTACCTTTCTGTCACCTCCGTAGCATCATCCTTTTGTGGCCATTTTCCACTTTAAAGCCCTGAATACGTTCTGTGCAGGAGCTGCAAAAAGCAAACTACAGTTTCCCCGATAGTGAGCCATAGGGTTTTCAAACCTCTTCATGACAAGCTACAGCTGCCGATGTTCACTCTTCTATATAACTGTTAGAGGTAGAAATGCACAGAACTCCTTTCCAGCATTAGTGGAATCTGTGGGGCAATCACTGCTGTAGCGGCCAAGCAAGTTGTGGAGTCCATTCCACCCATACTGCCATGATATGGCTGGCACAACACTAATTCTGACACTCCCTTCAGGCTTGCCCTCAGTCAAATCAGCATCTTCCTTGCATGGACCCGTATTTTGCTCATAGTATTTACATCTTGTGGGCTCCCAGTAGGCTACCCAGATATAATTTTTTTCCACTCTTGATGCTCACCCCATATGATTTTGTTCACTATCTGATCAGTCATGTATGGGGCCTTCCTGGCAGCTGCAGAACCTCGATAAACATTGCAAAAGGGATCCCCCCCCCCACTGATGACGTCTGGTTTGTTGACTGCAACTGCCTGAACTTTCATTTGCACTGTAAATCCTGCTGCTAATGACCACAGATTGTGTCTCCTATATTGGAAGGCCCAAATCATCACAAACAGGCTAGTCTCCTCAAAAAGTATTTTCTGTCTTTGTATCTCTCTGTTCTGAAGTTTTTGAAGTCTTAAAAAAAAGGATATAAATCCAAATCTGTGACTAGCCACCATTTAATTCCCTCAGGGGAATACGCAGACATACTATGCACTGTTGTTTCTAAAAGACAAATGAATAAGTCTTTCCAGTCTAAGGCTAATCTCCATGGGGATTACCATTCAACCAAAAGTATAGAATTTGATGAAACCTCATAGGAAAGTGTTTCATCCCTCAGACACCTTCATGGATCATAATAATCTAAAATGTTATAACTACATTTATATTAAGTTCCATTTTTATTATTACAGAACAATTTAAAGTAACAATATAAATTTGACAGAACAAAAACGTTAAAGTAACCTAGTACAATATTTTAAATTCATATGAAACATCAACCCAAAATTAGTTATGTAAAGTTGTGTAAATCTGACAGGGAAATGTAAAACTGTATGAAACAGTACTTTAAAAATAAAGGGAGCCTGTGAAATATAGGTTTTCTTGGTACATGATCATCTTTTGCATCAGGCAGAATGCACAGTGGAAAAGCATGGACAACACATGACAAAATCCAATGGACAAGTATGGGCTTAATTCAGAAGACCATCACAAATGTTTGCATGTTGTATCTAGTAATAATAGGAATAGCTGAACAGAGGTCTATATAAAACAGAGCACACGTGCTAGAGAAACAGTGTTTAATAATATCATCTCCTGGATTTTGTCTATGTTGTTTTCTTTCCTAAGATCACTTTTTAACATTTTTATCAACAGACTAGTTCAGTTTTATGTACAGATTGGAAGCAAAACAATTGGTACAGGGTGCAACAAACCCAGAACCCGGAACGAAGGTAAACTCACTTTCATTCAGTTGAGCTATTTAACATCATTTAGGGTGAAATCCTATGCGAGTTTAGACAGGAACAACAACTGTATCTTGATACTGTATCTTCCTTTTTATGAAGGACACAAAGGACTTTTTTAATTTAAAAAAATTATTAAACCCTGTCATTTTATTGCTTCTTATTTTACCATGGCAAAATGCCCGTTTGTGTGGAGGGGGACCTATTTCTTGCAATGTGAACCGAGATGCACATTGCACACCTGGATGGGTTCCCTGTCAATGGGACTGGGCCACCAAGTGTTAGAGCTGGAGGGCAGCCATTCAGTTATAAGGGCGAAAGTCAAGGGCCAAAATTTAATAAAACGTGGGGATCTACTCCATATTGTCCTCTGTTTCTCAGTTATGCTAGAGCAGTCTTCTCCAAACTGGTGCCCTCTATTGGCCATCCTGGCTGGGGATTATGGGAGTTGTAGTCCAGCACACCTGGAGACACCAGGTTGGGGAAGACTTGTGCTAGAGTGAGACAGAATGTTTGGAACTGGTTTTTATTGAAACCAGTCAGATGGCTCACTCATTCCATGTAATGTGTGAGCGGGGAGCCAGGGTCACACCAACTACCCCTGCCACAGATGTCTTGCATGCCAGCTCACTAGATGCCCTGATGTATGTGCATAAAGCACAAACATGTGCAGTAAGGAAGACTTTGTGCATACAGCTGTATGCACAGGCATCCACTCAATCTGTAACCATTTGTGATTGCTTGGATGCCTTCATGAATACAGCTTTATTCACAAAGGCATCCTCACTGCAGACAGTTGCATTATACATGCATACATTGAGGGGTGGTGTAAGCCAGCGTGCACAACGTCAGGGGCTGTGATAATCAGCATGGCCTCACTCCCCACTCATGCAGTGATGGAACACCTGAGTGTTCCACCTTGCTCCTACAAAAGTTGTTTCCCAACATGCTGTCTCACTCGCACATGACAAAAAGCTTTTCTACTTGAGGCTCTTAATCCACTGTATCGCCTTCCGGTTTCATTGCAGAATTGAGATCAGAGCTCTCTGTGAAGAACATTTTCTTTCCTGCTTTTCTGCTACATAACCTTTAGGTGGTATAGTGGAATAGAGCAATTACATAAGTGGAAATGCTGTTTTATTTTGCTTTCAAAAATAACACCACATTTTCCCTACTCTAAAAAAAACTTGCTGAAAGTGCTGTTTAAAATGGAGGCAAACCTGGAGGGTCTTGACTCGATGGCCTTGTAGGCCCCTTCCAACCCTACTATTCTATATGATTCTATGTCGTCTAAAGAACCTGTAAATAACTGAGTAGGGAATGATGAGTGCACAATAAACACCTCATGTAGAAAAGCTCTAAAAACATTAGACAGAATGGGGGGCTATGATGAAAGGAAGAGCAAGATTGATTCAAAGGCAAGGGTCACTGGGGCAGGGAGTAGTTTTAGCCCCTTCCCCATTGTTTTACTAAGTGTAGCCCTTTACTTTCTCCCATACAAACGAATGGTAAATTCTCCCATATAAGTGAAAGGATGAGGGGGGGGGGCATTTATTTCCTAGTTGTGCTGGTCTACTGTCTTCTTTTTAATGCAGTTACTTTTAATTCACCTTGTAAAAACTGAAGTTCAGGAAAATATTATTTATATTAGAGTTAATCTTTTATTTTTATATTTTTTGTTTCAGTTGGCTTCTTTTCATTTCTTTTTCTTGATGTGGGCTTTTTCTGTTACTGAAAAAAAATACAGTATGAGAAATTGAAGGACATAGCATTGCCTCATGACTTTGAGCTCACTTAAATGTTACTTACACCACAGAGAACTGATATCCCCATGACAAATTTCCCATTGCCAGCCTTATTATGAAGCAAAATTCACTATGTAAGTAAGAGTTGTTGTGCAGTTAATTTCCTCCTCAATGGAAGCCATTTGCAAGGAAATTCCCTATATGATGGGTTTGACCACATGAATCAAGGCCATCATATTGTCAATTTTCTTGCCAGCTGTTGCCATTGAGAGGAATTTCACTCTGCTTCACAATATGGCTGAAAAGTTGGAAATTCACAGGAATCCTATCCTTGTAGCAAAAGTAATATTTCGATGAGCTCTTAGCTCCATTAGAAATAACAGAGCAGTGCCCTGTAATATCCATCAACTATAAGAACCTGTTGATATCATACAATTTTATACTTTGAGAACCACTAAATATATCATATTAATATTGTACCAACATAACATTAAATTTTCATGGTAAAGCGCTCCAGTCTCTAGAGAGAAATAGGTCAAACATTTCAGCATCATATGGATATAAAATTAGAGCATTTAAAAAACCACAATTTCTCTGTTGTCGTGGCAGGAAAAGTACTGTATTACTAGAAAAGTTATTCAGACATTGATTCTTGGCTGCTGCTTGGTTGATACTGCCTGGTTATCAGTGCTCAAACCAAGTTACCATAACTGTACTCCTCTGTGTCTTTGTATGGGTTTGATGTATATGGCCATACACTGACAGACTAATTGTGCATGAACGCAAAATGTGCATAGTAGGGTACAAATACTGCCAGTACCATGGGACCACTGCTCTATAGACAAATGCAGAAACCAACCACATCTTCTCCCACCACTTGGAAACCTCTATACACAAAACACCTGGCTCCACACGTGATTTGCAGCTCACCAATAGCTCTGTCTTAACGTAATGCTGCCACTTTAAATGTAAATCTCCCTAAATCCTTCAACAAGATCACTCACAGATTCATGAAATACAGATTCTGGACTAGTGAATCATAGGTATCCATCTGTGCTGATGGGTTTAAGATGAAAATTAATAATGTTTGAAATCTTGCAAGATGACGCTGTCAAGGTGATGCATGCCATATGCCAGCAAATCTGGAATACACAAGGATGGCCAGCAGATTGGAAAAAATCAACTTATATCCCCATACCAAAAAAGGGAAGCACCAAAGAATGTTCAAACTATCGAACAGTGGCACTTATTTCACATGCCAGTAAGGTAATGCTCAAGATCTTGCAAGGGAGACTCCAGCAATTCATGGAACGAGAATTGCCAGATGTACAAGCTGGGTTTAGAAAAGGCAGAGGAACTAGAGACCAAATTGCCAATATCCGCTGGTTAATGGAGAAAGCCAGGGAGTTTCAGAAAAACATCTATTTCCGTTTTATTGACTATTCTAAAGCCTTTGACTGTGTGGATCATAACAAATTGTGGCAAGTTCTTGGTGGTATGGGGATACCAAGTCATCTTGTCTGCCTCTCTGGAAAAGACCCTGATGCTGGGAAAGACTGAAGGCAAAAGGAGAAGGGGACGGCAGAGGATGAGATGGCTAGATAGCATCACGGATGCAATGAATATGAACTTGAGCACGCTCCGGGAGAGAGCGCAGGACAGGAAGGCCTGGCGTGCTATGGTCCATGGGGTCACGAAGAGTCGGACACGACTGAACGACTGAACAACAACAAGCAATGGTAAGAACAGACCACGGAAAAACGGACTGGTTTAAGATTGGGAAAGGAGTATGACAGGGTTGTATACTCTCACCCTACCTATTCAACCTGTACGCAGAACATATCATGCGACGTGCTGGGCTTGATGAAGCCAAGGCTGGAGTTAAAATCGCTGGAAGAAACATTAACAATCTCAGATATGCAGATGACACCACTTTGATGGCTGAAAGCAAGGAGGAGCTGAGGAACCTCATGATGAAGGCGAAAGAAGAAAGTGCAAAAGCTGGGTTGCAGTTAAACCTAAAAAAAACCAAGATTATGGCAATCAGCTTGATTGATAACTGGCAAATAGAGGGAGAAAATGTGGAGGCAGTGACAGACTTTGTATTTCCAGGCACAAAGATTACTGCAGACGCTGACTGCAGCCAGGAAATCAGAAGACGTTTACTTCTTGGGAGGAGAGCAATGACAAATCTTGATAAAATAGTGAAGAGCAGAGACATCACACTGACAACAAAGGTCTGCATAGTTAAAGCAATGGTATTCCCCATAGTAACCTATGGCTGCGAGAGCTGGACCATAAGGAAGGCTGAGCGAAGGAAGATAGAATTTTCCTCCAGCACCACAGTTCAAAAGCATCGGAGAGTGCCTTGGCCTGCAAGAAGATCAAACCAGACCATACTCCAGGAAATAAAGCCGGACTTCTCACTTGAGGGAATGATATGAAAGGCAAAACTGAAGTACTTAGGCCACATAATGAGAAGACAGGATACCCTGGAGAAGATGCTGATGCTAGGGAAAGTGGAAGGCCAAAGGAAGAGGGGCCGACCAAGGGCAAGATGGATGGATGATATTCTGGAGGTGACGGACTCGACCTTGGGGGAGCTGGGGGTGGCGACGGCAGACAGGAAGCTCTGGCGTGGGCTGGTCCATGAAGTCACGAAGAGTCGGAAGCGACTTATAAACAACAACAAAATAATGGATATTTGTTTTTATGAGCAACAGCAGCAGCTTCCTGCAGCAATACCGTAATAATAATGTAG
Organism: Heloderma suspectum; assembly: GCF_057233095.1. NCBI lineage: Eukaryota > Metazoa > Chordata > Lepidosauria > Squamata > Helodermatidae > Heloderma > Heloderma suspectum. Next base: position 106,000,641 of record NC_139464.1, read on the forward strand.
GAACGCTGTTGGGGTGAGAGGAGAAATCTTGCTGCCTTGCTACTTGGAAAAATCCCGTTCACACCTTTAAACAGTTTTTAAAAATCAGATGTGGTCACATGCTGAGGTGTGGAGAGCAGAAGTACAGCCCTAAAAAACCAAAAACTACTTCCATAGAGAAGAAAACATTTTTAAATAGCATTCCTGCAGGAGAGGGAGAGGCTATTTTGAAGTGGTGAGAAATTACTCATGTTCTCTACATTCCCCCCCCCCCCGCATTCTTTAGGGAATACATGAGTGCTTATACAGTACAGCATAGGTGGGCAGCTTGCGGGGAGGGGGGCCAAAGAGCCATTTTCACACACACCCTGATGGGTCACATTCTGCAAGGTGCCATGCACTCCACAGGGTGCTGGCAAAAAAAATCAGTTTTCACCAAAATTCAGTGGCAGATTGCTACAGAGCAATAAAAAGGTCCAACTGAGCTTGAGAAGCACTTATCCTTTGCAGTATTAAAATCTTTTCTTAAAAAACTTAGGCATCTTTTAAAAATTGCAACAGTTGTGTGCACATTGTGAAGAAGTTTCTTGTCTTCGGTGGTGTCACAGGCATTGTGCAGTGAGTGCCTGTCACAATTGCACAACTACACTACATTCAAAAGGTAAATAGTCATGTCAGTACATGTCAGTATGAGGGGCAAGATCTATCTCACCAGAAACCTCCAGTAATGATGGAGATCATAAGCTCCTAGAAAGATATGTGATAGGGACGTTATCCATGCAACAAAACAGTTACAAGTGTGCCATCATTTCTCAAAAAGTCATCTGTACAAGCCCTAAGAATTTTTATTTTAAGAGAGGGGAGAGTTTGTTTTACAAATCTGTTTATTTAATATAGGCCCCAAGTTCACATTAAACTTATAGGAGAGTTGCCTAAATGGGGTCTTCCGTGTCCACCAGTAAAGACTGGTTCCTGATCCCAGGTTTTGTGAATCTGTTTATTTCATTTTAACTTGCAGGACTTGTAGTTCAATATTCAAATGACAATGGAATAAGCTGGTATCTTCTACGAGAACTGGACTTCATGTCTTTCTTAGAGCCACAGATTGTATCAGTAGAACTGCCTCGTGAAGCCAAAACATCAGCCACAGCGTTCCGATGGTGGCAACCTCAACATGGTATGTAAAACTAGGATGTACCCTTAAAATTACAGTTTAGTATGTAACTTTTAAGCCCTAGTAATGAAAAAGGAGGTTATACTTTTGGTAAAGGAACATTAACATGCCTATTCCCCAAACGTGGACAAGACATACCCTTGGTCTGTTAGGGCACGTATGTGCTTGAATTCCATTGATTTCATTCCACATTGATTGATTTCAGTATGCTTAATTGTACAGTGAATTGTGCCACTAGGCTATAGTCCAGATCCACACATTTGCACTAGATTCCCATTCCCAGGTTATGGCAGGAGCAAACCATGCGCTCAAAAGCTTTCCCTTTCTGCAGCTGATGGAGAAGCCCCATATATGCTTATGAGACTACCTTACTGAATCACACCACCGTTTGAGAGGCATGATTTTCTGCACCCTGAAAAAACACTCCCCAGCTGGCCTGTAGTTAGAGTGTATGCTATTAGATTTAGGGTATACTGTTGGATTTAGGGAGGGACTTATAGCGGGGCTAAGGGATCAGTTTGAGTCTATACAATTTTTCAGAAAGGGCAAGTGTGACAATTTTTGGAGTTATTTTGCCCCTTGGGAAGGGATGGGGTGGATTTGGTCAGAAATCACTTCCCAAACTCCAAATTAAAGAACAAATTTAGTACAAAGAAATGATACAAGATGATAAGGGAAACAAAGTAAGCACAAAACAAAATACTGAACTTACTAACCTGTGGTGACTGGAATTTTTTCAGAGACAGCCTAAATTCCCAGCATCCCATTGCTAGAAACTGTACTGTCCCTTTTATTCTCCCTGGCCAAAGGAGAAGCAGGGTGATTACCCAATCAGCATTTGCAACAGGTGCAAAGCACAAGACACCAGTTACCCCCATGCTAGATCAGACTGGAAGGAAGCTGCTTAAAGAAAAATGACCTTGTCATTCATCTGGAAGAGTGGGGCAGCTCCAGTAGATGAAATACCTCTAAGAGCTTTAAAAAAATACATGCATCCTTCCAGAAACTCAACAGGATGCAGCTGCCCCAGCCAGGAAATGCCCACCGTTTGGGAGAAATAGACACTGAGAAACGGTGCAGCATCACAAGTGTCTCTGTAATTCCTATAGGTCTTCTCTTATCCTGGACATCCGTCCCCATTTTGCATACCCAGCCTTCTGAATCCAGACGGACCAAGGGGGGATCAACATGAGTGGTTTATATCATCATTGTAATGCCAGACTTGATATCATGCATTACTGGAGGAGTCCTCTTCAGAGGAGAAGCTAGAGGCCCCAGAAGCCCAGGGTATCCCAGACCAGGGACTGCCACCAGATCACAGGAGCCTGAGCCCTCAGGGGAAGTGGCTGAAGGGCCATCCTTGTCAGGAGAGAGGGACTCTGCCTCTGAGGCAGAGGCAGAGGCTGAGCCACCCCTGATCCCCAGGAGCATCGTCACCTCAAGAGACAGGCTATCAGGGCCCCCTGTGCGAAGGAGTGCTCACCTGCAGAAGTGGTCTCCTCAGGAGAAAGAGACTTCTCAGGAGTAGGCTCTGGGAAGGGAGCTCTGATTGCTACAGCTGAGCTCTGGGTGGGGCCTGGCTGGCTTTGGGCTTAAAAGCCTGCACTGGAAACCCAGCTAGCGTTGGAACAACTTGGTCTTTGCAGCCTGTGTGGTGCACCTGGTCTTCTGAATTGTGTCCTGTATCTGATGCTCTGTTTCCTGACGTTTGGGGCTGCTCAGTGACACTGTTTCTGGACTATGTAACGTACCTGGCTGATTTACTGTGTTTGACCTTTTGCTTGTCATCTTGACTTCTGCTGCTGCTGCTGCCTGATCCTTGTTGTCTGCCTGTGTTCTGATCTCTGCCTGGATTTTGACCACTCCCACCTTAGCTTAAACTTCCTGAGAGTGAAACTTGTGTGCTTGACCATCTGCTTGCTAACTTGACTGCTCTGTTGCCTCGCTTCCTGTGCGTACTTGCAAACATCCAAGACTTGTTCTCGAGTAGGACACTTGCGCAACACATGACATACTCTTCAACCTGATATTCTTAAGCTATTTCTACCATTATATTCTGGATTTCTTGAGACTGATTATATCATGTTTGTTTATCTTCTTGTGGGTTCCTTCTGGTATATATTGAAGTGTGTTCTGCCTTCGCAGTATTGTATCTTCTCCAGGTTGGAGTGGTTAACAGTGGGCAGAGTGAGGGAAGTGACCCTTGAGGCGTTCTGTGCAGAGGAAGCACGATGTACTCCATTTTGTGTGGTGTTGGTGGTGAACATTTTCCCTTTGCCTCATCTATTTTTTGTAGCCTGTACTTACTGCTGCGCATACATAAAAACCTCCATGAAAGTACAGCCCTCTGCAGGTAGATGTGGCACTGTATCATGCAACATTAGGGAGGGGAACCCTCACGCATGACCAAGTTTACTCCACCTATTTCTTGTGCAATTAATACCAAATGGCTCTGAGTATTGTACATAGTTGAGTAAAAAAAATCACATGCAGCGCATTATTTCCTGCAATGTGTCCTACAAGTAACAATTGTGTGAGTAAAATATAGCAGTACAGTGATGCCCCCATAACAGGAAGGTGCCCAGTGTAGATCTGTCTCAAATTTAAAAATAGATAGATATTTTTCTTGAGGCTAAGGATGTAGATTTGTTAAGTACCATAACTTAGCTAAACTGATTACAGGTGGAAAGTATGAGGAATAATGTCTAAATATTTCTGTGTGTTTTTTTTTTATAGGAAAGCATTCAGCACAGTGGGCTTTGGATGATGTCCTTGTTGGGATGAATGACAGCTCTCAAACTGGCTTTCAGGATAAATTTGATGGATCTGTGGATTTACAAGCTAGCTGGTACAGGATCCAAGGGGGTCAAGTAGACATTGATTGCCTGTCTATGGATACAGCTCTCATATTCAGTGAAAATATAGGCAAGGCTTGCATTTTATTAAAGTACAAACATACTAAAGCTTTAAAAATATTTTAAAATTGTAATATAGTGCCTTGAGGAAACAATTTGAAGCATTGGATTACAGGTCATAGGAAGACATGTAATTATTTCCCCCCCCCTGCTCTTTTTTAGGAAAGCCTCGTTATGCTGAGACCTGGGACTTCCATGTGTCTGACTCCACCTTCATGCAGTTTGAGCTGAACATGGGCTGCAGCAAGCCATTCAGTGATTCCCATGGCATTCAGTTCCAGTATTCCCTAAACAATGGGAGAGACTGGCATTTGGTGACTGAGGAGTGCGTTCCTCCCAGGATAGGCTGTCAACACTATACTGAGAGTTCAGTTTACACTTCAGAAAGATTCCAGAACTGGAAGCGGATTACACTCTACCTTCCTCCTGCAACAGTGTGAGGAGTATTCTCTAATTCAGGCTTTTTTCATAGTGTTTTGGCTGTGAAAGGGAATACGGCATCTAACTGAATTTGTGGCCTAACCATGACAAACCGTGAATGAACAATTTATAAGGATACATTAAACAAAATGTCTTACTTAAATGCACTGGTATGCTTACAAACAGGGCCACCCTAGAGTAAAGGCATTTTTCTCTATCTCCAGATTTAAGTATCTGTGTTTTAGCTGAATTAAATTGTCACATCAGTTATCCTCCTCAAAGCTTATCCTCCTCATTCTCTCATGACTGTAAGGGTGGAACTAGATGTGATGACAAATGCGGTTTTGCTGCTGAGTACCATGACCCCCTCCTCTGGCCATAAATGCTGTTACCATATCATGAATTTCCCTGCACTCGCTCCACTTTTTTTTTTTTTTTAAAGCACAGCATCCCAAATCTCCAACAGATTTTGAACTTTGAATGGGAATTTAAAGGAAGTATGGGAGCTCTCTAGGGCAGCCTTCTGCAACCAATGGCCATGCTGGTTGGGGATGGTGGGAGTTGTAGTCCAACATAACTGGAGGGTACCAGGCTGAAGAAAGCTACTCTAGGGGCAGCCTCTGAAAGTCAAGCTCTGAAAAAAAAAAATGCACACGATGAGATGCAAGTTCACTCCTGCCTGTGGACTGTGGAAAATAGCATTATCAATAGCTATTAATCTAGAATGAATTGAGGCAGGCAGTTCACATGATGGTTATTCTATGATAAGCTTACTACATGTCAATTCTCTCTCTATCATACATACGTATGTACAATTGTAACTGTGTTGGAAAAACTACTGTGGAAATAGGTAGCACTTATTGGAAATTGTACCTGGCTTCCATAGACTAATAGCGATTGCTGCATAAAATGTGATTGCATTAATCCACTTTCAGGCAATCCTCTTGCAGAAGGGTCCAGACATTAGACAGTGCCTCAGATGGTGGACTTTTTCAAAATGTATGTAAAAACTGGGAGCACATACAAACAGAATCTAGGGTAGATAACTACTGGTTTATGTTTTTAATTTTAAAAAAGCATGAAAAGTATTCGTAACAATTAGTCTGGGCTGAGTTATTCTCTTTCTGGTGTTTCCTAGGTCTCCCAGAACACGCTTCCGATGGATTCAACCTGACTATGCTCCTGGTGGGGATACATGGGCTATTGATAATGTTATCCTGGCCACTGGATGTCCTTGGATGTGCTCAGGTCATGGAATCTGTGATGCTGGCCGCTGTGTGTAAGGAAACACATGTTTCATGCCATACATATTGGTTTGGAATGTAGATACTGGCTGCATTAGGATGTAATGATAAGCCAGAATTGCTGAGAAATCTGACTTATTGTTCATGAGAGGTATGCTCATGCACACTGCCCAATCATCTCTACTTGGCTTCTCCCACCAACAGGAGCAGCTAACGTAACCAAAAACTAACGAGGAAACCAATGGTTCCTGTTATGTCCAAACCTGGCTTGTTGGTTCCCTAACAAACCAGGAATGAGAAACCAACTTCAAACCATGGCTTCAGACGCCAGTTCATTAGGGAAGCAGCAAACCAGGAGTCTGGGTTCAAACATAATGGAAAGCTTTTGCTTTCTTGTTAGTTCTTGTTATGTAGTAGTCGCTCCCAGGGGTGGAGGAGCCAAAATGAGGTGACTGGGCCATCTGCATGAGCATGCTGTTCATGAAGGGTAAGCCAGAACTCTCAGCAATTCTGGCTTATTGTTAGGTCCAAACACAGCCAGGCTCATTAGTCAATGGATAATGCTCCCAACCACTGCCCATAATTTGTTGTCAGGTGTGACAGAGGTTTTGGAGGCCTTTACTGTGTTCCTGCTGCTCCCCTCCCTTCTGTTCTGAAAGACGACTTCAATGGTAACCTGCATCCTGACCTTTGGCCTGAAGTATATGGAGCTGAGAGAGGGAACCTGAATGGCGACACCATCAAATCAGGAACTACCCTCATCTTTAAAGGGGTGAGAAATTTACATGTTATTTAAGTATAAATTGCTCCCCCCCCACTTCATTTCATTGCTGTTTTCTGATTATTTTCAAACTCTTGCAGTTTATTTTTCACTTGCCTTCTCCATACCCGCATTGGTCCCCCGTTCTCTTTATAGGACTTTGCTGCCGGAACATTTTAGGTGGAGGTTAGCCATTTTTTTTAATCCTGTTCAGCCTCTCCCAAAGGCAAATTAAAACATTTTCAAACAATCCCCAAGTGAAAACAGAGTTAGTACCTTCCTGTTGTATGGACTTTATTACCTCAGTTAAACATATTCATTGTTCCTTTCCTCTCCTATTTCTCACTAAATATATACCTTTTGTCCTCCGTTTTGATATCCTTCATAAGATTGATTTCATTAGCTGTCATCTTTCATTTCTCATTATATCCCCTCATAATGTTCACCTGTTGCCTTCCCCTCTCCAGAACCAGTAATTGTATGTCTGTTTTTCCATTCCTTTGTGCATTCATTCCCTTGTATTATGGAGAACAGCGTTCTCCAACCTGGTGCCTTCTAGATGTGTGGCTGACTGAGGGATGCTCCAAACCATCTGGAGAGCACCAGGTTGGGAAGGCTGACGTAGAATCTAGATTGTGGGTGCCTTTGGGGCAGGGCTTTTTATTTCAAGTCCACATATTGGCAGGTATATGGCTGGAACTATATAAATTTTTAAAATTTATATAGGAAAACCTTTACAAAACTGAACCATCGGTATCAACGTGAATTGTTTTCAGTTAGAAGGACGCAGATCATAAAGCAAGGTTTTATTGCTCTAGATAAGGCCTGCACAAGTTGTATCCCAGCAGCCAAATGCAGCTCATCAGCAACTCAAACATTTTTATTCTTTTATAGTGCTAGATAGTGCCTATATAGCACTATAAAAACACAGGGCAGTTAAGTATCTGGTAGGCCACAATTCATGACTGGTGGATTGCATTCAGCTTGTTAGGTGACAAGTTGTGCAGACCTGATCTGTATTAACATATTGCAAAGACAAATATTTCCATTGCATTCCATAAATACATTATTGTATTAGATTGGTTTTTATCTATGCCTTTACAATACCTACATGGAACTATTTAGTAAGACTGAATTACAAAAAAACTTGATTTGACCTATGGAAAAAAGTAACTCTTATTATCTATTTACAGGAGGGGCTGAGAATACTTGTTTCAAGAGATTTAGATTGTAGTAATACAATGTATATCCAGTTTTCATTCAAATTTTTAACTAAAGGTAAGGTAAATATTTATTTTTCTTTGCTTCAGCAGTTCTGTTTACCCATTGTAGCTATAATAAATTAATAAAATCCATGCTAATTTGCATAAAAATGGCTAGTCTGCAGACTGTTGTCAATTCTGAGGCAGAACCAAGGAGACACTGAACCCAGCAACAGTCAGAAAGGCCTTCCTGTCTTTTCTGCTAGCATATATTGCTACAAGATGGCTGAAGAAATAATGACTACATCTCCGTGTTCTAGTAATCCCCAGGCAAGACACTGGAAGTAACATTCTTCCAGTAGTGCCTCTTTCACTGTTCTTCTCTTGATCTGTGACCCTCCATCAAAAAATCCCTGGATGAGATGCCCAGATTATTTTTGTTATGTCATAACTTTACAACAGTAAACAGTTGGAGTTGATCTGTACTCAGGCACAAGACTCTCCCAAACAGAGTTGTGAAATGCTGCCTTTTTTCAGTGTGTTAAAAGTCATCTGAGTTGTAAATTAAGAACTGAAGGATATCCACAGTCTAGAAGCTTGACTTATGCTTAATATTTTTAATTACATCAGTAAATTATAGGAAAGCTCTGGTGCTTTAAAAAAAATTAAAATGGCAAGATAGGTTCCTATAGTCCTAGGTTTGTCCATCCACACCCCACCCTGCTTCCAAACACCAATGAAACACCATTGAACGTTCCATGAGATCATAGAACCTTAACCAATAATCATTGGAGGGTCATTCCAAAAACCAAAGGAAAAGCCTTGGCTGTTCTGTAGCCCAGCATTTCTGTGACACCACAGAAGCTCAAATGGTGGGTGGGGAGGTTTCAGATAGTGTAGTCTTATGTTTGCCTTGGGTTTTGTAGTGTTTTTAAGTCCCTATGTCATTTTGGGCAAATAATTGTTTCATTCAAAATCTACATGTATTGTGTTTTAATTTGAAACCTTATTTATAGCTCTCTGCAACCATGGTAAGCTGCCTAATATCTCATTTTCACCATGACTTTTATTTTGCCATTTTGTTTTGTTCCTTTTTGTTTGTTCTAGGTACCCCAGAAAGGTCTCATTCTATTCTGCTTCAGTATTCCATCAATGGGGGCATCACTTGGCACCTGATAGATGAGTTTTACTTCACTCAAACAACAGATGTTCTCTTCATTAATATCCCACTGCCATATACGGCACGAAGCAACGCTACACGGCTCAGGCTCTGGCAGCCTTATAACAATGGTATAGATGAATCATAAACGTCTGTAATTTTTTAACTGTTCAATGATGTAGTTTCTGGCTGTGTTTCTTAACATATTTCCCAAATCCTGGTGCATGTTATAAAAGTAAAAAGAGTATTGTTTTATTGATTGTTTTTATTTTATTTTGTAAGCCACTTTCAGCAGAGTTAAAATCCCTATAGCAAATAAATTAAACAAACATACACATCTTCCAGATAGATAGATAGATGGATGGATACAATATCTGAAAGACAATCCAAGAAGCAGGCAAGTTTTGATGGGGTGTCTTGAGATAAAGTACCCAGCAAACAGGCACAAGGTAAAGATATCTCAAGTCTGCTGTCATTACTCATATGTATCACGTTTATTTGTTGGAATTCACATAGGCAACATAAGGAAGTATATATGGAGCATAGTCACTTCTTAATATATTTTTGGGAAGTACTGGGCAGTATACTATGCTGCTGCTGTGTTTCCTCTAGTTCCGTTGTTCAAGCAGAAGGGACCTCTAGTGCAACAGGAACTGCCATTTCCTGAAACAACTGGAAATTAGCTGCAACACACATTTCCAGAATGGGACAAGTCAGCAGAGCTCCCTTTTGAGAGCTCTGCTGACTGTCCCATTCCGGAAATGAGCATTTCCACTCGTTTATGGTTGTTTTAGGAACCGCTAGTTCCTGTCGCACTAGGGATCTGTTCTGCTAGGGCAGGGGCCGCGTAGGATACTGTTCACTGATCGCCCATAATAACTAATTCATGCTTTCCTGATGTATCATGTTTCATAGAAACATAGAATAGTAGGGTTGGAAGGGGCCTACAGGATCATCGAGTCCAACCCCCTGCTCAGTACAGGAATCCAAGTCAAAGCATCCCTGACAGATGTCTGTCCAGCCCCATCTTGAATGCCTCCAGTGTGGGAGAGCCCACCACCTCCCTAGGTCATTGGTTCCATTGTTGTATTGCTCTAACAGTCAGGAAGTTTTTCCTGAAGTTCAACCGGAATCTGGCTTCCTGTAACTTGAGCCCATTATTCCTGTGTCCTGCACTCTGGGATGATCGAGAAAAGATCCTGGCCTTCCTCTCTATGACAACCTTTCAAGTACTTGAAGAGTGCTATCATATCTCCCTTCAGTCTTCTCTTCTCAAGGCTAAACATGCCCAGTTCTTCCAGTCTGTCTTCATGGGGCTTTGTTTCCAGTCCTCTGATCATCCTTGTTGCCCTCCTCTGAACCCTCTCCAGCTTGTCTGCATCCTTCTTAAAGTGTGGTGCCCAGAACTGGACACAGTACTCCAGATGAGGCCTAACCAGTGCTGAGTAGAGGGGAACTAGTACTTCCTGGGATTTGGAAGCTATGCTTCTATTAATGCAGCCCAAAAGAGCATTTGCCTTTTTTGCAGCCACATCACACTGTTGGCTCATATTCAGCTTGTGATCGACAACAATTCCAAGATCTTTCTCGCTTGTTGTGTTGTTGAGCCACATATCCCCTATCTTGTAACTGTGCATTTGGCTTCTTTTTCCTAGGTGCAGAACTTGGCATTTATCCCTATTACATTTCATTCAATTATTTTCTGCCCAGAGCTCCAGTCTGTCAAGATCACTTTGAATTTTGTTTCTGTCTTCCAAAGTATTAGCTATCCCCCCCAATTTTGTGTCATCTGCAAATCTGATCGGCATTCCCTGCACCTCCTCCTCCAAGTCATTAATAAAAATGTTGAAGAGCACTGGGCCCAGGACTGAGGCCTGCGGTACCCTGCTCGTTACCTCTCCCCAGTTTGAGAAGATCCCATTGATAAGCACTCTTTGAGTCCGATTCTGTAGCCAACTGTGGATCCACCGGATCGTTGTTCCTATTGCTCTCCTTTCTAACAATTAATTCAATTCTAAAATGTGATTTATTCCCAGGTAAGAAAGAAGAAATTTGGATTTTAGATGATTTCATTATCGATGGAAACAACCTTAAGAATCCTGTTATCCTTCTCGATACCTTTGACTTTGGTCCAAAGGAAGACAATTGGTTTTTCTACCCTGGTGGCAACATTGGACTTTATTGTCCATATTCTTCTAAAGGAGCACCGTACGTATCTCTCTCATATCTATATATCTCAGAGCTATTCCCGAAAAGGTCATTTATTAATAGATTTTGATAATTAATTTTGAAATATCACTTTTGTTTCTCTATTAGGGAGGAAGATTCTGCTATGGTATTTGTTTCAAATGAAGTTGGAGAACATTCAATTACAACAAGGGATTTGAATGTCAATGAGAACACCGTAATCCAATTTGAGGTACTTATCACTGTATTCGCCGCCTCTTGCTTATCAAGCATTTGTCTTTCTTAGGCTTGCTCTGGCATTTTTCTGCCTATGCAGTATTTTTAAAGGATAGGGGGAAATCCTGTTAATATGAGTAATTCTGTGTTAATTTCTAGTCCAATCCATAAAGAAATAGGAAGACTATTACGTTCTTACAATATGGAAATGTAGCTATCACAGAGTGGAAGTTATGACTGTCAAAAGTATGTAGACAAAAATGGAATTCCTATATTTATCTTTCCCCCCTCCCAATGTAAGGGGCCGCGGTGGCTTAGTGGTTAAGACGCTGAACTGCAGACTGGAAGGTCGGCAGGACAGCAGTTAAGATCCGAGTGCTGCGTGACAGAGTGAGCTCCCGTCTTCAGTCCCAGCTTCTGCCAACCTAGCAGTTCGAAAGCAAGAACTTGCAAGTAGATAAATAGGTACCGCCTCGGCGGGAAAGGTGACAGCGTTCCGTGCACCTCGGTGTTCAGTCATGCCGGCCATATGACCACGGAAGCGTCTTCGGACAGCGCTGGCTCTTCGGCTTAGAAACGGGGATGAGCACCGCACCCTAGTTGGTTGGGGACACCTTTACCTTTTACCTCCCAATGTATAGGAATATGTGTATGTGTGTTGTCATCCCATTGTACATTACTTCCTCTCTTTTTTTTACATATAAACATACAAAACATTGAAAAATAGTATAAAAGTACAAAAAAGACATCACATATAACTCCGCCATACAAAAATACAATTGCCATCAAGAAAAGACGCGAGGGGAAAGACATCTAGTTCTACCTTACCTGTAAAATACCAGTTGTGCATTTCCAGTTTTCCATTCCACATTGTTGGCTGCTATTTGTACAATGTGATAATGTCGTGCTATAAGTAAGCATTCCTACACATTATATATAGAGAGAAGCAGCAGCAGCATCTCCATGTTGAGCATATTGTGTAGTTCCACCCTCAGTACTACTCCCATATGTTTAAAGAATCTAAATATAAAATTGCAGATGAAGCATGTTATAAACATTTGTATGTATGCTAGCTGATACATGCAAAAGATTTGTAGTCATAGCACATTCCTCTGCAATTATAAGAAGCTGCTGAACGTATGCCTTGTGTATTCCTAGAAAATCTGCTTTGACTGTGTATTCATGCATGTTTCAATTTGTCATGACAACTAATTAATAATATATAGAATGCAGACTGTTTTCTGTTTTAAAATATAGATTAAAAGCGTGTTCAACAAGTAAATGCCTTTGAGGTCACATTAAGACACAAACGAGTATGTAGTGTGTTTACCCCATAAGACCTACATGCACATATTGGCATCTGGCAAAGGCGTTTTGTTTTGTCTGTAGATTAAATGTTTTTAGCTGAGGTTTTGGAAGATGCTGATAAACAAGACGTTTTTATGCATAATGCAGTAACAGTTGCCAGCCCACAGTTCTGGGTTCTGAGAACTAGATCTGTTGTACCATGTTTTCTAGATTCAGATCAGTAGGTACTTGACCTAGTTATAAGTAAGTACCATGCATTATGGTAATTAATACAGTGTTTTTAACATTTACAGTAAGAAATACTTTGTTTTTCTATTCAATTCAGTACTCTATCACATTTATACCTCACTTTTCCTCTTAAGGGGGGAAAACATGGGGTTACCCTTGAAGACGGTTCAGAAGCTGCAGCTGGTGCAGAACGCGGCGGCTTGCCTGATTAAAGGCAGCTGCTGGCGTGATCACATCACTCCAGTGCTGAAGGAGTTGCACTGGTTACCAGTTGTTTTCCAGGCCAAATTCAAGGTGTGGGTTTTGACCTTTAAAACCCTATTCAGTTCTGGCCCAGCCTATCTCAAGGAGCGCCTCCAGCAACACCAGACAGGCCGCTCAACAAGATCAGCCTTGGATGGCCTTCTCTCTGTCCCATCAGCCAGGACAGGTAGGCTGGTGAGGATGAGAGAGAGCCTTCTCTGTGGTGGCCCCCACTCCGTGGAACACCCTCCCTAGGCAACTCTGCCATGCCCCCTCTTTAATGAGCTTCCGTCGTGCATTGAAGACTTGGTTATTCAGGCAGGCATTTGGGGTGGGTTAGGGTATTTTTAAATAATGTTTTAGTGTACAATTTTACGGTTTTAAATTGTACCGTTGTACATTGCCCAGGGTGGCCTGGTGACTGGCCAGATGGGCAATTAAGTAATTTAATAAATAAATAAGGAGCCCAGGAATAAAATAGGAACAAAGCGGACACTTTCCAATATAAATAAGCAGAAATACCTTTAAGGTTGCCTTTGTAAAACTTTAAGTGATATATTATTACTTCACACAGCAGATAGTTAAACTATGGAATTCGCCACCACAGGATGTAGTGATGGCCACCAATTTGGATGGCTTTAAAAGGGGGTTAGACAAATTCCTGGAGGAAAAGGCTAGCAATGGCTACTAATCTTGATGGCCATGTGCTATCTCCAGTACCAGTGGCAGTGAGACTATGTATGCCAGTTGCTGGGGAACATGGGTGGGAGGGTGCTGTTGCACTCATGTTCTGCTTGTGGGTTCCTAGTCGACAGCTGGTTGGCCAATGTGTGTACAAAATGCTGGACTAGATGGGATAAAGGATGTTGAGATATATAATCAATTTGATAAAGCAGCTCAACTATACAGTTTCTTCCCATTACGTTGCTCATGCTGCTTAAGTACAGTCGGCCTCTACTATGTAATAACTCCAGACGCATTTTCACTTTTGAGGGTATGCAAGTGGTGCTAATCTATTGTTGTGGAGGAGAATTTGATGCGGTCTTGAATAAGTTCCCCAGTGAAGGTGCCATTGGAAACCCATAGAGACACATTTCTTGAGGTTGGAGGAGAAGGATGAGGATCGCAGCTCTGTGCTGCACTCCGCCGTCTGTCTGTCTGTCTCTCTCTGTCTCTCACTCGCACGCGCACAAAAGCACCCTGATCTTCCAGAAGTATAGAGACACAACTGGAAAGGGAACTTACATAGTGTACCTGCCTCCCCCATTTAGCTAGTGTAGCTCCTGGAATTCTCTGTTCTGCATGGGTGTTGACAATGGCACACATTGTAGAGTGCTACCCATTCTGCCAGTATGAATGTGTATGCCAGCCAGGAGAGTTGGGGGTACAGTGTAAATGGATATAGAGGAGGAGGAAGAGACAAAAGAATTAATAGCACAGTGAACCCTCTGGCTGATTTTTGATATCAATACACTTCTTCTTGTGTGTGCTCTGCTTAGAATCATAGAATAGCAGGGTTGGAAGGGGCCTACAAGGCCATCGAGTCCAACCCCCTGCTCGATGCAGGAATCCAAGTCAGCGCATCCCTGACAGATGTCTGTCCAGCCTCGTCTTGAACGCCTCCAGTGTGGGAGAGCCCACCACCTCCCTAGGTCATTGGTTCCGTTGTCGTATTGCTCTAACAGTCGGGAAGTTTTTCCTGATGTTCAGCCAGAATCTGGCTTCCTGGAACTTGAGCCCATGATTCCGTGTCCTGCACTCTGGGATGATCAAGAAGAGATCCTGGCCTTCTTCTCTGTGACAACCTTTCAAGTACTTGAAGAGCGCTATCATATCTCCCCTCAGTCTTCTCTTCTCAAGGCTAAACATGCCCAGTTCTTTCAGTCTCTCTCACTTCTTCTTGCCCCCTTCACCCTGATGTTACAATAACAAATAGGCAAAGGATCCAACACAATTTCCCCTTTCCACTACATAGTAAAAGAATGTGTCATGCTATTTCAAGGCTCTATTATCTGTTCCCAGCACATCAGACATCTTGGAGAGATTGCATCTCCGGCAGACAAAATTCCTTCTGATCCTTCTCCAAAAAGATCCGCCCTTTTATAAAGTAGGCTAGTGTCGAAACACCCATAAATTTGGGCCGTGCAATCTTTTGGGGCTTTTTCTTCTGTTTCAGATTAATATTGGATGCACCACTGATAGTTTATCAGCTGACCCAGTGAAACTTGAATTCTCACGGGATTTGGGAGCAACCTGGCACCTGCTTCTTCCATTATGTTATAGCAGCAGCAGCTACCTCAGTTCTCTATGTTCTACTGAACATCATCCAAGCAGCACATACTATGCCGGAACAACCCAGGGCTGGAGAAGAGAGGTCATTCACTTTGGAAAGCTACACCTCTGCGGGTAATTGCCTTGACACTCACCTAGCTTTTATCTTCATATGTATTTTTCTGTACTACTGGCTCATAGTAAAAGGACACTCACTGACTCCACCTGATCATAAAGACAATTGCTAAGAGTAAGTTCCACTAATTTCAGTGGAATGTACTTTAAGGAAACATGCTTGGGATCGCATAAAAACAATGCAATCCTAATCACATTACTTGGAATCAAGTTAGTTCAACTAATGTGGTTTGGATTGGGAGGACATAGGCAAACTGGAGGCTAAGGAGCTGGCTACTGTTGTATATAATCTGGTAAACTCTGGTAATGGGGCTGCCCTTGAAAACAGTTTGGAAACTTCAATTGCTCTAAAATGTGGCAGTCAGATTTTTAGCTGGCATAGGTTGCCGGGTACATATAACAATGATTCTTTTTAACCTGTAAAGTCCTAAATGGCCTACACCCAGGATATCTCAGGAAGCACCGTCTCCCATTTGAACCTTCCCCTGAATTAAAATCTACTGGAGAGCCACTTTTGTTAGTGGTAAGGTTGTCTCAGCCAAGAACAGAAGACTTTCAGCGTGGCACTGGCGTTACGATACACTCAAGAGAGATGTGTCAGACCCATTCTGTTTTTATTTTTCCAGCGGGCTTCTTACGGTTCTTGAACTCACTGAATTTTATGTGTGTGCTGCCATCCATTTTTTAGTTTGTATTTTCTCCTTTTTTATAACATGGTTTTATTGATGTTGTAATCTGCCTTTTTTGATGGGAAGTGGCATATAAACCAGCCCCTCTATTTCCAAAGTTCAGACTCTGAGTGCCATTGTTGAGATAGCCAAAATGGAACCATCTATGCAGAAGAGGAGGGTATCAGGCTCAGTGGAAACCCAAGGTTTGCAGAGGTACCAAAAATCTTTAGAACCCTGCCCCCTCCCAAACAGCCCAGTGAAGTCTAAGCATGCTCAGTGGCCATAGAATGCTTACTGACTTGGGGAGAAGAAATGGAAAACTAGGTGGGAGGGGGAGTATCCTGGAACAGGGCATGGCTGATTGACTGTAAGAATTAACGGAAACACTTCACGCTACAATGTTTTGTTGCAGGTCCCATTTGGTTAAATATAACATCGATAAATAAGCTCAAAAATGTTTTCGCCAGCCTATCCCCAATTAATATCCATGTTTACATGTCACATCTGTTTATTACATTATGTTCTTAAAATGTATGATAGCAACTCTGACTAACTCCCATGTCTGAAATGCTATGGAGATGTCATGTCTGAATGGCCGTGAATACAGAACTAAATGCTTTTAAAAGCCACAGGCTTGTTTCAGAGCCATGGTTCATCTTTCACTCAGACAGGGCATTAGGATGTTTTCAGACAACTGGAGAAACTCATAGGAGGCATCCTGTATCTTTAAAACATACCGTGATAAGTAGCTTTGAAACTGCTGCAAGAAAAAGCATTCCCACTGGGTAAGTGACCTCATACTTAGGATCATATGGCCTGCTGTATTTGCTACTATGTGAGGAACTGGGACAAAGTTTGAAAACTGTTCTTGAATAATTAAACAAAATGTTCAATTTTTAAATATAAGCATGCATCTTTGATTACTGTTAACCCCTGAATGTCTGGAAAGCCTATAACTATGCATCCCTGCTGTTCCAACCCAAATTTTCAAAAACTTTTATCCAACCCTTAAGCAGTCTTTCTGGAGAAGGGACTCAAATCCATACCAGTCTGTGACACATAATATAGCAAATCATACATGCATACCCTAGATTCATTCATTTTTCATTTCTCTGTTTCTTCTTTGCTTGCCTTTCAGTGTGGCTGTAGGCTAGTTTACTTTCCTACTCCTTCACCCTACAGCAGAGGCCCTGTTGAGCCAGAAACCTCCTGCAGTAAAAACAAATGGAATCATATTTCCCACTGAACCTTTTAGCAATACAAACATGCATGTATAAAAAATACTCTTAAGCTAAGTCCAGCTCAGCTGTAAAAGCTGATGTTGTGTGGGCCAGAGCAGTAATTCCTTGTGTCCTCCATTGCCTTTCTGCACACCACCTTGTATGTTCCCTACTGCAGGGGTAGGCAACATAAAACCTGGGAGCCATATTGAATGCTCACAAGTCTCCAAATGACTTATCCTCAAGCAAGTTGCTACAGAGAGGTAGCACAGAGTGGGGTGGGTAGGAAATAGATATGGCAGGTTGAATACAGCTCCCAGGCCTTGCATTGCCTGCCAATACACTGTGCCACAAAAGCATGAACGTATTTTATACTTATCTTTTTGAGTGTGGGAGGGATTCATGGTTTTTGTTGTTCTTTGAATAATTTTCTGGTCTGAATTTCTCATGCTATTTCAGTTTGAAGGGATATAGTGTTAGTTATATTTTCACTATCAACACACACATCAAATCTATCCTCTGGGCACTTCACAATACAATAATACAATCAAATAGCAGCTAATATGAAGGTGTTAACTTTCTTTCAGGTTAGTGAGATTCAGATGGTACCAGGGATTTTATCCTGCTGGGTCTCAGCCTGTGACCTGGGCCATTGACAATGTATATATTGGGCCACAGTGTGAGGAGATGTGTAATGGTCATGGTAGCTGTGTCAATGGGACAAAATGCATCTGTGATCCTGGCTATTCTGGACCAACCTGCAGAATAAGCACCAAGAATCCTGACTTTCTCAAGGATGACTTTGAAGGTATCCTGCCTGCCTGCCTGTGTTAGTTGTTATTGTGTTTAGGCTTTTGTGTAATATTTTCTGCTTTCAGACCATTAAGAAAAACAGGTTTATTAAAGCCAAATTCTCATTACTTTCTTAACACGTTAGTCTTTTTACTTCTGTGAGACACTCTGCATTTTAGTCTAATTTGATTCTTCCATCTCAGCATGCCTAGCCTGCACCAGTTCAGTTCCCTTTCATCCTCTCTGGCTGCTGCTGCTGCTTTCTCCTGAGCACACAAACGGATGGATTCTCCACCTGACAGTTGTCAGGAATTAGAGAGAGAGAATAGCAGCTGAGATACTCTTCTTCCCAGGAGCATCACACAAAGCAAGACAAATTCAGATGTACTTAGAAGAACTTTCCAACAGCCTTTATTGGCTGGTGGGGAATGGAATTTTCTCTCTCCTTGCAGGAAGGAAAGGTTCCTCCTGTGCAAGCACTGGGTCATTACTCACCCCTAGAGGGACGCCGCTTG
The DNA here is from genome assembly GCF_057233095.1 of Heloderma suspectum. Lineage (NCBI taxonomy): Eukaryota > Metazoa > Chordata > Lepidosauria > Squamata > Helodermatidae > Heloderma > Heloderma suspectum. Next base: position 106,019,280 of record NC_139464.1, read on the forward strand.
CGCTGGCATTTTCATGGCAGACTATAGCGGGGTGGTTTGCCATTGCGTTCCCCAGTCGTGACTACCTTTCCCCCAGCAAGCTGGGTGCTCATTTTACCGACCTCGGAAGGATGGAAGGTTGCTTGCAGAGGAGAACATAATTATATGTTTTCATTCCTTAAGAGGGTAGCTTGGGAATATGTCCTTCAAGTGAAAATGTGTGCTCTAAAAGGGAGGCCAGAGATCTTAATTAGCATGCCTTTCAGATTATACAGGGCAGACCCTAGCAATCCCAACCACAAGCTGCTCCTGAAAGCCCCTTTTCAGCAGTGGAACCAGCCAGAACCAGAACCAGCTCAGCCCCAACTGCTGCTTTTCATTTCAAGTCTTCCATCAAAATGGGCACAAACATCCCATCAAAATAGACTGTCAAACATATTAGAATGCATATATTAGTGGAGGAAAAACATGCAAAAAAGCATTATGTAAGGGGAAATTGCTTGCAGAAAATGCATACAATAGGCAAAAATGCATATGCAGTTGCATATATTAGAAGACATGTTCACACTGATGCAGAAATGGGATGGAACGAACTAAGGCTTGGAAAAATGAGAAACCAAAGTTGAAAGATTTGTCCGTCCCTCTGGCTTGTGCAAGCTGAATCCAACTCTTGGATTTGACACATGTGCAATGGGGTTTCCACAAGTGGTGGAAGCTTTGTGCTAGCAGAATGACAACAGTGGATAAGTCATTAGATAACTCATAATCGATATTTGAGGGCGCACCTCTCCCTGTATATGCATGCCCGAGGATTGAGATTTGTTGGTGGACCCCTCCTCTGCATCCCACCAGTGCGAGACATACACTGCGGTGGGATGTGGGAGAGGGCTTTTTCTGTTGTGGTGCCTCGGTTGTGGAATGCACTACCCTTGGAGGCCCAATTGGTGCAGACACTGGTTTCATTTTAGCATCAAGTTAAAACATGGCTTTTTACCAAAGTCTCTGAGGGCTAATTGGATTCCCTGAGTTCACACACTATTTTAACTGTTTTATTATTTTAGATTTTAAATTGGTATTAATGATAGCTTAATGATTTAATATATTTTAGATATTTAAATTATTTATTGTTTTACACTGTTTAAATTGATTTTATCTGTATGCCACCCTGAGATCTTAATGATAAGGGTGGGATACAAATGTTTTAAATAAAATAATAAAAAATAATACAGTAAGGCAGCCTTCCCCAAGCTGGTGGCCTCCAGATGTTTGGGGCTACATCTTCCATCAGTCTCAGCCAGCATGACCAATAGTCTGAGATGATGGGATCTGCAGTTCAAAACAACTGGAGGGAACCAGGTTGAGGAAGTCTGCAGTAAAGGTTCCTACTCATGTCAACTTACAAGATGCAGTATACTAAAAATCTGAAAGTGTCTTGATATATCCTTTCCTTGGTTGACAGCAAGCAATAGTATGAGACTATCCAACATTATAGTGTTTATCATAGAATGAGTCGAAAATGAACTTTCGTGAATAAAGACTGTAAACATCAGAAGTGACCTTCAGGCCTCTGAAATAGGAGGTGAGAGCTTACAGAGAGCTGCATGTGGTCATAAAGGACCTGAAATTGCCATCCTAATTCAGCCCAAATGGAAGAAGGAATCCAAATCTGAAATATATTTTGAGATATTAACCTATTGCAAGGATCTTTGTTTATGTTGTGAATTCAGAGGCTAAATTTAACAAATTGGAGAGGTAACTACAGTCTTCCTTGAAGGCTGAAAAACGTAAGCTATGATTGTGTTTCATTTTGCTTTTCTGCTGGTTTCCAAGGACAGTGTTAGGGATGGAAAATGTTTGTACAAATATTTGTTTACTTTATGCCTAATGCTTTATTTATCTCACTTAACTGTTCTAGCAGAAATGCCTCAGGGTAAATCCTAAATAACGGTGTTCCTTGCGCTCAGGTCAACTAGAATCTGATAGATTTTTGTTAGTGAGTGGCGGAAAGCCATCCAGGAAATGTGGGATCTTGTCTGGAGGAAATAACCTCTTCTTTAATGAAGAAGGCTTACGCATGCTGATGACACGAGACCTGGATTTGTCCCAAGCAAGGTAACATTTTTTAAATGTTTACAAATTTCCACAGTAGAATATCTGACTTTAGAAAAAAGTGGTATGGTGTACTTCTCTTATGGCATGGACCTATTTTCTATGGCTTAAGATCTGGAACACATTTTGGACTGAGTCAAATCCCCTCAAAAACCGAAATTCAGTCCATTCTGAATTCTACACCCAACAGTGTGCTTTGAGAGGGTCATATAACTGCTGTCAACACACCCCAAGTTCTGTGTGCACTGGATTTTAGTATGTTACCGCAGCCAGCCAATTATGACTGGTTGTGGTGGACTTCTGAAAGCTGATCTATACAGAGTTTTAGCATGCACCAGGGGCTGTCACTGTATTCCCTCAGCATAGGCTTCAAGGACTGGAGTTCGTTTCAGACTGAGTAGTATTCACCCACCAGGTGATCTGGCTGACTGGGTGATTTGGATCATTGTCAGGGTCAGCCCCACCATTAGGCAGGGAGAGGCAGCCCACTCCAAGAAACATAAGAACATAGGAAGCTGCCTTATATTGAGTCAGACCCTGGGTCCATCTAGCCCAGTATTGTTGACACTGACTGGCAGCGGCTCTTCAGGGTTCCAGGGAGAATTCTTTCCCAGCCCTACCTGGAGATGCCAGGGATCAAACCTGGGACATTCTGCATGCAAAGCATGAGCTCTGCCACTGAGCCACAGCTCCTCCCGGTATATTGGAGCACAATGAAAAGACTACAAATGATATATTTTTATTTATTATATTTTTGCCGAGATGGGCTGATTCATGGTGGAACACCATTTGTATTTTTTGCCTCAGGACCCTGAATGTCTGCCCTTCATATGATTTAGATAGTAACCTCAATCATTGCCAGTTGTGCCAACCTTTGATAGATGCACCAAAATGTGGCCTGCGAGATTAGGATGCCAGCATCTCACCTAGGATAAATAACATATTAATCTCATCACATTGAAATCTGTTGCCTACTAACTGCTCTATAAACAGGCTGCACCATCATGAATCATTGTTGGAGCTGCAGTGTTTATTGCCAGGATAACTTTGCATTCATCATTCTGAATTCCGTAATATCTGAAGCATGCCTTGAATTACAGACTTTTGTTTACAGTCATTCACTGACAGATTCTAATCAAGCTGTCACCAGTTAATTGGAGCTCAGCTATCTAAAAGTGGCCATTTTAAGTTAAAAAATTATGTTTTGTCATTTGGGGCCTGCTTAGGAATTATTTGATGAAAGGGTATGTCTAAAATATTAAGCTTAAAAAAATAATTTGAAATTAAATTCTTGTTTACAAATCACTGGATGGCTCTTAATCTCTTATCCTTCCATCATTTGACCTTTTTTGTTTTTTTAAAACCCTTTCCATTTTCCTTCAGACTTGTGCATTGACCCCTAGTGAGAATCTTGCAATGCAAAACTGATTAAGCACTCTGTGGAAATTGCATTTTAATATGCTCTTCATCTCTTTTGGACTTGTGTTATTAGCATAAAGGTTTAAAATGATGTCTTTTACTGCACATCCTTATCCTCTGCAATGGGGCTTAATTTATATGTATCACATTTTTTTTCCAGGGACACAACAAGCCATGCATGTAAGATGAACCACTGCAAAAACATAATATCACCTGAACATTTATGTTGCATTTCCAAGTTATCTACTTCAGAGCATGAGGAATGCTTTGTTAGAGCTTGGAATACACAAATATCAATAATTCTGCAGTAATTACATTTTAAAGGCAGTTCTAAGATTAACAATAATATTTAATGACAAAGCATACAAGAATCCTTTTATGAGATCACGTTTGATTAAATCATGGTGTGTTAACCTCTTGTGGTACTCAAGTGTCAGATACCTTCTCTTAAATGGTGGGCCGTGTCCCAATATGCCATGGTTTTCTCATGGATTCAGATAAATTAATGTTGTTTGTGAGAACAAACAGAAATCCAAGTATTTATGAATGAAGAATGTAGTATATGCTAATAGATTATTTTTGTGCCTCTTCTATACAATGGCTAGCTCCCAAATTAACGTTATTGTTCACATTCTATTACAGAGTTTTTTCACATGGCTAAAACCATCCCCAGACTGGCATGTCATGCTCTGTGTTTTGGCAAAACAGAGGAAATTTCCAGCAAGATTGTGATTGGATTGCGAAATAATTACTGTTAAATCTGTCAACCAATGAAATATCTTTTAGGGCGCAATCCTATGAACGGTCAGACAGTAAAAAGTCCCATGCTGGCTGGAGAATGCTGGGAGTTGTAGGAATTTTTTCTGTCTAAACGTGCATAAGATTGTGCCCTGAGGCAATTAACTGTCTGACTTTTAGCCAATCAAATTATTAAATTTGCATCCATTTATCTATTGTAACAACACAACTAAAGTGCTTTAAAAAAAAAAAAAATCCTGAATGATAGTGACAAGTTCCCTTAACTGTGAAGGTTCACAATCAAAGGCCCTGATGTATTTGTTTACATTACCGTATTCTGTATGGATCTTTGACATTTATATTGGCCCACAGAGTTGAAAATGATTGTCACACTTTGGTTCTTTCACATGCTTGATCAGTTATGATTTTGCTCAGTACTTGCTTATTTGTTTAGTTTAAATGAAGTGCAGTCTAATCTCACTGAAATGGAAATATTTGCTGTGATCTGTAATTAGGTGTCAGTTTATTATGTATTTATTTTATTCAGATATTTCTAACCCACTCTATATCAGTAGATCTCAGGGTACGATACAGTCAATAAAAAAAATTCAACATAAACCAGTATAGTACCAAACAGTGCTATATCAATACCTACTGACTAAACATACACATTACAATGACACCAAAAGGGGAAGAGGAATGCCCACAGACTCCCAGTCAATGAGGGGCACACATAGAAGTGGCGCACACACAACAGTCTCTGACACAACTGGGAAAAGAACCCATAGGATGGTGTTGAAAGGAAACAGTCTTTCTAGTCCAGCATATTATGTATCCAAGGCCAAGAGAATAGTTATTCCTTTTTGCAAATGTAAATCTGGTTGAATTTTTCACCTCTGCTGGTGATTCTCAAACATGTAACTTAAAGGACTCAATGGAATACCAGCATTGTTTTGAATGCCACATTTAATGCTATCTCTTGATACAGATGTCACGTTCCATAACACTTGCCCTTTGTACGTAATCCCTACTCACTTATCTTGCTGATTATGTTTGGGCAACTCATTGTGGTATCCCACTGTGGAATTCTGATACAATATCTTGGAACCTAGATTGACACAGCAGCAAGGATAACTAAAATATCCAGAACTTCTAAGGAACTATTATTTTATGGTACTATACAAATAATTGGGACTAGCTCATTAAGTTTAAGACCATTAATTTTTATATCCATCGAACAACATCTTCCATTCAGTTTTTCTCACATAGTACAGACTTCACTGTTTGTTACCCTTCCTTTATATCCATATAGTATGAAATCTATTTTTCTACAAATCCTATACCTTGTTAGGGAATGGGTGGAGGTGATCCAAATGAAACTGAATCCCAACAGGACAGATAGCACAAATATAAATATCCAGAATCCCATAAAGTGGGTCTTTTGCCCTCTGGTAGCTTGCTTGTTGGTATCACTCTGTCAAGAAGAGGATTTCACCACATGTCAGGTGCAGATATGTGGAAAATGTGCAGTAGGATGTCTGGCAAGATGGTCATTTGCAACCATCCTAAACTAATAATGACTGGAACATTATATAGTTTGGAAGTAGGACATTTCTCATTGATAGGTTTCAGATGCCCCGGTCACAGTCATCTGCTCTGTTGTGATGCTTCTGAACCTTTGGCTTTTACTCTGCTTGGATCATCAGGTTGTAACTGCAATAAGGTATCCTTCCCCTAGTTCATCTAATGGAAAAACAGCAACCTTTTCGCTCTCAGATCAGGATCCAGTAACTAGTGTTCACATCACTTTGACCAGACCACAGTGATGTGCTCAGGATAGGGCTGCCTTTGAAGAATGTTCAGAGGCCACAACTAGTTCAGAACACAGGAGATCACTTGATTAAGGGGGAGGATCGTTGGGGAACATATTATACTTGTATTCCAAAGTCTGCACTGGCTTCCTATGGTCGTCTGGGAACAAGCCAAAGTGGGAACAATCCCTGGCCTAAAAGTCCCCCTGAACAGTTTGGGCTCAGTCTGTGTACCTCTGACAGAGAGGGGCCGCATTCTTCCCTATGTTTTGTCACAACCTCTAGCACCAAGCAAGAAGGCCCTCTTAACCAGATACCAGGTTTGAATGCAGACTAACTCAAGAAGCATTTTGTTGAGCGGCTCCTCTTAATTATGATGAGGGTTGCTAGATGAACAAATGTTGCTGCCTTATCCTGTCATACAGGGCTGGCACAAGCTCGCCTGCCATCCAAGACAGGAGAGCATACATGTGCCTCTCCACCCCACCGCATCCCCCCCCTTACCCTTCCATTGCTGCTGCTGCTGCTCTCTGAAGAGCTGTGTTGGCCATAAAAAGCTTCCATCACAGGTCTTCTGAGAGCTGATGAGACCCAAATGCCTGGCTCTAAGGGGGACCCTCCACAGAGCCAGGCATTGTGGAAGGGGGTGTCCCAGGAGAATGCCTGTACTGTATAGGTGACCTCCTGGGACACCCCCTCCCTCAATGCCTGGCTCTGTGGAAGGACCCCATCAGGGCCAGGTATTAGGCTTGGCCAGCTGTCTGAAGAGCTGTGCTGGCTGCTTTCTCTGGCCAATGAGGCTCTACAGAGAACCCACCTACCTTCTAGCTCGCACTAAGAGGATTCTCATTGTGAGACAGAGGAAAAGTGGCTGAGAGCAGCCACGCATCCTTTGTTTTGCTAAGAGTGAAACACAGGATGGGCTGCTGCTCCAGAGAGCCCTGCTGGTCCCCTTCTCCCACTGTGGCAAATGGTGGGGCTCTCTGGAGCACCCAGCGGAGATGGCTGGCCCTCCTGGCAGAGATGAAGGTGGGGGAGCAGCAAAATTTGCCACTCTTCCTGCTCTGCTGCCTGAAGTGAGGACTTCACCCTACCTCATGGGAGGGCCAGCCCTGCTCTCATACCATTGATCCATCTGGCCCAGTACTGTTTACTCTGACTGGCAGCAGCTCTCAGGCAAAAGTCTTTCCCAGCCTTGCTACCTGACATGCCAGAGATTGAACCTGGGACCTTCTGAATGCAAGGTGTGTGCTCTACTATTGAGCTATGGGCCTTCCCTAAAGCTAAGCGTATTTCAGCACTGTGTGAGAGATTTCTGTATGAGCACTCATTTAATGGCTGAGATAAACCAAGTACATGGTTTTGTTTTGTTTTACAATTACTGTATTTTATATTGCGATTGATAGCACAGGAAAACAACATTAGCCTTCTGGATAAAGCAGGATATAGGCTCAATTAAAAACAAGAACACCACATCCACTCCTACATGATTATTTCTAGTGGTGCTATGCACATGACACTTAATGCAGGAGCGTAGCTTAGGCTCTCTCTGAAACGCTATCTGTAGAGATTGCTTTTTAGACTAATAAATATTTATTTGAAAACATTTGTTACTTTGTCAACAGTGAAAATGGAAAGAAGTTAAGCCATGCATAAAACAGACATGGTCACTTGTCTTTTTCTTCTCCAAGGTACTGTGTAAATCTCAGGACATATTTCTTAGGTTTGCCAGCTGTAAATCTAGTCTATTCCAGCTGATAGGGCCACTACATATAGCTCCCCAGTGTTGTTTTATTGCATTAATAATAGGTTTCCTTGGAACAAGATGCTCGATATGATCCATGCTGTGAGGAACAGCATATGCATGATGGCAATAAGAACTAACAATATTCTTGAGCACTTGAATTCATTGACTAATGTCTGGGGGTTTCTGGGCATTTACCTCCATCTGCAGCTCCCTTTGGAAGCCTATTACAGTGTTATCCTGTATGTATGTGTGTGTGTACGTATGCACACACGTGCACACACACACACGCGCACACACACACTTAACGTCATGAGGTGCTTGGGTAGAAGCAATTGTACCTTTACACCAGAACAACAAGTGTGTACTGGTTCAGCACTGAAGACTACATGGGAAATACAGCATGAGGCGACTGTATAGACAAATAAGACAGTTTACCTATGCAACAGTATGAAGAAGTAAGTTTCTGAGGTGGTAAATGGACTGTACCAGTTCCGACTAACATTCATGTTTTTGAAACGTCACCCATGTGTATTTTTTTTTTTTTTACAACTCCTTGCAAATAGAAAACTAGCAGAACAGTGAGAGGCTGGAATAGAACATTTCTCCCTGATGTGTGTGTTTCCTACTTATAGGCAACTTTTTAATATGGGAGAGCATTGAAAATTGGGGGCTTTCTGACTTCAGACATATTTATGACTACTTCACAATTCCCTCTCAAGATTTCCCCCTCTCTTTTCGGGGTGGGGGGTGGGAAATAGCATCAAATATGTATGAGAACATAGGGGCAATAGAACAAATTCAGCATTATTTAAGTCAAAGCCTGAGCTAATGATCCTGAGAGAAGAGAACTCTTATTTATAGTACACATGGAGATTTTAGGATAAGAAGGGTCAAAAGGCCAGGGTACACATAATAGGACTGAACTATGGCTAAGAGGTCATGGGTGAGCTGTGGGATTGTCTATTCCCTCCCTTCACTTTCTTACCTCCCACAGCACCTTAATTACAGTTAAAGGATACACTTACACTGATGTTAGCTGTGAATTATGATAACCAACAGTCCTGTTTGACAAGGATTTGTAACCAAGGGTTGAAGCTGGTTAGCAAACTGTGGGTAAGAAGTTATTGTTAACTGCAGCTAATGTCAGTGTTAGGTTTAAGGTGAAAGGTGGAATTCCCTCCAGGGAGGGGAGCATCTACAGGAGAGAGCATGCAATCCTGTGGCCTTATAGTGTACACACCAACTGAAGTTTAAATCAAGTGAAAAGAATATGGGAATAAGCACTGTAATTCTAAGGTTACATGTCTGTATTATGCTGTTATCAAACTGAAAGATATTTCTATTGTTTATCTGTTGATTGTTTCTCTTTAGGAAAATCTATCAGCCTGTGTATTTAATGAATGAATACAGTAGCTTTCTGGCTTCAATGCAGAGTAATTATACAAATCCTGTTTTGGTAATATTGAACACAAAAATTATCACTTTTTGTGTTCTAAAAGGCTGTTTTTTTGCAGATCAGGAATTCTGGAAAGCTTGAGAGACTGTAATTTTCATTCATATATATATATATATATATATATATATATATATAAATGATTATAGCGTAAGGCTGAATTTTTGTACTTTTCTCTTTTATAATCTGGGCTAATTTCAGCACAGAATCAAATGTACTGAGATCTGCATTATATAATTAAATCCATGTATTTATTGGTTCCATGCTAATGCCTGAAGGATAAAGAAACAGCTTTGTTCAGCTCTGTGATACTGCTTCAGTGAATAGACGAAACAAATAATCATTGTAGCAGTGTACTGTTCTAAAAAGACTTAAAAAGGAGCCATGCAACTACAGAATATTTGCTTTCCATACTCAGAGCAGAACCCAATTCTCTCTCATGAGGTTATTCCTTTATGGCAGTAAGAATAAAACATTCTTGAAGGGTCTTGAATATTTTACTTTTGTTATAACTTTACTAATGTTTTAGGTTTGTGCAATTCTTCATGAGACTAGGATGTGGTAAAGCAGTACCAGATCCCAGAAGCCAACCTGTACTGCTACAGTATTCTCTTAATGGGGGCCTCACATGGAACCTGCTTCAGGAATTTCTCTTCAGTAATTCAAGCAACATAGGACGGTACATTGCCCTAGAAATTCCCTTAAAAGCGCGTTCTCCCTCTACTCGTCTGCGTTGGTGGCAGCCGTCTGAGAATGGACATTTTTATAGCCCATGGGTAATTGATCAGGTATGTAGTCCTTTCTGTTTTGCATCCTAAGTCCCCTTAGTGGAATACTTCCCCAGTTTACATATTTACTTGCAGGGTGGAACAGCACATTATGAGAAACACAGAACTGCTGCTGAAAATGGAGCGCTGCTGCTTTCCATATTCTCCTCCTTACCCTTGGTAATATGTGTAAAACTTACTCCATGTCGTGATGTCATTATCTTGTACATTTTCTTGCTGTAGTGCCATATTATTGACTGGTGGAAATGGGGAAGTGCACATCATGATGATGTCAGGATATGACACTTCACTACATGTAATGAAAAGGGGAAGGAAGAATTTGATTCAGGGATGCCATTTTTGATGGCAGTCTCCTGGTTCTCATAACATGCAGTTCCACCTCTCAGGAAAACATGTTCAAAATACATCATTATTAGGGGCAAGTTGAATCTCAACAGATGAAGTTGCCCTGGGACTGCAGGGCTGAAGGGAAGCACACACTGCCACCAGCTAGGACACCAAGAGCCACTGGGAGGTTGCACCATGTTTCCTATGAAGAACATCATGGTAAGGGAGGACCAGCCTGGCCTCAGCCATCAACCAGAGAGGAACAGCTGTAGGGAATTTGCCTTCCCCCCACACCCCCTGCCAGAAAGAACACTCTGCTCCAACTACAAGTTGCCCTGGGCCTGGAGAGTATAATGGCCTACATATTGAAAGTATAGCACTCCTGGGACTGCAGTACATACATTACGGGTGGAGGATCACATAACTGAATGTTCCTTCACATCAAAAAAAAAAACCCTGTCCATAGAAAACAGGCTTTATCTCTTTGTTTTTGATATATGAGAATATTCAGCCTCCTGATTCTAGTTTCTTAATCTGAATGTACAGATCAGCCCACAATAGCTTTGCCACCTGAACTCAATATTCCTCTGGAGCGTATTGTGATAAAAGCATTCCTAGAATTCTGGTATCAACAGTGACTGACTTACTTTTCACTAACTCTGGTTGTTAGACTTTGCCATCTTTTGTAAAGTACTATTCCAACTTACCAAACTTGACCTAGCCACATATTTATCCATCATCATTCCATCTTTGTGTCTGATTCATGCCTAACTATTTTTGGCTTTGCTGGCCATAAATTCTGCCTCTCTCTTAACTGTGGCATCAACAAACAAATTTCAATTTGGTTTAAATGCACTTTTTAAAAATTGGCATGAGTTAGTGGTGGAAGATCAAAATCACTGATGTTTTACATTGGTAGCCACTCTGGGAGCCCTTTCAGGATGAAAAGCGGGATAAAGTATGTCAGCCTTCCCCAACCCGTTGCTCTCCAGAAATTTTGGACTACAGTGCCCTGATAACTGATTTCTGATCATTGGCCATGCTGTCTGGGACTGAAGGGAGCGGGTGACATCTTTACAGAATAGGTAGCCTTGATAGATCAAACTAAAAGTCCGTTTAGGGTGCAATCCTATGCATGTTTAGGCAGAAAAAAGTACTACAACTCCCAGCATGCCACAACCAGTAGGGCTGGCTGGAGAGATGCTGGGAGTTGTAGGGCTTTTTTCTGTCTAAACATGCATAGGATTGCACCCTTAGACTAGCATTCTGATTTCAGCAATAGCTAGCCAGATTCATAGTCACTATTATGTCAATAAACTGAATATGACATATGCAGCTGCCTTAAACCGAGTCCGAGCATGGATCCACCAAGCCCAATATTGGCAGCTCTGACTGACAGCAGTTCTCCAAGGCTTCAGGCAGAACCCTTTCCTAGCCCTGTTTCATAGGAGATGCCAAAGATTGAACCTGAGATCTTAAGCCTACAGCCTTTTGCTTTCCATCCAGCAAGAAGTATTTGTTCATGGATCTTTTACTGGGGTCACTATCTAAATTATAAATCTCCAAAAATCTCCATAAATGCAATGGAAATGAGGGGTAAGTCTCTAAGCCTATTGTGTAGGACTTGGAAGCATTATATTTTATATGTTGTGATGTTTAATTCTGAGCCATCTGCCTCTGGTTAAGATTCTCCAACATATTTGGATACCAAATTTATGATAGAAACAAATGCCAGGAACACAAAACATAATTTTCTTTGCTTAAAGGGAAAAGAGTGTTGTTCAGAAATTTAAAGTTACTCATTGCATATTAGTTATTGTCAGAGTCAATAACATTAATTTGAATTTTTAAAAAGATAAATAATTGATTTTAAGTTGACAGTGGGGTGAAAGTCAGCAAGCTAAATTTTCATTAAATCTAATAGCAACAATTAAGTGCCTACTGTTAATTTAATCCTGGAAGCATTTGTACAGCTCAGAGTAACTGCAGGAGTACAGCTCTGAGTCCTTTATAAGCACTGCAGAGTACATTTTCTCTGACCACACTTGAGACAGAAGACAACTGCAAGCTTTAAACAGGACCTTTACTTAATACTAACAGGCATCTTACAACAAAATCAGGCAAAGTAAGTAGGCAAAAGTGAAACAAAAAAACAGCACCCCAAGTCCCCAACTCCCTACATGCCTTTTAGTAGCTTTTCAGCCAGTTATTTTCCCCTCCATACAGTGGGTTTTAACTAATGGCTGTTGCTTATTCCAACAATAAGTACATGTAATAGTTGTAATTCTTGAGTATTCCGAAGATTCAAGTAATTTTAGGAGTATAGTTGTATAGTCACAAGTCATAATTGTGTATTCAGAAGATCAAGAGGCCATTTGTACAAACGATTGCCTTTTATGCAGGTTTAGAAGATCTATATTGCACTGCAATTTCCCGACTTCCATACATGGGGTTCTGAGCTGTCCATTTCAGACTGCAAGCTCATGAAAATAAAAACTTGGAATGAATTTAGGAGTCATTTATTGCTTCTCCTTATCAAAAGTCAGAAAATCCTGAAATACTATCTTGCCTATTACCTCGTGATTGTGATTCCCTGGGCAGTTTGTTCCATAGCTCTATCTGCTTATATAATTGAGATATTATTAATATTCATGTTAAGTTTGTGCTCCTGCAGTTTAAAACCACCACTTCATCTTTGTATTACAGTGACATAGACAATTACTTTTTTCTCTCTTTGTATGACAACCTCTCTTTAAAAACAACTTTTTTATTTAGGTGTTTGAAATGAGATACACAGAAAGATAAATGTTAATGATAAGCAATTTTAGATGGCAAATTTCTGATAAAACCATGTGTTTGGCTGCTGCAAGCAACTTCCCTGGGCAACCCAGGAGATGTTCCCTAGCATCCTCTAAAATGTTACAAGGGATTCTCTGATTTTGAGAATCAGAATTATTCTGATTTTGAGAATCAGAATTTTTCTGATTTTGAGAATCAGAATTTTTCTGATTCTCAAAATAAATGATAATTGAATGGAGGGAAGCTCACAGAAGGAAAGTTCCCTGCCTTCCCATGCAGCTGCCTGTGTCCCCACAAAAGTATCTCTGGAGGGTGGAGGCCCTTCTAAATAATATGGAATGGAATGCAGGGGGCTTCTGGAGGAGGGCAGAATCACCCCCATCCCACACAGGGGCACAGGAAGCTGCAGAGGGTGGCAGGAGGGAATGGGAAGTCGTCATTTTGTGAACTTCTTTCCCTTGCATTAGGATCCAAGCAATTATTATTACGTAAATAATGTATTCCAGCTCCTTTTAATTAATCCTCAATTAAGTGTGTGGTTCAATGATTTACACTTTTAAGCCAGTTCAAGCCACAGAGATACAATTATACTGGTAATCAATTCATGACAACTTTCATCTACCACATCTTTCATGTATCCAAGCAAATATATTGCAAAGACATCTAGGTACAATTTAGAGGCAGGCATATTTAATAACTTCTGATACCTTCGATCAATAATTCTTAATTTTTAAACACCCCTTACCACATATTAAAATCATCTGAGCTTGGATTAGTACACCTTCAACATATATTAATAATCTTCCTTTTAATTGTAAAATTTTATCCAATTTTTCAGAGGGTGATGCCATTTATGTAGTACTTTATTTTGATTTTTGCTAAGATTAATATAAAATATTGAAGCATTTTATACATAGAATAGTGACTTTATATCCTGCTGCTACCTTCAGTCTTTCCTTACATGATTTGTATTTGAAGATTTTCATAATCGTTAATACTCTAACTAGTCAGTATTCTTCTTGAAGCCTGAATAAAGCTTCACTGGAATGCTTATTCAGTCCTGAATATGACTGGTACATGACTTAGATATATTTTCTACACTATTAGTCACAATTGCTCAGTTATCTGAGTGTTCTACTATCTGCATGATGCCACATCAAAAGCATTTAACCACTCACTTGACTGAAGGGGCAAATCAGGATCTTTATATTGTGCAGTGGTTACCTGATGGCTTCATCATATGTGCTTTCAGTTTGGGCAAACAAAAACTAATCAGCATGTACCAAATATAAGTTCCAGTAAAAGTCCCTTGTGTTAATTGGTCTCTTGTGTGAATCAGCAATGACTTGGCAATGTTTGTAAAAACAAACAAACAAAATGGTTATTTCAGCATCCAGTTCAACTTTCCTACAAGTTAAGTAAGCAAGCTCTTAATGTTTGTGTTCCAGATCCTTATTGGTGGAAACATCTCTGGTAACACAATCCTGGAAGATGATTTCAGTATGCTGGATAGCAAGAAATGGCTTCTCCACCCTGGTGGAACAAAGATGCCTGTTTGTGGCTCTACTGGGGATGCTCTGGTTTTTATTGAGAAAGCAAGCACCCGCTATGTTGTAACTACCGATATTGCTGTCAATGAGGATTCGTTCCTTCAACTAGATTTTGCTGCTTCTTGCTCTGTCACTGACTCCTGCTATGGTAAAGGATTCTGTATCCATCACATACTTGGCATTCTTCTCTGTTGTCATTGCTTGTTTTTTAATTCATCTGCACTATTTAATGAAAGGTTCAGAATCCAAAAAGGAATTTGTTGTTTCTGTCTTTCCATTCTTCATATTCCCCCATCTATGGTTTGCATGTATCAAAGATGAAACACACAAGAATTTTATATGCATATAAATACACTGAGGCTGATTTATAGATACCAGGTGTTGATGGAGACTCTGCTTGGGGAGTATCCTGGTACATAAACACAGCTGAAGCAGAATACGGTTAAGGGAAAGATCACTGAAGCCACCCTTGAGAAAGAAGACACAAGATCTCTTTCATGAACATTGCATAGTCCTAAGATTTTACATGTTTATATGAAGACAAGTAGGGGAGTCAGCACAGACTGTGCATAGGTATGCATGGTTTCTCAGTTTCAGGTATGTTGAATGAGCCTACCCAAGGCCTAATAGAGACATATAATTCCTATTATTTCTAACCCACTCCAGAGCTTGGGTCACACACCGATGTACGAGAGATTCCCCATTCATTTTAATGGTATACATCTGGCCCTCCCACTGAATGAATTAGGAAGCTCTTATCGAGGTGTGATCTGTATGGATGCATCAGCACTTTCTGGAATGGGGTGACATTCTTTATTCTGAATAGTACATATCTAGGACAAAGCAGCTTGACATTTCTAGCGTAGACCTCTTGTTCTGACATTGGTTACACTTCATTTTTCATTTTATAGCGTATCATTTTTTAAACAGTTGCATTTGCAGAGATCAAACTCCTACCTTAGATTTTGCATGCACCTGTATAAATTAGAGGTAAGTTACATTGGCATACAGCTGATTTAAACGAAACAGAGGAAGACTTGATCATGTATGTCAACTAACTGCAGGCAATTACTTCAGAGTGCTGCATAAAAATGGAAATGAGGCTTAAGGAAAATCCCTAAAGTAGATTAGCCAATTTGCTTATAAGTAACGAACCTATTTAAGCCTGGAAATTAACTACCAGCCCAAAACATAATCATTACACTTCGTTTTAGAGTTGCAGTTCATTACAACTCTGGCCATGTTCAGGGTGTTGTAATTGATCTGTTAGTTATCTTACCCGTTTTTTTCTCTTTTAGTTCTGTTTGCATCCTTAACCAATCATTATTTTAACTCGGAGCTTTATTGATCAGAATGGTCATCATCTAGATATGAGAGGGTATCACATTGATAATAATGAGTTAATAATATAAAAATAATGAATACCTACTTATAAAATATCACCATGTGAAAATGATTTAAACTGTATAGTATCTTTTAGGGCTTCAGACATTAAACTATTTTTTTAAACCCCATTCTTTGTAGCAGTATGTTTAGCAATCAAAAATTTAAACATATGCATGTCTAAGAAGTAAGTCATATTGAATTTAATGAGGCTTACTCTTAAGTAAATCTGTATAGGAATGCAAGCTAAGTGTTTAATTAAAGATTAGGTAAATTAGGAACTGAAAAATTGGATCCGGCTGACTAGCAGTTACTAGAGGCTAATTTGCACATCTGTGTTCATCGCTTTGTGATTGCAACAGCAATGGATGGCTTGTGTGTTTGAATTGCCATCACAGATCTAATGTAGAATGTTCTGTGGTACAGTTACACTCTAACAGTGTTTTTCAAAGGAGACAGTTCACACAATCAGCTTCTAATCATCAGGTGTTAAGGGATCAACATGTGAGAAATCAAGGGATATTCATAGATGTGTGATCCATCCCCTAGTATGATTATGATTACATCCTTCAAGTGAAATTTATAAGCACACAATTTGTAAAGAGATACGGTTGTTTCCTCTCTTTTTCACTCATCGTACCTCTGGGGGCGGGGTTGCATTTGTTCAAACTGTTACACAAACATTATCTCAGTAATCTTCTCAATAGCCATATATGGTAGACCAGTTTGATGAACCTCATATGGCAGATTCAGAGGAGGGCTGAAGCTGAGATGAAGCCCACTTTGAGAGTTTGTGGCCAAGGGAAGATCTGAACCAAGGATGTGTGCCAGATAGCAGTGTACACTGTTAGCCATAATGCTATACTAGTTCTCAATAATTATGTATCTCTCATCATGCCATTATCTTTTTTATTAGCTTTAGGGCACTATCTTATGCATGTTTAGACAGAAAAAAGTCCTAGAACTCCCAGTATTCCCCAGCCAGCCATGCTGGGAGTTGTAGGCTTTTTTCTGTCTAAACATGCATAGGGTTGCACCTGTCCTGACTCGGTCTTTGGTGCATGCATATCCCAGTGCAGGTGGCTACTCTGCACTACATCGCCTTTTTTTTTTACTTAAAATTTATAAAAACTGGCACTCAAGGTTGCTTTCAGTAGAATGCACACTCAGCTGTGCATCCAATTATGTATCCAAATGCCTATTCTTTTGAAAGAAATACAGTGCAGACAGACCATACACTGAGGTATATGTGTCCAACTACAAATGCTGTCTTAGGCTGCATTGCCTTCAATGGCATACACGCTTGGATGTATTACTTTGAAAGCAATGTGGTTCCCATAGGCCACTAAACATAGACCATTTGAATGAGTATTCCTACACAAATCATGACATTTTTTCACAGGTCTACACTTGTAACATTCTAATGTTGGACTATTATCGATGGGTCTGATCATATAATTTTTGTAGTAATTTAATGTATTTTAATATTTTTAGCTATTGAGCTAGAGTATTCAGTTGATCTTGGTGTCACGTGGCACCCAGTAATGAGAGACTGCCTTCCCACTAACGTAGAATGCAGCAAATACCATCTCCAGAGGATTCTGGTATCAGATACGTTCAACAAATGGACAAGGATTGTTTTGCCACTTCCTCCTTATACCAGGTAAATTGCATTCGGCGTATCCTTAAAATATCTGACGTAACCAATTTTGTAGTATATTATAAATGTGAAGCAGAGTGCCTGTTTTTTCATGTTGGCTATGTTATGCAGAGAAACAAATACAGATTATATATTTGTTCTTAATTGGTTTTACTGTTATTTTATTTTTGTCAGAAGCTCTCAAGGAGTAAATGTTTTAAATAAATGTTATACTAGAACTGGGTGGAATTACTGGGTTGGATCCAAAGGTTCTCTTCCATAAATGGAAGGCGCTTTCTCTGACGGACAGAGTCTTCCTCCAGTGGAAGTGCTCCTTCCATCACATGAAGGGAACCTTTTAATCTAGCCCATTATTTTTATATTTTAAACTGGAAACAAATTAGATGAAAATGGAGGCATGCATCCTATACAATATCAATACACATCTCATTATTGTGAGCTTGTCCAAGACAAGCTCTGAATTCTATCAGCTGATTTCGCTGGTGGCAGTTAAGACCAGTTCCCCCACCATAAAAATGAGAGACCTGAGAAATGTGATGTATCCAGGTTAGGTTTTATTCAGTTGTTGTTCATTTGGAACAGAAGTCTGAATCTGCAGAGAAAGTACCGTATGGCAGTCCCCAAGGTCTTCAAGAGACCTTGATCAATACACATAAAATGTGATAATTAAACATCAGCTTCTCCCTGAGTGCTTGTTGCAGTTTCAGCTTGAGGAAACACATCATCAGCATGTTGGGCATTCCCCAGGTAAAATTTATGGTACGGTCCTAGTAGTTAAGATGCTGAACTGCGGACCAGAAGGTCGGCAGGACAGCAGTTAAGATCCGAGTGCTGCGTGACGGAGTGAGTTCCCGTCTTCAGTCCCATCTTCTGCCAACCTAGCAGTTTGAAAGCAAGAAATTGCAAGTAGATAAATAGGTACTGCTTCGGCAGGAAAGGTAACAGCGTTCCGTGCACCTCAGTGTTCAGTCATGCCGGCCACATGACCATGGAAGCGTCTTCGGACAGCGCTGGCTCTTCGGCTTAGAAATGGAGATGAGCACCACACCCTAGAGTCGGACACGACTGGTTGGGGACACTTTTACCTTTTACCACTGGGAAGTTCTCCTGTGCAAACCCCATTTCAAATGAATGAGAACTATGCACGAATAGTATGTGTTCCTGTGCAATACCCATTCATTTTAATGTGATTTCTCTAAGAGAACCTCCTAGGGCCCTGCATTTTTAAATATAGCTATTATCAAATTCATCTTAACTATTAAACATATCCAATCAACAGGGTAGAACCAACCCCTTTTTCTTTATCTCTAAGATATACTTAATCTAACCAAAGGCTCTTCTGGCACTTTAGCAACTTCTTAGATGTTGAAGGTGCAAAATATAAATGCACTACATAAAATTTTAAAATAGCAGGCAATCTGTGTAATTGATGCCTTTTCACTTGAAGTACAAATCTAGCTTGGAGTTTAATGCTGCCATCTACTGTTGAATTTAAAACAACAACAACAACACACAAAACCATGCATTTAATTGGTTGGTTTTGGAACCAGCTAACTCTCATGCTTTTATCCCTGAAAGCATTTGTTTCATATTTCATCATATTCCCCACAGGTCCCAGGCAACGCGTTTCCGTTGGCACCAACCAGCTCCGTTTGATAAGCAGCAAACATGGGCCATAGACAATGTCTACATAGGTGATGGCTGTATAGATATGTGCACTGGCCATGGGAAGTGCACTCAGGGAAATTGCATGTAAGTATTGAATTCTCATGGGAAAGGCAGTGCTAAGGTTGCCAGGCCCTGAGACACATCAGGAGGAGCCTGGAAGCTGTGGAGTGATCATAGAATCATAGGGTTGGAAGGGGCCTACAAGACCATCGAGTCCAACCCCCTGCTCAGTGCAGGAACCCTGATTGTTCTCCCATCCAAGTACTAACCAGGGCTGATCTTGCTTAGCTTCTGAGATCATTCGAGATCAGGCACATCCAGCCCTTTGCTCGATAAACAATTCAGAAGCAAAAACAAAAAACACACACTAAAAGCACTAATAAATTAATAGCTGAGCAACAGATGAGAGAATCCTGAACTCATTAAAGCAGCTGCAAAAGGCCAGAACTTAAGTTGGAAGGTTAAGCAGAATTCAAACAATTACATGCAAGGTTGGTATGTCAGACAGGACCACATGTCTCATATGTTAGAGGGGGAAACCAGGTGAAATGGAACAGAGCCAGTGACACCTGATAAGGGTAGAAGAAGACACCTGGGAGATTAGGAGATGAATCTGGATGTACTTTGTGCTGCCGAGATGGAGATGATAGACATGGGACCTGAGCAAATAGCAACAGATTTCAAGCCAAGAAAATAGTCTGTCCCCTACATTCAGAGTAACTATGAAATGTTAGTACTTCATGTGGAGAGCATGAGAAGCCGACTAAAACCTTGGGTCATACTCTACCCACTCTAGACAGTGCTATAGATTCACATTCTAATTCTAGTTTGTGGTTTCAAATAGGAGGATTTGTTTTCTTTCTGAATGCAACCTTTTTCTTTAAAAAAGGGAGGAGAGTCAGGACTACCCCAAACAACTGCCTATGGCAATATTTTGTAACGGACAGCCATTTTGTTGCACATGGTGATACAAGGAACATTCCTTCTACTGTGCTACCTTTGTGAATGTGTGTGTGTTGTTCAGGAAAGGCGAAGAGGGTAAAGGAAGACTGGGGAGACGAGGGATCCCAAGAGCAACAGGAGAGGGAAAATGGGGAAGCCAAATAAGTTTGAGGGAAGATATGAACTTTGGAGGAGTTGAGCAAATAATAGCACATAGGGATTTTTGAAGTATTATTACTGAGAAGAGGAAGCAGTAAGTTTGGGCCTCCATTAGGAACTCCTGACTTCCTTAAAACAAGTTCTTTAGATGTGATATACTGCTTTCATTAGTTGTATCTGTCTGAAAGGACATTCTTTTAACGTTAAGCCAAGAGTCTTTCAAATATTGAACAGTTTCTGTAATGTATGATTAAACAGAATTAAGGTCATTCAATACAGACCTCACAGAATTAATGTAAGAACCATGGGAATTCTCCAAACATGTTTATAAATGAGACAAAAGAACTCCTTATTTTGTAGATAGAACAAAGACATGCTGATGAAATTGTTGCATACAGAATATCATTCCAGCTGAGTTCTCTGTTTGCCATCAATTACAGGTGTGATGAAAACTGGGGCGGACTGTACTGTGAAGAGCCAGAGATACCTCTTCCCACCCAACTTAAAGACAATTTCAATCGTGCACCTTCCAATCAGAACTGGTTAACAGTAAATGGTGGGAGACTGAGCACCGTCTGTGGAGCTGTGGCTTCTGGGATGGCTCTTCATTTTAGTGGGGTTGGTATTTTGTTCTTGTATGTGCTGTTCATACCACTGAGGTAGTTATTTTCCTTTAATGGTCATAGTATGTTTTTCTTTTCTTTTCAAGGGTTGCAGCCGTTTGCTGGTTACAGTGGATCTAAACCTAACTAATGCAGAATTCATCCAGTTCTATTTCATGTATGGATGTCTGATAACTCCCAACAGTCGTAACCAAGGAGTTCTCCTAGAGTACTCTGTGAATGGTGGGATTACCTGGGCCCTCTTAATGGAAATATTTTATGACCAGTTCAGCAAGCCTGGGTAATAAATATATTCTTGTTGCTCATACATAATCTGTCTTGATTATACATAGTTTTGTGTTTCAAGTCCCACTCTGCAGAGCTCTGAGTTCTTCATTCCAGTAGGTTGGATGGCAGTTAGGAGGACACTGACATCATGAAGTTAAGCATGTGAAAGACTTCATAGTATGTTGCCCATAAAATGGTCAGAATCAAATTTAAACAGAGAATGTATCTGGCAACTGCCCATCCCACCCATTTTGGGATCTCCATAAGGCTTGATTCTTTAACAATAACATTCGTTATTGAAAAGCTGTAACTCCACATACTTTGAATGAAATAACAGTTGAGTGTTTATGACTCTTAATGAGATGTGCGTGAACCTCAGTGGCTTTTGTACAGGCATTATAGTGAAGAGGAACTATGAGCATCCTGATACAGCAGTGGTAGGAAGATCCTTATACCCCATAGAGGTTCTGTCCAGTTTAGGCTGCAATCCTAAACACTCTCATTAGGGAGTCAATATGCATAGCATTGCACTACATATCTGCTTTTCATGCCAGTTGAACTGTCACATGGTAATCTGATTGTTTGAAACATCTACCCTTTATGACAGCAAAGCAAAGGATTTAGTATAACAGATAAAGGCCCATTATCATGTCAATGTGAATAATCATTATAATAACTACAATTACATAAGAAAGCACTTTGCATAAGAATTTGAATGTGGAATGTGAATTCCAGTTTTGCATAGAGCTTGAATGGGGTGCTGAAAAAATTCAATCTGGCCCTATGTCCAACTCATTAAAGGATTAAAATATTTGTTGTTGTAATCTGGTAAATAAAACATGTCCGCTGTATGTATCATTTATCATACAAGGAACATTGTCCTTATAATTAATCATCATCACAGCGATGTACACACAATGTACACAATATTTCCTGTCTCTGGGCAATTCTCAGTGTGCCCTGGCACAAAGGGAATGGAGCAGATCAAAGAACATGATCCCATGTCGTTTAGGGAACCATTGAACTGCTCATTCCAAATACATTTCATTTTTTTAAAAAAGTTTTCAGTAAAGCAGTGAAAGCATATGGTTTCATTATGGTCTCTAATTGCTACTTTTTTAGCTTTGTGAACATTCTTCTTCCTCCCGATGCCAAAGAAGTGGGAACCCGTTTCCGCTGGTGGCAGCCCAAGCATGATGGTCTGGATCAGAGTGACTGGGCTATTGACAATGTGTTGATATCAGGGTCAGCAGATCAGAGGACAGTAATGTTGGATACTTTCAGCAGTGCACCACTCCCGCCACACGAACGCACGCCCGCAGATGCAGGGCCCACGGGCAGGATTGCTTTTGATATATTTATGGAAGACAGGACAACAGGTAAGAGTTCATATGGATTAGGATCAATACAGATGTTATTTTCTGGCAGGGTTCCTGTGCCTTTATCAGCTGACGAGAAGAAGTTAGGCAGGCAAAGCTTTTCCCAACATGGAGACAAAGTGATAGGAAACGCTTCACCTCCATGAAGCTTTGCATTTTCTTCAAAGGCATAAGAAAGCTTCCCCCCTCCCCAAAAGGTTGTTACCTCTAGAACCAGGCATAGGAAAAATATTGATTTTATTCACTAAACTTTTAAAAAATATTAAAGGATTATTGCTGTGGAATGTATTTCTTCTATTATAATCCATTAATTGTTTAATAATTGAGTCATTTTTACTAATTAACACCTTTTGTAATCTTAATTATCAAATATTGTAGTTTTAAAATATTGAATATTATTTTCTTAATATTTTCTTAAGTGAATGAGCATTGGCTGTTCCATGATGACTGTTCAATTGAAAGATTCTGTGACTCCCCTGATGGCGTCATGATGTGTGGTAGCCATGATGGCAGGGAAGTTTATGCAGTCACCCATGATCTAACTCCTACAGAGAACTGGATTATGCAATTCAAGGTAAACTCCGCCTTGAGATGCTTATATTAACAGTCTTTAAACCGCACAACTGATCAGGAGCTTTCGAAGAACAGCTGAATGTGTGAAATGTACTGATCTGAAGGGCTAACGGTGCAATCCTATGTATGTTTAGATAGAAAGAACTCCTGCAACTCCGCACATGCCCCAGCCAACATAGCTGCACTGCCAAAAGCCACCCATCATGTCACAACAGATGGGCTCCCTGCACAGGGGTTGGGGCTATAGCATGGTCTGGCAGTGATCAGAATGAGTAAGCTACTGGCTGCATACAGAAGAGGATCTCCCTAACTCTCATCCCACTCACCACCCACCCACAGTTAAAATAGAAAGTCTACTTATCTATTTACTTTTATATATTTATTACATTTCTATACTGCCTAATAGCCAAAGCTCTCTGGGTGATTCACACTTACATGGGGCCACAGTCCAGATTGGAAGACGTCCCAGATTGGGGCCCTGCAACTTTTTTATCTTTAAAATAAAAGTAGTCAGTTTAAGCACACTTTTTTTTAAAAGAGAGAATGAATAGTTTAACGTATCATTTGGCCTTCAGTCCCTATATTTGTAAATTATATACAAAGCTCAAATGCTGCTGTCTCCCCCAAAGATACTGATCTTCTAGAGCTTCCCTGCTGAACTGGAAAAGCTCACTTGTAGATGTATCGCTCTTGGGCTTGGAAACATGAAGAGCACTGTATCTTAACAAGGGCTATGTGAGATGGTTCTGTAATTAATGAAGCTAGCATGAAGGGCATCCTGATAACTTTCCAGTCTTTTAAGTCAGAAGATCAAGGTTTCTCTTTTTGACTCTCTATTGACATGCAATAAAATCCTGGCACAAGCCTCTGTGTGCCTCAATTTTTCCCCTTTTAGACCTATAGATAATGCTGTCTTATAAATTTACATCAAAACCTAAACATTATTGTTTTTGCTGGGGGAAAAAATCTTCAAAACAAAAAAAAGTGTATCTCCCTTTTACACGTATTAGATTTCCATTGGATGTAAAACCTCAGAGAAAATTGTCCAGAACCAGGTCCATGTGCAGTATTCTACTGACTTTGGAGTGAGTTGGAGCTATCTGATACCTCAGTGCTTACCTGCTGAACCCAAATGTTCTGGGGGTGTTTCACAACCATCTGTCTTCTTTCCAACAAAAGGATGGAAAAGGGTAACTTACCCTCTACCTGAAAGCCTAGTAGGAAAGTAAGTATGAAATGACATCTAAGGTACTGATATTCCTTCAGGTTCAGTGTGACACTGTGGGTCTTCTAGACAAAGCTTTTCCCCCAGTGAGAGTAGCATTACAACAAGGAAGTACCCTGGAGAAGAGAGATTGCTGAAACCCAGTAGCATTACAACAAGGAAGTACCCTGGAGAAGAGAGATTGCGGAGTTTCATTGCCTCTGTACCACCATAGTGCTGTGATATGCATGCTGATACTGCTAATCCATTTGGAGTAGGAGAAGTCATCACAGGGAACAATACAATTTATATATGGATTGTGGGTGTCAGTGTATCTATTTCAAACATGCACAAAATCCTGTCTGGAGCATGCTTGAACTACAGGCATGATCTCAAAAGATCTGTACTTTGACTTTCTTATCTTATGGTAAAATGTGGCTAAATTAGTCCCATAGGGTTGTATCCAATCATGTCATTCTGCTAGTGCAAAGCTTCTACTGCTTGAAGAAAGCCCTTTCTCGTCCTTGCGCAAGTGTCCGACCCAATACTTTGATTCCGCTAGAGCAAGCTATTGTGCAACCAGTTGCACAAGGCATTGCACAAGCTGTTCCGGAAGTTGTTTCACAAAGCGTTGTACAAAATGTTCCACAAGCTTTCCACAAGGTGTTTCCTAGGTCACTGAGCCTTCATTAGGCCAGGTGTTGCTTGCACTAGTTGTGTTGTGCAATTATTAGTGGAAGAAAGCCAATTAATGGAACGACGCCAGTAATTGGGACCCTGACTGGGAACCTTATTTTGGGATTAATATTAATCAGTCATGTATCATTTACATAACCAGGTAATTTGCATTTCCTATATATAAAAATAAGATATAATATTAACATGATTAAAAATGTGTTATTGGAGCTACCGTTGTGGCTCCAGTAGATAAGATGATCAGTAGAATAAGGTTTCTATAATGTTAAATGAAAATTATGTAAAATTTCATGTTCACTGGCAACAGTTTGTGTTGAGTTTGTGTTGTTATGTTTACCTCTGGTATTTCAGGATGTTTTTAACTGTTTTACTGTTTTTATATGATTGACCTTAAGGTACAATGGGTGTGCAGATGGTACGTACATTTCACAAATAAAATAAATGTAAAGGATGATAAAGTTGGAAGGGACCTCAAAGGTCATGCAGTCCAACTCCTTGCCAATACACAAAATCCACTACTACAGCATCCCTGATAGATGACCACGCTGCTTCACCTTCTGAAGCAGTCTGTTCTACTGTCTAACACCTCTGATGGTCAGAAAGTCCTTCCTAATGTTTAGTCAAAATCCTTTTTCTTGTAAATTGAACACATTGTAAATATTTATAAGGAAATATGTTTAAATTATTGTGGGTTGGATCCAGATTTAGGTGTGTACAACTGAGCTGGTGGAAGCAGACTTTTCTGCCCCTTCCTCCCTGTGGCAGCCTTTCCAACCCCCTGAAAATGCTACACAGAGAGTTGGGGACCCTGCTGAATGAGGAAAGCTGTTATGTTGTGGGAAGGGGAGATCCCCAAAAATAGGGTGAGGCACCTTCCATGAGATCACAAAAGGCAGGTCCTGGATCCAACCCCTAATCTTCTGTTGACTGACATGTCCTATAGCCATAAACCTATCTGTGCATATTATTTGTGTAATGAATTTTGCTTATCTTCTCTGTTTCTCTTTATGTGTTAACTTAGCCCAGTACGGTTTAGGTTCTATCAGAAGTATTCTGATATGCAGTGGGCCATTGACAACTTCTATCTTGGACCTGGTTGTGTAGACAACTGTAAAGGCCATGGAGACTGTCTGAAAGAGCAGTGCATCTGTGATCCGGGTTTCTCTGGTCCAAACTGCTACTTGACTCAAACTTTGAAGGTAATCTAGATATATATTTGGTGCAGACAGTACTGAAAAATATGTATAACAGAAAAGTATGTTTTGGAAGTGTTTTAAAAACTAGGTTCACACCTATACTAGAATTAAGCTAGTCACACACGTACCAAAAATGATTTAAAAATATAACAGTAAATCTTTCTGTTTATCTTTGTTTGTATCTCTAATTAAACAAATGTGATTCTAGTATTCCAATAAAATCTACCTCACATATAAAATAACCCTTGACACACTATAGGAAAAAACACCCCACACTCATATTTTCCTAAGCTACTTGTTTAAAAAGGGGGCAGGGGGCGGGAAATCTGAGTTAGTGACCAGATTCTCCAATGTTACAATCCTTTTAACAGACTTTCCTGAAGGAGCGCTTTGACAATGAAGAAATTAGACCAGATTTATGGATGTTTCTGGAAGGAGGCACTGCTTGCATGGAATGTGGGATTCTAGCAGAAGACACCGCTCTGTATTTTGGAGGCGCTACTGTGAGACAGGCTGTCACTCAAGACTTGGATTTGCGGGGTGCAAAGTACGTCAGGTTATTCGATAGAGCTGAACATAGCTAATACATTTTAATAAAGACTACCTTTAAATAATGACAGAGCAGCAATCTAGATCGGTGTGGGAACAGACAACGCTATATTAATTTTTTACCCTTGAGCCACCTATTCAGAGTCAAGTGAAGAAAGAAGGCAGTACTTATGCTCCCAGCTGACCAAATCAGTTCACTGACCGGTGTGAAAAGAGTTGTTAAATCATTTTCATCCACAATTTCATAGCTGTAGAAGACATAATGCATATTGTGAGCTGTTGCTACTCAGTAGCTTCAATCCTGCATGCATTTTTGGTTGAAATCAATAGTTTTGAGTTTATTAACTAGATGCAGAAGTTCAGCCTAGAAAATACAATATGTAAGCAGAAGCAGGGTAGATGAGGAATGCTTTGAAAGGCTCAATACAATTGCTATTGTACAGGTAGACACATGGGCAGTTAGTGCTCATCTGGTTTCCCAGATGGAAAGGACAAAAAGACTGGTCGGGGGGACAAGACAGAACTGCTGTAAATGAGATTGGTATTTGAGAAACCTGAATAGTAGTTCCAGCACATTTCATAACCACAAAATGCTCTTAAGTCTTATGTTGAAGCCCAAAATCTACTCAGAAATAGCTTTAGTGATGAAGATATTCTAAACTAAATCCCATTTGAAGGTACTTCATATAGAAACGTGGCACTCACTTAAAGCAGCCAGCTTTAAGCCTATGTATAGGGCCCTAAAATGGGCAAGAGTGTGTCTCCTAACACCATATCAAAGATAGTTTAGGGAAGCAGCTATCAATTTCAGAAAATCTGGGCTGCTTCTAATCCAGTGTTTTGTGTTTTCTGAGAGACTTTTTTTTTAATAATTACATTAGCAGGTCCCAATAGACGCATAATGGCAGACTGTATAGTAAATTTCTAGGATGGATTATTGAACAGGTTTCTAGTTTCTGTTCAGTTTTGTTTCTGGAGGCATCCATGCTAGAAAACCTGTATGGATTACTAATCCATGCCTTACATTTTGACATTAAAGGCACTCATATGATTGCTTAAGAAGTCTTTCTAAGAGTGCAAGAAGTTATGTTGGAAGTAGCTCTCAGAAACTGGTCTTAGTTGACAATTACCAACAAAGGGCATAATCGAACCAGCAACTAATGAACAATGGGATTCCCAAAGATGTCATGTGAAAGAAGGAAGAATGTGTGCTATGTAAGTCTTATAAGGAAATGCCCTTGCACAGAATTTCACCTCAGTGTTACTGTAGGGCAAAGGACCTACTCACTTTGGTCCTTCTGGGTCACAAATGTCTTTATTAGCACCTTAACAAATTGGCTAGATGTTGCAGCCTTAATAGCTGAAGCCTCCCTTAGCTCCCATCAGTTTTTGGCTGGGGCTCTAGCCTCAGCCATGATTGTTAGGCCTAATCTTAATTAAAATAGTTGAGAGTTGACTGCACATACAACTAAAATCCGGCTTCTTTCCCCCTTCATAGGGGGAAAGAAAGGAGAGAAAGCTAATAGTTGACCCCCTTACCAAAGGGCAGCAGGACAAGCCTCAGAAGTATGCAGGACTGAATCACTCAGCAGCTTCCTCCCAGTCCCCACCCACTCTCGCCTGCCAGGAAAAGCTGATTGGAGACAAGAGCTTTCCCCTGCAAAGCCCTGAGAAAGGCAGCCTTTTTCAGTGGTCAGCATGGAAAAACGCTTATCCGCAACCCAGGAGAGGGCCTGGGGAAGAAGCTGTTGTGCTGGATAGGGAACCCCTGCAGGCTGGAGGTTCTCCATTCTTGGTCTAGTGACTGTGGACCCATTTGACAAGCAGTGCTACCCCCACTAGGAGTGAAAGTGAGCCACCTTGATCAAGCAGCAGTTTGCAAGAGCAGTGGAGCAAGGGATAGCCCCATTGCGCATCCCCACCTGCCCCACTTCAAAGAGAGGGACAGACAGCTGGCCATGACACATTGTGTAGAGCACCTGTTCATCACTGCTGCCACCCTGTTACAGGGGCAGGAGGAGGAGCGAGCAGGCCCCCCCACACACACACACACACAGACAAAGAGGAAGAGCCAAGTGGGCATCTGCCATGGAGCGCGGTGCAGAGTGCCTGGCCACGATTGCTGTAGCTGCACCATGGCAGGAGGTGGAGGCACATCATGTGGAGGAGCCAGGCAAAGCATAAGCAAGGGAACTGCATATGCCACTGCTTATCTGTGCAACCTGTGCTCACTCGCCCTTTGTTAGCAAGGACTCTTAGCTGTCTAAGCTATTCGCGGTGGCAGAGGTCTTTGCCAGCCAGCCACCAAGGATTCCCTCACACCCATTGCAGCAGGAATAAGGAGTGGCAACATATCAGGTCCCCAGTAGGTAAGTGTGTTTGGGATTTATCCATTAATGTATTTTTGTCCTGTACAGTGGAAGGAAAGAAGGAAGGAACAGGAAAGAGATTTAATAGTGAAGTTTCTTTGACTTGATGATCATGCAGAATATGGAGGCATATGGGTAGGACTGGGGGAAATGAGAAGCAAGAGGACAGCATGCTCAAATTTTGAATTGTTAGTATGCGTTCTAGGTGTTTCTCTCAGTCTTCAAGATTTAGCTCCCTCCCCAGGGTCTCTGTAAGTCAAATCTCCAGCTCTAGATGTGTAAGGCACCATGCAATGTACAAGTAACTATTTTACATGGGCTTATTTTGAACTTTTTATAACATATTGTAAGACAATTACATTTTTTAAGTAGATCTATTTTTATGGTTTTATTTTATTATGTTTCTATTCTGCCTTTCCTTCAGGAGATAAAGATAGCATACAGGATTCCTCCCAACCCCATTTTTATCCTCAGAACAAAACTGCAAGATAGTTTAGGCTGAAAGGTTGTGACTGGCCAAAGGTCATCCTGTGAGGAATGTTGGGATGGGGGCAGGATTTGCTAGTCAGCCTCAGGCAGCAAAATATTTTGGCTGGCCCTGCTGGGAAGGGACAAGTGTTCACTAGTCCTATTCCAAAGTATTTGGGACCTGGGAATCCTTATGATTTCCTTTCCAGGCAAAGAGCTTCTAATACAGGCCTCATATAACCAGCAAAATTTCAGGGATCAATAAGGACTCAGTACAGCTTAGTTTCAATTCTGTATGTATCTTACTCATGCCGTGCAACTGACCTAAGAGTTCTTACTTGTTAAGAGTCAATAGTGCTTCCTTTAGTAACACTTGTGTGGGAAAATATTTACTATTTTTTGGTTCCATTTGATTTTATGATTACCCCACCAATATGTTTTCCTTCAGATTTTTACAATATTGGGGAAGAATTGGGAGTGAAAATAACATGACAACATGTCACAGACCAACGTGTCGGAAGGAAGGAGTTCTGCTAGATTACTCAACAGATGGAGGCAAGTGTCTATTTTAATTATATCTAATAAATATTTCTGCTTATATTTAAGCTCCTTAACCTTAGAAAAATATGCTGAGGAAGAGCTTTGCCTGTAGGGGCTGAATTCTTGCTCTCAAAATGTAGCTCCTTGAAAGTTCTAGTCCTCTAAAGTCACTGGTTGTAACAGTGAGCCCCTCCCTACCCCAGTGCACTCAGTTGGTATTCCCCCCACCCATCCTCCCACTGTTTGTGCTAGCAGTGCAGGTTGTGTCAGGGGGGCAGTGAATCCTCCCTGCGTTCCAGTAAGAACTCAAAAGGAACTAACCACCTTGAATAGCTTTAGATAGCTGCAAAGGAGCTTTGCACCTTGGATAGCTCCTTCAGAGTTTTGACTGGTTCTGACTGAAACCCGGGGCAGATTCACTGTCCCACTGACATCAGAGACACCAGCCTCCACAGTGTGCTGGTAACACACATTAAAAAAATCACATGACAGCTTAAATATTTGCTATATGAAAGTATAAGCCAGTGTAAACAGGCCAGTTGATTGAAACCCTTACGTTTATCCAGATATTTTGGATGTCTTTCATGCCGTTTGCATAAAGTTGTACCATTTTAAGAAATATATTTTCATACCTTCATTACTCCTGTCCTTGAACAATGTTTTCCTGCATTCCAGAAGGAATGGGATGAAATGTTCTTACTTGTACTGACATTTCTTATTAAAGACACTAGAACTGCTTATTCTTAAGGGTTATTCAAATAAGTAAGAATTCTTCATTGTTATAGAAGTGTTATTTTGGGGGGAAATAAAAAATGTTATGTTTATTTTTCTACTCATTGTTTGAGGAGTTCTTTATTTTTCATTGTTTTTAAAGCATTCCAAAGACTGTCAGCATTAATAAATGGTTAAAATGAAGCATTTCCACTGTTTTGGTATTATGATGTTACGAGTCATAGTGGGATGCAGGCATACATGATTATTACTCCAACAGTTCTATGCAACCCACTTAATGCAAATCTTTAGAATCAAGGTATTAGTAGGCAAGTGCTGTACAGCCCATACCTTACTTTCTTTTAGAATAACTCTTGGGAACTAGATGATGATGATGATTCTAATTTTATAGAAGGGCATATATCATTATGACTGACTCAGAGCCACTCACTGAACCATGGTGGAGCTGCTATTTGAATGCAGGTCTTCTAGACCCAATTCAACATGGACTCTAATTGAGTAGTTGATTAGTTTCTTGCTTTACCTTGAATCCTTGTAATGTAGGAATATCTTGGACATTGCTCCATGAGATGGATTATCAGAAATACATCTCGATCAGACACGATTACATACTGCTCCCAGAAGATGCTCTGACCAATACAACCCGTCTGCGGTGGTGGCAGCCATTTGTGATTAACAATGGAATTGTGCTTTCGGGCTTTGATCGTGCTCAGTGGGCATTGGATAATGTACTGATCGGAGGAGCAGAAATCAATCCAAGTCAACTGGTAGATACATTTGATGATGGTAAGGGTCAAGTGGATAACCATTTTTTAAAACTTGATGTTATGTTGACTGATGGAATGTCAAGGTCGTATCTGCATTTTTATTTAAACAATGTATGGGGAGCTTTTTAAAGAAATTGCTCCAATTTTTCAGGGTGTTTTGCTCATATATGTTAAACACTTTTTAAAATTAATGTTATTATAGAACAATTATAAGGGCGCAAGCCTGTGGGGATAGTTGACCGCCTCTGAACTTGGAGGCAGCCGACTATCCAATGCAAGGTGGGTGAAGCACAGAGGATATCCCCTCCTCAGCACTCCAGCTGCCCTGCATTTGCAGCTAGACAGCCAATTTCGTGTTGGAGTGGGGGGAGCCTGGACAGCACATAGGAAGCAACGTAACAATGCTTCCGCAGTCTCCTCCCCTCCCCGCCCCCGGAAACACCCCCTTTTCACCCACTCCATGCTGCTCTTACGAGCGCAGAGATGGGGATGAACCATGCTGCCTGGGAGAAGACAGGGAGTGAGGTTTCTGGGAACCAAAAAATCATGAAATGGAATAGTTTTAACACAGTTTGTACTGTCCAATGAGATCATGGCTGATCCCAAAAGTCAGCAAGGTTAGGCAAATGATGGAGCCTAGAAATACACAGAGGGGCCCATAAGGTGAGTGTGCCACCACTCTTTCTTTTCCTAAGACTTCTGGGAAGGTCAGAAGCAATATAAGTCTCTCTGTCACTACTTCTGATGTTCTGAATGTCCAGCATGAGGTGAGAGATCTCACAATTACACACCCCTTCTCAGAGATCTGGTGGAGGAGGTGTGCTAATTTACAAAGAGTTTGACCACAACTTTGGATAGACTGTGGCTAGGATGTCCAGCTTTATCTGCCTGTCAATCTGCTTTTTGGAATATTTTATCATTATATCATGAATATCCCCAAAATGCTTTCTCAGTTCGGTGTGTGCCTGTACATTATGAGACTTCCCATTAACTTTTGTCTAATTGATATCAACAGAAGGCATTTCCCATGAAGAAAACTGGAGTTTCTATCCAAATGCAGTCAGGACTGCAGGATTCTGTGGCAACCCATCATTTCATCTCTACTGGCCAAATAAGAAAAAGGATCAGACACACAATATCCTGTCCTCTCGGGAACTCATTATACAGCCAGGATATATGATACAGTTTAAAGTAAGAAGAAGCTTCTCTTCATTCAAAGTAAAATGTTGACTGAATCAGATTTGCCATGAAATTCTGACAGGTCCAAGTGGGAGACTGAGTTCATATTACCATCAACTATTTATTGTATATGGCTTATTGGAATGTACGGGTCACATTAGTGCACCTAATAATAGCATTGTAGTAACATCAATACATAAGTGTTATTTCAATTCAAAGAGTACTGTCCAGTCTTTGGGAATAACTAGAGGAAAGGAATGACTTATTGGGTTCTGTTAACCTGAATGGCAATGCTTCCCCTGAAGGAAGCCATTTCTGTTCTCACAAGTGGGATGTCATTATCGCAGTACTGCCATTGCTAGGGTGTCGATAAACTGAAGAAATGTTTAGACTGTCTATTTGGTTGGAAATCTTGGGTTTACACATGCAGTGATCTGTCAGAATGGGCACTGAGAAAAGATTATTCCAGTCAAGGGAGAGTCAGAGAGAAATCATGTCAAAGCTGGTGGAAGAAAATTGTAACACATTTTAATTGTTTCAGATTGTGGTTGGCTGTGAAGCAACATCTTGTGGAGATCTCCATTCTGTAATGCTGGAATACACCAAGGATACTAGGTAAATCACAAAACGTATGGTCACAATGGGAGAAGTAAATTTTAATGGTTCTTAATTTTTTATTTTATGTACTTACTATATATATACACACACACACACACACACACACCTCCCTCCCTCAGTACTCATAAAACTTTGTTGTTCGGTCATTCAGTCGTGTCCGACTCTTCGTGACCCCATGGACCATAGCACGCCAGGCCTTCCTGTCCTGCGCTCTCTCCCGGAGCATGCTCAAGTTCATATTCATTGCATCAGTGATGCTATCTAGCCATCCCATCCTCTGCCGTCCCCTTCTCCTTTTGCCTTCAGTCTTTCCCAGCATCAGGGTCTTTTCCAGAGAGTTTTCTCTTCGCAATTAGGTGGCCAAAATATTTGAGCTTCAGCTTCAGTATCTGTCCTTCCAATGAGCAGGCAGGGTTGATTTCCTTTAGGATTGACTGATTTGACCTCCTTGCAGTCCAGGGGACTCGTAAGAGTCTTCTCCAGCACCACAGTTTGAAAGCATCAATTCTTCGGCGCTCAGCCTTCCTTATAGTCCAGCTCTCACAGCCATACGTTACTACTGGGAAAACCATAGCTTTGATTATGCGGACCTTTGTCGGCAAGGTGATGTCTCTGCTTCTTACTATGCTGTCTAGGTTTGCCATAGCTTTCCTCCCAAGGAGCAAGCGTCTTTTAATTTCATGGCTACAGTCACCGTCTGCAGTGATCTTGGAGCCCAAGAAAATAAAATCTGTCACTGCTTCCATTTCTTCCCCTTCCATATGCCAGGAAGTGATGGGGCCAGATGCCATGATCTTAGTTTTTTTAATGTTGAGTTTCAAACCAGCTTTTGCACTCTCCACTTCCACCCTCAACAAGAGGCTCTTTAGATCCCCTTTGCTTTCTGCCATTAGGGTGGTATCATCTGCGTATCTGAGGTTGTTGATAATTCTCCTGGCAATCTTAATTCCAACCTGTGATTCATCCATCCAGGCATTTCTCATTATGCACTCTGCATATAAGTTAAATAAGCAGGGTGACAATATGCAGCCTTGTCGTACTCCTTTCCCAATTTGGAACCACTCGGTTGTTCCATGTCTGGTTCTTACTGTTGCTTCTTGACCCTCGTACAGGTTTCTCAGGAGACAGGTAAGATGGTCTGGTACCCCCATCTCTTTCAGAATTTGCCAGAGTTGGTTGTGATCCACACAATCAAAGGCTTTAGCATAGTCAATGAAGCAGAAATAGACGCTTTTCTGGAATTCTCTTGCTTTCTCCATTATCCAGCAGATGTTAGCGATTTGATCTCTAGTTCCTCTGCCTCTTCAAAACCCAGCTTGTACTTCCGGGAGTTCTCGGTTCGCATACTGCTGAAGCCTAGCTTGTAGGATTTTGAGCATAACCTTGCTGGCATGTGAAATGAGCGCAATTGTATGGTAATTTGAACACTCTTTGGCATTGCCCTTCTTTGGGATTGGAATGTAAACTGACCTTTTCCAGTCTTGTGGCCACTGTTGAGTGTTCCAAATTTGTTGGCATATTGAGTGCAGCACTTTTAACAATATCATCTTTTAGGATTGTAAATAGCTCAGCTGGAATACTGTCGTCTGCGCTAGCTTTGTTGTTAGTAATGCTTCCTAAGCCCCACTTGACTTCACTCTCGAGGATGTCCGGCTCAAGTTCAGTGACTGCACTATCATGGCTATCAGGGACATTCAGATCTTTCCTGTATAGTTCTTCTGTGTATTCTTTCCACCTCTTCTTAATCTCATCTGCTTCTGTTAGGTCCCTGCCTTCTTTGTCCTTTATCATGCCCGTCTTTGCACAGAACGTTCCCTTGAGATCTCTAGTCTTTCCCATTCTGTTGTTTTCCTCGATTTCTTTGCATTGTTCATTTAAAAAGGTCTTCTTGTCTCTCCTTGCTATTCCCTGGAACTCTGCATTCAGTTGGATATATCTTCCCCTTTCTCCCTTGCTTTTCGCTTCCCTTCTTTCCTCAGCTACTTGTAAAGCCTCATCAGACAGCCACTTGGCTTTCTTGCATTTCTTTTTCTTTGGGATGGATTGAGTTGCTGCTTCCTGAACAATGTTACGGACCTCCGTCTATAGTTCCTCAGGGACTCTGTCTATCAGGTCTAATCCCTTAAATCTATTCCTCACCTCCACTTTATATTCATAGGGGATATGATTTAGGTCATACCTGAACGGTTTAGTGGTTTTCCCTAGGTTCTTCAATTTCAGCTGAAATTTTGCAACAAGAAGCTCATGATCTGAGCCACAGTCAGCTCCAGGTCTTGTTTTGACTGACTGTATAGAGCTTCTCCATCTTTGGCTGCAAAGGACATAATCAATCTGATTTCGATATTGACCATCTGGTGATGTCCATGTGTAGAGTCGCCTCTTGTGCTGTTGGAAAAGAGTGTTTGCTATGATCAGCGTGTTCTCTTGGCAAAACTCTATTAGCCTTTGTCCTGCTTCATTTTGTACACCAAGGCCATGCTTGCCTGTTATCCCAGTGATTTCTTGACTTCCTACTTTAGCATTCCAATCCCCTATGATGAAGAGGACATCTTTTTTTGGTGTTAGTTCTAGAAGGTGTTGTAGGTCTTCATAGAACCGATCAACCTCAGCTTCTTCGGCATCAGTGGTTGGGGCATAGACTTGAATTACTGTGATGTTGAATGGTTTGCCTTGGATTCGTACTGAGATCAATCTATCATTTTTGAGATTGTACCCCAGTACTGCCTTTCCCACCCTTTTGTTGACTATGAGTGCTACTCCATTTCTTCTAAGGGATTCTTGCCCACAGTAGTAGATATGATGGTCACCTGAATTAAATTTGCCATGCTTGTCCATTTTAGTTCGCTGATTCCCAAGATGTCGATGTTCAGTCTTGCCATCTCATGTTTGACCACCTCCAGCTTACCTTGATTCATTGATCTTACATTCCAGGTTCCTAAACAATATTGTTCTTTACAGCATCGGATTTTCTTTGCACCACCAGACACATGCACAGCTGAGTGTCCTTTCGGCTTTGGCCCAGCGGCTTCACTCTTTCTGGCACTACTTGGAAATACCCTCTGCTCTTCCCCAGTAGTATATTGGACACCTTCCGACCTGAGGGGCTCATCTTCTGGCGTCATCTCTTTTATCCTTGTGATACGTTCCGTGGGGTTTTCTTGGCAAGAATACTGGAGTGGGTTGCCATTTCCTTCTCCAATGGACCACATTTTGTCAGAACTCTCCGCCATGACCTATCCGTCTTGGGTGGCCCTGCACAGCATAGCTTATGGCTTCACTGACTTACGCAAGCCCCTTCGCCACAACAAGGCAGTGATCCATGAAGGGGTCATAAAACTTACAAATAGATTAATATACCCAAAGAGTAAAATCCTTCACCCACAGAGCAGTCCAAATATAAACATAAGAATGAATAAATAAAATGAATGAATGAGTAGCTAAAGCTGGCCTAATACAAATAAATAATTGCATATCTATTTGAAATCTGATTAGTATTCTTAGATGATTCAGTAAAACTGAGAAAAGGGGCCTATGTGATCAGAAAATCTGCAGGACTAGGCTGATTCCTGCCTATCTTCATATGGCGTATTATTTTTCTGTAGTTGTTTGATTCTCTAATAATACTGGTGATACGGCTTAGCAGGGCAATATGATAATGCCTGTGTTTGGACATCACGTTAAACTATGGTTTAGTAAGATGTGAATTAACCTGGCATCCTCCTGGAAACACACACTCCGCCCCTCTCCTCTCCTGTGGCTGGGAGGAGGAGTTTGAAAGCTTGTCCTTCTACTTTTGTTTAACCAAGCTTGCAGTGTTGTCCAGTTCCAAGAATCTGGTAAATCCTTGGTATGGTCAGTTTAAACAAGCTGGCTTCAGAAACCATAGTTTGACATTGGCTTGCCTGAGACTAACCACAGTTAATGTTAACCACAGTTTGTTGGCCCAAGCAAAATGACAAACAACCATTAAGTGAAAGCAGAACTTTCAAACTCCTCTTCCTCCTTAGCCGAGGAGGACTGGGCAGGGGGAGCCTATGTGAGCCGTGTAGGAGGCTAGGTTTATTCACATCTCATTAAACCAGCCTTGCCCAATGTGGGATCCTCTAGATGTGTTTGGCTACTGCTCCCATCATCCCCAAACAGTGTAGCCAGTTGCTGTGCTGACTTGGGATGATGGGAGCTGTAGTTCAATGCACCTGCATGGTGCCATGTTCAGAAGGCTACATTAAACTATAGATAGGCAATCTGGTGCCCTTCAGAGGTTGTGGGCTACAACTCCCATTAATCCTTTACCATTGGCCATGCTGGCTGGGGCTAATGAGACTTGTAGTTCAAAACATCTGGGGGGCACTGGGCTGCCTGCTAAACTAGCATGATATCCTAATACAGCAAATAATTTTTTATGCCTGGAAGGGCAAGTCTCATTTTGTACTAGCTTCTGTAGAACATTACCATCTATTGTCAATTCAACATTTAGCTGATATAAGCCATTATTACAGTGTAATTATAGAAGACTAAATCAATATCAGATCAAATTCACTAGTCAAGCAAGGAGGAAAGGCTGATTCATGTATATAGCTTGATGACTTATCACTTAATTACCTTCGCTGAATGTCTTGTTGTTCAGTCGTTAAGTCGTGTCCGACTCTTCGTGGCCCCATGGACCCATAGCACGCCAGGCCTTCCTGTCCTCCACTCTCTCCCTGCCTTCTTTGAGAAGTATTATAGTTTGTGGGAGGATGTGAAATGATATGAGAGCTCTGTCTGTTATGATGGCCATTTCACACATGCACATTATCACTTGACATTGCAGTTATTGAGTGAGCCATGAACATGCATGTGGAACTCACTCGTAGAATTCGCAGGCAAAATCTCCTGTTCAGAGGGCCCGTTTTTACCAGATTTATTCCAGTACTTCTAGACAATGCTCCTATGTTCTGGGCTAGGAAAAGAAAATCCACGATTGATCAAAGAACACAGAACTTCACTGTTTGTCTGTTTGTAACTTCGAAAATATTGTTTAAGATAATTTTTAAAATACACACATTTCCATGAGCTTTAGTAGGTACTTGGCTTTTTTATTATTGTGTTCACTTGCCCTAACAATATTATTTCCTTTACTTCCTTCAGGTCAGATTCATGGCAGCTCGTCCAGACGCAATGTCTCCCATCCTCTTCTAATAGCGTTGGCTGCTCCCCATTTCAATTCCATGAAGCTACTATCTATAATTCCGTCAATAGCTCCACTTGGAAGAGAATAACTATCCAGCTGCCTGATCATGTCTCATCCAGGTAGGTTACTGAAAGGTCATTTCACTGCATTGCTATAACATTTCATCGTTTAGCTGGCACTGGTTGGTGGTTCACAAGAAGAGACAAATTAGAATAATTATTAATTTGGAAATAGTTCCCCTTAGTAAAAATAAATAGTGCCTACCCTGTATCTACCCTGCTGAGGGCTTCAGACAACATGATGCTTCATTACTTATGATATATTGGGGGGAAATAAAATTTATGGTTTTAATGCCCTGTGTATTCTACAATCCCTTGAAATAGAGGTTAGAAAATGTTAGAACTGTAATGCACAGAAGGTAGTGGAATGCTGCACAAAGCTGCATAAACCTTCCACTTTTATTACCCACTGCCTAATATGACTGTAATGTATGCCAATATAATGTGTTACTATTATATAGCAAACTGACATTGTGGGTTGGGGGACAATTGTATTTGTA
This sequence comes from Heloderma suspectum, assembly GCF_057233095.1. NCBI lineage: Eukaryota > Metazoa > Chordata > Lepidosauria > Squamata > Helodermatidae > Heloderma > Heloderma suspectum. The sequence goes on from NC_139464.1 coordinate 106,058,704, forward strand.
GTGCAACTCAGTTCCGGTGGATTCAAAAAGGAGAAGAACCAGAAAAACAAAGCTGGGCTATAGATCACGTTTACATTGGAGAAGCCTGCCCAAAACTCTGCAGCGGCCACGGATATTGCACTACTGGAGCCATTTGCATTTGCGATGAAGGATACCAAGGTCTCACGTTCCATTTTTTAAAAATTTAAACCTAGCCCATGTAAACTTGGACCATGTAAACTAATTCAGTATTAAATCGACACAAAGGGTGTGCAATCGAAGAGTAAGTCAATCATTGAAGGGCTGCTGAGACTCCTAGGCAAACTCAGTGTGAGAATGTTCAACTGATGTCTGGAAATATAGGTAATTCTTAATTATGAATATAGAGAGCACATTTTACCTGTCAGTAATTGTGCTTCACGTGGAGCTACACTTGGATCCTCCAACTTCATCTAACATAGAAATGGATGTTCTTGCTTGCGGAAATCACAGTATACCCACAGTGTAAATGGACTTGCAGTATATATTTATGGAAGCATTTTTGTTTTCAATTTTGAACTGGAAAGATTCAGTTCTGCAAGTGTGTAGCCATCCAGTGACAATCTGATGAAGTACCAAAGTATCTATATGTGAAATACCATCTGATTAGTTAACTACAGTGATGAGTCCCTCAGTAAGGGCTGAAAGATTTGGCTCTTAACTATCTTATATCCCAAACGCCACTGGTAATAAGAAAACAACACACGTGGTGTTTTGTTTTGTTACTGCTTGCATAAATACTGTCAGATTAGTTAATTTCTGGTTCCTCAGATGTGGTAATAACTATTTCACATTCAGAGAACCTCTAGAATTTTCTTTAAATCTCTTGGCTGTGTTTATGGTATGATTACGTATTAAGGATAGTATATGAGCACCGTTGGTAAGATTTTATCCATATTCCCAATAGGAGTTAATATAACCAGTGGAATACCAAATGCATTTTTGCTGTGATTGAAAGGACCATACTTTTTGAAATTGTTAGATCTAGCTGACAAAGACGAAATCACTTAATAAAATAAAATCTCAAAACAATTATGATTCAATATGGCAAGCATTCTAAAGCATATCTGCAGAATAGTAAGATGTTTGATTTACCACCTTAAAAAAATTCTTTTCTATAATGCAGTAAAACTAGAGAGAGATAGGATGGGGAAATCTCTTTTGTCCTTTACTATATGGTATTTGAAAATAAACAGCGTGTACCATATTAGATCATATAATGGAGATCTTAAAAGTAGCTTTCAAAGTTCGAAAGTGGCAGGAGATGAAGAGCTTAGGGCACTGTTGATGTAATATTTCATATAGAGCATCCCGAGCTGACACATTGCTTCCACCCAGGTTCAAGGACTTCATTTGAAGCACATCTGTTCTTAAAACATGAACATAAATTCTTCATTACAGTACCTCGATGCTTGTCAATGCTATAATTTGTATTTATTCTTTTTAGGTGATGACTGTTCTGTTTTCAGCCACGACCTTTCAAGTTATATTAAAGATAATTTTGAATCAGCAAGAGTGACTGAAATGAACTGGGAAACCATTCAAGGTGGAGTTATAGGGAATGGGTGTGGACAGCTGGCACCATATGCACATGGAGATTCCCTGTATTTCAATGGATGTCAGATAAGGCAAGCTATAACTAAGCCCCTGGATTTGACCCGAGCAAGGTAATTCATGTTATCAAGAATCTGAAATGCTGTCTTTAAAAATAGTGTGAAAAAATTAGTGCATTATTGAATGCAAATGGAAATTAGTGGTAGGGATGAGTGGGAGTAATCTTAGGAAGTAAAATGTCAGGGATTGTTTTGCAACATGGGTCCTATTCAGTTGTTCACTCCACGCATTTGGTCTATGTGTGGAGGGAAGAATTGGCCCATACCCACTGGCCCTGCCCTCAATGTTGCTGTGCCCCACTGACCCCAGATCCAACATCCATGCATTCATTCAGCAAGATGTCTGAAAAGGGGCACTTGCATACATACAGCATAGGTGCTATACCCCAGTCATACAGAGCACCTAACCTCATACAGCAGTGCGAGCAGAGATACTCCTTTTCAGATGTACCACTGAATGTGCAAACACTGCAGATGGGGTCAGCAGGCATGGTCCTGTTCTTCAGTCATAGCATAGACTAAATGCATAGGGGGCACAACTCTGAATAGACCTATAAGGTCAGCTCACTGAAGGGGCAGGGGGAGTGTTTCCAGACTAACAAAAGGGGAGGGTGACTCTCTGAACATATTCTGTACAGAGAGTACTTGATGCCAGGTGGGTGGGTTTCGGTGCTACTTGGAAGGTCAAGCCAACACTCATGGCTCTCAAATATTAAGTAATAAGTGGCAAGGTGCTGTCGTGATTGCATTAGGATGCAAGGGACTGTAAGTTTTGCATGTCCAAGAGTTTCATAACCTTAGGCACAGCAGTTTAGGATGCTCTCTTTTCCATGTCAATAGAAAGTGGTGATTGGCCTTGCAAACACACCTTGTCCTGGATAGACAGCCCTTGCTAACTAGCCATCACAGACAAGAGAGAGACTGAGGGGATCTCTACACCTCAAATTTATTAGACATTCATGGTTGCTCTCTCACTGAATTGTGCAGGTCCATTACATGACATTGTCATTGTCCAGTCATTATTCCACTATCTCCTCCCACCTATCCTGTGTTTTCCTCAAACGGAAAGAATGGGGTATTTTTCTAAATATGCGCAAATGGTACGCCATGTCCTCCCCATGTATTTCTCCCCTAGCGTGAATGAAGTGCTGAGTGTGGTTGTTGGGGGCGTGGTCATAATGTCAAGGTGGTGACGAAGGTCTGATGGGCGTTCAGCCTTCCCGCTCCTGTGCCATTTTGGTTTCTCTCCATTTTCAGCCTGCCTGTTCAAAACAGAGCGACAGAACAGCAGAGCAGCAGCGAGGGGGGTGGCAGAGCGGAGCAGCAGCAGAGGAGCTGAGCGGCAGGGACTGGCCAAAAGCATGGAAGAGGGAGGCGGGGCCTGGGGAGATGGGTGGGGAGGCTGTCCGTGTGTCAGTCTCCATCCACCAGTAATGTTCAAGGGGAGGGAAAGGGGCAGGAACCTAGGAGCAAGTAGCACTGAACCTGGAGTGTGTGTAATCCTCTTCATGGAAACATAACTCTATGGGAATGGCCATCTACAGAGAAGGAAGTGCATGTAAAGGGAATCAGTTGTGATCCTGCATTTAAAACGGAAGTGGAAAGCCCCGTTTTAAATATAGGATTTTAGGCTGGTGTAGAAATCCCCTGAGAAACAGAAAGGGGAGTGTGGAGGACTAATGGAAGTGAGCTGGTGCTCTCTAGTAACAGACTACATCAGACTACACACGTGCCTAGAGGTTTATGAAATAATTAAGAAAGAATTATTGGGAAGGATGTAAAATGTTGTGTGTGTTTTTTATAATGATCACTGTTTGGGAAATAATTTTGCACCGAGTGTATTAAGATCGTGGATTAATGTATTTCTTCTCTTTTATATCACTTTTTCTCGTGTGTATGTGTTTTCCAGCAAAATAATGTTTGTTTTGCAAATTGGAAGCCTTTCACAAACTGACAGTTGCAACACCAATTTGAGTGATCCTAACACCGTGGACAAAGCAGTGTTGCTTCAGTACAGTGTAAATCACGGAATTACATGGCAAGTCATTGCACAGCATCAACCAAAGGACTTTATTCAAGCCCAAAGAGTGTCGTACAATGTACCACTGTAAGTACCAGGTATTACACTACAATATTACAGCAGGAAATCCATACGAAAGGAACCCAACCATTGATATTAAACCATTTTTAATTAAACAAAATAAATTATTTTTTAATTGATCTATGAAATAAAAGCTTTGACACAAGCTATTATTTTCTGAGTTAATATAGGTCTGTAGTCACTCATAGCATTTCCACAGATGACACTAGAAAAACTTGCAGAAAATACTATAATTTATTTATTTTATTACATTTCTATACTGCCCCATAGCCAAAGCTCTCTGGGCGGTTTACAGAAGTTAAAGCATTAAAATACAATATAAAAAGTTTAAAAGCTTATAATGTTTAAAGTTTATAATGTTGATCTTAGTTACTAGTACTAAGGCAAATAAATAAACCTTAGACTAGGAGCCATCATTCAGCAGCAAATTCAGGATTCCAAATCGCTTGCCAAATTGGTCTGGGGACATTTGCGAAGAAGACATGAATGGGGAAAGGGGTACTTAATGCTTCTTTGACCAGCTAGTTTTCTTCTGCAATCTCTCACATCCATTTTTACTGTCCTAAGGCTATTTTCCAGTCAAGGGGACGGGGGGAATAGCTACAGGGAGGGGTTGCAGAGAAAAAAATGACTGGCGAGGAAAAGGTTTAACACTTTTGTAAACTACCACTGATCTTCTGCAAATATCCCCTCATCCCCACTTGCATGATTAGGAATCACAGCAGTTGCTAAGTAACTCCAGTGTCCCAAACAACTGTTTTGTACCATAGCAGCTAAAAGTCTATTTATACTATAGGGTTGGGCTACCTGGCCTTGGTATACCCAGTTCTAGTATCATAAATCCAAAAAATGTTATAAAAAACTGTTATCCCTTGATAAATCTTAAAATGGTCTTGCAGCTCATGACAGTTCAGACAATGCATCTGGCTTTTATTTAGTATTTATCATTTGTGTATTGCCAGATACATTTTAAACTTGCTGGTCTGCATCTTCTGGAATAAAGTGTGATGTACAGATGAAAAAGATAAGACCACAAGACCTAGACATTTAATGAAATCCAGGCTGCATTTTTATGATGCCAGTATATCTCTGAGAACTACAAGAAATGCCTCAAAGACAACCCGTAGTGCACGCTGTACATTTCTTTTCTCCTTTCTGAAATGACTCCTCTGTCTGTCACTTTAGGGAGGCACGAGTGAAGGGAGTGTTACTTCGCTGGTGGCAGCCCCGCCACAATGGCACAGGCCATGATCAGTGGGCTCTGGACCACGTAGAAGTTGTTCAGTGAGTATCAGCATCATCTCATATCACCCCAATCTTGGGAAGTACTGGTTATCCCCCAGCATGGCACAAAGGTTCAATTTAGTAAGGAGCTGCTTCTATTTAAAAGGGGGTGGGGAGATGTTTTGTTTTGAGGTCAGGTGCAAGGGAGAAGGAATGGGGGAAAGATCCATTTAAATTGCTTTTGAATGCTAGTGTACTTGTGCATCAGTGCCGTATGCAGTGGCAGTATAAAAGGATGTGTGCGTTCAACAATTAAGCTGGCATGTAAAGCTGACTTGCATTCTTGCAGTATGATACAAAGTAGCAAGATCGTGTTGCTCTTATGCAGAGTAATATTGAGTTGGGCTTCGGCATTAACAGCTAATGACTTGTTTCCTCTCTCTTTTTAGTAAGCAGGATACTGTTCAGAAACAGGGTTCATTATAGCAGGGTTCTATGGACAGAGAGCACTATATTCATTCCCTTGCCACAATTTTACCAAGTAAAAGTAACTTTGCCCTTTTGATTCTTCTCCCAGCTAAAATGGTCTCAGTCTCAGAATAACCAGTTTATGCTTATTACATCACATAAAGATGATCTACTTTTTCTCTGACAATTTAGTTCCTGAAATTCTATTGTCATGACGGGCTGGGATTCATCGCTACACTGGTTGGCTGAGAGAGGTGTGCCTTCCCAATAGATAGGTTCAAATGTCATTTTATTGAAAACTTTTGAAGAGTCAGCCTGATAGAAACTGAAGCTTAGATTACTTTTTCAAAAATTCAATTTAGCTGTTAATCTATTTGTTTCTTGATTCACATTTAAATTAGGGCTGGAAATATTAATTAGAAGTATTCATGGGTAAGGTATTTTTCTCAGTAATTATAATTTTTTAACAGCACTTTACCTGTGGGTTGGGTGCTAGCCCTGATTCAGCTAAAATTAGTTGTGATTAAGTTTCAAGTTAATCACAGTTCAGACCCATTAAAAGCAACAGGATGTACTCACAACTAACTTTAACTGGGTTGGAGTATAGATATAGACCTCCTGCCCCATTCTCTCTTCCCCCCAGCCCCAGAATGGCATGGGATGAGGCAGAGGGGATTGCAAATGCAATGGGAATTGGTTAAAAACTGGGTGGAGGTACCTTGCATGAGCTCCGGCTTGCACAAAGTGCCTCTGCCTGGTTTTCGCCAATTGCATCCCATGCCCTTCTGGAGGGTTCCCTGACCCTCAGGAGCAGCTTTGTGGGGGAACGCTGGGGGCTGCACTGGGGAAGAGGGGCAGGAAAGTACTGTTGCTGCATGTCCATCCTTCTGCTCACACAAATCAGGATCCAAGCCATTGGGTTTAAATAGATGGTTTAACTCACTTTGTGGGTTAGCTGAGAAAATCTCTTACCATCACTAAATAGCCCCAAAATGTCTATTGCATCTTCATGCACTAATATTTAAATTACACCACTGTTGACCTATTTTAAAGACAGTTAATTTACTTTCAAAGCCCCTCACTTTAGTCTACCACCGACAGCCCTAATTTAAACGAGTGAAGATGACAATAGCAACTCAGATGACTTCATCTCCACTTAAGCCTCTTATGCGCTGAAAGGCACCTGCTTGCATGGCACCCTTGCCTACCACAAACTGCAGCCTTTATCCAATGCTAAGTATTCGTTCATGTTTGGCTCCCCCCCCACACCACTTTATTTTACACACCTTGCTGGGCTCTGCCTCCATAACATCAAAGATTTAAGTTTCAAGTAGAAAGATGGACCTTATTCTTGACTTGCCTGTTGAATCTGATGTACATTAAGGGATAAAGAATGCTCAATTACATAAATAAAATACTACATTTTGATGAAGTTCTTCTATTCCAAATGAGGCTAGGGCACAGGTAGTTTTGGTAAATCCCAACTCTCCCCTTCAAGATGTACTTCTTTAAAAAGTAATGGAAGGAAAGGAGGGTGGGGATGGGAAAAGAGCTTTCATATTAAAGCAGGGAAGGGATATTTCTTACCATGAGATCTGTCTTTATTCAGGGTTGGCAAACAGGGGCTTTATTTTAGCTCTAACATATCAGGAATGTAGAAGCAGTTGTAAGTCATGGAATGGAGCAGGGAGAAATGTTAATTGCGTACTGCACGATTTAATACACTTGGCTATCTAACGGGGCCCCCCAAAAGATACTTTAGTCCAAGGTCTAAAATAACCTAGCTCCACCACTGGCATGGACTAGACCGTTGCCCTTCCTGGCCCCAGCAAAGTGTTCTGCCTGCTCCTGCTTGGGCCCTGAATTGACACAATGATCTCTGCCCTTGAGAACAACTAACGTCCAATCTGGAAAGGTTAAAAAAAAACTTTTCCTGACCAATATGCCAGCATTATTGCCTAGAACAAAGGTTATTACTACGCTCATAAGCAATATACTTTTCTGTTATGATTATAAATATATATATATGTATGTAAAGAATTAATTACAAAGAATTAGAATTTTAGCCCTGTTAGTTATAACTGGAAAAACTCTTTGACTCCCAATATTGACTGCAAAAAAAGTAACATGCAAAGGAAGGCAAAAATATGGTTCCATCAATAATACCCTCCAGCTCATGCAATAAAGGTCTAGGAAATCTGTCTGAACACAGTATAATTAATTCCATATTTAGCTATGTTTGCTATAATTCCATATTTAGCTAAAGTACACTTGACAGCTAATGGTTGAATTAATTATCAGAATAAAAGCATGTACAGCTACCAGAAAGTTTATTCAATCGCTTTTTCTTTAGTTGTATTTTTGATTGCAGAATCTTTGGTTGGAAAGACTTTTTAGGTTAATCACTCACTGGGACATGTGTTGGGGGTTCTTTTAGGATAAACACCTCTTTCCTCTTTTTCCAGGAAATTATTTTCTCTCTTTGCATTCCTGTATTTACTCTCTATGAATAGTCTAGAGCCCACTTTGTATTCCCAGTGCATGTCTGTACTTCCCTAACGGAAGCTCACAGCCTGCTGCAGTGGAACCACACACTCTTTTCTGCATGTACTCCTTGAAGAACCATGTACACTTTGTGAAGAGAGTAGCCCCTATGGGTGTTTTAAGAAATAGTGGTCTCTGGTCAAATGAAATTAGTGATAGAAGGATGAGGTTTGGTCTCAAAATTGTTTTTACAATATCAGTCTTATCATAAAACCAAACACTGGAACCAATAACATTATGGATTTGGGCTTTAGGCATGTTGTTAATCTTTCCACAACCACCACCATCATGCTTTTCATGATTTAAATGATGTCATATTGTAGCACAGATGAGTTTTAAAGATTTTGTTGCAAAGAAATGTTGTGCTTTTTCTTTCTTGAAATAGAATTAATATTAAACTATCTTTTAGCAGTAACAACATTCATTCATTTAGACAACCATCTTCCTTTGCTTGATCTCTTAGTACAGAGCTGTTTTTATATTACAGGAAAGATACCTACTCTAGCATAGGAGAGAAATTGTTAAAATATTGCAAGGCTGGGCTTCTCTACACGAGGTTGTTAATCTGCTGTTATCTACTTTCGGTTTCATCACAGAATTGAGATCCGAGCACTACACAAAGAGCATTCCTTTCCTGCTTTTCCACCATATAACCTCTAGTGGAATAGCACAAATACACAAGTGGAAAAAGCATTTTGTTTCGCTTTCAGAAATAATACTGCATTTTCCTTTCTCTAAAAAAAAATCCACAGAAAGTGCTCTTTAAAAACTGGAGGGTCATGACATCATCTAAAGAACCCGTAAACAACTGTGAATAGGGAATGCCAAGTCCACAATAAATGTCTCGTGTAGAAAAGCTCATTATGCTAATTTTCCCATAATTTATGCCAACTTTTAGTGTGATCTAGGTTGTATTTCTAAAACGATTTATGCTTGTTGAATTATTTGAATAATGAAACAAACAAACATTTTAAAATCAGTAATTTGTTCAATTTTTATTTTTAAAAGAGATGAAAAATCCTATATTGCCTCTAAACCTCATCAAGCTTTTATGACTAATGACAGTGCTGCATGCACTGAAATACATTTTCTAATTTGTGTTGTATTTCATTATTTGCTGTCATTGGTTTTACACTAGAGTAAGGTAAGTAATTTCACTACCGCAATAGCAGTGTAGCCATTATACTTTTTCAGTTACCAGTTCATTCACTTAGCCAATGCTGATAATTGTGATTTGAAACTGAAACTTATCCGCTTCAGTTGTACCTTCAGACATGGGAGTGTAAACTGCTATGTCCCCTGAAAGGCACAATCCTAGCATTCTGGGTTGTTCAATGCCCTTGTTAATTGGAATTTTGTTCATCGGAATTTTAATTGGAATTTTGCAGTATATGCTCAAGAGTGTAGTTGAATACTTCCCTTATTTAAATTTTCACAAATTTTCAAAAGGCAAATGTACAGATTCATATTTCTAATCTACCAATAGGGGCACCGAAGGGAGTCAGAGTTAAACTGGGCTGCTGTAATCTATTTTATTGCTTAAAGGCAATAAGAAGTGAATTCAGATGAAAGAGTTGGAAGCTCACTTTCCATTGCCCAGGGAGCATAGCTTGTGGTGGAATGTTCAAAACACACTAGGGCCCTTCATACATTATCCACATGAAGGAGGCTCTGTGCAAAGACAGGGGAGTGGGGCTGTGCTGGCTGGCCCCAGTGTCATGCACAGCCCTTGCCCTGCCCCTGGGACATCCATGAGTTGCCAGCTGCTTGTGCATCAGCTTCCACATGATTAAGAGTCCCATTTGTGTGGAAGCCCAAGCACGAGCAGCTGCCCAGGCATAGACGTTTCCTTCTCCACGTGTCCATGCCAATGCATGGACATTAAGGGAGCAGGGCTAGTGGTCTACCTGGGAATTGGACCAGCAGTCCAGCCCTGCTCCCTGGACATCACATGGAACCCCTTCATGTGGATAATGGATGAAGGGGTCTAAAGGGACCATCCAATCTCACACTCCCATCCCTCAGACACACTCATTTATGCAGGTACCTGTCCAATAAGACAGAATGAGCACGTGCTCAGAGTCCACCGGTCTCTCAGGTGGAACTAGGGTTGCCACCTCTACTAATGGGAGTAACTGCTGATTTGCATATATTCACTGATTTGCCAACAAGTTGGACCAGGCTGTAATTATAGCAGGATCTGGCCAGATGGCAGAACTGCAGTCACCCAGTTGATTACGCAGTGGACTCTGGTCCAGACTCGGAGATTCCTGCCTTGAACTGGAAAGCACAATGTGCCCTCTCTTTCTATTATCAGCACCTCAAATCAGGCAGGGGATCTTACCTGCTAAAGCAATTTGTGGAATTATACCTATTTTCATTTCAAAGATTACTCTGAAGAAGGTGTTGCTATAAAACAATTATTTGAAAATATAGCAACCTACTGACTGTGGATTTCACTCAAATGAAATCATGTTTCCATGCCTGAAAGAACATAACACCACATTTTCCCATTTGATAAAAACAGACGGTTCTAATTCGGAGGCTGAACCACTGAAAACCACCAGTTATGTGCAGTTCTCAATGTTATTACTAAAATAATTGCTATTGGAATAAAAATGTTGCTCTTCTATATCATGATGATCTGACACTATTCTTATTATAAGGCCTTTCTAGATGAAAATGATATGTCCAAATATAAGCCATGCATTTTGTATAGTCAGGGTCCTTGAGTTTATTCCAAGGCTAGCTGCAAATTAGCACCCTTTCCAGAGTTCCATTTTTACTGCTTTCAGTATACTTTGGGTAGAAAAGCAGTCTGTAAATATTTAATATACATATGGCCCAGTGAATGATCGGAGGCTACATGATGCTGCTTTATGGTTAAACTTTAGGACATCTCAGCCTGGTAAGTGCTGAGGAGTTGCACATAACCCTGCTGAGCCTTCCAAAGGAAGAACAGGATGTAATTGTAATAAATGTGTTCTCTGATGTACACACAGAGCTCCTACATGCATTGGGGTCCCTAACTACTTCCGTTGGTGAAAACAATCCGCATGTACAAAGGTACCTAAGTGTGGACTGGCTTTCTCTATTTCTAAGGAGGCAGGAAGAAGCCCTTCCAAATTTCAGTCATTAACCATCACTCCATTGAGGCATGTGTCTTTCTGCTTGGTAGGAGCAGGAAATACATAAAGCATCAATAGCCTAAACAATAACTCTTGCCTGGGCTGTATCACTTTATCTGTCTGGGGTTTATCCGTGGTGCAGATGGGGGCTCATACGATTGAATGCTTCTCCATACATTAACTGTCTCTACACATATGTTAATATGTTAGGAGAAAGACCAGCCTAGAACCCTTCTCTTTGACATCTAGTTTTCTATAGGAAGCAAATGTTCTGTTTTGAAGAGCATTCAGTCATGTGAGTCCCCACTTCAGATCTGAAGTGGTATAGCCCAGAAACCAGGTTTACCACCCCAGTGAGAAGTAGGCCAAAAGACCATTATTTTCAAAAAGAGGGCATTTTGACAAACTGGGCAATAGGCAGTTTCGTTTGGCTTTTATTATTTGGCACAAATAGTTACATTCTAAATTTTCTGCCTCATTATTTGGAAATAGGATCATTTTCGGTTCAGTGGTGTTCTGAAGGGATTCTGAAACAGTGATGTTTTCCTTGCATAGCAGATGCTTACAGCCCAATTCTGTGGTGAAAATTGTGGGGTTTCCTGCATAACTAAACCAGCATCCAGTCTCTGCCAAGGATGGCAGAGCACCTTATCAAGAAGTCTTCCCTACTATAGATAGGGCTAGTGCAGGTTGTTAGAGTGCTACCAGAAGACAACAACCTCTTTTGCAGCAACTCTGTCTATGGACTCTGATCCAAGCTTTGGCACAAGGTTACTACTGGGAATACTGGGCTAGCATCAGGCCCCAGACATCCCATCCTATGTGCCACTGTTTTAATGCATAAATTCATACGATATTAAGCTCATTTATCTTGCTTTGAGATATTAATATTTATTTGTTCTTACATATCGGCTGTTTAACATTTGAAAAGTGTCTGGAGGAAGGCCAGGTCAAATTGTATTTCGTCTACATGAGCAATCACACCTATCCTCAGGCATATGCTGAACTAGACCACTGTAATATGTGAGCTAGGACATCCTTGATATGGCCAGTAGCAAATCCTGTGATTGTGGTAGATAAGTACCATTAGATAAAGTACCATTATGGTAAAGGAATTGCTGCTGGCAATATCCTTGATCACCTTTTTTACACACTCCATCCACTAGGAACAGTATGAATTGCTGATATGTGGCTGGCAGAAATGTGTTTATTTTTACTTCTACAAACAGCACTAACATCCGCTAATGAAGTGACTAAAATTGATATATAGAAGGGAAGGCATATGGGTCAAAAGGACCCCCTGGGGACATTAGTCATTACATTTGAATTAGTGTTCAAATATAGACTATTAATATAATAGTCTATATTTGAACACACCTCACGTGATTCCTTCACTGGAGGAAGAATTATTCTACAATAGGGCAAGAGTAGGTTTAACTCTCATCCTAACAGTATTCTGAGAGCAATACTATATTTTCTGCTAGTTATTAATGGCCACCATTACTGCCTATAGTCATTGTCTGCCATTCCCATCTACAGCATAAAGTAACAGGGGGCTTCCAGACAGAGGGTTCCTAGTGCTACCCATCAGAGGGCATTGTGCAGCAATTCCATCTTCTTTTCCTTAACAGATTTTCTGCAGTAAGAAAAAAGATGGGAATAAGTGGTGGGAATAAATGGGAGTGTTACGAATGGAAGACAACATCTGGACCTCCCGTAAAATTCTACAAATGAGGCAGGGTGATGGCTCGATAAAAGCTTTGCCTGGAAACACAGAGGCTGTATTCAGGAACATAATTAGGGATGGGGTGAAATCTAACTATGCACGAGTGACTGCGCTGTCAGGGGTAGGTTTTGCCCACATGTCAATGATGTCATGGACTTCAGGCCCATTCATTTACAGAACTGAATTGTCAGCCACACATTTGGGAGAAAGTAATGTGGCAGTGTTTGTCTACCATCTAGAGGACAAGAGGGTGCATGACCGGATCAGGGAACTGACTTGTGCATATATAATGCCACCACCTGTCAGCAATGCCCACTGGCGATTTTATATCTGTCTGCCAGGACTGTCACTATGCAATAAAATTAGTAAACAAAAATGAACAAATATAGAAACATACCACTGGTGTAGAAGCATTTCAGTCTTTGGCCTACACCAACTCTGCTTTTAGGAGTCAGAGCTCCAACCTTGGAGGAAGAGATCTGACCTTGGATCCCCCCTCCTTGCCACCATGGAAACATCTGCATTGCTCATCCCTCTGATGTCAGAGCTCTGACACTGGAGAGTAGGGAAAGGAGGATTGGACTCCAAAGCACTCCTGATCACACCCTCAGCATGAGGGATAATTTACACCAGCCTTGGAGCTGACATAAGAATCTCCTTCCCATTGATTACAATGGAAGGGAAATAGATTTTTTTTAAAGCAACAATGGGAGAAGGCAGGCAAACACTGCTCCTCCCACACTTCTGTCCTGCTGGCAGGAGCCCAGCAGGGCTTTCGGATATATTAGAGGCTCTGACATCAAACCACTCTGAACTGGAAGGTAGGATTGTCTGGAAACAGAGTAACTGCAAAAGTCAGTCATTGCAAAAGTCTGCAGAACTGAACAACTCCATTGTTTTTTCAGAAGTCAAAGAAAGATTATTAGTTTAGCACAACAAAATGTCAATCATTTTCTGTTTGGATATGTTCTGTATCCATGATGTATTTAGTATTCCAGTAATCGGGGTGTTTTGTCTTCCCAATATCTAATTCTCACTTTAGGACCGCCAGTGTATTTCAACCCCTGTGTATATGTTTACCTACCACCATTAGAGATCCAAGATCTCACCTAAACAGGTGACAATGTTGAATTTATGTAAAGTCCTTGCTCTGTTCCTGAACTGAATGACAATGAAAACACATCAAGGGTTGGTTGTCTGCATTGTACACAGTGGGCACAATCCAAAAGTCTGCATGCCCATCTCACTGAAATCAATGGGACGTACTTGAGCACATAGTAAAATGCTTAAATTCTATAGATGCCAATAGAATGTGAGGCATGCCAGGTGGCTCTGCGTGGTTCTACATCATGAGTGACAACAGCAATGAGAAATACTAATTTCAATTAATAAAGAGTTTTACATAATTTTATAAGAATGGAAATGGTAATTTAAAGCCATATGTGTATTGGTAGAAGAATGCAAGCTACAGTCTTTGCGCTTGGGAAGATCTTTCCAACATATATACGAAAGGACTTTAAGTTCTTCTCTTCCATCCTCTTTCCATTGAACAGCACTCGCAAACAAAATTACATGATGAATTTTTCACGACAACATGGGCTCAGGCATTTCTACAACAGAAGACGAAGGTCACTTAGGCGATACCCATGAAGAACAAGACATTTCTTTTCTTTCCCTTCCCAATCTGTGATGTGTCGCTTTCCATTCTTTTCAATCTAGCCCTGCAGTCTGGTTTATCAGGACTTTTTTCTTGATGAATATTTTGAAAGCCTCCATCAAGATAGAGCGTTACACCACTTTTTTCGCACTGTGATCTAATGAGAAGTGACTTATTTTCTCATAAGTAAATGTTTTTAATGTTGATGTGTCTGTGAAAAGTTGTGATCTGTCGTAATACCAGTTACAGTGGCAGTATTGGAAGTAAGCAACTGGCTCTGTTATTAACAGGAAAAACAAGCATATATTACATTTAAGCACAAAAGACTTTTCGTATTTTTGGTCAGGAATGACAATGTTAAGTACAATATTTAACATTCTTTGTCACATAGGTATTTAAATGCACTGTATTTTGGCTCTGTATCATATTTTATATGATTAAGTTATCGTTGGCACTGTATATAACAATCTGCTGCGGATTTGGGGGCTATTTACTTTGATGCTATCCATAAAGTAAACAAATGCCTACTCAAAAGGAAACCGCAGAAATGGTTGAACAAGACATTAACGTCCCTCATTCTTACTCTTTGATGTGCCTGTTGGTTATTGTTGTTTTGTGCACAAGAAAAATGCTCGACATTTAAACCTTTTCTACCAAGCAGCTGTGGATAAACCTTCTCTCCTTCTAAAGAAAAGCTCCTGTTTCCTTGTCCAAGAATAAAACAATTCTCTGTGGATTATTTACTCACAGTAACTGCCATTTGGTCTCTGTAGTAATGAAGTGATTTGTAAAACAGTGAACGTTTATTCGTGTTTATTTGTGGTTTGTTTCTATTGCGGGTCATGGTTGTATCTTCCGACGTTGTACCTACACCAGCAACATAATAATGACCCTACAGCCCTAAACTGTCTATTATCATGAATTTTAAAAAAGTTTCACCCTTCAGTGAACTGAGCTAAAATTCCATGCTTCAATAAAAATGTCTATGAATTATTTATGTGGCCTTTTTTTCACAGCTTATTGGGGCGAGGAAGTGATTAAGAGTTATACATATCTTTACAACCTACAGGTTTCATACCGAAGAAACACTGGAGATCAAGTGGCACAAGAGCCAATGATTATGTCTATCTCTGAGTCAAACTGATTTTTGCTCCCGTATGCCTAACATAAGAATGCATTGCAAAAAGAACTGGTCTGCTCATGTTTCACAAATGGAGTGTTCTCGTTATTATTAGCTACATATTGTGACTGAATACAACTGAGGGCTGCCTCATACGTGACATTTTGCCCCACATAAAGATATCAGGGCCTGTTCAGAAGTTACTTGCCTACCTAGCTGTTCCCAAAGTAAGCATAGCGAGACTGGTAGTGACTGTTTACATACGCAGATCATAAACACTGCACCCAAGAGTTATCCCACTCCAGGAATTTGTATTCTACATATAGTGAGGATGTGCACAAGTCCAGTCCCTACTCCTGCTCTTGTAGTAGTAGGCTGGGGGAAGGGGAAATTATGTTTTGTCTGAATGGTCCCTTTAGTCTAGCAGGGGGAGGGCCAGTAGAAGTGTTACACTGGCAAACTGTTTATTTGGCTTTAAGTACAAGTGCTGAAGTCAAGCTGTGCACATGATGGTGTATGTATTCCCCCCCCCCCCAACTGAAGATAGGCATTTGAAGTGTGGCTAGATTTTCAATGGTCTCGCGCAACTAAGGAGCCAGACAATGATTAATACTACCCATCTTACATGACTTGGCCCTGTAGGTCAGGGGTGCAGAACCGCAGGCCTGGGGGGCAAATCCAGCCCTGCAGGTCAAATCTAGCCCTGCAGGGGTTCCTAGATGGCCCCGCCCCTTCTGGCCCCATCCCCTTTCTCCCAAACACCCATCACTTGGTGGTTTTCCAGCTTTTGTGTAGGTTGTTCTCCATTCTAAATCGCTGAAATGCCTCTCCCAAGGCTTAACTACTGTCAGCAAGAGCTTTGAGCTAAAATACGCTTATATTTATATTACTAGTAATAGTATATAATTACTATTATATACAGTAATAGTTTTCCAGTCCTTTTCTTTGCAACACAATTTTAGATTTCTGGAGAGGTTTGCATTTGGGGATTCTAGTAATCAGCCTTCCCCAACCATGCATCTTTCAGATGTGTTGGATTATGACTCCCAGCATCTGGAGGGCACCAGATTGGGGAAGGCTGCTAGTAATAAAGACACCAGGGAGCCCAAAATACATGGCAGTTGTCACAGGGGACAGCTTCTGGTGAGCCTCATGTGTTCGACTTTCATCCACTTGAACTTGCTAATTTGTAAGAAAGCTCTGCATTCCTGCCAGTTCTTAGAAGATGAGCACAGCTCTTAACATTTCAGTATTGCATTCTCTTGCTTGGGCAGTAAGCATACTCTGCTTGAATTGGCAAAAGCGTGTGCATAATTCCATTTAAAATATTTTGTGGTCACTCGTATTTTCCTCATTATAATGTCATTACACAGGAAACCTGCAAAAGACGAGGATGAGCAATAAACTCAGCCAACCTCCTAGTTATATCTAGCACCCTAGATCTTAAACACATTTATTTGCATGCAAGTCCCATTAATTCTATTTATTTATTGCATTATTCCATTTTTCAGAGAAGTATTGTCTCCCAAAGCAACTCACATCACTGAAAGGGACAGATAGCAGGGCCCTGCCTTCAGGGGCTTTCAAACTAAAATGACAAGACACACAAGGGAAGGGGAGTAGAGGGAAAGGAAAACGAGGGCGGTCAGTTTTTCAAGGCCTGAACAAGGTGGGGAGCTATAAGCAGGCATTTAGGGCGCAATCTTATGCATGTTTAGACAGAAAAAGGGCCTGGAGTTGTAGGCCTTTTTTCTGTCTAAACATGCATAGGATTGCACCCTTAAATGCTTTTTGGGCCAGGCTGAGCTTCCCTTGCTAGTGTTCTTGCATGAATGAGGCTCTTGTACCTTAAGCCAATGGCTGGGGGCAGCCCTTACTTCTGCAGCTCCAGGGCAATTGTCAGTTGGAGCAGAGTGTCCTTCCTGGGAGGGAAGGGAGCTCCCTGTTAACTGCTCCTTCTCTGGCTGACGGACAAGCCAGGTTGATCTCCACCGTGGCTTGATGTCATTCCTGGGACGCAGGGGTGCGACCTCCCTAGGTCCTCCAGCTGATGGCAAAAGGCAGAGTGTGCTTCCCTCCTGCTCTCCAGTCCCAGGGCGGCGGCTTTGGCTTTTTATTAGTATTACCATATTTGGCTTCCCTCCCCTCCTTTAAAAAAAAACAGAATGAAACAAAATCAAACCATAACATTTACCATCCCATTTTGTCCCCAGTCCTACGAGTTTCTATGAAATTGTACACGCTTACATAGGCGTATGAGCCCCATAGGTTATAATGGGGCTTACTCTTGAGTAAACATGAACTGAAGTGCGCAGCTGTGGCCTCCACTGGCGGGAATGACAGTTACAGAGCACTCCAGTGTAGTGTAGTGGTGAGAGTGACAGACTGGGAGCCAGGAGATCCGGGTTCTAGTCCCCACTCAGCCATGGAAGCTCACTGGGTGACTTTGGGCCAGTCACAGACTCTCAGCCCAACCCACCTCACAGGGTTGTTGTTGTGAGGATAAAATGGAGAGGAGGAGGATAATGTAAGCCGCCTTGGGCTCCTTGCAAGAGGAAAAAAGGCGGGATATAAATGCAATCAATCAATCAATAAATAAAATGTCTACTCGGGCGGAAGTCCCACTGAGTTCAGTGGAGCTCCCTCTCAAGCAAGCGGGTTGCAGCCTAAAAGGTTTAAGGCCCCCGCAGCCCGGGAGAACGGCCTGCTTCTTAGCTCAGGCCTGGCCCGAGAAGCCGGAGCAAGGAGGGCAGCCGGCAGCCACGGATTCCGCCAACCAGCCAAACCTCCGGCTCGCGTTCTTCGCAACCTCTGTTTTTCGGATGCAATGCGCAAGAGACCGGAGCCTCGCCGCATGCATGCTGGGGCTTGTAGTGCTGCGCGCTTCCCGAGTCATGGCCCCGAATCGAAGGAGGAACTACCCGCCCCGGCAGCGCCCGCAACGCGGCTCGCACCGCAGGGGACCCGACGCCGCCGCCCGCTTTGCAATGCCCACTTTTGGGCCGCCGGGTTCCGGGAGGAGGGGCCCCGCCGCTGTGGGCGGAGAGTTGCCTCGGGGTACCGTGTCACCGAGCCGAGCCCCTGGTCTTGCCGCGGCTCCAGCTGCCGGGCTTGGTCGCAACGCGGAGGCGGAGAAAGGTGAGCGGCGCGCGGCCCTCCGTCCCCTTTCGCGTGCGAGCCGGAGCCGGAGCCGGAGCCCAGCCAATGGGAGAAGGCGGCGGGTGGGGTCGGCCTCCTCTCCCTCCCTCCCTCGAAATGCTCTCTTGGCGGGGAGTTTGCACGGGGCGCCTTCGCCCCGGCCGAGAGGCGGCTGGGGGCAGCCGGCCAGGCAGCCGCCTTCCCCGCAGAGCGAGGAGATGAACGCATGGGGGGCGCCACCTTCACACGGGTCCCCCCGAGCCCTTGACGGCGGCTCGGCGGAGAGGAATCAGGCGGGCTGACCCCCCCACCCCCCCGCATAGGGGTAAAATGTGGAATCAGGCGGGCTGACCCCCCCGCATAAGGGTAAAATGTGGAATCAGGCGGGCTGACCCCCCCCCCCGCATAGGGGTAAAATGAGGAATCAGGCGGGCTGACCCCCCCACCCCCCCGCATAGGGGTAAAATGAGGAATCAGGCGGGCTGACCCCCCCACCCCCCCCCGCATAGGGGTAAAATGAGGAATCAGGCGGGCTGACCCCCCCACCCCCCCCCACATAGGGGTAAAATGAGGAATCAGGCGGGCTGACCCCCCCCCACCCCCCCCGCATAGGGGTAAAATGAGGAATCAGGCGGGCTGACCCCCCCACCCCCCCGCATAGGGGTAAAATGAGGAATCAGGCGGGCTGACCCCCCCACCCCCCCCCGCATAGGGGTAAAATGAGGAATCAGGCGGGCTGACCCCCCCACCCCCCCGCATAGGGGTAAAATGAGGAATCAGGCGGGCTGACCCCCCCCACCCCCACCCCGCATAGGGGTAAAATGAGGAATCAGGCGGGCTGACCCCCCCCCACCCCCCCCGCATAGGGGTAAAATGAGGAATCAGGCGGGCTGACCCCCCCACCCCCCCCGCATAGGGGTAAAATGAGGAATCAGGCGGGCTGACCCCCCCACCCCCCACCCCGCATAGGGGTAAAATGAGGAATCAGGCGGGCTGACCCCCCCCACCCCCACCCCGCATAGGGGTAAAATGAGGAATCAGGCGGGCTGACCCCCCCCACCCCCCCCCGCATAGGGGTAAAATGAGGAATCAGGCGGGCTGACCCCCCCACCCCCCCCGCATAGGGGTAAAATGAGGAATCAGGCGGGCTGACCCCCCCACCCCCCCCCGCATAGGGGTAAAATGAGGAATCAGGTGGGCTGACCCCCCCCCACCCCCCCCGCATAGGGGTAAAATGAGGAATCAGGCGGGCTGACCCCCCCACCCCCCCGCATAGGGGTAAAATGAGGAATCAGGCGGGCTGACCCCCCCACCCCCCCCCGCATAGGGGTAAAATGAGGAATCAGGCGGGCTGACCCCCCCACCCCCCCGCATAGGGGTAAAATGAGGAATCAGGCGGGCTGACCCCCCCCACCCCCACCCCGCATAGGGGTAAAATGAGGAATCAGGCGGGCTGACCCCCCCCTACCCCCCCCGCATAGGGGTAAAATGAGGAATCAGGCGGGCTGACCCCCCCCCACCCCCCCCGCATAGGGGTAAAATGAGGAATCAGGCGGGCTGACCCCCCCCACCCCCCCCCGCATAGGGGTAAAATGAGGAATCAGGCGGGCTGACCCCCCCCCACCCCCCGCATAGGGGTAAAATGAGGAATCAGGCGGGCTGACCCCCCCCCACCCCCCGCATAGGGGTAAAATGAGGAATCAGGCGGGCTGACCCCCCCACCCCCCCCGCATAGGGGTAAAATGAGGAATCAGGCGGGCTGACCCCCCCACCCCCCCCGCATAGGGGTAAAATGAGGAATCAGGCGGGCTGACCCCCCCACCCCCCCCGCATAGGGGTAAAATGAGGAATCAGGCGGGCTGACCCCCCCACCCCCCCCGCATAGGGGTAAAATGAGGAATCAGGCGGGCTGACCCCCCCACCCCCCCCCCGCATAGGGGTAAAATGAGGAATCAGGCGGGCTGACCCCCCCCACCCCCACCCCGCATAGGGGTAAAATGAGGAATCAGGCGGGCTGACCCCCCCACCCCCCCCGCATAGGGGTAAAATGAGGAATCAGGCGGGCTGACCCCCCCACCCCCCCCGCATAGGGGTAAAATGAGGAATCAGGCGGGCTGACCCCCCCACCCCCCCCACATAGGGGTAAAATGAGGAATCAGGCGGGCTGACCCCCCCACCCCCCACCCCGCATAGGGGTAAAATGAGGAATCAGGCGGGCTGACCCCCCCCACCCCCACCCCGCATAGGGGTAAAATGAGGAATCAGGCGGGCTGACCCCCCCCACCCCCACCCCGCATAGGGGTAAAATGAGGAATCAGACGGGCTGACCCCCCCCTACCCCCCCCGCATAGGGGTAAAATGAGGAATCAGGCGGGCTGACCCCCCCCACCCCCCCCCGCATAGGGGTAAAATGAGGAATCAGGCGGGCTGACCCCCCCCACCCCCCCCCGCATAGGGGTAAAATGAGGAATCAGGCGGGCTGACCCCCCCCACCCCCCCCGCATAGGGGTAAAATGAGGAATCAGGCGGGCTGACCCCCCCCACCCCACCCCGCATAGGGGTAAAATGAGGAATCAGGCGGGCTGACCCCCCCCACCCCACCCCGCATAGGGGTAAAATGAGGAATCAGGCGGGCTGACCCCCCCCCACCCCCCCCGCATAGGGGTAAAATGAGGAATCAGGCGGGCTGACCCCCCCCACCCCCCCCGCATAGGGGTAAAATGAGGAATCAGGCGGGCTGACCCCCCCCACCCCCCCCGCATAGGGGTAAAATGAGGAATCAGGCGGGCTGACCCCCCCCACCCCCCCGCATAGGGGTAAAATGAGGAATCAGGCGGGCTGACCCCCCCCCACCCCCCCGCATAGGGGTAAAATGAGGAATCAGGCGGGCTGACCCCCCCACCCCCCCGCATAGGGGTAAAATGAGGAATCAGGCGGGCTGACCCCCCCACCCCCCCCGCATAGGGGTAAAATGAGGAATCAGGCGGGCTGACCCCCCCACCCCCCCCGCATAGGGGTAAAATGAGGAATCAGGCGGGCTGACCCCCCCCACCCCCCCCGCATAGGGGTAAAATGAGGAATCAGGCGGGCTGACCCCCCCCCACCCCCCCCGCATAGGGGTAAAATGAGGAATCAGGCGGGCTGACCCCCCCACCCCCCCCGCATAGGGGTAAAATGAGGAATCAGGCGGGCTGACCCCCCCCCACCCCCCCGCGTAGGGGTAAAATGAGGAATCAGGCAGGCTGACCCCCCCACCCCCCCCGCATAGGGGTAAAATGAGGAATCAGGCGGGCTGACCCCCCCCACCCCCCCCGCATAGGGGTAAAATGAGGAATCAGGCGGGCTGACCCCCCCCACCCCCCCCGCATAGGGGTAAAATGAGGAATCAGGCGGGCTGACCCCCCCCCACCCCCCCCGCATAGGGGTAAAATGAGGAATCAGGCGGGCTGACCCCCCCCACCCCCCCCGCATAGGGGTAAAATGAGGAATCAGGCGGGCTGACCCCCCCCACCCCCCCCGCATAGGGGTAAAATGAGGAATCAGGCGGGCTGACCCCCCCCACCCCCCCCGCATAGGGGTAAAATGAGGAATCAGGCGGGCTGACCCCCCCCACCCACCCCCGCATAGGGGTAAAATGAGGAATCAGGCGGGCTGACCCCCCCCCACCCACCCCCGCATAGGGGTAAAATGAGGAATCAGGCGGGCTGACCCCCCCCCACCCCCCCCGCATAGGGGTAAAATGAGGAATCAGGCGGGCTGACCCCCCCCACCCCCCCCGCATAGGGGTAAAATGAGGAATCAGGCGGGCTGACCCCCCCACCCCCCCCGCATAGGGGTAAAATGAGGAATCAGGCGGGCTGACCCCCCCCACCCCCCCCGCATAGGGGTAAAATGAGGAATCAGGCGGGCTGACCCCCCCACCCCCCCCGCATAGGGGTAAAATGAGGAATCAGGCGGGCTGACCCCCCCACCCCCCCGCATAGGGGTAAAATGAGGAATCAGGCGGGCTGACCCCCCCCACCCACCCCCGCATAGGGGTAAAATGAGGAATCAGGCGGGCTGACCCCCCCCCCCCGCATAGGGGTAAAATGAGGAATCAGGCGGGCTGACCCCCCCCCACCCCCCCCGCATAGGGGTAAAATGAGGAATCAGGCGGGCTGACCCCCCCACCCCCCCCGCATAGGGGTAAAATGAGGAATCAGGCGGGCTGACCCCCCCCACCCCCCCCGCATAGGGGTAAAATGAGGAATCAGGCGGGCTGACCCCCCCCACCCCCCCCGCATAGGGGTAAAATGAAGAATCAGGCGGGCTGACCCCCCCCACCCCCCCCGCATAGGGGTAAAATGAGGAATCAGGCGGGCTGACCCCCCCACCCCCCCCGCATAGGGGTAAAATGAGGAATCAGGCGGGCTGACCCCCCCACCCCCCCGCATAGGGGTAAAATGAGGAATCAGGCGGGCTGACCCCCCCACCCCCCCGCATAGGGGTAAAATGAGGAATCAGGCGGGCTGACCCCCCCACCCCCCCCGCATAGGGGTAAAATGAGGAATCAGGCGGGCTGACCCCCCCACCCCCCCGCATAGGGGTAAAATGAGGAATCAGGCGGGCTGACCCCCCCACCCCCCACCCCGCATAGGGGTAAAATGAGGAATCAGGCAGGCTGACCCCCCCACCCCCACCCCGCATAGGGGTAAAATGAGGAATCAGGCAGGCTGACCCCCCCACCCCCACCCCGCATAGGGGTAAAATGAGGAATCAGGCAGGCTGACCCCCCCACCCCCACCCCGCATAGGGGTAAAATGAGGAATCAGGCGGGCTGACCCCCCCACCCCACCCCCGCATAGGGGTAAAATGAGGAATCAGGCAGGCTGACCCCCCCACCCCACCCCCGCATAGGGGTAAAATGAGGAATCAGGCAGGCTGACCCCCCCACCCCCCCCCCCGCATAGGGGTAAAATGAGGAATCAGGCAGGCTGACCCCCCCACCCCCCCCCGCATAGGGGTAAAATGAGGAATCAGGCGGGCTGACCCCCCCACCCCCCCCCGCATAGGGGTAAAATGAGGAATCAGGCAGGCTGACCCCCCCACCCCCCCCCCGCATAGGGGTAAAATGAGGAATCAGGCAGGCTGACCCCCCCCACCCCCCCCGCATAGGGGTAAAATGAGGAATCAGGCAGGCTGACCCCCCCACCCCCCCCCGCATAGGGGTAAAATGAGGAATCAGGCAGGCTGACCCCCCCACCCCCCCCCGCATAGGGGTAAAATGAGGAATCAGGCAGGCTGACCCCCCCACCCCCCCGCGTAGGGGTAAAATGAGGAATCAGGCAGGCTGACCCCCCCACCCCACCCCGCATAGGGGTAAAATGAGGAATCAGGCGGGCTGACCCCCCCACCCCCCCCCGCATAGGGGTAAAATGAGGAATCAGGCGGGCTGACCCCCCCACCCCACCCCGCATAGGGGTAAAATGAGGAATCAGGCGGGCTGACCCCCCCACCCACCCCCGCATAGGGGTAAAATGAGGAATCAGGCGGGCTGACCCCCCCACCCCCCCGCGTAGGGGTAAAATGAGGAATCAGGCAGGCTGACCCCCCCACCCCCCCCCGCATAGGGGTAAAATGAGGAATCAGGCGGGCTGACCCCCCCACCCCACCCCGCATAGGGGTAAAATGAGGAATCAGGCGGGCTGACCCCCCCACCCCCCCCCGCATAGGGGTAAAATGAGGAATCAGGCGGGCTGACCCCCCCACCCCCCCGCATAGGGGTAAAATGAGGAATCAGGCGGGCTGACCCCCCCACCCCCCCGCATAGGGGTAAAATGAGGAATCAGGCGGGCTGACCCCCCCACCCCCCCCCGCATAGGGGTAAAATGAGGAATCAAGCGGGCTGACCCCCCCACCCCCCCGCATAGGGGTAAAATGAGGAATCAAGCGGGCTGACCCCCCCACCCCACCCCGCATAGGGGTAAAATGTGGAATCAGGCGGGCTGACCCCCCCACCCCACCCCGCATAGGGGTAAAATGAGGAATCAGGCAGGCTGACCCCCCCACCCCACCCCGCATAGGGGTAAAATGAGGAATCAAGCGGGCTGACCCCCCCACCCCCCCGCATAGGGGTAAAATGAGGAATCAAGCGGGCTGACCCCCCCACCCCCCCGCATAGGGGTAAAATGAGGAATCAAGCGGGCTGACCCCCCCACCCCACCCCGCATAGGGGTAAAATGAGGAATCAAGCGGGCTGACCCCCCCACCCCACCCCGCATAGGGGTAAAATGAGGGAAGCCTCACTGGCTTAATTTCTGTGCGTCAAGCTGCTGTTAAAAGGCACAGAGAAAGGGCCAGTTAAGCGCTAACCCTGACTGAGAGAGAGGGAGAGAGTTCTAGACCCTGGAATTACTGGTCTTACGAAGTGGCCCTTTTTAGATGGCGATGGGTGTTACTTTACTTACTTTAGAATGTAGTAAGCCAGCCCTGATGAATTTGTGCCCTCCAGCCCATTTTTCTCGGTGGGGCCCTGGACTTCTGCCCCCAAAGCCCTACCTACCCTGACGGCACACTGCTCCTGCTTTAGTCATATATTACAATGGGTTCAGTACTTCCATGGCAAAATCTGAAGGGCAAGCTAGGCTGGAAGGAGGCATTTCAATGTCATTTCCTCTGATCTGGAAGCCTTTGCCCTTCTAATGTGTAAGGGTGGTTTCAATTGGTTGGGGGAGTGAGAAATACTCTGCTTATCCCCAGAGGTATTCTCTGTTTCACAAGGGATGAGCCCTAACTTTGAAAAGAAGTTCTGGAGATAAGCTCAGGGTTCCTTCCTGTCATTTAGATCAGTAGCTACCAAACTAGTTTTTGAAAGGGACCCAACAAGAGTAAATTTGTCTCCGATCTCGATCTAGACACACCTCTTGCCCACCAGTTGTAAGAAGCCCCTTTCTTGTATTATTCTGCACTAGTACCCACCAAGAATCCTTTATAAGTCATTTATAACAGGTCTTAACCCACCATTTGGGATCCTTGCCTGATCCCTTCCACTGCTGCAGTTCTTTCAGCCACACCATTTTCCCTTCTGTTTGATCTATTTCATTTTGGTTACTGCCTTGTTCACTTCCTCTTCTAATCCTTCCTCCTGTTGCTTCACTTTTTGCTTAATCATCTTTATCAGAGATATTATTTTTATAATTGGTATTGGTATACAGATGAGGACTGGCTGGCCAGAGTATTCAGTTCCATTGACTTCTGTGAAGAAAAGCAACCTTTGATGGGGTGGGAAGGCCCCACTCCTGAAGCCATCAGTTTTTTAAGCGTTGCTTGTGTATTCAGATCCCATGATCAGCTCCAGCCTATCTGATTGCTTCCTGATTTCTTCTAGTTACCTTTCCGTACTTTCTTTCCCCAGGAATGTTGCTGCTGCTATTTTTCTTCTTTGTTTAATTTTTTTTTTGTTGGAAACTTTTATGTAATGTTCATAAAACCTTTCTTTAAAAGAATGGTGGGGAAGGCAAAGAAAATTAGTATTGTGCTCCTTTGATTGTTGTAGTATGATGAAGTATTTTAAAACATTTAGGGTACAGTCCTATCTGAGTGCCCCTCAGCCTCCAAACTTGAAGGATGATGGGCATCCTATGCATAGCAGGAGGAATGTGGAGGTGATCATTGCCTCCGGACTCCCACCACTCTGCATTTTAGCTAGACGGGCGTTTTTAGTTAAACAGCCATCAGGGAGTAGGAGAGAAGGAGGCTAGGATTGTTCATAAACTGGCCACCCTGGTCTCCTCCCCTCCCTGCTCATAGAACTGCCCCCTTTCCCTCCTCTCTGAGCTCACATTTGTGAGCTTGTAGAAGCAGCTGGTGCAGTTCTCTCCTCACTGGCTGTGAGGGGGAGGGAACGGGGAGCTCCAACTCCTGGATCTGAAGTCGGAGCATTGTCTCCAATCTTGGGTCCAGGAATCCGAACTATCCTATGGCCCTCCAGATGCTGTCTAGGGGCCATAGGATTGCTCTCTTGCAAAAATATGCAGCTCTCTGTGGTGAACTGAGAAATCTGCAAGATATTTCTTAACATTCTGTGTTTTTACTGTGGCTTCTGTCCAAGGTCAAAGCCTATACACATAATACCAAGTTTAACAGTGACTAGATTTGGTCAGGCAAATATGTTTTGAGTGCACAAAAATGAGTAGCCTTGGTTATAAGGTATTAAAGCATGTGCTAATAGCAGGAAAACTGCTGGACAGTTCTCTGCAGCTAATAGCCAATTTATTAGCATTTGCTTACAGCACCCACAGATTCCAGCAAAAAACACTGTTGATGAGCATCCACATGCCTCCAAAAGCATATCCTGGCAAAAAAAACTTGATTTATCACAGAATTGGCCATTCAGGTGTTATAATATTGCTATCAACCATCTTACACATAAAACAACTAAACATTTCCATAGATATTGCAGATACAGATAATTCAGTGGGCAAAGAATGTAGTTTCGTGTAAAGGGTTCTGTTGATAGTAAGATCATTATATGGGGCGTTAGTCATTACATGGCTGCTTTTATAGAGAATGATTGTCATTGTGTTGACCGTTAGCAGCTAACAAGACTATCAAATTTAGTACAAAGCACAGCAGAGACCCTCTGTACAACAATATTTGGACGGTGACATAATCCCAAGGGGGAAGGAGCATGGATACACCTGGACCGGTGCAATGGAATTCCAAAAGCATCAACCTTGGCCTGAAAAAACAGTACCATCCTGTGTCCTGGCCAATTAGGAAAGGGGATGGTTGGATACTCTGGGACAATATTAACTCTGTTATTCTTCAGTTGCCAGTGTGCCTATCAATTGTTCTTGGAGCTGATAAAGAAAATATATATGTAGCTTTCTGAGTGTAGAATGAAATGTTCCTCCAAAGAAGGAAATGTTCCTCCAGTGTTCCTCCTGTGACCTGGCATAGGAAATACTGATCTAAGGGGTATGCATTTTCTTCCCCAACTTGTTATTGGCAAGTGCCTAGATAACCTCCACATGATCCTTTCAGTGAACATACCAAGTATTGACACTACGATGTCAATTTGACTGCAAGCGCCATTTGCTTTATGAACCTGCCAAGCTAAATAGGTTGTTCAGGTTAGCCTTCGAGCCAGCATCAGCATGAAGAACACCCTCAAACAACCTTGGGTGTTCCTGAAATGACAGAAAAATGGATAGAAATTAAATCTTTCACTCTT
This sequence comes from Heloderma suspectum, assembly GCF_057233095.1. Taxonomy (NCBI): domain Eukaryota; kingdom Metazoa; phylum Chordata; class Lepidosauria; order Squamata; family Helodermatidae; genus Heloderma; species Heloderma suspectum. The sequence goes on from NC_139464.1 coordinate 106,086,655, forward strand.
CTCTCAGAGGGGAGCATACAAGCCGTTTATGCTGAGAACTGGGGCCATGATTTAGCTAAATAAACTGTGGAAAGGCTTAGTGCTTTGCTGTGATTGGCGGATTATTGTAGCATTTAATCATCTCGGCATGTAGGGATCATGTGATACATAAATGGGCATAACTGACCTTTTAAAACTGTTCCTTGCCTAGAACAAACATACAAAGCTGATAGCATACTGGACTCCTGGGGACAAAAACATTTAGTGAAAATAGAACTTTGGAAGTGAACATACGTTGAATTTGGACATGAAATTAAGCATGAAATGGCAGGTCATTGACAGACTACATGTTGATCTTGGACATCGGTTATCTCAAATTTCTCATGATGGATCTGAGTTTATTCTAAAACTCAGTCAAGCAGGATCTGAAGAGGGTCTAAGGTTTCTTCTCAATTATAAAAGCTAAGAGAAGCACTTTGGATTTTCTACCCTTTATTTGCTAATGTATAGTTCATTGTATCACTGTCCCTTTCAAGACTGGGGAAGATGGAGTATAACCATCTCATTAACTGATTTTCCTGACTTGCAGCCCGAGTTTCACTCTAGCATCTGATGAACCAAGTAATTACCTATGAAAATTCATTCTCTTTTAATAAAATACTTGTTTTTTAAAATATCTAGTTCTCCAGATTCACTTTTATGCTGTTACCGCAATCCTCTCTATGTAGTCCAACATCAGTATTATCGGGGATAAATAACTTCATTGGTGTGTCTCTTGGTCATATTGGGTGTCTCCTCTTGGGCGCACATTTCTCGAGATAACACTTATTTTCCAATAGAAAGCAGCCCTCCTGTCTTCACTCCCTACTACAAACTGGGCCAATGTTTAGAGCTTCTGGATATTTGTTTATTAGTATAATTTATTTATTTCCAATGTATTCCACTATTTTTCCAAGGAGCTCAGAGGACCAGTCATAGTCCCCTCTGCCCTCCTTTAATAAAGCCTTTCATCTGTTTCAGTTTGGGGAAATGACTGTATACATAGGGGCACAGCCTGTACTGTAGATGCATGGAGTTTGTCTTTCCTTTCAGCAACTCTCAGTCAACCCTCAAACTATATTGTCTTTTCATTTTTTCAGAGTTTAACAACAAATCACAGTTCAAGGATTTGCCCTAAGAGTGCCTACAAAAGAACTTGTTCCTTATGAGTTGGGATGTACAGATTTTGTTAGATCTGTTCCATCTGTGTTTTGCGAATTTTCAGGCTTCTTTCATTATGTTTGCTGCTCATTGACAGAATCTGATTTTTCTTTTAGGGATGTAAAAGAATTTTGTTCCACTTTTGCTAATGCTCATTAGTGCAAATCCACACAACCACCACCAAAGTAAAAACTCTCAGAAGACTCAGAAAAGCCAGTCCGCTGTAGAATCCAAACTCATTTGAATATGTTGTGGATTTCTCCAACATCCCTAGTGAGGAGTGCATATTATTCTCATCCCTGCTTACAGTTTCCTTTTCAAATCTCCTTATGCCCTGGCAGTCTCCAAACTACATTGTAAATGTGGAGGAGATTAAAAAGCAGTTGTTCTGAGTGCGTGCGTGTGTGTGTGTGTGTATAAAGCTGCTGAAAGAAAAACTGGAAAATTTCCTGTGAATGCCTCCAAATCACAGCCCTGGTCATCATCTTGGGTGGAATTCAGAATTTACAATAAGCACACTGACCTGAAAGCGTTCCACGAGGGACCCATAGTAGTTACACTTCAAAGGTTATATTTTAAAATACCTGGTATTTCCTGCCTGGGAAAATAAGGATTGTAAACTTGGGCCAAATCTCCTGATTAATCAACATGAATATTCCTGGCTGTGTAAACATGCCCTCAGTGGGAGAGGCTGTGTCATGATGTGGCCCAGCTGCAAATCTTCTGTGCTGACAGGAATAGGGCAATCATCAGAGCAGGTGACTTCAGTGAATTAAAGTGAAAAGGAAGTGGCTTTAGGGCAAGAATCTGCAGGAATGGTTTCTGCACTGCTTAGAAATTGCCTGTGGCATTGTAGACCCACAGAAGTTTGGCCTAAACTAAACACAAAATGACTATAGCCAGCCACTCTTCATAGTCCAGAGTAAGATTGTGAAGACGGTCATTCTGGTCTGAAAATGCTATTCTAGAATTGCAAAACCTAATGGCTTCATATTTCAAAATGTTGCTGGGTAACATCCCTAAGCTTAGCTTGGCTTTACTTTACTTGTGTAAAGAAAATAGTATTGCATGTGCAGTGTAAACTTTTTCTCCTTTTGCAGATTAGAAGGCAAATGATCCTTTGTGCATCTGTATTCTGCATTTAATTTGTGTATCTCAGGCCACTTCATGCATTTATTTTTAGGTATATATGTAGCCTTCTGTAATTGTACCCCTAAATATACGATCAGTACCAGCTCCAGGTTTTTGATTTCCCTTGGGCAACACCTCAATGGGCCCCCTCCCTCGGGGGGGGGGGGTCTGCCTTCTCACTGCCATGGTCGCTAGCTGCTCCGCATCTTCTTTCTCATCATTGCTACCGCTTGCTTGCTTGGCAGGCAGGGAGTCAGCGAGCAACCAGGCCGTGGCATCTCCTGCTCCTGCTCCTGCTCCTCACCACCACCATTGTCTGGGCCAGAGTGAAAGGCAGGTGAACAAATGGGTTGAAATGGTGAAGAAGAGGAGCAACTCCAGGAAGCTCTTGTCAGTGGGCCCCTGCTGGGGTGTGGCCTCCGGCAGGTGCCCAGCCATGCCTATCTTTGACATCATCTCTGCGTGTGAGGTATGAATGTGCATTTGGGAACGAGGTAGACCCATTAAAGAGCCAGGCTTCGTTGCAGCTCCCTGTGAAATGTATACTCAGTAGTAAACCTGTCATCTTCTCCAAGCCCTGACGGGTATCTTGTTCAAAAACACAATTTCCCCAGCAGTCAGGAGACTACCACGTAGCCAGTAGCTCACATGGATGAAAAATCAACCAATTATTCTGGGCTGTCAGTCTAACAAAGAAATAATAGCCACAGCCATTATCAAATTTTTGTCCTTTGTTTTGGGAGCTAGAGTGGGCTTGCCCAGAGACTGTATCACCAAGTGTGTTTTTCTAACACTTTCAGGTTGATGATGGCAATAAAGTCCTTTCAAATCTTGACTTTATCAGTCAGATTTAAGAGCCAACATTTCTTAAGTCTCTTGCATTCTGGCTCTTGGGTACACCCAGTTGCTCTTATCTGACAGATAAGGAATATTGCTATAGCTTTTATTACTGTCAGTTTGTTCTTTTCTATTATGCATTGAGATTAAGAACATAAGATTGCTCAAGAACAGCTTTCATCACTTATATTTTCCCTCATGGAATTACAGAGGGACTGAAATTTGTCCATTACACAACCTTGCCTATGATTCAGGGCAGCTATACTATTGTATACTACTGCAGCTGCTCAGTAGGCCTGCATGGAAATTCCTGAGAGCCCTCTGTTTTAAAAAGCTCCTCTCTGTTTTCAACGTAAAGGAAGACAGCTGCCAAACATGAGTGTTTGCTTCTATTTTCATATAGTCAAATCTACTGTCCTTCCATTTTGCCCATGTCATGTGATTAGTGTGCCCCTCCAAAAGTCATCTGAACAGTTTGGGGCTTGTGTGACAGAATTTAATTAATTTGATTTATTTTTTACTCTTCTATACTGCACAACAGCTGAAACTCTCTGGGTGATGTCTCCCACACCACCCATCACCTGGCTTTCCTATAAGAACTACCCTTAAATCTCATTCGTTAGACTTTTCTCATGGTGATTGGCAGCATGGAAGTCCCCTTGCTCTGAGGTTAACAGAGTTCAGGTTCCACAGAAATGCCCCCTGCAATTGCAGGGTTTGTTTTTTTTAAGGCATAATCCACTCTCCCCGTGTTAGAGCTGAGCAGGAGGCCAAGGCCATTTGGGAGGCAACCAGCTGTCCTGATTGGCCAAAATCTGAGGGAGGACAGGGCAAGGTTGTCATCGGGATGCTGCCTAGTCCAGTATGTATAGCTCAATAGGGTACCCTGGCCATTGTAGTCCATGCATTGCTAACCTCATGTTTAGTTTACTGTAATGCGCTTTAGGTGGGACTACCTTGTGCTTGGTGTGGTGCAGAATGCAGCAGCCAGGATGCTGAGTGGAGTGCCTGGCCTGCACATATTACACTGGTGTTAAAGGAACTGCATTGGCTACCTATTAGCTACTGAGCCAAGTGCAAGGTCTTGGTGTTGGCATATAAAGCCTGACCAACCTGGGGCCAGGTTACCAGGCAGATCGCCTTCCCCAATATAGACTTGTGTGGGCATTAAGATTATCGGAAGAGGCCTTGCTGGTTGTCCCATGAGTGCCATCCTGCAGCAACCAGAAAGCAGGCCTTCTCATCACCCAATTGATGGAATGATCTCCCTCCTGGTATTTGGGTGGCATTAACTGTGTCATGATTTAGGCTCCATTTAAAGACCTATTTCTTTACCCAGGCCTTCCCTCAGTGAATGTGGTGCCCAGTCTGTTTGTTATTATGGTGTTGTGTTGGTTTTTAATGTTTTCATTCTTGGTTTATATAAATGTTTTAGCAATTTAATGTATTTTAATTATATTATAATGTAATTTATAACATATTTTGTGAACCACTTAGAGATATTTTTTAATATTTTAAAAAATTTTCAGCAGTACATAGCTCCATTAAATAAATAATAAAATAATAGCTACGATTTGGAGCTGTTAGCAGCATTGCCTGTTAGCCCAGGCCACTTGAAAGGATACCAACTGGTTTGGGGGCAGCTTGTTTAGGATACCAACACTGAATGACCCAGATGAGGGCCAGAGAAGGAAGGGCCATGACACAGTGGCAGAGCACTTGCTCTGTGTGCAAAAGGGCCCAGGTTCAATCTTCAGCATCTCCAGGTAGGGCAGGAAAAACTCCTGCCTGAAACCCTGGAGAGCCAGTACCAGTCAGCCTTGACAATACTGGGCTAGATGGACCCATGGTCTGACTCAGTATAAGGGAGGACCCACACTTTTCCATCATCTTAAGCAAGGACCTTTGCTGGAGGTCCGGAAGGGGAAAAGGCTTGCCCACAGGTAGATTGCTGACTGTTCACTGGGGGCGATGGGAGTTGTAGTCCAAGACATATGGAGGGCCGGTGTAGTTCCTTTGAACATGGCAGACAAGAGTAGTAGGGGGGAGCAACTTTGAGCTGAACAAGGGGCAGTCGGCTGATGGTAACTTTGCCTGCTTGCTTCTGCTGCTGCCTCTTGGTTTTCTCTCACAACGGGGACAGTTGGTCTTACATGGACTCAGTGGGGGGCAGTCCAGCTGAATTAGCAACAGGTTGTGTGAGAATCTCTTTGGCTCCTGTTCCTGTTTCTCTCTCACACAGAGCAGTTGGCCTTACCTGGGCGGTAAGCGTGAGGGGCAATCCTGCTGCACCTTGAGCAAGTGTATGGTGGTGCTTTCGACCTCCCTCCTGGTCTTACATAGGCTCTGGAGGAAGGGAGGGGACAGTCCAGGAACAGGCATGCAATGGCATCTTTGCCTGCCTCTCTCCCTTTCCAAGTTCCCTCCCACACAGCTGGTGGTTTGACACAGTGGTCACCGTGGGGGGTCTTGTTGGACACCTTGAGCAGCGGTGTGATGACATTTTCACCTTCCTGCCTCCCTTTCCAGGTTCTCTTGAGATGGGAGACCCATTCCCACTCCATCTGACTAGCTTTGTTCTCTTCTTTGAACAAGTGCGTCTGTGACTCACCTGACCCAGAGAGAAAACAGAGGCTATATGGACAGACCCCCCTCGTCAACGGATGTATGAACCTCAGCTGAGTGTTCTGGGCTTCAAGAGTTAATTGATATGGGTTGTGCTCTCAGAAACGCCCTTCGCACCAAATGATGCAAAGTGGTACTACAAAATATCTATTTATTGCTCAAAGAGTATTAGAGAATAACACATCTTTGAAATGATAAAACAAGCATGACACATGACTATATATAATGAAATTAAGATGATTAGAAGCGTAATAGACATTGTGGCTAGCATATTTCTTAATAAAAACAAAGTTCTATTCCTCTTAACCAACAAAGCAGGCATCATTAAGATCTTATAATTACTTATGTGGCAAGCATAGTTGGCAGAGCTTAGGTAATCATGTTCGGTAGGCTTCTTGTTCTCCCAGGATCTCTCTGGGCAATCAGAATAAACTCTTGTTTTTTATAAGCCGTAAGAAGTTTTTCCTGATGTTCAGCTGGAATCTGCCTTAGATCCTGGCCTTCCTCTCTTTGACAACCTTTCAAGGACTTGAAGAGTGCTATCCTATCCTCCTCAGTCTTCTCTTCTCAAGGCTAAACATACCCAGTTCCTTCAGTCTGTCTTCATTGGGCTTTGTTTCCAGTCCCCTGATCATCTTTGCTGCCCTCCTCTGAACCCTCTCCAGCTTGTCTGCATCCTTCTCAAAGTGCGGTGCCCAGAACTGGACACAGTACTCCAGATGAGGCCTAACCAGTGCTGAGTAGAGGGGAACTAGTACTTCCTGGGATTTGGAAGCTATGCTTCTATGAATGCAGCCCAAAATAGCATTTGCCTTTTTTGCAGCCACATCACATTGTTGACTCATATTCAGCTTGTGACCTACAACAATTCCAAGATCCTTCTCGCTTGTAGTGTGGTTGAGCCATGTATGTGTATGTATATACACATGTATGTATTACTTACATCTTGTAAGTGTGCATTTGGTTTCTTTTTCCTAGGTGCAGAACTTGGCATTTATCCCTATTAAATGTCATTCTGTTGTTTTCTGCCCAGCGCTCCAATCTATCAATATCACTTTGAATTTTGTTTCTGTCTTCCAAGGTATTAGCTATCCTGCTCCATTTGGTGTCATCTGCAAATTTGATCAGCATTCCCTGCACCTCCTCCTCCAAGTCATTAATAAAAATGTTGAAGAGCACTGGGCCCAGCACTGAGCCCTGCGGTACCCTGCTCGTTACCTCTCCCCAGTTGGAGAAGATCCCATTGATAAGCACTCTTGAGTCCAATTCTGCAGCCAACTGTGGATCCACCGGATCGTTGTTTCAGCTAGCCCACTTTGAGCTGGTTTGCTCATCAGGATATCATAAATGTATATGTGCTGAAGTCAAGGTATATAATGTTCACAGCATTCCCACAGTCCACAAGGGTGGTCACCTGATCAAAAAATGAGATCAGATTCATCTGGCAGGACTTGTTCTTGACAAATCCATGTAGGCTTCGAGTAATCACTGCATTATTTTCAAGGTGCTTACCGATTGATTGCTTTATCATCTGCTCCAGAATTTTCCCGGTGATTGATGTCAGACTGACTGGTCTGTAGTTCCCAGGTTCCTCCTTTTTACCTTTTTTGAAGACAGGGACAACATTAGCCCTCTTCCAGTCATCTGGCACTTCACCCGTCCTCCATGATTTCTCAAAGAGAATAGACAGTGGTTCTGAGAGTTCTTCTGACAGTTCCTTTATTACTCTAGGATGCAGTTCATCTGGCCCTGGAGATTCGAACTCATTCAAAGTAATTAGGTGTTCCTTGACCATATGCCTATCAATCTCAAGCTGCAATCCTGCTCCTTCAGCCTGTACTTCGCCTTTGGCGCTATTAGAGCTGTTCTCTCCGTTGCGGTGCATGAGCCTTCATCCACTGTTACCCCCAACTTTACATCTCCCTTCCCCGTAGGATCCAGTTTAAAGTCTTTCTGATAAAGTTCTTCATGCTGTGGCCAAACACATTCTTCCCATCCTTTGTGAGGTGCAACCCGTCCCAGTCCATCTTCCGGGAAGTTTAGCCTATGGTCCTAGAATCCAAATCTCTCTCGTCAGCACCACCTTCATTGCCCGTCATTCACCTGGAGTATTTTTCGTTCCCTTTCTATTCCTCTTCTAACTACTGGAAGGATGGGTGAGAAAACTCTCTGGGCCCCAAAGTTCTTGAGTTTCCTTCCCAAAGCTTCAAAGTCTGACGTGATTTCTTTGTAGCTCTGCTTGGCGGTATCATTTGTTCCCACATGGATGAGAAGAAAGGGATACCTGTCAGTGGGCTTTATGAGTGCGGGCAACCCTTCTGTCATGTCTCTAATCCATCCTCCCAGGAGGCAGCATACTTGGTGAGCCCACGGGTCTTCACAACATACTTGGGTTTCGATCTCAGGCAGCAAGGAATCTCCCACTACTACTACTCTTCTCTTCCTGTGGTTGTAGGCCTTGGTTTCATCACCTCTGCTTGACTGACCTTCAGCCTCTTGCTCACTCTCATGCAGGTTCCCCTGTAATTCTTCCTCTGCAGGCTGCCCTCCAGTCTCATCCTCAAGTACCTGGAAACGGTTCCATAGCTCCACTGCTTCCACTGGTACCGAGTGGCTTCTAGTTCTTCTGCTCTTAACTGTCACCCTTTTCCAAGGAGTATCCTCTACTGCATATTTCCTCACCTCAGCATTTCCCTCTTCTGCCTGAGCTTGCTGTTGCTGTTCAAGCTTCTGTTCCTCACTTTGCTGCTGTAGTTCCACCGTTCTGTCCAAGAACTCTTCGTGTTGTCTTATTTCCTGGAGGGTCGACAGTCGCCACTCCAGTCTTCTTTTTCCTCCAGCAGCGTGATCAACTTGCACTTGTTGCAGGTGTAGGCCATGTTGTTCTCAGGCAAGAAAACAAACATTGCACACACCGTGCAGGTCATCACCACTGGAGAGTCTTGTCCGTCCATAGCCTCTTTTCCCTTTTTGTGTCTGGCTTTCTGATTGTTCTAGAGTAGCCTGTGCCTGGTCCTCTACTCACTGGAGGTTAAAAACAGAGTCCCACTGGTATAGAAGTATGTGTTACAAGAAAAATAAATGTTTAAAAAATGTTTTTAAAAATGTTAGGGTCCTCCCCCTTGACCTCCTCTGGCAAACTCCCCTGGCCAACGCCTGTTTGCTCTCCCTTCCCGCTCACTCTGATCGCTCGCTCTCTGGGAGCTTGCTTGCTTGTATAGGCCCTAGACCAGCTGGAGCAGCTTCCTCTGCTCTGCTCTGCTCAGCTAGGAGGCGGGAACCAGGATGTGCTATTATGAATAGCACATCATAGATGCATTCATCTATTCATAGATGAATAGCACATCTATGAAATACAATGAATTCTTATCAACAATGCACGTTACATTTATACTCTTTGACATCCCCCCTTGATAAGATTTACGGTATTGATATTAAAAAGCATTAAAATAGCACTATTTTATAAGATTAATATAGTGTACCTTTAAGAAACATCGCTAGATGGCAGCGTAGCAAAATTTCATTGCTGATCCATTTTTTGAACACTGAAGGAAAAAAATTCTTTTTAAGGCAGATTTTCCTTTAAGATCCATAGAGATTAGAAATTCTAAAATGGTAGCACAAATTCTTCCAGAAGACTTATAGATAAGGCATCTGGAGTTTTCCTGTTGTTGTTGTTGTTTTTTGAATGGTAGAAACACTGTCCTTCCATCCAGACCTGGAGAGAGTCTTTAAAACTTCAACAAGTTAATGAAGTCATCAAGGACCTTCTCATTGTCCACTAGCTGAGGATTAGACACCTTCTCCCCAGAACTATCTGTTGAAACAGGCTCAGGATCTCTAAGAGGCTGTTGGCTATTCTTCACCTTCCACCAAGTCAGCAAAATCAGCTACGAGGAGATCACTCCAGTTTCTGAGATTAAAGCTTGAAGGCCCAAGAACAGATCGTTCAGTGCCGTCATATTCCAGCAAACATTGGTGCAGGTATCCTTCTGGGGGAATCACTGGTGCTGTGTTTGTAGGTTGATTCAAGAAATTTAATCATAGCCTTGCAGATGCTGTAACAAAATACTGGAAAACATTTTTCTTAAAATTCAAAACAAAGCTGCCATAGTTTTGAGAACACATTGAGAGTTCTATGCCAAGTAGTCTATAGACATTCTTCTTTACTCTTTGTAGATAAGAATGTTTTGGGTTTTTTTGGTCTTCCCTTTATTATTGCCAGCAATAACTTAAATAACTATAGAACTTGTGTTAAAACTAAAAAGTTCAACGTTTTTAATCGTTTTACTCTCTTCTTAGGCCGTGTTTGTGGCTTTTCCGTCAATAGTTCACATTGCCTTGAGTCTTTCTCTAGTGTCTTATCAGTTCAGTAACAAACTTTAGAACGCTAGGGTCAGTTGCAAGGAAGTGGTGACACGCATGAGATAAGCTGCTGACCACAGTAGCCTAAATCCTTTAACAATAAGTCAAGTTATTTCTATGTTGCTGAGCTATGATCTTGCATAGTTCAAAGTATTTTGACCTGAGTGGTTACATGACAGGTAGATCATGCTTATATTAATTTATTTAAGAGAGGGTATGTAAAACACAATTACAACAGATTACTGTTTTGCTGGTTGTTACAGTAGCGAGCTAGTCACTTAAATTATTCTTTTAAGTTAAAGTATCTTAAGATTCTTCACAAACTGCATGAAGAGGAAGATTGCATTGCTTCATTGAAATACGTTCTTAACAGCCATGCTTATTAACACACAACTGAGTGTATGAAATATCAAGTTTCATATATTCATAACACAAAATGTGGTATTTGCTTCTTTTTACTTTTTGTAAGGATATAGTAGTCTCTGTCATGAGAATTGAACATTGCAAGATAGTCAAATTTAGTGGTTTTAAAATACTGGACCAATGTTTCTGAATAGGTTGTTTTAAATCTAATAGATCTAATTCACTGTACCTTTATTATTTGTCACAGAAGTAGTGGACAGATCTGTTTGTTTTTCTGTAGAAGGATGCAGTGGTCTCTTCCTTCAAAATCAAACATCCTTCTTTAACATATGATATTTTTATCTGCATTTACCTGTGTGCGGGCGTTAGGTTCTTTTTGCCATTTACACAGTGACTTTCTGACAAATGTATTTTTCTTGAAAATTACCTTGTAACCTCTAGTACATTTCTTTATTATCACATCGTGCATTTCAGACTTTTTATTTATTCAGGCAAATAATTGTGAATCCTAATATGCTTTATTCAGTGATTCAGGTCCAGTAGTCCATAGCTTACCCCCCACCCACCCCAGATCTGAGAGCAGAATAGAGCTATTTTGAAACCTCTGTTTTCTTACTGGAAAACAACACACTACCTATCAGAGGAGTAAAGGTGTGGACATGTAAGGACAAGGCTGGATCTTTGTATTAAAAATAATAACAACAATGGCAGCATATTTTGAAATGCCGTTATTATATACATAGACATGATTCAAATTAAAAAGTAATTAAAAAAATCCACACCTGTTACAAGCTTTAGGTGCCAAAACGAGGCACTTTTTGAAGTAAAAATGTGAGCATTCTGATTCACCAAGCTTGCAAAAATCATAGGGCTAGTTGTTTTAGAATCTTTCTTAATTTTTTGATGCTCTTCCACCATAGTGGTGGTTGCAAGTATTTTTATTTGTTTTAATTTCTGGAGGATGCTGTAGCAACACAAGGTTGCAAGACTGGAGGAATAAACCTGGAGGGCACTAGTTTGACTTCATCAATTGAAATGTTGTGTGACTGTTTACTTGTGTGACTGTTTACAAGACAGTAAGGGTAACAGTGCATCTGAGTCTGATACGGTAAGTACCTGATCAGGTAATTGATATAAAGGTTGAATACAATCCTGTGGCAGAAATTCTTCTAGCATATATTCTCTTGGTTTAGGCTTCCAGGAGAAGGAGAAAAATAATTAGTTTTAGTCAGTCCATGTAGGATCATCTGGACAAAGGGCATTAATGAATCAATTTAAACATACATATTTTTCGTTAATAATAGTAATAATTATATGCTGTTTTGTTAAGAGGAATAGTTGAAATGTTGTTTGTTCCTCTCTGCACCATGAGTAATGAACTATACCAACTAGAAGGACCAACCGGGAGGTATCTGGTAAGCCCTCACATGATAATTTGGTTGTGCCTTCTCAACTATCTGACTTGTTTGCTTGTTCTGTTAATTATGTTATTCTTCTGTGAGCTATTACTGCACTACAAGATTAGTGCTTTTTCTTGCAGGAGTCCTGCTCCCTGCCCCCAATATTTTAACATTCAGAGGGAGCAATCCTATTGGGATAGGCAGCTGCCTCCAAACTTGGAGGTGACCACCTATCCAATGCAGAGTGGGCGGAGCGTGGACGGGATCTTCTCTGTGCTCCGGCCACCCTGCATTACCGGCTAGATTGCTGATTACAGCTGTCTAGCCAGAGCAGTTTGGAGCGGGGGAGGAGGCAGCCAGATGATGCACCATCCCCGCCCCGCCCCTGGAAATGCGGTGAGGCGAGGTGGGGGAGAGGGGAGGTAGTTCCTGAAAACCGAAAAATCCTATGGCCGTCTAGCCGCTGTTTAGCGGCCATAGGATTGCACCCTTAATGGGTTTACTTTTTATTTTTAAACCCATAGTTCTTTCCAAAAGGAAGACTAAAGTTAATTTCATTTACAAAACATTGAGAATTTGTGACATTTAACACAGGTTTATGATTTGGAACATTATTTAAAACAGAGCGTATATCTGTAAGCTCTGAGGTTTCGGTGAAACCTTCACTTTAAGAGGGGTGGGTTTTTTTTAGAATTGCTAAGTGGCGTTATCAGTGGTGCACTTTCTACTGCTTTTGAGTGCTGGATCATGAAGATAAGTTACTTGAGGGTCATTCCATGAGTTAGCCCATTCAACCCATGGAAGGTGTTGTGTCTTATTGGTGAATAGTTGTTGTTGTTTTTGGTCACAGAAACTAGTGCTGTGTATATTTTAGTCATCTGTCCTGCAACTAAAATTTGAATTTAATAAGAACATATTATACTGGTGTCCGCAATATTTCTGGGTAAGTGTATTTTAATTTTGGTGAAAATAAAAATGTGTCTTACATAGCCCCAGTGGTGGGATAGTTTCTTTGCCTCTTTCTTCCTGTTTTATGAAGAAACATTCCTAGTTATTTTTTATTCAAAAATTGTCCTTTTTGCATGTGCCTGTTTTGATAGCAATTTCAAGGAGCAGCTCTTCTTCTACTCCCTTTCACTGAAATGTACTATGGAACATGCTGGAGAACATGAAATATACCATGGGTCAGACCACATGTATTGTGTCGAGAGGCGAGTGTATAACCAAGGGACCCTTCAAGAGCAGCTGCACAAGAAGGAAAAGATGTCTCTGCCTCTTGGTCAGAAGATAGCACATTCTTGTCGGTAGGGCATTTTAGCTATTTTATGCATGGTGGACCTCATTCAATACATTAATTGCCTTGGATCCTGCATTGCCCTTCTGTACACGGAAGGGACTCTGATCCAGTGGAGGTTTCTGCTACCTGGAGTGTGTGTGGGAGGCAACTTCTGTTGATATGCCCTGCAACCCCCAGCACCACCTCCCATACTGTTCTGGAGAGTCCCCCAACCCTCTGGAGCCGATTTTGGGGAAAATGGGACCGCAGGAGGAGGAACTGGGGAAAATCAACTCCCCCTCTTCTGCCAGTGGGAGCATCCTGTGAACAGAGTTCTGCTCACAAGAACTCAGGATCCCAGCTCTTGAATCTGTCACTGAGTCTCTCAAAAGCAAACAAAAATGCAATAGTTTTGCACCACTTTTCAATGGGAATGTAAGAGCCAATCCATACATTCATAAACAATAATGTGGTACATCCCTGCTGGGACTTAGCATTTTAGAACGCAAAGGGAAGATTGCATGATGGTCTCATCTATAGGTTGGATCCAGATTTAGTCAAACTTAGAGTAGACCTACTGAAATCTATGAGAGTTGGATTAATCATGACTAATTTAAATTCCATTGATTTCAGTCTATAAGTTTGACTAAATCTGGATCCTACCTACCTACACACACACACACACACACACATTTTTTTAAAACTCCCATAGCCTCCCTGCATGACAGAAGGAAGGGCCTAATCTACTTCTAATCTGCTAGCTTTCCATTGCCAAATAGGGTTTTTTTTAAATTCTTAATTAAGGGGAGCATGCAAGGACTCAGTCCCTTTCCTACATTCCCATGCAGGCTGTGCCATTTGATTCTTCAGAATGTGTAGTGTGGACCTTCTCTGCTTCCCCAAACTATCACTGTACTGTAAGTTATTTAGGGTATAGGGACCTGACCTCTCATTCTTTGTAAAGTGCCATGTGCATAGATGGAACTATGTAAATACGTGATTATAATAATAGTCTGAAATCATTTAGTTACAAAAAGTTCAAGCTATGTGATTATTGTACTGTGAAGTATTACATTAAGAGAATCTTAGTGTTGAAAGTGACTGAACTAGTTCTCCCTAGTTAATCCTTTGTCCTATAATCTAATATACCTACTGTTATCATTAAGGTGTTTTTCCTAAATTTCCCAAATTTTCCTTAAATTTACCTCCCTCAAGTTTAAACCCATTGCTGCTTGTCCTTCCTACAGTGACAGGGTGAAGAATTGTTTCCCTTGTTCTTTCAAACGTGTGTGTGTGTTTATTGTACACATACATATACATACACACTTGCAAACTTGTCTTGTTAATTTTTCATTTTCTTTCTAGGCTATGATCTCGTTGACACTGACCCTTTCCCCAGCACCATAAATCAACCTTTGAAGGATTCTTGTCCTGACAGAGTAAAAGGGGACTTTGGATCAGTGAGAATTATCATTTAAATGTAAATCCTACCAAAGACAGATTATGTAAAAAGAAAACTGTAATGGAAGGATCCCTGCTCTTACCCAGAATAATCACAGTCTAATTTTAGTTTCTATGTTCTATATTATAAAGGACTTTGCGGGCAGCTCAGGCTTAATAGTCATTTCATCTCTCCAGGGAACCCTGCGAACAGTTGTTCCATGAGGGAAATTAGAGAATTCTTAGCAAACTCACTGAACTACAATTCCCAGGTTTTAATGCAGAGAGTCCCTCATTTAAGGATTTCTCTCTTCCCACTGTAGCTGCCCCTAATCCTATCCCTTCCTAAGCCTCTTTTCCCTTTCACAGCTGCACTGCTAAACTTTGGGATGGGTAGGGAGGGAAGGGAACCCCCAGTGAAATCCTTTGCCATATGCTTCCTCTGGTTTTTCCCATTCAGAACATCCCAGTCCTGCTTTTCTTTCCCCACTCCCAAATAATCCTTCCAAGATAATGGTAGATTAGAGAAGTGGCAGAAGCAGCTGATAACTGTAACCTACTCAGGCAAGTTGTAAGAAAGGAATTACTATGGCTCCAATCCTATACTCGCTTACCTGGAAGCAAGCCACATTGAATACTGTTGGATTTAGGACAGCATTGTAAATCCCATGATTAAGAGCGCAATCCTATGCATGTTTAGATAGAAAAAGCCCTCCAGCTGGCTGGAGTATGCTGGGAGTTGTAGGACTTTTTTCTGTCTAAACGTGCATAGGATTGCGCCCTAACTTAGTCAAAGGCTAAACCTAGTACCACTGGTAAACTAATATATTTTCTATGAAAATCGTATTGTGCATACACACGAAGAATTTACATCTTGCTAGTTTCATTCAGCTGATTTTGCTTTTTTCCTTTTGTATTTTCAGTTGTTCTTCCAAGAAAACAAAATCTGTTCTCTGTAGTTTTTTCCCAATTTTTACATGGCTCCCCTGCTATCCAGTGAAGGAATATTTGCTGGGAGACATTATCTCAGGAATAAGCACTGGGGTCATGCAGCTTCCTCAAGGTTAGTGAAATTTAACTTTTCCTCTTCGTTTTTGGAAGCTTCAGAACAGCCATGCCTGACTTTGGCTTTTCATGACAATGCCATGTAGCTTATGTGGATACATGTAGAAAGCTTAATACTGTATACCAGACCTTAGGTGATCAAATGTCCATTAGGGAGCAAACCTATGCAGATAGGCGGCCATCTCCAAACTGGAAGGTGACCGCCTATCCAATGCATGGTGGGAGGAGCGCGGAGGGGATTCTCTCCTTCACGCTTCAGCTGCTCTGCATTCGCGGCTAGAGGGCTGATTTTGGCTGTCTAGCTGCGGGAAGTTGGAGCGTGGGGTGGGGAGGCCAGATGACACACAGGAGGTGTTGTACCGGCAGTTCCGCACTCCCCGCCCCCGGGAACGCCCCCTTTTGCCCCTCTTTGCGCTGCTGTTACAATCCTGGAGCCCGGAGACGATCTGCCCTGCTACGAGTCAGTGGGAGAAGGGGCAGGGAGGCAGTTCTCCAGGAATCGACCGATCCTATGGTTGTCTAGCTGCTGTCTAGTGACCATAGAACTGCGCCCTAAGTGGAGTTCATACATTCCTCTCATGGGACTGTACCCCCTCAATTTTCATGTGGTGACTCTCTTGTTGGAAGTGCCCCATATGAAAATTGTGTCATGTGTCAAAGTTTTCCACTTCCAACAGAAGGCTAAATTTTCCCTCAGACAACTTTTTAATATAGGCTGCATTTGCACATGGGGCCATCACAAAACAAATGGTTTCCCAGTCAGCCTTGAGAGCAACCTGTATGAGAGCCTGTGTGCTTAATGGCTAGAGCGGTGAGCTTGGCCATGGAAAATCCAGGCTCAAATCCCCGCTTGGATACAAAACTTACACGGTTGCTTTGAGCAAGTTACATGCACTTCTGAGCTCCTTGGAGGAAGGGCAGCATGCAAACATAGCAAAATATGTCTTCTTCAGTAACTATTACAAATAAAAAGAATATTCAGGCTATGGCCTAGTTCTCACTGAGGTGGTAAACTTGTACCTGAGTGTGACCACCAGACTGCAGGTTGAGGCTCACTTGACTGAATACTCCTTGATACCAAAAAATAAAATTCCTACGCATAGAGAACTGGCATGTCAGGGAGAAGGCTAGGTTAAAACATTTGTCCCAAACAAATCAGTTCTCTGTCTTCGTGGATTTTGTTTTCATTTTGGGGGACTGAGGAGCATTCAGTCATGAGACCCCCCACCTGCAGTTGTAAAGTAGTATAACTCAGATGCAGGTGGGATTACCACATCAACAAGCACTTGGCCTATGAATTGAAGGACCACAGAGTGGGAGTGTTTCTGTCACAAATCCAACTATTTTGGCATTTCTAGTGACCCGATGATGAGTTGCTGCACTCACTCTAGAACATTCCAACCCTTCCATTTGTTTCACTGGTAGGAAACGTAGACATTGTGCCGAGTTAGTTTAATCTCCATCCTTTCTAGGATTCATGGTGAATCTTAATGTGGAAAGACTTGATAACACACAGCATTTTACTCAACAATCTTTCCCATCATCAATGTCTGTCTTACTTTAGTTCTCATAGGCAAACAACATACATGATTTAACTGAGTAAATCCTTGAGCAACTGACCCTTGACAGATGTATAGATTTTTCTACACTTTTTCTTCTTGCCATTATTTACTCCTGCTCTCCAAAAGTCCCGAAGTCCGTATGAAATTTGGACTGGTTGTGAGAGGACTTGCAGGAGTAGTTCCTACCTGAACAGCTGGAGGCCTCTGGGCCAAATCAACCCTCCTGTGGACTGGTTTCCCCCCACTTCTGCTAATTCAGAAGCAAGTGGGGTGGGAGGAAATAATTTCAATATAATTTGTTCAGAATCTTGAATTGTTCTCATTAACGTTTTCTGTCTCTCTTTCCTTTTTCTCCCAGGGTTAGCTTATGCATTGCTGGCAGCAGTGCCCCCAGTATTTGGACTGTATTCTTCCTTTTATCCAGTCTTTCTGTACACTTTTTTTGGAACGTCCAGACACATATCAATAGGTAACCTTTTAACACATAAACATTGTTTTATTTAAACATCTGGTAAATAACATGCCCTTTTATCTTAGAAGTGTAATGGGGTGGGCCCCAGGATGAGTACTGTCCAACATTCCATCATTTTACAGGAAGCCTTTTCTAAACGTTGAAGTCCAAATCTGTCATGCATGAGTCTCAGCTGCGTGGGAAACACATAACCCACTCCCATAACCCACATACAGAAATGGCTGCCCTAAAATTAAATCTTGACTTCTTTGACGCAAACTTAACTATATCACCTTGGCCAGCACATTTTAATGCCACTGTTAATTGCTTAAAATTACAATACAATCCCTTTTAATTACCTGTAATCCAGCAGCGTTTCTATAGAAGCCAGGGTAGTATAGTGGTTAAGAGACTGGGTTATAAACCAGTAAGCCCCTACTTCAAATCCTGCCTCAGCAATCAATTCACTAGTTGCCTTAGACAAAACCCTCTCTACCAGCCCCTTTTCTGCAATATGTAGATAATAACATTGCCCTACCTAATAGCTGTTTTGTAGATTATTGAGATATGTGAAGCACTTTGTTTTGTTTTTTTTCCATTTTTTATTTTTACAATGCTGACAAAAGTATATAAAGTATACAAACAAATAATCAGAGCAAATATTATCAACAATTTAAACAATAGAGAGTATAATCAACCATTTACCAACAAAACCAGCAAATATCACAAGGTTCCCAATAACACAAAAGCCTGTGCTATATGTGCAGCACTTTGAACATTCAAATAAATATATATGTAATTAGGAAGGTGATGGGTAGAGCAATGCTAAATCCCTTGGACTGCTGTCTGAGTAGGAGGGGGTTGGATGGGGTGGAGGTGCTTTGAGCACTTGAAAAGGAGTGCCACTGCCAGGGTGGGGGTACATCTGCCCTGGACGCCCCAGTTACGTCTGGGAAAGCTCCACAGGCATAACTGTGGCTCTGGTGGCAGGGCCAGAAACATGGCATTTGTGGGTGGGATGGAGGCGGCCTTGAATCTGTTGGACCCAAAGCCCCTTCATTCGCTGAAGAGGCCTCAGGGTTTCTCCCACCCCCAAGCCTGGAGCTGGCATGAAAAATCCGTCCTTGGGGAAATGAACTACACAGCACTCCAAAAAGGTGAGTCTGCCCCCTCCCCACTCCACTTTGCACATGCACCCCAACCCTGCTGGCAAGAATATGTAGGCTTCTCTAGAATTTCTTGATGAGAGTGATGATAAGCATTTATTCCCCTAAATCCACACTCTTGCAGGAACGTTTGCTGTAATCAGCTTGATGATTGGCGGAGTTGCTGTCAGAGAAGCTCCTGATGAAAAGTTCGCCATTATGGACACCAACTCTACCAATAGCACAGATCTTGAGAACTTTAAGGCTAGAGATGACATGAGGGTGAAAGTAGCTGTTGCAGTTACCTTGCTTTCGGGGATCATGCAGGTAAGATGTTTACAGAAGCTTGATCTAGGAGCACATCTGAATGTTGCTGCCAAACACATACCTGTAAAGAGTTCCAGCTCAGTAAGCCCCACTCAGTACATCCATGCGACCTGAAATGGCACACTCTAATCTTCCCTGACCTAAAATGGCATGGGATGTATCCTTTCTACCAAAATGTTGGAGAAAATAGCTTCAGTCTGTGGGTGGGTGGGGGCTACAGGATGCTGTCCTCAACTGGTAGTGGCCAAGTCACATCATAAACATGGCTGTCTGTACTTTTTTCTTCTTAAAAATAGAGTTCTCTGCCAAAGAAGCACAATATTTTATGACATGAGTAGTTGAATCCTGGGTATAAATTGGGCAAATTAAGCAGAATTGCCTAATTGCTTATTTTGCATAACTTAGGCTGCTTCTGTTAGTCATGGGAGGGACAAAGAATAGGCATAGCCTAATCCCCAGCTCCTGACCACTGTGGCCCCTTTCAGGCCACCTTGATTACAAGTGTCCCATTAGCACGTCACTTGCCTTATGGTAGGAAACCTCTGCCTGCTTTCCTGACACCTTTGCTATTTATGTTTCCCACTTCCCTAGCCATACCCTATTCCCTCCCCACAGCATGCAGATCACATGGGGCTCTGTCCAACATTGTGTGAGCAGACTCCCTCTCGCACAACGGGACTTCCCTTTGCTTCCTCCCACATGCAGCCCCCCCCCCCAAATCTGCAGAGGGTCTCCCAACCCTCCCGAGCAGATTTGGGGGCTGAGGAGGGAAAATCTGCTCTGCCAGTGGTTTCAGTTACACTGGTGGACAGACAGCATTGGATACAACTCACAAACATGAGACCTGGTAGTATTGGCATGCTTCAGCTCTCTGGGCTAGGAGAGGAAGGAGGAGGCCTGCATATTAAGGAAAGGGGAACAAAGTGGTTTTATTGGAGATTAAGTTGTGCTTGATCCGCTGTGTTGAAGATGAGGGGTAATAAGGCAGTAGTTTCTCACGTCCGTGGCTCTTTGACTTAAACTAGAAGGCAGTGGTGATTCCTAGAATGTGACTCTTTTTTCTTTATCTTAGTTGTGTTTAGGACTCCTTCGATTTGGATTTGTAGCCATTTATCTTACTGAGCCCCTGGTACGGGGATTCACCACTGCTGCAGCCGTACACGTCTTTACCTCCCAGTTAAAATATCTGTTTGGGATTAAGACTAAAAGATTTAGTGGACCCCTCTCCTTTCTTTATGTAAGTAATTATATAATGAAGTGACATATGATGGGACCATTCTTTGCTGTTTATAGCCAACTGGGCTTAGAAAGTGCCTAGGCTCACTGTTCATAAAATAAAAATCAGGAGGGACAGAGGGCCTGGCAGGGGACAAGAGCTGTGTCTGTGGGGACTCCAGGCATATATTATAGGCAGCGATATTAATGTCTCAAGGCCACTGTACACATTTGATGGCATATATAGACCTAAGAAACCCAACTATCACATCTGCATCGCAAAACAGTGGTGGGGAAGGGCGGCTGCTTCAACTGCAGGCCCATGGTAGGAAGGATGTGTGCTGAACCTGTTATCTGAAATCCCTCCAGCTGTTTTCCCTCCAGCCATGATTCCCAAGTGCTTATTTACAGGGTCACGTAGAGGAAAGTAGCGGGGGGGGGGATTGCAGGGGAGAAGCGGCAGACACTGCTTAGCCCATTACTTATCTGGCCCTTTTCCATGGCAAATATTACCCCACTAGCTTTGCAGTGGGAAACAACAGCTGAAGTTCCTAGCTCCATGTTTGATACCAGAAGTGTAGATTGGTCTTCAGCTGATCACCCCTGTTGCTGCCCAGGACCTGGCTGGTGGTTCTGTCAGACCAAAGCACATGTGACATTGACTGACTTGGTTCTGCCCCAATCAGCTTTTTAGGGAAAATAAAATAAAATAAAACAAAATTGACTAGTTAAATTTCTGAAGGGTTTCATCCATCTCTACAAACATCTGTTCATGTCACCTTGGAGATCAAACCACAGATGACAGTGACAGAAAGTTTTGTATAAACCTGCATCTATCCCAATTACATTTTAAGTAGGGGACAGGGAGGGAAGGTCTGATTTTTAGAATCCTCCTTGTGTCTCCTTGTTCCAGTAGTCTCCCTTTTCTCTCAGTGGAGATCCGTCTTGTTATTATTATTTATTACATTTATATCCTGCCTTTTTTCCTCTCGTAAGGAACCCAAGGCGGAGTACATAACCCTCCCCCTCTCCATTTTATCCTCACAACAACAATGCTGTGAGGTGGGTTGGGCTGAGAGTCTGTGACTGGCCCAAAGTCACCCAGTGAGCTTCATAGCTGAGTGGGGACTAGAACCCAGGTCTCCCAGCTCCCAGTCCAACACTCTAGCCAGTACACCACACCGGCTCTGTTGTTGCCTGGGGTGCAGACTATGTCAGGGGTGGGCAATTACAGGGGGTCCAGAGGCTATTTTTGCTCCCAGACACCCCCCCCCTTAACAGGCCACACTCTGGGGTGCTCCAAAATTGGGGTTTTATTAAAAAATGGCCCCATTAGCACTACTAAATTTGACCCTTTTAGCACTCTGCAGCTTCAGCTCCAGAGATGCTGTGAGCCCCCCCATACACACACACAAGTAAAGATCCTGCTTCTCCACCCCTAGCTTCGAAGATTTCACCAAGCTTGTCCGCTTTCTTTCAAGCTTACCTTTATACCCATAAGGGCTAAAATGTGTTGTTTTTTAAATAAAAACTGAGATACTCAGAATACTGTTTTTTAAATAAAAACTGAGATTCTCAGGATGCTGTTTCTGAATCCAAGAACACATTCCACGTCATCATTTGCTTCTGCTTCTCCCTTGACTGTGTCAGTTATGAATACTTTTCCACACTTCGTTGTCTTGCAGAGTTTAATTGCTGTGTTCTCAAACATCACAAAGACCAACGTGGCAGCTTTAGTTGTTGGACTAATTTGTATGGTTTTGTTGCTAAGTGGTAAGGAAATTAATGACCGCTTTAAGAAGAAACTGCCTGTTCCGATCCCTATGGAGATCATTGTGGTAAGTTATGTCTTAAACTTAGTTGAAATGTCCTTCGCTGTGCAGACAGAGATGCAAACAGAACTCCCTCTCAAGTTAGTTTCTGAGGTTTTCTTATTTTAGCCAAGTTACCTCTTGTTTTGTGTGTGCTTGTTTTTTAAGGTGGTGATTGGTACTGGAGCTTCCGCTGGAATGAATCTGTCAGAGACTTACGGAGTGGATGTTGTTGGTAGTATCCCCAAAGGGTAAGGACAAGGAATCAAATGTTATTTCCTTATGGCTATGTAGTTTAATATGGCCAGTTCATTTATCGTCTTTTCTCTTTTGAATCCCTTGCAGCTTACGTCCTCCACAAATACCCGATGTCAGCCTCATCTCAGCAGTATTTGTGGATGCAGTCGCAATAGCGCTTGTTGGATTTTCCATGACAATCTCAATGGCCAAAATCTTTGCTCTTAAGCACGGTTATACAGTTGATGGAAATCAGGTAACTCAACTGTGACTCAGTGGCCCAGTTCTCACATAATGACAACCCGTGGGTTGTTGGGGCCAAGAGCAAGTGCATGGCTCACCTCTTCTGCTTTGCATCCACTTTGCTAAACAACCCAGGAACGCTCCATTTCTGGATTGTTAGTCATGGTGTCTGAACCCAGCACTCTGGGTTGTTAAGGGTTAAACAACCCAGAGCTTTAACCCAACATAGGTTCAGACTCTGGGTTATTTATCACTCAACAACCCAGAGTGCAAGGTTTGGATGTCATAAGTGACACCAAAGGTACAGGGTGTTCCTGGATTGTTTAGCAAAGTGGATGCAAAGCGTAAGCGGCAAGCACACAGGAGGCAGTGCACTTGCTCTCGGCCCTGACAACCCACGGATTAAATAAGCTCCTCCAATTCATGGGTATTTTAAGCTATGAGTTGACATTACATGCTAACCAAGTCAATATGCATCTCTCACTATCGGATCAAAAGCCCGTTGAAATCAGTGAGGAATCTTCCCAACAGCTTTAGTTGCTGAAGATGCATTTGTCTGAAAAATGGCCCACCTACATTCTGTATGGCCCAATGCAGATGTAACATTTCTGATCTGACAGCCATGGTTGGATTGGCAATATTACACCTATGCTGGACTTATGTCTCATCCCAAGGAGTCCTGTGAGTTGATAAGAGGGGATGCTTTCACTAGATAGATTTTCTGACACTACACCCAACATCTAATCAAGTCAATCTAATAGCAACATAGGACCCTTATGTCCACAATGTCCTTATGTCCTTAAATTCCACAATGTGGCTGTAGGCCTTTTCTGCTTTATAAAGACTTTGGAATGTGGCTTTTGTGTTTATGGACTTTAGCCACAACTCAGAATGTTGCCTTGCATCCTGTAAAATTCAGTGCCTGAATATTTTTTATGTCAGTTTTTTCCACCAATTAGTTGTAAAGCAGTTCCTTATTTTGGAGTTAACCACCATCCTTATAAGTACTATCTTTGGAACTCCTTGACAACATTCAATATGCTTTTATTCTCCTCTTTTCTGTTGTCACAGGAACTCATTGCATTAGGCATATGTAATTCCACAGGATCCTTTTTCCAGACCTTTGCTGTCACTTGCTCAATGTCTCGGAGTCTCGTTCAGGAGGGTACTGGGGGAAAGACTCAGGTACGTAGGCTGAGTTTTACCTTTTCCTTGATCCAACAAGATCAGTGTGGTGTGTCCATTTTACCCATTCAGGGCTATTTCATTTTATCCACAGCCTGTTGAGTAGCTTAGAGCACAATCCTAGGCATGTTTAGACAGAAAAAAGTCCTACAGTTCCCAACATTCCCCAGCTACAATGGGAATTGTAGGACCTTTTTCTGCCTAAACATGCCTAGGAGTGTGCCCTTTGTGTATTTAAGAGTGATTTCCCCAGCTGACCACAAATCTGGATCCAGATCTCCGTAGTCCAGCGTTCTATCCAAGACTTCACTACTCGGTTTCTGGCTCCTGTACATAGACCACATGGCCTATATAACTTTAGTTTGGATACTTTTTCCTTTAATTTCCTAAAAAGTATATAGGAAAACAAATGAGAAGGACATGTGGAATGAGCCCTCAAAATTGTCAGGATTACTGGCAGACGTGCATTTAAAAATCGGTTTAATCCTCAGCAGCATTCATCAGACGTTTTGCCTTGTGTGCCTTTTGTTCAGGTTGCCGGCACTCTGTCCTCAATCATGGTTTTCTTGGTCATTGTTGCCATTGGTTACCTCTTTGAACCACTGCCCCAGGTAAGGGATCTTTATTTATATGTTTTCATTCAGGTCTAAATCAATGCTTAAGCAGAAATAAAGACTCCTTTTGTTAAACCGTTGCACAATCTGTAATGTTGATTTAATGTTCTGTACTGCATTGTCAAGCTACGGATTGGATTGGATTGCATGGCAGGCTAATTTAATGGCTTTCGTCATCACTGGATATTAGGCTTGTTCTCTTTGTATCTGCTGGCTCTCGGTAGATTGCATCAGCTTTTTCTAAAGCCCTTTCTGGATATCCACAACTGGAGTGAAGGCTTTCTGGTCTGGATTTCTATGTAGGTCTCTTTTGTTTCTGGGAAGCTTACACTACCTCTCCTTACTTGCCGCTGCTTTACAACATAATCCGAGAAGTGCCTACCCAGACATAAGCCCCACTGAGTTCAATCGGACTTACTCCCAGGTAAATGTGTATAGGATTGCAGCCTTAGAGCAAATTTGCACATCACACTAAGCCACCCTGAGAATAAGCCAGGGTAGGGTGGGTGGCTTGTTATTTCCAACAGATAATCACCCATCTGGCGACTTGCCATGGCTTGTTCCTCCCTCAGTCCCTATCAGGCTGGTGCCAGCGTATATGCCATGGGCCTTTGCAGCAGAAATCCTCATTTCCTCATTCCCTACGTGAGCACCCTTTCTGCAATTGGTCCACTGGGGTTTCTGGCTCACAAGGGAAACTCCCTCCCCGCTCCCACATCAGATCGCCAAAGTTTCTGAGCCTTTGTGAATGCAGCAAGGCATTCGCAAACTTAAGAAAAAAAATTAGGGGTCTTGCGTAAGTGCCCAAGACCACAAGCCAGCATAGCCATATCTCCCTCTTGTCAATGCCCTGGTCAATTTCATCCTCCACTTTGGTGCTTCCCCTGCATCAGATTGCAAAAAGGAAATAATTTTCTAAGTCCATATGAACACGAGTATGTTTCGCAATTTAAAAAAATAATAATTTGGGAGTCTTGTGCAAGTGCTAAACATATCAATATCCCCTTCTTGTCAATGTCCTTGTCAATTTCATCCTCCAGTTAAGTGCTTCCTTTGCTAGCAACCCCCTTTTAAAAAAAGCTGCTTCATGTTTTACTGAAGTAATAACACCTGCCTGTAAAGTTCCTTCTCTCCCTCAGCTGCCAGCCACTTTCAGCTCCTCCCGCCCCCTCAGTGCTTGTCGCTTCCCTCCACTGGTCTCTGTTGCTAGCTGTCAGATGTACATGAGGCTTACTGAGCAGTGAGCAGGATGGCTAAACATACACAAATTTCAAGGACGAGCAGGAACTGAGTGGGTAAAACATACGCAAATGTCAAGGCAGACAAGTGAGGCAGATCGCTAAAAATACACAGATTTCAAGGCAGAGCAGTAAAAAGGGAGGGAAAACTCTGCAAATGTCAAGGCAGTGCAGTAAAACTGAGGGGGAAATTATGCAAAATTCCTAGCAGCGGACATTTTCCCTTGCGCACTTGTGGATTCCAGAATATTGGGACAGGACGAGCCAATGATTAGTGGGAGGCTTGTTGTAAAGTTCTAGGCTTATGCCAAGTGGAAGTGAGAAGTCTTGGCTTGATCCACTGAGCACATGCAAAGATGCTGACACTTTTATCTTGGGCCTACCGGTTACTAGGCTCTTGAGATATTAATTTAGCCAACCCCCTGCCCCAAAGCATTTTTCTAAAGCAAGACACCTGTTCACCTTGATGGGAAAGTGTGTGGTGTGAAGCTCCAAATAAAAGATGAGATGAATTTACTGTGGATAGGCCAGGCAATAGCCCTATAGACCTAAATGGAAATAAAGAATGAGGCGGGGGTGACAAGATACAAAATTGAAGCTTCTGCAAGAGGCAAAAGGGGAGAGGAAGAGCAGTAGGGGCAACCGCATAAGAGGTTTGGCTTAGAACTTAGAAATTAGGTTGCATCCAATGTTAGGTCTACTCTACATAGGACTAACATTAGATACAAATATATATATATATATATATATATATATATATAAACAATGAGGTTCACGTAACTTCCCTGGACCAATGCTGGCCATAAAAGTTTAAAATATGGAGAAATCCAGGACCGAAAGTGGTGCAGGCCAAAGTCATTAATCCATTATCTTAATAAAACAGTGTGAATCTCTCTTTTCAGAAGCTAAAATGTAACGAGACAACATATTACTCCTCATTTCAGGATCACAAGCTGAGGAGGGAGTGATCCATGCATATAAAGCAGGGGCGAGCAACCTGCGGCCCACAGGTCACAGTGGGCCCCACCATCCCCAGATGCAGTCCGCAATGCAAATCCACCAGTCTTTTTCAGCAAACAAAATGACACTCCATAGCAGCTACAGAGCACTAAAATGGACAAATTAAGCAATTTTGCTGGGGGTTCAAAACGGCCCCCAGATCTCCCACAGTTGCCCACCCCTGATAGAAAACATGAAAATACTGTTGTGGGAATCCCAGTTTTTTCCGTTGATTCCAATAAGGGAGAATTAAGAATGCTAACTCTCTCCAGTGAAATCAGTTGGACTTAGCGTGCCTAATTTACGCTGACTCACACCCTTAGAATGCAAACATTTCTTTTTAAATGGGTCATCTAGAAAGACTGCCAGCTATAGGCACTCAAAAAAAAATCTGCTGCTTATTATCATCAAGAGATCTCACTGGCTTCTGATGAAATGTGTGTCCACATAAGCAAAAGATCAAAAGGGGACATTTGATTGCCAGAATGTTCACATTTTCACAGTTTGATTTTTTAAAGAATGTATGCATAAGAATATATCTTCTGGATAAATCCTACTAGTTATATATCTTGGAAAGTTTTTTTTAACAACACAGTTTTAAAATAATTAAGAAAATCAAACTGTTCCCAAAATATGTTCCTAGGCTGTGCTTGCAGCAATTGTAATGGTCAACCTGAAAGGCATGTTCAGACAATTTGGAGATATCCCTCACTTCTGGAGGACCAGCAAGATTGAACTGGTGAGTGGCTTAATACAGATCAAAGGGCATGTTTAATGTTTCTTTCAGCAACTACGAATTTTACACAGTAGTCCAGCATTCCACCTGCACTCCTGTACTTCACAGAAAAAGTTGCACTATGGGAGTCAAACAATGCAAGCAGAGGGAAGCTCCAGGCCCTAAATGAGTAATGTAAAGAGCTTGTGAAGAACAGGGCAAAAATATACTGCAGACTGATTAGGCAATGTAAGGTCCCGTGTGTAAGGCAGGGGTGAGCAACTTGTAAGCTGAAACATCTGGAGGACCACAACTCCTATCATCCCTCACCATTGGCTATGCTGGCTAAGGCTGATGGGAACTGTAGGCCAAAACATCCGGAGGGCCATAAGTTGTCCACCCCTGGGGTAAAGGAAGTCCTTGCTTATTTGGAAATGAAAAGATGAGGAAGCAAACAGTTGTGTGCCCTGTCTAGTCCTCCAAGGCTGCCTCCCATGCATAGCCTGTTGCCCACGTAGGAGCAGTGTGAGACTGTATGGACCAGAGTGAATGTTTTGAAGGGTACCAGATTAAGATTGCTAGTACCAGATTAAGCTGTAGCCTTGCCCATGTTGGATTAGATACACTGCTAAAGCCTCCACCTCCTGTTTTGAAACCCTGGGAACCACTTTCCTCTGTGAAGTGTTTGGGCAAAAAATACCAACTTCACATATAAGCTGATGGGCTAGCAGTGACGAAGAAGATGATATTGGGGTTGCGATGGACAGCTCAGTGGAAATGTCAGCCCTTTTGCTGTGAAAAAGGCAAACTCCATGTTAGGCATTGTTAGGAAAGGAATGGAAAATAAAACTGCCAATATCATACTGCCCTTATACAAATCTGTGGTGTGACAACACTTGGAATACTGTGTACAGTTCTGGTCACCACACCTAAAAAAAGATATTGTAGAGCTGGAAAAGGTGCAGAAAAGGGCAACTAAAATGATCAAGCGGCTGGAGCATCTCCCGTTTGATGAAAGGTTTCAAAGTCAGGAACTGTTTAGCTTAGAAAAAAGGCAAGTAAGGGGAGACATGATAGAGGTGTACAAAATTATGCATGGTGTGAAGAAAGTGAATAGGAAGACATTTTTCTCCCTCTCTCATAATACCAGCACCCAGGGTCATCTGATGAAGCTGATTGGTAGGAGATTCAGGTCAGGTAAAAGGAAGCACTTCTTCACACAGCACATGGGATTCACTACCACAAGATGTGGTAATGACCACCAATTTGGGTGGCTTTAATAGGAGATTAAACACATTCATGGAGGACAAGGCTGTCAGTGGTTGTTAGTCCTGATAGCTGTATGCTACCTCCAGTATCAGAGACTGTAGACCTATGCACACCAGTTGCTGGGGAACATGGGTGGGAGGGTGCTGTTATGCTCATGCCCTGCTTGTGGGTCCCTGGTTGACAGCTGGTTGGCCACCGTGTGAACAGAATGCTGGACTAGATGGATCTTTGGTCTGATCCAGAATGGCTCTTCTTAGGTGTTTATGCGAGTGTGATTTGCAGGAGAGAAGTGGCAAAGGGGGGCTTTTCTTCTGTGGTCGACCCCCGCCCCCTGCCAAAGCCACTTCCTTTCCTCCAAACCCAGGCTGGCAATGGCTGTAGTTGGCTTTTCTGAACTCATACAAGATATTCCTGAGACCTGGAAGAAGCCACAGTCATTTATGGGGGGGGGGGGGGACAGAGGGAGGGAGGGAGGGAGGGAGAGAACTCTCAGCCTTCCTTATGGGTGTAACATCCCTGGGCAGTGGTGGTGTTTTTTAAAACGCACAAGTTTTTCAGGACATTTTTAGGTGCTACCAAGAAACCTTGCATTTGCTGCTAGGCACATAGGAGAAGGATTTTGCAAGTTTAAGAATTGTGGTGGGGTTGGTGGGTGGCGGGGGAGAAGCCTTTTTGTATTTGTCTTTTTTACTCCTGCAATGGTACCAGTTCCCCATGGAGAAGTGGGAGATTCATAGCCCTTGCCTTTGCAGGAGCAAAAGTCAGAGCATGACTCTTCGAAAACCACGGCTGCTCTCACTCTGATCTGCATTGAGAAGTTGTAGCTGAGAACTGCCTGGAACCATATTTCCATTTATCCTCAACATGTGTGGAGTTAGCCCTTCTCTGTTTCATGATATTTGCATAAGTAGGGAGATGCAAAGAGAAAGAAACACACATATGGGAAGTTTTCCTCATTACATGACCTATTATTTATAAGAAAAAATAGGTATGTATTCTATCACATGAACAGGGCTTCAAAATAGGGTATTATTTCCACACAGACAGCCTGAGCATTTGTATTTATCTCACCCTAACCAGACTTTTTTTTTTGGGGGGGGGGGTCTCTTAAAAAGGAGAAACAGTATATTTCTGATTACTTGTTTGTTTGTTTGTTTGTTTGTTTGTTCAGGCTATCTGGATTGTAGCTTTTCTGGCCTCTGTTTTTCTGGGGTTAGACTACGGTTTGCTCACTTCTATCGCTTTTGCAATGATTACCATTGTGTACAGAACCCAGAGGTGAGGCTAACTTTTAAACCTTTATGCTCTCAACTGAAGGCTCTTGGTGGTGGATGTAAAAGGGGGCAAACTCTTTCTCTAGTGGAAACAGCGCAGTTTGCCAAGCCAGCTCATCCGCTGTACTGTTTTGTTCCTGCAGTGCAGTTTGCTAAGCCAGCTCATCCTCTGTAAAAAAAAATTGCACTAGACAGCCATCCGGGAGCAGTTCACCCGGATGGCTGCCTAGTGCACTCCCTCTGCTTGCCCTTGGTTTGATGAACAGTGGCGGCTTCCACCCCTCCCAGCCAAATCAGTCCCTGCCTGTGTAATTGGAGGCATGTCACAAAGAAGAACCCCTGGAAGTAGCAGACATTTGTACAGTGGTGCAAGACTTTGAAAGGGCATCTAAATTTAAAATAGAACATTAAAGGCTAAATTAAACATAAAGGTAGGAGCAATAAACAGTTCAGCAGCATTCTTTATATCAAATTTCTTTAGATCATTAAACACACATACAATTATACAGTAGTTAATTTTCCAACTTACTTTATGCCTGATTTAATATTTAGCATTGGTCACGGACATTACAAACTACTGGAATTTTTGCTAATGCCTCTCTGATTAAGCAGAAATCATTGTTTTGGCCTTTGATCAGGTACTGCAGCAACGTAATTGCAGCAAAAGAGACCTACTGGTTATTTGGGGCTTCATTCCCCAAAAGAATTTTATGCCACAAACAGCCAAGAAATAGCAAGATTAGTCATACACAGGAAGTACAGACAAGAGCAAGCTTCTTGTATGGGATTTGAAAAAGGAGGGGGAAGGCAGCAAAATGGTCTTAGGTGTCATCAGTTGCAACTGGAGTCCTTACCCAATTCGGACCCTCTAGCAATAGCAGGTTTGAAGGGTAGGAATGTGTATATATGCATGTTGATTTCAGCCTTCAAAATGTGCCCGAACTAATACCTTTGAAACTGCGACCCGAGCTGTCTGTCTGAGTGAGCTGCTGTTAATTCTAAAATCTGTAGCCTTGCACAGCTTTATGCAGAATTCAATACGTACATTTTTCTTTGGGAGCTGAACCTGTTTTTCCCCTGCTGTAGATTTTCACTTAGTTGATGACTTTTGTGCAAGCTAAGTTAGTGACAGCACCACTTGCTCTCTGCTTCTTGATGAACACTGACCCAAGCTGCAAAACCTGTTTTGATTCATATATGTAAACACTGGAATGATCATGGCTGATGATGGTGTAAATCTTAGATGTTCTTTTTTTGTTTTGTTTTTTAAGGGCACAATCTTAAAAAACCCTATTATGTTTAGACCGAAAAATGTCTTACAACTCCCAGCATTCCCCAGCCAGCATGGGAGTTGTAGGATGTTTTTCGGTATAAACATGCATAAGATTGTACCCTAAATGTGTTTCCTAGGAGTGTGACAGGATCTGGGGCACACAGGGGTTCCCCAGCTCTTCCTAAGTGCCATTCCCCTATTCTCCTTCCATTCCACTTTGCCATCCAAGTCCTGTTCCCTTCTCTCTTCAGCTCCAACAGCCTCCAGGCTGTTTTGGCTTTCATAGCCCTGTGGCCTGATTATTTCCTGTAGCCCGGGGCAGGCAACTTGTGACCCTCCAGATGTCTTGTTGTAGAACTCCCATCAACCCTAGCCAGTGGTGAGGGATCACGGGAATTGTAGCCAAAGTTGCCCAGCCCTGCTGTAGCCTCTCCTCCTCTTATTTTTGTTTCACTCTCCCACCGGAGGCCCCTTAAGTTTTCCACCCACGAGGGGATGCCACTATTTTTGGATAATGGGCACCAGGCTTTGGGACCAAGCAAAGACGTAAGAGCCCCAGGCGGGTGCCTCTAACAGAGATTGTTTTTGTACCCTATTAATACTATGACTATTTCTCTGCAGTCCACAGTACAGGATCCTTGGCCAGATTCCTGACACAGACATTTACTATGATGTTGAAGAGTATGAAGAGGTACGGGAGTATACAGAGATTTAGTACCCTTTAAGAAGCAAAGAAAGTGTTTTCCTTGATTAAGATAGAAAGGAGCAGTAACAAAGCCTTGGTTATCAGGAGAAGCTGGATCCCATAACGTGAGGGTCCCGATCATGGTGCTAATGGGTGCCCCTGTGCCTGCAAGGCCCGGCTGAGGTGCCCCCTGAGCTGTTTTCCCTGTCTGCAAGTGAATGGAGTGATTTCTCCATTCAATTGTACGGGGGCGGGGGGGAGTCCTCCTTGCAGAGAAATGCAGGGGG
Source organism: Heloderma suspectum (assembly GCF_057233095.1). Classification (NCBI taxonomy): domain Eukaryota; kingdom Metazoa; phylum Chordata; class Lepidosauria; order Squamata; family Helodermatidae; genus Heloderma; species Heloderma suspectum. Next base: position 106,118,866 of record NC_139464.1, read on the forward strand.
CAAAGTGCACCTCGCATCAGGCGACAGGCTCCTTGGTGGGGGATGAGTTTTCGGCATGGGTCGTTCGCTCCCTTGAAGTCGACCCCCTACCCAGGAACCTTGGGGCAACAGGGTCCTTGGTGGGGCCCTTCCCAGCTGACTTTTGGCAGGGGGGCTTTTTTGCTGCCTATACAAGCCAATGGCTCTCCATTAGCTTACATAGGGAGGGAACCCTCCCCCCCCCACTGAAAAATGGCTGGAAGTGGGGTGAAGTCCTCTCCCCACCAAAGATTTTTCTACTGTTGTCCAGCATTCCCTGCAAGTAGAAACCCATTGCAGCTGGGTAAGAAACTTTTTTGCTGAAGTGCTAGTTTTTAGTTGCTGGGAGATCTTTTTTCACATGGGGGAAGCATTCAAAACTGGCAAGCACCACCTGCAACTTGGAGCGATTTAGGCCAAGCCTAACACTTCTTAGTAGTGTTAGGCTGTGTATCTAAAGACTGCAGGTCAGAACAGACTGATGCCCGTTTGTGAGGTGGTACAATCCGTGCCTTCTTTCAGACATGGAAAGGTTTTTGTGCATTCATTCATTCATTCATTCATTCATTCATTTATAGCAGTGTTATCCTGCGCTTCAGCCAGAAAAGGCTCCCGAAGTGGCTTCATGTTTATGAGGGGGGGTGTGTGCTTAGGAGAATGTCTCCTGCCATGAAGCGGAGGTAGTCTAGGCCCTGTGTGAGAGCTCTCGCCACATCACAAATGCATGTATAAGCCTGTGGCCTGCCCTAACGTCGCTCTTGGGCAGACTTCTAAGGTTGAGAGCCTTCCTTGGGACAAGGTGAGACGGAAAGGTTGTCAACTGTCAACCAGGACAGTGATCCCAAAGTGGTACATCTTAGTTTGATGGGTGGCTTGTGGTGCCAAAGGGAAGCGAGATTTACTGCAGGATGAGAGAGAGCGAGCAGCTCGTCAAAGCAGCGTTTATACGGGTCCTCTTTGGGAAGCATTGCAGGTAGCGGTGGCGTAGGGAGCTGTGGGAGCAAAATGTGAAGAGGGCAGTTGTTCACATTTTAAACACTGCTCACATCACCACAGCGTCCTGCTTTTGAATGTAGCCATGTGGTCCTTCAGCCTTTCCCCCACCTTCTTATCTATTTTAAGGAAGCTGGAGCCACAGAAACTTTAATCTCGGGCCTTTGTGCAGAGTGGCACATGCACAATAATTTCCAGGGTGATGGCACCCCTCATACTTATGGGATGGACACTAGGTGCTTAGACAAGTTCTGGCAAATGTGTATTTAATAGCAATATCACCAGGTTGAGTAAGGAGTGCTTAATTTTTTTAAAAAAAAATCTCTTCATTCCTTAGGTGAAAGAATGTCCTGGAATCAAAATATTCCAGGCAAATGCATCACTCTATTTTGCCAATAGCGATTTATATATCAGTGCACTGAAGAAAAAGGTGAGGATCACCATTTCCTTTCTACCCTTTATCCTGTTCAAAAAAAATATCTAAAACACTTTATAGCTAATAGCCAAACTGCACAAATAATGAACTCGTACAATGTACCTGTGCCGGATTATATCACTTCAGACTACAAGGGGAGGCAACTATATGTTTGACCATTCCCCCATCTAAAAACAAGTCCCTGCCATACACAGATAGAGTTCTAGGCATCCAGTCTCCTCAACATGCTAGTTTACTACTTGCAGGGAGGTGTGGTGTGTTTTTTAAGACATGGGAGCGTCTTCTGCAGTCTGAAGTGGTGCAACCCAGCACCAGATACATCCCGTGCGTCTGCTTATCATATGTTTCAGCTCTAAGTTCCCTGTGCTATATTTAGCATTGTTAGCAAAGCCTTCTGCCCCAGCCGGTTTGAGTTAAGAATAGTTGATGGATTAATTCTTGAATCACTTGAAATCTCAAGTATGTGTTTGTGTATAGTTTTGTTCCCCATCCCATGCTTACATAGAATCTAATTTGGCGCGCTTAAAAGTTATCTTGCTTGTCACTGAAGTATACAGAGGTCTGAGTACTACGTTTTAATGGGGGGGGGGGTTAACATTAGATGTTGAGTTATCCAACATTCCTGAAGCTTCCATGTTTTGTTTAGATGTGATAGGCACTGCTTTTTAAAAAAATCAAGCCAAAGCCCTGCCTTCTAATATCTCCAAAACTCCTTTTGTTTGCCCTGAATCACAGTTGCATTAAAATTATGCTTTGGAGTATAAATTAATTCTCCAATTTAGCAGCTGAATTAATTTTACTTATTTAATAACTACTGAGAGGTGACCTTTTAGAAGATGAGCAAAGCATCCTGCAGCACCTTGAAGATAAACAAAATTATTATGTTCGGTTTCACAGGCCAAAGCCTGCAGCTTAGGTACTCCTTTACAAAATGGAGCTTATCTGAGTTTGTTTTCCTTTCTACGGTAGACTGGTGTTGATCCCTGTGCAATATTGGCAGCAAGGAAAAAAGCACAAAAAAGGCATGCCAAGGAACTAAAGCACCTGCATGAACACAAGAAGAAAGCAGTCTTGAAAATGGTACGTGTTACATGTATGGGATGGGGCACACTGACTCCTCCTTAGCTGCAGTTAAGAAATTAAGAAGCATTCTTGGGAATACATTCCCCCTTCTCAAGTGCTAATTTCATGACTAACCCAAGTCCCACTGATTTCATTGGGTCTGCTCGAAGTATGATACAACTGGATCCAACCTGTTGTGATTTTGGGAATGTGCTGGAGATGCATTATATGAATAGGCACTGAGATGTGTATCAGAGGTAGTAGCTGTCGGTTTGATCCTTTAAGCACTCTTCCCCCTGGTGGGGCAATACAGAACTGCCGCAGCAACAGCTCGCATGTCCTACTGCTCTTCCCAAAAGGCACCGTCCATGTTCAAGAGGCATGAAACAACAAACCGTGAGAGTGGAATCCTCTGCTGTAGATTCAGATTTTTGAAATGAGCTTTATAAAAGTTTATTCTGGTGTAACGATAGCCCAGGGACTGATTCACACAACTGTTTTTTGAGGTGGAAATGTCATGATCTTGTAAAAATGGCTCCATGCAGAAAGACTGCAGGTTTTTAACATCCTAATTTTTTTCAGTTGAGATAACAAGCATTTTTTCTACACCCCACTCACAAGACTGTTTGACTATGTGGATACTGAGAGTATGATTCTTCCTCTTCAAAATCATCAGTGACTTGGCCAAAAATAGCAGCAAAAGGACTTGTGGGGTGTAGGCTGCAATCCTATACCCACTGACTTGGGTGTAAGCCTCGTTAAAGTCAATCGGACATACTTCTGAGTAGACATGTATAGGATTATGCCTGGGGTGGGGAACAAGCGGTCCTCTAGATGTTTTGGTCTACAACTCCCATAGGCCCTAGCCAACATAACCAGTGGTGAAGGATGATGGGAGTTGTAGACCAAAACATCTTGATTTCCATGCATTCCCCATACCTGAACCATACATTAATACTGATAGTTATTCTTTATTACACACATATATACGCACACGCACACACATGGAAATATCAATATGAAAACTCTTCATATAGGTATTTACATAGAATCAACCTATCTGCATTTATTTATGTAGAGAACAAATGTGCATATAGAACTAGCATTTTTGTAAAGTCAAGTTGACATCCTGTGCTGGTAATATATGTAGAAATCTTTTTTAAAGACACCCTGTACTTAAATCATGCATTTGTTCATCCTCCATCAAAGACTAATGACATGGAGAACAGTGTAAAACACGAAGTGATGAACGATGAACTACCGCTCAATGGAAAATTCTCAGCAGCAGATGCTACTGTGCAGAACTCCTGTCCTGAAGAACTTGAACGTTTTGTGGCGCCAGTGACCACTATTCACTCAGTCATTTTGGACTTTTCACCTGTGAACTTTGTGGATTCTGTTGGAGTAAAAGCCCTAAAATCGGTATGTGGTTCCTGTCCCCATTGCTGCACCCCACGCCCTGATGGCACTGTCTTTTCAAAGCACATGATGCCATTCAAAGCACTTGTACAAAGCAAAGCTCCATGTGGCTAGGTACAAAGTCGAAGAGCAGAAGACAGTGGAAGGTGGCTTGAAGAGCTCCCATTCATTTCTGTCAGCCTTGCACAGGAGAGTGGCCCCTGGCCATATGCCTTTAGTGCCCTCCAGACATTTTGAACTACCGGTCCTGTGATCCCTAACCACTGGCTGTGTTGGCTGGGGCTGATGGGAGTTGTAGACAAAAACATCTGGAAGGCACCAGGTTTAGGCATTTAAGCGCTGTATTTTCCCCTAACTTCTTCCCTTATGAAAGCACAAGTATTTACAGTATAATGGCTGAGCTTTAAAGAATAGCATGGCTTCTAGCAACATTTGTATGTATTTTGTATTGTGAGAATGAGATTTGTTAGATACAAGAATATTAACTGCAAGTTCATTTCTGCACTGTTGTAGATCATAAAAGAATATGAAGAAATTGGCATTGCAGTATATATAACTGGCTGCAATGGTAAGTTTGAGGGCTTGCGGTGCGGGGGAAGTATGAACTAATCTCGCTAAAGTCATCGTTTTGTTGGTGCAGTGGTCTTTCTAGACTCTAAATAGTGTGTGTGTGTGTGTGTGTGTGTGTGTGAGAGAGAGAGAGAGAGAGAGAGAGAGAGAGAGAGCGCAAGTCGGAGAGACAGAGTCAGCTAGATGGACACAGACTCTGGTGCAGTAGAAATGTTGTGACTAGTCACACCAAACTTAGAATGTGCCTGAGAGCAAATATTTAAAATGGGGGTGGGCAACTTGTGGCCCTCCCGATATTGTGGCTGGCAACTCCCAGTCATCCTGCACCATTGGCTATGCTGGCTAGGGTTGATGGGAGTTGTAGGCCAAAACATCTGGAAGGCCACCAGTTGCCCATCCACAATATGAGCTGTTTTCCCCCTGATGTCTAGGCTAGTAGTATCTAATCTGACTGGCAGCAGTTCTCTGAGCCACAGTTCTTTCCCTATGACCTGGTTATTCTTAACAGAGACGCCGAGCGTTGGGATTGAACTTGAGGCCTTCTCTCTGCACAAGGGTGCTGTGTCACTGAGCTGTGCCCCCTTGGCTGCCCACTTAGTTCCGTCTAGTACACAATATGCCCCTCCCTCCCTGCACTGCAGATGATCACAGCACCAACAAAGTCGCCTAGATACAAGAGCAGCAGACAGAGCTAAGGTAGATCTGCTCATAAATCCTAGCAACTTCAGACTGTTGGGAATGACCTGCTGAAGCCACACCTGAGGAGTTAGATAGTGGATCCTTAAATTGTGTCTAGCTTTAATCTAGCTTGGCATTTAGTCATGTTATTTATTTACTGCATTTTTATATCGCCCAATGAAAGATTTTTCCTCTACATCGCCTGTTACAATTTATTGAACAATCTGCAGGTCCACTGGGACTTTTGGCTTTTGGATTCTGTAGATATAGAATGGTAAAAAGAACTATCAAAAGCAGGTTATATTGGATTACTGCACCGCTACTTAAGGGCACTCAGATGTGCCCTGGCTTAGCCACACATGTGCAATAGCTTGGCCTCCGGTGCACAGAGCCCTAGTAAAATTAATGGCAGTAATAGCGATTAGCTGTTTAGGAAGGAGAAAGGGTTTAATACAGCTTCCCTTTCCCACTCTCAAACACCAATAACTGCTACTACCATTTTTTTCACACTGGAACTATGTGCATGCAGCCCAGCTTCTACATTGCACTAAGAATTGTGCACATAACACCCATTTCAATGAATGGTTTCTCTTCCGCTATGGAAACAAGTGCTTGAGTGCTTGTGCATATATATAATCCCTCGTGGACAAGGGCAATGAAGTAAAAAGTTCTATGTTGTCGGCTATATACACGTACAAAGCTCTTCTTTTCTTTTTCACCCAGGTTCTGTTGTGGACAGCCTTGCTAGACTGCACTTCTTTGACAAACCTACTCTAAAAGACTTGCTGTTTCCCAGTATTCATGATGCTGTACTCACCAGCCAACTGAAAGGCCTCTCTGCCTCACAGACGCCTTTAGATGCTGTCATTTGTACTCCTACATCATAAAATGTTTTGGAGATACATCGATTGACATCCAGGGGCTCCTCTTATTTAATTTGCACGGATTATACAAGAGCCCAAGACTAGCCCGTCTTACGGGTATGTGACGTAGTAGCAGGGCAGTTGCTTTGTGCCAAAAGACTGTCTGAGGAATTTGAAGCCTTAATAGTTTCAAAACTTGTGTTTTTTAACTGAATTCAGGTACAGCCTGAAGCGGTGCACAAGTGTTTGTACAAAACTGAAGAAGCATGTATTTTCCTGCAAGTGTTCTAGAACATTTTGGAGTTTTCTTCTTGTTCAGAAATGTGCAACAGATGATAGTTCAGTATGTTACATTTTTTAGGACAATGCATTACTGCAAAGAGTACAGATTAGTGTGCGCGCATGTGTATGTATGTCAGACTGATTCCTGCTCTCCCCAGAGAATATGTCCAAATATCTCACTGTTTGAGAACAGCAAATAGTTGGAAAACATGTGTCTGATTGCACTGTACAAATATCTTCCAGGATTTCAGACTAAATTTCAAAGTTGATGGCACTAGATTGAATGTAGTGGCTTTTAAAATCATATAAGAACTAGGTTTAAGTTAGAAATTCCCAGTACAGAAGTCCAAGGTTTTCAGTTAAGCGGTACAATGAGCATGAGAGTACCATTTTGTACATGTTCCTTTTGAACTGTGTTATGGCCCCTTTAACTCAAGAACTAGCTTTTTTACTAAACAGTTGTAATAGACCATTTGCACATACAACAAATTACTGTGCCTACTACAGTGGACTTACAGCTAGCTGAGAGTGAGGAAAAGGAACAATACAGTAGCCAGACAAGAGAAACACACATCACTAAAGTGCACATTTTAAAATGCAACTGGCTGTAAGTAGCCTCTGTGAACTATAAATGTGAGGAAAGACATCTCCCAAAATACGGGATTTTATTTATTGTATTTCATATGCTGTGAAAGGTTAATTTTTCCAAGGTCACCTAAACATTTTAAAGAACTGCTACTACTTCACCCACCATTTCCCTTCAGTGCAGAGTGAAGCTACCTTCTGAGTGTAATTATTAGTAATGTGTCACGCAAACGTGTCAAACCAGCAGTTGCTTTTGTGTTGCCTTAGAGCACATTGTTCCAAAGGCAACTTTCATTGTTAGCTAAAACACAGTTGGATGGCCCATGCAATCCTATGCTTGTTTCCTGGCAGTAAATCCCATCCTGCTCCATGGTGATTACTCTGAAGTAATCTTAGTGATCCTGCTAAAGTGATGTACTTTTAAGTCCCAGTGCTTTCAAGGGGAGAGCTAAGCATGTGTTTGCATTTCTCTCACTGAAATCAGTAGGACTTAAATGCCCAGTATATTTTCAAATGTGTCCTTTTCTTCTCCCGTTCTGTGCTGCTGTAGACTGGTCTTGCCACAGACTACAGAAGACCAATGCTGGGCCAGTTTTGTAATGGCAAATCTATCCAGGAATGCCAACAGGATTTTCTAGCCCTGGTGTTCTATTTAGCTAGGAGGACATTCTGTGTGCACACTAAAAGCCCCTTTAACTTCTGAACCCATCTATAAGAGGCTCACTTGTATCTCTGTCTGTGAAAGTGAACTCCGTCTACAGCTTAGGTGGTTTGGCCCTTGACCATTAAATAACTTTTCCTTTAGGGCCAAGCTAAAAAGATCAGTAGTTTCAAAGTGCTAAATGCTATCATCTACCAGTTTTTAAGAAGAGGAACTGGGCTCATCATTCAGTTTGTTTTGCATTTGTACTGATGCTGTTTTGCTCTGTTGCAGAGAAGTGCAAAACGGATGTAATTTTTCCCATCTTCTCATTTTACTTTTGAGAGGACTAAATGTCTGCACCAGACATGAATTTTTGGAGCTACCCAGAATGCATTGTGAGGATGTGCCAGGTGGTCTTTTGATACATTTTGTAACATGCATTTTGACTGTACTTTTTGTGTCTATTTTGCCTACTACCTGCTTACAGTGCAACCTTTGTTGCTTTTTATAACTAAACATTTCTTTCAAGTACTTTCAAAAGTGCAAAAATCCAAAATAAAAAGCTATTCAGACTAGTTAGAACTTGAATTCTACTGATGGTAAAGTCTGTGTCTCAGCTTGAAGTTAACGTGTTTGCTTAATACCTACTGCTACCACACTGTTCCAAGTCAACACACATCTACTAATCTTTATGGCTCAAACTCCTGGAGATTCTAATGTACGTGCCTATGCAATGGGTAGACACAATTGTGTTTTACACCACCTTTACTTGTCAATATTTTTGTGTGGTTATTCCTCATCAATACACAAGAAATCAACTACACCTGCTGGCATTTACCACCTCACAGCAAGCTAGATTGGAGGCATTTTCTCCATTTCACTGCCAACTACACATATAAAAATGGTGGAAGGTGTACTGGTCTGCCTAGGTCCAACACCTTATTGGAACTAAGCTAGAGACCATGTGATCAAAATTGCACATTCTTTCCCCATTTATCCCTCCCTCTCTTTATCTCCCCATTTGTTTTTAAGACTGTACACTTTTTAGGAACAGACCTGTCAAACCTTTTCTTTGTAAAGCAGCATGTACATAGCTGATACTATATAAAACAGGGGGTTAAACATCCTTTGATGGTTGGATGATCCTCAGATGCTCTTATGATGAAATATCAGCTCAGCAAATCTCACAAGGTAACACCAATTTTGCCACTTGAAAACTGCTGCTCCTTGATAAATATGCATTACACTTGATCGTAGCCAAAAGGCTGAGAAACATATATACCTTTTACAGAAATTACAGAGCCCTGGTTAGAAGAGTCTGGAATCCTGGCTGAGGAACAAGCAGGCTTTTGGAAGGCATGCGCTATTATAGATCATTGTTTGCTCCTACACCATCTGAGAAGAAATATACTTCACCACCATAGAAAGTGCTATTTGCAACATTTGTGGATCTGAAAGCCACATTCAATTCATTCTCAAGAGGGCGACTATGGCAGAAACTCAGATCTTCAGACTGACCCCCGGTTGGGAGCGAGAATCCAGGGACTATGTACAAATTCCATCATGCGAGTCAGACTGGACACCAGCGGAACATTAGCCAAAGTTATCCCTGTGAATAGGGGAGTAAGACAGGGATGCCTGCTGGCCCCAACGTTATTTAACGTATATCTGAAAGACATGGTAAATGCCCTGTCTGGTCCACAGTTCTTCCCACCATCTCTGGGGCACCATCCGGTGTCTGTATTATTATATGCAGATGATGCTGTCATCCTGTCTTGCACCTCGATAGGGATGAGACGATTGCTGGTGGCTCTTCCCAAGTTTTGCCAGCAAGAAATGTTGACAACTATAAGAAAACAAAGATTATGGAATTTGGTAGATCTAGCAAGATCGATCGCTGGTCGCTGGATGGCCATAACCTAGAGTCAGTAACTAAATATAAATATCTGGGAATCATTTTTTAAAAAACTGGCAAATGGGATAAACATATAAAAGGGGTGGCAGAGAAAGCTAAGATTACAAGCAGGGCAATCCTAAGGTTTTCAGCTGGGAGGGGAGGGCACTTCATTTCCCCACTTTTGGAACGTCATCGTTGTAAACTATTGCCACAAATGCTTTATGGGGCTGCACTGTGGGCAAATTCAAACCTGGCTGAGCTGGAATGAGTTCAACCTGGGTTTTTAACAAGAGCTCTAAATGTAGCAAGAAGCACCCCAAGGGCCGTACTAAGAACTGAAACAGGGGTCTTGCCCATCTCGGGCCTGTAATGAAGGCAGCAGCTCGTCTCTGGCTCAGATTGATTTCCCAGCTAACCTCGCCATTGTGTCAGTCTGCTTTTGAAGAGATGACCCATGTGGCCGGGTCACGGTCAGGTACAATGAGAGAGTATGTGACCCAGACTGGTTTCTCATGAGTTCCTTTCATCCAAGGGTCATGATGTGGCCAAATCGCTCATAAAGCAGAGGACAGCAGATACATCGTGGCAAATGGACACAGCCAAGGTGGCCAATTGCAGGTCAAATGAATTATATGGTGGGTCGCCAGCTACATTCAACCAGGCGGCACAATATCTGGCACACCCAAGCCCCTATTCATTATGGGTTCTTATGACAAAATGCCGACTGAATAGGATTCCCTTGGAGGAGGTAAAGGGAAGATTTCATAATGTACCCAGGCCATGTCAGCTATGTCCATTCAGTTGCAAGACAACAGAAGATCAAATTCACTTTCTGCTAGAGTGTGCTAAATATATTTGAAACTTGAGATTCAAATATATTTTTCCACTCCTAAAGAAAAAGAGGTTGGAAACATCAAGGGATAAGGTGCTTATATTAAATGGATCAGACTATTATGTTTATTTTAGAATGGCAAAATATATTAATTCTGCTCTGAAAGTGAGACAAGAGGCTTTGAATTCAAGCCGCCAAATTTTGCTTAGTTCAAGGTAAGACAAGCCAAAATGGTTTTGTCATAGGTTTTAAATATTAAATTTTAAGGGTTGTCAAATTTCTGGAGGAAACCAGTGGCAGTATTTTAATTAAATATGTTTTAGCTGTATGGCCTGGTTCATTGTTTTGCAAATGACTGGTTGTCAGTGCAATAAAATTGAACTGAAAAATATGTGCTGGCTATTTGACCAGCTGTGGTCAGTATTTGCAGAACAAAGGAGCCAAGTGTCTTCAGATAGCACAAAGTCAAGGCATGAAAACGATTTCACTGAAGGAAATATGGGCTGATCGTATGCCTTCTGAAGAATAATAGAGAAAAAAACCTAAAGCAGGGATGAGCCACCTATGGACCTCCAAATTCTATGGCCCACAACCCCCAGCATGCCTCATGTTGGCTATGCTGGCTAGGGTTGATGGGAGTTGTGGCCCTCCAGGTATTTTGCCCTACAAGTTGCCCACCCCTGATCTAAATTCTAATTAAGCATACAGGCATGGTAACCCAGGCGTATAATTAAGACTCCTTTTCACAAGGGTACATAAAGGACAGTGTAACCCAGGAATACAGCCCAAACAGCAGCAACCACATACAAAAGCAAGGTAGCAGACTCTCTGTAACCCCCAATCTGCTCCTTTCTCATTTGCACTCACTTCTTATATACATCCTACATTTACCCCACCTTTCATCAAGCACAACATGCTGACAGTACAAAGCTTTAAGCTCTCACTGTGCCTTTTCCTCCTCCCTCATTTTTATTCCCCATTTGAGCCCACAGAATTACACCTTCAACTGCTTATAATGCCCTTAAACACCTGTACCAATGGGTATGTGGACTTCTGATGCAGGCCTGCACCATAAAGGGAAAAAAAAGATCTCGCTATGCCGTGAGGCCAAAGCTGTGAACTCCAATACTGACAGCTGGTGTCAGAGGACTATTTCAATCTACCTTCGCTGCTCCACCACTTGCCAGGTGATCAACACAGCCCTGGGTCTGATGGAGGAATCACAGAATAGTAGGGCCAGAAGGGTCCCACAAGGCCATCGAGTCCAACCCCCCGCTCAATGCAGGAATCCAAGTCAGAGCATCCCTGACAGGTGGCTGTCCAGCCTCACCTTGAATGCCTCCAGGGTGGGAGAGCCCACCACCTCCCTAGGTCATTGGTTCCATTGTCGCATTGCTCTAACAGTCAGGAATTTTTTCCTGATATTCAGCTGGAATCTGGCTTCCTGTAACTTGAGACCATTATTCCCGTGTCCTGCACTCTGGGAGGATCAAGAAGAGATCCTGGCCTTCTTCTCTGTGACAACCTTTCAAGTACTTGAAGAGCGCTATCATATCTCCCCTCAGTCTTCTCTTCTCAAGGCTAAACATGCCCAGTTCTTTCAGCCTCTCTTCATAGGGCTTTGTTTCCAGTCCCCTGATCATTTTTGTTGCCTTCCTCTCAACCCTCTCCAGTTTGTCTGCATCCTTCTTAAAGTGTGGTGCCCAGAACTGGACACAGTACTCCAGATGAGGCCTAACCAGTGCTGAGGAGAGGGGAACTAGTACTTCCCGGGATTTGGAAGCTATGTTACTATTAATGCAGTCCAAAAGAGCATTTGCCTTTTTTGCAGCCACATCACATTGTTGGCTCATATTCAGCTTGTGATCGACAATTCCAAGATCCTTCTCGCTTGTAGTGTGGTTGAGCCACGTATCCCCCATCTTGTAACTGTACATTTGGTTTCTTTTTCCTAGGTGCAGAACTTGGCATTTATCCCTATTAAATGTCATTCTGTTGTTTTCTGCCCAGAGCTCCAGTCTATCCAGATCACTTTGAATTTTGTTTGTCTTCCAAAGTATTAGCTATCCTGCCCAATTTTGTGTCATCTGCAAATTTGATCAGCATTCCCTGCACCTCCTCCAAGTCATTAATAAAAATGTTGAAGAGCACTGGGCCCAGGACTGAGCCCTGCGGTACCCCGCTCATTACCTCTCCCCAGTTGGAGAAGGTCCCATTGATAAGCACTCTTTCAGTCCAATTCTGTAGCCAACTGTGGATCCACCGGATCATTGTTTCATCTAGCTCACTTTGAGCTAGTTTGCTCATCAGGATATCATGGGGGACTTTGTCAAAAGCTTTGCTGAAGTCGAGGTATATGATGTCTACAGCATTCCCATGGTCCACCAGGGAGGTTACTTGATCAAAAAATGAGATCAGATTTGTCTGGCAGGAGTAATCACTGCATTGTTTTCAAGGTGCTTCCCGATGGATTGCTTTATCATCTGCTCTAGAATTTTCCCTGGGATTGATGTCAGACTGACTGGTCTGTAGTTCCCAGGTTCCTTGTTTTTACCCTTTTTAAAGATAGGGACAACATTAGCCTCCTCCAGTCATCTGGCACTTCCCCCATCCTCCATGATTTCTCAAAGAGAATAGACAGCGGTTCTGAGAGTTCTTCTGCCAGTTCCTTTATTACTCCTGGGTGCAGTTCATCTGGCCCTGGAGACCTGAACTCATTCAAAGTAATTAGGTGTTCCTTGAGAAATTGTCATGAGGATCTATACATTGGGGCTCCTCTATGTTACTCTCAGATGTATTTCCCACTAAGTTTGTGAGACAGAGGAGGTGCCCCCGACAAGATTGAAAGGCCTGCATTACTTTTGGGAGTGTAACTGAAGGGCAATATGCATGTATACATTTAAAAAAAGAGAGCACACGCTCACTTATTACATTATTACAATAAAGCTGAACATGTAAACTTTCAGTAACTACTACCATGTAACTTGGAATTTTCCATTTATTCCTACACTTGCCCAACTATGGTACACCACACATTACTCTATATAAGGTTATTAGTATAACGAAGAAGCTTCTTTGAGATGCCCAGGATCAGTTGTAAGTCATGTATCGAGGTGTAGCACTGAATTTGGCATAGGACTTGATGACTTTGTTCACAGCTTCCAAGAAGTCTTTTTCAGTGGCAATTTTTCTCCTCGCTCGGATGGCAAACATACCTGCCTCTGTACAGACACTCCGAATTTCAGCACCTTGTAAGGAAAAACAATGGATTTTAAAACAATTTGAAGAAATGGTAACCACGAAATGAGGAGAGCGGGCAGGCAAGAGCTACCATATTTAATTTACCTGTGCTGTTAGGACACAGCCGAGCCAGCAACTCGAATCGTATGTCTCTTTCAACACTCATTGAACGAGCATGAATCTTGAATATATGAGTTCGTCCCTAAAAAAAAAGAAAGGGTCAAGCTAAGCAGAAGAATGTATAGAGATGGGATTCGGAGTCCACTGAATTGCTCAGCCAACATCAATGCCCTAAAGGAGGGCCAGCATCAGAGGGCTGTATCCTCAGCCAGGGCCCAGCATCTTGGAAAGCTCCACAGCTACCGCTCCTGGCTGCCACTAGTACTTGCTCACTTGCAACAGGCAGGCTCCTGCCACCCCACCCAGAGCGACAGGGCAGGCGAGCAAGCAATTCTTCTTCATCAGCTGCTGCTTGGCAGGTCTCTGGACAAGTGGATAGTGACAAGAAAGGCCCACAAAGGTTGCCTTGGCCAAGTCACTCCTCCCCTCGCAAATTGCCCTTAAGACTATATACTGTCCTACTGCCATCTGCTGACATAGCCCATAAATTTATTTATTTGTTGCATTTGTTACATAAAATAGCCCTTGGGACAACAGAGCTCAAATGGAATCCTGTGGTATCTTCAAGACAAGCACATTTATCACAGTATAGCCATTTGTTGGCTGCAGCCCACTTTATCAGACTGGGTGGCTGATGAACTGAATTCTAGGCCTTAAGAGAAAATAGTGTGGGGTGGATCTGCGCCTCCCCCCCCCCCAAATATTACCTCTGAGGGAATGTTTGCCCACTCCTGGTGTAGAACATCTATTTGATCCAATCCATTTTCCTGGATGCTCATTAAAAAAGTACATAGCTCTGAGAGCTAATATGAAAGGTCCTTTTTAGCCTCAGTTAGTCACTCAAGTTCTAATCAACACATTGTTCAGCCTCAGCTAGTCACTCAAGTTCAAATAAATGCACTGTTATTGACTTTGCTTAGTATGAAAATAAAGCTATCCTCACCTCCAGATCTGGTAGGCTAAATTCAATCTTCCTATCCAATCTTCCAGGCCTCATCAGTGCTGGATCCAAAGTATCTGGTCTGTTAGTTGCCATCAGCACTTTAATATTGCCTCTTGGATCAAAGCCATCAAGCTGGTTTATCAATTCCAGCATAGTGCGCTGGACTTCATTATCTCCTCCAGCCCCATCATCAAAGCGAGCTCCTAGAAAGAGACAGTGGCAGAAACTCAGAAGACATCCTTGTTAACCATTCCTCTGAAAGGAGAAGCCACCTGCAAGATGTAATTCAAGTTTCTGTCCTTACCAAAGTAATATATAGATATCAATCTAAATAAAAATGTTAAACTCTAAAGAAAGTATCTGACAAGAAGGATGTGCCTTATTTTATATTTATAATATATAAATATATTACATATTTTAAATATTTTCCTTTTCCCCTGACAGTTCCCTACAGAGGCCAATCTAGGGTGGTAGAGCACAACTGTCAAGGATCAAGTTGCTTCCCACCCCTTTTGCCTAGTCCTCCCCAAGTTTACATGGGGGGAGAGAGCCCAATGTTGAGGTACTTTCAAGTGAACTTTCTCCTCATGTACTCTTGAAATGATACAGCCCATCCTGGACTGTACAAAAAGTAGTTCTGTATGTTAGAATTGTGTTCTACATTCAGAAGTTTATTGAGATCTAGGAAAACTTTTAATCTCACATTTTAAATAATAATCACTCAACGCAAAAGGATTGATGTTGAGTTTGGAAGCAAACTCAGAGCAAATCAAAACAAGATGATAATGTACCCAAAGTAAAAGATGACTGGAAAGTTGGCATGATTTTATTTTATTATGAATAAAACAGAGGGTTCACATTCAGTGTTACACCAAATATGGAATAAGAACAAGTATATGCATGCTGATACCAACCTCCAATAGCATCGATTTCATCAAAGAAGATAAGGCAAGCTTTTTTTGTTCTGGCCATTTCAAAGAGTTCCCGAACCATTCGAGCACCCTATTAAGAGAGACAAAGAGATGATAATTTCTGTTTATATGAGCCAAGTGCCATTTGAGTTAGATTTTAAAAGCAAATCTTAAAGCTTCCCAAATGACGAGTAGAGCCAAGAGATTAGCCTGAACTCAAACACATGCAGTTATGTGAAATCATTCAATCCTTTCCACCTATGACACAACAGTGTCTGGCTGCTACCAACACATGCTAAGAGCCTACTACACATCATACAACTTCTCATGCACACCCTACATAGTGGATAGTTTTCTGAATCTATATAGCCAGAACTGCCACAGGCCTAAGGTCACCTGAGCAAATATGTAAACAGGTCCAATCATAATGCAGAACAGCAACATTACAGACATACCATTTGTATATTATAATCTGCACATAAAAACAACATGAAGACATTAGGTTTTTCAGATCGCTTTTATAACCTAAGGCTTGTGAAAACTCTTGATCTTCCACCCACCCCCAGTACACATGGAGCTTGCAACATGCTCCCTCTTTCATTACCTCTCCCACATATTTCTGCACCAACTCAGATCCAATCACTCGGATGAAGCAGGCATCAGTCCTATTGGCAACAGCACGAGCACAGAGGGTTTTGCCTGTCCCAGGTGGGCCAAAGAGAAGCACTCCTTTGGGGGGCTCAATCCCAAGATTGACAAATCGTTCGGGCTGTGGTGATATGGAAAAAAAAGATTCGGAAGTTGTGAAAGGGCTACCAATTCTGCATATGTAGTATCTGTCCCCAACCCAGCACTGAGTCCAACATCCAGCAAAGGCCCTGCAGGAAGGAGCCCAAGATTGCTGCAGCATTACAACACTAGTGCTATAAATAATCAGGAAACTGTTCCATTTTTGAAGAAGTGGAGCACAAACTGAGAGGGAACTCAGAGGGTGGGGCAGGACTTGGCAACGAACTAAAGTAACAAGAAAGTTGGTCCAAAGCAGGGGTGGGCAACTTGTGGCCCTCCAGATGTTGTTGGACTACCAAAGCCTTGACAGTCCTTGAGAGGAAGACAATAACCACATCAAGTTCACTACGTGAACAATACTTACATGCAGCAAGGGTGTCTCCACCACCTCTCTTAGCTTCTCAATCTGTTCTTTGCAACCTCCAACATCACTGTAAGTGACATCAGGTTTTTCCTCCACCTGTGTTAAAAAATAGATGTGTGCAGACCTATGTTATTTGCAATTGCAATTTTTACAAACTTTATGGAAGAAGTGGCAGCGAGGAGTCAGGTTAGAAAGGTTAAAAATGCAAAGAAAAAATAATAGAGATCCTCACCTGCATCATAGTAACAGTTGGATCAATCTTTGGAGGCAGGGGAATATGGATCTGATACTTGTTTCTGTCAACGCTGCAGAAATTGGTTGAAAAGTCATATTAAGTGATACTCTACATAAAAAATTCCAGTTGTGCCTTAAAAAAAACAAACTATGAACTAATTGTACCTATATGCAGAATATTGTAATGGATGTGACATTATTATGATTTATTATATTATTTTTGTTGTTGTAAGCTACTCAATGAGCTTTGCTATGCAACAATTATATATAATGTCCTGAGAAACCGGCTTCCAATTCATTTCCAGGGCGAGTTCAAGGTGCTGGTTATTACCTAAAACCCCCAAAACAGCCTGGTCTAGGTATTTGAAGGAATGCCTCCTCTTGCATAAACTTGCCCATCAATTGTGATAATCTTCAGAGGCCTTGCTCAGTGTTCCACTGCCAAGAGATATAAGGTTGGGCAGGACACAGGACAATGCCTTTTTGGTGGCAGCACCCCAACTCTGGGAACTCCCAAGGGAAGTTAGATTGACCCCTTCTCTGGTGTCTTTTAGATGGGCAGTCAAGGTATTTTTATTCCATTTGTACATTCTTTTATTTGTTCTACTTTGGCTTGTCTTAATGCTCTCCAATGTGTAATTGTAATAATTGTTGTAAACCACCTTGGGTGATCTGTTTAGGACGGAAAGGCAGTATACAAATGTTCACTGAAACAAATAAATGAATAAATACATGTATATACACAGACAGTAAATGTTGACATAAACTCACCCAACTCTCATCCCTTCCTCAATGTCAGTAGGGGCCACTTGATCACTAAGATCCACCACAAATTTGGCAAATTGCTTAACATTGATAATGTACTTGGGGTCCTCAGAATCTGCATTGATTATCTTTGTGCACCTTAACAGAAGAGAAAGCAGTTAAACAAGCAGTCTGTGAGCAGATGAAGACGTTAACACATTAACACTCAGCAAAGTGTCATCTACAGTCCTGCTTTCAGAATTTACACAGCAATACACCATTTCTACTATTCCTGTGTAAATAAGCATAACTCAAAACTATCCCTTATACTGTATTTGTCTTTATTTCTTCATAAAACCTAAAATACCAGAAACATGAGGACACCTTAAACATCCAACTAAAAACTGCTTTCAATTTTACTTCCCACCCCCCACCCCGACTTCAGGGATCTCAAACACCTGATTGTTAAGGGCCGTGTCACCAGACTGGTTAAATACAAGTCAGTTTCCAGTGGATGCAACTGTGCTGAAGTGAAACTCACATAAAACTAAGAGGCACAAAAGTGGTTCTTAGGAAATGGATCCATGAGAAAATCAAAGCTTTGATATTCATACTGTAATATAACACTATGGCAGGGCTCGGACAGCCACAGCGAGGGAAGCAACCATTGTGGCTGCTCCCCCCACCTCTGCCGTCGACCACCGTTTGTGTTATTCCCCATGTAGCGGCGCAGGGTTGGCATGTCATCCGAACCCAGCAAGGCAGTGGGGAAATCGTGCCCACCCTACAACCCGTGATGTGCAGCAGAGGTTGCAGGGTGGGTGTGGCCCCGCCCCCGCCCTGGTGCACGCCAGGCCAGGTTCAGATGACACACCAACCAGTGGTGCAGCGTGGGGAATAATGTACATGGCGGTCGCACAAGCAGAGGGAGAGCCCCAATAGTTGCTTCCCTCTCTGTGATCGCCAAACTTGCCCGATACGTTACACTGGAAGGGACCCTGAGACAACTTCACTTTTTAACAAGGACCGCTCAATACAGGTGAAGGAGGGAACGCGTGTCCTTCCGATAGTGCTTTGCTCCTATGACTGACCACCTGGAATGTATACATGCCTTGCCACTTGCAGCGGCTGCTCGCTTTGAAGAGTTTGTTTATCTGCAGCCAGATCCCAGAGGGCAGGTGGCGCCAAGCCAGTGTCTGATTCTTTAATGCCTACAAGGAGAGAAAAAAGGAGCCACTGTGCCACTTAGCGCAATGCTGTATTACATATTCAGCGCAAAGCTGCAACATGTACAACTTACACACAGCAAAAAGGAAAAGCCATTCTGCTACTTGTGTCAATGCTAAATAATTTTCAACAGGTCTGCGAACCTTACTGGGGTGGGGCACTTCAGGTGAAAACATGCAGAAGCAAGACAGTCCTCTTTTAATAACATTTATTAAAACCAGCTCTAGCAATCCTTACGGCATCCCTGAAGCCGAGACTTGGTGACTTCATTAACGTTATCCAGCAAGGTGAAAGTTAAGCAGATTTAAATTGGGGACCTCCAACTCCTAGTTCATGTTCTTCACAATTATGCCACACCAGTCTTTGAAGTATACACTTGCTATCTTTTTTCCATGTCAGTTTCAACATCCCAACAGCTACATTTAAGCCCCTCACCCTATCCGACACTATCTCCACCCTCATCTCTCTCCTTTTCTCTTTGTTCAAGAAGTCTTTCCTGCTTTCAGTTACTTTTTTATTGTTCTTCAATTCTCCCTCTTCTTTTGAGCTTTTCTTGGGAGTGGGCTATAATAAAGTATAAGAACAGGTTAAGAACTCTGAGCTATATTCCTTAAAAGACATGACAAACTGAAAAGTCAAGACTAACATGAAAAAGACATATGCTGCCCATAGACACGAGAAATACATACCTGTGAGTTCATTGATTTTCTTAAGTAATTGCTGGATGTCATCTTCTACTTGCTTGATCTGCCTTGAGTATGTGCTCTGGCCCTGGATTAGAAAAATATTATAAGGCTGAAGAAATCACAGAAGATGGTACCTTGTACTCTTTCTGGCACCAGGTGAAGACCTTTTTATTTTCCCAGGAATTCTGGCATTTTAGCATTCTAGTCTTTTTGCATTGTTGTTTTAAATTTGTTATTGTATTTTAAATCTCCATATTGCTGCTAGGTTTTATTCTGGTCGTACTTTATACTGTAGTTTTAAGCTTATATAACCCTAAATGTACTTAGGACTGCAGTCTTAATTAAGTATCCCCCTTGGCGAAATCAATTTGGTTAATACAGATGCTTCCCAAACATTTCAATGTGAGCAGTTCTCAAATTTTGCCATAGAACTGTAACTGCATGAAGTACTTACATATGTTTTCAACAAGGCAATGTCACCTTCATCCAAAGCTGAAAGAGGCATAACAGAAATCATCTTAAAGAGTAAAGCAACTATATTTTGCACTACTTCCAACAGATAATTACAAGCTCCAGATTTCATAGGTCATTATACTAGCTGTGAATCATCATCAGGCACCATTAGCACACTGAGGTTGCAACCCTAAACTTGAACTATGTGGACCTCTGAGCAAACAGAGCAGGCTATAGGCACATCAAAAACACCCATAAAAGTACATGAACAAGATACTTTTTTTAAATTGTGCTTTCTAGTACAAATTCCAAATGTCATTTTAAAAAACCTGTTTTCTCACTTCTATAATTTCAGTTGTGCAGACAAAGAATAATCTGGAGGAATCTCATGTCATTCCACCTCTGAAATTAAACAGGTCATGGACAAGTCAATACTTTGGAGACGCAGAACTCTGATAATCCAGTATTTTGAATGCACTTCTCAACCAAACTGCATGATTACAGTACAGATAAAGTGAAACTTTCATTATTCAACAGAGCTTACTGCCAAATATTTTTATTTAATTGTAAACATTTATAGCCAGCATCGCCTGCCACTTGAGGCAGTTTAGCAAGAACAAAATCACCTATACGACAACGTAATTCAAAAACAGTTGCAACACTACCAAAACGACTGTGTTGAAGATGGTAAATAAATAGCTCAAGCAGCTCCATAGCTGCTTCAAGTAGTAAAAAACAAAACAAAAAGAAGAAACCCTCAGCCACCTTGTATTTATTCGTAAGCCACCACGTGCCCCAAAATAATTGAATTTGGCCTACCCTCAAAACTTATTCCAAACTTCAGGGCCTGTTTTTACCACCTACCACTTCCGGAAATGAAAAGGTCTGGGCTACAAATTAGCCCAGCACTAATTTTTACAGGAGAGCATTCAATCATGTGAGCACACACAGTCTTAAGTGATACAAACCCAGACATAGGTTTATACACATCAGTGAAAATTAGGCCTAAGGCATCTTCTGTTTAGGAAGACTTTGCTGTGCTAGGGGAAACTGATAGTTCGTTTTTACGCAGGTGACACTGACTCTATTTTATGGGCTTCACTGACAACCTGGAAAATGCGTTTTATTGTATTCCATTGTTCTGATATTTTATTTTTTCATATGGGGCAGAATCCAACACGGCATTTACGCCCCCGCTGATTTCTTTCTGTCCTGCCGATTCCCTTCAGCAAGCAGCTGTCCCACCAATTCTGTTGCGCAAGTGGGATGCACACTTACACAAGACAAATTTCGCATTTCTTATGCAAGCTCCACTGACCAACCTCCTTCAAAAAACAAGTGTTTCTGCTTGTTTTGGGTTGCCCCCAGAAGCACTAGATCACCGTTGTGCAAGAGGTGGGGGGCTGCTGGCACAACAGAACTGGTGGGGCGTAAGAGAATCAGCGGGGGTGTAAAGCGCCCCGTTGGATTCTGCCCGTGGTCTGATAAATATATTGAAATTATAGCTTTGCATTTTTAATTTATTGGGAGCTATGGCAGGGAAATGGGGTATACATTTTAAGAACGAAAAACACAACACCCCCATACTATCTGTCCTTGCCATATCCCACTTCTTTGCTGCCATAGCATAGCGGTTAGGAGAAGTTCTCTTTTCAAATCTTGCTTCTGCCATAAACTCACTCAGGGGCAATAGGTAAGCTGTTCTCAGCCTCAGGCTCCCCTCAGCAATATCAGGATCAAAATAGTGAAATAATAGTGAACTACTTCGCTCAGAGTAGTTATAAGGCAGCCTATCTCAACCTCGTGTTTTCCAGATGCGTTGGACATGCTCGCTGGGGATGGGAGTTGCAGTCCAACACATGCAGAGGTTGGGGAATGCAGCTGTAAGGAATCTATATAGAGGTGGGTGACTCGTAACCGTCCAGACATTACTGGGACTGCAACACCCATCATCCTATACAGCCAAATGCAACTGGGAGTTGCAGTCCAACACATGCGGAGGTTGGGGAATGCAGCTGTAAGGAATCTATATAGAGGTGGGCGACTCGTAACCGTCCAGACATTACTGGGACTGCAACACCCATCATCCTATACAGCCAATTGCAAGGGATGATGGGAGTCATAGGCCAAAACATCTGGAAGGCTACAAGCTGCCCACCCCTAGATTACAGGATACGCCCATGGGAAGTGCTTTGTACATTCTGAAGCGCTGTTCTATATACTGCTGCTGCTTCGTTCAGTTTATAGGTTGGCCTATGGGCAGAACAAATCGGGGTACAAGGCAACAGAAGTTTCATCACGGGTCCAATTCAGCGACTTTGGGCACAGTCCTAACTAACATTCCCTCCGTGCTTCTCCTGCCCTGCTTTTTTGGCTAGACAGCCGACTGCAGCCGTCTAGCCGCAGAGCGAGGAAGGAGGCTGCTGTGCAGCCCATTGGATGTGCCATACATGCAGCTACGCTCTCCCCGCCCCGGAACGCCCCCAGCCACGCCCCTTTCCGGCCGCTCCGCGCTCTTCTCGTGAGCACGGAGAACAGGGCTGCTCCACCTCGCCTCCGAGGCAGCGTGGAAGCGGCGGGAGGTCGGCTCTGGCCTCGGCGCATGGGCTCCGAGGTCGGTTCCCGGAAAACATCGTATCCTGGCGGGCGTCTAGCTGCTGTCTAGTGGCCATAGGATTGCTCCCTCCGGGCCCAATCCTGTGCGCGTTTAGACAGAGAAAAGGCCTACAGCTCCCAGCATTCCCCATGCTGGCTGGGGAATGCTGGGAGTTGTAGGCCTTTCCTCTGTCTAAACCTGCACAGGATTGGGCCCTTGCGGCCAGGACGAGGGACTTGCCCCTGAGGCGACACGCACGAGGCGAGTCGCACCAGCCCAGCAGGGCGCCGAAGCGGCAGCCAGGGGAAGGCCGCGAAGGGGCAGCGCCTTCCCAGGACCGGCAACCTGCGAACGGGCGCCGGGATGCCCTCTCCGGTAACTCCCGGGGTCATTTAAGGGCGCCTCGGCGGCCTCACCGCGGATGGGCTTATCCTCCTTCTCCTCCTCTTTGGTTTTGCGCTGGTCGGCGCCCAGGTAGTCCGGCATCGCGCCGCCGCCTCAAGCAGCTCCGACTACAGATCCCGGCCTGGCCCCCGGTCCTACGCATGCGCGGAACCGAGCGGGCGCGTTACGCAGCACCTCAGGAGCGCTTCCTTCCGCGACTGAGCGGAAATGACGTAATAGGGAAGGGGGCAAACCTCCGGAAAAGGCTCATGGGGGAAGAAACGGGGCTCGGGCCAACTCTATGGCCTCACCCGGCGGAAGGGGGGGAAATGACGAAGCCGCCACGTCCGTTTTCTAATGGAAAGCCTCCATTCTCCCATACGGACTTTTAAGGAGGTGTACCCTTCGAAAGAACTTCCGGTTAGCGGTGGTGCAACGAGATGACCTTGCCCACCCAATGGAGTGTGCACACAGATCCGTTCCGCGGAGCCCGAATGCCAGCAGAAAATATTGTGGGAATTGTGTGAGAATTGTTGTCCTCGGGGCGGGAGGAGAAAGAACCCGGGCTCTTCACTGTTTGCTGTTCCCAAGCAGTAGCCGGGTTCCGGGTTTTAACGGCCAGCCATTTCTCTGTCTTCAGAGGGTTGCGGTCTTTCGGCCGGCCTCAGTTATCACCCTAACACAGTGTGGAGTTTTCCTTCGGCTCAGCGCGGCTGCCTTTGACTTTTACTCAGACCCGAGCTTTGCCGGGCGGCACACAGCGGGTGCCCTGAGGACGCTCACTCGCGCGCGTGCTCCGGGCCCGCAGCCTCGCCCCGAAAGCCCCCGCAACGGCGCACCTGACGCGCCAAAAACGAAGGTGACGTAAGACATCAGCCACGCGCGACGTTGCAACTCGCGGTGCGTAAAACGGCGAGCGCGTCGTTAAAAAGGCCGCGCGCCCTGCCCCGGCCGGCCTCCAGAGAACGGCAGGGGCCTCGGCCGACGCAGCGCCGCGCGCGGCCCGAGGCTCCAGGGAAGCCCAGAGGGCGGCCGCGCGCGGAGGCGCGGCTCCCCCGCGACAGGCGCAGCCGCAGCCGCCCTCCGCGCTCGCGCGCGGCCGGCCGGCCCCTCAGCTGGCGCGGGGATGGCGCCCAGGCGGGACCTTTTTCTCCGCGGCGGAGGCGAGGCGGAAGGCAACGCGGGGAGCGACGGCGCCCGCGCCCCGGAAGCAGTTGCCGGGCCCGTCCATGCGCCGGCACCTGGCAACCAGCGGCCAGGCCCGAGAGGGGGAAGCCGGAGCCGTCCGGTCCCCCGAGCGAGCGGGGCGCCCCGGCCGCCGCCACGATGCTGCGGGGGGCGCCTGAGGGACAAGTCACCGCGGTCGCCAGAGCCTTGTCCGCAGGTACGCGACGCCTTCTCCGCCCGCCTCCGCTTCTCGAGCGGGGGCGCCTCCCTCGCCCCTCTCCCTCGTTTCCCCTCAGAGGCGCGCGCGCGGCGCCCAGGCTGGGCGGCAGAGGCCCCGCCCCGCCCGGGTGGGGGGCCACTGTCTTCCAGGCCATGCTCAGGAGATGGGGGGCGGGGTGGTGTTTTTCTGGACGCCCCCCCCTTTCCCCCAGGAGCCATTTCTGCTGTGGTTATGATGCCCCTAGGGCTGCTTTCTAGTTTTCCAGTTGCGTTGAATATGCCAGTCTTCCCCAGCCAGTGGGGGACGGGAGTCCAGCCCATCTGGAGAGCACCGGGCTGGGGAAGGCTGGTATATGCCAAGGAGAAATCCATTAGGCACAGCTTTTATGGCGGCTTCCTTCCGAGAGAAGCTACTCCGGTGTCGTTTTTGCCTGCCTTACAGCTGTTGATGAGGTTGTGAGAGATGGCACTAAGGGGGCAACTTTAGATGGTGCTTGAAGCCTAGAAGTGGGGGTTGGCTTCGCTGTTTGTCTCTTACTTTATTACTGAGATGCTGGGGCAGGGGATAAAAGCTCTCATCTGCCTTTGTGTTACAAAGGCTATTTATGCGAAGGCAGCAGCTCCGTGGCCTGAACGAAATGTTTATACTCTTCATGCAATAAGAGAATAAATCGTCTCTCTAGGAGAGGCATCTTCCCTGCTCTTACGGCTTTCACAGGAACAGTTATGGTGGCATAACAAAATCCTTATGAGCTTGAGCTGTTATGTTTGTGGCGACGGAGCAGGTGTATGGCCTCTAAAGCAGGAAAGTAAATAAGCTTTAAAAAGTCAGTAGCCTACTAGCTAAGGGGCTGGGGTCCTGCATTCTCTTATTGGCCATGGAGAAGTCTCCTCCACAGCAAGCAGGACATGAGCTTCTTAGGGCGCAATCCTATGCATGTTTAGACCAAAAAAAGTCCTACAGTGCACAGCATGCCCCAGCCAGCATGGGGCATGCTGGGAGTTGTAGAGCTTTCTTTGGTCTAAACATGCATAGGATTGTGCCCTTAAGCTCCTAAGAATATGTCTTCTACCAACTAGGCTGGTGGCAGAAGAAAAGGCTTCCCCTCCTTCAGCCAGCACAGAAACCAAGCAGAGTGGGAGAGGAAGGAAGCCGTCCTTCCTTTGCCAGCCCACTTGCTAAGTCATCTGCATTGAATTCCTTGTTGCCGATAACTACCAGTTGTTGTTGTTCAGTCGTGTTGTTAAATATGAGGCGACCCTAAAGAGAACTCCCCCACTCCCACTGCTGAAGAATGTATTGTGTTCTTAGATTCTCTTCTAATGCTCTTTGCCCTTGTATGAATACACAGCTACAGTAAGCTAGGTTTTTACATTTGCTCCAATTAAATGCTCTTGTTTTTACAAAATTCTGCTGCTGTTTAAATTTGTCATATGTACTCATCTTTAGAATTGTTATCAGAATTTGAAAAAAGGCAGATGCTTGCAGGGTAACAAGCACTTTAGTTGGCTAACTGTATTACAAGTGATGCACTACAACTTATTTAGTGCCAGTGATGGTAACGGGTGCTGTACTTTGGTCACTTATGCTCTGGGAGATCTTCTGTCTTGGATCTTCTGTCTGCCACGGGAAATGGCTTTTGTTTCAGGCTGTAATCCTACGGGCCTCCTACTTGCTCAGACAAATTGTTCAAATGAGCTGAGGGTCTAGGGTATTCAGTTTCAAGCAGTTTCGGCCATGTTCATATTGATTTTTTGTCTTGGGCTTAATTGCCAGAATGATAGTCCTTGACCATTATTATTGTTTCTGTTTTACTAATTGCATTGCCTGTAATCCACACCATTCAAATTTACAGAATTTCTGGGGCATGCATTGTGACTCAGTATTCTTCCACTTGCTGATTCACCACAGTCCAATTAAAACCATGTATATTTATAATGGGCAGATACTTATATGTAACAACAATCTGGGAATCATTGCCATACATAACTGTGACTAAGTTATTTTATAGACTGGATTGAATTGGACAAAATAAGTTTGTATAGGTTAATGCATATGGTATGGTAATGATGCCAAACTAGGATTTGCTTCTTCATATATTTGTAGCACATATACTTCTGGCTAAATAAATTAGTGCATATAAGATCATTCACACTCTGCTGTTGAGATAGGGTGAATTCAAAAAGTTGGTTAGGGTACTCCCTAAGCTGCTCTTATGCTTTTATTCACAGCTTCTGTGCTTTGCCAAGTTGAGCCTGTGGGAAGATGGTTTGAAGCATTTATTAGGAGGCGGAACATACATGTTTCTGCCTCTTTCCAGGAGCTGGAGGATGAGAAAGAGCTCTCTGAAGAGTCAGGCGATGAAGAATTACAGCTGGAAGAATTTCCTATGTTAAAAACACTTGACCCAAAGGACTGGAAGGTAA
The DNA here is from genome assembly GCF_057233095.1 of Heloderma suspectum. Classification (NCBI taxonomy): domain Eukaryota; kingdom Metazoa; phylum Chordata; class Lepidosauria; order Squamata; family Helodermatidae; genus Heloderma; species Heloderma suspectum. The sequence continues at coordinate 106,145,648 of NC_139464.1, forward strand.
ATTATCTAATGTTGGGATTGTATTTCTTCACAGTATACTGATGGTTTCCTATGAACAGTGCTTTGAAACATTACTCTTCTAGATTGTGCTATCTTGAGAATTGATTCATCTATTATTCCTTATGTGGCTTGTTCTTAAAGACTGTTTTCAAAAGCATTGTCTCCTGAGATGTGCAAATTCAAAAATGTTTTGGGCTAATAAATTCAGTTTATATAATGATACGGAGGTCACCATCCAGTTGATACATTTAGGGTGCAGTCCCATCCATATAGTCTGCGGCCTCTGAACTTGGTGGCTGCCGAGTATCCAGTGCAGGCTGGGAGGAGAGTGGAGGCTCTGCACTCCAGCTGCCCTCCATTTCTGCTAGAAGGGCAATTTTGCCCATCTAGTGGTGGCGCCTTGGAGATAGAGGGAAGGATGCTGGGGTAGCCATAGGAAATGTTGTACGGCCATTGCCCTGTTCTCCTCCCCACCCCTAGGAATGCCCCTTTTCTCTGTCTCTGTGCTCCATTTTCTAAGTGCAGGGAGGTAGCCAGCGCAGTTCTCTCTGTGCCGGCTATGAGCGGGTGGGGAGTGCAGTTTCCTTGCTCTGACAGGAAACTGAACAATCCTATGCATAGGATTGATCTCCCCAGCTGACTTTCACCCAGAAATAGCCTTTTTTCTTTAGGGAAATTGCAGTCCTATACCCACTCAGCTGGGAGTAAACCTTGTTGAGCTCAGTGGAACTTATTTCTGAGTAGACATGCATGGAATTGCATTGTAAGTTTCCCTTTCTTGAGGAACTTAGTTACCAAACACTATTTTGTGTCCTCTCCACCAATTGATATTGGGCTGTAAAGTGACAATTTTTCCAGTGACTAATACTAACTGAATAATTCTATTCAGCTCAGTGTTAGTGGGATTGGTGGAGAAAATGAAAGATTGTAGAAGCTTGAGAATTGTTAGAAAAATATAAAGGATAAATCGCATATAAACTAACAATTGGAATATGGCTGGTTCCTGTCCTCTAAAATTCCAGTAGCAGGCATTCCTTCTGCCATGTGCTGAACTTGCTTTTGTGGAACTCTTTTTTTTTTTCCTGTGCTCACTTCCCTTTCCCCTAACACAATGCTCCCCACCTGAGCTTTTCCACATGTTTTGGACTACAAACCTCATCAGACCCAGCCACCATAGTCAATGGTCAGGGATGGTGGGAGTTGTACACAAAAGGCTGCCCTAACCCTCCTACTCTGGTTAGAGAAGCAGAGCACAGCACTATATGAGTTGCATGTGTGTTTCTCACCCCCTGCCGTGTGTTCGCGCATGCGCACACACACATGTACTTAGGGCTCTGAAAAGATGAGTATTACTCAAAATCTAGAAATTTTGAGGCCATGGGAAAAAATGGGTTTTTGTTTTGGTGTTTTGGGGAAAACCTGAAATTTGGGGGGAAATGGAAAAATAAGCAGTACTTACTTTTTAGCACTCTTTGCAGATCTAAAGTCACTTTGTTACTTTAAGACAGCCTTCCCCAACCTGATGCTCTCCAGTTATTTTCAACTTCAGCTCCCATCAGCCTCAGGCAGCGTGGCCAATGGTCAGGAATGCTGGGCATGGTAGTCCAAAACATCCAGAGGGCACCAGGTTGGGGAAGGCTGCTTTAGGAAGTTTAAGAACAGAAAGGCTGCTTTAAGTTTGTCTATGTATAACTTAGTTTCCTCATAAAATTATAATTTTTAAAAACCTTTAAAAGTGAACTCAGTAAATCGATAATTATTGCCTGAATAGATTAGAACTACATTAAATGACTGCTACAGCATCCGAAACACAGGGCTCTATATAACAAAACCCAAACTGTCGAGAATGCACCGTGGTGACTGTACTCACATGTTGGGAAACTGAACGTAAATGTCTAGCAGTAAAATATACTTTGGACCAATCATTTTAATAAGGAATGAAAGCAATAACTGTGCTGGGAATCTTACAGAGAGGATTTAAAAAACAATTTTTCCCCATGGCTTCATTATTTCCAAACGTTTTAGATTTCTAGTATTTTTTTTTCAAGTGTTATATAGTTTGCAGGGTGCAAAGGCTGGGTAACAATATATAAATACTTTGTCTTAAATTATAAAAGAAAATATTTCATAATCCAAAGCTGTTCAATTTTTGGAAAACAAAAATGGTCCTCAGCAGGGTGGAGAGGAGACTCATTCTTTTCTGAGTTTTTCCAGGTTTTTTCCCAGCCTTCACATCTCTAGGGAAGGCAGTAAGCACACTGGTGGCAAAAAACAGGCAGCTGGAGTTGAGAGAGGCCAGAGGGGTGCGGGAGAAGAATCACTTATTTTGCCACTTAGCTGCTTGCCTCAGGCAGTTGCTACTCACTAGAGATTGCTATTAATATTTGTATTTCTCTCAGAATCAGGATCACTACTCAGTTCTTGGACTGGGACGTATAAGATACAAGGCATCTCAGAAACAAATCAAAGCAGCTCGTAAGTACTTTTTGTTAATTCTTGGTATATCCCAGCCTATCTCAAGGAGCACCTCCAGCAACACCAGATAGGCTGCTCAACCAGATCAGCCTCGGATGGCTTTCTCTCTGTCCCATCAGCCAGGACAGCTAGGCTGGTGAGGATGAGGGAGAAGTCCTTCTCTGTGGTGGCCCCCACTCTTTGGAATTCCCTAAGTTCCTCCCTAAGGAACTCCGCCATGCCCCCTCTTTAATGAGCTTCCACCATGCATTAAAAACATGGTTGTTCAGGCAGGCATTTGGGGTGGGCTAGGGTAATTTTAGAAATGTGATGTTTTTAATGTTGAATTTTACTGTATAAACTTTTTATTGTTGTACATCGCCCAGAGTGGCTGGGTGACCGGCCAGATGGGTGATTAATAAATTTAATAATTAAATAAAATTAATATATTACTGTTCAGTTTAATAATTGGAAATGCTTTAGGTTATGTTAACAGTTCTGTACTGTTCTGAAAAGCATTGATTCCAAAAAGGAAGAACATTTGACTTATTGGAACATTTCCCCCAAAATCTGAGTTGCCCATCAGTTTATGGCAGCAGCTCACAGGGTCTGGTGTAAGGGTTCTAAAACTGCCATGACAGGGGCAATTCATCCACCCTCTCTTGAGACTGCAGTGGCACAATTGTTAAGCTGTGCCACAGGATTTGACTGTTGGCGTAAAGCTCCTATGCTTAGGAAAAAAACACTTTAGAATCCAAGCAATGGGGAATTAGAGCTGCTACGTCACAACATTAGAGAAAAACAGTCAGATATGTTTTAAAATTATCCCAGTTTAATGTAGAACATTTGAAATTAAGGATGATTATTATATGTTGAGTATGAGGTATTACGATATTTAGGTTCATTTACACCTCAACCCCAAATATATTTACTTAGATGTAGGTTCTACATGCATAATTTGTTGGAGCATACTTCCTTGTAGGCATGGTTAGGATTCCACCCTTAATCCCCCAATATTTTGCATATGCAGAGTTACATTTTTCCATTAATTAGATATAGAGTATCATTAGCGTTGATACCTTAAAATATGTGTGAAGTAAATACTCTGCCTTACTGTAGGAGAATACATGAAATATACACAGGTTAGGAGAAACCATTTTACATATCTTTCTGAATTCCCTTGGAGTTAGCTATACAAAGGATAGAGAAAATTTTCTGGAGTGTCTATCGAAATGCAGTGTGCTATTTATTTGTTTGCTTTTTGCTGTTTAAAAGATGTAGTGAGATAATACATAAATGAAGATGAAATCACAGAAGTCTGTTGCATCTGAACTTGACTTTTTTTCAATTGCTAGATAAAGCCATGGTTTTGAAACACCATCCAGACAAGCGAAAAGCAGCAGGAGAACAGATAGGTGAAGGTGACAATGACTACTTCACGTGTATAACAAAAGGTAAGAACTAGCTCTTACTGAATGTGTTTTGTATAGAAATATGCATGCATTTATTCAGTAGATTGGAGTTATTTGCTTATGTAGACTGTTAGATGAACAGAGCTTCTAACAAAAGGAGAGCTTGTAAGGCACCATGTATATTGATGGCATAGTGTCAATAATAATAATTAGTGTTGATATATAATAAATCAATCATGAAACAACATTGAAACAAATTTCCAGTCTGATCTTTCATAGTGCATACCATGTTCCTGAGGCATTCATATGCAGATGAGAGAGCTTGTATGTGCTGACTCAAGAGCTACATTGCATGAAATAATAGATGCATTACGGGCACGATCCCATGGCTGCTAGACGGCCATAGGATTAGTTGGTTTCCGGGAACTGACCTCAAAGCCCGCGCTCTGAGGTCACTTCCTGTAGAACCGCTTCCCTGCCCTCTCCCCTGCTGCCTCGTGGGTGGCGCAGATCGTCCCTCCACTCTGCACTTGTAAGAGCGGTGTGGAGCAGGGCAAAAGGGGGTGTCCCGGGTGTGGAGCAGGGAGTGCAGAAGCACTGGCACAACACCTCCTATGTGTTGTCCGGCCCCCCACCCCATGCTCCGATGTCCTGTGGCTAGACAGCAGGGTGACTGGAGCACAGAGGAGGTGATCCCCTCTGTGCATTGGATAGGCAGTCACCTCCGAGTTCAGAAGCGGCCGTCTATCCCCATAGGATTGCTCCCTCCGTTATGATAATTTTAGATCTTTCGTATATGTGGATACCTACCAGCTGATCTAAAGTAGCTGACATGCTAGCCCAGGTTGGTAGTCGCTTATCTAATTACCCCCTCATATCCCTATTGAGCCTGAAGTGTTGCATTGATTTCAAGAAATCTGCTGCATTGCAAGAACTGGGAAGCCTTTGAAGCATCAAGAGAGAGTGCTTATCCTCTGGTTGACGTAATGGTTTTTTTAGAATAGTGCTGAATCTCCTACTTAGAAGCCCCAATGGTAGATTTTAAGCATGTCATAGAAACACTTCATCTGTAGCTTCTGTTATTGATCCAGCAGTCTTCCACTTACTGGCAAATACAGTCACCGGGATTCTTTCTTGGCCCAGAGGTTTGGTAATACTTGTAGGGCTATTGTATTAGGGTTATATCTGTCCCTTTCCAAATTGTTCGGTGAACTAGGTGTATGTTAGCTTCACAAAACTAATATTTCTGATATGGCTGTGCACCTGTTCCTCATCATAATGTATTAAAATTAATTTAACTTTATAATTTCTGTCTTAACAATACTATTAAAAGGTCAGAAGTGTTATTTACCTCCTACTTAAAACAGAACTTTATTTCTGTTTTAAGTAAGTAATGAAAAATTCATTTTCATCCCATGAATTGATTACTTAACATAAATATTTGCAGTGCTAGTCTCTTCCATCTAGTAACTTGTGGCCATGTAATTTTCGTTTTTCAGCCTATGAAATTCTGTCAGATCCTGTGAAGAGACGAGCATTTAATAGCATAGATCCTATTTTTGATAACACTGTTCCTTCTAAAAGTGAAGCAAAGGAAAACTTCTTTGAAGTTTTTTCACCAGTTTTTGAGAGAAATGCCAGGTAAGCTATGTTACGGGCTACTGAAAGTATCACCTTAAGGGTGGTGAAAAGCAGCTAAGCCAGTTATTTGAGACCTTGCTGCTGGAGAGTTGTGTCTACATACTATGTAGGTTGATATAATTAAAATTGGTTTACAGGTACTAAAACTTTGTCTGGTTCCTTTAGTTTCCTAGTAGTGTACCCTGGTGATACCATCAGAGCATTTTGTTAGACAGCTGGAGAAGGTCCATCCTTCTGCGCCGATTGTTCGTTCTGAAACCATTGTTAATAATTACTACAGCTTAAGTGCTAAGGCATTTGCCTGTGTACATGACCTTGCAAGGCCTAGCCTCCAGCATGGTGCATGGATAGTTTTCTCTACTTTTGTCAGGGCAAGGGAGAAGCTATACCAAAATAGTGTCTGTCCTTGGGCCAGACATGTGTCAGTCTAGAGCAGGGATAGGCAACCTGGTATCCTCCATATGTTTTGGACTGCAATTCCCAGAAGCCCCAGCTAGAATGGTCAATGGTCAGGGATTGTTAGAGTTGTTGTCCAAAACATCTGGAAAGCACCACATTGCCTTCTCCTGGTCTGGACTTTTGTAGATCAGTGTTGCATTGCATCTAGCAGTTGTAGCAATTTTTAGCTGTGTGGCACTTGGTTATATTTTCACAGCATCATGGGTCAGCTCAAAACACCAGCACCGAGACGTAGTCAACTTGGAACACATGGCGCTGTTGTTCTACCTCATGCTCAGAATTCATTTCTTTTCAACTTGAAATCCCATTGAAGTAGATAAAGTTCAGGGGATTAAGCATGCAGATCTGCATTCTCCAGGTTAAACTTTTCATATTAATGAATAATGTGCATATATCTCTTAATTGGTACAGATGGTCAAATAAGAAAAATATACCTAAGCTTGGGGATATGAACTCATCCTTTGAAGAAGTGGATGCATTTTATTCGTTCTGGTAAGTGGACTAACCCTCTCTGTCTTGAAAGTACAGTATGAGGTATGCAAAAATTGTATGGGAAAACGTCTGGTAAAATCACAACAGTTAGATTTGCAGAAGTCTAAATATGAAAATTTGTAAGGTCGTTGAAGTCTTCAGCTGAAGAATAAATGATGTGGCTGGGCATCGACACTGTGACCCTGTTATTCAATTTTGGACAATTATTCATGCAGTTTGAGACCATTCTCTCACTTCCCCCCAAAATAGATTGTTATTAATAGTCTGAAACAGTTGTAGTGTAAGATCTTCAGATGACAGCTTGTGACTTATGGGAAACATACTGTTATTTTTTACTAGCAAACAGATGTGCCTAATTTTAACGTAGTTATTGCTTTCCCGTAGATCTAGGCTGTGGTTACATAGGAATGCAATAGCCAGATTGTAGGGAAGGGGATTCATGTGAGAAGGAGTACACTGATCTGCACCTCCACACATTGGCTTCAGACATAGGCATGGTTCTTTCCCTTTACTCATACATCAATGGAGTGAAATGGGATGGCTCCATAGGGGAGCAGCATGTACCCTGTTCCCATATTATAAGCATCAGCCCTGTACCATAAAATAATGACCAGCATGAAAGTGACATTCACTAGTATTCTAAATTACATGTAGGTTTCCTCAACCTTGGTAAAGTTCATGCAGCAGAAATACATAAGACAGCTAACAATATAATCTCTGCCGAGCTGTCACATTACAAATGCAAGCGATTAAAAATAATGTTAAAATATACTGAGGAATTTGCAGTAGCACTTTCCCAACATTTTATTAATCATCAACATTAATCATTGTGTTGCCTTTCTCTTGATAGGTATAATTTTGATTCTTGGCGGGAGTTTTCTTATTTAGATGAAGAAGAAAAAGAAAAAGCAGAATGGTATGTAAGTAAAAGGGTCCTTTTAAGGGTGTGATTAATATACCAAAAATTCAGTTCACGTGTCATATCGTATTACAGATATGATTCAGAAATTTAGATAATTTACAGTGCAATCCTATACATGTTTACCTGAAACTCAATCCTATTGAGTTTAGTGGAACTTACTCCTAGATAAGTGTGCATAGGATTGCAGCTTTACCTAGTAAGCCTGTTTGAGCTCAGTGGAACTTACTTCTGAGTCAACATTCATAGGATTGTGCTGTCAAATATTAATAGTGTGACAATATATAGCCCAGAGTGACTAGTCAAGACACATTAATATGGATTTTTTTGCCTATATGAACTAGTGTTTTATCCTCTCAGTTAGGGTGATTAAAGAATGACATTGATAAGTCCCATCCCCCCGATTCTTTCATTGTATATGAATGCTTGAAATGGTAGCACTAATGTTAATGATAATGGGTATTGAAACATGAGTGGTGATTCTGGATTAATCCAGAAAAAAAGGATCTTGTGTATAGGCTTTGTATAGTTTCCCCAAGTAATTATGGCAGGCCTGGCTGTGCTCAAAGAGAAGCAGTCCAAAGGAAAGTTCCATTCTTCTCTAGTTACTCAGTATTGTGCTAGGAAAAAAATTACTAAGTACTTTCTCTCTTTCCCGTCCACCCTGGCTGGGAGAGACTGTGAATGCAAGAAAGAAGCAGATTTGGAAGGCTTTCTGATTTTAGGAAGAACATAAAGGAGGGTGGGTTACGAGGACAGTCAGGATTGTATGTGTGCACAAACTTCAGAGCTTTTATTCCCGCAACGCATGTAACTGAATGGCAAATGGTAAGTGTGTGTCAGGGTATATGAGCATAGTTTGTGTGTAAGACAGTAACTGGCTTGACCAAAAGATACCTTGTTAAATTGCAAAGAGTTTATCCTATAAGAATAAATATTTACTACTAGTTCTGGTTTTTGTAAAAAGCTAAATAAAAAAATCATTGTTTGGAAAGCTGTTTGATTGAAAACTTAATGAATTTGATGGAGCATTTCCAGATTGTGGCCTGTTTTGTAAATGTTCTGTTGAGTTTACAACACTTCTAGAACTGATTTTGTACTTAGTATAGCCTGACTTTCTACCTGAAGTCTTTCATCTCTCTCTGCAGTCGAGATGAGAGGAGATGGATTGAAAAGCAGAACAGAGCAGCTAGAGCATTAAGGAAAAAGGAGGAGATGAACAGAATAAGGACACTAGTTGGTAAGTGTCAGCTCAGCTTTTTCAAGGAGACTGGCTCAATAAATTTCAGCTTTTATATGTCCCCTGCATAGACATATTATCTTTCTTTTCTTAGATACTGCATACAGCTGTGATCCCAGAATAAAGAAATTCAAGGAAGAAGAAAAAGCAAAGAAAGAAGCAGAAAAGAAAGCGAAGGTAGAAGCAAAACGAAAAGAACAGGAGGAGAGAGAGAGAGTAAGTTTCAAATGATATACGTAGTGCTGGAAATTCAGAACGTTTTAAATGCATGCAAAATGCTTTGGCCTTTCTGCCAGTTTCACAGACTACACAATGGGTTAGATCCACACTTGGAGTAGACACATTGAAATCAATGGGATTTAAGTTAGTCATGATCACCTTGAGACCCATTTATTTCAACGGGTCTGCATCAAACCCATGGAACATTATATTACCCTGAGTATTGCTGTTTTGTGGCAGACTCTGTAACAATTTTAATTGTTTCAGTTGTGCACAATAAGGTATTTGAACTTAACCCAAGCAATACATTGTGTTTTCCTGGAAGATTTCACATTCCACCTGATCACATACATTACATGTGTTTGGCCCAAGAACGTAAGCAAAAGGAAGTTGCTAAGTGTAAAGAACTCCATTTTAAACCTGTTTCATTACCATAACTATTTGTGACATACCCACTTGCTCCAGTCCTGTCATGCTGAAAGATTTTAGAGAATACAGATGATTGCTAGAGCCTGTGAAAATCTGAAATATCTGTAGCACAGGAATTGTTAAAGACTATTAAAAGTGGTTTAGGTGTGTGGCCTTGAAATCATGACAAATATACATCCTTCGTTAGTTTCCTAGCCTATTATTTTAAAAACTGGTATTTGTATCATTGCTCCTGTTTGAGTGGCGAAAGCACCGCAAACTGCTTTTAACTTGACATAGATATGGTATCAGACTTGAGTGATTCCAGAGTTTTCTTCTGTCTCAGCAAAGGCAAGCAGAATTAGAAGCAGCACGATTAGCCAAGGAGAAAGAAGAGGAAGAAATTAAACAACAAGCACTGCTGGTGAAAAAAGAGAAGGATATACAGAAAAAAGCAATTAAGAAGGAAAGGCAAAAACTGCGAACAACCTGCAAGGTATATGACTAAGTGCTGTAGTTAAATCCAGATTTTATAAGGGTTCAATATTGGTCCATAATAGCACTCATTATTACTCCTAATCTTAGGATAGGAACCTTAATACCTTATTAATATTTTACAGTCCTTGCTTAAAATACTATATAACCTCACCTCCAATTTTGCTTTCATTATTAAAAAATATGGTGAACTGAAGCAAGCTATGAAGGTTATCCTAATTTTATTTTGTGTGTGTGTGTGTATGTTGCGCACGCGCACGCACACACACACGGGTTAAAGAAAGGGTGCTGAAAATATTAGGATTCTAAACTGCATTAATTATATGAAGAGTACTAGAACTTGACATGTATTCCATTTAGGTAGCGTGCTTTGAACAGAATCAAATAAACCTTTATTGTGGCTACTGTAAGTGAATTTGGATTCAGGCTTCAGTTTATTCAGAGAGGAAGGGGGTATCTATGTATGTATATCTAACACAGAGCGAGAGAATGGCCCTGTTTGGATGTAATGGTGGCATTTGGCAGCAATTTGTGGGTTAATTAAACAACCCCAAGGTAACCTATGGTTTGTTCTTGGGTTAAACTTGGTCTTGTTTAACCCATGAACAACCCCAAATACCCAGTTTTGGACATCGTGGAAACAACCCACGAATGCCGCAATCGTAGGTTCTCGCTAGAAACTGGAAGTGGCTCTCGCATCCCCATAGTTTGCCACTGAACACTGTCATTATAGCTGAACAGGGCCACTGACTTGGGTTGCTAATAAAAAGACTTTGTATACAGGAATTTCAGCTATTGAAAGAAAGAACTTCTCTTCTAACTGAAATACTATTGAGACCGATAGTCAAGATTGCTTACATTCCATTCAAACTTTGTATCACTTCACTCCGTAATCACATCTCTGAATATTTTATATATGATTCTGTATTTTCCGTTCACGTTTTAAAAGGTAGTGGAGGCTCCCAGCTTAATTTTCACATGCATCTAGCCACAACAGATGGACTCTTCTAGGCGATTTAGTATGCCTTGGGGAGCACATCTCCCAGTATGAGCTCACCCATTCTCTCAGATTTCAAGAAGGGGTCTTCAGTCCACAATGTACAGCACAGGTTTCCTTTAACAGGGCATTTTCTGTCAAAGTCCACTTGTGCAAGTCCTGCGAGTAACTTTTGAAATCTGTAGCAGTTTTAAAAAATCTTATCTAAGAACCACTGCAAAATGTTTGTTTAGTGCACATCCGGTTTTATTGTCTGAGGTTTGAAATTGTAATTATATGTTTTATTCTGTTGGTCTTTTATGATTTGATGTTTCTTCTGTAAGCAGCCTTAACATGTGCATAAAAGAATTGCATAAATACAATTCTTAGGGAGGGGAATAACTTTCAGAGATGAAGTTGTCCTGCAACTTAAGGCAAATTCACATTGCCCTGATTCATATATCGCAACAACCCACAGTTTAAACAAACTGTAGGTTATTATGAACAAGTGAGTGCTGACCCCTGGCCACTCCCACTGCACTTAACAACCCAGGGTCCCCCCAACAATCCAGTTGTGCTTGCTGGAGGAGGAAAAACCGAGACTTGGAACAGAGGCATACACACACGCTCACTCTCTTTCAAAATAAGAGGTGGCATCGTTGAAATTAAAGGCCTCCAATATGCTTTTCAAAACATATGTGAAGATAGGTGTAATTAGTATTTTCATTACTTTTACTCAGGGAGGTAAAGATACATATTAACAACACTTTTAAAAAACTAGACATTTGAATTCCAAAAGCAACACTTTCCAACACAGCATAATCTAAAGAAGTTCTGTGTTTTCAAAGGAGAAGTTACGCTTTTGATGACAACGTTATCCATGAAAGCTGTCTACTTAAATGAAGAATTATAATTTATGGCTGTAATGCCCAAATCAAACACTTCGTTGACTGTATACAGTTTTTCTGTAACCTGAAGATAAAGCATGTGGTGCTCTACTTTCAGAACTGGAATTACTTTTCTGACAATGAGGCAGAGTGTGTTAAGATGATGGAAGAAGTAGAAAAGCTTTGCGATCGTCTGGAGTTGACAAGGTATGTATTCCTGACCTACAAGTTATGATTTTTGACCTTCACCTTTCTACTAGATCTGAAATATCGTTCAATAATTTATTTTTAGTCTGCAGTGCTTGAATGAAGCACTTACATCTACAACAAGGGAAGAAGGAAAGGCTGCTGTAGAAAAACAGGTAATTATATTAAACTTTTGTAACTGAATCAACACTGAAAATATTGGTGTGAACCTGCTGAAAACATGCATTATGTTGTACTGAAAACAACTTGCTGGGCAGAATTACATCTCTCAAGAGAATTTGCAGATGTTTACATGAGAATCTATATGTAAGAGTAGTATGCTGTCTAGAGGTTTGCAAATAAATCTTTGAACACAACAGTTCTACATGCTTAAGGGATAAACAAGAAGAAAATGGGGATACTGCCTCTTTTTCTTAGTGGCAGCACGGGATAATTTGAAACCTCAGGACATTATATCTAAATGTTTTAAAGGATGGTAAAGGTATGTATGTGAACCTGTATGTCAAAGAACGTGGACTTGAACAGTGATCGAATTTTATGCAGGATTCATATATCTCAGCAAAGTAATTACTGTTGGAGAGCAGGATGGGTGGGTGAAGACTAAGGCATTGCGTGTTCTGTTACGCTACCAAACCAAATTAAAAACTTCAGCTTAAAACTGACAATTCTGTCATTGTGGTTATACCATGAATATGGTTAGTGTTGCGCATATGTGGGGAAATCCTGGTGACGCAAATTCCCTTTTTCATTATTGGGCTAGGGATTTCTCCCTCAGTTATACATCTAAAACTTCCCATTACGTGCAGTTCTTTTGCACAAATTTAGGGAAATCTTGCTTAATCATTTCTGTGAGAAATCTATGTTCTAGGATTATAAAGTTATTTGATTACTTTTGCGGCGGTTGCTATCTTTTTTTTTTTACTTTGTTTTGTGTTGGAAACCAATGGACTTCTTCTCCCACAGTGACAATGGGAACAAAATGAACCAGGGAACTTGTGGCAATTATTTAATTCTTGGGGAAAGACTTTTGTGTTTGCAGTAATCGTGTTTTTATATTCATATAGATAGATGAAGTAAATGAACAGATAAAGAGAGAGAGAGAAGAAGTAGATGCTCGTATGCGACAAGCAACAAAGAGTTCTGAGAAATCATCTAGTGGAGGTGTTGGTGGAAATAAGAATTGGTCTGAAGATGACTTACAGTTACTAATTAAAGCTGTAAACCTCTTTCCTGCTGGGACTAATTCAAGGTATAGATATTGAGCAGTGTATATAGGCAGTCTTGTGTTAAAGAAAGAGCAGCCAGGAGATTGATTCTTATCTGCTTATCAGTTAAATTGATTTGTGAATATTTGCTTTTAAGGGTATCTCCAACCTGCAGAAACAGTTTTCTGCCTAGTTCATAAAGTCTTTCCAGCTGAATACTGACTGTTTTCACATTTTCTCTTTATAAATAATCTGTATTTCTGACTGCATAATTTCAGCTAGATTGTAATTGGGGTGGGGTGGGGGAATGAGCTGAAGGCCAATCTATGTTCAAGGGAAGGTTCTTCCTCTAGCAATCTCTCTAAAAGTTCCTTCCAAGTACTTACATTGTACTTGATTTGTAAAATATAAGGCATGGCTGATAATTTATTATTTTGAAAGATGCACACGGGTAATCCAAAAACCATTCTGTTGCATCCAACAAGTAATTTTGCTCTTGGATAAAAAATACAGTTCCTTGTCAAATAATGCATTTATTGGTGTTTGTGCTTTTTTAAACTAGCCAGTCAATTAATTGCAAGAATTGGTACATTCTTGGAAGGATATTTATAAAGCTTCTTTGTTTTCCTTGTGCTTATAAATAGGTGGGAAGTTATTGCCAATTACATGAATTTGCACTCTACTTCAGGAATAAAGCGAACAGCAAAAGATGTTATCAACAAAGCAAAGAGCCTCCAGAAACTTGGTATCTTTATCTTTGTAAGATGGTCTGCATGCTTCCATTTTACTTACTAGTAAAATCAGCTGACGTTCTGCAAGCATAACTACATTCCTGGCTGCTATTACCCATTTCCACTCTCCTCCCTCAATATGATGCAGAGTCAAGTATGTGAAGGGTAAACCGCCATACCCATCCAGTCCTCTATCTTGGCTGGACCGCTGGCTGCTATTATGACAAATACCTTATATCCTAAGGCTTGAATGAAAGATAGAATCATAGAATAGTAGGGTTGGAAGGGGCCTACAAGACCATCGAGTCCAACCCCCTGCTCAATGCAGGAATCCAAGTCAGAGCATCCCTGACAGATGGCTGTCCAGCCTCGTCTTGAATGCCTCCAGTGTGGGACAGCCCACTACCTCCCTAGGTAATTGGTTCCATTGTCGCATTGCTCTAACAGTCAGGATGTTTTTCCTGATGTTCAGCCGGAATCTGGTTTCCTGTAACTTGAGCCCATGATTCCGTGTCCTGCACTCCGGGATGATCGAGAAGAGATGCTGGCCTTCCTCTCTGTGACAACCTTTCAAGGACTTGAAGAACGCTATCCTATCTCCCCTCAGTCTTCTCAAGGCTAAACATATCCAGTTCTTTCAGTCTCTCTTCATAGGGCTTTGTTTCCAGTCCCCTGATCATCTTTGTTGCCCTCCTATGAACCCTCTCCAGCTTGTCTGCATCCTTAAAGCGTGGTGCCCAGAACTGGACACAGTACTCCAGATGAGGCCTAACCAGGGATGAGTAGAGGGGAACTAGTACTTCCCAGGATTTGGAAGCTATGCTTCTATTAATGCAGCCCAAAGGAGCATTTGCCTTTCTTGCAGCCACATCACATTGTTAGCTCATACTCAGCTTGTGATCTACAACAATTCCAAGATCCTTCTCACTTGTAGTGTTGAGCCACGTATCCCCCATCTTGTAACTGTACATTTGGTTTCTTTTTCCTAGGTGCAGAACTTGGCATTTATCCCTATTAAATGTCATTCTGTTTTCTGCCCAGTGCTCCAGTCTATCCAGATCACTTTGAATTTTATTTCTGTCTTCCAAAGTATTAGCTATCCCGCCCAATTTTGTGTCATCTGCAAATTTGATCAGCATTCCCTGCACCTCCTCCTCCAGGTCATTAATAAAAATGTTGAAGAGCACTGGGCCCAGGACTGAGCCCTGTGGTACCCCACTCGTTACCTCTCCCCAGTTGGAGAAGGTCCCATTGATAAGCACTCTTTGAGTCCAGTTCTGTAGCCAACTGTGGATCCACTGGATCGTTGTTTCATCTAGCCCGCTTTGAGCTAGTTTGCTCATCAGGGTATCATGGGGCACTTTGTCGAAAGCTTTGCTGAAGTCGAGGTATATGATGTCTACAGCATTCCCACGGTCCACCAGGGAGGTTACTTGATCAAAAAATGAGATCAGATTCGTCTGGCAGGACTTGTTCTTGACAAATCCATGTTGGCTTTGAGTAATCACTGCATTGTTTTCAAAGTGCTTACAGATGGATTGCCTTATCATCTGCTTCCAGAATCTTCCCAGGGATTGATGTCAGACTGACTGGTCTGCAGTTCCCAGGTTTCTCCTTTTTACCCTTTTTGAAGATAGGGACAACATTAGCCCTCCTCCAGTCATCTGGCACTTCACCCGTCCTCCATGATTTCTCAAAGAGAATAGACAGTTCTGAGAGTTCTTCTGCCAGTTCCTTCATTACTCTAGGATGCAGTTCATCTGGCCCTGGAGATCTGAACTCATTAGGTGTTCCTTGACCATATGCCTATCGATCACAAGCTGCAATCCTGCCCCTTCAGCCTGTACTTCGCCTTTGCCAGGGGGGTCATAGACCCTCTTTTGGGAGAAGACTGAGCCAAAGTAGGAATTGAGCACCTCTGCCTTTTCTTTGTCATCTGTTATCGTTTTGCCATCCTTATTTAATAGCTGAACAACCATTTATTTCCTTTGCCTTTTACTATACACGTAGCTGAAGAAAGCCTGTTTTTAGCATCCCTTGCTAACATCAGCTCGTTCTCAGCTGTAGCCTTCCTGATGCCATCCCTGCAATTCTGGGCTACCTGCCTGTACTCTTCCTTTGTTACTTGGCCTTCTTTCCACTTCCTATATGTGTCTTTTTTTGTTTTCAGGTCATCTCTAAGCTTTTGTGAAGCCACATTGGCTTCTTCTGTTGTCTTCCACCTTTTCTTCTTGTTGGAATTGTTTGTAATTGTGCCTTGAGAATTTTCTTTTTTTAAAAGCTCCCACCCATCTTGAACTCCTTTTCTCGTTAGTGTCAGTTGCCATGGGACCTCACTGATCATTGCTCTGAGTTTATTAAAATCGGCTTTCTAAAATCCAGGGTATGCATTTGACTACACTCGGCTTTTGCTTCCCTTAGAACCAAGAACTCAAGTACAACATGGTCGCTTTCCCCCAGAGTTCCTGTAACTGCTATTTTATCCACTAAGTCATCTCTGTTGGTTAGGATCAAGTCAAGGATGGCCGATCATCTAGTTCCTTCCTCTACTTTCTGTAGGAGGAAGCTATCTGCCACACAAGTCAGGAATTTCCTGGAGGGGCCATGTTTTGCAGAACTTGTCTCCCATCAAATATCGGGGAAATTGAAGTCCCCCATTACTACTACATCATGCTTCCTTGAAACATTGGCTATTTGCTTTTCAAAAGTTTCATCCTCGTCTTCTCCTTGATTGGGTGGCCGGTAGTAGACTCCGACCACCAGGTTCCTTTTCTTCTTTGCTCCATTTATTTTGATCCAGGTGCTCTCGATGGGGCTACCAAGCTCCTCCTGTATTTCTGTGCAGAGATAAGTATTTTTCGCATACAGTGCAACCCCGCCTCCCTTTCTGTTCCTCCTGTTCTTTTTGAACAAGTTATATCCTTCGATTGCTGTATTCCAGTCATGAGTCATCCCACCAAGTCTCAGTTATACCTATCAAGTCATAATTTCCCTCCTGTATTAAGAGTTCAAGTTCGTTCTGTTTGTTTCCCATACTCTGGGCATTAATATATAGACATCGAACACCATATGCTTCATAGTCTGGGCGTTCTGGTTACATGTGTCTGAAGACTATTATTGGGCGCTATTAGAACTGTTCTCTCTGTTGCAGTGCATGAGCCTATGTCCATTGTTACCCCCAACTTTACATCTCCCTTCCCCATAGGATTCAGTTTAAAGCCCTCCTGATGAAGTTCTTCATGCTGTGGCCAAACACATTCTTCCCATCCTTTGTGAGGTGCAACCCGTCCCTTGCCAACAGCCCATCTTCCAGGAAGTATAGCCCGTGGTCCCAGAATCCAAATCTTTCTCGTCAGCACCACCTTCATAGCCAGTCATTCACCCAGAGTATTTTTGTTCCCTTTCTGTCCCTCTTCTAACTACTGGAAGTATGGATGAGAAAACTATCTGGGCCCCAAAGTTCCTGAGTTTCCTTCCCAAAGCTTCAAAGTCTGACATGATTTTACAGCCTTATCTGTAATGGGGGCATCTTGAGCTATGTGTGCCAAATTCCAGCTTTCTGTCACTGGGGAAGTACATTTAATAGTGTTGATGCTCCTCATGAGGAAAGACTCGATGTCACTTTAAAATGATGTAACATCATGACCTTTTGGGAAGAAATAATTCCCCAGCTATTACAGATAGTTGTCTCTGTTCACTAAGGAAAGAAGGGGTCACATTAATTGATGGGGAAATGTACTGCATTTTCAGTTTAAAGGTGAAAATTTAGTGTATTGAGTATTGCCAGATTATCATTTTTATCACAGGTTGAATTTCTAGGTCTATTACAATTGGCCTTTGAAGCGTGATTTGAAACATCAGCCAATTTACTGTAAAATGTTCGTTTGAGGATAATTACTTAAAAGATAAAATATTAGTAACAGTTCGCTAACCAGTTTCTTATCTTCCCTAGACCCTCATCAAAAGGATGACATAAATAAGAAAGCTTTTGATAAATTTAAAAAAGAACATGGAGTTGTGCCACAGGCAGACAGTGCTACACCATCAGAACGTTTTGAAGGTAAATGGGAAAGAATTAATCAATATTGTATGTAACATTCTAACTCTGCATCACATTTGGTTAAGTACCATGCCTCCAAGTCTGCCGAAGGATGCTTTTAGAAATATTTCCACTGTATGCCACTGCCTTGGCCCTGTAAGATCAGTGTAGCCGAAAATAATGCTAGGCCTATGTACTTAAATGTCTCTCTCGCTACTTGTGTGGGAATCCACAGCTAACTGAACCAGGTTTTGGAGGCTGTCATCTCCAGTATAAATGCTCTTTCAAAAGCACTAGACCTTGTGAATGTGGAAGTGTATCAGAACACTTGCTGGAAGAAAACTTATCAGTTTTTCTGAACTACTAACTTCTAATTGTTGACATGCAAAAGGGTTCTAGAGCAGCCTTTCCATAGATGTTTTGGGCTTCGACTCCCATCAGCCCCGGCCAGCATGGGCATTGTATTCCAAAACACCTGGGGGGGGGATCAGGTTGGGAAAAGGTGCTCTAGAGCTTGGAGTAAAGGCATCAGGGAGAGGAGGGGTGCTAGACAATTCCCCAGTAGGACCATTGCAGAGCTATCTTTCACTAGGATCATCTTGATTTTAAACACACTTTGCTCATTTGTGTATCTATATTGTTTCAATAGCCCCATTTACAGATTCATCTCCTTGGACAACAGAAGAGCAAAAACTTTTAGAACAAGCTCTGAAGACATATCCAGTAAATACTCCTGAAAGGTGGGAGAAAATAGCAGCATCTGTTCCAGGCAGATCTAAAAAAGACTGCATGAAGCGATATAAGGTAGGAAAATGCTGCTTTTGTTTTGTTTGCGCAATATGTTGAATGAGTCTCAAAGCATTACTAGCTTAGGACATAAGGTTGTTTGCTCCTTTCCACACCAGTACTTTGGTAACTCTTCAATGCCATAGAAACATTGTTCTTTACAAGAGAAATCTTCAACAAAGTAGACAGTACCTTGCTGAGCATACTAATTGGCAAACCAGCTTATTGCCCAAGATTATAAGGCAAGTCATCATTAACCTTGCCTTTTTCTAGTTTTAACTAATGCCTGGTCCATAGCAAGTGTCCCCACCACCACCACCACCGATGGCAGGACTGCTGAAAAGTCAACCGTTATACATGTATGCTGAAAGTCAAACTGTCCCTCCATAAGGTAAACTCGGGGACTGGTTAGCAATCTAGGTCAACTACTTCATTTTGGTAGGGGTTTCCCTAAGCAGTGGCTTATAAATCTTTTAAAATAAAGTATAGCACCTCACTGCTTGTATGGGATTACAGCCGCCCCACTGTAGGTGCATAATTTGACACCGACCATTTTTAGAGTTTTAATATGTATTCCCTCCCACAAACCCCAGTTTGGAATCTGATCTGGTAAAATGGAATCTGATCTGCTCTATCCATTCGTAACACAAGCTTTAGCAGTTGGGGGCAGGGAAGAGAGAAGGTTAATCACAAAATTACCTGGCATTGAGGCAAAGTGCAATACATGTTTGGGCATGCCCCTCTCACTCTGAAGTGAGAGCCTACTAATTATGAGTATTTATGGATAGTGATTGCTTGAAACTTGGTCTGACCTTGATAGGACTTGAGTACTCTTTCTAGTTGCTCCGTACTTGCAATAATCAGGACCTGCCTAGGAAGTTCTGCTAGATAAAAATAATATGAATCTCTCTCTTTCTCCCTCCAGGAACTTGTTGAAATGGTTAAAGCAAAGAAGGCTGCCCAAGAGCAAGTAGTGAATGCTGCTAAAATTAAGAAATGAGATTCTGAATGACAATCGATAAGTGTTTTGTTTTATAATAAAAATACAAATACAGAACATGACTTTTATTCTTTATAGTTGGTTGTATAGTTATTTGTGGCTGTAGTAAGTTGTGGACTTCAATCTAATTTGAAAAAGCATCAGGACTATCAGCTATGGCAACTGAAAACGAAATGCCACAGTGAACTTTGTCTTGTACATCTTTAAAGGCTTATCTTCCACACAGGCAGCATCCTTGGTTTGTTGTGGAACATCAAAACTAGGCTTTAGTCAAGGGCGAAAAATCAATTTGCTAGTGTTAAAAGTTTAGAATGCTATCACAAATCTCCCCAAAGCATCCATTAAACCTTTAGGAAAGCTTTATATAAAGGTCAAACACGAAGCCAGTACATGCCGCTTCGGAGTCTGTTGTAATCAGGGAGTTGTTCAACTGGCCCTGTAATTTCAGAAACAAAAATAATTACTTCAAAGTAGAGATTACTTTTGTAAAAAGAAAGCTAGCTACTAATGAAATCCTTACCTACAGCAGCAATCGCAGGGCACTTATCATAGATATATTTTGTGCAGACATCTCTGATAGTTTGAGCATCAATTGCCTGAAATATGAAGTACACCGTCTTTCTGGCAGTTTTACTTAAAACGTCAGCAGAAATTACCCACACACTTTAAAACATAATAGGAACTCCTCTGAAAGCCAAGATCCTCAGGAAACTGAATTGCAGCATGCACAAAGCCACAATTTGTAGCTGTTATAGAAATGTTTTTAAAAAACAAAACTGAACCACCATGACACTTACTTCAATTCTTGTTTCAAGTTCAGGAATTGGGATTCGACGATTGTAACACAACATTTGTCGTCCAATGTCTTCACAAATGGGAGTGGATCCTAAGATTAGAAATTCTTAGCTTGTATGCAAATCAATCAAACTGGATGTAAAAGAAAAACACAATCACAGATCATACCATCCAGTTGTAGCAACATGTTGGTTTTTAGAAGATTCTTAGCACGAGCTACCTCGCTTTCAGTAATGCTGGTGCACAGTCGTATCCTGAAACAATGAGAGATGGAGTACTTGAATAATTCAGCTGCTACTTTTGCTCATGAGACATTATCCCTTTTTTTAATACTTCACAGGGTCTACCTAGAACAAACATTTGCACAATGTAAATAATTCAGAAACAGGATAGCTTTCAATAGCCTGTTCCTGTAAGCCCCTGCAAAGGCAGAACAACTCAGAGAAGTGGGCAGGTTCAGATGCTGGCTCAAGGCCATAACCGGTAACCTTCCACCAGGCTCCAAACCAAACACTAACTGCAGCCATGAGCACTTCTGTGCCACTGCAAGCTTGCTACTTTGTAAAAGCAAAGCACAAGGACACTTGTATGATCTTGTAGGAGAACATAAGAAGAGCCATGCTGGATCAGACCAAAGGTTCATCTAGTCCAGCATTCTTTCACACATTGCCAACTACCTGCCTGTGGAGAAACCCACAAGTAGGACATGAGTGCAAAAGCACCATCCTAGTCACATTCGCTGAACAACTGGTATACAGAGGAATACTGCCTCTGCTACCAGAGGTAGCATATAGCCATTGTGACCAGTAGCCATTGATAGCCTCAGGGCACAATCTTGCAGGGTGGGCAGAGCGTGGAGAGGATCTTCTCCGTGCTCCAGTTGCCCTGCATTTGTGGCTAGACAGCCGATTTTGGCTACTTAGCCAGAGCTTGGGGGGGGGGGGGGCTGAACAGCACCTAGGAAGCGTATCAGTGCTTCTGCCATCCCTGCCTCCAGGAACTCCCCCTTTTCCCCTGCTCCATGCTGCTCTTCCAAGCGTGGAGCCAGGGATAAACCATGCTGCCTATGAGGTTTTCTGGGAACTGACCTTGGAGCACTGGCTCTGAGGCAGGTTCTTGAAAACTGAAAAATCCTATGGCTGTCTATCTGTTGTCCAGTGGCCATAAGACTGCGCCCTTAACTTCCTGTTCCAACTTAAGCATAGTACTTACTAGAAGGAGTGCAAGCCAAGCTGCCCTTCTTGGCTACAACTGGAGTGTTGTTTTATTTAGGATTAAGTTTTAATTTGTGCTGTATGAAGTTTACTATCAATATTAGTTGGATGATTGCCACACGTGATTGATGTCATGTATGCATATAATGCCACTCTTTGGGGACCTTGCTGCTTCCACCTCAAATCAGTTACTTTCAGAAATGCTTATTTCCTTACCATTCTCTCTGAACAAAGTGCATCATGTCCTCTATGGTGGTTCCCTCACAAACCATATAGACACCCCATAGTCCAGTATCTGTGTAACAGGTGTTGAAGGATTGGAAACTGTGACAAAGGTTGCCGTGACATGCAACTTGAGCAAGTTTGCTGGACAGATTCTGTTAAAATTAAAAAGGGAATATATTTTGGGTTGTAGAATACATCCTTTCAATATCACTAAGCTTGGAAACCAGTGCCACTTTAGGCAATTACTTTTTTTTTGCATAGACATTCCCTTTTTGCCCCATAATCGACCCATCCCTAAGTGATAAACTGATCCACAGAGTTTTAAGACAGGTGTAGGCAACCTGTAGCCCTCCAGATGTTGTCAAGCTCTCATTCTCAGCCTCACCCAGTTTGGCCAATGGTCAGGGATGGTAGAGAATTGTCAGGTGCCCACCCATGGTTTAAATGAAATTACAGAAACAGGGACCAACAGATTAATCTAAAGAGAAATAATAGCTCTTGGGGGAAAATCTTAGTTTGACTTTCCCATTTCTTCTAAGGATAATATTACTTGGTATTTTCAGAAAAGCCATATCAACAGGTATATTGCTTTTAGGGAACTGTCTTATTGACCTGATTTGTACTTAACAAGAAGCCACCATGGATGAATTTCATGGGACTTCTCTTTGTGGTGGCAGTAGCCATTTTGAATATTCGGGGCATGGCGGAGACGCACCATAGCTTGTTACATGTGAACCTAGCAAGGGTGGGTTGTTGGGGTGGTTAACAAGCCACCCACAACTCTAAAACAGCCCATGGGTTCCGAGTGGCTTATCAACCACCCCAACAACCCACCCTCAACAGGTTCACGTGTAACAAGCCATGACGTGCTCCTGCCATTCCCCGAATATTCAAAATGGCCACCACCGTTGCAACAAATTTATCACCGACGGTGGTTTCTCAATAGGTGGGAACCAGGCCTTTCCAGGGCAGGTGGGAAAAGTTCAATTCCCCTCTCCCCCTGTCACCCCTGCTTTTACTTGAGGAAAAAGATCCTATCTCCCACATCAAATCTAGTTCTTATGGTAGGGTTTGGTAACCTCCAGCCTTCCTGGGGTCATACTCCAGGCCCCACACTCCTGGGTGCCCCAGATGGCCACAGCCCCTTCCCCCAACCACCAATCATTTGATGGTTTCCCAGCACAGTGATAATCTGTTATCTGAAGCAAAAAAGCAGCCTTGAAGCCAACTCACCACACCACCGCCGAAAGAACGATCCCAGTTGCCTATCAGGGTATTTGCCACCATAAGGGGAATAGTGTCTGGATGACACCAGCCAGCTGCTTCAACAGCAATTGCAATATGCGCCAAAGGCATCTTATCATCTCGCACTCGAATCTGATCAAGTAGCACAAAGAAAGGCCGTCAGAAAATGCTAAAATACTATTAATACAACAGCCAAAATGAATTTAAAAAGTCAAACAAACACCTGTCAGAACAAATTAAATCAACAGTAAAGTTTTATTTCCACTTCAGCTCTATAATAAAGTTTAACAAAAGATAATCACAGAAACTTAATATAGCGGTTAAATGAGCACTGAAAAAAAAATCAAAGCAGTGCATAAAACAGAGGTTAGAAATCCAGTGAGTGCTATAACACAATATTGCTCTGCATTACGGATGTTGCTTTGAAAAATGCTGACAACCTCTACTCCTTTATTAAGCTTCTCAGCAGTTTTTGCAGTCAGACCAGAAGCTCAGCAAACCAGATATCTTGTATTGCCACTGTGTTACCAGTCGTTTTTCAGGCTGCTGCTCCCATAGTTTGTCTGAAAAGAAAAGGCCTCAACTTACTTCACTGCCTGTAAACCGGCAAGGGGGCAAGGCTGGTGCTCCTCCTTTCACAATAGATGGCAAGTTACCAAAATGATACTTTGCTAGTTCAAGAAGCTCATCATGAGCGACTCCTAAATACATAAACAAATCATACAATGAAGCAGTTCAATATTTCCGTTTAGAACCCCAAATTCTTATAATGTAACCAGTGACCCCACCCCCTTGATTATTTTATCATTCCAGGTTTAGAAATGAGATGTAAAGAATCTGAATCAACCAACACACTACTACTGGTAACACCAACATTTTTTCTAGGCCTATACTTTTCTTCCTATAACTTACTACAGTGAACAAAAGAAAAAGCTCAGCTACTGATTTGCAAATCCCTCGGATTAGATCCAGGATCTGCCTTCCATTGACAGAAGGGCCCTGCTCATGGAAGATGCCTCTGCCCAATTTTCGAGGATCCTTCCTCCCCCCCGCACCACAGCTCACCCCATTCAGCACTCTGTGTGGCATTTTCATGGGGGGATTGTGGGCCTGCCATGGGGAGGAGAGGGCAGGGAAGTCCACCTCCACCAGCCCAGTTGCACATGCCAAAATCTGGACCCCAACCCTCTTTTCTAACCCCTGGGTTACATTCTCATCTCCTGCTTATGGCCAATAAACACACTGCTTCATCTTCAGGCATTTTTGAAAAGGCCTACATGGCACCAACCAGGATGGGAGTGGGGAAGAAGCCTACTGTATGTTTCTGTTATCTCAAAGTAAACATGACATATGCCACAGACATTGTATCTATCACACAAACCTCCAGCAGCAGCAAGTACCATCCTGGGTCCTTTATAATGTGTTGTAATATACTCCACCAAATCACTGCGGTTAATAGACCTGTAAACAGATGAGCAAAACGGGGGGAAAGAGTGCAAAAAACGATGCACAGAAGGAAGGGGCGATACACCTCAGCAAGTACAACAGAGTGAGCTAACTTGCCTTCACCTGAACAGTAGTATATTACCATGCACTCCAAGAAGCTGCAGCCACATGGTACTGCTTACCCTCTCTGTGCCAGTAAGCTCTGCTCCACCTTCCAGGTGCCCCAGGACTGCAGAGCTTAAGGGAAGCCCACTCTATCCTTGGCCAGGGGACCAAGCGCCACTGGGAGGTTGCGCTCTGACTCCCAGGAAAAAAATGGCAAGGGGAGACAAGCCTAGCCCCATCCATCATCTGGCGAGGGAGCAGCGCGGGAAACTTGCTCCCCGCCTTCCCTGCCAGAAAGAACACTCAGCTCTACCTGCCGGTTGCCATGGGAGTGCAGAGGTGAAGGGAAGCTCACCTTGGCCCCATCCATTGGCCAGGAAACTAAGGGCTGCCAGGTAGTGTGGCTCTGGGGTTTGTGTTACATCCATTTATAGATGTGTGTTGTGTGTGTTACAGTTTTGTCAGCTGCCTTGAGGGTCATTCACTCGAAAGGTGGAATATAAACAACCTAAATAAATGAATCAATAAAGATGCAGCAAAATTGCTCCCGATGTTCATGGTTGCTAATTTTCCTTTCATTTTGGCAACAATAGCATAAACACCCTATCTGCATGTAATGTGTAATTTGGGGGAAGGGAATGGCTTTGCTGTTGTTAGCCATGCCATTTGTTAAAATAATACATCACATGCACAGTCCCACACATAATTTTTATGGCAAGGGCCCCTCCACAACGTTGCATGTTCATGTAACCAATTTTTTAAAGTCTCACTAGATACGTGTTACTGTACACAACTAGCACAGTGCTAGGGCTTTTGGAACTACATTTCATTTAAGGAACAGGAGTAGCAAAAGTGGGACGTACTTTATGTTATCTGTGGGTCCCAAAATGGTCCGTCCCAGTGATGTGTTTTGATAAGCTGTGGCATGTAGGTAATCAAAGACAACTTCCTGTAAATTGGTCTCAACTTCCTGCATTTCTCGAAGGATCACTCCTCGCTCCCGCTCAATCTCTGCCTCCCCCAATGTGCTATTCTGAATGATGTCAGCAAGAATCTCCACGGCTGGAGGAAAAATAAGAAATATAGCTTGTCTAAACTTCTACAATATAGAAAACATGAACTTTCTTCACTATATTCTATTAAATAAGCTTTATAACTGTGGGCAAAATCCAACTAAGTCCTACTTAGAGTAAACCCATTGAAATGAATAGGACTTAAGTTAGTCATGACTAACTTAAATTCAATGGGTCTACTCTAAGTAGGACTTACGTTGGATTTTACCCTGTAGTTTTAATGATGAGCAAAACTTAAATATGTACCACGCATTCTATATACATATATAAGAAAAAGTGGCAAGCATGTTCTTTCACACTTTCTAAACCTGTTTAATCTAAAGTAAGTTTCACGGGTGTTTCTGGAACCTGCTTCCCCCAAAGTATGCTGAGGATTAAAGTCTTGTTTCAGAATAAGATCGCTACCTTTCTTTGAATGATTATTAAAAGGTAACCTAGGGGAATGCTTGCAGGGGACTATATACGATTTATCAACAAGACCCCTATATTAAAAGTATGTTAGGGAGCAATCCTATGGCTGCTAGACAGCGGCTAGACAGCCGTAGGATATGCTGTTTTCTGGGAAGCCCACGCTCCGAGGTCGGTTCCCGGAAAACCAACCTGCCCCCAGTTCCGCGCTGCCTCGGAGGCAGTGTGCAACAGCCTCGTCCGTGCTCACAAGAGGAGTGCGGAGCGGCCAGAAAGGGGCATGGCTGGGGGCGTTCCAGGGCGGGGCGATTGTAGCTGCCTGTAGGACACATCCAAGGTGTCGTACAGCAGCCTCCTTCCCCGCTCCATGCTCCTGCGGCTACACAGCCGCAATCAGCTGTCTAGCAGAAAAAGTAGGGCAGGAGAAGCATGGAGGGAACGATCCCCTCCGTGCTTCTCCTGCCCTACTTTGGATAGGTGGTCGCCTCCGAGTTCAGAGGTGGCCACCTATCTAGATAGGATTGCGCTGCAGTTCCACAACTTCAGGTCTATACAAAAAAAAACAGACTAGGTGACAATTTAGAACATCCAGGAAAAATACATCGACGTATTACATAATTTTGTGCTCAGGGAACCAACTTATTTAAAGTCTCCAACATTCAAGTCTATTTTTGCCATAGGATCTGGGTGTTGGACCAGAAGCAGGGTCTGTTTGATAAATCAGCAATTCCTATCAGCTTCAGCCAGCGAAGCTAATGGTCAGGGATGATGATCCAAAACATCTGGAGGGCACCATCGTGGGGGAAGATGTGATAAAAGCATCAAGTATGATCAAATGCATCATTGCCAGTGTAGTAAATATGAAAACCTGGCAAGATTATAAAACTGCAGCTGGCCTGCTAAGCCAGGACTGGATCGAGGCTTATTTGTTCAACATGAAAGACTAGAGCTAAGTCCAAGATTTAAGGTCAGCGTACACAGTCTCTATCCATTTGATAAGAAACTAAGCCCACCAAGTAGAAGATACCAAGTACCAATTCACAAATAAAGGAAACTTTTAAGGCTGCGCTCATATATGCAATCATATTATTGTAATATATATTTGGGAGTAAGGCCATTGAAATCAGAACTTATTTCAAAATAAATATGCATAGAGTTAAGCTCTAAGACAGACTTTCCCAACATGGTGCCCTCCAGATGTGTTGGACTACAACTCCCATCATGCCCAGCCTGCATGACCAGTAATACATCAAGATCATACCAGACAGTTTCAGATTACATGAGCATGCTCATGAACATTTATTGAAAAGGTAGTAAAACAACATGCTTTTAAGATCCTGAGAATGTGAGGAATGAAAAGTTAAAGTATTTTCACAAAGAACTTACCACTAAACTACAATTTGGCATTACAAGAATGAGCCCAACCTCCCCCAGGTTTGCCCTGTCTTTCCTGGTACAGTCACAAAGAGTTTGGAAGCTTTCGCATCCATTTTTTAATAACTGCAGCAAACTGTGGTTAACCTTAAGAAGAGTTGGTGGAAATAAGCCAACTTCAAACCATAGTTTATGAAGCTAGCTTTTTTTCACGAAGTGTAGTTAAGATTAACCACAGTTTAGGGTTCAGACAATATAACTATAGATAATCAAAAACAGAAGCAGAAGTTTCTGATCTCTTCACAGCAATGCCAGAGAAGGGGGAGCATGCAGCTGCTAAGGGGAATGAGAGATAAGGCACAGTCAGGCAAAAGTCACATAGTCAGCATAATAATCAGGTATGTTAGGCTTCAGCTTCAAGTAAGAGAGGCTAAGCAAACTCAGCACACAGGCCCTCATATTTAAAATGTGCTGCTGCTGAAGGTTAAAAGCCCATTTTCAAACTCAATTCTTAAAAAAAAAAAAAAGTTAGAAGTTTCCCATAACTCATACTTACCTCCTGGCAAGTCTTTTGAGAAAGCCTTTGCATAATACACAGTTTGTTCTCTTGATGTATAAGCATTAAGGTGAGCTCCCATGTTTTCAATTTCTAGTTCTAGGTCCAACTGGGACCTCTTTTTTGTTCCCTGTGATTTAAATAAATATAATTATTTCAACTCTGGACTTCAGTGCAAAAGGAAAATATAACTTTGTGAAATTACGTATCGTATTGCCCTACTAGAAAAACACAATGCAGTTATCCTACATCAATGCCTCCAAACTGGTCTTGGCCCAGAAAGTTTTGCCTTGAAAGTCTGGTGGATTTCCACTTTGTCAGCCATACGCATTAGAACAGGGCAGTATACATGGTGAGGGGCTAATAAGTTGGATCTGCTCAAACGATGCTTTTAGATATCTAAAGGAAATACTGCAGCCACCTAATTCACTATCCCAGCACAATATATACTGAGGACAGCCACAGATGCATCTTCTCAACAAATTACAATATTAAGAGGAAATTCAAGTCACCTGGACCTAGGTTACTATGGGGTTTTACAGGACATCAGAAAGCAGCCCAAATCCAGTGTGCATGACCCTTAAGCAAATAGGTTTAGAAGTCACTTTTCTGATGTCCAAAATGGCTGCCTCTTAGCTATGGAGTCATCTTTGCCCAAAGGTCAAAGCCTGAGCATTTTCTGGAAGCTGTGCATGATGTTGTTATGTCAACTGAATTTTGGTGGGTAGGTAGGATTCTGCCCTGAGTATTCAGGATAGAGCAGACTACAAGTCTAATTGATTCACAAGAACAAACAATTAAGAACAAATAACCAGTTTGCCTCTATAATAAATGTGTGTACATTTTCTCAAGGATGCCTCTTAAATAAAATGGAAGTCTGAGTTGACCTAAATAGGCTATCCCAGGGCCACAACATTTGATTAAGGTACTATTGTTGTTGTTGTTGTTCAGTCGTTAAGTCGTGTCCAACTCTTCGTGACCACATGGACCATAGCATGCCAGGCCGTCCTGTCCTCCGCTCTCTCCCGGAGTGTACTCAAGTTCATATTAATTGCATCGGTGATGCTATCTAGCCATCTCATCCTCTGCCGTCCCTTTCTCCTTTTGCCGTCAATCTTTCCCAGCATCAGGGTCTGTTCCAGGGAGTTTTCTCTTCGCATTAGGTGGCCAAAATATTGGAGCTTCAGCTTCATTATCTGTCCTTCCAATGAGCGGTCAGGGTTGATTTCCTTTAGGATAGACTGATTTGACCTCCTTGCAGTCCAGGGGACTCGTAAGAGTCTTCTCCAGCACCACAGTTCGAAAGCATCGATTCTTCGGCGCTCAGCTTTCCTTATAGTCCAGCTCTCACAGCCATATGTTGCTACTGGGAAAAACATAGCTCTGATTATACGAACCTTTGTCAGCAAGGTGATGTCTCTGCTTCTTACTATGCTGTCTATATGTGCCATAGCTTTCCTCCCAAGAAGCAAGCATCTTTTAATTTCATGGCTACGGTCACCGTCTGCGGTAATCTTGGAGCCCAAGGAAGTAAAATCTGTCACTGCTTCCATTTCTTCCCCTTCTATATGCCAGGAAGTGATGGGGCCAGATGCCATGATCTTAGTTTTTTTAATGTTGAGTTTCAAACCAGCTTTTGCACTCTCCACTTTCACCCTCAATAAGAGGCTCTTTAGATCCTCTTCGCTTTCTGCCATTAGGGTGGTATCATCTGCGTATCTGAGGTTGTTGATAATTCTCCCGGCAATCTTAATTCCAACCTCTGATTCATCCAACCCGGCATTTCTCATGATGTACTCTGCATATAAGTTAAATAAGCAGGGCAAGAATATATAGCCTTGTCGTACTCCTTTCCCAGTTTTGAACCAATCGGTTGTTCCATGTCCAGTTCTTAATGTTGCTTCTTGACTCTCGTACAGGTTTCTCAGGAGACAGGTCAGGTGGTCTGGTACTCCTATCTCTTTAAGAATTTGCCACAGTTGGTTGTGATCCACACAATCAAAAGCTTTAGCATAGTCAATGAAGCAGAAATTCTCTTGCTTTCTCCATGATCCAGCGAATGTTGGTGATTTGATCTCTAGTTCCTCTGCCTCTTCGAAACCCAGCTTGTACTTCCGGGAGTTCTCGGTTCACATGCTGCTGAAGCCTAGCTTGTAGGATTTTGAGCATCACCTTGCTGGCATGTGAAATGAGCGCAATTGTGCGGTAGTTTGAACACTCTTTGGCGTTGCCCTTCTTTGGAATTGGAACGTAAACTGACCTTTTCCAGTCTTGTGGCCACTGTTGAGTATTCCAAATTTGTTGGCATATTGAGTGCAGCACTTTAAGAGCATCATCTTTTAGGATTTTAAATAGCTCAGCTGGAATACTGTCATCTCCGCTAGCTTTGTTGTTATAAATGACTCAAAACAGTCAACGTGTGCCTCAAGACATCTGGTCTGTCAACTTCAACTGGGTTAAGGTAAACCAGCTTCTAGGACCCACAGCCCAACAAACAGAATCAGCCATTTTGAAATTGTCCAAGTCTACAGATCAAGGATTAGTAAATTGGTTCCTCCAGATGTTTTGCGCTACAACTCACATAACTCCTAACCATGAACCATGCTGGCTAGGTCTGATGGGAGGTATAGTACAAACCATTTGGAGGGCACCAGGTTTTTATAGATAGGAATTAATACCACAGCTGGACCAAGATATAGACAGGAATTAATATTACCAACTACTTCTGTTGGGCCAAACAGAAGTACTTGCTGAGTTAAAAAAAAAAATGACTAGGGGCTGGTCTGTGACCGTAATTAAATAAACAAGAACTAAAAATGACTAGGATTGAAAGTCTCCAGATACGTATTTTATACAAAGGCCAGACAACTTTTCAGAATGTAGACCACCCAATCCCCTATGACACACACACAGTTTCTGGTAAAAAAACAGACACTGTGTCCACTCTTAAAGCTGCCAGATTTCCATACACTTCTTGTGATTAAGTGTTGTGTGATGTCACTGTGCCACACAAAGAAAAGCGCCTTCAACAAGTCTGGTGTGTAATGATGGTGCTGCACACCTCACAAGGATGGAGCACCCTGTGCAATGATGAAGCAGCCAGGAATGTGTGAGGCAGATCGCTCTAGAGATGTGATGATAGCACAGCCAGCAGATTTCACTGGCCACAATAGACTATGCATATGGGAGGGATCCTTCAGAGAAGTAATAAAAAGGACCATCAGCTTTATGAGACCAATAAGCGGCAAAGTACCTATCCTTCCCTTAACCTTGCAGTCATTTTCAAAATTATTAAGCATTAAATACTTTGGACAAGGTTATTTCATCACATGTAAACCAGCTGTCATAATTGAAACAAAATCTAAATCGCTTACTTGCTTTGACATTGCTTTTAGTTTGTCAATCTGAAGCTAGGCACAAGGTTTTTACTACTGAATTAAAGATGAACACAAATTAATATTTAATTTTAAAAGCAATATGAGAAAACTACTTTGAGGACTTGCCTTAAAAGCCATATGCTCCAGGAAGTGAGCTGTTCCATTGTTTTTCTCATTTTCATATCTGCTTCCAGCGTCAATCCAGAGTCCCACCTCATTCAAAACAAATTATTAGTATTACCATCTAATAAAATATAGCTTGCAACATGCTGGGGAGGCAGAGTGTTCACTTTGCTCCAAAGGGTAAAATATTAATATGACAAGTTTCACATCTAAGGGCTAGAAAATGGAGCAACAGTTGTAGAAGTCTAACCTTCCAGTGCTCTTAATCTCACAAATTACAGCTCCCTTTTTAACATACTTCAAAATACTCCAGTTATTGCTACGTGATTCTGATCAATCAACCAAACACCTTCTCTTAGTATTACTCACGCAGGATGCTGACTTTTCCATATAAAGGTCCATACCCCATAAGTGTACAAAGAGATGAAGAAGTATTACTCAACAGTCAGTAAAGATGGGAGAGCAAAGGGGACAATGAAAGAAAGCTGGAAGAGTATCAAAGTGGAATTAAAAAGAAAATAGAAATATCCAAAGACATCCAAAATCTTAGCTTTTATTTTTCTGAGAGATACAGAATTATAAGGTTACTACTAGTTCTTGGTACATCTCGATGTGTACTACGTACATTGCTTGAGAGCAGCTTATATCTTATAAAAACTAGTAACCATTTGCAGTCTCCCAATGCCAAACAACACACATCCAAAAAGGTACACAGAGCTGACATTCGGCAAGCTACACTAGCGTTCTGTGCAAAGTCGAAATGAATCAGATTGATCTTGAATCCTGTTTGTCAGACAGTCAGACCATTAATTTTATTGTGTATAACAATAGGTTCTTACAATTCTACCAGAAACAGACAGCAACCACACACACACACACACACACACACAAAAGATCCTATTATCACTGACTAAAACCCCTATCAGGCACGGGGGCTAAAATGGCTTCAGGATAACACAAGGCAAACCAGCCCATGAGTGCACCCATCACAACTACTTTTCACCACAAAACCCCATTGCAGGATCATGCTAAGATTGTCCCAGTGTGATACCTTGTGTTGTATCCAGCGTTAGTCCTACTTAGAGTAGACACATTGAAATGAATGGGACTTAAGTAAGATTAACACTGGATACAACCCCTTGGATTAACTTCCAATATCAGTATACTAGCATAGGTGACAATAGTTGCTATTCTCCAACTTCCAATATCAGTATACTAGCATAGGTGGCAATAGTTGCTATGCTGATACAATAATCCATAGGTTCAGACCTTAACCTCAACACTTTTACTATATGCCTCTTCTACTAGACACATTTACATTAATGCATCCTATATAAGAGAATCACATTCTCGTTACTGCAGTATCCTGAACCAAATCATATTTACTTGGAAGTCTAATTGATTCCAGTGAAATTTACTTTCATGTAAGTGTGCTGAAGATCACAGTTTAAATATTGTTCTGTTCAAAACGAGCATAACGATATTCTGACAGTTCAAAGATTTGGAGGGGGCGGGGAAGTATTTCACTCACAACTGTCCCTTACTGTGCATGTTGAAAGTCCAGAGTCTTCAGA
Organism: Heloderma suspectum; assembly: GCF_057233095.1. Taxonomy (NCBI): domain Eukaryota; kingdom Metazoa; phylum Chordata; class Lepidosauria; order Squamata; family Helodermatidae; genus Heloderma; species Heloderma suspectum. Next base: position 106,178,732 of record NC_139464.1, read on the forward strand.
AGCTACTCTCAGGCCATTTTCCAGAGAAGACACCTTTGTTTCAGGAACATTTAGCACAATTTGGGGTGCTAACTTGGTAGCTCTGAATCTGCTTCTCCCGAGATGTAAAGACTGTTGGAAAAAGCGTCTTGTGAGCAGTATGATACAAATGCCCACCTGTACTTATAAACAAGTAACATACATTATAAAATAGCGAGAGAGCTGCAGTTATTGTATGAGAGCAGAAGACAGTACGTTCCCAAGATGTTGCTCACATTACTGTTTTATTTAGCCAATAGTGATTTCTACATACAGGGGTGTTGGGGAGCAAACCGGTGTTGATCCCTCACTTTAGAAGGGTTCAGGCAACCCCTGTGACATGTTAAAAGCACTCATGAAGGTGCCACTGGGTTGTGTGAACCGCCTCCTCCACCAGCCACACATTTGGCTATTGTAAGAAGGGCCCCTACTGGCTTACCAAGCTCCACCCCAGTGATGTGGAATTTTTTCCAGTGTTTTACTTTTCCACGGAAAATTTCCCTTTTCGTAAGTTCATTAGTAACAACGAATGAATGTCAATTGCAAATACAATATTAGGCAAGACTGGCAGTTTCAAAGTTGTAATTAATGTTTTTCAAGTGATTCTCCTTAGCAAGTATGTGAAATAATACATATGTGTCATTGAAATATATATTTGTGTGTGTGTCTCAGTGTGAAATGGAACTATTAAGTAGTGACAGCGAAACTAAAGGTGCCCCAACAATCTCTGTGGTAAAGAATTGAACTCTGTTGAAATAGATGAGTGGGTTGTCAGCATATCATGCACATTTCTTTGGGTTATGAAAATTAATTCGTGCAGCCTCCCATAATCTGGTGCCCTCCAGATGTGTTGGACTACAACTCCTAGCATTCCCAGCCAGCCATGCTGACTGTGGGGGATGCCAGGACTTGTAGTCTAACACATCTGGGCCTAGTTTGCACTAATTTCCCCCCTCAAATATTTCAGGTCAAATACTTGTGATGTAATTGTTTTAGCTTTGTTGCTTACTAAATACAAGTAAAATAAACATGCTAATTTCGATCACTGTCTAAGGCAGCCTTCCCCAACCTGGTGCCCTCCAGATTGTTCAGCTTTAACCCACATCAGCCTCAACAAGCATAGCCAACAGTCAGGAATTCTAAGAGTTGTGGCCCAGAAGACCTGAAGGCTGCTGGGAAAGACTGCTCTAGAGCATCAGAAACTTTTCGGGTGCAAACTGAAAGTTCTGTGATGCAAATGACCCTATGTAAATTAGCTTAATTTGCATCAGAAATTGTTCTAATTCAAAATTTTCTGGAAAACCCACATCACTGGTCCACAAATAGAGCCTCACCACACAATGGGGGATCCTGCCCTCACAGGGATGAGCTCTGTGCATAGACATCGGTACATGCACAAGGCCCCTTCTCAGGTGACCCAACACACAACCAGCAGGGAGTGTGGCCCGCAAGCATATTAGTGGCAGGGGGCAGGGCTAGCCCGTGCAGCCCCCTCATGCATGCTTTTAATGCACAAGGCGGCTTAACTGAGCCAGGTTCATAATCACGCATAATGGAGGGCCATGTGGTGACTCAAAGCAGAGAGTAATGCGTCGATATGGGCTAAAGGTTGGCCCTCCAGATGCTTTGGCCTACAGTTACCATTGTCTCTCAACATTAGCTATACTGGCCAGGGCTGATGGGAGTTGTAGGCCAAAAAAAGGGGGGGCACAAGCTTCCCACCTCTGAGACAAGCTTTTCAATATTAATATTTCATATCAGTTTCAGTGAAAAGTCCTGACTGAAAATTCCAGTTCCATCTCCCACTACTGTATGTTTACTGAACCAGGAGCCCCAGGCAAAGCTGTCCCAGTCCTTTGTGCTGGACTTTTGACCTAGTTACCTTGTTACCAGACCGGTGCTAGATAGGAACTAGCAAAAGAACAACACAAAAATAATTACTAGGGGGAGCTGGGCGATGGCCAGCAGCCATTCATGTTGGGATATCCCTCCTGACAATGTCGTGTTAAAGAGCAAACGTGTCTCCCAAGTACTGCCGTCTTCAACAGTGATTCATTTCCAGAAGACCAAAAAAAAAAAAAGAGAGACGCTAGATCTGAAACCTAATTGGAAACTGCACATTATGCTCTGGAAAACTTCCCCTATCCTCTGGTGCAAGGAGACTCTGTTTGTATTCGGTGGTGAGATCAAATTTATTTATTTATTTATTTATTTATTTCTATACCGCCCAAAGCCGAAGCTCTAAATGCACTTTCCACCTGCTCGTTCGTATTTCGTGTTCCAGGGCTCAGCCCAGAGTTAGACACAGACGCCACGATGGATTCCTGAGCTCTGGCGCAAATTCTGAACCAGCAGCGTGAACTACAATTCCCAGCATGCAGTGCGCTAATGATTTCCCCACCACCCCACCCCCGTCGCGCCATCAGGAAGAAAACGGGCGAGAAGCCAAGCCCATCACGCCACGGTTACTGCCAGAAGACTACGTGTCCCGAGATGCAGTGCGACGAGGCCCGGCGCGGGAGGAAGCGTCGTCCCCGAACGTTAATAGCGCCGACGGCGGTTAGAGAGGCCGAGGCTGGCGCGCGGGGCCCGCCGGTCGTTGCCAGGGGCGTGATAAATCTGTCACTCACCCGCTTTCCTGAGGCCGAGCCCCGCGCCATGAGGTGGCCTGGCCAGGCCCGAAGGAGCCGCCGGCCCGCGAGGCAGCTGGCTGTGGCGGCCGCCGCCATTTTGCCGCAGACGCAGAGGAGCCGGGCGACCCGGGGGCACGTCCGGAAGAGCGAGTCGTGCGGGGAGAGGCGGGAGTAGGGGAGGTCCTTGCCGACGCGTGCTGAATAAACCGGTCGCGTCGTCTGCTGATTCCTCGTTTTAACTCTCTTCGCTCCCCCCGCCCCGTCTTCCCTTGTTTTAAATACCCTAGAATGAGGAGACGGCACACGGAATTGCCCTTCTGCTGCGGCGGGCCCCTGTTAAGTGTCCCTTCCAAGGCCCCTTTGGGAAGTTCGTCGCAACGCGGCCGCCTCGCGATGAGGCGGCAGAACCGCCGAGCCTTAAGTCGCTAGCCGCAAACCCGGTACCTCGTCGCGGTTGCCGGATTTGATCGTAAACGCGAGGCTTGCTTAAAGTTGCGCCACGTTCTCGTGCTCTTATAACCCTTGTCCCCGCAGCCCTCAGGGACTAAAATTGAGAGGATAATTCTAACGGTTCAAAGGCTGCGCTTCTGAACACGCCGAACTCGGGCCTGCGTTTGAGGGAGACCAGCTTCGCTCTGCCCGGTTCCCACAAACGGCGGATGAGGGGGTAAGCCCGGAGCGCTCGGCCGTAGCACTGCAGACAGAACGCTCCTCCGTGCAACAGCATTCCCTCAGCAGGGAATTCCCACTATTACAGGTCATAACAAAGCGAAATGGCGTAAAATTGTTACAACAAATAATTGATTTAAAAAACACGGCCAAACAAGCACTGTCAGTGTCACTGTCACTGTTCACCAAACTTGTTTAGCCTTTGGATGATATTTATACAAAAGGCACCTAAAATTGCTAATCAAAACGAGTCCCCTGGGCTGCAAGGAGGTCAAATCAGTCCAGCCTGAAGGAAATCAACCCTGGCTGCTCATTGGAAGGGCAGATACTGAAGCTGAAGCTCCAATATTTTGGCCACCTAATGCGAAGAGAAAAGTCACTGGAAAAGACCCTGATGCTGGGAAAGATTGAAGGCCAAAGGAGAAGGGGACGGCAGAGGATGAGATGGCTAGATAGCATCACGGATGCAATGAATATGGACTTGAGCACGCTCCGGGAGAGAGCGCAGGACAGGAAGGCCTGGCGTGCTATGGTCCATGGGGTCATGAGGAGTCGGACACGACTGAACAATACATTATTATTGCTAATTATTAATTATCAGCAACAAGGTCCTAGATAATTTTTGTTTACAAATATGGAGTGCATATGAAGGCTTCCACATTGTTAATAATTTGGCTTTTTCTGGATTTAGTTTTTTTAACAGCTTCAGAGAAGTTGATCAATAACCTTTTCCTCTCAAAAGAAGGGTCAGATGTCTGGTGTGTAGGGCCTTGATGATAGAACAATTAAATGGGCAATGGCTCAGATCCTCAACTTCTCCCATCAATTTGTATGCCTAAATAGTAACTGGCATCGCCTAGATGTTAGACCGCCACATCATTGTTTTGATGGAATACAATTGGTGCACTGTCCTTCTGATTATCATGACATATAATCAGGTCATTGATGTTCTTCAGTCGTTAAGTCGTGTCCGACTCTTCATGACCCCATGGACCATAGCACGCCAGGCCTTCCTGTCCTGCGCTCTCTCCCGGAGGGTGCTCAAGTTCATATCCATTGCATCGATGATGCTATCTAGCCATCTCATCCTCTGCCATCCCTTTCTCCTTTTACCTTCAGTCTTTCCCAGCATCAGGGTCTCTTTCAGTGACTTTTCGCATTAGGTGGCCAAAATATTTCAGCTTCAGCTTTGGTATCTGTCCTTCCAATGAGCACTCAGAGTTGATTTCCTTTAGGATTGACTGATTTGACCTCCTTGCAGTCCAGGGGACTCGTAAGAGTCTTCTCCAGCACCACAGTTCGAAAGCATCGATTCTTCGGCGCTCAGCCTTCCTTATAGTCCAGCTCTCACAGCCATACATTACTACTGGGAAAACCATAGCTTTGATTATATGGATCTTTGTCGGCAAGGTGATGTCTCTGCTTCTTACTATGCTGTCTAGGTTTGCCATAGCTTTCCTCCCAAGGAGCAAGTGTCTTTTAATGTCATGGCTACAGTCACCGTCTGCGGTGATCTTGGAGCCCAAGAAAATAAAATCTGTCACTGCTTCCATTTCTTCCCCTTCTATATGCCAGGAAGTGATGGGGCCAGATTTGTTTTTTTAATGTTGAGTTTCAAACCAGCTTTTGCACTCTCCACTTTCACCCTCAACAAGAGGCTCTTGAGATCCTCTTCACTTTCTGCCATTAGGGTGGTATCGTCTGCATATCGGAGGTTGTTGATAATTCTCCCGGCAATCTTAATTCCAACCTCTGATTCATCCAACCCGGCATTTCTCATGATGTACTCTGCATATAAGTTAAATAAGGGTGACAATATGCAGCCTTGTCATACTCTTTTCCCAATTTTGAATCAATCGGTTGTTCCATGTCTGGTTCTTACTGTTGCTTCTTGACCCTCGTACAGGTTTCTCAGGAGACAGGTAAGGTGGTCTGGTACTCCCATCTCTTTAAGAATTCGCCACAGTTTGTTGTGATCCACACAATCAAAGGCTTTAGCGTAGTCAATGAAGCAGAAATAGACGTTTTTCTGGAATTCTCTTGCTTTCTCCATGATGCAGCGAATGTTGGCGATTTGATCTCTAGTTCCTCTGCCTCTTCGAAACGCAGGTTGTACTTCCGGTAGTTCTCGGTTCGCATACTGCTGAAGCCTAGCTTGTAGGATTTTGAGCATCACCTTGCTGGCATGTGAAATGAGCGCAATTGTGCGGTAGTTTGAACACTCTTTGGGATTGGGATGTAAACTGACCTTTTCCAGTCTTGTGGCCACTGTTGAGTGTTCCAAATTTGTTGGCTTATTGAATGCAGCACAGCATCATCTTTTAGGATCTTAAATAGCTCAGCTGGAATACTGTCATCTGCACTAGCTTTGTTGTTAGTAATGCTTCCTAAGGCCCACTTGACTTCACTCTCGAGGATGTCTGGCTCAAGTTCAGTGACCGCACTATCATGGCTATCAGGGACATTCAGATCTTTCCTGGATAGTTCTTCTGTGTATTCTTTCCACCCCTTCTTAATCTCATCTGCTTCTGTTAGGTCCCTGCCTTCTTTGTCCTTTATCATGCCCGTCTTTGCACAAAACGTTCCCTTGAGATCTCCGATTTTCTTGAAAAGATCTCTAGTCTTTCCCATTCTATTGTTTTCCTCAATTTCTTTGCATTGTTCATTTAAGAAGGCCTTCTTGTCTCTCCTTGCTATTCTCTGGAACTCTGCATTCAGTTGGATATATCTTCCCCTTTCTCCCTTGCTTTTTGCTTCCCTTCTTTCCTCAGCTACTTATAAAGCCTCATCAGATAGCCACTTTGCTTTCTTGCATTTCTTTTTCTTTGGGGTGGATTGAGTTGCTGCCTCCTGAACAATGTTACAGACCTCCGTCCATAGTTCCTCAGGCACTCTGTCTATCAGGTCTAAGGTAAAATATTTAAAAGATTAAAACATCATATTAAAAATATTCTTATTTTAAAAAGAATGCCAATTAAAAACATGGCAAGTCAGTTAAAGAATGCTTCCTGGAATAGAACTGTTTTCAGGAGGTGCCGGAAGCAACACAGTGTTGGTGCCTGCCTGACCTCCAGGGGTAGGGAGTTCCAAAGTAAGGGGGCCACCACACTGAAGGCTCTTCTCCTGGTGGATTCCAATCGGGCCATAGGTCCACGTGGAACCACCAGGAGCATGCCCTCTGATGTCGTCAGTGACCGAGCAGGTTGGTAAAGAAGAAGGCGCTCTCTCAGGTATCCTGGTCCCAAGTTGTTTATTTATTTTATTTTTATTTGTTTCATTTCTATACCGCCCAATAGCCAAAGCTCTCTGGGTGGTTCACAAAAATTAAAACCAAACGGCACACAATAAAACAATATAAAATATATAGAACATTAAAACCACAATATAACAATACAACCACAATAAAACCTAGCAGCAGTGCAGGAATTTAAAATATAGATTTAAAACAGCAAAGCTAAAAGTCTAGAAAGCTAAAATGCCTGGGAAAATAAAAAAGTCTTTACCTGGCACTGAAAGGAATACAATGTAGGTGCCAGGCGAACCTCACTAGGGAGCTCATTCCACAGTCAGGGTGCCACAGCAGAAAAAGCCCTCCTCCTAGTAGCCACCCGCCTCACATCCTTTGGCAGGGGCTCATGGAGAAGGGACGCTGAGGATGATCTTAAGGTCCGGGCAGGCACATATGGGAGGAGGCAATCCTTCAGATAACCTGGCCTCAAGCTGTTAAGGGCTTTAAACGTTAATACCAGCACTGTGAATCAGGCCTGGAAATGGACTGGCAGCCAGTGCAACTGAAAAAGTACTGGTGTAATATGAGCTTGCTGGCCTATTTTGGACCAGCTGAAGTTTCCAGACCGTTTTCAAAGGCAGCCCCACATATAACGCATTGCAGTAATCCAGACGAGAAGTTATCAGAGCATGGATAACTGTAGCTAGGCTATCTCTGTCCAGATAAGGGTGTAGTTGGTATACCAGCCTAAGCTGATAAAACATGCTCCGTGCCACTGAGTTCACCTGTGCCTCAAATGACAGTTCTGGATCTAACAGCACCCCCCAAACTATGAATGTGATCCTTTAGGGGGAGTGCAACCCCCTCCAGAACAGGTTGAATATTACCTAGCCAGGCAGACGAACCACCCACTAACTGGACTGAGTTTCAGTTTATTGGCCCTCATCCAGTCCATTACCATGCCCAGACACTGATTCAGAACAGCCACTGCCTCACCTGGGTTTGATGAGAAATAGAGGTAGAGCTGTCTGTCATCCGCATATTGATGGCACATCAGGCCACACCTCCGGATAACCTTCCCCAGCGGTTTCACGTAGATGTTAAACAGCATGGGGGATAAAATAGAAACAATTTCCATGGCACAGAGCAATAATCCCCCAGCACCACCTTCTGGAATCGACCATCCAAGTAGGAGCAGAACCACTGCAGTGCAGTGCCTCCATCTCCCAGTGCCTCCAACTCCCAACCCAGACAACCTATACAGAAGGATACCATGGTCGATGGTATAAAAGGCTGCTGAGAGGTCCAGAAGAATCAACAGGGTCTCATTCCCCCTGTCCCTCTCCCGGCAGAGGTCATCCCACAGGGCGACCAAGGCAGTTTTTGTTCCAAAACCAGGCCTGAAGCCTGACTGAAATGGATCTAGATCAGGGGTCCCCAACCCCCGGGCTGTGGACCGGTACCGGGCCGTGGCCTGTTAGGAACTGGGCCGCAGTAGGGGTGTGGGAACCCCCCTTACCTTGGGTCCGCGGGGGGGGGGAGGCAATCCGTCCCTCCCCACCCAGAATCCTCGCCGGCCATGGCCGGCTCCACTCCACGGCAAGTCCACGGAGCTGCCGGCCAGCTCTGGCCGCTGGCGGACTTCCGGCCGCTTGGACGCAAATGGCGTCCACTATGCGGACGCCATTTGCATCCCAGCGGCCGAAAGTCTGCCAGCGAAACCATCCCCCCCGGTCCGTGGAAAAATTGTCTTCCACGAGACCAGGCCCTGGTGCCAAAAAGGTTGGGGACCACTGATCTAGATAATCCGTTTCATTCAAGAGTGCCTGGAGCTATCCTGCAACCACCCGCTCAAGCACTTTGCCCAGGAAGGGGATGTTGGCCACTGGCCTATAATTGTTAACATCCTCCGGTTCCAAGTTAGGCTTTTTCAGGAGTGGTCTGATTTCCGCCTCTTTTAAAGCGGCCGGCACCATTCCCTCTCTCAAGGAGGAATTTACAACCTCCTGGACCCAGCCGGACATCCCTGCCTTGCTTGATTTAATAAGCCATGAAGGGCAAGGGTCAAGCACACAAGTAGTCGATCGGACTTGGCCAAGCACCTTGTCTGCATCCTTGGGCCTCAATAACTGAAACTCATCCAATAAAACTGGACCAGACTGTGCTCTGAACGCCTCTACCAATGGAACTGCATTAATGGTGGTGTCCAATTCATGACGAATCTGAGCGACTTTATCTTCAAAGTGCCTTGCAAACTCATCACAGCATGCCACCGAGGGTTCCACCATCTCTCTCCCTGGCCCAGAATGTAACAGGCCACGAACCACTTGGAAAATCTCCGCTGGACAACCCTGAGAAGATGCAATTCTGGTGGAAAAGAACCGTCTCTTTGCCACCCTCACCGCCACAGAGTAGGCTCGATAGTGAGCTCTTACCTGTGTTTGGTCAGACTCAGTGCGAGTTTTCCTCCACCTGCATTCTAGCTGTCTTCCCTCTTGCTTCATTGCCCTCAGCTCAGGTGTATACCAAGGAGCTGGCTGGGCTCTGCTCAGAGGGTGCTTGGGTGTGATCATGTCAACCACCCAAGTCATCTCTGCATTCCACAGAGCGACCTGGGCTTCGACAGGAGCACCAGCCATACCAGCAGGAAAATCCCCCAGAGCCCTCTGGAATCCATCGGAATCCATTAGCCTCTGGGGGCGGACCATTTTAATAGGTCCCCCACCCTTGCAGAGGGAGAAGGCTGCCAAGAGTCTAAACCTCAACAGGAAGTGATCTGACCATGACAACAAGACAGATGTTAATTCCTCCACTTTCAGATCACCATCCTCCTGCCCAGTCGAGAAAACCAGATCAAGGGTGTGTCCTTTTATATGCGTTGGGCCAATGACATGTTGGGACAGCCCCATGGTTGTCATGGTGGCCATGAAGTCCTGAGCCACCCTGGATATAGCGGCCTCGGCATGGAAGTTGAGATCCCCCAGGACCATCATCCTAGGGGTCCTTAACACCAAGTCCGAGACCACCTCCGTCAGCTCAGGCAGGGAGTCTGATGGGCAGCAGGGTGGGCGGTACACCAACAGAATCCCTAATCTGCCCCGAGTACCCAACACAAGGTACAAGCACTCAAGATCTGCACTCAAATGAGCAGGAAGCCTAGAGAGGGAGATTGAATTCCTATAGACCACAGCAACCCCCCCCCCGACCCTCAAGTCGGTGTTGGTGCTGCACAGCTGGGAGAGAGTGACCCCTACCAGTTCCCCCACACAGGTCTCAATAATACATACCAGATCAGCCCCCTCATCCACAATCAAATCATGGATTGGAAATTTAATTTTGGACCGACCTGGCATTCAGCACCAGCAGCACCAGACCTGAGGGCAGACTGATAAGGCTGCCAGGAACCATCAGATTGGGGGAAGAACCAGAAGAGGGGACAGCTGTAAGGTGTTTTAAGGCTTTGTACACTTATACCAAAACCTTAAACCTGGCCCAGTAGTGAATAGGCAGCTAGTGCAGTTCCCTCAGCAAAGGAGTTGCATGCTGAAAAAGGGCAGCTCCCGAGAACAGCTAAGCTGCTGCATTCAGCACTAGCTCTTGCTTCCGGAGCAACTTTAAGGGCAGCCTGTCAGGACTGATTCTGAGCACAGGGAGATAGCAGCTCAGATTCAGAAGAGGAACAGCCAGAACCAGGGGATGCATTTTCCCAAGCCAGTTCAGATATGGGTAGGCATGCTTCTCAGGTTACTAACTCCCAGATGTCCGGGCCTGAAGCCCACCCCCTTGCCCCCCTCTGTGAGAAGGCGGGAGGAGGAGGAGAGTGGGGGCTGTGACCTAAGAGATGCTAGACAGTGGCGCAAAGCTAAGAGGGAAACGTCAGGGGCGGAGCTCAGTCAGTCAACCCAGTTAGCGATGCATGAGAGGCGACGTAGGGAAGCATCACTGGAAGGACGGGACATCCTTCCCTAAGTAGTCTAGCCAGCAAGCCTCACTTCATCCCCTGGAGGCATTCCTTTGTAGCCTGAGAGTCTTCATTGCATCTGTAATGAACCTGTTAATAATGAATTAAAGGCGTGAGACTGAAGCCTCTCTATTTGTGTGTGAGTGCATAAGGAAAGAGGGGGCCCAGGGGAAACATGACACAGCCTCACATAGAGCACATTGCAGTAATCCAGTTTTGAGGTTACTAGCGCCTGTACCACTGTGGCCAAGCTATCCCTGTCCAGGAGAGGCCACAGGCAGGCATTTGGGGTGAGTTAGAGTATTTTAGAAAATGTCTTTATTGTAGAATTTTATTGTTTTAAACTGTGTTATTATATGCTTTGTACATCACCCAGAGTGGTTGGGTGACCAGCCAGATGGGCGATTAATAAATTTAATAAATAAATAAAATAGTTGGTGAACCAGCTGAAACTGGTAAAAGGCACTCTGAGCTTCCATGGCCGCTTGGGCCTCCAGCTCCGCCAGGGCTGTCTTCATGAGCAATTTAGTGCAAAGTTAGAGCAGTTTGAGTTCCTTCGCAACACATGATGTCATCACCCATCTGCTGCCAACCAGCTGCTTCCCTCTTGAAAAGCCACATTGTCCGAAACCCCCTTTACTCCGACTTTTTTTTTACTGAAAGCGGCTCCCTGGCGGTTTTCCCACAGTGTGCCATGTTCCCCTGCATTAAATCCTGGGTGTGCCTCTGCGACATGGCAATGATGTGGTGAAGGGGGTAGGGCGCCCCATTCCTTCTTGTTTCCCCAACAGAAGTAATTTTTCCCATTGAGAACATCCCCAGGAGCGCAGCAGTGACCCTTCACATTACAGCAGACGCTCATTCACCTTGGCTAGCCTGCTTTTAATCTTTAACATCTCCTCCCCCCACCCTTTCTGGGCATGTTTACTTAGAAATAAGAAATCTCACTCCCCTTCAGTGAAAGGGTTAAAGGCTAACTTTAGTAACGCACCCTAAAGCACTCTTTAGGTGCTTTACTCCTTTGCTCTCTTAAATCCCTGAGATGTTGTGCTGCTTTGATGTTCTGTAGTTTCTCTGTTGTTATGTAAAGTCCCTTCTCCACTTTATCCCTATGCTTTACCCCTATCCCTTTATCAAGTTTAGGGAGCTTCTCATTGTGAGCAGGGGGAAGGAGAAGGCGGGGGGGGGGGTTGGATGCAATAGGCAAAAGTGCACACATGGGGGAAAATGGGGTGGGAGCAATAACTCTGCAGCAGATTGCTTGTTGTTGTTCAGTCGTTCAGTCGTGTCCGACTCTTCGTGACCACATGGACCATAGCACGCCAGGCCTTCCTGTCCTGCGCTCTCTCCTGGAGTGTGCTCAAGGTCATATTCATTGCATCGGTGATGCTATCTAGCCATCTCATCCTCTGCCGTCCCCTTCTCCTTTTGCCTTCAGTCTTTCCCAGCATCAGGGTCTTTTCCAGAGTTTTCTCTTCGCATTAGGTGGCCAAAATATTTCAGCTTCAGTATCTGTCCTTCCAATGAGCACTCAGGGTTGATTTCCTTTAGGATTGACTGATTTGACCTCCTTGCACTCCAGGGGACTCGTAAGAGTCTTCTCCAGCACCACAGTTCGAAAGCATCGATTCTTCGGCGCTCAGCCTTCCTTATAGTCCAGTTCTCACAGCCATACATTACTACTGGGAAAACCATAGCTTTGATTATACGAACCTTTGTCGGCAAGGTGATGTCTCTGCTTCTTACTATGCTGTCTAGGTTGGCCAGAGCTTTCCTCCCAAGGAGCAAGCGTCTTTTAATTTCATGGCTACAGTCACCGTCTGCGGTGATCTTGGAGCCCAAGAAAATAAAATCTGTCACAGCTTCCATTTCTTCCCCTTCTATATGCCAGGAAGTGATGGGGCCAGATGCCATGATCTTCGTTTTTTTAATGTTGAGTTTCAAACCAGCTTTTGCACTCTCCTCTTTCACCCTCAACAAGAGGCTCTTGAGATCCTCTTCGCTTTCTGCCATTAGGGTGGTATCGTCTGCATATCGGAGGTTGTTGATAATTCTCCCGGCAATCTTAATTTCGACCTGTGATTCATCCAACCCGGCGTTTCTCATGAAGTACTCTGCATATAAGTTAAATAAGCAGGGTGACAATATGCAGCCTTGTCGTACTCCTTTCCCAATTTGGAACCACTCGGTTGTTCCATGTCTGGTTCTTACTGTTGCTTCTTGACCCTCGTACAGGTTTCTCAGGAGACAGGTAAGGTGGTCTGGTACTCCCATCTCTTTAAGAATTTGCCACAGTTTGTTGTGATCCACACAATCAAAGGCTTTAGCGTAGTCAATGAAGCAGAAATAGACGTTTTTCTGGAATTCTCTTGCTTTCTCCATGATCCAGCGAACGTTGGCGATTTGATCTCTAGTTCCTCTGCCTCTTCAAAACGCAGGTTGTACTTCCGGTAGTTCTCGGTTCGCATACTGCTGAAGCCTAGCTTGTAGGATTTTGAGCATCACCTTGCTGGCATGTGAAATGAGCGCAATTGTGCGGTAGTTTGAACACTCTTTGGCGTTGCCCTTCTTTGGAATTGGAACGTAAACTGACCTTTTCCAGTCTTGCGGCCATTGTTGAGTGTTCCAAATTTGTTGGCATACTGAATGCAGCACTTTACCAGCATCATCTTTTAGGATTTTAAATAGCTCAGCTGGAAGACTGTCATCTCCGCTAGCTCTGTTGTTACTAATGCTTCCTAAGGCCCACTTGACTTCACTCTCGAGGATGTCCGGCTCAAGTTCAGTGACCGCACTATCATGGCTATCAGGGACATTCAGATCTTTCCTGTATAGTTCTTCTGTGTATTCTTGCCACCTCTTCTTAATCTCATCTGCTTCTGTTAGGTCCCTGCCTTCTTTGTCCTTTATCATGCCCGTCTTTGCACAAAACGTTCCCTTGAGATCTCCGATTTTCTTGAAGAGATCTCTAGTCTTTCCCATTCTGTAGTTTTCCTCGATTTCTTGGCATTGTTCATTTAAGAAGGCCTTCTTGTCTCTCCTTGCTATTCTCTGGAACTCTGCATTCAGTTGGATATATCTTCCCCTTTCTCCCTTGCTTTTTGCTTCCCTTCTTTCTTCAGCTACTTGTAAAGCCTCATCAGACAGCCACTTGGCTTTCTTGCATTTCTTTTTCTTTGGGATGGATTGAGTTGCTGCCTCCTGAACAATGTTACAGACCTCCATCCATAGTTCCTCAAGCACTCTGTCTATCAGGTCTAATCCCTGAAATCTATTCCTCACCTCCACTATATATTCATAAGGGATATGATTTAGGTCATACCTGAATGGTTTAGAGGTTTTCCCTACGTTCTTCAATTTAAGCTGAAATTTTGCAACAAGAAGCTCATGATCTGAGCCACAGTCAGCTCCAGGTCTTGTTTTGACTGACTGTATAGAGCTTCTCCATCTTTTGACTGCAAAGGACATAATCAATCTGATTTCGATATTGACCATCTGGTGATGTCCATGTGTAGAGTTGCCTCTTGTGCTGTTGGAAAAGAGTGTTTGCTATGATCAGCGTGTTCTCTTGGCAAAACTCTATTAGCTTTTGTCCTGCTTCATTTTGTGCACCAAGGCCATGCCTGCCTGTTATTCCAGTGATTTCTTGACTTCCTACTTTAGCATTCCAGTCCCCTATGATGAAGAGGACATCTTTTTTTGGTGTTAGTTCTAGAAGGTGTTGTAGGTCTTCATAGAACCGATCAATCTCAGCTTCTTCGGCATCAGTGGTTGGGGCATAGACTTGAATTACTGTGATGTTGAATGGTTTGCCTTGGATTCATACTGAGATCATTCTATCGTTTTTGAGATTGTACCCCAGTACTGCTTTTCCCACCCTTTTGTTGACTATGAGTGCTACTCCATTTCTTCTAAGGGATTCTTGCCCACAGTAGTAGATATGATGGTCACCTGAATTAAATTCGCCCATGCCTGTCCATTTTAGTTCGCTGATTCCCAAGATGTCGATGTTCAATCTTGCCATCTCATGTTTGACCACCTCCAGCTTACCTTGATTCATTGATCTTACATTCCAGGTTCCGAAACGATATTGTTCTTTACAGCATCGGATTTTCTTTTCACCACCAGACACATCCTCAGCTGAGTGTCCTTTCGGCTTTGGCCCAGCTGCTTCACTCTTTCTGGCGCTACTTGGAAATACCCTCTGCTCTTCCCCAGTAGTATATTGGTCACCTTCCGACCTGAGGGGCTCATCTTCCGGCGTCATATCTTTTAGCCTTGTGATACGTTCCATGGGGTTTTCTTGGCAAGGATACTGGAGTGGGTTGCCATTTCCTTCTCCAGTGGACCACATTTTGTCAGAACTCTCTGCCATGACCTGTCCATCTTGGGTGGCCCTGCTGGGATGCAGCAAAATTGGGGTGACAGGGAGCTCTCAGGAGCCTTCAGATGCTGCACTGGAGAACTGGGGATTTTGGTTTCTTCAGGGAAACCTGCACACACGGGGAAAATTAGTCGCTCTCCATTCATAATGTAGTAACAGCAGGGAGCCTGGACAGGGGTGGGAAACAAGCCTCTCTCATCGGTTGAGCAGCCTCTGCCAGGTTGATGACGTTCAGCTCTACTCCCCCCATCCCACCCAGAAATATGCACCTTTCAAGCACTGAAAACCAGATTTTAAAGGTATACTACACTTGGCTTATCTTGCTTCGTGTGTCCCTGACAGACCAAAGCCGATTCCATGAAAATCCAGGTAATACTCCAACGTGCTTCTCATTCCACTGTCATGAAGTTTCCCTCCCAGGGATGAATCTAGGATCCAAACTACAGACCTGATCTTTCAGAGGGAATGCAACTCCATCCAGAACAGGCAATTAACCTACCTCTCAGACTCAGGAACAACTCATCCACAGGGCTTCCGTTTTGCCAGGATTCAGTTTCAGTTTATTAGCCCTCATCTATCCCATTACTGAGTTTAGGCACTGATCCAGGACTTGCACAGCCTCTCCTGATTCAGATGTCACAGGGAGATAGAGCTGTGTTATCAGCGTAGCGATGGCACTTGGCTCCAAATCCCCTAATGACTGCTCCCAGCAGCTTCATATAGATGTTAAACAACACTGGAGGCAAGATGGTACCCTGCAGAAGCCCAAAGCTCAATTGCCAAGGGGCCAAGGAATGGTCACCCAATGTTATTCTCTGAAATCAGCCCCGCAGGTAGGACCAGAACCATCGTAACACAGCGCCTCCAACGCCCATCTCACAGAGTCGATCCAGGAGGATACCATGGTTGATGGTATCAAAAGCTGATGAGAGATTGAACAGAATTAACAAGGTTGCAGTTGCACTCCCCAGTCCCTCTCTTGATAAAGGTCATCCATCCGGGTGACCAAGGCTGATTTAGTCCCATAACCAGGACGAAACCCAGATTGGAATGGGTCCAGTTAATCAGTATCCTCCAAGAGTGGCTGCGGTTATTCCACCACGAACCTCTCCAGCACCTTCCCTAAGAAAGAGGTATTTGCACAGATGGGGGGGGCGGAGGGGGATGAAAAACAATGGGGCCAAAAGGGCAACAATATGAAAAATGTTCATAATTTGAAGTTATTTTTAAACAATAACCTGTTATGTTTACACATGCAGTTCATTCCAGTATCTTATAAATTACTCATCTCTAACTTATAAATCTGCTTATAAATTGCTTGTCACTAATAGATTTGACAAGGTTGAGGAAGGAGCCCTTCATCAGGCACAGGGCCTTTTCAGTGGCTGCACCTAGGCTTTGGTATACCTTTGCAAAAGAGACCCATCTTACCCCTTCTCATTAATGGCCTTTTCAAAGATGATGAAAACTTTCTTTTTAAGGAATGCATTTGGATTGTGCTTGGTTTTACCAGTCTCTGGTTTTTATATAATTTTTTATTTCTGCTGTGTTCTGTTATTTTTTTCCTGCTGTTTTCTGTTAATTCTTGCTGCTGTTTTAATGCTTTAGGATGGTTTAAATCAGGGATGCAGAACCGCTTTCAGCCCAAGGGCCAAATTCTATTTCAGAGAAACTCTTGGGGGCCACATTCCAGTGGTGGGTGAGGCTGAAGGCAAAAGAGGCAGGGCAAAAAATGCCAGCATATTTTAGCTTGAAGCTCTTCCTGCAAATAACTCAACCTTAGGAGAGGCATTTCAACCTTTTAGAAAGGGGGAAAAACTACACAAAGTCAGGAAACTACCAAATGATCAGTGGTACGTGCAAGAGGGTGTGGCCTGGGGAAGGGGCGTGGCCTTCTAGGACCCCAGGAAGGCTAGATTTGGCCCCTGGGCCTGAGGTAAACGGCACAATCCTATGCATGTTAGACAGGAAAAGGTCCTGCAACTCTCAGTATTCCCCAGCCAGGCATGCTTGCTCAGGAATGCTGGGAGTTGTAGGACATTTTCCTGTCTAATCATACATAGGATTGTGCCCTAAATTGTTAATTGATGGTGTTATTTCGAGTGTTAGCCACCGTGAGATCTTCTGAGGTAAGATGGAATGAAAATGTTTTAAATAAATAAATAAAACAATCCTGGAATAGTTTTATTTTAAATATATCTGAATCTGAAGCAAATTAAGGGTTTGTCATCTTAAGAGTTTCTGTATGCATTACTCTGTCAGTTGCTGTACCTTGATTTAGCTCCTTCATTTAACTTTAAGGAAGCCACAAGCCTGCTGTTAGGCAGTGTCAAGATTTAATTTGCAAAGCCAAGCAATATTCTTCTGGGGCTAACTGCAGCCGACTTCTACATGGAATAGACCCCACTGTAAGTAGTACAAAAATGCCATGTCTGCACAATGCATCAGCGATAACTGTGACAAATAACTGAGCTATGTATATTCTGATTATTAATACATATTCTGAATAGTTGTTCAAAATGGACTTTGAAGTAAAGTAGCACTCAAATAATCTAAACAATTGCATAAAGAGTTTAGGATTCTTTTCCAAGGAATTTTATGTAAATGTAATGGGTGAGAGATTGTATAATCTTAAATTTTATGGAAATTGTTTGGTGCAGTTACATCATGTATTGAGCAGCTGCTCATTATCATCTAGTGCATTTCATTTTATTGTTTCCCAGCCAAGCCTTGTTTCCCAAGCAATTAAACAGCACACAGTTTTTCTTTCCCATGGCTGACTAATAGAAAGTAACTACATAAAACCTCCAGGCCACTGACATCGATTCTTTGTTCTTGAGAGTTGTAAGGATTTTTTTTTTTAAGGAAGAGGGAGCAAAGATTGCTGTCTCAGGCTGTAATGTCAGATCTGTTCATTAAGAGCATGCTTCTTTTGAAGAACATTATTAAGACGTTCTTTTAGGGAATGTTAATACACCACCTTCTCTCCACCCTCTTTTTACCAAACTGCATCATGAGCTCAGACGAATAATTTTAAAGCATCCAGAAAAGGTATGCCCTTGTCTGCTTTGTGGGGTACTTTCACATACCATGCAACTATTCTGGCCATCACAGCAGCTCATGTTGTCTATAGGTTAATTTAGCCAGGATGCTGCAGAGTCCATGACTGGATGCTTATCGTGTTCTTTACTTTGCTCTGTAACTTCCTGGCAAAATTTCATTAGTAGGTGTGTATCTGATGACCATCTTGTTGCACATTTCCAGAAACTGCCTAATGGACATCCTAATCTCTGTCCACATTTGTAACTTGAAAAAACACCCTTTTATCTCATGTTCTCTGGGGAAAACGTAGCAATAAAACCCTATGGAACATCTGCATCTTGTTCAAACGATCTTAATTATCTACAACTATTCCTTTCAGTTTATTTAGTTCTCCGCTAGGTGCTGTACAGACCAAAGAAATCTGACATTCCCTGTCCAGACCACTATATTAAATGATTAAAGGTGCAATTATTTACCTAGTTACCTGGGAGCAAGCCTCATTGAACTAAGTGGGACTTATTTCTGAGTAGATACTTATAGGCTTGTGCTGTAAGGCTGCAATCCTATACACACTTTCCTGGAAGTAAAACACATTAACCCCAAAGGGATTTACTTCTGAGTAGACAAATATATGATTGCACTGTAAGACTTGTGAAAAGGTCAGGACTGGAATAGTTGCGACGGGGAAGAAAGTCTCCAAAGGAAATTAAGAAGTGGGTGTTGAGGCAGGGATGATTCAGGAAGAGGGCAGAGGAAGTTAGAAAGGATGTAAAGGGAGGGGGTCTATGTCTACTTGATATGTTACCAAAGTAACAGTAGCTGCTGAAAACTCACTTTCCCACATTGCCAGTCACTGTGGTGATTTATGGAAGCACCAATCTCAGGGGTTTGCCCTGGCACATACACTGGTGTCAAAAATAACCACATATCAAGCACTTGTTTACAGTTGATAAAATGCCGTGCATACATTTTTGTAGCCATACAATAACCTTGTAGGATTGCAAACATGTCATACTCATAAGTTAACCATCTTTGCAGGCAAGTCTACAGCTCTGTGTTTTTAAACAAGTGTCAGATTGGTTGAAGGCACTGTTATGACACCGTCACATTTGGCAACGTGCTAGCAACGTGAGATTTCATCAGGCACTATTGCCATATGTGGGCGGAAGAGCATGATGTCCAGAATGCAGGACTAGAGGTGGGCCATCCTAAAGGCCTGTGAGTCACTACACACATGTGAAGAGTTATTGCAACTGACAAGAACTATAGCAGGATTTTCAACTTTTTTCTCAAGATGCAGTTGTTGCTACTTTATTGCAAGATACATATATTTATGGCAGGCTTCCCCCGCCTGGTGCCCCTCAGATGTGTTGGACTGCAATTCCCATCATTCCCAGGCAGCATAACCATTGGGGTTGTTATAAGTAAAGGAGTTCATGACAGCTGAGTGTGGTTAGAAGACCAAACCACTAGCACCACCTTTCTAAGACAGAGGAGTAAGGCCTGCAAAGGTGAAGGGGTCGTGTGCATAGAAAGAAAAGGTCATGTGCACCAGAGCTAATTAATATGTGATGTTAACATGTGCTATGCTTGTTTTTACATAGACTATAAAAGCTTCTGTGCTGCGATACAGAGGCACTTCTCTTTTTGAGATAGAGATCCATTCTCTGAGAAGTCCTGCTGCAGCAGAAATTAAACTTGCTTATAAGGTCACCTACAGGATCGCCTGTGTCTGAGTTCTTGGTTCCTCTCCAACATCATCTCCACCTGAGGACGAATGGCAATGTGAATAAAAGAAATTCACAACAGGGTTCAGATGACCATATGTGTCATCCCCCCCCCCCCCCAAATGGTTTAGGTTAGACACACATAATTTTTGTAAGAGAGTTGAAGGTGGTTTGAAAAAGGGATCACTACTTATGGGATCACTACATTCATCCCACTTCATAAGGGATGCAGGTTTTGCTGCTTTTTGTATTGCTTCAGATACTTGCCAAATCTATTTGGGTAGAGGTAACAATGGGACAAAATAAATATATATGTACACCATGGGAAGTGACACCTCCTCTCTCAAACAATTTCCAGCTCTCAAAAGGTATTATCTGCCTCCCGCCTTGCAACTGTGCTCTCTTTCCCCTGATATATGTCACTGCAACCTATTTCTACCCTCCTATAATTTCCCCCCTGTATGCCTCAGCTGCCTCTCACATCAAATTCCTCATCCATACTCTCATCTTTCATTGTAACTGCCACCATTTCTCTTCTTTATGGTGCTCCTCTATGCAGTACTCTAGCATTTCTGCTTTTTCCCCCTCGTTCTTAGAGATCCAGACATGTGATCAATGTAAAAGTCATCTACAGAGAGAAGTATATTCATTGATAAATTAGTCTTTATCTACTGAATTGTCCTGTCCTGGTACAAAGCCTTCAACTCAGATTACAGCATTAAAAAATAAAAATAAAAGAACAAAGTAAAACAAAGCAAGTGTCCTGATGAACCTTAGAAAATCCAAATAAGGTTCAAATATTCCCGCAAGTTTAACTCTGCTTAATAGGAGCCAGCTCAGAATGGAATGTCTTAGAGTGCTTCTAGATGGGACTTTTATGATGCCATTGCCCTGCCTCATTCATGGAATTTTATAGAGGGTCCAGACGATGATATCCTCTACTCATGACTCTCCTGAGTTTTCTTACTGCTTCTTCCATCTTTTTCTTTAACACAGAAAATCCGTTAAGGAGAAGAAGACAGAATAGCTGCACAATGCCTTCTGACTGCTTGTGCTAGGTGCCCTCCACCTGGAATCACAATTATGGCCCAAACAGACAATTATTTTTACTCTAGAATAAGAGCAGGGCTCCTGATTCAGAACTGGGCCCTAGCATGAGGGGTAGGCGGGCTTTAACCCTTCCCCAACACACATGCAGTATAAATCCAATGTGGATTGGACTGAGTCTATAGTGGCAGGGGGAAAGGTTAAAGCCCCCCTACCCCTTAAGCTAGAAGTCCAACCTGGATCAGGGCCCTTATACCTAGAGTAAAAAGGAAAATAATGTCTGTTTTGGCCCAAAATGAACTTCTAGAACAATAAAATGAGACAATGTGAAGAAATGCCCTATAAATAACTGTTATGTTATCTTTACTTCGTGAGATCTCCATGAGGTTATCTTGTATCTGAGTAGGCCTGAGGCCATGTTTTGTTATTGTCAAAGGCCTGTAGTAGTTGCTTAGTGATGTTCTGAAGGAGGAGTGAGAGAGAATCCCTTTGAATATTACTAGGTCTTTACCTGGATCAGCTAAATTTGATTCTTATTGGCTGGGAATTCTAGCTAGGTGCAAAAGAATGGTTGGAAAATGACAGTTAAGGGGTAGAGAGCTGACAGTTGAGTTGGTTGTTTGGTCTGCTGGTTGGTCTGTGGTGTTTTAGAAGGACTAGGCCTGGTTATTAAGCTGTTCCTTCTCTGAGATAACCGTACGTGACTGGTGAAAATCAGGTGTAGGGAGCAGGTGGCTGTGTTATGCCAGGAGGCTGCCCTAAGGTTATATAAGCAGGCATTAAAAACCCAGATAAACTTTCCAAGCAGCTTACAACAGGACGAGTTTTGGTGTCAGAGGAAGACTGTACCCAAAAACTGGACCGAGACCCAATCTAAATGGAAACGCTTTGCGAAGCAAATTAGGCAAAATCCGCACTTTCACAGAATCAAATTAGCTCTTTCCACAATACACACAGTGCTGTATTCCTCCACTTTTGCGGTGTATATGGGAACTGAAGCCACATTAGTTGGGGTGGGGAAGTCCCGCCGCAAGTAGAAATGAACGTCAGCAATAGCATAGGTGCGGGCCGCCAATGAGTGGAGGCTTGCTCCCCCACACGCACACTCCCAAGCTCAATGACTATTTAAAGTGAGAGGCATAGACTGAGCCCATAGAATTACAGAATAGTAGGGTTGGAAGGGGCCTACAAGACCACTGAGTCCAACTCCCTGCTCAATGCAGGAATCCAAGTCAAAGCATCCCTGACAGATGGCTGCCCAGCCTCATCTTGGATGCCTCCAGCATGGGAGAGCCTGCCACCTCCTGAGGTCACTGGTTCCATTGTCGTATTGCTCCAACAGTCAGGATGTTTTTCTTGATGTTCAGCCGGCATCTGGCTTCCTGTAACTTGAGCCCATGATTCCGTGTCCTGCACTCTGGGATGATCGAGAAGAGATCCTGGCCTTCCTCTCTGTGGCAGCCTTTCAAGTACTTGAAGAGCGCTATCCTATCTCCCCGCTCGTTACCTCTCCCCAGTTTGAGAAGATCCCATTGATAAGCACCCATGTTCACAACAGCGCAGTTTCAAAGCAGCATGGCTGCGCCTGCACTCAGCAAAGTGGAGCTGAAGGCAATGAGTTACTTCTGAGTAGACATGTTTACCCCTCCGCTCTCCCCACGCCTCACACTACTTTCCCTTCCACCAATCAGTGCTGCTTCCACCAGCCTGCGCCAAAGCCAGTCACGTGAACTCCCAAACAGCACTGAAGCGGCTGTGATAGGAAAATCCAACCCAAAATGAGTTTGGGGAAAAAAAACTGATTTAGGGCAAGAAATGCCAGGCTAGCTACGGAGAGCAGCATGCGTCATCTGACACTATCGACTTGGGGGTGGAGTAGAACCGGAATAAAAGCCCCATGTAGATGGGGCCCTGGTTATGGGTGTATTTGGCTGCGATGTAGGTTTGGGGAACTTGGCCTGAGGTAAAAGAAGTCATTAGAGGCTTGTAACAGCAACAGTATCTCTTGAGTCCCTAAGAATTGTCACTAAGCAGTCTTTTGAAAATCCCAAAGAAAATATTAGTGATCCCTTATGTACAAAACATCCCTGTAATAAATTACTTGTTTCATAGTTCATCTAGTCTCTAGTGTTGGTGTCCGTCTCATGCGTAAGCCTCTTACACCAGCTACTAGGAAGTTTTAAAGTATTCTGACAGAATTGGTGGCTGCAGAAAAGGGTCAGCCTGTGGAACTCTGACTTTTAGTGGCAGAGAGTTCCTTAGAAATATAAACATTTGCTGTAAATAAGAAACCCCATAGCGGGGATTGCCCAGTGAAAGAGCAGTCTCCCCATAGGTGGCGGCAGTGCTGGGGAGAGCAAATCTCCCGTACACATCCTGGAAGGTATGTGTGTTGGAGGGAGTGGGGGCGGGTCATACCTTTGGCTCATCATACAGTACTTAACACTGTTCCTCCTAATATTAATTCTGCTGCTTCCTTGTTTTCAAACAACTTCTTAAGGCTAATTCCTTTTGTCCAGCTTTCCCAGACTGATTTTCATTTGCTATTTATCACTTTTTATTGAGCTTATTAGGGACAAAACAGGTGTCCCTAATAGATGTATGTCTAGTAGATATGTCTTCTTTTCATTTTTACTCTTGAGTAGATGCAGGGTGCCCAGTCTAATCTTACAAGACCCC
Organism: Heloderma suspectum; assembly: GCF_057233095.1. Lineage (NCBI taxonomy): Eukaryota > Metazoa > Chordata > Lepidosauria > Squamata > Helodermatidae > Heloderma > Heloderma suspectum. The sequence goes on from NC_139464.1 coordinate 106,202,121, forward strand.
CTACCCCCCACACTAGAGGGTTCTGATCTGCATCAGTCCCCACTGTGCCTATTCTAGAGTAAAAACAGACACAGCTGCTAGACGCACATTTAAGGCACAATCCTATGGGGATAGAAGGCCGCCCCTGACCTCAGAGGCGACCACCTATCCAATGCAGGGCAGGAGATGCACAAGGGGATTGTTCCCTCCATGCTTCTCCTGCCCTGCATTTGAGGCTAGACCGCCGATTTGGGCGGTCTAGCCGTGGGAAGGTGGAGTGGGGGAGGCTGCTGGACAACACATAGGATGTGTCATACCAGCATTTCCACCTTCCTCGCCCCAGAATGCCCCCCAGCACACCCCGTTTTGGCCACTCCATGCTCCTCTTTCGAGTGGGAAACACGGGGCCGTTTTGCACTTCCCGAGAGGCAGCGTGGAAGGGGGGGAAGGTCGGTTCTCCAGGAACCGACCTCGGAGCGTGGGCTTCAAGGTCGGTTCCCGTAAAACCACATATCCTATGGCCATCTAGCTGCTGACTAGCAGCTATAGGATTGCTCCCTAAAAGGTCTGTTTTGGCCCTTATTTCCTATCCTTCCCATTTCCTCTTCCTTACATGTCTTGTGTCCTGTAAATTGTAAGTATAATGAAGGCTGCAGTCCTGTCCAATGTACACTTAACTAAGAATAAGACCCACTCAACACTGTAGGAACTACTTTTGAGTAAACATTGATTGGATTGTGCTGGAAAACTGCTCACCTGAAAAAGAGCTTAAGCAGAGTCCTGTGGGCTCTGGCCACACATGTATCCTCTAGTCTGGGGTACTCCAAAGAGGTAATTAGCTATCACCAGGCCCCTAAACAGCCATTTCTCCCCAGAAGATAGGAGGCCTTATTACAGAAATTGCTAAGGAGGGCATACTCTGTATGCAAGGTGACAGGTCTATTATTCCCCTTTCTAGCCAACATCAAACTGTCTATCATCCTGGCTTCTTAATGATGGTCACCACCTTAAACAACTGTAAGGGGGAATTAGACAAATTAATGGAGGATACAGCTGTCAATGGCTACTAGTCATGATGGCTGTATATGGCCTCCAGGATCAGAGGCAGCTTAGTTACATCGACTAAACCCAGTCTGGAAAGGAGCTTTAAAACCCTAACATATCTCTGTACTGACAAGGGCCACATACCTGGGCCAGTGGCAACCCAGTCTTTCTGGTATCACTCCAAGGAAAATGAAAACGATCTCTTATAAGCGACTCATTCTTTGGGGATGAACAGAAATCTTCTTGCACTGAGGATATGCCTGGGATCTTGTGGTAAGGGGGGTGCGATCATTAGAGGCATAGACAGCAGGGTTTGTGACAGACATGTACTCTGCATGGTGAATTGTCTGTGTGGTGCAAAGGTGGATATCATGAGTTGTCTAGATAGCCTGCTAGATAGCGAAATGAGGAAATGTCATTGTGCAGTCTTGAAAGCTATATTTAGGTTACTGGTAGGAGATTGAAAGCCAGGACCTCAAAGACTGCTTTTTCTGAAATGCTACCTCTTTCATGTGCAGGGTCAGCTAGACAGGTGAAGCTGAGGGGTCTCAATGTATGGATGAGATGGTGGTGTATGGGGGAGAAGTTCTGATTTACTGAGGTATGTTTTGGGACATGCCAGGCCTGTACAAAAGGAACAAGTTCTATTGGAACCACAATGAAACCACAGTGCTGGCACAACATTAAAAAGGTGATAGAGCAGCTTTTAATCTTAACCTTGGGGTAAAGCCCACAGGAGCTGGGAAGCTTCTGCTTCAGGATGAATCATCACTAGGGGATGAAGGTGAAAATGTTTCCAATTACCCAAATAGGGATAGGGTGGAAAAATAGGCCACAGGCATACAATAAAATGTGATAGCCAGTCAAACAGGCAAAAGGACTAAAGAGGAAAATGCACATGCCAGAGACATCCTGAGAGGAACACCATGTATTCCTATGCTAATGCTACAAGCCACTGAGCCAAGATTGGAGAGCTGGAGTGCTTGGTTTTTAAAGAAAATATAGAGTGGGCATAAAGGAAACATAGTAGAATGGAGAGAACCAGTGGGATATGGTCATTGCTGGATACAAACTCTATAGAAAGGGCAGGGAAAGCCATACTGGGGGTAATGTTGCTCTGTATGCCAAAGAGGGCATTGTATCAAACAAATGAGAAACCTTAAAAGAGGCAGACTCCATCACAGCATCATTGTGAGTGACAGTACCAGGCCCCAAAAGTAATTTAGTACTAGGGACATGCCATCATTCCCCTGACCAAAATGCTCTGGGCGATCTTAAGAACATCAGAAGAGCCATGCTGGATCAGACCAAGGGTCTATCTAGTCCAGCATTCTGTTCACACGGTGGCCAACCAGCTGTCGACCAGGAACCCACAAGCAGGACACAAGTGCAACAGCACCCTCTCACCCATGTTCCCCAGCAACTGGTGTTGAGATGGAGAACAAAATCAGGGAGGCATCCAAAGGAGAAAGTGTTGTAGTAAGGGGTGACTTCATTTACCTTCACATAGATAAATGCATCTTCCAGTCACTACAATGTGGTTAAAAAAAAATGGATACCCTAAACAACTGTGCCCTAGAACAGTTGGTAATGGAACCAACCAGAAGGAAGGGAACCCTGGCCTTAATTCTAACTGGTGTCGCGCAGTACCTAGTGTGAGACGTAAGCATCGCTGAACCATTTGGAAACAATTACCACAGTGCTCTTGGCCAATATAATGCCAATTTTTAAAAAGGGGTTCCAGGGGGATCCAGGAAATTACAGGCCACTTAGCTTAATGTCTGTTCCAAGTAAATTGGTGGAAAGTGTTATTAAATACAAAAAAAGCGCCCGTGAGGATATGCTCCCCAGAGATTTGCTCAGAGCAAATTCTGATTGGTGGTGTCCAGTCCTTGCCACCATATTCACTTTTATAAATTCTCATGGGACAGCTGCTCAGGGCTGTAGGGTGAGTATCGTAGTCCCAATTCATAAGAAAGGCCCTAAGTCCGATCTAAAGAACTTTAGACCAGTTAGTCTGCTAAGTATCATCTCCAATTATACACCAAATATCTACTATGCAGACTAGAGTCTTGGGCTCCTGAAAACTCAGTCTTTGCTGAACAACAGGCAGGGTTTAGAAAGGGAAAGTCCACAATAGACCAATGTTTTGTTCTTCACCATCTTATTCAAAAATACTCTCAACATGGTGGAAAAGAACTATTCACCGCGTTTGTGGACTTCAGCTGAGCTTTTGATCTTATCGACAGAAGTCGCCTATGGGAAAAGTTATCTGCCACAAATATTGACAGAAGGTCGCTCTATTTAATTAAAATGCTCCACTCTAATACCTCTCTCAGGGTCAGACTTGGGGCAAACGGCCTGCTTTCAGAAAACATTTTGACCAAAAGAGGTGTACATCACGGCTGCCTTTTAGCTCCCTTCCTGTTCAATTTTTATATAAATGATATCGTTCAAGAACTGAGCGGCTTGGAATTCTTTCCTGCCATAATTCTGGATGTAAAACTCTCAATCCTTCTGTATGCTGATGACATTGTCATTTTTTCAACTACACTAATTGGAATGTGGAGACTATTGACTGAACTGAACAAGTTCTGTACAAATGAACATCTAATAATTGAAAAAGTGGCCATTTTGGAAATAAGAAAAACATTGCTGTTGTTCAGTCGTTCAGTCGTGTCCGACTCTTCGTGACCCCATGGACCATAGCACGCCAGGCCTTCCTGTCCTGCGCTCTCTCCCGGAGCGTGCTCAAGTTCATATTCATTGCATCGGTGATGCTATCTAGCCATCTCATCCTCTGCCGTCCCCTTCTCCTTTTGCCTTCAGTCTTTCAGTGTCTTTCATCAGGGTCTTTTCCAGAGAGTTTTCTCTTCGCATTAGGTGGCCAAAATATTGGAGCTTCAGCTTCAGTATCTGTCCTTCCAATGAGCACTCAGGGTTGATTTCCTTTAGGATTGACTGATTGGACCTCCTTGCAGTCCAGGGGACTCGTAAGAGTCTTCTCCAGCACCACAGTTCGAAAGCATCAGTTCTTCGGCGCTCAGCCTTCCTTATCGTCCAGCTCTCACAGCCATACATTACTACTGGGAAAACCATAGCTTTGATTAGACGGACCTTTGTCGGCAAGGCGATGTCTCTGCTTCTTACTATGCTGTCTAGGTTTGCCATAGCTTTCCTCCCAAGGAGCAAGCGTCTTTTAATGTCATGGCTACAGTCACCGTCTGTATCTGCGGTGATCTTGGAGCCCAAGAAAGTAAAATCTGTCACTGCTTCCATTTCTTCCCCTTCTATATGCCAGGAAGTGATAGGGCCAGATGCCATGATCTTCGTTTTTTTAATGTTGAGTTTCAAACCAGCTTTTGCACTCTCCTCTTTCACCCTCAACAAGAGGCTCTTGAGATCCTCTTCACTTTCTGCCATTAGGGTGGTATCGTCTGCATATCGGAGGTTATTGATAATTCTCCCAGCAATCTTAATTCCGACCTCTGATTCATCCAACCCGGCATTTCTCATGATGTACTCTGCATATAAGTTAAATAAGCAGGGTGACAATATGCAGCCTTGTCGTACTCCTTTCCCAATTTGGAACCACTCGGTTGTTCCATGTCTGGTTCTTACTGTTGCTTCTTGACCCTCGTACAGGTTTCTCAGGAGACAGGTAAGGTGGTCTGGTACTCCCATCACTTTAAGAATTTGCCACAGTTGGTTGTGATCCACACAATCAAAGGCTTTAGCATAGTCAATGAAGCAGAAATAGACGTTTTTCTGGAATTCTCTTGCTTTCTCCATGATGCAGCGAATGTTGGCGATTTGATCTCTAGTTCCTCTGCCCCTTTGAAACCCAGCTTGTACTTCCGGTAGTTCTCGGTTCACATGCTGCTGAAGCCTAGCTTGTAGGATTTTGAGCATAACCTTGCTGGCATGTGAAATGAGCGCAATTGTGCGGTAGTTTGAACACTCTTTGGCGTTGCCCTTCTTTGGAATTGGAATGTAAACTGACCTTTTCCAGTCTTGCGGCCATTGTTGAGTGTTCCAAATTTGTTGGCATATTGAATGCAGCACTTTAACAGCATCATCTTTTAGGATTTTAAATAGCTCAGCTGGAAGACTGTCATCTCCGCTAGCTTTGTTGTTAGTAATGCTTCCTAAGGCCCACTTGACTTCACTCTCAAGGATGTCCGGCTCAAGTTCAGTGACCGCACTAACATGGCTATCAGGGACATACAGATCTTTCCTGTATAGTTCTTCTGTGTATTCGTTCTACCTCTTCTTAATCTCATCTGCATCTGTTAGGTCCCTACCTTCTTTGTCCTTTATCATGCCCGTCTTTGCACAAAACGTTCCCTTGAGATCTCCGATTTTCTTGAAGAGATCTCTAGTTTTTCCCATTCTGTTGTTTTCCTCGATTTCTTTGCATTGTTCATTTAAGAAGGCCTTCTTGTCTCTCCTTGCTATTCTCTGGAACTCTGCATTCAGTTGGATATATCCTCCCCTTTCTCCCTTGCTTTTCGCTTCCCTTCTTTCCTCAGCCACTTGTAAAACCTCATCAGACAGCCACTTGGCTTTCTTGCATTTCTTTTTCTTTGGGATGGATTTTGTTGCTGCCTCCTGAACAATGTTACGGACCTCCGTCCATAGTTCCTCAGGCACTCTGTCTATCAGGTCTAATCCCTGAAATCTATTCCTCACCTCCACTGTATATTCATAAGGGATATGATTTAGGTCATACCTGAACGGTTTAGTGGTTTTCCCTACGTTCTTCAATTTAAGCCGAAATTTTGCAACAAGAAGCTCATGATCTGAGCCACAGTCAGCTCCAGGTCTTGTTTTGACTGACTGTATAGAGCTTCTCCATCTTTGGCTGCAAAGGACATAAACAATCTGATTTCGATATTGACCATCTGGTGATGTCCATGTGTAGAGTCGCCTCTTGTGCTGTTGGAAAAGAGTGTTTGCTATGATCAGCGTGTTCTCTTGGCAAAACTCTATTAGCTTTTGTCCTGCTTCATTTTGTACACCAAGGCCATGCCTGCCTGTTATCCCAGTGATTTCTTGACTTCCTACTTTAGCATTCCAATCCCCTATGATGAAGAGGACATCTTTTTTTGGTGTTAGTTCTAGAAGGTGTTGTAGGTCTTCATAGAACCGATCAACCTCAGCTTCTTCGGCCTCAGTGGTTGGGGCATAGACTTGAATTACTGTGATGTTGAATGGTTTGCCTTGGATTCGTACTGAGATCATTCTATCATTTTTAAGATTGTACCCCAGTACTGCTTTTCCCACCCTTTTGTTGACTATGAGTGCTACTCCATTTCTTCTAAGGGATTCTTGCCCACAGTAGTAGATATGATGGTCACCTGAATTAAATTCGCCCATGCCTGTCCATTTTAGTTCACTGATTCCCAAGATGTCGATGTTCAATCTTGCCATCTCATGTTTGACCACCTCCAGCTTACCTTGATTCATTGATCTGACATTCCAGGTTCCTAAACAATATTGTTCTTTACAGCATCGGATTTTCTTTTCACCACCAAACACATCCACAGCTGAGTGTCCTTTCGGCTTTGGCCCAGCCGCTTCACTCTTTCTGGCGCTACTTGGAAATTCCCCCTGCTCTTCCCCAGTAGTATATTGGACACCTTCCGACCTGAGGGGCTCATCTTCCGGCGTCATATCTTTTAGCCTTGTGATACGTTCCACGGAGTTTTCTTGGCAAGAATACTGGAGCGCATTGCCATTTCCTTCTCCAGTGGACCACATTTTGTCAGAACTCTCTGCCATGACCTGTCCGTCTTGGGTGGCCCTGCACGGCATAGCTTATGGCTTCACTGAGTTACGCCAGCCCCTTCGCCACAACAAGGCAGTGATCCATGAAGGGGAAGAAAAACATACATACATGGAAACCGGATAATAAACCCATTGACCAACAGCACAGTTTTAAATATCTAGGACTCGAGTTTAATGCTCTTCTTTCATGGAAATGCCACTTGGGGGCTGCTAAGTGGAAGACCTCCCATTCCATATATTCTCTGATGCGTTTCTTTAAATCTCAAGGGGGAAGCCTGGTTACACCAGCAACTGAGATATTTCTGAGGAAGATATTGCCCCAATTGCTGTATGGTGCGGAGTTCTGGGGATAGACAAATGTTTATATCCTAGAGGTGGTGCAGAACTCCTTTGCGAGATCCCTTCTAGCTGCCCCACAAGCTACACCAGCCCCCATATTGCGGCAGAGACAGGGATACTCTCTGTTGAAGCACAGGTGCATGCTGCACCTGCTCTGTACTGACCTAGCAACCTAGCAGCAGTACAAAGGTTTAAAATACAGCAACAGATTTAAAACAACAGAAACTGAAAGATTAAAATGCCTGGGAAAATAATAAGTTCACCTGGTGCCGAAAAGAGCGCAACGTAGGGGCTAGTGAGCCTAATTACTTGAAATGTAATTAATCCAAAAGCCATAGTTTGTCAGTTTCTTTTGAGTTCGTGGCCTTTTATTTAATGCCCACCTGTACTGACTAAGGCAAAAGAGGACAAATTCATTCCTGGACTAACTCTGCTGTAATCAACTGAGTGGCACCAACGATGAGTTATGCCCAAGGAATTCAGTAAATTGCCCAAGGTCGTACAGCACATCAGTAGCTCAGACAGGATTAGAACAAAGATCATCCTGACTTTCAGTTTAAATAGACTCTCGGTATCATGTTACAAAAGAAAAAAGAAAGCCAGTGAGAATGCCTTTGATTCACCATATTGTTTCACCAAATGTACAACTTTGGTCTAATTTCCTAAACAAATACGCCATTATAATGTTTTTTGTTGTTCAGTCGTTAAGTCGTTAAGTCATGTCCGACTCTTCGTGACCCCATGGACCATAGCATGCCAGGCCTTCCTGTCCTCCACTCTCTCCCGGAGACACTAGTAATCTAACTGTATATACCTGCATTGTTTTTAATTTAGCTGTATCCTGTAAAAAAAACAACAACCCTGCAGTGTTAAAGAAACAACAAAAATAGCACGTAGACATACCCTGTTTCCATATATTCTGCATTAAATTAGTGCAGTTAGTATAAATGCAAATAAATATTCCATTCTGATTCTTCCTAAAATAGAGAATGGATTAATAATACATACATGTAAGCAAAACAGATATGTTCTCATTATTACCTTCATGAAAGCTTCCTGATGGCGTATTATTAATACTGCATAATTTTAAAAACCTTGTAACTTTAATAGTCGAATGAATATATTTGGTGCTTAATCTTTCCTTCTCCTTATTTCTTGTTATACCTATTGCTCTAATTTGTCTTGTTTTTTGCCCCTCTAAACATTTCAATTAAAAAAGACCCTTGGGAAATTATAAAACCTGTGTATTACAATGGAGAGTTCTACTACTTTTTTTCTAGCCTTCAAATGTTAAAGATTATATATTCATCTATAGCAGAGACTTAATTGAGGTTATATCAAGTCATCCCCAAATCCTAGACAGCTGGGATTGTGTACTGAACATGTTGATTATGTTTAATTCATGCAATTAATGGGTGTCATATAGTCCTTTGTAGTTATGCAGTAACAAAACCTAGAAGACAGCATATTCCATTTCCCAGTAATTGGCACTGAAGGTGGAACTTGAGTCCCAAGTTGATATTTCAAATACAGAGGGGCTATTCATACATTCTAACCCACACCCAGTGATTGAGTATGGGTTGTTTTGAACCATGGGTTGATCGTTGAACCATGGGTTAGCATGTTGTCTGAACATAGCCAGGGTGCCTTGTTAACCATGCAGTGTGGCTTATTTTCTCGAACAAGCCACCTTAAGAACTCGTGGTTTGTTGTTGGGTTGTTCAGGGTGGTTAGCAAGCCACACTGCATGGTTAACAAGTCACCCTGGCTGTGTTCAGACAACATGCTAACCCACAGTTCAACAACCCATGGTTCAAAACAACCCACACTCAACCACTGAGTGTGGGTTAGCGTGTTGTGTGAACAGTGCCATAGGGCTGCCTCCAATGTTAATCTAACAAGCCCCATTCATTTCAATGGGTCTACTCTAAAGTAGGTCTACCCTTGGATACAGCCCAAAGGACCCTATCGAGCTGAAATTTCTCTTCTATGAAACAACAAGGTTCTGTGATAAGGGATGTTGTACATGGCAGGTGGTTAAAGGTATGAGTAAGTAATCTGTGTTAGATGATTCTGAGCAATTGCAGCACATGGTAGTGGTTGGGAAAGCCGTGACCATGGAGTTTCTACACTGTTTCAGCATACAGCAAGATAGTTGTGCATCACCACCACCAGATCAGTGTTCAGCTCAGATTAGCACACCGTCACAAACATTTGAAAAGTAAAACTTCTGTGGCATGCATGTTTAGACAGGTATGGTGGGGGTGGGGAGGGACACAGCCATGCACACTTTAAGGGGTCTTGGTTGTCAAGGGGAGCCTGGGCTGGAAAAAAACTGAGGCTAAATTGTAGATCATGCTTCAAGATGTTTATAAAAAATTATTTTCTTGTATCTATCTCAGGTATTCAGATCTTGTGAGAGTTCCAGCTGATATTTCCTATGGGAAGCCAGGAGGACCCAGCACAATGTGGCAGCTGACTGCCAGTAAGAGGAACGTGCTCCATAATAATTAGGGGCATTAATCCCTGTGCCAGTGGAAGCCAGTGCTGCTGACCAGTTTTACAGACCTCAGTACATATGCAAGGAAATGAGCGAGGCTTCATAATGTATAGAACAGGGGTGCAAAACCTCAGGCCTGGGGTCCCAACCTGGCCCTGGCCCCCCTTTCCCCCACCCACCAATCATTTGGTGGTTTCATGGCTTTTGTGCAGGTTTTTTTCCCCTGTTCTAAAGGTTGAAATGTCTTTCCTAAGACTTTTACTGCCAGTAAAAGCTTTAAGCTCAAACATATTGGTATTTTGGCCCTGCCCTTTTCCCCTTTGGCTCTGCCTGCCACTGGAAGGCAGCACCCAACAGCTTTTCTAAAATGGAATTTGGCTGTCAGGCTGAAAGAGGTTCTGCACCCCTGGCATAGAAGAACTGATACTAGATCCATGGAGCAAAATAACAGCATATAAAGGGGATTTATCTCTCATGTATAATTAACATACATCCATATCATTCTGCCATGTCTGACTATAAATACAAACCAGGCAGCTGGAAAGATAAGGTGCTTAAACAAAGGGACCTACAGAACTAAAACATACCAATCCTCTAATTTTTCAAAATGAGCAAAGGATCGTACAGGGCCCCCCACACCTGTAACAAACTTGTTTGTACTGGGCTCAGAGAAATGATGGTTGGGCCCTGTTCATACATCCTGATGCTCATATACTCCACATGTAGCAGACCTAGAAACATTTACATATATAGTAGTAGTAACTTGAGTGAATATGATATGGCACTTCCTAGCAACAATTCACACGGGTGGAATGCCATGTTATTCAGCTGCCAAGTCTCACACATATGAATTGCCACCCGGAAGCAGTATCAATGTGGTAATTTCACACCAAAATGTATTTCATTCACTCACCGCACCCAGAGGCTGCTCAGTGATGAGAACTTTCCAACACAACTGCGTGATCAAATTACATCCACCTATGTGTGCATTGGACCACAAGTTCTTGCCTCTCACGTAGCTATTACGTTTTAAAAGTGAAAAGCATAGGACAGGAGCCCTACTAAAACTAAAATAAAAAGCTGGCAACTCTCCTTCACTTCTGCTTATTTTGAAATAAATATGACTCCGTATAACATGCGCAAGATGATTTTGCACCAGCCTTCCTCGACCTGGTGCCTCAACCTGATGTTTTGGACTTCAACCCCCATCAGCACCAGCCGGCACGACCAACGGTCTGGGGAATCATGGGAGTTGTAGGGCTTATTTCTGTCCAAACATGCATTGGATCGCGCCCTAAATGTCTCATCCCGTGCTGGAGGGCATACTTGCCCCAGCTATTTTCAGCAATAGGAGTCGTCCCATGGGTCTTCACCAAGACTGCCAGTAGCTTTTGCGACCTTGGTGGATGGGGTGTCCAGGTAGGGGTGGCGGGGAAGGTTCCTGCTTGAAACCCTCGGGAGCCGCTGCCAGTCAGTGTCGACAATACTGGGCTGGGTGGCCTAATGGTCTCACTCAGTCCAAGGAGTCTTCCTATGTTGAGGGGAAACCCGGCCAGCCATTTCTTCTCAGCAAGAGAGAGGGCGGCAGTGAGCTCTGCGTTCTGGGAAATAGGAAGCGGGGAGGGAGGGAGCGGAATTGCGCTCCCGGCGGATGCGCCCAGCAGGACCGGGAGGCCGGCGTCCCATGGTGAGGCGCAGAGTTCCGTGGCGCCGTCCCCTCGAGCGCTGGCTGGGGCCCGCAGCAGCTTGCAGGTGGGCCGCTCCGAAGGAGCCGCAGCTGCAGTTCAGCGGCGGCGCTCGGAGAGAGCGGCGGTGGCCAGAGCCGGGGAGAGAGAGGAGCAACAGCCCAGCCATGGACGAGGAGGAGGAAGAGGCAGCGCAGCGCCTGTGCCTGGAGAGGTGAGAAGCCAGGCGCTCCTCTGCAGGACATGGCCAGCGCCAGCTCAAAATGGTGCGGCTGGAGAATGAGCGCTTAGGGCTGCGATCCTAGGCGCACTTACTTGTGAGTAAGCCCCACTGAACTAAGTGGGACTTCCTTCTGAGCAGATATGCATAGGATTGCGCTGTAAACGCGCGCGCGCGCGCACGCACTTTAAACTGGGAGGGTAGGATGCGCACCGCTGCGTATCTTCAAGGCGCGGGTTTTACTTCCAGTTACATTGAGGTGGTATAAAAATTGTGTCGGCGTACCTGCTTCCTCTCTTCCTGCTGTGCTTATTCCCCTTGTTTGTTACTCAGCTGCCCTCTATAAGACGTGAATGGAAGAAGTCGATTATTGGCTCTGTAGATCTCATAAGGCTAAACTGACGTTTTCACAAAGTGAAACGAACAACCCGACCCTGTGCATGGTTACTGAGAAGTAAGTCTCGCTGAACACGGTGATACTTTCCTCCCTAAAGTGTGCATTGGATTGAAGCCTTAGGTTGCAATCCTGTACGCAGTGACCAGGGAGCAAGCAAGCCCAGTTGAACGCAATGGGGCTTACACGCGAGTAGATCTGTATAGGATTGTGCTGTTGGCTCTGGGCTTGTGTGCAGAAGTAAGCCTTTTTAGTCTCTGTGGGACGTACCTCTGAGTAAGCAGGCAAGGCACTGGGCTGCAGTCCTAGGCAGGATTTACTAACGCCCCCCTTAGAGTCAGTGAGAGTCATTCCTGAGAAAATATGCATTGGCTCCAAGCTGCACACTTGCCTTCTGATGTGCCACTTGTGATTGTTGATCATGTGAAATAATAATAAGAACGTGGAAGAGAGCCAAATTTAATTTTAAAATAAGTTCTCCAATGTGGCCTGTTTCTACACTGAAAAGTACATTCAAGCCTTTTGCACACTATTTGTGCCACATGTGGATTAATGTGGAGTCAGCTGTGGGAGTGAAACAGTATGTATGTATGTTCTTTTGCACTAAAAATATATTTGAAACATATGTGTGAAAATGTCTGCAGGTGTGTTGCATTTGAATTACAGTCTCAAAAATGAAAAACCCCTTTGCATGGAAATTTGATGCTAGATATGCAAAATTGATTTATGCATCATTTGTGCAAATTGACTACTGCATTGATTAATATCCTTGCCTTAGCAGCATTGTGAATGGAGCTGCTGCCAATGATTTACATGCATCTCCTCATTGTTGCCGCCACCACTTTCCAGACATCTGCCATAGTACAAACCATTGCTGATCTACGGCATGAATCTATGGAATACAATTAAATGGCCAATATTTAAGTGTGGGCTTCTCACTTGCTGTCAATTTAAATTGTATGCTGTTGGGTACATGGTAAATCAGTGTGCCTTGCTCTCTTGACAGTTTGGAAATTAAAACACAGTTTGCAGATGGTTCTTGCATTTTAGAATCAGGTATAAGGATCTTTGTGTTCTGGAAAAATGTTCATGGTGGTTAGCCGTTGTCACTTATAAGCTGTATGTTGATGGGTTTCTGTTTGTATTTAGTGAGGATGAATTAAGAGAGTGCTGTGGCTTTCTGTGAAAGTGAGGTAGTAGCAAGCTCTTTTTACTGCAAATCAGTAATGGATTTCAGAACTGGAACAGAGTTGCTAAAGTCTTTCTCTTTGCTACACAAGGGTTACTTAATTAATTTGAGATTTACCTCATCAGGTCTTGGTTTTCAGGGCCACATTGGGGTTTGCTGTAGTTGTAATATTTTGCGGTCCAGTTTGAAATATCATTGTTCATTTTATAGGTTTTTTTTTTTTTAATGAATGAACAGCCCCTTTGGAGGGAATCTTAGGTGAGCTGCAAAGAAAATAGATGTTGTTCAATTGAGATATTAGCATGCATCGTGTCAGGTCCTTTCTCCCTTTACCCTCTTCATTCCCTGGGGAGTTCTGTCTCATTTTTAGCTTGTGAATAAGATTGGACTGGAGAATGAAAGCCAGGCAGATCAATTCAGTTGCTATAGTTCTAGCCTTCTCCTTCATTGACATGGAAATGTGCTGCAGCAGTCTTCAAAAAGCATGTTATATAATCCTCTCCTCCCAAATTGGTATGCCTTGCAGCACTGATGTCTTATTTAACATGTTACACATAAAAACAAAGTCCTGTAGACAGTATTTGTAGCCGGCATGGTTCTTCTGCAGATTTAACCCCCAAATAAGCCAGAGATGTCTTTATTTTAATAAACTCAGTTTAAAATAAAAATGTTTGCAGAGTCTGGCAATTAGCCCTAGTTTTTAATTTGTCATCTCTGACACACCTGCAGCTTGGTAGCAAACTGTCTTTAAGGTTATTAGTAAACACTGATGTCAAAAGGCAAACTAGTTGTTAAATGTGAGTCTGATTTTTTTGCGTTCTTTGTTTTGTTGTTGTTGTTGTTCAGTCTAGGAGACAAAATGCAAAAGGGTAAGGGTTTTGAGAATTGATTAAAAAAGTAGTTGACATGGTGTGTTTACTCTAGTATTGTTTGCTATTTTGTATATCTGTTTACTTTGTTTTATCCCAGAAATGAGACATTGTACCTCCCTCATGGACAGTTTTCATTAAGGCAGTGTGTCTCAAACGTAATAAAACTATACTCTTTTTTTCTGAAATGTAATGGATCTCCCCACCACACGTGATATCCCTGACTGTCTCCTTCATGTTGTGTTTTTCACCGGCCTATCCCTGCCCCTCCCTCTCCCCTTTCTGCTCTTTGTCCTCCATCCATCTCAAATCCTTGGGCCAATCTGCTATTCCTCATGCCACTGTATTGTAGCTTAAATTAGCTGGGTGCTCAGTTGACAAGGGATTAAGTCCATTTATGTAATCCCAATGGGACTTCAGCCTTGAGCCTTGACTGTTTCTATCACCCTTCCCCAACTTGGTGCCCTCCAGATGTGTTGGACTACAGTCATCCCCAGCCAGCTTCTGTTGCACACCAGGTTGGGGAAGGCGATTTATATGTCTGTTACTGTTGGCATAAGGTTTGTGTAGGTTCCCTCAATACTGGTGTTTCATATTTCTGTACACACACACACACACACAATTTCGAGGGAGAGAGAGTAAAGAGCTATTCAGTACTTCTACAAGCAAGCAAGGTCAAGGAATCCTTTTGATTGGGACAAGATTGCAGCGTTAGGATTGCTTTTAGATTCTAATTGTTCTCCAGAACAACTGTATGTGACCTTTCAAATTGAAGTGGGTGACCAGAAGAATAGTTCTGCCTCTCAGAGGAGTGAAATACTGTAAAAGCCTCCCTAGAACCATCAAGGGAACTACTAGCCTCTTTTTAATTTTGTGCAATACAGGACAGATGGATTGGCCGGCAAGTGCTATGAGCATTTTTCTCTTGGACAGGTTTTACTTTTACATTTTGCTTTTTACTTTGTGGACTACCCAGAGAGCTTGAGCTATTGGGCAGTATATATATTTATTACATTTCTAAATACAATCTTCTGCTAGCCATTATGTCTTCTATTTTCCACTCAGACTAGAGGTTCTTCACTTCACTTTGCAGTGTGCTCAACAGCCTGTTTATTCGGTTATCTGTATTTTGTTTTTAAACTAATTTTTACCAAACAAGCTCACTTGGCATGATTAATCTTGTTTGCTCCTAGTTGTGGAGAGCTATAATTTAGATGATCATAGGCTGTTGTTTGTTGGATGAATCTATTGGGAATTACTGTTTGGATAGAGAAGATCTTCCTTTGCTGTTTGTGATTGGACTAGAAAACTTTGGAGTTCCTTTGAACTGTCAGTACATGTCCTTTGAAAACTTGTGTCTACCTAAAGGAATAAGAACATAAGAAGAACCCTGCTGGTGGAAGATGACACCTGGATTGGAGTGTTTTCATTGACTAGCAGGGATGGGCAACTTGTGGCCCTCCAGTTGTTCTGGCCTACAACTCCCATCAGCCCTAGTCATCATAGACAGTGGTGAGGGATGATGGGCATTGTGGCCCCCCAGATGTTTTGGCATACAAGTTGCTCCAAAGGACAGGAATGTTCCAGGTGCTAGATTGAGCTAGGCACTAGAAAAAGCCTTTAGGTTTGCGGGGACTGTCCATTTACTATCTGTCTGGTTGTTTAATATTATACATATTGCTGCATGAAAGAACGGTTGATTCTTGCTGAATCATCCACTGGAATTTCCATACATTATACTTGGAAGAACAGGATTTGGGGAGCCTTAACCCTTTCCAGCCCTTCATTAATAGTAGCAGCCATTTCCAGAAATCAACTAGTGTTTCACAATAGGGGCTGCTTGACAACTTGTGATTCTTTAATTTGGATCCAGTTTTCTTTTGAATGGGGTTGTATGGATTTCTACAAAGTTCACGGTAGTCTAGTAAATGCTTTTCTGTTGGGGCTTCCCTGGGCAACCAAATCCTTATCTTCACTGATATCACTGAATGCCCCCCATCCTCCAGAGCATCTCTCTGCCACTCCTTTCTCCAAATTGGTCATCCTACCTTTATTCTCTTTCTGCTCTACTTACATTGTGAGTTCCTTACCATATAATTAATTTCCTGGCATTATCTGCACAGTACTGCTGGTGCTTCATACATGAGCTTCATACACGATACAGAAAGTAGTAGTAGTCCATTCCAAAAGAGTTGACTGCAGTGGAGTTAAAAGGTGCCTTGATCTACAGAATTGCATAGTCTCACATGAAATGTACAGGCAATCTTTCATTCTGAATGCCTTAGGCATTCAGGTTTTTTTTAGCACCATTCATAATTTGCTGGCTTCAAAATATCAAAATATTTTCTAATGGGTGCCTAAAGCAATTTCACTGTTGAAAAGCAATAACTGAAGCGGATGAAGACGAGAGTGCAGTGAATGAAGAAGATGGAAAGGAGAGTGCATTATACCTAAATATCAGACATTAAGTAGTTAAAGTTGCCGCATATATTTCCTTTCCAGAGTCTGTTTTATACCTCTTTGCATTCGTTCAAAACAAAAATAAGCAATACATCTTTTGCTTCCAAAGCTGCTCCTGCTAGCCTGAGTTTCAAGGTGACTTGTTTATGCATTAAAAAAGGAGCAGAAGTTGCTGAGTCCTGGCTTTTCAGCCACACTTCCTGGCAGAGCTTTTTCATTTTGGGCCTATTGGGGAAGCAAGAGCAAGACAGGATGCAAACCTGCCCTTCGCCGACTGGCATGATCCCACAATGCTCCTTGTATTATTGCCCCAACACACCCTACTATTTTTTACATTGTAAAGGAGAAAGGAACCTTCTAAAGAGGTAACAAATAACATGCAACCAAAGGATACTTTGCTCCACTGTCATTCACTCAGTAATACATTTCCTCTAAGTTTATTTATTTAAAACTTTTGTATTCTGCCCTATATCAATAAGATCTCAGTATGGATTTGATGGTGTAATGCGTGTGTGATGAACAGTGGTATAATATTATACCACTGTCCTTTGCTCAAGTGTCTCAGTGAAAAGGAAGTTGTACTGTGTTACTAAATTTTATAGCAGCCCAAAGTATTTCCATTTATTTCATATCCTTATTATGTACCTTATCAGTTATATTTATCATTGGTGTAAGAAGAAGCAGGATTGTTGCGGCTGGGTGTAGTCGTCTCACAAATCATCAGGTGGCAGTACTTATTTTAATGAGAGATGCAAAGTATTTCGCTGCTTCTGGAGTGGGCCCAAGCATCTAGGTGAATGGGTTGGCTTACAAACAGCCGGATTCTTTAAAAGATTGTCAAGGTTTAGTTGTTGTTTTAATTGGTGTAGGAACCTCTCCAGACAGGTGAACTGCCAAAAAATGGTTATTGTCAGGTTATCAACACAACAACAACAAATTATCTCTCATGTAGAGGGAATGGGAATTCATTTAACTTGGTTTCAGGGAAGGCCTTGATGGGCTGGTTAAGAACTCTGGCCTGACATAAGTGCAGCTATTTCTCTGAGTTCGTGTGGAATATTATGCTTATGCGGCATTGGACAAAAATAAAGAAATGGGTAACATATCACAGGCTACAAGCTGCACTTAGCCTTGATCAGACAGTGACAAGATGGAACTAGCTTTGAACTATGAAAAGCTTGTGACACCTCGCTCTGTAGAAGTGAGAGGTCTAACGCTGGTATTATCAGCCCACTGCCACCACTTGAGGAATTCTCCTTCCGTTACCCTGTACCTTCAAGAATACCAGGACAACCTATGTTGCTGTTATATCAACTGCCCAGGGCCAACCCTACCATTAGGCAGAGTGAGCTAGTTGCCTCAGGAGGCAGATGCTGGGAGGTGGCAGAAGGGTGGTAGAGGAGACTGCTATGAGCTATGTGGTCTGCCTTGTGTCCCCAAAGCTAGCCTGCTGCCTTCGGGTGTAGTGAAAGATGCTGACCCATTGCCAGTGTTGAATAAAGATTCAACCACCAGTCCAGTCAGCATTTGTGAATGGAATGGGAGTGGGTGCCATCTTGTCCTTCACCTAAGGCAGCAAAATGTCTTGGGCCAGTCCTGAAACTGCCAGTTCCAGTTCACATGGGTATTGACCTCCACTAAGCCACACTGGATAAATGAAAATGTATTTTCTTATTAAGCAGCAATAACAGCAATTCACGTTCTTACAAAGCCAAGTAAAATAAACCAGCACACATAGAGAATTCTAACTCCTTTCCCCCCAATCTCTAGCTTTCAACTGGCCTAACCATCTTCAGAATTCCTTTACTAATACCAAAGAAGCCCTGTAGCCATGTAGTTCTTCCACCAGTACAGGTAATCCCATCAATAAATACAATCTGTGTAACTATAATCAAAATAGTCCCCCATTTTACCAGACCCCTGCGGAGTTGACAGAAGAAGTAAAAGGAAGAAGAGAAAGTGTGCTGCATGAGAGCAGGGGAATGATGTATAGGGGAGTAATGGGGAGACATTGGTAGTAGGGATGTATGGATTGTTTAAGACGTGCTCCGTCTGTGTTTTGCGGATTGTCAGGTGCCTTTTTCTCTGTCATCCGCTCGCAAACTGATTCAAATTGTTTTCGTTATGCAGAAAAATACGCAAATAATTCTGTAAGAGGGTTCACAACAATTAACATAATTTACCTTGGTACATAACACTGAGCATATTGTTCCCCGTTCCATTCAACTTTTCCCCATGTATATTTCCCAGTCTCAACAGAGACTTGTGTATTTTCCTACAAATAAATATGCATAAATTTCAGGAAAGTTTAAAAAAAAAAAGATCCAGAAGGCCATGGACTCCGCACAGCCTGAGGGGGTCACTCCGCAGCGGATTAGTCCATCTTGAATTTCTTCAGCACCCCTAATTGGTACTGGGAGGCCCAGCAGTGTCATGCCTTAGTGTTATAGCCTTTGTCCCATGTTTTAGGTAGAGTTCCACTTTTACCCACATGCTGACGTTTATGCACGTATTGCTGATTCCGTGTAACAAATTGTTAGAGAAAGAGCTGGAGCCCTTGGAGGTAGATGTCCCGAGGGAACAGGCTGCCTCAGAGGATGCCAGGGTTGCCTAAAACAGTCCTGGGCCCTTGAGAGAGAGGGACTGAGATCAGCTTCCTCAAGAGGTGGGTTGCTCAGCTTATGAGGCAGAGACAGATGCTGAGGCATGACTTAGCCCCTGAGCACACCAGCGCCTAAAGATACAGGCTGGGACAGCACCCAGATGAAGGAGTATCTGATTGCAGAAAATTACTCCTCAGGAGTAAAGGCCTCTGCATAAACAAGGCCCTTCTCATGAGTAACAGTTCTGCTGGAATGCCTATAATGACCTGCAGCTGAGCCTGGCGTTGGCTCTGTGACTCAGGCTTATAAGCCTCAGTGTTAAACAAGGAAAGTTGTGGAACAGTGTTTTTGCACCAGCTCTGGGCCTTGCTTGCATTCTCCCTGATTGTCTAGCCCTTTCTCCTCTGGACCCTCTTGTGTTGTATATTGTACTGCCTTATGACTCTGTGTTTGGACTTGCTCTTGCCTGGATATTAGCTCTCTGATTGAACCCTGGTGGTTTAGACCTTGATCTCTTATAGCCCTGCTTGTTGATTGCCTTTTCCTGGATTCTTGCGGTTTAACTGCACCCAGCTGGCCTAGACTTTGGACTGCCTTGTAAACCTGCTGTTGGAATTTACCCCGCCTTGGCCTTGCTTGAAGCAGGACACAAATATAGCACATATTCAAAAAGTTGTACAAATGCATCTATTTTAGCTTTGGGAGGGGGACAAGGTCTTGCACAGTGAGGAGAAAGGGGCATGAAAATAGAGTCAAGCAAGCAAGAAAATAGTATTGAACATCATTAACTCCAGTTGTGTTGAACTAAGGCCTTTGGGTTTTGAAGAAAGATTCCCTGGTCAACAAGGCTACAGGACAGGTTTGCCTGTTTTATCATCAAAACCTTGTCCTGAGTTGACTGGAAAGGTTCATATTTTGCTTTCACTCAAAGATCAGAGACTAGCTATACCTTGGCTGAAGGTGTAAAATTACGTTGAAGGCAGCCATGTTGTGACTGGGATTTAGTGAATAGTTGTATTGTATGATAGCCTTGAGGGCAAATGCATGATAGTGTAGCCTTGTAGGCCAATGTATTATTATACTTGTATTCAATACAGTTGAGCTGTACATTTTGCCTTTTGTGGTCTGGATTTCCGTTCCTAAATACATGGTCTGTTTAACCCTTTGAAAACCTTTAACACTGACCAGTGTCAGTGTATACGTAGAGAGATCAAATACCATTATATTTACAGAATATATAGAACACTGAGATGCATAGACCTTAAGGGTGCAATCCTATGCATGTTTAGACAGAGAAAAGGCCTACAACTCCCAGCATGCTCCAGCCAGCATAGGTTGGCTGGGGCATGCTGGGAGTTGTAGGCCTTTTCTCTGTCTAAATATGCATAGGATTGCGCCTTGAGTTGTTGAATGTGCATAAACATTTAGAAATTGTAAGACTGTGAACATAGCCCCCTCTTTTTCATAGCTTTTCCTATTCTTGTATGCTGTTGTCACCATGTGGTGAAATAGACAAGTCTCTTAAATGGTGGTATATACTCCTGTGTGTGTATCTGCTACATATGCAAAAGTGATGCACAGGTAGGTAGTTGAAGTGGTCACAGAGTTCCTTAAATTGCATGTTCCATTCCCATCGTCCTTTAAGGAGTCATAAAAGCAGGTTCTTCTCCATGAGTTCCAGCATTTCCAGTTCAAACTGCTGCAGTGGCAGATCTGGGTTATGTGGGGCACTAGGCAAAAGTATAAACAGGTCTATTTTCTTGGATGAAAATAGGAGATGCACACGAAGTCCGACTTTCTCACACATATGTTCCTTCCATGCTTCTCTATAGGCATATTGGCAAGCTGTTTCTTTCCTATTCTGGGGTTTTAAAACCTATTTTTAAAAGCTTTATTTGCTAAATAGCAACTATGGGGTTCTGAGGCAGCCATCTGTGTCTGAGACTGACATAGGTGTCTAAGCATCTAAAACAGGGGATGGGCCACATGCAGACACCTAGTGCAGCTCCTGCCACCTCTGAAATTCAGGGGGGGCCCCCCCGCAACTAAAATAAATAAATAATTGCAAACGAAATGTTGTCCAGAACTGCTACAGAGCACAAAGACTCAAAATTAGCTTGTTTGCAAGCTAATGTTGATCCTTTGGGAGTTTCATAGCTGCTATGCAGCCCCCAGAGGGTCAAAACTAACTTGAAAACAAGCTAATATGACCCTTTTCATGCTCTGTTGCAGCTCTGAGTATCTTTTTTTGTTTTGTCCCCCCGCCCATTTTTGGCACCCGGGGGTGTGCAGCCTGCCAGGGTGGGGGTGGGGGCAAAAATGAATGGCATGAATTGTAGTGTATTGGTTGCACATAGAGGAATGCTTAAAAGAATGCACAATTGTTAGGAGCCAAACAGAGTAAATAGCTGGAAGATGCCATTATAGCAATAAGAACGCTTAAAATAATGTTCCACATTTTAGATGTGCAAATGTTGGTGGTAGTTATGGCGTGAAGCTACTCTTCCATGTCTAGTTTCCTCTCCCTGTTACAAGCTTTCTTGGTCAGGCAGCTTGTCTCCATGTCCTCCCCCCGCCGCATGTCCTTCTCGTGTTCTAATCATACAAACCAGAAGCCTCATTTTGAGATAAGACTTGCCAGAAGTGGGCAAAGTATCTCTCCTTTAATTATCACCTGCCTCCTAGCAAGGAGAAAATGAGCTTTTTTGTGTACTTGATTAGCAAGTCATGGGGGGGGATGACGCCTAATGAGGCTAAACCTGATAAAAGGAGTATAGAGTTCTTGTCCTTTTTTTTGTTGGAGTCCTTCATCATTTTTATGTGCGGTCTCTCCGAATCTCGGTACCTCTTCCTGTCAGGGGAGAGGAGGAGAGTGTTGTATTCTCCAGTATTCTCTATGTGGGAATAGCTTGCTACTTTGAATAAAGCACAGGCTAGATAGATTTGTGGTGCAGTTTTATTTTGTTTTCCTTAAGTATCTTTTGCTTCCCTTTAATGTCTCTGGATGTTTCTCTTTTAATAAACTTTTTTTTCTACTTTGGACTGGAGGTGTGTAGTGTGGGTTACTGACCAAGATCCAAGAGTTTCTCTCACTATGTGGCCTAACCACTCAGTAACACCAGTCTAGGTATCTGGACCTGGGTCTTGGGGAGGGAGGGAACGTGCGCTTAGATGAGTGCAGCTGGATGCTCCTTCAACCCTCAGGCGAGTATATCTGGGATCTTCCCAGCTCAGAGCTATTGGAAGAGTCAGTTAGCATTGTTTAGTTTAAACTGAGCAGTTAACAGGTGCGTGCTCCATTACCATATTAGTAACAGTTGAGAGAAGTATATATATTTGTTTGGGGCAGGGTATTGATTTGAACCCTTAAATGTCTGTGCAAAGCTGTAGAATAAAAGTGGACATGAGAGTCACATGTCGCTGTACACCTCTCACTCTAGTTGCCACCTGCTCATGACATCACAATTTCACTTCCCAGCAAAAGGCTGCCCATAGAGCAGCAGGGAATGTGAGGATGAGGCGGGGGGAAGCATCATTATATAAAGCCAAAATGATAAAGTCTGTGCGTTTCTCATTTATAACAGTAGTGCTCAGCTTCTTCTATTCCTACGTAAAATCTCAGCAATAATTTTGCAACATAGCTCTAGATCTAATGGCAAAATGATAATGAATGATGACAGTTCCAATTGCTCATGCAAGCTGGTAAGTATTGTGTGAAGAGAAGCTTTTCTGTTTGTTAACCGCCTCCTAATCTTTAGATGGTTGCCCTGCTTCAGGTGAGGCCAAGTCAGGGCAAATTCCAAGAGCAGGTTTACAAGGCAGTCCGAGGCATAGTGCTAGAATCCAGATAAGGGCAATCAACAAGCAGTCCAAGGTCTAAACCAGTAGGATTCAAGCAGAGAGCTAATATCCAGGCAAGAGCAAATCCAAACTCGGCGTCATAAAGCAGTCCAGTGTCCAACACAAGGCGGTCCAGAGGAGTAAGGACTACAGAACCAAGGAGAATGCAAGCAAGGCCCAGAGCTGGTACAAAGCCACTGTTCCAGCACTGCTCTCTGCTTAAGACAGAGGCATATAAGCCTGAGCTCCTAGAGCCCCACCCAAGGCTCAGCTACAGGTCATTACAGGCATTCTGGCAGAATTCTTATTCACGAGGAAGGCCTTGCTCATGAGGTGGCCTCTATTCCTGAGGTGTCATCTTCTGCAAGCATACTCTCCTTCGCCTGGCTTCTATCCTAGCCTATATCGTTAGGTGCTGGTGTTCGCGGGCTAGGTGGCACCTCAGCATCCCCACCTTAGAAGCTGAGCTCTCTGTCTTTTGAGGAAGTGGATCTGAACTCATCCCCACCCCCCACCCCAAGTGCCCAGGACTGCTTTGGGCAGCCCTGGGGACCTCTGAAGCAACCTCTTCCCTGGGAACGTCTGGTTCTGAGGGCTCTAGATTGTTCTCTGATGAGTAACCCCCAGGGGAATTATGACAATGGTGCTCAAAGTGACGGTGCAGAGTTTCTTAAAGCAATTAAAGAAATACACTTTACTTACATTGATGTCAAAGCCCAAACATCCATTGATTAATAGATCTGGGCTCCACCTGTTGTAGTGGACTCAATTGCTAATTATCTGGGACATGATTGTGTTCAAACTTGCCCAGTACTGAAAGGCTTTTCTAGATATTCCAGTTAAAGTTTTGTTTGTCTTCACCTGGAGTGCCTGGTCTCCATCTCCAAAACAGTGTGATCACTATATGTAGGAGTGATTCTTGGCAGTGATGGAACCTTGAAAGCATAGGTTTGATATGTAGCTTGTATATTAAGACTGAAAGTGTCCTTAAACGGTTTGGAACCAAGTTACTTGAAGGACCGCCTTCACCCATATCAGCCTGCCCGCACTTTAAGATCAGAAAGAGAGGCCCTTCTGATTTGCCCACCCGTGAGAGAAGTCAGGTGCGTGACTACACGTGAGAGGGCCTTCTTTGCAGTGGCCCCACACCTTTGGAACAAGCTGCCATTGGAGGTCTGCCATGCTCCATCATTGCAGACTTTGAAGAAGGCCTTGAAAACATATTATTTTACTTTGTCCTTCTCTTGATATGACTGCTATTGTTGCTGGTACTGCAGTTAAAATTGTTGCTGGTTTTATTGTTGGCTTTTGTTGTTTTTATTTTTATGTTTTTATCACTTTTAATATTTTAACTGTTTTTATGTATTTTATTGTTGTTAGCTGCCTTGGGAGAGCTTGGCCCTGAAAGGCAGCCAAAAAATATTTTAAATAAATAAATATATAAAGTGCTAGGCAATACCACAAAGGCCTGTAGCCAAAATTTAGCTAGTACGTTTGGCTGAAATTCAGACATTTCACTACCTGTTTGGCCACCCTTGATTCCTTTGCTCCCACAGTCTTTGCATCTTCCTGCTCTCAGTCTACCAAGAGCACATCACATTGGCTCTCCTACCTAGGCAGTGTGTGAGGTTTTCCCGCTTTCTTTTTAACCCTACCTTTCTTCAGGTCTGTACCCTCCCTTTCAACCCTATTTTCTTGAGTCACTGTCCACTCCACCTGTATTTCTTCCAAATCCATTTTTCTCAGCCCACTCTGTTCTCCTTTCTTCAGCCATCCGGGTTTTTCCCAATATCGGTATTTAGAAATGAGCCACTGATCCTATGAGTGGTTTCCCATCAAAACCATTTTATTTATTTATTTGCATTGGAAAAATTATGAATGGGCCCTCTGGCAGTCTGCTGGATGGAGTCTTTGGCCCCCCAACCCATTTGAGTTCAACGCCTTTGTTGTCGTGTATCCCTCAGTGTAAAATATGCAGCTGTTTCTTTTCTATATATACTGATCATTAATTGTTGCAACTATACAGAGCTTTTGGGACCTGGTGCACCCTTTCAGGTCTTAGTAACTGGATTAGCAATCAAGCCAGCGTTTCTTGTGATATTAATAGGGGCCCAAAGAGTTCATTTTAATCAAATGTTTCTGACAGAAGTTCACAGAGTGCAGCAGGAAAACACTTGCTTACTAATCCCCACATGTACAAAGTCTACTAATCTAGGATGTTTAAGTTTGGGTTTTTAAATCTAAACTCTGAAATGTAAAAAGCAAGTGTAAATTATATGACAGTGGATGGGCATAAGGGTGGGTCTGAGGTTCTTTCCAAATCCTAAATATTATTCTTGATAAATATTATCAAGATGCTTCTTATAGATGCCGGATAGCATTGTAGCTTATGAACCTTTCCCCTTCCTAAAGTGCGAGGGAGAGTACTAGTTTAAAGAACCACGCTGGTGGGAGGACTGGCTTCAGAGACCATAGCTCTTTTGAAACTATTTCCTCCTTCTCATCCATGATCTCTTCCCCCACTTCCCACCACTATCGGTCCCCACTTATTGTTGCAGTTAAAACCGCACAGGATTGCCAGATATGAAGATATTTTCTGGCTATTGGAGCAAGGATGAACTTGCAAAATCAAATTGCACAGATCGTGAATTTAAGGACTGGTAGATTGGTATTCTTCCTGAGATCAGATTAACCCCTCCTGGCATGCAACAATCCAAGAGGTTGATGGTAAACATTGCAAAGAGCAAGATTCTGTCTAAATATATCCTCCCATCTGCTTGCTAACACATTCACTTGAAGCCTTTTTGTACCGAGAAATGGAGGAGGACCGCACTGGTTTATGTTGGAGACCAGGGATGCTTCCAGACGAGGCTTTTATGGTGCCATCACCCTGCCTCGTTCATGGAAGTTTACAGGGAGTCTAGATGATGCCATCTTTTACCCATGACCCACCTGTGTTTTCTTACAGCTTTTCCTGTCTTTTCCTTCAAAGCAGAAAATACCTTAAGAAGAAACAGACAGAACCGCTGCACAGTGCCTCCTGATTGCTACTGTCAAGAGCCCTCCATCTTGAAGCACCCATAGCTTTGCTTTTTTTGGTATATTTCAGTTAAAAGAAAATTAACTTTTCTTTATCCTCTTCTAGTTCTTCACCAAAAGATATTGATGACGAGCATCCTTTGCCTGCTTGCAATCAGAATCCCACAAAAGAAGTAAGAAGACGGCAAAATTCAAGTCAAGGTTCCCGAGGTAGCGATTCCTCCAGAACATCCAGAAAAAGCTTCAGACTAGATTATAGGTTGGAGGAGGATGTAACAAAATCCAAGAGAGGTAAAGATGGGAGGTTTGTCAACCCGTGGCCAACATGGAAATCACCATCTGTGCCAAATTTTTTAAAGTGGACTTTTATGGAAAAGGACAACAGCAAGGTCCCATCTTCAAAGCAGGTAAATATTGAATACAACTATTGAATACATCTGGTCATGCTAGAAGCATCCCAAGGACCCTTCACACATCACATTTTTTTAGGTGTAAAGATGGCTGAAACACACACTTAAAAATAGTAAGGGTGAATGTGACAAGTCCTGTATCATCACAGGAACAGTCACAAAGATGAGACAAAGATTTGCTGCAGTTGAATGTAGACTTAGTGTAATATAATGTGTGAAACTGTTCTAAATGCTGTTTTCAAGAGCAGTTGATTTTTTAAATTTGTGAGACCCCAAGGCTTGCTGCTTGCAGAAGATCTTGTGGATCTACAAATGCATTTGTGAATACAGTTGGCCCTCAGATTAGCCCTGGGCCATAGGTATACTTTAGTACAGATAAAATGTACAGCTATAAACATTAAAGAGGTTAAACAGACTACCTGACCTAAGTGCGTAGGACACCGCTTTATCCCGAGTCAGACCATCGGCTGATCTAACCCAATATTGCCAATACTGATTGGCAGCAGCTCTCCAGACATTTTTTTCTTTTAAACATGCATGGAAGCAGCAGGTAAGAAAGGGTTCGTCCTCCACCTTTGTGTGTTTTAAAATGAAATTTTAAATACGTGTATGTATTTGAAATATGTGTATTCTATAATTGATGCAAAGTGCATATATCTGATAAATTTGAATGTGCATATATTTGATAAATAAATAAATATGGTGTTATTTATACCCAAATACAAAGTAACTTGAGCGAATTGGTCCTGAGAACAGAGTTGTAAGCAATACTTGGGCATCTGCAGTAGGGTCCTGATGCACCGTGTACCCTCCCAGTAAATTACACCACTGTTTATGTTGCAAACAGATTTAAGGATCCAGATTAGCCCAGGACCTCTTCGGAGTGAGAGCATCCTTGGTGGTTGCCTGGAAATGCCCAAAGTGTGTGTGTGTGTAATTCAGAATTAAGGCAATTCCTGAATCTCTCTTAAGGTACAGTTTAGACCAGCCTTCCCCAATCTGGTGACCTCCAGATGGGTTGGACTACAACTCCCATAATCCTCCCTATCTGTCTGGATTCTTCAGCATAGGGCAGGCTAGACCTCTTAAAGAAACAACTAGCATGTAATCTTATGTACTGTGTCCAGTTCTGTGTACCACATTTTAAGAAGAATGTAGACAAATTGGAATAGGTTCAGAGGAAAACAGTGAAAATGGCAAGCAGTATAGAAAACAAGTTCTGTGAGGAAAAGTTGAAGAAACTGTATATGTTTAACCTAGAGAAGGAAAGATTTGAGAGGGGATGTGGTAGCACTCTTCAAATATCTGAAGTTACAAAGCTGAGGGCAAAAGCTTGTTCTCTGCTGTGCCAGAGGGCAGGACTTGATCTAATGAGTTTTAGTTACAGGAGGGTAGATCTCAGCTGAACACTAAGAGAAACCTATTAGTGGTGAAAGCCGTTTGATGATGGAACTAATTCCCTAGGGGTGGATGGACTCTCCCTTGTTGGAGGTCTTCAAGCAGAAGTTGGAGAGCTATCTGTTAGAGATATTCTAGCTCTAGGTTTCGGCTAGATGGCCTACAAAATGCTTTCCGACTGTCATTCTTGCCACAAGGGTGCACATGAGGAAACATATACATCTGAATTGGAAGAGACTACAGAGTTGGTTGAGGAAAGTAGGAATTAAAATGCTATCCACAGAAACAACCCATAACAGAGCTTGAGGTATCTATATCATACCTGGTATGATACCTGGAATGAGTTGAGGAACCGAACCCCCCTCTCCCTCTACCCCATTCATCATGTGTTGCCTTTTTAACACAAGCATCACATTTACCATTCTACTTGGCATATGACATAAATTCTTCTCTGCATTAATAAGATTGGGGCTTGTGTTCCATCAGCCTGAAGGCATTTTTATGCAGCCTGCGGTCTTAGGTAGGATAAAGTGAATCCTCTCTCTTAAAATTCCACTCTTCATGAATACAAAGAAAATCCTGAAAGCAGGATAGAAACATGAATCTAACTTTTGATTCTGTTTATTTCTATGGAAGATATGTACTCCACCTTTCAATCAAATGATTCTCAAGGTGGCTTACAAACAGCAGGCAACAATACAGAATTCATATGCACAGACACACCCTAACAGTCCTTAAGCCCCTGGCCAAGAAATGGGGCCAGAACTTGCTTCCGTTCAGTTCTGCAGTCCCAGGGCCACTGACATCTTGAGCAGAGTGATCTTTCTAGTGAGAGCAGAGGGGAAGCAAAGTCCCTGCCGCTGCTCCTTCTCTGGTCAGTGGATGGGGCTAGGCTGATCTTCTCGTTGCCTTCCTGGGAGGCAGGGGTGGAAACTCCCAGTGGTCCTTGATCTCCTCCCCTAGCTGGTGGCAGAGGCCAGAATGTGCCTCCCATCAGCTCTGCAGTCCCAAGCCAACTCTTTCGCTATCAGTATTGGGTCTTGTGGTAACTCACACTAGACAGGAATGATGTAGATTCCTATGATGCTAAGAATGGTTTCCTATATTTGACCATTTGTGTGAATTTTAAGGGGATTAACTGTGGTCTAGTACACTGGGTATTTGTTTAAGCGTTGCGGCTTGCAAGCTGGAACATTCCAACAGCCGTGTCTGCTTTAGCATGCTGCATGTAGGCCACTACATTCCATATTGCCCCTTCAGAAGATGGCCAGGGTCTAATTCTGCTGTTGATCATTGCAGTCGGAAATAGGTTTTGGAGGACATATTCATGCTTAAGGGGGATTATTGTCCCCTTCATTGTGTGTTTTTAAAGGGTCCGCTTATTGTCTATAAATCTTGAAACTGGTGTCTTCCTTTTGGAAGCTGATTTCATGCCCACCTGTAGTTCATTTTGGTTGATATGGGGTGCCTTTGCATATGGGTGTTTGGATGAGAAGAACATTTGAGTGTAAGCATCTGGACTATCTCAGCTGAGTGTTAGGATGGTTTGTTCTGAAGTGGTTTTCCTTTTATTTTGTGGTGTTAAAGCCTTACTCCCATTGCATAAAATTGGCTACTTACATTGGTATGTGCTTGGGTTGGTGTTGTGATCACCAGCATACTGTGCAACTACCAGTATGCATAGCTGACCTGTTATACCAATTTCAGATTTTTATGAATTAGAGAAGTACCTATCAATATGATGGGCTGCATTCACTTTCTCCATAAAAGTGTGTTCCTTCTGTTGGCTGCTTTTGGATAAAACAAGAGGGCTGTGCCCAGGGGCATATTTGAGATTTTTTGTGGGGTGGAGGGAGAAGCCCCCACCCCATACATGGTAATGGCAAAAAAAGAGGGCCATAATTTCCCCCGCCGTAACATTTTTCTTGACTGTGCTCCCCTAAAATTCTCACATGGAAGTGAACATGAGATGTACTGCCCTACTGACAGGTGAGGAGGGATAAAAGACATGAAGAGCCCTGTGAAGAATGGAACATGGATCTTTGTGCACAGGGATCCATTGGCTTCTTCCTCCAGGATCCTTGTCATGCTATCTTAAGAGAAGAGGGTGGCCCCATACTGGGAGCCCAGCATGACCAGAAAAAAAACACAGCATATTTAAATTAAATGTTTGATTTTTCTGGAGCCTTTGACAGTTTAAGGATACATTCTGAGCATTTTGCCAACAGCTGCATTGCTCCACTAAGTGACGTCGGATTAGAGAGCTTCAGCTATTGGGTGGTATAGAAATGTAATAAAGTAGTAAGTTCCAAAATCTTAAGCCAATTCATTAATCCTGCTGAAGGCAGCCGTGTTTCTCCTAAATTAAAACTGATTTTTCACATCAAGGATTGTTAGCCTAGATAGATTTAATAGCTCACACTGTTCCCATAGGCAGCTGTATCCATGGCCAATTTGTTATTGGTGCCACCTTTGAAACATCTGTCATGGCCTTTGCACTCTAGGTGTTTTGAGTCCAGTTACGCTGGCATATTTCTTCCAGTGTGCCAATACTAAAATAGAATAAGTTTAATTGCCTGGGTTTCTGTTTAAAGAATTTATAGTGGAACATACTTTAATGTGGACTTGTACATTGCTTTCAAGACTTTCTGATTTAATTAATGCTGCCTGATTACTTGGGAAAGGGTATACTTCTTGCTTGAGGTTCAGCATCTAGAGGGAAGAGCTCTTTGAACATTCCATGAAACGAAGTTATGGAGAAAAAGTTGTCATAATCAGAGTGCAGAATGTCTGTGTATATGTTTTTAAGAGCTTGAATATGCTTCTGAATCCCTTAGGTTTATTGTGCTATTGAAATAAAATATTTTTTTCTTCTTAGGAAAGGTTTGGTGTGCCTTCCTGAATTATTAAATCTGTTCCGCATTTTAACAAAATGAAGACAGTTTGGAGAGCAAATCATATTAAACAGGATATGCAATTTGGCCCTGGTGAATACCTAAGGTTCACATTTGTTTCATTATTCATATTTCATAATTTTGTTTCATTCTGCTCTGAGGTTTTTAATCTGAAATTGGAAAATGGACATATTACTCTTCCACAGTAGCCATCTGTGGGGATAAAGCAGCCTAAATTTAAAAGATAATAAATGCAACCTTTCCTATCTTTCTGTTGAAAATAGTGGTTGCCTGAATGATTCTTGCATTTTAATTTCATCCAAGACTTTTCAGTTAATTTCTGCAGCTGTATTTTTTTAAAGCACTGAGGTGGAATTTATGTTTGTGGAAATTAATTCACATTAGGTCTGGATTGGAAAGTGAAGAAGAAAATATATAAAAAGTTGGTGAAGTGTGTGTATGTGAATCAGCTAACATGATTAGTGGTTTGAATAAGCTTCTCTGTGAGAGGATGTTGTGACTGATCTCATAATAACCAAACTGGGATCTTATGGAGGAAAAGGCAAAACAATACTCTTATTGATATACTTTTCAAATAAACTTACTTCTACTGTTGTGGCACTGTACATGAGTAGGTCAAGTTTTAAATTCCTCCCCCCGCTTCCAGTCACCCCTCCAATTCACACCCCTGCATGGGGGTTACATTTATTTATATATTTTTAAAACCCTCTATTGGTGCCAGTGGAGGATTTTTCTTTTTTTAGCCCCCATGCGGGGGGGGGGGGGAGTGTCCAGGTGGGAAAGGTTAAACCTTCAGTAGCCACATATGGTGGTCGTCATCCAGATTGGGGCCCTGTGCGCTTACACTGAGGTAAAAAAAGTGAGGATCAGCTGCACTCTACATATTTAATGTTACCTGTAGTTTCATATGCTGCATGTACTGCTGGGGTGGATTTTCTTACTTAACTACCAATGTATCCTTGTTGACCTCAGAGTATACCAATTTTGCGCACCCTGGTTCTCAAGAGTATGAACTTGATTACTGGCGTTAAGATCACATATGGTTTAAAACGATGGCCTTGTAGGCCATCCCTACTATTCTATTCTATGAAAACCTTTAGGGTGCCTAGTGTTATCCAGTTGGCCTCCTTCATTAATGAACGGTTTGCTGTTCCCTGCATGGTGGGACACCACATCACCATGGGTGCTTTCTTAGTGGTATTGCACAAAGATATATAAGTTATTCTGATAACGGTATGTGCGATAGGATGTCCCATTGAACCCTCATTGTTCACTTGGTCAGATGTTCTACTTTTAATACCTCATGTTATTATCTTTAAATATGTTGATGGCTTCTTGGTGTGTGCCTTAATACAAAAAGAAGAAGAAGAAAGGACAGTAATAAAATACAAGATAGAAATTGCCACATAAACATTGCTGGTGCAACCTTTAAGGTCCTAAAGTTTGTTGCATTGAAATGGCAAAACATTGTTCACTGTGCTCCTATTCAGAGAGCAGAAATGTCATTCCAACTGTTTATTAAGTACACACAAAATACTGGTGAGTCATGTTTGAGGCATTGGTACTGGCTCTATGTGTTTATCAATTAGGATCCTCCCAAATTTATCATCAGTAGTTTCATATGACTGATTGGTTCAACAAATAATATATGCATACAAGAATTCCAGTGGATTCCTTTGTATTATGCAGCATATATAACCAGTAATAATGAATGTATTCTGAAAAATGAATTTCATACTGAAAATGAGCTAAAAATAAAACGTTCTTTTGAATGTAGAGGTGGTCTTCTAATTCAGGAAAGACTGCCCAAAACAAAATAATTGTATGGCAATTTACACATAATACATACAGACACACAACACAGCCCTCTGACAACATTCATATGAAACACACAACAAATAATATTGTTAGCTGCAGCTTGTTTTTTCATTTGCTGAAATCTTTGTTGTTTTTTCCCCGATAAATTTTGGTTCTTCTCTGTTTTTCCCCCACTTCAGTAACTGCTTAGTATAGTCTTCCTTGAGAACCTAGAATCATCCATTTCTGCTTGCTTGTCTCTAAGAAAAGAATTGAGAAGCTACAGACAGAATGAGACCTCTCCTGGCGATCATTTTCCCTAGCAATCACTTCTGTTGCTGGGGAAATGACACATTCGTAGACTGATGGTAACGATCCATTGCTCTAAAACCCAAAATACAATCGTCTACCTCAGTTGGGAGAACAGCCCCCTGTATTTCCTTAATGGGACCTCCTGTCAGGATTGATTCTGAGCGTATGGAGATAGTTAGCAGTTCAGATTCAGAAGGGGAGCAGCAAGAACCAGGGGAGGGATCTTCCCCAGCCAGTTCAGATATGGTTAGGCGTGCTTCTCAGGATGCTAGCACCCAGATGGCTGGGCCTGAAGCCCTCCCCCCCCCCCCGTGAGAATCCAGGAGGAGGAGGAGAGCACGGGGCGTGACCTGAGGGATGCTAGACTGTGGTGCAGAGCGAAGCGGGAAAAGTTAGAGGTGGAGCTCCGATGGTTGACCCGGTTGACAATGCGTGAGGGTCGACATAGAGCATCACTGGATAGGAGGGGTTTCCCTCTTTAAGTTATTCTAGCCAGCAAGTCCCTGTTCAAACTGCCAGCAATATCATAGTCCCCATTTGGATTCCCTGCTGTTATTCCTTTGTAGCCTGAGAGTCTTCGGGGATTTGCATCTGTAATGAACCTGTTGATAGTGAATTAAAGAGGTGAGACTGAAGCCTCTCTTCTTGTGTGTGTGCATGAGGAAGATGGGGGCCAAGGGAACATGACACCTACCAAGACTAAGAGTTCCAGGATCCTGCGCATTTCTCTCCTAGTGGCACCCACCCTTCTTGGCTTTAAATCCCCTTTAGCACACACACTCAACACCTGTTTCTTCACCTCTTCTGTGCCCATATTTTCCATATCCACCATGCCTCCAAATTTAACTACCTGAAGTACCTTCATATGGCTCGTTTTTAATCATCCCTGTCATCTCTTTTCAAAACCTCTATACCACATAAAGTGTCCAGTTCGAATTTAACATCTTTCAATTTAATTCTTAACCCTTTCATAATATTTTTGCAGTGAGTGCAGTCATGGGAGTTTTGCCCTATTTCCAGAATCACAACTTTCTGCAATGCATCCCTTTCTTCTTGTATCTCCTTCAGTTGCTTTTCTGTCTTCTCCTTCTCTCCTATCCTTTCCTCTATGCTTATATTTGGGTCTTGTCCTGATCCAGGGCAGCCATTAATGAGGTCACCATGCCATCAGCATAGATTTTTTCCTTGTTTTTCCTTATCCAAGCTATCTCTTCCTTGTTCTGATTCTTCCTTAAGCTTTAGTTGATTGACAAGAAGATGCTGTGTCGTTTTGTAGCGCAACCGGGCACCAGCCACAAGTTGCTGTTTATGTTCCAAAATAGGATATACCTGGCAATACGCCTGAAGTTTGTCAGCTTGGTCTTGGAAAATAGTAATATTCTGGACTGCATGCAGTTGTCAAGGATAGAAAAATCAGTCAATCCATTTTTTCTGTAACATAGAGCAAA
Organism: Heloderma suspectum; assembly: GCF_057233095.1. Lineage (NCBI taxonomy): Eukaryota > Metazoa > Chordata > Lepidosauria > Squamata > Helodermatidae > Heloderma > Heloderma suspectum. The sequence continues at coordinate 106,236,352 of NC_139464.1, forward strand.
AGTTCCCTGAAGCTACCTACCACTATGGCAGCCCAAAAGGAACTATTTTAAAAATTGGGATGACTTTCACTGCTCAAAATTAAGCTGATATGGGGAAGGGGACATATTAGCATGGTGTTTAGTATTTTTGCTGAGGAAATGCACCTTGATACCTTGAATGGGAAAGGTTAAAAATCTCCGTAAATAAATAATCCTGCCCCTATTACTCATTTTTGCCATAAGTTGCTACAGATCTTCTGAGACAACAGTTATGCTGAATAAGGCTCCAGTTGAAAAAGTCTGTCTTGGGCTACAGAAGATCCAGCTCTAAGTGCTGTATGCTCTCTGAAGGCCACTCTGAAGCAGATACTGTCTACACATTTTCAGCTCTGCTAGCAACCATGGAAGCTGGAAAATATTTCCTTAACGAGTTTTATGCTGTAATTCTTGGCACATGCTGGGGAGTAAGGCCTACTGAAATCAGTGGGACTTACTTCTGAGTAAACATACATAGAATTGGGCTGCTCATTTAATACTGGAGTCTCTGCTGGCCCACAATCTTAAGCATACAGAAGTGCCTGTATTTCAACTGTTAGGAGCTGATCAGGAGATGGGCTGTGCTTTTGTCCTGATAGCTGTTTGTTTATTAAATTTATGAGTCGCCAAGCACTTTCTCAAGCCAAAGTTCCATGCCTTCCTCCTCACTTTTGTTTCTTCATCGTTCCCCTCTGCTTACCCTGCCTTTATTCATTAATTTGTTCTGATGTCACAGGGAACCTCTTATTCTTGCAAGTCAACCAGCTGTATGGCCTTAGGTTTACAGGCCCTCCCACCCCCGGTGACCTAGGGACGCAGGCCCTAAGTGTCTTTCTGGATGCCATTGACCTGGTTGTCCTGATGACATTAAGGGCCTTAGAAGCCATCAGGCAGCTGATGGCTTAGGTGCAGTGGGGAGATCTTCAGTGAGATACATGAACAACTTCGGTCTACATTAAACAGTGTTTGAGTGTATTTAATCCATGGACTTTAAAATTACACCTTGTTGGTGCAGACTGGTTGAACAGCATTTCTGGCTGAAGGCTCCAAGAGACAGACAATACTTTTTGCTTGTAAGAGGGATATACTTTCTGATTTTGCCCTTGTTCTTCTTTTGCCAGGAACTTGACAGAGAGCTTCCGGTGTTAAAACCTTATTTTGTCCAAAACCCCGAACAAGTTGGAAAAACCGGAGCTGGTATACGAGTAACATGGCTTGGGCATGCATCAGTAATGGTGGAAATGGATGAACTTACATTTCTTACTGACCCTATCTTCAGCCAGCGGGCTTCTCCAGTACAGTTCGGGGGTCCTAAGCGTTTCCGAGGACCTCCGTGTACAGTAGATCAGCTCCCGAAAATAGATGCAGTGTTGATCAGCCACACTCATTATGACCATCTGGATTTCCACACTGTAATGGATTTAAATAGTCGCTTTGGTAGTGACCTGAGATGGTTTGTGCCCCTGGGTCTCTTGGACTGGATGCAGAAATGTGGCTGTGAGAATGTAATTGAACTGGACTGGTGGGGAGAAAACTGTGTTCCTGGTCATGATGCAGTTACATTTGTATTTACACCTGCTCAACACTGGTCCAAGAGGACTGCAACAGATGACAACAAAGTTCTCTGGGGAAGCTGGTCCGTCTTAGGACCCTGGAATAGGTTTTTTTTTGCAGGAGATACTGGCTATTGTGTTGCATTTGAGGAGATAGGAAAGCGATTTGGACCTTTTGATCTTGCAGCTATTCCCATTGGAGCATATGAACCAAGGTATGTAAGCTGGAGCCTATGACCCAAGGTATAAAATTACCACTGTTTACATACCACCAATAATGTGCTGGATGTACCAACAATAGGGAGCGACAGGGCCCTTACAATGAGAGCTCACAATCTAAAGACAAAGGCGAGAGGAGAGGCTAGGTCTTGATGGACAAGGGTCTGGTGGAGGTTGGCTGGCAGCAGATATATAGCAAAAATCAAAGTAATTTATGAGAAGACAGGGAATTTATGGAGAAATTTTGACTTGAGAGGCAGCTCAGAATAGAGAAACTGTTCTTGGCAACATGAAAAAAGGGAACAAAATGGACAAGTAAGAGAAAAGAAAAAAAGAGAAAAGAAGCAGCAAAAAGGGCAATACAGGGAAATAAGTGTGCTAGTGTACTTCTGCTAGCTTCAGTGTAATAGGAAAGGAAAAATGTTTATCTCTGTTTTGGTAGGTGGTTTATGAAATACCAGCATGTGGACCCTGAAGAAGCAGTAAGAATTCACATTGATGTACAAACAAAGAAGTCTGTTGCAATTCACTGGGGGACCTTTGCTTTAGCAAATGAGGTAGGTATGAACTAATTACTAGTGCAACTATGGATGTTCCGTTCAAAATGGTAGAGTCCAGAACAGTGTGTCCCCATCTTTTGATAACAGGATTTTATCTGAATTAAAATACGAGGCATCCTTCACTTCTGTCACCGCAAACAGTTTTCTTTTAACATGTGTACAAATTACTCAGCCATAGAGGAGTCCATCGCCTGTGTTTCAGCATGAGTCCCTGTTCTGTGCCTCTTGACTGGAAGGAAGCCAGCCCAGAACATTAACTCAAACAGAGATGGAATAGGTAGCCTTTCCTGAGGACTGGTAATTCTTCTGAACTGGATGTGATTAGTTCACTTAATCACACCTTATGGAGAGAGAATTACCTGTCCTTAGTGGGGGCCAATCAGAAGGAAGCAAGGGCAGAATAATGGGCTGTCTCCTTTGCAGGTATGTATTTTGGACTCAGATTTATTTCTTATGGTACACTAGTCAGGCCGAACATATATTTTGTGAATTACTAGTCTAGGAGCTGTAACTAAACTATGGCTACAGTTTTCAAGCCATTTGAAATGCTGACTAGAAACTGGTTTGAGGTTTGAGTATTGTGAGAGAGGCTGTCGATTTTATATGTAACTGAAGAAACCAGAGTGTACATAGCCTTGTACTCTTTAGTGGAATCCTTATACAGTTAGTTGCATCTCATCAAAACTACTTTGTGTTTTTCTAAGTAGTTTTACTTTGGCTTAAAATTTCACTAGGCAGCTTCTTTAGTTTGAAGACGGTTTCCTAAACAAGAAAAGAGAGCATTCTGTCTCAAAACTCTCATCATGCATATTTACTAGTCCACAGCTTTCTGTCACAATCTAGCATGACCCAGAAACAACCCAACAACTCAGGATGGGGTTTTGCAGATAAAGGGCAGGGGGCTATGCCTATAGGAATGGAGTTGATTCTTGATGGCTGAGGTCACCAGGGCAAGGAACAGGTTTAGCCAAGTGCTTCTCTTTAATTCCTCCCATGTAAGTGAATGGCTGCAGTCACTCCTATGGGGAATAGTAAAGTGGTGTTGCAAGAATGGCAAAATCTGCCCTCCACTATCATTCTAATGAACAATCTCTTTCTAAACACATGCACACTTCCTGCCTGCCATAATGATAGCCATTGTGCTAATTATATTTATAGGGCAGTTCAGCACTTCTGTTTGGGCCCAGTTTTAAAAGTGCGGATTTGGAAGCATAAATCAACCATGCTTGTGAAATCCCTGCACTTTACAGTAGACATTGAAGAAGGACTCTGAAGCCCACAAACCCTCTCACACCTTCTTTGCACACTACTTTCAGTACAGAGATTCAGAATGCTGATTTATTTATTTAATATAGTTATATCCCACCTTTTAGATTTTTTTTTCTTACAAGGGGGCTTATAATATGTAAATTAAACCATATATAACAATAAAAGAGGATATGTGTCTGTCTGTTAGTGCCAAGACTGAAAACTAGACCCCTGAAACTTGGCATGCATACTAAGAGAAACCTAGGGGTGCGCACTTCAGGGCAATTTGGTTTTTAGAACCCATTCATTAATTTTAATTAGTTTTAAATGTGCTTGCAGTAGCATCTTCCATCACTAGGGGCAGACTTCCCTAACCAGCACATAGCTTTGCAGTCGATACAGTTAGAAGCCACAGGAGATTACTAGACTGAGGGACAGAGTTAAATGCTTGCCCTCACCTGCTGCTGTGAGGCAGCCACCCTCAGGGGAGTGGAGTGGACAGACCCTCCATCGGGGTTGTATGGGTGCACCTGTGTAAATTTGCATGAAGGCTTTGCTGTATCAAACTAAGGGCTATTCCAACCTGTGGGAAGCTGGGTCCATTTGCTGGCAGCAATATTAAAAACATAATTAAAGCTAGTAACACTCAGTCACAATAAAATTAAATGGTGGCAGCCAGCAATAACACTAAAGCAGCACTCAGCCCAATAACCAAGAGACCAGAAAATATAGCAACACCACAATTATAGCAGTCCAAATAAAATGGTTCAAATTGTGAAAATGCAGCCGCAAATAAATTTATTTATTCATTACATTTCTATACCAATAGCTGAAGCTCTCTAGGCAGTTCACAACAATTAAAGCCATAAAATACCACTATACAGATTTTAATGCCCATTTAGAGGCCTGTAATGATGGAGCCTGTCAAATCCCAGTTGGAACAGACTTCCACAAATGTGAGGGTCACAGCTGAAAAGGCCTTTCTCTTGTGCCTGCCTTAATTTAATTAATTAATACTAATTCCTTTAACAGGCAGGCACAGAATCTAGGCCTTGAGCAAGTATCTCAATGTGCAGACAGGCTGATATAGGTGAAGGTGGTCCCTCAAGTAATCCGGTCTCAAACCTTTTAGGGCTTTCAGTGCCAACACTTCACATGGTGCCCAGAAATGCACTGGCAACCATTGTAACTGGCACAACGTAAGATTTGCATGTTCCAGCCTCCCAACACCTACCAGTACCCAGGCAGCCCCCTCACAGAGTGCATACCATAGTAACTGGTGTAGCCCATCCAGAATGTCACTAGTGCAGCCTTCCCCAAGCTAGTGCCCACCAGACATTTTGGGCTACAACTCCTATCATCCCTGACCATTGGCCATGCTAGCTGAGAGTTGGTCCAAAACATCTGGGGGACACCAGATTGGGAAAGGCTGGACTAGTACATGGGGAACTGAGGTAAGTTTTGACATCTCCAAATAGGCTCTCAGTTGACGTACCAGCCTAAGCTGGGGTAAAAAGCACTCCTGGCCACTGCTGAAGTGTTTGTGCATAGAACAGTTTGTCAAAGAGGATTAAGCAGTGGCTAAAGTCCATAAACCACTCAGGCTGGCATAACTGACTTTACCCAAGCCCAGTGACCTAATCTTAAATGATGGTGCAGCAGATCTCAAGTGCGGTGCTCCAATAATTCTGTCGGCATCATTTTTACTTCACGTGTTATGCCAGTGCTGCAGGCAGAAAGGCTGGCAGCAGTATTTATGACTGAGGTGCCTCTCTGATTTCTGTGAGCGTACTTGTTTTTGGTCCATCATTATACTAAAGACAGTAAGCCTGATATGGACACTATTTTACCCATTCATAAGCAGGAGCCACTCATTTACAATCATTTTAATGTATATGTAAATATGTATACTTGCCTGCACTGAAACTAGTCTTTTGGACTGGTGCTTGACAATTGCAGTTTTGGTAAATTCAAAGAAAGCACAATATGTAGTAATGACTTATTAGATTGCTGAGGATAATATTTACCCTTGCTAATATGTGGTTATCTAAGATCACAGTCTCCTGCTACCACGTTCATATGTAATGCTAAGCTATGGTTTGTTTAGCCTAATTGTGGCTTGCTTGACCATCTGAACCCACTTGGGGCAACAAACCATAGTTTGTTTTATGGCAGCAAACCACAGTGTGAAACAATGCTTTGTAGTTAGCTTCAAATCATGGCTTGATTTAACTGGAGTTTGTCGTTATGTCTAAACTCAGAATCCTGGTTTATTCCTTGTATGTTTCTATGCGTTGCCCCAGCCACTCACCAAGCAGCTAGAAAATGAAAACATTCCCCATGCTAAGCAATTTGCTGGTGGTTTTCCAGAAGTAGCCTTCCCTTCTCCTTCTGAACAGCTCCTTTCCCTCCCAACTCCTCCTGACAAGCCCCTCCCTCTCGAGCCACCCTGCCCACCTTCGCTGCTGCTGTGCAAAAAGAAGAAAATGTAAAAGGACTGCTTCCCACTTTACTGCAATCTCTCCAGGACTGCATATTAAAATGCAACAACTCTAACAGTCTACCATGATGTTTACATCTATGGAGGGTAAAGCAAATAACTCACAGGGAACAAAAGATTACTGACATTTTCAACCTCACAGTTTAGGCTTTTTCTTTCTGCTCTGTTGCTGGGACTCATGACTGCAAGGTAGTTATGACTTCATTGTCCAAAAATGGTTAATGAGGGGAAGTGTAGGCTTCATTTCATTCCAGGTGGTCCCCTGATGAATCACCTGTGTGGGCTGCTGATTTCATGAAAATCCCATTGGGCTGCAGGAAAAAGTCCTGCAGAGAAATTTCTACCTTTAAGGTAGTAGGAAAGGGTTTAGACGTTCTGGAATCCAGCCTCTGTTGGGCATGTTTAGGAAGGGAGGGAAACTTGTATGGCTTGGGGCATGCCAAAAGCTGAAGATCTCCAAGGAGGAGAATGTTTGAATTCCCTGCCCATTTTTTGTACCGGTCAGCTTGTACTGGTAAATGATCGTATGACATGGAGATGGCCAAGCCAGTGAAGATGATCTGGAAAGGCCTTTGGACATCAGCAGGCTACTGACAACATAGGAGGCATAACCTGGAGTTTATGTTTGCAGAGTGTGTTCTCTATGGCTGGTTTGCACCAAGGGTTCAACAAAGCACTGTGGCTTCTTTAATCTTGGCATGTGCAGGGTGCGATTTGCCTAATTACCTGCCTAGGTGCAGCTTCTCATGTTGTCTGAACCTGGGCAGCATGGCGTGTTGGAGGGGGAAACCCACAGATAACTCATCAACAGGCCATGGTTATTTGAGGGTTCTTTCCCCCCTCCAACAACCCTTGCTGCCTGGTTTTGGATGACATGACAAGCTGCACCTGGGCAAATAATTAGGCAAACCGTGCTATGCACATGCCAGGATTAACCAAGCCATGGTGCCTTGTTTAATCTAGGTGATCATGTGAACCAGATCTTTCACTGAGCTATGGGCACACAGCTTTCTAATATTTGTTAGGATTGGCTGTTAAATTATGGGAAAATACAGAAAGTGGCAGCAGTTTACAATAAACTTCCTTGACTGAAGGAGTTGTGGATAAAACACTGTGTGAGTACTGAATGTTACATGTGATTTTTCACAGCCACGAGCTGAGCAGATTTGTATATATAAAAGCTGCTTCCACAAGTGGTATACTCCTGGGTGTCCCAAGATTAGAGAAATGAAAGACCCTTTGCCCCTGCAGAAGACTGTTGGTTGAAAGGCAATGAGCAGTGTTCACATAACTAATACTTTCAAGTACCAGTCTGAGACTTATCTTTCTTCGTTCTTTTGGCTTCTTGGTGCTGCCCTTTTCTGGACACTGGCTGGGCTGCTAAGCCTTTTCCCTTGGCTTGCCACTCCCACACACTCTCTCCAGGAAATTTGCTCTAGGGAGAAAGTTGTTCTGAAACCTGGAGAGCCAGACCTTGTCTATTTCTGACCTAGGTGATCTTGTAGAGATTATAGATGGATTGTAGGCTCAGCTGCTCGTGCTGTGCCTTCAGTTGTTGTTCTCAGATCCTGCAATAGAGGATTAGGTCCACAGTACTTCCTGCAAACTATCACAGAAGCACAAGGTATGCTTGAAGGGGTAGCTCCATTTAGAGCTTGCACAACTTTGTAGATGTATTTCCACAGCAAAAAAAGATCTTGACTAATTTCACTGTAGCCAGAAATTCTCCTTTAATTTGGAAGAGCAAAATATTCAGTTAGTATTAAATGTAAATCTTTCTCAATAGCTTAAAATATGACTTATGACTGATATGGCTTGATTTCTCCACAGTACTACTTGGATCCTCCAGCTAAACTGAAAGAAGCACTTGATAGATATGGACTGAAAACAGAAGATTTCTTTGTCTTAAATCATGGAGAATCACGAGACATAAATATAAATGATGATGGATTTGAAGAAAAATCCAGTTTACGAACCACATCTGAAAGCAGTTAAGATTGATACATTTTTGTATAATTTTAAACAGGATTTTAAAGATTTCAGGTGTGTTTGTTTAATGATCTAACAACCCCTAAACCCTTGCATACCAGCCTTATAAAATGGCAAGTTTTTAACAAATGAATGAAATAACAACTCTGGATGGCATTAATCAAGCTATAAATGCCCTGTAAATAAGCAGTTAATTACATTGCCTGTGAAGTAATGATTTTCTTTTTAAAATGTGAATTTGTTATAGCATTACCAGTACAGGTCAGCTGCTGGGAATTAACTACTTAAGCTACTATCCAGAAGACCCAACAAGGCATGTGTGCTCAGTGGTTTTTGGCACAGCTGTTCCCAGCATTGAACTGCTAAGTATTTTTAAGCCCCTCTTCCCTCAGTTTAAAACGTGGCTTTCTAGTTCAATGCTGGGGGAATAATACTGAAAAACAAGATAAAAGCCCCACATGCATATGTGGATTCTGTGCACGTAGGTGTGGATACTGCAGCTTCCTGCCAGGAAAAGTGATCTCTTTTCTGCATGCATTTGGCCCCCAAGTTTGCTGTAGCAAATGTGTGAAATCTCCCACAACAGCAGACTGGGTTGCATGTATAGATGGGTGTGAGCTTCAGTACAGGGACCCACATGCACATTAGCCCACTGCATACATTGCTGTGCTTGATGTGAGGGGGCACTGCTGAGGTATTCCTTCACCCTCTCCCAGCAATCATCTGATCAGCAGGAGTATAGAGGATGATATCCATGAATGCAGTGGCATTAGAATACAAAACAGCACATTTCATTTCTACTGAACATTATGGTACCTGTGTGTTCATAGCTGGGTACTGGATAGCAGCCTTGTATGTCCCTGATAACCATGATAGTGCGGTCACTGAACTTGAGCTGGACATCCTAGAGAGTGAAATCAAGTGGGCCTCAGGAAGCATCACTTAACAACAAAGCTAGCGCAGATGACAGTATTCCAGCTGAGCTATTTAAAATCCTAAAAGATGATGCTGTTAAAGTGCTGCACTCAATATGCCAACAAATTTGGAACACTCAACAGTGGCCACAAGACTGGAAAAGGTCAGTTTACATTCCAATTCCAAAGAAGGGCAACGCCAAAGAGTGTTCAGACTACCGCACAATTGCGCTCATTTCACATGCCAGCAAGGTTATGCTCAAAATCCTACAAGTAAGGCTTCAGCAGCATGTGAACTGAGAACTACCGAAAGTACAAGCTGGGTTTCGAAGAGGCAGAGGAACTAGAGATCAAATCGCCAACATTCGCTGCATCATGGAGAAAGCAAGAGAATTCCAGAAAAACATCTATTTCTGCTTCATTGACTATGCTAAAGCCTTTGATTGTGTGGATCACAACCAACTGTGGCAAATTCTTAAAGAGATGGGAGTACCACACCACCTTACCTGTCTCCTGAGAAACCTGTATGAGGGACAAGAAGAAGCAGTAAGAACCAGACATGGAACAACCGATTGGTTCAAAATTGGGACAAGGCTGTGTATTGTCGCCCTGCTTATTTAATTTATATGCAGAGTACATCATAAGAAACGCCGGGTTGGATGAATCACAGGTCGGAATTAAGATTGCCGGGAGAATTATCAACAACCTCAGATACACAGATGATACCACCCTAATGGCAGAAAGCGAAGAGGATCTCAAGAGCCTCTTGTTGAGGGTGAAAGTGGAGAGTGCAAAAGCTGGTTTGAAACTCAACATTAAAAAAACGAAGATCATGGCATCTGGCCCCATCACTTCCTGGCATATAGAAGGGGAAGAAATGGAAGCAGTGACAGATTTTCTTGGGCTCCAAGATCACCGCAGTCGGTGACTGTAGCCATGAAATTAAAAGACGCTTGCTCCTTGGGAGAAAAGCTATGGCAAACCTAGACAGCATAGTAAGAAGCAGAGACATCACCTTGCCGACAAAGATTCGTATAATCAAAGCTATGGTTTTCCCAGTAGCAACATATGGCTGTGAGAGCTGGACTATAAGGAAGGCTGAGCGCCGAAGAATTGATGCTTTCGAACTGTGGTGCTGGAGAAGACTCTTACGAGTCCCCTGGACTGCAAGGAGGTCCAATCAGTCAATCCTAAAGGAAATCAACCCTGAGTGCTCATTGGAAGGACAGATACTGAAGCTGAAACTCAAATATTTTGGCCACCTAATGTGAAGAGAAAACTCCCTGGAAAAGACCCTGATGCTGGGAAAGATTGAAGGCAAAAGGAGAAGGGGATGGCAGAGGATGAGATGGCTAGATAGCATCACCGATGCAATGAATATGAATTTGAGCACACTCCGGGAAAGAACAGAGGACAGGAAGGCCTGGCATGCTATGGTCCATGGGGTCACGAAGAGTCGGACACGACTTAACGACTGAACAACAACAACGTGAATTCAAGCATTTCCTTGGAAGTAAGTTGCACTGAAATTGATATATTTTGGTAGCTGTGATTAGGATCACAGATTTCATTTAGGATCTGCCAACCTGTAAAGCAGACACACAGTCCAATCCTATGCATATTTACTCAGACATGTAGCCTACATTAGTAGACCTTATGTGCTAGTATACTTAGGTTTGCATACTGAAGTTGCCAAACACAGGTTACCATGGCTTGGCTGGTTTTTATATTAGTCTGTTATCTAAGAGCCATGCAATCTTAAATAGTTCAATTAAAGGCAATGATGCTACACTGATGGAAGTGATTTTGAGTTTTACAATCGACACAATAGTCGCCCTGAAGTCAATACGTTTTGAACATTGCAGCCTTAGTGTGAGTTAGTCCTTGGCCCATTATCTTCCTTGAGCAGAATATTCACCCAGAGGGCGTGCCCTGTGCCTTTATAGCTGTTGAAATGATAGCGTTTTTGAGATGGAGTCTTCCAACACAAGTGTTGCTAAAGCACATTTTAAACAAAATACTGATTTTACTGAATGCTTGTACTTTTTAATTTGCAAATATAAGAGCCAAGTTTTGAAATGATCTAATGAAATGTGCCTTCTTAAAGAGTTCTAACTAATAAAAATAGCCCATCTTACTGCTGGCCAGAATCTCTGTAGACTTGCATTGTATTGTCACTGTGAAATTGCTCTTTATCATAGGCCTGAATACTTCAGTTGTTTGAAAATTTGATTGGCAAGTACTTTGTGAAACTAAAACCATCAGTTTGCTGTTCTCCAAAATCTTTATTCAGGTTATTTTGTTTCTTTTCTCCTTCCCCTGCCAACTGTGAGGTCTAAAACAACTTGTTTAACCAGAATTATGCAAAAAAAAAAAATCTACAAACTGCTTATAGAACTGAGAGCATGATGTGATCATGAATTTGTAAAAAATGGTCAAATGTACCTGTGTCAAACTGCTACACTAATTTACAAAATAAAGAGTTCTTGCTCAAACGTATTCCATCACTTTGTCATTTTATTGTACAATACTTTTAAGAACAGCTATGTATGTTAGGATGACTGAGCGAATTATGACTGCTTGTTCTGAGAGTCCATTTCACTTTTAATTGCAGGAATAAAAATTTGCTCCTTTCTCATCAAATGCTTGCCTGTGGCATGTAGCATTTGTCTATGCAAACAGTGATACTCCAGTATGTAACTATTTGCAGTTTTGTTTCATCAGTATAGCAATGTCCCTACCAGGCACTCCTTTCTCTTTTTTTTTAGTAGCAGTGCAGCAGCTCCACTATATTTCATTCTAAATACCACACTCATTTATTTGTAATCTCAAAGTACTGCTCCACTCCACTTTTCCTTTAGTTATATGAGTCCGAGCTACAAATTAAGGGGAACTCTCACATAGTGGCAACATCAAGTGATGGCTTGGGAGCGCTGGAGCTTTATAGCAGCTTATTTTCAGTGGAGGTTGTTCCCGCATTCATCTACAAGGTAGAGTGAGAAATACCTATTTTTGTAAAGTATGACATCTGATGTAATTTAGATGCAAGTTTTCTAACCAATAAACCTAACCATAGAATCTGACTCACTGGGCAATCGTTGCTGTACATTTAAGTTTTGTGGGGCTGTAATTGTTCTTTCCAGAGGGCTTAAGTTAGGCAATAGATAAATATTTGTTAAGTGCTCAATCTGATTATTTCCTATAATCCAACCTTAATACTTGTTGTATGCAAGTTCTTGATGTAGGCATAGGAAACAGCTATGTTAACACATCACAGCACATGAGATGCTGATGGTAGTACAGTAATAAAGTCAGTGTTGCACCCCAAAAGCTTGCAGTGGACAAGCTGTCCCCCGTCCACTTTATCATCACATCTATATGGAGCTTCCTGTTCTATTAAGTTCAGTGTAGAAGCCCACACCTGTGCAAGTCTGTACCTGGAATAGGTAAAACCTATTCCTTTACCTGGAATAGGTAAAATATTCCAGGATCAGATTCTTTCAACACTAAGAATTATATACCAAGGTCTATATTTTAGAAATCTTTAAATGAGAACAGGTGGGTTTCTGAGGTAGTTATGCTGAAGCAATTCCACAGAAAAACTAGCACTGCACTTTCTAAAAGTTAAATTGTGGTCAGTAACATTGCAGAACGGTAACAATATAAAGCAGGAGTGGGCAACCTGAGGCCCTCCAGATGTTGTTGGATTCTAACATTTTCATCCCCGATTTTTGGCCCAGCTGGGTGGGGCTGATGGGAGTGCGAGTCCAACAACATCTGGATGGCTACACATTCCCCACCCCTCATCTACAGCTTAATTATTCCAGTGTGCATATGCCATTCTTTTACATGCTGGTCTCCTTTGGGGCTGCAGACACTTTCATACATGCAAAAGGGAATGCAGTTTTGCTACAGCTGTCCTGACCGTTACAGTGAATGGGAAAATCATTGTATGTGCAGGAGGTCCATGTATATAGAAAAGCTCCCGCATTCATAAATATCTGCTTGTGGCAGTCTTAAGTCTTTCACATCATACAGGACTGAGGAGTCTGTAGATTGTACAGTTAAACCCAATCTTGGATTTCAGCACTGCTGCATTATTAGTTCTGCAACCTGTTCTTTGACTTCTGGGTCTTGATGGTACAATAAAGATGCCAGTTTTTGAGCAAACAGTGTAGAATTCCCCACAAGAACAGAAAAAATTGAATCTTCACTGTGTTGATCGCGGACAGTAGCACTCTTGTCCTTTTTCATATGCTTTGTCAAGTTTGTAGCAAACATCAGTACTCTGAGCAAAACATCTTTGTTTATGCAGCTATCAAACAAAGATAATAGGAAAGGTGCCTAGAGGATTAAAATACACAATAAATGACTGGTCATTTAAAATGTTCAAAAATCCACACTGAATAGCTTATAGCAAAGTACAGTTTTAAAGGCATGAAGGGCAGGGGTAGCCAACCATTTTGGGCCATGGGAACACTTGATAATTCAAGAAACTGTCCTGGGCACCACTACAAAATGGCTACTATGGGAGGTGTGGCAAAGGACAAGTAACCTGTGCAAAAAGTCTGAACACAAAGCAGAGGTGGTGTCTGAGCTTCAACACACTAAAAAACTCATTTGAACCCATAGTTTTCAGCAGCAACAGAAACCTATTTCATAGTAATCCCAGCTGCCAGTAAGAAAATGTGTTTATTTAAACCCCCCCACAGAGGAGTAGGATACCTTGTCAAGAAAGGTGTCCAGGGGCACACTGGTGCCAATAGGCACCATGGCCCCTATCCCTGCTTAAGAATCTTAGGCTGGAATCCTATGTGAAACTATCTGGGAGTAAGTCCTATTAGCCTCAACAGAATCTACATCTGAGTAGTCATGCATAGGACTAACTATTAATGGCTGTATAGCAAGAATATGTCATACCAACTGGGAAAATTGAATAGCTTTGGATTATGAAATATTTTTAGAATTTAAGGCAAAGTATTTATATATTGTTACCCAGCCTTTACACCAATAACAATATATTGTTACCCAGCACAACATGATTTCTAAAAACTATGTAATAAGAACACTTTTATAGAAAGACTAAGGATGTAAGATGTTTGGAAATAAGCCATGGGGAAAAATATTTTTTAATCCTCCCTGTAAGATTCCCAGAATAGTTAGTTCTTTCATTCCTTATTCAAATTATTGATCTAAAGTATATTTTACTGATAGACATTTTTGCTCAGTTTCCCAACATGTGAATAGCGTCACCATTGTGCATTCTTGACAGCTTGGTTTTTGTTCTATAGAGTGCTGTGTTTCTGATGCTGTAGCAGCCATTTAATGTATTTCTAATCTATTCGGACAATTTTAAATTTACTGAGCTTATTTTTAAACATTTTAAAATATAATAATTTTAGGAGCAAACTAAGTCATACATAAAATAACTTTAGGAACAGAAAGGCTGCTTTATGTTTCCAAAGCAGCCCTCCCCATCCTGGTGCCCTCTGGGTGTTTTGGACTACAGTGCCCAGCATTCCTGAACATGGGCCATGCTGCCTGGTGCTGATGGGAGCTCAAGTTCAAAATATCTCGAGGCCATCCGGCTCGGGAAGGCTGTCTATTGCTTTAAGACTTTAGATCTGTCAAAAGCACTAAAAAATAAGTATTGATTATTTTTTATTTTCCAAAATTTCTGATTTTTCCAGGAAAAAACGGAAAAAAACTGTTTTATTTCATGAGCTCAAAATTTTCGGAAATGTTACACCACTATCTCCTGGAACATCCAGAGGGATAGCTGTGTTTGTCTATTGTAGCAAAAACAACAAAAAGTCTTGTAGCACCTTAAAACCTAACAAATTTATTCTGGTATAAGTTTCTGTGGGCTATAGTCCATGAAAGCTTATGCCAGAAAAAAATTGTTAAACGTTAATACTCTTTCTTGGTATTTTTATTTACTATTTTGGAATATTTCTTACCTCTAATCTTTCATCTTTAGCTTAATTTTTTAATTCAAAGTTAAAACAAGAATCAAGAATTCAAACAAGAATCTTCGAAGGCATACAGAAAAAAGTAGCTTTACCTGAGCATTAAGAAGATGTTCTGCCATAGCTGGGTTTGCTGATAAATTCACAAGCAATTTTAGAACCTGGACCTATAATAAAGGAAAAGGTTTATTTTACTCGTTTATGGAATTAAATAAAAAAAGAAATAAAACATTTAAATCCTGATTTTCAATAAAATGTATAAGGGTGGCTTACAAACTTCAAGTTAAGAACATAAAATACATATTTGATAAATGTATATCCCAACAATGGGCTAGATCCAGAGTTCCACAGACTGTAAACTCCTGCAGGTGGAGTTCAGAATGTCCTGGGAGCTGAAGGATAAATCAGTGAAAATCGCTTCATCCCGCTTTCCACTTGCAGAAATGGTGAGCCTCCACTGGATTAGACTCACTTCTGCAAATGAAAAGGAGCCCTTCCATTCTTGGAACAGCAAGTCTGGATCCAACCTAATAAAATTACAACAAGAAAAAATAGGGAAACTATCTAAGCCCCATTTCTGGTAATGGGATTTCCCCTTACTACAAGTTAAGTCCCATTGAAATATGAACTCAGTGGGACTTATTTCTGCGTAAACATGCACAGGATGGGTTATCAGCATGCTTCTGCACTCAGCAGCAACACAAGTTAATCTGAGCTGCAATGCAGCAGGAGTGGCAATATCCCTTGTCTTCTGAGACCCTGCCCTCTTTCCACCCATTCTTAACATAAGATTCATAGAATCATAGAATAGTAGGGTTGGAAGGGGCCTACAAGGCCATCGAGTCCAACCCCCTGCTCAATGCAGGAATCCAAGTCAGAGCATCCCTGACAGATGGCTGTCCAGCCTCGTCTTGAACGCCTCCAGTGTGGGAGAGCCCACCACCTCCCCAGGTAATTGGTTCCATTTTCATATTGCTCTTACAGTCAGGAAGTTTTTCCTGATGTTCAGCCGGAATCTGGCTTCCTGTAACTTGAGCCCATTATTCCGTGTCCTGCGCTCTGGGATGATCAAGAAGAGATCCTGGCCTTCTTCTCTGTGACAACCTTTCAAGTACTTGAAGAGTGCTATCATATCTCCCCTCAGTCTTCTCTCCTCCAGGCTAAACATGCCCAGTTCTTTCAGTCTCTCTTCATAGGGCTTTGTTTCCAGTCCCCTGATCATCTTTGTTGCCCTCCTCTGAACCCTCTCCAGTTTGTCTGTATCCTTCTTAAAGTGTAGTGCCCAGAACTGGACACAGTACTCCAGATGAGGCCTAACCAGTGCCTAACCAGAGGGGAACTAGTACTTCCGGGGATTTGGAAGTTATGCTTCTATTAATGCAGTCCAAAAGAGCATTTGCCTTTTTTGCAGCCACATCACATTGTTGGCTCATATTCAGCTTGTGATCGACAACAATTGGTAGAGGCGTTCAGAGCACCGTCTGGTCCAGTTTTATTGGATGAGTTTCAGTTAATGAGGCCTGAGGATGTGGACAAGGTGCTTGGCCAAGTCCGATCGACCACTTGTGTGCTTGACCCTTGCCCTTCATGGCTTATTAAATCAAACAAGGAGGGGTTGTCCGGCTGGGTCCAGGAGGTTGTAAATTCCTCCTTGAGAGAGGGAGTGGTGCCTGCTGCTTTAAAAGAGGCAGTAATTAGACCACTCCTGAAAAAGCCTAACCTGGACCCAGAGGATGTTAACAATTATAGGCCAGTGGCCAACATCCCCTTCCTGGGCAAGGTGCTTGAGCGGGTGGTTGTAGGACAGCTCCAGGCACTCTTGAATGAAACGGATTATCTAGATCCATTTCAATCGGGCTTCAGGCCTGGTTTTGGAACGGAAACTGCCTTGGTCGCCCTGTGGGATGACCTCTGCCAGGAGAGGGACAGGGGGAGTGCGACCCTGTTGATTCTCCTGGACCTCTCAGCGACTTTCGATACCATCGACCATGGTATCCTTCTGGATAGGTTGTCTGGGTTGGGAGTTGGAGGCACTGCACTACAGTGGTTCTGCTCCTACTTGGATGGCCGATTCCAGAAGGTGGTGCTGGGGGATTATTGCTCTGTGCCATGGCAATTGTGCCATGGGGTTCCACAGGACTCTATTTTATCCCCCATGCTGTTTAACATCTACATGAAACCGCTGGGGGAGGTTATCCGGAGGTGTGGGCTGAGGTGCCATCAATATGCGGATGACACCCAGCTCTACCTCTCTTTCTCATCAAAACCAGGTGAGGCAGTGACTGTTCTGAACCAGTGCCTGGTCACGGTAATGGACTGGATGAGGGCTAATAAACTGAAACTCAATCCAGACAAGACGGAGGTACTGTTAGTGGGTGGTTCGTCTGCCCGGCTAGGTGATATTCAACCTGTTCTGGAGGGGGTTGCACTCCCCCTAAAGGATCAGGTTCGTAGTTTGGGGGTGCTCTTGGATCCAGAACTGTCACTTGAGGCACAGGTGAACTCAGTGGCACGGAGCACTTTTTATCAGCTTAGGCTGGTATACCAACTACGCCCTTATCTGGACAGAGATAGCCTAGCTACAGTTATCCATGCTCTGATAACTTCTCGTCTGGATTACTGCAATGCGTTATACGTGGGGCTGCCTTTGAAAACGGTCTGGAAACTTCAGCTGGTCCAAAATAGGGCAGCAA
Source organism: Heloderma suspectum (assembly GCF_057233095.1). Classification (NCBI taxonomy): domain Eukaryota; kingdom Metazoa; phylum Chordata; class Lepidosauria; order Squamata; family Helodermatidae; genus Heloderma; species Heloderma suspectum. The sequence continues at coordinate 106,254,012 of NC_139464.1, forward strand.
GATTGTTAACAGGGACTGGCCTGCGAGCTCATATTACGCCAGTACTTTTCCAGCTGCACTGGCTGCCAGTCCATTTCCAGGCCCGATTCAAAGTGCTGGTGTTAACATTCAAAGCCCTTAACGGCTTGGGGCCAGGTTACCTGAAGGATCGCCTCCTCCCATATGTGCCTGCCCGGACCTTAAGATCATCATCAGCGGCCCTTCTCCGTGAGCCCCTGCCAAAGGAAGTGAGGCGGGTGGCTACTAGGAGGAGGGCTTTTTCTGTTGTGGCACCCCGGCTCTGGAATGAGCTCCCTAGTGAGGTTCGCCTGGCGCCTACATTGTACTCCTTTCGGCGCCAGGTGAAGACCTTTTTATTTTCCCAGGCATTTTAGCTTTCTAAATTTTTATCTTTGCTGTTTTCAATCTGTATTTTAAACTCCTGTACTGCTGCTAGGTTTTATTGTGGTTGTATTGTTACATTGTGGTTTTAATGTTCTATATATTTTAAATTGTTTTATTGTGTGTTGTTTGGTTTTAATTTTTGTGAACCGCCCAGAGAGCTTCGGCTATTGGGCGGTATAGAAATGAAATAAATAATAAATAATAATAATAATAATTCCAAGATCCTTCTCGCTTGTAGTGTGGTTGAGCCACGTATCCCCCATCTTGTAACTGTGCATTTGGTTTCTTTTTCCTAGGTGCAGAACTTGGCATTTATCCCTCTTAAATGTCATTCTGTTGTTTTCTGCCCAGCGCTCCAGTCTATCCAGATCACTTTGAATTTTGTTTCTGTCTTCCAAAGTATTAGCTATCCCCCCCAATTCTGTGTCATCTGCAAATATGATCAGCATTCCCTGCACCTCCTCCTCCAAGTCATTAATAAAAATGTTGAAGAGCACTGGGCCCAGGACTGAGCCCTGCAGCTTCATAGCCATTTCTCAGAAGTATAGTTCAGCCTTGAGTTCTTGGGGAATTGTGCTTCCTTCTAATGCTTAATGGGGGAGAAGTGGGGTCTATAACTTAAAGAGCTAGTGTAATCTATTCACTGTTTTACACCAGTCAAAACGAACTCCTCTCTGTTATTTCACACACACGGTAAAATTGTTCTCTAAAAGCTGAGTCATGAAGTGCCATCTTGTGGTACTGGTGCATTACTACTCTGAACTGGAAAAAGAATATTAGATGGGGTAGACTTAATCCAACATCTTTTTCTTTGAATGACTGACATGCAATTGCTTTAATGCTGTGGTTCAAACCACTTGTCTAATTAGGGTTGATTAAGATTTTCTTTTGAGTTGGCTTGTGGCTCTGGAGTTCAGAAAAGTCAAATGGGCATATTCCTTCCCACTTTTTAAAATGTACTCTATGGCAAGAAAAAAAAATTAGCAAGAAAACGTTTCCCACGCTGTTAATATTTATCTCGTTTGCAATATTTATTTGCAAAGTAATTTAGACAGATACACAGATAAGCTAAACTTAAAGGATTTTGTCAAGCAAGAGCAGCAGAATACTAAAGAGTTCCCGTCTCCTAATTTATGATAGAACAGTAAGATATCATACCTGTGTTCTTTCATTTCCTTCCAAAAGCAAATGAGGAAAGCGTGATATGGAGCTAGTCATCATGTAATGATAGTCATTGGTAACAGACATATTGGTCAAAAATCGAAGCCCAGCTAACTGCAGTTCAGAGTTCAATGGAGATGAATCAGTTTCTTCACAGACTTTGATAATATATACCTTAGGGAGAGAAAACAAAAACATCTAACACAATTTCCAGCAATAAATAAGATGTTACTGTGAAGGCAAGGAGACCACCATCCCAACAGCAACTCTGTAAGGCAGACATGTCTTCTACTGGCTTGTAAGGCAGTATGTGTTCCACCTTATAATTGCCATCACGCCCTCTTATTCAGCCTATGTTGGGGTTGACCGCGCTTTCCACGATGTACGGCTTAGGTACTTGGGGACAGGGGGTCTTGCCAGCCAAGCTTCCAGTCACCTGCTGGTCAGCATCAGCCTGTCACCTCTCCTTATCTCCCATTAACTTAAAGATGGTAATGTAACTCAAGCAGACTAATTTGTCCCCTTATGAGATATACGAATCCAGTCCAGCCCAGGTTTCAAAATAAATCAAGTTTATTAAAGAAGAAAAGCTAAATAAGATAAAGTCAGTAAGTTTGCGTTATCAAAGAAAACAAAACAGGTTACTGGTCTAAGTCTATACTGAGCAGTCTAATGTAACAAATATGTTTACATAGGTGAGTCAAGGTCACTTCGATGGAACTTCTTAGCATGATTGGGAAGTGATAACTCATGGACAAAATATTCAGTGTTTTATGTTATCTAATCAGGTGGGCTGTGAGTGACAGCTAAGGGGCTAACATCCAATGGGGCAGGCTGCCCACAGCTAGGTGCAAAACAGATGTAGGCAGGTAAGTGATCAGCACCAGAGTGTACCTTGGGAAGCTGAGAATTGGCAAGGATGTAGTGAATCTTTTCAGTTCAGACAACCTTGTGGATTTAAAGAAGTCTTGGTAGTATATGAATTGAGGGGTTTCATGACATGGCTTCCAGTTACTCTAGCCAAATATATGAGATTCTCAAAGTGGCAAATGGCTTGTGCACAGGTCTGCATGATAGTCGAATTGTTCAAATCTTTATATTCAACAACAAAATTAAGAACAAATAAGCTAAAGTAGTGCAACTAAATTAGATATATTAGATTGATTTTTAATATGAGATACAGCGTATGCTACTATTTTATATCTGGAAAAATCATTTCTCAAGGTTAGGTATCTTCAGTTAGTGTATTCTAAATGTATGGTCAGATCTTTTCTTCTCAGCAGAAGTTTAAGAGGTATCCTTAATAGAAGAACAACAACACTGACTGTACAGCTTTAAGTCCCATAATGCCTATTTCAGAGCCAGTTAAAGTGCAAAACTGCTTTATTGCGATCTGAACACCAATGCTAAATCAACATGCCAACATATGTACTTCAACACCATCATATGAACAGTATCAGAACTCAATGTGTTTTAGTGTGGATTTGAGCCAAAATTAGCAGATCATCCCAGTTTTCCACTCACAGTCCTTCTTCATTCATCATCAGAGGCACTTGTCAGAGGCCCCCTCACCTTCAAACGTTAGGTGAGCGGTGACCAGAGATTATGGCTCTTTGTGGTGCCAGGGCAATTCATCTGGCAGCAAACTGGATATCCCCCCGGTGCAAGGCAGAGACCTTTTGATTTACCCTGGCCCTCCAGCCTGTCATCTAGCTGGTTTTAATCTGCTGATATTTTGCTGTTACTGATGGGGTTTTAAATTCTTTTTATGCTATGCCACTTTTAGTTGTTATTTTGATATTATCACTGTGAGGTCTGTACCGGCAGTTTTAAACTGAAGGGCAGTATATCAAATATTTTAATGTAATAAATAATAGTAATAATAATTTTTAAGGAGGAAAAAGCGCGGGATATAAATGTAATAAATAAATAAATAAATTTACTTCATCAGTATCTTACATTAAGGACAAAGTTAGCATCACATTGAAGTCAATAGGAAAACTGATTGATTTGAATATAACTGGGATTGCACTAAAGGTGCTTTACCCACTTCAATTTTATTTACATTTTTTTTGTTACACAGTTATTTTAAACTTACCTTTAACTCTTCTTGATTTTTAATATTCATACTCAAGTTATTAAGAGCATTCAGTGCTTTTTGTTTAACATTAGTGACAGGAACTGAAAGCATTTTTCCAACAACAAAGAGGCCACCTAAATTTCGAATGATATCCTACAAGTTAAACAGAGAAAAATATGCCGTATTTAATTATCTTAATTCCTAGAGTCAAGCAAATTCCTCTTAACTGGAATGTAAATTCTGCCTGAATCAACAAAGAATATATTTAAACAATTGAATTTTACTTCTTTCTGATATGTGAAAATAACTATTCATAAGACTGGATCCAGATTTAGCCATACCTAGAGTAGTTCCACTGAAATAAATGGGACTTAAATTAGTCATGACTTACTTTTCCCAATGATTTCAGTGAATCTACTCTAAGCATGACTAAATCTGGGGGCAAGAATAAACTTTCCAAAGCTGACAAGACACTGAAAATGTAAGACACACAGACCCTGTTTGGACGTATGGCAGCGTCCAGTGGCAAATTGTAGGTGAATTAACCCATTAATTGTAGGGACATGCACTGCACCATTAACCCAAGAACAAGCCATGGGTTAATGGGGTTGTTTAACCCACCACAACCCCAAGTGCCCCTGTTTGGATGTCAGAGATACAACCCTCAAATGTGGCATTCAAGGGTTGTTATTAGAAACAGATAGCAGCTCACTTGTGGCTCAGCACATGTCCCCACAATTCATGGGTTAATTAACCCACAATTTGCTGCCAGACACTGCCATTATGTCCAAACAAGGCCAACAGTATAGATTATTTCCAAAGGGATGTGCACACAAACGCTTTTCTAGCCCTCTTTCCCAAATCCCCCAAACCACTCCTCAGGGCCATGGCACCCTCTGGAATGGCTCAGGGGAATGCAGCTGGGAAGAGAGGGAATCTGTGACACCCCACATGTGCCTGTGGAAGTGCTTTCTGCTCATGCACAGGGCTGTTTGGATCCTAATTAATGCTGTGCATGATTCCTTTGCCAATTACGAATGACCACTTCTGCATTTCTTTAACCAAGGCCCAGTGAGAAAGAATCTCAAGCACTCTACAAGATCTAGTGTTTAGATGCGGAATGTTTATTTAAAATATTTTAGACCACCTTTTGATGCAGAGTCTTCTCTAGGTGGTTTACAAAGAAAAATTTGAAATGATAAAGTATAAAACACAGCAGCCTGAAACATTTAAAACAACACCAAAACAAACTCCCATTTCTAAAATAAAAGCGGGCATACATGCATTTAAAAAGAGATTGGAACAGCCAAGTCCTTAAAGCTTATTTAAAAACAGGGAGGGAGCCAAGTGTGCATCCCATGGTAGGCATTCCATGTGGGCCTGTGTGGCCAATCTCATGGCCCAGGCAAGTTCATACAGCTGCAGGTGGTCCTTCAAATAATCTGGTCCAAAGCTGTTTAGGGCTTTAAAGGTGGCCACCACCACTTTAAAACTGAACCCAGAAATGCACTGGCAACCAAGGCAAAGTGTACAGAATCAGTGTTATTTGTTCTGGTCACCTAGCCCCTGCAAGCAAAACCAGCTGAAGCTTCTGAACCATGTTAAAGGCAGCCCCATGTGGACCATGTTACAGTAGTGTACTCTGGATGTAACCAGAGCATGGATCACTGTAACAAGGTCTGCTTTCTCCAGAAGGGGGTGGAACAGGAGTCCCCCAGCACCAGCTGTCCAGAAAGGACCAGAGCCACTGTAACACAGTGCCCCTCCAGTCCTACCTTAGCTAGATATCCCAGAATGATACCATGGTCAATGGTATCAAAGGACCCTGCAAGGTCCAGCTAAACTAACAGTGTTGTTCTTCCCTCTGTCTATTCCTTGGCACAAGTCATCTACAAGGACAACCAGGGCTGTTTTTGTCTCAAAAGCAGGCTGGAAACCAGGCTGGAACAGATCCAATAAGCAGTATCATCCAAGACCACCTGGAGTTGGAAGCCACCGCCTTATCCAGTAGCTTAAGAATGGCATATTAGATACTGGATAATAATTATGCAGAATCAAGAAAATTAAACAAGTTTTTAAACAAGGGTTTAACCACTGCCTCCTTAAGTGCAGGGGGAAGCACATGCTCTCTCAGAGAGGCATTAACTATCTCTGAGATCCAGATGGTAAGCCCAGTCCTGGCAGATTTTCATATCCAGGAAGATCACCAATACAAAGAGGAGGTGTTGGGTTTTAAGCTACCAAGTAACTTGTGCACATTATCCAGCTGCACAAGCAGAAAGCTATCCAAAATATCATGACTAGATGGAACCCTATCCACATATATCTCTGACTCTGTCAAAATGATGGCATCTAAACTGGAATGGATGTAAGTGATTTTGTCTGCAAAATGTAACACAAATTGGTCACAGAGCGCCTTCAAGAATTCCATCTCATCTCCAAATTCTATGGAGAGCGGGCTTTTCACCACCTGAAACAGCTCGGCTGGCCAACATTGTGCAGATGCAATGGTAGCGGAGAAATAAGGTTTTCTTCACCATCGCTGCCACAGAGTAAGCACTAAGGTGGTTCCTCACCTGTGCCTGACCGTGTTCATTGCAAGATTTTGGGCACCTGCATTCTAGTTGATAACCCAACCATTTCATAGCCCTCAGGATATCATGGTGCCAATATGGCTCTAGAACTGCAGCAAGGATGCTTCGGAACAACATATTGATGGCCCAGGTCATCTCCCCGTTCCAAGCAGAGACCGAGGCCCTGGCAGAACTACTGGCTAAAGCTATATGAAACTGTCTAAGAGACCTTAGGAAACCATCCAAATCCATCAGCCCCCAGGAGTGGATGGTTAAAATTGTTCCACCACTCCTACAAGGGCTAAGAGTGTCCAATAGTTCGGTTTTGACGAGATAATGATCCACCCATGACAATGGAGCTATTCCTAGCTTCTCCATATATGTATTATTGTTCCCTAAAGCAGAACAGAAAAGCAAGGCCAATGTATATCCTGCCACATGTCTTGGGGTAGATTTTCAGAGAGGCCCATGGTTGTCAGAGCAGCCATGAAATATCAAGCCGCCAAGACAAGGTGGCCTTGGCATGTATATTGATGTTCCCCAAGACCACAAGCCTTGGAGTCTTCAACACACTGCCAGATACAATCTCCTTAGGACTATATCACTGTAGCTACAGAAGCTGTGTGCATATTATTCCTGGCATAGAATACTTGGTTTAGAATTATGATTACATAACAGAAGTCAAAGTAACACTTTTCTAACACTGTTTGTAGTAGGTTACAGTAAGATTTTATTTTATCTTGAAGATTTATACCCCACCTTTTGATCAAGTGTTCCTGTTCTCAAAATATAAATTGCATTGTTTTACTCTTTATATGGTTATTACATTATCTTTTTTGTCTTTTATAGTTTTATTTTCTTTATGCATTGCTTAACACTAATAAAGAGCCATACTTACTTGATTTACAGAGAATGCAGCACTGTTGCTCAGTGTAACCAAGACTTGTTCCTGAATTGAAGGATCCTCGGTAGACTCAAGTAAATTAATAAGATTCTGTATGTGATGCATCTCCAGACCATGGGGTGATTTTGGAAGATCCATGCCTGCTAATTTTAGAAATACACACCACCCAAAGTTAACATTTTTTTTTTATAGCGGTAATTTAATTGGGAAAGAATGGCAGTGGAGGGGGCAGGATGGAGAACATTAGCAACTGTCTCTACACTCTTTAATTGGAAAGCTGCATTAGTATACAGTGGTTAATATGTGTTTAGATGTGAATGTATAATCAATATAAGCTATAACATGCCTCATAAGCCATCTTGAGCACTATTTTTAGTGGAAAGATGGCTATAACTAATAAATAAATAAATAAAATAAAATCAACATACGCTATAAATTTAATAAATAGCTAATTAAATGGTTGTTTTCAAAGCTTTGTAACGTGTTTTAACATTTGACATTTCAAAACCATGTTTGGGCTTTAAACTCCTTGTTGACACTTTATGCAGTCATTTCCTGAACAGTTATAGCCTAATGACAGAAAGTTGGACATGGAAGACTGGGTTAAGAGAAGGAAAGCAGGGCTGCTCCATCAGCTCTGATGAGAAGCCAGCTCCATTTCTTTGCTCTCTCCATCAGCTGTCACCTGACTGCATCAGGCTGCAGTAGAGGGAGAGATGGGAAGTGAGGACCCTCCATCAGCTCTGCTGAGAGACCAGCAACATTTGGCTCTTCCTCCTCTTTGACCTGTTTCCATTTTAGCAGGTTGTTATAAGAACTTTGTAACTAATAACTAGAGCCAGGGTTTGCTTTTTCCCTCCTCCCACCCAATCCCTTTTCCTTTTGTGCTGTGTCTTGTAAGCAGGAGAGCAGGGGCTGTTTCATTATATATCTTTGCAATTTGCTTTTGGAGCCTTTTTAGCTGAAGAGTGGTAAAAATGCTTGAACTAAAAACACATTAAATAAAATATTAGTTGTCACAGATACACTTGGGGGCAATGGGCAAATTACTAATTCTGCCCCAATGCTCCATATGTAAAATGGCTATCATAAAAAGTCCTACGTTACTAGATTTTTATGAAGCAGAATTAAGTGATTAATGTTATCCTCTCTGCACCTAAGGACAGGTATTCTGAACCAGTCTTCCCTGTTGCATGTTTTAAATTTCATTTCATGTCATGCATTTCCTATACAATGTGTGCTTTCTCCTCCCAGGATTGTAGGCTTCGGTTTCTTTCTATTTTAATAATATTTCATATGTTCAGTTTTGTGCAGGCCACCTTTAAAACTGTGTGAAAAGGGAGGAATTTAAAATAGGGTTGTGACTTACCTGGAGTTGTGCATGGTACAAAACAACATCTCTAATACATTAGCAATGTATGGTTAGTGGGTGTTTGAACAAAAGTAGGTTTTTGTTTTAAGGAAAAAGCCTCTAATGAAAGAGGCAGGGCAAAACAATTGTTAGAAAGAGGGGCATGAACACCATGTGGTCGGACACGGGGAAGCTTGTCTCTCTTTAATTAGGTATAATCTGTTGCACAACAAACAATCCAAAATGGAGTGCTAATCAGTAACATAACATGGGGTGAAGTACATACCATATCACCCCCTTCTGCTATTTTCAATAGTAGACTGCATGCCAAACTGTCCATTAGCAACAGGGCAGGCCCTACAGATAAAATTATATAAACAATATTCATATAAATAATGCTTGAACAGAACTGTGGTTCTATTTCCTGGCATTTGATGGCATATCGTGGGCTGTTTAATGCATCAGTTAAATTGTTTATGGTTGTCACTGACGTTTTAGTTGTTTTAGAGGGTAGTTGTATTTTAGTGGGTAGTTGTTTTCGCTGTTTTAAATTTTGTATGTTTGGATTTTGTTATAAGTCACCATGAGTCTTTTTTCCCCCCAGAAAGGCATCTAAGGAATCTTAGAAATAGTAGTAGTGGTAGTAGTTGTTATCATTATTACTATAATTATGGCAGTTATTACTCCAGAATTTATTAGTTGATAAAATTACTTAGACCTGGCACTGGGGAGTTGTGACTATTCCTACAATTATGGAATATAACTATGGAAATCATTGGAAATCACAAAAGCAAATATACTGATAAACGAAGTGTGTCTATAAAATGGCCTAGCTAATGGCAAGTAGACTCTTTTCACAATTAAGTCACTCCCTCCAACAGCAGTCTCAGGTGGTGAATGCCAACAGGACTGAAGACTAAATGGGGCCACTGAGAAACAAGAGGGCGGTAACAGCATGCATTAAGGAACCTGGGAGTTGGAGATGCGCACACGCATACATGCTCACAAATATTTCAAAAAACATATGGAGGCAAAAAAAAATAATAAATCAACCAAAACAGCCCCATGAAGACAGCATGCTCACTAGCCTTGAATGTTGAGTGTCAGTTGGGGGAGGGGGGGCCGAAAACAGGGGAGGTGATGTGGAATGGCTTCTTTGAGTCCCTAGCGGCTTATAATATCCCAGATGAAAACACAGCTGGGTGGCTGTAACCCTGAACACAGGGCTAGGCCAAAATGTTTCGCAGTTGAATGTTATTTCAACCCTGGCTGGGTCTACCACAACTGAGGGCAGAAGGCTAGCATAGGGGTCAAAGGGCGCATGATGCACATACGGCTCTGTCCTCCAATGCCTCATTGCCGCCCCCACCTTTACATGAGGTGGCCGCCTCACTATGCCGAACCGGCCCTGCCTGAACAAGAGCACTCCTGTTAGGTGAGGCTACATTGCAACACTGTTATACACTACTTGTGAACTCAGGGCAGCGTGCCTATCAGTTTAGAAGCCAAATGGGGCCACCCTCAAATAAGGCAGCAGTTTATAAATACTGGGGTAGGGACCCTTCCAATTCCTTGGGGAGGAACCCCATCTAACAGTAACAGTATCCCTTAACAGCATCTATCTTAAGGAGCGCCTCCAGCAGCACCAGACAGGCCGCTTAACAAGTTCAGCCTCGGATGGCCTTCTCTCTGTCCCATCAGCCAGGACAGCTAGACTGGTGGGGACGAGGGAGAGGGCCTTTTCTGTGGTGGCCCCCACTCCGTGGAACTCCCTCCCTAGGGAACTCCGCCATTGTTGTTGTTGTTCTGTCGTTCAGTCGTGTCCGACTCTTCGTGACCCCATGGACCATAGCACGCCAGGCCTTCCTGTCCTGCGCTCTCTCCCGGAGCGTGCTCATGCCCCCTCTTTAATGAGCTTCCGCCGTGCATTACAAACGTGGTTGTTCAGGCAGGCATTTGGGGTGGGTTAGGGTATTTTAGAAAATGTTTCTACTGTAGACTTGTATTGTTTTAAACTGTTTTACTCTACACTGTACATCGCCCAGAGTGGCTGGGTGACCAGCCAGATGGGCGATTAATACATTTAATGATAAATCCATCAGTCAATCTAGTACCCTGGGGGAGGGCACGGCTGGCGCTCTGAGCAGCAGCCTTCTTCTCAGCGGGTGGGGATACGTTTCGACTCGGGTCCAGAGGCTTGTGTACTGCCTGGAAAAGTACCTTTTAAGGCAAAACAAGGCTCCTGGTGTCCCTTTGACCGACCGACGCCTCACCTTGCTGAAGGCCGCTGGCACCTTTCCGGACGGCGCTAGAAAACGCGGGAATGCCCGACACGCGCCGCAATGAGCTTCCCTCCGGCGCGGCCAGCCCGCGTCCCCCGCCGGGGCCAGGCCCCGCGTCACGCTCCTCCTGCAGGGCTTCCCCCTCCGTCCCGGCTGCTCCTCGGCGTCTTCTTCTTCCGGCGGTCGCCCGGCAAATGCAATAGCAGGCGGCCGCCCCGACCGCCAGGCCCGCCAGGCCCGCCGTCGCCGCAGCCCCCCTGGAGCCGCTCATGGCGGGCGGAAGAGGCCTTCGCTGCTCTCGGCGCCCTGAACCCGGGCAGCTGTTGCAGGGAGACCAGCCGGCGGCGGGAGCCGCGTGCGCTGCCGAGATCTCTCCTTTCACGCCCCTCGCGTCCCAGAACAGCTCTAAAAACAGACTCCGTATATTTCCGCCCCTGCCCTCTTCAGCCTTGGGCGGGGAACGCAGAGAGGCTCACACAATCCAGGAGACACGTGCAAACCCTCTAGGGCGCAGTCCTACGCGTGTTCAGACAGAGAAAAGGCGTTGCTGGCTGGGGAACGCTGGGAGCTGTAGGCCTTTTCCCGGTCTAAGCGGAGAAAAATAGGATTGCACCCTTATTTGTTTATTTATTAATTACTTTTATTTACTGGAAGTTACTTCTACCCTGCTCTTGAGCTGCAGCGGGTCTCACAGTGGCTTACGAAAGACTGATCCATAGCAGACAAAACCCTCCTCGCCCTCCTCAGGTTTAGTCTAAAAGACAAGGCGCAGAAGGAAGAAGGCACGAGGAAAGGGGGCTGGGTAAAAAGTCCGATCCATAAAATAAAAGACGGACCCTGATGTGCTTTTTAAAGGGGACGCCCACAAACCCACCATCCAGCACTCGTCGGTGCTGCCACGGCGCAAAGACATGGATCCTAAGCAGGGATCCCCTTGATTTCATATGGGTTTTAAAGGGGGCACCCCCCCCCAAGCCGCAATTAAATCACACAGCACATCTGTCTCCACGGACTGAACCATAAGAATCACGGACCTTGTACTCGCGGGCACCGCCACAGCACAAAAACGTGCATCCGAGGCACGGATCTTCGTAGATCCTGATGCTTTTTTCAGGGAAAATCCCCCTGTAAAATAGATCAGCCTGATATTATTGCTCTGTAGAAGGGACACGCAGGAAGTTTTCACAGCTGTTAGGTTATCTTGGAGGACAATGAATCAGTCCCCCGTCCCCCCCGTTTTGTGACACTTTGATCTTGTGGCCATTGATCTTAACGCTGGGGTCCCCTTGTAGAGTTGCCCCTGTGAAGCACAAACAACCACTGACTCTTTCTGCTACCACTCAGTTCCTGTCTCGTTGATGAGGGCAAACCTTCTCCCTCCCAATACCTAAACCCCTAAGTTCTCTTCCTGTGGTATTGGACTGGCAGCTGTATCATTACATAGAGCAGCCTTCCCCAACCTGGTGCCCTCCAGATGTTTTGTACTACAACTCCCAGCATTCCTGACCATTGGCCATGCTGGATGGGGCTGTTGGGAGACTGAGTGAGGCGGCCACCTCAGGTCTATTATTGTTGTTGTTGTTGTTTTTACAAAAATGCTTTCTGCATTTTTCTTTTTCTGGAGGTCACTCGGCGCTTTCTGCCTCAGGTGCCAAAATAACTTGTCTGGCTTTGTGTAGCTTTCTTTTTGTGGGGGCAGGTGGGATCCTTTGCTGCTCTGGCTCAGGCAGCGAAATACCTATCTTGGCTGACCCTTTTGGAGGCAACCACCAGCCTAGCCTCAAGCCAGCCAAAATTATTTACTGTCTCATCCTGTGATTTTGAATTCAGGTTCGTGTGCTGCCTTGCAGGCAGACTGTTTCAGTGGGAAAGTGGGATATTCCTTTAAGATGAAGAAATGCATAACACCTCTGAGGTCACAGAGATGCTTACTCAACAATACTCTGAGTTCCAAATGATGTCATCACCTCAGTTGTGTCTTTTTGTACTAGCAGCGATAGTACAGTTGAGGAGCACCATCGATGACACAGGGTTGGATCCAAGATCTCCTCATGGAAAGTCCCTCTGCCCAGTTTTTGGGGATCCCCCACCCCCAGATCACAGATCACCTCATTCAGCAGGGTTTCCTGAGTCTCTGTGTAGTATTTTCAGGGGGCTAAAGGACTGCTGTGGAAAGGAGGGGGAGTGGAAATCCACTTCTGTCAGAGCAGCTGATCCAGTGTGAATCTGCATCCAACCCAGAGATGGTTGTTTTTGAAATATTTACATAAGTGCTTAACCTGTTTATATATTTAAATGTGTTAGCTTCTTAGATTCATAGTTAGTTTAGCTAAACATTATATTTACAGATAGGATTTGCTTTATGCTTCATTTATATATTGATTGTGCTATTCAAGAGTGTTAGGGTGCAATCCTATGCATGTTTAGATAGAAAAAAGTTATGCTCGCTGGGGGATGCTGGGAGCTGAAGGACTTTCTTCTAACTAAACATTCATAGGATTGAACCCTTATTAATTTAGTTATAGAGGCCAGATAGGTAGCTTAATATTTTATATTTGACTGTGTTCCTTCATGTAGGCAAAGCCATTTACCAACTAGGAGACCAAATGTAATTATGTGTTATTGTAGCTTCCCCCCGCTTTTTTTTTTTTGTAAAGGTGATAAATAAAACAGTTTAGGGGACTTGGATTCTCAGCCCACCCACCCCAGCTCACTTGGCCTTTTTGTGTTTTCCTTGACATTTCTCAGGGAAGGCTTATTTGATCTGTGTAGAGATTTGCCCACCACCCCACCCCATCTGGGAGCCCTAGAATTATGGTTCTTAGGAAAGAGGCAAATACTGTACACCACTGTAAGTCTGCAGAATAGATCTCTCACATGGGGCACCATACATTTGGGCAGGGAGATGAGACAAAGTTTTCTCTGGGTGCAAGAATTTCAGAGCAGAAGCTGATACCAAGAGCAGGCATGTTCATGCTCTTAAGAGCTAAGAGATGAGATGTTAAGACAGTGATTAGGTTAACTGGGATTCCTAAGTGTCAGCTGTCCCTGGCTTTGGTTGTGATGGCCCAGCTTTGATTAAGATGTGATCCCCATGTGAGGATGCCCCTATGTGTGAAGGTTGCCTCTTCCTAACAACTCTCTCTGCTGGTCTTGTGGGTAAGGGCACACACCCCCCCCCCGCACATACACACACACATATACAAACAATGCCAGCCTCTTAACATCTGTAGCTTTGGCTTGTGAGGCAACTTCTATCAGCAAGCCAGGCAAAATTCCTTATTATTTACTGCTGGGGGCTTTATTGAACAAATAAAGATTACTGATGCCAGAACAAATTTGTTGGTCTTTTAAGTTGCTGCAAGACTCTTGTCAAAATGGGGAAAGGATCCACAAAGGGAAATTTCGCCCAAACTTTGGTCTTTCCTTTTTGGACCTGGAAGTCACTTTACCATGAGCTCAGTGTTGAGAGAGAACTGTAGAGTTTGTTTAGCTATACATTATATTTACATATAGGATTTCTGTCCCACTCCCCTTATATATATTCATTGTGTAACTTAGGCAGCAATCCTATACCCACTTACCTGGGAGGAAGCCCCATTGAGCTCAATGGGATTTACTTCTGAGTAAACATGTACATTCCTTTATATTTCATTTGGATATTTATATATATCTATATTTATATCTATGTATCTATATCTATATTTATATCTATATCTATATATATGACTTTAAATGTATATATATTCTTATTTATTTAGGGAGCAATCCTATGATCGCTAGTCAGCGGCTAGACGGCCATAGGATATGGCGGTTTCTGGGAACCTACATTACAGCCTGCGCTCCAAGGTTGGTTCCCAGAGAACCGACCTTCTCCCCCTCCCGCACTGCCTCACAGGCAGCTTGGAAAGGCCGCGCACTCTACACTCAGAAGAGGAGTGCAGAGCGGCAAAAATGGGGCGTTCCACGGGGCGTTCCGGGGCGGGGAAGGCGCAAATGCCGGTACGACATATCCAACATGTCATCTGGCAGCTGCTTCTCCTGCTCCACCTTCCTGTGGCTAGACAGACGAAACTGGCTGTCTAGCTGCAAATGCAGGGACAATCCCCTCTGCACTTCTCCTGCCCTGCATTGGATAGGCAGTCACTTCCGAGTTTGGAGGCAGCTGCCTATCCCAGTAGGATTGCTCCCTTAATTGGTCAAAATTAAATGTTTTAGGCGGCAATCCAATATTTAATAAACGTAATTGTACTTACTTCTGAGTAGACATGTGTAGAATTGCACGGTTAGTTATAGTTTAGCTACAAATTGTATTTGCAGATATTACTTGCTTTATATTTAATTTATATATATCTATATTTATATCTATGTATCTACATCTATCTACTTATCTATCTAGCTGTGTGTGTGTGTGTGTGTATATATATATATATATATGTGTGTGTGTGTGTGTATATAGTTATATAGATATGTGTGTGTGTGTGCATCTATATTTCTCTCTCTCTCTCTCTCTCTCTCTATATATATATATATATATATATATGAATAATTACATAAGTAGTCAAGTTAGGTAGGTAGGTTAATGTGTCACGTTTGACCACGTTCCTTCATGCAGGCAAAGCCATCTACCAGGTAAGAGACCAAAAGTAATGATTTTTTATTGGAGGTTTTCTGCATATAACGTAAAAGGTGTCCCCAACCAGTCGTGTCCAACTCTAGGGTGCGGTGCTCATCCCCGTTTCTAAGCCGAAGAGCCAGCGCTGTCCAAAGACGCTTCCGTGGTCATGTGGCCGGCATGACTAAACACTGAGGTGCACGAAACGCTGTTACCTTTCCCGCCGAGGCGGTACCTATTTATCTACTTGCAATTTCTTGCTTTCAAACTGCTAGGTTGGCAGAAGCTAGGACTGAAGACGGGAGCTCACTCCGTCATGCGGCACTTGGGTCTCGAACTGCTGTCCTGCTGACCTTCCAGTCTGCAGTTCAGCGTCTTAACCACTAAGCCACCGCGGCCCCCATATATAAGGTAAGACCATTGAAATAATGGCAAGAGCACCGAATCCTAACCACTAGAAGGAAACTGAAATGTTTGGACCTGAGAGAGGTTAAAGCCGGCGGGCAGGTGATAGAAGGGGACCTACTGAGAGATCTCCAGGTGATTTGCAGTTTATGCTTTAAAAATAGTGACAAGGGAAAAACATTTTTTCTCTTCCAAAATTAGGCTTCTGAAATAAAAAATGCTTGAGGGAAAACTGGAGTAGATTTGGATGTGAGCTCCAGTTCTGGTACTGAAAACAAATTCCTGGGTTGAGCATATGCTCAGGGGCATCTTGTTCCACAATTCTCTGTCTGTCTCCTTGAGCTACAGTTTTGCACTTTGCTCTGGGTAGAGGACCTTGGGGTCCTTGTGAAAAACAACATAGATCCAGAAGCCTAAAGTCTGCCATGGCTGAAAGGAATTTGCTTTTGAAAAGTTCTCCTTCAAATGTTCATCCGTGCAGTTTGATGGCAGGTTTAGGTGGGTAAGTTAATATGTTACATTTAAGAATTCCTTTATTATGCAGGCCAAGACATTTCCTAGGTAAGAAGAGATCAAAACTAATATTTTTATTGCAGGTTTTCTGCATAAATGTGACATATATGCATATTGGGGAAGTTGCATTCTCAGCCCAGTCCCCTTCCCAACCCAACCCAACCCACCCCTGCCAAGCCAGGCTTCTTGCCTTTTTTGTGTCTCCCTTGCAGCATCCCTGACGATCCTCAGGGAAAGAAAAAGAAAAGAGAATGCCTCAGGCTTCTTTTACTTGTTGAGAGACTCCCACCCTCCTCAGAATGCCTCAGGCTTCTTTTACTTGTTGAGAGACTCCCACCCTCCTCGTAGAATTACAGATCCCAGGACAGAGGCAAATACTGTTATGCTAATCTGTAGTATAGAACACCCACATCAGGCCTGTGTTTCCACCAGCGATTTACTCCAACCTGGCTGTGTAGTGAGGTCTCTGCGTTTCCATGACGTTGTGGCCATTCAGCATCAACCCCGCATTTTAACATGAAAAAAACGCTTCTTCTGGGACTGGTTATAGTCCAATTTTTCCAGCTGACTTTGGCTCCATTACTGACCTGTTTCCACAACCGCACTGGGTTTGGTATCATAGTCCTGCCCATGGGCAGGGTGTAGCCCTGCCTTTGTGGGTGTTTTGCTCTGACCTCAGTGACCCAACCCTTTTCCTCCCTGTTTTCCAGAGGTTTCATCACCATTTTGGAGCAGGATGCCAAGGGAGCAACTTTTAAAACATCATTGAAAATAAGCACTAGAACACAGCCCATGACCCAGTCAAAGGGTGTTTTCTCCCATTGTGCTGAATGGGGCTTGCCCTCTCAATGACCACACAAATAGGAGAGAAGCCCCTTTGATATGTAAGATGGCACATATCAAAGCCCAATTCCTTAAATGTGATTAAGCGCCATGTCGAGGCTCCAGTCCATTGCCTTAGGCAATGTAACTCCTTCACAGCTTCCATGTAGAGATCCTGTGCCTTAATATGGGGGCTGGTTTTTATCTCTTTCCTACAACAAAAGCATTTGTGTCTCCTCAGAAGTAACTCCCACTGCAGTCAATGAGGCTTGCCTTTGAATGCCCACATCAGAACTTCCAGAGATCCCCCCTCAATTGAAATGGCACACTTTAAAGCCCAATTCCTTAAGTGTGATTAAGCGACTAAACAAC
The DNA here is from genome assembly GCF_057233095.1 of Heloderma suspectum. Classification (NCBI taxonomy): domain Eukaryota; kingdom Metazoa; phylum Chordata; class Lepidosauria; order Squamata; family Helodermatidae; genus Heloderma; species Heloderma suspectum. The sequence goes on from NC_139464.1 coordinate 106,271,474, forward strand.
CAAGTGGGATCTTGAGGCTCCCATAGGAAGAAAGTACTTCACAGCTTCCATATAGATATCCTGCGTGTTACAATGGGGGCTGGTTTCTGTCTTTGTGTTTACTGCTCTCTTCTCAGGTTTCATTTTACCATTGGCAGCTTTGTTGCAGACCACACTTCATTTTTCTTGGTGTGCCATGCCTAGCACAACACTTGGCTGGCTGAGATGCCACCTCCTTCAGCTGCTCTTTATTTTTGGCCTGTCTGCTGCTGCCTCCTTTTCATGCTGCAAATGAGCACGGATCTCAACAAATTCCTTTTGCAGACCTGCAAGACTCTTCCCTAAAATACCCTTAGGGCTATGGTTCCTGATTTCTTTCCAAGTCCAGATATCTCAGTAATCCTGCCCACCCACCCATGAGATTGCTCAAGAGCTCTGCTCTGTGTCAGAAGCTCTCCTGTGGGTCACCCTGCCACTACGCATCACTAACTCTATCTCTGTTTCTCCTTTTCTTCCTTTCTGTCTTTATCGAACTCCATCTCTAACTCCCTTCCTCCATCTGCAACCTATGGTGATAGCAATTGCTTGGCACCCAGGGGTGGAGCTGGGGAATTCCTGGAGATTCCAGGTCATAGGATGAGAAAAGGAATGGGCTTGGCTACCAAGGTTGTAGTATTAATGATACTTGGATATTGCACTTACATGTTTCTTACACAGGTACTAGCAACAGGGGAGATCCCACATGGATCTTTCTGTAATCTCAGTATCACGTTTGGGGCCCAGTGGCTCCAGCAGTGAAATGCAGATTGCCTTTGCTGGACTGGGTGTGGGGGTGCGGTATGCTTGGGAGCTAACTGCTCCTGGGCCTTTTGCACGGACACACATCAGCTCACTTCCCCTATTATCCTGAATCACCTGAGAGAAATGAGCTAGCATGAAAGAACAGGCAGGTCCACTGGCATTCATGCCATAGAGGAGCTTGCGCTCATGAGACCCTGGATCCCTGCAAGTGGAGGTCTGAAACAGATGCCAAGTGAAAGGTGAACAGGTCCTTGAGGTACTTTGTAGCTGGGGGCAGGTTTCTCATCCTGCCCTTGGACATCAAGCCCTCCTTGCCACACCTGAATCAGGATGATGGAGTATATATCTCTGATAAGGGGTGCAACATCTCCGGAAGGATTTGCAAGAAGGCCCATGGGAGTGTATTCCTAGGTGGAAGGGGAAGGAAACAAAGCAGAGACTACCCTCCTCCCTCTGTGGCAGATGCAATGCTGGTAAAACAAGGGAAGAAGAAAGAAGTTTGGTGAGGATCCTGAGGCATCACTAGAAGCGTCCTCAGACCTGCCCCTCGAGGCCATGAGGCTCGAGGGAACAGGACCAAGAGCTCCTTTCGAGGCCTGCACCATTCACCCACCAAAACTATGAGGCCAGGTTATTAAACGTTAGCATTGGGATCTCATCTCTTCACAATGGGGACTGAGTGCAATTACACATCTCCCTCACCCCCCCCCTTCCTATATGTGTGGGCAGGGGAGCAGCTCTGCACCCATCCAGCAAGAGAAGGGGTGAGAAGGCAGACTGGTTGCAGAAGCCTCATGCGGCCAGCTTGGAGGACGGAGGGACCGAGCCAGAGAATCCCTCATCCCCGCACCAGTTCTTCAGTGCTTGGCACCTGCCCACTGTCCTCAGAGAGCAGTGTGAGCCTGGCTGGTTGCTGATTGTTTGGGGCCGAGTAGGATTTCCGCCCCTTTGTGGGCCCAGATTGGCCACGGGCCCACAGGCTTTTCTTTTTTCGCCTACTCCACGCTGACCTGGGGTTGTGCAAAAATTCATGGGCAGGCAGCCAATAATAAACGTTGCCCAATTAGATCAGTGGGTGCATAAATAGGCATCGCATGAGTAAGATGGGAGAAGAGGAAAGAAGTTTGGCAAGCACCCTGAGGCATCACTAGGAGATGAAGAAATTAGTAATTATTTGTCTCTAATTGCAATTGCAACCTTGAGACACGTATTTCTCGAAGAACAAAAATGTCTTGGAGTAAGCAGTTCTGCAGTGTTGCCACTTGCTTCTTTCTTCCTGATTATGACATAGAATTTCTGCCCCTACAAGCAACAGGCTGCTGTGCTGCTTCTGCTTCTCGTTTCACTTAATAGCTTTTGACAATAAGGGATGGATGTGATTTCCATCGCAAAACTTTTGCAATAATTTCTATCTGCTCTGCACATGTGTGTACTGAGTCTTTATGCTTCCGAGAGTCTTTTCCCTGAATTCAGCTGTTGTGGGGCAGCTCAGAAATGTGAGTTGCTTACTGCACAGCGATGGGGCAGCCAGCTTGGCTTTGGTGAGGGTGGGATTCATACTGAATCATTGAGAATGTCTCCAAACCAGGATAGGAAGAGAGTTCAAGGGTTTTCTGTGCCACGCCATTTAACACTTTGGGAACAGTTGTGGAGAACCTGAGCCCAGGCCAGTGACAAGGATACTGACGCCATGGACTTAGTGGGCTGGATCCAGATAAGCAACTTATCTGGGTGAGCAACTGCACTGGTGGATGTGGACTTCTCAGCCCCCTACATCCTACAGCAGTCCCACCAGTCCCGTGAAAATGCTACACAAGAGTCAGCAGATCTTGCTGAATGAGGTGAGCTGTGGTGTGTATGGGGGTGGGGATCCCCAAAAATGGGGTGGAGGAACCTTCTGTGAGCGGAGCCCTGCCTCTTGCGAAAGGCAGATCCTGGATCCAAGACAGTGTAGCTACCCCCACACACACACACACACTCCTGATCTGGGGCCCTGGAGGAGACGATCATGGGTGTGTTGACATGGGAAGAGGGGTCAGAAGCAGGACATGGAACTCAGTGGCAGAGCCAGCTCCAGGTTTATGGGTGGGCAAAGAGCTTCCAGATTAACTTCCTACTCTGTTAGTGGGCCTTGGGCAGGGCTCACCTGGCTGCGGTGGCAGCACTGGGCAATTGGGTCTACTTACCCTTTAAATTTCCCTCAATGCTTTAGAGGGACATGAGGAGCATTGTGAGAAATTAAAAGGGCAGCTACGACCAGCCACTCAGAGTGCCAGGCCAGAAAAAAGATGGGGGTGGGGGGAGACGGCAAGCATCAGCAATGGGTCCTGCCAGGATAGTGGGGTCCTGACAGGTGCCCAAGGATGCCAGCTGCTGCTGCCAGCCCTGTTCAGTGGGCAGGATGGCTCCCAGCCCATTATGACGCCACAGGAAACCTAGTACAAAGGTATTAAAGGCAAAACTTCTCACATAATGAGAAGACAGGATACCCTGGAGAAGATGCTGATGCTGGGGAAAGTGGAAGGCAAAAGGAAGAGGGGCTGACCAAGGGCAAGATGGATGGATGATATTCGGGAGGTGACGGACTTGACCTTGGGGAAGCTGGGGGTGGCGATGGCCGCCAGGAAGCTCTGGCGTGGGCTGGTCCGTGAAGTCACAGAGAGTCGGAAGCGACTGAGCGAATAAACAACAAAACACTTTATGAGTGGATTTTCACTCCTCCAGTATTTCTCTTGGACTTTGCCCAGCCACAATAATTTTTAAAGCTATTAATTTAGCTGCAGGTTAATCATCCTACAAAGCCTAATATCACTTACGCTTTTTTGGGGCTATGCTCTGCCAAATCTGGACATATGCTAACTGTCCAGTGGATTTCAAGTGCACCAGTACAGTTCCTCTTTGAGTACAATTGGCACTGGCATGGTTAAAATATGTCTGGATTGCATAGCATGCTGCTCACACAGCTTACCATGTGCATCCATGATACAATAGGAATGGAACTGAAATAGCGTGCTATATGGAACAATTCTTTAATCTGAAGGGGCAACTTCCTGTTTAGACTGAATATGTGGGCTTTTTGCATGTATCTAGCAGAGTAAGAGGCCTCTGTTAAGCGCAGTTTTAAAATGTAGAAGTATAAATGCCATGTTGTTGTTCAGTCGTGTCCGACCCTTCGTGACCCCGTGGACCACAGCACGGCAGGCCTTCCTGTCCTGCGCTCTCTCCCGGAGCGTGCTCAAGTCCATATTCATTGCATCGGTGATGCTATCCAGCCACCTCATCCTCTGCCGTCCCCTTCTCCTTTTGCCTTCAGTCCTTCCCAGCATCAGGGTCTGTTCCAGGGAGTTTTCTCTTCGCAGCACCGGCGGGCGGCACCTCAGCCAGGGAAACGAGGCGGCAGGCCTCCGAGACGTGGCGCGGCCCGGCTGTGAGCTGCTTGCCCCGTTCATCAGCTGGGGCTGGGGGCGCTGTCGGGAAAGGCCACTGGTAGAACCGTGATGCGGGGGGGGGGGTGGCTCGGATGTCGGTGGGGCTGTGAAGCTACCCCTGCTCCGGTCAGAACCAGCCAGAACTCTGAAGGACCTATTCAAGGTGCTGAACCCTGGGCCAAAATAGGCTCAGCGCCTCGGACGGCCCCTTTGGAGCTCTGGCTGAAACCCAGAACGGAGCCCCAGCCCCACCGAAGTCCGCCGGAGCCACCAGCCGCCACTGGTGCGCGCGCTCGCCGCTCGCCGGCCGCCGCCGCCGCACTCGCGTTCTTGCACTCCAGAGGCAACGGCCCCGGGGGGGGGGGGGCGCGGCGGGCCGGCGGGGAGCGCGCGGCCCGCGCAAGGGCCCGGCCGGAGCCAGGCCGCGGCCCGGTTGCTAGGCGACCAGGAAGCGGCCCCCGCGAGGAGGAGCGCGCGGCGGCGGCGGCGCGTGAGGGCGCGAGCGCGGCCCGCCCCCCGCGCTGCCCCGCCCCGCCCCGCGCGGCTGGGTCGCTCCCCTCGGCCATGGCCGCGTTTCGAGACGCGGACCCCGCGCTTAGGGTCTACTTCAAGAAACACTCCATACCGGACGTCTATGAGGTAAAGGAGCGGCCCTCGAAGCTGGGCGGCTGGCTGCGGCTGCAGGGAGCGCCGCTGACCCACGGGGATGTCGGAGGGGAAATGGGGGCAACTCCTTTTCCTTTTTGGTTGGGGTGTGGGGATGAATGATCCTCTCCTGTCCCGCTATACAGGGCCGGGTTTTCATGATTAATATTTGTTTCACAGTATATCTCGGTCCTCGAGGGTAGCCTTCCCCAACCTGGTGCCCTCCAGAGAAGTGGGGCAGCAGCTCCCATAATGAAGTTGTAGTCCCACAGTGAAAGAACTGGGGCTGCTTAGCCTCGAGAAGAGAAGACTGAGGGGAGACACGGGGCTCCTCCCCGTCGAGCTTTTTATCCTGCGGCTGAGAGCGCTCCTTCACGGAAGCTTGTGGGCTCTTTGCATGACGCCGTGGTCATTCAAGGCATCTCCTGCGCCTAATGCCCTTTGTTCCATTTTTAAATAATGAGCTATCAAATTACCCCGTCGTGTTCCGCTTCAGTTTCCTCGTGAAAAGAATAAGAGCGGCAAGAAGAGCTGGATCAATGGAAAGTAATGGAAGACTCAGGGACAGGGAGAAGGAGCGGGAAGAGGGGGGAGGAGGCCTGTGAAAAAGGGAGTCGTCGTGATCCTGGGTTTAAAACGGAAGCAGAAAGCCCCGTTTTAAATGCAGGATTTTAGGATGGTGCAGAGATGCCCGAGATGGCGCCTTTCAAGTACTTGAAAGGTTGTCACAGAGAGGAAGGCCAGGATCTCTTCTCGATCATCCCAGAGTGCAGGACACAGAATAATGGGCCCAAGTTACAGGAAGCCAGATGCCGGCTGAACATCAGGAAAAACCTCCTGGCTGTTAGAGCAATACGACAATGGAACCAATGACCTAGGGAGGTGGTGGGCTCTCCCACACTGGAGGCATTCAAGATGAGGCTGGGCAGCCATCTGTCAGGGATGCTCTGACTTGGATTCCTGCATGGAGCAGGGGCTTGGACTCGAAGGTCTTATAGCCCTCTTCCAACCCTACTAACCTATGATTCTATAATCCTCCAGCAAGTTCTGCTACAACATTTGTGGGCCTCTGGTGGAGAAATGGTTCATTCCTGAACCTGGCTGTTGTTTTTGAATGTGGGGGAAGGAAGGAAGCATCAGAAACATATTATGCCTTCCCCATGACTTTGGATGGGACAGCGACTTTGATTCCATACACACACACACACACACCATTTTGGTCCTGTGGGTGGTTGCTGAGGCACTCCAGAGTCATAGCAGGTGAGCATGTTTTGCCCCTAACCTGATGGCGACCACAAGCACTGCACTTTACTATTCTCCATGGAAATGAATGACAGCCATTAAGAGTAAAGGCATGTACTTAGAAAACAAAGATAAACCCCCAAAAAGCTGTGAAGGAAAAGACAGTGTATTATATTCGTGAAATGTCTGGAAATGAAGTATTGGTCAAACAAAAATTTCTTTACAAATCTGAAATTGACTAATGAAATCAACATATCACTGCCGGTATACTTAAACATATATCTACATGTGTCTCTGCATATCTATACACTAGCTGTACCTGTTGCGAAAAATTTCTCAACCATTTATGTGTAACTTATGATTTAGTAACTTTGTTAATCAGCTGTTTTACCTGATCTTGACATTTCACAACTTAAAACTGTTAGAGATTGACTGGTACAGTAAGCAAGAAAGCTGTTCAGTTTGGAAAGCTTTTTCAAAATAAAAAAAACTTGGAAATCACTGTGACCCATAGTTTTGGAGTTATACATAAAGAAAAACACATTCTTCCATTTATTTATTTATTAAATTTATTAATCGCCCATCTGGCTGGTCACCCAGCCACTCTGGGCGATGTACAACAATAAAACAGTTAAAACAATAAAATTCTACATTAAAAACATTTTGATGAAATTAGCCCAAAAAGTGATTTTTAGTATTTTTCACAGAATCTGTGTGGGAAATCCTTTAATTAAAAAAAAAAATGGAAATCCGCTGAGCAGAATTCGAGATATTGATTGCTAAAGAAATTGCTTCACATGTTAATATATATCATGCGGTGAAAAATAATGGAAGTGCATGTAAAGAATTCAAATAACTAATTCAAGTACTAAATGTCTAAATTTTACCATTATTTATTTATCTCTAAACATCTTTGCCATTCTGTATCTTCAGTTAGTAAATTTTGTGCTTGAGCTGCTTCTTCAAAAGTATCATATACTACCACATTATATGTTCAGATATCTTTGCAACTGGTGGTACCAACACCATGTAATAATAGTAATCAAATATATCTTTCTGTATCTGAAGGAGATACACCATACATTCTCCCTAGACAGGGGCAATCCCCAAGGCACTGGGGATTGCATACATCATGGATGCAGCGTCTCACACCCTGGGGCCAAATCCAGCCCACTTGGGGTCCCAATCTGGCCCTTCAGGGTTCCAAAGATGGCCACATACCCTTTCCCCCTGTCCACTGATTGTTTGGTGGTTCCCGGGCTTTTATTCAGTTTTCTCTCCATTCTAAAAGGTCGAAATACTTCTCCTAAGGCTTAGTGACTGGCAGTTAATAGCTTTAGGGCGTAATCCTATGGCCGCTAGACAGCTAAATGGCCATAGGGTTGGTCGGTTCCTGGAGAACTGCCTCCCCTCCCCCGTCGCCTTGTAGGTGGCGTGGATCGTCTCTGCACTCTGCGATTGGAGAGCAGCGTAGAGCAGGGCAAAAGGGGGTGTTCCTGGTGGCAGGGGCAGGAGTTCGTAACTGCCAGTACAACACTTCCTATATGTCGTCTGGCCTGCCCACCCAGCGCTCCAACATCCCGCGACTAGTCAGCCAAAATTTGCCATCTAGCCATGAATACAAGGTGGCTGCAGCATGGAGGAGACAATCTCCTCCGTGCTCCTCCTGCTGTGCATTGGATAGGCGGTCACCTCCAAGTTCGGAGGTAGCCATCTATCCGCATAGGATTGCTCCCTCCAGCAACAGTAGGCTGGTATTTTTGGTCTTTTGAGCCCTCCCCTTTGCCTTTACCTCTGTCCACCACTGGAATGCAGTCCCTGAGAGCTTCTCTGAAAATGGAATTTGGCCCTCGGGCTGAAAGAGGTTCAACACCCCTGGCATGCTTCCTATAGGATGCAGTAGACTTAGGAATGCAGAACCTCTGGTCTGTGGGCCAAATGCAGACCTCCAGGCCTCCCAGTCCAGACTTCCAGGCTCTTCTGAGGCCATGCCCCTTCAGTGGCCCCACTCCAGGCTACCGATATTATTTACTCCAACTACAATTATTGATTCTTTTCAACTACAAAGGGGAGCTCATGCACATTGGGGAAGCAGACTGTCTGGATGCAAATGGCTTTTTCCCCCTGCTGGACCCTGGACAAAATTAAGAGTCACTTCTGTTGCTTGGGCCCCACCCACTTTTGGCTCTGGCCCCACCCACTGCTGGAATGTGGTAGGAGGAAATCCCTGGACAGGTTTTGGCTGAGGTAAAGTGGACCTCAACAGGAAAAAGGTCTCCCACCCCACCCATACAGTAAGTACATTGTCAGAGTTAAATTGGGAGGTTCTAGGCTATGTACTCAGTGGAGTACATACCCCCAGCCTTTCTTGGGAATATTTCTGTTCGTTCGTAGCACAACCTGCAATAGCAATGATGGGGAGCATATGCAGATTGGCATTGCAAGGTAATTGCATCACAATACACTGAGAAGTGAGACCGTGTCTAAATTAAAAATTTTAACATTTAATTGGTGACATTTCAACTAATTTTTAAAAATGGAATTATTTTTCTGCAGTTGTAGACATCAATAGCGAATGCATGCAATCGTGTATTGTGTACCCGTTCAACTCTGTGATGCAAATTATTATAACTTTAACAATTAATTGAGAAGCTGTCAATTTGTTTTCAGGGGTGTGATTATTTCTCTGCAAATCTAGGCATCGGCAGCTTTAATTTGAGACTGTTCCAAACTCGATCAGATAATATTTAGGGGTAGAATGGAGTGAACAAAAATTCATGCTCTGTATTAATGTATAGATATAACTACATACCTATCAAAACATTGATTACCCTACTACTAACTAAAACCTTTAGAATTATCCAAAGGGGGGGAAAAAAAACTTTATATATCCACACTTACTAATATCTTTCAAAAGAGTTTGTCTTATGGTATACAAATTATCTGAAATTTGTCTAAAAATGAAAACGTAATACCAAAGGTTTTACAGATAAAGGAGGGCACATTTTAAAAGCAGCTCAAGACATATTCCACATCTCGATGTTTTGCCTAAAGCATAGAGACTTCGATACTGTTATGTTTTAGAAAAATGATTCTGCTCTATATTAAACTCATCTAATGTCTTTTCATGAAGCCTCTTTCCTCTGCTATTTTTTAATCTCCCCTCTTCTTCAATAGTTGCTCAACTGCTCTTTTGTTCAAAATTACACAATGTTTCTCCTCGGCTCACAGCCTGCCCTGTCTTTGGGCATGATGAGCATTCCACAATATCATCACTGTGATCAAGGCATTATATCTCCAAGTCATGGTAGTAATCCCTGAAGAAACTGAAATCTTAAGGAGAGATGTGGGGAGAGTGTTGTTGTTGTATATGTTGGACAATAAATGAGTTGCATCTCAATGGTGCTTCCTTATAAGGAACAGCTAAGGGCTAATACACATGCCAACATCCCAATCCCTTAACTATGGTTAAATGGTTAGGTCATGAGTAAAAGATAGCTCGTATGTGATGGCGCTATAAAAACCTCATCTGAAAGAACCCTAGAAAGATGTTAATATAAATTCTACTTTTAAATTGGAAACAGGGGATCTTTTTAATCCACCAGAGGAATAAACAACATTCTGACTGGTCATTGTCCCTTTAAAAGCCTGTGTGAAGTTATGCCAGGTGTTTGAGCAGCCAACTGAGGAAAAAAGAATATCTTCTTTGGAAATATGTGGGGTGGAAAAATACAAACTCAAGAAAAACATCTTACGTGATACATAACTGTTATCATTAGCATATTCTTAGGAATGGATTCAATAGGGTAGCTAAGGAGAGAATAGTGAGTGCAGTAAGATATATAGGCAGTAGGTGGCAGTTACAGACAGAATTTAAAGATGGCTGAGAATCTGGGATTGGAATCGGATATAGAGATAGGAAATACGTATGTTGGTAAAAGAGATGTTCAGTTCCAAAGGATGGTAGATATAGGATTAATCAGTTCTCTTGTGGTCAAACCAGAATGGAAATTTAGAGCCTTGTGTGTAAACTTGTGTGGCTGCTGGAAAGATGGCTTATCTGTGGAGTACATAAGCACCTTGCAATTAATTCGCCTTTCTGTTTAACATCCCTTCACAGTTATGGCCACAAACTTCCAAGCACTTGACTGAAAGCAAGTTGCCAGCTCTAGCCTACATCTCTCGCCATTTGGATAGATAAAAATGGACTGGGAGCAACAGTAAAGCAGAAATCAGTGGTGGGCAAGCTTCATGCATGCAAGATCTACCAGCTGGAGCCAGGTGCAAAATAGTGGCTCAGGGGGGCAGATATACTTTTCAAATTGAGGAACTAGGTGCCTCTGAGCACATGGCTCAGGCCAAGAATTTGTCTTCATTACCAGAAGGAGGTTACAGTCCTTTCACACAAAGATCCACTCCTGATTTCTTCATAAGCTTTTTTAATTTCAGCAACCTTATTTAGAAGAAAAGTGTTTTTGATGTTGCCATTGTTAAATAATTGGGACTAAGAAACTGTTTCTGGTTTCTATTTCATTGTTAAATAATTGGGACTAAGAAACTGTTTCTACTGCAAATCACGCAGAGAACTACCAGTAAGTAAAGCCCTATCTGTCTTCTACTTGCCCCTGCTATAAATTACTGCTTCCTGTTACAGAGGACCTCCCTCACCATTGGTTACACTGGCTAGGGCTGATAGAAGCTGTAGGCCAAAACATCTGGAGGGCCACAGGTTGTCCACCCCTGCCCTAGAACCACCATCCCTCCATGTTTGGCAAATGCGAATTTCCCCAATCTGCACCTTTTCTATCTATTAGGTAGGTCTGTTTGGACTAAGTATACTGCCTCATGTGCAAGGGCAGAGGTAGGCAACCTTTCTGGACCCGTGAACACATTTAGCAATTTGAGAAACTGTCCACATAATGGGCCTGTTGCATATGAAAGCATCAGCCTGCAGCCACCTACCATCTTCATTTTCTAAGAATGTTTTGCCAGCATGGTTAACGAGCAGTAGTAAGGGAGCTATTAGGGAAAAGAGAATGGAAGTCTTGCCAAGACAGGAAAACATAACAGAGCACAAGCTTGCACAAAGGTGATGCAAGCAGACAATAAGAGATGCAAAAAAGCATTATGAAGAGCATATTGCTAACAACATCAAGGCCAACAATATTATTATTATTATTATTATTATTATATCCTGGCTTTTCCCCAAAGTGGGACCCAATAAAGTCAATAAAAAATTGTCTTGTCAATAAAGACAATAATGAATTATTTAAATATATCAGAAGCAGAAAACCAGCTAGGGAGGCATTTGGGACCATTGGATGACAATGGAGTTAAAGGAATACCGAAGGAGATTGTGGAGTAGCTGAATGAATTCTTTTCATCTGTCTTCACTGCAGAAGATATAGGACAGATACCAGTGCCTGAATTGATGTTTTCAGGAAGGGAGTCTGAGGAACTGAGGCAAATAGTGGTGACAAAAGAAGAAGTTCTCAACCTTATTGATAAAGTGAAAGCAAATAAATCACTGGGCCCAGATGGTATCCAACCTAGAGTTCTCAAACAACTCAAATATGAAATTGCTGATCTTCTAACCAAAATATGCAACATGTCCCTAAGATCAGCCTCTATACCAGAGGACTGGAAGATGGCCAATGTAACACCAATTTTCAAAAAGGGATCCAGGGGAGATCTGAGAAATTACAGGCTAGTTAGCTTAACATCTGTTCCAGGTAAATTAGTTGAAGGCATTATTAAAGATAAAAGTAGTAAGCATATAGAAGGACAAGCCCTGCTGAAAAAGAATCAACACGGCTTCCGCAAGTCCTGTCTCACTAACCTTTTAGAGTTCTTTGAGAGTGTCAATAAACATGTAGACAGGGGTGATCTGGTAGACATTGTTTACTTGGACTTCCAAAAGTCTTTTGACAAAAAAGTCCTTCACCGATGACTCCTGACCAAACGTAGCAGTCATGGAATAAGAGAAGTCCTCTTATGGATCAGAAACTGGTTAAAGGACAGAAAGCAGAGAGTAGGAATAAATGGTAAATTCTTCCAATGGAGGGAAGTAAATAGTGGGATCCCACAGGGATCTGTATTAGGACCAATGGTTTTCAACCCGTTCATAAATGATCTGGAATTAAGAGTGAGCAGTGAAGTGGCCAAGCTTGTGGATGACACCAAATTATTTAGGGTGGATAAAACAAAAAGGGGTTGTGAAGAGCTCCAAAAGGATCTCTCCAAACTGGGAGAATAGGCATCTAAATGGCAAATGCAGTTCAATGTAAGCAAGTGTAAAGTGATGTATGTTGGTGCAAAAAATCCCAACTTCAAATATAGCCTGATGGGATCTGAGCTAGCTGTGACTGACCAGGAAAGAGATCTTGGGGTTGTGGTGGACAGCTCAATGAAGATGTCAACCCAGTGTGCAGCTGCTGTAAAAAAGGCAAACTCCATGTTAGGCATAATTAGAAAAGAAAATGTGAATAAAACTGCCAATACCATACTGTATATCATACAGTTCTGGTCACCACACCTAAAAAAAGATATTGTACTGGTGGAAAAGTGCAGAAAAGGGCAACTGAAATGATCAAGGGGCTGGAGCATCACCCCTATGAGAGAAGGTTACAACAGCTGGGATTATTTAGCTTGGAAAAAAAGGAGGGTAAGGGGAGACATGATAGAGATGTACAAAATTATGCATGGTGTGGAGAATGTGGATAGGAAGACATTTTCTCCCTCTGTCAAAATACTAAAACCCGGGGACATCCCATGAAACTGATTGGAGGGAGATTCAGGACAGATAAAAGGAAGTACTTCACACAGCGGATAGTTAAACTATGGAATTCCCTACCACAGGAAGTAGTGATGGCAACCAGTTTGGATGGCTTTGAAAGAGGGCTGAACAAACTCCTGGAGGAAAAAGCTATCAATGGCTACTGGTCTTGATGGCTATGTGCTACCTCCTGTACCAGAGGCAGTGAGCCTATGTACACTAGTTGCTGGAGAACATGGCTGGGAGGGTGCTGTTGCACTCATGCCCTGCTTGTGGGTTCCTGGTTGATAGCTGGTTGCCCACTGTGTGAACAGAATGCTGGACTACATGGACCCTTGGTCTGATCCAGCATGGCTCTTATGTTCTTGTTATGTTGAACTGTTCATGTTCAATCCATGCACCCAGCGTATGTAAACTGTTCCTAGTGTTTAGTATAACATACAGTAGGGATCTCCTCTATGAGTAGGGTTCTGAGGTCTCCACCTGAGTGTGACATTTTTGGCTCTTCCTCTGAGGATATTCCACTCAGTCCAGCTCTGGAAATTAGTAGCTCATGACAGTTATTGTACAGCCTGTGTAAAGAAGGCAGTGCTGTGACAGTTGCATGCACAGTAATGCTGAGCCAAAACATTCTCGGAAAAAGATGGACATTTTGCGAAATATACCCTGAATATGCCCCATCAGTTTTTGTGTGTGGTGGTCATCGTTTTTCCTCCATAACACCCTGGAAGGACACTAGGTTCAGGACATTGTGGTGGATGCAAAATGGCAGCCAGGATGCCAATGCACTTGGCCTGTTGTTTTCAGCAACAGCAGCAGCAGCAAAAAAAATAACACCGGGCGGGGAGAAGTCATGCTACTGGTAATGATGAGCCCTGCCCCCAAGAATCTGTTGGAGAATTTATCCTCCCTCTGAGAATATTTGGTGAAACGGTCCTCCCAATGGGGTGTATTTGGGGGAGGCCATTTTGACTCATTTGCATAGTTTTATCCCCATGGCTACTGGAATTTCCCTGGTCCCCTAAACTTTTGCCTGTCACAAATAACCAGGCAAGTGGCTAAAGTCAGTCCTGAAGTATGCTTAAAAAATTTTTAATGCTGGAAGCATGCAGGATTCAAATAACTATTTTAGGCTTGACAAAGGACTTGGGCACAACCAGGGTACATGCTATGTTACAAACTTTTGAAAGTCACCTCAGTTTCCAAATCTGTTTAGTGTGTGGCATTCAGAACTCCTATTCAAGAAACTCAAGCCCAAAGTTTCCTTGGATATGCAGAACTGGTTGCAACCTTCTTTGGATACAGGCCTTGGTCTGATAGATTCAGGATGTGTCTCATAATTTTGGTTCAGATGTACTTTTTCTGATCTCTTCATCTTATGAGATCTGAAATGCCCATCAAGTTAATGCTCTTCTCACTGGGTTTTGTACTGATCTTCCTCTGTCCCACTTGAATTCCTGTCTTATTACTTCTGAACTGGGATCTCCAGTTTGTTTAAACTATGATTTGTTGAAACAAGCCAGTTTCATAAACCAAAGTTTGATCCTGGCTTGTTTCAACAAGTCATAGTTTAAACTGACTACAGTTTGCCATTTTCAGACATAATGTGAAACTGGTTAGTTTTAAACCAAGAAGCAGATGTACCTCCAATCTCCTTGTGGTCATATCAGAGGAGGAGAGGAGAGGGCGAAGTACATGGGCCTAAGGCTCGTTCATGTAACGTTAAACAGTGTTTCCGAATTACTTTAAAACTGAGCCAGTGTTTCCATTCTTATTTGTACAATCATATATCTTAATTCTTTTCTTGCTGGAAAAGTTACTTTTTAAAATGTTAAAATGCTGTTGTAGAACAGATGAAGAAACAGGACTGGGTGTTTGTTTTAAGCGTAAGTTATGGTCCAGTCCAGCAGGGAGAGTAGTTGACAATCTTCAAGCACCTTGTCTCTGTAAAGTAAGATTTAAACATGTGCATAACTGTGTAATTCACTCTACTTTTCTCATACTTAGGGTACAATCTATATACAGTGAAACATATTTAAGGCCAGTTGATTTCAATGGGTGAATTAAGCAAATTCTTCTCTCTCCATTGAAATCAATATGACTTTAAATAATCAGTTTCATCATCCATTTATTTGTATGCTGCTTTTCCATGGTAAAACCATGCTCAAAGCGGCTCATAGAAATATCAAAAACATTTCACAATTTTTCATTTATTACATTTCTATACTGCCCAATAGTCAAAACTCTTTGGGCAGTTTACAAAGGTTTAAAACCTTAAAAATACAATTTTATACATAGTATAAAAACCATTTACATACAAATATATAAACAGACAGTGCACACAGACACAGACACACACATAGACACATACACACACAATTTTAAACAATCAACAATAAAAAAGATCCAGGAGCCAATTAAAACCTTATATGCTGCCAAATGCCTGAGAGTAGAGGAAAGTCTTAACCTGGTGCTGAAAAGATGAAGCCTCACTTCAGAAATCCTCTCCCTTTTTGCCACCTTCCAAGCCTCCCTTGGAGGAGGAACCTGGAGGAAGGCTTTACATGACGAGCTTCTTGCTGGGAGAGGCACTCGATCAGGTATTGTGGACTCAAGCCTTGTAAGGCTTTATAAGTCAAAAGCAGCACCTTGAATCATGCTCGGAAACATATAGGCAGCCAGTGCAAGCAGGCAAGAATTGGTGTTATATGTTCGGACCATCTTGTCCCTGTTATCAATCTGGCTGCTACATTTTGCAGAAGCTGCAGTTTCTGCAGTTTCTGAACCATCATCGAAGGAATCCCCACGCAGAATGCATTGCAGTAATCTAACTTGGAGGTTACGGGAGCATAAACAACTGAAGCCAGCTTATCCCTGTCCAAATAGGGACATAGCTGGGCCACCAACCAAAGTTGGTAGAAGGCACTCCATGCCACTGAGGCCACCTGAGCCTCAAGAGACAAGGATGGTTCTAAGAGAATCCTCAAGCTACAAACCTGCTCCTTCAGGGGGAATGCAACCCTATCCAGAACAGGTTGAGCACCCTCCATCCTGTCAGAAGAACCATCCACCCACAGCATTTCAGTCTTGTCTGGATTGAGCTTCAGTTTATTAGCTCTCATCCACTCCATTGTCACAGCCAGGCACCAATCTAGCACATCCACAATAAAATATATCAACATTTCTAAATAATTAACAGTTACAAATCATAACAAGATTTAAATAATCATACACATAAAACATCTCACATTAATAAATATACAGTAGTATTAAACAATCCAATAATAATTACACTAAGGTTAAACAAAAAACAAACATGTATCCACAGGGCTGGATGGAGTCAGTCAGTCAGGGCCCCACCCTCCCAGGCCAGGTGGAATGAGTCAAGCAGGGACTAGGTCTTGCAGGACTCGCAGCTAGATAGTGTCTAAGCACCAACTGCTTACCTGTGGTTAGATTTTACTGTTTGACTTAACTGGGATTATTTATCTTGTAGTTGCAGTGATAAATGATGAATTGAATCAGTATGTCATTTGGTCAGTCAGCAAACATCAGGAAATTGACATATTGGCCATTTGAGCATGTAATTGACATAACATGTTCAAATAGCTAGGACTGTTTAGATATAATAATTTCTCTAAAGGGTGTGGCTCAGAAATGAAAAGATCCTGCTTTTTCTAGAGCGTTTATAAGCAAAAAAAAAGAAAACTATGGATTGTATCCAACAGTGTCCATACACTAGTAGAAAAGACACTGCTGGAGAAACAGATTCCTCCTCCCCATGCAGCCACCACATGCTCCTTGAATCTATCTTGGAGGATTGGGAGACCCCTTGGAGTACATTGGGGGGGGGGACATGGGTATACAGGGGGAGGAGAGGAAGGAGAAGTCCTGTTACAGGAGTAGAAGTATGCTCATACAGTGTCGGTTATCACCCGTTGAGATGGATGTAGGGACAAATACATTAATAAGATTATAATATTTGGCACAGTTTTGTTGAAAAAATGGATTTGGGGAACATTTGCTAGTTGATAAACTTTGGTAGCAAAGTATGTAATATGTTTTAGAATACGTTTTGATATATTGTGGTTAGTGATGAGATAGACAAGAAGGAATAATGAGATGGGAAAATTAGAATAAATTGTAGGAAAAGCTATCTAGCTATATTGAGATTGTATCAAATTTTGTAGTAAAGGAAAAAGAAGAATGTTCCCTCTATGAAGTATTAGAATTAAAAGAAGTTTGAGGGAGATGCTGATTTGTAGGGAGTAATGGAGAGAACCTAAAGTAAAATATTTTAAATCTTCTTGTATAATTGGATAGCAGACATCTGTCCAAGAAAATATCAATTTCCTAGTGTTTACAGTCCCATTACTATTGCAGCAAAAACAGTTAAGTCTTGTGGAACTTAACGAAGTTATTATGGCAAAAGCTTTCATGGATTAGAGTCCTCTTATCATATGCAATATATTTGTTAATCTTTAAAATTCCACAAGACACCTTTTTTTTGCTGCAACAACTAACACAACTACTCCTCTGAAAATTACTCTTGTAGCCAGTCCTTTTGCACACTACAGTTCAAAATGATCTACTGGTGAAAACACAGGGATAATATTGATGGAAATGTCAATTTAAAAAAATGAGTTGGATCCAGAGAAACCTTTGTGGAAAAGAGCTGGCAGGATGTGATGTTTCCATTCTCTCCTCCACTCAGCAGCCCTCTGAGACTCCTGAAACATTTCTTCTGAGGGTCAGTGGACCCTCTTGAATGGAGTAGGTTGCGGAACAGGAGGTGCAATTCCTAAACATTGGTGGAGATTGTGAGAAGGGTCTCTACACATCCCCCTTAGCCTTTCACACTAAAGTGAAAGGCTAAGGGGGCCCACCCTATTAGGGCCCACCCTATTAGGAGGGTCCCCTGACCACCAGAAGATTCGGGGGGGGGGCGCCAAGGGAAGGAGAAGTTGAGAAAGTCATGTTCCACAAGCCTGTTTCCACACTTATTTCTCTGGATCCAAGGCAATGTTTTTACTACCTCATGTGATTTTTGCACTGCTTTGCTAATAGTGGCACTAAGTGAAGAAGAAAAAAAAAAAAGGATTAAAATGGCATTAAGATCCATTTCAGTATGGCTTCAGTCCCGGTTATGGGACAGAAACAGCTTTGGCCACCTTGGTGGTTGACCTGCGCTTGGAACTAGACGGGGGAGTGTGTGCCTGATGGTTCTGCCGGACCTCTCAGCGGCTTTCGATACCATCAACCATGGTATCCTTCTGGGCCGCCTCACTGGCATGGGACTTGGAGGCACTGTTTTACAGTGGCTCCATTCCTTCTTGGAGAGGCGGACCCAGAAAGTGGTGCTGTGGGACTTCTGTTCAACTCCTTGGCCATTGGCCTGTGGAGTTCTTCAGGGTTCTGTTTTGTCCCCCATGCTATTTAACATATACATGAAACCACTGGGAGAGGCTGTCCAGAGTTTGGGGGTTCGGTGTCACCGGCATGCTGATGACACCCAACTCTACTTTTCCTTTCCATCTAATTCCAAGGAAGCTGTTGCGGTGCTAAACCAGTGTCTGTTGGCAGTAATGTGATGGATGAGGGCAAACAAATTGAAGCTTAATCCAGACAAGACAGAGGTGCTCCTGGTCACTTGAAGGGTAGATCAGAGAACAGGGAGTCAGCTTGTGCTGGATGGGGTTATACTCCCCCTGAAAACACAGGTTCACAGCTTGGGTGTACTTCTGGATTCAGCCCTGAGCCTGGATGCACAAGTTTCAGCAGTGCCCAGCAGTGCATTTGCAGTTAAAGCTAGTGTGCCAGCTATGCCCGTTCTTTGAGATGTCTGACTTGGCCACAGTGACACATGCCTTAGTTATATTCTGTTTGGATTACTGTAATGTGCTCTACGTGGGGCTGCCTTTGAAAAGTGTTCAGAAAGTTCAACCAGTTCAAAGAACTGCTGCCAGATTGTTGACTGGGGCTGGCTCCAGGGAGCATACAAATCCCTTGTTAAAACAGCTTCACTGGCTCCCAGTTTCCGAGCACAATTCAAAGTGCTGGTCATGACCTATCAAGCCCTATACGGATCGGGTCCAGGTTATCTGAAAGACCATATTCTCCCCTATGAGCCTTTGTGCCCTGAGATCTTCAGGGGAGGCCCTTCTCGCGGTCCCAAAACCATCACAGGCTCACCTGATAGGAATGCAGGAGAGGGCCTTCTTGGTGGCTGCCCCAAGGCTCTGGAACTCCCTTCCCAGGGAGGCAAGAGTGGCACCCTCCTTGGTATGCTTTCACAGGCAGGTAAAAACGTTTTTGTTCCGGCAGGCCTTTGTGGATAGATAGTCTGGACCTATGAGAATATGATGGATTGATACTATTGTTTATATTGCTGTTGGCTTTTTTAAATCCTAAAATTTTATGCAATTTTAATATTATTGATGATTTAATTATATTTTTAACTTTTGTATATTTCTATTTATATGTTTTAACTGTACAAGTTTTTAAGGTTGTAAAGCCACCTTGAGTCCCAGTATTGGGGAAAAGGCGGGATAATAATAATAATAATGGGAATAAACTATGCTCTCCTTTGGGTACTGAAATGTTGAGCATATGAGAAAGGAATATATGTAAAGGATATGTCTAAATTTACAGATTGGTTTCTATAAATAAACAAAGCAAGGGTCTGAGGATCATGGAGCTGTTGAGTTGAAACTACTGGAGGAAATGTGTCTCTATCATAGTCTGGACAATTTAATTGGTATGCCAGCTTTGGTGAGAGAAGCTGATCACTTGAGATGTTCTGGAGAAAGCAAGAATAAAAGTAATGTAAGGAAATTGGGAAAAATAAATTTCTTTGCCAAAACTGCAGTGAAATTATTTGGAATAATGTCATCAAATTCAAGATATAAAATGCTATCTAAACTGACTGACAAACAAAATTATGACATTAAAAACTGGAGTAAGATAAAGAACAAAATATAATGCTTTAACAAGAATGTATAAGGGCGCAATCCTATCAAGGCAGGCGGCTGCCTCCGAACTCAGAAGCAACCGCCTATCCAAAGCAGGTCAGGAGAAGTACGGAGGGTATCATTCCCTCCGTGCTTCTCCTGCCCTGCTTTTTCAGCTAGACAGCCAATTGTGGCTGTCTAGCTGGGGGAGGACGGAGTGGGGAAGGAGGCAGCTGTACATAGGATGTGTCATACACGCAGCTACGCCCACCCCGGAACGCCCCCAACCACTCCCCTTTCTGGCTGCTCTGCGCTCCTCTTGCAAGTGTGGAGGACCAGGTTATTCTGTGCTGCCTCTGAGGCAGCGCAGAAGGGGGGGAGGTCAGTTCTCCAGGAACCAGCCTCGGATCGCGGGCTCCAAGGTCAGTTCCCAGAAAACAGTATATTCTATGGCTATCTAGCCGCTGTCTAGCGGCCATATGATTTCTTCCTCCAGGTAGCAACGTTTTCAAAATGTTATATAAATATATTGTTATATTTATCAGAATTGCAAATATGTTTTTTCTTTGCAGGCCCTGTTATGTGGTTTATTAATTATGCGTCCCGATGATCCACTCAGATTTTTAGAAGAAAAGATAAAAGAAATAATGGAAAAGGGTCTATATAGTATTTTATGGTATGTATGAGACATTATGTGGGTTATAAAAATGGCCGTCAGATGTAAAATACTGAAATATGGTGAAATATTTAGTTGTTATAAACCATGTTGACATAGTAAACGTTTGATAAAGCTCCTAAAAAGTAGTTCTTTAAATTAATAATGGGGTAGAATTATCAGCAACTGGTTAAAATCTAGTAAACAAAGATGATAAAATTTGGATGAATTTCCTGACCAGTTACTAATGTGCCAGTACCAGGGGAGGGCAGAGCAGGGGAGGAGGCTGCTGTACAACACATAGGATGTGTCGTACCGGCATTTCCGCCCTCCCCGCTCCAGAACACCCAGTTTCGGTTGTTCAGTGCTCCTCTTGTGAGCATGGAGCACAGGGCTTTTTCCGCCTGCCAATTACACAGGAGAGGGGCGGGGAGGCCTGCAGGGCAGGAGGAATGTGGAGGGAAAGATCCCCTCCGTGCTTCTTCTGCCCTGCATTGGATAGGCAGTTGCCTCCGAATTTGGAGGCGGCCGCCTATCTGCATAGGATTGTGCCCTAAATTTTCTAAAGCAGGCCCAGGGCTGAGCATTGTGAACTAGCATGCTAGCTTATTCATGACAACCAATGTTTTGTTGTTTATTTGTTTTCTAAACATAGGTTGTCATTATATACAAACTGGGTCATTATCTCTAAAGAAACAGAATTGCAAAAATACAAAATTTTAAAATACCAGTGGTAAAGTTGAACTTTCCAAAAGCAGAATGTTTTCTGTGATGTAATGGCTTGTTAATATAATTTGAATAATGGTGCTATTGGTGTTTTCAGAGAATAGAAGCTGTAATGTGATAATGTGGATTTTAAAAAGTAATATTCATATTTCCGCCCCCAGGAATATGTGTATTGATCCAGCCCTAAGCCTAAGGCTAAAAGTGATTTCAGAAACATATTTACACACCCTTTTGGGACTTGATGATGATCAGCTGGTAATTATTATTAATGCTTATTTGCAAACTTTGCAGTAGAATAAGAACAATTGCTGACCTCAGATATATTGTACAAATAATTATATTTTATTTGTATTCATAACTTGCTTTGTCCCAAAGAGTTATGAGAAAGAGAGTATCCCTTATTCCCAAAGACTTAATAATCTAAGGCTGCAATCCTAAACACAGTCACTCGGGAGTAAGTCCCATGAACTCAGAGGGATTTACTTCTGTGTTAACATGCTTAACATTCTGCTGTAAGAAAATATGGCATGATATCAATAAAGGTGTGAAGAAAAGGATAAAATAATGTTGTTTTTAAAAAGTATAAATAAAATATAGTTAATTTAGGTCCAGTCATCTTTTCCCCACATTTCCTTATCCCAGTTACCTTAGTACTGTATAAAACTTTGATACTTCTTACCCAATTCGGTAACATCTAACATTCTATCCCTTTCCTAACCTTGGTGTTCCTCAGAACTCAAATACTTAAAAACACACACACCATTATATTAAATCCTTCGGTCAGTCCTCCAAATAGCTAGCACCCTTTAGGTTTTAGATTCTGGAAATGAGATAGTGGAAGAAAGGGCAGGGGGTACTAGCAGTTGGAACAGTTTGGTTCCCAGTGCTGTGACAAAGTGTCGTATGCAGCAATAATGTGGGCAGCCAGATCCCTCTAATCCTCTTTTGATGCCCCATAGAGGCCTTTTGGACCCATTAGCACTGTATGGGTCATTGCACAAGTCTGAAGTAGAAGTAAGAGACTGGAGGGAAAGGTATGCCTGGTAGGGGAATAGACGCAGATGGTTTTTGTTTCTTGTCATGTAAAGGATCAAGCATTATCTACAGAAGCTCAAGCCTCAGCTATTACAGCTGCATTACTACTGAAGCATAGGATCGTGAGTACTGTACTTCACTTCCTAAAACACACTTATCTGCATTCCTCCTTATTACTTGAGCCAGTTGTAATTACTTTCTTCAACACTGAATGGCGTTAACAAGTTTGTGTATTTCCTTTTACAGTATTTATTGTTTAACTGATTCCATTCAATTAGAACTCCATAATAACTGATAATGGAAGTGAAGTTAGTTATAATTCTCAAGAAAAAAGATCTGGTAATACAGCTCTCAACAAAATTACAATTAAATTTTAAAATGTATTATATGAAAAATGCTACCATACAAGATTTTATTTATGTGTCATTAACGATGGATATCTTCCCCATTTTGATGTAGTTTTATATGTACAATTACATTTTAGATGACAACAGAGTTGTGCGATAAAGCATGGGACTTTTATAGCACCAAGTTAAAAAGAATGTGCTTTGAGTAAGTATATGGCTACCTTTAGTATATAAACACATTTATCTGAAATGTGACAATTTTTTTGTATTTTATGCCATGCTGTAGTAATAGAATTAAGGTTCAGGCTTATGAGCTTGTGTGCTGAGCCTGATATAGCAACCACAGAGTGTCATCTCAAGGCCTTGACCAATGTCTTTGTACTTGCATTGGGGCCCACACCCAGACCTCAGCTGGCATAAATGGCTATCATTTTTGATCCAACTGTGAACCATGTCTGGCACAGATCAGGAGGTGGAGTTGGGTATGGAAAATGTAGGTTTAAATGTGAACTGTACTGGGTTGCCTTGAGCAAGTCATTATCTCAGCCTTACCTATGCAGAGACTGTCAGAGCCACACCCAAGCCTCAGCTGTGATCTGTTAGTGACTGCAGCTGAAAAGTCCTCCTTGTGAGCAAACTTCCTACATGTAAGTAGACGTTTTCTCACAAGGAGGCCTCTGGCTCAGTCTAGCACTCCTTCTGAGTTCCTGTCTTTTCAGGCAGCATCTTTCCCGAGGACTTGGGAGTTTCTCTGCCTCCACTTCTAAGGCAGAGATCTTGACTTCCACAAGTGATGTCCTCACAGTAGTCACTGCTGTGAGCCTGGGCTCCTCCTGGTCTAATGGCAAATCCTGGGCATTGCTAATGGCAGGTGGTTCCTGGTCCTCCAACTCTTCCTCCTCCACTCGGAGGCGTCCAAGTATCCTATGCCCTGCTGGACTGCTGCCAGCAGGGCAAGAGGAATGACAAGAGGTGATGTTTATGTCTCCATCCTCCTTTTTTAACATTTCCCTCTAGACACGCCTCTGAGCCTGTCCGGAGCAGTTGTGCGGCTGGGGCGCCATAGGATTCGCATATCCCCTCCCACTGGAACACACCCTTTTTGTCCTCTGGCACACCCTTTCTGTCCTCTATGAGATCATCTAAGGCCACTTTTGTGACCTTGGAAAGCAGGCATGCAGTTCTTTCTGCAATGGCTGTGAGGGGGTGGGGAGTGGGACCAGATCTTGGAGTCCACATCCCAAAGTTGTAGCAGTGTCTATGGCTTCAGGAGGGGAAATAAAAACTATCCTGTGGGACCACAGTAATCCGTATGTCCATAATCACATACTAAAATAGTGTAGTTATCCTGGGTAGTTATAACACTGCAAGATAGAATGTAATATTTATTAAACAGCAAACAGTTAAAGTGGTAGAAAGAAGTACAATCTTGGAAAAACAAAAAACAATAGGCATTCTGTTGAAAAAAGCATAACTTTAAACTAGGGATGGGCAATTTGTGTCTCTCGCCAGGTGTTTTGGCCTACAACTCCCATCAGTCCCCACCATTGGCTATGGTAGCTAGGGCTGATGGGAATTATAGGCCAAAACATCTGGAAGGCCACAAGTTGCCCACTCCTGCTTTAAGCCTTTTTTATTTTGATGAATATATTCTGCATATGTTTTCTATGTAATTGCAGGGGGGGTTGGATTTTCTTTCATTCAGGTAAAAGCCTTCATTAATACATTATCATTGCTTAATAATTGCAGTGCATGGATAAACTATTGTTCTATTAAGAAAATTACTGAAGAGATTCTACAGAAAAAGTTGTCTTTTGCAAAACACTTCTATGAACACAAATTATTAAAATTAATAGTAAAAAACTGGAACGCTTGGGTTCAATTACGCAAAGAACAACAGAATCGTAAGTCTTTTTATCAAATAAGAGTGTCCGTTTTTTTAATAGAAAGAATATTTCACCCTCACCAAAGTGCTTAGTTTTTTAACTTTCTAAGAGCTGTTCAAAACTTGGTCACATTGGGTGAATTGGCATATAACAGTAAACTGTAATTTGAGTTTACATGCATGAGCAGGAATGTGCCTGCACAAAGCACTCCGCTTCAGCACTCTTCCATCATCTCTCCTTCTCCAAGAATGTAATTTCAGTTTAGGAGAATCCTAGTTTGTTTTTACATGCAAACCAGGAATTTTGGTTTAAAAGAAACTTTAGTCAGTGGCTAAACATACCAACTCTGAACCCAAGGTTCTTTTTGTAGCTGATTTTCTAAACTACAGTTTATTTTAAACCTAAATTCCTGGGTCACATGTAACAACAAACCAGGAATCTGCTAAACCAGAACTAAGTCTGGTTTATTCTGCCTGCCAATTGCATAGGAGGGGGGATGTATGTAACCCTAAATTGTGGTTTACTGTTACACATGTATGCAGCCAGTAGGTTACTGGCCACACTTGGACATCATGATTTGGTCATCACAGTAAGCCAGTATTTTTTATTCTCACAAGAACCCTGTGAGGTAGGTTAGGCTGAGATCAGTGTCTGGCCCAACATCACCCAGTGAGCTTTATTTATTTATTTATTTATTGCATTTATACCCCGCCTTTTTTCCTCTTGCAAGGAACCCACGGCGGCTTACATTATCCTCCTCCTCTCCATTTTATCCTCACAACAACAACCCTGTGAGGTGGGTTGGGCTGAGAATGTGTGACTGGCCCAAAGTCCCCCAGTGAGCTTCCATGGCCGAGTGGGGACTAGAACCCGGATCTCCCAGCTCCTAGTCCAACACTCTTGCCACTACACCACACTGGCTGAGTGGGGTCTAGAACCTGGATTTCCTGAGTCCCAGTCCAGCACTCTAACCACTACATCACACTGGCTTTCCAGTTCTAGCTTATTGTAACAAGTAAGTGTGCTATTGCACACTGTTCAATTACTCCCTGGCTTATGACTGTGGCTTATTAGGAAAGAAACAAGCCAGAGAACCGGTTCAGATATCACACTAAACAAACCAGGGATGGAGAGTCCCTGGCTCATTTAGCTGTTGGCAGAAGAAGCCAAGCAGGAGAAATCAAACAGCACGTACCAGCACACTTGCTTGCTCACAATATGTAGAATTCCAAGAATTCAGACTTAGTACATAATGTCTGAATATGGCCGCAGTGTTTACTGGAAAAAGACAAAAACAAAAATTGTAGTTCTTACAGTAGAAAAAATGACATGCTTGTAAAAAAGCGGGCAGCGGGCTGGCTTACAAGCAATGTGACATATTTATTTCTATGCTCCATTGCTTAATAGGTCTGTTTTAAACATCTACATAAAATCCAGTTGGATAACTTGTTTAATGGTTATCTATTCCAACCAAATATGGCTCAGTTATAGATAGGAGTCTTAATAATTAATTGTATAAATAGTTAAATGTTAAGACTTTTTATGAGCCCAGGAACAAAATAATCGTTCAAATCCTCAACCTTATTTTAGGACACAATCCTATGCATGTTTAGACAGAAAAAAGTCCTACAACTCCGAA
Source organism: Heloderma suspectum (assembly GCF_057233095.1). Taxonomy (NCBI): domain Eukaryota; kingdom Metazoa; phylum Chordata; class Lepidosauria; order Squamata; family Helodermatidae; genus Heloderma; species Heloderma suspectum. Next base: position 106,297,582 of record NC_139464.1, read on the forward strand.
CATGACCCAGCCAGCCACGCACTCCCAGCATGCTGGCTGGGTCATGTTGAGAGGTGGAGGACTTTTTTCTGTCTAAACATGCATAGGATTGCACCCTTATTCAGTTTATATATTCTCTATCTAATATATAGATGACATACTTAAATTTACAGTTTGATTGTCCTGTCTCCCCTCCCTCAGACATAGTTATCCAGATATTTCTATTGACTACACTCAGAAATTTTCAAAGAACTGTTTATATACATATCCTGCTGCCTATTCAGAACGAAGAGTAGGATTTAGCCTTTATATATTTGGATAGTTGAAGTAGTTTAGGTTGCTATCCTATGCACAGTACCTGGGAGAAAGTCCTATTGAACTCAATAGAACTTACTTCTGAATAGATATGTGCAAGATTATGCTGTCAATTATTTGTTAAAGATAGCTGTATAAAGTGGAGATGATAATACCTATGTTTCCATTTCCTGCGACCTAGGATTTTTCCTGCTTTTGGATTAGCTACCACTACTGTGAGACATATACAAATCTGACAAGATGAAATCTGGGGTTGACCATTTCTTCTAGGGCTCTGACTAGAAATGATCATGTGTTTTTAAATTAATTTTTACAATAAAAAAGTTTACAACACAGAAAATTATTACTATTATTTATTGTTTATTAAATGTATTAGACACCCTTCTCTAAAAAAGACTCAAAGTGTCTTATAGCAGCAAGGGTTAAAACAATTTAAAACAGCTAAAAACGATTAAAAAAATGCCAAGACCGGTAAAACAACTAAATTAAATCCATCATGTGCTGCCAAATGATGGCACTAGGTGGACCTCACTGGAAAGAGCATCCACAATTGGGGGGCCATCACAAAGAAAGCCCTTTCCCTTGTTGCCATCCTCCAAACCTACCTGAAAGGAGGGCCTCAAAAGAGGTCTCAGATGTTGATCATAACAAGTTCATATGGGTAGGTTCATACCAAGAGAGGCACCCGGCAGGTTTTTCAGTCTCAAGCTGTGTAAGATTTTATAGGTCAAAATCGGCACCTTGAATTAGGCTCAGAAATAAACATACGGGCAGCCAGTACAAACAGGCCAGAATTGGTGTTACATGCTCAGACTTTCTGATCCCCACTGGCCTTCCTGTTAGTCAAATTTTGCACAAGTTGCAGTTTCCGAACCACCTTCAAAGGCAGCCCTATGTAGAGCGCATTGCAGTAATCTAACCTGGAGGTTTCCAGAGTACAGATTACTGAAACCAGATATCCCTGTCCAGATAGGGGCATAGCTGGGCCATTGGCTGAAGCTGGTAGAAAGCACTCCATGCCACTGAGGTTACCTGAGCCTCAAGTGGCAATGATAAATCCGGGAGAGCCCCCAAGCTTTGAATTTGCTTCTTCAGGGGGAGTACAACCCACCCAGAACAGGCTGCATACACTCCATCTGGTCAGAAGTACCATGCACTAACAGCATCTCGGTCTTGTCTGAATTGAGTTTCATTTTATTAGCCCTCATGCCAAATTAAACACACGGTTGTGTATTGCATTGAATGGACAGAATCCAATGGGCTACTTGCACCACCACTGATTCTCTTGCACCCTGCTGATTCCTTTGTGCAAGCAGGACCCACTGTTTGTGCAACAGAGATGTAGTGCTTCCCAGAGGAAAACTCTCGTTCTTGATTAGGACAGGTCGAGGGACCTCGTGTGAGCTCTTCTGACTGGCCCTGTTCCAGAAATGAGCATTTTTGTTCATTTCCTGTTGCCCAGGAAGTGCTAAATCTTCATTCCACAAGCGTTGGCCACTGCTTCTGGATAGGAATTGGCGGGGTGCAAGAAAATCAGCGGAGGCGTAAGCGCCCTGTTGGATTCTGCCCGTTGTCTGATCCTGTGATCTAGGCCTGAGGGTCATTTTGATTCAGCAACAAGCATGTTTATGTATTAAACCAACTTCTTCAACTGAGCAAACTTGTAATAAATGGGAGTGATTGTTTATTAATAAAGCCCCTGCTTTTCAAAAACGATGTTGCTCCAGGGGCAGCGAAAAGAATAGGAAAAGTCTTTGATTGTACTTTACAGAAGATAATCTTAATGGCTTGGAAAAGAGAGACTGGTTTTACCAGAAAGGCTAAAAGATATATGGAGGTATGTTATCTAGGATGATTTAATTAGTTCTGTGTGCTTACAATACATGCATTGGTGTAAATTTAACTTTAAATCCACAGTCCTTAGGCCCTGCTGCTGCTGATCTGAGTATGCATGCACAGTATAAATTGAGTATATATAATTAAATAATGTAACTAAGTACAGAGTAATTCAATTCCATAGAAATCACATAGCATGCCGCATAAGAGTGCAATAGTCCCTATGATGGATTAAGATAGGGCAGGGATGTTTAACCTCTTTCAGCCTGAGGGCTGAATTCCATTTCAGAGAAGCTCTCAGGGGCTGCACTCTAGTGGTGGGTAGGGCTGAATGCAAAAGGGGCAGGGCCAAAAATACCAGTATATTTTAGTTTAATGTTTTTACTGCCAGTAACTAAGCCTTAGGAGAGGCATTTCATAAAATGGGGAAAAAACAGCAGAAAAGCTGGGAAACCACAAAACAATTGGTGGCTGGGGGAAAGAGGCTGGGACCGATGGGGGAGTGTGGCCATCTGTGGAATCCTGGACAGCCAGATTAGGTCCGTAGTTGGACTGGATTTGGCCCCCAGGCCTGAGGTTCTGCACTCCTAACTCTGAGGGGAATGACAGGATCAGCATGGATGGGGCAGTTTACACAGGAAAAATCCTAGCCATCATGATACCTCATTTTGCCACCATTTTGTGTGTCCTGTTTTGCTAAAAAAAATACACAACACCACAGTAATGCTTCCTTCTTTTCTGGTTTTGTGCTAATGTGTCAGAATGGAAACATAGGAAGTTTCATCTTGGCTGCCATCATGGTTTAGTCACAATTTCAAAGTTCTACATAATTCCTTTTCTTACAAGTATGAACAGAACTACGTATTTTGGAGGTGTCATGACTTCTATCCATGAAGTATCTTCCTTGTGCAAACTCCCTTTTTTCAGTGGATCTTAATTAGGCAGTGCAAGGTACCGAGAAGAAACATTTTTACTTAGTTAGGATTTGTTACCAGTAAACATTTTTATTATGATGGTTTAAAAATATGTGGTTTCTTTGTAGTCACACCTATGGGATCTGTGCCTGCGGAGCAGCATTTTGTAAACTAATTGTCAGGTTTGCCTCTGAGCACAGGGAGTGACACAATAGCTCAGATTCTGAAAAAGAATTGCAAGACGTGGCGGAGGAAGTTTCCCAGGCTTGTCCAGAGATGGAGACACAGACCCCTCAGGCTTCAAAGGCCCAGCTGGATAGAGAGAGCCTCTCTTCACACACCCCTGTGAGAGACAGAGAACAGAGAGAGGTGGGGCTTGGAGAGCCTGAATTCTTAGATGCCAGGCGCAGACGCAGAGCCAAGGGAGAGATGGCAGGGGCAGAGCTTAGGCAACCTGCCCGATTGGCCTGGCATGAACAGCTGTGCTTAGAGGCCTCACAAGAGAGAGGGAGATCCCCACCCCACCCCTTAGTAGTCCACCTTTTCTTCAAACCATGGGCAACTTTTGTAGCTTTCTTTTGAACTCCCTGAAGACATTTCCTTTGTAGACTGTGAGTCACTGACAATTTGCATCTGTATGACCCATTGAAGTAAGTGGATTAAAAGCCGTGGATTGAAGCCTTTTGTCTCTGTTTTGATTTGGCTTTTGAAGTTTTCAGCAGTGGCAAGGGGAATCCTGACAGCTTGCCCACCATTCCTCTTCCCCCCCCCCTACTTTCTCCATTGTTTCTTTTTTGCTGACTGCACTCTGGGACAGCGCCATAGAGCAGGCTTTGAACACAGTGATGCAGGAGAACCAGGCTCTTCGTGATCAGGTCAATCAACTGACGGGTGCTGTACAAGCCTTACAAGTGGCTGTTCAACCCCCCCCCGCCCCCAAACCCTCCTCATCGGAAATGCCCAGTGGCGCTGCCTGAGAAATTTGCTAGAGACAAGGGACTGTTTCAAATTTTCCGTGCCCCATCGGAACTGTATATGCACCTCCAGCTGGAAGATTTCCAGACAGACCAGATTCATGTGGGGTTTATTATTAACCTGCTTTCAGGCATGGCAGCTAAATGGGCTTCAGCACTTCTCCTCACTAATGACCCCCTGCTGGCAGACTACCCAGGCTTCATGATTGCGATGGAGGGATTTTTTGGTGACCCCCTTCGTCTGGAGACAGCGACTTGGGATATCTGCCACCTCAAGCAGGGCAAGGTTTCCAGCTATGTGACCACTTTTCACTTGCTGATGCAGGATTTACAATGGAATGATGCGGCTCTGGTGGCCCAATTTTTTGGACGGTTTGAATGACGAGATCTTAGATGAGCTAGTATGGGCACCACATCCACCGATGCTGGCAGAGCTCATCCAGTCGTGTCTGCAGATTGACAGTTGGATGGAAGGGCGCCATCAAGCCAAGAAGAGCTCTGTTTGCCGGGATTTCCCTCCTCCCATTCCCCCGTGGCCACTGCCCCCTCCCCCCCCCATAGCCCTGCTGCAAGGATGGAGGAGACCCCGATGCAACTGGGAGCAACCCGATCCATGCTATCGCCGGAAAAACTGGAGTGGCGGTGCGCCGAGCAGCGATGCTTCAGGTGTGGAAAGAAGGGCCATTTTGCCAGATTCTGGTGTTCTTGACCGACGGCCCCACCCCCTCCCCACCTCCTGCCCCCCAAGCCTGACTAGGCAACCTCTAAGTCTGTTGGTGGTCTCCCATGAGGAGGCACCATCTGCAACCGGGGTTCACCTTCCACACATCCCCCCCATCCCATCTGCTGCTTCCTGTGCACCTCCATTCTTCCCAGTTGGCGGGGGGAGAGGTCATGGCACTGGTGGACTCTGGGGCTAGGACAAAACGTTTGCTCAGCAATGCAACATTTCTGCTCTGCTCCTCCCTACCCCTTTGAAAGTAGATACTATTGATGGCCATCCTCTCTCTTCTGGAGCAGTCACTTGGATTACAACTCCAGTCATCCTACTTTCCCAGCGGCAAGTTGAGCAGATTCAATTTCACCTGGCCAAGGTGCCCCAATACCCAGTCGTGCTGGGCATATCCTGGCTCTCTAAACATAACCCTCAGATCTCTTGGGAGCTTCATCAAGTGCAGTCGTCATCCCCGTACTGCCAACAGCATTGCTTCCCGGGAGCGAAAACAGCCCCAGCTCAGACCTTAACCCTTTCCTCTCCCTCCTCGTCTTCCCCAAGCAGTTCTTCTGCTCCAGTGATCCTACCAGAAAAAGTATGCGGTGTTCCAGGATGTTTTCAACAAGAGGCTGACCGACTGCCCCCCCCTCTCCCCCACTGCCGCCATGATTGCGCCATTAACTTGATCCCTGGAACTACCATCCTGGCCGGCCGGCTGTACTCTATGTCAGAGCCAGAACTCCGAGGTCTGAGGGAGGTTTTGGACACTAACCTGTGGCGCGGTTTCATTTGCTGCTCCACCTCCCCTGCCAGCACTCCCACTACGTTCGTGAAGAAGAAATTGAGGGAGCTCCATCCTGTCCGTGACTACAGGAACCTCAATGTCATTACTGTCCCTGACAAATACAGATGTTTTGTTCTGTGCAACTCTCCTCTACCTCCTCCTTCTTATGCACAAGCTCTTTGTCAGGGTTCCCCTTATGACCTGAACCCCCTGAGCCACTCCATCAGGATCTCTTGCCTCCTTAAGAGTCCCACCTTCCTTCTTTTACCTTTCCCTTTCCAATAACGTGGGGTTTGGGCTATAGGCGTGCGGTGATTGACACTCTAGACACAGAGTTTAACCACAGCAGTTTACTGGTACATTGGAGCAAGCAAATCACAACCAAAGGTATTTACACAATAGAGCTGAGTGATACAAAAGTCATTAAGAGAAAATAAAAGTTGCAAAAAACACAAATACCTCTACCCTAGCTGCACTTACACTTCTTCAGACTGCTTCTTCCTGCTCTCTGTGCTCAGCACTTCCTGACTCTGCTCTTACTGCTCTGGTCTTTCTGACTCTCTTTTTATACTCTTTTCCCTCAAAACCAAAAATACTGTTTGATACCTGAAGAAATGAAACTTAACTGGGGAAATGAAACTACTCTCAGGGATACCCTCTCCCAACAAAAAAACAACTCAGGCCTCTAAGCCTGACCACTTTTCCCTTTGCCTCTGTAGGCCTCAAACCTTCATACTCTCATTGTATTTTCCTCCCCATAATTTCATTTGTGCAAAGACTTCACCAGGATTCAGCCAAGGCGTCTGTTTTCAAAACTAGGGCCAAGTTACGAAGAAACTGTGAGCATATACTAAGTGCATTTTCCTCACCACTGAAGCTGGAGTCCATGCAAAATGAAAAACACACACACACACAAATGACAAAACAGTCATAGGATTGGGCTGAAAAAGTAGTCAATTCATAGGACTGGAATCAGGTGGGCAGTGTATTAAGCCTGCAGTACCATGCTCACAACTCAGGACTTATTTCTGAGTAAACATGCAGAAGAACAGACTGCAAACCTCTCTGCAAAAGTAACTTGTGCTGGAATCCTATTTACACTTCTCTGGGAGTAAGCCCCATTAAACATAATGTGGCTTGTATCTGATTAGGCATATTGTATAAATGAGCAGTATTTATATCCCCTCCACTTCAAAAATAATAACTCCTGTTTTTATTAAAGTTTTTTGTTTATAGGAACATTGGAAGTTGCGTTATACTGAGTCAGACCTTTGGTCCATCTAGGCAGTATTTTCGGCGCTGAGAGGCAGGGGCTCTCCAGGGTTTGAAGCAGATTATTTCCTATCTCTACCTGGAGGTACCAGGGATTGAACCTGGGACCTTCTACATGCCAAGCATGTGCTCAGCCCCTGAGCTACAACCCTTCCTATTGCTTGGATAATGGCAACTGGCAAACAAAACAGCCCCAGATTTGTTGCTCTGTAACCATGTGAACCCACTTTTCTCAAAGACCTGGGTGAGGAGGAGAATGAGAAAAAACAAACCTTCTTGTCTGTTTGTATAAAGTCAAATACAGTTCAGAACGTTTCTTGCTCACTAAAGAGAATTCTCTTTAAAAAAATTCCCAAGATATGCTCTGGATGGAATAAAGAAGAGATAGAAAGACTGGGACAGGGAAAGGAAAGGAAGGGAAGGGAAGGGAAAAAATAAGAAGAATGATGATTGGAAATGGAGGGGGAGAGACAGAATTCCCCAAGCCAAAAGGCTCCTTTCAGAGAGGTAACACTTCAGAGGAATTTAGGAGGCTGTAGAGGGTTTGTAAGGATTGCACATACTTAAATTAACTTTATGAGGTGAGGTGGGTGAGGGCTTTTTCTTGCTTTTTTAAAAGTGTAAAACCTATTTAGAAGTCCCAGCACTTTCTGGATCATAACATCACATAGTCCTAACCATCCTTTTGGTATAATCTGGTCCTGCAGCTATTTAGGAAAAACTAAAGTGGATGGGGAGAAAGAAGTTTGTGGAGGCTGATTGAATCCTTTGCTATGCTGAAGCTACTGAACTTCTGCAGAAGCTGAAGGTTCCAATTTGGGGGAGCAATATCATATGGTATGTGAAAGACTACTATTTCACATGGAGTTCTTCTTGCCCTTCTCTCTCCCTCTTCCTCTTCAAAATTTCATTGCAAGCAAGCTCCCAGCAGTCAGTACATAAGAGCAGAAAAGTAGGGGGAGAAAGAAAAAACAATGAATAGTCAGTGGAAGGAAAGGTGGCAGTCTCCCCTCTAGTTTAAAAGGCTGGTGCATTCATGCTACACTCCCTATAGGTCTGCTAAGGGAATGAGTCCTAAGGTCTCCTAGTAACTGCAAGGCTACTGAACTGAGAGGTAAAAAGCAGGCTTGTGACAATTGGGCATAAGGCAGATGATGACATTTGGAACAGCTCTAAAGATGCAGAGCACAGCTCAGAAGATCCGGGGCCCATGCCCACGTGGGCTCTACATAACGACACCTACGCCATTGGCTATCTGAGCACGTCAAGACGTTGGTGTTCCTAGCTGTCCAACATGCTTTAGCATCATGCCAGCTGGAGCTCTTGTCTTGAGTTACTATAGTGTTCAAGGAACTAAGGAGAGAGCCTTCACCCTGCTCTCGAGGCATGAATTGGCATGGGGTTTCCCTGTTCAAGGCCAGAGGCCATAAAAGTCTTCTAAGCTGTAGAATATGCTGCTCTGCACAGGCACAGATCTCATATGTGACTGCATAGATGACTATTTGAAGAATGTTAGTTACAAGTAAGCAACATTTCTTTATCGAGTAGTGACACCAGTTGCAATATTAATAACATGATGTATTAGTGTTTCCCACATCTGAAGCCTTTCTACTATTCTGCTGCAATGTGTAATATGTGAGTTTAAGTGCATTTTTAAATGGTATTGCCTGATATTGTTTAGTAATTATGTTTTATTGCAATATATCAGCTTAATTTAGTTCTACTGATCTTCAGTCTGAATAAAAGCCAGATCCTATGGATATTTACCTGGAAGTAAGTTACACAGAATTTAGTGGTACTCCCAAATAAGTGTGCATAGAACTGCAGCCCAAAGTTATTAAAAACATGTATACTTTGCCTTTACGCTATACTAAAGCACTCAAGGTGGCTCACAATATGCTTAGAGTCTCTAAGGGCCAAAACTACACGTGTTGTTAAATCCATATTTACATTGAATGTGCATGTTTTTAATTTAATTTAATTTATTTTATTGCATTTATATCCCAACTTTTTTCCTCTTGCAAGGAACCCAAGGTGGCTTACATTATGCTCCTCCTCTCCATTTTATCATCACAACAACAGCCCTGTGAGATAGGTTGGGCTGAGAGTCTGTGACTGGCCCAAAGTCACCCAGGGAGCTTCCTTCCATGGCTGAGTGGGAACTAGAACCCAGATCTCCCGGCTCCCAGTCCAACACTCTCGCCACTACACCACACTGGCTCTTTTAACAATTGCATTGGAGGAGCTGGCTAATAATGAGATCAGAGCAGGCATTGGAAGGGGAATGTAACCCTTTATTTTGCATGCTGCAATCCCAAGGAAAGTCCCTCTTCAGAGGGTGCAATCCTATTGGGATAGGCAGCCACCTCCGAACTCAGAGGTGACCGCCTATCCAATGCAGGGCAGGAGAAGTGCGGAGGGAATCGGTCCCCTCTGTGCTTCAGCTGCCTTGCATTTATGGCTAGATAGTCAATTTCAGCTGTCTAGCTGTGGGGCCTTGGAGTGCGAGAAGCGGCAGCCGAATGACACGCAGGATGTGTTGTACTGGCATTTCCAACTTCCCCACCCCGACATGCCCCCAGGAATGCCCTGTTTTTGCCTCTTCTGAGCGTGGGGCCGTTCCACGCTGCCTACGAGGCGGTGCAGGAGGGGATGAAGGTCAGTTCTCAGGGAACCCACCTGTCCTATGGCCATCTAGCTGCTGTCTAGCAGCCATAGGATTGCGCTCTTAAAATAGTATTTTCTTTGGGGGAAATCCCTCATTGGCAACAATGGGGGTATTTCCCTCTAAACCAAATACTAGCTTCAAAAGAGGGATTTTCTTCATAAGCATAGCAGGAGGGAAAGGGTTAAATTCTCCTCTCCACACCTATTCTGATTGCATTAATTATCACCTGCTGATCCAATTAGCATTTTAAAAACTTGTTTAATGTCAGATGTAGTTTGGCCCTTAATTTATTAAATTTGCTGGTCAAAACAGACTGTCATTTGAATGAAGAAAATGCTACCTTTGTTGTATTTTATATGTATATTTTACAGCACATAGAAGGAGAGGCTGAAGAATTTCTTTTTGTAGAAGGGCCTCATGCTGAAGTGCATGAAAGACGTCATTCTGAGAAACGTCACTTTTCCTTAAGACATCACATTGAAGAAAGCATGTTAATATTACACTTCAGATCAGGCAAAGACCATTTGACAAAGTTGCCAGAAAGAGCAATAGCCCAGGTTAGTCTTTCTTTCTTTTTTTTAACTGGCTATGCATTGCTGTTTTTTGTAGGGATGTACAAGAATTTTGTTCCTGTTTGCAAGTAATGCGAACATGTCGCATTCACAACGCCAAATGTGAACATGAACAAGAGTGTAATTCTTGGGAAATTTTCGCAATTTCCCGAGCTTGTGTTCACATTTGAAAGTGTGCTCTTGTGCAAGTGCGCACTTCTGAAAATGTGCATTCCCCCCCAACTGCATTTTCATGCTTTAGCATATGGGGGGAAGTGTGCATTTGGGGTGTGTGCTTGGAAAAGTGTGCATTTTTTGTGTTAGAAAATGTGTACTTTTCCTATTTGAAAAAAGAAGACACATTTGGGAGTGAAAACGAGGTGAGGTGAGGACCAAGATAGAAAATGGAGAGCCTTGACTAGCTTAAATTGTATTTGTTCTCCCATCCCTAGTTTTTTGTCAGGAGAAACTCAAATCCTTGTCCCAACTCTTTTTTTTCCTTGCTCCCTCTGGCATTGACTACTTTTCTCTGGCCTCGAAGTAGAGGCAAGAGCAGCTAGTGCCAAAAGGAACATATTTTGGGCTTCATCTACTGCAAAACATCTCTTGCCGTTGTTGCTATAAAACAGAAAGAGCAGCAGCAATATTTGTAAGAAAGCTTGTAGAAGGGATCCTCAGTCTGGCTGGCAAGCATATTCTTCAGCTTGGGTTTGGATTTACTGTGGTGGAAAAGGCTGACTAGATGAAAGTGGAATTTTTTGAGGGATTCTCGGATGAATACATCCACATAATATCAGAGCCCCATGATGATTAGAACATAATGCACGTAATAGACAAGTGTGTCTCACATGGAAGTTGTATTCAGATCCAAACCTGATGTTTAAAAAAGCTGAAAATGAACTGAAAAAAGATAATCTCTTCCTATTCCAAATGCATTAAATAGTAAAACTGTTGCTGCTTTAGTGATGTGAAAAAACACTTTTCCTTCTGTTAATGCAAGTAAGAGAAGGACATAGTATAATTATACTTGTCTATTTGTTAGCTACCCTGAGAACAGTTGGCTGAAGGGTGCGATATAAAACGTTTGAATCATAACTAGTAAGGCAGTAGTCCTCAGCTGTTTTATATACTGAATCTGAAATGGCTTGTCAACTCAGACTATTTAAAGAACTTTGAATAACCATACCTTATTCAAATGAATAACCTCAAATGAACATCTGAGCCTTTGTTGACTATACTAAGTGTGTCCAGAGCCAAAAAGGGACTCTTATTTTATGTTACTCTATTCTAATTATTTTCTTTCATTTATTTTATATCCCATCTTTTTCATAATGAACACCTCCCATCTCTTCCTATTTTTTATCAACTCTTCCTTTTTATAATTAAGACCCTGCAGTTTAACCCACTTAATGTATTCTATTCCATAATAAACACCTCCATCACATCCCGTTATTTTCTGTCATCCAGTTTTATTCATTTTATCTCATCCCATCCCTTTTATAATGTTCACTCCCCGCATCCCACCCCATCTATTTTGTATCGTATATTTTTATTTCATTTTCTGTCATTCCATTTTATTCATTTTATCTCATCCCATCCTCTTTACAATAACACTCCCCATTTTATCCCACTTTATGTATTCCATCGCATAATGGACACCCCACATCCCATCTGTTTTACTTAATCCCATCACATGTCATCTCCCAACTCAACTGACGTTATTATAATGAACACCCCCCCACACACCTTCTCTCCCTCCCTCTCCTCCACTTTAAAGCGTCAGCTGTTTCTGGAGAAAGCAGCATTTTGCTGAACTTACTAACAGCAGCAACAGTAGACAGAAACAGCTTTTCCCCAGATCGTCTTCCAGGCAACACTCTGGGAGACGCTCCTGAAAGGCTTTATGGTTTCAGATAAAAAAGTAATAAAGGAAACATTTGCCCCCAGAAATGTGCTGAGGACGGGATTATTGGCGGAGGCAGGGGACAGACCAAAGTTGTTCAAGGAGTGTTACAAGGGCTGTCTCTGTCGCTGTGTTGTTGTTGTTTTAACTGGTGGTCATGCACCACATTTATTATTATTTTTTTGCCAGCAGTGGAGGCTAGGGATCTTGGGGGGCTGCATGTGGTCCACAGGCCACACTTTTTGCATCCCTGTCCTAAAGGGTCTGGTCTGAAGTTTCAGGGTACTCATGGACCCAGCTTTACCCTGGACAGTGTGTCCAGGAGTGCCTTCGCAGAGCTTTGGTTTGTGTGCCATTCGTGCCCTTTCCTGGAAAAGGCAGATCTGGCCAATGTCACACGTCTTGACTACATCCAAATCAGATTATTGCAACACATACTGTGTGGGGCTGTATTTGAAAAGTTCTTGGAAACTGCAGCTGGTGCAAAAGTAGCAGCCAGGGGTTTGCCTGGGTCCTGCTTTTTGGAGCATATAACTCTAATATTATTAAAATCTGTAGTTGTTCGCAATTCATTTTCAAGAACAATTCAAATGCTGGCTGTTACATATAAAATATGACTGGTTTGGGACTAGGTTATTTTAAGGACCACCTTCTCCACATGAGCCTGCCTGTTCATCATCATCATTGGCACTGCTTGACATTCCGTTGCCATCGGAGGCCCAGTTGGCCTGGACAGGGCCTTTTTAGTCATGGTGCCTGGATTGAAAGACTATCCTGGAAAATCTGGCTGGCATTTTGGCATCCTGCTGTTTTCTGTGCCTTTGTACATAAACTCTCTCCCCCTGCACCCCTTTTTTATAATTCTGTGATTTTAATATCTGGCTCAATTTACAGTTTTATGGATTATATATTGTTTTAATTTATGTTGGTAAGGCATATTGCGGGCCCATTTTATTGTTAGACCTGGGGAGAGAGGGAGACAGGCAAAGACCACCTCAGAGACTGCTTCAGCTGGACTTTTCCCTCCCCTGAAAGGACAAACATGTACAAACATCTGCTCTGTGGGAAGGATTCTGGGACTGAGAGGGAAGACCACCATAGAGCCTGCTCCAGGGCCTTCTACCACCAACTGCCCTGTGGGAAGGATCCATATAAAATGTTATATTTTAATTTTTGTGTGATTTTTTGTGATTTTATTAATGTCTTTATGTTAGTTTATGTTACTTGTAAACTGCCTTGGAAAGATTTGGATCCTGAAAGGCAGGATATTATTTTTATGAATAATAACACACAAATAAAAGTATTTTAATGCATAAAAATAATACCGGGACTAGCTGACTGCCATTACTCCAAACTCCTCTTTGGGAGACAAAGCTTGCAAAATCTTTCATTCTTTATTGATATACAAATATTTTTCATTTCCTTTGTCTAATCCAGTTTGACTTGCAAAGTGAGAGGCTGAGCAAAGTGAGTTTGCTGACCAAGTGCTCCTAAATATATAGTTACCACTGAAACAGGCAGCAGAGAGTTTGCTTGTTTTTAGCAACTGTTTGTGATAGAATTTACACTGAAATGTTTTCAACTATTCTACAGCTTCCTGTTGATTGTGATTCTGACTTTCCTTGCAAGATATATTAGTATCCCTGGAGGTTTTGCTAAATATGCTAAAAGATTTCAATCAGCCACTTTCCTTCTTGACCCCTGCATATTAAATAGTTTATTTAAAGGTTTGAAGACAAAATGAATCACATGTGTTTAACATAGTGTTATGAAATAAATCAAGATCAAAAAACAAATTTCTTTAAAAATAAGTTGTTTTCCTAATTCTCAGAGCATTCCTATGGTCTCTGAGAGGGGATCCAGGGATCATAGGATATGGTGGATTCCTCCTGCCCTCCTCCCCCAAGCCTAGACATACTTATGACATGGGCGGGGGGGGGGGAATCTGAGTGAGGATTTTTCCCTCTCCAGCCCTCTACCCTGACTCACAGCTATTGTGGAAAGCTCCACAGCAGCTCCTCACCCAAGGACGGCGCTCTGACCTCAGGTAACAATGGAAATGAAAAGGAAGGGAGTGTGCCAATGGGTGGGTAGGAGAGGGGCCATGGCTCCACCAGCTCCCATCCCCACCCCAAACAGCGCAACTCCACTAGATACACTCAAAGGGCCAACTAGTGGGAAATTGCCTGAAAGGAGGACACACAAAAATCAGCTGTGTTGGTCCTCCTGCTCTGCCAACAGATGCCCAGCAGAGCGTAGGATACTCGGAAAGCTCTGAGATCAGAGCCTTCTGTCTCTCAGGTTTCTAAAATGTAGGATCTCTCTCTCTCTCTCTCTCTCTCTCTTAATTCATATACTGGTGGAATCACCTGGACACAGATCACATTAGCATGTGAAACTCTGGCCAATCTGCAGGGTTGGGGAGCTTTGCTATATTTAAAAGCACATTCATTATATAGAATCAGAAAGGAAAACAAAATAAATGCTGAGTTAGTTTCTTTACTTAGTCTTAGGCGGACATTTTTATAGCATGCTTGTGTAGCTGTCTACTACTACATTGCAAAAACGGGGTTCAAAATAATTGTTTGTGTGGGAAGGCTGTGCTTTTTTGACCAAGAGAAATCTAAAATCCAAAGATGTTGAATGTCTTATGGACAAATCTTACTGCTTAATTCTGTGCGTATTAATATGTATCTGTGTTTTGAACCTAGATCTTCAACTATTTAACTTTAATTGACTTGGGAAGATGTGCTCAAGTTAGCCGAGCTTGGAGGGCAATGACACAAATGACTTCAGTATGGAGTAATGTAAGTAGAGATGTTTGCAATCAAGTTTTAATACCAGTTGAAAACAAACAAACAAAAGTAATGATGATTCTCTTTGTTTAAATTAGCCCATTGTCCTACAAATTTAATACTGCTGTTAGAAAACAAGTGGATACCTAATGATAATGAATTGGATACCTAATGATAATGAAGGCATATAAAGCACGTAATTTCAGTTTCTTGCGTCAGGGAATTACCTTGCTTTAGTATTGCCATCGTACGTAATATATTTTCATTTGATTCCCATGATCTACTCACCTGCCAGAAGTGAAGCATTTGTTTCAGGATAAGATAGTTAGATTTAACAAATCATTAACTTATGGAATGCATAGTAATATTTTTGTCATTACTAATAATATATTTTCTTTTTTAGATTAATTTTTCTGCAGTGAAAGACATAGTGAAAGATAATATAGCAGGAAATATTTTGCTGAAGTGGCGCACTAGTGTGGTGCATTTGAATCTTCGTGGTTGTGCTACTCTTCACTGGCATACTTTTAAAAATATTGGTAAGAATTTTATTTTCTTGCATTTCTGTTTTCTTATACTTGTCTTATTTTTTTGCTGTTTATGTGTTCATATATTTTTGAAATATAAGCATATTAAGTCACATACTTAGAAGCTTCAAGTGAAACAGTTTTTAAAAGCCGTGTTCCCAGCCCTATAGGAGGATCATTGGAACTGGGTAAGGACAGGGGACAAAGGTAGCTGGAAATCAGTACAGGTGGTGGCTATACAGCTTGAAGCAGTCATACTGCCAACCAAGGATGCTCTAGCCAGCTAGCTCAGCGCTGGTTGGCCTGGAGAGTGGACAACAAGGCTGGAGCATAGTGGAGACTTTTTCCCTCTGGTCTGCATCCGAAGTATAAATAATCCAGGTTAAGCCTCACTGTTTGTTTCACTTTCCTGAATGCTTGTCTGGTGATCTTGTCTAATTTGGCAGTTTTGCCTTCTTTGCAATTAATTACTCTTCCTGATACACAGTGGTTGTTCATGGGGATTTATTCCTGGGGTTTCTGTCTCATAACTGAATTGGGTGTCAGGCAGGGGTCATAGTCAAGAGTAAGCAGAGGTGGGTTTTCAGCAAAATCCCATGAATTTGGGCATTGGAGATATGGGGTTACAGGCCAGTTCACCACAGGTTCTGGCAGCCAACTGCATCCAGTCTAGTGATGGCAGAGAGCTTGAGTAGGTCACACTGGCCAAGTTTGGACAATCATGGGGGGAAAAGAAGCCACCGTGGCTTCTTCCCTTCATGTGCTGCACACGTGACCGCCATTTGCATAAATATCCATGATGCCATGCGGGTTGCTGTGTTGTCCAAACCTGGGATGGTGCACAGCAGAGGTGCTTACCCATCCTGCCACCCCTACTACATGCTGTGCACGGCACTGGGTTCAGACAACATGGCAAGCTGTGCGGCATCACGGGAAATTATGTAAATAGCAGCCATGTGCGTAGCACATGCAAGGATGGGGGAAGAAGCCACAGTGGCTTCTTTCCCCCCCATGATCATCCCAACCTGGCCACTATCTAATTTTTCTGTGATCACAACCAAACTTCCAGCAAATTGACTATCAGCAACATCAAAGTGTTACTGTCTAATAATGTCAAATTCATGGAAGTTATAAGCAATACTGTTTGTGGACTGTTCCAGCTCAGTCCAGTGTGTGATTGTCATCCTTTCTTTCTTTCCCCCATGCTCTGCTCCCTAGTGCATGTACACAATATAGTGTGAATACAATGAGTTTATATCACATAGATATAATGATTATTTGCAGAAGCCTATGAAATTATATAACTTCATACACATATCAGTAATTCAAATTAAAGCAGTAATCTCTTTCACGTAGTATTTTTTATTTGATTGTACAATGCAGAATGCTTTCTGACCGTTTATGAATGAAATGGGGTTATCCAGGCATAGCAACTGGTATTTCTTAAAGGGCAATGATAAACTGAAAGCAAGGTCATGACAGCACCTATTGTATTTCTTGTTCAGTGGTTTATTTTGATCTGTAAAGTGATAGTAGCAGTCTTTATCATACCAAATGACACTGATTGAAGCTTGGCTCTTTGTTGTTCAAGTCAGCTCTCTGATTTTTTAATAATGGTTATTTAAAACTGAAGACTGGTGTTGAGTGAACCTGTCCTTCGGATGTAAGAGTCACAGCTAAAATAAAGGTTAACCCTTTATTATATAATTTAGATAGTAATTGTATTATTCCTTATTTGCCGCTAGTTAAACTGCAAGTATATCTTGGCAGGAGCAATTTTGCTTTTCAAAATACCATTTTAAGATCTCACAATGGGCTTTCGATATTTATGCACTAATGCAATGAAAGCAGCAGCAGCAGCAGCAGCAGCAACAGTTTGTACGACATGACAGTCCATGGTCCAATTAAGCCACAGTGGGTAGGGTTTTTTCCCCCCATAGCTAAGCCCTATACTTCTGCCAGTTGACTGAATGCAGCATAGCTTGTTTTCGCTGGTCATGGGTTGTTTCCCTCCCCTGTTCCCAGCATGTATCCCTGGAGCCTTTACAGCATGGCTTCAGTACATCAGCAGCCTGTTCACCACTAACCCACTCATGTTTGGATGTGTATTAATATTTAACTTCTCCTCGGATGGTCACACTGTCCCGATGAAAGCCTAAATCTGCACAGCCTCCTCCTGCTGTGTTCACTGTCCTCCCCACCCCTCCATTTCCACCCCACTACTCTGCCTTGCTGCTAGCAGCAGCACGTTGGCCTTTCATAGAATCATAGAATAGTAGGGTTGGAAGGGGCCTACAAGGCCATCGAGTCCAACCCCCTGCTCAATGCAGGAATCCAAATCAGACCATCCTTGACAGATGGCTGTCCAGCCTCGTCTTGAATGCCTCCAGCGTGGGAGAGCCCATCACCTCCCTAGGTCATTGGTTCCTTTCTCGTATTGCTCTAACAGTCAGGAAGTTTTTCCTGATGTTCAGCCGGAATCTGGCTTCCTGTAACTAGAGCCCATTATTCCGTGTCCTGCATTCTGGGATGATCGAGAAGAGATCCTGGCCTTCCTCTCTGTGACAACCTTTCAAGTACCTGAAGAGTGCTATCCTATCTCCCCTCAGTCTTCTCTTCTCAAGGCTAAACATGCCCATTCTTTCAGTCTCTCTTCATAGGGCTTTGTTTCCAGTCCCCTGATCATCTTTGTTGCCCTCCTCTGAACCCTCTCCAGCTTGTCTGCATCCTTCTTAAAGTGCAATGCCCAGAACTGGACACAGTACTCCAGATGAGGCCCAACCAGTGCTGACAAGAGGGGAACTAGTACTTCCTGGGATTTGGAAGCTATGCTTCTATGAATGCAGCCCAAAAGAGCATTTGCCACATCACATTGTTGGCTCATATTCAGCTTGTGATCGACAACAATTCCAAGACCCTTCTCGCTTGTAGTGTTGTTGAGCCACGTATCCCCCCTCTTGTAACTGTGCATTTGGTTTCTTTTTCCTAGGTGCAGAACTTTCGTTCATCTGTGCACCCTCTTCCTCCTCCTGCGGTGCTACCCTTCTCCTCCTCCCCTTCCACCCAACCACTCGGACTTGCTGCTAGCAGCGGTGTTCTGACCTTTTGTTCACCTGCGCACCCTCCTCCTGCTGCAATGCTACCCTCCGCACCTCCTCCTCCCCCTTCCCATCCACTCCCCTCTGGCATGCCAAAGCACCCACCACTGTGTTACTTCCTAATCTTCCAACCCCCACCCCACCCCCGGGAGAGTGGTGAAGTGGGGTTTAGCAGTAGGCATTGACGCTGCAATGTTTGCTGCCACCCTTCACCTGGCATTGGAGTAGTCATCACTCCCTATCCCGCTCACTGCTGTCTTTAACCTATGCCCCTCCTGTCTGTTCTAAAGCACTTGCAGGTTCCCCCCATTTACATTAGACAAAAAGGCACAATTGACGTAGATTACAAAAGACAGTTTACTAAAAGGTTGCGCAGGGTATATCTAGGAGGCAGGCAAGTGCTTCATTTTTGGGGCAGGGCGGGAAGTGCCTAATGGCCATGCATGGTTGTTGTTGTTGTTCAGTCGTTCAGTCGTGTCCGACTCTTCGTGACCCCATGGACCATAGCACACCAGGCCTTCCTGTCCTGCGCTCTCTCCCAGAGCGTGCTCAAGTTCATATTCATTGCATCGGTGATGCTATCTAGCCATCTCATCCTCTGCCATCCCCTTCTCCTTTTGCCTTCAGTCTTTCCCAGCATCACGGTCTTTTCCAGAGAGTTTTCTCTTTGCATTAGGTGGCCAAAATATTTGAGCTTCAGCTTCACTATCTGTCCTTCCAATGAGCACTCATGGTTGATTTCCTTTAGGATTGACTGATTGGACCTCCTTGCAGTCCAAGGGACTCGTAAGAGTCTTCTCCAGCACCACAGTTCGAAAGCATCAATTCTTCGGCGCTCAGCCTTCCTTATAGTCCAGCTCTCACAGCCATACATTACTAGTGGGAAAACCATAGCTTTGATTAGACGGACCTTTGTCGGCAAGGTGATGTCTCTGCTTCTTACTATGCTGTCTAGGTTTGCCAGAGCTTTCCTCCCAAGGAGCAAGCGCCTTTTAATTTCATGGCTACAGTCACCGTCTGCAGTGATCTTGGAGCCCAAGAAAATCTGTCACTGCTTCCATTTCTTCCCCTTCTATATGCCAGGAAGTGATGGGGCCAGATGCCATGATCTTCGGTTTTTTAATGTTGAATTTCAAACCAGCTTTTGCACTCTCCTCTTTCATCCTCAACAAGAGGCTCTTTAGATCCTCTTTGCTTTCTGCCATTAGGGTGGTATCGTCTGCATATCGGAGGTTGTTGATAATTCTCCCAGCAATCTTAATTCTGACCTTTGATTCATCCAACCCGGAGTTTCTCATGATGTACTCTGCATATAAGTTAAATAAGCAGGGTGACAATATGCAGCCTTGTCGTACTCCTTTCCCAATTTTGAACCACTCGGTTGTTCCATGCCTGGTTCTTACTGTTGCTTCTTGACCCTCGTACAGGTTTCTCAGGAGACAGGTAAGGTGGTCTGGTATTCCCATCACTTTAAGAATTTGCCACAGTTTGTTATGATCCACACCATCAAAGGCTTTAGCATAGTCAGTGAAGCAGAAATAGACGTTTTTCTGGAATTCTCTTGCTTTCTCCATTATCCAGCCAATGTTGGCGATTTGATCTCTAGTTCCTCTGCCTCTTCAAAACCCAGCTTGTACTTCCGGTAGTTCTCAGTTCGCATACTGCTGAAGCCTAGCTTGTAGGATTTTGAGCATAACCTTGCTGGCATGTGAAATGAGCGCAGTTGTGCGGTAGTTTGAACACTCTTTGGCATTGCCCTTCTTTGGAATTGGAATGTAAACTGACCTTTTCCAGTCTTGCGGCCACTGTTGAGTGTTCCAAATTTGTTGGCATATTGAGTGCAGCACTTTAACAGCATCATCTTTTAGGATTTTAAATAGCTCAGCTGGAAGACTGTCCTCTCCGCTAGCTTTGTTGTTACTAATGCTTCCTAAGGCCCACTTGACTTCACTTTCGAGGATGTCCGGCTCAAGTTCAGTGACCGCACTAACATGGCTATCAGGGACATACAGATCTTTCCTGTATAGTTCTTCTGTGTATTCTTTCCACCTCTTCTTAATCTCATCTGCTTCTGTTATGTCCCTGCCTTCTTTGTCCTTTATCATGCCCGTCTTTGCACAAAACGTTCCCTTGAGATCTCCGATTTTCTTGAAGAGATCTCTAGTCTTTCCCATTCTATTGCTTTCCTCGATTTCTTGGCATTGTTCATTTAAGAAGGCCTTCTTGTCTCTTCTTGCTATTCTCTGGAACTCTGCATTCAGTTGGATATATCTTCCCCTTTCTCCCTTGCTTTTCGCTTCCCTTCTTTCCTCAGCTACTTGTAAAGCCTCATCAGACAGCCACCTGGCTTTCTTGCATTTCTTTTTCTTTGGGATGGATTTCGTTGCTGCCTCCTGAACATTGTTACGGACCTCCGTCTATAGTTCCTCAGGCACTCTGTCTATCAGGTCTAATCCCTGAAATCTATTCCTCACCTCCACTGTATATTCATCAGGGATATGATTTAGGTCATACCTGAATGGTTTAGTGGTTTTCCCTACGTTCTTCAATTTAAGCTGAAATTTTGCAAGAAGAAGCTCATGATCTGAGCCACAGTCAGCTCCAGGTCTTGTTTTGACTGACTGTATAGAGCTTCTCCATCTTTGGCTGCAAAGGACAAAATCAATCTGATTTCGATATTGACCATCTGGTGATGTCCATGTGTAGAGTCGCCTCTTGTGCTGTTGGAAAAGAGTGTTTGCTATGATCAGCATGTTCTCTTGGCAAAACTCTATTAGCTTTTGTCCTGCTTCATTTCGTATACCAAGGCCATGCTTGCCTGTTATCCCGGTGATTTCTTGACTTCCTACTTTAGCATTCCAATCCCCTATGATGAAGAGGACATCTTTTTTTGGTGTTAGTTCTAGAAGGTGTTGTAGGTCTTCATAGAACTGATCAACCTCAGCTTCTTCGGCCTCAGTGGTTGGGGCATAGACTTGAATTACTGTGATGTTGAATGGTTTGCCTTGGATTCGTACTGAGATCATTCTATCGTTTTTGAGATTGTACCCCAGTACTGCTTTTCCCACCCTTTTGTTGACTATGAGTGCTACTCCATTTCTTCTAAGGGATTCTTGCCCACAATAGTAGATATGATGGTCACCTGAATTAAATTCGCCCATGCCTGTCCATTTTAGTTCACTGATTCCCAAGATGTCGATGTTCAGTCTTGCCATCTCATGTTTGACCACCTCCAGCTTATCTTGATTCATTGATCTGACATTCCAGGTTCCTAAACAATATTGTTCTTTACAGCATCGGATTTTCTTTTCACCACCAGACACATCCACAGCTGAGTGTCCTTTCGGCTTTGGCCCAGCCGCTTCACTCTTTCTGGCACTACTTGGAATTACCCTCTTGTCTTCCCCAGTAGTATATTGGTCACATTCCGACCTGAGGGGCTCATCTTCCGGCATCATCTCTTTTAGCCTTGTGATACGTTCCATGGGGTTTTCTTGGCAAGAATACTGGAGTGGGTTGCCCTTTCCTTCTCCAGTGGACCACATTTTGTCAGAACTCTCCGCCATGACCTGTCCGTCTTGGGTGGCCCTGCACGGCATAGCTTATGGCTTCACTGAGTTACGCAAGCCCCTTCGCCACAACAAGGCAGTGATCCATGAAGGGGGCCATGCATGGTACCATGTGGTAGTTAGCCACGGAGAATATGTGGATAATGGTCCCAGATGAAGTCAGCAATAGCTGTTTGTATTGGTTGTGCTTCATGGCGCAATTCTGTTTCTGAGCTGGGATTCAGAGGGAGGGCTGCTGACTCTGGGGATCAGTGGGGATGGCATTGTTCTCAGCCCTGGGAGCAGAAAGGTACGGGTTCTCCTCCAGGAGCGTGTCACCCCTCAATTCACAGATGTTGTGAAGGATGTAGCATGTGACAATAACATCTGCTATTAGGTCTTCCTCGACATCCAGAGATGTGTACAGAGAGGAGAGCACCACCATAAGATCAGTTGCCCAGACAGTCTCTCCATTGGTACTCTCACCCGGCTGTGGTAATAGTTGAAGGTTTTTTTCTTTAGGCGTTCTCACAGCGTGGTATAGTGCCGTGAGCCAAGGTTGATGTGCAAATCCTGATCACCCAGGATGAGAGGGCGCACAGGGATCCCCTTAACCATTACAGGGGCGCTGGTGAAAATTGTGCCTGTGGCTAGCTTATCTGCAACAGGTAAATTCCAAAGATAGCTGTGTCATGACTTCTTCTGGAAACATCTGCATACACGATCATGAACTTCTTCTCAGCATCTACAACTGCCTGCAAAACCATGCTGCAGAAGCACGTTCAGTTATAGAACTCTGTCCCCCTCCCTCAGGAGTGAAGACTCTTATGTGGGATTAATCCAGCCCCCACCTCGGGCACATAAGGAAATCCAAGCTCATGGAAACCTTGGATTTTCTCGTCCCCCACCTTTATGACGTTTGCCAGATATCTCTCATTCCGGACTTGTACCACCTCTCTGAAAATTTCACAGGCTGTTGATAGCTCCAAAGGTGCTACTGAGTAGGAGGTAGACCAGGTTTATTTTATTTATTTTATTTTATTTATTTCATTTCTATACCGCCCAATAGCCGAAGCTCTCTGGGCGGTTCACAAAAACTAAAACCAAACAACACACAATAAAACAATTTAAAATATATAGAACATTAAAACCACAATATAACAATACAACCACAATAAAACCTAGCAGCAGTACAGGAGTTTAAAATACAGATTTAAAACAGCAAAGATAAAAATTTAGAAAGCTAAAATGCCTGGGAAAATAAAAAGGTCTTCACCTGGCGCCGAAAGGAGTACAATGTAGGCGCCAGGCGAACCTCACTAGGGAGCTCATTCCAGAGCCGGGTGCCACAACAGAAAAAGCCCTCCTCCTAGTAGCCACCCGCCTCACTTCCTTTGGCAGGGGCTCACGGAGAAGGGCCGCTGATGATGATCTTAAGGTCCGGGCAGGCACATATGGGAGGAGGCGATCCTTCAGGTAACCTGGCCCCAAGCCTAATTTTTAATTTTTAATTAATTTTAAGGTTGATTGCCAGTTGGTAGAGGGTCGGTGCTAACTGCTTTTTTTTTTATAGCTGAGCATATTATCATATTTTCCTGCTGGATTATTGGGCCAATTTCATCAGTGATCATGTCAAACTTTTCTGTGATGTGCAGAAGCTTCCACAGAAATGGATATCATCCCAATTTACCAGCTCAAGCACTGAGGCCCACATAGCTTCTATGCACGAAAGGGTCCAGGGGTGTGTCGGACGCAAGTCTGTGTTCAGTTGCTCAGTCATAGCAACAGCTGTGGCAGCTGCCCATGCCTGATCAACCATGGTGGACAGTCTCCACCTCATCCATGTCAGGCTTTGTGTGTGCTCACGAAGCCGCTCACAAAGCCACTCTCTTTCCAGGCAGAGTACTGCCCCTTCCACTCCCCACTTGGTTGCGATGCTGCTCCAAGGCTTCAACAGCCACTGTACATAACGTCTTCTTCCATCCACAATGCTTAGGGAAGCACGCACTACATCTCCAGTGTATCATCAGGGCATGGTGATTCAAAACCACATTGCTGTGCAGTGGCGACGGGGTATGGGGTCAAAGTGGAGCCATGTAGATGGGGCCTTTGTATGTGAAACGCTGCTGTCTCTCTGCCTGTAGCAGTTGGCCCAAGTGGGCTTTAAGCCAACTCTTTTTTACCTCTTAAGCTTTTCATTCCAGCGATAGCTGTGTTCTTATGAGTTCATTATATCTACATAAACAATAACTTGGGTTTAGGAGAAAATAGTGATTTTCATAATGGGCTTTGTCTGTGAGGAATTTTATTTATCTGTTTATTATATTGTATAAGGTCCAAGACTTTTAACATTTTATCCAGGCACCTATATGCTACTGTGGGCCAAACAGGTCTTACCATCTCACTAGCCAGTTGTACAGAATTTGAGATCACTGTCGGAAAGAATACTAGAGGAATAGAAGGAAGGAACAGGAGTAGCACTCCGTACACAACTTTGCAAAATGGCTTAGAGTGAATTGTCAGGTTTTCACCCAGTTCATAAGCATTTGTAAGTTTGGGTGCTGCTGCTGAGTGTATTCATAGGGCTGTTCCTGGAAAACTGGGGATTATTCAAAGCAGTATTCCCAGGGCTACAGACAGAAAGAAAATTATCACATACACATGCACATCCTGAGTGGAAAGACCTATTTGCACATAGACTATTTTGATTCTAGAATATGATTTTAAAGCCACATAACATGTGAACTTGTAGATTTGGGGAAGTGTGGGATGAATATACAGTTCTGAGGAATCTACTGGAGGCTGGTGGCTCTGGTTTTGGTAGGGCTGTGAATCTATTCTAGGTTTCAGCCAGAACTAGTCAGAACTCTAAAGGACCTATCCAAGGTGCTGAACCTATTTTGGGGTAAACCATAGTTTAACATTACAAGAATGAACCGGAGGAAGCCTTGGGCTCAAACACACGTCTTCATCCAATGCGGCTACAAGGAGGAATTCAGAAGCTTTTGCTTCCCTTTAAATTAACCGCAGGTTTCCATGGCATTGGAACCCAGACAAACTGCTTAATCTTAACTGTGGTTAGTGGAAATAAACCAAATTCACACCATAGTTTATAAAGTTGGCTTGTCTCATCAAATCATAATTAAGATCAACCACAGTTTAGGTTTCAGACAACATGCTAAACCAGTGATGCAGAACTGTTTTTGGGTGAGGGGGCCAGATTTCTCTCCACCATAAAATAAGAGTCATGCTGGATCAGATTAAGGTCCATTTAGTCCAACATTCTGTTCACACAGTGGCCAACCAACTGCCCAGGGGAAACCCTCAAACAGGACATGAATACAGCAGCACCCTTCCACCAATGTTCCCCAGCAACTGGTGTACATAGGCATACTGCCTCTGATATTGGAGGCAGCATATCACCATCAGACTTGTAGCCATTCCGCCATGAATTTGTCTAGTCCCTTTTAAAGCCATCCAAATTGGTGGCCATCACTACATCTTGTGAATTCCATAGTTTAACTATGCACTGTGGAAAAAAGTACTTCCTTTTATCTGTCCTGAATCTCCCACCAGTCAGCTTCATGGGATAACTCTGGGTTCTAGTACCATGAGAGAGGGAGAAAAATGTCTCCCTATCCACTTATTCCATACCATGGATAACTTTGTAGCCCTCTATCATGTCTCCCCGCACTTGCCTTTTCTCTAAGCTAAACAGTCCCAGGTGTAGTAACCTTTCCTCAAAGGGGAGTTGCTCCAGCCCCTTGATTATTTTAGTTGCTCTTTTCTGCACTTTATAGGATATCTACAATATCCTCTTGTTGGTATGTTCACCAGAACTGTACACAGTATTCCTAGTATGGTCACACCATAGGTTTGTATAAGGGCAGTATGATCTTGGCAGTTTTATTTTCTGTTCCATTCCTAATTATGCTTAACATGAAATTTGCCTTTTTTCACAGCAGCTGCACAGTGGGTCAACATTTTCATCAAGCTGTCCACCATAACCCCAAGATCTCTTTCTTGGTCAGTCACCGTCTTTGACATTCTCAAAGAATTTTAAAAGGTTATTGAGACATGACTTACCTTTGTGGAACCCACGTTGATTCTTTTTCAGCAGGGCTTGTCCTTCTATATGCTTACTCATTTTATCTTTAATAATGCTTTCAACCAATTTACCCAGAACAGATGTTAAGCTAACCAGCCTGTAATTTCCTACATTCCTTTAAAAAAATTGGCATTACATTGGCCATTCTCCAGTCCTCTGGTACAAAGGTTGATATCAGGGACATGCTAGTAGTGAAAGTGGGTACCTTGTATCAAACTCTAAACCAAACTCTAAAGCCCCCTTTTCAAAAAGTGACAGGTGCCCTGCCCCCTTAGGGAGACTGGATGCCCTGCCCTAGCCAGAAGTCCCACCTCCAGAAGTCCTGCCGGTCATATGACCATCGGAATCACCTGATGGGGGCCATGTGACCCTTCTATGAACTCGTTATGCCACCATGGACCAATAGGACAAGGTTTTAGAGCCCTAACAGGTATGGGGGCGGAAAGGGCCCAAAGGGCCATTTCCTTTTTAAAATATATATATATAATAATTTTTTATTTTTTTAAAAAAAGACAAAACACAACAACAACATAAACACACAATACACATATACTAAAATATCTCTTAAGATTGTAAAATATCTACCTTTGGCTCCCCTTACACAACAAATGCTCATTATTATTCTCTAGTTCTTATCTTAGTTGTATATCATACACCGAGTTCACAGACATTATCTCATTTCTCTCCTAATTTTAACAACAACAAAAAAAGAGAACCATCTCAAAGTTCAAAATCCACATACATAGATATCATTTTCCTCTATTTCTTTTACACATTCTATAAAAGGTTTCCAATCTAACATAAATTTAGTTGTTGATCCTTCTCTAATTATAATAGTAAGTTTTGCCATCTCTGCCAGCTCCATCATTTTCATGATCCACTCGCTCACGGTTGTTATTGTTTCATTCTTCCACTTTTGTGCATACAATAACCTTGCAGCCGTTGTCATGTAGAGAAAGAGGGTTCCCCCCTTCTCTTTTACATGTGTATCTGTTAGTCCCAATAAAAAAGTTTCTGGCTTTAATTCTATAGTAGTCTTTAATATTCTTTGAGCTAAAGACTATTCATTTCCAAAATGTTTTAGCTTTTTTACAAGTCCACCATAAATGATAAAAAGTTCCCTCTTGATCTTCACATTTCCAACATTTTCCAGAAACACCTTTATACATTTTAGACTATTTAAATGGTGACATATACCATCTATACATCATCTTATAAAAATTCTGTTTAAGACTTGCACAAAGACTTTATGCATGCTATCAAATTATCTTTAATGCATTGCTTCTTGTGAAGATATCCAACATGGTATTTTTTGATAGAACCTTAATTTATATTTATTCCAAATTCTTAATACAGCCCTTCCTATATAATGATTATTAAAGTCTACATTCACTTTTGTTTTATCATACCACAAATAACCATGCCACCCGTATCTCAATTCATGTCCTTCTAGTTCTAAAAGTCTTCTATTTTTCAACATCACCCATTCCTTCATCCACATCAAGCAGCAGGCAGAAAAATCTGGTAATCCCAAGCCACCTCTTTCCTTTGGATCTTGTAAAATTTTTATTTTAACTCTTGGTTTTTTTGCTTGCCATATAAACTTCATTATATCTCTCTGCCACTTCTTAAAAGGTAAATCTGATGTAATAATGGGTATCACTTGAAACAAAAATAACATTCTAGGTAATACATTCATTTTGATCATTGCAGTTCTTCCCAAAAGTGATAGTTGTAATTTTCCAATTTTAATAGGTCTTGTTTAATTTCATTCCACACTTTAACATAGTTATTTTGAAAAAGCATACAATTAATATTTGTCAAAAGGACTCCCAGATATTTTACTTTCTGTTCAATTTGGAAGTCAGTCTTATCCATCAACTTTTTTTTCTTGAACATTCATATTCTTTGTTAAAAAAAATTGTTTTCTGTTTATTAACCCTGAACCCTGCCACTGCTCCAAATTCTTTTAATTTTTTCATTAAAATTTAAATTCCCTTTGAAGTTCTTCCAACATAAACATCAAGTCTTCTGCAAAAGCCCTCATCTTATATTTCTCCTCTTTAATCTTTATTCCTGTAATTCGATCATCTCTGTTCAATAATTCTAAAACCAATATAAACAGTAGCGGTGACAATGGGCAACCTTGTCTTGTTCCTCTTTGTATCTCACAAGATTTAGTCAAATCCCCATTTATAATTATTTGAGCCTTTTGATTGGTATAAGCCAATTTCACCCATTTTATAAAGTTTTCTCCGAAGTCCAGTTCTTCTAAAGTCTTAATTAAAAATTTCCAGTTGAGATTATCAGATGCTTTCTCTGCATCTAAAAAGATCAAAGCTGCTTGTTTTTCTGGGTGTTTTTCCAAATATTCCACCACATTCAAGACTGTTCTTACATTATCTCTCATCTGTCTCCTTGGTAAGAAACCACTTTGATCTTCATATACAAACTGCTGCAATATTTTCTTGAGCCTTTCTGCCAAAATTGTTGCAAATATCTTATAGTCATTGTTTAATAATGAGATTGGTCTGTAGTTTTTTGTCGAGGTTAAATCCTGTCCTTTTCTAGGTATTAATGTTATATACGCTGTTTTCCATGTTTCCGGTATCTCCTCCTTTTCTAAAATATTCATCATATTTTTCAACAGTTGTAAAATTTCTTCTTCACACTTCTTATAATATAATCTTGATATTCCACCTGGTCCCAGAGTTTTCCCAGTTTAATTTTTTTTATTGCTTCCACCATTTCATTTACTGTTATTGGGCCATTCATCATTTGTTTCTGTTCCTTAGTAATTTTTGGTAAATTTTGTTTATGAATATATTTATCCATTAATTCTGGGGAGATATCCTGTCCTTTATACAAATTTGAATAATATTGATAAAAGGCTTTCTGAATTACCACATTATCGGTAAATTCTAATCCACTTTCACTTATCTTCACAATTGTTTTCTTTTTCCTTTCTGAGTTTATAGGGCAACCATCTTCCTGGTTTATTAACAATTTCAAAATTTCTTTGTTTTACAAAGTTTAATTTTTTTTGCATATCCTGAACTGTTATCATCGACAATTGTTGCTGGAGTAATTTGATCTGTCGGAGGACACTTTCCTTTCCTGTTTTTTTCCTTAGGAATACTTCTTTCTCCTTTATCTGTTTTAGAATATTTTGTACCTTCCCTTCTCTTCTCTTTTTCAGTTCTGTGTTTTGTTGTATAAAATAACCTCTCATATAGGCCTTACTTGCATCCCATGCTGTTCGGATATTTGTTCCCTTGTTCAGATTCAATTCAAAAAATTATCTCAATTTCTTTTTAGTGTCATCCAGAATACTTTTATTTTGAAATATCATTTCATTCAATCTCCATCTAAAAGTAGTGCTTCTTTTCACATTTGACATAGATATAGGGTTATGCTCCAAAAATGATTTTGGTAGAACTTGTATTTTTCCAATATTTGTAGCACGCTCTTTAGTTGTCAAAATCATATCAATCCTTGAAAAAGATTTATGTCTTTCTGAAAAATATGTATATTCTTTTAAATTTCCATTTTTATCTCTCCATACATCTACTAAAGCCAAATTGTCCATCAATTCAAAAAAACTTTTAGGTAATTTCCCTTGATTACGCTTTATTTTTTTCTCCGATATTCTATCAATTTGAGGTGCAATCACCCCATTGCAATCTCCCATTAAGCACCAACTGTCAAAAGCTAGATCCACGAATTTGGATAAGAGATCCTCATAAAATTCCGCTTTGTGGTCCTTAGGTGCATAAACCCCTAAAATCAACATTGATACACCATTCAGTGTAATTTTAACTCCCACAAAACGACTGTGTTCATCTGACAATACCAATTCCAGTCCCAAATGTGGCTTAATATATAAAACTACTCCATTTTTCCTTTTTCGGCTTGCAGTTATAAACTCTTCACGTAATTGTTTATTAATTAAATATTTGGTATCTTCTTTCTTAATATGAGTTTCTTGTAAGCATATTATATCTTGTTTCAGTTTTTGTAAATAGTAAAATATTTTCTTTCTCCTTTGAGGAGCATTCACTCCATTAATGTTCCAAGTTAAAAATTTATAGTCCATTTTTATACAAGATATAGATTAATATCTTAAAATATAAGATTAAGGTACATCCTTAATTTCCTTCTGTTGCACCCTGAGTGCTGTCCTCTTCTTGTACATCAGGTTGTAGGTCTGTCCAGTCTTTTCCATAAGTTCGAAGGAACTCTCTTGCTTTTTGAACTGAGTTCAATTTATATCTCTGTTCTCTGTAAGAGAAGACCATACCTTCTGGGAATTCCCATCTAAACAAGATAATTTTCTGTTTCAGGATTGTTGTTAAAAATGCATAATCTCTCCTTTTCCTCAGAAATCTTCCAGGAATTTCTTTCATGATGATAATCTCTTTGCCCATCATCTTCAATTTAGTTTTATAGTGTTTCTGAAGAATGGAATCCCTTGTAGTTTTCTTTACAAAATGGACAATAATATCTCTGGGTAGACCTTTAGTTTTTGCATATGTCAAATTCAGCCTATGAGCTCGATCTATTTCCATTTCCATGATTTCTTTACTCAAAAAGGCTGCTATAGTCTTTACCAATTCCGTTTTGAGGTCAGGTTCTGCGCTGCCATAACTTTCTGTGACCCTTCTAAAATGTAACAAGCGTTTCTTGTCTTTAAGCTCAAACCAAGCTAAGGCATCCTGCTCACGTTCTAACTCCGTAGTTACAGTTTCTGCATTATTTTTCAGTACTTCCACTCTGTTTGTCATTATTTTAAATTCTGCTGTTCTTTGATTTAATGCATCATCTAATTTCTTAAATTCTTGTCTCAATTCTTCCTTCATGTCTTTAATCTCCTCCTTTGCTTCCAATACTTGTTTTTCCATCCATTTTTCTATACGTTGTTCAAAAGCCTCCATCTTTTTGCTTAGAGCATCTATAATATTCTGTGTTTGTTCATCCAAGGCCATCTTTTGTATATCTTGCTTCTGCTCAGGTACCTCTTCCTTGCTTATAGATGTTGCTTTCACCAATAATTTCGTAGCTCCCATCGGAGTCTCTTTTAGAGAACCTTTCCTGGATTTCGTATTTCTACTTAATTGTTCTGTAGGCATCTCCCAGGTATTCGCTCTACTATGAGTTGTTCTGATATCCTTTGCTGGTTTATCCAAATTCATAGCACTCATTCAATTATCTTCTTTATTACTTCCTTTATAAATTAATCTATCTTGATATCCAGCAAGTTATTGATCCTCCAATGCCAAAAGAGATCTCTTTCAGTATCAAAAGGAGAAAAAGAGATAAAAAAAGAACATTAAAAGAAGAAAGATTTTTCATAAGCTGCTGATTTTTTAACATCCAACAGGTATTGGCAATACTTCTTTAGTCAGTTGATATTATTCCAGCCTATTCCAGGCTTTCTGCCAAAGATTTATTTATTTTGACTTCGTCACTTTCTCAACGTCATGCAGAAGAAAAAAGCAACTGGACAAAACATAGCTTTCAGCCATATAAATTCAAACATTAAAACCTTCAAACACTGATTTAAAGAAACAGAAAGTTAATTAGACTGTAATACTTATTCAACAATGCAAACAGTCTTAGTACTCTTAATTTTTTCTTCTTTTGAAAAGTCCTCTTGAGCTAAATTCACTTTGTAAAAGTCTGCAACTCCTTGATTTTAATTCAGGTTCGATTTATACAACTGCCATACTTTCGCTTTTTGCTGTGCAAGTGGTGCTTGCTGGTAGTTTAAATTTCCAAATATTATATAAGATTGGAGCACGCCCTCCTTATATTCTCTTAATTAATTAAGAGTTTCAAAACAGCGTTTCAGTAGGTGTTTCTCTCGGGTGACTGACCTTAGTTTTGAGCCCCTGTGCATCCTCTGCAAAGGCAGCTGTTCTTCTAAGATTTCAACCGGATGGTACTGCAGGCTTCCCTTTTATTTTCCTGGGGGGAAAAAAGGTTTCTCAACCTTTTCACAGCTGTTTGAAAGAAGCGACCTGCGGAGCCCCGCAAGTTACTGCCTTACCGGAAGTCCCCAAAGGGCCATTTCCAAACCCTCTCCAGATAGGTCCAGAGGGGCCATGTGACCCCTCTAAGAACTCGCCCCATCACAATGAACCAAGAGGAAGAGGTTTTAGCCCCATGGGATGTGCAGGGGCCCTGAAACCATATATGGTCACATCTCCCCCCCCAACAGGCCAATAGGAACAATTTTAGGCCCAGAAACATCCTATCCCATCAGCCAGTCAGAAGAGGTGCAGCCAGATTCTATCAATGTAGCTATTTAGCTTGTCCTGACATGTTTCCTGCATAGAGAACATGGAGACACCAGGCACCCTTGAATATTGAACCCCACAAAGGCTGTAAGCCAAGTAATGCCTACGTACTTTTAAAAAGAACTAGGAAGGGAGAGCCTCCTATAGCTCCTGTGAATGTAAGAAGAAAAGATGCAGCTGTGGCAGAGAACATACCTGTAGACATTTTTACAGAATTCCTGGAAAATTTGTGGAGACAGTAAGCAGCCTGTTAAAACAACGAAGACCATCCACAATAAGCAGTTGAATAAAACTTTAAGAAAGAAAGGAACTTTATATCTATATAGATGTACTGCCACAAAAGTTATAGTTGCAATTTTCACAGAGCTTCTAGGGAGGCAAGCCTTATGAAGACAGAACAAGAGGTTTCCCAGTCAAAAAAGCATTGTATATTAAGCTGCCTAGCAGCACCCCACCCTTTCTTTCTTTCTTTCTTTCTTTCTTTCTTTCTTTCTTTCTGCAGAACACTTGGTTTTATGTTTAAAACTTACTACAAGCTTACCTGCAATCTGCCCCATCACCCTGGACATATTTAGAAAGCTGTTAAGGTTCCCCCCCGCAAACTATGCTCACCCCGTAAAGTGACTTTTGAGATAGAGAAGACACAGATCAAGCAAGGGAGTCCCCAGAACTGTCAGGATCCAACTCCTACCCCCCCACACACACTTTTGTTAGAGAGTTTTGTGTTAGGCTCGCTTAGCAGCACCCCACCTTTTTTTCTTTCTTTCTGCAGAACACTTGTTTTTATATTTAAAACCAGCTATAAGCTATATTTAAAACCGACTATAAGCAGACACAGATAAGCAAAGGAGTCCACAGAATATCAGGATCCAACCACTAAGTTCCCCTTTGTTGTTAGAGAATTTTATGTTAGCCAAACAGAGGGCGGGTTTGGGAAGTCCTGAGCTAATCAGAAAGAAAGAAACTATAATAAAGAGGTGGTGCACAGAGTCAGGTTGTTATCCTGATCAAAATAAGACTTAGGCACTGCTGTCCTGAATTAGCTATAAAGAAGTAGCAAAGCATAGTGTAGCTACATTGTACATAATTTTAAATGGGGACGTAATTTTCCAAGAAGATTGGAGACTGCTTCCTGTAGAGATTTTGCAAAAAGCTCCCGCTGTATATATGGCCCACAACCAAGAACCCCCTAGCCCGCTGTCCTCTCCCCAACCGGCCACAAATAAATTGAGGCTGGTATAGATAAAATGCCCTATGGATTATAATAAAGTCTTTTAAAGTAATTGATTGCAGGCAACTCCAGTATAACTATAATGTTTTGACAGAGGGGGTTAACTGACAAAGCACATGACACATTTAAAATCAGGAGGGCTACATGTGTAAAAGCAAGTTACACTATTAAAAATCTATCCCACAGATAATCGGGGCTCAGTGTTAAAGCTTAAAGGTTTCACAGCATCTCTGTAAAAAGAAAAGTTAAATTCCTCTTTCAGATGAGGGGTCAAAAGTAAAAGAATACATCAGAAAAAAAATTGTAAGACTGAAAGCATTTAGATGCTAACTTCTTAGCCACAAGCCTGTACAATGACTTAAAAGCCTCATTTCCAGAGAATGATTATAAATCACACCTTTTAAAACAGAACCCTGTGGAAGTACGTATGCCTGGCCAAAGGGGTGTATGCTGTTTTACACTGCAAGGCTGGTGTTGAATTGATGGCCTGTAGATTAAAAATTACTCAGGCCAACGTGAATTTCTATCTTGTGCTATGCAGCAAGAGTGGAACTGGGGTCTGCGGATTATTAAAAAAAAAAAAAATTACCCAGATCTCTCAATAGTTGAAAATTCTGAGATTGGGGGGAAGGATTAAAAATCTATAGCCATGTCAAAAGGCTGCACGACTGGAGGTTGAATCAAGGCAAAACAAACTTAACAAAGCTTCTGTAAATACTTAGGTTTCTACAAAGGCCCAACCACCACCCTCCTCAAATCCTCCAGCTAATAACCCTTAAAACTAAGAATTTCTCTCACCCTTTGAGCAAAACACAAGATCTCCTCAAAAGAGAAAAAAGCAACTTGTCTTTAGGGATGTTAGAGAATTCCGTCATGGATCCCAGGGAGGCCGAATTCCAGTGAATTCGGCCACCCGGAATCTGTGGCGGAATGGAGCAACCCGCCCCACCACTCTGCGAAAGCCCCGTGAAACAGAGCCTACCTGGCTGCAGCTCCGGCGGCAGTGGTGGCTCCGGCGGCAGCTCTGGCGGCAGATGAAGTGGCGGTGGCAGCGACGGCGGCGGCTCCGGCCACTGCCGGGCTGCTGCAGCTGCAAATGGCGGCCGTTGTAGCGGCCACCATTTGCATTCCTACGCCAGCCCGTGATAGGCTACGTAAATATTTACGTAGCCTATCACAGCTAAAGCGGGAACGCAAATGGCGTAGGGGACACCATTTGCGTCCCTGCTTTAGCTGTGATAGGCTACGTAAATATATACGTAGTCTATCATGGGCCGGAGTAGGGACGCAAATGGCGTCCCCTACGCAGGATGCTAGTTGTGTCCGCAGCAGCCTGGCAGCGGCTGGAGGCCCCATTGAGGGTTGGCCCAGCTGGCCGTTCCTCAGAATGGCTGCGGAGCGGAGCCGGCCAGGCAGGATTCCGGGGGGGGGGGGACAGATCGCCTCCCCCCACCTGCAAACTCCCAGCAGAGCCAGGTAAGCGGGGTTTTGTACACCTCTACATGTCTTCTATCAGAACTGCAAGAATGTCAGGAACACATTTGGGGGGGGGAATGTCTGTGGAAAAAACAGAACAGCTTATTTAAAAAACAATATACTAGAGGTTTGAAACTATACAATATACCCCCCACGCGCGCATACACACACACACACACACACAGAATGCTATTTGGTCTGTTGACTTGACAGTTTTGTCTTCCTTACAGAGTTGTTGTAAAAGGATCCTTTTGCTTCAGAGCTGAAATGCTGCAACCTTTGCTTTTCTTCTTTTTATAAAATGCTTACTTTTTCCCAAAGGTAAAATAAAAGGCTGCTGCACTTTGAATAATATAACCCTGATGATCTGCGGGGTGGCTTCTACATCTGAAAATGGGAATTAATGATACAAAGTCACTTTACAGGGGTGAGCATACTTTTTTGGGGGAGCCCTAGTAGCATTTTAAATGTGTCTAGAGTGTATGGCTAACATAGAATTCTCTAACAAAGGGGAACATAGTGGTTGGATCCTGATATTCTGTGGCCTCCTTTGCTTATCTGTGTCTGTCTTCTACATCTCAGTGTGGGGATTAACGATACAGTTCCGCATCCGTACCTGTTAGGGCTCTAAAGCCTCATCCCGCTGGTCCACAGTGGCATGACGAGTTCGTAGAGGGGTCACATGACCCCCATCAGGTGACCCTGACGGTCATATCACTGGCAGGACTTCCGGAGGTGGGACTCCCGGCTAGGCCGGGACATCTGGTCTCCCTAAAGGGGCGGGGCACCTGTCACTTTTTGGGAAAGGGGCGTGGTTTAGAGTTTGATGCTAGGTACCCACTTTCACTACTCACGCTACATATTTTTCTTTGAAGATCAGCAATTTCACACTGAGTCCTTTAAGAATTCTAGGATGGATACCATCTGGGCCTGGTGATTTATTAACTTTTAATTGGTCAATAAGGTTGAGAACTTCATCTTTTGTCACCACTATTTGCCTCAGTTCCCCAGACTCTCTTCCTGAAAACATCAGTTCAGGCACAGGTATCTCTCCTACATCTTCTTCAGTAAAGATAGATGAAAAACATTCATCCAGTTTCTCCACAGACTCTTTTAGTACTCCTTTAACTCCATTGTCATCCAACAGTCCAACTGCCTCCCTACCCGGTTTCATGCTTCTGATATATTTAAAGAATTCTTTGTTGTCGGCCTTGATGTTGTTAATGATATACTCCTCAAAAGGCACTTTTGCATCACTTATTGTCTGCTTGCATCTTCTTTGTGCAAGTTTGTGCTCCCTCTTGTTCTCCTCATTTGGGCAAGACTTGCATTTTCTGAAGGAAGCCTTCTTTTCTCTAATAGCTTCCTTGACGCTGTTCGTTAACCATACTGGTGATCTATTAGTGCCACCTTTCCTAACCTGTGGTATACACTGTAGCTGAGCTTGTATTGTTGTTGTTTTGAGTAACCTCCAAGCATTTTGAAGGGATTGTAATCCTCTGGACTTCCCCTTTCAACTTCCTTTTTACCAGTTCCCTCATTTTAGAGAACTTTCCTCTTTTGATGTCAAATGTGACTTTGTTGGACTTCCTTGGCAATTTTCCACTTAAATATATATATTAATTCTGGTAATACTGTGGTCACTGGTTCAGTCCTGGGTGGCACCATTTAGGATTAAATCCAGGGTTGCCTCCCCTCTGGTTGGTCCCATGACTAGGGCACAGTTGTTTAGCGTATTGAGAAATGTAACTTCTTTGTCATGACTGGAACACACATTTATCCAGTCAGTGTAGGGCTAATTGAAGTCACCCATTATTACAACGCTTCCTCTTTTAGATGCCTCCTTGGTTTCATTCCCTATCTCTGGATCACCCTGAGTGTTCTGGTCTGGAGGACAACAGCATGGTCCAAGTACTAAATTACTTTTACATCCCAGTATTGTCACCCACAATGCTTCTGTGCAGGAGTCTGCCCCTTTTAGGTTTGCTAGTCTGTTTGACACTATGCCTTCTTTGACATACAGTGCAGCACTTCTTCCAGGATGCCCTTCCCTGTCCTTCCGATAGCGTTTATATCCAGAAATTATTGTAACCCACTGGTTCTCTCCATTCCACCAGGTTTTCATTATGCCCACTATATCTAAGTTCTCCTTTAAAGCCGGGCACTTCATCTCTCCCGTTTTGGCTTAGAGGCTTCTTGTATTAGCATAGAAACACCTATACATGGTGTCTCTCCCCAGATGTCTCTAGAGTATGCATCTTCTGGTATGACCCTTAGGCCTCTTTGACTGGGTGTCATGTTTTACCCTATGCTCATGGCCTATTTCCTCCCTGTCCCCATATGGGTCATCGGAAACATTTTCATCTTCATCCCCTAAGAACGATCCAGCCTGAACCAGATGCTTCCCAGCTCCTGTCAACTTTCCTCCAGCGTTCAGTTTAAAAACCTCTGCCACCTTTTTTATGTCATGCAGTTGCAGTCTGATTCCATTCTGGTTGAAGTGGAGTCCATCTCGCTTGTATAGGCCCGGCTTGTCCTAAAATGTTCCCCACTGCCTTACAAATCCGAACCTCTCTTCTCTAAACCACTGTGTCATTCATGCATTGAGACCCTTCAGCTTTGCCTATCTAGCTGGCCCTGCACATGGAATAGGTAACATTTCAGAGGAAGCCACCTTGGTGTTTCTGGATTTCAACCTCCTAACTAGCAACCTACATTTAGCTTCCAGGACTTTACAACATTTTGGTATGTCACTGGTAACAACATGGACACTGACTCAATCCCAGCACTAACTACAAAGCTATCTAGACGGCACATGATATCTGCAGCATTCGCACCAGGCAGGCAATTTACCATGCAGTCTACATGCCCATCACAAACCTACCTGTTCATGCATCTAATGATTGAATCTCCTGCTACCACAGGCCCCCTGCCCACCCAGAGTCACATCCTTGGTGTGAGAGGATATTTCTTTGTTTTCCAAGGAATGGGTCCCTTCTAAGAGATCTTTTCCCCCTTCCTAAGAATGATACCCTCCTTCCTCAAGACCCTCATTTTCCATGACAGCAAAGGAGCTGTCACCCCAGGATTGAGACACAGCTGTTAGGTTCCTGAAGGTCTCATCCACCAACCTCTCTGCCTCTCTCAGCTTCTCCAGGTCAGCAACCTTGACTTCAAGTGAGCGAACTTGTTCCCTGAAAGGCAGGAGCACATTTCACCAAGCACATACCCATGACTTCTATCCAGCTGGCAGATAGTCATATATGTGGTACTCAGTGCGATACACTGGATAAATCACCAGGGCCAGTTCAGGCTGAATGACATCAGGGGGCATGGCCCCTGATATCACATTGGGGCATGGCCTCATCCCCTTCATGTATCACTGCCTTGTTGTGGCGAAGGGGCTTGCGTAACTCAGTGAAGCCATAAGCTATGCCGTGCAGGGCCACCCAAGACGGACAGGTCATGGCAGAGAGTTCTGACAAAATGTGGTCCACTGGAGAAGGAAATGGCAACCCACTCCAGTATTCTTGCCAAGAAAACCCCATGAAACGTATCACAAGGCTAAAAGAGATGACGCCGGAAGATGAGCCCCTCAGGTCGGAAGGTGTCCAATATACTACTGAGGAAGAGCAGAGGGTATTTCCAAGTAGCGCCAGAAAGAGTGAAGCGGCTGGGCCAAAGCCGAAAGGACACTCAGCTGTGGATGTGTCTGGTGGTGAAAAGAAAATCCGATGCTGTAAAGAACAATATTGTCTAGGAACCTGGAATGTAAGATCAATGAATCAAGGTAAGCTGGAGGTAGTCAAACATGAGATGGCAAGACTGAACATTGACATCTTGGGAATCAGCGAACTAAAATGGACAGGCATGGGCGAATTTAATTCAGGTGACCATCATATCTACTATTGTGGGCAAGAATCCCTTAGAAGAAATGGAGTAGCACTCATAGTCAACAAAAGGGTGGGAAAAGCAGTACTGGGGTACAATCTTAAAAACGATAGAATGATCTCAGTACGAATGCAAGGCAAACCATTCAACATCACAGTAATTCAAGTCTATGCCCCAACCACTGATGCCGAAGAAGCTGAGGTTGATAGGTTCTATGAAGACCTACAACACCTTCTAGAACTAACACCAAAAAAAGATGTCCTCTTCATCATAGGGGATTGGAATGCTAAAGTAGGAAGTCAAGAAATCACCGGGATAACAGGCAGGCATGGCCTTGGTGTACAAAATGAAGCAGGACAAAGGCTAATAGAGTTTTGCTAAGAGAACACGCTGATCATAGCAAACACTCTTTTCCAACAGCACAAGAGGCGACTCTACACATGGACACCACCAGATGGTCAATATCGAAATCAGATTGATTATGTCCTTTGCAGCCAAAGATGGAGAAGCTCTATACAGTCAGTCAAAACAAGACCTGGAGCTGACTGTGGCTCAGATCATGAGCTGCTTGTTGCAAAATTTCAGCTTAACTTGAAGAACATAGGGAAAACCACTAAACCATTCAGGTATGACCTCAATCATATCCCTGATGAATATACAGTGGAGGTGAGGAATAGATTTCAGGGATTAGACCTGATTGACAGATTGCCTGAGGAACTATGGACGGAGGTCTGTACCATTGTTCAGGAGGCAGCAACTCAATCCATCCCAAAGAAAAAGAAATGCAAGAAAGCCAAGTGGCTGTCTGAGGAGGCTTTACAAGTAGCTGAGGAAAGAAGGGAAGCGAAAAGCAAGGGAGAAAGGGGAAGATATATCCAACTGAATGCAGAGTTCCAGAGAATAGCAAGGAGAGACAAGAAGGCCTTCTTAAATGAACAATGCCAAGAAATCGAGGAAAACAACAGAATGGGAAAGACTAGAGATCTCTTCAAGAAAATTGGAGATCTCAAGGGAACGTTTTGTTTAAAGACGGGCATGATAAAGGACAAAGAAGGCAGGGACTTAACAGAAGCAGATGAGATTAAGAAGAGGTGGAAAGAATACACAGAAGAACTATACAGGAAAGATCTGTATGTCCCTGATAGCCATGATAATGCGGTCACTGAACTTGAGCCGGACATCCTCGAAAGTGAAGTCAAGTGGGCCTTAGGAAGCATTAGTAACAACAAAGCTAGCGGAGATGACAGTCTTCCAGCTGAGCTATTTAAAATCCTAAAAGATGATGCTGTTAAAGTGCTGCACTCAATATGCCAACAAATTTGGAACACTCAACAGTGGCCGCAAGACTGGAAAAGGTCAGTTTACATTCCAATTCCAAAGAAGGGCAACGCCAAAGAGTGTTCAAACTACCGCACAATTGCGCTCATTTCACATGCCAGCAAGGTGGTGCTCAAAATCCTACAAGCTAGACTTCAGCAGTATGCGAACCGAGAACTACCAGAAGTACAAGCTGGGTTTCGAAGAGGCAGAGGAACTAGAGATCAAATTGCCAACTTTCGTTGGATCATGGAGAAAGCAAGAGAATTCCAGAAAAACGTCTATTTCTGCTTCATTGACTACACTAAAGCCTTTGATTGTGTGGATCACAACAAACTGTGGCAAATTCTTAAAGTGATGGGAGTACCAGACCACCTTACCTGTCTCCTGAGAAACCTGTACGAGGGTCAAGAAGCAACAGTAAGAACCAGACATGGAACAACCGAGTGGTTCCAAATTGGGAAAGGAGTACGACAAGGCTGCATATTGTCGCCCTGCTTATTTAACTTATATGCAGAGTACATCATGAGAAACGCTGGGTTGGATGAATCAAAGGTCGGAATTAAGATTGCCGGGAGAATTATCAACAACCTCCGATATGCAGACGATACCACCCTAATGGCAGAAAGCGTAGAGGATCTCAAGAGCCTCTTGTTGAGGGTGAAAGAGGAGAGTGCAAAAGCTGGTTTGAAACGCAACATTAAAAAAATGAGGATCATGGCATTTGGCCCCATCACTTCCTGGCATATAGAAGGGGAAGAAATGGAAGCTGTGACAGATTTTACTTTCTTGGGCTCCAAGATCACCGCAGACGGTGACTGTAGCCATGACATTAAAAGACGCTTGCTCCTTGGGAGGAAAGCTATGGCAAACCTAGACAGCATAGTAAGAAGCAGAGACATCACCTTACCGACAAAGGTCCGTCTAGTCAAAGCTATGGTTTTCCCAGTAGTAATGGCCTAAGCAGAGATGCATCCAAGAGATGGACCTCAAGTCAAGTGAGGACAAATATATCTATGCTGAGGGCATGAAATATGTAGGACCCGCATTCAGACTGGAACTGGGCCTGGAGGAGAGAGACAAGCACACAAAACTGGCCCACTGAGGGGACATTGAGATGGAAGAGCCTGAGTTCTGACTGGAACTGGGCCTGAAACAAACAAATCAAGCCTGCTAACGGGCTTCAATAAAGTGATAATAATACTGATAGTGATAGTGGTAATGATGAAGACGATGATGACGATGACGATGATAAATTCAATGCCCTGCCTGACTCTATTTGACAAGACAAAAAGCTGAAGATCAACAGCAGGGCGAGGGAGGGTGGCACCCTCTTGCTAGAGGGCTGGAGGGAGGGCATCCCAGCACAGGCAGGCTGACTTTGGGGAAGACCAGCTGCTCCACTCAGCATCCAAGCAGGAGCGGTGGGGTGTCTCTACGTCGCCCTAAAAAAAAAAAAAATTTCCGGCTGAACATCAGGAAAAACTTCCTGACTGTAAGAGCAATACGACAATGGAA
Organism: Heloderma suspectum; assembly: GCF_057233095.1. Lineage (NCBI taxonomy): Eukaryota > Metazoa > Chordata > Lepidosauria > Squamata > Helodermatidae > Heloderma > Heloderma suspectum. The sequence continues at coordinate 106,339,301 of NC_139464.1, forward strand.
CCAATTACCTGGGGAGGTGGTGGGCTCTCCTACACTGGAGGCCATCAAGACGAGGCTGGACAGCCATTTGTCAGGGATGCTCTGACTTGGATTCCTGCATTGAGCAGGGGGTTGGACTCGATGGCCTTGTAGGCCCCTTCCAACCCTACTATTCTATGAATCTATGAATGTATGGCTGTGAAAGCTGGACTATAAGGAAGGCTGAGCGCCGAAGAATTGATGCTTTCGAACTGTGGTGCTGGAGAAGACTGTTACGAGTCCCCTGGACTGCAAGGAGGTCCAATCAGTCCATCCTAAAGGAAATCAACCCTGAGTGCTCATTGGAAGGACAGATAGTGAAGCTGAAGCTCAAATATTTTGGCTACCTAATGCGAAGAGAAAACTCTCTGGAAAAGACCCTGATGCTGGGAAAGATTGAAGGCAAAAGGAGAAGGGGATGGCAGAGGATGAGATGGCTAGATAGCATCACCGATGCGATGAATATGAACTTGAGCACGCTGCGGGAGAGAGCGCAGGACAGGAAGGCCTGGCGTGTTATGTTCCATGGGGTCACGAAGAGTCGGACACGACTGAACGACTGAACAACAACAACAACAACTCGGCTCCTGATGTCGCCCCCTTTTTTCCTGTCTCCATGCTGGAAGGAGTCACAGAGTTCCATGTCTCCTCCCAGCATGGAGAAGGGAACTCTATCACCGCTCCCCCCATCCCTGCTGCTATTTCAGATTGGAGACAGCAGCAGGGATACGGTCCAGCAGGGTTAGCTGGACTTGGCTATGAACAGTGGAACCCGTGTTGTTAACTCTGCTCTGAGACTGAAGATAACAGTGGAGGATGTGGAGCAGGGTGGTGGGACTCACCTGTACTGGGAAGAGTGGCAGATCAGAGATAACATTGGGGGTTCTGTTGTTGGAACATGCCAGCTGGGTATTGGAGATAACTATAGGGTATGTCCTCCAAGGGGCGGTGTTTGGAGCCTAAGCCCTGCCACCTGGAGGAACTCCAAGAGGCCCCACAGACTGGTTTGGGGTTCCCTGCAGGTTGGATTAGGCCCATAGGCCGGAGATTCTGCACCCCTGCACTAAACTGTGGTTAATCTAAAATAAGCAGCAGAAGCTTCCAGTCTCCTCCTTGCAATGCCGGAGGAGGGGAGGGGGAGCACATGAATATTAACAACACAACCAAATATAGTCATTGTATAAGTTAGGGTACAAACCAAAGCTAAAATGTAAATCTTAACACTATACTTGCATGCCTCAATAACAGGGGGAAAACTGTGATCTTTTACCTTAAACTGAATTTGAGTCATTGGTTTGTCAATAACCAGTTTTGTCGTATAGGCCAAATGTACTAGTATACTAATGTAAACTTTTCTTCCACATAAGATGCAGAGTTGCAGTCTTCTTTTAAAAGATTTTACAGATTTACTCTTCACAATAGTTAACAGTAGAAATTGAATTTATCAGATGAACAAACATAGAGGAAATTATTATATTTAGTAGCCATTCTCAAGATTATTTGGTACAGTTTACACTTTAGCATGTTTAGCTTGGTTTTGTTTATACAATCAGGGTGACTTAAAGAGTGATAAGGGTTCACTTCTCCAAGAGGAGTAGGTATAAAGATAGTAGGATGTCTATGGTTGCATTCAGTTGTTAGGTTCCACTAAATACCAAATTATATAACATTGTAAAACCAATTCATATTAATAATGTTTCCCTCATAATACTGGATTTCAAGGAAAATCTTGTTGAAAACTAGTACTGATGATATTTTTCTCCACATAGAAGCTATGGTAGCAAATTCAAAGGGTCCATGCCTCTAACAGCTGCATGGCAGGCAGAAAATCAGTCAGTTAGGCTTTCTCTGGCATGGAGTTTCAGTAACAGAGGAAGCTGTACCAGTTGAATTTTTGGATGCCATACAGTTATTAAAGGCACAAAGCCTCCATCAGCAAAAAGGTGGAAAACTTTACACCGGAATGGGCAGTCCATGTGGATTTTGTTGGAAAATTGATGAACAAAATACTAGATTTGACTGTGACATCCCAGTGAATATTGTGGTTAAAAAGTAGGAAATGCAAATATCCTCTAATTCCAGCACAGAAAGTTCAAGGAACATATGAACAGATAAAAACCATATGTTAACCCTAGCTTGAAAAGTCTGAAATAGTTTGTTAACCCTGTGTTATTCACTAGGCTATAAATCCTACATACACTACTTGGGGAATAAGCTTCATGGAACACAGTAGGACTTACTTCAGAGTAAACATTCATAGGATTATCCTGGATATCTGCAATTCTATGTACACTTAGCTGGGAGTAAGTCCCATTGAACATACTGAGACTTATTACTGAGTAAACACATATAGAATGTCATCTTTATGAGGCTTGAACCTAACTCTATAAAGAGGTTCAGTTTATTACAGATAGGTGAATTAGCTGCAGTAAATCATATCCCTTTGAATTAAGGTTGTGCACATGATTACCAAACATGGCAAAAAACGACCCTCAGACAGATTAAAAATAGTAAGTTTATAAAGAGAGACATAATGGATGTCATGTTGTGATTAGTACTGAAAAATATTTTAGCAGATAGTCCCTTACAAGCACCACAATTAACAACAAAAAACAACAAACTACCCTGTTTTCTTACAAAAATATCAAAAGCTTGAATGTAGCTGTGAACAAATTAACTTATTACAGTGACAATTACTCCATGTTTCTTTGTTGTTTGAACTGTGTATTCTTTGTGCCTTTCCCGTTCTTCATCTTCTGTGTCCTGTTCAAATGTTTCTGGGAAAACAGAGAGCTTGTCTTTGGGACACTCTTCATAATAGCTTCTGACATATTTTCCAACAAGCCAGCCTTTGTATTCCTCAGGTTTTCTACATTCTAAGCCATTATAGTGAACACTGTAGTGGTGCTTCAACCAGTAGAAAAGATAATGAATATTGTAGTCACATCTCCAAGGATTTTGTCTAAGCCATAGTATTTTCAAAAAGTACAAGTGTTCCAATACTCCATATTCAAAATTGTGCAAGGAGTTGTTTGATAAATCTAGTTCTTCCAGGTTGATGAGTCCTGCAAAAGCAGCTATTCACACACACACACACACACAAATAGGAATGATGAATACATTATGTACCTTCTCTTCTACTTGGAGAAACTTATTATACTATTATACATTAGATGAAATTCCTTGATCTGGTTCACACATAATGGCAATTCCTGGGTTGTTTAACCCATGAATTGCAGGGATGAGCAGAGCATGTGAGCCATGTGTGAGCCATTTCCACTTTAATTAACAATCCAGGAATGCCCCATGTGAACCCAGAAATGTGCAAACTCAGAAACTCTGGTTTGTTTATGGGCTAAACAACCAGATTTAACCCAAAAGAAATCATGGGTTTACTTTGGGTTGTTTAACCCATAAGCAACCCAGAGTTTCTGGTTCACATGTCACAAAACAACCAAGGAACATGGTGTTCCTGGATAGTTAATTCAAAGCAGGAACAGCTTTCACACTCTGCTCGTTCCTGCAATTTGTGGGTTAAATAACCCGGGAATTGCCATTATGTGCGAATGAGGTCCTTGTGTTCTGGTTCTGATAATGACTGTCTTGGCATAAGAAGGCTAAATATGAACAAGCCTTTCCCTTTCCACAAGCTGAAAACAATCCAAGAAGTCTTCATTAAACATGGTTGGTTTCCCATTTTGACCGAACTGCGGAACTATGACTACCAACTTCAGAACAAATGATATTAAACTGTGGTTTGAAGTTGGTTTAATATCCTGGCTCGTTTGGAGGGTTTACCCATAGCATCTCAGTTTGGACAAAAGTGGAAATGATGGTTAATTAATGACTTCCTGGTTTGTTTTTGACTTGGGCAAAGGAAGGCATGAAGCAGCTCTGTGCACAGCCAAAGTACAGTTCATGCCTTCATTTATTAAACTGAGATACTGATAATTCAAATGTGGTGTGTGTGTGTGTGTTTTAAATTAGAGAAGTATGATGAAGTTATTTAAAACTGAATGTTCAGTTTTTCTTAACCATGACACTAAAATATGGAATTATTTTGAAAAACAACATGAACATATGTCATCTGTTTAGCAAATCTGTGCATGTGCAAATGAAGGCTTTATCGAGCCTGAGGTGAACAGTAAGGTGAACAGTAAGACGGAGAAAGCAAAACCAAACTTGACAATTGAATATCAGAATTGCACAGAAATTATAAAATGTCTTTGTTTTTAGATTGAATACCTTATGATAAGGAATGTGAGCCTGATAACATTGGAATTCCAAAAGTCATTTTCACAGCTTTAGGTTGTATAAAATGGGATGGGCAGAAGGTAGATCTCCAGATGTTTTGGACTTCAACTCTCAGAAGCCTCTGCTAGCATGACCAATGGTCAGGGATGCTGAGAGTTGAAGTCCAAAACATCTGGAGATATACTTTCTGCCCACCCCAGTTATAGAAGAATCATTTCGTACAGTTTGGAATTTTTTTCGTTAGTATAATTGTAATATTAAAGAAATAAATAATATTGCCACCCTGATTCTAAACACAATAGTTGGGTCCTAAGGCCTAGTTTAGGTATATCCAAGGGTTTGCCTGTGTCCAGTAGGATTTTGACATAATTCTTTGAATTATATTCCTATATGGAATTTGGCATATCTTGGCATATGGAATTTGGCATAAGAGTAACCTACAGGAAGCAGTCAGTAGCAAATCAAATTCAGTGGCAAATCAAATTGCTCTGAACACTATTGTAGGTCCTATGTACCAGACCCAGAATGAAGATTAAAACAATCTGATTAATCAGTGCCTATTTCTGCTCCCCATAGATCAGAACTGGCATATAGGAAAACAATAAAGTTGGCAGGTATGCAATTTATATCTGTGACTATTTCATCATATTTTAAAAACTACATTTTGAGTAAATGGGCCACATTTTGCAAAGCCTGGTATGAAAAACAATGATAACTTTAGATATTATGTCCTTTATCATTATAAAGTTTGCTTACCTGGGTCTATGTGAACTATTCCATTACTACTGAGGTTTAATACCTTCAGTTCATTAATGTCCTCAAACTCCTTGGGTCGTAGCTGCTTGATTTTATTGTTAGAAAGATCAAGTTTAACTACATCTGGAGGTATGTTACCAGGAACTTTCTTTAACTCTTGAGGAAGAAAAAAAAAACATATAAATATATATACATATTATAGACAAGATAGTCGCTCCACACTCCCCCACTGCCATCTGTCACATGCCCGGCCCCTGGCTTCCTTTGTAGTCCAGCCATGTTTCCAGTCAATTACTTTTATTATGCAAACTACAAACAAACAGGCCTTGCTTCAAGCTACTGACAGTATCCTTATGACAACAAGCTTTCCCAGCAGGCTTCACATAATACAGTATGCTTCAGGTAACTACCTGGGTTAAAGTACCATGAATGAGAGTTGCTACTGTGGACTCCCCTTCTCAGATTGAGTGGCCTACCAAGTCCTGTCCTCAAGGTGGGTCTTTCCATGGGGTCATCTCCCTTACTGCAAGTCTCTTGGAGCGCCTCATGGCCCTGTGCTGCTCTTCTCATCTGACATTCAACCCTTGGTCTCTTATTCCCACCCCTCCTCCTCCTCATTAGGAGCCTGCGTTCCCGTGGGTTCAGAGGTGAGTCCAGCCTGGCTATCATCCAACTGATTAGACTGCAGCTGGGCTTCACCATCTCTGTCACGGTTATTCTCTCTGGGAGCCCGCTCCTGCAGCCTTGATGCCTCAACAACTCCTTCCACCTCCACCTCCCTGCCTGACTCAGAATCAATTCTCATGTCTTCTTGAGGCATGTCTGCAGAGGTGCTGGGCCCAGTCCCTACACCACCTAGCAGTAGCAGTTTAGCATCTACCCATACACCCACAAAGAATATTTATGTGCATTGTTGGGCCTTTTTAGCTTTTAAGGCGATACACAATCCAAATAAAGGATTAAGGCGATACACAATCCAAATAAAGGATAAAGCAAACTGAGTTTCTAAAGGAAACCATCTTAAAAGTATAGAAGAAGTAATATAAATATAAAAGAATTAATAGATCAGAGGAAATAAACACAGCGCTAAAATGGTGCCAACTACAAAGACGGTATGTGTTTCAAATACATTTTTGAATTTCTGCTAACATACTTTTTCATTTAAAAGTTTTCTTGTTTGTATAGATTGTATGTATGCCACTCCGGGAGCCCTTTTGGCAGAGGCTTGGGATAAAAATGCTTTAAACAAACAAATTAAGCGTTATTGTGCAAATACTTAAATTTTTTTAAAAAAAATAGAGGTGAAAAGTCATTTTAATACAAATTAAATGACTGATTAAAAATGAACATACAAAAGGCAATAGAAAAGTGTAGATCCATGGTGATTTATTTTTATTTATTTATTTTAAAATTTTCTTGGCTGCTTTTCAGGACAGAAGCCCTCCCAAGGCAGCTCACAGCAATAAAATACATAAAAACAGTTAAAATATTAAAAGTGATAAAAACATAAACACAATAAAATAGTGATAAAAGAAACAATAAAAGCCAACAATAAATGCATAAATGCCTCATGATATGCTTAAGTGCCTGATACATCATTGCATACACCAAAACTGCTTCTTAAAAATGACAGAAGAGTATGTAGAGATTGCACTACTGTTCTGTTCTTTCCAACAAAAATTCTAATTTTCTGCCATCTGAAGAAAAATAGGAAGAGCATGGAGAAAATACAGGAAGACAATTACTTGATGATACTATGTAGATGCCTCTAAACATTAGTGAACAAAGTATGACATTTCCTCAGTAAATACCTAGTGTCAAAGCACCTAATAAATGAAAGTTCTCTTGGCTTAATTTCCACTGCACAGATTCTGACAGCATTCAACCAAACATTTCCATTCATTAGCTTCTGCTGTGCCATATAAAATTATCTTGAACTGGGTGTATAGCTCTTACATTTTTACAAACTTACGGTCATTACTATAGAAAAAAGTAACAATGGAGCAAAGGTGATAGATACATTTATTAGGATTTTAAAACAAGCTAACGAAGCAGTTTTAAAACTGTGTATTAGGTTCATATTACCCTTTCACATATATTTCACATTTGGACATGCAAGACTGCACTTGTATGGTTTTATTTTTTTAAGCTGGTAAAATCAGTTAGTGGATGCTACATTACTAATCAGGATGGAGAGGTGCGAGTCCTTCTTACCTCAGCAGCAGACTCAGGAACAATGCAATGTCCAAATCAAATGTGTCTGCCCCATTGACATAAAAAGCAGGTGTGGGTGGGTGAAAGGTCTTATTCTAACAACAAAAAGGAGCATGCAAAAGAAGTGAACTGAGCCCTTCCACTCTCACAGCTCACCTCCCCACAGTCTGCAGCTCTAAGCCCTTTTCTCCCTTCCGACCTCCTAAAGAGGAGATGGGTACAGAGAAAGATAACCAGAGCGACAGATGGGCAGTAAAGCGCTGGAGAGTTGAGTGCTCCCTCCTACGTATTCCATGCTCCTTTTGTGGTTAAAATAAATACACACACGAACACACTTTATTGTGGATTGGTGATCATGAGAACAGAAATATATATCTGCCACCATTACATCTAGGTTGGGCTTCAGAGGCTTCAATTGTAGCCTCTGATGGATCTGTCAAACCAAATTCGAGACTTAAATGCTCTGAATCTGAATTCTGGATGAGCACATTCTTCTTTACGATTGCCCTCCAAGATCAACCAGTGAACTTTGTATTTTGAGTACATTTATTTGGATAAACAGTACATAAATAAAGGGTTGGATCCAGATTTAGGTGCATGCAACTGAGTTGGCAGAAGAAGATTTCTCTACCCACTCCTCCTATTCCCAAGGTAGACCGCCTAGCCCCTGCAAAAATGGTACACAGAGGCTCAGGGGACACTGCTGAATAGGGTGCATTGTGGGTGAAGGTGGACCCCTGAAAATTCAACGGTGAGTGGAGTTGGATATACTTATGAGGTGTACTATATGCTGCCTTCTTGTTAACCTGTAGGTTTTAGGAAGAGTTTTTACCCCTTAAGACTGGGGATCATTTCTTTTCCTTCTTTCCTTTTCTGGAGACTCAGACATAATTGGTGTGTTTCTTAGGTACAACTTTTGAGGCAGTGTTGGAAGCACAAGACGTGATAATGTACAATAAAGTCTGAGGAAGAGAGCATTAGAATCCTTTGGACTATTGTGGCTGAGATATTGGGTGTAGTGGGAATAAAGATGTATCAGTTAAGAAAATGTGCCCTGGCTCTAAGCTGAGCAACTTGGGGAAGGGGGGAGGGCTGATTTCCACTCCCTGGGCTCACCTGGGGGGATGCATCCCTGCTACTGCTGTGCCACCGGAATTCAGTGGCATGGCAGCAGCAAAGCAATCCATGGTTTGCTGCTGAATTTTGGCAGCATGACATGACAGAGGCTGAAAATGGACAAATTTAGCTTGTTCAAAAACTAAATTGGGCCCTTTTCAGCCTATGTTGTGTTGTACCGTGAAATTTGGCAGCAAACTACTGATTGCATTGCTGCCACAGCAAAGTGGGGGCTGCTCTAAAGGGTCATATGTGGCCCTTGGACTGCATGTTGCCCACCCCAGCTCTAACTGACCACCTTGTTTGGACTTTGAACGGTATCTTACCCCAAATGAGATTTTCTTGTTACCATGGGTGATGGGTTAGATGGAAGCGTCACCTATAGGGCTCCTTCACACTGAGCTTTTATCCTGCGATTGAGATTGCTCCTTCACAGAAATTTACGGGCTCTTTACATGACGCCGTGATCGTTGAAGGCGTCTCCTGCACTAAATGCCCTTTGTTCCATTTTTAAATAGATCGCAGATAATGAGCTATCAAATTACCCCGTTGTGTAATTTGATAGCTTCAGTTTCCTCCATGAAAAGCGTAAAAGTGGCAAGAAGAGGAGTGAGATCAATGAAAGATAATGGAAGACTCAGATATGGGGAGAAGGAGGGGGAAGGGGGTGGGGGAAAAGGAAGCACGTGAAGAAGGGAGTTGTTATGATTCTGCATTTAAAATGGAAGTAGAAAGCCCCATTTTAAATGCAAGATTTTAGGCTGGTGTAGAGATGCCCATAGGATGGCACTGTTGTTTGATTAAATCATCAGTGATTAAACCATCTACTGTATGTGTCTTATGCTAAATGTGTTATTCAAGTTACAAAAAACTCTACGGTTTAACCTTTTTATTTATTTATTATTAATTTTGCAGCCTAAGACTGATTTGCACCCTGCAAGGTACTTGGCAACATTAAATCTTTCCAAACACTAACTTAACTAACTCTAGCCCCTAATTCCTCTCCCTGTTCCTTCCCTTAACTCATTCTCCCTGTTCCTTCTAACTTACTTTCTCCAACTGCCACTAATTCCACCCAGCAATGGTCAGGCTGAAGTCTTTGCCATCATGGCTGAAGTCTTTGCTGTCATGGAAGGCTGATTTAAAGGTTTACCCTGGCACTTCAGAGTCTGCCCTTCTAGTAGCAGTGCAATAGAAACACTACCCCACATCCTTCTATATTGCAATTTCTATAGGGATATGAGAGCTTGTTTTATTTCCCTTCTGTTGTGTTTATATTCAGGAAGTTCTGACGAGTTTTATATCTCTATGCTTGTGGCAGATACTAACACCGTGGTCACTGAAAACGCAGTCACGTTCCTTGCTGCAGCTGTTAGAACAAGGTCACAGATATTAAGTGAAGCTGAGTTGTTTTGAGTTCGATTCTTTTATATTTTTTGATACTAATCTTGTTAAATTTTGTAATGTTGTATTAACAGAATGTATATGTTCTAATGTTGGCTTGGGTTTTTGGTCCAAGCAACATTAAATTGTTTGTTTTTATGGTTTGTGGACTGGAAATAAAAAACTACTACTTATTTTATTTATACTACTTTTATATTACTTAATATCCCACAGTCTCTTAAGCAGTTCACAATAACTCTAAAATACACTACCGGTTCTCCATGTTCACTCAAGCTCCAAAATGCCAGGAAATTGCAGCTCTTAAGGGCCAGACCCGTAAGAGACTTTCTGTTTAGGCAATATGAATATGGTAAGGTATCCTATGCTGTGGATAGTTCCAGTTTCATCACTGCTTTGGAGCTGGATGGTTGTCAGTGGCAGAGCGGTGGGTCTAAATCCCAGATTTGTCTCTTCACCACAATAGACACATGAAGTCCATGCAACTGAAACTGCCACTCCATGTTACAAGGACCCCACTGCCAACCAGTACCTTGAAGGTCATCTAGTCCAACCCCTTGCTCATTGCAGGATAGCCACAAATCCTTCCTCCTCACTCCTTGTTTACACTTCCTACACAGGGTTTTGGTTTGCAGTCCCAAAACAAACATCCTGCACAGTAGGTTAATATTCCCCATAGTGCAGAGAGAGAGAGAGAAACCGACAGACTTTTAAGTACTTTTTAAGTTTGGGGCAGAGTAGCTCTCAGTGGTAATATTGAGTAGTGTTCATCTCATTGGCTACTTAATAAAAAGTCTTCTTTTAAGAAATTAGGGATATATCTGTCAATAAATAAATAAAGAAAGAAAGAAAGATTAATTATTTTAAATAAAGAAAGAATAATTAAAGAGAGAAAAAAAAACACTCCATTTAGAAGGGTAAGAATTCACTGGAATAGAAGAGTGAGCGGAGGAATGATTGACAGCTGAGAGCAGAATGGATTGCTGGGTGGAATTAGTGGCAGTTGGAGAAAGTAAGTTAGAAGGAACAGGAACAGGGAGAATGAGTTAAGAAAAGGAACAGGGAGAGGAATTAGGGGCTAGAGTTAGTTAAGTTAGTGAGCTGAGTCAGAGACGGGATGTGAATGAGAAGAAAGGGAGAGAAGTTATTGAAAGCAGAGATGTGGTGTTAGAATTATTTTTATATAATAATAAGTTATTGTTTGTTCTGAATGTTGACCTGTTAAATAAATATATGTTGAACTGTGGTTTATCGTGTTGTCTGAATGCAGTGCATTTTCCGCAGGGTGGGTTATCACGTCTGAATACAGCGCATTTTCGACAAGATGGCTTGTTAACCATGCAGTATAGCTTATTTTTCTCGAACAAGACACCTTGAGAACCCATGGTTAGTTGTTGGGTTGTCCAGGATGGTTAACAAGCCACATTACAGGGTTAACAAGCCACTCTGGCGAAAAGCACAGTGTTCAGACAATAACCCACCCTGCAGAAAATGCGTTGCGTTCAAACAACACAATAACCCATGGTTCAACAACAATCCACACTTAACCACTAAGTGACTGTGTAGGGACGATCTCAAGGGTGAAAGAAGCCATTGTGGCTTCTTCCCCAGCCGACACATGTGCCACTTGCAAGACTGCAATTTGCATAATTACCCACAATGCAACATGGGTTGCCATGTCATCTGAACCCGGCACTATGGGGGTGGCTTCTTACCAATGCTACAACCCCTACTACAAAGCCATGGGTTGTGGCATGGGTAAGAAGCCACCCCTGCCATGCTCTGCACTGGGTTCAGACGACAGGGCACCCTGTGCTGCATCATAGGTAATTATGCAAATTGTGGTCATGCACACAGCACATGCAGGGGCAGGTGAAGAGGTCATGATGGCTTCTTTCACCCGTGTGATCGTCCAAACCCTGTCAGTGTGGGTTAGTGTGTTGTGTGAACCCAGCCACTGGCTCTGGAGATATCACGACTCGGCCTCTCCATTTCAGGCAAAACTTGCTGATCCAGAGGCACTAAGGAGAGAACTTTTTATTTCATATTATTTTCCTCCTGCTCCCACATACTTCTCAAAATATTCTTGCTCATCTCCTGCCATTTCTTTTCCCCTTCTTGCACACTTAACTTGTAACCTATCCCCTATACAGCCAGTTTCTTTCATCCCTCCCTCCTGCTGGTGGTTCTGGATGAGCTGCAGCACTGAGATCCACCTAAAAGTGGGTTGAGACCCCATTGCTGGTCCCTGGACATTGAGAAATGTTCCCATTGAGAAATGCTGCTCTATGCCAACTGAGCTCCTAAATAAAGCCAGGCCTGTTATCGTCCTACCAGTTCATTCTGAAGCTGTTGCTAGGCAACACAGGTTCCTACTGAGCATATGCAACAAAACCTCATCACTAACCATAGGTTAAAATGGGCCAAACATTTGGATGTTTAATAAAAACTACAGACACATTACACTACTAGTAGGGCAAAGCATGTAGTAGATGAGCCCCTTAACCTAACAGAAAAAAGCATTCCCAAAAGACACAGTACAAATTGAGAAATCAGCCAACAAAATCCAACCCCAGAAAAGTCTATGGAAAAAAACCTCACAATACCTGTCAAACTGCTGGAAGTCACTTGTCAAATTTTAAACTCCTATAAATTAGCCATTCAAAATCAGCATGGACCATCCTCAAACATACATTTCCAAGACTGCCAAGCTTCAGATCAATCTGTTGAGCTGGTTTTTAAGTATAAGCCATAGGATCAACTGCCCCCACTTTCTTGGGGATTCATGGGATATGATTTATCCATCTCACCCTTAACATAGGACTGCAAGTCATCTTACTCTAAGGCTATTCAGGTCTGGTGCACATGCCAAATGTGGACACTTTTGTCATTTCATCAGGATTACATAAGTTTATGTCATAGCATATTGATTGCTATACTTAGGGGGCAATCCTGTGGCCATTAGACAGTGGCTAGATAGCCATAGGATTGGTCGGTTCCTGGGAACCAACCTCAGAACCCATGCTCCAAGGTTGGTTCCTGGAGAACCTGCTCTGCACCCCCTCCCCCGCTGCCTTACAGGAAGCACGGATCATCCCTGCACTCCGTGCTCATAAGAGCAGCACAGAGTGGGGCAAAAAGGGGCATTCCGGGGGTGGGGAGTTCGTGAGTGCTGGTACGACACTTCCTATGTGTCGCTCAGCCTCCTCACCCCATGCTCCGATGTCCCACAGCTAGACAGCCAAAATTGGCCATCTAGCCGCAAATGTAGGGCAGCTGGAGCACAGAGGAGAAGAACCCCTCTGCGCTCCTCCCATTGTGCATTAGATAGGCAGTCTATCCACATAGGATTGCTTCCTCCATGGTTGGATAGTAAAATGCTGCAGCACCACTAAATCGTTTCACAATGTATATGCTGCCCTTTCATTACTTAGGGGAAAGTCTATAATTACAACCTTGTGATGTGATCATTAATGCACACCTAAAAGGTCAAAATAAATAAGTGACTTTTACAAACCTTTCCTTCTGCAGTCCAGTGTTTGTACAGGAAACACATAAATGTGGCAAAGAGAGGAATCAAATTCAGGTCTGGTGACTTCAGTTTTTGGTACTGCTAGACCATGGGGGTCCAATTTTTCTTTTTCGTCGCACATCTGTTCAACTTTAGTCTGCTTGAGCTTTTGACCTTTCAGTTCTATCGGATGTACACATTTAGCATAATTTCCCAAGTTCCTGTTTCTTGGAAGCTGCAGCATTGTTATAAGAGTTTCCATTTGACAGTTGCAGTGCCAAGGATTATCATACAGGCGTAAGTAACTTAAAAGGGGCATATAAATAAACACCTCCTCAGACAAAATCTTAAGCTGATTGTGCTGTAGTAAAAGTGTAGTTAGTTTATTTAAACCAAAAAATGCTTGTTCCTCAATTTTTGATATTTCATTCTGTTGTAAATCTAGGCTTTTTAATTTTTTGTACTTCGAAAACACGTTGTTCTTCAGCTTACGAATCTTGTTTCTTGCTAGGAGCATGTGTTTTAAATCTTCAGGCCAATCAGACAGTACAAATGTCAGTTTTCTTTCTTGGCAATCTAAGTATTTGTCATGAAGATAGGTGTATACATCACATGGGGGCCCGGGTGTATAGCGCTTAACAGTGCCGGATGCTTTTCTTAAGCCATTTGCCTTTCCATTTTTTGCTTTATTTCTTGAACTTCCATTTCTTGTCTTCCTAAAGTCAGCTGCCTTACAAAAGAAAAGTAGTATTATAATCGTAACCACTTGCATCCTGACATCCAGCTGGCCCCAATTATTTTGTATGACAGCTGGAACAGTCAGAGTATTCCTTTGAAATCTGAGTTTGGAAGTCTTAAACTAGCGTAGTTCTGAATCAAGGAGGCACAGCTGGGGTATGTGGAATCTCTGTGTTGGGGAAAAAAGCAGAATGTTAGAAAGTTATTTCTGTAGAAGATTATATAATAAACTAAAACTCATGGTATATCAAAATCATTTCCAGTATAATATATGCAGCACACTGCATCTTGAAAATACATTTTGGTTGAGGTAATAATGGCACGCTTCCCTCTTAAAGGTAGATGTAAAATGCTTGGTTTACATAAGCACCTTTCTGATGTCATGTAAATGTCCCTGCAGTGACCTGACACAGGGATCTCTGTGAATGAATTTGGTCAGCATCTATTAATTGAACCTACCATAAATTGTGGAGCCTCTTTAAATTAATAAAACAATTTAGCTTCCTCAGATCTAACCACCTGTTTCTAAATATTTGCTTGACCACATTGTCCTATAGTTCCAATACAATATCATATTCCATGACAATACTTTCTGGGATAAAAGGTTTATTCATCCTATCCTGTACACTCTTAATCATAGGATCTGGGAAAAGATAAAGGGATTTTTGATCTAGCAAATTCTGATTTCATATAGAAATGGACCATTTAGTAAGAGATACAGTAATTTAATTATATTACCTACAGGTATACTGACAATTTATATGTATGACTATATTTGATATATTGTAATAATTTTCATTTTTTGTGTGGGGTTGAGGGAAGGATTGATGTATTTGTTATTGTTCAAAAATTTAAAAATTATTTAAAATGAAAAAGAAAGTTTTGAGAAAAGATATTTGCCAAGGAATCCTCATTTTCTTTTCAGCATAGAATCAAGGGGATCAAGGAAAAAAGAGAGGACGTTGAGCCAGATAGATCCATACCATGCACTGAAATTTATTGTGGGGTGGTGGTGTTTATCTTAGTTACCCGCCCCCTCCAAGCTTGCAATTGCCGTCTCCATGCTTAGAATTGCTAGTCAACACAAAAATAGAGGGACAAAGCCTCATATGTACTGACTGATAGGTTTATATTCTTCTTCTTGACCCCATCAAGCCTGGGAACTGTCAGAGGAGACCAATCATATTGTCAGCATGTCCAAGCCTCACTAGGGAAGCCTGTTTTGCAGTCTGAGAATTGGTGTTAACTGAGAAATAATTGCATGCCGTCGAATATGAGGGTTGTTAAAAGGCAGAAACTATATTTTCTGAAATGGACTAAAATTTTACCTGCCATCCTATGCACAGGTTTTATTATGTGATACAGAATTTCAGATTCTGTTTGAGAGATATAGATATAGATATAGATATAGATATAGATATGGGTTGGATGAAGACACATCCATGCTTAGAGTAGTCCTATTTAAATCACTGAGACGAGTTGGTCTTAAATTTAAGTTCCACTGTTTTTGATGGGTCTGTTCTAAGCATGAAGAAGTCTGGATCCAACCCGCGGCAATTAGCCCTTAAATAACTAACAGGGCAATCTAACAGCATAACTAATAGCATAAGTCCCAGTATGTTCAGTGGGGTTTGCTCCCACATGTGTGTTTAAGGACTGCAGCCTAAGGTAGATCTTCTTGTTTATAATGAAATCTCCTCTGTTTAGCTGAACCAGCCTCTCAAGGCTTTTCAATAACTGTTCTTTATATCATGATTTCCCCTTGCATTACCAATTTTGGACTGATGTTACTAAAAAATGCTAAATATTACATTATGTTTTTCTAAGCTATTCAACATATTGATTTCTTGTTAAATTTATTTTAGGTCAGTGTAAGAATTTGCAAGACTTAAATGTCTCTGAATGTCAAGGGTTAAATGTAAGTATTACTTTTACAAATGTGAGCCACCTTTATTAACATTCAGAAGTAGTAAATTGTAGTTCTGATTTTTTTATTTCTACAGAAAACATAGTAGGCAAAATACTATTTAAACAGATACTTCAGATTTGGAAACCATCTGACTTCATAGTTTGCAATCAAGGAGGGTCTTTATAAATTCCTAGCTTCAGTCTACACCAGCAGTGCTTTTAACAAGCATCTATATCAAATGGATCTGCAGCAAAGATTATGTCTTTGTGGTACTCCAAAAGATTTATCCCATTATCTATTAAGATGCTCTTTATATAAGCTAGTACAAGAAAAAGTTTTATTTTCTAATCTAAACTATTTTACTTTCTGGATTGCTACAATAAACATAGTCCCTTGACCTGCTATGATAGCAGCAGCATGACTGACGGGCACCCTGCTGCAGAATCCCGTCAGCCACCATGTACAGCATCCACAGAATGAAGAGAGAGAGAGAGAGAGAGTTTCACATTTAATTTAGTTTGTTGCAACAGCAGCAACACAACTGACAGAGATTGCAGGAAAAGAGGATAAGCCTCCACCCTCCTACGTGCTCTGCCAAGTGGAGAATTAGACAATAGTGTGTGGTCTCTGAACAGCTACATCAGAGACTACTAGGGATAATGAAATTCAGTTACACACAGATATAGAATATATTATATTTGGTTGAAAATAATGTTAGAAAATAACGTGTGATAAAAACAAAGTACAAAAGGTTCACAATAAATATTGTTACAACAATCAAGTTGTCAGAAAATGATCAATGGGTACTAACTTCCCTTCTGTGAATCCATTTTCATGGAATGGAGCTTTTCTGCTTCCACCTTCTCTGCGTACTCCCCTGCACCTTCTGAAAATCTGTTCTTTGGGGTTGGGAGACCCTTGGGAATGTTGTGGGATATGTGAAGACCTGCAGAGGGGAGGGGGTGTTGGCGAAAATGTCCCCCCCCCCCGCACTATGCTCTTCTGTGAACAGAAGAGCAACTTAGTATCCAAGCCTTTGTGTTCTTATGTAGTTTCTCAAGAATATAACCTGTGTTCATTCTTTTACTCATTTTAGTAATTACGTTATTACCATTAATTGCCATGTAATTTTAGATCATAATACCTGGCTTCTGCGCAAACCAAAATTGGCCAAAACAACACAGAATCCTGGTTTATTCCTCCTCCTGGTTGTGTGGGAGGAGAGGGGACAGGGCTTTGCACGGGCTCCTTTCTGCTCATGCATGTAGCAGTAAACCATAGTTTAACATTACATGCAAATACAGTCAAAATTATATCAGTTGTCTTATGTAGCAGTACTTGGTTGTCAGCTCCAACCTTACCACTACTGCTGTCTGAATGATGCAGTATCAGATCATATAACATAAAATCTGCATATAGTGGAGATAAGGCATCATGCACTTTGTGTTAAAAGTATGAACAAGTGATTCATTGACCCATACTGAACATTTTAAATATTGATCCCAGTAAACAATGCTTACCCAGTAAACAATGCTCACCTTCACCTCCTGGGGGTGAAGGTGAGCGAAAAATGGGTTCTTCTGCCTTAATTGTTTGTGTTCTCCCTAACAATATACCTTAAGTGAAACAAGCTTCAGTGCTGTAGCTAGAATATGGCAGCTATGTAAGCTGTGAGTAGTTAGAACATCTGACACAGCTACTTGGAAAATCAGCATTCAGCAAAGCTAACTTTGTATCTTGGAAGGCTTATCAAGCTTCATTGCAGCACCATGAAACCTTATGAGAACAATTGCACTCGTGCTCAGGGCTAACCCTACCATAAGGTTATTTGAACTAGGATTTTACAAACTGCTGCTGGTAGGATCACTTCAGGAAGGAAACTTGATCACGTTTCATAATTACTGTTGCAGCTAGTTCCATGGAAGTTTAGGTTTCATCATGTGAACTATGCACAGTATATGATTGTTTACCACAGGCACATTCGTGTTGTACTCTGGATAAGCTGTGGTGCAAAATATAATGTCCATTCTTTGCCGTGGCTCTAGATCAGGCCCACGAACATGTCTATGCCCAGTTTAAAAGAGATGAAGGTGCACTGGAGCTGACAGTCAAATGTTCATCATTCAGACACTGACACTTGAAGTACCTAAGACAATTCAGCAACCAAAAAGCACAATGAACAAGCACCAGATGCCCAAGAATCCAAGGAAGTTTCAGCTTTGGTCACTGTCATGGATCACATAGGAAATCCTTTTTAGGGATGACATTGGTGGCTTCATATGTTCGGATACCAAGGACATAATGGGTTGCAATAAAGGAGAACCTGTCAAAGGCCAGAAACTATAGGACCTCTTTGTTAGAGAGATATGTGGAGCGATCCAACCCAATTACAGAATCAATACAGCAAAACAAGTTGACATTGTTCTCTAGAAAGAAAACTCCTCCAAAGCAGAAGGCTCACGTCACAAATTGAGGAATGAGTGTAATTTATTCCCCAGATAATTTGTAACATGTCTATCATGGGAAAGCAATCTCAAGGATATTTTCAAGCATGAAAAACTGCCATGGACTCCATCATTGTTCAATTTTGGTGAAATGAGATCATGGAATAAAGCAGACTTACTTGTGGAAGTCAAGGCACTGGCATTGGATGGTGACATAATTGTTCAAATGCTTTCATCAGGAACCTCCCAAACATTCCTACAGTACTTCAACACAGTTTTTATCTTGTAATACTTCGACCTTGCAGACAGGCTGGCCGTAGTATGAGATGCCTAGATCAAAGATAAGCCAGAGGCAGCAAGCAGAGGAAAGAGGCAAAGGTCTGAGACAGGATGTTTCTCCTGCATCATGTGTGCCAAGTAACTGGCACAGCTTCCTTAGTGTCAAGGAAATGTTTTGGAGCTGTTCCATCTGCTGGTGGAACATATTCCCTCTATTAAAGAAAACAGTGGGCACCAGATCATAATCAGGGTCACAGGCACAGATGTGATTGGCGTGTGTGTGTGTGACCTTGTTCTTTACTGGTAAAGGCAAAAACCCAGGTTGGGACACATGAAACATATTTCCAAATGTGACAGATGCATTTCTGATACTGGCAGAAGACCCCAACACACTTTCCTGATATTAACATGATACTGTTTGGAAGATTTGTAGTACTTCTGTATGACAGAACCAGTGGATTGTGCAAAATCAATGAGATTAGGCGGCATCTGTTTTCAAGAAGGTCATGATTCCTGGAGAATATTCCATCAACATAGGCAACTCTCAAACAGTGTGCAGTGCATGCAGTCTATCAGATAGGACATGTATAGGAACAGGTACTTCAAACAGACCCAGAATTACCCATCTTTCACATGAGTTGTGAGAGGAAAGGTGGATCTTAGTGGCAATCAAAGTGAACAACTCTTGGCCAAAGGAAAACTGATGCACTATATCTGTAAGAAGGCATGCAGAGTCCTATGCAAGTGCTACAAAGCTAGATTTAATCTCATTGCTCTTTGCCACTGTGAAGGAAACTTTTCAGGAATAAGTAAATTTGAATAATAGTAATGACATTAAATACTTCACAAACTGAACATATGCCAGTAACTAGGTTTCCAGTTGAAGTTTATCCATAAACTAGATAAATGACTATGTTTATGCCTCATGGTGCAATATAAATTTGCATCCATTACCAAGAAGTTTGCAGGTTTATTTGGGATTAAGGACAATTCATGTTACTGTTAGGTCAGTGTAAATATAACATGATTTTTCAGATATTCTTACATTATTCTAAAATGTTGCTTTTTAGTTAACCACTGGTATGTATATTTTATGATTTAAAGTTATTTTATATCATAAACACATACATACATAAACACACATACCCAGACATATGTTTGTCTGTGGACATCTATTTTATATGTGTCATCTAATTCTGTTGGGATTTTACAATCACCTCTCAATATTCATTTATAAGGGAATGTTAGTTTATAAAGAAGCAGAACTTAATTTTTTTAATCATTTATTTCAAAACAGGAGTGGGCATGAGGTTGGGTTCATTTAAAGAAATGTTTAGGCATTATTTCTGCATGTCCATAACAAATTTGATGCTTTTAACTAAAATTGGCCTTAATCACTCCACTATTGGAAGCAGTTAGTAATTCACCAACCCGTCTTTGCTAGCAGAAAGAAATACATATTGAATTTCAAATCCATAATCAGTTTTATATAGTGAAATCAGCATTTTTTCATGTTTACATGAATCAAAGAGTATGCATTCTGTGAGAGAATAACTACAGAATAACTATTAACATGTTTCAAGTGAAATCAAATATATAGGCTGTTTTCTAGAAACATTCCCAAAACAGCATTCTGGTTTTATGCTAGTCTGACCTGACCTCACTGTTTTCTCTGACTAAGCCTACAACACCAGTAGGAGGAATAAATTACATAGAATCATAGAATAGTAGGGTTGGAAGGGGCCAACAAGGCCATCGAGCCCAACCCCCTACTCAATGCAGGAATCCAAGTCAACCATTTGTGTTCCTTCAATATGTCTTGGGTGTTTTCTGTTGGCCATTTCCACAACTACTACTGCCAAATATGATGACAGTGGAAGGCAATCAGATTTGTGTATGTGGAAGAAAAGAAAACTTTATTAGATATATCCAAATAACTGAGAACCAAACTAGACATGGCAGTGGCAATTCTGTGTGTTTAAACACAAAATTGTCCTTATTGCCCAGAAAGGGAGTGTGTGGCTGATTTTAAGAGCAAACGTTTGTGAGGATTGCAATACTAACCCCCCTGCAGTTTCCTTTTCAGGACATTTTCCCCATCAATCACATTTCCATACTAGAAGTGTGCTTGGCTAGGTGAAAAAGCACTTGGGAAGATAAGCTGCAGGGAGATAAATTATAGGCTTCAGTGACCCTCACCAATGCAGCCTTTTGTAAGGCCTCCATCCCCTCTATAAATGCCATGGAGAAAATCCATATTTAAACAGAGAACTGTTACTCTCATGTCTAGTTTGGCCCTAAAAGAAGGTAAACATCGCTTTTCCAGTTTAAAAAAGGCAAAAACAATTCCCTCCAAAGCTTATTCATCCCATAAGTTGTACCATATAATTGGAGAGAGCATACTAAGCCATATATGCGATGGAATTAAGGGGTGTGTCAGTTAATCCTTCACATTTTTAAAGCACCTTCTTATACAATCATAGAATCATAGAATGGTAGGGTTGGAAGGGGCCTATAAGACCACCGAGTCCAATCCCCTGTTCAATGCAGGAATCCAAGTCAGAGCATCCCTGACAGATGGCTGTCCAGCCTCATCTTGAATGCCTCCAGTGTGGGAGAGCCCACTACCTCCCTAGGTCATTGGTTCCATTGTCATATTGCTCTAACAGTCAGGAAGTTTCTCCTGATGTTCAGCTGGAATCTGGTTTCCTGTAACTTGAGCCCATTATTCCGTATCCGGCACTCTGGGATGATCGAGAAGAGATCCTGGCCTTCCTCTCTGTGACACCCTTTCAAGTACTTGAAGAGCGCTATCCTATCTCCCCTCAGTCTTCTCAAGGCTAAACATGCCCAGTTCTTTCAGTCTGTCCTCATAGGGCTTTGTTTCCAGTCCCCTGATCATCCTTGTTGCCCTCCTCTGAACCCTGTCCAGCTTGTCTGCATCCTTCTTAAAGTGTGGTGCCCAGAACTGGACACAGTACTCCAGATGAGGCCTAACCAGTGTTGAGTACAGGGGAACTAGTACTTCCTGGGATTTGGAAGCTATACTTCTATTAATGCAGCCCAAAAGAGCATTTGCCTTTTTGCAGCCACATCACATTGTTGGCTCATATTCAGCTTGTGACCTACAACAATTCCAAGATCCTTCTCGCTTGTAGTGTTGTTGAGCCAAGTCTTGCCCATCTTGTAACTGTGCATTTGGTTTCTTTTTCCTAGGTGCAGAACTTGGCATTTATCCCTGTTAAATGTCATTCTGTTGTTTTCTGCCTAGCGCTCCAGTCTATCAAGATCACTTTGAATTTTGTTTCTGTCTTCCAAGGTATTAGCTATCCCGCCCAATTTTGTGTCACCTGCACATTTGATCAGCGTTCCCTGCACCTCCTCCTCCAAGTCATTAATAAAAATGTTGAAGAGCACTGGGCCCAGGACTGAGCCCTGCGGTACCCCACTCGTTACCTCTCCCCAGTTTGAGAAGATCCCATTGATAAGCACTCTTGGAGTCCGATTCTGTGGATCCACCTGATCATTGTTTCATCTAGCCCACTTTGAGCTAGTTTGCTCATCAGGATATCATGGGGCACTTTGTCGAAAGCTTTGCTGAAGTCGAGGTATATTATGTCCACAGCATTCCCACAGTCCACAAGGGAGGTTACCTGATCAAAAAATGAGATCAGATTTGTCTGGCAGGATTTGTCCTTGACAAATCCATGTTGGCTTCGAGTAATCACTGCATTGTTTTCAAGGTGCTTACAGACTGATTGCTTTATCATCTGCTCCAGAATTTTCCCAGGGATTGATGTCAAACTGACTGGTCTGTAGTTCCCAGGTTCTTCCTTTTTACCCTTTCTGAAGATAGGGTAGCCCTCCTCCAGTCATCTGGCACTTCACCCATCCTCCGTGATTTCTCAAAGATAATAGACAGTGGTTCTGAGAGTTCTTCTGCCGGTTCCTTTATTACTCCTGGGTGCACTTCATCTGGCCCTGGAGATCTGAACTCATTCAAAGTAATTAGGTGTTCCTTGACCATATGCCTATCGATCTCAAGCTGCAATCCTGCCCCTTCAGCCTGTACTTCGCCTTTGCCAGGGGGGTCATAGACCCTCTTTTGGGAGAAGACTGAGCACTTCTGGAATTGAGCACTTCTGCCTTTTCTTTGTCATCTGTTATCAATTTGCCATCCTCATTGAATAGTTAAACACCATTTCTTTCCTCTGTCTTTTACTATGCACATATCTGAAGAAAGCCTTTTTGTTGCTTTTAGCCTCCCTCGCTAACCTCAGCTCGTTCTCAGCTTTAGCCTTCCTGATGCCATCCCTGCAATCCTGTGCTACCTGCCTGTACTCTTCCTTTGAGGCTTGGCCTTCCTTCCACTTCCTGTATGTGTGCCTTTTTGTTTTCAGGTCATCTCTAATCTTTTTATGAAGACACATTGGCTTCTTCTGTTGTCTTCCACCTTTTTTTCTTGTTGGAATGGTTTGTAATTGTGCCTTTAGAATTTCCTTTCTTCTAATTGCAAAAGGAGGAATTTCTATTTGGTAGCCAGAAACATCTCTACACTTGCAGAAGCTGTTTTTACTAGTATGCTATAAATTATTTAACAATAGGTTACATCCAAAGCAGTGGAGGATTCTTAAGTTGTGATACTACGGTCCTGTTCACGTCAAACTGCCTGCATTCCTTCTTCCGAACAGCAGCCCTGACAGCAGAGGGGGCAGGAAACCAGTAGCTTGCTGGTGCAGGACAACAAGTACAAAAGGGTACTGCATAGGATAAAAAAAATACACAAGGCTGCCTGTGTGATGAACTGTGCTGGATCAGGTTCACACTTGTATTGGATCAGATTCATGGATGGTCAGCTGAGGTCAATTTTGGCAACACCAATAACAGGAAGGAAGTAACCGAGGCCTTTCTCTTCACTGAATACTATAAACCCTACGTAAAGATGTGTAGCCCACTGTTGTGCACTGCTTCATTTCTCTTCAACACTACAGATTTTTTTTTTTTATCCTAGCTTCAGGGTAACAACTACAGTTTAAGGAGATGGAAATAATTTTAGTTGTATTCTGTCAAGAAATTGGTTATAATAGATAGTACTAGGTAATGAATTGGGCAGGCAATAATTATATTTAACATTACGAGATTACTATCCAGTGTGGAATGCAATTAAAAATGCTTCTGATAGCCACATATCCTACTTTTTAAAATGAAACTAATTTTCCATATTGAACAGGATGAATTAATGAGACTTGTATCAGAAGGTTGTCCAGCTCTCCTTTACTTAAACTTATCTCATACAGATATTACAAATGGGACACTAAGACTTCTATCAAGGTAAAAAATACTCATTTGAATTTAGTATGTAGTATGACTGTATAAGAAAGAGTTGCAGTATATCCATCTTTGAGAATGTTACTGGATTTCATTGTTGAAAAGACCATCGGCTGGCTGGCTGGCTGGCTGGCTGGCTGGCTGGCTGGCTGGCTGGCTGGCTGTCTGTCTATCTATCTATCTATCTATCTATCTATCTATCTATCTATCATCACTTTAATATGGAAACAACTATTAATAATTTCTTCTCTACAGAGTGCATTATTCTCCATATCTCATTTATCCCCACAACTCTATTTGGTATGTAAGTAATTATGATGCCTCATTTTACCATGGGGAACTTAGGTTGAGAACAACTTTTCCAAGACCATCCAGTGAATTCTTGATTACATAGTAGTGGCTTGGGCCCCCCAAAGAGTGGTGGAGTCCAACAATTCATCCCCAACTTACCTTCTTCCTTGCCCTGCCCTAGCTCTGCTTTCCAGCTCTTCCACTGTCCAGTTTCACCTAACCTTCTCTTGCTTTGTAAACAAAAGTATAAATTTAAAAGCTTCTGTGACTGTACAAAACTGTTAGTTTTCAACTATTTACAAAAAGTTATAAAGCATACCTGATTATGTTTGACACCTCAGCACAGGAGAACAAATAGAACAGAACTGAATATAGACGATAGCCTTTGCTTAATCATGCTCAAGCTAATTAATCAGAAGTATTTTCTATCATTCACAATGACTGGATATATTTGGGGTGAAATATTAACTATAAAGACTTTGTGAGTGACTATGTTTATCTTGGGACATTTTAAAGGTGTGGTGCCCTAGAATATGCACAGATAATTTAAGAAACACCTTTCTAGAGCTAACCAAGAACTTTTATATGTGAGGCATTTATTGTGCACTCATGATTCCTTACTCATGGTTGTTTATGTGTTCCTTAGACAACATTGTGATCCTCCAGTTTCACTTCTGGGTTTTTAAAGAGCACTTTCCCCATTTTTTTTTAGAGCAGGGAAAATAGGGCATTATTTCTGATGGTGAAACAAAAGGTATTTTCCTACTTGTATATTTGCGCAATTCCACTATAGCACAGCACCACCTAGAGATTATGTAGTGGGAAAGCAGGAAAGAAAAAGCTCTTTGTGTAGAGCTTGGATCTCAATTCTGTGACAAAACCAAAAGTAGATATAGTCATTAACAGCCTCATGTAGAAAAGCTGCAAGGGTCAACTAGTCCAACATGATGCCTAGACAAGAAATAGGACTGTCTCTGCCACTGTAGTAATGGCAGCTGCAGTCTTTCTAATAATGGGGTAGATTATGCTGTTCTCTGCTCACAGAGAAATAGTATTGCCCCTCGCCACTCATCACACACACACACAAATTTCCCATCCTACCTCTCATACACTCCAGAATGCCTGTTTCACACAAACAGTGCTCACTGCATATCCATATTCAGGAGCACTGTGGTCCTGCAGTGCCGTCAAGGGTGCTCCCCAATCTGCTATCATGTCTTTGCTAAGCGGTTGTCTGAAAGCAGCAAAAGTGGCTCTCCAGGCAACAAGTCTAGGTATATTCTGATTGAGACAGAGAAGGAGGCTAAAAGTACACTTTCAGTCCTCTGTACTTTTAAAGAAGAGACTGGAAGAAGGCTGTGCCGTTGGATAGAAAGAAAATAAGTTAGATGTAATAGTACATCATGGTTGTCTGAGTATGCATCTGCTTGTTAAGGGACTGATGAGGCAACTCAAAGCTGTTGGAAAATGAAAGAGAGAGAATTGTAATTTACTGAAATGTAAATTCACCCTCAGTGATTGTAAACCCCAGAACCTGGAGGCTTATGATCATGCTGTGCAGGGCAGGAGGAATGGCAGAGGTGATCTTTGCCTCTCTGTCCTCCTTCCCTGCAGTTTTCGCTAGATGGGCTTTTTTGCCTGTCTAGTGAAGGCATTTCGAGGGAAGGAGGCTGGAGAGGCCTCAGGATAGCTTGTATTCTGGCTCCTCCAATCTTCTCCCCTCTCCACCCAGTGAAACGCCCCCTTTCCCCTCTCTCCGATGTTGTTTTTTCGCCCTCAGAGGCCAGCTGGTGCTGTGCTTTCCATGCTGGCTGTGAGGGGGAAGGGGGTAGAACTCTGATTCCCCCCTCTGAGGTCCGAGCACTGTCTCCAATGTCTCCAACCTCGGGTTAGGGAATCCAAACTGTCCTATGGCCTCTCAGACGCTGTCTAGGGGCCATAGGAGTGCTCTCTTAGAAGCTGTGGATTGATTATTTATTTATTAGGAATATTTATAATCAAGGGGCTGTCTCAGTTTGTCATTGGTCCAACACATGAAGTAGGGCATACCCTTGATTTGGTTTTTCCTCCAAATTGTGAGTTGGGTGGTCTGAAGGCTGGGGGGGGGGGGGTCCATGTAACCCCATTGTCATGATCAGACCATTTCCTGGTGAGATTTGAACTCACAGTGTTACTTCCCTCCTACAGGGGTGGGGGACCTATTCGTATGGTCTGCCCCAGTAGACTGATGGAATCCAATGGATTTCTGAATGCTCTTGGGGATTTTCCAGTGGAGAGAGCTGGTGATCCAGCTGAGGCCCTAGTCTCACTGTGGAATGGTGAGATGCGGAGGGCCATCAACTTGATTGCACCTGAGTGCCCTCTCCAGCACTGTAGAGCCTGCTCCGCTCCTTGGTGCACTGGGGAGCTGCCATCAGTGAAACAGGCTGGACATCAGCTAGAGCGCAAATTGCATAAGACTCGAAGCGAAGATGACTGAGCATGTTCTAGAGCACATAATCATGCCTATTGCTTTGGCGGTGCGGGCAGCAAAGAAGGCTTATTTTGCTGCCTCCATTGTGTCCTCGAGAAGCTGTCCAGCGGAACTCTTCTCAGTGGTCCAGGAGTTGTTAACACTCTCCCCAGCAAATGGGGCCCTGTCCCTGTCGAGGACCAACTGTGACCTTTTTGCATCTCACTTTGAAGACAAAATCACTCGTCTCCGCAGCAAACTTGACACTCTTGTTGTCACAGTTCTAGTCAAGGTATCTGATGCCACCATCTGCCCGATTTTGTGGGATCAGTTCCAGTTCCTGCGGCCTGGTGATGTGGACAAGGTGCTTGCAGTAATGTGACCAACCACGTGCCCTCTCGATCCCTGCCCCTCTTGGCTGATAAAAGCTAGCTGAGGAGGTATGACTGGGTGGGTCCAGGGAGTGATAAATGCTTCCCTGAGGGAAGGGGTGGTCCCTGCTGTCCTTAAGGAGGCAGTAGTGCAGCCACTCCTGAAGAAGCCCACTCTGGACCAAACAGTATTAGACAACTACCACTCAGTCGCAAATACCCCTTTCCTAGGGAAGGTACTTGAGAGGGTTGTGGTGGAGCAACTGCAGGCACTCTTGGAGGATACTGATTATCTAGACCCATTCCAGTCTGGGTTTCGATCTGGTTATGGGACTGAATCAGCCTTGGTTGCCCTGATGGATGACCATTATTGAGACAGGGACAGGGGGAGTGCAACCCTGTTAATTCTGCTCGATCTCTCATCAGCCTTTGATACCATCGACCATGGTATCCCCCTGGATTGACTCCATGGGATGAGTATTGGAGGCACTGTGTTACAGTGGTTCCAGTTCTACATACGGGGCCAATTTCAGAGACAAACATTGGGTGACTATTCCTTGGCCCCTTGGCAATTGAGCTATGGGGTGCCGCAGGGCACCATCTTGTCCCCAATGTTGTTTAACATCTATATGAAGCTGCTGGGAGCGGTCATTAGGGGATTTGGAACTAAATGCCATCAGTATGCCAATGACACACAGCTCTATCTACCTGTGACATCTGAATCAGGAGAGGCTGTGCAAGTCCTAGATCAGTGTCTAAACTCAGTAATCGGATGAGGGCCAAAAAAACTGAAGCTGAATCCTGGCAAGACGGACGCCCTGTGGGTGAGTGGTTCCCGAGTTCAGGAGATAGGCGCATTGCCTGTTCTGGATGGAGTTGCACTCCCTCTGAAAGATCAGGTTCGTAGTCTGGGGGTACTCCAAGATCGATCATTGTGGCGGCTGCGCTTAGAGTGCCTTTTACCAGCTTCGGCTGGTTCACCAGCTATGGCCTCTCCTAGACAGGGATAGCTTGGCCACAGTGGTACAGGCATTAGTAACCTCAAAACTGGATTACTGCAACATGCTCTATGTGGGGCTGCCCTTCGGCTGTTGTCGGGAGCTGCCCCTTTTCAGCATCTAACTCCTTTGCTGAGGGAACCTCACTGGCTGCCTATTTGCTACCGGGCCAGGTTTAATGTATTAGTACTAGTGTACAAAGCCCTAAAAAACTTGGGACCAGGATACCTGAGAGAGCACCCTCGTCTTTACCAACCTGCCTGGTCACTGAGGTCATTGGAGGGCTTGCTCCTCGTGGTTCCACATGGACCTATGGCCCAGTTGGAGTCCACCAGGAAGAGAGCCTTCAGCGTAGTGGCCCCCTTCCTGTAGAATTCCCTGCCTTTGTAGGTCAGGCAGGCGCCAACGTTGTGTTGCTTTTGGTGCCTCCTGAAGACGCTGTTATTCCAATTGGCTTTTCCTGAGTGACCAGCTATGGTTTATTTTTTTCATCCATTCTTTAAAATCTTTTAATTGTTTTAATTATGGGATTTTATTATTTTATCTTGCTGTTCACTGCTCTGAAATCTTTGATGTGGAGCGGTATATGAATATTGTAAATAAATAAATAAATAAATAATAAACCCACCTTTCCAGTTCAACCAGTCAAGGCAGCTAACAAATGCAGAGGTTTAAAAAATACAACCACAACAACAAAAAATTAAATGCTAGGAAAAGGTAGACTGATATATTATCAACCAAACAACAAAACTTAAGTGGTTAACCAGCAAAATTAACCAAAATGCAGGCCAAAAGAATTTCCTAAGGAAAAAAGCAATCAGAAGGTAGTGAAACACCACCAGAGATAGGGCCATACAAATCTCCTGAGACAGTAAGTTTCAAAAAGTGGGTGCCACAACTGAGAAAGCCCTCTCACATTTTCCACCCATTGCATCTCAGATGAGACAGGGACACACAAGAGGGCCTCTCCTAATGATCTCAGTTGATGGGAAAGAGGAGAGTGGATCATGGACGAGGAGATGGGCAGATAGAATCCTCTGCCAGGCAGCTACCGCAAGGCTGTATGCCAAACACCAACCTTTGCAAACCAAAAACAATCCTTCATGGCTCCTAAGGATAAACTGCAGTAAATGCTAACAGACAATTAAATCCAATTCTCTGTCATTCTCCCAGTAGCTCCCAAGATGCACCCCAACATGCATACTAACACAACTGTGTTGTCTTATCAAATAGAAGCCAAGGACAGGAAGTAAGAAGAACTCAGTGTGACATCCTGAACTTTTAAAAGGTTCCTGACAGAAATTTCCAAAACAGTGCCAAGGCAACCCTTATGAAATAGCTTCTAATCTTCCAAGCTGCTTTCTGGCTCCTTTCCACACCACTCATGTGAGAAAAATAGGCACAGCACAAACTGATCTAGTTCTCGTCTATGGAACACCCACATGTGTAGTGTGACCCTATACATGTTTCTCCAGCCCCAGCCAGCTTAGCCAATGGTGAGGGATGATGGGAGTTGTCAGCCAAAACACATGTTGCTCACCCCTGGTATTTAGGATTGCAGCTTTACTATTCTATTTGATGATGATGAAGAAGAAGAAGAAGAAGAAGAAATAATAGGTACTCAATG
Organism: Heloderma suspectum; assembly: GCF_057233095.1. NCBI lineage: Eukaryota > Metazoa > Chordata > Lepidosauria > Squamata > Helodermatidae > Heloderma > Heloderma suspectum. The sequence continues at coordinate 106,369,008 of NC_139464.1, forward strand.
TGCCAAAGTCTTTGAGACTTCACCGAGCATGTGTTTAATTTCTTTTTCCAAAAAAAGAGAAGTGGGGAATCATGACATCTGTGCAACTATATAAAAATATAATTGCGCTAGCTGACTTGAGCACTTTATTTATTTATTACATTTCTAGTCTGCCCAATAACTAATGTTCTCTGGGTGATTACAAACAGTTAAAAAACTAAAACGCCATAGAACATGTAGAAATATATAATACAATACAAATATTTAAAAGAATACAATTGTGAACCTCCCAGGGAGTCTTAGCTGTTGGGTGGTATGGAAATGAAAATATTATTATTATTATTATTATTATTATTATTATTATTATTATTATTATTTAAAAACACAGTATAATGCAAAACAATAAACAGCACAGGAATTGATAAAACAGCCATAAAAATCTAGAACTAGGTCTCTAAAATGCCTGGGAGAAATGAAAGGTCTTTGGCTGGTGCTGAAAAGGTAACAATGTAGGCGCAAGGTGAACCTCTTTGGAGAGTTTATTCCATAGGTGGGTGCCACCACGGAGAAGGCCCTCTCTCTTATAGCCACCCATCTAGCTTCCTTTGGTGGGCGCAACCAGAGGAGGGCCTCCGAAGATGATGTAAGGGTCCAAACAGGTACATGTAAGAGGAGACATTGCTTTAGATACTCTGGTCCCAAGCTATGTAGGGCTTTAAAGCTCAACATCAACACCTTGAATTGGGCTTGGAAAAGGACTGGAAGCCAGTCCAACTGACAGAGCACTGGCATCACATGATCATATTGGCCAGTCCCACTTAGTAACCCAGCAGCAATATTTTGAACTAACTGAAGTTTATGATATTGTGCATTGCCCGGCTGGGCCACCCATAGTTATAGTTGGGAACACCATTTTGCATGTTTTTCCCACAGGGGCAAAAAGTCAATTTTGGGCTATAGCTAAGCTTCCCATTGTCCGATCTGCCCCTACTTTTCAGGTAGATAGCTATGGTAATTTGCTAGCGGATAGCTAAGTTTGGTGTATAACAAAGCTTATTATGGGATGTTATAGGAGAAAAGGATTAGCTGCCCACATAGGGCCTAGTGGATGGAAGTTATCTTTGCCCTTTCAGATATAGGTCCATGGGGAGTTTTTGTAGTACATAGGCTATGGTAAAAAAAAATTGAGTGTGAAAATTCGAGAAAAAAGAGTGAAAAGGCATGACCACCCACCTGTCATGCAAAATCTGGATGGAAAGCTGCCACATTTGCCAAGTTGGGAGAGAATGGGCAAACTAGCAGCAAGTTCAAAATCCAGCAAGATAGGTCAAGGATTAGTGAGATATGAGCATCCCCCCCCCCCCAATAAAAACCATTTGTTTGTATTGAGGGAAGTCGGCTAGAAGCTTCGCAATGTTCGTGCTGAACTGTGGCAGGCAGCCAGAGGTGGGGGAGGGATTTAAAGAGGCCTCTGAAGCTTCATGGCAGAACAGCTTGGTCCAGATCAATCAATCAAGGTTCAAGGCAGGGAGAGGGAATTACAGGTGCTGTGCCCTGCCCCTGCAGAATGGTGGTTGATTCACATTTTTTGTTTCCATGGGGCTGTGACTGAATAAATAGGGATAAGGGGAATGCATTTCACTCTGTCCTGCCACATTGTGTAACAATGTATTTGGGCTTGGTGGGTGTGGGTGTGTGGGGGGGGAATTTGCCAACTGATAAATTCTTACGTGTGTGTGTGTTTGTATATAGTGCTTGGTGTGGCTGGATTCTATCCTTAATATAAAATCCTTTTCAATTTATGGTTCTGCAGCTTAAGGTGACACTTATGATGATGATGATAGAATACACATTGGCATTATTTGCTTGTGTGTGCCAAGTGCTTTTAAATGATGGGATATATACAACAATCCTACATAGGTATACTCAGAAGTACCTCAGTGAATTCAATGGGACTTACTCCCATGTAAGCATGTGCATGTGAGTGAGAAATGGGTACCCCCCCCCCCCGCTTTCAGTGTTGGAGAAGCCAGTTCTGCTAGAAATTGCTTTATCTGTGCTTTTACTCTGGATACATTTGTGGGGGAAGGGAGGGGTTGGTGGGTTGAACTGTTTGTAAATGAGGGCTTGGAATCCATTTTGTTTTGCTATATATTGCATCTGAGTCACATTGTGAAGATGTAGTTTTAAAAATCCTTTCTTTTCTTTTGGTGGGGCATATTAACACATATTCCTGGCTAAATTCCTCCTGTTTAATGTTTGCTGGGCCACACCTTAAAAAAAACACCCTGTGATTATGTAACCCAAACTCTCTCACTTGTAGTTATTAATTGCCTGCTATCTCAGTTTTCCTGTGTTGAAATGGGTTTCCTGGTTCATTTAAATTATGGAGAAGTAGGTTTGTCTACAAATGCCTTTCTCTGTGTTATGACATACTCTGGATAAATTGGGGGGGGGGTTACACCACTTTAAAAAAAAGCCTGCTTTTAATTGGTTCTGTGAACTTAATATGCTGTGATTATGTAACCCAAACTCACTGTCTCTCTCTTGCAGTCGTTGACTTTAATTGCCTGCTGCCTTAATTTGCCCGTGTGTTGCTTTCAATAAGTGGGCTCTGCCACAAACTGCTTTCTTTGTGTTGTTATTCTGGAGAAATGTCTGGGAGGAGGGGGTTGGTGGGTTGAACTGTGTAGCAAAAGGCTTGTGTATAGCAAAATAGGTCCCTTGGCTCCACCTCTGGTGACGCCCTTGGCTGTGCCTCCAGTGACCCCACCAACTTCCCCCCACCTGGATCTCTCAACCAAGGTCCCCCGAGACCTTCCACCCCTGACCGCCACCCCAGGCATGAGCACCCACCCCAGACAGCATCCCTAGGACAAGCCTCCACTCAGTAGACCCAGGCATGAGCTCCTCCCCAAACCAGTGCCCCCAGCTTGGAGCCCGCATCTCCAAATTCCCACCACAGGTATGAGCCCTTACACCCAGGCACCCATCCCCAGCATGAACTATGTCTTGGAGGGGAAATCTATTGTGATTACAGTATTCTTCTGAGCAAACCCATTGTGTGGGGGAGTGGGCTGGTGTATTCCCATGTTCTAAATGTGGGGAAATCTTCTTTTACAACTCCAGTGTTGATAAATACCAGAGTCTCCACACCCTTCCTAACAAAACATGTGACATCAGTGGCAAAACCTATGGTGAATTGCAAATTATGGTTGAACTGAACACACAAAAGCTGGGAAACTATTTTTCCAACCATAACACCACCCCCTTTCAAACCGCAACATGCCTTGGGAAAAGGGACCAGCACATTTGCGGCAGTGGCAAAGGGCAGAGCCCAGTGAGATGCACATGTGACCGTTGAGCCACAGGGCTCTGGGAGTGCTTGGACCTCTGAGATATTATGCATGGCAAGTCAGAGTTGCCCCCTCATACCTGAGTAAAAACAGTTGAGGGAAAGCCAGCAGTACAGGGGTTAACAGTTTGACACCCATAGCCTCCACCCCATATCCCACTTCCCATTTGTTTCACATACCCCCTACCGTGTGCCACTGTCAACAGTGAAGGGGATAACAGCTTGAGTGCTGGTTGGCAGAGAAGAAGTTGGTATGTCATACTGGATAGAGAGGAAAGCCAGTGCTCAACACAACAAAAAGTAACAGTTTGGCCCCCATTGGGCTGCAGCAGCATGGCGAGGGCAAACAGCCCCCCCTCATAGGCTCCACCCCATTTCTACCTGCCTATATGAGTGCAGGAGTTAATTTTAGGCAACTCCAGTCATTAGCTACAAATGTTATTGGCTCATTGTTCATGTTAATGGGCTATCAGTGGCTGAGTATACATTTGTAGTGGCTTGTAATTAGCTGGGCATGCATTTTCAGGTTCCAACCGATTGTTGAAGCCTCTTAGCTACTACAATGAATACTGCCTCTCCAATACTATATGCTGCTAGCAGCTTCTGCTCATGGCACAAGATTGGGACAGCTTTGAAAAACAGAAACAGGGTCAAGAGGTATAGGCTATAGGGGCTGTTAACCCCTGCAGTGGTGGTGCAGCCCAATGGGGGCCAAATTGTTAACTGTTGTACTGCTGGTCGCTGGCTTACTCTCTATATCCCAACTTCCTTTCTGCTAGCCAGCAACCCCTTCACTGCTACAGGACTATAGGCAGCTTGATCTTCAGGAACAGAGAAGGCTACAGAAGCAGACACCCAGAGATGCTTAATCAACATGAAATGAGGGGGGCAACTCTGACTTGGCAGGCATAGTATCTCACAGGTCCGAGCACTCAGGCTGTTGACTGATAGGACCCATAGTCCTTTGGGTCAACAGTCATGTGTGCATCCCAGTGGGCTCCTGCCCTTCATCACTTGCCACACATGTGCTGGTCCCTTCGCCCAAGGTGCACTGTGGTTCGAAAGGGGGCTGGTGTTATGGTTGGAAAAATGATTTCCCAGCTTTTGTGTGTTCAGATCAACCATAACTCATGATTCACAATAGGTTTTGCCACTGATATCTAACAGTAAGTACAAAGACAAACTTTGAGACAAAGATTTAATTTGCTGTGAGCATGTTTGCCTTGATGGCTTTCAGAATAATATCAGCATGTTTATTCAAAGGTTAGCACCAGTGATTTCAATGGAATTTCCTTCTAGATAAGAAAAGTTAGGACTCCAGCTTTAAAGGTTAGGGATAGCAATAAAATATATCTGCCATACTTCTACAGTTCCTATGTGCATGCAGGATGCACATATTTATTTGATTAGTAACCTGTACATTCAAAGTTTCAGTATAACTATCTACATGTTAATTCTATTCCTGATTAACCAAAGCCAATACAAAAAAGTCCTGTATTTCTTCTGGAAGATGCTCAGATTTGTTCTTGGAAGGATATTCAACAGGTGAGAGATGGTGACCAAAATGTGCCCCGACATCCTAATGCCTCCTAGTGAGTAAGCTTAAGAGAGCACTCTTGACTGATCTGAGATATCATGATGAGAGATGCCTTCTGAGGTATGTGGGGCCCAGGCTTGGACTGTAGGATTCCAATCTACCATCAAATACATCTCCATATATAGCACATTACAAAGATCTAGGGATAGTCAATTGGTAGCCCAGAGACACAGCTGGGTCCCCAGGGCTTTCCTTCTAGCCCCCAATCCTGAGAATCTCTGCTGTTCATAATTATCCACCTCAGCTGCTCACACTTTGCTCAACCCAAACGAAGAATGTTATACAGCTAGCTTGCTAAATCAGTAGCTTTCTATGGAAATAATTCTTGCTCTAAGCCACAATCAGTTCTAAATGCCTGCATACTTTCATAGCATTATCCCATTTTCTAGTGGCCAACAAGATCATACTGTGGTCTCATCAAAGTAGCCCATGTTTTTCTCTTGTTATCCCCAGCTTTTGCCTCCACAAAAGCAAGATACCATTTGAATAGCTATATCTTCTTTACTGTCTCATCTTACAATCCTGGCACTAATGTGTTTGTAGCAGTGTAAATGATTTATGTCCATCATAACATAACATTTCACTTTTTGTAGTTTTACTATTGAACTTTGGAATAGTTCTATTGCTTGCCAAACTAGATCATCCCAATTACATTGTCTTCTTGTAACCTCAAAAACAAAACAAAAGAAAGGCGGAAAACAGCTCAGGCAAAAAAGTGAAATCCCCCCCTCCTAAATAAAACTTATTTTTGCACGAGTTTGCTGCTATTGGCAACTCCAATCAGCCACAGCTTCTGAACCATTTTTTGATTTACAAATAGCCAACTGTAGTAACAGTTATAGCTCATGCAGCCAAACAGATTTGGTTATGTTATGATGTAACTGAGGGCAAACAGAGCTCATTCAGAGTAAGGGCTATATTTCTTTGATAGATATTACCCTCAGTCTGAACTTTCTTTTGCTTTCAGTCAGATTGGCTCCATGGTGGTGTCTAGGAAGATTTATTTCAAATAAAAAATGGTGCTGAATCTGCAGCTGGTCAAGGCTAAGAAGAGGCTCAGAACAGGGCACTGTCACAGGGTGCAGGGTGCCTGAAATATGTTGTGTGGTGGCACATGCAACCTTTACAGCACCCCTTCAAGAAAACAAATGGCCAAAAAGGCTACCAAATAATAGAATAGAAATTTGGTGTAAAATATTTTGAAAACCCCATTTTAGTTCAGCCATGGTTTTGGGATAGTGATTACTTGTCTGTTTATAATGTTTTTATATAAACAAACACCTTAAGTTTAGCAGAACAAAATATGAATGAAACCCCACTACAGGCCACACAATGGAAATACAAGAGAAAAATGGGAGCACGTATAGGATGCTAGATATTGACTAATACAAACTAAAGCATCTGAACTATAAGAAGATGTTGCTTTCCTATGTCCTAGGAGTGATGAAACCTGTTAGCATTTGATGTTATTTGTCATTGACTGTGTTCGTATGTTACTTTAAGCCATGAATTGTAGCTTAATAAACCAGAATATGAATGAGCAGCATATTAGTGCACACGTCTCATTTGCTCTTGCTTAGCCCCTTCCTTGCTTGAATGGGTAAACAGATCAAGAAAGAGAAAGCTTGATGTACCACCCAAAGCCAAGATTATAATTTATTATACCCCCCAAAGCCAAGGATCATAAGCCAACAACAAATTCTAGCTTAAACCTGGCTTACAGTCATGGCTTGTCTGGGCAAAAATAAACCACAATTCCGGGTTCAGACATCACACAAAGCTTTCCTTTTCCAGGTTTGTTTACCTGCTTACATGAAGGGAGGGGGCAACGCAGGAATGAACAAACTGCAGGTATCAGTATGCTGCTCATTCACATTCTGGTCTATTAAGCAATCATTCATGGCTTAAAGCTGTGGTGCAAAAAGTTTGGGCTGTATGTGAAATGCTGAGTCATTTCTGGCAGCCCACCAAACCCCCTGCATCTGCTGCTGATCAGAGATAAGGAAAGGGTTAACTTGCTAGCACTAGCAAGAGAAACCCTTCCTGTCTCCAGTCTTGCCATCGAGATCGGGTACAAGTAAGGGGTTAACCGTGTATATATGTGCACACATGCATGTGCACCACTCTGGCCTCCAGGCACCACCCAATACAGCCCTCAGGGTCAAAAAGGTTGTACACCCCTTGCTTAAAGTAATGTGTGAACACAGCCATTGTCATAGCCAGCCTACCATGGAGACAACTCAAAACTGAGCATGCAGCCCAATCCTATGCATATTAACTCAGAAATAAGCTGCAGTGAGTTCAGTGGGACTTACATCCTAGTATATGTGCTTGATATTGTAGCCTTTAATTGGAAATCTTTCCAATTAAGACGTCTTTCTTTGGTATTTATTGAATAATTACACTGTTAAATAATATTAGTGTTATGTACAATGGATATAAACCACAGGTTGTGGCCTTAAAACTGAATTTGATCATGATAATGTAGAAGCCTGTGGAAGTTGTAGCCCTTACTTCTCACATAAAAGCTTATCTGTGTGTTTTATTTCCATTTTTTCTGAATTTGAAAATAAAGGCTTGCTTTGTGTATATTACTTTCCACATTATTTAAATTTAAGCCATTTTACTTGTGCAGTTTATTCTCTCTCTTTCTAATCGAGAATACAAACATAAACCTTACAAGTTGTGGCCATGATGTCATGCTTTCATCATTGTGGGTGTTCCCAATCCTTCAGTTGTTTTTGATGACTAGTGAAATCGCCTTAAAATGTTTTCCTTAACTAAATCTGCTGCAGAGCATGATGTCTCTACTCCTAATGATACGTTGTAAAAAAAAAAAAAATCTGCAAGCTTTCATTTCTGGTAATGTGGGTTTTACTGCTTATTTATTTCAACTATGATATAATTGTATAAAATTAATAGTCTTCAGTATGATCATACCTATATTTGCATTACCAAAATAAATGCAAGCAGATGTATAATTTCAGAATATTCAGAATTGTTCAAACCACTTTCTTTGTCATTGGATATAAATAAATAAGTCTTTCTTACCAATGTCATGCAATGCATTCCTGTTACATGTTTACTCAGAAGTAAGTCTCACCAGGCTCAATGAGGCTTACTTCCAGGTAACTGTGCACAGGCATTCCAGCTTTACACTTTTATATGTGAGCATTACTGCTTTGTAGTTTTGCTTTTTTTAGCATTGCTCATTCAAGCCTTAATGGAAACAGTTACATGACCAGACACAGTTTAAGAGTTAGTTTAATTTTTGAATGCTTGGTTAATGTCCTTTGATAGAGTTCTAATTTTTGTTTTGAACTCGTACAACTTGTATTATCAGTGTGAAGTTAATGTTACAACTTCGTATTTAAAATTCTTGAAAATTCATGTATTTCCAGTGTAGTGCATAAATGGCTTACAAGTAAGCAAAAAAAAAATTAAAATCAGATGTTATTCAAATATATATTTATTATACCCAACAGTGCAATCCTATAAATGTCTACTCAGAAGTAAGCCCCACTGAGTGCAATGGGACTTACTCCCATGTAAGTATATCTAGGATTGCAGTTTTCAGGGAAGTTATTAAATAGTATAATGTTCATTCAGCAGGGAAAAGTGAAGCACAAAGTCTTTTGTATTCAGTTAGAGATAAAGCTCCCGTTAAACTCCAGTATCCACCCATATTATTAGAAAGCCTTTTAGTTACAGTATCAGATTGCATCAGAAATTTGTACATGCATTTATAGTAACTGATTTTTTCCTTCTTTTTTATCTGGTAAAGGGGCTTCCCCAACTTACAGTATTTAAGTTTAGCTTATTGCAGAAAATTCACAGACAAAGGTTTACAGTACCTCGGCTCTGGAAGAGGATGTCACAAGCTCATCTATTTGGATATTTCAGGCTGCCTCCAGGTTTGCATTTCAATTTTCTTTTTCATACTGTAGGGAAGGCAATCCTTTAGAGGACTGGTGGCGGCACCCAGCACTCATGGTATGCTAAAGTAGTACAAGCACTGCAGCAAACTTTTCAGAGGTTTTAAATTACATTACCACAGCTGCTTAAATTTTCCTGAGGAATAGCACTATAGGCTTTTGGCTTTTTTCCAGTGGGTGTCTTAACTATAAACAACCAGTTCTTATTGCATAATGAAAGCATGCATTACTTTGGGGGCTGGACTTGAGACATGCTTGTTATGTGCTATGCTACTTCCATGTATACAATTTTAAATTCCAGATTTGCAGAACTTAATAATACTCAAGTGTCCTCTACTGACAAACAACAAATAACATTCTTTGAAGGGGACAGGATTTTCCAAAAAAGGAAATCAAATGGGCAGTGTGGTTTTTAATAGCCTTCTCTTTGTTTTATAAAGTGCTAGATTGTAGCATGGTAAATTGCTACCTTTGCTTCAGTAGTGGCTTCCACATATATTTCTCCTTTTGGCCTAATTTCTGGAAATCTCTGAGTGTGAGAGGATTTTTTTAGACTCCAAGAAGAAAATACCCAAACCATGTAGACAAGTATTTACAGTGTATCCAAGTCTCCTCTGCTTTAACACAAATTACTTTACTTATATAAAAGAGTTATTCTAGAAGACAACCTAAGTCAGAGCATAACCTACAGAGTTTCATATATTCATTCTCTCCAATAGCGTATTCAGGTGACTGAGTGCCTATCAGCTTGGAAATTAAATGAGACTAACTAAAAATAAGGTGGTTCTGTCTATTTGAGGGACTCTTCAGGCATATGGAAGTATATTCATTTGTAATTTATTTATTTAGAAAATGTATGCGTTGCTTCCCACTGCAAAAAACTATTCTGAAGTGATTTACACACACAATACAGAAGTCAATAATTAATATAATAGGTAAAACCCAAATCAATATAAACCATAGCACAATAATACAAATAAAAATAAACATGAAAACATAAAAAACAATATAATATGTAAAGAGTTCATCTACAATACACAAAATCTTTCTTCCTCCCCACAGCCTAGAATGAACACCACAAAAGCAGCCCACAACCGTTCGGCCATAACTAATGTCCACATGCCTGGGGAAATAAGTATGTCTTTGCCTGGTGCCGAAAAGATGACAGTGTCAGTGCCAAACGATCTTCCTTGGGGAAATGCAGGGCTATCAGAGAAAAGGCCCATTCCCAACCTGCCACTCACCAAGCTTTTCTTGGAGGGGGCACACAGGGAAGGGCTTCTGAAGCTGACCTCAGGGTTCATGCGGGGAGAGGTGGTCTTTGAGGTATTGGGGTCTCAAACCGTGTAGGGCTGTATAGGTTAAAAGCAGCACTTTGAATTTGGCCTGGAAACAAATTGGCAACCAGTGTAGTAGAGATAAGGCTGGACTTAATATGTTCACATCGCCTAAGTCCAGTCAACAGTCTGGCTGCAGTTTCCGTACCACCTTCAAAAGTGGCCCAACATACAATACATTGCAGAAATCAAACCTATAAGTTACCAGAGCATAGACCACTGGTGCCAGGCTATTCCTTTCCAGATAGTGTCACAGCTTGGCTACCAGCCCAAGTTGGTAGATGGCACTCAGTGCCATGGAAGCCACCTGAGCCTTGAGTGACAATGATGGATCCAGGAGTACCCCCAAGCTGTACAAGTGCTTCAGGGGAAGTGTGACTCCACCCAGAGTGAGTTGCACTTACCATATCCGGACAGAGGAAGCAACCACAAGCAGAGCCTCAGTCTTTTCTGGATTGAGCCTCAGTTTATTGGCTGTCATCCAGCACATTACCGAAGCCAGACACTGCTTAAAATTAAAACCAAAAGAAAATGTTAAAAACCCCAACATGGTCTGGTCTCACAAAGACTCATATTCAGTGCCTTCCTATGTAATGTTGTGTCTGTCAGTTGTGGTTTTCTTTTAAAGGAAAAGTGGTAAGATAATTTGCTTGGTTGAAGCCCTTACAGCTTATAGTATCCTGGAGGTAGAAATTAGCCTTAAGAGGATACCCACCATGAGGTTAAAATTCTCTCTTTCCTGCACTATATGAGATTTCAGGAGGGAGATCTCCTTTTTCTTTTCCCACTTTCCAGAACCTCCTCACCCCACCCCACCCCACCCCACCCCACCCAACTATATAGCAATAAAGTGTTCAAGTTTCAGCTGGTAGCCATTGCCAAATCTGAGCCCTTTAGAACTATATAGCACAATGGGGAAAGGTTTCAGGTAGGTGGACCAAAAAAAAGTAGGGATGTACAAAAATCACCTTTCGGGGATTATGCTAATGGTTGGGGGGGAGGCGTTCTGTCCCTCCCCCCGGAATCCTCGCTGGGGGGGAGGCGCTCCGTTCCTCCCCCCCCCGAATCCTGGCCGGCCGGCTCCGCTCCACAGGGATTCTGCGGAGCTGCCAGCTGGCTCTGCCAGCGGCCGGACATCCGGCCGCTGGCTAGCAGGGACGCAAATTTGCGTCCCTGCAGTCAGCTGTGATAGGCTGCGTAAATGTTTACGTAGCCTATCATGGCTGATTTAAAAGAAAACAAATGCGCGTACACAAATAGCGGTGCCCATGGGCATCGCCATTTGCGTTCCTTATTTTGGCACATCTTAATCTACGTTAACATTTACATAGACTAAGGCGGCGAAAATAAGGGGAACGCAAATAGTGTAGCGTCTACACTATTTGCGTTCCCCTTATTTTCGCCGTCTTAGTCTACGTAAATGTTTACGTAGACTAAGACATGCCAAAATAAGGAAAGCAAATGGTGGCGCCCATGGGCACCGCCATTTGCGTACACGCGTGTTTTTTTTTCTTTTAAATCAGCTGTGATAGGCTACGTAAACATTTATGTAGCCTATCACGGTGTTTTTTAAAAATCTAGCCGAGATAGGCTACGTAAATCTTTACGTAGCCTATCACGTTTGTTTGTTTTTTAACTGGAAATGGAGGTGGCGGTAGCCGGTTGGAAGACCGGCCGCCACAGCCGCCGCTGCCGCAGCCGCCGCCACCAGGAAGATCCGCCCAAGGTAAGTCCCATCCCGGGGGGGCGGGGGGGCAGACCATTCTGCCACCGATTTCGGGGGGCCGAATGCGCTGGCATTCGGCCTCCCCGAGATCCATGGCGGAATTCTCTGACATCCCTAAAAAAAAGTGTTCTCTTCATCTTATTGAAAGTTTCCTGCCCCCCTGTGAATCGCACATAGCGTTATAAAGTTCCTCTTCCAGACTGATTGAAGCCTTGAACAGGAGCATTCTAGGATACACTGTAACATTTTTTTAATGTGGCCCCCACTTGTTTTAACCTATGATCAACATTCCAGATTTCTTCTCATGCTGGATTCACTTGCAGATTCATTGATTTCCCTTTACTTTTCTTAACTTCTAAGTTAAAAGCTGAACCTATTTCAGTTCAGGAGTGAGGAATGGTTTAATAGTCTGACAAACTTCATTGGCCTGCAGCAGGACCCGGGGTGAGAAGAAGAGAATACACATTCTTCTTCGTGGTCTCTGTGCATCACACATATGGGCTCTGCGCCTGCATGGAGACTCGTTCGGGAAACTTCCAAGCTGCATAGTTTTTTGGCGGGAACCCCTCCCCCTAATCCTAAGAATCAGTTTATCCAGCTACAAAACCGCCAACTTGATAGTTTGTCTGTGAAACTTCAGTTTCACGAATTAATCTAATCACTAGTTAATCAGTGAAGTTAATCAATCCAATTATTACCTGGCAATCAGGTTATATTGGTGACAACCTATACACCATTATTAAAAGATTAGTGAAATTGTTCTTACTATTGAGCCAACCAGGGATTAAACCCAGAATCTCTTTGTTGGGCCAAATCAACAAAGTATGTAAGCCAGGGTTATATTTTATATAAGTGATTATATGAGCCAGGGTTTATGAGCCAGGGTATAATTTGGGTTTGAGGGAGCCTTTGGCAAAGCACCTTCTGGTGCCCCCCTTCTATGCTGAGGGGCCTTGGTAGCAATGGCAGACAGCAGCACTGCAGTCCATGCTAAGCAGCTTTGAGCCACCTTTTACATTTCTCATAATGCCTTGGAGCAATGCTACATTGGGGGCAATGTAGGAAATTTTACACTTCGGGAGAGAGCGGAGGACAGGAAGGCCTGGCGTGCTATGTTCCATGGGGTCACGAAGAGTTGGACACGACTTAACAACTGAACAGCAACAACAACAAGGAAATTTTAATGTCAACTCTAAGCCATCCAGGCCTGGAGTAATCACAATCATACACTATTTCCAGGGAATTGACTAGATAGCTCAATGGAAACTCCAGTTGATAACGTTCTAAAATTTTGTACACTGTAATCTCTATGTCTTTCTGGCAAAGGAAAAAATAAGGCTGCTGTTTTAACTGGGGTCAAATTAATAATGTGATCATGGAGAGAAAACCTTAATACTTAATACTATCTTCTGTGTTCCAGAATATAGTTGCTATTCAAAGAAAGAGCCGGATTGCCCCATAGACAGTCAGCTGGCACTGTTGAGCCAGCAACTTTGCCTGCCCTGCACTTCCTGACTAGCAAGGAGGCTCTGGGTGCTCAGTATACCCCAGTGATGCCTCTGTACACCTATTTCCCCAACCGATTTGGACCCATGCCACTGACTCCTCTAGCAGTGCTAGTCCAAACATCAGAAAACCTATGTGAGTAGGAGTAAGGTTATATGTTCTGCCTATTCCTATCTACAAATGAAGCTTTGTTCAAAACTACTATATGTGACAGTAATTCCAACATGTGGTTCATTTAATGTTTAACAGGATAATTTTAATTCAGTCCAAAAAGAAAATATATTAGAAAGTACAGCTTGGAAATACTTAAAATTGCAGTCATGCATACAATGATATACACATGGGCCCCATCAAAATGAAATGTACAGGTTCATAACTATTGATAGAATAGCAGGCTTAGGCCAACTAACCAGATTCCTGTCCAATTCGCTCTATAGATCTAGTGGGGCTTTGGACTTATGTTTTCCCCCTACTACTTGCTGTTAAGATACAGTGAAGTTTCAAGTGTAGTTTGGGAAATGGCAGTGGGAACTATTGTTGAAAGAAAGCAAAAATCAGAAGTGTCAATTATGCTCATTTTGTTTACTTTAAAGCAGCTACAGAAATATGTAACATATGATAACTGTATTGCTAACTCTTAAACAATACTAAAGAATGGTTGTTACCAGTAAAACATTAGGACAAATGTGTCTTTTAAATAACAAGGCAGGAAATTAACAGAGGTCAGGGTTTTCCCCAAACTATCCTATTGTAGGAGATAACCAAACTGTCAAACCTCTCATGTTAGATAGTTAAAATGTAGTTTGGAGTACATCTCTATTTAACAAATTCTTAATTTGGCAATGGTTCTTAAATTCCAATAATTTTGCATCACTCAGGCAGCCCAGAGAGAGTAGAGCCAAGAGAGAATGCATTACCTAAGGCAAGTTATTTGTGAAAGCAGATTAACTTATTGTTAGCAGTCCATAAATTGTAAATTCATGTAATTAAGAAATTTGAAAGCAGTGTCAATTCAATATAAAAAGTAAAGATGATATGGGAGGTGTTTTTTTTTAATGCAGGACAATTCGAAACAGAAAAGAGACAGTCAGTGAGATTAATATGGTGAACACCTGCAGGTATACTACAGCTTGTTTTATGGTTCTTGAATAACTGGATGGTGGAAACCAGAGAGAATAGTGTTCCCTGTAGTCTAGGAAAATTTGTTACCTCACTTCTGATATGATATACATTTTTAACAAATTGCTACAGTATTCTGTGACAGCAGTATCACTTAACAGTCAGTTACCCCTCAGGAAACTTCCTTCCTTGCAAAAGTGAGTTCCATAAGATATTAATCAAATTCAGAAATCATAAACATTAGGCAGAAAATGAGGAACTTCCACTTTGAGAAACTCCCATGTATAACAGATGTTGCATAAATCGATGATATCCCAATGGCAGTATTAAGGAACCTCTTGAGTTTAATGAGAAATTACATTTCAGCTAGCATTCTTTTGCTATTCCTTGTGACAGCAGAATCCCAAGGTTCTCAAAGCAGAGCTATATGCTTTCCCGAACACTTGCATGCTGTTCCATTATGCAAGCTCAGAATAAGCTAGATACTAACTTGCTACGTATCACAGAGAAATTGCTGGTGGTGAAAATTCAGTTTGCAGATAGTTCTGTTTGAGGTATTGAGAGAGTAAGGTCAGCATCCTGTTTTATATGGCTTAAATGGCCTACATCACTGTCCTTTATGCATAGTTCTACTAGACTGCTCTGCGGTCAAAGAGACAAATGAAGAGTTCACTCTGATCTGCTTTTCCAAAGCCTAACCCTGTGCTTACTTGAGTGGAAAGGAAAATCAGTATGTGCCCTCTTCCAATAAGCTGAAGTTAAGCAAAAGTGGCATAACTAGGAGGAGCCTACTTCTTATTGTGCACCTGCAGAGCAACCTCCACCCATGACTGGGAAGTGTGCTTTTTAATGTGTATGTGGTGCTATCAAACCTAAGGGCACAATCCTATGTTTAGACAGAAAATGTCCTACAACTCTCAGCATGCCCCAGCCAGCCATGTGCCCTCAGGAAATTAATGTAAGCCTTTTCAGATGTGTAATATTCCCCATCTAAGACATGTAAAGTTTTTTTTTAACCTCAGTGTTTAAAATGGCGCATAAGTATGAAAAACATTAGAAATTTTACACAGGTAATGAACTAAAACAAAATGGTGGTACTTACATGTTTAACTATAAACTGTTTCGGATAGAGAAGGAGCGTTCTTAGGTATTTACACAGACCTTCAAAGGTGAATCTCTGCCTCTGCCTGGTGTTTTATGGAACAACTATAGTATACATCATTTATAATGTTATTAGTATTTTTTTGTAATGTAATGATTTTATATCTGCTTAAAAACTGATTTGCCGATTCTTTATAGGAACTAAGAGGCTTTCTAGCCTCTTAAAAACATATTTCTCCATTAGTACTGTACCGATGCTTGACCTAATCCAAGACAAGTAGAAGCCTAGACCTCCAGGAAGTACAGACGCAGTAACATACCAATAATATTTTTAAAATAATAAAAAGCTCACACATGTTTGTACAAGCATGGTAGACTATAGCCATACATTTTGTGATGATGGATGATCCCTCAGGCTGCACTGAGGGCCATAATTTCAATTTAAAAACCAAAAGTTAATGAATAATTACCCTGTAAGAACATATTTTAAATTATATTTTATTAAAAAAATTAGAAGTGGTAAGTGCTCACCAATTTGTTTTCCAGCATAAAAAATTAATATTGACTCCCCCCTACCCCAATTGACAGGAATATAAATACAGCCATGTACCCACTGGAAAATAAATTAGCCATGGCCAAACAGAGCAAAATGACTGTTAAATAGTCAAGGGAAAGAAATACAGAAATCCTTACGTATGATGGAGGAAAATGGAGCAGGACACCACTGCTTACTCAATGAGTCACTCTGTGAATGGCTTTGCATTCATTAACGAGAATACTAGAAGACAGGAGCTACAGACAAAGATTACTGTAAAATATTTGTTTATATATATATATATATATATATGCTATATTTCATTTGAAAATGAGGCAGTGTCGTGTCTTAAATAACTTTACATTCTGTGCCTTATATTTGTCATTCCAAAATTACTACTACTTATTCTTTTCTCTTTTTTTCTCTAAAACAAATTCTGGACAGTAGTTTATTGGCTGCTTTGTTATAATTGTTTTTGAATATACTGAGTGAAATGCACTAGAGCTGCTATTTGCAGTTTTAGCTTGCTCTTATACCAGAAACTTTATTTTTTACTGAGAAGTTTAAAATAGTTTTATTTCAATGTTTATAGATTTTTTTAAAAAACGTTTATACTGGGCCTATCCAGTCTTTACTGCAGTTTCCCTCCCAGTAGTAGTGATACTAAGGCTGCAGTCTTAAACACATTTGCTAAGGAGTAAGCCCCACTGAACATGGTGGGATTTACTTCTGAGTAAACTTGCATAGGATTTTGCTCCTTGTGCTGTGTACGTCAACATCTGTTAAGCCCTCTTATCATGCAGTGCACTATTCAATTATATGAACAAGAACACTGTACTCATATTAAATTTTGCGAGCACACCGAACAAGCTTGGTGCTGCCAACACAATGGGAGTCCCAGCATGTCATAATTTCCAGTCATGCTTTGTCCAGAAGCTATTGAAACTTAGGCTTGGTTCTAACATTCACAAGTGAGTCTCCTCCCTTCACACCCTCCCTGATGTCCAGTTTCACCATAAACCATGGTTTGCCTTTATATCCCAAACAGTCAAACTCTCATTTTCAATTCAGATTTCAATTTCAGGCAACTATGATTTGTATGAACCATGGATTACCTGGTTTGGATGTAATAGCAATCTATGGCCTCCCAATTTGCCATGAAATTGGTAGAAAGAGAGGGTATGAGGAGAAATAGAGAAGGGGCTGTACAAGCCTGAGGTCTGTTCATGTTATGCTAAACCATAGTTTGGTATTATATCTGAACCATTTCTCAGTGGAGAACATAATAGTATATTCTCTGCAGCAGCTATTTATTTAATGTATGTTTCATTTAACCCTTAAGCTTTATTATTTTCTTGGCTTCTTAACCAGAAAAAGTATGCATTCGTAAAGGCATCGCTGTACATAGGATTAATTGTCCAAAAGTAATATATTAATGGAAAACATGTCTAGCAGGTACACCTCTCCTATTTTTATGTACAGGTGGGAAATATTTGTGAATCTAGAATTGGCCATTTTCAGGAATATATTCTGTGAGGCAACTGTCTTCTTGAAAGTGGCAGATTCTAGATTCGCAAACATTTCCGACCCATACATGTCTCTAAAATATACTGAGAGAAAGAGAGTGGGAAAGGGAGATGATACCCAAATGCTGCTTCTGAAGTGTCAATCTTCTTTTGTCTCAGATTATTTATTTGTAGTATATTTGACTTAAAGCTTAAAAGTCATATTTTATTTTAATAGTATGAAATTAATGTATTTTATAATTCACAATGGAGCTGTTAATAACTATTCGCAGTATGCAATCTGCATTGTTTATGCTTAATTTTCTACAAAAGTGTTTTGTTTTTAAAAATCAGATCTCAGTAGAAGGCTTCAGGAATATCGCTAACAGCTGCAGTGGTATCCAACACTTGACAATTAATGAAATGCCCACTCTGACGGACAGATGTATTCAAGTAAGAAATTGACCCTAAACTATTGTACAGCCTTGTATTCAAGCAACAATTTGGTAGCCATAGGTGAGAAGGAATTCCATGCAGGCAAGTGAGTGGGCTGGCAGAGCAGAGACAGAGCCCTCTGTCCCTTCTCTACACTCAGCATAGAAATGTAGCAGGCTGCTGCAAGAGGGACAGAGCTCTCTCTCCCTGTTTTGTCAGCTCCTATCACGCCAGTACATTTTTTTGCAGGCTAGTAGCATTTGTGGATTTCTTTACAAGACTGCTTTTGTATGTAAGAAATTTGTTCCACAGAAAATATCTTCTGCTGATTTCACATAAATTGAACTATGGTATTGTACAGCAAAACTTCATCAGGCTAGCTAGAAGTATTCTAGAAGAAAATTAGTTCTATTTTGGTTTTCAAAATATAAATGTATAGATCTAGATCTAGATATATGTGTTACATGCCATAAAGACTCTTCACTGGTGGAATAAGAATTTTCTTTTATGCTTCTCTTTTCCCCAAAATGTTCTTTTCTGGTCTATAAATGCATCAGACATTACAAATAATTTTCTAGATTAGCCTTGTATCTTAGGTCTTCTACTTTGTGATGACTATTCCCTTCTAAAATTTGTTAGTGTTTTCTTTTAGTCATCATTTTTAAACAGAGGCAGTCCCACAGATGCACCCACAATCTGGGAAGGAATGAAACAGCAAAGAATCAGGGTTTTCCTCCCACCACTAGAATGCTCTGTGATGTACATGTGGGACAGGGTCCAATTTTACCACTGAAAGAGTAGAAGGTGCACCATTTTTCCTTCTTTTCCAGGCAGGGGATGTCACAAGAGAAGGTATAGTTTCTTATCAATTTACTTCCCCACTCCTGCTTCATCTGGCTGCAGGAGGAGATGAAAAGAAGTTCTCTATAGAAATTACTGTGTTTTTTTTCACAGGGTGCCTAAGGAGAGAGGAGGCTGCACTGCTGCTTCTTTCTTGGGTGTTATGCATGAAGTAAAAGGATAAGGCTCTCCGACCCCTCCTCCTCATCTTCTACATTCTGTAAATCAGGTGTGGCCAAGAAGGTAGAACTCCAGATGCTTTGAACTTCAACTTTCAGAAGGCCTTGACAGCATTGCCAATGGCCAGGGATGCTGGAAGTTGAAGTCCAAAACATCTTGAAGTCCAAACATCTGAAGTTCAAAACATCTACCTTCTGCTCACCCTGCTGTAAATGACTGTAGAGCAACAATACTTTCAGTTCACACAGGGTCTCCTAGGCATTAAACTATTCCTTTACTTGTTTTCTGAATTAATTTGGATAGCAAGATACTTGACATTCAACATATTTTCAAACAGATGTGAGATGATGCTAATATGTTGGATGGGCATAACCCTGCAAATGTCAGTCACAGCTAAGAGTCCAATACTGTACATATTTACATAGAAGTAAGTCTCACTTTCACTGGCATTCTTCACAAAGACTACAGATTTACATTCCAGTCCTATGCATTTTGTCCCAGATCACTAAGCATTCAGTAATACTGCATAAACAAAAAGCCAGTATATGTGTCACGTTTGTTAAACATTTACTGAGGTTCTCAAAGTGATTTTTGTGTTTATTTGTTTTTGCTGCAAAAGCCTAACACTAGCTACTAATAACAATATAAACATTATAAATTAATGACTAATAAAAGGCACCAAAAGACTCTTTGTTGTTTTTACTGCAACAGACTAATACAGCTGCCCTCTGGAAAATAACAATATAGTAGTTCATGTGGAGGGCTGCGGTGGCTTAGTGGTTAAGATGCTGAACTGCAGACCGGAAGGTCGGCAGGAAAGCAGTTCAAGCGAGACCCGAGTGCCGCGTGACGGAGTGAGCTCCCGTTTTCAGTCCCAGCTCCTGCCAACCTAGCAGTTTGAAAGCAAGAAATTGCAAGTAGATAAATAGGTACCACCTCGGCGGGAAAGGTAACAGCGTTCCGTGCACCTCGGTGTTCAGTCATGCTGGCCACATGACCACGGAAGCGTCTTCGGACAGTGCAGGCTCTTCGGCTTAGAAACAGGGATGAGCACCGCACCCTAGAGTCGGACACGACTGGTTGGGGACACCTTTACCTTTACCTTTCGTTCATGTGGATCTTTGATGTCATCGTTGCCTTTTCAAATGGATGAGATGGATAGAAAATACAGCATTTTTAAGGTCTAGTTTTTCTGCAAAACTCAAAACAAATAAACATTTTATTTAATCATTTCTTTTCTTTTCTCTGAAAGGCCTTAGCTGAAAAGTGCAAACAGATTGTGTCTGTTGAATTCAACGAGTCTCCACATGTTTCTGACACAGGTTTAAAAGCACTTGCTCAATGTAAACTTGTTAAAATGAAGATAGAAGGTTAGTGGTATAAGAATAATTTCCTGCCGCATTATGTAGTAGTATTTGGTGGTGTAGTATTTCCTGCAAAATCAGTCATATGTATTGTTTTTAGCATGGTGTTGATTTCAGTAGAAGTGTCCAGCTGATATTGTTTAGCCATTGAAACAGGTATTGAATTCTTTGCTAATGTGACCTCATTAATGTTGTGTTTCAACAGGAAGTAATCGGATTACTGACCTAAGTTTCAAACTGATGAACAAATTCTGGCCCAGTATGAAACGTATTGGTGTGCCTGACTGTCAGAAGATAACAGATGTGGGTCTCAAGCTAATTGCACCACTGGGTGATATTATTGTCCTAAATCTATCAGATTGCATGAGGTATTGTTATATTCAGATGTCCAAATTAAATATTAAAGCATTAAAGTCTTTCGTGTAGCCACTAAAACAAAAAAGATATTCTTCCAGCCCAAATCTATGAGCCGTTGTGCCTGAAAATAAGCACACGCTATAGGCAAAAAGACTCTGTAACATTGCAAGTTGCTAGCCTATCCAGCATAATGAGCAAAAAAGGGGATTAACACGATAGTCCTAGCAACATCTTCTTTCAGCAGGTGCAGTGTAGCAACTCTTCAAAGTGGATAAAAGATAGATTGAGATGGAACATGGCAGAGGCATAAGAGACATGAAATGGAGGCCATACCATTTATGCACAACACTAATGTTTTTTTGAACTTATCTGTGTTTGATACACCCTTTCATTCTGAAAAAGTGACTATGATATATCTCAGTTTGCATGTATAATTGCAGGTTGTACTTGCCCTGCTTGACTAACTTAGGATTTTGCTGTTGCATAGTGAATACATTTTGACAGGTGATATTCAACAGGTTTACAATGCATTTAAACTCCCCAACAAAAAAACTTTTCTCTATAATTTTTGGAATATGAGCATTCTGTGAGATTAAGGAAGTGTGTTGCTGTATTTGGGCCATAATGACGATAAAAATTATCATGATGGTGCCAATGTACATACAAAGCAGCTGTTTAATTTTTATGGCTGAAATCCAACATCGTGTGGTAGAAGTCTGCTGACATGTTTAGACTTGCTGCTCCTCTCCTCCCCCCTGCAGCCTCCTGCATCACTCAAGTTGACACCCTCCCTGTTCTGCTGAAGGAAGCAGTTCCATCAGCAGAAAGACCTAACTGGATATCACCCTATGTTTCAGGTTGGATTTTCTAGCCTGTCAGCCAATTGACAATGCAATCTCTTATATATACCTGTGAGTCTACAACTAACATGGTTAAAGGAGGATTGATACATTTTCGCATAACATAACCTATAGAGAGTTTGGGTTAATTTGCCTGGCCAGGATCACAATAGAGTTACTTTTTAGTATCAGCCAGGGGCCCATCTACATGGGAGGTTTCCTCTGATACTGCTGTGGCTTAAAAGTCTTTAGGGACACATGACATCATGGCCAATCTGCAGCCAACCAGCTGCATCCCTCTTGAAAAGCCACATTTACTGAAAGTCCTTTTACTCCATATTTTTTTACTTAAAGCAGCTCCCAGGCACTTCCCCTGCAGTATGGCATGCATAAAATCCTGGGCATACCTCTGTGATGTGGCTGTGATCTGGCAGTGAGGTGGTCACAGGGTGGGAATGCTTCCCCCCGCCCTGCCCTCCTTTTCCCCATCTGCAGTAGGGCTGCTTTCACAATAAATAGCCTCCTTTCCCCATTCATAGTATCAGTAGCCCTGCTTCATTCACAATAGTGGAGTAGCCAGTTTATATGTAGTGCACAATAAAGAATACACAGAGCAGAAGGAGAAAGGGCGGCCAGCCACTATTTCACAGTTCCTCAACACACCTGCAACTAAAGAATACACAGAGGTGGGAGGAGAAAGGGCAGCCAGCACAGCAAGGGAGCATGGACAGGGCTGGGAACATGCCTAACCCAATCACGGAATCATGCTGGGTCTGCTCTTCAGAGTAATTTGTAATTTGTTACAAATTACAAATTATTTGTTATTCCATTAACAAATAGCAGCCTCTGATTCATTCATGTCTCCCCTTCAGAATAGTCCCCTGTGTGTGTGATTGTGCTGCATGTTTGTGGGGAGGAGGAGGCTTAGTTCCAGTTGGGGAAGTGGAGGCAGTGGCATCAGTAGCCTCCACTGCTGACTCCAGGCTGCTAGCAGAAGGAGGCAATTCCAGCCCATTTTCCTTTGTGCAGGACCTAGGCGCCTCCTCTCTGCCCGCCCATTGGTCTGTCCCTGGGCTTCAATATTGCTGGTTCACAGTTGGTGGATGTGAGGGGGAGAGGTGTACGGTAAACTGTCTGATGTTACTAATCTCTTCCATTAAACTTTTCTGAGCAGTGGAACATGGAGAGAGGCAGGGAGCAGGCGTCTCTCATTGGCTGAGCAGAATCTATGGGGTTGATAACGTTCACTTCTACTAGTGGGATGCCGCCCATCCAACTGCAAACTAAAGCAGATTAAAGTGCAGTTTGACCTGTGTAAAATGGGTTTTAAGGTTGTGTTTATGCCACATTTTTTGCTTTGTGTGCTCCTGATAGACCAAAGCTGATTTCATGAATATCCACATTAAACATGAATGTGCTTCATATTCGTTGCCATGTAGATCTGGCCCAGCACATCCATGTACTTAGTGTATCTCATAGGTAACTCATTTTTTTCATGCCACCACAATTAGAACAATTGAGGCAGCTGCACATACACTACCAGCATGGAAGCACCTCTCCATGCAATCTCAACCATGTCATGGACTGAGCACTGGTTCTTTGCATTCCCAGAAGTGATCCCATGGGATCTGCCATTTTTGTATGAACTATCCCATTGTTAGCACATATGTAAAATCTCTGTTAAACTCTTTATTACTTTTCTAAGAGCTGATTTGTATAATTTATTGCACAGCGTATAAGAATGGGCTCATGTTTGAGCTAATACAACCCCCTGCCCTCCCCAGTGTTCTGATGTTGAGAACTGTCTCCACTTCACACACTAAACATTCAGCACATAATAGAATCCTTTAAGGCTTTTAAGTAATCCATGAGTATACTGCAAAGGGCTAATTGGGATGGAGAGGTGGACATGGCCACCCCAGTTTTCCCACTGTAAAGCCCTTTGAATGAGTAAATGCAGGCCTAACTGTTGAACCACTTATTTATGTGTAGTCCTATTGATGTTAGTGAGAATACTGTTCTGTAAATGATTTCAAGATTGAATTTGAGTGTTTGAAACTATCATTCAATAATGGTTTGGTATGTTACAATTTATTTTTAATATTTAATACTACTGCCTTTGGCTATAATCCTAAACACGATTCCTGAGAAGTAAGTCCCATTAAAATTAAAGGTTCTTACTTCTCAACAAACATGGTTATATCAGGCTCTTTGTAATCTAGTTACAAGGTGGAAAACATGCAGTTTTAGTTTGTAGATCTGAAAACCTTCATGAAAAGACCTATGAAAACTAGCATGGTAGTATCTACTTGAGAAATGGATGTTTAGATATAGACTACTACATAGTTCAGTCTATATCTAAATATCCATTTCTAAAGTAGATGCTACTATGCTAGTTTTCATGGTCAGTTGATGGTCTGACATTCATGTACTTGTTATTATGAGAATGTATTATTAGGATTATTAACAATATAAGAGTAATTATTTTCTATTCATGTTTTAGAATCAGTGATGGAGGAATAAAATCATTTGTTGATGGTTCTTCAGGCTCAAGAATAAGAGAACTAAACTTGGCCAATTGTTCCTATATCACTGACAGCGCTCTCATCAAAATAGCTCAAAGGTACCATACTGCAATATGTTGCTTGTTTGTGATATTTAGCAGTTAGGAACTTTTAAAGAATTTATCTTGGAGTTGCAGTCCTGTTCCCCTCATCAAACATAGATACCTCTTTGGGCATAGTACAGCAAACATTAGCTGTGATTAAGCCCCATTGAAATCAGTGGTACTTGTAGCTCAGTCATAAGAATATTTAATTAGAAGACAGTAATTTCAATGGGACTTCCTTCCTAGTAGGGCTTAATCTAGTAAGACCATAGAATTACAGCCTTAATACTATAACTGTGCATATATCTGTTCATTTCACTGGAACTTAGTCTTAACTATTCTATGATTAATTAACTTTTTCTGTCTTTTGCCTATTTGCTAGAATGAGCAAGCCACTCTTTGCAGCTTGGCATCTTAAAAATGATTTGTAGGATTCAGTGTAAGGAGTTTCTGATATTCTAAAATTAATTATAAAAGAATTAAAAAGTAATTTCTCCTACATAATAAGTACGCATAGTTTATTGCTGTTTTTCAGATGTGTGTATGTATATGAATATATATATATTTAAATATGTTGTTGTTGTTCAGTCGTTCAGTCGTGTCCGACTCTTCGTGACCCCATGGACCATAGCACGCCAGGCCTTCCTGTCCTGCGCTCTCTCCCGGAGCGTGCTCAAGTTCATATTCATTGCATCCGTGATGCTATCTAGTCATCTCATCCTCTGCCGTCCCCTTCTCCTTTTGCCTTCAGTCTTTCCCAGCATCAGGGTCTTTTCCAGGGAGTTTTCTCTTCGCATTAGGTGGCCAAAATATTGGAGCTTCAGCTTCATTATCTGTCCTTCCAATGAGCACTCAGGGTTGATTTCCTTTAGGATGGACTGATTTGACCTCCTTGCAGTCCAGGGGACTCGTAAGAGTCTTCTCCAGCACCACAGTTCGAAAGCATCAATTCTTCGGCGCTCAGCCTTCCTTATAGTCCAGCTCTCACAGCCATACATTACTACTGGGAAAACCATAGCTTTGATTAGACGGACCTTTGTCGGCAAGGTGATGTCTCTGCTTCTTACTATGCTGTCTAGGTTGGCCATAGCTTTCCTCCCAAGGAGCAAGCGTCTTTTAATTTCATGGCTACAGTCACCATCTGCGGTGATCTTGGAGCCCAAGAAAGTAAAATCTGTCACTGCTTCCATTTCTTCCCCTTCTATATGCCAGGAAGTGATGGGGCCAGATGCCATGATCTTCGTTTTTTTAATGTTGAGTTTCAAACCAGCTTTTGCACTCTCCTCTTTCACCCTCAACAAGAGGCTCTTGAGATCCTCTACGCTTTCTGCCATTAGGGTGGTATCGTCTGCATATCGGAGGTTGTTGATAATTCTCCCAGCAATCTTAATTCCGACCTCTGATTCATCCAACCCGGCATTTCTCATGATGTACTCTGCATATAAGTTAAATAAGCAGGGTGACAATATGCAGCCTTGTCGTACTCCTTTCCCAATTTTGAACCAATCGGTTGTTCCATGTCTGGTTCTTACTGTTGCTTCTTGACCCTCGTACAGGTTTCTCAGGAGACAGGTAAGGTGGTCTGGTACTCCCATCACTTTAAGAATTTGCCACAGTTTGTTGTGATCCACACAATCAAAGGCTTTAGCGTAGTCAATGAAGCAGAAATAGACGTTTTTCTGGAATTCTCTTGCTTTCTCCATGATGCAGCGAATGTTGGCGATTTGATCTCTAGTTCCTCTGCCTCTTCGAAACCCAGCTTGTACTTCCGGTAGTTCTCGGTTCGCATACTGCTGAAGCCTAGCTTGTAGGATTTTGAGCATCACCTTGCTGGCATGTGAAATGAGCGCAATGGTGCGGTAGTTTGAACACTCTTTGGCGTTGCCCTTCTTTGGAATTGGAATGTAAACTGACCTTTTCCAGTCTTGTGGCCACTGTTGAGTGTTCCAGATTTGTTGGCATATTGAATGCAGCACTTTAACAGCATCATCTTTTAGGATTTTAAATAGCTCGGCTGGAATACTGTCATCTCCGCTAGCTTTGTTGTTAGTAATGCTTCCTAAGGCCCACTTGACTTCACTCTCTAGGATGTCCGGCTCAAGTTCAGTGACCGCACTCTCATGGCTATCAGGGACATTCAGATCTTTCCTGTATAGTTCTTCTGTGTATTCTTGCCACCTCTTCTTAATCTCATCTGCTTCTGTTAGGTCCCTGCCTTCTTTGTCCTTTATCATGCCCGTCTTTGCACAAAACGTTCCCTTGAGATCTCCAATTTTCTTGAAGAGATCTCTAGTCTTTCCCATTCTGTTGTTTTCCTCGATTTCTTGGCATTGTTCATTTAAGAAGGCCTTCTTGTCTCTCCTTGCTATTCTCTGGAACTCTGCGTTCAGTTGGGTATATCTTCCCCTTTCTCCCTTGCTTTTCGCTTTCCTTCTTTCGTGAGCTACTTGTAAAGCCTCATCAGACAGCCACTTGGCTTTCTTGCATTTCTTTTTCTTTGGGATGGATTTCGTTGCTGCCTCCTGAACAATGTTACGGACCTCTGTTCATAGTTCCTCAGGCACTCTGTCTATCAGGTCTAATCCCTGAAATCTATTCCTCACCTCCACTGTATATTCATCAGGGATATGATTTAGGTCATACCTGAACGGTTTAGTGGTTTTCCCGACGTTCTTCAATTTAAGCCGAAATTTTGCAAGAAGCAGCTCATGATCTGAGCCACAGTCAGCTCCAGGTCTTGTTTTTACTGACTGTATAGAGCTTCTCCATCTTTTAACTGCAAAGGACATAATCAATCTGATTTCGATATTGACCATCTGGTGATGTCCATGTGTAGAGTCGCCTCTTGTGCTGTTGGAAAAAAGTGTTTGCTATGATCAGCATGTTCTCTTGGCAAAACTCTATTAGCTTTTGTCCTGCTTCATTTTGTACACCAAGGCCATGCCTGCCTGTTATCCCGGTGATTTCTTGACTTCCTACTTTAGCATTCCAATCCCCTATGATGAAGAGGACATCTTTTTTTGGTGTTAGTTCTAGAAGGTGTAGGTCTTCATAGAACCGATCAACCTCAGCTTCTTCGGCCTCAGTGGTTGGGGCATAGACTTGAATTACTGTGATGTTGAATGGTTTGCCTTGGATTCGTACTGAGATCATTCTATCATTTTTAAGATTGTACCCCAGTACTGCTTTTCCCACCCTTTTGTTGACTATGAGTGCTACTCCATTTCTTCTAAGGGATTTTTGCCCACAATAGTAGATATGATGGTCACCTGAATTAAATTCGCCCATGCCTGTCCATTTTAGTTCGCTGATTCCCAAGATGTCGATGTTCAATCTTGCCATCTCATGTTTGACCACCTCCAGCTTACCTTGATTGATTGATCTGATATTCCAGGTTCCTAAACAATATTGTTCTTTACAGCATCGGATTTTCTTTTCACCACCAGACACATCCACAGCTGAGTGTCCTTTCGGGGTTGGCCCAGCCGCTTCACTCTTTCTGGCGCTACTTGGAAATACCCTCTGCTCTTCCCCAGTAGCATATTGGACACCTTCCGACCTGAGGGGCTCATCTTCCGGCGTCATCTCTTTTAGCCTTGTGATACGTTCCATGGGGTTTTCTTGGCAAGAATACTGGAGTGGATTGCCATTTCCTTCTCCAGTGGACCACATTTTGTCAGAACTCTCTGCCATGACCTGTCCGTCTTGGGTGGCCCTGCACGACATAGCTTATGGCTTCACTGAGTTATGCAAGCCCCTTCGCCACAACAAGGCAGTGATCCATGAAGGGGATTTAAATATAGATATCTTTTATTTTTCATAAGATTAGCAGACGGGCTTTACCATCACCAATAGTTAACACAAATGTAGAAGTTCAGAGGTATCATTTTGGGCTGGGATCCAAAGAACCACACAAGTTCCATAGACTCAATTAGTCTTTGAGCTTCTGTCCCTTGAACAAGAGACATGGCAAACTACTTTTGAATCTGAGAAAACATCTCAAAACAGTTCGCAAAATAGCATGGGGGTGTTTGCTAATGTCATTCTTGAAATCTAAAATATGTGACTTATTGGACTATTCAGTGCAAAGGGAAAAAAATTAAAAGCCTTCCTTATAGTCCACCTCTCACAGTCATACATTACTACTGGGAAAACCATAGCTTTGATTATACAAACCTTTGTCGGCAAGGTGATGTCTCCGCTTCTTACTATGCTGTCTAGGTGTGCCATAGCTTTCCTCCCAAGGAGCAAGCGTCTTTTAATTTCATGGCTACAGTCACTGTCTGTGGTGATCTTGGAACCCAAGAAAGTACAAACTGTCACTGCTTCCATTTCTTCCCCTTCTATATGCCAGGAAGTGATGGGGCCAGATGCCATGATCTTCGTTTTTTTAATGCTGAGTTTCAAACCAGCTTTTGCACTCTCCACTTTCACCCTCAACAAGAGGCTCTTTAGATCCTCTTCACTTTCTGCCATTAGGGTGGTGTCGTCTGCTTATCTGAGGTTGTTGATAATTCTCCCGGCAGTCTTAATTCCGACCTGTGATTCATCCAACCCGGCGTTTCTCATGATGTACTCTGCATATAAGTTAAATAAGCAGGGCGACAATATGCAGCCTTGTCGTACTCCTTCCCCAATTTTGAACCAATCGGTTGTTCCATGTCTGGTTCTTACTGTTGCTTCTTGACCCTTGTACGGGTTTCTCAGGAGACAGGTAAGGTGGTCTGGTACTCCCATCTCTTTAAGAATTTGCCACAGTTTCTTGTGATCCACACAATCAAAGGCTTTAGCCTAGTCAATGAAGCAGAAATAGACGTTTTTCTGGAATTCTCTTGCTTTCTCCATGATCCAGCGAATGTTGGCGATTTGATCTCTAGTTCCTCTGCCTCTTCGAAACCCAGCTTGTACTTCCGGTAGTTCTCGGTTCGCATACTGCTGAAGCCTAGCTTGTAGGATTTTGAGCATCACCTTGCTGGCATGTGAAATGAGTGCAATTGTGCGATAGATTGAACACTCTTTGGCGTTGCCCTTCTTTGGAATTGGGACCTTTATACTGACCTTTTCCAGTCTTGTGGCCACTGTTGAGTGTTCCAAAGTTGTTGGCATACTGAGTGCAGCACTTTAACAGCATCATCTTTTAGGATTGTAAATAGCTCAGCTGGAATACTGTCATCTGCGCTAGCTTAGTTGTTAGTAATGCTTCCTAAGGCCCACTTGACTTCACTCTCGAGGATGTCCGGCTCATGTTCAGTGACCGCAGTATCATGGCTATCAGGAACATTCAGATCTTTCCTGTATAGTTCTTCTGTGTATTCTTTCCACCTCTTCTTAATCTCATCTGCTTCTGTTAGGTCCCTGCCTTCTTTGTCCTTTATCATGCGCGTCTTTGCACAAAATGTTCCCTTGATAGCTCCGATTTTCTTGAAAAGATCTCTAGTCTTTCCCATTCTGTTGTTTTCCTCGATTTCTTGGCATTGTTCATTTAAGAAGGCCTTCTTGTCTCTCCTTGCTATTCTCTGGAACTCTGCATTCAGTTGGATATATCCTCCCCTTTCTCCCTTCGTTTTTGCTTCCCTTCTTTCCTCAGCTACTTGTAAAGCCTCATCAGACAGCCACTTTGCTTTCTTGCATTTCTTTTTCTTTGGGATGGACTGAGTTGCTGCCTCCTGAACAATGTTATGGACCTCCGTCCAAAGTTCCTCAGGCACTCTGTCTATCAGGTCTAATCCCTGAAATCTATTCCTCACCTCCACTGTATATTCATAAGGGATATGATTTAGGTCATACCTGAATGGTTTAGTGGTTTTCCCTACGTTCTTCAATTTATGCCGAAATTTTGCAACAAGAAGCTCATGATCTGAGCCACAGTCATCTCCAGGTCTTGTTTTGACTGACTATATAGAGCTTCTCCATCTTTGACTGCAAAGGACATAATCAATCTGATTTCGATATTGACCATCTGGTGATGTCCATGTGCAGAGTCGCCTCTTGTGCTGTTGGAAAAGAGTGTTTGCTATGATCAGCGTGTTCTCTTGGCAAAACTCTATTAGCCTTTGTCCTGCTTCATTTTGTATACCAAGGCCATGCCTGCCTGTTATCCCGGTGATTTCTTGACTTCCTACTTTAGCATTCCAATCCCCTATGATGAAGAGGACATCTTTTTTTGGTGTTAGTTCTAGAAGGTGTTGTAGGTCTTCATAGAACCGATCAACCTCAGCTTCTTCGGCATCAGTGGTTGGGGCATAGACTTGAATTACTGTGGTGTTGAATGGTTTGCCTTGGATTCATACTGAGATCATTCTATCGTTTTTGAGATTGTACCCCAGTACTGCTTTTCCCACCCTTTTGTTGAGTGCTACTCCATTTCTTCTAAGGGATTCTTGCCCACAGTAGTAGATATAATGGTCACCTGAATTAAATTTGCCCATGCCTGTGTATTTTAGTTCACCTCCAGCTTACCTTGATTCATTGATCTTACATTCCAAGTTCCTAAACAATATTGTTCTTTACAGCATCAGACTTTCTTTTCACCACCAGACACATCCACAGCTGAGTGTCCTTTCGGCTTTGGCCCAGCTGCTTCACTCTTTCTGGCGCTACTTGGAAATTCCCTCTGCTCTTCCCCAGTAGTATATTGGACACCTTCCGACCTGAGGGGCTCATCTTCCGGCATCATATCTTTTAGCCTTGTGATACGTTCCATGGGGTTTTCTTGGCAAGAATACTGGAGTGGGTTGCCATTTCCTTCTCCAGTGGACCACATTTTGTCAGAACTCTCCACCATGACCTGTCCGTCTTGGGTGGCCCTGCACGGCATAGCTTATGGCTTCACTGAGTTACACAAGCCCCTTCGCCACAACAAGACAGTGATCCATGAAGGTGGTCTTTCTTTCCCCTGACCACTAATTTTTTGCTGGTTTCCCAAGATTTATAAAGGTTTTCCCCCATTCGAAAATGTTGAAATACTCCTCCTAGGGCAGTAAGCAGTAAGCTTACTGGCAGTAAGCTAAAATATGCTGGTATTTTTTGGTTCTGCCCATATTGCCTTTTGCCCCACCCCTTTTGCCCCACCTGTCACAGGAATGCACCCCCCCCCCACTGCTTTGAAATGCAATTTAGCCCTCAGGCTGAAAGAGATTCAACACCCCAGATGAGCAGGAATAGCGAGTCAGACTGAAATACAACCTTGCACTGAATAGTCCAATAAGCCACATATTTTATATTTGTGGGTGACCTTAGATAAACAAGCTATCTGATAATTTGGGCAGATGAATGGTGCTCTGTTTCAGAATTTTAATTTTGGTTCAGTCATTGTTTGATACTTCCAGTTTAGTTTCATTCCTTGTGACTTTGGAAGTGTACTAAGTAAAATCTAAGTCAAAGATTGTACAAATGTGAAATAATTAGGAAAGAAATTACTAGATTTCTTGTGCTTTTATTTAGGTGCCCAAATCTGATTTATCTGAATCTGCGTTATTGTCAAGCTGTGACTGATGCTGGGATTGAGACTTTGATACTGATATCTTCATTGGCCTATATTAATATTTCTGGACTTGACATCACAGACCAGGTGAAAAAGCAAAGGCATGAGAATTTGTTTCAAGATGTGCTTTCTTAATTATTGAGATAGAGTGATCAGAACTGCTCACAGCCTTCAAGATGCAACTGCTTTGTGGATTTCTCTATGGGTCACAGCTATATTTTCTGTATTCTATTTGCTTTCCTAATTCTTTTTAACATTCTCTTTGCTTTTTGGTTACTGAAGCACATTGGAAATGACAACAAGAAAGATATTCAAAGAAAAAGAGAACACAGCAAGAAAATAGCAATGGTTAAATAAACAAACATTTGTGGATTGGATATTATTGAAATATATAAAAGATTGAGATAACGGGGGAAAGTTGTTTAGCCTTTTGAATAATCTTAATGCTAGAGATCTTCAATGAAATTAACACACAATAGTTTTAAAATACATGAAGAGATTTCTTATCCATGCTATATTGCTGACCTATAAAACTTTGGCCTGAAGTATTCACACCCAATAATAATAGTAATTTCTTTTGATCCATGAAAGATTATGGAACTAGGACTAATTCATGGAATTTTAAAATATTATGTATCAGCTGGAAGGCTTAATACATCAATAATAATGCTATATCCAAGAAACTGTTGGAAGAATAGCAGGCAATGATATGTGCAGATGTACAATTAACAGCATAACTAGACACAAACTAATTGCATGAATGCAAGCAATCTGCATGTTTTAAAGAATGTAAACAGCAGCCAAGGGGTCCTGAGTTGTATTAGGACTGCACGGGGCATCCCAATGACCCCCCCTTTCAAAACTGCTACTTTAATCAGGAGGGAAGCCTTCACTGGGTTAAACTCCCCTCCCGCCCCATAATGATTATCAGCCCCCCCCCCCCCGCAGCTGCTGTTTATATATTTTAAAATATGCACGTTAATTGTATTCATGCAATTAATACCACATCTAGTTTGGTCCTCAGATACAGATTTAGAGATTCATTCTCAGAGTTAAAAACAATGTAATCAGAAGGGGTTAGGGTAGTGCTTCATGTTATAATTACTCTGAGAAAACACTGATATTACACAGAAAGGGTGTCCACTCATGTTTGAACACCTGGGTACATTCAACTAAGAAACATGAAAACAGGTTTCCCAGACACGGATACATGCCTATTTAAAAATATGCATATACTTGTATGTTTTATTTCCGCACTTTATACATGCTGCAGAAAACAATAGTATAACACCGGTAATCCTGCAGCATAATTTGTAGTGTTGTGCTTAGACTCCTAAATGAAATATATATTTATTATTTATTTATGTGAAATATTTTTTTGCCACCTCAGCTAAAATGACTCCCAGAGCAGCTTACATATAATCAGTTAAACAAGACAGTCCCTGCCTGCAGGCTTACAATCTAAAAAAAACACAACACACAAGGAAAAAGGAATGGGAGCGGGGCGGGGGAGGGAAAATATCTACCCAACTACCTTCTGTGCAGGGCCTGGACAAATACATTCTTAGACATACACAAGCATATACTGTAATTTCCCCCACCCTGCAGTTTTTGTGTAACATCAGAAACTGCTTCAAAATTTCCTTTAAGTTTCTGCTGCTGCTTATCTGGTGGTACATCCAGAAGTGGAGTCTTTGTCTGCTCGCAGGCCTTTGTCCTAGATATTTGGTAGATTGCTATAGATTAGAAGTGTAGTTAAATAGATATATAAGAGGAAAAGCCATGCCAGAACAATTTTTTCACCAGTTGCCTTCAGTCTAATGAACTGTGACTGTTTTTGTTTATACCACTTTAATAGTTTCAGTGCTAAAATCAAATATTTTTTTTCAGTCACAATAAATGTATTTTTCCTTTCTACTATGCTTCTAGAACAAGTCTGTTTTAGTTTTAAAATGTAAATTCTTCTCTTTCCTTTGTGGAAGATGGAAACTGGTACTCTGTCTATAGTGTATTTTTATTCCTTTCATGCAAAGGTCATGTAAACGATAGACTAACATTCTTGGGTCTACATTTTTCATTAAAATTGATGTAAAGATGTTTGATCTTTCTAGTGGCAAGTATGCTTTAAATCAGTTGTTATCCTGAGGGCATATGGAGCATAATCTTCTAAAAATACACTTTTGTAAAATACATTCCACATACTAATGATTTTCAAGCATAATTTATTGGCTTGAATGATAAACCATGTTTATAATTTGAATAACATACAAAATGTTATTTACTAAAGATTAAATATATTTTTAATGTAGAAGTTAATATTTTTTCTATCATCCTTTATGTTTAAAAAGTAACTGCCATCCATTTTATTCAGTACTATTTTCTGAATACATGGCTTAGTCACAAATATTTTAAAACCACTGCCAAATTTCTCCTTCACTAATCACAAAACCACTCATTTAATGGCCCCATGAGCTGTATTGTTTCCAAAACTACAAACAAGTGAAGAAAGCCTAACAAAGTCTGAAAGTAGTCAATGGTAACACAAAATTAAAATGTAAACAGAAATTTCAGTCACAAAATGGTGGAAACACATTTTTTTGGCAAACAAGTGAAATGTAACAGTCTAGTTACACTTCTTGCATTCTGCCAAACTTTATCAAAGTGAAATTTGGCAAATTTTTTCATGAAAAAAGCAGCAATGTCTGACCTTTACTAATGAGTACTAATGTAAAAGCAATTCAGACTGGAAATCTAATCAGTCAGTTGAAAATTCTCTTAAAATTTGCTGGCAGAAAGAGGCTTCTAAAGGTAGAGAAAAACAGACTATGAGGTCTTTCAAAATCCAATGGCACTGAGGAACTCAGTCTATACTATGAATTTTCTCAAAATACAGGGGCAAATAATAACTTCAAAATATATTACATAAATAGACTATAAACTGTAATAGCCCTCCCAGACCAGCTTTGCCTAGTGGCAGTGAAGCAGGGTTCTGAAAACACACCCACCCCAGTACTTAAGTAGGGACTGATACCGGTAGAAAGAATTTGTTGACTGGGCTGATGCTCAGTCAGCCATCCTCCTTTCAGCAGACACATCAAACCTTTTAATCTACCACTGGCATAATTAAAGCAGCATGGGACAAGGCCACAAGCCACCTACCTAGGGCCAGACCACCTGAGTCCATGTGCAGAGAGAGTAATGAAGGACAAGCTCTCTTATCATATGCAGCTTTTGCTGTCATTGGCCATGGTAGCACTTCCTGTTGGCTATGCTTAAAGTATTTGCATCCTCATTTTCATCTTCCTCTTTCACCCTCATCTGGGCTCCTTGGAGTGCCTCACTCATTGGCTGCTCCATCTGATGAACACCCAGCCAGGCTTGAAATCAGCTTATTCTCACTTAGTCTCAGGATCCTCACAAGCATCCCGCTGCCAGCCAATATTATCTTTCTGGCTGCAGCAATCTTTGAACAGAATGGAAAGGCATGGGGTCTCCCCTTTAGGCAGAGTGACTAGACGTGGAGGGGCAGTGTACTCTACTGCCCAAAATGTCTAGGTTCGAGCTCTAGAATGTCCCAAAGATGCTCTGTACAGGCACAGGTGAGTTACAGGTAAGCAATCTGTTTCTGCTGCAGCTTCAGACAATTCTGGTTATAAAGAAAAATACTTCAGTAGATAAGACATTTGCTACCAACACCCTGCGTAAAACAATTATTTAAATGTTATTTGCTACAAAAAGGTAATACTGTAGATTTATTTCTATATCTATATGCTGCAGCTATCTCTATTTACCAAGGGAAGTCCCCTTTTTTGTTACCTGCCCATGGTAAATCCCTGTCCCTATTTTCACTACTTGAAGAAGCCTTCTTAAAACATTCTTAGTCTGTGTCATGATAGTTGTCATTCTTCAAGGCACAGCTCCCTGTCTTCTAGGACTCCTAGAAGTTACATATCTGAGTGTGGTACTAGTATTTTGCCTCTAGTACACTTGGATATACATGTGCACCATGCAATGCACAGCCTGTCATTTCACACACTGCAGATACTGAATTATAATAGTATATTATCAATTATGTTTTTTAATATACCATTAACCAAAGGAATACACACAGTACTGATTTTAAATCAATAGAGAATAGGCTATTGCATAGTAAATTAACACCATAAATGTCAGGGTAGAAACCAATGCAGGGTTGGCAGGAGAATAGTTACAAACACGTACCTAGATTCATTTGTGACATGTTGGAAGATATATTTATCTCATATTTACTGTAGGCCAGTCCAGATTGGTATTGTCCTTTTTAGCAGAGAATAGGGGTTTTACATTTTAGTTAACTTGCTTTCAACATAGTCAAAATCTGCATTTGCACCGTTGCTTCCAATGCCATAACAATAGTATTAGCTTCTGGATTTCAGAACATAATGTCATGTTTTTTTCCTATATCATCTTTTGTTCTTCTTCAGTGTGAATCTCCACAAAACTGGTTTGTCACTATTATTTTGATTTATTCGAGAAATTTTGGTGCTGAAGCATTGGATAGTGATAGAATTGTATAAATAGAAACAGTGTCACTCAGCTGGGCCTGAGCCTTATTTTCTTTTCTACTGAAATTTTGCTTGGAGTGTGGATGGGAAAGCGGACAAATTCTTCTACTCTCTATTTCCAAATGCTGACATAACTGGAAGTCCCAGAACTCCTTTGGACATGTCGATTGGCCCTGTGCCCCAACAGATCTAGCCAAGTCCGAATCATTCTGTTTTCCACAGAAGTTGATTTGTGGGTGATAAATGAACACCACTGGATCCTTATCAATTATTTAAATGCATATATGTATATTTAATAATGAAAATAGCCACTTTCCTTTTGTTTCTGCTTTTTCGTTTCTTCCCTCCCCCCTTTTCTTCAAACTTGAAAGATGCTTAGTCTGTGAAAAGACCTTCCTTTAGAATTTCTCTTTCATGATACAATGGATTTTGTACTAGCCATGAATATGTACATATATTGCATCTTCCTCTATATATACTACTTTATTTCTTTCAAGTAATGATTTCTTGAATGACATCACAGTATTCCCCTCCACCCTGCCGCTTGGCTGGATTTAGAGAATTCATACTAAAGCAATATGTTTACTTGTTTACAGATGTGAGTGGCTGTATTATATGATACTTGGAATTCATAATTTGGCTAACTGAAATGCAGTGCTTTCCTCTCTGTTGAATATGAGCCAAAATGACAATTCCCACTCAGTCATTTAACAACTACAGGATGTGACCTGGATTGTATTATATATGTTTGCTACCAACCTCCATGGAGTAACTCCTTAGCTGCAGTGGGACTAATCTGTAGGCAAAGGAACTGAAGATTGCTACTGTGATAAATCTCCTATCTCAACTTTGTGTAATGAATGCCACATTTTCAGCTACAAAATTATGTGTGTTGTCAGATACATGGCTCAGTTCTGAATTGCATTACCAGTCCTCCAAACCATGTTTCAGAAACATGGGATGAGCTCACGTACTCCCCTTCCATCTCCTTTTCTCTCAGTTTTGTGCAGATTCCACACACCCCTTTCCCATGGTTTGCTGTAACATTCAAATTGAGCAAATGTGTGGCTCTCAGAACCCCAGAGCAGAAACCCTAGCTGAACCATGTTCTCCCCTACCTGGTTGGAGTCAATGGCCATTAAAGCCTGCTGGGCCCCTCTCACTGAAGAGGCTTCTCTCATGAAAGGTGGAGCTAGCCACCCTGATGGAGCTGCAGTTCTATTTAAAGTTCAGTCTGGGACTGCGGGGTGCTGAAGCAACATTTAAACCTGCTTGTATGAACTCTGCTTTGAACTTCACATGTTGCTATCCAAGGTATTCCATGGCAAGCGACACTAACGAGAAAAGGAGTCCAAGATGGGTGGGAGCTTTTAAAAAAGAAAATTCCAAAGCCACAATTACAAACAATTCCAACAAGGAGAAAAGGTGGAAGACAACAGAAGAAGCCAATGTGGCTTCACAAAAAGCTTAGAGATGACCTGAAAACAAAAAAGGACACATATAGGAAGTGGAAAGAAGGCCAAGTAACAAAGGAAGAGTACAGGCAGGTAGCCCAGAATTGCAGGGATGGCGTCAGGAAGGCTAAAGCTGAGAACGAGCTGAGGTTAGTGAGGATGCTAAAAACAACAAAAAGGCTTTCTTCAGCTACATGCATAGTAAAAGGCAGAGGAAAGAAATGGCTGTTCAGCTATTAAATAAGGATGGCAAAACGATAACGGATGACAAAGAAAAGGCAGAGGTGCTCAATTCCTACTTTGGCTCAGTCTTCTCCCAAAAGAGGGTCTATGACCCCCCTGGCAAAGGCGAAGTACAGGCTGAAGGGGCAGGATTGCAGCTTGAGATCGATAGGCATTTGGTCAAGGAACACCTCATTACTTTGAATGAGTTCAAATCTCCAGGGCCAGATGAACTGCATCCTATAGTAATAAAGGAACTGGCAGAAGAACTCTCAGAACCACTGTCTATTCTCTTTGAGAAATCATGGAGGACGGGGGAAGTGCCAGATGACTGGAGGAGGGCTAATGTGGTCCCTATCTTCAAAAAGGGTAAAAAGGAAGAACCTGGGAACTACAGACCAGTCAGTCTGACATCAATCCCTGGGAAAATTCTGTAGCAGATGATAAAGCAATCCATCTGGAAGCACCTTGAAAACAATGCAGTGATTACTCAAAGCCAACATGAATTTGTCAAAAACAAGTCCTGCCAGATGAATCTGATCTTATTTTTTGATCAAGTCACCTCCCTTGTGGACTGTGGGAATGCTGTAGACATAATACTTCGACTTCAGCAAAGCTTTCGACAAAGTGCCCCATGATATCCTGATGAGCAAACTAGCTCAAAGTGGGCTAGATGAAACAACGATCCGGTGGATCCACAGTTGGCTACAGAATTGGACTCAAAGAATGCTTATCAATGGGACCTTCTCCAACTGGGGAGAGGTAACGAGTGGGGTACCACAGGGCTCAGTCCTGGGCCCAGTGCTCTTCAACATTTTTATTAATGACTTGGAGGAGGAGGTGCAAGGAATGCTGATCAAATTTGCAGATGACAGAAAATTGGGTGGGATAGCTAATACTTTGGAAGACAGAAACAAAATTCAAAATGATCTTGATAGACTGGAGCACTGGGCAGTAAACAACAGAATGACATTTAATGGGGATAGATGCCAAGTTCTGCACCTAGGAAAAAGAAACGAAATGCACAGTTACAAGATGGGGGATACGTGGCTCAACAACACGACAAGCGAGAAGGATCTTGGAATTGCTGTCGATCACAAGCTGAATATGAGCCAACAATGTGATGTGGCTGCAAAAAAGGCAAATGCTCTTTTGGGCTGCATTAATAGAAGCATAGCTTCCAAATCCCGGGAAGTACTAGTTCCCCTCTACTCAGCACTGGTTAGGCCTCATCTGGAGTACTGTGTCCAGTTCTGGGCACCACACTTGAAGAAGGATGCAGACAAGCTGGAGAGGGTTCAGAGGAGGGCAACAAAGATGATCAGGGGACTGGAAACAAAGCCCTATGAAGAGAGACTGAAAGAACTGGACATGTTTAGCCTTGAGAAGAGAAGACTGCGGGGAGATATGAGAGCACTCTTCAAGTACCTGAAAGGTTGTCACAGAGAGGAAGGCCAGGATCTTTTCTCGATCATCCCAGAGTGCAGGACACGGAATCATGGGCTCAAGTTATAGGAAGTCAGATTCCAGCTGAACATCAGGAAAAACTTCCTGACTGTTAGAGCAATATGACAATGGAACCCATTACCTAGGGAGGTAGTGGGCTCTCCCACACTGGAGGCATTCAAGATGAGGCTGGACCTGTCAGGGATGCCCTGACTTGAATTCCTGCATTGAGCAGGGGGTGGGACTCGATGGCCTTGTAGGCCCCTTCCAACCCTACTATTCTATGATTCTGTGCTATGATTCTAAGGTGCTACCTAGAACCTGAACTTTGCCTTGCTTGATGTATTGATCTGGGGCTCTGATTCTGTCAGGTCCCAGTCAAATTAGATTATTTTATATTACCAAGATGAAACAAAGCTACTTGTGCAAAACAATGACAGTTTGTTGTTGGAAAATAGATGCAGAATAAGAATAAATATGCAAAGAAACTTCACACCCTTAATCAGCGAATGAAGCTGTCACAGCTGATATGTCTATCTGAGTCCCCAAGATGGACTAGAAGTCGTTCCTCTAGGACCGGCAAAAGTTCTCCAAGCTGGTAGCATGTATATTCCCCCTTGGAGTAAGA
Organism: Heloderma suspectum; assembly: GCF_057233095.1. Taxonomy (NCBI): domain Eukaryota; kingdom Metazoa; phylum Chordata; class Lepidosauria; order Squamata; family Helodermatidae; genus Heloderma; species Heloderma suspectum. Next base: position 106,409,103 of record NC_139464.1, read on the forward strand.
CCAGAGACGCAAACCAGCCTGCTTGATTTTATGGGGTTCTCTCAGTTTAATTCAGGAGCTGACAGGCTGCCTCTGCCCACCTGGGGGGGGGGGTCAGTTTCCCATGGGAAGCGAAACCTGTCTTATCTCAGGATGAACTAATACAGCTGGCCAGAACAGCTCCAAGGTAAAGTGAATTACTGATCTGTGTGAAAGGCCTATTTAATTAACTATAAAGCTGCTGGCTAGGCCAAACTACACAGGTCTCTAGGTAGCTGCCAAAAGCATATAGGAATGCTGTGAAGTCCACAGTTTTAGCTGATCTCAGAACATGGAAGCTCCATAGGCAATTGAGAGAGAAAAAAGGCAGATATCATGGGAAGAACATAATTCCCCCACCCCCACCCCAGGGAATAGTAGTACTGGCCTAAGTGACTAAAGCTTCATAGGACATCCCCAACACCTCACTCCAACTCTCTTACAGTGGATCATGCCTCTGGGAGGAAGGGAAGGACAGAACACTGTACTCCCACAGACAGGGAAAACAGAAAGCGAAATCTCATGTTCAAACATTTTATGCAACTTCGTCTTTTACATTGCTCTCTAACTTGCGTCCATACCTCACTACTGGCATTGCTTATGGAAGAAAGTGACAGTCTTTGTCAATCACCTACTGGATGATCAAAAGTACATTGTCCAGCTCTTCCAGGCTGAAGTTTCAAGATTAATGAAGCAGCAAATTAATATTGTGTGATACCTCGTAGATTGTCAGTTTGGGACTTTATTGTCTTATGTGGACTTGCACGGCTTTGATCTACCGTTCTTCCCAGTACCAGATCCTGAATTGCAGATCCTCCTTTTGACTCTCAAAGGCTTTTAGTACTAAGACTAATGACACACTGGAATGGTTAAGGAAACTAAATCAGTGACCTGCTCTTTGAGACTAATTGGTAAGCCTCAGTGACAGTCTTGGTGCTGATCAAGTTTGCATGGCAGTCCTCCAAACAGTTGCAAACATTTCAAAGAGCAAAACCAAATATTTTTCTTTGAGATTGAAGCTTTTGGGGATCTACCTGGCCCCCAATCAATTGAGTCACATGTGGGAATTGTGAAGTGGTAGCAGTGTGAAATGGAGGTCTCCGCTCCATTCTAGGCCTGTGAAGAGTCAATGATTTCATCAAGCCCCAAACCTTCCATATGATTTCCTTTCTCAACGTGTGTATAGTTTGTAGCTATAGACCACAAGAAAACTTCCTTTCATATTTACTATATCAAGGACTTCTGCAAAATGCTTAGTCACTACTTCCTACACATTATAATTGCCACCTACATCAGTGACTGATTTCTGATCGTTGAATTGCAAATTTGACTTTGGTGAGATTTTGACAGTACAATGTGCTTCCTTTCCTGCCTCAGACTCTATATCAAGGATCCTAAATTGCATCTTCACCCACTCCAGAGGACCTGCTTCATAAGCAGGGGTGGATGGATAGCTCAGTGGTAGGGCAGCTGCTTTGCATGCAAAAGGTCCTAGGTTCAATCCCTAGTTTCTCCAGGTAGGGCTAGGAAAGAATCCTGCCTGAAACCCTGGAGAACCACTGCTAGTCAGTGTCAACAAAACTGAGCTAGGTGGATCAAGGGTCTGACACAATAAAAGGCAGCTTCCTGTGACCATGCTGGACTCTACACATGTATACGTCCCTCCCTTACAACAGAGGTGACATCATTTTATCCCTTATTGCTACTTTTTGCCACATTCCTGTTCAACCAACCCATAAGGTTCAATATTTGCTAGGGCTCATGGTCACAAAAACATCTGTGATCCAGTTCTCTCAACTTTGTATGTCATTTCTTTGCTTGTGATTTCGCCCAAATTCACCCTTCTCCATGACAGCCACTTGAAATTGTGTCATCTGGCTTTCTTGGATTGTTGGATGCTCTGCAGTTCGGAATCACATAAACCACACACTCAGAAATCCTATGCCATTTAGTGAAAGAGTTTCTGCTCTTTGACTAGGGAGTACAATATAGTTCCTCATTCCACTTCAGTCAAAACTATTCTGGACTATGCACTACATCTGCATTCCCTGGGACATGCTGCTACTTTGCTTCATGTATATCAGCCATGTCTGTCTCCCCCACCCCCTTACTCCAAGTTGATGACTCCTTGATGTTTTCATTCCTTTGCATAGGAGTTTTTTTAAAGGTCTCAATAATTTCCACCCTTCAGCCCAAGTACTGATTCCTTCCTGGAATTTGTCACTAGTTCTGGTCATTTGTCTTAACCTCTAGTTACTTGTGACCTTCACATGCTCTCATATCTGACAGTCCTTTTGGTTGCTGTCACCTATGTTCACCAAGTGAGTGAGCTATGGATTGTTGTTCAGTCGTTCAGTCGTGTCCGACTCTTCATGACCCCATGGACCATAGCACGCCAGGCCTTCCTGTCCTGCGCTCTCCCCCGGAGTGTGCTCAAGTCCATATTCATTGCATCAGTGATGCTATCTAGCTATCTCATCCTCTGCCGTCCCCTTTTCCTTTTGCCTTCAGTCTTTCCCAGCATCAGGGTCATAGACCCTGATGCTGAGCTATGGATACTACACTCTGAATCACCTTGTCTTTGCTTTTATAGAGGCAAGGTAGTAGTATGCTCCAATATTTCCTTCCTTTCCAAGGTTATCTCAGAATTAATCTGAACCAGTTCTTCCTGTGTTTTTCCTGGCAATAAGGATGAGGTAGAAAAGAATCTTGACACTCTAGATTTTTGATAGGCTTTCCTTTTGCCTGGACAGGAGTTATTATTAGATTTATATCCAACCTTTCCTCGGAGGAGCTCAAGGCAATGTCTGTGGTTTTCTTCTCTCCCCCCCCCCCCGCATGTTGTTCTCATGATGAACCTGTGGGATAAACTAGGCTGAGCAATGGTGACTGCCCCAGCATCACCCAGTGAGCTTCATAGTTGAGTGGGGATTTGAACCTAGGCTCCTAGCCAAACACTCTAATCACTGTACTACACTGGCTGCTTTCTGTGCTGATCCACATTTATTTGTATGCTATAAAGGGTCATGCTGAGGTTGCTCTTTGTCCACCCAGCAAATATCCAATAGATAATCTCCACTATCGAGTTGCCTTATGAGCTGGACAAATGGTCACCACTGGCTGTGCTAAGAGGATATTTTAGTCCCAGTTGGGACTTCATAGCAAATGGTGGTTATGCAAACTAGGGAGGGGAGGATCTGCATATAAGAGAGGAGGGGATCAGGGAGTCCACAAGGCCATGGCATGTTCCTGAGCCTACAAACGTGGCTTGTTTTGGTAAAATAATACTTGCTTTAAAAAAGGTAAGTAGAGCTTCAAATGAGGGGAAATCCCATTTGTACTGTAACAGTAAAATAACAAGAAATACATTCTGTAGAGTAACTGTTATTTTGTATTAGTGTGCCAATAAATGTAAACTAATATTTGTCTAAAACGTTTATAGGCTTTGGACACCTTTGGCAAACAATGGAGAATGAAGGAGATTATTATATCAGAATGTAGGCACATTTCTGATACAGGAATTAAGGTAAAATAAGATCCTACTTTATAGATGTCATAAGCATGAGTATTTCTATGTCATTCTTGTGCTTCCTAACAGTGCAATAGTTAATGTGTAGTTTTCTTTTTAAAAACGGTTTATTATACACTTTCCCCAGAGAGATTTGCCTGGAGCCTATCTTATAGTATTTTTGGGGCCAGGCAAAGCCCTTTTTTCTCACAAGTGTTTTAGATGTACTTTTAATCCTACTGACTGTTTTATGCTGTTTGTGTGGCTTTTAGCATCTTTTTTTTTTACATTTAAATGTTTTATTATTTTTGTAAACTCTTCTGGGAATATATAGGGCAGTAGAAAAATATGTTAAGTGTTACCTGTATGGAAGCCTTCCAGTTGGGGATGGAGAAGAATTTTAAGTGAATTCACCTAACTCACACTTCCTGAACAGATCAGAACACAGTTACCCTTTGAATTGTCCCATTCTCCAAATTTTGTGATGCAGTTCTCGGCTCAGCCATGTTGTTGTTTATTGGTTCAGTCACTTCCGACTCTTCGTTACTTCATGGACCAGCCCACGCCAGAGCTTCCTGTCTGCCGTCGCCACCCCCAGCTTCTCCAAGGTCGAGTCCGTCACCTCCAGAATATCATCCGTCCATCTTGCCCTTGGTCAGCCCCTCTTCCTTTTGCCTTCCACTTTGCCCAGCATCAGCATCTTCTCCAGGGTATCCTGTCTTCTCATTATGTGACCAAAGTACTTCAGTTTTGCCTTTAATATCCTTCCTTCAAGTGAGCAGTCTGGCTTTATTTCCTGGAGTATGGACTGGTTTGATCTTCTTGCAGTCCAAGGCACTCTCAGAATTTTCCTCCAGCACCACAGTTCAAAAGCATCTATCTTTCTTCGCTCAGCCTTCCTTATGGTCCAGCTCTCGCAGCCATAGGTTACTATGGGGAATACCATCGCTTTAACTATGCAGACCTTTGTTATCATTGTGATGTCTCTGCTCTTCACTATTTTATCAAGATTTGTCATTGCTCTCCTCCCAAGAAGTAAACATCTTCTGATTTCCTGGCTGCAGTCAGCATCTGCAGTAATCTTTGTGCCTAGAAAGACAAAGTCTGTCACTGCCTCCACATTTTCTCCCTCTATTTGCCAGTTACCAATCAAGCTGGTTGCCATAATCTTGGTTTTTTTGAGGTTTAACTGCAACCCAGCTTTTGCACTTTCTTCTTTCACTTTCATCATAAGGTTCCTCAGCTCCTCCTCGCTTTCAGCCATCAAAGTGGTATCATCTGCATATCTGAGATAGTTAATGTTTCTTCCAGCGATTTTAACTCCAGCCTTGGATTCATCAAGCCCAGCACGTTGCATGATGTGTTCTGCATACAGGTTGAATAGGTAGGGTGAGAGTATACAACCCTGCCGTACTCCTTTCCCAATCTTAAACCAGTCCGTTTTTCCGTGGTCTGTTCTTACCGTTGCTACTTGGTCATTATACAGATTCCTCAGGAGGCAGACAAGATGATTTGGTATTCCCATACCATCAAGAACTTGCCACAATTTGTTGTGATCCACACAGTCAAAGGCTTTAGAATAGTCAATAAAACAGAAATAGATGTTTTTCTGAAACTCCCTGGCTTTCTCCATTATCCAGCGGATATTGGCAATTTGGTCTCTAGTTCCTCTGCCTTTTCTAAACCCAGCTTGTACATCTGGCAGTTCTCGTTCCATGAATTGCTGGAGTCTACGTTGCAAGATCTTGAGCATTACCTTACTGGCATGTGAAATAAGTGCCACTGTTCAACAGTTTGAACATTTTTTAGTGTTTCCCTTTTTTGGTATGGGGATATAAGTTGATTTTTTCCAATCTGTTGGCCATTCTTGTGATTTCCAAATTTGCTGGCATATGGCATGCATCACCTTGACAGCATCATCTTGCAAGATTTTAAACAGTTCAGCTGGGATACCGTCATCTCCTGCTGCCTTGTTATTAGCAATACTTCTTAAGGCCCATTCAACCTCACTTTTCAGGATGTCTGGCTCTAATTCACTGACCACACCGTCAAATCTATCCCTGATATTATTATCCTTCCTATACAGATCTTCCATATATTCTTGCCACCTTTTCTTGATCTCTTCTGCTTCTGTTAGGTCCTTGCCATCTTTGTTTTTGATCATGCCCATCTTTGCCTGGAATTTACCTCCGATGTTTCTAATTTTCTGGAAGAGGTCTCTTGTGTCCTTCCTATTCTATTTCCTTCTTCCACTTCTGCGCATTGCTTGTTTAAAAATAATTCCTTATCTCTTCTGGCTAACCTCTGGAATTTTGCATTTAATTGGGCATATCTCCCCCTTTCACTGTTGCCTTTTGCTTTCCTTCTTTCTTGGGCTATTTCCAGTGTCTCAGCAGACAGCCATCTTGCCTTCTTGGTTTTCTTTTTCTTTGGGACGTTTTTTGTTGCCGCCTCCTGAACAATGTTGCGAACTTCTGCCCATAGTTCTTCCAGGACCCTATCTACTAAATCTAGTCCCTTAAATCTATTCTTCACCTCCACTGCATATTCATTAGGAATATTCATGAGCTCATATCTAACTGATCTGTGGGTCTTCCCTATTCTCTTTAGTCTGATTCTAAATTGTGCAATAAGAAGTTTGTGATCCGAACTACAGTCAGCTCCACGTCTTGTTTTTACTGACTGTATAGATGTCCGCCACCTTTGGCTACAAAGGATGTAGTCAATCTGATTTCGGTGTCGACCATCTGGTGAAGTCCATGTATAAAGTTGTCTTTTAGGTTGTTGGAAGAGAGTGCTCGTTACACACAGTGAGTTGTCTTGACAAAATTCTATCAGCCTATGTCCCGCTTCATTTTGTTCTCCCAGACCATGCTTGCCTGTAATTCCAGGTGTCATTTGACTACCCACCTTAGCATTCCAGTCTCCTGTAATGAAAATAACATCTCTTTTTGGTGTATTGTCCAGTAGGTGCTGTAGATCCGCATAGGACTGATCTACTTCTGCTTCTTCAGCATCTGTGGTTGGGACGTATATTTGGATCACTGTGATGTTAAATGGCTTACCCTGAATTCGAATTGAGATCATTCTATCATTGTTTGGATTGTATCCAAGCACCGCTTTAGCCACTTTATTATTAGTTATGAAGGCTACTCCATTTCTTCTGTGGTCCTCTTGTCCACAGTAGTAGATCTGGTGGTCATCTGATGTGAAGTGGCCCATTCTAGTCCATTTCAGTTCACTGACACCCAATATGTCCACATTTAATCTTGACATCTCCCCAGTAACCACATCCAATTTTCCCTGGCTCATAGATCTTACATTCCAGGTTCCTATGGTATGTTGATCTTTAGAACATTGGATTCGTCATTCACCACCAGCACCGTCGGCCACTAGCCATCCTTTCGGCTTTGAGCTAGCTGCATCATCACATCTGGGGCTAGTTGAACTTATTCTCTGTTCCTCCCCAGTAGCATTTTGACCATCTTCCGACCTGGGAGTCCCATCTTCCGATGGTATACCAACATATCTCTGGTTGTACTGATCCATTTAGTTTTCATGGCATGAATACTGGGGTGGGTTGCCATTACCTTCCCCAGGGATCATATTTAGTCTGACCTCTCTACCATGACCTTCCCGTCTTGGGTGTCCCTTCACGGTTTAGCTCATGGCGTCATTGTCCAGCACCACGACAAGGTAACGAACGATCTCCTTTGCTGGAGCGGCTCAGCCATAGTGTATAAAAATCTGCATATTTGGGAAGGTTGCATACAAAAATGTATATATTAGGGGAAAGTATGGACAAAATCTGTATAGTAGGGGAAATTTCATACCAAAATAAATGCAAGTTTTTTTGAATTAAAAAAAAAACCCTGCAGATTGATGCATAAATTATACAGAGCAGACTTATGAATACATGTGAAACTGACACAGTGACTGGAAATTGTCTGATTTCTCCATTGTTACTTGCAGTAAATTTTTAGATGAGCTGATATTTGATTTGGAGGTCTCAGTCTCTTAGTTCATGCTGTTAACTGATAGACTACACCAACTTCAAACTGTTGAAGTCTATGGATTCAATTTTGGGGAAAACTAAGCTACAGTAACTGAAGTCTGGAATATAGGAAGAGCTGAAATTCACTACAGGAAGATGAATAGATTTAAAATGAAAATTTTAAGAAGTGGAAATGTGTCTATGCCACAGCCAGTGGCAGTTTTGCCTTTGTTTTGGGGGAACTTTTTTTTAAAACAGGATACTTTTTTGGCAGGAACTGCATAGAAATCCCAACGGGGTTCTGTTAAGATAATGGAAGACAGCCTTTTGAACAGAAAACAGATAGTGGATGGAGCTATTTGCTCTGTGACAGAAATAGTGTTTTATGTTCTACCATTTGAGTCTGGAGTATTCTAAACAAAAGAGACAGGACTGAGGACAGATTGACTGGGGAAAGTCAGTAGAAAATTGGAGAGACACTGAAACTGCCGTCGAAGTAAGGAACAAAGTAGCTTTTTCAGGACAGATGGAAAATTTAACAAAAACATTAGATTAGCAGTGAAGGGGGAAGAGGTTATAAGATGCATAAGACTTGAGTAAGTAGAGATTTATCTAGAAAAATATTAGTACTGCATTAGAAATAAAATATGTGGTTGCTGTTATGTTATAATCTATATTCTGAAAATCATCCAAAATCTTTCTGGCTATCCGGTGATCATCGCACTGTGCCCAAGACGCAGAAGAGTTCCAAACTGAGAAATATTAACTATTCCATCATATGAATTAGTATCTTTCCATGATAATCTTCCATCATCCATCTCTCTACAGCCATATATAATATTTCAGTGGCTACAGCCCATCAGAGCTAGATGTTAAATGTTGCTTCCTTCCCTTGTATATATGGTGATGTAAAAGCAAGCATTTGACAGAAGAACATATTCTTTGAAGAGTAGTTATGTATGGAGTTTCCAGGGTACCCCCATGTTGTGCATGATGTAATTTAAATAGCAACAGGGTAAGAAGAAATATATCATCACTAATTTATGGCCAGCCATCTGGACTTCTGTAACATCCGGAAAAATATTTAGAGAAGCTGCATGGAGCTGAAATTTTATTTCAGTGCATCATGTTAAATTTCCCTTCCACATCGTTGATTCCCTAAAGTGAATGAAAATATCAAAGACATATCCCTTTTGTACAATGACTTCAATCACTTCCCTATATGAAATGTGAATATCCTCCTGTAAGGTGCAAATTGGACCCAAGTGCTAGCAGTCTGCTAAAAACAAACAAAAGGCAAGGTGGAGAGGCAATAATAATGATTATGTAAGATAGAGGTTCTTGTCTTCTAGCACCATGCAACAGATTATAGTTAGGCTGTTGGTTTTAATCTTCCCTAATTCTCTTCTTCCTGCACTAGATGTTGAGGACCACTTGTCCTATATGATATTTTATTATTTGATGGGGAACACACCAATAACACACCAATGATTCAGTATAATATTTAAGCGAAGAGCTGATATATTTGTTTCTCCTTTTCAGTCCCTTCTCAAGAAGGGAAGTGTTGGCTCCAAGAATAGTAGTTTGTACAAAAGGTTGCTGAAAAAATATCAGTCAAATCCAATTCTATTCAATTTGAACTTAGACGTTTTCATCAATCTCTTATAAATGGGAACCTACCTTTCTAAGGGGTCTAGACTACATAAGACATTGGAGATGCATTATAGGATCTCCCATCGGTCTAAATTTATTTCAAAAGCAGCTGTGGAGAGGGTTGATTTATTCAGGATCCATATGTATACTGGTGTTTTCTCTAACTGGTAATAGCAACTGTGGGGGGCGAGGAGCTGATTTACATCAGAAATAATCGTGGGAAGAGGGTTAACACCCTCCTTTCTCAGAGCTGCAGTCTCAATCCAATTCAGGGATGCTTAAAAATTGTTTTTGAAGCGATGGAAAATCCGGTCATTCGTTCGGCATTAAATTTCCAGTCTGAATTAGCTCCTATATTATTTGATCAACTTGAAACTCTTGTCTAGAGTATTTCCTAAAAATATTCAGCCTACCAAAGAGGTTTAAAAAAAACAAAAAACATACAGCAGAACTCTTTAGCCAGCTGTTGTTGTCGTCTTCTTTTTGTTGTTGGTGGTGGTGGTGGTGGTGGTGGTGGTGGTCTTCTTCTTCTTCTTCTTCTTCTTCTTCTTTTTCTTCTTCTTCTTCTTCTTTTTGTAAGGAAATAGTTTCAGATTTTATTGTTATTAAACAAAAGTGACAAATAATATACAATATTAAACTATAAACACTAAACAATTGACTTTAAGGCTGTTTTCTATCTCTTTTAAGGTTACCAGCTAATGTTTCTTGGAAGTAATTGGTTCACAAATGCTACATTATTATTCCCCTCCCCCCAAATTATTACATCTAATTAAAGTATACAAGTAAAACTAGTTATAAAAATGCAAATTTGTAGTAGTGTGATTAATTAACACAACCATTTTTCAAAGTTAGGAAGAGCTATGTGACTTGATCTTTTGGGATGTTTAAAACTTTTTCATCAATTGTTTCATAGGTTTATGAGCACATACATATGTCTTAAATACTTTTACGTGCACCACCAAGCAGTGAGAAGTTACAGGAGTGCAGTACTTACCTGGGTTTAGAATCTTTTGGAAGAAGGGATCACTGAAGCCTTAAGACATTTTACAATATTTGAATTTATTTACAAATCTCTTGGTTGGGTATAGGTGGTGGCACAGCTTAACTCTTACAAACTGGAAATTCTGCTGTCTCACATCATCTCCAGAGAGGCAGTACTCAAAAGACACTTTTGAGAGCTCAAAGCTAGCCCCCTGTTTTTTAGCCCTACTCAAAAACTGCTGTCATTATTCCTTTTCACACAGGGATCTAGATTAATAGAATCATAGAATCATAGGGTTGGAAAGGGCCTACAAGACCATCGAAGTCCAACCCCTTGCTCAATGCAGGAAGCCTGATTCCCAGGCAGTCTCCCATCCAAGTACTGACCAGGGCTGACCCTGCTTAGCTTCCGAGATCAGACGAGATTGGGCGCATCCAGGGAGAAAGAAAGTTATTCCTTTGTGAAAAATGGCCCTCATCTTCCAGATGTGTTTCTAACTATTCCATAGTCATTGTGGGTCATTTACCTGTAACTTCCTTAAGAAAATGTGCCTGACGTGCTTTGCCACTGACTATAAAGGAAGTTTCAAGCAGTTCTTCTGACTCTATTCACCCTTTCCTGTCCAAACCAATTCTAAGATTACTCAGAAGTAAGTAAGGCATGCCTCTGCATGCCTACTCAGAAGTAAGCAGGGCAAGCCTCAGAAGTAAACAGGAATGAATCATGCAGCAGTTTCCTCCTCAGGCCCAATCCTGTCTGTGAGGCAGGGGAAAGTTTTCACTCAAATCAGCAGCTGATTGGAGATAGGAGCTTTTCCCTGTCAAGCACTGAGAAAGGGAATCTTTTTCAGTGCTCAGCAGGTAAAAGCTCTTATCTTTGATAGAGCTTTTCCCTGCTGGGAGAGAGAGCAGGGAAGAAGCTGGTTGGCCAGATGGGCACCACCACCAGAGGATCCCTATGCTTGATCTACACAGATGTATATTTCTAAGCATACATAAGCTGCATAAACACCTCAAGAAGAGTGACTAAGAAAAAGTCACAGTTTTCAAGATTTAATGTTGAGATACAAAGGTTCTAATGAACAATTTGGAACAGAGAAACCACTGGATTTAACAAGAGCCACATTTACAATCATAATCCATCTTTATATCCTAAATAAAATATATAAAGCCTATTGTGTATTTTCCAAAGTGTGATGAGTTAATATTGTACATACCTAGCTAAGATACACAGCCCAGAGCACTTCACATTACCCAAATGGCTTGTGAAGGAGCCATTTTGCAGTAGCTCCCATATAGCAAGCGTAATATCAAGCAGGATACGTTAGATCAGGGGTCCCCAACGTGGCATCTGCAAGCACCTCTAATGGCACCCACACAGCTCTTAATTCCCTGTCTCCTTCCAAAAAAATCTTAATAAAAAATTGAAACATGTTAAGATGCTAGTTTCTCCTTCCTGGTCCTGAACCTACTGCTGATCAGCTCTTTAGCAGGCAGGAAGAGAAAGCAAGGCAAAGGGGGAGAGGAAGAGCAAGGCTAGAGGCTGGGAGAGAAACAGCAAGATAAAGGGATGAGTTGGAGAAAAAGAGCAAGGCTCAAGGATAAGAAGGGAGAGAAGAAGGCTAGGGATGGGGAATGGAGAGAAATAGTGAGGAAAGGGGTTGGGGGAGAGAAATGGCAAGGCTAGACACTGGGAGTGGAGAGCAAGTGAGAGCGAGAGAAAGCAAAGGGGAAACATCTGTGTGGACGGAAGAAGATTGGGTGGGCCAGGAAGCAACTCTTTCTATTTCCCCCTCCCTCCCAGCCTGTAGCCTCACTATTTCTGCCCCCCCACCTCCTGACTAACCAGCCCCCATGGCACCCATTATATGACTAGCCACATCCTCCATGAGAGCCATTTTGTGGTGGTGCCCATAGTAGTTTCTCAAATTCCCAAATGTGCCTATGGGTCCAAAAAGCTTGGGGACTCTTCTGCATTAGATGATGTGCTTGTGCTGTTTGATGGGAAAGCAACAATTCTGACCCACAGACACCTTTTCTTGTCAAAATGTTTGAGTATATGTGTATGTCTATATAGAAAGAGGGGAGGAACAGGGTATTTTTATGGCCCCCCACTGTAGTTGTGCATGCTTATGAGTTCCATCTGATGTCCTTGATCTGATGTATTTTGAATGTTTAATGGTAAAGACAGATTTTTGCTGAAAGAACATTGCGATCTACTAATTGTTGTAATGATAAACAGACCCTGCATCTTTTTTCTATTATTACACGTAAAATACAACAATGTCGTCTCATGTTACTGTAGTGTAGTGCAGAGCTGGGCAGGCTTTAGGTTTGCAGGATCTACTTTCTTTTCCACTAGAACCGTGAGGCCCACCAACTGTAGCTCATGAAGGTGGGTACAGAGGTGAGGAACAAGGGGCCTCTAAGCATATGCTGAGCCCAGCAATTTGTTTTCAGTGCCAGAACTGGAGCTCACACACAAATCTACTCCTATTTCCCACTCTACTCCTATTCCCCACTAAATTAGGCTGCTTTCTTGTTTTCAGCAGCCTAATTTAGGAGTGAACAAAGACTTTTTGTTGTAACTATTATTAAGCCATTAGTAGCCAGAAACTTGCCAATCTACCGCAAATCACCCAGAGATCTACCAGTAGATCCTGACCTGCGTTCTATCACTCCTGGTGTAATGGATAGAAAGGATTTTGATAATAGATAGACTTGGACCTGGGAGAACTAGTTTGGAACTGTGGTTTGGTATGAGTTGGTCTATCCATTACAGCATCTGCTTGGGTGGTAGTGTCATGGAGAGCCTCCATGCAATGGAGGTAACTGACATGATAGGGCAGTTTACATATTAGAGCCATGGGCTTGGAGTGTTTGGCACAAACTCAATAGAGAGAGTGTCCTATGTTGGTTGAATTAGTCGTAAGTGTCCGTGAGCACTTCCCTTACCTTCAGTTCCCCACCAGTAAAATGGGAATAACGTTGAAATATGTAAAGCAGGGGAAGGCAACTTTGGGAGGTCCAATCTAATGGAATGTAATCTTACCTCAGTCCTATTCTGCAAGTTTGTCAAAATCAATGCAAGGCCTTCCTTTTTAGGAAGTCCTTTGGTGGTTTGGGATGGGTTGTAACTTTAAAATGTGGAATATGCATCAATAAACCAAGTCCAATAACATAGTGCTGGTTTTGTTGGGGGCACCCCCTAAAAGGTATAGAAGTGTACACAAATGATACCGGTGTCCTCTAGATTGCAGCTATTAAAGAATAACTCCACTCATAATCTTATTTCAATCTATTTAAAAAGAGAAAAGGTATATTCCAGATCTTCAGTGTTTGGAGAAGTTTAGCAGATGATTTTCAGTATGAATATGTTGCAGAACATTAAATCTAAGCTCCTTGAGATTTCTTTGGGCCTTTGTGTTTCAGAGATTCTGTGCTGATATGAGAAAACTAGACTACATTGATTTCTCTCACTGCCATCAGCTATCAAATCATTCATTAAAACATTTGACATTCAATTGCCGTGGACTTACCTCTCTCAGTATGGCTGGTTGTTCTAAGGTATGTATGAAAGGATAGATAGGGCTAGAAATTCTGTTATTGAATGTATAGTATTCTCTTGCTATTAAAATCATTGTTAGAGCTTCTTTTACATACCAAAGACCTTGAGGTGGTGCAACACTGAATTAATTTATTCTGGACTACATTTTTCTAGGATTCCATCCAGCCTATCCATCTGAAATGACTGAAATATTTTTGTTTTTAATGACCTTGGCATGATTCAGCCAAACAAGCACATTTAAATCCCATTGATTAGGGGCATGCACTGCTCATTGGAAGGACAGATACTGAAGTTGAAGCTCAAATATTTTGGCCACCTAATGTGAAAACTCCCTGGAACAGACCCTGATGCTGGGAAAGATTGAAGGCAAAAGGAGAAGGGGACGGCAGAGGATGAGATGGCTAGATAGCATCGCCGATGCAATGAATATGAATTTGAGCACACTCTGGGAGAGAGCGGAGGACAGGAAGGCCTGGCGTGCTATGGTCCATGGGGTCATGAGGAGTCGGACACGACTGAACGACTGAACAACAACAACAAGTCCTTAAGCACACCTACTAAGGGCCAAACTACACATGACCTCAACTGTGTGGCTCTGCCCTTGAGTGCAGGTTTCCCTTCCACAAAGTGCTGGTGTAGGGGCCCAGATCTGTATCAGGATCCCAGTGTAGGGGGGCGGAGATCTTTAACTCAATCCAGATTGGGGGAGAATTAGCTGGCATAACTGAGGGGCCCAGTTTGGAGGGGCTTTTGATCAAATGAATCAGTGTGATGTACTGGTTAGAGTGGGGGACTGGATCTTGGGAGATCTGGTTTCTAGGCCCCTCTTGGCCATGAAATTTACTGCATGACTTTGGGCCAGTCACTGACTCTCATCCTAACCTACCTCACAGGGTTGTTATAAGAATGAAATGAAGCGGATCATGTAAGCCGTCTTAGGTTCCTTTCGAAAGAAAAAAAAATCAGGATATGAATGTAATAACAAGTAAATCCAAAGATGGCTCCAACCCACCTGCCCTCTGAATGCCCCATTTCAGGGCCTACTACTAGCAACAGATTTATGCCCATGGAACTTCATGCATGTATACATTGAGCCTCCAGGGCAGAGCTCCTCTCCATGGATGGAGGGAGACCCCTGCTACATCCTAACCTCTCTTGGATATGCTCTGTTAGTTATTAACATTTTTTCTTTTGTACTAAAAGCAGAGAAGACATTTGGCACAGCATGATTTAGAATCACATCCCACTGAAGTGCATCCAGCGTTTAAAGTAAACGCGTTTTCCTTTAAAGGCTATTCTACTTTCACAATTTACACATTTTAAGTATCACTTTAAATAGTTTACAAATTGTCTAAAACCTTCCTTCTCTTGACAGTCTCTAGTAATTCCTTTGTTTTGAAATGTGTATTTTGCTTGATTTACAGATAACTGACATAGGTATTCAGTTTGTGGCTGCAGGCTGCACTTACCTTCACTACTTGGACATCTCAGGCTGTATAAATATCACTGACAAAGGACTAAAGTGTCTCTGGAAAGGTTGTTTGCAACTCAGAATTCTCAAGATGCTATACTGCACAAATATTAGCCGGTAAGGTATTCTCTATAAGCCTGTTTTTTCACCCAAGAGAGCAATCCTATGGTCCCAAGGATGGCTTGGAAAACTCCTTCCAAGATCGGAGCCAGTGCTCCAGTCTCAGAAGGGGGAGTCAGAGATCTGCCCCCTCACAGCTGGCACAGAGAGAACCATGCCAGTTTCCTCTCTGAGGACGGAAAATCGACCTTGGAGAGGGGGAAAAGGGGGCATTCCGAAGGGCAGGGGCAGGAGGAGATTGGAGAGTCCAGGATTTATTCTGAGTTTCCTCCAACCTCCTTCCCTCCCCCTCCAAAGCGCCCTTGCTAGACGGGCTGAAAATAAAGGAGATCAGGAGACAGGGAGGCAAAAAACACCTCTGCCACTCCTTTCACCTTGCTGGCTTTAGCCCAGCAGGGCATAGGAATCTTGGAAACTTCCAAGTTCAGGGGTTTCTGACCAGTGAGGGTGCAGTCCATAGGATTCCGACCGAAGAAATATGTTCATTGTATAAGAAGAGTAATCAAAATACCATTCTTAATAGCCAAATGTTCTCAGTGATCAACTTGCCAACCGATCCCTTTTTTTTGCTCTAACATATTAGGAATATAGAAGCAGTTGTAAAGTGTTCTGATCTGCTTAGAAGGATCCACTCTGCCATTGGTACGCTCACTCTCCTTCTTTCTCTTGGGACCACAGATCACCACAAAAGTGGGAACAGGGGGTCTTCCAGCTATTTTTCATGTGATGATCCATGTGTTACTATTATCCTTATCCTGGACATGATTGGGATCATGCATCACATTATTTCAGCTCTTGCTTACCATCACGGCAGCAGGATTACCATGCATGATGTCAGCTCTGCCTTGTGTGCCTGCAACGACTTTGACACCTATCCCATTGACCATAGGGAACTGCCTGGAGAGTAATGACTATCTCCTCAGCTATTGGACTGTCAGGCTTTGGCTGGGTCAGGCTCAGCTCTAGGGCCAGCTATGGGGCAAATCTGATAGCAAGTCAGCAAATAGGCAAAAAGTCAAGCACAGTTGTATCAGTCCAGCAAGAATCCATTTCAAAGCAGAAGATGTCAGTAAACAGGCAAAAGTCAAGAGCAGAGTATTGTTAGTCAAGAAGGAGAGTTCCAAGACAAGGGTCTGAGGCATGACCAAAGACAAAACACAGGTAAGCAATCCAACGCAAACACAGTCAAAGAGTAGAGTCTAGCAGGAGTCCAAAGGTCAGCGGCACAGAGCATCAGTCACAAAGCAAAATCCGGGAAGCAACGGTTCAAGGCACTGGTGCTGACAGAAATACATTATTCCAGTAGCTAGTAGATCTCTACTGAAGGCCTATATAGCCAGGTCTCCCAGCCCACACTCAGGTACAGCTGCAAGCTGTTAGTCTGAGCTTCAGAGCCTCCCTACTTCTGAGGAGACCCCTGATCTCAGGTTGACCTTTACTCTCAAGGAACTTGGTTGTTTTGGGTCTTGAGGCATGTGCTTCATCTGCAAGGAGCGGCCGGTGCATGCTGCACCTTCTGACGCCAGCACTCTCTCAGGTGGGGCAGTTGCTCAGCCACCTCCTCTGACAACATGTGGTCCTCAGGGTCCACTATGCTTGAAAAGACTAGTGTAGCTTCCTAAGGATGCTGGAGGGGCCTGGGGTAGTACTAGGATCAGGGCGCTCCACATGGTCTTAAGGCTCTGCAATGTCAGGCTCTTCCTCTGAAGGGTCATCCGAGTCTGGGTCTGACATGGGCCTCCCCAGCTGCCATGGTTTGACATGGGCATCCTCAACTGGCTTTGATACCAAGTCCCATACCAATCCTAAATGTTGCATTGGTATTGATAATGACCGCCGCTTCATTGGTTTGACTTTGCCTATTTAATGTCCCCACTTGCAACTGACTACTTCACTCCTGACCCCACAGTCACCAGCAGCAACAGTTGCAGCCTGGGCCCCAGACCACATCAGTGTAGACCATGATAGGTATGCCTATTTCATATTCATCTACATTACTGCTATCTTTGATACAAAAGGAATGTGACATCTCCACAGTAGCATTGGTTAAGTCCACTAGAGGGGATCAGTTCCCAGATCCAGAGGGCTACCAGTTTGCTTCCACTTCAGTCTTCTTGGTGACACTGTCCCTGATGCAGTTGTTGGGGACCAGACACTGCTGCCCTTATGGAAGATAAATAATATGCAAAGCAAGTTCTACAGATGGTAAATCACATGGCTTGGAGATCCAGCAGCCCTAGGACCCTATCAAGCCCCGGTCTTCCAGCTGGCGCACTCTAATTAATTGACATTGGTGGCCGTCCTGATACTTCCAGCTCTTCTGCAGGCAGTTAGGGACTAATGGCAAAAATCATTGTCCATGACCCCAATATCCAAACATCTTGATAATATTTCTATGGTCCAGGAAGACCATTGCAGATTCCTGTTTAAACATCCAACCCAAAGTTCCATCATTATTGAGACATTCTACATCTTTTAGAAACTGCACAGAAACCTTCTATTTGATGGTTCTATGCAGCCAAGTGGAAACGTTTTGCTCTGTATGCAACCTCTCACAATTTTGGTCCAATTATTTGCCTGTTGCAGAACGTATTGCAGTTTTTACTTTTATCGCAGTCAGGTGGATTATCCATCTCTTCCATTAAAGTTTACCTTGCTACAGTTTCTGCAAGCCACATGCCTATTGATGGTTGTAGTTGAGCTGCCAGCAAATCTGTGCCAACAGCAAATTCCAACCCTTACACTCGCGTCTTAAGAGGAAAAATAACAGCTCCATTTCATTGAGCCACCACATGGGCAGCCAATCTCTCTTTTGGGCATTATGCCACTGCCTTGGAATCAACCCATCAGGTGCAGCAGACAGTGACTGCAACAAAGAACAGCCAGGGATGGAGGGGCAGTTCAAGGAACTTCTATCCATCTGCATTAAACTTACTTCCTCTTCAAAGTAGGGAGGAGGAGAAGATCAGGATGTTGCAGTAACTGCTGGTTTGACCAGTATCCATGGAACTTACCTAGAATAGCCCCTTGAGAAACAGCAACTCCATTGGAATTCCTCCCCTCTACCCGAACACTCTTACCTTCACGGTGGACTCCAAGAAATGATCAGATAGCCAGCCTCCCTCTGCACAAAAGTGGTGAAGGTACCACAAGTTAAATAAATAAGGGGGAAATTGGCTAGGTGGTGAACTGACTGCAACCTTTCTAGGACAATTAGCCCTCTGAACCTCATGCTACAATGTATTTTTGCTCCTTGGGTGTTTGTTTTACTGTTTAGTGTGATCTTCCTCTTTTTGTTCTCCCACCACCCCAGGTCTCTTGCTATAATTAGCTCTGGGTGTTTTTCTATTTATGGGCAGCGTAAGAAAACTTTAAACAAATGCAAGCAGAGCAAACACTCTGCCGAGTAACTCCAGGTTCTTCCCTTCCAGCTTCTTTGCTGTGGTGACATGTGCTGAGGTGCCTGGCACATATGAACTGTTAACAACGGTGCTTCTGTTTTCTGTCACCATATGGCTAAAAGGTTCTTGAAAGAATTCCTAAATCTATATCCAGTTTTGGCATGAAGTCTGTTGGTGGTTCTAGGTAGCCTGATGTCTTATTCAGCAAGCCTCTCACCACTTGTACCCTTTGGATTCCGACCCTTAAAGTTGTGTTTTTGGTAGCCATCACATCTGCACACCACTCAAGTGAACTCTCTACCTTGAGGGCTGAGCTGCTGTATCTTGCCCACCACAAGGATAAGGTTGTCCTCCAGCTAGATATTGCTATTCTTCTCAAGGCGGTATAATCTTACCAGTTTTTTTCCCTACTCCATCTTTGCCCCTGCAAGTATCCATTTGTTTTATGTTTGCAGGGCTATCATATTCTCTCTAGATTGAACAGGTACATCTTGCAAGAGCTTTTTCATTTGTTATAACTCTCTGGAAAAGACCCTGATGCTGGGAAAGACTGAAGGCAAAAGGAGAAGGGGACGGCAGAGGATGAGATGGCTAGATAGCATCACGGATGCAATGAATATGGACTTGAGCGCGCTCCGGGAGAGAGCGCAGGACAGGAAGGCCTGGCGTGCTATGGTCCATGGGGTCACGAAGAGTCGGACACGACTGAACGACTGAACAACAACAACAATGGCTTATGGAAGGGCCTTCAAGTGCCCCTGAAACACCTCTCTGCCTGAGTAGCTGCCATAGTGAAGCTATGGTATGAGATTGCCAGCCTGCTGGTCCTGCTTATGATCTGGGGACAGTCTACCAGAGCGGTCCTCTGATCCGCTGCTTTCCTTTCGAGGTGTCCTGCTGCCTGACCTGAGCTGTGTTACTTCAGCCTTTGCTCATCCCCATAAACTAGAACTGAGAGCTAGATCAGATGCCACATTTTGCCAGATATTCTCACCCCCGATGGCTTATGGCAGCTACCCACTTTTGGCATGTTAGCGTGCTAATCATGCATATGTGTGGTGTGCAGAGACTATTCAGGTTACCTGTAACTGCTTGCTTACCTTTAACTCTGATTTTTTCAAGTGGTTATCTTTGCAATCACAGAACCCAGCCACCATCCCCACTTTCGGTGCCTGCCTTGGTGTACTTCTTGCTCTGTTTCTCTTTATGGTGGCTGTGGCTGTCTCCAGGAACTGAACAGGAGGCACACCCCTTGAACATGCACAGTTGGAATGGGGCCGGGCTTTCCACCAAAAGCTGCTTGGCTCTGAAATGTTCCTAAACAGAGCCTTGTGTAGGCACAGAATGCATATATGTGACCATAGAGGACCACTTGAAGAACCAGTTACAGGTAAGCAATCTGTCCTCAGATAGAAATGGCCTGAAATGTGTTTCTCATAAACAAACAAACAAACAAAAACAATTTCCCCTGAATCATAGACTATAGTTTTCTATTTCCATTTCCAAACTTGATTGGGACCTATACCCCTATACAGGACATATACCCCTAAGGAAATTTATCCATTATGTGAAATATTTCTGAAAGGAATATCAGATCACATATGTATCATGTAGTACTACTGTTTCAGAAATGACAAAAGACTGGTAGGAAAGCATTTAGAGACAGTTTGGTAATATCAGAGAGCACTGATGATGAACTAAAAATTGCTGCTGAAAGTCCAAGAAAGGCTGGAATTGCAATCAAAGTACTGCAGAAATGGGAACAGATAACGGAATCTGTTCTCTGACTTGTCCATACTGATTTCAATAACACAGTAAGATGCACTCACTCCACTTAAGCCCAATTTTGTCTTTCAATATAAATTTGAATTGCTTTTTCATTTGGCTGCGTCTTGTCAGTATGTGATTTATGTATGTAGAATTGTCACATATACAGTCTATAGCTAGAGTTGGTTAATTGTTGACATGTGTAGTGACAATGAACAAAGACTGTTCACATTGCCTTTTCATGACAGCAAACATGTCATACTAATTTCACATCCCCTTTGAAATCCTAGATTGTTGTAGAAGTTGGGCACAGCTTCTTAGTAATATTATCTTTAGCAAATAGGAAACCTGGTTTCTATAGAGCTTGTCACATGCATCTAACCACTAGGGTTTCAAAGACACAGATCTATCTTATTGAACAAAAACAGAGGGCAGTATGCAATGCCGCCCATGCTCCAGCGGAACCCACCTCTAGTGCAATGGGAAGCTAGTGAATCCTTAAGCAAGCAGAAATGTGCTGTAACCCCCATTTCTGGAACAAGGCAGGTTAGTGGAGCTCACAGAAGGGAGCTTCGTTGACCTGTCCTGTTCTGGAGACAAGTGTTTTTGCTTGATTCTGGGGTTGCTTTACTACATTCTCCAACATGCACTACATTGCTTTACTACATGCACTAGCATTGGGTCCTACTGGCACAACAGAAATAGTGCGAGCGCAATGGCAGCATAGGATACTGCCCAGAGGCAGTAAGATCTTGCAGGTGAGAGTAGACTTACTTTAAAGATGGATGACCAAGTGGTTTTGGGTTTGTTTGCTTTAAATATGGGGAGTAGGAACATGGGTGGGAGGGTGCTGTTGCTCTCATGCCCTGCTTGTGGGTCCCTGGTCAACAGCTGGTTGGCTACCGTGTGAACAGAATGCTGGACTAGATGGACCCTTGGTCCGATGCAGCAGGGCTCTTCCGATGTTCATATGTCATTCTATTAAAATGAACAGGGATTCTATTCCCAGGAGATTGCACTTAAGAAAGTGATTCCAAAGGGCATACTGTTAAGTTATGGAGTTCTTGTATGAGAATTGGGGACAGTATAACAGATACGATTAGAGGGCTGTGCAAAATAGAATAGAAAAGCCCCTATTCACGCCAATGCAGTCTTTTCCTCCAGTACAAATAGGAGAGATAAGGATCCCGATCTGGATCTGGGACCGCAACATCGAGGAAAAGCTTAAAGCCCCCTCCCCTGTCAGGCTCCGGATCCAGATCAGCCGCCCATACCCATTTACTTTTTAAAAGCCATTCACAGTAGCCAATTGCACGAATCGAATCTTGTCGAGATTGGCCCTCCATTCGTGCTTTGGGAGCTTCTCTTGTAATGCAAGCAGCACCGTGAAGGGAAAATTATTTTTGCTGACACCATAGCACAGAGAGAGAGAGAGAGATAAGCTCCCCCTCCCCACCCTTCACAGTCCTGAGGCTGCTCAGGTTTCCCCGGAGCTGCTATTTGTATAACAAAAGCGTGCATTTTAGTTGCATTCACATAGCTAATACCAAGTCTAGCCTGGCCCTCAGAGGGTGTAGCACTTTTTACAATGATTGCTCCTGTCATATTTGCCATGAACAGTGAGAATGTTTGTGAATATTTCATGATATAGTAGCAATGTCACTGTGTGAGGAGCTCAGACAGGTGACAAACAGCAACAAATTTAGGTTCTCATATATATTTGAGATACTGCTTATATTTTGTACACGTGATGACTTTCAAAGGCTTTAGTAGTATCTTACACATTTTTATTTCAGACAAGCAATTTTAAAACACGTATCAAAGCTCCAGAAATATGAACACAGTGATGATGAACCTCCTCTGTGGTTTCGTGATACCAACGGTGAGTCATCCTCTCTGAAGAAGCAGAAAAAGCCTCGGCACAGTGTAGCGACACCCCGACACAGCATAGTGACACCCCCAGCAGAAAAAAACTCGGAATCCCATAGCCCCTCCACGGTAGACCTGCCAGCAGAAAAAAGTTTGGAACCCAGCAAGCCCTCCACAGAAGACCCTCCAGGAGAAAACTAGAAGCCAAATAATATTTTAAAAATTCTGAAGTATGAAAACTAAGAGAAAAAATCATTTGTTTTTATTAGAAAATGTGGCTCAGTTTTCTTTTAAAGGAGAATGTTTTTAATTAGATAGTAACTACGAATATTCCTGGGAAATATTGTAACCTTTTTTCCTAAGTATGGTGTAGTAAATATTTTGCCTTTGTTCAATTCTTCTTCAAAATCAGAATGTATTTTTGTGTCCCAGTAATGAACGTTATTTGTCTGTACTGCAATGCTATATATCTTTGCCTGCAATATAAGCTTAAAAACATGAAGTTGATGTCTTTATTACCTTGAAAATATTATCATAGCATTCTGCCCCCTGGTATGCTTAGAATTTCCCAGATGTCACTATCTTCAAAAAATTAGGCCTTACAAAGGTAAACTGTGATTCTAAATACACCACTTGTACATCCACACTACATAGATAAATTGTGTCTTTTCAATGAAATAGTCGTTTGCATGCCAGTCAGTTCCAGGTTATCTACAATACAAAAATTAAACACGCATTCTAGAGCAATGCGACAATGGAACCAATTCCCTAGGGAGGTGGTGGGCTCTCCCACTGGAGGCGTTCAAGACGAGGCTGAACAACCATCTGTCAGGGATGCTCTGACTTGGATTCCTGCATTGAGCAGGCGCTTGGACTCGATAGCCTTGTAGGCCCCTTCCAACCCTACTATTCTATGATTCTACGATTTTATAAGAAAAATAATTCATTTTTACTTACATAATGGAGCATCAGAAAACATATGTACTGTCCCCAGGCAAGCCTCCCATCCACTGACCAGAGCCAGACCTGCTTAGTTGTAGTATGGCTGTTATATCATGTACTTCGACACTATGCTGTGCAACTTCAAAGTGATAGGTTCTTGCTTTAGGAGAAGAGATATCTTCCACTATTTTAAAAAGAACAATCGAGTCCTTATAATAACATGGCTAAGTGCTTCCCCTTTTTCAATCTTTTAATATTTAAACCACTTTGCAAACAACTCTAAAACTACATGCGTACACAAGGTTGGATCAAGGCCATGATGAGCCCAGGGGCTCTCTGTCTGTATTGAGCCCCCTAGTGTACTTCTAATCCTGAACTCACACATGACATTTGTGCATACACACAATCTACAATATACAATAATAAAAAAAAACATTTGTACTATGTATTTTAGTAGGAAAAGTCTTTCGTGCTTTCCTGGAAGCAAAGACTAGTATCTCTTTCATGGAAGAGAACTCACATACAGATACAAGCTTCCCATTTTACAGCATACAACACACAGGCATAGAAAACATAAACATGGAACCTCTCTCACTCTCATACAGCATCTCTACATCAGCCTAAAATCCTGCGTTTAGAACGGGGCTTTCTGCTTCCGTTTTAAATGCAGGATCACAACTGACTCCCTTTACATGTGCTTCCTTTCCCCCCTCCCCTTTCCCCCTCCTCCTCCCCCTTATCCGAGTTTTCCAGAAGTTTCACTGATCTCACTCTTCTTCTCAGGGCTTTTCCTCTTTTCACAGAGGGAACTCAAGTGGAACATAATGGAGTAATTTGATAGCTCATTATCTGCGATCTATTTAAAAATGGAACAAAGGGCATTTATTGCAGGAGACGCCTTGGAGGTTCATGGTATCATGTAAAGAGCCCACAAACTTCCGTGATGGAGCCATCTCAGTAGCAGGATAAAAGCTCCATATGAAGAAAGCCACACACACACACACGCGCGCGCGCACACACACACTCAAAAAGCGACACAGACTACCTCCCTGCCTCATTCAGACAGAACAGCCAAACAGGAATGCCAGACACTTGACATTTTGCTGCCTGATGAGGACCAGCAAATGCCTCCCATTTCTCAATGACCTTGGGCCAGTCACTTCCTCTCAGCCTAACCCATTTCACAGGATTGTTGAGAGGATAAAAACGGGAAGGAAAGGCGGAACATAAATGTAATAAAATGAAGCAAATAATTTTATAGTAGTAAAACATAATTGTCTTAAACTATGTTCATAATAAACTTCCCCATATGTAAAATGGCCAGCTGTGCATTGCATACTGGCTGTGCACACTCTTTTATATGCATGTGCACTAGGGACAAGATGCACCTTAGAGATACCCAGGGGAGGGAGCCTGAAGACTGACACCAACTCTTATAACTCATATTAAAAATTTGAAGAACACCCTCTTGCTTCTCATATGCCCTGCCCATACGCCACCATCTTCTGCATAAACATCGACTCAAATAAACTTTATTAACAGCCAAAACAGCAAAGAGTCTTATGGCCCTTAGAGACTTCAAAATTTATTCTGGCATAAGCTTTTGTTGACTTCAGTGGATGCATGCAGTATCCCAAGGAGTTTCTGGTTTGTATATTATGAAGGAGAGGGGAGCATTGTAAACAGTGTGGTGCCATAAGTCTCTTTGTTGTCTTGCTGCAACAGACTAACACAGCTATCCTCTGGTGTTTATTACTGGTGCAGCCCTATAATATCTACTCAGAAGTAAGTACCATTGTGTTCAATGGGTTTTACATCTGGGTAAAGGATTGCAGCCTTACAGCACAATCCTTGTCTACTTAGAAAAAAAAGCCCCATTGTGTTCAGTAAAGCTTACTATCAGATATGTGTGCATAAAATTGCACCCTAAATCCCTCTTCTCCCCTACTTCCTTCCTTCTTTCAGGTTGCTGTACACCACAGAAATAACTCAATAAAGAAACTTGAGCTGAAATGCTAAACTACACTTTCTTACTGGGGAGTTGGTGTGATGCTGTTTTCCTGCTGTGGTGGAGGGGAAGGGGAGCGGGGTCCAGAGAGGGGTAGCTGACTGGGCAGGGGCACACCTCTGCCTTCACCAACAGCTAAGCCAGGAAAACAGCTAAGCCAGGAAAAGGCTCAAAAAGAGCACCATTTCAGATTCCTTGTGCGCACTCACACACAGCTTCCTGGGACCCCCCAAAATGGGGGCATTCCAAAATGAAACAGGAAGTCCCTTCTGCAGATAAGTGGTTACTTTACACTTACTCTCTGTGGTCAAATATTGATCATAGCTCTTGACTTCACTAGTTGGCTAACCACAGTGAAAGGTGGTAGCAGGCTTATTTCTCACAATATGGTTGTCCATTTCTCGCAAAACAATTGGAATGTGCCTGAACGTTTTGCCTCATAACGCAGGTTCTACAAGGGCTAGAGACTTGCTCTATTTTTTTACTTGAAAGCTGCAAATCTGGGCTAGCTAGCGGCCCCCCTCAGATCATGGGCTGGGGACTGAAGCCCCTTTATCCCTGTGGTTAATCCGGCTATGTGGGTGCAGGGGAAGGACATTGTCTTTTCAATTATATCATGGACACTATCTTCTAGGTGCTAGTTGAATTTGCCAGTAATGGAAGTGATAAGCCAATTTGCCAGGAATAGAAGTGCAACAGAAAGAGAAGTGTGTAGGGCACACACAACGAGAATTAAAGAGTGCTTCCACTTCCCTGACAGTATCTTCATTTCCAGAGGAGTAGCTACAGTATGTTAGTCTAACATGGCTGTAGCAAAACCAACAGTCCTAGGGTGAAAGCCTGTTGTGTTACTCATAACCCCCTGAACGCATCAGATATTCGGGGTAAACAAATGAAAGGTAGGCTACTATTTTAAAAGTATGACCGCATCAATAATGCATTGATCTGCATCTACATGGTTGAGTCTTACTTAATTAAATGAAACTGGTCAAATTACAACTTGCCTTTGGCGGCACAACTTTATACAAGCTGAAAGAGCAAATTATCAAAACACAAGATTGATACCACTCAAAATAGAAACTAGTGTACATTTGGAAAGTGTACATTTGCTTTAGATCAAAAGACCTCCTTTTTTTATAACCTGAAAAACTGGGCAATGAAAGAGCATGGAATATACTTATGCCTTTATAAAGTTTCCTTTTGGGGAGATTTATTTATATGCCACCCTTTAGCAAAATGTTCTCAGGGCAGCTCACGCAATCAATCAATCAAAGCTTTTATTGTTTCAACCAGAGGTCACAACAAGCAAAATAATAAAGATAAAACATACATAAAAGAAATCAAACAAATCATATTAATTTTTAATTTCCTACAAGGTCATAAAATTGGCTCTATGCGATTGGGCTGTGAGTGCAAAATTGGCCAATGCCAATAGGACTGTCTTTCTTTTGGAAGTAAACAAAAAGTGTATTCTGTCTAAATCGGACCAGCTGGACTTTTTTTCAAGAAAACAATGCGAATATTTAGAATTAATTTGGGAATAACTAGGGCAATAGAATAAGTAATGAGGCAGATCTTCCACTTTGCCAGTACAGCAGGGGAAGAGTCTCGAGGCATAGGGAGTCTTGTTAAAATTGGCTTGATTCACACAATAAGCTTGTGTGAATCAGCTTATTCACACAATAAAATTGGTATTTGGTGGTTGGTGTGTGTGCGAGCCAAAAATTAACATATTTACAGTGCAATCCTATCCATATTTACCCAGAGGTAAGTCCAGCTGTGTTCAGTAAAGCTTACTCCAAAGCTAGTGCGCATAGAATTGCAGCCTTAGAGCCAGGAGAGTTATCCCCCAGATCAAAGTGGCCAGTAAACCTGGAAGATTTTTGCTATCTGTATAATTTAGCATTCCCCAACTTGGTGCCCTCCAAATGTTTTGGACTACACCTGCCAGCCTTCCTGACCGTTGGCTATGATGGCTGTGACTGATGGGAGCTGTAGCCCAAAATGTCTGGAGGGCACCAGGCTGGGGAAGGCGAGTGTAATGTGTATGGCTAACTGGCTTATTTGCTTACATTGCTCATTTGTTTGAAGCGATTTACTCTACAATTGATATTTGCTATGGTGCAGCATCTTGTATGCTCCTGTTAGAAGTGTGGCAGATTGTGCTCTATAGTATGTGGATGACCTGATGTATGGAGCAGGCTAACCTTGATTGCTTGCCCATCCATTCCAGCATTATGTGTTTACGCTTCTAAGGTGAAAGTTACATGCCCAGCAAAACCACATGAAGAAGGTATCACTTCACTCTCCAGGGATGGAGAGTATTTAAGTACTCTCCACATCAAGAAAAATATTCCCTGAACGTAGACAACACAGGCCATTTCTTACCGAGGGCAGGGGCGCAGTGAGCTGCCAACAAAGCCCGTTCTCTCTCCTTTTCCCAAAGGAGAGCAAATGGTGCAGGGCTGGTCTATCACATCCTCTCCTCTCGTCCCGACCTCCGTTAGTGCTGGCAGTGGCGGAGTGGCACTTGGTTGACTAGTGCTTGTGAGCATGCCTGCCAGCTCTCCATCTCCTCCTTCCTTCACTCCCAATGGAATGTCTCTAAGGCAGCAACAGGCAGGCAGAGCATCTAGTGGGACTGCTCTGTCGGGATTCCATATTTAGTCCAGAATGGTTGCCTCAGAACCAGTCAGGAACCGTATATGTATTTGCATCTGAAATGGGTGGCCCTTCAGATGTCCACAGCCAATCACTGTACTTGTGTGTGTGTGTTTTAAATTAGTATAATCTCTGGGCCCTTTAGAGTGTGTAAGGAAGGAAGCAACATCAAATGCAGCTAGAACAGAAGTTGCTTGCTTCATTTGTGAGTTTCAGTAGTGAGTGGGTGGCTATTTTTAAATTTAAATTTTCAATCTGTTTTTAAACTGGGAGCTTGGGGGCATGTAAGTGATTATGGAGTGTGGGGGGAAGGGCTTCCAACTCCTTGCCATTTTTTTTTCTTGCCCCCCCATATTTCTTTTTCCCCCTCTATATTTTTTAATGGTGCCCTTAGGGTGTGGGAACAAGTGTGGGGTGTGTGTGATGTCGTAAGAGTCCCAAACACCTCATGAGTCTTCCTAATGTTTCTCTTACCCTCCATCCCTCCCCCCTCATTTTTCAGTTTGTTTTGCACTCATGATGTTGAGGTTACTTGCCTCATTTTGCTTTTTTCTGTGCAATGCATTGCTGCTGGAGCAGAAAAATGTGGTTCAAAGTAGTGCTTTATTGCGTTGTTGTGTAGGTGTTACCACCCTCTTCTGCTTTGCACTCATGAAGTTTGCACTCATGATCTAAGATGCTTTGACTTAGATTCCTGCATTGACCAGGGGGTTGACTCGATGGTCTTATAGGCCCCTTCCAACCCTATTATTCTGTGATTCTATGATTCCATGTTGACATTATTTGCCTCACCTTGCCTTTTTCTGTGCTTGTGGAGCAGACAAATGTGGGCTCAAAGGAGTGCTCCTGTATTGCTGTATGGATCAGATACCACCCTCCCATGCCCTGCCTTTGCATTGAACTCATGATCTTGAAGTTATTATTATTATTATTATTATTAAATTTATTGATCGCCCATCTGGCTGGTCACTCAGCTACTCTGGACGATGTACAACATACAATAAAACAGTTTAAAACAATAAAATTCTACAATAAAAACATTTTCTAAAATACCCTAACCCACCCCAAATGCCTGCCTGAACAACCACGTTTTTAATGCACGATGGAAGCTCATTAAAGAGGGGGCATGACGGAGTTCCCTAGGGAGGGAATTCCACAGAGTGGGGGCCACCACAGAAAAGGCCCTCTCCCTCATCCAAACCAGTCTAGCTGTCCTGGCTGATGGGACAGAGAGAAGGCCATCCGAGGCTGATCTTGTTAAGAGGCCTGTCTGGTGCTGCTGGAGGTGCTCCTTAAGATAGGCTGGGCCGGAACCATATAGGGTTTTAAAGGTCAAAACCAACACCTTGAATTTGGCCCGGAAAGCAACTGGTAACCAGTGCAACTCCTTCAGCACTGGAGTGATGTGATCTCGCCGGTGGCTGCCTTTAATCAGGCGAGCCGCCGCGTTCTGTACCAGCTGCAGCTTCCGAATCATCTTCAAGGGTAACCCCACGTAGAGCGCATTACAGTAGTCTAAACGAGAGGAGACCAGGGCATGTACTACCAATGGGAGCAGATGGTCGGGAAGGAAGGGGCGCAGCCGCCATATCAGATGGAGTTGATACAGCGCTGTCTGGCTCACTGCTGACACCTGAGCTTCCATGGACAGCTGGGAGTCTAAAATGACCCCCAGGCTGCGGAACTGGGGAAGCCTGGGGAAGGAGGACCAGCCAGCAGCTGCACCGGGTGATCC
Organism: Heloderma suspectum; assembly: GCF_057233095.1. Lineage (NCBI taxonomy): Eukaryota > Metazoa > Chordata > Lepidosauria > Squamata > Helodermatidae > Heloderma > Heloderma suspectum. The sequence goes on from NC_139464.1 coordinate 106,438,802, forward strand.
TGAGCCTGAGCCTGCTTCTGCCCCCGCCCACAGGTACTTAAGGCGGGGCTGCCAGAGGCAGCGCCTCGGCGTCGCGCCAAGTGCGACGCTAAGTGCGCACTTGGCATCGCACTTGGAGTCGCGTAGGACCTGAAGACCTACCCACCTGCCTCTCCAGAGACACCAGCAGCCACAATACCAGCAGCAAATAGCAGCAGCAGAGGGCAGCAGCTTTAAAGACAAGGGGAAACGGACAAACGTGGACTTTATCTGTTCCTTCTTAGCTGCTGTTCTCTTTTATCTCTTTTATCTTTTATATTCTTTTAAACTGTTGTGCTATTTATATCTTAACATTTTAATATGTGCCTGGGAGGACTATTGGGCAACTCAGGGAGTCAGAGAGGTGCCACCATAACTGTGGTCATGGGCAGGGGGAGGTATGGTGTTGGGGGATTAACAGGCCAGCTGAGGAGAAGAGGGGCTAGACACCTTACAGCTGTCCCCTCTTCTGGTTCTTCCCCCAACCTGATGGTTCCTGGCAGCCTTACCAGTCTGCCCTCGGGTCTGGTGGTGCTGCTGCTGAATACCAGGTCGGCCCAAAATAAAATCTCCCTCATCCATGACTTGATTGTGGATGAGGGGGCTGACCTGGCATGTATTACTGAGACCTGGGTGGGGGAACTGGGAGGGGTCACTCTCTCCCAGCTGTGCCCTCCTGGGTACTCGGTGCAGCACCAACACCGACTTGAGGGTCGGGGAGGGGGGGTTGCCATGGTCTATAGGAATTCAATCTCCCTCTCCAGGCTTCCTGCTCATTCGAGTGCAGATCTTGAGTGTTTGTACCTTTTGTTGGGTACCCGGGACAGATTGGGGATTCTGTTGGTGTACCGCCCACCCCGCTGCCCATCAGACTCCCTGCCTGAGCTGACGGAGGTGGTCTCGGACTTGGTGTTGAGGACCCCTAGGATGATGGTCCTGGGGGATCTCAACTTCCATGCCGAGGCCGCTGTATCCGGGGTGGCTCAGGACTTCATGGCCGCCATGACAACCATGGGGCTGTCCCAACATGTCATCAGCCCAACGCATAAAAAAGGACACACGCTTGATCTGGTTTTCTCGACTGGGCAGGTGGATGGTGATCTGAAAGTGGAGGAATTAACATCTGTCCCTTTGTCATGGTCAGATCACTTCCTGCTGAGGTTTAGACTCCTGGCGGCCTTTCCCCTCTGCAAGGGTGGGGGACCTATTAAAATGGTCCGCCCCCGGAGATTAATGGATTCCAATGGATTCCAGAGGGCTCTGGGGGATTTTCCTGCTGGTATGGCTGGTGCTCCTGTCGAAGCCCAGGTCGCTCTGTGGAATGCAGAGATGACTCGGGCAGTTGACACGATCGTGCCCAAGCGCCCTCTCCCTCTGAGCAGAGCCCGGCCAGCTCCTTGGTATACACCTGAGCTGAGGGCAATGAAGCAAGAGGGAAGACGGCTAGAACGCAGGTGGAGGAAAACCCGTGCTGAGTCTGACCGAATACAGGTAAGAGCCGCTATCGAGCCTACTCTGTAGCGGTGAGGGTGGCAAAGAGGCAGTTCTTTTCCACCAGCATTGCATCTTCTCAGTGTCGTCCAGTGGAGCTTTTCCGAGTGGTTCGCGGCCTGTTACATTCTGGGCCAGGGAGAACCCTCGGTAGCATGCTGTGACGAGTTTGCGCGGCACTTTGAGGATAAAGTCGCTCAGATTCGTCATGAACTGGACACCACCATTAATGCAGTTCCATTGGTAGAGGCGTTCAGAGCACCGTCTGGTCCAGTTTTATTGGATGAGTTTCAGTTACTGAGGTCTGATGATGCGGACAAGATGCTTGGCCAAGTCCGATCGACCACTTGTGTGCTTGACCCTTGCCCTTCATGGCTTATTAAATCAAACGAAGGGTTGTCTGGCTGGGTCCAGGAGGTTGTAAATTCCTCCTTGAGAGAGGGAGTGGTGCCTGCTGCTTTAAAAGAGGCAGTAATTAGACCACTCCTGAAAAAGCCAAACCTGGACCCAGAGGATGTTAACAATTATAGGCCAGTGGCCAACATCCCCTTCCTGGACAAGGTGCTTGAGCAGGTGGTTGTAGGACAGCTCCAGGCACTGTTGAATGAAGCGGATTATCTAGATCCATTTCAATCGGGCTTCAGGCCTGGTTTTGGAATGGAAACTGCCATGGTCGCCCTGTTGGATGACCTCTGCCAGGAGAGGGACAGGGGGAGTGCGACCCTGTTGATTCTCCTGGACCTCTCAGCGGCTTTCGATACCATCGATCATGGTATCCTTCTGGATAGGATGTCTGGGTTAGGAGTTGGAGGCACTGCATTACAGTGGTTCCGCTCCTACTTGGATGGCTGATTCCAGAAGGTGGTGCTGGGGGATTATTGCTCTGTGCCATGGCAATTGTGCCATGGGGTTCCACAGGGCTCTATTTTATCCCCCATGCTGTTTAACATCTACATGAAACCGCTGGGGGAGGTTATCCGGAGGTGTGGGCTGAGGTGCCATCAATATGCAGATGACACCCAGCTCTACCTCTCTTTCTCATCAAAACCAGGTGAGGCAGTGACTGTTCTGAATCAGTGCCTGGGCACGGTAATGGACTGGATGAGGGCCAATAAACTGAAACTCAATCCAGACAAGACGGAGGTACTGTTAGTGGGTGGTTCGTCTGCCTGGCTAGGTGATATTCAACCTGTTCTGGAGGGGGTTGCACTCCCCCTAAAGGATCAGGTTTGTAGTTTGGGGGTGCTCCAGAACTGTCACTTGAGGCACAGGTGAACTCAGTGGCACAGAGCACTTTTTATCAGCTTAGGCTGGTATACCAACTACGCCCTTATCTGGACAGAGATAGCCTAGCTACAGTTATCCATGCTCTGATAACTTCTCGTCTGGATTACTGCAATGCGTTATACGTGGGGCTGCCTTTGAAAACGGTCCGGAAACTTCAGCTGGTCCAAAATAGGGCAGCAAGATTGTTAACAGGGACTGGCCTGCGAGCTCATATTACGCCAGTACTTTTCTAGCTGCACTGGCTGCCAGTCCATTTCCGGGCCCGATTCAAAGTGCTGGTGTTAACATTTAAAGCCCTTAACGGCTTGGGGCCAGGTTACCTGAAGGATCGCCTCCTCCCATATGTGCCTGCCCGGACCTTAAAATCATCATCAGTGGCCCTTCTCCGTGAGGCCCTGCCAAAGGAAGTGAGGCGGGTGGCTACTAGGAGGAGGGCTTTTTCTGTTGTGGCACCCCGGCTCTGGAATGAGCTCCCTAGTGAGGTTCGCCTGGCACCTACATTGTACTCCTTTCGGCGCCAGGTGAAGACCTTTTTATTTTCCCAGGCATTTTAGCATTTTAGCTTTCTAAATTTTTATCTTTGCTGTTTTAAATCTGTATTTTAAACTCCTGTACTGCTGCTAGGTTTTATTGTGGTTGTATTGTTATATTGTGGTTTTAATGTTCTATATATTTTAAATTGTTTTATTGTGTGTTGTTTGGTTTTAATTTTTGTGAACCGCCCAGAGAGCTTCGGCTATTGGGCGGTATAGAAATGAAATGAAATAAATAAAAAAAACAAAAAAAAACTGGTCTTTCAAGGGTAGCCATACCCCATTCAACACCAGGTCAACTTCCCCCAACCTCCTCTTGTTTCCCATCAAATGTACCTTGGTCTTGTCAGGGTTCAGCTTCAGCTTATTCCTCCCCATCCAGCCACTCACCGTCTCCAGACATTTGGACAGGGATTCTACGGCCAACCTTGGTGAAGATTTGAATGAGAGGTAGAGCTGCGTGTCATCCGCATATTGATGACACTGCACCCTAAACCTCCTGATGATAGCCCCCAGCGGTTTCACATAGATGTTAAATAGCATCGGGGAGAGGATGGAACCCTGTGGCACCCCACAAGTGGCCACGGGTCCGAAACCTCCTCTCCCAGTTCTACCCTCTGGTACCTGCCGGAGAGGAAGGACCGGAACCACCGCAATACGGTGTCTCCAATGCCCAACCCCTCCAGGCGGTCCAGGAGGATACCGTGGTCAACGGTATCAAAAGCCGCTGAGAGGTCGAGGAGAACAAGGAAGGAGCATTCACCCCTATCCAGAGCCCTCCTCATATCATCTACCAAGGCGACCAAGAACGTTTCTGTCCCATGCCCACGTCTGAAGCCCGACTGAAATGGGTCTAGATAATCAGTTTCTTCCAAGTGTGCCTTCAACTGCACCGCCACCACCCGCTCAATCACCTTGCCCCAAAATGGCAGATTTGAGACTGGGCGAAAGTTGTTCAGAACTTGAGGATCCAAGGAGGGCTTCTTTAAGAGTGGTCTTATCACTGCCTCCTTGAGGGCTGATGGCATCACTCCCTCCTCAAGGGAGGCGTTCACCACTGCCCTGATCCCCTCACCCAGTCTCTCTCTGCAGCCCATAATGAGCCAAGATGGGCAAGGATCAAGTAAGCAGGTGGTCGGCCGTACAGATGAAAGCACCTTGTCCACTTCATCAGGAGGAAGAAGCTGGAACCGATCCCACAAAACCGGTTTGCCACAGGCCACCTCTTGCTCACTAACTGTATCCACAGCGTGCAGAGTAACACACCTAATCTGATCAATTTTATCTGCAAAGTGCCTTGCCAAGGCCTCACAGGAGGCCTTAGAATGCTCCAGTGATTCCGGAGCCACAGGACCGACCAGGCTCCGGACCACTTGGAACAGCCTCCTGGGACAGCACTCTGCAGACGCGATGGCGGCAGCATAATATTCCTTTTTTGCTGCCTTCACCGCCACGTGAGAGGCTGAAGATACAGCTCTAGCCCGTGTCTGATCGTCTTTGGAGCGAGACTTCCGCCACCGGCGCTCTAGCCGTCTCACCTCCTGTTTCAGAGCTCGTAACCACGGATTGAACCATGGTGCAGTCCGAGCCCTGTTCAGGGGGAGAGGGCGTTTCGGAGCCACCCGATCTAATGCCCCAGTGATTGCGGCACTCCAGCCACCCACCAGGGTCTCGACCGAGTGGCCGCAGTTTGCCCTTCCTGTGCAGTGGCTTCCTGCTCTGGAGCAGACCTCTTAGTTCTACCTATAGTTAACTGCTTGGTCCTGTGCTCCACGAGCCCAAACGAGCACTAGCCACCACTGGTAAACAACTAATACATCTGTCCAGTGCCAGCTCCAGGTTTTTGAGGTCCCTGGGGCAAGGCACCCTCAATGGACTCCCTCAGAGGGTCTACCTTCTCATCAGCATTGTCACCAGCTGCTGTCACTCCTCATCCTCTTTCTCATCATTGCTTCCAATGATGATTGTTTGCTTGACAGGCAGAGAACCAGCGAGCAAGAAGGCAGAGGCATCCACTGTTCCTCCTTCTCAGCACCATCGTTGTCTGGGCCAGAGTGAGAGGCAGGTGAACAACCAGGTTGCAGTACCGAAGAGGAGGAGCAATTTCAGGTGGTTCCTGTCAGTGAACCTCTGTGTGGGTGTGGGCCATGGGCAGGTGCCCAATCCTGCCTACCTTTGATGCTGGTCCTGTATCCAGCAGAAAGGATCTAGACATTCTAGACTAGCCTGCTTCTCGGGATACTAGCTTTGTATTTACAGGGAATTAAAACAATAATATCACCCCCCTGCAGTCTGAAGCATAGTCTAAGAAGGGCTAATGCAACTTTGAGTTCTTAATTCTCTTCAAAATAATGGACCTCTTATTTACTGAAAATCAGGACACTGACAATTAGATACAAAACAAATAAGGCAAAGCCCCAAACGCAAAAAACTAGAATATTTAATATATAAGAAATTTTCAGTCACTGACAGCTTAAAAGAACAGTGAACCATAGGAACAGACTTTACATTTCAGTTCCATAGCTTGCAGTCACAGTAAATAATATTCCATAGCTCTCATAAAAACATGTTTGAGTAAAAGTACGTGTTTTCTTTGTAATTCTTTTCCTTCAATTTGATTAGTACTGTCAATTTGGGACAGTCGTGCTGCTATATGCTACAGCAGCACAACATAAGATTCCCGTTTTCAATCTCAAAGTTAGGAGCAGTTGTTATTGTTATACATGTCACATTACATGAATGTTATACATTATACATACTTCATTACATGAAAAAACTAGATGAGATCTGGGTTCAGATCTCCTATCTCTTTAAATTTCTTCTGAAAGCAGCCAGAGAAAATCAGGATCTTGGTACTGGAGAAAGCAAGGCTAAGACTTCTTCTCCCCTGTTGTCCCATTGTAAATGACTCCACCAAGATGCTACTGCCCTGTTAGGAAAACATACAGGTACATTTCCTGCTAAACGAAGTAATTCAACCACAGGATATTCTGAAAAATGTGCACTGGCTGAAAAGTTAAATATGAAAACTGCTTACATATATTTTGGTTCTATATGCTTTTAATCTACAGGATTTGTTGAAAGTTTAGCCATTCAGAATTACCAAGAGAAAAATTAGGAATCAAACCGTTTTTTCCATGACTCCTGAGAATGCAGTAATTTTCAACCCATAGAAAGAGTAAGCAGAAACACTAAAGCATGCATCAGTGCGTTGTACATATAGACATTGGGTAAGATCCCATTCATTCACTCCAAAGTAGTACCAACATAATTTCACAGTAATCTGTCTTTCTGGTTCCTTGATTTATGTAAGTAAGAACTATTCCTCATCATGGAGCTTTCAGCTGCACAGACTGGAACCAGGTTTGACTTTTGAGGTAAACTGTGCCGTGCTGAGTCTCTGCTTTAATACATTTTCCTTTTTCATCTTTTTGATTCATGTGGCCTGAAAAACAAAAATGTTCAGTTAATCTCACACATTGCTACTGGGCCTTTTTCCTACACGAAAATTTTCATGAAAAGGGGAGTTTATTGGCCATAATGAGTACGTTTTAAAAAGGTATTTCCTGCTTTGGGTATTTTTTCCCTTATCTTTGTACTGTGACGTGTTTCAGTACAGTGCCAGCAGGATAGATTTTGGGAAGAATAATATGGCTAAATATTACGTTTTTAACTGAAGCTGTTGACATTCAGTGATTATAGAAACATGGACTTTCCCTAATGCAAACTCTGTAGGAGCAGAAAGCTAAATCCTAAATTCAATTGGTCACCATACCCAGTTTGGGATTCGAGTAGTCTCTATTGCTGATAGCAGGGAACAGCTGAACCACCTTCTTGGGAAAGGCCAGAGAAGGGCTGAGTTAAAATCAAATCAAAAGTAGCTTTGGGAAGAGGTGAAGAGCGATGTGGGAGATGCTCACCCACATCCTTGGCTTTCTTCCCATGGAGCTTTTATCCTGCAATTAAGATGGCTCCTTCATGGACGTTTGTGGGCTCTTTACATGACGCCGTGACCCTCCAGGGCGTCTCCTGCACTACATGCCCTTTGTTCCATTTTTAAATAGATTCGCAGATAATGAGCTATCAAATTACCCTGTTGTGGAGGAATTAACATCTGTCCCTTTGTCATGGTCAGATCACTTCCTGCTGAGGTTTAGACTCCTGGCGGCCTTTCCCCTCTGCAAGGGTGGGGACCTATTAAAATGGTCCGCCCCCGGAGATTAATGGATTCCGATGGATTCCAGAGGGCTCTGGGGGATTTTCCTGCTGGTATGGCTGGTGCTCCTGTCGAAGCCCAGGTCGCTCTGTGGAATGCAGAGATGACTCGGGCAGTTGACACGACCGCGCCCAAGCGCCCTCTCCCTCTGAGCAGAGCCCGGCCAGCTCCTTGGTATACACCTGAGCTGAGGGCAATGAAGCAAGAGGGAAGATGGCTAGAACGCAGGTGGAGGAAAACCCGTGCTGAGTCTGACCGAATACAGGTAAGAGCCGCTATCGAGCCTACTCTGTGGCGGTGAGGGTGGCAAAGAGGCAGTTCTTTTCCACCAGCATTGCATCTTCTCAGTGTCGTCCAGTGGAGCTTTTCCGAGTGGTTCGCGGCCTGTTACATTCTGGGCCAGGGAGAGAGACGGTGGAACCCTCGGTAGCACGCTGTGACAGGTTTGCGCGGCACTTTGAGGATAAAGTCGCTCAGATTCGTCATGAACTGGACACCACCATTAATGCAGTTCCATTGGTAGAGGCATTCAGAGCACCGTCTGGTCCAGTTTTATTGGATGAGTTTCAGTTACTGAGGTCTGAGGATGCGGACAAGATGCTTGGCCAAGTCCGATTGACCACTTGTGTGCTTGACCCTTGCCCTTCATGGCTTATTAAATCAAACGAAGGGTTGTCTGGCTGGGTCCAGGAGGTTGTAAATTCCTCCTTGAGAGAGGGAGTGGTGCCTGCTGCTTTAAAAGAGGCAGTAATTAGACCACTCCTGAAAAAGCCTAACCTGGACCCAGAGGATGTTAACAATTATAGGCCAGTGGCCAACATCCCCTTCCTGGACAAGGTGCTTGAGCAGGTGGTTGTAGGACAGCTCCAGGCACTGTTGAATGAAGCGGATTATCTAGATCCATTTCAATCGGGCTTCAGGCCTGGTTTTGGAATGGAAACTGCCATGGTCGCCCTGTTGGATGACCTCTGCCGGGAGAGGGACAGGGGGAGTGCGACCCTGTTGATTCTCCTGGACCTCTCAGCGGCTTTCGATACCATCGATCATGGTATCCTTCTGGATAGGTTGTCTGGGTTAGGAGTTGGAGGCACTGCATTACAGTGGTTCCGCTCCTACTTGGATGGCCGATTCCAGAAGGTGGTGCTGGGGGATTATTGCTCTGTGCCATGGCAATTGTGCCATGGGGTTCCACAGGGCTCTATTTTATCCCCCATGCTGTTTAACATCTACATGAAACCGCTGGGGGAGGTTATCCGGAGGTGTGGGCTGAGGTGCCATCAATATGCAGATGACACCCAGCTCTACCTCTCTTTTTCATCAAAACCAGGTGAGGCAGTGGCTGTTCTGAATCAGTGCCTGGGCACGGTAATGGACTGGATGAGGGCCAATAAACTGAAATTCAATCCAGACAAGACGGAGGTACTGTTAGTGGGTGGTTCGTCTGCCCGGCTAGGTGATATTCAACCTGTTCTGGAGGGGGTTGCACTCCCCCTAAAGGATCAGGTTTGTAGTTTGGGGTGCTCTTGGATCCAGAACTGTCACTTGAGGCACAGGTGAACTCAGTGGCACGGAGCACTTTTTATCAGCTTAGGCTGGTATACCAACTACGCCCTTATCTGGACAGAGATAGCCTAGCTACAGTTATCCATGCTCTGATAACTTCTCGTCTGGATTACTGCAATGCGTTATACGTGGGGCTTTCTTTGAAAACGGTCCGGAAACTTCAGCTGGTCCAAAATAGGGCAGCAAGATTGTTAACAGGGACTGGCCTGCGAGCTCATATTACGCCAGTACTTTTCCAGCTGCACTGGCTGCCAGTCCATTTCCGGGCCCGATTCAAAGTGCTGGTATTAACATTCAAAGCCCTTAACAGCTTGGGGCCAGGTTACCTGAAGGATTGCCTCCTCCCATATGTGCCTGCCCGGACCTTAAGATCATCATCAGCAGCCCTTCTCCGTGAGCCCCTGCCAAAGGAAGTGAAAAGGAGGGCTTTTTCTGCTGTGGCACCCCGGCTCTGGAATGAGCTCCCTAGTGAGGTTCGCCTGGCGCCTACATTGTATTCCTTTCGGCGCCAGGTGAAGACCTTTCTATTTTCCCAGGCATTTGAGCTTTCTAAATTTTTATCTTTGCTGTTTTAAATCTGTATTTTAAACTCCTGCACTGCTGCTAGATTTTATTGTGGTTGTATTGTTATATTGTGGTTTAATGTTCTATATATTTTAAATTGTTTTATTGTGTGTTTGGTTTTAATTTTTGTGAACTGCCCAGAGAGCTTTGGCTATTGGACGGTATAGAAATGAAATAAATAAATAATAAATAAATAAATTGTGTTCCATCTGAGTTCCCTCCGTGAAAAATGGACCACCATTTTGTGAGAAATAAGCCCACTACCACTTCTCACTGTGGTTAGACAACTAGTGAAGTCACAGCTGATCAACATTTGACCAGAGAGAGTAAGTGTAGAGTAACCACTTATCTGCAGAAGGGACTTCCTGGTTCATTTTGGAATGCCCCCATTTTTGGGGTCCCCCCAAAAAGTGGCCAGAAGAGGAGTGAGATCAATAAAAGATAATGGAAGACTCAGATATGAGGGGAAAAGGAGGAGGAAAGGGAGTGTGAAAACGACGCAGGTGAAAAAGGGAGTTGTTGTAATCCTCCATTTAAAATGGAAGCGGAAAGACCCGCTTTAAATGCAGGATTTTAGGCTGGTATATAGATGCCCTTAGCCAGCCATTTTCACTCCAAATTACCCAAGCAGTTTTTTTTCCTCCTGTGAGGTTTTAAGTGTGTGCTTATGAGGGCAAAAACACGTTTGAAACTTGTGGGACTGGGGTGTTATGAAGTGGGAAGAAGGCCAGCAGGGAAAGGGTTAAGCATCCCCCCCACACACACACACTCTCCCAAAGTTGCTCTTAATTAAACAAAAAGTTTACTGGAGTAATGTTTCATGCAGCTCCATGTACTGTCTAGTTTGGCCCTTAGCCATCAATCCCCAATGCTTGTAAATGTCTTAGTACTGTCATAGAATCATAGAAAAGTAAGATTGGAAGGGGCCTATAAGACCTTCGAGTCATCACCATACTATGTACCGCCACATAGTGTACCCCTATTCCCTGGGTATATGTACCCCTATTCCCTGGGTAGAAACTAAAAAATTCAACAGCCTTTGCCTTAAAGGTTGCAATGTCTTAAACTTGCATAATACATGGATGTTGTATATTTCTTTGTAGTCAAGTTTCAAGTTGTTTTTGCTTAGATTTTAATGTTTTTATGAGTTTAATTGTATACAGCTTTAGGAGTATGGGTTAAAAAGGAATATGACAGTTTCATAAATAAGTGTGCACAATATTGGGGACGGTCTTCTTGCAAAGTTTAACCTTACTTGTTCCAAGTGAGGGAACATCCCCACGTGATTCAGCGAAGACTGGCCTCACAAAACGAGGAGGATAACCAATATTCTAACCTTAATGCAGAATTTATTCATGGTCTTCAGCAAACCACTGAAATATCATAGCTGCCTTACTAGCCTTAGCTAACCAGTAACTGTTCTGTAGTCACTCAAAAGTGAGGGAATTCATAATCATAATCATTAATTCTCATAATCAGGATAATTAAAAGAATGGTAAAAGGACAGTTTATCACACTTTCATACCTGCGTAGTAGCAAGTAAAGGATTGTATCAGACATAACTGACTGCGGTTACAGAACCGGGGAGCTTGCTTAGCATTTACAATGTGTAAGATGTACTCTTGGAACAGCAGAATGCTCCACTCAGAGCTGAAGTAAAATATCTTTGTTTGAGAGGTATACAGTTACGCCACACCTTTTATCCCATAGGTGATTCATGCTGAGATATTACTCCATGTCTTAACGGTACCTCTGCAAGACAGGGAATGTATGTCTTTCTGTGCAACCTCCCACAACACTGCCAGATCATGGAGCTTTTGCCAAGCAGCTCGTAAACTAACTGAAAGCCTCAACCCTGACACTAAACAACTTGGTCATGATCCAGTCTCATTACACACACACACACACACGCACAGAGTGGGGGGGGGGGTGCATTTAAAAGCAGCTTGGAATAGAACATTGGCTTATGGATGCTTGGCAAATGAAAACAGCTGTATTGCAAATATAGATCTCCGCTCACACTTCTATGATGCCTGGCCAGTGAATACAAATCAGTACATATCTGGAGCACTACACACATCCAACTCTCTTCTGCAAGAGGGAATCCTTTAATATATGTAACAAGAAACGCCTACATGTGCAGAGTTTTCTCCTCTTATAAAATGGAATGGGGAGCTCTGGGCACATGGAGATTTTGATTGGGACAATTGCATGAAAGTGACTTTGCATCCACTCCTGATATATAGCCCTTCTTTAATTAGATTAAAAAGCCACCCCCTACAGTGACGCAAACTTGAACATGGGTCTTCCATGTCATGTACCATCTAGCGAGCTCTGAATCTTACATATATGGGTCACTCTCTTATACTTTAACCCATGATTTGTTGATGAAACAGTGTTAATGAGAATGGTTACACTTTTATGAGTTAAACATTCATCCTTTCAAGTAAGAAAGGGCTTCTTTATTCTCTAAGATGAAATGCGGATTAAAAACAGGACAAAAACCACAGTGGCTATATTGGACTCCTTGTGAGGAAGGGTGGGATATAACCACAACAACAACAACGGGTATCCATGTAAATTTGAAAACAGCACTTGAATCAAAGACTTTATCATGATAATCAACCAGGATGGAAACAATATGAGAAGCACTTTCTGGATTTTAATGAAATCACTTTGGTCCATCAGCAGAACATGAAGCAAGAAAAGTTGAATACACACTACTGAAAACCCCACTTTAACAGGTCAAACTGCACTTGAAACTGCCTTACTTTGGGATTGGGTGGGCGGAATCCTGCCAATAGAACTGAACGTCATTAACTGCATAGACGCTGCTCAGTGTATGGGAGAGGCTTGTTCCCCGCCCCTGTCCATGTTCTCCTGCTCAGGAAATTTTAATGGAAGAGATTAATTATGTCCCTGTAGTTTACCCCACACCTCTCTCCTCGCATCTGCCAATTCTCTTCACAAGCGCGCTCCACTTCTAGAATAGTTACATTGATAGGAAGCTGCGCACTGCACAGTGCAAAGTAAAAATAAACAGCAGAAAAGTTCCCTGTATCAAAAGCACACCAGTGCTTCACTCTTTCACTACAGGCTCTCTCACCAGTAGTGAGAGAGTGAAACAGCACTATTACAAAATAGTGCTATTGTGAAGCAGCACACAGTAAAAATAAACAGCTGAGAAGGGAGCTGCAGGAGAAAGCACCACATGCCCTATATCTAAAGCACACCACTGTGGAATAGTGAGAAACAGCGCTATTGTGAAATAGTGCAATTACAAAATAGCACTACTGCGATAACAGAGGAGAAAGAAAGGGGAGGGCCAGTAGTGAAAGAGTGCAAATGCGCAACTGCGAAATAGTGCAACTGCGATATAGTGCAAAATTTAAAACAAACAGAAGAGAAGGAGAGGGGAGTGCCAGTGGTGAAAGAGTGCTATTGTGAAGTAGCGCTACTGCACATTAGTGCTAACCAGTGGGCAAAGAACCCTAAGCCTGTGTCCAAAAAGTGTGCTACAATGGCAGAAAAAAAAGGAATGGGGGAAAAAAAGGGATGGCCCCACCCCTTGACCAGGTCACAGCCTGGTCACAGACACACCCCTAGGCATGCCCAGCATGCAGGATTTAATTCAGGGGAATGGGCACACTGCAGCAGAACTGCATGGGAGTTGCATTTAAGGGGAAAAGATACAATAAAAGGACTTTCTGAAAATGCGCCATTTTCAAGGGAAAGCTGCAGGGTAGCTGTGGAGTGGCAACAATGTCACGTGTCATGAATAACCCTGATGTGCTCTTGCACTATATCACCCACGTAGATTGGGCCCAGTTGTGTACGACAGTTACCAGCTCCGTACGGGCATGTGCATCTTTCCTAGGGATGTATGAGAATTTCATTTTGATTTGTTTTTAACTCAGATTTGCCCTGTTCGCAACCCCGAAAATGAATGGGAGAAGTTTTTGGAGAAAGCTCACATGTTCCTGAGCTTGCATGCACAAAATGTGTACTTTATAAAAATGCCCACTTTAAAAACGTGCATTTTCATGCGTCAGTCTATGGGGGAAAGTGTGCATTAGGGTGTGCACTTTTAAAAATGCATACTGAAATGTGCACTTTTCCTGTTTGAATGAAAAGTAAAACAGATTTCAACTGAAAATGGGAAGAAGGTATCTGAGCTTCAGCGCGGAGTTCAGACAGTCTTGGTGAGCTTGAACATAGCTGATTCTCCCATCCCTAATAGTCCTTGGTGTCAAAAACTGCCCTGAGATCAGCCTTCCCCAGCCTGATGCCCTCCAGATGTGTTGGACTACAACTCCCATAATTCTCAGCCAACCAGCTAAGGATTGTGGGAGTTGTAGTCCAACACATCTGGAGGGCACCAGGTTGGGGAAGACTGATCTAGACAGTCCATATGGGCATCAGGGTGGATGGAGATGTACACACATATGGGCATCTGCGCCCACATCAGCTGCGGGACAGAACCCGGCTTCTACACATGCGCCTGCCTTGCAGGATTTCTTTTAAATTGTGGATGCCCCTTATTTATATAGTAATTACACTGAGAAGGAATGAAAGAGGATACACACGGGCGGTCATGGTTTTGCATATTAAGGGTCAGTGGGACTATTCATCGAGGCCAATGTCCTTTCTTTGATTCTTGCAGTTATTTTATATAGTTCTGTTACAGTTCTCATTATTTGTTTGGCAGATTTATATCCTGCTTTTGACCAAAGTTCTCAAAGTGGCTCACAAGATTTACAAAATGCAATGGATGCATTAAAAAAAAGCCACACACTTGAAACCAAACCAAACCAGCGCATGAGGAACAGGCTCTGCCTGCTTCCCTCTTTCTCCTGGATTCAATCCCACAGGGCAGTTGGTGTTATGCGGCCTTGTGGCCAGGGAAGGGGGCAGTCCAGCTGGAGCATATCCACTTATACATTTCCTTTTCCACTCCTAATGTTTAATTTTCCCTCAGAGACCCGTTTCATGCCTCAAATAACTTCTGTTTCCATTCAGCATACGTTTCCCATATCTACTTGATGTCCAAGTACTCCAGGGATTTACATAGCTGTACTACAATATTATTTTTACTCCTTTTTTCTGAATATTAACATTTTGTTCATTTTTATGGCCTCACATGTTGAGCGATCCCCCGCCCCACATTTTTTTTCGAAACCACTCTAGCAATGAAGAGTTAGGTGAAGACGACAAGACATGAGCATCTGCTTCCTGAAATAAAAACTGAAGGTCACTCTATCTAGAATCTAAGGGCTTTTATGTTTTCATCTTAGTCTCAAAGCCATGCTCCAAACATTTATTTCCAGCATCTGGAATTGGAGCACAAGGGCTAAGCAAAACAGAACTGCGTTCAAGAGGTTACTGCAACTGGACTCCAGCAAGGCTTTTCAAAATGAATACAGCTAAGCTGGAAAGATATTATCTCTATAAAACTGATTAGCGTGTTTGCTTGAACTAAAATTATGTACGGGGAAAGCATTTCATTTCGGCATGTTTTCCTGCCCCAGGAATTTTCTGTTGAAATTACTCATACCCTATGAATGTATACTACTAGAATCTAATAATTAGATAGTGGATTGACCTCGGAAGAGGTAAAGCCAGCATACCACTCACAGGCAAAATGGCCAACACTATTTATTTAATCCACAAAATGTAAAGCTAGGGACAGTGTAGCAGTAATGACTATATTTGAATAATGTTCTTTTTCTCTATGGATTTAAGATTTGCTCTGCCACTGAACAGAGCAAGGTGCAAATGACTGAGGCTTATAATGCACTTCCTTTTGATAAGAACACTTATCAAGCTCACATCTGCTCATTTTATTTTTACACCTGAAAGGCTTTCTCCCGTTTAAAATTCAGTTTAATGTCATGTACTTAAGACCTGGCTGTTTAGTAAATGAAAAATGCTATCCAGAAAGGCCTTCTGAGGAATCACGTTTTAGCTATAGATGTTTTTCCCCACACTTGAGTGATTAGATGCTGTATTGCCATGAAGGACTGGAGTCATTCCAAGAATTTAGTCAAGCAGAAGAAAAGGCAATAGGCACTGGTGAAGACTGACGCCTTCCTAAAGCACTCACAAAAGCCTTTGTTTTTCTAACGTTAATAACATCACACTTTCGCTGTTGGCGTCAAAGCTCAGAGTTCGATTAATTTGCACGCAGGTTAGAAGGGCTGGATGAAGACAGGAGAGTCTGCACAGACGTCATCATCCCAAAACTTTCCTGGATGCTACAATGCGTGTGTGCTGAGTGGGGTGGGAGCAACTGATATCCACTGAACCCTATGTCAATCCGTCTGAGTGTCAGTGCAGCGCTCTTGATATGGTGGATCATGCCCTGAGCGTGTAGATGTAAACATAATCTAGTATAAGGGAGACCTCTGAAAAACACGGGCTGCAGTTCTGTGTAACAAGATGTGTGGGGCGCGGGAGAGGGCTTTTTTGCTGTGGCACCCTGGTTGTGGAATGCCATCCCTTTGGACGCCCGACTGGCGCAGACATTGGTTTCATTTCGGTGCCAAGTTAAAACATGGCTTTTCACCAAAGCCTTTGAGGGCTAATTAAATTCCCTAAAATTGCACGCTAACCGTGTTATTGTTTTAGATTTTAAATTGGTATTAGCTTGCTTAATGGTTTAATATATTTTAGCTGTTCAAATTATTTATTGTTTTCTACTATCTACATTGATTTTATCTGTACGCTGCCTGAGATCTTAATGATATAGGGTGGGATAGAAATGTTTTAAATGAATGAATGTGTATGTAATATCAATGCATTTGTAAGTGCCACTGCCATTTGATGGCACTAGAATCTAGGTGGTTCTAGAATCTAGGTGGTTCCAGCCTGTGCTGGTTCCCCATCAGGCCCATGGAAGTTGTCCTACCCACTCCTCACCTCCAAGCCCCGACTCCTGGCCTGGAGGCTACTACGGGCTTGGGGAATAGTTCGGGAGAGGAAGTTGTGATTGGAGATAACAAGGGGATTTTCCTTACTTAGCATGTTGCATTATCACCAGTGGGGGAAGGCGCAGGGCAGGCAAAGCCAGAGACTCAACCAGCGCTGAAAGGGGCGGCTGCTCCTCCCAGGACCAGCTGAGTCCCTTTCCCTGTGCTGAGAGCGGCATGGAACTCTGTGCCTCTTTCAGCACGGAGAAAGGCAAGATGGCTGGGCCAATGATGTCAGAGGGTGTGGTCACACTCACCAATGTCATCCGGTTTGTGAAGGGCCTGATGGGGGGCAATTCAGCACCCCCACCCCCACCTCAAACTGGTTCCCCAGCCCTGATCTAGGTATGTCAGAAGCAAAATCTGACCCATCCGTGCTGTGACCATACAGTTGCCATGTTTCACTGTCTTTGTTGACGTTTTTGTTTTCCATAACACCAGACTTCATGGTAGGTCTGGTACAAACACCATATGATGGGTGAATACTGACAGCCAACTCATTCAAGTAGTTAATGTGTGGAAAGTTTGCCTGCTTCTTAAGTCTGTGCTAAAGTGTGGTGAAGTACATCAGTGCAGAGGACCATGGCTGACTTTGTCATATTCTGTGACTGCTTTGCTTCACCTGTTGCTCTGAAGTCCCTCAATGCATTGCTGGAGTGTTTTGCCACAACTTTCTTGTTTTGGGGACTAGATGTTTAGTGAGCTCTAACAGTCTTAAAAGTGTATCCATACTTACAGCTGCCTGGCAACTGGTGTTACTTCAAAAAGGTCAATAAAATGTTTCCCTTCTTCCTCTTAGGAAAACATTTCTGGCTGTTTAAAAAGTGCTTTAATGCTTGTGAAGCCAATAACTTCTTATCTCAAATCATGAAATGAAAATATTTTTATACTGCCCTTACAACATCACGGCAGTATACAAAATATAATAATAATCATAATATGATATGCAATAAAAACAACATCAGCTACAGAAATAAAAGGCAGGAGATGCATACATCCTTGAAACTGCCTTGGCTAAACTTCCCATTTCTCTGGAGCGTGTATGAACAGGATGCTAAACATAGATGGGAGAATCCATTTTTTAATTTGCAATTACGACAGTACTGAGATTTATAAGGCAGCATAAAAACGATTGTAAATTGCTTCCTTGCTCTTTCTGCTTGTCCAAATGTAGCTGCCAAGTGTGTAATTTACATAGCCTGTCTCCATATTGATATATGGAGTCTGTGATATACAGTATCTTTGCCCTCGCGCTTCTAGGAGAAAGAATGCAGCATGTCTGGTTAGTTTCTTGCAGTTGCATCTGAGAAGGCTCTATGCTAAATTGTAAAGGGGATTCTCTGCTGCTGCTGGTGGTTTATTTTTACGTTTGCTAACTTAATTTTCCAGAAATTTTCTCTGCAATGTGTTTCTCTTTGTTGATATGAAGGCAACAGAATATTTAGCTGCACTTCAGGACCAGCCTTAGAAAAACAAGAGAAGCCCAAGTTGCTCCCTCATTCTTAAGAGGGACATTCCTTCGCAGTGACATAAAAGGGTCAAGGTATTTTAACCATCACACAACATGCAGAGTAATGGGACACATTAGAAACACCAACAGTGAATCGGCTCATACGTAATGGCAGCAAATCATGGGTCAATTACCATCAATTAAACCAATGTTAATTAACATCACAATTTGCCAGGTTGCATGCTGTGCACGAGCCTGCTTTGCATAATCAACCTCCGACTGGCCCTATCAGAGGCTCTCATGTGATGTGCAAACCTGGACACTATGGGTTATTCGTCAGTTAAACAACAGAACGTTAACCTACAATCAGTGAAGAACTCAACCCATGACCCTTCATATGCAATTGGAGTTTGAATCTTGCAGGAGCTTTTTGTTAATATGGAAACAAAACTGCTTTGTTAGAAAACATAAGATAAAGGGTAGGAAATAGCAGAGTCGAGTAACAGATACTTAAGACCTGCCCTGGCCATAGGGTCTAGGGGGCTATAGGATAGTTTGGGTTCCTGGATCTGAGGCTGGAGTCAACGCTCGGACCCAGGAGCCTGCGCTCCCCTCCCCCTCGCAGCTGGCATGGAGGAACCCGAACTATCCTATAGCCCCCCTGTGCTGGCTGCCTCTCTGAGGTCACAAAGGCGACTTCAGAGAGGAGGGAAAGGGGGCATACCAGTGGGTGGGGAGGGGGCGGATTGGGGAAGCAGGGATCCGAGCTATCACCAGCCTCCTTCCCTCCCCCTCTCCGATGCCTCGGGCAGACAGGGGAAAATGCCCATCTATTGAAAATGCAGGGCGAAAGGAGCGCAGAAGCAAAGATCACCTCCATGCTTTTCCTGTTCTGCAGAGGATGCCTGCCAGCCTCCGAGTTCGGAGGCTGATGGGCACCCCGATAGGACTGCGCCCTAAATGAGGCAACAATAAAATTAGATTGCATGTGTACGTAGAATCCATGTCAATCCCATGATATACAAAAAAGTATGTTGTATACTTGATGTGGTATATAGATATGAGAATGCAAGATAGTAACTAGGATTCTTGACTCGATGGTAAGAAATCACTCTATCCCACTGTTTGCCAGGGAACAGGTTACTGGGCTTCTATGACTGTTCACAAAAGGAAACAGTGTACACCAGCACTGTAGAGTACCAAAGGGATGTTTGGTGCTAGACATAAAAGCTGCACTGAAAGTTTTTCAGATACGTCTATTATTTTATTGTATTACGCTATTTATTTATAGTATTACTTTCTTGTGTTTGATTCCTTGGAAAACTAAGATTTATAAAAAACCAACCCAAACCCCAACTCTCGGTGTTTCTTATGTGTTTTTTCCCTCTAGCAAACAAGGCAGATCTTGGATTCATGCTAGTACCTCTATTGTTTCTGGAGTGCTTCATCCCCAAAGGATATTAAAGAACAGAGCAAATTACATTAGACAAGTCTAAAATAGGTCTTCATAATCAATTTCTGTCCTTCTTCCCATCAGAGAAAACTGATCACTCTCAAGAGATGTATAATTTTAGTCATTTTCTAAAAAGCTTGTTATTTGTGAAATAACCTCTTGGTTCAAAAGCCTAAAATAGCTAAAATGGGTAGAGCTCTGTGGCATGGGAATTTTCTATTTAGCAAAGAAATATGTTTTTTCAAAGCTCTTAAACTTTTGTGCAGTTCAAGCATGACTGCACATATTCTGCACTTGGAAGCTTTGTGATGACTATCCTCCTTCATTGCACTGAGCTGGCACAGATACACTGTCACTTGATCTCTTCTCCGTGGTTAATAGGGTGGCCATGGGTAGTATCCAGTGCTAGTCCTACGTAGAGTAGACCCATGGAAGTGAATGCAACTTAAGTTAGTTGTGACTAACTTACATCTCATTCATTTCAATGGGTCTACTCTACATAAGACTAACATTGGCTACAACCCCATGTGTCCTATTTTAAAGAGGACAGTCCTCTGTTTGAAAGCATCCTCTATTTGAAGGGCTGGCAGGTCCAACTCCCATTTAAAGAAAAAGAACCATAAGATGGCAGCGCAGGGTCCTTGAAGCTGCCCATGAACAGCATCTGGAGAGTGGGCTGAGCAGGTACACAGGTCACCTGGTCACAGCCTTCCCTACTATGGAGAGAGGTGTTATGTTTATCCTATTTAAATCATAGTAGTTATTTCTAAGTTTGCATTTATACATATACAATAGCATATGCATATGCATATGTTACGTAAATCAGTGTCCTCTGTATCCTCTTTATCGGTGATGCAAAAATGGCCATCCTAGTGGTACCCAGAAGCAGACTGCGTGATTGCTCCTCCACGCCCAAGCCCCTAATTCCCTCCTCCTGCCTCACCCGCATTTAAGCATGACGTAGGAACTGGTGTTAATTGCAGATAAGGCTAGGAACGATAAGAGAAATCTGGACACGCTTAAATTTATTCCAGGAAAGAGCTACAGGCTTGACCAAATATTGATAAGCATATTAATTATATAGAAATTAGATTCATCAGTAAAAACGCAGTTCTCTTAGGGTGACAGTGGAAGACGGGCCTCACCAGTCACAGTTTCGTGGCCCTCTCCGGATGCATTCTGGATATCCTGCAACTGGATCTCTGGGCTCACCTCAACCTTGCTTCCAGATAACTGCAGATGAGCTTGAAGTGTGGTGGGTACCTTGACAGTGATGGGCCCTGTTATACATGAAAACGAGAAGATTCATGTTAAACAGAGAAGGTAAGGGCGACCAGCTTGAACCACTTGGCCTCAGAGAAGCAACTGATGAGGGAATATGAACCGAGGAGGGCTGCTTGCTGCTTTTCATACACTGAGGAGAAAGAGCTTTGGACTGCATGTTATTCCATCCACACAAAGTCTGCATATTTCAATGAGCACTTCACCAAAAGGTTGCTAGGATGAGGATCCCTGTGCTAATCTCTCTCTCTCTCTCTCTCTCTCTTGTGAAAAAGGGTTTATCGATCCCTATTTTATCAGGAAGCCTCAAACTGAAATCTACAATTTGGGAGGAAGCCTAACTTCATTTCTGCCATAGATGATGAAATCCTAGTAGCTTCAAGTTACTTGCTCAGCACAATTGTCAAAACAAAACAAAACAAAACACTGAAAACAAGATCAAAAGTTGAATCTTTTGTCTGTCTAAGTTAGGGGTGAGCAATCCCCACAGCCCTTCAGTGTGGCCCCTGCCAACCCCCCAAATTTGCGGGGGACAATTTTGTTTTAATTTTGTTTATCTTTTTTTGCAAATAAAACGGCACCCAGAGCTTGTAGAGAGAGCCCAAAGGGTCAAAATTAGCTTGTTTGCAAGCTAATTTTGTCCCTTCCGGTGCTCCACAGCAGCTCCAGATATCATTTATTACTATTATCATTAATAATAAAGATTATATTATTAATTAATAAAAATATAGCCTTGGGTCATAACTAGGCTTCCACAAATGGAAGGGCTTCTTCTCTTCACAGATGGCACTAAGATCCAATGGAGTATCCCTCTGGCAGACGTTTGGGAGCAATTCTTGCTGATTTCCCCTTCCCTTGCAGACCCTCCGCCATTGTTCCAGGAGGTCCCTAAAACCCTCTAGAGCACAAGGGGAAGGGGGAATCACTGGGAGTTGCTTCCCCACTTCTGATGGGAGGAGTACCCATGAGTAGAACTGCGTTCAGGGGACATTCTCACCAGTGTGAGCAAACTCAGAATCCCAGCCAATATAAACAGCAATGCAAAAACTCCTCCTCCGCCACCTGGCCAATTTATTGATTTCTTTTTCATTCCCCAACCCCACCTCATGTACACTTTTCAAATTTCAAGCATATATAGCATTCTTGCATGAAAAACAGCGTTTGTGCTACTTTGTAAGTAAGGCCCAGAGTCTTGGCTTCACTCGTCTCCCCAGTTTTGTTTTGGAGAACCTGTGGCAGCCAAGTCAGATTTGTCTAGCCAGCAAGTCTTGTAAAAGTCTCGGATGATGAACCTGTTAAATTTTCTCCACTCTTGTGTGGAACCACAGCTGTCTAAAGAACATAGCAGACAACATGGTACCTACCATCATATTTATCAGGAAGAAAAACAGGTCCTCACAAATATTGCCCTTGCAGCCTATGTCAAGACATATAGACTTATATGTAGTGTTCTAATCAGCTGTTTACTGGGCCCAGGCAGACCACTGTGTTCAATAAATACCATGCATTTTTAGTGATCTTGGGTTTCACAAAAACATTAGAAAATAATCAAGTAAAAATTAATTGAATATAACTGAAGCCAGTGTATAACTTTAATATTGGTTTCCATATTTAAATCTAAGGCTGTAATCTTAAACACACTTACTGGAGAGTAGGGGAAAACTAGATGCAGTGCTAATTGTGTGTAAGGAATAAATGTGCAGTTTTAAAAAATTTAAATAGCCCTGGGGGTGGGGGAGGCAAGCAGGATCAGGACTGTGCTGTGGTTGGAGGAACGTTAACCTTTCCCACTGACAAGGTTGCTGATGAAAATTTTCTCCCCACCCCAAAGCTGATGTCAGGTAAAGCAGGAAAGCTCTAACTGAAACCAATGGGAGCTTTTATCCCAGGTTAACAATAGAGGGGGATTTCCAATGAAACTGTGGCATGAGGGAAGAGTTACTTCCCTCCACTACACCATGGTCCTGATTATGGAAATCGCAGCGGCTACTGACGTTTAAAAAAACTACGCACAGTGATTGCTTCAACACAATTAACATCACGCATAGCTTGGCCCTAAGCCCAACTGAACTCAGAAGAATTTACTTCTGAGTAAGTCACACGCTGAAACTGTAAAAGTTCCCTGCTATTCTCTGTTTTGAATCACATTAAACTGTGAATTTATTTTATCCGGACTGCTGGGCTGGACTAGGGTGTGTTTATGCTGCTATCTGCGTTTAAATTTTACAAGCTGTTTTATATTTTAATTGTTTTTATTATTCTGATTGTCAGATGCCTTAGGAGGGCTTTTGTTCTTAAAGGCAGCAGCATAGAAATCCTGAAATAAGTATTAAAACATACTTACTCACTAACCTTTCTGAGATTTCAGATCTACTTTCCCCACTTGACTAATAATGTAAACATCTATCTCCCCTTGACATGTAGAAGCTTTTAGGAATCCTTCTGAGGAATCTGAAAAATAAAAGAACAAAGATTTATGCAGATCTAATGAATTAATTATTGTGCTCATTTCACATGCCAGCAAGGTTATGCTCAAAATTCTACAAGCTAGGCTTCAGCAGTATGTGAACCGAGAACTACCAGAAGTACAAGCTGGGTTTTGAAGAGGCAGAGGAACAAGAGATCAAATCGCCAACATTCGCTGGATCATGGAGAAAGCAAGAGAATTCCAGAAAAACATCTATTTCTGCTTCATTGACTACGCTAAAGCCTTTGATTGTGTGGATCACAACAAATTGTGGCAAATTCTTAAAGAGATGGGAGTACCAGATCACCTTACCTGTCTCCTGAGAAACCTGTATGATGCTGGGAAAGATTGAAGGCAAAAGGAGAAGGGAATGGCAGAGGATGAGATGGCTGGATACCATGCAATGAATATGGACTTGAGCACACTCTGGGAGAGAGCGCAGGACAGGAAGGCCTGGCATGCTATGGTCCATGGGGTCACGAAGAGTCGGACACGACTGAACGACTGAACAACAACAATGAATTAATTGGTAAATTTTGTGGGATTCACTTTAACATACTCTGTTTCAGAATTGTTTGTTCTTGGTGGGTGGAAAGAAGTGTCATGGATTTTTTGTCCTGAAACAGCAGAGGGAGGGACACAATGTTCTCTCTATATTTAAACTTTACTAGACAGTTTGAGACTCACTGACCATCTACAAATAGAGAAAACATCTGCATTTGTTCAGAGAAGGTAACACAGCTTAGTTCTTCTCAGCATGTTCAGTGATAATCATGAATATATTTGTTTTCAGACAAAGGACCAGACAAAAGCAAAAGGATATATGGATGATTCTAAAAGGAGGGCATTTTGAAAGGACACAGAAGTAACAGACAAAATATTGTTCTCGAATTGAATGTGCATGCTATCCTGACTTTGAATAAATAAGCTCCCACACAAACACCTACAAGAAAAGCTTGCCTTCTGAGATTGTTCAAAAAGTTCATTTGCACAAACTCTGGGGAACAAAAAATGCTGGTTGTTTTCCTTAAAAAATCAAAACCCACACATTATGAAATCTGAAGAGTGACTCAAAATACATATGAAGCTAAACCCAGATAAACAACAGGAAATGCACTAAAAATCCTTGCAGACAGCAGCTGAATTGCCAGCAATTTTCTAATATGCATTCATTTTATCCAAAGGATTTATTGGGAAGGAACAGGAAAAGTTATGACAGTTCTATGATTTTCTCATCGTTGTGCATTTAAATTTATTTCTTTTTAATCTTCTCAGTCCTGTGGAAATAAAGACAGAGACACATAGACAGACCAGCAGGTAGGCACACGCGCACGCACACACACTCTACAACAGGTAGCTTTGAAGCTTTCAAACACATGTAAGAAAGCTGCTTCTGGACAGAAAACTCAGAAACTGGACTAGAAAGCGTTATTTGTAGGGCCTGTGTTTCTTAACAAATAGAAACTAAACTTTGCTGGATTCAGGCAGAGTTTCCAGGGTTTGTGGAGCAGCAATAACAATTTTACAGAACTAGTTTATAGTTTTCCTTTTAACTGAGCTCTCAGGCCACTTATGTGACAGATTCTCTCCCAACACACAAACTCACTTGTGCGCACAGAAAGAGTCGGAATACGCTATTATATGCTGTGTTTGGTAAAACACATCAACTTGAAAGGAAAATATGACAAAGAAAAAGCACGGCCGCGCCAGCTCATGTCATCTGGGAAACTGACGGCATCTTTTGGCTTTCACAAATGGTGAACGACCAGTGATAAAGCCGGCTCCAAACCTGGCTTCCTCCCTACTACCCCAAAGGGGACTTTGAGATGTCTTTCTATGAGAGAAAGAGGGAGATTGGCACATGGCCAGGCTGATTCATTGGTTGAATTAAAGTTACTTTTTGTTAGTATCTGTAGAAGTCACAGAATGTTGAGATATAGAATATATGTATGTGGAGAAGACTTAGAACAAACAAACCAGGCTGTTGAAGAGAGGGCAGGCTGAAGACATTTTGTTGTCTAAGATGAAGAACAAAATGTCTTATAAGTACAGGGGCTGACTGGACTGGCAGTTGCATCTTACTTTAACACCGGTGATGGGACAGTGTCCTTCACCATACTTGAGGGACAGCAGGCTAGATTAGGGAGTGCAGGGTGGGCAGGCTGGCACACCCAGCAATAGCCTTCACCATCTCCCCAAAGCTCACCAACCCACCACCCAAGCAACTGCTCCCAGAGGTCCCAGTGATAGGGCCAGACCTGAATGAAGGAGACTGTTGCTGGACAATACATTGAAATATCCTCAGGATGTAATAAATAATCAGTAAATTACTCTATGCTCCAAGGACTCAAATTATTAGGGTATTTCTATGTGGAACTCTGCAAATTCTTAGGAAAAGATCTCTAATAGGACCTTTCCATAACAAAATTTCCAAAAGATAATTTTTTTAAAATTAACAAAATCAGCATCGGGGATATGCAGCTTCCCACAGGTGTTGAAAGAGAACTCAGGAGGAAAGAGGGATGGAAAATGTGCTTTTTGATTTTTTTTTTCTTGCAAAGGCTGGTTGCAGAGATCACTTGCAGGCACAGAAGTTCCAATGTGCATATCAGCCTCCTCCAACCTGGTGCCCTCCAGATATTTTGGACTACTACTCCCAGCATTCCTGGCCATTGGCCATGCTACCTGGGACTGATGGGAGTTGAAGTCCAAAACATCTGGAGGGGACCAGGTTGGGGAAAGGCCAGCAAATATGAAAGGTCAAGGATGTTTCAACTCAGTCCAACTAGGGGCTATACATGTGGTTCATTTAGTCCTGTTTAGCTTCAGAGCCTATACCAATTGGGCTCGAGACATCCCAGTGGGAAACCAAGCCAGGTCCAAGCAGGAAAACAACACCAGCTTCAGAAATAAGACAAAGTCCAAGTTCAGAAAATACTCTATGACCTAACTTTAGAAAGTAAAGGGTTAAAATTATTTGCAAGTTAATGCATTAAAGCTAAAGTCTAAGAGTCTAATCTAATCATGGGACCATCTACATCCTTGGGTAGATGGTCCCATGAAGAACAGAGGAAAAGCAGTGAGAATACGAAGTGAAGAACTGAAATTGAGCTCTTGTTCTGGCAAGGGGCAAGCGATGAGGCAACTATCTTCCAATCAAAAATGAGGTGCATGGGTGGTAAGACCACCCATTTACCAGTCAGAACCGAGGTGCATATCCCCCAACAATTTCACATTTTGTGACCATTTTATGACATCTCTGGCATTAATGAATTAATCTGAATTATTAATTAATCTGAATTATTAATGGATTAATCTGAGATTTCTACAAAACGGTGCTGAAGGCCTACCATCTGGGCAGTTATTTTGATTGATGTCTTTTTCCCTAGTACGTCTTCTTCCAACCTACGGCCATTTCTGGTCATCTACGCCTCTTCCCAATCATTGCTCGTGCTTGTTGTTCTGGCTCCTCAAACCAACAGGCGTCGAATGAGGATCTTCTGCAGTGTTCCTTATCAGTGCAGGTGCACAACACAAGCTAGTCAGGAAAAGGTTTCCCCCCCTAACTGGTATCTGAACCTGCATCAGTTCTCCTGTCCCTCCACTCATTATCAGCAGCTCTGCAAATGCAGCTCACAGTGACCTTGCGATTGCTCTGCAAAAGCCGTTTGCAGAAGGCAGCTACATTTTTCCTTGTCTTTTCAAAGCCAGTTCTTTAAAGAGAGGTATTATAACGTCATAACATTATTTAGCATAAAATCACAATTTCAGAGGCTTCTATACTGCAATGCATGATATGTGGGGCTGCCTTCAAAAATGGTCCGGGAACTTCAGCTGGTCCAAAATAGGGTTGTGAGACTATTAACTGGGACTGGCCAACGTGGCAGTACTTTAGAAATGGCTGCCAGTCCATTTCTGGGCCCAATTCAAAGTGCTGGTATTAACATTCAAAGCCCTAAATGGCTTGGGGCCAGACTATCTGAAGGATCATCTCCTTCCATATGTACCTGCCCAGACCCTAAGATCATCTTCCATGGTCTTTCTTCAGGAGCCCCTACCAAAGGAAGTGAGGCAGGTGGATACCAAGAAGAGGGCCGTTTCTGCTGTGGCACCCGAACTGCAGAATGAACTTCCCAGAGAGACTAGCCTGGCACCTACTTTGTGCTCTTTCTGGCACCAGGTGAAGACCGTTTTATTTTTCCAAGCATTTAGTCTTTTAGCTCTGTTTTTTAAAAAATCTGTTACTGTATTTAAATTTCTGCATTGCTGCTAGGTTTTACTGTGGTTTGTAGTTTTATATTGTAGTTTTAAGATTTTACATTTTATATTGTATTGTATGATGCATTTTGTGGTTTTAATCGTTGTGAACTGCCCAGACAGCTTCAGCTATTGGGCAGCATAGAAATTTATTCATTTACTCATTCATTTATTAAATTTCTTAATCACCCATCTGGCCGGTCACCTGGCCACTCTGGGCAATGGACAGCAATACAGTTTTAAACAATAAACTGCTACATTAAAACATCATGTTATAAAAATACCCTAACCCAACTCAAATGCCTGCCTGAAAAACCACTTTTTGCATGGCAGAAGCTCATTAAAGAGGGGGCATGGCGGAGTTCCCTAGAGAGGGAGTTCCACAGAGTGGGGGCCACTACAGAGAAGGCCCTCTCCCTCCTCCCCACCAGTCTAGCTGTCCTGGCTGATGGGAAAGAGAGAAGGCCATCCGAGGCTGATCTTGTTGAGCGGCCTGTCTGGTGTTGCTGGAGGTGCTCCTTAAGATAGGCTGGGCTGGAACCATATAGAGTTTTAAAGGTCAAAACCAACACTTCGAATTTTGCCCGGAAAACAACTGGTAACCAGTGCAACTCCTTCAGCACCGGACTGATGTGATCACACCGGCGGCTGTCTTTAATCAGGTGAGCCGCCATGTTCTGCACCAGCTGCAGCTTCTGAACCATCTTCAAGGGTAACCCCATGCAGAGCGTATTACAGTAGTCTAGACAAGAGGAGACCAGGGCATGTACTACCGACGGGAGCAGATGGTCAGGAAGGTAGGGGCGCAGCTGCCATATCAGATGGAGTTAATTATTAATTAATTAATGGGTCAGAGGTCTGGAATATACAACTGGGGTCTTTTAGGGGGTCTTTTAGTAGGTCTCCCCAAAACCCTCATTCAGACCATTCAACCATTGCAGATTAAATTAGCCATCTGCAGTTTGACGTAGCCTCTTCAGTCTCTTGTTAGCAAATTTTTAAAACCTTTTTCACTGTCAGATTAACACATGTGGGACCATCTATGTGGAACCTTTTGTTTTTTTTAATCTAAAATCCTGTTGACCAGCTGTTCAAGGGGAGAAGTGCCCTCTTTCTTTCCCACAAAACAGTTGATTGGTGGGATTTTATTTTTAAAAGGGCTGTGCAACTGCAGACACAGCAACTGCGCATACTCTATATTGGACTTGATTCACTATATTTCAATAACAATGAGTTTATAGGCACTAATAGAGGACACTGGGCATAATAGAGCAAAATCTTTGCAATTACAATTAAGTCAATTCCCACTGAATTTTTTTTTAATTTACAACATTTGTATACCGCTCCTCTAAAGAGACTCCAGAGCAGTGAACAATAAAAGATAAAAGAATTAAGAGGATAAAAAGAATAATACACCATATTGAAATTATTGTTTTTAAACAGAGTGCCAGTAAACACTGTAGCTGGTCAGTCAAGGAAGGCTTCCTGGAATAGAGCTGTTTTCAGGAGGTGCCGGAAACAAAACAGTGTTGGCGCCGGCCTGACCTCCAGAGGCAGGGAGTTCCACAGAAAGGGGGCCACCACACTGAAAGCTCTTCTCCAGGTGGACTCTAATCAGACCATAGGTCCATGTGGAACCACCCATGCCCTCTGATGACCTCAGTGACTGGGCAGGTTGGTAAGGGAGAAGGCATCCCGGTCCCAAGTTGTTTAGGTCTTTGTTCACTAGTACCAAAACTTTAAACCTGTCTTAATAGCGAATAGGCAGCTAGTGCAGTTCCCTCAGATGAAAAGAGTCAGTGCCTGACAACATCCAAGCTGGTGTATTCTGCATTAGCTCCAGCTTCCAGAGCAGCCTTAAGGGCAGCCTACATAGAGCACATTGCAGTAATCCAGTCTTGAGGTTACTAATGCCTGTACCACTGTGGCCAAGCTATTCCTGTCCATGAGAGACCGAAGCTGGCGAACCAGCCAAAGCTGATAAAAGGCACTCCGAATGGCCTCCAGCAACAGTGATGGAACTAGCAGTACCCCCAAACTACAGACCTGATCTTTCAGAGGGAGTGCAACCCCATCCAGAACAGGCAATGCGCTTATCTCCAGGGCTTGAGAACCATTCACTCACAGGGCTTCCATCTTGCCAGGATTCAGTTTCAGTCTATTGGTACGTTACTGAGTTTAGGCACTGATCCAGGACTTGCATAGCCTCTCCTGATTCAGAAGTCACAGGGAGACAGAGCTGTGTGTCATCAGTGTACTGATGGCACTTGGCTCCAAATCCTCTAATGACCACTCCCAGCAGCTTCATATAGATGTTAAACAACCTTGGAGACAAAACGGTACCCTGTGGAACCCCATAACTCAATTGTCAATGGGCTGAGGAATGGTCACCCAATGTTAACCTTTGAAATCGGTCCTGTGGGTAGGGCTGGAACCACTGTAACACAGTGCCTCCAGTGCCCATCCCATGGAGTTGATCCAGGAATATACCATGGTCAATCAAAAGCCAATGAAAGATCGAGCAGAATTAACATTCTTCCTGTCCCTCTTTTGATAGAAGTCATCCATCAGAGAGACCAAGGCTGATTCAGTCCCATAACCAGGTTGAAACCTGGATCGGAATGGGTCTAGATAATCACAATCCTTCAAGAGTCTCTGCACTTGTTCCACCACAACCCTCTCCAGTACCTTCCCTAAGAAAGGGGTATTTGCAACTAGGCGGTAGTTGTCTAATACTGTTGGGTCCAGAGTGGACTTCTGCAGAAACGGTCACACTACTGCCTCCTTAAGGACAGCAGGAACCACTCTTTCCTGTAAGGAAGCATTCACCACACCCTGGACCCCCCCGGTCATACCCTGTTGGTTATCTTTTATTAGCCAGGAGGGGCATGGATCGAGAAGGCATGTGGTCAGTCGCATTGCTGCAAGTACCTTGTCCACGTCATCAAGCCACAGCAACTGAAACTGATTACACAAAATTGGGCATCAGACACCTCAGCTGGAACTGCGTTAACAACAGTATCAAGTTTGCTGCAGAGACAAGAGATTTTGTCCTCAAAGTTTGATGCAAAAATGTCACAGCAGGTCCTTGAGGGGGCCAGGGCCACATTTGCTAGGAGGATGTTAACAGCTCCCAGACCACCCGGAAGAGCTCTGCTGGATGGCTACTTGAAGATGCAATGGAGGCAGCAAAATAAGCCGTCTTTGCTGCCCGCACCACCATGCAATAGGCACAATTATGTGCTCTAGAGAAATCCATGGGACTTCAGTTAGCTACATCTCCCATTCCATCCTTTTCAGTGGAACTTACCGCAACTAATCTTAGTTGGAGTGTGTCCATTGGGAATAAAATGAGACAAGCTTGAATTCAACAGTTTACACAGTGAGTCTGTAGACTGACAGTCCAAGGGGCATGTAAAGAGAGGAATCTTCCTTGAATGTAAGGCTGTGATAAATGATGTGGTGCTCTTGAAATATATCAACAAACTTAGTTTGGGCTAGTGCAGAAGACAAAGTGGAAGAAAGAGTTTTGATAGTTTTGTTTCAGTTTATGAAAAATGGATTTCTGGGGCTAAAGGCATCTGATTAGAAGGCCCATTTCGGTTCAGTTTTATGCCCTATAACTAAGGAAGCTGGGATACATAGGATAAAAGACAAAATAATTTGCAGTCCTCTTCCAGCAGCTGTTTTTGAACTAAATTATACCACAACAGTCTTAAAATGACTTAAATTTAAGTGGTTCAAGAAGCTTAGCAATATATGATCAATGGCAAATTGGGTTTGAATATCTGAGGGAGAGAGAGAGAAACCGACATGCTTACACTCAGAAGCAAACTTAAACTGGCTGGTTCAATATGGAAATAAACTAAAAGCTACTGAAATGCAAGAAAGCAAAGTGGCTGTCTGATGAGGCTTTACAAGTAGCTGAGGAAAGAAGGGAAGCGAAAAGCAAGGGAGAAAGGGGAAGATATATCCAATTGAATGCAGAGTTCCAGAGGACAGCAAGGAGAGACAAGAAGGCCTTCTTAAATGAACGATGCCAAGAAATCGAGGAAAACTACAGAATGGGAAAGACTAGAGATCTTTTCAAGAAAATCGGAGATCTCAAGGGAACGTTTTGTGCAAAGGCGGGCATGATAAAGGACAAAGAAGGCAGGGACCTAACAGGAGCAGATGAGATTAAGAAGAGGTGGAAAGAATACACAGAAGAACTGTACAGGAAAGATCTGAATGTCCCTGATAGCCATGATAGTGCGGTCACTGAACTTGAGCCGGACATCCTCGAGAGTGAAGTCAAGTGGGCCTTAGGAAGCATTACTAACAACAAAGCTAGTGGAGATGACAGTATTCCAGCTGAGCTGTTTAAAATCCTAAAAGATGATGCTGTTAAAGTGCTGCACTCAATATGCCAACAAATTTGGAACACTCAACACTGGCCACAAGACTGGAAAAGGTCAGTTTACATTCCAATTCCAAAGAAGGGCAATGCCAAAGAGTGTTCAAACTACTGTGCAATTGCGCTCATTTCACATGCCAGCAAGGTGATGCTCAAAATCCTACAAGCTAGGCTTCAGCAGTATGTGAACCGAGAACTACCGGAAGTACAAGCTGGATTTAGAAGAGGCAGAGGAACTAGAGATCAAATCGCCAACATGCGATTTCGCTGGATCATGGAGAAAGCAAGAGAATTCCAGAAAAACATCTATTTCTGCTTCATTGACTACGCTAAAGCCTTTGATTGTGTGGATCACAACAAACTCTGGCAAATTCTTAAAGAGATGGGAGTACCAGACCACCTTACTTGTCTCCTGAGAAACCTGTATGAGGGTCAAGAAGCAACAGTAAGAACCGGACATGGAACAACCGATTGGTTCAAAATTGGGAAAGGAGTACGACAAGGCTGCATACTGTTGCCCTGCTTATTTAACTTATATGCAGAGTACATCATGAGAAACGCCGGCTTGGATGAATCACAGGTTAGAATTAAGATTGCTGGGAGAATTATCAACAACCTCAGATACACAGACGATACCACCCTAATGGCAGAAAGCGAAGAGGATCTCAAGAGCCTCTTGTTGAGGGTGAAAGTGGAGAGTGCAAAAGCTGGTTTGAAACTCAACATTAAAAAAACGAAGATCATGGCATCTGGCCCCATCACTTCCTGGCATATAGAAGGGGAAGGAATGGAAGCAGTGACAGATTGTATTTTCTTGGGCTCCAAGATCACCGCAGACGGTGACTGTAGCCATGAAATTAAAAGACGCTTGCTCCTTGGGAGGAAAGCTATGGCACACCTAGACAGCATAGTAAGAAGCAGAGACATCACCTTGCCGACAAAGGTTCGTATAATCAGAGCTATGGTTTTCCCAGTAGCAACGTATGGCTGTGAGAGCTGGACTATTAGGAAGGCTGAGCGCCGAAGAATTGATGCTTTCGAACTGTGGTGCTGGAGAAGACTCTTACGAGTCCCCTGGACTGCAAGGAGGTCCAATCAGTCAATCCTAAAGGAAATCAACCCTGAGTGCTCATTGGAAGGACAGATAGTGAAGCTGAAGCTCAAATATTTTGGCCACCTAATGTGAAGAGAAAACTCTCTGGAAAAGACCCTGATGCTGGGAAAGATTGAAGGCAAAAGGAGAAGGGGACGGCAGAGGATGAGATGGCTAGATAGCATCACCGATGCAATTAATATGAACTTGAGCACACTCCGGGAGAGAGTGGAGGACAGGAAGGCCTGGCGTGCTATGGTCCATGGGGTCACGAAGAGTCGGACACGACTTAACGACTGAACAACAACAACAACTGACAAAGAATGCTGGAGAGAGTTGGATAGTCTTAGAATAATAAGAAAGAGAACTTCTTCCCCAATGACAAAATCTATTATAATTATTCCTGTTTCTCCTGTTTTCCCATTTGCCCTGGTGAGACATAGCAGGTGTGGCAGAGAACTGAAAGCTGTTGAATTAAGAGAAGATCAAGTGTAGCAAATCAGTTTGGTATGACCAGAGGTTCTCAGCATAATCTAGCAAACCTTTGGCGAGAGACGTTTCCCCTCCCCTTTCTTAACAACAGTTGCAGCTGTTGTTCTGATTCAGATGGAGAGAAAAAATAATAATTCTGGCAACTGGGCCCATCAGCGGTCAGAGTAAGCACTGGGAATTGCTGAATCATATTGTGAGGTTATAAAATACTAGGAAATGGAAAAGCTGTTGCTACTCTGAGAACGCCTACTTTTCAGAAATACAGAGCTACAACAGGGCTTCACGTTTGCCCTGGGCTTTCTCCTCTGATTTCCCTTGTAGTAACCCTCTGCCCTGCCACCCCCTTTCCCCAGCATGGATCGCTTGTGCTAAACCACTGTTTAACACGTGGGGAAGAGAGAGGATAACAAAGAAGTCTGGCATCTTGGGGAAGCGAGCCATGCTGGAAACTGCTAATGGGTAATACTATGGAGAAAGCCTCAACTCTCTCTCAAGAGTTACTTCCAGATCCTCCCACCAAGAAGCTCAGAAAGTGGCATTTTAGCCTTACAGTAGTGAGGTACATTAGGCCAAGAGATAGTGACTTGGCCAAGGACATCCAGCAAGCTTCCAAACTGACCAGGGATTTGAACCTGGGCTTCTAACATCAACACCTTCATGTCAGACCCTCTGCATTGTAGTATGTGATCCAGCAAGATGATAGGTGTGTGTACCTATCGGCTAAATATTTTCTTTGTGACAGGCAGGATCCAAATATAACTCGTAGATAAAGAACACACACACAGGCCCCATCTACACAAGCCTTTTACTCTGGGGTGGCTGTATGTCGAGGTCCTTTGGGACATACAACGCAGTTGCCACTTCACAGCCATCCATGGTTTTCTCCCAGAAAATGCGGATTTCCAAGGAGGTGTTTTGCTGCGATGTTTTTGGTTTGCTGAGGGTTTTCCTGTGGTTGCGAGCTGTCTGTCCCTTCCCCAAACCAACTTCACATTTTGTGGTGGATGTGTTGTACGCGTGCGTAGTGCTTGCGTCATTCTGTGATGCCCCTTTATCCCCCCATCCCTTCGCAGCTGCGCAGTTACAGAGGCACAGAGAGGCGTTTTCATTTATTTAATCACACTTTCGCACATTTTTGCAGCTTTGGATCTTCGCAATGGTTGCTTTTGGACTCAGTGCCCAATGGCCGGGGGGGGGGGGTGTCTTGGGGGAGGACCAAATTCACTCCGGCCACCATTTTGGAGTGATAGGTAGGCATGTACCTCTCACACCTTGAGTGAGTGCGAATCATCACGATAGCCTCAGGCTGGGGAATTGCCAAAATGTTGGCATGGAAATTAAGGAGTACAGATCACCCACATTTTGCCTAACAAGGGACAGACACAACAGAACCCCTAAAATACAAAACAGCCACTAAAATATTGTACCCCCACGCTCATGGGCTTCCTCAGCTACGCATTAACATATAATGGCAAAAAAAGAGGGCATGGAGGTGTCTGTTGGGGAATCCCGCAGTAAATCGCGAGTGTATCGCAGCAGATGCTAATTCAAAGCTGCAATGCTTCGCAGTTGCAACAGAGTGAAGGGTGAAAGTGGTGCCATGTAGATGCCCCCCCACACACACACACTCACAGAGAAACACACAGACACACACTTTGGACTTCCTTAGTATTCTTTGTGTACTAGCCACTGCGAGGACAAGCCCCATGTCTTTTGAATTCACGGCATATTTTAAAAGCATGTTTAGGTTCATGGGGGTGGGGAATTGCTGAAAGTGAAAAAGAAACACAGATCTGGCAGGAGTGCACCCCTGGATCACATCATTTCTCTTGGCAAATATTTTATAGCGCAGTGAGCCATATAAATTTCAGTAAATCTTGGAAACAGATACAAGTACAGAATAGAAACCACAGCAATGAAGTCAGCACAGACGGAAACTTGGTGTGAGCATTTTGAACATTTGGCCTCTCCGGAGGGGATATACAGTCTTGACAATCAATAATTGCCTTTAAAATCCAGCTTTTCTGTACAAAACTGTTGCTAGAAATTGTGTCTGGCCTTTCAAACAGAATATTTCCAGAAAAAAAAAACATTATTTAGCTTTTCCAAGAGTTGGACTGCCCAATCTGGTTCCTGATAGTCATTATCAAAACTCCTAGTGGAATTGAAGTAAATGCAATGGAATGTAAGAGACAAAGTTGGTTGAGGAGAAAATGCCAAAGCATCAACTGCTATTGCTCCAGTGCAAAGTCCTACAGAACTGTCAGATAGAAAGCATCACTCTTGGCAAATGCCTACAATACTTTCTGTTTCTAAATCTCTATATACAATGACATATCCAAAGAAGAGGGAACATGGTGGTATGCTCTGCACTCATGTGAAGAAATTATCTCTCTGCTAGGAGTCAACGTAACAGTACAAACCTGAATGTTTGTTCTTCTTTCTGTACACGTAATACGACAGATGCACTACTAATCAGTCACCTCAAACCCTGTTCTATTTCTGCCTCCCCTAAAAGATCACATCATAGTTACTCAACAGGATGAATACAGATCACCAGGCTGGCTCCTGTGTTAAACAAATACCTCGCAAGAGGTTCACATACCAACTTTCTCTCTAATCTGGTTTGTTTGTTGTTTCAGTCAACGTATCTTTGCTGTGTAATGCCATGGAAATTCACAAGTAATCTAGAGTTAGGTAATGTGTCTCCAAACACCGGAGCTCACAAACATCTGAGCTGGTTCATACAATGTACTCTCTATCCATGCGAGGACGCTTGGCATTCCTTGGGTACACGCTCATGTGGACAAATGTGACATGCGATCTCAGCTATGCCGTTGAATCAATAAATATTTTATAGAGTGATGAGCCGTATGGATCTCAGTAAGTACAGGAAGCAGAGGCAAGAACAAAGTAACAAAAGCCACAACAATGAACAGTGTCAGGGTTGCCTCTGAGAACAGGGCTCAGATTCTGAAGAGGAATTGCAGAAGGTGGAGGAGGAGATTTCCCAGGCTTGTCCAGAGGTAGAGTCACAGACTTCTCAGGTTTCAAAGGCCCAGCTGGAGGGAGAGGGCCTCTCTTCACACACCCCTGTGAGAGATAGCGAACCGGGAGAGGTGGGGCTTGGAGAGCCTGGCATTCTTAGATGCCAGGCACATACGCAGAGCCAAGAGAGAAATGGCAGGGCAGAGCTTAGACGGTCTGCCCGATTGGCCCGGCGCGAACAGCGGCTCTTAGAGGCCTCATGAGAGAGAGGGAGATCCCCCACCCCCACCCTTAAGTTAGGACAGTCTTTTCTTCAAACAGTGGGCAACTTTCGTAGCTTTCCTTTGAACTCCCTGAAGGCATTTCTTTTGTAGACTGTGAGTCACTGACCATTTGCATCTGTATGACCCACTGAAGTAGTGGAGTAAAAGCCGAGAACTGAAGCCTCTTGTCTGTGTTTTGATTTGGGTTCTGAAGTTTACAGCAGGGGCAAAAGGGAATCCTGACAAACAGCATGACAGATATTCCTTAAAAAGTGCCTTGATGTGGGTTTTTTTTCTCCCACTTGGCTTCCTCCTGCCTTAACAATGCTTCTGAAAGATGTACTTATCAGTGATTGGGTCTTCTGTCTTTTACCTCCCCCCGTGCTTCAGGCAGGATATCTGCCTTCTTTTTCTCTTAACTTTTGCTCCGTTTGCCTTTACACACAATTTTGAAAGAGGTGGAAAAATCGTTTACAGGGAAGGAAGCAGGGTGGCCATTGTACACAGCCAACAAATTGTACTTCTGCCCCCCAAAGAACCTATTTTTCCAAACCTAATTATTGCCCAAGCCTGGTTGTTGGGAAAAGATTGCAACTGTGACCAAAATGCCATGAATGAACTTCCACAGTGGCTCTACCCCTTAAAGTATGGATGGTTGGATAGACCCCAATTTCATCCAAAGCTGAAGCTCTGACTGTGACACTAAGGGCTGCTTCACACAAGGCTTTTACTGTGCACTCATGGTGGGTCACTCACAGAAGTTTGCAGATCCTTTTCATGACGTCGTCAACCTCCTGGGCACATCCAGGGGTTTTTGAACTTTATCCCTCTTTTCAAAAGATCAGAGATAATGCACTGTTTAAATGTAAATCCACTTTACTGGCAGTGTGCAATTCAACTGTTCCACTATAACCACAGCCTGGGAAGAAGAAGCCATTGGGCCAGAGCAGGAAAATCACAACTACCCCTTTTTTGCCCCCTGCCCCTCCTCCAGCATGTCTGCCTGTTGACCTGGGCTGGGAGGAGAGTTTTCTTGGCTGGGCTAGGAGAGGCTCAAAGGGAACGCAGGGGAGGAAGAAGAAGACAGCGACCCCTCATGTAAACAAATGAAGCCCCGTGCCGTTTTGCAGAGGGAGAGAAAGAATGAGAGGGAGTGAGAGAGAGATTTGGATCTGTCAGGAGACCCACGGATTCGCAGATTGCTCCTTTGCTCTCTGCCCCGAGGCTGTAGAGAACTTGTAGCCTGTGTCAGCCCATGTAAGGAGCCAATCTTTAATCCCGCATAGAAACTGGAAGCAGAAGCCCCAGTAAATTGTGGAATAAAAAGCCTGGTGTGGTGAAGCCCTAAGATTGCAGTGGTTGAGACAAATTGTCCCAGCAACAATGGCTGAGAGCTCCCAGTGGACAGACATGGCAATAATACTATCGCAGTGATTTTGCCAGACTCCCTTCAGCATCATATGGGTGTTTGCCAATGCATATTGCATGACTGTTAGGTAGGGATGGCGGAGAAATCCACCATGGACGCCAATGAGGCCGGATTCTTTAGAATACGGCCCCCCGAAGTCCGTGGCGAAACGGACTACTCCCCCCCCGAAATTCTCCCCAGACGGACCCTACCTGCTGCCCTGTCCACTGCCATCCATCCACTGCCATCTGTCCACTGCCCCAGACTGCTGACGCAAATGGCGTCCGGCATAGCTGACGCCATTTGCATCCCTGCTCTTTTCAGTGATAGCCTATGTAAATATTTACGTAGCCTATCACTGAAAAGAGCAGGGACGCAAATGGTGTCAGCTACGCCAGACGCCATTTGCATCCACAGCCTGGCAGCAGACAGACGTCCGGCTGCGGACGGGCCCGGCCGGCGGCTCCGCGGACTCACCGTGGAGCGGAGTCGGCCAGGGAGGATTCCGGGGGGAGTGACGGATCGCCTCCCCCCACCCCACGGTTGCCCGAACTGGAACAGGGTGAGGATTTCATACACCCCTACTGTTAGGTATAGAACAGATATTACATACAAAAGAAGCAATTTTTTTTTTAAATGAAGGTAATGGAGATGATAGAATTTTAGTCTCCCAAGTCTGACTTGATACTAGTGAAATTTAGGGATGTACGAAACACTTACCTGGTTTCGTCCAGGGACATCCGCGGTGGGGGTGAGGCGCTGTGTTCCTCCCCCCCGGGATCCTCGACCGGCTGGCTGTGCTCCGCTGCAGCTCTGTGGAGCAGCCGGCCAGGCCCAGGCCAGAGCTGTCCACAGCCGGATTCCGGCCGTGGAGGGCTCTGGGTAAAAAAACAAAAAACAAAAAACCGCGTACACAAATGGCGGCGGCTACGGCCGCCGCCATTTGCGTTCCTTATTTTTGGCCATCTTAGTCTATGTAAATATTTACGTAGACTATTACGGCCAAAATAAAGGGGAACGCAAATAGCGCCCGCTACGCTATTTGTGTTCCAAATAGCGCCCGCTACGCTATTTGTGTTCCAGCCAAAAATAAGGAACGCAAATGGCAGCGACCATAGCCACCGCCATTTGCGTACGTTTGTTTTTTAGCCTGCCGTGATAGGCTACGTAAATTCTTACGTAGCCTATCACGGCCTCTGCAGGGACGCAAAAGGCGTCCCTGAGTTAGTTGTGATAGGCTACGTATGTATTTACGTAGCCTATCACGGCATGAAAGAGGAAGCGAATGGCAGCTGCAGGGCAGCCGCCATTCGCAAGTCGGTGCCAACGGGAGCAGGTAAGTACTCCATTCCGCACTATTTTCATGGGGTGGGGGCTTCGTGCCGCCTGACTTTCGTGGGTTGGGGGAGGCGGGGGCTTCGTTCCGCGATGCATTTCGGGGGGCCGAAAGCCCTTGCATTTGGCCTCACCGAGATCCGTCACGGAATTCTCTGACATCCCTAGTGGAATTACCTTATATTTAAACAGGTCTTACAGAATAGTGGATCAAATTTTAGGGCAAATCTCTGAAAAGCAATATACATATTGTATGCACAGGGTTCTGAATGTGAAATCAGGGTTCCTATTCACTAGATGCCCCAAACAAAATTAGTAGAAATTGATGATGAATGAAATACATGCCGTCAAGAACAGAGCAGCATTATAAATTAAGTTTGATAGCCGGGTTGAATGGAAATTATTGCCTGTAAGAGCCTAAACAATCTGGACAGAATTATTGCTGAGTATCTTGTTACACATCAGATGTCTGGAATGTATATTACGCAAGGATCATTTTTCATTTGTTTTGGATCTGAGTTGCTATGCTTTGTCTTCCTATTAAACAATCACATATACATTTCATTCCCGTTTTATATCCAGATACCAGCTGTTGATAACATTCTTTATATGTCTATAGGGTTGCTATATTTTGAGAAAAATCTATATTCTTAAGTCTTCAAAGGCATCTCTTTTTGTGAGGTAAAGCACATCTAGAATTGCCTGACTTTTCATGCTGCTTCTCATTTCCCCATTAAAAATTATCTCTCTGTTCATCTATCCAAAACACTTTCAGTACACATCTTCCAAAACACTTCACACACTTTCAGAGCAAACCATCAATGGGCACAACAGAGAAAGAGTGAAGGGAGCCATAGTCAATGAAACCTAAACATTCAGCTCTCCTTGTTAGTGCCATTGGTTTCAATGCCTCCCTTTGGCTGGATGGCTTCAGGCCCTGCCCATGATATCAGGGGTGGGACCTTGCCTCCTGAGGTCACTGGGTCCCCAGCTAGGGAGCTGGCTTTGCTCCTCCCTCTGTGTGATCTCAGGACCCCACCAGCTACTGGAAGCACCAGGTGACTGGGAAGTGGTTGAGCACTCAGTCACCCATGCACCCTCCCTCCTTCCCTCCAGTGATGAGGCAGTGCTTTGGGGAGGAGGGGCAGGCTCCCATCTCTACACCAGCCTAACATCCTGCATTTCAAACGGGATTTCTGCTTCTGTTTTAAATGCAGGATCACCACTGACTCCCTTTACACGAGCTTCCTTCCCCCCTCCTTCTCCCCATATCCGAGTCTTCCATTATCTTTTATTGATCTCGCTCCTCTTCTTGCCACTTTAACTCTTTTCACGGAAGAAACTGAAGCAGAACACAATGGGATAATTTGATAGCTCATTATCTGCGATCTATTTAAAAACAGAACAAAGGGCATTTAGTGCAGGAGATGCCTTGGATGTTCATGGCGTCATGTAAAGAGCTCACAAACATCCGTGAAGGAGCCATCTCAATCGCAGGATAACAGCTCAGTGTGAAGGAGCCCTTTGCCTCTTGCTCTATTTATGTAAATGAACATACACACACACACACACACACACATATAATGCTGCCTTGAGAGGGT
This sequence comes from Heloderma suspectum, assembly GCF_057233095.1. Lineage (NCBI taxonomy): Eukaryota > Metazoa > Chordata > Lepidosauria > Squamata > Helodermatidae > Heloderma > Heloderma suspectum. The sequence goes on from NC_139464.1 coordinate 106,479,926, forward strand.
TTCACCTCGAACTATTTTTACATAGTGTGTGTGTATTTTATTTATACACACACACACAAACACTTTAATGAGACTCATGAAAGTTGACTGTACATCAGCAAAACATATTACACATAAACCATGTGTGCATTTGCTAGACTTCATTGTCCTTATTTCAAATTAACTTGATGTGGCCTTCAAAGAACACATTTGCCACCTACCTACAAATACCTGAATCACAGAGTTACTTGAGTAGTAGGACCAGCAAGGTTTTTGCCTGTAAGGAACAGATACACACTCTGGGCAACTAGCTTAACTTCAATGCTGATATATTGCAGTTTATTAAGGCCTACAACCAATCAATGTTGGAGTTGTGGCGAAACAGACATATTTGGAACTAAATTCACAGCAAAGGCCACTGTTGAGATCTACGTGTTTAAAGGTTGCCCAATGGCTGATGAAGCTGTTCCCACTTGTCAGCTACAGTACAAACACAGTTATGTTGTCCTGGTTAAAACAAAGCAAAGACAAAACAACTTACCAACTGTGATGTTTCCTGTTTTAGTCTGAATGGTTGTATCACCTGCAAGAAAATTGTAAAGGGAGTTTGCACCTTAATGTATTACCATGTTTTCATACAGCCCAATAAAATAGCATGGCGAATTAGCAGGTACCAAGTGGTCTTGAAACTAACTATAAATGGACTTAGGCTGCAACCGTGTATCTCCTTACCCGAGAGTCTGCTCCACTGAGCTGAATGGGACTTACTTCTGAGTATACATGTACAGGATTGCACAGCTAAGTATTTCTTCTTTGCAACGCACTGATCCACACACAACCAGAATGAAATGCCATCTATGGGCTATATCGCTTAATATTTACAGAGGTTGTGTACATGAAAATAACCAATAATAATATTTCCTCCCCAACGCAAACATGGAAAGCAAGCTGTATAAAACTCTTCATGGCTATAAATTAAAGCAAAGCAAAACAAATCCAAATACATTATATGGCAAAGGACCAGTCACGAAATTATTTTTTGTTTGGTCAAAATACAACAAGTTGACATGAGGAAAAATGAGAGTGATTAAAGCCATCATAATCACAACCTCCCTTTTTTGATGCACAGCACACTTCACTGATGGTTCCTAAGTGCATGTGTCACAACAGTGGACAAACACATCACAAAAATACATCTTCCAACTTCTGCTGAATATATTTTCCAGATCGAGCATGTGGAATTACAGCAATATTTTTTTCTGGTCTGTGTCCCTTTCATTTTATTCTACGGAACTGACTGTTGTGTAATGGCCTGCCTGAAGAGTAATTGCAGTTCTGCTACTTGCTTGGCAGATCCTGGGTTGGATTTGGCTCTGGCACTCTTGACTAGTGGTGGGAAGAACAAAGAGGCAGCCCATGCACCCTTACTCTTGACTTCCCCACAATACTTCCGAGGTGCAAAGGCCCTCTGCAGTATGGAGCTCCAAACACCACAGCAGGTTCGACAGCAACAAAGGCAAGCAGCCTGGAATGAAACTATGCCGAAGCAGATCTGCATACCATCCCCCCTAGGTCTCTCAACTGTGCTCTTGAGCAATTCACATGCTTGGGGACGGGGAGGGGGAGGGAGAGAAAGAGAAAGGGAGTTATGCCTATTAACTCCACGCAGTAGCAATGTATGCAAATAATGGGCAAATCATACAAAGTATCAAATATCTGGTGAGATGGCTATGAATCATCGATTTTCAGCATCCTGGCAAAATTTTATACTGCACAACAGCAAGAGCAGTTGAAAAATGCCATTGTTCGGAACGCAAACAAAGAGCTCATCTGTAACTGCCTAGAATCTTGTCTTACCAGGAGCTGAGTTAATGGATCTGTCGAAATGAGCTGACCTAATCCTTGTTTACGCTTGAACAATTCAAACTGTTGCCTGACAGCTGCCCTGGGACATAAAGGGGTTCTTGGGAAACAGGAGACAGAATTCTCACTGAATATACACATCAACCATGCTTGGATGCTCCCTTTTGTCCCATGGGCTCCCACTCATGGTGAGGGCCGGTCATCTTGAAACAGCTTGAAACAGCTGGGGTCCTAGGAAACAGAGGTGGAACTGGAACTCGGCAGTTCAACGTTAACGGGCTAATTGGTGCAAAACATCGCTGCATGCATGGGGCCACATCTGTGGACTGCAGACTTTTGGAAGAGTTTGCATGATATCTCAGCTTACTAAGATGCCAAGTTCTGAATGAGCCATTTGCCTGTGCACATTGCCCCTTTGCTTGTCCCTTCACGTGAGCCAGCAAACAAACCAGACCGTCTTCAACAGACTATAGTTACCTGTTTCATCATATAGTTAACTGCTTTGGACCAAGCCAGGATATTAAACCACAGTCTGAAGTTTCCCAGTTCAGACAAAACAAAAACAGACTTTCCCAGTCAAGAAAAAAGCCAAAAGAAAGTAGTTAATCCAGGGCTTCTGCTTTGCTTGCCAGCTCTTGTGAAGGGGCTGCGTGCAAAGGGGCTGTGAGGAAAGTGCTCGTTCATATCTTGGATTATTAAGCTGACATATGATTGTCCAGACGTGGTCGATGTGCACATTCAGTGAGAAGTCCAAGGAGGCTGATCCAGCCTTAGAAGGTCAAAAGGATGGCCACATCAGCCAGCCAGTGTAGCGGGTAGGGCCAGGCTAGAATCTCAAGACACTGGCCAGTTCTAAACTGAACACTCCAACAAAGTCTGGAGCCCAAATAAGCCTATTGGGCTCCCTGGGCTTGTCCTGCCTCCTCTGGGTCAGATGGAATGGTCCCCGTGCCTGGAATTCTGCATTCTGTTGCTGCTCAGCTAGCTACACTAACATCCTTGCCACCTCTTATTTCCTAGGACGCCAGATGTTTCAAGATGACCAGTCTTCACCATGAGCAGGCGTGGGATGGAGACTGTTGAGGTCCTTGGAGATGCTTCAGGGTTTTATCTTAGGGGGTTCTATCTCAGGTGGATGGGTGATTAGATCCTGGACTGGTATCAGGGTCGTTTCCTGGCACCTGTGTTACCTGTACTACTAGACCTCCCCAGGACTTTTGGACATCTCCTTCCAAATCCATGCCTTGGTAACTGCTGGGGCCATGACACGTTTGGCTCTGTTCATATGGAGAGCCTCCATGTCAGCATCACTCATTACTGGCAGCTGTTGGCACTGGTGTGGAGACACTCTACACAATCAGGGTTCTGAGCCCAACAAGCAGATACAACGGAGAGTCAATTTACATAACTGTTTTCAGTAGGCTGTAACATTTGAGATGGCCTCCAACCTTCAGTTCTAGCCCTAATCCTCCATACAAGCCTCCATCCAGACTGTGCCCCAGTCAGGAGCTTCAGAGAACAGAGGCCTTCAATCTGCGTGCAGCCAACCCGTGCCGAGCCATAGGACTACACGCTGCAGCATCTGCCTAGGCAGTGAATACCCACTGGTGCTACCCACAGCAGGATGGCCGTTAGACCCTCCTGTACAGGAAGAGTTTCCTGTCTCTATTAAGCCTTGCCTGAGCATCAAAGTCTTTCTGACTTCTGGGGCACTACTGGGTATCTTTTGGTTGTCTTTGCCCATCCTGCCTCCTGGTCTGGCCTCCAGTTCTGACTTACTCTTTGTTCCTGACTGCTCCTTGGTTCTGGCTTCTGCTTATTGCTATGTTCCAGTTCCTGGAATGCTCTTCAACTCGTACTTTCTGGCACAAATTCCTGGCTCATCTTAGACTGGTGCCTACAGCTCTGCCCTGATAGTCCCAAGCAAGACTGTTTGCTTTAGAACAGCATATATTCTATTCTTTGCCTTTGAGGAGGGTGGAGTGGGGGGGGTCAAAACCTGCATTTTATGGAAATGCATTTAAGATCTTCTCAAATAAGATTCACTACTTCATACTTAGTTTATGACTTTCTAAAAATTTCCTTAAGAAATGGTAAACATTTTAAGGTCAAAAAAGTTTCCCCAAATCAAATTACAGTATGCTGCTTTGAAAGATGACCTTCCCCAAGAATTGTGTGGTCATATAATTGTTCCATCAGTACCACTACTTAATGAAGCCTGTAATTTTAATGCTAGCCAACCCTTAAATCTAGATACTCTGGGGGAGGGGAAGTCTTAATTCTACCCAAATTGTTTATTTTGCACTAGTGCTGACATCCAGCAAATACGGAGTTTGGGCAGTAGTAATATATTATTGACAGAAGCAATTTAATCTTTCCTTACTTTCTGTTCTTTATGAACAGTAGTCGGAACCATTTTTATGCATGTCCATCTAACTTTTGTTTATCTATGGCTATTAAGCTACAAGCCTAAGCTTTGTGAACAAATTGAGGTCATGTTGGTCCTGGAATATGAATACTACATCTCTCCCTTTACGTTTCTGACTCCTCCGGGATCATTGACAAAAATCGGATTAAGTGCATGGGATGGCTCTGAGAGAAAAGCTCAGTAATCCATCTGGCCTTTAGCCTTAAACTGGGAAGCCAAAAACACAGGAGTAATTAGCAACAATCAAGACGGCCAAAAATACTTAAGGCTCAGTCCAGTTCTATTGCAAGCACAGCACCCACATATGGGAAAATACCACAGAATATAACAGAGCCCCCCGACACCCCTGGGTCTGTGTGTACTTCCCTTACAGGGCCAGCATTACAGGTAGGCACAGTTGGGCAACTGCCGAGGGCCCCCACACCTGAGCAGGATCCACTGACAAGAGTCCCCTGGAGTTGCTCCTCCTTCACCATTGCACTTGCTTGTTCACCTGCCTCTCCCTCTGGCCCAGTGGTGAGGAGAGGAGGAGTAGATGCCTACTCACTCACTGGCTCTCTGCCTGTCAAGCAAGCGAGCGGTAGCAATGATGAGAGAGAAGAGGAACAATAACAGCTGGTGACTATGGTGGTGAGAAGGTAGACCAACTGAACAGGGGGCCCATACCAGCCCTCCCCATACCACTTGATCAATTGCTATGTATAGGATCGGGTTTGTGGCTGCAGAAAGAAGGGTTGAACTCCCTCTGCCTGCATGCTTCAGACCTGGTGGAAGGCACCCCTTCTGACAGCTAGTTTTTTAAAAAAAGAAACTGATGTGGCTGCAATATTAACATAACATGTAGCTAGGCCGTGATTTTGCATACCTTGAGGAAGGCCACATGGGGATGTGAGAGGCTTACAGAGGCTTCTCGTCCTCGTCCCCATCCCATCCCGTCCCCGCTGCCACCAAGAGCTTCTTACACATGCACTGTGCATAATACACAGGGGAGGGGGTGGGTGGGACAGGGCTCAATTACGTCTGTCTTGCAGGCGTGCAGAACCTCTTTCAACCCAAGGGCTGAATTCCATTTCCGGGAAGCTCTTGGGGGCAGCATTCCAGTGGCGGGTGGGGCTAAAGACAAAGAAGCAGAGCCAAAGGCAAAAAGAGAGGGAGCCAAGATATTAAACATAACAGCATAGTTCAGCTCAAATCTCTTCCTGCCAGGAACTAAACCTTAGGAGCAGCATTTCAGCCTTCTAGAATGGGGAAAAAATTGCACAAGACTGAACAGAACGTTGGAAAACCACCAGACAATTAGTGGTTGGGGGAAGGGGGTGTGGCTATCTACAGAACCCCACAGGGCTGGATTTGGCTCTGAACCTGTGGTTCTGCAGCCCTGGGACCCTCCTATGCATGGGTATTACATCTGTCACAGAACTGGATAAAGCCCTACGAGGACAGAACTGGAGGTATTAAAGAAAGTAGTGCTATAAATGCTTTTGAAAGTCCTACAGATTTATTTATTTATTTTATTCCACAGGACATTTGAAGCAGGGAACAGCTGTCTTTACACATGGATGCCAAGCTGCTGTAGTCTACTTCCGTCTTGAAATGTTTAAGCAACCAGTTAAAAACCAGCATAAAATGATGCTACTATGTCATCTTCTACACTGTTTTGTTGTTAAATTAACTCAACTATGTACAGCTGGTGGGGACGACGACCTTGGCCCTTCATATCTTGTTTGACTGCAATTCCCATCATCCCTGCCCATTGTCCATGCTGACTGGGGCTGATGGGAGTTGGAGTGCAAGAACATCTGGAGAGCAAAGGTTCCAACCCTTGATGTACAGGCTGCTGACCCACTAGCTTGGATTAGTCTAAAATCATCAAATGTAGTGCAGGCCATATACTACATGAAGGACATAGTTTGTCATCTTAATGGACATTCCATGGAAGAAAGTTCCACTGACATCACTGGGCATCTTTCCACACAGATGTATTTAGGATGGAAGTGCAAGCCACTTAAACTGGATTTTCTGAACTACTCCAAGCCAGATGAACATGATGGTTCAAGACTAACTTCTTAAACTACATATACCAAAGAGTTTCCAATCATGATTTTACAAAAATAAATAAAAATCCAATAATTTAGGTTACAAAAGGACACACACATACACACACACGTATATATATATATACACGTATATACACAAGTGCACAAACAAACACACATCTCTGTCAATTCACCTAGAAGGCTTTGTGGTAGCCCAATGGTAGGCCCCAACCTACCAGCTGGAGGGAATAACTGTATATTATTTATATAGCTTTATCTATGTACATGGATATAACAAGACCCACTTATTTTCTTCTTGCTCTTTCTGCATAATTTTAATTTCTCATGCAATATAAATTAGCAGCGTAATCCTGCATATATCTGCTCAGAAGTGAGTTCCATTGAGATCAATGGAGATTACACCCAGGATTGCAGCCTCAGAGATATATTCCGTTTCTGATATTTCTAAACCAACATTTTATAGAAAGAATGCTTGTTAAAAACTGTAGAGAGTTCCAATAATATTTCATTAACAGTATTCTTAAAACAGGCATAAAGTAATGTTGAAGTTATCTTGTTTAAACAGGATACAACACTATTTACCTTTCTGCTGTACCCTGATTGAAAAATACAACATGTTTTTACAGGGGGAAGTATGAAAATAGTTCCCACATGCTCTTTATGCTTAGCTTAAAACATCCAAAGTAGGCTTTTATGAACAGTCAAACATATATATAAACATAAAGCCATCCACATTAAGAACCTATCAGTTGGAAACTCTGAATGAGACACTGCAAATTGGCCGCAGTGATCTACATAGCTGCTAAAAATACTCATACTCCCATAATTTAAAAAATAAAATTGTATTTATTTATTCAAGCCTATGTGTGCCCAGTCAGTCTGGCTCTATGCTAAAGGGTGGGATGACAGCCAGGAGTTTAAGTCAGCATTCAGTTCAGTATAAAAGAAAAATACAGGGACTGTTTTAAATACAGGGACTGGGGAGGTGGGAGGTTGGGATTAAGATTTTCTCAAGCGAGGTCCTAACTTGCTAAAAAAATGATAGTTTATTATCCTGGTGCCATAATACTGAACTTGTGAGGGTTTGTCAAGATGGGTAGTTTTCACATTCAGTCCAAACTTCTGCTCTGAATCACCATGACAGAATACCTCAAGCACATGGAAAGTCTGCACACCAGGAGACTGGCAAATTATTACTAGAGGGATTGCACACCCACATTCCAACCACCAAGATAACCAACATACAGGATACTCACATTAGTCATCCTCCCAAGACTAGAGGGGAACCATTGGACCAAAACATTAGAGGATGTTTGGCCAAGAATGACAGTGAACTTGGCAGTGGATTGGGTGGACTCCACCGTGCCAGCCCAAACAGCAGAGAAACGTTTCCAAAAAAATGAGTGTGGCCACAAGTCAGCACAATGCCAATTCATGCCAAGAATCATTAATCCCACTGATTTTTGCAAAGATTTAGACCCAATTCAAATACATGACAGTGTTCCAACCTCCTTCCCACACCAGCATTGCCTGGCCCCATGGTCAAGGCAATATCGGCATGAGAAAGAATCATATCCTTTTTCTCGCCCACATTTTTCTACTGTTTGCCATTACTGGAAAGGCCACTCTGGAGCAGCTTCAAACATCACTACGGTAACATAAGAATAGGCCCTGTTTACAAAGAAAAGGTTGTTATGCCACTGGACTTTCTTCTCACTATTGAGTTTTCTATGCAATGTTGAATTATATTCATAGCGATGCTACAAGGCTCTCCTCTTGTGATACCAGCTTATATATTTTAATGGGACTGTTTAGCAATACAGCGTTTTTTGTCTGTTTTACAGCCAAAGAAGGATACATTTTATTTGCTTCATATCAAAGAAATAAAGAACCGTAGAGCTGGAAGGGGCTGTTTAGGCCATCGCGTCCAACCCCCTTCTCAGTGCAGGAATCCAGTTTAAAGCACCCCTGACAGATGGCTGTCCAGTCTTTGAATGAATACCTCCAGTGACAGAGAGCCCACCACCACTCTAATAGTAACCTTATTACAGTGACTGGAAGTATAATAGTTTATAGTCTGAGGATGGTTTATTCCTATATTATGTCTTGAATTGGCTAAATTAGGGTATCAGCCTAACTCTTATGGGTTGGTTTTGTTGCTGATTTTTTAATTGGAACATGAGGGGAACCACTCTATTGCACTGTAGAAAAATTAGTTAGCAATAGGACTGTAGTGAAGATTCACAACACTGGAGGTTTCTAATTCCCAAGATGTGGTCTGAGGGCAGGTGATCTTGCTGAAGCTGAACCACATCTGGTCAGTGGCTGGATGGGAGACCACCTGGGAACCCCATGTAAGAAAGGCCCAAATGATAAATACATAGGTGTCCCGACAATATTGCTCTAAAGTAGCATTTGTGAAGCAAGACAATTGCATTCAGAAACACCCTGATTATCCATGCTAACTGGTAGTCCATTGGCTCCAGACTCTTACACACGCCTCGATTCTACCCAGGAATTTTCTGTGCAGTAAGGCAATTTTCTAGCCCAAACTCTTTTTTATTGCCCTGCATTCATACTTCACCTCTAACTCCTGAAGTTACTGCAGGCCTTGACAGGTAGCTTTCTAGCTGCAGCCATAGGTGCTTTGCTAGTCCCAGAATTCTGTCTTTCTGGCTAGGGCCCTGGATTTCTATTTAGATTCTTTTTGCATCTCAACCTTTTTCTTTCAGCAGGTGCATCATGATCCATCCTCCTCATATTATGTTGAAATTGTGATGACTACCTGATTCTCCCATTCCTAACCAGACTAATCTCAAAGAGTATATGTGACTCTTGCATGCACCTTCAATTCTGTACCTGTATTACCATTTACTTACAGTGCAGACCTATGCATGCTTATTCAGAAATAAGACCCATAATCTTCAGTAGAGCTTAATCCAGTGTGGAGGATTGCAGCCTTAATCGCCCTGCTGAACTGCACCTCGCTTCTAGCCCACTTCTGGGCATCAAGAAAAGACCAGAGACCTTACAAAAGACAGCTTTATTAATCAATATGATGCTGTTATTTTAACACTCACTTGACTTGGGCAGTTTCTCAAGGGTTTTAAAAAGATGGTTATACTATATTCAGCTTTATAAACACAGGCAGGCACAGTACTAGGCACACAAAAGAATATTTTCCCTTAAAAAGGCATTTGCTAAATAAATGTAGCTCTAATTGCAGACAAAAAAGTCTTTTGCTATCTTACCATGAACATTCCCCAGGAGAACGTCACCAGCTGCTGAAGACAGAAATGAAGATTCTGCATAAAGATATTTGGTTTTTAATAAACCATGTTTGGTAGAAATGTTAATGGATGAGCCTTGTAGCTTTTCTATATTCACACTCTGTAAAAAAAGAAAAGAAAAATTCAATAAAGTAATATTGTGACTTTATTATTATTTCCAGGCAATAAAAAAGCATCCGTTCTCTCTAATCATGCAGTTATAGGTTAAACATTCAGATATGCTATACACATAGAATGTCAGGTATGAGCTAGATACTTCAGAACAAACTGGAAAAAACCATGCACACTCATCCAAAGATGATATAGAATATATTATCCATAAAATGTTGGAAGTATTATCCAAGCAGCAAAACTGAAGTACAGAGAAGCAAAAGTAGGTTGTTCAGAGTCATTTTTGATGTCACCTTTCCATCACAAAAGTGCATAAAGCAGTGAACAACAAACATAAAATATACAAGTAAATCCCAGAGTTAGCCATAACACAATAAATGTCAGTGCCAATGAAACCCTTTCCACAGTTAAAGGGGAAGAGGAGGAATTCGCACCCAAGATGAGGGGCTGGATAAAAAGAGAGTGCAAGACTCTGTGAGCTCTTTGAATCTCTTAGGGCTCAATCCTATGCCTGTTTGGACAGAAAAAACTTCTACAACTCCCAGCATTCCCCAGCCAGCATAGCTGGCTGGAGAACACTCAAGAGTTATAGGACATCAGGAAAAACACCCTGACTGTTAGAGCAATAGGACAATGGAACCAATTACCTAGGGAGGTAGTGGGCTCTCCCACACTGGAGGCATTCAAGATGAGGCTGGACAGCCATCTGTCAGGGATGCTCTGCCTTGGATTCCTGCACTGAGCAGGGGGTTGGACTCGATGGTCTTCTAGGCCCCTTCCAACCCTACTGTTCTATGATTCTATGACTTTTTTTCTGTCTAAAAATGCATAGGATTGCACCCCTAGCTATGGTTAAGAGACTGACTGTTATATTGGCGCCATTCCACTTGGTTTGTTCACCTCTCCTCACATGGCAACCAGAAGATATAACACCAGAAATCAGGTGTATTGATGATCAGTGGAGTTTCATAATAATCAATTAACATTAAGATAATGGGTTGAGGAAGTCCCTTGATATCAGGACAAGCAAACAGTTTTGTTGTTGTGTACAATGATAACATCTACGAAGGAGTATTGCCAAGCATCCAAAGCTATGTGGTGCATTAAAAATGAATGGCCAGCACATTAAAATGAAGAGACAAAAGTCAAAGCTAGATATTAAGCAGGTACAACAGCATCTCCTTTTTCGGATTCTATCAATAATCATATGCCGGTGGCTATGATGTTGATACCAACAAGTGAAAAACTCAATGCCACCCAGAGCATTTGACTGGAACTTTGATAGTAGTTAAGACCAGGCATCAGGATTGAGGGGGTGGGTGGGGAGAGACATTGCTAGCTCTGTTTATTCTATTATCTCAGCTCCACTCACTGCTTGCCAACCAGTTGCCACTGGGATCAATTAACAAGCCTATTGAGAAATCCAGGCACAATTTACTTCAGAAATCCCAGTAGCCCTTGTAGTGGGGCTGTCAGTTTCGGTCTCCAGGCTGTTTGCCTGGCTCTCTGTCCATGCCTGTACCCTGGAACCTGGCTTGTCTTCCTGACCTGCTTCCCAGTTTGTTTGCCTGTCCTAGAGAACAAGGACTGTATCCAAGAAACTGTCTGGCATTCTGGTCTTGGCTAGTCCTAGGAACTCCTGGCAAAACATCATTCTACAAGGCAGTTGGAACTTGATGTGGATTTGCTTTGGCTCTGGCCCATAGCTATGTTCTGCTAGTGTGCCCGACATCATGATGTATGTTATGCCAAATTGTTGTAGAAGTGTGATAAACCTGGGAAAGCAGAGGAACAAGGATATCTTCCCAAAATGGAAATCATGGCCATATGATTTCAGGACTGTGACGTAAGGGTTTCTCTAAAGCTTATTCTCTGTGGAAGGCTGCGTGGAGAAGATGGCCAACAGAATAAAACCATTTTGATAAGTCTCTTGATAGGTTGAAATCGTGGCTCAAAACAGATGTGGACAGAATCGGCTGATAAATTAAGAGATTGTCAAAGAACACAGCAGGCGGACAGGACAAGAGCCAGAATAATAAAACGCTAAAAGATGTTCACCAAATGACCAGTTTCTACAATCAAGAACTATTTCAGCACAAAGACTGTAACAGATACGTATGTCTTTTATAAATTTAACTGTGTTCTACTTGGCTCCGTTTGATTTATGCTGTAATAAGATGCGCGGTATGCTTTTAATTTTCCAATTCAATCCTTTTCATCTGCAAGGGTACCATCCAGCATGCCTAACTGATTCACAGCGTTACATTAATTCAGCTTGAAATCTGCTCTGGCATTTCAGCACTTATCATCGCCTTATGAAATGAAGGAATTCAGAGTATAATCAGACAGCTGCCCGTTCCTCAGAAACAAACAATGAACAAATTGCCCCACAAACATTCGCCTCTACCAGATGCTCCTCAGCACATCACACTTCTCTGCAGAACACAACATTCTTTCCATCAACCACTGTGAGGCAAGAGCCTGGTATCAATTTGGCCCCATTACTCTCAGTATGGATACCAAATAATTGATTCAGGCATTGGCACTGAAAACCATGTAATGACCTATGTGTAAAAGGCAGTTTAGCATTTCCATCAGTTCGTAGCTGGTGTGCACACATCAGCAGGTACAATGTGATTATGCGAATTTGTAGGGGTGGGGATTGCATCACCACCATTAATGGCACTTTAAGCTGTCCTGCCTTGGTGGGGAGAGGCAAGCCCAGTGAACAGCTGCTGCTGCTTGGTTTCACCCTATTTTATTTGTTAAATTTAAATCTAAAGTACTTTGAACAATATCTGAATGAATCAGGAGCTTCTAATATGCTCATCCCAATCTCTCTCTCTCTCTCTCTGTCAGAAACCTGCTCTAGTGACTGAAGTCTAAAGTGTCCAGTTTCACCACCAGGGGAACTATAATCCAGAGCTATAAGCCTCTGACAATCTTGGTTTACACTGGAAACGCTGACAGAGCCTTAACTACATAATGATGGTTGTAGCTGATGGAACAAACTTGTCATACAAGCCCACATGGCAGATATAAATGTAGGCTGATTGCTAACAGAAATTGCTCTTTGAGAACTCAGGCTGATCTTCTCACTCCCAAAAAGTTGGCTGCTCTGTTATTGTGCTTGGAAGGTAAGTATTCTAATATGCCGAGTTTGATGCCTAATTCTACAGCTGTAAATCCACAGTAATAATTCCACTGATTTCAATGAAGTTAGGTATGGTTTACACACACGTGTGTGTAACACAGAACATTATGTGGCCCAAGAGTCATTGTAAGATTAATTATGATATTTATGTTAAATGTTCCATGTTGTGTATCTGCAATTTTTTCTATTCCTTCAAGAGAACATTTGAAGATAATTACTACCATACAAATCAGGTCTGTGAACAAAGGGCGAAACTCTACTTTGTGCTCAGTATGGGGCTGCTGCCCAAAATGGCAGCCTGTCATGTGTTAAGTTCTTTCCCCTCCTCCTGTAATGTTGAGGCACTCTTAACTGTATCATGATCTCATCACATTGTACATTTTCTACTCCAGTACAACTGGCTGCCATTAGTGGTAGTGGGGAAAACAACATGGGTAAGCATGCCTAAATGTTATGGGGACAAATGTTCGGCAGCAGCTCCATATCAAAAGTTCAGTGTTCCGATACCTGGGCACCAAAGCAGAAGCAATGTAGACCTACTCCTGCATAACGCTACCCACATACCTCCGCTGCCCCATCTGCTGCCCCACTGCCTCTGATATCTAGTCTTTCGTTGCTATATACTGCCAAAATCTTGGACAGGTATATTGTGTACATGCAGCTGTTTAAAGAGCAATGACAGTACACCCACTAAGCACTAACACATTACCAGTGGTGGTGGCAGAAGCAGATACTGGGGATAGAGAGACAAGCATAACATCATGTTCCCTTACCCCATCAGAATTACTTAGTGGCATTTTTTCCAGGTGGTCCATGAATGCGTACATAAGAACATAAGAAGAGCCATGCTGGATCAGACCAAGGGTCCATCTAGTCCAGCATTCTGTTCACATAGTGGCCAACCAGCTGTCGAGCAGGGACCCACAGGCAGGGTATGAGCGCAACAGCATCCTCCCGCCCATGTTCCCCAGCAACTGGTGTCCATAGGCTCACTGCCTCTGGTATTGGAGGTAGCACATAGCCATCAAGACTAGTAGCCATTGATAGCCTTTTCCTCTGTGAATTTGTCCAACCCCCTTTTAAAGCCATCCAAATTGGTGGCCATCACCACATCCTGTGGTAGCGAGTTCCATAGTTTAACTATGTGCTATCATATTTCAATACTGCGGTAACCTTTTCTGATATTCAGCCCATAAAATTTCCTTTGGGGGGACTCAACATTCATTAGGCTAAGCACACCTAAATAATTCTGATGGGGTATTGTTTCCCAATGGCCCAGCCATCAAATTTCTGCATCTTTCAGCGTTCATTACTTCCCTTTCCCGTATGTGGTTTGAGGTTCAGCATACCGAAACAATTCTGATGGGGAAAGGCATATTTATGTACCAACCCCTACTACAGCAATGGTCCCTCCAACTACAGTATATATGAAGTTCCAAATCAAAGAATAATTAAGCCTCCTCTACACCCCCAACTGCAGGCATAGCCTCAGCAACAGCACACTCTTGAAACAGGGAGGTTAAAAGTCTCCTTCTCCTCTCCTCAGGCGAGTTCAAATGTATGCATGACATCACCTAACCTCTGTTGCAGTTCTAGGATAATGATAACTTTTTCTGATAGTACTATGGGCAGGGTAAGGACACTGATTACAAAGGGAGAGACTGAGCATGCTCTTTTCTGGCCAGTTTTGCAGGACTTTAACAGCACTGCAGATTTCCCTTAATAAACACAACTGTAGTATTTCCCTCTCTGTATTTCAACCATTTTGAGTGTTCAGTAGCGCACGGAAGATAATCCAATCCTCTTTTACAGAATTTAGATTTCTCTTGTCCAACTTTTAAAAAGAATAACGAAATCCCATAGGAAATGCGGGCAGAAAAGGGGAGCCAGGCTTCATTTTGTAGTACTGAGCATGCTCCATTGCACTTGAGCATGCTCAGTAGCATATGTTGAAGACACCTGATGGGGTAAGGGAAAATGATGTTACACTGGCTCTAAATGTCTAAGGGTGCAATCCTATGCATGTTTAGTCAGAAAAAGTCCTACAACTCCCATGCTGGCTGGGGAATGCCGGGCATTGTAGGACTTTTTTTATGTCTAAATACTTGTAGAATTGTGCCCTAAACTAGCCTTCCCCAACCTGGTGCTTCCCAGATGTGTCAGATGACAATTCCCATCATCCACCAGCTGGGGAAGGTAGGAATAGTCATCCAATACATCTGGAGGGCATCAGGTTGGGGAAGGCTGGATTTTGACCCAAGACCTGATGCAAATTGATGTAGCCCTGAAGCTACCTGGATTGCCCTCTTACGAACACTGCTAGGACTATTTCACATGCTAACATGGATTTAGGCAACATGCACCGAAGCAGGTTTGCTCAGAAGGAAGTTGCACGGAGTAAGTCAAAGGGGCTTACTAGGGAGTAAGTACATTGAAGGTCGCAGCCTCAAGTTGCAATTATCTTCAGATAATCTGCAATTTTTAGTTTCCAAAAGTTCACAGACCAACATGTAGAATGTCTCATTCTCTCCACACACAGCGATGTCCTTACTACTGGTTGATACTTGGCTTCAGTGTCTCTCAGCCACACTAGTCAGCCAGCATGAACTGGGGCTGCGTATTAGGCAAGCTGGAAGAGACGTCTTCTAAAGAGTTGTTTTCAAGAAGCATTGGAAAAAATATTCCCTTGATTCTCTCAAAATGCACGAGTGAATTGGTTCCCAACACAACACACTTTGGGGGGTTTCTTTCTTTTCTTTTTTAAGCTGTTTTTGTTCCTCTCTATTGTGTGTTGTATATTTTCCTAAGATTCTTCCAGTTCCCACAATAACCCTGCTTATTTATTCCTCTGAAGTTCCTCATCTTATGGGACAGCGGTCTCCAAAGTGGGGTGCACAAGACAATCCATTGGGGTGCACGAGCTGCTGACAAGCTGCCATTGTCAATGATGGCGGCGGCAGAGGCAGCAAGATGGGATAGGAGCTGAGAGGGAAGGTCCAGGGCATTTCTCTCTTGGCTCCAGCCCCATCTTGCCTCTGCCATGGCCACCGACAGCAACTGCGCCAGTCTCTGCCAGGCACGGCACAGGAAGGTGCAGTTGCTTGCTCGGCCGTGGCACCAGAGCAGCTGCCATCCTGCCGAAGGAGAGCAAATTTGCTCCAAATTTGCTGACCGTTCCTGTGATGACAAGCAGCTGTGAGTAATATGCTACCTAGCAGATATCTTTGAAAAAATAAACACCCTAAATCTGTCCCTTCAAGGTAAAGGTGACGTTTTAACAATGAGTGAGAAAGTAACTGCTTTTCGAAAGACATTCATACTACGGAAGGAGCATTTTGAAAATGGATGTTTGGAAATGTTTCCATCCGTATGTGATTTTGTTGCCAAAAACGATGTGTGTCACCTATAAAAACTTGGAAGTGGAATTTTCTCACCTTCTTAAAAATCTTCCAAACAAAGACTTTCAGCAGGTTTTGAACTCATTTGTTAAAAATGCAAAAATGTAACACCTTCTGATTAGTTTGCAAGAACTGACATCAGGGAAGATGGAAGTTTACTAGCTGAATTTCAAAAAAAAACTTTGCGTAATTGGTGGATGGGATTGAAAAATGAGTATCATGATGTAATAAGTGCAGCCAACGATGCACTTTTTCCATTTGGATCTAAGTATCTTTGTGAGATGTCTTTTTCAGCTATGACAGCCATTAAAACCAAGTAACGAAATAAACTGAACTTAGAACCAGATCTTTGAATCGCTGTATCTCAAAGTGTTAAACCAAGATTTTCAAAAATAATGAAGCATATTCCATCACATTACTCTCAATAAAAATGTTATTATTTAATAATATTTTTAGTGAGAGCAAAAAGGGTTTTTTATACCATTCATAAATAAAATACATTATTTTAAAAATATTGTTTATTTCATTTTTATCTCATACTTTTTTAATTTCTATTTTTTGTGTATGTTTTATAATGTACATAATATATTAGTACAGTAGTACATGTATATCATTTATAAATAAATATACATATAATGGGGTGCGTGCTCAAATTGTTTTTTTACTGCTAGGGGTGTGTGATCAAAAAAGTTTGGAGACCACTGTTATAGGAGACAAGATTATAGCTCTTGAAATGCAATTTTCCTTTCAAATTTGTTTTTTAAAAATCAGTATTTCACAATGGGGAACTCTTCTTCCAGTGTATACTCAGTGTTAGCCAAACAGACACAGTAAGATGAAGGAGAAGTACATCTCCTTAGAGAGCAGTCCTATGGCCTGTAGGCACTGTCTAGCGGGTCACAGGATATGCTCATTTCCAGGAACCAACATCGGAGCCCGCGCTCCAAGGTCGGTTCCCAGAAAACCAACCACCCCTCTTGTCCATGCTGCCTTGGAGGTAGTGCAGAGAAGCCCCGTCCTCCACGCTTGGAAGAGGAGTGCAGAGTGACTGAAAAGGGGTGGGGCTGGGGGCATTCCGGGGCAGGGAGAGCAGAGCTGTGCGTACGACACATACTATGTGTCGTACAGCAGCTTCCTCTCCTGGTCGGCCCCCCGCCGCTAGACAGCCAAAAACGGCTGTCTAGAGAAAAAGAGCAAGGCAGGAGAGGTGCGGAGGGAACGATCCCCCCGTGCTTTCCTGCCTTGCTTTGGAAAGGCAGTTGCCTCTGAGGTTGGAGGCGGCCGCCTATCTACTTAGGATTGCGCCCTTAGTCTCTTTGGTCAATCCCAGCCTTGCTGAGGCATATCAAATGGAGTTGCAGACCTATGTTCTTTCCATTTCACTTTAAATTATTCCCATGGAACACTCTGGAAAAAATATTCTTGCCAGCAATAAACTAGGCACACTTGTCATATTATTCTCTTCTTGCTGATCTTGAATGGATGGGAAAATACTCAGCAGTCCACCTGTGAGATATTACCCCTTGGTGCTGCTAAAGTCAGGGTCACACAATGGATTGAGACAAGAAATTTTCCACCTTCTCACTACCCAAAGAGAAAGGAAACAAACCAAAGATGACACCTTCTGGAAAATACCCAGTACTTCAACTTTAAACTGCTTAACTCAAGTTCACTCCAACAGTGATCCCCATTTCCACAGAAGAAATGCATTACACACAGCATTTTATGCTCCTGCATTTACAATATTGCTACCTTGGAATAATGAGATATTAAAATCCACTGTATGCTACCTTGCCCATGCATGCTGTTAAAAATTGTGGCCCAGCATTTTTAAAGTAACTTACCTAATGTTGGACATTAAATCCAAATTTAAGATGTTTAAAAAAGTTGATTTGCTGCTACAATGTTTAGTCTCCACTCACCACATATGAGGCTGAGAGTAATTTGGTTTTTTAAAAAAATATATGTTGAGTTATGCAGTAATGCAGTATATGCATCCAATTTTAGAGGCAAATAATAGAAGCATGTTCGGGTCAAATTCAGTGGCTGGAATCACAATTACTGTAGTATGCTAAAGAGAATTAATGTTAACTATCCTTCTTTGTAGCATAATTACATGCATTGCAAGGTAAGTGCCTGCCACGCAGCTATTAATGACACAGAGCTTCTGTCAGGAAAAATGGTTAACGATCCTAGCCACATGAAAAATTAAAAACAAACACAAACACTCAGAAACAAAAGAACTACTCTCATGTATGAGATAAAACACTACAGTGCTATTTTTGTAAGGTAATTCAATTTATCTTATAGCTTCCACATGATTGCAGCCCATACTTCAGAGGGAAAAAAAAACACTTGCTTACACTTTCTTGTGACACATGAATATCAGTGTTTCCCTGAAGAGTTCCCAGGCAGATAACTTTCCCTCCTTTAGACTGAATGTCAATTTTCTGACTCTGAAACACAATAGTATATATGTTGAAAAGTGTTCACTTTCTTATTTTTCAAAGATTTGTTTCTCAGTCACAATGGATCCTAACTTTTGAATTCAATTTCATGTGCATCTCTCAACCTCCATTCTGGAAAAATGACATGGCAATTAACACCTGTATGGCAGGCAGAAATCCAGCTGGTACAGATTTCTCCCTGCTGCACTTTCACACCTAAAAGAGTTCCACTGCTGAATTTCTACTTGTTATGCAGCTTGTTACACAAGCCCCTTCATGGATCACTGCCTTGTTGTGGCGAAGGGGCTTGCGTAACTCAGTGAAGCCATAAGCTATGCCGTGCAGGGCCACCCAAGACGGACAGGTCATGGCAGAGAGTTCTGACAAAATGTGGTCCACTGGAGAAGGAAATGGCAACCCACTCCAGTATTCTTGCCAAGAAAACCCCATGGAACGTATCACAAGGCTAAAAGAGATGACGCCGGAAGATGAGCCCCTCAGGTCAGAAGGTGCCCAATATGCTACTGGGGAAGAGCAGAGGGTATTTCCAAGTAGCGCCAGAAAGAGTGAAGCGGCTGGGCCAAACCCGAAAGGACACTCAGCTGTGGATGTGTCTGGCGGTGAAAAGAAAATCCGATGCTGTAAAGAACAATATTGTTTAGGAACCTGGAATGCCAGATCAATGAATCAAGGTAAGCTGGAGGTGGTCAAACATGAGATGGCAAGATTGAACATCAACATCTTGGGAGTCAGCGAACTCAAATGGACAGGCATGGGCGAATTTAATTCAGGTGACCATCATATCTACTATTGTGGGCAAGAATCCCTTAGAAGAAATGGAGTAGCACTCATAGTCAACAAAAGGGTGGGAAAAGCAGTACTGGGGTACAATCTTAAAAATGATAGAATGATCTCAGTACGAATCCAAGGCAAACCATTCAACATCACAGTAATTCAAGTCTATGCCCCAACCACTGAGGCCGAAGAAGCTGAGGTTGATCGGTTCTATGAAGACCTACAACACCTTCTAGAACTAACACCAAAAAAAGATGTCCTCTTCATCATAGGGGATTGGAATGCTAAAGTAGGAAGTCAAGAAATCACCGGGATAACAGGCAGGCATGGCCTTGGTGTACAAAATGAAGCAGGACAAAAGCTAATAGAGTTTTGCCAAGAGAACATGCTGATCATAGCAAACACTCTTTTCCAACAGCACAAGAGGCGACTCTACACATGGACGTCACCAGATGGTCAATATCGAAATCAGATTGATTATGTCCTTTGCAGCCAAAGATGGAGAAGCTCCATACAGTCAGTAAAAACAAGACCTGGAGCTGACTGTGGCTCAGATCATGAGCTGCTTCTTGCAAAATTTCGGCTTAAATTGAAGAACGTAGGGAAAGCCACTAAACCTTTCAGGTATGACCTAAATCATATCCCTGATGAATATACAGTGGAGGTGAGGAATAGATTTCAGGGATTAGACCTGATAGACAGAGTGCCTGAGGAACTATGGACGGAGGTCCGTAACATTGTTCAGGAGGCAGCAACGAAATCCGTCCCAAAGAAAAAGAAATGCAAGAAAGCCAAGTGGCTGTCTGATGAGGCTTTACAAGTAGCTCACGAAAGAAGGGAAGCGAAAAGCAAGGGAGAAAGGGGAAGATATACCCAACTGAATGCAGAGTTCCAGAGAATAGCAAGGAGAGAGAAGAAGGCCTTCTTAAATGAATAATGCCAAGAAATCGAGGAAAACAACAGAATGGGAAAGACTAGAGATCTCTTCAAGAAAATTGGAGATCTCAAGGGAACGTTTTGTGCAAAGACGGGCATGATAAAGGACAAAGAAGGCAGGGACCTAACAGAAGCAGATGAGATTAAGAAGAGGTGGCAAGAATACACAGAAGAACTATACAGGAAAGATCTGAATGTCCCTGATAGCCATAATAGTGCGGTCACTGAACTTGAGCCGGACATCCTCGACAGTGAAGTCAAGTGGGCCTTAGGAAGCATTAGTAACAACAAAGCTAGCGGAGATGACAGTATTCCAGCCGAGCTATTTAAAATCCTAAAAGATGATGCTGTTAAAGTGCTGCATTCAATATGCCAACAAATCTGGAACACTCAACAGTGGCCACAAGACTGGAAAAGGTCAGTTTACATTCCAATTCCAAAGAAGGGCAACGCCAAAGAGTGTTCAAACTACCGCACAATTGCGCTCATTTCACATGCCAGCAAGGTGATGCTCAAAATCCTACAAGCTAGGCTTCAGCAGTATGCGAACCGAGAACTACCGGAAGTACAAGCTGGGTTTAGAAGAGGCAGAGGAACTAGAGATCAAATCGCCAACATTCGCTGCATCATGGAGAAAGCAAGAGAATTCCAGAAAAACGTCTATTTCTGCTTCATTGACTACGCTAAAGCCTTTGATTGTGTGGATCACAACAAACTGTGGCAAATTCTTAAAGTGATGGGAGTCCCAGGCCACCTTACCTGTCTCCTGAGAAACCTGTACGAGGGTCAAGAAGCAACAGTAAGAACCAGAGATGGAACAACCGATTGGTTCAAAATTGGGAAAGGAGTACGACAAGGCTGCATATTGTCACCCTGCTTATTTAACTTATATGCAGAGTACATAATGAGAAATGCCGGGTTGGATGAATCAGAGATCGGAATTAAGATTGCCGGGAGAATTATCAACAACCTCCGATATGCAGACGATACCACCCTAATGGCAGAAAGCGAAGAGGATCTCAAGAGCCTCTTGTTGAGGGTGAAAGAGGAGAGTGCAAAAGCTGGTTTGAAACTCAACATTAAAAAAACGAAGATCATGTCATCTGGCCCTATCACTTCCTGGCATATAGAAGGGGAAGAAATGGAAGCAGTGACAGATTTTACTTTCTTGGGCTCCAAGAGCACCGCAGACGGTGACTGTAGCCATGAAATTAAAAGACGCTTGCTCCTTGGGAGGAAAGCTATGGCCAACCCAGACAGCATAGTAAGAAGCAGAGACATCACCTTGCCGACAAAGGTCCGTCTAATCAAAGCTATGGTTTTCCCAGTAGTAATGTATGGCTGTGAGAGCTGGACTATAAGGAAGGCTGAGCGCCGAAGAATTGATGCTTTCGAACTGTGGTGCTGGAGAAGACTCTTACGAGTCCCCTGGACTGCAAGGAGGTCAAATCAGTCCATCCTAAAGGAAATCAACCCTGACTGCTCTTTGGAAGGACAGATAATGAAGCTGAAGCTCCAATATTTTGGCCACCTAATGCGAAGAGAAAACTCCCTGGAAAAGACCCTGATGCTGGGAAAGACTGAAGGCAAAAGGAGAAGGGGACGGCAGAGGATGAGATGGCTAGATAGCATCACGGATGCAATGAATATGAACTTGAGCACGCTCCGGGAGAGAGCGCAGGACAGGAAGGCCTGGTGTGCTATGGTCCATGGGGTCACGAAGAGTCGGACACGACTGAATGACTGAACAACATGCAGCTGTTAAAGGCACGCGAGTCCACCCAGAAAAAAAAGTGGTAGAAGCACTGCCTTTTTCTGCCGGATCTTCTAGAAGATTTAAGGCCAGGAAAAACTTGGTCTGAAACTCTGGAGAGCTGCTGCCAATTAACGTAGATAATACTCTGTTAGAATGACCAGTGCTCTGACCTGCTATAGTAAGGCAGCTTTCTATGTCTTCAACACTATTAATAAATAGGAAATTCATCCAACTAGCAGGGCAACCTAGTACATGTCTACTCAGAAGTAAGCTCTATCGAGGTCAGTGGGACTTGCCTCCAAGTAAGCGTGTACAGGATTGTAGTCTAATATAGCGACCTTGTGTTGGACCTGCAAGAAATGAAGCTCTAGCTAAGAGATGCTTCATTTTGTCAAGCGGTTCTGTTCACTGGAATGAATGCTAACAGATGCAAAACCCCTCCACAACAGGAGTGGGCAGGAGGTAGATCTCCAGATGTTTTGGGCGTCAACTCCTAGCATTCCTGACTATTGGCCATACTGGCAGGAGCTTATGGGAGTTAACATTCAAAACATCTGAAGAACTGCCTTCTACCCACCCCCACTCTACAAGTAATCAGAACCTCCGGAGGAAATTAGGATTATTGGGTTTCTGTGATTTATTTTGAAGGATAAGAACATCCACATTTAAATATTCTGTGTACATATCCAAGCACTTAAGACTCTTAAAGTATAATGATTCTCTAATCACATCAAAAAGTGTTGTCTCTTTTGCTGACAAAAGACATGTTTTCAAGCACTACTGTACACAGAACGGATTTCTAAGCAACGCAAGGCAAACTGGTTTATCAACTCGCACAGTGAAATTGAGAAGTGGGCAGAAGATCTACTGTTCGGTCTTTGGATGATTTGCAGTAGATTGGCAAGGATTTCTGGCTGCAAATTATTTAACAATAGCAACAAAATGACTCTCCCTGCTCCAGATGCTGAAATGAAGAAACCTTAAGGTAACCAGGAGTGGTTTTTTGTGTGGAAGGACTGTGAACTACGTTCAGTTCTGGTATTCAATGCAAAAAAAACCCTGGGCTCAGAATTCCTTAATTCTAAGTGTGCTTCGAGATGGAGGGCTCCTAGTACTAACAAGTCAAAATACATTGTGCAACTATTCTATCTTTTCCTCCTTAGGGCGCAATCCTATCAGGACAGTCGGCCACCTCCGAACTCAGAGGCGTCCGACTATCCAATGCAGGGCAGGCTGAGCACGGGGGATCCTCTCCTCTGCACTCCAACTGTCCTGTATTTGCAGCAAGAAAGCCGATTTTGGCTATCTAGCTGGGGTTGTTGGAGCGGGGTGGGGGAGAGGCTAGATGGCACGAGGCATAGGAAGTGTCGTAACGATGCTTCTGCTGTCCCCTTCCCCCGGAAACTCCCCCTTTTCGCCTGCTTCGCACTGCGGTTATGAGCACGGAAATGGGGAAGAACTGCACTGCCTATGAGGGAGCGGAGGAGGGAGCGGGAAGTGCGGTTTCTGGGAACCGAAAAATCCTATGGCCTTCTAGACACTGTCTAGCTGCCGCAGAATTGCTCTCTAAATGGATCTTTTGTGAAAAGAAAAAGAATAAGTGGTGGGAAAACAAAGGAGGGTAATATTCCATGAATGAGGCAGACCAATTGTGTGACAAAAGCTTTATCTGGAAGCAAAGTATATTGGTTTTGCACCAGGCTCTGCTTGGTGGATCTCGGTATTCTAGTAAAAAACAAAGTAGATCCCACAAGCCTAAAGCCTGCCCATTCCATGGTAATCAGTATATTGGGTTTGAAATAAGCTACTACATATGCAAGAATACATTCACACTCATAAAGACAATGTA
Organism: Heloderma suspectum; assembly: GCF_057233095.1. Lineage (NCBI taxonomy): Eukaryota > Metazoa > Chordata > Lepidosauria > Squamata > Helodermatidae > Heloderma > Heloderma suspectum. Next base: position 106,503,989 of record NC_139464.1, read on the forward strand.
TGATATTGGAGTTAAGAAACTGTAGGTCTTAAAAGAGGACAAAGAAAGGCAGTTTGCGGGAGAATGTCTCTGTACTGGTACCTTTATTGACCGCAGGACACTAGTTCCCTTATCTGTTTCTATGCTGCAGCGATCGCATTCAATTTTCTCAATCTTCACACAGCCATTCCCTGACGTCTTGATATCCAAGTCTAAAATCAATTTTAAATTGTAAAAGGTGCAGCACATAGGAACAACGTAGCAAGACACCACAGCACCGTCTCATCAACATACGACACCTTTTCGCCCAGCGCCTGAACATACCAAATTTTATGGGGGTCCTCACATCCACAGTGGCGGCACTGTCCATGTCATCTGAGATGACTGTCATCTCCTTTAGCGCCTCATCATATTTCACATGCAAAGTATCCGGATCTGGACTGTGATGGGGGTCGGCGCTCGTCCCCCTCACTGTAACGAATACCTTGTCGGCCTCGGGGTGGTTGTGTGCGTCCAGGGGGCACACGGTGACGTGGCAAGGGAGCCTCACCTTCAGCAGACCAAAGGGGCTGACAATCAGGGTCCACTCTTTGAGAGGTTTGTTACTCTTCAGCCTGCTTACTCCGGGCTCTGCTGGAGCCCTGCTTTGGCGACCAGGGCCAGTCACGAACGAGCTGACCTGCTGGCAGCCGCCACCCCGAGACTCTCGCCCCACAACGTCCCCACACTTCAACAACCCTCGCCTGCTCCCTGCCACAGTCTTCGCTGCCTGGTGCCACCATCTTGGCAGCAACAGAGGGAGTCGCATCTTGCTCCGCCTTGGCCTCAGCCCCTGAGGCGGCTTCTGGGTCCTCTATGGGCAGAGGCCGGGGGGGCACTGTGCCAGGCCACTCCGACCCCCACCCCAGAAGGAAAGGGAGAGTGAGGGAAGAGATTGCTCTGCAGGCTAGCAAGTGCCCACGGGGCCCTCCCCCGCCCCCCAGATTCGGGGGGCTCGCTGCGTTAGCCCCCCGCCCTTTACACGCCCATCCTGCAAGTTGCAAAAAAGGAAAGGGAAACTTCATAAGCACAGAAGCGAGCTGCGCAAGCACTGATTGACAGTTCCAGCGGCACCGCCCGGGTAGGCCCGTCGCCCAGGAGCGACGGCTGCTGGGAACCGTGGTTTCCTGCCGCACAAACGCCGGAACGAGCCTCGCGGCTCGAACTACAAGCCCCAGGAAGCGGAGCGCGGCACAAGGACTTGGGGCGCAATCCTATGCCCGTATGGCGGAAATACGTCCTACCCCTCCCAGCATCCCGCAGCCGGCCACTGAGCGGCTGGGGGAGGCGGGCGTTTTCCCGCTTGCGCGGGATGGGATAGGACGGGATGGGACGGGACGGGACCGCGTGCTGCCCAATCAGAACAGAGGAGGGTGGGCCGCGCGGCCCGGAGGAAGGGGGCGGGCTCCGAAGGGGAGAGCTGGTCGCCGTGGGAACTGGAGACGCTGGCGGGACGCGACGCAGGCCGCGACCGGGCGGCCCGGAGGAAGGCGGGCAGGCCGGCCGGCCCGCCGTGCAGTGACGCGGGTAAGGTGCCCCGGCCAGGCTGCGGCAGGCACCAGCGTAGGCCGAGCTGGGTTCCGCGCGGGGAGCTCCGGGCGCCGGTGAAAAGGGGCGCTGGGGTGGCGGAGGGCGGTGTCGGGACGGGCATGGAAGGGCCCGGGAGCGCAGGCTCCTTCCAGGTCGGACGGGCCTCGGCGCTTTCGAGCAAGGCCTGCTGCCTTCGCCTCAGGCTCCCGACCCGTAATATGGGGCTACCTGCCCACTGCCACGCAGCGCGGCCGCAAGGCAGGGGTGGGCAACGCGCGCCGCCGGGCCGCAGCCCCCATCATCCTTCGCCACGGGCTGTGGCGGCTAGGGCTGGCGGGAGCCGCAGCCCCGGCGGCGCCACGGGCGTAAAGCAAGCGAGAGGCGCCTGCAAGGTTTAATATTTTTTATTTTATATTTTAATATTTTTTATTTTAATGTTTTTGTTTTTTATCAGGCCTGTTTTTTATTTTAATCAGGCCTGTTTTTATTTTAACCAGGCCTTTCCTTCAAGGACTTGTACGTGGCTGTTTCCTTCTTTCTCTTCACAGTAGCTCTGTGAGGTAGGCTAGGCCGAGAGGAAGCGATTGGCTCTAAGGCACCTAGTGAGCCTAATGATTGTTTTATTTAAAGCATTTTTATCCCAGTCTTCAGCACAGAGTGGCTTACATGCAGTCAATGAAAACAAGACAGCCCCTGCCCGCAGGATTACAACCTAAAAGACACAGCACGAAAGGTAAAAGGAAGGGGAGGAAAACAGCAAACGCAGGCATCCATTCTGAAAGTTATTCCTATAAAGACAAGCTGGGAACCGTTTGTTTATTTATTACCTTTTTATAACGCCCAGTAGCCGAAGCTCTCTGGGTGGTTCACAACAATTAAAACCATAAAATACAAGAAAATAAAATACAGATGATAAAATACAATATAAAAGCTTAAAAGTTTAACGGCTCAGGGAGAGGAGGAGCCTGAAGGAGCTGGTCTTTCATCAGAGCTGATGGAATGGCCCTACTTCCCCTCTCATCTCTCTTTACTGTGGACTAAGTGGGGATTTAAACCTCGAACTCCCCAGTCATAGTTTAACTCTGCATCACACCAGCTCTGCTATGAAATTATAATGCACTGGAATAAAAGTAATTATGGTGAACTGGCAGCCCTAATACTTAGAATGGCATCTGATCCACACACATTTCCCATTATATTCCAGTGAAGCCAGTACAGTTGGTTTAAAACAAAAAAGAGGCAATCCAGACTTCAGACACCACCGTACCACATATGACCCCACCTTCAGGGAATGGCATACCTAACAGAGTAAACCTTGCCCTGATTTCAGGGCAATTGTACAACAAACTCTTAAGCCAGTTTAAGCTATGCTGGCTGGGGAATGCTGGGAGTTGTAGGACTTTTTTCTGTCTAAACATGCGTAGGATTGCACCTTTAATCAATTGTATCAATTGTGCCAGTGGAAGTGAACTTCCCACTTTCTCTTTCCCACAGGGGCCCCTCTAGCCCCTGAAAATGCTACACAGAGAGTCAGGAGACCCTGCTGAATGGGGTGAGCTGTGGTTAGGGGGAGGGATCCCCCAAAACTGGGCCGAAGAACCTTCCATGAATGGAGCCCTTCCACTCATGGAAGGCAGATCCTGGACCCAACACAATGTAACTTATATCAACAAAAACAAGAAAGAGATCTAGGGCAAGAGATTTCCGCCAAGTCCTGGAAATGGACCTAGGAGAATGTTCTCTTGGAAACACTATGTTTAAATCGAGAGGAGCGTTTAAATAAATTCACTTTTAGGTCGGTGTTAAGATACTATCAGCTATTGTTACAACATATGTGTTCCAAAACCTGTATAAGAATATAGAAATATTGATTAAAAAAACTTTTATAACTTTCGTTCATTTTCTTTGTATTTAAAAAAAAACACGCCTTTTAGATTCTTAGCTCTCAAAAATAATACTTGAGGGCAGTTCTTAAAAAGCCTTCAGTACTATTTAATGATGTTAAATAGTTTGTTGCATAATGTGATGTAACACAGTGATGTTTCATAATGTGAAAGAATTTCTTTGCTCATTCACATTTCACTGTCAGCTTCAGGCCTCAGATCATTTTATGTGCAGTCTTTGCTGTAATGTAGATTTCTGCCATCAGATGGCAGTAACTACACATCCATTTCACTGCACCTCCCTAGTTACAGGGTTCATATACACAAACAGACATTTAGAGAAATGCCACCCATGTAGCCTATACATGTTCAGGAATGTCTGATGCATGATTCTGCAAACATACATGCTGAATGTGATTCAGAAATGTGATGCCTTCTGCCTTACCAGTTCTGAAAAGACATATTCTCCATTCTGAGGAGATGACAGCCTCTGACTATCGTGTTGTAACTGGAGAATCATGAAGAAGCCTGTGTTATCTAGAAGATGGATATATCTCCTTAGTTAGCCCCGGAATGGCAGGAGTATTCTCTGCTCCACACTACAGAGCGCATGGCATCTTCCCGCTTAATTCCAGCATTACCTATTTCAGTCTACAGTATGATGGCCACCAGAGGCACCTTCACCCTTCTGTTTTGTATATACCTTTTTTAAAAACAACTTCCTTTTTATTGCGTTTTCATTAAGTGTCAATAATATCAATAAATAAAATGGTGAGGTTACTATACTGGAAGTTTACAAACTATCCCATCTGTTAACTATTGACATTTATTATAAAGGTATAAATTGGTGATGGGAGTACCAGACCACCTTACCCGTCTCCTGAGAAACCTGTACGAGGGTCAAGAAGCAACAGTAAGAACCAGACATGGAACAACCGATTGGTTCAAAATTGGGAAAGGAGTACGACAAGGCTGCATATTGTCACCCTGCTTATTTAACTTATATGCAGAGTACATCATGAGAAATGCCGGGTTGGATGAATCAGAGGTCGGAATTAAGATTGCTGGGAGAATTATCAACAACCTCCGATATGCAGACGATACCACCCTAATGGCAGAAAGCGAAGAGGATCTCAAGAGCCTCTTGTTGAGGGTGAAAGAGGAGAGTGCAAAAGCTGGTTTGAAACTCAACATTAAAAAAACGAAGATCATGTCATCTGGCCCTATCACTTCCTGGCATATAGAAGGGGAAGAAATGGAAGCAGTGACAGATTTTACTTTCTTGGGCTCCAAGATCACCGCAGACGGTGACTGTAGCCATGAAATTAAAAGACGCTTGCTCCTTGGGAGGAAAGCTATGGCCAACCTAGACAGCATAGTAAGAAGCAGAGACATCACCTTGCCGACAAAGGTCCGTCTAATCAAAGCTATGGTTTTCCCAGTAGTAATGTATGGCTGTGAGAGCTGGACTATAAGGAAGGCTGAGCGCCGAAGAATTGATGCTTTCGAACTGTGGTGCTGGAGAAGACTCTTACGAGTCCCCTGGACTGCAAGGAGGTCAAATCAGTCCATCCTAAAGGAAATCAACCCTGAGTGCTCATTGGAAGGACAGATAATGAAGCTGAAGCTCCAATATTTTGGCCACCTAATGCGAAGAGAAAACTCCCTGGAAAAGACCCTGATGCTGGGAAAGACTGAAGGCAAAAGGAGAAGGGGACGGCAGAGGATGAGATGGCTAGATAGCATCACGGATGCAATGAATATGAACTTGAGCACGCTCCGGGAGAGAGCGCAGGACAGGAAGGCCTGGCGTGCTATGGTCCATGGGGTCACGAAGAGTCGGACACGACTGAACGACTGAACAACAACAACAACAATAAATTGGTACCAGTTCCAGTTAAGCACACTACAAAACGTAGCATGCATTTTATATTGGACTTACAGCTGACAGTTTAGGAGGAGCTAACAGAAAGCAGCATTTGTTATGCCTTTGCATAAATAGCTTAATAATTATGTCCCTCTGTATAAATAGCTTAATAATTATGTCCCTCTGTATAAATAGCTTAATAATTTGTCTCTCAAACCTTCATTGGCACTCACTGCTTATATGAAGTGTTGTCCGAGTAGGAAAAAAAATTATCTCAGGTTGTAAAGAAAGTGCTACTCTTAGCTATTCCATTTGCCTTCTGCTACTGATAGTTGAGTTTTTTCATTGTCTTTAAGGCTTCAATCCCGTACACACTTACCTGAGAGTAAGTCCTGTTGCACATAATGAGACTTAGTAATGAGTAATTGCGTATAGGATTGTGCTGCATGTCTCCATATTTGTTCGGACTATTGTTACATTGATGTAATTGTGTCCAGTTTCTATTTTGGGGGTAAGCACACTTTAGCTTCCCAACTTCTTCCTATCTTTTTTCTCCACAGTGTCGCAGCACACCAAGCAGGCATATATGCTGTGCATTTTCCAATACTGCAGGCATAGATAGGCCAGTAGGAGGGAAATGTTGCACCCCTATAAGCCTCGGAGGGAGCAATCCTATGGCCACCAGTCAGTGGCTAGACAGCCATAGGATATCTTATTTTCCAGGAACTGACCTTGGAGCCCGCGCTCCGAGGTTGGTTCCCAGAGAACCAACCTTTCCTTCCATGCAAGAGGAGTGTGGAGCAGCCAAAATGGGGCATGCTGGGGCGGGGAGAGCGGAAATGCCTGTATGACACATCCAATGTGTCGTCCGGCAGCCTCCTCCCCTGCTTGGCCCCTCTGTCTAGCTGAAAATGTGGGGCAGGAGGAGCGCAGCGGGAACAATCCCCTCCATAATTCTCTTGCCCTGCATCGGATACGCGGTTGCCTCCGAGTTCGGAGGTGACCACCTATCTGCATAGGATTGCACCCTAAATGGAACGTCTGTCTTCATGGGTGGTTTATCTATGAAGATTTGACATTGGGCCCAAGCAAATGTTGTCTCCATGCCCACTTATAAGCTGTACTAGATGGTAGAAAACACTTCTATTCCACACAAGGAGGGTTCTTTTTACATTCTCTCACATTCAGTCATTACTGGTTCTTGCACAATTATTTTGAGCATGCTTTCAAATTGGAAGCATCACTACTATAAACAGCTGCTTATCAGCACGTTAAGGTTTAGGCTCCAGATTTCCCTTTCTTTTCATGTCTAAGTAACTTGGAGGCATGTTTCCAATTGAAGCTTAAGTTCCTCAGAAAAAAGGAAAGAAAAAAAATACGTATTTATTTAATTTATGGCACAGTGTTTGGAATCTAACATTCTTTTGATTTCAGTATAAGAGTGATAGTGCATTAAATATTTAGAGGATCCTGAGGTGTTTTTACATTCTTTGACAACCTTGTCTGAAAAGTCCAGTCACAGAGGGTTTATGGGGCTTTTAAAAAAGAGGCCATGCCCAACTTGAGCATTTACAGTGCTGAAGATGATGAAAGGACATGAGTGCTTGCTATTAATAGTGTGGAAAAGCACTAGCCTCCGCTTGCATTTTTCCATGGTTGAGTTTCTAAACATAAAGCTTGAAAATTTACTTGGGCTCCATGAAGTTCATAGAGTCATAGAACAGTAGGGTTGGAAGGGGGCCTATAAGACCATTGAGTCCAATGGACTCAGTGCAGGAATCGAAGTCAGAGCATCCCTGACAGATGGCTGTCCAGCCTCATCTTGAATGGCTCCAGGGTGGGAGAAACCACTACTTCCCTAGGTCATTGGTTCTATTGTCATATTGCTCTAACAGTCAGGAAGTTTTTCCTGATGTTTAGCTGGAATCTGGCTTCCTGTAACTTGAGCCCATGATTCCGTGTCCTGCATTCTGGGATGATCGAGAAAAGATCCTGGCCTTCCTCTCCGTGACAACCTTTCAAGTACTTGAAGAGCGCTATCCTATATCCCCTCAGTCTTCTCTTCTCAAGGCTAAACATGCCCATTTCTTTCAGTCTCTCTTCATAGGGCTTTGTTTCCAGTCCCCTGATCATCTTTGTTGCCCTCCTCTGAACCCTCTCCAGCTTGTCTGCATCCTTCCTAAAATGCGGTGCCCAGAATTGAACACAGTACTCCAGATGAGGCCTAACCAGTGCTGAGTAGAGGGGAACTAGTACTTCCTGGGATTTGGAAGCTATGCTTCTGTTAATGCAGCCCAAAAGAGCATTTGCCTTTTTTGCAGCCACATCACATTGTTGGCTCATATTCAGCTTGTGATCAACAACAATTCCAAGATCCTTCTTGCCTGTAGTGTTGTTGAGCCACGTATCCCCCATCTGGTAACTGTGCATTTGGTTTCTTTTTCCTAGGTGCAGAACTTGGCATTTATCCCTATTAAATGTAATTCTGTTGTTTTCTGCCCAGCGCTCCAGGCTGTCAAGATCACTTTGAATTTTGTTTTTCTCTTCTAAGGTATTAGCTATCCTGCAGATGATATAATTTTGTATCATCTGCAGATCTGATCAGCATTCCCTGCACCTCCTCCTCCAAGTCATTAATAAAAATGTGGAAGAGCAGTGGGCCCAGGACTAAGCCCTGCGGTACCCCACTCCTTACCCCCAGTTTGAGAAGGTCCCATTGATAAGCACTCTTTGAGTCCCATTCTGTAGCCAGACTCTGGATCCACCTGATCACTGTTTCATCTAGCCCACTTTGAGCTAGTTTGCTCATCAGGCTATCATGGGGCACTTTGTTGAAAGCTTTGCTGAAGTCGAGGTATATGATGTCCACAGCATTCCCACAGTCCACAAGGGAGGTTACCTGATCCAAAAATGAGATCAGATTTGTCTGGCAGGATTTGTTCTTGACAAATCCATGTTGGCTTTGAGTAATCACTGCATTGTTTTCAAGATGCTTACAGACTGATTGCTTTATCATCTGCTCCAGAATTTTCCCAGGGATTGATGTCAGACTGACTGGTCTGTAGTTCCCAGGTTCCTCCTTTTTACCCTTTTTGAAGATAGGGACAACATTAGCCCTCCTCCTGTCATCTGGCACTTCCCATGATTTCTCCATGATTTCTCAAAGAGAATAGACAGTGGTTCTGAGAGTTCTTCTGCCAGTTCCTTTATTACTCAAGGGTGCAGTTCATCTGGCCCTGGAGATTTGAACTCATTCAAAGTAATGAGGTGTTCCTTGACCATATGCCTATCAATCTCGAGCTGCAATCCTGCCCCTTCAGCCTGTACTTCGCCTTTGCCAGGGGGGTCATAGACCCTCTTTTGGGAGAAGACTGAGCCAAAATAGGAATTGAGCACTTCTGCCTTTTCTTTGTCATCTGTTATCATTTTGCCATCCTTATTTAGCAGTTGAACCACCATTTCTTTCCTCTGTCTTCTACTATGCACGTATCTGAAGAAAGCCTTTTTGTTGCTTTTAGCCTCCCTTGCTAACCTCAGCTTGTTCTCAGCTTTAGCCTTCCTGACGCCATCCCTGCAATTCTGGGCTACCTGCCTGTACTCTTCCTTTGTTGCTTGTCCTTCCTTCCACTTCCTATATGTGTCCTTTTTTCTTTTCTTTTTTTCCAGGTCATCTCTAAGCTTTCTGTGAAGCCACATTGGCTTCTTCTGTTGTCTTCCACCTTTTTTTCGTGTTGGAATTGTTTGTAATTGTGCCTTGAGAATTGCCTTTTTTAAAACTCCCACCCATCTTGGACTCCTTTTCTTGTTAGAGTCGCTTGTCATGGGACCTTACTGATCATTGTTCTGAGTGTATTAAAATTGGCTTTCCTAAAATCCAGGGTACAGGTTTGGCTACACTCGGCTTTTGCTTCCTTTAGAGCCAAGAACTCAAGTGTAACATAGTTGCTTTCCCCCAGTGTTCCTGTAAGTGCTACTTTATCCACAAAGTCATCTCCGTTGGTTAGGATAAAGTCAAGGATAGCCAATGCTCTAGTTCCTTCCTCTACTTTCTGTAGGAGGAAGTTATCTGCCGCACAAGTCAGGAATTTCTTGGAGGGGCCATGTTTTGAAGAATTTGTCTCCCAACAAATATCGGGCAAATTGAAGTCCCCCATTACTACTACATCATGCTTCCTTGAAACATTGGCAATTTGCTTTTCAAAAGTTTCATCCTCATCTTCTCTTTGATTGGGTAGCCGGTAGTAGACTCCGATCACCATGTTCCTTTTATTCTTTGCTCCATTTATTTTAACCCAGATGCTCTCAGTGGGGCTACCAAGCTCATCCCCTGTATTTCTTTGCAGAGATGTATATTTTTAACATATAGTGCAACCCCACCCCCTTTCTGTTCCTCCTGTTCTTTTTGAACAAGTTATATCCTTCAGTTGCTGTATTCCAGTCATGAGAGTCATCCCACCAAGTCTCAGTTACACCTATCAAGTCATAATTTCCCTCCTGTATTAAGAGTTCAAGTTCATTCTGTTTGTTTCCCATACTCTGGGCATTAGTATATAGACATCGAAGACCATGTGCTTCATAGTCTGGCTTCCTTCCTACATGTTTGTGAAGACTATTATTGGGTGCAATTAGAGCTGTTTACTTGGTAGCGGTGCATGAGTCCTCGTCCATTGTTACCCCCGACTTTACATCTCTCTCCCCTGTAGGATTCAGTTTAAAGTCCTCCTGATAAAGTTCTTCATTCTGTGGCCAAACACATTCTTCCCAGCCTTTGTGAGGTGCAATCCATCCCTTCCCAACAGTCCGTATAGCCCGTGGTCCCAGAATCCAAATCTCTCTCGTCGGCACCACCTTCATAGCCAGTCATTCACCTGGACTATTTTTCTTTCCCTTTCTATCCCTCTTCTGACTACTGGAAGGATGGATGAGAAAACTATCTGGGCCCCAAAGTTCTTGAGTTTCCTTCCCAAAGCTTCAAAGTCTGATGTGATTTCTTTGTAGCTCTGCTTGGTGGTATCGTTTGTTCCCCCATGGATGAGAAGAAAGGGATACCTGTCAGTGGGCTTTATGAGTGCAGGCAACCCTTCATTCACGTCTCTAATCTGTCCTCCCATGAGACAACATACCTGGCGAGCCCACGGGTCTTCACAACATAATTGGGTTTTGATCCCACACAGCAAAGAGTCTCCCACTACTACTACTCCTCTTGTAGGCCTGGGTTTCATCACCTCTGCTTGACTGACCTTCAGCCTCTTGCTCGCTCTCATGCAGGTTCTCCTGTAACTCTTCCTCTGCAGGCTGTCCTCCAGTCTCATCCTCAAGCACCTCGAAACGGTTCCATAGCTCCACTGCTTCCACTGGTGCAGAGTGGCTTCTAGTTCTTCTGCTCCTAACTGTCACCCTTTTCCAAGGAGTATCCTCTACTGCATTTTCCTCACCTCAGCATTTCCCTCTTCTGCCTCAGCTTGCTGTTGCTCTTCAAGCTTCTGGTCTTCACTTTGCTGCTGTAGTTCCACCGTTCTGTCCAAGAACTCTTGGTGTTCTCTTATTCCCTGGAGGGTTGACAGTCACCACTCCAGTCCTCTTACTTTCTCTTCCAACAGCGTGATCAACTTGCACTTGTTGCAGGTGTAAGTGTTCTGAGGTGTTCTCAGGCAAGAAAACAAACATGGCACACACCTTGCAGGTCACCACCACTGGAGAGTCTTGTCCTTCCATAGCCTCTTTTCCCTTTTTGTGTCTGGCTTTCTGATTATAGAATCATAGAATAGTAGGGTTGGAAGGGGCCTACAAGGCCACTGAGTCCAACCTCCTGCTCAGTGCATTGTTCTAGAGTAGCCTGTGCCTGGTTCTCTACTCACTGAAGGTTAAAAACAGAGTCCTACTGGTATGAAAGTGTGTGTTACAAGAAAAATAAAGTAAAAAAATGTTTTTTAAAAAATGTTAGGGGCCTCCCCTGGCCAACGCCTGTTTGCTCTCCCTTTTCGCTCGCTCTCTGGGAGCTTGCTTGCTTCTATTGTCCCTAGACCAGCTGGAGCAGCTTGCTCTGCTCTGCTCTGCTCTGCTGGGAGGCAGGAAACAGCAGCTGGGAGGCGGGAAACAGTCACCACCACTTTCCATTTCCAGTTCTCCCTGTAAAATATTCTTTCTGTGTTTTTGTGTGTGGAGGGGATAATTTGAGTCCTCTTTAGTGAACAACATTGCCAAAGCACTGCTGTATGCACTATTTGGCACTGAACGGAGGATGATTTTAACATGAATCCAGTTACTAAATGCAAGGCTTTTCCCTCCATGCAGCTTCCTTTAGGGGTCATGTTCAGAAGGAGAATCTCCTTGCAAAACTTTTTTTTCACATACAAATTGCCATTGTTGCATCAGGACAACTATATTCTAATAAAGCCAGTCTTGTTCCATGGTTTTTTTCCCCCCACTTCCTGAAATTTTGCCCTCCCCAATAGTTATTGATCCTAAACTTTACTTACTGCTTTAAGAGCCCAATCCTACACATGCGTACTCAGCAAGCGAGTCACGCTGCAGCTTATTCCGAGATTGCAAACGGTTGCAGCCTTAGACTCCTATGCACACTTAGTTGGGAATATTGCCATTGAATTCAGCAGGTCTTACTTCTCAATAAACACATATAGGCTTGTGTTACACAAACATTAACTGAGATGGGTACTTAGGAAAAAAGGCTGAGACTTAACTATTACAGATCCCTTGCCCCCATTACACAGCTACAGTTCAAGAGTTTCCAGGGGAGACGGAATAACTATTACAAGTTTGTAGTGGGTACGTCTTTTGTTAGCAATTGGCATATAAAATACTACAGTTTGGTATATGTATGAAATAAAAAGTACAGATTATTTAAGTTTTATTCAAACAATAATTGCAAATATATCCAGAGTGAGATATGGAATTGTAAGCGATAAGATAGCTAAGCCATTTGGGAAATCAGAAAAACTAAAACAAAGTTGAAAATAAAAACCATCAACATTATGGAAAATAAAAGTAAGACTATTATTTGTGGTGAGAAATAATACATAGAAGAAAAACATAGGACATGATTATTCCTGTAATGTAATTAACAGAACACAGTATTGAGGACTAGTAGTAAATTTGGATATTTAGGCAAACTTTGCAATAATAACTCTTAATACTCCATCAACAGTATTATTGGATAAGAATTGTTTTCTATTTTTTCCAAAGTGTTAATTTTTCCCCATAATGGGCCTTGAAGAGGGGAAGGATTTTTCTTCTCAGTTTTCTATTTCTATTGCTGGCCTTCAGATATTTTCTTTCTTTAGAGCCATTATTTTTGTGGCTTGTGGTTTATCATCACATGTATTGTTTTTATTGCTATTAGTAGCAGCCACATGTTAGAAATCGTGCAGATATCTTTTAGAACTTTGGCTAAAACATAAACTTGTGGTGACATGCTTTTATACACAACTTCACCAGCTGGTAGTATTTGCTAATATAACTATTCTGTGAAATATGATAAAAGATTTCTAAATCTCAGTTATAGACTAAGAGAGCAATCCTATGGCCCTCCAGGCACTGCCTAGCAGGCCATAGGATATGCTCATTTCTGGAAACCGACCTTGGAACCCCTCTCATCTGCGCTGCCTTGGAGGCAGTGCGGGGAACCCATCCTCTGTGCTCACAAGAGGAGTGCAGAGCGACTGAAAAGGGGCGGGGCGCAGAGGGAACAATCCCCCCGTGCCTCTCCTGCCTTGCTTTGGATAGGTGGTTGCCTCCGAGGTCGGAGGCGGCCGCCTATCTAGTTAGGATCGTGCCCTAAAATGTGTAAACAGGTGTGCCTGTTGAGTTTAAAAACAGTCTTTTTCAGATCACAAGTAGAATACTAAACCTCTCCAGCTGTAACTAGCATTCTGATCTTAAATTCATTAAAGTGTAATGGGACTTCCTTTTACATAATGGCGGGGGAGGATTGGAGTGTAAGATAAAAGAAAGTTTGTTTAACTGAAAGTAGTCAATCTTGTTCTGGCATTTTTACAATAAGATCAAAGAGCAAGGGAAAGAAAACATGGATTTTCATCAAATGTATTGTTCTAGTAAGGATTAAATAAAATCCAGAGAGGTAGCCATGTAGATCTCTTGGTTCAAAAACAACAAGAGTCTTGTTGTACCTTACACTCTTGAAGAAGAAGAAGAAGAAGAAGGTATAAGCTTTCATGAACTAGAGTCCACTTCATTAGATACATGAAGTTACCTAAATTGGAACTCTAGTCCACAGCAGTTTGTGCCTTTGTTAGTCTCTAAGGTGCCACAAGGCTCATTGTTTTCAGTAAATAAAATCTGCTTTAGAATAAACTTTTGACTTCATTCTTGTGGTCCAAATTAGTTTAGTCAGTTTAGTTAGGGATGTCAGAGAATTCCGCCACGGATCTCGGTGAGGCCGAATGCCAGTGCATTCGGCCTCCTGAAATCTGTGGCGGAATGAAGCCCCCCGTGCGCCCCCCTGCAAAAGGCGTGCGAAACAGGACACTCACATGGTGCTGTTTGCGCTGCTTTGCGAATGGCGGCCTCCATTCGCTTCCCTATTTTTTCTGTGATAGGCTATGTAAGTATTTACATAGCCATTTGCATCCCTGCGGAGGGCTGTGATAGGCTATGTAAATATTTACGTAGCCTATCACGGCAAAAAAAAGGGAATGCAAATGGCGGCTGCTATGCCATTTGCTCCCCTGGTTGTTGGTTTTTGCCGTGATAGGTTACGTAAATATTTACGTAGCCTATCACGGCCAAAAAACGGGAACACAAATGGCGGCTGCCGTAGCCGCCACCATTTGCGTCTGCGGGCTCCAGACGGCACCTGCGAATGCTGCAGAGCGGAGCCAGCCGGGTTAGGATTTCAGGGGGAGGTGCGGAGCGCCTCCCTCCCACCGCGAATCACCTCCCTCCCACCATGAATCACCCCATCGAAAAGGTAAGTGACTTCCGTACATCCCTACTTTAGGTATATGTGAAATGTACCAGATCCAGAAAACTGAAGTATCGGGTGGATTGTGGTGGATCAGCCTTTTGTCCATTATATAGCAATTTGCACTTTCGCTGCAATTTCCATTTCCAAATCGATATGCCTTGCACCTGAAGGTTGACTAAGGGAGCAATCCTATGGCCCACTAGACACTGTCTAGAGGGCCATTGGCTATGCTCATTTCCGGGAACCGACCTCGGATCCTGTGCTCCGAGGTTGGTTCCCGGAAAACTGACTTCCTCCCTCGTCCGTGCTGCCTCCGAGGCAGCACGGAGAAGCCCCATCCTCCGCACCCAGAAGAGGAACATGGAGCGACTGAAAAGGGGCATTCTGGGGCGAGGAGAACAGAGCTGCGACATACGACATATCCAATGTGTTATACGGCAGCTTCCTCTCCTGGTTGGCCTCCCCGCTGCTAGGCATCCGAAAACGTCTGTCTAGAGAAAAATAGCAAGGCAGAAGAGGTGTGGAGGGAACGATCCCGCCCGTGCCTCTCCTGCCTTGCTTAGGATAGGCGGTTGTCTCCGAGTTCAGAGGCGGCCACCTATCTTGATAGGATTGTGCCCTAAAAGTATTATAATAGGAACCTTAACTCATAATTTCTTGAATGACATTAAACATTTCTATTTAGTACAGGTCAAAAAATACACATATAATCTCTTTTTACATAATGCTGTAAATTTTACCTAACGTATATGAAGCCAAATACGAATACAATTAATATTGCATGTTACAATGATTTTCCTTAAGGTTTGCCAGGGTGTCTCCAAATGCTTTACCAAGATATATCTGGGTAGGCCCTTTCCGTCTTTTTTGATCATTATTAGGTGTAGTTTCCAATTTCAAGAATAACCTATTTTACCCACAAGGCCTTTTTGATTCTTTGTACGGAGTATGGTAAGTTTCAAATTCCAAGTTATTCTTCAAAGGCATCTTAACTTACTCATATGTAAACTAACTTTAAAATATTGGAATAAAGAAATCTAATGGGGGAATTTTGGCCAGCATAGTTCCATATGAGATAACTACATCATTCTTCAGTAAGTCTTTTAATTTTACTTAACCATGGTTTTTGCAGAAAAACAAATGCCTTTATAGAAATTTAAACACCGTAGAGTGGGATTGCCACTCTGTAGATGAAGAGCTATGACATCAGAGCCCTCCCTCTACCCTAAGCCCTACCAACATTTTTGCCTCCCATTCCTCCTTCAAAAGTATTTTTAGCTAAATAGGCCTTTGACCCTATCTAGCTTGCTCACCTTCCTGGGGGCCGAGCTGAGAACAGAGAGGTTTTAGGATCCTGTGGATCCTGGCTTCCTCCCCTTCCCTCTCTCCCTGTCCTCTTCTGAGGTCACTCTTGCAACCTCAGAAAGAGGAGCCACGACAGAGATTTAAGTACTTCACACAGTGCATAAACTATGGAATTTGCTACCACAAGACGTAGTGATGGGCACCAGTTTGGATGGCTTTAAAAGAAAGACAAATTCCTGGAGGAGAAGGCTATCAATGGCTACTAATCCTGATGGCTATATGCTACCTCCAGGATCAGAGGCAGTATGCTTATGTACACCAGTTGCTGGGGAACATGAGCAGGAGGGTGCTGTTATACTCATATCCTTCTTGTGGGTTTCCCACTGATAGAAGGTTGGCAACTGCGTGAACAGAATGCTAGTCTAGATGGACCTTGGTCTGATCCAGCATGGCTCTTCTTATGTTCTTATGTCAGCCGGAAGAAGTTTGGGTGGTGAAGATCCATGATCGGATCTTCTCTGTGCTTGTAGCTCTGTCTATGGGTGCAGAGGAGAACTGCAGCATCCTATGACACCCCAGATGCTGTCTAGGGCCATAGGATTCGTCCGTTAGTGGCTTGAAGTGACCACATGTCTATTGCTGCAGTGATCCTAGGGACCAGTTTCAGCCCTTCTAGAGTTGACTGGAAGCACTATGAAAAGATTTTTTTAAAACCCAACAGTTTGACCAGAGAGTATTGCAGGATACAAAAGCCATAAATCTGTGTCTCATGGTGTAATGGCCTCAAGTCTGTAACCAAGTGACCAGTAGTTTTAGAGGAGCCTAGAGATCCATAATGCTCTCGGCTTTGGTTCATGGGCTGCAATTCTCTTGCTAGTGGGCCTCTTGGCTAGTAAGATGAGTCAAAGGTTGATATTGCCACCTCAGCGCATTCGATGCTAACGAGCTCTGAATCTTATCAGGGCCTAGGATGCGCCTGAGAAGTGAGGCGTTTATGCTAAGCTACCAGTGTCTGTGCTGGGAAAGCACTGATTGTTTTCCTTCTGAAGAAGCACTGTTAGTCTATGCTGGGAAAGTTGCAGATGAATGCTAATTAACGCTTGCTTCTGTCATGCCGCCTCACTGCTAACATGTATGGTATAAGACCCATTGTACCCCTTGGCTCTGTGTTCAGAGAAGCTGTCTGATCCAACCATTGGGTATGCCTCTGTGCTGTAAATACTCAGTAAAGTCTCCTTCTAAGCAAACCTGGATCTGGCTCATCATTATCTTGGCACCTCCAAGCCTTAGCAGCACATGGACAGGGCACACGCAAGGGCGTTTATGATTTTACGATAAGTCTGATAAATTATCGCCTTTTCACAACCAGTGGCTTGTGGTTCTCCCCTTTTGTCTAATTAGCTCTGGAGGAGCTGCAAAGCAAGAGAGACAAGCAAGTGCGAGCCTGATTCTGTGTTGACGGGGCCATGCCCTAATACCAGTCCGACCATACCCCAATCCCCTGGTTGGCAACCCAAAATTTGCACTTGATTTGTATGTATGTAGAATGGCATTTGTGATGAGAGGGGCTTTATTTTGGCCACAGGCTTTTCCATGGGTCTTTGGAACTGTCAAAACTTCAGGATAGGTGCAATTGAAATAAACACTATGTGGATTCAAATTATCTTTTCATTACCGTATGTCCGTGTTTATGTATTACATAAACTTTATGCTGCTTGCAGTTGATTACATAATGTTTTGATTTCTCTAGGAGGCATCAGCAGGGTTAGATTTTTTTTTTTCTTTTTAAATTCCTAAGCAAATGCAGCTGCTGAAATCTCTCTGCAAAGCAGAATGTCCTTGATGAAAATCCAAACAGTACTAGAGGCCAACTTGCACTTGTAGCCTTCAAAGATTTTGCTGACCCACAAACTATGGCACCCCTTAAAAAGAAAAACACACAGATGTAGCTATATTATATCCTTGATATCTTAAATTGCTGTGGTGTGCTCTGCAAATAAACTAGTTTATGCTGTTGCAATTATGCTCTGGTCCAATTTAAATATACTTTGAAAAGATGTAACTTTTTAAATTTAATTTCAGACCAGTTTAGGATTCTCCAGTCCCAGTGATTGCCTAACCTAGAAGATTCCAGCAAGCTCTGAAACATAGAAATTCCGAAGCCTTTGCTGTCAGCTATCCTAAGTTCTGAATGGGACAAGTAGTACATTCCACAGAACGTAACTTTGTCCTGACCCCTGACAACTGGAAGGTCATGCTTGTCCAAGATCTGCGTTGATAGGATCACTGCTGGAAACTGCAAGTGATGTTGTTTCTAGGCAGGGCTCCCCAACCTTTTTGGGTTGATGGGCACATTTGAAGTTTTGAGTGTTGTGGGCACTCTCACAAAAAATAGCTCTCATGGTGGTCATGCCCAGTCACAAAATACTCATCTCTCAGAAGGCAAACTGGTGTAACTAAAAGAAAAGTAATTTGTCCAAGAATCTAAGTACAAAGCAGAGCTCTGGTTCTTGTTTTGTGTTCTGAGCTCCAAAACACAAAAGCGCTCTGTTACACTCAAATAATGATGGTGTTTGAGAGCAGCACTTTACTTGCAGCATGGCAACCTCCCTGTTAATTTTTTTAAACGTTTAAAAATAAAATTAAAACCAGGAGGGGCAGGCAGCCTGGTTGGCACCAAGAGAGGTGTATATGGGTGCATTGTTGCCCATGGCCACCAGATTGGAGACCCCAGTTGTAGGGGGTAGTATGTAGCTGTACTGATACTGCTGGAAGTTGTAGATAGGGAAGTAAGGTACTTTTGTGATGGATTTGTGACTTAACTATGGTGGCCTTTTATATTGCTCACAGCTTTTGCTCAGTATTCAAAAGCAGATATTTAGTAGGATGATCCCCTGTTTTTTCTGTTAACCATGTTTTGTTTTAGTTTTGCTGGTGCACAATTAAGGTATTTCAATTTTTCATTCATTAAAAAATTCCAGCCATGCAGAGCCTTTCAGTACATATAACCACAATCCCTTCCTGCCTCTTGTTACTTCCCCCCTTCTCCTTTCTCTTGGTGTTTCCCATTATGGGTATATATAATCTCATCTAGCCATTCAGCCCTAATTTGTTTTGTTCTTGCCCTTCAATGTCTAATTTATTTTGCATAAAGCATCAATTAACAGTGTGATATGTGAATGTTTACTGTTTTGCAGAATCTTGAAAAAGGAAAATGAGTGATTCTGAGGAAGAAGAGAGTCCTATTTCCACTGAGTCAGAGCCTGAAGCAATATCTGAACCAGAATCAGAACCAGAGAATCCTGAGGATCCTATTTATGCCATAGCTCCAACAGTTAATATTCAAGATGAAGGTTCCATTGACATGCATTCGTGTCCTGCGTTTCAGTGCCTCGATGAGGTAGTGTTCTCTTAGCTTCCTCTTGGTCAGCCGGATGGCTATTATTATAAAGTGCAAGAACATTTTTTGACATTTTAAACTGTATTCACAAGGTTTGGGAACAGTTCCGGTAAGGAAAGAGAACTGTAAGAGACCATGTAGTCCAATCCCCATTTTCTCAAAACTAAGCATGTGTTTTACCTGAAATGGAAATACTGTTAATGGGAGATAACATGTTGTTGTTCAGTCGTTAAGTCGTGTCCGATTCTTCGTGGCCCCATGGACCATAGCACGCCAGGCCTTCCTGTCCTCCTCTCTCTCCTGGAGTGTGCTCAAGTTCATATTCATCGCATCGGTGATGCTATCTAGAGATAATATGACCTTGTGAATATTGTTCATGGGAAATAGGAAGCCACTCTAAGAACAATTGTATATTCTAATCAATGTTGTTGTTTTCACTTGATTTACAGTTATAGGAAATTAAAAATGAAACAATTTAAGTATCCATTGTGAAAATGGCATTGATTTATCATAACTGCAACTTAGAACAAGACGCAGGAAGCTACCTTGTCCAAGAGCATACAAACTGAAGTAAAACTCTGCACTGCTATCCAAGCACGCTATCTTATATGACTGGTGTTTTGCTGTTGATGTGAGCAGAACTTTCCCATTTATTTTTCCATAATCTCATTCCCACAAGCATTTTAAACAGAATTCCTCACTTTCAAGGTTTTGCATTACAAAGAGCCCAAACCCCCAAAATAGAATGGCATAGAATGTGGTCAGCTTTTTCGGATCAGATATGATTGATACCTATATTGGTCCATCCAGAGGAGGAGCTGTGGATGTAACTTTAGGAGTGGGGAAGTGAAATGAAGTAAAATGAATGTTTTGCTCAGCTGATATACCATAGACTGAATACTACTGCTGATGTACTAACCAGTTTTATTCCTTAGCCGATGTATTGGCTGCTGCTTTCCTCAAGTTATTGCAGAAATTTCTTTGAGAATTGGCCTGTAACATACACAAAACATGACAATCTCAAGGATTATTTAACTCTGGAGTTCTTCTATTGTATTGAAGTTGGAGAACTGGTTATTTTACTAAACTGCTCTGGCGGATATTTAGTGTTTTAAATGTCTCATTAAAACATTTGCTTAGTGATTTTAATTTGTAAAATGAAGATAACTTGTTCTTTATGTAAAGAGCCAGGGGGCAGGAAAAATGCCCTTGAAAAAGAGTGGCAAGCTTGAAAAGCATTGTGCTATTAAAAAAAATAAACCTAGTCTTTTCCTTTCCTTTTGGATACTTTCCTTCTATTTCTTTTCTGAATTTGTACAGCACTTTTGTTTCTGGGCCTTTAATTTGGTCTGACAGAAACACTGAAGCAAAATTATTATGTTCTTTAAATTATTTTATTTAGAAAATTTTTAAATCCTTTTTCTGTTCAAACATACCATATAATAGCCAAAGAAGAAAATAAAAATACAGAGCACTATCTAGAGAAAGTTGAAACTGAACTAATTGAGAATGTTATACAAATCAAACACCTACAAGACACTATTATCGAAACACCCCATCAGCTTCCACCGCATAGAAGCCAGTTTACATCAAAACTGGTAAGGTACAGTCACAGGAAGTAAAGCCTGTGTATTAAGAACTAAACCGTAGTGCTGGGATAAAAGTCAGGAGGCCTGTGTTCATAATTGGCTTTGTTCCTAAGACACAGTGGGAAATTTCAGTCATGCCAACATTCTCAGACACTTCTATTAAGTTTGTGTCCCAAGTCAGGTACACAATGTAAGGGCATGCTCTTGATTTAGTAGTAAACCCTTTCGATAAAATAGACACGGTGTGTAAACTGTTAATGTTTCATTTGTGGGGGTGGGGGAAAAATGTTACAGTGCAATAATCTTAGCACCTGTGGTCCTTAAAACACACAACATGAGGCAGAATAAAAACTTTCTAACAGGAGCCTGGGATGTGACCTGCCACATACACTTCCACGGTATGAAGCCCCTTATGCTGAAATGTGTGGCTGGTGTTGCATACAAAACTTGCTACCTTGTTGCCTCTGTTACTGGAACTAGCTAATACTAAGCTTTTGTAAACTCTCTACAGCAAGCCTGTCAAATCATAGGAAAACTTGTAATTTTTCTTTCAGCACTGGCGGCAGCTGTCTACAAAGCTGATGGGAGCAGAGAGATTAGTGCAGGCCAGCCCCAATCAGCTACCACTAGATAACTAACCTCCGCTTCGGATTTTACCAAGT
Source organism: Heloderma suspectum (assembly GCF_057233095.1). NCBI lineage: Eukaryota > Metazoa > Chordata > Lepidosauria > Squamata > Helodermatidae > Heloderma > Heloderma suspectum. The sequence goes on from NC_139464.1 coordinate 106,525,187, forward strand.
TGGCAACACCTGGCAGCCTCAAGCAGCTGCTGGGACAGCAGCATTGTGGCAAGGTCAACCACTGAGGCCCGCCCTTGGTTCTCTTGAAAAAACAACACACAACACTCCTACCAGCACCCAGCGGCCACCATCTCACTTCTCGACACTGCCCTGGAAGTCAACTCAGCTTCCAGGGCGTTGTCAAGGAGAAATGGCCACTGCCAAGAAGCAGTAGCACCACCAAGGTAAGTCCGTCTGGACCCATCATTGGGGCCCAATAGATGGCAGTTGCTCAGGGCCCTTTCAGCCCCTGAGCCAGCCTTGCAGGATGGTTAGGGCACTCCTTACCCTTTTCACAGCTGCTGCTGACTGAATAAGCATATGGCTCCAATTAATCCCCAGAAGAACAAAGAGAAGGGCAATCATGAGTCCTATGCATGTTATACAGAGCCCCAGGGATGGCAGTAGCTTGTGACCACTATTAATACACAGATTTAGACCTACTTAAGAAGCGTCTGGCGTACATAGGATTCTTCCGTTTCCTGGATCCAAGCTTGAAGTCAGGGCTCTGGGCTTGGAGCCAGAAAACCATGCTCCCCTCCCCCGCCCCCTCGTGGCCAGTACAGCATGAACTGCGCTGGCTACCTTTCTGCACTTGGTAAATGGAGCACGGAGATTGCGGAAAGGGGGCATTCCTGCAGGCAGGGAGAGAAGGAGATCGGCAGCTGGCTCACACCTTTTCCTATTGCTGCCCCAGCCCCCTTCCCTCCCCAAAGTCTCTGCTAGATGGATGAAATCACCTGTCTAGTTTAAATGCATTGTGGGAGGTGCAAGGTGCCTCTGCTCTGTATTGGATACACGTAAGCCTCCAAGTTTGGAGGCTTATGTGTACCCAGGACGTAACCCATAGGATTGCGCCTTCAATCCCCTTTATTTCAGTGTGACCTAAGGGCATGAAGATGACCTATGTGTTGCTGCTTGGTAAGGCCTTTCATGGAGGATATGGCTATCAATGGCTACTTGTCATTATGGCTATGTATTTCCTCCCATATCAGAGTCAGTATGGCTCTGAATACTAGTTGCTAAGGAACACAAGCAGGAGGATGCTCTTGTGCTAATGTCCTTCCTGTGAGCTTCCCATAGGCATATGGTTGGCCACTGTAGGAACAGAATGCTGGACTAGGTAGGCCAGCACAGCTCTTCTTACGTTCTTATGATAGGCAATCCTGGAGTGGTATTTTCCCACATCCCAGGAATTCCTGAAAACATGTGCAAGCTTTTTCCTTCCATGCATTACCTTTATTCACACATTGGGCAAACACTACAGAATGAAAGCCTGATGGAGCATCAGGGTCATACCCATGTCATCCTCATATGTTGGGCATAATGTTGAACAGTCAGATAGCCTGCAATTCTTATCCCTTCCCGAATTTCACTAGCTAATTATCATAGGTAATCAGTTTTGTGCATGTTCAACTCTGTATGCATCATTTACATGCTCTGGCCAATTAATGGAAGTGTGCTGTTGCATTCATGTCCTGCTTGTGGATTTTTCATGAGCAGCTGGTTGACCACTGTGTGAACAGAATGCTGGACTAGATAGACCTTGGTCTAATCCAGCATGGCTTTTCTTATGTTCTTAAGTGAGCTGATGCGTACCTGCATGCATAACAGGTAACATGATAGAGCTATTATCTTATTTACTTACTTTTTATTATCTATCTTTCCAATTAATTGAGTACTGCCCAATGCGGTACTCAAAACAGAATATAAAATCTATAATCTGAAGCAAGGACATAAAATCAAAATGTAAGCCAGAACTGAGTATTTCTGTTTCTAACCGTGTTGACAATTTAAGTTAGAATCCTGTTGAATTAGTCATTTATGCTGTGGTCCCAGTAGTTAATAATATATTGGCAAGAATTTATATTAGTATTTAACATTTTGATTTGGGATACATTGCATGTTTGAAAATCACAGTTCAACTCTTTCTGACTTTTAACAAGAAAAGAATACATTTATAGCTAATCTTCCCCAATACAAAGTGCCTTATTTTTCTAACACAATCAAGCATTATTTAGGGAACTGCTAGGAACTTTAAAAACTGATAGAAGGAATGAATAAGGATCACTTAGTCCTTTTCAGAATGTCATTGTTTCCAAGATGACCTCAGTCACGCTAACCATTTCCATGTCACTTTTTACAATTTATAAGGAGTCTGTTTCATGAATTTAATTACTTGGTTGGAGTAAAATTGTCCTGTTAATAGTGGTCTGTTTAAATCTCATGGTTTTTATTGATCAGATTTGAGAAAGGAGGCTGCGTTTTTGTAGCTTGCCATCCTGAAACTCCCAAATCATGGCTATTTCCACTGAGGTCAATGTGACTTCTTAGAGCCTTTCTAGACAATAACAAACCCTGCTTGTTTATTGTGCTATAAAATGATTGTCTTTCCAATTTTGTGTCAGATTTTCTGACAATGTACTTCAGGTTGGCAGCATTATTCTGTGAGTTCTTTGTAAAAGATTGTTTAGCTGCAGTGTAAGTTTTTCACTGTGTTATTTAGCAATCAGGCCATGGCTCAGCGCATCGCCATATATAGTTAGAACTCTAAACGGGTGAAATGGGAATTCTTGCAGGAGGCACTGGCCCTTGTCAGGGAAGGTGCAGAGTCCTCCCTTTTCCTGCACATATTGTTTTGTGGTTGGGTCATGAGTCAGCATGCTAAGCCCTTATTATTCTGGCAGTCACTGCGATACAAGCAACTCTGTAACTCAGTGGTATTTTGATTTGTTAATAACACTAAGGTTCAGCATGGCATGTATTGGCAGGATCTGTTGCACAGAATTTCCTAAATATTGTTTAAATAGTATTGCTTACAGCCTGGCCACGCTGATCTTATGGGGCATCTCTACACCAGCCTAACATCCTGCATTTAAAATGAGGCTTTCTCCTTCTGTTAAATGCTGGATCCCGACTCCCTTTTTCACCCGCTTCCTTTCCCCACTTCCCTTTTCCCTGTATCTGAGTCTTCCCTTATCTTTCATTGATCTCACTCCTCTTCTTGTCACTTTTCCTCTTTTCACAGAGGGAACTCAAGTGGAACACAACGGGGTAATTTGATAGCTCATTATCTCCTATTTATTTAAAAATGGAACAAAGGGCATTCAGTGCCGGAGACGCCTTGGAGGTTCACAGCGTCATGTAAAGAGCCCACAAACTCCTGTGAAGGGGCAATCTCAATCGCAGGATAGAAGCTCCATGTGAAGAAAGCCTTAGTCTCTCTATATGTATGGTCATAAACCAGGGTTAACAAACAGCATAACATACCTGTTTTCTTATGCATTCACGGCAGCGAGGGTGGCAGCTCAAGAACAGATGTAGAAATAAGTGCTGACATAGCAATGCTATCAGCTACTCCCACAGCAGCCCTGGTAACTCTGCTACCACCCACTGTTGTGCACTGATAATCAACATGCGGCGATGGTGGGAACACAAAGATGCTGTGACTGGCCCAGTCCAGATCCCCTCAACACACAATTCACAGACAGGCTGCCAGCAAAACCTACACTGCATTCTTAGGCTAAGTGACACAGAGTGCAGCAATGGATGCATGCAGTCACCCAGTCCAGGGATCCCCTCCGACAGGGGCTTGAATCCTCTGGCACCCCAGAAACAGTCCGCATCAGCCTCCAAACAGCAACCTGGGCCAGGGGAAACTCCAGAGAAGGAAAGACTGCCATTTTAGTTTCAGTAACCAGCCACTCTATAGCTAAGTGGTTTGGCAGCCTTCATGTAGAACCTATAGGTGACTGCTTTCTCAGGAGAAGGGCTTGAGATACGTTGTGGAACCAATCTCTTCACACAGGCAGTGATGGAAATGCTGCATCCAACATGTTTGTATTGGGAAGGAGACATACCTTTTGCAAGGAGGAAGGATGGGGCCACACAGACAAGGAAGATTACACTGTATAACAGCATGTTCATGGTAGATAACTACCTGCCCAGTAGCTCAATTAGAGAGCGTAATTTGCTAGGAAAGAGGCGGCATGGTGTACGTCTTACCATGAGGGAGCTGTACACATGGTATCCATGCTACAAAGCCTATCTCTTGTGGGGAGCCCTGCTAGTGCAGGTTCCACCTGGGCAAGGATGACGTAGACGCATTCCCAGTCCTCTTCAGTGGATGCAACTTGAGGACAGGATTTCATGGTTAATTTACTTTGCAGAAGCTAATTTTAATGCTTGGTGGGGGTTTTTGGTGGCACAGACATGTTGGAATTTTGACAAAGGTAATTTTGCAAGATGTTGTTTTCCTAACTGCTGTAAAGCTGTCAGCAGTATAATCATTAATGCAAAATATGTAGTTCTGTTCCATTTCCCCCCACATTTTTTATGCATGTGACTGTACAAATGACATGGGATAAACATCTGTTTGAGGAGGAATTAGTAACAAAGGTTTATAGAATTATAAGTTATGCGGGGTCAGGGTATAAGATTAAACTACAACACAACATGTTTGAATTGATTAAGATAAGGACAGTGCAGTATATTTTCTGTAAGATATTCTCTTCCTATTTTAATTGTCCAAAGGGACAACTGCTTGTTAAAAGCATGGAATATTGGATACATACATACATAATCCTTACCCATATTGCTGAGAGCTATTTGTTGAGATCTATGAAGATACAGACTTATTTCCCACCAAAGGATCAATTGTTTCTGCCCTCAGTCAAGCTTATAAAACATCTTTATGGCACAAAAACAGTAATAAGTTAGTTCTTTTGAAGGATGCTTAATAAGACTTACTAAGACAGTAGGGTTAAATTACGTGCTAGCTTAAGCACATAGTGTGCATCCAAGCTTTACTTCCTTTTCTACCTCCAAGTAAGTGCATGGGCCCCAATCTGAATTGGGACAACCATGCTCAGGTAAGGGAGATTTAAATCTTCCCACTCTGCTGCTATCCCCCCCTAAATCTAGCCCCACTGTGTGGGGGCTAAAAAAAACCCAACAACAACAAAACCAATACAACCTCAATTTCTTCATAAACTATCCTTTCCCCTTTGAATCGAAAGAGATATATATGGAGGCTTTCTTTCTTTCTTATTTTAAAACATTTATACTTCACCTATTCTCTGACGAGTTTTAGGGAGCTCACAACAAATATTTAACCATTAAAAACATCCCTCCATAACACAGGAACAGCAGCTGAAAAGTGCCACACACCACAATAAAAATATTAAAAAGCAGACTAATTAAGATAAGTATATTACCCTGGGAAGACCTTCCTAAGAAGGAGAACCTTCACCAACTTTTCGAATGTCATTAGTGAGGAAGTTGGCCCCCAAAGCCAGATGGAATCCTGCAGAGTGGCCTCAGGGTACAAGAAATCAGAACGGGAAATTGAGCAGCCATGACTATTGCCCCCTGCCCCCACCCACTCATCGTGTTGCCCCATGATTTTATGTTAATTATGCCTGGGAAAAGTAACTGCACTGGTTGATCTAGAGTTCCCTGAATAAATTTGCATATTAAATACAAAATTAACAATGGTGCTCAGATACACAATGTGAAAAACAAGTGTGACGTTAATTTCCCAGCTGCTCAGGCTTAAAAGAATAATACTGTGAAAATGGCATGACAATTTTTTGTTACTCCTTTAGGCACTGGAAATATTTATCAATCTGATGTGAATTTTATTACAGTCTTGCTGTTCCTTGGTATGAAGGCTCTCCTTTTTGCTAACATCCTAGAAGCTGTATAAAAATAAATCTCATTTTTGTTTTGTTTTTTTAACGGTCTGGATCGATTTCCCCCAGAAATTGCTCGTTTTGGAGCAGTTTATTGGATTACCCTAACAAAATGGGTATTGCCAAGGCACTATATCCAGCCAATTAGTTGTGTTACTTAGGGTGCGAGTTACCTTCCTTGCATGAAGATAAGTTATCTTGTGAAGTGCTTTTCTTGGACACTAAAGAAACATAGGCCTAAATCTGTTAGTGAAAGAATTTGCTATTCTAGTGGATCTCCACTGCCTTTTCCAGTTGAGCAAGTGGTTGCACAAGGCCTGATGGACCACTTTGTAAGCCTAAGATTTGCAAACGGTTGTTCAACTGGTTGTGCAAACAGAACTGTAGTTGAGTTCTCCCGTTTCACATAGTTCAAAACTTGGTTTCTGCTAGCATAACATCATTTGCACTAGTGGAATGACACCGTTGGATACAACCTTTAGAAAAGGAAAAATAATAAAGTTATTATTACCATTATAAAGGCAAATTTAGAAATTCACATTTTAAGAGATAAGCCCCAAAGCAAAGTCAAGGTGGCCAAATTGGCAGGTATGTTTATGTCAACTGTCACATTTTCATCTAAGGACTTCAAATGTCTTCTGTATTGGAGGCAAGTTTGGTATGTCTACTTCAAAGTCTAAGACAATAGGATCAATTTCCTCTTTCCTTTACAAGCAAATTCTTTTAACTAGAGTGGAGTTCTCTCATGCAGCTCTGACAAGTAAACTATAATTTCTGGATGTTTGGTGGGCCTTTATCTCATGTTGATTATTACTTTACTGTAAAAAATAATGTAAAACGTTTTAACACAAATTTTGAGTTACAGCTCATTTTCTTACAGAAGCTTCAAGTGACCAGCCAGCAAGGATAGCAATCCTTATAACATGCGTTAGAAATAAAGTCTTCAGTTGGTGCTTCTGATACTGGGCTGCACCAGTAATCTGCATATGGATTACCTTCCATTTAGTACTAGACTATGTCCATATTCATATTGGCAGATATACTTTCATTTTATCATGGATTCCACATGCTGAATACCTGCTAGCAGCCCTGTAATCAATATTGGCATCCATTATCACCACTGTGCTGATTTCCCAAGTGACCAGTTTGACAGGATAGAAGGTGCTTCATCGCTGTTCAGATCCTCGTGGGTGGAAGTGAAGGCAACATCTGTCTTTCCTTTTTTATGCCAATGTAGTTATAGGGCTTTAATGTTGTTCCAGAAGCCTTTCAAGCATATAAGATTTAGAATGTGCCATTGTGTGTGCATAAGCCACTGCCTGTAAATGTTTTCAAAACTGTTGCCAGATGAACATTTTATAGTTGTTACTGGAATTACAGAAGTTACATGAACTTGATACATACAGCAAATACCATCACACAAATAAAATGGTAATGAGCAAATGTTTACAAATGACTACAAAATATGATATATGATATAATTATGAGATATAATAAGAGAATATAATAAATACAATATACAGTGTTACATCCATTGTAGTGTAGTGGTTAGAGCATTGGACTAGGATTGGGGAGACTCAGGTTCAAATCCTCTTTCGGCTCCAAGATTCATGAGGTGATCTTGGGCTAGTCACCATCTCTCAGCCTAATCAGGGTTGTTGTGAGGATAAAGTGTGCGAAGGATGTATGCTGCCTTGAGCTCCTTATTATAAATGTAAAAATGAATGAGCAAAATAACATCCTAACCAAATGTCCTGAGGTTGCAGCACATGGGTTCCCTTCCTTGAAAGTAGCCCAGATAAGGCCTATGGAACAGCTCCAGAATATGGTTTGCAACCCCAATAATTTTGCAGTTTAAATGATGGTACCGTGAAGGTCAAGGAGGAATACCAATCTCGTAGTAAACCTATCTAAAACACTTGTTCATTTAAAATCACTGTAACTATAGTGCGATATATGTTATTTCATATAAAGAGTTCTATGTAACTAGCAAATCTGTTTATATAACTATCGTTAATAATTTGAATAAGGCCACTTAGTGGGCTTAGTGTTCTTACCTTGTTTATCCTTTCAACAGTCTGGTAAGGTAGGTTATTCTGAGAGCTAGGAATGTGAACCAAATGTCAAAATCAAACACTCAACTCTACTGATTTCAAATATTCTGGATATTAACCAGGCCATTTGGAGAGAGTAATTTGCATTAAGAACATAAGAGCCATGCTGGATCAGACCAAGGGTCTATCTAGTCCAGCACTCTGTTCACACAGTGGCCAATCAACTGCCCACGGAAAGCCCACAAGCAGGACATGAGTGCAACAGCATCCTCCCACCCATGTTCCCAAACCGCCTATGTTCCCAATCAACTGGTGCACATGGGCATACTGCCTCTGATACTGGAGGTAGCATATAGCCATCCCGACTAATAGCCATTGTTAGCCTTATCCTGCATGAATTTGTCCAATCCCCTTTTAAAGCCATCCAAATCGATGGCCATCACTATATCTTGTGGATGTGAATTCCATAGTTTAACTATGTGCTGTGTGAAGAAGTACTCCTTTTATCTGTCCTGAATCTCCCACCAATCAGCTTCATGTGATGACCCCGGGTTGTCATCATCATCATCATGGCGATCACTCGTGACTGAGTAAGACTGTCTTCCAGGGGTAGAGTCTTAGCAGTGGGTCTGTAGGTGGCTGTGAAGGCCAATTCTGGATCCACACAGCCTCCCACAGTGAGGAGATAGGTTTCCAGGTGGAAGGCGACCGCGATGAGGATTTGTTTGACGTACCTTCCACTGAGCTCGTTTCTCCCTTTTGCCCTGTACTTGTGCTTCTTCAAAGTCCATAGTTCCTTTAATATAGGCTGACCTCCAGTTGGAATGCTCATGGATTAGAGCTTTCCAGTTCTCAATGCTTATGTTACATTTTTTTAGATTAGCTTTGAGAACATTAAATCTCTTTTGGTGTCCACCAATATTCTGTTTTCCATTCATAAGTTGGGAATAAAGTAGCTTCTTTGGAAGACGATGATCAGGCATTCGAACAATGGCAGGTCCAGCGAAGTTGATGTTGGAGAATCATTGTTTCAACGCTGGTGGTCTTTGCTTCTTCCAATTGGCTGACATTAGTCTGTCTGTCTTCCCAAGAAATTTGCAGAATTTTCCGGAGACAGCGTTGATGAAATCTTTCGAGAAGTTGGAGGTGGTGTTTATAGATGGTCCATGTTTCACAGGCATACAGTAAGGTCAGTGGTACAATGGCTTTGTAAACAAGCATTTTGGTCTCCCCGCGAATGTCCCGATCCTCGAACACTCTAGTCTTCATTCGGGAGAACGCTACACCCGCAGAGCTCAGGCGATGCTGAATTTCAGCATCTATGTTGGCTTTTGTGGAGAGATGGCTGCCAAGATAAGAAAAGCGATCGACATTTTCCAGCATCACACCATTAAGCTGGATTGATGGCACTACAGAGGGGTTGGTTTGTGCTTGCTAGTAAAGCACTTTGGTTTTTTTGATGTTAAGCAAGAGGCCGAGCTTTTCATATGCTTCTGCGAAGATGTCTAGGATAGTTTGGAGATCTTCCTCTGAATGTGCGCGGATTATGTTATCATCAGCATATTGAAGTTCTGTGACAGAGGTTGTGATTACTTTACTTTTTGCTTTCAGCCTACTGAGATTAAAAAGTTTTCCATCTGTTCGATATATGATTTCTACACCAGTGGGAAGTTTCCCTTCAACAAGGTGTAGAATCATAGCAATGAAGATAGCGAATAAAGTTGGAGCAATGATGCATCCCTGTTTAACGCCTGATCCCACTTTAAATTGATCACTTTGAGAGCCATTGTTATCCAAGATTGTTGCCGTCATGGAGGAGCCGCAAGATGTTCACAAATTTATTAGGGCATCCAGTTTTCAAAAGGATGGTCCAGAGAGCAGTTTGGTTTACAGTGCCGAAGGCCTTAGTCAGATCAATAAACGCCATGTACAGAGGTTGGTTTTGCTCCCTGCATTTTTTTTGGAGCTGTCATGCGGTGAAGATCATATCCACTGTCCCCCTGGAGGGGTGGAAGCCATTTTGGGATTCAGGGAGGACGTCTTCTGAGATAGGTAAAGGGCGGTTTGTGAGGATCCTTGCCAGGATTTTGCCTGCCGTAGCTAAAAGGGAGATGCCTCGATAGTTTCCACAATCTGTTCTATCACCCTTTTTGAAGAGAGTGATAATTATGGCATCCCTGAAGTCTGCTAGGATCTCCTCTCTCATCCAGATTTTTTCGATGAGCTTGTGAAGCTGTCGTGTAGCTTCAGGCCTACCTTCTTTAAAGACTTCAACAGGGATCCCATCGGGTCCTCTAGCTTTGTTATTTTTCATTTGGTTGATGGCTTTACTGACTTCCTCCAAACTAGGGGATACTGCAAGCTCATCTCTGGTTTGTTTTTGTGGGATTTGCAAGAAGACCTCATCAGCCACAATAGAGTTATGGTAAAGGAGGTTGTGGTAATGCTCTTTCCAACGCAGTGCAATAGACTCTTTGTCCTTTAGGAGTTTGGCACCATCTATTGAGCGTAGGGGGTTTGTACCATGATTTGTTGGTCCATAGATGGCCTTTGTGGCATTAAAAAAGCCCCGTGCATCATGGGCATCTGCAAAATGCTGGATTTCTTGAGCTTTCTTTTTCCACCAGGTGTTCTTAAGTTCTCTAGTTCTTCTTTGGACCTCAACCTTTGCACTGGCATGGATTTTTTTCTTAGAGGCACAGTTGATGTCTTCTTGCCATATTTGGAAGGCTTTCCTTTTCTTATCAATAATATGTTCAATCTCCCCTATCATTCTCAACGAACCAATCCTGATGTTTCTTAGTTTGGTAGCTGATAATTTGTTCACAGGCTGCGATAATGGAGGTCTTCAGTTTATTCCAGTGTTCCTCGACATTTTCAGGGGTTTCCATAGGTAGGTGTTCCTTAAGAGTTGTTTGAAAGCAGCCTCGCTTAATAGGATCTTGAAGGGCTTGGGTGTTGATTTTATGTCTTAGTTTTCTTCCTTGGAGCCTACGTTGAGGGACAGTCTTAATGGCCGTCGTGGAACGAATTAATCAGTGGTCTGTCCAGGAGTCGTCAGCACTCGTCATGGCTCTGGGGAGGAGTGCATCGCAGCGATCTCTGGCATGGACAATTACATAATCTAGGAGATGCCAGTGCTTCAACCGAGGGTGCTTCCATGATGTTTGAAATTTATTTTTCTGGCGAAAGAGTGTTTTGGTAATAACAAGATTATGCTCTGCACATTTAGTCAGAAGTAGAATTCCATTCTGGTTGCTATTGCCAACTCCTTCTTTCCCAATGGTCCCCGGCCACAAATCAAAATCACGCCCAACTCTTGCATTGAAATCACCCAGGAGGATAATTTTGTCCTCCTTAGGTATCTCTGATAAGATGGTATCCAGCTGGGAGTAAAATTTTTCTTTGATGTCTTCATCAGCATCTAATGTTGGTGCATAAGCACTTAAAATAGTTGCCTGCTGGTTTTGGGTGAGTTTTATTCGAAGGGTTGAGAGTCGTTCGTTAATGCCAGTAGGAACGTCTGACAAGAGCTTCATAAGATCATTTTTAATAGCAAAGCCTACTCCATGTATTCATCGTTCTTGTTCAGGCAGTCCTTTTCAGAAGAAGGTATAGCCTCCTTTTTCTTCCCTCAGTTGTCCCTCTCCTGCTCTTCGGGTTTCTTGGAGTGCTGCTATGTCACTGTTAAAATGTCTCAGCTCCCTTGCAATGATGGCAGTCCTACGTTCAGGGCGTTCACTATCTGTATTGTCCAGCAGTGTACATATATTCCATGTTCCAAAATTCATTTGTTTGCGACCGCTAAATGGTGACCCCACTGGACGCAGTAATCCAGTCAGGGAAGAGGCGAGGCAGACTATGTTTAGGGCACCTTTTCTAGCAGCCTCCCCATACGGGGTGAGCAGTTGTTGTTCAGTCGTTAAGTCGTGTCCGACTCTTCGTGACGCCATGGACCATAGCACGCCAGGCCTTCCTGTCCTCCGCTCTCTCCCGGAGCATGCAGAGTGAGCAGAGTGGATCCTAAATAGGACTGCTCAGTCGTGGATACAGCTGCCGAACTACTCAACTGCCTCGGTCCTTGAGTCAGGACAACTGAATCTGTATCCACCGCCCATGTTCCAGTCCATGACTAGGGGCTTCTGGATTTCACAGTCCTGCCCCCGTTGCCATTCGCCGATTGCCATGGGACTTTTGGTTGTCCTGGGTTGCAGTATTATGAGAGAAGGAGAAATATGTTTCCCTATCCACTTTCTCCACATCATGCATAATTTTGTACACCTCTATCATGTCTTCATGGTGAGCGGGGAGCTTAATAAATCCTCCTTTAGAATTTCAAGATTTAGCAGGCATGTAAAACCAGTTAAATGCAGAACATTAGTGATGTCAGTGGAATTCGCTCCATATTCTGAACATCGTATGGCACTGACTGTGTTTATATGTAAAGCACTCTATCGCAAAGACTCTGAAATTGCCTTTTGCAAAGAACTCTACAGAGCCCCACCCAAGAACACTACCATTTCGTCTGGGCCTCTGCCTGGATCCCCAGTTCTTCACCTCTCTCCCATTTTTTATTCATCTCTTCCATACATGTTCAGCTAGGTTTTTAGTGCAGTAGGAAGAATCCACAGCTGGGATAACCTCCAAACTATCCCTGTCCCTTATATCCAACTTCTCCTACCTTTTTTGGGGTGAAACAAACCACTTCGGTGAATCCTGTTCTGTGTATTAAGTCCTTGATATATACAGTCTCTAATTTTTCCTTTTGAATTCTCAACCTATTTTTAGATTGGTTTTTAAGCTTACTCTTTCTCAATTTTTACATGTCGCTTTTTTTGTTAATAGATCCAGACATCGTATAGATCCAAACATGCTATTATAATGTTTATTAGACTCACCCAATCTTTTTTATAAAGAAAAAGATTTGTAGCCATTAATCCAAAACATGTTTTAGGTGTGGCTTTACTGCAAATCATTTGATCTCATCTTAACTTCCTTTGTGCTGTGGTGGAAAAATGCAAATCGTTGTTTTCTATATAAGAAGGTATGCTTTCTAATAGAAAGGAAATGCTTTGCATTTCTCCTCACATCATAAGGAGAACTATTATGAAATGATAAGAGGAGCCAATGTCTTTGATGATAGTGTGCCTATTGACATAAGATGTGTGTTAATGGAAAATGTATTGTCCATCCCAAACTAATACAGCTTTGACCAAGTGAAGCTGCCTTGTATGAGGCTTGTTCAAGTGTCCAAAGTAATTGTCTTTATTATCCCCCCTTACTGGGGATAATGAACGCACATGGGAGATGGGTGGGGGGTGGCAGTCTCTTCCCCCTACCTACATGCAATTATTAGAACATCTAAAGACAGCCCCTGTGTATACAACTATACTCGTGGAGGGCTCTCTCCATGTGTTCAGAAATACAGAAAAGGCAGGGTTCCCAACAATGTGGAGAGAATCCGCTGTGAGTATTGCTAAATGTGTGGGGTCACTTCTTTGGATGTTCTATTGAACATATATGGATGGAGTGGAGCCTGCTGCTGAGTTTCTTGCCCCCCAGTGTCCATTATGAATGCCTCAAAAGGGCTGTAGAGTTAGATTATTGGTCCATCTATCCCATAGTGGCTGACAGCTGACTGTCTACTCTGGTCTTCCCCAATCTGGCGCACTCCAGATGTTTTGGACTTCAGCTCCCATCAGCCTCAGCCAGCATGGCCGATGGTCAAGAATGCAGGGGGTTGAAGTTCAAAACATCCATAGGGCACCAGGTTGGGGAAGGCTGATCTTCTCTGACTTTTCACAGGTCTCAGGTAGAGAGGTCTTCCATCCTTGTTACTAGAGAGCCTTTTAACTGGAGATACCAGGGATTTTGCCTGGGACCTCTTACGTACAAAACATGTGCTCTCCAGCACTGAGCTATGGACCATTGCCAAAACTGAACAGCTGTCAAGCACCAAGACTTTAACTGGGTGCCCTGCTGCAGGTCAAGCACTGGTTCCCTCCCTGTGCCACAGAGGCTCCGATTTTTTCCTCATAGCAGTTTTTAAAAATTTCATTTTGTTTGCTCAGCTCATGCCAGGAGAATAGGGTGTGCTTGGATGAGCACTTTGAACTGGCAAGCTTATATTCTGTACTGTGAGAAGCCACTTGGGGATTTGCAGGAAGACCTGCTGTGACTTTCTTTGTAAACATTCTGTAAACCAACAGCTTTTAGTTCAAAAAGAAAGATATATATTTGTAGCTGAAAAGCTATGCTTACTCATCCTTCGTGGAAAGAATATATGATGTTTCCATCTTATAAGCATTTAGCAAATAACACCAGTATCAGTAATTGTTTCAAACCATAATGTCCACTTCTAGAGTAATAGAGTTGGTAGTTTCACAGCCAAGGTTATCTTTAGGCCAGGAGTGACAGCCTGGGCAAAATGCAGATATATGATCCAATCTTGTACTGGAGATTATAAATAATGCCCATCTCTACCGTGTCAAAAACCGAAGCCTTTTTTGCTAGAAAATGAGATATTTCGTTTCAGATGTATTTATTAATATAACAAAAATGGAAGAACACATCGTTTTCTGTGCAGAATGCCTGTGAGTGTTCCTTACTCATATAGAGGGCCTTTTCTGCTGTGGCATCCTGGTTGTGAAACGAGCTTCCCAGAGAGGCTCGCCTGGTGCCGATGTTGTGCTCTTTCCGGCACCAGGTGAAGACCACTTTATTTTCCCAGGCAATTCAGTCCTTTAGCTCTGTTCTTTAAATCTGTCAATATATTTTAATGCAATCTCTGCATTGCTGCTAGGCTTTATTTTTTGTTATTTATTTATTTACTTACTTACTTACTTACAACATTGTATTGTATACCGCTCCACATCTGAACAGATTCTGGAGCAGTGAATGACAAGAGATAAAATGATACAAAGATAAAAAGAATAAACATTATATTAACATTGTTTAAAAAAAAAAAAAAACCACAGTGCCAATCAAACCATGGCTGGCCAACCAAGGAAGGCTTCCTGGAAAAGAGCTGTTTTCAGGAGGTGCCAAAAACAATACAGTGTTGCCGCCTCCCTGACCTCCAGAGGCAGGAAGTTCTATAGGAAGGGAGCCACCACACTGAAGGCTCTTCTCCAGGTGGATTCCAGTTGGGCCAAAGGTCCATGTGGAACACCAGGAGCATGCCCTCTGATGACCTCAGTGACTGGGCAGGTTGGTAAGGGAGAAGGCATTCTCTCAAGTATCCTGGTCCCAAGTTGTTTAGGGCTTTGTACACTAGTACCAAAACGTTAAACCTGACCTGGTAGCAAATAGGCAGCCAGTGCAGTTTCCTCTGCAAAAGAGTTGCATGCTGAAAAGGGGCAGCTCCTGATAACAGCCAAGCTGCTTTGTTCTGCACTAGCTCCAGCTTCTGGAGCAGCCTTAAGGGCAGCCTCACATAGATATATTTTGTGGTTTTTATTATGTATTTTTATGATGTATTTTGTAGTTTTAATTGTTGTGAACTGCCCGGAGAGCTTCAACTATTGTGCGGTATAGAAATATAATCAATTAATTAATATAGTAAGTGTTCTAAATTCATTTAAAACCAAACAAAAAACCCATGAGAAACTGGTCACCCAGTGTTCCAAATTCATTTAAAACCAAACAACACCCCCTAAATCTCTATGTGTTGCATTACAAAGCCACTAGGTGGCAGTATTGTTTTATTTGCAATAAAAGCAACTTAAACACTATACCCTCATTTATATTGACTCCATGATGGGAGGAGGCAAAATGCCAGACTTTTGTCATCATGGAAAATGATGCAATAGAGCTCACAAAGAGCGGGAGGTTCCCTGGAGGAGGGCTGTGTCTTGTACAGGACCCTCAAACTTCTGAGAGTAAGCAATCTCCATAGCAGGATAAAAGCCCCATGTGAAGGAGCCCAGGGTTGCTATATTTAAACAAATCACTTCAGAGGGAAATTAGAACAGGAGACTACGAAACTGGAGTTCACAAACGAATTATGTTGTGTTAAGTAAGAATTTAAGGTGTCTTTTCAATTACTTATAGGAGGGGTATAGAACCTATGGCCCTCTAGATATTGTTCTACTACAGTTCCCATCATCCCTGACCATTGGCCATACTGGGCTGGGCTGATGGGAATTTGAGTCACAATGTCTGGAGGGCCATATGTTCCCCACCCCTGACTTATTTATTGATTCTAAGTGCTTTGACCCCACTCTTAAGCTGAAAATGCTCCCAGAGCGACTTACATAAATCAATGAAAATCAGACAGTCCCTGACCACAGACCTACAATCTAAGAGACATGGCACAAAAGAAGAAGTAATAGGGAGGGAAGTGGGGGGTGGGGGAAGCAAACGTAGGCACCAGTTCTTACACTTAAGTGGTTGTTCCTGTCTTGAACTGGAATGGACACAGTTCCGGGCCAGGAGGAGCCTGATGTGGCTGGTCTTTCAGAAGAGCTGATGGGGAGGCTTTTGTAAGGTGGCTCTTGACATTTGCACATAGGGTTTGTCAGTATTACAGAATTAAACCAACATTAAGTCTGTTGTTTTTTAATGTTTATTTTATAGACAATAATAATGTTTTCCATCAAAAAGAAGAAGAAAATAATTCCAAGACACAAGAGGGTACACTGTTTTCCTTCAGGCATATTCATCATACATTATGGAACACATACATCATATGGAGGATAAGACTAAGAACTTTAAGCACTTACATTGTACAAATGCAGTAGTAAGGGACATTCCAAATTACAGTTTCTACTTATCCCACTGACTTCAGGATGATTTGGAGGAAGTATTTTAGTGCACATCATAGCAAGCTATTGCATTCAATTATTCATTATAAAAAAGATTTTCTCATCTAGTAAATTCACTAGCAGTATGATCATGTGTGACATCAGAAGACATTTTGAAGCAAAGTTTTGTTTAGAATTTGTTTCTTTCCCTAGTAAAAAACGTTTAACATGGGAAAAAATAGTCACATAGGACAATAAAACATAATGTCATCTAGTAAAGCCCCTTTAATAATACGTATATACATATATATCAATATAGTTTAGGTCATTGGCAACAATATGCAATGAAAATTCTAAATGTGGACATTTGCAGATCATGTTGTGCTTTAAATATTAATTTTATGTTCTCTTTATGTAATAGTTTCTCTCTTCACTGTTCACAGTTATATGGCATTATAAATATACCTTTCCTATAAGTTCATTCTATTAATGGCAACTCTTAAGAAAATAAAATAAGAAAATCAAAGTGCATATATATAATTATACATATATGGGCCTTCATCTTTGAAAATTCCCATGGAGGAAGCTAGTCCTGTTAGTTCAAAATGACCTAAATTTGTTTGTTTTTTTACATTTTATGTTTATTTATTTATTTATTGCATTTATACCCAGCCTTTCTCCCTCTCGCAAGGAACTCAAGGCGGCTTACATTATCCTCCTCCTCGCCGTTGTATCCTCACAACAACAACCCTGTGAGGTGGGTTGGGCTGAGAGTCTGTGACTGGCCCAAAGTCACCCAGTGAGCTTCCATGGCCAAGTGGGGACTAGAACCCGGATCTCCCGGCTCCCAGTCCGTCACTCTCACCACTACACTACACTGGCTCTTTTTTAATGGTTTTTAATTTTTTTTTTAATGCAGCAGGATAAGTCTAAAAATTCCAGGAAAACCAGAAATCTGTTGGTGGGAAGCAGCAAGTGTCTCAGTGGCAGAAGGAGGACTCTTAACTAAAGTTTAAGAACTTACAATCTAGATTTAAGAGGCAGTAGTCCGAACCACTCTGGTTTTATGACTTCAGGGCTCCCTGTCAGATCACTTATGTTTTAATATCTTATTGTTTTTAATCTTGTAAACTGCTTTGTGTGTCCACAGACAAAAACCCTGGGTAAAAATATTACATGAAACCAAATGAAAATCAGTCCATATTTTTTACCTTGTTCTTACCGTTGCCTGATGTCCATCCTTATGAAAAGGTGGAAGGAAATGCTTAGCTACAGTGCAGAAATCTCAAATGGTGAAAGACCCATATTTTCAATTTGATCTACAGTTTATAGCTGACACTTTAATTCGGGGGTGGGTAACTTGTGGCCCTGCAGATGTTTTGGATTACAACTCCCATCAGCCTGAGCCAGCACAGACAATGGTGAGGGATCATGGGAGCTGTAGCACAACATAACTGGAAGACCACAAGTTGCCCACCCCTGCTTTAATTGGTTGGGCTAGGTGTCTTCTTGGCTCTAATGGTTGACTGGTCTTTGACTAACACTGTAATCCTATGCCAACATTATGCCTTCTGGGCTCAGATAGGATCACTCCTAGATCTCCTTGAGCTGGCAGAGCCTGAGGTTGAGTACCACATTTGTTCCAGCAGAAGGCACCACCTCTTTCCCCTCTTTCCACTGTTTTGCCAGTGGCCGCTGCCCTTTACAGTTATAACCCTGTTTGGACTGTCAGCGGATTGAAACCCTTCACTGAAAGAGGCCAAGTGATGCTTGTAGATATCAGTTCCTGCCTGCCTACCCACTAGCCTGTGGATCCATCCAATAAGAAGACTGTGTGGACCATTTCCAACAGTTCTGTTTGTGTTCTGCGTATGGAAGAAAGTACGGTCTGGATAGATTGACATTCCTTCCATCACCATACAGTATGTTGAACGTCGCCTTCCATGCAGTGCTAATGTGAGGGTGTATTCAGAGGTTCCGCTAACCTTGAGGGGGCCTGGTTGCTTTCCTGCCTCTGCCACCCTGCAAGTCAGCCCTCCGTGTGTGTCTCTCTCTCTTTTTTACGTGGTTGTGGCTCCTCCTCCTAGCACTGCTGGCAAAAGGAAGCACCACAGCAGCCAACTGGACAAAGCTGCAGGCACTCTGGCATACCATTTTAAAAGAACTCTTCCCCCCTTACCTTTTGAGTAACAGCAATCTGAACTAACCAGATGCTGACTTTGGGGGGACATGGCCAATGAGGGCACAGGAGTGGCAAAGAGGTGGTCTTTACATTGCTCCTGTTACCTCATTGGCTGTGCCTTGTCCTCCCCAAAGGCAGCATCTAATTGGTTCAGATTGCTCCGACTCAAAACCTAAGGGGGAAATAATTGTTCAAAAATTGCATGCTGTGGGACCTGCAGCCTCGCCCAGCCAGCTGCTGCAGCACTTCCTTTTGCCAGTGGGCCAGGCAAGGAGGAGGAGGAGCCATGGCAGCTGGTGCTGCCTTCAGGGGATGATTTGGAGGCCCTCTTGAACCCCAGTGCCCCAGTCCTGCACCCCATGGGCCAGCCCTAGCAATTCCGATCACCATCTTCGGGGTGCAACCGTGTGAAAGGTGTGCGGCATTGTAGTTCCTCAAGAAGTTGTGGACACAGCAGTTGGTGTTGCTACTTCGTTTCTAGTTTTTATAGCCGTTGCCCTTGCTGACTGGTGTGCAGCAGATCGTGACTACGTTATGGTGTTCAGTCTGTAATCTTTAAGACATCATGTATTTTTATTTCAGTTCTTCATCTATTGAATACAGACAGCATACTTTAGTGGGGTCTGAAAATTCTGGCTTGGATCCGGACTAAGTTAGTTGTAATTGGTTCCCACTGAAATCAGTATGAGTTAAGTAATGCAATGACTAACTTTTCCCATTCATTCCGTGGGAACTTATGTTCTGCTTAGTCTGGATTCAACCAACTATGCTCATTAATATTTTTAAGAAGTTGAGTATTATGATGATCAGTTTCATATATAACAGTAGCAAGTTCATTAGAAATGCTTTCTTAACATTTAATAGGATTCAGGTTAAAATGTGTTTTTGTTCAGGCCCAATTCATGGTAAAGAAAACTGATAGCTGGCAGCAGTAATGAATGATCATTACCATCATCTGGGGGGGGGGGGAATCAGTAATAGGCAGATAAGGCCAACCACTTGTCTTGGAATACTTGAAGATGAGGCAGTTTAGCTGATTGGCTTTGAAGCAAGTTGACAGATATTTCTGGAATCTGCTGAAGGAGCAATACAAGTTAGGGACACTGAAATTGTCTGCTCTGCAGCTGTACAAACTTGCTTTTGTCCTGTGCACGGTACAGATACTGTTAATGAGACAGTAATAGTGAAGTAAATGGGGCAAAATAAACTTAAACCCAAGTTCTCACCTGACAGTAGTTTATGGATCAGGCTGAAACATTATTTGCTGCAAAAAATGTAAATTGTTCCCTGCATATTCAGAATTCTACAAAAAAATACATCAGTGAGCTTTGGGAAGAGGATTTTTCTAAAAAAAAAAAAAAAAGCGTATTCAAAAATGAAATATAGCAGAGTATTTTTTGTAATTGCACGCATACTACAGAACAATGCAATACTGGGGAAAGTATTCTTTTTTTACTCATTCATGGCACAAAGCCTTTCGGTTTCATCATCATTTTAACCTTTTTAAAAGGTTGTCTATAACCATTCATAGTGTCACTGGAAGCTCCAGGCCAAGTGCCCCAGAAAATCCCATTGCGGACACCTTTATATTTTTTGTGGTAATATTTGCCATTTAGGTTGGCAGCTAAACATGCATCAAACCACCACCCAGAGCTATAGTACGCACCACAGTTGCCTGTATGATACCTGTCGTTGTCTTTATCTGGGGTGGTAAAGAATCTTTGATCATGGTTGTAGTATTTGTTGAAGCGCAAGGCATCCCCAGCTGTGCCACTGTAGCTGCCGATACTTAGGCGGTATTTGAGAAATTCATTAGCCACATAAAATTGATCATATTTTGCATATTCTCTGTTTCCATTGAAATCCTCAAGCTCAATCCTCAACTGCATATCCTTGCTTTTGGTCAGAAGGTGAATTTTGTCATTCCCTAGCCAGAACTCCCTACTGAGGTTTCCAAAACCATTCTTATATTCATTCCACGTTCTGTTGAAGTTAGTGCTGCCATCCTGGCGCACCTGGAACACTGTCCAGCCCCCTCCCATGGATTCCATGTCACAGTAAACATCAAAGCTTTTCTTTTGGGGATCAGGACTAATTCTGTAGATTCCGTTCTGCCGTTTGCCTGCTGCAAAATAATTGGCACAGTCCACTTGCAGAATCTGCATAACTGGACAGAGGGGAGAAAAGACAGCAGTTATCATGATTTACAACCTATTTTAATTTATCTAGTATAGTACAAAAGAAAGCAATTCGGAATATAGATTTTAAGAAATATTAATGTGTTTTAAAAATCTGGGTTACGTGTATGTATGTAGAATAAATTAAACAAGTTGCTCAGCTGGGAGACTGTTTCATTCCAGTTTTTTTAGAACATTACCCTACATTGCCATTTTTCTGTGTTTTTGCAAATCATTTCAATAAAGGAGATCAGTAATGTGGGAAATACTCACCCAGTTTCTAGGGCTATCTGCTGAGGCTGGTGTAATATAGCTGCAGAGAGCGAGATCTGATTACTTTTGAGAACTTCTGCAACCAGAGGTAAATTGTCTCCTCCTCTCCCCCCCCCTTTTTTTTTCGTTTTTCTTTTTGGGCAACTGGGGACAGAAACTTGGCAATGATCTGTTGTATCTTCTGCTCCTCCCCAGAACTTGGGTTGGTTGGTTGTTCCACCAATACGTGGACTCCAAACAAGGAAACCTCTGTTGCTGGTTCCTTTTAATTAAATCTCTCAGAACCATTGAGATATGTGGGAGCTGTAAATTTTTGCACTAAATGTTCACATTGGATTCCTACATGAGGTGGCTTCCTCTGTGTAGAACTGCAAGAGAACTGTTTGTATGATTTTTGCATCATAATTGGTATAAATCAGTTGGCAGTTTGTCCTAGGGTCAAGTCTCCACTTGTCATGTGTCAATGTCTGCCTTCAACGTTAATTGCTGGCCTCTTACAGAGAACAGGACAATTTTATTTCAAGAAGTTTGGCCTTAAGTTGGCTATTGTTCCCTATTGTTTTGTAGAGATACTGAACATCAATATTTTTCCTTGTTGTCACATACAATTACGTACAGTCGACATTACGACACTCTGAAGCATGTCATTTAAGAGCACAATAGTAGTTTCCTGTAAAAATGGTATTGCCCAACCTCTGGGTTTGGGGAATGGAAATGAATTCGGACAGCATATTAAGCAGGAACATGACACTTCATTTTTTACCCCCCCAAAATTTCTTCCAGGTGTTTCCTGAAGCTTATAACACATTCTGTCTCCTTAGCTAGTAATAATAATAGGCTCACAAGCTTTACTATTGACACCCTCTTAGATTTTTTCTATACAAAAATGATTAATATAGCAGTATTAAATAATTAAATTTACATTTATCTCTTAGAGAATGAGGGAATGAACTCTCTTTCAGTTATGTTGATTCTCATGGTAAATTAAAAACCTTCATCTTTGGTTATTACCAACATCCTTTGGGCCCCACGGGGGTGGCAGTGAAATGAAAAATGTGCTGTTACACAGGCCCAGTCGTGTGTGTGTGTGTGTGTGTGTGTGTGTCTGCAGTTCAGTTAATCAGGAATTAGTACTGGTTTTCAGACAATGGTGCAGTATTTCACAGTGGAAGGGGGCAGACTCAAGTTTGTTTTAAGGAGGCACACAAATCCTCTCAATAGACCTGGTTATTGTAGTCCCCAAAATACAAATATATCTAATATATAGTACTAATTCATGTAATAGATGATGAAATAATTATGACATAATGTTATTCATTTGTCCTGTTGTTGCTTTCCAGAACTGCAGTACAGAGGTGCCGCCAGGGCCATACCAAGGGCACAAGTCTGGGTCCTGAGGTCAAGGGAGGGCCCCCAAATGACCCTCTGACAGGCAGCAGCAGCTCCTCCTCCTCCCTCTTTCAACTCATTCGTAAAAGAAAGGGCTGCAGCAGCTGGCTGGCGTGCCACTTTAAAGTAAAGGGGGTTTTCTTTTTAACGTTTGTGTAGCAGTGGGCTGAATCAGTCAGATGCTGCCTTTGAGTGGGGGAGGGATATCACCAGTGAGAGAAGGACAAAAAGACCTTTGCCACACCATTTTAAACTTTCCTTTAAACTCATGTGCTGTGGGGCTGCAGCTTTGACCAGCTGGCTGCCACTGTGCTTGCTTTTATTAGTGGGTCAAGAGGAGGATGTTCATGGGGCTGCACAGCTGCACATTAAAAATGCGAAGAGAAAACTCCCTGGAAAAGACCCTGATGCTGGGAAAGACTGAAGGCCAAAGGAGAAGGGGACGGCAGAGGATGAGATGGCTAGATAGCATCACGGATGCAATGAATATGGACTTGAGCACACTCCGGGAGAGAGCGCAGGACAGGAAGGCCTGGCGTGCCGTGGTCCATGGGGTCACGAAGAGTCAGACACGACTGAACGACTGAACAACAAGAGGAGGAGGAGGAGAAAAGAAGGAGCGCTAGTGCACCTCCACCCCCAGTAAAAAATAAAAGGAAGCCTAGCAGGGGTGGTGGGAAAGCAGCCTCCCTGTCCTGCCGCTGCCCTCTGCAAACCTAGTGGCACCTCTGCTGCAGTAAAACACACACTATTGAATTGTTTTTCTGGGACAATTAGACTAGAATTATAAGCAGAGAGTTGAAATGGGAAGCTTTGCTTATCTGGTAACAGTTAACAGTTATCTGGTAACAGTCTTGGTTTTAGGCACAGTGAATATGCAGATAATTTGAACTATTAACATGTGTGCTTTGTGATGTATTGGTGATCCAGGTCTGCCTAGTGTGGATGGATCTAAGTGATCGGAGGGGTCATAGCACAGGGCTCAGTGGGGATTGTGGTTGATATACTGAGGAACATTGTGATTCCGCCCACCCATCTGCCTGCCCACCTTACCAGCTGCTGAGCTCGCACAAGAGGTCAGGTAAACTCTCGCAATAATTTGGCCAACGGCTCGCGAGAGCTCCGTAGTACAAGCCCCTGTGGCTGTGGTCATGGTAAGGAGAAGCGGTGGCGCACCCAGCAGGTTTCTCTAGAGAGCCCTGTCAGCCGCTCTCTTCCTGTGGCAAATGCCACAGTGGGAGAGCAGCTGGCTGGGCTCTGGCTGGAGGCGGCAGGGAGGCAGTGGCGGGCTCTCCTGGCGGGGGCAGGGGGACAGCGGCACAATTTGCCACTCTTCTCACTCCACCGCCTAATACTGGCAGATGAACCCAGCCAGCCCTGTTTGCCACTCTTAGATAAATCTACCAGCCACTTTTTTGGGGTGAAATTTTCACACCTGTTCACAGCGATTACAAATTAATTGTAATTGAAGACGAACTACTGATTTAAGATTATCTGGGTGCAGGGTGTAAATTAATTGAATAATTTCTTTTATTTGAGCTGATTTAGATGGGAAATGAATTGGCTGGTTTGCTGCCTGTGAAATTTAAATAAATCCTTATTATTTCCAAATTCACATATATAGATATATATGAATTTATGCAAATTTTATGTGGATTTGTGTCCAATGAGATTGTGCCCCGAATCTTTTAAGTGCCTAGTAATGCCCCGGTTGTGAAAAATCTTATTGCTTTTTGTAAGGTATGTTCATGACTGAAGAAATAAAATGTGCAATAGACATTACTACTTGGGAACTTTCTGTGTGATTTCACCTGTTTACTCCAGGATATGTTTGGGAACACCAGGTTATTCCAGAAAAAAAAACCTGTATTGAGTTGTTCACATGATACACAAACGGTTCGGGCGGCGGGGGCGGGGGACTGCCATAGGTACCAGCTCCTTTGGAATCAGGTACAGCATCCTGGTTCAGCTGGGAAATATCTACATATTTAACTTGGGACCAAACTAGATGTGACATTAATTGTGTGACTGCAATTACCATGCCTAGTTTTAAAATGTGAAATAGCAGCTGCTGGGGGTTGGCGTTCAGGACTATGACATGCAGGGTGTTTTTTTTAAACCCTTACACAAAAATATGCATCATGGTCCCAGTGGTCTCCCCCTTCCCCCAGAAGTTGGTGTTTACCCCAGGAGGGAAGCTTCTGTTAACACCAATGGAAGTTTCTCTCCCAAGGTGAATAACAGCTTAATGGCCAATTCCCATTGGGACCATGGCTTCGTGGGGAAAGGTTATTCTTGGAGGAGAAGGCTATCAATGTCCAGATGGATATATGCTACCTCCAGTATCAGAGAGAGGATGTCTATGTACACCAGTTGCTGGGGAATATGGGCGGGAGGGTGGTGTTGCACTTGTGTCCTGCTTGTGGGTTTCCTGTTGACAGCTGGTTGGTCGCTGTGAACAGAATGCTGGACTAGATGGACCCTTTTTCTGATCCAGCATGTCTCTTCATATACTCCCTCCATGCTCCTTATTCCCACAGCTGCTTTTAAAATGTAAAAACTAGACTCATTAAGTGCAGTCACACAATTAACATGTCATCTGGCTTGGCTCTTGCAGTAATCATGTTGTACAAAACGGCCCATTGAGATAACAATGATATTCCTAAACTTTCTAACACTATTAGGAGGTATACCAACATTTTCTCATTCCAGGTTTTCTTCAGAATAAACTCTGAAGTTTACTAGCCTTTACAGTGTGCTTTAACAATAAACATTTTTGTTTGAGCAATTTTGTTGCTTAATTTGTAGTTAGGTGACAATTTTCCTGTATGACAATAATCAGAAACGTCCAGTGTATTTGAGCTGCTGTTTTACTGTGATCTATTTAAAATTTAAAGAAAAGCTATTTCTGGAAAAAAAATACTTGGAAAAGTTTATAGTTACATAAAAGCCAAAGTACTGATAACTTTTTTCCTGGCAAGTCATTACTTGCAAAATTAATTGCAACATAATAGTTTAGTTTTAAGTGCAACTCCTAAAAGAACATGGCTTGAGGGAAATAATTGCCAAAGTAATATTTAATTTTACATTGTTTATATAAGAAATCTTACCAAGAATCCACTCTTATTATGTCATGTGCCATCCATTTGGGATGTATTACTGCTGCTTAGACTCACACATGCATAGCTGTCTTACTCTGTATTCCGAAATGTATATAACAGGATCAGTCATTAACATTTTATAGGGTAATTCAAAATAATATTTCAAGGAGGATTTTGCTAATTTCTTAGTTAAAGTTCTTTGTTAAAGTTTATGTTTATGTGGCTGTGAGCTTTAAATCACACTAATATACAACTGAGGCAGTTAATAATTCTGCTATAGAGTATGTGGTTTGACAAAAGACAGCAGTGACAAAATACAGATTAAATATTTGGCGGGGCCAAATCCTAAAAGACACTAGCCCTGATCTAGCTCTAGCCACTGACAAAAAAGTTGTGCATAATGACTGGTAGCCCCTGATGGGAACAGACGTCTCCATGTACATCAAAGGATGTTTCCAGCCAATCCAATGCGGTGCAGATGAACATTGCAATGCAGATGGTGATGCACCAGCTACGTATCAGGGAGGATGGTTCCATTCAGAGAAAGTAGTCAGCTTCTCCCAGGCTTTAACTTCCTTTTATTGAGCAAAAGAACAAGGACAGTAATAAATGGTGCCATAACTCGGTGGTAGAGCACATGCATTGCATGCAGATGCCCCTTGGTTCAATCCCCCCGCCCCCAATCTCCAGGTAGGTCTAGGAAAAAATCCTGCCTGAAATCATGGAGAGCTGCTGCCAGTCAGTGTTGACAATACTGGCCTAGATGGACCCATGGTCTGACTCAGTATAAGGCAGCTTCCTATATTCCTGTGTGCCTCCATGAATCTGCCCCATCTAACTGCTGCGTCAAATATCTCCAAGATTGGAAAGTTGTTGAGGTGGGGGAATTCAAATCCTTTCCCATCAAAAGAAAATACCATAACTAAAAGTTGAATGATGTCAGTTTCTCATCCATTTCAACAGCTTCACTCTCAACTGAACTAATAAGTCTCTTTAGCCAAAGGGAAGATGAAGATACTGGATTTTATGTGAACAACTCACTGTCAGTGCATTGAATCCTACTTATCTACTGATTTCCCCAGTACCCACAGATTCCCTAGATCCAATATAATGTGGATCAATTAACTCCTAATGTATTTTTCTTTTATATAAGTGGCAAAAAACCTTGTTTGTAATATGTTTAAATCAATGTACTTAGTTCAGTACTTTTCAAATGCTTTCTGTACATGCAGCACTTGTAAATTGGTAAAGGTTGACCTACCTGGATTTGGTTGTGTGGCTGGACATTGGGAAGAGCATTTATTATCCAAGCTGTCCAGAGCAAATGTCAGGTTGGCTACTTTGCGGTCAACATAGGTTTCCACGTTGTTCATGTTTATGAGGTTCATTTGCTCCAGCTGCCCCTGCAGAGAATGGATCTGATTCTTTGCATTCTTCAGACTGGCCGACATCCTGGAAACCTTGGTCTGCAATTCTTTTACTCTGTTATCTTGTATTTTGCTATTGTCTGTTAGACCGTCTGTACTGGGTCGCAGGAATTCATTGTTGTTTTTTTCTTGATTGTCATCTGCCTGCAGCTTGCAGTCTTGACAGGACGTCTTCATCTTGTTTACAGCTTCCTTAAGGTTCTGCACTTCTTTGAGGGTTTTCTCAATCAGTCGAAACTGCTTGGGTAGCTGGATAGTCATTGGAGGCAAGCTGATCTGATATGGGCATTCCTCTCCATCACATTTCCCACTGGTTTTAAGCTTTATAGAACAAGCATCAATCAGCTTTCTTTCTTCGACACTTTCTGTGCCATCATCTGTCATAACAGACTCATTTATAAAAAGCAGAACAGCTGCCTTGAACAAAATCATGTAAACGAGCTTCATCTTTTCTGATAAGTTAGCCCAGAGAGGAAGTATGCAAAGCTTCAGCAACTTTTATAAAGGGCAGCTAGCTGCTGCCGTGAGTTATTGCAGTCTGCAGACTGCCTGCACTGTTCTCAGAAAAGGGTGGGAGTGTCTTGCATCACAGCAGGCTGCAATGATATTAATAGAAGAAGTAGCTCTGGGGAAATTACCAAACTTACACATTATTTAAACCTTATTTTCAGCACTTGTCCACATAAGCAAAAAATATCTAGAGATGTATAGACCCAGATAATATGATTTTTAAAAAACTATTTGAGCTTGCTTTGCTATGCTTTTCATTTGAAAATCAAAACTGAAAATGTCTATGTTTGATGTTAATGCGTAATTGGATAGACTTGAGCCAGTGTTTACGAAGTATGTTTTGTGCAACCTTGGGGTTTCGTGAGAGTTCATCAGAAGTTCCTCAGTGAGAAGACTTGTAATGGCAAACATAATTCCCTGAATGACAGCTTGTACACTGTCACTGTCTCCTGCCACATGCAGCCACAGGTGAGTGATGTATTCTAGGATGACTCCGAGTTCATCAACATGGCCTACACTTGCAACAAGTGCAAGTTGATCACACTGCTGGAAGAAAAAGTAAGAGGACTGGAGTGGCGACTGTCGACCCTCCGGGGAATAAGAGAATACGAAGAGTTCTTGGACAGAACAGTGGAATTACAGCAGCAAAGTGAAGAACAGAAGCTAGAAGAGCAACAGCAAGCTCAGGCAGAAGAGGGAAATGCTGAGGTGAGGAAAAATCCAGTAGAGGATACTCCTTGGAAAAGGGTGACAGGAGCAGAAGAACTAGAAGGATGAGACTGGAGGGCAGCCTGCAGAGGAAGAGTTACAGGGGAATCTGCATGAGAGCGAGCAAGAGGCTGAAGGTCAGTCAAGCAGAGGTGATGAAACCCAGGCCTACAACAAGAAGAAGAGAAGAGTAGCAGTAGTGGGAGACTCCTTGCTGCATGGGATCGAAACCCAAGTATGTCACGAAGACCCGTGGACTTGCCAGGTATGCTGTCTCCCAGGAGGATGGATTAGAGACGTGAATGAAGAGTTGCCTGCACTCATAAAGCCCACTGACAGGTATCCCTTCTCATCCATGTGGGAACAAATGATACCACCAAGTGGAGCTATAAAGAAATCACGAACTTTGGGGCCCAGGTAGTTTTTTCATCCATCCTTCCAGTAATCAGAAGAGGGATAGAAAGGGAAAGAAAAATAGTCCGGGTGAATGACTGGCTACGAAGGTGGTGCCGACAAGAGAGATTTGGATTCTGGGACCACGGGCTATACGAACAGTTGGGAAGGGATGGGTTGCACCTCACAAAGGCTGGGAAGAATGTGTTTGGCCACCGCATGAAGAATTTTATCAAGGTGGCTTTAAACTGAATGCTACGGGGAAGGGAGACGTAAAGTTGGGGGTAACAGTGGACGAAGGCTCATGCACCATAACAGAGAGAACAGCTCTAAAAGTGCCCAATAATAGTCTTCACAAGCATGTAGGAAGGAAGCCAGACCATGAAGCACATGGTCTTTGATATCTATATACTAATGCCCAGAGTATGGGAAACAAACAGAACGAATTTGAACTCTTAATACAGGAGGGAAATTATGACTTGATAGGTGTAACTGAGACTTGGTGGGATGACTCTCATGACTAGAATACAGCAACTGAAGGATATAACTTGTTCAAAAAGAACAGGAGGAACAGAAAGGGAGGTGGGGTTGCATTATATGTGAAAAATACATATCTCTGCACAGAAATACAGGAGGATGAGCTTGGTAGCCCCAATGAGAGCTAAAGCTGAGAACGAGCTGCGGTTAGCGAGGGATGCTAAAAGCAACAAAAAGGCTTTCTTCAGCTACGTGCATACTAAAAGACAGAGGAAAGAAATGGTGGGTGAGCTATTAAATAAGGATGGCAAAATGATAACAGATGACAAAGAAAAGGCAGAAGTGCTCAGTTCCTACTTTGGCTCAGTCTTCTCCCAAAAGAAGGTCTATGACCCCCCTGGCAAAGGCGAAGTACAGGCTGAAGGGGCAGGATTGCAGCTTGAGATCGATAGGCATATGGTCAAGGAAGACCTAATTACTTTGAATGAGTTCAGATCTCCAGGGCCAGATGAACTGCACCCTTGAGTAATAAAGGAACTGGCAGAAGAACTCTCAGAACCGCTGTCTATTCTCTTTGAGAAATCATGGAGGACGGGTGGAGTGCCAGATGACAGGAGGAGGGCTAATGTCATTCCTATCTTCAAAAAGAGTAAAAAGGAGGAACCTAGGAACTACAGACCAGTCAGTCTGACATCAATCCCTTGGAAAATTCTGGAGCAAAAGATAAAGTAATCCATCTGTAAGCACTCTGAAAACAATGCAGTGATTACTCGAAGCCAACATGGATTTGTCAATAACAAATCCTGCCAGATGAATCTGATCTCATTTTTGGATCAGGTAACCTCCCTTGTGGACTGTGGGAATGCTGTGGACATCATATACCTTGACTTCAGCAAAGCTTTCGACAAAGTGCCCCATGATACCTTGATGAGCAAACTAGCTCAAAGTGGGCTGGATGAAACAATGATCAGGTGGATCCACAGTTGGCTACAGAATCAGACTCAAAGAGTGCTTATCAATGGGATCTTCTCCAACTGGGGAGAGGTAACGAGTGGGGTATCGCAGGGCTCAGTCGTGGGCCCAGTGCTCTTCAGCATTTTTATTAATGACTTGGAGGAGGAGGTGCAGGGAATGCTGATCAGATTTGCAGATGATACAAAATTGGGCGGGATAGCTAATACTTTGGAAGACAGAAACAAAATTCAAAGTGATCTAGATAGACTGGAGCGCTGGGCAGAAAACAACAGAATGACATTTAATAGGGATAAATGCCAAGTTCTGCACCTAGGATAAAGAAACCAAATGCACAGTTACCAGATGGGCGATACTTGGCTCAACAACACTACAAGCAA
Organism: Heloderma suspectum; assembly: GCF_057233095.1. NCBI lineage: Eukaryota > Metazoa > Chordata > Lepidosauria > Squamata > Helodermatidae > Heloderma > Heloderma suspectum. The sequence goes on from NC_139464.1 coordinate 106,555,706, forward strand.
GAAGGATCTTGGAATTGTGCTAGATCACAAGCTGAATAAGAGCCAACAATGTGATGTGGCTGCAAAAAAGGCAAATGCTCTTTTGGGCTGCATTAACAGAAGCATAGCTTCCAAATCCCAGGAAGTACTAGTTGCCCTCTACTCAGCACTGGTTAGGCCTCATCTGGAGTACTGTGTCCAGTTCTGGGCATTGCACTTTAAGAAGGATGCAGACAAGCTGGAGAGGGTTCAGAGGAGGGCAACAAAGATGATCAGGGGACTGGAAACAAAGCCCTATGAAGAGAGGCTGAAAGAACTGGCCATGTTTCGCCTTGAGAAGAGAAGACTGAGGGGAGATATGATAGCGCTCTTCAAGTAGTTGAAAGGTTGTCACAGAGAGGAAGGCCAGGATCTCTTCTTGATTATCCCAGAGTGCAGGACATGGAATCATGGTCTCAAGTTACAGGAAGCCAGATTCCAGCTGAACATCAGGAGAAACTTCCTGACTGTTAGAGCAATATGACAATGGAACCAAAGACCTAGGGAGGTAATGGGCTCTCCCAAACTGGGGGCATTCAAGATGAAGCTGGACAGCCATCTGTCAAGGATGCTTTGACTTGGATTCCTGCATTGAGCAGGGGGTTGGACTTGATGGTCTTGTAGGCCCCTTCCAACCCTACTATTCTATGATTCATGTGAGGCAATAGTAAAATGAAGGAGCCCATAGGCAGCACTCCACATGAACCAAGTGTGTACTCTTAGTACTAAATTATGTTGGAGCCTGGTATAGCCACCCATAGTGACTCTGTGACGGAATCTGTCCCTTTTGAGTTTTCTAATTTGTCCCTGACCTTCTCTGGACCTCTGTGCCCTACAAAGCGGGCGGGAGGAGATTTTGGGGTGAAGAAATGAAATAAATTTTGGATGGGGGTTGTTATTTACCGCAATAGATGAGGTGGTCTGAGAGTTATTTTTATTTTTCCCTCCCTCTGCATTGGTACTTCAAAAACAACCCATAGTTTCATGCATGGATATCTGCAGGAAGGGACAAGGGGGGCAGTTTCATCGCCCTGTATATTATTATTATTATTATTATTATTATTATTATTATTATTATTATTATTATTTCCCAGCTTTCATTAAAGAAAAAAGCTAGCACAAGATGTAGTGATGGCTACCAACTTGGATGACTTTAAAAGGAGATTGTACAAATTCATGGTGGTTCAGGCTACCAGTGATATATGTATATCATTGCTAGGGCTCCTTAACACTGAGCTCTTATCCTGCGATTGAGATTGCTCCTTCACGGAAGTTTGCGGGCTCTTTACATAATGCCGTGATCATTTACGGCGTCTCCTGCAAAAAATGCCCTTTGTTCCATTTTTAAATAGATCGCAGATAATGAGTTATCAAATTACCCTGTTGTGTTCCAGAGTAAAAGTGGCAAGAAGAGGAGTGAGATCAATGAAAGATAATGGAAGACTCAGATATGGGGAGAAGGAGGGGAAAGGGGGTGGGGGGAAAGGAAGCACATGAAAAAGGGAGTCGTGATCCTGCATTTAAAACGGAAGCAGAAAGCCCCGTTTTAAATGCAGAATTTTATGCTGGTGTAGAGATTCCTCTAGTCATGATGCCTCTGAATACCAGTTGCTGGAGAACACAGGTGGGAGAGTGTGATTGCATTCATGTCCTGTTGTGGGCTTCCCATAGGCATATGGTTGGCTACCCTGCAAACAGAGTGCTGGACCAGATAGGCTTTTAGTCTGATCCAGTATGGCTCTTCTTATGACTTCTTCCTAGTGTGTTTTCATCATTGTGGAGACTGTTCACTTTTTCATAGGAAGCAATATTTCAGAAATATCAGAATTCTCCCTTGTGAAAATTCTAAACTACAGCTTTCTCTCCACCCTCCATGCCTATTCCTAGAAAAAGGAAACCAAAATTTTCATGTTAACAGCTTTCTTGGAGAACATTGTGTATCCTCCTCCAAAATTTGTTACTTTTGTTTTAGAAATCGCCTTGCCTCAGATCAACTGTTTCTTCTCAGAATAGTGATTTGTCCTAGAATCTTATTATAGCATGTGTTGTTCACAAAGAGGAAACTGTTTCTTCATCTTTTGACAGCAGAAAAGTTATAGGCCTCGTCATGACTTTCTAGAAATGGGAGTTGTCTACTCAGTTCTTCCTGTAGTCTTTGGTTAAGGATCTCCTTACTTCAGGTTTCCTTAGATACAATTCCTTAAGGAAGGGTGGAAGCAGATTTCCTTCTTAGATCCCTGGATTTATTGCCAATGCAGTCATAAAAAGAAAATGTTAAAATTAAATTTGGACCTGAACTGAACAGAAGAGACTGCAAGTGAATTTTTCTCCATGAGCTGGAAGATTCAGATACTTGTTGTTTTATTGAAAATATTTCTGTTTTATTTCTTGGTTCAATATTTGTTTTGTTTGCTAAATCTTCTCAGTGGTTTTTAAAAGTCATTTGCTAAGCCCTGCAATATTTATTAAGAATAGTATAATGTTAGAAATCATTAACAGTTTAAGAAAGACATTTGTGATGGGTGAAGCTTCAGCATATCCTTATGCCCAATTTATGGTTCTTGTATTTTCATTGTTGGGAAGGAATTTTGACATAAAATTATTGCTATCTCGACAAATAGGTTAGCGCATTTGGTGTAATAGAGGCTTTGAAGTACATACATGTCATAACTTAATGCGAAATTAAATTGATTCTTTCATTTTGATTGTTTTGTGGAGTCATATCTGCAGTGTCTTTTGGTTGCACAATGTTGTAAGCACAAAGAGTTGCATCCTGACTGTTAGTTGTATTTTGGTCCAATGAAATCATTGGGACAAGTTAGTCAAGGCTTAGTTTCCACTGAAATCAGTGGGATTTAAGGGTTGGATCCAGACTTAGTCATGCTTAGAATTCAGTGTGTCTACTCTAAGAATGATTAAGTCTGGATCCAACTTAAGTGCAACTAACGGAGTCTAGGTCCAACCAAAAATGTTAATCCTCCAGTTGTCTTAATTCAGCCAAGATAGTCACATTTTTCAGATCCCTGTTTTGAGAGAAATCCCACATTCCAGTTGTCCCAATTTTGAAGGTACATCTTTCTTTCTTTCTTTCTTTCTTTCTTTCTTTCTTTCTTTCTTTCTTTCACACTACACATAACTGAGTTAAGTGACAGCGTAATCTTGTGCCTGTTTAACTCAGAAGGACGTCGTATTGTGCTCACTGGAGCTCATTCCCAGGTAAATGTATATACTGAAGTCCTGGGACTAGGCATCATAATAGAACTATGAAAACATTATATAAACCTCTGTATTCTTTACTTTCTTTAACCTATGATGATGACTTAAAACCTATGATTGTTGATTTTATCATTATAATTTCACACTGAAGCAAGGAAAGAAACTGGCATGAAATGTATTTTTAAATTAAAATGCTGTCCTTCCCCGCTCTGAATTTTCATCCCCAAAACCTCAGTGCTAAATGAAAATTAGATTGTTTACTGTTAGTTGTCGTTGCTTCTCCTAGTTCGCTGAGACTGGAGGAAATAGAGACGATGCTGGCTCCAGACATTTATCTGGCTGAAGTGAAGCCCAAATGGTGCTAATCCCAACCCTCTGCTATGTCTTGCTGCACCATTCAGACCCCGATTCCTGCCTCCATCTATGCCCCCCTTAAACTCATGGTGCTGCCTGAAGTAGATTGCTTCTCCCTGCTGCATGGCAGGGTCACCCCTACATGGGGGCAAGAAGAAGGTGGGGGACAGGGAGAAAATCTGGCTGACTGTTGAATAAAAGCCACCAGGAAGTGACATTTGCAGGAAAGGGCTGGTTGGGGGGAGGAGCAAGGGGGTGTCCCTATTTGTCATTCATTAAATATTTAAAGGGTATGAAAACGGAGTGATGGGAAATTGGTCTGGTGCCAACTTTAGATGAACTGTTTCAGGCCCAGTACCAGCGCTCAGCATGCTGGGGCATTTGTCAGGGCTCACGCTGGCTGATACCTTCCCTTGCCCCACCCTCCTGCAGCTGCCAGCCTCCCCCTCCACAGGCCTACTTCAGAGTGATGGTGGCCCTTTACAGCGCTGCCGCCGCCAGGGGAGAACGAGCACCTGCTCCACCCCCTCCCAAAAAGTCTGTGAGGGGGTGGGCTTCCTGGCAACAGTCCTGTAATAGGCCACTGCTGCTGCCACTGGGTAATCATGCTTGGGATGGAGTGGCTGACAGCTGCAGCTAAGTCCTCAGGGGGCCCGTGGCAGCAGGCTGGTTGGTGCTGTGAGGGTGGCACTGAGGGCAACCTGCCCAGCCCCCCCCCCCAACCACAGGAGCGAGCCCTGGACTGTTTAATCAGTAGCTGTGCAGATTTACGCTGGAAACACCAGGTCCATTTTTAGACATTCCTTTTCACATCCTGTCATCTCGCAGTTGTTCCAATGGTAAGATCCAAGGGTTGCCATGTGTGTGAAACACCCTATTTGTTCACCAACGATCTGAGGCCAAACTACAAATGACACAGGAGATCTGTGACTGGATCTCTGAACATCTTTTTCTTTTGGTAAAAGCAGCTGTGGGGTGAGGCTGATCAGGGCTTTAGCATGGGAGTGGGAGCATAATAATTTCTCCCTGCGCCAGTTACCCAGTGCATACAGGCATTCATATTGCTACTGTATGTTTTCCTGTTAGCGGCAAGTACCAACTCCAAGCTGGTGATTTGCCTTGGGGAATCAGCACCCCTCCTCCTGGACCTTGGCTATGAACGCACAGCTAAAGACTTCCCAAAAGAAATTCAGAGAGGTGGTCATGGATTTCCCCTGTCACGTGTAGTTGACCGTAATAAGTAACCATCTGTCTGAACCATTTGCAGGATCTTTGTACCTAATTCTAATCCCTAATTGAAACTGCAACAGCAATATTTTAGCCTATGTGCAATGCATGTTTACTCATAAGTAAATCCCATTGTGTCAAATGGGGCAGGGTTACTGTCATATATGTGTGTTTCGGATTCCAGCCTAACACTCACACTCTTTTCCTCCAAGTGACCTGCTGGTGCAAATGAAGATTGGTAAGCCATACTGTTTTATGGCAAGTAGAACATGTTGTTGGCGAGTTTTATAGCACTCCTTAACAGATGACGTGAAAGGAAATTCCACAAATGTGAGAGCAAGTTCTTTCACAAGTTTCTATAGCTGCAGTGAAACCGCCACAGAATTGAACATTTGTATTTGAAAATAGTAGCTGTACCCTTTTGAGCAACGATTAAAATGTTACCTGTTATTTGTAAGGATTATATATGGGAAAACCATAGCTTTGATTAGACGGACCTTTGTCGGCAAGGTGATGTCTCTGCTTCTTACTATGCTGTCTAGGTTGGCCATAGCTTTCCTCCCAAGGAGCAAGCGTCTTTTAATTTCATGGCTACAGTCACCGTCTGCGGTGATCTTGGAGCCCAAGAAAGTAAAATCTGTCACTGCTTCCATTTCTTCCCCTTCTATATGCCAGGAAGTGATAGGGCCAGATGACATGATCTTCGTTTTTTTAATGTTGAGTTTCAAACCAGCTTTTGCACTCCCCTCTTTCACCCTCAACAAGAGGCTCTTGAGATCCTCTTCGCTTTCTGCCATTAGGGTGGTATCGTCTGCATATCGGAGGTTGTTGATAATTCTCCCGGCAATCTTAATTCCGACCTGTGATTCATCCAACCCGGCATTTCTCATGATGTACTCTGCATATAAGTTAAATAAGCAGGGTGACAATATGCAGCCTTGTCGTACTCCTTTCCCAATTTTGAACCAATCGGTTGTTCCATCTCTGGTTCTTACTGTTGCTTCTTGACCCTCGTACAGGTTTCTCAGGAGACAGGTAAGGTGGTCTGGTACTCCCATCTCTTTAAGAATTTGCCACAGTTTGTTGTGATCCACACAATCAAAGGCTTTAGCGTAGTCAATGAAGCAGAAATAGATGTTTTTCTGGAATTCTCTTGCTTTCTCCATGATGCAGCGAATGTTGGCGATTTGATCTCTAGTTCCTCTGCCTCTTCGAAACCCAGCTTGTACTTCCGGTAGTTCTCGGTTCGCATACTGCTGAAGCCTAGCTTGTAGGATTTTGAGCATCACCTTGCTGGCATGTGAAATGAGCGCAATTGTGCGGTAGTTTGAACACTCTTTGGCGTTGCCCTTCTTTGGAATTGGAATGTAAACTGACCTTTTCCAGTCTTGTGGCCACTGTTGAGTGTTCCAGATTTGTTGGCATATTGAATGCAGCACTTTAACAGCATCATCTTTTAGGATTTTAAATAGCTCGGCTGGAATACTGTCATCTCCGCTAGCTTTGTTGTTACTAATGCTTCCTAAGGCCCACTTGACTTCACTCTCTAGGATGTCCGGCTCAAGTTCAGTGACCGCACTATCATGGCTATCAGGGACATTCAGATCTTTCCTGTATAGTTCTTCTGTGTATTCTTGCCACCTCTTCTTAATCTCATCTGCTTCTGTTAGGTCCCTGCCTTCTTTGTCCTTTATCATGCCCGTCTTTGCACAAAACGTTCCCTTGATATCTCCGATTTTCTTGAAGAGATCTCTAGTCTTTCCCATTCTGTTGTTTTCCTCGATTTCTTGGCATTGTTCATTTAAGAAGGCCTTCTTGTCTCTCCTTGCTATTCTCTGGAACTCTGCATTCAGTTGGGTATATCTTCCCCTTTCTCCTTTGCTTTTCGCTTCCCTTCTTTCGTGAGCTACTTGTAAAGCCTCATCAGACAGCCACTTGGCTTTCTTGCATTTCTTTTTCTTTGGGACGGATTTCGTTGCTGCCTCCTGAACAATGTTACGGACCTCCGTCCATAGTTCCTCAGGCACTCTGTCTATCAGGTCTAATCCCTGAAATCTATTCCTCACCTCCACTGTATATTCATCAGGGATATGATTTAGGTCATACCTGAACGGTTTAGTGGTTTTCCCGACGTTCTTCAATTTAAGCCGAAATTTTGCAAGAAGCAGCTCATGATCTGAGCCACAGTCAGCTCCAGGTCTTGTTTTTACTGACTGTATAGAGCTTCTCCATCTTTGGCTGCAAAGGACATAATCAATCTGATTTCGATATTGACCATCTGGTGACGTCCATGTGTAGAGTCGCCTCTTGTGCTGTTGGAAAAGAGTGTTTGCTATGATCAGCATGTTCTCTTGGCAAAACTCTATTAGCTTTTGTCCTGCTTCATTTTGGCTGTGAGAGCTGGACTATAAGGAAGGCTGAGCGCTGAAGAATTGATGCTTTCGAACTGTGGTGCTGGAGAAGACTCTTACGAGTCCCCTGGACTGCAAGGAGGTCAAATCAGTCCATCCTAAAGGAAATCAACCCTGACTGCTCATTGGAAGGACAGATAATGAAGCTGAAGCTCCAATATTTTGGCCACCTAATGCGAAGAGAAAACTCCCTGGAAAAGACCCTGATGCTGGGAAAGACTGAAGGCAAAAGGAGAAGGGGACGGCAGAGGATGAGATGGCTAGATAGCATCACGGATGCAATGAATATGAACTTGAGCACGCTCCGGGAGAAAGCGCAGGACAGGAAGGCCTGGTGTGCTATGGTCCATGGGGTCACGAAGAGTCGGACACGACTGAACGACTGAACAACAACAACAACAACATATATGTAGTCATGATTTTACGGATTCCCATTTAATATAAAGATGGGATTTGCTCGATTTTGAAAGTGTGAAGAACTTCCTTTGATATTTTACCTTTATCACCTTTATTTCACAAATTGTGTCATGTAATATATATGGGTATTGCAGTATAGTGAAAGGTTGCCAGATTTGCTAAAAAGCTGCCAAAATTATCACAAAGCATAAAGATGTAACTAACTCATAATAGTCTATCTTGCCATTTTGTAGTTGTTTTATGCTGGAAATATCCCTGGAACCAGAATGGCTGAACTGAAGGCAAAGTATACCATTCTACATGAAACTCTAGTAAGGTAGGCTGTTAGGCCTTTGTGTATGTAATGTGAATACTTACTTCAGAGGTTACTTTAAAAACTGGTTAAATATTTGTGCTAAATATATGGATGTCAGTAAAAGATATCTTTAAAACAGGTTGAGAACAGTTGTTCTGATTAAAAGATAGGAGAACAATGTAGAAAAATAAATTGATGTAGATTAATAGTTTTTAATGGGACACAGAGTATGCATCTTAGATTTGTATGAAATTTAAAAGAGAGTATTATTTCATGTTTCTGGAACCATTCAAAATTCAATATTTCTATGCCTTGAGGCTTCTGGGAAAGGGGAAAAATACTTTGTGTGGTGGCTGTGCTCAGCTATTAAATTGTGACTGTCAAATTTTCACAGAAATGCCATCTGTATATTTACTTAATTGTTCCATGTTGTAGAATATTTATTTTTTTCTTCTTATTAGCATCAAAGCCAAGTATTCCTATGTACTAAAAGACAGAAAGATAGACAACACTCTCCTGCTTCTTCCATGTATGGATTAATTAAATAGAAATACAATCTCATCAAATGTACACACAGGAGAAAGTACAAAGCAAACATTTATCTGGACATTTGATTCCCCTTTTTTGTCCAGTTGAAGAGAAGGGGAGTAAATTCCCCTTTCCTTCTATTTATTGTCTTCCCGCTCTGTCAATATTTTGATCCTAAGCCGATCAGGGCAGGAACCTATCTTGTTTGCTTAGGTTGCAGACTATATATATGGTGCTATAAATATACTATTTTTTCAATAAATTCCTCATTAGAGAGTGTGGGGTTGTTTGCGTATGTTTCGTGTATCTATATGTGGTTCCCAACATGGTTTGTTTTACTCCAGTTTACAGGAATCAGAGATTCAGCTGTTACAGGATGCCAAACGTTTCACTGTTGAAATAGAGCAGCAGCAGCAAGAACTAGAAAAAGCAGAACAGTTTCCAGAGGGATCCACTTCAGAGTTGTCCAAACTAAGACAGCAATACCTGAGATACATTAATGAATATAATGCAGTTCAAGATAGAGAGTTTGAAATACAGTACAAGTTGAACAGGTAGATAATGTTTGAGTCATTATCTTCATTACAATCTAGATGGTGTGCCATCCCAGACACACAGATGCCCAGTAGGTGCTTCTGTAGGTGCACAGAAGCTTGGCACCTACTTACTGATGATGAGGAAGGCAGGAAATTGCTAGGTTTACACTAGGAGTGTGTTTTGGATTTGGCCAAATCCTGAATCAAATTTGGGCAGATTCAGAAAGATTCAAGAGATGCCCAAATAGCAATGGAGCTCCTCCAAAGCAGACTGAATCCAAGGGGGTGTTTCCACCAGCGTTTTACTCTGAGCTGCCTGCCTGTTGAGGTCGTTAGGGATACATGATGTCGTGGCCATCCAGCAGCCACCCTGGACTTATCAGGGAAAAACTGGATTTCCTGAGACTGCTTAAAGTCCGATTCTTTTCCTTAAGTCGGGTTGTCCTTGGTATAGTTGCTGGGTGCTCCAACCCCTGCATTGACCTCAGGTATGCTAGCCCTGCCCAGGGGTGTGCCTTTTACTGTGACCCTGGTCAAGGGGTGTTTCCTGTGTATTTCCTGTTCCTGCACAAAACCAATTAGTGTCTCCTCAGCAGTAACTCCCATTGTGCTGAATGAGGCTTGCCCTATGAATGCCCACATCAGAACTTACGCAGATGCCCCTCAGTTGACATGGCACAGTTTAAAGCCCAATTCCCTAAGTGTGGTAAAGGGCGATCTCGAGGCTCCGATTCTCCTTTGCTTGATTTATTGCCTTAGGAAGTACTTTGACCCTTCGTTATACAGAGATCCTGTGGGTTAAAATGCGGGCTGGTTTTCCGTCTTTGTGTCCCGTCCCTCCCTGCATTTCCCAGCACAAGCATATGTGTGTCTATTCGGCAGTAACTCCCATTGTGCTCACTGAGGCTTGCTCCTGAAATGCAAGTGCATCTGGACTTTCAGAGGGAAGGGAGGGGGGAAGCTGCTCTTATTGGTTGAGCAGCCCCTGCTCATAAGAAGATATTCACTCCAACCCCTACCCCCACCAGGAGGTATTTCTGTGAAGCACTTTTTACTGGTGTGGAGAACCTGCTCTTGGAGCCCTTCATGGACCAAAGTGCAGCAAAGGTGATTCCTTTTAAAAAATCCGGTACTCCTCCATTCGCTTCTCCTTCCATTGTCATGGAAACGCAGCCCAAATCTCAACACTCCTGAAGATTCAGGATTCAGAGGGACATAGACAGTGTGTTTCCAAAAATTAATACATGTATCCCCATTACCTTCTGTAAGGAAAACAGGTTGGGGATCGGGGGGAGGGAGATTAGGAGGTGCAGTTTTATGATTGGCAACTCTACCTTCTTATCACGGTAAACAGTTTTGCTAAGAGTCTCCAATCCCAGTGCTTTAGAGAAGGAATGTTGAAGAAATACATCACAGAACTGATCCAGTGTTCAGTGCTCTTCACTAAGTCCCAGAAGCAGGAACATTAAAAAGGGTTTGGTGCAGTCTGTGGTACTTGGGAGGGTGTGGTACTGGGTACTTGCTTGGAAAATGCCAGATGTTCAAGTTCTTCTACCTCTGCCACTGTATCCTTCTCATCCATCCTCCACCCCGTCGTATTGCACTTTCTGTGACTTTGGTGGCAATTGAGCAGAAAACAAAAAAAAGTCTTTTTTTTTCATTTATTATAACTCCCTAGCCCCTGCACCTATTCTTCTGAAATGTTGCAGGTTTCTTGGAAAACCCCTATGCAGTATATATTTTTTATAACAGTTGTCCACAAAATCATATGGGGATAAGTGCCTTCTCTTTTGGAAACCCCCATACTGTAAAGTTTCTCTTCCACAAAGCTCACTGCACCTATTCACCTGAAACTTGTCATGCTTGAACTTCTCAGAAGGGACAACTATGTCTGCAAATTTATTCCAATTTTGGTGTTGGCATGTATGTGTGTGTGGCACAAATTCCCCTTCATCTATTTGTCTAGAATTTGGCAGACATCACCTTATAAGGATCTAATCTGCCTGCAAATTTCATCCAGTTCTGACAAAGAGGGAAAAGGTCATAGCCATTTGGTGATTTCCAGTGGTAGTCAATGGGAGGCATGAAGATTTGGATTATTGAATCAAGATTCAGATTTGGACCTGAGTTGATGTGGATGGCCTCTGAGTTGAATCAGGCTGCTTTCCAAATTGCCAAATCAGGGTCTAAATCAACTATTGTGGTTGGTACACACTCCAAGTTTACACTGATCCGGTTGATTGATGAACGGGGAACCCTGTGACTGTGGGTGGAATTGCTGAAGCCTCTGAAACTTCAGCTGCCTGGAGGGAGCCAAGAGGTTTTGGAATCTGTAGCTGAAGGGTGGATACCTGAGACAACTCAGCCAGATGAAGTGAGGCTGCATCATTGGCTGTTTTATTATTAGTTCATAGCACAACTGAAAGCAGCTGTGAAACAATGGGGGGAGCACATGAAGACCTGGTGTGAGTGTATTCCTTCCATCTCCCTAAGCTTTGCTCAGTGTCTGTTTTTTGCTGGAGTGACACTTTGACAAGGAAATGGGGGCGGGTGGTAAAGCTCCAGCTTCCACCCTTCCCTTTCCAAGGCCCCATCTACATGGCACCGCTTTCACCCCCCACCCCATCACAACCACGCAGCAATGCAGCTTCAAACTAGCATGTCCTGCAATACACTCACAATTTACTGCGCTCCTAACAGACTCGCCATGACTTTTTTTTGGCCATTATACTTAAATGGGCAGCTGTGCAGTCCCATGAGTGTGGGGGTGCAACACTTCATTGGCTGTTTTGTATTTTAGGGGTTCTGTTGTGTCTTTCCCTCCCTTGTCAGTTAAAAGTTGGTTGTTCTGTGTTCCTTCATTTCCACGCCACCTGTTTCACAGTTCCCAAGCCCGAGACTCTTGCGACGGTTCGCACTCACAAGCGCAAGTGGTACATGCCTTCCCATCATTCCAAAATGGTAGCAGGAGCGAAGATAGTCCTCCCCAAAGCCCCAGCCCCACCCCTGGCTCTTGAGCACCGAGTACAAAAGCCACCCTTGCAAACATACGAAGCTGCAAAAATGTGCAAAAGTGTGATTACATAACTGAAAAGGCCTCTTTGTGCCCCTGTAACTGCAGCTGCGAAGGGACGGGGAATAAAGGGGCATCACAGAGTGATGCAAGCACTACGCATGCCTACAACATGCCCGCTACAAAATGCGAAGTCGGTTCAGGGAAGGGACAGACAGCCCACAGCAAACCCCAAAATCACAACAAAACACCGCCTTGGAAATCCGCAGTTTCCAGGAGAAAACCACAGATGGTATGAAGTGGCGACTGTGTCATCTGTCCAGAGGGACCTCAACTTGCAGCTGCCCCGGAGTAAAAGGCTTATGTAGATGGGGCCCAAGTGACCTCCTGCTGTCCCAATGTTGCTAACTCACAATGGTCTTTCACCGCTGCGATTGGCAAATGGGCAACCAGATGGCATCACTCAGGGAACTGGATTTGGCTTAACCTACCCTAATGCTATCTTAAATTACTTTACATACAGTTTGGTTACTGATAGTCCTTGTTCATGTATTATGTGTATATTGCTGTCAGAAATTGTATATATTGATGGCATTGTTTTTTTATATATACTTTTGCTGAATGTTGACAATCACCAATGGATGGATTGCCTTTGTTAGTTGGTGATGTCAGTAATCTTCCGTTTCTGATGTTCATGGTAAGATACTACTGAAGTGAGTTAGACTGTGAGTTATATTTTCTGTGAGTTGACTGCTTTAGTTTTAGTTTTTGTGCAGGTGGTGTATCACAAGTGATTATTAAATTATTAAAATGTCAAAGCTATAGACAATTATTAAAATATCAAAAGTCAAGCCTAATGCTGAAAAATATTAGGAGTGACAAGGCAGTTCAGAACTGGCTTTCTTGCTGTGATCTTCTTCATCAATGTAGTAGCAAAATACCCTTCCCAATGATGTATGAATGTTTGTGGAAGGATGGCTTATATATTTATGTCTTTAAAGGATGCATGCTTTCAAATACTTGATACTTAATCACCTTATTGGCATCATGAGCTGAATTTTCTTCTACACTAATTATTTTTCTCTAGTTTACTAGAAGATAAGAATCTTCTTGAAAAGGAGTATCGCAGAATCCCCAAAGCTTCTGTAAGTAAGATGTTCACAGATGTATATCTATAAAGACACAGATATAAAAGGCAAACACATAATTCTTGCAGCATGTTGAAACCAGGGTTTGCGGCCTTTCACTGCACTTTGCAAGTGACAATTAATGCTGTAATGATATGCACGATATACACGCTTACCTGGGAGTGAACCCCATTGACCTTAATGGGACTTATGTCTGAATAGACATGCATAGGATTGCACCGAAAATCTTGATGGAAAATGTGTCATGTAAAACAGCGCTATAGTAGCTTGCATTGCTTCTCTTCATTTGTATCTGTTTTTTTCCAGTGTTAAACATGTGATGGTATGGTAAACACATTTGATATTGACAGTAAACTACTTAAGTGGTCATTTGTGTAGAGATCCAGACCTATAGTGCCAAAGTGCTACAACAGCAGCAGCCACAGGCTTCTTCATTATTAAATTTCCTAAATTCTGGCTCACAAGAGTTCTGCTCCATATGCTTCTCATCCTACATCCTACCTCTAGCCTACCAATCCCATCCATTTAATTCCTTTCCGTTTCATTCCTCTCCTCTATCCAGTAGAATTGAAGGTCAAATAACATGCAAGTCCATAAAATAATTCATGTAACATACATGCCAAAATAATCATATTTGAATGTTTATCTAGTCAGTGGAATACTTTTCAGTCAATACAAGCATGAAGTAATTGAACTTCCTCTTTTTAAGGAAGCGGAGAAGAAAATTAAAGCCCTGAGAGAAAGCTGTGAAGAGCTCCGCAAAGAAACAACACATAGGAGACAAGAAATAAGAGCACTGAAAGAAGATCTATCATCAAGGCAAAAGCATCTTACTAAGGATCAGAAAGAACTTGAAGAAATACTTCGAAAGCAAGAAGAAATAAAAGTAACACAAGACTAAATACATAATTCATGTGCTCCTGTTTAAAGGGCTATTTCCCATATTCTGTTTTGATGCTCACTTTTGTATGTGTGTATAGAGAAGCCAGAAAGAATTACAAGAAAAGTAGCTGTTTTCTGTACACTCGTACAGTACCTTTGTCTCCCTCTGCCTTCAGTCATTACGGTGACACAACTTGAATGTTAATTCTGTAGCATTTCATCAAACTTAGATCCATATAGACTAACTTTCATATTTTTATCACTAGGATGAGCTAGTCCGTCTCCAAGCCATTCCTATTCAGCTCGGAAAGGACATGGAGAAATTAAACCGCAGAATGCAGTACGTTTTTTAATGCTCTTTGTTTGCCAAATGTGATGCATATTCTTAGCAGCCCAGTATTATAACAATCCAGTTAAGCCAGCTGTCATGTGCTGGAATGCAGTACTTGAATTCAAGCCAGCTGGCTTTTACTTGCTGATCCTCAATTTTTGTACTGGTCTATCTGCTGGTGTAGGATAACTTCGTGGTTTGTGACAGTGTGGTTGCACAGTGGTAGGTTCTCCCCATCCTTAGCATTGGTTTCTCTAGTGGAGAAAGTCTTAGAAGTGAGCTGTTAGTGTTTTGGAAGCCAGGAGACACAGGCCCAGTTCAGACACTTATCATAAGATAGGCTGAAGTTCCTCTTTCTGGGGTAACAAAGCAGGTGGACACATTACTCTCCATCATACTCATAACACATTATGTGGATGTTCCCCACAGGCACCTGTACTTGGGAGCTGGTTCCAGTTACCATGCAAAGGCATTTGTTAGCTTTTGTGAAGGGATGGCTTGCTTTATCCAATACTACCATTGAATTGATCAGTCAGATGGTGGACAACTTCAAATTGTATTTTTAACAGCTACAAGAAGGACTTGGAAATCCTGCTCTTTCAGGAACATAATTAAAATTACTTCTGATGTATCTTTGTCACTTACTACCATTATGATTTCCAGGTTTTCTTTAAAGCCATAAGGGCTAGTATGCTGTTGACGTTTGCTCTTGAGGCTGACAAAAAGTCCTCTGGTCCCCATATAGCCAGATTCTGCCATCTAAACATATGTGGTTAACTACTATATCCAGGTCTTTTTATCATGAGCGTCAATGTTAATATCTACAGTGATGCTGTAATGTAGCAGAAAGCACATTTAAACCCATGCCAAAAAGGCTACATCATTCTGTTATAATGACAAATCCAACAGAGAACATTGGAAACCTGGGGAGGAAACTTTCCCCATGACTGGATGTTCTGCACTCTCAGTAAAGCACAGTGATTTGTATAAAGAAGCAAAGGTCATTCTCCTCTGATCCAAAGTTCTTCCCACTATACAACACATTTCAGACTAATCGTATTACTATGCACTCTCCATTTCCCCAAGCTGGTGAGAGATTCCAAAGGCAGCACTACCTGCTTTTGTTTCTTTTGGATGAAAAAGTACTAGTGACTTAAGGCATCTTTGTAATATTTTCTTTATTTGCCAAGGCAAACAGGTACTTATACTGCAGGCAGAATATCCACTGCAGGACAATGTGGACAGCTCCCAAGGCTGCACACCCAGTTTTGGCTAACTCTAGCTATAAACGCTCTCTGTCTTTTCCCACAGCAAAGCTGCTATTTCTCACATGCTTGTCTACCAGACACCGAGCTCTGCTCCAGCCCTGACTTTCCCATTCAGAGAACATTCACAGTCCTTAAAAAAGAAATTATTTTACCTCAACCCTCACCACTTAGTGAGCAAGCCAACCAACTTGCAGCAATATTTTTACAGCACCTGTCCCAAAGTGTGGATTTTACAAGCTGAAATTCTGATTCCTTTGTAGTCAGGGGTGAAGCCCCAAGCACTTCTGTGGCTGTGGGATTTTTCCTAAAGTCCATGTAGTAAGGCTAGAGGGTAATATTCTACCCAAATTATCTTTCTTTGTAGAATATGGAAGTATTTATTGATCATACTAACCTTTGTCTGTGTTCCGGGGGCAGGGGGGAGAAGGAGCTGGGTCCTTTTATTTATTATGTATTTAAAACATGTTTTACCTTTCCCTATCCCATCCCCTGTACTTGGTGGTCATTCTCCTAGTGAACAAATCATCATTTAAATTAAATCATAGATTTTCATTGACACTGAGGTGGAAAATGTAATGCTGCTCAGACCTTTGTTATAGAATGTTTCCCACTTTACTCTTTAATATATCAGCCCACAGTTGAGTCGCTACCTAGCTGTGGCATCAAGTCATACAGAAAATCTTGTGGGATGGGAAATGCACTGTGGGCCTTTCATGGCTTTTTTGTGATGGTTTGGATATGCGAAGATGGGTCTACTTCTTAATTTTCAATTGAGTTCTTTTTTAGAGTACAGAAGGTACACAGGAAGTGATCAAAGAGCTCCATTTTTATTAATATCAAAATCTGCCATTGTTCAAGCGATGTAGAGAAAAAGAAAATGGCACTGCAGGAAGAAGTGCAGGAAGTAGTTGAGACCGGTAAAAAAGTAGAGGCTAAAAATGCTGAGGTAATGGAAGAGAAGGAAGACGTAATGAAGGAAGTGGATGGAAAAAAGGCTTTGCTGGAGAGTAAAGAACGAGAATTCATCACTTTTACAAAGATGCATGAGATGAACAAAGAGAATGAAGGCAGTGCCATAGCAGAAAGGTGAGTTTTGCATACATGGGTCAAATGTATTTATTGACTATTAAAATATTTATATCCTGCTTTTCCAGTAGAAAGCCCTCAAGGAGGCTTACAATATAACATTTAAAAACAATCAATCTTTCTTAAGAAGCCATATGTTATCTGCTTCTTGTAAAACAAGCAGCAAGATGGGCCTCCATCATATGGGCCTCCATCAGGGAAGCAAGATGGGCCTCCATCATATGGGCCTCCATCAGGGAAGGAGCATTATACAGTCTAGATCAGGGGTGGGCAACTTGCAGCCCTCCAGATGTTTTGGCCTACAATTCCCATCAGCCCTAGCCAGCATCACCAATGGTGAGGGGGCAAGATGGACCTCCATAGGCAGGGAGTTCCAAATTCTGGGTGGGACAACAGAAACGGCCCTCGCCTTGTTACAAATAAACATTGGTTTGGAACAATCAGAAGGGCCTCTGTGGGGTGCTCTTAATGCCCATGAAGATCATGGGCAAAGGTGGCTCCTAAAACCATATAAGGCAGGGGTGGAGAACCATATTGGGTCTAGGGGCCAGATTATTCCCCTGGACCCGCCCTGTGGGCCAGATTACATTAGACAGTGGGAACCTGCCTGCAACATCAGGGGAAGTCCCTGATGTTATTGGGTCCCTGGCTAAGGTACCAGCTGGAGCTGTTCCAGATGGCATGTCAGTCAGGGAGCTGGCTTCACTTGTCCTTCACCTTCTCCAAACGAGGAAGGTTGAACAATGAGCAAAGTGCATGCAACTGGTGCTTCCAGGAGCTGGCTGAGCCTTGACTTCACACATGTGAGCTGGATCAAAGTAGTTCAATGAGAGCTTATTAACATAGCAAACATCTGGGAGAAGACTGAGGGCTTATATACTTGCTGCCCTTGATTCACCATTGCAGCTGAGTCTGCTTCTTCATAAGCGAAAGCTGGGTCTTCCTCCTCATGAGTAGACCCTTGCTCCCAGGTAGAGCTTTTCCTCAATAAAATGCATGCTAAAAGGTCTTCTGGGGCTAGGCAGGCGCTCTGATGTCGACTCTGAGCATCCCACCTTGTCTGTTGCTGCCAGTGCTTCGAAGAGCTGTGGTATGAGGGTGGAGAGTTAGGAACTTGGAATGCAGTCGAAGGAGTTGTTTGGGACCTCAGGCAAGGCCTCCCTGCAACAGGACTCCTCAGGTTGCTGCATGGCTTCTGTGGAAGTGGGATTGCTGAGGAAACCAAATCCTCCCCTGAAGAGGTCTTGCTTGGGTTGGTCAGGAACCTGACAGCAGGGCAGGCAAAGGACAAGTAGAGCACACTTGGCTGGTGCTTCCAGGAGCTGACTGAGTCCTGTGTGGGGCAGGCAAAGTGTGCTCAGCTGGCGCTTCCAGGAGCAAAGTGAGCCCTGACCTTGGGATTCAGCCAGCTCCTCAGAGTGCCAGCTGAGAACCAAGTAACTCAGCACTCAGCCACTGTCCCATCCCCTTGACAAGAGGCCTTGCCTGAGGCCCTCTGGGCAGGATGGCCTGGTCTGGTGAGCTAAATTGGCCTATGGACTGGAGGTTCTATGGATATCATCCCAGATATAGGGCTTTAAAAGTGACAGCCAGTACTTTTAGTTGTGTCCAGAAACTAATAGGGAGCCAATGCAGTTGTTCTAGCGTATTTCTGTAATGGGTTTCAAACTGTTCTGGGGAACCTGGGAGTTCTTCAGAAGCTGCTCAAGAGCTCTTCATGGCTGGCTGGAGAATGCTGGGAGTTGTAGGACTTTTTCTATCGAAACATGCATAGGATTGTACTGTTAGTCTAGTTCCACAGGACTCTCTTTGTTTTTGTTACAACAGAACAATACAGATACCTCTGTGAAATAGTTGAATAGCTGTTCTTGAAGACTATGGTTCTTTCATTGCCACTTTCATATTTTGATTGGTGCCCAGCAATGTTTTTCACCCTGATTATATTATTTTTATTGTATTTATTTCTATAATTTATCTCCCACCCTAATATATCAAGATATACTTAACTCAGCTCACAAGGGTTTAAAATACTATACAGTAAAAAAACATTAAAGACAACACAAATGAAGTGATTATTTTTGTTTATACCTATCCCATGCCCAGGCGTCCTTTTCTTTTCTTTTTTACAAAATGCTTCTCTGCACTTATCTAGGGGTATTTTAGAAATGGGTTACCGCAACTATGCTGTGGCGAAGCAAAAACTGCACGATACTTTGAGTCGGATGCAAAGAGAGAGAGACCGAGACTTCAGAAACTTTAAAAAGATGGAGATGCAATTAAAAATAGCTCAGGAGAGCTTGGAGCAAGTTAGAACGCATTACCAGAGAATGCAATTAGAGGTCTGTATGAATAAGTTCATTAGCAATACTGTTTCTGGGTAGTAAGTTAAAAATTAATTTGAAAATATTTCCACAGATAGGATCATATATTTTTCCTATTCTGCCATATTATTAAAGTGTTAGTGTCTAAAAAACTATAATTATTATACATGACAGGTTTTTGCCAGGCTACACAGAATCCCAGAACAAAGACAGCCCCGACAACAAAGTGCTTGTATTCCAAAAAATGCAAGTTAGGTATAAAAAAACTGCAGCAGGAAGAAAACAAGAAAGCAAAAAGATTTTGATCAGAAAGGTATGGCAGGGATAACTGAAACCAAGGTGGCTGAGAATCTGGCAGTGTTTGCACTGGAGGTTACTGAGCTCTGTATTTAGTGAGAGAACATGTTCCTGTTCAAAGGAAATAGTGCATCGCATTATAAATACTATGTAGATGCTGCTTTTCAGTTTCACGCTGTTCCAACACTACACCCAACCTTGATTATAGTGCAGTTGGATGCTAGTAACTGGATGTGTGGCAGGGCAGATTCCCCAAAAATGATACACACCAGAGCTCTGCAAAACTCCACGTGCAGGCAAGGAATTAAACTTAAACTAACTGAGAAAAGCGGAAGTGATATAGGTATGTGTGATAGGAAACTCAAGGGAAGCAGGTAAGAAAGGGAAGCAAAAATCAGAGTAAAGGCCTTTTCAGACAATTGGTTTATACCACAATAGCTGCACACTTTATACTTTTGCTGTACAGGATCCCTCAGTGTGGTACTTATATATAGTACTACCGCATTTTCCCACGAGTCAGTCATATGTTCTTAGGGTGAAATGTGATTCTTCACTCAGCTAATACTCTCTGTTCTCAACGTGCTCAGTATTGTAAGACATTTCCAACCTTTCCCCATGTGAGTGAATAGCTGCCATTAATGCCTAGGGCCGTGTCTCCATGTCAACGGAAGGAGAAGGAAGGAGTGGCTTACCCGCATTTTTCTAGGAGCTGGTTTTGATCCAGGCAGGGCTCCACGAGGGTGTGCATCGCCCTATTGTAAGTCGCTTCACGTGACATACTTCTGGGGGGGGGGGGTGGAGTGAACGTCATCTGAGTGGCAGGGGCTGCTCAACCATTTAGAGAGGCTTCCCCCTGTCCAGGCTGTCCCCCCTTTCTCTGTAATGAAGGTGTGAAATTAGTTACTTCCCCTTGTGTGCAATTAGGAGACAAGCCTTGTAATCAGCCCCCTTTATAGCCTGTTGGTGCGCTGAATCACTGTAACTGAGGGGGCGAATGAATTACTTCTGGTGTGCACATTTGGGAGACAAGCCCCGTAACGAGTCCCAAACTTTATAAACCATTGCTGTGCTTGATCGCTGTAATGGAGGGGAGAATTAATTACTTCCGATGTGCGCGTTTGGAGGACAAGCCCGATGGGTGTTACTTCTGAATAGACACTAATTAGCTTGTGCTGGGAATCACAGGGATGGGAGACAGGAAACACTCCTTGACTAGGGTCACACTCCTGGGCAGGGCTAGCATACCTGAAGTAAATGGGGGATTGGAACACACAACAA
This sequence comes from Heloderma suspectum, assembly GCF_057233095.1. Classification (NCBI taxonomy): domain Eukaryota; kingdom Metazoa; phylum Chordata; class Lepidosauria; order Squamata; family Helodermatidae; genus Heloderma; species Heloderma suspectum. The sequence goes on from NC_139464.1 coordinate 106,576,332, forward strand.
CTATACTGCAGATAACTCAACTTAAGGAAAATAATCGGACTTTAAGTCGTCTCAGGAAATCCGGCTTTTCCCTGATGAGCTCCAGGGTGGCTGCTGGATGGCCATGATGTCATGTATCCGTAACAACCTCAAAATGCAGCCAGCTTGGAGTAAATCTCTGGTGGAGACACCCCCTCGGAGAAAAGAGTATAGGTTTATGAGTGTCACAGGAACCTATTCAATCAAGTCTTCAGCAGCACAAATGATGATAGTGATAGTTGGAAGTTGTACACATCTTCAATATTGCTTACCCAGCAATAACTTGAGCCAGTGTTTTGTTTTGTTTTGTTTTGTTTTAAAGCAACAAGGCTACCCCTGTTCGGTGATATAGCTAGGGCTGCACTTCAGAGGTGATGTCCAGGGTCCCGCAGCCCCTCCCCTCCCATGCAAAGCATGGAATGGAGGTTGGAGGGGGAGAGAAGAACACTGTTGTGTGCTGAACAACTGAAGTGATACATCCGCCTGTTGAAAGGAAGGGAGACCATAAGACCATTAACTCCAGAGTCTAAAATTACCTAGATCCGTTGCTGTCCCTGTTCTCAACACTGCCTCAGCATTTCAGGAATGAAAATGTTTAACTTGAAAACATTAAAAATATGTATTGCTATCTGTGTCCTCCTGAAACAGTACTGTGTCCCCACTGCAGCAATGTACTTAGTGGAATATTATATTTTACCATGTCATCTATGGAAAAGTTATGGGTGAATACAGACCACATAAGTTTATCTTCAGTCAGGCGTGTTGCACCTCTTTCAGCCCAAGGGTCCAATTCAGTTTTGGAGAAGCTCTCAACGGCTGCATTGCAGTGGTGGGCGAGGCCAAAGACAAGAGGGGCGGGGACCCAAAATTCCAAAAATGCCAGGGTGTTTTAGCTTAAAGCTGCCAATAATGAAGCCTTAGGAGAGGCATTTTAATATTTTAGCATAGAAAATAATGGCAAAAGCCAGGAAACCACAACATGATCGGCAGTTGGGGGAAAGGGGGCGAGCCAAGGAAAGGGGGCATGGCCATTTGGGGTACCCCGGAGGGCCTGATTTGGCCCGCAGGCCTGAGATTCAACATGCCTGAATTAAAGTAAATTGACTCAGAAAATAATAAGTTGTGTCAATGCTTTTCTCTTAACAGATGAATTTAAAAAGTAATTTAGTTATTTAATTAAAAATATGGTGTTTCAGTAATAATGTAAATGCAGTTGCAGTCCTTTTCTTCCAAGCCAAGACCCACTTTACTTTTGAGTTTCCCCCCCTTACTTTAATATCAATGGTTGGGTTCCTTTCATATGGATTTTCTCCTGTAATATTGTAGTGTAATATTACCAGGTTACTTCACACTGTAAGACATTTTTTGTGCTTGCATAAACTCCTTTGGTTGATGTTGTGCAATGACTTGCCATGCTGGTTGGCAACCCGACACGTGGGTTTTTCAGGATCTCCACTATCCCGGACGCTGTTCAGTAAAGGCTACATGTGCTACATGTGTTATCTCTTTGTTGCTAGGGTGTGATAGATATGGATCCTTTTCTCAAACCCTTATGAACTAGGGATGGGGGAGAATTTCTCCCCGAAACTTCGGGGGTCCGAGTGCCAACGCATTCGGTCCTCCGAAGGTTCGGGGAGAAATTCTCCACCACCCCCCCGGGATGGGACTCACTTTTCACGAATGTCGCTCCCGGCGGTGAGTCCCGGCGGCGGTTTGGCAGGTCTTCGTCAGGGGCGGGGGCGGCAGCTGGTCTTTCGACCGGCTGCCGCCGCCACCATTACAAGAAAAGTAAAAAAAAAAAAAACACCCCTGTGATAGGCTACGTAACGATTTACGTAGCCTATCACGGCTAGATCTGCAAAGTCAGCCGTGATAGGCTACGTCAATCGTCACGTAGCCTATCACGGGTGACTTTAAAAAAAAAAAAGCACGTACGCAAATGGCGGCCCCCATAGGGAGCCGCCATTCGTGTTCCTTATTTGGTCCCTGTAGTCTACGTAAAGATTTACGTAGACTACGGCGAAAATAAGGGCAACGCAAATAACGTTGCCCTTATTTTCGCCGTAGTCTACGTAAATCTTTACGTAGACTACAGGGACCAAATAAGGAACGCGAATGGCGGCTCCTTATGGGGGCCGCCATTTGCGTACGCGCTTTTTTTTTTTTTTAAGTCACCCGTGATAGGCTACGTGACGATTGACGTAGCCTATCACGGCTGACTTTGCAGATCTAGCCGTGAAAGGCTACATAAATAGTTACGTAGCCTATCACGGGGCGTTTTTTTTTTTCTTTTGAAGTTCGTGGCCAGGGAGACGGGGCGCTTCTCCCCAGCCTGAATTTCGGCCGGGCGAGGCGGGAAGCCTCCCCCCCGGCCTGAATTTCGGCCGGGCGAGGCAGGAAGCCTCACCCCCCCGGCCTGAACTTCGGGGGGAGAAGCGAAGCGCCTCCCCCCCACCACGAAGCAAGCTGCGAGACCAGGTAAGTGACTTTCGTACATCCCTACTATGAACTGGCTTCAGCTGGCAGTGTCTTTCTGCCCTCTGCTGTGGGCGTTTGGTTTCCCAGCACGACCCTATGGCATTAAACAGTCTGGGAAGTGCACAAATAAGCATTCACAGAATCAGGAAACTGAAACTGATGGAAGCACGTTATTTCATGTCAGCAGAGTCGCAAATGCTGAATTTCTTTGTGAAACTGCTTACTGTACAGTTGTGCCTTCTTCCTTTATGCCTATGCTTTCCTAGCTACAGTCCAACAAAAGACAGGGCAACAGCACTAAAGTTTGTTTTGTGAGTAAATGCCACATAGACTATATGATCTTGCTGCAGTTGAACCAAAAGAACCAATTGCATCATCATCAGTTCCCATTGAAGAATGGAGAGAAACTGGTGCTTCACTGTTTGTTGTTGAAATAGCTTCTAAAAACTTACAAAGAGCTCCATATTTTCTCTTACCCTGTCTCCCCCTCACAGTCAAACTACACATTATCTTAAAGATGTAGCATTCAGCTTCCTTTCTTTTTCTTTACCTTAAAGTAAGCACACCAGGGCCTGACCTGGATTGGGGTGACCCCATGTGGAGAAGGGAGGTTTAATCCTTCCCAGCTGCTTTCCTCCTGAAATCCCCCTCTCCAAGTGCAACAGTTAAAGGAAGAAACAAAAAGGCCCCATTGGCATTTCAGCCACCACAGGGCAAGCTATGCCAACGCACATATACATGCCTAGGTGTGCTTGCAACAGCAGCATTACATCATTATAGAACATGGCGTGTCAGCACTGTGGCTATTGTGGATCAGGCTGCTCTTGGCTCTAGGGCGGGATCAATATTATTGGCCCATAGAATCCCACTGAACTTCATATGACTTCTTCAGACTATATAGTTTCAAGCCACAGCTGCAGTACCTACTTGAACTGTGCTGGTTGTTTTTCCAACTTTGCCCTTTAACATCCTATGTAGCAAGCTGAGAAGCATTGATCTAAACAGCTGGAATTGTACCTAAATTACTAAATCTTATTTTTAACTCAATTAACATTTAAGGAAGACACTTTAAAATACCAGTTATATTAAAATATTGCAATTTCCTTTTTTTGTATATGCTAACTGTCCCTGGTTTCCCTTTTACAGATAGATGCTGTTCCTAAAGATGATGGGACGCTATTAGAAAGGCGAAGGGAGCTTCAGAGAGAAGTTGAAATTAGTAAGAGAAATCTGGCCCAGGAGGTAGGTGATTGTCAGGGATTCCAAGCCCTCTCGCTGAGTAGTGACACAACAGAGACTGGCAGTGAATTCCACAAACTCTTTTATTTGATGAATAGCACCTGTAGCATCCACAAAGGCTGGGAGCTGTCCTCTGGGCCTAATTAGCTAAATAGGGCTTTTGTTAAGAAGTGGACAGGTTTCCCCATGGGCTCCGTCCTTCAGACTCCTCCCGACCCAACTTCTGATGGGCAGCCGAACTGGCAGAACACCTCCCACATCCTTTCAGCTCTGCCTACTTAATGTGGCGGCAGGCTCTAGCATCTGTCAATTCCGGTGCTTCCTCCCCTTCTGACAGAGGCTGGGTTCCCACAGGGAGGGGGCAAGATGGTCTCTGAGCCTGGCCGTCCTGCTCGAGAAGTCCCTGAGAAGGTCATGGGACATTTCCTCCCCCGCTCCCCATCTCTGCTGGGCTTCTAGCGCCGCCTCCGAATCTGAATCGGAGTCAGAAACCAAACCAGGGAGCCTGGGCCCAATCTGGACAGTGATTACTGTTCTTCATTTAATGCTTTTCTAGCTAGTTTTCATTCTGCAACATAAAAAGGATGTTTGCCAAACTTTGATTTAATACGTTATAGGTGCTCATTAGATATTTAGGTACAGAATAGCTTGCTTTAAAAAAAATCTAATCCTGGGAAATTCAGTACTGTTTTTTAAATCTCTTAATATAATGTTGCTTGAAATAGGTGGGCAGGTGTAACAGGCACACATCTGTGCTACTATCTCCCCTGCCAGGGTAAATTGTTTCCACTTTGCCCTGAAGGGTTGTGCCACCACTGTTCCTGTTTTCCTCTAATTCTGGACTGGGAGAATTTAGAGGTACGAACTGATTATCTTCCTTGATTGAGTACCTGTCCATGCGAGCCCTTACTCTACATCCTACCACATGGGCATGAATCCAAATACTCTGTTAGTATTGCTAAGTGGCAAGTTAATGTCAGGGGAGAAAACCCTCTCCCTTGGTTCTTGGTCAGAAAATTCACATTCCAAACCTCCAGTCCCAAACTAAGAGAGCATGTTTATTAAAGAGAATATTAAAAGAGGCAAGAAGGGAAGCAATGTACACTTAAAAGAAAATGAAACCATCAAAGGAATCTAGCTAACTACACTGAACTCTTGGAAGTAACTTATTTGCTCATAGAGGACACTGGAACATATGCTGAGCACCTTCTTACCTAAAAGGGGTGCCTGGGTTTCAGAGTGACGGCAGACCCCAGTGCCCAAGAAACAAAGAACACTAGTCCATTTTATTAGGTTTAGCTAGAGATGGCTTTGATGGACAGCCACCATTGAATTAGTCAATTTGCATCAAGTCATATAGGCAGGAAGATGCTGGTTCTCACCTTGCTGGGCTGAGAGATGAAGTTAGCAAGGTGTTAATTAAAGGGGTTCATCACATGAAACTTTTATCCTGCTATTGAGAGGGCTCTGTCACGGAAGTTTGCGGGCTGTTTAGATGATGCTGTTACCCTCCAGGGTGTCTCCCGCAATTTTCCCCAGTCTGTCCCATGTTTTCCCCAAACGCAATAAATGTGGAATTTTTTGCAGCCCACAGAACAGGGGCACCATGACCGCCCCGTGAAATTATCCAATAGCAGGAGAAACCGCTCTCTGCCTGCCTGCTGTGGGCATTGGTTTTCAGTTGCTGGGGGCATGCATGGTCAGGATGATAGAGGCACTGAGGATGGGAGCAGGGCTTGTAGGAGCAGATTTGACAGGCACTGGGGCAAGAATCGCCTGTTCATTGCAACTCCTGCCTCAGCTCCAGTCTTGCTGAGAAAGGACTTTCCTCGATTCCCAGGTGTCTGCCATGTAAATGCTTGAGCACATTTCTCAGTTGGAGGGAGAAGAGGGTAAAATGCCTCCCTGCAATGAAGGGGAAACACATCTGATCCCCCACCCCACCAAGCTCAGAAACAATGTCTTTTAATGTTTTGATATTTTTACAATTTTAATATTGATGATTTAATTATATTTTAACTTTTGTACACTTGTATTTATATTTCTATTTATAGCTTTTAACTGTATAAGTTTTAATGTTGTAAAGCCGCCTTGAGTCCCAGTATTGGGGGAAAAGGTGGGCTATACTAACAACAACGTCCTCTATTGATTCAGAGCACCCCATTAAGTTCAATGGGGCTTACTCCAAGTGGGTTGCAGACTTACAGGGCGATCTTATGTCTGCTCAGAAGGAAGTCCCATTGAGTTCAATGTGGCTTACACCCACATAAGTGTGCCACGGATTGCAGATTTACAGCACAATCTTACATTTTATGTCTACTCAGAAGTAAGTCAGAGGTTTCCTGAGGGCTGCAAGAAAACAGCACAGCAGAAATTAAGCTACAGAAACAAGAATCCCCCTCCCCACCCCACCCCGTCCTTTGCACACATGCCAGAGAGGGAGGGAGGCACTCCCTCAGTTCATACCATGTGTCTGCCCTGTAAACGAGCCCTTCCTAATCCCACAAAGAAACCAAAAGCAGGTTCCCACAAAGAAACCACAAGCAGGAAGCTCCGGAATGGATGTGGATTGGGAGGGGAGGTTACTTAATGTAGAAACACCCCCCCCCCCAAAAAAAGGGATGCTTTGCCCAGCTCTGCCAGACAGGTTATTTACAAAGGGCTTTCATGTTTGTGGATTTGAAAGCCCCGGGGAAAGACGTGACAGGATGGGTTGCATCACATGGGCGTTGCTGCCTCAGCTATTTACAGGAAAAGCCAAAATGACTGCTTTGCCAGGTTACAGGGCATTGTGACAGTAGGTTTTAGCACAAAGAGAGCTGAGGTCACATCATGCAAAAATTGCAATCAGTCAAGGGGATCTTGTCAAGTCATTCTGTTTTGCACAGTTGTAGATCTGGCAACGTAGCACCCTGTTTTTTCAGCCACATGCTGAGGTCAGGTCTACCTGAATGTTTCCAAGGCCCTTATTTATTTTATTTTGGGGTAGGGGGACCTGGTTAGGATAAATTATAGAGGAAGGATGTGTTGAAAAGAATGACTATTCTTTCTTAAGTAAATTTCATGAAGGCTCCACCCAGTCAACAACCTGCACTCACTAGTCCTACAGTTTTAGTCCCACACTCACTCTGCTTCCGGCCTGCAGAGTGGTGCAAGTTGAAGAACTTTTATAGTATCGAGTTTGGATAAGTGCAGAACTCACTTATTTATTAAATTTTCCAGCTTGCCTTATCATCAAGCCTCAGGACAGGTTAAATGCTTACAAGCAAAGATATAAATAGAAAATGATAGGAGCATTGCACCATTAATGAACATGGAGCCTGAGAATTGTAGCACATGTCATTTCTGTACTTCTCACTGCTCCAGTGACAGCTTCCTTTGTTGACAACTAGGACCAGTACAATTTCTTCACCTTCTCTAAGGAAATTACTTCCCTTTAGAGAAGCAAGGGATACCAGCCAGAGTTGGCATGAATGTAGTGCTTATAAATAAGAGGAAAAGGAGGTTATCTGCATTGGCAGGATTTCTACTCACATCATTGCTTAGCATTCCTTTTCTGCACTAACTCCTAGAGAGATGTGATGGTCTCCCTTCATATGTCATTTATTTGTAATAAGAATTTATTGAGGGGTTAGTAGATTATGCATGGCCAGCATCAGAGGTAGGCATCATTGGGCACCCGCCAAGGCCCACACTCCTGAAGGGGGTCCACTGTCAATCTTCAGAGGCTCCTTACTCTCTTACCCTCAATCTCCCTGCTCCACTGCCTGTTCACCTGCCTTATCTGACAAGTGGTGACAAGAGTAAAGAGATGGAACATCAGCCTACCTTTCCCTTCTGCTCTCCCTCTAGGCAGTTGTGCCTAGAGAGAATGGGCAGCAGTGACAGAGGTGAACAGGAGGTGGGGGGGTGTCCCACTAAGGGCATCTTACTGAGCCCCCCCCCCCACCTCTGGAGCTCACACTAGTTATACATCCATTTATCTTCTGTATTAGATATTGTTCCTCTGCTCTATGGATATCCTGTGTTAATTTATCAATTTCCTAATCTTCTCCCCTGATATTTTCAATCTAGAAAACATCAACAGATGTTGAAGGGCGAATGCTTGAGCAGTGTATCGCTGAAGAAGACCAGCTTTTCAAAGCTCAGGAACATTACAGAGATGAAGTAGTCAACTTGATACGTATGACTCAGCTCAAGGCTGATGAGAGGGAACAAAAATCAAAGGATTCTTTAAAAGCCCAGGTAAGAAGAATTCAACAAATGGCTAGTTTGGTACATTAGATATTAGTACTTACCTGGACTTGCCAGGAGCTTGTATACTTTTGCCTTCTCCATAGCTTCTGGCTTGTATATTTTAATAATTGGACAAATTGCACAAAGGCCGGTTTCACACCCAAACCACTGGCAAACTATACTTATATGTGATGAAATTATTTTTCTTCCTCTCCTGCACCCACATTCCATGGGAAATCACAAGAATTAGGAAGCTGGGTAAGTTTATTATTTCATTCACTGCTTTTTGTACCAAAATGTTGTTAGTTTGAATGGGTGTTTATTAAAGGAGTTTAATCTTTGAGTGGCCAGAGCCCTTGGAAATCAAACTGTTCTAATGTTTATTACTGTTCCTGACAGCTATCTATACTGGAATTAAAAAAGCAGGAATAACTATGAAGCTAATTAAATATTAAGTGCAAATAACATCTAGACAGATATTTGTTGCTTGGGCATAACTATACAAAGAACAAATAGTATAATAGAGTGCATAACCATTAACTTGATGTTATGATGTATGAATTCGCCCTGTGTGCTAGATTGTCTAGCACTGGTTCAGATAATTTACAACCATAATTCTCTAAACAGTCTCTAGGGATTGCTTGAAATCTGTGCAATGTTTGTTTGTTATATTTATATTCTGCCTGCCCTCCAATGACCTCAAAATGGTGTACATGTCCCCACCCCACACATTTTAGCCTCACAACAACCCTGTGAAGTAAGTGAAGTAGGTTGAGAGCTAACAACTGGGCCATATAAAACTCAGAGTTAAGAAATGGGCCTTAAAGATCGTTGCTGAAGATTTTATGTCACTAGTTCCTTGACTGGAGTTGAAACAGAACAAGAATTGACAACTAGCTGAGATTCGTGAATTCCCAGGGGAAATACTGGTGATAGTTATGGACTTTCTCCACTTTCTTCAAATAGTTATTTCTTACGTTATTTCTCATCTTGTCGTCTAGAAAATTAATTTGACTGCATTGCTTTCTTGTTACCTTGACTACTGAATGTGATGTTCTAATGGTGCAGACAAGTGAACAGTTCTGCTTTGATTCCTGGGATCTTTGGCATGGCATTCCCTGGTTGCACCATTCCCACAGTGCTATTGTGCTGGAAACTTGTAGTGTGAATTCCCTTGGGAAATTATCCAGTATTGGGCAAAATGCGTTAGATGAATGAGACAAAATATATTTTGTAATTAAAAAAATTAAAAGTATTCATCTTTTTCTCACTTATTCAGCCTATAGGGATAACGATTTTGAGCGGCTGCATTGGGAACTGTGGTACCTAACCATTCTTGTGGTTCGTTTTCCCCATCTGGCAATTGGAGCAAGACACATAGTTCCTATATCAGACGGGCCCCCGAGCTCTGTCTGGCGCAGCCCCCCGCCCAACCCCCAGCATTTGCTTCTGCTGAAAAAATAAAAAAGAGGAAAACTGCTCTAGGAATGAACTCTATGATACCTGCCATAGAAGTCTCGTTCCTAGAGCAACCTAGGAAACAGGGCTCCAAGGTTCCTGCCTGCTTAGGATACTCCAGGGATGGTTTAGGAATGAGGCTTCTACAGCAGGAACCATAGAGCCTGTTCCTAGAGCATTGTTTTTCTTTTTTTCAGTGGTGGAGGAATGAGTAAGTGTGCGTACGTCTTAGGGTGTTTCTACATTAAGCACACGCACCCGCCCCGCAAAACCCCACATCCTTTCCGAAGCGTCCTGCTTTCAGTTTCTTTGCGGGATTAGGAAGGGCTTCTTTACACGGCAACCATGTGGTTTGAACTGAGGGAGTGCCTTCCTCCCTCCCTGGCATGTGTGCAAAGGACAGGGGGAGGGGGGAGTCTTGTTCTCGCAGCTTAACTTCTGCTGTAGAGTTTTTTTGCAGTCCCCAGTAAACCTCTGACTTACTTCTGAGTAGACTAAGATTGTGCTGTAAGTCTGCAACCCTTGGCGCACTTATGTGGGAGTAAGCTGCATTGAACGCAATGGGACTTACTTCTGAGTAGACATAAGATCACCCTGTAAGTCTGCAACCCTCAGCACACTTACTTGGGAGTGAGCCCCTTTGAACTTAATGTGGTACTTTGAAACAACAGAGGACGTTGCTTCTGAACTTGGTGCGGTGGGGGATCAGATGTGTCTCCCCTCATTTCAGGGAGGCATTTTACCCTCTTCTCCCTCCAATCGAAAAATGCAGAGGCAGGAGAAGCAATTGGCAGGCAATTCTTGCCCTTGCTCCTGTCAAATCTCAGTGTGACCTCCCCCCCAACAACTGAAAACAAACACCCACAGCAGGCAGACACAGCAGTTTTTTCCGCTATTGGACCACAGGGAAGTCATGGCGCTCCTGTCCCGTGGGCTGGAAAAAATACCATTTTTTTTACATTTGGGGAAAACATGAGATAGGCTGGAGGAAATGGCGGGAGACACCCTGGAGGGTAACAGCATCATCTAAAGAGCCCGCAAACTTCTGAGAGGGAGCCATCTCAATAGCAGGATAAAAGTTCCGTGTGATGAACCCCTCTGTGAGTGGGGGGAAGTGACTGCATGAGTGACATTGTTATGCGTAATCATTATCTACTCGTTTTTTAGAAATGTTTTCACAACTCTTACAATTACCAAAATATTCACTGCTATTTCTGCTGTAGGTACGGCTGAATAACATTATTGCAGAAATAAAAACAAAAGACTTTGAAATAAGGGAACATAAGAAGAAGCAAAGAGAAATTCAGAGACAGTAAGAAAACCCTGACAATGGATTTGATGAAGTAACTTCTTCTACAGCAAGGGACAGCAGATACTTTAAAATGATTAACATCTTTCCCTATTTTTTTGATTTTCAGGATGAAAGAATTTGCTAAAATGTATGACATTGTGCGACATGAGAGAAACAAACTGGTAAACCTTGTGCATTGTGCCCGCCAGAAGACAAATGAAATTAAAGAGAAAGTCAAAATGCTAGACAATGAGATGGAAATATTAAGGCACAATCATGTAATTAAGGAGAGGTGAGCATCCAGATAAATAATTCCACATAATTATTCCTGGCTATGTTTAGCAACTAGGTTTTTATTTTCTTATTATATGACAAATGGTATCTCTTCTGTTTGTATATTTTCTGCTTCACTGCATTCTTACTACACATTGAACCTGATGCAGTTAAAAGAATCTGCATGTATAAACAGGTTTATGCAATCTACGCTTGTAGATTAAGAGCTGCAGGCATGAATCAAACACACATTCAGATGCACATATAAGGTGCAGTCTATCTGGACTGAGTGAAGGTGCAGTCTATCTGGACTGGACTGCTTTGAATGGGAGACAGGTTCCAATGTGCATTCAGCATGGTGTAGTGGTTAGACTGGACTTAGTCCAGGGAGACTTGGGTTCAAATCACTCCCTGCTCAGCCACAAAGCTTACTGAGTGATCTTTGTCCATTCACTGTCTTTCATCCTAACTTACTTCACAGGATTGTTGTGAGGATAAAATGGGAGATCTACATATGCTGCTCTGAGTTCCTTTAAAATTCAATAAATAAATGACAAAAAATGTGTCCTTTTCAAAAAAGGACACATATAGGAAGTGGAAAGAAGGCCAAGTAACAAAGGAAGAGTACAGGCAGGTAGCACAGAATTGCAGGGATGGCGTCAGGAAGGCTAAAGCGGAGAACGAGGTGAGGTTAGCGAGGGATGCTAAAAACAACAAAAAGGCTTTCTTCAGCTACGTGCATAGTAAAAGGCAGAGGAAAGAAATGGTTGTTCAGCTATTAAATAAGGATGGCAAAATGATAACAGATGACAAAGAAAAGGCAGAGGTGCTCAATTCCTACTTTGGCTCAGTCTTCTCCCAAAAGAGGGTCTATGACCCCCCTGGCAAAGGCGAAGTACAGGCTGAAGGGGCAGGATTGCAGCTTGAGATCGACAGGCATATGGTCAAGGAACACCTCATTACTTTGAATGAGTTCAAATCTCCAGGGCCAGATGAACTGCATCCTAGAGTCATAAAGGAACTGGCAGAAGAGCTCTCAGAACCGCTGTCTATTCTCTTTGAGAAATCATGGAGGACCGGGGAAGTGCCAGATGACTGGAGGAGGGCTAACGTTGTCCCTATCTTCAAAAAGGGTAAAAAGGAGGAACCTGGGAACTACAGACCAGTCAGTCTGACATCAATCCCTGGGAAAATTCTGGAGCAGATCATAAAGCAATCCATCTGGAAGCACCTTGACAACAATGCAGTGATTACTCGAAGCCAACATGGATTTGTCAAAAACAAGTCCTGCCAGACAAATCTGATCTCATTTTTTGATCAAGTCACCTCCCTTGTAGACCGTGGGAATGCTGTAGACATCATATACCTCGACTTCAGCAAAGCTTTCGACAAAGTGCCCCATGATATCCTGATGAGCAAACTAGCTCGAAGTGGGCTAGATGAAACAACGATCATGTGGATCCACAGTTGGCTACAGAATCGGACTCAAAGAGTGCTTATCAATGGGACCTTCTCAAGCTGGGGAGAGGTAACGAGTGGGGTACCGCAGGGCTCAGTCCTGGGCCCAGTGCTCTTCAATATTTTTATTAATGACTTGGAGGAGGAGGTGCAGGGAATGCTGATCAAATTTGCAGATGACACAAAATTGGGAGGGATAGCTAATACTTTGGAAGACAGAAACAAAATTCAAAGTGATCTGGATAGACTGGAGTGCTGGGCAGAAAACAACAGAATGGCATTTAATAGGGACAAATGCCAAGTTCTGCACCTAGGAAAAAGAAACCAAATGCACAGTTACAAGATGGGGGATACGTGGCTCAACCACACTACGAGCGAGAAGGATCTTGGAATTGTCGTCGATCACAAGCTGAATATGAGCCAACAATGTGATGTGGCTGCAAAAAAGGCAAATGCTATTTTGGGCTGCATTCATAGAAGCATCGCTTCCAAATCCCGGGAAGTACTAGTTCCCCTCTACTCAGCACTGGTTAGGCCTCATCTGGAGTACTGTGTCCAGTTCTGGGCACCACACTTTAAGAAGGATGCAGACAAGCTGGAGAGGGTTCAAAGGAGGGCAACAAAGATGATCAGGGGACTGGAAACAAAGCCCTATGAAGAGAGACTGAAAGAACTGGGCATGTTTAGCCTTGAGAAGAGAAGACTGAGGGGAGATATGATAGCGCTCTTCAAGTACTTGAAAGGTTGTCACAGAGAAGAAGGCCAGGATCTCTTCTTGATTATCCCAGAGTGCAGGACACGGAATAATGGGCTCAAGTTACAGGAAGCCAGATTCCGACTGAACATCAGGAAAAACTTCCTGAGTGTCAGAGCAATACGGCAATGGAACCAATTACCTGGGGAGGTGGTGGGCTCTCCCACACTGGAGGCCTTCAAGACGAGGCTGGACAGCCATTTGTCAGGGATGCTCTGACTTGGATTCCTGCATTGAGCAGGGGGTTGGACTCGATGGCCTTGTAGGCCCCTTCCAACCCTACTATTCTATGATTCTATGATTCTATGACAATGCCCCATTCAGCTTGACCATCTTTCTCACATTGTTCCAAGGACGTTGCCAAGAGCACATTGGCTTCTCTGGCAAGTGTATGGGAAGGGTCCTCACTAAAGAAGATTCTTTCACCTTTGAAATGTGCTGCAAGGCTGGATGTTAAGAATGCATGAGTGCACATACCAAGGAGATACCGTTAAATTGTTGTGGGATGCCTGAAACAGAAGAGAAAGTTGTGCAATAGCAGCACATAGCACTCCAAAGGGAATCAAAAGTGGCAGAAGCTCTGATGAATTCACTTAGGGAGTAGAGGGGGATGGCAAATATTAGGACTTCAGAGCAAAAGGGGCTGGTGCCTGGTGGAACTAAAAACATGTTACGACGCGACTCAGTTGGTGAATATGTCTACTTCAATGGACAGATCTTAAGGGAGGATGGTTGGCTCAGATTAGAGTAGATATCTGCAATATATCAATTTAAATTAATCCCTTAGATGTCCAGAAAGCTGAGACATATTGGATACATAATACTAAGCTCTATAATAAACATTGTACATACGGTAAACTCTACATTAAATCCTGGCATTTGTTAAGATGTACTGGCTGACACGCATGTGGCCATTTCCACCTCAGTCACCAAACACTAATGCAAATAGGCAACTTAGTATCAGAGGAATAAAGGAGGCAGAAACAAGGTTTTTGAAAGAGCAACACGAATTGTTGATCATAATTCAAGCATAAAAAATTAAACAGTTGATTTAAGGCGTTTAAGTGAGATCAAGCATTTACAGGGTTAAAGAAAGCCCCAAAATATGATAGATGCAAGTCCATGTGAAATGAGGTGGGAGTGTTAACAGAAGAGCAAAGCATGTGCAGTATCGCTCCCTACTGTGGGTGGATGGGTGGGTCTGTCTAAATATGGACGGGGAGGAGGGGAGAAAGGAGGTTGAGATTTCTGATTCAATTAAAGGATTGGGAGGTGTTGCAAATGAGTGGTTTCTAGGGCAATATGGGTGGTGGAGTTTAGAGTGAATTTGGGGGTGTAAAATGTTGTGGATTGATGCAAAAGGAGGAGAGATTTAAGGGCGGAAGGAGGGGTGTTATCCATTGTATAATCCTTGGGGAGCAATATTCTCATCTAACTCTCAGGTGCAGATGCTTCTTTTTGACCCTTAGGTGCCAATATGTCTGCAGTTGTTCATCAGGCTCCTGCCACACCCACACCTACACTACACATTGGATGGCGAATGGTTTTCTACATTACTGTAATTGTTACATCCTTGTTTTCCTGTCCTGTGGGATATAGAACTATAACTGACCAGTGTTTCCACAGATGTCTACAGTTGACTTTTGACAGGGAAGATGCATTTTTAAATGTATCAGGGAAGTAATACTAGTAAAAGTCAAAATATTTAATATCAGTGTCATGCTTTTATGTGTTTGAGCAGTTCACATACATTACCTCAGCAATCATTTTAAGAAATTGGGGAGGGCTAAAAGTGTCTTGTCTAAGGCCACCCAGAAATGTAACATTATTTAAACAGTGTTTTTATTTTATTCAGAAAATTGCAAAAATACCAGCTGAAGCTTTCAAATAATATTGCCATCAAAGATAGCATCCAGTGTGATGTCTGCAAGGTTTATCAAACACTCCAAGAGATGAAAGAAAAGCGAGAGCAGCAGCTGATGGACGTTGAAAGACTCACCAACACGCTCACTCGTATTGAGGAGGAAATGGTGCAGTTGCGTAAAAAGTACGAAAGAGCTGTTCAGCGCCGAAACGAGAGGTAGGGGCCAGGGTAATCCAGAAGGTGCGGAGACGATTCTGCAGTATTTCATTGGAATGTTAGCCTCTGTGTTGGCGGAAATCGTCTCTCAGTCCCCTAGCCCTATGTAATGTGCCTTCTTATATTGCTGCTATATTTTGCTTGCAGGGGGGTTAACATTTGAAAATGTCCCATGAATATATTGCTAAAACTACTTATATAGCCATTATGGTGCTCATCACAGGTGGACAAAGACAGCTGTTAAGAAACAACAACCCTAAACAAAACACAGAGGGACTTGCTTCCAAGTAAAGATACATAGGACTGCACTATTACTCACCATGCCATATGCATGTTTGTATCCTCAGTGTAGTGCAATCAAGATTAACTTGTTGCCTGAGTTACCACAAACCTCAGATTCCTGTATCAATCTGTGGGTTTTATTCTTGAGTAATAACTTTAGGTTTCTCTTACGATCACGAGTGCAGATTAAAAATAATATTTTATTGATTTAATCAGTCTGATCGTGCACATGTTACCCAGACCATAGTAAATTGTTTTTGAACAAAGCCTGTAGTCCTAGCAGGTCCTAGGGTTTGTTCCCATGTCAACAGAACATTAAGAAGAAAGACAAAGACATATTCTAATGAAGAAAGCCCCATGATTATAGATACAGAAAGTATGTGTTGTAAAATATGTTCCTTGAATTGTAGTTCAAAATGAATTAAATCCATTAGAACCTGTTTTTAAGTCTTTACTGTGGGGTTTCATTGTAGTGGAGTTCAGCTCATAGAGCGTGAAGAAGAAGTATGCATTTTTTATGAAAAAATAAATATTCAGGAGATGATGACTCGAAATGGCGATATGGAGGTTAATGTGATGGATGAAAAGATCCGCTTTCTAAAGTTGAAGCTAACTGAGAAAAAAAGGCAGATTGAATTATCACTGAGAACATTGCCCATGAAAAGAAGTCTAGATGCTGATTTAGTGGTCCTTCAGATTCAGGTAGGTGCAGTTAAAAACATTATCTGTTCCAAATCAGATTTTTTTATTTTAAAATGTAAACAAAATAAAGCCATAACTCTGGAAGTGTGAGGTTGTTAGTTGCATCCTATATTTGGTAAATAATGCAGAACTATCCAGATTTCAAATCTAATTACCATTAAAACCAGGTGCAGAATTGTACCAAGTGCCCTACCTCATGGGCAGTCTTGCCACACAGGAAGAATGATGCATAATGACAGTAAATTCCATTTAAATTAATGGAACTTCCACCCTGTTGCTATAATCAACATTTCCCTGGGGGTTCAAATATGCACAGTCATATTGTAGCATGCTTGTTATGTTCAGTGCTGGAGAAAGCAACTGGCAAGTATACTGAAATGAACAAGGGAGCCCTTGCCTGGGAACGCACATTCCCACCTACATTGCAAATCAGCGGGGAATCTGTTTCCAGTTCCATGGCCCAGTATGATTCAGATGCCATATTAGATTACTCTTCTGTGCAGGATGGATGCTTATCTTTGAGCTAGGAATCAAACACCTGTGGGTGTGTATGGAGGTTTTTCACAGGCGCAGGGTAGCTGCCAATTTTCTTTTCCACTAGCAGCTTTTGTGCACCATGGAGTATGGCTCTGAAGGGCCTGCTCATACTTTGTGAGTGACAATTGGGGGCTGCCATTGGGAAGGGGAAGGAGGGTCGGGGGAAAAGCCGATGTATATGTAGTGGATTGAACATGGCTGTTTGGATCCCAACCAAGATTTAAAGCCTGGGTTCTCAATCCAGCAAGTGAACCCAAAGGAGGAACCCTGCTTCCATACATAGATCTCCTGTGGAAACATGTTCAGAATCTGGAGTTCAAGTTTTAATTTTGCCTGAGATTTTGCTTGTACTTGGGATACAAAGTAACTGTTATTAGGTAGGACTAATTAAAAAGAACATATATGGGATTAATGTAAGTATAATTGCACTTTCAATCCTATTGCTGTAAAATAGTAGTTCGATTCACTAAAACAATACATTAAATCTATTCTAGAGAGGCTGTCCTACCTGCTATGAATAATCCATGTGTTGGACATGGTTAAAATTTTAGTTATTGTCACAAGATGTCAAGAAACGCTACGGAGCTCCCTAATGCTAGGGACATTCTTTCCTTTCTTTCTGAAAAAGCGTATTTACCTTTGACCTTATTAGCAAACAGTAATTTTTTCCATGCAGTTTCTGATCATTCCTATATAGAATTCTAACTTTTGACATATCAGGCCTGCTGGTATTTCTGTAGAAGAGCAACTCTGCATTGCTGACTTGCAGCTCTGGAGTATTACCTCTACTAGTTTTGGGAAACTGTATATAAAGCAGAGGGTTTTGCCAGAGCCCCTAGGGAATGCATAAACAATCTGGGTAATCAGAAATCTGTAGGGATGTCAGAGAATTTCTCCATGAATCTCCGGGAGGCCGAATGCCAACGCATTTGGCCCCCCAAAATTGGTGGAGAAACGGTCCGCCACCCCCCCCGGGATGGGACTTACCTTCGGCGAATGTCCCTGGCGGCGGCGGCTCCCGGCGGCGGTTCGGCGGTGGCGGCGGCCGGTCTTCCGACCGGCTGCCACCGCCGCCATTTCCAAGTAAAAAACAACAACAACAACAACAAACATGATAGGCTACGTAAAGATTTACGTAGCCTATCACGGCTAGATTTTCAAAAAACACCGTGATAGCCTACGTAAATGTTTACGTAGCCTATCACGGCTGACTTTGGGGGGGGGGAGCGCGTATGCAAATGGCGGCGCCCATGGGCAAAATGGCGGCGCCCATGGCCAAAACGCAAAATTTGCGTTCCTTATTTTGGCACGGGTAGTCTACGTAAATATTTACGTAGACTACCCGTGCCAAAATAAGGAACGCAAATGGCGGTGCCCATGGGCGCCGCCATTTGCGTACACGCTTTTTTTTTCCCCCCAAAGTCAGCCGTGATAGGCTACGTAAACATTTACGTAGCCTATCACGGCTGACTGCAGGCCAGGGACGCAAACGGCGGCGGCTACAGCCGCGGCCATTTGCGTCCTGGCAGGAGCAGAACTTTCGCAGCCGGAGAGGTGGGGCGCTCCCCCCCCGGCCAGAATTTCGGCGGGGAGAAACGGAGCGCCTCCCCCCCACCGCGAAGCAAGCTTCGGGATCAGGTAAGTGACTTCCGTCCATCCCTAGAAATCTGAATGAAAAATATAGTTTAAAGATAGGTACTATGACGCATTACTAAATGGAAAAGGGTGAGAGTTGTATTCACCAAATCACATCAAATACACTTGTACATATGAGCTAGGTTACTGAAGGATGTTTGCAAACTTCTGAACTGCTTGTGGGGAAGGTTTCGTCATAGAATTGGGGCAGTGGGAACAGGAACAGGAGCAGCTACATACTGCAGGCAGCTTAGGGCGGTGGGATAGCTTAAGGACCAAATTGGCAGGGCAGTCAAGAAGGCAGGAGGGGAATGGAGGCAAATCTCTCACATAGTTCAGAGCCAGGAGAGGTTCTGTGGTGTTCGTAAGGAGAGGCAGAAGAGGGTGAAAGGCTGGATTTCACATGCTGATTCAAAACTATCTAGTGTTAGGCTGCAATTTCTAGTTACATTTATAATTGCTAATGAGGGAGCTAGAGTAAGGCCACAACCCCAAACACGCTGTCTAGGAAGTGGTAAACCTCACTGTAGTGTTGCAGAACCCAGAGTCAGAGAGACCACGGAGTGAAGGAAAAAGAGATTCTTTATTTAACGCGCGGGCTTAAGGCTGGAATCATTTCCAAAGAGCCAGAAGCCCCGAAATACATCAGCACATTGTTTTTATAGACATTGTGACACATATGAAACGGCTCCTCCTCCCCCTCCCGCGTGGGGTTGCAGTCCTCAACATTTCTTTTCCCAGCACCATTGTTTATAATACAAGAACTGGGTTATAGGGTAGCCATGATAAGGAGAGAACAGAAGAGAACAGCAGAGAACAAGATATACAATTGTATGACCTTTGACAAGATAAGGAATTCCTGTGTCTCGTCAGCTTACAACAATATATTCAAGGGAGAAAGAGCTCAGCAAGAACATGAAGCATGAGACTGCATGAGGCTACTTAGTCTGACCCCCGATATGGCTGCTATAGTACCTCGTGGGAGCAGCTTCTGAGCGCACATGCATCCGTGTGCTTCTTATGTTAAAAAAAATTAGCACAAAAATAGGGTGGCACTGAGACTGGAAAACATCCTCAGGGTTAGATGCTATTTTGATGAGGCCATCGCACAGATACATTGTGGTTTCTTGTGCTGCGCTGCAGTTTGTTCTGGAATGGATTTCAGGCCTCCTGAAGTACAGCGCATTTGAAGGAGGAGGGGAAGAGAGTCTTTTTGAGTCTTCATGCTAAAGCCTACTTACCACAGTCCAGCACAGGATTGTGACTAGCATTTAATAACATCACAATCAAACGTGGCAAGGGTACTTAAAGCTAAGGATCGTTCATATCACTTTTATAGACATTTGAGGGACAGAGGGAGTGTGCGCAGCATAGCATGTGGGCTTTGCTGTGAAAGTTCACTCATTAGAAAATGAAGGAAACACAAAGGTTAAAGGCCTCTTACAAGTCCCAAGTTTTGAAGGTTGTATCATGGGTGTGATGTGGGGCCCACAGACCAGTGCTACCATAAATGTAGAGAGACTCAGTAGCTTGTCCACACATAGACCAGGACTGCTGGTAAATTAGTTGGAAACAAGGACCCACGGGCCCCTTTAACGTGAGCTAGCGACTGCCACATGTTTACATGTCACTACTGTATAGATGCATACTGGAGAGGGGGAGACTTCTGCACCTGCTAACTTACTAAGGGCAGGTAGTTCTGTGGCTACTTTTCTGCTGTATTCTACCACTTGTGTCAATGACAGTTGCACAGCAGCGGCTGATGATGGATTGTGTAAAGGGTTATATTCATAGTGCTGAGCACGTGTATGAGCGCTCACTGACACTGTGGCTAGCTACATCCTTTTGTGGTTTGTTTCAGTTTTCCGTTTATGCATTTTTTCCGTTTCTTTCATATTGCTGCACATACTGTGGTGTTGTTCCAGGAAGCTGAGAACCAGCACATCACAATCTGTCCAAATTTTAAACCAGTGTAATTGGGAGGAACAGCAACTTTACCTTAGTTTTCTGCCATCAAGCTCTTGTTTAAACATTCTCTGGTGGGGATTGTTAAAAACCTTTTCCTGTGAAGCAACTTGACTTCTGAGAACAAGAAGGACAGGATGGTGTGACTTCGCAAGAAAAAAGAAGTCCACAGAATGAATCACCTGTTTTGTCCAGTCCAGATTAGGAAATACCACTGTACATTTTGTCAAAATAGTTATTTTGTTGCTGTTGTCACAGGATTTACATTTCTTCAGAAATGCAAGTGCAACAGAACTGTGTTCAGCCACCACTTTACTTTCCAAAGCCAGAATTGTTTATTTCCCTGAAATCTCATAGATTTCTTAAAATTACCAAAAAGTAGAACTGAGTTCAGGTTGGGTAGTTAGTGGGTTCAAATGTTAAAAAGGGAGGTATTTTTACCATTATGAAAGGGGAAAATGCATACTAACTTAACAAGCTGATTGTATATGATATATTCGTCACTCTTGTTTGATAGTATTCACAATGCAAGGACAGAATTAAAAGCCTGGAGAAATTGTTTACAGACCCTAATGGAGAAAAAAGAACAAGAACACTGCCAGGAAAGGACCCCTCTCAACCAGAGCTGTTCAAAAAGATAGAGGAGGTAATATTATTCATGGCTTGAAGAGGCCATCACGGTAAACAGCCATGTTTCACTACTAACTGGATTGAAAAATAGGCAGAACAAAACAATGCAAAAACTGCATCCCTGTGTCTTTATTTTATCCCTTTCTTAGCCACACAGTCTTCCCAAGGCAGCTCAGTATTCTCCCTATGCCCTCTATGTAGTAACGCTCATCCTTTGTCCTGACGTTGTGCATTGCACCACCCCACTAGCCAGTGATGTTGAACAGGGATGGAGACATGTACAAGATCACTATGTCAGACCATGGAATAAGTTATACTACATATTATGGAGGGGCTAGGGAAGAACTCACAGAAGGATACTGTCTTCAGTGACAGCCCCATATCTTTTGTAACACTATAGTCCTTCCTTTGATTGTGATTAATCACTGTTATTTCTTACATCCTACAAACATTGCTCATGGGCCTTCTATTTCCAAAGTTGAACTGCAAGATGTGGGTTTTTCCTGCCTCTTTCTGCCAGTCTAAAGCCTTACAAGTGGCAGAATTTCTGACTAAATCTAGCCATTATAAAAACATAATGGCCACAATACAACAGAGTTAGACATGCTTGAGTTCACAGAAATCAAGAAAGGAATAAAAGACAAATGGGAGGTGGTCTTGAATTAGGGCTGTCAGCCACTTCACAATTTTATTGAACTGGCTTGCTTTTATATTAATAAATGAATCAAATTACACATCAGTTGTAGTATGACAGTTTCAGTGGGTATATCCAAAGGTTTTCTTCCTCCAACAGAAACTGTCCTTCCATTGGAGGAAAGCTCCTGTCAGAGAAAACCCTTTAGATGCAGCCCAGTATGTAATCCTGATACTGCCTGGAAAATGGATTGATATCAAAGAGCACAAACTTACTTCATCTTCTTCATGGCATCTCTCTTTGAAATGTTTTATCTTTCAATTGTTGTACGCTTTCAAATTCTGATGTGACACATACACCTCTGTGAGAATAATGCCCAATGCATTCTTTCAGAAGAAACTATTACATCAGACTCATCCCTGTATTGTATGCTAATTTAATCCTGAAACACTGTTGTTTGCCATCCAGACCCAGAAAATCTGGGATGGCAAGTCTGTGTTGTAAAAAACAAAATAAAAAGATAATGGAACATTGGTTTTGGCAGTTTTATTTCCCATTATTAATTGCGTACATTTATAAATTTGCTGTCACTACAGTTGGAAATACAGCTGGCACAAAAGGAAGAGAAATTGCTTGAGAAGGACTTTATTTATGAGCAAGTTTCGCGGCTGACAGAAAAAATCAACAGGAAGGCAGACAACAGCAGACAGGATACATTAACACTGGCAAAAAAGGTGAGGATATGTCACATAAGCTTTCTACAAGCACTTCTATATTTGGCCCATGATTATTTTTCCCTGATATTTTTACGTTCCATTATATAGTATAAAGCAAGGCTAAATGTAGGAAATAATTCCTATTAGAACAGTAAATAGAAAGAACTGCCAGTTCTAAAGAGATTATATGTATAAGTAAAGATATACAAACCTTTACAAAATATACAATGTAGAACATAGTTTGCAAAGTCTTTGGAACAGTCGTCCTCCAGCTGGAGTTAGTTGTACAGTGCTCAACTATGGAGACACCATGTGGCAATGAAATGGGAGGGGGTTTTGCTTATTTGGGAGAGTGGAGGAGTTTAGGGAAACTGGGTATCATTTTGCTATTGCTCTTCATTCCAGATGAATGGACTACAAGAGAAAATAAAAAGTACAACACAAAAGATGATGGCTCTTATTGCAGAGTTATCTATGAACCAAGCCCTTGCCATTAAACTGCAACAAGAAATGAGGGACAAAGAACAGTTTTTAATGTGCATCACCTCCAGGCTAGAGAAAGGTCTCCCACCTCCTAAGGAAGTAGAGATGGAGTGGTTAAAGGTGCTCCGTGATGAAGAAGTATATAAGGCTGCTGCAGAAGACAAAGCAAAAGTGAGTTTCTGTTGGGATTCCGATGCTGACATTTGTGTTTTGTCCAGTATGGGTTTATGAAGAGGTTTGTTAACTCGTAACTTGGTGACGTGGAGCTCTAAGTAGGGGCCAAGGCTCTTCCAGCCGTATTTCAGATGGCCAATTCCAGAAGATGGTGCTTGGGAATTATTGCTCTGTCTCTTGGCACTTATGCCTTGGCGTGCCCCATTCTGTTCAACATATGCATGGAACTGCTGCGAGAGGTTATCCAGAGATATAGACTGAGGTGTCACCAACAGGCAGGTGACACTCAGTTCTATCTCTCCTTTTCATCCAACCCAAATAAAGCAGGGAATGTTCTGAATCCGTGTCTGGGTGTGGTAAAGGACTAGATGAGGCCCAGTAAACTGAGACTTAATCCAGGTAAGCTGGAGGTACTGTCAGTGGGTTGTTCTTCTGCCTGTTCATTCAGCCTGATACTCAACCCATTCTGGAGGGAGTTGCACTTCCCCTAAAGGATTAGGTTCCTAGTTTGGGGGTGCTCTTAGATCCAGCACTATTATTAGAGGCACAGGTGGCCTTGCGTACCTTATATCATCTTACGCTGAAATACCATCCTTATCTGGACAGAGATAGCCTAGCTACAGTTATCCATGCTCTGGTAACCTCTCATTTAGATTACTACAATACGTTATGTGGGGCTCCCTTTGAAAACAAGTCCATAAATTTCAGCTGGTTCAAATAGGGCAGCGAGATTATTCACAGGGACCCAACTGAGAGTGCTGTTATTAACCTACAAAGCCTTAAATAGCTTGGGGCGAGGTTACCAGAAAGACCATCTCCTTCCATGTACACCTTCCCGGACCCTTATTCTTAGAGGCCCTTCTCTAGATGCCCTTGCCAAATGAGGTGAAGTGGCTACTGAGAGGGCCTTTTCGGTGGTGGCACCCCAGTTGCAGAATGCCCTCCTCAGAGAGGCTCGCCTGGGCCTTCATTGTGGTCTTTTCAGCACCAGGTCAAGACCTTATTTTCCCAGGCTTTTTAGCCCTTCAGTTTTAAAGATTGTGTTAGTGTGTTTTTAGCTCTTTTGACTGTTGCCGGATTTTATCTTTGTTCTTACTGCTTTAAATTTATGAGTTTTTCAAATTTTGTTTTACTGTGTTAAGTATTTATTTTGTGAGCTACCCAGAGAGCTTTGGTTTATGTAGAGAAATAAAATTAATTAAAATTACTATCTAGTAGCGCTTCAGGTCCTCGGTAGCAGAGAGCTCTTCAGACCACAGAGATGGTTGCCTTCTAGCACTGACCCAGGGAAACAACATCTGTGATGCTGTAGGAACTCCTATACTTGCATCTTCCTTGAAATCCATGGTAGCTCAAAACCTCTGTCTCCCTTCCTCACATTCTGAAAGAATGTATTCATTTTAAGTACACACTAAACAGGGCACAGAATAAAATATAATTTAACTTCCCATTTACATGTAATCAGCTGCAGGAACTCGCAAGATCCTTGAAACACATTTCTTTGATCTCAGTGTTCATAGGTGATGACTTGCATGAAAGGGTTCTACCCTTAAAAACAGCCTTAAAATAATGTTACATAAATAAATGTGTCTAACAGCCAGAGACCAAACACCACAGCATTCATTTCACCTCTAGAACACACACTTCTCAGTGGAAGCAATTCAGACATCCACCTTCAACACACACGTGACTCAGCTCTGACATAATGCTCAGACGCCATAAGAGAGTGTGTGCTTTTGCTGTAGCTCACTTTTGTTTTTAAAAGTAATTGTTATTGATAACATCTACAACTCATTATCCTTTTAATGAGAGGTAACAAAGGCACAGAGCAGTGAAGAGGGATCCCAAAATGCTGTCCAAGCTGGCAATTCAAAGGATCTGAGAAATAAAATGTGGATTGAGACTTTTACCTAAAGTGTCTTGGCACTGGATCGAGGTTGTGGCGCTTAACTCATCAGTTTTGATAGCCATGTTATTATTAGTAAAAACCAAACATCGGAGCCATGGTACTAAACCTCCTTACTGAGACTCGATGTGACACACAAAATGTGACATAGGAGATATGTGATCAAGCCAGTTACTTAACCCTTGCAGTGCTTTGGAGAAAGGGGCAAATTAGGATGAGGAAAGGGTGCAGGAAAAAAGATTAAATATATCCTCCCTCAGTTCAACTAGCAGCTTCACACAACTGCTTTGAAGAAAAACACCCAACAGCAATCCCCCCCCCCCAAAAAAAAACACAAAACAACTTGATGGATCCCTTGCATCATGTCCTTTTTTTAAAGAGTAATTCAGGGTATCAACTGTTTTGACTGCTATTGCAGACAGCATGTGCAAACTAATGTCCTGCCTGGTTCTGTTGAAAATGTAGCACTTCCAAGAAGTATTTTGTGCAATAGCCTGTATTTAATCAGTTACAAATTCTGTTTTTACAGCGTGCTGTAGAAGACGAACAACATGCCTTGCCAACTAGCATATACACCACTGCTGAGCAGCGGCCCAATGCCTACATCCCAGATGAGGAAAACGTTCTCCCTCTGCCACGGCCTTACGGAGCACTGGCTCCTTTCAAGCCAGGCGAGCCTAGTGCAAATATGAGGCACATAAGGAAACCAATTGTAAAGCCAATAGAGATCTAAAAGGCTGGACTTATGGTTGTTAAATAAGAATACTGATCATTCAGAGCCTACTTTGTGTTCAGCACCAATGGCAGTATTCCCCCAGATGTTAATAGGGCTGGATTGAAGCTTTATAGACCGAGCAATGCTGTTGCCACCCAAAGCACTCCCCTGTTTCATGCAAGCCCTCATGAAACAAATGGCGTTGTTCAGTATGGCTTGGTGAACTGCATTCCTTAAATGGCTGAATGGGGGGGGGGGGGGGAAATCAAACATTTTTATCAAATGTTTTAGTGTCAGCAAAAAAAAATGTCCATAAGTAATTACAAGTAGTAAATACACTGAGATAGTCATCAGTACCATACCTTTCCTTTTATGCATTTAGAATCCAAACATTTAAGGCAATGTTTTGAAATGTAAGGAGACTGTGCAATAATCCAAGTAGTATAATGGTTTTATCTCCCACACTTTATACAATAATGTATTAACATTAGAAATCTGTAGCTTCTTGTTACATACAAATGTTTGACACTCTCGTTCATTGCACAAATAAAAGGAACTCTGTAGTAAAATGAGGTTGTGACACTTATTTAAATTAGTGATTACATCTGTTTCTTGCAGAAAAAACCTGGTAACTTTTAATATCTATATTACAGAGGTGAGGGAAGTCTTACTACACAGATTCAAAGGGAAGGTTCCTGCACCTAGATAGACAAAAATGAACCTGGCATTTTTTTTCCCCTAAATTGTGTTTGCTTTCATAGTGTAGTGATGCTTTGATTAAAAAGGACTTACTATACAAAACTCTGAAGGAACAGTCCTATTGGAACAGGATACCTAAGTATGCAACATCTAACTTAAAGGCTTCTTCTTCATTTTTGTTTACTACAATCAAAACACGTGTAGTTACCAAAAAATCTATTATACAAGTAAAATTACATCAGTTTAATGGTATGCCAGCATTCAGGAAACTGAAAAAACTTTTCCCAGTTATTCTATTGTTGTTAGAAACCACAGCTAAAAAACAAAACAGGGAGCCTAGTGCTGTATAAACAGGTGAGAAATGAACGCCAGGCATATGGCTATTTTCTAAATAGTAACTTCTTTTCACATTGACACTCAATCTAGATCTAGAATCAGTACAAACAATTCAATCTAAATTAAACATGCTTAATCCTATTGATTTCAATGGAAGAAATTAAGCCAAATGCATACCTCTCCCACCAAAATCAATGGAATTTAATAGTGCTTAACTTAAAACTGGATCATGCCCAGTGGAAGTTAACAAGGTAGAATATTGAAATAAATATATCAGAGTAAAAATTTATCTTTTGCAGTAGTTACTCACAGGAGCGAAATACACTCAAGGAAGATGATATTCTATTAAGTCCTCAGCTAGTTACACTGAGCAAGGACATTAATGCCCATTTCCAAAGCTATACAATTACGACCATTATTTACAATGAGCTATTTTTATTTGCCATCCTGGATTTTTCATGCTGCTTAAGCTCATGAATGTATCCCATCTATACATCAGTGTACAACAGCTGCCAGTTTCTTATTGCTCCACCAAGAAGTTATTCCTTTCTTCCTCACTCCATATTTATAGTTTTTAACATGAAAGAATCTGAATTAGAATGAGTACAACAGACAAATTTATAATACCGTGTAGCTACCCAAATGTGACTGGTTTGGGGGCAAAGCAACATCAAAAATATATCCCATTAACAACAAAGAGTCATCATACCAAACTCTCCATAAGCAGAGGTGTTAGTATTTCTCCTGAAAACGATCATAATTGCAGTTTCACACCAGTCTACTAAAATCCAAAATTCTCTTTTCTCTAGCACTTAATTGCCCACTTGTTAATAGACACTGCAAAGCTGGGATGCTGCTGAGGTAACCATTTTGTTTTCAGTAAGCAATACTTAAAGACCTAAGAGCATAGTTGTGTGCTTCAGTGCCAACTCTTCAACAGACCTTGCATTCACGATCTCTTGTTCCACAGAAGCTGCCCATCCTAGGAAAGACCATGCAGAATATTTATATGACAGGATTAATTTTGCTACTGGTGGATACTCATGTGACCAAAGTTGCTAATCCCAGATTGCATTGTTTGCTCCTGATATTATCAGAAGTGCAACAGTTTGTTTCACTTTTATTCATAGACAATAACTGTAAAACACACAAACTTCTCCTAGTTAGCAGTAAACCTCTGACCAGAAACGAGAAATACTGAGAAAACCATTACAGTCACATTGGCTTCCTGACTTTTCTTTACATGTCATGTGCCTTTCCAAGTACAATACAAGATGGGGGATGCATTCATCAGTCAAGCTGCAACAGAGGTCACAGGCTAGCCTAGTTGGGTAGCTGAGGAAATCATAGGTACTGAAAAACCACTTTCCTGTAATATAGTTCAGGTCACACTGATAGCATATGGCAACTCCCATCACATCATCATGGCTGTTGTGGTTACTTCTCACAGTGGCAGACCTAATGGAGTTTCCGTATGTACCCAGCGTGATGTGGGTGCAGATCAAATACATCAAATACATTGATGTATTTTGTAACACATTTAATAAGTACAACAGAAGTGATAAAAACTGCTGTTAGCCTTGACTCTTCAACCATAACAATCCTCTATTCCAGTTAGATCTTTTTATAACCCTAAGTCAGCCTTCCCTGACCTAGTGCCATGCTGGCTGGGAAAGACGGAAGGTGCAGTCCAACACATCTGAAGGGCACCAGGTTGGGGAAGTCTGGCCTAAAAGGACAAGATACTAGCAAGATGAGATATATTTTTAAATCAAAAAGGAACCAAGCAGAGAAGTGTAGGAGCATAGTTACCTTGACACTCTACCTCTGCTAACATATTGACCAAATAGTTGAGCGGAAGAAATTCAATTCGGGTAGACAGTCTGTCCACTACTACCGTATTGTGCTGTAAAGGAAAATATATATTTAGGCTAAAGTACTGAATTTAAAATATTCTATTGTGAATTAAGTACAGCCCTTTAACATCTATGCCTCAATTCCTCCACAGCCCCTCGTCCTTTTCACTGTGTGCTCATAACCTGGACGCTCCAATGCCATTCAAGTAAAGGAAGGTTTGCAGGTATCCGTATAGCCTGGAAAGAGTTTGGGATTTATTCTAAAGATGTGATTGAAGTCAAGCTCTTACCCGTTTATTCCTGAATTTCTCAAGCAAGCGTTTCACATAGTTCCTTGCAACAATGTTAGAGCTTACAGGATGATTCCACAGCTGACAGACCTTGTGACCAGTTGCCTGTAAAACAAAAGAAAAGGTTAGACGTCCAAAGTGTGTGTAGCAAGTGAAGCTTTGATACTGGATCAGTTCCTTCTGGGATTAATTTTATCTGCCCAAATAATCATTAACAAATTATGTAACGGCATGAACAACCTTTTCAGATATAGGATGCGTGTAGACGGGATTTCCTTTGTCAATAATGGAAGGGGAGCTCTATTAACAAATGGCATGCTTTCCCCTGCCATAGCAAAAACCCTGCTTGTACAATGCAGCTGTCACGCTCAGAGGAAGCATTAGAACTCCCAGAAACTGAGAGTGCCCCAAATCAGACACTGCCTCCAGACCAGGAGGAGCCTGGGCCCTCCAAGGAGATGGCTGCAGGTCCATCCCTGTCATGGGGAGGAGACTCTGCCTTGGAGGCAGAGGCTGAAAACCCCCTACCCCAGGACAGTCATCACTTCAAGCAACAAACCAGTAGAGCTCCTGTGAAAAGGACTCCTCATGAGTAGGGCTCTGGCCAGAGAGCTAATGTACTGCAGCTGAGCTCTGGGTGGGGCTCAGGCTCTGGTGATAAAAGCCTTCAGTGTCTGCCAGCCAGGGCTGGAAACACTACTCTTTCATTTCCAGTGCCTTCCACCTTGTCTCCTGGACCTTGCCTTGTGATTGATGCTCTGTGCTACCAACCCTTGGACTTCTGCTTGTACAGTGTGTAACATATATGACTGCTTGTGTTTTGACCTTTGCCTGCTATCTTGACCACCTTTGCCTTAGCCTGATCCCCCAAACAGACTGAAACCTGTGTGCTTGAACATTTGCCTGTTTGTTACCTTGCTTTTTGGTCAGCCCCTTCACTCAAGAGTCTGCTGCAGCCAACACAGAACAGTGGCTGCACTCTTTAGACTCCAGAAGCCAGATGCAGCCCAGAAGGGTGCTTCCAGCGTTCCACTAGTACACCGCACTGGCTTTATCCGCCCCACAGACAAAAGTCCGTGCTGTTGAATGCCACGTGCTTGCATCCTTTCCTTGTTACCCTTTGCATGGCTTGCTCCTTCTAATCCACCAATGAAAGAATCAGGACAATCTTTTGCTGGTTGGTGCAAGATACATGTGTCAAAAAGGGACAAAAGCTGAATTTTCTTAATAAACCACATACAGTGGAAGGAGCAAAATAATATTGGTTTTGCCTCCGAACCTAAATTAAAATGTAATTGAAGAGTTCTGACCCCAAGGCTTCAAATGGCCTAAGACGCAATGCTGCGGCCATTGAAGAAATGCCATACGGCTGACTCCTTAAAAAGATGTAGTAAGACAGAGCCAGCTTTGTTTTTCAATACAGCCAAATAAAGAAGCCCTTTCTGTAAGAAAGTTCAACTAGTCTTTGTTTCTTGAAATAGAAATGGCAGCCTATAGCAAGGAATGCAAGGTACACAACCAAGTTTAGCAGGGTCATGAAGACCATTTGCTCTTTTCATCCGTCTATTATTTACACAAGCAATTTAGAAATAATGTACTGAGAGAGAACCCCTTCATGGATCACTGCCCTGTTGTGGCGAAGGGGCTTGCGTAACTCAGTGAAGCCATAAACTATGCCGTGCAGGGCCACCCAAGACGGACAGGTCATGGCAGAGAGTTCTGACAAAATGTGGTCCACTGGAGAAGGAAATGGCAACCCACTCCAGTATTCTTGCCAAGAAAACCCCATGGAACGTATCACAAGGCTAAAAGAGATGACGCCGGAAGATGAGCCCCTCAGGTCGGAAGGGGTCCAATATACTACTGGGGAAGAGCAGAGGGTATTTCCAAGTAGCGCCAGAAAGAGTGAAGCGGCTGGGCCAAACCCGAAAGGACACTCAGCTGTGGATGTGTCTGGTGGTGAAAAGAAAATCCGATGCTGTAAAGAACAATATTGTTTAGGAACCTGGAATGTCAGATCAATGAATCAAGGTAAGCTGGAGGTGGTCAAACATGAGATGGCAAGATTGAACATCGACATCTTGGGAATCAGCAAACTCAAATGGACAGGCATGGGCGAATTTAATTCAGGTGACCATCATATCTACTATTGTGGGCAAGAATCCCTTAGAAGAAATGGAGTAGCACTCATAGTCAACAAAAGGGTGGGAAAAGCAGTACTGGGGTACAATCTTAAAAATGATAGAATGATCTCAGTACGAATCCAAGGCAAACCATTCAACATCACAGTAATTCAGGTCTATGCCCCAACCACTGAGGCCGAAGAAGCTGAGGTTGATAGGTTCTATGAAGACCTACAACACCTTCTAGAACTAACACCAAAAAAAGATGTCCTCTTCATCATAGGGGATTGGAATGCTAAAGTAGGAAGTCAAGAAATCACCGGGATAACAGGCAGGCATGGCCTTGGTGTACAAAATGAAGCAGGACAAAAGCTAATAGAGTTTTGCCAAGAGAACATGCTGATCATAGCAAACACTCTTTTCCAACAGCACAAGAGGCGACTCTACACATGGACGTCACCAGATGGTCAATATCGAAATCAGATTGATTATGTCCTTTGCAGCCAAAGATGGAGAAGCTCCATACAGTCAGTAAAAACAAGACCTGGAGCTGACTGTGGCTCAGATCATGAGCTACTTCTTGCAAAATTTCGGCTTAAATTGAAGAACGTCGGGAAAACCACTAAACCGTTCAGGTATGACCTAAATCATATCCCTTATGAATATACAGTGGAGGTGAGGAATAGATTTCAGGGATTAGACCTGATAGACAGAGTGCCTGAGGAACTATGGACGGAGGTCCGTAACATTGTTCAGGAGGCAGCAACGAAATCCGTCCCAAAGAAAAAGAAATGCAAGAAAGCCAAGTGGCTGTCTGATGAGGCTTTACAAGTAGCTCACGAAAGAAGGGAAGCGAAAAGCAAGGGAGAAAGGGGAAGATATACCCAACTGAATGCAGAGTTCCAGAGAATAGCAAGGAGAGACAAGAAGGCCTTCTTAAATGAACAATGCCAAGAAATCGAGGAAAACAACAGAATGGGAAAGACTAGAGATCTCTTCAAGAAAATTGGAGATCTCAAGGGAACGTTTTGTGCAAAGACGGGCATGATAAAGAAGGCAGGGACCTAACAGAAGCAGATGAGATTAAGAAGAGGTGGCAAGAATACACAGAAGAACTATACAGGAAAGATCTGAATGTCCCTGATAGCCATGATAGTGTGGTCACTGAACTTGAGCCGGACATCCTAGAGAGTGAAGTCAAGTGGGCCTTAGGAAGCATTACTAACAATAAAGCTAGCGGAGATGACAGTCTTCCAGCCGAGCTATTTAAAATCCTAAAAGATGATGCTGTTAAAGTGCTGCATTCAATATGCCAACAAATCTGGAACACTCAACAGTGGCCACAAGACTGGAAAAGGTCAGTTTACATTCCAATTCCAAAGAAGGGCAACGCCAAAGAGTGTTCAAACTACCGCACAATTGCGCTCATTTCACATGCCAGCAAGGTGATGCTCAAAATCCTACAAGCTAGGCTTCAGCAGTATGCGAACCGAGAACTACCGGAAGTACAAGCTGGGTTTCGAAGAGGCAGAGGAACTAGAGATCAAATCGCCAACATTCGCTGCATCATGGAGAAAGCAAGAGAATTCCAGAAAAACGTCTATTTCTGCTTCATCGACTATGCTAAAGCCTTTGATTGTGTGGATCACAACAAACTGTGGCAAATTCTTAAAGTGATGGGAGTACCAGACCACCTTACCTGTCTCCTGAGAAACCTGTACGAGGGTCAAGAAGCAACAGTAAGAACCAGACATGGAACAACCGATTGGTTCAAAATTGGGAAAGGAGTACGACAAGGCTGCATATTGTCGCCCTGCTTATTTAACTTATATGCAGAGTACATCATGAGAAATGCCGGATTGGATGAATCAGAGGTCGGAATTAAGATTGCCGGGAGAATTATCAACAACCTCCGATATGCAGACGATACCACCCTAATGGCAGAAAGCGAAGAGGATCTCAAGAGCCTCTTGTTGAGGGTGAAAGAGGAGAGTGCAAAAGCTGGTTTGAAACTCAACGTTAAAAAAACTAAGATCATGTCATCTGGCCCTATCACTTCCTGGCATATAGTAGGGGAAGAAATGGAAGCAGTGACAGATTTTACTTTCTTGGGCTCCAAGATCACCGCAGATGGTGACTGTAGCCATGAAATTAAAAGACGCTTGCTCCTTGGGAGGAATGCTATGGCAAACCTAGACAGCATAGTAAGAAGCAGAGACATCACCTTGCCGACAAAGGTCCGTCTAATCAAAGCTATGGTTTTCCCAGTAGTAATGTATGGCTGTGAGAGCTGGACTATAAGGAAGGCTGAGCGCCGAAGAATCGATGCTTTCGAACTGTGGTGCTGGAGAAGACTCTTACGAGTCCCCTGGACTGCAAGGAGGTCAAATCAGTCAATCCTAAAGGAAATCAACCCTGACTGCTCATTGGAAGGACAGATAATGAAGCTGAAGCTCCAATATTTTGGCCACCTAATGCGAAGAGAAAACTCCCTGGAAAAGACCCTGATGCTGGGAAAGACTGAAGGCAAAAGGAGAAGGGGACGGCAGAGGATGAGATGGCTAGATAGCATCACGGATGCAATGAATATGAACTTGAGCACGCTCCGGGAGAGAGCGCAGGACAGGAAGGCCTGGCGTGCTATGGTCCATGGGGTCATGAAGAGTCGGACACGACTGAACGACTGAACAACAACAACTGAGAGAGAAAGATGTGCTTGACTCAACAGAAGCACCATGGAGCAATTCTTAAGCATGCCTCATTCAGCCCTTGATAGAAGATACATATTACAGGAGATAAATCCACGTTAAAACTTAAGTACAAGGGACAGGAACTTTGATCTGTCACCAGCTATGTATTGTATGTGTCTCTCTTCATAACACAACACAGTATGTTTGTGTACACTGCACAGCCCTAGACTCACAGGGTACAAAGTAACAAACATGCAGCAATACGTGACTGGAAAGTACTGAACACAAATCTACTTATTACCTACAGAAGTCTCATCCTCATGCTATTTTGGGTGATGTGGACAAAAAGATTGGCTGACAACAAGCGTTTATCACAAGTACTGTGTCATAGCTAGCTCTATCATTATAGCCATACTTATGTGTATGTCTGTGGACATTCCAAACATCATCAGTTTTCACCAAGAAAGCTGAATTCCAGCGCTTCATATTTATATATACTTATTCTACTACCTTTGAGAAGCTGGCAAAGAACTATGCAGGCACTGACGTCCCACTGTTTGATTAGATATTGTTCAGGGTTTCTTAAACTACTGGATTTTGACAGTGTGGCACTTGTATGCAGCTGACAATCTCACTTCCATATTTCTGTTATATGCTGATAGCACTCAACGTGGATGGAGAACTGCTCAGAATCAATGACATTCCATAGCACAGTTAATATGACCAACTCCAATAAGCTATGCGATGAATATCAGACAACCAATAATACTTTGTGCATTAAATCCAAAAAGGCCATCTGAGCTATTAGCAATGTAAAATCTGAGCCAACAGCTTCCCTAATGGTAATACTCTGTTTAGTCTTTGAGAGTGGAAGAGGAACCACATGCAAGTTTAGTTACATTTCCTTTTCATTTCTTTGTGGTTAGGAAAAGACGAAGCACTTCATTCAGTCTGTGGGAGAAACTTCAGCTCTGTAAGGAACAAAACTTAGGCAGCTTTAAAAGGCAGCTAAACATCTTGCTAAATGCTCAGGAACCATAACAGCCCAAGCTGTCTTCTCTCAAATAGTATAGATAAACACCCTGGCAGGCTCTCAAAACACTGAGAAACACTTATTTTTAAAATCACCGCTCATAACTCTGATTTTGTTTGGACTCTGTTAGTTTTGGTTTTTATATCTTTCCATTAATTCATTTTTTATGATTTTATGTATGTTACCTTGAGCACCAGAACATGGAAAGGCTGGATATAAATGTTAAAGCATGTAACCTAGACTCTAGCAGTGCTTCCAAAGGAGGCTTTTATTGTGCAATCATCCTGCTTCAAGCATGGAATTTTATTGGGGTGGGCAGGTATCCAACACCACCCTCCTCCATTTGTAACCCCCCTTGTATTTTTCTACTGCTTTTCCTGTCCTTTTTTTCTAACCTCCCCCTCCCCCCATTAAGGGAAAGACTGAATAGCTGCATAATGCCTTTTGACTGTCCATCTGGAAGCACCATTAGAGATAGGCAGCCTGGGGGCTCATTCTGTCACCACAGATTGCATGACTGACTTGTCAGCAGAACAACAAATCCCAAGGGCTCCCCCTACTCCTCATTATACCCATTTGCTTTTTCCTGTGGAAACTGTGGCACAGCTAAAGGCCTCTTGAACCCCTTCTCCTGCCCCCCTCAGAAGTAAGGCAGGCTTGTTCGCTTCAGCTGCTAATTCTGTCTACAAGCCAAGGCACAGCCAAAAGAGGATGAATAAAACTACTACACAGGGATTGGTGTGGGGATTTAAAGGGCACAGACAGGACTTTGCCTGTTTGTGAGAGACTGAAGCACACAATAAATACCAAATGCTCCAGCGCTTTTCACAAGGGGAAGGAGGAGGACGAAGAGCCCTTGGCCAATGTTTCACTGCCCCTGTGAGGCTGAATCAGGAGGGAGAGCAAAGGTTGCTGCCTTTTCAGCCCTTGCTCACTTTAAAATATGCCCCCTGTGCAAAGTTAACCTTGAGTCCAGATTGGCAATTACATTCTCACCACTTATATCAATAAGGATCAACCGAAACAATGGTAAGGATAAGTGAATTTTCAACACACTACTGCGGGTAGCCATTTTTATAGTTATCCAGAACACCTTCTTAAGACTGGGTTCATCAAGTAGGGAGAACATAAAAATTCAAGACAAAGATTCCTTCCCTTAGAGAGAAAAACTAAATTTTAGGCTACAACGCTATGCATACTGATGCAGGAATAAGCCCCACTGAACTCACTGGGACTTGCTTCTAAGTAAATATGCTTAGAATCAGGCTGTTAATGTTAACTGGGACAAAAGCGGGCAATGCACAGAGACCCCTCACTACATCCTCAGGCAGAATCACATTCCAATTACAGCTTCATTGTAGGGGAGCGTTTCAAATGCCCAATGGATTTGTCTTTATCCCCTATAAACCCCATTTCTAAGATTTTTGTGGGTCTAACCTAAGAGAATAAAATATATCGGCGGAGCTTATCCACGGTATCAAAAAACGCAAGTTCACTGCAAACAGATCCCAGATACGCGCACGCACGCGCACACACACACACACACACACGGCCACCAAAATCACGTTACCTCCGGCAGCCTAGTGAGGATACTCAGTTTGAGCTTTTCATTCTTTTCAGTGTTGTCCAGTTCTACAATAAAATAAAATAAAATAAAGATACAAGAAAAGAAAAAAGAAAAGGTGCTGACTACACAAACATTACTTTGAATCCTTGCTCAGCTTAATTTACCCCGATCAGCATTAACTTTGCAATATTTTAGCATATCCTATTTCCTGTGTACAGGTGTACCACACATGTCAGGTTCTATGCCCAGGCGATTTCTAATATGTTTAATACCAACAGGCGGGCAGTAGTAAACTTAATAAATCCTAGAATACAAAACAATATATTTCAGTTAATGGCATACATACAATGGCAGCTAGTAACCAGTGGCCAAGGTAAGAAGGGCATTTGGCAGGGGCATGCTGATTAAAGCTTTAGTGGAAATCCCTTCCAATGACTCCACCTTTCAACCATGCCTAGGGCTTTTCCCCTTTTTGGTGGTAGAGGTCCTTTGCCTTTAACAACTGCTCGCTGTGCAGAAATTCAATACGTGAAGCTTCCCCAAGCATGTAGATGTAGCAATGGGTAAATCTGTACCTGTTGAATTTCTGTCTTTCATACAGCTGCTAAAAGACATAGCAGCCCTGCCAGAAAAAAAGGCAGCCACCTTTTTGCACGTGCATGCTTGCAATGTGCGCGCACACACACAGGGTTCGATCCAGATTTAGTCATGCTTTGAGTAGACCCATTAAAATCAATAGAATAATCAGTCATGACTAACTTAAGTCCTATTGATTTCACTGGGTCTACTCTAGGTATGATAAAATCTGGATCCAACTCACACTCTAGTGTATATCAACCTCAGACTTTCAGTGTCCTGAAATCCTCCACAGTACAAGAAGGTTTCCCTCCCTCTTTTACAAGGAGATTCAAAAACCTGGAGCGGTGAGCAACAATGTTTACAGTGGGGAACCCCCATCTCCACAGCACAGCTTAATTTTATCAGCTAAGTTCTGTTGCAATCGTAAATTAAATTGTACTTCTCTTGCTAAGCACATACAACATACATAA
Organism: Heloderma suspectum; assembly: GCF_057233095.1. Lineage (NCBI taxonomy): Eukaryota > Metazoa > Chordata > Lepidosauria > Squamata > Helodermatidae > Heloderma > Heloderma suspectum. The sequence continues at coordinate 106,613,639 of NC_139464.1, forward strand.
ATATATTTGCCATGGAATGGGACTTATGGAATGAAAAATGTGAAAATTACAGATATGATCCAGAATTCCAGCAATTAATACATGGGGTTAATTTATCTTGAGATGATTTTTCCTTCTCATCTTCCTTCATGAAAATTAAGCAGCCATTACTAATCAATTAGCAGAAACATTAAAACAAGAATATTTTTGCATTTCGTAGCATTTTCTTATTTGTGATACATATGACGGACTATACAATATAGTCTGCTTTTCTACCAAAAAAGCCCTTCAAAGCAGCTTGAAACATATAAAAATATTTAAGTATGCCAATAACTTTAATTCCTCATCTGAATAAGATGGAGCAAAAATGGCATCAAATGTAGTTGGCATCAAATGGCCAGCAGTAAATATTAGCAAGAACTCAAGAGTGCAGATTGTGCAATACCCATTTGTGCATTACTGTTGTGGTTTATCAGCAGTTACCACATAACTAAACTTTTTAGAGTAAGTTGTTGGAGCCAAATTTTTCTTCAGCTCAGCTACAAGGAGATGGTAAATTAAGTAAAAAGTCTTGAGTATACTGAAACAGATGTTTAAAAATAAGGCCAAACTAAATATGGTAGTCATCACTGGTTGACACAGAAAACATCAATCCCACACGGGGTTCCTTCTCCTCTCCTTGTAATGTCTCATTACAGAAATGTGCCACACATTTCTCCAGCAGCAGGCCATAATGATGCGGGGGGCAGGGCGGACAGTGCCACATGCTTTCTTAACAACTAATTAAAAGAGAACTCAACATGGGGTTGCTATAAATCACCATTCTGGTCTAGTGCAGATATTTAAGTATTATTAACTTCAGTATAGTAAAGTAACATATTAAACTCTTAACCGGAAGATTCTCAGTTTCTAGGAATCATGACATCCCTTATTGCCACAAAACACAAACTTTAACGGGTTAGTTCAGAAGAAAATTAATGTTGCTAAATAAAATATAGAAAAACCTAACCCGCAACATCAGTTTCTCTGCCAGGCTTTTTATTTTAGAAACCTCCACTTTCAAGACTGATCAGAAGATTAGTTCAGTCAAATTAGTTGCTTCATTAGTAAGAGGCTGCCTTGCTCCCTGGATGGGCTAACGGGAACTGAACTGAACTGAACAAACTATACAAGCAAAAGTACAAGAGAAGAGATTTACAACGTAAAATGAGCTTAGAGGGGAATGCTGTGGGCAGGTTACTGTAAAGCTGGAGCGCTGAGAGCTCTCTTGGAAATGGTCCCTTTTCTCCCAGGACATTTCAACATAGCAAGTGCAAGTACTAGTTCAGCATGGTATAATCAAATGGTTCAACACAGTAAGAAAATACACGTACACAAAATGTACATCAAATTATTGGAAATGTATTTATTTTAAATCCAGATTATATCAGTTTATAGAAATAAAATATGGCCAACCTAATAAAACGTTTCTCCTTTCTTTCTAACTCTTGTTTGTCCGTGTGAATTCAGTTAAATTAGATAATTAAGGAATACTATATATCAAAATTACACTTGCTACTTGAAAAGTATTCCATTCAGAGTTTCTGCCAGATAATGAGCTATCTGGCATGCAAAATTCACCTTACCTTTCAAAAGTTTTATGACACACTTTTCTGTTAAATGTAGCACTCCATGGTCAATGTAATGCAAGAGTGTGTGCAAAGGGAGACATCGCATTCCCAGCCCCATATGCAGAGTATGAAATCCTGCATTGAAAGAAAGAAATCTGATGATGGGAACAGAAATGCAAACGTCTTAAAAGAAACTAATCACAGTAGTAAATTATTAGCTGCAAAGATAACATATATAAAATTATCCCCAGACAGAGCAATCCTATGTCCCCTAGATAGCATCCAGACGAGATAGGACCTTTTGGTTTCCCAGCGCTACAAGCCTGTAGCCAGGAAACCATGCTCCCCGCCCTCTCCTTGCCAGGATGGAGAGAACTGAGCACCGCTGCCTCCGTGATCATAACATGGCGCACAGAAGGGTGAAAACGGGGCGTTTCTGGGGGCAGGGATGGGAGGAGACCACGGAAGCTGTTTTAGACAGCTCCCTGTGTGGTCTCCAGCCCCGTCCCTGCCCACTCCCCGAATCCTCTCCTCCGTGCTGCTTCCCCGCTGCACTGGAGAGGCTGTCACCTCCGACTTCAGGGGAGGTTGTAGGCACCCGTCTATCTCTATAGGACCACGCCCTAAATACCATTATGAGCTTTGGGGTTCCTGATAGGAAGTTGTTTAGAAATTCAGGGTTCTGGCACTACAACACGCATTTATAGGAAGCTTGTCAGAACATAACATTAACCTACTCTAATCACTTACACAAAAAATGTCTTTGTGAACCTAAGTAATGACCTCTTTCCTCTACAACATGGCAGCATCTACCTACAAAAATGTATACCTAGATTTGGACCCAGAGAATGTTAACATTTTTTAACTGTTGAGACTAGTGTAGTAGCACTTAGGTCATATCAGCACGAAAGCCCACCATGATTAAGGCTGGCCAACCTTCCCACTTAAAACCAGGATTGGAAACCAGCTTCATACTCTTGCATGTATTACCCTTTCATTCAAGCGAGTATCAAACCATGAACCTTTCAAGTCAGTTATGAGGTAGGCAGTATGTAGTTCTCTATCATCTCATTAATAAAGATGAAATACAATTCTTTGCATTTAAAAAAACTCTCCTCGAAAAACCCTCCCAGAACCTGTCTTGCACAGAAGGCACTGTCATGTTCATCTGTCATCACCCATCACCAAAAACAGCAGTGAAGGAGATCAGAAATTAATGTTTCTGTTCAGACAAAAATGAGCCTGTTTCCCCAGCACATGGTTATGCAGCCACTCACCATGGTCTCACAACTAACAAGATGATTAGCCAAGTTTTCCGGCAAGAACATTCTCAACTGAATTAAAACTAGGCCAAATCTAAAAGATCCGATTATAAACCCTTTGCCACTTCGGCAAGTTATGCAGCAACATGGGATACATGTTGCTGTGAGGTCATTTCTCCAAAGTTTCTTCTTAGAAATCTGCCTGCTGCTAACAGTGCAGTCAACATCAGAAGGACAATTACTCTGTACATGGATGGCCCCTCTGTTTGGGCCACGCACCACTGGCTCAGAATAAGATGAATATCTAGTCTAGGGGCTCAAGAATGTAGAACAGGCATTCATGAGGGACAGCTTTAAAATGTATTTAGATTTAAGATCTCAACATGGATTGAAATGATATATGGTTCACTTTCAGAAAGGATAATAAACGGTCAAAAGTCTACATAGTTTTCACTTTAATGAGCGGTATGGCAAAGGTTTTCTTTATATCTATATATCTTTACAGGGTGAGAAACCTATGGCCCTCCAGATGTTCTTGGGCCCCAGTTCCCAGCAGCCCCATCCAACATGGCCAATGGTCAGGGATGATGGGAGCTGCAATCCAACCACATTTGGAGAGACATAGGTTCCTCACCTCTGTTTTATATATAGATCCATTTTGGGACTGAACTAAAGTTAATTTAGCTTTGGTGAATTATTACTTAGAATAAAACTAGCCTCCATAAGAAAGACTATGATTTATTACATGCATATTTTACCCTCCTCCAAGGAGCTTAGTGAAAAGAACCATGTACATTGTCCTAATATAATTTACTCTCACAACAGCCCTAAGAAATAGGTTATGCTGAGACATAAAAACTGGCTCAAAGTCATCCAGTGATCTCTCTAGTGGAGTGGGAACCTGAACTCCCAGTCCAACACTCTTACTACTACACCATACTAAGTAAATGAAACATACAGCTCTACTGTCCTGGGGCTTACCGGGAGGCAAGGGCATGCACATTCCATTTGCAGCCTGTAGAATCTGACACATTATGTGGAAAACAACGCTCTCATTCGATTTTACTTGCTGTCTGCTGTGTGAAAAACAAGACCAGCATAGTAATAAGCAAAGCACTATATTTCCTTAAAGCCCCTTCAGTATTCATAGTTTGGCTTCATAAGCCATAGTTTATACAGCCAGATATGAGCATGCACATGCCTTCCTTGCCACTCCCCTCATGCTACGGCTTTGACCCAGATACCTGGGGGTTTTAACCAGAGTTCCCCTTTTTCTCAAAAACCAGGATCAGATCCTAACTTGCTATCCTTGTTAGTAAACCTACATTAAACCAAAATCTTCTGTTTCAGACAAAATGGAGAACTCTGGTTTAAACAAACCAGGATCTCTGTGTCAAAAGCAACATGCGAAAGTACAAAGGGCGGGGGGAGGAAGGCGCATGTAAGCTAATCACCATGGTTAGCTAGTCATCAACCCTTTGGCTGTTTAAGTATATGCATTCTAAATCGTCATCTTGGGATTCCAACATATATCATCTACTTGTGGACCCCCAAATGTTTTGAACTACAGCTCCTGTCTGCCCTAGCCAACATAGCCAATGGTAAGGGAACATGGGAGCTGTACGCCAAAACATCTGGAGGAGTTGAAGTTGCCCACCCCTGATCTAGGTGTTTGTATTGGCATATCTACCTATCAGTCCACTGTACTGTTAGTGCTGCATCAAGACTGTCTTTCTCCAATACCTGTCTGTTGCTGTTAGTAATAGTGCTAGCAGTTCAACTCAGAGGAACACAGAGATCAGAGAATCTCTGACTCACAAACTCTACAGGACATGGCACTTTGGGTGAGATACAGTTAGCTTTCCTGTACGGTTAGGTACATTAAGGGAGGGATGCGTTCTTACCCTGTTGATCCCCTTGCTTAAAAAACTGTGGATGCCTGTACACAACTCCATCCTGCCTTCCTATCCAATGTTCTTGCTTCCAGAAAGATAGAAAGTCCCACATTTCTCATGCACATGCAGTGGATGTTATTAATGGCACACTTTTTTCTCCTATGTGATGACCAAAAGCTGAATGAAAAATTTAAAAAAACCTCACATGGTACAGCCCTTCTGGGACTGTACAACTTCAGAACGCAGGAGGAAGATGCTTGAGGAAGCCACATATTAAGGAGAAACCCTGCACAGAAAGGAGAACGCTAGGCTAGAACATCTTCTCCTACCACAACATACTATCTTTCCACATGCAGAATTTTCTTCTTCAAATGTGCAGTTCCACACCTGTATTCTCATGCAGCTGTACCATGTATTATTTCTGAATGTTGTGTTAGTATTTAGGGAGCTCATTCCACAGCCAGGGGGCTGGAGCAGAAAAGGCCCTCCTCCTTTTAATCTACTACAGCCTTGCTTATCACCTCAGTTACACTACACAAATTTGGGAACAAAATGTCTTTTTACAAATATTGGGCTTGACCAAAAAGCCAACCAAGCTGCATCAGCTCCTTTTGGTTTAAGCAGTGCACAAGTTCATTAAGGACAAGGAAAAAACCAAGATCTCATAGGAAATGACAGTTCTGAGCACAGAGTTAACTTTCTACACCAAGCTGCTGCAAATAGCATAGTCAGCGCTACTGTTACATTTATTTTAACAGGCAACAGCATGCTAGGCAGCATCACAAAATGCCCTTGGTGTAGACTACTTAGTGAAAGTCTACACCAAGGTAGATATATGGGTTGAGTACTTAAGACTCAAAACATCAGGCACAAACTGACTAGAAGAATGATTGCCCAGGGATTCCTTAAATCATATGATTTCTATCAGCAAACCCAAACTATTAAGTCCAGCAAAGTCATGGCATCCCTCTGGCTGGGATCTCAGTTAATTGGAGGCAGCACTGTAGAAAGGGCTATGGAAAAATATCATTTCCAACCTAGATGTAGTATAGACAGATGGGTCCTTGGGAAAACAATCACACTATTATTTGGATGCCTCATTAAAGTTGATCTTACTGTATATTCAGAAAATAAGGGCTTGGAAGAAAATATGTCATTGGACACCCCAATTACAGAGCAGAAGGTAAAATAAGAGCCATTACATACGCTGGGCAGAAGCAAACATATTTGCCGCCAAATACATCCAGGGGAACAATTCCAGCTCCCCAGTGTCTACGCTTGTACTGAAATGAATTATTACTCGACTGTTTACGGTACTGATGCTTTGATATATATTCCTGTTCTTGTGTTGTGGGCCAATTTGGGCACAACTATGTGGAAAAGAGTAAAGATTAAACAATGCCATTAAAACACCAATAATACTAATACTAACACTGGCTGAACAGCAGGCCTCTCCACGCCATATCATTAACTTCTTTGAGACGTCCTCTCAGTTTCAAAACTGGTCTGCCATGGGAAATGGGGAGGGGCCTGGTGTTCAATAAACACAAGCTCAGAGCTTCCCTTGGTGCACAGAACCAGTTGTGCAGCCCTTCAGGCCTTGGCCATTCTGCTGTGTGTATGAATAAGAAGTCACCTGACACTTCCTAAACTGAATGTATGACTAGAATAGATAGCCCTCAAAACTTTGAAGCTGCTATTGCAGCATAGGTCTGGCATTACATTTTAATGTGTTTCATATAGAGAACATATGTATTACTGGGGGTGTTGAATGAATGAAGAAATACATTTATTTTATCTGTATCACAGGTAATAAAAAGCCATAAGACCATGATCAACATTAAGAAATACACCAAAGAGTGAAGCCAAGAAATTATGACCGTCTCTCCACTGTCAAAGGCAAAACAAAGCACTTTTTCTGTTCTTGTCCCTATCTGTTAGTTGTTGTTTTTTAAACAACTACTTACAGAGAGAAGGTCCAGGAACCAAGACTGTATTTCTTCCAAACATTCTCCATTATCCAGCAGATTAGATCCAGCTAGAAGTATGAAGGGGAAAAAATGGTATATTTGAATTGTTACATAGAAGGCCCTCAGCTTTTCTAGTGTTACCAATCACAGGGCATCGTGCAGTTATTCCACCTTTCCCTCCGTACTGGATTCTTTGCAGTACAGAAAAGATGAAAGAAGTGGTAGGGAAATGTGGGAGGGATGCCAAGTAGAAGATGACGAAGCAGCCCCCCTGTAGGATTCAGCGAACAAGGCAGCGTGATTACGCAGTAAAAGCCTTGCCTGGAAGCACCTTTATTCTCAAATATGAGAATCCCACTAATTCAGCAAATAGGTCATCGGTATAATTAAGCAGATTCTAAGGCTGTAATCCTAAACACACTTACCGGGGAGTGAAGCCCACTGAACTTAGTGAGACATAATTCTGAGTAAATATAGTTAGAATTGTTCTGCATGGAAGCAATTCCATGTACACTTACTTTGGAGTAAGCCTCACTGAATTCAATGGAACTTACTTTTGACTCCCAAGCAGACCCACTGCTGGAATGCAACTCACCCCCTGCAAACCATCCCCAAATTATAATTCAGTTAGGCATAAAAGTTTTCCATCACTGATATAGACAGAGATTACTCGCTCCCCCATCCCCAGAATAATGACCCTACCATTCTAGGTACTTTCCTGTTCCCACAAAATGCTCACATTCAATGAAAATTGTTCAGCATGTCCTAAAATAGATGTTTAAAAAGGGATTAGGTGCGTGATCTGCCCTCACATATGGCCCCGATTTAATGCACTGGATAATTTCCCAAATCCCAAAATGCTTTTGCTTTGAAAAGCAGAAATGCTTTTTATTTAAACACCAGTGACAGAGATTGCTTGGTTACATGTAAATCCAAACACCCACCTCTAATTACTAACTCTTTCCTAAAATAATAAGCAACAGTTAACTTAAAAAAAAAAACACCAACCAATTTTGAAACATAATCCACAGCTATTTGGTCAATCTTCTTTTTGTCAACATACTGTAAGTGCCTCATGAGATGATCTTTCAACTGTACAACCATCTGTAAAAATAAACCAATAACTAAAATTCTAATGTTAATGATAGCAGGAGGGACCCTAAACAATTAAGACTAGTTGTAAAAACAAAACAAAACACCAGTTACTGTCTATGCCTTTATCAGAAGAGCATAATATTAAGCATGCTGGCTATCATTACAAATTGTTGCCAAACACATAAACAACAGTGCAATCCTATGTATGCTTGCTCAGAGTTAAGTCCTCCTGTGTTCAGTTGGTCTTGCCCCTAGATAAATGACCAAAAGATTTGCAACCTAGGTCTGGAAATCAGAAAATATAAACATAAGAGACAATAATTTGTTCAGCAGATTAATATTGTGCTGGGACTGTAATGAGAGCAACAGCAGTTTTACACAGCTCAATGTGGGAACACCAGTAACAGCCAATATAATTACATTTTATTTGTTGCAACAATGTACATATTACTCTATACAGCCACAGATATTCTAACAAGAAAATTACTGAGATCATTCCCATTCAATTTTCAGAAGTAGTCCTAAAAAACCTGGCACAAACAAAAAATAAATCCAGTAGGATCATGCTAAAACAAGGACATCCTGTGGTGAATTCAGGTTTAGCACTTGAGGTCACACGGCCTACAATACTATACTCTGTGAATGCTCATTCAGGTGTTCCAGTTTATGTGTAAAAAAAGTTTCCCCACCCCCATAAGTGTATGTTCTTAGACCTGCAAGCATAGAGATGTAAATTCATATGGTTTCTCACTACTACTTATTTCTATCAGTAGGCAACAAGCGAAACAAGAAATTTTCTGTACAGCAAGCAGACACGTGGGGGATGTTACCCTTTTCCTCACTGATTATGTAAATTATGTAAATGACAATGTCAGTTCCAGAACGACTAGAAGTCTCCACACTGAGGATCTTAGTTGGATGTTGCCAGTGAGGGAGGATTCAGTATTTTCTCAGCCATCCACAGGCAAATGTTCAATATCATGATTATGTCCAGACGTTCAGGATATGATCTGACAGCTTATGATGAGCAAGTCTAGGCATTTTCTACCTAGCAATCTATGATCATTTCTGCATAGCTGTTTTGCTGATAGAAGGAAGCAGAGCTTCACAAAGAAGTTAATCTGCAGTAATTGCCATTTACATAGGGCTTCATCACATGGAGCTTTTATCCTGTGATTGAGATGGCTCCTTCACGGAAGTTTGCAGGCTGTTCACATGATGGCGTGACCCTGCCGTGACCCTCCTGCACTAAATGCCCTTTGTTCCGTTTTTAAATAGATCACAGATAATGAGCTATCCAATTATCCCGCTGTGTTCTGCTTCAATTTCCTCCATGAAAAGAGTTAAAGCGGCAAGAAGAGAAGAGAGATCAATGAAAGAAGACTCAGATATGGGGAGATTGGGGGGGGGAAGGAAGCGCATGTAAAGGGAGTCAGTGGTGATCCTGCATTTAAAACGGAAGCAGAAAGTCCCGTTTTAAATGCAGGATTTTAGGCTGGTGTAGAAATGCCCATAATCTGATAAAACCTGTTAAGTAGCACTACCAACACGTACCAGTCCCGTCAGCAACTGTTGCTGGTAATCATCATCTTGGAAAAGAGGAACTAGCCTTTCTTCTGAAATTAAACAGAAGAGGGAGAGAGGATATTATTCAGAGTCCGTGCTACATACCAGAGACCTTTTGGAAACAGGATCCCCAAGTCTGAGAATTTATTTATTTTATTTATTTATTTCTATACTGCCCAATAGCCGAAGCTCTCTGGGCGGTTCACAAAAATTAAACAAAAAAACCCAAAAATTAAAGAGAATCTTCTAGGAATAGTATAACACTTCAGCACTTTGGCTGTGTTTTGATGACCAGGGACGCCATAGCAGGGATCAGAAATTTCATACAGATTTCAAACGTTGACTGCCCCGAGCCATGTGGGTGAGTGAGCAAGAAATAAGACATTAAATTGCAAAGCCTTGCAAAAATTCCCACAAAAAAGATGTATTGAACCACATGACCTGATGTCCTTCCTTTCAAAACGAACCAAGAACTGGTACTTTCTATAGTACGTATGTCAGTTCAACTTCTCCATATCCTGTGGCAGCTGTGTGCTGAACGTAGCTCATTCCCCTTTTACACGTATTACATTTGTTGGTATTTGCTTCCTCAAAACTGGTAGCTCCTTGATGTTTTGAGAGAGGAGCCACATTCTCTTCCTCACCAGAAGACAACATGCACCATATCAGCCACCATCAATATCTAGGCAAACCTGATATGCATAAAGCAGCCTTCCTCAACCTGGTGTCCTCCAGTGGTGTGGGACTACAATTCCCATCATTCCCAGCTAGAATGGCCATGGGAAGGCTGGTATAAAGGGTCAAGTTTCTCTGAAAGCAAATTCAACTAATAACAATGAAACTGCGGACAGCTGCGTATGACAAGCTCAGTTGAGCATTACCTTCCCACCCAGCCTGAGAAACAAAGAAACAAAGTTAGGTTTTAGCCTTAACAAACCTAACAAGTGAACAAGCCTACAGTACCCAGGAAACCCTTCTCACCACAAACCCTTTAGAGTCAGCAGATCCAGAGTACTCAAGGAATGATACAAAGTGCCTTTTGTTCTGAACCTGACATTTCTAACTCACAGCATGTACAAAGCCCTTGAAGAGTAGAACTAATGATGATGCTGTAGGATTTGTTGTTGTTCAGCCATTAAGTCGTGTCCGACTCTTCGTGTCCCCATGGACCATAGCACGCCAGGCCTTCCTGTCCTCCGCTCTCTCCCGGAGCGTGCTCAAGTTCATATTCATTGCATCGGTGATGCTATCTAGCCATCTCATCCTCTGCCGTCCCCTTCTCCTTTTGCCTTCAGTCTTTCCCAGCATCAGGGTCTTTTCCAGTGAGTTTTCTCTTCGTGTTAGGTGGCCAAAATATTTGAGCTTCAGCTTCAGTATCTGTCCTTCCAATGAGCCGTCAGGGTTGATTTCTTTTAGGATTGACTGATTTGACCTCCTTGCAGTTGTTATATCTGAAGCAAAACTCTTCTTACTAGCCACTTTGCTTACTTAAGCAAAATGAGCAGTATAGCCCATACTTTGTGTCCACTGAGTTTGACTGGAATTAACCCACAGAACATTTTTAAATCTGACAACTTTGGTATTTCCAAGTGACACCAATTAGTTCCACTGTGACTATTGATACCTAAATCCTGAACACACGTAACTGGAAGTTCCATCATAAAATGCCTTGAGAATCTGAGTACCCATTAGGTAAAAGCCTGTCAATGGTAATATGCCTCTGCCTCCGATAGGAACACTAGCGAAACACTGAGGAGGTTGGATCTTTTTGTTTTATTTCTCCTGCTCTAATGCCATTTGAAGCATAAGCAAAGCAAATATGTCTGCCTACAACTTACACAGCAGTCTTTTCTATTATCCAAGTGCCTCTCACAAGAAATCCAGAGCAACATTCCTGTATTTTAGTTTAATGCCTTACACACACACACACACACACACACACACACACAGAATCCTGAATGGTTCACATTGTCTGAAATGTCAGTCTACAGTCACCAGTGGGAAAGAATTTCAATACGAAATTAGAATACCACTACTTGGGCCCATATGAACTTGAGCACGCTCCGGGAGAGAGCGGAGGACAGGAAGGCCTGGCGTGCTATGGTCCATGGGGTCACGAAGAGTCGGACACGACTGAACGACTGATCAACAACAACAACAACAACAACAACAACAACAACAACTTGGGCCCATTCAGCATTAGGGAATGCTCATCTTACCTGTACTGATGCTGGAAATTACCCTAGGAGAAAAGATGAATGTTTTTGAAGCGGTTCAAAAGGAGCATTGCTAAAGATGTAGAAAAACCAAACAATTCAACAGCAACCTACATCACTCCCATTAATTTTTGCAGTGGGTAACAATAGAAACTGAAGGCTTTGGGGCTGTCTTCCCAAGCGATTTAGTGCGAAGTTAGAGTAGTTTGAGCTCCTTTGCGACAGATGACGTCTCACATATCCACTGCCAACCAGCCACTTCCCTCTTGAAAAGCCGTATTTTCTGAAACTCCTTTTACTCCGACTTTTTTTTGTTTTACTGAAAGCAGCTCCCTGGTGGTTTTCCCACAGTGCGCCATGTCCCCCTGCATTAAACCCTGGGTGTGACTCTGTGACCTGGCAGTGGTGAAGGGGGTGGGATGCCCCATTCCCTTTTGTTTCCCCAATGGAAGTAGTTTTTATCATTCCCATTGAGAAAATCCCCAGGAGCACAGCAGTGACCTGTCATATTGCATGTCCCCACTACTGCAGCAATCACCTTAGGTAGCCTGCTTTTAACCTTTGTCATACTCTCACCTTTGGTGTATGTTTACTCAGAAGTAAGAAATAAATCCCCCTTCATGGATCACTGCCTTGTTGTGGCGAAGGGGCTTGCGTAACTCAGTGAAGCCATAAGCTATGCCGTGCAGGGCCACCCAAGACGGACAGGTCATGGCAGAGAGTTCTGACAAAATGTGGTCCACTGGAGAAGGAAATGGCAACCCACTCCAGTATCCTTGCCAAGAAAACCCCATGGAACGTATCACAAGGCTAAAAGAGATGACGCCGGAAGATGAGCCCCTCAGGTCGGAAGGGGTCCAATATACTACTGGGGAAGAGCAGAGGGTATTTCCAAGTAGCGCCAGAAAGAGTGAAGCGGCTGGGCCAAAGCCGAAAGGACACTCAGCTGTGGATGTGTCTGGTGGTGAAAAGAAAATCCGATGCTGTAAAGAACAATATTGTTTAGGAACCTGGAATGTCAGATCAATGAATCAAGGTAAGCTGGAGGTGGTCAAACATGAGATGGCAAGATTGAACATCGACATCTTGGGAATCAGCAAACTCAAATGGACAGGCATGGGCGAATTTAATTCAGGTGACCATCATATCTACTATTGTGGGCAAGAATCCCTTACAAGAAATGGAGTAGCACTCATAGTCAACAAAAGGGTGGGAAAAGCAGTACTGGCGTACAATCTCAAAAATGATAGAATGATCTCAGTACGAATCCAAGGCAAACCATTCAACATCACAGTAATTCAGGTCTATGCCCCAACCACTGATGCCGAAGAAGCTGAGGTTGATCGGTTCTATGAAGACCTACAACATGTTCTAGAACTAACACCAAAAAATGATGTCCTCTTCATCATAGGGGATTGGAATGCTAAGGTAGGAAGTCAAGAAATCACCAGGATAACAGGCAGGCATGGCCTTGGTGTACAAAATGAAGCAGGACAAAAGCTAATAGAGTTTTGCCAAGAGAACATGCTGATCATAGCAAACACTCTTTTCCAACAGCACAAGAGACGACTCTACACATGGACATCACCAGATGGTCAATATTGAAATCAGACTGATTATGTCCTTTGCAGCCAAAGATGGAGAAGCTCTATACAGTCAGTCAAAACAAGACCTGGAGCTGACTGTGGCTCAGATCATGAGCTTCTTGTTGCAAAATTTCGGCTTAAATTGAAGAACGTAGGGAAAACCACTAAACCATTCAGGTATGACCTCAATCATATCCCTGATGAATATACAGTGGAGGTGAGGAATAGATTTCAGGGATTAGACCTGACAGACAGAGTCCCTGAGGAACTATGGACGGAGGTCTGTAACATTGTTCAGGAGGTAGCAACGAAATCCATCCCAAAGAAAAAGAAATGCAAGAAAGCAAAGTGGCTGTCTGATGAGGCTTTACAAGTAGCTGAAGAAAGAATGGAAGCAAAAAGCAAGGGAGAAAGGGGAAGATATATCCAACTGAATGCAGAGTTCCAGAGAATAGCAAGGAGAGACAAGAAGGCCTTCTTAAATGAACAATGCAAAGAAATTGAGGAAAACAACAGAATGGGAAAGACTAGAGATCTCTTCAAGAAAATCGGAGATCTCAAGGGAACGTTTTGTGCAAAGACAGGCATGATAAAGAACAAAGAAGGCAGGGACCTAACAGAAGCAGATGAGATTAAGAAGAGGTGGCAAGAATACACAGAAGAACTATACAGGAAAGATCTGAATGTCCCTGATAGCCATGATAGTGCAGTCACTGAACTTGAGCCAGACATCCTAGAGAGTGAAGTCAAGTGGGCCTTAGGAAGCATTACTAACAATAAAGCTAGCGGAGATGACAGTCTTCCAGCTGAGCTATTTAAAATCCTAAAAGATGATGCTGTTAAAGTGCTGCATTCAATATGCCAACAAATCTGGAACACTCAACAGTGGCCACAAGACTGGAAAAGGTCAGTTTACATTCCAATTCCAAAGAAGGGCAACACCAAAGAGTGTTCAGACTACCGCACAATTGTGCTCATTTCACATGCCAGCAAGGTGATGCTCAAAATCCTACAAGCTAGGCTTCAGCAGTATGCGAACCGAGAACTACCGGAAGTACAAGCTGGGTTTCGAAGAGGCAGAGGAACTAGAGATCAAATCGCCAGCGTTCGCTGGATCATGGAGAAAGCAAGAGAATTCCAGAAAAACGTCTATTTCTGCTTCATTGACTATGCTAAAGCCTTTGATTGTGTGGATCACAACAAACTGTGGCAAATTCTTAAAGTGATGGGAGTACCAGACCACCTTATCTGTCTCCTGAGAAACCTGTACGAGGGTCAAGAAGCAACAGTAAGAACCAGACATGGAACAACCAATTGGTTCAAAATTGGGAAAGGAGTACGACAAGGCTGCATATTGTCACCCTGCTTATTTAACTTATATGCAGAGTACATCATGAGAAACGCCAGGTTGGATGAACCACAGGTCGGAATTAAGATTGCCGGGAGAATTATCAACAACCTCCGATATGCAGACGATACCACCTTAATGGCAGAAAGTGAAGAGGATCTCAAGAGCCTCTTGTTGAGGGTGAAAGAGGAGAGTGCAAAAGCTGGTTTGAAACACAACATTAAAAAAATGAAGATCATGGCATCTGGCCCCATCACTTCCTGGCATATAGAAGGGGAAGAAATGGAAGCAGTGACAGATTTTATTTTCTTCTGCTCCAAGATCACCGCAGACGGTGACTGTAGCCATGAAATTAAAAGACGCTTGCTCCTTGGGAGGAAAGCTATGGCAAACCTAGACAGCATAGTAAGAAGCAGAGACATCACCTTGCCGACAAAGGTCCGTCTAATCAAAGCTATGGTTTTCCCAGTAGTAATGTATGGCTGTGAGAGCTGGACTATAAGGAAGGCTGAGTGCCGAAGAATCGATGCTTTCGAACTGTGGTGCTGGAGAAGACTCTTACGAGTCCCCTGGACTGCAAGGAGGTCCAATCAGTCAATCCTAAAGGAAATCAACCCTGAGTGCTCATTGGAAGGACAGATACTGAAGCTGAAGCTCCAATATTTTGGCCACCTAATGCGAAGAGAAAACTCTCTGGAAAAGACCCTGATGCTGGGAAAGACTGAAGGCAAAAGGAGAAGGGGACGACAGAGGATGAGATGGCTAGATAGCATCACCGATGCAATGAATATGAACTTGAGCACACTCCGGGAGACAGCGCAGGACAGGAAGGCCTGGCGTGCTATGGTCCATGGGGTCACAAAGAGTCGGACACGACTGAACAACAACAAAGAAATAAATCTCACTGCCCTGCAGTGAAAGGGTTAAAGGTTATTTTTAGAAACTCACCCTAAAGCACTCTTTCACTTCTCTGATGCGCTCTTAAAATTGCTATTGGCTGTTGTGCTTCTTTGATGTTCTGTAGTTTCTCTGATGTAAAATCGTTTCTCCCTTGATATGTAAAGTCCCTTCTCCACTTATCGTAGTAACAATCTTTTGGCGCTTCTCATTATGAGCATTGGATTAATCTTGGGGTGTGGGGCAAACCTTTAAAGATGGATGACCAAGAGGTTTTGGGTTTCTTTGTCTGAAATATGTGGAGTAGAAACACGCTGGGGAACACAGGTGGGAGGGAACTGTTACGCTCATGTCCTGCTTGTGGGTTCCTGGTGGACGGCTGGTTGGCCACTGTGAGAACTGAATGCTGGACTAGATGGACCCTTCGTCTCATCCAGCATGGCTGTTCTTATGTTCTTATGGGGCGACTTTGCAGCTGCTTCGAACAGCAGGTTGGCTGTCCTCAGCAACAATTTTGTTGTAATTTGGGATGTACTGCCCCATGGGAACAACGCTACATAATGAAAAAGGTTAGTCACCCTTGAAATAAAAATTGACTCTGAAGGAGAAGCACATTTAGTCTCCGTGAGTGAGTATGTTCTACTGGGTGCTGCAAGTGCAAGGTAACAGAGTTCAATACATAGTGAGATCATGTAATTGTACTTAAATGGGCATCTTGGAGGTCCTTTGCCAATTCATGGGACAGAAGGATCATACCCATGTGATGGTTAAGATTTTCTTTACACATTTAGAACATGTAATCTCTTACACTGGGATAAACGATGCACCATGAATCCTATATAAGGCCTATATGAGCTACAATATTGCTTAAGGTCAGCGCTATCCCTAATGTCTGAATGAGTGAACAGTAATGTCCTGTCTTTAGCAGTACTAAAGTCAATGCTGAATATTACATCTCCCTCTCCAAATGCTGTAAATTTGAGGAACACTCTCTCAAAGAATTGGATTTAACCTATATTGATAACATTACAGTAGTATACTTTTTGGAATGCAATAAACCCTTGAGAAAAATGAGCTGTGTATTATCCACAAAGCTCCTGGATAGTAGTAAAGGTTCATAATTGTTTCTTTATTCGATAAAGAAAACCTCTCCCCTATGTAGATGTCTTGAAAAAGCCAAACCAACCACACTGCCTTTTTATCAGTGCCTGAAGCTATGTAACTTCCTTAGCCAGACTCATATCAAGCAGGCAGCCAAGTGCCCACTCAGTTCTTTTGAAACCTTTACAGAAGCTGTGGTTACCTGGACTTGCTGCTGTTACTAGACTAAAGCTCTGATATCTATTTGTAACTTCCTCCAAATGCCATTCCTAGAAGACAACCCATCCTGCATGGGAGATCTTTCAGGAAGATCTTTCGGAAGAAGATGATTGGTGGTGTATCTGGACTTGTTCACATCTTTATGCATCAACACTAATGTAAAGGAAACACAATATAAAGTTCTCAGCTGGTGGTACCCCTGCAAAGCTCCAGCCAATTCATCCCATCTATAGTCAATATTGGTGGAATGGTTGTGGTCAAATATGTCCATAATCTCATTTTTGATGGGAATGTTCAACCATGCTGGATTTTTTGAGCATGTTTGCTGATTACCGCCAGGAATTGATTACTGCCAGGAATTTATCCACATTAACCCAATGGTAATACTTAAAGCTATGCGTCTTCATAATTTTGAACCTAATGACCTTGGAATATTTATTTATCATTACATTTATATCCCACCTTTTTCCCTCCTCAAAACAAGGAAGATTATCTTAGAAGTTAACCTACCTTTTTGCATTTTCAAATATATTTTTCATATATGTTGTTCTCTCTTCAGTTCTCTAAAACAAAATGTAAATTATTTTAATTGAGAATAAGATACAGTCAAATTTATTCTATCAACTTCTAATAAGAACTGCAGTCAACATAGAATTGGAGTCAAGATAGAGGGCTTCTCCACATGAGGCTTTTATCCCGCAATGTACCGCTCATCCTTCTTCCAGATTCTTTGCAGAATTTTGAATCGGCTCTTTACACAGCTGGTTTTTCTTTACTGAATGACGCTACCTGCCATTTACACTGGTGGGTGGAGCCTGGCGGGATGTTATCAGATGTCAGCGGCATTGTATGCCCGCTGTCCACTCCCTCTGGGATAACCCCTCCCTGCCCTCGGCATGACCTTTTTCATTTCAACTTCCTTGCCTTCCCTCTTCACTTCCACTGCCTCCAGTCCCTGCCTTGGCCACTGTATTCCACAGTACTTTCACAATGCTGGAAGTCTGCTCTGCCCTCTGCACCTCAAAGCAAGCAGTTACATTTCTCTCGTTTCTGTGTACATGGGGACTGAATAGAAAGGGTTAGAAGTTTTCTGGGCAGCACTTGCAGATCAATCCCCCAATCTCATTGCTGCTGGGGTGGTGGTGGGAGCTGGCAAGGAGGAGAAACGGAGGACAGACAGCAACAGCAGAATGGCAAAGATGCAAAAGGGCACAGGCACGCTCCCACCTCGTCGTCGTCACAGGCATCGTCATAACTGCGGCCCCAACAAATGCCCACACAAAAGCGGCTCACCGTGCCACAGCAGAAGCACACAGGCAGAGGGTGGTGGTTTGATGGCGCTACCTGAGAAAATACTGCATTTTCCCCATTAAGAAATGATGTGAGGAAACTGGGGGAAGAAGCAGAACACCAGCTGCAGGACAACGTCATGTGAAGCGCACAGGAAACTCCATGACCGAAGAATAATTGTACTGAAAAACTCCACATGGAGGAGCCCAGAAACAAAAACCTCAGAAAGTCTGCATTATTCAGATGCTGGCTAAGAGCTCTAGCAGACAACCAGAAAATAGTGGAAGTACCGCAGGAAAAAGGCTTTTCCTCTTCTTCCCAGTTTGGATGCAATGGGGGAATCATGGTTTTCTGCTCTGTGATGAGCCTCTCCGCTCCCCTCATTTAAACTGTCATTTCAGAACAGGCTAGGATCTGAAACCATGGCCTGATCCTGGCTTGTTCTAACAAACAAGTTTTAAAAAGCCACAGTTCGGCAAGTTTGCGATGGTAAACTGTGGTTCATTTAGAAGTAGATGTTCTGATTTCCTTGGGAATGTGCAACAGGAGAAGGGTGAGTGCATGAGCCTGAGACTTATGCTGGTTCATTCACATAGCAGAAAACCGTGGTTTCCCATGATGGCTGAACTGGCCCTTGCACTGACTACGAAAAGCTAGATGTACAAACAAAATGCACAGTCTGCGTTAGTCTCTTGAAGTCTGTCATGAATTATCCCACATCTGGAATGAAGATAAAAGGAGTATTGAAACAGAATTCCTAATCCCCAAATAAGGAATTTCTCAATGAGATTTAGGAGTTATCAAGGTATAGCTGTCTATCATTTTTATTCTAGAAGGCAAGCCTTTTTACACACACACAGCCTATCAATCAAAATGGTAGTAATTTGGTGCCCATAGTAATGCTGTCAAACTTTCCCTTTCAGCTAAAAATCAAGGAAAGAGCGGGACAAATCTGTTATTCCTTTGTACAGCATTTGCATATCAGCACAAAGCACTAAGGGAAATATTGGTCCTGTAGTTTTCCTGACAGATGCGCCAATGTTTTGCTACCTTATTATTTATTGTTATTATTATTTCTGGGATCTCCAGCAACAGGTTCACTTTAACAGTTCTGTATGACTTAATCAATTTGCAAATGCATCTACACAGTTTTAAGGGCATTAAACATTTCAGAACATTTTCAATAACATTTTTAAGAACATTAATTCTACAAATTACCTCATCTGAAAGCAGCTTATCCCATTCCCTCTTAAGCACCTTGCTGTTGAAACGCAAGTGTGGCTCAGCATATTTCACACATTCCAGGCTCAAACTTAGCTTTTCCCAGAAGCCTTTGCCATTTCGTACCTCGAATGAGAGAGAGAGAGAGAGAGAGAGAGAGAGAGAGAGAGAAGCAAGGTGTGTGTTTTTTTAACATACTCTTATGCAAGTTTTTTTCCTCTTATGACAAAACATGTGTAAAACAAGGTTATGGGAAAAGCAGGATTTAAGATTAGCAAGCGAGGAGTTTTTAAATGGCCAAAAATGGGGGGGGGGGATTTTGCACCCCTCAGATATTAAGGTATCTGATTTTCTAGTGTAGCCTCAAAATTGACATGTGTTAACTAAGTATAAATGAAGTATATGCAATGGCCATTTTACTTCTGAGGTCAGGTGGGGGAACCTTGAGAGTATATCTAGTATCTCTTAAGATAACTGCAATAATTCTGCTGTATGTGGAAATATTAGACAGTTGACCCTGCTTGTCATCTTAGTAATTAAACATATACTGAGAGTTTTCACATCAGTATGTATTTTCTCCCTCCGCGCCCCCACGGAAGGTTACCTTTGACAAAATACCTATAAAACCATTATGGTGAATAAAACATCCACATGGGTTTGGAAGAATCATCAAGTCAAACCACAGTTCCTGCCTGTTTCTGCTTAGAAATCACCCCAAAAAACCCCCATGAAGTTTTGGGATTCATGTTTAACAGGTTGTGGAGAGTAACTGTAAATGTTGGAAGCATTACTAAATCTAAATGCTCAAGTCATTTCATGCATGTTTCAGAACTTGGAGGTAATACCTTTTGCAGCATGTATGCTATTTGACAACTTGCTTCTGATAAAGTATGTAGAACAGCAGCGAACTCTAGTGGCAATGACTAGAACTAGTGACTTCTAGTTAATCAGAAGAATCACCTTTAGAACACAGTATAAGCACTGTGAATAAAAAGCATTTTAACAGCTATGAAAGGTACTCCACCTGTTAGTCCTCTTTCTTTAAACTTGTCAGTTGGCACAGCAAATACTGAAGTCATTTTAAATACTTTGCCAGTAGCCGAAGACGTTTTTATTCAGGTAGGGCTTTGGCATATAGGCTGGTCTGATGCTGAAGGGAGTTTAAACTGATTAGATACTGTTGGTTTCCTTGACTATTGTGTTTTTAGTTTTTATGTTATGGTTTAATTAAGATTTTGGTTTTAATCTGAATTTTATTGTTAGCTGCCTTGAGCACCAGATTTTGGCAGAAAGGCAGAATATAAATTAATTAAATACATCTTTATAAAGAAAAGAATAGGTCATAAACAAGCAACTCACCATCCTGGTGGCAACTGTCTCTTACGAAAACTTACCTTTAACACAGGTAACGAGATAATGTGTGTTCTGCATATAATTCCAGGGACATCCTAAAAACATGGGAGTATGAAGGCCAAGATCTTAATATACAAAAGAAATATGGAACAGTTGTTTTTTCCTGGAGACTACAGTTTTTTTAAAAAAAAACACCTTGGGATAGGAGGTTACACACAAAAGCAGGTTACAACGTACGCATGCCATAAGAGGCTACTTTTTAAAATGTTGTTACAAGTATTTAAAAACCACCCTCCATCCTTATAGATACCAGGGCAATATACAGTGGGCATGGCCATAGTCATACAGCTACGTTAAAGGGCCTGCTTGTAGGTTCGTGTTTCAAATATAAATGAAAATGTAGCTTAGGGTGCAATCCTGTCCATGTTTAGACAGAAAAAAGTCCTATAATTCCTACTGCTGGCTGGGGAATGCTGGGAGTTGTAGGTCATTTTTCTGTTGAAACATGCATAGGATTGCATTCTTAGTGGCTTATTTCAGAACAGAAACACCATTTTCAATTTTGAATGTCTCTTACCTCATTCCAGTAAAGCAGTGCCGTGTATGGTAAAAGTTTATCCAGGTTGATGGCCTCCAGGCACATTCTCCAATATAAAGCAGCTGAGTACATTGACAGAGAGAGAATATTGAATAAAGGCTTTTGACTACATCAAGTAGAATACTGTATGTTTCCTGTCATTGATTCCAGAACTCTATTCATTTATAGGGGGGAGAGGAAGGTCCTCCTTTAACAGCAAGATCAGGAAGAAGAAAATACCCAAAGACCAAAGAATATATCCAATGTTAAGGATCAACATGATTTTCCTTGGGTCCCTCAGAGGAAACAAGTGGGAGATGGAATGGCTACACTAGAGTTCTACTGGCTATATATGACCACTGCTCAAGTTCTGAGGTACAAACATGACAGAACAAGGTTTCAATCCCGCTTGATTGCAAGGTTGGGAAAGATAGCCCTTCCCCCCTATAACTGCAGCCTTTGTATTAGGAAAACTAACAGCATGGCCCTATATATGTCTATTAAAAAAAAATCCCACTGAATTCAGTGGGGCTTACTCTCAGTAAACTAGGTGTAAAACTACAGCCTTGGTGTAAGACGGGGTGGGCAACCCATGGCCGGCATACAGTCCTTCACTGCAGCTAGCCAAGCCGCAGGGAGCCCCATCCACTCTCCCTTGCAGCCCTGCTGGGTTGTGGGGAAAAGACTGCTTTTCCAGGGCTGCCATGCTTGCATGTACATGCACATGTCTATGTGTGCATGTGTCTGCACTTATATGTGTGTGCGCGCGCATAACCCCAGAGCTGCCACCCAGCACAACTTGCGACCCTTCGGGAAAAACAGTGCCTATCCCTGGTGTAAAACACGTAATGGCAGAGAAGCAGGCCTAAGAAAGCGAGACAGCACCTCTAACTTATTAATAGCAGCTATTTACATATAGTGGAAGAAGACAGACCCATTTTAATTCCGCTCTCAATGGGCTTCTCATTTAATTATGTGTGACACAAGAACAGACACGCCCCTGAATTGAGAGGCAAACAAATCCATACATACATGCTCCAAATAACTATGCCCGCTTTACTTCCAATCTGAAATAGTTCTAGAAATACCTACCAATGATAAATTCCTGTATCGGGTCAAATGTAAAACAAGTTGACATGTTTTCAGAAATCCACTGGATAATCTGTTAAAAGTCAGAAAACAAAATGGTCAATATAGCTTGAGCTCTGAAGATCTACAGCAAAAATATCAGTATCAAACCTACAGGAGGACTTGAAAGCCCTGTTCATTGCTTCCTCAGATCAAGCCTTCCCCAGCCAGGTGCTCTCTAGATGTGCTGGACTCCCATAATTCCCAGCGACCATGGCCATCTACCATTGCAATCTACTACTGACCAAGTCTAGGCACTGCAAACAAAGCAGTTTTTTCCTCCCATAATTCCAATTGCCTACTGGTCAACGCAGCTAGCTTTTAGAGCTCATTAAGGCTCCTTGAATCATTTTCAGCTTTCTGGTCTTTCCTTCAACCCATCTAGGTGAATTCTAGGGATGGGCGGATTCCCTACCTGCTGGTCTGGGTGGGAATCTACCTTTGGGGGGAGGCGATCCGTCCCTCCCCCCAGAATCCATCCAATCCAGCTCTGCTCCGTGGCAATCCTGTGGAGCCGGCCGCTGGGTCTGCATCACTGGCAATACGGCCAGCCACCATTGCCATGCCGTATCACTGGGCTAACTCCAGACGTAAATGGCGTCCACTACGCCATTTGTGGCCGTAAAGCTGTTAGGTTAACCTAAATGCAGCTGTAAATGCAGCCAGCCTGGATGGATGCCAGAGGGAGGTGGAGGTGAGTGCCCCATTCCACCACTGACTCCAGAGGCCAGATTCTTTGGAATACGGCTTCACTGGGGTCCATGGTGGAATTCTCCACCATCCCTAGGGAATTCTACTGTATTTGAATGTATTACATACATAACGGGTGAAATCCAACATGTCCTCCTTAGAGTAGACCCACTAAACTGAATGGGGCATTTCAATGGGTCTACTCCAAGTAAGACTTCCACTGGATTTTATTCAAGTAGTACAGAGTATATCCCTGGAATATTTTCTGGTTTTCCCAATTTCGCACCTATCCCAATCAGAATTGTGACTTTGTTTTGATCTATTCTAGGCTCAAACAAAACAAGTCAATTAAATCTCTTGGAACTAAATATTGTATGGGATGGGGTAAATACATCTGGAATAGGTGATTGCATTCTGGTTACTGCATACTTGATGTGCAGAATGGGGTATGTTACTCTAGCAACTATTTGCTTAATAAAAGGAACACTGCTTTTATATTTCTCTTGCAAGATGAATCAACACCCACTTTTATGTTGCATAATTAAAGAGATCATTATCCCACCTGGGTTTCCAACTCCATTGTTCTTCCGACATGTAGAAGCAAACAGTGCAGTGCAGCTAGCCTGTCGCTATCCAACTTGCTGTTCCAGAGGAATTCCAACAAGGCTTGCTTGTTCATTGCAATAGTAAAAATTTCTCCTGTGCTGCGATCCAAGACCATTGACTTGATAGGGGAAAGGATGGTGCTAGCATGCAAACTGCTAATTTTTGCATCCCCACCTGAATAGCACAGGATTGGAGAGAAGTAGTTCATGTGTGATCCAATACATTATGCATTGAAATATATAAATCCCCTTGTGCTGGACACATTATAATAAATGTTCTTCCAAACAAGGCCTTTATCATGCCACTGCCCTGCCTCATTCACATAATTGAGGGCCGGGGGGAGGCAGATTACATCTTCCACTGCTGCTTCTTTTTTTCTTACCATGCAAAATCTGTTAAAGAAAACAAGTCGGGATAGCAGCACCATGTCTTTTGGCTGTTTGCTCTAGTACCCCTTTGTCTGGAAGCACACTAGCGATTCTCTTCCAGAATTGATGGAGTTGCCGCTTTGTGAATGGTTTGTGGATAAAAGTTTTGGGAGTTATTTCAGACATCATACAACAATAAATCTAGCCAGACCCAACAATGGTGCGCCTTTCCATTTTTAAGAACACCCAAGACCAATTGTCTGCAATGAAATAATATTATTTCTTCTAACAGTCACCCACATGGAGATTCCTGAACAATGGACAACCTGCACAGCTTACACCAAGGCAGTTTTGCTAAGATTTGGCACTAACTGAGAAGTTAACCCATCACAACAAGCTTGTTAGAGAATTATCAAAGTAGGATCAATTTATAGAAATCTCTCATACATGTAAAACAGAGGGACAGAATCTTTGCCCAATGTCACAGTCATCATTTTGGAGAGATTTGTTCCAGCACTCCCGAATCTCATATATAGTATGTACTATAAATAATGACTCATTAGAATTCAAGCACTTTGTACTCAATTTGTTTATTGTGTTTAGCATTTCGTTTAAAAATCTATTTATATATTTTAAAAACCATACACGTCCACTTCAATTATGAACAATCACGACGTAAACAAGCGATGCAGACTTTCACCCAAGGATCAAATTCCATTTCACAGAAACTTTCGGGGGACCCCATTCCAGTGGTAAGTGAAGGCAAAGGGAGTGGGGCCAAATGCAGAAGGGGCAGGGCCAAAAATATAAGCATTTTCTTACCTTAAAGCGCTTCCTGCCAGTAAATACGCCTTAGGAGAGGCATTTCACCCTTTTAGAATGGGGAAAATACTGAGACTACCACTGTATACACTTACCTGGGACTAAGCCCCACTGAACTCAATAGGCCTTACTTCTGAGTAGGTATGTATAGGATTGCTCTGTAAAGCATGGAGTAATCTACTGGAAAGTCTCAGTAGATCTCCTTTTTGAAATTAATGGGACCTGCTCAAGAATGCTGCTATTTATAAAGCTTTGTACAGCATGGGTGAAATGCAAGGCACAATATACAGTGTTCTCCTACACAAGCTCCCCTGAAATGAACTAGTGCTATTGCACAGTTCCCATTTAATTCAGTGGCACTTGCACACAAAGTGTGTCAGTGAATTGTGCCCTTAGGAATCCTCTCTTGTCCATGCACTGTTTGGAAGTTATGATTGGAAATAGCAGCATCCTTGCCAACTTGCCTGAACTACCACGACTGGAGAGTTGGAGCAGGAAATTATGAAAGGACTCACATTATACACTGATTGGATGTCTTGAGGTTTAATGCTTTGGTTGTTGGGGTGGGGGGGGTGCTGTTTTTTTTTTAAAGCTCATTGTTCTTTTTATTTTGCACTATTCGTGCATGTTTTATTTCTGTACATGCATCTGAATGACACTGAATTAATTTTTATTAAGAACAACTTCTGCAGAACTGATTATTAGGAGTCCCACTGTACCTGCTAGAAAGAAGTTATAGCACATCAAGTCAGGATACCGAGTGTTGAGAAGATGCAGAAAGTGTCCAGGTAAATAGACAGCCACATAATAGTCTATTGTTGGTGGGTGTTTTGTTTCATCAACAATAAATTAAAAAGGAAATTTAAAAAGACATGTCAGTTTTGAGCACTTATTTATCCTTAGAATTCCAGTTTATTTGATAAACCTGGGTTATTCACAGCAGAGCTATTTGTAGTGTATAGAAATATTTATAGAAATATAGTACGCATGAATAATCTCATTAAAACCAGAATACTTGCATCCCCTCTATGTGCTAGCTTCATGAGTCTCAATTCAGTTCCCTTTGCAAGAAAAAAACCACCCCTATATCTCAGTGGCACAAAACACAAGACAATAATATTGCCACAGGA
Organism: Heloderma suspectum; assembly: GCF_057233095.1. NCBI lineage: Eukaryota > Metazoa > Chordata > Lepidosauria > Squamata > Helodermatidae > Heloderma > Heloderma suspectum. Next base: position 106,639,568 of record NC_139464.1, read on the forward strand.
AATAAGCTGCTTGGCCATGCAAGTTTTCCAAAGAAGCATGCAACAGTCTCATGACTACAGACAACTGAAGCTACTTGTTCCGCCAAATAGGATGGAGGCCAGCTTAGAGAATTTTCCTTATTTAGTAATCCAGCAGCTTGAAAAACATGACAAATCCATGTGACACATAAATAGGAAAATATGTCCATTTCTGCTATTCAGAATAGAACTACCACTCAAGTGGCTCAGATCTTAATGGTCTCTTACCTAAGAAAGCAGCAGAAGAAAGAGAGAAGCTTCAGTTTATCAACTTACCAAGATTCAAAAAAGACAGATCCTTCACTTCCAGGGTATCCATACTTTCCAACATAATAGTATATGTTTTACTATAACCTGAGAAGTGTAAGAGACAGGTGTTTTGATGTTCTACAAACACAAAGCCTGTTTTAAACAACGTTTTCTGGAAATGAATATAATACAAAAACTGGAAATCAGAAAACTCCATCTAAGCTAGATTTTGACCTTAAGTGTAAAATTTGCTTTTGCATTCATCTCTACTACTCCCAGTATTGTACAAGTGCTGATGAAAAAATGAGAAGGATATAATTCAATGAACTTGGTATGTGGACTACTCATTCTATTTCAGAAATCATGTACTGCCTTACTATCAGAGTGGCATGTCATTGCACCTCCTATTAAATTATAGGTACTTTTTTGAACAATCAACTTTATTTGGCCACAAAGTGTTTTTAACTGGCCATTAAGAAAAAGAAGGGCCTCAAGTATATATGCGCTAATATGTTCCATGTGTGAACATTATATTATCCTGTATCACAACAGAAGCTTCTTACATAGAAGAGAAATTTGACTCTGAGGAAAGAGTGGATGAAATGCTTTTTAGCCCAAATCTATGCATGCTACTCAGAAGTAAGGCCTTTTCAGTTCATTGGGACTCTCTCAGGTAAGGGTGTATAGGACTACAGCTTTAAGTCGCTAGAAGCAACTTTTCCCCTGCCACCTGCCTCACAGAGCACAGATCAACTTTGAGTTGCAATGTGTCGCTAATTATCATTCACTGAACAACCTTGATTTGTTCTTCAAATGAAGATTTTTATGTAATCAAGTACAATAGGAATCTGGTTCATATGTATGATCTGGTCTTAATGCACAGGCAACGTAGTCTGCAGAGAAGCAGCAACACAGAACTACATAGTACTTCTATTATTCCATACTATTACTGAAGGGATTCAATAGCAGGCCTTGGATGATATTCAACTAAGCAAGAACAGAAAAGGTAAATTTTAGCATTTAAACCAATGGTTCTATTACACAGCTAGATCTTATATATGCAATTATGGTCTTGTAGTATTTATGGATATTATATTATGATCTCACTCTGTATGTATTATTCATTTATATATGTTACTAGAAATTATATTTATATATTATTACCTATATACGTTATTTGAAACAACAGCAGAAAACCAATGAAGGTGTCTTGTGGAACCTTAATGTTCAGTACATTTATTGTGGTATTTATAAACCAAATAATAAATGAAAGCTTATGCCATAAGAAATCCACTGGTCTTTGTGTTGTCATATGACTTGTACTTATATTCCTGTATCTTGGTAAACGTACATCACCAATAACCCTCAAGTGGACAAATTCTAATTAACTGTCGCAAACTGTACTATTGGTGTCACACTAAAAACATTCCATGTACGTGTTGACAATGTGAAATACTCAGGGCACAATCCTATGGCTGCTAGTCAGTGGCTAGACGGCCATAGGATTGGTTGGTTCCTGGGAAACTACGTCGGAGCCCGCTCTCCAAGGCTGGTTCCCTGAGAACCGACCTCCACCATCTCCCACACCGCCTCATAGGCAGCACAGATTGGCCCCATGCTCCATGCTTAGAAGAGCAGCACAGAGCAGGGGACACAGGGCATTCCTGGGGGCGGGAAGGTCAGACGTGCCGGTACGACACTTCCTATGTGTTGTCCAGCCGCCCCTCCCCGTGCCCTGTGGTCCCACAGCCAGAGTAGGCCAGTAGGTTTGTCTAGCCGCAAAAGCAGGGTGGTGGGAGCGTGGAGGAGATGCACTCCTCACCACTTCTGCTCTGCAGTGGATAGGCGGTCGCCCCCGGGGTCAGAGGCGACCGTTGGTCCGCATAGGGTTTGCTCTCTCCATTGCGTAAGTCATATATACACACACGATAGTTCCTTTCATGAGTAGTCCAGTAGGTTTGAATTTGATTTCAGAAGCCAGTGAATTCAGGAATTTTTCTTGCAAGTTTTATGAAATCGTGCTTTTCCCTTTAGCGCTTTCCTGATGTACTTGATCCCTTACAAAATTATATTTCAATGTGGTTTGAAAAATTACAGTTGGGAAAAATCACAATTACAAAACTAAAACAAATGTGAAGACAGATAAAGAGGTTTGAGGGGGGAAAGATGAAAAAAAGTTACACTCCTATAACCTGCAGAATGAATGGTGCTCTCTAGAATACATATAGCGAAGTTTGTAAGACACATTAAGGCTGCAATCCTATATACCCTTACCTGGGAGTACATCCCTCTGAAATCAATCAGATTTACTTCTGAGTAGACATGCATAGGACTGCACTGTAATTATACCTTTATGTAGAAAGGACACAGAGTATGCCACTTCGCCAGGACTAACAGGAGCCAAACTACAACAAATGCATAAACTTCCTAAGAGAAAAAAAAATAGTGTTAAGAACTTGCAACGATAGGATTTCCACTTAAATATTCAATAAATTAAGTGATTAAAGTAGAGAGAAGAGGGCCACTTCCTTCCCTACACACACAACTGTAGGGCCAAGTTACCTTTCTGTAATGGTTTTATTAACAATATGAGCCACTTTCCTTCGCAGATTTAAAAGAAAACAGAGTGATGCCATGCATGTGCACACATCTCTCAAAAGTTTGGGCCTAGAGCCTATTCCATTTTTTCACTTCTCCAGATTCTTTCAGTCTTGGAAGCTGTGATTTGACAGATCTTTTTTAAAAGTGGTTTTGTAAAGCACACGCTCTTAGCGTAGATCACATTTGCAAACATTCCAGAACTGCTCTTGGACAGCCCTTCTTTTTGTTTTTCTATCCAAGATTATTGATCTTTTTGCATCTGTGTATGAGTTTGTGTGTTCTGTTGCTCTCTCTGTTTCACCTGCCGATCTGGGCCTAATTTCGGAAAATCCTGAGACCTGAGATAACACACTACATATCATACATTTTAAGTTTATGCTCTTTTGTTAGATATCTTATCTTTTTAATGCTCTTCATGTTTTATTGTATGTTTGTACAATATGAAAGCCACATTAGTCTCAAGCTGCCAAACACATTTCTCTCTATTTTACTGTATTTTTTGCCTAATGGTTAAGTTTTAATTGTGAATCACCTTGGGAGCCCTTATTAGGGACAACAGTAGAGACAGAGATGCCTTTATAAATTAAATTAGTAAGTATTGAAATTATTTTTATATGAGACAACTGTCATTTGTATACTTCTTACTGCTGACATCAATATAGTTGATATCAAGGCCTGCAACAGGTAGAAAACTATCTAATGATTGGAGAAGCCACTTTTCTGGTAGGGCATCAGCAAACAGTTTGTCTCCTGTAGAATAAAGCTAAATGTTGTGCATTTTAAAATAGCTGAATTGCTAGAAGATTACCGATGAATTGCAAACTAGCCTCCCTCAAAGGAATATAAGATGTCTTGCTGTAAAATACCAAATGATGAGCAACTGAAAAGGCTTAAGACATAATTAACCATTTGGAGATGTAAATAAGTAGAGCAGTAATGATTGCATTCGGGGGAAGACATAAACAGGTGCACAATGAATTCTGAACTTATGAAAACTAATTGGTAAGATGACCTCTTTACATACATGGTATGTAAAGAGAATGCTGAGTTAAAGCCCATCACTCAAGGTCAAGTGATTACTTGAAGGATGAAGGGTTTTAAGATTCAACAGCGAACATCAAGGCTGAAGAGATTTGGAATGTAAAACTTTGTTACTGTATTATTCAAGGTCAAATGTGTATGCACAGTTTTCACTGATCAATCAATGAGCAAAAGAAAACTGTATGAGATAATCAAAAAGCTTGATATACAGATGTCTAGAAGAATTTATATACTTAAGATTTAATTAGGAAGTTTTGTGTAAGGAGTACTTTTTCTCAAAGATAGAATTAAAATTAATTATATCTGGCCTGAAAAGTATATATTTAAACCTTTGTTGTATGTTTTAATGTTATGGAAATATTTTGGGAGTTAAGACTATGAGCCTAATTTGTGGGACTGCTAGACAGTATTAGCTATGAGGTAATCTCTGCACAGAAACTGTATTAAGTATGCTCTAATTTCGGAATGAGGTAGCTCCTTTACCATCTAGCGAGATGTTCACCAGGCCTGTTGAGAGCTGGATAGGAAACTTGGTATTTAGATGAAAGCTCTCCTTTTATTAAGACTAGAAATCTTTGATAACAAGTAATGCTTAAGAAACACTTAAAACTATTAAGATTTTAAAATCCTTAGCAATGCTCTCCTTATAATAGCAAGAAATATATTTATTTTTCTCAATATATTTGTTTTGCTATGCTCTATTGAGAATTTATATTTTTCAATTAAAATGGAAAAATGAACTCAGACGTTTTGCCTTTACTAATTAATGTTAGAACGAAAACAAAACTGAATCCAACCTAAAACAAATTTCGGTGTATCCTTTGTCTGAAGTGTATTAATCAGCTATAGATAGTTAACTGTCAGCTACAGTCTTTCTAGATACCGGAACTACAGATTCATAACATTTAGCAAAGTCCAAGCTTTGTTAACAGAAATCCCAAGCAAAAGAGTGCCCTTTTACTCAAAAGCATGAAGTTTCTAATCTTCCCTCTCTTAATCACACAGCTGTATATGTTTTTGTTCACTCCAGTAACAGAGTTTCTTAAGAGAAACACAACTATTTGCCCCCTTGTCTCAGTCCTCCCTAAAAGCAGCAGCTTCATTAAATACGGAAAAAGTATTAGTCACTTTCAGTGCAAGCCTCTACATCAGCCTTCCGCAAGATGGTGCCCTCCAGATCTTTTGAACTCTAACTCCCATCAACCCCCAGCCAGCATGGCCAATCGTCAGGGATCATGAGTTGTCATCCAACAACTTCTGGAAGGCACCAGATTGAGGAAGGCTGCTCTACACGTCTACTCAGAAGTAAGGCCCATCAAGTTCAATGAGACTTACTGGGTATACAATTGCAGTTGTATAGCTTTATTACATGGGAAGCTGCACAGGATATTACATTTCCATTTTTCCCAGCCACCCCCTACTTAGATCAGTTCAGAAACAGAACACATGCTAGATCTTCCTGTACTCACAAGATCTGTTGCAGCCATCTCTCATATGAAGCACCTTGTAGGAACTACCTTGGCCTCACCTCCTGTCCAGATTTAGAGAAGCTGCTTTCTGCAACCATCAGATTTGCTGCAGATATTTATTTATTTAAAACATTTCTATCCTGCCCTATATCATTAAAATCTCAGGGTGGCGTACCAGTGCTGCACATTTAAAGTCAGATGTGCACGCTTGAACACCCATGTGCATGCACTGGGGAAGTGTGGCTGAACTGGGAGCCCCAAAACGTACATTCTTCAGTGTTTTAAAGGACCCACATTTCATCCTCCCCACCCCCACCACTTCAGCCATACTTTATCTAACAAGTAATTGTATGTTTATAAAATATGAATCAATTTTTAAAGGCACCAGCACACTGTGTAGACAAAAAAGAACTCAAAAACTAGAGTAGCAAATTAACTCGGTTGTCCACCTTCACTGATGTGGATTACAGCTAATCCATACTGCACTATTTAGTGCAGTAGTGAAAGCACTGTACCATCAAATAATTTCATCCTCAAGCTTAGAGTATTAGTATAATATTTTGTGAGTTCTGGCAAAATATGCTGTTAGTAGTGGAAGTGGATTAAACAGCAACCCATTCCACAGAGAAAGACAGGATGATCACAGCTTTGAGAAAGGTTTGCTATATGAGTCTGTGTTAAGGTAGAACAGCGATTAAACACCCTTTTGTGTTTCAATTCGAAGGCACATCACTTTGAAATACACAAGCTGCTACTTAAAGTACTTTTGAATTGAGATACATATAACTGAACATATGTCATGCCTCACATGAGTTACGATGGCACACGTGCATTTAATGTGCTGCTCTTCTCAGAAAGATCTATGGAAGCAGTGACAGAGAAAGGAACATTTCCCTCCACTTCAGTGTAGAAGAGCATCAATTTAAACATGTATGTTATTTACAAGGTGCATTAGGTCGTACTCTGTATTTGTTCCCAAGTACTAGGAATACCTAAAAAGACTACGTTCACTACATGATGGCACAAGGACAGAAAGAGCGAAGCTGCAGGTAAAACTCAAAAGATTCCAGTAGACTGGGTCTATAAGGTAGTTTCTCATGTATGTATTACCTGTCTCACTGGTAAAAACCTGTATATTCAAAGGTTTAGGTATAATCTCTTGGTCTTGATAATAATTGTAATCCAAATTCACAGGTCTAGGAAGAAAAACCAGGAGTTAGTTACTTCTTTACCCCAAACCGTGACACCTTACAAGTCATGTAAATAACCAATGTGCAGGCTAAATTAGAACGGCAGTATTCAGATGCAACAAACTATGGCTTGTTATTAGGAGGCTGAGCCCTCCTTGCCTTGACACACAAAGGAATTGTTATCTTCTGCTTCTGATTTGCAGCAAAACAGTTTGCCATTTTGTCTGAATGTGGCAAACTATGGCTTGTGTTAACTATGTTCACCACCCCAAAATATAGTTTGAACCTTGTCTGGAGACCTGGTTTGATGTGGTTTTTCCACATTCTGACAAAATGGCAGCCTATGGTTTGTTGCAAATTAGAAGCAGACGTTATTTATCTCCTCCCCTTGTGCACAGAGAAGTACATGAGCCCAACGCTCACTGTGGTTCTCTCTTATAATGACAAATCACTGTTTGCTGTTATGTCTGAACTGAACCTTTAAGCGATGGGAGTCATCTTCCCCAACTCATACATCTTTGGTGAACTGGAAGCAGATAATACATTCGAACAGAACTATATTATTGCTGTATCTGGGAAAATGGGACATTCAGTGGCTACTTTGCATGTTGTTGGAATGGAAAACCAGTTCATAAATACCAATAAGGACATAGCACAACATTAATCTTTCATCACTATCTACTTGGCAAAGACCTATGTTAAGAATGGAACACTGGAGGAGAGAGACATGAAAGTAACAGGAGCAAGAAATATAAAAGGCATGCTGAGTATTGTCTAGTATGCCACTAGTGCTTAAGGAGAACCATTTTTATACACCTGGTCCCCTCTAGCATTCAATTTTCCATCAGTGGGAACCCAGGCAGAAAAATGAGAAAAACACAGTGGAGACCTCAATTGCTGTCTCCCAGGCTCAAGGTTACCACCTCTTTATTTGGAATAGAACCCAGCAGAACTTTACATGACATTTCTGCTCTAGCCATTGTTCAACCGGTAGCCATTTTGGCTTTAATACACTCACAGCCACTAGTGCAGGGATGAGGAAGCTTTTTTAGCCCAAGGGCCAAATTGACTCCAGACAAGCAGGTTGCAGGCTGCATGCTGGCAGTGGGCAGGGCCATCCCCATTGCTGACATGCACCCCCCCATATACACATGCACACTCACGCCCGCATTCCCAGTTGGGGAGAGTGAGCAGAGTCCTCTGAGTAGACACCTCAAGGAGCAGCTCCTTCAGGTATCAACTCAAACCAAAGGTAAGGAGGGGCATGGCTTAGGAAGGGCACATTCCAGTGGCCTTACATGCTGGATTAGGCCCACACGCCAGACATTCCCCACAGCTGCCCTAGTGAACAGGCTAATGCAAATAAAATGGAGTGTCCTGCATCTAAAATAAAGATGCAGGACAACTTTAACTAGAAGCCAAGCTTGTGGCCTATAAAATCATAGTACTGGGTTTGCAGCTGGAAGGCAAGAAAGAGAGTGCAACTCAGGGATAGTGATTTCCATGTGTATGTATTTCCCCCCCTATATCATTAAAATCTCAGGGCACCACACAGATAAAATCAATTTAAACAGTATAAAACATATTAAACCATTAAACAAGCTAGTACCAATTAAGATATAAAACAATAAAACAGTTAAAAGAGTGTGCTACTTTAGGGAATGCATTTAGCCCTCAAAGGCTTTGGTGAAAAGCCATGTTTTTACTTGGCGCTGAAATGAAACCAATGTCTGCACCAATCGGGCCTCTAAGGAAGGGCATTCCACAACCAGGGTGCCACATCAGAGAAAGCCCTCTCCCATATCCCACCATAGTGTATGTCTCTTACTGAAGAGACGCAGAGGAGGGCCCCTCCAACAGATAAATTATACATCATATAAAAGTGTGAAGGGGGCTCCAAGCAATGACCAGGGCCATGTGGCACACATTGACACAGACGTCAGGGCCTGTGGCAAGCCCCCAGTCATCGCATGACGCTTTCTTCATCCATTTAACACATAAAGGGGGGCTTGAGCTTTCGTCCCTCATGACCGCAGTATGGAAACAAGAGCTATTTTAGTAAAGACTTCGAGAATAATTTCTCTGAAAAGGAATTCCAGACAAACATTTAAAAGGGATTTGCCATAACCATGGGCAAGCTAGAGAAAAACATGTAATGCTCCAAGGCCAGAGTACTTTATCTGAGTCACAGACATTGCTGCCACACTCTCAGCCCCCTAAAAAGTACATCTTAGGTCACGTCCAGCTTTCTACGCAACACAGACAGCAGCTTTACCCAACCTGCTGCCCTTCAGATGTGCTGAATCACAGCCTTGCCCATGCTGGCTGGGAATTATATCTGGCAAGGACGTTTTGCAATTGATTTGGAGCTAAGATGTAGATATAGCAGCATATGAAACAGACATGTTCCTCTATACAATTTTCAACACCTCTGGACAAAAGCAGGTAGAAAACCACCTCACAAAAACTCACTTTAATCCTATGTTATCCAAGGAGATATCCAAAGGTGCTTCAAGCTGTTGAAAAACAAGGCAAAATACAGCTGTGACTATCCAACCCCAGCAGAGAGGCTGGTGTAACAATACTACTTCAGACACTTGTAGCTAGTTATAGGTGGTGGTGGGAGGAGGTGGGGTGGAATTAAACGAAAAGATGTTATTTACCAATAATCTCTGTGAAATGTTAAGAACAGTAAATCATTAGAATATGAAACAACTGAAAGGTCTCTTTCTATATCCTCCTTCTCTCTCTCCTCCTACTCTAATTCCTCTTCCTTAGTCAATTCTTTTACCTGCCTAGGAATGCTCCTATCCATCACAGGCATTCTAAAAGGTCTAGGGATTTACTTAGCAGCAGTAATTATGGGTTAGAATTTGGTGCAGCAGAGCAGTAAAGCAACTGATGCATTACAACGGCAGTTACATCCTTATCACCATAAACACAACACAAATTTTATTATTGCATTCTTCAATATAACTATATGCTAGAAAAAAGCTAGGTAATGACTACCTAAACTGATTCTGTCCATGATATTGGTTCACAATAATCAATACATTTTGACATAAAATACAGTATCTCTGTATTTTACATGAAGTAAACTTTAATAAAACTATTGTCAACCAGGACTTATTTAACCATTGATTAAATGAAATTAACCCTTTGATTTCCATTTCCATGGTATTAATAGTTTTGCTGCTTGACATCATCCTTTGATCCATTTTGCTTCAGATAACCCAATATTATAACCAATTAATACATAGGTACTCTTGCTTCTTTGAATGCAGCACTTTTCAATGGAGCCAGGTCAAAAATTCAACTGCAAGTCATTATGTGCCAAAGTAATCAAACAGCATGTGCATGTGTGAACCAGGGTCTAAAGATGCAAAGAGCTCTGTGCACAAGTCAGCCCTAAATCTGCAAAAATTATATATTTTGACAATATATTTGAACTAGCTTGGCAGGAAAACTTACTATTAGTTTGAAGTTTTTATCAGGATAAAACTGGATACAGTGTAATATGTCCCTTGATTCCTACAACAAAGAAAAGCATTAATCAGCATACATTTAGACCCTTGGGGTCTTGGCAAATTGATAGCCCAATACCACCTTGGCTAAGATAATGGAAACATGATAGTGGAGAGGATCATTGGATGGGAGAGAGTTTAACTGCTCTTGTGCTCATAACTGTCTCCTGCAAATGTACTCCCCAACACCAGTTTTCTTTCCAGCCAAGCTCATTTCTGGAAGCAGAGTCCAGCTGTGAGAGAAACTTATAAAAACCTACTTGGAGGCATTTGCATAAAGAGGAAGAATTAAACACCTCCCTCCCAGCCACCAGTTCTCCTCTGCAAAAACCTCCCCTAAGCCCCTGAATCAGCATCACAAGGGAGGGACAGGGTTGGGATCTCCGGGTTTCTCCTTGTAATGTCCAGTGCTGACCTTAGAAGCTCTTCATTGTAAGAGTTGACCCTTCTTTGAACATATATCCCCTGAAGCAATAGACAAAGCAAGCATAAAAACTCACCACAACACAGCTTTGTTACATCCTTCCTTCCGCCTCCAGACTATCTACCTTTTGTCTGTAAATGCTTATAGTTTTGCTTACCATAAAACATTGTTCTCCATTTCACAAGAGGAAACCTTTTTGCGGGTGTCAAAGCTGCTTCCCACTGGTTTTTTGGCACAGACATCTTAGATCAATTGTAAACTCTATCTTAGGTCAGAGTCTCTTGAAAACTCAGAATAGCTCACCGTTTCTGGTGTTTACGTTATGGTCTTCTAGCCATTTCTGTATTTTGCAAGAGATTTCAATAGGGCTTTAAGTTTTGTGCCTGCATAATTTTTTCAATTGGGACTAGTGATTCAATCAGCAATTTCATTTCATTTACTTTATTACTATACTGCCCCATAGCTGAAGGTCTGTCAGTATCAGTAATAAAATCAGTATCAGAAGCAGTATGCCTATGTACACCAGTTGCTGGGAAACATGGGCAGGAGGGCGCTGTTGCACTTGTGTCCTGCTTTTGAGTTTCCTGTTGACAGCTGGTTGGCCACTGTGTAAACAGAATGCTAGACTAGATGGACCCTTGGTGTGATCCAGCATAGCTCTTCTTATGTTCTTATGTACGGATGTATGAAAGTGACTTACCTTTCTGCGGATTATGCTGATGCTGGGGGGGAGGCGTTCCGTCCCTCCCCCCTGAATCCTGGCCGGGGGGGGAGGCACTCCATTCCTCCCCCCCAGAATCCTGGCTGGCCGGCCGGCTCTGCTCCGCAGGGATTCTGCGGAGCCTCCGGCCACTGGCTAGCAGGGATGCAAATGGTGGCGGCCATAGCCGCCGCCGTTTGCGTCCCTGCAGTCAGCCGTGATAGGCTACGTAAATGTTTACGTAGCCTATCACGGCTGATTTAAAAAAAACAAAAAACACGCATATGAAAATGGCGGCACCCATGGGCGCTGCCATTTGCGTTCTTTATTTTGGCACATCTTAGTCTACGTAAACATTTACGTAGACTAAGATGGCAAAAATAAGGGGAATGCAAATAGCATAGACGCTACGCTATTTGCATTCCCCTTATTTTCACCACCTTAGTCTACGTAAATGTTTACGTAGACTAAGACGTGCCAAAATTAGGAACGCAAATGGCGGCGCCCATGGGCGCCACCATTTGCATACGCATGTGGTTTTGTTTTTTAATCAGCCATGATAGGCTACGTAAACATTTACGTAGCCTATCATGGTGTTTTTTTAAAATCTAGCCATGATAGGCTACGTAAATCTTTTACACAGCCGATCACATTTTTTGTTTGTTTTTGTTTTACCTGGAAATGGCAGCGGTGGCAGCCGGTTGGAAGACCGGCCGCCGCAGCTGCCAGGACAATCCGCCTAAGTCCCGTCCCGGGGGGGGGGGGGGGCGTTCTGCCACTGATTTTGGGGGGCCGAATGCACTGGCATTCGGTCTCCCCAAGATCCGTGGCGGAACTTTCGTACATCCCTATTCTTATGGCAGGAAAATTCCGAGCAAGAGTACAATGTGGTTGTGGTGCATGCCAGACAGCTTTTGAATATTCAAGCCGCAACTTGTTCAGGGAGTTGAACAACCTTCGCATAATCCATGGCCTGTTTTAGGGTTATGCAAGGGCTGTTTAACCCTCACACAAACCACCCCTGCCAAGTTTGGATGACAAAACAAGCTGCACTTGAGGCTTGAACATTTAAATGGCCATCTGCCTGCACTGCAGCCCACCATGGCTTAAATAAGCCATGGTGGGCTGCTCAATTGTGTGAACAGGCCCTCTCCTGTATAACCTTCTTAAACATGGTCTTGATCAGTGGCTCCGTATAATTTTAAGATAGATGCCAGAGTCAGATGGCTGGGCACCCTAATCTTATCAATCTGCAATTACGGCAGTGATGATAGCATTGGGTAGATTTCTGGTAATGGTATGTTTCTTTTTTTTCCTAGAAAGGAGGCTTCTGTAGAATTTTGCAGCATCTACATTTAATTTGCTACAGGGCTCAACTACAGAATCAGTTCCCAATACCAGAGCCCAGAATTTGCAGCTCAGTAATACAGAATGCCTTTCCCTCACCAGTGTGTAGCCATATCTTTCTCCTGCTCACCTAGGATTAAATACCAGAGCATTAAGGACAGATAGCATTAAAACTCTAATTTTGATGGGCTTTTTAATACCTTTATTTATTTCTATCTATCTCTCATACTTCTCTGTCTCTTATAATTAAAAATATTGCAACTAGTTTAAGGTCAATTATGTTATGTATGTTATCAAGGGAACAAAATATTCCATATGTTCAACCTCTGGGACAATGTAGAATAGTCTTTGTTCCAACATGTCCCACTGGACCCAAATGAAATCATCAGCGATTCTCTCTCTTGAAAGCTGGCTTGAATTTTCAATCATCTAAAAGAGAAGGAAATGAGCACTAATTAGGAAAACATGGACCGTAGCGTGTGTCAAACCAAGTAAGTTCCAGACCTGTTCAGACCATACTCCCTTCCAGAAGCTCTAGACATGCAGTGAGATCAACAGCAGTCTCAAATTCACATGCTTCTTTCCCCACTATCTTCAGCATGTAGAAAAGACACCTGAATTGGATGATCTTGTATCTAGTTAATCAGCATAACCAGGACCTCTACTAATCCCCGAAAATAAGATTGGGAGAAAGTTCTTCACCAGTCCCTCTGCATGCCGCTTGGCCATCCCCAGGTTGCCAACTTGTACTCTGCAATGGGTTGGTTTTGGGCCACTAGTTACTGATCTAATCTGCAGTACATTGTCCACATAATTATCATTTTAGAATATTATCAAAAACTGCTTAGAAAAGATCACTATGGAAAGAAAACAAATTTTCAGAAGTATGCTTTGAACTCACAACCCAACCAACTCCACTTGAACAAAAGCATTTAATTAAAAGTTTAAGCTTCTTACCACTTTGTGTCCTTCTCTGACAACTCTGATGTTAAATTTTTCAACATCTTAAATTCAAAAACAATGTCATTTTGTGACTTTTTTATATAATACACAAACAAGCTGTTAGTCAATTAAAAGTTTGTTCTGCTTCTAACCAATCAGCCCTTCGGTTCCATACATTTGTGCCAGGATATTTGCATGCAAGAATGTCCTGAAGTGGCACGATGCTGCTGTATTCTTGAGTTTTTGTGAAACTTGGATAGTATATTTAGCACCACATTCTAAGTCTCTGTGCTGTTGCAAAATGTTCAGCACATCAATATAACATGGTATTTTGGAAAGAGGTGATGAAAATAAAGGTTTTGGTAAAAACAGTTTGAAACAAAACACATTAGGCCAAGACAGAAATCCCCTGGTCTGAGAATTTTCCATTTTATTCTTCAACAACACACTAGGGGTTCTTGAGGTGTTCCCTAGATATTACTGTAGAAGGATTTGCCTGTGCCCAAAGAGCTCCACAATAACTTCACAAATCCTGGAGTTTTAAAAGCAGTTTAACAGGACAGCTTGCTATCTGCACAATTTCTGCATCTTGATGGGAATTTGCAACTATCCTACACCTATTTAATTTGATATAAATCATCACGTATGCTTGTACATGTGGTGTATGGCTGTCATACCTTATCGCCACACACAGCAATTTATGATTCTACACAGAAGTGATTGCAAAAAGCAAGATTAGGGGTGTGTGGGGGAGGGGAATTCCTAATGTAATTTTATGCAAACAGCAATTAGGATAGAACAATGGCTGAACCACACAGAACTATTGCCATGTTTCATCCACAAAACTCGATGCTCTTTCAAATACCACAGGAGGTTCTTGGAAGAACAGGAAATTGAACAATGAACTCCCACAAGCAGAGATATCTGTGTATAAACACACCACTAAAACGTCACCTATTAGGACTGATATTTCAAACTTTTTCTTCTCTCCCTCTTCCTAAAAGGGATAGTTTAAAAAGAAAAGAAGAGCAAAGAAACATACACAAATCCCCCCAGATCACTTACATATCATATTTAGGTCATAACACTTTTAATTAAACAGAAAACACTATAGATCATCCACTCAACTTGCAATCAAAATGTACATGCAATTGAAATGTTTGTAAAATGCTTACATTTATCTTCTGAAATGAGTAAGAGACAGCTTTCTGGAAAAGTATTTGTTTCTGCAACTGGATATAGAAACTGTAAAAGGAAATTGTTCAGAGACAACAGATGAACGAAATCTTTGCTGTGGCAGCTAGACAGCTGGCTAATGGTGTACTGTATAGTATAATTGATGTAATGATAGCATTATTTTAAGTCACAAACTATATTTAAGATAGAAACCAGGCTTCATTTCACTTTAGCACAGGCAACAGAAAACCTGGCAGCTATTACTACATACCAAATTATTGTTCTATATGAAAGGATCAATGGAATCACTTACTTGCACTCTAATGCAGCTATCCACGGCCTTTAAAACTTTCTCATTATTAACTGGATGAATTTCAATTAGCAAGGTCAGACATTTAGACACTGGGAAAAAAGCAGAATCAAGTCAACATTAGTATGTTGTTAGTAAATTATGTCCTACATCCATATAAAAGTGTGCTAAAGTTGTAAGTACCTGGTTGAAATAGAAGATTTAGTCTTTCTTCCTTTGTTGGCTGAAGAAAAGTGACTGCTAATTTAAGAAAAAGGAATATTGAAATTGTAAGTGTTAAATATTGAATCCTATAAGTATTCAGAGAATCATAGAATAGTAGGGTTGGAAGGGGCCTACAAGACCATTGAGTCCAATCCCCGGCTCAATGCAGGAATCCAAGTCAGAGCATCCCTGACAGATGGCTGTCCAGCCTCGTCTTGAACACCTCCAGTGTGGGAGAGCCCGCTACATCCCTAGGTAATTGGTTCCACTGTCGTATTGCTCTAACAGTCAGGAAGTTTTTCCTGATGTTCAGCCGGAATCTGGAAAGAACTATAGGGAAGTGGTCAATTCGTGTTTTAAAAACACAATATTGGTTGGGGGAAGATTATCCAGAAGTAATACTTAAGAGCCCCTTCATGGATCACTGCCTTGTTGTGGCGAAGGGGCTTGCGTAACTCAGTGAAGCCATAAGCTATGCCGTGCAGGGCCACCCAAGACAGACAGGTCATGGCAGAGAGTTCTGACAAAATATGGTCCACTGGAGAAGGAAATGGCAACCCACTCCAGTATTCTTGCCAAGAAAACCCCATGGAACGTATCACAAGGCTAAAAGGTATGACGCCGGAAGGTGAGACCCTCAGGTCGGAAGGTGTCCAATATACTACTGGGGAAGAGCAGAGGGTATTTCCAAGTAGCGCCAGAAAGAGTGAAGCGGCTGGGCCAAAGCCGAAAGGACACTCAGCTGTGGATGTGTCTGGCGGTGAAAAGAAAATCCGATGCTGTAAAGAACAATATTGTTTAGGAACCTGGAATGTCAGATCAATGAATCAAGGTAAGCTGGAGGTGGTCAAACATGAGATGGCAAGATTGAACATCGACATCTTGGGAATCAGCGAACTAAAATGGACAAGCATGGGCGAATTTAATTCAGGTGACCATCATATCTACTACTGTGGGCAAGAATCCCTTAGAAGAAATGGAGTAGCACTCATAGTCAACAAAAGGGTGGGAAAAACAGTACTGGGGTACAATCTCAAAAATGATAGAATGATCTCAGTACGAATCCAAGGCAAACCATTCAACATCACAGTCATTCAAGTCTATGCCCCAACCACTGATGCCGAAGAAGCTGAGGTTGATCGGTTCTATGAAGACCTACAACACCTTCTAGAACTAACACCAAAACAAGATGTCCTCTTCATCGTAGGGGATTGGAATGCTAAAGTAGGAAGTCAAGAAATCACCGGGATAACAGGCAGGCATGGCCTTGGTGTACAAAATGAAGCAGGACAAAAGCTAATAGAGTTTTGCCAAGAGAACACGCTGATCATAGCAAACACTCTTTTCCAACAGCACAAGAGACGACTCTACACATGGACATCACCAGATGGTCAATATCAAAATCAGATTGATTATGTCCTTTGCAGCCAAAGATGGAGAAGCTCTATACAGTCAGTAAAAACAAAGACCTGGAGCTGACTGTGGCTCAGATCATGAGCTTCTTGTTGCAAAATTTCGGCTGAAATTGAAGAACGTTGGGAAAACCACTAAACCATTCAGGTATGACCTCAATCATATCCCTTATGAATATACAGTGGAGGTGAGGAATAGATTTCAGGGATTAGACCTGATAGACAAGAGTGCCTGAGGAACTATGGACAGAGGTCCGTAACATTGTTCAGGAGGTAGCAACGAAATCCATCCCAAAGAAAAAGAAGTGCAAGAAAGCAAAGTGGCTGTCTGAGGAGGCTTTACAAGTAGCTCACAAAAGAAGGGAAGCGAAAAGCAAGGGAGAAAGGGGAAGATATATCCAACTGAATGCAGAGTTCCAGAGAATAGCAAGGAGAGACAAGAAGGCCTTCTTAAATGAACAATGCCAAGAAATCAAGGAAAACAACAGAATGGGAAAGACTAGAGATCTCTTCAAGAAAATTGGAGATCTCAAGGGAACGTTCTGTGCAAAGACGGGCATGATAAAGGACAAAGAAGGCAGGGACTTAACAGAAGCAGATGAGATTAAGAAGAGGTGGCAAGAATACACAGAAGAACTATACAGGAAAGATCTGAATGTCCCTGATAGCCATGATAGTGCGGTCACTGAACTTGAGCCGGACATCCTAGAGAGTGAAGTCAAGTGGGCCTTAGGAAGCATTAGTAACAACAAAGCTAGCGGAGATGACAGTCTTCCAGCCGAGCTATTTAAAATCCTAAAAGATGATGCTGTTGAAGTGCTGCACTCAATATGCCAACAAATCTGGAACACTCAACAGTGGCCACAAGACTGGAAAAGGTCAGTTTACATTCCAATTCCAAAGAAGGGCAATGCCAAAGAGTGTTCAGACTACCGCACAATTGCGCTCATTTCACATGCCAGCAAGGTGATGCTCAAAATCCTACAAGCTAGGCTTCAGCAGTATGCGAACCGAGAACTACCGGAAGTACAAGCTGGGTTTCGAAGAGGCAGAGGAACTAGAGATCAAATCGCCAACTTTCGCTGGATCATGGAGAAAGCAAGAGAATTCCAGAAAAACGTCTATTTCTGCTTCATTGACTATGCTAAAGCCTTTGATTGTGTGGATCACAACAAACTCTGGCAAATTCTTAAAGAGATGCAAGTACCAGACCACTTTACCTGTCTCCTGAGAAACCTGTATGAGGGTCAAGAAGCAACAGTAAGAACCAGACATGGAACAACCGAGTGGTTGAAAATTGGGAAAGGAGTACGACAAGGCTGCATATTGTCACCCTGCTTATTTAACTTATATGAAGAGTACATCATGAGAAACGCCGGGTTGGATGAACCACAGGTCGGAATTAAGATTGCCGGGAGAATTATCAACAACCTCCGATATGCAGATGATACCACGCTAATGGCAGAAAGTGAAGGGGATCTAAAGAGCCTCTTGTTGAGGGTGAAAGAGGAGTGCAAAAGCTGGTTTGAAACTCAACATTAAAAAAACTACGATCATGGCATCTGGCCCCATCACTTCCTGGCATATAGAAGGGGAAGAAATGGAAGCAGTGACAGATTTTACTTTCTTGGGCTCCAAGATCACCACAGACGGTGAATGTAGCCATGAAATTAAAAGACGCTTGCTCCTTGGGAGGAATGCTATGGCAAACCTAGACAGCATAGTAAGAAGCAGAGACATCACCTTGCCGACAAAGGTTCGTCTAATCAAAGCTATGGTTTTCCCAGTAGTAATGTATGGCTGTGAGAGCTGGACTATAAGGAAGGCTGAGCGCCGAAGAATTGATGCTTTCGAACTGTGGTGCTGGAGAAGACTGTTACGTGTCCCCTGGACTGCAAGGAGGTCAAATCAGTCCATCCTAAAGGAAATCAACCCTGAGTGCTCATTGGACGGACAGATACTGAAGCTGAAGATGAAATATTTTGGCCACCTAATGCGAAGAGAAAACTCTCTGGAAAAGACCCTGATGCTGGGAAAGACTGAAGGCAAAAGGAGACGGGGACGGCAGAGGATGAGATGGCTAGATAGTATCACCGATGCAATGAATAGGAACTTGAGCACACTCCGGGAGAGAGCGCAGGACAGGAAGGCCTGGCGTGCTATGGTCCATGGGGTCACGAAGAGTCGGACACAACTGAGAGACTGAACAATACTTAAGAGAGTACTTTGAATACAAAGAACTATAGGGAAGTGGTCAATTCGTGTTTTAAAAACACAATGTCTGCATTCAAAATAGCAGCATTTAGGCAATATAATGATACAGTTGTAGGAATAATGATGCAATTATCGAGATCCAATCAATCTTCATAATTATACAAAAAAACTTTAATGGGGAAGCGGCCATGGGAGCTTACCCAACAATGTCTTTTCATTGTTGACTGAGCAGCTGATCACGTGTAGATCTTTTTCAAAAGTATATAAGTGCTAATGAAAACAGAAACTTTGGTTAAAATGTATATTATCTAAGGCAGGGATCTCCAACATGATGCCCATGGGTACCCAATTTTCCCCCCATTAAAAAAAAATACACACATGGATTTGTATGAAATGCATACAACGTTTTGCAATTATATACGGGCTTCAACAAAACAGTCAGTGTGGTGTAGTGGCTAGAGTGTTAGACTGGGAGTCAGGAGATCTGGGTTGTAGTCCCCCCTCGGCCATGGAAGCTCACTGGGTGACTTTGGGCCAGTTGCAGACTCTCAGCCCAACCTACCTCACAGGGTTGTTGTGAGGATAAAATGGGGAGGAGGAAGATTATGTACAGTGCCTTGGGTTCCTTAAGGAGGAAAAAAAGCAGGATATAAACGTAATAAATAAATACATAAAAGTGGACCAAATATGTAAATGTATCCATTTGAAGGTGGCGTCTATATGCCACCCTTTCTAATACTGAAAACATTGCAAGGCCCTCAATCCATTGCATTATAAGAGGTGAGCGTTTATCCTTCCAATGTTGTAATATCAGTCTTTTAGCTATCAGAATAGTGCAGAGAATCCATTTACGCTGACCATTTGTTAATTTCCATGAACCAGATAAAGAATTTAAAAGAGTGTGTACATCAGTGAATATTAAAGCCTATTCCAGTACAGCATTTTTCTGTGTAATAACCTCCCTGCAAAAAGAAGCAAGTACTTGACACTGCCAAAACATATGTTTAAAAGAAGCATTAGCTGTATTGCACTGCCACCAATTAGCTGAATTAGACAATCCCTTATTAAAGAGACGTCGCAGTGTCCAATAGATACAAAGCAATTTTTTTTTGCTGAATAAGACGCAGCCTAAGATCCATAGACCCAACAGGTAGATACCAAAATGGCAATTCACTGATTAGGCATTTTGTAGCGGTGCCCACAGCAGTATCTCAAATTCCCAAATGCGCCCACGGGTCCAAAAATGCTGGGGACCCCTGATGTAAGGTATATTTCAGCACTTTAAAATACTGAGGACATTCTATAAACAAGCAAAAGACAGCTGTTAACTCTCTCTATATATATTTCTCTTCCTCTATGTTCTTTCTGTTCAGGCACGTTAACCTCCATACAATCGGTTAAAGTAAGGAAAACTATCCCTACCCCTTCTAAACTAGTTTCTTTGTAGTACATGCCTTCAGAATCATGCATTTTTTGTGCTATAGTAACATAGAGAAGATAGCTTATTTACTATACTATATCAACCTATACCACCATTATTATCTACTAATTATGGAGCTAATTATTCTGGAGCTCGGCTTTTGCAAGGGGAACTTTGAAAATATAATGCAACCCAACGGGGCTCATTGCTCCATTACTTGCATTAGATTTTCAAAGTCCTCCTTGCGAAAATCAGGGGTGGGCAGAAATCCAACCCCCCGCCAAGGACTGTGTTGCCCCCACAGTCCTTGGCGAGGTGTGTGTGGATTTTACACGCGCGCGCGCACGCGCGTGCACTGGTTTCCAGATTTTTTTTTATTTACCCAAAATTACCCTGGGGAAATTTTTTAAAAGGGGACCCAAAGACTTGTCTGCAGCTAAGTTGGGTCTGCTGCCAGGTCCCTTGGGATGCGGGATGAAGGACTGAGGGGGAGGGAGGGGCGGGAAAATAAGCTACCCATAGTAGCTTATTTGCCCGATCATGTGATGGGCACAGGCTTAAAATGACATCCGAATGCAGCCTTTACCTTGTAAAAAGTCTTGACAAGTCTTTTTTCTAGTAGTATGACTTTAGAGATGGCCAAACTGTTTTTTACTCCCTTCTCAATACATATATGGCGAATTAGGCTTACCTGGTTTTTTTGGCTATTGGGATCGTACAACCCAATATAGGTGTGTCCTTGATTCTCCTGTAAGGGAAATTAATTAGCCATGAGTACATAAAGTTTTTAAAACATTAACTCTCTCACCATCCATAATAATATAACCCTCTAGGATTGCCAGCAGTTTACTGTTCCTGTGTCTTTAACAGCTTGACACAGGGAAATTTAGCAGGTGATGTTTTTACTATCACGCACTGGGTTTGGACAACATAACTCACGATGCGTTAAATAACCCATGATGGTTTATTTAACCTACCATGGGTTATCTTGTCACCTGTCAGGAATTGTTTAACCCACGATGGCTTATTTGGCCAAAATAACCCACTCCGATAAGCCATGGTCTGTGTCATCTGGAGGGCACCGTGGGTTATTTTGGTTGCCTAGAGTTGTGCTGCAAGATCAGTTCAGTTCACTGCTGCTCTGCTCCTCATGAGTGTTCTCTCTGTAATGGAAACAACTTACATGGGCTATTTCAGTAGTGTCAATGGGGGGAAATACTCAATTGGGAACACTTTAAATTGTTTAAGCCAGCAATGTCTATGGGAAGAAATACGCTTTAGCGAAAAAGCACTATAGCGCTTTAGTGAAACAACGCTCCAAAGCGCACTACTGACACTGGGGAAAACACAAAGAATCGGTGAAAAAAAAAGGGTTGCAGGGTTTTGAGGGGGCATCAGGTGCCTCCCAATTAGGGGAGGCTGTGTATGATGTTTGGTCCCGATCCTGCAAAATTCCAGCTCTTTAGAGCCACCCCCTACCCGTTAGGGTGATGCTGGAAGTGCTGAATTAAGCTACTGTACTTCACCCCATTTCTCTCCCTTCTCATTGGGATATTGTGGAAGGTTAAAACAGGCTGCTGCGATGTTGGCAATGAATGAAACAGTGCCACTGCTCAGGCAGGAAGGCTGCAACATGACAGGGGGTGGGGGATGACTCAGTTTACGCACAGCAGCTTAATAAAGCTACTGTGAGTAGCTCATTAGCCCTCTCGTTGGCGGGGCATGGTGGACTTTTTCAAAAATAAGCTACTGTGAGTAGCTTATTAAGGCACCATGGCTTAACGTTACATCCAAACCCGCCTATGGAAATAAAGCAACAGGAAAAGCTTCAGCTGCACACAAACACACACAGACCCTGCTCCTATACCCTTATTGCCACCTGGCATACAGAAATTAAGCAGATGGGTTTTTTCTCCATGCCAAGAAAAAAAGACATGTTTAATTGCTGCATATCAAGACGCTGTTGAGGGCACAGGTGGAGAGCCAATAAGAAACTGGCAATCCTGTCATGCAGACTATTTGGAGAACTAGCATAGGTTGTGCACAGTCGCCATGTAACTAACTGGCACATCCAATCCCTTATCAGCACATCTGAGCCCTAGCTAAAAAAAAAATGAACATGTACATTTAAGTGCACTCACTGTAGGGAGTGGCCATGCCTCAATTTATTGAGCACATGGCCAGTGATTTGAGGGGGGGGGGAAACTAGAGCAGAGTGGTAGAGAACATCTCTGTATGTATGTATTTAGGTCCCAGGTTCAATGCCAGTATCTCCAGTTAAGAAGGCTCTCAGGTAGCAGTTGATGGGAAACACCACAGCATGAGACAAAGGAGATGCAAGGCAGTCACTGGTGGGACGGTTCCAGGCCAGTCCATGTTCGGCAATGAAACTGCCTTAGC
Source organism: Heloderma suspectum (assembly GCF_057233095.1). Classification (NCBI taxonomy): domain Eukaryota; kingdom Metazoa; phylum Chordata; class Lepidosauria; order Squamata; family Helodermatidae; genus Heloderma; species Heloderma suspectum. The sequence goes on from NC_139464.1 coordinate 106,662,209, forward strand.
GGTCCTGGTTGCCAATCTGATCTAGTGGCTTTTGACACTATAGATTAGCCTTCCCCAACCTGGAGCCCTCAAGGTGGGTTGGACTACAACTCCCATCATCCCTGGTTTGGTCCCAACCAGTTGTGGCCCAAATTATGTGAAGGACAGCAAATTGGGGAAGGCTCCTAGCAGCAATCGCCACCCAAGAGAGTTGGGGGAACTGCTTTCAGTGGTTCTCCTCCCCTCTGCCAGGTCAATGCCAGAGGGCAGAACCATGTGACCGCTACTGTAACCCAAAAGACTTGATCTGCGAAATACTTAAAAGTTTTCTCATCTCCCATGCTTTTCTGCCCCTGCTTGTAACCACTGGGAGAAAACGTTCAGTAGCTTGGAGTGCTGTGGCATCACTGTGTTGATGAGAACCAACCAGGCCTAGACCCAGTTTTGAGGGACCCTCAACGAAGTGCCCTCTGGTGGACCTGCTCCAATGCTGGTAGGCTCCCAGCAGGCTTACCTGAAAAAGGGTGTGTGAAACCGTGCTGGGCAGCTGCCATTTTACTTTCCCCCAATGCTCTGGATTGCCACTACTTCAGGGCCATTGTGGAAAGCTAAAATGGCAGCTGCGCATCACTGTGTAGAGTAATAGTTTTAAAGGGAAATCCAGGCAAGGAGTCAGTGATGGGCTCTGGGATACTGGCAGCTGGCCAACGGTGTTGCTTGCTGGGCCCAGCAACAGCCAGCTATATTTTTCCTTTTCATCTAATCCAGGGACAGTGGTTCCAGAGCTGGCATCAAAGGTAGGCAAGGTTGGGTCTGCCAAGTGCCCACACCCCAGCAGGGAGTCACTGACAAAAGCCCCCAAACCTATTACGCCTCTTCACACTGCGAGCTGCTTGTTCACCTGCATCTCATTCTGGACCAGACAACAGCGGTGGTGAGAAGAAAGAGCAGTAGATTTTAGTCAGGTTTACAAATCACCCACCTCTACAAAAGCTTTCAATACTAATGCATTTTGATGGTGAAGGGCAGATAGGCCAGCTGAAATAACCATGCACTCAAATACTCGCAGCACGATACTATGCATGTTTACGCAGAAGTAAGTCCCACTGTGTACAATGGGGCTTATTCCCAGGTAAGACTGCAGCACAAAATATGCTAAAGAGAAGGACCTTATTGACTGTGACAAGTCCAAAAAAGGATTGCAAGAAGAAGATTAAGTCAGCTTTGTACATTAAGGTAAAGTAGATAATTAGCTTTGTATTGATCTGTAAGTCACCCTAGGGACTTTTTGTGGCTGAAGAGCAGGGTAAAAATTATTCAGATACATAAACTGTAAACAAAATTATACCCCCCCAATTTTTAATTAATGTGACCTTCTATTTTCAGTCCAAACTTAAAAAATGAAATTCAGTGAAGAGAGGGACACACTTATTGTTTGTTATAACACATGGGGTTCTGCACACTCATTTTCTGGAGTTGTATTTCATTAATGCAAATACTGGATCCTGCAGCCAATGGGTGAGTTCGCATGATCATGGAGGGAAAATAAGCCACAGTGTCTTATTTGCCCTCCCTGTGCATGCTGGTCACGAGCTACCTAATTAGCATAATTACCCTTGCCGGACACAGGTTGTCGTGATGTCCAAACCTAGTGAGGTGGGTGGCTGGGGTGGTTTGCAAACCACTATGAAACCCTAGAAGAAGCCATGTGAACCTAGCTGCTCTCTCAAGAAAGATCAGGCTTACCTTCCAGGTATAAACAACATTTCCATTTCTTTCAACATTTATTGTGTGCAGTGTTTCCAAATTGTTCCCCGAAGTATCTAAAAAAATAAGCATTAATACAGCATAAATGCCCTCAGGCGAATTGCAAGCACATGTTTGAAAAGAATCTGCAAAGAAAGGTATGTCAGTAACTAGTAATGTGATAAGAATAACTGGTGTTTTTAATTATTGTTCAGTGGCTTTATTAGGGGTAGGTTTTCCCCCAGCATGAATGGGGACATTGTTTAGAATTCCAGTCTTATAATATGATGAACCACAATATCACATGAATACTGTTAACTTCTGGGACAGTGAAACACAAGGTTAAATTTTATCTGTAAGACGGAACACTTAAATCACATGAACTTATCTGAAGCAGGACAGCTTATACTTATCTAGAAGCTGGTCACAATGGCATAAGAGGCAAAGGGAGAATGCTAAAGGTGTTGTGCTCCTGCAAGCGGATGTCAAGATGCAGAAAAGGGAACTCTTCCCATACCTCCAGCACTTGAAAGAGATGCAGTGATTCTTTATCCCCAATTGTCCCAAATATAGCCTTCTCTGACCTGGTGCCACCAGATATGTTCGATTACAACGCCCATTATGCCCAGCCAATATAGTCAGTTGGGGAAGGCTGCACTTAAATGTCAGCTAGTGTTTCAGTTGACCATGTTGAACATCAAGTGCATCAAGATCTACAAGGAGGACTCTACAAGGGGGAAACCACTCAATACTGCCACTGTTACACTCTCACTCGTTCTGCTGCAGTAGTGAGACCCACTGCTCACGCAACAGAAAGCAAGTGGTTCAAAAAACAACCCTGAAAACAAGCGGAAATATTTTTCTCTGGATCAGGACAGGTCAGCAACAGCCCAGCATGGCAAGAGGCTTATCCTTGCCCATTCTTCTCAGAGTGATGACAGTTTGCAATGACAATGGCCTTTCCTCATTGCTCACCATAACTCATGTTATACCCAAAACCGCTATATTTATTGTAGGACTGCAACACTGAATCATTAAGAGTTAGCCAACAAAAAAGGTGCTCCCTGTTAATGGAGCAGTTTTTAAAAAAAGAATAAAAATTGCAGATGGCAACCATTTTAAAAGAAGCACCCTTTTCTCAAACACACAAAGCTTGACTAAGACAAAGTTTGCTGAAGCACATGTATTCATCATCAAAAAACAAAGTATGCTTCTTGTTTCAGAACTATTGTTTTCATCCACATGCACATTTATTTGCTAGACTAAGGATGCAACCCTATATCCACTTACCTGGGAGTAAGTCCTTTTGAACTCAGGAGGACTTACTTCTCAGCCGGCATGCATAGGTTAGCACTGTAACATCCTAAAACTTATATGATTAGACAATTTAGGATGCAATCTTATTCTATGGTTGCTGGGGAATGCTGGAATTGTGGACGTTTTTCTGTCTAAACATTCATAGCGCTGTGCCCGTAAGATTTCTTTAATTGAACAACAGCCCTAATTTATTGTTTTACCTTACCACATGGAGTAACTTGCAAAATGCCATAACTTGTGAGCTTTCTAAGCCTAATTAGCATTTGCTTGCTACACCTTTGGTGTTTAAAGACAAGGAATTGATGTGCTATAAATGCTTTTACCATTTTGACAGGAGAAAAATGGGAGTAAAAGACAAGTTGTGACACACATAACAAGAGTGGTAGTAGGACGCTGAATAGGGATTTCCTGCTCTCGTGTTTCACTTCTAGTATTCTTAAGCCTTCTGTGTGAATCACTACTATTACACTAAAGAAATGTCACTGTTCAAGGAAGTTTAAACAAAAAACAACAACAACCAAATACTTTACATGCACCTTAGCATTCAGAGCTTTCAAGGTTTTGTTTGACATTGCATTCCAATCAGATATGCAAATATACACAAGGAACTTGTCATTCCGATTATGCAACTCTCTATAGTAACTCTGGGCAGGATCCAGTCAGAAGTTAAGTACTTTTAAGTCTCACTGATTTCAAGGGGAACAACTTAAGCATGTGTTTTATTTTGCCTAGATTGAGCAAATTTTGCCTAGACTGAGCAAAGTAAAGCGAAATCACCATATACCTTTCAGACACATAGGAGTTACCTTACAGACTTTTTCTTAACTTTCCAAATGTTTGCATTAAGATACCTGACAGCATTAAAACTATCAAGAGTTTTGTCAGTACCATTTACAGAATTCCATTTCCAAATATTACTTCTGACTGGTGATATGTTGTAAAAATAAAGTAGATAGAACGCCACACAGTTGTGGTTTTTTTTTTGCAAAACATGTTAACCGTGAACACTTTCATAACTACTACACAACCTGAATATAATTTCTGAAGAGCCAAAGAAGCACTGTGCAGCAGACAGGTATTTCCAGGTATTTGTATATTCTGGCAGTAGTTCACATATCACGCAACCATCACATGATTCAAGAGGCAAAGTTTTTTTTTTTTAAACCCTACAGCATTGCTGCATCTCAAATAAGGAGTTTGGGCTGCAATCCGGCACAGTTCCCTAGGAGTAAGCACTATTGGACACAGTACATTGCATCCAATGTTAGTTCTACTCAGAGTAGACATACTGAAATAAATGCGTCTTAAGCTAGACTAACATAGGATAGGGCTAAGTTCTAAGCTCATAAGTTCTGAGTGCTCATTGGAAGGACAGATACTGAAGCTGAAGCTCACATATTTTGGCCACCTAATGCGAAGAGAAAACTCTCTGGAACAGACCCTGATGCTGGGAAAGACTGAAGGCCAAAGGAGAAGGGGACGGCAGAGGATGAGATGGCTAGATAGCATCACCGATGCAATGAATGTGGACTTGAGCACGCTCCGGGAGAGAGCGCAGGACAGGAAGGCCTGGCGTGCCATGGTCCATGGGGTCACGAAGAGTCGGACACGACTGAACAACAAAATTATCTCAATGAAATCTCATTGCAAATTATCTCAAGTATTGCAAATATATCAAGGCAGGCAAGAGCTCATATAGCTACACAGGTAGCAATATCTCTTGTATACTTGCAAATTATCTCAAGTATTGCAAATATATCAAGGCAGGCAAGAGCTCATATAGCTACACAGGTAGCAATATCTCTTGTATACTTGCAAATGATCTCAAGTATTGCAAATATATCAAGGCAGGCAAGAGCTCATATAGCTACACAGGTAGCAATATCTCTTGTATACTTGCAAATTATCTCAAGTATTGCAAATATATCAAGGCAGGCAAGAGCTCATATAGCTACACAGGTAGCAATATCTCTTGTATACTTGCAAATGATCTCAAGTATTGCAAATATGTCAAGGCAGGCAAGAGCTCATATAGCTACACAGGTAGCAATATCTCTTGTATACCTTCTTGTATACTCCCAGCTAGCCTGCTCCAACCGGTTAGCCGAGGAGGGCCTGCTCCCGGCAGAGATGCTTAACTCGCCGGTCTACTTCACGGTTTCCCTCGACGCTCGGGCACCGGAGTGGAGGCACTTGGTCAGCGGGAGTTCCCCTTCCGCTCTGAGACCCAAGCACAGGCGACCACCGAGGCACTAAAGGGGAGAGCCGCGCGCCCGCGCGCCCGCGCACTTTCCCCTCGGAAGCTTGCTCTGCTAAGCGCAGCGCGAAGCTGGCTGGCGAAGCCTATCGTGCAGGGCGCGCGCAGGGGCTCGGACGCCACTCGGCCTTCTGTCCTTCTCCTTCCACAGAAAACAAGCCCTCACCGGCGCTCACGTCCCCCAGCGCGGCTGCCGCAGTCTGCTCCGAAAGCCAGGGCGCCACATCCCTCTGCGGCTCAAACCGGGCGCTCCGCTGGAGCAGCATCGCCCCTTCGGCTCCAGCCGCCGCCGCCGCCCCTGCCCACTGCCGGAGAGGAGCCAGGGCGAGGCGGCAGCCCCGCGAGGAAGCCGCCTCGAGGCCGCGCCGCGCCGCGCCGCGCCCCGCGCCCGCTCCCCAGGGACGCGAGCGCCGCGCGCCCGGGCAGCTGCTTTCACTTTTGCCCCCGGCGCCTCGGCTCCCCCGGGCGGAACCACCCACCCGAGGCGGGAAGGCTGCTGTCTATTGGATACGCCGAGCGCCACTCATCTTTGCGCAGCCCGGAGTGGCCGGGCGCCCCGCCACACCACCCTCGGAGGGGCTGGCGTTAGGCCAAGCTTAGGCATCCACTTCGGCAGAGGGAAAAACCTCATATTGCCCAATTTTTGCGTTTACGCCCCGGGCAGTTCTCTCTCGCGCGCACCGCGTTTCGAATTGCCCTCGCGGGGCGGAGGCAGCGCTGGGTGCGCCCTTGCTCGGATTCAGGCAAGACAGCGGTGGCGTCGACTGGTGCTCGGGAGGCAGCGTGCTCGCGATGCGCCGAGCGACCCAGAATTGTGTTGACGAGTGGCTAACATTTAAGGGTAAAATCTAACGTAAATCCTACGTGGAGTAGACCCATTGGAAGGAATGGGACATAAGTTAGTCACGCTTTCCTTAAATCCCATTAAGTCGAGGCATACGTAAGTCCCATTCCTTTCAATGGGTCTACTCTAAGTAGGACTTGCGTTGGATTTTACTTAAAGGGTGCAATCCTATGCATGTTTACACAGAGAAAAGTCCTACAAGTTACCACGTGCTTGGAGTTGTAGGACTTTTTTCTGTCTAAACGCGCTTAGGATTGCACCCTTAGGGTACAACCCAACATAAGTTGTACTTAGAGTACACACATTGGAAGGAATGGGACTTAAGTTAGTCATGCTTCACTTAAATCCCATTAAGTTGACATTAAATGGATCCAGGGGTGCTTTTGTGCACATGCTGGGAATGCAGCATAACAGCGAACACTGTTTTCCCCCTTGTTTTTGCAGCTGCATTGCACTAAGGGCGGATTGAGGACAGTGTTGTGATGTGAAGAACCACTTTGCATGGTCACAGGGCATTGCTAGGTTCTTAAAAGATAGTTTTAGGGTGCAATCCTATGCAGGGGTAGACAGAAAAAAGTCCTACAACTCCCAGCATTCGGGATGCTGGGAGTTGTAGAACTTTTTTCTGTCTAACCCTGCATAAGATTGCACCCTTAATCTTCTAACAGGCACATAACACAATATGTTATGTGTGCTGCAGTTTCTTTCTTAGAGACACCTCTAGGCTGCCTGTAATTTTCAGAATAAAGGTCCACAAGGAACATAGGGTGATAAGTGTGTACACACACCTCTAATATAGGCATGCACTGACCACCCCACTAAGCTCAGACCGCAATTCAAGGCTTCAGAAAACATCCTGCTTCTGTTTGGACCAGTCTGGAATTGGTCCACTTCAACATGGTACCAAACCTGAGCCAAGTTTGGAAAACTGAGGCTTTGTGCTTCCTGTTGACTATCATGGGAAATTGAAAAAAAACACTAACTTGTTTGTCTTTATGAGGGAAAATCTCAGTTTTTCCAGAATTGGATGATAGTTAGGAGGGGATTATGCCTGCCCAATGTCAGAAAATATGTGCAGGGGGTTTTGTGCTATGTGCCTTTCTATTTTGATTTTCTTTTAAAGGGAACTGTCGATAACTTATTTATTGGCAGAATTGGATGAAAATTTCAGGATTAGTTGCCCTATCTGAAGAGATCACACCTGTCAAATTTCAGAATGATGGCTACAGGGTTTTTTTTTTTTTTTGCAAGAGCAGCCTTTCCTTTTTGAGGGTCTCCAAAGAGGACATACTTATTTCCCTATGTTCCTTGTGGACTATCATTCTGAAAATTACAGTCAGCCTAGATGTGTCCCTACATAAGAAACCAGCAAAGTTTCAGAAGGATAGGTGCAGCAGTTCATGTGGAAGCAGAGTTCTCCAATTTCATGAAGTGATTTTCTCATCCATCCTTCCAGTAGTTAGAAGAGGGATAGAAAGGGAAAGAAAAATACTCTGGGTGAATGAGGGGCTATGAAGGTGGTGCCGACGAGAGAGATTTGGATTCTGGGCCCACGCGCTATACTTCCTGGAAGATGGGCTGTTGGCAAGGGACGGGTTGCACCTCACAAAGGATGGGAAGAATGTGTTTGGCCACAGCATGAAGAACTTCATCAGGAGGGCTTTAAACTGAATCCTACGGGGAAGGGAGATGTAATGTTGGGGGTAACAATGGACGTAGGCACATGCACTGCAATGGAGAGAACAGCTGTGATAGCTCCCAACAATAGTCTTCAGACACATGTAGGAAGAAAGCCAGACTATGAAGCACATGGTCTTCAATGTCTATATACTAATGCCCAGAGTATGGGAAACAAACAGAACGAACTTGAACTCTTAATACAGGAGGGAAATTATGACTTGATAGGTATAACTGAGACTTGGTGGGATGACTCTCATGGCTGGAATACAGCAATTGAAGGATATAACTTGTTCAAAAAGAACAGGAGGAACGGAAAGGGAGGTGGGGTTGCACTGTATGTGAAAAATACATATCTCTGCACAGAAATACAGGAGGATGAGCTTGGTAGCCCCATTGAGAGCATCTGGGATAAAATAAATGGAGCAAAGAATAAAAGGAACCTGGTAGTCAGAGTCTACTACCGGCCACCCAATCAAGGAGAAGACGAGGATGAAACTTTTGAAAAGCAAATAGCCAATGTTTCAAGGAAACATGATGTAGTAATAATGGGGGACTTCAATTTCCCCAATATTTGTTGGGAGACAAATTCTGCAAAACATGGCCCCTCCAGGAAATTCCTGACTTGTGTGGCGGATAACTTCCTCCTACAGAAAGTAGAGGAAGGAACTAGAGGATCGGCTATCCTTGACTTGATCCTAACCAACAGAGATGACTTAGTGGATAAAGTAGCAGTTACAGGAACTCTGGGGGAAAGTGACCATGTTGTACTTGAGTTCTTGGTTCTAAGGGAAGCAAAAGCCGAGTGTAGTCAAATGCGTACCCTGGATTTTAGGAAAGCTGATTTTAATAAACTCAGAACAATGGTCAGTAAGGTCCCATGGCAAGCGAGTCTAACAAGAAAAGGAGTCCAAGATGGATGGGAGCTTTTAAAAAAGGAAATTCTCAAGGCACAATTACAAACAATTCCAACAAGAAGAAAAGGTGGAAGATAACAGAAGAAGCCAATGTGGCTTCACAAAAAACTTAGGGATGACCTGAAAACAAAAAAGGACACATATAGGAAGTGGAAAGAAGGCCAAGTAACAAAGGAAGAGTACAGGCAGGTAGCACAGAATTGCAGGGATGGTGTCAGGAAGGCTAAAGCTGAGAACGAGCTGAGGGTAGCGAGGGATGCTAAAAACAACAAAAAGGCTTTCTTCAGCTACGTGCATAGTGAAAGGCAGAGGAAAGAAATGGTTGTTCGGCTATCAAATAAGGATGGCAAAACGATAACAGATGACAAAGAAGAGGCAGAGGTGCTCAATTCCTACTTTGGCTCAGTCTTCTCCCAAAAGAGGGTCTATGAGCGCCCTGGCAAAGGTGAAGTACAGGCTGAAGGGGCAGGATTGCAGCTTGAGATCGATAGGCATATGGTCAAGGAACACCTCATTACTTTGAATGAGTTCAGATCTCCTGGGCCAGATGAACTGCATCCTAGAGTAATAAAGGAACTGGCAGAAGAACTCTCAGAACCGCTGTCTATTCTCTTTGAGAAATCATGGAGGATGGGGGAAGTGCCAGATGACTGGAGGAGGGCTAATGTTGTCCCTATCTTCAAAAAGAGTAAAAAGGAGGAACCTGGGAACTACAGACCAGTCAGTCTGACATGAATCCCTGGGAGAATTCTGGAGCAGATGATAAAGCAATCCATCTGGAAGCACCTTGAAAACAATGCAGTGATTACTCAAAGCCAACATGGATTTGTCAAAAACAAGTCCTGCCAGACGAATCTGATCTCATTTTTTGATCAAGTAACCTCCCTTGTGGACTGTGGGAATGCTGTAGACATCATATACCGTGACTTCAGCAAAGCTTTCGACAAAGTGCCCCATGATATCCTGATCAGCAAACTAGCTCAAAGTGGGCTAGACGAAATAACGATCAGGTGGATCCACAGTTGGCTACAGAATTGGACTCAAAGAGTGCTTATCAATGGGACCTTCTCAAGCTGGGGAGAGGTAACGAGTGGGGTACCACAGGGCTCAGTCCTGGGCCCAGTGCTCTTCAACATTTTTATTAATGACTTGGAGGAGGTTGTGCAGGGAATGCTGATCAGATTTGCAGATGACACAAAATTAGGCAGGATAGCTAATACTTTCGAAGACAGAAACAAAATTCAAAGTGATCTGGATAGACTGGAGTGCTGGGCAGAAAACAACAGAATGACATTTAATAGGGATAAATGCCAAGTTCTGCACCTAGGAAAAAGAAACCAAATGCACAGTTACAAGATGGGGGATACGTGGCTCAACAACACGACAAGTGAGAAGGATCTTGGAATTGTTGTCGATCACAAGCTGAATATGAGCCAACAATGTGATGTGGCTGCAAAAATGCCATTTTGGGCTGCATTAATAGAAGCATAGCTTCCAAATCCTGGGAAGTACTAATTCCCCTCTACTCAGCACTGGTTAGGCCTCATCTGGAGTACTGTGTCCAGTTCTGGGCACCACACTTTAAGAAGGATACAGACAAACTGGAGAGGGTTCAGAGGAGGGCAACAAAGATGATCAGGGGACTGGAAACAAAGCCATATGAAGAGAGACTGAAAGAACTGGGCATGTTTAGCCTTGAGAAGAGAAGACTGAGGGGAGATATGAGACCGCTCTTCAAGTACTTGAAAGGTTGTCACAGAGAGGAAGGCCAGGATCTCTTCTTGATCATCCCAGAGTGCAGGACACGGAATAATGGGCTCAAGTGACAGGAAGCCAGATTCCGGCTGAACATCAGGAAAAATGTCCTGACTGTTAGAGCAATACGAGAATGGAACCAATGACCTAGGGAGGTGGTGGGCTCTCCCACACTGGAGGCGTTCAAGATGAGGCTGGACAGCCATCTGTCAGGGATGCTCTGACTTGGATTCTTACATTGAGCAGGGGGTTGGACTCGATGGCCTTGTAGGCCCCTTCCAACCCTACTATTCTATGATTCTATGATTTGCTTCTCCTCCCCTGCCCCTGGTATTTTAGTTAATTAGTATGAAAATGGCACAGGTCAAGTGTCCCCGGGCAAGTCACTTGCAAAGTTTCCGAAGGATAGGAGCAGGAGCTTGGGAATAATGATGCTTGCAATCCAATTTAAGGGTTTTATAGTGAAACGTTGTGGCATTGGAAGAATGGCCATCTCATGTTCCCATCTTTGCCCTCCACCCCAAAGCACAGTGACTGGAAAAAAGGAAAGGTTCCTCCTGTACAAGCACTGAATCATTGCTGACCCCTAGAGGGACGCCGCTTGCGCTGGCATTTTCATGGCAGACTATAGCAGGGTGGTTTGCCATTGCCTTTCCCAGTCGTGACTACCTTTCTCCCAGCAAGCTGGGTACTAATTTTATCCACTTCAGAAGGATGGAAGGCTGAGTCCACCTGAACTGGCTACCTGGGACCCAGCTTCCGCTGGGATCGAACTCAGGTCGTGGGGAGAGTTTCAGTTGCAATACTGCCGCCTACCACTCTGCACCACACGAGACTGGAACCCATGGTAAAATATGCCCTAGGATTAGAAAGTGGACCTGTCAGTCACTTAACCACAGTCCTTCCCTTCTGCAGCATTTAGAGAAACTAAACCAAAATATATTATTTCAAAGCATAAAGTCCGCACAATTCTGCTTGGGCTTCAGACATTGTCCAAATTCAACACACATCCCTAATGTAGCACATTTGGAATTACTACAATTTATTTACATGTCACCAATGTTAGCAGTGAAATTAAGAGTGCCTCTGAACATACACAGAATACTTTTCTCTCACCACTGAGCACTTAGAGCCTCCCCCTCCCCATTCTGTTCCCCTCCACACAACAATCCCTCCTCATTCTTCAGTCCTCCAGCAACTCTCCATAAAAACAGATGCTTTTTGTTTTGTGTAACTCTCCTCTACCACCTCCTTGTTACGCGCAAGGTCACATTGCCTCCTACCTCCCCATAACTTAATTTTGTGTGAAGACTCCCCCAGGATTCAGCCAAGGAGTCTGTTTTCAAAATTAGAACTAAGTTATGGAGAAACTCTGAGCATATACTACGTACTTTCCCCTCACCTTTGAAGCTAGAGTCCATGCAAAAAGAAAAAACACAAATAACAAAACATGCATAGAATTGGGCTGAAATTATAGTCAATTCAGTGAATTGGAATTGGAATTGGGTGGGAAGTTTATTAAGCCTGCAATTTTGTTGTTGTTCAATTGTTCAGTCGTGTCCGACTCTTCGTGACCCCATGGACCATAGCACGCCAGGTCTTCCTGTCCTGCGCTCTCTCCTGGAGTGTGCTCAAGTCCATATTCATTGCATTAGTGATGCTATCTAGCCATCTCATCCTCTGCCGTCCCCTTCTCCTTTTGCCACGCTCACAATTCAGGACTTATTTCTGAGTAACAGTATGCAGAAGATTAGGCTGCAAACCTCTTCTCAAAAGTAACTTGTGCTGGAATCCTTTTTACACACTGAACATAATGGGACTTACTTCTGAGTAGACATTCATAGGATTGTAGAAGTGAGCAGTATTTATCCCACCCCCCACCCGTCAACACCAAATTTAACTCCTTTTTTTTTTTTTAAGCTTCCCATTCATAGGAACCCAGGAAGCTTCCTTATACTGAGTTAGACCCATGGTCCACTTAGCCCAGTATTGTCAACACTGACCAGGATAGGGGAGAGAAGAAGAAAAGAGTGGTGATTGGAAATGGAGGGGAGAGAGAGAATTTCCGGAGCCAAGTGGCTCTTTTCAGAGGGGATAGCACATCAGAGAAATTTAGGAGGGAGTGAGGGTTGCACATATGTAAATTAACTTTATGAAGTGGGGTAGCTGAGGGTTTTTTGTTGCTTTTTTAAAACTGTTAAACCTGTTTAAAGTCTCAGCACTTCCTGGATCATGACATCACATAGTCCTAACCCTCTTTTTAGTATAATCTGCTGCCTGCAGCTAAATGGGAGAAATTAAAGTGGAAGGGGAGAAATAAGTTTGTGGAGAGTGATTGAATCCTTTGCTGTGCCAAAGCTACTGATCTTCTGCAGAAGCCAAAGATTCCAGTCTGGGGGAGTAAAATCACATGCCAATATTTCACAGGGAGCTTTTCCTGCCCTTTCCTCTCCTTCTTCAAAATTTCATTGCAAGTAAGCTCCCAGCAGTGGGCATATAAGAGTAGAAAAGTACAGAGAGAGAAAAAACAAAACCAATGAGCAGACTGTGCAAGGAAGGGTGGAAGTCTGTCCTCTCGTTTAAAAGGCTGTAATTCTCATGCTACACTCCCTATTAGTCTGTTAAGGGAGTGAGTCCTAGCGTCTCCTACTAACTGCAATGTTACTGAGCTCAGAGAGAAAAAACCAGAGCATATTAAACCAGATGATGGCAATAGGGGCAACTCTAAAGATCTAGGGCACAACTCAGAAGATCTGGGCACATGCCCAGGTGTGCCTTCGTCTAACAACACCGATGATGGTCTGATTTGGAAACCCTTTTATTTGTTTGTTTGTTTACATCTCATAACAATGTGGTTTTATTGATAGTGGTGGACTTTATAGCAACTAAACTTATAGCCATTTTTTACTCTCTGTAAGATAAGTAAGCTTTACCCATTATGAACAGTTGTTTTTTATGTGTTGTCCTATCGTATTTTTATTGTATTCTTTATTTTTCCTCTGTGGTGGTTGTTGTAACCAATGGTTGTGACAATAAAATTTTATTCATTCACTTTGCATGCACATCCTTTTTGGGCAGCGGCAGGGGTTGTTACGTGTAACGGTGTCTGCTATGTGTGGATAATGCCTTATCAGCATGGAATACCTTGCAAGGGTTTCCCGGGTGTATTTGTGTGTGTTTGCATAGTGCTAGATGTAATTTCCATCACAAAATAATGTACTAGAAGACAGCTTATGGATCAATCAGGCAAACAAACACAGCAAGGGCTTTGTTTACGATGTTTCTGCCTATATCAGCCTCCCCCAACCCATTGCCTTCCAGCATGTTGGATGGGGATGATGAGAATTGTAGTCCAACCCACATGGAGAGCGCCAGGTTGGGGATGTCTGGCCTATACAACATTTCCCAACCTATGAACCTCCACGGAGGTCTCAATATAGGTTTATCCTGAGAGGGAGGGGAAAGCACAAGAAGAAGAAAAAAGGATTGCAGCCTTGAGCTGAAGTGCTAGAGGAGTTGTGCAGATTTACAGTCTACTCAAGACATGTCTGCATAGAAGGAAGTCCCACTGAGTTCAGCTGGACTTTCTTCCCGGTAAATAGGTATAAGATTGCAGCCTTAGGGCACAATCGATAGGATTGTGCCCTCGCTGCTTGGAAGGCTCTGAACTTGGAGGCTTCCAAGTTTCCTATGGCCTGCTGGGCTGAAGCCAGCTGGGTGGGAGGAGTGGTGGGAGAGCTTTTACCTGTCCTCTGTCTTTCCTCATTTTTGTTAGATAGGCTTTTCAGCCTGTCTAACAAGGGCACTCGTTAGAAGGGGAGGAAAGGAAGTTGGAGGAAGCTCAGGATAACTCATATACTAGCATCTCTGGTCTCTTCCCCTCCCTGGATAAAAAGAGGAGGGGAGGCATGTATGCAGGAAAAAACAATGGAGAAAATAACATGGAGAAATCCCAGGAGCCTATACAAAAAGGTTTATTATAGTTCTTTTTTTATATTGGCCTGACGCGTTTTGGAAATAATGATTTCCTTCTTCAGGGGCTACAATAAAAATATGGGCATCTCTATAGCAGCCTAAAATCCTGCATTTTAAACGGGGCTTTCTCCTTCTGTTAAATGCAGGATCACAACTCCCTTTTTCACCTGCTTTCTTTCCCCCTTCCCCTTCTCCCCACATCTGAGTCTTCCATTATTTTTCATTGATCTCACTCCTCTTCTTGCCGCTTTTCCTCTTTTCACAAAGAGAACTCATGCGGAACACAACGGGGTAATTTGATAGCTCATTTTCTGCGATCTATTTAAAAATGGAACAAAGGGCATTTAGTGCAGGAGATGCCTTGGAAGGTCATGGTGTCATGTAAAGAGCCCACAAGCTTCCGTGAAGGAGCAGTCTCAATTGCAGGATAAAAGCTCCGTGTGAAGAAAGCCTATATAGAGACATCATCTTAGTTATTTCATGTTACTCCAGGACATATAAACACATCTCAAACACTTCTAAAATAAATAATTACTATAAAATTGTATGAATTTCACAAACCAATATATAAAAAGAACTAAAATAAACCTTTTTCTATAGGCACCTGGGATTTCTCCATTTTCTCTTCCCCTCCCTGCCCACCAGAACGCCTCCTCTGTTTTCCCCTTCCCTGAGGTTGATTTTCCGACCTCAGAGGGCAGCCGCTGCTGTTCTTTCCATGCTGGTTGTGAGGGGGTGGGTCTCTGGCACCCCCTCTTCCAAGGTCACACCACTGTCTCTGACCTCGGAAGAATTCTTCCAAGCATTCCTATGGTACCTGTGACACTCCTCAGGGACCATGGGATTCTTCTTTTAATTACATTAGCCTCTGCTAATCTAATTAATGCTAAACAGATTTTAGTTTGCACTGAGGGTTTCTGGTACAAACACTAATGGTTGTTCCCCCATTAAAAGAATAAAATCAAATCTGGTGGTTGCTCATTCCTGTCTCTAGCACACAGGTCTCTTGTGAGGGAGAGAGCAGAAGAGAATCATATTAGGCTTTATATTAACAAAGCTGGAGATTAATTTTAGGTAGTGCAGTGAGTAGAGATTCTTTCTTTGTTTATTTGATTTATATCCCACCTTTCCTCTCCCCCCGCCCCCCGATACTCAAGTTGCTAATAGAAGCCTACTGAGCATGTGCAAATTTCTGCCAAGCAACTGAGCAAAGGCCTGTCTTTCATCTCAGGTTCTCACTCAGCAGAACTTCCTGATTTTCCAGAAAGATGAACAGACTCCACTTTGGAGAGTAATGAAACAGTGGCTCACTAGTCCTTGTTTCAGCAGCAGCAGTTTCTTCTCCCTTCAATCCCAGTGGGCTGAAGATCAATCTGATAGCATAAAAAGTATACAGTAGGAAAACTGCCTAATGTGTTTTCGGGTGCTTCCTGACGAGGCTTTCATAGCACCGTCATCGTGCCTCATTCACAGAATTTTAGGGGGGGGGCAGACGGGGACATCTTCCTTTATGCCTCCTGTGTTTACCCACGGCTGCTTCTGTCTTTTTTTCTTACAGTTAAGTAAAAATGGTGGAATTGCTACACAATGCCTTGTGATTGGTAGTGCTAGGAGACCCGCATCTGGAAGCACCCTTTGTGTCTGCTTTGTGTAGATTGCAGTCCTATGGGTTGTGTCCTTGATGATCAGAAGCCCCTGAACTCAGATTCTTCCGATTATCCAATGCCTGGTGGGAGGAGCAGCGGAGGCAATCTTTGCCCCCCCCCATCCTCCTGCCCTGCATTTTTTGCTAGATAGGCTTTTTTTGCCCATCTAGCAGTGGTGTTTCAGAAGGGAAGGGGAGGAGGCTGGAAGAGTCTCAGGGTAGTTCGTATCCTGGCCTCTCTGGTCTCCTCCCCTCCCTACCCACTGGAATGTTCCCATTCCCCCTCTCTGAGGTCAGTTTTCTGACCTTGGAGGCCAGCCAGCGCAGTTCTTTCCACACTGGCTGTGAGAGGGCAGGGGAGGCGGGGGCGGATCTCTGACTTCGGGGGAGGAAATCCCCAGTATGCTAATGCTATGGCTCCTCAGACAATGCCTAGGGGCCATAGGATTGCTCCCTTAGTCTACTAATGGCTTGTGCATAGGTTTTGGACAAAGCAGAAGCTTGAGGATTCCAATGCTGTAACTGGGATTTTGACATTTTAAATCCTGTTTGCATCACTGTACTTTATGCAAACTGGGATTCCCAGCAGTGGTTCCTCTAAAACAAACCAACGACTCAATCTATCTGCGGGGAATGGCATGGTGGTGAGTGTTTCTTCAATTCAGCCAGTAAAAAGGCATTGGCTACATGTGAACCCTACAAAATGGGTTGTCTTGGGGCTCTTTGCACTCGATTAGCATGATATATAGATCTGGGTTTTTTTCTTCTCAAATATATAGAAATACGTTATCTACAAGTGGATTCTGCTACAAAATGTTCAATCCCCTGGACCTTCAGGTAGATATAAAAGGCTTACCTCTGCCTGAGAATTTATAAGAGAAAATACTGTGCTAGAGGGACTAATAATCTGGCATAGGATAATGTACCTCTATGTGTTCAACAAAACTGAAATTATTTGTGATTCAGAATCAGATTAACTGGAAAAATTATTTTAAGCAGCCTAACAACATTCATCTATTATCAAGCCTCCTGCCCTCCTAAATTTAAAAGAGATACACGTGACAGAATATTAACTCATCATGACTAGTCGTTTAAAATGACTGTCTGGTTTGTAGGTCTTGAATAAGAGGAAGAAACAGGATTATGCCTATATTTGGTCCTGAATAATTTGTAGTGGTAACAAGAAACTTTAAAGGAAAGAAAACATGAATGATGAATGAGCTGCTCTCTAAAACATGAAGTATCACATTGTATATCTTCAGATAAGATCCCCAATTTAAATACTATTTTAAACACTGAGAAGCCAGCAGACCTGTCTCTGTGAGTTATCGCTGAACCTAATTTGGCTAAAATGTTAAAAGGAAGTGGTAAACAATATCACTCGCAGGAAGCCAAAGGCACTGAAACAATTAGCTGTGAGCAGCAGACAGGCATTTTCTCATATTATGAGGATACTGTGCCCGTTCGCAATCCTTATATAGATAAAATTCTTACTATTGTCTAAAATTAATCACTGTCTTTATTCATCTAGTCTTTGAAGGTTTTCTCATGGAAAAGGTATATCTTCAGAAGAAATTGATATAGTTGCAATGTTATTTCAATATAAAGGATCAGGGCTGAATATACCATTGCTATAAGAAAGCCGATATCTAAACTGTGCTCCTTTAAAATTGCATGCAGTTAACTGGTAAGATGATGGCTGTTGAAGTACTGCAATACAGAAAAGGAGCCATGTTCCAGGTTGGAGTTTTACAGGCAATCCTGTGCATGCCTGCTCAGAAGTAAGTCCTACTGAGTGCAAAGGGACTTACTACCAGGTAAGTAAGCATAGGATTGTAGCCTTTAACACCTTTTCATGAGCAATCCTATTGCCCCTAGACATTATTTGAGAGGCCATAGGACAGTGGGGATTCTCCTGTCTGAGGTCAGAAGCAGTGCTCCAACCTGGAAAGGAGAAGTCAGGAGTCCCCCTGCCCTCTTCCCCCTTGCATCTGGCATGGAAAGAACCACCGGCTGGCCTCTGAGATTGGAAAATCGGCCTTGGAGAGAGGGAAAAGGGAGCATTCTGGTAGGCGGGGAGGAGGGGGGAGACCAGAGAAACCAGGATATGAGTCACCCTAAGCCCTTTCCAGCCTCCTTCCCTCCCCTTCTGAAGTGCTGGGGCTAGATGGGCAAAAAAGACCTTACAGTGAAAAACGCAACACTTGGAGGACGGGAAGGTGAAGATTGCCTCCGCTGCTCTTCCCGCCCTGCTGGCATCAGCCCAGCAGTATATTGGATACAAGGAAGCCTACGTGTTTGGAGGCTTCTGTCTCACGAGGCCCAGCCCATAGGATTGTGCCCTTAAATACCTTGTCTTTGCAGTAAACCTGAGCCATGTGGGTTTCCTTCCTGTTCACACAAGTGTGATAAAAAAAAAGATTTTATCTGTCAAGGCATATGCTGGGAGTTCTTTCACCCTCCTATGTGCTATACCATTACCAAAGGCTAATTAACTTTCCTGGATCCTGTCCTGCAATTGCTAACGTGAATTTAGCCACCATGAGAAGCATGCCCCTCACTTCGGTGTTGAAGAGACTTTACTATTCGCAAAGCGGCCAGGGATGTCTTTCACCTGATTATTAAGATGTATAGGCCACTCTCCATCCACAGGCTGTCTGGGCAGCTTTTCTCAGTGTGGTGAGAACAATGTTTTCAGATTCCAGAGCTACATATTCCAGAGTAGTGGGAGTCCAATTGGCACATGGAGGTGAGAACAGAAACTGTCAGTAAACTTCTAGAATTGCTTGACATGTTACAGCAAAGACAGATAGCAGATTCCATTGCAGGAGGTCAACCACATCTTTTCAAGAAGGGGTGGGCAAACATCACGACTGCATAATCTACTTAAAAAAAACAACAGCGCTAGAGCCCCAAGGTCCATCAACTGGAGCCAGGTGCAAAACAGCAGTTTGAGGCCAGGGGGCGAACATCCACTAACAGTGCAATCCTAATGCGTGTCTGCTCAGAAGTAAGACCCATTCAGTTCAATGGGCCTTAATCCCAGGTAAATTGTATAGGATTGCAGCCATAAAATTAAGGAACAGGGTGCTTCTGAGCACCTGCTCAGCCCAGGAACTTGTTTTCAGTACCAGAACTGAACTCACAGTCTGGTCACACAAAAAATCCACTCCCTGTTCGCCCTGCCTCCCTAAAGCTTCCTTCCATTTCTGCAGCCTAATTTAGAAGGGGGAAAAGGCCTTTTTGTTGTTGCAGTTGTTAAACAATTGTGAGTCAGAAACTCTTGGTGATCTACCACAAAATCACCAGCAATCTACTAGTAGATTATGATCTATCTTCTGCCCACCCCCATCATAGAAGACAGTCTGAAAACTCCCAGCAAATGAAATCTCAGTGCTAGATTCTGCACAGAACACAGCTGCAGAGCTTTGTACCAAAGCTATGAAGTCCCAGTGGGCTTTAACATGTGAGTAAAACAGGCAGAACCAATGCAAGGATTTACAAAGAAATAGTAAGAAGAACATACTAGACAGCGCAAAAAAAGGTTAGCTTGCAGAAAAAAAAATTGTGGAAGAGTTATGCAGGAGAAATTGGTCTGAGCATAGTCAGGTTGCCAACTAGGCAGAATAGCCACTGCCAGAAAATTATTCTTAGGCAATTCATTACTATCTTGGCAGCCTGGCAATTATGATAGCTCATTTGAAGGGCACTATTCACACAAGGGAAGGCTCTCTCTAGCTTCTTGCCAACAGAAGATTTATTTTGGACAGTTAGGATGGAGCAGTTTGTTGTGGAAATTGCCAGACAGCATACATTTCTTAAATAATTTAAGACAAGTACACATAAATAACCAGACCACCTTACCTGTCTCCTGAGAAACCTGTACGAGGGTCAAGAAGCAACAGTAAGAACCAGACATGGAACAACTGAGTGGTTCAAAATTGGGAAAGGAGTACGACAAGGCTGCGTATTGTCACCCTGCTTATTTAACTTATATGCAGAGTACATCATGAGAAATGCCGGGTTGGATGAATCAGAGGTCGGAATTAAGATTGCTGGGAGAATTATCAACAACCTCCAATATGCAGACGATACCACCCTAATGGCAGAAAGTGAAGAGGTTCTCAAGAGCCTCTTGTTGAGGGTGAAAGAGGAGAGTGCAAAAGCTGGTTTGAAACTCAACATTAAGAAAACTAAGATCATGGCATCTGGCCCTATCACTTCCTGGCATATAGAAGGGGAAGAAATGGAAGCAGTGACAGATTTTACTTTCTTGGGCTCCAAGATCACCACAGACGGTGACTGTAGCCATGAAATTAAAAGACGCTTGCTCCTTGGGAGGAAAGCTATGGCAAACCTAGACAGCATAGTAAGAAGCAGAGACATCACCTTGCCGACAAAAGTCCGTCTAATCAAAGCTATGGTTTTCCCAGTAGTAATGTATGGCTGTGAGAGCTGGACGATAAGGAAGGCTGAGCGCCGAAGAACTGATGCTTTCGAACTGTGGTGCTGGAGAAGACTCTTACGAGTCCCCTGGACTGCAAGGAGGTCAAATCAGTCCATCCTAAAGGAAATCAACCCTGAGTGCTCATTGGAAGGACAGATACTGAAGCTGAAGCTCAAATATTTTGGCCACCTAATGTGAAGAGAAAACTCTCTGGAAAAGACCCTGATGCTAGGAAAGACTGAAGGCAAAAGGAGAAGGGGATGGCAGAGGATGAGATGGCTAGATAGCATCACCGATGCAATGAATATGAACTTGAGCACGCTCCGGGAGAGAGTGCAGGACAGGAAGGCCTGGCGTGCTATGGTCCATGGGGTCACAAAGAGTCGGACACGACTGAACGACTGAACAACAACAACAAACACATAAATAAGGCGAGGCCACCTTTCATTTGTTGTTTGATTCTTTGCCAACATGGAATGACCACTTTTCATCCTGCATACAAAGATATATTGTGAGAATGCATCATATACAGGTCTGACTTGTGACAGGTCCCTGAACATCAAAATGGCAGATCAGTGAGGTTCTGCAACCTCATGAGCCTATGACAAAGCTGGAAGCTGGGATTATGTATGAAATGGGTGACAATGACAGCCGAATGACCAAAAGGTTTTCAACAATGGGGGAGCTGCTGATGCACTTGGGCATTCCTTGATAGGTTCTACACTGGACCCCCTCTCGCTTTGGAGTCATCACAGTGCATGCAGCTATATTTCACTCACGCAGTTGCTACTCATTGGGCAGACACTAGCTGAAACCGTGGAATATTTGAGGGTTTTGTACCACAAGTGAGCGCCATACACGGGACCATATTGTTGCCATTGTGTGAGAACTGGGTAGTGCGTGCAAGGTCACATGCGATGTACCTCCTCCAAATATAATGCAATGCAATAGCACAAGTAACTATGATGCACCTCAGTCATTGACAGTGATTTGTTGAGCAGGAGAAGCAGGAAGAGGAACAGCAAGCAGCTGAGGAAGGAACTGTGCTGCAACATGGACCAAGTGATGGTGAACTGCCTAACATGCTACCAATATATCTGGGTACTTACTATAACATTATGACCGCAGGTATATGGAGGCTTCTAGCCTGTTGCCAGTGTTGGAGTAAGAGTCAAGGGCAACTCTTCCCAGCTTATGAGCATGTAACGGGAGAGTGTCCTATAGCTCTGGCTGAAAAATATCTTGCTGCAAACCTGGCTATGCCCCTTTTAAGTGGAATTGAACTTCATTGAGTAGCTGTGGTCAGTGGCTCTATTCCAAGAAGGAAATAGACAGAGTTGATCTACTGTGTGGTGTTCCTCAACTTGAAATGAAAGTCCTGCGATTCCCAGCATTCCCTAGCCAGCATGATACTTGCACATGGCTGGCTGGGTAGTGCTGGGAGTTGCAGGCCTTTTTTCTGTCTAAACATGCATAGGATTGTGCTCTAATACTAGTGTTTTTAAGGGCAGTAACAGCATGAGGAGAAGGGCACCGTGATCCAGGGTTTACGATGTCAGGAAAACCTCATGAGGATCAGCCCCTTGTTCATGTCAGCAGGATATCAGGCTTCAGATGACACCGATGAGATAAAGGATGCTTCCAGGGCTTCTTCTCATGGGACTTTTATCCTGCTATTGAGATTGGTCACTCAAGGAAATTTGCAGGCCCTTTAGATGACCTTTCATCTCCAGGGCATCTCCTGCACTAAATGAACTTTATTCCATTTTTTCAAAGATCGGAGATAAAGAGCTATCAAATTACCCCGCTTCTGTTCTGCTTGAGTTCCTTCTGTGGAAAAGGAAAAGCTGCAAGAAGAGGAGCTAGACCAATGAAACACATGGAAGACTCAGATAAGGGGGAGAAGGAGGGAAAGGAGAGGGGCGGAAGGAAGGAAGCACGTATAAAGGGAGTCTGCTGTGATCCTGCATTTAAAACGGAAGCA
This sequence comes from Heloderma suspectum, assembly GCF_057233095.1. Classification (NCBI taxonomy): domain Eukaryota; kingdom Metazoa; phylum Chordata; class Lepidosauria; order Squamata; family Helodermatidae; genus Heloderma; species Heloderma suspectum. Next base: position 106,684,752 of record NC_139464.1, read on the forward strand.
GAAAGCCCCTTTTTAAATGTGGGATGTTAGGCTGGTGTAGAGATGCTCCCAGACAAGGTTTTCATTGTGCAATTGCTCTGCCTCATTCATGGAATTTCATGGGAGGCCTAGATGTTGTCTTCTTCTGCTTGTACCCCTCCCATGTTTTCCTAACACTTTTTTTTCTTCACACGCACACACACACGCATCCATTAAGGAAAAAAAGATGGAATAGCTGCACACTGCCTTTGAGCATTAATGCTAGGAGTCCTTCATCTAGAAGTATGGAAAAACATCTACATCTTGACTGTGGAAATAAACTGTAAACATATCTTAGGGCGCAATCCTATGCATGTTTAGACAGAGAAAAGGCCTGCAACTCCCAACCTGCCGCAGCCAGCCATGCTGGCAGGGGCACGCTGGGAGTTGTAGGCCTTTTCTCTGTCAAAACGTGCATAGGATTGCGCCCTTAGTGTGTAAATTTGTCCCCTGTAGTAGTGAGTTGTAACTACTGAGATCCAAATGACAAGGTCACCTGATAGTGCCTCTAAAGGCACAATCCTATCGGAATGGCTGTACACTTCCGAACTTGGAGACTTCCGGCCATCCAATGCAGAACGGGAGGAGCGGCAGAGGCAATCTTCGCCTCCCTGTTCCTCCTGCTCTGCATTTTAGCTAGATGGGCTTTTTTGCCCATCTAGCTGGGGTGCTGCGGAAAGGGAGGGAAGGAGGCAAAAGCAGCATCTCCAGTCCCCTCCCAACCCACAGGAACACCCCTTTAACCTTGGAGATGCAGCCAGCGCAGTTCTTTCCATGCCAGCAATGAGGGGAAGGGGGAGCAGAGCATGGATTGCTGGCTCTGGGGTCACAGAATCATAGAACAGTAGGGTTGGAAGGGGCCTATAAGACCATCAAGTCCAACCCCCTGCTCAATGCAGGAATCCAGGTCGGAGCGCTGTCTCTGACATTGGATCCAGGAATCCGAAATATCCTATCTCCCCCACACCACAAGATGTGGCTTAGGGGCCATAGGACTGCTCTCTAAAAGAGAGAAAAAAATTATTTCTTTGTGTGTGTGTTGGGGGGGGGGTAACTCAGTCCTTCCCCTCCCTGCCATTTCCCCATTCCAAATTACTAATGAGAGAGTTGCTACTAGTTTCTAACTGAAATAAGGAAGACAGGAGTCAAAACCTATAGAGATAGATTTGGTATTTTTCTTTCAATTCTCATTGCATTTCTTAGGTCCCTTTGTTCTTTTCTCAGTCTAGCTCCCACTGGGATTGTTCAAAGCTCTTGGAATATATACCAACTGAATATCTGCTTAAGGGAATACTTACTTGCATTTACTTTTCCAGAAGCAGCCCCATTATGCACGGTTAGTGTGCTTTAGAACTTTTAGAATTCAGTGGTTATTTCTTCGGCTTTGCTTGCAAATGTTGACCTTGATTTTCAATTAATTGAGGAGAATGCTTTCGATATTCACAAAACGGCAACAGTCTTTCAAAGATTTAGTGGCAGCTGGTGCTTATTGGGACTGGCGGAGGAGAGGGCAGCGTGGTCAACAGTAGGCAGAGATCTGATTCACATGATCACTGCAGCCCACTGTGGCTTTTTAGGCCTGATGGGTTGCAGCGCCCGTGGGCAATGGGATCCCCAACCTCACTTACTGTCTAGGAGCCATAGGATTGCTCTCTCAAAATACTTAAGCACTACAAGGAAGGCTGAGCGACGAAGAATTGATGCTTTCAAACTGTGGTGCTGGAGAAGACTCTTACGAGTCCCCTGGACTGCAAGGAGGTCAAATCAGGCCATCCTAAAGGAAATCAACCCTGACTGCTCATTGGAAGGGCAGATACTGAAGCTGAAGCTCAAATATTTTGGCCACCTAATGCGAAGAGAAAACTCTCTGGAAAAGACCCTGATGCTGGGAAAGATTGAAGGCAAAAGGAGAAGGGGACAGCAGAGGATGAGATGGCTAGATAGCATCACTGATGCAATGAATATGAACTTGAGCACGCTCCGGGAGAGAGCGCAGGACAGGAAGGCCTGGCGTGCTATGGTCCATGGGGTCACGAAGAGTCGGACACGACTGAACGACTGAACAACAACAACAGTAAAATTACTTAACACTTAACATAATAACTTAATACTTAACATCTGACTTAAGAATTGTCTCTTACCTTGTTCAGTAGGCTGGCATGCTGTCATAAAAAGCAATAAGGGTCTTGTCAAGCACAGTACAACCACAGTTGAAACTCTTTATATGTACACAATTTTATTTATTCTTTCTTTCTTATTCAAATTTATATACCACTTTCCACCAACATATCAAATACAGTAGCATAAAAATGACTATAAATACAATGGCATAAAACCAACCATAAATATAACAATAAAAACAACACAATTCATCAGCAATAAAACCACACGATCCGTCATTTTATTGTGCTGTGTAATACAAACTATAGCTGGCTGGGTCATACTTCAGGGAAAGCCTGTGTAAAGAGATGAGTTTTATGAAGATGTCTGAATGGCAGAACTGTGGGGGCCTGTCTAATGTCAGTTGATAAAGTGTTCTAAAGGGCGAGTCCTGCAATGCTAAATTATGTACCACAAGTGCTTCTGAGGCGAACAAATGTCAGGAGGATGTGGCCCCTGACAAGAGCTCCCTCTGATGATCATGGAGATCGGGCAGGGACATAAAGGGCTCCTTAACACTGAGCTTTTATCCTGCAATTGAGATGGCTCCTTCACAGAAGTTTGCGGGCTCTTTGCATGACGTCGTGACCCTGCCGTGACCCTGCTGGGAGCCTCCTACACTAAATGCCCTTTGTTCTGTTTTTAAATAGAACGCAGATAATGAGCTATCAAATTACCCCGCTGTTTTCCGCTTGAGTTCCCTCTGTGAAAAGACGAAAAGTAGCAAGAAGAGGAGGAAATCAGTGAAAGATAATGGAAGACTCAGATATGGGGAGAAGGAGGGGGGAAGGAAGCGAGTCCATTGTGATCCTGCATTTAAAACTGAAGCAGAAAGCCCCGTTTTAAATGCAGGATTTTAGGATGGTGTAGAGATGCCCAAAAGAAATGGAAGCAGTGACAGATTTTATTTTCTTGGGCTCCAAGATCACCGCAGACGGTGACTGTAGCCATGAAATTAAAAGACGCTTGCTCCTTGGGAGGAAAGCTATGGCAAACCTAGACAGCATAGTAAGAAGCAGAGACATCACCTTGCCGACAAAGGTCCATCTAATCAAAGCTATGGTTTTCCCAGGAGTAACGTATAGCTGTGAGAGCTGGACTATAAGGAAGGCTGAGCGCAGAAGAATTGATGCTTTCAAACTGTGGTGCTGGAGAAGACTCTTACGAGTCCCCTGGACTGCAAGGAGGTCAAATCAGTCAACCCTAAAGGAAATCAACCCTGGCTGCTCATTGGAAGGGCAGATACTGAAGCTGAAGCTCAAATATTTTGGCTACCTAATGTGAAGAGAAAACTCACTGGAAAGGACCCTGATGCTGGGAAAGATTGAAGGCAAAAGGAGAAGGGGACGGCAGAGGATGAGATGGCTAGATAGTATCACCGATGCAATGAATAGGAACTTGAGCACACTCCGGGAGAGAGCAGAGGACAGGAAGGCCTGGCGTGCTATGGTCCATGGGGTCACGAAGAGTCGGACATGACTGAATGACTGAACAGCAACAAGAGATGCCCAAAGGGTGAGGTGGTCCCTTAGGTAACCTGGCCCCAAGTTGTTTAGGGCTTTACATGTTAATGACAACACCATGAACAATGTGTTTTAAAAAGCACATTGACAAACATACGTATCACTATATGTACATTTTGTACTTGGGCTATGGAGCTGAACTATAGATGGCCAGGGTCATGAAAGTACAAAACTGCTTAGCATTTGAAGTGCTTGATGACCGGAAGAATTCTTGCTACCATCGAATGAATATGAACATTTTAACTGGGCAACGAATCATTCAGAGCGCAACAAAAAGAATTTCCCCAAGGACATAGGATCTTATCACACATTGACTTGGAAAAGACTGTAGCCCTATTCAGGGATTCTGTACCTTCTAGATATCCAGATACATTCTGGCTCTTTACACAAGCCAGAATGCTGATTTTCCAGTGTTCTGGCTTGCGTGGACAACCTCCACAGTAGAGGAGGCTCTCCTCTTCAAACAATTGAGTAGAGGGTGTCCCCGACAAATGAGGTAAGGTGGGTGGCTACTAAGGAGAGGGCCTTTTCAGTGGTGGCACCCCGTTTGTGGAACACTCTCTCTAAAGGGGCTCACCCGGTGCCTATGTTATGGGGCATCTCTACACCAGCCTAACATCCTGCATTTAAAACGGGGCTTTCTGCTTCCATTTTAAATTCAGGATCACAACAACTCCCTTTTTCACAGGCTTCCTTTTCCCCCTCCCCTTCCCCCCGTATCTGAGTCTTCCATTATCTTTCATTGATTTCGCTCCTCTTCTTGCCGCTTGTACTCTTTTCACGGACGAAACTGAAGCGGAACACAACGGGGTACTTCGATAGCTCATTATCTGTGATCTATTTAAAAATGGAACAAAGGGCATTTAGTGCAGGAGACGCCTTGAATGATCATGGCGTCATGTAAAGAGCCTGCAAACTTCCGTGAAGGAGCCATCTCAATTGCAGGATAAAAGCTCAGTGTGAAGGAGCTCATGGTCTTTCCAGCACCAGGCAAAGACCTTGTTATTCTCCCAGGCATTTTAAGAACTGTTTTTAGTGCTTTTAGTATTTTCTGCTGCTACTGCTGGCTTTATTTTGGTTTTATGTGCTGAGGTAGTTTTATTCTTCACTGCTGGTTTTATTTTGGTTTTATGTGCTGAGGTAGTTTTATTCTTCGCTGCTGGTTTTATTTTGGTTTTATATGCTGACATAGTTTTATTCTTTGCGGCGGGCTTTTTGTGAGCGGAGATGGGGTAATGAAGAGACAGACAACAAAGGCTTGGATTGAAATTGGGCCACATTTATTGAAATATCTGCAAAGGATAACCTAGGATGGGCCCTGACTGTGCCAACAGCTAGCTGGCACTTTTATGGGCGAAAATGCACCCAGCCTGAGGGGTGGCGTATCCACCTCACCGTCCCTCCAGACTGCCCCTTATGGGGGAGGTAGACTTTCCCCTGTCACCTCCTTCCGGTGCTGCCAAACACCTGGGTGAATGAGGTGAGTCGGTCTCCCAGGCAACCCTTTTCCCCCCGTTGAGCCGCAGAACCCATTCAGGAGGCCTCAGGCATCACCTGTCACCATAAGGTGCCTCTGCATGCTCACCATCCCTAATCTCGTTCTCCTTTGCCCATCCTAGCCGCCACCAGGAGTGACAAGCCTATTGCTTGTCAACTCCCCCACCTGTGCAGAAGAACTTCCCGCAGGCCCCTTTGCAGATCCGACAAAAACATGTTGTTCCCAGCATCAGACAGGAGCACGCCGTCCTGTCTGTAACGCTCCCTCGCTGCCCATTTGATGTCCTAACGAGTGATGATCCCATCGCCATGTTCGTATAGCCCAAAGGCTATTTCCCGTTCCACCATCTGACGAGCCCTTCCATAGCCTGGTCAGAACATTCCGCACTTCCTTCTTGTGAACACACAGGAGCAATTGTAGTTATCCTCAGCACATGGTGCGGGATAACTCAGGCTCGGCCCAAGGCCTGCAGAATGAGGTCCTTGCCTTCACACAGCCAGGTCATACCCCCTTCGATGCAGCGCCAAGCCTGTGGGGGAACCCACATGTCATGTTGATGGAATGAAGTGGAGAAGCACTATAACTGCAAACCACGTCTGCCAAGCCCCTGCACACGGGCACGCTGGGACAGTCTGAGCTGGGAACCACAGCTTGACATAAGACCGCTGGCCATCCCTGAACACCATGCTGTGACCCCATGTACACATGCACAGGTTCATGTCCATTCCATTGATCTAAAGGAGATAAAGGAGAACAGTAAGTGGCAAAAAGGGAGTGGCCTTGGAGTGCCCCCTGGCCATCGCTTTCACTTGATCCGGTGCCAAAACTTAAAGACGCGGCTGTAGAGCAGCCCCAATGCAAAAGAATGTGTCCTAAAACAGATTTCCTAACCTGAGAGTACTCAATGCCAACAGTCGTGCAGATTAATGTCGCCAACCTCCAGCATGATAATGGATATCTGGGGAAGGGGGATGCCAGGTGTCCGCAGATGCAGTCGACGTCTTGGCCCTACACTGGATGGCATGTCATGCACAGAAACCTGTATCCTAACGGCCACTGGGAGTGACAAGCCTACTGCTTAGACGCACTCCCCCCTTGTGTGCTAAAGGACTTCTTGCCGACCCCTTAGCTGATGAAACAACACTTTGTTGTTACCGAATTGGGCAGGTCCTTTCTATAAGGCTCCACCTGCATCCCAATAATTTCCAAAGAGATGATCCCATCGCTATTCTGATATAGCTGGATGCCATCTCCTGGTTCACTTTCCGGTGGGCCCTTTCTTTGGCCCTCGGATTCCACGCATTCCTCCAATTAATTGAAGGAAGCAGGCAGGACTGATGCTCATTATCGCTGGCCAACTGTGCCGTATGACCTGGGAAAGGTCCATGCCCTTGGCAACAGGTTGTTCCCTCCTAGGTGCAGCGCCAGAACCTGCGGGGGAATATGCACCAGCCCACAATGGAATGGCGTGGGAAGGAGGTGCTCTCTACATGCTGCGCCTGTCAAGCCACTAACACTTGCACACTGGAACAATCTGCTCCGGGATCCACACCCTGACCTATGAGCCTGCCAACCAGCCCGTACCACCATGCTGAGCCCAGACATGAGCACGCGCACGCACAGGTTCACATCCATTCCCTAGATCCAAAGGAAAATAACAGTAAAGACAAGAAAGAGATGCTGATCAGTGCAATCTCACTCTAGGAATGGACACAAGCCCATGACTATAAACTTACTGGGAACAAGACTGCAGCTGCTGCGGCCGAATGTGACAGCAAATCCCAGGGCTCCCTATGAACCCAGGTATGGGAGGCCCTTGTCCTGGGAGCCATGACTGCAGCATGGCTTACCCTATTTAATACCCGATACATGACGAAAGCCTCTTAGCATGGTCTCTGTGAGTGCCGGCATCCGGTATTAGACAAACTTGGCTCTGGTGTTCAACCTGTCGTTTATATGCCTCAAGAGACACAGGTATTACTCAGGAGGTGGTGCAAACTCAATGCTACTACCCATAATGATCGGACTGCGGGAGGACTGTGTTTTAATGACATGAATGGAGGCCTGCCCTTCACACACAAGGAATTGAAGAATGGACATAGAGCCTTGAATCGGCCCACATAGGCGATGTCATGTAAATGATCAGATTGCGGGTAGACTGTGTTTTAATTACATGAATAGAGGCCTGCCCTTCACACACAAGGAACTGAGGAATGGACACAGAACCTTGAATTGGCCCACCTAGGCGATGCCATGTATAAGTTAGAATAACGGGATCCCGAAAGATCAGAGGGCAACCGATGGGCACGGCGCTACGCACCCAATTATCCTATAAGTTGGCCCTAAAACCCAGGCCCACTAGAGCGTCGTAATACATCTGCAGCTCTACCTTGAAGATGAACCCGTGTTCCTGCAAGGAAAACACTGGAATCGCAAAATTAAAAACCCCGTCGGAATCCGCTTGCGGGGGTGGGGTAACTCAATGGTGAGGGAGCCTAACATTTGTGATACAACACCGCCTCCGCCAAAGGCTGGCACAGGGCAAAAGCTATGCCAGTGAAATAAAGTGTGACATCACAAGATCCTCTGTATAGGTCAACCGGCATCACCCCCCCCCCAGCATCCTGTAGGCGCTATCGATCTGAAGGTGCCGACAGAATAAGAACAAACAAGGCCACGTACTGGCTTAACAACCTGCATACTGTATCCTTAAATATAAGTGTAACCAAATATACCTACTGTAGATAAATGTCTGCTTCAGAAAAGTAGGCCAGACACTAGCCCTGGAATGAAACCTAAACCTTTCTAAGATGCAGATGATGAAGCACGCTGTATCCGCCGGTACGGAACCACGACAAAGACATGGGAAGTGCCCGGTCCAACTATGGAGGGCCCATTTGGCTGAGGCTACTGCACCATGCCAGCCGTCCCGTCCCCGTAATGACATAAGGCCATGTTACAGTACTTCCCCCTCACCGGATGGGGGAGAAGAACATCTACCCACTCCACCTACCGAACCTTCATAGCTAACTGGCTGTAGGCAGCGTAGAATTCTGCCTTTACAACCATAACAAACAGGATCTCCTTCCTTAAGGTTGAATGGGATTGTACAAGTAGGCAAGGGCACGTACACCCCATCTATACCCCGGCCCCATGTAATGTGTACAAGCAAGCACTGGTCATGCAAACACAAGACCCATCGCACCTACATCCAGATTTACTATAGCGAAGGTATAAAATAGCCTGTAATGGTTTTGCCACTGCAGACACCAGGGGAGGGTAGGTTCAGGGAGGGGGTTAATCGTCAAACGCTAACACTAAAGTTAAACCTGGCACTAAGCGGAATAAAACTATAGAAGATTTAATAATGCCAAGCTTGTCAGGGTGGAAACTGAGCCGATGGAACCCCAGAGCAGTTCTGATTCTGAGGAGGATCAGCATTCCGTGGGAGAGGAGCTCGCTCATCCCTCACAGGCACAGCAGCTGGCAGAGATTCCTCCTGCCGGCATTCCTGAGATAGATAGTGATCCTAGCAGTGAGAAAGTGCGGGAAGGAGGCTTGCTAGATGCTCAACGCAGACAGCGACGAGCGATGGAGGGCGCAGAAAGGAGGCGTAGCGCCCGTTTGGCGCACAAGCAACGGCCGCCTCCCGTGGACCCAAGGGAAAGAGGTAGGATCTCTCCCTAGCCCATAAGTTCAGGGTTTTCAAGTGACTCTCCTTCAAAAGGGGATCAACTGCCTACTCGGCGCAAAGGCCACTCTGCTGTTTTCTTGCTTAGTCACTGGTAATTAGCATCTGAAAGAGTAATTACGTTGTAAAAGGATTAAAGCCTTGAAAAGAAACCTTTCATCTGTGTCTTGAGTTGGCTATTGGAGTCTACTGAATGAGGCCACTAGGGCGCTTCTGACAAAGCTGCCCTGAGTCCGTAATTGGCATAGAGGGCTGCGGGCTGGTTCAGATGTCACTACCACATACTATACCAAATGACATGGGATGGCTTGATCCTGTGAGAGGTGTAGATCACAAACTCAGAACAGGAGCTGAGGTGGAGGATGCTTGAAGGCATCTGGACACGCAGATGACACCAGATGGCTTGATCCTTCCAGAGTCGCAGAAGGAACGGGCACATAACCTGTGGTGGAGCTGTGCTGGAGAAAGCCTTGATTGTTACCAAGCATGCTGCAACAAAAGAAATAAGCAACTCCGGGTCTGTCTCGAAGTTTGTTTTGGGCAAAGAGCCCCCACCGCATTCAAAATGGACAAAGGGGGCAAGCACCATCCCTTAGTGTTTTCCACCACCTTCAATCTAACACGATTTAAGGTGAGACCGGCTAGGCCTCAGCTTCAGAGGAAGAATCAGGCCTTCTCCCATGCCCATTGTCAAGCAGGCAGGGAGCATTGCCCCTCCCCTGCTTGCCCCTTCCAGTGGGGCATCCTATACAAGAAGGGGAATTGGTCTACATAGGACAACCCACCCCTCACAAAGGTAGTGAAATATAAACAAAGGAAAGGAGGGGGGTGTCTCAGTACAGGCCTTGCCACTGGAACCCCCAAAACAGGGGCATAAGAGGTTCTCCAAGTTCCCGGTCTGACATAAGCAAGGGGGGGCCCTCCCATGGGATGCCTGGGAGGAAAAGGGTGACCCAAGCCCAAGGAGCAAACAGTCCACCCCCACCCCCTGGGAAGAGTCACAGGGGCGAGGCCACCCGGGAGGGGGGAATTGGCCTCACCTGACCCTGCTTAGCTTCAGTAAGGCAGTGTCAGGGTGGACACTGAGCCCATAGAATCCCAGAGTAGTTCTGATTCTGAGGAAGAGGAGTTGCTCCTGGGAGAGGAGCGTGCTCCTCTTTCCCAGGGCCAACAGCTGACGGAGATTCTTCCCACCAGCATTCCTAGCTTAGATAGCAGTCCTGGGAGTGACAGAGCGTGGGAAGCAGACTTGATGGATGCGTGACGCCGACGCAGAGAGCAGCGCCAAATGGAGGGCGCAGAAAGGAGACGTAGTGCCCGGTTGGCGCGCAAACAACAGCTGCGCCCAGAGGATCCAAGGGAAAAGGGGAGGGACTCTCCCTAGTCCTTAAGTTCAGGGGTCTGCCAGTAATTCCCGTTCAAACGGGGACCAACTGTTCCAACGTAGGGCATAGGTACTCTCCTGCTCATATCTAGTTGCTAACAGTAGAGTTGTTAAGTTGTAAAAGAGGAATAAAGCTTTGAAAAGAATCCCTTTGTTTGTGTCTGGACTTGGCTACTGGATTAGACTGAGAGAGGCCTCCAAGGAGCCCTTGACAGGCAGCAGCCTCGACCTCCCGCACCTCCCTAGGGTCCATGCAGCCAAACCTTGGGCCAAATGGCCCCAGAAGACAGGCTGGCGAAGGAGCAGCCGCCAATGCTGACGCTGCTCCAGGTGGGGGGAAGGGCCGCCCGCCAGCACCCAAAATCCACTGCCGTTCGCAGCAAACTGCCACAGCAGTGGTGGAAACCCCGGCCGCTCCCAGCCAGAGACGGGACGTGCAGCTGCCATGCCACCGATAAGTCCCTCGCTGGCGGCGGCACTCCTCCACAGGCTGGGGAGCACGTGCTAGCCGCACTTCCTCCGGCCGCACCAGCAGCACAGAAAGCCGCTGGCAGAATTGCAGCATGCAGCTGCCTCAGGAACCCCCAGCCAATCCTGGCTGAAGGGAGAAGCGCCACCGCTGATGAGGCCACGGAGCGTGGGCGATTGGGCCGCTGCCGTAGCCACCCTCTTAGCACCAGCTGGAGCTCGCCGCCACGTCAACCGCATGTGCAGCATGAGCCGTGAGAAAGAGGGCCCGGTCAGGCGCCTGCCGCCGCCTCAGCTGCTCCTGTCTGGTGCCGGCCGGAGCTTGTCGAAGAAGCGGGCCCATTCGGGTGCCCACTGCCACCTCCTCTGCCCCTGCATGAGGGGCGAGGCGCTACCGCCTCAGCCTCTCCTCCCGAGGCAGAAGGCGCACCACGCCCTGATAAAGAGGCGAACACGCCTCTGGTCTTGTGCTGACGCTTCCCGCTCTCTCACCGGTGGAGCACACACTGACTGCTCCAAAGCTGCGCGAGCGTGAGACTGCTCTGTGAGGGGTACGGGGCATAAAGAGGCTTCACTGGCCCTACCCCTACAAAGTGGCGCCAATTGGGCATCCCGAGACGTCTTCTCATCCCACCCGCCCACAACGCCCCCCACCCACGGCCAGGCAAGCCAGATGTGGGGGTAGGGCATATTTTGGTTTTATGTGCTGAAGTAGTTTTATTCTTTGCTGCTGGTTTTATTTTGTTTTTTCTCTGGGCTGTTTTGTGTGTGTTTTGTTAATGTTTGCGTGTTATATTTTTGATGTGTTGTACACCACCCAGAGAGCTTCGGTTATTTGGTGGTTTAGAAGTACAGTAAATAAATAATAAATAACAACAGTGGAACAAAAAATGGTAGGTTCACTATATACAAAACACATTCCTTCCCCCTTGCCTTTGAAGACAGTTCATAAGGTTTAATTAATAATAATACTTGGTATTTATATAGCGCTTTCTGAAAATCCAATGCACTCTGTATACATTATCTTAGTGATCCTTACAACAACCCTGTAAAGAGTTCTTTCTTCATCAAAATATGGAGTAAATAGAAAACCTATTATGCACAGAGCTCTCCAAGTATGAATAAAAAAGGGATATTGCAGAATTGGAAAAAGTGCAGAGGAGGGCAACTAAAATGATCAGGGGGCTGGAGCAACTCCCCTACGAAGTAAGGTCACAACACGTGGGATTGTTTAGCTTAGAAAAAGGGTGAGCGAGGGGAGACATGAGGTATACAAAATTCTGCATGGTGTGGAGAAAGTGGATAGGGAGACATTTTTCTCCGTCTTCACAATACTAGAACTTGGGGTTACCCATGGAGCTGATTGGTGGGAGATTCAGGACAGATAAAAGCAAGAACTTCTTCACACTGTGCACAGTTAAATTATGGAATTCACGTCCACAAGATTGGGGGCTCCTTCACATGGAACTTTTATCCTGCGATTGAGATTGCTCCTTCACGGAAGTTGGGGGCTGTTTACATGACTCCGTGACCCTCCCTGCCCTAAATGCCCTTTGTTCCGTTTTTAAATAGATCGCAGATAATGAGCTATCCAATTACCCCGCTGTGTTCCACTTGAGTTCCCTCTGTGAAAAGAGTTAAAGCTGCAAGAAGGGGAGCGAGATCAATGAAAGATAATGGAAGACTCAGATATGAGGAGAAGGAGGGGGGAAGGAAGCGTGTGTAAAGGGAGCCAGTTGTGATCCTGCGTTTAAAACGGAAGCAGAAAGCTCCGTTTTAAATGCAGGATTTTAGGCTGGTGTAGAAATGCCCATAGTGATGGCTACCAATTTGGATGCACTCATTTCCTGCTTGTGGGTTTCCCACAGGCAGCTGGTTGGCTACTGTGTGAACAGAATATGGACTAGAGGAACCCTTGGTCTGATCCAGCATGGCTCTTCCTATGTTCTTAACAACCCATAACAATGGAAGTCCTTTATAAATACTGATTTGTGTGTGTGTGTTTTAACTTAATACAAACACCACCCCCCCCGAAAGGACATTTTTTTCTTACACATTATTATTAGTACCTCACTTATAAAATTTGTTGCAAGCCCGGCATAGCTTCATTTTTGATCCAGAGTACACTGAAATCAATGAGAAATGAGCTACACAGCATAGTGCGCATACCATCAGGATTAAATTCTGCTACCGATGAGCCACTTTCAAGGTTTAGCAATAGGACCTCTAGAAAAGCCTAACAGCGAAACTAGATGTGACATTAACTGCATCTTTAGCACTTGCACAGCTGTTTAAAAACAAAAAAAGCAGGCATGAAAGAGGGGGCTCAACCTGATCAAAACCATGGTATCAGGAAGTGGGATTAACAGGGGGATGAGAACTTTAGCCTTCTTCCCCCACCATGGCTCCAATCCAAACTGGGGGCTTCTGTGCCTGCTATTTGCAGTAGAAGGAAAGAGTCTATTTGTGCCGTTTGGACTAGGACTTGGTAGGGACAAAGAATTAAAGCCCCTTCCCGGACATCATAAGCCTGATCTGGTTCTCTCCCCCACTCCATTAATTAGTAATTAATATATTAATACAGGATGTGTGTGTGTGTGTGTATATATATATATATATACAGCTACAGTTGAGCTAAAGACATAGATAACGTCACATCTAGTGTGGTCCTCAGTCCTACCACTTCCCTTTTTTAAGCACTGAATATTGATTTGTCTGAAACTCAGAGCAAATTATTTGAGGTTTTAAAGCCAGGGGCCAGAAGATCTGCAATAATTCCCCCAAAGTCCCAGGGAAACATGTGGGAATAGATCATTGTCTTTTTAAGACATGCATGTACGTTGTTTATGTTAAGGAGAACTGTCTGAGACACCTTAGAGTCACTCACGAGCTATCTGGAATATGCAGACAGAAGCCAGCTTCATGTAGCGTGGTAAATGTTATCTTTACCATTTAATAAATGTTTCTTTTTTAAAAATCAGGAGTCTGTCTTCTTCATGAAGAAAACAGCACGCTAGAGGTTACAGCTGCAGTCCTAAACTTACAAAAGGAGCAGCCCCGTGAACTCCATGAACTTCTCAGTCAGCATGTTCAGGATCATGCTGCACAAGACAAGGCAGGTCAAAATACAGGAGGAGAAATGACATAGCTTCTTCAACCACATACTCAGGAGGCAAATTAGATACAAAGCAGCAAGGCTTCTTAATATGCAGCTGAATTCAGTTGTCTCCATACAACAGTCTGCAAATGTCATCGGTCAAGGCACCACAGATCTGAGAGTAAAATGCAAGCACTGGCCTGCATGCAAAACAACCACAATTAGAGCCCACTGATCATGCTTTATTGTGGCATAAAGAAAAACACTGCAAAGTACTGCAGGAACACAGGGTCAGCACAATTCTATCTCTCAGATTAAATTCTGCAAGGTAACTTTTTTTACAGTGTAATCAAAAGGTGGGCATATCAACCTTGTAACTATTGGCTGGGTTCAGGTGTAATGATTTTGGACTGACAAACTACGGTTTAACAGACCAAGCATGAGCCATGTGCCCACACGTTCCTGCCTTGCTTTTCCCTTTCCCTCCTCCCTTCATGACAAGGAAAGATAAAGTGGTTTGCTGAGCCACAGTTTCCTGGCTCAGTTTCACAGGCTCAGTCCAGTAAACCATGTCATTGCATCTGAACCAGGCCATTGTGTCTTAAAGAGTGCCCAGGTGATGCTAAAATGGCAGAAGTTGGGTCTCAAGTCTACCTTGAACTCCCGCAGAGGGACATTTTAGAAGTACATTTTAACATATCCATATTTGCCAGTACCTTGCACTGAAAACAGTTTATTACATTCAGCCCTGATGTACCCTTCCCTTGAATCCAGGCTTCAAATGAAGCCCTGATTTTTTGATCTGAAGTTAAAATTCTCAATAGAGATGGAGAAATAGCGTGGATGACTAGAACGTAAGACTGCCAGATTTGTGATTTCTACAACGTATTCAGCACACACAAAAATACATTCTCATTGTTTGACCATGACAGGGTTGCCAGCTTTTCTTCTCTTTTAAACGTGCCCTTTAGTCTTGAATCTGCAGGTACCTTGACCTGCAGGCATTTGCAAGTGAGAATTCTTATCTCTCCACACTTAAAAGCTTACCTGATGCTGTGTCAGGCTGCTGTCAGTTGGGTAGGAGCAGTGTGCCCCTTCCGATTTTTATTTTATTTCTTAAGATTTTTTAAATTGTAATTTCTTTTGTGATCGGGAGGCCGGAGTGCTGCAAAGCGAATGCTGCCCTCCAGTGCCATCTGTATTTGGGTTCAAAAGAATGGTTTTGCATTTTGGAGC
Source organism: Heloderma suspectum (assembly GCF_057233095.1). NCBI lineage: Eukaryota > Metazoa > Chordata > Lepidosauria > Squamata > Helodermatidae > Heloderma > Heloderma suspectum. The sequence goes on from NC_139464.1 coordinate 106,699,827, forward strand.
TCAGACCCCACCTCTGCCTTGTGCTTAGGTTCTTGGGCAGGTTACTTTTCTTCTAGTCTCAGCAGTTTGCCTTCTGAGAAATGAGTGTTTTGTGACTAGCCATGCCTACAATGGTAGCCATTGTATGAATGGGCAAGCCCCCCATGGCAGCCATTTTGTGAGAGCACCCCTAACACACTCTCAAAACTCCAAATGTGCCCCCTGACCCCAAAAAGTTTGGGGCCTTCTTCTGGTTGGTAACCCTAGATTATGATCGTGATGATTTCAATTTTGTCTCCTCCATGCCTGGGATGCAGGACATGTTAAGGCGGATTGTTTTTTTAAAGCGAAACAAGACATGAAAACTTTAGAAATGCACAAATAACTAAATTAAAACCACAGGTTCCATTCCTAGCATCTCCAGTTAAAAAGATCTCAGGTAGCAGGGCTGGGAATGATTCTCACCTGAGATCTCGGAGACATGCTGCCCATTGGAGCAGGCAGTTCAAGGCTAGAGATACTTACAGCGCAATCTTATGCATGTGTACTCAGAAGTAAGGCTCATTGGACTTACCTCTGCAACCTGGTGCTCTGCAGATGTTGGACAGTAGGAACAACTCCGCATGCTTGGGGCGATACACTAGGGGGCGATGCAGAATGTCCTTGTTTGATCAGTTCCTTGCTTCCTGCTCCCTCTCCTTCCTCTTCTTTCTTCCTCTGCAACAAGCTGCATGTGCCATGCGGCTGTCTCGTGTCTTTTACACTCGCACACCCAGCTTTAAAGGGTCATATAGCCTTCTCTAATGGTGTGTATAAAAGCACTAATGAAGTAAGTTGATTTGAACTTTTCCTAAACTGGCCCTAGCCTGCATTTATCGCCTCCTGTACTAAATGATGTGTTGCCATATTTTCTCTGTATAAAGCAACTCTGCTGTAAGTCACGCCAGACTTTCCAACAGCACATATGTTGGATTACAATTCCCATCACCACAGCCAGCATAAACAGAACTGGAGTGTTAAAATCTAAATTCTAGGAAAATGGCTGCAGCCATAGAGCCTTGACTACACTTTCTTTTGAAAGGGAAAAGGACTGACAAAACAAAGAAACAAAAAACATCCATTAGTAAAGTCTAAGATTGTTACAGGGAATAGAAGCTAAATCTGCAGCCAGCCATGTCAGTACATAAATACAGTCTGAGATACGCTTGTATTATTCCTGCCCTTGTAAAATAGATTCTCTTTGAAATGTATTTTCAAAACAAAACAAAACAAAACAAAATCACCATACACAAGGCCCAGGATGTTACTGCATCTAGACAGATCATCTGTTTAGATTTGTCTTGCACCAAGAATAACACTAACATTAAAGTAACACTGTTAGTTTAGAGCTTTTATATTGTACCAGATGCTAGGGATATATTTAAAATTCTGCCCTGCCATAAGGACATGGTCAGAGTTGCTGTGAGTTATATTCTGTGGTGCTCATTTTGAGCACTGTAATCAGGACTTAAAGATAGCTTTTTGCATTCCACACCCACGCTCAAACCACAGTAGAAGAAAAAGAAGAGCTGAGGAAGGACGCATGTTAAAGTTAGCGAGCGAGGAGGCCAATAAATGCTATGAGGAAGCAGTTTTTAAAATACTTGGAATGCCACAGAATTTCAACAAAATTCAATAGAAGGAAGAGAGAGAGAAATATGTGTATGATGTAAAGTGTAGTTGGTAGAGTGGTATCAAATTTAAATAAGGGACAAGTATGAGCAAGCTCTCTAAACCTGTTTACTTGGAAGTAAGTCCAAATGAATGCAGTGAGACTTACATCCAAGTAAACATCCACAGGATTGTGCTATAAATACTGTTGCATGTATGTATTATGTAGTTTCTAATTAACTTTTAAGATTGGACCTAATAATGACGATGTTTGCATGTAAAGCAGAGGGAGGGGGAGGGGGGACCAGGGGATTCTTAATCTGTGTAAAATTGAAACAAACACCCATCAATAACTTGAATAACAACGACAACAGCTATCCTATTACACTTGAGAATAAAACCTTTTGAAATTACTGGGACTGACTTCAGTAAGCATAATCTGGTTTTATCAGGCTGTACTCAGAAATGATTTGGGTACCCAGATATTTTAAATCAGCAGAATGTTACAAAGTAATCAAAGTAGTTAAGCTCAGATCAATCTGAGATTATTTTTTACACAGGTCTCAGTATTTTGTATTAGACCATATATGTTTATAAATACGTAAATGTTTATTGATCATAAACATCAGTAGTGTCTGCAAATGCAAAATTCTGCATTTTGATGTCCAAGTGCTGTTTGTCGTTTGCCTGCCCCAACCAACCCATAAAGCTAGGTCAGTTTCCAGATCTCAAATTACATTTCTGGTGATCTCTTACAATGCGATTATCAGGTGCACTTTTGTTATAGAAATAGATCTGTAGTGTTTTTATTCTGAAACGGATTGATGAAAAACATATCAAATAGGTTTCTACAGATACTCTGACCTTTAAGAACGGGGCTCCAGCTTATTTCTTATTCAATGCTAATTCAGAAGAGAATAGGATAGATTGCCTCGTAATGGGAAGAAATGTACATCCAGCAACTTAGGAAGCAATCAAGGGCTAGCATAATTTGCCATGATTGATGGTTTATACTCAGGAGATGCTTAGAAAAGGCTAGCAGAGACATTACTTACTCAACCTTCAAAGGCTGGTCCCTGAGAGCAATAGCTGAGGTCACTAGCAGGTCAGTATGTAGGACAGGTCATATAGTAGATGAGTGTGATTATTTTCAGGCTGACGTTGCATATAACCAGACAGAATTAACAATAAATGATGCTTTTATGCAATAATTTGTGCCTCAGATACTATGAGGACATTATAAAAGAAAATAAGCCTGTGTACTTAAAAAACAACACAGCATCTTTAGTTCAAGAGGGCAGATTACAGAAAACATGCTTTGCTAGATTAAGCACCAGGCAGGTGAGGTATACTTTTTGGGACTGTGGTGTCAGTTGGGGGAGAAAGTTATGAAAAGGCCTGAGAAGGAGGAAAGGAATGAGGACTGGCAATACTAGCAAATGGGCTTTCTTACCATACAGCAGAAACACTGGCCCACACCAGTCACTGTTCAAGCAGAAGGAATAAAGGGAAAAAACGGATGCCAGGAAGGAGAATGGAAAAGTGGGTATTTCTGTTGGATGTTTGGGAAATCTCAAAACACCATGATTAGGGTGTAAGTGTGACATCAAAATGAGCCCTTCATTTTCTAGTATCAATAAGTAATGTAAACACATATGGTTGGATCCAGACTTGGCTGATGACTAACACAAGTCCCCTTGCTCAGATCTTAATTCCCGATCTGTGGTTTCCTGACGCCCTCATCTTTTTGTGCTCTGTTGCTGTCCCCAAAATTTGCTCATGAGGCAGACTTCCCTCTGCCCCACCTGTAGGGGCAAGAGTGCCATCTATTCACAGAACGCTTTGTGGTCCAAACCATTATATCAGGGCTGCTGAACCCCTGTCAGTCCCAGGGCTGAATTCAATTTCAGAGAAGTTCTCAGGGCCCACTTTCAACGGGTGGGAGGGGCCAAAGGCAAAAGGGGGCGCAGCAAAAATACAAAATACCAGCATGTTTTAGCATAAAGCTCTTCCTGTCAGTAACTAAGCCTTAGGAGAAGCGTTTAAACCTTTCAGAATGGGGGAAAAAGTGAAAAGAAGGGAACCACCAAACAATCAGTGGTTGGCGACAAGGAATGTGGCCAAGGCAAGGCAGTGTAGGTTCAACACCCCTGCATTATATCCAACGCACTGAATACCTTTCCAGTTGGGAATTAATAACCATTTACAGAGGTTATTTTCTGTATTAAAAGCATGTTACATTATCGTACATCTTTAAAGAGGTGACAGGATAACCTTTAGGTGATGTTTACTTAACCCTCTCCTCCAATCCCCTAATTCTGGTACTGATTAATATCTGTACAAGAAAATAGACATAAGTCAATCTGGATTTGCTTGTGCATGTTTCAGTATTTCCTTCCAGTTAAGGAAGCAACATTTTGCGACATGTGGTGTGATTTCAAGTGTAGCAAAAGGCATAACTCATCTTAGGCCACATGACATTGTACAAAACACACACACACCCTGAACAGCATGCTGCATACTTTCCAACCCCCTTGAGAGAGATAACTTGTACCAATGCACTGCAGGCTATCTCTCTCTGTCTCCTTTTGCATGAATAATTTCCTTTCAACTGGGTCATCTCTACAACGGTCTACTGAAACAGTTAAAGAAAATGAATATGCTACTGTGCCTTCTCTCTGTTGACATTGTGCTATGCTTATGTACGAAATGAAATACTATCTGTATTTTCTGCCGTGGATGACAAGCTCCATTTATGAATGAGAATAATTCGTTCATTGATCTATAGGCAAAAACCTCTCTGGAGAATATCAAGTGCCCAGATGGCATTGACCGATGGAGTTTCCATGTTGGTTCTTGAACTGGATGGCAGATGTGAAAAAGTCAGAAAGGGCGGTATGTGTGTGTGTGTGTGTGTGTGTGGAGGGAGGAGAGTTGCCTACTGATCGTGCAACTGGCAGTATATCATGCAAATTTATTCCTGCAAATTGGAGTTCCAGACTCGGAGAAAGGTAGAATATAAATGTATTAAATAAATGATAAAGATACATTAATTAAATATAATTCCTCATGCAATGGACCGCAAACAATGGTAGATCAATTATTTATTTGGTGGAAGATGTGGACTACAGTTTTAGCTTGTGTTGTCCTTGCCAGTTAAGCGCAATGTAAGCTAGTGAGATGTTGAAAAATTGCTTTATTTATACAGTGATGGCATATCCTGTTCTACAGTTGTGGTAGAAATAGAGGTACTCCATGACCTGAAAGTTCACTGATAAGCAACACATGATTGTCTTTCTTGAGGCTCCCTTGAGGTATTTCTGTCCTTACCATGGAGGAAGTTTGCCGATTTCAGTCATATTTTAGACACTGCTTTCAGTCCCAGAGCTTTTCCTCATGAGACATTTATTGTGCATTCATCATTCCCTACTCATGGTTGTTTATGGGTTCTTTAGACAACACTGTGACCTCCAGTTTCACTTCTCTGTCTAAAGAACACTTTCGGTGAGGTTGTTTCAATCAGGGAATATGCGGTATTATTTGTGAAAGCAAAAGAAAACCCTTTTCCACTGGTGTAATTGTGCTATTCTGCTATACCACAGTATATACCACCTAGAAGCTATGTAGTGGAAAGGAAACATGCTTCGTGTCGTCCTCAGAACTCAATTCTGTGACGAAACCAAAAGTAGATACACCGCATTAACAGCCTCCTGTAGAAAAGCCCCCAACGCTACACATCAGCAAAGTTGTTTTGCTGATTCCAGCAAAATTCCAGGAGTTTGAAAACAATAAAGATCTGAGCTACAGGGGCAGCTGACTCATCTATATTATTTTTAATGGTTATATTAAATGGGATTTGTATTACTTCCCTTGAAATTGTTTTTAATTTGGTGTATTTGGATGTGATTTTTTCAAATGTATATGTGAACTGCTTGGAGTTTTTATTATATTAACCGACATCTAAGTCTTAGTAATAAACAAATAATAAAAATACAGGGCCTGCTGGGCTGTATTATAATTATTATTTCTCTTTCTCTTTCTATTTCTATACTGCCCCATAGCTGAAGCTCTCTGGGCGGTTTACAAAAGTTAAAACATTAAAATACAAGATGCAAAGTTTAAAAACCATTTACATAAAACATACGGACAAGCAACATATAACTAAAAATAACTTCTGTATTACTTATCACAATATATGAATGCTTTTGTATATGTCCTGCATATACAAAACAAATGTGTCCGGAAGAGGAATCACCCATTTCCTGAGGGGCTAGCTGGGTAAATGTGGAACATTTTTATGCACGAGGGAGCACAAATGCCTGATGGGCCTTAATCCACCAGTTTGGTACTGCTGTCACAGAGGAAATCTCCATTATGGATGCAAACTCCACAGTGGCAGGTGGTGCTCATTGGGGCTGGTGGGGCAGATGGCAGGACAGATACTCAGTAGTCCACTGAGATTGTTGGAGGAAGGCAGGAGAACATCATGCATGCAATTGGCAGCTGCATGCCATGCACTGGAACAAATGTGTGTGGTTGTGGATGAGGCTGACGTGATTTCAACTGACTAAGCAAGAGGGCATGCTCAGAATCTCGTAACAGCCAAAGCATAACGAACCTATCTTAAGTCATTCAAAGTGAGCACTCTGGCATCATATCATAAGAAGTCCCTTGCAACATGATAAAGGTCCACCTTGTCTGCCATTTCTTTGCAAGAATCCCAACAACCCGCAGATACAAGATTTATTTATTTAAAACATTTGTATCCTGCCCTATATCATTAAGACCTCAGGGCAGTGTACAGATAAACTCAGTTTAAACCATGTAAAACAATAAATGTAAATAGCTGAAAACATATTAAACTCTTAAACAACTTAATACCAATTAAAATTTAAAACAAACCCCCCCAGTTAAAACAGTGTGCTACTTTAGGGGATGCATTTAGCCCTCAAAGGCTTTTGTAAAAAAACAGGTTTTTACTTGGTGCTGAAATGAAACCAGTGCCAATTGGTCCTCCAAGGGGAGGGCATTCCACAACCAGGGTGCCACAGTAGAGAAGGCCCTCTCCCACTTCCCACCATAGTGTATGTCTCGCACTGGTGGGACACAAAGGAGGGCCCCCTCCAACAGATCTCGGTCCTCGAGCAGGCATATATAGGGAGAGGCACTCCCTCAGATATTGAGGTCCCAAGCCGCTTAGGGCTTTAAATGTCATCACCAAAACCTTGAATTCCAACTGGAAGCGTATTGGCAGCCAGTGCAATTCCTTTAAAACTGGTGTTGTATGATTTTTATAAGATGTTCTGGTCAGCAGTCTAGCTGCTGCATTTTGCACTAGCTGCAACTTCCAAGCCATCTTCAAGGGCAGCCCCATGTAAAGTGCATTGCGGTAGTCTAATCAGGAAGTTACCAGCACATGTACTACTGTGGCTAGGTTATCCCTGTCCAGGAAAGGCCATAGCTGGCGGATCAGCCAAAGCTGGCCACAAGTACTCCGGGCCACAGAGTCCATCTGGGGCTCCAGTGACAGGGATAGATCTAGGATTTCTCCCAAGCTACACATCTACTCCTTCTGGGGAAGTGCAACCCCACCCAGGACAGGTTGTTTACCCAATTCCTGGACTTGGGAACCACCAAGCCATAGAGCTTCCGTCTTGTCAGGATTTAACTTCAGTTTATTGGCCCTCATCCAGCCTATTACAGCCTCCAGGCGCTGGTCCGGCACCTTCACCACCCCAGCTGACTCCAACGACAAGGAGAAATAGAGCTGAGTATCATCAGCGTACTGGTGGCACCCCACCCCAAAACTCCTAAAGACCTCACCCAGTGGCTTTATATAGATGTTGAACAGCATGGGCGATAGAATAGAAAGAACCCTGTGGCATCCCACAGCTTAATAGCCATGGGGTAGAACAGGAATCCCCCAATACCACTTTCTGGAATTGGCCCTGCATGTAGGAGCGGAACCACTGTAGCACAGTGCCCCCAACTCCCATCCTGCAGAGCTGATCCAGTAAGATACCATGATCAATGGTATCGAAAGCTGCTGAGAGATCCAGGAAGATCAACAGGGCAGCACTCCCCCTGTCTTTCACCTGGAGTAGGTCATCAGTCAGAGCAACCAAGGCCGTTTCAGTGCCATGCCCTGGCCTGAAACAGGTTGAGATAATCAGTTTCCTCCAAGAACATCTGCAGCTGCCCAGCCACCACACGCTCAAGCACCTTGCCCTTAAAGGGAGTATTAGCAATGGGGCGATAGTTCTCACATACCTCTGGGTCCAGGGAGGTCCTCTTCAGGAGAGGGTGCACTGCAGCCTCTTTCAAGGCGGTGGGCACCACCCACTGACAGAGTGAAGCATTTACCACCCCCTGGACCCACCCAGCCAGTCCACCCCTGCTAGATCGTATTAGCCAAGATGGGCAAGGGTCACGCTTACATGTGGTGGGATGGACCGATTCAAGCGTCTTGTCCACATCAGGCTGCAACAGCTGGAACTGATCCCAGGAAACACAACCAGATGGAACACTGGACACCTCCCCAGACCCTGCGATAACTGTGGCATCAAGTTCTGAGCGAATATGAGTGACTTTCTCCTCCAAGTGCCTAGCAAATTTATCACAGCAGATCACCGAGGGTTCCAATCCCAATTTCTCTGAGCCCGAGCAAGATCCCAACAGGCTCTTCACCACTCGGATCAATTCTGCTGTGCGACATTTTTTTGGCCATCCTCACTGCTGCATAATAGGCACAACGAAGAGTCTTTGCTAATCTTTGATTGTACTCGCTCTGAGACCTGCGCCACCTGCACTCTAGCCATCGTCCAGCCTGCTTAATTGCCTGTAAAGCTGTTTAATTGCCTGTTTAATTCTGTAAACCAAGGTGAATTATGGGCTCTACAGCACCGGAGTGGGCACTTGGGAGTGATTGTATCGATGGTCCTTCCCATCTCACCATTCCATAGTGAGATCAAGGCCTCGACCAAATTGCCAGCCCTATCAGCCGGAAGATCCCCCAGAGCATTCAGGAATCCATCGGATTCCATAAGTCTCCAGGGGTGGACCATCTTAATTGGTCCCCCACCCCTGCAGGGCAGATCTGCTACCACCAAACCAAACTTCACAAGGAAATTATCTGACCATGACAATAGGATTGTTGAACCCTGCCCCCCAACCAGATCATCCCTCATCCGTCCAACAGCGGATGGTCCACTGGATATTGGCTGGTGGACTGAGATCTGCTTTATTTCCTCCCTTGCTGTATAACACCTGCAAATGAAATCCCTTCTCGATACAGTGCACATTATATATATATATATATATATATAAAATCTGGGGCTGTCTTGTTTTCAATGTCTAAAGATACATCAGGAACAAGAGCAAATGGACTTAATTGGAGAAATGTAGAATGCATGTTAAGAGGAAGAACTAAAGAACTCAATGTACTGGGTGCCTTCCAGATGTGTTGGATTACAACCCCATCATTCCCAGCTGGGGGTTGTAGTCTAACACATCTGGAGGGCAGCCAGTTGGGAAAGGCTGGCCTGGAGAAAATATGTTTGAGAACTGCATGTTATCCAGCGAAATTTTATTTGCGAACCTTGGCCATTGCATTTGGGGTGCAAACTCTCATTGGGAGGAGGTGATTAGCATGCAAGAGGCAACTGGTAGGGGATAACCCTTCCCACACAAGCTGCTTTTCCCTTGCAAATCCCCCTCCCCTTCTGTTTTTCACTCAGCAAGCCTCCTAGCCTGTGTTTGCAAAGGAAACATGACCTTTGTATTCCACAGTTAGGCTGCAACAAGCAGAATAGGAACCATCTAATTGTTAGCAAAAGGAACATATATTACTTGGGTGGTGTGTGTGTGTGTGTGTGTAGGTAAACACAGTGTGAACAAATTTCCATGAGGGAAAACAATATTAATTTTTAAACCTTGATGGTTGAAATCCTATGCCCTCTTTTTTGGGATTAAGGCTGCAATCCTAAACCGATTTACCAGGGAGTGCACCCCATTTAACTCAGTTACACTTACTTCTGAGTAAACATGTTTAGGATTGCACTGTAAGTAAACACTGTAAATAAACACAAAGAACTGGTCTGCAACTGAAATTCTGGAATATTGTCTCAAGGACAGTTGTAAGGGAAAATGATGCAATTAATCTCAAAATAGATCTTAACTGTGTACAGGGATGCTATATGCTGTGTTTGTAATCATATCCTTTGGTTGCTTGTAGTATATCTGTTTCAACATGCACATTATCAAGGTTGACTTGTTATTTGTACCAAAAGACAGAGATAGACATTGCACTCAATAGTTTATATAGTGCTTAATTTGAATAGTGGATTATCTTCATGGTTGGGTCCTGCTAAAAAGATTATCCCATGATAAGCTCCTAGAATTTGGGTAGTTTATAGCTCAGCCCTATGCATCTTCACTGGGAAGTAATTTGCACTGAGTTCAGTGGCACTGGGACTTCCTTGGGAGCATGTATACGACTGTACTCTTACGGAGCAATCCTATCGCCCCTAGACAGCATCTGGGGGGACATAGGATTTTTGGGATTCCTGGATCTGAGGTTGGAGACAGCACTCCGACCTTGGAGCGAGGAGTCTGAGCTCCCCTCCCCCTTGCAGCTGGCACAGAGAGAACCGTGCTGCCTGCATCTCTGAGGTTGCAAAAGCAACCTTGGAGAGGAGGGACAGGGGGCAGTTCTGTGGGTGAGGAGGAGAGGCGACTGGGTCGGCTGGCTTACGAAGAATCCTCCGGTCTCCCCAGCCTCCTTCCCTCTCATTCTGCAGAGCCCCAGCTAGATGGGCAAAAAAGCCCATCTAGCAAAAATGCAGAGTGGGAGGAGTGTGGAGGCAAATCGCTTCCACACTCCTCCTGCTCTGCATAGGATGCCCGTCAGCCTCCAAGTTCGGAGGCTGATGGGCATCCTGATAGGATCGCACCCTTAGATATTTTCTTGGAATTCAATTTCACAGGGACTGGTAGGTTAGAATCAGCCTCCCTTCACGATGGGGCTTGTCATGATTTCTTGAGTCATCCGAATATAAAGCGTAACCATTAAAGCCCTCCATAGTGTCACTCCACCATATCTTTCTGACTTTAGGAATATCGGAGACTGCCATATCCCAAGTCAAACCATTGGTTATCTACTGAGGGATGTAGCTCAGTGGTGGAGCACATGCTTTGTCCGCAGAAGGTCCCGAGTTCAATTCCCAAACATTTCTAGATAGGGCAGGAAATATCCTGCCTGAAACCCCAGAGAGCTGCTGCCAGTCGGTGTCAACAATACTGGGCTAGATGGACTAAGGCTCTGACATGGTATAAGGCAGCTTCCTGTGTTCCTGTGTTGACCTACAGTTTCTTGTATCTTGCCTGGGGCTTAAAGACAATTGTGGATGTTTTCATGGGCTGCGACAGGAACGGTGCTACCATCAAGCAGACTGAGATAGCTGCCTCAGGCAGCAGATGCTGGGATGTGTGGGGAGTAGGGATGTATGGATATTGTAAAATCTGTTCTGTGAGTTTCGCAGATTGTCAAGTGCTTCTTGTTCTGTCGCTGGCTCATTGACGGAGTTGGATTTTTCCCAGTTTCCCAAATTTGTGCAAATTCACGCTTGCGCAAATCCCCCTCCCCCAAATGCACGCTTTCATGCTTTAGGCTATGGGGAAAATGCACATTTTTGGCCAGTGTTTTTTATTTTAATTTTATGTATTTTTCTACAACTAAATATGCATAAAATTCTGGAAAGTAAAAAAAAACAGTCCACAAGTCCGCAGAATCTGTGCGATTTGGGCAAAGCCGGTTTGCTGTGGAATCCTGAGGTTGGATTAATCGAAATCAGAACTCTTAGATTCTGTTATAGATTTCTCCAACACCCCTAGTGGGGGGCAGCAGCAAGGTACTGAAGGACAGAGCTGTGTGTGCCATGCAGGCTGCCCTCCATCCTCTAAACTAGCTTGCTGTCCTCAGGTGTAGCAGAGGATGCTGTTCTATTGCCAGTGTTGAAGTAAGGGCCAGCTAGGGCCAGCCAAAGGTTCCTACTGCACCTTCATTGGACCTTTCTTCCTAATGTAGGTGTGTGCATCTGTGAGTGTACAGAGCAGAAATTCGAGAGCGTTCATGGGGGCAAGCATCCTTTTGTCCCAGAAATGCCCCTGGAAACTACATTACATTATCACATAGTATCATTCCTGGGGCTATTCTAGCTCCATTTTCAAAGTGTGTAATGGCAGGTGGATTGCCTAGTTGCTTGAAGCAACGTATTGGCTTTAAGAAAGCTGAAAAAAGAAAGAAAAACATGTCAAACTCCTTAGAGTAACTGTAAGTGTACTAAGTACCCCTCATCTGAACTTTAACCCCCTCTGAAAGGTCAACCCTCCCTTCTGATCTTCAGTGTTGGAAAGTCTGGTGTGACTTCCAGCAGAGCTGATTTATACAGAGAAAGCGTGGCAACACAGCATTTAGTATTAGAGGCAATAAATGCAGGCTAGAGCCAGTTTAAAAGAAGTTTAAATCAACTTACTTTATTAGTGCTTTTATTCACATCTGACACTGTTTAATGACAAGCCCCCTAACCCCAGGTGTGTGAGTGCAAGTAAACATAGGCATGAGATATGATTACTTGCTTCCTTTCTCGGGAGACAACATGGAATGTTGCAGAGGCAAGAGGGAAAGGAGGAAGGAGGAAGAGGAGGGAGCAGGAAATAGGAACTGATCAAGCTACAGGACAATCTCTATGGCCCCCTAGTGTCTGGAAGCATACAGGGTTGTTCCTATTATCCTATTATTATTCAGGAGAGTTTTCACCCTCGCAGGACCCCCCGCCACCAGTGGTGAAGAAAGGAAGTGCTGTATCTTTGGTCCAGCAGCCCCAGATTGGGGCTGCCAGACTAGTCACTTTGGTACATGGAATGGGGATGGGGGAGGATGCTGTCTTGTCCTTCAGCTGAGGAAGTAAAATGTATTAGGAAAACCTTGACTGAAAATGGTTATAATTGGCAAGCAGTAATTTAGAAAACAAGAGGTACCAGGGCTTGTTTTTTCCTGGAATCCACAATCTCCTCATCTGCCCTGTCCTGCCTACAATCCTGTAGGTTTGGAACTGGCTGTGGCTATTCAGTGGTGAGGGAAGTATACTCTGTATGCACCCAGAGGAACTCTTTTTCTTTATTGCTTTTTTATATGTTCTGTGGCCAAGTGCTGACATGAAAAACAAAGTCCTGGTGAATTTACAGTGTCTGATTCAGCTTCTGTCACTCTGATGAACTTTGTCAAATATCAGAAGCCCAGTTATGACATAGCAATATGAGTGCGATTTTTCATGTAATTCACATAATGATGCATTGTGCCCTAATGTACAGATCCTTGTGAGACCTTATAACAAAGGGTGCTTCCACATGAGGCTTTTATCACACCATTGCCATGCCTCATTCATGGAATTTTATGGGCTGGGGGAAGGGAAGGTTTGTGTGGTCCAGACAATGGCATCTTCCTCTCATAACTGTCCTGACTTTTCCCACTGCACCTTCCATTGTTTCTCTTACCATGGACAATCTGTTAAGGAAGAAAAGATGGAATAGCTGCACAATACCTTCTGACTGTTAGCGCTAGGAGCCTTCCATCTGGAAGCACCCAAAGTCAGAACAGAGATATGCCCACGTGGACTCCATGTTACGATGGGTACTCCATGGCAGTACTTGCAACTGAAAGATTTGTTGGCATTGTCAGGGTTGCCCCTGAGTGCAGCGATTGGCAGAGTAGCTCAGAGTCTGAAGAGGAACCGCAAAACGTGGGGGAGGAAATTTCCCAGGCCTGGACAGAGATGGATAGGCCTACTCCTCAAGCTTCAAAGGCACAGCTGGATGGAGAGGGCCCCTCTTCTCCCATCCCTATGAGAGATAGTGAACAGGGAGAATGGGGGCTGGCAGAACCTGAATTCTTAGACACTAGATGCAGAGACAAGAGAGAAGTGGCAGGGGCAGAGCTTAGGCAATCTGCCCAATTGGCCCAGAAGGAACAGCTGTGCTTAGAGTCCTCACAAGATAGAGGCAGATCCCCACCCCCACCCCTTAAGTTAGGACAGCAAGCTCACCTTTTCCTCAGACGATGAACAACTTTCGTAGTTTTCGTTTGAACTCCCTGAAGGTATTTCCTTTGTAGACTGTGGGTCACTGACAATTAGCGTTTGAATGACCCATTGAATTAAGTGGATTAAAAGCCTTGGAATTGAAGTCTGTTGTCTGTGTTTTGATTAGGCTTTTGAAGTTTTACAGCAGGGGCAAAGGGAAATGTGACAGTTTGCCCACCATCCTCTTTTTTCTTCTTCTCTCCTCTCTTCATCATTTTTTCTTTTTTCACTGACCGCACTTGGGACAGCGCCATGGAACAGGCTTTGAACACATTGATGCAGGAGAACCAGGCTCTTTGCGATCAGGTCAATCAATTGACAGGTGTGGTATAAGCCGTAGAAGTGGCCACTCAGCCCCCTCCACCCCCAATCCCTCCCTGTCGAAAATGCCTGGTGGTGCTGCCTGAGAAGTTTGCTGGTGACAAGGGACTATTTCAAATTTTCCGCACCCAATCGGAACTGTATATGCGCCTCCGGCCGGAGGATTTCCAGATGGACCAGATTCGTGTGGGGCTTATCATTAACCTGCTTTCAGGTATGGTGGCTAAATGGGCTTCAGCGCTTCTCCTCGCTAATGACCCCCTGCTGGCGGACTACCCAGGCTTCATGCTATGGGTTTTTTTTTTAGTGACCCCCTTCGTGCGGAGACGGTGACTTGGGATATCTGCCGCCTCAAGCAGGGCAAGGACTCAGTTTCCAGCTATGTGACCACTTTTTGCTTGCTCATGCAGGATTTACAATGGAGTGATGTGGCTCTGGTGGCCCACTTTATGGACGGCTTGAATGACCTTAGATGAGCTAGCGTGGGCGACACATCCACCGATGCTGGCGGAGCTCGTCCAATTGTGCCTGCAGATTGACAGTCGGCTGAAAGGTCGTTGTCAAGCCAAGAAGGGCTCTGTTAGCTGGGATATCCCTCCTCCCATCCCCCCGCGGCTGCTGCCTCCTCCCCCTCATAGCCCTGCTGCAGGGGCGGAAGAGACCCCGATGCAACTGGGAGCGACCCGATCCATGCTATTGCTGGAAGAACTGGAGTGGCGGTGCTTCAGGTGTGGAAAGAAGGGTCACTTTGCCAGATTCTGCCCTTCCCGACTGACGGTCCCCCCCTCCCCCCTCCTGCCTCCCAAGCCTGACTAGGAAACCCCCCAAGTCTGATGGGGGTCTCCAGTGATGAGGCACCATCCACAACCGGGGTCCGCCTTCCACACGTTCCCCCCCATCCCATCTGCTGCTGCCTGTGCACCTCCATTCTTCTCAGTCAGAGTGGGGGGAGGATGTTATGGACTCTGGGGCTACTACTAGTTTCACGGACAAAATGTTTGCTCAGCAATGCAACATTCCTGATCTGCTCCCCCCTACCCTCTTGAAAGTGGAGACTATCGACGTCTGTCCTCTCTCGTCCGGAGCAGTCACTCGGATTACAACACCAGTCTCCCTACATACCCAGGGGCACATTGAGCAGATTCAATTTCACCTGGCCAAGGTGCCCCAATACCCAATTGTGCTGGGCATATTCTGGCTCTCTAAACACAATCCTCAGATCTCTTGGGGGCTTCATCAAGTGCAGTTCTGATCCCCCTACTGCCAACAGCATTGCTTCCTGGAAGCAAAGATGGCCCCAGCTCAGGCCTTAACCCTTTCCTCTCCCTCCTCATCTTCCCCAAGCATTTCTTCTGCTCCAGCGATCCTACCAGAAAACTATGCGGCTTTCCAGGATGTTTTCAACAAGAAAGAAGCTGACCATCTGCCCCCCACCCACGATTGCAGCATTAACCTGATCTCAGGAGCTACTATCCCGGCTGGCTGGCTGTACTGTATGTCAGAGCCAGAACTCCGAGCTCTAATTGAGTTTTTGGACACTAACCTGTCATTTGCCCCTCCACGTCCCCCGCCAGTAGGGATGTCAGAGAATTCCGCCACGGATCTCGGGGAGGCCGAATGCCTCCGCCGCCATTTCCAGTTAAAAAAAAAACCAAAACGTGATAGGCTACGTAAAGATTTACGTAGCCTATCACGGCTAAGTTTAAAAAAAAAACGTGATAGGCTACCTAAATCTTTATGTAGCCTATCACAGCTGACTTAAAAACAACAACAATGCACATATGCAAATGGCGTCGGCCACGGCTGCCGCCATTTGCATTCCTTATTTTGGCATGACTTCGTCTACGTCAAGATGTGCTAAAATAAGGAATGCAAATGGCGGCGGCCATGGCCGCCGCCATTTGCATACGCGCGTTGTTGTTTTTTTAAAGTCAGCTGTGATAGGTTACGTAAACATTTACGTAGCCTATTACAGCTGACTGCAGGTATGCAAACATTGGCGGCTATGGCCACTGCCATTTGCGTCCCTGCTAGCCAGCAGCCAGATGTCCGGCTGCTGGCGGAGCCGGCTGGCACCTCCGCAGAATCCCTGTGGAGCACAGCCAGCCGGCCAGGATTCTGGGGGGGGGAACGGAGCGCCTCCCCCCCATCCAGGATTCCGGGGGGAGGGACAGAGGACCTCCCCCCCCACACCATCAGCATAATCCGCGAAAGGTAAGTGCCTTTCGTATATCCCTACCCGCCAGTGTTCCTACGATGTTTGTGAAGAAGAAATTGGGGGAGCTCCGTCCTGTCCATGACTACCGAATCCTCAATGCCATTACTATCCCTGACAAGTACCCCCTCCCCCTAATCCCTGAGATGCTCAAGCACCTGGGAGGAGCCAAGACTTTCACTAAATTGGACCAGCTTGGTGCCTATAATCTGATTCGCATCCGGGAGGGGGATGAGTGGAAGACCTGTTTCACAACGAGGTACGGATCATATGAATACGTAGTCATGCCATTTGGCCTAGCGTCTGCTCCATCCACTTTTTTGCGTTTTATGAACGTCATCTTCCGAGACTATTTGGACACTTTTCTTATCATTTATTTAGATGATTTACTTAAATTTTCTTCGGACCCCCACTCACATCAACGTCTGTGGAGGTTGTCCTACAACACCTCCGGAAACACTGTCTCTTTGTCAAGCTGGAGAAATGTGCTTTTGACTTGACATCCCTGAACTACCTAGGTTACATTATTTTACCGGAAGGCATCAAGATGGATCCTGCAAAGGTCCAAGTTGTCCTCTCCTGGCAGGGTCCAGCCAGAAAGAAGGACTTACAACGTTTCCTGCGTCTTGCCAATTTTTACAGAAAGTTCCTGCCCAGCTACGCAAGACTGACCTCTCACAGACCTTCTTAAAGGCAAGAAATCTCCCTTTCACTGGACTGCCTCTGCCCTCTGCTTTTAATGCTTCGGAGTCTCCTTCACTATTGGAAATACTTACTGAAGCTGATCCGATATATTGACACACGATCCATATTTACAAATATTGATTATCAATGAATAAATATGATACAACTGGTATACAGCAGGAATGGAACAGGGAATTGGAATACCCTATTTTCTTTAATCAATGGACTGCTGTCTTGGCGTCTGTATCAGACATTTCAATGGATCTTTGGTTATGCCTTATTCAGCAAAAACTTTTGTTTCGGGTCTATTGGACACTACAAGGTCTTTTTAATAAAGGCTTGTCTAATTTGGCTAATTGTTGGAGGTGTAATGCAGTCAGTGCTTCTCTTATTCATATGTTTTGGAAATGCCCAATGGTTGCCTCCTTTTGGGAGGAAGTTATTATACGGATAAATTTTGTATTGGAAAGCTCTTTAATATTTACTGATTGATGTAAATGTTCTTTTAAATTACTTACCTGCTTCTTGGAATGTAACACACTGTCAGCGTAAATGGATTTTTCATGCTGTTCTGGTTGCTAAGAGACCAATACTATGATACTGGAAGGATAAAAGCTCACTGCATATAACGCAATGGACTGAAGACTTAACAACACTAGCAACATTTGAAAGAGTGGTATATAGGCGTAACTTGCAGATGGACTTATATGTGGATATTATGTCTGCTTTTACTGAAGTCTATGTGTAACCTATTCCCTCCCCCTTTTTCTTTCTTTCTTTCTTTCTTTCTTGAATATTGTAATATTTGAAACTGGGGATATTGGAACATGTTGTATTTTATTTTGTTCTATTTTTTTTTTGGTTTTGTTATGTTTTTGTTTTGTTTTGTTAAAATTCACAATAAAAAATTGGGAAAACCCCCCACAATGGGTACTCCATATGGTCATTTCAGTTACAGAACAACCCTACTCAGGAGTTCAAATGATTCATGCAATGAGGGAGGGTGAAGATGAGGACACTAGCTCTTCCCCCCTCCATGAGTTAAAGGTACACATCTGCGGGGGCGGGGAGGAGGAAGAGTCTTTTCTACTTGTGTAGACTCCCCCCCCCCGATTTAGTATCCTGATTTTCCAGGGTTCTAAATCGCACAGGGAGCCTCTACTCTCTGCTACAACTATTTGCCTCCTACTCATGGAAGGTGAGGACGGTGGGGTGGGGTGGAGCTAGCGTGGTTATCCCCAATCTCCCTGTCTTTGCACAAGTAATCTGAATGCCTGAATAGGGCTGGTATCTCCATGTGGTCAAGGAATCTAGAAATTCCAAAGTTAAAGTTTAGCATGGAACCATGGTGGGGCCATGGTGGCTTAGTGGTTAAGACGCTGAACTGCAGACCGGAAGGTTGGCAGGACAGCAGTTTGAGACTCAAGTGCCGCGTGACAGAGTGAGCTCCCGTCTTCAGTCCCAGCTCCTGCCAACCTCGCAGTTTGAAAGCAAGAAATTGCAAGTAGATAAATAGGTACCGCTTTGGCGGGAAAGGTAACAGCATTCCGTGCACCTCAGTGTTTAGTCATGCTGGCCACATGACCACGGACAGCGCTGGCTCTTCGGCTTAGAAATGGAGATGAGCACCACCCCCTAGAGTCGGACACTGGCTGGGGACACCTTTACCTTTTAGTACAATGTAGTGGTTAGACTGTTTGACTCTGACTGGGGAGATCCAGGTTCAAATCCCCATGGACCAGTCATTCAGCCTCACCTACCTTACAAGGATGCTGTGAGGATAAAATGGGGGGGGGGGCTGTATATGCTGCCTTGAGATCCTTGGAGGAAACTTGGCATACAAATGTTAAATAACAACAACAACAACAACAAGCACTTGATCAGGAGCTGTATAAACCATATTTTAATGCACATCTCCATTAAAACCAGATCCCTTACATTCTGCTTGTGCTCCCCATTTTCACAGGGATACACCACAATGGGATATGTCAACACTGACTTTGAGGCAAGCTGTTTCAGCATAACAATTTTTCCATATAATCTCCAACCTGTTCTGGTCTCCATTTGTTTTCCCTGTGTCTTCAGAAGATAATTGACTCCAAGCCTTCTAATTATATCTCTTGCAAAGCTATACAGGATCTTGACTCCTGCAAAGTAAGCGACATCCTAGTCCCAATCCTGCAACACTTCCCAGCGTAGCCCTGCCCAATCAGTAACTCCATTCATGTCAAATGACAGGAGTCAACATTCTCTGCGTTTGATAGAACTGAGGATGGTGTTGACAAATGCCCCTTGTGACTGTTGGTGTGATGAATGCTGCACACTTCCCTAAAAGCAGAAGCACCCACACCTGGGACATTTAGGGTACAATCCTCAGCACACTTACTTGGGCTGCTTTCAGATGAGGCATTTTAGCTTGTCATTGCCCTGCCTCATTCATGGACATTTGTGGGGGTGGGGGACAGGGTCGACATTACATCATCCGCCACTTGTAACCCTCCCATATTTTCCCGTCGCTTCACATCTGTTAAGGAGGAAAAGACAGAAAAGCTACACAATGCCTTTTGATTGGTAGTGCTAGGAGCACCCTTGGGAGCAAGTCCCACCGAACATATTTCTCACTAAATGTGCACGTTACTGAGTCAGAAGCATGGCCTTTTAATTGATCTGAGGAATACATCTTTATAATAGTAACTACTCTGAAATCACTTCCTGAGCAGAGGTTTCACTGAAGACCTGCGTTCTATTTAGCAGCCATATTTTAAAGTGATGTTTTAGTATAGCTTTCTTCAGCCTGGTGCCCTCCAGGTGTTTGAACTTCAACTGTCAATAGCCAGCCAGTATGGCCAATGGTCAGGAATGCTGGGAGATGTAGTCCAAAACATTTGGAGGGCAGCAAGTTGGGGAGGGCTGCTTTAGAAGAACACTTCTGACCATTCAATATTTTAATTTCCACTGGTATTTATATATGAATGTTCTAAGAGTAGTTGGTGGTATAACACTGTGATGAACCATGAACCATGATGAACCAGCAGCTGTTATTTATACTAGTTGCCATCTGTCCAATTAACTTGCTCTTGGTCATGGACATACAGTACATCACTCAATGTGCTAAGCACAAGATAGAGATGTAGGTACTTTGCCTCTTGATTACACTAACAACTGAATGGCACAAGCCCCATCTCTATGTTCTGTTCTTTACAGGGATGCACTGTTGTCTCTATTTCTGCACTTCAAGTATGTGCAGGTGACATCTGTACCTGGGCCAGGAACCTTTATCTGTTGGCAGAATGGCTTTGCTGGTAACATATTCCACCAGCATTTTGAGAGAGTTTTGCCAGTGTATCTGTCGTGGTGGTGGCACTTCTGGTGTTTTACTGGCCTAGCAGAGCTTCTGCCGAATTCTGAAGTCCCTCTGCCAGCATTACCCCAGCATAGTACTGCATCCTACCATTTAATTTTGTAATTTTTCTCTAAGTGCACTTTGTTTTACACAACAGTCCGATTTCTTTGAATTATTTGGTAGCTTACATTCAAGAACAATAAGGCTGTATTACAATATTTTCTTTGTTTCCACGCAGAAGTCTATTCCAACCTTTTAGTCAACATATTTATTTTTAATTGAAATTTCTGGACAGGGGAGCTGTCCAGTTTACATCCTGGTTCCATTTCCTGTTTACATTAAACAATTTGCTATCAATACCATAATGTCACTCAGTTTCTTTGGAAGTTAGGCTGTACTTCCTTCCACTTCCCAAATAGGCACAGTGACACAGCTGAGCTATTGTGTTTTCAGACAAAGAAATCTGGAGACCCATTTACTTGTGCGAGTGTTGTGTAATATTGTTACATGTGACAACAGGCAAAATGTTGGAGATGATAAAATCTGTCAGGGATTCATGGCTATTTCTTTTCCAACTAAATATTGACCAATACATTTTGTGACTAAAGTTTTTCACAGTTTTGTTTGATAAGAGATTATATCTACAATCTTATATGCATTTCCTTGGAAAAACATCTCATGGAATTCAGTGGAACTTACTTACAATCCAAGTATGGATTGGATCAAGCCGTAGCTTGGCAGTTGTTCAGTTGTTAAGTCGTGTTCGACTCTTCGTGACCTCATGGACCATAGCATGCCAGGCCTTCCTGTCCTCCGCTCTCTCCCGGAGTGTGGTCAAGTCCATATTCATTGCATCGGTGATGCTATCTCGCCATCCCATCCTCTGCCGTCCCCTTCTCCTTTTGCCTTCAATCTTTCCCAGCATCAGGGTCTTTTCCAGTGACTTTTCTCTTCGCATTAGGTGGCCAAAGTATTTGAGCTTCAGCTTCAGTATCTGTCCGTCCAATGAGCACTCAGGGTTGATTTCCTTTAGGGTTGACTGATTTGACCTCCTTGCAG
Source organism: Heloderma suspectum (assembly GCF_057233095.1). Classification (NCBI taxonomy): domain Eukaryota; kingdom Metazoa; phylum Chordata; class Lepidosauria; order Squamata; family Helodermatidae; genus Heloderma; species Heloderma suspectum. The sequence continues at coordinate 106,721,215 of NC_139464.1, forward strand.
TCCAGGGGACTCGTAAGAGTCTTCTCCAGCACCACAGTTTGAAAGCATCAATTCTTCTGCGCTCAGCCTTCCTTATAGTCCAGCTCTCACAGCCATACATTACTACTGGGAAAACCATAGCTTTGATTATACGGACCTTTGTCGGCAAGGTGATGTCTCTGCTTCTTACTATGCTGTCTAGGTTTGCCATAGCTTTCCTCCCAAGGAGCAAGCGTCTTTTAATTTCATGGCTACAGTCACCGTCTGCGGTGATCTTGGAGCCCAAGAAAATAAAATCTGTCACTGCTTCCATTTCTTCCCCTTCTATATGCCAGGAAGTGATGGGGCCAGATGCCATGATCTTCGTTTTTTTAATGTTGAGTTTCAAACCAGCTTTTGCACTCTCCACTTTCACCCTCAACAAGAGGCTCTTGAGATCCTCTTCGCTTTCTGCCATTAGGGTGGTATCGTATGGCTTCACTGAGTTACGCAAGCTCCTTCGCCACAACAAGGCAGTGATCCATGAAGCTTGGCAGAACATGCCCCAAATATTGCACATTCGAGAGTTCCAAACTCTGGGATCAGGTTGCACAATACAAGCAACATAAAGTAACACATATATAACATGTTGCTTAATATATTCTGATTACATTTGTATAGAAACATTTGGTCAGTTGTGGCTGGTGAATTTTAATGTTAACTTAGGTCACCAGGGGTCCCAGCTTTTTTTGGCCAGTGGGCACATTCAGAATTTTGAGCGAGTGTCATGGGCTACCATGGGTGTGTGTCTGGCTTGCCCATTCACAAAATGGCTGCCATGGTGGGTGTGGCCAGTCACAAAACACCCTTTTCCCAGAAGGCAAACTGGTGAGGCTAAAAGATTAACTTGCCCAAGAACCTTAATACAAGTCAGAAGCGTGGTCTGAGCTCACACACTCAGACAAAACACCTACCCCCCCATAAACACATAAATACATAACCCCCAGGCAAATCACACACACACATTACACAAAATAACTCTAGGTAACCCCTCCCCCTTGAAACAAAATGCACACCACAGAAAACAAACCCAGCCACACATACTACACCAAAATAAATAAGCTTGCACACACCACATCAAACATGCAGGCCAAAACAAAACGCAAAAGGCAAAACACACAGACACAGCTAAGGCAAAACACTTCCTCTCATTCCCTGCCAACCTGTCTAGCTCCACCTATGACATTTCCTACCACCCCCAGCTTACCTTTTTCTCTTTTCTGGGTGGCTGGACACACTTCAAAATGAAGTGCTGGGCTACAACCACTCACAATTTTTATTTTCTAAGAATTTCCCTGGGGCCCATGTGGGGTTCCAAGGCATTTTTGGAAATAAAGATGGTGTTGGAGCTGACACTTTGCTTTGCAACATGCCTGCTTCCCAGTTAAATTATTTTCTTAATTAAAAAACACACAAGAGGGGCAGGAAGATTGGCAGGTGCAAAGAGAAGTGTCTGAAGGCACATTGGTGTGCATGGGCACTGTGATGGAGGCTCCAGAGTTTGGCTGAGAAAGTGAGCAACTGACCCAGTAGGTTTCATGGCTGAGGGGGGATTTGAACCTCCATTTTCCTGGTCCTAGTCCAACACTCCTATCATTGTTCTTCAGTTGTTAAGTCGTGTCCGACTCTTCGTGACCCCATGGACCATAGCACGCCAGGCCTCCCTGTCCTGCGCTCTCTCCCGGAGTGTGCTCAAGTTCATATTAATTGCATCGATTATGCTATCTAGCCATCCCATCCTCTGCTGTCCCCTTCTCCTTTTGCCTTCAATCTTTCCCAGCATCAGGGTCTTTTCCAATGACTTTTCTCTTCGCATTAGGTGGCCAAAGTATTTGAGCTTCAGCTTCAGTATCTGTCCTTCCAATGAGCAGTCAGGGTTGATTTCCTTTAGGATGGACTGATTTGACCTCCTTGCAGTCCAAGGGACTCGTAAGAGTCTTCTCCAGCACCACAGTTCGAAAGCATCAATTCTTCGGCGCTCAGCCTTCCTTATAGTCCAGCTCTCACAGCCATACATTACTACTGGGAAAACCATAGCTTTGATTAGATGGACCTTTGTCGGCAAGGTGATGTCTCTGCTTCTTACTATGCTGTCTAGGTTTGCCATAGCTTTCCTCCCAAGGAGCAAGCGTCTTTTAATTTCATGGCTATAGTCACCGTCTGCGGTGATCTTGGAGCCCAAGAAAGTAAAATCTGTCACTGCTTCCATTTCTTCCCCTTCTATATGCCAGGAAGTGATGGGGCCTGATGCCATGATCTTAGTTTTCTTAATGTTGAGTTTCAAACCAGCTTTTGCACTCTCCACTTTCACCCTCAACAAGAGGCTCTTGAGATCCTCTTCGCTTTCTGCCATTAGGGTGGTATCATCTGCGTATCTGAGGTTGTTGATAATTCTCCTGGCAATCTTAATTCCGACCTCTGATTCATCCAACCCGGCGTTTCTCATGATGTACTCTGCATATAAGTTAAATAAGCAGGGTGATAATATGCAGCCTTGTTGTACTCCTTCCCCAATTTTGAACCAATTGGTTGTTCCATGTCTGGTTCTTACAGTTGCTTCTTGACCCTCGTACAGATTTCTCAGGAGACAGGTAAGGTGGTCTGGTACTCCCATCTCTTTAAGAATTTGCCAGAGTTTGTTGTGATCCACACAATCAAAGGCTTTAGCATAGTCAATGAAGCAGAAATAGACGTTTTTCTGGAATTCTCTAGCTTTCTCCATGATCCAGCAAATGTTGGCGATTTGATCTCTAGTTCCTCTGCCTCTTCGAAATCCAGCTTGTATTTCCGGTAGTTCTTGGCATTATGTAAGTGCTATATATTACTATTTTTCCACACTGAACATAAAAGTCCATGCTTTCCCAGGGAGCACTCTCTCTCTGTCAAACAAAACGGATATCACATACATAGCGACATTTATAGTGTTCTGTCCAACGAAGTAATGGAGTACCACATTCTCCTCTGGAACTCCTTGAAGATCTAAATATACAGCCTGCAACCTCCCCTCACAGCCATCTCTAAACACAGAGGCCAACAGAACCACAATCAATCCACCCTGAAGTTGTCATACTCTTCACAAATTCCCACGAAACCCCAAGTAAAACAAGAATATAATACAAAAAACCAGGGGCAGCAAGGGCTTAAAAACACACAGTTAATAACTAGATTTTAAAGAACCTAGCAGCCAGTAGCTTTTGATTTTGTTCTTTGATCTGAGAAAGACTGCACTCACTTTGTTCAGCGCTAGAAGAGGCTCGCTTTAAGCAAGCATTACTTCAGCTGGTTCAGAATGCTGCAGCCAGACTATTGACAGTGGCTGGTTATAAGAAGCATGTGACTCCTTACAACAGCTTCACAGGCTGCTGGTCTGGTTTCAGGCACAATTCAAGTGCTGGTTGTGAACGATAAAGCTCTTTACGTCTTGGGACTTGGCTGTTTGTAACGCTGCATTCTCCTGTATGAGTCTGCTTGGTTCTAACATCCTTGAGAAAAGCCCTTCTCTCTGTCCTTCAGATGCATGTGTGGCAGGAATGCAAGATAGGGCTTTCCTAGTAGTTGGTCCCAGGGTCTGGAATTCCCTACCAAGGGGGGCCAGGTTAGCTCCATCTTTGTTGCCCTTCCAGGGGTAGTCAAATACATTCTTATTCTGACAGGCTTCCTTCCTTAAAACCAGTAGGTTTTAACTGGTAGGTGCTGTTTATAAAAGGAAGTACTTTTTCACACAGTGCGTGGTTAAACTATGGAATTCACTGCCACAAGAAGTAATGATGGCCACTAACTTGAGGAGCTTTAAAAGATGGCATCCCTGGGGCCATAGGATATATCAATTCTTCCCCACTGAGGCCTGAGGAGGAGGTCCGACTTTGGATCCCCCCCCCCCGGTGAAACATCCACACTCTTTACTACTCTGATGGGGAGGGGGGAGTGGCATGCCTGGGGTGTTGAGGGGAGATCCATGAGAGGCTGTGGAGCTGAAGGATCCTCTCCTGGCTCCCAGTCATGCCCCCAACTGGCTCATAATCTATGCCAGCCCTAGAACTCCATTAGTTTCAATGGAATGGAATTGGTTAAAAGATAGAAAACCCCCGGCTGGGGAGGGAAAACAGGAACTACAGTGTTTTTCCTTTCTCACTTCTGCCCTGCTGGCATGAGCTTGGCAGAGATGTGGATATCTCAGAGGTTTCAACTTGGGAGCTCTCTGAGATAAGGGTTAGGATTGCTCTGTTAATGGAGGATAAAGGTATCAATGGCTGCTAGTCGTGTTGGCTATATATTACCTCCAATATCAGAGGCAGTATACAGCTCCATACCAGTTGCTGGGTGAAATGTGCAGGAGGGTACTTTTGCACTCATATCCTTCTTATGGGTTGCCCATAAGCTCCTGGCTGGCCGTTGTGGGAAACAGAACACTGGACTAGACGGGCCGCTAGTCTGATTTAGCATGGCTTTTCTTATGTGCAACACCCAATTTCTGTCCACTTGATTACTGTCCACTTGTGGAGTGTTCACACATTATATTCAACGCACATACAATCCGTACACATGTATGCACAATCGGTACACTCATAGAGTTATTCACACATTATGCTCAACAATCTATGTATACACGGTACATTCTCTCCAAATGTAGAGGGAGATGGAAATGCACGAGGAGGGTGTCGGGGTTAGCATGCTCTCCCGTCTCACATGTTTAGCCTACACAGATAAAGAACACCTGCGTTCCTCAGTTCAGACAATTATATCTGTGCTCATTCAACCCAGCTACAGCTGTACTCATGATCTGTGCTCTGGATTCTAGAACTTGGGCACAAATCAGGTATAAACAAATGTAGTCAACAGACCTGTTCAGGCATTTTTGCCTGAACGTGCAAGGGCTTGAAGTGGGTAGAGCGTCGGGCTGTGCACGCTGCCCCTGCCCCTTATGTCTCCAGGTACACTGGCCCTGCCCCCCTCAGTTCAGACCTTGCTGTGTTGAATTGGCAAGGTCTGAAAGGGAGCTTGCTTGAAGGTGAGTAGAACTCTTCCCGCGATTGGAAACCCTGATAAGGCAGGGTCTGTGAACACAAGTAGAACTCCCTTTCAGACCTTGATGAATTCACACAGCAGTGTCGAAACTGATGGGGCGGGGGTGGCACGCCTGGAGATGTATGGGACGGGGCCAATGCGCAAAGCCTCATCACTCTACCCACTTTAAACCCTCACGTGTTCTGGTGAATGCCTGAACAAGGCTGTATTCTCACAACCATCTGAACAAGTGCACATACAAGTGTGAATGCACATTCAGTGTAACCTTTGATGACTGGCAGAAGAATATGAAGTGACTCAGCTGAAAAATATTCACTGAAGGTGATGCACGGAGATATGAAAATGCTATCTGAAGTATTGTATCTGTAATAGATTGATAAAAAGCAAGTCATCACTGGATGAGTGTTTAATATGTTGACCAAGCCTTCCTCCCAAGTAAACGTGTATACGTTTGCAGTCTGAGAACATTGGGCCTCATGCTGCAATTCTTAGAAAGTAAATAGTTTAAAATCTTGCAAGATGATGCTGTCAAGGTGATTCATGCCATATGCCAGCAAATTTGGAATACAGAAGAATGGCCAACAGATTGGGAAAAAATCAACTTATATCCCCATACCAAAAAAGGGAAGCACCAAAGAATGTTCAAACTATCGAACAGTGGCACTTATTTCACATGCCAGTAAGGTAATGCTCAAGATCTTGCAAGATAGACTCCAGCAATTCATGGAACGAGAATTGTCAGATGTACAAGCTGGGTTTTGAAAAAGCAGAGGAACTAGAGACCAAATTGCCAATATCCACTGGATAATGGAGAAAGCCAGGGAGTTTCAGAAAAACATCTATTTCTGTTTTATTGACTATTCTAAAGCCTTTGACTGTGTGGATCATAACAAATTGTGGTAAGTGCTTGGTGGTATGGGGATACCAAATCATCTTGTCTGCCTCCTGAGGAATCTGTATAATGACCAAGTAGCAACGGTAAGAACAGACCACGGAACAACGGACTGGTTTAAGATTGGGAAAGGAGTACGGCAGGGTTGTATACTCTCACCCTACCTATTCAACCTGTATGCAGAACACATCATGCGACGTGCTGGGCTTGATGAAGCCAAGGCTGGAGTTAAAATCGCTGGAAGAAACATTAACAATCTCCGATATGCAGATGATGCCACTTTGATGGCTGAAAGCGAGGAGGAGCTGAGGAACCTCATGACGAAGGTGAAAGAAGAAAGTGCAAAAGCTGGGTTGCAGTTAAACCTCAAAAAACCCAAGATTATGGCAACCAGCTTGATTGATAACTGGCAAATAGAGGGAGAAAATGTGGAGGCAGTGACAGACTTTATCTTTCTAGGCACAAAGATTACTGCAGATGCTGACTGTAGCCAGGAAATCAGAAGACGTTTACTTCTTGGGAGCACAGCAATGACAAATCTTGATAAAATAGTGAAAAGCAGAGACATCACACTGACAACAAAGGTCCGCATAGTTAAAGCGATGGTATTCCCCATAGTAACCTATGGCTGCGAGAGCTGGACCATAAGGAAGGCTGAGCGAAGGAAGATCGATGCTTTTGAACTGTGGTGCTGGAGGAAAATTCGGAGAGGGCCTTGGCCTGCAAGAAGATCAAACCAGTCCATCCTCCAGGAAATAAAGCCAGACTGCTCACTTGAGGGAAGGATATTAAAGGCAAAACTGAAGTACTTTGGCCACATAATGAGAAGACAGGATACCCTGGAGAAGATGCTGATGCTAGGGAAAGTGGAAGGCAAAAGGAAGGGGGGCCGACCAAGGGCAAGGTGGAGGGATGATATTCTGGAGGTGATGGGCTCGATCTTGGGGGAGCTGGGGGTGGCGACGGCCGACAGGAAGCTCTGGCGTGGGCTGGTCCATGAAGTCACGAAGTCGGAAGTGACTGACCGAATAAACAACAACAAAATAGTACAGTGTGTATCTACTTGTACAGTATAATATGTAAATATGTTTTTATTTTATTGTGATTGGCCTCAGCTGCCTGCCTGCAGAGCCAGGGTGAAATGAACCTGATGTTTCCAACTTACAAACTGCATGGTCAAAATCTGTAGCACATGCCCATTATAACGGTAACATGCACTTGTGACGCAACTTAAGAACTGCGGCTCCAGCGTTAAAACAACTCTATAGTCACAGTTCTTAAGAAGTTGCTTCCAGATCCCATTCCTATTTATAGAAGCACAACTGGGGGAAAAAAATGAAAAAGAGCAATATCATATAGCGGCCTATTTTTTTTTCTTGTATGAAACGTTCACGGTCGGCAACTGTGGAATAAAATAACCCACATTATACGTTATCGCTTGTCCTGAGACATGACTGTGCTTAAATTAAAACCATGAGCCTCGTGGCGGAACTATGAGCCCTCAGAACAAAAACAGCGAGGCTGAGCGCATGCTTGCACGCCACAAGCAAAATAATAAGATCCCAGGAGCATCCAAAGCCCCGTCAAACACAGCAGGACTTGCTTCTGAATAAATATGTTTAGGGTCATTAGAAATGTCCCATGTATCTCAGCGATTTGACAAGCAGCCCCTGTGAGGGGCGTCTCCAGCCCCCCAACACGAAACACTACTCCTCTCCTCCTCCTCCTCTTCCTCCTCCTCCTCTTCCTCCTCCAGCAGCACCAGCCAGCCAGCCAGCCAGCCAGCCAGCCTCGTACTCGGCCCTTTCTCTCCATCCTCCGAAGGCAGATCTCCCCCCCCCCCCCATCATCAACCCACGTTGGTACCTCCCAGAGCCCTCTTTATCGAGCGCAGGGAAGGTCCTATCCACGGGGAATAATGTAGGGGTGGGGAAAGGAAGTTTCTCCTGAGGTAGGGAGGGCGGGACTGACGCGTAGCTGGGCCAATCGCAGCGGGCTTCTGATACGAGAAGCCAATAGAGGAGCAGCATGCTCGGGCGTGGCCGATCAACACGTTGAAGGGAAGGGAAGGGGGCGAGCGGAGGTCACTGCGTCTGCGCTGAAAGGAAAGGGCGGGGGGGGGCCCGCGTCGTTTCGTTCTTCGAGGGCTCGGTGTTGGCGGCAGCGGCGGCGGCTGCGCGAGAGGAGCGGGAGGGGCAGGCGGCGCGGCGGGGGATGGAGCGGGCGGCCGGGCGGCGCTGAGCTGAGGCGAGCTGAGGCGGGGAAGTTGTTGTTTTCGGGGGGCTGCCTGGGGAGGCGGCTGAAGGAGGGCCAGGGCGGCGGCGAGGACGCCGGCTTGCGGGGCGGCTCCTCAGGCTGGGTCTCTCCCGCTCCAGAGAGGGAAGGAGGGAGCGGGCGGAGGAGGATGGAGCAAGAGGAGATCCTGAGGAAATTCATCCAGCGAGTCCAGGCCATGAAGGGCACCGACCACAACGGGGAGGACGACTTCGCCACCGACTTCATGGTATGCTTTGGGGGCGGTGGCTGGCTGGTGGATCCTGCCCTCGTTTGGGGAGGGGGAGGGGGAGGGGGAGGGGGGCGAGGGGGGATCGTGAAGGGGCCCCTGGGCGCTGCTGTGGAGCCCCCTGCGTATGTCCATCCTGGAATGTAGATCCCCCCCCCCGATTTCTCCATCAGGGCTGCGTGTGGAGGGAGGGAGGGAGGGAGGGAGGGAGGGGGGCTGCAAGGAAGGGCTGCATCCTTTTCCCTTTCCTCGCACAAATGCTTCTAGTATGAATCGGCCTCCTTTCTTATGGGTGTGTGCATGTGCTACTGAGGGCTCGGTGGTGTCCGTGGCATGCGAGATATTACTGCTATTGTCTGCGGCTTCCTTTTTTCTCCTCCAGAAATAAAAATGTGAAAATCCAGGGCGCTCCTGGCTCCATAAGACGTCAAGGTAGTAGAGGCTAAGCGTGGCCGGGATTTCTTTTCACCTCTTTTTAACCCTCCCCCCCCCCCAAGTTCTCTTACAATCTTGGTCCAGGGAGAGAGTGTAAAATATACGTAGCGCAGTCTGATTATCTCTCTGTCTGCAGTTGGGATGTAATGGCTACTTGGGCACTGAATTTTCAGTTCCTACCCTTGTTACCTACTGCAAAACCTCTACTTGGTTTTTATTGGGGTCAGCACTCTTGAAAGAATCTCTTTTCTTTCCTCTGCCCTTCATAATCTCCAGCTGTATCCTTTTTCTTTTATCTTTCCGCAACACTTATGGCCATTTATTTTTGGGATTATCTGTATATCCGTAGATACAGTCTGCAACCATATTTACCAGAATGAATCATTATGGCTCCGTCTTCTTGAAGAGAATTTTTACACCCCTTACTCTTTGGCTAGATGAAAATGATGGGTAACAATAATTTGGATAACAGTGCAAGTTCTTATAAGGATTGCTATAAACACTTTACAAGGCACCAGAAGTATTTAGTAAAGAAGAGTATTTGGTTAAGCAACTGGAAGTATTAACCTAGTCCTGTTGTTCAGCTAGTTTCAGAATAAAGCTTGGTTTCTGTTGAAGACCTGGTGAGCTGATGGCTTTGGAGCACTGAAATTCTGATGTAAGTGTCAAAGTAGGGGTTGCCTGATATGCAGGGAGGTGGCTACAGGATATTGCGCAAGAACAAGGGGCTGTTGAAAGTTGTTTCAGGTCTGAGGCATGGAAGAGGAAGTGGACTTTTGGAAGTGGTTTCCTCATCCCGGATGGGGAGGCATGGGAAAGAGGAATGGCTTTTCTGGCTGAAAGGATTCTATTGTTCCTGAGGTAAATAGAAAAGGATCTAGAAAAGAGGTGACAGCTTGCATGTTTCAGTGAACTTAAAATAGTTAGGTTGATGCACATTCTCCAAGGCTTTAAACTGATTCACAGTTTTGTAATATCTGCTTCTTAAAGCTGCTAATGTTAAGTAATCATAATGTGTTTAATCATAGTTCTTCTGTTCTAAAGCGTAGAATATAAATTGTGAAACAAGCATGCAAATACTAGCATTTGTTCCAGAAAGCCAAATAAATGAGATTGGGAATTGCAATCCTTTTGAAAGAATATTACTGTTCTATTAAGAACCTACCAAATTCATTATTGAAATACAGAGAATATGATCAGGCATGTGCAATTTCCAGGGATTGGGATATGTTGGGGCTGCAAAAAAGGCCAGCCCCCACCCACCCCCGGTCTGCAGGGCACATGTTGCCCAGTCCTGGTCTAGATATTAGTTTATTGTTTACTAAATGATATCAGAAAAGAGTTATTAAAGACCATAAATAATACTGTTTCTTTCTCCCCCCACCCCCCAATTCATACACCAACAAGGAGTGAAAGTGCTAAAGATTGGAGGGGAAGTTGATTACAGATGTGGTACCTTATGTTTGCTTTAGTGCTGTAAATGTACTGCAGCAAAACATAATTACATAGGTTTAGGGTGCAATCCTATGCATGCTGGCTGGGGAATGCTGGGAGTTGTAGGACTTTTTTCTGTCTAAACATGCATAGGATTGCACCCTTAGTGAGTATTGTATATTTTACTGAAACCAAGACTGTTTGTCTTTAAAGTGACCTGCCCCTGGAATTAAGTAACATTTTTTTAAGCCATCTCCTAATAACACAAGCCTTGTTCTAGATCTAGGTGTGGAGACAGAGCATGAAGGAAACAGTCCTTTATCTTTATTTATTTGATTTATATACCACCTTTCGCTTATTTGGTTTCCAGGGTGGTTCCCAACAAAGTAGCCTTATTAAGCTATGTAGGCGTCCATTTTCAGAGCCAGCAGAGGCTTTGTCTGACTAAATCTAATAGTTTATTTAGTCATAATTCTTCTTGACCTATATGCTGCCTCTTACCCTCTGGTTCAAACAATCCTTATTGAACCACTTTCCTCTAAAGACTTACAAGAAGGCCCTGCTCTCCCCTGACTGCCTGTTTGTCCCATTTGTTTTTGTTTTCTTAGGTTATTGTTTCATCTCCCCTACTTCCTTCAGAGGCTTCAGAAGGACAGTTCCTTGGCCTCTTACTTTCCCCCTTTACTAGGGGAGGTCCTCCAGATGTTTTGGCCTAGCCAGCAAAGCCAATGGTGAAGGATGATGAGAGTTTTAGGCCAAAATGTCTGGAAGGCCACAAGTCACCCACTCTGCTCAACACTCATTGATTCTTACAGCCTCTCCTACCGAGGCCCAGAGATACTTTCCTTCCTCTGCCTTTTATGCCCAAACCTGTATCTCCCAACTATTTTGCAAGCATCCTTCCCTGGATATTGCACCATCATTTAAAGTTGAACATTGTCAGATTGGTGCTCTTAATCCACAAACATTTCAGCCAAGACTCTTCCCGCTACTGCACTTTTGACATTGTTGGGACAGCTTATATCTCTTATCTGAGACATAAAATATTGACGCTGTCATTGACTTCCTAGCATACTTCTCCGTCACTATCATGCAGTTTCTAAATCTTGCTTCTGTTTCCTTCTCAACAACTCCCAAGATCAGCCTATTCCTCTTTGTACTCTGATTCAACTCTTTTTATAGAGCTTTTCTTGCTGTAGCTCCCCACTGTGGCCTGTTCAGAACACTTCTGGTAAACTTGTCTTTTAATGCTGTTGGTGTCATCCCTATCAAGTCCTCATACAGGCTTGCTGCAGGGCTTGCCCACGGTTTTTTGCTGCTCTGGGTGAATGGAAACCTTGCTGAATATCTTGTCTTGTGTTTAGCAGCAAAACAATACCACTGGGGTACTATTTTCAGTTTATTTTTCAATGTGTCACTATTACTACTTCCCCTCTACAGCTGTGATTATGCCCTGAGCAGCTGATGGAAATCAGGAGTTCATGATCTTGTCCTCTGGAATGTAGGGGGTATCATTGAGCCAATAAGCTGTAAAGCTGCCTCTGTGTACTTCCTCCAGAAATGCAGGCAGTGTCTCTCTCCAAGATATTTACATAACTGAGGTAGGTGCCCCTGAAATTTTTGTACCCCACGTTTATAGTCCTGACTTAACGACATACACAAGCTCCTGATTTCTCCCTTAACTTCTTGTACATGTTTTTCCTGCTTGGTGCAAGCTCACCTATTGTCTGCTGCATTTTGTTACTACCATCTTAGTGGGCTTTTCCACATGTAGGTGTGATCATTGCTTATGCAGAGGAATCTAATATGGGCATTCTAGGCAATGTAGACCTTACAAACTTGAGTGAACAAGAACTATTTTTAAAGTCTCATTAAAGTGAGCCACTTTTAAAGTGACCTGTGCTGTCTACCATGCAGCTCTCTTTGCCTCATAATGAAGCTTATTTTGTGAATTTCCTGTGTCTTCTACCACTTATTAATTGAAATCCCTTTCTTGTCCAGTGCCTTTTAGAAATGGGTTACTAGTTGTATCTGTATTTTTATTGATTATATTATATGGTTTTATAATTATGCTCTGTGCTGCTCTGGGTACTTTTATTAGATTAACGTTGATGATGACGATATCATTGCCCATCTAATATAGTTTTGTCCATCTTTTTGGCAGTAATTGAGTTGCTTTTGTGGTTCTCCGTGGTACTGACAGCCTTAGCCCTATACTTGTTGCATATTGTGCCAGCAGTGTACAACAGTGCCTTAAGAGTTAGATAGGCAAGAGTCGATGTAGGCAGATTTCTGCTTCTAGCTTACTATCTAAAATAGACAGTGGGGAAATGAAGGAGGGAAGAACATGGAACAGCATTTGCTAAAATTCTTGCCATTGTGTCTCCATGTACGTAAAACTGTGCTGTAGTTAGGAATGAAAGATAAGTCAAAGACCATGCAGAAATGATGGGTTCCTTCTGCTTTTCTCTTGCAGCAGGCATTTAAACACAGCATAACTTTCTCTTTATAATTTTTGTCTTACCTTTTGGGTTGTGAGTAGATGTGAGGTGGGAATCTTGGAACTTCAGCAAGGTAAGGATGGAAAGGGGGTGGTGATTAATACCTCAGTTAACCACTGTAACTGAATGATAGGGGACAGGTATAGCTGAGTGTCACATTGGCCAGTCCCCATTAAAGGATCACTTTGGCCTGATCCCCGTTAACTGATCACAATTTCACTACCCTATTTTGGGCCAGCTAAAATTTCCAGACCATTTCAAAGGCAGCCACACATATAGCACATTGTAGTAATCTAGGCAAGAGGCTACCAGAGTATGAGTAACTGTAGCTATGCTATTCTGTCCAAATAAGGCCGTACTTGGTATATCAGTTGAAGCTGATAAAAGTGCTCTGTGCCACCAAGTCCACCTGTTCCTCTAGTGACAATGCTGGTACCAAGAGCACCGTCCTCCTGCTAGTGGGAGTGGCTAAACAATGACGCTCTGTCCCTGGGTTGTTTAGCCACTCCTTCTGGCAGGAAGAGTCAAGTGGGAGTGATTGAGCAGTGTGAACTAACATGCTAGCCCATTCATGGTATGCTGTTGTGTGTGAACTGGCCCATTACGTACAGTTCTGGTCACTACACCTCAAAAAAGATAGTTTTGGTCGCCCCTTTCTGGAACAATACAATCGAGGGGCTTGAAGAAAGGGGCTTTTTACCTTAGAAAAAAGGCAAGTAATGGGAAGGCATGATAGAAGTGTATAAAATTTTGTATGGTGTGAAGAAAATTGAGATGGAGATGTTTTTCTCCCTCTCTCATAACAGGATGTGGGGTCATCCAATAAAGCTGAATGGTGGACAGGTAAGAGGAAGAACTATTTCACAATGCATAATTAAACTATGAAATAGGATGCCACAAGATGTAGTGATGCCTACCAGTATGGATGGCTTTAAAAGGGAATTAGACATTAATGGAGGATAAAGTTATCAATGGTTGCTAGACATGATGGCTATATGTATTACCTCCAGTATTGGAGGCAATATACCTCTATATACCAATATGGTGTAGTGATGAGAGTGTTGGACTGGGATCTGGGTTCTAGTCCCCACTCGGCCATGGAAGCTCACTGGGTGACTTTGGGCCAGTCAGAGACTCTCAGCCCAACCTACCTCACAGGGTTGTTGTTGTGAGAATAAAATGGAGAGGAGGAGGATTATGTACGCCGCCTTGGGTTCCTTGCAAGAGGAAAAAAGGCGGGATATAAATGCAATAAAATACCAGTTGTTGGGGAACATGAACAGGAGGGTGCTATTGCATTCATGTTCTACTTGTGGGTGTCCCATTGGCATCTGGTTGGTCACTGTGTGAGCAGAATCCTGGACTAGATAGGGCTTTGGTTTGATGCAGCACAGTGGCTGTTACATTTTTAGCATAAAGGGTAGAGAAGAGGCTCTGGGAATTGTTAGAACACATGTAGTTCAGGTGTAGAAATATGTTTTCACCAGATAAAGAGCAATGGAAAAGGAAGAGAGCATGAAGTTAACAAAGCAAAAAGTCAGCTAGTTCTTCTGATTGTCTCCAGTGTTGCTCGGTCGCCCAAGATCATGAGCAGAGATAACAAATTGTGTGTGTGTCTGGGCATAGAATAAGGCAAGGCTGGGAATTAGTGGAATGAATGGCTTGGTGGGACAATGGAACAAACAAACCATGAGTTAAAGTAACTTGGAAACTGCAGATTCAAGGGTGTGGAATGAATGGAGAATTGGGGTGGGGGAGGCAACGTTTCAGAGTCATTGCAGATCACAAGTTAGAATAGGGAGTACTTGGCTAGATAGTGAATTGTCTGGCTTGGTATAAGACATTTACATATGTTTAAGAGTGGACCTCACTGAGAGTGAGGGAGATGGTCCAGAGTCATGGGTCAAAAAGAGAAGACTTAGGGATAGGAGGCTGCTGTTTAGTGTGGTTATCAACATGAATGTTGATGTCACTGAAGAGCAAGGTAGGAATATTGTCAGAAAGCAAGAGAAGCATTGGATAAAAAATTGAAGGGGTGGGGGGTCTGATGGATGATATAGCACAACTCCACTGAGCTGCAATACTGATATACAGAATTAACTTTAAAGGTTAAGTAGTAGTGAGGGAGGAGCAATCAGGGACATGTACTGCCATGATTTTGCCAAAAGGAGGCCATCATGGGCATTAGGATGAGGACTTCGGATGTTCTAGAGATTCCCTACAAGGCATTGTCCTCTAGACGTCATTGGGTAAATCACTCAGCTGGCTCACTGAATCCAGACTTGCTTTAATGTTAATGAAAATAAACTTCTTCCACCACCTACGGAGTTACAGAGAGCAGTAGGACTCTCCCTTGATATGCTTAACATTGTATATCAAAGTGAAGACTCAGGATGAGATGTTACTCTTAGAATCCACCCAGACCAGAACACAGCAGGTAGTTAAATTAGAACATACATTTATTTATGGAACGTAATATCTAGATCATATAGTTATTTGGTAAAGAAGAATTAATAGTTCTATCTGATAACCTAACATAACCAACTCTACTTCTCAACAGCTATGCTAATAATTGTCCTTTTTCCTATACCTTTTCTTTCTCTCTCGTCCTGCTGACTCCTATAACTGTCTCTCTTCCCCTTCTTCTAACTGAAACTTATCAACTGACCCCCACCCTCCATTTGTCACTCACTCTTACCCCACCCACCACTCCATTTCACTCAGCTGCTGTCACTTATTCTTCCACTCACTATTCTGTTACAGGTCTGTTGTCGAGATACCCTCCAATGAGAGGGCAGCAAGAGTGGGTAACCTGATTTCTTTGGGGACAAGGAGCTGGAGAGAAGAGCAGATTGTGGAGTGGGAGAGAGGAAGAAATGGGCAGAGATGTGGATGTCACAAGGTGTAGCTCTGAGTTGGAGCAGTTCAGGCCAAGCGGTCACAAACGGCACCACATATGTAAATAGTCTGAATATATTACTCCAGCTAAGTTTAAAGCAAGTTAGTAGAAAAGAGAATTGCTGTTTTTCTCAGTTCTAGGTCCAAGCCAAATTAAAGCCTAATAATAGAAAGGATTCTATTCTTGATCAGGGGAGAATGCCACAAATATTTTTCCCATGTCCTTTTTAATAGATAAAATGGTTCTGTTTTTTGTTTGTTTAACCAAAGTAAAAGTATGCCCTTGACTTTCAAAAGCATGTTGCAGTTACATGTTTGCATGTCCAGAAAAGTCATGTGCCATGCTAGGCATGTGGAATGAATTGGCTCCCTGGATTATCACTATGATGTGCAAAATCATGCTATGTCTTATGCTGATCATGACATAACTACCCACATTGATACAGTTTTCATGTTTGACTCATTGGTTGCAATAGCAATATATGGTTTTCTGCTGTGTGAATGAGCTGTGGTGAGTCTAGGGCTTCCCCTCTCCACTTTCATGCCTACAAAGGGGAGATAAAAGCGTCCAGTTCTAAACAACCTACAGTTCCCCATGATATCCAAACTCAGGTTTGTTTAAACAGTAAATAGTGAGAACAAGCCATAGTTTAAACGAACCACAGTTGCAAGGTCAGATTTCATTGGGGACTGTGTTTAGTTTTAAAACAGGAAGCTGATGCTTCTGATTTCCTGTTGCATGAAAGAAGAGATCAGAGTGTATGAACTCAAGGCTTGCTGCAGGATACCATCGTTTCCTTAGAATCATACAATCATAGAATAGTAGGGTTGGAAGGGGCCTACAAGACGGTCGAGTCCAACCCCCTGCTCAATGCAGGTATCCAGGTCAGAGCATCCCTGACAGATGGCTGTCCAGTTTCATCTTGAATCCCTCCAGTGTGGGAGAGCCCACTACCTTCCTAGGTCATTAGTTCCATTGTCCTATTGCTCTAACAGTCAGGAAGTTTTCCCTGATGTTCAGCTGGAATCTGGCTTCCTGTAACTTGAGCCCATTATTCCGTGTCCTGCATTCTGGGATGATGGAGAAGAGATCCTGGCCTTCCTCTCTGTGACAGCCTTTCAAGTACTTGAAGAGCGCTATCGTATCTCCCCTCAGTCTTCTCTTCTCAAGGCTAAACATGGCCAGTTCTTTGAGTCTCTCTTCATAGGGCTTTGTTTCCAGTCCCCTGATCATCTTTGTTGCCCTCCTCTGAACCCTCTCCAGCTTGTCTGCATCCTTCTTAAAGTGTGGCGCCCAGAACTGAACACAATGCTCCAGATGAGGCCTAACCAGTGCTGAGTAGAGGGGAGCTAGTGCTTCCCGGGATTTGGAAGCTATGCTTCTATTAATGCAGCCTAAAAGAGCATTTGCCTTTTTTGCAGCCACATCACATGGTTGGCTCATATTCAGCTTGTGATCTACCACAATTCCAAGATCCTTCTCGCTTGTAGTAATGTTGAGCCAAGTATCGCCTGTCTTGTAACTGTGCTTTTGGTTTCTTTTTCCTAGATGCAGAACTTGGCATTTATCCCAATTAAATTGCATTCTGTTGTTTTCTGCCTAGCGCTCCAGCCTATTAAGATCACTTTGAATGTTCTTTCTGTCTTCCAGTGTATTAGCTGTCCCGTCATCTGCAGATTTAATCAGCATTCCCTGCACCTCCTCCTCCAAGTCATTAATAAAAATGTTGAAGAGCACTGGGCCCAGGACTGAGCCCTGCGGTACCCCGCTCATTACTTCTCCCCAGTTTGAGAAGATCCAATTGATAAGCACACCGAGTCCGATTCTGCAGCCAACTGTGGATCCACCGCATTGTTGTTTCATCTAGCCCACTTTGAGCTAGTTTGCTCATCAGGATATCATAGAGCACTTTGTCAAAAGCTTTGCTGAAGTTGAGGTATATTATGTTCACAGCATTCCCACAGTCCACAAGGGAGGTTACCTGATCAAAAAATGAGATCAGATTCGTCTGACAGGATTTGTTCTTGACAAATCCATGTTGGCTTCGAGTAATCACTGCATTGTTTTCAAGGTGCTTACAGACTGATTGCTTTATCTTCTGCTCCAGAGTTTTCCCAGGGATTGATGTCAGACTGACTGGTCTGTAGTTCCCAGGTTCCTCCTTTTTACCCTTTCTGAAGATAGGGACAACATTAGTTCTCCAGTCATCTGGCACTTCACCCGTCCTCCTTGATTTCTCAAAGATGATAGGCAGTGGTTCTGAGAGTTCTTCTGCCAGTTCCCTTATTACTCTAGGATGCTGAGTAAATTTCCTTTTTTAAAAACTCCCACCCGTCTTGGACTCCTTTTCTTGTTAGAGTCGCTTGCCATGGGACCTTACTGATCATTGTTCTGAGTTTATTAAAATCAGCTTTCCTAAAATCCAGGGTTCAGGTTTGGCTACACTTGGCTTTTGCTTCCTTTAGAACCAAGAACTCAAGTATAACATGGTCGCTTTCCCCCAGAGTTCCTGTAAATGCTACTTTATCCATTAAGTCATCTCTGTTGGTTAGGATCAAGTCAAGGAAAGCCAATGCTCTAGTTCCTTCCTATACTTTCTGTAGGAGGAAGTTATCTGCCACACGTCAGGAATTTCTTGGAGGGGCCATGTTTTGCAGAATTCATCTCCCAACAAATATTGGGGAAATTGAAGTCCCCCATTACTACTATATCATGCTTGAAAAATTGGCAATTTGCTTTTCAAAAGTTTCATCCTCTTCTGCTTGATTGGGTGGGTGGTAATAGACTCTGACCACCATGTTCCTTTTATTCTTTGCTCCATTTATTTCATCCCAGATGCTCTCGATGGGGCTACCAAGCTCATCCTCCTATATTTTTGTGCAGAGATCACCGCAGACGGTGACTGTAGCCATGAAATTAAAAGACGCTTGCTCCTTGGGAGGAAAGCTATGGCAAACCTAGACAGCATAGTAAGAAGCAGAGACATCACCTTGCCGACAAAGGTCCGTCTAATCAAAGCTATGGTTTTCCCAGTAGTAATGTATGGCTGTGAGAGCTGGACTATAAGGAAGGCTGAGCGCCGAAGAATTGATGCTTTCGAATTGTGGTGCTGGAGAAGACTCTTACGAGTCCCCTGGACTGCAAGGAGGTCAAATCAGTCCATCCTAAAGGAAATCAACCCTGACCGCTCATTGGAAGGACAGATAATGAAGCTGAAGCTCCAATATTTTGGCCACCTAATGTGAAGAGAAAACTCCCTGGAAAAGACCCTGATGCTGGGAAAGACTGAAGGCAAAAGGAGAAGGGGACGGCAGAGGATGAGATGGCTAGATAGCATCACGGATGCAATGAATATGAACTTGAGCACACTCCGGGAGAGAGCGCAGGACAGGAAGGCCTGGCGTGCTATGGTCCATGGGGTCACGAAGAGTCGGACACGACTGAACGACTGAACAACAACAATGTATTTTTCACATACAGTGCAACCCCACCTCCCTTTCCGTTCCTCTTGTTCTTTTTGAACAAGTTATATCCTTCAATTGCTGTATTCCAGTCATGGGAGTCATCCCACCAAATCTCAGTTATACCTATCAAGTCATAATTTCCCTCCTGTATTAAGGGTTCAAGTTTGTTCTGTTTGTTTCCCATAGTCTGGGCATTAGTATATAGACATCGAAGACCATGTGCTTCATAGTCTGGCTTTCTTCCTACATGTGTCTGAAGACTATTACTGGCCGCTATTAGAGCTGTTCGCTACGTTGTGGTACATGAGTCCTCGTCCATTGTTACCCCCAACTTTACATCTCCCTTCCCTGTAGGATTCAGTTTAAAGCCTTCCTGATGAAGTTCTTCATGCTGTGGCCAAACACATTCTTCCCATCCTTTGTGAGGTGCAACCCATCCCTTGCCAACAGTCCATCTTCCAGGAAGTATAGCCCGTGGCTCTAGAATCCAAATCTCTGTTGTCAGCACCACCTTCGTAGCTGGTCATTCACCTGGAGTATCTTTTTTTCCCTTTCTGTCCTAACGACTGGAAGGATGGATGAGAAAACTCTCTGGGCCCCAAAGTTCTTGGGTTTCCTTCCCAAAGCTTCAAAGTGTGATGTGATTTCTTTGTAGCTCTGCTTGGCAGTATTGTTTGTTCCCACATGGATGAGAAGAAAGGGATACCTGTCAGTGGGCTTTATAAGTGCAGGCAACCCTTCATTCACGTCTCTAATCCGTCCTCCCGGGAGACGGCATACCTGGTGAGTCCACAGGTCTTTGCGACATACTTGGGTTTCGATCCCACGCAGCAAGGAATCTCCCACTACTACTACTCTTCTGTTGTTGTTGTAGGCGTTGGTTTCATTGCTTTTGCTGGACTGACCTTCAGCCTCTTGCTCGCTCTCATGCAGGTTCCCCTGTAATTCTTCCTCTGCAGGCTGTCCTCCAGTCTCATCCTCAAGTACCTGGAAATGTTTCCATAGCTCCACTACCTCCACTGGTGCCGAGTGTCTTCTAATTATTCTGCTCCTGTCACCCTTTTCCAAGGAGTATGCCCTACTTCATTTTTCCACACTACAGCATTTTCCTCTTCTGCCTCTGCTTGCTGTTGCTCTTCTAGCTTCTGTTCTTCACTGTGCTGCTGAAGTTCCACCGTTCTGTGCAAGAACTCTTCGTGTTCTCTTATTCCCTGGAGGGTCGCCACTCGCCACTCCAGTCCTCTTACTTTTTCTTCCAACAACTTGATCAGCTTGCACTTGTTGCACGTGTGGGCCATGTTGTTCTCAGGCAAGAAAACAAACATGGCACACACCTTGCAGGTCACCACCACTGGAGAGTGTTGTCCTTCCATAGCCTCTATTCCCTTTTTGTGTCTGGCTTTCTGATTGTTCTAGAGTAGCCTGTGCCTGGTCCTCTACTCACTGGAGGTTAAAAACAGAGTCCCACTGGTATGGAAGTGTGTGTTACAAGAAAAAGAACTTTAAAAAAATTAAAAGAAAGAAATGAAGAAAAAAAAGTTAGGGGCCTTCTCCTTGACCTCCCCTGGCCAACTCCTGTTTGCTCTCCCTGTCCACTCTCTCTCTGGGAGCCTGTGTGCTTCTATAGTCCCTGGACCAGCTGGAGTAGCTTCCTCTGCTCTGCTCAGCTGGGAGGCAGGAAACAGATTGAAGCTTCCTTCCCACACAGCTGCTGGGAGTACTCAGGCCACACCCTCCCAGTTCAGTTGGAGCTCTCAGGAGCACCTGGTGAGCTCACAGCCATGCAAAAGGAATGATGACATTGACATCATCATCCAGGCTCCAAATATTGCTAATAAACAAGAAAATAAGGTAAGACTCCTTCTGAAAATAAATGCTATTCTAGTACATGTGCTGTTTGTGAATTTAGTCTCAAGCTTAAGTTCAGGAGGCATTGTTTAGGGCAAGCATATATGGGTATATATACAGGGCACATTTTCTGAAAGTAGTTGGGTGATAGTCTCTTGTTTATAAGCTGTAAAGGCTGTGTCTTGCCTGATGCCACTGATACTAGCTGGGAAATTGGAAGTTGTTAACTTAAAAGTTGGAAGTTTTTAGAAGGGGAATAAAGTTTTTAGAAAGTACAGTAAAATATGCAACAAGATTAGATGAGTGGTGCTTTTGCAGCAGAAGGGTTGGTTACAAATGTTAAAATAAGTAAATATTGAGGTGATTACCATCTGCAGTTGTCTTTTTTTCACTATTTAGAAATCTGAGGAATGAAGGGCTAATGTCCAGAGCTAAACACTAGCAGATTAACCAGTGTGATGAATTGCAGCTTGTATGAAATTTTCATTTAAGTCAGCGACAGGAAACGTGTGCTGTTATGCCCTAAAAAGAAGGCACTGTTAAGACCATTGTGTACTCTTAAGCCTAGGGCTGTAAAAGGCAAAACTTAACCAATAAGATTATTGTTGTGTTTGATGTAAACATAATTTGATATAAAACCATTACTACTCGCTGTCCTCAGTGTATATATATTTTAGGGAACTTCCTTGCCAACTGTTTCAGCAGGTGAAAACATACTGCTGACTATCATGCGCATGATAGTATATCCTTATGCCTGTATTAGCTATCATACAGTAGCTGTCAGAGAAGCCTGACGATTTTGTGGTTCCATTTTTGTACTGCCAAGAGGTCATATTAATAGGGTGTAACTAGCAAACTTGCACTGATGCTTAAGTCACCTTTCCCACTTGCTAACTTCAGCTGGCACATAGTTTCTGCAAATTCCAATTGTGGGGCATGCTGTGGATCCCTTTGCTATCGGATGATTTGGCTTAAAAGGTAGGTTGCTACCTTGTGTAAGGTCACACTTGGCCTTATGAAGTATTTTTGGATGTCATAGGTGGTTAAACCACTATCACCCCAATTCAAGCTAGTAATATCACTAGACGTCACTTCTGATAAAGCAGACCTCAACGCTTGTAAGAAACCAGTGGAGGCTGTTGGCTCCGATTTTGGTGGGGCTGTGGATCCATTCTGGGTTTCAGCCAGAACCATCCAGAACTCCAAAGGAGCTATCCAAGGTACTGAATTTCTTTTGGGGATTGGGTTCAGCACCTTGGATAGCTCCTTCAGAGTTCTGGCTGGTTCTGACTGAAACTCAGAACGGAGTCACTGCCCCATCAAAATCGAAATCACCAGTCTCCACTGTGTGAAACATTTTGTGTGTAAGCCATGCTGTTATGCAGGTGCTACTTCATACATGAAGGTCTAAGTTTTCCAAAGCTTTCTGGAACCAAGCTTGTGATACAACACAGTAGAAGGTGTAATAGGTTCCATTGCTATGCTACACAAACAGACCTCAAAGGATGGGCAGAAGCTTACTCTTATTCCATCTAGCAAATGCAACTTGCATGTCTAGTTGTCTAGAACAAAACATGTAAGATCACTGCCTACTGTGCATCTTGCAGCAGTAGGGTTTGCAGTGGATTTTCCATGGCGATGTGAAGAACACTTGGGGTACTTGTACTTACTACTTGTTTTCTGGTAACAAACTGGACAACTTGTTTTGTGAATTGCTCAGAGAGCTTCAGTTAAATGGGCGGTATAGAAATTTAATAAACCAATTGTAAAGTATTGCTGAATACTCTGCATAGCTTCCACATGTGGTGACAACCTTATCTGTTGGGAACTGATCTGTGAAGCCTTCCTTAGAAAGATCCTTTTGTTGGTAGACCTCTGGACTATATATCCTGGAAACACAGCGTCTTATGATCTTCACTTCTATGGGAAGTGGAGTTTGCTAAAGAATCACACTTCTCAGAATCTGCACTGAAGGTTTTTGGAATAAGAAGTGCTTTTATTATTGGTGGTGGTAAAGTATTAAAGTATGTATACTTCCCCATGCTCCAAACAAAGTGGCTGTAGACATTATTCAGTGACTATTTTCTATTATGAATGTACTGCATTAACATTTTTCTAGTTATTCACTGCTCTGGCAGTGACTCTGAATCTGTTGCAAGTTCCTTAACATACATTTATTGCAAGAAAGCCACTGCAAACCTTAATAGTATGTTCTAGGCTCCAATAATTGTTTTAAGAGAAGATGCTTACAAATCTACTCATGCAACAAAAAAATTGTGGAAATTGCAAGTTAGCGTACAATGATCTGGTTCGCATAACACAACTATTCATTGTGGCTTAATTTACCTGTGGGGCCTGTTGGGTGCCATTGTTGCATGGTGCCTATGGGCGCCCTGCTTGCCATGACTTGTCATGTCATACAAACCCAGATGGCAGGGGTTGTTTTGGGGTTATTTGAAGGTTGTCTAACTCTCAAACAGCCCCTGCTACCTGAGTTCTCATGACAGGATGAGCTGGGCGCCATCCAAAAATGACACTCATGCGTGCCTGGCACAATGTGACAGCCGCACAGGTAAATTAAACCATGGTGCGCTGTTGTGACATGTGATGAGGTTGAGTATCTTAACAGTAAACATGTTCTGTGATAGGGGTGTGCAACTTGGTGCCTTCCAGATATTTTGGACTCCAACTTCCATAAACCTTGACCATTGCCCATGGTGGCTGTGGCTGTGGCTTATAGGAGTTGTCCAAAACATCTGGAAGGCATCAGGTTGCCTATCCCTGTTCTATAGCCTAACATAGCCTTCCCTAACCTAGATCCTTTCAGATGCGTTGGACTGCAACTCTCATCAGCCCCAGTCAGCATGGCTTATGTTCAGGGCTGATGGCAGTTATAAGGAATAATATGCTAGACCAGCCTTCCCCAATCTGGTTTTAGCCAGATCTTTTCACCTGTAGTTTGCTTGAATTCCAGTGCAGTCCCATCCTAAAAAGGCATTTCTGTCAGCTCAGACCTGATTGGTTTACATGTGAAATTAATATGTTTTTTGCCCCAATGTGCCTCACTTTATACTTATGTACTTTAAAATGCATTTGCAATTTTATTGCCCATTTACCCAGTTTGGAGGTACCCTTTTAGAGCTCTTCACAATCCCTTTTTGTTTTCAACACCCTTAATAATTTGGTATAATCCATAAACTTGGCCATCTCTGCTCACCTGTAACTCCAAATCATTTATGAACAAGTTGGAAACACAAGTCCCAGTACAAATGTTCTTCTCCAAGTCCTGTGGAGAAGAACAGCTTCCCAGTGCCATCTTCTCAAACCTGCCTCCTGTTAAGATCAGAACCATTGCAAAACAGTACACCCCAGTCCTAATCTTGAGAGGTGATGGTTGATGGTATTGAAAACTGCTAAGAGATCTAGGAAGATCAAAAGGATTACACTCCACCATCTATCGCTTGGTGGAGGTCGTTGGCCAATGCAACTACAGCAGCCTCTCTGTCCAAAGCAGCCTCTCTGTCCAAAGGAAAAAGTGGAGTGAGGAAAAGAAATGCTAGGGTCTGCACTGTCCTAGATAGGCTCTGCTTCTTGTACATAGTGGAAATATGAAACCATGTAGTCTGCATTTGGAACAGTTTGCCACTTTGTTTGGTGGCTTTGCTAGTGAGCAATAGCCAGATGAATATGTTCTATTGTGTCTTTCATTAGTGACACTGAACAACAGGGAAAAGATGACTTTGGATAGAAGCCAGCATCATGTGAGTGGAAGTCCACTCACACAGCAGGACTTTCCCTTTTTCCTCCCTCCCAGAAATGTGCTCTGGAAGGTGCCCAACCTTCCTGAGCAGATTTTGGGGCTGGGCTGCAAAGGGGAGGGGGAATCACACCCTTCCAGGTTCGGCTGACAGAAGCAGTTCTGTAAGTGGGAAAATGGCATTGGATTCATCCTTTATCATTTTGGTTGACTGATTTCCTAACGTTGATACAAGGCATACTGTCTAAGCTGGAACTGCTGTGGTTTGATTCATGGAATTAAAGGACAGACCTTTAACTCATGGAAGGGTATTTCAGTGATTTTTAGTGAAAACTTGTTGTAATCATCACAGTTAATTATTAGAAGAACACAATATTAACTAGGGTGAATATAAAGGTTAGTCTTTAGATTGCTGAATGTTTAAAAATGTAAGCTAAGGTTACTCCACACTTGAAAGCAAGTTGCTCGATTCATTTGAACCTGGCTTCTGCGGGCTAGAAAATTGCTTGCCTCTGAAACAGCCTTTCTCAACTTGGTACCCTCCAGATGTTTTGGTCTATAACACCCATCAGCTTCAGGCAGCATGGCCAATGGTCAGGAATGATGGGAGTTGTAGTCCAAAATATCTGGGGAATACCAGGTTGGGGAAGGCAACTCTAGAACTAATTGCTGTTGCTTCAAATAACTACTCCACCAAAATGCATGTTTTCCGGCTGACAGATGATAAGCAACATAAATAACTCATGCAAATGATTCTCATTCCATTCCTCTCCAGAGAAACACAGGTTGTAACTGAATTGACTTATTAAGTTAATGGCCAAGTGCATAGTAGTGTGCCTGCTTGGCAACTTGAGAGGCAGAAAAGGGACTCCATAGAGCAGGGGTCATGTTGGATGATTTTCAGTGTGATTTCATATATGTGGTTCTGAAATACACATGCCATGTATTCCATAGTACTAAGTAGAGTATTTTGCAGAACAATGAATTGTTGACTTACACAGTCATCCATAGTAAGAAAGCTTTTGGCAAGTTTTGCTACTTCCTAGGGAGCTTTCATTATGGCTGGGAATAAGACTCCCGAACATGAGTGGAAGTTAAATGTCTAATGTGTTTGTTTATAAATTGACTGATCTCAAGTTTGCGAGAAGGATAGAGTAAACTACCACCAAAACACTGCATTTGCACTCCTTTTATGGGCTTCTTGTGACTTCTCTAGTGTATTAGTAGCCATAGCTATATTTTCACTGATTAAAAATTAATTTTACTAGCGTCGAAAAGCATGCTTTGCACTGGTAGGAGCAAACTGTACATTTAGCAGCATGTGTCTACAGGTGAAGTAGTGCAATAAGTTAAGTATTTCGTCTTCTGGAATAGCAAATAAAAATAGGTTTACTTATTTTCACATATTTTGTATTGTAAAATTTGGTAACACCAAAAATCCATAAAGGATATGGGCAACTGAAGCAGACCATCATGTTCTGTCAGGAAAAAATAATCGTGCAGAAAACAAGTTCTTCAAATCCGAAGCTGGAACAGTATTGCTCTTCTATGGATCCATGGATTCTGACCCAAATGTGTCATAACTTAAGTAACTGCCTCAGAATGGAAGAAGTGAGTGAGATTAAACTCCTGTCCCTATACTATTTGGGTAGGTTTCAGGATGGGGGTATGGTATAAAGACACCTCTTTCCTTTCTCCATCTCCAGACCCCTGCCCCCCAATACTATATTGCAGTAATGCACTGAGGTTCAAGGCTGTCAGACAGGCCCACAAGGAAACCTTTTAGTGACTGTTCTATAGCATGGGAGGGAAAGATTTCAGAGGAGGAGAATAGAAAAAAAGATGTCCTCCCCTCCCCTTCCAACTGTCACTTAGCAGCAGCCATTCCATCAAGCTGCAGCAAAGGGAGAAATGGGAAGCGGGGCCCACTCCATTGGCTCTGCTGAGAGACTCGCTCCTTTTGGCTTCTCTTCCTGCACTGTTTCTATCCCAGCTTGTTTTATAAGAGCTTTGCATAAGAACCAGTGCCTGAGTTTGCTTTTTTCCACTCCCCTATTCTTCTTTGTGTCCTGTCTTTTAGATTGTAAGCTTGAGGGCAGGGACTGTCTTATCTTTTATTGATCGTATTTGGGAGACTTTTTGGCTGAAGAGCAGGGTAAAAATGTTGTAAAAAATAGTGCTACAGTGCTCTTGGTCCAGGATGGCTGGAGCCCTGAAAAGGAGCACTCCTGTTAGAGGCTGGGGGTATACTGCAACATCTTGATCAGCTCCCCGCTTCTTAGTTAATCTTGAAAGCAATTTAATATACACGGGAGGAATCCATTGCAATGAGTATCTATTTGAAAACCAGTTTTACCATCCTAGCTTTTAAAAAGCATCAGTCACCTCTCCCTGCCTCCCGAGTGTCTAAAAACATAGATTTTGCATTTATTTTGCTCTGATCAGGTTTAATTTCCTAAGGTCAAAATACTTTGTTTTCTGCACCTCTTTCAAATGCAAAGAACAAATCAGAGTTCACATCAATTCCAGATGACTCTGCCTCAGGGCAGACTGGAAAAGAGTAAACAGAAGAGCACAATAAACCAGTACCTACTAAACTTGATCAGATAATTATGCTGACAGTGAGACAACTGGTTCTCACTGGGGTGGTAAAGGGACAGACAGGCAGCTACAGCAAGTGGGGGGGGAGTATTGGCTCTGTGACTTGCATATCCACACAGAAACCTCATGGAGAAAAACTCGTAAACAAAAGTTGCTTTTTGATGGCATGTGGCATGCTGGAGAAAAGTTTCAAAGAAGGGACTTGATGACAGATCTGGTTGTTCGGAAGGAATTTATACTTTCATCAGATGATCAGGGAAGTGGTTGTTTGCAAGCTTGTAATAAAACAAGGAATACCTTTGTATAAGGCTGGGGTCTCCAACTTGGTATCCATGGACCTTTTTCTTGGTGTCCACTAGGCTGCCTGCTCCTCCTGATCTTTATTTTATTTTTTTAGATACTTGCATTAAAAAGTTTGTTTTAACAGGGAGGGCTGATGTGCTGCAAAATGAAGTGCCAGCTTCCAGCCCCATCTTTATTTCCAAGAGTGCCCCTCGGCTCCATATGGGTCCCAGAGGCATTATTAGAAAATAAAAAGGTGGATGTCTGCAGCCCAGCACGCCCAGCCACCCAGAATAAAGAAAAAGGTAAGCTGTGATGGTAGGAAGTGTCCTGGGGGCTAGAAGGGGTGGGATGGAGTATCCTCGGGGGTGAGAGGGGTGTTTTGCCTGTAACCCATAAACAACCCAGAGTTCTGGGTTTGCGCATCCTGAAACCACCCATTCCTAGGTTAATTAAAAGCGGAAATGATGAGTGTGTGGCTTGTGCATTCCGCCCATCCACACAATTTCTGGGTTAAAAAACCTAGGAATTGCTGTCCTGATGTGCAAACCAGGTCATTGCTTGCTGTGGCCCCAAGAGGTGGTTTGATTATGGACAAGGCAGAAGTACAAGAAAAAAGCAAGAAGATATGGCACTTAACACAAGTCAGCACGAGTGGGATTTATTTGAGAATACTTACAGCTCTGGAGAGAAGCTTTTTGGGGTGTATGAGGGGGGAATCTCCAAAGCTACATTATGATTTCTAGTATAGGGCTATTGCGATATTTAAAGAAGTCTAAGTAGATTGTAGTATTGCCAGACCGTGACACTTCTTATGAATAAAACAGTAGTTGTGGAGAAAACAGCATTATTAATTTATTTTTTAGATGATTCTCCCATGTGCCACAGCATTCTCTCCTGGGTGAGAGGGAGGAAAAATACATTTTCTAAGATGGGCACCTGCTCCTTGTGATTTTTGTCAGTGCTTAACACTTTCCGAAAACTTCTACCCAATTTAATGGGGGGGGCACTTAAATTACTTAAGAGATTTTTAATCAGTTGGACCCTATGGCCCAAAGTTCTAGTGGTCTGGCAGAGGGCTTGTGTTGCATAGTTTCCCATCACCATTCCTCTGCCCTGTAAGTGAGCTAAGAGCAAACAGAAATAGTTTGTTTAAATCTCATCCAAGTCTCGACTCACTGGGTAATTTAGGGAAGGCTATTAATGTCAGCCATATCCTACCCCTCCACATTTGCAATACATAAAGATAAATAAGCCTATCTTACAGGGTGATTCTAAGGATCACTGTGAGGTTATGTGAGATACATTGAACACTTTAGAAAACACACTACACATTCCAGTATTTAGTGGAAGCAGAATAAATCATTCAAAAGAAAAGAATTACATGTAGAAGCTGCATAACTTTCAGAATCCAGATTGTTTTTGGCACAATTTTCTTAGCGAGTACCTCATGGTATATGAGGATGTGTTATGCTTGTACAAAACATGACTGCTACGTTTATCGTCTTGTGCATTGTTATATGCATGCACATGTTGGTGACTTCATTGGGACTTGAATGATCTTCACTGGGTGAAGGATTGCAACCTAAAGGTGTAATCAAGACCATTTTAAAGCTGGGATGTTTTGGATGTAATCATCTATCTATCTATCTATCTATCTATCTATCTATCTATCTATATGTCAAAAATTGTGTGTGGGTTTGTGTGTTTGTGGCTGGCTGCAGGGCCGTCTGGAACACAGGGAATAAGGGGGAGCTGCCCTGGGTGTAATCACACTGTAGGGGCCCACTGAGCCTGCCATTTGGGCCCTACAGTTGCTGCCCCTTTTACTTCACATTCTCACTTGCCAGAGTGTATGAGAGGAGTCACTGGGTTACATTATTACTTTGTTTATACTTTCCCTTACTAGCAAGTACACCCTGTCAATCATGGTGCAGGCCAGGTTTCTGATTTCAGCTATGAGTCATCCTATTGGCCTTCTTTCATTCTACTGGTCTCTCTCCCATTCACTCTGACTTCCTTCACCTTGGATTGGCTGGCTGCCGTTTGTTCCCTCCCCTTTACTCATGGTTTCTTTTCTGACTGTGCAGAGCATTTAGTTTCTCTCCCCTGTTCCTGCAATATCCAGCGAGCAAGCAAGTTAGTGTTAAATATCTTTACCCCTTTCAATGCCAGATGTATCTGTTAGTAGTGTGTGATTAACACTAATGTGAAATGTGGTGTGGTGTGTGTTCGCCTGTCTGAGGGGCTGGGATGACACAGTGGAGTGGAGATTTAGGGCTTTATTCATAAAAGAGTGAGCTGGGGGGAATTGAGAAGGCAATTGCAAAATGAAGGGCAAAATAGCAGAGTTTTACGTGTAGCTGAATTGTAGATTTTTGGGTTTGTGTGTTTGTGGCTAGCTGCAGGGCCTTCTGTAAGACAGGGGATAAGGGGGAGCTGCCCTAGGCCTAATCACACTGCAGGGGCCACCGAGCCTGCCATTTGGGCCCTACAGTTGCTGCTGCTTTTAGTTCACATTCTCACTTGCCAGAGTGTATGAGAGGAGTCACTGGGTTACATTATTACTTTGTTTATACTTTCCCTTACTAACAAGCACACCCTCTCAATCATGGTACAGGCCAGGTTTCTGATTTCAGCTATGAGTCATCCTATTGGCCATTTTTCATTCTACTGGTCTCTCTCCCATTCACTCTGACTTCCTTCACCTTGGATTGGCTGGCTGCCGTTTGTTCCCTCCCCTTTACTCATGGTTTCT
Organism: Heloderma suspectum; assembly: GCF_057233095.1. NCBI lineage: Eukaryota > Metazoa > Chordata > Lepidosauria > Squamata > Helodermatidae > Heloderma > Heloderma suspectum. The sequence continues at coordinate 106,751,632 of NC_139464.1, forward strand.
TTTCTGACTGTGGAGAGCATTTAGTTTCTGTCCCTGTTCCTGCAATATCCAGCAAGGAAGCCTCTGTTGAACATCTTAATAGTGGTACGCGATTCAGTGTGAATTATATTATCGTAGTGCTTACAGATTAAGTCTCTTGCATTTTTAGTGTTTTTTATTCAATCTGCTCATTATAATTGTTGTGCTTTTTTAATCAAGTCTGGTGGATTCAACGTTTCACCTTTCTTATGGGGCCTTTCCGAGAAGCGTAAACCTACCTTAATGTGTTTCTAAAAATTGGTGCCTATGACAAAATTACATCCTGGGCAACGTCGGGTATATCACGTGTGGGTATATCAGCTAGTTAGGTGTTACACCTGGCAAATTTAGACTAGAAATATGTTCAGCACTACAAGCTCCATACTTGAGTGGGGAAACTAGTAGCGTGGGTGTAGAGGGATGTGGTGGAACCAGCAAGAACTGTAGCAGGTGCTGAACTATGCAAAGCCTGTCGGAGGACATGCTGCAGCAAGTATAAAGCCTTATGCAGTGTGGTCAGGGCTTCCTGCTTCAAAGTGGCTGTTAAAGTGGAGCTGCCATTGCAATGGGGCTAGTATGATGTCAATTATGGCTTTTGCCAGATACTCCTTCCTAAGTCTGTATGTAAGAGTGAGACTGTGGAGTTCAAGCTGATTGGTGGATCAGCCTCTGGGGAATGCTGGGAGTTGTAGGACTTTTTTTCTGTTTAAACATGCATAGGATTGCACCCTTAGTCACCATTAAACTTTCTCTGGCTCTCCTCTGTGCCCCTCTGTGCATTATTTAACTTTCAGTGGAAAGTCTGATGCCTCACTGTCACTATGTAGGTAAAACATGTATGGCTTCAGATGAAGGTTAAATAGCCCTATGTAAAGTGCTTGAGCTAATTATAACATTTTGGAGGGGCATTCGTATTAAATAGAAGTACAGAAACTGAAGAAATTGGCAAAATACAGTGGCCAGAACTTTAACTGGTACAGCCAGATGGAATCATATTATGCCGATTCTGAAGCTGTTGCACTTCTCAGCAGCACCTTGAACTGGGCTTGGAAGCAAGTAAGTGAGCAATGCAACAGTTTCAGAACTGGTGTTCAAGTTCTGGCTTTAAAGCAGGTTAGGAAACAAGTGGCCCCAAATTTATTTACTTTTTGTTTTTTACAAAACAAAATGGCATTCCACAGTGGCTACAGAGTGCTAAAAGTGTCAAATTTAGCTTCTTTGCAAGGTAAATTTCTCCATTTTAGCAGTCTGTAGCTGCTACAGAATACTAAGAGCCAATTTAGCTTACAAAGAAGCTGAATTTAACCCTTTTAGTGTTATGGAGTGGGTTGCTGCTGAATTCTAGCAGTATGCTGCTTAAAATTGTCTTTTGTAACAGTACAGCCTGTGGGGTGGGGGGATTGCAGATGTGAAAATGGCCCCTGGACCTTCTGAAGTTGTCCACCCCTACTTTAAAACTTTAAATGGGACTCAAATACTTGAAGGAGCACATAGACCTACACCAATCTGCTCATGCCTTAAGTTCTTCAGGAGAGGCTTTTCTCCATGTACTCTCATTAGAGGAGCTGCGTTACATGATCACATAGGAAAGAGCCTTCTCTGTGGTGGTAGCCTAACTGTGAAATACTCTTCCCATAGAGGTATGACTGGCACCAACACTACAGTCTTTTTGGGACCAGGTCAATACTTTATTTGGGGTCACGAAGAGTCGGACACGACTGAACAACAACAACAACAACAATACTTTATTTGCCCAGGCATTTTAATTTATTAATTTTATTTAAAACATTTGTATCCTGCCCTATATCATTAAGATCTCAATTACACAGCATAAAACAATACATTATTTAAATAGCTAAAATATATATTAAATCATTAAGCTAGCTAATACCAATTTAAAATCTAAACCAATAAAACAGTTAAAATAGTGTGCAAACTTAGGGAGTCCAATTAGCCCTCAAAGGCTTTGGTAAAAAGCCATGTTTTAACTTGTTGCTGAAATGAAACCAGTGTCTGCACCAGTCAGGCCTCCAGGGGGGGAGTGCATTCCCCAACTGGGGAGCCACAGCAGAAAAAGCCCCCTCCCACGTCCCACCGTAGTGTATATCTCTCACTGGTGGGATGCAGAGGAGAGCTCCTCCAATGGATCTCAATCCTCGGGCAGGCATATATAGGGGGAGACGCTCCCTCAAATATCGAGGTCCCAAGCCACTTAGGGTTATAAATGTTATCACTCGCACCTTGAATTCCGACCAGAAACTCATTGGCAGCCCATGTGATTCCCTTAAGACCTGTGGTATGTGATCTTTACATGATGTTCCATCACGTAAATTTAAGTCTGTTTGTTCTAATTTTGCTGCTCTTCAGTGGTGGTTATGATTATTGCTTGGTTTATCTTCTTTTGTGTGACAGATTTGGTCATTATTTATGCTATATGTCATGTACGCCACCCTGGTATCTGTAAGGATGAAGGGCAGCTTAGAAATACTTAAATAAATAAAATTAAATAATTGCACAAACTTCCAGCATCCAAACTGGAAAGAACTGAGCAATCCAAGTATGCTGGTATGGAGAAACCTATGTTAGATTGAGACACTGCATAGTAGCTGAAATGTAAGTTAAGTGAGAGTTATATTCACTTTGTTTAATAGCAGTAATGTATGGTACCTTCTCTGAAAAAACTTGCATTGTATTGGATGTAACTAGGCAGTATTGAAAGTATATTATCTTTTCCATTGGAGGTAGTGTGTTCATAGCCCTTTCTGATTTACTGAGCAGACATAATTAGGCCCAACGTGTTAATCTTCCACTAATCAAGTGGAAGATTAACACTGCAGTCCTATGCATGTCTACTTAGAAACAAGTCCCACTGAGTTCAGTGGGGCTTTGTCTCAGGTAAGTGGGTATAGGATTGCACCCTCTGAGTTATATTAAACTATTTTCTCACAATTAGCTTACACTAACTTATGGTAGCATTATTCATATTACATGTACTTGTGACATCACAGATGAACCATGAATGAGTGTCACTATGATATTTGTAGAAAGCCAGTGTGGTGTACTTGTTAGGGTATTGAACTAGGCCTGAGGAGGTAAAAAAGGTAAAGGTGACCCCAACCAGTCGTGTCCGACTCTAGGGTGCGGTGCTCATCCCCGTTTCTAAGCCGAAGAGCCAGCGTTGTCCGAAGACACTTCTGTGGTCATGTGGCCGGCATGACTGAACACCGAGGTGCACGGAATGCTGTTACCTTTCCCACTGAGGCGGTACCTATTTATCTACTTGCAATTTCTTGCTTTCGAACTGCTAGGTTGGCAGAAGCTGGGACTGAAGACGGGAGCTCACTCCGTCACGCGGCACTCGGGTCTCGAACCGCTGACCTGCCGACCTTCCAGTCTGCAGTACAGACTGCAGTGGCCCCATAGGCCTGAGGAGACCTTAGTTCAAATCACTACTCATCCATGAAGTGCAGTAGGTAACATTACAGCAATTATGTTTTGGCCTAACCTACTTCACAGGGTTGTTGGGAAGTCATTATGGCAAGGGGAAGAGCCATGTATGTCACCCTGATGAAGGCTGTTGATAAAAAGGTCATAAACAAACTAGACATGCAAACATTTTTTCTGTCTTGCTGGGTGAAACATATTTTTCATTCAGACTTCAGTTCAGACATCTGATTTTAAATGGGAAATGGGACTAGCCACCTAATTTGTTGTACAACTCAAGTAAAATGCAGCACCATGCATTTAATATTTTTTCAGATCCTCTGTGGAAAGCATTTTCTTCCAGTTTGCTTCTCAAGATCCTGAACTAATGACACTTTCTGAACATATCATGAAAAGGTTTTCTTAAAGATGACAGCAGAATGGATGGTTATCAGTTCAGCAATGTTCAGTTCTATACTCAATTGCATGGTGTATGTGTACGTGGCAAAAACTTCACTTGTATCCAGCCATGTAGTCTATTTAGTGTGATACTGTATAGTAGTAGTGTTCTAAAAGACCACTAGTTCCACTAGTTTTACTAAAGTAGTAAAAACATGTTCATGGAAGTGTTTGCTTATATCTCTTTTTCCACTTTGGGTTTAAGTTTCAGTAACTTGGCTTTCTTTTACTCAAACTTTCAGTTTTATGAACTATATCTAGGGTTGGAACACTGATCTATTGGCTACAGTCAAATGGTCAAATATTCCATGAAGCCAAGAGTTTCACTGTATAGTGGCACCTTACATTTATTTCATTGTCATCCTTCGTTAGCAGGGGCAGGAGTGAGGGGTGCTTGCCTTGTCACTGTCAGGGGCAAAGCTCATAGCACAGCAAAGTCTCTCCTGCTGGCCACTGTATAACTACAGACATTTCCAAACAGAAACACAAGTTGTCATCAGTGGTAAATGTCATTGCTCCGGTTTCCCCATGACTCGTTTTGCTTGATGGAGGAACCAGGAAGGTCCCTCCATGTGGTCTGTTGCTTTGTAAAACTTCTATGAGAGATTAGATTTGAGTCTAGAAAAGCAGTGGCGGTTGAAAGAAGTGAAGGTATTGATTGAAATAAGGCATGAGATACTGCTGCGAGTGAGACCTGGGATAAAAGCCAGAGTTGAATTTTTTGCATCTTATAGAAACCTTACCTAACCTTAAATTGAATGATAACTTAATTGTTTCACAAAAATAGCTAAAAATTACAAATATCAGAGCTGTTGATTAAAGTGTTATCTTTTTCTAAGAAAGTGAATGTTTTATAGCAACTTGACCATTATTTGACAGGTGAATCTGAATTGTATTAACTTGTACAGATTTCCCTTTACCCTTTTGCAGTGCTCAGAAAACAACACTTTGCCTGATAAAGCCAAGCTGTGAACTCTCTTCTGGCTTAATTTTTATATAGGGATGTTGCTGAAGTTTGCAGTTGCTTGGTTGGGAATGTGTATTAGTTTAGGACTAGATCCTGTTTTTTATATGTATTGAGCAGTACCCAGTGCGACAAATGTTGACATAAATTACATTGTGTTAGTGTAAGGGACCTCCAGAGCAATATCAATAGTTTTACCTGGCATGGCGAGATTCCTCAGAAAACCATCATGCCAGCTAGTGCTGTTGGTGTTGCGCTAGAGGGCTCTTAGGCTAGTGCAACATAAGTTTTGTTAGCCTTGTATCACGTTGGATATTGCCTAATATGAATAGTGTCACTTTCTTGTAAGTACTTCTCAAGTTCAGAATGTAAAACAAGTCTGCATATGTGCAACCAGTGAGTTTTCAACTGTTCCTCAAATTTTTATCTATTTTATCTAATTCCTGGGCACCAGTCACAGTTCAGACAGATGTGCTGTGCAGGAGTCCCCAGACCTTGAGTTTAACGGCTTGAGGGAACTGTGCCGTCCCTGAGCCCACAGGTTACAATTGGGAACGCAAGTGTTGGAAAGCTCTCTGATATGAGTCTGCTGAAGGTTAGGCAGATTTCCTCTATGTGTTCTCTGTAAGCTTCTCTTCTTGTCCTAGTAGGGAGAGGTGAAAACAGGGACTAGGGCGGGGCTCTAACCAGAGTATATAAAGGGTCCCTGCTAAAGCATCATCTCATTTGGGTCTGGGTGTTTCCTCGAACTTGGTCAGAAAAGCTTGAGTGGGGAAGAGAGGATAAGCCTTTGGAGACACCTGCACAATGCTACTATGTTTAACTTGTATCTAGAGCAGAGATAGACAACCTGGTGCCCTCCAGAAGTTTTGGACCACCATTCGCATAAGCTCCAGACAGCATGACCAATGGTCACGAATTATAGGACTTGTTGTCCAAACACCTTGAGGGCATCAGATTGTCTACTCCAGTCTAGGATTTAAATGAAAAGCAAATGAAGTTTGAGGAGCAGTTACAAGATTGCTGTACAAAGGCTTTCATTTTTTTCAACAAGTAAAAGAAAAACTAAATACTGTTACAGTATGAGCTGGGAGAGGACTCATGGAAAACAGATATACTGACTCTCACAAACCTTGTAAATAATGAGCTGATTCTGAAATAATCCAAGGGGTTTCTCCATCATTTTAGGTCCTTTTTATTATTCATTTATGAAATGTATTACCTTTCCTTAAGAAATAATCCCAAAATGGGGTACAGACCAACTCCTTCCTTTAGAAGAAGGAAGTGCCAGAACAGTTTATATACTGTTTACCAGTAGAGCAGGGGTAGGCAACAAGCAGGCCCACATATGCCCCCCCCCCCCGGTGAATTTCTCATGGTGGTGATTTTTCCACCCAACTTGTTTCTGTGGGAAATTACTAGTTTTTGTTGCCATGGTACATATTCAGTGGCAATTGTGGGGGTGGGGTCTGGCCCCCAGTGGGTTCTGGGGAAGCAGTGTGGCCCCCCTGGTGACTGGCTCTGCCCACCTCTGAAGTAGAGTGTAGGGTTTTTTTTTTAACCTTGAAGGTTGACTATTATACCTCTAATACTAAACTAACTTATTTCCACTAGATCTTGCTGTATGAGTATTAAAGTTACACATTTTGCTCCTCCTTTGAAATGTAGTTCAAGCCACCTTCTTATTAGCAGCTGACTTTTTATTTTTTTATCTCCTATATGTAGAACTTTAATGCACGAGGCTTGGAACGTGTATCTCAAACACACAGCTGTGGTATTTCTGCATTTGTCAAGTTAGTCAGCATCCTCATCTAGCATTACCACTCCAAAAATCATTAAATAAAAGAACTGCCACACCCCCTAAAAGAGTTCCGCAGTTGCTAAGATCTCCGCCAACCCATCTTACTCAGAACAAGTCTTCTGGCAGCTGTGCAGGGAGGCAGAGAAATTGTCTCACTTGGCTATAAGGATTGTTAACACACCACTGAAAGCTTTATGAGAATTTAGAGGGCTACATTGATATAGGGCTAAATTGACAAATGGACTGAACTGGGGCGGGTGTGTGTGCGGGATGGGCTTCTTGCCAGTGCTCATTTGACACTGTACCCGGCTCCTTTCATCCCATCTCATCACATTCAACAAAGTGTCCCTATGTTTCTCCATGTCCTTTGGGTGAATTGCCAGTGCATTGCTGTGTAAATGCCTCCTGTATTTCTTGTGGCAGACTCCATTTTTGGAATCCTACCTATTCAGTGTATAGTACCACCGCATACATTAGTGGACTCTGATAGATGTGTTATAGCAGGGCTGTGCAATCTTTTTGGGTGGGGATGCTGCATTGGCCCCCGTGGTACACTTTGCACATACCAGTTCATGCGCATGGTTGCTGAAGTGCTGGTTGGGGAGGCTTTAACCTCATCCCTCTGCAATGATCAGGATTGCTGATATTGCTCAGGATTACTGGGGGACGGGGAGGTTAAAGCCTCTCTTTTCCCCACCCCATTGATCCTGTTGGGAAACAGTGTACATGAGGGGAGCCATCCCCACATGCCCTATTTCCTTGCAGAATTGGGCTCCTGGCTGCCTGCCAGTCAGCTTTTTGGAGTTTTATTCTGTCAGGAAATAGGGCATGTGGAGATGATTACTTTCCTTGTGTGCCATATCTGCAGGTGGTAGTGGTGGTGATCCAACTCCTCCAAACAGCTAAATACAGTATACTCCAAGGCACATTTTAATTTTTTTAAACTGTTTTTTATTTGAATTTCCATTATAATTAGGCTGACCATATTTCCTTGAGACAAAAACGGGATATTGGGATGACAAAAACGGGACAGGGTTATGTAATATTCCGTATTCATGAAAAACAATCTAAACTCGCCGCAAAAGAACATGGAAAGGGGCGTAAATGAATTAACACTATTCATGTTAAAATATTTATTCATATTTTATATGTATATTTATGACTGGTTTTTTGTATACACAAAAAACAGTCATAAATATACATATATAAAATACTTATAAAATATCACATGAGAAGTAAACAAATCTGTATGGCATACCACACTGAACACTCTAATGCAGGACTGCAGTGGCCAGACTGCAAAAAATCATAAACATACACCAAAAAGAAAAAAAGAAATGAACACCCCAATTGTTATCACAAGCCGGTATATGCTAATGTCCCACCGGAGAGTTCCGCTGTAATAAAAAAATAGCTAACAGCCTGTTGAACCGAAATATGAGTCCGAAAAGTCCATATCAAACTGACTGTAGGGCAGAAAGAATCTCTATGGGCGGAATGATGGTAGAAATAACAGTAAGACTCACACTCCTGGCTCCCACAAGCTGAATGGGGCTTAGCGACCACCTCTTGAATTCCCCGCCACTGCAGACAAGGGGGCGGCGTCTGATGGTTGCTAGCTCAACAAGCTTGGCCCTGACTGGATAAAGTAAATGGAACTTCCTCTTTCGTCACACTAGTAGTTTTACTGCATGCGTTGATTAGCATAGAACCTTATGATAAACGCGTTTAGTTTTTTACAAAAAATTAAAAACGGGACAAAATTGACATATTAAAACGACAGGATGGTTGGGAAACATGAAAAAAAACGGTACTGTCCCATTTAAAACGGTACGTATGGTCAGCCTAATTATAATGCATGTACATTATCTGTCTGTACAACTTTGTTCAGCAAATGAAAAATAAATTGTACAATAATTTACAAGTATCCATGTTACTCTATTAACAATCATAAGATGTACAGATTTTGTTCTTAAGAAGAAATATATAACCTAAACTAAACTTTTGCTGAGTTTTTTAATGTTTGAAAACATGCATTACAATTTGTTAATATATATGCCTTCTGATTTGTTATTTTAATCATGTATAGTACCTTTTTGTGTTCTATGATAATCAAAGAGTTTTGTAGTGAGAGGGAAAAACACTCCATTGTTTCTCTGCATTTGTATAAACAATAACACTGTACCGTTCTTCCATAAAACTGTCCTTTTTTCTTTGTCCTTTTGCTAATTTAATATTTGTTCATTTTTCTAATAACGCAATCCGCCATACTCTGTTGTACCATTCTTTAAGTAAGATTCCTTTTAGATATTTCATTTGTTGGCTATCAACAATCTAGCTGCAGTTGTTAGAAACCTTTTAAGTGTTTTATGTAATAAATCCTCATTATTACCTTGAAATATTCCCAGTAATGCTAATTCTGGTATTTTTGATATGCTTTGTCCTCTTATTTTACTAGAAAAAAAGTCCTCCAAGGGGAGCAATCCTATCTAGATAGGCGGCCACCTCCGAACTCGGAGGCGACCACCTATCCAAAGCAGGGCAGGAGAAGCATGGAGAGAATCATTCCCTCTGTGCTTCTCCTGCCCTGCTTTTTTGGCTAGATGCCAGAGGATGGAGCGGGGAAGGATGTGTTGTACAGGCATTTATGCTCTCCCTGCCCCAGAATGCCCCCAGCCACGCCCCTTTTCGGCCTCTCCACACTCCTTTTGTGAGTGCAGAGCACGGGGCTCTGAGGCAGCACGGAAGTGGGGGGAGGTCAGTTCTCCGGGAACTGACCTCAGAGGGTGGGCTCTGAGGTTGGTTCCTGGAAAACAACATACCCTATGGCCATCTAGCTGCTGTCTAGCGGCCATAGGATTGCTTCCTAAGGCACATAATAAAACAAAGATAGCTGCACTCGTCCATGAGATTTTTTTTTCCTGATGGATCAGTGCAGCAATACTTTTTTAAAAATGTACTTTGTAGAATACCATATTTAGTAGTTCAGGGCAGAAACTACTTTTAGAGGAAAATTTGGTACCACCTGAAGAGGGACTTTGAATTTTCAGGGTTTCATTTCTTCCCACCACTAGATAATGCTGTACAATTTGGCTTCACTTGACTTTTTTAACCATGTGCACCACCTGAAATTAATATCTGGCTTTGCTAATATCAAGACTGTTATGTTTCTTTTTTGCTTCTGGACTCTGCCTACCCAGGAACCTGTGTGTTTAACCCTAGACAAGAGGCAAAACTGAGTTACAGCCAGCTTTTTTAGAAATGGGGGTCAGCTATTGCTTCTTTGTCCTAGAATGCAAGGTGTCATCTGATACGTGCAACACCTCCTAGTGACTAATTCATTCAGTTTGCAGTCTCCATCTTGAGTCGGAGTCTTAAGTTGCAGACCTCATGGCCACAACATCTTGCCTAATCTTTATACTTTTTTTTGTTCTCTCTGCCGCCGCCCCTGCTTTTTGTACTGTCCAGTCTGATGAAGACTTCTGGAGAACTTGAAAGCTTGCACACTCTTTTGTGGCATTGTGGTTGGTCCTACTGAAGATATTTCCCATCTGTGGATTTTGGTCATACATGGGCACTTACATGCAGAAGCACCATCAGCATTCTTCCTTAGTATGATGAAATTAAATTTCTATTGCTGTGGTTGCAGTTTTTTGAAATATTCTCTACTGTAAAAAGCCAGGTGATAAGTTTTTTTTTTCCTTCTGTTTAGGAGATCACTTGGGAAGGACATCACTCCCTCTATCAGTTTAGAAGTGAAATGGGATTAAGACAGAAATAATGTAGTGGTTTCTACATATGTGGGGGGATCTAGGTATGAGGAAGTATATAAATCATTTTAACTAAGCAAAACAAAGCAATTTTAAAAGCCCAACAAAAGTATTATGAGCTCCCAGGAGCTACAGGATTTTGAAGATATAGAGATGAATTTTTCTAGCATTTTCTTAACTAGAGAGGGGAAACTTCCACATTTTGCCTCAACGTTGGGAACCCCTGCTTTGCTGTTACCTATTGTGGGGGTGAGGGGATGCGGCTGCCTAATCATAGGACAATAAAATCTTGGATTTCTCCATAGTTTTCAAGGGAGAAAGTATAAACAGGAGTCCCTAACCTTTTTGCATCCTTGGGGACAGTCAACAAATGGGGATTCCATGGATGGGTGGATGAGGCCAGTTGCAAAATGGCTGCTGTGGGGCCAAAATTTCAGACAAAAAGTCAGTCAAAATTTACTATTGCAAAAAACCACCCACTTCACAGAAAGGGAAACTAATGAGTCTAAAAGATGAGTAACTTGCCCAAAAACCTGTGTGCAAGCTGGAGGTGGGATCTGAGGCCCAAAACACAATACCACTCCTTTGAAACCACAGTTCTGTGTTCCAACAGGACACCTGTGTCACAGATTGTAAATTCTTGAGGCCTAAAAAACAAGAAGCTGAGTACAAGCCAGCCCCCAACCTCCCAGTAAACAAAACGTGTGTGGAGACACACACACACACACACACACACTTCCTCCCCTCCCCCTTATCTGACCTTCCCTTCTCTTTCTTCCTGTGGGGACTCTCCGCTCCCCTCCCCCATTAGTCTCTCTTCTTCCCTGGGTCTTCCTTCCCCTCCTCACTTACTACCCTTTTCTGCTTCTTTTAAAAATGGGGTGGCTGAGCTGGGTGGTGTGATCTTAAGCTTGCTGGCAGAGGCTCCAAGCCCCCTGCCGCCTCTTCCTTTATTTAGAGTGCCTTTGGGGCCATGTGGGATCCACATTCTGGGGATAGGAAGAGGGCAGGTGTCTGGAGCCTCTGCCATTTCTTAGCCTGAGAGCATATCTATACCAGGCTAAAATTCCACAACTTTACCGGGGCCTTTTGGGCTCCCTTTACATGTGCTTCCCTTTCCCACCCTTTCCCCCTTATCTGTGTTCTATATGTTTCATTATACTGTCACTAGATGGCGCTGTGGTCTAGCTCCTCTTGTGGGATTTCCTGTTTGTCCTGTAATTTGATACTTGTTATCTTCGATCTTTAAAAACATGGGATAAAGCTCACTTAGCATGGGAGAGGCCCTGGAGGTTGACAGTGTCATGTAAAGGACCCACAAACTTCTGTGAGTAACCAATCTCGGTAGCAGGTAAAAGCCCTGTGCCTCTGAGGATGCCAGGGAATGCCTTTTGCAGGTGCCAATTTTGCTGTGGGTCCCCACTTTTACTTTCTATTCCCCTTGGCATTACTTAGTGCTAGACAATGAGAGAAATGAATGAAGGGATCAAAAAGCTTTCCCTTAAGATAAAAGCTAAGGTGCTCAGCGATTTACTTATGTGCCAAAAAGAATGAAGGTACAATTAAAGGCACCTGGGCTTAACTTCCACACCATGTAAGCAGTAAATGCATTGTACGGTCTTGCATATTATACTCACTTACAACTTCGCCTCCATGTGCCTTCACTTTCCTGTAGCCTTTCAACTGCAGTTCTCTTCCTTGGAGGAACACTGATGCTTTGGACACTGAAGGCAGTTGTCACCTAGCTGCATATTGACTCTGCTTTCCCTATATACTTTCATTTGTGGGAGAGAATGGCATATATTAGTAGTGATATGCTGTATGGGGTGGTGGCAGGGTGGGGAGAGGGGAGATCAATAGATTGAGGATACAGAGAGGGCTACAGGATGGGAGTCGGATAGGCATTTGGTCTGTTTGCAGCACCATGAAGTGGCCCGAGTCAGCAAGAGGAAAGGGGAGTGATATATCTATGACTGTGGAACATGTTTACCACTTACATGGTGTGGAGGTTAAGGCCAATGCCTTAAGTTGCAATTTCCATGCTTTTTGGCACATGAGTAAATCCACAAGCATCTTAACTTTTGTCTTAAGTGAAAGCTTTTTGATCCCTGAATTTCTTTAAAAGATCTTTGCTGAATTAACTATTGTGGGTAGGGAGCAAGTTCAACTTCACTGCAGCGCTGTAATTTTTCCAAAGTCCATCCCTGTTTGTTTATGGGCTCTTTCTTCCCCCATCCCAAGGATGCCATTCTATCCTTTCTCAGTCTACTTACTTGTTGCTACAGCACTGGCTACAAGCTGGCTCCTTGTTCTTCTGGTAGCCATATTTGTTGTGAGAAGAGATTTCCTCTGGGAAAAGAACAATCAGGCACTGAGCAATGGTTACAAGATTTGCCTTTATTTAAAACAGTGGGGAGTTTAAAAGCTGATAACTTCACAAAGACAAAACAGCTTATCACAGAAATTGGAAGGGCAAGACCTTTGCAATGTCCTCACATTTTTGATGCATTTAAAGTGGAGGGGGGGAATGTCTGTTATTGGGGTGTGTGAAAATGGTCAAAAATAGCAGAAATTTGCACAAGAGGGGAAATTCTTTAAGCTGTTGTATCTCTGGCATATCCTATCTGTCTGAAAGTTGTCCAGCATATGGAACCACATAGATACACTGTGCCAAATTCCAGAAAGTAGTCTTCAGTACCACTAATTCATTTAGATACCTTTTAGATTGTTCTAGGCATTCCATTTTTATAATGGTGGAATGCAATTTGAGCTATCTAGCTTAACTGTGGAGGCACTTCCGTAATATTTCCTTTGTACTTAAAATCTATTTTTTATGGAGGAAGCAGTATGGTTACCTGCAAATCAGTCACCCACTATAACTTACTGCTTAAGTTTGCTGCTGCTGTGCTCAGTATTAAAATAACAAGGTATTATTTTGTTAACTACAGTGAACTGAAAAGATTTCCCCAGCCCTGGTAGTTTGCATGTTAACAGTATTGGAGAGTTCTCATTTATGTAAGCATATTTGTACTGGCATATTTTGTACTGGCATATTTACTGTGTTGCAAATATGCTGTAAACCTCTAGTACTTTTTTTTCTACACAGGGTTGCGATCCTTAGTTTGAATATGGTATCAGTGTCTGCACAGTCTGTGGGAGAGTCCTAGTTGTGCTGGAGTTCTAATTGTTTTAAAGATTGGGAACATTTTCAGTCAAATAACTTCCATCTTGCAAATCATAAGCTAGCTGATCCATGTTAAAATAGTAACACAATGATTAGCACTTCGAAGGCTTTTTTTAAAATACTAAAACAGCACTAGGGAGGAATAGTTTACTTAAATAAGGCAAAGGAATTTCATTGAATAGCCTGTTCTGTGTATCTACTACTTACTACTACTACATGGCTGTTGCTCCACTAGATTTATTTTCATACCAGTGTTAAACTGTGGGATGAGAGCAGCCAACTTTTTCCCAGCACCAGTGTAGTAAACAGAATTCCATGTTACTGACACATCCCATTGATGTGGAATTTGGACTCCATTTGGATACAGAAGTTGCAGCTGAGTAATCATACATGTGTTCTTGTTTTTAAAAGTATCTAAATCTTTCTGTGAAACAGTCAGGGCAATTTACTGCAGAACTACCTTCACCAATAAAGCACTATCTATAAAAAGAGAACTGTATAGCAATAAAACATTAAAAAGACCCAAGAGCGTGTAAAGCTTTTAACTTTGCACCTAAATACTAGTAACACGGCGGCCTGATGGGCCTCCTTGGGAAACTGGTTCCAAAATGGCGGCACCACCGTGGAGGATGCCCTTCTGGAAGCCCCATTAGATTTTACTTCATGCAGAGAAGGACCCCAGTCTCTGTGGCAGACAGTAAAGAGCCAGGGGGGAGACATTCCCACAGATATGCTGGGCAAAGGCCATTTAGGGCTATAAAGTTCATAACCAGCACCTTGTACCTGGTGTGATAAGAAAGGTAGATGGTGTGTATTGTGTCTAATACATTTCCTGCTACCAATCCTTATATATAATTGAACTGCCACATTCTGCACTAGCTGCAGCTTCTGGAGTACATGCACCCCATATAGAGTGCATTACAGTCGTCTATATACAGAGGTTACCAGTGCAGTGATGGAAACACCAGATCCTAAAAAGGCCTAGAATATCACTGATCTTCAAAGATCTAACTATGTTTGCTGTCAAAAGCTGTAGGTATTGTCCAGCTTTGGATTTTGGATTAGTCAGATCGTGAAACTTTTTATAAGGTGCAGAATGTGTACAGCACAGTTGCAAATGGCTTAAGCATACTTAAATAGCTGGGTATCCCTGCAGTAAACATGGAAGTGGCAACAGGGTGTGTGTTTTGGTTTCCCAATTTAAAAAACAAAGTGGACTAAAACCTGAGGGTGGCAACAGGGCCTCAAAGGGTATTTGCACAGAAAATCAGTGCAATTTGTAGTGTTCTACCCACCAGCTATTGGCTGCAGTCCAGCACAAACTGTGGGATAAACAGGGTTTTAGTTTGTCTTTTAGCAGTTTCCTCTGACCCCCACCGAAGATCCAGCTGCTGTCAGGAGTGCCCTGGCGGCCTCTTTCAGTAGACTCCAGTAGCCAACTCAAGACACAGATGGAAGGTTTCTTTTCAAGGCTTTAATCCTTTTACAACTTAATGACTCTTTCAGATGCTAATCACCAGCGACTAAGCAAGGAGCAGCAGAGTGGCCTATGCGCTGAGTAGGCAGTTGATCCCCGTTCGAAAGAGTCACTTGAAGACCCTGAACTTATGGACTAGGGAGAGATCCTCCCTCTTTCCCTTGGGTCCACGGGAGGCGGCCGTTGCTTGCGCGCCAAACGGGCGCTACGCCTCCTTTCCGTGCCCTCCATCGCTTTGCGTCTGCGTTGAGCCAGCAAGCCCCCCCCCCCCGCACTTTCTCACTGCCAGGGTCACTATCTCAGGAATGCCGGCAGGAGGAATCTCTGCCAGCTGCTGTGCCTGTGAGGGATGAGCTGGCTCCTTTCCCACGGATTGCTGATCCTCCTCAGAATCAGAACTGCTCTGGGGTTCCATCGGCTCAGTTTCCACCCTGACAGCTGCTTTTAAAACTTTCTGCATTTTAAAAGGCAGTTTCAAGCTGGGTAGGGTGTATAAACTGCTGAAAAGCAAATGCAGGAAGAAAGCATCAGTTAGCTGAAATCTAGCAATTAACATTGGTAGTCTTATATTTGTAACTGTTTGGGCTGTTGATTGTTTGTCTTGGGAAAGTTCTTGGATCATAAATACTACTTGTAAAAAATACTCCATAAGAGAATTTGGTTCATAAGATGTATCTGTATGCTGTTAGTGGCCTGGTTCACACATAATACTAACCCATGGTATGGATTGTTGAATTCTGGGTGGTCGTGATGTGTGAACCATGGTTTGTTAACAATGAACAACTCAGAAAGAGAACCCGTGGTTTGTTGTTGGGTTAAGAACTCTAGGTTGTTTAAACCATTACTTGTCATCACGTGTGGACCCAGAACCATGGGTTGATTCACCAGCCTACAGAGGTGGCAGGAAGAGTGGTAAAAAATAAACACCAGGTACTCTACATGCTAGTAGTACAGTGCCACAAAGGCGTTTCGGATACAGAAAGGCGTTTCGGATACAGGGAGGGCATGGGCAATAGATGGAGGAAACAACACAGGGATTAAGGAAACAAACAACACAGGGATTGAGACAACAAACCATGGTTTATTCGATCGTCTGCCAGACAAATCCTGGGTGGGGCAACAAGCCATGGGTTAAATAAACCATGGGTTAGTGTTATGTGAGAACCAGGCCAGTGTCTCTTTTAAAACAACAACCCAGAGTTACTTTCAGTTAAACATCTGGTTCACATGTAATGACAACCCAGAGTATTGGTTGAATCATGGGTTGTTTTTGAATCATGAGTTGTTGTATGCGAACCCTGCACTATGGTTTAACTATGGGTTGTTAACCAAGAACAACCCAGGAAGAGAGCCCATGGTTTGTTGCTGGGTTGTGAAATTGGGTTGTTCGTGGTTAATAACCCAGAGATAAACCATACCGTAGGGTTCACACATAATCATAACCCACAATTCAGTGACAACCCATATTCAACCCATACTCTGGGTTGTCATTACATATGAACCAGGTTAATATGACAAACCAGCAAAAATTGAAAATGGATGCATAATATATTAGAAAAGTGGCTTATCTCTGGAAAATGTATAGGTGCTATTGAGCTAGTTTTGGATCCTCTGCCTGTTGTATCTTGACAGGATAGAGTGGTATTTACTTAGTGCATTTCTTAATATTTAATCCAGTAATTTGTAGGAGTACTCCTGTGACGATAGTAACTTTCAAAGTGGCAGGCTATTCATTTGCAGTACTGAGTATGTGGTTTCTAGCATAACACTACTTTGGAAGATGGTCCATCTGGCAAGTTGAATTGTAAGTAGACAACTTAGAGGGAAATGGCCCTTCCCCTCTGTCGTCTCATCCCCCCGATTCTTCTGAACAGCTGCAGAAAGATGTTGGTGTACTTGAGCTGCATTGGATAAGAGAAGAGCAGAACTCATAGATTTTGAGGAAGGAATATCAGGAAAAGAGAAGGAGAGTCCCAACCCACCTTCAACAAAAGTTTGAAATCATCACATTTGGCTGCTGCTACAGAGGTGGAAACCATTTCCAGGCCTCTTCTTACTTTGAGTAATCAAAGGAATGCTCCCAAAATATCCTGAGGGGTCCTTCTCCCAAATGTTTGGTGTGGCTTTCATTCTTTTTACAATAGGAATAATTATAATAATATCCATTATGTAAAGCCCATCTATTCCTGGTAGTGCTAAAAGCTTCTGTGTTCTCTGAACACAGTATTGGCATCCAGATGAAACTTACTACAATTGGATTGAATAGAGTTGGCTAGAGTTAGACAGATATTCCAAATGTGAATCATTACAGCATGGCATTCCTCTTTAATACTCAGTATTAAACTAGTTGTGAGGGTTACTAAAGCTGAAGTCTCAGTACAAACTTCTTTTTTTTACTACTTGCTCAAACTCTATTGAGCTCTAATCACAGATGGGTCTTTTGTAGAAAGTACATTCCTCAGCTCCTAAGCAATAGGCTAAATAGGAAGGGTGCACATTTTCACCATGTTCTGTCCAGTTAAGAGAGAGTTGTGTGTTTTTTAAAAAAGATTTTCTTCTGTTGCTCATGCATTGAGGTCACACTATTATGACCTCAATAATAGGGTATTGTACTGATATATTTAGTCTTGCAGTGCAAATGAAATCTACTATGTTGCTAGATCAGATGTTCTTAATTGCTGTGCTACCAAGGAACAAGTCTGTTTAGAGTACCCTCTATGATAGTGGTCCATCCTAAAGGAAATCAACCCTGAGTGCTCATTGGAAGGACAGATACTGAAGCTGAAGCTCAAATATTTTGGCCACCTAATGCGAAGAGAAAACTCCCTGGAAAAGACCCTGATGCTGGGAAAGACTGAAGGCAAAAGGAGAAGGGGACGGCAGAGGATGAGATGGCTAGATAGCATCACAGATGCAATGAATATGAACTTGAGCACGCTCCGGGAGAGAGCGCAGGACAGGAAGGCCTGGCGTGCTATGGTCCATGGGGTCACGAAGAGTCGGACACGACTGAACGACTGAACAACAACAACTATGATAGTGGTGGTTATCTATAGGGGATGACTGAACAAGTAATATTGATATAAGCAGTGACATTTGTTTCATAGGTGACCTGTACATATTTGTAAATTGTGACGCTGGAAGATTGCATTACTTTGACTAATCTTTTAGCTTAGAGTGCACTTTGACTTAGAGTGCACTTCTATACTACTAATTCAAAGCAAGTTATTGTAACCACTCCTATACCACTAATTTAGAAGCTGTACCCTGTTCTCTCCCCACCCTCACAAACAGAAGCAAAAGAACAGCATGGAGGATCGGGTGCCTTTTGGTGCTGCCTTTGCAACCATCTGTAGGCGCCTGGCCCTTAAGATGGAGGCTGTGGCAGGGTAAGGCATCAGTCCTAGTAGGAACTGCTTGACCATCCTGGGCTTTTAAAAGAAACTTCAAATTTTTCTAATACTGAAAACTCTGGAAAAGGCATTGAAGAAAATACAAACCTAAAAAAGGTAATCCTTGAAACGCTGAGGTTTTTTTTTAGATACCTGAAAATATTGTAGTAGCAGTGCTTACAAGCTTAGATAATACTGCTAAGTTCTTTCATTATGTGTTTTGGCTCCTCTGTAGCTTTCTACAGTGTTTTCTCAGAGGATGTCTGGGCTGATGTGACCTGCTAGAGCCTAAATAACTTATCACTTGTCAAGGAGCTACCAACACTGAATTGTCCTCAGTTTCCCTAAATGGCCATGATTCTAACAGATGAATGTTGTTCAGCACAATGTTGTTATAACTTATTGGGCTTGACAGGTCATGCTGGGATAATTTTCATAACTGGAAGATTAGTCCTGTGGCATCTTGAAGACAAATTCATTATGGCATAAGCTTTCAATATTTATTGCAGTGTGTACTCTATGAAAGCATAAAACATCTTTTTGTAGACAGTGGCCTGATTTGAATGAATGCTAAGCCAGAATTTGTTGTTAACCTGCACAGTTAGGAACATGCCCATGAAAAATGCTGGATTCAAGCACTCCCCTTTCCTACTCCTGCTCAGCCAGGAGGAGGAATAAACCAGAATTTAGTTCCACTTCAGCAGATTCCCCCAGATGAGCCATAATCCCCAGATCCTCAGCTTTCATTAAAAAAAAAAGCAGGTCTCTAGCCATTGTACAACCCAAGATATGAGGCAAAATATGCACCAACTATACTACTCATTCATTTTGTGAGAAAATAGCCTGCTCCCACCCATCAGTGTGTTTGGCCAATAAATTAAGGTATAGAAATTTATTGATATACCTATTGTCTTGAGACGGAGCTTCCTAGTTCATTTTTAAGCTCCCCAATTTTTGAGTCTTTCCTGTTAGGAAGTGTTTGCTGGCCCATAAAAAAGGAAACGATGAAAAAAATATTAATCAGGTTTTTAGTTGTAGCTGTGATTGGGCACTACTATGTCTATCCAAAAATGAAAGGCAGAAGCAAAGATAGGAATTCATGAACTTTTAAACTCAGTTTTTTAAAAAATCCCCCTTGAGAAATATTTTAAAAATTACTCTGCCAATGCATGCGGATAAAGTCCATTATTGTACCCATGCTGCAGGGGTTGGGAATGTGGCAGAGTGTGTGTGGGTTAAAGTAGCCCTGCAAAGTAACCCAATGTTGTTATACCCATTTTGCTGGGGAGAGGGGGAGTTAAGAGTAGTACATGACAGCCATGTCATGTAGTTCAGTGTTTTTATAAAATCTCCTGGTGTGTTGGGTTTTTTAAATTTTATTTTAGGGAAATGCAGATTGGGGAGACTGTGAAGTTTAAGAGAGCCTACAAGTTTTTAGTTACCTTTCTTTCTGGAGACCTAGATAGGGCCTCTCCCTCTTAGTGCAGGCCTTGAAGCCGAGGCAGTGTGACACATGGCCTCTCAGAAGTTAGTGCTTTCTAATGCATCTATAATAAAAGAGGATGTATATCTCTGTCTGTCCTGCTGTCCATCAGCACCATAGGGCCAAGACCATGAAACCTAGACACCTGAAACTTGGCATCCATACTAAGGGGACCCTAGGGGTGTGCATCTTGGTTTTGGTGTTTTAAATTGCATTAAGTGCTTTCATTTAATTTAACTGTATCCACGTGGTTGAACCTGCAGTAACATCTTCAGCTGACTTTCCTAACTAGTACACAGCTTTGGTATCCATACAGTTTGAAGCCATGGGAGATTATAGGCTGAAGGGATATGGTTGTACCCCTGCCCCCCTTTGTGGGGCAGCCTCCTCTCAGGGGAATGCAGTGGACACATGCCTCCCTTAGGGGGCTGAAGGGGTGCACTATAGCAGGGACTTTGCCTAGGGTTGCCAGAGGGTGTGCCTTCATTCAGATAGGACGGGCACAATGGGTTTAACTCTGACTGCTGTGTAAGTTTTCTTGAAGGCTTTGCTGCATCAAACTAAGGGGTATTCCCAGGGCTGAATTAAGACATGCTGAGGCCCTAAGCCATGTCAAGTTTCAGAGGCCCCCATACTATAAAAAATAAAGAGAAAAACTTGTGAATGTCCCCACATGAAATATATACAGCATACTAATTTTTGTCTAGAAGCTTTTGAATAACCACTTTGATTTCTCAAATGAACTGTTCCACCATTGACTCTCTGAGGGACCTTTCTGTGCCAAGAATTTCACCCTCAGTTGAGACACTTTCAGAAGTTATCTTCATTGTTAGAATTATTATTTTTTGCTTAGCCAGTGATACTGTAAAGGTAGTCTTTAAAATGGTCTTCATATTAGATGACTAGGCCTCTGCCCCCCTGTGGCATTGTAGTGGGTGAGTTGCGTGCTGGTAGTTGTAAGAGGCATGCAAGGGAGCTGGGGGAAAAGGTGAAGCCAGAGTTGTTGGGAGTGTGGCCTGATGGATTAGTTTTCAGATTGCTAAGCTCCTGAAATAAAGAAACTTTAAGTCCTTATTTCTAGTAGTTTGTAATCCCTTCAACACAACACCGTCCTGAGATCACTGAGGCTGGCTACAGGCCTGTGTGATGGTATATGGAGGGGTGTGGGTAGGAAAGTGGCGAGGAGGGGATTAGTGGAGGTGATGCCTGGTGTGTAATGGGACTTTAGAACGTGTTGGCAGGCTGCCTTCCATTGTCCCCTCTGAGGTCTGAGGTGAGGTTGGGTAATGTCAGGGTGGAAACTGAGCTGATAGAACCCCAGAGCAGTTCTGATTCTGAGGAGGATCAGCAATCCGTGGGAGAGGAGCCAGCTCATCCCTCACAGGCACAGCAGCTGGCAGAGATTCCTCCTGCTGGCATTCCTGAGATAGATAGTGACCTTGGCAGTGAGAGAGTGTGGGAGGGGGGCTTGCTAGATGCTCGACCCAGACGCAAGGAGCGACAAGATAGAGGGCACGGAAAGGAGGCGTAGTGCCCATTTGGTGCGCAAGCAATAGCCGCGTCCCGTGGACCCAAGGGAAAGAGGGAGGATCTCTCCCTAGCCCATAAGTTCAGGGTTTTCAAGTGATTCTCCTTCAAACGGGGACCAGCTGCCTACCCGGAGCATAAGCTACTCTGCTGTTCATTGCTTAGTCACTGGTGATTAGCATCTGAAAGAGTAATTAAGTTGTAAAAGGATTAAAGCCTTGATCCTTTCGTCTGTGTCTTGAGTTGGCTATTGGAGTGTACTGAAAGAGGCGCTAGGGCGCTCCTGACAGGTAACCTGTGGATGATGTGAGTTGTCCAGCAGCTCTAGAAGGGAAGTTGATGGGATTGGGATGGGGAGGTCAGGGTTCATAAATTTTGGAGAGGATTTTATATGAAAATGATAAAAAGCCAAAGTGATTTCAATTATAATAAATATTAGTTATCTCCAAGTATTTAGAGGCCCTTCATAAGATGAGGCCCTAAGCCATGGCTTACTTGGCTTGTTCCTAAATCTGGCACTGGCTCTTCCAACCCATTTATAGCTGGGTCCATTTGCTAGTTGTAGTAATAACACTGTTGTGAAGGTACCTTTGTTTATCTGGAGAAGAAAGCCTAGAGGTGGACTGCAAGCTTAGCATATCAACTCACCTCCCATATTAACCACACCCAAGGGCCATGACAGGGGTGAAGGGAGACAGAGAAGGGTTTCAGCCATGGGTGTAAAGATCTTGTCCAGACACCAGGTCTGTCCTCTGAGGAAAAAAATGGGTAGACCTGGTATATAAATATATCAGAGATAAATTTCTCAGGTACCCAGGCCTTGTTGCTGCTCAGTCACCAGATGTACCAGAAATGGCAGACCTGTTCTGTGACACTGTCAGGGCTTTTAAAAAAATGTATGACCAGATGAAAAATGTGCAGTTCCAAAAGAACATCTGTGCAGTCCCAAATGAGTCATGCAAAAGTTGTATTACATTAACTGATGTCAAAAATGGTTGAGAACATTGTGAAAAATAGTGTAGTCGAGACTCTTCTAAAACCTGAAATCCTGATCACATGTACCCATTTCTCTCTGTCTCCCCGACAAAGAACTCACCACAGAACGTTCACCAATATTTCCAACATGAAGGAAATATTTCTAGTACAGGTGGACCCTTTTCTTGACAAGTCAGGTAAAAATGCCCATGTTATGATGAGAGTGGTTATCCCAGAAAATAAGACTGCTGTACTGTGTTTATGGATCTGTTTTTTCTCTTATTGTCAGTGTTTTTTTATATCTTTAATTCCAAATAATTATTGGTGTTCATGACTCGTGTGAAGCTTGAATATAACACTCTTCTCAACTAGTGCTGTCAAATTTCCAGGGTTTTCTGCCACTCTGTGTAGACTTCTAAATGTCATAGAATGTAAGAATAAAGCATACACAAAAGGAAAATGCATAGGTGTTTTACCGCAAACCAAGAATTATGGTTTAAAATTGGGGTAGGGGTGGGCAGACTTCAGGCTTGCAGAATCTACTTTTATCCCCCCCCCCGCCCCCACAGAGGACCCCAAGATCACCAACTGGAGCCTGTTGCAAAAGACATTTAGAATTAAAGACTTGTGAGCCCAGGAATCTACTCTGTGTGCCAGAAGTGAATGGAACTCAGAAGTCCACGCAAAAATCCACTCCTGCTTAGCCCAAGCTTTCTTCATGTCAGCAGTATAATTTAGGGTGGCAGGAGGAGGGCGAGTCATTTGGTTGCTGCTATTGTTAAACAATTGGGAGTCAGAAATCCTTGCCAATCTACTGCATATCACTTGGAGATCTACCAGTAGATCCAGATCTACTTTCTACTCACCCTGGTTTAAAAGAAACTCTAGTCAGTTGCTAAACAAACCAACCTCAAACCCTGGACTGTTTTTCTGATTTGTTTAACAAATGAAAGTTTATTTTAAATCACAATTCCCTGTTTACATGTAATGACAAACGAGGAATCTGCTGAAGTAAAAATAAATTCTGGTGTATTTTGCATTCTGCTTGGGTGGGAGGATGAGAGGGGAGGGAAGAGTGTGCAAGCCTGGCACTTCACATGGGCTCATTCCTGCTAATGGATGTAATGCTAAATTAGGGTTTGGCTTTATGTGCAAACCGGCCCACTTTCAAAACGGGAACCCGTTTAGAGGAGTAAGTTATTTCAACACTTTTCATGCCCATGTAGCCCTGTCTGCCACTACATAAGTAGGTGTAGTGGTTGTACATATACATTAAAGTTGGATTAGAAATGTAAACTGAAAATAGTCAGTGCCTCAGTTGTTTTGCATCCTACTTTGTACCAGAAATACAAAGCAGCTATGGGACTGTGCTAAGAAGGGTTGGGTCGATTCTTAGTGGCTCCCGGTGTTGTGGGAGAAAGCTGGCTCAGTCCAGGGACAGTCAGAGGGAGCTGAGGTTGCAAGGGTAGATTTAGCATCCATCCAAAGCGTGTTCTCAAGTATATTTTTTACTTCCATATGTATAGTTGCCATTCACTCTTGGGTGTGGGAAGTAAAGCACTACATTTGTGGACAATGACAGAGATCCCATGGGGGATTTACTGTCCACCTCTGTGCGGATGTATTCTACTCCTCTAGGGGTTGGTGCAAGGTACAAGCCCTGTCTCCAGACACCCGTTGTCATGACAGGCAGGGTATATTCTATTACTATAACATGTTCTATGTAGAAGTGCTAAGGGCAGAGTTTGAAGCTAGCTTGACTGGGAACTGTATTTTGCTATTTCTCTCAAGTAGCTCAGTTTCCCGTTTAAGTACTGGTAATGCATAGAACTACTTAACGGAATCTACAGAAGAATGGTATACCTATTTTCTCAGCACCTCTCAATTGACACAAGGTTTCATTTTGTTGCAGCTCTTTAGTGCCAGAACATCTTTAAATATTACCCTTGAACTGAAGTTTATCGAACATACAAACTTTCATACCAATAAAAAACGGAAAATGAGGAAAAGTAATCGGAGTGCTTTTCAGCTGCCAGAGTGTTACAGGCCTAAAACTTCTCTTTAGGCACTGCATACTCAAACAAATTGCAGGGGATTACATGAAATAAACTCTTCAGTCGTAATTGTGGATTTTTGTCAGCTAGCATTTGCAGTTAGTAAGAGCTTGTTCAAATGTAATCCAAACGGAAACTTTTTTAATGTAACGATTGAAAAATAAAGTACTAGAAATTAATCCAGGCTTCTTACATTCTGTAGCTTTGAATATGTAAAAAAAAAAAAAAAAGGCCTTTCACATTTCTGTATCCAAGGAAACAAAAAGAATGCAAAGGCACCCAAATACTAAACATATCTTAAGTAGATGCTTTTATAACTAGCTTTGTATTTGGAGTTTTTTTTTTAGGGGGGAGAACAACAGCATATGACACTGCTGTGAAACATTTAAGGGCATTACATGGCCTCTTTTAAAATCGCTATGAATGAGTCCTTAACTAGTGTCCCAACAAACACTTGTGTAGTGTGCCTTGCACAGTAACTTCAGTTGATATATTGTGCAGAAAGCATTGGCTCTTCAGTTGCTTGTATAGCCTGTGTATATAGAGTGCTAGTATGGTATACTGGAATAGTGTTTGATTCCAGTTCAGCCTTGAAGTTCACTGAGTGATTAGGGCCAATCCCACTCTTGAGTCCAATCTACCCCATGGACTGTTAGGTCCATGGGCTGTTAGCCTTGGTAGCCTCATCGAGAACATCTGGGTTAAAATAAATGCAGCAAAGAATAAAAGGTACATGGTGGTCAGAGTCTACTACCGGCCACCCAATCAAGGAGAAGACGAGGATGAAACTTTTGAAAAGCAAATTGCCAATGTTTCAAGGAAGCATAATATAGGAGTAATGGAGGACTTCAATTTCCCCAATATTTGTTGGGAGACAAATTCTGCAAAACATGGCCCCTCTGGGGAATTTCTGACCTGTGTTGGGGAAAACTTCCTCCTACAGAAAGTAGAGGAAGGAACTAGAGGATCGGCTGTCCTTGACTTGATCCTAACCAACAGAGATGACTTAGTGGATAAAGTAGCACTTACAGGAACTCTGGGGGAAAGGCAACCATGTTATACTTGAGTTAATGGTTCTAAAGGAAGCAAAAGCTGAGTGTAGCCAAATGCGTACCCTGGATTTTAGGAAAGTTGATTTTAATAAACTCAGAACAATGATCAGTAAGGTCCCATGGCAAGCAATTCTAACAAGAAAAGGCGTCCAAGATGGGTGGGAGTTTTTAAAAAAGGCAATTCTCAAGGCACAATTACAAACAATTCCAACAAGAAAAAAAGGTGGAAGACAACAGAAGTAGCCAATGTGGCTTCACAAAAAGCTTAGAGATGACCTGAAAACAAAAGAGGACACGTATAGGAAGTGGAAAGAAGGCCAAGCAACAAAGGAAGAGTACAGGCAGGTAGCCCAGAATTGCAGGGATGGCATCAGGAAGGCTAAAGCTGAGAACGAGCTGAGGTTAGCGAGGGAAGCTAAAAGCAACAAAAAAGCTTTCTCCAGCTATGTGCAGAGTAAGAGACAGAGGGAAGAAATGGTGGTTCAGCTATTAAATAAGGATGGCAAAATGATAACAGATGACAAGGAAAAGGCAGAAGTGCTCAATTCCTTCTTTGGCTCAGTCTTCTCCCAAAAGAGGGTCTATGAGCGCCCTGGCAAAGGTGAAGTACAGGCTGAAGGGGCAGAATTGCAGCTTGAGATAGATGGAAAAAATTGAGAATAGCCTGTGGAGGGGGATTTCCCCTGGGGTTTCATTGGTGATGAGAGACAAGGGAGGAGTTTAAGTTGAGAGAGTGAGAGTTATTATACTTAGATCCTTGAAACTATGAGAGTTACAAGGAGTCATTGTTAGTGCTCAAAGAAAGGATTGTTGCTGCATTGTTCCTCTCAACACAGTACAGTATAAGAGTATACAGCAGCTGTTCAAAGAAATATACCTTTTAGTGAAGCAGCAGGGTGGCTTTGTGTAAGTTTTTGTAGTATAGATTAGTCTTTTGGAATAAATGGCCTGAATCGTTCTGCTAGCATCTACTGTGTGCTTCCTCTACTGATGGAGGGTCAGGAAGTGGACAAAACAATAGGTAAAGAAAAATGCTAAGTATGAGTGAGCATTTTTAACCAGGAACTGATAGATTCTAGAAACATCTGTCTACATAACCATGGCAAACTTCTAATGAGCTTGGAATTCAGTTTTGTAGTTTCAGTTTGTTAAAAAAAAGTTGTGGGATTCTTTTCTTGCTATTATCAGCCAATAAGTTTATGTACATTTTCTTAAGCTATATTGAGAGTATCTCCTAACTGAATTGTAAGCTGGAGGGCAAGAATGCTTCCAAAAAAGCAAAAGTATTACTGGACAACATGCCCTTTTAGGACATTTGAATCTCTGTGTTAGACTTTTTAGACCTGCATTATGACAGCCTTTGATTTGGTAGATAAGGATCATCTGAAGGTCAAGTTATCTGATAGTAGGTAAGCAACTATTGATTTGTATTAATTTTTATTTAAGGCACTGAAATTAGAAAAACGAGTAAGTCAGGAATGCTTATTGGCCCCTTCTTCTTAATTTCTAAACTCAATGTGAACTGCTTTATTTTGGGATAAAATTTAAGAAAAGCTCCTGGAATGGGCACTTAATAGTAGTGAGTTACAGACCACTGAAATAGTGCAGGAAATTTTGAATTTCATGTGCGGAAGGGCCAGTGGAGATAATTAGTAACACTGACTCAAAAAAGCCTTTTTAAAAGGAAGGTCATTATAAAAGCTATGGTGCTGAAATTTATGGGTGGGTTTTGAGATTATTGATCCATTTTACCATCTAGTACATCTGCAACAGTGTTGAGAGTAGAGGTAGGATCTCTTTAATAAGGTTCCTATAGCACAAATTGCTTATTGAACCAAAATACAACCAAAAGGGAAAGATGGGTTACCAAGGAAGCGTTATCTGGAGCAAAGGGCCTATATTCAGGCCATCAATTTGGTAAAGTATCATGTTGGACTTTGGATGGTGATACAGTGGGGTAAAAATAAGATAATAGATAGATAATTAGAGATGGAGTAGCTTAGATCTGTCCCTTGGATCTTAAATGTCCGAAATTATTGTGGTGCTGGGTTCCCTCCCCTCTGCCACACTCTGTTAGATCCTTCTGCCCATTGACAGGGAATTCCAACAGGAATGCTGGGATTTTAAGTTCTTCAAAGAGCGTGTCACACAAGATGGTGCACTCTCTCTGTCTCTGAAGCTACAAGTCCTAGAATTTTTTGGACAAGCATTCTGTCTTTGTTCCGGAGGAATGTTTCTTGTTTGGATCCAGCAAATCTTACTCCTCTTCTGGTAGGTTCCAGCAAATCTTACAAGATTTGGAAGCCCCATAGAAATAGAGGGAAACAAGTTTGCATAAACATCCTCAAGCATGATGTAGAATTTACCTTCAATTTCTCCCACCCCTCAGATTATGGGCTTGCAGCCCAACCTGCTCCATGCCCAACCTGCTCCATGCCCAACCTGCTCCCCGCCCCAGATCCCACTGAAGTGTACTCATTCATTTTCAAAACCTGCCCCGCACTCCCAGGCTTATGCTGAGGGCAGAGCTCATCTCAAGTGAACAAACTAAACATCCCAATTGACAATTGTGAAGGAACAGAACAGTCTTATAACTCTAGTTTGGATGTTAAAGGATTAATTATTTCTCCATATTTGCTGGAACCAAAAAGTCAAAAGTTCAGGCAGTTGCTGGTAGGTCTGCAGAGCAAGGGAGGGGTTAGGAGATTCAGCTACAGGTCAGGAGCCTTGGTCAGCTCTTGGATGCAGAAGTATTTGCTCTAAGAAAAAGATAGGCTTCAGTTTGCAAAATGCAGAGACTTTTGCAGAAATGTTTGCAAAGAGCTCATCAGAAGAAATTTGAGGCAAAAGCGAACCTTCCTGATTGGTCAAGAGTTACAAGAGTAGCTTGAGTACCAGCTAGCTTTAACTTATATAAAATGTTGAGGCCAAAAAGAGTTAGTAGAGCCAGTGTGGTGTAGTGGCAAGAGTGTTGGACTAGGAGCTGGGAGATCCGGGTTCTAGTCCCCACTCGGCCATGGAAACTCACTGGGTGACTTTGGGCCAGTCACAGACTCTCAGCCCAACCCACCTCACAGGGTTGTTGTTGTGAGGATAAAATGGAGAGGAGGAGGATAATGTAAGCCGCCTTGGGTTCCTTGCAAGGGAAAAAAGGTGGGGTATAAATGCAATAAATAATAATAATAATAGAAGTAGTAGAATGTAGAGGAAGACCGAAGGAGGGAGGACGATTGGAAGGAAAGAAGAATCGGAATGAAAAAGAAAAGCAGAGAGCTGCTTAGGAGAAGCTGAAAAGCTGAGAACTCTTATCAGTAAGCTATTGCTGGAAAGAACTTAGAGAAAATAGGGACACAGTCTAGTTAGGAATTAGCTGGCTTTGTTTATTCTGGTTATTTTCTTACCTTTTGTTCTTACGGTTTTGTTTTGTGTATGTGGTGTGCTGTAATTATTCAAACCTTTTTTCCTTTTAATAATATTTTTTCATTACATTTAAAAATAATGTCCTTTAAACCTTGCGATCTCCTTCCTTGATGGATTACCCACCATATGCCTAGAAGCGAAACTTCACACTATCTAAAGGTATTTACAAGAGACAGAAGGTTTTTAAGGATGTTTGGTGGAGGCAGCTGGAGCAAATAGAGAATTCCAGCTGGTAGCAGTGGAAAGGTACCAGGAAGGGAAGGGCAAACTGGATTGGAGCACTCTATTTGGCCTGGTCTCCCTTCCACTCATGAGCCAGGGTGTAGCTGATCGCCTGACAATGATCACATGCATATTTGTGGCCAAAAAGCAACTGGAAGACAGTGCACAACATCTGTTGTATTGCCCATTATATATGGCTCCATGAGTAGAGATGTGAAGGCCTGAAAAATAACAACCCCGGGATGGGGGATGGGACAGAAAACCCCTTAAAAAAAAACCACTCGATTTTGTCCTGTTTTTTTCCCTAGGGTTTTTTTTTTTAATTTTGGGGGGAAAAGATCACCCCTCAAATTTTTCTGTTTCCCCCCTAATATTTTCCAAGCCTTCACACTTCCGCCCATGGGGATAGGTTCCTGTCAAGGGATGCAAACTCTGGATCCTACGGGCAGCCTAGGTGGCCAAGTATATTGTATTGAAGAACTGGGAGTCCGCCACTACACCACATACAGAACAATGGACAGAGGACCTCTTGGACTTGGCTGTAAAAGAGAAAGTAGCACTTAGCATCCGAGAGGCAAGCAAAACATGCCTAAATATTTGGAACTGTTCTTGGAACTGTTTGATGGTTAGCCTAGATCTCTGAGGGAATATGAAGGCTATTATCTGGAAGTCACCTTCCCTGTACCCTTCACGTCTTTCCCTCCCCCTCTTTGCCTTTGTCTTTTGTCTCTTGTGTATTTGATTTGTTTTTGTAATTCTGTATATGTAGCTGAATATTCATTTCCTGTATTAAAAAACCTTTAATACATAAAAAAAAATGAGTAGGATTCGGGCTGGCAATTATTTTGGGGTGATTGTTACATTCATAACATGCTTGTGTGCAGTTGCAGCTGATTAAACTTATAAGTTTCTGAACTCTGATGTTATATTTTGTGAGAGAGGCCATCAGTTGTAGATGTGGCAAATTTTATGGATCATATGCATGCTGGGTTTATGAGATACACATTTTGTGACAACTAGTGGTTTAATATCTTCAGTTGTGCAGTGCAGAACTGTTCTTTGGGAAACTCTCCAAAAGTTTTTTATCCACCTAATGCAAAGTTTGGCTTTTGATGCTATTTCCATTATTGTATGCAGTAGAATTTCAGCAGCTGATTACATAGCTGTGTGACAACTTTGAGACCAGGAAGTATATTATTGTTCCTGTTAAAAATATCTCTACTGTCATATGTGTCAACAGTCACTATCTCTCAAACAACTTCTGTACTACAGTGAATAAGCAGAAGAACTATGAGGCACTGGAATAGTGTAGCTTTCAAATCTGAGTAAGACATGGCATACAAGTTTTTTTTGTTCTTAATCTGCTTTTTACTATTGGTCTAAAAGTGGACTGAATTAGTTTGTCCAGACTTCAGGCTGCCTGTTATACTAACAATTGACAAAATGAAAATCAGTCTCTCACTACATCATATTCTTGGGAAAGGGTGCACTTGCATATTTATTTCATTAACATTTGTAGCAAAGACTACCTTCAATTATTCTGAAATATTTTTTCCATATTTTTTTTCTAAATGTACAATAACTTCTGTTTCTGTTCTTTTTATCTTTTCGAGTTCAGTTATCCTCTTGGCAGGTAGGGTAATGAAAACACATACTCAGAATTCAGGAACAGGAGTTCTGTGGCATTTTAAAGACCAATGAATATATTGTTGCATATACTTTTGTGAGTTAGAACCTACATCATCAGTTGCATCTGATGAAATGGGCTTCAGTTGGTCCATGAAAGCTCATCCCCATTATGTTAGTCTACTACAGGACTTAATTCCCCTCTGGAGTTCAACAGTAATCAAAGCAGGGCGGGCATCCAGTGCATATCTACTCAGAACTAAGTCCCATTGAACTGAGTGGGACTTATTCTCTAGTAAGTATGTAGAAGATTGGAGCCTAACTTACTCTAATACTACTAAAACAAAATGTTACACCTTCATTTTCTTCTCATACTGGGAGCCCTCCTATAGCTGTTGCAGTACAAATAGTTTGTGCCACAACTGCTGTAGAGCTGGACAATTCATCCCACTTCTTTGCTACAGTAACTTGTCATTAATGTAGGAAATGAATGCTGCACACTCCCTTCAAGTGTGTGTAAAACTTTCCAGGCTGTGGATAGTATCTTGATGGTATAATGAGTTCCATTGCTTGGCATGGACTCTTCAGGTAAGGATAGTTGTGCAGAGTAATAGTATTAGAGAGGAATAGTTAAACATATTCTTATAAAGAGACTTCACTGGAAAAGCATTTGGAGCAGCTGAAAAGATAACTTAATCCAGAACATTTTAATTACAGAGACTGAGGAGGCTATCAACAAAATATAGAACAGAAAAGATCTATCCAACAGTCACTGGAGAAAAAGAAGAAAATGTAAAAAAGAACAGATACAAAGATATACTGCCATGTAAGTCTGACTCTTCTTTTTACCAGACATACTAATAACATTTATTAAGATATCTTGCTAGTTAGCATTTACAGTCTCTTGAATAGGTAAATTAGATAGTAATTATTTGCTGAAAGGGGTATTTTTTAAGATGCTTCATATGCCAAAGTGAATGTTTCTTTGCGTGTCACCCTCCCAGTTTCTATTTAAAAACTATTGCTATGGCTAAAAATCTGTTAATGACTTTGACCTCCAAGCCAGTGTAGCAAGAGCATTTCTGAATCATCAAATATGTACAATTATTCAAACTGCAAACTTTCTTAAACAATTTGTTAGGCTGTATCTTACTAGAAAAACAGGTAAAAGCAGGAATGAACCTGGAAAAACAGGCAGAACTGTTCATATATAATATATATGAAGCTCTGAGAACAGCTTGTGTGAAGTTACAGCCTTTAATGCATTAAAATCTTTGAGAGTCCCTAGGAATATTAGTCTTAATACTGTAAAATGATCATAGAATCATAGAATACTAGGGTTGGAAGGGGCCTACAAGACCATCAAGTCCAGCCCCCTGCTCAACGCAGGAATCCATGTCAGAGCGTCCCTGACAGATGGCTGTCCAGCCTCATCTTGAACGCCTCCAGTGTAGGAGAGCCCACTACTTCCCTAAGTCATTGGTTCCATTGTCCTATTGCTCTAACAGTCAGGATGTTTTTCCTGATGTTCAGCAGAGTCTGGCCTCCTGTAACTTGAGACCGTGATTCCATGTCCTGCATTCTGGGATGATCGAGAAGAGATCCTGGCCTTCCTCTCTGTGACAACCTTTCAAGTACTTGAAGAGCGCTATCCTATCTCCTCTCACTCTTCTCTTCTCAAGGCTAAACATGGCCAGTTCTTTCAGTCTCTCTTCATAGGGCTTTGTTTCCAGTCCCCTGATCATCTTTGTTGCCCTCCTCTGAACCCTGTCCAGCTTGTCTGCATCCTTCTTAAAGTGTGGTGCCCAGAACTGGAGACAGTGCCCCAGATGAGGCCTAACCAGTGCTGAGTAGAGGGGAGCTAGTACTTCCAGGGTTTTGGAAGCTGTGTTTCTATTAATGCAGCCCAAAAGAGCATTTACCTTTTTTGCAGCCACATCACATTGTTGGCTCATATTCAGCTTGTGATTTACAACAATTCCAAGATCCTTCTCGCTTGTAGTGTTGTTG
Source organism: Heloderma suspectum (assembly GCF_057233095.1). Taxonomy (NCBI): domain Eukaryota; kingdom Metazoa; phylum Chordata; class Lepidosauria; order Squamata; family Helodermatidae; genus Heloderma; species Heloderma suspectum. The sequence goes on from NC_139464.1 coordinate 106,784,489, forward strand.
AGCCACGTATTGCGCATCTTGTGCATTTGGTTTCTTTTTCCTGGGTGCAGAACTTGGCATTTATCCCTATTAAATGTAATTCTGTTGTTTTCTGCCCAGCGCTCCAGTCTATCCAGATCACTTTGAATTTTGTTTCTGTCTTCCAGGGTATTAGCTATCCCGCCCAATTTTGTGTCATCTGTAGATTTGATCAGCATTCCCTGCACCTCCTCCTCCAAGTCATTAATAAAAATGTTGAAGAGCACCGGGTCCAGGACTGAGCCCTGCGGTACCCCGCTCGTTACCTCTCCCCAGTTTGAGAAGATCTCATTGATAAGCGCTCTTTGAGTCCGATTCTGCAGCCAAATGTGGATCCACTGGATTGTTGTTTCATCTAGCCCACTTTGAACTAGTTTGCTCATCAGGATATCATGAGGCACTTTGCTGAAAGCTTTGCTGAAGTCGAGGTATATGATGTCCACAGCATTCCCACAGTCCACAAGGGAGGTTACTTGATCCAAAAATGAGATCAGATTCGTCTGGCAGGATTTGTTCTTGTCAAATCCATGTTGGCTTTGAGTAATCACTGCATTGTTTTCAAGGTGCTTCCAGATGGATTGCTTTATCATCTGCTTCAGAATTTTCCCTGGGATTGATGTCAGACTGACTCGTCTGTAGTTCCCAGGTTCCTCCTTTTTACCCTTTCTGAAGACAGGGACAGCATTAACCCTCCTTGAGTCATCTGGCACTTCTGTCCTCCATGATTTCTCAAAGATAATAGACAGTGGTTCTGAAAGTTCTTCTGCCTGTTCCTTTATTACTCTAGGGTGCAGTTCATCTGGCCCAGGAGATTTAAACTCATTCAAAGTAATGAGGTGTTCCTTGACCATATGCCTATCGATCTCAAGCTGCAATCCTGCCCCTTCCACCTGTACTTCACCTTTGCCAGGGCGCTCATAGACCCTCTTTTGGGAGAAGACTGAGCCAAAGAAGGAATTGGGCACTTCTGCCTTTTCCTTGTCATCTGTTATCATTTTGCCATCCTTATTTAATAGCTGAACCACCTTTTCTTTCCTCTGTCTTTTACTATGCACGTAGCTGGAGAAAGCCTTTTTGCTGCTTTTAGCTTCCCTCGCTAACCTCAGCTCATTCTCAGCTTTAGTCTTCCTGACGCCATCCCTGCAATTCTGTGCTACCTGCCTGTACTTTTCCTTTGTTGCTTGTCCTTCCTTCCACTTCCTATATGTGTCCTTTTTTGTTTTCAGGTCATCTCTAAGCTTTTTGTGAAGCCACATTGGCTACTTCTGTTGTCTTCCACCTTTTTTTCTTGTTGTAATTGTTTGTAATTGTGCCTTGAGAATTGCCTTTTTTAAAAACTCCCACCCATCTTGGACTCCTTTTCTTGTTAGAGTCGCTTGCCATGGGACCTTACTGATCATTGTTCTGAGTTTATTAAAATCGGCTTTCTTAAAATCCAGGGTACAGGTTTGGGTACACTTGGCTTTTGCTTCCTTCAGAACCATGAACACGAGTATAACATGGTCGCTTTCCCCCAGAGTTCCTGTAACTGCTACTTTCTCCGCTAAGTCATCTCTGTTGGTTAGGATCAAGTCAAGGATAGCTGATCCTCTAGTTCCTTCCTCTACTTTCTGTAGGAGGAAGTTATCCGCAACACAAGCCAGGAATTTCCCGAAGGGGCCATGTTTTGCAGAATTTGTCTCCCAACAAATATCGGGGAAATTGAAGTCCCATCCCCCATTATTACTACATCATGCTTCCTTGAAACATTGGCAATTTGCTTTTCAGAAGTTTCATTCTCGTCTTCTCCTTGATTGGGTGGCCGGTAGTAGACTCCGACCACCATGTTCCTTTTATTCTTTGCTCCATTAATTTTATCCCAGATGCTCTCGATGGGGCTACCAAGCTCATCCTCCTGTACTTCTGTGCAGGGATATGTATTTTTCACATATAGTGCAACCCCACCTCCCTTTCAGTTCCTCCTTTTTGAACAAGCTATATCCTTCAATTGCTGTATTCCAGTCATGAGGGATATCCCACCAAGTCCAGTTATGCCTATCAAGTCATAATTTCCCTCCTATATTAAGAGTTCAAATTTGTTCTGTTTGTTTCCCATAATCTGGGCATTGGTATATAGCCATCGAAGACCATGTGCTTCATGGCCTGGCTTTCTTCCTACATGTTTGTGAAGACTATTATTGGGCGCTATTAGAGCTGTTCTCTACATTGCAGTGCATGACCCTTCATCCATTGTTACCCCCAACTTTACATCTCCCTTCCCTGTAGGATTCAGTTTAAAGCCCTCCTGATAAAGTTCTTTATGCTGTGGCCAAACACATTCTTCCCAGCCTTTGTGAGGTGCAACCCATCCCTTGCCAACAGTCCATCTTCCAGGAAGTAAAGCGCGTGGTCCCAGAATCCAAATCTCTCTCATCGGCACCACCTTTGTAGCCAGTCATTCACCTGGAGTATTTTTCTTTCCCTTTCTAGCCCTCGTCTAACGACTGGAAGGATAGATGAAAAAACTCTCTGGGCCCCAAAGTTCTTCAGTTTCCTTCCCAAAGCTTCAAAGTGTGATATGATTTCTTCATAGCTCTGCTTGGCAGTATCATTTGTTCCCACATGGATGAGAAGAAAGGGATACCTGTCAGTGGGCTTTATGAGTGCAGGCAACCCTTCATTCACGTCTCTAATCTGTCTTCCCCGGAGACGGTATACCTGGCGAGTCCATGGGTCTTCGCGACATACTTGGGTTTCTATCCCATGCAGCAAGGAGTCTCCCACTACTACTCCTCTTCTCTTCTTCTTGTTGGTTTCATCACCTCTGCTTTGCTGACCTTCAGCCTCTTGCTCGCTCTCATGCAGGTTCCCCTGTAATTCTTCCTCTGCAGGCTGTCTTCCAGTCTCATCCTCAAGTACCTGGAAACGGTTCCCTAGTTCCACTGCCTCCACTGGTGCCGAGTGTCTTCTAGTTCTTCTGCTCCTGTCACCCTTTTCCAAGGTGTATACTTCATTTTTCCTCACCTCAGGAGTTTCCTCTTCTGTCTCAGCTTGCTATTGCTCTTCTAAGTCCTATACTTCACTTTGCTGCTGTAATTCCACCGTTCCGTCCAAGAACTCTTCGTGTTTTCTTATTCCCTGGAGGGTTGACACTCACTGCTCCAGTGCTCTTACTTTTTCTTCCAGCAGTGTGATCAACTTGCACTTGTTGCACATGTAGGCCGTGTTGTTCTCAGGCAAGAAAACAAACATGGCACACACCTTGCAGGTCACCACCACTGGAGAGTCTTGTCCTTCCATAGCCTCTTTTCCCTTCTTATGTCTAGCTTTCTGGATGTTCTAGAGTAGCCTGTGCCTGGTCCTCTACTCACTGGAGGTTAAAAACAGAGTCCCACTGGTATGGAAGTGTGTGTAACAAGGCAAAAAAATTAAAAAGAATAAAAAGTTTAAATAAATAAAAGTTAGGGGCCTCTCCATTGACCTCCCTTGCTGAACTCCCCTGGCCAACTCCTGTTTGCTCCCCCTGTCTGCTTGCTCTGATCGCTTGCTCTCTGGGAGCTTGCTTGCTTCTGTAGTCCCTGGACCAGCTGGAGCAGCTTCCTCTGCTCTGCTCTGCTCAGCTGGGAGGCGGGAAACAGACTGAAGCTTCCTGCCCACACAGCTGCTGGGAGTACTCAGGCCATACACCCCCAGTTCATTTGGAGCTCCCAGGAGCACCTGGTGAGCTCACAGCCACTCAGAAGGAAAAGGACAGCCCCCAATAAGTATAGATGTTGAAGTTCTGAAAATCTGGTCTGTTGGTATATATTTCTAATTGAAGGTTTTGGTGGAAACAGGGCTGGACAATTTTTTTCTTATTAAAAGCAGGTCATAGACTTTGACCTATTTTGGCTAAGAAAGTCTGGACTCTTAGGTCTTCCTCTGATCTGGATGGGCTTCTGACCCCTGGGTTCAGCTTGCCCGGAAGTGAAAACTGAGAACAGGGATCTGAACAGCAGCACCAAAGCTTGCTAAAGGCTGGTGCCAGAGGGATGCCAACAATACAATTGCTGGTTACTCAGTGTCTCTAGGGTGATACAACCTTTCTCGCCAAACACAGCCTTTCTTGTCAAGCATTCTGAACTATCTGTCAGTGTTTTTTTCTTATATTGGAAATGAAGAGGTTTCTTAGCAATTTTTTTTGGTCAAGATCTCGATTGTTGTCTTGGTATAATTGGGATATCTATCACTTATGGATCTTATGGGAATCGGTCTCCTCTAACTTCTTATTTCATTACAAGTTAAATAGGGATATTAGGATAACATTAAATTTCAGATAATCTGTTATGCCTTGAAACAAATATTGCCAAAGACTGCTTACAAGATTATCTAGAGTCTTCAAAACATAGAACATTAACCTTGATCATAAGATTGAAATTCTTTTAAAGAAAAAATAAAACTCAGAGATGACTATGACAACCACACAGAATAGAACCATTGGCAATGGGCTTTTGAACTGCCTTCAGCATACTTTAAATTTAATATTGAACAGCAAGTAATCAACTATTTATAGTGTTTGTCTGCAAAAACTAAATTGCTAGCCCTTATGATTCAGAGATTCTGCTTCAGAAGAGCACATGACTTCTTAAAATACTTTTGCAAACAGAATATATTAATGTTCCACAGTTTTAACGATTTTGAATTAGCAACATATATACAAATAAATCTCATGAGAAGGAGATCTGGTGTAAAACTAAAGAACTGGATTCTCACCACAAATGTTTCTTCTCCTGTATTCAGACACATTCTGGACGACTTCCTTGGCCATCCTGAGACACATAGTTTTTGTACGTTATGTTTAAAGTTGCCTGTGAGCCCCTAGTTTTGTTCCTCATTCCTGTGAACTTAGTTTATTTCTAACTTTAACATCTGTTTGGGAAGATTATGACTGGGCTTTCAGAGGAGGGGGTAGTCCCATCACCCCAGCCTGGAAACTGCTTTATCTTAATCCCCAGAAACCAGTAAATTAAATACAGCTGCTTTAAAACCATCCATTGGTTGGCAATATATGTTCTAGTTGCCACTGCACTATAAAACTCAGATCTGATGCATCTACCCAGAAATTTCCATTCAGAGGTTCACAAGTAATTTCCTTTGTAACATAAACGGTCTCTAATAAAATACATGGAATTGTGTCCTGTAGCATATGTCAATTAATTACATAGAGATATGTGGAGGATTAAGTAGTACTAAGATGGCACCACCACCCCATTCCGTGTACAGAAGCTGACCAGAGTTGCAGTTGAATCTTACTTCAACCCTGGTGGCGGGACGGTGTCCTTCACTGCACTTGAGGCTAGCTTAGGGGGCAGATGGCATGCTGCGTGGCACTCACAATTTTGTCCTCCAAAAGAGGGGAATGGCTGGGGTGGGGGGCAGTCAGAAGCAAAAGCCAGGGGGCTGCTACTGATGCCCCCTACGCCTTCCAGAATCTGTTGTCTGAGACAGCCGCCTCAGTCAGTCTAATGGTAGGGCTGGCCTTTTGGTGGGGGTGGATTTCAAGAGAGAGGAGGCATCTTGCACAAGTGGCTAATCGCTATTTGCCTTAGAGAATGTTGCAACTTTGTGGAGAACACCTGTTAACATGCAAAGTAATTCTTCCTAAAACTGCTATATTTTAGTTGACCACAGCAGAGTTAAACTGACTTTAAAAACTCCCCCGCAAGATTCAGACTACATCAATGCAAATTTTATTAAGGTATGTATGAACATAACTTTATTCTATAATGCTAATCTTAATTTTAAATCTTATTACATTTTCTTGATGGAAAACCAAAGTGAAGCCAGAGTATTGTATATGATTGTGTTGTGGCTGTGTTGAACCTGAGGTGATACCCCAAACCACAATCACAGATTTGCAGGGCTATAAAAGACAGTGCTTCTAATTACAGTATTATACAATAAAAAACAAAGTTTTGCTTCACACAGTGGAGCTATTCGCAGGACACAACAGCCCATCATGGGTTATTTAACCCATGGTGAGGCTGCGGTGCCTGTGTAGTATGTGTGGCTGCCATTTTGATTATGCAACCCCTGCTTGGGGGTTGTTGGTTCATGCAGACCCAGTGAGTGTGGGTTATGCAAATGTCAGATTACTCTCACATAACATTAAAGCAAACCATGGGTTATGCAAGGATTGTTTAACCCTGGCATAACCCACACTTATCGGGTTTGCTTGACATGACAACCCCTGAGTGGGGATTGCTTAAATTAAATAACCCACAGTGAGCTGCAGTGTGCTGTCTGAACCGGGTCAATGTATTAGTATGAATGTGGGTAAGGGGAGGACCTCATTGGCAGGATTCCCAATAAAAAAGGATCATAGTTAACCGCATTCAGTAGATGTTCTTTAAGGCTTGTACTTAACTGACTGAATGGATGCGCATAACATCTCTATAGTGAAGTCCAAGTGAATTGTAGAACACCTTTGTTCCTGTCTTCTTCATAGATCACACACTAATCATGACTGTATTGTTTGTTTATTATTGGTATTTATATCCCACCCTTCAGAAGTATTCCCACGGCAGCTTACATAAATAGTAATATAAAAATTCAATATAAAATAATAGAACTCATACAGTAAAACAGCATCACAACTAAAAGAAACAATTTAAAAGAGCAGCATAAAACCAATAATTGGGAATAAACATTCACAGTTGAAGAGGGTGGGAAAACAGAAAGGTCTTTCGTGTCAAAATGATAAGAGTTGAAGCCAAGCAGGTTTCCCTGGGGAGAGCATTCCGCTTGGTCACAGCTCATTCCACAAGTGGGGTGCTCCTACAATTACCACCTGTCACCTTCCAATGGCAGGAGTATTTGGAGAAGCATCTCAAAAGGTTTTCTTGGTACAGGAGCAGACTCGATGCTGAGATAGGTATCCCTTCAGATTCCTTGGTTCCATGAAGAGATTTAAAGATAAGCATCAACACTTTGAATTGGGTCCAGATATGGACCAAGAGCCAGTGCAGCTCTCTAAACACCAGTAATGTAGGTTTCCAGCACTTGGTCCCAGTCAGTACCCTCAAAAAGGTACTTTTTTGAACCATCTTTGAAAGCAGCCTCACATACAATACATTACAGTAGTGTAATCTGGAGGTTACCAGAATATGGATGACTGACGGTATATAATGGCCTTGATGTGACATTGCCAAAGACTGTTCACAAATGTATATGCCAGTGACTCATTTGCAGATATGGAAATTTCCACTTGTCTCTGAAATCCATAGGGGGTCTGAACAGGGACCAGCAGTGTGCCCTCTGCAGCCCCTGCCCCAGGTGCTACCCTGTTGGCAAAAATGACAGCAGGCAGTGACGTGGGTAGGTGATGGTAGACTGTGGCACTGGGATAGACAGTGCTGGAAGGAGCAGTAGCTGGCCTCCCCTTAATCACCCTAACTGTGGCTTAACAGAGTCCTATAGCCTTTGAGTGAAATTGTCAAATGAAAGGAGGGGAAAGTAGTAGGACACCTAAAAAAAAAAAAGGACTGGCCGACTTACAGTAGGAAGATAAGAGCAGTATGAAATGGCACAGGTTAGAGAAAACTACATTACATTGTGTATCCCAAATGCAAAGGGTGGTTAAGAATGCTTACTGTATTGTTTAGTGTGTACACCGGCGTGGGATCTTAATGATATAGGGCAGGACACAAATGTTTTAAATAAAATAAATAAATAAATAAAATAGTCACTTGAGCTGTTGCAGTGAACTTTTATATTGGGATTTCTTGTTTACTTACGTAGTGTGGAATAAAATTGGTATACATCCTGTAAAGTTTCTCTTGAGCTCTGTTGATTTGTGAATGGAACAGTATTTTTCTGTTGTGTTCTTCCTTGGTTTGGAAAGATAAACATGTTGAGATTTTTGTATGTATTTTGAAAATGCAGATATTTACAAACACATTCATAGTAGAACAGTCAGCCTAAGAACAGTCTCATGACACATTCTGTTATTACATTCAGTTGTATGTTGAAATTTTAGGGAGTACATGGGCCAAAAGCATATGTTGCTACCCAGGGACCACTAGCAAATACAGTAATAGATTTCTGGAGGATGATATGGGAGTACAATGTTGTGGTAAGTATCTTACCCTCAGTATTGATTTCATTCTGTGATTTTTTTTGTAATCGATATTTCACAATTTATGAGTTTACAGACATGATGGTATGTGTATGACAGCCTTGCTGACAGCACCAGTGTCCTTTTCTGAGAAAGATGTTGGCCACACACTTGGAACTGGACTCATGCTGACTTGTGCTATCTTTATTGACAGGGCTTTCATTGACAAATTAAGGCTGCAATCCTGTGCATGTTTCAACAGAAAAAACTCCTACAACTCCCAGGATTCCCCAGCCAGCATAGCTGGCTGGGGAATACTGGAAGTTGTAGGAATCTTCTCTGTCGAAACATGCATAGGATTGTGCCCTAAGTGAATTATCTTCTAAGAATGTATAATCAGTTGATGCTGTTGGTCCACTCTTCAAAACAGCTGTGTTGGCATGTTTCCATATGTCTGTGTTCACTGGCTTGGCCCTCTGCTTTGAGACTCCTGTAGACCGTTGGAACATCAGCACAGTTTCATAATCCTATTCACCCCTTTCACCAGATGAGCCTAAACCTGGAGCTACAGGGATAGGCAAGGTAATGTGCCTCTGCCTCCCCACTTCAGCTTGGTGCTGGCAATGGTAGGCAGAAATGCCTGGGCTTCCCTTTGCTCCTGGTGGGTGCACAGGGTGTCTGTCAGGCACAAAAGGAGAGCAAGCCTCTGCCCCATTCGCTAGCTCTGAGCTGTTGGGGGGCAAGGGTTTATTTTATGCTCCTCTGTCCTGGTCTAAGCTTAGCGTTGGGAAAAAAGGAGCATAGTTTCTCTGGACCTCATGCTGCATTAGAGATGAAAGATGAGATCAGGGAAAACACCCTGTATCTTGTGCAAGGGGGGGGGGGGTCCTGGTGACAACAGATTTTTGGTTGACCAGCAAGGGCAGCCAAAATTTATGGACTCCTTAACACCAGATGCTGGATAAACACAACCATGTTGATCCAAGGTCTGCCTCTCATGCCAGCGTACAAAAAGACAAATGGGCTGACAGCGGGTTGTCACATTTGAAATAATGTGATTCTCAAATTCACATGTTGCCAACTTAACTCATCATGTACTCTTGCAGTTTACAATACTTGGTTTTTAATTACTGATTTTGCAAAGTGTATGTTTTTATATTGAACAATTAACACTATATCACTTGCATATAGTGAACAGAGCCAATCACTGAGTGGGGATTTCCCATCTCTCCCTTTCTATTACAACTTCTGGTGTGCCCCCCCCCCCTTTACCAGGTGCCCTCCTGATTTATATGGAATGTGGTGCTGAGGACTGCAGCAGAAAGGGGGCAGCTGGCAAAACCTAGGAAACCACCATTGCATGAGTGGAACTACCTTTCACCCACATAATGGTACTTTTGGATCCAAACCTATTTATATGGGCTTCCATTTTTGGAAGTAGAGGGTATTATAAGGTTATACTGTTTATGCTTGACAATCAAATTACACATGTTAGATGCACACAGAAAATGCAGTGTTTGGCAAGCTGTTACATGTAAAGTCCTAGGCCATTTTACTCTTACAGTAGTGGTAAATCAACAAATGACTGTGCATGTGCAAACATTTAATAATACAAGGATTTTTTAAACTTTGTACAGTTACATTTCTTTGTTCCAGATTATTGTAATGGCTTGTCGAGAGTTTGAAATGGGAAGGGTATGTATGAATAATACTGGCTTGTTTATTGCTCTTGTCAAATATAATAAAGGAGTTAATGGAGTTAAATGGAGATTTCTAGTTGTAGATTTGTTCAGTGAAGCAAATCTTTGTACAGGCCACTAATTTTACTTAAGGAATTTCTACGGAAATCTCAAGCCCCCATATGACATCATATAAAACTTCATCTATTGATGCTGTTTAATGTAAACTCTAATGGAAAAAAACTTCCACCATTCTCATAAAGTGCAGAATTGGAAGGTGTTGTAAAAAAATGATTTTGAAACAGAATTTCACAGTGAATATGTATGCTAAATGTGCTGGCAAGAGGGTGAATCGCAATACTTCTTATGAAGCTTCATGGTCATAAAAGAAAACACATGTAAACCCTAAGAAAAAAACAGAGGCCTTCAGAGGTAGATTTCTAACTAAAATGTCTTCAAGACGATTAGCAATAATAATCTTGCCCATTTAAATCCAGCTCTGTATATATATATTCATAGAATCATAGAATAGTAAGGTTGGAAGGGGCCTATAAGACCATCGAGTCCAACCCCCTGCTCAATGCAGGACTCCCAAGTCAGAGCATCCCTGACAGATGGCTGTCCAGCCTCATCTTGAATGCCTCCAGTGTGGGAGAGCCCACTACCTCCCTAGGTCATTGATTTCATTGTCATATTGCTCTAACGGTCAGGACGTTTTTCCTGAAGTTCAGCCAGAATCTGGCGTCCTGTAACTTGAGCCCATTATTCCGTGGCCTGCATTCTGGGATGATTGAGAAGAGATCCTGGCCTTCCTCTGTGACAACCTTTCAAGTACTTGAAGAGCACTATCCTATCTCCTCTCACTCTTCTCTTCTCAAGGCTAAACATGGCCAGTTCTTTCAGTCTCTCTTCATAGGGCTTTGTTTCCAGTCCCCTGATCATCTTTGTTGCCCTCCTCTGAACCCTGTCCAGCTTGTCTGCATCCTTCTTAAAGTACGTTGCCCAGAACTGGACACAGTACTCCAGATGAGGCCTAACCAGTGCTGAGTAGAGGAGAACTAGTACTTCCTGGGATTTGGAAGCTATGCTTCTATTAATGCAGCCCAAAAGAGCATTTGCCTTTTTTGCAGCCACATCACATTGTTGGCTCATATTCAGCTTGTGATCTACCACAATGCCAAGATCCTTCTCGCTTGTAGTGTTGTTGAGCCACGTATTGCGCATCTTGTGCATTTGGTTTCTTTTTCCTAGGTGCAGAACTTGGCATTTATCCCTATTAAATGTAATTCTGTTGTTTTCTGCCCAGCGCTCCAGTCTATCCAGATCACTTTGAATTTTGTTTCTGTCTTCCAGGGTATTAGCTATCCCACCCAATTTTGTGTCATCTGCAGATTTGATCAGCATTCCCTGCACCTCCTCCTCCAAGTCATTAATAAAAATGTTGAAGAGCAGGACTGAGGCCTGCGGTACCCTGCTCGTTACCTCTCCCCAGTTGGAGAAGGTCCCATTGATAAGCACTCTTTGAGTCCGATTCTGTAGCCAACTGTGGATCCACCGCATTGTTGTTTCATCTAGCCCACTTTGAGCTAGTTTGCTCATCAGGATATCATGGGGCACTTTGTTGAAAGCTTTGCTGAAGTCGAGGTATATGATGTCCACAGCATTCCCACAGTCCACAAGGGAGGTGACTTGATCCAAAAATGAGATCACATCCGTCTGGCAGGATTTGTTCTTGTCAAATCCATGTTGGCTTTGAGTAATCACTGCATTGTTTTCAAGGTGCTTCCAGATGGATTGCTTTATCATCTGCTCCAGAATTTTCCCAGGGATTGATGTCAGACTGACTCGTCTGTAGTTCCCAGGTTCCTCCTTTTTGCAGATAGGGACAACATTAGCCCTCCTCCAATCATCTGGCACTTCACCCGTTGTCCATGATTTCTCAAAGGTAACAGACAGTGGCTCTGACAGCTCTTCTGCCAGTTCCTTTATTACTTTAGGGTGCAGTTCATCTGGCCCTGGAGATTTGAACTCACTCAAAGTAATAGGTGTTCCTTGACCATATGCCTGTCAGTCTCAAGCTGCAATCCTGCCCCTTCAGCCTGTACTTCACCTTTGCCAGGGGGGGTCAAAGACCCTCTTTTGGGAGAAGACTGAGCCAAAGTAGGAATTGAGCACTTCTGCCTTTTCCTTGTCATCTGTTATCATTTTGCCATCCTTATTTAATAGCTGAACCACCTTTTCTTTCCTCTGTCTTTTACTCTGCATGTAGCTGAAGAAAGCCTTTCTGTTGCTTTTAGCTTCCCTCGCTAACCTCAGCTCATTCTCAGCTTTAGCCTTCCTGACACCATCCCTGCAATTCTGTGCTACTTGCCTGTATCCTTTGTTGCTTGTCCTTCCTTCCACTTCCTATATGTGTCCTTTTTTGTTTTCAGGTCATCTCTAAGCTTTTTGTGAAGCCACATTGGTTTCTTCTGTTGTCTTCCACCTTTTTTTCTTGTAATTGTTTGTAATTGTGCCTTGAGAATTGCCTTTTTAAAAACTCCCACCCATCTTGGACTCCTTTTCTCGTTAGTCGCTTGCCATGGGACCTTACTGATCATTGTTCTGAGTTTATTAAAATCGGCTTTCCTAAAATCCAGGGTACAGGTTTGGGTACACTTGGCTTTTGCTTCCTTTAGAGCCAAGAACTCGAATATAACATGGTTGCTTTCCCCCAGAGTTCCTGTAAGTGCTACTTTCTCCACTAAGTCATCTCTGTTGGCTAGGATCAAGTCAAGGATAGCCGATCCTCTAGTTCCTCTACTTTCTGTAGGAGGAAATTATCAGCAACACAAGTCAGGAATCTCTTGGAGGGGCCATGTTTTGCAGAATTCATCTCCCAACAAATATTGGGGAAATTGAAGTCTCCCATTGCTACTACATCTTGCTTCCTTGAAACGTTGGCTGTTTGCTTTTCAAAAGTTTCATCCTCATCTTCTCCTTGATTGGGTGGCTGATAGTAGACTCCAACCACCATGCTCCTTTTATTCTTTGCTCCATTAATTTTATCCCAGATGCTCTCGATGGGGCTACCAAGCTCATCCTCCTGTATTTCTGTGCAGGGATATGTATTTTTCACATATAGTGCAACCCCACCTCCCTTTCAGTTCTTCCTTTTAAAACAAGTTATATCCTTCAATTGCTGTGTTCCAGTCATTCATAAACTTTGATTTTAAAATTGTATTTTATTTTATTTTTTGGTAATAGAAAAAATGTGAACGTTACTGGCCTCTGTATGGGGAAGAAGGCATTTCTTTTGGACCATTTCATATTTCTTGTGTAAGTATTTTATGAATGCTGACTTATTACAGTTTGCCCAGGTTTGGATGCAACATTAAACTGGGGTTATTCGAAAATGGAAGCAAATGCTTTTGATATCTTCCTTGCAGCTGTGCTGGAAGAGGAGGGGAGAGTGTGAGCCCAAGGTTTGTTCATGTAATGATAACCATAGTTTGGTGTTAAGTCTGAACAAGACTAGTGAATGATTAAACGAACAACTTAGTTGTCTAATATTGTTATTAAACAAAATGGAGAAGAGTAGCAAGATTGGCAGTAATATGTTACCAGTGCTGTGGAACCTTTGAACTAGTGAACTAACTACTTTCTTAGTTGTACTGAAGTCTGAAGTTTATGAGGAATGTAAGAAAGTCATGGTAGGACATGCGTACCAAAACCTGAATGATTTGTGCCATCACTGTAGAACAAAACTGGCCTGTTATAGAGTGGGATTCTGTATCTAAGGAGCCACTGAAATATGAATAGTGGCAGAGGAATAAAGTAACACATTAGGGAAAAAAGCTGAGGCAGTTAAGCACAACTATGCAGGAAGAAGATATCTGAAAGATTTAGTGTTGTGAACAGTAACTCTTGGTTGAATACAAAGGTGCACTTCTGCACACAAAAAGTGTCTTCCAGTTGCAGAACACCCGCTTTATACTTTCTTTAGATATAATTTCACACCTCACACAATGCTGTCATAATTGTTCTCCTTGTGCAAGATCTCACACAAGTTGCACGACCAGAAACTTGAAGACTTTATTTATTCAACACATTTAGGTCCCGCTTTTCAGAAATATGCCCTCACAAAGTGGCTTACAAATAATAAACAGGTTGGGCACAAGGACAGATAAATATACAGAAACAGCACTATCAGAATTGAGGAAATTAAGCCATGTTTGAGGTTGTTGAGAATGGAACCCATATGTTAACTCCCTATTCAGGAAAGGCCAGATCAAACAAATAAGGGAGTTCCATAACTGAGGAGCCACCAGTGAGAAAGCTCTGCTCCTTATACTTACCAACTTGTATTGAATCTACCTAGTATAGCACTGTGTGAACTGTTTCCAAGCTCTGGCGCAAGCATTTGTGGAACAGCGCTAGCAGTTCTTTTCCGCCTGTGGAAGGCTATTGGATCTAACCCGCTATTTTAAAGGAACTGTAGCCCACAAGGGAGCACTCTAACATGGTGGCAGTGCAGATGTAATGTTTCTCATCTATTTCCCACTCTAAGCCATGGTTAATATTACATCTGCACAAAGCCTCAGTTCTTTTTACTTAAAACAAGGTAAGCAAATCCAAATTCATTTTCCATATTTTTATGAATGGAGTGATTCTGATTTCTGCTTCTTTAGATTTACTTGAATGAGTGAACAGAATTTTGTGACGTTTCCAAGTATTCACAAATATTTCTTTTTTATTTAGGAAGCTGAGCAAGTTAGAACAGACTACTATATTAGAACTCTGCTGTTTGAATTTCAGAATGTGAGTAGATAAAAGCTCTGCCCTCCAGGCAGGCTAAATGTGACAGAATCATTACTTTGATTTCTCCTGCAAAGCAAATCACTTTGCTCATTTTTGACAGTACATTAATGGGGTACAGGAATGGCTTTCAGTATGTGATAACTGGCAGATGTCTGTTTTTAAATCCATAAAATTGTTTAGTTTGGGGTAATGCAGTGATGAGGAGCAATTGCCCTCGGCAAATAGCTGGCAAGGGATTGAACCTTATCCTACTCCTCTTGCTGCCACCTACCCAGCCACCCATATTCTCCATTATCACAGTGCTTTTAGACCTACACTATCCCTTTTCAGGTAGAGGAAAGTTTTGTGTTGCTCTCACCTGGAGAAAGAGCACTGTGTCAGTGCTGTGTTCCTGGAAGGAGCAGCACAGGTTTATCTCACTTACCTCTACAGTTACGGCTAGGATTGGCTGCTGGGACGGATATTCTATAACTGGAATATAGCAGTTCTTCGCCAGGGAAAGCAACCGAGCTATGGTATCTATCTGGCATGTAAAATGTGGAACCAAAAATTTGGGCAGCTATCACAGCATTGGGGCAGGAAGCCAGAATAGCCACTGTGGCAACAGTGGGAATAAAAAGCATTGGCAGGCTGCAGGGACTACTGAGCAAACCATTGGGTAGGCAAGGTTGATGCCTACAGCTGTCAACCCTCGCAAAAACCTGGCATCCAAAAGACACAAATGGACTTCCTCAGCCATCTGGCTGCTACTGACTAATTGTGACTTTCAGATGGCACTCCCTCACTTGCTAATTTGTGGGATTTAAGTGCTGCTTAATGTACCGTGAGGCACCCTAATGCCCCTTTCAGATTGATCAGTTTTCTTCAGCTTTTTAAAAAAACTGAATGAGTCATGTCTTGGGATCTGGGCTGAATTATGCTGCTTTTGTTAGCAGATTTAGTTGCTCCACCTTACATAGTTTTGTAAGCAAGTTTCTAGCCCTACTTATTTATTTCATTTCATTTCATTTCTTTACCGCCCAATAGCTGAAGCTCTCTGGGCGGTTCACAAAAATTAAAACCAAACAGCACACAATAAAACAATTTAAAATATATAGAACATTAAAACCACAATATAACAATACAACCACAATAAAACCTAGCAGCAGTGCAGGAGTTTAAAATACAGACTTAAAACAGCAAAGCTAAAAGTTTAGGAAGCTAAAATGCTAAAATGCCTGGGAAAATAAAAAGGTCTTCACCTGGCGCCGAAAGGAATACAATGTAGGTGCCAGGCGAACCTCACTAGGAAGCTCATTCCAGAGCCGGGGTGCCACAGCAGAAAAAGCCCTCCTCCTGGTAGCCACCCGCCTCACTTCCTTGGGCAGGGGCTCATGGAGAAGGGTCGCTGAGGATGATCTTAAGGTCCGGGCAGGCACATATGGGAGGAGGCGATCCTTCAGATAACCTGGCCCCAAGCTGTTAAGGGCTTTAAATGTTAATACCAGCACTTTGAATCAGGCCCGGAAATGGACTGGCAGCCAGTGCAGCTGAAAAAGTACTGGCGTAATATGAGCTCGCAGGCCAGTCCCTGTTAACAATCTTGCTGCCCTATTTTGGACCAGCTGAAGTTTCCGGACTGTTTTCAAAGGCAGCCCCACGTATAACGCATTGCAGTAATCCAGACGAGAAATTATCAGAGCATGGATAACTGTAGCTAGGCTATCTCTGTCCAGATAAGGGCGTAGTTGGTATACCAGCCTAAGCTGATAAAAAGTGCTCCGTGCCACTGAGTTCACCTGTGCTTCAAGTGACAGTTCTGGATCCAAGAGCACCCCCAAACTACGAACGTGATCCTTTAGGGGGAGTGCAACCCCCTCCAGAACAGGTTGAATATCACCTAGCTGGGCAGATGAACCACCCACTAACAGTACCTCTGTCTTGTCTGGATTGAGTTTCAGTTTATTGGCCCTCATCCAGTCCATTACCATGCCCAGGCATTGTTTCAGAACAGCCACTGCCTCACCTGGGTTTGATAAGAAAGACAGGCAAAGCTGGGTGTCATCTGCATATTGATGGCACCTCAGCCCACACTGCCGGATAACCTCCCCCAGCGGTTTCATGTAGATGTTAAACAGCATAGGGGATAAAATAGAGCCCTGTGGAACCCCATGGCACAATTGCCATGGCACAGAGCAATAATCCCCCAGCACCACCTTCTGGAATCAGCCCTCCAAGTAGGAGTGGAACCACTGCAGTGCAGTGCCTCCAACTCCCAACCCAGGCAACCTATCCAGAAGGATACCATGGCTGATGGTACTGAAAGCCGCTGAGAGGTCCAGGAGAATCAACAGGGTCACACTCCCCCTGTCCCTCTCCTGGCAGAGGTCATCCCACAGGGCGACCAAGGTAGTTTCTGTTCCAAAACCAGGCCTGAAGCCCAATTGAAATGGATCTAGATAATCCGTTTCATTCAACAGTGCCTGGAGCTGTCCTACAACCACCCGCTCAAGCACCTTGCCCAGGAAGGGGATGTTGGCCACTGGCCTATAATTGTTAACATCCTCTGGGTCCAGGTTAGGCTTTTTCAGGAGTGGTCTAATTACCACCTCTTTTAAAGCAGCAGGCACCACTCCCTCTCTCAAGGAGGAATTTACAACCTCTTGGACCCAGCCGGGCATCCCCTCCTTGTTTGATTTAATAAGCCATGAAGGGCAAGGGTCAAGCACACAAGTGGTCGATCGGACTTGGCCAAGCACCTTGTCCACATCCTCAGGCCTCAGTAACTGAAACTCATCCAATAAAACTGGACCAGACGGTGCTCTGAACGCCTCTACCAATGGAACTGCATTAATCGTGGTGTCCAATTCATGACGAATCTGAGCAACTTTATCTTCAAAGTGCCTTGCAAACTTATCACAGCATGCCACCAAGGGTTCCGCCGTCTCTCTCCCTGGCCCAGAATGTAACAGGCCGTGAACCACTCGGAAAATCTCCACTGGACGACACTGAGAAGATGCAATGCTGGTGGAAAAGAACTTTTGAAATTAAAGCTGTGATTCTTGGGAAGCCAAATTCTGCACCTTAATTCTACAAATCTGAGTGTTCCTCCCAGTATCCATCTGCAGTTTGTTGTGATTATTCTGTTTTACAGTGTCCTGCATAAAAGTGTAGGATGGCATGCATGAGCTGGAATATATTTGTCAAGGCTCAGAGGAGAGTGTGTCTTTCCCATTAGTTTAATATGTGTTGGTCACTGGCTTCTATACAGTGTATGCCTCAATTTTTATGTGAATCAAACTTGGCTGTTTTCATTATTTTAATGATTTTATTTTAATTTTAGCTATGTTTGTGCTAACTTTTCCCCTTGTATTAATGTACAAGGGGAAAAGTTAGCTATGTACCACAGTATCCTTCCAGATAGGCTATCTGGGCTGGGAGTTGGAGGTACTGCACTGCAGTGGCTCTGCTCCTGCATGGATGGCTGATTCCAGAAGGGATTATTGAGGGATTATTGCTCTGTCCCTTGGTAGTTATGTCATGGGGTGCCACAGGGCTCTATTTCATTCCCCATGCTGTTCAACATCTACATGAAACTGCTTGGGGAGGTTATCTGGAGATATGGACTGAGGTGTCACCAATAGGCAGATGACACCCAGCTCTTGTCATCAAATCCAGGTGGGGCAATGGGCGTTCTGAACCAGTGCCTGGGTGCAGTAATGGACTGGATGAGGGCCAGTAAACTGAAACTCAATCCAGACAAGATGGAGGTATGGAGGTACCGTTTGTCAGGAGACTCCAATAGCCAACTCAAGACACAGACGAAAGGATTCTTTTCAAAGCTTTAATCCTTTTACACCTTAATGACTCTTTCAGATGCTAATCACCAGCGACTAAAGCAAGGAACAGCAGAGTGGCCTAAGCTTCGAATAGGCAGTTGTAGGCAGTTGATCCCCGTTTGAAAGAGAGTCACTTGAAGACCCAGAACTTATGGGCTAGGGAGAGATCCTCCCTCTTTCCCTTGGGTCCATGGGAGGCGGCCGTTGCTTGCGCACCAAACGGGCACTACGCCTCCTTTCCGCGCCCTCCATTGCTTGTTGCTCTCTGCGTCTGCGTCGAGGATCTAGCAAGCCTCGTTCCCGCACTTTCTTACTGCTAGGATCACTATCTCAGGAATGCTGGCAGGAGGAATCTCTGCCAGCTGCTGTGCCTGTGAGGGATGAGCTGGCTCCTCTCCCTCGGATTGCTGTTCCTCCTCAGAATCAGAACTGCTCGGGGGCTCTATGGGCTCAGTTTCCACCCTGACACCGTTAGTGGGTGGTTTGTCTGCCCAGCTAAGTGATATTTTGGAGGGGGGTTGCACTCCCCCTAAAGGATCAGGTTTGTAGTTTGGGGTGCTCTTGGATCCAGAGCTGTCACTCAAGGCACAGGTGGACTTGGTGGCATAGAGCACCTTTTATCAGCTTAGCTGGTATACCAACTACATCCCTCTCTGGACAGAGATAGCCTAGCTACAGTTATCCATGCTTTGATAACCTCTTGTTTGTATTACTGTACTGCATTATACATGGGGCTGCCTTTGAAATGGTCTGGAAACTTCAACTGGTCCAAAATAGGGCAGTGAGACTATAACAGGGACTGGCCAATGTGATCATATTATACCGGTACACTTTCGTCTGCACTGGCTGCCAGTCAATTTCTGGGCCTGATTCAAAGTGCTGGTACTGACTTTCAAAGCCCTAAACATCCTGGGGCCCGGCTACCTGTAGGATCGTCTTCTCCCATATATACCTGCCTGGACCCTAAGATCAGGTTTAGCAGGCCTCCTCTGGGAGCCCGTGCCAAAAGAAGTGAGTTGGATGGCTACTAGGAGGAGGGCCTTTTCTGTGGTGGCATGCCAGTTGTGGAATGAGCTTCTCAGAGAGGTTCGCCTGGCACCTATGTTGTGCTCATTTCAGCGCCTTTTTATTCTCCCAGGCCTTTTTAGTATTTTAGTTTGTTTTTATCTGGTACTGTATTTTAAATGTCTTGCTGCTAGCTTCTGTTTTATTGTTTTATTCTTATATTGTAGTTTTAAACTTCTAAACTTTTATATTGTTTTTATCATTTCATATTTTATTGTTTTAATTGTTGTGAACTGCCCAGAGAGCTTCGGCTATTGGGTAGTATAAAAATGTAAGAAATTTTTAAAAATTGTGTGTGTGTGTATAAATTGTTAAATGGTACATTTAAACATTACTAGTGAGAAATTTCATTATTAAAATTTTAAAATCCTGAGAAAAGAATTATAGACTCATAGATCTATTCCAAATATGCTAACAGTGATGTGGTGTGGTTGCTACTTGAAATGTACCACATGGGCATATCTTGATATGATTAACCATTTGTGCAAAGCAGCTACCACAGAATTTCAATATATTTTTTATATTTCTAAATATTTCTTCCATGTTAGTGGTATTTATTTTACAACATTTTTATTCTGCCTTTTTTTTGAGTACTTGATCCATTCCCCAAAGGGACATGGTTTTTAAAATGCAGTTTCCGTCCGCTGCAAGGAGACATCCATCATGGGTTGACTCCTCCCACTGCCCAGGAAAGGCAAGAAACATAACCAGGCTTTTTGTGATTTTCCTGGCCTCTGTGGCTCCTCCCAGCCAGTTTGTTCCTTGCCTCTGCCCAGGACAGAGCTAGTTTTTATTTCTCTTTCAACAAACTGTCTACTCAGGCCTCTTATCTTCGTCTCCTTTTCTATTCTTTATCTCTACAAATGTTGGCAATTTTCTTCTCTCTTCTTCCAGTTTTTCTCTTCTACACTTTAAAAACAAAACAGAGACCCCTCCACCCCCAAGTCTGCGCATGTCACGGCACACTCCACCGTAGCTGCAGTTGCCTTCATGGTTTTTCCTCTACTGACGCATCTTTAGTGGAGATCTGTAGGGCAGCTATTTTGTCCTCAGATCACACGTTTGTTAGGCATTATAAACTGAAAAAATATGCTCGGCTGAAGCAGCCTTGTGGTGCAGAATATAACAGCAACTTCGCCCTCAAAGTTAGGTTCAGCCTGCTTTGGGGCCCATCCTATGGGAATAGTAGCTTTTGTATATCCCATGGTGGATGTTTCCTCCCGCTGGATGGGAATGGAAAGTTGGATACTTAACTTTCCTATTCAGTGTGCAGAAGACATCCATACCTCTCACCTTGTGTCAGGCTGAGCACTCTTGTTACTATGTTACTCCAAAAAGTGCGTGCTGATTCCTAAGAGACAGGTTTTTTGTTCAGTCTCTTTAGTTGTGTCTACATTTTCTTCCTTTTTTGTTTCTGGCTCCTCAATCACTACTCTGTCTAAAGCTCTGCTTGAAAAGAACTGTCTAGGAGGAGCCACAGAGGCCAGGGCTAATGCAAAAAGCCTGTTCACATGTTCCTTGCCTGTCCTGGGCAGTGGGAGGAGTTAACCCATAATGGATAACTCCTGCGCACCGAATTGGAATGGAACTTCATGGTAAGCACTCAGCTTTCCAATCTTCAGATGTGTAACCTTTTCTGTTTTACTTTAGGAAACGCGTCGGGTATATCAGTTTCATTATGTCAATTGGCCTGACCATGACGTTCCTTCATCTTTTGATTCTATTCTGGACATGATCAGTTTAATGAGAGAATACCAGGAGCATGAAGATGTTCCTATTTGTATACACTGCAGGTACAAATTAAAATGTCAATGTGATGGTTATTGCAGGAGTTTAAATAGAAAGTATTTCTTGGCTAACTCCTTCCCCCACCCCTTTCTCAACAACCCTTTATGCTTCCTTTGCATATATAATTTTTGTACTTCCGTGTGGTCAACTGCTGAATTAAATACAGTTTATGGAGTCATAAGCATAGATCTTGAGGGTATAGCAGCAGGATCTTATCTGTATTAACGTGAACACAAATATTTGTAAAATTGATGGACGGTGGATCTGTTTGACATTTCCATTGGTGTAATGCTACATGCTACATAGCATTATGGAAGATGCATATTTTGGAATACACACTGAATCACGTGAACTCTGTTGCAAGAGGAAATGTTCAAGCAGCAACTTTTCATGTAATGTGTCACTATGACTTGCTCCACATGAGGCTTTTAGTGCAAAAGCTGGAAGCTCATTAAAGTGGTACAAAGCTTCCTGCAACTAGTTTGTGCCGAAGACTCATGCTATCCAACTTCCTAGCCATTGTCCCACTCCCACCCCATTATTGGAGCTTTTATCTTACTATGACACAAATTCACCATGAAATTAGTGAATTACTTCTAGCAGAACTAAGCCAGACTAGTTTATTTTCCTCTTTTGGGCACTCTCTCCTCTTTTGGCACATTACCTCACATTTTGGGGGTATATGGATGCTATTATGCAAATTGCAGTTTACAGAATGGAAAAAGGGGAAACCAAAACCCAAGCCCACGGTGTTGGGAGGAAGAATGTATGCTAGTAGAGGGGGACAAACTAAATGTGACAAGTGCACCTTCACTGTAATATAAAGAAAAATGCTACTTCTGTTTCTAGACATGTTTAGAACAGAGCATATAATCAATTCATTCAAAACTGTTGCTGTCCCTCCCTGAGGACTTGGGATAGGGTGAAATCGAAATCAAAACCAAAAATTTGTCATTGGCTGTGTGATATCGGCATCATGGCCTCTGGAAAAGTCCTGTTGCTTCTAATATAGAAGAAGCTACATTGTACTTTAGAGTGTGTTTAGTACAAAGTATATTTTATCTTATAACTGTCATGCCTTCAACTTCCCTTCTTTGCCTCCACTCATGTTAATTATTTTGTGAAAATGAATCTCTCAACAGTTAACAGCACTCTTGCAAAAGTAAATTGCCCACAGTTCTTGGCAAAGGAAAAAGGATGATGATGAAATCAGGCTTGAAACAGGTTTATGTTAGTTAAATGTAATAAAATACAGACTTCTGTGAGTGGTGGCTTTGAAAACATTTTGGATGCCATATATTGAAACTACTAGACACAAATGAATTTTGTTCTCAACTTCCCTTTATGCTTGGCAGTTGGTGAAATAAAATGGGAAGAATCACAGGATGCCAGTTAAATGGAGTAATTTGGATTCATTTTTATGTACTATATAGTTAGTGTATTCGATGTGGAATAGACAAAATTCTGACCATGTTGGTAAAAATGCTGTTGATTGGAAACTTAACATTTTTGCTATAAATACATGAACTTACTTATTAAACAGGAACTTTTAAAAACTCTTCTATTAAGTGATGATAGCAATTCAGAATTGTTTAAATGTTGTCTATAAAATATCTTCTAAAGAATGCTTCCTCTTAAGTCTTTGACGTGCGTGAACCGAAATGTGAAGTTTTAAACCTACTTTTCAGTAACTGTGTTCATCTTTTTTCTCTATAGTGCAGGGTGTGGAAGAACGGGAGCCATCTGTGCCATAGATTATACATGGAATTTGTTGAAAGCTGGGGTAAGGAGGATTTATAGCAACCTAAATGCTGAAAAACTAGGTCATCTTATGTCAGTGATTAAAGTAGAGTTTTATAGGGGGGGATAATGGAGTTGTACTCCGTGTGCAAAATTGAAAATAATTTGAAAATGAGATTTTAGTTAGCCAATACCCTTTTTCATTTACATTTCGTGAGATTTTTGGAATTTCTAATTGTTTAAGTGCACAGTTAGAATAAAAACATTTTGGCAAGTGCAGATACTAAAAATTGAAGCATTTTGTGGTTTTTTTACATAGTACTTTGTTTCACATACTTCCATGGAAAACCTTCTTCTCCTTTCTATCACAGAAAATACCAGAGGAGTTCAATGTATTTAGTTTAATACAAGAAATGAGGACACAAAGACATTCTGCAGTGCAGACTAAGGTAATATTGCCTTTCCTTGCACACTGCATGGCTGTGGCATGATTACTTTGGTGAAATAGCCTCTTAGAAACTATGTATATATCTGTATGTTAATCTTTGTCTTCGTTGTGCACACACAGGAACAGTATGAACTCGTTCATCGAGCCATAGCACAGTTGTTTGAAAAGCAACTGGAAAAATATGAGAGTTGTGCAAACTGGAAAATTGCAGATGGACTGGTATGTTTTTTTTTAATGATTTTTAATGTATTTTACAATTGTAGCATTTCCTGCAGTTGAATTACTTTTGCTTTATTTGTCTTCCCTTTTATGGTGATTATGTATTAAAATTCATGCTTGTTTGTATGAGTTTGTTGTCCCTTGGACTTGCTCTCAATAGGATCACTTGATTTCTACAAACGTTACTCTAGGGAATTCTGTTGAAGCAAAGAACCTAAAGCCTGGGTATTGGGATACTGTGACTGCTGTTTTATTGTTCCAGCATTGGTTACATGGCTAGGACATAATCTCTTCTCTCCCGCACTAGGGTGTGAGCAGAGAGGGCACCAGGGGCAAGATTGTAGTGGAGATGTTTTCACTCCTGTCTGCACCCCCTCATATCATGATAAATCACAATCTGATGAGTTCTGGATTTTTCTGGAGCAGCTTTTTTCCACAAGGACAGGGGTGAAATTTTAACTCAAGAAGATACCCCCCCCCCCGCCCCAAGAGGAGATAGGAGGCCATCACTATAAATCTGTCATAATCCAAACTAACACAGAATATAAAAATAAACTGAAAGCTACTTTTTGAAGTATTTCTGGTCAAAATGCAATGTCATGCATGCAGACTTCTGCTTGCACAATGGGACTTTCTCCTCCTCTTCTCCCTATCCCCATCTCCTGCATACCACCGCTGTGTGAGGGGGTGCAGTGAGAAGTGGCATCTGAAAGCCTTTGTACATGTGCAGTGTTCAGAGCATGTCCCTTTGGATCTTGGCCTGTGACAATTAGTGTGATGTGACACAAGAGACTCTCCCGACAAATTACGATTTTGATATTTGCACAACTAACAGTAGATAAAACTCCAAGCATTTGGACCACGCAGCCTGGTGATTCTGGAGCTGAACTAAGTTATGTAATGTATCATTAGAAATTAGCCTTGACACTGTGTATATTTTGAATGGCAATTATGTTCCCCTTTGGCACTTTTGCGTAAGGTCTGTAACCTAGTGTGGCACTGGGTACCGGAATATCTGGCTTCTGCAAGAATGGTTGCTTCGATGCCAGTTTTCAATTGGAAACCAAGGAACTGTTTTAGACAAGTAGCAGTGGTCCAAATAGGATTGAACTAGAGTAAGGTGTATAATGGCCTAAGTATCATTGAGGAGTAAATACTTTCTTGTTTACCCTGTTCTGCCAGTGCTTCCTCAATTTCCTTAGACACATTTCATTTCTAGATAGCAACAACTTTAAAGGATGTTGCACAATAACCTGTCTAAATGACTGACTAATCTAGGCAAAGTAACCACAAGCAGACAAAGCCTTAATCTTCCCTCTAAAACTATTTGGCTTAGAGCTGCCACATTAAAGGGCTCCAACAGGCTTCTGAGGTTTTCCATTCTGGGAGCTAAACATTGAATGCATGAGGGAAGGAAGCTGCTTGAGCTTTAGTCATCAGTGGGCATGTTGATGTCATGCTGGGGCCAGCAGATGCAGTTTAATCTTAGAAACCTTAAATCCCCTCACCGGCTTGCCAGTGGCTAGTGTCCTTCATCTGAGTTCTCCATGAACTGCAGAGAACATGAGCAAGGGGTCTGTCTCATCCTGCTGGCTCTGCAGAAGTCGTGTGGGAGACTCAGGCTGCTTCTGCCTCTGCAGGCTGCTTCTGCAAAGGCACTACTAGAAAAGAAAGAAAACCTAACAGTTGTGTATATGCCTGCAGGACAATATGTGTTGAAGGGGCAAAGGTTTCACATGCGAGGTTCAGGAGAAGGCAAAAAGAGGCAAGAGAGACTTGCTGATTTCTTGCTGCCTCTAAAACCCTACAGGTAAAACAAGACCCTTCCCATTCCCCAAATTCTGTTACGTGCCTGAAAGCCAGCATGGAGGGGAGCAGGTCCTTTCCCCTCCTTATCATTTTTTGCAATTTGCTGAGAACATTGGGAAGAAGGGGCTGATGGTGACTACAATAGCTGATTGTAAACCCAGTAAACCCAGCAAGAATCTGTGGATCCCTGCTTAAGTGGCATTTTCTGTTGCCACTTTTGTCTTTAAGAACTGAAGAACAGGATTGAGGCCACTTTTAGATTACATCCTAATTTGTAATTATTCATGCATTCCCTTGGTTTGCCCTCTGACAGTTAAGGCATCCATTCTAGTAGGGATGAAATATAAGGTGGAATTGCAGTAATTGTCCAGAGGGGCCTCTTCTTTATTAAACTAGAAAGCATCACCCAGTTTGCACATCATAGTCATGAATGAGTGGGTGGGCGTGAGCTTGCTGTTGCCTGCCCACTCCTGCTGAGCTAAACAACCCAGGGAAGCTCCATCCCTGGCTTGTTTAGCATGATGTCCAAGCATGGAATTGTGGCTTGTTTGGGGGGGAACAACTCAGACTTTAAAGCCAGGTTTTGTTCTTGCTCACTCCTGCTCGTTCATGACTTTCCAGCAATCCATGGGCAGTTGTGATGTGTGAACTGGGTCAGTATGTTCAGAGGAGTTCTAATGAGTAGTATCCCATGTAGAATACGAGACCAACCCTCTAAAAACCTCACATCTTAAGAGTGTTACATAAATGTTTATGCAAGAGTTTTACTAAATGACACGTTTTCTACAGTGAAATTTCCTGACTAGATCACGATGTATTTTATATTTATTTTTATTTATTGCATTTATACCCCGCCTTTATTCCTCTTGCAAGGAACCCAAGGCGGCTTACATTATCCTCCTCCTCTCCATTTTATCCTCACAACAACAACCCTGTGAGGTGGGTTGGGCTGAGAGTCTGTGATTGGCCCAAAGTCACCCAGTGAGCTTCCATGGCCAAGTGGGGAGTAGAACCCGGATCTCCTGGCTCCCCGTCTGTCACTCTCACCACTACACTACACTGGGAACTTTTAACATGCTAGCCACTTTCCTGGGTGTTCGTAGGGCTGAAACATGGCTACCAGTAAATCTAAATGTCTGTTAGGATTTAGGCTGAGTTCTACCTAGTGTGCTAACAACTAGGCAGTACTCATCCCCATTGCACAGCATACGGTATTGGCATCGTGCTAGAGGTTGATTACGCTAGCTCTGTGTCAATTGCGTAAGTGCAGCGGTTCCTTTGGATACTGCCAAACTATTGGATACTGCCCCTAGTTGTCTACTTTGTTAGCAGAAAATAATTCATTTCAGATTCTCAAAATGTGAGTGGACAAAGCTGCAGCCTTAAAAAAAAAGAAAGATCCTGTTTCTCTGTTCTAAGTAAAGCCCAGCTATAGTAGCGTAGAGCTAGACTTCTCAAAGTGGTGCCACTGGACCAGTTTCTTCATCAGCCTCCTTCTGGTACATAGGCATATGTACTCAGCTTTTTGAAAATTATTAGACCAAGCTCTGGTGGGCTACATAATGTCTTCTGCATCAAAGCATTTTTTTCCTTAAATGTAGCTACTGAAATACAATAGAAGAACATTTGTCTAGACAAATGAACAATAAGTTGGCTGAATGCAATCTGATTTACTGAGGCAAGGGGTTTTCCTAGTAACTACCATCTGTTCTTTCCCACAGTGGATGAGCTCATCTTCACAATATCCATGATAAATGCCTGCAAAAGGGGGGGCGGGGGTTAATTGCCAGAAGCCAATACCTTAATCCACATGTTCAGTAGCCATAACATTTGGTTCATTAATTGGGTACGTGATGTGGAATGGATTGGGCTGCTCCATTGATACCTTAATGCAAAAGAGAATGTAACCGATAATGCGGGGAGCATGAGTAAATCTTTGTCCTTGAGCAGTTAAATAAAAAGCACTTCAACTATAAGTGCAATTTTGTTAGCGCTCTGTAATGGCAATGAAGTATTTGTACACTAGGGCAATATGTCGAATTGGGTGGGTGTATATGATGCATGTGGCTGGTTCAGTAGATCATTGCTTTTAATCTTATTTAATGATTTAAGCTCCCTGGCCTTACATTCATAGATCTTGAGCAGTCTGCCCTTGGCTCTGTTCTTTCCTTAACCCCTCCTTGCTCTAAAAAAGCTGATCTGTGATCACTTCCCTTATATCCTTCCCCCAGTTTGGTCAATTATTTGAGCAACCTTTTTTGGCCAATTTATATATTGCAGCATATTACTATTTAATCCTTCTCTGTCTACCTTTTGTTGCTTTTTGAAAACCCTGTCTATTCCTTTTTATCTTTGCCCAGCAGGCTTAAATCTGTCAGTATTTAATATCGTATACAGCATCTAAATGTTGAAAATCTTGTTTCCCCACCTCATTTCCCCTTTATAAAAGATCTTATTTAATTTGGTTTAGAGCGATATTATTTAAAGATCCCTGAGCAGTTGCTGCCCTTGTGGCTGCAAATGACTAAATATGTGATAAAACACTTATCCAAATCTGTTGGCTGGCTTGATACTCTCTGTTTTTAGTAGCTTGAACAAATATGATCACCTTCACTATTTGGTGTTCTCGCCCCTTTTCTGCACCATGTTGGGCGCAGACAGCAATGTATCGACCTATGCAAGCACACAGTAGAAAAGCAGGTATGGGGTGGAGGCTATGGTTTGTAGGGAAAGGACCATCAGAAAATAGAGCAGAGCTGAGAGACACCTTTCCTGGGATCCTGGTGGATCTTTCCTGAGGATGGCACTAAGGTGTGGGGAAAATCCTGAGGTTGATGATGAAAGCCTTGAAAAAGGCTGCAGGTGGGTCATCACTTCAGCTAAAGTGGGGACTTTGGTAGTCATAGCAGGTGTTCTGGGGAAAGAGGGTTTTACAAGACTTGGTGGGAGAACCCCAGGTTCTTTGGCTTAAAGTGATTTAACTGCAGGAACAAGAGCCAACAGACACAACCAAGACAACTGGGCTTATCATGCAACCAAGGAGAATATGTTTTCAGACCTTGGGAAGCCAGGACAACTCTTTGACTGGGTGTATTCATGTCTATTTCCTGAATACTGTGCCAAAGCTAATTGTGAGGCATGAATTTGATGCTGCTTTGAGGAATTCATATTTTTGAAACTCTTCCTAAATATGCAACCGAATGCACAGGATCTCATGACAAGATGTTTGCTAAGTATTTTCCATTCAGCTGAAGATGTAAGCCCTTTAGACTCATCTTTATGTCAGGCTGAAGGCCTTAAAGTGACAGTATCATGTTATGCCAAATACTGGGATGAAATGTGTTTTACACAAAGTCTTCTGCTGGGTCTCGTGCAACAATTTGCAGAACAGCAGCACTGTCAGAATTTCTTCTGCTGGAGTATCTCTGGATCCAACTCATACTCAAATGAGAGTCTGAAGTACAAATGTGTGGTAGCTTTTAACTTTGGATTCCAACATATAATCATGTTAGAAAAAAGTCCCTGCTAAAAGTGAATCCTGTGCCATTATAGTATTCATGCTTAAGTTACATTTTCCATTCTCATTCCCTTTCTACAACTTCATTTTTGGTTGTGTTTTCTGTAGATGTAGCTCTTAATCTTTGAATAAAACTCTTTGGAATTTAATTTTCTTAACAGAATGAAGTTAGCACGGAGAACATTGTCAGTACTGGCGACCTTGAGAAACAAGATTCTCCCCCACCAAAGCCACCTCGAACTCGCAGGTATCCCTGAAGCAAGGAACTGTTTTGGTCTTCATAGGAAATATTTTTGCATGGATTCATTTGATTTCCACCACTACATATGCTCTTTTCAGGCATTTTTCTCCCCACGCAATGGGAAAGGTCGGGACACACACTAGCTACTTCTGCCCCCATTGCTAGCCCCTCCACCCTCAACGTGTTGGAGGGCAAAGGTCTAGCAGGCAGCCTGCTGAACTCATCTAGGCTTCCTGTGTGATTTAGAACCCTGAATGCGCAGGGTTCTAAATCGCACAGGGAGCCTATATGAATGCAGCAGGTGCTTTGGTGCAGATGTTTGCCCAGGCTACACCTGAGACAATGAGGACAGACATTGCAGAGGCGTTTGCTAGATTCTACACAGCCAAGCGAAACATACCTTTCTGAATACCTGAGTGAATGTCAAGATTATAGTTACCCTTGTTAATGGACCTCTAATAAACAGTCCCTTCTATGTGTACATGCAGTAAACTGAAACAAAAAGCAACTACGGCTTAAGTCAGATACTTATCTATGCTATAGCAGTCTTTGTGGTGGAAGAAGAGGCATGCCCCTACTCCCATCAAAACCAAGACCTTTCTGTGCAAAAGCCTGATTTGCATAATCAGAAACACCACCCCCCTTCTAAGGGGAAGGTGGTGTGAACCAGGCTGCCCATATCATCGATTGGATCCAGAGGCTTCCTTCCACGAGAGGAAGGGACCTTCTGTGCTGGAAGGACTCCACTCACAGAGGGCTCCCTCCTCCTGATTTTTGGGGATATTCCCTGCACACCACAGCTCATCCCATTCAGCAGGGTATCTTTACTCTGTGTAGCATTTTCAGAGGGCTGGAGGGGCTAACTTCACCCCAGCCAATCCTCACAACCAGGAACAGATACTGTACAAGAGTCTTTTTTTCTGCCCCAAGCTCTTTCTGCTGCTTCTGGCTTCTAGGATGATTCAGATATTTCAAGGACTGCTTGTAACCCTCTGGTTTCAAGTCCTCTTCCAGAAGGGTTCTCTTAGACTGAAAGGCTTGCTCCTTTCTCAGTCTGTGCTCTGCTGACTTCCACCCAACTAACCTCTGCCTAACCTTTAAAAAAAAAATGCCATCCAGAACCTCTTAGTGTCTGCCCAATGATGTTCTTTATAGGCCTTGTAAGTACCAATCAAATTTGTTGAGTCCCTTGACCAATCCAAATTGTACTCCAGTTGGTACCTTACAAAGGCAGCTTCTCCCCCTAGTCATTTTCCAGCTGTCAGCTTGAAGCTTCCCTCTATGGCAACTGTAACCAAGGCAGTACAATTGTTTTATGCCTAATACACAATCGCAAGCCAGACTTTGGGCTTACTTGGTTGCATTATAACCTCACTCACATAATTATAAACATGACAAGATATAAACAACACAAAACACAAACAGATATAAATACAGTGTTTCGTCACAGCATTTCTTCTACACATGCTCTTATTTCAGGGGCATGTGTGTTTTGTTTAGAGAGGACTAATATGAAACCTAGAATAGTTTATTTTTATTATTGCATTTATATACTGTCTTTCTGCCAGTAGACTGAAGGGAGTTGGCCACTTAAAATAATGGCATACAATCTAATATCCATGATACGAAAAGAAAAAGGAATGGAGAGGAAAAGAAATTATAAACAAATTCAGGTACCATTCCTACATAGTACATTTTCTTTCCATATAACTAGCACTTTGTGACAACTATGTACTTTATATAGCTTAACATCGCTTGACTACTGATAGTGACTGAAAGTATAGGCTTTTTATAAACTTCATCACACATTTTTAAAAGTGAAGACTGCGATAAATTATTTGGTTTGTAGAGGCTAGTTTTCTAGTTAGCATTCCTTAATGTTTTCCTTGAATGCGCATGTCCATTATGACTCCATGAAAAATACTGCAGAAAGCTTAAGATGCTGAGATGTTGTAAGGCCTTTTGTCAGATCTTCTGATTATTCAGACTTCCATGAATGTATATCCTGCCCTTCCCAAAAGAACATCAGAATGGCATTCAAATATTTCCTGAAACTTATTAGAAACTGGTGCCATCTTAGGTTCTGTGAGCTTGACACTGCTGCCCCTCCAACACATTTTAATTCTGCCACAAGAGGGCAGGACTTTCCGGCTGATTGCTTGTCAAACTAAAATTACTGTAGGCTTCATTGTAGAATATAACCTGGAAGTAATTGTCTCTAGTGATTTCCCAGAGGCAATAACAGGATGCCATCTTTTTTTCTTCATGTGTTAAATGCTTCTTTAGTCCTTTAATGTGTTTTAAGTTTGGCTTTTGTTCAAACACTTGGTGTAAAAGTTAAGAATGTTGAATGCTAATTGTTGGGATTTCCCGCAAAACTGTACCTGGCCTTGAATCTTGGTAATTGCAACTCTGATGGATAAAATATGCCTGTTATTAATTATGACTGTAATCTGTAACAGTTCTTTTCCAGATTATTACTATTGTGGATAAGTAACTTGTTTAATAAGCATATATAATATTTATGGAATACTCACTCACACAATGATTTTCTTTAGCTGCCTTGTAGAAGGAGACGTTAAAGAAGAAATTCTGCAGCCTCCAGAGCCTCACCCAGTACCACCCATTTTAACACCATCACCTCCATCAGCCTATCCAACTGTCACAACTGTTTGGCAGGACAACGATAGATACCATCCAAAGCCTGTTTTACACATGGTTTCTTCAGAACACCCAACAGACCTCAATGAAAACTACAATAAATCAGCAGAACATCAAGGAAAGAATGAAGTCTCTGAAGGTGTAGAGAAAAAGCTGGAGCGCAACTTGAGTTTTGAAATTAAAAAGGTACCTCTTCAGGAGGGACCAAGGAGCTTTGATGGGAACACCATCTTGAATCGGGGACATGCAATTAAAATTAAAACTGGCTCATCTTGTGCAGTGGATAAGACCTCTAAACCACAGGAGCAAGGTTCAGGTGATGCATCAACAGATTCTTTACAAAACTCTTGTATAGAATGCAGTGTGCAGCCACTTAATAAAGCTGAAATAACTTCACTGGAAGGAGGTCAGTGTCTGGTAGATTCTGATGCTTTGCAAAGACCAGACTGTTTGCCTCTCAAAGAGAAGGGACATGCCATGTGGTCATTGCAAGGGACTAAAAATGCACAGCCAACATCAATACCAGAGGATACATCTTCAGCTGTTTTATGCCATGCTGTTAAAAATCTATCTGTTGTACCAAACACACCATCTCAAATGGATTCCTCTTCCAACGAATCGGCAGATCATTATCACAGTGGCATGATTTCAGTTAGAGCGCCCCTTTGTTTTACAAATCCTCTGCATTCTGATGATTCTGATACAGATGAAAGAAACTCTGATGAATCCATGACACAAAGCATGTCTAATGTTTCAACTGCGAGTGCCACAGTTTCTGTGGCTGCTAGTACAGAAAATGTTTCTGCTAGAAAAGTATTGCCAATGTCTATTGCAAGACAGGATAATCCAATCATAATACTTGCTAAAGCTGTTAAAGGTAAGCTGTACTAGATTTCACCTACATAATTCAGAAAAACTAAATTCATAGTGTTGGATCCAAGGTTGTGCAAGTGAAAAGTTGCTCCTGCATGGGAGTTTCAAATTCCCGATCAGCCATGAAGCTCTTCGTGTGAGCTGGTGGCTGTTGTCTTGGAAGGAACTGCTTTTGTGATCTCTGCTGTACATTTCACTCCCCCGTAGTCACATTGACCTCAGTGGGTCTTACCCGATGCATCTGGACTATGTGTTTCCTGGGTGATCTCAAAACTCTTGTATCAGGGATGAAGGACTTCCAGCTCACAGTCCAAATGCAGCCCACAGAGTTCTTCCCCATGCCTCATCCCCTCTCCCAGCAGGGAGAAGCTCTTATCCCTGATCAGCAGCTCATCAGAAATAAGAGCTTTGCTCTGCAGGGGAGCAGGGCAGAGCCTGAGGATGCTGCTGCTGCATGATTCAATCCTGCTTATTTTTGAGCAGACAGAAAGAGCTTTATCTTGCTTATTTGTGAGTAGACATGCAGAAGTCATAGCCTGTTTATTTCTGAGTAGGCTTAAAATTGGTAATCACATTTTGGTCTCTCCCACTCTGCCTTTGGCCGTACCTACTGCCTATGGCCCCACCCACAGGTGGAATGCAGCCTCTGAGACCTTTCCCTGATCGCAATTTGGCACTTAGGCTGAAAAAGGTTCCCTATTCTGTATATGTACATACAGAATGGGGAACCTTTCTGTATATACATTTGACCTGCAATATGCAGCTGGAAGCCAAGAGTGGAAGATTTTGACCGTACCTGACGCTAAGGTCTGCACGGATGTATGTGCTAGGTATTTTCAGCAAAGCTGTGGAAACTATTTGGTTTTGATAACCTTGACAGCACAATACTATACATGTCTACTCAGAAGTAAGTCCGGTTGAGTTCAATAAGATATATTCCTAGTGTCTGTAGGACTGTAGCCTGAGATATTTCATCTGCTCTTACTGATGTTTCCATGCAGTTTCTTGGAAAAACAGCCTTCCTTATAATGGCTGGATCCATAACTAAAGATTAGCTTGGTTAAGGGTCTGCATCCTGTCATCTAAATGAAAAAGCGCTCATCTGTTCTTTTGTTCTGCCACTTGCTTCTCCTGTAAGTTGGCATATTGTCAAGTGAATTAGTATCTAATAGTAGATGGGGTCTAAATACATTGTGGGCTGCCAACCATTTTGTGGTTATTGTGCAAAGCCAGTATGTTTATGCCCAACTGTGAAAAGAATATTCCATTAAACATTTATTTAAAATTATTTCAACCTTTATTTTGTTCTAGGCACTCCTTAAACAATGCCTTACAATTCAAGTCTTTGGTTTTCCAAAAGGTTTTTTTAATGGTGATGCATCCTCATTGATAATTTTGCATGACTTTAGATGCAGGTGCTACTGAAGACTCTTCTCCTCCTTTACCAGAAAGAACTCCAGAATCTCTTGTGCTTGCAAGTGAGCAGAGTGAGTACCACCTTACTGGCTTCTCAAAAATCATGGATCAGACTTGTATATTAAAATGGGTACCTTCTCTGTGGTAGCCCCCACTCTGTGGAAGTCTCTCTCTAGGGAACTCCGCCATGCTCCTTTTAATGAGCTTCCGCCACGCACTGAAAACTTGGTTATTCAGGCAGGCATTTGGGATGGGTTAGGGTATTTTTAAGTAATGTTTTAATGCATAATTTTACTGTTTTAAATTGTACCATTGTACATTGCCCAGAGTGGCCGGGTGACCGGCCAGATGGGCGATTAAGAAATTTTGAGCTAATCAGAAGCTGGATAATCCGTATAGCAACACACACATTATTGAGGTGGCTGCATCATTACTTTGGCTTCCATGGGTAGTATCCAGTAGGGGCTGTGCACATGCGGCCAGCCCGTGGCCCGTGTGTGGCTCTGATATAGTGCTTCCAGGGGCAAGCCGCAACACAAATAAAAACGTTTGTTTCTGGAAGGGGTGCAGTTTGCACCTTCCCGAAACCAGCATTTTCATTCTTGTTAGGACTTGCCCCCAGAAATCCTATATTGCAGCCACGTGCAGACCTGGGCTGGCTACACACACTCATGGCCCCTATTGGATACTACCCTGTATCAGGCTTGTAATTACTCTGGTTGCCTATGGCAAATTGCTTCTTGCTGCTTCAGCAGATAGAACCATACATACACGCACCATTGCACTGCCCTGTGCTTATGCAGGACTATACCTGGAATACAGAGTTGTCCCATTCTCTGTTTTACCGGCCCCATAAATGTTAGATTGGAAAACAGACTCCCTATATATAGCCTCCATATTGCAACTCTGTATTTTTAAGAAGACATGGTTCCTAATTTTACTTGAAAAACTTGTTTTGCTTAGTTGGGTACAATAGCATGTCTACTGAGTATTTTATTTTAAAATGCTTTTCCATAGTCACAACTTTGCCCAAAGCTATTAACCTTCCACGATCTGCTGAATGGAGTTTGTTACAAGATCAGAAAACTTCTGAACAACCAGAATGTACAGTAAGTATGAGAGAGTTCAAAGGAGGGAGAGCAACATTCACAATATAGTAATAAAATAACTTTAATGTCCTTTGGGAATATGCTTTATGGATTTAGACCCTTCAACTAAGTGCAAAATAGTTTGCTCATTCTCTTGTGTGGCAGCTTCCAGGCTATCCCTTGACTTCTGAATCCAGTCGAAATTGCTTGTGCTTGCTTAAGAATCTTTACACACTGAAGGAGTCACTCCTCCTTATATGAGCCTATGGGCCAGTTTGCACAATCAAATAAGGTGGGCTGCAGCGCGAGAGTGTAGCCATTATGAATATTCAAGCTGTGGCTTGTCGTGTTGTCCAAACCTGGGCAGTGGGGGTAGTACAAGGGTTAAACAACCTTCTCATACATAACCTGTGGCCTGTTCTAGGGGTGTGCAAGGGTTGTTTAACCCTCACACAAACCCCACTGCCCAGGGTTGGACGACATGACAAGCTGTGGCTTGAATATTCCAAAACCATCTGGCATATGCTGCAGCTCACCACGGCTTAAACAAGCCATGTTGAGCCACCATGACTTTGTGAACCACAGTCGCACAGTATGTGACTGTGTGTCCCAGTATGTCAGTTGCAGCTTTTGCGGGAGTGGGGTGCTATTCATGTTGGAAATAAGATGAGCATGAGAGACTGGGCAGAACAGAGTCTGTTACCTTCCCTACTTTTCGTATTCATTAACCTGGGGTGGGGGGTTCCTTTGCTAACTCTGCAGATCTTATTTGTTTGAAGTATTTTTATGCTGCTTCTCAGCCAAAATGGCACCCAGGATAGCTTACATATAATCAATTAAACAAGACAGTCCCTGCCCACAAGGCTTACAATCTAAAAATACAAAAGGAAAAAAGAATGGGGAAGGAAGGGGGGGGAATAATTCTTCTAGCAGGGCTGCTGGAATAGCCCTGCTCTCCATCTCATCTCCCTCAGCTGAGCCTGCTGGAATGGCTGGTGGTGGTTATAGTTAAGGGAGGAGGAGCATTCATGAGGGAAGAAATATCTATTTTCTAGTAGTAGCGCAAAGCCTTGTTTAGGAAAGAATCTGAATGTGTCTGCGTATAAGGGTGTATATAGACGAAGTTAGTTCTCCTGTTTTGAACTATAGCAGAAAATGTCCTATAGTGTATCAAATCATGGTTTTAGTGTTTTTCATGGAGTTATGGGGCGGTATTGAAATACGAATTTAGGTTCCTTGAGCATTTTGACTGAAAAGGTGAGATGTGAGAGATGGGGACTGATGAATGATGGCATAAATAGTTGCTGTATACCCTAATAGTCCATCATACTTATATGAACTAGACCAGAGATGGATAACTCATAGCTCAAGCTACTTTGTGTAGTATATGGGCTTTATTTTTTTATTACATTTCTATACTGCCCAATAGCCAACGTGCTCTGAAGAATCCCATGTTCTGTTAAAAATGCCTAGACTTTATGATTGCAAAGAAGCGTGAAATGTAGCAGCAGAAATACTAAAGGAAGAACCAAAACGTATTATTTCAGAGTTTCAAAGTACACAAGGATTTCTGAAAAGCTGTTCATTTAGAACAGAAATTGAATATTGAATATCATGTACAACATGACAACCAGATGCAATTGGGCATCTGACATGTGGATGAAAATATTAGCCAATTACTCCCACGGCTCTTAATTGTGGATGTCGACCTGTATGCTCAATACATTATCCACCTCTGGACTAGTCTGTCACTCACAGGAAATCAGCAGGAAGAATTACTACTTTTTATTTCTTTATGCATATATACTATTATCTTGGGTCAGATGACAATTTTTAGCTCATTCAATAAAAATCTTTGTATCAACTTTAAAAATATTTTGTGTTAACAGGGATTGAAAGTGGCTGGGCTTACACAGCTTGGTAAGCAATTAATTTTTAATTTAAGAGACTGGAGAATTTTCTTACTAATTAAATGAGATGTCAAGCTACTTCAATATGCTGGGTGTTACGTTGGCCTTAAGTACAATAGGTGAAATCCACCTCCCCACCCTTGGTGCAGGAGTGAAAAGTGCTTCTTCCACTTGTGGATGCAGGGGGGTGGGCATGTGGTTTGACTCTTGACCAGTATTTTTTTAAAAATATAAATAGTGGCTGGCTGTGTAAGGTACCAGTTAGATTATGCTAGCTTGGAATGTTGTGAATAATGTGGCAGAGGAGCGTCAGGCAGATCCTTTCAGGATCGGAATATGGGAGAGTGGCTTCCGCACTGAACGTGGTTTACCAGACAGTTACTGAACTAGGATGGTAATATACTGATATTCAAACTGAATTTTGCTATTCAAGAAATGAGGCCTTCTAGAGGTGCCTTGATCCAGAGGCTTCTTATGCACACACCTACCTTTCAGTGCAAGCACTTGCCTTTTCCTTGCAATATTGCTAATTCCCACTTATGCATGACAATGGCCATGATGTTGCAGGAAATGAAAAGCCCTTGCTTGTTCAAACTTAGAGTATTTTATTTGCCTCCCAACATGAGGCTTGAAGTGCTCAGAATGCATTGGTAGTCATGAAGCCAGAAGTGTTGTTTTGAAAAAGAGAAGCATTTCATAACTTAAGGAGCAAATTAGGTAGACAGGTGACATGAGTTGGCAACGCAGGATTGTATCTCTCTGTTTGGTAGTGAAACAAAATTGCTTTTTAGTTTTATAATGTGAGGTGTGTTTTTTTTCTTTTCTTGGAGTGCAGTAAACTATAGGAAGCTCTCTAAGCCAAACTGTTTAGAACAAATCTAGGTATTAACAAAAATTTTGTTTTGTCAGCTGGAGAGCTGTAATTGTAAAAACTCAGTTCTGCATCTCTTTTCAGATCATCCTGAGATGGGAGACAAATCACAGATCGATAGTATACCTCAGCTTCCTCTTTCCAGTCCTCTTGCTAAAAGAAGTCCAACATCAGAAGTTCCTGTTGAGACTGCAGATATTGGTAAACTGTGACTTACATTTGATATGCTTAATGCAAACTTCTTTGCTTGTGTATTGCATAGGTGTAAACATATGGGGTTGTATTCAACCTTGACGGTCAGCCAGTGGAACAGAAGCCACTGGCGGAATGGATTTCTCCTCCCCCTTGCAGTCCCGCTGCGTGCCCCCCAAATCTACTCGAGGGTTGGGAGCCTTCTAGAACAGGTTAGGGGGTGTGGGAGATGTGACATTGGATTTAGCCCATAGATATTAATGTTCTGTAACTCTTATAATATATGATATTATGGCTTATAATATATATGATATACATTAGTTTACTTCAGGGTTAATGCTCAGGAGAAGCTACACATTATTTGTACCTTGACCCCAGGCTCTCCACACCATTCCCTACCGGATGCTCCTACTTCCCTTCTACTATTAGAGCCCCCACCCAGGAAGGTGCTCCATGCATGCATGTGTGCGTGACTGGGACTGGGAAGGGAGAGAAAAAGAGCAGACCTGGGGGCTGGGAGGAAAAAGAAATCGTGAGATAAAGGGGTGAGAGGGAGAGAGAGCTAGGGACTGGAGGGAGGGCGAAATAGTGAAAGAGCAAGACTAGAGGTGGGAGAAACTGCAAAGTAAAGAGATGGGAAGAGAGAGAAATGGTGAGGCAAGGGCCTGGGAATGGGGGGAGGGAGGGAGGGAGAGAGAGAGAGAAAGAGAGAACAATGCATAAAGGTCAGTGTGGGTGGAAGAAGATTGGGCCAGGAAACAACTATTTCCTTCTCTTCCTGCCTGCCCAACTGCTGATCAGCGGCAGGTTCAGGAACAGGATGGAGAACCTGGCATCTTATCATTTTTCAGGGTTTTTTAATTAATTTTTTTCCCAAGGGGGCAGGGAGTGGAAAGGTTCATGGGCAGGTCCTTGCAGTTGCATTGTGGTGCTTTGGGACCCCTGAAATAAAGGTTAATTCACTGAAGATAGCAAGAGTATACTTGGAAAAATTGCAGCATAGAATTGGAATAACTGAAGTACTCTAGAGAAATTCTTTTTTACTCATTTAGTGCCACAAACATTTCACAAGCTTTTAGATGTGTTCAGCAATATTAACCTGGATGAGGTTCAGCAGGAAACATAACATTAAATATAGACACAGAAGCAGCACATAGCACACCTATTTGATTTTTAAAATGACTCATTTGGGGTCTCCAACATGGCACCGTGGCACCTGCGGGCACTTCCAATGTGCCCACGAAGGGTGACTGCAAGCTGCTTTTTTATCTGTTTCTTTCAAAACAAACGCATATAGATTTATATGACATGCATACAACTTTATAGGAATTATACATAGGCTTCAACAAAAGTGGACCAAATATCCAAACAAGTATCCATTTGAAGGTGGCATCTATTTGCATCTGTTCAAATATTGAAAGAGTTGTAAGCTCCTCAAACCATTGCATTATAGGAGGTGAATGTTTATCCTTCCAGTGTTGTAATATCAGTTTTTTTAGCTGTTAAAAGGGTGCAGTGAATCCATTTACACTGACCATTTGTTAATTTCTATGAAACAGGTAAATTATTTAAAAGGGCATGTACATCAGTGAGTATTAAAAACTCTTCCAGTACAAAATTTACCTGTTATAACTTTCCCCCCAAAAGAAGCAACTACTGGACATTGCCAAAATATATGTTTAAAAGAAGCATTAGCTGTACTGCACTACCAACAATTAGCCGAATTGGACAATCCCTTATTAAAGAAACCCTGCAGTCTCCAATAGACAGGAAGCAAACATTTTTGCTGAATAAGATGCAGCCTAAGATCCATGGACATGACAGGTAGACACTAAACTGGCAATCCACTGATTAGGCACTTCGTGGTGGTTCCCACAGCAATTTCTCAAATTCCCAAGTGTGCCCACAGGTCCAAAAATATTGGGGACCCCTGCCCCAGAACATAGCTGCTCTTGCTGTTTTGAGAATGGTACTCCATCCTAGAAGACCTGTGTGTTAAATAGGTTTGCTTCAGTGGCTTTTAACTGGTAATATATCTGAATGCTTTTCTAATTTTGTTTTTTCAAAATCTAAATACACACTTTAATAGACTTTTACCCTTTCAGGTTTTGGCAACCGCTGTGGAAAACCAAGAGGACCAAGAGAGCCACCTTCAGAATGGACATGATGCAAGAACAAATGGACGCTTATTAAATTATACTGGAATATCCAAGTTCCACTGAACTAGATAAATAGTATTCTACTCTTTATTTTTGGGGGACTAGCAGTGTACATACAACTACACAATGGTACACTCTTGTATACATCCACACAAACATTACACATTCACAACAGTGGATTCTAGTATTGCAATCTAACTTTTTGCTGGGGCCATCAATCTGCCTTATTACACTTAGGAGAAAGTATTACATATGGTTTATTTTGTTACTTCAAGTATTATTGCCTTAATGTCTTTTAACCCTGTTACACACTGTTTATAGACATGTTAATATGGTGAAACTTTTGAAAAAATGAGTTTATGGACAACTTTTTTGCTAACATTCAATTACCATGTACACTTTATTTTGTATATGTACAGGGCAAGCAGGTATATAATTTGATAAAGCTGCAATCATAAAGTATTAACAGAAGGTGTAAGAAATCTCTGCATGACCTAAATTTTTGTGTACCTTGTAAATTATTTGCCCTAATGTTTTAGTAAATAGTTTGTTTTTTTAAAAAATGTTGGGCGCACATCCAGAATTGCAGGATAGCAGAGATGAAGATTGTAATACATTTTGTAAATTGTAAGCAAAAGGTTATTTTTATATTATATACTGTTTAACTGTCAGTCCTAATTTGTCCTGGTTTTCATCTAGTCATGGAGAGTCCATAAGTGCCTTGAAATATCAGATTTTTAGCATGAGTATGTTCACTGATTGAGATTAACACATCAACATATTTGAACTGCCAGTAAAAAATAAGAGAACAATTTAACTCACTCTTTAGTTATCCTTTGTAGTGCATTTGTTAAAATTTGTAGAACTTTCTGAAAGAAAGCATTACTAAGTGACATCAGGTTTAATGTTACAGTATACTAATAAGTCTGTATTTGTGCAAGCATTTCAGGGCCACATTGGTAAAGGGACCAATGAGACAGCTTCCATTGTGCTAGTGAAAAGTAGTTTTTTCCTCATTCAGCAGGTGTGTACGTAAAACTCTGAAGGTTCTCAAAGCCCTTGCAGTAATACTGTATCATGACAATATACAATGTCCAGGTTAATTCTCATAAGAATCCACTACAAATATGCTTTTGTTTCTGTAATAGAGAATCTTTAAATTAAAGAGAGAACTCTTCCTGTAGTGGCGTTTCATGTATATCACACAGAAGGTAGCATAGCTGATGCTCTTCTACAGTTATTATAAATTCAGTGTAAAAATAGAGCATATATAAAAGCTTTTGTATATTCTGTTTTTAAAATCCTGTTTTAACACAAATATATATAAAGGAACGGGTTTCATCTCTTTGGTTCATAAAGATATTAAATGCCATAGTAGAACTTTTGGGAATTAAAAGTATTGGCTTTTTGAGCTGTTAATATGCCCCAATCAGACTGCTGAGGCAATACAGTAGGACTCTATTTTGAACTTAAAATCCACTACTCATCAGAGCAGTGATCTATTTAGTCCAGTATTTAGTCTTTTGACAGTGGTTACCAACACACTTCAAAGAACATGAACAACAGGCCAGGAGTCTGTAAGTGCGCTCACTCAGCAAGTAGCCCTTTCCCACACAAGCTTAAAGTTGAAGGGTAGGGGACTGTCCCTCATGTGGTGCTTCAATGGTGCTTGAAACACTTTAAATTCAGGGTGGTGTCATAAGACATGACCCATCCCCAAACCAGGCATGGAACAATCAGGAAGATCAAATACTGACTGGCTGCCAAGGCCAGCAGAAATATGTGGACCCTTATGCTGCTATGCTTTCTCAGGAGACATCTTTATATACATCTAAAACCTTCTGTTCAGAGCATAAGCCCTTCTGGAACACAGGTGACGAGTAAATTTAGTTCAAATATGCTAAGGGAAATTTTCTGCTGCAACCCAGGCTTTGATGTCAGCAGTGATGTGGGTTTTTCGGAAAAAAATTTACACTGGAAAATTTTTAAATGCAAATTATGTTAATTTGCATAGGGTCATTTGCATTGGGAAACTTTCAGTTTGCATCCGAAAATTTTCTGAAGCCCTAGAGAGATCTAATTTAGCATGTTTATTTTACTTTTATTTAGTAAACAACAAAGCTAAAAAAAGTACCCTATATTAATTTTTGGCCCAATACAGCAAAAATATTTGACCTGAAATGGTTTGCGGGGAGGGGAGGAATTAAAGCACATTTAATGTGATTTAAATGTTATATTATGTAGAATTTTTATTGGAATACTTCTAAAAATGTAAACAGCATGTACTTCCCTTACATTGTTTAAATGCAAGGAAAACCCCCCACAGGTACTGAAAACTGTTGACATGCTAATTAATTTTAACAAAGAACTCTGCATGATATGCAGACAACCACTCATGTATCTCAACATATTTCAACTCTCTTCTTCATCTGAGGTGGTTGGGGCACATTCAGTTTCGCGGTCACTACTTACTAGTTTTCATTTCACTCAGACACATGTATTTCATTGACAAATATGTATTCTCTCACACACTTGCTAGGGGTTATCAGGTGAAAAATATTAATTGCAACTTTGAGACTGCCAAACTTGACTAATTCTGTATTTGCAATTGGCATATATTCATTTTTACTAATGAACTTATGAAATGGAAAATTTTCCATGGAAAAATGAAGTACTGGAAAGTTTACCACCAGAAACTAACATATTTATGGCAATATACAGGAGTGCAGCATACATAATTTTAAGAATGTTAGTTGAGGTAGTGGAAAATCCTCATAAGGTGCGGAAGAGGGAGAAAAAAATCAATTCTCTCGTAAGCTTTACTGAGAAAGTGAAACAAAAGGCAATTCAAAGGCTGTCCCAGAGAATGGAATGGGGGGGAGGGGGGCAGAGTAAGGTGAGATGACAGTACACCAGAGGCGGCTGCATAGCAATGCTGCCAGCTCTCATAGGGAATCACACTGAGTTTAGAAATCTAAGGCAATTATATTCTTAAGAGAAACAAAACTAGGCTAACAACTGGAAGGAAGAGTTGCAGATGAATAAAGAGAAGGATGAACAACTAACCTTGACCAGAGGAGGGTGTTTGACTCCACCTGGATGTGTTGAAGTACTAACTGAGAAGTTTTAAGAATTTTGTGCTTTCGATATCCAATTAATAAGTGGACAGTGTCTTGACGGAATTAGAAATCAAATTAATATTTTCATTAGGGATTTTTTTTACGGTAAAAGGTAAGATATAGGCAGTGAAATGGCATATATCGTTCCCAGGCAATAGGTACATGCACTGAAGAGTTTGGCAAGTAACAAGAGCAGCTCAGCTGGGAGTCCAGGAATTCCCAGGCCAGAATAAAAAGGGCAGGCAATTCCTTACCCATTTCAATAAAGGGTGCCAGCAGGAACTGCAAATACATGTCCACGAAGTCTTCACAGGCAATTTCAAAGATATTAGAAAGGAAAATCAAGGAGTGGTATGAGTTTTCAAGAATTAATTTTCTAAACCATCTGTATTATCATTCAGGTAGTCTCATCAAACGCAATATGGAAGTCTCTTAAGGCTACTGCTGTCCTTGCAATGTAAGGATTTTAAGGATTACATTTCATGCTTCCTTAAAATTTATGCTGGAAAAAAGAGCAAATAAAAATCAATTCCAAGACCTTTAAAACTGAAAGAAGAGCAAAGAGATGTCTAGGTTGTGGAGGAAGAACAAAATGATACAGTTCAGGCAACTGCAGTGGATGCCCTAGCAGATGAGTTCAATGGTCATGGAACAAAGTCCTATTCAGTAGGAGAATTAATGTAGCTAAATGATTAAGTTTATATACAGGATTACTGCTGTAAAGTAGTAGGCATTATTTTTTAAAAGAAACGGGAGCACTCTCAAGGTATGCCTTTGTGAAAAAGCTGCAGGATTTGCAGTGTTTATCACAAGGAAGGCATCGGCTCCAAACATAGATGTATAGTGCAATTCTTTCATTACTTGTTGCTATCAGCAGAAATGGGTGTAATGTCACATCCATAAATAAATACAAAACAATTTCATCAGGCCTCACTTCCATCTGTTTTCCTAACTATAATTTTGCATTAGCCTTATACAGTAATGCAACGGATATTTTACAGGAAACAGCCAACTGGTAAGATAAAGTATGGGAAATACTCATACAATATTAACAATATACTCTTCATTCTCTAGATCTTAGCTTGTCACTACTATGCTCACTCTTGTTCTTGGGGAACTTGTTGAACAAGTTTGCATTGTTGATGCATTCCTATCCTAGTCACACCTCCAAGTTTAATATGCTGTGCTTGTTATCTTCCTCTTCTTGACTTCTTCAGTAC
This sequence comes from Heloderma suspectum, assembly GCF_057233095.1. NCBI lineage: Eukaryota > Metazoa > Chordata > Lepidosauria > Squamata > Helodermatidae > Heloderma > Heloderma suspectum. The sequence continues at coordinate 106,829,214 of NC_139464.1, forward strand.
ATTTCCCCTTCCAGGCTTTTATTTGCTTGCAAATTATTCTACTTTAAACACAGAAATAGGCAAAAGGTCTTCAGATTAAGTTTCTCATTTACTTGAATCCTAACATCAAACAGCTCCATAAGGGGCATCATGTTAGAAACCTCAAACCTGCATATATACTTAAGAGATAAAGAGGAATACAGAGACTTTGGGACAGAGGTGGCCTGAATGCTGAACAAGCAGATAGAACAGGCAACAGTATGGCAGACTGCTTTATTATAGTTATTTTAAAGTAAAATAGAAAATATGTTTTATCAATAGTTTGGCTATTGTAAGCAAGCGTAGAAGTTCAATTTTCTTGATCACAAGAGTATTGTATGTGTCATACTAATTTTATATATTTGAGACTAGAATTTCTACTTTTTTCATTCTCAAGAACCACTGGACTACAAGAGATGAGACAAAACAGCATTGCTACCTTCCCCAAAGACAATTAATTTTTAAAGTAACTTGATATGGTCTAAGCAGAAATCCAACACCCTGATTTGAGCACTTCCTTTGAAAGTAAAGTTAGCTCATTCTTGATTACTTTGTCAAATATGCAAATAACAGAAGAGTCTTGTGGCACTTTAAAGATTAATAAATTTAATCTGGTGTAAGCTTCATGGATGTTGTCCTGTCCATTTAATCAGATGTGTGAAGTGTTACCTTCAGATTGGTATTCTTATATATGCCTACGGATGTGCGCGCGCGTGTATAAACAGTGTGATCACAGGGAATTGAAATGCGGAAAGTACCAACAGTAATAATTACCTTAACAGCTGCCATTCACAAAAGTTGTTGGGTGACAACACAGACATAATTACAATGAACTGTACCTCAACTATTTCACATTGATGTGTATCTTTGAAATTACAGAATGGCTACATTAAGATCATAGAATCATACAATAGTAGGGTTGGAAAGGGGCCTACAAGACCACCGAGTCCAACCCCCTGCTAAATGCAGGAATCCAAGTCAGAGCATCCCTGAAAGATGGCTGTCCAGCTTCACCTTGAATGCCTCCAGTGTGGGAGAGCCCACTCCCTCCCTAGGTCATTGGTTCCATTCTCGTATTGCTCTAACAGTCAGGAAGTTTTTTCTGATGTTCAGCCGGAATCTGGCTTCCTGTAACTTGAGCCCATGATTCCGTGTCCTCCACTCTGGGATGATCGAGAAGAGATCCTGGCCTTCCTCTCTGGGACAACCTTTTCAAGGACTTGAAGGGCGCTATCCCATCTCCCCTCAGTCTTCTCAAGGCTAAACATGCCCAGTTCTTTTAGTCTCTCCTCATAGTGCTTTGTTTCCAGTCCCCTGATCATCTTTGTTGTCCTCCTCTGAACCCTCTCCAGCTTGTCTGCATCCTTCTTAAAGTGCAGTGCCCAGAACTGGACACAGTGCTCCAGATGAGGCCTAACCAGTGCTGAGTAGAGGGGAACTAGTACTTCATGTGATTTGGAAGCTGTGTTTCTATTAATACAGCCCAAAAGAGCATTTCCTTTTTTGCGGCCACATCACATTGTTGGCTCATATTCAGCTTGTGATCAACAACAATTCCAAGATCCTTCTCGCTTGTACTACTGTTGAGCCAAGTATCCCCCATCTTGCAACTGTGCATTTGGTTTCTTTTTTGTAGGTGAAGAACTTGGCATTTATCCCTGTTAAATTTCATTCTGTTGTTTTCTGCCCAGCGCTCCAGCCTATCCAGATCACTTTGAATTCTGTTTCTGTCTTCCAGGGTATTAGCTCTCCCGCCCAATTTTGTCATCTGCAGATTTGATCAGCATTCCCTACACCTCCTCCTCCAAGTCATTAATAAAAATGTTGAAGAGCACTGGGCCCAGGACTGAGCCCTGTGGTACACCACTTGTTACCTCTCCCCAGTTGGAGAAGATCCCATTGATAAGCACTCTTTGAGTCCGATTCTGTAGCCAACTGTGGATCCACCTGGTTGTTGTTTCATCTAGCCCACTTTGAGCTAGTTTGCTCATCAGGATATCATGGGGCACTTGCTGAAAGCTTTGCCGAAGTCGAGGTATATTAAGTCCACAGCATTCCCACAGTCCACAAGGGAGGTGACTTGATCCAAAAATGAGATAAGATTCGTCTGGCAGGATTTGTTTTTGACAAATCCATGTTGGCTTTGAGTAATCACTGCATTGTTTTCAAGGTGCTTACAGACTGATTGCTTTATCATCTGCTCCAGAATTTTCCCAGGACTTGCTATCAGACTGACTGGTCTGTATTTCCCAGGTTCCTCCTTTTTGCAGATAGGGACAACATTAGCTCTCCTCCAACCATCTGGCACTTCACCCATCCTCCATGATTTCTCGAAGATAACAGACAGTGGTTCTGATAGTTCTTCTGCCAGTTCCTTTATTACTCTAGGGTGCAGTTCATCTGGCCCTGGAGATTTGAAATCATTCAAAGTAATTAGGTGTTTCTTGACCATATGTCTATCAATCTCAAGCCGCAATCCTGCCCCTTCAGCCTGTACTTTGCCTTTGCCAGGGGGCTCATAGACCCTCTTTTGGGAGAAGACTGAGCCAAAGTAGGAATTGAGCATTTCTGCCTTTTCCTTATCATCTGTTATCATTTTGCCATCCTTATTTAATAGCTGAACCACCATTTCTTTCCTCTGTCTTTTACTATGAACATATCTGAAGAACGCCTTTCTGTTGCTTTTAACATCCCTGGCTAACCTCAGCTCATTCTCAGCTTTAGCCTTCCTGACACCATCCCTGCAATTCTGTGCTACCTGCCTGTACTCTTCCTTTGTAGCTTTGCCTTCCATCTACTCCCTATATGTGTGCTTTTCTGTTTTCAGGTCATCTCTAAGCTTTTTGTGAAGCCACATTGGCTTCTTCTGTTGTCTTCCACCTTTGCTTGTTGGAATTGTTTGTTTTGTTTGTGCTTTGTTTGTGCTTTGAGAATTTCCTTTTTTAAAAGCTCCCACCTATCTTGGACTCCTTTTCTTGTTAGAGTCTCTTGCCATGGGACCTTACTGATCATTGTTCTGAGTTTATTAAAATCAGCTTTCCTAAAATCCAGGGTACGGGTTTGGCTACACTCGGCTTTTGCTTCCTTTAGAGCCAAGAACTCAAGCATAACATGGTCACTTTCCCCCAGAGTTCCCATAACTGCTACTTTATCCGCTAAGTCATCTCTGTTGGTTAGAATCAAGTCAAGGATAGCCGATCCTCTAGTTCCTTCCTCTACTTTCTGTAGGAGGAAATTATCTGCCACACAAGTCAGGAATCTCTTGGAGGGGCCATGTTTTGCAGAATTTGTCTCCTGACAAATATCGGGGAAATTGAAGTCCCCCATTACTGCCACATCATGCTTCCTTGAAACATTGGCTATTTGCTTTTCAAAAGTTTCATCCTCATCTTCTCCTTGATTGGGTGGCCGGTAGTAGACTCCGACCACCATGTTCCTTTTATTCTTTGCTCCATTTATTTTATCCCAGATGCTCTCGATGGGGTTACCAAGTTCATCCTCCTGTATTATTGACAGTCTCCTGGGAGGTAGACAGATATCAACCTGGGATGCTGAAGTACAATTCATCAAGAGATTCAAATCTAATTCTTGTGGTTTGAACAAGGCAAAGGTGTTTTTTTTAAAAAGTTATACTACATATGTTCCATTGCAATTATGTCAGTTTTACAGTCAACAATGTTTTGTTCTTCCAATAAGTAATGAGTGTCTGCTGAACTCAAACTGGCAGCTGAATTCAGCTTTGTTGCATATTCTCACGCCACTTTTACTGCAGCTCTTCCCAGTTTATTCTAAATAATATGTCTTATTCTAAATAAGATGTCTTTAAATGGAAAAAAAATCTCTTAACTTTAATCTCTTTGTTTTTCGGTGTCCTATTAACTGCTATTAACAGCTAATTGTTTACTTGTTCTGGTACAGCAATTGTAATCTAAACCTATCAATATTGCTGAACTGTTTAATAGTATGTGATGGTTTGATAGCAGGTTACATAAATACAATGGTACTGGCAAATCAAGATACATCTTGGCATTGTGAGGTGTAAGTGTGAATTATTTAACTTCTTAAGGTGCAATCCTATGTATGTTAAGACAGAAAAAAGTCACAACATAAGAGCCATGCTGGATTAGACAAAGGGTCCTTCTAGTCCAGCAGTCTGTTCACACAGCAGCCAACCAGCACCTCATGGGAAACACACAAGCAGGAGTGCAACATCACCCTCCCACCCATGTTCCCCAACAACTGCTGGTACATAGGCATACTGCCTTTGAGACTGGAGGTAGCATATAGCCATCAGGACTAGTAGCCATTGATAGCCTTCTCCTCCAAGAATTCGTCTAACCCCCTTTTAAAGCCACCCAATTTGGTGGCCATCACTATGTCTTGTGGTAGCCAATTCCATAGTTTTAACTATGCACTTTGTGAATAAGTACTTCCTTTTATAATTTCCCATCAATCAGCTTCATGAGATGACCCAAGGTTCTAGTATTGTGAGAGGGAGAAAATTTATTTTATTTATTTATTTATTAAATTTATTAATCGCCCATCTGACTGGTCACCCAGCCACTCTGGGCGATGTACAACCCCCATAAAACAATGTAAAACAATAAAATTTTACCATTTTTTTTTTTTAAATACCCTAACCCACCCCAAATGCCTGCCTGAACAACCACGTTTTTAATGCACGACGGAAGCTCATTAAAGAGGGGGCATGACGGAGTTCCCGAGGGAGGGAGTTCCACAGAGTGTCTCCCTATCCTCTTTCTCCACACCATGCATAGTTTTGTACACCTCTTTCATGTCTCCCCTTACTCAAATTTTCTCCAAGCGAAACAATCCCAGCTGTTGTAACCTTCCCTCATAGTGGAGTTGCTCCAGCCCCTTGATCATTTTAGTGGCCCATTTCTGCACTTTTTCCAACTCTACAATATCCTTTAGCTGTGGTGACAAGAACTGTACGCAGTATTCAAAGTATGGTTGCACCATCGATTTGTATAAGGGCAGTATGATTTGGCAGTTTTATTTTCAATTCCTTTTGTAATTATGCCTAGCATGGAATTTGCCCTTTTCACAGCCGCTGCACACTGTGTTGGCATTTTCATCGAACTGTCCACCACAACCCCAAGATCTCTTTCTTAGTTTGCCATGTTGGTGTTCATTCTCCCAGTTTGGAGAGATCCTTTTGGAGCTCCTTGCAATCCTTTTTTGTTTTAACCACTCTAATTAATTCGGGTGCTGGCTGGGGAATGCTGGATGTAGGACTTTTTTCTGTCTAAACATGCATAGGACTGCACCATTAAGCTACCCTTTAACTTAGGTTAGGAAAAGTATTTCCCCCATCTCTACAACTGCTGACTTGCATAGTTTAATGTTCAGAGTTGCCTTTCAGTTTAGGTAGTTTATAGATTAAGGAAGATGTTTAGCAGTACAGCCTTTCACGAAGGATCAACTACTATTTGCAGACAGAAGTGGCTACCCATTTTCAAGATGTAGTGCAAGTCAAATTCACCGTGTTGAAGTAGATATATCCCAGTTTACTTGTGTACCCTAGTCTTGGTTATGCACCGTGACCTGGTTCACATGTAATAACAAACCATCCGTTAAACAAGCCATGCATTGTTGTGCATGAGTGGGAGAGAACGAGCTGCTTCCTGCGTGCCCACCACTTCCGCTTTTACTGATTGGCTCCTTTGTAGGTTATTGAGTGTGACATCCGAACCCAGACGGATGAGTTGTTTAGAGGCTAAACAACCTAGCAGTTAACCCATGGTTTGTTGTTGGGTTAACCACTTGTTTTAGCCCCTAAACACTGCATTAGTCCAGGTTCAGATGTCATGTTCAGCAACCTATGAAGGAACCAACTGTAGGCTTTTGACTAAAAGCATGCCTGCTCTTTCCCCAACAGCCCATGGTTAGTTTAATCAATGGGCTGTCTACATGAGAACAGGCTCAGTGAAGTGCAACAGTACCAACCTGACTTCTTCACAAACTCAGAGTAGCTATTGATGGGTGTTAATGTTAGCATATATTCTTTTTGTACATTTGAGGCTCTCCCCATGCATCAAAATACATATCCAAAGTACATGCTTCTGATAATTTATAATATGCTTAAACAGAAGGGTGAGCTCCTCTTTAACGCGATGTTAAATCCAAGCACATTGTTGAAAATGTATTACCACGACATGGCTCAGTAAATGTGTATCTGGAACATCTCCCTGGTATCTCTACTTATGGAATCAGGTAGCCCCAGCCATGGACAGGCTCCTCCTACCTCTTGGGATGTACTCCTTAGTTAGGCTGAAGGCTGGAAAATTATTTGAAATACTGAGGAGAAAACTATTTACACAGCTTAAATAGTATTTCAGGCACCTGAACACTACAGCTAAGCCATCATTATCTACTGGATGTGACTATCAAGAATATTCTTTGGGCAGAATCCTATTTGGATAGTCTCCAGCCTTCGAAATCAGAGGATGCCAACTATCCTATGCAGGGCAGCTAGAGCATGGAGGGGATCCTCTCCTCCATGCTCCAGCTGCCCTGCTTTTTTGCCTATCTGAGCACGGCTTCAAGGAGGGAAGTGGTTTAGAGATCCGATAGGAAGCTGCATAAAGCAGCTTCTGCAGCCTCCTCCCCTCCCTGCCCCCGAGACCACCCCCCTTTGCCCGTGCTCCATTTCTGAGCGTGGAAATGGAGCTGGCATGGAGAGAACCATGCCTGCTATGAAGGGGTGGGGAGCGTGGTTTCTGGGCCCTGGCTGCAACCTTGGTTCCGAGAAACTGAACAATCCTATGGCCCTCTAGACAGTGTTGAGTGGTCATAGGATTGGTTCCTAAATGTTTTTTTTTTTTTACTTTTTGCTGATACAAGTGTTTTCTTCTGTCAGAATTTCCAGTCCTTAAAACCAAATGCAAAGTTCAACAGACGTTACTGCTTTACTAAAATATATACTTGAAACTTCACCATCCCTCCTATTTTTGGTAAACTTTTCCTGAGGGAACTACTGAAAGCCATGCCCCCACCATAATGGGAAGCCTACATTTCTTTCCTGGTATACACAATACCGTAATAACTGAACTAGAGCAGGAAAATCTCTGGGTAGTTCTAGGGGCAGACATAGGATTATATACCATACACAGAAAGTACACATATTCTGCATTAATCCAGAATTAAGTATAATCTCCACATTCTGCAGCATATTGACTAGGAGAAATTAAATTCCTACTTGATCCCCTATTATTTAGCCACTGTTACTGCAAGAAAAGGGGGCAACTAATCGAGCTGTAGAGCGCAATCGTACATTTAGACAGAAGAAAAGTCCTACAACTCCCAGCAGTTAGCGATCTTCAGTATGCAACTAGTTTGAATTAGTGCGGCTGTTAAACAATTAAATTTCACAGCACAATCTTATGCATATTTACTCAACAGTGAATTCCACAGTGTTTAACAGGTCTTTCTCCCTGGTAAGCGTTCACAGGATTGCAGTCTATTACCTGTATGAGTGTTAGTTGAATAACCATAACTTTACACATAAATAACACTTCTAATAAAAAGAGTTTCTTGACGGATGATGCATGCATCACAGTAGGCACCATCTTAGAAGAGGCATTCTCTCGTGGAGAGGCACGTGCGTGTGAGTGTGGAATGCGTCTTCTAAGATGGCTACCGCTCGCAGCTTTGTAAATTTTTGTAGCAAGGGTGCAATCCTATGCACGTTTAGACAGAAAAAAAGCCCTACAACTCCCAGTATGCCCCACCCAGTAATGCATGCTGGGAGTTGCAGGACTCTTTTTCTGTCTAAACGTACACAAGGTTGAGCCTTAGGCCTGTTTTTTCTTTCATAGTCCACAGCCCGATTAATCGGGAACACCCCTCGATTAATCGAAGTTGGATTAATCGACTAAAGAGCCTTCTTTAGTCGATTAATCCAACTCATCACACGCCCCGCCCTAGTTCGAATACTTCCCAGCGTTCGCGGGATAAACCCGAAGCGCGCTGCGCTCTGCTCCGCTCAGCCTCGCTCCGGACTTCTCTACACCGGCAAATAAGTCGCCTGTGATCGGCACCGAAGCAACTTAATCACCGGGCCGGAGGAGAAGGGAGGAACCGGATCCCTCACGGCTCTCGGCGAAGGAAGGGAGACATACGACCTTCTTCTTCTTCTCCCTCGCCGGCAGCCCCCTTCCTCCACGCCCCGCGCTCCCTAGCCGGCCAGCCGCCTCTGTAGGGTCGCCGTCCTCGCCGAACCGCCTCACAACAATACCGAGGGGCCCATGACAGGCGCCAGCCGGCCCGCCCGCCCAACTGCGCCACTCGCAGCAGCTGCTGCGCGAGAGCCGCCGGGCGGCGGCAGCCCCGTCCCCTTTCCAGACCTCGCTCTGCCATTGGCGGCTGCCGCTGTCTTTCCAGCCGCGGCGCCGTTTCTATTGGGAGGAGGGAGGGAGGGAGGGAGAGCGAGCGTGCGGGCAGGCAGCGTCCCGCCTCCCGCCTCCCGCCTCCCGCCTCCCCTCAGCCTCGTCCCGGCTCTCTCCGGCGGCCAGCGCTGGGAGGTAAATAGAAGCAGGATCTCAAAATGGCGGAGCCAGCGAGTCCCGTACGCGGAGCGACGGTGGCGCCGCCGCCGGAGCCCTTCGCTTCGAGCCTGGTGGCGGACCCCAGAGCCGCGCAGCGCGGCTTCCAGCCGGCCGCCAAGCGCGTGAAAGGGGAAGAGCGGGGCCTCAAAGGCCCGAAGCGCGTCAACGGCGAGGGCGGCGGCGGCAATAGGCCGGCGCCGCAGCCGCCGCACGTACCAGTGGCGCCAAGCCCGGTAGGTCACGGGAGCCCTGCCGTGTGGAGCCTCGCAGCGTTTCCTTCGGGAGCCGGCGGCGGCACCACCACCACCACCGGCGGCGGCGGGTCACTCGTTTTCCCGCCTCAGTTGCCCCACCAGTTGCCGCCGCCGCCGCCCTCCCCCCGCCCCCACCAGTGCTCGGCCGCAGGCGGTGATGGAGGCGGCGGCGGCAAGAGCAAGAGGCCCAAGGAGAAACGCGACAAGGAGAAGAGGAAGCCGCCGCCGGCGCAGGCGATGGGGGGAGTAGGCGGCGGCGGCGGCGGCCTGAGCGCGGCTGGTCGCGGGGAGAACGGCGACGCGAAGATGTTGCTCCAGCAGCCGCAGCACCACCGCCGCCATCACCGCCGCCGCCCGGAAGGTGAGTGGCGCGACCCTTCTGGGGTCAGCGGCGGGCCCCCGCCTCGGCGATCGGGGCAGTAGAAGTGCGGGGAGGGGTGCCGAGCGGAAAGCGGGGGGTGGCAGGGCTGGCGGGGAAACGGCCTGCCCGCGTCGCTGGCGCCTTGGGGCTCCCCGGAGGGCCGCCGCGCGGGGAAGGGGGCAGGAAATGGATGTTCTCCGCCGCGGGTCCGCAGCCGGAATGGCTGCCTGGCCGCACAGGGAATGAGCGTTGGCTCACTCGCCGCGTCTCGCTCGTGGGTGGTTGTCCCTAGACCATAATCTCCAGGGCTGCCTTATCCTCCTGTGATTGCTAGGGCCACATCTGGGAATGATTTAAGGCCGGCAGACCCCAGTGCTATCGGCTGGAGGGGGTGGCGTGGCGGCAATGGTGTAGACGTAGACAGGGCGGCAACAGGAGCGCGGTCTCGCGGCTCCTGTCAAAAAGGGGGTGTGGAAACGGCTGTTGCCTTAGGTGAAACCCGCCAGAGGCCTTAGGTTTTCAGACCTGTTAGGGAAATAAGGGTGCCTTGTAGTGGATGGCGAAGATCCAGCCCGGTATCTAACAACAAAATCGCCTTCTTCCGTTGTAATGCAGTTACAATGCAAACTTCAGCCGGGCATAAATATCCACCTCCTTGTGCGCGTGAAAGGCGTAATGGGGTTAATTTTGATAGATTGTGTCCAGAGGTAGATGCAGATGTGCCTCTGAAGATGGGCATTCCAACCGTACGTACAGCCGTGTAAATTATTTCAACATTTAATGATGTGCCTAAATTTAATACGTTACTTTGGTCTTCAAAATGACTGGCTTGTTATAGCAAACTTACAAGGGTTCAACTGTCGCACAGTTGCTTAGAGATTAAAGAAGTGTTGTAAACTTGATTTGAACCCAGAGTGTTTTTAAAAGTCCTAATAGAATGATCATACAAAAGATGTTCAATATGAACTTTAGGCACAATCCTATCTAATGTCAATATGTGGCTGAGCTGCATAGGATGCAGATGGAACTTGCCTCCAAATAATTGTGCATAAAATTCGACCTGATTGGAGTTGCCAGGGATTCAACATAACTAGTCTCCACTTGTCGTTGATGCAGCTGGTAATTCTGCTTTTTACACCGATATAGGGAACTTACTCAGACCCACTGAACCTGTATAACTGAACCTTATATAGGCCTCAAGTGGGAAGAAATGGGATGTGGTAGGGAAAGTGTTAAATTGGCAGGATTGGTAATCTATCTTGAACTTGTGGAAAGGCTGAAATTCAAAACCAGGAGTGATGTTAAGGGATGGCCCCATAGCGCAATTAAAAAAAGAAAAAGCATGCATACTCTTCTGTATATGTACAGCTGGCATATACAAATACACCAAATACGCCCCCATAACCAAACAGTTATTGTTGAATAGAATGGCATCTGGACAGGTTGGTACATCTGATGCCAACCAGCTTATGCAGGTGCAAGCAAGGATTTAGTGGCAGCCATCTTAGCTGGAGTATAGAATGAGCTGCGTTTCTCAGGCAGTAGCATTCAGCATGTTAGGAAGTGTTAATTGCATTGCTTCAAGGAACCTGTATTAGTTTCAGAATAGTGCTAAGCTGATACGGGTAAATTTCAACTATGAATAGTTTGTGATGCTTAGTATTTCAAAGTTGTACAACAGCTTGCCCCTATTGATTCAAAGGGACTGCATTGGTCTATGGAATTTCTGGATTGTATTAAAAGATTTACAGCGCTGAGTAAAAACATTTACTCAGAAATATGCCCCAGAGAGTCAGTGGGCTTTACTCTTTAAGAATACATTGGATTGTGGCCTTAGATGCTTCACTTCATTGAAAGTTAATTATGGTGGGCTGTGGAGTTCTCATATCCTTAAATCTTCATCCAAATATTTGTGTAAGCCTATAGATTTGACTCTGAGGGAAATCGTTGTCTGATTAGATGCGTCTTCCAAGTCCTGTTGAAAATAGTTTCTGATCATGTTATTAGAAACTCCACAGTACTGGAGCTGTGTTCAGTGGCAAGATATCTGTCACAGATAAAGGCTACATAAACTGGAATAAGTACTTGAGAGCCAAAGTAAATGTGATGGGGCAGCCATGTTTATTTATTAATATGTCTGGCTCCTACATGCAATAAGCAGGGGACGGGCAGTCTTATTTGTTTATATGAAATGAAGTGTATGGATGAGGGGAGTGATACTGTCCTCATTTCCTCTTATATCACTGCATTTCTGAAGCACTGTTTTCACAGCCCGTAACTGCTACTGGAAGGGAGCCAGGTTTGGGAGAAAAATGCTTGAAATACTAGAGTGCAGCAAAGTATGATGGAGAAGGCTTCAGCTCCCCTCACCTGCACGTTCCTTTCATGAAAAAAACAGACACTACCACCCTGCTGTTGCATTGTGTGTGAAATGGGCAGACATGTGAATAAAAGCCACATGGCTGCCCTATCGCATCTAATGTGGCACAGAGATTTCAGATGTAAAACTATGTAGTTACTTGCCCTTTTCAGCCACTGCTTGACTTCACATTTGTTTTCAATATGCAACAGTAAACCATTCACTCTTGTAACATATCCAGAATGCATTTATATTTTTAGGGCTGTAGCTGTCAATTGTGAATATATTGTAAAAGCTAGTTTTAAGTCCCCTTTAAGACTTCATTTAGCAGCATTACATTATTTAGGGTGGCTAAAACAAAAAAGGATTGTGAATAGCTGCAAAAGGATCTCTGAAAACGGGGAGAATGGGTATTAAAGTGGTAAATGTTCAAGGTAGGCAAGTGTAAAGTAATGCACCTTGGGGCAAAAATGCCTAACTTCACATATAGGCCAATGGGGTCTGAGCTGGTGGTGACAAACTGAGGAACAAATTTTGAGGTTGTGGTGGATAGCTTGATGAAAATGTCAACCCAGTGTGCAGTTGCTGTGAAAAAGGAAAATTCAATTTTTGGGATCATTGGGAAATGAATCAAAATAAAACTTACACTATCAGAAAGCCCTTATACAAAGTGATCTGTGATCTGTGGTGTGATCACGCTTGGAATACTGCATACAATTCTGGTCATTGCCCCTCAAAAAGACTATTGTAGAGATAGAAAAGGTGCAGAACATGGCAACGAAAAATTTTGAGGAGCTGGAGCAACTCCCTTTTGTGAAAAGCTTACTCATGAGTCCCTTATGAGGCATTTTAACTTCAAAAAAAATGTGAATAAAAGGGGCCATGATAACAAGAGACTGTCAAGTGGGTAGGGAGTTTTTCTCCCTCTTATAATATAGAACCCAGGATCATTCAATGAAGCTGAGTGGTGGGAATTTCAGGACAGATAAAAGGAAGTACTTCTTTACACAGCACATACATGAACTATGGAATTTGCTACTAGAAATGTAGTGATGGCCTCTTAAGTTGGACAGCTTTAAAACAAAATTAAACAAATTCATGGAGTATAATGCTAACAATGGCTGCTAATCATGATGTCTATATATTATCTCCAGTATCTGAGACAGTATGCCTCTGTATGCCAGTTGCTTGGGAAGACAAGCTGGGGATGCTATTGCATTCACGTCCTGCTTGTAGGATTCTAATAGACATCTTGTTGGCTCCTGTGCCAACAGAATGCTGGGCTAGATAGGTCCTTGGTACATTCAGTGTTTCTCTGATTTTGTTAAAACTGTTTCAGCAGAATTAGCTTTAAGAACAATTCCAGACAGTGTAAATGTTTGAGAACTTGTGAGGAAATGAGATAGGAGGAATAATTTCTCTTTTTAACAGCCAGACTAGAGAATTTTTAAAGCATGTTGCAGGTTCTTCAAGCCTGTAGCATGGGTAAGTATTACTTCCAGGTAAGCACAAGGAAATGCTTGTAAAATGGAAAATATTTTATTCTCTCTGCCTAAAAATGACAGTAAGAGGAATCAGTATACAACAGTTGACAAAAGTATGTGTAGGTATTCATCTAGTAAAAAAATAATAATTACAAGGCTGATCTGCTAATCACACCAATATGAAAAGTGGTATTCTAAGCAGGATTAAAATTTCTAATCAATGCAGTGTTTTCAGAGTTTTCATATTGATTTATAACTTAATAGTTTGTAGTTAGTGTGGTATAGTAGATTGTGTCAGACTTGGTCTGTAGGCTTAAATTTCTGCTCATCCATGAAGTTCACTTGGTGACCTTGAGGCAGTCATTATTTCTCAGCCTAATCTACTTCTTAAGAGTTGTGAGAATATAAAGGGAATGTGTATGGATGGGGAAAGGGAACGTCGTGTATGTCATTCTAAGGCAGCCTTCCCCAACCTGGGGCCCTCCAGAAGTTTTCCACCTCAGCTATCATTAAACCCTAGCCAGCATGGCCAGAAATGCTGGGAGATGTAGTCCAAAACATCTGGAGGAAACCAGGTTGGGGAAGGTAGCTCTATGGTATTTGTAAGAAGAGTGGAATAAAATGTGAAAAATGGTTACAATGTTTAGGCATTTCAATATCTGTACTTTTAGGACTGGGAACAAAAACTTTCTGAAAGATACTAGTTTATCTTGGTGATAGTGACACCTGACCAAACAATCTGGACAGCGTTATGCCTTTTCTGGATAGACTGCACAGTCCAAATGACTTGTGCTTTCAAGTGCTAACATAACCAGACCTCCTTTTCTTCCCATGGTGGTTTCATGACTGATTTCCCCAGTGTCTGAACACTAAATACACTTCCAAATAGAGATATAAACGTGCTTTATACTAGGGAATGTTGATGCTGGAGGGTGGACAAGGGCCTGGCTCTTGTAAGCATACTTCTTCCAGTTCTCTAAGCCTGGGCGTACAGCCTCAGGAACTCAAAATTGGAGAATAGCATAAGGGCTAGGCTGCTGCTTCAGAATCTTCAGACTTCCTTCTCCTGTCTTGCCGAGCAGGTAGAAGGTGCCTGGTGCCATGGTAAGAATGGAGAGGGGGTTGCTCTTTGACTCCACCAATTAGTCTGTTGCTGCTTGACTTGTTAGGAAATTTGTAAAAATCCCTTGTTGCATCTAACTGGCCAGCACCAAATGCTTCACATGAAGGTTCCGTAAACCATCAACTGAGAAAAGTTGAGCTAAAGCTTAAATTGCTTGGTATTGGTAAATTGGTTTTCCCAATAGAACCTTTCAGAATCCTTTTCAAGAAAATTGTTATGTTATATAGCTTTACTAATTCAGAAACAAGGAAACATAATTAAAATCCATATAATTGGAAAAGGTGAACTTAATACAAACAGCCAGCTATAACTTTTTTTTTTCTGTGAGCTTCACTTGTGCATGAATTTTGTCATACTACAGATGTATCATAAGATTGAAATGTAGCTAATAGGCAAGGTTACGCTCTAATTTAGTTGAATTTCTATTTTCATGTTGCCAGTGTCATGGTTGTCAACTTTAAGATTATCTGAACAATTCTGTAGCACTTAATGTGAAGAATGGCTTATACTTGAAGTCCAAACTCTGCTATCTCTGTATATGAGTGTTCAACAAAAAATGTTCTAGGTTACTGGGGGAGCTAACATGAATTTTCCCCCAATCTGGGCTGTAAGTCTCTGGTTTTTACCTCTTCCCTTTCAATGAGGTACAGGCAAGGGCTGGGATTAATAGTGTTGGGTTGAAAGCACAGGAGGATGAATGCTTCTCTGCATTGTAATGTCCATTTTTTTCTCATTTCACACTGGTGTTCTGAACTTGAGTAAACTAATGACTGACCTACGAAAACAAAAGGGTTCTGAAGCTTGAGGAGTTTCCCTGCTGTTACCCAGTGAACATGAAAAGCACTGATGACTTGTGTGGATATTGTACATGTACTTGACTGTAGGCCTAACTTTTTGTTTTATATCCATATATATTTAGCATGAAACTAGGTTCATGTTTTTAACATTTGTATGATCACTTATGGGAGAAGCTTAATATTTACAGGAGCCATATAAATGCACAGTCTGTACCTGCAACATAGGCCATGCATTTAGGATGATATAAAGTTTATTAATAAGTTGGTGGTGACATAACATGGGTAGAGCTTTGTGTTTTGAAACTATGATTTAAAAACTCATTGTCTTACCCTTTTGTTTTGGTGATTTAATCATTACTGGTTATAATATTATAAATAAGTAGTGTAAATGGCCTCGTAGGCCCGTTCCAACCCTATTACACTGTTCTATGATGGCATACCTTTATGCAGCTCTAACAGCTTACACAATCTGTATTGATTTTTATGTTATTTCTTTCTGCTGCCATGCCAGCAGATAACCTTTTTAATTTCTCCAGGGCTTGAACTATCTTGGAATATTTATATAAGACACTCGAAAACATACAAAAAATCTTACTGCTTCATACTTTTACTAAAAGAGGCGAAGTACTGACTAGTAAATATACAGTCAGGGCCAGAAATATCGGAACAAGGACAACTGTTTTGGCAGTTGGCCTCTGCACACCACCACATTGAAGTTGAAAGGAAACACACCCAGATGGGAGCGAAGTCAGGACTTTCAGCTGTAATTCAAGGGGGTTGACAAAAGTGGGGCACTAACCATTCAGGAAGTACAGCCAGTGGCATACACACCACTGGTGGCTCATAAGTAATGGAACAAACCAACATCATTTCAAACTTAAGGATCGTCTTTAATACCTGGATGAAAATCCTTTGCAGTCAATGACTGCCTGAAGTCTGGAACCCATGGACATGACCAAATGCTGAGTTTCCTCCCTCGAGATGCTTTGCCAGGCCTTCGCTGAAGCTGCCTTCAGCTGCTGCTTGTTTGTGGGTCTTTCTGCCTTCAGTCTTGTCTTCAGTAAGTGAAAAGCATACTCTATTGGGTTGAGATCAGGTGACTGACTTGGCCATTGAAGAACATCCCACTTCTTTGCCTTGAGAAGCTCTTGGGTAGCTTTTGCTGTATGTTTTGGGTCATTACCCATCTGCAATATGAAGCGGCGTCCTATCAGTTTGGCAGCATTCAGCTGACTTTGAGCAGAGAGTGTAGCCCTCTACACTTCAGAATTCATCCTGCTGCTTTGATCAGCAGTCAGGTCATCAATAAACACCAGTGACCCAGCTCCATTGGCAGCCATACATGCCCATGCCATAACACTGCCTCCACCATGTTTGACAAATGATGTGGTATGCTTTGGATCCTGAGCTGTTCCTTTCCTTCTCCATACTTTTCTCTTCCCATCATTGTGGTACAAGTTAATCTCGGTTTCACCAGTCCAAAGAATCTTATTCCAGAACTGGGCAGGCTTTTTAGGCCAGGCTAATCTGGCATGTCTGTTCTTGAGCATTACCAGTGGTTTGCACCTTGTTGTGAAGCCTCTGTATTTACATTTATAAAGCCGTCTCTTGACTGTAGATGTTGACAATGACATGCCTACCTCCGCAAGAGCGTTCTTGACCTGGCTAGATGTTGTGAAAGGGTTCCTCTTTACCATGAGCAGAATTCTACGGTCATCCACTTTAGATGTCTTCCATGGTCTTCCAGGCCTTTTGCTGTTGCTGAGCTTGCTAGTTAATTCCTTCTTTTTCACGATGTTCCAAACTGTTGTATTGGCCACTCCCACTTTTTTTGCTATCTCTCTGATGGGTTTATGTTTTTTCTTCTGCCTAATGATGGCCTCCTTCACTCGCATGGACACCTCTTTGGACCTCGTGTTGGGAGTTCCATTGAACAGCTACCAAATGCAAATGTAACACTCAGAACCACCTCCAGGCCTTTTATCTGCTTGATTGGTCATGGGGTACCCAGGAAACAGGCCACACCTGGCCATGCAGCTGTTTGTCAGCCATTCATTCCGTTACTTATGAGCCACCAATGACGAGGGTGTGTGTATGCCACTGGCTGTCCTTCCTGAATGGTTAGTGCCCCACTTTTGTCAAACCCCTTGAATTACAGCTGAAAGACCTGACTTCGCTCCTATCTGGGTGTGTTTCCTTTCAACTTCAATGTGGTGGTGTACGGAGGCCAACTGCCAAAACAGTTATCCTTGTTCCGATATTTCTGGCCCTGACTGTACATTTAGGTGTCACTTTTTCAGATTTGATATGGAATTTTTGTCATGAATACTGTTTTCTGAAGTGGCACAGAGCAAAAATATTTGCTAAAGAGATGACATGTTAATAAAGGACACTGAAATTGTGCAAAGTGAAACTACAGCTGCAATCCTATACACACTGCCTTGGGATACAATGGTGTAACTGAGTAAACAAGCACAGGATTGCAGTTGAAATCGTATGCATACAGTCAATGGTTTGGTATATTTTTTCAAATGTGAGGGTAATCTGAGTTATATTACCCCCACCTTTTTTAATACACTAAGCCATAGACTATATGCACAAGAATTACACAGTAATCCTCTGCATGTTTACTCAAAAGTAAGTGTATTACGTAACATTATTACACAGCAAAATTTACTTCTTTGTATCAGTTAGATAAAATACTGAAAGCAGGCCAAGAATTTGTGAGTATTGCTGATATACTATGGTTTTAAAAACAAGCTATAAAGAAAAACGCTTGGTCTCGGTTATAAGACCTTTAGTTGATATAATATAAATTATATATTAGCCCTGGTTTATCCCCATTAACATCAGTATTTCATAATGAACAGACATTTGGCAATATGCAGCACTGCTACTCCACTTGTGCTGTTGGCATATTGCTAGAGGTTGCTTGCAGTAGTGGTATGTCAGTAGCGTAAGTGCAACAGCAGTGTTAGATACTGCCCATAAAGTTTGGTGTCTAATTTGGGTGATTTTACTACATGGAAATAAACAGAGTTCAAGATCTAATGTCTGATAGCCATGTTAGTTCATATAATGAACTCAGTAGTTATACTGGAAGGCCATCTATATTTCCATTTTTTAAAGTTAGATACATAACACAACTTCTTAAATATTCTAAAATAAGTGTAAAGTCAACATGTGAAACATGGAGAACCAGATATTTTTCATATAATCTTATTAGTTAAATTTATAGTTTCTTAAATTTATAGTCATTTTATCAAATACCTTTTTTGTTGAAAAATACAAAAGACAAAATGGGCCAAGGTCTAAATGTAACATAAAGAATGGGCATGGATTTTTAAATATATAGCAGCAAATTTGCTCAACAGTAACTTAAAGGACAATCTCTTTAAAACAATTTGTCAGTGGTATTTAACTCTACATATACTGACTACTCTTTACTCAAATGTATCGGACATTTGGAGGAGATGTCGGTCTTTCTCCCATTTATTATTATTTTTTTTACATGTCTTTTGGCTTTGTCCAAAACTTAAGGAATATTGGAAAGATATAATAGGTTAAATCCAAACATAGGGTACTTCCAGATAGAGGGCTCCTAACATTACCAGTCAGTAGGCATTGTGCATCTATTACCTCTTTTCTTCATTAATAGATTTTCTGCAGTAAGTGAAAAGATAGGAGAACTTGTGGGAAAATACAGGAGGGTTATGAGTAGAAGATGCCATTGTCTTGACCCCACCCCCATAAAATTCTGTGAATGAGGCAGGAGGATAGCATGATAAAGCCTGTCTGGAAGCATTCTTACTCATACTTAGAATAGACCCATTGAAATCAAATTATGACTAAGTCTAGATCCACCTCCCTGTCTATAAGAAAATTATGAGTATCTGCTACCTGACTTCTAAAATAATTCTAAGTTATCTAAGTCAGGATGTAGAACTAGTAGATTTACAATTAATCCTTAGTTTATTTATAGCTGGGAAAATATGTATTGCTAAATGTAGGAAAATACATTCTATGACGGATTGATTTAAGATTTGGCAAATGAGTTTTCTTGGTAATTCAAGTTTCTTGTGTTGAAACTGATATATTTGGTAAACAAGCATGCAGGCAAACTGGTTGCTATAACAATTAAACACACTGGTTTGCAATTAAATAAGTATTCATTCAATATAGGAGCATAATTCAAAACCTTTGATCATGCAGCCAACATGCCTTTTGCTCTGCCAAACTGTATTTGCTTAGACAAATCTGTTTTGGTTTTCTGTACACTTACTAAGATCACTTATTTGGAATTGCATCCTGATAATTTTTTGTTTACTTGAAAATAAGTGTTCTGAATTTTTCAGAAGCAAGGGCAAAATTATGTTTCTACATAAGATGGAAAGAATCTTAGTGCTCTTGGTTGTCACATATGTTCATAATAGGAGGTAAATGTTTTACAGCATTTATTGACTTAAAATCCACCTTTGATTCCATCTCTCGCGAATGTCTGTGGTGCAAATTGGAGCAATATTCTATTGATAAACGGTTACTGTTTTTGATACATACATTGTACTATAATACATCTGCACAGGTATGATGTAGTAATGTTGGCCATCTCTCAAAGGACATTGCCTCTACCCCCAGAGTTAGGCAAGGGTGTGTTCTTGCCCCTATTTAATTTATATTTGGCTGACCTTCCCTCTGTGTTAGGCTCATTACCTTCCCATCCACCTAAGCTTGGATCCACAAAGGTCTTTGTCATTTTGCATGCTGACGATGCAGTTCTGATTTCTCAGACATGCTTGGGCCTTCAGAGATTGCTGATTGGGTTTGTTGATAACTGTCAGAAAAACTTTCTAAATCTAAAGTTTTGGCCTTTTCAAATAGGAAGGTTAGGTACTCCTGGACTCTGAATAATAACAGATTTGAGCAAGTAGATACATATAAATATCTAGGTATCTGGTTTTATGAAACTGTAAATTGGAGGGTGCAGGGGAAATCTGTTAAGGCCAAAGCTGAACAAAATGTGAATACTATAGTCCGTTTTTTCTTTACTAAAGGTGGAAAACACATTCCATCCGCCATCCGGGTTTATAAAGCTAAAATTGTCTCTCAGACACTCTTTGGGGCAACAGTTTGGTTTCCAACTGCTAAATGCTCTCTAGAAGGTATACAGTCTTATTTTCTCAGCTCTATATTTGGTGTGCCCAGGTGTGTTTTGGGTGCTGTTCTTAATCTGGAGGCTGGCCTTAATTCTTTGAAGTGTCTGGCGTGGACATATTCCATTCATTTCTGGCTCTGTTGCTGCCTTGTGCTCCCTTCCACCTCCTTTGCATCTTTGGCAGTAACTGATTCCTGTGCATCACTTTGGAGAAAGGAAGTGGTGCAGAAAGTTAATTCAATAGGGCTTTCTTATTTACTATCTTTGGACTGGAATAGCGCAGAATTTCTAGTTAAACAGAGGTTGTGAGATATTGACCTCCAGGAACTCCATTGTGTGCCACAGGGCCTGTGTTCCCCCAGATTTTGGCGTTTGCCAGGCTCCTTCTTCAAAGACTTATTTAAACTGGCTGTCAATTCCTAAATCTAGGAAAGCATTCTTTTTGGCCCAGCTTAATGTTTCACCCTCTGAACTCTTAGCTAGAAGATATTCCAAAACACCTGTAAATGGGAGATGCTGCCTTTGTGACTGTGTTGAAGTGGAATCTGTAATACATGTTCTGTTTAATTGCAGGGGTCAGAGATGCCCTGATACTTCCAGTTAATCTTTTCCGGTTGGTCTTTAGAATCTCTTATGTGTACCTTACTCGAAGGATCCAACAGATTAAATCACCGAGAAAGTTGCTAAATGTTTGGATGTTGCTATTTTAACTAGATCCTCTGTGGCACTTAATTTTATGATGTAGATCAATATATTTTATTGTTATGTACTTTTGTATCTTTTGCTGGTGGTCAGTTGACCATAAATAAAGGATTCATTCATTCATTCTTTCATTCATAATAATAGAACTGATTGCAGAGTTCAGGTGGTTGGAGTGCATAAATCAGATTGCAAGATTACCCAGATATGCACAAATAAACACAAAGGTAGCTGTGTTGATGGTAAGGGAAATTCTAAAATCTGTATTAGTGTAATGACTTTACCAGGCCAACCAAATTTTGCTATCTATTTATTTTTACATTTCTAATCTGCTCAATGAAACCTGTACGAGGGTCAAGAAGCAACAGTAAGAACCAGACATGGAACAACCAATTGGTTCAAAATTGGGAAAGGAGTACGACAAGGCTGCATATTGTCACCCTGCTTATTTAACTTATATGCAGAGTACATCATGAGAAATGCCGGGTTGGATGAATCAGAGGTCGGAATTAAGATTGCCGGGAGAATTATCAACAACCTCCGATATGCAGACGATACCACCCTAATGGCAGAAAGCGAAGAGGATCTCAAGAGCCTCTTGTTGAGGGTGAAAGAGGAGAGTGCAAAAGCTGGTTTGAAACTCAACATTAAAAAAACGAAGATCATGGCATCTGGCCCTATCACTTCCTGGCATATAGAAGGGGAAGAAATGGAAGCAGTGACAGATTTTACTTTCTTGGGCTCCAAGATCACCGCAGACGGTGACTGTAGCCATGAAATTAAAAGACGCTTGCTCCTTGGGAGGAAAGCTATGGCCAACCTAGACAGCATAGTAAGAAGCAGAGACATCACCTTGCCGACAAAGGTCCGTCTAATCAATGCTATGGTTTTCCCAGTAGTAATGTATGGCTGTGAGAGCTGGACTATAAGGAAGGCTGAGCGCCGAAGAATTGATGCTTTCGAACTGTGGTGCTGGAGAAGACTCTTACGAGTCCCCTGGACTGCAAGGAGGTCAAATCAGTCCATCCTAAAGGAAATCAACCCTGAGTGCTCATTGGAAGGACAGATACTGAAGCTGAAGCTCCAATATTTTGGCCACCTAATGCGAAGAGAAAACTCCCTGGAAAAGACCCTGATGCTGGGAAAGACTGAAGGCAAAAGGAGAAGGGGACGGCAGAGGATGAGATGGCTAGATAGCATCACGGATGCAATGAATATGAACTTGAGCACGCTCCGGGAGAGAGCGCAGGACAGGAAGGCCTGGCGTGCTATGGTCCATGGGGTCACGAAGAGTCGGACACGACTGAACGACTGAACAACAACAATCTGCTCAATAACCAATGTTCTCTGGGTGGATTACAAAGAGTTAGCCTAATAGAGGTATTGTACTGATATGGATTTCAGATAGGCACAGTTAATGATCCTGCTCAGATAAATAGTAGACTCCTGGATTCTATGCCTTTTGAGCAATTTAATGTTTTCTCAGTGCTTTCTGATACATTTACCTGGGAAAAAGCATCAGCATGCTTGAACTGCAGTGGAGGTCCCCCTCTCCCTTTCTTCTCTTGGAGAATTTAGAATTAGGGACAAGGTGCTCCATTTGAATGAAGTTGTTGTTCTGTGCTATATTGCCAGAAAGTTGTTTATTCTAAAAATTGTTGTCTAAGGTGTTTCTTTTCACTGTAGAAATTTGGCGATTTTATATAATTTAGAAGAAACTGATAAAA
This sequence comes from Heloderma suspectum, assembly GCF_057233095.1. NCBI lineage: Eukaryota > Metazoa > Chordata > Lepidosauria > Squamata > Helodermatidae > Heloderma > Heloderma suspectum. The sequence goes on from NC_139464.1 coordinate 106,851,758, forward strand.
CTAACACTCCTGAGGTTTCTAAAAACATGTCTTAATCATGTCAGTCGTTCTTTTTTTGCAGTAGACCAGTAATCTTCTAATTTGAAGTTCATGATTTTTTTTGGCATTAAGTGCATTCACAATGCTGCCTCTTAATTTTTACGTGGTGGTAGAATATGAGCAATCAGATGTTAGTACATTGTTCTGCCCTTCTGGTTATTAGACTGCTGCCGCCACCTTTGCCTCTTCATTTTGGGGAACTAGCTCACCACAGTGGGTTGCCTGAGAGAAAAAGAGATTGCACCACTTACGTCTTTAGCACTGGGTCACTCCCCCCCCCCCCTGTTGCGGAACAGGTGATAGTAATAGTGAAAGCAAGGCAAATAATTAAGGAAAGAAAGTATCCCACAGATGAGTACCTGAGATGGAAGCAGTGCAACCTCCTGTCCAGCTGTAAATTAGTTTACTTGGAATTAATACTTTCCTATCTTGTGTCTCTGAAACTTCTTCTATGGAACAATGGAATGTATACTGTTACACATCTTGCTGTGCTAAGCATCTGACTTCTTGGGATGAAGTTCTTAACTGAGAGAGTAGAAATTACATTGTATTTAAGATGAATACAAATGGTCATATAACTGTAGATTTAGAAGCTGTGCATTTTATCCAATAACCCTAAAAAAATAAACACAAATGTATCCTAGGGTGGTAAAATACTCCACAATCTCAAATGTGTCTGTAGTGTCATAAGAAGTGTGTTTTAAACTCAAAATAAGAGAAATATTAGAAAAGTAAAAATGGACAAGGTAAAGCTTTAGGCAAAATGTTATTGTCACTGAAACTAATATTTTTTGGTTGTGTGAGGTTTTCTGCCCCCATAACAAATCTGACTCTGGTGAGGTAAATGTTTCCCCAATGAAATGTCATAGCTTGTGCCATCCTACTGACATGTAGCGTATTTAAGCCTGCTTCGCTAGATCAATGTTCTTTGGAAAAACTTGTGGGACATTTTTATATCCCAGTACATTGCTTGTGTTTGGGAGATAAAGACACCCCATGGCAAAATCAATAGATTATTTAGGTAATTTATGCCCCAGGCATGAAAGAAAACAGTAAGTAAATTTGGGAACATTGTGCAAGTGCACAACAGTGTTACAGGAGGACTGTGTTGTAGGTCTTTTTCCTTTGTAAATTCTGCAATGTAAAATGCACTTGGGGTAAGCTTGCCATCCTGTCTTAGTGGATGAGGATTTAAGAAGATGGCAGATGAAGCTATGGACTGTATGTCTAACCCTTAAAGTTAGGGTTAGAGGAAGGCTTTGCTTGCTGCAATGATCGAGAACAAACTGTAATTTTAATGCTAATGTTGTTCTGTCTGCATACATCATATGTGAGAGTCAAGGATTAGAGAACTAGAATAGCCGAGTACAATGAGATATAGAACTTTATTAAGTGTATTTACTGCTAACCTGGGAAATGCCCCTGGGATGGTTTAGAATCATAAACAATATAAACAATAAAATAACTAAGGGAGCAGTCCTATTGCCACTGGGCAGTGTCCGGGGGACATAGAAACTTTTCGTTTTCTGGTTTTTGAGGTCAGAACCAGGGCTCCAGCCTCGGAGCCCAGAAACTACGCTCCCCTCCCCCTCATAGGTGGCGCGGTTCTCTTCGTGTTGGCTACATCTCCGCATTCGGAAACAGAGGGTGGAGATGGGGAAAAGTGGGCAGTCCTGGTGGAGGTGACTGCAGAATCCATGTCCTCCTGCTCTGAAGATCTTCGGCTAGGCAGGCAATTTTGCCTGTCTAGCCAAAAATGCAGGGCAGCCAGAGCACAGAGGCAACAATTGCCTCTGTGTTCTGGCTGCCCTGCATTGGATAGTTGTCAGCCTCTGAGTTTGGAGGCTGGTGACTGCCTGGATAGGATTTTGCTCTAAAACAATAATACAACAATGTAGATATCAACATCATAAAATATGAAAACATTAAAGACATTAAAAGTATTAAAGGGTCAGCAGTAAAGTTAATAAAGCAACAGATTAAAGATTAGACACTGTTGGAAGAGGATGGTCTTAAACTGGTGTCTAAATATATACAGTGAATATGCCAGGCGGATTTCCCTGGGAAGGGCATTCCACAGATGGGGCCACTACAGATAAGGTTCTTTCCCTGGTAGCCACCATCACTGTGGGTGCTGGCACCCAGAGAAGAGCCTCTGAAGATAATCGTAGCAGCCAGGCACAAACATATGGGTGAAGGTGATCCTTCAGGCAGACTAAACCATTTATGGCTTTAAAGGTCAGCACCAACACTTTGAATTGGGCTCAGAAACTGACTGGCAACCAGTGCAGTTGATGCAGCATTGGAGTAATATGTTCAAACTGGTCAGTCCCAATAAGCAGCCTTGCTGCTCTATTCTACACCAGTTAGTGTTAGTTTCTGGACCGTCTTCAGAAGTAGCCCCACGTATAATGTTTTTCAGTTCTCCAGGTGAGAGGTCACCAGTATGCACCAGATAACTGTAGCCAGGCTTTCCCTGTCCAGGTAGGGTCGTAGCTGGTATATCAATTAAAGTTGATAAGAAGTACTTCCTGCCACTGAGGCCAGTTGTTCCTTGAGTAATAGAGCTAAATCTATTAGCACCCATACTACGTACTGCTCCTTCTGGGGGAGTGCAACCGCATTTAGAGCAGATTAAATGCCACTTAACTGGACAGATAATCCACCTATTAACTGAACCTCCATCTTATCTTATGCATTATGATGGGCAAAAATTACCTTTATATATTTACCTTTATATATTTAAGACATCCATGTACAGAGATTGTCTTGCTTTAAGACTGGAGATGTAAATTTCCAGACGTTTTTGCAGTCATGACAACACTTTTGAGGAGGCAATTGAATTTTGGCAAAAATTAAAATATATCCTTCCTTATCAAACTTAAGCTAGCTTACTACTTTAAAAACTTGAAATATCTATAACATGTATATGTTTCTGTTATTTATCAAACATATATAAATACCTTCATTTTTATTAAACATTCTAAAATCAGTATTTGAGATGGAGAGGCAGGCTTCTACCACCAAAGATACCAAAATATATTTTAGTTTTTGCCTGTTGGGCAAAAGTGTTGAAAAACACCAACATTGTAGTAAACAAAAGGAAGATTTTATTATTTGGCCTTAATACTAAGGTCAATAAACCATTTTTATCATGTGGAAAAGCTCAGGAAAAATCTCTTATGTAAGAAAAGCATAGCATTTAGATATTCAGTTATATTTGGTAAAACATTAAGGGCATAATCTTGCTGGCTGGGCATGTAGAAAATGGTAGAACTTTTTTCTTTTAAACATGCAGAGAATCGCACCCTAAGCATTTCACTAGAATTAATTGTATGTATTAGGTGTGCATAGGATTGCAACTTTACCTGGGAAACAGTCCCATTCGACCAGGTTAATCCTACAGTCCAATCTAATGCCTGATGCATGTTTGAAGCCAGTGTCATAGCAATTGGAGTCAAAAAGAAATAGCATTAATTATAACCTGCTACACCCTTGAAAATACTAGCATAACTCAAGTTTGTTCGTTTAATATGAATAGGTACCTCTGGTTTTAATTTAGGAAAAAAGTGTGTCTTGGATAGTAAAATAAGACTATTTTATTTTTCCAATCATGTAATTAATGTAATATTATTATTAAAGAGTTCATTGTTTTTCATATGTTAAGGTTGCAGTCGTATGCATGCTTATCTGAAGAGCCAGCTCCATTGAACCTAGTGAGGCCTGCAGCGTCATCTGATGTATGTTTGAAGCATCATACTAACTGGAGAAAAAATAACATTTATACCATGCATTATTGAAAATACTAGTATAATTCACGTTTATTTCTTTAATGTGAGTCAGTGTTGGAATGATACATAGATCCACTCTTACAGTCCCCTCCAATAGCCAACTCAGGACACAGACTACGAGGATTCTTTGCAAGGCTTTATTCCTTTATGACTCTTACAGATACTAATCACTAGTGACTAAGCAAGGAACTGCACTGGGGTAGATAGCAAAGTAGCCTAAGCTCCAGGTAAGGCAGTTGGTCCCCGTTTGAAGGAGAACCGTGGGAAGACTCTGAGCTTATGGGCTATGGAGAGATCCTCCCTCTTACCCTTGGGTCCTCGGGACACGACTGTTGTTTTAGCGCCAAACGAGCAGAGCGCCTCCTTTCGGGGCCTTCCATCTGTTGCCGCTCCCTGCGTCTGCACCGAGCGTCCAGCAAGCCCCCCTCAGCTTGCTCTCACTTACAGGGTCACTATCTCAGGAATGCTGGCAGGAGGAATCTCTGCCAGCTGCTGTGCTTATGAGAGATGAGCGAGCTCCTCTCCCACGGATTGCTGTTCTTCCTCAGAATCAGAACTGCTCTGGAGCTCTATGGGCTCAGTTTCCACCCTGACACAAATACAGCTTCTGAGGGAGGATTAGAATTGAGTATGAATCCATCAGGATTTAAGATGGTCTTCCCAAACCTGGTCTGAAATAGGACAATTTGGAGCTTGAAATCAAGGAACAAAGAGCTCCTAAAGCCAGCTACCAAACAATTATGGAATCATTATTAAGAGAAGATGAAGGTAGTCATGTTGGCCCAAAAAACAATTCTAAAAGAAAAATGCTTAAATCCGTATTGATATAATACCTTTATTAGGCCAACCCGAAGGTCACAAAATACTGTGTAAGCTTTTGGGTTCTTCAGAACTCTTCATCAGGGAAGATGGTCAATTAAGCAAATGGGTGGGGCGACTTGCTGATAATAAAGCCATGGCATCTGCATTTGGTTATAGTCTTAAGATGGAAAGTGGGAGGGGGATGCAGACATTCAAATTAGGCTCTACCAAGTACTGAGACGTGGGTCCCTCCCAAGGGTTGCTGGAAGGAGAAACTGGTTACTTGGAAGCGCCCCCCCCGCCGCCGTCAACATTTTCCAGAATGTGTTTTCCAATTTACAAATGAATGCTTGTAATTATTAATGGTAAATTGATAAGCAGGAAACGATGCTGATAGAGTGAGGTTCAGTTTGTTTGTTTGTTTTCCTTAGATACCTTTGATCTCAACATGCTTATTGCATAGTCTTTGACTGATGATGTTGGTTGCCCTCTGGAAGCAGATCCAGAACAGCTGGATATTTTAGCATCCTCATTCTTAAACAGATTGGAAAAACTTACCTCTTGTAGGTTTTGAAACGCTACACCCCTGGTCAGTTACTACTTGTGTCAGTTGTCTCTAACTTGGAGCAGTCTGCTGGGTGACTTCTTCATTATAGTAAACATTTGTTTTCTAATGATTTAGAAAACCACTACAGTAGTTGTGTGGGCTTGTAGATAAATTAAACAACTGGGTTGACGGGAGAATATTGTACAGTGGCTGTTTACTCATTTTTAACATGAAATAAGATATGTATTTCTTTAAATGGGCTTGTACAGAGCCTGTTCATTTCTTTAGGGCACAATCCTATGGCCACTAGATAGTGGTTAGATGGCCATAGGATTGGTCCATTCCCAGAGAACCGCCTCCCCACCCCCTCCCTCACCGCCTTGTAGGTAGCACAGATCGTCTCCGCACTCTGTGCTTATAAGAGCAGCGCAGAGCAGGGGGAAAGGGGACGTTCCTGGGGGTGGGGCATTTGTAAGTGCCGGTATGACACTTCCTATATGTCGTCTGGCCTCCCCACCCCATGCACCAATGTCCTGCAGCTAGACAGCTGAAATCGGCCATATAGCTGCGAATGCGGGGTGGCTAGATTGTGGAGGAGATGATCCCCTCCTCCTATCGCCATAGGATTGCTCCCTCCCACAGGCAAAACATCAGAATGCCCAGTGCTTTATAGAGTGTTCTAGTCATTTGCAAGCAAGTTGTGTTTTACAGTAAAGGAGGATTATCCTGTTCTGTCATTCATTCTAGCTTTACTGTGTCAAGCAGCACTTGGGTAGCAATGAATATATCTCATAATCTGGAGCACAGACTAGAGAGCGAGTTTGTATGTATATGGATGGGGCTGGAGTAATTGCCCTATGAGGAAAGGTTACAATGTTTGAGGCATTTTAGCTTAGGGGAAAAAATGAGAGTAAGCTGGGAACATGATAGATGTGTATAACATTATGCATGATGTGGAGAAAGTGGATAGGGGGAAGTCTCTCTCTCTCTCTCTCTCAATACCAGAAACCAGGTTCATCCAATGAAGCAGAATGATGAGAGATTCAGACAAATAAAAGGAAGTACTTCTTCATACAGTGCATAGTTAAACTATGAAATTTGCTACCTCAAGATGTAGTGATGGCCACCAACTTGAACAGCTTAAAACGGGGATTAGACGGATACATGGAGGGAAGGCTGTCAGTAGCTACTAATCATGATGCCTACATGTTACCTCCATTTATCAAGACAGCATGCCTCTGTATGCCAGTTGCTTAGGAACAGGGGCGAGAGGGTGCTCTTGTGCTCATGTTCTGCTGTGGTCTTCCCATAGGCATTTGGTTGGCTACTGTGCAAACAGAATGCTGACTAGAAAGGTCTTCGGTCTGATTAAGCACAGATGTTCTTATGTTCTTAATTTAAAGCACTGTATCAATAGTTAGTAGTAATTGGCATTTTATATCACACAATTTTATTTTGTAGAGTTATATTTTGTGATCTTCGCCACCCTGAATTGTGGGAAGGGCAGGTTATAAACTATTAAATAAATTTGTATGTGTATAAGAGAGGCCTGTAATAGTGAACTGTCATCGTTCACGTTTTGAATATCTTTTTGCTTATCTTTTGTAATGTTCACGCTGAAATGGCTTAATCATGATTTATCAAAACTATCTAATTTATTTACCAAGCAAAGTGTTTGGATTTACCAGCTCTTTGTACTCATGCACCTCTCATTTAACCACTCTAGCAATTTCTCTTTATAACTTTCTTCTGGTTGAGTATGAAAAATTTTTCCTTTTTAGATCAAATCGTCAGAGACAAAATAATTGAAAGGGAAAAGCAGAAAGAAAAGAAGAAATACAGGTTAATATCTGAAATCAAGAAAGAAAATGGAGAAATGAAACTATTTCAGAAAGGTAACCTTGCACAAATGTGCACGATATAGCTTCTTTCATGTGTGTAACACTGTCCTTTCTTAAATAATTGGATTACTTGCTAGTTTTGCTTGTTGTAAACTTCAGTTTAATGATATGGGGAATAGAAACTAGAGCCCTAATTTCTCCTTTGATTATGTACTTAGGTACATTTGATGACAGGATGTCCAGGTCTATGGAGTAATGCATGGTTTATTTATCTTGATATATGTAAAAGGGTGGTTACTTACTTATTTATATCATTTGAATTTATAGCCTGTCCTTCAGTTTATGGTCACAGGGCAGGATACATACGTACATATCGATAAAAATCACCATTAAAAGCTCAGTTCACATTAATTCACTGCACAGCTTCACTACAGTGAGAAAACACCACAATCTTATATCCTTCATCTGTTTCCAAAGGCCTGGATGAAGAGGTGCATCTTGACTTGGTGATGAAATGCATATAATGAATGCACCAGAAGCATCTCAAACGGGAGGGAATTACACAAGCTTGGGGCTACCACAGAAAAGGCCCTTCCATGCACTGACACCCCAAGAATCTCCAAGGGTGGTGATATCAATAACAGTGGCTGCCTTGCTGATCTTAATACCCTGGCTGGTTTATAGGGGAGGAATTGCTCTTTCAGGTATTTGAGCCCAGAGTTGTTTAGGGAGTTTTATGTTAACATCAGCAGCTTGAATTGGGTTTAGAAGGAAATTGGCAACCAGTGAAGATATTTTAGGCCTGGAGTAATATGCGTCTTACTGATGCTATCTGTCATCACCCGGGTACATTCTGCACCTGTTGCAGCTTCCAAACACTCTTGAAGGGCAGCCCCATAGAGAACATTGTGATAATCCAACCTGGAGGTTACCAGAGCATGGACCGTTGTGGCCAGACTTTCACAGAATCATTGACTGGGTTCACACAGTCAATGATTCTGTCACTGAACAACCTGTGAAGAGAACCCATGGTTTGTTGTTGAGTTGTTAACTCTGGGTTGTTCGTGGTTAACAAATGATGGTTTGTTATCACAGCTGGGTTCAGACAACTCGATAACCCACAGTTCAATCACAACCCATACTCAATATTTGAGTGTGGGTTATCATGTTGTGTGAGCCCAGTCATAGAGTTGAAGGAGCCATTTAGGCCACCAGGCTTGATCCCCTTTCTCTGTCCAGGAAGGGCCGTAGCTGGAGATGGAGCTAAAAATAGGCAATTCTAACCACTGAGTTCAGGCTCCATGATGTCATTCACCCCATGTAGGGCTGGATGAGGAGTCATCTGGCCCCCACACCAATTTATTTCCCCATCCTTCATTTACAGCATGCTGCAAGGTTCTATCTTGTTCACCATGCTTTGTAACATCTACATGGAACTGCTGGGTGAAGTCATCCAGAGATTTGGAGTGGGGTGTCATCGGTGTGCTAATAAAAACATGGGATTCAACTGGGTATCAAAATCTGTTCCTGGGGAGTCTGTGGAAGTTCTAATCGGCCATCTGGGAGCAGCTTTGGAGTAGATGAGGGTGAATAACCTAAAGTTTAAACCAGACAAGATGAGGGTACTTTGGGTTCATTATACTGATGATTTTGGAAGAGGCATTCAACCAATTTTAGATGGGCTTGCAATGAACCTGTAAATCCAAGCTGTGAACCTTGAAGTAACAGGTTCACAGTTTGTGAGTATTCCTGGATCTGGCCATTTTTAATTGAAGTGCAATGATGGCGATGGCCAGGAACGCCTTTAACCAACCACATCAGGTTTGCCAGCAGTGTCCTTTTCCTGGTAAATCAAATCTAGCCTTAGTCATTTCAAAGTTGGATTACTTTAATGAACTCTACATGGGGTTGCCCTTGAAGGCAGTCCGAAAAATTCAGTTGGTTCAGAATACTGCATCCAGATGGACCATGATGGACCATATTAAGCCAATTTTCTGCTAACTTCATTGGCGTCCAATCGCTGTTTCCAGCAGTGATGTGGGTTTTCCAGAAAATTTTGAATTGGAAAAATTTCAAATGAAAATTTGGTTGATTTGTAAAGGGTCATTAGCATAGGAAAATTTTCAGTTTGCATCAGAAAATGTTCTGATGCCCTAGAGCAGGGGTGGGCAACTTGTGGCCCTCCAGTAGTTTTGACCTACCTACACTGGCTAGAGCTGATGGGAGCTATAGGCCAAAAGATTTGGAGAGCCACAAGCTGCCCGCTTCTGCCCTAGGGAGATCTAATTTAGCATGTTTATTTTATTGTATTTAGTAAAGCTTTAAAAAAAGTACCTCCTGTTATTTTTTTTGTCCCATCACAGTACAAGTATTTGATCCGAAATATTAGAGGAAAAAAATTAAAGCACACTTACTGTGATTTAAATGTTATATTATGTAGACATTTTTATTGGAATACCTGTAAAAATGTAAAGACAATAGCATGTACTTCCCTTGCATTGTTTTCAAGGGGGTGTGTGTGGAAATCAAAGGTACTGAAAGCTGTTGACACACTAATTTTAGAAACCAAAAAAATGTCCATGATATGCTGACAACCACTCATCTATTTCAACAGAGTTCACCTCTCTTCCACTGGTGTTGTTGGAGCACTTTCAGTTTCGCTGTCACTGCTTTTTAGTTCCATTTCACTCTGAGACATATATGTATTTCAGTGACATATACATATTCTTCCACATATTTTCTAAGAGTAATCACCAGAAAAATGTTTATTACAACCTTGAAACTGCCAAGCTTCCCTAATATTGTATTTGCAAATGGTATATTCATTTTTATTAATGAACTTATGAAATAGAAAATTTTCCACAGAAAACTAAAGCAGTAGGAAATTTTCCATTTTGGAATATTTTCCACCCCACATCACTGGCTTCTAGTCTCAGTTTTTAAGGTGCTTGCTTTAGCCTTTAATGCCCTAAATGGCCTGGGAGCAGTGTGTGTCAGGAATCATCTCCACCCATATGAACATGCTCAGAACTTGCATTCAGTTACTTCCTTGCTATCCCTTTCTCAAAAGAAGAGTGACTGGTGGGGACAAGAGAAAGGCCTTTTCCATTCTTGTGCCTAAACTATGGAAAAGCCTAAGAGAGGTTAGTCAGGCCCAGTCTTTGCCTGCTTTTAAACAGACTATTAAGACTGTTGTATTGTGGCAGGCATTTTGTAGTTGGGCTTTTGATCAATTTTTTTAGCCTGCTGTTGCTGATACGGTTTTATTATGATGTTTTGTGATGTCTTTACTACTGTTTGTTTTAATTTTTGCGGTAACTTGTTTTTTTTTTAATTTGTAAGCCACATTGAGTTTGGTTTTATCATAGAAAGGCAGTTTATAAATGCCCAAATAAAGAAATAAATATTTCACTTGCAGTTTTGCCTGAGGTGCGCTGTAATGGCCCTGCAGGACTGGCAAAAAAACTATGTTTTACAAGGTTGCACATGTTTAGCAATCAGTACATTCATTCCTATACTGTTACAGTAAATCTTGGGATCAGGCTATAGTGGATTCATCTTTACATAGCGCAGCAATCATAAATCCACCACTGCTCATTAAGTAGAACAGCTGTATAGGAAACTACAGGTACTTCTCAAGACTTGTTTGCGTCATTATAATATATACTAATAGAAATTTCAGTTCTCAGAGCACTGGTTCTTATGTAGCCAAAATGGCACCATTGAGGCACAGTAGGGGGTAGTATTGGCTTTCTTGAAGAGGATACCAAGGTTTGCAGAAGTACAAAAATATTTAAAAGGAAAGCTAAGTGTGGGAGGAGAATTTCAATGGACTGTTGTGGAGGAGGGTATGGTTAAATGACTGGAACGGTGAACAGGAGCACTTCACACTGTAACATTTTGTTACACATTCCACTTGTCAGTAGGAAACGCCCACTTCCATCCCTACCTTCTGGGGTTGGATTTTTTTGGGCATCTATTTTATTTCAACCGTATCTATTTTTTATTACTCAAATTTGTATCGTACTTTTCAACTTGGGTTCTCAAAAGGGTTTACAAAAATAAAACAGGGCACAATCCTATGGGAGTTCACCCTCTGAACCTGGAGGCTTATGAGTACCCAGTGCAGAGCAGGAGGCACGGCAGAAGTGGTTGCTGCCTCCACCATGTCTCCTACTCTGCATTTCAGCTAGATGAGCTTTTTCACTCATCTAGCCAAGGCATCACAAAGGGGGAGGGAAGGAGGCTTGAGAGGCCTCAGGATATGGTGTAAGTTGGCCTTACCAGTACCCTCCACGCTCACAGGAACACCCGCTTTACCTCCTCAATGAGGTTGCTTTTCTGACCTGGGAGAGGCAGCCAGCACAGTTTTCTCCACACTGGCTGGGATGGGGAGGGGGCGGGGAGCTTGGATTCCTGGCTCCAAGGTCAGAGTGGTGTCTCTGACCTTGGATCCAGGAATCCAAAATATCCTATCTCCCCCCCCCCACCCCCGTGAGTTTTTCTAGGGCCATAGGATTGCTACCTCCAATGACTTGGCTAAGTATGTTACCAAGTTTCTCCTTTAGCTTTACCAGTATCAACTCAGGGACTTTAATATATAATTCTTTCAGTATGTCTATGAGCTTGTGTTATATGTGTGTGTGGGGGGTTCTTCAGCTGAAGTGTATCTAAAAAGATGGGAGGTGGATTATCCTGACAGTAACAAGATTAATTGGGATTGGAAGTTATACTTTTCAACAAAGCTCACAAGATTTTTTGTCAGATAGATAAAGTAGTTGCAGAGGTATATGTTGGCCCTTCTGCTCAAACAATTGAGCACAGACAGTAAGGGAGTGGGGCTGATCAAATTTCATGAACAATCTTGAAGTTTAGAATTACTTTTTATTCTAGGAGAAAGAAAAGGCATACAACTTGGAATATTTGACAGAAAATCTGAGCTGTCATTGTTAATTTTCATGACATACTTGCTCTTTGTAGTGGTTCTTTCTGTGAAAGTAGTGAGGCATCTGTATTGACTACACTATAATGTGTGTGTCACAAGTAGAGAGAACTGGGTATTTGTCTTTGCCATATGTATTAAACTCCTCTGTATGTGATGCAATTGAAGAAGTTGAAATTTTAAGTACCAGATTAACTTTGCTTTTGCATCTATTGCTTTAACACACCATATTTATACCACTGATAATTATGATGGTAAACTTAACATCTGTCAAGCAATGAAATAGCTAAGTTTCAATTTCAGCTATGCTATATTCTTAATAAATGATCAAAAATAAAAATAGCATTGCTGCTCTTTAGAGTTTATGTGTAGTGTGTTTAAAGTTATGATATTTTAGATCTTAGCTTGCCTTATGCTAAATCACTTGTGTGTGTTTATAAATCAGTTTTTTATCTTCTTGGTGTATCTCTTCAGAGTTAGGAAAAATAAAACAAATCCTTTCTTCTTTTAATAGGTGTGAAGGAAAAACCAAAAAGCAATTCAGAAGATCTACAGGTTAAAAAAGTAAAGAAGAAAAAGAAAAAGAAACATAAAGAATGCGAAAAAAGGAAGCGTCCAAAAATGTACAGTAAATCTATTCAGACCATCTGCTCAGGATTGCTTTCTGATATTGAGGATCAAGACGCCAAAGGCATAGTTGATAATCACCTTAAGGATTTCAATGGAAAAAATATGGATCCCAAGAAGGACTCTGAGTACAAGATACAAGAGAACAGTGAGTTTCCATTTGTCTCGTTAAAGGAGCCACGGGTTCAAAAAAAACTGAAAAGGTTGGACACGTTGGAGTTCAAACAGTTCATTCATATTGAGCACCAGCCTAATGGAGGTGCTTCAGTTATCCATGCCTACAGTAATGAACTCTCCCACTTGTCTCCTGTGGAGATGGAGAGATTTGCAGAAGAATTTGTAGGTTTGGTTTTTAGTGAAAATGAAAACTGTGCAGCTTACTATGTAATGGGAATTGTTCATGGGGCAGCTACTTACTTACCTGACTTTTTAGACTACTTTTCATTTAATTTTCCCAATTCGCCAGTGAAAATGGAGATTTTGGGAAAGAAAGATATAGAGACAACGACTATGTCAAATTTTCATGCTCAGGTAAGAGGTTATTTTTCATTTTCTAAGAACATCTAATTTCATATTATGTGTACAGTTGTCATCCATTTCTTCTGGATAGATGAAATCTGTTAAATGGGAACATCAAGTAGACTAAAGGAAATACCAAATGCCTTTTTCCTGAGGATAGAATGCTACTTGAGGAATAGAAAGTGTTTTCTGTTATTTATGTTTGTAGTAATTCCCAAACTATGCTGGAACATGTTGGTGTGCTTGATAAATTAAATAAAGGCTCTTGTGAGTCCAAAGTACCCATTCATAGAATAGGTTGCCTGCTGCATCTCTGCATAATTCATTGAGTGGGCTGTGGCTCCTTCCAGTCAGCCTCTTGCTGTGAGTGAGGTAATTCTTCTGTATCCATTGCATTGGGTGTGATGGAATGATCCAATCAGTCCTGAAGCAGAGACAGCAGAATCACCCACCCTCAAAGGAAGCATAACAGTAATTTATGGAGAAACAAAGCAGGTAGGCTCTTCTGAGTATAGATAGCTCCTACACATTCTAAAGATGAACTTTTTAGGGTCTAAGAGTGGGTACCTCGAGTTTTAATTCAGGAAAAACAATATGCCTTGGCTGTCCTAGCATAGGAATATTTTCTGAGCTATTCTCAATCATGTAATAAGGCATAGGAATACACCTGCATATTCTTGATAATATTATTAAAAAGATCAGTATTTTTCATATGTGTTAAGGCTCCAGTCTTATGCATGCTTGTCTGTGACTCAGTCTCATTGAACCCAGTGAGGCCTGCAGCCCAATCTGATGTGTGCATGTTTGAAGCAAGTGTCATAGTAACTGGAGAAAGGAAGAAAAATTAGTTTATACCCTGCTACCTTGAAAATACTAACATAATTCAACATTTCTTTAATGTGAATCACTGTTGGAAAGCTCCATAGCTTATGATTCTAAGTTTTCACATTGAATGTTGTGGATTTCAGAAAACGAAAGGCTTGTAGGGTTGAGACAAGCGTCTTGCCTCTTTTACATGTTAGTGTTTTTCGTTGATTGTTATTTCCATCATTTCCTCAGTTTTTCACTTGAGGCAGAAGTTGGAGGAGTCTGAGACAAAGTAGAAATGAGATAGAAGCTGTGACTGTACAAACTCCTTACCATCATGTTGCAAGAGCAATATGCTTGGCAGATGCCAGATTTCACTCACGGACCATATTCCTGAAGCTGGTGCTGTGTATTTTGCAACATTTGAAAGTACTGTTCCAGTGCTAGGTCCTCAGAGTGTTCCTTGTTTAATAATCCATCCCAGTGCAGCAACAATCCTATTGCTAAGATTGCTACAGTTAATTGGATCTGCAAGACCTGCTACATCTGTAACTTGGCTGTGTAACAGCATTATTTTAAAATACTGCTTTAAAAAGTATTTCATGCATCCCTTTGAAAGAGAATACGGACAGTATCCTATACTGCTGCTGTGCCCTTGCTCTTTTCAGTGTGCCAGCAGTACCTGCCACTAGCACAACACTGAATTACTACTTTGTAAAGGAACTCAGGAAACGAGCAAAAATGCTAGTTTCCGGATCAGGACAGGTCAATGGAATTTCCATCTGCAAACTCTGCCAACCTGTCCTGTTCCGGAAAGAAACATTTCTGCTTGTTTCCAGTTGCTTTAAGAACTGCTAGCTCCCCATTGCTCTAGTGGTGAATCCCTCTGGCATGTGGGCAACATAGGTTTCTGCCCAAAATTTCATAAGAAGTTTTTCAGTTCTCCCCAAACTTCAAATGTTACATTTCAAGCTGCATATGAGGAAAAAGAAACAGAGGGTTCTCCGCCACCCTCCACATATAGAAGTTACTCACGTTTTTCCCCTGGGTCTTCACAACTTTATGTGCTAGTGCTCTGGAACTGAGTTTATAGGAGGCCTGGCCCCTTGGTTGGGGGCCATCAAGGTAGTAGTGATGCCTCAGGAATGGTAGCTGCAACAAAACACATGCTTATTCATTGCCAGTGGTAACTGTAATAGAACAGAAGTTTTAATTCTCTTGATCTCAGTACATATTGCAGTCCATGTTGCATAGATAGTATTTCTAGCTATGTGTTGATAATATCCAACTATTATACTTATACTATATTTTGTAGCTTACGATGTTCTTATTGAGAACAGAACTGTACACTCAGTGCAGTAATTGTTATGTTAGACTTTGGGAGAGATAAAAAGGTGTAAATCTTAACCCTGAAATGTAAGGAAACAACCTCTCATTTTCTTCTTTTAAAGTGAGATGTAAAATAAACAGAGCAGGAATTTATTTTACATATGATAATACTGAATGACAAAGATCTTATGAACCAAGAAGACAATTAGACGTATACTCAAATGAGGCAAGAGCAGTGGCTAATAGGCTTTATCATCTTTACAATAATCAACAGCAATAAACAACTCATGCAAGTTGATTTTTGGAAATTACCATATTCTTTAGGTAAATAATAAGTTTAACCTTGACCAAAGAAGTGCTGGAAACAAAAAGTAAAATCATGTGATCTGAATCAACAAGATGTAACTTGCTTTCAGTTCAGCTGTATTGATTATAACTCATCATAATATAACAGAAAATATCCAGTACATTACAGAAGTAAAAATGGGCAAAGTAAATGTAGATAAAAGAAAATGACTGATTCAGAGCTACCAAACTTACATAGATGATAACATTCCCTAATACTAATTTCCAACTTTTATAGAAGTGTCTTATTAAAAAAAGCACTATTTGATTCATGATGGATTGTGTGTGTGTGTGTGTGATGTGTGCATTTTGTTTACTAATATACAAATAATATTTTCATAGAAAATTTAAAAAATATTTTTAACTAAGTGGCCAGCGGTAGAACAACATACATAATTATATCCTCTCCGACTATAGCATGTTTGGTGGCATGTTTGGATAATATATAAAAAAATTGTTATAATAATGAAATATTTACACAGTTGCAGCAGTAAGACCTGGAACACGTGCAAGTAAAATACCTTTTTTGTGTATCTGCCATGCTTCTCACCCCAAATTTACAATAATACCAAACTTACCAAAATAAAGTAGGTATAAGGTGTAAATCTAGTTGAAAGATGTCATTGGGAAGAAGCAAAATTCCTGAAAATAGTGGCATAGAGCCCAGAAATTCATAGAGAAAAGATGTTGGCAAAACATTTCAGCCCTGTGTGATGCCTAAATAAAAAGTAGAAAATGAAAATTATAATAATGAATCAGTATACAAAGAATTTCAAAAAACTGTATGTCAAAATATAGTTAAATTATCAGTATGGCTCAAACAAAAAGCTAGATTTAAAAAAATACTCTTCAAAATTGGGTTGGAATTACTATATACAATATATTTATTAAAATATTTATATACTACCTTCAGAGGGCTGCAAGATAGTTTACAACCCGGAGGGAGCAATCCTAAGGCCGCTGGTCAGCAGCTAGATGGTGATAGGATATCTGGTTTTCCAGGAACCGACCTTGGAGCCTGTGCTCCAAGGTTGGTTCCCAGAGAATTGACCTTCCCCCACTTCCACACTGCCTCACAGGCAGCGTGGAAAAGCTCCATGCTCCGCGCTCACAATAGGAGTGCGGAGCAGCCAAAATGGGGCATTCGGGGGGGGGGGGGGCGTTCCAGGGCGGGGAGGGCGGAAATGCCTGTACAACACATCCAATGTGTCGTACGGCAGCCTCTTCCCCCGCTCAACCCTCCTGCGGCTAGACAGCCGCAATCTGCTGTCTAGCCGAAAATGTAGGGCAGGAGAAGCGTGGAGCGAATGATCCCCTCCGTGCTTCTCCCACCCTGCATTGGATAGGCGGTTGCCTCCGAGTTCGGAGGTGGCCGCCTATCTACATAGGATTGCGCCCTAAATGTAATACATTTTACTATCATAAAAACCAAGAGCAATAAGATCTTAAACTATCACTTAAAAACAGCAACAAAGGAGAAGGTTTAACAACAATTTAATAACGATTAAAAGCTTGCCTGGGCATCAAAAGAGAACCAGTGTGGTGTAGAGGTTAGAGTGTTGGACTGGGACTGGGGAGATCCAGGTTCTAGCCCCCACTTGGCAGTAAAGCTCACTTGGGTGACTTTCGGCCAGTCACTGACTCTCAGCCTAATCTACCTCACAGGGTTGTTGTGAGGATAAAATGGAGAGGAAAAAGACCGTGTAAGCTTCCTTGGGTTCCTTTCAAGAGGAAAAAGTGTGTGGGATATAAATGTAAAAATAAATAAAAGTTTCAAAGACAGGGCCAGTCACACTTTCCTCGGGAGAGAGTTCTTTGACCAGCATGCTGCCACAGAAAAACCCAGTCTCATGTCACCACCCAGCATCCCTCCCTTGGTATAGAACACAGAGCAGGACTTCTGATGATGGCCTCAATTGATGGGCAGGTTCGTTTGGGATTAGGATGTCCTTCTGATATCCCGGCCTAAGCCATTTAGGGCTTTATAGGTAATGACCAACACCTTGAATTGGGCCCAGAAACAAATGGAAAGCCAATGCAGATGGAACTAGGTTAGTGTAATATGATTGGAGTAGTGAGTGCTACTGTATTTTACACTACTGCAGTTTCTGGACATTCTTCAAGAACAACCCTGTGTACAGCACATTATAATTAATCTGGATGTGACTACGGCATGTATAGCTTTGGACAGATCTGCCTTCTCTGTGAAGGGATGCAACAGGCACAGCAACTGAAGCTGGGCAAAGATACTCAGTCACAGCAACCACCTGGATATCCAGGTGCAGTGCCAAGTTCAGAAGCATCCCCAAGCTGCAAACCTATTCCTGCAGAGGAACTCTATCAGAATAGGCCATATTTCCTGAATTAGCTTAGACTTAAACAGGCATTACCCTGCATCATGTATAGGGCTAAAGTGGGGACTGGACATAATCGAGTACCTCCGGCAAGTACCCCCCTACAGCCCTGGCTACTTTTGAGACAGTCTGTATAGGGGCTTGTAAGCACATTTGTCTGAATGTGCTTTTGTAACACCTGCAATTGAGAACCCTGATAAGGCAGGATTCGCAAGTGCAAGAGTTGTGTAAGCACATGTAACCGAGCACGCTTACAAGCCCCTGTCCAGACATTTGCACTCAACGTGTGAAGGTCTCTGAGGTAGCAGGGTGCACAAGGATACTTGTGGGTGAGGTTTGTGTGCTCACACATGTCCCATCCCCACTTTAGCCCTACACATGATGCAGGTGAACGCCTGCATAGCCTTTTTTTCTACTGACAATACTTCTGCCACTCTGGATTAAGTCTCAGCTTGTTCACTTACATCCAGCCCATTACTGCACTCAGACACTAATTCAGGATTGCCACAGCCTCCTTAGCATTGGTTGAAGAAGATAAACAGAGCTGTGTGTCATTGGCATATTACTGACACCCAACCTCAAAACCCCAGATGACTATCCCAGTAGTTTCATGTAAATCAGAGGTGTATGGGCAACATGTGGCCCTCCAGATGTTTGGGCCTATAACTGCCATCATCCCTCACCGTTGGCTAGGATTGATGGGATTTGTAAGACAAAACATCTGAAAGGCCACAAGTTGCCTATCTCTGATGTTCGGTTATGAACATCTACAACAAACTATGGGTTCTCTTCCTGGGTTGTTCGTGGTTAACAACCCATAGTTAAACCATAGTGCATGGTTCACATATAATGACAAGCCATTATTCAGCAACAACCCATACTTAACCCATATTCTGGGTTCTTATGTCCAAACCATGCCTTAGTGTACTAAGATTCCCCCCCCCCCCCCAACTGTGACTTTCAGCTTGGTATAAACTAGATTAAGATGAGTAGAATAGGTATTGAGAGGATAGCTTTTTATATAATTTTGAGTGCATAACTAATATTGAATTAATAGGATGTATTTGTCTATAGCACAAAGGCCATTACAAAATATAATACTATATGAAATACAGCAATACAAAAATATAAAAAATAACAATACAGAATACCAGTAAAAGCAACCAGACAGTTACACACCTTTACAAAAGGTCTGTAACAGATCATCTCCTTTACAGTCCACTGCAGACATCTTTTAAAAATTGTGACAGATTTTCTGTGCTTCTACTGCAAAAGTAGTGACCTTATGTACTGGAATTACTATAATCTGCCAACAAGTTACAGATAATGTCAGCTGAGGCCCATCCTGCTCTTATTTTCTAAAAATCTCCCAGAAAGTGAGCCCAAGGTTCTTTATACAGGGGACAATATAACAGGTAATACACTACATCTTCTGCTTCTCTAGTACCACAGATACACAACTGCTGTGCATGTGGGATCCCTTTTTATTTTCCTTCCAAATGTGCAGAGGGCATTGTTTGAAAGCAAAGGGCAGGAAATGCCTTTCTAAGGGCAACAAAAGTAAACTCCTGGAGGCACTGCTGAAAGTATTGGCCTCTCTTAAACAAACTGAACCATGGGTAAAATGCCTGAAATTTGCTGGGGCATACATTTTCATGGCAATCTACCTCAAAGATTCTGTCTCTGATGACTGTTTGTCGTTATGAGCTAACATGGTCTGATCCTCTCCAAAATAAAACTGTGACAATGATAGCCAGTAATGGGGCCATCTGTCTTTGGCAAGTTGTTCCACAAAACATTGTTTTGCTAGATCTCCTTCCATAGTATTCAGCAATCTGTTGCCATACCAAATAGATGCCTTAAGGGTTCTGGACTTAATGGATGGGAGTCCAACTTCCAGTCCAGCAAGGCAGAATGAACCCCTGGAGGGAGTGCCAACAGTTCCTTCAGAAACCCATTCTGGATGGTCTTGACTACAGAGTCCTGTCCCTGCCCCCATATCTCAGCCCCGTAAAAGGGTTGAATGAATATCTTGGCTGTATAGCTTTTCAGTGTAGGACCTACCAAGAGCCCCCTTTAAGCCTCCCAAAAGGTAAAATTACTTTGCTGTTGTCCAAGGTGAGAGTCTGGCTTCCTCTATATGAGATTTCCAGAGGAGAAACATTGCTTAGTCATGCACCGTTTATGAAAAGACTACCTTTGTTTTGGCATAATTTATAACCAAATTCTTCAGGCTACAAATCTTGCCTAGCTTGTTTAGAAGCTTCCTTAGATCTACTTGGGTGGTGGATAGAAGCACTATATCATCAGCATACATCTGGATCTTTCTATTTCCAGTTTCTGGGGGGAAACAATCCATAGAACTTAAATCAGATACTAGGTTATTCACATAGAAGTTGAACAGGAAGGGAGCCAGTAAGCAGCCCCGCCCAATGTAAACCCTCTGAGAGAAATCCTGACAAACCAATAAGCACTCTTAGATCAGTATAAGAATAAAGTTTCTGTCCGAATCAGAAACAACAAGCATTATCTATATTAGCGCGTGACAATTTTCCCCATAAATGATCTATTGAATCAAATGGTGAGGTAAAGTCCACAAAGACTAATAACTAATATTTAGGAGATGTTCAGATGTAACCGAATACCATAATTTAGTGCTGGAACCTCAAGTTTGTGTATTTTTTATTCCCATTGTTTGTAGTGATTAGTATCCTCCAACCCTGGATTTTAGAACCTCATCATTTTAGTGTTTCATCTGAAGAAGTAAGCTATATGATTTCAGTTTCCCTGCAACCAGGGTCAAACTGGTAGGCCTCACAAACTACTTTCCTAGAAGGAATTGTTCACCCTTTCTCACACCGGTGGTTAACTGCAAGGATGTGTTAAGAAAAGGAACTAAATTCAGGATCATGTTTGCTCTGCGTTAATCTTCTATATACCTCCACCATAATTGACTGTTATATAAATAGCACTCATATACACTTTGTGTTTACCTGCATGCCTCATGCTATTCAAATACATGAGGTATGTCATATGCTAGATTATTTTATTTATTTTTAGCCTAGTCTTCAGCTGACAAGGCACCAAGAGTGGCTTACGTTCAGTCAATGAAACAAGACAGTCTTTTCCCACAGGTTTACAATCTAAAAGACACAACACAAAAGGAAAAAGGGGTGGGGAGGGAAGAGGGAGGAAAGCAAACTCAGGTATCAATTCTTAACAGCTAAAAATCTTGTAATGACCAGCTGAAATGGAAATGGTTCAGGATGAGGAGGAGCCCAATGGAGATAGTCTTTCAGTACAGCTGATGAATGGGCCTCCTTCCCATCTCTGCTGCAGCCTAATGGTTTTTTTTCAATATTTATGTCAAGTTGGAGATGGAATACAGCTGGAATTGTTTTTCTTTTTCATATAATGTAGAGTAACCAGATGAAATGGGGTCAGAGGTTAGGTTCTTGCCTGTAACCACTCCATACATGCCCCATCACCCATAAACATACTTACAATGCAAGTTGGCACATTCATATTGAGCCAACAATGTGATGTGGCTGCAAAAAAGGTAAATGCTCCTTTAGGCTGCATTAATAGAAGCATAGTTTTCAAATCCTGGGAAGTACTAGTTCCCCTTTACTCATCACTGGTTAGGCCTCATCTGGAGTACTGTGTCCAGTTCTGGGCACCACATTTTAAGAAGGATACAGACAAACTGGAGAAGGTTCAGAGGAGGGTTACAAAGATGATCAGGGGACTGGAAACAAAGCCCTATGAAGAGAGACTGAAAGAACTGGGCATGTTTAGCTTTGAGAAGAGAAGACTGAGGGGAGATATGATAACGCTCTTCAAGTACTTGAAAGGTTGTCACAGAGAAGAAGGCCAGGATCTCTTCTCGAACATCCCAGAATGCAGGACACGGAATCATGAGCTCAAGTTACAGGAAGCCAGATTCCGGCTGAACATCAGGAAAACCTTCCTGACTGTGAGAGCAATACGACAATGGAACCAATGACGTAGGGAGGTGGTGGGCTCTCCCACACTGGAGGCCTTCAAGACGAGGCTGGACATCCATCTGTCAGGGATGCTCTGACTTGGATTCCTGCATTGAGCAGGGGGTTGGACTTGATGGCCTTGTAGGCCCCTTCCAACCCTACTATTCTATGATTCTATATTTTGAGCAATCAGAGGCCTGTGCAGATGTACTGCTTACATGATAACTCTCCACATGAATTGGATGAGTCGCTTGGTGTTTCTTATATGACTTGGGACAAATGTTTTATCATCGCTGCTGTTGAATGTGTTTAGGGCCCTGCTGCATGCTTTTAAGGAGTTTGTTTATGTAACTGTGCGTACATGTATAAAAGTGGCATTTGCTTGAAGAAAAAGCATAGTTTGTTACCTATGTCTGCATTCCCACAATATGTATTCTTTTTGAGAAAATATTAAGACCTGCTGTTATAAAACAGCCTTCCCCAACTTGGTGCCCTCCAGATGTTTTTGATTTCAATTCCCATGAGCCCCAGCCAATGCTCAGGAGTGCTTGGATGGCTAGAAATGCCTTTTCTAGTCTAAATGGTTATTGCTTACATGTCAATACTGTGTTTTTATTTCACTATAGATATATGATTTGCCATAACTAGTTGTAGACTGTAATCCCTAACACACTTCAAATTGTTAACCAACTTCAGCTAAACATTTTCAAATAGATTCATCTACCTAAATCATGTTTGTTTAAATATATATGGGCAAATATAGGGCTGCAAGATTTAATTGGTGGATTAGCAAGCTAAAGCTGGCTGTAGGAGTTTGTGTGGAAGAAACCTGTTTACATACACTCAACAGTTATATGAATTTGAGAGAAGTGTATTGTTCTGATGACATTTAGACAGTCACTACATTTTTGTCTGTTTGGAACAGAATAGATAGTTGTGGGGTATGCGTACATGTAGTAAAGCTGGAGATGAGATAAGCAAAGGGGGGAAAAACGAAGGGAGACATACTTATAAACCTGGCCCTAAGGCTGTTAAAAAATTCAGGTGTCTAGGAATTTGCTGACTCATTTAAAACAAACAATACAGAAGCATCGGGTAGTATTTATACGCTTGAATACAGTGCCATCCCTGATCACAGGTAAATTTAAAGATGAGTGCTGCTGTCTCAGCTGTAATTTTTTTTCGGTAGATAGGAAGGGAAGTATGTAAAAATCCTAGGGTGTACATCGGGTAGAGCAGGAAATGTGAGTGTATATCCTGGTAAATTGAGAGAACCATTTAATAGATTGATATGCCTACTCATGTTGATTCAATATCCTTGTATTATGTTCAGTTTCTTTCTCAATATTGTAACAACTTGATCTCATTGTTCAGTACACCACCTGGAAAAATCTGCGACTTTGACTTAACATAGAGTTTGCAAAATTGCATTTACTGCCTTTTGTTCCAAACAGGAATATGATGAACTTTTAGTTTATATTAATCAATTTTTCTTACTCACTAGCTCCAGCCCTCTCTAGTCTTGTAATCAAACTTATTAATATTCTAGGAGATATTAAGCAGATTATCATTTCAAATAAGACAAAGTATTATGTGGTATGAATAGTAGCTCTTGTCTTTTTGTGAATAATTGTGCCTCATAACATGAAATACTTAGTCGATCCCTCTGCTTCTGTTACATATGTACCTGAAGAGAGAATTGAAGGTCAAATATTTTTCCATTCTCTCTTTCAGTTTAGTCGCATTATTGTTAAAATACAACGATTTTATACACACAAGGTGTTATTTTTACAGTTTTCTGTGTAGCCACCTTTTCATACATGCCACTTTTGCTTAACTTTCATCTTCTGATGTATTTGTGTACTTCTTTACATTGAGTATGTCCTCTTATTTAAGTATGCATTGAAGCGGCAAACTAGTATTACACTTGCCATAAACCATCTGGTTATAATTTCAGATTTTCCATGTGTAGAGTACTGTGAAGAATGTAATGTAATTACCAAGTATTGTCTGTGTTTCAGAAAAAATAGCATATTTCTGTAAGTGTAAATTGTTTTGTAAATTATTCTTAGTATAAAGTAACTCACACTTGTGTACTTTAATATGGCTTGCTTTCAGGTAAAAAGAACATATTCCCATGGTACATACAGAGCTGGCCCAATGAGACAAATCAGCTTGGTTGGAGCAGTGGATGAGGAAGTGGGGGACTACTTTCCAGAGTTCCTTGATATGCTGGAAGACTCACCTTTCTTAAAAGTAAGAAGGAAAGTGAACAGGGAAGAAGTGTTGGTTTTCATTTCAAGTAAAATCATACATGGTTGTAGACATTAATACCAAAATCTGAGTAGATGGCCAGAAACTGGTAAATGACCAGGAACAAGGAGACAAGTAAATGTATTCCTGCAGCTTGTAATCTACATTCATATTTCAAGGGCCAGTTCACGTTCTTCATGTTTGAGGCCATTAATTTCAGATTAAAATTGCAACCCAGTGCACATTTTCAAGGAATAGTGGAAGCATTGAAATTCTTAGGCTTAAGTGCGGTGTGCTAGATTTCAGCGTGTCACTTGTAGAAATAGGCATCTTTGAGGTACCCGTGAATTTGTTTTGAAAATGTTAATAATGTAGAAGTTACATTGTGGCCCTCTACGATCTGATGAAATTGCTCATCCCTATTTTAGAGTCGAATACACGCTGTTTTGAAATTCTAACAGGAAGACTTTTCATTTCTTGAAATAACTAACATATCTAAAGTGGTGGTGTTTAAAAAATAACTATTTTTTCGTAGTGTACTTTGCCATGGGGGACACTTTCTAGTCTGAAACTAGAGAGTCGAAAAGATAGTGATGATGGCCCCATCATGTGGGTACGTCCAGGAGAACAGATGATCCCTGTGGCAGACATGCCAAAGTCACCTTTCAAAAGAAAAAGGTATGTTGAAACATCTGGCTTCATTAAATACTTACTTCAATTATTTGATTCCCTACTCTTTTAGTCTGAAAACATCCAGAGCAGCTCCAGTTACAACAACAATTACAACAATTTATTTATTACATTTCTACACTGTCTATCAGCTGAAGCTCTGGTGGGTGGTATAGAAATGTAATAAATAAAACAGCAAAATCAATAAACAACATTTTAAAAAGTTTAAACCAGTATAACAGCCAAGATTCTCATCATAAACAAATAAACAACCTGGGTAAATAAAAATAAATCTTCACCTGGAACCAAAAAAGGTATGTAACTCCAAGCCTCGCTTGGGATAGATTGCAACAGTTTGGGCACCACAATCAAAAAGGCCCTGTCCCCAGTCACCATCTACCTTGCCTTCAAATACAGATGGACTTTAAAGAAGAGCTTCTGATCTTGATCTTAATCCTCAGGTAGGTTCATGTGGAAGAAGGTGGGCCTTAAGGTACCACATTAAGGTTTTTGTCCTAATCCTCCTTTTGCTTTTCCCTACTCCCCTTAGAAATGCCTCTTCGTCCTTTCTAAAGGATCAAGACACATCCTTTGTTTTTAAGGTCTTCATTTGATGAGGTTTGTTTTGAATAGATGTTCAGTATCAGGCTCATTGGAGCACATTTCTGTGTGTTTGGTTCTTACAGTGAAATTACTGACTGGATTGGAGTGTTTCTGATTCAGCCAGTATTAATAATATCTGAAGCGATGCACATTAGGCACTTGTGAAAGCAAGAAGCAGCACTTCTTCCCATTTATTATTATTATAAATATTTTATATACTGCCCTCCAATCATATTCTCAGGGCAGCCTACAAATAAATTGCAAATACAAAAAAAGAGAGAGGGAGTACGTGCTTGCAGAGAGGTGGGGTGGCAACTAGTTCACTGTCAGTGGCTGCTATCACCTTTTCAAAGTAACAGAGAACCCACATTTCTCTTTCTTAGGATGTATATGTGAGTAGAGGGAGTAGGAAAGACTGTAAACAGAAAAGATGTCCAAGGTGCAAGCGGGGGTAGTTATTTTTTGTGTGCAGCAGAAAGCAGATGAGTAATATTTATCTATTTTTAAAAGAATATAAACCCTGCTTTTCCCCTCCAAAAAATGAGTTGCTCAAAGCAACATATAAAATATAAAAAGCATAAAAGCAATAACCAATAATCAAAACACATTTGCAACAAGCTACAAGCAACAGCAGAGAACAACACACAAACCCCAAACTAGCTGTCGGGAAAATTAAACAGCACAGTCGAATAATTTGTTTAAAGACAAATGTCCCATTGTTTGCAGAACACAGATAAAGAGGAAGTTGACATAATCCCATGAGGCAGGGAGTTCCACATATGGCGTGCCCTCACTGAGAAAGCCCCCTTGTCTTAAAGGATGGACAGGTTCACATGGAATGTTAAAGGTTTTGTATGAAAGAGAAAATGTTTTTGAGTGCAAGAGGTATGAAGAATTTAAGAAGTTTCAGATTCAGAAAGGGTAAACTATGAAAATAGCCCTTTCTGTAAAATCACGTATATCAGTATTTCATTTAAAGTACTACCTGTACCCCATCTAAATGTAGTACACTGCTCTATGAAAGACAGATTTGCTTTATAACTAGGTGGTGGAGCTTAGCTATACCCTGTAGAAGATGAGAGCAAAGCATATGTTCCACTTCAGCCTTCTCTGCAGAATAAGGGGGAGGAGGTGATCTGTTCTAAGGAAGGAGTGTATGCCTAAAAGGAATCTGAAATGATTGATAGTCTAATCCTTTCTTCTACCTTTTCTCAGCCTCAATCACCAGCTCATTAGAGTTGCTGCCTTGCTTCTCTACAGTGTTTTTGTATCAACAGTTTATAGCTCCTTCTATCCCTTGTTCTGTTGTAGTTTAGTGTCTGCACAGTTGGAATATTCATGAATATTTCATGACAGTGCAGCAGGGAAGTCTCAGAGAATGCAGCTTGTTATTTCTGTGAACATGCTATGACAATCTTTAGGGCAAATCTATGGTTTCTGTGCTTTAGGTTCATATATAAGGTATCATCCATTTGCTGAGTTTGATATGAGAGATGCTTGTATAAAGGCTTCTTACCGTCTTTATTCAGTCTTTAAAGATGGGGATAGTTGTATCAATATACTGACAGTGTGGTAGAGAACTAGTTTATAAAGCTAATACTTAGAGTTATAGTTAGGTTGTAATTTATATATAGTCTATTATTTAACTATAAGCTGAAGTCTAAATCATGTGGTGATTCTTTTTGGAATGGCTGTTTTTTGTTTTTCTGACTTATCTCTGCAGGACAGAAATGTAAACATCAAATAGCCATTATTCGAAGAAATGTAAACCAGAAACATTGAACGGAGAAATGTGAATGTGCAATGACCTGCTTTTTTTCACTGCATAAAAATTCCAAACTTGCACCTCTCATACTGGAAAGCATTAGTTTTTCATCTGTATAATGAAAGCCTTTTTTATTTTGTGAACTGTGCAGAGAGTTTTGGATATTGGGCAGTATAGAAATGTAACAAATAAATAAATTGCTTGTGAATGAAATTGCATATAAAAGAAATAATATTTTAAAGATAAATTTGACAAATGTGTTCTTGGTATTCCCCCTCCCTTTCACAGAACTACCAATGAAATAAAAAACCTGCAGTACCTACCTCGTACTAGTGAGCCTCGTGAAATGCTTTTTGAAGACAGGACACGAGCCCATGCAGATCATATAGGACAAGGGTTTGAACGACAGACTACAGCTGCTGTAGGAGTGTTAAAGGCAGTGCATTGTGGAGAGTGGTATGTATTTGCCAGTTTATTCATAGTAAATATCAGAAAGATACCTGCATGAATTGGAGACTGGTGGGACAGACTCCCACTAGTATTCTTTCTGTACATCATTCTTGTCTCTTGGTAGGCAAACTGGAGAGACCATGTGATACTCTTCAAGATTTGTCCTAGTGTTGGTGCAAGTTGCTGATCCTAATATAGGGAGTCTGAATCCCTAAAAATAAGTTCTATTCATGCATTTATCTTGATGTAGCAATAATGTATGAGTTATGTATGGAATTTTTGTACTAAGCTGCTTTAAGTAAGCATGAGAACCACATCATATTCAGAAAAGTATTGAAAGAGGGCATGTATCTTTAACTGGCAGGATATTTCAAGATTTTGCTAAAGACTTTAGTAGGTGCTATTACTCTTCACAAGTTTATCTAGAAAAATCAATGTGATGTTTGATTTTAGAACTTCAGGATCTGTCACTTACCTGAAAATTTGGATATGCACTTTTTGCTATATTGTTTCTTGTTTGGGGCTGAGGGGGAGAAAAAATAATTTTGTGCCCATCATCCAAAGGTATTTGGTAGTAGAGTATAATATTAGTACATGTCTAAAAAGAATACACAGTGTATGTGGAATATGCTGTTTCCCTGAAATAACTTCTTTAAAGACAACATTATCTCATTATGTGTGAATAGCTGTGTGAATAGAAATTGCTGGCTGCTATTATATTCTTACTCCTACCTTGCTTCTGTGAATCTGTGGGCAGAGAAAATTCTGGATTCTGGGTCCAATGCATCACTTGTCAAAGCTGTGTTAGCACAGGGGGTAGGAAGCGGTGTGATAGTGATCTAGGGGAACAGTCAGTTTTAATCCTGTTGAGCAGAGTGGAAACAGGAAGGCTTTCTAACCTGAAGTATGGCTCCTTCCATGTTAAGCTCTGGACTAATTTATTTTTAAAATCTGTTTAGGAAGATTATTTCCACTTATCAAGCTGGGTAACTTGCTGTTTCTCACTTCACTGAGTTGTACAGAGTTCAATAAAAAAATTTGGAAAATGCAAATGAAATGAAATGTTAAGACATTGTGACAGCTGTGAGCATTTGTCTACCTGCCAGTAACTGGGTTGAACTCTGTGGGAAGGGCAGCAGCTGTGACCAGGCTGTATTTAAAGTAAATCCAGCCTTTTTCCTTTTCATGTTTCATAGCTGTGAAATACTAGAGGAGAGTGGAGTGTTATAAAGTATGGTGGCTTAAACAAGAACTCAGCGAATTAGAGATTCATGATGTTGCTCTATAAACAGGATATAAACTTTAAACTGTAGCTTCTGAGACAAGGAACCCAAACACTGCAATTTGTAGTTTAGACTAATTTGCAGGAGCTGGATTAAAGCACTGGGTAAAATTATGAGACAATCCTGTGGTGTATGTGAAATGAGTTGCTACTTAATTAGGCATGTGTGAGAAAATGAAGCATGATACCCCAGATTTTGCAAGCAGTACCATACTGGGTGTGTCAAACCACACAACACCACACACACAGGTTAAGAGTACTTAATTAAAACGATGCTTATCTCAAAAGAAGTGTTTTAGTGTACCAAATAGCATCGTTGGAATCTGGTAGGCTTCCTTTCCAGAATTTCGAATACTTAATGGGGAATACTTAATATGCATATTATGCAAATATTCTGTGCCATCAGCATGCTATAGTTCTGAATGGTTTTCCCTAAATAGATCCAGCATTTTAATCATAATATGTGAAAATTTATGGATAAATGACATAGAGAAATCTTGCATTAAAAGACTTTCTCCTGAATGCAATTTAGTAGTTTTCCTTTTCAAGCCAAGTTCATAATCCAGGCATCATATTAATTGTAACTGTCATGAAAATTATGTTTAATTATAAATTGAGGAGGAAGACACTGATTTGTAGGTCTTGTTCCCTTTCTGAGGCACAGAGCGAAAAGGGCATTGCCAAAATCTTTCCTGTGTACACTACTCAAACGGAGCAGGAAAAGACAATGAGAAGGATCTATGCATGAGTGATCTTTATTATTGCCTTACCATAGTTGTATGAGGGAGCCTGTTTACAAGAGATTATTTATTTTAAAATATTTATACCCCATCTTTCCATTAAAATGCTCACGATAGCCGAAAAGATGGTTAAAATAGCATAAACAACAAGCTTATGGAGTGGTGAGACATATATGATAGGGAGAATCTATAGTGTGTGAAAGTGAGTAGATGTACAGGTAGATTTAAAACTGTAACCAGCATTTAGGAAGATGGAAGGTTGTGTGCCTTAGGTATCTCAGAGCATGAATAAGAGAGTCCTTTGAAGAGAGCCCATTGCAGCTTCAGGAGTGCATGAAGGATTCAGTCATATAACTGGTTAGACCAGCTTTGTGTTTAAGCACTAGCCTGATAGCCATAGGTGATCAGGAATTGCATGTAGGCAGTGCATGGAATCCATGCAGACGGGTTATCGGGCTGATGGGAGGATGTACCCAGCATAGAAACCAAGCAGGCTGCTAGGGATGGGAAGGCCCCTCCTCAGTGTCCAGCACAGAAATGTAGTTCTCTTCTCAGCCAGCTGCCAGCCCCCAAGAGGCTAGTAAAAAAATGTGTGGGCTTATTTACAAGGCTGGGTTAGCTAGCCCCTCTCTCCTGTGCCCACCCCCCACTACAAGAATCTTCCAAAAGGCTGTTTAGGGTGCAATCCTATGCATGTTTAGACAGCCAGCCATGCTGCCTGGGGAATGCTGGGAGTTGTAGGACTTTTTCTGTCTAAATAAGCATAGGATGGCACCCGTAAGGTACTGTTTCTTGTAACTGTCACACTGAGAAGAGATGGCACACCTCACAATAGTATCTGAAATGTGAAATCCTGTACATGCATATATCTAGCAGCCTTATATCCTAATCCACAGCTTGTGCATGTGACCCAAATTTGATAATTAATAAAATACTTTCATTGTCATAACAGCCAGAATGTGAAATGGAATTTGGTGTGTATAAAAATAGGTTCAAGACACATTAGCACTCTGAGCCATGCTTTCCTTGTAATGTCTTTACTTTTGAGTCAGCATTTTTTTCACTTTGCACAACTCAGCATTGAATCTGAAAACATTAGAGGAGAAATAATGAGTGCTCTTTTACTGAGCAGGGGTCCTTTGGAAATAAATGTAAATATTTGAATAGCTTTATGTCATTTTTGCTACATCTGTAACCTAGATTTCAAATATTTGTACTGTATTGAGTGTATGTGTGGTTAAATTTAGGCCCATGCTGAGACTGTTTATAGATTGTTTTTAAAGGATAAAATAAATATGTATTTGAGCAATGAGTCACAGTGAGCTCCAATTAAATGTCTACTTCTTTTGAAATAAAGATCAGTGTTGGTGTTTCATATGGTCAGTAATCAAATGGGGGTAGTAAAACATCTGGTATTGGAGAGCTGCAGTGACTGTTTCAAAGGAGTACATGTAGTGTGAACATAAGGTAATTATTTTACAGTTTAAGAGTTGTTCCCTCTTATGCTCTCCAGATCTTGGTTCACTGAGTTGCTCTGTTTTGTTAGAATCACTAGGATGCTGTAGAGAATCAGGTTCTCAATTCCCATCTTGAAAGAGAAGAATCGGTCGTCCAGTACTCCCTGTGATTAACATGCTGCTTGGGTCTTGACAGGCTGTGCATTTCCCCCCTAATAAACTTTAGTACATCCGTTGCTCTCGCTACCTTTTAATGACTAGAATATTGATTTTTTGTTTTAAGCATTGGCAGTTGTGTTTGGTTGCTCTGCAGTAGTAACGAATTGTAACATGGTGTGTAGAAAATCTTAAGATTTTTCTTCAAGTTGCTCAAGTTGGATTTGTCAGCTTTTCTTTAACTACAGTAGAAATCTGGGATATCTTAATTGCTATTTACTATGCTTACTAGGCTTTTTGGATTGGGGCACCAGTAGAAATATGTGGTTTGTACAAGGAGGTGTGCGTAGCTGTACTACTGCATTTTCTCATGCAGTCATAACTGAAGAGTTGTTGCCTGCTGGCCTGTGCTGTTACTACAACCATTAAATGAATACAAATAACTCTTAATACTCCATGTGAGACTCCTACAAACTGAAACATAATTTTGTGTATTTTCAGTGTTTTATTTTGTGCTTACAAATATATAGAATGCAACAAACAATCAATTAATTTTAATTATACCTCTGTTTTTCATGTACAGGCCTGAACAACCTCGTATAACCAAAGATGTAATTTGCTTTCATGCAGAAGATTTCTTAGAGGTAGTTCAACGAATGCAACTAGACCTGCATGAACCTCCACTTTCACAGGTAACTGTTTTGATAGACTGACGTTCTTTGACCGAGAATTGTCATGATTAGAAACTTTATTAATTTTCTTTCTTTTTCTTTCTAGTGTGTCCAGTGGGTTGATGATGCAAAACTTAACCAATTACGAAGGGAAGGCATTCGATATGCTAGGATTCAGTTGTATGATAACGATATTTATTTTATTCCAAGGAATGTTGTACATCAATTCAAGACAGTTTCTGCTGTGTGCAGTTTGGCTTGGCATGTTCGGCTCAAGCTTTACCACTCAGAGGGAGAAAATCAAAGCATCTATGAAAAAGGCTCACCAACAGATCCCACATCTTCTGTTGTAGGGCTTCAGACTGACAGTGTAATCCATACAGCGAACATAAATGCCTCTGAAGACACCAATTTTTTAGGTAGCTTGCAAACTGAATATATAAAACAGGAATTTTCACGTACACAACATGAACCTGCTGCATCTCTCCGCAGTAAAGAGGAATCAATTACTGTTAATCTTCCTGAAAAGACGATAGTACCCAACGCTATGGAATGTCAAAATGTTAAAGCAAAGCTGGATCATGGTCAGTTGACAAGGTCTAAGTTTGAAACAGACTTTGAATTTGAACCTGATGACAAAGACTTTCAGGACAGCTTGTGCCCAGGGCATCATGTGAATCTGGAGGATACAAGACAAAGCAGTTCAGCATATCCAAGTCTGCATGGCAAACAAGAAGATGAGTTTTTGTGTTGAAGTTGTATATATGTTTTTAAATTCCTTTTTAAACATAATGACATAATAATGTAAAGATGCTTAAACTGTGAGGCAAGTTTGTTACTTGTCATCACATCTGTTACAGAAAATAGTTTATGTAGCTTTGTAACATTCCTCAGTGCCTGTCCATAACTGTGAAAGTATCAAAGCACTTAGGGCCAGATGCACTGTAAACACTGCAGGTGTAACATAAAGAAGTCTTTAAATATGAGTTGTAGGTTTTAGAATAGAGCTGACATTTAACATATATTTTTTGTAAGATAAGCCAGAATTCTTTTTGACAATTCCAGGCTTTTCCATAGAGCTTATTTATACCAATTTTTTTCTTTTTAATGTGTCAGCACTGTAGTGTAAATAGCTTTTTTAAAAGAAATCTTTTTAGTGTGATTTATATTGAAATGTGAGCCACTTAATAAAGGTTCATAATAACAATAATGGGTTTTATTTTTGGGTCCCTAAACAGAAAGTCAAAACCTCTAAGCTAATTTTTTAAATGCTCAGTCTTGCAAAAAAAGTGAATATTCTTATGATGGAACCAAATGCTTAGATGCATTTAAGTTAGACAGTCTTTCTGTTGAATTTCCACAAAATCTCACTTTGAGGTGAATTTTGATGAGTATTTCATGTGGTCAAACATGCAATGTACCTCTCCTGCCATCTTATCTCTTATTTACACGTACTTTGTTCATAATACTTTAATTGTGATAAGCTTCAGACACCAACAATTGTCAGTTGTAATTTGTTTGAAAATAGATTGCCTTAAGTGTTGTGCTAAATCTAGGGGACCCAATCCAGCTTAAGTTAGCTTTGAGTAAACCCCACTAAACTCAGTGGCACAAGTTGTGACTCAATAAGTCCTACTGCTTTCACTGGAACTTAGTAACAATTAACTTCAAGTGGATCCAGGCTAGGAAGAATATGCTGCCTTGCCTCCTCCTACATCCTTGTTCCCCTACATAGAGAGATACTGACACATAGTCAGAAAAAGTTTTAAAAACATAAGAAAAATATTGCTTGGAATGCTTTGGTGAACAGGGGTACTTGTAACCACTGGGTGTAATTCTCGAAGTTTTGTTTTGCAACCTGAGAACTCTGGAAAATGAAGGGAACATCAGACATGAAGAGATAGGAGTCCAAGGATGGATGGCAACTGGAGTGTGACCTACCTGACCTTTGGAAGAATCTGGTCAGATTTGATTTTTTAGCATTTAGCTTATAACTGCATGCATATTTCAGGCTTTATTTCACAACCAGGAAGGCTGAAAGCACAGCTGGAAACATGCTCTTGGGATTTTCAAGAGAAACAGTATAAAATCTGATACAATCATCACTATGCATTTTTAAGCACTTCTGTATACCTGTTACTAGAACGCCCCTTAATTGAATGGAATTCAGAGTCTTTTTGTACTAAAGCACAATTGAGCATAAGGGATGTGTTGCAGCGTTTCATCTTTTGTTTTAGCACATAATTTTTGAGGTGGCTTCTTTGATAGATGCTGTTTCACCAACCTGTGGGAAAGTATGGCCCCAGCTGCTGGAAGTGCCAAGCCTTATAAATTGTAAAAGGAGTTATGTAGAATGGTCAGCTATATCATAATTCAGCAACACTGTTCGCTGTCTTAATATCATGATTTAGATTCTGTAAACAAAGACAAAAATAACCTGCCATGCTGCCCTTTTAATTTTAGGCATATATAAACAATATGAACTAGAATTTAGGCTTTTCTACACTCTTGGAAGAATAAGGGGAAGGGCTGTAGCTCTTGATTTGCACTTGATTTGCTTGTAAAAGGACCTAGCTTCAATCCCTGGCATTTTCAGGTAGGGCCAGGAAAGACTCTTTTCCTTAAACCCTGGAGAACCACTGCTAGTCTGTGTATACTGATACACCATGGTTTGCCTCAGTATAATGCAGCTTTCTATGATCCTCTGTAGTACAGTCTTCCATGCATTGTACCGCTTCACAATGCAGGTGAGGAAGTGATGGATGTTGGGGAGATTTTGAATGTTCTCTGTCTAATGGAAGCAGTTGCACTGAAAGGAGTTGGAGCCTTGTCTTCTCCCTGATACCCTTACTTTTTATGTGCAGGGAATTGTTGAAATGGAGTACTAAATCATGCAGTTTTCACCCGTATTATGAAGTGGCACAGTCCTAGAAGCACTATACGACATGAAATTATTTGTGGGAGAGTTGGGAAAAGAGACACGCCAATCAGTGCTTTGAGACTTCCTCCCCACTCACCTTGTCCTAAGATCTTGGGTGGAAACTAGTTTCGATCTCTTCAGCTTGCTCTCCCTCAACTAATACTTCTAGCCATTGGCATTCTATCCTGTATGCCTTCCCAGCTCACTCAAACTCTCCACTTTGCTTCAAATGGGAATTCTTAGAATTTGCACGCGCTCATCTAAGTACAATACAGTTGGAACTGTTATACTAGGCAGCTTCTTTTTTGTTGTTTGCTTGAACAATCTACAAATCTACAGTGTCCGGTCAACTTAAGCCCGTAACAGGTTTTGTGTGATTTGCCCCCTTCCCATAAACATTATCATTGCATCAGCTCAGAGCTTGGCATTTTAAATATATTGTATAATTATTGTTAATCTATATCTGGCCCTAGACAATTTTCTAGACAGAAATGATTTACAGTAGAAGTTTTCATCTTGGGGTTTATATTTGCATCAGCTTGACTATTAGCTTGGTAGCACTGACATATGTGGTTTTAAAACTAATTCAGGCTGTAATCCTATGTACACTTACCTGGGGGTAAGTCCCAGTTAAACCAATGGGGCTTACTTCTAAGTACACATGCAGAAGATTGAGCTGTCAAAACAAGTTCTTGTAAGTTTTTCAGAGAAGGAAACTGATACCGTATGTTCTGGGAAGCATAGATCCTAATACATCCTGAGGAGAGGTCCTGACTCAGTAACCAGTTCTTACTAATAGAAACATCTTAGTTTTTTCTCACTGCTTTCAACCACACATCTTTAGTGCTACTGTAGCAAGGGACATCTATTGCTAAAGCCAGCTGGTACACCATCAAAACAAATAAAATAGCAAATGCTATAACTTAACCTACTGTGTTTTCTTAACTTCTGTGCAAGTTTATGTTATTAGATTCATGCTCTAATCCTACATTTTATTTCCTAGTACTTAATGCTACTATCAAGGGCTATTTTTATCTTCCTTTTTTAAAAAAATGCCTTTTAAGTTACAGTTCTGTCAAACTTCCATGATTCTCTGTTTACTTTGGGATGAATAATGTTGTACCTTCTTTTTAAAAAAACCTTTGGTGTGCAAGAGTTGCACAAAGTTTCCAACACAGCTGGCTGCCTTACTTGGTAAAGACATCTTCTGTGATGCCACAAAGGACTCTGTAGAACACAACAGATTCACATTTCCTGAACCCTTATACTCTCGCTCTCCCACTGACCCTCAAGGAAAGGAAGAGTGAGTGAGCAGGGGAAAGCACTTGGAAGTAGCAAGGGAGGGGAGGGACCGTACCCCTGGTCTACCCAATCCAGTATTATAATCCTAGTGTGTATAACTAGTAAAATGCAACATTTACATTTTAGATTTCATCTTAGGCCCAGTAGCCGTTCTATTAGGTTTTGGGATATAGTTTACGGTGATAGTTGTATTTTCTCTATCTTTTCAAAATTGTTATTTGCACAGGTATTGTTGCATTTAAAAATTTCTTCAAAATAATACTCTCCTAACATATCTGCCCTCAACAATGCCCAAGATGTCTCACAACAAAACAAAAATACATATAGACAACCATTAGAAAGAATACAATAATACTGTGGTTAGATGTAAGGGTGCCCTTCTTGATACGGATGGTGTTTTCTACTCTTGGGAGGGCTATGAAGAACCTAGGAAGAGCCATACTGGATCAGACCAAAGGCCTATCTAGTCCAATATTCTGTTCAGAGTGACCAACCAGCTGCCTATTTCAGGCCCACAAATAGGATATGAGTGCAATAGCACTCCTTGTGTTCCCCGGCAACTGGCATACAGAGACACATTGCCTATGATACTGGAGGTCAGGGATGCAGAACAGTATTTGAGTGGGGGGCTAGATTACCCCCCCACCAGCCCTCATGGCTGGATGGCATCAGGTGCGGCCACACTCACTAATGGCATTGCCCCTCCCCTGGGCATTTTAGCCTTTCTCCGTACTGGGAGATACATGGAGAAAAGGACTCGGCTGGCACTGGGTGCAGCAGCAACTGGCTACTTCTCCCACTGCCAGCTGAGTCCCAGGTTTTGCACAGTACCTGGCATTCCTACAAAGCAACTTGGCTGGCGCCTGCAAACCCAATATTATCTTCAGTCTGGGGATTCCCAGGGTGAGCAGTGTGTGAGATAATCCCCATTGTTAACTCTAATATCAGATCAGAGATAACAGCAGGGATTTCCTCCAGGGGGTGGGGCTTGGAGGAACCCCAGAAGGCTTTGTGGGCCAGATTTGGGAGCCTGGTGAGCCAGCGGTTCTGGTCCCATGCTAGAGGTAGTATATAACAATCATGACTTATAGCCATTGATAGCCTTATACTCTGAATTTGCCTGATCTGCCTTTAAAGTTATCCAAGTTGATGGCTATCATTTTGTGGTAGCAAATGCCATACTTGAACTATGTGCTGTGTGAAGAAGT
This sequence comes from Heloderma suspectum, assembly GCF_057233095.1. NCBI lineage: Eukaryota > Metazoa > Chordata > Lepidosauria > Squamata > Helodermatidae > Heloderma > Heloderma suspectum. The sequence continues at coordinate 106,889,162 of NC_139464.1, forward strand.
ACTTCCTTTTGTCTGTCCTGAATCTCCCACCATTCAGCTTCATGGGATGACCCCAGAATCCAGTATTATGCGACAGGGAGAAAAATGCCTTCCTATCTGCTTTCTCCACACCATGCATAATTTAATACATCCCCATCCTGTCTTCTCTTACTTGCCTTTTTTGTAAGCTTAACAGTCCCAGATGTTGAAACCTTTCCTCATAGGGGAGTTGCTCAAGCCCCTTGATCATTATTTTAATTGCCCTTTTCCAACTTTTCAATATCCTTTTTGAGGTGTGGTGACCTACACAGTATTCCAAGGGTAGTCACCCTTAGATTTGTTTAAGGGCAGTATGATATTGACAGTTTTATTCTTTTATTCCTTTCCTAATTGTGCCCAACATGGAATTCACAGCAGCTGCATACTGGGCTGATACTTTCATCAAGCTCTACACCACAACTCCCAAGATCTCTGTTTTGATCAGTCAGTGCTATCTCAGATCCCATCAGCATATACGTGAAGTTGGGATTTTTTGTCCCAACATATCACCTTACACTTGCATAGATTGAGCTGGATTTGCCATTTTAATGCCCATTCTCCCAGTTTAGAGAAATTTTTGGAGCTCTTTGCAATCTTTTAACCACCCTAAATAATTTTAATTCATCAGCAAACTTAGCCACCTCACTGCTCACTCCTAATTCCAGATCATTTCTGAACAAATTTAAAAGCACTTGTCCCAATAAAAATCATTAGGGATCTCCATTGTTTACATCCTTCCATTGTGAGAATTTCCCATTTATTCCTTCTCTTTGCTTTCTTTTCTTTAACTAGTTCCTGATCCATAAGAGGTCCTCTCCTCTTATTCCATGGTTGCTCAGTTTGCTCAACTGTTTTTGGTGAGAGATTTTGTCAAAAGACTTTTCAAAGTCCAAGTAAATAATGGCTACCGGATCACTCCTGATCACATGCTTACTGACACTCTCAATTCTAAAAGGTTAGTGAGACATGACTTACTTTTGCAGAAGTCATGTTGATACTTTTTCAGCAGGACTCTGCCTTCTATATGCTTAATCATTTTATATTTAATAACCCTTTCCACCAGTTGATCGGGAATAGACATTAAGCTAACTGGTCTGTAATTTCCTGGATCTCCCCTGGATCCCTTTGGTGTTACATCGGCCACTCTCCAGTCTTCTGGTACAGAGGCTGATTGTAAGACATGCTACATATTTTTGTTAGAAAATCAGCAATTTTGCATTTGAGTTCTTTAAGAACTCCAGGATGGGTACCATCTGGAGCTGATAGGGGGCATTTTGGCTCAGCATTAATAAACGTAACAAAGAACACAGCAGCATCAGTAGATCATAAATAAATATAGATGAAAAAATACAAGAGCTGCCAGAAGTGAAAAGGCCACTAAAACAAACAGGCCTTTCTTTGGTTGCCAATCTGAAAGCAAGCAAAGAAAGTGCCAGGCAGACCCTCCCAGGGCAGTTGTGCAGTCTAGAGGCCACCACAGAAATGGCCCTCATTTTTGTGTCCTCCTGCCATACCACTAATGGCGATGACACTACAGGGCATCCATGTGGAAGAAGCTGGCTCTTATGATGGAAATCAGATTTATGACATAAAGCAAAGGTCTTTTGGAGGTGCCACACATATTCAGTCCTGGTGGGGTGGAGCCCATGGAAGGATAAAGGTCTGACAAGCAGTGTGGGGCAAAGGGAAAAGACAGGGTTCAGTTTGGGTCAGAACTCAAATAAACAAGATCAGTTGGAGGCAGAGTACTACCTCCACTATTTTGCTAGTTCCATCACTGAACTGTATGTGTCTTCAGAGGATGAGGATGCTTGCTGGCCCCAGTGCTGAGGGGGTTCCAGCCACAACCAGTAATTAGGGATGTATGACACTGGGAATTCCATTCCATTTAAGTCTGACAGGATTCCACAGCATTTCTGTTCTGATAAGCAGCAGGGGACAATAGTGGACCCCCCCCCCCTTTCCAGAAACATTTTACACATTTTTTCTGGGTTCTGCAATTTGCACAAATTGTAATTTGCGCAATTTGGGGGGGGTCTTGAAATGTGTGCAAATGGTGTTATTTTTTAAAAAGTGTTTTTGTATTGGTGATCTTATGCAAGTATGCACAATTGCAAGTTCACCTGCCTGCTGTGTATTCCCCTCTTGTCAATATCCTTGTCAGTTTCATCATCACACACTACTCCCTTTAGCCCAGAAGAGCCATCTTCTGTACCAAAGAAGGTGCCAGTTTTATCCTCCACTTTGGCATTTCCCAAGCAAGGGGGTGGGGGTGGGAAGGATTGACAAGTTCTTTGACAAGTACAGAATATGGCTTTGCTGGGCAAACAGCAGGAGGAGCAGGAATGGAACAGGCAGAACTTCTGGAACCTGAAACTGAGCCCAAGGACAAGAAAATCAATTTCTCATCTTTGGGTTAATCCTTGACCATTTATTTATTTATTTGATTTATTAGCCACCCATCTGGCCAGCTACCCGGCCACTCTAGGCAGCATACAAATCACGCAAAATAGAACATCAACAAAACAATGCTCTAAAAAAAACCCCTAACCCACCCCAAATGCCCACCTGAACAGCCAGGTTTTCAGAGCGCAGCAGAAGCTCATCAAAGAGGGGGCATGGCAGAGGTCACTAGGGAGGGAATTCCACAAAGTGGGGGCCACCACAGAAAAGGCCCTCTCCCTAGTCCTCACCAGCCCAGCTGTCCTGGCTGATGGCCTTCTGAGGCCAATCTCATTGAGCGGCATCCCTGGTGTTGCTGGAGGTGCTCCTTAAGATAAGACTGCGCCAGAAAATGATGCTTCTGTCACTAACCAAAAGGCTAGGAGCTCCTTTAGTGCAAAATATTTTAAAATGTTGGGATAGGGAAGATACAGTGTGATGATGGACTTCCTGCAGGAAACTGCAGACAGAGGTTTTTGAATATTTGAGGGGATCTGCTGAAGTGTGAAAGGTTCTTGGAGAGAGCTAATGGCTTGTGGAAACTGTAAAGGAAGATCATTACACTTGTGACACACAGCCACACTGTGGTCGAAATATGTGCTGCTGAAAGAAGGACTACATTGCATTTTTTTTACTAGTCTTTCTTGTGCATGCAAAGAGACTTGGCTGTGAGCAAGGTCCAAGGATCAGGGCTTGTCTCTCAAAATCCTACTTGCTTACCATGACCTCCCAACTGGCAAGACAACTGGCCCAAGGGCACTGCAATCATATGGAGAACCTGTTTCTTACTAGCTTCCCAGCCCAGTGTGTTCTGCTTTAGGTGGTGGGAAAACAGAGAAGCTAGAAATCAGCAAGGGTCATTACCAGAAGCAAGGTCTGAGGATAGTCCAAAGGTCCAACCACAGTGAGGCGAGCTAGGTAGTCAGGGACACAAATCTGGGAACTGGTGAACAAGCAGTGTTCCAACACTGTGCCTGGAACAGAAGGCTTTTAAACCAGAGCCCTTCCCAGGGTACAGCTGCCATTCATCTGAGACACATGAGGAAAAGTATTCTCATGAGGAGACTTGCTCCTGAGTAACCCTTTACTCATGAGAAGTCTTTATTCCTCAGGTGGGCATTTCTTCACCTAACGGCTGACAGAACCTTCACTTTTAAATGCCTGTGCTCCCTTGGATGAGGTGTTCAATTGGCTTCTGCCTCCGAATCAGAGTAGGTTCCCTGCATCTTGAGAGAAAGATTCAGATGCTGTCTCTTCCAAGGGCCCAGGATGATATGCTGCCTTTCAGGATACAAATTCTATCAAGGTGGCTTACAAGTAACATAAAAATAATGCAATCACAATAAACAATATTAACTTTTTTTTTTTTAAATCATCAGGATTCTTTGCACAGGCCAGTTGGTGGACAATGACCCTGGGGGCAGGGAGAGTCCATGTAGAACAGGAGCAAGTATCTGGTGTTATCCTCATCTCTCTCTCTCCTCCCTAGAATTCTTCCCACAGAGCTATTGATGGTAGATGGGGGCCTCCAGCTGGAAAATGTGTTTCCAACCTTTTTGGACCCATGGACACATTTGGGAATTTGGGAAACTGCTGTGGGCACCACCCAAAAAATGGCTCCCACAGAGGATGTGCCTTATCACATAATGGCTATCATGGGGGCCTGGCTAGTCAAAGGACAAATAATTCACCTATGTAACTGAGGACAAGTAGAGGAACTCCAAAGCCAGTCCACATATTTGACCCTACAAAAGCACAACAAAGTACTCATTTAAGGTTGCAATCCTATGCATGCTTACATGGAACTCAGTGAGAATTACATCTGAGAAGGCCTACATAGGATTGTTTTGCTCATCCTATCTGCGCACACACCTTTCCTGAGCCCCAAAGAAAAGGAAAATGTGCCTAGCTCCAAAGGGAAAGGAAGCTTTCCCTACCTTGACCCCAGCCTCACCCCACCATTCCATACCTGACACTCCTACTTCCTCTTCTACATCAAAGCTCTCACCCAAGAAGGTTCGTGCTCCCTCACACGTGCTCTCTCTCTCTCTCTCTCTCACACACACACAGAGAATATGATAACAGGACTGAAGGGAGAGAAAAAGCAAGGCTAAGGGCTGGGAGGAGGAAGAAACTGAGATGAAGGGGTGAAAGAACTAGGCTAGGGGCTGGGAGGGAGGGTTAAATAGAGATAGAGCAAGGCTAGAGGCTAGGAGGGAGAAACAGCAAGGTAGAGGGGAGAGAAAGAAGAGGCTGGGAGTGGAGACAGCCACCAATATAACGCAGCGAGAGGGAGAGAAAGAAGGTGGCTAGAGGTGGAAAAAGGAGAGAAATAGTAAGGAAAGGTATTGGGAGAAGAGAAATAGCGAAGCTAAAGGCTTGGAGTGAAGACAGCAAGAGAGCAAAGAAGAAAGGTCTGTGTGGGCAGAAGATTGGGTGGGGCCAAGAAGCAACTCCTCTCTTCCTGCCCACTGAGCAGCTAACCAGCAGCAGGTTGGAGAGCCTGGCACCCTGAAGTTTTTTAATTTTGTTTTAATTAAAAATAATTTTTTGAAGGGAGCAGGGAGCACAGGCACGACACTGGGGACTCCTGTCCTGGGGTCTTCTTCACCTGCCTGTCTCCTGGAATTCTTCCCACATCTACCTCAAGGTCCCTCACAACGGGCTGCTTCACTCCACTTGGTTCAGGGAGCTCTTGGTCATCCTCCGAAGAGCATTCTTACAGAGGGAACATGACACAGCACGGATCGGACTGTACTGATGTTGTTGGGACGGTGGTTTATGCTGATCTTACGAAAACCTATGTGGAGACAAGTGAGACAGGCATAGCTGCTTTTTGTATTCATATTATGTATTTAATGGCCATTATTGTAATGTGTATTTTGGTGGTTTATAGGTTAATATTTGACTGTTTCAATGACACTTTGTTCAATCAAACGTTTATAAGTTGTGTAATTGTTAATATGTCTATTAAATGAATTGTTACCTTAATTGAAGTTGAATTTGTTCAGGAAGTGCTTAATTGCTGATATGTCTGTTAATGTCTCCACAGTTGCTGGGGGAAGCAGAGCATTGATGTCTGCCAATAGGTGGTGTGTTCAGTCTTTCTCCAGAATTTTATTTTCAACCAACTTTAAAGTGCTTTTCAATGAAAACTACAATAGAGGTATGAATCTTCCTCTCTTTCTGTAGCTATCAATAAAGCAACTATCGACAGTACACTGAATTCTGAAATTTAGGAAAAATCCCACTTGGAAGAGGCTGCCTTGGGTGCCAAATTCTGAGGATGCCAAAACGAACCCCGAAGGTGGCTGGAAGCTCCTCCTCTGTACTTGGCTGCCCACCCACCTGGGCTGCTCAGAGAGCAAGCCCACCTGCCATCTCACTTTGAGGAATTCCAGAGTGAGAGATCAGATGGGCTACCTGGAAAGCTGCTGCAGCCAGCGTGGCTTTCCAGAAAGCTAGCCGGGCCCAAATGCCGCGCTCTGAGAGGTCCTTCCGTAGAGTGAGGCATTCCTGGGTGAGGTGGCTATGAAGATCGCCTGTGCTGGCACAGCACAGGCAACCTCCAGAGCCACTTCACGCAGGAATGCCTCACTTTAAGAGAGGACCCCTCAAAGCATGGCAGGGAATGGGAGGCAGGAGGTGGAAAGAGTAAAGAGGTGGGCAGCTGGAGAAGAGGAGGAGGTCTGATCAGAGTGAGGGGGTGGCAGTGGTTGGTGGGGAGAGAGAAAAGGGGGGCAGCAGTGGTGGCATGTCCACCAGGGTGCCAAAATACCATCTTGCCTAGGATACCAAAATACCAAGAAATAGGGCTGGGTGTTACAGGTGTAAAGTGATATAAACAAACACAGGAGCAAAAAACAGATCATACAATAATTGAGAACAGTATTAAAATTAAAATGCAACATTACACAGTATTAAAAGTCTGATAGAACAGAAGTCTTTTGCCTATTTGAAGCAAAGTAATGATGAAGCCTATCTCACCTTCCTCAGGAGGGTGTTCCACACTCAGGGTGCTGCTACCAAAAAGGCCGTAATGAATATTCGCTAACCTAGCCTCTCTAGGTGATGGGACATTTAGAAGAGCCCCCAACAATGATTGTAAATTACAGGGAGGTTCACATGGAACGAGGCGGTCCTTCAGATATCCTGGCCCCAAACTGTTCAGGGCTTTGTAGGTCAAAACCAGCACTTTGAATTGTGTACTGAAACCAATAAAGTTGATCCAGGATCGATGTAACTTAAGAGCAAGATTGGCTCAGGACCTTTACCTTTTTACCAATTTAATGTACACTTACATTTGGGTATAATTGGAGCTGCTGCAACTAAACACTGTCCTTACTGTAAAGCAAATAAACATGCATCACCATTTAAAAAACAAATTAGCGACATACATATCTTCATATTGTTCTCTCTAACACTACAGTTAATTGCTAAACAGCACTCTAATGGGCTTCTAGTAAAACAGCTTAGAATTATATTCTTATTGTAGCTGCTGCAGTTTACATTATGAATCCTATTTGTTTATTTGATTTCTTAGCTGCCCATCTGGCTGGCTACCCAGTCACTCTAGGCAGCGTACAATACAAATAACACAAAATACAACAAATTTACATAATCAACTGAACAAAACAACATTGCTCTAAAAAACTCTAACCCACCCCAAATGCCTGCCTGAACAGCCAGGTTTTCAAAGCCCAGTGGAAGCTCATCAAAGAGGGGGCATGGTGGAGGTCACTAGGGAGGGAATTCCAGAGTGGGGGCCACTACAGAAAAAGCCCTCTCCCTAGCCTAGCTGTCCTGGCTGATGGGACAGAGAGAAGGCCTTCTGAGGCCCATCTCATTGAGCAGCGTCCCTGGTGTTGCTGGAGGCGCTCCTTAAGATAGACTGGGTCGGAACCATATAGAGTTTTAAAGGTCAATGCCTACACCTTGAATTGGGCCCAGAAAACAACTGGTAACCAGTGCAACTCCTTCAGCATTGGAGTGATGTGGTTTTGCCAACGGCTGCCTTTGATCAGGCGGGCTGCCATGTTCTGCACCAGCTGCAGCTTCCGAACCGTCTTCAAGGGTACCTCCACATAGAGTGCATTACAGTAGTCTAGGCGAGAGGAGACCAGGGCATGAACTACTGATGGGAGCAGATGGTTAGGGAGGTGGGGCCACAGCCGCTGTATCAGATGGAGTTGGTACAGCGCCGCCCGGCTCACGGCCGACACCTGAGACTCTGTGGACAGCTGGGAGTCTAAAATGACCCCCAGGCTGTGGACCTGGTCCTTCAGGGGCAGCTGTACCACATTCAACACCAGGTCAACCTCCCCTTGTCTCCCACAAGAAGTTTTGTTGGGGTTCAGTTTCAACTTAGTTCTTTCTATCCAGTCACTCACCGACTCCAGACACTTGGACAGGGTTTCTACAGCCAACCTTGGTGAGGATTTAAATGAGAGGCAGAGTTGCATGTCATCCGCATATTGGTGACACTGCACCCCAGACCTCCTGATGATGGCCCCCAGCAGCTTCACATAGATGTTAAATAACATTGGGGAGAGAATAGAACCCTGTGGCACCCTGAACAGCCAAGGATCTGAAGTCTCCTCCTCGAGAGCTACTCTCTGGTACCTGGCAGAGAGGAAGGAACAGAACCATTGTAATACGGTGTCTCCTATGCCCAACCCCTCCAGGCGGTCCAGGATACCGTGGTCGACGGTATCAAAAACCGCTGAGATCGAGAATAAGGAAGAAGCATTCGCCCCTACTGCTTAGAAAGACTTGAGATAAGCTCCAAATTCAAACATTTCCCAGAAATAGGTTCATCTATATTCTCTATACACACCCCCCCCCCTTCCCAAGGCATACGAGAAAGAACAGTTTGTACTTATTTTTTTGAACCAGCTGTTGAAAAACAAATGAAGAGTGCAATAACTGCAGTTTGGAGAGCAGAAAGGTATTAAATCATACATTTTGATCCTTAAATAGAAAGGCTTAGATCCAGAGATGTTTTGTGCTAGTGGAAAGGCACTTCTGTTTGTGCAAGATGGCCCTGAACCTTCCTGATTTCCCTGTCCCACTGCAGGCCCCCATCTTTGCTGTCCCAGAGGACCCCCTGACCCTAAGGAACAGATGGGGGGGCACAGGGGACTGTACTGGGGGAGGAGCAAGAAAGCCCTGTTGGACAATTGGAGGTCCCCTAGTTTGTTCCTGAATCCAAGCCAGTACTAGTTATTGATTTATAGTCCCTGTAATTGCATAAACATCTTTGCCCTCAGTATACTTTTATTTATTGCTTCTTTTGTTAACGTTCAGTGAAAATTTGCTCAAGTAGCAAGGAGGTTTACCTTGGTATATGATCCCTGAATATGCTAACTTTTGCAACGCATCCTTGGTTCTGTAACAGACTTTTTGGTTCTGTTTGATTGTGTTACAGAAAATTGCAAACAAACATCTGTTAGCAGCTGTTTTGTACAAATATTATAGAGTAGGAGTGGCCAGCTGGTAACCCACAGGAACAATCTCCTCCCCAAAGTAATTTTATTTGGGCCATGCTGGCTCTCTCAAAGTGTTAATCTAGGTCCTGTAAAAAACCTGCCCAGTTCCACTTGTAAGGGAAAAATATTTCAGTACTTGCTTTTCCATATTCCATACTTCCTTGTTTGATCTCTTTCAGATATTGTTTACAATGCTTTAACTATAACGGAGTGTGTGTGCTCTGTAACTGATGCTCTTCATGTTAGTACCAACTGTAATGCAGAGCTTCATTAACGAGTTTGTGTACTAAAATACACTTCTGTCTTCTTAGATCATTGTCTAGAGAATAAAGAGGCTGCTGAGAATGCAGAAGTTGTCCATCTGTGCTTAAACATTTGCAGAAATGCCAACAGTTCTGATATACTGTTGTGCAATGGCAAGTTTTATCCTGCTATGAGTCAAACTCACTAGACACAAACTTTACACATAAAAACATTAACACAGAGAGAATACATACAAAATATTAGGATGTTTTATTTACAATATTTACATAAAAACCAGACAGCTGTGCCTCACTTGCTGAAGAGTCAAGTCCAACAACATGAGGAACATCAGCCTACACCTGTATTGTAGCTCCTTTAGGTGCAGCAAGCTTATAGCAAGCTAATGTTGCTCAGGAATGTGATGCTGACTGATCAAAGGCTAAAGCCAGTTTATAGACAAATCAGTCCCTTCGTGGAATGAAGATGTTGTATCCAAGTTCTATCATCCCTCCAATGAGCAAAGCCCAAAGGGGAATAAAGACATAAGCTAGCTTCATTACAGCAAATTGTTCCAATTTTGCACAGAGGGCAAGGCAGAAGGCCAGCTTAAGCAACATTGCGGCAAGGTACCAGGCCTTCTTCTTGAGGTTTGGGGAACCATTGCGAGGGTCAAAGCCAGACTTACAACGGCGAGCCATTTTCACAATTATCATAACTAGAAGAATAGTATCAAATATCCAAACTGGGATGAATATGAGAAACCAGTTCCAGGGTGCCTTTTCATCCAGTTTTAACACCAACATGATCAGGAACAGTAATGTGAAGAGCCATGTGAGCAGCACTCTCTGCGCCAAGGACATTCTCATTTAAACAGCTTTAGCAGGTGGTTGGTAAGAGTAGAAAAGATGGTCCCTAAAATAAAGAGGAACAAACTAATACAGATGGGGCAGAGCATGATAGCTGAAAGCCTATCAAAAAGACACAGTATTGCGCTAGATTTATTAATGACGCTGTCCACCAACTTGCATCCTGTAAAAATGGCCTCTGACACCAAGACTAGTTTATACTTTATCTCCTATATGTTGACTTAAAAACAATTATTTTTGCTTTTTAGGAGTTCTATGGGATTGGACTTTATATGGCTATCCAGAGGATACTTCAGAAGAGTTCAGTTTTTGTTTACTAGGGACATCTGTTTGGGAAACATTTCAGGTGGCAGTTGCTATGGCATCTAGTGGAGTTCCACGTCTCTTGCAAAGTTTCACCTAACATATTGTCTGATGTGCAGTTTTTGTCTGGCAGAATTTCCAATATACCTTTCTTATATGTGATCTGCCATCTCATTAATCATTAATGATAGTAAGAATATGATAGAAAGCATCTGGCTACAGATTTAAGATACAATCTACCAGTAGGTTTTATTAGATCCTATTCATTTACTTGGGCATGCGTAGGAAAACTTCATAGCTGATTGTATCCTTGAGCATAACTACAAATGTACACGTTAGATTTATACCGGTTTAACTATGACAATTTCAACCAAAGTAGCTGGAAATTGTAGTGCAACGAGGATGCTGAAACTGTTTAAATATCCTCCCCCACCCCTTTAGAACTAAAATTCCCTGCTGATAGGAACTATGTTACCAGTTTAAGCAGAATGATCTTGGATGATCAAGGAGAAAGGCCAATGACTTCTTACAACCTTGTCTCCCCCTACACCCACACCTGGGCAATACGTTTCCCCCAGACTCTTGAATCCAATTTTTAAAAAATGTCTCTAGCCCTCCTTGTTGTACAGATGTTGGAAAACATAATAGCAAAAATGTAAAGGTCTAGAAAGAAGGAACCAAACTATAGCCTAAGCTCATTATATATTTCTGCTCTTAAAAATTTTGAAGTTCGCATATTACAATTTTAGAATTATTGATTCTACAAATTTGGGATTACTAATTTCACACTGTTATTCAGAAGGTACGCTTAGGAGAGCAGCCTAAAAATATTGTACTTCTGCCAGTAATCAAGTTGTTTATGATATACTAGTACCATATCAAATTATATGCACAACAATTCAACATATTAGCCATGTTTTTAATGCTGGAGACTTTTTCCACTGCCCCCCCACTCCAGATTTGCATTTTGATGTGTTAGATATCAGAGGCACCACATATTCAACAGACTGTCCAGTTTGCGTCCACCAGCAAAAGAGTTTGAAAACAGAGCAGGCCTTCCCCCCCCCCTTTTTTAAATATATAATGGATTAGCATCCATGCATTATAAAACAGCATACAAAATTAATGAAGTCACCAAAATTATTTATGCCCCAAAATTCCACTTAAGTGATTTGTTATTACAACTAATAGCCACATGTATTGTTGCCAAGACTATGGCAAATAACAAAGCACCTGCACTTCTGTCTCATGAGCTATTATCCTAGTGTTGTTTCCTGTTGTAATTTCTACGCCAATACTTGGAGGAGAATTTTGAAACACGATGCAAGCATCTGACATAAAATTCTAAATGCTTTGAGGTAGCAGGAATATCCGCATGACAGGTCGGGGTTCACAAGTGTTAATTGCGTATGGACTGCCCTCCAATGCTGCCACTATATGAAGCATCACAGTCGGTGCCAAGGAGAGAGGAACTGTAGAAGAATAATTTACATCAGTGGTGAACAGTGGGTAGATCTTGGGGCACTTATAGATAACTGTCCACCTCCTTGTGGAGCACTTAATGTTTGCTGATTGCAGAGATTTTTGCAAAGAACGCTGGATTTCAGTGGCTCTACTCTAAGCATGACTAAGGGCACAATCCTATGCATGTTTAGGCAGGGAAAAGGCCTACAACCCCCAGTATGCCCCAGATCGCTGGCCGGGGCATGCTGGGAGTTGTAGGCCTTTTCTCTGTCCAAACATGCATAGGATTGTGCCCTAAGTCTGGATCCAACCCAGAATTTTTCTGTGTGTGGAAGTGCAGGGAATCATGTGAGCCATGACCTGCAGTCTGAAGTAATACAGGCCAGACTCAGGCTTGCCTCTTCAGTGAGAATTAGGCCATGGTGTCAGCCTACCACAACTGATACGATTTGAGACAGAAGAGAGGTGGGGGGTGGGAAGAAATAGTTCTAAGGTGTCTGGTTAGGTTGTTTTAGGGTGCAATCCTATGCATGTTGAGACAGAAAAAAAAGCCTACAACTCCCAGCATGACCCTGCTGGCTGGGGCGTGCTAGGAGCTGCAGGCCTTTTTTCTGTCTAAACATGCACAGGCCTGCGCCTTTAACGGCTGTTGGCATTTTCTGTTCTACTGTTTTTAGCGCTTTGTTATTATATTATCATTGCTGCCCCCCTTGAACTTCGGTGAGGAAAAGCGGGGCATTAATGTTTTCAACACATACATGAAACTCTTCTGAGGGCGCCCCAAGCCTCTTTAACACCCCCCACCCCCGCAAGGTAATTACCCCGAAGCCGTGCCGCTGACCCGACTGAACTCGAAGCGCTCCTGCAGCGACTCCACAGCGCGCCGGCGCAAAACCACCCGGGAAGGTGGAGATCTTGGCGCGGCGGCGGCGGCGGCGGCGCGATGGGGAAGCTCCCCGCACTGGGCGCCGGGCCCCCGTTAAAGGTCGCGAGTAGCCTGGGCGCCTAAATGCCCCCGTCCCCCACCTACCGACGCCGGGGCCGCCCCGCCGCGGCCCTTTCGAGCGGGTTCAGGCGCGGCGAACGAGGAAACGAGAGCAGCGCTCCGCTGGGCCCGCCAGCGGGGGAAGGCCGGCGAGGGGCAGGGTCCGCGGTCGCCGGCCTAGGCTCATCCCCCCGCCCAGAGTTACCCGCCTCAAGCCGCTGCTCCTGTCCAAAGACCCACCGGTCAAGCCTCCGGCGCCCCGCGCAGCGCCTCCGCCTCAGGCCGGGCCCCCGCGATCCGGCTCAGCGCCTCCGCCTCAGGCCGGGCCCCCGCGATCCGGCTCAGCGCCTCCGCCTCAGGCCGGGCCCCCGCGATCCGGCTCAGCGCCTCCGCCTCAGGCCGGGCCCCCGCGATCCGGCTCAGCGCCTCCGCCTCAGGCCGGGCCCGCCGCGATCCGGCTCATCGCAGCACTCGGAGGCCTCCGGCAGACCAACGAGAGGACGACACAGAAGCGCGCGCCTCAGCTACACCGACGAGTCTACATCGACCCGGGTGACGACAGATGCAGCGTGCCCCGTGCGGCGCTGTCAGCGGCTACAGGAGCTGCCTGTTACACCGTTGCTGCACACCCATTGGGTTTTGTCGTAGCTAATCCCACCTCTGATGGCCGGGAGCCGCCCGCTCGGGCCAAGAGCCCGCCTTCGCAAAGTGCCCATTGGGCAGGCTGTAGTTTCCCCCCCCCCCATCTTTTTTAAGTATGCCTTTTATTTTATTTTTCTCTCCTCCCCCATTAGTGGGGACAGATGCCTGTCACTGAAAAAACCCTACAGATGTTAGCGGCCGCCAATCCTTGTTAGGCCCTCGACGTTATCTTCCCATCATTGGGCAAAAGACTCACTCAATCAAGCGCTTTATCCCAGCCTTCCCGGGGATTGTCGTCCAATGAGGAAAGGCGTTCGGCGTTGAGGCCCTATCCGCAGCGAAGAGCCGCTGTTCCGCCTCGAAGTGTTGGTCGCCGCGCGCGCCGCATTGCCTCTCTCCCCCGCGCTCCGCCCTTCCGAGCGAGGAGGGCGGAGCGATGATTGGCGCGCCGCCGCGCTGTTGCTGCCGCCGCCGCCGCCGCGCGCCGCCCCCTCGCGCGCCGTCCCGCGCCCTGCTTCGGTCGCTGGCTGGCTGGCGCCGCCGCCGCGCTCTGCCTGCCGCGCTCTCCGCGCCGCGTGCGGGGGCCGCGAAGAACCGGTGAGGCTCGAGCTCTGCCGCGGCCGCGCGAGCAGGCTGGGGGCGCGCGGGGCGGCGGAGGGCGCGAGGCGAGGGGAGCGGGAGCGGCTCGCCGGGCTCCCTGAGGAAGGGATGAGGCCGCGGCCGGCGGGGCGAACGGGCTTCGGGCGGGGGGGCGGAGGCCGGGACGCGCGCGGCAGCCTCGACGGCGGGGGAAGGGGCTTCGCGGCCGAGGCCGGCCTGAGGGGAAGCGGTGGCGGGGGACGGGGGCGTGGGCCGGCAGGGAATTCTTCCCGAGAAAGAGGAAGAGCGCGGGGAGGCGGGCGGCGGGCTGGGGGGGAGGGGAGGCGCCCGTGGTCGGAGGGCGTCGACGGGCGGGGCGGGCGGAGGGCGTGAGGAGGGCCGTGCTGCGGCGCGGGGCGAGCGGTGGGCGCCGGCGGAGTCGCTGAGAGGCGAAGGCGGGGCGGGGGGAGCGGGCTGCGGGCGCGCGCGCCGGTGTGTGTGAATGAAGGGCGCCAGCGGGGATGCGCGGGGGGGGGAGGGGTGCGCGCGCGCGCGCGCGTGCGTGCGTGAAAAGACGACCGCGGGTTGCGTGCAGTTGCCGGGAGGAACGATCGCTGGGGTGCCGAAGGAGTTCGTGGTGCCGGGTCAGGAGAGGATGAGCGGCCGTAACGGGAAAGCGGGGCGGGAGGATGTGATGAACCGTCGGAGCGCGAGGCGGCTCAGCTGCGTGGCGAGGGGAAACAACGCCGGCCTCCCCGCGGCTGGGTTTTTCCTTGAGCTTCAGCCTCTGTCGTTCTCTTGCCCGTGCCTGCGTTGCTTCTTAGAATGGGTTTCTGTTTGTATTTATTTCCGAGTTGCTTCGTGTGAAGTATGCGTGTCCTCGCTCGGTGCTTGGCCATAGCAGCATCAGGCAGAGCCTGCTTGCATCTACGGTGCATGAACGGATCCAAATCATCAGGATTTGGGTGTGTGTGTGTGTGTGCGCGTGTGTCTTAATAAATTGAATATAGCTTGTAGTCTTGTTAGTTCCGTAGTGCCTTTTGAAATGGGAGCTCCAAGTGGTGATACAGTGATGTCCTTTTGAATTTTCAGATACTCACAATATTCAGAGTAGCAACTCAGAGTAATGATGGGTTATTGATACCCTGTTTATTTCCCGAAATTGATTTTTTTTTTTAAATGAAGCTTTTACAGCATCTATTTTAGTGATGCTATTTTGGCCAGATACAGTTTAGTAAAGACGTATTAAGGTTTGTCCCTCAAGTGAATTGTTAGCTCCTTAGGTGGCTTGCTCATCTTTCTCTTAGGCAGGAAGATATTTTTTAATAGCTGGAGTAGGTGATACGAATTGTTAGTAGCTCCTGTTCTTATAGTCAAAGCTCTATATAGCCAAGTATGTTGGTCTTTTCATTACCTTCACCATCATGTTGTTCATCTCTTGCAGTCCAAGGATGTTAGTTGCTGTAGTCTAATATTTCACAGACGTTCCATGTTAGCTTGTACTTGGAATGTCCTCACTGAAAAAAATTGCTACTAGAATTCAATTTACAACATTCCTTTGGATCTCATCTAAGAGAATGGAACAGTACAGTTTTAGGAACCTGCACAGGACTGAAACACCCACATGAGTACAAAAGCTATGTTTCATCCCCCCCTCTGATATTCACTTATTTATCTTTTACAGTTTGCATGTAGGTTTTATACTCAGTGTGTTGTGCTGTGTTTATTGGCAAGTAAGCTTAAGTAGCCAAGACTTTTTCTTTGCCCCGCCAATGTCTTGCTAAATGACTGTAGGCACTTCATTAAACCTTCTTATTAATTATCTGCTTTACAACACATGTTGGTTTTATTTGATGTGATTGATATGTGTGGCAAGATCCTTTGAAAAATAATTTTAGCATAATGTAAAATGAATGGATTCAGTAGATTATCATAGTAGATGCTCATTTTCCTTTAGAACATCTTTTAATGCTAAGTTTTGTACTTGGGTATAAATATCTGAGCCCAAAAATGGTAGCTCAGATACTAAAATGCATTTGTAAAGATACAAATTCATTATTTATGGTTTTGGAATTAAACTGTTCCTAGCTATATTGTGTTCTTCACAATTGTTAAAAACCAGAATTGTATGTGTAGGTGTCCGCAACTATGGGCTTTCTTTCAAGAAACTTTACTAATGTGGTCATTTTTGGATGACCAGTCCGTTGTGATCTGTTTTGGCTCTTAATTTATCTCTTCCTAGAAAGGATTATCATTTTCACAGCAAATTTATATTTGTTGTAAAGTATTCTAAATTCAAGCTTTACTTTCAAGAGTAGAAATCTGTATTGAAAGGTTTTTATTGAAAGGTGTTTTTTTATTTTGTGAGGGAGACATAAAGAGTGATGAAATTTTACCTTTATGTAAAATCTTTATAATTAGATATATGCTCCTCATTATATGCCTTTGAGCATCTACATGCTCAAAGGTTGAATTTAAATATGTATGTGATTGTGTTGGTTTCAGGAATGGTACTATGCTAAAACGACTATTGTAGGAATGATGCTGTGACAAAGTGATTTAAACATTCCACTACATTTGAAAAACTATTACAATTCTATACAATGTTCTCACATCAGGCAAACTATCTTTCGTGCACCCAGCTGCAAATCAGTTGACTGACTGATCTCTTGAGTGATTAAAACCATCTCCTTAGAAATCCTTTCTGTAGAAGCCAGCATACTTGAACAACATCAGCCATTAGGTTATATTTTTCTGAACAGAATTTATACACGTGTGGCATGATTCTATTCATATTTACTCAGAATTAAGTCCCACTGAGTTCAATAGGATTTATTTCCTAATAAGTGTGCATAGTATTTCAGTTTTAATTAAATTTAGTTTGTGGGCTTGATCTGGTTTGGGAATGTCCCAGTGCAGGAATTAGCGCATTAAATTCCTTGGCTTGGATCCAAAGAACTATTTTAGGCAAACTGTGCATTTTGTAAAAATTGTGACTAGCAGACAAACATGACATATTGCAAACTGCTTTGGAAACACCCTTCAGTTTCAAAAGCAGTTTGTCCCATATTTTCTGGGGCTTGTTGCTGGAAAAATGCAAGCCCAAAGTCCTCCAGGGTGTTTGGAATTGTTAAACTATGGGGAAAGATGTAGGGGAATCACAAGCTCCATTTCCTGCCTGACCCCCACCAGTTTAGTACCTCCCATTGATCCTCATAAATTACAGCCCTACTTGTAAGGAGCCTGCTTAACTGCACTGAAATGGGGGAATTATATCTTTATGAGCAAAAGGGGTGAGGCTCAAAATACAAAAATACCAACATATTGTAGCTTAATGCTCTTAATTCTAGTAACTAAGCCTAATGAGAGGAATTTTGATGTTTTAGAAGCTGTACAAAAGCTGGGAAACCACCATATGATTGGTGGTTGTGAGAAGGGGGTGGGGCCAGCGGAAGGGGGCATGGCCATTTGGGGACCCCAGGCGTGCTGGATTAGGACACCATGCCTGAGGTTGCCCACCCATGGGATAGGATAGCAGTGATGCACTGTGGATTATTGTTTTCACCTATCAGGAACCCCTTGACCAATGGAATTTTGCATTACTCTCACCACACTGTGACAATAATATTCAAATGGCTGTCATTGTGTTCTGGCCTGGGCTGGAACCTATCCTACTGTCACCACTTTCTTTAAATCCAGAAGGGAATTTTCAGGAATACAACTCCTGTCATGTGCCCATGACCTCCACAAAATGGCCAGCTAGGCCTAAGCATTCTTCTCCTGTCCCAGCATAGCATCCCGTCCCCAAAACAGAATCTAGCTCTCCTCTGTGGTTCCTGATGGCATTTTGAGTTGGACTCCCCCACGCGCGCACACATTTCCCCTCATTGAATTCAAGGATCTGCTCTCATTAAAGCCAAGGTCCTTTTGGATCCTGATATTGCCCCAGGTATAAGGTAAGTTTTAAAGTAGTTAGTGAGGTTCTTCCACTTGGCTGGAAAGTTCCCTCAGCCAGTGTACCTAATCTTTTAAGGCAATGGGGCCCTTGGGATGTGGTAGAAGACTGACTGGAAACCATATGAAGTGCTTGGGGGAAGAGGCAGGCAGCTAGCTAAAGAGAGACTGCCTGGGGACATAACATAAGTGGGTCTAGATAGGGAGCCTGAGTGTAAAAAGCAATGTAGACAAGTGTAGACCTGAAAATGAGATTGTCGTTCTCAACCAGGCAAATAGTCACAGAGACAAGGTGGAGTGATTCAAGCAGAGAAGCCATGGGGACCCTTTAGAAGGGGGTGGGAATCATGTTCCTCCACACATCTTCTAACACATTGACTAAGCAGGGCATCAAGAGAAGATGTGACTTCCCTCCCAATCTGTCTTATGATTTGACCACTGGTTTGTAGAAGTAGTTGAACAGTTCATTTGATTCCTGGCAATAGAGAGAGATCAGTTTGTTTTCCAAGAACAGTTAAAGTTCACTGTCAGGGATAGCAAACTATTTGGAATGTCATTTTAAACAACCTTTTTCATGTAACAAACCACTTTGTTAAAAAAAATAAAAATAAACTGAGTGTTATATATAGATATGCTATTACTAGTTAAGGTCTCTTCTCATATTACACTTGTAGCATGGCATCATGGCAGTAATCTTGCACTACTTTAGTAATGTTAGAAGATTCAGGCTATGTGGGAGAAGCTGATGTTATGGTTCTTTCTCCTGCCAAGATACCCCTTTTTTCAGAAGCGGCAGTGCTTGCATGGGGAGATACTGCAGTGTGGGCTTTCTCCACATTGCCCAGAGCTAGTCACATTTTCTTAAAGCAGCACCTATGCTGCAAATAAAATGTGAGAAGGGGACTGAGTCTCTTGCCTCATCACCATATAATTAGTTGCTTTCTAAACTGTCCCACATGATGTAGAGTATAGTCTTTCTGTGTAGACCAAAAGCATATACTAGCAAAACGGAAAGTTGGACCGTGAAGTATGTTCTGGTCAGCAAGGGATGGAGCATGCAGAAAAGGTTAACTCCCGCTTCCGTGGAAGGCAGGACCAATCAGATCACACTTGTATCCACTTAGAAGGAGAGGAACCTATCTCAGTTGCAAGTCTTGCTTCAGCTTGCAGAGGGGACTTGGAAAAAAGATCTTTTAAGTAATTAACTGACTGACCAAAAGAATGGGATAACATCAGAGGGGTTTCAAGTGGAGCCCCTAGCTAGCTATAGAGGGGTAGCGCAAGAATGTGAAACGCACTCCTCCCCAGATCAAAAGCATATTTTATTGTGCAATCACAAAGCATATTGTGCAATCACAAACAATTCCAACAAGAAGAAAAGGTGGAAGACAACAGAAGAAGCCAATGTGGCTTCACAAAAAGCTTAGGGATGACCTGAAAACAAAAAAGGACACATATAAGAAGTGGAAAGAAGGCCAAGTAACAAAGGAAGAGTACAGGCAGGTAGCACAGAATTGCAGGGATGGCGTCAGGAAGGCTAAAGCGGAGAACGAGGTGAGGTTAGCGAGGGATGCTAAAAACAACAAAAAGGCTTTCTTCAGCTACGTGCATAGTAAAAGGCAGAGGAAAGAAATGGTTGTTCAGCTATTAAATAAGGATGGCAAAATGATAACAGATGACAAAGAAAAGGCAGAAGTGCTCAATTCCTACTTTGGCTCAGTCTTCTCCCAAAAGAGGGTCTATGACCCCCCTGGCAAAGGCGAAGTACAGGCTGAAGGGGCAGGATTGCAGCTTGAGATCGACAGGCATATGGTCAAGGAACACCTCATTACTTTGAATGAGTTCAAATCTCCAGGGCCAGATGAACTGCATCCTAGAGTAATAAAGGAACTGGCAGAAGAACTCTCAGAACCGCTGTCTATTCTCTTTGAGAAATCATGGAGGACCGGGGAAGTGCCAGATGACTGGAGGAGGGCTAACGTCCCTATCTTCAAAAAGGGTAAAAAGGAGGAACCTGGGAACTACAGACCAGTCAGTCTGACATCAATCCCTGGGAAAATTCTGGAGCAGATCATAAAGCAATCCATCTGGAAGCACCTTGACAACAATGCCGTGATTACTCGAAGCCAACATGGATTTGTCAAAAACAAGTCCTGCCAGACAAATCTGATCTCATTTTTTGATCAAGTCATCTCCCTTGTAGACCGTGGGAATGCTGTAGACATCATATACCTCGACTTCAGCAAAGCTTTCGACAAAGTGCCCCATGATATCCTGATGAGCAAACTTGCTCGAAGTGGGCTAGATGAAACAACGATCATGTGGATCCACAGTTGGCTACAGAATCGGACTCAAAGAGTGCTTATCAATGGGACCTTCTCAAGCTGGGGAGAGGTAACGAGTGGGGTACCGCAGGGCTCAGTCCTGGGCCCAGTGCTCTTCAACATTTTTATTAATGACTTGGAGGAGGAGGTGCAGGGAATGCTGATCAAATTTGCAGATGACACAAAATTGGGAGGGATAGCTAATACTTTGGAAGACAGAAACAAAATTCAAAGTGATCTGGATAGACTGGAGTGCTGGGCAGAAAACAACAGAATGGCATTTAATAGGGACAAATGCCAAGTTCTGCACCTAGGAAAAAGAAACCAAATGCACAGTTACAAGATGGGGGATACGTGGCTCAACCACACTACGAGCGAGAAGGATCTTGGAATTGTCGTCGATCACAAGCTGAATATGAGCCAACAATGTGATGTGGCTGCAAAAAAGGCAAATGCTATTTTGGGCTGCATTCATAGAAGCATCGCTTCCAAATCCCGGGAAGTACTAGTTCCCCTCTACTCAGCACTGGTTAGGCCTCATCTGGAGTACTGTGTCCAGTTCTGGGCACCACACTTTAAGAAGGATGCAGACAAGCTGGAGAGGGTTCAAAGGAGAGCAACAAAGATGATCAGGGGACTGGAAACAAAGCCCTATGAAGAGAGACTGAAAGAACTGGGCATGTTTAGCCTTGAGAAGAGAAGACTGAGGGGAGATATGATAGCACTCTTCAAGTACTTGAAAGGGTGTCACAGAGAAGAAGGCCAGGATCTCTTCTTGATCATCCCAGAGTGCAGGACACGGAATAATGGGCTCAAGTTACAGGAAGCCAGATTCCGGCTGAACATCAGGAAAAACTTCCTGAGTGTCAGAGCAATACGGCAATGGAACCAATTACCTGGGGAGGTGGTGGGCTCTCCCACACTGGAGGCCTTTAAGACGAGGCTGGACAGCCATTTGTCAGGGATGCTCTGACTTGGATTCCTGCATTGAGCAGGGGGTTGGACTCGATGGCCTTGTAGGCCCCTTCCAACCCTACTATTCTATGATTCTATGATTCTATATATAATGCTGTATGCAAAACTACAGTATGAGTGGTGCTGCCTACTCCATCCCTCACTGACCAGAACACCTCTTCACTTGCAGTCCAACTTTCCATTCTTGGTCAGCGAGGGAGGAGGCAGGAAAGGGATGTCCCAAAGCAGTGTCCTTTCATGGGTGGGCCAGACTGCATATGTTACAATAGTTGCAGGACTCTATATCCAAAGGTTGCTTCTGCAGAAGCAAACTTGTGTTTTTTGTAATGGCAGATGAACATGGAAAGTGACACTCATGTTGGTGCTCTACAAATGTCTTCTGAAGGCATGTAGATCCATAGTGCCACGGCCTTGTTTCCTGTGTGTGCCTAAAGTATATGTGGTGTGCTCTGTGCACATCAAGCTTGTGCTGCTGCTTTAAGATGAATGGTCATTCCTGAACCTGGTGAAACGTAGAGATAACCTTAGGTATGTACCCTGGGTCATGTTTCAACACTACTAAGTTCGGCAGAAAAGAGCAGAGCTCTTTTCATACTGACAAAACTCCTAGCTCCCAGACCCCTCTGGTGGAAGTCAGGAAGGTGACCTTCCGCAAGAGTTCCTTAATAGGAATAGAAGGAAGGGGCTTGAATAGCAGATCCTTGAGAGTTCCAGCACCAGTGGATGATCCCATGATGGAAACCTATGGATCATAGGTGGAGAGGGAATGGCTGTACCCAGAGGTAACGTTTGACTTGGGGATGGCTTCCCATGTGTTTTAAGGGCACTGTTTATGGCTACCACCTGCTTTATCAAAGTTGCTGGTGCAAGTCCATTGTTTGAGGTGGCTTGAATAAAAAAAAATTGGACACAGGAATCTTATCAGCAAATGCTTTCAGAGCAGGTTGTTTGTATCATCTTTGGGACACCTTCCACGCCATAACAAAGAAGTTTGCCATGGAATCTCTGCAGAATGCCAGAATCATATTTGCCATTTTTTTCTGACAACCCTGCTCTACAAGTTGTCCGCTCTCAACCTCCAGATGCAGAGTTGGATCCTGGTGAAGAATTAGACCCTGAGATATGAAATCCAGTCAGATTGAAAGTTTCTAGGGTGGGCTCACACTGAGGTCTGTCAAGTCTGAAAACCAGGGCTTCCTGGATCAACGTGGAGGTATCATTGCCATCTCTGTCTTGGTCATACTAATCTAGTACAGTGACCCTGAAGAGAAGGGAATGCATAGAAGCCCAGTGACCACCCTGAACACAGAGCATCCATGACCTCTGCCTCCGGTTCTTGGTATCAAGAAATGTACCTCTCCACTTTCCTGTTTGTCCCTGTGGCAAGGAAGTCAAGAACAGGGACAACTCCCTGATTGGCTATGAGATAGAATATCTGTGGATGCAGTGTCTGCTTGCCTTGATTCACCTTCTCTCTGCTCAGCCGATCTGCCTTTACAAAGGCTACGCAGGCCCAAATATTCAACAGTATAGATTCACCCTTTTGTAGGCAAAGTGGATCCCTTTTATTTATTTAAATTGTTTTTTGTTAGTGTGTGTGTGTGTGTGTGTTTCCAATGAGGCATAGAACCTAACAAGTACTTTATTTTATTATTACATTTCTATACCACCCAGTAGCCAAACTTTACTGCATTGCAGGTTCACCTGAATGCCTGCAGAAAATAAAAAATGAATGCAATGGTTAGGTAAAAATACAGGTTTAGAATTCATTCCCTGTAGACATCAGCAAGTCAATAGGGAGACATGGAAACATCATGTATTAACAGCAATTGCTTCCAGATACTTTCGAATTATCTGTAGAGCTTCTGGAGAAGGGGAACATAACTACATTATCTCAAAAGATCTATAGAGCTAGAGGATTCTCTTGCTCCAGAAGCAGCAAGTCTTTTCCTCCCTCAGTAGGACCTGAACCCATGTCCCAAGGGGAGCTGTGGTATCTCCTCTCTGCAGGTCTCCTGCCAAGGGAGCTATATGGATGCAATTCATATAGGGAATTTTCTCCTTCAGGGAATTTCCATGAGATTGCTCCATTTTCCTTGTGTTAAAAGTAAAAAATTTCTCTTGGAGACTTGATCAATAAACTTGAATCCAAGGAAATATTGTGTTCTTCAAAGAACATAAAATAAATGTTTTGCCTTGAACCTAGCCCATGGAGGAAGAGTTACAGATATCAACCACAGTGAGTTTTAGACAATAACTTCCTTGAATGCCTTAAAATCACCCAATTGTATGTGTGGAGAAAACTTCTCCAACTAGTTTAAACTTTAAACCCCTCTTCCATAGTGGTAGAATACTGTAATCCTAATAGAGATTTGTGAACTTCCTATAATCCCTGCTACCTCAAGGGTCATAAGGAACTAGTGAAGTGCTTGGAAAACTTCTCCTTTTATCTAGAGAAGAGAGGAAGAAGCTGTTGCTTGTCCTTGATTCTATTATAACAACATCAATACTCTCCAAAGGGAGTACTTGCCAAGAAAGGAGTAAAAACAAATCAACTTCAGACTTGAAGTATACATTCTGTATTTTATAAGCAGTACATTTAGTCCAGTCATATCTGCTAACAGGATGCAGGCAGAAAAATGTATAGGGATAAATCTTGTACCTATCATGACAGGCTGGAGCCTTTGCTACCTTGCCTGAAGTTTGCAGTGAATCAAGTTCTGCTGAGGTGTATGTTTCAGGAGTTTCTTAGGTCAAAGGCTTGAAACTCTGGTAGCAGGAAATGTGGCCATGCCATCTTAATGGCTAAGGCTGAGTTTTATCCACATCTTTGGAACCAGAATGCCAGGGTCCAGTGTAGCTATAGAGCCATCCACAAGGGGAGTCCTTTAACTTCTCATAGGGCCTATGTCCCAGCTTCTGCCAACTAGGGGTGCACGAAAGCCACTTACCTGGTCTCGCAGCTTGCTTCGCGGTGGGCGGGAGGCGCTTCGCTGCTCCCCCCGAAGTTCAGGCCGGGGGGGGAGGCTTCCCTCCTCGCCCGGCCGAAATTCAGGCCGGTGGGGAGGCTTCCCGCCTTGCCCGGCCGAAATTCAGGCCGGGGAGGAGGCGCCTCGCCTTGCCCGGCTGCGAAATAAAAAGTAAAAAAAAACAAAACACCCCCGTGATAGGCTACGTGACGATTAACATAGCCTATCATGGCTGACTTTGCAAATCTAGCCGTGATAGGCTACGTGACGATTAACGTAGCCTATCACGGGGGCTTTTTTTTAACTTTTATTGGAATGGCGGCGGTGGCAGCCGGTCGAAAGACCGGCTGCCACCTCTGCCCCTGTCGAAGACCTGCCAAACCGCCGCCGGGACCCGCCGCCGGGAGGGACATTCGGGAAAGGTAAGTCCCATCCCGGGGGGGGGGGGTGCGGAGAATTTCTCCCCGAAACTACTTCGGGGGGCCGAACACATTGGCATTCGGCCCCCCGAAGTTTCAGGGAGAAATTCTCCCCCATCCCTACTGCCAACCTAGCAGTTTGAAAGCAAGAAATTGCAAGTAGATAAATAGGTATCGCCTCAGCGAGAAAGGTAACAGCGTTCCGTGCACCTCGGTGTTCAGTCATGCCGGCCAGGATCAAAGTAGACATGACATTAAGACTGCAATTCTATGCATGCCTAGTCAGAAGTAAGCCCTGCTGAGCTCAATGAGGCTTACTCCCAGGCAGGTGTGCATAGGATTACAGCTTACAGGTTTTTTTGCATTTAATATACATGGTTTCTGCAGGCACTTAGAATACAGAACAACTTTGCTATACCATTATGTGGTATTTTGTAAGCCTTCTGGAGTGTTTACTGCTGTGTAATAGATGTCAGTATTAAGAAAATGCAGTAATACTTCTGGGGAGAAACTACTCTTTGGCTATTTATAATGTGAAATAAAGGTGTCTTGAATACATAAGAAAGCAATGCATTTGATAGCTTATACCACTGATAGAAGTGTTACGATTTTAAAACAGTATGCTAAAAGTTGTATAGAGAGCAAATCAGTGGGATCATTATGTTACAGAAAACTAATGCCACTCGTACCAATGAGAATATTCCTTATTCATCCATAGAATCTCAAATGTACAGATATATTCTGTAGAAGCAAATTGCCTTGATATTGGGTACAGTACATAGTGCGGAGGCTGTGTTTCTGTAAAAACTAGACATTTTACTGATGGCACTTAATAAAAGCTGACACAAAAAGAAAAAGCTACCGAATCTTAAATGTAGTCAGAATATTTAGAAAGAGCTTCTGTTTCTTCGTCCTGCTATTTCACCATCTTGGTGTTTTTCCTTTTGGGGGTTCCCTCCTTTTTGGAATTCAATATTTTAGTTTTACTAGTTAAGGATTTATGAGTGTAATAGACTTCAAATATCTGTAACATTTATACTCAAGTCCCTTCTCAACTTTTTTCTCTTCTTGCTCGCTCTCTCTTGATGCTATTGGGTGCTCTGGTGTCACAGTGGGGCTCTTGTGAGTGAGATCCAAACTAGATATGACATTAATTTTATGAATGCAATTAACATGCCTGCATTCTGAAATGTAAATAGCAGCTGTGAGGAAGTCTTCCCCCCACTCCTTCCCTTCTTCTATGTTGATAAGCACTCAGCAGGCTTTTAGTAGTCCAAGACTAGGAGCCTTTTCCATGTGGTAGAGAACTAGCTAGACAC
Source organism: Heloderma suspectum (assembly GCF_057233095.1). NCBI lineage: Eukaryota > Metazoa > Chordata > Lepidosauria > Squamata > Helodermatidae > Heloderma > Heloderma suspectum. The sequence continues at coordinate 106,915,152 of NC_139464.1, forward strand.
ATAAGCAGTGTATTGCAAAACTCTGCAACAGCAACGAGATGGTAGTTTTCTGTATTCTTTGATGTTTCTTTTTGGTACAGCAGAATATTGAAACGTACTAGAGCAGCAGGTAACTTTCAAGTTCCTATTGGCTTGGATAGGCTTAATTTTGAAGGCATTGTGGCAGAATATTTCTGTGATAGGTATGTATAGGGAAAATGGTTCCCTTTTCCCACTTTTCTTCTCTTTAAAAAGTGTGTTTAGATTCTTAAATTTTTAGATAGGTTTATATTTTAGGTCCTAAGGAATCCTCTGCCACTATTAGAGTTCCACAAATTGACCATTTGCTACTGCCACCAATTATTTTGGAATATTTTTAAATATCCTGGTAGCTTGGCATGAGAGGCTTAGGAGTGAGATGAGCACCAATACTAGAGACAGTATAAAATATTAAACAGGTTGCTTAGTCAGAGGTTTTATATACACAAGGGGATAGAGTATTAAATGTACTTAAATGTACTTTAAATTAAATATCCTTAATAATAAGCTTAAATGTACTTACATTAAATATCCTTGGTTACAGCATCTTACAAGAGACTCTTCCCTGCTAATAAGCTCTCAGTAGGCTTCCCCACAGATCCAATTCCCCTAAACTCTACCCCCAACCAATCTCTTCCTTTGGCTTTTGGGATGATGAATCTGTATTGGGGATCACTTGCTGAAGCTCCCTCTGGCCAGACCTTTGACTGAATTCCCCTGGTGCTGGGCTGTGTTGTCTGCCTGAAGTATCACCACCTCACAAGCCTGGCCGCCTGCTCCTTCCATAGCCACCAGCTCTGGATTTCAGGTCTGCTCCCAGAAGAGTTCCCTCAGTTGAGTTTTTGTTTTCTCAGGTCTGAGCACTGCTTCCTTCAGCTAACCACCATTAACTCCCATCACCAGTCATCTACTCTCTGACTGTCCCCCACCATGTCTGACAGATTTCACATTGACCTTTTAAAAATCTTCTGGCCAGTCATGTTCCTTATGGAACATTTAGCTGCCAGTCATCATTGTTGACCCACCTGATAAATTGAAATAAAGGTAACCTCCCCCTCGACATTTTAAACAGCCAAAAGCCTCCCTTCATAAGTCGTCATAACCAATGCAACCACAACTGTTTAAGGCTCCATACACAGTAACAAAGCTAGGCCGCTGGCTTACTCAGATACATTATAGCTTCACAGAGGTCGCACAAAGTATTTAAATATAACAAAACAAACAGTTATATATACAGCATATCTCCACAGTATGGTTTTGAGTGAGTAAGTTTTTGCAGAATTGTTTATAGTTCTGTTCTGTCTGTTTAAAAACAAAGAACGGAACATATTTAAGGAATTGTTACTCTATTACAGTTTGGATGCTCTGGTTTATGGGTAACTTTAAAATGTGACTTGAAGACTGACACCATAAATGAGCACACTTCTGATATTCTCAACGTAGGCTGAAGAAGTGCCTTGTCCCTTTTTTCCTCAATGGGAATTCAAAGAAGAAGAAACGTTTCATGGTTTTCAAACAAACCATGGACAACAATAAACTGTATGGCCACAGCTAACTATGCATTCAACAACCCATAGTTAGCTGTTACAGGCAAACTGGGTTAGTTCTTTTCGTAAGATGGAAAAATTATGTTATTTTGTAAGTAGCTAGTTACAAATATTCTTGAGAACTGAGCAAGGTGCAGAACTTGGCATGTTAGAGGACATAAAAAGAAGAGTGTAAGAATATAAGCTCAATGAATTACCCTAGTTTGATAACATAATTATACATTGTGGGGACAGGCTTTAATCTTGGCTCAGCTGATGATTTGCCAGTCCTTAGTCCCATTATCAAGCCAATCATAATAAATATAGTACATGATCTTTTGTACATGACCCGTATTTAATATCTTTGGCCTCAAAAGGCAAATGCTGTCCCATAGCATTTATATGTAGATGGTCTTTAACTCAATGTCTTAGATAACGGGGTATACATTTTATTGAGGGTCATGTATGTAGCATTTAATGCTTTACTCTTAAGAAGTTTTTATTAGTCCGATTTTATTTTGAATTGGGCTATTCTTTTAAAAGAAAACAAGCATTAGAAATAAAATACTATTTCAGTTAAGTCACTGCTTTTATACATCCTGGCTTGTATCCAAAATTGTGTGATACAATGGGGCTTTTCTGGCCCTCCTCCCCATTGCAGCACTCTGCCCCCCCAAAGGCTTCTGTGGAAGGTAAGGGTGCCCTCTGAGATGGGATGGACAGATGCAGAGGGGAGGAGGAGGCAGGAAAGTTGTATTGCATGATCATTCTGCTCATGCAACCCTGTATGCACCTCTCTATATTTTATGCATTTTTATCTATATAAGCACCATGTTTTCCCTGAATGTTCAGAAAAAAATGTGAAATAATTGCTTTGAATCCATCATATGTTAATAAAAGTGGGTAAACTACATGAGGTTCTGTGAGAGAAGGATGTGAATGTAGTAAAGAGAATTGAATTTTCAGAACTGTGTAAATCAGATGAAGTTATACATTTTGTCCTCATAAAGAAAACTTTGAAATCTAGAAGTGTTAAAATGTAACTGTACAGATGTGTAACTGTACTTGCATTTAATGAGTATAAATTCAAGGACTTTCAATGGTGGTTCTTTACGAAGCAATGTATGCTTCCATCTTAACTGATGTAATTTATATATGCATGTAGTTCGGTTTCACTGTATTCCATTATTTCTTAAAATAAATAACAGGAAGAGGAAACACAATTTTAATTTTTGTGTGTGCACTGCAACAGAAGTTGGCGTTTTAGTGAATGAGCAATATGGATGAGACTTGAGTGTTTATTAGTTATTTTATGTTGTTGTTATACAAATGCTGAATTGCTTAATTATATGAAGTATGCTATTAATAGGTTTCCATTGGTCTACACATGAAAAATATTTAAATGTTGTGTATGCCTGTGTATTTGTAATTTTATATGTTGTTAGAGTGAAGTTCACATCCACGTGGAGTTGGTGTGAAAAGTCATATTGACTTTAATAGTTGTGGCATGCACCGTTGCAGTCCAGTCCTAAGCATGCTTGGTCCGTGCAAGCTTCACTGAGCTCAGTGGAATATATTCACTGGTCGTAACTGCTAGCTGTAATCTTATTCTCTAAAAGGTGGCTTCACAAATTACCATCTTATATGATGTATAGAGTGTGTGTGTGTGTGTGTGTATGTGTAAATAAAATAAAAAGAATGACCCGAAGAAAAGGGATTTGTCTCTATTGCAGATAGGCAAGAAATTTAACAGACACAGGATGAGATGAAAATGTATGTAGGCAGTCACATTCATAAACAGGAAACCATAGAAATATAGATACCACTTGAAGTGAAGCACAAAGTGGGTTGTTCTAATCCAGTGAAGATTTATAAAGTTATGTTTCATACTGACAAAAGAGAAGATCAAAACATAAGATTTAGTGGTAATTTTAAGAAGTGCAATGATCAGGCAAAGACATTCATAGAATACTATCATAGAATAGTAGGATTGGAAGGGGCCTATAAGACCACCGAGTCCAACCCCCTGGGATCCAACATTGAGTTGGATCCTGATTTAGATGCATGCAACTGGGCTGGTGTAAGCAGAATTCCCTGCAGCCCCCTGAAAATGCTACAGAGAAGTTCAGAAGACCCTTCTGAATGGGATACGTTATGGGTCATGTGGATGGGAGGATCCCCCCAAGTCAGGCAGAGGTATGTTCAGTGAGCAGTGCTTCTGGCTGGTTTTTTTAGGGATCCCCCCCTCCCCCTGCACCACAGACTACCACATTCAGCAGGATTCCCTGAACTCTGTGTAGCATTGGAGGGTGAGGAGGAGCTGAAGAGGCTGCCATGGAGACAAGGGGCAGTGAAGTCTGCTTCCATCAACTGCACATGCCTAAATCTGGATCCAATCCAGTGAATTCAGTAGATAATAGGTTAGCAGTATATGTGGCCCCAGGTGTGCACTGTGTAGCTCCCATGCCTCTGAATTCCTCTTCTCCCCCACTGATCAATATCTAGTTCCATCCATGCTGGTAATGGCTTTACAAAAGCAGTAATGCCACTTGGGATCCCTAGGAGGGAGAGGAGGCTAGAGCCTCTACCTGCCTGATGACCCAGAAGTAGCTGTCATAGCTGCTTCCATGCCACTAATGGAGATATGGTAGCAGTACTGCCAGCCAGGGAGTGCTAGGAGGAGAAGGTGACTTTAGCCTTCTCCACCTCTCAGTGACCCAAAGTGGCAGGCATTGCTGTTTCTCAGCTGCTAAGGGTAGTGTGGAAGTAGCGGTGCTAGTCAGGCTTGCTATGGGTTAGGTGGCTTTAGCAGCCTCCCTCCTATCCCAGTAATCTTGCTTGCAGGATCACTGGGATGGGGGCAAGGTTAAAGCCTCCCCAACCCACCCTGTGTGTGTGCGTGCATGCGTGCGAGTGCGTGGCCACCAGGGCCTCTGCTGAGACACTGGTGTGCCCCTCAGGGCCATAAAGGTTGTGCACTCCTTGTCTCAAGTAGAAATATCTTCAGCACTAGCATCCATACATCTTGTAGTTAGACGTCCAATTAGGTATAGGCAGTCATCTAGCCTGAGTGACACTTTCTTTTGACAGTATAATTAAGTTGGAGGTTATTATTGTGCCATTTTATACACATTAAAATACTATATAAAAAGATGGCAGCTGTGAGATAAATAACTGGGTCCTAACTGCTTTATTAACGTATTTTTAAACTGCCCTTCATCCCCCTGGATACCAGGGTAGTTTGATTAAGAGAGTGATCAAAATTGTCATAAATAGATTGGGATCTGACTTCAGCATGTTTGACTGATACTTAATAAACAAATCTTTAAAAAATTTGCCATGTTAACTTTATGTGCTGAAAAAATATCTCAAATGTTTCTCCAATAGCCAAAAATATTTGAACTGAAATATTTGATTAGGAAAAAAAGTTCAGTGAAGCTTAAATGTTTTCAGACAAATTGGAAATTGCTTTTATTATAATGTGAAGTACTTGTAAATAGAGATGTAAAATTTCTGGAAATTTTGAGGTCATGGGGGGAAAAACATTTTTTTTTTCCGGGGAGTTTCAGGGAAAAATGGAAATTTGGGGGTAAATGGAAAAATAAGCAGTACTTTTTTTTAGTGCTCTTTACAGATCTAAGGTGACTTTGTTGCTTTAAGACAGCCTTCCCCAACCTGGTACCCTCCAGATATTTTGGACTTCAGCACCCATCAGCCTCAGGCAGCATGGCCAATGGTCAGAAATACTGGTTATTGTAGTCCAAAACATCTGGAGGGTGCCAGGTTGAGGAGGGCTGTTTTAGGAACATAACACAGCTTTTTTGTTTCTAAAATTATTTTGTGTATAACTTGGTTTGATCATAAATGATCATATTTTAAAACTTTTAAAAGTAAACCCAGTTAGTAAATTTGTAATTATTGTCTGAATAATTAAACTTTTAAATTTAATGTACCAGACATGATAGTTTTATGAGCAAACCAAGACATACATAACATATTTTAAGTTCCCGATTAATGTCTGATCAGAGGGAACATCAGCAAGTACTCCCTGAAACATCTGAATCATCCTAGAAGCAGGAAGAACTGGAGTCAGAGGAAGACTGGTGTTCCACATCTGTTCCTATTTGTAAGGAAGTCTAGGGAAATTCCTAAACCTGTTCCTGTTTGTGGGATGGAGCTTAAAGAAATCCAATCTGAAGGAAAAGCTATTGAAATTTTATTTAGCCGTGAAAGACTGCACTTAGGAATGGTAAGCAATCATATTTAATTTAGGAACCTTTAAGCAGTCTCAAGGTATTATTTGAAAAATGATGTTTTATTCACTTTTGTAAATAATTTCCATGAATGACCATCTTATTTTTTGTTCATCTTGAAAAGTTGACTCTAGTGCTAGCGTAAACCCCACTCCTATGCCATAGGAACCAGGCTACTGAGTTCCTTTTAGGTAGAGAGCGTTTATTCTGTGGCAGCAGTTTATTTTTTTTAAATAGCTGAGGCAGCATTTCCTAGTGGTGAGATCTAATTGAGAATTTTATCAAAAACTGTGGCAGTGAGTGCTATAGACTCAAAGGTAATAAAAAAGAGAAACATGGGTGGGATAAACTACTTGCTGTTCTCTTGCATCTGGTGACAGCAGCTGAATGAAGTCCATTGTTTTTTTCACATGTAGGTTTTAGATTAGTACTACATTAATTGACTGCTGCAGCATCTAACCAGAACAAGCCCGGAAACACAGGACTCTATAGAACAAAACCCAAACTGTCATGAATGCACAATGGTGACTCTACTCACATATTGGGAAACTAAGCATAAATGTCTATCAGTAAAAGATACTTTAGATGAATAATTTTTATAAGGAATGAAATAAATAACTATGCTGGGAATCTTACAGAGAGGATTAAATTTTTTTTCCCCCTATGTCTTCATTATTTCCAGACATTTTACATCTCTTGTCTTTCTGTAAAAGTGCTCTTATTACCTATTTTTTAGAAAACATTTTTGGGGGAGTAAAGCCTGGGTAACAATCTATAAACTCCTTGCCTTAAATTCTAAAAGAAAATACTTCATAATCCAAAGCCGTTCCATTTTTCCAATTTTTCAGAAAAAAGCAAGTCCTCAGGAAAAAACATTTTTGTCCAAATTTTTCCATTTTTTTTCCAGGGCCTCACATCTCTACTTGTAAATATTTTAAGATATGACAACTTGGTAGTATATACTTACAGTGGTTACATTTTAAAGGAAAAAATGAAGGTCATGAAAAGTGTTAACAGGGAGCAATCCTGACTTCAGCCAAGCTTCTGGAAGCTGTGTAAGTGCTGGTCTGCTGGTGGAGAAGGAGGTATGCAGGTGGGATGATATGCTGTTAAAAGTCTCATAGCTTGCCATTGGAAAGTGCTGCCAGCTGTTCTGTTGATGAAGCAGGGCAAAATGGGGTAGGGGTGGCATGTGGGTAGCAGTAGGAGTGCACGAAAGTCCCTTACCTGTCCTCGAAGCTTTTTGCGGTGGGGGGGAGGCGCTTCGCTGCTCCCCCCGCGAAGTTCAGGCCGGGGGGGGGGAGGCTTCCTGCCTCGCCCGGCCGAAATTCAGGCCGGGGGGGAGGCGCCTTGCCCGGCCGTGAACTAAAAAGTTGAAAAAAACCAAAACAAACGCCCTCGTGATAGGCTACGTGACGATTAACGTAGCCTATCACGGCTAGATCTGCAAAGTCAGCCGTGATAGGCTACGTAAATCGTCACGTAGCCTATCACGGGTGACTTAAAAAAAAAAAAAACCGCGTACGCAAATGGCGGCCCCCATAGGGAGCCGCCATTCGTGTTCCTTATTTGGTCGCTGTAGTCTATGTAAATCTTTACGTAGACTACGGCGAAAATAAGGGCAACGCATTATCCGTACGCGCTTTTTTTTTTTTTTAAGTCACCCGTGATAGGCTACGTGATGATTTACGTAGCCTATCACGGCTGACTTTGCAAATCTAGCCGTGATAGGCTACATTAATCGTCACGTAGCCTATCACGGGGGCGTTTTTTTCTTTTTTTCTTTTATTGGAATGGCGGCGGCGGCCGCCGGTCGAAAGACTGGCTGCCGCTGCCGCTCCCACCCCGGACGAAGACCCGCCGAACCGCCGGCCGGACCCGCCGCCGGGAGGGACATTCGCCAAAGGTAAGTCCCGTCCCGGGGGGGGTGCAGGGGGGTGCGGAGAATTTCTCCCCGAAACTTGTTCGGGGGGCCGAACATGTTGGCGCTCGGCCCCCCGAAGTTTCGGGGAGAAATTCTCCGCCATCCCTAGGTAGCAGGCATGAAGAGGCCACATCCAAAGCTTTTTTGTTTCCCTGACATGCCCACAGTAATGGCAAGATTCTACACTAGCCCTGGAGCTGGCATAGTTAATTCCTTCCACCTGACCTCCGTACCTCTTGCCCTGCCTGCAATGAAAAGTCAGGGCAATGGATGTGGCGATTTTTCAGCCAGCCAATTCCCCCCACCCACCCCTGCTCCAACTGTAGATGAAAGGTGTGATTCCTCTGTAACTTGCTTCCTAGGGGTAGCCACCTGAAAAGGTAATTACTGCTTTGAAAGTGATTGAACTAACTAGTATCCATTCATTATTAGTAATAGGTTTTATGAAACAATACATTTTTCCAAATTGAACCCCTCCCCATCACTAGCCAAGGATACTCATTGTTGTGCTTAATTGTTTTTATACAGTAACTGATGGGTAAGTTTAAGTTAGATCACTATAAGGATTACTTCAACTGAACTACTCAAAACAACAGTAGAAGTCATAATATTAGTGGTAATCATTGACATTGTTCCAGCTCTAGGTATGTGTTCTGTGCGAGTAAATAGTCCCAGATGGGGATGCGTGTTCCCGCTTGCATCATACATCCATTGAGTATTACAGTGGACATCTGCAACAGCTGCATGTCTACATTTTCCATGTTGGATTGGGCAATTATCTAGCAACAATCAAATTACTAGGATTTTAAATATTAATTAGAAAATCAGATTGTACACTGGAAGACTGCTTTTGAAGGGGGTGGGAAGGAAAAGCACTAGGAAAAAGCTTGTCGGTGTTAACTTTCTCATAAAAAGATTTAATATGTATTTTCCATTTCCTTTCAAGTATTCATATAAATAATTTGGGCTATAATCCTATAAACAGTTACCTGGAAGTAAGCGTCATTAAATGTAGTAGGGCTAGTATACATGCATGAGATTGTTGTGTGTGTGTGTGTGTGTGTGTGTGTGTGTGTGTGTGTGTTTAAGCTTGCAGAAAACTACAGAATGTGCCCAACATGCATACTGCCTCTGTTGTTGTTGTTGTTCAGTCGTTCAGTCGTGTCCGACTCTTCGTGACCCCATGGACCATAGCACGCCAGGCCTTCCTGTCCTGTGCTCTCTCCCGGAGCGTGCTCAAGTTCATATTCATTGCATCCGTGATGCTATCTAGCCATCTCATCCTCTGCCGTCCCCTTCTCCTTTTGCCTTCAGTCTTTCCCAGCATCAGGGTCTTTTCCAGGGAGTTTTCTCTTCGCATTAGGTGGCCAAAATATTGGAGCTTCAGCTTCATTATCTGTCCTTCCAATGAGCAGTCAGGGTTGATTTCCTTTAGGATGGACTGATTTGACCTCCTTGCAGTCCAGTGGACTCGTAAGAGTCTTCTCCAGCACCACAGTTCGAAAGCATCAATTCTTCGGCGCTCAGCCTTCCTTATAGTCCAGCTCTCACAGCCATACATTACTACTGGGAAAACCATAGCTTTGATTAGACGGACCTTTGTCGGCAAGGTGATGTCTCTGCTTCTTACTATGCTGTCTAGGTTGGCCATAGCTTTCCTCCCAAGGAGCAAGCGTCTTTTAATTTCATGGCTACAGTCACCGTCTGCGGTGATCTTGGAGCCCAAGAAAGTAAAATCTGTCACTGCTTCCATTTCTTCCCCTTCTATATGCCAGGAAGTGATGGGGCCAGATGCCATGATCTTCGTTTTTTTAATGTTGAGTTTCAAACCAGCTTTTGCACTCTCCTCTTTCACCCTCAACAAGAGGCTCTTGAGATCCTCTTCGCTTTCTGCCATTAGGGTGGTATCGTCTGCATATCTGAGGTTGTTGATAATTCTCCCAGCAATCTTAATTCCGACCTCTGATTCATCCAACCCAGCATTTCTCATGATGTACTCTGCATATAAGTTAAATAAGCAGGGTGACAATATGCAGCCTTGTCGTACTCCTTTCCCAATTTTGAACCACTTGGTTGTTCCATGTCTGGTTCTTACTGTTGCTTCTTGACCCTCGTACAGGTTTCTCAGGAGACAGGTAAGGTGGTCTGGTACTCCCATCACTTTAAGAATTTGCCACAGTTTGTTGTGATCCACACAATCAAAGGCTTTAGCGTAGTCAATGAAGCAGAAATAGACGTTTTTCTGGAATTCTCTTGCTTTCTCCATGATGCAGCGAATGTTGGCGATTTGATCTCTAGTTCCTCTGCCTCTTCTAAATCCAGCTTGTACTTCCGGTAGTTCTCGGTTCGCATACTGCTGAAGCCTAGCTTGTAGGATTTTGAGCATCACCTTGCTGGCATGTGAAATGAGCGCAATGGTGCGGTAGTTTGAACACTCTTTGGCGTTGCCCTTCTTTGGAATTGGAATGTAAACTGACCTTTTCCAGTCTTGTGGCCACTGTTGAGTGTTCCAGATTTGTTGGCATATTGAATGCAGCACTTTAACAGCATCATGTTTTAGGATTTTAAATAGCTCGGCTGGAATACTGTCATCTCCGCTAGCTTTGTTGTTACTAATGCTTCCTAAGGCCCACTTGACTTCACTCTCGAGGATGTCCGGCTCAAGTTCAGTGAGCGCACTATCATGGCTATCAGGGACATTCAGATACTGCCTCTACAATCTATAAATTATACTGTCATTTTAATGCAGCCCGGTTTATCCTTTATCCCAGCCTAAACAAAGATGATAGTAAATCTTAAAGCCATTTGAAACTACAGAAGAAACATTATTTTAATTTTTAAAGACTAGCTAAGTATTTGAGTGTGTTGGAATCATTTATTAAATGAGGTTTTAGTCTTCAAATTGCTAATCTGAAGTTTTTGATGGCACAACTTTTTGAGATAATGCCATGCTATATTAAAACCCTTCTAGGCAGATTGTTATCTTCTCAATTTGGGTCATGGATTGCCCAATACCACAGGTTTTAGATTTTTTTTACCGTTTTTTGTGTAAACTGCAGAACTGTGCCTGTTGTGCTTTTACAGATGCAGATTCTGCATCAAGAAAAATCATATTTCATGACTAGAATAAATTATTCCAAGTTCTGTAAGATTTATTTTGCAAGGAATAGTACTAAGCAATATGCTCTTCCTCTGAGCACTGAATGTCATGGGGTCTTAACATCTTCTATCAAGAAATGCAAATCTTTTTGCACACTTAGGCACCAGCAAGATTTCTAGGAGCCTGATTGGAAGGGGGAGATTGCAATCTCATCATGCCAGTAATGATGAACAATCCTGTTATCACTATTTTGTCCTGGGATCCCACACACTGCTCTGCCTTTTTGCCACTACCCAAGTTATCTCAATACTGTCATTGCCCAGTCTCTGCATTTTCTTCAGCTGCTGCTGGTATTGAGTTGGTTTAGGAAGACTAAGGGAAGAAAAGGAGGTGGTGATGGCAGGTTGCCTTTTTCTGTGTAAGAGAGTACTATCAGCCAGACTGCACTGGAAGTATGATGAAGCTGAGAAACTAACTGACCTGGGAAATGCACATAATAAAAGAAGGCAGTGGCCAAGTTCAACACCCAGCAGTACACACGGGAGGGGGAAAAAACAAGCCACCTGCTCTCTTCAGTAACCTGCTACTAGTTTCCAGGCCCATAAACAAAACAATGGCAACAGTTGCGATACTGACCAGTGCCAAAATTCTTTTATGCACACAACTGTTTTTGATATAATTACTAGTAGACTACTGTATGTAGTAGCATTTTGGTGTTGGCCAGTTTTGCAGGGTTATTAATGGTTTATTAGGTTTTTTTCATTTTTCAGTAGGATACAAATAGTAAAAATTTCCCCCTTCCCACCCTCCCCTCCAGATGTCCCCTCCCCTCTTCACGTAATCCTGCATTTATAGAGTATTATGGATGCCTGGATTTTTGCATTCTTGCTTATGTATAATTCTGACAGCCCCTAGAGCCAGTCCTTTTTGCTTTGTCTGCTCTGCTTCTGGTGCTTATATGGTAGCATTAGGTGGACACTTTAATTGACTTTTTACTTATATCAGTTATTGTCAGTATAATGCCTATTCTAATCTAAAATCAGCACAATACCCATTCTAAACTGTATTGAGCGCTGATGAACTTTGGGCCAGCTTTTTCGCAATAGAAAGAGTGGGCCAGCACAACACTGGGTTGGTATTGATAGAATGCCTTCTCCCATGCTTTGTGCAATTTTGAAGTCCTGTTCCATGTTCATCAGGAGTCTACCAGGAGCCAAGCCTTCTTGGCGGTGGTGCTGATGTTGTTGAATGCCCTCCCTAGAGAGGTCTGCCTAGCTCCAGTACTAGCCAGGTGACCTGTGAAAATCTGACTTTTCTAGAAGGCTTTTGGTGCTGGCTGATGCTATTTCTGGGGGGTTATTTTGGTTTCTGTATTTCTGAGTTTTTTAATCTATTTTATATTATGTTGGGTTCACTTGTTTTCTATTTTGATTTTGTAATGCTGCTGCTATGTTTTGTTTTAAATTTTGTTTGCAAAGTGCTGTGAGTTTATTTTATAAAGAATGGTGGGTATGCCTTTGAAAAAAATAAATAAATACCAGGTCTGTTTGTAACCAGGATTTCCCTCAACCCTTCTACTCGCCCTTCTCTTGTACTCCAGGAATGGACAGAAGGTTCAGAAAGATCTGTGATACAGATACACTGTTAATGCATTCTGTCAGTCGTTGTTTTCTCCTGGGGTGAGGGACAGTATAATGCTGAGCTTCAAAGTGAACATATTACTAAGGCTGATTTGTACCTGTGCTTTGTATCGGTTAGTTGTGGATTGTCTCCCCCACCCCTTCCCCCAATATACTACTTCTCCATACAGTCCACACAGTTTTCTTTGGTTGTAGATTGACTGAACACTGTGATGGCACAAAAATGGATCTAGATGCAGGCTATGTAAAAGGTATAATTATAATTTCTGTATAATGTGGGGATGGGATCCTGTTGTGCACAGCAGTACTGTTTTCATATGTTCAAAATATCATAATCTACTTCCTGATGTCAGAACAATTGCAGCAATTATAAGTGGCATCTCAGTAGCCCTTGAAGAATTAACTTATTTGGGAATGTGATTTTTCTCCTGTGTGCCACTTTGCTAAGCTTTGCTTTGCTAACTAGATGAATTAGACCATATAAAAACAATTTGATGAGTGATTAAATGAAATCTCAAAATGTATAAGGTTGACTGCCTGATTGATTTATATAAATATTTTAAAACCACCCTTAATTAAAGACCATGGTGGTCATATACCATAAAATACAGTCATTTCTTTTTAAAAGGAGTATCCCCAAACGACACATCTGCTCTCTCAGGGGAAATGCAACCTTGTCTAAGATGGGCTGCACACCCAATCCCTGGACAAATAATAGTCTACTCACAGGGTCTTCATCTTGTCAGGATTCAGCTTCAATTTATTTGCCCTCTAGAGACATGTTCAGCACCTGCATAGCTGCACCTGACTCAGTTGACATAGAGAAATAAAGCTGGGTGTTATTAGCATATTGAAGATAGCCCACTCCAAATCCCCTGATGATCTAACTCAGCAGCTTCATATAGATGTTAAAAAGCACAGGGAATTAGATGGAACCTTATGGGACCCCCCCAGCACAAGTGTCATGGGGTCCACCAAAAAGTTATCTTCTGGAACTGATCCTGTAGACAGGAGTGGAAGCATTTCACCATGCCTCCTACTCCCAATACACAGAGTTGATCCAGCAAGTTATCATGGATGGTATCAAAAGGCACTGAGAGATTAAGGAGAATCAACAGGGTCACACTCCTCTAGTTGCTCTTCTGACCCAGTTCATCCATAAAGCCAAACAAGGCTGTTTCAGTATCAAAATCAGGCCTAAACCCAGATTGAAGTGGGTCAAGATAATTTCTTCAATCCGAAAGCACCTGGAGTTGAGCCATGACAGCCTTCTACAAGATCTTGCTCCCAAAAGGGATATTAGCAACTGGGTGGTGTAAGGGTAGCAGGAGGTCGTGACTCTGTCAGCCACTCCTTTCTGCTGTCACCACCTCCTCAGGGCTCCTTACAGCTGTGTCTAGGAGGAACTCCCTCAGATACCCAAACACTCACAGCCATTTATTCTGGTCTGGTAGCCAGACCCAACCACAAGAATTAACAGCACGGAATATTGAGGTAGAAAGTTTATTTACAAGTTAAGGGTAAGGGAAATGGGAAGAGTAACAGAAAGAAATACAGGAAAAATACCCAAGAACCAGTCCCTTGCTTGGGAACCCGATATAAGTAAAACAATAAAGCTACTTGGCTAACTGCCTACTCCTAAGTAGGATCCCTTGTCTCATGCTAGCAACCAAGAGACCTCCACCAAAAGCGGATGAAAGACCAAAGGACAGGTGATTCCCCCCAAGCTTTATACCAGCTTCACCCCAGCTTTCCAATTTTGTCCCCCTCTCTTCTTTAAGGGAGGAGGTGGGAAATTCACACCTCGCTGGCTGAGTCCAGTCTCCTGGCAGGCCAAAATAGTTTATGGCCTTGAATCGCGATAAGGATTCTTGCTGGTGCCAATGGCCTTGAGAAAGTCCAGGCTCCCTTCCTCCCAGGTGCCCCAAGGTTGCAAATCCTCCTTGCCAGATCCCACTAGGCTCAGTTATAAAACAATAAAATCCTATCTAAAAGAAATGCCATCTTCTGTTAACACTTAGCTCTCTGTCTCGGGAACATGACCAAAGCAGGGCAGTCTACCTTGCTATTCTTTATGGCTGGTAATTTCCAAGATCTCCTGTGTCCAAAGAGGGTTTCTTGGGTGGCCACACAACTGTCTCTTTCAAGGTGGCTGAGGCCCCCCTTTCTCATAAAGAGACATTAATTACCACCTAGACCCACTCAGTCAATCCCCGTTGGCTAGCTGTTAATATCCAAGATGGGCAAAGACTGAGAATTCACATGGTTGGCCACATCTGTCCAAACACTTTGTCCCCATCCTCAGCCCGCATCAATTGAAAACAATCCCATACTGCCAAACTAGGCAGGCTTCTGAGCTAGTAATGTGTTTTTTCTGGAAAACAAAATTTTCTGAAAAAAATATCCTCTGCAAATTAGGATAATTGGCATTGGAAAATGTTCAGTTTGCATTGGCAATGTTTTGGATTCCCTAGAGTGATCTAATTTGGCATCCTTATTTTACTTGTATTTGGTGAACAACAAAGATAAAAAAACATACCCCGTGCTAATTTTTGTTCCAATACAAGTATTCCACCTGAATACACCACCACCAATACACCACCTGAAATATTGGAATGGAAAAAAATTAAAGTACATTTAATGTGATTTAAATATGGTATAGTGGCTAGAGTGTTGGACTGGAACTCAGGAGATCCGGGTTCTAATCTCCATTCAGCCATGAAGCTCACTGGGTGACATTGGGCCAGTCACTGACTCTCAGCCTAAACTAAACTATCTCACAGGATTGTTGTGAAGATAAATTGGAGAGAAGGACTGCCTTAGCTCCTTTGCAAGAGGAAAAAACGTGGGATATAATTGTAACAATCAATAAAATAATAAATATGTAGGGCTTTGTATTGAAATAGTTGTAAAAATTCAGAATTCTTTGGGATTATTAATTATTAATCGGACTGCAGGACTAAGACACAGGATTAAGACTGCAGTTGGGCACTCATCTGGTTACCTCTGTCAAGCCAAGCCTTCACTGCAAGCAGCCAGTCATGCAGCTGCTGAGATACATACACTACAGCTCTCCGCTCTCTCAGCTGGCCAGGTCACAGGATGCCCCGAGTGGGGGCAGCCGTGATGCATCACAGCTTCCCCCAGCAGTGGTATCCTATTACTGCTGCTTTTCCATTTTTTCTCTCTAGATAGAGATTGTGGGAAAGCATCCATGTGCACATCCAGTCCAGCCTATCCTAGTCCCCCCCCCCCACTCTGCTTCTTCTATCTTCAAGAACAGATGAGTATCATCACATACATATCACCATGGAAATATAGCTCAATGCAAATGGCAGTTGCCTATTCCAGAAGATATGGAAGGAGCTGTGAGAACTGCTACCTCAGCCCTATATACTGGAAGCACAGTTGAGTTCTAATTATAGCTATCTTTCTTGATTCCTTCCATATGAGAGATATTAATAACTTCCTGAGTAATAAGAGTTTAGATGCAGCACAATCCAATATTGCTTTAAGTTTTCACTTGAAGAAATTTTTTATATTACAATATATCATCTGGGTATTTGTATATTACTGTCTTATCTCAATGCTTTTGATGAGCACCTGAACAAGTAGAAATCTGAGAAATTCAGGGTGTGGTTTTCAGATCCTCCCTAGCCCCTTCTGATTCCCTGGATGGCATGTTTTCAATTTTAAATTATACTGGATCGTGGAGTGTCCTGTCATTTTCAGATCTTTATGCTGCTGTCCTAGCGAGGCCAAAGTTACATCCTACTGCTCCTGGCTACTTTTTGCCAGGTGGGTGTGGCCTACCTTGTGTTCTTGCTCCTTTTAGTCAACTGTGTTGGGGAGCTGGGCACCTGATAACATAAAACTAATTGTCTCCCTCCACCTCCTTGATAGTATCTTTGAAGATGGCTCTTTAAAAGCATCCAGGAAAAAGAAAATTCTAATAGAAGTCTTGGAGAAGGCAACTTCAGTTTCTTCTTGACTGTCAACATGCTTCATCCTGTTCCTCCAACACAGCAGCTGGTGGCCCTGGCTGGAGTCCTGAGTTTACAAGTGAGATAGAGATGCTGTCCAGCTAGGAGGGAAAGCTAGCACTGAAGCCAAGGTTGCAGGACATGATTGCTAAAAAGGCAGGGGAGCTGTCCACAAGAAGCTGAGTAGGACAAGTGTTGCTCCAGTTAAGCAGCAGATGAGGTTTCTTCCAGCAGATCTTGCAGCCCTCCCCTTCCTTGTACGTCAGTGGAGGCCATGATCCTGAAAGTGCAGGACTTGTTTTCAGGAGCAGAGCTTTGTGAAGGAAGGCCTCATGCTGCCTGGCAAGTGTTTTGCCAGAGTAGTGGCTTCTATCTGAGTTTGCTACCATCTTTGTTCTTGTAGTCCAGGAGGTGATTATGGGGTTCTTGTGGCATAAGGGATGTCCAGATATGTAGCAGGGGGTTATATGCGAGAGTCCCTGAATTCAGCACGGTCCAAGGGTGGGATGTTCATTATAGTGTCTGCAGGCCCCAATAGTGGGAGACTAACCTTTTCTGAGCACTCCATGTACTTGGATGGATGGAGGACTTCTCTTCTGAGGAGGCCCCACCTGACTAAGGGACCTGGCAAGTCCTGACATTCTGTGGCTTCCTCACTTTGAAACATTCAAGATATGCTTCAAGTGGTCATGCTTGGAATTTGCACTTCCTCTGTTTCTATAACTGAAGCCAGAATTATGGTAGGTGTGACTTCAAGGCTTCTGAGATACCATTACAGCTTAGCCTATTGCTAGGGCGGGCTTGAAAGTTAGCAAGTGAAGTAATAGCTATCATATAGCCATATTAGTTGATATTAGTAAAGATAACAAAGAGTCCTGTATTCCCTAGAGTAACAAATTGGTTCTGGTATACATGTTTGTTAAGGTGCCAGAGGGAACCTGTGTGTATTATCAATGTGTACCTTGGTCTGTCTTCTGAATTTCTTGTGACCTGTTCTGGCAAATGTGGAAAATGTTATTTAAGGGACAAATATACATGTTCTGTGCTTTAATTTGACATCATCCAATCATATTGTGTCAACCATGGCAAGTGTGTAATGGAGAATTTATATTACAGAGGATCAGTGCCTACTGTCTTTAATCTTCACAGGCTTTTATTTCACTAGGTAATTTTTTTAAAGAAAATATTTGTTGTTCAGTCGTTCAGTCGTGTCCGACTCTTCGTGACCCCATGGACCATAGCACGCCAGGCCTTCCTGTCCTGCGCTGTCTCCCGGAGCGTGCTCAAGTTCATATTCATTGCATCCGTGATGCTATCTAGCCATCTCATCCTCTGCCGTCCCCTTCTCCTTTGGCCTTCAGTCTTTCCCAGCATCAGGGTCTTTTCCAGGGAGTTTTCTCTTTGCATTAGGTGGCCAAAATATTGGAGCTTCAGCTTCATTATCTGTCCTTCCAATGAGCAGTCAGGGTTGATTTCCTTTAGGATGGACTGATTTGACCTCCTTGCAGTCCAGGGGACTCGTAAGAGTCTTCTCCAGCACCACAGTTCGAAAGCATCAATTCTTCGGCGCTCAGCCTTCCTTATAGTCCAGCTCTCACAGCCATACATTACTACTGGGAAAACCATAGCTTTGATTAGACGGACCTTTGTCGGCAAGGTGATGTCTCTGCTTCTTACTATGCTGTCTAGGTTGGCCAGAGCTTTCCTCCCAAGGAGCAAGCGTCTTTTAATTTCATGGCTACAGTCACCGTCTGTGGTGATCTTGGAGCCCAAGAAAGTAAAATCTGTCACTGCTTCCATTTCTTTCCCTTTGATATGCCAGGAAGTGATGGGGCCAGATGCCATGATCTTCGTTTTTTTAATGTTGAGTTTCAAACCAGCTTTTGCACTCTCCTCTTTCACCCTCAACAAGAGGCTCTTGAGATCCTCTTCGCTTTCTGCCATTAGGGTGGTATCGTCTGCATATCGGAGGTTGTTGATAATTCTCCCGGCAATCTTAATTCCGACCTCTGATTCATCCAATCCGGCATTTCTCATGATGTACTCTGCATATAAGTTAAATAAGCAGGGCGACAATATGCAGCCTTGTCGTACTCCTTTCCCAATTTTGAACCACTTGGTTGTTCCATGTCTGGTTCTTACTGTTGCTTCTTGACCCTCGTACAGGTTTCTCAGGAGACAGGTAAGGTGGTCTGGTACTCCCATCACTTTAAGAATTTGCCAGAGTTTGTTGTGATCCACACAATCAAAGGCTTTAGCGTAGTCAATGAAGCAGAAATAGACGTTTTTCTGGAATTCTCTTGCTTTCTCCATGATCCAGCGAAAGTTGGCGATTTGATCTCTAGTTCCTCTGCCTCTTCGAAACCCAGCTTGTACTTCCGGTAGTTCTTGGTTCGCATACTGCTGAAGCCTAGCTTGTAGGATTTTGAGCATCACCTTGCTGGCATGTGAAATGAGCGCAATTGTGCGGTAGTTTGAACACTCTTTGGCGTTGCCCTTCTTTGGAATTGGAATGTAAACTGACCTTTTCCAGTCTTGTGGCCACTGTTGAGTGTTCCAGATTTGTTGGCATATTGAATGCAGCACTTTAACAGCATCATCTTTTAGGATTTTAAATAGCTCGGCTGGAAGACTGTCATCTCCGCTAGCTTTGTTGTTACTAATGCTTCCTAAGGCCCACTTGACTTCACTCTCTAGGATGTCCGGCTCAAGTTCAGTGACCGCACTATCATGGCTATCAGGGACATTCAGAAGAACATTCATTCTTATATTTAAGAAAATATAGTAAGGCATAATACAATATAAATATAATGTTGTGCTCTGTTTCTCTGTATGTAACTAGACTAGGTTGGCATTTGACTGCTCAAAAACACTTAACCAAGTATTTAAAGTACTATTTTATTATGGCAAGAACAGAAAACCAAGAAATTTACACTAATTACCACAACAAATCTAGCCCTTTACAGAACACCATGCCAGATCATATGGAAGCCCATCTTACTTATTTATTTGATTTGTACCCTGCCTTTCTACCAAAAAATGGCACTCGGTGGTGCATGAGTGCTCACGCATGCACACACACACACACACATACGTCTACAGTCTTGCATGCATACATGCAGTCTTGCTGATTGCACCATGCAGAATGGTACCAGCCACTTCCATGGTCCCTCTTAATAGGCAGAGCTATATGGAGCAACACAGTATTTGTATTTACAGCACAAAGCTTTTAGTAACACATGCATATTTCACTGTAAATGCAGCAACTACCAAATACCTGGTAACCCTAGGACCTGTCCCAATAGTGATTTTGTGTATTTTTTTCATTTTTCATCCTGAATCCTCTGTTCCTGATGAGAGATGCTAGCATTTAAGCAAATTTCAAGGAGAAGCTAGGCCATGTAGAATAACTGGGAAAGGAGAGAACAGTAATCCTTTAGAAAGAGTGGAAGGGCAAGCTTACAATAATCATGACTTCATGGAATATTTGACAAGATTTGAACTTTGTTAAATAATAGGGGGTCTGCTGACAATAACTGAGTGATCAATTGACTGTCTACCCAGCCTTAAACTAAATGTTACGTATGTTTATTTTTATTTGACTTTAGAATAAAGTTGTGCCTTTTTTTCTTTGCAGCCCAACATGACTGCTGTATAAATGCCATAGAATAAATGGCGTCGAAAGTAACAGATGCTATAGTCTGGTACCAGAAGAAGGTGAGATTTTTTCAGATTAATCATCTGTGATTGGTTACAAAGTATGTTTCAGTTTGGTTTGGTTATAAGATAGTATTGCAATTGTTAAGGGTGCTTATTTATCCACTTCCTCTATATGTTTGTGCTGTGCCATCCCCCCACCCCATGTGTTGCTCCTATGTCCTCACTGCCACTTGGGATGGAAGCCACCGTTCTTGTGCCACAGGACTTTCTTGTCTGACCTCCCCCTGTGCTCCCGGACATATGCTTGGGAGAGAGCCACTACATTGAGATGTATTTAGATACCTGTTCTCTACATAGCTGATCTTTGGCAGATGGGGTGGGGTGGGGAATGTCTCTTAAGCTTAAATGTAGACATAAATGTATGTGGGGATGGGAGTTGGGGAAGGCTAATTGAAGAATTATTGAAAAGCAGGCTACATTTACTTTTCTGTTTTGGTAACTGAAATAACTATTCATGATTTGGAAGCAAGAATATATTAAGGTGATAATGCTTTTGTTAGCTATGCATGGAAATAAATTCTTATTGTCTGTGTGTATGTGGAATATATAAAAACACTGCAGTCTCTGCATTATAGGCAAGGGGAGATCTGCTTTGAACATAAGAATTGCTCTGCTGGATCAGACCAAAGGTCTATCTAGTCCAGCATCCTGTTTCTTACAGTGGCTGATCAGATGCCTCTGGGAAGCCTACAAGGAGGACATGGTGGCAATGCACCTCTCCCACTGTTGTTCTTCTGTGACTGGTATTCAGCGGCATGCTGCCTCCGATCTTGGATATAGGATATGACTATTATGACTAATAGTCATCATAGACATATCAGTGGAAACTTTCTAGGAGGGAGGGAGATGACAGCAAAAAATATGCATATTTAGTTCATCGCGTCATCCTTATGAATGTTGTAGCTTATGGATAGACTAGCAGGTTATTTGTTGTTGTTGTTCAGTCGTTTAGTCGTGTCCGACTCTTTGTGACCCCATGGACCATAGCACGCCAGGCCTTCCTGTCCGCCGCTCTCTCCCGGAGTGTGCTCAAGTTCATATTCATTGCATCGGTGATGCTATCTAGCCATCTCATCTTCTGCCGTCCCCTTCTCCTTTTGCCTTCAATCTTTCCCAGCATCAGGGTCTTTTCCAGTGACTTTTCTCTTTGCATTAGGTGGCCAAAATATTGGAGCTTCAGCTTCAGTATCTGTCCTTCCAATGAGCACTCAGGGTTGATTTCCTTTAGGATTGACTGATTTGACCTCCTTGCAGTCCAGGGGACTCGTAAGAGTCTTCTCCAGCACCACAGTTCGAAGGCATCAGTTCTTCGGCGCTCAGCCTTCCTTATAGTCCAGCTCTCACAGCCATACATTACTACTGGGAAAACCATAGCTTTGATTAGACGGACCTTTGTCGGCAAGGTGATGTCTCTGCTTCTTACTATGCTGTCTAGGTTGGCCAGAGCTTTCCTCCCAAGGAGCAAGCGTCTTTTAATTTCATGGCTACAGTCACCATCTGCGGTGATCTCGGAGCCCAAGAAAATAAAATCTGTCAGTGCTTCCATTTCTTTCCCTTTGATATGCCAGGAAGTGATGGGGCCAGATACCATGATCTTCGTTTTTTTAATATTGAGTTTCAAACCAGCTTTTGCACTCTCCACTTTCACCCTCAACAAGAGGCTCTTGAGATCCTCTTCGCTTTCTGCCATTAGGGTGGTATCGTCTGTGTATCTGAGGTTGTTGATAATTCTCCCGGCAATCTTAATTCCGACCTGTGATTCATCCAAGCCGGCGTTTCTCATGATGTACTCTGCATATAAGTTAAATAAGCAGGGCGACAATATGCAGCCTTGTCGTACTCCTTTCCCAATTTTGAACCACTTGGTTGTTCCATGTCTGGTTCTTACTGTTGCTTCTTGACCCTCGTACAGGTTTCTCAGGAGACAGGTAAGGTGGTCTGGTACTCCCATCTCTTTAAGAATTTGCCACAGTTTGTTGTGATCCACACAATCAAAGGCTTTAGAATAGTCAATGAAGCAGAAATAGATGTTTTTCTGGAATTCTCTTGCTTTCTCCATGGTCCAGCAAATGTTGGCGATTTGATCTCTAGTTCCTCTGCCTCTTTGAAACCCAGCTTGTACTTCCGGTAGTTCTCGGTTCACATACTGCTGAAGCCTAGCTTGTACGGTTTTGAGCATAACCTTGCTGGCATGTGAAATGAAACTGAACACCCTTTGGCGTTGCCCTTCTTTGGAATTGGAATGTAAACTGACCTTTTCCATTCTTGTGGCCACTGTTGAGTGTTCCAAATGTGTTGGCATATTGAGTGCAGCACTTTAACAGCATCATCTTTTAGGATCTTAAATAGCTCAGCTGGAATACTGTCATCTGGAATACTGCTGAAGCCTAGCTTGTAGGATTTTGAGCATCACCTTGCTGGCATGTGAAATGAGCGCAATTGTGCGGTAGTTTGAACACTCTTTGGCGTTGCCCTTCTTTGGAATTGGAATGTAAACTGACCTTTTCCAGTCTTGTGGCCACTGTTGAGTGTTCCAGATTTGTTGGCATATTGAATGCAGCACTTTAACAGCATCATCTTTTAGGATTTTAAATAGCTCGGCTGGAATACTGTCATCTCCGCTAGCTTTGTTGTTACTAATGCTTCCTAAGGCCCACTTGACTTCACTCTCGAGGATGTCTGGCTCTAGTTCAGTGACCGCACTATCATGACTATCAGGGACATTAAGATCTTTCCTGTATAGTTCTTCTGTGTATTCTTGCCACCTCTTCTTAATCTCATCTGCTCCTGTTAGGTCCCTGCCTTCTTTGTCCTTTATCATGCCTGTCTTTGCACAAAACGTTCCCTTGAGATCTCCGATTTTCTTGAAGAGATCCCTAGTCTTTCCCATTCTGTTGTTTTCCTCGATTTCTTTGCATTGTTCATTTAAGAAGGCCTTCTTGTCTCTCCTTGCTATTCTCCGGAACTCTGCATTCAGTTGGATATATCTTGCCCTTTCTCCCTTGCTTTTCACTTCCCTTCGTTCCTCAGCTACTTGTAAAGCCTCATCAGACAGCCACTTGGCTTTCTTGCATTTCTTTTTCTTTGGGATGGATTTCGTTGCTGCCTCCTGAACAATGTTACGGACCTCCGTCCATAGTTCCTCAGGCACTCTGTCTATCAGGTCTAATCCCTGAAATCTATTCCTCACCTCCACTGTATATTCATCAGGGATATGATTGAGGTCATACCTGAATGGTTTAGTGGTTTTCCCTACGTTCTTCAATTTAAGCCGAAATTTTGCAAGAAGCAGCTCATGATCTGAGCCACTGTCAGCTCCAGGTCTTGTTTTTACTGACTGTATAGAGCTTCTCCATCTTTGGTTGTAAAGGACATAATCAGTCTGATTTTGATATTGACCATCTGGTGATGTCCATGTGTAGAGTCGCCTCTTGTGCTGTTGGAAAAGAGTGTTTGCTATGATCAGCGTGTTCTCTTGGCAAAACTGTATTAGACTTTGTCCTGCTTCATTTTGTACACCAAGGCCATGCTTGCCTGTTATCCCGGTGATTTCTTGACTTCCTACTTTGGCATTCCAATCCCCTATGATGGAAAGGACATCTTTTTTTGGTGTTAGTTCTAGAAGGTGTTGTAGGTCTTCATAGAACCAATCGACCTCAGCTTCTTCAGCATCAGTGGTTGGGGCATAGACTTGAATTACTGTGATGTTGAATGGTTTGCCTTGGATTCGTACTGAGATCATTCTATCGTTTTTGAGATTGTACCCCAATACTGCTTTTCCCACCCTTTTGTTGACTATGAGTGCTACTCCATTTCTTCTAAGGGATTCTTGCCCACAGTAGTAGATATAATGGTCACCTGAATTAAATTCACCCGTGCTTGTCCATTTTAGTTCTCTGATTCCCAAGATGTCGATGTTCAATCTTGCCATCTCATGTTTGACCACCTCCAGCTTACCTTGATTCATTGAACTTACATTCCAGGTTCCTAGACAATATTGTTCTTTACAGCATCGGATTTTCTTTTCACCACCAGACACATCCACAGCTGAGTGTCCTTTCGGCTTTGGCCCAGCCGCTTCACTCTTTCTGGTGCTACTTGGAAATACCCTCTGCTCTTCCCCAGTAGTATATTGGACATCTTCCAACTTGAGGGGCTCATCTTCCGGCGTTATATCTTTTAGCCTTGTGATACGTTCCATGGGGTTTTCTTGGCGCGAATACTGGAGTGGGTTGCCATTTCCTTCTCCAGTGGACCACATTTTGTCAGAACTCTCTGCCATGAGCTGTCCGTCTTGGGTGGCCCTGCACGGCATAGCTTATGGCTTCACTGAGTTACGCAAGCCCCTTCGCCACAACAAGGCAGTGATCCATGAAGGGGCAGGTTATATACACACACTAATAAATGTGACTGATGTCAGTTCAGAAGAGGGTATAATTAGGATTGTCCTGGAGCTTTAAAATGCAAGATATTAAAGCTTTTAATGGTCTTCTTGGTTATAAATCTTTGATTTATCCTTGAGAGTTCTCAAACTTTGTCATAGTCACGTTGACAACTGTTTGAGCCTCCTCAAGCACAATAAAGAGACATTATTTGAAAACATGCTTTTTCCCTTGGTAATTGGAGGGGTAGGCCAAAACAAAAGAATGGGATGAAATATTTGCCCACAAAAAATGGACCCCAGAATAATAAATCTGGCAAAAGGTAGAAGGTTGCTCCATTGAGCTCCACAATGATAATAAGCATTGCATTTTATTTTGCTTGGAGGGAATGAGGGGAAATGTGTGCTTTCCACTTTTCTGCTTGGTGTTATCAGCATAAAAATTGAAGAGCAGAGAAGACTTTAAGAAGTCTGCATCTTCTGGTGAATACAAGACTTTGGGAAGCAATCATATGTATACTCCTTCCAATGTGACATTTGCAACTTGAGATTGTGGTACATACATCAAAAACTTAGAATTTCGGTTTTAGAATGATCAGAACTCTTTACAACTATTGTCTGAGTAATCCTTACAGCCACAGCATTTCTCCAAGGTCGGGGATTAAACTGGTCTCCTGTGGGAACAGTGGGGCTACTCAGTGCTATACTAATATCTGTGTCTTTAAAAATAAAATATTCCAATGTGTCCTTTTATACTGGCTGATTCCATGAAGCTTCAGTAATGTTTGAAGGCTGTGGATCCTGTAGGTGGGGCTGGCAATGTGCCATTCTTGCATGGAAAATAACTTCATTGCTGCTCCCACCCACATGATCAGTTCATTTCAAACGTGAATGGAGAGATGTTCAAAGCCAGACCACGTGTGCTTTGGACACCACTGCCGATAATATATGACTTCAGTCATTATATTCTTTTCTTTGTTCATTCAACCGACTTGATTCTGGTACTGACTGTTAGAAAGCAAGCACGAAGGCGCTTTTTTAAAGAACAGTTTTAGAGCTGAACAACATCTTTGTCATCTTCAAGTATTGCATAAGGTTCACTCCGTGTTCAGTAACCTGAACATCACTTCAGGTGAGCGGATGTTAGGTAAGGACTTACATGCTTGCATGCTGTGGATACACCCACTGTTCATTAAACCAACCTTCCCCAATCTGGTGCCTTCCAGATGTTTGGGGCTGTAACCCATGCTGGCTTGGAATGATGGGAGATGCAGTTCAATCCATATGGAAGGTACTGGGTTGGGGAAGGCTGCATTAGACTTTCTTAGGAATTCCATGTATTAGGCTTTGGATCCAAAAGGGTTCTGTGCAAATGGAAAGTAGGCAGCCTTGTTGTTTTTTCTCTGATTCTGAATCCTGCTTCAGCCACCGCCACCCTGCCCTGTGCTGTTACAGAGGGTCCCTTGACCCTCAGAAGCAACTTGTTGGGAGCTTAGGGGACTGTAGTGGGGAGGGGGGGAGGCAGAAAACCCCATTTGATGAGTAGAGTTCACTTGCTCTTCTCTGGATCCAACCCCATGACTTTAAAAGATTAGTCATGAGATTCTAATCCTTTTCCTCATCTAAATGCACTCTCGCATGTATTGCTCCATTATAGAAAACATTCCTGTGTCAGAACAAGCAACCCTTAGGACTGATGCAGTTATTCCTGTTCAATGCATCATGTCTTTTGTGACAATAAGGAAGGTTCAGTTAAAAATTTGTGTCATCACTTCGTTTTATTAAAAGGTGTGCAAACTTTAAACATGGAAGTAGTTTTAAACAATATTTTACAGGTAAACATAAATCTCTGCATACAGGTGATGGTGCTTTACTTTCGGAGTAGTCATGTAACTCCAAATTTAGGTATATTTAAGAACTCTGTATAATTATTAATGCATTTATTTGGTGATGCTCATTCATTAACTTGCAGTTGTAGTTGGAAATTAATCCAGAAGTATATCTACTTATCCCTTCAACTGGATTTGCATGCATTTCTTTCACAATGATGCTAAATATGCATTGCAGAATTTATACTTTTTATTAAGCCTTGATGTAACTTTTTTAAAAAATTTAAGGCCCTTAAAACTTTGCCAAACCTTAAAACAATATTTATACTTAGGGTTATCATCTTGGAGGATGGTTGTCCTCTTGAGCATGAATTATAAATGTCTTCTAAAATATTTATTGTTTCTATTAGAAACATCAGGGTTGGTGAGTATTGGACTACATGTTGATACTATCACAGCTTATGCTTAAAGTGAATATCAGTGTCTGTCACAAAGTTCAAGTTGAGTCTTAGAACGAATACACATTATTCTTTCTCCAAGAAAGTCACTGGGAAGAACTAATCAATAAAGCCCAAATTGTATAGCAAGGTTTTCCTAACTTTAAAAATTACCTATGTTTGAAATACTGAAACATATATTGTTTAAAATATTGGTTTTAAAAGTGTTGAAAACAACATGAGAGAGAGAATTTAAGGGAGTAATTTTTGCACCATTAAATGCCACCTTTTTGGTGGCATTTGTTTTTCTTTTTTTGGTCATCTTCAAGTAGAGTACACAGGTGGACAGCGTAATAGCGTAATTTGGCTATCTAGTTTTTGTGAGAGATATTCTGTGATACTAAAACCTTGTTGTGAGAATGAGCAGAGTAATATAACAATTCCAAATGAGTCCCTCCAGATTTCTTTCGCTGGACCTTAAGAATAGGGATTCAGTCATTATATTGGCAGGAAGTTTGCTGTTTTATGAATTCAGTACTACAACCCACACATTTCATAGGTGAATATGTTATGGTAATTGAAATAATTTGCACAGATATTCATAATTTACAGGTCACACAATTTGCAGAGTGGTGCTGGGTTTTTTTAACACCCCCCTCTCCCATTACATTAAAGGTTACAATAAAAGTTAGTGAACATATAGAAAAGACAGGAAGACATGGGTGTGGGGCAGCAGAGTGTGTGTCTATATAATTCAGAAGAGTGGCTAACAGTTCTTCTGAATGTAGAAGTTCCATCCCTTGACTTCTGACTACTACCCAGTTTGTGTATTACATTTTTAGCAACAACAAAAAGTGCCAACACAGTAGCCTGTTTCAGACATAATGCTATTGGTTTAGCTTTATGTATGTGGGCAGCAGCAAGTCTTGAGCTCACACCCTCCTCTCTCCTCTGCTGGTGTGGGAAGCTGATCAGAATTTCTTGTTACGTCCAGACTTGTGGGAACTCTGGTTAATTAGGCTAATAAGACAGACTCATAAACTGCTGTTTGATCCTGGCTTGTTTGAATAAACCATAGTTTAGTTCCCATGAGTTGGGATGTAATGAGGAACTCTGGTTAGCTTAAACCAGGAAGTGAAAGCTCCCAATCCCCGCTTCCTGGCCACATCCAAGGAGTCTAAGGCTTGCTGATATTTGTGCCCCAAAAGTGCTATTGTCCGCTTCTCTTCATGAGAGAAAAACTTTCCATGGCTGTGCATAATGTATCTTTTGATTCTCAGATTTTTGCTCAAGTCACTGGGTTAAAGACGTAATTTCTAGAGCCTTTGCCTGTATTGTGCTCTGATTTCAGCAGTAAAGCTAAACTGGTCTTCTGCCTTTGATTGCAATATATAGCCTCTTTCTCATTCCTTTAAAACCTTTTCAGACCACAGAGATGCGACATTCTCTAGTAGAAGTTCTGCTAATCAAGGCTGCATGAAGGTGGGCATAAACAGAAAAAACAATTCAGCTGCTTCCTCTGCTACCAGTAGCTGGTTGACTATTCTAGAAACAAATTCTTTCAGTCTGGTTCATTGGTGTTTTCGCATGCTTGGCATAAATGCTTGATTACTGGGATTCTTTAGGGATGAATCATGAATTAGGAAAATAAACAACTTTACAGGACATGGGTTTTTGTCACTCAGCAACAGTCATCTTAATGATCTGTCAACATAAACTAGTACATACTCATGCTTTAAGTTTAGTCCCACAGGCCCAGTTCGGATGTCACACTAAACTATAGTACGAATAGAATGAGCCACAGTGAGTGTTGGGCTTGCATGCTCCTCCCGCCTCTCCTCCTGTGTGGCCACGAAGAGAAGATCAGAAGCGTTTGCTTCTGTCTTATTTTTACTAATGAAGCTGGTTTATTTCAAACAAACCATAGTTAATATTAACCACAGTTTGTTGCTTCAGCTAACACAACAAACTGCGTTTAAGCAAAAATGGAAGCAAAAGCTCCCAAATTCTTTCTCGTGGCAGTGGCAGAGTAGGAGGGGGAGCATGTGAGCCCAAGGCTTGCCCCGGCTCACTTTGCACACTAAGGTATGGATTAGCATAATGCCCCAAAGTGGTTTATGTGTTTATCCCAGCAATACATGACTTTCCAGAATTCTGTTAATTAAGATAATTGTTTTTTCAAATTGGAAAGCCAAACCACTTAATTTTCCTGTTAGATTTTATTTTGGTTTCAGTTGTAATGGCAGTTGTTCTGGTTCAGGCCACTATAGGTTTGGTAACAGACTCAGCAGCACCTTGGAATTGGTTCAGTTCTGGTTGATCCGGAAAAATTTAAATTATTCACAATGTGGTAATTATTTGCATATATTTTAAGGTAATTCATATTGTGAGTGTATCCTAATAATAGAAAGGTATCATGTAGGTTAGGCTTGAGAATTTGGACAGCTTGTGTGTGCTGCATTCTACACTGCCAGGAATTTTGTGGGCCTGACCACAACAGAGACAGTCTGTACTGAAACTCACTTTTTAATAAACAGCTGCACATATTCTGTCATTTAGATCAGAGGTTTGAAAGAAAAGGCTTTCTAATTGCTACAGTTACTACTTGAGCACTGTAGCAAATGCAGGCACCCTACAACAGCCTTTCCAAACCTGGTGCCCTCCAGTTGTTTTAGACTTGAATTCCTTAGCCAGCATGGCCAGTGGTCAGTAACACTGGGAGGTGTAATCTAAAACATCTGGAGGGCACCAGGTTGGGAAGGCTCTACAGTTTGCAGAGGTGCTGTCCTTTTCCTCTTATCATAGAATCATAGAATAGTAGGGTTGGAAGGGGCCTATAAGACCATTGAGTTGAACCCCCTCAGTGCAGGAATCCAAGTCAGAGCATCCCTGACACATGGCTGTCCAGCCTCATCTTGAATGCCTCCAGTGTGGGACAGCCCACTACATCCCTTTTTTTTTTCTTGTTGGAATTGTTTGTAATTGTGCCTTTAGAATTTCCTTTTTTAAAAACTCCCACCCATCTTGGACTCCTTTTCTCGTTAGTCGCTTGCCATGGGACCTTACTGATCATTGTTCTGAGTTTATTAAAATCAGCTTTCCTAAAATCCAGGGTACGGGTTTGGCTACACTCTGCTTTTGCTTACTTTAGAACTAAGAACTCAAGTATAACATGGTCGCTTTCCCCCAGAGTTCCTGTAACTGCTACTTTATCCACTAAGTCATCTCTGTTGGTTAGAATCAAGTCAAGGATAGCCGACCCTCTAGTTCCTTCCTCTGCTTTCTGTAAGAGGAAGTTATCTGCCACACAAGTCAGGAATTTCTTGCAGGGGCCATGTTTTGCAGAATTTTTCTCCCAACAAATATCGGGGAAACTGAAGTCCCCCATTACTACTACATCATGCTTCCTTGAAACATTGGCTATTTGCTTTTCAAAAGTTTCATCCTCGTCTTCCTCCTTTAGACTGTTTAGATGCACAGTCTTCATATCTTCTGCTTGTGAAGTGTCAGCAGAACTGTACTCATGCAACCAGATTTTGTTAGGTCTCTTCCCCCCTGCCCCACCACCACTACAGTCCTGTATGCCTCCGAAAGCTGCTCTTGAGGGTTGAGGGAACCTCTGGAATAGTATGGCATAGGGCACTGGGGACTGCAGTGGGACAGAGGAGTCAGAAGATTTTGACATTATTGCCTTGTGCAAACAGAAGTGTTTCTGTTTACACTTTCAGGTAAGGCACCTTTGATCCAAGCCTCTGCCTGATGTAGTGAAATGCAGCCTAAAGCAACAGGCTTCTATCCTTCCCTTTTCTTTCTAGGTTCTGAAAATAGTAGAGCAAGAAGCCTGGCCAGATCTAAAACTTTTAGAGTCACAAATCATTCTGGTTTGGCCAGTGAGTGTGTACCATTGCGTTTGTTTGTTCTGAACTGCTAATTTCATTTATTTCTTTTTTGAAGATGCTTTTCTGATCTGGGAAACCCCCTCCCAAAGATTCTCCCATAAATTGGACCATGTGGTAAATGGATAACATTCAAGAATATTTTAACAGGGTGATAGCTCAGTTTCTACATTTGGCTGTAAAAAATGGATAAGAAATATTTTCCCCCTTCTACTTTGCAACGTGATGTTGGCTGTTGTGAGGAAATCTCTAAATACCGTTAGTCAGTCCCTACAATTGGCTGATCTTTGGCAGGTGATAGTAAATCGGTTTTCCCCAAAGTAGAACGTTTGGTAAATTTCCTGACCTCCTGTGCAGGTGCAAGGTTATATTATTCATGATCAAATCACATGTCTGAATGCAATCTAAATCAAGTTGGTTGTACATCTGAAAAACAAGTCAGTGTATAAGTACTGAAGCTATTACATTGAACTAACCTATTCCTGTTTGTCTACATTCATATTCTGTACTGACCAGCACATAGTGAGGATGCAAATATTCCATTTAAGGAGCAGCATTATGTAATGGGTTTGTAGCCTACTATAGCTGGTTCCCTGTTGTGGTAAAGGGTAGTGGTGTGATGATTGTACCATTGTAGAATTATCACATAAGTACTGAAAGATGTGAGTGTACTCTGAGTGACTTCCTTATTAACAGTAATGGCTACTAGATTTTCAATGAGCCATGGGTAGTGAGAGGGTTCCTGCTAGGTTCCTAGTGAAATCCTCCCTGTATCTTCAGTGCTGGCAGAATCCCCCATTACATATTCAGTGCTAGTAAGCCTTCTCACTCTCTTCTTGTCTTCTCTCTCCCAGCCCCGCTTTACCTGGCAGCCTTTTGTGTCATCCGGGCCAGGATGCAAAATTTCTAATGAAGATTGTAAATAGGACTGTGCATACCACTACATTGCTACTTAAAAGCAGGTCCAGAGATGTGCAACTGTCATAAGGTTTCTAGTTGGTCTTGAATCTTGAGCTTTGGAGGATGATATAGGGAGCCAAACTGAAATGGGGAAAGGAATCCCAGGGAGAGTATCTTCTCCCTACTGTAGAGTGTTTCTTAGAATGCTCAATGGAAACAAAAAAGTTGGGTGATAAACATTTCTTGGAATTTTGCAGATTATATAGCAATGTCCATTGTTATACCTTTTAAAGGACCAAACTAGATGATATGGAGACAAACCATGTTTAAAATACCGATCTGTCCCAGTCATGTGGAAAGAGGGTTTTTTAATTTTTTAAACAGCAACGTGAGTGCTCATACGAGGACCCTTCCCCTCAGTTTACCTCCACGCTTGTTTGCCCTTCCAGGTGCTTTTCTCCTCAGTTTTGAAATCCTCACCCATACACCCCCTTTTGCTGTTTAAAAACAAACCTGTCTAATTTGGCCATTAAGACACCCAGTTTAATCTCAAAACTTTAGCTCATACTCAGTTTCAGTAAAATTTGCCGCTGCTGATTTTAATCAGTGTGTATGAAGTTTTTACATTGCACCATAGCAAATAAGGTTGTGTAATACACCTAACTTTCCTATAAAATATGAACTTTTCTCTTCACTCACTGGACAGTTCTTGATTGAATCCCAGATTCTCTTCACCCTCTCTTACAAAAAAGAACAATTTCTTAATCCTTATATATCTTAATTCAAACAAGAGGTCAAAGCCATTGGCAGTAGTTATTCTTCTCCCATCATTCCCCCCACAAGAAGAAAGTTCACTACGTTGTGCCAGGTGTATTCTAGCCTGTGACCATCTGCATTCCTGACCCTGTTTAATGTTTCCTATTACTGAGTATTGGAACTGCACTGTATACTGAAGCCAAGCAAGAGAGGCAGGGACAAATGGTCTAAGGTTGTCTAATGCTCAGGGCTCACAAAATCTTGGAGCTGGGCCTGGAAAATAGACTTAATCATACTGACAGAAGACTGTTCTGGCTCTGCTGTGTAGGGTTTTTTTTTTAACTACTGCCCTATTCTCAATTTTTCTCTCTGTAACCATGAAGTTGAGATGCATGTATGCTACTATGAAAACTGAAGCTCACAGGATTATATGGAAACCAGTCACCACCCTCCGGTTATTCATTTAACCTGTGGCCATGTGACAGCATTTTCAACCCATCTTCTCTGTTCTATCTTGAACATTAGTCCCTCTGTAGTATTCTCTATCAGTGTATTTGTGTTCCTTCTTTTCTTCCAAGTCACCTTGTTTTATAATTATATATCAGGGAGAAAGATCAACTATACAATTTATGACACAGGGACCATTTATTTTGGAATTCTGGGAGAGATTGAAGGTGGGCCTTGGATTTGCTCATTGTCTTCACTTCTTCCTCACTGTGTATAGAACAACTGAACCAGGGGTCTCCCTGTCATGCAGGGCCAGGGAGATTCAGTGATAAAAATGGGGGATTTCCATTCGCCATGAAACCCTGCCAAAGGAAGTGACGCAGGTGGATACCAGGAAGGGAGCTTTTTCTGCTGTGGCACCCCAGCTGTGGAATGAGCTCCCTAGAGAGATTTGCCTGGCGCCTGTGTTGTATTCTTTCTGGCACCAAGTGAAGATCTTTTTATTCACCCAGCATTTTAGCTTCCTAGCCTTTTAGCTCTGGTGTTTTAAATCTGTATTTTAAATCTCTGCATGGCTGCTAGGTTTTATTCTGGTTGTACTGTTATTTTGTGCTTTTAAGCTTTCATATTTCATATTGTTTATGCTGTGCTTTGTGGTTTTAATTTTTGTGAACTGCCCAGACAGCTTCGGTTATTGGATGGTATAGAAATGTAATAAAATAAATAAATTTCCCTGGTTAAGATCACTTCTGTTGTCTGGAGAAAATGTAGGAGGCAGTTTCTGAGGGTATATTGTTTGAGTCAGCCATTTGGTTTCAGTAGATCTTGAGGGCTCATCTTAAGAAGCAGACAGCAGGTTCCTGGAAAAATGAGTAAGAAATCCCAGCTGTTGTTTTGGTATAGGTTTTTTTTTAGCTTCTTCTTGTCCCACACACCCTCCCCACACCCAGCAGGGAAATATTTTAAAATCTTATGGTGAACTTTTGATCTCCTGACCATACAGTCCTAAATATGTCTACTTAGAAGTAAATAGAATTGAATTCCTAAGGGCTTATTTCATAGTAATTATGTGTAGGTTTGCAGACCGAGTATCCTAGCAACAGGGATTAAATGTTCGTAGCCTTAAGCTTTTTAAAAAATTGTATTTTAATCTAAGAATAAATGCTGACCTAATTAGCAACAATTCAGAAATATCAGTGCTTTTGACCATAATTGTTAACGATAGTCATAACTCTTGTTATAACCAAAGTGCCTGATGGAAGAGAGTTAAATAGAATGGAAACTCTGTGTTTAGAAACAGGCTTTCATTAACAGTACAGAATTCAAAAAGAGAACATATTCTCAAAAGAGCCAAAGGGAAATTTCTTTATTTGAACCCACCGTGTTTCAGAGACAAAAGCTTCTTCATCAGGGGCAACCTTATAAAATGCTAATGCTGAAAACAAAGTCAGTTTACAAAGGTGGTGACTGTCATTCATGAAGGATACCCTTCTGTTTTTTGTCTTTCACTAACAGTGCAGTCCAGTACTTGTCTACTCAGAAGTAAGTCCCATTGAATTCAGTGGGGATTACTCCTGGGTAAGTGAATATAGGTTTGCAGCCTTGAACTGCTTCGGAACTTTTATACAAATGTAGGTGTGATTAAACACAATAATCTTTTTTTAATTAAATATATTCACTTCTGTTGTAGTACACAACAGCTGGATTTCCTAAGGGCTTTTCTGACCTTCAGGATAACTTAGGTCCTAGTGTGCAAAACATCTTTTTTCAGTGCTGTTTACATGCTTGGCAGACAGGAGTTGCTTCATAGAGTGGAATAACATTAAGTACCTGTAACTGTATCTGCAAGTGGAATTTAAGTAGGCAGAGTATTTGCCAAAACTAGGTTTAGTCAGCAAGAGACTTAAAATTCTGTAGGATTTTATGGATAAATAGCTAAAGCTGTCTTTTAAAGGGAAGATGAGGCCTCTTGCAACCATTTCCCCCACTCATGTCATGCTATGTATTCGCAGTTTTCAGAGAAGTATGACCTCTGTTGTTCATACAAGAGTCCTTGGTTATCCTTTAAAAATGTATCTTGCTTATCTTTTACATTTGTATTCTGCCTTCCTCAGGGATGCAGTGATGATTATGTGAGGTTAGATTAGGCCGAGAGGTGGTAAGTGGGTCTGACTGGGGTTTTGAGCCTGTTCTCCTTGGCCAGAACCAACTCTCTTAATTAATGTATCACAACAGCATTATGGTTAAGTTTGATCAATATTACAAAACAAGTGGGACCTGCAACAAAATGTTGCAGTGTATTCTCATCTTTTAGCAGGAATGCTCCTGGTCAACATTCGTGGCAATGAGCCATTTCCTCCCTTAGGATATAAGCTGTAAGTAGCTCAAATATCTCATTCATCACCAGTTTTCTTTTCCAACTGACACCCAACAGTTCATGGCTTCTGAGCACGCTCAGTCCTTATTTGGGCTGTTTGGGTGTGTATGTGTTTTTTGGTACCCTTAGGTTTGTGTTTTAACAGATTTTTATATACTTCTACAAGTTTCAAGGTTTCCCTGAGCATGCTGATGCCTCCATCTTGTTTCTCGGTAGCACCATTTTGGCTCTATTTTTGTTGCCACTTATCACCCAAATTCATTATTAAAGGAGTGATAAGAGTTCAGTGTGGCATGGCTAAAAAAACAAATGAGGTAGATAAAAAAACAGAAAAATCAAAAGCAAGGGAAGGGTATTTGAAGAGAATATTGAAATACCGAAACATGGAAGACAATCATGAAAGAAGAATATTTTAAAGTGTGATTTGTTTGGATATACACTGCAAATAATGTCATCATAAGTCCTCAGTCACTTTCTAAAATAAAACTATGTTTGTTTCTCTTAGGATGTAATCCTATGGGCAACCGACTATCCAATGCAGGGCAGGTGGAGCGTGGAGGGGATCTTCTCCACTGTGCTCCGGCTGCCCTGCATTTGCAGCTACATGGCTGATTTCAGTTGTCTAGACAGGGTGTCTCAGAGTGGGGGGCAGGAGAAAGGCCGGACAGCGCATAAGAAGCGTCGTAACGGCACTTCCACCGTCCCCTCCATTCCCTGCCCCCAGGAACACACCTGTTTCAGCCACTCTGTGCTGCTCTTGCGAGTGCGGAGCCAGGAACGAACCACACTGACTAAGAGGTGGTGGGAGAGGGGAGTCAGCGTTCCTAGAAAATGAAAAATCCTATGGCTGTCTAGATGCTGTCTAGCGGCCATAAGATTATGCCCTAAGAGGCTCTTCTGGCATAATGCTAAACCATAGCTTAATGTTTTCATCACAAGCTTTAGGCGTAGTGATTGATTACTCTGATTCCTTGTTTAGTGGCAAACCAAAGTTTGCCATTTTGTCTAAACCTGACAAACTATAGTTTGCCCACAAACCAGGATTGCAAACCACAGTGGGGTCCTGCTGCGTCTGTGAGTAAACTGTGGTTTGCACAAAGTATTTTGCTCGTTTCAGATGAAACCGCAAACTGTGGTTTGCCACTAAACCAGGAATGGGAGTATTCAATCTCACTGTGTTTAGCAAAAATGGACTATAAGGAAGGCTGAGCGCCGAAGAATTGATGCTTTCGAACTGTGGTGCTGGAGAAGACTCTTACGAGTCCCCTGGACTGCAAGGAGGTCAAATCAGTCCATCCTAAAGGAAATCAACCCTGACTGCTCTTTGGAAGGACAGATAATGAAGCTGAAGCTCCAATATTTTGGCCACCTAATGCGAAGAGAAAACTCCCTGGAAAAGACCCTGATGCTGGGAAAGACTGAAGGCAAAAGGAGAAGGGGACGGCAGAGGATGAGATGGCTAGATAGCATCACGGATGCAATGAATATGAACTTGAGCACGCTCCGGGAGAGAGCGCAGGACAGGAAGGCCTGGCGTGCTATGGTCCATGGGGTCACGAAGAGTCGGACACGACTGAACGACTGAACAACAACAACAATGCAAGACCTTGAGGCTATTGCTTGTAATAACACAACTTTACATCATGTATAATAGCTTCTTAATGTTTCCAGTGGCATCCTGATCACTTACTTTTACTCTAATAAAATCTGTACAGTAGAAAACTTGGAATCTCTCTTTTATTTTATCGTGTTTTTACCCCACTCTTCAGCCAAAAAAGGCTCTCAGAGTGGCTTACAAAGATGAATATTAAGACTGTCCCTACCCTCGGGATTACAATCTGAAAGACATGACATAAAAGGGAGTGGGAGGAAGGAGGGGAAGGAAAGCAAATACACCAGTGACAGATGTATAGGACCAGGGTGGTCTCCCCCCTGTGATGATGTTCATCCCGGGAGGCAGGAGGTGCAGCCCTCGGTTCTCTAGCCGATGGATGAGGCCAGAGTCTGCGGTCCCAAGGAACTCTCAGTTGGAGCTGTGTGCTCTTCACTTCACATTTGGCACTTGTGGATCACGTTCTTCGGTTATGGTCCATATATATCACAGCACACCTTGATAGAAGACATTATTCATATATCAAACTGTGAGCAAGGCCTAACAGGAATCTAGGATCCTTCCATTGGAACAATTTCTGGAAATGTTATATAGATTCTGACTTGGCGTTTTTGCACATGTGCTTTGTTTGGGTGGACCATTCTTGAAAGTGATCTAAACATCAAATGATTTGTTCTAAAGAAGATTATCAGTCTGCAGTTGGTGCTAGAATAAATCTCTGAGTACTCAGGTATATAGGGTACCTGTATTATGCAAGAGAGCAAATCTGTGGAATAATTAAAGATATGCAAGTCCTAACATACATGTGCAATAAGTCTTAGCAGATCACTTTTATGCTAAACAGCATCTCGTTTTGGGCAGTGCTAAGATCAGTATTTATATAGTTGTTTATCCAGTAATCACTATAGTGCACTGGTACATTTGTAGCCCAATCCTCTCCATATTTACTCTGAAGCAAGTTTGATTGATTTCAGCAGGACCTCTAACTAGAATAATGTTTTAATGCTGTTCCGAACTTCACACGTGTAGAAAGATTATGCAGAAAAGAGTTTCTATATTTATTTCCTTATACACTTTATTTCCTCAACATCATATAACTTTTATAGTAGTCACATACCAACTGTTGTGCGGCTCAGTTGGAGAGGTGTGATTCCTACCAGAAGCCCTGTTTAATCCAATATAACATTTACAGACAATGCATCACTAGGCGGGGTAGCTGCTAAATAAATTTTTAAAAACAGATTAAAATTAACCAAAGGTATGTGCACTGATTCATCTCTTGATTTGCTGGCTGATTTTTTTTTATTTTTTAGTTTTTGGTACTTCATATATCAGGCTGTTGTACGTAACTGTTGCTGTATTGTTTCTGAGACAGCAGTATATATCTGTTGCTGTATTGTTTCTGATGTCATGCCAATTTTATGGTGAGAAATTGCTACATTGTGTGATTCTGCTATATAATCTCATTTTAATGTAGATTTTCCTCTTCCCTGTTTAGATTGGGGCATATGACCAGCAAATATGGGAAAAATCTGTAGAACAAAGAGAAATCAAGGTAAAGCTTTTGTCTTTCTTATTATTTTCTGGCATTGAACTTCAGACTTCCCGTTTTTAGTACATTCATTCCACATCAGTTTGGTGTAGAAGTCCTATGCAAAGGATTCTGGGGTACACTAAAATGTTTTGTGTGGGTGTGAGCAAGGCCTGCTAGGCCTGGCTTTTATCCTACGAAAGCTATGTGCACCCATAAATATGTCCAATACCTTTTTCCAGTGTATGTTGTAGGGAACGTCAATAAGGGTAGATACGTTTATAGGCAGCTTACCTTCCATTATTCCTCTTGCTGAGGAATGCCAGTAAGCTCTGAAGAACCACATGATTCCAAGGAATACAGTTTGAAAACCACTGATGTATTGGAATTCACAATTCACTTTGAAAAGGCTATATAAAGGCATATATTTTTTAAAAGAATAATGGATATGCTGCTTGTGAATTCTTAACTCTTTTCTTGTGTATTGTGTAGTAATAAAAATACCTTGTTTAGTTAGTTCTTAGAGAACTGAATTTTTTTTGGTGATTTTAAAATCAGTTCTTACCCTTCTACTGAAATGAAAGACTGACACAAGAGTGGGGTGGAACGGGGGTGGGGAGTACCAGTACATCTTTCTCTTATGAGGGCTTGGATAGGGTTTTTGTGTCATTTGGGTGCAAACTGTTTGCCAGTTTGTGGATGTGGGCTCATATGCAGAGGAGCCTGCCTTTAGGGTAGGGACCTAGACTAGATCTTTTTTCAGGAGTTCCAAGTTTCAATACCCTAATAAAATATTGGAGCGTGAAGATAGCATTGCACTAAACTGTGCTTGCCATATCATAGTATACTTCCCTTTATATTTTTATATGCATTTTGTCAGATATCACTGACTTTCACATGGTTACTTT
Source organism: Heloderma suspectum (assembly GCF_057233095.1). Taxonomy (NCBI): domain Eukaryota; kingdom Metazoa; phylum Chordata; class Lepidosauria; order Squamata; family Helodermatidae; genus Heloderma; species Heloderma suspectum. The sequence goes on from NC_139464.1 coordinate 106,954,390, forward strand.
TATAGTTCCAGTTTACTTTTCCTCCTTTTTCATCCTGTCATTGTTTTGAACAGTTTATTAAATTGGTAAGTACTTGATGATGGAAATTTATGTTAAGTAAAACAGCTTTTGTAGATTAACTGTGTCTCTGCACCTTAATGTTACTAACAAAGCCCCATCAATATCCGATAAGCAAGGAACTGCTTCAAAAGCATCTGAATGCTTTAGCATACTTTCTATTTTAAAGAAATAAACTCCAATCCCATACAATTTATTTGGGATTAAATTCGATTGAAATTAATGGGTCTTATTTCTGAGTAGACATGCATAGAATTGCACTGTTAGGTTCACTTTCAGGATTCATATACTTTTATGATGACACACAAAAATGTAATGCTGGGATTATAGTCAACACTTCCTTTCTTGAAGAGAGCATAAAATCTTCTAGAGTTGCTTCCAGATTTTGGCCATGTATTATGGTTTTCAGATCATATTTTCATATATTCATAAATTCAACTTCCAGAATTGCACCTTTTCATTTTTCAGGACTGAAATGGGAAGCAGACATTCAATTTCAGCTCTAAAAGTGCTGCACTGGCAAAAAAAGGAAAAAAAGAAACACACATTTGTTTATTGTAACTTCTGTTGGCTCGAGTGCTATGAGCAGACTGTTGGGGCCTTATGGCTTATTCCACAAAGTACTGGAATAAGTGAGAAGTCCTTGTTAATAGACACCCTTGTAACTTGCTGCTTGCCTCTAACAGTTGTCTTTGTACAAGAAACCATGTGGCAAATGCACCTGCCTGCTCATTCTTCCTGTTTTTGCCTGCCTGCCCGCACCATTTTCAGCATGAGGCTGGCAGCCGCTACTGAGAAAACACAGCTGAGCAACAGGACTGTTGTGCGGGCCTTATCTCTTCTGGCAGGGAGAGAAAGATCGAGGAGTGAGACAAGACTGACAAAGTGCTATGCCCGCTGCATGTGCATTCATTCTGTCCCTTGGCAGAAGAAAGAACACACGGTAGTGGTGGTAGGAGTGGGAAGAGGAAGTGGGCAACTGGAGCAGGGGCTGGGCAACCAACTTGTTTCAATACTTATTAGCAACTATGTAATATGGCTGACCAACTAGTTCTATAGAAATGTATACACTCTTCAGCCTTGGTCAGAATAGACTGGATCTGTTGGGTAAGTCATTTGAGATCTCTTTGAAAATCATAAGAAAAAGGCAAGATTTGACTTCCTGGATCAGACCAAAGATCCATCTAGGCAGGCACTCTTTCTCCATCAGTGACTAACTAGATGCCGCTGGGAAGATAGCCACCTGCTATTAGTTCTCCATGTCTGGTAATCGGGAATGTAGTCCCTCCTAACCTGGAAACTTCAATTTCAGCTGTTTTAAGTTATGCTGTGCATGAAAAACAACTTCTTTTGGATTCTCCTGAATTTACTATCAGTCAATTTAAGCTGTAATAACATGGAGGAAAGGATGAATAATTTCTCTGAATCGTGTGGACAATATAAAGAACTTTATAAACCCAAAAAATGGAAAAGTGTTCCTTCATAAAGGAAATGCACCAACACTCCCCCTCCTTAAAATTCTAGCTGCTAATTTTTTAATTTAGTTTCCACATTTGAGTTTATATCAGACTCACAAGGTAGCTTACAGAATAACTACTGAAAATATAATAAAAATATTAGAACGTGATTAAAATATGTAAGCATTGAAACAGAGCAATTGAATGAATCTGTTGAAGAAGCACAGCAAAACAGCAAGGTACAATTTTATGTACCTTCTCCACTTGGCAATATCCTTTTGATCAGAACTTAAGTGCACATTTCTATATCTGGGTATGCCCTCAGTAAATATAATGAGATTATAAAAATTGCTCTTTCTTCTTTTTATCCTTTTCTAATCATTCCTAAGACTCTCCTTTTTTTTTTTTCTTTTACTGTTGTAGTGCTAACACATTCAGTGAATTTTCCACTGTGACACCAGACAATTCTTGGTAGTCAGTTCAGACCCCATCAACATATATATGAAGTTAGGTTTTAGATGCATCATTCTGTTCTTTTCTTACATTGAATTTCATCGCTATTCTGTTGCCCTTTCACCCAGTTTGGAAATATCGTTTGGAGCTCTTCACAATCTGTTTAGGATTTGAAGTCTCCAGTCGCATACATTCATAGTGAATAAATCCCTCACTTGTAGTAAGGGATCAAGTTTTCCTTTGGACAGAAAGGAGGGGATGATCCTCAGTTTCTGTCAGGATCCCTCCACAGCAGCACTATCTGTTTGGGTGATACTGTCCAGGTAGTTTTGACAGAGAATCTCCACAGGTAAGCTACAGCAACTAGGAAGGACCACAGTGTCTCTCTGCTGCCACAATCCCAAATTATCAGTGTATTCTTACCCTCTGCTTCCTATGTGTTAATCAGCTCTTGATAAGATGAAAGTCCCATGACTGCTAAGATACCATATTTTATTTTAGCCTCTTCACAACTGTGTTCTTTAAGAAATCTTTAGCAAGTGCCATCTTTCGTTGGTGACTTGTTACCAGTCTGGCAACTCTTTGGGGCTGTTCACACAACATGCTAACCAGCACTCAGTGGTTGAATGTGCATTGTTTTGAACCATGAGTTGTTTGTTTAGCGTGTTGCCTGAACACAGTGCATTTTCCACAGGTGGGTTATTGTGTTGTCTGAACATAGTCAGGGTGGCTTGTTAACCATGCAGCATGGCTTGTTAACCACCCTGAACAACCCAACAATAAACCATGGGTTCTCAAGGTGGCTTATAAAAAATAATGCCTCTGTTGTGCATATCTTTCTTGTTTCATTCAGCTTTTCTGTAATTTTGCTTTTTCCCTTAGTACTCAATTATTTCTTTGTCATCTAATGCTATCATGTCTGTGTTTTCCTGCTGCTGTTGGTATTCATTTTAGGTCACTATGAAGCCACTCATAAAACTCTATCATGGCTTTTATTATTGTCAATTAATGTTTCTTTTCTGCTTGAGTTTTTGTGTTAATTGTTTTACGGGAAATAGTCTTGCCTTTTATAGCTTCATTGACGCTGATGTTTATCAGGGAATTGTTCGAACTTGCCTTTTCTAATCAATGTTATATGGTTAACTTGAACCTCTATTATTTCAAATAACCTGCAAGCGTCCTAAAGGGACTTGACCCTCCTTTACCCTCCTTTTCAGTTTCCTTTTAATTATAGGTAGAACTATTCCTTATCCTGGTAAATATGTCGCTGAATCCATGATTACCAGAGTAATGGGAATGCAGAAGTTGAAGATATGTTCATAGAGAAAGAATGAGCAGGCAAAAGGGGAGGCGTCAGGGCTGGTCCTTTCATGCATTAGGGTAAAGCAACCTGCTGCAGGTGCATTAAGAGGTTTAGGGGAGGGGAGATAGAAGCTGGAATTGGTGTCTGAATGGTGCAGTAAGACTTCTTAGGGCTCTATAAGAAAGTCCTACAATTATCAGCACTCCTTATCCAGCATGGCTGCCTGGGGTATGCTGGGAATTTAGGCCTTTTTTCTGTCTAAGCATGCATAGGATTACGCCCTTAAAGTGTTGGGCCTAGCAGAGGAGCTCTCTCTCGGTCAGCAAAATGTCTTGGGCCAGCACTGCCATCCCTACCCCAGTTGGCCAGGACTATTAAAAGCGGCTGGAAAATACATGTTCAGGCCAGGGTGTGGGGGGAATTGGTGGGAAGGAAAAGGATTAAGCTCCACAGATAGATAGATTTTACAAAGAGAGCATGGAGTTGGGGTCCCTTGTTTCTCATAATTTGTAGTTTCTCTTTTATTTTTTATTTTTAGAAATATTCCCTTTATTACATCTATTGTGCTTCTGGCAGTGAAACTTTTGACATTTATTAGTTGAGCTAATCCGATGTTATGGAATGTTTCAAACATTCCAACTTCTCAGAGAACAAAGCTATCAACATTTGCAGGCCAGCTTCTGGAAGGCAAAGGAAAGTTGCAGTAAAATAAAATAAAAACATTTTTGCCCTGCTCCTTTTTTTTGCTAGAAGGGGCTCCTTGAGTAGTTGACAATGGTTAAAAACAGTAATTAAACCAGAACCCATAACACTCATCTACATAATAGATGTTAAAACAGAATCAAACCAGAGTTATACCAGGATTAAAACACCTATTAAAATAGAAAACTGAATTGCCCAGGCAAATTCTTCATCACGGCTAGCACTGGGCAAATCTCAGTGGAAAGTTGGCATTGCCGTTTTGGCTGAGGTTAACTTTCATAGAGGCCCTAGTAGCTTTGTGGGGATAGGCTGAACAGGTCCCAGGAGATATGGCAGGGAGCTCAATAGGCAATAGACCAGGGCCCTGCAATGGTGAGGGATGATGGGAATTGTAGGCCAAAACATCTGGAAGGCCACAAGTTTAACTCGAACCTCTATCATTTCAAATAACCTCCAACCCCTGCAATAGATGGAGAAATGGGAAGCTACAGGGGTGGAGAGGGGATGGCGAAGGCTTGATTAAAGGAGCAGAGGAGACAGGAAGGGAGGACTAATGAGAGGGGGCTCTGAAGAAATCTCACATACTTAAAGTCAGGAAGTTCTGTATACTATGGGAAGGGGCTGGCCAAGAGATGGTTGACAGGGTGTGAAACAAATCAGGTATTGTATAAAACACAGTGTGAGGAAACAGGGTGGTGAAGACATAGAGCTGCAATAAAGAATAGCCAAGAATTAAGTTGGACTGCAGCAAAATGTCACCTAGGGACAGTAGAACAATGTGCTGTTGGAGGAAAGAAATGGATAAGCAAAGGAGGTTTGCAGGGCTGGGGATTGTGGGCCAGGGAGGCAAGGGGCATAGGGTTCTCTGTCTGTTTTCCATTCATTTAGGTGTTAAGTTTGGTAGCATTGTAGTTACTGTTTCTGAAAGATGCAACAGTGCATTTATTCAAGCTATATTTATATTGCCCTTCAATAAAAATTTCCAGGATGGTTTACATAAGAAGAAAATATAAACAATACTTACAACCAGGTCTCAATTAGGATTAAAGTAAGAGTTGTGTCTCTGGTTGTTGCGTTTGATTCAGGATACAGTTAACCATTATGAGCTGGACAAATTGACTTTCCAAGCCAGATAACTAGCACTACTAGTTGTAACGGAGAATGTTAGTGGATTTGCTGACCTGCCACTGGAGAGAATGTGAAATAGTCACTGAAAATATTGGATCCATGTGCTGTAAGCAGAATGTTAGGTGGCCAGGGCTATTGAGTGGTTCAGAAGAGCCAGAGTGATCTAGTATCACATTTTGTCATTGTTTCATAAAGTAGTAGAGAATTTGACAGACAACTTGATAGGAACCTCTGTATCCCAGGAGGGATAGTTGCTAATAGGGATGCTGGAGAAATTCAAGATGGACTAAAATGGGTTGAGATTTCTAAGAATCCAATGGCAGAATTTGCTGTGGACAGGCCTTCTCTGGCCACACGGAGTCTGTGAACTTTCAGATCTTTGTTTGTTTGTTTTTTAACTTTTGGGAAATTTAAGCAAATATATTTGTAGGAAAATACACACATTTCTGATGAGACTGGTAAATACATACGAGGACAAATGGAATGGAATGGGGGACAATACGCTACATGTTCCATGCTAATGTAAATTACATAAGTTGTTGCAAACCCTCTTACGGAATTATTTGCATATTTTTCTGCATAACAAATAAAAAATCAAAACAATCTGTACGGATGCTGGAATGAATGACACTGCACGGTCCATGAAACACACATGGGATGGATTTCACAAAATCCAGACATCCCTAGTAGCTAAGCCTCTTTCTGAAGTTTAGTACCATGTATGTTCAGATATTTTCCCCAAAGTGTCATCATTTTAGGTATGTACAAATTATTTAAGGTACAGTAAACTATCAGCTCACACCAATTATAACTTGGAAGCTAAAGATTCAATTTTTGATTTGAAATCTGTCCATTCTTCATGATGTATATATCTGTCTGTATAGAGGTCCATAGTCCATTACGAAGATTCAAACTGATCACACTTAAGAGGAGGCCTATAATAAGTTAGCTTCTATTATTGTTCAATAATTTGAATGTCAAAGTCTAATGGATTACGCTTTTTAAAAACTAAAAGACAAAATTAAATAGATAACAAATTAAGTATCTTACTAACTCTGGCAAGCATGTGTATGTAGAATGTGGATGCATAATTGAACTGAATTAACTCCGTTAGATGTTTTGAAAAATATAATAAAAGGGGCAGTAATTTTAACTTCACTATTCTGTTGTTCATATTGACAGTATACTTGTCTCTTTAGAACAAAATTAGTTTTTAATTAATAAAGATACAATGGGTTGTATCCAGGGTTTTCTTCAGCAGCAGGAACACTCCCTGATTTCCTCTTAGGATACTCCAGCTGGCAGGAAAAACGGAGAAAAGCTCATTTCCTCTTCTCTTTGCAGCCCTCAGTGCCACCTCCCACACTGCTCCAGAGGATCCCCCTGCCCTCCTTTGATCTTTGAGGGGCATGGGGACTGCAGAAGGAGGGGAAAAATGGCAGAGATCACCTTCTCCCCAGTTCTGCCATTGAAAATGCTCCACTGGATCAGAAGCCTTCCATGGACGGAAAGAGTGCTTCTGTCCATGTGAGGCAAGTTCTGGATTCAAGCCATTGTAAATTGGGACCTTCCTGAAAATGGATTTTCAGATTTATAAATATTACATGTTTGGGGGAGAGAAGAACCAGGAAATATAAGTTCATCACAATTACTGACCCCTGTTCCAATTCTAAACTTTTTTCTTTAGATGCAATAATGATTTTCTTTGCATATTACAGGGTTTGAGGAACAAGCCGAAGAAAACTGGACATGTAAAGCCAGATCTCATAGATGTTGATCTTGTAAGAGGTAGGATGGATCTCCTAAATATGGAAAGTAATATTGATCAGTATTTCAGCTGACAAATTTCAGCATTTTTAAAGTAGGATTTTGGGGACGGGGCACACTTTTTTCATAGGAGAAGATATTACGGGTGTGTACTCAAGACAACTTGCCGCTGCTGCCTGGATGGAGGGTATTTCCTAGCCTAGCTGTACCCATTAGTGCACAGCTTGTTGAGGGGTGGGGAACAGTTGTAATGGAAGCAAAAACAGAATAATGGTTAAATGTGTTTACTTGGATTAAAAATTATAATAATGGGTGACCTGAATTGAAAAGTGAATTTAAGAATAATAGCTTGCAATTACAATTTCCCTGCCATCCTGGTCTTGTAATCAGTATAGCTTGCGCTGCTTAATACACCCATAGTGAATAACAGTGAAAATCATATAGTTATTGGAATATTCTGTACTGAATTGACATCTGCTCTGGGGTATCAGTCAGATATTAGGGCATTGTTAGCATTGCCAGTCCTAAGTTGATTACTACACCTTGCTGCATCCCCTAGAAATACTGCTTCAGCCGAAACACCAGTTACCTATCTTTCTTCAGAGTAGCAAATCAAATCAAAACAAAACAATGACATACATGATCCAGTCTTTTAATACCAGATGGGCAATCACAAGTTCCTGGCTACCTATAGGAAAAAGAATGTTTATCCTTGCTACTCCTGACGTATTCTGGTTTTGAGAGAACTAAACACAGATCTTGGATTCATTCTGTTGTTCTGTTCCTGTAGAATATAGATAGAGAAGATTTTTCAGCCCTCGAACTGTGCTCTTTCATGCGTAACCTTCTGGGGGTCATATGCCAAACAAAGCCCCATCCATGCCTGCTCACTGCTCCAACACCTGTCTTTTCCCTTCCCATCCCATCCCCTCTGTGCCTGCCTGCCACCTCCCTCTCTCCCCATCCATCTGCACACATCTGAGATCATGCTTCTGTGCTGATTGCTGAGAAGGGGGCTTTCTTTTTACAGTGCACAGCACAAAAATGTAGCATGCCCATGAAGGAAGAGACTGATATGGGGAGCTCTATGGGTAGCTTGGCATTTGCATATCTACATATCTTAAGATTTAGGACTGTATCTTAGACAAATGGTAACTGGAAATCCTCTTTATTGCTATACAGCTGAGTAATTTTGTTTTTCTCTTATTTAGGCTCTGCCTTTGCTAAAGCTAAACCAGAAAGTCCCTGGACCTCCCTGACTCGAAAGGGTATTGTTAGAGTTGTTTTCTTCCCTTTCTTCTTCAGGTGGTGGCTACAAGTGACATCAAAGGTTATTTTCTTCTGGCTCCTTGTCCTTTATCTTCTTCAAGGTACAACTAGATAATGACATCTGTCAAATACCTTAATTAGAAAACTACAAAAACTTCTTTTCCAGAGTTTCAATGAGGCACCTCCATTTATTTCTTTAAAATGTCAGATACCGAAAAAGCTGCATTTGCAATAAGAACAAAGTAGCTAAATTGTCGTGTTTCTAAGAATAGTGAAGAACTTGGCAGTTATAATAAAAAGGGACTGGAGAGAAGGATATGATTTTGGCACACTCCAAAAACATCAGAAGATTAAACACAGGAAACAGGAAAGAGGTGCTTAGGTTAAAGAACATACTGAGTATAAGATTCTGATTACAGTATTTAGGCTTGAGCTTAGAAAGTGATTCAGATCTTCAGAAAATGACTTCAAAATGTATCCTGCACTGACAGCCTCCTTGCCACTTACTTATTCAAAGAATGATAATAGGTAATTCTATCCATGGCTACCTAATATTTCTTAGAGTGCAATAATACTTATACAGCAGTGTTTCCATTGGAATGGTTAATTATCTGCAATGCAGCATTGCAGTAAGTCACTTGGTTGATATGTCAGTTCCTTCCAAGTTGGTAACTTGCCTAGAGGTACTGTGTGTACAAATTCGTGCAGATTTACATACACTATTGCTTGTGCAATCCTCTTTTGTTGTGCTGTCTGTGATGGCTTATATGTTCACGCTATCTCTAAGATCAACACATTTAAAATTGCTGCCAAACATTAGTTATAGGAAGACACCTATATTTGCATGCATTATAATATTATGTAGTCTTGGTGTTCTGTTGCGTATATTTTATAGGCTCTGTCACTTATAACGATATCACAAAAAAATTTAACTTGGTAAATAGACCACTGTCTAACCAAAATTAAGAATTGAAAGCCCCATTGATTTCAATGAGAGATTTAAACACAAAGCTTAAATTTCCTGCACTGCAATAAAAATAACTTACCTTTGGATCTTGTTCATTTCTGACTTAAATGAACAAGGACTTCCAATCATCATCATTTTCCAACAGATAATATCTCTGCCATTTGTTTAACTATGAATTATTGGTGCAGATTGGATGCTTCACTTTCTCCTTCTTTATTTCTTTCAAAAGTTGCTGCAGTAGTATTGTTCTATACAATAGAAGGCCCACATAATATACCTCTGACTGAAGTAATAGGGCCAGTATGGCTCATGTTGCTCCTTGGAACTGTGCACTGCCAGATTGTTTCAACAAGAACACCTAAACCATCTCCAAGTACAGGAGGGAGAAGGCGAAGGTACAGTTTGTGCTTATATTGTGGGTCCTTTATGCATGAATTTGAATGAATTTATTACAGAATATAACATATTTTTGAAAGACTTTGCTTAAAATCTGATATCATGCATTTTAAAAAATTGGATGGTGTTGATATTTTTACTGAGTTCTCAAGTACCTTTTATTTGTAATTGTCCTAATGAAAGTTTACTGTAGCCACTAAACATTGGAGAGGTTACAGTGTCAGTACTGTGAAACTTGTGAAACTTGTTAAGCTGCACCCAGTTCAGAGCAGTAACGTTTAGTGGAGAAAAAAAAAGTAAAAAAAGAATTTAAAGGGTGTAACAAACACTGGCCCTAATTCCACCAGTCAGCGATTACTCAGAAGCTTAAAATAAGTAATGGGGAATGAATTATATTGTTCTCATGCTTCTGCGTTTCTGGGCTGGTGATGTGTAGTTAATAGGAAATATTTCTGGGCTTAGAGAAGGTGTTAATGAAAATGTAAACTTCCCTTGTGTAGAATACTAAGCATTTCTTAAGCTAAGGTGATGGCTGGATTTAAAGCTCTTTTTTGCATGCTTACAAGAATGCTGACCATGTTGTAGTGCTAGTGAATGACACTTACAAGATGCCTTCCACTTTTAATCTCTTCTGATGAAGGAAATTAAGGAAAGCAGCACATTTGGAAGTTCATAGGGAAGGAGATGGCTCTAGTACTACAGATAACACACAGGAAGGAACAGTGCAGAGCTACAGTACAAGCACCTCTTACAGTGTTGGCGCTGTCTTCAGAGATATCTGGCATGCTGCTTTCTTTTTATCAGGGTTTGTATTTTATTCAAGGCTATATTTGACTTAAAGATGTGCTATCCCTTTTCTGACAAAGTAAGCATTCATCTGTCCTTTCAACATTCTTCTGCACATCCAGATAAACATTCTTGATCTTTTATGTATAACTCTCTCTTTAATGTACCCTATCAAAGTATTTTTGCAGTTATGGCTGTGTTCTTGTTTGTTGGCAAAGAAGTGTAACTCTCTTAGAAATGCCAAGTAGATGTATAGAAATTGATGACTTAGATAGAAAACTTTTGTGCAGCAAATGTCAAGAAAAAACAAATCTTGCAGTGTGGATGTTCTTATTCTGCTTTTGATGATATGATACATGCTCTTCATTAGTGCAGTGGTCTTCAACCTTTCCAACCCAGAATTCCCCTTTAATCTCAGCTGCCCACTTTTTTCTCTCCTTTTTTGTTTGCAGTTGTGAGGGAAAGAAACTCAATATTGTTTAGTTTGTGTCAGAGTTGAGAAGTTAGCAGTGAAAATTGATGTTGAACTAAGTACTGGTTCAAAGACTGAATCAAAGATTGAGGATGGAAGAAGAAAGGTGTGGCGCTGGAAAAGTGGAAGAGCAGGAGCTACAGAACTGCCATTGTGCAGGAAAAATGAGATGGGACATGGATGAAAATTTCGTAGGTGGTGGAAAGGACAATCTCTGCCTCACTCACCTGCCACTGCTCTCATGGTCCATTGTCCAACTCTTCGTAGTAAAAAACATTCCAAACAAACTAAAAAAATGTGCATTTGATCTAGGTATTTCCACTTGCTTTTTTATAGTGGCTGACCCGGTAGAATCCTCAGTTTCAGGCAAGCAATCGGTGGCTTTGCTCCAGTTAGGATTCAGAGAAAGCCAAGTTTTGTTGATTAGTATCTATATTTTTAAAAGCTAATATAAGAACAGAGGAAATTATCATGCCTTTGTTTTTGAACTAAAAAACCGATCGAACAATGATGATTTATTTCTTTAAAAATTCAGTTCAGATGTTTCAGAAAAGATCAAAACCACTGACACTATATAACGTATGTGTATTTTTAAGAAATCAGGAAAAGGGATAGTGCAGTTTACTTGTATATTTGTATATTCAGCATCATTACACTAACATGTGTTATATTTATTTTATTTTATTTATTATTAAATTTATTAATCGCCCATCTGGCTGGTCACCCAGCCACTCTGGGCGATGTACAACATACAATAAAACAGTTTAAAACAATAAAATTCTACAATAAAAACATTTTCTAAAATACCCTAACCCACCCCAAATGCCTGCCTGAACAACCACATTTTTAATGCACGACGGAAGCTCATTAAAGAGGGGGCATGACGGAGTTCCCTAGGGAGGGATTTCCACAGAGTGGGGGCCACCACAGAAAAGGCCCTCTCCCTTGTCCCCACCAGTCTAGCTGTCCTGGCTGATGGGACAGAGAGAAGGCCATCCGAGGCTGATCTTGTTAAGCGGCCTGTCTGGTGCTGCTGGAGGCGCTCCTTAAGATAGGCTGGGCCGTAACCATATAGGGTTTTAAAGGTCAAAACCAACACCTTGAATTTGGCCCGGAAAACAACTGGTAACCAGTGCAACTCCTTCAGCACTGGAGTGATGTGATCTCGCTGGCGGCTGCCTTTAATCAGGCGAGCCGCTGCATTCTGTACCAGCTGCAGTTTCCGAACCGTCTTCAAGGGTAACCCCACATAGAGCGCATTATAGTAGTCTAAACGAGAGGAGACCAGTGCATGTACTACTGATGGGAGCAGATGGTCGGGAAGGAAGGGGCGCAGCCGCCGTATCAGATGGAGTTGATACAGTGCTGTCCGGCTCACAGCTGACACCTGAGCCTCCATGGACAGCTGGGAGTCCAAAATGACCCCCAGGCTGCGGACCTGGTCTTTCAAGGGTAGCCGTACCCCATTCAACACCAGGTCAGCATCCCCTAGCCTCCTCTTGTCTCCCACCAAAAGTACCTCGGTCTTGTCAGGGTTCAGCTTCAGCTTATTCCTCCCCATCCAGCCACTCACCGTCTCCAGACATTTGGACAGGGATTCTACAGCCAACCTGGGTGAAGATTTGAATGAGAGGTAGAGCTGCGTGTTATCCGCATTTTGCTGACACTGCACCCCAAACCTCCTGATGATAGCCCCCAGCGGCTTCACATAGATGTTAAATAGCATCGGGGAGAGGATGGAACCCTGTGGCACCCCACAAGTGAGCGGCCATGGGTCCGAAACCTCCTCTCCCAGTGCTACCCTCTGTTACCTGCCGGAGAGGAAGGACCGGAACCACCGCAATACGGTGTCTCCAATGCCCAACCCCTCCAGGCGGTCCAGGAGGATACCATGGTCAACGGTATCAAACGCCGCTGAGAGGTCGAGGAGAACAAGGAAGGAGCATTCACCCCTATCCAGAGCCCTCCTCATATCATCTACCAAGGCGACCAAGGCCGTTTCTGTCCCATGCCCAAGCCTGAAGCCCGACTGAAATGGGTCTAGATAATCAGTTTCTTCCAAGTGTGCCTTCAACTGCACCGCCACCACCCGCTCAATCACCTTGCCCAAAAATGGCAGATTTGAGACTGGGTGAAGTTGTTCAGAATTTGAGGATCCAAGGAGGGCTTCTTTAAGAGCGGTCTTATCACTGCCTCCTTGAGGGCCGATGGCATCACTCCCTCCTCAAGGGAGGCGTTCACCACCGTCCTGATCCCCTCGCCCAGTCTCTCTCTGCAGCCCATAATGAGCCAAGATGGGCAAGGATCAAGTGAGCAGGTGGTTGGCCTTACAGATGAAAGCACCTTGTCCACTTCATCAGGAGGAAGAAGCTGGAACCGATCCCACAAAACCACTTTGCCACAGGCCGCCTCTTGCTCACTAACTGTATCCACAGCGTGCAGAGTAACACACCTAATCTGATCAATTTTATCTGCAAAGTGCCTTGCCAAGGCCTCACAGGAGGCCTTAGAATGCTCCAGTGGTTCCGGAGCCACAGGACCGACCAGGCTCCGGACCACTTGGAACAGCCTCCTGGGACAGCACTCTGCAGACGCGATGGAGGCAGCATAATATTCCTTTTTTGCTGCCTTCACCGCCACGTGAGAGGCTGAAGATACAGCTCTAGCCCGTGTCTGATCGTCTTTGGAGCGAGACTTCCGCCACCGGCGCTCTAGCCGTCTGACCTCCTGTTTCAGAGCTCGTAACCACGGATTGAACCATGGTGCAGTCCGAGCCCTGTTCAGGGGGAGAGGGCGTTTCGGAGCCACCTGATCTAATGCCCCAGTGATTGCGGCATTCCAGCCACCCACCAGGGTCTCGACCGAGTGGCCGTTGGCGTGCCCCAGAGAATCCCCAAGCGCGTTCAGGAATCCATTTGGATCCATAAGACGCCTGGGGCGGACCATTTTAATGGGTCCTCCACCCCTGCGGAGGGGTTGTGGAACCGAGAAGTCCAATGTCACCAGATAGTGATCTGACCATGACAAGGGGGTGGTGGATATACCCCCGACTTCCAGATCACTCCCCGCTTCTCCAGAAACAAACACAAGGTCTAGTGCATGACCGGCTACATGGGTGGCCCAGTTAGAATATGGTGCAGCTCCCAGGAGGCCATGGTCTCCATGAAGTCCCGAGGTGCTCCTGTGAGGATGGCCTCCGAATGTACGTTGAAGTCCCCCAACACCAATAAGTTAGGGGACTGTACACGCACATCAGAGACCACCTCAAGCACCTCGGCCAGGGAGTCAGTCGTGCAGCGGGGTGGACGGTACACAAGCAGAATCCCCAGACTGCCCTTTGGGCCTAACCTCCAGTACATGCACTCAGCAACCTTGGTCTCCCGGAGAGGGGGTCTGGTGAAGACCAAGGATATCTGTCCTCTTAGATGACTATGCTGTTTCCTAAAAACTAAAAGGATTGCATATGAGCCATAATGGCATATAAGCATTATATGTTGCTCCTTGCGGGCATTTTAAGCGCTTCAGGCAATAATGGTTCCATATCTCTTCAGTTGTACATGAAGTAGCTCATTTTTCACTTCATAAATAAGTTTGAAAGCTGCAGGAAAAGTCTCATATTTAGAGTTGTTTTGGCAGTCCAGTATCTTCAGAACAATGGGAGTCTCTGAATGTTCATGACTTCCATAGCAATTACTAGCATCATCCAAAATAGGCTTTTGAAAACTCAGTTTTTCCCTTTCTTTAGCAAGGCTCAGAGTCAAAGTTAAAAAAATTTGTAGGTAAATTGAATAATTGGAAAGTGGTAGAGCTTTAATACCCTAATAGAGGAAATTAGCTAGAAGTTAACCTTTGTTTTGTATGATTAATTACAAAATACTGAGGTTTGAGGGTTATGGTTTGTTTGTTTTTTAAGCCAGATAGCTTGTATTTACGGACTCTTCTGTATTTGATGTAAAAAGCTCAGGTCAGCCTTGTGAAATCCCTGTGGGATGTACTTTAGCATAAGTGATTTTATACAGAGCTTTAAATATGGCCTGCTTTTTGAAAATGTCAGACACTAGAATATAATATACAGAAAGAAGAATATAATATAGAGAAAGAAGAAGAATGCTGCTTTTCAAAGAGAAAGAGAATCCAATAATCTTGGAGTCATGACTTAACCTGTCATAAGGTTGTTACCAATTGAGCTATTGGGGGTTAAAATTACTTTCTCGAAGTCAAAACGCTTTAACTGAAGGCTCCATTTAATGTTAAATATGGCAATGCATTTTTCTTTTCCTTCATCAGAAGGGTCTACTTACTTACAGCTGTAGACCACAGTAGAACGTGGCTGTTGTGAAGCTTCATGCTGTTGCTCTTTTGCTCTTCTAACATAAATGCTAATACAAAAAATACTGCTTCTGTATTTGCTATAGGTATGGAACAAATTAGATATAATTTCATTTTTATTTTTCATCAGTGGAAGTTTTACCTACAGTCTCTAGATGTTTGCCTTAGCGATTCATGGCACAGGAATTGTTTTTAATCCATTCTTAATTTTTTTTTTAGCCTGTAGAAGATAAAACTCATTTTTCATATGCATATCGTAAACCATAAATACCCTGATGTGAGCAGACTTGGGACTCTTTGTTGCTTTTCACTACCAGCTGAAGTTCTATATCTAGTTGTGTTTTTAAAGAAATGAAATTTAAAAGATTGCATAAAAACTAAAGATAATAGTAAATAGATATACCATGTTTTGACAGTTGGAATAGTATTAAGACTTCAATATTACATATATTCAAAGCACTTTAAAAGCCAGGGCCTAGGGAGGGAGAGAGGTAGGGGTGTGTGTGTGTGAGAGAGACAGAGGCAGGGGAGAGAGATACTTCACTATATAAATGATCAGAGATTTCCTATTCTCTTCTGGAATGTTACTGATGCGTAGAAAAAAATGGAACAGGCCTTGTATGCACTAAAGTTCTTGTGTTTGCACGAGAAACTCAGGGCTGTATGTTTTAGGAGCAATCCAGCCCACAGATAGCATGGGAGTTTTAAATGTAGTGTTCTATGTGCCCCATTTCCCCACGCAGTAAGGTCCAAGGTATACCTGGATTTAATTTAGTTTGGAAGGAGGCATCTCCAAAGACAAGGTGTTTCTGTAATATTGAAATTTATTTACACATATACATGAGTACATTTGGAGGCACAGCTTAAATCCTACAAGCAGCAAATTCTACTGCCCCGCATTAGTTCTGCAGAAAAGCAGCCCCTCAAAAGTCAATTTACAAAGTTCAAACATGATAACCCACACTCAGTGTGTGTTGTTGTTGAACTTTTTGTGTGTGGTGTTGTTGAATCGTGGGTTGTTGTACTGTTTGAACCCAGCTGTGCTAACAAACCATGGTTTGTTAACCATGAACAACCCACAGTTCATAATCCAATCGCAAACCATGGGTTTTCGTCATGGATTGTTTGTGGTTAACAAACCATGGTTTGTTAGCACAGCTGGGTTCAAACAGCACAACAACCCATGTTTCAATGACAATCCACGTTTCAACAACAACCCATGCTCAATCTTGAATGTGGGTTATCATGAACCTGGTCTGTATGTCTGTTTTCTTGGCTTTGTTTGTACTCTGTTTTGGATTACATTGTGATTGTAGATGTGAAATAAAATCTTTAAACAGTATGAGTTTTAGAGTGGCAGTGTTGGCCTTCCTTCTTTGAAGGAAGAAGTGGATGCATGTGTGGATGCATGTTAGCATGTATGTATTTTAAAAGGTGTGGTACCCCTTGGCAATCTCAGCTTCTCTCAGCTGTGACCGTTTTTAGCAGTTTGCAGTGATCTGATACATTAACTCAGACAGACAGATATACTAGGTTTTTTCCCCTTTGCTGATACCCATTTCTCCCCCTTTTCCTTAAATATTTGATCCAAATTAATGGGAAGACATTTCTGTACTGGGACTAATAAGAAGGAGTTGAAAGTTGATTGACAGGCAACTGGAATTTGGGCAGGAGCCTTGGTCCTCAGCTTCCCAGTTTGTCTTCTGTATGAAGAAGACGGGCAAGACTGGAAGCTCTCTTTGATCCTTCCCAATGAGGGATAGAGCTTGACAAGAGCTTCCTATTACCTTTCCTTTTCGTTTTGTTTTACTAGGAGGAGGGGAAGTGAGAGAGATGATTTCGAAACCCTCTCCACTTATAGGGGTTGAACACAGAATTAGGGCCTCTAGACATCTACACAGTAAAGAGCTTGTACATCCAAAGGAAGATAAAAGCCAGAGGGATTGCTTTCTGTTAAAGGACCCTACCAGCAGCAGTGCTGCTGCCACTGTCATTAAGAAGTAGCTCCTACCCCTGATGCAGTCTGCTAAACATGCTGGTGTTCCTTATTCCAAAATTTCTGCCTCACCTCTAGCCCATAAAGAGGAGTCTCTTGTGGCAGCTTACTAATGATTAAACATGCAGACCAGTATACAATAAAATCAAGATTGATACAGCAAACACAGAATAAGCAAAATAAAGTAACTTAGCTAGCATTGTATAAGCTGTATGGTTAATTTCATGCACTGCACTGTTAATTATTCTTTTTTTTCTGGTGCAATTTCCCATCCTCATTTAGTATAAACTTTTGAAGTCAGTGATGGTTTCAGTTGCTCATGGAGTTTGGAAAACCTCTTATACAGTGACCAAGTTCGCATGTCACGGAGGCAATTCATGGGTTGTTTAACCCAGGAATTGTGGCAACGAGCGGAGCGTGCGAGTGGAGCGTGCGAGCAGAGTGCGCATCATTTCTGGTTTTGATCAACAACGCACAATTTCTGGGTTCACACATTACGAAACAATTAAAAAGTGAAAATGGCAAGTGGAGCATGCGAGCTGCACATTCGTCACCACAATTCCTGGGTTAAACAACCCAGGAATTGCTGCTGTGACCTGCGAACTGGTTTGTTAACAAGTTGTATGTAGATGTCTCCCAGCCAACTGTAAACAACTTGTATGCACAATGAATACATTTGAATTGACTAGAAAGACATTATTGCAAGAATGAGTAGCTTGGCTTCATTCACATCTTTCTCCACCGTAGTCCTGTACATTCATCCACCCCACCTTCATATTTTGTAAAATAACATTCCTGGGTTCTTTGTCTATATCTCTCCAGTTTCTTTGATTTTACATCCTGAGGGGAATCTTCAGCTGTCCTGTTGAGCTTCTGATTCTTAGAGGCCTTTATTACTCTGTTATTATTTTAAATATTATATAGGAATACATATAAAGATAAGTAAGGTACAGATTATTCAAAAGTTCCTGTTTTTAAGGGGAGCCATGGCAGTTGTTATTACTCTGTTTGCTTTGAGAAAGTTGGTTTAAAGACTTGGCTATGTTTATATGGGATGGCCAAAACTATGTTTAAGCAAAATACTGCCTTCAAGACAGGTAGTTGACTTTCACAAATAGCTTTACGCATCCTGAATCAGTTCATATTCCAAAAGAATATAATCATGATTCCAAATTAATATAATTGGTTCATATGCCAAACATTAAATTTAGTATGCATATTCCTGTATTTCTGTGTCTTAGCAGTTTGGAAGACTGAAGAAGGAGGAACTCTATAATAAAGAATAACTGTTGATTTCATGTGTCCGTTTAACTCTAGAGCAAAGAAAGCAAAGAATTCAATAGATAAGTCAACAGAGACTGACAATGGGTACGTCTCCCTTGATGGAAAAAAGACAGGTAAAAGCAGTGAAGATGTTTTACAGTCCCATGAGCCGCACAGTGAAGTTATCAAATCAGAAGAGACATGCTGGAGCACAGGAACAGTCAGAAATACATTCAATAGTCCTAATCATCACAAAGTGAGTGTCTCATTTGTTTTTCTAGAACATGTTTGATGGCTCAGCATCAATATTGTAATATTTTGAAAATGCAAGAATTGTCTTGCTGGGCCAGACCTAAAGTCGATCTTACCCAACATTCTGTCTCTTATTATGACACTTTCCGATCTGGTTAATGGTTTTGAACATCCAAGCTCTAGTTAAAAACATCTTGTCAGTGTCATTTGTTTCTTCAAAACTGTTTCTTATCACTGATATTACAGTTAGACCCTTTGATCTAATTTATGTGACATTATAATCATTCTGGAAATCTTTAGCCTATCCTGTATACAATTAGATGAGGATGGAAAGCCCCAAGTCTTCAATTCATGATGATTCCTGTCAGGGAAGTTAAGGAAAATGTTGTGGTTATACTGGTTTTAGAGGCTCTTCAAAGCATAACCAGGGAATCCCAGCTTTATTAGCCACTCAGTTAGTACACTCAAGGAGTGAATTCGCATGCCCCACTAAACCACCTTGAGAATAAGCCATGGTGGGTGGGTAGCTTGTCTGTCTCTCTTGACAGATGATCGCCCACTCAGTGGCTTGCCATGGCTTGTTTCTCCCTCAGTCCCTCTCAGTCTTCCTGCATGCTGCCAGCATGTATCTGAGGGGCCTTTGTGGCAGAAATCCTAATTTCCTTGATGGCACCTTTTCTGCAGTTAGTCTGCTGGGGCTGCCTGCTCACAAGGGAAACTCCTCCCCCCCTGGCTTCCCACATCAGATTGCCAAAGGGATTTAAGTTTCTGAGCACTTATGAATGCAGGAATGTGTTCACAAACTGTCAGGGTTGGATCGGAGCCCATAGAGCCTCAAAGCAGTTCTGATTCAGAGGAAGAGACAGAAACCATGGGAGAGGAACCCACGCGCTGTTCAGACGCATCGCCGGAGGGAGAACCCCTCCCTGCTCACATTCCTGAGAGTGGTAGCGACCCTGGCAGGCAAGGGGAGGGACAACTGGAGCTTTGGGATGCTAGGCGCCGGCGCAGGGACAAGCGGGAGATGGAGGGTGCTGAGAGGAGGCGCTCAGCCCACTTGGCGCGGCGTGAACAACTGCGCCCCCATGCTCCACGGAAAAGGGACGGACTTTCGCCTCCTAGCCCTTAAGTTCAGAGGCTTCCCGCCTTTACCCTTCAAATGGAGATCAACCGATTCACTAAGGCTAGAAACCCCTAGTAGGCAGCTCTCTTAAATTTCCTCATTAGGCTCATGCAATTAGCATCTGTAAGCATCATTAGGCTGAATGGAAATAAAGCCTTGGAAAAGAGCCCTATCGTCTGTGTGTTGATTCTGGCTACTTGAGGATTTCAGAAGGCAGCAAGGGCGCTCCTGACACAAACTTTTTATTTTATTTTATTTTATTTTAAAGGTCTTGCGCAACTTCACAGAATCTCAAGACCACCTGTCCACTATTGAGTTCAGCATAGCCATATCCCCCTATTGCCAATGTCCTTGTCAATTTAATCCTCCACTTTGGGGCTTCCCTGGTGAAACTCCCCCCACCCCTCCTGCATCGGATCGCAAAAAGGAAGTAATTGCCTGAGCCCTTATGAACCTGGGAATGCATTCGCAAATTTGTTTTTCTGGCTGAAGTGGAGCCTGTCCACTCCACTTCAGTCTGCTTCATCCTCCACTTTGGCACCTTTTCTTTTTAAAGGCCGCTTCACGTTCTGCTGAAGTAAAAACACCAGCCCCTAAAGCTCCTCCTCTCCTGCAGCTGCCAGCTGCTTTTGGCTACTATGTTTCCCCTGTTTCATGCCTGTCACTTCCCTCCACTGGTCTCCATTGCTAGCTGTCAGATGTACATGAGGGTTATAGAGCAGTGAGCGGGATCACTAAACATATGCAAATTTCAAGGCAGAGCAGGGCCTGAGTGGGAAAACATAGGCAAATTTTAAGGCAAATCTGCTGAAGCGCAGTAACTACTGTAGTGGAATTGCGCAAATATCCCCAAGGTGGAAACAAAATAATGTTAAATTTGTGCAAATCTCCCAAAGGTGAAAAAAAATTACATTAGTGCAAATCTTCCTGAAGGTGGGGAAAAACAAGTTACATTTGTGCAAATCTTCCAGAAGATTGGGGGGGCGGGAATGGTGGTGACAAAGTGGAGGAGTAAATTGACTAGTGTCATTTCAAGATGTAATAGAGAGGAGATATTCTTAGTGAGATCATGAGGACTGGCTGGCAGGGCTTTTCACTGTTCTTGCTAGGTGGCTCGCTGGCTGTTTGAAATAACCACGCTGAAATGACTTTGCCAGGTTTGGATGTCACAATAAGCCACCCTAAACAAAGGTACTACAAGCCATGGGTTCTCAGGGTGGCTTGTTTGGGAAAAATAACCCACGGTGGAAAAGCCATGCCGTGTTTGAACGTCATACTAAGCCACCCTCCAACCACCCATGGTGACAACCCACTGTAGCTTAGTGTGACACGCAAACCAAGTCAGTTTCTTTGATTTCTAACTTTGCCAAGCTTAAAGTACTGGCAGCACACTGGAAGTGCAAGTTTATAAGGGAGGTCACATTGTTTGTTTAATTAAGAAGCAAAAGAAGTCTATTCAACACTTGAAACAAAGAGGTAAGAAGCTTTAATTTAGAAGGAGATCACTACATTTCATTCAGTGTTCTTGAAACAAATGGGAACATAGATATGCAGACAGACATGATCAAACAACGCACTCTTGGTTCACTGAACCAAGCAATTAAGAGTTGGTCTCCATGGAGCTGTTGTTTCAAGTGGTAAAAGACAATTGAATCAGTCATTCGTAAGTAAGGTTTTTAATTGGACAGTGTTTCTTCTTGGTTTTATTCTCTTTTCTGTTGGTAAAATCTAAACCTGTACAAGCTGTTAAAATCAAAATGGTTAATTAGCACATAAAACTTTCAGGCTAAAATCTCCTCATTTAGTTTAATTGTAGCACCATTAATGTCTACAGAACTATTCCAAGATTGTTTTTGAAATGCATTGCAATTACAACCTTTCAGCTTGTTTTTACAAATTGCACCTCAAGTTTAAAATGTCTGGAAATGCTACCTATATTAACTATATTCTTTTAAATTATCTTTCTCAGTCCACACACAGTAAGTGGATAGCATACAACTGTCCATGGTAATTTTTTCACTTATTCGAAAGTATAGATGCAACTCTTGTCTGGAGTTTTGATTACTGCCAGATACATTAAAACTGTGTGTATTGTAATTATAGGGTTGAGTTGCATGTATGTGAATACAATAATTATGAATATTTCGGGCTAACAGAAGTTGGTTTCTGGAGGAAGTTACAAAGGCTTATGCCTTTTAAGTTGTCATCCCCATTATATTGCTGTTCCCAACCATTGTTATCACCAGCACTGGAATGAACCCACAAAGAATCTGAGATCTCTTCTCCTTAGGTCTTTTCTTGACTCTGTCCAATCCAGTGACTACTGATGTATGCATACAATGGTTACTGTTTGTCCTTGTTGCCCAGATATTGGTCTGAAGGCACCTGGTGTCGTTCCATTTCTGAAGTTAAGCAGGTGTATTCTGAGAATGCAGACTATTTGTGAATACTGCCACTCTGGCTTCCTTTGAGAGAAGTTGGGATAGAAATGTAACAAATTTTATAAAATTACTCATTTGAAAAGTATTGTCCCTTACATCAAAACACATTCAGTGCATGAAACATCCTGAATGTTCCTTGATTCAATACACATTTGCTTCATAATACTCAAAATAGACAATTCTCAAGTGTCCATTGTTGTTGTTGTTTTAATTGATTGAATAACTATATGGTCATTCTCCTTCTCCACCCCAAGCTTTTGTAGCTTGTGGAAATGCTATTGCTGATGGTGTACAAAAGGGAACTGCTGTTTCTGTAGTGGTATCCAAGCCAAGAATGTCCTGCATATGTTTGGATTTGCTGTTGAATGTGCTTAGCATAGTCTGTTTGATAACCAATGTAATCATGTGAATAGAAATACTTGCATTTTTAGCACTTTTTATGTATAAATTAATTATCCTCAAAACCAAAACTGAGTACATGCAAGTTTCCAACTAGGCAGCCACTCATCAAGCAAGCCACAGGAGAAGGTGTATTCATACTGCTTTTTCTCCCCCACTCCGCATGAAATGTACTGTTGGTATGAAATGTACTGTTGGGATCTACAGATGAGCATTCCTAGGATGCTACATCAACACTGAAAGATAAAAAGATACTCCCGTTGGGTAGTTGTGTGCTCTGAACCTTTTTGTATAATTTTTGAATAAAAATGTACAAATTATATGTTGCATAGTAAGAGGAGCTACCTGATAGAGGGAGAAGTTTTACAATTTTACAATTTATGAGTGTATGGGGAAGAATTGCAGTTCTTGCAAAATTGAATTAAGTTTCATTTGAAGTAAAAGCAACGTATGTTTTAATAATAGCCAATGCTTAATTTGCCTAGGATAGTCACAGAACAGTGGCAAATGTGTCTGATGAAGTTTCAAGTGAGGAGGGGCCAGAAACTGGTTATCCCTTGCGGCGTAATGCAGAACGTGCTTCCAGTGACTGTGCATTTCGAAACAGGAAATCCCATCATTATAAGAAGCATTATCCTGTGGAGGTACGCCCTTGCTATCATCCCAAAGTTTTATGCAAGCAATTATAGATGCAAAAATCTGAAGGACTGCTTTTCCCATAAGGGCCTGCCAGTTTGCTGAAGTCATCCTTGGAGGCCCTGTGGGTGGCTGTCAGGGACAAGGCTTTCGTAGCGGTGGCATCCACACTCTGCTGCCAGCTCTTTTCATTTCACTGCCAAGTTAAAACTCTTTTATTTGAAAGAGGATGCTAGGTAGCATGGTGGTTGTTCAAATGCAGTTTCACATCTGTTATTCTGCTGTTCTTTTATTTAGTAATTTGTCGTGAATATCAGCTGCCTTGTGGGAAGGCAGAAAGAATTCTTCTCAGGGAAAGAATTCTTTGCTTTCGCTGTTTTTTGAATACCTCTCATGTCTTGGGAGATGCTCATTCTGATATGATTGAGGTTTCATAGCAGCATAGGAGTCATTTTCCCATGATGTAATCCCATGGAGTTGGCCATACCTACATGTTTTTTTCTTTTGTTCACACTCCCCAGTAGCATGAGATCACATCATGGGAAAGTGGGTGGGTAATGAAAAGGGCTTCAGTCTGCTTCTGGTGGGAAAGGATATAAGGAGGGATGATGTTAAAGATTGTGCTCCATTATAGATAATATTCTTTTTTTTATTTTGGTCTCATGATCTTCTTGGCGCACCTGGATTTTCTGAAGCTGTCAAGTAAATAGCAATAGTATTCTGGTGATCTAGTTGTACGCTTGCAGTTTATGAGTCAAAATACTAGCTTGTGTCAAACCCAGTGATACGGGTTTACTGAAATTTTTCCAAAGCAAATTAATTTAAATTAGGGCCATTTGCATAGGAACATTTTCAGTTTGCATTGAAAAATGTTCTGATGCCCTAGACCAAGGGTGGGCAACTTGTGGCCCTCCAGTCATTTTGGCCTTCAACTCCCATCATCCCTCACCATTGCCTGTGCTGACTAGAACCGATAGGAGCCCTAGGCCAAAACATCTGGAGGGCCACAAATTGCGCACTGTTGCCCTAGAGAGAGCTAATTTAGCATGTTTATTTTACTTGTATTTAGTAAACAACAAAGCTAAAAAAAATTTTTTTTGTCCTCATGTGCCATAAATATTTGTGGGAGGAAATTAAAGTTCATTTATGTGATTTAAATCTTATAGTATGTAGCAATTTTTATGGGAATACTTGTAAAAATGTAAAGACAATAGCATGTACTTCCATTATGTTGTTTAAATTTAAGGAAAAAAAGGACTGTTGACACACTAATTAATTCTAGCAACCCAAAGAACTGTGCATGATATGCTGACAACCATTCATCTGCAGCCTGGTACCTCTCAATTTTAATTGTGACACTGTACTTACTGTACAGGTAGGGTGAGAGATCTTTTTTTTGTTGAGGTTCAGGTTACCTCAGTCAAAATTTGTTTGAGGTTTTCCCCCTACCACATTCCAGCAGTGGGTGTGGCAAGAGCCAAAGTGGGTTGGGCCAGAACAAAATGGGTGGATCTACAGAAGTGAGTCTTCACAGAGACATAGAATAGTAGGGTTGGAAGGGGCCTATAAGACCATCGAGTTCAACCTCCTGCTCAATGCAGGAATCCAAGTCAGATCATCCCTGATGATCTGACTTGTCCAGATGGATGTCCAGCCTCATCTTGAATGCCTCCAGTGTGGGAGAGCCTACTACCTCCCTAGGTCATTGGTTCCATTGTCGTATTGCTCTAACAGTCAGGACGTTTCTCCTGATGTTCAGCCGGAATCTGGCTTCCTGTAACTTGAGACCATTATTCCGTGTCCTGCATTCTGGGATGATCGAGAAGAGATCCTGGCCTTCCTCTCTGTGACAATCTTTCAAGTACTTGAAGTGCTATCCTATCTCCCCGCAGTCTTCTCTTCTCAAGGCTAAACATGCCCAGTTCTTTCAGTCTCTCTTCATAGGGCTTTACTTCCAGTCCCCTGGTCATCTTTGTTGCCCTCCTCTGAACCCTGTCCACCTTGTCCTCATCCTTCTTAAAGTGCGTTGCCCAGAACTGGACACAGTACTCCAGATGAGGCCTAACCAGTGCTGAGTAGAGGGGAACTAGTACTTCCCGGGATTTGGAAGCTACGCTTCTATGAATGCAGCCCAAAATAGCATTTGCCTTTTTTGCAGCCACATCGCATTGTTGGCTCATATTCAGCTTGTGATTGACAACAATTCCAAGACCCTTCTCGCTTGTAGTGCTGTTGAGCCAAGTCTTGCCCATCTTGTAACTGTGCATTCGCTTTCTTTTTCCTAGGTGCACAACTTGGCATTTATCCCTATTAAATGTCATTCTGTTGTTTTCTGCCTAGTGCTCCAGTCTCTCAAGATCACTTTGAATTTGGTTTCTGTCTTCCAAAGTATTCGCTCTCCTGCCCAATTTTGTGTCAGGGATTTTAATTTTGTCCAGCATGCAGCAGGGGGGGGGAAGCCATTTGCATCCAGGCATTCTCCTTCACCAACATGTGTGAGCCCCCTTTTGTAGTTGGAATTAATCAATAATTGTAATTGGAGTAAATAATATCGGTAACGTGGAGTGGGGCCAATGAAGGGGTGTGGCCTAGGGAGAGCCTGGAGGTCTGCATTTGGCCCACAGACCAGAGGTTCCACATCCCCAAATCTACTGCATGCTATAGGATGTACGCCAGAGGTGTTAAACCTCTTTCAGGCGGAGGGCCAAATTCCATTTCCGAGAAGCTCTTGGGGGCCGCATTCCAGTGGTGGGCGGAGCCAAAGGCAAAGGGGAGGGCCCAAAAGACCCAAAATACCAGTCTATTGTAGCTTAAAGCTCTTAACTACCAATCACCAAGCCTCAGGAGAAGCATTTCAACCTTTTAGAATGGGGAGAAAACTTCACAAAAGCCGGGAAACCACCAAACAATTGGTGGTCGGGGGAAAGGGTATGTAGCCAGCTTTGAAATTCTGAAGGGTCAGATCGGGACCCCAAGCAGGCTGGATTTGGCCCCCGGGTCTCAGATCCCTGATGTATCGCTATCTAGGGATAACGTATGGTGTATCTCCTTCAGATACAGAAAGATGTTTTCTTAGATTACTATTACTACACATTGTTGGTGCCACCAGTTATGAAGATATCAGAACATATAATGGGGTAACATATAAATGATACTTTTAAAGAAGCAGCTCAAGCACTATTGAAGATGCAAAATCGCAGAGATGTTTAGAGATAAATAAATAATGGTAAAATCGACAGTTAGTATTTGAATTAGCACTTTGAATTCTTTACATGCACTTCCGTTATGAAATCTTTCACTGCGTGATATATATTAAAATGTGAAGTGATTTCTTTAGCAATCAGTAACTCAAGTTCCACTCAGATGATAAACATATACATATTTAAATTAAAGCATTTACCACGCAGATTCAATTAAAAATACCAAAAATCCCTTCTGGGGCTAATTTAATAAAAAATAATTGGGAAAAGATGTTTTTCTATTATGTATAACTCCAAAGCTGGGTCATAGCAATTTCTGTTTTTCAAATTTTGAAAAAGCTTTCAAAACTGAACAACTTTCTTGCTTACTGTACTAGTCTGTCTCTAACAGTTTTAACAGAAAATTCATGCGAAGTTGTGAACTCAAGATTGGATAAAACAGCTGATTAGTGAAGTTACTAAATCATAAGTTACACACACATGGTGGTGATTTTTTTTGCAACGGGTACAGCTAGTTTGATTTATACCCTGCCTTTCTACCAAAAATTGGCACTCAAATGGTACTTACTAGTTTCATTTCATCCTGAGACATATATATAGTCATTGACATGCATGTGTGCTAAGGATAATCACTGAAGCTGAAAACCACTGCTACTAGCATCTAAGATTTCCATCCAAATTCTAGTATCAGTGAAGACCTAACTACCTCGCAGTGCTGCACATCCACTGCACTATCAGCTACTTAACCAGAAACTTTGTTATAGGAAGATGTATGTGTTGTGGAAGTCAGAACTAGACCCTGGGAATTAATTATGCACAAATAAATGAGAAATGTTTGAGAAGGGCTCTTTGCTTTTAAAACAGCAAGTGCAGAGGAAGCGTGATATTTACATTATCTCACGGGCACAGTTGGAGATCTCCACAGATATGAGGGCTCTGTGGGTTCTGCGTTGGGAATCCCAGTGCTGGAGTTTGATTGATCCCTGTGAACTGAATTTTGCATGCATTGAAACTAGTTGACTTTTGATTCAAGTTAATTAAAGTTAAATGGGACCTTGGTAGCTTAGTCCTATACTGCCACTTTTACCTGCTCAACTGCTAGAGTGGCATCCTACTTTATCCTGTCTTATCATATTAACAGTTTCATCTACTTGCTTCTTAAACCACCTAATGTTTTGTTTTGCTCATGCTAAGGGCATTGGTTTGATGTGATGTGAGAGTCTGTAGCGACTGCTTCTCTAGAACACTGGGGTAGAAGCCACCTTGGAAGTGTTCACCCGAAACAAGGTGTTGACCTAAATGGCACCATTAATGCAAGGAATAACATATCCCATTGAACTAAGTGTTCCATCCAGTGCTCAGCGATGTAGTGGCAAATACAACGGAGGTTATAATAGACCTAGATACTTAGCAAACTTAGTAGAAGATGTGCTTTAGTAATATATACCTTAATAACTCTATAGACTTCTAGTCAGGTTTTTTCTAGCAGAAAAGCCTTTATTTTTATGAAAGGGCCTCTAAGTACATCCTTGATTGTAATTCTGGTTGGTTTCTGATTTCATAATTAAACCAGGCTGGATTTGGCATTAAATGAATATCTAATGTGTATCTTCAGGATGTCCCTAAATCAGGCACTAGTTGCAGTTCGCGATGTTCAAGTTCCAGACAAGATTCTGAGAGCACAAGGCCAGAGTCTGAGACAGAAGATGTATTGTGGGAGGATCTCTTGCATTGTGCAGAGTGCCGCTCATCCTGTACCAGTGAGACAGATGTAGAGAACTCTCAGGTTAATTCATGTATGAAGAAAGAGTATAGAGATGACCCATTTCATCAGGTTAGTGCAAAAAGAACATCATGTCTATTCTGCCAAATCTGTCATGAGTTAGAATTGTGGCAGAAAAAGAGTAAATTGAATGACATAAAATTACTTGAAAATACGTGTTTTTGATAATGTAATTTTCTTTTTTAATGGTGAATTAGTGTTTGGTATACAAAATTTTCCATGTACAAACTACTGTTATTCTTTTTTTTTTTTTTGTAGAGTCATTTGCCCTGGTTCCATAGTTCTAATCCTGGGCTAGAAAAAGTAAGTGCAATTGTATGGGAAGGTAATGACTGCAAAAAGGCTGACATGTCAGTGCTTGAGATCAGTGGCATGATAATGAACAGAGTGAGTATTTTAAAAAGTATTTTATTTGGATTGATAACACTGTTTACCCCAAGTTAAAGATATTTGTGTTCCTCAAACAACTCATAATCTCTCAATTTGTCTGCACTTGTTGTTGGTTTTAGGTTTTGGTTGGTTTGTTGTTCACTCTTAAACCTAGGCACGAAACACCTTATCTAGAATTTGCCTTGCTTGCTTTGAACAGGGCTGCTACTACTAAGTCAGGGACTAGTGTTCTACTAACTAACTACAGGCCTGATAAATACTAGTCCTCCCCATATAAAACATTCACAGGTATTTGTTTGTATCTGTTAGAATAATAACATTTGAATAAGTTAATTTGTTCTGTGTGTAAAACTAGACACTACCATACATGTGAATGAAAGGTTAGCAACATTGAATTTCTAGTCTGAACAATTTTTGCATGTTTCAAAAACATTGGGTTGGATTTAAAGGGTTACGTTTGTAAACAAAAGGAGGACCTGGTTTTTCTGGCATATCCTCTCCTCTACAGCCTCCCCCCCGCTCCCATCCCATACTGTTTCCTAGAGTTCATCAGGACTGATTTTTGAGGAGGAGCAGGGGCCATAGATATATTGGCCATAGGGACCTCCTAAACACTGTGGAGTGTAACTATTAAAATAATTGTTGCTGTTCTTATATGGACTTTTGAACTCTGTTTTAACAGACTTCAAAACTCATTTGGTCTATTAAATCTTTTAAGGGTATTTTGAAAACAATCACTTGCATGGAGCAGTACAATACAGGATTTGTTAGCATGCATTGTATTATAGGGTTCTTGTTTTGTGTTTTTCTAATCTTTAGGTGAACAATTATGTACCTGGAATAGGATATCAGATTTTTGGAAATGCTGTCTCTTTAATCCTGGGTTTAACACCGTTTGTATTTCGACTTTCCCAAGCGAAGGATCTGGAGCATTTAGCTACACATTCTGCCACTGAACTTTATACTATTGCATTTGGGTCAAATGGAGACATAACGGTTCTTTCTATGGTTATCGTATGCCTCATAGTTCGTGTTTCCCTTGTATGGATTTTCTTCTTCCTGTTATGTGTGGCAGAGAGAACCTATAAACAGGTAGGCATTAGCACCAAACTCCTTACACTTGTTCACACAAGGAAAGAAACCGTAATATATTGTCTTTGGAACATAGATATCATGCCATGTTTTTTAGAAGGGTATATTGCTTCAAGTGCAGTCTGATTTTGGTATTTATTATATTTTATTATTATATCTTAAATCTTGCTCTTCATAAATATTTTTTCCAAGGTGGCTTACAAAGTAGTACAACACAATCCATTAAAAGGCACAACAACCTTAAACTGGTTTATTTATCATTTTATTGCATGTGTATTCTGCCTGTCCTCGAAGGAGTTCAGAGCAGTGATTCCATGCATGCACGCGCCCCCCCTGTATAAAGTAGTACAGAATGATGACCCTATCCGAAATAAATTGTGTGTTTGCATTTTTAAATTAATTTAAAATCACTTATCTTTTATAGAGGCTGCTTTTTGCCAAACTCTTTGGCCATTTAACATCGGCAAGAAGGGCACGAAAGTCAGAAGTCCCTCACTTCCGGCTAAAGAAGGTGCAGAATATAAAAATGTGGCTTTCCCTCCGCTCCTATCTGAAGGTTTGATCGCCATTATTTCTTTTTTGACACACTAGCATCCTAAATTCATGCTATACAATATTATATTGAACATTTCCATCCTCTGAATCTTTGCTTTTGTTCCCCAGTTTTGTAGTACAGAATAGTAGGTCTTATATTTCTTATTGAGAAAAAAAATCAAGAAGTCAGCAGCTGAGATGTTCTGCCAGTCTTGGTTTTAGCAGGTCACTCTTTGCATAAGGCCAGGGTTC
Source organism: Heloderma suspectum (assembly GCF_057233095.1). NCBI lineage: Eukaryota > Metazoa > Chordata > Lepidosauria > Squamata > Helodermatidae > Heloderma > Heloderma suspectum. The sequence continues at coordinate 106,984,837 of NC_139464.1, forward strand.
ATTGTTTCTAGTTGTGCAGAGCAGATGTAATAGTATTCAGTATGGCATTATCCTTTACCATAATAGATTAATTGAAGGTTAAAATCTTGCAGAAAGAAGCCTACGCCTTTTGGTCAGCTTCTTGTTTGACATCAGTGAGGACTGAGCTCTTGATTTTAGTTGTGGGAGAACAGAAAAGGAAAGTTGCCATCTTGATGGAGTTAAATACAGCGCTGAAAGTGTTGTGACAGAATGAGAGTTCTCCCAAAAGCATACTGGCAGCAAGTACTTTTGCATAGTTTTACAAATACTAATCCGATAACCTCATTTTGAAGTAATGCCAGATTTTGGGTAGTCTGTGGCTGAAACTGCCAGTGACGTTGCCCCAGCAGAGGAATTACCGTTAACTATTAATAACACTTCTCACCGAGCTTTCTGTGATATTGTGGTTTCTTTAGTCCCCAAATGTTATCCGTTGTACTTCCAGCAATGTAGGGAAGATATTTGTGTTAGTTTCACAGGCATCTGTTGAACGGCTGTGTTATATGATGCTGAATGTTACAGATCCCTTCCCTGCACAATATTAGATTTCCTGTCTACCCTGTCCTCACTGCCTGCTTTTGCTCTGTTTGGTTTGGTTTTCTCTTCTATATGCTTACCCTCTGTGCACTGGAGCACATACTTCTTACAGATACATTTTTTGAAAAGATTTCTCTCCTCTTACTACCCTTGGGTTTTAAGGCTAGTGCCTCCCCTCTTCCATAAAGTACGGGGAAATATTAGTTCAGGCGGCTAGTACAGCACCTGCCCTCTGCAGAGGGGCCACCATGGGGGAAGACCTTTCATCTGAGAGAAGCCCTTATACTAGGTATGTTCTGACTATACCATACTAAATATCATTTCCACATGTTCTCCCCCTTACTTTTCCATATAGATAGTGCATTTGTTTTTTGTTTTTACTTGCACTGCCTTATGTTTCCAATGGTACCTTAAAGTTTACTGCACCAAATATTCATTAATCATTGTGGGAGTTGCTATTGTAGAGGCATTGCCTCATCTTGCATCGAAGCAGTAGTATTCTGTATTAATTCATAATAGCAAGACGTTTAGATGTTGCTCAGCTATCCACTGCCCAATGTAATGGCCAGTCACGCAGACATTGTAGGACACCCTGAAAAGAAAACTGCAGACACAAATTCAATTCAGTTAAAGATATCTGGGAGGTATCCAACTGTGCCACAGCACTAATGACATTGCGCTAGAATAAACTAATGATTACGCAAATGGCTAGCGCTTGCTAGTGCTTTTTTCCCATTGCCCAGCAAGCACTAGTTATGTTACACAAGTGTTGGTTTATACTAGTACAATATCATTATACTAGTACAATACCAGTTTGATGCTACCCATTGTCTTTTGAGCCGATTCTATGTGTATCACTAGCAAAAAAAAATTTAACAGCTATTTGACTAGACACATTCTTTCTTTGTGCCTCCTCTTTTGGGGCTTGTAGAAAATTTAAGTTCTGTGTTGTGGGAAAAAATGTTTTTTTTCATTTAGCTGCAGTGCAATCCAGCAGGGGGAGCTCAAATCTCAAAGGATAAAAGGGTCTAAAAAATAGTGAGTTCCTGTTCTGTGAGAACCTAGCTGTGAAACTTAAAACTGATGAATCCTAGCATTTCAGGTTAGCATAGCATTTATCCTTCCTCAACAGAAACTGTAGAATATCAGACTGATCTGTGATTCAGTTTCTTAATAATTCATCACAGCACTCTCATCTTCTGATTCAAGAGGTGTTGTTCTGGGTTCTCAAGCTTGGGTCATAATATCTTCCTAAGCAATCAAAGCTTCATTCAGCCACACCCCATACACAAAACCAAAACTAACATAAGCTATTTCCTTTGTAGTCCTATTGCCTTCAGTCTTAGAAGTGGGTATGTATTTTCTGTGTTCTGGTTGTATTTCCTCTTAACCTTCAGACAGACCTAATTGCGTACACTGTATGTACTACAGTAGCTGTTTTATTTATTCCAGGGATGACGTTTTTCTGTGCTGCCCCCTTTCTCCTAGGAAGTATATTGCACCTACATGCAGAGTATTTTGAGAATGGCTTTTCAAGAAATGGTGGCACAGTTGAAATCCAGGACTTTTAATCAAGACAGTTCAGTGCCATGAGAGAGAGAACAACTTTTTGTTTCTGCCACCCTTTCTCAGTTTTCATCATTAATAAACATTTTAGGAATAAACACTCCTCTAAATAGTAGAAGCAAAAATGTAATATCTTTTTATTACCCACTTAACCATGATCATACTATGAGCATGTCACCACATTCACCAGGTTCTGTGGTTAATCCCCCCAGAGAATTACTCAGTGCATATTTCCTTTTATTTTCAGCGGCGAGGTCCTCAGCGGTCAGTCGATGTAATAGTCTCATCTGCTTTTTTGTTGACTATTTCAGTTGTGTTCATCTGCTGTGCACAGGTAAGGAAAATGTGACAGGAACTGATTTACTTCCTTTTCAGATCTTGCAGCAAAACAATTTAGGTAGCCAGGAAACATGCATGTGCCCACTTCTGTGTGAAGTGCAGAAATCTAAGTCCTCCGATAACCGCAGAGCAAGAGCAGATTCAAAGTAGAAGCAGGTGCAGCAGCCGTTCATGTGCCCAGCTGTCAAATCTTGGAAATGCCTGCTCTGCTTTGTGTAGACTTGTGCTTCACAGTACTGACATAAGCAGGTACCTAAAAGGGACTATACCTGCCCAAACAAAGAGAGGATACCTGCGTGGCACAGCACGTGGCAATGCTCATTGCCACTCATTTGCAGCCAAATGTCTAAGCTGCTTCCAGTTCCATGGCTATATGCAGCAGCTGGTCCGTTTGAGCACCCTTGAGTGCAGGAACCAACACGAAATCAAGTTAGATTGAATTCTTTGCACTCATGTCTGTTTCATCCTTAGTGAATAATGTATCAAAAAGTTATCCTGCACAAGCACACTGAAACAAATGTAAGCTGCCCAAGAGCAAGGCTGTAGCCTTGCACAGCTCCATTTATTTCAGTGAGGTGAGCACAGGAGAAGTTCTCTGGTTTGTACCACAGCATGCAATCCTATGCATGTCTGCTCAGAAGTAAGGCCCGCTGAGTTCAATGGGGCTTACTCCTAGGTAGGTCCTTATATAATCTGTCTTGTAAAAATTTTTGTGCCATAAGCCTCATTGGAGCATAGGTAATTGAATGCTTCCTACCTTATGGGGTATTGACACTTCTGTTTTTATTTGTTTTCTTTCAGCTGCTTCATGTACATGAGATCTTCCTTGACTGCCATTATAATTGGGAACTAGTGATATGGTGCATTTCATTAACTCTGTTTCTTTTAAGATTCGTTACACTTGGATCTGAAACAAGCAAAAAATACAGCAATACCTCAATATTACTTACTGAACAGGTGAGAAGTCTTCTGGTAAAAATGATGGCTGTATCTTAATATGCAGTGATGCCTGGCATTTGTTTTGTTTCTGATCAAGAAGAGAGAGTGAAAATATTTTCCTAGTGTAGAGCGTATGTACCAGAGATTTTAGATTCCTGATTATCATTGGATCCTGTATAGGCCTCAACTAAAATTTGGTAATTTTGTTATCTTTTCGGCACAAGATGAAGACTTTTTAAAAATCTGCACCTAGGCATTTCAGCACAAAGCTAGTTCTATTTTTTATTTTCATTGTTCTTTTGGGGTTGTCTGATTGGCTGGTGATTTCTCCGGCTTAAGCATTTTCTAATTTTTTTAAATTACCTGGTAGTGAATGAGAAGCATTCTGCATACACTCAGAGTCTTAGAATCAGGCTACTGACTCACAAGTTTGAAGTGAATTCCTGATATAAAATGTAACTTTTTTTGTTAGATAAATTTGTACTTGAAAATGGAAAAGAAGCCGAACAAGAAAGAAGAGCTGACATTAGTAAACAATGTTTTAAAACTTGCTACAAAATTACTCAAGGTAAGAATAAGAATGGATTATCATCATGCATACCTAAAATAGATGTAGTTTAATGAGAAATCTATTTTTGGTGATGGTCTCCCTTGTCCTTCACCAGCTAACGTACTTGCCATATATTCTGCCAGTTCAAATTATTGATTCAATTTTTTAAAATCAATCAATGGGCGAGGCTTCAGGGGAGGGACATCCACCAGGACCTTGACAGGGCAGATGGGGAGGAGGCCTCATGGGCCTACTCTGATCCGCAAGCTGAAGTTTCCCCATATCTGTCCTGAAGCATCAACCCAGTGAATCAGCAGTTTGATTCTCCAGGGCTTGGAACACATTTCTTCCTGGTAAGTGAGATTTCATAGGCCTCCATTTATGTAAATACATTTCTAATTCCTAGGAACTGGACAGTCCCTTCAGGTTATATGGATTGACAATGAATCCTCTGCTTTATAACATCACACAAGTTGTCATTCTGTCTGCTGTTTCTGGTGTTATCAGTGACTTGCTTGGATTTAATCTAAAGGTACTTCTCCTTTTTCTGTATTAGTAAATAAGTTGTTTTACTTTTTAGAAATCACAGTAATGTCATTTATAAATATTAGCTGATGCCTATTTGGCTGAAGCCCTCCACCCTTAATGTTCATCTGTCCTTGGAACAATTTTACAAAACAACCCATGGTGGAAACTGGAAATTCGTTCATCATGATATTACTTACTGTAGATCTTAGTACAATGGCACACTATTGTGTACCATTGAGGGAAGGGCCATAATTCAGTGGGAGGTCCCATGTTTTGCATGCAGCGTCAGGTTCTGTCCCTGCTATCTCCAGTTAAAAGAATTAGGTAGCAAGTGATTGGAAGGTCCTGCTGAAATCCCTGAATAGCCGTGCTGGACAATACCGGGCTAGCTAACACCAAGTGCAGCATAAAACCAAATGGTAAAACTCCAGTTGAACTTAAATTGTTCTGCCTTAATTTTTAGCTCTGGAAGATCAAATCCTGACAACTTTAAAAAAGGAGACAGAGCACAATGCTCTGGAGAAGAGGACTGACTGACTAAGCTGTCTCAAAGCAGTTGCTGAGTCTGTACTTCAGAAGTTACAATCTCTTTGAGGATATTTGTTGAAAAAATTGAAGTGTTTACATCTGACTGTCTTGTGCAATCTTTATATTTATTTTACCTTTTCACTTTTTGTAAACTTTATTTTAGCTGACATTGTATTTTATTTTGAAACATTAATATACTTTGGTTATTGAAAAGGTCAAAAATGGATATCCAGATACTTGAGATCCTGGTAATTGGTTATACTAAATTACTCAAATATGCTTCATCTGTTATGAAAGATGAAGCCCTAATGCTAGGCTTTTATACTTCAGAGGTTCTTGTTACAACAATGTCATGCTGAAGTCACTTTAATGAACATGTACGATAAAATGTTCAGAACATTTTGTTTTGTATCATACTTTCAGGGGTAGTATCAGAGCACCAGCATATTGTTGGTTACAGTAGAAAGTGACATTTACTGTAATGACAATGCAGTAGGCCAGGGAAGTAAAATTTTATATAGATATATAAGGAGAGAGATAAATACATAAATGCTAGAGTCAGCAGGTTTCTTACTGAAGTGATTCCAGGATCCTAAACACATTGAACTGTGGTTTAAGCATTATTGAATATTAACAAGGTATTACATAGCAGGTCAACAAGTGCTCTTTGATAACATTTTTATTAGAGCAATAACTGTAAACTGTTACCATGCTGTAAGATATTTTGATAAAAACTAGCTATAGTATTTATTTCAAACACTGGGCTGTTTGCACAGCTCTGACTGTGCCGCTCAACACGTGCACTTTTATTGTTGCTTTTAATAATGAACTTTATATATACTAAATAGAATATATTATGGTGGACTGTGGTGCAATAGTGTTACCTTTGCAAGATGGATACATTATTTATCTCAAGATAAATGCTCTCCCATAGTACACTGTAGTATATGTGACTTATACCACACAGAGACTATAAACTGAACAACAACGATTAATTTTAAGTTATAAGACAAGCAACTTTTGACATTCTAATTTTCAAAGCTCAGTCTTCATCCTGCTTATATGTAAGTGCTGCTTAGACTACAATTCTAACCATACTTACTCTGGAGTAAGACCTGTTGAATTTCCTGGACTTGCTTCAGAGTAAACATATATAGGATCAGGCTTTTAGATGTGATCCTAAACACTCAGAAGTAAGTCCTGATGTATTCAGTGGGGCTTATTTCCAGGTATGTGTGCATAAGGTTGAGGTTAAATTGATTTCAGTGGGATTGAAGTAAATGCTTTTCAGACTGAGGCCAAATCATGGCCATGTCATATTTGACAGTATTTTATATAATTTTCAGAAGATTAAGGCTGCAATTCTGTACACACTTACATGGGAGTAAGTCCCATTGAAGTCCGTGGGATTTACCTCTGAATAGACATGTACAGCATTGCATTGTAAAGCTGATATTAGTCAGTACTGTTTTTAGCAACACTTAACTATTTTTAGTTATGCAGTAAACTGCTCAGTTTGATAATGCCTGAAACAGAGTCTCCTTAGTCTAGAGGTGTGCTGCTGTGATACATCAAATGCACATGGAGTACTTGCTTTTTGCCTACAGAGCTTTCTGGGATTTTCCTGTTCATTTCTGTGGAGTGGTCAACTTCACACGCACAAAGGGATAAACCAAGCTGCCTCTCCATAGAGTGAATGGGGTAACCCACATGTTGTGTGTATGTACAGAGGGTTCTAGATGAAGGTAAGTGCATCTGTATAAATAGATTGGGGCTCTTGGATCTAGGTGTTAGGTTGATTCACTATTTGGCGAAAGTATTCATTTATTTTTTAATAGGTCATGCTGAGCTACTCCATAAAATTATAATAAGGAATTATGTAAAAAGGGACAAGAATATCATGTTGAGCATATCGAGAATATTCTGCATTGGAGAATGTGTGTATTGTGCTTGCTGTTTCAAAACTTCATTTCTTTTGGACAAAATAATATAGCTGATCTCAAAATAAATAAATACAGAGAAACCCAAACTCCAACCCCTTTTTAGAATTATTGTGATACATCCTTAACTTGTGTGGTATAAGGTATTTTTATATATAAAGCAACACAAACATTTTGTATTTTATTTGTTGCTGTACTAATGTTTAATAATGACCAAAGTGCATTCTATTGTTGTTGGTTTTCTCCCCACAAAGAATGTATTACCGAAGCTTTAAGAACATGCTATGTCTAGTTTATCATGTAAAAAACCTTGGCTCTATGATCTGTTCTTCCTCTGTGTTGTCTGATGTTCGGATTGTGTTTAGGAATTAAGTCTATTTTATATATTTTTTCCAAAATACGGTACAGACATAAACAGAACTAAATTTTGCACAGAATATATTTTCAGAAGAAAAAAAAGTACAGTATGAGTTGCATAGGGGTAAAATATTACTTCAGTTCCACAGTCTGCTTCTCCCCCCCCCTTTTTTTTTTTTTAAAAGGACAAAGCTGGTTTCAGAATGAGTTTTTTTTGTTACAGCACAATCCTACTATACATGACTACTCAAAAGTAAGTCCCATTGAGTTCAGTGGAACTTACTCCTAGGTAAGGGGGTATAATTTGAGTTCAACTATAACCAGCAATTTGAGTTCAAGAAGGAAGTTCAATTGTCACTATATCTCAGCAACTAGCAATATGGTGGATTGTTGCACTACTTATGGCAGCATGGGGAAACTCAGTGAAGGTTTACCAATATGAAAAGTACCTCACAATAAAGATGTGTGTTTAAATTGCTGCCATTTTGTATATTGATCATACAATTGAAATGCTGAGCATGTTTTACATCCCTTATTTGGAAAAATAGAGGTAAACAGCAATGTGGCAGATCTTGTTTTAACTGTTTTTGACACATGTTTGTAACAGACAGCGTGATTAAGCTTGGAATAAAACATTCTGTGGCTGATAGAATAAAACAAAGTGTTCAATTGTGTTTTTAGTATGATAAATTATCAGTGGCCTTCTGGGAAGCAGAGTACTAAGGAAAAGTACAAGTCATTTCCCAGAACCTTGGAAGAAGGAATCAAGACATTAATGAACTCACTTCTTTGATTTAAAGCTTTGGAGCTCATATTTTAGTGTCTAATTTTGGGAAGAAGGAGCTTCATTAATTGTCCATCGAAATAGTCTAATCCACCTTGAGGGTCCTAATTAAAAAGGCAAGGATTAAACAATATAAAATAATCATTTCTCATGAGATGTGCAACCTGGGAGCAAGCTGCATTGAGCACAGTAGGACAGATGGGTAAACCTGCACAGAATTGTGCGGTAAGACTAGAAAGAAGAGTCAATGCCTTGTGCAGAGCAGGTACAGCTTATCCCAAGCAAGCACAAGAATAGGAAATTACGAGGTGGGCATACGACAATGTACAAAGAATGACACAAGTTCCACAGATTGGCAGAAAGAACACACGTGCTCTGCTTTGCAAAGTCGGCACGCAGGCGCTGCAGACACATGGGCTGAAAAGTACGATCCAGGAACTGAGATCAGATTGTTTGTAACAGTGCCAACCATTGTGCAAAAGGTCCCCGCCCACCCTCCTCCACCAAATAGAAGATCAATGTCAGTCTGATCAGGGTTGTGCGGACATTTCAGCCCCAGGAAAGCTATCTGCCGTAACTGTTTTGAGTGCATTTTTCCCCCTGTTGAACTGAAATACAAATGTAATACAGATATGCTGTTTTTCCACATAAATTACTCAAGTTTCCAAGGGCTGTTTTATTTTTTGCAATTTCATATGCTGAAATTAGTCAGTGTTTTTAATTTTAAGAGGAAGAACGGGTTGCAGAAGCTCACCAGCCCAATTGACTGCTCAGTTAAACAAACGTTGCTGGTCCAGGTTGCATACACGGTCCCTTGAATTGTATCAATGCTGTGAAAATGAAATAAAAATAGGATTCTTCTTTGCTACCTGTTAGCACTGATGCTCTAATATCACACTCTCAGAAAAATGTTTCTCTAATTGTTCTGGGGAACCTTGGGATTCCTTGAATGATTTTGATTAAGAAGATCTGTAATGGCAGACAAGCTTGCCAGTTACTACCAAACGTTGCTTGCAGTGTGCAGCCACAGCAGTGAAGTGTTGGAAATCACTTCTGAGGCACCTTAATGCATAAAGAAAACCATAATAATAATGGTACTTAATTTCAGTCTCATTCCTTCAAATTGTGAGGTTTTAACTAGGTGTGAAATGATTTTCACTGCTAAAAGGATTTGCTCTCCCTTTAGATAAAGGAATCAGAGTGTGTTTATTTTCAGGGTCTGTTGACAAACAATGACTGGACTGTTCCCTTGTTGCATCTCGTTTGACCCAATATAAAGTATTTTTCTGTTTAGTAATAGCAGTCCTCTTTTATGCCTGTTCAGTCCTTAGTAGCCATTATTTACTAACAGCTCCCAAATGAGCGTAATCTATCTGTTAATGAACGTTATTTATGAGGGATTAGGCTTCTGCCTTTCTAACACAATCACAGTCCAAAGCTCAAAGCCCTGGAGCCATCATAGTGAATTAAATGAATCTCATGCTTTCTCATTTTCTGAAAATGCAGCCAAATGGGATGCAAGTGATTTTAACAGCCCAAATGTTTGTTTTTTTGAGAAAAGCTCAAAACACCCATGTCAGGATATGTAGGATTATAGGACATGAAAATTACTGCTCTACCTTATGACGGAGAAGATATTCAGAGTAATTGCCATCAGCTATCATAAATGTATTTTATTAAAATATTTTATACTGCTTTTCAAGGCAAAGCCTCCATAAGGCAACTTACAAGGTAAAAGTTTTAAACAATGAAATATCAAAAATTAAGTAAAGCTTTTAATAGTATAATATTTTTTATAAAAAGGGCATGCATTCATTTAAAAGCAGCCTGAAGCATCCAAGTCCATAAAGCCCAGAAGGGAGGAACATGCACATATCTTGTGATAGGACATTCCATAAGGATGGGGCCACCACAGAAAAGGCCCTGTCTCTTGTGCCCACCCCCTCCGTGTTTGATCTTAGCGCCCAGACAGATTCATAAAGGTGTAGGTGGTTCAACTAGGGTAACTGGTACAGAATCAGCATGCTATGCTCTGGTAACCTAGCTGCTGCAGGTCACCAGGAAACTACATTCTACTCTAGTGGAGCTTCTGAACAGTATTTGAAGGCAGAGCCAAGCAGAGGGCCTGGTCACACATCATGCTAACCCATGGTGGCTGGCAAACTACGCTGTGTAGGTGTTAGGCAAACAACCTGCTGTGCTCGCATCAGACAATCAGGTAAACAAGCTAAAGAGAGTAGTTTATTTCACCCCACCTCACTCCTCCTCCTCCTGCAGTCCTCCCACCCAGCTGGGCAGGTATCCCAGCTTCCTTTGCAGTGGGAATAGAGATCAATTGAGAGGATCAGAGTGGTAGCATTTTGGGCTGCTCTTGCTGAGCAGCTCTGTAGGCAATCTCTGTAACCCACACTGGCATGACAGACAACTCACTAACTGTGACTAGTTGTCACAGACAACTTCACCATAAGTAAAATAACTCTTACTGCAGAGCGTGGGTTCTGAGGGTGCCTTAACTGGGGGAATTAATCCATCATGGGCGGGAAAAATGCTCCTGACACAACATGCTAGCCTGTCATGGGCAGCTCAGGCTGCTTACTCACCATGGCTTAGTGTTCCATCTGAACCCAGCCAGGGTGTAGTCTAGTCTGAATGTAACCAGGACATGGATGACTGTAGCAAGCTTGGCTTTATCCAGATAGGAAGATTGATTGCCCATACCTACTACAACTAAGTACGTGTAACTGCACTAATCACATATTCCCATTTTTACCTCTGCCTCCATTTCTTTCCCTTTCCTCTGTTTTCTCTATTGTGTTGTTTTTCTAGACTGTATGCCCCTTGGGACAGGGACCTTTCATATCCTTTTGTAAAGCACCATATACATGGATGGTGCTACATAAATTAATGAACAAAAAACCTTATGATTTAATAAGTTGTTTTAAGGGCTTGCCATGTTCAAGCATGTTCCAGAATGCTGGGAAGTGACAGGTGTTAAGCATCATGCCCGTAACAAATGTATTATTTAAGCAACATGCATAAGATATAGTATCACTATGCTGTGGATAGTTCCAGCTTCACCATTACCTTGGAGCTGGATGGCTGTCAATGGCAGAGTAGTGGACTTAAGTCCCACATTTTGTCTGTTCACTAGAGTAGACACATGGGAGTCCATGTAACTGAAGATTTCATTCAACTGTTCGACTTTTCTCAAGAACAGGAATAGAGTTTATTTTACTAATATCTGGATCAAAATATTTAGGATGAATAAGGAATATGTAGACAACCCAGTACAACAACACAGTGATTTCCTAGTACCAAGGGGTTCCATAATTTTGCTTTCCTCAAGCTAATTTTATATTGATACTCACACTGTCTTTGGAAATGACTAAATACTTTGCCGCAGTGATTTTCTTGTAGCAGGGAATTCCAAAATAATACTAGCTTGCACCCGTTGTGAAAAATTTCACAACTGTGTGTGTAACTTATGATTTAGTAACTTTGTTAATCAGTTGTTTTATCTGACCTTAACATTTCACAACTTCATATTAAAGTTGTAGTAAAACTGTTGGACTGGTACAGTAAACAAGAAAGATGTTCAGTTTTGAAAGCTTTTTCAAAATATAAATCCTGGAAATTGTTATGACCCACAGTTCTGGAGTTATACATAATAGAAAAGCATATTTGGCCACATACCCTTTCCCCTGACCACTGATTATGTTGTGGGTTGCTGTTTTTTTTCTTTTTTCTTTGCAGTTTTCTATTATCCCCAAATATTTGGGAATATTCCTATTCATATAGAGCACGACCTACAATAGGAATGGTGGGGAGCATATGTAGATGAACATCGCAAGGTAATCGTCTGCAGTGAGAAGTGAGACCATGTCTAAATTAAAAAGTTTAATATTTAATTATCGAAGTTTCAACTAATTTTTAAAAACAAAATTATTTTTCTGCAATTGTAGACATCAAAAGCAAATATGCATGCGATTGTGTATCGCGTACCCGTTCAGCTCCATGGTACAAATTATTATAAATTTTAACAATTGCAAAGCTGCCAATATATTTTGGGGGCGTGTAGTTATTTTCCGGCAAATCTAGGCATTGGCAGCTTTAATTTGAGACTGTTTTGGACTCAATATTGAGATAATTAGGTGTTGAAACGGAGTGGACAAAAATTTGTGCTCCACATTAATACATAGTTTGCATTTATATCCCACATTTTTCCTCTTGCAAGGAACCCAAAGTGGCTTACGTGGTCCTCCTCTCCATTATATCCTCACAACAACCCTGTGAGGTAGGTTAAACTGAATGTCAGTGACTGGCCCAGGCTCACTCAGCGAGGTTCATGGCCGAGTGGGGATTAGAACCCAAATCTCCCACATCCCAGTCCAGCGCTCTAGCCGCAACACGCTGTGGCTCTCAACATGAACTGGGTGAGGCCAAAACAGACCTTATGAGCTCCCATTGGATAAAATGCCCCCCATCACATTTTTAAGAAAAACTAGGGACATGTTATGCTACTACTACTAGACTGAAGCACGTACTAGACCTGACACAACAAACTTTTTCCCAAGAAAAGATGCAGTGCAAATGGAGAAATTGGGTGGATAAATTTAACCCCCGCAAAATGTATGGGACAAACCTGACAATACCTGTCGAACTGCTGGAGGTCACTCATCAAACTTTCAACTCCTCTAAATTAGCTGTTTCTTACCCTTTCTACTTCCATTCTCAAACCAACCTCTGCTACGCTGCCAAGTTTCAGATCAATCCTCTCAGCTGTTTTCTGAGCAAAAGCTATAGGGCCTGCTTCCCCCCTAATTTCTGATTATAATGGAATGAAATTTGTCTGACTGTCTGACTCACCCTCAACTTAGGACCACAACTGGGGCCCTATAACAGAGGTGAGTAATTTGTGGCTCTCCAGATGTTTTGGCCTAGAACTTCCATCAGCCCTAGCACAGCTAATGGTGGGGGCTGATGGGAATTGTGGTTCTCCAGCTGTTTTGGCCTAGAACTTCCATCAGCCCTAGCAAGCACAGCTAATGGTGGGGGCTGATGGGAATTGTGGTTCTCCAGCTGTTTTGGCCTACCAGTTGCCCACCCCTTTTCTGTAAGATCAGTGCATTAGAGGATGCTGTTATTATCTGGGAGCCAGAACAGTCTGCTCTGAAGAGGTGGTCATGACTGTTAGGGCTAGAACTAAGCTTTCATGCATCATTGTCCTGGTACCTCAGACTTCTCAGCCACCCCCAAAGATTACAATACCCAGGAAAACAAAGCCAGATTAAGGCTGCAGTCCAATACAGACTGGAATCACCAGGGGAGGGACCCTGCTTAGCCCCCAACCAAAGTAGCACTCCTATGTCCATTCCTTTAACTTCCCCCACATAAGTGAATGACTGCCATTAATCCCTATGGTAGGAAAGTACAGCACAGCACTTGGAGATGGTGTTGTGGGGCAGACGGGGCAGTTTCAGCAGAATCTCCTGGCTGGTCAGCTGGTGGAATCAGGCCAGCCCCTTGACCTGGGGAAGCCAGCCAATCTGCAGGTTAACCCTGTCAGCTAATTTGGTTTATTCTCTTAGGCATAAAACCAGATCAATAAAGCAGAATTCTTTGACGTGTGTTTGATGCTGACTTTTTAATTAAAATGCAGCACTCGAGGGGCAATTGCGCAAGATAGCCTAATGTTTTCCATACCTGCTTTATATGCAAGGCAGGCAAAGCCAAGTTTGCATAACTCTGGGCTGCAGGATATCCAGGCAGGCGATCTGGCAATCCTAAATCAGATATATTATCTGCTAGGAAGTTGCTCCACCAGGAAGTGGGGCCAAATACATCAAAACCCAGTTCTGATATCTGATACGTAAAATGGGGACATGAAAGGACAGCCAGCAAATATCCAAATGGTAGTGTTGAGGGGCGCTTCCACAGAGCTGCATACCCTCTGCCCTTAACAACAACAACAACAACATTAAAAAACTGCGCCCAGCCAAGTTCAAATTCTGCCACCAGCACACATTATGCACACTGGACAAGTTGCATAATTTCTCTTAGTTTTAGTCATTCTGCCATTCTCATTATTTAGTACAATTTATTCTGGAAACCTTCGGCCACCCTTCTGGCTTTGCTCACACACATTCAAACATAGCTTTGCAGCTGCAAGGGATGATATATAATGAGATTCTTGGGGAGCTGAATGTTTCCCCCATATAATTACACTTTACACCCAGCTTTGCCATGGCATCATACACAGAAGTGCCCCGATCAGCAATAGGCTACTCTGAGCATGTGCTTTGTATAGATAGAGGGGGATGGGGTAGTGAGTTTGGGCCTTCAAGGGAATGCGAGTAGGAAAAGGGATGTCATGGACTACTAAACAACTGTTTCCTAAGAGATTATTGTAGGCACTGCCAAGTCATGGGGTGGGGTAGGGATATGATGGAATAAGAGGCTTAGACTGCAGTCCTATGCATGTTCAGACAGAAAAAAGCCCTACAGTTCCCAGTGTTCCTCCACAAGCATGGCTGGCTGGGGAATGCTGGCAGTTTTAGGACTTTTTTCTGTCTAAACATGCATAGGATTGTGCCCTTAGTCCTTCTAAGTTGATCTTTTAAAAAAAAATCTTGATAGGGTCCCTGAGGAATTGGGAGGCAGAAGGGCAAATATCAGATCAGGAGGACTTCCAGGGATTTGGAGGAGTGCAAAACAGAGAGGAAGTTGCCCAGACTTTCAGTTTTAGGAGCATCAGTATTCATGTCAGAGCCACCTTGTCTCTCAGGATTATCATGGCCTTCCTGACAATTGTGAGACAACCCATAAAGCCTGATATGGCTCAGGACCACAATACCTGATGGAGTGCCTCTCCCGGTATTGACCTACCTGTACACCATGATCAACATCTGAGGATGTCCTCAGAGTGCCTCTGCTGAGGGAGGCGCAGTGGATGGCAACAAGGGGGAGGGCCTTTTCAGTGGTGCCCCGCCCCATGTGAAATGCTCTTTCCTTTACTCCCAGGCATTTGAAGGCTCAAGATAGGTCTCTTACACATCAGTTGTTTTGGCAATGGTCTGTACGGATGTTCTGGTTTTACTATATATTTTCGTATTTTTAATGGAAATTGTTCTTGTCTATTTGATATTTTGTTTTAATAATTTTGTTGTAAGTCATCTTGGGTCTTTTGAAAGAGAATAGTGACTAAGACATTTGATGATGACAACTACCACCACCTAATGGTCTAACATATAAGGCAGGTTGATTTCATAGGTTATTAAATCCAAGATCTTTTGTTTGAGTGCATCACTAGTGTAGCCTTGTCCTAAACAAGCCCTCCACAATATGGTACCCTCCAGATGTTTTTGGACTATGTGACTCCCATCAGCTCTGGCCCTTGGCCATGCTGGTTAGGGCTGATGGGAGCTGTAGTCCAAAACATCTCGAGGGCACCATTTGTCCTAAAACAGTCATCTGGTGAAACTGCATTCTGGGACCTCTGCAGGGTTTGGAGAGCCATTGTTGATCTGCCCCAGATTCAGTTGGTTTCCATAACACTCTGGAGGAATTTGCTATTATTTGCTTGGTCAATTGGGAATTAATACTCTGGGCAATTGACATGACTGCTCTAAGGTATCTTCTCCCCAAGCCTCCCTGAGAGATCTCTACTCCAAATGTGATCCTTCTTCCCCATGACAGCTATGCAAAAATGGCTCAGTTGTGGTTTTTTATTTAGGAGTTGGGGTTGGCTTTACACCCTGCAGTTCTGGCAACTGGATAAAATTCTGGTCAGTCCACTTGACTTCTGGCTAGGTGGCACTGGCAACCTTAAGAGAAGCTTAAGTGAAGCATATTGGTTAACATCAATGGAGATGTAATGTTCTGCAGTAAAAGCAATCTTCTTAGGATAAGCCGAGGGTCTATTTTCTGGTTTGGCCTCGCTCAGCAGATCTCTCCAGCACAGTGGCTGGTCTGCTATTATCCCTCTTCTTTGTTCATGCCAGCATGTCTAATCCCTAAAGCCCACTACTGTGATGGCTGACCCTGTGGTGACCTTTCCAGTCCCAGAAAATTCCCACATCTGAGAGGGTCATCTTAGCAGAAGAGGAAAAAAGCTCTTCAGTACAGAAGATCCAAACACTGGATAAAAAAAAAGAAGCTGAACAGCTTCACTTTCTATAGGCGGTTACCTATACCCTTACAGGTTTCTCTTGATCATGGCGTCACGCTCTCAAAAAATTCAGCAAGCATAGTAAAGCCTGGTGAACCTTCACTGTAAGTGAGCCCATGGGAGTCTCTCCTTCATTTTAAAGTTCAGATCATTCTTATCAGCAGGCATTTCCCTTTGTCAGTGTTTTGATGTGATTCTGCAGACTAAACCTTACTCTTACTGATGATGGCGCTGTCCTATTTCCTTCTGCTGAACTGCACAAGCTAAAGAAAAGTTCTTCATTTTTAGAACTGCCAAGGCTTTGGGATTGGGAAGATTTTTCTTAAACTTTCCTATTCTATCATTAAATTTATATCCTACCCTCCCCAAATGGCGCTCAAGGCAGCTAACAATAAACAGCAAACTAAAAACAAATTCTGAATTAAAAATCATTAAAAGTAAATTAATTTAAAACACAATAACAGAAATAAACAGCACCCAGTGAAGAATAATGAAGATACAAGGACAAAGCCATGTTTATTGGAACAAGTAGAAACAGGGGCAGCAGGACAGTGTCCTATTAAGCGGCAGAGGAGCTGGCCGCCTTCTGAACTGATGGGTTCTCTTTCACTGGAGGTATTTGAGGAGAGGCTGGATAGCTTCCTATCCAAGGTGCTGGAGCTGCATCCTGCATTGCGCAGGGGGTTGGATGAGATCAGGGATGGCGACAGGGGAGGCTGGTGGCTCTGAAGTTAATGGGGCGGTGAATCAGAACTCCAAAGGAGCTATCCAAGGTGCGGAGCTCCAGTAGAGTTCTGACTGAAACCTGGAGTGGATTCATTGCCCAGCTGACATTGGAGCCTCCAGCCTGCACTGGATAGCAAATATATGGCCCTCCTGATGTTGTTGGACTGGAACTCCATCATCCCTCACTGTTGTCTATGCTGGCTGGGGCTGATGGGCACTGCAGGCCCCCAACATCTGGAAGGTCACGTGTTTCCCACTCTTGGACTAGAAGAACTCCAAGGTCCCTTCCGACTCTGATCACGTCTATCCTGAACATGCCCTGCTTTCTACAGGTCTCTGTGAAGCAACTGCCCTCGATTCCAGAGCAGCTCAAGAACTCCTCTGCACCCAGCCAGGCACCATAATGATCCTCTTTGTATATGAGAGGCCGTAATTTACACCTTTATTCATTTACCTTACCTTAGTTTGCTGATGCATTTCATGATTTGCTCATTTATTCACATTTTCGTTGGGCTGTTGCTCTGAAGTGGAACTCATGCTTTGCTTGCAGAAGGTCGCAGGTACAATCTCCAGCCTCTCCCAGTTAAAAGGATCAAGTTCCAGTGCTGGGAAAGATGTCTAACGAAGGGGCTGCCAGTTAAGGTAGACACTACGCTAGATGGATAAACAGGCTGACTTGGTACAAAGTAACTTCATGCTCATTTACTTTTTTGTAAATGAAGAGAACGTGCAACATGAGTTGCATAAAGAAGGAAACTGAGTAAGGGAGGAAATGAGGTGAGAGTGAATAAATTAGTGAGGCTGCAGTCCTATACACATATACCTGGGAGTGAGTCCACTGAACTCAGTGGGGCTGTCCGAGCAGATAAGCAGAAGGTTGCACTGTAGGATGATGGAAGTCCTGTTGAGACTGATTAGATTTAAAAGTGCTTAGGTTTGGTTGGATTGCATTCAGAACAATCCCTTACTGATCCTGCTTCTTTTTGAAGCCTAAATCTTCCTACCTGCATAACTAGATCAGATTTCCATAAACCTGGTACTACAAGAAATGGACTAAGACAGGGAGGGGAAAAATGGGGTCTTACAAGTATAATGCTTCAATCCTCCGCACACTTCCCTGGTGTGCAATCCTACGCACACTTCCCCCTGAACTCAGGGGGATTTTCTCCTGAGTAGACATATATAGTACTGTGCTATAAGTGAAATAGGGAGCAATTCTATGGCCACTAGACACTGTCTAGAGAGCCATAGGATATGCTCCTTTCCAGGAACCAATCTTGGAGCCCACACTCCGAGGTCGGTTCCTGAAAATCTGACCTCTCCCCTCAGAGGCAGCACGGAGGAGTATCTTTTACTAGCCTGGAAAATGGCATCCTTTAAAAAAATCTTACCCAAGCAAACATTCTTTCTCCTCTAAATAGGGTTTATGTGGGCAGTCAACTTTTGCACCAGGAAACAGAGGGGAATGTGTTTTGATGCATCATTTCAGCTACAGATTGGGGTGCATAGCTAAAAAATTGTTTGGGGGCCACTGTTGGGGTCCTAGAGCTGAAGAAGGATGTTTCTGAGTGTGAAGGAGTGCTGGACAAGCGCGGAGTGACTTAAAAGGGGTGGGGCTAGGTGGCATTCAGGGGCTGGGAGAGCGGAGCTGCGCATACGACACATCCCATGTGTTGTATGGCAGCTTCCTCTCGCAGTTGGGCCCCCTGCCGCTAGACAGCTGAAAATGGCTGCCTAGTGAAAAAAAGCAAGGCAGGAGAGGCACTGAGGGAATGACCCCCCCCCCATGCCTCTCCTGCCTTGCTTAGGATAGTTCAGAGGCGGCCACCTATCTAGTTAGGATTGCACCCTTAGATTATCAAGTCCCCATGCCTCTGAAAATGGCATCCTTTAAAAAAATCTTACCCAAGCAAACATTCTTTCTCCTCTAAATAGGGTTTATGTGGGCAGTCAACTTTTGCACCAGGAAACAGAGGGGAATGTGTTTTGATGCATCATTTCAGCTACAGATTGGGGTGCATAGCTAAAAAATTGTTTGGGGGCCACTGTTGGGGTCCTAGAGCTGAAGAAGGATGTTTCTGAGTGTGAAGGAGCGCTGGAACTGATTCCAGCCCTCTTGCAAAGTAGGACCAGCCAAACCTGGCCTCAAGTCTCCCCAAAGCACCCAGTAGCCACCTTCCTAGGGCAAGAGGCACTGAAATTAGCACCAAGGTTACTCGGAAGAAACCACACCAGCCTTAAGTTGGACAAATGTTTATTAAGGTAAAAGGGGGTAGAAGGAGTAAATTGTATGAAGGGATACAAAACTGAGATAGTTACAGCAGAAACCTTAAGGTATAGAGAGCCTTTTAACCACACCCAAGCAAAGCAACAAAAGCTGGCTAACTTATTCTTATACATACCAAAGTAAGTGCCTCCTGGAATAAAGTCCACCCATCAAACTAGGTCCAGGAACCACCATAGCAGAGGGAGACAAACATGCCCAGCTTCAGCTCCTTTGAAGGCTCAGCCCTTGGCAACCCTGGGCAGCTTTCTTTCAGCCAATCACCAGCCCAGTTCTCCGGTCCCCCACCCTCACCTCAAAGGAGGTGGGCTCTTCCCACCAAACCCAGCTGATACCACTTTCCCAATTAACAAAAACTGAGCGTGACCTTGAGCAGCAGGACCCAGCAGCTCCCCTGATAACACGCTCCCAGGTGGTTGCATCAGATGTGAAAGCAAGGCCTAGCTTCCTGGTGGGAAAGCAGGCCACTGTTCTTGACCCTGAGCATGTACAGAGTGCTCTTCCCTAAGCCACTACAGCCAGAAACTTACAATGGAAATAAGAAGATTCCACTTCCATATCAGAGGGCATGGGATGTTCACCTGATGTGTAACAATGCGTATCTTGTTTATTTATTATTTACTCTAATTCTAGATTGAAATAACCAGGAGGTTATTTGAAAGCTTGCAAATTCTTCAGTTTGGATAACTGGTATAATAAAATATGGGTTCACCTGTGTGATCTCTTGACACTTCCCTTCTAGTGCCACCAGATGGCCCTGTGACCCAACAAAAGTCTAGCGTGGCAGCAGGCATGCTGCAGGCTGGCTTCCTGCTTCAGCCTAGGTAGGGTTCATGCGCAAGAACATATTTTACTAGCCTGGAATTAATAACAAGAGCCACCTGTTGTTTTGTCACTAGGCCATACATTTAATACCATGAAGAAATACCACCATCCAGCCCTGGTTTACAGCTAAATCAGAGAGGGATGAACACTCACCCTTCTCACCAGCTGAAATCTCCGCTCAGAAATGGGCTTCTGTGCATAGTCTTGCTGGATTTCAAGGGCGCATTTCTGCCCGTCTTGCACTGAAGCTGGGAATGCATGTCCCCACACACTCTCCGCTCAGTAAAGCTGGCTGTGTGCAAACCTCCCTGGCTTGTCATTGGTACAAGTGGGAGTTCCTCTTTGCACCACTCTTTCTACCACGGAGACTCCGTGGATTGAGGATTGAGGTCACCCACATTAGGTCTGTGGCAGCAGTCCCATTGGTTGTAATTCTGTGACTTATTTAAACCATGCTCTTCAATTCAAAAGAGATAGACACGAACGTGTGTCATATCTTGGCCCATTACATTTGGCCCATCAGGGAGTATTGCCTTTGGGAGTGGTACTTGGAGTGAATCTGTACAAGCCAGGAAGTATTGCCAGACCAGAATCCTTTCCCTTCAATTTAAAGAAGGCATGTACAGAGCAAGGTCTCTGAGTGGCAAACTAGATGAGATGCTCCCCATCCTCTGTCCCTCCCCCAGTTTTTCATCAGTGTGGTAACTACCACTTAGGATCAACTTTGAGGGTTAAGCCATCATAAAGGACTGGTTGGACACAGAGGGTTACTAAAGCACTGGGTTTCAGTAGCTACCGATTCCAATCCCTTGAACCTCTTTTGCTGATCTGCTTCTCACAACCATCTGGAGCAGTGATGCTCAATTTATTTGACAGCTGGGGTCAGTAATTTGACAGGGGTACATACTGTGCCCTAGTGATGCCACTTTTACATTCACTTTGCAGTAGTGATCTACATGGAACTGGATTATGGGCAGAGTCTAATAAAAATTTGGATTGGGGATGTATACTAATAAATTAGCAAGCCTAAATGAAATTGTGGACTGTTTTCCGTGACTGAGTTCAACACAGAGCAGGACCTACTCAACCTGTAGCCCCACAGACCTGATGCCGTCCACCAGCTGTGCAATGTGGCCTGTCAGAAGCGTGGCAACCTGTTCTATGCACCCTGTGCAGGCGATAAAAACAAGGCCTATTAATCCTGCCGTACATAGCTGGCAAGCTGCATCAAGCAAAGATGGTCACAACTCACGTGTGGCTGCTGCAGAGCGTAGCTTTAAGATTGGTTTGTATTGTTGCCTTTGTGGACGCGTGGGAAGCCCACTGTGCAAGTTCAGGTCCAGCTTGAAACCAGTCTGTGGGCAAAGACAATAGGAATTCACTACAGTGAGTATTCATCCACAGGGAGCCAGTCAATCCCAGAACTGCTGGAGCATTCTAAGGCCTCCTGTGAGGCCTTGGCAAGGCACTTTGCAGATAAAATTGATCAGATCAGGAGTGTTATTCCGTGCACTGTGGATACAGTTAGTGAGCAAGAGGCGGCCTGTGGCAAACCGGTTTTGTGGGATTGGTTCCAGCTTCTTCCTTCTGAAGAAGTGGACAAGGTGCTTTCATCTGTAAGGCCGACCACCTGCTTACTTGATCCTTGCCCATCTTGGCTCATTATGAGCTGCAGAGAGAGGCTGGGTGAGGGGATCAGGGCGGTGGTAAATGCCTCCCTTGAGGACGGAGTGATGCCGTCAGCTCTCAAGGAGGCGGTGATAAGACCACTCTTAAAGAAGCCCTCCTTGGATCCCCAAGTTCTGAACAACTTTCACCCAGTCTCAAATCTGCCATTTTGGAAGAAGCCAATTATCTAGATCCATTTCAGTTGGGCTTCAGGCCTGGGCATGGGACAGAAACGGCCTTGGTTGCTTTGGTGGATGATATGAGGAGGGCTCTGGATAGGGGCGAATGCTCCTTCCTTGTTCTCCTCGACCTATCAGTGGCATTTGATACTGTTGACAACGGTATCCTCCTGGACCGCCTGGGGGGGTTGGGCCTAGGGGACACCGTATTGTGGTGGTTCCGGTCCTTCCTCTCCGGCAGGTACCAGAGAGTAGCACTGGGAGAGGAGGTTTCGGACCAGTGGCCACTCACTTGTGGGGTGCCACAGGGTTCCATCCTCTCCCTGATGCTATTTAACATCTATGTGAAGCTGCTGAGGGCTATCATCAGGAGGTTTGGGGTGCGGTGTCATCAATATGCGGATGACACGCAGCTCTACCTCTCATTCAAATATTCACCAAGGTTGGCCGTAGAATCCCTGTCCAAATGTCTGGAGACAGCAAGTGGCTGGATGGGGAGGAATAAGCTGAAGCTGAACCCTGACAAGACCGAGGTACTTTTGGTGGGAGACAAGAGGAGGTTGGGGGATGTTGACCTGGTGTTGAATGGGTACGGCTACCCTTGAAAGACCAGTTCTGCAGCGTGGGGGTCACCTTAGACTCCCAGCTGTCCATGGAAGCTCAGGTGTCAGCTGTGAGCCGGACACCACTGTACCAACTCCATCTGATATGGTGGCTGCGCCTGTACCTTCCCGACCATCTGTTCCCATCGGTAGTACATGCCCTGGTCTCCTCTCATCTAGACTACTGTAATGCGCTCTACGTGGGGTTACCCTTGCAGACAGTTCAGAACCGTAGCTGGTACAGAACGTGGCAGCTCGCCTGATTTAAGGCAGCTGCTGACATGATCACATCAGTCCAGTGCTGAAGGAGTTGCACTGGTTACCAGTTGTTTTCCGGGCCAAATTCAAGGTGCTGGTTTTGACCTTTAAAACTCTATATGGTTCTGGCCCAACCTATCTTAAGGAGCGCCTTCAGCAACACCAGACAGGCCGCTTAACAAGATCAGCCTTGGATGGCCTTCTCTCTGTCCCATCAGCCAGGCCACCTAGACTGGTGGGGACGAGGGAGAGGGCAATCTCTGTGGTGGCCCCCACTCTGTGGAACTCCCTCCCTAGGGAACTCCACCATGCCCTCTCTTTAATGAGCTTTCGCCACACATTGAAAACGTGGTTGTTCAGGCAGGCATTTGAGGCGGGTTAGGGTATTTTTAGAAAAATGATGTTTTTACTGTGGAATTTTATTGTTTTAAACTGTTTTCCCAGAGTGGCTGGGTGAGCAGCCAGATGGGCGACTAATAAATTTAATAAATAAAATAAATAAGCCACAGCATCCCCCTAACTTTTCCAGGTTTCTGGTTGGGTGTAGTCTCCACATTGCTCAGTTGAACATCTGCTGGTGTAGCTCCCCTTTGGAACATGGGCTTCTTCATTCACCCTGCATCACAGCACAAACATGCACACCTGGATTTGGTATCCTTTCACTGCAAGGGGGATGACCGTACGTGAAAAAATAGTACTGTTTTTCACAGTAAAAGAAGATGATGCCATGGGGGAGTACTCAACCCTTCCCATGTAAGTTGAGGGTTTGGACATTGCTGCTGCACTGCTCTTCCTTGGACAGCTGGGGTAACATGGGAAGGGCCCATGCTGTAGCTCCTCTCCACTTACACATTGCCCCAAAGAGGAAACACATCACCAAAACAGATGACAAAAGAGGGCCCCCCGTTTCATAAATTTGCATGTGTAGATGTATAGATGCAAATTTAGAAATAATAACTGTAATTTAAATAGGAATACAATACATCTCAACATAATGAGGAAGGCTGACAAGGTGCTCTGTGTGCCTGCTCAGTTTACTTTCCAGGTGCTGACTCCTGATGGGCACCTTTCAGGCCCCTGCTCTCCCTCCTTATCATAGAATAGAATAGTGGGGTTGGAAGGGGCCTACAAGACCATCAAGTCCAACCCCCTGCTCTTTGCAGGAATCCAAGTCAGGGCATCCCTGACAGGTGGCTGTCCAGCTTCGTCTTGAAGACCTCCAGTGTGGGAGAGCCCACCACCTCCCTAGGTCATTGGTTCCATTGTCGTATTGCTATAATGGTCAGGACGTTTTTCCTGATGTTCAGCCAGAATCTGGCTTCCTGTAACTTGAGCCCATGGTTCCGTGTCCTGCACTCTGGGATGATCGAGAAGAGATCCTGACCTTCCTCTCTGTGACAGCCTTTCAAGTACTTGAAGAGCACTATCCTATCTTCCCTCAGTCTTCTCTTCTCAAGGCTAAACATGCCCAGTTCTTTCAGTCTCTCTTCATAGGGCTTGGTTTCCAGTCCCCTGATCATCTTTGTTGCCCTTCATAACCCTCTCCAGCTTATCTGCATCCTTCTTAAAGTGCGTTGCCCAGAACTGGACACAGTACTCCAGATGAGGCCTAACCAGTGCTGAGTAGAGGGGAACTAGGACTTCCTGGGATTTGGAAGCTATGCTTCTGTTAATGCAGCCCAAAAGAGCATTTGCCTTTTTGGCAGTCACATCACATTGTCGGCTCATATTCAGCTTGTGATCTACCACAATTCCAAGATCCTTCTCACTTGTAGCGTTATGGTCCTTCAACTTTAAACCAGACTTGTACTGGTTTATACAAATCTATGGGTTGACCACACTTGGAATGCTGTATACAGTCCTGGTCACTGCACCTCGAAAAGGATACTGTAGAGTTGGAAATGGTGAAGAAAGGGCAGCAAAAATGATCAAGGGGTTGGAGCAACTCACTGATGAAGAAAGCTTGCAATGTTTGGGGCTTTTTGGTTGAGAAAAAAGGTAAGGGGAGACATGATAGAAATATATAAAACTATGCATGGCGTAGAGAAAGTTGGTAGGGAGACTTTTTTCTTCCTCCCTCATAATACTAGAACCCAGGGTCATCCACTGAGCCTCAGGACAGACGTAAGGAAGTACCTCTTCACACAGCACATAGTTAAACTATGGAATTCTCTACCACAAAATGTACTGACAGCCACCAACATGGATGGCTTTAAAAGGGGATTGGACATATTCATGGAGGCTAAAGCTATCAATGGTTACTAGTCCTGATGTCTACATGCCACCTTCAGTATCAGAGACCATATGCCTTATGTCCACCTTTTGCTGGGAAACTTGTCCGTGGGAGGGTGCTATAGCACTGATGTCCCACTTGTGGGTTTCCCATAGGCAGCTGGTTAGCCACTGTATGAACAGAATGCTGGACTAATCAGGCCTTTGATCTGATCTGGGAGGGCTCTTCTTATGTTCTTACATGTAGCTTGGCTGTCACAACCAAAAATGGCACTCATTTCGTAATGAAATTTTGTAATGTGAAATTTCACCAGCGGGTATGCAATCCGTATTTCCTCCCCCTGTAATTAAATACACAGTATAAACAATTGGGAAAAAGATTCTTGGATATATACTTTATTTGAGTGGTTTAGAATATCATACAGTAAACAAGATTTCTGTAAAAGTTAATTTATCCATAGTGGTGCGTTTCATAAAAATAGTTGCTCACTTACAGCCTTTCTGTGACTATTAATACATGGAATTATATTTATAGCGATAGAGCTGTACAAGGTAAATTCACAGCTAACACTACACAGAAATATTATTTGGAATGGGGTTTAGATGATGTGCTGTCTTCACAGGTTATCAATTACAGCTGCATAAAGCAATTACTGCACAATGAGTCACTGGGCACTGTGCAAATCAGAGCTTATGCAAGTATAATCTCAATTGTCTTTTTTCCCCCCAGTGCTGTTTGTTTCTGTTCATTACATGTAGGAAATAATATAGCTGGACATGCATCTCCATTTAGACTAGGGAAGTACTGTCCAAAATCCAGATTTAATAAATTAACAGCAAATTATGCCAAATGCCTAGGTCAGGGATAAAGATATATCTCTAATTTCTTAATTAAAAACTATATATATACTTTGTAAACAGCTACATATCTTTGTGCTTTCTTAAAAAATTATAATGGGACTAGTTCTTAAATACACATCTCGTTTCAAAGGTGCAAAATCCTTTCTGTCCTCTTTTCCAACTACTTCCGTGGAAAGATGTCTCTAAATCTCCTGAAGGAAAAATGAAATTCCAGCAGCTCTCTCTGATAAATGGCCCAGTAGGGCTAGCAAGATGCTGATCTCTTGCACCAAATGTAATCTTAATGGCTAATATCCTATCACCTCCTCACACTCTTCGCCAAATCAAAACTTCCACTGACCTTAAACAGCAGCTGGATGTTGCTCAGTCATTGAGCAGTGTATATTTCCAGGTCATATGAGGGTTTGCCAAAGACAATATTCCCAAGTGTAATCAACTTTGTGATTTTTTCCCAAACATTATTACTGAGTGCTGCTGTTGTTGCTCTTCTTTGTATTGCTGTTGCTGGAAAAATAGCAAACCTCTCAGGTATAAAGAGCAGGCTAATGGAGCTCATTGGAGAAGCTGTACCTCATCAGTGTGGAATGAAATGTTCTCATGGCACTTAAGATTTGTAAGGGAAAAGCAAGAAAGGCAAAGAAGAACATGGAAAGCAGAAAAGAGCTGGATGTGCATGGGGATATGTGACTTTTTTTTTTGGACTTCTATCTTCAAATTCTTAGAGGAAGGGAACTCAAGATAATCATATTAAAAGGAAGTTGAACAAGTGTTGAGACTGTTATGAGTTCCTGCAGGAGGCACAGGCTGTTATGAAAGGAAACTGCAGCTTTTAATCTGTCAAGAATCACCCTCTCATCATACTGGTCTGGTAATGGCATGTTACAGGTCTCTGATTTGAGATCTGTGTGGTACCTGGTAATCCCGGTGTGTGTATGTGTATGTGTGTGTGTGTGTGTACATGTGTGTGGAGGGGGGGGGGTAAGTAACCTGTGGTAAATTGCTTTTGAGGCTAGATTTGCAAATACAGTTCCACCCTAACTTTTTCCCAATGTACAGGAATATGGTTTGTTCACAAAAATGGCAGTAGAAATGGTATCGCACCAGCTAATCGCACTAGGGTTCCTCACCTTGCATAATGAATTATGCTACTGGTTTTGGGTGGTCTATTCCAAAGTGTTAACAGTGGAGACAGGTCATGGATGTACAATCTCAAATGCTTCAACCCCCTGTCTGGATATGTTGAGAACAATTTATTTACAACATTTAACGCAGATAAAAGATTCTATTTCCACTTTTAGCTTGCTCCGTGCAGTTTTATTTAAGGCGATGTTCCAGTTTGTGATTGCTCTAACTTCTTCCAGTTTCTTGATATAAAGTTTGAATGAAAATCCCGAGTCCTTCATGCAGTGGAAAACAACATACTAAAGCTACACTGCACTGTCCTTGTGGTCGACTGTCCTTCATATTATTTTGGTTTCTTCCATAGCTGCCAAAGTCTCTGAAATGAATCTAGGGACTTTAGGGTCACATTTAAATACTGTGTGACGACATGTTGCTTCAACTCATTAACACGCTATGCACGTTGTCATGGAATTACACATTATTGTTTCCATGTCTCAATGTCTTGAGCATGTATGTGTGTGATCGTTAAAATAAATTAAAGTAAATCAATGTGAGACAGACGCTAAGAAGGATGTTCTGCATCACTGTGAAACAGTTAGAAGGCAGCAGTCACTGATTTATCTGCTCATGGCAGAAGTGCCTGATTTTAGTACACCAGATAGCTTATCAGAACCAGGGATCTTCCATGGTCCCGGTGAGACCGTTGCCTTCCGAGCTGTAGTGTTGGTGCTGCGTGTTTGAATGGAGAGGAGATGTCCCTTCTGTGGGAACGCGCTGGGCTTCCTGTCAGGTTCCTTCTGGTTGTGATCCACGTCACTTCTGTGAGAGCTGCAGCTATTGCTACTGTACGCCTTTGTAGCACCAATGGAATCCAGCTTGACGTGCTCGGAAGCTGCAACTGGTGTCTTCTCTGTGACAACTGAGGCACTGGGATCTTTTGCACCAAGAGATCCTCCTCTTTT
Organism: Heloderma suspectum; assembly: GCF_057233095.1. NCBI lineage: Eukaryota > Metazoa > Chordata > Lepidosauria > Squamata > Helodermatidae > Heloderma > Heloderma suspectum. The sequence continues at coordinate 107,012,812 of NC_139464.1, forward strand.
GTTTTCCAGCCACTTGGATCTCCCAGCCAATTCATCATTGTTTCCAGTGCACCCATGATCTCGCACTCCGGCCTCAGCCATAGAGTTCGGTCCAACTGCCTTACTTTCTGACGCCGGCCTGCCACCTTCACCAGTCTTACTCTTGCTGTCTGAGCTTCCTTTCCTGGAAGCCTCTTCGTGCGTCGACCTGTCTACCTTTTTTGGACTTGCAGACCTCTCTCTTTGCTCACCTAACCTTTTCTTTTTGTGGCCGTTTGCTGAAAGCTCCTTTGGTTTTCTTACATCATGTTCCCCCTTGATATCCCATGTTGGTTCTGGGTTTATCTGGTGGGAAGGGTCAGAGGGTTGGGCTAGATGTGATGAAGATAATGGTGAGACAATGTCGTCAAGGGAAATAGTTACTTCCGGCAGACCTGGGGAGGTGGCAGTGGGAGAACTCCAGGAGTTTGGTTCGTCTGTTGTGACAAAAAGAAACACAGTCATTTCCACAGGCCTTTTGCAGAATATCCAGTACAACTCCTATCTGTTAAATGGAAACTAAGCTCTGGAGGTATTTTTTTTTTCAGTTTAAGTCTCACTTAGAATGTGGGAGGGGACAGGGAAATCAGAGCAATAATGTGAATGGAAATGTTATTTGAGTAGTAACTGTTGATTTTGCAACACTGTAAGAAACTACAACTGTCAGGTTCTGAGGGTCAAACTACATGTCATGTGGGAATTCTTTTTATTTTACAAAAGGTAGTCAATGGTGGTGGTGGGGGCTGACTTCGATAGTGACTATGGGGCAGAGAGAGACAGATCTAATCCTTTCTGCCATGCTGTGACCCTGATCCAATTGCCCCCCTCTGCTGCTAATAACCCCTTGGGGGCAGGGGATATTAGCTAGGGATATGGCACAGGGGCATCCTTTGCTGCCATGCTGTGACCCTGATCCAATTGCCCCCCCTCTGCTGCTAATACCCCTTGGAGGTGGGGGATATTAGCCAGGGACATGGCACAGCGGCAAAGGATTAGACTCTTCACTTTCCTGTGCCACAGTCCCAGTCCATATTCTCTTCCCACAACTGCTTTTTGTGGGAAGAGACATAGGATCTCCTATGTCATGTGTAGTTTGGCCTTTACATGCAGGCTTAACTTCACTATAAATGAAAGGGCTGGTGAAAATAGGCTGGATTAACCATTATGTTATGCACTCTACTCAACAGAGCTAAATTTATACTGGAACTCCATCCATGCTCTAACTCTCTGGAAGTACAGTACTAACACTTTAAAAATAACTACAGCTTACTGGCCTTCACAGCTAGTAATGATTTATCTATGTTTTCTGCCGCAGTTTTGGATCACTTCAGACGTTACCCATTTCACACACAGAAAGCACATCTATGCATGGAAAAAACAGGTGTGAGTCATTTGGAGATTGTAATATTTATTGATTATGTGTGTGTTTAATTCATTGAGTATACACATTGGAAGCCAAGGATTTTAAATGCAATGTTTCATTTTCGGGGCAGTCGGTGCAAACCGCTGCTCCCCCGCCCCCCAAACAAGTGTGGTCTAACGGCATCCGGAAGCCCACGGGTTCCCCACCCTGAGCTATTGGAATGCACACTTAGATGATCATCAGAATGGGATGTGTGCTTAAATGCACATTGCAATGAGCAACAAGCACAAATAGTTCTAGATTCAAAGCTTCAGAGTGAGGACAACACAGCTTCATTCAGTCTCACAGATGTTATCATGCAGGCAGATCTGAATATCCCTGCGATACCATCATGTTTCCTACGTGATCCTTGACTGGCTGTGCCCATTTAGTGAGGGAGAATGAGGAAACCCTGTTAGAACGATATCACTGAAGTGGCAGCAGATGAGAACAATGGTTGCAACCTCCCCCCCCCCCCCCACAAATAGGTGTAAAGACTGCATCAAGAAGTGGAAGGCAGGGCTTTTGGAAAGTGCTTTCACAGCCCTCAAAAGCATCCCACAAAAGTTCAAGGGTGCAAATTCAGCACAGATCTACTTAAAAACATTCATACTCATAAAGGCTATTAACCAACAGCTCCCCAAATCATTACTGAAGAAGGAGGGGGGGGGGCGTTAGTTGCTGGCTTAATCAGAATTTAGAGAACCAAGTCTGTATCAAATTATTACCCACATACAAATAATTATCTGGCACATTCAGGGCTAATTTCACAGATTATATTCATGTGAAACTAGACATAGATATATTACGTATCTAACAGACTGTAATCCCTGCCTCCTCAGATCATCCTTCAGAACAAGACAGGCCTTGCCCCAGAGGATTAAAATCTCAACTTTGACAATGAGAAGACGGAGGGAGTGGCAGGTGAGGGTAGCAAGGGATAAATGTGAGCGAATGCACTTGCACTGTTTAGAGCAGCCATCCCCAACCTCCAGATGCTTTGGATGACAACTCTCAGCATTCCTGAGGATTGGACATGTTGGCTGGGCCGATGGGAGTTACAGTCCAGATATAGCCCCAGTTTCATTTGCCTGTCTGTGCATCTGCCCGCTGCTAGCTCCTCTCTTTCTTCAGAGGAAGATGCCCAGTAAAGTACTATTATTCTTTTTATTATTGCCGTCACTGCTGTTGCTACCCATGTTTTGGGGAAATATCGAAAATGTCTAGGGTATATAATAGGACATTAAGATCAAGTTATTTGCTGCTCAGAAGGAAAACCTTTAAAGAGCTCTGTTCAAACCATAATGGTTCACTTGGATTTGTTCAACCATCACTAAGATGATTGCTTTTCATAACATATCTAAACATGAAAAATGCACAATTTTATGCTTTACACTCATCAGATTAATGGTTTTGCTCTTTCTGCGCTTACAGAAAAATTCTAGAGACGATTGTTAGTGTTTCTGAAGCATATATTTGTCTTCATTTTTTAAGACTTTGCACAGACATAAATGAAAACCTGTGCTAATATGCATCCACATATTTTTTTCCTTCTCCCCTGTAATCTCATCAAATCTCAAAGGAATGTCCTAGCATTTCTGTTTAGAAACACACAAACCGTGAAATGGTTAAGAATAATTTTGCATACACAAGTTGGATCTTGGAAGGATTCCCATATGTTATTCATTATCTTTGTACACTGCCCATGCTCCAAGGAGCTCAAGGCTACAGTCCGATACCCATTTACCTGTGAGTAGCCCCACTGAATGCAATGGGACTTGCTTCTGACTAGACACTCATAGAATTACACCGAGTGTAATTGCACTGAGTGGCATGGCTGTTTTACACAATCCTCTGAGGTAGCTTGGTTTATAAGTCAGTGACTACAGCTGATCTGATCTGAATCTAATAACGATCAGCTGATTCGGGATCTGAATCTAAATTTCATAGAGTAGGCATATCATCCTAGTTGCACAACCTCACTGCTTCTCTAGTACACATGTATGAGAATGAAACCATTTGATCATCTATGCTGGGCAAATCGGTGAGCTAAACCGATCCAAGAATCCGGCATCCATTTTATGGGAACATTCTGGAGGAGGTTACATGGATGAGATGTTCCAGCAAAACATTTTCATGTGTATATGCATCCATGGAAAACATGCCATGGACCAAAGCATGGAAGAATATTTAGCTACCTTCTTTTTCTTTTTCCCCTCCCTGCATGAAATCCTGAATCTTTCATCTACCAAGTTGTGATAGCCAAAAGGGATGACTGACTGACTGACTGACTGACTAGATACTCTTTACAATGGCTCAGTAAAGTAGATCAGAATGATTGTATACATATTGCAGATGGGAGCTGAAGTCAAGAGAGAACCACTTGCTTAAGATCAACTATTGAGTACATGCTGAGAAAAGAGCTGGAGAGGGTTCAGAGGGGGGCAACAAAGATGATCAGGGGACTGGAAACAAAGCCCTATGAAGAGAGACTGAAAGAACTGGGCATGTTTAGCCTTGAGAAGACTGAGGGGAGATAGGATAGCACTCTTCCAGTACTTGAAAGGCTGTCACAGAGAGGAAGGCCAGGATCTCTTCTCGAACATCCCAGAATGCAGGACACGGAATCATGAGCTCAAGTTACAGGAAGCCAGATTCCGGCTGAACATAAGGAAAACCTTCCTGACTGTTAGAGCAATACGACAATGGAACCAATGACCTAGGGAGGTGGTGGGCTCTCCCACACTGGAGGCATTCAAGATGAGGCTGTACAGCTTTGACTAAGAGCCAGCTCTACATCAGGCTCTAAGCATGTCCCCAAATGTCAGCATATTGTTGTTCTGCCTTAACTGAAATTTTGCTGAAAAATCTAAACAACCATCTTTGTAAGAGTCAGAATATGCTACATTATATATTTCTACCCTGAAGGAGGAGATTGCCAGAAGACAGCAAATGTTATTTTCTACTGCAGATGCAGCTAATAAAGACCATGATGGCTTCTTATACATGCCAGCATGGTGTCGCACCACAAATGAATTTTGTAGCCCTTTGCCATGAAATCTCAGCACGCTCACAATTGTCATAACTTCAGCCTCCTGCTGCTTTTGCTTCATCAGATCTTTCTGTTAATGTGAAATGCATGAATCCTGCATTTTGCAGCTTTCACAGTTCTTGATTTTGGTGCCTTTAAAAAAAACCTGCAAAAGGTATATTAATCAAACTTTCTCCAGCTTGTCTTGCCTTGACAGCCAAAGAAACACTTCAAAGTTGTTCAGTTGTTGTTGTTGTTGTTGTTAATATACCACTTTTTTTTGGTTAAAAACCATAAGCAAAAAGACAATCCCCAATCTTTCCATCTTGATTGATGAGATTACATATTCCAACTTGTCTCTTTGCCTCAGAGTCGGCTGTACATAGTCCCCCCCTACCTCTACAGAAAGGAGAGTACCTATACAGTGAGGTCCCTTCTTTTAAAATATTGAACATAATGGGGACTGCAGGAAACTTTCTACAACACTTTCCTTTCTTCCCACTGGAGGCTGAGCTCAGATTCCCTGACTTTCTCCGGATCTGATCCCTAACAGTGAGGTTGCCAAACATTGCAATTTGGAATATGAATTTGGCATGCTTGTAAAACGCTCCTGTATTCCAGCCCAGGTCATCCGCTCTGATAGCTCTCCGTTGCCTCAAATTGTAATCTGAGCTGGAGAAGAACCCTTCCCCTTTCAACCACATGCACGCACGCACGCACTGTTACGCATTCCAGGGGCTCCTGTGGGTTAGCTGTTGTTTCGAACCTTGGCATTCCTGTAGAAATGGGGGCAGCAACAGCGGGCGGAGTTTCTGCGAAGCCCTCGCTTCTGCGTGTGCGGAATAAAGAACCGTTGTTTTTGAGGCCTGCTGATTCTTACAGTCATTCCTACTACCTACACGACACACACCCATCATGCTCTCCCTGGTTGCCTCGCCCAGCTGGAAGGTGCTGCAGAGGTGATGGAAGAGAAGGTGTCGGCTCCTGCTGCTTCGAAAGCTACCATAGCAGGGAGGCAGAAGGGAAAGGAGATCTCAGCGCGGTGGCAATTGACACTATAGGCAAAGCAACCACAGCAGCAGTTAGGAGCCGGAGGGAGGGAGGGAGGGAGTCCAATCCCACTGCACGTACAGTGATGTTATCAGGAGGAAGAAATGCAATGGGGCCCAAACTGGGCTCCTGGCAACTGTTATGTTCCGGTGGGGGTGGGGTGGAGAATAGCTCGCTTTGTTGACCCCAGTCCTGAATCTGAACCAAACTGGGATGTGTGTGTCTCTGTGTATGTGTGTGTGTTTGCTCATCGCTGATCTTGGGGACCCTGCACCACAAAGGAAACAGTTGGTGATGACCCACAGATATCTACGCGAGGCTTGTGGAGGCACCTCTATGCCGCTATTCCATCATTAAGATCGTCAGCACTACTCGATACCAAAGGATGCTTCTTTTCAAAGTTTCTTTCTTTTACATTTTTTCTTCCCATTTGTGAGAGAAAGAAAGAAGCTGTAACAGAGATCTGAGAGGCCTTGCAGCGGGATTGCTCTACACTCCTTGGGTTGCCTCTAACTCACAGAAGACCACTGATTCCCTTTTTTATTACCTGCTTTTAGAGATGATAACTCAAACACTGGAACCTCTTGCAAATCACTGATGCTTCCTATAAATTGGGAGCAGAGCCCCAGAAGGCTTAACAAGGGAAGAAGACAGATGCTGTACAATCATCACATCTCAGCGAGGGAGGGTGAGCAAGCCAACTTGTATGGGCTGACCAGGACAAAGAGATGGATATCAATGTATCAAGGCGCAAACCACCATTCAATTCAAGGGGGAAATGGTCGTAACGGAATAAGAACATTCTAAAATGTGGTGAGAATTGTTTTCTACATTCATTTTAATTGAACATTTATTTTATAAGGGGAAAAAAAGCATGGCCTTGACTCTGATAATCTTAAATATGATGACGGATTAGGAAGAACATCATTGCAGAATTAGTATGGATCTCATCTGATGAAAATCATTCTTATGCAGAGCCCAATACTGGCCTACTGCTCTCAACATGATGGCCATCTTCCATATTATTTTCTAATTTATAAATTATAACCAAACAGCAAAAATGCTTTATGAATTTTCAGCACTATTTCTAGCTCCAAGATCATTCATCCTTCTGTGGCAGAGTTAATGACAACCCTTGTGTTTCATGGCAAAACCAATCTGAACGTTGACGTTTCTTTAATAACGAGCTACAGAGGGAGTTGCTGCTTTTGAGGAGCAAAGAGCTAATCCAGAGCTATGGCAACATGTGACAGCAGCACAATGTATAAGGAATGTATAAAATAAAATAAATTACTATGATATATGCTGCTCATTACTATTATATTATGCCCAGTCCCATAGTAGTTCATGATAATGCAGATGGCGGCTTATTCCGAAGCAGCAAAACTCTTCCTGTAGGAAGCGAGGAGGATAAATCCATGTCCTCCTGTGAGCTACGCAGAATAGGTTTCCACACAGTGTCTGAAATACAGGCTGCATATGCATTGTCCAGCACTTGAAAACTGAAGCATCAAAAGCGTGTCTTGCAAAGACAGAATTTTGGTATCACCTCATATCACAATGTCGGTTCACCACTGAGCTGCCCGTTATAACATGCTAAGTAATAAAACTACATATACATATGTTTAATTCTTTTATTACATCTATATCCCACTTGCTTCCATGATGGAATTCAAAGTGGCATACACCTTGTACCCAGGCAAGTTGGGTCTCTCATCCAGGTACTGACCAGATCCATCCATCCATCCAGTCTCCCATCCAGGTCTTCCCTCCATTAGAGCTCGTATCCACTGTGCCTTGATTGATTGGAGAATTTTAAAAGAATCCTTTGTCCGGGTTTTGCCTAAATTATGCTATGAACAGCTGTTAAACTGTAAATTCTAGAGCTCAAGATATTATAATTTACTGCAAACCTATTTCACCTCAGTTGATGTATTTTATACTCTGAACTCGAGAGGCTTCATGAATGTACTGTAGTCACAGTGTTTTTCTGGAGAGACAGGCTATTAATAATTCAAAATTTCAAAATGGTACAGGCTCTACAAATATGACCAGCAAAGCTGACTTTCCCAAAACTTAGGCAAGCTTTCATGTCTCTTTGTTTTCAAACTATGCCAACAGCTATGATTGATTTCAGAGATTCTCACATTCTTCTGGCTCAATATTTATGTATTTGTGATGTTCCAGAGATTGAAGATCTGCCACATTATTTGCTGTCCTGCCCTTTATATTCTGAACCAAGGTCTAAATTTCTGGGTTTTATTTTGTCTTACCTGTACTGTAACACAAAAAGCTTTCTGGAAGGGGCCAATTCCTACTTTGTTTTTTGGTTTGTACTTTGGTACATGATACCTGAGTCAGATCTGCTTCCTCACATTGAGTATCCTTGCAAAACACTATTTCCAGTCTATCCTCTGGTAGACCACTAATTTTGAGTGTTGTCACCCAGTTTCTCAAATTAATGCACTGGCATGTTCAACGTAATTAAAAAAGCAACTTCCATATTAATAATGTCTTTTTCTTCTTCAAATGAGCTCTGTCTAGGGATGAAGAAATCCTGCAAGAATATATTTTATGGAGTCCAGAAGAAAAGCTGCAAAACCTGTATCCCAAGTTGCTGCATAGTTAGAAATTATAATGAGTTTTAGATTAGTTTTCATTAACATAATTAAGTTATAATCAGTCATAAGAGGTGTTCATAAATAACTTAATATAAGTAACATTAATATATTAATAAATTAACTTTATATTATATACACTGAATAACAGAGGAGTAGATCGTGCACAATTTATTAGCCGCAATCCTGCAGAGTAAAGCGCCTTTCAGCCCATTGGTTTCAGAGATAGTCATTACATTTAATGACTAAACATAATTATTAACACAGCCAATAAGCAGCTGCCATTTTGAGAACACTGCTGTTTTAAACATTGGTGTTCTAGTCAGTTAAAGGAAACCTATCAGTTGATTGACAAAAACAGAAATTGCATGTATGTCTGTGTCTGGACAATCACATCTATGCATAATAAGCTGAGATGTGATTGAGCCCTTTCCCTCCTGCTTTCATGCAAGTGGGCAAACAAACTGGAAAGCATTCCATTAACTATAGTTTTCTGTTTCATCTAAGCTGTGAAACTATGCTTGAATAGTTTTGGAACAAGCCAGGATTTTAAGTTAGGGTTTAATATCCTGGCTTGTTCCAAAGTTGTTCTCCATAGTTTCCTGGTTCAGATGAAACAGAAAACTATAGCTAATGGAAGACTTCCTGTTTGTTAGTGTGCTCATGTCAAGGGAGGAGCTAAAGGTCTGCATCCATGGCCAGATGTCTTATTCATACCTTGGCTTATTAAACTGAGCTATGATTGTCCGAATATAGCCTATAATTCTCTGCAGTTCTTTTCATTTTGTTAAAGTTAACATTTTATTTAAAATAACCTTGTTCCATTTTTATTGTTGTTTTAACTGTACCGTTCCTCCTAGAATGGTCCTCTTTTTTCTCCTTTTTACCAGTCTCTCTTATTCTAGTATTTCCTGTCAACGATTTTAACAATCTTGGCTTGAAGTCCTGTCATTCTTCCTCAACTATTTTTTCTGCTCAGACAGCTCTTCATATTTCCTTCTCTTTCGTACTGGTATGCCACATCGAATACTTTCAGTTTTTAGTTTCTGTCTGTTTGTTCTGCCACAAATGCTTTTGTTGGATGAAGGGCTATAGCCTCTTTCCAAAAATTATCGGAGCCAACATGTTTTTAAGAACAGATATAGCAATAATATGCAATGATAATGGTCTGTGAGACAATTAATCTTTCGAGTCAGCAACTTGTGGAAATTAGTTTAGATTATTCTGCTTTTGAGGTATATGCAGATAATTCATGCCCAGTCTAGGCCACAGTCCTGTGACCATGGAGGCTCCATATGGGCCTCTTGTATAACCCTCCTCTACCCTGCCCTTTCTGTGTCTAGTTCGCTTATGCTGTCTTGGACTCATTGCAATGTGGTAGGCCATTCACCTGAAACTAAGAGCTTCCCATGCTTTCTGTAACATTTCCACCTGATTCCTTCCCCAGACCTGGACGATAGGCTACCCACACAGCAGAGCTTTCCAAAGGACTTGCCAGATCAGAGCCTACTGTCTAAGGCAGCCTTCCCCAACTTGGTGCACTCCAGATGTTTTAGACTACAATTCCCCTTGCTCCTGACCATTGGCCATGCTGTCCAAGGCTGATGGGAGTTGTAGTTCAAAACATCTGGAGGGAACCAGGGTAAGGAAGGCTGGGTGAAGGCAAGCTTGTACATCTTGTGATCCGCCAAGACAGTCTTGTATTTTGTTCTGTCAAGATCTCCCCTGCTCCCACTTTTGTGGTCCAGAGCAGGTGTCAAGGGCTCCTTGGAGGCCTCTCTCAGTCTAATCCAGTAGCCAAGTCCAGACACAGACAAATGGATTATTTTCAAAGCTTTATTCCTCTTTTACAACTTAACAACTCTACTGTTAGCAACTAGATATGAGCAGCAGAGTACCTATGCCCTAAGTTGGAACAGTTGGTCCCCGTTTGAAAGGGAATCACTGGCAGACCCCTGAACCTAAGGGCTAGGGAGAGTCCCTCCCCTTTTCCCTTGGATCCTCTGGGTGCAGCCGTTGTTTGCGCGCCAACCGGGCACTACGCCTCCTTTCCGCACCCTTCATTTGTCACCGCTCTCTGCGTCGGCATCATGCGTTCAGCAAGTCTTCTACCCATGCTCTCTCACTCCCGGGACTGCTATCTATGGCAGGAATGCCGGTGGGAGGAATCTCCATCAGCTGTTGGCCCTGGGAAAGAGGAGCGCGCTCCTCTCCCAGGAGCGACTCCTCTTCCTCAGAATCAGAACTACTCTGGGATTCTATGGGCTCAGTGTCCACCCTGACAGCAGGCAACGAAACCAGGTGCTTTCTTGAGCTCCTGGTGAGCTACCATACATGAATGGCGGGCTCCATTTGGCTTGGTTGGTCACATGTTGTGTAGATCTGAGAGAGAGAGACAGAGAGAGAGAGAGAGAGAGAGTTGCCCTGGGATCAGAGAGCACAAGGGAAGCACACTGGCTTCTGCCATCAGCCAGGGGACCTAGGACCACTGTGAGGTTGCCACTCCTTCTTCCCAGGAATGACATCAAGCCAAGGAGTAGACCAGCCTGGTCCTTCTATCTGCTAGAGAAGGAGCAGCTGCAGGCAGCTCACGTCCCCCTCCCTGCCAGGAAGAACACTCGGCTTCAACCTACTGTTACTTGCATGGGTGTCCGTGGGGGCGGGGGGGGGGCAAAGCCGCACAGTGATGTGTGACTGTAATTCGTACACAAGCATGCGCTGCTACAACACACCTGTGCATTCTCCTTGTGTGTCTGCACATGCTTTGTTGTTTACAGTCATATTCCATGACATTTAGAAGCCTACATGAGTGGCAGAAAATCCTGGGAATTTGACAGCACTAATACAGAAGAATGTTCTAGTCAAGCTTCACAGAAGAGGCAACATGAACTCCAAATAAAAATTATTTAGACTGAGGGTCTACCCAAAACAATTTAAGAACAAGAGGGGAGGGGGGAAACAGATGCACAAACACAAAACAATAGTCTTAAGAATGCCATATTGAATATTTTATGGCATCACTGTCCTTATAGCATTGACAACTTCACATGAGTTGCCCTAGAATGATTTTCTTCATCTTGGAAGCATTTGTGAACACACTCACAGTGGGAGAAGAAGTGGGTATGCTTGATCAAGGTTTAGGTTTCTATAGGAGCCTAGACTACTCACTTTACTTTTCACATTGTTATCAGCCACTGTTTACACCAATATAATACAACATTTGCATGGCTTGAGTTTTGAAGTGCAGGAATGTTCTTTTGGAATTGCATATTTTCCCTAGAACCGCACATTTTGTGTGTGGTTGCACATTTTTCCAAAATCCACAGTTAGGCAATACCTTTATTAGGACCAATTGAAATTCCACAAAAATTGTGCAAGGTTTCGAGTTCTCCAGAACTCTTCATCAGGCTCGGTGGTACAAAAAGCAGGGAATGGGAGAAATGGAGATTTGCAGGCTCAATGAATTAGTCAGTGGTAGGAATGGAACCCAAGGAAGATTGTCTACCACCTGAAGAGAGACTGAGAGTTCCATCCCCTCAAACCACTATTTTGTGGGTGCTATTGCTACACAATTGCTTGTCAGAAAACCTTGCCAATCCACTGCAAATTGCCTAAAGATCTACCAGTACATCCAGATCTATCTTCGGTCCACTCCTGTTCTGGATAACTTGAAAGGTTGCACAATTTTTTGAATTTTGGTTGGATGTAATAAAAGTATTGAACTGTGGATTTTGGGTATGGCTGCATATTTAAAAAAAGGGCCTGATGCCATCGAAGAACAGGTCCACCATTTCTGGTGGATCCAGTGCCTAAGCAGTAACAAGGCCTGGGCACCTGGACTGCCAAGATAGGTAGACCTGCTCTTTGAGACATTGGTAAAGCAGACCGTTCTCTGTTGTTTCTCAATTGATAGACCTGGTGTCCAGATGTATTTCCACCAACAGCTGAAATACTCAAATTTTTCCCTGGCTCCCTTCACCTCTGTAATGGCTCTTGGGCCAAAGGCCATTACAAGCATAATTGCCATGGTTAATAAAACCATGGTGGGAGGGTGTATGACTTGTTCAAGTTGCAGAACACTCCTAACATCTGCTCTGCAGGCAACACACATTAGATTCAGGCACTTTACTACAATACAGGAGAAAACACCAGCTTCTAACACTAACCCTGTCTCATCTCCAAGCCTTGCACTAAAAGAGAGAGGGAGAGGCTCCATCCCAGGCCTCCTGCAAGAACGAAAACTTGCATACTCTTAAAGTTTACACACACACATACATACATCCCAACAACGACCTCTAGACCTTGATATATTGCATTGCTGTTACAATCAACTTCAGACCCCCCCTGCATTTCCCTAAAACAACCAACACACCAGGGCCAGATCTACATGGGGCTTTTACGCCAGTTCTACTATGCCCCAGAACTGATAGAGTCAGACGACGCATGCCCTTCTCTGTCGCCAGCGTGGTGTTTCTAGCTCTAAAATCTGGTGTTTCTGAAACTGCTTTTCTGATGGATTATCCTGTTCCAGCGCTTTCATGGTGCTTTCAGGGTCTGTGTGAGCTGAACTACCTTCGCTGCAGTCTGCTGGAGCAACGCTGATTGGAGGAAGGGAAAGTGGCAGGGGGTGGGCATGGGGAGAGCAGAGTCAGGTTCACTTGGAAGTAACTGTCAGGGTGGAAACTGAGCCGATAGAACCCCAGAGCAGTTCTGATTTTGAGGAGGAACAGCAATCCATTGGAGAGGAGCGCGCTCATCTCTCACAGGCACAGCAGCTGGCAGAGATTCCTCCTGCCAGCATTCCTGGGATAGATAGTGACCCTGGCAGTGAGAGAGCACTGGAGGGGGACTTGCTGGATGCTCAATGCTGACGCCGGGAGTGACAACAGCTGGAGGGCGTGGAAAGGAGGCGTAGCGCTCGTTTGGCGCGCAAACAATGGTCGCGTCCTGAGGACCCAAGGGAAAGAGGGAGGAACTCTCCCTAGCCCTAAGTTCAGGGTCTTCCCATGATTCTCCTTCAAACAGGGACCAACTGCCTAACCTGGAGCATAGGCTACTCTGCTATCTTTCCCCAGTGCTGTTCCTTGCTTAGTCGCTGGTGATTAGCATCTGAGTCATTAAGTTGTAAAAGGATTAAAGCCTTGAAAAGAATCCTTTTGTCTGTGTCTTGAGTTAGCTATTGGAGTAGACTGAAAGAGGCCGCCAGGGCGCTTCTGATAGTAACTTCAAATTGCACTTTGCTGAGTACAGGAGCGGAGGGATTGGGAGAATTCCTCTGCCTATTGTTATAATATTCATTGAGCATGGGAGTGGGGAGTGATGTAGAGCAAGTCTCAAGCTCGCCATTTTAAAACTACGCATCCCTACATGGAAGTAACTTGTTGTCTTTTGCAGTTCACTGCCCACGGGGGGGTGGGGGTAGGAGGGAGGGGAAGAATGGCAGAGAGCAAGCCTCAAACAGTGGAAGAGGGAAGGAATGGAAAGAGTTAACCTTTAGCTTCTCCAGGGGGGTCGGGTGGGTGGGTTGGAAATATGTCTGTATCTGCACACCTTCAAATATGAATGGGGTTAGTTCTCTCCTTTCTCCCTTTGCCTCAAGGAACAATGAGCTGGAATGGATAACAAGGTTTACTCAGAAGTAAATCACATTTTTTTAGTGAGGCTTACTCCTGAGAAAGTCAGCAGGTTTCTTTTGGGTTCCCTTTGTACAATTAAAACAAAAAACTCCAAGTAGCACCATCATTTTACATACATTCCTGCAATGCCCTTCTTCTCCCCCCACTCCTGATTCCAGGTATGCATATTTTGGCCTCCAAATGACCCCTAATCCCACCAGGACCATTATCATCATCATCACTGCTGCTGCTCAGTCATTCACAATATTGCTTGTGAATATATTGTAAATATATATATATATATATATCATGATATATGACAGAAGAGCGTTGTTGCGCACTTAAGGGGCTGCCACTGCTGCCACCACTGGAGGGAGAAAGAGGGGTGGGAGGGAGGCTGTTTGCATGTCTACTCAGAAGTAACTCCTCCACTGTACACAAGCAAGGGAGGGGAGCGGAGGGCTAAAAAATGGAGATGCAATGGTACGCAAAGCTTTATTGATTTTGAGCTGACGGTTCAAATGTGTGCGTATACAGGATCGTCCCCAACCCCCCCCCCCATTCTTGTCTACTTCACTTGACTGAGCTCGGAAAGGAGAACAGGGGCGAAAGTAACGCAGTGCCTCCTGTTGGCTTAACAAAGCCCAGGAGTGAGGAGAGCAGGGGGTGGGGAAAGCCTGTCTGTCCACAGGTCCACAGCAATTTAATTAAAGTACTTTAATTCACCCCAACTTCCATTGAGAGTGGGGGCACGTGAGGGGAGGTGTTCGCTAAACGTGCCTACTCAGAAGTAAGTCATGCATGTCCATTGCACTTGACTGAGCAGGGAAAGGAGAGCAGGAGGGGGAAGCAAACCTCCACTCAGTTGCTGACCTGCACATACACACTTCATGATGTTGCTCTACTCCAACCCCAAACTAATGCGGCTTCAGGTGCCCTTTGCACAGTGCCAGCATTTTTTTTTAAAAGGTATGCATCACTTTACCATGTGCCACTGGAGAAGCAACCCCAAAATGATGAAACTCCGTATTAAACCGAAAACAGATCATGAAGCGTCTTCACGTGGATGAAGCCCAGGAGACTGGATAACAATCCTGGAATACACTGCAGAATTGTCATACACTACTGTAACCCCAACCCCCAGGGAAGACCCCTCTCTAGCAAAGCCCCCCTCCCCGCCCTGTAAAATGGAAATGACGGGAGTAACGACACTGGGCTACCTTGCAGGGCTGGCATAACCCACACTTTGTCAACTGCAGCCCTAACTCCTGTAATGTAGGTATGATAATGATGAACCTTATCCGTATGCTTTCTCAGGATAATTTTTAAAAAATGGTTACAAACTCAGGAATGTTTTTTAATAAGACCTGAGTTAGAAAGAACATGAACTCCCATCTTTGGTCCTACCTTTTTCTTTTTGGATAGACACCCTACTGATCAATGTGAGCTACACTAAAATCCTGGATTTCTGAACTGATTTTTTTGAGGCAGCAATCACTTCTCATCAGGGAAGGCCTCTCCCCATCAGGGAAAGCCTCTCCCCCTGCCCTGCCAAAGGCTTTAAAGTAAATCTGGAAGTTCCTTCCCCAGGCAGCGGGTGTGTCAAATGTTGCCATGACTTTGTTCATTGGCTAAAAACCCTGGAAGGTGGGAGCAGGCTATTTTTGCTTACAAAATGAATAGGCAGAATAGTGGCTGTGCATTTTGGATCACATTTCAGGTTTTATAAGGGTTAGGGACTTGCTTTTCGTTCTAAATGAAAGCTGGGAATCTGGGGATTACGGCAGTTGACCCCCTTGGATAAGTTGCCCCTTCCTGCAGATGCCCACAGTTGCCTGGGACTGCAGAAGCAGGGCGAAAGAGCTCTGGCCACATCCATTGGCCTAAAGAACAAGAGCCTCATTTACACAAGACCACCAGCAAGGGAAGATCACCCTGGCCTGAAAGTGCATATAATGGCTTGCTTACAGTATGCCACCTTGTTCTGGCCTTGAAAAAATGTTCTCCCTCCTCTCCCTTTTCCCTCCACTCCCCCTCCCTTGTGTGTCTTATATTTTTAGTTTGTAAGCCTGAGGGCTTTCGGAAACAAGAATTGTCTGAAAAGCAGGATAAAAATACAGTAAATAAAACAAAATCAGATAAAGGCTTCTCAGCCATGAGAAGAGGAACTCCCCTAGAGAAAAGTTAAAAAAAATCATTTTACAAAAAGTGGGGGGAAAACAGATAAATATATGTTGGTCTTATAATTTTCTTCTACAAAAACATTTTATGTAGTACCAGCCTGAAACTTCACTCTTTGTTATAGTTCCCATTTTCTCATCTTGCCCTTTCTTTCTTTATTCCCCACTGTTTAAACACCAGATATACAGAAAGACCGCTGCAAATACTTATACATACCATTAACATTTTACAAGTCCTGTATGTTTTTTTTCTCCTGCTAGCTATTGCCTATTTATTGAATTATGCATTTTCTTCCTTGAATAGTTGTTCACCCACAGGCAGAAGACGGCTGGAACCTTTTGGGTATCATATTTGAACTGAGGACTGCAGAACGATGTCATTAACTCCTATTTTGATCCATTTAATTAATCTCTTCCACACCATGTTGTTTTATTTATTTATTGCATTGATATCCTGCCTTTTTTCCTCTTGCAAGGAACCCAAGGAAGCTTTCATGGTTCCTCTCCTCTCCATTTTATCCGCACAACAACCCTGTGAGGTAAGTTAGGCAGTGACTGGCCCAAAATCACCCAGTGAGCTTCATGGCTGAGTAGGGGACTAGAACCTGGATTTCCCAGCTCCCAGTCCGACACTGTTGCCACTGTGCCACACTGGCTCCGATTTTTTAATTGTTCTTGATAGAAATGGGAGTATGGCAATTGGGAATGAAGGACTAATATGAATGGACATTCTTAGCTCAGTCAGTGTCACACAAGAAAATGACAATATTAACGTTTTCTTTTTATAGCACCCAGTGGTGGCTAGTGAGATGGTGCATTGGGAAGGAAGAGGCTATTTCCAAGCAACAATATCCTGTGACATACCACTGATTGTGTTATTTAAATAAACCCAAATTCTGACTTACAAAGGCAACAGTTACCTTTGTACAGACCGTTCATAGACACCTGGATACTCCATAAAATATTGGTTTCACCACATGCCTCAGGTGGAGCTCAGCTTCTCAAATACACTGCACCTTCTCCTTAATTCACACATTCCCAATTTCTATACGGTATCACAATGACAAAATGGAAATCCTAACAAGAGAAAGCAATGACTGCAACATGCCCAATGTATCACACCATTTCTGGGTCTTCAGAAGTAACTAGCACAGTATCAAGCCCATCTCAATCTGATGTTTATCTCAACTGAATGTATCTTTCCTTTGGAGAGCTGTGGCTTGTAAACCAACTTGAGCCCCATTCTTTTTGGTGGAGAGGAGGGGTACAAATCAAGCAAATAAATGAAATAATAAACAGTATCTGAGGGGCCATTGGATGCTGCAGATCTTCCCCTCTGAGGCTGAAGACAGTGGGTCCTCCCCCAAGCCCCTTCCAGCTGCCACGGAAAGCGCCCCGGCAGCTTCCTCTCTGCAGGAAGGGGAAAAGGAGATAGGGATGGGGGCCGTTGGGCAGGGAGGGGAGTGGCCATGGATACTCTGGATTCAACAGCCTCTGAGCTCCTGTCCCCATCCCTGTCAGGCAGGGAGGATTAGATGAGCTCAGAGGCTTGTCTAACTTAAAAACCAATTTCAAAGGATGGAGAGGCAAAAATAGCCTCTGCTGCTCCTCCCGCCCTGCCAGCAAGATCCCAGCAGGGCATTGGATATGTATCCTGCAGGACTGTGCCCTTAATGACTCACTGGGTCTGACTGTCCCTCTGTCAGTCCATTATGTTGATGAGCCGCTCTCCCTCTCAGTTAGCAAGGGCAGCTGCTTCACTACAACCCCCTACAATCATCTCTGCCTGTCTGAGGAAGAACTTATCTACAGTCAAAGCCTGTCTTACATCTAGCCGCTATTTGTGCAATGAATGTAACGGGTAGCCAGCCTTTTTGCCCGCTGTTCTGTTTCACAACTGAACTGGAAGAACCTGTGAAGGACTCTATGCTCCTCCTACATGAGGTAAATACATCTGGTACTCATCAAGAGCCTACCTACTGACCTGGTTCACATGTAACAACAACCCAGAGTATGGGTTGAATATGGGTCGTTGTTGAATCGTGGGCTGTTGTTGAAACATGGGCTATCGTTATGTGAGAACCCTGCACTCGGGTTTAAATATGGGTTGTTAACCACAAACAATCCAGAGTTCACAGCCCAACAACAAAACATGGGTTCTCTTCCTAGGTTGTTTGTGGTTAACAACCCATAGTTAAACCATAGTGCAGGGTTTGCATGTAATGACAAGCCACCTTTCAACAACAACCCACAATTCAATGACAACCCATACTCTGGGTTGTTGTTACATGTGAACCGAATCTCATGGGCAGGACATAACTGACTAATTGGCTTGCCTGTCTGCTGATACGGCAGACAGGGAATTCACTTATAAGTCTGAATATTCCCTTTCTCTGTGTTCTTTCATGTTGCATTTCTGCATGGTTAATCACCTTTTCTCAAACACTACTTTTATTCTCAAGCTTGAGATTTCTTCTTCTTTAGTCTATATTTTCTCCCTTTTCCAAAAATTGCTGGTGACATCCCCATGATCAAGCCCTACACTTGTGTTTTAGGTGCTTGCTCAGAGTCCAACATAACAGGAAATCCATTATAGCCAGCATGATAATGGGCTTCTCTACATGAGGCTTTTATTGTGCGCTCGTGATTGGTCATTCACGTTAGTTTGTGGGTCCTTTAAACAGCATCATCAATCTCCAGGGCCTCTCCCATGCTTTCGGACTATTATTGTGGCTTCTTTCTTAATGGGGAAAATGCATTATTTAATTTTAATGGTGCTCCAACAGCTTGTGTATTCCCACAATTCTGCTATACCACAGCTATACGACAGCACCATCTAGTGGCTGTATAATGAAATATATAGGACTTGCAGAGAAAGGAAATCCTCGAAAAAAAGCATGTGTCCTCGAAAGCATCCTAAAAAAAAAGCATGACTTCTGGTCGGAGCCAATGTCGCCCTAGCAGCATTCTGTGGAGCCTCCACAGGACGCTATCTCAAACAGCTTTTAAAAGGTTGAAAAACTTTTTCATCTTCCCCTGGAATCAAAAGGGGAGGCAAGAGCAGGATCTGGATGAAGTCTTGGAAGAATAGCACCCTTTGCGAAATGGCAGATGGGCTGCGCTCCAAGGCTAACCTGCCAGAGCTTGATCATCACTCAAAGTTGTTTTGAAAACTCCTGTCTAATTAGGAGAAAAAAGGGCTGACGTGCTCCAATGTAGTTTATGGATTAAGAAAAACCAACAACATTTGAGGACCCAGAAGATCTGTTTGAAGAGAAGGATGGTTACATCCATCCCGCCCCCCCATACCTCCTGTGGCAAAGGCTCCGAGAAGCGAAAATACAGAGGAGTTACTTGCTCTGATAAAAACTTTGTCCTTGCAATTTGCTGAACAGGCTAAGAGGCTGGATACAATTCAAAATTCCATCACCGCCCTGCAAGGGGCTGTGGACTTAGTTAACACTTCTTGGAAAAAAATGAAGGCAAAGGTTAATGAGCTACAAGATAGGATGGTAGCGAACGAGGCTGTGTCACAAGCTTTTAACAACAATTTTTTGGCCAGAATCTACCAACTTGAGGCTTTCACGCGCAAGGCAAATGTACGTATTATTGGTATTAAAGATCTACCTACTGATGTAAATTTGTCTACTTTTGTAGATAAGCTTCTGCATGAGATACTCCCTGTGTCATCTGATTATTTACTTGATATTGAGCAGGCATTCCATGTGCCAAATACCAAAGGGACTGGTTATACGATTATAGTCCAATTTGCAAGAATTGCCACAAAAATTATGTCCTGCATCTGGCAAGAGGGGGTGGAAATCTTGTTTGGGGATCAAAATGAGAAAAGGTCATGTTATTTCCGGATTACACTGAAGAAATTGCTGATAAAAGAAGGCAATTTACCAAGGCGAATAATCTGGCAAAACAAATGAACTTACGATATCATTAAAAATATCCTGCTACATTTTGCATTGTTTCTGAATCTATAAACATGTTTTGTTAACTGGCTATGTTTAGTCTGTAAGATCCAGTCTAGGCCAGAGATAATTGCTCATATATATTCGTCTTTTCCCTCTCATTTTTTTTTCTTTTTCCCTTTCCCTTTAAATCCTTTCTTTTTAAATGGATATGTTATATGGTACTTAAATTTACTGTTTGAGGGTGTATAGAAATGTGCACACTCATTTATATATCCAGCACAAAATATATTAGTGATTGTTGTAAGGCTGATTTTAAGCTTTATTATTATACAACAATATAAAAATTATTCGTGACTTGTTATTATTATTTATCCTTTCTAATTTCCTTTCTTTTTTATTATTATTACTATCATTATTATGAGACTGGTTACTAATATTTCAGGCTGGTTAAATTGTTAAGCTCTACTATTATATGTTAACTGAAGGGCAATATATGGTTATTGGAAATGAATTGTAGGCCTCCTTCCTTGCTTTAAGGCTGATGATATGATATTGAAATGTAAGGTTGATTATCTATGCTGTACTGAATTGTAATATTGCCAATGTTATAGGTATAACTTTTAAGTAGAATGTATTTGAACTTTGTGTGTAATGGAGTTTAAATTTAATCCTTTAAGTAACTTTTTAATATTTTTCATTTTTTTTCTTTCTTCCTTCTATTTTCTTTTTTTCATTTTTTCCTCTCCTTTTTGTTATTGCTGTGTCCTCATAAGAATACTGTATTGTTGGGAAACTGTAGATACTGATTAGGTTGTTGAGCACGCTCCGGGAGAGAGCGCAGGACAGGAAGGCCTGGAGTGCTATGGTCCATGGGGTCACGAAGAGTCGGACACGACTGAACGACTGAACAACAACAACAACTGTTTATTTCATTTATAAAGATAAAAATAGAATAAAAAGTATTTTCAAAAAAGAAAAGAAAAAAAGCATGTGTAAAGGAGCTGATCTTAATCCCACAAAGAGTGTGGAAGCAGAAGCCCCGGTAAAGCTGCAGGATAAAAGCCTGGTGTAGAGAAGCTCAATGTCACTGCAATGCTTCTGATAGTGACCTGAAATTGAAACACATGTAAATTGAAGGAACAGAAAAAGCAGTTCCTCGGGGACCATTTCCCACTGTATCAAATATATATCTTGGGATGGGCAAATATGTATCTTGGGATGGGATCTTGAAATAAACTACATTTCATTTTGTCTAAATTCCTCTCTGTGGTAGTCATTCAGGGTTTCACACCGTTGTCCTTTTCTTTCCAAACAAGAATGAATGGCAGACACTTACTTCACCGCTGAATCTCTGGATTTCTTGTGTACCCAGCCATTACACTTCATTAATGTCAATTTATTTTGTGAATGCATCTTGGAGCATGGAAAAATAGTTAAGAGTTTTTGGCAGTGTGATTTATACCAACTGACTGAATGTATACCTGTCTGAAAAACTGATCTTGCAAAATTGCACATTTCTCCACAACTCATTATTTGGTGACATCAGTCCTCGCTGCCTTTACAACAAACACACAGGGAGGCAATTAAAACTGGCTGTCCTGTCACTTCTCAGTTTTTGACTGCTTTAATTTGCACTGCATATTTGAATGTACCTTATCCACATTTATGAAGGAGAATATTGGGCAGTATCCAATGGGGCCATTCCGCCTCTGCTGGTTGTGTTGCACTCATGAGACCCACTGCTTGTACAATGGGGCTTGTATGCTTCTAAAAATAACCCCAGAAATGAGTGGAAATTGGATTGGGACAAGTCAACACAGCTCCCTTTCTGTGAGCTCCACTGACCTGCCCTGTTCCAGAAATGACTGTTTCTGCTCATTTCAGGTTATTTTTAGAACTGCAAAAGCCCATTGTGCAAGTGGTAGGTCACCCATGCATGGGCACAATAGGATACTACCCACTGATTATTTATTTATTGGTATCCTGTCCTTCTCCAAATACTTGAGGGCCTCTCTAAAAGTCTCCCATGTAGGCCCAGTTCAGACCTGCTTAGCTTCAGAGATGAAACTACATCTCTTTAAACAATTCTCACATAGCAGAGAGAGTTTATTCTAAGGTTGGAGTTCCTGCAATTGCAGTGATGCAGCTGCCACTGTCCTGGCAAACATGAGAAGCAGCAACACCAGATGCATTGGCAGCACCACCTTCAAACCCAGTGACAGAAAAGTCCTTACAGTGGGAGCAACATGGCATTTATTGATTTTAAATGCTTGTCTGCTGATTCTCGGCACAGGGCCATAAAACGGAACAAAATTATGTTTAAAAAGCAAAATGAATCCAAAAATAATTAAAGACAAAACCCTCCATAAACTGTCTGGTCAACCACAATTTGCTAAGAAAAGGAACTAGAGAACGCTGTTTCCCAAAACGTCTATGCCACATGAGAAATAAGAAACATCTTTATAAGCCACCTAGAATAGGTGTTGCTGTGCTGCCTGAGCTCCTCCTCCCCCGAGAGGAGGCCACCACGACTTTGGTGGCAAAAGTGAGATGGCTGAGTAGCACAGACAGACTCCCCTTTTGCATTTTAAAGCCATGCAAGAGTCCCAGCTTCTTCTGAGACTTCCACTCAGCCATGTAGAGCAAGAGGGGATGCTGGGTAGTCAAACCATGCGCCCATCTACTCTTTCTCATAATGTTGTTGCACATTTGGGATAACTTAGCCAAGAAATGTAAAGCACTTTTTGGAATGAAAAGAGCTACAGGAATTATAAAGTGTGGGGAAGTGCGACTATCCAGATGTTGTTGGGCTACAACTCCTGTCATCCTTGGCCAGTGCCCATGCTGGTTGGGGCTGCTTCAAGTTGGAGTTCATCAACTTCTGGAGGGCCACAGTTCCCCAGCTGTTATAAAGAAATGTGCATTGTCATTCTCACATGACATTTGAATGTATTTACATGCACATGATGGGCTTCCAAAGTTGTGTCTGTTTGTTATTTATTTATTTATTGCATTTCTATCCTGCCTTTTTTCCTCTTGCAAGGAACCCAAGGTGGCTTACATTATCCTCCTCCATTTTATCCTCACAACAACAGCCCTGTGAGGTAGGCTGGGCTGAGAGTCTGTGACTGGCCCAAAGTCACCCAGTGAGTTTCCATGGCCGAGTGGGGACTAGAAAACCCGGTTCTCCTGGCTCCCCGTCTTCAAAATATAACGTGAGAAGTGGCCCTGAATCCGTATGCAAAACGTCTTTATTTTATTGCAAGACTTCTTTAACGGCTGGATGAAAGGACATGGAGACCTGTAAAGAATCGATTTGTGGAACTTCATGGCCCGCCCCCAGCCTCAAAGGGCCAAGTCAAACAATGTTTTGGAGCATTTTGTGTGCAGTGGTAGTACACGGTTTCACACTGTGGATGTGTTCACAATTGTAGCAGCTGGTTTTGGAGCTGCTGAAATCATGGGCATTGCCCTGGAGTGAAATCGTATACCGTTGATGTACACATGTCCTACTTAGAGCAGACCCACTGAAATGCATGGGACGGAAGTTAGACTAACAGTGGAAACAACCCACTGGATACCACCAAATACATTTCTCCATTTAATCTCATACAGAGAAATAGAATTACACAGAGAAACCAGCAAATTTGAAAATGGCCCGAAGGCACATTTCTTCATCTACGAAGTAGCAGACTAATGCAGACACAGCAAGAGTATGGGACGAAAAATATTACCCCTTACAGGGACGTACAGATTTTGAAAAATCCATTCCATCTGCATTTCACAGATTGTCAGGTGCCTTTCATTCCGTCATCCGCTCATTGAGGGAATCAATTTTTTAAAAAATTTCTGAAATTTGCACAGTTTTTTTGAATTTGTGCAAATGTGCATTTGTGAAAATGCAGCCCCCTCAATATGCACAAATCCCCCCAAAACGCATATTTTCATGCTTTAGCCTATCAGGGAACACATTTTGGGCCAGATTTTTTTTTTTTTAAAAATTACTTACGTTTCTATGACTAAACTTGTGTAAAATTCTGGAACATAAAAAGACCCACCCACGAGTCCGTAGGATTTGTGCAACTTGGGAAAAGCCAGTCCACTCTGGAATCTGTGGGTCAGAGTCATATAGATTCCAACTAATTTGAATCCGTTGCAGATTTTTCCGACATCCCTGCCCCTGCCCCTTTCTGCTGCAACCGTTCCTTTAAATCTATTTCGTGTTAACAAGTCAATGCCTGAGGTTGTGCAGATTCCGTAAAGTTTATATTTTCTTGCAACGGGGAACACTGCATGGTGACGTTACCATATACCATGTGCTATGAATGAGCCCTCAACAGCATCACTCACCCATCCGTGCAGCTTACCCTCACATTTCTACTAGGGTTGTCTGTGTGGTACCTTGTTATCAACAGTCAACATTGCACAAACATGACTATGTTGCAGGAAAAGAAGAATGGAAATGATCAGATATAAACCAAAAATACAAAAAATAAAACAATGAGTGTATATTTTAACTTCTCCAGACACTCCATCAGAGAAGTCTGTGTAGCCATTTTTGGAAAGGACAATTATTGTGGACATACAGAACATACTGAAGTAGAACAGAAATGTATGAAAATATTTAACTGTGTTAATGGTGGTCGAAATACATATTTGGGTTTCTTCTCACATTATAAAAGCCAAGGGATTCATTTCTGAATTTTTTTTACCCCTGTATTTTCCAATATATAGTTCATTGTATAGGTAACAGACTTTTTAAAGATTGAGGTAGATTGAGTATAAACATCCCATTAAGTGATTTATCTGAAATCCCATATTTCTGGTCTAGCATCTAATGGAATAGATAATTTCCAATGGAAGCTCATGCTCTATCAATAAGGAAGTGCTGGTAGAGGAATTTAAAAGGACTCCAGGGCAGATAAAATAGTAATTACATGCGTGGATGCAATATTACTTACAAAGAAAGACATGACTCAGGTGAATAAATCGGCTTCTCTGACTGAACTGTGGTACTGCAGGAAGCTTTGCACTTCTATAGTCATCTTCTTTAGATGAGAAAATCAGGTTATCTATTCTAAACCACCCCTCACTAATTTGGTTCCCTCCAGATATTTTGGGCTTCAACTATCATCAGCCCCAGACAGCACAATGAATGGTTGGGGTGATTGGAGTTATGGTCCATAGCATCTGAAGGACATGAGGTTGTGGAAGGCTGCAAAACATTCCAGTGCTGATAGATAATCAATCATAGCAAGGCTCTCAGTTTAGCTGTGACCCCACCCTATAACGTACTTAGCATAATGGTTAATCCAGCCCTGGTATTAGATCAGTCAAATACTGTTTGATGAAAAGACTGAGGGGGGGACGGGGACTTATTTTTACTACACACACACACACACACTTGCAGGTAGAGAAAGGAAAATTGACCTTAGGTAAGTATGCTTACTTGGCAAGTAACACTGCAATGATTTGGCCTTTTAATCACTTGTGTACAGGGGTTAATGACAGCAAATGGAACTTTTCATTCATTCTGAACCATTTTCTCTCTCTCTCTCCCTCCCTCTCTCTCTCTCTCTATATTACTGATTTAAACTGAGAAAAACATACAAACAGTAACATATCCAGCAATCCAACATTTGATCAGAGGGATAGCATGTTCATTCTGTTACGATTAGTGAATTCCTTATTTAAAAACCTCTCTCTATATTTCTTTCAGTACAACATATCTTTTCATAAATTATCATGTGTTGTCAGAAACCTGTTTACTCTTAGGCTGCAACCCTATACACACTTACCTGGGACTAGGTCCCACAGAGCTCAATGGGGCTTACTTCTGAAGTGCATATATATGTGCAATCATATATATTCACATATATATTGTGTATATATATGATTGCACTGATAATCTTCAGTAGTTTCTGGGTTGCAGCCTTAGTAATGAAAGTTGATTTTGCCATTTGGAATGACACCATTTAAAAAATATGTGTGCATATATAAGAGTTGAGAACTGAGTTGGGAAGAAGCATTTAGTGTAATGAATGTGAATGTTTTAATCACAGTTCAGTGAAAATAGTTGTGCTTGAATTCCACTGAAATCAATGGGACTTGTGAATTTAATTATGCATTTTAGTTTTATATTTAAAGTAGGCAAATAAAGAGGTTAAGAAGTCTCCATTGGGATGGAAAGGAATTCTTTGTAAAGTGAATGTGAAGCTATTGTACATAATTCAGTTAAAGTGAATTGTGTTCATGTTCCATTGAAATAGATGGGGTTTAAGCATTTAATTGTGCACTTTCACTTAGCATCTAACTTTAGTTGCATTGATCTCAATGTCTTCATATTATCAGCTGATTCATTCAGGTGTTGCTGACACTGGATGTATAGATTCTGACGGAAAAAGCCAGAACTTGAACACATTCTGAATAAAATACCAATTCTTAATAAATACATTGCAATGCAATGTAATTTTCTTTAGTCAATTTCCACAGCTTGGCTTTGGCTAGTGAGCTGATCTCCCAAAGAATCATGTCTTTTTGGGTGTGCAAATGAATAATGGGGTAGAGAGTCTTTTGGCTCTATGCCTGTTTCTGCATGAATTCTAAGCTAGCCACATCTGAAAATTGTCAATGTCAGCTATTCAACAACTGGAAAATTTTGTTCTGAAAACTTTGAGGCTTAAAAATCCAACCAAGCAGAAAGTGTTTTATTTTGACCACTTAATTAAAGGATGGAAGTGAGTTTGCTTGCACACTAGTGTATTATTCTGCCAGCACCCTGTCAAGGTGCATTTCAAATGAACCGAAGAAACACAGGATATGGACATTATCCTTGTACTTTTAACTACAATGAACTATTACAATTTGTATGTTGCCCTGGTTTTCATGAAGGATTCATGCCTTTTGTTTCATAATAGAAAAACTCGATCAGCAGCATTGATAGGTTCCATTATTGATATTATTTTCTATAGGAAAGTTAAGACTGCAATCCTATGTATGGAACGCAATTCCCCTTGAGTTCAACGGAACTTACTCCCAAGGAAGTATGTATAGGATTGCAAACTTAAACACCTGCTTAACTCTGTCACGTAGAAACGAATGAGATTTTTTTAAAACCCTGCACAGGGGTGGGAAACTTGTGTCCCTCCAGATATTGGTCTCCAATTCCCATCAGCCCTAACCAGCAAAACCAATGTTGAGGGCTGCTGGGAGTTTTAGGCCAAAATATCTGGAGGGCCACAAGTGCCTTAGCAAAATAATTCTCACATTTGTATTTTCTGTTGTTGACATTGAATGTTTCTAGACTTTCTTTTTTAATCGTACTGTGAAGGTGATTGCTGAGCAATAAAAACTGATTGACCCATAAAAGTTGATAAAATGGATCACACTTATTTTTCTTTTTACAAATGCATCTAGGAAAACAGTGAAAATCCCATACATATGATTCCATATGCGAAAACAGTATCTTTCACTTTGGATCTACCAGGGGCTTGTACCATAGACAAGAAGAACTACACTGAACATCAGCAAAGCATGGAAAGGTAGTACCAACATTTTAGGCAGAGGGAAAATGGAGGAAAATTTTACAAAAGATGAGCCAATAGGAACAATCTCAGTTAGACTGCAATCATCTCTGAATTACACAGGTATAAATGCCAAGGGACATAGTAAGGCTTATGGCTGCACAGGGTTAGGCTGCAAGCCTCCTAAGAGACTTTACAGTGGGATGAGCAACTGAAATGTATACTTTTCCAGGTTCTTCAAAACACATCTTGCTTGTGTAAAGCAACTGATGAGGTATTTATTTGGAAATCAACTCAATGGCCCTTTGGCCCATTTCAGACACAATGCTTAGCGCTATGGGAAGGAACTTCAGCTAGCCTGGAAATGTCTAAATTTGGGGAAACTCCGGCTAATTTAAACTATAGTTTGTTCAAACAAGTCAGGATCAATCCTGCCTTGTTAACAAATTGTAGTTTAAACTAACCAGACCTCTCCCCAGTTTGGGTGTAATGAGAAACTCTGGTTAGTTGAAAAGTAGAAGCGGATGTTTCTGATCTTTTTGCAGCTGTGCCACAGGAGGACTGGGAAAGGGGAAGTACTCACTGTCCCCAGACTCACTGTCACTCATGCACATAATGCCACACCAGGGATAGGCAACCTGATGCCCTCCAGATGTTTTGGACTACATTCCCATACTCCTTTACGACAGGCCACATTTGCTGGGATTAACAGGGTTTGTAGTCCAAAACATCTGGAGGGCACCAGGTCGCCTACACCTGTGCTAAACTATGGTTTAGCATTATGTCCAAACCAGGCCACTGAATTCAATGAGGCTTACTCCCATGTAGCTGTACATATGACGGCAGCCTTAGGATTAGCATGTGTGTATTTCAGTGTTCTGTGAAGAGAAAACTCCCTGGAAAAGACCCTGATGCTGGGAAAGATTGAAGGCAAAAGGAGAAGGGGACGGCAGAGGATGAGATGGCTAGATAGCATCACTGATGCAATGAATATGGACTTGAGCACACTCAGGGAGAGAGCGGAGGACAGGAAGGCCTGGCGTGCCATGGTCCATGGGGTCACGAAGAGTCGGACACGACTGAACGACTGAACAACAACAATTTCAGTGTTCCTTTTCTATAACAAATATCCTTTAGAATCTTCACAGAAATATATGGGACAGCTTGAAACACAGGGATACTGTGGAAATAAGAGGATTAAAGTCCCATCTATCAAATAAAAATATGTGCTGATGGAGTCATTTTAAAAATATGCATTTTAACTTGAGTAGTTTATTATATTTTCAGCTTCAAGGAGACCCTAGTATTAAAAGGGGCACCAGACAAGCTGTAAGAGTAAATGTGGCAAAGACTCGGTTAAAACAGTTCTGTAGAATGAAAGTGTATTAGAGAATGATAAATACACATGCAGAGTTTACACACCGTGTCTTTAGGGTGGCCCAATAAGTAGAAATATGGGGAGCCATGCTTGTCACTTTTCATGCACATGGAGAGGCTGGAAGGTACCATTCCTAAAGGAAGGGGAGGAACAGCCTAGGACCAATCATTAGAATTAACAGAACCAGTGACATCAAGACACATTATTATTATTATTATTATTATTATTAAACAGCAAAGAATTCTTAGATTATTAGAACAGCTGAGTAAGATGTTTATAAGTAACAGCCAACTTCATTTTCTAATAGAGATCAGACAAAGAGGCATGCAGACAGTTAATATTAGTGAAATAATTAATTATGCTAGAGGCATGTTTGAGAAGCACATTCTAGAGAAATGTGGGACAATTTTTTTTTTCTTTTTGAAAATACTTTTTATTTTATTTTTGTCTTTACAAATGAAATAAACAATACCAACAACCTAATTGGTAGCTACAATTTCCCAATTGTACAGTTGGGAAATTGTAGAAATGTGGGACAAATCTTGAGGTGCTCTCAAAAGTCAGAACTTTTAGAAACATTTTAAAATGTAGCCTGAAACCAATTTGCTCATGTGAACAAGTAACGGTTCTGTCCTTTATAAGGTCAAAACAGGATGGAAACCTAAAGTACACTTGAGTTCAGCAAGACTGAATCCGCAATTGCGGTGCAGCGTGCGTTTCAATGGCATTTTGGCAAAGCGAAAGAGCATTTGTCGATGGTATCGAGAATTTGAGGAAACTGGCTGTTTATGTAAGGGGCAAGAGGCACAGGGCAAGAGAACATGCAACTGGTATGGCCTCATGATTAAACGTCGCCTTATCACACGCCAGACAGTCGTATGAGGGATCGCAAGTTCTCAGCTGGCATGACGAGTGGACTTGCGCAGACTACGCTGAAAACTCTCTTGAATTCTTCTCACATTTTCTTCTGAAGTGCGTGGCCACCCTGTGCTCTTCCCCTTACATAAACAGCCTGTTTCCTCAAATTGTCGGTACCAACGACGAATGCTCTTTGGCATTGGCGGATCAATGCCAAAACACCGTTGAAATGCACACTGCACTGCCACTGTGGATTCAGTCTTGCTGAACTGCAGAACGCAAAATGCCTTGTGTTGCGGGGTCGCCATCTTGCGAATGAATGAGGCTAGGGGCTGTTTGTGTGCTGAGAGAGGCATCTAGCGGTAATAATTTGAAACTCTATGCCCCACCCTTTCAAGTGGTAAGAGTTTCATTCATGGGCGGTTCGTGGTTGCAGAGATATAGCGATTTCAAATCGGGTCCATCTTTTTGAAACACCCTGTACATCTTTCATACAACAGGTTTCGAAACAGACATCTATATAAACTAAATAATGGTTTGCATGGAGTGTATAGTGCAATAATATGGACATTTTGTGTGGATACACATTTAACTGTATTGTACTGTATTTTATTCTTTTAGCTGTTTGTAATCCACCCAGAGAATGCTCATTATTAGGTGGATAATAATAAATAAACAAACAAACAAATCATGGGTTCAGTAGTCAATTTACACTAATTCTTTCTATACATCTTTTGCATGACCCATGGGAAGAACATATGTTTTCTAAGTAAAGAATTACTTTCATATCTGTCAGTAAAACAATATTAAGGACTGAAAAATTCTGAAAGATCACTTAATTCAGCATTGTACTGTCAAGACAGGATTCACTGCACCTTACCCACTCCTGACATGTATGTACTCAGATTCTTTAAAAACCCACAACTTCCCTAATCAACTTGTTCTGCTCGCTGCTTTGATTCTCAGAAGCTTTTCTGAGGTCCAAATCACACATTATGTCTTGACATGGAAAAGGCATCATCCAGGTGACTTTTCACACTTCAGTTTTGCATGGTATGTTGCTGGAAAATGGGTGGTGGTGACAGATGGCATTTACTGCAGAAAGGGAAGTCTACTTTTCATTGGTTTGCTCCATTATGAAAATGAGGATGCTCTAAAAAAATTATATTCACTGCAGAAATAGACTTCAGTGAGGGCACTTTTTGCTCTTTATGACAGCCTTTTAGTTAGAAGCCTTTTTACTTTCCTTATGACAGAACATGCCTTGTGACATCTTTCCTAAATGTGACTTTGTACAGCTGGAGAACATCATAAGGCCCTGGGAATGCATACATTCCTCAGACACATTTTTATGAGCTGTTCTCTCCCTGCTCCCCACACCTGAGCAAATTACCTTGGATATGGGCTTCAGAACTGTTCGTTGTACCCCGCAGAGTGTTTTTTTAAATGCATTTATTCTTACTGGCTCTCCCTCCCCCTTCGTTTAAATGTAAACATGCTAGAAAAATGCATGCCATTTTCGCTGGACATTGAACATCAGTTCACTGAACATCCCTGGACACTGAATATTTTATTTGGCTAGTTCCTGATCAAGCCTAAGCGCCTTAAATTAGGGCATTTCACAATGCAGGGCATCTCAGAAGCTTCCACATTAGCTGGGAAATTGAACTACCTTCTGAAAAATGAGATAAAGATTCAGTTGGGGAAGTCAGCTGCTGAAATGAAAGGAAATGAAATTTTAGGAGCCAGAAATTAAATCTTTGAAATGCCATGTTGAATCCTAAGTGCATCTTGGCAAACTGGGAGGTAAGCAGCCATTTCAAAGTGAGGTGAGGCAACTATTAAATGGCCTTGATTATGCTTCTACGCTGAAAGTAGAGCTTATTCCCATTAAAAAAATTCTGAAAGGATCCTTGCAGGCTGCCAGGTGATATGCCTTGGTTTAGGTCTTTGGGGTTTTGTTTTAGATCTAAGGACCAGCTCACATACTGACCAGTGGATCCTCTATGCACTGAGGGTCATTCTAATCTCATGTGCACCTTTCTCTAGGTATGTGCCATTAACGTATGGTGTGCGCATAAACTGCACATATATACATGTGCACTCAATTTGCCAAATTGCCTCCTTTAGAGGGGGGAAAAATCACATGAATTGGGTATATATGCACATATATAGTGAGCCTAGTAGTTCATATATTTAAAGATGCCTTGCCCTTTCTCTAGTTATTTGTTTTGAAGCAATTTGTCATAATGTTGATGTGTATTTTTTTTTACCTGAAGGAGAGTGTTCATTCTTCCTTGTGAAGATTTTAGTTCCTCTAGCCAATATTATCCTCAGTTGTGAGGCTTGGGAGATTTGGGGTGGAAATGCAACATCTAGCTATTAGCTGGTGCATCCTTCTGTGAAGGCAGCTTTACCCCCAGAGCATTAATCATCCCTCTTTCTCCCAGAGAGATACCCTGTTCAAATTCATGAACAACAGGGGATGTTCAGATTTAGGAGGCTTATTCCCCCTCTCTGCATTAGTAATCTTTGATTTCTTTCTACACAAATTCTGCACCCCCAGAGACAACACAAAGATTACATTCATTGTACTCTGTTTACATAAAATGTCCTTCTCAGCCTATAATCTCCAAGGAATTTCAGAGTTCTTTATGATAGCTAAAGTGCACTTTGATATAAAGTTTGGAAATCAAGGTGCAACTTTTAAAACGATCCCATGAACAAATGCATATGGGGAAAGTTACATCTGGATTGTTAGCTATCCAGCATTTGAAGGGATGAATCCGTGAGCAAGATTTTTCAAATAACTTAGAATCCTTTACCCCTGGAGTAATGTGGAAAACTCATTATGAACTTGTGCAGTTATTAAGATCTTTAGAGAGGCCCTCTTGAGGACACCATTGTCCACAGAAGCCTGTTTGTTGGGCATATGTGAAAGGGCTTGTAATTCTCAAACTATGGAATGCACTCCCACAAGAACTACAATTGGCCCGCACTCTCTTGGCTTTTAAAAAGGGTGTGAAGATACATCTTTTTATCTAGCCTTTAAATTATGCAGTTATTTTAATGTTTTACCATTTTTAATGTTCTTTTTGTTATGTTAAGGTTTTATTTTTTAAACTGTTGTTCTCCACCTTAATGGCTTTTTAACAAATTAGGCAGTGTAAAATGTTTAAAATTAAACAAACAAACCAATTCTAACATCATATATCACATATGTCAAGCTCCATCAGGAAATCCATCATCTGCTCTGAGCAACAGCTCTGGCAAGAAGGCACACCATGAGAAAGGCAGCTGGATCACACTGGGGACTAGAGAAGGTTCAGGACGTTGGACAGCAGAGCTAAAGAACTGACATGTTACTCCAACAGTAACAAGAGCAATTGGCAGGGTTTTATAGTCAGGTGGTGGGAGAGTCTTTCCTAAGCTCCACCCCCTCAACTGCTGCATCTGGCTGTTAAAGGTCCAGCAGCCTTTTCCTACAGATGTTGGCATCTTCTGGGGAGTGGAAGTTGGAGGAGCCAGTTGGGGCTCAAGACCTCCCTGTTCACTAGAAGAGTCCAAGGTCCACTCCTCAGAGTCAGGGGCAGTGGCAACCCATGGGGGTTGCATGAATAGCACATGGGATCGAAGGCTGTGGGCCCCAGTTCAGAAGGACCAGGGACTGGTTCTGGTGCCTCCCCAGAGTCACTGTCACTGGAGGCTTCAGTCTCTGAGGGCATGACACCATATCCATTTCAATCAGGCTTCAGTCCTAGGCATGGGACAGAAATGGCCTTGGTCGCCATGATAGATCATATGAGGAGGGCTCTGGATAGGGGCGAATGCTCCTTCCTTGTTTTCCTTGACCTCTCAGTGGCTTTTGATACCATTGACCACGGTATCCTCCTGGACCGCCTGGAGGGGTTGGGCATTGGAGACACCGTATTATGGTGGTTCCGGTCCTTCCTCTCCGGCAAGTACCAGAGGGTAGCACTGAGAGAGAAGGTTTCAGACCCGTGGCCGCTCACTTGTGGGGTGCCACAGGGTTCCATCCTCTCCCCGATGCTATTAATCACATATTAACATCTATGGGGGCTATCATCAGGAGGTTTGGGGTGCGGTGTCATTGATATGTGGATGACATGCAGCTCTACCTCTTGTTCAATATATTCAGCAAGGTTGGCCATAGAATCCCTGTCCAAATGTCTGGAGACAGTGAGTGGCTGGATGGGGAGGATTAAGCTGAAGCTGAACCCTGACAAGACCGAGGTACTTTTGGTGGGAGACAAGAGGAGGTTGGGGGATGTTGACCTGGTGTTGAATGGGGTATGGCTACCTTTGAAAGATCAGGTCCGCAGCCTGGGGGTCATTTTAGATTCCCAGCTGTCCATGGAGGCTCAGGTGTCAGCTGTGAGCTGGACAGCACTGTACCAACTCTATCTGATACGGCGGCTGCACCTCTACCTTCCCGACCAGCTGCTCCCATTGGTAGTACATGCCCTGGTCTCCTCTAGTCTAGACTACTGTAATGCACTCTACATGGGGTTACCCTTGAAGATGGTTCAGAAGCTGCAGCTGGTACAGAATGCGGTGGCTCACCTGATTAAAGGCAGCTGCTGGCGTGATCACATCAGTCTGGTGCTGAAGGAGTTGCACTGGTTACCAGTTGTTTTCCGGGCCAAATTCAAGGTGTTGGTTTTGACCTTTAAAACCCTATATGGTTACGGCCCAGCCTATCTTAAGGAGCGCCTCCAGCAACACCAGACAGGCTGCTCAACAAGATCAGGCTCAGATGGCCTTCTCTCTGTCCCATCAGCCAGGACAGCTACGCTGGTGAGGACAAGGGAGAGGGCCTTCTCTGTGGTGGCCCCCACTCTGTGGAACTCCCTCCCTAGGGAACTCCGCCATGCCCCCTCTTTAATGAGCTTCCGCCACGCACTGAAAATGTGGTTATTCAGGCAGGCATTTGGGGTGGGTTAGGGTATTTTTAGAAATATGATGTTTTAATGTAGAATTTTATTGTTTTTAAACTGTTACAATGCTGTACATTGCCCAGAGTGGCCGGGTGACTGGCCAGATGGGCAATCGAGAAAATAAATAAATAAATAAATGCACTTACCATTTCACTTTAAAAGGCTTGTATCTAATGTCAGTCCTACTCATAGTAGACCTACTGAAATTAATGGGACTTAAGTTAAACTAACATTGGATACTAGCCAAATGGCAGTATTCAACACTGCCATTCTGCTCACACAATCAGTGTAGTGCTAGCTATGGGAAATTGACAGGAAACCCATAGCACCACCTTACACTATTGGCGCAGCACTACAGGTGACTTATGCTAGTGCTACGTCAGTTGCATAAGTGATGCAGCAGCATTAGATACTACCCTAAGTCTCCCTCCCTGTAATTATCAAATGTTAAGAAATTAGTCCTTAAAGCAATGAAATGATCTAAAAACAAGAACAACTTCACTGCTGGCTCTATTTGAATTTGCTGTTGGGATCTAAAGGTGATGTGTAAGGTTCTACTCACGCATTTGGACTTTTCAGTTCTGCCCTTGCAATGTGTGGGGCCCCTCCAGAGTGGTACCCAGGAGGTATGATAGGCTGCATCACAAACTAAATACAGCTCCTTCCTGATGTATAGTGGAAGCACTTTCTCATTGTGCAAAAGGAGGGTTGTATCTTGGCCACTATTTGCAGGCCATCCACCAGGTGGGCTCCTTGTATACATGGGAATATTTAATGCTCACACAGAGGAGTTTCTCCTCCTCTTTTTAGGGTTTTTCTGCTACCATTGTTTAAATTATAATCAAGGAAGCATAAATGGGGCCTTACCCATTCATTGCAATAGCTTGACTAGATTCATATACAATGCTAACCCATGGTATGGGCTGTTGATTCTGGGTGCCATGGTTGTTGTGGGTTATTCATGGGTTGTTAACCACAAACAACCCAGGAAACAGAACCTATAGTTTGTTGTTGGGTTGTGAACTCTGGGTTGTTTAAACCATGGGTTGTCATTATGTGTGAACTGTGGGTTGTTCATGGTGTTGTTTTTCCAGGCTAGAGTGGTAAAAAAAAAAACCCAGCCACTCTGCATGCCAGTATTACAGTAGCACAAAGGTATTTGGAATACAGGGAGAGAGTGAGTGAAGAAGGAGGGAAACAATGCAGGGATTAAGAAAACAAACCATGGTTGGTTCTATCATCTGCCAGACAAACCCTGGGTAGGGCAACAAAACATGGGTTAAATAAGTCATGGGTTAGGGCAATGTGCAAACCAGGCCATTGGGTATTCCATGCATTCAAAGGGATGCATATGAAGAATTGCTTCCTTCACTAAGGGCGCAATTCTATGGCCACTAGACAGCATCTAGACGGCCATAGGATTCTTCAGTCTTGGGGAACCGAGCTCGGAGCCAGTGCTCTGAGTTTGGTTCCCAGAAGTCTGACTCTCTGCTCCCCTGCTGCCTTGTAGGAGGTCGTCCCCAGCTCCATGTTCAGAAGAGCAGCACAGAGCGGCTGAAAAGGGGGCATTCCTGGGGGCAGGGAGGGGACCACGGAAACACTGTTATGATGCTTCCTATGCACTGTCTGGCTGCTCCCCCCCCCCCCCCGCTCTGAGGTGCCCTGGTTGGACAGCCGAAATTGGCTGTCTAGCAGCAAATGCAGGGTGGCTGGAGTGCAGAGGAGAAGAGAGGAGAGGAGAGGCTGCCAACTATCCCCATAGGATTGCACCCTAAAGAACACGAACTGCAAAATTCAGTTTAACCCATGCCCAGTGCCCCTGTCCGTCTGTCTGTCTGTCTGTCTGTCTGTCTGTCTATCTATGTTTCTATCCTATCTATCTATCTATCTATCTATCTATCATCTATCTATCTATCTATCTATCTATCTATCTATCTATCTATCTAATCACATTTCTATACCGCCCAATAGCTGAAACTCTCTGGGCGGGTCACAAAAATTAAAACCACAAGTACAGCATAAAACAATATAAACTATAAAAGCTTAAAACTACAACGTAAAGGTAGAACCAGAATAAAACCTAGCAGCAATGCGGAGATTTAAAATACAGAGTTAAAACAGCAGAGTTAAAAGACTAGAATGCTAAAATACTAACATGCTGAGAAAATAAAAAGCTCTTCACTTGGTGCCGAAAGGAGTACAGTGTAGGCTCTGGGCAAACAAGTGCAACTTTTAGCATGCATTTCTGCATGGATTCACAAAGATGCCAGGCATTTATTTACTTATTTTAACTACCCAAATATGCTAATATTCCCATATCTCAACATCTTTGCATATGTGGGGCATGTTATACATAATCTCTTTTTTGTGATTTGTATTCTGATCCCAGGAAAACATTTTTTTATATTTCTTAAAAAGGAATGCCTGATAGACTCCTGCCTGAGCAAATGAATAAATTACATGTGGATAGGGATTTTTGTGTAACTAACTAAGGATATTTGTTTGCTATTGCTGACAAAAAGCATAGAATAAATATTCTAAAACATTTTGTTGTACATTTGTTGTACAAATCAATTTATTTGATCAGTTTGTTTAATTTATTGTGCTCCTTGATAAAATTGTAAAAACCTATGGTTATATATAATATAATAGATGGACTTAATGCCCTAACTCACATCTCTTTTTCTTTACACTCCACCTGCCTTCACAGCAGCTAGTTTTGCTCAAGGATATTTCTCCCAGCAAATTTTCACTCCTCAGTTCTTCCCTTCACCTCCTACTTATGAATGTCCTCTACCTGGAAAAATACTTAATGTACTATCTAGCCATAGGTAGGTGAATCAGGGCCTTTTAGAATAGTGGATTAGAGAGGGAAAAGCATTGAGGAAGTGTTCTAGCCTACCATGTAGTAATTTAGTTATGGCCCTAAATACTTTTTAGGGAAGTTGTTGAAATCTCTTTAACTGGAGATTATTTTTTGGAAGTGTTTGGATATTGATCATGAATGGTCCTAGGTCCAAATTCAGAATGCATTCTTTTCTTTTTTTTGGGCAAATGTGGTATGAATTCTCAAGTTGGAAAATCTGAGAAAATGCAGTGAGGTTTAACTCACTGATGGTCCCACGTAATTTCAAACTGGCATTGGAACTCAGAATTTCAAAAGTCTATGATCAATTAGACATACAATGTCTAATGTTGCACGCATCACCTTCTTTTGTATAATGAATCAACCAGGAGAGAGTTGGAGTCAAGATCTCTAGTCAACACTTGCACTTGCCAAGCAAAGTATTTGTCTTAGGGTGCAATCCTATAGGTTGATACTCATAGCCTGAACTCAGAGGCTTACAAGAATCCTATTCAGAGAGAGAGGTGCCTCACACCTGCCTCTCTGCATTTTAGCTAGACGGGTGATTTTTGCCCACCTAATGGAGGCTTCGGGGAGGGGGAGGGAAGGAGGCTGAAGCAGCCATAGGAAAGATCATAGGAATGCTGTCCTAGTCTTCTCCCCTCCCCCAGGAATGCCTGCTTCTCCCTGTCTCTGCACTCCATTTTATGAGTGTGGAGAAGTGGCAGGGGTGGTTCTCTCCACGCTGGCTACGCTGGGGCGGGGGTGGGGAGTGCTGTTTCCTGGCTCGGGTCGGAGCCAGGGAACCAAAAAATCCTATGCCCCCAGATGCTGTCCAGGGGACATAGGATTGCTCCCTCCATGTTGCTTAAAAGTAAACAAATACTACATGTCTTTAAAGGACTCTAATGAGCATTATTTAGACTCCTATTTTTCCACATAATAGGTACAAAAAAGAATGTGAACATAAGAGTTTGCTGCAGTTCTGAAAAAAACAAAACCAAGTTGTTTTTGTTCAGAACAGGGTTCTGATTTCCTAATTGCACCTTGGGAATATTCCCTAAATTAAAAATATTAAGAAATAACGTAAAAGAACACCTGTGTTTATCCCTTCCATGTGCACAGAGCTACATAAGGGGTACACATAATGGATGGATCATGTCCCATATAGGACATAACAAAAAGGCTCCCAAGTTCCAATTGAGTATTTTTATCCCCATACATTCACATAGGAAAGCCAAAAATAAAAATGACTTCTTGATGGTTATATTGGGAAAAACATACACGGCTGGTCATATTATGCCATATTATACTTATTCTTATTATTATACTTGTCATCATCATCTGTACTCCTCCCTTTACTCCCCATCAGGCTCCCCAAAAACTTACAGTTTTTTCAATCAAACAGTTAAAAGCTCATTAAAACTACTTTGATGAAATCAGTACCCGCACCCTCCACAATAAAACTGCTGTATCAGCAGCAAAAATGCCAACTAACTCAAAATAATCATCAACAGAAAAAGCAATATTTACACTATGGAAATCTCTTGTGATGAAAATATTTGCAAATATTTTATTCTTATTATGGCTAACAATTGAATTATATCTCCTCAACATATTTATGCAACGCTGCTCGTGAAAAAGTAAAGTAAAAAATCAGTCACGAGATGCTCCTTAAGAGTTTATCACACATCTCTTCCCCTGTTACAGACTACAAGCATCGTTTGTGATGAGGCTTTTGGGGCCAGTATAGTTGAACGCAATGCAAGTGTACCTCTGTTGCAGATATGTATCTACGAAAGGCATGCAACCATTTAAGTAAACATGGTAGCATGTACTTCAATAGGGACACTGTACTGATTTGGCACATTTGCAATTGATGTATAGCACTGAATGGGTTGCATCCAACTGTATCCATCTGCCAGCGCAATGAATACCACTGGCGGAATGGATTCCCCCTCCCCCCCTGCAGTCCCTGGATGCCCCCCAGAGCAGATCTGGAGGGGGTGCAGGGGGAGGGAGAGGAAGGGGAAGTTCTGTTGCCTGAGCAGAAGTCTGTTCGTATGACATTGGTTGGAACCCAAACCATGTAATTTCAATCATAAGAGAGCCACAGATTGATAATAATAACAATGAAAAATGAAAACCCACCATATTCTGGGACCTGTCCGGTTCCACGTTTCAATAGCAACCGCACTCTCCTG
Organism: Heloderma suspectum; assembly: GCF_057233095.1. Classification (NCBI taxonomy): domain Eukaryota; kingdom Metazoa; phylum Chordata; class Lepidosauria; order Squamata; family Helodermatidae; genus Heloderma; species Heloderma suspectum. The sequence continues at coordinate 107,052,415 of NC_139464.1, forward strand.
CCGCCAGATTTGATGAGTTCTATTGCTCTGGCATGTGTCATTTCCCTTGTGGTTTCCCCGTTAATTTCAATTATTTGATCCCCCACCTGCCGGGGGGAAAAAAAGACACTGTCAGAGAAATGTCAAAGGAACATTTACTTCTACACACACACACACACACACACACACAGATGTGCATAATATGTAATTCATATGTATTTGTCTTCATGCATCTGGATTGCCCCAGATACCTCAATTAAAATCTCCTCCTGCCTTGAGGTAGTACTGAATTGAAGTGGAGGGGAACACCACGGTCGGTCATATCCGAGGCTCCTTTCCTTGCCTCCCTGACATGTTTACTTCACACTGTAACTGGTGCAGACACTTCGGACACAAGGAACAGAACCATTCTCCAGCTTTTGGGAATGTTGAAGGTGCACAGCAGAGGGAAGAAGCTGGGTCTCCTCTCTGTTCAGAGGTGGTTTCATCCATGTATTCTACAACAGTGGGCCAGTTTGCCCAAGGAGCATGGCCAGTACAGTCTTAATCTGAGGGCACCACTTCATTACTTTTAAGTCTTCACATGTACCTGGACAAGATATGCAATAAAAGTAAAGAAAAAAACCCCAGGGCAAAATCTCAGCAACGTTAGCACATTTAACTGCATTGAGTGGGGGGAGTTACATATGTACTCAGTTTTCTTCTGTTCTCATGTTCAGTGAGCACGAAGAGTGCTTACCATTGGCCAGACTGAATCCCATTTCCTTTAAAAATGCAAATCCTAGTTTTCAGTTTAGCAGAGAGGGGCTTGGCTACACTAGTCTTACATCCTGCTGTATCTTTACTATATGTTAATGTGTCTTTTATGAATTGTTGTAAACTGCACAGAGAGCTTCAGCTGTGGAGTGGTATAGAAATGAAATGAAATAAATAATCCCACTGATGGACAAATCATATATACACACACACAACCCCAAACAAACCACAACTCCCAAACTATGGATCTCAATCAGAGAAATATTCTAGACTAGCCCTGTCCTTGATATGCTCGTTCTCTACATGCAGTGAATTTTTAATTTTTTAAAAAATGTAATCCCCATCCTGAAATCTGCTGGTATAGTCCCAGGAGGACATTTTACTGACCATAAGAACCTAAGAAGAGCTCTGCTGGATCAGACCAAAGGCCTATCTCATCTAGCCTTCTGTTCCCACAGTGTCCAAACAGATGTTTCTGGGAAGCCCATAAGTAGAACATGAATGCAATAGCACCCACACATTCATATTCCCCAGGGCCTGGTATTCAGAGGCATCCTGGCTGCAATACTGGAGGTAATATATAAGCCCTTGACAGCTTTTTTCTCCATGAATTTGTCCAATCCCTTCTAAAGCCATCTAAATTGACAGCCATCACTCCATCTTGTGGCAGAGAATTCCCAGTTTGACTCTGTATTGTGCGATGAAGTACTTCCTTTTGCCTGTCCTGAGATGTTAACCAGCCCTTACACAAATGTGTGAAATCATCACTAGCCAAAATGCCCCTTGCAGTAGTGCTAGGTGAGCAAAGAGGTCTGCCTCATCCTCTGTCAGTATCTTAGCTTAATGGTGTTCAATCTGTCATCAACACAGCATTATTGAGACTGAGCACAGTTTTTAATCTCCCGCTAGTGATGCAGAGCGGTGGAGGGAGTTCCTAATTTCTACTGATTGTAACATTTTTACACTATGCACAGTGTAGCCCATTTTGTGGTGGCAGCAAAAAAAAAAAAAAAAAAGGAAGGAAGGAAGGAAGGAAGGAAGGAAGGAAGGAAGGAAAAGCAGAAATTGGGCAAATGTAATTAGGCAAATTTAACAGCAATTGGGCTGTTAATTGTTCAGCCGATCCTTTGGCCTAATGTTTTAATGTGTACTGAATTCAATAATCTTCCCTGCTGGTGGCTTCAGTGTTTTGTTGTAATGGTCTATGACGAAATGCAATAGAAGTGATTTGATTGTAAAATACTTCTTATCTATACTTGATAAGTGATGAAGTGCTATATCATGCAGCAGATGAAGTAATTCAGGGATGTCTCTGGTAGTACCAAAGCTTCAGCATCCAACCACCAATTACATATACCTGTTATAGCAATAGATGCACCTTGATATATTAGTACAGTGTTCATCATTTTGACAGTTGATGCGTGTGTGTGTGTGACCTGCATCTACACACAGACACTCTGTACTCCCCCATGGGAGTTGGCGAAAGCCAGGCCACTTTGTTTCAGGAGTTGTGGGCAGATGTTGCCTTTGTGCAGTTTTTCCCCATTCTGAAAGGTTGAAATGCCTTTCCTAAGGCGTAGTTACTGGTATCAAATAGGGTGGTGCTTTTGGCCCCACCTACAACTGGAATGTGGCTCCTGAGAGCTTCTCCAAAATTGAATTCTGCCCTTGGGTTGGAAAAAGTTCAACATCCCTGACTTAAGGGATGGGTGAGCAGCCTGGTGCTCACTTAAAAATCAACTGGGCCCTTTGAGCATTTGTTGAACCTTTGAAGACCCTTGAGGAGAGTTTGAAACTTTTCAGATGAAAGCTTGAGGGAGCCAATTGATGGACTCTGATATCTGCTACCCCATGCACCCCTCACCTTGGGGAAGGGGTGGGATTGCATCATTGGATAGAAATGAATGTTCTCACTGGCTGCAAACAATGTTCACAGGATCAGTTCCTACTGGGGATCTGGCAGCAAAAGATCTCCGGTGTCACTTTTCTGAAGCAGGGTACCAGAGCCTTCTCCTGTCTGCTAGCCTTTCCCCAAGGTGAGTTTTTTTTCCCATGGAGGTGGGGGACTTGGTAGCAGGTGGAAGACTAGGGGGTACAAGCAGAAGTGAGGTAGGTGAGCTGCTCAAGGTGGGATGTGCCTGCCTTGATTCTGCTTGTAATGACTTTGGTGGGGTGCCTGCATAGTCAAACACCCCTGCTTTGAATTTTCACCTCATCCATAATTCACTTATGGAAAACAAAAAGGAACACTTTTGGGTGTGCCTGTATGCCTAATGTCACTGCAGGTGTCACTGCACGCACACGCGCGCACACACATCTATCTATCTATCTATCTATCTATCTATCTATCTATCTATCTATCTATCTATCTATCATCTATTTATCTGGATTCCATCTCTCTCTAAACCATTTAATGAAGGAAGATGTCATTACAATGGACTTATCTCCCTCCTTTTTCTTTTGTTTACTTCAACATAATACATTCCTAGCAAAGTCACAAACAGCTTCCCTTATGCCAAAAGCACACCCTTTATTCATGACCGCAAGTGTTGCCTCTCTTGCCTCTTCCCAAGAACAAGTATCTTCATTTTTCCAACATGCTGTACAGTTAAGGACAATGTCACACAATGGCTCCCTAAACCCCACAGTTGTCTGTTTTTCTGCCTACTGATGGGTCAGGGGTTATCACCCACATGTGCAAATGAATGTGGAATCAGGAAGAAGTGTGGCATCAACAGAACAACAGGCCACTTGTCAATATTTTCCAGCTAAAGGAAATGGCAATTTGTTTTGCTGGGACAGTCAATCACTGGCACAGTGAATGACAGATAACTTAGGTGGGATTTTTTTAAAAATAAGGTAAATCTGCTGGAAAGGAGGACACATGGCTGAGCAGATTAAATAACCACATTTATCAACACCAGAGCAACACACCTGCTGTACAATAGCTCAGCATGGGGACAGTTTTCTCTGCAAGCACAAAGAGAATTCTCACTATAGGACGCAACTGGGTACTGGCCCATAGACAAGTCATTTTAGTAGTCAAGGTGCTCTCTTACAAAAATAAAGTTTACAACACAGGAAAGCCACATGAAGACTTTACTGCTGGGCATTGATCTTGACCCATATTGAAAAGCAATTGCTTTTGCACGGTCTCCCACAAGAGCTTGAAAGAGTTCCAGCTTGCTGTGAATATTGTGAACTATTCTATACCAGTTCAATACTTACGGCCCACCCATGGAAGCCACTGGAAATTGCTTCTGTGAGGTGGTGTTTTATGCCAGTGCTAGTTCTACATTTTTGGAGTCCTGGGGCAAGATGCCCTCAGTGGGAACCCCTTCCTGAGTGGGCCCACTTCCTCCTCAGTGCCGTCACTGATATCCATTCCCTTGCCCTCTCCTCTAGGTCCAATGCCCAGAGAGAGGGAGAGGGGGCAAGACAAGCGGAGGCTGCTGCTCCTTCTCCTTGCTCTCTGTGCTGCTTGCATGCTTGAAGAGGGCAAGTGAACAGGCCACAAGCAGCAGCAGCAGCGGGACCAGGGAGCTCTGGGGGTCTGCTCTGGTGTGAGCCTCTGCAGGTGCCTGAAAATGCTAACCTCAGTCTGTTCCATGCCTCGTTTCCATGCGCTTTGCCCTAAACACGTGCAGACACTGTGCCAGTGCTAGAAGGAACCAGATATTGCTGCTGGGAAATTCATTCCCCCATAGCAATTGTGAGGACTGCAGCTAAGCTCTGAGGGAACAGGGAAGTTTGAGGTGGTGCTGGCAAATTATGTCTGTGCCCCTGCTAATAAACATGTTCGGGAAAGGCACCTAAAGGAGTCCCATTCCTACTGACCCTGTGCTTTTGGGGGTGGGAACAGCAGTGAAAACTGAGCAGATAAACAACCAACGCAAGGAGGAGGCCGAGAGGAGTGGTAGCTTGTAATTGTATTTGATCATACCCCCATCAGCTTCTGCTCTTCCCCCTTTTCATGGCTCACGCTCCCACCCTATCCCTCCGTGCAAGTGGGTGCCAATGAGGGGAAGCTGCTGCCAGGACAGAACAGAGCGGATGGGGGAGCAGGGAAGTTGGCAGTGCTGCTGCTGGAAGGGGAGAGGGGAGAGGTGTGAAAAAGAACAGCAGAAATGTCCAAATAGAAGGCAGGGCAAGTGGGCAAGAGAGCAGGGAAAACCCAGCGATGTCCTGGCTGGAGGTACAGCAGGCAGCAGTTGAGGTGGAGATGCACATTTTGCCACTGTCCCACACTGGTCCTGATCCACTGCCTGAAGAAAGGGATTCACCTTGCCTCATGGAACAACTGGCTCTGGGGGCAAGGTGGCTGAGGACCTAAGGGGATATTTAGGGTGGCTTGAACATTACCTGGGGACAGCATGACAGGGCATTCATGCAGACGCCCTAACATTCAGCAGATAATTTACTTGGGGGATGATGTGCCTAGTGCTGGGCTGGTTCTCTCCCCTCCCCCACCCCACCCCCAAAGGGGAGGATTTCTGTGACTTCCTCACACACACAAGAGTTACAGCACTTTCAGGTGGGGGAGTACTTACTATTAGACAAGTACTTACTCTTAGTTGAGGTGGCTACTGGTCTTTCTCCATTTTCTTGTGTTTTTTCGAGTTACTTTACCAAGGCAAGTCACAGCTTGGCAGCTGTGTGTTTTAAAATGGGAGCCTCAGTTTCCCCTGGCCTCAACATTTTCCATATGATGCCCCTTGGAACGTGGTCATGTATCAGTGTTCCCAGGGGCATTTGAAACTCCAATTTTAAAGTGTGTGGCAGCATAGCTGCCAAGATACAGCTGACCTTTGTAAATTAAGTTTTTAGAAAAATGACCAAAAAAGAGAAGAAAGATCACCCAGCCACTTTGTCTTATAGAAAGAACCCACCCACCTGAACTTCACTCCAACATTTACTCCCTTTCCTGAACATTCGTCTCCTCTCCTGATCTTTAGGAGGGGTTTTGGCCTCTAAAATTTGGCTGGGCCAAACATTCAGCCCAGCCCTAATTGATTAATGTGCGCAGCTGCTTGTAGTCAATAGAAAATAGATAAAATATAGTGTTTCTGCAGAATGAAGTGAAGTTCTTCATAGTACTCACAAATCATTTGCATTTCTTCGATGCAATTGTACGTTACATCTTAATTACACTTTTCTTTTACACTTAGGAATGCAGGGGAGTGCATCGCTTAAAAGAAAGAGTCATTGCAGTTCAGATTAATTCAGATTCACCAGCCATGCACTAGAACAACTGAGCTATGAAATTGGGTGGCCTGTTTTGTGACAATAATGAGGAGATAATATTCCTAGGGAACATCTAAGTGACACTATTATTGATAGGTTAATTACAAATAAAAGTGTAAAGCTTTTAAAAACCATTAAAATAAAGAGACTTGGATGGATGCAGCATTTATACATACTTTAAAAAACCTTCCATTTAGCAGGCTAATCATTAATACCCTTCCTATCATACTTCTCCCAATAAGATCAGGAAATGTCTATTGATCTTTTGTGCATGGGCATATCAGGTCTTCCCAGACAAGCATGTTTATGTCGATTCTTCAGAACTCTAGATTCCTGGATGCCCTTAAGGGCGCAATCCTATCAAGATAGGTAGCTGCCTCTGAACTCGGAGGTGGCCACCTGTCCTAAGCAAGGCAGGAGAGTCATGGGGGGGATTATTCCCTCTGTGCCTTTTCTGCCCTGCTATTTTCCACTAGACAGCCGTTTTCGGTTGTTTAGCCGTGGGAGGCCGACTGGGAGATGTGTCATATGTGCAGCTCCGCTCTCCCTACCCCGGAACTCCCCTTTTCAGTCGCTCTGCATTCCTCTTGCGAGCGAGGAGGATGAGGCTTCTCCACGCTGCCTTGGAGGCAGCGCGGGCGTTGGGTGAGGTCGGTTTTCTGGGAACCAACCTCGGAGCCTGCGCTTCCCGGAAAAGAGCATATCCTATGGCCTTCTAGACAGTGTCTAGTGGCCATAGAATTGCTCCCTCCATCACATTTACACCGCAGTCCTCCCAGGGTTCTCGTTTGGCACTATGTGAGAAACATGGGAAGCATTATTCAAATAAACAGGTACGATGTGAAACAGAAAGGTCCTGTAATGACACTGTACTAATCATGCAGGCAGCATAGTCTGTGGAGGCCTGCTGTTATTATTATTCTCTTGCAGACTGTGTGATATATTGTGTTGCATATCAGTGTGGACTACAACACAAGTTGTAGGAAGGAACACATCAGGAACACTGAGGAACAGCTAGACTGTGGAGGATTCAGTGGGAAGGACAGTTATTAATGGGAGCACGGGACGGCTTGCACACAGGTGACTAGATGTGTTTAGAGGGAAGAGTAAATATTTTCCGTTGATGTGCACGGTTGGTTTATGACGTTTCAAAGCAATTACAGTAGCCCAACTTAAAGCAAGTTGCCTGCTGTGCCATTCTTGAATGAGCAAGGCTTTGCCAACAAAAAAACTCATTACAGGTGAACTGCATCCCTACTGCACCAGAAATGAACATAATTGCATGGGCAGGCTTTCAACCTATGTTAAGTGGGGAAATTTAAGGGTAAAAACAGACCTCGATGACTGTACACAAAGGGCACTGCTGTCTCTCGTCTTCTTAATGCATTTTATAATTATACCGTCTTGAAGGAGACTAATTACCCAAAGTTACTTCAGATATTTTTGATCTTGAACCAGCAAGTGTCCTTGTTGTACCTGATCCTTTTAACCGGAGAACCCTGGAAATGAACTTGGGACTTTCTACCTGCAAAGCAGTCACTCTTCTATTACGCTCAGGCCCCTAACTGTGTTTTTAACAGGCCAATAAGACCTTGGGCAATTCACGCTGAGACAGCATGTGGTTGAAGAGTGATGAGGGCTATGAAGATCATTCTGATGTGTGATACATGATAGGGAGAATCATGGTTTCTCTTGCTTAAAAACGCCCAGTAATGGTAGAAGAAAGATGCCATGAGATAAAGAAATGCCAGGCAGCAATCTAATGCTTACGCCATACACACGTTTATCACAGAAGTGGTATAGTTCTTCCATGAAAGTGGTTTATGGATTTCATTGTTCGAAATTCTTGTGTGCAGAACATTCTGAACATAAAAGAGGATTTATTTTATAACGAGATACAATTACATTCAGTATCTCTCCAGACATTAACACCTCTTTTTGGGAAAATAAAAATAATGAGTTCTTAATGCCAATTACAGGGAAAGGGGAAATAATGTCAGTTTCCATCTGGCAAAACAGAAGGAAGAGTAATGTCCCAGCTAAGCATAAGTGCAATCTAATAAAGATTAATATAAAGTAATATAAACCCTCCCCATGTTTTAAGTGGAAATATAATGAATTGTCATGACATCCTGGCCATTGTTAGTATTACCTATACAAACATCCTTGCTCTGATCTCTCTCTGCATGCACTAGGATGTACATGGAGATGTGCAATTGAATGCACTTCTCACTGACAGCAATGTACTGCATATAGATAGGCTGGGCAACTTTGGGAGGTCCAGGGGCCCCTGGTGCTCCGACCCAAGTGAGAAAAGTTGCCAGTGTGACGTGAAATTCAGCGGCAAATTGCTCTGTGGTGCTATACCAGTGGAGGCTGGGGGGGCCCTCCAATTTTGGTGGGGCTGTGATTACATTCTGGGCTTTAGTCAGAACCAGCCAGAACTCTAAAGGAGCTATCCAAGTTGCTGAACCCAATCTGGGCCTATGGTTCAGCACCCTGGATAGCTCCTTTAGAGTTCTGGCTGGTTCTGGCTAGGGCTGTGCATGGATGCCCCACTTAGCTTCAGATGCCAATTCGGATCTTCTGAAGTGGCCCTGCTTTGCTTCGGACTGATTCCGCTTCAACTCGGATCCAAATCCGAAATGAGTTTTGGACATCCGCATCATTCATTTTTGACATTTTCCCATTGATTTGCATGGGGAAACACAAATGGCCATACCTTTTTCACTTTTAATGATACTGTCATGAAATTTTAAGGAACTCCCACCCCCATGGAGGGGGTGTTCACCTGCCAAATTTCAGGCAACTTGGCCTAGTAGTTTTTGCACTAGGTGCAGGTGAAGTTTGATTTATTCCACAAAAACTCACAAAGCAAAGAGCTATAACTTTTCACTGCTTGCAGAGAAGTGCATGACACATGGGGAACTCTCAGCCCCCCTTGGAGGGGATCCCATCTGCCAAATTTCAGATGGTTTGACCCAGTAGTTTTTGTGCTAGCCACAGGTGAAATGTGTTGTTCTCAGAGACTCAAACCAAACTGAGAAGGGATAATAAGTTAGGTGTGTTGAAGTGGAGGAGGTCACTATCCCTAATCTCTGCTGCAGGTTTCTTTGAAGCGCAAACAACCCCTTTCTCCTAGTACTTCCTATTCAGAAGAATCACAGGCTCAGGCTCTCTTTGGCTGAATACACACACTGCCTGGAAGGCAGACTGGCAGAGTAGTTTGTTTTTGTAGTAATGTGCTTTTTTTCGATAGCACGCACAAAATGAATCATAGAATCATAGAATAGTAGGGTTGGAAGAGGCCTAGAAGGCCATCAAGTCCAGCCCCCTGCTTGATGCAGGAATCCAAGTCAGAGCATCCCTGACAGATGGCTGTCCAGCCTCCTCTTGAACGCCTCCAGTGTGGGAGAGCCCACCACCTCCCTAGGTCATTGGTTCCATTGTCGTATTGCTCTAACAGTCAGGAAGTTTTTCCTGATGTTCAGCCGGAATCTGGCTTCCTGTCACTTGAGCCCATGATTCCGTGTCCTGCACTCTGGGATGATCAAGAAGAGATCCTGGCCTTCCTCTCTGTGACAACCTTTCAAGGACTTGAAGGGTGCTATCCTATCTCCCTTCAGTCTACTCTTCTCAAGGCTAAACATGCCCAGTTCTTTCAGTCTCTCTTCATAGGGCTTTGTTTCCAGTCCCCTGATCATCTTTGTTGCCCTCCTCTGAACCCTCTCCAGTTTGTCTGCATCCTTCTTAAAGTGTGGTGCCCAGAACTGGACACAGTACTCCAGATGAGGCCTAACCAGTGCTGAGTAGAGGGAAACTAGTACTTCCCGGGATTTGGAAGCTACGCTTCTATGAATGCAGCCCAAAAGGGCATTGGCCTTTTTTGCAGCCACATCACGTTGTTGGCTCATATTCAGCTTGTGATCGACAACAATTCCAAGATCCTTCTTGCTTGTAGTGTTGTTGAGCCACATATCCCCCATCTTGTAACTGTGCATTTGGTTTCTTTTTCCTAGGTGCAGAACTTGGCATTTATCCCTATGAAATGTCATTCTGTTGTTTTCTGCCCAGTGCTCCAGTCTATCCAGATCACTTTGAATTTTATTTCTGTCTTCCAAAGTATTAGCAATCCCGCCCAATTTTGTGTCATCTGCAAATGTGATCAGCATTCCCTGCACCTCCTCCTCCAAGACATTAATAAAAATGTTGAAGAGCACTGGGCCCAGGACTGAGCCCTGCGGTACCCCAGTTGTTACCTCTCCCCAGTTTGAGAAGGTCCCATTGATAAGCACTCTTGGAGTCCAATTCTTTAGCCAAATGTGGATCCACCGGATCATTGTTTCATCTAGCCCACTTTGAGCTAGTTTGCTCATCAGGATATCATGGGGCACTTTGTCGAAAGCTTTGCTGAAGTCGAGGTATTATGATGTCCACAGCATTCCCACAGTCTACAAGGGAGGTGACTTGATCAAAAAATGAGATCAGATCCGTTTGGCAGGACTTGTTCTTGACAAATCCATGTTGGCTTCGAGGAATCACTGCATTGTTTTCAAGGTGCTTCCAGATGGATTGCTTTATCATCTGCTCCAGAATTCTCCCAGGGATTGATGTCAGACTGACTGGTCTGTAGTTCCCAGGTTCCTCCTTTTTACCCTTTTTGAAGATAGGGACCACATTAGCCCTCCTCCAGTCATCTGGCACTTCCCCTGTCCTCCATTTCTCAAAGAGAATAGACAGCGGTTCTGAGAGTTCCTCTGCCAGTTCCTTTATTACTCTAGGGTGCAGCTCATCTGGCCCTGGAGATTTGAACTCATTCAAAGTAATTAGGTGTTCCTTGACCATATGCCTATCGATCTCAAGCTGCAATCCTGCCCCTTCAGCCTGTACTTCGCCTTTGCCAGGGGGGTCATAGACCCTCTTTTGGGAGAGCCAAAGTAGGAATTGAGCACCTCTGCCTTTTCTTTGTCATCTGTTATCATTTTGCCATCCTTATTTAATAGCTGAACAACCATTTCTTTCCTCTGCCTTTTACTATGCACGTATCTGAAGAAAGCCTTTTTGTTGCTTTTAGCATCCCTCGCTAACCTCAGCTCATTCTCAGCTTTAGCCTTCCTGACGCCATCCCTGAAATTCTGTGCTACCTGCCTGTACTCTTCCTTTGTTACTTGGCCTTCTTTCCACTTCCTATATGTGTCCTTTTTTGTTTTCTGGTCATCTCTAAGCTTTTTGTGAAGCCACATTGGCTTCTTCTGTTGTCTTCCACCTTTTCTTCTTGTTGGAATTGTTTGTAATTGTGCCTTGAGAATTTCCTTTTTTAAAAGCTCCCACCCATCTTGGACTCCTTTTCTCGTTAGGGTCACTTGCCATGGGACCTTACTGATCATTGTTCTGAGTTTATTAAAATCAGCTTTCTTAAAATCCAGGGTACGCATTTGACTACACTCGGCTTTTGCTTCCCTTAGAACCAAGAACTCAAGTACAACATGGTCGCTTTCCCCCAGAGTTCCTGTAACTGCTACTTTATCCACTAAGTCATCTCTGTTGGTTAGGATCAAGTCAAGGATAGCCGATCCTCTAGTTCCTTCCTCTACTTTCTGTAGGAGGAAGTTATCCGCCACACAAGTCAGGAATTTCCTGGAGGGTAGGGATGGCGGAGAATTTCTCCCTGAAACTTCGGGGGGCCGAGCGCCAACGTGTTCAGCCCCCCGAACAAGTTTCGGGGAGAAATTCTCCGCACCCCCCCCGGGACGGGACTTACCTTTGCTGCCGAATGTCCCTCCCGGCGGCGGGTCCGGCCGGCGGTTCGGTGGGTCTTCGTCAGGGGCGGGGGTGGCAGCCGATCTTTTGACCGGCTGCCGCCGCCGCCATTGCAATAAAAGAAAAAAAAAACAAAAACGCCCCCGTGATAGGCTACGTGACGATTAACGTAGCCTATCTCGGCTAGATCTGCAAAGTCAGCCGTGATAGGCTACGTAAATCGTCACGTAGCCTATCACGGGTGACTTTAAAAAAAAAAGCGCGTACGGATAATGGCGGCCCCCATAGGGAGCCGCCATTCCCGTTCCTTATTTGGTTGCTGTAGTCTACGTAAAGATTTACGTAGACTACGGCGAAAATAAGGGCAACGCTATTTGCGTTGCCCTTATTTTTGCCGTAGTCTACGTAAACATTTACATAGACTACAGCGACCAAATAAGGAATGCGAATGGCGGCTCCCTATGGGGGCTGCCATTTGCGTACACGCTTTTTTTTTTTTTTTAAGTCACCCGTGATAGGCTACGTGGCGATTTATGTAGCCTATCACGGCTGACTTTGCAGATCTAGCCGTGATAGGCTATGTTAATCGTCACGTAGCCTATCACGGGGGTGTTTTTTTTTTTACTGTTTAGTTCGCGGCCGGGTGGGGTGAGGCGAGGCGCCTCCTCCCCGTCCTGAATTTCGGCCGGGCGAGGCGGGAAGCCTCCCCCCCGGCCTGAATTTCGGCCGGGCGAGGCGGGAAGCCTCCCCCCCTGGCCTGAACTTCGGGGGGGAACCATGAAGCGCCTCCCCCCCACCGCAGGAAATCTTCGAGGACAGGTAAGTGACTTTCGTCCACCCCTACTGGAGGGGCCATGTTTTGCAGAATTTGTCTCCCAACAAATATTGGGCAAACTGAAGTCCCCCATTATTGCTACATCATGCTTCCTTGAAACATTGGCTATTTGCTTTTCAAAAGTTTCATCGTCGTCTTCTCCTTGATTGGGTGGCTGGTAGTAGACTCCCACCATCAGGTTCCATTTATTCTTTGCTCCATTAATTTTGATCAAGATGCTCTCGATGGGGCTACCAAGCTCATCCTCCTGTATTTCTGTGCAGAGATATGTATTTTTCACATACAGTGCAACCCCACCTCCCTTTCTGTTCCTTCTGTTCTTTTTGAACAAGTTATATCCTTCAAATGCTGTATGCCAGTCATGAGAGTCATCCCACCAAGTCTCAGTTATACCTATCAAGTCATAATTTCCCTCCTGTATTGAGTTCAAGTTTGTTCTGTTTGTTTCCCATACTCTGGGCATTACTATATAGACATCGAAGACCATGTGCTTCATAGTTGGCTTTCTTCCTACATGTGTCTGAAGACTATTATTGGGCGCTATTAGAGCTGTTCTCTCCGTTGCAGTGCATGCGCCTACATCGATTGTTACCCACAAATTTACATCTCCCTTCCCTGTAGGATTCAGTTTAAAGCCCTCCTGATGAAGTTCTTCATGCTGTGGCCAAACACATTCTTCCCAGCCTTTGTGAGGTGCAACCCGTCCCTTGCCCTTGGAAGCCCATCTTCCAGGAAGTATAGCCCGTGGTCCCAGAATCCAAATCTCTCTCATCAGCACCACGTTCGCAGCCAGTCATTCACCCGGAGTATTTTTTGTTCCCTTTCTTTCCCTCTTCTAACTACTGGAAGGATGGATGAGAAAACTCTCTGGGCTCCAAAGTTCTTGAGTTTCCTTCCCAAAGCTTCAAAGTCTGACGTGATTTCTTCGTAGCTCCGCTTGGTGGTATCATTTGTTCCCACATGGATGAGAAGAAAGGGATACCTGTCAGTGGGCTTTATGAGCGCAGGCAACCTTTCAGTCATGCCTCTAATCTGTCCTCCCGGGAGACAACATACCTGGCGAGTCCACTCAAGGTGGGCAGTCTCTGTCTCCACAGAAACATCAGGGCAGCATCGTGTGGGACCACTTTTATATTTATTTTATATTTTAATAAATTCCTTTTTTTTAGCCACACCAGACCTGCCAAATTTCAGACATTTTAATTTTAAAAAATTGTGAAAGTAAACTGAAGGAACTGAGAGTGTAGCAAAGTACACATCATTATCCAGTTTATATTTATTTATATATGCACTTGGTGATCTGGTCGGGCGTTGGAAACCTCCACCTTGTGGACCCATACTTCCCCCTCCTCATCTCCTCCATGGTGGCCTGCCTAAGCCTCTTGGGGGTGTGAGACGGAGAGCTTGCAGGAGTTCTGGCACTACCAGCATTCTGCTTGTCTTTGCTGCCTGCCTGCTGGAACGTGGGGCCTCTTCCCTGAGCAAGACCAACTGGTGCTGCCTCCTTAAGAGCAGGAGCAGGCTGGTGGTGGTGTAGTGCCCTGGCTGTTTTCCCCTGCTCAGAGATGCCTTGCAGTGGCGGCAGATGGCAGTGCTGGGATCCAGTCCCACCTCAAAGTGGTCCCACACGATGCTGCCCTGATGTTTCTGTGGAGACAGAGACTGCCCACCTTGAGTCTCCGGGATCATCACCCAAGCAGGTGAAACAATCAAAGAGGGGTCAGGTGCTGGAGCCTCTACCTGATCCTCATCCTCCCCCACATCCTGGAGGACCTCCTCCTCTTGACCCTCCACCACGCCGAGGACATCCGACATCCTGAAACAGTGACCTCTGGGCTTGTCTCTGCAGTCTCCTGCCATGCTACACCAGGACACACTATCTGCACTGGGGGAGAGCCAGCTTGCCTACCAGTGCTGCTACTCCCAATGGCACCTCGCCCACTTCTGCCCCTGCCAACAACACCCCACAGATACATCATATTGGGCTTGCTTGTTTTGCCACACAGCGTAGTATTATGTAATTTAAATAATAGCTGTTAATGTGTCTGTGTGGTGCTTTGCCCACTGTTTTTGGAAATGTGGACTGTGTTTGAGTGTCCCCACAGCACAAGCACGCGCACACAAGAGCAAAAGAAAAGCAAACACTAAACTAGCAAAGGGCGGGGGGAGGACTCACTGTAATCGTAACAGAAGGTTTTTTTTTTTTTAAGGGAAAAGAGATTAAAAAACGAGAAGGGAAGGAATACAGGAATGCGGTCTCTCTCTCTCTCTCTCTCTCTCTCTCTCTCTCATATAGACAGAATCAAAGCAAGGGCAAACTAATGGCTAAGAGAGAACTGAAAAGGGGTGTGTGTGCGTGTGCGGGGGGCAAGATAAGCAACTAAAGTGAAATTTTCTGGAGTTTTAAATGAACAAACAAGAAGAATGAATGGTAAACCTTTTACAGAAGGGTGTGGTAAGGACGGACAGAGTCGTCTCCACTCCAGTAACACCACCTCTCTCACAATGAACAAAAGGGGGCTGATCTCTCCAGTAAGTTAATTCCGGTATTCCTTCCCCCTCTCCGTCACTGTCACTGATTGGGGACTGCGCAGTTATGTTCAGCCCCAATTTGGCAACTAGAGTTGCCACTCGCCAAAGCTCACTCCCTCCTCCTCCACCGCCTCCTCTCCCCTTCCCCCTCCCTCCTCCAGGATCTCTCTCAAAGTGATATGTTTGGCACCTCTACCTCCTCTCCCCTTCCCCCTCCTCCCTCCCGGATCTCTCTGAAGTTGATGCATTTGGTACCAGCCTGTCTGGGCTGCTCAGAAGGCATCAAAAGAGCTATGCATCTCCGAGACAGACGAGGCACCTTGTCGATGAGCCGCTTTGCTTCTGGGTACCTCCGTCTGTTCTGATCTGCGTCATATCATGCCAAGGCACCGCCGAATCAGTTACTTTGCCTCGTTATTCAGGCTTCGGACTGAGGCCAAGGTGCGCAGCCCTAGTTCCGACTAAAACCCAGAAGGGAATTACAGCCCGACTGAAATCAGAGCCAACAGTCTCCACTGACTGTTGGCTCTGATTTCATGGCTGGCTGGGGCATGCTGGGAGTTGTAGGCCTTTTCTCTGTCTAAACATGCATAGGATTGCGCCCTAAACCTGATTAGAGTTCAGGTTATTAGTTCAATTTTCTTTTACAAAGGTTAATAAAGGTTTTCCATGAATGATGGAATTATAAAGACATTTGTAATGAGTCAAGCTGAGCAGATGTTTGGAGAATCAAGCAGTATTGTGGAGGATCCAGGGCTCACAGGGTTGAAGGGCTGAGACTTTTCGATTAGCAGGAATGATGTAACTTGCCACCTCCACAGCTTTCCTGTTCTCTCTGCTATCATAGTAACTACGGATGGGTGGGGGTTATGGATTTCCCCCCCAGCTACAAGTTATTCTTGGGAGCTATCCCTATTGTAAGGTAAAGTATTTTGGGGTGCTTTGGTCTTGAATGGGCAATTAAGATCCATTAGCTTTACAAAAGACCTGCACCTCCTGGAGATGTACACGTTAGTTGCTTGTTGATATAGATCAAAACAGCTGCCTGCATGTTTGGACTCTCCCTGGGGTGTGGCTAGGGATACCGTCATGAAGAACACCTGCCCTTCAAAATTTCAAAACTATTATCACTTCAAAACTATATCGCAGGAATCAAATTAATCATACCTGTAAAAGCGGTATGTTTTTTTAGAGGTGTTTCACAGGTATGATTTATCAAATTAATCATACCTGTGAAACACCTGTAAAAAGGCATTTCCCCTCTCTTTCTCTTCCATTGAATAAATGCTGTGGATTGTTCTCAGCTTGTGTAAAGCTATTGCATAATGGATCACCCATTTGCTTCTGATTAATGATGGAATCAACTGTGCAACTGAAATACATTTAGCATCCTAGAGAAACTCATTTTGCAATTCTTTGCTGCATATGCACTAAATCTGGCCAATTTAATATTTTAAATAAATAAACAAATAAATAAATTTGTCAGTATAGAGTTCCTTGGGACTAGTGGTTTGTGAAAAGCTAGTGAACTGATCCCTTTCATGGATCACTGCCTTGTTGTAGCGAAGGGGCTTGCGTAACTCAGTGAAGCCATAAGCTATGCCGTGCAGGGCCACCCAAGACAGACAGGTCATGGTGGAGAGTTCTGACAAAATGTAGTCCACTAGAGAAGGAAATGGCAACCCACTCCAGCATTCTTGCCAAGAAAACCCCATGGAACGTATCACAAGGCTAAAAGAGATGACGCTGGAAGATGAGCCCCTCAGGTCGGAAGGGGTCCAATATACTACTGGGGAAGAGCAGAGGGAATTTCCAAGTAGCGCCAGAAAGAGTGAAGCGGCTGGGCCAAAGCCGAAAGGACACTCAGCTGTGGATGTGTCTGATGGTGAAAAGAAAGTCCGATGATGTAATGAACAATATGGTTTAGGAACCTGGAATGTAAGGTCAATGAATCAAGGTAAGCTGGAGGTGGTCAAACATGAGATGGCAAGTTTGAACATCGACATCTTGGGAATCAGTGAACTAAAATGGACAAGCATGGGCGAATTTAAGTCAGGTGACCAATAAATCTACTACTGTGGGCAAGAATCCCTTAGAAGAAATGGAGTAGCACTCATAGTCAACGAAAGGGTGGGAAAAGCAGTACTGGGGGACAATCTCAAAAACGACAGAATGATCTCAGTATGAATCCAAGGCAAACCATTCAACATCACAGTAATTCAAGTCTATGCCCCAACCACTGAGGCTGAAGAAGCTGAAGTTGATCGGTTCTATGAAGACCTGCAACACCTTCTAGAACTAACACCAAAAAAAGATGTCCTCTTCATCATAGGGGATTGGAATGCTAAAGTAGGAAGTCAAGAAATCACCGGGATAACAGGCAGGCATGGCCTTGGGGTACAAAATGAAGCAGGACAAAGGCTAATAGAGTTTTGCCAAGAGAACACGCTCATCATAGCAAACACTCTTTTCCAACAGCACAAGAGGCGACTCTACACATGGACATCACCACATGGTCAATATCAAAATCAGATTGATTATGTCCTTTGCAGCCAAAGATGGAGAAGCTCTATACAGTCAGTAAAAACAAGGCCTGGAGGTGACTGTGGCTCAGATCATGAGCTGCTTCTTGCAAAATTTCGGCTGAAATTGAAGAACATAGGGAAAACCATGAAACCATTCAGGGTATGACCTAAATCATATCCCTTATGAATATACAGTGGAGGTGACGAATAGATTTAAGGGATTAGACCTGATAGACAGAGTGCCTGAGGAACTATGGACAGAGGTCCGTAACATTGTTCAGGAGGCAGCAACTCAATCCATCCCAAAGAAAAAGAAAGGCAAGAAAGCCAAGTGGCTGTCTGAGGAGGCTTTACAAGTAGCTGAGGAAAGAAGGGAAGCGAAAAGGAAGGGAGAAAGGGGAAGATATACCCAACTGAATGCAGAGTTCCAGAGAACAGCAAGGAGAGACAAGAAGGCCTTCTTAAATGAACAATGCAAAGAAATCGAGGAAAACAACAGAATGGGAAAGACTAGAGATCTCAAGAAAATCGGAGATCTCAAGGGAACGTTTTGTGCAAAGTCGGGCATGATAAAGGACAAAGAAGGTAGGGACCTAACAGAAGCAGATGAGATTAAGAAGGGGTGGAAAGAATACACAGAAGAACTATCCAGGAAAGATCTGAATGTCCCTGATAGCCATGATAGTGCGGTCACTGAATTTGAGCCGGACATCCTCGAGAGTGAAGTCAAGTGGGCCTTAGGAAGGATTACTAATAACAAAGCTAGCGGAGATGACAGTATTCCAGCTGAGCTATTTAAGATCCTAAAAGATGATGCTGTTAAAGTGCTGCACTCAATATGCCAACAAATTTGGAACACTCAACAGTGGCCACAAGATTGGAAAAGGTCAGTTAACATTCCAATTCCAAAGAAGGGCAATGCCAAAGAGTGTTCAAACTACCGTACAATTGCGTTCATTTCACATGCCAGCAAGGTTATGCTCAAAATCCTACAAGATAGGCTTCAGCAGTATGTGAACTGAGAACTACCAGAAGTACAACCTGGGTTTCGAAGAGGCAGAGGAACTAGAGATCAAATCACCAACATTCACTGGATCATGGAGAAAGCAAGAGAATTCCAGAAAAACGTCTATTTCTGCTTCATTGACTACGCTAAAGCCTTTGATTGTGTGGATCACAACAAACTGTGGTAAATTCTGAAAGAGATGGGAGTACCAGACCACCTTACCTGTCTCCTGAAAAACCTGTACAAGGATCAAGAAGCAACAGTAAGAACTAGACATGGAACAACCGATTGGTTCAAAATTGGGAAAGGAGTATGACAAGGCTGCATATTGTCGCCCTGCTTATTTAATTTATATGCAGAGTACATCATGAGAAACGCTGGGTTGGATAAATCACAGGTCGGAATTAAGATTGCCGGGAGAATTATCAACAACCTCAGACGATACCACCCTAATGGCAGAAAGCAAAGAGGATCTAAAGAGCCTCTTGTTGAGGGTGAAAGTGGAGAGTGCAAAAGCTGGTTTGAAACTCAACATTAAAAAAAACTAAGATCGTGGCATCTGGCCCCATCACTTCCTGGCATATAGAAGGGGAAGAAATGGAAGCAGTGACAGATTTTATTTTCTTGGGCTCCAAGATCACCGCAGACAGTGACTGTAGCCATGAAATTAAAAGACGCTTGCTCCTTGGGAGGAAAGCTATGGCAAACCTAGACAGCATAGTAAGAAGCAGAGACATCATCTTGCCGACAAAGCACCTTGTTGCTGCCATGACAGTTTGGGGGCCTCGTCCGGGATCTGGCATTTGGGGAATGTGACCACCCAAGGTTTTGAGGGACCCCAGCTCCGGCCATCCAGGGAAAAGAGGGAACCCATTTGAAAAATACCCTTAAGGGCTCAGATTCCTAAGAGACAAAGCTGTGCCCTCCTTGTCCCTCATCCAGATTCATAGCAGCAACACGGTTCTGCCCAGGATGGACTACTGAAATGGTGAGCTCTGTCTGAGCCTTGGCAGTCTCTTGTTAGGACGGGGTGGTCTCCGGAGAGACCACAGCAACTTGGTGAAGTTGCCACCAGGAAAGGGGGTACCCAAGGAAAGGCACGGGTTTGTTTGTCTTGTTTCGTCTGCTTTTGTGTTCCTGCACCAGCGAAGACTCCTGGTGAAAGCCACTAGCCAATCCAGGCAGTGAGCTGGAATGATGGCCCTTGCGTTGGTGAGGGAAGTGCTGTCTTAGTCTCTGTTTACTGAGGAGATGGGGTCAGGACAAAGTAAGAGGATTCCCGGCCATCACCAGGAACGGGGTTCCTGGTGACAATTATAGTCCCAAGACTTGTAAATGGTTAGACAAGTGGGGCAAAGACATCAGAGGAGACCCCAGGTTCTGCTCCCCAACTGAGGACAATTTTAAATTAGAAATCATTGTGTATTTCAGAACCCAATTAGAGGGTCAAGGTTCAAGGATAAATCAGCCTCAGTGGGACATATATTATGATTGGTATGCAGAGACTGTTGTTGTTGTTCAGTCGTTCAGTCGTGTCCGACTCTTCGTGACCCCGTGGACCATAGCACGCCAGGCCTTCCTGTCCTGCGCTCTCTCCCGGAGCGTGCTCAAGTTCATATTCATTGCATCCGTGATGCTATCTAGCCATCTCATCCTCTGCCGTCCCCTTCTCCTTTTGCCTTCAGTCTTTCCCAGCATCAGGGTCTTTTCCAGGGAGTTTTCTCTTCGCATTAGGTGGCCAAAATATTGGAGCTTCAGCTTCATTATCTGTCCTTCCAATGAGCACTCAGGGTTGATTTCCTTTAGGATGGACTGATTTGACCTCCTTGCAGTCCAGGGCACTCGTAAGAGTCTTCTCCAGCACCACAGTTCGAAAGCATCAATTCTTCGGCGCTCAGCCTTCCTTATAGTCCAGCTCTCACAGCCATACATTACTACTGGGAAAACCATAGCTTTGATTAGACGGACCTTTGTCGGCAAGGTGATGTCTCTGCTTCTTACTATGCTGTCTAGGTTGGCCATAGCTTTCCTCCCAAGGAGCAAGCGTCTTTTAATTTCATGGCTACAGTCACCGTCTGCGGTGATCTTGGAGCCCAAGAAAGTAAAATCTGTCACTGCTTCCATTTCTTCCCCTTCTATATGCCAGGAAGTGATAGGGCCAGATGCCATGATCTTAGTTTTTTTAATGTTGAGTTTCAAACCAGCTTTTGCATTCTCCACTTTCACCCTCAACAAGAGGCTCTTGAGATCCTCTTCACTTTCTGCCATTAGGGTGGTATCGTCTGCATATCGGAGGTTGTTGATAATTCTCCCGGCAATCTTAATTCCGATCTCTGATTCATCCAACCCGGCATTTCTCATGATGTACTCTGCATATAAGTTAAATAAGTAGGGTGACAATATGCAGCCTTGTCGTACTCCTTTCCCAATTTTGAACCAATCAGTTGTTCCATGTCTGGTTCTTACTGTTGCTTCTTGACCCTCGTACAGGTTTCTCAGGAGACAGGTAAGGTGGTCTGGTACTCGCATCTCTTTAAGAATTTGCCAGAGTTTGTTGTGATCCACACAATCAAAGGCTTTAGCGTAGTCAATGAAGCAGAAATAGACGTTTTTCTGGAATTCTCTTGCTTTCTCCATGATGCAGCGAATGTTGGCGAGACTAGTAAATACTTATTTGAAACAGAAATTAAGAGTCTTCAGAATTCTAGTCAGAAGTTACAATAGAGCGCCCCTAGACAAGATTTTACTGATGATGAGACTCCTGAAGACTTCCTTTTTGATACCTGTAGTGAGTCACCATCATACAGGCCACCTCCTGACTCCACTACATTGATTCAGGTCAAGACCAAGACTGGCTAGAGGACCTTCAATGTCCTATGTGCCAAGTGCCTTCCGGGGATGGGAAAAATACAATGTTAGTACATGCCCCATGGTCTCTATTTGATTTGAGGAACTTAGTCAAATAGTTCCCTGATTCCTGGAAAGACCTAGAGAAATTTAAAGAAGGAATGCCTTTGTGTTGTGAGTTGTTAAAATACTAGCTGGGCTGATGTCAATCAGTTAATGCATTTAATTGTTAGCCCAGTAGACTGGAATAAGTTGCAAACCCAGTCACAATGGCCACAGGACCCACCAGCGGACCATGACACCGTGAAAGCCCGCTTAGATAATCTAGTGGCAACATTTGATAAGGTGTTCCCAGACACGTGTAACTGGGATACAATACACAGCATAAAATAGAAAATTGGAGAGACAACAGCAGATCTCCAAAACTGAATTATAAAAGCATTTGAAAGATGGTCTGGTATATAAGACCTGAAAGTAACTGCCCCTAAAGTAATAGTGGACACTATTGTGTCTGCTCTCCCTCCCCCAATTCAAAAGACCCTTAAAGAAGTAGCCATAGGGTGGAGGGGAAAGAAATTAGATGAAATTACTGAAGTTGTACAGCACTGTTTATATGCACAAAAAAGAAGAAGAGAAGACCTAGAAGGGCAGATTTAAGCCTACAAGTAGTGCAGTTACAGTAACAAATAGTTCAGTTTAGAGGCAGAGGGAATCGCGGAAGAGGTTGGTGAGGAGTTAGGGGCTGAGGATGAAGTCACAAAGGTTTTGAGAACAGGGAATTGGGGACCGCGGCCCCACTCCTTTTTTGAATGTTTTAGAGAGAATGTTTCCAGTGACGACAAGTAGGTCACATGAAGAGAGAGTGTCCCTATGTCCCTGTCTAAAATAACCAGTGATGAGGCCTCAACTCTGACCCCGACTCTAGTTTTGAATGACAGGGAGAAGTATGTTAACATGAATGTATGGTGCGTGCAGCCCATATGGGCTGATATGCAGCCAAACAGGAGATGGCAAAAATGATTCAACAAGTGTAATGTGCCCCAGAAGTCATAGCCTTTTGCAAATTTACAACCTCCCAGTGTGAAACTTGTCAGAGGCATAACAAGAAACTGTTAAAGAGCCAGTGTAGTGTGGTGGTTAGAGTGTTGGACTGCGAGTCAGGAGATCCGGGTTCTAGTCCCCACTCGGCCATCAGAGCTCACTGAGTGACTTTGGGCCAGTCACAGACTCTCAGCCCAACCTACCTCACAAGGTTGTTGTTGTGAGGATAAAATGGTGAAGGACAAGGATTATGCACACCGCCTTGGGTTCCCTAGAGGGGGAAAAGGGCAGGATATAAATGCAATAAATAAAATAAATACTTAAAAAGGTAGGCGCACCCTCCTCCGGAGGGGCCCTTCCTATCACTGTAAATGGATTCTATCCAAATGCCTAAGGGCCACGTGGTTCAGTTAGTGGCCCAAAGTCTAGCCATTGAACAATATTTTCACTGCCTCTGTCAGCGGGGCCAGGAGAAAGGCAAAATGGCATTTTGAATAAAATAGTAAAAATCTGTGAACAAAATAAGTTACCCTGGCAAGAGGCGCAGTCCTTGGCCTTATTCAGTATAAAGGACACCCCAGGAAGAAATGAACTTAGCCCACATGAAATTCTGATAGGGAGACCAATGAGAACAGGGGTGTCAACCCCCGTGGCATGCCATCTAGACCACCTTGATAACCAGATGCAAGAATATTGCAAAGCTCTAATCAAAACTAGAACTAGAAAATAAGATTGTACTGTACATTTGTGCCCCAGCACCTAAGAGACTTTGATCTGTTGCACCTGTTGAATTCAGGTAAGCTCTGTTGGCTTCCTTCTCCATTGAGCACTTTCAGTTGTTGCTGTTTCATTTCTTCAGTGTTGCTCGTGTTTCTTCTATAAATGAATACCTCTCCTCTAATCTCTGATGAATTCCGTTCCATCAGTCTTGTGTACCCATCATTCTTAGTTCATTTCTTTGGATGGAGTCTATTGACCCAGCCAGCGATCCTCACTGAAGAGGCTGTCACACATCCTGTTAAATGCAAGACTGCTGTTCCACTTTCTTCCCCTACTTGTTCCTCTTGCATGCGTTTTCTGAAAGGGCTTCAGCATCCCAGTGACTAAAGCCTTTTTATTATATTTTGCAAATCCTGCAAGCCTTTTCCTCTGACTTCCTTAATGTGTATTTTCGCTTAATGTTTTGCAACTTTTTCCTGGTTGCAATCTTAAGTGCTATAAGACTAGATGCAGATATTCTTGTGCAGGAAACATAAATGGTAAAAAACACCAGCGTTAAAAAGGAAAGGGTATACTATATATTTTTTTAAAAACAACCCAACCCAACAAAATGGTGTGAAGAAAGTCGATAGGGAGAAGATCTTCTTCCTGTCCCATAATACAACAACCTGGGGTCATCCCGTGAAGTTGAATGGTGGGAGGTTCAGGACAGATAAATGGAAGACTTCTTCACACAGCACATAGTTAAACTATGACATTCACTACTACAGGTTGGGGCAGCAACAGCTCCAAAAAGAGGATTGGATAAATTCCTGGAGGATAAGGCTATCAGTGGCTGTTAATCCTGAGGGATATATGCTACTTCCAGTATCAGAGGCAGTACACCTATGTACACCAGTTGCTGGGAAACACGAGCGGGAGGGTGCTATTGCACTCATGCCCTACCTGTGAGCTTCCTACAGGCAGCCAGTTGGCCACTGTGGGAATAAAATGCAGGACTAGATAGGCCTTTGATCTGATTCAGCAGAGCTCTTCTTATGTCCTTATGACACTTGCTTATAATTCTTCGTTAATGTCAATGAACTCTCACAGTGCGAAGAAAAATGCTACACACTCCCTAAAGCACCCATGTGCAAAGAAATATTCTAAAGCTCATCTCTCAATAGTTCAAGTGCCACCTATATTATGAAAGCAGTTGCAGTTTCTGGACTGTGCTGCTGATTGCAAGAGACATAAAGAGCCTCTTACAATGCTCCTATATCCATAATCTAGACAACTTTCTGCAACATGTAGCCTTGTGCCTCTGCAGAATACAAAGCTGAATCAATACATGGACACTTGCTTGCCTTGTGAAAGTAATTTTCAGTGGCAACCATGACATTGCTGTAATATATGGAAGGTCCCACTATCAGTCATTAATCATTAGTTTCAAGAAGTTATTAACAAATAACCAGAGGGGGTAAGTGACAGAACTATAAATAATGCCCACACCAGTTCCTGCCATGAAGGAAATTTTATAAAGGTGCAGTATGTTTTTATTTGTGCAGGATATTTATATATTGCCAAAAAGAGCAGGCAAATCCACAATATATGATCAAACAGATTTGTTTATCTGTACATTGTGTTTTCTCTACATAATGATAGTGCTTTTGCATTGTTACTGATGTTTCTTTTCTTAGGTCTTTGATCTCCTTCTAATGAATTCACAGCCCCCCCCCCCACTACATAGCTTTCTTATGTGATAAAAAGTAACAACGAATGCTGCAGGTTGATGGTTAAGATGTATATATTGCTCTTCTGAAGTCCATCACTGCTATCTGATATATTAGTTCCCCATGAAAATCCTTCGTTGCGAAGAGATTACTGTAAAATTATGGCTTCCACAGAATTCAAAATACTTTTTACCTTAAAAGAAGTTAGATTCTGCATCAAGAAGAAAGGGCAGAGCCTGAACATTTGGATGAGTTACACAGACCATCGTGCATGAATTACTACTAGGAAAGGACTGCATCTTTTTGATTTTCTTATAGTACAATTCTATACATTGGGGTGGGCAACAGCAGGAGTTCCAGGGGCCATTTTCACACCCCAACACCCCCTCCCCCCAGGGGTCCGCCACTGCTGGCGTCCTGTGGAATTCCATGGGGTGCCTGTGGTGGCCATTCCCCCGCCCCCATTTACTGCTACAGAGCAGTAAATGGATTTTTTTTCCTGCTGGTGCTGCCACAAATCTCAACAGGGGTCAGTGGCGGCCCACCCTTAATATACATGCTACTCAGAAGCATGTTCCATTGAGTTCAGAGGTCTTACTCCCAGGGAAGTAGGTATAGTATTGCAGCCTTAGGTTCCAATTGTCCAGCTTCATGTTGTAAATCCTATTGATTTCAGACTCAAAAGAGAGAGATCCTTATGAGAAAAGGTTGCAGAATAGCTGTCATGCAGCTCAGCTGTGTGTACTTTGACTCAGAAGAAAATTCAGCTTTTGAGTAAGGGTGCATAGGATTGCAGCCTTACAGCTTGATCGTATGCATGCTTACTTCTAAGTTATGTTCTACTTTATTCAATGAAACTTACATTCAAGTACTTGTGCTAGCAGGGCTGGCCCAAGATATTTTGCTACCTGAGACAAGGAATAAAATGCTGCCCCATCCTATTCTATGTACGAAAGCCAACTATGTGCAAAAGATGAATCTTTCTTCAATACTGGTGATGTGACGATGTCCTTTACTGAACCATGCTAGCTTAGGGAGGCTACCTTAGGGAGCACAAGGCAAGCCATGTGGCATAAACCTCTTTCCTCCAACACCTTTCTGCCGTCTCTCAGGATCTGCCACCTGAGGCAACTGCCTCCCTCTGCCTAATGATAGGGCCAGCCCTGTGTGCTATTGCCCAACTCTTCAACCCATCTTACCCTCATTCTTCCATTTCTTATTGCTGGCCCATCTTCTGCCAACCTCAACACATAGAGATCCATTTTGTACTCTCTTCCTCCTCGAATACTGAATCCAAATCCTTTGGCTCCCTTCTCCATGTCAACCGTAAAATAATCAAAATCCTGTATGGTCAAAGAACATGGGAAAAATATTATTTTAATGAACGACAGCATCTTCCTTTATTGAGGCCAACATTCTCAATCTATAGCTCATTAAAATGAAAGCACTTGGTGTCAAGCTGGAAGCAAATGGAAGCAAAAGCTTCTAATCTTCTCCTTATGGTTGCACCAGAGGAGGGGAGAGGGGTGGAGTGTGTGAGCCTCAGACTCACCTAATTTCTTTGCTGTCATGATAAATCATGGTTTATTGTGATGTCTGAATGTAGAAAATCACTTAGGATAAGCACTTAGGATTTCAGCAGATAAGTGCTTAATAGGGGGTGTATCTACACCAATGAAAAGTCAACGTCACAAAAAATGACTTTATTCCAACATTGTCACTCATTAAGATCCATCATAGGCAGATACATCAGTGCAAATAAAACCAAAGAGATGGAAGCAAGCTTATCTGGAAGTAATCCCAGTGAAATAAATGGGACATACTTCCAAGAAAATTGTTATGGGACTAGGATGTAAATCTGCTTATGCCTTAGTATTTCAGTTGTGGATTGCAGATAAGGCTGGAAAGGAGATTTTGAGAATATTAAACACTTCTCTTGGAAAATTTAGAAAACTTGTTTATGCATCACTTTCAAATCTGATGTTTCCTTACTCTTCTGAATTACCAAGCACTATCATTCTATATTACACATGATGTGCTATATAATCTCTCTCTGCCTCCCTGCTCCCCTCTCTGTGTATAGGATGTGTGTTGAGATTCACACATATACTCTCTCTCACACACTGTTCATGTCCAATTTATAAAACTTACGAAGTCAAGTAGTAAAGCTTTCTCTGGACTGTTTGGGGAGAGAGGTTGCAGGTCTAAATGCTCTCCCACAAAGAAATCTTTTTTCCAAATAGAAAAATAGGACATTTGAGATGTGCTACTCTACATTCCTGCAAGCCTCATTTTCTATATGCAGGGAGCTTTTCATGGAAGAACATTCCAACGTGCAGTCTCCACAGGCGAAACCTGGAGTCATACAGTTCAGGAAGAGCTTCCATTCTCTTAATTCTGCTCTTAAAAGGGTTTTTTTGTTTAATCGAAGTCCACAGAACTAGTCCAGCCTTAAGCATCATTAACCATTTCAGTATGTCCCTTCTGTAAGGTTCACATAAAAAGTGACACACATTACTTGCCTAACATAAATTAACATTTGGCCCGCTGTTTCTGCTTGCTTCATCTGCCCCATTATTTATGTCCTGGTGCAATATGTCTTAGGATTGGATCATAAGACTGAGAAAAATGAAAATGTCAGGATCTAAGGACTCTGTGCAGAGAAGCACCTGTTTCATTTCTGCATACATCGTGTCTGCTTGCATAATTCAAATCACAATGCAAGTACATGTACAGGTATGACCTTCTGAACAAATAGTGGCTTCCCTTGAGTGCCTCTGCAGGGAGTTTTATGATTTCCTAATTACAAGCAGTCTCCATCCACGGGAGTGATAGAAGAGACAGTATTTACGCAGCAATTCCATCTGGTTTGTATTAAGGCAATCCACTGAGTGGGTCTGCTTAGATTATTCATTTCATTCTATGGTAAAAGTGGAAACAAATGGCTGTGTGACCACAATCCAATGAGTCTCGTTACACAAGCACAAGGGGTTACATGTGAGATAGGATCTGAATTCCTGGTCCCAGTCAATCCTCTGTCTACAATATTTTGCACCAGCTGAAGTTTTCAAACAGTTTTCCAAGACAATGCCTTAAAGCAGGTCAAATGGGATGTTATCAGAGGGTGCAGCCTAAGATGGTGAAAGATGCTTTGTGCCATGGAATACACCTGGCCTTCCAGCAATAAGGCTGGATGTAATAACACCCCCAGATTGAGAACATGAGCCTCATGAGGGGGTGTGCAATGTGTATGTGTAAATCTCTCCCCTGCCACGCTTCCCTGGATCCATTTTCAATTGTTTTAAGTATTATTTTATCACCAAAAATACTTATATATACATTATTGCATTCAAAGCAAATTGAACATGTGAATCTGCCTTATAAAGCATCAGATCATTGTTGGTCTGTGTCCAGTATGGTTATTGTTTACTGCCAGGGGTGATCAACTTGTGGTCCTCCAACTGTTGTTGGCCTACAACTCCCATGATCCCTCACCATCAGCTATGCTGGCTAGGGCTGGGGGGAGTTGTAGGCCAAAACAACTGGAGGGCCACAAATTGCCCACTCGTGGTCTACTCTAACTGGAAGCAGCTTTTCAGGGTCTTAGCAGAGGTCTTTTCCATCACCTCCTTTTAACTGGAGATGCTGGGAATTGAACCTGGGACTTTCTGCATGCAAAGCATTGCTCCACCATTGAGCTGTACACACCCGACCCGGTTTGTGACCGAAAAAAATGTAGTAACACTCGGTTTGGGTTTTCAATTTAATGTTAGCAGACAGAAATATGACATTCATTGCACACCGCTTTGGGTATGGTTTCATGGACAAGCACTATAAAAACTATATGTACAAATAAACAAGTACCTGGGGCTGTCTGTAATCTGATAAGGGGTATTGCCTGGTGTCAGGAGAATGTTGCCTGTAGTCTATCAAAGGGGGCTGCCTGTAGTCCAGAGGTGGTGGTTGCTGGTAATCCAATACTGGAGGATGCCTGTAGTCTAATGGAGGCTGCCTATAATCCGTTGAAGGCTGCCTATAGTCTGTAAATGGAGGTTGCCGGATGTCGGGTTTCACATCCTGCCGTGCTTTTACCTCTGACCTATAACTAAGTAATAAAGAATAGTCATATAATTGGAAGCTTAACAGTGCTTTATTTATTTTAAAAGCAAGAACTGGTAGATGCTAAATACGTCCCAAGGAATGAAAAGCATACTGCTGGACTGTAACACTAAGTAACATTTATGGTATTTAATTAGCAGGGGGAAAGCAGACACATGTTCAGAGGGCACTTCCTGTGAAAGAGAGAATGTGACCTGTTGTTCGTAAGGCAGCAGTGTCTGGAGCGAGGCAGGGCCACTCCACCATGCCCCATGAGCAGCAGCCTGTGAGCCAGTTCGGGGTGGGAATCACGCACTGCTGTTCTGGGGCATTCGAAGATGGAAAAGACAGCCAGTGTGGTGTAGTGGCGAGAGTGTCGGACTAGGAGCCGGGAGATCCGGGTTCTAGTCCCCACTCGGCCATGGAAGCTCACTGGGTGACTTTGGGCCAGGCACAGACTCTCAGCCCAACCTACCTCACAGGGTTGTTGTTGTGAGGATAAAATGGAGAGGAGGAGGATAATGTCAGCCGCCTTGGGTTCCTTGCAAGAGGAAAAAAGGCAGGGTATAAATGCAATAAATAAATAAATAAATAAAATTTTCTCCTTCCCAAGAACAGCTGGAACACAGCTGGAACAGCCTTGCTCAATCAGCACAGCGGAAGTGTATGGTTGCTGACTGGCTAGCAGCCATTACTGTCATCTGTGGCCTGTGCCAGTGGCAATGAGCCACTCAGCAGTTGTGCGCTTGCATAGCAACCACCCATGGCCAGCGATGACCCCTGACTCCACCAACACTTCCCAACAGTTGCCAGGAAGGACAGGCTT
Source organism: Heloderma suspectum (assembly GCF_057233095.1). NCBI lineage: Eukaryota > Metazoa > Chordata > Lepidosauria > Squamata > Helodermatidae > Heloderma > Heloderma suspectum. Next base: position 107,082,296 of record NC_139464.1, read on the forward strand.
TCCTCTCGACAAACTGCCTCACTGGCTGCTGCCTCTGCTGTCTTGGTCACGTGTTGCTGTTACTGCCACAGAGCACAGGCAGAAGTCCAGCACTGGAGAAGCAGGCAGGATGGCAAACCTGAGTGGATGCACCCGCACAAGTGTGCCACAGGTCATTCCTGCCTAAGTCAGCCTTCCCTGGCCTGGTGTCCTCCAAATATGTTGGACTTCAATGGCCATGCTGGCTGGGGATGATGCGAGTTGCAGTCCAACGTATCTGGAGGCTGACGTAAGTCACTTGTGCCACAGACTGGCCACCTATGTACTAAGGTCAGAAAGCAGGAATATATATCAGAAAAGAACTACCCAGAAACAAGGTGATTATGCACACAGGTAAACACTGCTACATATTTGCTGCCTATGTAAATATGTATACTATTACAGCGCAGTCCTATACATGCCTACTCAGAATTACATCCATTGAACTCAATGGGGCCCAGTCCCAGGTAAATGGGTATAGGCTTGCAGCCTTTACTGAGGAGTCTTACCAGAATTTCCAGAAATGTACCAGGCAAACTTCCCTGTAGACGTTTGAGGAATTCATATTACTTTTGTCAAAAAGAGCTATGCGAGACCTGTATATATTAGTGGGCATAGCTGGTCCAGTGGGATTTGTAAATACTGGTTTGAATACAGTAAACTATGGTATTACTGAAGAGATAGGGATAGATAATATTTAAGCATGATGGACATTTTTCATCCAGCAAAATTTAAAGAGAGGGGAAAAAAAGAGAAATTCTATAGCCCTGGTTGATGATTAAATTTTAACAGGGGTTAGATGTAGAATTAAGCAAGGGCCAGTAAGACTTGCTTTGCCCACTGACTCATTCTTAGTGAGTGGGTAAAGGAAGAGGATTCTTATGACCATGGAGTATGCTGGGGAATAGGCAGGAAGACCCTGGGGGCAGATTGAGCCCCTAGAAATCCAGCTGTCTACCTCCCTTCAATGCCAAGATCCAAAGATCCTAAGGAAGTTCTGGATTTGTGTTTCTCTAACAGTGTTTCTCTAACAGTTTCTCCTTCATGACACAGTTTTTATTTATATTTCACATGTATGCCCCACCTTTCTTCCATCATGTTACTCCAGGTATACATAAGGTTGCCAGGTAGTTTCCCATCTTGACTCAGGCCTGCTTAGCTTCAGCAAGGTTGATGTTTCTTGTGCCTTCAGGTCATTCCCTGGAACTTCTTGAAACTGAAGAGTTTCAAAAGCAATTTGCCCTAAGGCTCAGGGAGGTCTGCTATTCAAAAAGTATAACCACTATTAAAAATGTTAAACTCTTACTGGACCCACCTACAGCTCATTGGAGCCCGGGCTTATAAATATTTTGGATCATTGGCATCCTTCCATGAAAGTAAGCCCCCATGATTTCAATGGAAGTTACTTCTCCAGGGAAGTGTGTTTAGAATTGCAGTCTAAATATTGTAGGGGTGTTAAATAAAAATGATCCATAGGGCATTGTACTTGAACCACAGCTAATTAGTCCTTTTATAACACAGTGTAGAAACTTTGAAACTGTCATTTGCTATTGGGTCAAGGTCTGGATGAGGTACATTGGTAAATCAATGATGTGAAGTGGGTATAATGATAATGTATTCAGTCACATTTTACAAGACAAAAGTTAATCCAAGGACAGAATAGAATTGCCTGGAAAATACAAGATGGTCATAGAAGTTTTAAACTGATAATATCTTTTAAGGTAGAACTTTTGTACTTATGCCCATGAATGAGAGAGCGGGGGGAAAGGATAGTGGTGGTAACTAACATGGAGAAATGATTCGGAGTAAAAGGATCTGCTGTGAACAAAGATAGTTGTTCTTTTGCTTAAGAAACTGATTTATAATAGTGGTTTGTGCATATCATGAGGGTGAAAGCGTTTTAAGATTAAAAAGATGGAACAACACCGTAGCCATAACAGATCCAACCTTCACGACCACTTTTGATGTGGTAAAGTCACTCAACAAAATTTTTGTCCATCATTTTTCACACAATAAGGTATTCTTGGAATACTATGGTAAAAATACAAGTTATATTGTCATGAATCTGCTCATTTTCTATTGAGGGCATCGTAGCTAGTGATTATATCCTTTGGGGTCAGTACCTCAATAATTCTTACCATGTAAAAGGGCAACAATACGATGTCGAAAGATGCCAAGTGAAAAAGTTCGCAATTATAACATAGGCTACAACTTCTCTTACAGTATTTTTGTAGCCATATCATCTACAATGAGTAACTCCTCCTCGTACCACATTGCCACAAAGACTGTTGGGGAAGTAAGCATGAAATTATGTACGCTTTCATTAACAAAAAGAGTTGGATCCAGAGATCCTGCCTTAAGAGTTCTGGCCACAGAATATGCCCTCACATGAAAAGCTGGGGGTGGGGGGGAGAGATGTTTGTTTTCTCCTTCCTACTGTGGCCTCCCAACATCTGTTCTGGAGAGTTATAAGATCCTCCAGGACAGCTTGGGAGGTGGTATGGGAGGCTGCAGGGAGAAGAAAGAATTGGTGGAAATTGCCTCCCCTCCCATGAATGGGAGCCTCTGCTGGATCATAGCCTCTTTTGCAAACAAAATCCAAATACAGAATCTATTCTGGATCCAAGCCAAAATACATCTGGGCTCCTCTCTCCACTCCCCAACAAGGCCTCCAAATCCACTCTTAGGGAATCCTGGTGTTGTATCATATAGCTAGAGGAGACAGGACACTGTACCAGCTGTTCTTTCCTTACCTGTTTTCATGTCCTTGAGATTGGAGTGGCTGTGGAGGTGCCGGCTGTGCTACGGGGCTCTGTTGTGCTACGGGGCTCTGCTGTGATAGGGGACTTTGCTGAGCCATTGGGCTGTGCTGTTGTGCCATGGGGCTCTGTTTCTCTGAGCTGGGTGCGGAAGCTGGGCTGTTCAGCTCTGCGTAATGGAACACTGGAGATTAGAGGCCTTGTCACCAAATGGCATTCGAAGTAAATGGCAAAATGAGGCAATTATTGCTCTGACATACCCCACCTCAGACCATTTCTGTTTCAATGCTTTTATTATCTTGGATTGTAATTAGATTATGAGACACCTGAATTCAGTAGGGTTCATTTGATAGTCTCTGGGCTTTGAAATCTCATCCAATTCCTGCAGATATACATGTTATTTAAAACCTAGTTGGAACCAACACACAAGTTCTGTTTCTCATAGTTCCTTTGAAGGGCAGAGAGAAACAGTGATATTAGGAAAGTCCCCGCTGTGAGAACTGATAAAGCGATGAAGCTTAAACTTTAAATGTCTGAGGCCCACATGTCTAAAATGTGAGCACAGCAGTATCAAATGAAAGACAACTTGGGTAGATCTCACCAGGCTCATGCAAGGTTTCAAACTGGACCAGTTGCCCCTTGGAGCAAGATGTAGTAAGGATGGAAGGTGATAGCGAAGGGGGTAAGAAATGGTAACAGAGGGAAAGAGAAAGAGAGAAATCTTGCTTTGATGCAAACAATTTGGCCATGGATAATGGTTAGGTCAGATGAACATCTGAGATCTGATTTCAAGGACTAATGGACCTATTTGAGCCTGGGAATGCTAATTAAGACTTCCCACTGTGTAAGGGTGAGTAGGGTGCATAGTACTGCATCCTAATTTACTCTGCGATAAGGTGAGGGTGCGAGAAAAGGACAGAACCAGTACATCTGAATGAGTGGAGGTGAGTGGGGTAATTTATAAAGTACTCTTCAAAATATTCTGGCCTGGTTCACACATAACACTAACTTATAGTGTAGATTGCTGAATACTAGCTTGTTGTGATGTGTGAACTCAGCTGTGCTAACAAACCATGATTTGTTAACCATGAACAACCCAGAAAGAGAACCCATGGTTTGTTGTTTGGTTGCGGACTCTGGGTTGTTCATGGGTTGCTTCTTCAAGCTACAGAGGCAGCGGACAAGAGCAGTAAAAAAACACCCAGCGACACTACATGCCAGTACTACAGTACTCCAAAAGCACTTGGTATACAGGGAGAAAGTGGGAGAAGGAAGTAAGCAACCAAGGGATTGAGAAAACAAACCACCATTTGTTCGATTGTCTACCAGACAAACCCTAGGTACAGCAACAAACCATGGATTAAATAAACCATAGGTTAGTGTTATGTGAAAACTAACCTCTCTTTTCCTAGGCTGATTTCTGAAAAGCTTATGCTACAGTCAATGTCTGACTTCCTAACAGAAAGTGTTAGTTTTTAAGGTGCCACAAGACTCTTGTTGTTTTTCTAGGCCCTCCTTCTTCCATTATTCATGCTCTATTTAAGTTGCAAGCCACCTTAGGACAAAGATCTATCCTTCTATTACTGTACAATTGCTATTGCCTATTTTGAGTCTATTGGATAGGGTGCAATGAGAGAGATTAGACAGCCAGACAGAAATATATAGATTAGATTGATGTTGCTCCTTCACTTATCCTAAATCAATTTCAGTTTAAAAATTGCCATTACTGAACAAGACCATCCCTCTTAGGTGAGCTCTCATATAAAAGGAGGACTGGCACCTCTCACCCTTTTAAAGCGTGCATATTTATTTATTTATTTATTAAATTTATTAATTGCCCATCTGACTGGTCACCCAGCCACTCTGGGCGATGTACAACCCGCCATAAAACAATTTAAAACAATAAAATTTTACCATAATTTTTTTTTTTTAAATACCCTAACCCACCCCAAATGCCTGCCTGAACAACCACGTTTTTAATGCACAGCGGAAGCTCATTAAAGAGGGGGCATGACGGAGTTCCCTAGGGAGGGAGTTCCACAGAGTGGGGGCCACCACAGAAAAGGCCCTCTCCCTCGTCCCCACCAGTCTAGCTGTCCTGGCTGATGGGACAGAGAGAAGGCCATCCGAGGCTGATCTTGTTAAGCGGCCTGTCTGGTGTTGCTGGAGGCGCTCCTTAAGAGTATATATGATATAATGTTATTTTTAATGCTAAAGCATTTTCAATTTGGTAGGGGGAAGGGTCCTGTGAAGCAGAAGAGTTATCCATCCAGCATACAGAACCACAGTCCTTGTGTATTCAACATATCTAGTCTGTTAGTACTGTGCTACTGGGATGTAAAGCTACGCAGACTACTAAATGCACCAGAACTCATCTGCTAGCCCTGGGACTGTAAGAACAGAATGCTCACACCAAATATTGATTGATTTGTAGATAGACGGTCAGTCAGAAATCTCTGTTTTTCTCCATTATCTCGTGCACAGTTTGCAGTCATTTTTAATCTCAGCAAAGGCCCGTAGCTATCAATACCAAAATCTGGGCACTGGGTAGGGGAGGGGCACTGGGTTGCTGATGACATGATGAGTGTAAGATATGCCTCCTGTAGTTTCTGGTGCCCCCTTCCGCCCTCAGTGACCACACTCTTCTTAAAAGTTAAGTTTTCTTAAATAAGAAAAGACCAATTATTGTGATTTATCAGTGGGGACATCCAGAGATATTGTACCCAAGGCAAAAAAAAATCCAGATAGCAGCCCCACCATGGTAAAAATATAATAATAAGCTGATAATTTGCTGTGGGACCCCAAAACCTGTCAGCTCAGATGCAGGGTCAGCCCTAACATTAGGCAGAGTGAGGGATTCACTATAGGCAGCAGACGCTGGGAAGTGGCGGCAAACTGTTGGAGGAGACAGCTCTGTGCCCAGCAGCCTGCTCTGTGCCTTGTTACTTCAGGTGTGATGAGAGATGTTCCAGCATCTCCAGTGTTAAAGAAAGATTCAATTGCCTGTAGAGTCAGCTTTTGATAATGGAATGAATGGGGGAGCCATCTTGTTCTAGCTGAACTTTGTTTCCACTGAACTCAATGGGACTCAAGTCATGACTAATGTTTCACACTGATTTATTTTCTCTCAACAACAACAAAGACAAACTTAGAACCTGAGAGGAAAAATCTGCAACAAGCCATACTTCTAGTGGAGAGGGAAGAAGAATTTATGCCTTTCTGGCCTGGCCTGTGAGGTGACTTTAAGGTGCCTTTGTGAGGTGACTTTGCCCTTCTGGCCTGTGAGGTGAGTGTACTTCTAGTGGGGAGGGAGGAAGAATTTATGCCCTTCTGGCCTGTGAGGTGACTTCAAGACTCAACCTGAAATCTGAAAGGTGAAATTAAGACTCAACATCCTCAAATCAGAATTCTGTCCTCACACCGTGGACAGAATTTCAAATTTACACTGGGCTCAAACAGAAACAAGTGCACAAGACGCAAAACCACTGGAGGAAAAAGTTTCTCAAGCTCAAAAGTCATTCCGCTAGAACTCCTGTGGTTTTGAGTCTCTTCTCAATTGCACAGTTGGGAAAAAAACCAAGCAAATTAGGTGACGTCAATGGAGTTGCAATTATGTAAAATGGGGTGAGGATGGAACAGGGGCTGTTAGTGATTATTTCCAACCGCTGTATAATGTTAGTTCTCCCACGAGGCAAAGGAACAGACCCTGAAGTACTTCATCAAGGCTCTTCCTGGTGGTTCAAATATACTTTTGCCATCTGAAGTGTTTTTGAAGCTGTTCTAGCAAGATCTGCGGGGATGCAGCAATAACATTCATATCATACCACACACTGGCTGCACATATAAAAAACTCCCTAACTTTCCCAGGGGTGCAGTTCGCATTAATTGGTTGCTACTTCTATTTTCCTCCTGGGTTTTAAGGGTCAATTACTTACCCTCCTGAGGAATGATGCGAAGAGTTACACTAAGACCAGCATCTTTAATTAGCTTCACAATATCTGCATGAGGCATGTTAATAATAGACTGGCCATTCACAGCTAAGATCCGGTCTCCGACTTTTAGTTTTGCACAGCGATCAGCAGGACTTCCATCAATTATCCGGCCTATTTTATGGGGTACAGCTAGAAAAGAAAAATACACACATAATTAGCATGAGTCTACAGTCAACACAATGTGGTAGGCATAAGCAAGCAAACAAATGTTTAGATATAGGTGAAATGGCTTCCACTGGAAAATGTCTAGACCATCTTACCGTGCTCTGTACGTGGCTGCCATATACAGCCTCTCTTTCTCTCCCCACTCTCTTTCACTCACATACAAGCTTCCATCTTCAGCATGCTAGGGTTTCTGTTCAAAAACTCAGCTGCTAAATCAGTGTTATTGGAGCTAATGCTGATAACAAGGTAGAGTATCAACAGTCACTTTGGAAGCCATGCCATTCATTTTGAATGAGTCTTCTCTCAACGTGGAGAAAATGTCATTCTTTCCCTACACTCATACCTTTGCCATTACTTGATTGAAGCTGAATTGGAAGGGAAAAGATTCAAACATCTGTTAAATCAGGGATAGGCAACCTAGTGCCAGCTGGACAATTGCAACACTACGTGGGTAATTTCTTTTTGCCTGCCCACATAAGGTTTAACTCAGAGCTCAGCCACTGGAAAATGAGAAGCCAAGAGATCCTTGAGCTCAATGCATATGTCCCAAGACTGTGAGAGAGCACCGTCATAGTAGTCATTAGGCCAAACACGCTCTTGCTTTATGAATACATTTAAGTGAGTCCTCCAAAAAACAAAGCTAAATGCAGACAATCACCTGGATCTAATAATCCATTCTGGAGGTGTGTGTGTGTGTGTGCATGCACTGAGGATGATCTGCTAGCTGGTATGATGGAGAGATACATTCTTCTTTTAGCTCAGTGTTAGGAAATGTGCCGGCTGATTTGAGCATGCAGGGATCTCTGGGTTGGGGCAAATTACTGCAACATTGAAGTCGAGAACTATAACTCTCACTCATGTCCTAGGTTTAGGAATCCAAAGAAGACTGAAGGTAGAGGCGGTAAGCCTGCGCTCCTCAAGGCTGTAAAAGTGGGTTAGGGTCATCTGCTACTTCGTCTAGTAATTCCCAGACTGTTTGTGAGGACATGCTAGTGTGCTCTGAGAAATCAATTAAATTAGGCCACAGCACCTGTCCAGAGAGGAAAGTCCCTGCTATGTGTCTGCTGGTTCACTACTTTGGCTTTGCCTCCTTCCCAGCAACCTCCACTGGGAGTGGGTCATTCTGCCACACAGAGTCAGCTCTGAATTTTAGAGGGACATTTGGGCAAGATGACCTTAATAGGCCTTCCTCTTCTCCACTCTTCCCAATGCCCCTTGGCTTGCCCTCTCCATCTGAACCCAATTACACAGTTTCCCACAAGAAAGTTCAAGGCAAGTGGGGTGGCCCCTCCTCCTTATTTATTTATTTAAGAACATTTCTATACTGCTTTTCATTCTCCCCTCCCCCCCGCCTCCTTCTTGCTCCTGGCCTGGCTTACACACTTGGAGATGGCAGATAAACAGTCAAGAACAGCAAGGAAAAGGATCTCTGGGGATCAGCAGTTGGGGTATGCCCAGGGATACCAACCCCTGGTGTCAGTTCTGCCGCTGCAACTAGTAGGAGTAGATTATTCAGTCATTCCAGATGCAAAGACACAGCAGAACTGCCTCTCCTCAGGGAAGGCTGCTTGTTGTATCTCTTCTCCAAGCCACTGTTCTGTGCTTGCCTCTTTCCATGATTATTTAGTTGGTAGCCCATTTGATGATTTCAAGGCATAATCTGCTGATACAATTTATCCCCATGATATAATATGATCACTTCACACATGTGGATCTCATCACAATCAATTGCATGCACACTGTTTGTTGAATAGGCATGGACATAAATGTTTCCAGCTTTGCAAGTAAAGATGAACTGTTTGTACCATTTTTTCAGCTGTTTGGTGGATTATTCTCAATGCCCCAGGCAATTCCCTGGGTCACCTGCCCCTAAACCCACTTCTTCAGCAGGCACGCTCAGAACATTCATTCTAGCTCTATCCAGACAATGATTTTGTGACATAAAGCAAGAGGATGGGGGGATCACAATTGTGTCCACCCCCCTGCAACCTTTGTGCATTCAGCTGACCCTCTGAACAGAGACTATGTGTACATGCAATTTCTTAAGTTATTTTGGGTTGCATCTAATGTTAGTCCTGCTTAGAGTAGAACCATTGAAATAAATGGGACTTAAATTAGTCATGACTGACTTAGGTCTCCTTCATTTCCATGAGTCTACGGCTAACACTGGATACAATCCAAAGTGTATATATATACAATATACAAATATATTGGATACAATCCAAAGTGTATAGCTCAGCAAGCTGCTAATCATATGGGAACTTTGTGACAAAAATGAGACATAACTTTTCACCCCTCAGTGTACCTAGAATTGTTGTTCAAATAGGGCTACAGAAAAACATGGAGTGGGCTCCTGTGAACTTGGGTTATTCATGCTCCTGCAGCCTCAAAGGTTTAATTTTGGCATTGAAGTGTGAAGTGTGCCTCCCATTTTAATTCATAACAATATGTGCCTCAGCTGCCATATGTTTCAGAAAAAACAGTCTTTGGCTTTAAATGGCAATGAGGGTCAAACAGAACTGGAGAAGATCTAAAATAACCCAATGGAAAAAAAGAGACAAAGTTTCAGGATGTTGAAAAAAAAAAAAGTTTTATTCCTTGAAGTAGCCCTGCACTACTTTTGGGCCTTCTTCGGGGGCTAAACCAAAAGAAGAACGGGACAATAACACATATTAAACAAAACATTCAAGTTAAAAATCACTGCAATAATGCCTGTGCATACTTACTTAAGATTTTTAAAAATTACCTGCAGAGATCACTGCAGTTAATTGCAGAGATCACTGAAAAGGCCCAATGTACATGGTACAGGGCTGAAATATCTTAGGCTACTTCGAGGAATAAAACTAGATATATTTAAATGGCAACAATAAGATTTTAGTACCAAAATTCAGTGCAGAACATAATACGCATACAACATGATGAATCACTGCAATCACTTAGTGTTTGGGAGACCGTTTTCTCATGCCATTTTTTGGATGTTGCCAGTTTCACATTTAAATGCCAACCATAGTTTTAAACTCTGAAAGACACCAGAGAGCAGTTGTTAAATCTTTCAAACTACGTTTTAAGTAGTCACACGCAGCCAAAACATAACACATGGAATGGCCAAACGTCCAGATAAAACAGCCTTGTATTTATTTTTAATCCTTGTAGCATCAACATATCAGATGCTACGTCTAATCCGCTCATCTTTCCATGGTAACACATTTGTATGACGTGACTCACTTGTGAGCACTGTGGGTGAATGTAAGCTCCTTTGCCGACAAAGAACAGTGTTCAGAATCTCAAATACCATTTGACAATCCAGCGTACGCATGCCCCTGTCGGGGGAGTCTGCTAAAGGTTTCACTGTATTTTGTTGTGTGAGGTTGGGGTGGGAATTGCTGCTGTTCAAAGAGATCAGCTCAGAGCTGTGCCATAGTGTGTTCTTTTGTCTGAGCATAGACATGGCCCATCAGTGCGCATGTTTGCCACACCATTGCCTGTGAAAATGTGTGTGTCGCGGGGCTCCATGTATGCACAAGGAGTGGAGCTTTCCCCACAGGCAACTATGGGAAATACACATACTCACACTGCTTGGCATTCCAGGCAATTTTTACAACTTTGCTGCCAAATTGAGGGTGTTTTCTTACAGGATACTAAAGCTATCCCTCCGTCTCTCCTGCTCTGTTTTGTGGGCACTTGTGAACCCTGGTAGAAAGTGGAAGGCTAGGCTACCAGTTTAAAATCAAATGTACATTCGGGCCAACATAGGTTTTATAGTCACATTATAGAAATGCCAAGAATGCAAAAATAATTACAAGGGTCATGTGTGAAAACATCTTTAGCCTTGATGGTCAGCAAATCGCCATTGTTGAATGAATTCATTATTATACTGAACACTCTGCTTTAGCACACACAAAAAATGCCATGTCACCAGCATCTGCAAGGATATAATGCTTTCCTTTCAGAACAGGAAGGCCAGTGAGTATTTTTTATCGTTGAGTCAAGTGACTAGATCTGTGAGTCCAGTAAAGATACATTTCATGATCTGTGAGTCCAGTAAAGATACAGGTTTTCTGGCAAGCTGGATTTTTGCAAAGTTAGACCTAAGTGCTTGACTTTCATGTATCCTTATGGCTTCTCAGTTCATTTGTAACAAAACCAGGGAGCATCAAGCAGCTCATCCCTCCCACCCATCCGCCAGGGCTCTGCATGCAGTCCACCTCCTGCATTTTCTGATATCCTTTGTCCCAGGTGATGTTGGTAGATGCTCTCAGTGGAGCCATAGAAAGACTCGGCTTGGAATATACTGGCTGGCTGCAATGCTCTACATAGCACCCAGCAATAGTGTGGCAGCCCTGCATAGCAGTGACCCAGCAGGGGAAGGAAGGACTACACCACCTTCTATCTCATCCACATGCTGTTTTCCATGTGTAGGCACAACAGGATTGTACCTTTGTCCTTAGTATGTAAAGAAAAACACCTTAGAACCACTGAAGATAGGAACATATGAAGCTACCTTGTACTGAGTTAGATCATTTGTCCCTCTCACTGGGGGTTGAACCTGGGACATTCTACATTCCAAGCATGTGCTCTACCACTGACCCATGGCCCCCCTTTCACCAGGACAGAAGTTGGATCATGACGGTTTGGATTCAAAAGTTCCCTTCCTCAGCCTCATTTCTTTGGTGGAACGGAAATTTTGGATCCAACCCTAGAGCAGTAAAATAAGTTTGAACCTCATTTTTAAGCTCATCCATTTTTACATTAGCAGAGTTTAAAACCATTTGATATTAAATGTTAGCTTTAAATGGAAGTGTTAAGTTGCAAGAATCTCTGTCCTTTTGCCATAATTTCCCTACCCCAGGAACACCTTTCAAACCAGTATCACATACAGCTTCTTAAACTTGCTGATGAACAACTTCTTTTGAACAAAAAGTGCTTTCGTAGTGTTTTCTCCTAGCAACAAGATCACGAATACATGGCTTTTAGCATAGAATTAACTCCTCCTCATTAATTTCTAGTGCTTTACTAGTAGAAGCACTTTTAATTAAGCAAATTGTAATTTGATTTAATGTTCTGGTTTCCAATAAACCACTTCATTGTGCAGGCATATTTAAGGAAGTGCAGTCTGGACATTTGCAAGACTGTCTGGACATGTGCAAATTATTAGATTTAAAGGAAAAGAACAGTCTGTTAGTTTAACAAAAGGGTAATTGATTCACTCTGGCATCGGACTTATAGCAGATTTACTGGATAGGTGATGCCGTGTAGTAGCCCCAAATTCTAGTCCTCCTGGGCTGCCTTTGTCCTGTCCTGTCCTGTTATGGATTAAAAAGGTTGTGTAAAACCTGACCACTACAAAAGGGCATGTGGTAAGAAGCAAACATAGGGGAAACATACACCCAACTGTGTGCCATGTGTAGTCTCAAACTCATTTATACTGTAATTTGCTTACTGCTACTTGTTCTCATTTTAAAAATGTATAAAGCTTTAAAAACAACAACGATCCCCTCCATACAGAAAACAAATGGATCAGGGAGAAAATGTCTAGCCTAGCCTTTTCATGTTAGCTTTTACACAGGGGAAGTCTTTAATTCTTGGGCCTAAAATCCAATGTACTATGAGCAGAAACAAATTGCTGTGCTAGTGCCTTTTCAGAGAATCATAGAAGGGTTGGAAAGGGCCTACAAGGCCATCGAGTCCAACCCCTGCTCAATGCAGGAATCCAAGTCAGAGCATCCCTGACAGATGGCTGTCCAGCTTCATCTTGAACGCCTCCAGTGTGGGAGAGCCCACCACCTCCCTAGGCAATTGGTTCCATTGTCGTATTGCTCTAACAGTCAGGAAGTTTTTCCTGATGTTCAGCCGGAATCTGGCTTCCTGTCACTTGAGCCCATGATTCCGTGTCCTGCACTCTGAGATGATCGAGAAGAGATCCTGGCCTTCCTCTCTGTGACAACCTTTCAAGGACTTGAAGGGCGCTATCCTATCTCCCCTCAGTCTTCTCTTCTTAAGGCTAGATATGCCCAGTTCTTTCAGTCTCTCGTCATAGGGCTTTGTTTCCAGTCCCCTGATCATCTTTGTTGCCCTCCTCTGAACCCTCTCCAGTTTGTCTGCATCCTTCTTAAAGTGTGGTGCCCAGAACTGGACACAGTACTCCAGATGAGGCCTAAGCAGTGCTGAGTAGAGGGGAACTAGTACTTCCCTGGATTTGGAAGCTATGCTTCTATTAATGCAGCCCAAAAGAGCACTGGCCTTTTTTGCAGCCACATCACATGGTTGGCTCATATTCAGCTTGTGATAGACAACAATTCCAAGATCCTTCTCGCTTGTCATGTTGTTGAGCCACGTATCCCCCATCTTGTAACTGTGCATTTGGTTTCTTTTTCCTAGGTGCAGAACTTGGCATTTATCCCTATTAAATGTCATTCTGTTGTTTTCTGCCCAGCGCTCCAGTCTATCCAGATCACTTTGAATTTTGTTTCTGTCTTCCAAAGTATTAGCTATCCCGCTAATCAATTAGCTATCAATTTTGTGTCATCTGCAAATTTGATCAGCTTTTTTGTCATCTGCAAATTTGATCAGCAAATTTGATTGATTTTTCTTGTTGTGCAAGCAGTTGCACAAGTCCTAGTGGACCTCTTTGTAAACCTAAGACCTGCAAGCAGTTGTGCAACTCTTTGCACAAGAGGAACTTTAGTTAGATTGTACTTTGGGCATAGTTCAGAACTTGGTTTCTGCTACTGTGACATCATTTGCACTAGCAGAATGACACCACTGGATACAACCCTTTGAACAAGCCCAAGCATTTGGAAATGGTCTAAAGTCACTGGAGAAATATACCATGTACCTCCCTCCACATTTTGAATGGGTGGAATACTGAGGGTGTTGAATTACATTCTCAAATACTATCAGTTGCTTAGGGCGCAATCCTATGGCTGCTAGACAGCAGCTAGACAGTCACAGGATTTTTCGTTTTCTGGGAACCAACCTGGGAACCAGCACTTCAAGATCAGTTCCCAGAAAACCGCCTCCCTGCCCTCTCCCCTGCCATCTCATAGGTGGCGCAGTTTGTCCCTGGTTCTGCGCTCAGAAGACCAGCGCGGAGCAGGGTAAAAGGGGGTGTTCCTTGGGGCAGGGAGGGAAGGGTGGAAGCTCCAGTACAATGCTTCCTATGCACTGTCTGGCCTCCCCCCGCCCTCTGAGCTGGCCCAGCTAGACAGCCGAAATTGGCTGTCCAGCTGCAAGTGTAGGGTAGCTGGAGCATGGAGGAGAGGATCCCCTCTGCGCTCCACTCACCCTGCATTGGAGTCGGTTGCCTCCGAGTTTGGAGGCGGATGACTACCCCATAGATTGCACCCTTAGTGCATATATCATTAGCACAATGCTAATGAATCACTTTTCTTTATTAGTCAGGTCTCCTGCAGCCTTTCCATAGCATACAGGACCCTTGGTTTCTAGTTATCTGAGCTGTCAACTACAGGCATGGACTCCAATTTAGACAAGTTTGTAGTTAGTTCTGCGGGCCCCAAGGGATTTCATCCTTTCATTCCCTGACAGCACATACCTTAACTCCCTGTGTCCCTGCTGCATCTCAAGCTGCTTCTGAAATACAGAGGAGCTTCAAAGGCAATTTTTGAAATGTGTGTAGAGCATCACTAAAGGGGAGGGAATCTCTCTCTCTCTCTCTCTCTCTCACACACACACACACACACACCACACATACATGGCAGAGCTATGCCTTTTTGTATGTCAAAGGGGTTCACTGGACTCTGATCAGAGGTCAGAGCAAAAGTCTGCTTTGAAATGTGGCAGATCAGCTGAAATGTTACTACTTATTTTTCAACATGATTTTTCTGGAGGTGACGGACTCGACCTTGGGGGAGCTGGGGGTGGTGACAGCCGACAGGAAGCTCTGGTGTGGGCTGGTCCATGAAGTCACGAAGAGTTGGAAGCGACTGACCGAATAAAAAACAACAAATTTTTCAACAATGGAAACAGTGAAATATCCTGCTTTAAGTTAAAGCTAAGCAGCTGTATTTAGGGGTGGTGGCTCAGTGGCAGAGCACCTGCTTTGCATACAGAAAGTCCCAGGTTCAATCCCCAGCATCTCCAGATAGGCCTGGAAAACCTCCTGCCTGAAACCCTGGAGAGCCGCTGCCAGTTAGTGACGACAATACAGGGCTAGTCTGACTCAGTATAAGGCAGGTTCCTATGTTGCTAATTAGTACATTTATATTCTGCCTCTCGTCCATCACGGAACAGAAGGCAGGGCACATAGGGATTCCCAGGTGGGCTCCCTTCCAGGCCAATGACCAGCCCCAGACTTGCTTAGTTTCAGTATGGTAGCTGCATCATACCATGATCACAAGACAAGGACCATTCTCCAATTATCTCTTGTGAATGTGAAGGCTCTTTTGTGCACATGGAGCTCCCTGCATATGAGGGCATTCCCCATTCACTTCAGTGGAGTCCGTACACAATTTCTGTATGGTTTGACTGAACAAATTTTTTTTAAAAAAAAACACTAGTATTTGATTATTAAGGCGATAGTCTTGTTTCCACATCTCCATGTAGAAAGCTAGAAAAAACACTGGGGACCAAATAAAACATGGCACCTTTCTCTGTTTCTTGCTCTTTTTTAAACAAAAATTATTTCTCTTGACAGAAAATCACTAAACCCATACCGAGCTCCAGCTAATATCACAGCATGCGCCCAGAAAGAGCTGATCATTACAAGCTGGTGTCACTGACAAATAATGTTTCTCACTTTTACAAGTACAGTGTTTTTTCATCTGTTCCTTATGCATTTCCTTTAACAGTTGAGAGATTGTATTTTGTCAAAAGCCACTTGCCTGTTTTCTCACATTTCTTCTTGTACAGTAGGTAAATGTCAGAAGTGATCAGGTGAAAGGGGGGAAGAAATCCAAACCTCTGTTGTATCTACTATATTTCTGGCAGATAATAACTTCTTGCAATATTTTTTTTTAAATGTAAACAGAAACTGATCCTAAACTAACCAAACGAAGCCTCCAGAGCCAGCTGTCCTTTTTCAATATGTTACATGGCTGATCACATGAATAGTTATTGTGTCCTCAATTCTCCATAGGTGCATGGGCTTTAATTCAGCTTTAACACCCAGCATGCCCTGATTTAATTGAGAGAAAGAACACGTAACGCAGTAGGTTAGCTTGTTCCCTTCAGATGCATTTTAGCCATCCAAGGCCAACTATCAATATCTCCTGCAGTCTTTTCCCTACATCCCCACACCAGGGAAACTCCTGACATTCTTGGGCAGCCCAAAGATACCATACGCAGTTACCTTCTGATCAAGACGTAAGAAAATACAGCATGATGTTCCCCATGCATCTTATGTTTCTTCTAACAAAAGTTTTGTGCCACAGTTACATTAAGATGTCTTTGTCATGCTAGGCCTATATCCAGGCCTGGAAATGAGGAAGGCAACTGTCATGTATCCATAGATTTTGGGGGAAAGGGTTTGGACAACTGTATGGGGTTATTTATGTACATGTGGGGAGGGGGTTGGTGCCCCCCTTCACTAATGATACTTGGATGGAATGCTGGATCTGTCAGATGGCTGTAAGAATCATTGCACTCGATCAGACTAAGGTCCAGCTTGGAAACATTCTGCTTCCAAGAGTGGCGAGTTAGATTGCTCTGGAAGTGTGCAAGCAGAACATAAAGGCAATGATATTCCCATATTTTTGTCTGTAGGATCAGAATTCTACTGCTTCTGAGCATGGCCCCAGTCATGGCTAGCCTCCTTCAATGTGCCTAATCCTTTTAAAGCACTATCAAGATCAGTGGCAGGAAACACAACAGGTGAGCTGGACACACAGGTAGTGCACCTAAGCCCCACTCCCCAACATCGCTGCATGCCCAGCTGCCTTCTAGATATTTGTGCATTAAACATTAATATCTGCAGAGGGTTCTTTCTGTAGGCGCATTTGGCTGAATGCAGTTACAAAGTTCCTGCAATCAGGAACCCTGCCTGACTGCAGGAGCTCTGCAGCTCTTTGTGCTGAAGGCAGAAAGTTCTAGAAGGCAGCCAGGCTAGTGGGGACACTGGGGGCAGGGCCTGCATGGACACTCATGTCCCCTCCCCACTTTAGCTTTTGCTTATGTGCAATCTGGCGACTGCAGTTTTTCACTAAGCTCCTGCGAAAGCTGTATGTGCCCAAGTCAAATTTGTTGTGTAGGTGGCCATTTGTATTGTGGATGGCCATTACATCTATTGATGGACAAGACAGTGCTCTAGCTATTATGGCCCTAACAAAGGAGTGGCTACTGCAGTATACATGCTCTGGTTCGGCCTCCTTCCTCATGGCTGCCACTGACCTGATCTATATTCTTGGACAAAGCTTGACTGGGCTTTGTATCAGATTACCAGGTAAGAAGTGGAAGAATTGGGAATGCTGGAGGCTGGCAATCCGGAGGCAGGCAGGTAGTTGAGTTAGGGGGAGAGGTGGCTGATCAAAAAAGGCTAATGAGTAAGTAGGGAAAGGAAGCTTGAGAGCAGCTGAAATCTATGCCTGACCAATGAGACTGAGGAAGCAAGTCAGAGTCAGATGCTGTACAGAAGCAGGTGGAAGCCTATTGGCCCCTTAAGTCACCTGACCCCCGCTGAGCTCAAAATTGTAGTACCACCATCTGGCTGCAGGGGTGGCACTGAAGTGCAGCAGAGACCCTCCTTCTCTGGCAAGCTTCCATGGGGGTGAGAACCAGGCATCTGGGAGCTGTGAGGGGATCGCCCTCAGTGAATTACTGTTTCCAGCACGTTACAAACAAATTTAACTCATGTAAAGAGAAGGCATATTCTATGTGGGTATTTCTTGGGTAGTACTTTTTAATGACAGCTCTCCCAGTTATAAATCAGACTTCAGGACTCTGTTTAACGACATAAGACCAGGAGCAATGCCGACCTGACATTACAGACTGTTCTCTTTCCATACCTGTATTTTCAAAGGGTATGAATGCACTCTTAGCTGACTTGCAGTGAATACATTAACATTTTTACTGAACACATTTAAATATTGATTCTACCCTTTCTTTGTTTAATGCTAGGACATGTCGGCTGAAAATGACGGGTTACTATTAAGGTTTGCTTGTGAAAATAGCAACAGCGTGGGCTGGCTCATAATTAGAATCTCCTTGGGGCAGAGACTTGGTGTTCTTGCTTTTGTTTATGCTACTTTGTACAGTGCCATGTACATTGATATGCTATAGAAATTATTACTAATATTATTCACATATAGGAAATAATAATAATAATAATAATAATAATAATAAAAATAAAAGAGAGTTACTAATGTTGATATCTTAGTGTATTGGGATGACAATGCAAAAGCTCTCTCCTAGCATCTCATATGGGATGGCAATGCAATGGGATGGCAATGCAAGAGCTCTCTCCTAGCATCTCATATGAGCATGTCATATGGGAAGGGGCTGTAACTCAGTGGCAGAACACATGTTTTTCATGCAGAAGATCCCAGGTTCAGTCTAAATAGGACTAGGAAAGACTCTTTTCTAAAACCCTGGAGAACCAGAGTGCATAGACCACCCTTCTCCAGCCTGGTGCTTTCTGGAGGTTTTGGAGTTCAGCTCCCATCCACCCAAGTCAGCATGGCCAATGGTCAGGAATGCTGGGAGCTGTAATCCAAAACATCTGGAGCAGACCCGTTTGGGGAAGTCTGGGATAGGCAATACTGAGCAACGTTCCTAAAACTGGTCCAAGGACAAGGCTGTTAATCCACTGTATCTACTTTTGGTTTCATCACACAATTGAGTTCTGAGCACTACATGAAGAGCATTTCCTTTCCTGCTTTTCCAATACATATCCTCTAGGTGGAACTGTGGTATAGAGGAATAGCACAAGTACACAGGTGGAAAAAGCTTTTTCTTTCACTTTTGCATTTTCCCTGCTCCAAAAAAACTAGCTGAAAGAGCTCTTTAAAAACAGAAGCGAAACTGGAAGGTCATGTTGTCACCTTAAGAACTCACAAAAAACCATGAGTAAGATATGATAAGTGCACAATAAATGCCTTGTGTAGAAAAGCTCTGAGAAACATCATTGGGCAGAGCTTCCAGAAGATAAGGGGCAACCGTCACAACACTAAGGTAGAAGGAAATTCTGCAATACTGGAATACTGGCACTGAAACGGTAGGCCCAAGTAGGGCAAAATCATCCCCAGGATCTGGTAGCTCCTGTGCCCGGGTACCACATGTCATATCAGAGGCCCAAATAAAAATATTTTGCAAACTCTTAGTCTTTTATTATTCATAAATACATACACATGCATGCACATGGACACGCACACACATGCACACTTAAAAAACTAATACAAACCTAAATCGCATATGTTTCAGTTTTACGCATCTCCCCACAAAATAAAAACATACCTTTTAAAATCTCACAAAAATAATCTAATAATAGATTTACAGCATAATCCTATGCATGTTTACTCAGAAGTAATTCCCACTGTATTCAGTGGGGTCTGGAAACTGTGCACAGAATTACAGTGTTATTGTGATTTAAAGCCCCTCCTCCCTCTCTGATTAAAAACCAATGGCAACACTGAAAATCCTTTCTTTTGACTGGCTACTCATGGTAGCCATTCAGAGCCTCTGATTAGCTACGGCTCAAAGCTATTAAAATTAAAGTTTCCCCTTTAAAATTTCCATTAAAATGGGGGATGGGTAATCCCCGAGGTTGTTTTCCAGCTGCCAGGCCCAATTTTAAGGGGGGCAGTGGCAATAAACTACCCAAGTATTTGCAGCCCAAGGCCAATTGACACAGAAAGTCACACTCTGCTCTTGGCAGTATTCTGGAAAGTGGAAGTAATAATAATAATGATGATGATAATAATGATAATAATAATAGTAATAATAATCTGGGAAGCCTCTGCACAAAGACACAGTCAGATGCTGTTAGATGGAAGGATCAGGTGAATGCTGAAATACAGTGGGCACAATCCAGAGAAAGTTAACCATGAAATCAGTGGGACTTAAGTGCTTAACTCTGAACTTAAATCCCATTGATTTCAACAGAACTTGAGCTCACTTAGCTTTCTCTTGATTGCATCCAGTGGCGTCTTCCACCCTGGTCCTCTTGGAACTCAAGTTGTTTCTGAGGCTTAAAATGGCTCTGGGAGCAGCAACAGTCCCAGTAATTTCTCAAAACATGATGCCTTCATCAAGGGAACTGCAAAAAACAAAGAAACAAACAAAAACCCACAGCAAATTTCTACAACGAAATCAAGCCACACCTGCAGCCAAAAGTAAGCATATTAAACAAAACTAGGTCGTATCCATACAGTTCTATTCTTGGAAGGCATTTTGGGATTTATCTCATTAAAAGCACCCTAACAAGGCTGAATTGATATGTGTCCACCATAACCACCAGATTTTTCATCAGCCTCTTTAGAAGGGTATCACTGATTTAAGTTTAAATTAAAATTAAAGTTAGGTTTATGAGAGTTATCCAGTAGATCACCCTTATTATGGCAAACATCATAGCGTAAATCATTCCACAGAATATGTTCTTATGACAAATTCGTGAGCAGACATGGTTATAAATCTGTCCCATTCTAAGGTTTTTGTCATAAGTGACTTGCAGAAGCATGTGTCAAAATTTGTAATGCCAGAAGACCTGGCATATTTGAGTTTAAAGGTGCTCTTTTGCACAATGCCACAGGTACTGGGGGTGGTGAGGAGGAAACACAAACATATTTGATATAATCTAATGTTTTATCCCAATGTGAATCTAAAGTTTCTTGCAAAGTATTAGACCCACCGTTCTGTGTCATGTTGTTTGATACACCCAAGCTTAGTGTTTATTGATAGCTTGATCATTGCAGGGCCTGGTCTAGAGGGAGACAGAACCACCTGGATAGAGAACTCTTTCAATTCTGTGTGTTGGGCAGTGAGCATTTGAAACAGAGAACCAAGTGAAATAATCAGTCCCTTGACCCAAAGAACCTCGAAGGAGACGCAACTTTATAAATGCTGAATTCTATGGATAAGTGGTACGCGGTATATGCCATTGGTGAAGGAAATGTCATATGTTTTTTGTAAAGAACTTGGGAAAACAACTGACAGAAGCCTTTAACTTACTTATTGTAGATCCAGATTCAGGCCTGTTCAAGGAGCTAATGATAACAAAGCCAAATCCTTCGTTCTCTTTGCGATGGATGATGACATCGCTGGTTTGCAAACTGTGCGAAACAAAGCCCTCTGGGGGTGTAGCATTGCTACTCGATCCAGCATGATTGCTGTTAGCATATGTGGCATAGTCACTTCTTGGAGAACTGTGGTGTGTAGACACAGAGCCTGGACTTCTTCCATTTTCTGGACACGGGTCTCCTGAAATAAAAATGACACAAAGATTAAGACCCTAGCTTGTTGACAAAATCTATGCTCACCAAAACCAAATCCATCAGTCTTTCTAGAATACAGATTACTGGAAATACCTAACAAACTGGATCCAATATGGAAATAGGGGGATCGACTTTGCTAAGAACATATGAAGGTACCCTTCTTCATACTAGTTTATATGTTCCAAAATGGAGCCATAACATTCAAAACAGGTAAGCATTGGTGAGACCTGACTCAAATTAAGCCCTGTCTTTTTCAACCCATTTAAAATCACAACTAATCTGTTGTTATTGGGACTGATCATACACATTCTCCATCAAGAGTACTTGTGCCACTGCAGTGTATAATCTTACACCAGGCTTCTTAAGATTCAGGTCAGTGAGACCATAAATGCAGCCAGTACTGGCAAGCACACAGAAGTAGAAAAGTTCTGTGAATGGAAGGAGTAGAAGACGTGTTAGTAGCAAGAGAAATAGCGAAATCAGTGGTTGCCGTATCGGTGGTGATGCCTTGGCCCCAGAATTCTCTCTTCAGGGAGGTTTGCTTGCCTGCTGTCACATCTGGTATCTTTTCAGTACCAGGTGAAATCCTTTTTTTTAAATTTCCCCAGGTCTTTTAAGATCCCTCCATTTTAATTCTGGTCCTTGCTTCCTGTGCTGTTTGCTGTGCTTTTAAATTGTTGGTCTTGTTTTTATTTATTTTACTGACATGGATTTTTCCTGCAAACTGCTTTAGGAATCCTCTTGAGAGCTTGTAATCCAGGCTAAATTATGTACTATCCTGGAAAGTGTGGAAACTCAGTAATACCCAGATGTCTTGATAATGTGGCGTTGCTATCACTGCAGTAGCCCCTCTCTACCCCCATGGTGAAGCCAAAATGATGTATTGTGGTTTTGCTTATGATATAAAGCTCCATGTACAGTGATAGAACTGTGCAGAATAACAACAACAGATACATAACTAAAGGGTGTGGAGTTCCCTTAAAGTTAATTAGAACTGTTTCCTTGTCTGTCTTTTGTCTATGTGCTCTGCCACATAAATATGTCTAATTCAGTATTAAAGTATTTGCCTTCAGACTAAAATAATCTAGGCAGCTAACCAACAGAGTAATTAGGATTAGCTTCATGACATCCCCTTTTAAAAAAGAGAACCACTTATTCAAAAGATTTTGTTGGACTAGAGGTATGATTCAGGGAAGACTAATCCCAAACAATTATTCTATTTTCAAACATAGGTTGGTTGTTTAGAAAAAGGGAAGCTGCCTCTGCATACAGAATTGTATGCCTTCTTTGAATTAGCCTACTTTGCGTGGTGAATCATTCATATATATATATATATATATATATATATATATATATATACACACACACACACACACACACATACATACACACACACAGAGAGAGAGAGAGAGAGAGAGAATGCAAGGAGAAAAGAATTGTGTTGACAATATTTATATCTTTCATGGCCAGCAAAGGTGTTTTTTTTAAGTACATTTTGCATTATGGACAATACACAGCCCTCTTTCTCTGGCAGATATTTTATTACAGACTAATAATACAGTGAGAGCTATTGAATAGTCTGCGACCTAACCCACCCAAGCTAAAATAAGAATCGCCTCAGTAAGAGGTAGTAGAGGTTGATTTTGTGTAAGCACTTAGAGAAGCCTTCCCCAACAGGGTACCAGTTTGGGGAAGGCAGACTTAGCGGTACCATCCCCAGACTTGAATGCTTTCAGTCCTCTCTCCTCCGTGGTTGGTTTTATAAACAGCTTTTATATGGACTCTCATTCCCTGCTCCTACCAAGGGGTCAGGAAGCAAAACAGCCTCGGTGGGCCTTGCTTTGCTGGTTCTAAATGACTGAAGCTGACAGTGCAATTATTTGTGTCATGGAAGGCTTAGAGGACACACCAATGAGGAATCTAGATAAGAATTTTATTGTCTTTCTTAAACCAGAACAGGACACAGCACAGTCCTCACTCTAAACAGATACAGCTAAGTCCAGTGCCAGCTAGTGATTAACCTGTATAATGACACTCTCCACCCACTACGCATGTCTTTTGTTGTTCAGTCGTGTCCGACTCTTCGTGATCCCATGGACCACAGCACCCCAGGCCTTCCTGTCCTCCGCTCTATCCCGGAGTGTGCTCAAGTCCATATTCATTGCATGATGATAGGTGATGCTATCTAGCCATCTCATCCTCTGCCGTCCCCTTCTCCTTTTGCCTTCAATCTTTCCCAGCACCAGGGTCTTTTCCAGGGAATTTTCTCTTCGCATTAGGTGGCCAAAATATTTGAGCTTCAGCTTCAGTATCTGTCCTTCCAATGAGCAGTCAGGGTTGATTTCCTTTAGGATGGAGTGATCTGACCTCCTTGCTGTCTAGTCATAAGTAAACCTCACTGAGTTTAGTGGGCCTTACTCCCAGGTAAGTATGCAGACACAATCTGGCTTCCAGTCACGGAACCAGTTGCCTGCTACCCACAAATAATGGCTCCATTGTGGTACTGCTGTCGTTTCAGATAAAATCAAAATGGAGAGAGGCATATTACCACACAGCTGACTGGTTTTCACCCCACCACACACATCACAATATAAAAGGCAAAATCCTCAAAGTGCAACATTTTGTTTTGTTTCTCTGAATCAGGCAAAGTTGTTCTTTTCTCAGGAAGGTAAGTATGTCCTCTAGCAGTCCTTGTACAACTTTGAAATAACGTGATTAGTGTGAGGAAGACGAAAGAAAAACAAACAATCATTATGCTGCTACGTTTAGAATTGAAAATCTCCCGAAGTTATTGAACCGAAGCTGCAACTAAATGCCATAGTCAGTGACAAGAAAGATCTCATTTTCTGGCTGTCATGTTTTAGAAGGGTGAATGCTGTTTATGTCACTGTGGGGGCAACAGAAAGAAAATTATCTTACCCCACTGAATTACCAACTGCTGCCTGCGCTATAAATGAATGTAACAGATTCCCATTAAGTACAGGAAAGAATGATAAACCAGGTAAAGCAGATTTTATATTGCTAGTGGATTTCCATCTATTCTGAAAGATCTATTCATGGGGGGGGGGGCTGGGGGATACACTTGGTTATGCTCACTGCAGAAAGTAGCATTTTAATCCCTCTTTCCTTGAAATGTCACTCTTTCCTGACTATTCAGGTTTCAGTTGTTGGCAATTCTCTTCCTTACTTTTTTCAAGTTCTGAAGGCATTATGACACTTTAAATCTAATGTGCAGTCCAGACTATTAAATGCTCTCAGAATATGCTAGCCCATGCATATGTGCCCCCCCTCCCCCCTGGTAGTGATTTCATGCTTGGGCTTATTAGATTTCTCCCATTCTTGCAGTATTCCATATTGTACTCATTCTTCAGAGGTACCAAAGCACTTAAAGCTTGGGAAAAGCTGCCTCCATCTAAGGTGTTCTTTTTCAAGGTGGCCATCCCTTTGGCTCAAGAGCACCTGAGCCAGAAAATGGCCAGGTGGTGGTGGTGGGGCAACTGAAGCAAATGAGAAAGGGTTTATTTTTTCCTGGCACACAGCTCTTTAGGTGTCAGGGAAAAAACCCAACCTCTGTAAGGTTTAGCTGTCAGGATGGGACTATAGCCAGCACTATTACCTGGTGGTGGAGGTTTAGTATGTGAAGCTGCACCCCCTTATATTCTGCTAAAAGGCCCCAAGCTCCAAGAAAGCTCCCCAAACTCTCCCATCTGGCAAGTTGGAGCATACCAAGGATGCCCCTCATCAGAGCTGCATGAGATGGAGTATGGTGCTCCCTCACAAGTCAAAGTACATGGTACTCAAGGCTAGTCAAGTTATTGTGACACCTCAGGCAGAAAATTAATTTATGGAGCAATCCTATCTCCCCTACGCAGCGTCTGGAGGACATAGGATTTTTCAGATTCCTGGCTATGTGCTCGAAGACAGGCTCTGAGCTCCGAGCCAGGAAACCACACTCCTTGCCCTTCCCCCTCCCTTCGTAGCCAGCGCAGAGAGAACCGTGCCGCTGCTTCCCTGCGCTCAGTACATGGAGCATGGAGACTGAGGAAAGGAGGTGTTCCTGGGGGCAGGGAGGGGAGGAGGTCAGGGTGGCCGGCGTACGCCTTTTCCTATGGCCGCCCCAGCCTCCTTTCCTCCCCCTCCCAAAGTCTCCGCTAGACAGGCAAAATCACCCATCTAGTTGAAATGCAGCACGGGAGGGTTGAGGTGCCTCCCTTTCTGCATAGGATACGTGGAAGCCTCTGAGTTCAAGAGCTTAGGAGGGTGCAACCCATAGGACTATGCTCTTATTTACTTATAAATATATGAGTTGCCATTCGGCTCAATTACAACTCCCAAAGAGACCTGCAATTAAAACTGAAAAACAATGTTAAAACCTTAAGAAACAATTTATAAAAAATGTAATGCATCACAACAGCAGAGCAGGATGTGGCTATAACCAGAAGCTCCTGGTGGTGGAGATTCAGTATCTGAAGCCCTCTTCAAAACAGAGTGCAGAGCTAATGCATTTAAAATACTAAAAAGCTGACTGGAAAAACAACAACCCACAAACAAAAACAGCCTGCCTAAAACTAAAGGAAGAAGGGGCCAGAGTAACTTAGGGACCTTAGTAGCCTAAAGTTCCACTGGCAAGGTACTGCCACAGAGAAGGCCCTGTCCTGTATTCCCACCAACGTAGCCTCTCATGGTGGTGGGACATAAAGAAGGGCTTCTGAAGAAGATCTTCAACTATGGGCATATGGGATGAGGCGGTCTTTCAGATACCCTGGCTCCAAGTCACAAGTGCAGTTCCCTTTCCCTGGCAGAAAAATAGAAGAATAGAATACTCAATGTAAAAACTTCTTGCCCTTCCATGACACTCCAAACCAGCTGCCTGAAGCAGACTGGTCCTGCACTGGCTTTCTTTGTTGTCTGAACCTGGTGAATGGACAGTACACTCTAGAGGGCACCCTTGAAGTGGACCATGAGCTAATGGTTTGGTTGGACCTGACATACCTTAGGGGGCAGCTGTTCATGATGATCCTATGAAGCCGTTAAGATCAGCCAGGGAAATCCTTGCTGAAGCTGCACTCTGCATCCTGCCCCATTCATTCCATCATCCCAGCACACACAGCTCAACTACCCACTTGCCAAGACGTCCTCTGCTGTCAGCACCAACCTTCCCATTGGGCAGGTGTTGATGAGACGTTGTACACTGTGGGGATAATACAGCAGAGCTGTGCACCTGCCGCTGTACAGCTGTGCAACAGCATGGTGGTCTGAGCCCACAGATCTCGGGAGGGAATGGCTCAGGCACATGCTAAAAACAGTACAGTGGTGACATGGGTTTGGGAGTGGGGGCATCACAGCATGACAGTTCATCTGCTTGGCAGTTATGACAACCTGGGTGACTGTCAGGACCTTCTCTCTTAGTTCTGGCCTGAGTTCTTTTACAAAGGCTGTCAACAACTTTGCCCTTCTGTTCAAACTGTTCTTCTGAAATGGTTGCTCAAATGGCATATGTGACTGAGCTTCGCTGCCAAAGCGAATCTTCAGCTAAAAGGTCCAGACAGAAAGATTTTCCTTCAGGTAAAGGTTCCAGACATGCAATGGCCTGCAAGGGCCAGCAACAAATAAAAGTGGTCAGCCTCTCAAGCAGAAGCACAATTAATTTCCTCAGGGAATTAATCATCACGTGCTGTGCGTATTACCTTGGTTACTGGCCATTTTCCTAGGGTTGGGGGAGCTGCTAGGGGGCGTTGCACCAGGTTGGAGAGAATTTGTCTGACTCCAGGAGTCTAAAATGGGCAACAGAAGAACATCAGCCTCCAAACTGGGATGACTGTGATACAGCTGACAACGGGACATGAGATCATGCCAGAAGGGAAGACCGCACTGTGAACGATGAGATGGGGTTGGGAATATGAGGCTTTTGGCCAGCTAAGGTGCACAACGTATATACTAGGAACAGAAGGCAAAGGCTAAGGATGTAAATAGGGGCAGGAAAGGCTGAATGGGGCAGAGTAGGCAGAAGAGGTTAGAAAACATGTCTGCTTAATCCAACTGCTCAGTAAAGTGAACAAGTGGCAAGTCTGTCCTAGACAGGACCTCTTCACATGTGAATGTGAGAAGCAGACACATTTGAAAACACATGTAACATATCTGTGCACTTCTTAGAAAATAGGATTGGCCACAGTTCCCTGTTGAATGTACTGTTTGTTGCTATATACTATATAGTATATAGTGTGTGAAATGGCCCACAAACAGTAGACTTTGGGATGCCAAACACAGATCCACATATCATAACTTGTTCCTCACGTTGCAAAGAAATTAACAGACTGATTTCATGGAAATTATGATTTCAGGCCTGATGTTGGGTTTTTAAAACACACATATACTCTGATGATGACTCCTTAAATATTTAAGACTGAAAAAATCATATATCTGTAGTTTAGACGTTAGTATACTGGCTAGTTAACAGAAATAAGCACCAGTCCCATTTCTAATTGTTTTTGTTTGGTTTGTGTTTAGCTCATACCCTACTGAACGGGTATGAGTTAAAAACTCATGCAATTACATCTTTCCCCAAAGACCTAATAGTCTTGATGTTTATTTCATATGTCTGCACTCTGTTGGTCACACCATGGATATCAGCAAGACAGCTAGCAAGTTGATGGCATATGTGGTGGTAGTGGTGATCGCTGGGAGAACACAGAACAATATAACATGGAACGCAGACAGAGTGATTCATGACTATTGCAGTTCTGTGACAGTTTTACTTTTCTACTTTCTATAAACAAATAAAATACTTTAGTATTTTAGAGGAACACTGAAACACAAATATTTTCTATGTTTTCTTTTAAAAGTCAAAACTATTTTACATGTGATTTGTCCTTGGTTGAATCTCACCCCTTAATAAACCACATTTTGTTTCCCCTTAAAAAAAACCCATACCTGTGGGTAGCACCTTTCTTCTCACAGTTAGATTCACTTGCCCATTTCGAGCTGCATTATGCATGAGATCAATCACATATCGGTGGGTTTTGCCAGCCACTGGAATTCCATCTACATAGACCAACTCATCACCAGGATGTAGGCGGCCATCTCTGTCCGCTGAGCCCATGGCAATTACTGCTCCAATTAGAATCTAATTAAGAGCACAAAAGTAGTGTGACAAACATAAATCCTTGGTAAGGCAACAAACAAATTCCAGCATGTTTCTAGAGATGAGTGGATAGAACTTTCCTTTGCTCCATTTCAGAGTGGCATTTGAGACACTTCTCCTAGAATGCCATCCTTCACATAAGCCAATGAGAAACATCCCAAATTATTTGCAGTAACTGTAGCAATTCGTAGTAATTAAAGTGGGTAGCATCGAACTGTGCCTCAATGCTAGGACTAATGACTTTGTGTTGCATAAACCAACACTTGTGTGACGTAGCTAGCACTTGCTAGGGCAATGGGAGAAAGTGGAAATCTGCTGCTGAATTTTAGTAGCAAATCACCACTTTTTCCCATTGCCCTAGCAAGCCCTAATTATGTTGCGTAAGCATTTGTTTATGCTTGTGTAACATCATTAGTGCTAGTGCTGGAGCACTGTTGGATACTAGGCTTAATTTTTCGTAAAGAACAATGAGATTCATAATCCAAACGGCAATGAATTTGCAAGAATTACAGTGATGGCTATATTATTCTGAGAAGGTACACTCCTAAAATTTTAAAATATATGTACATGATCATGAAATTAAGAAATCTTGAATAATTAAGGACACTGCAGGCACCAATGTTTTCAGGACAAGGCTACCTGTTTGCTTTTAAAGGGGACTTATACACAACTTCTAAACCCCCAATGAAGCAATAGGATTTTAAGGGTTCTAGTTTAATAAGGAATTAGAAGGTCAACGTAGAAGCTACTGAATTGATTTCATGGTAAGAGAATTATAATGGCCTGATGTCCACTTTGCATATCCCTTGCCATATTCATGCGATAACGTATCTCTTGTTGTATAATGTCAGTTAGAGATGTTTGCTCATAAAGAAGTTGCTGGTCCTTGTAGAGGGGAAATAAATGTTTTGAAAAGTGTTTTGTATTTTTTTGGCATTTCTTTTAATTCTAGATCCAATTCACACAATACATCCTGGCTCTTGTTTTGTTTCCCTCTCACTCAGGCAAGTGGACTGTTCATTATTATAATGTGGGAGCTGGAAATCCAAGGAGATCAACTCCAGAAATTCCTGCCACCTATTAAATAAAATAAAGGCAATAGCATCATAGAAGCCCACTAGCATTCCATCAGCCCCAGTATTCCTGACCATTGGTCATGTTGACTGGGACTGATGGGAGTTGAAGTCCAAAACATATGGATGGCACTTTGTGCCGTATCCAGTGGGGTGTAACCACCAATGTAAATTACGTTGCAGTAGCGTAAACTACTTTAGCACAACACCTATACTGTTAGGTAGCATGGCAATTTCCCCGGGAAATCGTTTCCCCAGCTGTATCAGTGGCAAATATGCTAGCATTACCATTTAGGATCAGAAAGCCAACTTAAACTAGCTCAGTTCTGCACTGAAAATATGTACATTTTTATTTTCTCATTCTACAAAGGTTTATTTATGAAACACTGATTTCAGTTCAATTGTACACCCTGAGGCATAGAGGAATGACATTTTACATGTCATTCCTCTCTACATAGAGGAATGACATTTTAAAACAAAACAAAACACGCCTTTCCTATTTTTTTCTAAGATCCCATATGTTTATTCTCCCATGCTGAAGAATCCAAACCTCTGTTTGAAAAACAAAGCCAGAAGGATAAAAAAGAAATGAAAGTTTCCCCTTTAGTCTTTGTTACTAAGTGCAGAGAAGAAGAACTAAGGACGGCTTCTCCAGCACGTCTCTGGCCTTACTTGATAGGAAAGTTAAGCAGCTAGTGGGACAGAATAAGGTTGTGGCCAGACAAGTTTTCATGCGCAATTTAATTTCTCTTTTTTTCTTTGCTGTGCCAGTACAAAATTTTGTGTGTTCCCAAATCATGCAGTTGCTCTCCTTCTGCAATTATAATCTTGGATGTTAGGGTTTCCTCCTAAAATTAT
This sequence comes from Heloderma suspectum, assembly GCF_057233095.1. Lineage (NCBI taxonomy): Eukaryota > Metazoa > Chordata > Lepidosauria > Squamata > Helodermatidae > Heloderma > Heloderma suspectum. The sequence goes on from NC_139464.1 coordinate 107,112,683, forward strand.
GCTGAATTTGTGCAAATACAGCCATGCCACAGCATTCAAACATCATTACAACCAGTATGCGCCCCACACCCGTAGTATAAGAATTCACAAAGGACTGGTTCAGACATGGTTTATTAGACCGATAAAAGTCTGTGTGCCTGAATGTTCCATCTTTCCTCCTTTTTCTGGTGTGGCATAATTTCTGGTGTGGATTTGATCAAATCCTGGTTTTGTATTTTGGTATGTAAGTAGATTAGGCCACAGTTTCCCAGTTTGGATGTAACAGGAAACTGTGTTTTAATAAACCATGATAGAAGCACCAAAGCTAGGAGTGCTAGGGGAGGAGAGAGAGGGACTGGGGGAGGCGAAAATAGATCATGCAGACACAAGGGTCAATTTCAGTCTAATATAAACCATGATTTATTAGACTGAGATCTTTATGTTTGAACTTGGCTGAAGTTGCTAGTTAGATGGATGTATGAATGTAATGGTATGTAATAGCTATGTCCATTCCTGGAACATGTGGACCTGGTAACAGTGGTGAACGTGCTGGTAACCTCTAGGCTTGATTTCTGTAATGTGCTGTATTTGCGGCTGCCTGAATATTTACTTCAGAAACTTCAACTGGTACAAAATATGGCAGCCAGATTGGTCTCTGGGACATCCTGTGGAAACCATATTACACTGGTTTTAAAATCTTTACACTGGCTGCCAGTTTGTTTCTGAGCAAAATATAAAGTGCTGGTTCTTACCTTTAAAGCCTTACATGGTCTAGGTCCAAGGTATCTTAGGGAGCGCCTTCTCCCCTATGTCCCAGTCCGCCACCTAAGGTCCCCTGAGGACTATATGTGGCTGGCTAATGTGAGAGTGGCAGCCACGCACAAGAGGACCTTTTCCTTTGCCGCCCCTCAGTTGTCGAATGACCTGTCAGTTGAAATGCGCCTGTTGACCTCTTTGGTCTTTAAGCAGGCCTTCCCTTTTTAGAACTCTTGTTCCTTTTGCTGACTTTTGTATACTGTTTTTAGGCTGTGTTGTTTTAAGTTGTGGTGTTTTACTGTAGGATTTTTTAAAAATTGTTTTTAGTTCAAAGTTGTTTTTAGATATATGTTGTTTGTATGTATTGTCCGTATGCTTTTATGTAAATAGTTTTTAATCTTTGTATACTGTATTTTAATGTTTTAACTTTTGTAAACCGCCCAAAGAGCTTTAGCTATGGGGTGGTATATAAATGTAATAAGTAATAATACATAAATAATGGTAGAAACTGCAAAAGAGAGGCTCCGACCATGAAAAGGGGGAGGGGGAATATACAACTTCTATACGCAGGAAAGTATCCCTTTAAGGACTACAACCTTTTACATGAAAACAAACAAAACAAAACAAAAATGAGTCATAGGTCCAAAATTAGTCATGGTCTAAATCTACCAAGCCACAAGTCTTGGTAGAGACCTGGGTCCCCTTCTCTTTGTGTTTTTTGGTAGCAAGTACCAGAATAATAACCAAACATCCTACAAGTTTAGGTACATGGTAAGCTGTACTTTTTCTTTGCATGGCATGACTAAACACAGAAAACACTTTGACATTTCTATTTTGATGCCATAGTCTTTTACTATATGATCAATGAAAGTCATTGTGCTGTGTATTTCAGAATGCACTGTGTATCATTTCAGGATGTGTGTTGAATGATTTCAAGAATGAATGATATGAATAATAGTCAATTTCAAATCTCAGAATTAATGGATTGGATCCAGATTTAGTCATACTTACAGCAGACCCAGTGAAATCAATGGGTCTACTTTAAATATGGCTAAATCTGGATCCAACTCGCTATATTCACTATATTTATCCAGCAAATATTTCTCAGTGTTACATATCAAAGCATGATATTCATTCGCTCCCACAAAGTTCGAATGTTATATTGTTCGTGTTGTTGTCAAGGCCTTGACCATCCGCAGAAGCAAATCATATCCTCTAAGTCAATAATTGGAAGATGTCAAGAAAAAAAGGCCCTGTGTAAAAGGCTGGAGAATATAATCTCGGTAACTTAATACAGACTGATTTCCAATGACAATTTGTAGATGGAAATGCTGATAGCTCAAGAGACCTGTCTTTTTCACTGTTTGAACGAGAAAAATTGCCATTCCAACATGACCATTATATGAAGTGATATTTTTCTGACAGATACAAAGCTACCAAAGCTATGAAGTGGAAAATCATGCAGAAGCAACTCACTGGCTGTCCAGGTTCATCTCCTCCAAGTATTCTGAACCCAAATCCAGATTCCATTCTCCGAAGATGAACATCCAACTCCTTGTAATCTGGACCTGGTACAAAATAACATCTCATTGAATTGCAATATGTTTTGTTTTTTTCCGTACAAAACCTAACGCCCCCATGTTGAGTTTGTTAAATGAAACATGACAGACCCACCAGAGCCAATGCAATGAGACTGAACATGTTGAATGCAGACAGGCAGAACATACAGACACTTGAATATGAAGATCAATCTGAAAATTAGGATATGCAGGAAGGTGACTGAATCTGAAGTAGAAATCTGCTACAAGTAGATTGTTCTGCATTCTAAGGATTGTATCCAATGGTGTCATTCAACTAGAGCAAAGCTTCGACCACTTGCGGAATCCCCATTTTCATCCTTGTGTAAGTGTCAAATCCAATATTTTGAGTCTGCTTGTGCAAACCATTGCTCAAGGCAGTGCATAACTTTATTATGAAATCATTAGGCAAGATGTTACTCGTCTTCATTGTTCTGATAGCGGTTGTGCAGCCGCTAGCAGAGCAACACCAGCTCTTTTTCTCCCCACTGGCGTAACATTAGATGTATCCCTAAATATGAACTTGCGTGTTCGTAAGAACCACTTCCATTTTTCTTGCAAGGAAATAGTCTCTGCTTAGGGAAACATGGGTTTACCAATGTAATGTTCAAAGTGGCTGGAAGTACCATTGACTTTAATGGCACTTACTTCTGACGTGCATGTGCTTGGCGGCATTCTCGGAATTGCTGGTAACAAGGCACAGATGGCTTCCTGCTGCTGTTTTTCCATTATTTCCCCACCATAGTGGATGTCACAAGAATAAGAGATGAGTTCTGTTGGATCAGAGCAATAATTCATCCAGTCCAGCATCCTGTTTTCTACAGTGGCCAATCAGATGCCTCTAGGAAGCCCACAAGCAGGACATGAGGGCAATAGCACCCTCGTGCATGTGTTCCCCAGCAACTGATGCTTGGAGGCTTACTGCCTCCGAAACTGGGACTTGATAGCCTCATCCTCCATGGATTTGTCTAAGCCCTTTTTAAAGCCATCTAAGTCAGTGGCCATCACCACATCCTGTGGTAACAAATTCCATTATGCATTGTCCTTTGAAATAAATGTAAATTCTTTTCTATTCCTTATTCATTTTTAATAATTATTTGTTATTGGGAATATTACAGAAAGATCATTTGTTTTAAATTATTTGTATACAATTACCTCAATTTTTTATTTTTTTTCCATTATCAACTCACTATATTCTAGGTTCTTTTATATAGATAGATAAGATGATAGATAGATAGATAGATAGATAGATAGATAGATAGACAGACAGACAGAAAATAGAGATATTTCTGTATGTGAAATGCACAAGATTATTTTTAATAACAATTATTTTAACCCATATATATATACATATACACACACACACATACATATACATACACACACACACACACACACACACACTTTTATTTATTTACTTAAAACTAGGGAGGGTTTTTTTAGCACCTGATACCTGCTGCAAATTCTGTACTTGAAAATGCACATCAAGGAATAACAAGTCTGCTAATATATGTTAGAGTGGGGAAGCTTTTCCTGTCCTCATTGCCAATACCTCCGTCTTGACAAATGATGGTCTACAACATCATTGATTTTTCAGACTGAATATATGAAACAGCACATGACAAATCATCAGATTCACTCTAAGCCACATAAATGAAAAAGCTGCTGTGTAAAGTACAAATTTTGCATAACCTCTGCTAAGAAGTTTTATGATCACTGTCATTACTGCCATCTGTATAAACAGATTGAGGGACAAACTAACTGCATTTAAACCTGGTTCTTTCCCAATTATATATGGAGCAGGAGTTGGGACTCTGATTTTAACAACAAAATAGGTTTATACGTGGGGGATGCTCCCTAATGTATCTCTCCACAGCTTTTCTCCTCAGGCACTTTCCCCTTAGCCTGGCTCCAGTAGCAGAAATGAACCTGGCTGGGAAAAAATGGCAAATTTTTGAGCTCTGTAGTTGAAGAGAGGCTACTGGGAGAAAGGTTACTGAGAAATAAGCTAAGGGAGGGGGGAACTGAGCATCCCTCACAAATGTACCCCACTTTTCCCAAGACTACAGCAGATCTGGATTGAAACACAGGAAACTGGTACCATCGCATCTTGTTTGGACCTGAACTATTATAACGTTGGCTTAAATGCATTTGAAGTGCTTTACAGTGTGAACACTTTTATAAACAATGAAAATTGCAGACAATAAATAAGACTTTAGGATGTAAATGTTGCAGTATGACGTACAATTTTTTTTAAGGCACCAATTTAACATTCATTTTGCAGGCGAGGGAATGATGCTGAAATGGGCTTCTAGATTAGCAGATTTCTGTAGAGATCACTTTAAGACTGTTCTTAATATTCACAGACCTATAATGACCATCTAATTAGGTAATAGTTTTGATAACTGAATGACTCATTCAGCAGTATCATATGGTGCAGTCCCATCAGACTACAGGTGGGATGCTGCAGTTCTGAATACTACCGGATGTAAAAAAACAAAATACTTCCCTGCAAGTAGAAAACATGCAGGAAGAAGTGTTCTGTCCTGTCTCTCTGATGTGCTAGCTTTCTACAAGCAGAAGGGTTTTTTTTAAAAAAATATCCATGGAAGATCATTACAAAATGTTGCACCAGGTTAAAATTTGGAGTCTGAAGTAGTATAGATGAGGGACAACTCTACCATGTGATATTGTTGAATGCATAAACCAAGTATGATATTACTATGTGTTCTGGACAAAATGTTCAAGCTACTGTTATACATACACTCAATCCTACCTATCCTACCACCAAATTAGTTCAGGTGCATTTATTTTTAGAACATATTTCACAATTACTTTAACTCAAATGTGTGCTTGCATGTATACATACTACCATTCATTACTGCATTGGGAAGATCAGTCTAGATGATATTGCTCCAGAGAACAAAAACTTTCCTTTTTACTAAACAGCAGTTATTCATGGCTACCTATACACTCCATTCCACATCACAATAGTAAAATGTGAATGAATTCCTTGAAGCCTCATCCTCACCCTTTGGAGTTAGCAAATAACCACTGCAGGATATTTTCTGATATTTGTGCTGGTGGGATTCTTCTACCTCAAGTCTGGGAAATTTGTGGCCCTACGGATGTTGTAGTCCTCCAATTCCATCCTGCCCCAGCCAGCATGGATGGTGGCAGTTGCAGTCCAATAACTTCTGAAGGGCAGAAGTTTCCCCTCCCTATGCTATTGTGATCATTAACAGTTCCTATGTGATTGTATCATATTAGGGTTGAGCACTGACATTATCTGTCCCAAAGAAAATCCACATCAATTTTTCAGGAAAAGTTTACAAGTACGAGACCAAAGGACTCTAGTTTTCTAACGGCATATGTTTCCTGAAAAGCTCTGATATAAAGCTTCTCATATGTGTTCTTGAGCATGTATCATTCCAAGCACTCTCCAGTGAATGAAAATGTTATATCACAAATGGCTGGAAGCCTGGCATTTTATGTTGGCTTTTTAAAAAGGGGGCATTCCATCCAAATCACCTAACTGGTACACAGGGGTTGCATCACTGTCATGGATTTTTTTGAAATTTTGTGAAGTCTTTTGTGGGGACAGGGCCACACATTTCCCAAAAATTGTTCAAGGTCCCATTTCCTGTAATGTATTTGCTCATCCTTTCCCCCATAGAATGAGATGCACACATTCTACTTATATGGTCTGTCTGGAAGTAGAGCATGACCAATATCAACAAATATTAAAATATTTTTAAAATGTAATGGATTCTAACATCAAAATGAGTTTCCTTGGAGTTGCTCTAAACACATCCCAAACTACCACAAAAGTATAATTTTGAACATTATAGTATCTTGCACATGCTGACTTGAGGTGACAAAAGTAGGGTATGTTTGGATTTTTCAGAAATTTGATAGCCCAAAACTTCCTGTTTCCATGGGAATATCGTAATGAAATGTGACAGACGAATTGATCGCTAGTAGGTGAATCAACTTCACGAAGTCATGACTGAATCTGTTGTTGTTCAATCGTTAAGTCGTGTCCGACTCTTCGTGACCCCATGGACCATAGCATGCCAGGCCTTCCTGTCCTCCACTCTCTCCCGGAGTGTGCTCAAGTTCATATTAATTGAAACAGTGATGCTATCTAGTCATCTCATCCTCTTCCATCCCCTTCTCCTTTTGCCTTCAATCTTTCCCAGCATCAGGGTCTTTTCCAGGGAGTTTTCTCATTGCATTAGATGGCCAAAATATTTGAGCTTCAGCTTCGGTATCTGTCCTTCCAATGAGCAGTCAGGGTTGATTTCCTTTAGGATTGACTGATCTGACCTCCTTGCAGTCCAGGGGACTCGTAAGAGTCTTCTCCAGCACCACAGTTCGAAAGCATCAGTTCTTCGGTGCTCAGCCTTCCTTATAGTCCAGCTCTCACAGCCATACATTACTACTGGGAAAACCATAGCTTTGATTAGACGGACCTTTGTCGGCAAGGTGATGTCTCTGCTTCTTACTATGCTGTCTAGGTTGGCCATAGCTTTCCTCCCAAGGAGCAAGCGTCTTTTAATTTCATGGCTACAATCACCGTCTGCGGTGATCTTGGAGCCCAAGAAAATAAAATCTGTCACTGCTTCCATTTCTTCCCCTTTGATATGCCAGGACGTGATGGGGCCAGATGCCATGATCTTACTTTTTTTAATGTTGAGTTTCAAACCAGCTTTTGCATTCTCCACTTTCACCCTCAACAAGAGGCTCTTTAGATCCACTTCACTTTCTGCCATTAAGGTGGTATCGTCTGCATATTTGAGATTGTTGATAATTCTCCCGGTAATCTTAATTCCGACCTGTGATTTATCCAACCCAGCGTTTCTCATGATGTACTCTGCATATAAGTTAAATAAGCAGGGTGACAATATACAGCCTTGTCGTACTCCTTTTCCAATTTTGAACCAATCGGTTGTTCCATGTCTGGTTCTTACTGTTGCTTCTTGACCCTTGTACAGGTTTCACAGGAGACAGGTAAGGTGGTCTGGTAGTCCCATCTCTTTCAGAATTTGCCAGAGTTTGTTGTGATCCACACAATCAAAGGCTTTAGCGTAGTCAATGAAGCAGAAATAGACATTTTTCTGGAATTCTCTTGCTTTCTCCACGATCCAGCGAATATTGGTGATTTGATCTCTAGTTCCTCTGCTTCTTGATCTTACATTCCAGGTTCCTAAACCATATTGTTCATTACAGCATCGGACTTTCTTTTCACCACCAGACACATCCACAGCTGAGTGTCCTTTTGGCTTTGGCCCAGTCACTTCACTCTTTCTGGGGCTACTTGGAAATTCCCCAGTAGTATATTGAACACCTTCCGACCTGAGGGGCTCATCTTCCGGCGTCATATCTTTTAGCCTTGTGATACGTTCCATGGGGTTTTCTTGGCAAGAATACTGGAGTGGGTTGCCATTTCCTTCTCCAGTGGATCACATTTTGTCAGAACTCTCCACCATGACCTGTCTGTCTTGGGTGGCCCTGCACGGCATAGCTTATGGCTTCACTGAGTTACGCAAGCCCCTTCGCCACAACAAGGCAGTGATCCATGAAGGGGCATGACTGAATCTACTTGCACACAAAAGATAATGGGCACAGAAATTCTTGAAAAATTAGAAATTTGCTAAATGTTTGGCCATTAATAACTGCTATATTTCTGCAAATTTTGGCACCCAGCACTTTATATTCTTGGAAGAGATCCTGAAGTTCAAAAATGAACCCTTCATGACTGCTTTAGGTAGAATACATCTCATTCAATGAGAAAAAAAAAAAGATAAGCACATGTTGTATGGGAAATAAGAACTCGAACAATTTTTTAAGGAGGTGTGTGGGCCTGTTCCCAGTAATTTTTTTTTAAAAAATGGCTGTAGAAATACTTCAACATATATTGAACTCTGCAAAATTTCAACAAAATCCATGACAAGGATGTAACCCTTGTTTGTTGATTTGACATGGAATGACCGCACAGTAATGCTTAAAAGACAAGAATATCTTAAAGCATTTAACAGAGAAATTTCAAGGGACGGACTTTGCTTGAGATATTGTTAATAAACAACAGCAAGATCTGACATAGGCCTTGGGTATGAAAATGCTACTGAGTGTTTCACAGCACACATCTGAATAATTTCTTACGGATTAATGCAGAAATTTGTGTTGTATGAATTGAGGCCTCACACTGCGAATAAAGCAATGTTTCAGGGGGATTAACCTTTCACAAAGAATGAAACTAGAAATACTGCATTATACATTTCTGCACTTGAATCTTGTCTGCATTTTAATCAAAAGAAATTGAGAGCCTCATAAAAAGGAATTATTACCTGTGTTTATTCAGTTTTCCTGAAAAAACAACATCCTAGCACAAGAAGCACTCTAGGCAAAGACTGGGCTTTTTATAGCATACAACACACTGGTTACACACTACTAATAATAAGTAGCGATAAGAGGAGACAGGCCTTTCATCTTTGTCTGAGAGATGAAACATGAAGGTGGGAGATGTATAATTCCATTTCAAATGCTTAAATATTTTTGGAAAAGCAGTGGATGGGATCTAAAGATTCCCTTCATCTGATGGAAGGCGCTTCCTCCATCCTAGAAAGACTCCTCTTCGAGGAATCTCCTTCTGTCCGAAAAAAAGGGAACCTTTTGATCGAATCCAATGGCTTGTATCAAGACTTAGTCATACTTCGAGAAGACCCATTGAAATCAATGGAACTTAATTTAGCCTTAACTAACTTAAGTCCCAATGATTTCAATGGGTCTACTTTAAATGTGCCTAAGTCTGGATCCAACCCAATGCTTTCAATTCAGGAAAAGAGGAAATATTGCAGAAAAAGATTAAGGGTGCAATCCTATGGGGGATAGGCGGCTGCCGACGAACTCAGAAGCGACCGCCTATCCAGTGCAGGGAAGCAGAGGTATGGAGGGGATCGTTCTGTCTGTGCTTCTCCTGCCCTACATTTGTGGCTAGACAGCTGCTTTTGGATGTCCAGCTGCGGGAAGAGGGAGAGGGGGAGGAGGCTGCTGGACGACACATAGGATGTGTTGTACTGGCATTTCCGCCTTCCCACCCTGGAACGCCCCCCAGAACACCCCGTTTTGGCCGTGTTGTGTTTCAGAGCGCGGGGCTGTTCTGCACTGCCTGCAAGGCAGCATGGAAGGAGGGGGGGAAGGACAGTTCTCCAGGAACTGACTTCAGAGTGCGGGCTCTGAGGTCGGTTCCCAGGAAACCAGATATCCTATGGCCGTCTAGCTGCTGACTAGCAGCTATAGGATTGCTCCCTCAGAGCATTTTAACCCCATGCCTCCCCCACGGGAAAGTTGAAGGCCAACCTGTAGGCTTAGGTTAGCTTTGTGAACTTTCGGCAAGCGTCATGTAGTGGCTGCATAGTAGGCAGCAATTCAGGAGTGCCACTTTTTCAAACCTGGGGCTTCAGCATGGAGGTGCCAGGGGAAAAGGGGGGCGGCAGCCTTAGCTTATTCCAATGTGTGCCATGACTATTTATTGACCTGGTTCACACGTCACGATAAGCCATGGTGAATTATCACTTGCACGCTTGCAAACAACAGAAAAATAAAGCCACCGAACCCATTTGTGCAGTAAGTACAGCCATACCCCCACAGCAATTACACCCATACTCCTGCAGTAATCACACCCACCTGCCCTAATAGCTCCCTCTCATTCAGCTGCTACTTTTGGATTTTGGGGTCAAGGGAAGGAAGGAAACTGACAAGTGTCAGCTCAAGGCATAATACAGTGAGAGGATGAAATTGATAAGTGGGATTTCAACACATACAGAGGGGATATGGATCTGTACTGCTGATAAGACAAAAGAAAGTAAATAGGAGACAGGCAAATGTGTGCGCTTGCAAACAACAGAATAATAAAAATAACTCCCCAACCCATTTGCATACTTCAGCAGCACTGAAAAAGCTGCAAACAGAAAAATTGCTCAGAAAAAGGGTAGCAATCAGAGTGGGGTGGGAAGCTGGAAGTTTCCCTCCATAGGGACGAGGATAAGAGAGGGGTTGTGCCACAAAGGGCATTGGGATACGTGCAGGGAGCACTGAGGGAGAAAAAAGGCACAGCAAGCTGCAGAGCACCTGACTGCCTGTCAGGAATAACGTGGGTTAGCAAGCCAACAAACAACCTGCTGTGGCTTATTTTCAGGGTGGCTTATTATCACATGCAATCTTGCCTATTGCCGAAATTTGTGTACATTCTTTTGGAGATAATGGGTTGGATCCACCCCTTGCACAAGTGGATGCCCACTTGACTCTGCTTGTGCAACAGGACTTCCACATCCTCTCCTCCCCCCCCTGCAGTCTCCTATGCATGCCCCAAATCTGCTCTGGAGGATCCCTCAACACTCTGGGGCAGATCTGGGGGGTAGACAAGGGGCTGCAGGGGTGAAAGTGGAAATCCATTCTGCCAGCAGTTCCCTTCCACTAATGGGATGGCACCATTGGATACAAACCAATGAAACTTACCCATAACCCCAAGTATTTTCAGGGTATTGTTCCTAATGTGAAGCCCATCAGGGCACAGCTACCATTTAAGACTATTATGGTTGGAAAGTAAAAGCATTAAAATAAAGGAATATGACACTTCAAGAGGAAAAGACTGCATCCTTACACAAGAGACTGAAGCGTATAGATTAGGGAATCAGGAGAGTACATGTAATTTTTTTTTTCATTTCCGCAGGAAGGTCAGCCTAAATTGTTGTGTGTGTTTAAATAATGGTTAACACAAACACCATTTCCCTGGCATATGTTATTAAGATTATTGGCCTAATGAGAATGAACATAGAAATGGTTAATGTTCTTTGAGGATTAAAAAATCAGAAAAAGAACACTAGCTCTTTCTCACAGTGGGTGTGTATTAGATGAAAACTGTCTGCCCAGTTAAGCACAAAAATAAAAAGCTATATTATGGAGAATGGTGATTGGACACTCATGATCGACCATGCCCCTGAGCCATGATTAAAAGAAGTACAGTCACTTAAACATAACATGAAGAACAGTTATGTTACAGCACAACGAAAGCTGAAGAATACTTGCCAGAGGAATCCATTCGAAAACCAGTCCTGGGCGGCACTTGCTCTGAATAGGAAAACGTGGAGTTAAAGGTGAAATAAATTTATCCAGACATCTGAATATACAATACTGCTTTCCCTGCTTTGATATGAAATCTCTAACCCTTAATGCTGTACCTTTGAACAAGCCACTTGTACCTCTCATACTTATGTGTCCAATTTTAGGTAAAATCTCTCTTTCCCTAGATAAATTCCATGAGGGGTGGGGGAATTGGATAACAACTTCAATTCAATATCATGGCAGCTGTTCATCATTGATATTATGCGGTATTGGTAGACATTAGTTTAGAAAGGTGACCATATTTTGTTTGTAAATGACAGCCTTTAAAGTTACTGAAATACCTCACATGAAAAGAACCTGCCCTGTCAAATAAATTTTCACAAATGTTTGATAGATGCATATGCTATTGGACACACTTGGACAAGAAATAAAAGCCCATACTTAAACGCTATTTATTTGAACAATTTCTGGGTTTGGCTGACTGATATAGAACTGCTTCTTTTGTACAAACTGAAATACTAATGCCTGAGGAGAAAGTCAGACAACCAATGCATCTTCATTAGGATGCTGTGGTATCCCTGGGTTCATCCTGAGAGTCCTGACTCCTTCTTATCCTGGCATCTGGAGGTCACTAGGTAAATTAGATATGCAGTGTAATCCTATGTTTTGCTACTCAGACTTAAATCCCAGAGGGTTCAATGCCATTAACTTTCAGAAAAGTGCATATTGGTCAGCAATCAAAACAGGTGTTTAGTTATTCCTGCTTTACAGTTAGGACTAAATCCATTCATAGGGTACAATCCTATACGCACATAGGGTTGGATCTAGATTTATGCTGGATCAACTGCACTGATGGAAGTAGACATTCCCAGCCACTCCTTCCCATGGCAGCCCCTCTAGACTCCTGAAAATGCTATACAAAGAGTCAGGAGACCAAGCTGAATGGAATGTTGTATGGTGTGGGGGGAGAGGGGATCCCTCCTAAGTCAGGTGGAGGGACATTCTGTTCATGGAGCCCTACCTCTCATAAAAGGTCCGTTCCTCTTGAGGAAGGCAGATCCTAGATCCAACCCTTTCCCTGAGAATAAGTTCCATTGAACTCAATGGCTCTTACTTCTGAATAGATGTGTATAGGATTGCACTGTACACCACATTAAAATCGTTGGCTGCCATTACCCATGGAGACCACTTTTACTGTCAGGATTGGGTGCTTCACTTAAGAGATCTGACTTAGGTACAAAGTTACAACTGGCCAGCTGCCAATCTCTAATCACTGTACTCCTCACCTCAAAGGGTGTACTCCTCACCTCAAAGGTACAGTTTCTTGATAACTTGGCCAAAAGGACTAACATGAATCAAATAAGCTTGGTAGAATCCCACCACGTCAGAAAATGCAGGTTGGCTTAACCAAGAAGTTAGGTTTATTAATAAACACAACAAGCACATGATTTCAGAAATAAAGAGCATAAAGTTGTTTCTAGTTTAATTTATTTTCCCTAGATTAGTCTTACCCAACCTGGTGCCTTCCAAATGTGTTGGAATACAGCTGGCTGGGGGATTATGGGAGTTGTAGTCCAACACATGTGGAGGGCACCAGATTGAGAACGGTTGACCTAGGTAGTATAATAGGTAGACACTCCTATTGTATCAGGGGTGGCCCTCCAGACGTTTTGGCCTACAACTCCCATCACAGCCAATGGTGAGGGATGATGGGAGTTGTAGGCCAAAACATCTGGAGGGTTGCAAGTTGTTTACCTGTGTATTATACCTTGCTTGGTCACAAAAACAAAAGGCAGTAGTTAGATATTCTGGATCCTCTCTGCCTCTTAGGCAGAGAAGCACAATGTGGAATTCAGCTTTCTCCATCTCTATGATGGAAGACTGAACAACAAAGGCTCACACCCCTAACAACAGATTGGACCGTATATTTATAAGCAGATACGGATATTAGCTGGCCAGGTGTGCAACGTGATCCCTGGATGGCTGAACAACAAAACAGACAAGTTCAGACTTGTTCTAGTGGCAATAAATATACAATGTCTGAGGTTGCCATTATACATCGGGAGATACCACCTGGGTTAATAGAAACAAAGGCCAGGAGCAAGCAGGAGCGATGCACAGCCTGACCCATAAGAGATGGAGGTGCTGTGGCCAATGCAGGCACAGAACGATGGAGAATTATATGCAACCAGACAACTTAAAACTGCCTAACTTTGTGTAAGAATCCTGAATTCATATTTGGACAAATCTCCATATGCTCAAGCAAATCCTACAGTGATGTCACATCCACCTAGTGTGAAAGAACACGGATGGAAACCTGTGCACTCTAACCTGGGAGTAAGTTTCATTCAACTCAATAGGACTTACTTCTGAGTAAGCATGCATAGGATGGCACTGTGGGGACGGCCTCCTATGCACACTTACCTAGGAGTTAACCCAAACTGAACACAGTAAGACCTTCTTCTACGTAAATATTACAGGGATCACATTTATTTAGTTATTTACTTATATACTTATTTATCTATCAAGATTTATGAAATGCTTACATTAAAAGAAATTTGTAAGCAAAATACAAACAACATAGTATTAAAACCATAATAAAATACTGTATGGCAGCAGGGAACTACTGCACGACAGCACTGTTGAAAGATCATAACTGGTGATTTCTAGTTTATGCTTCCATTTATCCAATTACATGGTGAAAATCCCATTGTATATGCATCACTTCTCAGGACCCGAAAAAGAAAAAAAGCCTTCTAATTTTCTAAATGTAAATCAGGAATTGTGTGCAGCATTTAAGAGAAATGAATTCCTACATCTTTGATACACCCATCAGTTGCAGAGCTGACACTTTCTATTAGCTTAACTCCCCTGGGGCCTCCTTGCCAGCTAGCAATCAAAACTACTTCTCATCCACAGCACTTTCTCTGGTGTTGATATTTTCATAATCTCATCTGAAAATGCTTTTGGATATATTGTCAGCTCCTATAAGCAAAACAAATATTTTGTCACGATGAGTAACTCTTTCTGCCAAGATGAAGAGTGCAGGGAAAAGTTTAGTGTTTGCTGCTTACATTTTCCTCTCCATTTGATGTATATTCCCTGTGATGCCAGGAGGGTTAATGTTTATTTTGTATTCACAAAATCTATGAACTTTTCCATACCCTAGATCTGGGGAGAGAAAAGGGGCCTCCGTGTGTTCGGTTTGTATTTGTGCAGGAAACGGGCAGCAAAAATCATGCTGTTTCAAGGCAATACTTTAAGGAAACCCTGTCGTTTGCTCAGATTAGTTTGAAAAAGACAGACTGTACTTTGTATTACATATCTAAGGCTGCAGTTCTATAAACATTTGCCTCACTGAATTTAGTGGGATGAGTAGACATCAAACAATCAATCAAGCAATCAATCAAATTGAAAAACCGCCCTTCACCAGAGGATCCCAAGGCAGTGTCATAGGACATGCAGAGGACTGTGCTATAAAAGCACTTTTAAAAGGTGGGCAAGAAGTAGCTCAGCTTACATTTGTTCAGAATGAACACAAATAAAGTGCCTGGTCCTCAAAAAATGCCACTTCAAACAATCATTCTTGAGCAAGTGCCGGGGGGGGGGGGTGGACTGGGAAAGCTGCCATAGTAGATCTCAGCAAGCACTCTAAGTCACTGCCACTGAAATATTACAAGGAGTGTGCTTTACTTCAGGGCATTGCAAGGGTTGAGGGGCCCCAGTGAAGGTCCCACAGTGGGCCCTTTCTGGCACCACCCATGCCACCCTCAGTGCCACCCTCAGGCTGGTGCCCCCCCTGCAAACTTACTGGGCAGGGGTGGAAGGTTGCAGCAACAGGCAGCAGCATTTTAAAAAAACAGCAGTGATGTTTAAGCTGTTTTTTATGGCCTGGCCCTGATAGAAGTGCCAAGCCGGGTGGGTGTAGTCATTGCCGTCATTATTCCCTCCAATGTCTCTGAGCGTTGTCCCAGTGTAGGGATGCTGGTAACTGATGCACTGGCTACCGGATGAATTCTGAAAAGTGGCCTGCAGCAGGGACAGTGAATTCTGTCAAAGCTCTAGACTTATGCGGGCATTCACCTGCCCACGTGTAGGACTAAAGCGGGGTAGGGAACATTGGGGGCATGCATATAAGCCTTGCCCCCAATATCCCCATATGCTCAGCTGCCAGTTAGACATTCACACGTTCAGTGTGAAGATCTGAACAGGGCTCTATCAGCGTGTTCCACTGAAAGTGCTTACAGGTCTCTCGTCACACTTTCACAGTCAGTGTGCAGAAGTCCCCCACCGCACATTAGCCCTAGATGCAAGCAGGTGAACTAGGACTTCTGCCTCTCCATGGACGCTGGTACCTCCGTGATTCTGCTTACTAAGGGTGCAATCCTATGCATGTTTAGACAGAAAAAAACAACTCCCAGCATGCCCCAGTCAACATGGCTGGCTGGGGTATGCTGGGAATTCTAGGACTTTTTCTGCCTAACATGCATAGGATTGTGCCCTAAGGGTTTTTAGCAGTATTTTGGGAACACTGTAGTGACTTGACATTCTTCTTTATTTAATACTCTCCTCTAAGCGACATGCTACGTATGTTCTTCAACCAATTTGCTTGATTGCATATATACTTAACTAATTATCAAATTGCCACCTGCAGTTATATACGTGAAGATATATGAAGTGTGAAGTATGCATTAAAATGCATGAGCACATCATTTACAGAAAAGTTATTAATAAATCCTGGGATGTAAAAGTTTAACTGCTCTTTTCCATACTAGGAAAAGGATTAAATTTAAGATGGCATATCCTAGATCTGTTTGAAAGGAACATGCAGCTTTTTTCAGATTAGTCTTAGATCTTTCAAACCCTTTTCTATACTGATCTATATCTCACAAAGTAAAAAAAGTGTATGCTTAGTTGACTGAATTTTAATAACTCCTATAATTTCAGCAATAATTTGTTGCCACTTTTTATCAGAAGGATAAAAAGTGACAAGATTTCACTTTATCAGAAGGATAAAAAGTGACAAGATCTGACAAGATTTTGCAATAATAAGTGTTTTAGAATTACATTTTAACAGTGCAATTCTATACATATATACTCAGAAATAAGTCCCATGGACTTCAGTGGGGCTTACTTCCTGGTAAGTGGGTATAGTGTTACAGATGACAATCCTCTATTTGACTGTCCCCCGGGAGCCATCAGAGAACAGTCTTCTTTTGGAAGGCATCCTTTATTGGAAGGTCCAGTCCAAGTCCAGTTTAAAGAACTGTAAGAAGGGAGAGCAGAGCTCATGAAGTTTCCCATTAACAGCTATCACCTGGACAGCAGACTGAGCAAGCACACAGGTCACCTGGTTATAATCTTGCCTGCTATGTGAGATGTATTGTATTTCTACTTAAATTATAGTAATCATTTCCAAATTTGCATCTATACATATCACTTAGCATATGCACATTTTCTTCAAATCTGTCTCATTTGTCCTCTTTTTTGGCAATGTGTAAGTAGCCACCCTAGGCTATAGGGCTGAAGTCTGAGTTACCTCTTCATTTATTTACTAGTCAAAACTGAACTTGTCATGGTCCACATTTCAATTTGAAGCAGATCTTCCCACTAGTTTATTGTGATCCTGTTTAATGTCACTTTTATGTCACCCATCAGTCTTAGATTGCAATTTGAAGTGCCAGAAACCTGTACTGATAGTGTATATACATTTTAAGCCTAGAAACAAAAAGCTGCATAATGCTGGTTTCACGGTAATGAAAAACACGAAGGACATTCCATCGTATACACTTGCATTTATGTGCATTTCTAACAACTTTATAATTCAGCGCATGATTGACGTCTTAATCTAGAAGGCTTCGGAGAAACTCTCGCTTCCTAGGCAGCATCCACTTTTCAAAGCAGAAAAATAATTGAGAGAAGGCAGGGAGAACTTACGTAGCATCTCGGGCTCGTTTTATGTAAAACAGAGTGAAAAATAACACGGTTCTGTTTTTTTCACACCAAGTTTTGCTCATTTCACTCCATCTTTACAATTTCACATTGCTTTCCCTTTACTCTAGCAAGCAACCCAGCTCATTTCAGAAGAAAGGTACCTGTTCTGCTTCCATTGGGGGGGGGGGGGAAGCCTTGGAGCCTATAAGCAAACCACTGGCAGATGTACTTAACATCGCCACGACCATGGGCTACGTTGGTTAAATGTGCGAAACTCACATGGTTGTTCAGCTGGAGGAGAAACTACAGCTGGCCCACATCCAGGGAAGTTCACGGCTGACATCAGTGCATGCAGCAAGGCTAATTACAATGACCCTCCCATCTCCTCAGTTTAAAGAGCACCTTGGCTTGCACCGCAAAGGAGCTTGACAGTGACAAAGTGCATGAAAAAGCCCCCGTGTGTGCACTGAAGCTCAAACACCCACACACTGCCATTTCAAGTCTCTTGGTCCACATTTGTAACAAGTCCCAAACTAAGGGGATTTTGAGAATCACTGTGGCTGCCATCCATAGCACTAACGTGCACCCAGAATTTCCCTTTGTGAGACCGAGCTCAGTGTACAAACTGGGCTTCCCACCTTCCACAGCAGGCTATGGGGCAGGATCACAGCTAACGCATCTTATATCGCTTATATTTTTAAATTAAGCGTCTAGGTGGGTTGGTGGGGAATGTTGTGTGCTCTGAAGAGGTAAGGTCAGGAGTTTCTGCATAAGGGAGACAGTGGCTATGTTTGGACAAACTAAACCACAGTTTAGCAGAGTGATGGAAAACTTCAGGGCCAAGGGAAAAATTTGGCCCTCTGGGGTTCCCTAGAAGGCCTCACCCCCTTCCACTGGCCCCACCCCCTTTTGCCCAGCCTCTGATTGTTTGGTGGTTTCCCAGCTTTTGCACAGACTTTTCCCCATTCTAAAAGGTTGAAATGGCTCTCCTAAGGCTTAGTTACTGGCAGTAATGGCTTTCAGCTAAATACGCTGGTATTTTTGTATTTTTCACCCCCTCCCTTTTCCTTTAGTCACGGCTTTGATCCCACCCACCACTGGAATGCGGCCCATGAGAGTGTCTCTGAAATGGAATTTGGCCCTTGGGCTGAAAGATTCCTCACCCATGGTTTAGCATTACCCCTCCCCTTTTCTCCCCCAGCTCAGTTGCAAGGAGGAGATCAGAAGATTTTGCTTCTGTTTTCAACTAACCATGGTTACCCATTTTATCAAAGTCAAGAGCTGTGGTTAGTCTTAACGACGTTTTAGGGAAACAAGCCAGGATTGTAAACTATGGTTTGAAGTTGGCTTGTTTCCCTAAAAAGATTAGTCTGGTTACAGTTATCCATGCACTGGTAGCATCCTGCCTGGATGATTGCAATGCATTGTATGTGGAGCTACCTCTGAAGACAGTCAAGAAACTTTGTACAGAACAGAGCAGTGAGGCTGCTTACTGGGACTGGCCGTTTTGAATATATTACTCCAGTGCTGCATTAACTGCATTGGTTGCCAGTCAGTTTCCGGGCCCCATTCAAAGTGCTGGTGCTGACCTTTTAAGCCCTAAATGGCTTAGGACCAGTCTACCTGAAGGAGCGCCTTCTCCTATATGTTCTCACCTAGTTGCTACAATTACCTTCAGAGGCTCTTCTCTGATGCTGCTGCCCACAATGGTGCAATGGGTGGCTACCAGGGAAAGAGCCTTCTCTGTAGTGGTCCCCCGTCAATGGAATGCCTGGCATTTAACCTTTAATCTGTTGCTTTATTATTTTTACTGCTGGCTCGACAATGCTTTTAATATTTTTAATGCTTGCTACTATATTATTTTGGTACTTGTATTGCTGATTGATTGATTGATTGATTGATGGTTATTTTGTTGTTGTTGCTTGGTTTTATAGTTGTAAATACGCCTGAGGGTATTTGCCAGTTCAGCGGTATACAAATCTAATAAATAAATAAAACAAAGGTAAGATTAATCTCAGATTATCCAGGTTTGGGCATCAGGAGTAACTGTGGTTAGTTGAAAATGGAAGAAAAGCCTTCCAATCTAGTCCTCAAGGCTGCACTGGCAGATAGAGGAAGAGGGAATGTAATGCTAAACAATAATTTAGTATTATGTGCTGCAAATCATGCCCATGTGAACTAGAAGAAACAGTTTCAATTTTGCAGCAGAAGCCTTTATGAGTGGTTGGGCCTCTATAACTTCCTCACAGTCTAGAACAATTCTGAGCCTAGATGGCTCAGAACTAGGCACAATTCTTAATTAAGCTGCACTTGTTAATTCTCCAATTTAAGTTTACGGCCCTAAGTAACACCAAAAAAGTTGACTTCTTAGAAGTGTGGTTAGTGGTGCTGTTCTCACATATAAATTAGGAATGCATCCCTTATCTCCTTCTCAGGATCCAGAGGCTGGATCAAGTTTAAGAACATGGCACAGGTTAGGAAAAACAGGCCTAGGCCTGCTCCACTTGCGGCATTAGCTTCATGATGGATGGGAGGGTGGGGGCAGAGATGAAGAACCAGGGAAATGGGGAGAGGGAGCAAGGGTGGGAAAGGGTTTGGCACTCTCCATCCATCCCCTTTCCCTGACCATCAAGCTTGACTGACTTTTACTTGGTTTATAAATAATAGCAAATAGGCGATTGTGCTTTGACTGAATTCCAGTTCCTAAGCAGGGGGAATTTTGCAGCTGATTTCAGGTAGGATTAGTGGCGTACACTAGTTGTTGTTTTTTAAATGGAAGCCAGTATATGAGACGGTATAGTTCATATATATATATATATATATATATATATTTGAAGAATGGCCCAGTTTGCATCGGGGGGGCACAGCTGTGACTCCCCTCCTGGCCCACCTGGTATGCACGGCTTCCCTATTTGCCCCTTTCTCCCATTGTGGCTCTCCCACTGTCACATCTAGTTTGGCCCTAAGAAACCTGACACCATGTGCAGGACACCCTATTGTAATAAGCTGGTTGAAAAGACACTTTATAATATCAGTAAAAAAACACACAACAACCTATGGGTTTGATTTTTAGCTTAACATTGTGGTAGAATTAAAAAACACCAAAGAATATAGGCATACACTTCAAAGCACTTTGCTAGTGAAATGCAAAGAAAAGTTGCACTGTAAAAATAACTCGACATTCACGGTTCTGCATTGCTGGGTGGAGATTCAGAGCAGTCAACCCCAACAAAAAGCCAATTTACATGAGGGCAAATAATTAAAAGCACAAAGCAGCAGGACTGGCTCTTGTGCAATGCCCTGTCCATTTCAACTGAAACTCTTCAGTGGAAATGGAGATGGGTTGCATTCTTAAATGGAGGCAAATTTAGGACAAATGCATGGCTTTCTTTTTCTAATATCCATAAAAACTGGATTCATGATTTGGTTTACTTTGTGTTATAATAACCAGTGCCACTATGCCAGCTTTGGAACACGTAAAGGCCAATGTTTAAAGTTTTCAAGTGCTCTGCACAGGGGGACCACAGTTTTCACTTACGCCTACTTTCATAAATAGCTCGTGATTTCTCATACAGCTCATATGGGTCGGGTTTTCTTGGGTCAAAGGCCTCTGTTGAATCAGGAAAAGAACTCCTGTGAAGGGTGGGTGGAAAGGGAATATTCTGTGGTATAGCTGGAGCTGATAAACTTGTCTGAGGACTGCCTTGATTCTCCC
The DNA here is from genome assembly GCF_057233095.1 of Heloderma suspectum. Taxonomy (NCBI): domain Eukaryota; kingdom Metazoa; phylum Chordata; class Lepidosauria; order Squamata; family Helodermatidae; genus Heloderma; species Heloderma suspectum. Next base: position 107,133,770 of record NC_139464.1, read on the forward strand.
ATCGTTCCATCATCTATAATAAATAACAGAAAAACAAAATAACAAGATTTAGACTGAAGGCCTGCAGGCAAGATCTAAGTCATGTTTTCTTTTTGCAGCTGTACAGTGCCTAGATGGTTTACAATGCAATCCCCTACATGTCTACTCAGAAGTACAGTTCTGGTCACCACACCTAAAAAATGATATTGTAGAGCTGGAAAAAGTGCAGAAAAGGGCAACAAAAATGATCAAGGGGCTGGAGCATCTCCCCTATGAGAGAGAGTTACAACAGCTGGGCTTGTTTAGCTTGGAAAAAAGGAGGGTAAGGGGAGACACGATAGAGGTCTAGAAAATTATGCATGGTGTGGAGAATGTCGATAGGAAGACATTTTTCTCCCTCTCTCAGAATACTAGAACCCGGAGTCATCCTATAAAGCTGATTGGTGGGAGATTCAGTACAGATAAAAAGTACTTCTTCAAACAGCGCACAGTTAAACTATGGAATTCTCTACCACAGAATGTAGTGATGGCCACCAGCTTGGATGGCTTTAAAAAGGGAAAAATTCCTGGAGGAAAAGGCTATCAGTGGCCACTAGCCTTTATGGCTATGGGCTACCTCCAGTACCAGAGGCAGTGAGCCTATGTGGGTGTTGTTGGGGAACATGGGTGGGAGCGTGCTGTTGCGCTCATGCCCTGCTTGTGGGTTCCTGGTTGACAGCTGGTTGGCCACTGTGTGAACAGAATGCTGGATTAGGTGGACCCTCGGTCTGATCCAGCAGAGCTCTTCTTAAGTTCTTATGTTCGTAAGCAGGCCACACTGAGTTCATATGGGATTACATAGGTAAGTGAGGGTGTAGTTTAGAAAGAATACATGTTATTATTAATAAGTGGGGCATATTTTGTATTTTATTTTTTTCCTGAGATTTCAGTAGACCAGGGATGAGGAACCTCTTTCAGCCCAAGCGCTGAATTCCATATCAGAGAAGATCCCAGGGGCCACATTCCAGTGATGGGAGGGGCTGAAGGCAAAGGGAGCAGGGCAAGTGGCAAAACGTGTGAGGCCAAAGACCAAAAATACCAGCACATAGTAGCTTAAAGCTCTTCCTGCCTGAGGAGAGGCACTTCAATGTTTTAGAATGGGAAGAAAACCACACAAAGGCCAGGAAACCACCAATCAGTGGTTGAAGGGAAAAGGGTGGGGCCAAGGGAAGGCACAAGATCTCCCGAGGAACCTCAGAAGGCCAAATTGGGACCTTGGGTGTGTGTGTGGATTTGGCCCTGAGGCCTAAGGTTTCCCACTCCTGCAGTAGCCACATACTAGAGCCATTACCAGAGTCATGCCTTCCCCTGAAACTGCAGTCTCAGAGGAAGAATCTGACTCAGAGTTAGAAGGATGTGATTTAGGGGTCCAGACAGGTTTTGAATGGTTGGGGTACTGGGAATTCTGCTCTGCCTGGTTGCAGTCAGGAGGACTCAGCCACCCCTCTTCCCCAGCAGCCAGAGCTAGCTTGGGGAAGAACGGCCACATCGTCCCTGTCTGAGAGACATTCCTTGATCGGAGCTCAGGAGGCAGGTTCAGCTGAGGAGGAAGGGGAGTGCTCAAGGTTGTCTCAAGACAATGATGCAAGCTGAAGAGGCAAGAGAAAAACAACCTGTAAAGAGGAACTTCTGATTCCAGGCTACATTTTCCCATAGAGCAGGTTGGACACGTGAAGGACCCTAGTTGCCCTGTCCCCTCATAAAAGGTAGTACACAGACAAACAAGGCTGTGGGTTCAGCATCACTGATCCTGGACACTCTTTTGTTTGGACTACTCTTGAAGCCTAAACTATTGCATCCTTCAAATCCTGTGCCTTCAGACCCTGTCTTGGATTAAACCGCTAGACTTCAAGACCCTGCTTCTGGCTCCTGATTGTATTATCTGAGTTTATTTGAATTTGGGGCTCACAAAGGAGTGTGATCCATGGATTCTGTAAAAGCGCCTGTGTTTGTGTCCTGCTAAAGGAATTTTCTGTTTCTTGAAGATGTATTTGTTGCAGTTGCAAAGGAGCCAGGCCTGACAATCAATTCCTTAAGAATTTAAAATGTGTTTTAAAATGGACTGTAATTTGCTGGGGAGCTTTACCTGCACCCAGCTGAAGCAGCCTTGTCTGTCTGTCTGTCTCCCTCCCCTCCCCTCCCCCCCCCCGCCCCGAGCCTTCAGCCTGCGCTACCATCTAGATGTGGTGCTTTGGACTGTGACTTGCTGACATGTTTCATCTGTATTTCAGTATACTGTATGTGTGGCAGCATATTTTTAGAGGTGCTTATGTGAAAACAGATGCATTAAGAAACATCTAATAACAACTAGATTTTGCATGGATCAAAAAAGGAAAACTAGAAATGTAAACACCAATAGTGACTGTCAAGAACGACGGCCTGTTTTCCACCAGATCGGGTCAGGCTGTCACGTCTGATGTAACCACCTGGGATTGTGTGTCATCTAGAGGCCCCTTTGCTCAAGGCCGGGCGCAGTCCCTGCTACCTGGGAAGTGCTGACAGCTGGAGTTGGTGGGGAGCTCCAGCCTCTCGGAGGCCAGGGCGGTCCACCTAGGGGCTGAGCCAGTGATTGGCTGAAGGAAAATCTGCTCTGGGTTGCCAGGGCTGGGCTTTAAAAGTGGGCTGAGGTCGAGGCATGGGGTCTCCCTTCATCCTGGTAGTCCTGTACCTGCAGACGGCTGGTTGCTATCTGGGGAAGTCCATGCTTTGGTATGCAAGGACAGGACAAGTAGCTTTATTATTTTGGCTTCGGTATGTGTTCATAAAGCTCTCTGTATATGGTTAAGTAATTTGGCTTTGTGCTGTCTTGTGTAAATTGCTACTTCCATTCTTCCCTTTCCCTCCACCCCTTTATGTTTATCTTAATGAACCTTTATCCAAACTTTAGTTGGTGTGATTTCTCTGCATAATCTCAATGCTAATTTCAGCGCCTCTTGGCTTAGGAGGGTGGCTGCTGGGTATTTGGGGGGACTAGAAGGCTGGGTTTGGCCAGTCCTATTTTTGGAAGGTCAGCCAGGATTGGGTCCTGAGTGATCCTACCTTGCAGGGAGGTTGGGGCTGGTCCCAGCAGATCCTTCACAGTGAGAGATCCCAGGGTACAGTGCATATTGTGCCCCCCCTCTCTTGTGATTGTCTGGAGCAGATCACATGACAAAGGGCCTGGAACATTCTTTTAGGTATGCATCCCAATATACATTGAACTGAAAGACAAGGCTGCTAAACTGAGATCTAAGAATAGTTCATACATTTCGTTGTTAAATGAGCCAGTGCTAACCTGAGTGAATGGGTATCACAGTTAAAACTAAGATCTCAAGGAGAAAAGGTATGAGGAGGTGCAAACATAATTGCCCTGGACTTCTTTTTAGCAGCAAAATCCTGGGCTCTATTTTTATACCAGAACATTCATCTTCAGTTAATCTAAAAGGGAAAGATGAGGGGAGGAAAACTTGGGAAATGGAAGCTTAAGGTGCAATCCTATGCCTGTTTAGACAGAAAAACCTGCCTCCAACTGCCAGCATTCCTTATAGGATTGCATCCTTATTGTTTTATGTCTTGTATCATCAACTGTACAATCAGGAAGGAGGGTGGGGGATTCTTCTGTTGTTAAAAAATAATCTAAAAAACACTTTCAAGAAACAATAAATAATGCTGATTGTGATTTATTTCACCACGTTTTTAGGGTAATTTTTTTTCTGATTATCTCCTGCTAGTTCAAAATATGATTTTATGTTCTGTTAGTAATGACTGAATACACCAAGGTGCAAACTGGAGATTACATGCAAATGTGTATAATGAAGACTTTATGTTTTAAAGGAAATGTAGCTTTGGGAAGGGGCAATTTTGAGCAGAGGAGAGATGGAAGGGAGACAGAGGCTGCATTCGGACGTCACTTTAAGCCACAGTGGCTTAATAAACTACTTATGGTAGCTTATTTTTTAAATAATTCATGATGCCCTGCCACGCAAATGGGCTAATAAACTACTGTGAGTAGTTTATTAAGCCACTGTGTGTAATATGAGTCATCCCCCACCCCCTGTTCCACTGCAGCCCTCCCGCCTGAGCAGTGGCACTGTTTCACCCATTGACAATATTCCAGCATCATCCCAGCAAGGGGGTGGCGGCTCTAAAGCACTGGAGGTTTGCAGGATCAGGACCAAATTTCATATACAGCCTCCCCTAGTGAGGAGGCACCTGATGCGCCATCAAAACCCTGTGCGGCTACTCACGAAGGAGCAAAAATCCCGAGTGCCCCATAAAGGGGGTGGCGGCTATAAATCTTTGGAGGTTTTCAGGATTAGGACAAAATGTCATACACAGCTGTAGTGCTCTTTCTGTAAAGCACTATAGCAAATGAGCAAAAGAGCACTACAGCTGTGTATGAAGTTTGATCCTGATCATGCAAGCCTCCAAGGTGTTATAGCCACACACACCCTTTTTGGTGCACTTGGGATTTTTGGACCTTTGTGAGTAGTTGCACAGTAGATGCCCAGTCCTGCAAACTTAAGGTGTTCGCAATTGCGCATTCCCCCCCACCATAGACACTACTAAAATAGCCCATGTAGGCTGTTTGCTTAACACAGAGAATGCCTGCGGGAGCAGCGCAGCAGCAATCTGAACCACCCTTGCAGCACAACTCTGTATGTGACCAGAATAACCCACGGTGACCGCCAGATGACACGATAACCCACAATAGGTTAAATAACCCCTACTGCAGACCGTGGGTTATTTGGGGCAAATAAGCCATCATGAATTAAAAATGTCCAAACAAACAGTGCAATAACCTACAATGGGTTAAATAAACCATCATGGGTTATTTAACCCATCGTGGGTTATCGTGCCCTTCGAACCCAGTCCTTGAATGGGTTAACCCATTCCCCGGCTGCCACTTTTTCCTGCTCTACCAGCCCCCCAAGCTGCTTTCCTTCCATGAGCATGTTTTAACTACAGGAAGGAAGAGTGACCTGCTCCTGACCTTCTTGTCTACATTTAACTCCTACAGGAAGCCTTAACATTTTCCAACTTGAAAATGTTATTGGATGATAGGGCATGCTCAAGAGAGAGAGACAGACAGGCACAACTTTTATTCTTTTTAAGAGCATTCCTGTGTTCATGAGGAAAAGAATCCATCCTTTCATTGCTTTTGAAACAAAGTTGTTTGGGAAAAATACATTATAAAAACAGTTCCCAAATAGTAGGGATGCTCAAGGATTTTGGGTGGTCCTAATTTCAACCTGATTCGCACCTTCCGAACCAATGTGCAGTTTGGAACTCAGTCACCCTTCCGATTCCATGCATTAGCAGAACTGCATAGAAAAATGCAGACATCCGCAGAAATGTGTATAAAATGCAGCAGAAATGTGTACAAAATCTAAAAGAATTTTCATGCAGACTTCCCCCCACCCCAGTTCTCAAACTGTGACAGAATGAACTTGTGCTTCAACAAGTTCAAAAGATATAGAAACTGAAACAGACTGCTCATGCATCCCTACTTGAAGCATGAAGAAAACCCGCAAATCCTGTTTAGACAAAGACCATGGTAACAAGGAACACACAAAAAATATGTATTTTTATAAATTATAGGTCTACAATATCGCATCCAGGCTAAGAGGGTAGATATTATGTGAATTACAAAGAAGTGGGCTGGGACTTGCACTTCTTTCCTCACTACTGCAGTAATGTCCAAAGTAGTGAAAAGTAACCAGACTGTGACTGATGAGAATTCTATGGGCATGCACTACTCAGCTGTCACTTGAGAACTGAATGGCGGTGTCTGCCTTGTCATCCTCCTGAAAGACAGGGAATTGCTCTTGGCTGATTAGATTTTATTCCTCATTATCTTGCTCACCTAACTTTCCGCATTTCTTCAAGGGGAAATCAGCTAAGTGAGACAAGAAATGATTAAAAACTAGTAGGCCAGCAGCAGTTCCTTCTCTCTCAACATAACATCTTCGAGCATTTCCTTGGGCTGAATCCAAGAACTTCTGCAAGAGGAAGGTCTCTGCTCATGGACAATCCCTCCACCTGATTTTGGGGAATCCCCCTACTCCACATACCACAGCCCCCCCCCCCCTTCTGCAAGGTCTTCAGAATCTCTGTGAAGCATTTTTAGGGAGCTGCAGGGGCTGTCGTGGGTAGGAGAGTGTGAGGAAGTCCCCTTCTGCTGGTGCAGTTGAATTGGGTTAAATTGAGATCCAACCCTTGGTGTGTGGCTAGACTGAAGGAGGCCTTCAGAACTCTCAGCAGCTAAAGCCTGGCTATGTTTCAGGTGGAGAATGTAATATGCAACCAGCTTTTACAGAGAAAAGAAACAATGACTTTATAAATGGAACCCAAGTGTACTTTAAAGTGATCCAGTTGGAGGCAATATTAATAAAAGATGGGCAGTAACTGCATCTTATTAATCAGGCCAGCAGACTGCTAAGCTTTCAAATTCCTCCATTCTCTTGAGCTAAGGAAAGACAGTGGCTTGATTGAATGCATGGTTTAGGTACTCTTGGCCCTCACTGGCTACAGTTCTGCCGTGGGTCTAAATTTTTGTTGCCTAGCTAGATAACAAATATTGCATGCAGCTAGAGCCCAAGGGATCAGGATCTAATATAATCTACTTCCCTTTGGCTAATCCTATTGAGAAATACTTTATGAATTATGCTGAGCAGACTAGACGTTGCAAGCATTATATGTCATGCAGAAATACTAATTAGCAAATTGTTATTGCGCTGAGTTTTGAAGCATATAGAACACCGTCTTCCAGGTCATAAACAAAACATAGGGCCCAAGTTTACAGCACAATCCTAAATATATTACCTCATAGGTAAATTCCACTACATTCAATAAGACTTACTTCCTTGTAACCACATCTTAGGCTGCAATCGTATGCATGCTTACTTGAAAAGAAGATGGGATAAAATCCTTAAGAGGTCAGATTTACTGATCAATCCTAAGCAAGTATATTTACAGATACGGCCCATCAAGTCCTATGGGATTTGTTTCCCAGTACTTATGGTTAGCATGGCAGCCTTAGAAATAAAGACAGTATAAAGTACACAGTCCAACCAAAATAAATCCAATTGTTTTCAATGGGGAAGAGTTAAGCACATAGTTTGTTTATTTATTTAAACATTTGTATCCCACCCTATATCATTAAGATCTCAGGGTGGCATACAGATAAAATCAATTTAAACAGTATAAAACAATAAATAATGTAAACAGCTAAAACATATTAAACTATTAAACAAGCTAATACCAATTAAAATCTAAACCAAAAAAAAAAACACCCAGTTTAAACAGTGTGCTACTTTAGGGAATGCATTTATCCCTCAAAGGCTCTGGTAAAAAAAACATGTTTTAACTTGGCACTGAAATGAAATCAATGTACATGCCAATCGGGCCTCCAAGGGAAGGGCATTCCACAACCAGGGTGTCACAGCACAGAAGGCCCTCTCCCATGTCCCACCATAGTGTATGTCTCGCACTGGTGGGACACAAAGGAGGGCCCCCTCCAACAGATCTTGGTCCTCGGGCAGGCATATATAGGGAGAGGTGCTCCCTCAAATATCGAGGTCCCAAGCTGCTTAGGGCTTTAAATGTCATCACTAGAACCCTGAATTCCAGCCGGGGGTATGTTGGCAGCCAGAGCAATTCCTTTAAAACCAGTGTTATGTGATCTTTATGAGATGTTCTGGTCAGCAGTCCAGCTGCTGCATTTTGCACTAGCTGCAACTTCTGAGTTGTCTTCATGGGCAGCCCCACGTAAAGTGCATTACAGTAGTCTAATCGAGAAGTTACCAGTGCATGCACTACTGTGGCTAGATTATCCCTGTCCAGAAAGGCCATAGCTGGCAGATCAGCCAAAGCTGGCCCCAAGTACTCCTGGCCATGGAGCCCACCTGGGGCTCCAGTGACAGGGATAGATCTAGGACTATTCCCAAGCTATGGACTTGCTCCTTCACAGGGAGTGCAACCCCATCCAGGACAGGATGCTTATTCCCAGACTCAGGAACCACCAATCCACAGAGCTTCCATCTTGTCAGGATTTAGCTTCAGTTTATTGGCCCTCATCCAGCCCATTACAGCCTCCAGGCACTGGTCCAGCACCTTTACCACCTCAGCCAACTCCCATGACAAGGAGAAATAGAGCTGAGTATCAGCGTACCAGTGACACCCCCACCCCAAAACTCCTAATGACCTCACCCAATGGCTTCACATAGATGTTGAACAGCATGGAGGATAGAATAGAACCCTGTGGCACCCCACAGCTTAGTAGCTATGAGGAATCTCGCAGTACCACTCTCTGGAATCGGCCCTGCATTTAGGAGCGGAACCACTGTAGCACACTGCCCCCAACTCCCATCCTGCAGAGCTGATCCAGTAAGATACCATGATCAATGGTATCGAAAGCCGCTGAGAGATCCAGGAAGATCAACAGGGAAGCACTCCCCCTGTCTTTCACCTGGAGTAGGTCGTCAGTCAGAGCAATCAAGGCCGTTTCAGTGCCGTGCCCAGGCCTGAAACCCGGCTGAAACAGGTCGAGATAATCAGTTTCTTCCAAGAACATCTGAAGCTGCTCAGCCACCACACGCTCAAGCACCTTGCCCATAAAGGGAATATTAGCAATGGGGCGATAGTTCTCACATACCTCTGGGTCCAGGGAGGTCCTCTTCAGGAGAGGGCGCACTGCAGCCTCTTTCAAGGAGGTGGGCACCACCCACTGACAGAGTGAAGCATTTACCACCCCCTGGACCCACCCAGCCAATCCACCCCTGCTAGATCGTATTAGCCAAGATGGGCAAGGGTCAAGCTTACATGTGGTGGGACGGACTGATTCAAGCATCTTGTCCACATCATCAGGCTGCAACAGCTGGAACTGATCCCAGGAAACACAACCAGACGGAACACTGGACACCTCCCCAGACTCTGCGATAACTGTAGCATCAAGTTCTGAGTGAACTTTCTCCTCCAAGTGCCTAGCAAATTTATCATAGCAGATGACCGAGGGTTCCAATCCCAATTTCTCTGAGCCCGAGCAAGATCCCAACAGGCTCTTCACCACTCAGATCAATTCTGCTGTGAGACATTTCGAGCATGAGATGATAGAAGTGTAATAAGATGTTCTTTGCCATCCTCACTGCTGCATAATAGGCACAACGAAGAGTCTTTGCTAATCTTCTATCATACTAGCTCCGAGACCTGCGCCACCTGCACTCTAGCCGTCGTCTGGCCTGTTTAATTTCTCACAGATCTTCTGTAAACCAAGGTGAATTACAGGCTCCACAGGTCTGGAGTGGGTGCTTGGGAGCGATTGTATCAATGGCCTTTCCCATCTCACCATTCCATAGCGAGACCAAGGCCTCGATCAAATCACCAACCCTATCAGCCGGAAAATCCCCCAGAGCATTCAGGAATCCATCGGATTCCAGAAGTCTCCAGGGCAGACCATCTTAATCAGTCCCCCACCCCTGCAGGAAGGATCTGCTACCACCAAACCAAACTTCACAAGGAAATGATCTGACCATGACAACCGAGTTGTTGAACACACCCCCCCCCCCCGCCGACCAGATCCTCCCTCATCCACCCAACAGCAAAACTAGGTCCAAGGTATGTTCTGCCACATGTGTCGGGCCAGTGATGTATTGAAACAGCCTCCTTGTTGCCATGAAGTCCTGAGCAGGCCCTGTCAGAAGAGCCTCAGCATGGATGTTGAAGTCCCCCAGAACTACAGTCCTACGTTGTCTAGCAACACCTCTGAGACCACCTCAGGCAGGGAGACTGCTTGGCAGCGGGGTGGGCGGTACACCAGCAGCATACCTGTTCTGTGTCTTTGGCCCAGCACAAGGTTGTTGTTGTTGTTCAGTCATTCAGTCGTGTCCGACTCTTCGTGACCCCATGGACCATAGCATGCCAGGCCTTCCTGTCCTGCGCTCTCTCCCGGAGCGTGCTCAAGTTCATATTCATTGCATCCGTGATGCTATCTAGCCATCTCATCCTCTGCCGTCTCCTTCTCCTTTTGCCTTCAGTCTTTCCCAGCATCAGGGTCTTTTCCAGGGAGTTTTCTCTTTGCATTAGGTGGCCAAAATATTGGAGCTTCAGCTTCATTATCTGTCCTTCCAAGGAGCACTCAGGGTTGATTTCCTTTAGGATGGACTGATTTGACCTCCTTGCACTCCAGGGGACTCGTAAGAGTCTTCTCCAGCACCACAGTTCGAAAGCATCAATTCTTCGGCGCTCAGCCTTCCTTATAGTCCAGCTCTCACAGCCATACATTACTACTGGGAAAACCATAGCTTTGATTAGACGGACCTTTGTCGGCAAGGTGATGTCTCTGCTTCTTACTATGCTGTCTAGGTTGGCCATAGCTTTCCTCCCAAGGAGCAAGCGTCTTTTAATTTCATGGCTACAGTCACCGTCTGCGGTGATCTTGGAGCCCAAGAAAGTAAAATCTGTCACTGCTTCCATTTCTTTCCCTTCTATATGCCAGGAAGTGATAGGGCCAGATGCCATGATCTTAGTTTTTTTAATGTTGAGTTTCAAACCAGCTTTTGCACTCTCCTCTTTCACCCTCAACAAGAGGCTCTTGAGATCCTCTTCGCTTTCTGCCATTAGGGTGGTATCGTCTGCATATCGGAGGTTGTTGATAATTCTCCCGGCAATCTTAATTCCGATCTCTGATTCATCCAACCCGGCATTTCTCATGATGTACTCTGCATATAAGTTAAATAAGCAGGGTGACAATATGCAGCCTTGTCGTACTCCTTTCCCAATTTTGAACCAATCGGTTGTTCCATCTCTGGTTCTTACTGTTGCTTCTTGACCCTCGTACAGGTTTCTCAGGAGACAGGTAAGGTGGTCTGGTACTCCCATCACTTTAAGAATTTGCCACAGTTTGTTGTGATCCACACAATCAAAGGCTTTAGCGTAGTCAATGAAGCAGAAATAGACGTTTTTCTGGAATTCTCTTGCTTTCTCCATGATGCAGCGAATGTTGGTGATTTGATCTCTAGTTCCTCTGCCTCTTCGAAACCCAGCTTGTACTTCCGGTAGTTCTCGGTTCGCATACTGCTGAAGCCTAGCTTGTAGGATTTTGAGCATCACCTTGCTGGCATGTGAAATGAGCGCAATTGTGCGGTAGTTTGAACACTCTTTGGTGTTGCCCTTCTTTGGAATTGGAATGTAAACTGACCTTTTCCAGTCTTGTGGCCACTGTTGAGTGTTCCAGATTTTTTGGCATATTGAATGCAGCACTTTAACAGCATCATCTTTTAGGATTTTAAATAGCTCGGCTGGAAGACTGTCATCTCCGCTAGCTTTGTTGTTACTAATGCTTCCTAAGGCCCACTTGACTTCACTCTCTAGGATGTCCGGCTCAAGTTCAGTGACCGCACTATCATGGCTATCAGGGACATTCAAATCTTTCCTGTATAGTTCTTCTGTGTATTCTTGCCACCTCTTCTTAATCTCTTCTGCTTCTGTTAGGTCCCTGCCTTCTTTGTCCTTTATCATGCCCGTCTTTGCACAAAACGTTCCCTTGAGATCTCCAATTTTCTTGAAGAGATCTCTAGTCTTTCCCATTCTGTTGTTTTCCTCGATTTCTTGGCATTGTTCATTTAAGAAGGCCTTCTTGTCTCTCCTTGCTATTCTCTGGAACTCTGCATTCAGTTGGGTATATCTTCCCCTTTCTCCCTTGCTTTTCGCTTCCCTTCTTTCGTGAGCTACTTGTAAAGCCTCATCAGACAGCCACTAAGGTACAGATCGTCAAAACTGGTGCTCGGATGGATGGGTTTCCTCGTGAGGGAGATGGAATCCTTATGGATTATGGCAATGCCTCCCCCCCCCCCGCCCCTCCAATCGAGGTTGGTGCTGCACTGAATACCCAGGTGGACAAAGCTGAGAATAGATCCGCCCCACCCAGCTCATTCACCCGGGTCTCAGTAATACACACCAGGTCAGGCACTTCATCCACAATCAAGTCATGGATAGTAATTGTTTTATTATGGACTGACCTAGCATTCAAAAGCAGCACCAACAGATCAGAGGGTGGGCTGATAGGGCAACCTAGATTTTGAGGTATGGGGGAAGGACTGAAAGATGGGACAGATTTCAAATATCTGTCTCGTCTTTCTCTTGCCTGACACATCCACCCCCCAATGCCATACCTCTCTCTGCCCAAAATTACTCCAATAGGAGCCCCATTCCTCCCTGCTGCCCTGGGATTCACCTGAGCACATGTACAACTCTAAAGTGATATAGAACTAATAAGAAAAGGCTAGTACAGCCAGACAAACAAACCAGGCCAGTAAAAGACTGTCACAACAACCTAAAATTAAAATAGGTCTACTATACCTCTCCCCTTGAGCACTCCACATTTATACACTAGCATAAGGCTGTCATCCAGGCTGTGGTTAGCCTCTCACCCTAGCCAACTGCACCCACCGCTCAGCTCTCACCTAAGGGACAGTTGGACCTCAGCCTCCCCAGCTATCCCACGCTCTCACCCTGGGGTAGCTCACTCACCCCAAACATTCATGCATGTGCGCGTGTGCGCGCACACACACACACACACTTAATCCTCTCCCACTGAAACCAATTTATGGACATTAAAAGCACTTAGTTTTAGCTACACATTCTAATGCAAGAAATTTTCCAAGAAAACTTACAGGCTTTGGAGTCTTCCATGGTGAAAAGAATCCTAAAAAAGAAAAGAAAAAGAAAAAAGAACATCAGTGCAACTGTCTTGTATTTTTATGTTCAAGACTGGACAACAATAGACCTATTTCATCTTGTTAGTTTAAATGTGTATTCTTATTAACACTGTTTAGAACACGTAATAAGGGAGAATGCATCTGGGAGAACGTTATTGCTGCTGATGAAAACTGAACATCACAGGTCACCATTGCTTGCGCTCAGTGAAGTCAGAAATGTGTTATTTTCTTTTATATTATTTATTTATTATTACATTTATATCCCGTCTTTTTTCCTCCAAAGTACCCAAGGTGGCTTACATTATCCTCCTCCTCTCCATTTTATCCTCACAACAACCCTGTGAGGTTGGATAGGCTGAGAGTCAGTGACTGGCCCAAAGTCACCCAGTGAGCATCACGACTGAGTGGGGACCAGAACCTGGATCTCCTGAGTCCGAGTCTGACATTCTAACAACTACACCATACTGGCTTACCATAGCGGCATGGGAGCATTCCACAAAGAAGAAGCTCCTTGCTGCTTGAGGTTTAATTAAATATGAATCCAGCCTTAATTGTAATCCATATAAAAACGGATGAGTTTCCAAGTTCCCTCCTTTGAACATTTTTACCTGAAATGTTAATGTCAAACTACCACCTTTTTTACTCACACTTTTGTTTCCAGTACGAAACATTGTGAGAGAGATATTTTATCTCAGCAAAATTCTTGTAACACCTTGGTCTTGGACAGATGGTTGCCAACTTCTTAGTTATTTATCAAGTTAGCAGAATTAGAGCTACGTAGGATTTTAACATTTGTTTTAACAATTTAAAACAAAACAAAGATAAAAAAGAGCAAAAACTGCAACTCTCCAAAATCCACCTGCAAAAAATAGTTTTCTGGATCAATGGAAGGACAGAAGTGCGTGAGCTAGACTAACATCTATATGGAGAGACAGTGGAGTCTGGTGGCTCTGATGTCAGTGGGATAATGAATCCACTCTGGGTTTCAGCCAGAACCAGTCAGAATGATAGTTCCTTTAGAGTTCTGACTGGTTCTGACACCCAGAGCAGCCCCATGTCATTGGAACCACCAGTCTTCACTGTGGAGAGAATTTCAGAGTCTGGGTGCCACCACAGAGGAGACCCTATGGCTAGTTTCACCTGCATAACTTCTGTTGAAAAGTAGTAGCTAAGATTAAGAATTCTACACCAAGGTAAAATGTTAACCCCTCCCCACCATGCTAGAGTCCCAATCCAGATTGTGCCCCCTGCTTACACTAAAGAAAAACAAACAAACAAAAGACATAGCTCCTTGCTAAATCGTTAATATAATGTCTGCTTTAACCCTTTTCCTCCGGTAAATTCTTTAGGAAGACTCCACAATCTAGGAAACTAGGAAAAACATACTCTACTCCCATTCTCTGGAACTGACACAGTCCCTTATCAAGTATGTATGCCTAGCTTCCCAACCCAGATTAAGAACATAAGAAGAGCCATGCTGGATCAGACCAAGGGTCCATCTAGTCCAACATTCTGTTCACACAGTGGCAACCCAGCTGCCCAGGGGAAACCCACAAGCAGGACATGAGTGCAACAGCACCCTCCCACCCATGTTTTGCAGCAACTGGTATATTCTAACAAATTGTAACAACTGTCATTCTCCTCATTTTAATGCTATTCCAATGTGAAAATACTGCTCATACCCGACAGCATGCCTGGGATTATCTCGAAAGGCATTGCAGAAATTGAGGTGGGGTGGAAGGTGGGAGAGAATGCAAGGACCATTGTGATATCATGTTTTCCAAACAGGGTTACATTACCTTACAGCAGACCCTGAGGGCGGGTACAGGAAGATCTGGCTAACAGAATGAAGGTATTTAGTGTAGAGATTGGGTGATTTGGATCTATGCAGAGGCTGATAGTTTGCACTCATTTTGCAGTGGAAAATTGCCCACTGTATATGAGCACACGTGCACACACAATCAAGCCAATAAAATATATTCATATACCAAACACTAACAATTTGAAGATCTAAACTCTTTATCTTCCTCCCCCCCCCGAAATTTGGAATAAATATATACAATACAATTTAGAATTTTAACATACTTCTCAAATAATGCTGTCCATGAGCTGGTAATATGAATGCCCACAATCCAGTTCGTGGTTCTGCAGACAGTGGATTGTAATAGTTCTGTGCTGAATTGCGACCCTTTTTGTTTTAATGACGCAAGTGTTGTGAATTTTACTAGCTACCACAGTGGCATACAGAAGCCAGGACTTGTTTTTCTTATGTTTACATTTCTAAAATAATGTTGGGGTGTCTGGGTGTTGGAGCATATTTGCAGATTTGATAACACTAAGGAATTAATGCCACCACTATTAGAAGATATGCAAAGCCTGCTATCTATTAACTAAGCTATAGTTAACTAAAGTTAAATTTAAAATTAAATAAATGGATATTCAGGTAAGTCATGCCATACACATAATGTCTCCCAAACATACAGGAACTGCTCTTCTCCTTTTGGGGATTTTTCTACTTTTAACCCACACATATATCAAGACTTCTGCTTCCGGATTCTTTGAGGGATTAATATCAACTCCTTTACATGTGGTTTTTTTTTTCTGTTTGTTTCTTTTTCTGCCTTTCCATATGTTCCATTACACAACCACTGGGTGGCGCTGTGGTACAGCAGAATTGCACAAATTCAAGAGGATTCTGTAACAGCAATGAGACAAATACCAGACTTTCCTCATTAGGGAAAAACCCCATGGTAATGGTGGCAAAGCATGGGAGAGGCTCTGGAGGATGCTGACATCATGTAAAGGACCCGCAAACTACCGTAAGTGAGGAATCACGCATGCACAATAAAAGCTTTGTCTAGAAAGGCTCTCAGAAGAATCTCAATTCCTCCTCTCCTCTACCAACTCCTTTTGTAGCTAGCTGGTCCTCCAAATCTCATGCTCTCTGCCCTGCAAATGCAGGTTTATGTACAGCACAAGTCTGTGGGTGTCTACTTGGACATATGTCCCATGGATTTCAGTGGAGCTTACTCCCAGGTATGTAGGTGTAGGACTGTAGCCCCAGCACATAAAATTGTCCAGCACAAGCAGAGTTGAATGTACTTAGAAGCTCACTGAGCAGAATGGGTTACCTCAACTATCAAAAATAAAAAATGCTGCTACAAAGCAGCAGAGATGATCAAGAAAACAAACCAGCCCCCATTGCTTCAGAGCATCAGATCAGGGACCTGGAATACTTGGACTTTGCCTGATATTCCACATTTTTTGATGTGTTTATAAGAAGAACAGATAGCATTTGTCTAGCATTTATTGCATTGTGCACATTTCTGTAGAGAGATCTGAACCTACATATACAAGCAAATTAAAGTAACTATGAGGACTTATCTCACTGGTTCTCAAATTGTGGGTTGGGCCACCCTTTAGATGTTCAAGACACCAGGAAAACTGTGATATTCCGGAGAAGGAAAAGATCTTGAAGATATGCCCAGACACATTTTCCCCTCACCAGCAGAGGCTCAACATTTAAGCCACCCACACTTCTATGCCAGGGGTGGGAAACATGTTGCTCTTCAGATGCTGGCCTGCAACTCCCATAATCCCTCACCACTGGCTATGCTGGCTAGGGTTGATGGGAGTTGCAGTCCAGCAGCATCTGAAAGGGCCTAAATTCCCCACTCCTGTTCTGTGCTAATGACAGAAGTTGCAGAAAGGCAGGGAACATATGAGAACTTGTGGTGACAGCAGCTTCTCTGGTTGTCTCCCTTTACAAGGGAGGTGAAGGTGTCTTGTTCTAGTCCTCTTGTGTAATGCCAGTGTTAAATTAGTGTCCCAGTCCAAGAGCCTTACACACACAGGAGTGGTGCTTCTGTGTGCTTGCCGACTGGTGGAAGAGATGCCTGCTGATGGTTAGGGAGCGCAAAAAGATACAGCCCTAAATCCAACAAACCATGACCAGTGCATGGTGAAGCTCTCTCTCTCCACACATACCCAAGTGTTTGGTGTGGTTTGTGTGCATGTGTGTGTGTTTTAAAAATCCATTTGTCTAAATACTTTACACACTGCTTTGGAGAGTCTGAAAACTTTTCAGAGAGTCACGTATGTATTCCGGATGCTTTTGGCAAATAAGTTCTTTAGGAAATGGGTAAGACTTATTGAGTAGGCTGTAACTGGCTGACCTCAAAACTTAAAACTAAAGTTTAAGGGATGCCATCACGTTTCCACATCACTTGTTTCATGGATGATAATGTCCATAAGGTTTTGCTGATCTTATTTCCTTTTGCCATAGAAATGTATCTTCACATATGGCTTCCGTAGCTAATCTGTCTGAACAGCGCTGCATGGACCCTTTACTTCAAATGAACAGATGGTTTTCTGGCACTTTCCTGGGGATAATTGAGTCTCAGTATGAACTTTCAAGGTCCTGAGTGGTGCAATTTTTAGTTAACTTAAGCAAAAACTTTTAGTTCCTGAAACGTCATTGGTTTCATGTTAGGTTTACCCTAAATTTTGTGACAGCATTGACTCCATATTCAGAAGGGCAAATTCTAGGCTTCATCTTTGCTCTTGCAAAGTTCAGCTGGTGATCTCCTGGGACAGCCGCTCCCACAATGCCTGGCTCTGAAGAAGGACCCTCTCAGAGCCAGGCATTTGGGCCTGGCAGGGTCTCTGAAGGACCGTGCTGGCTGCTTTTTCCGGCTGATGCATCTCTTCAGAGTCCATCCGCCCTTTGGATTGCCCTGAAAGTGAACCAAAGGGTGGGCAGCAGTAGCGGCAGAGGGCAGGGTAGGGAGGACAGAGCAGCGGGGACTGGTGCATGACGCGGGTGGGAGGGGCAGGCAATGCGGCAGCGGGGGCAAGGGGGGGTGATGCGGTGGCAGCAGCACGTTTGTGCTCTCCCACCTCAAGCAGTGGGAAAACTTGCATTGGCCCTGTCCTGTGTAGACCATTGCAAGGCATTATACAGGAAACTGTCTTTAAAAACAGTTTGGAAACTGCAGTTGGTCCTCAGTAGGGCTGCAAGTTTATCGACTGAAACTAGGCCGTTTTACCATTTTACATTTGTGTTTTGTTAAGTGCACTGGCACCCACAGTTTCTGGCCCAAATTAAAGGGCTGGTTTTAAAGTGCTTCTCCCCTATGTACCTATTTGAACCTTGAGATCTTTCACTCTGAGTTTCCCCGCCAAAGGAGGTGAGGCAGGTAACCACCAGGGAGAGGCCCCTGGTTAAGGAACAGCTTTCTCAAAGAGCTCCCTTTGTGGCCTTCTTCAGGACCAAATGAACACCTTTATACCCAGGCCTTTTAAATAACTTACAGTTTGGGTTTTTAATCATTTCTATTGCTTTATGTTGTATTTTTGATGGTGTATCTGTTTTGCGAGCTGCCCAGAGAATGTCTGTTATGAGATGGCTATAGAGACAGTTAGTAAAGAAATAAAATAAACTTATTGATGGCAAGCAGGAAATCGCTAATAGACTTTAGACAACCCCCTCCCATGTTAGAATTGTGGAGACAATTTAAAAACACAAAAATTAATAAAGGAACCAGTATCATTACTCCAAAAAAGATTTAGAGCCCAAATGCAATGAAAATATACCATTTTAAATGAAAGACTGCCTCTTGGTATAGCTGTTTTGGAAATTATAGCAACCTACAGTGGTAGCAAGCATGAAAAATGACAAAATTTTGTGGTCCGTTAATCTCACAAATAAAAATAAGCACCAAACGTTTCCATTAGCTGCTAAAACTAAAGTGTTTTACCTTGCGGGTCAAAAGTAGGGTACAGGTGATTGAAAGCATAAGCTCTTCAAACATAGTTAGCTGGTTTAATAGGCTGGACTTGGACTAATGGGGCATGGGTAGGTTGACTTCAGCCATGTGGAATCTATTTCTTCTTGCTGTTACTGAGCCCAGGGTATTTGATGTGGAACCAGTCATAAAATGACAGCCGATGGCCACTTAGAGCCAGTCACACAAATGGTGGCCCAGATGCAGAACCTTGATTAAGCCCTTGGTTATAGAGAGATAGAGATGATAGAAATAGAGAGAGAGAGATGACACAGAGAGAGAGATGATAGAAAGAGATGATAGAGAGAGATGCGAGAGAGAGAGAGAGAGAGAGAGAGAGAGATGAGAGTCCGTCCTCCCTCATTTGAATAAAAAAAGGATGGGGTTGTAGTGGGTATAATCAAAGTATGAGGGGTGTTGGCTGGACTTCCTTCCTGTTTCCTGTCAAAAGGTTTTGCTGGATGTGACAGACAATGCTTTTATGTTTTGGTTTTAACTGCTCACCTGTCTTCTTCGCTGATTGTTTCATACTGTCATTTTATGAAATCGTAATTTTTCATTATTGTAAGCTGCCCTGAGACATGTTATCATATCAGAAGGGTGAGGTATAACTATTATAAACAAGCAAACAAACTGCACCAAAATCAAAAGACTACAGTAAAAGAGCAGGAAACAATACAAAGTACATGCAGAGTAGTTAACTCAAGAAAGTGAGCCAAGCTACAGACTACGACTCAAGTCATACAACACAGCATATGATTAAGGGTGTAAACCTGTAAAAGACATGGGGAAACATTCATTCCATTTTCAAGATGGGGAATACCAAGCCTGAGAGAGTCCTGTCACATACACCTGTGGCACAGAAATCTTGAGCACAACCATGCTGCAAGCCAAGCAGCATATCCATGGCATGATAGAATATGACAATCCAGACTAACAGCACAATAACATAACATGAAAATCCAGAGTACAGCTTTGCCACAACTGAAAAGCAGGAAGAATAAAAAATGTATGCAGAACTCAAGGGAGTGAGCCAAGCCACAGTCATCAGGTTAAGCCAAACATATTCAGCATATGGATACGTATATAGAAGGAGTACCTTCTCCAGAATCAGTTAGTTGTCTTTTATAGGTGGAGTACAAAATCTAATCCACGAATCCATGGCAAATAATCTCAAGTGTCAAGAAGTTCATTGCCTCTATCTCATATTCACGCAGCGAGAAACACAAGCCAGCCAGGGTCCAAGACACACACACACATACACACCAATCAGGGCACACAATAAAACATAGAGCACATGAGAATAGGCAACGTGTGTGAAAAGGAGAGAAAGAGACACATCGTTGAAAGAGGGAACATGATAAGACGTGTTGATATATGATGGATATATGAGATCCTAGCCATGCACTGACCAGGCTCAAACCTGCTTAACATTAACAAGGTTGCTGCATCGTGAGCCTTGCAACGATGCCCTGGGGCATACACAGTCTGTGTCTGTCTGTCTGTTTGTCCTCTTCTTTATCACACACACAGGGAAAGGGAGGTCAGCACTGCCTGTGCTGCTTCTTGTCTCACTGATGGCTACTCTACAGCCTTGTTCTGTCTACTGGCACCGTTGCAGTTGGTAGGTAAGCCAGGTGGCAAATGAAGTTTGGGTTTGGCCACTACAAATGATGTTGCCCACTACCACTGTTCTTGCCTAGGAAGAAAATCCAGACAGACACAGGGTTCTGCCAGACTTCGAGTCCTATCTGGTAAGCCTAACTGGGTGAGAAAGCAGCAGCAGCCACCAGCAGGTCTCTCCCGTGCTGACTCTGAGCAGGTACACTCAGGTGCCAGAGGGGCGCGGAGCTCTCCTCAACCCTCAAGGCCGGCTGTACAATCTCTTCCACCCAACTGCCCCCTGCCTGAGCCCGTGCTACTGCCAAAGAAGGGCACCAGGAAGGAAAGGAGCAGGCTGACTGAATTCAGTTTGAAACTGAACGAGGCCTGCCTTCTGCCTGGGCCTGCACAGTAACTGGAATCGTTCAGCAAAATGTGCTTTCAGTGGCTTCCAATAAGGCTGTGGGTGGCTGCACTCCCAGCGTCTTTATTGCATGAAAAGCCATGTGTTTATTTCCTTTTCTAACCCCAGTTTATCTGTAGCATTTGGGTGGGTAACAGCAATTTAAAAGCAAAGTCAACTAAAACAATAATAAAAAATGTAAAATATTACGAAAAGTGATGTAAACACCTGCTTAACCTTGCTTGTTAACAGCAGCGAAAACAATTGCCCATTGAAACCTTCCTAGTAAGGGTGAGCAAAGACACTCCAGAGCATTCCTAGAGCTGCCTGCCAAATCGCCAAAAACTCTGGATCTTAAAAGCTGCAGAAAGATCTAAAAGGAGCAACAGGGGGCAATTCCTCTTTCTGTTCTGTAGGGGGTGATCACAGAACACAATATCAGTACAATGCTCAGGTTAAAAAGAATGTCTGGGAGATTTCAAAAACACTGGAGGTATCCAGGTCTGTCTGAAATTAGCATGTGTGTCCACTTGCTCAACAACTCTGTTGAAGGAGATCAGTTGCTAGCTGAGGAAACTATTCAGAGGCACTTTTTTCTTTTCTTACGAAGATCTGTTTGCAGATTATTTTGAAACTTTCTAGAATTCTGCCCTTTCTAACCCCAGCAAAGGAGCCCGCCTCCCATGACTGTTTAATCGGACACACTGACCTGGTTCACACAACATGACAGCCCATGGGTTAAACAACCCATGGGCTGTCATGCATGAGTGGGAGAAAGAGCGGACGCGTTGCCTGCAGCACGCCGAACACTTCTGCTTTTACTGAGCAACCCACAATCTTTGTAGGTTGCTTAACATGTTGCCTGAACTTGGAGTGCTGGGTTGTTCAGGAGCTAAACAACTCAGCAGTTAACCATGATTTATTTAGCCCCTAAACAACCCAGTGCTCCAGGTTTGGATGACATGCTAAGCAAACTATGAAGGAGCCAATCGTGGGTTGCTCAGCAAAAGTGGAAGAGGCGGGCACACTGCAGGCAGAGTGTCTGCTCTCTCCCACCCTTGCATGACAGCCCAAGGGTTGTTAAACCTATGGATTCTCATGCCGCACAAACCAGCCTGTTATGTGGTCGCCCTTAAGCCCTCGAGTCACAACCAATTGAAAGAAACAAGTCAAAGCCAACCCTTTGATACCTCTGATGCTATAATTTAGAACAAAGGGTAACCAAGTGATTCTCAGCAATATAATCTAAAACTTATGCACAAACCCATCACAGAAAAAAGTGGCTTGATTTATGAGTAGTCACAGAGTGATTCATCAGGCCGTTCACCATCCTCTGGACTTTCTTTCTTTCATATCCTGCCTTCTTTCTCCTTGCAAAGAATCCAAGGCAACTTACATAGTCCTACTGCTCTCCACTGTATCTTCCCAACAACCCTGTGATATAGGTTAGGCTGACAGTCAGTGACTGGCCCAAAATTATCCAGTGAACTTCATGGCAAAGAAGGGACTAGAGCCTAGATCTCCCAAGTCCCAGACCAACACTCTAACCACTACACCACACCTGTGAATGTGACGGTGAAGAGTTTTACTAGGAGTGTCACTCACACATTGGGGCATGTATATTCCTATGAAAAGCACATGGCTGTGAGGAGTCAATTAGACCAAAAATGATGTCATTGTTTCCTTTCCACCTTCAATCTCCTTAGAACAGGGGTGTTGAACATCTTTCAATCCAAGGGCCAAATTCAATTTTGGAGACACTCTCGGGAACCACATTCCAGGGGTGAGGCCAAAAATACCCCAATACCAGGATATTCTAGCTTAAAATGCTTGCTGCCAGCAACTAAGCCCTTTCAACGGAGAGGCATTTCAATCTTTTAGAATGGGGGGGGGGAACTGCATAAAAACTGGGAAACAACTCAACAATTGGTGGCTAGGGGAAAGGATTTGGGGTTGGAAAGGGGTGTAGCTATCTTGGGAATCCAAGAAGGCTAGATTTGCCCTGCGGGAAGGAGGTCAATACCTTGCCTTAGAAGATGATGGAGTGCAGCACCATCCTGTCTCCTTCCAAACTGATTAGAATTGTGTGAACAAAGCAGGTAAATGCAAGGAGAATTTCCCTCCACAATGAATCTGTCGGGAATCAGCCAATGCTTTGGGGATACTGAGGCACAATAATCACTCAGAAGTTCTTAGCTGCTATGGAGTCATTCCAAAGGGCTTATGTTTCCCAGCAGGGATTTGTCTGTCAGTAAAGGTCAGATGCTGACATAGTGGTAATTATGAGCTCATTTCCATTGGAATGAACAGACTGCTATCCCTTTTATGTGGCTTCCCATTGCTCTGTGAATTGCCTACCAATGAGCGTCTTGAAGAAACTTTTTCTAGCTTTTAAAAGATCATTGGTAAGGACCAACAGTCTCCAAGGAATTGAAAAGTAATGCAAAGTCCTTTTTCAACATGTTAATGTTCAGAGCCGCATAAGAAAAGTCTGCACTATTGTTCAGTCACAGTAGTATGCAAACTGAAATAAAATAAAGTCCCACACCTAGAATCAAAAGAACAGCTCACCTTCAATCAAATACATTTTTAATATATAAGAACATCAAATGGCTAGGGTATTGGGTTTGAAGGTAGAAAACCTAAGCTGAAATCTCTACTCAGTCTTAATGGTCAATAATAGTTGGCCTTGGACATATCACTATTTCTCAGCCTACCTTAACTCACAGACTTGTGAGACTCACATAATCCAATACTTTCCTTAGAGACAAAATAGAACTGTAACAAATGGCATGATTTTTGTTAACATCCCATTGTTTTAATTCATTCTCTACTACCCTGCACATTTTGTAAAACTAGGAAAAATCAGAAACTCAAGCTTATAATCATGTAACACTCCTGATAATAGAACACACTTTTGAAAATGAAGTTCGCTGTGCAGTCTTTCATATGTTTACTCAGAGGTAAGTCATATCTTTTTAAATGGGGCTTATTCCCAGGTAAATGTGCATAGGACTACCTCAAGCTATTGAGGAGTAAGCCCTGTTGAACTCAATGGGACTCACTTTTGAGCAAACATGTATAGGGTTGCACTGTTAATTTCTCTTTTCAAAAATGTTCTCTTACCATTAATTTGGGTTAGAATCTAAATGGAAACAACCTAAACAATTTTTCACAATAATAACAAAATGCCTGCCTTTATATCCTTAATTTAGAGTTCATGGAATTAGAACTGAAGAAGTCCGTCTGCATGAGAAAGGCATCTTCCACTCACAGAAGGATCTTTTTACATCTTGCAAAAGAAAATGGCACCAGAAAAGTGAAACTAAATATAATGATGCTTTTCTGTTTGTACAAGACCTTGTGCTGTCAGAAGCATGAGAGTTGCTATAGAACCAATACATGATAGCTCTGAGAGAAGTCCTTTATAAGCTGTTGTGGGTGGCCACTTTATGGAGAACAATCCTCTATTTAAAAGAGTGGACCTGTTTGCACAATCATGGAGGAGGAAATAAGCCATGGAGCTTCTTTCTTCTGCCACACTTGCGGGGTGGGGTATTACATAATTACTTTTGCCCGTGCAGTTTGCTGTGTCATGAGAACCCAGCAAGGGTGGCTTGTTGCCATGGTTAACAAGCCATCCCAGAACCCTAAAACGGCGCATGGATTCTGTGTGGCTTGTTAACCATGGAACAAACTACACTCTCTGGGTTCGCACAACATGGCAAGCTGCACCAGTGAAGGTTTTTATGCAAATCCTCCCCGGCACATGACTTGAAAGCATGCCAAGAGAAATAAGCCACTGTGGCTTATTTCCCCCTCTGTGGATGTGCAAACCCAGTCACTGTCACAGGAAAGTCCTCTGTTTTCAGGTGTCCTCTATTTGAAGAGCTGGCTGGTTTAAAAATAAAGAAGTGATAGAAGAAATAGTAGGAGTCACCCATCAACAGTTAGCATCTAAACAGTTATCGCCTGCTCACAATCTGCCCCATTATGGTGAGATATATTGTATTTCTACTTAAATTATAGTAATTATTTCTAAATTTGCATCTATACATAGCAGTTAGTGCACGCACATTTTATGCAAATCTGTGCCTTCTGTTGTCTGTCTTTTGGTGATGCATTTTCTCTTTTTTGGCGATGTGCAAGTGACCACCCTATGGAAGCATCTGAGGAACAGTGTTAGTGGCTGTTTCCTTCCAGCTGATGGAGTTGCATACAGGTAAAGCAATTCTGTGAAAAAAAACCCTGATGGGCTGCACTGATGGGTTCTGCTCTGCTTTAAATTGTATTTTAATATAGCTGGCTTCTTTTAAATTGGTTGTAAATAGTAATCTGTGGCTTAAAAAAAAAATTCTAAATGATCCTAGCTTTATTATTATAACAACCGACCAGAGGGGAGGTGACCCTGGATTTAATCCTAAGTGCTATCACCCAGGACCTAGTATGAGATATAAATGTTGTTCAACCAGTTGGAAACAGTGACCAGAGTGCTATTGGATTTAATATACATTTAAGTGGAAAATTGCCCAGGAAATCCAACACAGTCACATTTGACTTCAAAAGAGGAAATTTCTCCAAAATGAGGAAACTGGAAGGAAGTTGAAAGGGGGATTCAAGATGGTTAAATCCCTTCAAAATGCTTGCAGATTACTCAAAACCACATTGATAGAAGCCCAGCAAAAATGTATACCACAGATTAGGAAGGTAGCACCAAGTCCAAGAGGGCATTGGCATGGTTAATGAGCAGTGTCAAGGGAGCTATTAGAGAAAGAGGGATTCCTTCAGAAAATGGAAGTCTTGCCCAAGTGAGAAAAACAAAAGGAAGCACAAGCTTGCATAAAGGTGATGCAGGCAGACAATAAGAGATGCAAAAGAGCATTTTGAAGAGCATATTACTTACATTATCAAGGCCAACAATAAAGAATTATTTTTAAAAAATCAGAAGCAGGAAACCAGCTAGGGAGGCAGTTGGACCATTGGATAACAATGGAGTTAAAAGAATACTAAAGGAGGACAAGGAGATTGCAGAGAAGCTGAATGAATTCTTTTCATTAGTCTTCACTACAAAAGATATCGGACAGATACCTGTGTCTGAACTGATGTTTTCCAGAAGGGAGTCTGAGGAACTGAGGCAAATGGTGTTGACAAAAGATGAAATTCTCAACCTAATTGATAAATTGAAAGCAAATAAATCACCGGGCCCAGATGGTATCCATCCTAGAATTCTCAAAGAACTCAAATATGAAATTGCTGTTCTTCTAACCAAAATATGCAACATGGCCCTAAGATCAGCGTCTGTATTAGAGGACTGGAAGATGGCGAATGTAACACCAATATTTAAAAAGGGATCCAGGGGGGATCCGGGAAATTACAGGCCAGTTAGCTTAACCCCTGTTCCGAGTAAGTTGGTTGAAAGCATCATTAAAGATAAAATTAGTAAGCATCTAGAAGGAAAAGCCCTGCTGAAAAAGAATCAACACGGATTCCACAAAGGTAAGTCCTGTCTCACTAACCTTTTAGAGTTCTTTGAGAGTATCAAAAAACATGTAGGTAGGGTGATCTGGTAGATATTGTTAACTTGGACTTCCAAAAGGCTTTTGACAAAGTCCCTCACCAAAGACTCTTGAGCAAATTTAGCAGTCATGGAATAAGAGGACAGGTCCTCTAATGGATCAGTAACTGGTTAAAGGACAGAAAGCAGAGAGTAGGAATAAATGGTTAATTCTCCCTATGGAGGGAAGTAAATAGTGGGGTCCCACAGGGATCTGTATTGGGACTAATGCTTTTCAACTTGCTTATAACTGATCTGTGATTAGGAGTGGGCAGTGAAGTGGCCAAATTTGCAGATGACACCAAATTATTTAGGGTGGTTAAACCAAAAAGGGATTGTGAGGAGCTCCAAAAGGATCTGTCCAAACTTGGAGAATGGACAACCAATGGCAAATGTGGTTCAATATAAGCAAGTGTAAAGTGATGCATGTTGGGGCAACAAATCCCAACTTTAAGCATAACCTGATGGGATCTGAGCTAGTGGTGACCAACCAAGAAAGAGATCTTGGGGTTGTGGTGGACAGCTCAACAAAAATATCAACCCAGTGTCCAGCTGCTGTTAACAAGGCAAACTCCATATTAGGCATAATTAGAAAAGGAACTCCATATGAGGCATAATTAGAAAAGGAATTGAGAATAAAACTGCCAATATCATACTGCCCCTATACAAATCTATGGTGCGATAACACTTGGAATACTGTGTACAGTTCTGGTCAACACACCTAAAATAAGATATTGTAGAGCTGGAAAAGGTGCAGAAAAGGGCAACAAAAATGATCAAGGGGTGGAGCATCTCCCCTATGAGAGAAGGTTACAACAGCTGGGCTTGTTTAGCTTGGAAAAAATGAGGGTGAGACATGATAGAGGTGTACAAAATTATGCATGGTGTGGAGAATGTGGATGAGGAGACATTTTTTCTCCCTCTCTCAGACCCTGGGGTCATCCCATGAAGCTGATTGGTGGGAGATTCAGGACAGATAAAAGAAAATACTTCTTCAAGCAGTGCATAGTTAAACTATGGAAGTTGCTACCTCACAAAGTGATGGCCATCAATTTGGATGGCTTTAAAAAGGGGTTAGATAAATACCTGGAGGAGAAGGCTATCAATGGCTACTAGTCCTGATGGCTATGTGCTACCTCCAGTACCAGAGGCAGTAAGCTTACGTACACCAGTTGTTGGGGAACATGGGCAGGAGGGTGCTCTTGCACTCGTGTCCTGCTTATGGGTTCCTGGTCGACAGCTGGTTGGCCACTGTGTGCACAGAATGCTGGACTAGATGGACCTTTGGTCTGATCCAGTATGGCTCTTATGTTCTTACATTCTTAAGTTACCTTGGGAAGACTGTAGTCTTGAATGGAGGCATAGAAATATTTGATATAAATACATAAATAAACAAGTTATAAATCAGGAAGGAAGGAAGTGCTGATCTCTTGAGCAAGGGCTGGACTGTTCAGGCAACATGCATAGAAAATGAAAGTGGCATAGAATGAACTGGGGTTTGGCCAATATTTCTGAATATAACATGGAAGAAAATGAAGATAATGATATACAATACAGAGTTTTAAACTCATTGCATTTCACCCCAATTATTGAACATATTATGTTTGTTCTAGTGTGCACATTTTAAAAAATGTTATGGGATAAAATTTGAAAGATCAAAAGCATATCTGATTAAAGGTGTATAGCTTGTGAAGGCCCATCAAGCATTTTGTCCTGCTCAGATGAGAATTCTGTGTCTGCGCACAACAGAAATCAGCATGCAAAGTGAAGTCAGCTTCTGATGACAACTCGCTTGTCAAAATATCTTTCCCCTTTCTCTCCATCTGCGATCAAAGCTGATGCCTCAGTGACTTCTGTTGCTTCTCACTGAAAATGGTTCACTCTCTGGGTGCTTAGTATCTACACAGGAGATTCTAAGATTAAACTATTCTGAAAGCAAAGATAGAATTTTACAAGCAGATGTTAGATAATGATCTGTGACAATCAATCTCCTCACAGCTTCCTTTGCAAAATGCTCATGTGTGTCAAAAGTCTTCAGTAAGCCGCAAACACCTCATTAACTAAAAGCATATACAATGAGCTATTTCCGCACAGAATGCCAGAGTGGCCTTACTTATATGAGTACAGTCCCAAAGAGCACAGATGACATTTTTGATGTTGGGCTACACTCAGACCATGTTACAACACTGAAATCACTGGGCAATATACACAGATTCTATCCTCGCAAACAGCATATGTTCATGACCTACAAACTAAAGGGAACAGAAATAAAAAAGGAAGCAAGTGGAAAGCACTACTGCATATGTAACAATTATCAAAGCCTACGTAACAGACATCAGGACATCATTTGATTAGGACCATTATATTCTTGCTCTCTTGAATTGTCTAGATCGGTAAGTCTTTGCCATATTGGTGATACAAATGGGGTGGATAGGAAAAAAGCCTGATAATTAAGAACCAAGCAGCTGGAGTGGATGGTTATCTAACAAACTTTAGCAACTTCCCATGCGTACGTACAACCTAGGTTTACTGTTTCCCCTGGACATGGAATTAAAGAAAGTTGCTACTCCAAAAGCCTGTGCAAAAAGCTACACAGTAGCTGATGCTATACACAGATGAGGAGAGCAGAATCAATTTGTACAAATGAATCATAGAATAGTAGAATCATGGAATAGTAGGGTTGGAAGGGGCCTACAAGACCATCGAGTCCAACCCCTGCTCAGTGCAGGAATCCAATTCAGAGCATCCCTGACAGATGGCTGACCAGCCTCCTCTTGAATGCCTCCAGTGTGGGAGAGCCCACCACCTCCCTAGGCAATTGGTTCCATTGTCGTATTGCTCTAACGGTCAGGAAATTTTTCCTGATGTTCAGCTGGAATCTGGCTTCCTGTAACTTGAGCCCATTACTCCATGTCCTGCATTCTGGGATGATCGAGAAGAGATCCTGGCCTTCCTTTCTGTGGCAACCTTTCAAGGACTTGAACAGCGCTCTCATATCTCCCCTCAGTCTTCTCTTCTCAGGCTAAACATGCCCAGTTCTTTCAGTTTCTCTTTATAGGGCTTTGTTTCCAGTCTCCTGATCATCCTTGTTGCCCTCCTCTGAACCCTCTCCAGCTTGTCTGCATCGTTCTTAAAGTGTGGTGCCTGGAACTGGACACAGTATTCCAGATGAGGCCTAACCAGTGCTGAGTAGAGGGGAACTAGTACTTCCCGGGGTTTAGAAGCTATGCTTCTATTAACGCAGCTCAAAAGAGCATTTGCCTTTTTTGTAGGGATGGCGGAGAATTTCTCCCCGAAACTTCGGGGGGCCGAGCGCCAACGTGTTCGGCCCCCCGAACAAGTTTCGGGGAGAAATTCTCTGCACCCCCCCCCCGGGATGGGACTTACCTTTGGCGAATGTCCCTCCTGGCGGCGGGTCCGGCTGGCGGTTCGGCGGGTGTTCGTCCGGGGCGGGAGCGGCAGCCGGTCTTTTGACCGGCTGCCGCCGCCGCCATTCCAATCAAAGAAAAAAAAACAAAAACGCCCCTGTGATAGGCTACGTGACGATTAACGTAGCCTATCACGGCTAGATTTGCAAAGTTAGCCGTGATAGGCTACGTAAATCGTCATGTAGCCTATCACGGGTGATTAAAAAAAAAAAAAGCACGTACGGATAATGGCAGCCCCCATAGGGAGCCGCCATTCCCGTTCCTTATTTGGTCACTGTAGTCTACGTAAAGATTTACGTAGACTACAGCGACCAATAAGGAACGTGAATGGCGGCTCCCTATGGGGGCCGCCATTTGCATACGCGCTTTTTTTTTTTTTAAAGTCACCCGTGATAGGCTACGTGACGATTAACGTAGCCTATCACGGCTGACTTTGCAGATCTAGCCGTGATAGGCTACGTTAATTGTCACGTAGCCTATCACGGAGGTGTTTTTTTTTTTAAAAAAAACAACTTTTGAGTTCGCGGCCAGGCGAGGCGAGGCGCCTCCTCCCCGGCCTGAATTTCGGCCGGGCGAGGCGGGAAGCCTCCCCCCCTGGCCTGAACTTCGCGGGGGGAGCAGCGAAGCGCCTCCCCCCCACCGTGAAAAGCTTCGAGGACAGGTAAGTGACTTTCGTCCACCCCTACTTTTTTGCAGCCACATCACATTGTTAGCTCATATTCAGCTTGTGATCGACGATTCCAAGATCCTTCTCGTTTCTAGTGTTATTGAGCCATGTATCCCCCATCTTGTAATTGTGCATTTGGTTTCTTTTTCCTAGGTGCAGAACTTGGCATTTATCCCTATTAAATGTCATTCTGTTGTTTTCTGCCCAGTGCTCCAGTCTGTCAAGATAACTTTGAATTTTGTTTCTGTCTTCCAAGGTATTAGCTATCCCACCCAATTTTGTGTCATCTGCAAATCTGATCAGCATTCCCTGCACCTCCTCCTCCAAGTCATTAATACAAATGTTGAAGAGCACTGGGCCTAGGACTGAGCCCTGTGGTATCCCGCTCATTACCTCTCCCCAGTTTGAGAAGATCCCATTGATAAGCACTCTTTGAGTCCGATTCTGTAGCCAACTGTGGATCCACCGGATCATTGTTTCGTCTAACCCACTTTGAGCTAGTTTGCTCACCAGGATATCATGGGGCACTGTGTCGAAAGCTTTGCTGAAGTCAAAGTATATAATGTCCACAGCATTCCGACAGCCCACAAGGGAGGTTACCTGATCAAAACATGAGATTATTTATTTATTTATTTATTACATTTACATCCCACCTTTTTTCCTCCTCAAGGAACCCAAGGCGGCTTACACAATCCTCCTCCTCCATTTTATCCTCACAACAACAACCCTGTGAGGTGGGTTGGGCTGAGAGTCTGTGACTGGCCCAAAGTCACCCAGTGAGCTTCCATGGCCAAGCAGGGACTAGAACCCAGATCTCCTGACTCCTAGTCCAACACTCTAGCCACTAGATCACATTCGTCTGGCAGGATTTGTTCTTGATAAATCCGTGTTGGCTTGGAGTAATCACTGCATTGTTTTCAAGGTGCTTACAGACGGATTGCTTTATCATCTGCTCCAGAATTTTCCCAGGGATTGATGTCAGACTGACTGGTCTGTAGTTCCCAGGTTCCTCCTTTTTACCCTTTTTGAAGATAGGGACAACATTAGCCCTCCTCCAGTCATCTGGCACTTCACCCGTTCCCCATGATTTCTCAAAGATAATAGGCAGTGGTTCTGAGAGTTCTTCTGCCAGTTCCTTTATTACTCTAGGGTGCAGTTCAACTGGCCCTGGAGATTTGAACTCATTCTAAGTAATTAGGTGTTCCTTGATCATATGCCTATCGCTATCAAGCTGCAATCCTGCCCCTTCAGCCTATATTTGGCCTTTGCCAGGGGGTTCATAGACCCTCTTTTGGGAGAAGACTGAGCCAAAGTAGGAATTGACCATTTCTGCCTTTTCTTTGTAATCTGTTAAAATTTTGCCATCCTTATTTAATAGCTGAACCACCATTTCTTTCCTCTGTCCTTTACTATGCACATAGCTGAAGAAAGCCTTTTTGTTGCTTTTAGCATCCCTCGCTAACCTCAGCTCGTTCTCAGCTTTAGCCTTTCTGACACCATCCCTGCAATTCTGTGCTACCTGCCTGTACTCTTCTTTTGTTGCTTGGGCTTCTTTCCACTTCCTATATGTGTCCTTTTTTGTTTTCAGGCCATTTCTTAGCTTTTTGTGAAGCCACATTGGCTTCTTCTGTTGTCTTCCACCTTTTCTTCTTGTTGGAATTGTTTATAATTGTCCCTTGAGAATCTCCTTTTTTAAAAGCTCCCACCAATCATGGACTCCTTTTCTCATTAGAGTCTCTTGCCATAGGACCTTACTTATCATTGTTCTGAGTTTATTAAAATCAGCTTTTCTAAAATCCAGGGTACGTGTTTGACTACACTCGGCTTTTGCTTCCCTTAGAACCAAGAACTCAAGTACAACATGGTTGCTTTCCCCCAGAGTTCCTGTAACTGCTACTTTATCCACTAAGTCATCTCTGTTGGTTAGGATCAAGATAGCTGATCCTCTAGTTCCTTCCTCTACTTTCTGTAGGAGGAAGTTATCCGCCACACAAGTCGGGAATTTCCTGGAGGGGCCATGTTTTGCAGAATTTTTCTCCCAACAAATATCGGGGAAATTGAAGTCTCCCATTACTACTACATCATGCTTCCTTGAAACATTGGCTATTTGCTTTTCAAAAGTTTCATCCTTGTCTTCTCCTTGATTGGGTGGCCGGTAGTAGACTCTGACCACCATGTTCCTTTTATTCTTTGCTCCATTTATTTTAACCCAGATGCTCTTGCTGGGGCTACCAAGCTCATCCTTCTGTATTTATGTGCAGAGATAAGTATTTTTCACATAGTGCAACCCCACCTCCCTTTCTGTTCCTTCTGTTCCTTTTGAACAAGTTATATCCTTCAATTGCTGTATTCCAGTCATGGAAGTCATCCCACCAGGTCTCAGTTATACTTATCAAGTCATAATTTCCCTCCTGTATTGAGTTCAAGTTCGTTTTGTTTGTTTCCCATACTCTGGGCATTAGTATATAGCCATCAAAGACCATGTGCTTCATGGTCTGGCTTTCTTCCTACATGTTTGTGAAGACTATTATTGAGTGCTATTAGAGTTGTTCTCTCCGTTGCAGTGCATGAGCCTTCGTCCATTGTTACCCCCAAGTTTACGTCTCCCTTCCCTGTAGGATTCAGTTTAAAGCCCTCCTGATGAAGTTCTTCATGCTGTGGCCAAACACATTCTTCCCAGCCTTTGTGAGGTGCAACCCGTCCCTTGCCAACAGTCCATCTTCCAGGAAGTATAGCCTGTGGTCCCAGAATCCAAATCTCTCTTGTCGGCACCACTTTCATAGCCAGTCATTCACCTGGAGTATTTTTCTTTCCCTTTCTAGCCCTCTTCTAACTACTGGAAGGATAGATGAGAAAACTATCTGCATCCCAAAGTTCTTGAGTTTCCTTCCCAAAGCTTCAAAGTCTGATGTGATTTCTTTGTAGCTCCGCTTGGTGGTATCATTTGTTCCCACATGGATGAGAAGAAAGGGATACCTGTCAGTGGGCTTTATGAGTTCAGGCAACACTTTAGTCACATCTCTAATCCGTCCTCCTGGGAGGCAGCATACCTGGCAAGTCCACGGGTCTTCGCGACATCCTTGGGTTTCGATCCCATGCAGCAAGGAGTCTCCCACTATTACTACTCTTCTCTTCTTGTAGCTGTAGGCCTTGGTTTCATCGCCTCTGCTTGGCTGACCTTCAGCCTCTTGCTCAGTCTCATGCAGGTTCCCCTGTAATTCTTCCTCCTCAGGCTGTCCTCCAGTCTCATCCTCAAGTACCTGGAAAGGGTTCCCTTGTTCCACTGCCTCCACTGGTGCCAAGTGTTTTCTGGTTCTTCTGCTTCTAACTGTCACCCTTTTCCAAGAAGTAGTTCCACCGTTCTGTCCAAGGACTCTTCATGTTCTCTTATTCCCTGGATGGTTGACACTCACCGCTCCAGTCCTCTTACTTTTTCTTCCAGCAGCATGATCAACTTGCATTTGTTGCACATGTAGGCCATGTTGTTCTCAGGCAACAAAACAAACATGGCACACACCGTGCAGGTCACCACCACTGGAGAGTCTTGTCATTCCATAGTCTCTTTTCCCTTTTTGTGTCTAGCTTCCTGGTTGTTCTAGAGTAGCCTTTGCCTGGTCCTCTATTCACTGTAGGTTAAAAACAGTCCCACTGGTATGGAAGTGTGTGTAACAAGACATTTTTTTAAAAAAAAATAATTAAAAAAAAAGATGGTAGGGGCTTCCCCTTTGACCTCCCCTGCCAAGCTCCCCCAGCCAACTCCTGTTTGCTCCCCCTGTTTGCTTGCTCTGATCACTCACTGTCTGGGAGCTTGCTTGCTTCTGTAGTCCCTAGACCAGCTGGAGCAGCTTCCTCTGCTGTGCTCTGCTGTGCTCTGCTGTGATCTGCTCAGCTGGGAGGCAGGAAACAGACTGAAGCTTCCTGCCCACTCAGCTGCTGGGAGTACTCAGGCCACCCCCCCCCAATTAATTGAAGCTTTCAGGGGCACCTGGTGAGCTCACAGCCACTCAGCAGGAAATGGACAGCCCCCTGGGTTTCCTCCAGCCCACTTACCTCTTTGCCTTTGTCTCCTTTGTCTCTTCTGCCACTGCAGCTCCCCTGACCAACTCCTGTTTGCTCCCCCTGTTTGCTCACTCTGATCGCTCGCTCTCTGGGAGCTTGCTTGCTTCAGTAGTCCCTAGACCAGCTGGAGCAGCTTCCTCTGCTCTGCTCTGCTCAGCCGGGAGGTGGGAAACAGACTGGTTTGCCTTCAGCAAACTTTAGTATTTTAGGGCCCAATCCTATGCAGATAGGTGGCTGCCTCCGAACTCGGAGGTGACTGCCTATCCAATGCAGGGCAGGAGAAGCACAGAGGGGATCATTTCCTCTGCACTCCTCCTGCCCTGCATTTGTAGCTAGATAGCCTACCGCAGCTGTCTAGCCACGAGAGTGCAAAGTGGGGGAGGGGTGCCGGACGACACATTGGATGTGTTGTACTGGCATTTCCGCCCCCTGCCCCAGAACGCCCCCGGCACACCCTGTTTCAGCCACTCCGCCCTCTTGTGAGTGCAGAGGACAGGGCTTCTCTGCACTGCCTGCGAGTCAGCATGGAAGGGAGGGAAGGTCAGTCCTCCGGGAACCGACCTTGGAGTGTGGGCTCTGAGGCTGGTTCCCAGAAAACAAGATGTCCTATGGCCGTCTAGCTACTGACTAGTGGCCATGGGAGTGCTCCCATAGTTACTCAAACTGAGAATGATTATGAGCACCTGTGTGGTCTGCGCATGTCCTGATGTTGGTTGGTTTAACTCTTTACTTTCTGAAGGAAATGTAAATGTCCTGTTTGCAATTGTCATGCTCATGAATGATGTCACTTAACCCTTTAGTTACAGATTTCCAAATCATTAGTTTGTATCCAATGTGAGTCTAACTTAAGTCCCATTCAGTTCAATGGCTCTACTCTAAGTAGGACTAACACTGGATACAACCCAATCAGTGTAAATTTTGGATTTGAAATCCTTCAACAAACCAATCACATTGACTGTGCCAGTACTCATCTGGAGTACTGTGTCCAGTTCTGGGCACCACACTTTAAGAAGGATGCAGACAAGCTAGAGAGGGTTCAGAGGAGGGCAACAACTGCCAACAAGGATCATCAAAGGAGTGGAAACAAAGCCCTATGAAGAGAGGCTGAAAGAACTGGGAATGTTTAGCCTTGAGAGGAGAAGACTGAGGGGAGATAGGATAGCGCTCTTCAAGTACTTGAAAGGTTGCCACAGAGAGGAAGGCCAGGATCTCTTCTCAATTGTCCCAGAATGCAGGCCTAAAAATGGGCCCAAGTGACAGGAAGCCAGATTCCGGCTGAACATCAGGAAAAACTTCCTGACTGTTAGAGCAATATGACAATGGAACCAATGACCTAGGGAGGTGGTGGGCTCTCCCACACTGGAGGCATTCAAGATGAGGCTGGACAGCCATCTGTCAGGGATGCTCTGACTTAGATTCCTGCATTGAGCAGGGGCTTGGACTCGATGGTCTTGTAGGCCCCTTCCAATCCTACTATTCCATGATTCTGTGAATCATGATACATCAGGAAAGCATGAATTAGTTATTATTATGGATGATCAGTGAACAGTATCCTACACTGCCCCTGCCCTAGCAGAACAGATCCCTAGTGCGACAGGAACTAGCGGTTCCTAAAACAACCATAAACGAGTGGAAATGCTCATTTCCGGAATGGGACAGGTCAGCAGAGCTCTCAAAAGGGAGCTCTGCTGACTTGTCCCATTCTGGAAATGTGTGTTGCAGCTAATTTCCAGTTGTTTCAGGAAATGGCAGTTCCTGTTGCACTAGAGGTCCCTTCTGCTTGAACAACGGAACTAGAGGAAACACAGCAGCAGCATAGTATACTGCCCAGTACTTCCCAAAAATATATTAAGAAGTGACTATGCTCCATATATACTTCCTTATGTTGCCTATGTGAATTCCAACTAATAAATGTGATACATATGAGTAATGACAGCAGACTTGAGATATCTTTACCTTGTGCCTCTTTGCTGGGTACTTTATCTCAAGACACCCCATCAAAACTTGCCTGCTTCTTGGATTGTCTTTCAGATATTGTATCCATCCATCTATCTATCTATCTGGAAGATGTGTATGTTTGTTTAATTTATTTGCTATAGGGATTTTAACTCTGCTGAAAGTGGCTTACAAAATAAAATAAAAACAATAAAACAATACTCTTCCAGTTGGAACCAGTGTCTCTCTGGTAGCATCCCACGTGCGCTCCATGGGAGCTTTCTAAAACAGCTTTTTAAAAGGTTGAAAAACCTTTTCATTCCCCCCTGGAATTAAAAGGGGGGGGGCAAGGCAACATCTGGATAATATCTTGGAGAAAAGTACCCCTCTCGAGATGGGGGGGGGCTGGATTCCAGGATTATCTCTCCAGAGCTTTACCAATGCAAAAAGCTGTACTGAGACTCCTATTTCAGAGGAGAAAACAGGGCCGATGTGTTCCATAATAATATATGCTTTAAGAAATATCAACAACTTCTGAGGGATGGTTTAAGAAATGTTAACAATATTTGAGAACATCTGAGGACCTGCAAGACCTATTTGGGAGAAACATGTCTGCGCCGAGGAGAAGAAAGGAGCCGGCATCAACTTCCCCCGCACCCCCTTTGTCAAAAGTTTCGAGAACAGAAGATATAGGGGAATTATTTACTCTGATAAAGACTTTATCTTCGCAATTTATGGAGCAAGCCAAAAGATTGGATTTAATCCAAAATTCCATCACCGCCTTGCAAGGAGCTGTAGATTTAATAAAGATGTCATGGCAAAAAATGGAGATGAAAATTAATGACCTAGAAGACCGAGTGGCAGGAAATGAAACTACGACACAAATTTGTTTTAAAAATGCCTTTGATAGAATTTCTCAACTGGAGGCCTTCACGAGGAGATCCAATGTTCATATTATTGGGATTAAAAATCTGTCTAATGATGTAAAATTGCCTATTTTTGTGGATAAACTTTTGCATGAGATACTCCCTATCCCATCTGATTATTTACTTGGTATTGAGCAGGCATTTCGTGTGCCAAATGCTGAAAGGACTGATTACACGATCATAGTCCAATTTGCAAAAGTCTCCACAAAGAATTATATCCTGCGTTTGGCAAGAGAGGGTGGAAGCCTTTCCTGGAAACAAGATAAAGTTATGTTATTTCCAGACTACATCAAAGAGGTGGTGAATAAAAGAAGGCAATTTATCAAAGCAAAAAATATGGCAAAACATATGAACTTACAATATTACTTAAAATATCCTGCTACACTTTGTATTGTGTCTGAAGGTCAGAGGAAGAAGTTTCTAAATCATGAAATGGTGGAGGCATGGTTGAACATAAAAATTCGTGAGAATCAGGGATGGCGGAGAATTTCTCCCCGAAACTTCGGGGGGCCGAGCGCCAACGTGTTCAGCCCCCCGAACAAGTTTCGGGGAGAAATCCTCCACCCCCCCGCCCCCCGCCCCCCCCGGGACGGGACTTACCTTCCCTGAATGTCCCTCCAGGCGGCGGGTCCGGCTGGCGGTTCGTCCGGTGTTCGAGCGGGGCGGGAGCGGCAGCCAGTCTTTCGACCGGCTGTCGCCCCTGCCATTGCAATGAAAGAAAAAAAAAACAAACGTCCCCTGATAGGCTACGTGACGATTCATGTAGCCTATCACGGCAAGATTTGCAAAGTCAGCCGTGATAGGCTACGTGAATCGTCACGTAGCCTATCACGGGTGACTTTAAAAAAAAAAAAAAGTGTGTACGGATAATGGCGGCCCCCATAGGGAGCCGCCATTCGCGTTCCTTATTTGGTCGCTGTAGTCTACGTCAATGTTTACATAGACTACGGCGAAAATAAGGGCAACGCTATTTGCGTTGCCCTTATTTTCGCCGTAGTCTACGTAAACATTGACGTAGACTACAGCAACTAAATAAGGAACGCGAATGGCGGCTCCCTATGGGGGCCGGCATTCGCGTACGCGCTTTTTTTTTTTAAAGTCACCCGTGATAGGCTACGTGACGATTCACGTAGCCTATCACGGCTGACTTTCCAGATCTAGCCATGATAGGCTACGTGAATCATCACGTAGCCTATCAGGGGACGTTTTTTGTTTTTTACTTTCGTGTTCGCGGCCGGGCGAGGCGGGAAGCCTCCTCCCCGGCCTGAATTTCGGCCGGGCGAAGCGGGAAGCCTCCCCCCCCGGCCTGAATTTCGGCCGGGCGAGGCGGGAAGCCTCCCCCCCCCGGCCTGAACTTCGCGGGGGGAGCAGCGAAGCGCTCCCCCCCACCGCGAAAAAGCTGCGAGAAAAGGTAAGTGACTTTCGTTCACCCCTAGTGAGAATTCTGTTACAACCCTGTGAACTGGAATCTTTAAACAAGCTTTG
Organism: Heloderma suspectum; assembly: GCF_057233095.1. NCBI lineage: Eukaryota > Metazoa > Chordata > Lepidosauria > Squamata > Helodermatidae > Heloderma > Heloderma suspectum. The sequence goes on from NC_139464.1 coordinate 107,172,328, forward strand.
TTAACTGCTTGTGTTTAGTCTACGTGATCCAGGCTAGGTCAGAAGATAAATGATTATGCATATATTTGTTTATTCTCTTTCATCTTTCTTTTTTTCTTGCTTTTCTTTATATTTTTTATTTCAAAATAGATATGGTATGCTGTATTTAAATTTATTGTTTGAAGGTAATTGTGTACATGCATTTATATATAAAATATATTACTGATTGTTGAAGGTTTATTTTAAGTTTTATTATTATATAACACTATATTTCTTCTAATTATTATTATTATTATTATTATTATTATTAATATAGGCTACTGGGAATGAACTGTAGACCTGTTTTTTTGATATAAGATTGATGATATGATATTGAAATATAAGGTTGCTTATTAAATTGTAAGATTGTTAAGGTTATAGATATAGTTTTTAAAATAGAATGGCATCAGAGGCCAGGGGGTATTGGAGTATAAACTTAATTCTTTAAAGGGGAGGGAGAGGAAGAGGGAGAGGGGGAGGGAAGGGGAAAGAATCTTCTTTTTTCTTTACTTCCTTTCCTCCTCCCTTTTCCTTTTCCCTTCTCTTTTTGTTATTGTGGTGTCTTCATCAGAATATTGTATTGTTGGGAAATTGTAGCATTGATCAGGTTGTTGGTAATTTTGGTATTGTTTATTTCATTTATAAAGATAAAATAAATAAAAATATATTAAACACACAAACCAATCACATTGGAAGAAACAGCCACATAGGTTAGTATCCATCCCTTGTTCAATGTTTCTTTTTCACTCATGGTTTTGTTTCTGTATCCAGCTAGTCAAGCAAGGCTATTTCTTTCTAGTATCGGGCAGGGATTCCCCCCACCCTTGCTTGGTAAGTAAATGCTTGGTAAGTAAGGATGCAGACAAACTGGAGAGGGTTCAGAGGAGGGCAACAAAGATGATCAGGGGACTGGAAACAAAGCCCTATCAAGAGAGACTGAAAGAACTGGGCATGTTTAGCCTTGAGAAGAGAAGACTGAGGGGAGATATGATAGCACTCTTCAAGTACTTGAAAGGTTGTCACAGAGAAGAAGGCCAGGATCTCTTCTTGATCATCCCAGAGTGCAAGACATGGAATCATGGGCTCAAGGTACAGGAAGCCAGATTCCGGCTGAACATCAGGAAAAACGTCCTGACTGTAAGAGCAATACGACAACGGAACCAATTACTTGGGGAGGTGGTGGGCTCTCCCACACTGGAGGCGTTCAAGTCGAGGCTGGACAGCCATCTGTCAGGGATGCTCTGACTTGGATTCCTGCATTGAGCAGGAGGTTGGACTCAATGGCCTTGTAGGCCCCTTCCAACCCTACTATTCTATGATTCTATAAAACTTTACATCTGGATGGTGGTAGGTGGCACTGAAAGTGGTACTGGGAAGGGAATCCAAGGAGGAAGAAGCCAAGATGGGAGTGGTGCATCCTGGGGCGGTTTGAGGGCAAGGAGGAGATCTTCACTTGTGCAGTTAGAAGTACTCCTGCTCACTCTGCTTGCACCACAACCACATCAACTGTAGGGTAAACACTACAGCACGTGAAAACAGCCAGAGGGGAGAATACCATGTAGTGATGCATGACATCATCATGACACATAGCATGATGCCATACTACAGCTCCAAAGATGCAGTTTGTTGAAACGCATGTGCAACAATTCGTATGTACATAACAAGATCTCAAAATAATGGAGCACTTTCACGCGAGATTGAACGGAGGAACATGTAACTCAATGAGCAAGTTACAATTCCTGTTAGGATAAGTTCACCCATCACTAGTGGCATTAGACACGCACTTGTGGTTTTGGTACCATGTGTGGTGCCTGGCACCGGCCATATTACTAAAGCACACATGAAATGCAGCAGGCACCAGGATATTCCTGGTACGATGCCAAAGAATAATGCACCAGAGGTAGAGAAGCCTGCACACCACAGGAACAAAACAAAAGAGCCAGCTTTTTGGCATATCAGGAGCTGCTATTTATGTTTTTTGTTGAGAAAGTTTTATTCATGCAGATGGAAGAAACCTAAAGCCTTAAAATCAAGAATAGCTTTGGAAGAGGAGCAAAATTATCAGTGGCCTTAACAATGTACATGGCATTGTATACTGAAAAAGAAAACACTACGAAAATACAATAACATAATAACCTGAATGCTGTATTGAAAGACCCAAGCAGCAAGGATATTTTACAAAGAAAAGAGAAGAAGGAAGGTCGTTCAAGAGTTTTGTAGCACAAGTAGTTCCATAGTATGTATAATGGGATAGGATGCAAGTAGTCCCAAATACTATTTCCTTCAAGCAAAATGAAGATGCTGCCTTAAGATGAAATGCCTTCTTAAGATGAGATTTTGAAGTGTGGAAACGCTGTTTTATCACAACTACATTGCAACAAGTGCTCAGTTATCAAGCATGTACCTATCCAGTGACTAATATTTAATAACCTATCATCAGCATCTGTCAAAGCAGCCAGCAACACTGTCATTCCTGTGCTTTTAATTTCTACTCCTGTGATTGACTGTTTGGTTAATAGTGCTAGACTTTTTCATTATGACCCGGTTCCCATTTAAGGCAATTGTGAGTTAATTAATCCACAAATTGCCAAAATCTAGCAGGAGGGAGCAAGCGTCCTGCCTCCAGCAAGTTTGTCACTTCTGCTTCCGATTAACAACCAACAATTACCCTGTTCATAGGTTGTTAGTGTGATATCCTAACGTGGACAATCTGGGTTGTTAAGGGCTTAAACAACCCAGTGTTAACCCATGGTTTGTTGCTGCGTAAATGACCCAGAGTGTCCAGGTTTGGCCATCATGTTAACAACCTACAAACAGGGCAATTGTGGGATGTCATATGAAAGTGGAAATGAGAGGTTTCCCAGAGGCAGGACGCTTGCTTGCTCCTGTTAGGTTTTGTCAATTTGTGGGTTAATTAGACCACAATTGCCATTATGTGCGAAGTGGCTCTACGTATCCATCCATAAAGTCATAGACCCACTACTGTTTGCATCCAGAGTCTTCCTTATGCTGGCCACATCTTGTTTCCCCACTCCAGTCCTTTTTAGATTTCAGACTTTCCACTGCTGCTGACAATTTTGAACTACCTGACATGTGGGCATGTAAAGGTTGTGCAATATTAGAGATCGTGACCTTTTTTTCTTCTTTTTTTTAGCAGCACCATAGGAGTTCAGTCCTGTATACTGAAGTGCTTTAAAATGCTAATGAAATCAGAGGCTAAGGGCAACTAGCATGCATGATCAGGCTTAAATCATTCACGCTATTTAAGAGATTTAGTGAGTACAGACAGGAAATAGATTAGATTTCCTCCCCAGTGAATTGGGGGGAGAGGAATAGTTTCCACCAAGAGCTACCTTTGGCTGGCCACAAGAAGATGACAACATTTCATTGTGCTTCATCTTTGCAAGACGAGGTGACACATTCAAGGACATCTTTAAGTCACACAGCCTGGGAATTAAGGAAGTTTGAATTGCGAGCATAGTGGTGGTAGCAGGAAGAAGGAAATACAACTGAAAAGCTAAATGTTGCCAGAGGGACCAGAGGGATACCCCATTAATTTCCCTCTGGTACATTAAATTTACCATTGAATTGTGATATATTCGGTTTCAGCTCCTGCGCTTAAGATGCATTAAACTGTCAATATGTTTTGAAATAATGCTAATTTGTCTTCAGAAACCTTTTCCGGTAACAATGGAAAACTTCAGTGTATGAGCTATGTAATGTTTAACTAGTCCATTTTTAAGGCACACAACTTAGTGATGAATGCTGATAGCTAAATCTTTTTTTTTTTAATTTATAAAACACTTGTCCTATATGGCCAGGGTAATTACATCTCTTTTAAATAATAGTATACTATATTACTAAATGAGGTTGGCTTCTTTGGGACTAAAACAGCTTTAGGGCATGAACCTATGCATGTTTAGACAGAAAAAGTCCTACAACAGCAAAAAAGACCTACACCTCCCAGCATACCCCAGCCAGCATAGCTGGCTGGGGTATGCTAGGAGTTGTAGGACTTCTTTTCTGTCTAAACATGCATAGGATTGCATCCTTAGTTGCCTACATGGATGACCAAAAGCTAGGCAGGGGAAGCATGTCCCTTTAGCTCTGTTGGACCTCTCAATGGCATTTGATTCCATCAACCATGGTATCCTTCTGGAATGCTTGGCTGATAACAGGACTTGGGGTCACTATGTTATGGTGGTTCAAGTCCTGGTAGGTTGAATGTTCCCAGAAGGTGGCTGGGGTGGGTTTCCTCAAAGTTCTATTTTGTTGCCCATGTATAACATTTATACAAAGCCACTGGGAGAAGTCATCCAGAGTTTTAAGGGTGGGTGTATCAATATGCCAATAACATTCAGCTTTCTCCTTTTCAACTAGTTGCAAGGAAGCTGTGGAAGCTCTGAACCATTGCCTGGATACAGTGACAGATTGGATGTGGGCGAACGAGTTGAGGCTCAATTCAGGAAAGACAGAGATACTGATGGTCAGTAGACAAACTGATCCAGGATTGGGAGCACAGACTGTTCTGGCCTGGGTTGCACTCCCTCTAAATGTTCACTGTTTGGAAGTACTCCTGGATCTGAAAGACTGCCTCTTGCAATTTTAATTTAGTTAGTTATTTTGTTCTATTTATATCTGCCCTTCATAAAAAATACCAATGTGGGTAAACAACAATATTAAACAACCAACAAACAAATACAATAAATAAGATTCTAATAAAACAATAGATAATCAGCAGAGAGAAAAAATAGTCAACTATAGATCCAGTCCAATTCATTGCAGCGGCAACTAACTGCTCATAAATGCCTAGGTAAACAAATAGGCACTGAAATGTTAGTAAAGTTGGCACCAGGAATATCTTTAGGGGAAATGCATTTCAAAGTTGGTGTGCAAACACTGGAAAACCTGCCTATAGGTTACAATAATCTTCGGGGGCCATGCTTTATATCCCACCAGATAAAGAGGTTTTGATGGAATGTAGGGCCTTTTCTGTGGCACCACCGCTATGGAATTTCCTCACAAAGGAGGATAGGCTACCTCAATTCCTGATACTTTTTAGGCAAGTAGTAAAAATATTTTTATTCCATCTGGAAATCAATGGTGCTTAATGGTGATATTGAAGTTTTAATTCTCAGTTTTCTCTGACTTCTTAATCTCTAACTTTGTGCTTAATATTGTTCTAGTGATTTTTATTGGTTTCAATTGAATTCTAAATTTTCTTAGGGGTCCTTGCTAGGGCCAAAAGGCTGTCTAGAAATGTATATAAATATAAACATATATAAACTGTTTTTTCCCCAAGCCTGTTTATGATAAGGGCTATGTCTATATTCTACATATCTATGGGACTGCCATGCAAGTGTAGAGTTTTTCACTCTATTTGATGTTTTTAAAGGCATGTTTCCAGTTCCTAGGTTGTGGGGAAATGTTTTGAAATCCAGGAACAATGTTTACTGAACTCCTAGAAGGAAAACTAGTGGGCCAAGCATGATCTATAGTCGACAGGTTAGGTCTTCAGTGCCCAGCACAGGTCCTTGCCTATCTCCATGACTTAATGACATATACAATTGATAAAAAAAACACACAAAGTTAAGGTACAAATGGCCCATTTGTAGTTTTTAATATTATCATATGTGTCCTTTTATATTATTATAACATTTTAGCATCACATTTTTTTAGGTTTTATAATTCTGTTTTTATTTTGTATAACATGATGCTTATGGTTTGGATACAGTGTTCTTAATATTTGCACTTTCTAGCATTCTAACATTGAACTAATTTAATTGTGTATATATGTGTACCTTAACTTTATTTTTGTCAGTTCCCAGTCTTCTGTCAAAACAACTAATCTATCCCTGACCTTCAGACAATTTCTGCCTTCAGTTCTTCCAGTCCTTGCAGTCAATTAAACAATAAAATGAGCAAACCAACATATGAAAGTCCAGTCTTGAGAGTTTCAGCTATTGGGCAGTATAGAAATGGAATAAACAAACAAACAAACAATTGTGGAAACCTGGATCTTGGAAGCAGGCGATTTATTCATAATAAGCAGCTTACATAATTTGATTTTCTCTGGAATTTGGATTTACATATTACTACATACATACATACTACTGACAAATAGCCCTGTCTATGATCAAGACGGCGCCTGCAGGTGCCCGGTTTGTCATGGCTTGTCGCATTGTGTGAACCCAGGTGGCAGGGGTTTTTTGGGCAACCCTCAAATAACCCGTGGTGTGTTTTAGGGTTATTTGAGGGTTGTCCAACCCTCAAACAATCCCTTCTGTGGGTTCACATCCCTGCTGTGGGTTTGCATGATGCGACAAGCCATGGCAAGTTGGCTAACTGCAAGGTGCAAGCACCATGCAAAAATGGTGCCTGCAGGCACCTAGCATGTTGCAACAGCCCTGTGGGTAAATTAAGTCATGGTTAGCTGTTGTGATGTGCAAACAGGCGCAATGTCTCCCACTGCAGGTTGGCTGTGTTGCCAATCCATAAGAAAAAGGCTGTGCTGTGAAAGATTAAAGATATTTTAATCTTTCTTTTATTCTTATGACATTTGTTGCTAGCATCCATATTTCTGCATTTCAGAGGGAGGCAGAATACAAATATTATAAAAGAAACAAACATCACATCTTTGGCCAGGAGATTGGCATTAGCAGCAAATGGCAGGGGGAGGAGTCATAAATGGAGAGGAATCAGAAGGTGGACATCAAAACTGGCGTGCTGAGCTGGTTTTCCCTCTCCTGAACTCCCTTATGCTTATTGGTAAGTCTTCATATGGCAAATGGCATACTTCCTTCCTAACTCGTTCACCCAAAGGGATCAGTTATTTAAACTGGATGGGTTGGCACTAAAATAACATCTCCATGTGAAGAGACGTTACTACACTTCTATACTGTAGTGTTGGGCAACAAAAGCAAGGCAATATGCTACTGAAACTTTTGCTAAAATGGAACCTCCCATTTTCTAGGAACCGTTTGAGCAGCACTGCTAATGAAATATGAACTATCAATTGGCCTTGATGCAGGACAAAAAATGGTATAAATCAACATGGCTGTGGAGTTTACAAACAGCCCCCAAATAGGTGTATTTAAGGTACATATGGGGATTGGAAGGCCATTTTATACTCAACGAACCTTTCAAGTCACCCCAGATGTCCTTGCTGGCAATGCTTGGGCTCAACTTTAGTTACATAAGGACATAATTGTAGTAGATCATGGGTGAACCTTTTGATAGTTTCACTCCATGATATTTTGGATTATCAGTCTTCTTTGTGTTCCTGACAAGCACAGGTTTCACTGTTCTGGAAGCTAAAGAAGAGGCTGCATGTGGAGGCCTGATGGTAGCTTATTTCACTGGTCTATAACTTGCTACATAATGGCATCAGCATTCTTTGCATTTGCGAAGTGCTGCTAGAATTCAAGGAGCTCATAGTGCTTTCCCAACTTTTATTAATTAAATCTTCAAAGTGCATCTTCAGGGAGGTGATATTATTTCAGCAGTACAAAAACAGTTTCTTCAGGAGAAGAAAAGCTGTGGACAATATTCAGAGGGAAGGGCTTTAACTGCCCTGCTGTTGTTTTCAGAGCATGACACAATGCCTTCATTGGAGAAATGAAGACACCCCACAGGGATGGTGGGTGGGGATAAGCACACAGTTACTTATGAGACCCACAGAATGCTTCACGGTTGTCAGCACCATAATGTTCTTCATTTAACTTGTCATGTTTATGCACCATTTCCAATTTCCTCGGTACTGAAGGATTATTTCCATTTTGTTAGGCGTGTCTTTTAAATCCCAACAGTCTGAATCAATTTCGATCCCTAAGAGAGACTGAGCACTGTCAGAGGAACAGGGTGAGCGGGGAAGAAATGGCACTTGTCCCCAGCTGTGTTTACTTTCTTGTCCTTGTAACGTGCTCATTTAATACTGATACCAACCTCTCCTCAAGGGTTTGGATGGAATGATTTATCAGCACAGGCTTTTCATGTGCCCATTCATTTTTTAAAAAATTAGTGGCACACAAGATAATGTGTGAGAATTATGTCATCTATCCAACCACCCTGATTCCTATCGATCCCGTCTCATTAGACATATCCATACAATAGCTTTCTTCTGCCTTCAGGAATCTTAAACAACTCATTTCCCAGTCTTTACAATAAAAAAAATCTTCATCATCAGTTTATCTTGCTTCATTTAAAATATTTAAATACACTCTTGTCCATTCTTTGCTACAACACTATCACACCCTTCAATTGTTATATCATCTCCTGTTTTCCTTTCAGCCTCCTGCAGTCTTAATCGTCTGTAACTTCTGATTTATAGTCTATGTTTGTCTAGGTGTAAATCACAGACACTGAGAAGCACCTCCCCGTTCTGTGAATGAGAAAGCACACATGACTTTCTCCAGACCAACTGTAACATGAGAAATGTCACATGTTTCAGAGGTCTAAAGCTAAAGAAATTATGTCGGATCAGAGAAATATAGTTAGGTGAGACAGATAGGCAAATATCACTGTGTAAACCTGCATAATTTAGTATTAAGTCTTCCAAGCCTGCCTGACCCTATATTTGCAGAATATGGAATTCTAAGGCCTTGTTTATAGAAGGACATCCTCAGATGGACCCTGCTTGGACTTATTTGCAAGTTGCAACCCCTTGCTAAACCAATCCACATGTAACCTCTCCAACCTTTTGCGAAGACTGAGTGATAGCAGGTGTTTAGGAGTACATAATGTTTGTTGAACACAATCCGAAAAACGGTGAGAGAAGTGCTCCCAAAATTAACAAAACAAATATTGCTCTTCCCCTAAACAGACACATAGGTACACTTCTACTTTCTTTCAGATCATAAAATGATGGATGGCTGAAAGCCATACCATACGTCTCCCTTCAGTGTTTCCACAGAGGGGAAAAATCTATTGAATTTCTGCCTGTAACCAGCTCTGAAAATGCCAGGAAATAGGGAACAACCAAGCCAAAGTCCTCTAATGATGAGGGAAGGCCTCTGCTTTCTAACCCAAAAGTGTTTCTACATAGAAACATTAAAATTGTTTCTAAATTTATATGGATTTGAGTATGTAGACATAATTCAAACTCTATGTTTTAGCATATACTGCAGGTATTTAAGCTCATTTTGGACCATACTACAAAAACTGGAATGGTAGATAACATATTCTGACCAAGCATTCTGACTAATATCAAGATCATCTTATCACCTGGACCATAAGATGAGCTTCCAAGATAGCTGTGTTGCATGGAAGTATAATTCTGAGCTCTGCACTAGGCTTAAAATACTTTCCCTATAAAAGAGTTGCCTAAGGATCAAGCTATCACATTCCGTGGCCTTGATCCCCTCTCTGGCTCATAGGAGGAACCAGAAGGGGAGGAGGATTCACCCAGTAACCCATCATGTGCTCCTCTAGGACCTTCCAGGATAGAGGACATGAATTTACCAGACTCCTCAGACTCAGAGGACACCCGTCTGATGCAGTCCTCAGTACTTCCAAGGCATAGAAGCCATTGGCTTCAAAATTGGACAGTGGCCATTTAAGAAGTAGACAGCTTCTCAGAATGGGTGGGGTAATAGCAGGTCCAGGCCTCAGAAGGCCTCTGTATATTGCTGAGACAACTGTTCTTTGTGAGTAAGTTTCAGCCAGTGATCTGTCCAGCATCCTGACAGATCTTGCCTGGCCTGTTGGGAACTGGCATTGCCTCACCTGATGTGACCTTGCTGTGCCAGATGTGATCTAGCCTTTCTAGGCAGGACCACTGCTGCAACCCAGTCTCCCCTGAAAGCCCCATGTCAAGCTCAGACAAGACACAAGCTGGATCCGATGGTGGCAAATCCAGGTGTTTAATAGAAAACTGTCTGAAAAATGTAGAAAGAGGGGAGTAGGCTTGTGGGTTAGGGCATTGGTCTCTCCCCATGCTCACTGCTTACCTTCCTCCAAAGGCTCCCCCACCCCAACCACTTGAATGCACTTCTGAGAAGGGTAAGCTGCAGGTGCTAATGTTTTCTGCAAACAAATCCCTTTGTTGTAAAAAAAAAGGACTCTCTCTTTCTTTCTGTATGTTTGGGACAGATACGTATTTGAACAATTTGACCCTGTAAAGGCTTGATTCAGATGTTACACCAGAAAATATTACATATATCCTACTTTACAGAGGACAATCCTCCGTCCAAGGATATTCCTGTGTTTGGACACATCCTGTTTAAATGGCTGTTCAGTCCATGTCCAAATTAAAGATGAAGAACCCTAAGAAGGAAGAGCAGAGACCTTCAAGTTGCTTGTCAACCGTCTGAGCAACTATGCAGATAATCTGGGCTGTCTTTTCCACTATGGTGAGATGCATTATATTTCTATGTGTAATATAGTAATTATTTCTAAAGTTTCATCTATATATACAAATTATCATGTGTAAATTTATGCAAATATGTATCCTCTTTTGGGAAGATGTATTTCCCTTTTTTCTGGTAGTTTGTTAGTGGCCACCCTCCCTAAAGTACTTATGGAATTCTTTTACACAGCAACTATCTTATTTATAAGATAAATAACTCCGGGAGTGAGCGGAGGACAGGAAGGCCTGGCGTGCTATGGTCCATGGGGTCACAAAGAGTCAGACATGACTTAACGACTGAACAACAAATCTTATTTACATAAGTTTATTATGTAGGAACATAGCAAACTGCCTTATACAGTGCCAGACCATTGGTCCATCTAACTTAGTATTGTCTACATTGATTGGCCGGGACTCTTCAGGGTTTCGGACAGGGGTCTTTCCCAGACCTAACTGAAGATACCAGGGACTGAACCATGTGATTTACCACTGAGCTATAGCCTATGTGCAGCATTAGCATATTACTAGTACGTTTACTTGGCCAATGTGAAGCTGGTATATGAGATGGTGCACATAACAAATACACAGGCGTTCCCCCTTATGCATTGTCCATCATGGAGGCTGACGCCAGCACAAGAAGGGGCTGGGACTGGTGAGCACATCCTCCCCCCCCCCCCGCATGGAATTGGTAATTCATGAGGGTCTGCCTGCGTGGGGTTAGAGGTGAAATGGAAACCATGTGGCACACTTAACACAGGGAAATGCTTTACTATTCCTTGCATTGTATTTAAACTTCTGTCATACAGAGATATGTGTAAATGCCTACAAACATTCCTGCTTTTCTGTGTCTCAATATTTTTCTCTCTCTTATCTTCAAATCCACAATTCCTGTTGTTTTAATCAAAATAGGCAGTTGCATAAGTGTTTTTAGGAAGCAACCGGTACACTTCTGCTCTTGTAAGGTACTCAAAAATGTTGAAACTAACTGAATGGTAGATAATCTCCCAAGAGCCTTCCCCGATTCTAGATAGAAAGGCAATTAAAATCAAATACACACTATGCACATGATTACGTCTACTTTTCTCTAAAATGGTTGGGAAAGCTCAAAAATAAGTAAAAAGAGTAATATAACAAGGGTCCTGTCCAAGACCATGAACCCAGAATGCCAAAATAAATACAAACTTCATCCAGCATCTAGAAAATGCTTACTATTTTCATATGCCAAGGCTGAAGCTGAAACATTTTGCCACCTGAGACGAAGGACAGGATGGTATCCTCCTTGTTCCATGTACAGGAGCTGACCAGACAGCAGCTGAATCTTACTTCAAATGCTTGCTGCCTCCACCGCACCTGAAGGCAGCAGGCTAGCTTAGGGGGTGCAGCGCAGGGGTTGTAGAACACATACAGCTCTGTGCTCCAGCAATTAATTAATTAATTAATTCATTCATTCCATTCCATTCCATTTCATTTCTATACCACCCAATAGCCAAAGCTCTCTGGGTGGTTCACAAAAATTAAAACCAAAGCGCACACAATAAAACAATACAAAATATATAAAACATTAAAACTACAGTAAACAATACAACCAGAATAAAACCTAACAGCAGTGCAGGGATTTAAAATACAGATTTAAAACAGCAAAGCTAAAAGTCTAAAGAGCTAAAATGCCTGGGAAAAATAAAAAGGTCTCCACCTGGAGCCAGAGAGAATACAATGTAGGTGCCAGGCGAACCTCACTAGGGAGCTCATTCCAGAGCCGGGGTGCCACAGCAGAAAAAGCCCTCCTCCTAGTAGCCACCCGCCTCACTTCCTTTGGTAGGGGCTCATGGAGAAGGGCCGCTGATGATGATCTTAAGGTCCGGGCAGGCACATATGGGAGGAGGCGATCCTTCAGGTAACCTGGCCCCAAGCCGTTAAGGGCTTTGAATGTTAACACCAGCACTTTGAATCGGGCCCGGAAATGGACTGGCAGCCAGTGCAGCTGGAAAAGTACTGGCGTAATATGAGCTCGCAGGCCAGTCCCTGTTAACAATCTTGCTGCCCTATTTTGGACCAGCTGAAGTTTCTGGACAGTTTTCAAAGGCAGCCCCACATTTAACGCATTGCAGCAATCAAGACGAGAAGTTATCAGAGCATGGATAACTGTAGCTAGGCTATCTCTGTCCAGATAAGGGCATAGTTGGTATACCAGCCTAAGCTGATAAAAAGTGCTCTGTGCCACTGAGTTCACCTGTGCCTCAAGTGACAGTTCTCCCTCCACTCCCTGCCCCCCTAGCGTCTGTCACCTGAGGCAGCCACCTTCCCTCACTCTGGGGCCAGCATTCAAGGCCCAACCATCTGCACAGAGGAATTAGAAATCAGGATACTGACAATGCTCACGGAAGACAAGTGGAATCTAGCACAGGATAGCACTGCCGAGACGAAATATAGCTCTAGTCAGGTGTTATGGCATGAACCTCTGAAAGGACAGGCAGGGCTTCGCATGCCAGCCTCTCCCCAGCTTAGAGTGGGAAGGTTCATGTGGGGATTCTTTGCACAATCAGCTGAATGCACTTAGAATATTCCTCCCAGCTGGCAACTCTGCACTATCGAAGTTCCTGATTGCAGGGAGGATTCTTTGTGAAGGTTGGGATTGGAGTTGTGCGGGGACAGGAATGGTGAGGAACGGCCACCACATGAGACCCAACTTCCTCTTCATGTGTTGTTTGAAAGTGGGTACATTAGTGGAAGCTTTGGGAAATTAGGAATAGGCTCTAATTTAGGGTTATGTAAGCAAAATTAAGACTTTGATTCAAAATCAGGCTCAAATTGAAACTCAGCTGGATTAAATTAATTGATTTAGGGTGCAATCATATGCATGTTTAAACAGCCTACAAATCCCAGCATATCCCAGCCAGCATGGCTGGTGGGGCATACTGGTAGGCAGTTTTTGTGTCTAAACATGCGTAGAATTGTGCTCTTAATGGATTGCACTAATTCTGGTTCATGGCATGACAAAGAAAGGCTCCGGGATTCATAAGGGGGACATATTATTCTGCTTCCAGGGAAATTCTGAAAGTGACTTCACAAGGACATCAGGAACAACAAGGGTTTTATAACCTTGTTTCATATTACTTTTGCAATTTAAAACACATTCAGATAGTACTGAAGTAGCAAAACTCTCTGCAAAGTTTTCTTTTCTTTTCTTAGGCTAACTAATCCCAGATGAATTATTTAACATAAGCTGTTTCCATTCTTTATTTTGTTTTCCTTTTTTTTTTAATAGAAAGAAGCTGCACTGATTGATTTTGCCTAGACATTAGTATACTGTTCTGTTAGAAATGCTAAAATGTAAATTATTTCTAGTCCCAAAGAAAATGACAAAGACAGTGCTTTAAGACTCACATGTTGAGTCTTTGATTTTCCCCATATTGCAAATTCATGCATAGATTTTAAAGATAATAATATTTATATATGTGAAATCCCTCTAATTTGTGTAAGCAAAAGGGAGGGAATCATTTTATTTCTTTATTTTAGCAAAAAATGATTTCATAATAGTCAGTAAGTGACATAATAGCAGTTATAAAAACTGAAATGTCATCCTTGCCTATAAAACAAAACCCTACTCTGTATAAGCTAAAGGCAGGGGAGTATAGGATAAATCCAAGTGGAGTTTGCCTCACAAAATAAATAATGCAGCATACACTGATCCAAAAGAGTGAATAAGAATGTAGGTATGAACTGGCAGCCCTTCCAGATTTTACCTCAGGCAGGAGAAACACACTCAAAGAGCAATCCTACCCCTGTCAGATGGAACTTAACATGGGGTTAGGGATGGCTGAATCTGTTTGCTTTGCTTTCTATAATATTCACATTTGTTCAAGCACAACTTTGTTCTGTCCTATTTCCACACCAGATTTTTTTTATTTAAAGAAATCAACATGCAATTTCAGACACATTTTCATGAGCATTTTTGAGTGCATGAACATGTATACCAATTTTTAAAGCCAATTTTCCCTGCAACTTTCCCTTTAAGACAATCTTTTGTACACATTTTTTCATCAGAGAACTGCACTGAAAAATTCCAAAAAGTGCGAAAACCAAAGGATAATTGTGTGTTCCAGCCCTACCTGGAGATGCCGGGGACTGAATCTGGGACCTCCTGTATGCCAGGCATGCTCTACCACTGAGCTACAGCGCTTCCTAGGATTACACATATAACGGATGTGAATTATTCTGAACACTTAATAAGCTCTATATAAATGCTAAGGAGTGGTCCCCAGTCTTTCTCCATAAACATATTTCTCCATATTATGACAAATCTTGTTACAGTAGCAATTTGCTGATCTTCCAAGAAGCTTTCTGAAACATTGGAAGCTGCCTTAGATGGAGTTGGTCCAACTAGCTTAGTATTGTCGACACTGACTGGCAGCAGCGGCTGTCCAGGGTTTCAGGGAGGAGTTTTTCCAGCCCTACCTGGAGACGTTGGGGATTGAATCTGGGACCTTCTGTATGCCAGGCATGTGCTCTGCCACCGAGCTATGGCACTTCCTCATTAAGTCTGAGATATGTGTGAATCTGTGAAGGATAATTATGGAAATAAATGGATAATGGAAAGGTGACACTGGAATAGTGTCATTTTAGTGTTTCTTTCAGTTATATGCGACTAGTACTCAACACGGGTTTTGGAAACAATGGTTGCTGCACCAATAAGGAATGATATAGGTAGAAAGGCTAATGTGCTGATGTCTCATCTCTATTTGTAATTTAACATCTGTATCCACACCAAATGTTATCTTGGCACAACAATGTGTGCTGATGTTACTGAATAGGTCACTATTATATGGTACAAAGCTGTGACATATGGGCATGGAGGAGGAAGAACTTCAGTCTCCTAGTGGCCTTTGGCTACCATAGGATCAAGTGACAGTGCAAATCTGTGCACCTGTGACATCCTTATGATTGGCTGTAATGGCATTTTAGCTGATGTGCAGTGTTATAGGGTGGACCCGTGCCACTTGCTGTTACCACACAAGCATGAGTCACTCAGTGCACCAGTCGTAGTTAACTGGATTTAAGGGAGACATGAAGGATAATGTTTTGATGCTTCTGGACTCAAAAAGGAACTTCATGCAATATTTTATCACCCCCAAACACTACATCTAATAACTCTGCCACAATAATGATATCACTTGTTTCATAGAATATTATCTCATTTTATTTCCACAAATATTGTTCTGAGGTTACAAAACACGTTATCTACACAATGTCCTCCAACATCAGCTTGGGAAGTCTAACAGAGAGATGAACAGGAACATTACACGTACCAGGTAGATCAAAAGAAAAGACATTCAACATATTTAGGCAATCCTTACATACGCCCTAATACACAAGCACAGAATTCTTGGTTACAAAGAGTTGGGTGTCTCTGATGACATCCCACTCTTAGCCAGTCTCATCAGATACGAAGGAATGGGTTTGATTGGTTCTTGGGTAACATACCTCAAGTCAAAAACTCAACAACAATCCTATTTTCTTTCAGCAAGTGTCTGTCTCCTTTCTAAATCAGCATTAAACCTGCATTCCACCATGATACTAGGAGATGCCTCCAAAAGTTATTTCCACCCCAGCGAAACGGGGTAGAAAGTTGCTATTTCCACCCCAGAGACCCCAGGCACACTGCTTTATACAAAACTTCCAACAAGGACAGAAGTTCAGGCCCTTCAGTTCTGACCAAATTCCAATGCAAGAAATTGCTTTCTGCTTAACTAAATAGTTCTGCTATTTCATATGGAAAGAAATGTTAAATTTCTGTCCTAAAGCTCATCTTGGCAGTCTTACAACAGCTACAGAATTAAAACAGCGTACTGTAGCCTTCACTTGCATGCAGAAGCTCTAATTTGTAATTCCCATATTTTATGCAATAGAAGTGTCAACATCTGCATCTGTATCATGAATATTCTTCTAATAAAAAGTAATCTTTAGAGATCTGTTTTCCCTTCTGTGTGCAATGCAACCTTTATTAATACTAACAGTATATACTGTTATACTATGTGCATGAATGTATGTATTCCCCTTGACAGCTGCCCCTTAAATTTATTAACAACATTAACACTTAAGTTTAGTATACACTTTTAAAGCATCTGTTTGGAGGCTGTTCTACCAATAATACCACTTATAAAGACAGAAACATCTGCTAATGCTAAAGTCCACCATTAAATATATAAAACAATTATATGGTTAACACAAAAGTAATGTTATACATAAGTACACTACACACAGAAACATTAAAAACAAGAAATGACATTTCATATTGCTACTTTTTGGATGTAGTTAGCACAACTTTTATTGCCACAGTTTAATCCCTACTATTGTTTATGCTGAAATCTTAACAAATTAGCAGTCTCCTTATGATGGCCTATGGTTTCCCATCTCTAATTCCAAAATCTGAAGGAAACTGTGCACTGCTCTACAGAGAGGCAAGTCAAAAATATATGAAAGTTATTAATGCAAAGTTTTGGGTGTTTAGGTAGGCAACATGTAGGCAACATGGAAACATATCTAGATCGATTCACTAATGTATACATTTGTTCCTATGGTAGAGAACTGGGGTCCCCAACTTGATGCCTGGCACCACTGCACCCACAAGGCCATGGTGATGCAGCTGCCAGGCTATTTCTTCCCTCAAGTGAATGGAGCAATTTCTCCATTCACTAGCATATGGGTAAAATAAACTGCCCAGCTGAAAAATGGCTGGAGCAGGGGGTCCTTGGTGAAGGTGACCTTCCCCCCCTTTCAGCTGTTTTTTGGCAGTACAGCTTCCCCACTCCATTCACTTGCAAAGGGTGAAAATGCTGTGTGCGTAGTGCGTGCTTACCTCCCACTGTCTCTTTCTCTCTCCCTCATTGTCTGTTTGTTGCTCCTCCCTGTCTCTTTTCCTGTTCCCTCTCTCCATTTCCCCCCTTCTGTTTCCCCCATATGTGTGTATGTATGTGTGCGTGCATGCATACATGCATGATTTCTCTCCCTCCCTGTTTTTCCTCCCTCTATCTGTTCCCACCCCTTTGTTTTTCCTGTCTGCTTTCCCTCTCTCTCTATGTGTTCTCTCTCTCTCTCTCTCTGTGTGCATGTGAGACAGACAGTATACACACAGAGTGTGGGCTCTTGCTCCCATCATGTTTTACTGGTCACCCCACCCCCATGACAGTTATTTTAAAAATGCCAAATGTGCCCAGGCCCACAGAGGTTGAGGGACACGGATATAGAAAGTGATGGACTATACAGTATTACCAAATCAGATTTTCTGGAAACATTTCCACTAGCCAGTCTTTTTAGAGTAACCAGTGAAAGTGTAAATCCAAAGATTTCCAGAATACCCCTACCTGTGAAAGTGAAATTGTTCTGAAGCGGAGCTTGCTAAGATTCTGACAGAACATTGAGATGCAAAGTGTTCGAAAATAAAGTAGAAAAGTGTTCATCAGTGCCATCTTAAACATAATCTTGGGAAAAGTTAATTAGGGGCTAAGGGATAAACTGAAGGATGGTGATAAGGCATGGCATGCTGCCAAGGAGACGGGAAAGAGTAATGTTTATGCAATTGGATAGAAAATGGAGAGGAGGAGGAGGGGAAATGAGGAAGGGGCAAAATGCATGAAGAAAGTAACAAATAAGCTGGACGAGGTTCAAGCAGGCCACAAAAAAAATGTACCTCAAACCAATCCACATCCCTAAATTAGTGTGCTGAGATTAATGTACTAAATTAGTGTATGAGATAAAGACATGCAATGAAGTCAATGTGGCTCAATGCACACTAAACCTCTGATGACAGGGAAGGCCTGGTCTGCTCAATGATGTGCTAAGAGCTGGAATTCATGTTTGAATTCTGTAGCACCTCCCTTACTTAAAAAATGTATGTAGCACCTCCCATACTTTTCTGTAGCACCTCCCATACTTTTCTGTAGCACCTCCCATACTTAAAAAAGAGAGAGAGAGAGAGAGAGAGAGAAGCAGCTATAATAATCAAAGAAAAAACACTATTAATATTCAAAGAATGGATAACAGATCCAGATATTCATTATATATATTTTGGAATAAGTAAAATAAATGAAAAGGAGATCTTAATAAGGTTGTGTTCCCAGTGGTAACTAGAGATCCATCTTTGAGAAAAATAAATAAAATTGTGGAGAGATATTTAGAGTGGTTTATAATTTTAGGGAGATAACCTAGTGGGATAATTTCTCCAAAAACGGACAGAATTCAGGGTAGAGAATATAGTTCTAGGAGACTCCCTCAGATTTGTCTTAAAAATAGTCTGATAACTCTTTGACAGTTGAAGATATTATAATCCAGATTACACCTTTTTTCTATTCCCAACAAGTTATATTCAAGGATAGATATCTTTTTCACATGCCTGAAAATAAATAACTCAAAATAAAAATATTGTGATAGGTACTCAGCTTTTTGCAGATCACACCACTGTAAACATGAATTGGATAACCGGAAATAGTAAAAATCAGAAAGATGGCAAAGCAATTTTTCCTGAATATTATTAATGCCTCCCTAAGGTAATTTTCCATCATGTCTGAAAGAAGCAGTTATTAGACATCTTCTGAAGAAGCCTTTCCTTGACCTCCTAGACTTCAATAATTATAGGCCAGTAATTAATTTACCATTTGGGGGCAAGGCAATCGAGAAGGCAGTGTCCATTCCACTCCAAGCAGTCTTTCATGAAACTGATTACCTGGACCCATTTCAAACTGGTTTGAGAGAAGGATATGGACTTTAGACAGCCATGCCAACAAAATATAATTGTTTTTATGTATTTTATTGTTGTAAGCTGTCTTCGGAGGGCTTCTGCCCTGAAAGGCGGCCAAGAAATATTTTAAATAAATAAAATAAATAAATAAAATGGTCGCCCTGGTGGATGATCTTTGCCTGGGAATTGATAGGGAGAGTGCATCCCTACTGGTTCTTTTGGACCTCTCAGCGGCATTCAGTACTATCGACCATGGTATCCTTCTGGATCATCTGAGGGAGTTGGGGGTTGAGGACACTGCTTTGCAGTGGTTCCCCTCCTTCCTCTCAGGATGGTTCCAGATGGTGTCACTCAGGGATAGTCGCTCCTCAAAAAAGGAGATGTTATGTGGAGTCCCTCAGGGTTCCATCCTAACCTGATTCTGTTTAATATCTACATGAAACCATTGGGAAAGATCATCAGGGGATTTAGGGCTGGGTGTTATCAGCATGCTGATGACACCCAAATCTATTTCTCCATCTTTATTCAAGGAAGGTATGACTCGTTTGAGTGACTGCCTGAAGCTGGTAATGGGCCGGATGAGGGAGAACAAGCTGAAGTTGAATCCAGGCAAGACAGAGGTGTTCATTGTGAAGAGTCCTAATTCAGGTATTAAGGTATGTCAACCAGTTCTGGATAGGGTTGCACTCCCCTGAAGAAGCAAGTTCATAGCTCGGGGGTGCTTCTTAACCCAACCTTGCTCTTGGCACCCCAGGTGGAGGCAACAGTGAGAAGCACCTGTTATCAACTTCGGCTGATATGCCTGGGAAGCAGCAGCTGCACCGGGTGAGCCTGAGCCTGCTTCTGCCCCCGCCCACAGGTACTTAAGGCGGGGCTGCCAGAGGCAGCGCCTCGGCGTCGCACCAAGTGCGACGCTAAGTGCACACTTAGCGTCGCACTTGGAGTCGCGTAGGACCTGAAGACCTACCCACCTGCCTCTCCAGAGACACCAGCAGCCACAATACCAGCAGCAAATAGCGGCAGCAGAGGGCAGCAGCTTTAAAGACAAGGGGAAAGGGGCAAACGTGGACTTTTTTCTGTTCCTTCTTAGCTGCTGTTCTCTTTTATCTCTTTTATCTTTTATATTCTTTTAAACTGTTGTGCTATTTATATCTTAACATTTTAATATGTGCCTGGGAGGACTATTGGGCAACTCAGGGAGTCAGAGAGGTGCCACCATAACTGTGGTCACGGGCAGGGGGAGGTATGGCATTGGGGGATTAACAGGCCAGCTGAGGAGAAGAGGGGCTAGACACCTTACAGCTGTCCCCTCTTCTGGTTCTTCCCCCAACCTGATGGTTCCTGGCAGCCTTACCAGTCTGCCCTCGGGTCTGGTGGTGCTGCTGCTGAATGCCAGGTCGGCCCAAAATAAAATCTCCCTCATCCATGACTTGATTGTGGATGAGGGGGCTGACCTGGCATGTATTACTGAGACCTGGGTGGGGGAACTGGGAGGGGTCACTCTCTCCCAGCTGTGCCCTCCTGGGTACTCGGTGCAGCACCAACACCGACTTGAGGGTCGGGGAGGGGGGGTTGCCATGGTCTATAGGAATTCAATCTCCCTCTCCAGGCTTCCTGCTCATTCGAGTGCAGATCTTGAGTGTTTGTACCTTTTGTTGGGTACCCGGGACAGATTGGGGATTCTGTTGGTGTACCGCCCACCCCGCTGCCCATCAGACTCCCTGCCTGAGCTGACGGAGGTGGTCTCGGACTTGGTGTTGAGGACCCCTAGGATGATGGTCCTGGGGGATCTCAACTTCCATGCTGAGGGCGCTGTATCCGGGGCGGCTCAGGACTTCATGGCCGCCATGACAACCATGGGGCTGTCCCAACATGTCATCGGCCCAACGCATACAAAAGGACACACGCTTGATCTGGTTTTCTTGACTGGGCAGGAGGATGGTGATCTGAAAGTGGAGGAATTAACATCTGTCCCTTTGTCATGGTCAGATCACTTCCTGCTGAGGTTTAGACTCCTGGCGGCCTTTCCCCTCTGCAAGGGTGGGGGACCTATTAAAATGGTCCACCCCCGGAGATTAATGGATTCCGATGGATTCCAGAGGGCTCTGGGGGATTTTCCTGCTGGTATGGCTGGTGCTCCTGTCGAAGCCCAGGTCGCTCTGTGGAATGCAGAGATGACTCAGGCGGTTGACACAATCGCGCCCAAGCGCCCTCTCCCTCTGAGCAGAGCCTGGCCAGCTCCTTGGTATACACCTGAGCTGAGGGCAATGAAGCAAGAGGGGAGATGGCTAGAACGCAGGTGGAGGAAAACTCGTGCTGAGTCTGACTGAACACAGGTAAGAGTCCACTATCGAGCCTACTCTGTGGCAGTGAGGGTGGCAAAGAGACAGTTCTTTTCCACCAGCATTGCATCTTCTCAGTGTCGTCCAGTGGAGCTTTTCCGAGTGGTTCGCGGCCTGTTACATTCTGGGCCAGGGAGAGAGACGGTGGAACCCTCGGTAGCATGCTGTGACGAGTTTGCATGGCACTTTAAGGATAAAGTCGCTCAGATTCGTCATGAATTGGACACCACCATTAATGCAGTTCCATTGGTAGAGGCGTTCAGAGCACCGTCTGGTCCAGTTTTATTGGATGAGTTTCAGTTACTGAGGCCTGAGGATGCAGACAAGGTGCTTGGCCAAGTCCGATCGACCACTTGTGTGCTTGACCCTTGCCCTTCATGGCTTATTAAATCAAACAAGGAGAGGTTGTCCAGCTGGGTCCAGGAGGTTGTAAATTCCTCCTTGAGAGAGGGAGTGGTGCCTGCCACTTTAAAAGAGGCAGTAATTAGACCACTCCTGAAAAAGCCTAACCTGGACCCAGAGGATGTTAACAATTATAGGCCAGTGGCCAACATCCCCTTCCTGGGCAAGGTGCTTGAGCGGGTGGTTGTAGGACAGCTCCAGGCACTGTGAATGAAACGGATTATCTAGATCCATTTCAATCGGGCTTCAGGCCTGGTTTTGGAACGGAAACTGCCTTGGTCGCCCTGTGGGATGACCTCTGCCGGGAGAGGGACAGGGAGAGTGCGACCCTGTTGATTCTCCTGGACCTCTCAGCGGCTTTCGATACCATCAACCATGGTATCCTTCTGGATAGGTTGTCTGGGTTGGGAGTAGGAGGCACTGCACTACAGTGGTTCCGCTCCTACTTGGATGGCTGATTCTAGAAGGTGGTGCTGGGGGATTACTGCTCTGTGCCATGGCATTGTGCCATGGGGTTCCACAGGGCTCTATTTTATCCCCCATGCTGTTTAACATCTACATGAAACTGCTGGGGGAGGTTATCCGGAGGTGTGGGCTGAGGTGCCATCAATATGTAGATGACACCCAGCTCTACCTCTCTTTTACATCAAAACCAGGTGAGGCAGTGACTGTTCTGAATCAGTGCCTAGGCACGGTAATGGACTGGATGAGGGCTAATAAACTGAAACTCAATCCAGACAAGATGGAGGTACTGTTAGTGGATGGTTCATCAGCCTGGCTAGGTGATATTCAACC
Organism: Heloderma suspectum; assembly: GCF_057233095.1. NCBI lineage: Eukaryota > Metazoa > Chordata > Lepidosauria > Squamata > Helodermatidae > Heloderma > Heloderma suspectum. The sequence goes on from NC_139464.1 coordinate 107,194,964, forward strand.
TGTTCTGGAGGGGGTTGCACTCCCCCTAAAGGATCAGGTTCGTAGTTTGGGGGTGCTCTTGGATCCAGAACTGTCACTTGAGGCACAGGTGAACTCAGTGGCACGGAGCACTTTTTATCAGCTTAGGCTGGTATACCAACTACGCCCTTATCTGGACAGAGATAGCCTTGCTACAGTTATCCATGCTCTGATAACTTCTCGTCTGGATTACTGCAATGCATTATACGTGGGGCTGCCTTTGAAAACGGTCCAGAAACTTCAGCTGGTCCAAAATAGGGCAGCAAGATTGTTAACAGGGACTGGCCTGCGAGCTCATATTACGCCAGTACTTTTCCAGCTGCACTGGCTGCCAGTCCATTTCCGGGCCCGATTCAAAGTGCTGGTGTTAACATTCAAAGCCCTTAACGGCTTGGGGCCAGGTTACCTGAAGCCTCCTCCCATATGTGCCTGCCCGGACCTTAAGATCATCATCAGCGGCCCTTCTCCATGAGCCCCTACCAAAGGAAGCGGGTGGCTACTAGGAGGAGGGCTTTTTCTGCTGTGGCACCCCGGCTCTGGAATGAGCTCCCTAGTGAGGTTCGCCTGGCGCCTACATTGTATTCCTTTCGGCGCCAGGTGAAGACCTTTTTATTTTCCCAGGCATTTTAGCATTTTAGCTTTCTAAATTTTTATCTTTGCTGTTTTAAATCTGTATTTTAAACTCTTGCACTGCTGCTAGGTTTTATTGTGGTTGTATTGTTATATTGTGGTTTTAATGTTCTGTATATTTTAAATTGTTTTATTGTGTGTTGTTTGGATTTAATTTTTGTGAACCGCCCAGAGAGCTTCGGCTATTGGGCGGTATAGAAATGAAATAAATAAATAAATAAATAAATAAATGCCAGCTATGCCTATTCCTGGAGCGTGTGGACCTGGTAATGGTAGTGCATGTGCTGGTAACCTCTAGGCTTCATTTTTGTAATGTGCTGTACTTGGGGCTGCCTGTATATCTAGTTTGGAAACTCTGACTGGTACAAAATATGGCAGTTAGGTTGGTCTCTGGGACACCCTGTGGAGACCATATTACACCCGTTTTAAAATGTTTACACTGGTTGCCAATTTGTTTCCGGGCAAGATATAAAGTGCTGGTTCTTAACTTTAAGGCCTTATGTGGTCTAGGTCCAAGGTACCTTAAGGACCACCTTCTCCCCTACACCCTAGTCTGCCACCTAAGGTCCTCTGAGGGCTCTCTGCTGCAGCTGCCTAATGTGAGATTACAGCCACATGCAAGAGGACCTTTTCCTTTGTTGCCCTTCAGTTGTAGGCACATATCAACCTGTTGGTTGATATGTGCCTACTGACCTCTTTGGATGTTCTAAAGTGGGAATTGAAGACTCTATTATTCTGGCAGGCCTTCCCTTTTTAGAACTCTCGTTCTTCTTTGTTGATTGTTATACAATGTTTTTATGCTATATTGTTTTTATTGTTGGGGTGTTGTTTTTTTGTTAAATTGTGTTTAACTTTGTACACCACCTAGAGTATTTTGTATATAGGAAAGGAAAGGTTCCTCCTGTGCAAGCACCGGGTCATTACTGACCCCTAGAAGGACATCGCTTATGCTGGCGTTTTCATGGCAGACTATAGCGGGGTGGTTTGCCATTGCCTTCCCCAGTCGTGACTACCTTTCCCCCAGCAAGCTGGGTGCTCATTTTACCGACCTCGGAAGGATGGAAGGCTGAGTCGACCCGAGCCAGCTACCCGAGACCCGGCTTCCGCTGGGATTGAACTCAGGTCATGGAGAGAGTTTCAGTTGCAATACTGCTGCCTACCACTCTGCGCCACACGAGGCTCCTATTTTGTATATAGGCGGGTTATAAATGGAAAAAATCATCATCTTCATCAAATATGGAGATTAGATAATCTGTTACCAGAATAGGAAGATACAGTACAGCAGGGGTCCCCAATATGGTGTCCACAGGCACTTTCAATGGCACCCACAAAGGGGTCCCCAACATGGTGCCTACATGCACGTGATGATATTATTATCATCATCATCCATTTTTTTAAATATACATACATAGATATGTATGAAATGCATATAAGCTTCTAGCAATTATACATAGGCTTCAATAAAAGTGGACCAAATATCCAAATAAGTATCAATTTGCAGGTAGCAGCATCTATGTGCCACCCATTAAAACTGAAAGCATTGTAAGGTCCTCACTCTATCGCATTATAGGAAGTGAGTGTTTATCCTTCTAATGTCGTAATGTCAGTCTTTTAGCTGTCAAGAGGGCACAGAGAATCTATTTACACTGATCATTTGTTAATTTCCATAAAGCAGGTAAATACAGAACATGCACATCACTGAATATTAAAGACAGTTCCAGTACAAAATTTATCTGTATAATATAACCTTCTCTCAAAAAAGAAGCAACTACTGGACATTGCCAAAACATATGTTTAAAAGAAGCATTAGCTGTATTGCACCACCAGCAATTAGCTGAATTAGACAATCCCTTATTAAAGGGACATTGTGGTGTACAGTAGACAGGGAACAAAGGTTTTTGCTGAATAAGACACAGTCTAAGATCCAAAGATGTGACAGGTAGATGCCAAAAGGGCGATCCACTGATTAGGCATTTTGTGATGGTGCCCACAGCAGTTTCTCCAATTCCCAAATGTGCCCATGGGTCCAAAAAGGTTAGAGACCCCTGCAATACAGGATATAAGTTTTTAAAAATGGAAGAATATTTTCAGGTTCATCTCCCCAGTTAGGAGCTTGGTGACAATATGGAAGGCGTCAGAAGCAGTCATGATTCAGAAGATCTCTTACCATAAGAACAACATATTCCTCTAACTGAATTAAAATGACCCAAATATTAGAACAAGAACTCAAAAGAACCTGCTCTCAAAATACAAAAGCTTGTGAGAAGTCGCACTTAGGAAATTGTGCCGTTACAAAAGTCACTATGATTGTTAACAAGAGATAACAAAGCAGAAACATTTCAAGCAAATATGTCAAAGAAAAACCAATGGGTTGTATCAAATGTAACACCAGTGGAAAAAGTACAAGAGGTGGCATTCTTCCTGTAGTTGTTTCATTTTCTGCTAACACTTGTGCCAGCAGGACAACAAGCACAAGCAACATCTATTAATATTATTATTATTATTATTATTATTATTATTATTATTATTATTATTTCTATACCGCCCAATAGCCAGAGCTCTCTGGGTGGTTTACAAAGATCTAGCTTAATGAGTTATAAGGAGTTGTGAGAGTGCTTGTGCATGTGGGATCAAAGAATTAGATTTGACAGTTGCACAATAATGAAAAATGGGGTTTCCACAAATGGGAGACGCTTGGCCCTAGCAGAATGACACCACTACATACAACCCAATGAGACATTGTGGAAGAATGTTCTGAATTTTATAATTTTTTTTATGCAACAGAAAATGCATTTAGATACATTGCTATAGGTATTTCTCACAAAGATAGAGCAGCCTTCTTTTAGCATGAAAGATGCAAAGACTGATAAGAACCAGTGATTTGGGAAGAATAAAGGGATATGGTAATGACACTGTGGTGTAATAAAGTCCCTAGTTTGATGAATGTAAAGGAGATTATTATAAAACCCCTTTTCATCTCATAAGAACATAGAGCTGTGCTGGATCAGACCAAAGGCCTATGTAGTCCAGCATATTGTTTCCACAATGGCCAGCCAGATGCCAAGAGGTTAACCCATAATGAGGACATAGAACTCTCCTGGTCAGGTTTATTTAATTTATGTATGTATATATGTATGTATGTATGAATTTATTTCATTTCTATACCACCCAATAGCTGAAGCTCTCTGGGCGGTTCACAAAAATTAAAACCAAAAAGCACACAGTAAAACAATATAAAATTATATTTACAACCACAATATAACAATACAACCAGGATAAAACTGGAGTAAACCAGAGTAAAACCTACTCTGGTCTCCAGTTTCTGTTTTCAGTTTCTGTTTTCCAGAAACTGGTACCAAAAGGCATATCACCTCTGATTCTGGAGGTAATATATAGCCATTATGAGTAGTCGCCACTAATAACCTTATCCTCCATCAATTTGCCTGGTGCAGTGACCAGAACTGTACACAGTATTCCAAGTATACATAGATTTGTATAATGGCATTATGATATTTGCTCCTAACTCCTAAGAGATTTATAGTACAATCCCATACATATCCATTCAGAAATAAGTCCAATGGAGTTCAATAGGACCTACTACTATTTAAGAATGTATAGGCTTGCAGCTTAACAGCACAATCCTATTTATATCTACTCAGAACTGCAGTTCAATAGGACTTACTCCCAGGTAAGTGTGTATAGAGCTGCAGCTCAAGTTGCATCTCTCCGGGTACAAGTCCCACATGTTAGAGCTGTTGCTTAGGATAGATAATGCTCGTAGATAGATAACGCTCGTAGATAGATAATGCTCATAGATAGATAATGCTCGTATCTACCGGAAATGTCCTAGAATTGAGATATAGTGGGATATGATTTTGGAAAATATAAATATATATTTATAAATATTTATATATTTATAAATATAAATAATAAATGTAAAGCATATGATGGGTTTTCATTTGCCTTTGGACCCAAGAGTGATATTGTTTTGTAGTATCTACACTTCTGCAAGGAGGTATGGAAATTATTATTCATTTCTGGACTGCTGCCAGAATGGCCAAATAGTTGCAGATGGAAGCCAACAGATACTCTTTCCCTAATGGATTGGATGTCAAGTGTTTGGGCTTTGATATAAATGATAAAACTGATGACTATTATTAGAGTTAGAGCAGGAAGGCAGGGGGATAATAGATTTTTTGAGAAAAGGTAAATATTCTGAAATAAGGCACAGGATAATATGTGAGGTACGATATCCTGGGGAAATGATAGCTATGTTTTTATTCTCTTGGAAAGGTTCAACCGTAAGGAATGTTATAGCCATCAATGTATACTTAACTATTTATACTTAATTATTAGGTTTTTAAGAATGATCTTCATTTAGTAAATCAGCAATATTAGTAATGCCAATCAGGTATATATGTTTGTTTATAATTACTTAATATATTTCTAGGATAATCACAACTTGTTATGTTTATGTATGTGGAATTTGTATAGTGCATAATAGGAATAAAATAAACAATTAATAAAATAGATGGTAAAAATACTGAAAGTGTCTTCCCTCCTTTACTTGATTTCTGATATTTGTTCCTGTTTATTTAGGGCACATAGCCAGCATGGTCACACCCTTTTATTCTAAACATATTAATGCAGAGTAACCACCACAGTCTGGATTTGCATCCACAAACACACATGTGATTAAACTTACCACACTGCACAAGCCCTATACACATATATTGGGCTGAACATATGGCTGTGGAGGAGGGATCAGGCTTGCTCATTTTGCTCTGCACTTACATGCAGGATGTTGGCACAGAGGCTATGGCATGTACAAAGTGAGTGTACACAAACTTTTGCAGGGATGCAAATTACATTTATGGGTATAGTCTCTGCACCAGTGTTATCATGCCTGGGTGTAGGTAGGGGCTCAGGGCTGGTGAAGACAGACCTGCTCCACACACCCCATTCTCATATGCATGTTTAGTGTATGCACATGTGACATGAGCTCTTCAAGCCATATTTTGGGGATGCTTCAGCTCTGGATTTCTTGCACTGAGCAAGGGATGGACTAGCTGACTTACACACCTCCTTCTGTGATTCTCTCTGTGTGCAGGACCCCAGAAACGTTGGAAGAGTGGGATAGCTCTAGTTTTGCAAAAGGCTAAAATGTATTAAGAGATCATTGATCTATATATGTGATTATGATCTCCCTAGCCATGCCTGCATAACCAACCAAATACATCCTTTCAAGACAGAAACTCTTTGTATTACATCACTACTACTGAGTTAATTCTTACAATCAACAAAGAGGGTTAGATTGATATGATCCAGCACTTATTTGCAAAATCACGAGTACTGCTAACATAAATAATCAATCATCCCAATCCCCCAAAATGTTACTTCAGATCTTGTTTTGGCATTATACGGGGGCGGGGGGGGGGGAAGGGACGATCAAATCAAACCAAACCCCAAACTCTTATCTAAGTGTGTCTGTTTGTGAGCATAAGCAAGCAGCCCCCAGCCCCTACCATTGGATACTGCCCTCAATGCCAAATGCACCCTGCATCAGAATGTGCTGAACATAGTGGTGGCTTGCCCAAGATAATGGCAGTGGGGTGTGAGGGGAGACCACCTGTTCTCTAATTGCATATTCATACATATAGGGAGGGGGCAGGACTGCAGACCTAGTCCCTTATTACTTAAAATGAAGTAATAGGCATGTATTTTTGCATGCCCTGCACTTTACCATTTGTTGCTTAATAAAAGTCCTGAAAAATCACCACTTTATCAATTACAGTGAAAGTAGGGCCCCTTCAGAGTTTCCTCAGATCTGCATATTACTGTTCCTTCTCTTTTTGGTGAACTTCTCAATCAATTTAATTCCATGGGGTAGTTTCTAATTAAATCTAATCTATAGTAATTGTTCATAAGCGACTTGTAGATATAAGTAATCATATATATATATATACATGCCACAGGCATAATGATCAGATCTGTCACTGAATATCTTAATATGGACCAAACCAGATCTTGGATTTTCCAAATCAGAGAACACTCTCAGAACCAACTAGTGCCTACAAAATTGTTACATGCACACAGAAACAGAAACATCCTACTTATGTATGAACGATGTACTTTTAGCTGACTTGGGGCAGTATCCAACAGTGTTATTCTGCAAACTCAAATAATGCGAATGGCGCTCCACTGAATCTTTCCATTGAGCAAGTTCTCATGCATTATGCTTGCGCAAGTGCTCACGCATTATGCCAGTGCAAGCATAATGTGCAACTGGTTGCACAACTGCACTGCGCAAATGTATTTTTAGTTGGATTTTCCTCTTGGGCATAGTTTGGAACCTAGTTTCTACTAGTGCAACATTATTTGTACTAGTGGAATAACACACTTGGATACTACCCTTGATCGTTAGAGCTCCTTGACCCAATCCACATATGAGAGTTACACTTAAATAATGCAACACTATACATCTTGTAACATTGTGCACACAAATGTCGCGCAAAAAAGAAAGAACAAAAGCTGGGACAGACAGAAACACCTACACTTTTACTTACAGAGACAAAAATACTAATGTGTGTGAAATGTCTCAAAACACCGGAGAAGGGAAATTAACACTATAATATTAAATTTTGCCTACATGCCTCATTATATTTAACAGGGTTTTTCTCTTTCTTTCCAAATGCAGGAAGAGACTTTTCTTCCAGTTAGGACACAACGATATAGATAACATATTTTAGAGCCTTTGATACATATTATTGTAATTGTGCAGACTTTCTAGACTTACCTCCTCTATGGATAATCAAAGAAGTCTCACTTCCAACTGGACATTCTTTAAGTATATCCACTACTTCTGCATGGCTCAGGTTCTGTACATTCTGCTGATTGATCTCAACAATGAGGTCACCTTCACATAAACCAGGGCACCCCTGAATGTCTAGAATTTGCTTCACTCTCTGTCCTGTGGGACTGTCTGCTATAGTGAAGCCAAAGCCCTGGGCCCCTTTCACAATGGTTAAGGTCATGAGTTCAGCTTGCGTGGCCCCAGAAGAAGCCATGGATACATTATCATCATGAACAGGTGGTGGGAATGTGCTATCAAGCTGACTATCTGCTGGAATGGAGTGCAAGGAATGTGGTGGCCGATCTGTTACATCTGGAACAGATTGAGAAGTTCTAGAAATGTATTCCAAATAAGTTTCATAGTTATGTCTTCCATTTACTACTACTGGAGTCCTCTCCATGACTGCAAGTGGTGGCACCATGCTGTTGGCAGGATCTTCAGGATCAAAGGGCAGAGGGTATCCACGACATAGCACCAGGTTGACACTCTGACCAATGGGAACAGACTGGAAGAGTTTGACTACATCTGCGTGAGTATGCCCAAGGACACAAACTTCATTAATATAGACAATGACATCACCTAGAAAGAGAGAAAAATAATGACATGAGATAACTTCAACTACCCTTGAATTTAAAAACTGAATGAACTTGGGATCTCCACAAGGGATCATCACTCTTCTGCAGCTACTGACACAATCAGCTTAAAATGACTGAGACAGTAGTATGTCTGCCTACAAATAATTTTGGTGGTGGCATAGGTGGTATCGATTTTTGCCTCAAGCTTAGAAATATTGCCAAATTAAAAAGAAATTGCAAAGAAAGTCTACTGAGGACAGAGAACTTTAACTCTGATGTGCATAGAGTTAGAGTTTTTGCTTTTTCATAGCCCCAAACAAAACAAACTCCTAATTACTTTCAAATTTCTTATGGAAACTAGTATTTAAAGTAGGATCCCTCTTCTAAACACATATGTGAAACAGTATTCATTATCCTTTTACATGTGATATGGCTATATATAGTTACAATGAAAACTCAGTACAAGCTTTCAGTCACATTTATTATCAGAAAGAGCATAATGTTTACCTCCTGCCATATCCATGATTATGCTCAAAGCTTACAGTGTGGGTGCACTAATTGCTACACATATCAGCATATTTCTAGCATCCATGCTGGAACACACCTCAAGATGTCTATAGCTAAGACCTATGATACAACTGCATTACTGGCATTCACACTAAAATCAGGGGTGGGCAACTTGTGGCTCTCCAGATGTCTTGGCCTACAATTCCCATCAGCCCTAGCCAGCATAGCCAATCATGAGGGATCATCAGGATTGTATGCCAAAACATCTGGAGGACCACAAGTTACCCACCCCAGCCTTAAGGATTTACAACAAGCATTTTTAGAGTATATTATCCAGCTGATGACGTGAAAAAGCAGATCAACAAGGCTAGACTTGCACCCAGGAATAAGCGACTTCAGGACTGAAACAGAAGAGAAAGTGACAGAAAACTACCTATAATCTACAGCTCCCACTCCAACGTATCTTCAGGGATCTACAGTCTATCATAGCCAAAGATACAGGCTTGGGTGGTAGCCCTGTCCTTGCTTACAGACAGCCTGCAATCTAAAATGGCTATTCATTAGCAACAAGAAGCCACGTAACAGAGGCACAAACTCAGTGGCCAGACCCTGCAGCAACCTCCCAGGTGCCAACTGTACCAAGAGGGACAATGGTAACACCACTAGAAGACCTAATAGCATCAGCCACAATGTCAAGGGTTCATTCTCTTGCTCATTCTCCAACATGATATGTGCTCTTACCTGCCAGCAATGCCCTTCTGCATTGTACGTAGGGCAAACAGGACAGTCTCTACGTAAAAGAATAAATGGACACAAATTGGACGTCAGAAATGGCAACACTCAGGAATGAGTAGGAGAATATTTCAATCCCCCAGGACCCTCTACAGCTGACCTAAAATTTGCCTTTCTCACACAGGGGAATTTCAAAGGGAGAAATTCCAGTGTGGAACAGCTGAATTAGAATTTATCAAGAGATTCGATTTGATCGCTTGGGGCATGAATATGGCAAAGGCTTCCTGTCACACTACAGGTGATTTACTTAGAAATGCGAGGATGGCCAGGGAGATTCAGATGATCATCCTCCACCTTCAAGGAACATGTGAAGGGGACCATGGAGCTAGCTCTGCTCACCAATGCAAATGTACCTGGTGGCCACACCCCTGCCACCCACTTGTTCAGCACACATAAAAAGGAGCTCAGGTCTAATCAGGATTCCATCTGCATGGAGATTATTCATGCATGTTGGTATGCCCATCAAATCTACGAATGGTGGTGGTGATGGTGATAGGGGTATGGCAGCCAGGCACATTGGTGGTAGGGCTGTGACTCCCCCTCATGTGTTTCTTGGACACGTGGTACGTGTGTGGGATCATCTGAACCCCAACAGTATTATCCCCTAATACTGATGTTATGAATGGTAGCTGGCTGTACTTCTTAGATTTTATCATCATTTGACCCCACCGTTAACCATTTTTCCCATATACACCCATGTGTGTATACTCTATTTCTGCCAACTAAGGATAACACTTCATGCCTCTGCTGAAGGGGACTCTAGCTTACAGAACCTTACGTCATAATAAATTTGTTAGTCTCTAAGGCTCCTTTTTTATTTGTTCATGGGATTTAAAGATCACTGAAATCGCTGAGAGTCAAGGCCCTAGACGCTTGAGATTTCCATCACGTGATAGAGCAGATCAAATAAACCACTGATGTGACTTTGTAGAGGAGGACTAACACCTTTATGAGATCACAGTTGAAGAGATGGTAGTTTATAGGTAAAATTATATGGTAAAAGAAAAATACCAGAACAAGGAACTAAAGGACAATCACATTAGAAGCAGGCACACATTAAAGATGTAGGGTTGGATCCAGACTAAGGTAGTTGCATTTAGTTCCTACTGAAATCAATGAGTCTGGAGTACAGTCATGACTAACATGTCCCACTGATTTCAGTGGGGCATAAGTTCAACCAACTTAGGCTGGATCTAACCCATAGAGTTATGGGTTATAGAGGCTCTATCTAACCCATAGAGTATACTCAAGTTTTCTGTTACATGTGAGGCAATGACATGCCTCCTCTCCCCGCTGTGTCTATACTATGGGAACATGCTGCAGATGACCCACCTCTTTTGTCTCTAGATCTCGAGAGATACTCAACATGTTATGACAGAGCAAGACTGGCAACTTCCACTGATATAGGGGCCAAACCTCCCCACCGCAGCCCATCACAGGCTGCACCCTTTTCGGAATTGTTGCTGTACCACCAAATTTGCCACTGAAATTCAGCAGTGCAGAGGCAGAAACAAAGCCTCAGATTTTCCTTTAGAACACAGCATGCGGGGAGCACGATTTTGCTTTAAAACAAGGTGTGTGTTCCCTATGCACCTACTTTTAAAGGGAAATCGGTGATTTTCCTTGCCACTGTGGCACTACCCAACTTTGGCAGCACCACCAAATTTCAACAGCAGGTGAGTGGTAGGTGCAGGTGTGCTTTTCTAAGCAAACAATTCCCTGCATGTAGTAAACTAGCACATCAAATAGTTACAAGGAACCCAGTGCTCGTAATGGATGTATTGCTCTGATTTCTGATCCATGTCATTTTTGCATAACCATCCCATTACTGCATTAACCGTTGTTGCTGTTGTTGTTTTAATCCACAGAAAATTCACAATTCAATTTTTGTATTTAAATACGTATTTCTAAACGTACCTTCTCTCAAAATATGCATTCCTAAATGTATTTTGATATGTTTTTGAGCAGAGGATGAGAGGTACGAAATCAGTGGATATGTTCCGCTTAGATGAGGTGGCATGGATCAGGTCAGTTTGTATCAGAATTCGCAAATTTCAAATCCCTCAAGTTGCCCTACTCAGCCTACAGGTTACAGACAGAGGGCCTCTGCATCGTTCTGTGGGCTTGTTTTAAAGCTCCTGTCAAGAAAAGGCAAAACGGTGTTCTTTTACAGATGAAGGCTGAATCAACTGCAGAATGTACCAACTGTAATCTCCTAGGATTTCATGTCTATAAAAGCAGCAGCCATCGATTGGGAGAGAGCCGTATACTTTACAGGTTAGACTTCATCACCCTGCGATTAACTTTAAAACAGATATAATAAATGATATTTTCTCAGCTGTCCATAGAATTTAGCAGGCACACTGGTAAAGAAAGGACTCCTGAGAAATCCAGAAAAGTAGGTGCAGCTTCTCTACTCACAGAAGTGTCATGCCATCAACCATTGCTAGCTGCCATGAATAAAATTCAGGGCTGTCTTACTAAGAATGGCCTTGTCAGGACTCCTGGCTTCTCCAACGAGATTCAACTCTCTTCAGCAGGCACTTCAGTTAAGCAAGAGCTGGCAACAACAGCTTACTGATATATGTCCTGAACCACCAACTGTATAATTGGGATGGTGGGTGGGTGGGTTTTTTCTATTGTGAAATATCTCAAACATTTTTGAATAAACAAGAACAGCAGCAATATGTGATATAGGGAAGATTTACATACTGCTCTGCCAGTACTCATATCTCTTTTCTGAAGCAAATACATATATAGGTAGGAAGGATTTAAACAGTGGCCGGCAAGCATCTATATCTTCTTTTGAGGCAAATACGTGTATAAACCATTTCCATGCAACATTTTTAGACATGCAAATAACTCATAGGAAAACTAAAAAACGTGCACCTGCCCCCCCGCCCCCCAATCTGCAACCTTGCAGTTCTCATGCTGTTATAGAGCAGTGGTGGGCAGATGACAGATCGGGATCTATTGGTAGATCGGCGGATGATTTGCTGTAGATCGGCAAGGGTTTAGCAACAATAGAGTCCTTTTTCCCTTCTACGTTAGATGCTCTGATCAGCAATATATGCTGATATGTGCAGGAGTGTAACTCATGGCTAATGTCTACCCAAGACTGTTTTATGGTATATGGAACCATACAGATTTCTGAGTATTCAGCAGTGGTGGCTGGTGACTCCAGTTCCAGAGGGGCGGTGATTCCATTCTGGGTTTGAGTTTCCACCAGCCAAAACTCTAAAGGTGCTATCCAAGGTGCTGAACCTTATCCCCAAAATGGGTTCAGCACCTTGGATAGCACCTTTAGACCTTTGGCTGGTTGTAACTAAAACCCACTGCCCCCCCGGAACTGGAGTCATCAGTGGCCACTGATATTCTGTCCAACAGGTAATACAAGGTCAGCCATAGATGGAACATCTTTCTCTTTCTTTCTTTCTTTCTTTCAATTTATTTTTGCATCTTGAGAAACTGTTTCTCTTCTTTGTGATCTACTGTGGATGCTCACCTCTTTCTGTTTTCTTTATAAAGTTGAGAGGCACATAGATTACCATCTCTCCTACACCACTGTGATAGAAGAGGGTTCAAATAAGTTAAAGTAGTAAGTGGGCAAAAAGTCTTTGACCCTGCTCAGACGTCACACTAAGCCATGATAGGCAGGAGTTTTGAAGTAACCAGGGTGGTTTAGCATGATGTCTGAAGAGGAGTGAGATCCAACCATGGTGGTTTATTAACCACAGACTAACCATGCTCACTAACCACTTGCTGCAAGATGGTTAATGGGCTCTACTATGGCTTAGTGTGACATCTGAACACCCTCTGTGGTTAATTTGCAGCTTCCATAGAGCTTTGGCAAGAGCAGCCAAAGAAAGAATCGCCACTCTAGCCTGCGCAACAGAGCTCTATGGTTGAGATCTGCCTAGCAACATATGACGCGGCTGCTGATCCCCATCCGCACCAGCAGAGAAGTGCCCGTAGAGCTGCAGCCACCTGTGCTGTGTGTCGCCACAGCAATGGGCATGCCCCTTCTCCTGCAAGTGGCGTCCGTCCCAACGGTGAGGGGGGATCCACTGCCAGCACTGAGTGTCGAAATGGCCGCTGCCAGCGCCAAGTGCCAAAATGGCCACCGCCAGCACCGTGTGCTAAAATGGGTGCCACCAGCACAAAGGCTCTGGGATACCTGGCTGTCCATCTCGAGGAATGCACGCTCCTGCGGGCGGGAGGGAGGGTGGTTAGACAATGGTTAGTTTAACCATGTTGTGGAATATGGTTAGCTGCATGTGTGGCAGTAGCACTTGCAGTGGTTAGCAGTAACCACCATGCACCATGGTTACCCTAACTATGCTTCCCCAGTGTGCATCTGAACAGGGTCAGTGTGCATATTTGCTGGGGAGATATTCCCACCTCATCCCCAATTCCCTCAAAGAGGGCATATCTCCCCTTCTCTTTTCTGTATTTCCGCAACTACAAGATACAAACTCAGAGAGATTACAGGAGGCTTATTAGAATGATAAAAGGGCATTTGAGTGTATTTGTTGTTGTTTTAGTCATAGCTATAGAGGGAGAATAAGAACAGGAAGCGGATCTTTTCTGTAAGGAGCTCACATTTTATATAGCTTTTTTTTTTTTTTTTTTAAGAGATCTGGTGTAATTCTACTTTTACCCTGTGCACATGCTTTAATTAAAAAGCTGGCTTTTCAAAAAATTTGTGCTAAACCAGCATGCATCCAGTAATTACACACAGGCAGATGTGGATTAGTCGACGAGGCTATTTACATTTCTATTGTGTTCTGCATACAGTGGTAAGATCTATTTAAATGAAAGCATTTAACTTCTTTCTTTTTTTTAAGGAAAGGAAGAATAAAATAAATTATGAGAATCTAAAAGACTTTGATTATTTGCTGATGTGGTAAACATGAAACAGCACAGATTAAAACTGCAAGGAAAGCACAAAGAGGGAATCCATAGATGAATGCAGAGTGCAAATAGCAGGCAGGTTCCTTTTTCTGTGTCAGATACTATGCATGGAGCTGGTCTTATAAGCTTGGTCTGTGCTAAAACGCAATCTATTTTCAACAAAAATAATGAATCTTTTCAAATTGAGACCATATGAAATAAGGACAGTTTTACTTGCTGCAGAAGGCTGCTGGGTAAATCAGTGACTCTCTTTTAGGCTTTGCATGGGGAAGACCTTTATCATCATAAAAAAACCTGGAGCCAGTGAACTGCATGACAAGGCAGCAGCGGATTTGAAGAGCAGGGCAAAAATGATCTTCTGCACTTACCCTGCTGTTTGGGACACTTTGAAATGTAATGTTGCATGTGGAGAAACCTTTGTGCAAGCATGCACACACACACAGAAATTGGCATGTGTAGCTTTTGCACTACTAAAGATGATATATTTTATTTCTTCATATAAAGGTTCGGATTTATGTAGATAACAGCTCCCAGAAGCAGGGAAGTTCCTCATCTAGCCTCCCAGCAGCCTAAAGGCGTAGCTGTATGACAGAGCATGAGGTAACTACAAAGCAGCCACTGTGACTCCCCAGGAATCCTGGCAAGGAACCATGTGTTATCAACGGATGAATATCTTTGACTGCCTTCTTCGCTGTGCTGCCCCACAGTTCTCAATTCCTCTCTGAAACAGCTCAGCAGGAGGGGAAACAAGAAGGGGGAATAAATGAACTGATTTTTTTTTTTTTTAAGGAAAACGTAGTAATCATACCACTTCAAAACACATATGCTTCAACCTGAAATTTTAACCATATTTATGACAAAGATCTAAATTTCTAATTAGTTTAATGCAAAGCCCATTGCCTTTTAGTTGTTGTGAGATCCATTACTGTAAAAGCCATGAAGTTTAAAATGTATGGTCTTACAAAAGCAATTTGCCAGTGATTAATACTGCGAATGAAGTATGTACCTCTGAGTGCAGAACAAGTTCAAGTTAATCTGGCAAGCAGGGCCCTGCCAAACACTAGATACAGTTGCGGCTGGATCATTGTGGCACAGCAGCTAAAGCAAATATATCAGAATGAAATACCTAACCAAGACACTCATTTTTCATCTTTCACTTAGTGGGTCAGTCCATTTACTTTAACTATTAATTTACAACATTCGTACAATGCCTTATAGACACAAGCTGTTTCCTAGACAAGATTTTTCAGGGTGTATTCACTTTTAGCCTTTGATATCTTTTGATATGTTTAATCCAAATTTTTGTGAACTGCCCAGAGAGCTTCGGCTATTGGGCGGTATAGAAAATAAATAAATAAATAAATAAATAAATTGTAAGTATAGCTGCCAATAAAAACAGGTTCTGAAATTTAGGGGCCATTTGACAAATGTTACAGAACTCCCACAGAAAAGTAATTTCCCCATCCAGGATTTGTGGTGGCCCATATAGAAGTGTTCTAAGACTGAACATATTCATGTACAATGGGTCTATCAACGGCTATTAGTCATGCTACCTAAATGGAGCCTCTATGTACAAAAGCATTATACCTATGATACTATAGACCAGATGCTAAAGGCTGACAGAGGAAGACCATGCCTTCTTAGTGGGATGCATTCTCTTTGAAAGACAATCCTGAACTAGATGGATCCAGCTAGATGGATCCAACAAAGCAAATATTATGTTCTTTTCTAAATTTTTTTTAAAAAATTAAATTAATTTTATATCTCACCTTTCTGCCAAAGAATGGCAGTTAAGGTGGCTAACAGTAAAATCTCAGTTAAGAACAAAATATTAATTGAAACACAACCTAAAAACAAATAAATTAAAAACAAAACAATAACAGAACATAAGCAACACTGACCAATTAAAGAAATCCTTCAACAGCAGACTAACTTCTATGCCAAAGGCCTGTCTGAATAAAAATGTCTTTGCCTGCCAGTGGAAGGACAACAGAGAGGGGACCAACCCAGTCTCCCTTCTCAGGGAGTTCCAAAGTCTGGAAGCAGCCACTGAGAAGGCCCTTTTATAATTTCTATACAATCAAAATTAACATATAATCAATCTCTCTATCAAATATTTAACAAATAAGACTACCTGATCCAATATCCAATGTCACCAATTCACTTCATCCATACTGATTCCCATAATTACTAAAAGGCGTCCAATTTTCCTGAAGAGTCAGTATTGCGTTTATCTTCCCATCCCATAACAGTTTATAACAGGTGATTTGATTCATAATCATAACAGCCCAGATCTCCTTTTTTCATTGATTAATTGTTGATATATGGGCTGTTCTCCAAGCTTTTGCCAGCATAATCCATGGCTGTAATTAGCAAATGATTTATGATCACAATATAATCTCTTGCCACCTGATCGTTAATATATCCCATTATTGTGAAAAGGGTTAATTGCAATTTAAACCTTCTAATATCTTTAATATCCTTAATAAACACCTTCCAATATTCTTTATACAGAAGAAAATATCTCTTCCTTTCCTGCATCTCCAGCACTCATCTGATGCAGTGAAAATATTTTAGATATTGTAACCAGGGTATAATACCACATATATATGATATATGACATTATTAAAAATGTTCTTTGAATTTAGATTTAACACAAATCTTCTGTTCATATATGCAATTTCAACTTGTTAAGGTATAGTAAAGCATGTGCATAGAATTCCAAATATCCCTAGTCATAAATTGCAATATTATCCTTTAATAACTATATTTTTTATTACTTGAGGCCGTTTAGAACTTCTAATCATAGGGTGAATTAAATTCTTCTTCAGAAAAAAAGGAAGAAAAGAAAAGAAAGAAAAAAGGTTATAGGAATAGTTTTGGGTCACTTCAAATATAATTTAATTTGATCTGTGAGATGAAAACCAACTCTCAGAATTGGTCACCAACCTATTGAAAAAATGGGAGGGGAGTTTAGAGAGTGGTGCTGATTAATCCCGAATGCATTCCAAAGTTCATTTCATGAAAGAGTGCAGAGAGTTTAAGCAGTAGAAAATGAGGAGCAGTAATGTTCATCTTTTTTGGACTGCAAAAAAAGAAAAAGGAAAAAAAAAAGCTGCCAGGTGGATTTTAGGAGGCTGTTCAAAAGGCATAGCGAGAAACAAATTAAATTGGCTAAGTCAGGTGCACATGTTCTCATACACCAGCAAAACATGTAAGAGATTAAAAGCTATCTCCATAAAAAAGCAAAGGGATTGCCAATGTGAACATTCTACAATTTCCTCCCATCTCCCAAATTAAGGAACAGAAGGGCTGCCTAATTCAAACACAAGAATATATGAGGTGTTCTTTCCTGTAATAGCAAATGAATGCAACTGAGTTAAAATGTGATGGAAATGCAGATACACACATGGGAAAATATTCAGAACATACAGTAGGTCTGCACTGCACTACTTTATTTTACATTACAAGAAATAGCATGACACTGAAATCTAAAATACATTTGTCTGGCAGTCCACTCTTTCAGTCTGAATAAAGTTTATGCAATATCGAATGTAGCGTTTGCATTATTTTTTAAAACATTTAGTTAGTTTTTATCCCAAACTCTCAAAACTTAAAGGGAATAGAAAACAGCATGCTTCAGTGGAGAAGCCCAGCAGAGGGGTGAGCGACACACAGTTTGAGGGCCGCAGGTGGCCGCCCTGCTCTTCTGTGTGTCTCCCACTGTCCCCTGACAGATTTGCTATTGCCACAGAGGCAGTAGCAAAAAGAAAAAGCAGCAGTTGCTGATTTGCTGTTGAAACAAAGCTAAATCAACCTTTTTCTGCTGCCGCCACACTACAAAATTCGGTGGCAAACTGGCTATTTTTTCTTGCTCCTGCTATTACGCCACCAAATTTTGGCAGCCAATTCATTGATGCAGCCACGGGAAGCAGAGATGTGCCCCTGGTGAACGAACTAATGAATAAAATTTTTCATGTTACAACCAGTGGTTAAAACTAAAACCACAGAATTAGTTAAAGACAAACAATACAATAGAAACACATAAAAAACAGCATTTCAAAATCAACACAAGTTATTTCTCACTCCTTATAGAGAGTAAGAAATTAGTTTGAAGTTTAGTAGCTAAAAGGCCAAATCCACTACTGCCAATAAAATTGCTTATTGTGAAATGTAAACAGAATAATTTTATCCAAATCAGACCTAGCAGTTTTCTCCATGAAAACAGGATCTAAAAACTTTGTTCAAGCTGCAGAAAATAGGACAATAAATAATGGAGGAAACCTTCCACCAAACCACTGCCACATGGGCATAATCTAATATCCCAAGGGAGCAATCCTATGGCCACAAGTCAATGGCTAGACGATCATAGGATATGTTGGTTTCTGGGAACTGACCTTCCCCCGCTCCCGCACTGCCTCGTAGGCCGTGTGAAATGGCCCCGTGCTCGGAAGAGGAGTGTGGAGCGGTGAAAATGGGGCATTCCTGGGAGCATTCCAGGGCGAGGAAGGAGGAAATGCTGATACAACACATCCGCTGTGTCGTCTGGCAGCCGCTTCCCCCGCTCTGCCTTCTTGTGGCTAGACAGCCAAAATCGGAGATGAACAGCTGAAGTGGGGAGGAGATTATCCCCTCCGCACTTCTGCTGCCCTGCATTGGATACGTGGTCGCCTCTGAGTTCAGAGGTGCCTACCCCGGTAGGATTGTGCCCTAAGGTATTTTGTTAAAATGTCCTTCTAAAACAGTAGTTAACATCTATTGCATCCTGAGTCTGGTTTGGACATTTCTGGGGTAAAATTGGAGATAGGCTTCAGTTAGCTTTCACATTCACATTTAATTTTAAACCTTGCATACCAGGGAGCTATACTGTTGCATGAAATAGCACAGAGGTCGGATTGAATAGAAACACTATGGATCTATTCTCCAAAAGCCTGTCATAGTATATTTGGTGCACTAGTCTTTGGAACCAGGTTGCAGAATTAGCTGACTTAGCTCCCATTTGCTCTACAAGATACAGCTTGAGTAAACCGGTACTTGAAAGATGAAGTACTTTTAGCCAATGATTAAACATCCTGACAATAATAGATTTTACTGGTATTGCACCCTTTTCTGCTGGTAGGAATGCTACAGGGGACCCCTAGAGATCCCAAAGATTTTCCTTAGTAATTTATTCTGAAAAAACTCTATATCCAGGAGCATTTTCAAACCTCCTGTCTCTCCTCCATAGGATAAGTGTGGTAAGAGTTTTCCATTCAGTAGATGCAAAGTGGCTGAATTTGATGACCACCCCTTATGTGCCAAAAAGTCAATATTCTGTTTAGGTGCTGGTCTGTCTTTAATTTCAGCAACTTATAGTGCCCGCCCCACCAACTGCCAGATCATGATAATAATAAACCCAGATACTGATATGAGGAAACTTGCTCGATAGAGCGAATATTAATTCTGCACGTTGGTTTTGGAGCCCTATGTCCAAACACCATAGCTGATGCCTTCCTGTAATTGTGAGACATTTTTTTAAGAATACTTAGGGAGCAATCCTATGGCACTAGACACTGTCTAGAGGGCCACAGAATTCTTCGGTTTCTGGGAACTGAGGTGGGAGCCAGGGCTCTGACTTTGGTTCCCAGAAAATGTGCTCCTTTCCCCCTCCCCTGCCCCCTTGTAGCTGGTACAGTTCTCTCCATACCACCTATGTGTCAATGCTTAAAAACGGAGTGTGGACACAGGGAAAAGGAGGTGGTCCCGGGGGCAGGGAGGAGAGGAAACTGCAGAAGCCACGTTACGTAGCTTCCTATGCGCCGCGAGGCCTCCTTCCCGCCCCCTCCCTGAAGCCGCGGCAAAATCAGGCAAAATCAGCCATCCAGCCAAAAATGCAGGGCGCACGGAGGCGAGGATCATCTCCATATGCTGGGTACCCTGCATTGGATACTTGGCAGCCTGCAACTTTGGAGGCTGCCGACTATCTCAAGAGGACTACATCCCTTAGCCAATGCTGATAGTAATCGATGTTGGCCAATCTGAGTATGAGAAAAGAGAATCATATCATCAGCACACAGGAGAAAGGACAATTTTCTTTCATGTAATTTCACAGGAAAAAAGAAACTCCTTTTAGATCTAAGGCAATATTTTTAACAAAGCGATTGAATAGGAGTGGGACCAAGACAAAGCCTTGTTTAACAGCATAGGTCACTGGGATATTATCAGACATGAGTCCTACAGGGAAAATTTCATTTGAAAACTGGACTTTTCATGTAAAAGTTGTGATACTATAATAGTCTATTAGAATGCCACTGATTATATTTTTTTCTATAATTGTATCATTTTAATGTCTTCTACATTTTTACTTCCCTTGCGCAGACCCTGCCATAAGGGAGAAATCTTTAATCCTACACCATTTTCTATACCTATAGGGTGAATTATTAACTGATCTATAACTTTTCTTTAAAAAAACAACACCACAGTAATATTAAAAACAGCAGTTATTCATAATTAAAGGCTGAGGCAAATGTCTATAAGATATCAGATGAGATAAAAAAACAAATGAGTCACTCTCTAGTTAAAGGTAGATTTTTTTTTCCTTAGGACAAAAGCTCCATTGTTTAACCAAATAAGTTGTGTGAAAGTTCAAAACTGTGCATGAGATATACTGCTGCAATAAAGCAGAAGGCAAACATGATGAACTGCGGGATAAAGTTAGCATTTCCTTAATATTAAGTTAGAACCAAGGACAGCTTATTTTTGATATGCATGAGCTCAAGAAATAAATTCAGTACACACACAGTATTTTGAAGGGTTTATGCACCAAGGTGCAGATATCCAACCAAGATGCAGTACATCCAAGTAATCATGTTTGTCATTGAAAAATATGTGGCACTTGCAGCAGAAGCACTGCGTAAGACTAGACCTTCTAAACATTAGGGCAGAGCGCAGGTGAAACAAAACCATACCAATAACAAAACCATAACGAAATAAGCCCAACAATTACAGAGCTAGAAAGGAAATCAAGATCAATCCCTGCAAAAAGGTCTTCGCACAGCAGCCATACCACATAGATCACCCCAGGGAGTCCAGACCACACCACAGTCAGAGAAGAGATACGGTGCAGTAGGTATGCTGCTGTGGAACAAAACAGCTGGCTCTAGCAACATATTAAAGGGTTGAGGGTGGGAAAACTAGCTAGCTAATCTGACGTGGAGGATTGATCCTAAATATGGGGCTCAATTAAACCTTAGAGATCAGGGAAATCCATGCACTGATTTTCCTAATACATTTTTTAAAAAAATCAAAATGCAAACTATATAACCCATTGTTTGATCCAGTGGTTCCTGGTGTAAATGATGTTCCCACCCATGTAAGGGCACCTCCATGTATTTTAATGGACTAGATCCGTACATGCATCCCTTTGTGGGGGCTCCTGGCTAGGGATGGGTGAACTCACCCCATCCCATGCTGCATGCTGCTTACTAGACCCCCACCAGCTGCGCTCCTGGCGAGTAACGAACAGCTGGCCTTTCCCTCGCTGACCCTCCATTTTGCATAAAAATGGCAGCTTGGCCTTTTTTGTAAATAACCATTTACGCAAATGGCGGCCGTAAAGGGGCCATTTATGCAACATTACAGGCGTTAATAGTGTATTTATGCCTGTAACGTTGCGTAAATGGCCGCTTTATGGCCACCATTTGCGTAAATGGTTGTTTATGAAAAAGGCCAAGCTGCCAGTTTTACACAAAATGGCAGCTTGGCGAGGGAGCAGGTGGCTGTGCACTTCCCCAACTCAGCGCACGGTGAGTCAGGAAAGCATGGGCTGGTGTCTGGGGGGCCGAGCCGGCGACAAACCTGGTAACTTCCCAGTTGGATCACTGCAATGTGTTCTATGTGGGCCTACCTTTGAAGTCTTCAGTTAGTTCAAAAGAGAACTTCTAGGTTTCTAACTGGGACTGGCTGATATGATCATGTGATACCAGTGCTTCGTCAGCTGCACTGGCTTCCAGCCCGTTTCCAAGCAAATTCAAAGTGTTGGTGTTGACCTTTAAAGCCCTAAATGGCTTATGTCCAGAGTATCTAAAGGAACATCTCCTCCTGTATGTACCTAGTTGGACCCTTAGATCATCCTTAGGCCATCCTCCAGGCGCCCCCACCAAAGGAGACTAGATGGGTGGCTAAAAGAGAGAGGCCCTTCTCCATTGTGGAACCCCCCCTTATGGTTCCACAGAGGTTCACCTGGCGTCTACATAGTTATCTTTTTAGTGCCAGGCAAATATCTTTCTTTTCTCCCAGGCATTGTGGAGACCTACTTCTATATTTTTATGGCTGTTTTATTGATTCCTGCGCTGTCTGCTTTGCAATGTATTGTGTTTTGTTCTTTTAAATATTTGTATTGTATTTTATAGTTTTAACTGTTTCTATGGCATTTAGTCTTTTAACTGTTTGAAATCTGCCCTGCTTATTGGGTGGATTAGAAATGTAATAAACAAATAAAGAGTTCAATCCTGCACTGAAGTGGATCTACAAGCCTGCTCATGGAAGATGCCCAATAAAGTGCCAATAGAGCTCAGTCTATAGTCATGATAATTAGCAAGGGAGGGGTGAGGCTGGATCCCGCCCCCGCCGTAGGGTGGCCACTTATGAATCACCAAAAAGGAGGACACCGATTTGCAATAACATTTATATATGCTAATTTATATGTACAGTGCCATGGGTCCTCCATCCTTATCTTTCATATTTACTAACAGGGCATGGGGAAATCAGTATGGAAATGATATGAAGTATCAGAATAAATAAATAAATCAGTCTAGACCCCAAACCCAAAGACTGTCCATTACAATTTTATCTGTCATATAGAACAAACGTGGAAATAAAAGGATGCAATTAAACAAGAAGAGAAAAGTGAATGTCAGGTTCATCAAATGTGACAATATAAATGTGTTAATACCATGATATCAAGACAGTGATACTAAGTCTATTAGCATAAACCACTTTTATTCTCTAATTTGGGCATAGTTCAAATACCAGTCTCCCTTTCTTCATGTAGATATGGTCTTTGTCTCAGGTCTCAGCTTCTTCAGCCCTTCTCCATCTAGCCTGAGGGGAAGTTAAGCTGTGGTAGGGCTTCAGGTTGGGCAGTAAGTCTGTCACTTTGATGTTGAGAGCCTGAGCTGCTCTGGAGCCTTAAATGTGTAGGCATTACTGCAGCTGGCTAGCCTCATGAAATAACCCTAACATCTGGAGTGGAAACACACAGAAGATTGCAGCAGTTGCTTCTGTGAGTATTAAAATCACAAGATTTCTGCTAGTCACAGCAGTATCTGCTGTGAGCTTTTCCATGTCCCCACCTCAGATGCTAATTTATACATTGAAAAACAAAGGCAAATCTTCCAAAACATAATGTCAGCTCTTAAGCTCTTAAACAGGATGCCAATTTATGGATGGCGGAGAATTTCTCCCTGAATCTTCGGGAGGCCAAATGCCAACGCATTCAGCCCCCCGAAATTGGTGGGGAAATTCTCCGCCGGACCCCCTCCCCCCCCCTCTGGGATGGGACTTACCGTGGCCGAATGTCCCTCTCGGTGGCAGATCCCGGCGGCGGTTCGGCAGCGGTTCGTCGGGGGCAGGGGCGGTGGCCGGTCTCCCGACCGGCTGCTGCCGCCACCATTGCAAAAAAAAAAAGTGCGGTAAAAAACCCCCAAAACCACCCGTGATAGGCTACGTAACGATTTACGTAGCCTATGACGGCTAGATTTCCAAAGTCAGCCGTGATAGGCTACGTAAATCGTCACGTAGCCTATCACGGCTGACTTTGGAGAAAAAAAAAAGCGTACGCAAATGGTGGCGTCCCATGGGCGCCGCCATTTGTGTTCCTTATTTTGGGACATCTAGTCTACATAAACATTTACGTAGACTACGGTGAAAATAAGGGAATGCTATTTGTGTTGCCCTTATTTTCGCTGTAGTCTACGCAAATCTTTACATAAACTAGACGTGCCAAAATAAGGAACGCAAATGGCGGTCCCTATGGGAGCCGCCATTTGCATACGTGCTTTTTTTTTTTTTTCTTTCAAAGTCACCTGTGATAGGCTACATGACGATTTACATAGCCTATCATGGCTGACTTTGGAAATCTAGCCGTGATAGGCTATGTAAATCGTTACGTAGCCTATCACGGGTGTGTGTGTGTGTGGTTTTTTTTTTTACTTTTTTTTCGCAGCTGGGTAGATGGGGCGCTTCTACCCGGCCTGAATTTCGCCAGTGAGGGATGGGGCGCCTCCCTCCAGGCCTGAATTTCGGCTGGGCGAGGCAGGGTGCCTTTCCCCCCCCTTGCCTGAACTTCGGGGGGAGAACCGAAGCGCCTCCCCCCCACCGCGAAGCAAGCTTCGAGAACAGGTAAGGGACTTTTGCCCATCCCTAGATGCCATATGCTACATGATGCAAGTGCATGTGTTGAGTAGGTCTCTCTTTCTCTCTCTCTTTTACTCAATCTAAGTCTCCTTTCCTCCCTCCACAACAGAACTCTGATTTCTTTCTGTTACTTTCAACTTTCCTCATCCCTTCACAGTCAGAAGTGATTCTCAATTTGGTAGCACTAGGGAGCTTCACTGAATAAGGTTCTCTGTCAAGAAGAGAGAGCTGAGACAACACACCTCCAGTTCAGAATTCCACTTGTGGGGATCTTCATGTGAAACCTTGTACTTCATTAAAGAAGAATCAACCTTCATGCAATTGGTATGTCCCTCTTCCCAGGCACTGTTGCATCCTTCCTCCATTATTGGAGCGTCCCCTTCTTCTTTTAAAAACAGTATATCTGTCATTGTTCACAGATATCCAAAGATACCTTATTCATTTATTTTAATAAGAGTTAAATATGAGTAGTACAATCCAGTCAAGCTCCCCTTTCCCATTTCCTGGCTCACTGCATTAGATGTTATAGTTGTGTATGACCAATGGCCTGAGTGCAACTAGGCAAGTTTAGAAAAATGGACAACAAACTAAGTCCATAATATCAGGAGTCAAAGCATGTATGTACGAAAAACGTAGGCTTTGTAGTGGAACAAAAAGGAGAGAAAAAGTGATCTGAAATTAGAAGAGTGCTGATGTAGACATACCTATATATCCTATATATCCCACCACAAACAGGGAAATTAGACATCTGAGGGTCCAAACAACTTTATGTAACTCTTATTAATAAGGTCTTAATAAGATCACAAGCAGAATAAAGCTAAGGCTGAAAACTCTGATGGGAAAATTCCTTTCTACCATCTGAATCTATGTGGGCCTTGATAAATTGGAAAAGACATTTAATCTAATATGGTGATATTCACCCTCACCATTTAATTTATACCACAAATTGATTAGGTATCTTCTGAGAAATCAAAGGCAAAATAAATTAGTGAAGGTTTGAAAATGCTTATTTCATGGGCTATTTATATGGCAGTATAATATGTCATGGAGAATATCACATGAATGCAAAGAATATTATCATTTGAGTAAATTTGGTTCATAGCATTTACTGTGATTTATAGCTTTGATGCATTGCGAGCGGAGATGGGTTAAGGAAGACGCAGACAACAAGCTTGGGTTGAAAATTGGGCCACATTTATTGAAATAGCTGCAAAGGGGTAACTAGGACGGGCATCTAACTGTGTCAGCGGCTAGCTGGCACTTCTTGGGCGAAAACATACCCAGCCTGAGGGGTGGCGGTGATCTCGCCATCCCTCCGGACTGCCCCTTCTGGGGGAGGTAGACCTTCCGGTGTCACCCCCAACCCGGTGCCGCACAACACCTGGGTGAGTGAGTAGGGTTGGTCTCCCAGGCAACCCTTATACCCCTGCCGAGCCGCACAACCCGTTCGGGGGGCCTCAGGCGTCACCTGTCACCATAAGGTGCCTCTGCATGCACACCATCCCTACTTTCCTGTTATTGCCCGTCCTAGCCGCCAACTAGAATGTGACCGATTATAAAGACCATATTCCCTTACAGGACACACTCGACCTGCAAAACAGTGTGACGTAGGCAAAAAAGACGCACAGTAATAGGCCAATCGAACTGTGAGCCAAAAAATTCCTACATGGTTCCCAAAGGGCAACCCGTAATAAACCCACACTGCTTAGGGGAGGGTGGGAGGGAGCTGCGTCGAGCCAGAGAGCTGAGATTGGGAAGGGGGCTGAGTTTAAGGCAACTCAGCCTGCCCCTCCTTGCATGGTGGTGCCACTGGGGTGCACCAATCAGAGGCCCCTACGTCTTGTCACCCCACCCACCCGCAATGGACCCCCCCTTTCGGCCAGACAAGCTGGCGCCGGGGTGAGGGCATTTGCAAGCGGAGATGGGTTAAGGAAGACGCAGACAACAAGCTTGGGTTGAAAATTGGGCCACATTTATTGAAACAGCTGCAAAGGGGTAACTAGGAAGGGCATCTAACTGTGTCAGCGGCTAGCTGGCACTTCTTGGGTGAAAACATACCCAGCCTGAGGGGTGGCGGTGATCTTGCCATTCCTCCGGACTGCCCCTTCTGGGGGAGGTAGACCTTCCGGTGTCACCCCCAACCCGGTGCCGCACAACACCTGGGTGAGTGAGTAGGGTTGGTCTCCCAGGCAACCCTTATCCCCCCGCCGAGCCGCACAACCCGTTTGGGGGGCCTCAGGCATCACCTGTCACCATAAGGTGCCTCTGCATGCACATCATCCCTACTTTCCTGTTTTTGCCCGTCCTAGCCGCCACAGGAATCACAAGCCTAGAGCTTGTGAAACTCCCCCCACCTGCGCAGAAGAACTTCCCGCAGGCCCCTTTGCAGATCAGACAGAAATATGTTATACACTACATGAGACAGGCGGACACCGTCCTACCTGTAACGCTCCCTCCATGTTCACATAATTCCCTGGCGGGTGGTGCATCCGTCACTTCATTCACATGGCTATAAGCCATTTCTCAATGCACTTTCAGACATGCCCTGCTACTGGCAACGTCATTCCATTCCTTCCCATTGATCCATGGGAGCAGTGAGGGATGCAATAGGCTACTTCCGGCCAGGCATGCCGGACCACCTGCATCTCAACCAAGGCCTGTTTGATCAGGTCCTTGCCTGGCTTATGGCCGAAGTCATTCCTTTCAATGTGCAGCACCTGGACCTGCAGAGGAAGACTGACAAACTTTGGTGGGACAGAGTGAGGAGGGGACTCCCACCGTATGCCACATCTATGGAGCCACTGGATCTTAATGTGACAGGATGACAGAAGCTGAAGTCTGAAGATGACATACAAGCCCTTCATGCAGTTCCAGACATCATAACGTGCCCATGTAAGAGCACCTGTACCGGTGTACGACGAGTCTGCTAGTCTAAGGAATAAGCACATTAGGGCAAGCAAAGCGAAAATTAGGAAGAAGCGGACAACTCGTGAACGCAGGCCGAAACGCTGTGAAGCCCCATTTTCAAAATGCCATAACATGCCTGAGAGAGAAACCTCCAGCGGCTACCATGGCGACTGCTTCAATGTAACAACAGTGGGTTCTGAACTGCAAATTACCTAGGGCTAGTGGGGTAAAGCTAATGTAGAAACTGCCTGATTGCCCTTAAGTCAACAGTAAACTGTTGAAGTGATAAAACGGAGGCCCCTCCTCAGAACCGTGGCATTCCATAAAACCCATAAGCTGCCGACAGAGCATAATCCGCTGGCTTGCGTTTGGCCATGGGCCACTGCCGTGCCCTTGCCATACCGATCAGTTTGATCACCAAATATGTAAATGGGTTACATTGG
The DNA here is from genome assembly GCF_057233095.1 of Heloderma suspectum. Classification (NCBI taxonomy): domain Eukaryota; kingdom Metazoa; phylum Chordata; class Lepidosauria; order Squamata; family Helodermatidae; genus Heloderma; species Heloderma suspectum. The sequence continues at coordinate 107,222,998 of NC_139464.1, forward strand.
GCCAGACCTGTGCCTTGAAGCAAATCAAGGCCCTCCGGGACAAGTCGACCTTGTGAGCCCAGACCAACCCTGCATTCCGTTAAGGCTGCTACGTGGAACAGGGAAACGTCTTATAGAAAAGCTCAAATGGAGGACCATTACCCCCAGAGCCCGAAAGGGGGTATCTGGAGAGAGAGGGTGGTTAAATTACTAATGAAGGCAACATCTGTGCCCAACACTATCTTGCCCACCGGACCCTAAAATCTGACATGGAGTCAGTGAAACCCAACTTTGTGGGCCGGAAGGCTAAATGGCCAGCTTGCGACTTATGGTCCCAGATAGTCTGCTGTTCCTTAAAGTGGCGTGAAATTGTGGCCAATGATCTATAGATAAGGTCCATGAATCCTATCGCTGAGGCTTTGCCTAATGCGGGGCACACCCCACCTGCTCTGTCGTAGGTGGCTCCTGTACGGAGAGCCCTGGAATGCAGGTTGGCATGCCTGGCTTCAGAATCCCAGTCGCCCATAGTACTGCAAGGATGGGATCTGGGAATGGAGCACCCACGGGGCTAAGGCCCGAAAGATGTTGACCTAATTTCACAATAAGGCATCGACAATTGGGTTTGCCTAACCCGGCACATGCTGGACCCAGAACCAGATGTTGTAACACTGACTCTGGAGCGCGAACATACTGACACATGACATGACCTTCCAATTTCAAGAGGACGGAGAATGAATAACGTGGTCATGTTGTCATACTGAAGGGGGGGGGGGTTTACTGACTTGGCTATAAGGTTATCCCACAATGTGCTTTTCCAGCTGCACTGGCTGCCAGTCCATTTCCGGGCCCGATTCAAAGTGCTGGTGTTAACATTCAAAGCCCTTAACGGCTTGGGGCCAGGTTACCTGAAGGATCGCCTCCTCCCATATGTGCCTGCCCGGACCTTAAGATCATCATCAGCGGCCCTTCTCCGTGAGCCCCTGCCAAAGGAAGTGAGGCGGGTGGCTACTAGGAGGAGGGCTTTTTCTGTTGTGGCACCCGGCTCTGGAATGAGCTCCCTAGTGAGGTTCGCCTGGCGCCTACATTGTACTCCTTTCGGCGCCAGGTGAAGACCTTTTTATTTTCCCAGGCATTTTAGCTTTCTAAATTTTTATCTTTGCTGTTTTAAATCTGTATTTTAAACTCCTGTACTGCTGCTAGGTTTTATTGTGGTTGTATTGTTATATTGTGGTTTTAATGTTCTATATATTTTAAATTGTTTCATTGTGTGTTGTTTGGTTTTAATTTTTGTGAACCGCCCAGAGAGCTTCAGCTATTGGGCGGTATAGAAATGAAATAAATAAATAAATAAATAAATAAATAAATAAATAAATAAATAAATGTGCTTGACAGGGGCAGCAGCCTCTATTCTACAGGCCAATACCCACAGCACAATCGGACCTGCCCTAAGAATCTGAAACCCCTTGGGGTAGCGGCGGAACCATGTGGGTCCGCAGTCTGGCTTTGAGGAGAGGCTCACGCTTCCGGAAGGAGGTGCCTTTAAAGCCCTATTAAGTTGAAGCCATGCCTGATGTATAACTGCTTGGAGCTGTGCCTAAAGGACCTGAAAGTTGTCCTGAGGGAGGCGAGAATAACACCTAAATGTATCGGATTGGCTTTCCCGAATGTTGCTGTGGGAGACAGGCCCTCAGCCTTTGTGAGCTAAGGGGCACCGAAGTAACAGGAAAGGGGGGCAGTACTTGCGTTAGGTCAGAACACTGACCACCGTCTTTGGATTCCATGTAGCCCATGCCCATCAGGGACCCGTGGCCAGAATCCCAGACCAAGACAGCTACCTCATTGAAGAGGTGTGTCGCACCGAGCAGAGATGATCAGGGATCTCGTGATTAACTTACTGGCCCTCAGGGAAGAGAGGTTACGAATCACGGAAACTGCACGTGTCCTGGGACTATGTGTCCTTGGGGCTTTATTCCCGACACAGATAGCAGTGCTGAAGAAGCGGACCTGCTATAGGCCGAGGGCCAGTGCGGGAGACCGCCTGGTGACTGTGGCCACTGCCAGATCTGTCGCCGAACCCGGCCGGGAAGGAGTCAAAATTGGAGCGGAAGGTCCTGGTCCAACAGGTCCTTGTGCAGAGAAGGGCAATGGCGGCCCTCCTGCAAGAAGCCTCAACATAAGCCATTCACACACCTCCTCAGGTGAAAGACATTACGAGAAGGAGTAGCCCTGGTGACAGTACAACTCGCCAGATTAGCGTAGGGATCTGATATGTCTCTTACGTGGATGCCCGAGCGGGCGGGGGCAGGCGAGGGATCCTAAATTAATCCAGCAAAACCCTGTAAGATGCTGCGTTAAGCGGCTGGGGTTACCGGGGTGTGACTGACGGAGCTGCAAGCGGCCCGGGCGTCATATAGGGAGATGACATTGGGAGGGTCAGCCGCCCCAGGGAGGTAAGCTAAGGCAGCAAGCCCACGGCCCTGAAGGTCACCAGTCTGGATAACTGGGGTGAGGTGCAGTCATCTCACCTAGGGGTGAACGAAAGTCACTTACCTTTTCTCGCAGCTTTTTCGCGGTGGGGGGGAGCGCTTCGCTGCTCCCCCCGCGAAGTTCAGGCCGGGGGGGGGAGGCTTCCCGCCTCGCCCGGCCGAAATTCAGGCCGGGGGGGAGGCTTCCCGCCTCGCCCGGCCGAAATTCAGGCCGGGGAGGAGGCTTCCCGCCTCGCCCGGCCGCGAACACGAAAGTAAAAAAAAAAACGTCCCCTGATAGGCTACGTGACGATTCATGTAGCCTATGACGGCTAGATCTGGAAAGTCAGCCGTGATAGGCTACGTGAATCGTCACGTAGCCTATCACGGGTGACTTAAAAAAAAAAAAGCGCGTACGCGAATGGCGGCCCCCATAGGGAGCCGCCATTCGCGTTCCTTATTTAGTTGCTGTAGTCTACGTCAATGTTTATGTAGACTACGGCGAAAATAAGGGCAACGCAAATAGCATTGCCCTTATTTTCGCCGTAGTCTACGTAAACATTGACGTAGACTACAGCAACTAAATAAGGAACGCGAATGGCGGCTCCCTATGGGGGCCGCCATTCGCGTACGCGCTTTTTTTTTTTTTTTAAAGTCACCCGTGATAGTCTACGTGACGATTCACGTAGCCTATCACGGCTGACTTTGCAAATCTTGCCGTGATAGGCTACGTGAATCGTCACGTAGCCTATCAGGGGACGTGTTTTTTTTTTTTCTTTCATTGCAATGGCGGGGGCGGCAGCCGGTCGAAAGACCGGCTGCTGCTCCCGCCCCGCTCGAACACCGGACGAACCGCCAGCCGGACCCGCCGCCGGGAGGGACATTCAGGGAAGGTAAGTCCCGTCCCGGGGGGGGGGCGGGGGGCGGGGGGGCGGAGAATTTCTCCCCGAAACTTGTTCGGGGGGCCGAACACGTTGGCGCTCGGCCCCCCGAAGTTTCGGGGAGAAATTCTCCGCCATCCCTAATCTCACCATATCCAGGGCAGCCGTGTCCGGGTCCCCGGGAGCAAAGGAGGCGATGCCACTTGCAATGCTCCTGATGGAGATGCCCCATGAGGGCGGACCGCCTCCAGCTGTGGTGTGTCGCCTGGGCGAAACCCCAAGGATAAGGATGTTGCTTGGATCACTGCTGACGGAGATGCCGCAGGAAGGTGGACTGCCTGCAGTGGTGGAGTGCTGCCATGGTGAACCTGCGAAGGCGAGATGGAGGCCTCAGTGGCGTCCGGATGCCCTGAACCCAGAGACGAGCTGAAATAGAAAGAAGTAGCGAGCGTTGGGTCTGCTGTCGCGTTCGCTTAGGCTGGACCACCGGGGTTACTTAGGCCTGGCCGGGGAAGGGGGAAGGTCTTGACATGATGTAGAAAGTGAGGTAAGCTTGGCACGACATTGGCAAGAAGAAACAAGGGCCCGGGTGCCCGGACCCAGACCAACACACCAACCACCACCCCTAGAAGTAAAGCGGCAGGGGTCAGAGCACATAGCAGGAGGTCCCAGTGGGCTAGTCACTGGGCACCCCAGGCAGCAGGCGGCAGCGCTGCTGCTACCGCCCGACAGGGGGGGCACCCTCAGTGTCTGGCAGTGGCTAGAGAGGTGAGCTCAAAAACATAGATCCTCTCTCTGTATGTCTCTATGTGTTCACATTTAAGACACCGTGTGTCTAGCCATTAACCTTATTAGCTTATAGGGCAGGGGTGGAGAATTTGTGGCTCTCCCAATGGCTCTGCAGGGGTTCAGATAGGGGTTTTCTAGCCCTACCTGGAAATGCCAGGGACTGGACCTGGGACCTTGTGCATGTCCAGGAGGGGCTTCAGCCTTAAATGGTGCCCCTTGAAAGGAGTCTAGAACCTGGGTCCCTCAAGTCCCAGTCCAACACTCTAGCCACTCCAACACAGTGGCTTTGAAGGGGGCGCAGTTGCCACCTGCTGCAAGCCTGGCGTCCAAGAGGTGCAGCAAGAGCCCATGGCCACGGGAGCCGCTCCTGAGGGCGGGCGCCCCAGGTGGTTATTTTGTTTTGTTTTTGTTTTGTTTTGTTTTCGTGTTTGCGTATTTTTAGGGGGGGGATGCACGTGCCGCCGCCAGCGAGGACAAAGGGGGGGGGCGGCACGTCGCCGCCGCAAGCGCCGGCACCCCTCAAAGTTGTGGGTTTTGGTTTTTGTTTTTTGGGTTGAACATTGGAAGCTGCCTTATGCTGGGACAGCCCATTGCTCCATCCAGCCCAAGTGTCAATAATGAACTTCAACGATGGCTGTCCAGGGTTTCAGGCAGGATTCCTTCCTAGCCCTGCCTGGAGCTGCCGAGGATCAAAGCAGACGCTCCCCTCACGGAGCTGCGACCCCCGGTGGGGGGGGCGGGCTCCCGGCCACTGGGAGCGCAGGCGCACCAACAGGGTAGCGCAGTAGGAGGCAGTGAGCCCGGGCGCGCGCCCGCACATCCACCAGCGCTCCCGACAGGCGGCAAGCGCCGGCCAAGGGGGCGGAGCTCGCACACATGCGCCCCCGCCGCGAGCGCCGGCAACCTCGGGGCCGCGGCGGTGTAGGCACGTGGCAATCCTTCTGAGGAGGCGAGTGGGGGGGTGGGCACACGGCCGCCGGAAGCGCGGGTGCCACAGCAGGGAGCACACTAGGAGGCGCCGCGCCCAGGCACCCACCATCACCGCCGCCGGCGCCCCCGTCGGGCGGCAAGCACCGGCCGCGGGGGCGGCACCCGCGCCCCCGCTGCGACCGCTGGCAACCCCACAGCCGCGGCGGCGCAGGCGCGTGGCAACCGCCCGAGGAGACGAAAAGAGGGGGGGCGGCCGCTCCGAGGGCGAGTCTCGGCCGGGAGGAAGAAGGGGGCGGGTGCGCCATGGCCGTATGCATGCTGCCGGCGCAGGGTAGAGGAGGGGGCGGCGCCCGAGCACGTGCGCCCCCGCCGCGAGCGCCGGGAAACCCGGAGCCGCGGCAGGCGTGCCGAGCCATGGCGAGGAGAAGGAGGGAGCAGGCACGCTGCCGCCGCAAGCGCTGGGGCCCTCAGCGCGCGCCGCCACAAAGGTCGGCGGTCCCGCCAGCAGGGCAGGCACCAGCCACGAGGGAGGCGCGCCAGAGCGCGCGTACCCTGCCGCGAGCGCCAGCAATCCCGGAGCTGCGGCAAGCACCGGCGTGGCAGAGAGGCCTTGGGTGCACTGATAACATGCGGAGTTCAAGCGGCTGGAACGATGACGCCACCGGTTTCCAGCAGGCAGGTGTCCTTCGTTGTTTCTAGGCGGAGCTGTAGTTCTCTAGCTGCGTCGAGCCAGAGAGCTGTGGTTGGGAAGGGGGCTGAGTTTAAGGCAACTCAGCCTGCCCCTCCTTGCATGGTGGTGCCACTAGGGTGCACCAATCAGAGGCCCCTACGTCTTGTCACCCCACCCGCCCGCAATGGCCCCCCCCTTTCGGCCAGACAAGCTGGCGCCGGGGTGAGGGCATAAATGTCTATATAGTTTTGCATGACACACTCCTTTATCTCAAAGCATCAAAGCAAGGTGGAACATCCACAACTCTTAATTTGAATTCATATGAAACCATATATTTCTTTGGTTCACATGAACAAACACCAAATCCAGCAGACTCATATTGTGACAGTTGGAGATGCATATAAAATTTTACACAGCACAAACTCAGGAGATATGTTTAACAGCACACATAAGGTGAAAATCTCAAAAAGTGAAAACTGGCTACAGTAAAGCTATCCCTGACATCATAATTATACCCCATCAAAATGCCTGGGCTTTGCCCTTGGAACTAGGAATGTATTGAGCATTTGAATGGTGGAGCTCACAAATGCCAGTGCTGGCCACCTCTGCCGCCACCACTTCTTCCTCTTTCCCTGTCCACCTGAAGGCCCATAAACCTTACCTTCAGTAGGTGTTTGCAGCATGAGGTTGATCTCCCTGGCAAAGTATGCTTCTCTGCTGGTGTGGGGACTGGGACTATAGGAAGAATCCAAGGTGGTGCTTCCACACCCACTGATTCTTTTACGCCCTGCCACTTCTGTTGCGCAACATCAGGTCCCTTGGTCCTCTCCCTTTGTAATCACGCACTCCAGGATACCAGGCTTCAGGCTCACTACTTTATTAGTTAACGACCAGGCTCTTTACAAATGCAAATCCTCAGAGACTCTCAGGCTACAAAGGAAAACACCTACTCCACACAATTACGAATATCAGCAGAGGAGCCAAGTGGGAATCAGAGACGTTGCCGGCAGGGCAGTTTGAAACAATAACTTTCCGGTTATTGTTTTCTGGTTGCCGGCCAGAATAACGTAGGGAGGGTGTCCCTCTCTTGCAGTTGTTTCCTCCTACATAGGCTATCACACATAGCCAACAAGGTGGACCATCTGAGCTCTGCCTCTAACTTTTCCTGCTTCGCTCTGCAATGGACTCTAGCATCCTTCAAGTCACAGCACTCTCCTCCTCCCCCGAGACCTGAGTTCTCATGGAGGAGGAAAGGCGGGGGGCTTCAGGTTGAGCCATCTGTGTGCCAAGTTCCTGAGAAGAACGCCTATCCATATCTGAGCTCGATAGGGAGGGAGCCTCCCCCAGTTCTGGCTGTTCCCATTCTGAGTCTGAGCTGCTAACTACCTCCAGACGATCAGAATAATTCCTGACATGCAAGCAGCCCCCCCCCCTTGCGTAATGGCAATTTAGCACTTCCAAGGCAACCCAAAATGAGAGGAAATGCTTGTTTCTGGAAGAAGGCAGCTTGGTGGAGCTTCCGTAAGGGAGCTCCACCAACCTGCCTCCTTCCAGAAATGAGGGTTTCTGCTCATTTCAGGGCTTCCCCTAGGAAGTGCTAAATCTCCTTTGTGCAAGTGGTGGGTCCCACTTGTCTAATGGAACTGGTAAGACCCACCACTTCTGGAAGGGAATCGGTGGTGCGGAAAGGAATCAGTGGGGGCGCAACCACCCCACTGGATTCTGCACTATAAGTCCCAGCATCCCCAGAAGGAAAATGTCACTATTCCTCCAAGCACTGACCCTTCTCCCCAGTGGAAAACTAATGTGAATAGAATTATTTTTCCACATGTTGTGACATGCAGAGCCAGTTACCTTCCCAGTGGAAAAAGGATGCTCTGCTGCAGGTTGCTGCCACCTTCACCACCACCTCACCTTCCTGTTCTTCTGCCATAAGGCTTAGGGCCTTTGGAGGCAATGGAAGGGTAATGGGCACTTCTGGCACCCACAAGATGTTTTGCAAGTGCTCAAATGGAGCACCCACAAAAGATGGACCTTGTGAAATCTTCTGCATTTAGTTCTTTATCTGCTTATCAAAGAATTTCTAACCTATCTTTCAGGGAACACTGCCCTCATAACGCAGTTTACAAATAAAAACTTAAAAAACACATAAATAAATACACAGTCATTACACAGTCATGACAATATCATGTCCTGTAATCAATAAATAGCACCAGGTAAAACCAATTCTAACAATGCAGCAGAACAGTCAAACATGACTGATTTTTTAAAGTATTCAGAATTCTTTTAAAAACCAATAATATTGCATTAAAGATAGAAGCCAATTAAAGATAATTCGGTAAAACATATATGCTAGAGGAGATGTTGAGGTGAAACAATCATAATAAAATGACTGAAAATGTAGTACTATTAAAGCTGAAACCAAAGATGGAATGCATAAACCAGGGCTGTCAAATCTCGGCCCAGCTTCCTCAGAAGGCCACACCCCTTTCCCCCGGCTCCACCCCTTTCTCCCAAACTCCAATCGTTTCATGGTTTCTCAGCTTTTGTGCAGTTTTTCCCCATTCTAAAAGGTAGAAATGCTTCTCCTAAGGCTTAGTTCCTGGGAGTAAGAGCTTTAAGCTAAAATATGATACCATTTTTGGACTGTCCCCTTCCACCCCTCCCTCTCCACTGGAATGTGGTCCAGCCTCTCCACTTCCCGATAATTTATCCAAAATGGCATCCAGCCTTCGGGTTGAAAGAGGTTCTGCAGTCCTGGCTTAAACAATTAGCACTGTTAATCCTGGAACCAAAGATGGAATGCTTAAATGATGAAATTTCAGAAGACAGTTCTAGGTTATTAATCTGTATATATTATTACCAAGTCTCACTTGCTTATCATCTCTTTATGAAACACCTCTGGAGCCTTTCCTGATAGCTCTTATAGTGAAACAATATGCCTAATTTGCCATTAGTGAATGGGATAAAAAATTAGAGGACAACAACCATTTCTGACTTATTTTTGTCACACCTTGCAAATAGATAACCACTGAGACGTTGACTATGCTGTTCACTAGAACCTTTTTCTACAACTGCAGTTTCATAGGAAATCACAGGCCTACAGTCTTCCAGGCTTTCTTGCTAGGCCCTGGAATAGGTGGGCAGAAGAGTGGTTAGACTGAGTTAGTAGTGGACTGGGATTTGGGAGATCGGTCCTACTGCCCACTTGGCCATGAAGCTCACTGGACTAGTCACTGGCCGCATTTGGACATCACTTTAAGCCTTGGTGGCTTAATAAGCCACTCACAGGAGCTTCTTTTAGAAATAGTCCACAATACCCTGCCCATGACCAGGCTAATAAGGTACTGTGAGTAGCTTATTAAGCTACTGTGCCTAATCTGACCCATTCCCCTGTCCTCTGTCCCGCTGCAGGCCTCCCACCTGAGCAGTGGTGGTGATTCACCCATTCGTTACATCGCAGCAGAGGCTACAAGGAGTGAAAACCCAGTGTGCACCAAAAAGGGGGTAGCACAAATAAACTCTTGAAAGCTTGCAGGATTGGGATATGCATTACCCCAAAGGAGGAGAAATCCTGGGAGTACCAAAAAGGGGGTGGTGGCAATAACGCCTTGGAAATTTGCAGGATTGGGACCAAACTTAACCCACAGTGCCTCTTAGTCAGGAGGCACTGATGCATCATTAAAACCCTCAATTGCACATTTCTCCCCATAGCCATAGATACCTTTAAGTGTTCTCAGTATCTGGCATACAGGCTTTTAACTGGCATATCGGCTTTTAATTGTTCTCAATATCACTAAAGCACTATAGTGCTAAAACGCAATTGCACATTTCCCTCCATAGCCATTGCATGTCTTTAAGTGTTCTCAGTTGTGAATTCCTCCTGCCCCCACAGACAATGCTGAAATAGGTGATTTAAGGTGTTTCCATTATACAGAGAATGCCTGTGAGAAGCAGAGCAGCGGCGATCTGAATAGCACTTGTTGCACAACTCTGTAGATGACAGCCCACAGCGGGTTAAATAACCCCTACTGCAGACCATGGATTATCAGAGTGGGTTATTTTGGCCAAATAAGCCATCATGGGTTAAAAAATTCCCGACAGATGACATGATAAGCCACAATGAGTTAAATAACAAGACAGAAGCTGAATAACCCATCGTAACATCTGAACAATGTCACTGGCTCTCAGCTTAAGCTACCTCATAGGATTGTTGTGAGGATAAAAGGTGGGATATAAATGAACAATAAATAAATAAATAAATAAATAAGAAAGACAGACACTATGACTGGGTTAGAAATGTCCATTTTGCAGCATGTCAGTACAGTTAGGGAGAGACATCCATTTGACTAGTGCTATAAAGTGGAGGAGGAATAATGGAATAATGGGACACGGAATAATGGGCTCAAGTTACAGGAAGCCAGATTCCAGCTGAACATCAGGAAAAACTTTCTGACTATTAGAGCAATATGACAATGGAACCAATGACCTAGGGAGGTGGTGGCCTCTCCCACACGGAAGGCATTCAAGATGAGGCTGGACAGCCATCTGTCAGGGATGCTCTGACTTGGATTCCTGCATTGAGCAGCGGGTTGGACTCGATGGCCTTGTAGGCCCCTTCCAACCCTACTATTCTATGATTCTATGAATGAAAAATCAAGATCCGTGTCATCTTACATCTTGCAGGATCTCACAGGAGGGTCTAAGATCACATGTGGTGTTGAAAGATGGATAGTGGACTGCAAAAGTTCATTTCATACTATATAAGACACAATTGGCCTCTCCTACTGACTTTCCAACTGTGATGTATTCATAATACATATATTACGTATTTTCTTTCATTTTATTTAGAACAATGTATATACTGCTTTATCAATGCAAATTCTCAAAGATATGTATGAAACCATAAAAACATGCCAGGACTTTGGCAAGTTTATATCGTCTCCATGTGTCACCCAGTGCCATTGGACCTTATCTGTTTGTTGTTGTTGTTGTTTAAAATAATCATGTATAATCAAGTAAGGAGATGACCTGTTTCTCCAGAATATATTTTCTGATCTGCATGTTAACACAGCAAAGTAAAGAAAACAAAACAGTCAGATTATTATGAGAAACATAAACCTTCAGCAAGTACAAGATAGAAGCTGAATAATTTATATTAGATCTTAACACCAAATGGCTATTTTGTATGTTGCATGAGTTATTGGGAACAAAACGTAGCTATCCATACAAGCATGTCTAGAGCCATTCTCACAGAGTTCTAAAAATAGCATTAGAAGATTATTTGTTATTTAAGACAAAAGCAAAAAAAGGGCCCTTTTGACCAATTCTCCAATAAATATCCAGATATTACACCCATAAAAGGTATTAATGATTAAGGGAGCAATCCTATGGCCGCTAGTCAGTGGCTAGATAGCCATAGGATATGTGGTCTTCAGGGAACCAACCTTGGAGACTGTCCTCTGAGGTCGGTTCCTAGAGAACTGACCTTCCCTCCTTCCACACTGCCTTGCAGGCAGCGCAGAACAGCCTTGCACTTTGCGTTTGGAAGAGGAGCACAGAGCAGCCAAAACGGGGCATTCCGGGAGGGCGTTCTGGGCGAGGGAAGGTGGAAATGCCAGTACAACACATCCTATGTGTCGTCCGGCAGCCTCCTCCCTCACTCTACCTTCCCACGGCTAGACAGCCAAAATCGGCTGTCCAGCTGCAAATGCAGGGCAGGAGAAGCACGGAGGGAACGATCCCCTCCATGCTTCTCCTACCCTGCATTGGATAGGCGGTTGCCTCCGAGTTCGGAGGCGGCTGTCTATCCCCATAGGATTGCACTCTAAAAGCACTTTTGGGAGGTATATCACATGAAGTATAGCTACCGTAGCAAGAAGATGTCTTTATAAGTGCAACAACACATTAAGCAACTTGCAACAATCTTCTACATCCCATAAACTGTCATGTTCCCCACAGTATGGCACGTCTTAGTTTTATCATGCTGTGAACCACCCAGAGAGCTTTGACTATTGGGCAATACCGAAATGTAAGGAATGAACGAATGAATGTCGAGGTTATGGGCCAGCTACATCACTACATCTTATCATGCAATGTTTCTGCTCAGAGGTAGGGATGTACGAAAGTCACTTACCTTTTCGCAGCCTGGCTTCGCGGTGGGGGGGAGGCGCTTTGCTTCTCCACCCGAAGTTCAGGCGAGGGAGGGGAGGCGTCCCGCCTCGTCCGGCCAAAATTCAGGCCGGGGGGGAGGCGCCCTGCCTCGCCCGGGCGAAATTCAGGACGGGGAGAAGCGCCCCGTCTCCCTGGCCACGAAACAAAAAGTAAAAAAAAAAAGACCCCGTGATAGGCTACGTGACGATTTACGTAGCCTATCACGGCTAGATTTCCAAAGTCAGCCATGATAGGCTATGTAAATTGTCACATAGCCTATCACGGGTGACTTTGAAAAAAAAAAAAAGCGTGTACGCAAATGGCGGCACCCATGGGGCGCCGCCATTTGCATTCCTTATTTTGGCACGTCTAGTCTACATAAAGATTTACGTAGACTACGGCGAAAATAAGGGCAACGCAAATAGCGTGCCCTTATTTTCGCCGTAGTCTACGTAAATCTTTACGTAGACTAGACGTGCCAAAATAAGGAACGCAAATGGTGGCGCCCCATGGGCGCCGCCATTTGCGTATGCGCTTTTTTTTTTTCCAAAGTCACCCGTGATAGCCTACGTGACGATTTACGTAGCCTATCATGGCTGACTTTGGAAATCTAGCCATGATAGGCTATGTAAATCGTCACGTAGCCTATCACGGGGTCTTTTTTTTTTTTTTTACTTTAGTTTTTTTTTTTGCAATGGCGGCGGTGGCAGCCGGTCGGGAGACCGGCCGCCGCCTCCGACCGCACCGAACCACCGCCAAACCGCCGCCGGGACCCGCTGCCGAGAGGGAGATTCACCGAAGTTAAGTCCCGTCCCGGGGGGGGCGGGGGGCCGGCGGAGAATTTCCCAACCAACTTCGGGGGGCCGAATGCATCGGCGCTTGGCCTCCCGAAGATTCGGGGAGAAATTCTCCGCCATCCCTACTCAGAGGCAGAATGACCACTTAGGAATGGCCACATAATTCTTTTTTTATACTTGCCTTACCTTTGGCGGCTGGTGGCAATACAGTCTAAGTCTTTTTAGGCAAATAAGTTTGCCTGTCCTGGTGGTACCATAACTGGTCCACTAGTTGCTACATCTGTCCCAAGTCCATTTAGCCTGATCACATGAACTGCTCTGTACACACAACAATCCACTGAATTGGGTTGTAAGAAAGAAGGTCATCAGTGTACAGGTTCAAGAAAGAATTGGGGCTGAAAGCCACACATAGTATAAGAAGAATGGAAGCAAATAGAACTCCATACCCAAGAACAACTGAATAGCAATGCAATCATGCACAGATAAACAGAAAGATAGCAAATAAAAATCCATAGCCAAGAACAACTGAATAGCAATACAATCATGCACAGATATGCATGAATGAAGATAACACTTCATGGAGGAGAAAAGGGTGAAGGGGAAAAGGATAAAGGAAAATCGCAATGGTACAGTAAGGAGCAATGGAAATATACAGATTTTTAAAAAATGACTATAAGTACTTCTTGCCTCCAGAAGCACACAGACTGATGGAGTGGTGATGCTTTTATTTGATGATTACTTCTCCTACAAATTTAAACTCCTCTAGATAGGCCCCAAACCAATGTCTCTTTTATGATATTTCACTCCTGATTCATATCCCATTATTTTTCCATTACAAACCGAGAAAGTCCTGAGCTCTGCAAAATTTGAAATCTTATTTGAAACTGTGGCTTATCTTAGGTTTTCAACAGCAAGCAGAAAATACAGAGATCTGCCTGGAACAGAAAGGAAGGGGGCTGGGGGGAGAAGCTCAGAAGAAAATGCAATAAAACTGAAACCACAAGGGGATTTGAATTCAATAACCCTGAAATACAAGCAAAGACTTTATCCAGAGATTTTGCTTAACATAAATGGGAATATACAGGTATTATTCTGGCACTGCAGAGAGCTCAGATGGAATAAAAGTGATATAATTACTATGAAGTAAAACAAAAAATATTAATTTTAAAAAAGATGAAAATAAGGGTTATGAAGTCCATGTGCCCTTTCACGGTCATATTAATAGAGGCTGAGACCAGTGTTTAGTGAGTAACTACCTCTAAGAAACATATGAATTCAAATTTCTTTGTAGACAGGTCTGTGAAAATAATTTTATGATTGCCTATAATAAGATCAGAATGGATGCAGACATTTGTAGACAATGAACAGTGTCCACTAATGAAATGGACAGTCAACAGTGTCTATGAAAACTTATGCCGGGATAAATTTGTTGGTCTTTAAGGTGCCACAAGTCTCTTTGTTGTGTTTGCCGCAACAGACTAACACAGCTAACCCTCTGGAAATTAGTACAGATTATATTAGTCTAATAATACTGAATCATTCTGGAGCTATGGATGTGCTTGCTAGAGTCCAGAAACGTTTGGTCACATTTCCAGATATCCTTTAGGCAACACACATCTCCACTGAGCATTTGTACAAGGCTGGAATGCAGGTCGATTCTACATTCATACCGTGGTGAGGCTAGGGGAGGGGGAGACATTTGTTCATTTATCATTTTAATGCAAATTTGTCTAATTCGTACTTCCCAAACCAAGATGCAACCAAAACACAGTTATACTTCGATATTTGTTTTTTTCTGGATTTTGAAATACAGCTCTTCACTCAAAAATGTATACAAAATGGTTAGGGGAAACTGCACACAAAAATGCATGCATGCATTTATTTATTACATATCTATATTGCCCCATAGCCAAAGCTCTCTAGGCAGTTTGCAGAAGTTAAAGCAATAAAATACAATATAAAAAGCTTAAAAGCCTTTTACATAAAAGCACACACACAAACACCATATAACTAAAACCAACTTTGAACAGTCATGTCATAACAAAAGGCATATCCAGGACTGAGTAAAACTCATCACGTGCTGCCAAATGCCTGGGAAAAGAGATAGGTCTTAATCTGGTGCAGAAAAGATAATAATGTTGGCGTCAGGCGGACCTCATTGGTGACCTCGTTCCACAGATGGGGGGCCACTACTGAGAAGGCCTGCTCCCTTGTTGCCACCTTCTGAGCTTCCCTTGGAAGAAGCACTTGGAGGAGGGCTGAATGTAGAGTATGGGTAGGTTCATTTCAGGAGAGGTGTGCTGTCAGGTATTGCAGTCCCAAGCTGTGTAGGGCTTTATAGGTTAAAACCAGCACCTTGAATTGAGCTCAGAAGCATATAGGCAGCCAGTGCAAGTGGGCCAGAGTTGGCCTTATATGTGCGGACCTTCTAGTCCCAGTTATCAATCTGGCCACTGCATTTTGCATGAGCTGCAGCTTCTGAACCATCTTCAAAGGCAGCCCCAAGTAAAATGCACTGCAGTAATCTAACCTGTAGGTTACCAGAGCATAGACAACTGAAGCCAGGTTATCCCTGTCCAGATAGGGGTGCAGCTGGGCCACCAACTGAAGTTGGTAGAAGGCACTCCATGCCACTGAGGCCACCTGAGCCTCAAGTGACAAAGATGTTTCCTGGAGGACCCCAAGCTATGGACCTGCTTCTTCAAGGGGAGCACAAGCCCATCCAGAACAGGTTGAACACCCCCCATCCAGTCAGCAGAACCACCCACCAACAGCATCTCAGTTGAGCGTCAGTTTATTAGCCCTCATCCAGTCCATTGTCACAGCCAGGCACTGATTCAGCACATCCACAGCCTCACCTGAAGAAGATGTAAGGGAGAAATAGAGCTGCATGTCATCAGCATACTGATGACACTGCACTCCAAAACTCTGGATGCCCACACTCAATGGTTTCATGTAGATGTTGAACAGTATGGGGGACAAAATTGCCCCCTGTAGAACCCCATATTGTAGAATCCACAGGGCCAAGCAATGTTCCCCAGGCACCACCTTCTGAAAATTATTCGGAATATTTGGAAAAATAACATACAAAAACACATTATATTAGGGAGAATTACTTGCAAAAATGAATGTATTAGGGAAAATATGCACAAAACATATGCACAAATGCATCTGAATTTTCATTTGGACTTTAAAAAAAATCACAAACTAATGTTGAAACAGAATGAAATGAACTTAAGTTTGGAAAAAAGAGAACAAAACCATAACTGATAGTTTCATCCATCCCTAGACAAGACACAGGTTTTATAAGCTTGGAAGATTATCAATGTGTGATTTTTTTTTTTTTTGAAATCTCATCAAATTCTGCCCGCCCAGTTTGCTTATGTGAATGTGTGAGTTCATCTTCATGAAACATGTTCACTTGTATCTGTACAATCTTGTGGTATCATCTTTGCTTGCCTTCATTAGTTTAAAAATTGTCTGCTTTTATCGCCAATTCAGATCTTCCCCAGAGAGAATCAAAAGTACTGAAACAACTAGAATACAATATCCTATATATAATGCAAACTCTAGCAAGATGTGCATGCATGAGACACCACCAGAAATGAAGTCCCCACAATTCATGAAGGCTAGGAAATATGTAAGTACCATCAGTCTGGAACACTCCTTATCATGAAACAGCAGAGCTGAAACAAATTGGTCTCAGAGAAAGCAACTGGTAGTACTGAACTCAAATTGAATCAGATCTAATGGGAGTCACCCATCTTTAGACATAATGCCCTTTTATGTAGTGTTATCATCAGACTGTATTTTATGTGCATTTCATTTCATCCATATAATTTGCCAGTGTGCAATGTACAAAATGAAGGCTACAGTGAAAGCAAAACATGTTCTAATCTGCATCTCCTTACTTTTTGCCACATATTTGGTCATATCTTTATTTATAAATGATAAACTTTTTTGAAGTGTAAGATTAATTAAGCAAGTACACTTCGCTCTGCCTCTGCTGATCTGCCCTCTGCCCCACCGGTCACATTGGCCACCAGCCACCACTGGTATACACTATAACCATGCATTTCTAGAAGATGAACGTCATCAAACAAGTAGAGTTATCTTGCCATTGAAGATCACCAGATGAGTCCAACACAGCTTCCTATCAGAAGTTTTTCCTTCCCAACTTTCCCATTCCCTTTGGATTTACCTCTTTTCCCACCCATGGCCTCACTCCCTACCCGTTGCCTCCTCTTGTTCTCTTTCCAATGTTAGCCACATCTACAGATGTGATTATTGGTACAAATAAAGTAGGTTCAAGCTAAAAGGTAGGTTGATGATTGCTAGCATCACCAGACCAGGCCTAAGTATCATCCTAAAGACATTTCAACCAGTCCTGAACTGTAATAACTTGTGATATTGGGACCTCAACTGCTACTATGCATGGCAGGATGAATTTGCCTATCACAGGATGATGTGTAGCATAAGCTGGTATGCAGAATTTTAGGCTTCACATGTATGAAATTAAATATGTGATGGTTTGCTATCATTTTGGGAGAGTCAAAGTAGTTTAAATAAAGCTAAACGTTGGCCTAAATAAATACACTGGAATAAAATAAATATTCTAAAAACGTACTCAATAATAAAATAAAAGTGCAATCCAAGTGTTCCCATTGCTTTGCATTTGGTCATTTGGGAGATGTCTCTGCAATTGTGAACAGAAAATAAAATCCCAGTTCCATCAGTTCCAAAACAATAAGTGGTCATATAAACCATTGCAGAAAAGGCACCAATGTTCTTTTTTTTAGTACTGCACCTGTATATTTAATTTCAAGGGCATGTAAAACTCCCTTTAATATTGGCATGCTGCCTTGTTAATGAACCCTGAGAAAACACCTGTCAGAAACAAGAAGAAATGAAGGGCATGATCCAGTTCAAAGGCAATTCATGTGTTTTACTGTTAACAGTGCTCCAGAGTTCATTCTGATTTCTAACAAAGCTCTGGTGCACCATTTCTTTTACTAACAAACCATCTGGAATTTTGCCACTTTGTGCCAATTTTCATCTTAAGGCCAAGGAGAACAATGCAAATAAGGTCCAACAGGATGGATTATCCAAAAAAGCCTGCAAACCTCAGTCATTCTACTTTAAAACCTGGAAACTTTGAACATTTTAATTCTTGATGTTTTCCATCTGCACATCACTATCAATATATTTGTATGTACAAAATGTACAATGATTCTGGATAATATAAAAGAGACCAAATGATGGCTTCTTCTCAAACATACGCACAAATCAAACACAGACAAAAATGTAAACGTAAAACCCCTGTCTCATTAACCTACTGGTGCTTTCTTCCAACTGTGTTCTGGGTGTCTGCTTCTTGAAAGACATATAAAAAATTGGGAAATAGCATGATTCAAGAGGATGTCGGTGTGGGCTAGTGGCAGAAATTCTTGAGTTTGAAGCACCTGAATGTGCCCTTTTTCAAAATGTTGATGCACATGTACCAATTGAAATCTGGTGCTCTTGTGACTTGCTGGACTGTGGCTTCTGAATATGATTACTGAGTGTGTGGAATGTGGATATATATTACACGAAGTTGCCACATCCCCAGTAGTCTCAGGGTGCTGCTGCCTTTGCAGAAGAAGGAATGAACTGGTCAGTTTTCCGTCCCTTGCTTGATCAAAGCACTACCTCAGCTGTCAGGAGTGCCCTAGCTGCCTCTTGCAGTCCCCTCCAATAGCCACCTCAGGACTCAGATGATGAGGATTCTTTCCAAGGCTTTAATCCTTTTACAACTTAATGACTCTTTCAGATGCTAATCACCAGCAACTAAGCAAGGAACAGCACTGGGGAAAGATAGCAGAGTAGCCTAAGCTCCAGGTAAGGCAGTTGGTCCCCGTTTGAAGGGGAACCATGGGAAGTCCCTGAACGTATGGGCTAGGGAGAGATCCTCCCTCTTTCCCTTGGGTCCTCGGGATGCGACCGTTGTTTGAGCGCCAAACGAGCGCAACGCCTCCTTTCCGCACCCTCCATCTGTCGTCGCTCCCTGCGTCTGCGCTGAGCGTCCAGCAAGCCCCCCTCCAGCGCTCTCTCACTGCCAGGGTCACTATCTATCCCAGGAATGCTGGCAGGAGGAATCTTTGCCAGCTGCTCTGCTTGTGAGAGATGAGCGAGCTCCTCTCCCACGGATTGCTCTTCTTCCTCAGAATCAGAACTGCTCTGGGGCTCTATGGGCTCAGTTTCCACCCTGACACCAGCTCTCCTGTCTGATTTTGCATTGAGCCAGTCCGGGGGCAGGAGCGGGGGGATTTACTAAGAAACAACAACCTTTCTTATTTCAAGTGTGTCTACATAGATGATGCTGTTCAGTCACCTCTGGCTGAGTTTCATCCTCCTCCAAATGAAGGAAAGCCTCTGACTTACCTGTTTCCATTTTCCCATCCTGTGCTGCAGGCCCATCGGGAATGACGCTCTTCACCTGGAGAAACTCATCGGGCTCATCGCCACCAATGATGGTAAATCCAAAGCCCATATTGCTTTTTTTAAGGGTCGTGCTGAGGAAAGTCCCCTTCAGTTGTGAGGCATCACGGGTGAAGAGCGGTTTTTCTACATCAGTCAACATAAAGAAAAACAAGCAATGTTTGGGTCATGCTGTAAAAACAGCAATGGCTGGACTCCCACAGTGCAGCAGAAGCGATAGCAGGCAACAGGGTGGCATGTTTGAAACTTACAAGCAAAATAAAAGTGCAAGCGTTCTCAGAGAAACAGAAGCATTAGTGAGTTATCTTCTATTTAAGGCAAAAACCAGGGAGGGAAGGATCAGCTTATCTAAGGTGGTATTTCCTTCTTAATGAAGTTAATTTGAAATCGGACTTTTGGGTATTAAAAAAGCTGTCCAAAGACTAAAAAAGCTGATACGTGGCAGTTAGCTACATTGTTCTTTTTTCCCCCTTCCAACTGTCGAAGTAGCTTCGTGAAATAACAGTACTAAATAGCTTTATACTTTACTTCTTCTTCCTTAGCCATTTGTTGGGGTGCATGTATGTGTAAGCACAGGTTGTGTGTCATCTCAACAAGCAGGATTTTAATATCTGACAGATAACATTTACAACCTGTGAGACAGCTCAGTGACCTAGACATTGGCTTTCAGTGTGATTCTTTGTGAAGTGTGATAAAGACCAGCAGGCAAGAGAAAAACCTTGCCTGACATCCAGTGCCTCTGTTCTGTGCTTTGTTGTGTGGGAAGGTATGGGAAAAGGTTGGTGATTTTTTGAAGGAAAAAAACAACTCAGCTCACTACTTTTTTTGTTTTGTTACAAAAGTGCAGCCTGGGTAAGTAGCAGCACTTGGACATACCATACAGCCTGTACACTCCAGCATTGTCCCGCCGACACTGAGACAGGTCACTCACACTGCGAGACCTCTGAGGAGCAGGGCGCGGGTGAACATGTTTGGGCCTAGGTAATGTTGATGAGGAGCTTTCTACTGTTATAAAGGAGAAGAAGGCTCATTCTTTGCCTACAAGCTTATGTAAATAATTTAATCTCTATACCCAATATAGACTGTTAACCACTTCCCCCCACCCCTTGCGTGCATTAACCTCTTCATCACCAATATATTTATCCTTTTAATTTCCCACCAAACAGGGCTATAAAGCCATTATTCTCAAAATGTGAGGTGCAGTTCCCTAAGGAGACAGAGGCAGTTCCAATGGGAAATACAAGTTCCTCTGACAACACACAGTCTCGATTGGGGGTATGTTCTTGGGCAAAAGCAATGAAACTTTAAGTGCTTGAGTGATTTGATTTGTTTGCTTATTTTCCCCTTTAACAATAGCAACTGTGAGAGGGGAATGAGGGGAAAGATCTTGGCATATCAGGAAGAGGGTTCACCCTTTCCCACTCATGCCACACTCATGACAAAAATTGTCCCCCTGAAGCTGTATGATCCCTAGAAGGGAAGTTTCCATTGGCATCAATAGAAGCTTCCCACCCTAGACTAATAGGTGGGGATTTTTGGCAGGACTGTAGTGAGGAGGGAAAGAATGACCCCCGCCCCCATGTCCCAGTCTCAGTTTCCTCATCTCCACCCCTTGTGGCTGCAATTCTTAAAGGGAAAAAAGAAGATATGTCTAATGCATTCACACATTTAATGCCATATCTCTTTTGGCTCTATAAACTGTACCAGGAGACAGACAATCAGCCGCAGCATATACTGCATATTGTGAATAGCTGTGTGCCTTACTTACTCGTTGAGGTTGACAGAATGGAGGATGAATGAGCCACTTCCTTGTTTTTCATTGGGTTCTTGCTACTTGGATGGTCCCTCCCTCCGGGGCTATAAAAATTGTCATGGCCCCAATACTACTATTGAGTAGAAACCCCAATATTGCTTTTCATTAGATCTTTCTGCTTCCATTCAGGAGAAAGAATCTGACCAGCTTGCTCTTTGTTTTGTCTTAAATAGGCTGGAGAATGCAGGACAATATTTTTCTTGACTTAGTTAGGTTTGCTATGACACAATTTGAGAACCTTTGTTTTCATATCTGGGGGGGGGGTAGGGCGGAATTGAATGTACCTTTCAATTTTATAATCACATATTAACAACATTGCTCTAAAATAATGGAAAACTTAATGGAATAGTTTTAATTTAAAATATGGTGCACTGACATGATACTGTACCTCGGAAACCTTGGGCCGGCATAGGCTTGGTTCCAAGTTCTGCGTTGGGCATGGTACGCTGTTGTAGCTTCCTTTTTGCTTCCAAAACAGGATTTTCAAATTGTGTCCTTCTATTTATGTGGCTGAAAGATAGAGAAATCAATTGTCAATCAAACCTGATCCTTTTCAAAAACCATATTTTGAATACGATCATAGTTAGCTCTCTATCCCAGGAGCAAGACTTCCAGGTTCAATCACTGGCATTTCTAGGTAGAGCTGCAAAATACTCCTGTCTGAAACCCAGGACGGCCATTGCTAATCAGTGCAGACAATGCTAAGCTATATGGATCAATAGTCAGTAAGGCAGCTTTCTATGTTCCTAAGGGGGACTGAAGGGAAGTTTTGCTGAGAAAGTCCACCATCAGTGTGGTGTATTGTTATCAGATATATTAACATTGTGATCCAGTTTAGTGCAGTAGATAGAGGGCTAGACTTGGACAAGGGAAATCCAAGGTCAAATGCTATGAAGTTCAATAGAAGATCATAAGCAAGTCACTACCTTCCAGCCTAAGCTACTTCATTGTGAGGCTTAAATGCCACCTCTGAGCTCCTTGGAAGAAGGGCAGGATGCAAATGGATAAATACTGCAAAAATGCAATGACCATGCTTCTCAACTGTTAGCATGTACAGTTATATGTGGCACTGCAGGATGCAGCAAACAGTGCAGCTTTTCCATCAGTATAAGGGAGTAAGAATTCTATTAGGTATGCAAGTACTGATCCTGGAAAAAGTAAGAGCATAATTAACATCTACATTAAATGGAAACTCCTATTCAGAATCCTAATAATTGTGGGCAATATACAATTTTTAAACATGTCATCCTATTGTTTGCCACGTTTGCTTGATATCCTTTACTTTGAAAGGACATGCAGACTTTTGCCAAAATCAGGCCACCGCCATTGTGTAGAACATAACGAATGCGCCTTATTATCACATCTTTAAGCATACACTTGTAAGGCTGTGATTCAATGAGAGAGGGGTTAGGTTCTGATAGGTACCTAGAGGGAAAACTAGAACACAGGCCAAGCAAAGCATCTGTTCAAGGTCTAAGGGCACAATCTCAAAAGGTAGGTGCTGTTGAAATCAATGGGATTTACTGTGTAATCTTAAACATGTTTACTTAATAAGAAGTGCCTTTGCACTCAGAAGGACTTAGGCTAGATCTGCACTATGGCTTTATAGTGGTATTGAAGTGCACTGAGAACTGTTGGGGCACGTTACACGTTCTATATACCTATGTATTTGCCAAGACCTGTAGAAGAGACGGAGATGAGAGGCTTGGAATTTCACAATGGCGTCTTGATTCACAACTAGCTCAAGAGGAGGGTGTCTATCGACCTGCTGGGATTGAACCCCTTTGTTAGGTCTTTTATGTGGAGACAGGGACCTTAAGCCTCCAGAATTTGAAGGAGCTCATCCTAGAGCTATTCATCATTCCCTGGTATGGCTGATTTATGGCAGGCACAACAAGTGGGGGTCATTAGAAAGCTCTGATATTCTATATACCACTATCATAGTATTCGTTCCCACTCTTTATTCCACATTATCCAAAATACTGCAACAAATGTCATTGTGTGTCCTACGAGGTATAAATGCACAAGAGAGATGTGGCGTTCCCACAACAGAATTGTAATGACATGACACAAAGTGTAGATCTGGCCCCAGTCTCCAGAAAGTGTCTTTAGGATTGCAGCCTTAAGGTTTACTTGTGTCCTTACATTCCATTGTGTTCAATTCACTTAGATCTGCATAATTTTGTCTGGGTTGTCTCCTAAGCCATAGGAAGAGTGACAGTTCATTAACAGCCAAGACAGTAAATCTATGAAACAAAATAGAGAGCCCACACAAATCTGAAAGTATGTGAGGGCCAGGAGGCCATGACATTGTACAAAGGTAGAGTACAGCAAACAGAACAGCCATTACATTTTCCTTTTTGCTGATTCCACTGAGTGCTGAAGCCAAACTGGAAATCACTCTTCATCAAGCACCCTCAAGGTTATCTGCTGATCTCGGCTTGCCTGGAAACGGTCCAATATTTCCATATCAGCAGTGGCACATTTATTTTTAAAAGTTTTTAAAAAGAGAGTCTGGAATCTGGGTCCTTTGGCCTTTCCCCCAATCCTAGAAATGCAAAGCATGGCTGTGGTTACATTGTGATGAGAGGAAGACACCATGCAATAATGGTCAGAACCATCCTTATTTTTCTTCTTATGGAATACTGGCAGTCAAATAAGTACCAGGACTCAAGGCCTGTGACTCTGCCTCTATGCAAGCCTTATGTCTGATGATCTACTTCATAATTTTAACAATGTGATATTACCCTTCTCATGGCCCTGCAATGATGATGTTATCAAATTTCAAAGGAGAGTTATCCATGGCTACTTTCAAGGTGTTGTGCCTTAGGTTTACACCTCTGGTTCTAACTTGGTCCTAGGCTTGTCTACCACAATTTCTGAGGCCCAGTTCATAACTGCCATTTACCTGCACAGAGTTCCTGGTCCCAGTTTTTTCCATCACGAATTCCTGGCCTAGATCATGTTTGTCCAGCTGTTGTCTACTCTTGAGAGTGAAATTGTGCTAACCATGTAGTGTGTAGCTGAGACTTGTCTTTTTCTTTAGTGCTGGGGTCTCCAACATAGTAGTGCCTGTGGGCACTAATGTCTCTTGGAGCCCACCAGGCTTCCTGTCGTTCCTGATTATTATTTTATTTAAGACATCATATTCATCATCATCATCTGGGACGCTGGCATGCTGCAAAGCAAAGTTCTGCCCTCCAGTGCCATTTTTATTTGGGTTCAAAATAGTGGTTTTCTGTTTTGGAGCTCAGACTTAACCTGTGTCTTGTACTTAGTTACTTTCTTTTAGCCTCACCAGTTTGCCTTCTGGGAAATAAGTGTTTTGCCCACTGACCCAAAGAAGTTAGGGACCCCTGCTTTAGTGTAAGTGCACTCGGTCTTGATTCATATGAGGGCCACCATGCTCTGGGAGGGAAGGATTAAACTCTCCCCATGTCTTTTCCTCAAAATCACTGCCCTGGGGGAGGTGGGGTAGAAAAAAGAAAAAAGCCCCGTTGACACCAATGGAGACGTCTTTCTTTTTTAAAACTGCCCCCAGGGGGAGGGAAATTTCAAGAAAAAATGGTGAGGGGGAAGGTTTAGCCCTCCCTCCCAGAATGCGGTGCTACTGATCTGAATTGGGGCCATTCATGCTTGCACTAGAGTAAAGAAAAAGACACGCTTCAGCTACACATGACACGATTAGTGCAATGTGTAGTTTGGCTCTGAACCCTTGACCCTAATCCCCTGCCTGAGGTACTGGTTACCTATCTCATCTTTCTGAGGGATCTCTATTGACTCTGGTTTTAGAACATAATTTAACCCTGTTAATTCATTTGTTGCTTGGGGTTGATCCTGTCTTGATCCCTCTGGAACATTTGGGACTATTATAACTGGAGTCAGGATAAATAATATTTGGGAGCTCCAATTAGTCCTTACAGTACAGAGCTTATTCTTTTGGGACAGATTTTGCGCACTCACGGCATGTGAGTGGTGGATTCACACTGCTGCTGCTGCTGTAATCAAACGTGTTCGGCAGATTCTCTGTTTTCCTTCTGGCACATTATGCTGCTGGGCTACCTTAGTGGGATGCTTTGCAGCAATTTGCTCAAAGGCACCTTTCTGCAGTGTACATGCTCTCTATTTATAGCACACTGTGGCCTGAATCTCGTAGGTTGATCATGATGGGGGCTACCCTTTTGATACAGGGGCTGGGCTGGACAACTTTAAAATATTCCAACTCCATGATTAACGAAGGATGAGAAAGGCATGTAGAGTGGAGGCAGGTAGCAGGAAGACAAAGATGAGGAGCCAAGGAGAAGCATAAGAAGCCATGCAGAAGACTGAGGTCTCATTTGTACAAACAATGACAGTTGTGCATAGGGTCTGTCTGGTTTATGAGCCTTCACTAAATACTTCCAGGTGGTATTTCTAAGCTAATATTTGCAGCCATGAAAGCTAGAAAAGTGTTTTCTTTAAAATGAACATGTAGTGTCTGGCATGTCAAAGTTTTCATCAATGGACAGATCCTACACCGGTGGATCTGCAGATCCTAACATTTTTAAAGTGATATTTTCATATATTATTATCCTTATGAATATTCCTCATGCTTTCCTTTCAGGAACGAATCAGAGAACTGTTCCAGTGGAGGGACCCTAGCTCAATGGTTAAAAACATGGTTTTGCATGCAAATGTCACCAGCTCAATACTCAGCATCTGCATTCAGGATCAGGTGGAAGATCACACAGGGAAGTCTTTGACTCTGCCAGAGTAGTCAATACTGGGGCTAGATGGACCAATGGCTTGACATAAGGCAGCTGCTTGTGTCCAGCTTATGTTTGGGGGCTGCTTTTTATTTTTTTTATTTAAAAAAAGAAAAACACAACACAACAACATAAACACACAATACACATACACTAAAATATCTCTTAAGATTGTAAGATATCTACCTTTGGCTCCCCTTACACAACAAATGCTTATTATTATTATTCTCTAGTTCTTGTCTTAGTTGTATATCATACATTGAGTTCACAGACATTATCTCCTTTCTCCTAATTTTAACAACAACAGAAAAAAGAGAATCAACCATCTCAAAGTTCAGAATCCATATCCATAGATACCATTTTTCTCTGTTTCTTGTACAAATTCTATAAAAGGTCTCCAATCTAACATAAATTTAGTTGTTGACCCTTCTTTAATTATAATAGTAAGTTTTGCCATCTCTGCCAGCTCCATCATTTTCATGATCCACTTGCTCACAGTTGGTATTGTTTCATTCTTCCACTTTTGTGCATACAATAACCTTGCAGCTGTTGTCATGTAGAGGAAGAGGGGCCATTTGGGGGCTGCTTTACATGAACCTGTCAGCTCATGGCAGGTATGGGTTCCAATGAGCCTGCACTGATCTCCAACGTTCTGGTCTCCAGGATAACCCAGCTACTGAATTCTGCCCAGATCAGCTTTCGGCACACTGGTGCCAAAGCGTAAACATCGAGGTGTGTAATGGTGTACCAAAACCCAAACCAGACTGCTGACAGGGCATGGCAATCTCATGTCCTTCACTGCCTCACTGTGGACTGACATGGCTGAAAATCACTGCAGGAAGACTGCAAACAGTGATGGCCACACATTCAGGGAGTTGTGTGAACTGGCCCATGGAAAGAGAAAGGTGTTTTCAGAAGGAGAGGAGAGCATATTTTCCCCAGTGACTAAATTTGCCATGCAAAGGTTTGCAATTGAACTTTTTATGATTTATCCATTTTTATGACATAATTAAGACACTATATTATAATGGGATATTGTCTCCTTAAAAACGAAGTCATCTGTTAAACACCAGTAATAAAAGAATGTGTAACACTGTCACTTTTTATAATGAAAAATGGGAAGCAATTTTCACTTCAAACCTATTGAGCTTAGACAGCAGATTAAAACACAGATCTTTATGCTGACTATAAAACTCTTTATGAACATGGTACTGCTGCACTTTTAATACCATTGGGGGTTTGCCATATTATTACAGATCTTGATTAGAACTCCCTTACTCCTTTTATTAAAAAAATTATAAATGCTGTAATATGTAGCAGTACTTTTCTCAACATTAAAAAAATGCAGGGGAATGATGTATAAGCATAGATGTTAACTCTCAGGAAGACAAATCTTTCCAGGTCCAAAGTTTCTCAGACCCTTTGAACTCAGTTGCTCCCGCTTGTAAACTTTACCTCCTGAGCCCTCTAACCAGCCTCCCGTCCCTGGGAGGGCCGAGGGCAGCAGAAAGTAGATCGCCAGATTTTTTGGGACTTCAACTCCCAGCATTCTTGACCACTGGCTGTGCTGGCAGGGGCCTCTGGGAGTTGAAATCCAAAGCACCTGCAGATTTACTTTCTGCCCACCCCTGCTCTAACCCACCAGGAGCCAGTGTGAATATTGGGCAGGTGAATACACAAAACCCTTGCACACATCCTCATGTGTCATGCCCTGACTGGAGGAGTCCTCCTCAGAGGAGGAGCTACAGGCCCCAGAAGCCCAGGGTACCCCGACCACAGGAGCTTGAGCCCTCAAGAGAGGTGGTTGCAGGGCCATCCCTGCCAGGGCAAAAGGACTCTGCCCCGAGGCAGAGGCTGACCCACCCCTGATCCCCGGGAGTGTCGTTGCTTCAGGAGTTGGGCTCTGGAAAGGGAGCTCCGATTACTGCAGCTGGGCTATGGGCTTAAAAGCCTCCACTGGAAACCCAGCCTGTGCGTCCTGAATTGTGCCCTGTGACTGATGCTCTGTTTCCTGACCTTTTGGGCTGCTCAACGACCCTGCTTCTGGCCTGCGTAAGGTACCTGACTGCTTTACTGTGTTTGACCTCTTGCTTGTTACCTTGACTACCCCTGCTGCTGCCTGATCCTCATTGCATGTCTGCCTGCCCGTGTTCTGACCTCTGCCTGGATTTTGACCACTCCTGCCTTAGCCTAAACCTCCTTGGACTAAACCTATGTGCTTGACCATTTGCTTGCCAACTTTACTATTCTATTGCACCGCTGTTATAGGTGTAAGAACCTGTGGACTGAGGTAATCATTCAGTGCTGGCATTAGAAGAGGACTAGGAGAGGGCTTCTTTCTAGAACTAGGGAACGGGGCTTCCTCCTAAAAACTGGGCTCCTAAAACAGCCAGGGGGAGTGTGCGTGCGTGTGTGAATGTGTGCGGGGGAAGCCTCGGTGGGCAGACGCTCCCTTTTGTTCTCTGAAAGTTTCTCTAGTTAGCACAGTAGTTTGGGTGGCTGCAAGGCTAAAACAAGAGTTGTGATACGCTAGCTCTTTGCAATGCTTCAGACTCCTCTATCTGACAGTATCTTCACACAGATCTTCCATGTGTCCCCTACCACCCTCAGCCCCGGGATATTGCCAGTGGGGAATCTCCTGCCAATGCAAATAGCAACTTCAAAGGAGGGCTTTTCCTCAGGACAGCAGCAGTCAAGGGACAGGGTTAAATTCTCCCTCTGTGCCTGCTCTGATATTACTTATCAATCCCTGCCAACAGATGCAATCTCCATGTTTAATACCCCCTTCCCTGCACATTAGATTAAAAGACACGTTTAACAAAGGTTACCTGTTTAATGTTGTCAGGTTACCTCCTGGGTGGGTATGTGTGATGGAAGCTTTTAATCTTAAGGTGCCCAGTTTGCATATAATGAGAAGCCACCATGGGTGAATTTCCCCGCAGGGAATTTTGTTGGGGTAGCAGCCGCCATTTTGAATATTTGAGGCACAGTAGGGGCATGGTGGGAGCGTGCTGTAGCTTCTCATTATGTGCAAACCCGATGGGGGTGGTTTGTTGGGGTGCTTGACAAGCCACCCACAACCCTAAAACAGCCTATGGGTTCTGGGTGGCTTGTCAACCACCCCAACAAACCACCCTTACTGGGTTCATATGTAACGAGAAGCTATGGCACACTCCCAATGCACCCTGAATACTCAAAATGGCAGTTGTCACTATAACAAACGCCACAGGGAAATTCACCCATGGTGGCTTCTTCTTATGTGCAAACCAGGTCAGAGAGAGAGGGTGTGTGTGTCTTCCTTACCTTTCTGGCAGGGTTAAGAAGCCCAACGTCTCATCAGGACTTTCTTGTAGCACTTTTAGCTAACTCTAATACCTCAACCAAGTGCCTGCCCTCTTCAGCTGATCCCTCTTTCTCCCCATTTATAAGGAATACTGACATTGCTCTTTTTTCCCTTTCCAAAGTTGGCTCACCACTAGACCCCTGGATCCAGAATTCCTCTTCTCTTGGTGAACATAAGCAGTAGGCAGTTACCTCAAAAACCCCTTGACAAAGTCTCCTGGACCCTCCTCTTCCTCACTGCTCTGTCTATTCTCCATTACAGTGGCCACTGTTGTAGTTCCTTCTGCTGTTCCTGTTGCTGCTGCTTACTCCATCTGGGCTGGGGGACCTCTGGGCACCAGTCACCACAAACCACACCCACCCCAGCTGTACTTACTTCCAGCCACAGTGTGGAGTAGGGGCAGGGGCCCACCATGCCCAAACCGCCACAAATGCCAAGTGTAGTTTGGCCCTTAGACCAGGAAGTTGATTAGGTCTGAGCATGAAATTCCAGCCCCAGAAGCATATACCTCTCCTGGTATGAACCTACCCATATACTACAATCATCATCTGAGGCCCTCATCCAAGTGGCTCCTCTGAGGGAGGTTCAGAGGATGGCAACAAGGGAGAGGGCCTTCTTGGTGGTGGACCCCCAATTATGGAACACTCTCCCCAGTGAAGTCTCCCTGGTGCCAACGCTGTTATAAGACTTCCCTCTATACCGTGGCATTTGATAACATATGATAAGGTTTTTAATGGATCCTGGAATTTTTACTGATGATTGTTTAAACTAATTTTCTATCCTTGTATGTAAATGATTTTACATTATGTTATTGTGTTGATTTTCAGGGATTTAATCTTTGTGAACCACACAGAGAGCTTTGGCTCTTGGGCCATAGAGAAATGTAATATATGAAAGGAAAGGAAATATGCTGACTGGATTGTGTAACTGCAGTCATTGTGTGACAATGGTGATGATCTCTACATGCAGCGTTCTTTTAGCATGGCATACAGTCAAGTATTGCTCTGCTGCGCTAAAACCTGATCTGCCAGAATAGAGTTCAACACATGCTAGCATCTTCTAAAGGGCCGAGGTGAAACGGATGGGTGTTTTTAAACTTTTCATCATCCCCTCAAAAGCACCACCTCCCCTTTGGGCATTTTTTTCCACACGGGATAATACAGATAGAAGGCACTCCCTAACACAGATTCTGGGGGGCAGGGAGCATGCTCCCCAAAATACATTTTGGAAGCCTTCCTGCCCTGCCCTTCCCTAGGCCCCATCAACAGTGCTCCATTGTGAGCCTCTTTGCAACTCCAGTGGGCAGAAACGTCAGTACCATTCCCCCCACTGCAAATCAGCCATTTTCTTCTTATCAATAGCGATCTCATAGTCCAAAAGATTTGGTGATGTGATTACGTCACCAGGGGAAAATGACGTTAATTCAGAACAAGGGTGATGCTTCCTGAATAGGAATTCTTCCTCTAAGCTCCTTTTTCTCATGCTGAAAATGTGCACGAGGAAATGTTTGGTTCAGCTCTGAGTGATCCCAGGTTCTCTTCCGCACATCCTGGAGGGGATGGGACACAGGAATAATGTTTTCTGGCAGAAGCTGTGCAATGAAAGAGTTGTTGGATAGGCCTGTAAGGGGCTCGCTACAAATTACATACAGCAGAGGATGAGATGGCTAGATAGCATCACCGATGCAATGAATATGAACTTGAGCACACTCCAGGAGAGAGCGCAGGACAGGAAGGCCTGGCGTGCTATGGTCCATGGGGTCACGAAGAGTCGGACACGACTGAACGACTGAACAACAACAAATGAGTAACTGAGTTCTGATCCTGGTTTTTAAAATGACCCTTGCCCACCTAGGTCAGGAGAATTTAGGGTAAAGAGGCGGAGAAGGTCGGGGTGTTTAACCCTTTCTCCAGTCACCTGCTCTGCATGGAACAGGTCCTGGGTTCAATCCCTGGCATCTCCAGGTAGGGCTGGGAAAGTCTCTTATCTGAAATCCTGGAAAGTCATGTAGACAATACTAAGCTAGAAAGAGCAGTGGGTCTGACTCCATATAAGGCAGCTTTTCTATGTTACAAAAGTGTATCTGCTTAAATTATTTGGAGAGAAGAAATAGCAGGTAGGAAAGATTTAAGCACCCTCTTTCTGCCTTCCCATTTTCCACCGTAAGAGCTTTTCTATTTATCCTGAGGCCATGATTCCTCACTCACGATAGTTTGTGGATGCTTTACATGATGTTGCAATCCTCCAGGGCCTGTCCCATGCTTTGCAACCATTTCACAGGTTTTTTTCTAACGAAGAAAGTCTGGCATATCCATGAATGGTGGCATGAAACCCTAGTGTATTTGCGCAATTGCACTATTCCACATTGCCACCTAGTGGTTGTGTAACGGCACATACAGAAAGGCAGAGAAATAAAAACCCCATTAAAAAACATGTGTAAAGGATCCCTCAAAGAACCTGGAAGCAGAAGCCTCAATAAAGTGGCAGGTTAAAAGCTCCATGTAGAAAAGCCCTGAATTTCCCCTTCCCGAAGTATCTGTTCATAAAAAATAAAATAAAATCAGCATAGCAGCTCTTTGCATGTAGTTAGCCCCAGTGTCAGAAACAATTAAGCAGTGGATAAGCTTTTACGACAAAATAAATTTGACAGCAAAATTGGAAGCAGCTAATGGAAACAAAACTGCTTTTAACAAGTCTGATATGCTGATGGAGAAGAATGAGGATAAAAGGATCTGATCTCATGAGGAGAGTAGGTAATGATTTACCTAGCAGGGCTCTCATTTTTCCAAGTAGCAATGTTAAAGTTAATTAAAGCACAGGGTATTTTAGTCAGGTTTTTTTTTGGAATTCACTATACTACAGGAACATTCTAGGCCCTTTGAACATTGCTTCCTGGAACTAAAGATGCCTTTTGACTTTTATTTTCATGTCCATTTATGGTTTTGCTTTTCTTGACTAGATAAGGCATGAAAGGCATATATGAATAGGTTAAAAATACAGTTAAGCTAGTACAAAGTGCAAAATAATCCATAAAATAAGCTTGTGGTAGCTTCAATATTCAGTATTTTAGGCTGTGGAGGCTGGTGGCTCCGATGTCAGTGGGGTGGTGAATCCACACCAGGTTTCAGTCAGAACTCTAAAGGAGCTCTCCAACCTTGGATAGCTCCTTTAGGGTTCTGACTGAAACCCGGAACAGATTCGCCACCCCACTGACATCTGAGCCACCAGCCTCACTGATTTCAGGCACCTAGTTTTGTATCTTTTATGCTAGCAGACTCACATTCTAGTAAATGGTCCCAAATAATTTTACATAAAATTAGCTCAATTGGTATTTCGTTTGAATCCTTTCTAATGCTTGAGCAACAACAAGTCTCCAAACTTCTGATCCAGAGAGTATATGATATTGAAAGACAGGATCTGTGCTGTCTTGCTAACAGAATTTGTTCTCCAATGGCCCATGGGATTCTGCCCTGTCATGGTACCTCACCTTCTTATCCAACATTTCTTAGGAATATACAAGCTCGTACAGCATTTATACTCGCATGACTAAATGTTCTACCAATGGTAGTGCTCCAGGGCAGATTCTGAAAATTCCACTTCAGAACAGATTGTATCCATGCAAAGCAGGAGTCCATGAAACTTTGACACATGTACTTTTATATTGTAATTTTTATTCTGATTTGAGATGTCACATAATGTATCCTCTTCTGACCAACATCCCAGGGAACCTACATGAAAGATTGGTTATCAACTGTCTCTCGGATAAGATCCCACGTCACTGGACAGGTAGCTAATTTCTTTCTAATCGCCATGAGAACAAGAGCCAAGTTGTTTGACTGTATTCAGGAGCAATCCTATGGCCGCTAGTCAGTGGCTAGACGGCCATAGGATACGTCGGTTTCCGGGAACTGACTTTGGAGCCCGGGCTCCAAAGTCAGTTCCCTGAGAACCGACCTTGGAGCCCGGGCTCCAAAGTCAGTTCCCTGAGAACTGACCTTGGAGCCCGGGCTCCAAAGTCAGTTCCCTGAGAACCGACCTTGGAGCCCGGGCTCCAAAGTCAGTTCCCTGAGAACCGACCTTGGAGCCCGGGCTCCAAAGTCAGTTCCCTGAGAACTGACCTTGGAGCCCGGGCTCCAAAGTCAGTTCCCTGAGAACCGACCTTGGAGCCCGGGCTCCAAAGTCAGTTCCCTGAGAACCGACCTTGGAGCCCGGGCTCCAAAGTCAGTTCCCTGAGAACCGACCTTGGAGCCCGGGCTCCAAAGTCAGTTCCCTGAGAACCGACCTTGGAGCCCGGGCTCCAAAGTCAGTTCCCTGAGAACCGACCTTCCCCCCTTCCGCACTGCCTCGCAGGCAGCTCGGAAAGGCCCCATGCTCCATGCTCAGAAGAGGAGCGCGAAGCGGTGGAAACAGGGTGTTCTGGGGGGCGTTCTGGTGCGGTGAAGGTGGAAATTCTGGTACAACACATCCACCGTGTTGTCTGGCAGCTGCTTTCCCTGCTCTACCTTCCCGCGGCTAGACAGCCGAAATCAGCTGTCTAGCTGCAAACACAGGGCGGCTGAAGCGCGGAGGGGACGATCCCCTCCGCTCTTCTCCTGCCTTGCATTGGATAGGTAGTCGCCTCTGAGTTTGGAGGCAGCTGCCTATCCTGGTAGGATTGCTCCCTCCCTCCCTCCATTTATTTATTTATTTACATGTTTATATACTGCTCCACATCAGAAGATTTTGGAGCAGTGAACAAGCAAAGATAAAAGAATAAAACACCAGGTTAAAAGTTAAAACATTTTTAAAAGGACAAATTCCAATAAGATCGAATTTAATAAACTGTGGCTGGTCACACAAGGAAGACCTCTTGAAATAACAAGGTTTTCAGGAGGTGCTGGAAGGAACATAATGTTGGTGCCTACCTGACCTCCAAAGGCAGGGAATTCCACAACTTCCATAGTTAAGTTGAAATTGTAGCCTATGCCCTGATATTTGTATACTTGTCTGTGTATTTTAACTTGAACAGGTCTAAAGGACTGTAATAAAGAGCATTTTATTTGATTTCAGGCACTTCTGATTTTCTTTCATGTAGGACTTCTAATCTGCAGTGTTTATAGCTGCCATTGTGTTTCCCTTCACAGCACACTTGTAAGGAAGGTCACTACAATGGACATTTTCAAATGTGGGAAACTAAGGCTGAGAGGTTATGCTTTCTCAAGGCCAATATAACGTAGTAGCTAACAGACAGGACTATTATGTGACTTGGATAGGTAGGCAGGTGACCTACAGGAACCTCACATAACGCAGTGAGCTATCCTACAGAAACATCATTGTACAGGATTTGAGTGGACAAAGAGCAAGACTACATAAGAGGTTTAAAAGGATACATTTTGCTGTGAAATCTATCTTGGGTCAGGGAGGAGTCCCAAACCTGAATGCTGGCCTTAAGCCTTGATCTCGATGAAGAGGGGGACACCAGTGATATAACTGTGCTCCCATTAGGAAGCCCTTTGCCACAAAGAGGCCAACTAATCTATTAATATGTTCAGTTTATCAACTGTTCTCCCTCCAATGAGCAACAGTTGCAAAACTGCTCCAGGAATTATGGTGTGGTTGTGTTGGTGACATCACAACTGCTAGCCAGTCGGTGCTGTTCACACCTACCTTTTCACCCTTTGCAATCCTGTGCATGCACCATTACTAGGGAGCAAATCCCACTAACACTAGTAGGACTTGCTTCTGAGTAGATACACAAAGGATTCCACTGTCAGTCTGTGACGCTCTGAAAAGCTACAAAATGTCCCCCTGCCCCCAGTTATTAACTCATGGGAGAAAAAGGTATATTTCGATTTAATTGGGTGAGAACACTTCTAAACCTGTGTTCCATGTTCTACAAATGCTATACCTGTCTTCACCCTAAGACAGACACTCTTGTGATATGTGTTTGAGATTTTCTGTCAAAGCCCTCTTCTACTTAGATTTCTCCCTTATGATAATTTGTTTCCAGACAGTGTCATTTTATTATACTTCCTATATAGACTCCCAAATTTCTTGTGTGTGTGACTACATAAAGGGTATGAAATGGAGGATCGCCTTGTATTTCGTTCTCTTTTATTGCTTGCAGATTTGAAATACAGACTCACTGAGGTAAGATAATTAATTTTCTCTATTTATGGAAGCAATTTATCATTACTCCCTATTTGCACACAGAGCATGCTTGATGGCACATACACATAAATCTTTCTAAAAACATGAATGCTGTTAGGAAAATATTAAAAGCATCATTTTCCACTGTAATTGCCATGGGAAGGAGTGTATAAAAATTTCAGCTCACATGAAATTTAAACTCTTGCACTTCTCAGCAAGGTAAAACAAATCTAAAGTGGAATCAGATACAGTAAAAGGTTATATTTTATTCTTCTCCTTTGCAGGCATTAGCCGGATTATGAACAACTGAGAAATTTATTTAGGGCACAATCCTATGGCTGCTAGACAGCGGCTAGATGGCCATAGGATTGTTCGGTTCCCAGAAAACTGCCTCCTCACCCCTGCCGCCTTAGAGGTAGCACGGATTGTCTTCAAGCTCTGTGCTTGGAAAAGAAGCATGGAGCGGGGCAAAAGGGGGTGTTCCCAGGGACGGGGGGCGGCGGGGAGTGTGGAAGTGCTGGTATGACGCTTCCTATGCATTGTCTGGCCTCCCACCCCACTCTGAAGTCCTATGGCTAGACATGTTTAGCCACGAATGTAGGGCAGCGGGAGCGAGGAGGAGAAGATCTCCTTGGGGATAGGCGGTCACATTGGATAGGTGGTCACCTCCGAGTTTGGGATTGGCCACCTATCCACATAGGATTGCTCCCTTAACCAAGGAGAAACCGGAGGAGGAGAAACAGGACTGAATGGAACAGGAGCTTACAAGGGCATTTGTTATCACATCCCATTATTGGGCAAACATGTTTTTTCCTAATACATGAGATTATATTCAGGGCTTTTTAAAAGGAGAATGTGGAACTGCACAGTGGCATGTGTTAAATTTAGATTTGGTCATATTTAGAGTTGATGAATTGAAATTTTATTTATTTATTAAATTTCTTAATCACCCATCTGGCCAGTCACCTGGCCACTCTGGGCAATGTATAACAGTACAAACAGTTTAAAACAGTAAAATCACACATTAAAACATTGTATTTCTAAAAATACCCTAACCCACCCCAAATGCCTGCCTGAACAATCACGTTTCAATGCGTGGCAGAAGCTCATTAAAGAGGGGGCATGGTGGAGTTCCCTAGGGAGGGAGTTCCATAGAGTGGGGGCCACCACAGAGAAGGCCCGGTCCCTTGTCCTCACCAGCGTAGCTGTCCTGGCTGATGGGACAGAGAGAAGGCCATCTGAGGCTGATCTTGCTGAGCGGCCCATCTGGTGTTGCTGGAAGTGCTCCTTGAGATAGGCTGGGCCAGAACCATATAGGGTTTTGAAAGTCAAAACCAACACTTTGAATTTGGCCCAGAAAACAACTGGTAGCCAGTGCAACTCCTTCAGAGCCGGACTGATGTGATCACGCTGGTGGCTGCCTTTAATCAGGTGAGCCGCCGCGTTCTGTACCAGCTGCAGCTTCTGAACTGTCTTCAAGGGTAACCCCATGTAGAGCACATTACAGTAGTCTAGATGAGAGGAGACCAGGGCATGTACCACCAATGGGAGCAGATGGTCGGGAAGGAAGGGGCGCAGCTGCTGTATCAGATGCAGTTGGCACAGCGCTGTCTGGCTCACAGCTGACACCTGAGCTTCCATGGACAGCTGGGAGTCTAAAATGACCCCCACGCTGCAGAACTGGTCTTTCAAGGGTAGCCGTACCCCATTCAACACCAGGTCAACATCCCCCAACCTCCTCTTGTCTCCCACCAAAAGTACCTCGGTCTTGTCAGGGTTCAGCTTCAGCTTATTCCTCCCCATCCAGCCACTCACCGTCTCCAGACATTTGGACAGGGATTCTACGGCCAACCTTGGTGAAGATTTAAATGAGAGGTAGAGCTGCGTGTCATCCACATATTGATGACACCGCACCCCAAACCTCCTGATGATAGCCCCCAGTGGCTTCATGTAGATGTTAAATAGCATCGGGGAGAGGATGAAACCCTGTGGCACCTCACAAGTGAGCGGTCACGGGTCTGAAACCTCCTCTCCCAGTGCTACCCTCCAGTACCTGCTGGAAAGGAAGGACTAGAACCACCGTAACACGATGTCTCCAATGCCCAACTCCTCCAGGCGGTCCAGGAGGATACCATGGTCAACGGTATCAAAAGCCGCTGAGAGGTCAAGGAGAACAAGGAAGGAGCATTCACATCCATCCGAAGTCCTCCTGATATCATCCACCAAGGCAACCAAGGCCGTTTCTGTCCCATGCCCATGCCTGAAACCCGATTGAAATTGATCTAGATAATAGGCTTCTTCCAAGTGTGCCTTCAACTGCATCGCCACTGCCCGTTCAATCACCTTGCCCCCAAATGGCAGATTTGAGACTCGGCGAAAGTTGTTCAAGACTTGGGGATCCAAGGAGGGCTTCTTTAAGATTGGTCTTATCACTGCCTCCTTGAGGACTGATGGCATCAGTGGTAGTGAGGTTAGTCATGACTAATTTAAGTCCCATTGATTTCATTGGGCCTACTCTAAGTACGACTAAGTATAGAAGAAACCCATTGTGATTGCACCACAACAGACCTACGTTATTTTTGTTCTTTGTGCACACACATTTCATTGCCTAGAGTCACATTCCATTTCATTTAGAAACCTACAAAGAATTGGGGCGGGGGGATCTTCAGAACTGGGAATTTGACAGCACTAATGCAGGACAGTATTATATTCAGCCTTCACACAAGAGTCAACAAAGAGTTAAAAGATGGTCAGGCCCAAACAAGAGGTTTTAGATCATATGGGGAGGAGGGGCCTGTTAATATCCAATTCCAGCATCCAAATCCAATATTCAAAACTATTCACTTCTTGTTAAATGGAAGATTATGGGCTTTGTCTTTTAAAGGTTTTTTAAAAAGTGAATTAAGTGTTGTGTGGTCTAGGGCATGGCTTAACATCATATTTAAGGAAACGGAGAGAATGTTTCCATCAGTAGAGTCTGGTGGCTCCGATTTCAGTGGGGCTGTGAATCCATTCTGGGTTTCAGTTAGAACCAGCCAGAACTCTAAAGGAGATATCCAAGGTGCTGATCTACATCCCAAAACTAGATTCAGCACCTTGGACAACTCCTTTAGACTTCTGGCTGGTTCTGACTGAAACCCAGAGCGAATTCACTGCCCCCTTGACATCGGCGCTACCAGCCTCCACCGGTGTCCCTCTAGAGTGAAGAGTAATCTTGGGAGAGATAATTCCTACTTTCCAGATGCCGCTTTTGAAGTGAATATGTGGCTGCCTTCTCACTAGAATGATAAATCTAGATATAAGATATTTATTTCCACAAAGCTGAATAACTTTGCCCCTGAATGTTCTCTTGTATTTGCTGGAATCTATAAATAGCTTCAAAAAGCCTGTTTTCAATGGGGACCAAACAGGTTGCTGTGCTGTGCTGATACTTTCAGGCACAGATATTTCATGTCCCAATAAGGTCCCTGTTAAGAATGCCATATTCAATCTTTTCTGGCATCACTGCACCTTTCATAAAATTGAAACTTTTAACTTAAACTTCGCATAACTTGTCAGGAAAGAGGTCCCCGCATTCTGGAATGATTTCCTTCACCTTTGAAATATTGGAGAATATTCTGTGGAGAGCAGCAGTGGAGTTATTGGCAGGGGAAGGAGAAACAAGTATGCCTGATCAAGGTATGGAGCTCTAGAGGAGACTGGACTACTTAATTTACTTTTCATATTCACTTTTTGCATCAGCTAAAATGATACAAGTTTTGCATGACTTGAGTTTTTGAAATGTGCTAATGATTTTTTGGAACTGATGAATGCAGTATTCATTGGAAGGAGGAGACAGTCCTTCCAATATTCTGTGGCTTTGACAGGCAGCTATATCAGGTCACCTACTGGCTGCTATCAGCTTAGCTACCGCGATAAATGACCTTGGGAAAACCAGTTCCCTGAAGTGCCTGAATTCATTACAGCCCAATGCATTTCCTTCCTCAGGGGCATTTGGCAACCTGCAAAAGTAAGCTCCTTAGGGATCTAATTACAGAATCAAAAACTTTTTGATTCAGTAATGAAAGAGCTCCTTAATCTCCTTAGGTCTCTTATTAAAGAATCAAACCATTTTTGATTCTGTAATGAGAGAGCTAACGAGTTTCATTTTGCAGGTTGCCAAATGCCCCTGAGTCAGGAAAAGTGTTTTCTGAAACATGTTGGGCCTTAATAAATGCAGGCACTTCTGAGAACTGATTGTCCCCTGGTTGTTCACTGCATTGGTGCCTTTCTGTCATGCGTTTTTGTTTGTTTGTTTGTTAGCTACTGTGATGTCACAGGGGGCATCAGCTTTCAGCTAGGAAGGTGAGTTTGAAGGGGTTCCTAGGGCACTGTAGCATTGGAATTTTAAGATCCACGGATAACTTTTGTTACATGCATTAAGCCAAGGAATTATTGGCTTGGATACAATATTGCATGAGCAGATGTTTGCTGGCACAATGGGAAGTCTGCTTGCTCCATGAGACATGCCCATTCTCTCCTCTGCAGTGCCCTATGACTGTCCCCCGTCTGTTACAGAGGGTCCCCCAACCCAACAAGAGCAGATTTGGAGGGCATGCATGGGGCTGTAGGGGGGAGGGGAAATCCATTCAACTGGGGGAATGACTCCATTGGATCCAACCCACTTTCAACATGCTATGGGTTTTTGAATAAAACCTGAAGTAGAAATTGGTTGAATAGCTTCAGAGCTGTTCAGTGGAAATCTATTGTCCACAGACAGATAGCTGCTGCTTGTAGTCTGTGATGGGGCACAGAGCAAGTTGGATGGCGTATGTCACTTTCCCATGGGGATCCCAACTTCTCTGAATCTCACATTAGAAGTAGGCAGCTACCTTTTATTGGGCCTTCTATTTCCTCACACATTTCAAGGTGCAGAGGAAAAGCAGTGGGGCGCGCACCTTAAGCTGAAGCACTGCATGGAACATTAACAACAGTTTATGCAAGATTAATAGTCAATTAATAATGGACTTGGAAACTTACTCAACATAATAAGTGCCATAAATGGGATCATCAATTTTCTCCCAGCCATATGGTAGCTCTGAAAAACAAAGAGTAATGCCTCTCAGTCAATACAGCACAGGATGCCAAGGTTTCTAACAATAATGAAAGAGCATTGTTATCAAGCATGGCAACTGCATAACAAATATAATGCTCAAAACCAATGCCAAATTTTAGACATATTCCACGGCAGTTGCAAGTAGCTTTGGCATGTATTGATTTATTTATTTAAGCCATATACAGTTCTTATAAAAAAGTGGCAAGAACATGCAGGGTAATCGTCTAAAAAGAATACATTCTAGTTTCTCTTACTGTGCAGTTATCTCTGCCAGATATAGTAGCATATCATTGTGATATTATTGTCCAGGGAAATTAGGGAGGGTCTTTTCCACACAAGAAACTCTATTTGCGATAGATGACAAAGACTAAGAAAATTGATTATCTGCCACATAGATACTGTAAGAAACACATCACCATGATCCCTACAAGAACAGTATTCACAATTCAGTTTAAAGACAATGTTCTATGTTACTATACATTGTATTGTATTTTATTATTTTTATGTAATCTGCCCAGAGAAGCTTTGTTACTGGACAGATTAAAAATAAAATATAATAAATAAATAACATAAACAGAGCTACCGACAGCACAAGCTACTTACTGAAGGAGGATTACAATCACTGGGCTGAACCAGAGTATGCGGTTTTAAGAACTGCAGGTTTTCCTTTAGACAGCTATAATGATACCAGCCATAAAAACCTACAACTTTTCTATGTAATGAATTATGTATTGCTAAATCATTTATTTTTTAACTTAGCATCAACAGTAGGAGCACTAATTGCACGGGTTTCCTGTTAAACTTTTACAATCAGAAAAAGCCAGTGTATTATGCCTATTATTACACAAATTGCATGAAGGTAACTTTACTGTGAACTTATCAGCCCAAGTGGGGACTGTTTATTAGAAAACACGCCATCCACAACAGGCTAGGCACTCTGACGTCATTGCAAAGTAGTGCAACGGTGGAAGAGGGCAGTCAGGGATACTGGAGCCAAGGGAGTAAGTAGTTGAGTGGCAGAGCAGGTGCTTTGCGCACGATCCCTGGCACGGGCCAGTAGGGTTGGGGAAGACTCCTGTCTACAGTTCCGAAGAGCTGCTGCCAGTCAGTGGAGACAACACTGAAAGCTTCCTACCCAAGGCGGCCAGCTGTTAATCTGCTGTATCGCAGAACTGATATCTGAGCACCACACGAGGAGCGTTTGCTTTCCTGCTGCGTTTTGAGATGACTGATTGTGCTGATCGGACCTATGGAAACTTGACTTCACATGCTCAGATCCCGTTTAAACACACCCTCTTCATGAATGCAAGGATGAGGCGGGTGACAGGGCAAGAACGACCAGGAAGTGAGTGATAGTCAAGATCCAGCCCGACCCAGACCCTGGAGAGAACTATTCAAAGGAAGAGGGATGGGATTCTGCAACCCCACCCTCCTCCAGTCCCACCGGAGATCTGGAGGTGCCTGCAGCAGACCAAAGGCGGCCTGCAGAGCTCAGTTACAGATATGCCTCACTGCGCGCCCCCCCCATAACTCCTTTGACCCAATCCTAACTTAGCCCTGCCTTGATCTATAACTCTCCTTCCTCCCCCCGTCCACCCTGCCGCAGGTCCCCAGAGCAAAGGTGGCAGTCGATCTAGTAGGAAACTCAGAATTGCCAGAGGAGCTGCCAGAAGGCTCTCCCGCCAGGGCTCTACTCAGGAGGAGAGAGCTACACAGGAGAAAGAGTCTCCTGAGTAGGGGGAAAACAACTCAGCTGTGAGCAATGAACCAGGAGAGACACAGGAAGAGGAGGTGTACATAGAAAGCCTTCAGTCTCCTCTGGACCTTTGCTGGCTTAGCAGCAGCTCCCTTTTGAGCTCCTTGCTTATGGTGCAGGTCGCGGACAGTGATTCAGCTGGTTTTTCTACACTTTGCAAATAAGGAAGGCATTTCGGTTGCCGGCCAGTGAAAGCCCAACCTCCGACAGTGTGCTAGCCTCAGACATGTAGCGGGCACCTTTGAAAGTTCACCTTTGAACGTTTTTCTTCCCTAACGCAAGAACTAGAACTTAAAAAAAAAAAAAAACACCTCTGGAAAAAGCAGAAACTCAACTGTATGTTGCTAGTAAAGCAGTTCCACTGGACCCTGACTGTAATAAAAATTGTGGCATTCATGGCAACATTATGTCTTAGACATTACTTATTTAATCCTGGTAGCATTTCTGCCTCCATTCCCAAGGCAGGAGAATCATTTCAAACAAATTGAGAGCTCCCAGTTATATTCGGTGAGTGCACATTTTTATTTACGCCTTTAATTATCCATGAATGATTTAATACACGATATCACAGTATTGACAATATCACATTTCAGCAAATTTAGTCATTGAAATAATAAAAACAAGCCCTTAAGGGAAAAAACTCCCCTCCCGTATTTTTAACGGGATCATTATTCAAAATCTTGTGTAGATATGATAGTCAAAATGGGGTGGTGATGGTGGCATTTTGTGAACACTTTCTCCCCTGCAAAATGCATCCCCTCTGTCAAGAGATTTTTTGGAGGGGACTTCTTTTACAGGGTGAGAGCTACAGAAAGGAGGTGCACCA
This sequence comes from Heloderma suspectum, assembly GCF_057233095.1. Lineage (NCBI taxonomy): Eukaryota > Metazoa > Chordata > Lepidosauria > Squamata > Helodermatidae > Heloderma > Heloderma suspectum. The sequence goes on from NC_139464.1 coordinate 107,265,846, forward strand.
CTCTGCCAACATACATTTGGGCACCCCCAAATCTGGCATCCAGCCAGCGGCAGCCACACTCCATTGGGAGGACCTTCTTAACCCTGAATGGTTGCAGTTTTGTCACCTTTTTGTGTCTGAATGTTGCTTCTTCTTCCTAGCAACAGTGAAGTCCTTATATCGCCAATTCGATTGTGATAGATATGTGATTATGCCACTGGGACAAAAGGAAGCTTGTTTCTTTGTTTTAAAAAATGATAAATTGTGCTCTCATTGCAAAAAAGGATTTCAGGGCAATGTACATAAAATGCCCTAAACACCATTTTAGGTTTTTCAACCTTTTAAGGTTTTTCAACTTTTTAAAAGCAGTTTGAGATAGTGTCCCGCGGAGACTCCGTAGAACGCCACCAAGGTGACACTGGCTCTGACCGGAAGTCTGGAAACTCCCATTTTTTAATGTAAAAGTCTATAAAAATTTAATGAATTGGGAGTATAACGAAGGACCCACATTTTTAAAAGCATGGGTAGAATCGCTAACTATATTGCATCCATTCCAGTTGTGGGTTTGAAAAAGATTAAACTTTAGTATTACTGTTGTGGATCATAAGAAGCCATAGAAATTCTTCGTAAGGGTATGTTTTAATTTTATTTTCCCTATCCATGTTGCAAAATGTGAACTGTATTTAATTAAAATTCCATGCAGACCAGTAAAATGAGTTAGTAGAGCTCAGACTCTGGACCGGTAGCTGAAGGTTGCAAGATAAGGTTTGCACAGCACAGTTTTACCGCAGAGCTGGTGTTTGAAGACTTGTCTGCTATGTTTGCTTTAAGGCAACTTGTAATTAATTTTTTTCCTATCATTAAATGATGGCAACATTGCTGTCTCTACAATGAAATCAAAAGATTACAAAACGAGCACCGCTTTTATGTTTCGAAGAAAAGCAAGGTAGGCATTTTCCAAATGTGGAATGTAGGTGCTGCATTTTCTATCGTTTCTTTGATTTACTGCTGAGCATCAGAAAAATTGTGTATGCACGCACCCACAGAGGCCCACCCCTTCGAGCCAGAGTAGATTTTCAGGGAGGGACACCCAGTGTGGTGTAGTGATGTGTAAAGCTGACCCTACCATTAGGCAGAGTGAACTGGCTGCCTCAGGCAGGAGATGTGGGGTGTCATGAAAGGGCAGCAAACTGTTACTTTGTTATTATTGTACTTTTATTGCTAAGGATGGGGAGACGTTTTATGGGATTTCCTGCCTCATGTGCCAAAATAACTGGGCTGGCTTTAGGTACCATGCACCTTGAATTGGGTGTGTGTGTGCGGTGGTGGCGGTGGTGGCATTTGCTGCTGAGCTTCAGGCAGCAAATTGCCTTGGGCCAGCCCTGGTGGTGTGCCAGACTTTGACTGGGAATACCCAAGTTCAAATCCCCACTCAGCCATAAAGCTCACAGGGTCACCTAGAGATACTCTTTCAGCCTAAACTACCTCACAGGGTTGTTGTGTACATAAAATTGGAGGACAGAATCACATACACCGCCTTGAATTCCTGGGAAGAAAGGCAGGATGAATGTAATACATATGTGATACAAAATGACAAGCCAATGTAAATAACACTGAAGTGAAAGGGGTCTTCTTCTATGAGGTGCTTGTCTTCTTTCAGTGATATTGGTATATGAAATATATGCAATTGGCAAGAAGGACCTCAGCTTTTATTAAGGCTGAGAGGCACTAAATCCAGGCAGTTCTAACATTTTAACTCCATGGAATGGTTCACAGCCTCATCTGTAAAATGCTTATTGCGGACAGTGTCTCTGAGGATGAAGAAAGCATCTTCATTGTCTAATATGAACAGTTCTTCAGCTTCACATCTCTTCTCAGCTATGAGGCAAAAAACACATTGGGTGCCTTTCTGCAGGTCACAGTCTCTCAGCACAACCTACCTCACAGGGCTGTTGTGAGGATGCCATGTGGCAGTCCCCTGAATTAATACTGTATGTGCTGGACTCCTTGGAGGATGATAAATATGAAATACAAAATGGCGCAGTTTATTCTAACAGGGGTACTCCAGGGAGAACATGGAGGCAGATGCAACCTGGTAGCTCAGGAGATGGGCACAATTACTCATCAGGGCACCAGGATGGCTTGCGTATAGAAGTACAAATCTACATCTGACTTATTATAGATTAGGGATTCTACGGCACATTTCTTGCATAGAACAACAATGCAATAATTTCAGATTGATCAAACAATTTCCCCCTCCTATTTTCTTCAGTGCATGCCTTATTCAAGGGACTCTGAAGTCAGAGAAAGATTTTTATGCCTCAAGTCCAGTGTCTGCAATAAAAACCAATTCACTTCATTCATATTCTCTTATGTATGCTTTTTCCTTGCATAGTAGAAATGACACATGCTCGTATGAAGCATATTTATCCTATAAATGCCTTTCAGCTTTAATAAGTTCAGTGGTGATATCTGGGGTTTATTTGGTTTGACAACTACATATTATATCCAAATTAGACTTGACTAAAAATATTACTATCCATTTTAGATATTTCTTTTTATCTTCTAGAATTGCTCAAATAAAATGCAAAAGCCATTTACACAGCAGGAAATGATTTCCTCAATGTTTTAGCCACTAAATAAAACACAGAACTGAAAATATGCATTTTGCACAGCAAAAAAGCAATTCTTACAGTTTTCTGCAGAATGAAAAGAAGTGTATTACAAAAAATATGGGGCTGGATCCAGTGTTATGTGAGTGGAAGTCTGCTCATGCGATAGGGGTTTTCTGCCCACTCTGTCACACTACAATCTCTGAAAAGCTGCTCCTCAGTGTCAATGGACCTATCAGAATGGCATGGGATGGAATTTGGGGTGTGTGGGTGGACTGGGAGATGGGAATTGGGGAAAATTGGGAAGAGAGAGCTTGCATGAATGGAGTAAACAAAACACACAAGAAGCTTCTCCAAACCCATGTGCCCAGACATTGAAAATCTCATCTGGGCACAACTAGGATGAGATACAATGCACAACCCCTATAACAAAGAAATACAAGAAGATCCATCTGAAACAACCAAACAGTGCCATGGTTTACCAAAGATTTCCCCACCATAACCCCACACCAGTCCAGGTACACAAGAAGAGTCTTCATTCGTTTTGCAGCCAAATTAACCAGAGTAGTTGTTCATGAGGAAAGATAGTGTTTTGCAAATTAGATTCCCATCTCACAAGTTTCCAATCAGTTCCACATTTTTTAAAAAACTTGTATTTGCTTTGGAAATATCTCCATTGATTTCTATTTCCTCACTATCCTAAAATTTCATATTGTAGTCAACAATGCTATGTGTTTTTTCCCCTTAAGGATTCTGAACTAATTTTAAATCAATATATTCTAAAAACTTTAAAGCGTGATTACATTGGAATTTACACTAGTAATATTATGTTGATTTCAATAGGACTGCAGTAATTGAAGCGGTCATTTGAATTGCTCCCTTAAGGCTTCCTCAGACATTAAGTTTCCTGACATGGAGAAAAATTTCTGAGTCTGAAAAAGGACATATGATGCAATGTGTGATTAATGCATAAAATTTCATGTTTGTCTGGAGTACATGTACCAGGAAGCAGTATCTCAGTTGTAGACCTGCCCTTTGATGTAGCATGGATGAATACAACATGCAGTGTAAAAAGGGCAGTTCACTAGGTAGAACCACTCCCATTTTTAAAATACTGTCTTACCACCATTGACCCGGTTCTCATGTAACTGGGGCAAATTGTGGGTTAATTAACCATGATTTGCCAGGTCATGCTAACTTTGGGTTGTTTAACCCACAAATAACCCATAGTGTCCTAGTTTGCACATCATCAGAGGTTGATTATGCAAAGCGAGAGTGGCATGCACGTCATCTGTTCATGACCTGGAAAACTGTGGGTTAATTAACCACCAATTTGTCAGTGTTATGTGCAAATGGGTCCATTGTGTGATCAAATCCCATCACACCATTTTATGTGCAGAACTGTAACATCTGGTATGTTCAAAAGAAAACTCTGGTCAGTGTATGGTTAGCGATACATAATACTCGATAATATGATACCCTATTGTGGAACTTGTTTTAAAAAACCTTTCTCACACCAGGTTGCCGCAATGAACTTCTAATCCATTGACTATCCACATTCTCCCTCTCCCTCTCTCTACACACACACACACACACACACTCAGAAGTAAATGCCAGTGAGTTAAATGGGGTTTACTGCCAGGTAAGTGGATATAGGATTGCAGCTTTTATCTAAATCACCCTGTATTCTTTGTCAAGAATTCTAAGTAAAGCAGGTAAATTAAAATTCTGGGCCATGAAATTTGTCTACACATATAAACTCTTAAATAAGAAAGCATTATCTAGCTAGAAAGCCAAACACTGCACCTCACTTGTGAGAAGGAAGGTGCATTAAAATTATACAAGGGTTTCTGATCACCCAAAGGGGTCTACTCGCATTTCACCAAATGCAAGTAGAAGCCCACTGTAGACCTCCCCACTCAACATGGGAAGGTGGTTGGGGACTTAGAAGTTGGGGTGAGCAGGTGGGGGCCATTGCCACACGGCCAGCATCTCCAGCTCTGTGCCTCTTATACATGTTACCTATTAAGGCATAATGCCTAAACAGGGCTCACGTTGCCCCTGGACAGTGAATGAAAACTGAGTACTGAGGGATGGGTGATGTGTAGCTACACATTTATTAACAGAATTGTTGTGATGGATCAGGATACCCACCAATTCCTCCTGCATAGGAGGAACCAATACCCTCCTGGGTAGGCTCTGTCTCTAGGGCTGCTAACATAAATTTGACCACAGTCCTGTAGTATTATATCTGGGATTAAAACTACAAAACAGGCCCAAGAACCAGAATAGTCCAAGTCTCTAAAGCCACAAACTACAAGAGTAGATGCCTGAGGAGACACCCAGCCTCCTTGCCAAAGCTGCTGTAGCCTTGACTTAAAGTTATTACTTGTTGTCTCTAACCCCTTTTCTGGTTCCTACTACTAGCTGCAGTGGAGCCTGTCAAGCTCTAGCACAGGGCTGGGGAACCTCTTTCAGCCTAAGGTCTGGATTCAATTTCAGGGAAACTCTTGGGGACCACATTCCACTGGTGGGCACGGGTGGGGCCAAAAATACCTCCCCCCAGCCTAGTGTACTGTAGCGTAAACTTCTCACTCCCAGTAACTAAGCCTTAGGAGAAGCATGTCAACCTTTTAGAATGGGGGAAATCTGCACAAAAGCCAGGAAACCACCAAACAGTGTTTTTTTTGGGGGGGGGGCAGGGTCAGGAGAACCCTGAAGGGCTGGACTGGGACCAAAAGAAGGTCGGATCTGGCTGCAGCAGTAGAACTTGGATCCAGAGTTGCTCCAAGAGCTAATTCCAGCTTAAAATGAATTGGCATATATACCAAATATTCTAAAATGTGCTGAGCAGGCATTGTCCCATCAGCCACAGGGTAAAATAATAACAATAATTTTAAAACACAACAGAAGCAGTGGAGGTTGGGGTCTCTGATGCTAGTGGGGTGGTGAATCCGCTCCAGGTTTCAGTCAGAACCTGTCAGAACTCGAAAGGAGCTATCCAAGGTGCAAAACAAATTTGAATTCTGGAGCACATTCACCACCACACTGACATCGAAGCCACCAGCCTCCACTGAGCGGAGGTGAAAAACCAGTAGTTCACTTTAAGGGAAAGATGGGTGGGTGCCATTTAGCACAGACTTAGCTAGAGTTGAGGAAGAAGCTGGGTTTTAGAAGTCCCATGTCCGTATACTTCCTGCAGGCTTTAAGGGCTCAATAACCTTTCCTTCCCACCTAATAAAGTCTGGTACAATTGTACCAGTTGTATCCCCCATCCCATTAAGCTTTTGTAGAGTAAAATATTTTCATCAATACATAATTATTTTACTGCAGATCATTACACACACACACACACACACACACACACACTGAAATGTGCTTTGTTTGTTTCACAATATGTAAGAGTTATTTCAGTTGCATGTTACTGCTGTCAGACAACAACTAGCAGTCATAATGTATTCATCAGCATCATGAGAGGACAACAATGGTTATATTTATGAAGGCACTTGGACTGAGTCATTCCGAGTTTAGAAATTATGTTGAACAATCCCCATGCATTTGAACGACAAGGAAGTATGCATGCATTTCGAAGCTTATTTTCCTTTATTTGAATTGTAATGCCATCTGCCAAAACTAACTCGTTTTTTCTGTCTTTAAATGCATTTCTTCTGACAGCATCATCAGAAAAGGAAGCCTTCAGAACAAAGAGGCATCTGGTCTTAATCGAAAAGTGACACATTTTGTTTGCATTCACAGTGATACAAGGGCATTCTGCAAACGGTGGGTCCAATTAATATGCCACTTTGGAACAATAGCAAAAGTAATAAGATCCTTTACTAAATGACACTTTTATTCTGTAGAGGATAAAAATAAAATTATTATAAAAAGATCTAACTGTATTTTTAATTAAGTGTCATTAATTCATATTCCCCTGTTGTCTTAAGCATTAGCATGGAGATTATGTCTGAGGTATGTGGGAGAGATAGAAATAAACATATCAAAACCCTATTGATTGAAATTATTTGCATTGTATTTTGTTTTTCCAAATATTTCAAGGGCATATTTTGGGCTGTAAAACTTTGACTAAAACCATTGTATAAATCCAGCATAGTACAATTGTTTTACTCAATGATCTTACTCAACTTAAAAGTATTTTCTTGTGTTAAATCACGGTCTGATCAAGTGAATTATGATGTTAGCTTCCAATAATGTTTTACACTACAACACAGTGGTTTTCAAAGTTTCTGCCTTCAAGGGACTCTTTATACATAGACGTATCTGCCATGAAACTACGGTGCATAGCAAAGAATTTAACAGAGGACATATTCTAGGGTAGACACTCAGTTCATATGGGGAACTACCCAGGCCTCTTGTGCCTGACGCCATGCGTGAACTCAGAGTTTAGTCTGGAACACACCAACACTCTCCTGCACCTATACATTGCAGGGGGAAATGATAATGGAGGACAAGCTGTATTTCAGATAAGCTTGTCTGCATTATTGATCTTCTCCTTGAGTAATTGCTCTAGCTTCCAGGAACCACAGGGAACACAGTTTCAAAAGCAATTGCAATAAAGTAATCACCTTTCAGCTATGAACCATGTGTCTTGGTGAGGCTGAATGGCTTTGTCATGAATATGTGGCATGAGAAGTTTTGAGAGGTCCTGTTTGAATGTTATATGTCAGGGATGGGGAATGTGTGGCCACTCAGGACTCAGCCAATGCTGGGAGGAACGGCCACTCTTCCCAACACTGGCCAAGTGTTGCTTTGCACAGTGTGTGTTGTCTCTGTGCACTGAGCATGGCGCAAACCCACTCAGGGCTTCGCTGGAGCTGGGAGAAGCATGGAGAAAGGCAAAATGGACTTGGCAGGGATGTCAGTGTGCATGCTCATTCCCACTGACATCAGCTGGGTTATGGGGAATCTGGTGGGGGGCAATTCAGCCCCCTGCCACTGTTCTGCACCCCTGCCTATAGGTATGATTACTCTGCAATCTCAAGATGAAAGGTAGAAAGGCACTCTGAAAACAACCATGTGGAATCCAGTACAATCACACTTGGCAGGAACATATGCGCACGCAAACTCCTTCATGCACCATATACAGTCAGGGCCAGAAATATTGGAACAAGGATAACTGTTTTGGCAGTTGGCCTCTGTACACCACCACATTGAAGTTGAATGGAAACACACCCAGATGGGAGCGAAGTCATGACTTTCAGCTGTAATCAAGGGGTGTGACAAAAGTGGGGCACTAACCATTCAGGAAGTACAGCCAGTGGCATACACACACTCCCATCGTTGGTGGCTCATAAGTAATGGAACAAATGGCTGACAAGCAGCTGCATGGCCAGGTGTGGCCTGTTTCCTGGGTACCCCATGACCAATCAAGCAGGCAAAGAAGTGGGATGTTCTTCAATGGCGAAGTCAGTCACCTGATCTCAACCCAACAGAGCATGCTTTTCACTTACTGAAGACAAGACTGAAGGCAGAAAGACCCACAAACAAGTAGCAGCTGAAGTCAGCTGCAGTAAAGGCCTAGCAAAGCATCTTGATGGAGGAAACCCAGCATTTGGTCATGTCCATGGGTTTCAGACTTCAGGCAGTCATTGACTGCAAAGGATTTTCATCCAGGTATTAAAGGTGATCCTGAAGTTTGAAATTATGTTGGTTTGTTCCATTACTTATGAGCCACCAATGATGGGTGTGTGTGTCTGGCTGGCTGTACTTTCTGAATGGTTAGTGCCCCACTTTTGTCAAACCCCTTGAATTACAGCTGAAAGTCCTGACTTCACTCCCATCTGGGTGTGTTTCCTTTCAACTTCAATGTGGTGGTGTACAGAGGCCAACTGCCAAAACAGTTTTCCTTGTTCCAATACTTCTGGCCCTGACTGTACATTTCTTTGCTTGTGAGAGATCCGCTCAGGCACTGGAGGCTTATTTTGCTCCCATGGTACAACTTTAATCTTTCAAGGAGAGAAGGAAGTGGTGAAATAGATGCAAAGCTAGCCTGTGAAGTGTGAGCCCCTGATTACATATCAAAGAAGAAATAAAGAGTCCAGACAATCCACAAATCCTGCCTGTAACTCTGTACAAAAGGCAAGCATAGCAAGCATAGCAACTGATCTTATATATCCTGAATGCGTATATCCTTTCTTCAAACAGATCAGGTGCAGCTGACAAAACATAACTAATTAGTAATCGAAGTCAAGCAGTGGCTGAGTCTACCTAGAGCTGCACAATAGCCGAGGCATTTGAGGAAAGAACCTTCCCGTCCCCACAAATGTGCTTGTACCCTCTCCTTTGTAACCATAAGATATGTTCCAGACTCATTCCCCCCGTTTCTTTCCTCAGCCATGGGGTTTCCCAAAATGCTGGTATCAGAATAATGCAATGACAGCGTGGAAATTTTTTGTAAACAGTGATGCTTGAAAGTATTTGAAATCACAAGAAGTGAAAGAAGTGGTCACATAACAAACAAAAAGGAGTAAGAAGAATGGGCAAAGAGTTCGTGTAGCAGCCATAAGCACAGTTAACATGCGGTATAGCTATCCCCTGATCGCACCAGAAGTGAGCGTGGGAAGAGTTTCCCCAAGACCAAGAGCGCTCAAGTACTTCTTACAGCTCTGATCCCCTCCAGTCATCATTGTGACTGGCCAGGCTTGGTAATTTCTTCAACACAGCTGTCATATCTGAGTCCACTTCAGGACGTCTGGTTCTCGGTATGCCAGGCCTCGAAAGCTGCACTCTCACTTGCCTTTCAGCAGGGCCTCAGGGCTCTTTGGAGCAGCCTTCTCCAACCTAGTACCCTCCAGACAACTCCTTACAGATGTGTTGGATGACGACTGCAAATACTGTTATGCATAAACGTTTGGAAACATCTCCAGGCAGTGTTATTGCATTATTCTGCTGCCAGCATTTTGGGGGAAAGGCCATGGCTGAGGAATAGAACAGGCTGAGAGTTGTCATCCAAAACATCTGGAGGTCACCAGGTTGGGGAAGGCTGCTTTAGAGCTCCTTACAGCTTCCTCTGCCCTCTTCAACAGCCACAGCGGTGTATCTCATGCCAAGCCTCAATCGCATCTACAGGGCTGCATATCCAATTCAGCAGGGAGTACAATCCCAGGCTCCTCTTTTTACCTCAGCCAGCACACATACACTGAACTCTCTTTCTCTAGGCTGATCCTAATACACTTCATTGCCTAGATAACAGGCTGGTCAACAACTGTCCTGATTCAGCTCGGGCCATTACATTTTTCAAAGTCATGCCCTGGGTAAAATATGCCTTGGGCCATTCCTATCATTAGGTAGATTGAGGCAGCTGCCTCAGGCAGATGGTTGGGGGTATCATCAATGGTCAGCAAGTTGTTAGTTTTATAAATGTGCTATTATATTTTTCCTGTGAGGGAGGAGGAGAGATACTTGTGGGATTTTCTGCCTCAGGTGCCAAAATAAATCAATCAGCCTCAGATACAGATACAGATGTACCTATGTACCTTGACTTGGGGGGAGGGAGGATGTCTTGGGCTCACCCTGTTAAGGATGCAACAACATTTCATTTTATTTCTCTTCTTTGCACCTCCTGACCCAGTAGCCTCCTCTTCCCTCTGTGCTGGTGTCTTGGAAGCTGCTCATAAATGAGATCTTTACACCAATGAAGGATCTTTTCACACTGCACATACTCAGAAGCACTCTCATTATTTCCATCTTTATTACTTCCATATTACTATTACTTCCATCTAAGAATTCTGTGCCTTGGATTCACCAACTGATAATGGTCATGTTACATATTGCTGTGCCTCAGTGTTCTTGAGCTGTAAAAGGTGAGCAAGGTCATCTAAAAATAAAGGGGCAGCAGATTGACCAGCAAAATATGGTTGCCAGGCAGTTTCTGGGCCCGATTTAAAGTGTTGGTGCTGACCTTGAAAGACCTGAATAGCTTGGGACCAGTCTTCCTGAAGGATCACAGTCTCCCATATGTTGCTGCCTGGTTGCCAAGATTATCTTCAGAGGCTCTTCTCTGGGTGCCAGTGCCTACAATGGCGTGACAGGTGGCTACCAGGGAAAGAGCCTTCTCTGTAGTGGCCCCATCTGAGGAATGCCCTTCCCAGGGAAATCCGCCTGGCATCTTCACTGTATACTTTTAGACAGCAGGCTAAGTGATTCCTCTTCCAACAAAAGTTTAATCTTATAGTCTGTTACTTTGATGCTGGCTCCTTAATGTTTCAACATTTTTAAAAAATGTACTGTATCATTTTGATACTTTTATTGTTGTACATTTAGTTCCATTATTTTGTTATTTGGTGTTATGACTGTAAGCTGCCCCAGTGGCATTTGTCAGTTGCATGGTATACAAATCCAACAAATAAATGAATCAGTAAATACTGCATTATTTGTATTTGACTCACTGTGTAGTCTGTAGTTTGCTTCTGTCATTTGATGTCATCGACATGCATGTTCATTTTACTTCTTGCTTTCTGCTTATGCCACATTTTGAGCCTGAATTGTATTGACCCAGTGTTATCTGTCATACCACACTGACAGTGCGGTGTGGTGGTTAGAGTGTTGGACTGGGACTCGGGATATCTGGGTTCTCATCCCCACTCGGCCATGAAGTCCATTGGGTGACTTTGGGCCGGTCAGTGACTCTCAGCCTAAGCTACCTCACAGCGTTGTTTGTGAGAGTAAAACGGAGAGGAGGAGAATGTAAGCTGCCTTGGGTTCCTCGCAAGGCCAAAATGGTGGGATATAAATGTAATAAAAATAAAATAAATAAATATCATGCAATGTTGCTGGGCTGCCAGACTCCTCCCCACCCACTCATGTGCAGGGATAGATCTAATTTCATCTCTGGAATGTTGAAGGGTATGTCACCACATCCCATCCCATTCCGCACATTGGAGCACTACGTATCTCATTTTATTCAAGAATTTGGTGTTTGTTTGTTTATTCATTTTACATAGTAATGCCAACTTTTAACAAATGAACTATTACCCCGTCATCCAGACCGCTCTGTTCCAATGTTATTACTTTGAGGCTTGTGGGTGTCGGATTTTCCTTCCTTTAAAAAAAAAAAATTAAAAATAATTGAACAGCACAATTCTATGCATGTATATTCAGAAGCAAGTCCTACTGCATCCAATGGAGCATACTCCCTGGTAAATCTGTTCAAGATTGCAGTGTAAGGCTACAATCCCATACCCACTTACCTGAGGGTAAGCACTGTTGAACTCAGCTGGGCTTACTTTGAATAGACATGTCTAGGTTTACACTGTAGATTATACTAACTTTAAGAGAAAGGTGAGAAAGAATCTAAAATTCATAGATCACATTCTCCCAGAAGGAGAAGAAAAAATCCAGCCAACATAACTTACTTATACCAGAGCCACCTGCTATATTTCCTTACCAGCACTGGACAATTTGGGGGCAATTTCCCTTTTCTCAATCCAAACAAAATGTAATGCCCATGCAAATATGAACACTGAATGCAACATCGCTACTCTGCTTAAATAATTATGTGGCTCAGCTCTGAAGTGTTAAATTTGCCAGAAGGGAGGGAGGAAACTTTGCAGCACAGAAGGACTAGGAGAAGGAGGAGGAGGAGAGAAAAGGGGCGGGGGAAGCAAGGGCAACCCTTTGTCACATTTTCTGGTGGCCCCCTGTGGAACATTCCTTGCAGCAGGGTAAACTGAGTTTCTTCAATTGTGAGAAAAACGGGCGTCAGAGTTCAGGAAAAAAGTTGGATTTGATGGAGACTGCTGAGAAGAACAGAATGTATCCTGCTCATATTTAATTTAAGAATATCTTCCTATCCTTATTTCACTCAGTGAGCAGGATGTTTTAAGATAACATTTATCTTTACAGCTTTTTTTGGTGATGGTGAAAGGGTGCTAATGGACTATAACATGCTGCTGTGCTACAGCATATGGCTACACGGTCTGCTTTTGTCACTGAGCATTTCAATCTAACATCTGATGCATACAAATGGGTTTATGTAAGGTATCTTTTTGTTGTCAGAAGTGAAAAACAATGTTAGAGCATCGACAGCTTGCAATATGTCTGGACTTGCTTGCTGAAGTGAAGGAAGATTTTATTCAAAGCATACTTTACTGTCATATTGAAAAGGTACATTTCCCCCTGTTTTCTACTGTAGAAGTTTTGCAGACCGCATGTGAAGTTTCCTCCTCCTATTTACCTTTTATTTAGAGCCACAATGGTGCTGTACAGAAAAGGGAAATAATACAAACCCAGCCTAACAAGCCTAACATATAAGGAAGATAGGCAGAACTGGGCAGAGATTAGGGTGATGAAGTAATTAGGATGAGGAAGAAATGGGTGGGTTCACTGGTAGCCAAGAAAGGAGAATGGGTGGGAGTCTCACTTCAGAGAAAGGCTTATGGATGCCATGGATTCATGGTGGATGTTTAAAAGTAGAATGAATATAAGGGCACTACTGGTGAGACCAAAAGTCCACCTAGTCCATCATCCTGTTTTCCACAGTGGCCGGTCAGATGCTTCCAGGAAGCCCACAAGCAGGACATGAACGCAATAGAGTGTAGTGGAGGGAGAATGCAGAGGAGCAAAGTTCTAGGACTTTTTTCAAAGTATGAATGACAATGTCATCTGCCTGGCAAGACATTTACTTGGCAGGAGCCTTTCCTGCCTTATTTTAAAGACCATGAAGGTGTCTGTTCTTTACATTAAAGATACATTGCAATGTAACACAATTGTTAAACAATCTGTTGTAAGCAGCTCAAAAGGAGCCCTGCCAGCATGTGAAATGTTAGGCTGCGTTCTACACGGTGCTTTAATGTTATTCACCTTTGTATCCCACCCTTTCTCTGATGAGCTGAAGGTGGAATACACGGGCGTGGCTTACCCCCCACTTAATTTTCATGATAAACCTGTGCAGTATGGAAGACTCAGTGACTTGCCCATGGTCATCCAGGGAACTTCATGGCCGATCAGGGAGATGAACTCAGGTCTCCCCCACCAAACTTCAACATGCTAACAACAACTACGTCACCTTTTGCCAGTTCACTATTCTATGACTGTCAGCTAATCCAAATAAACTGGGTTTTATACTATGTACTACTGCTCTTTGGGGGTACAAAGTGTGTGTGTGTGTGTGTAGACTCTCCATGGGGAGCATGGTTATCAATGGATGAACTGGCTTGAAGTGGAAGAAGTCACAAGATATATTCAGGAAAGGAGAAGGAGGCGAGAGTCTGCAAATAGAATCACTAGGTGTTTGAAGTTGATGTAGAAAGTGACAGGGACCTAGCACTCAGAAATGTAAGACAGGTTCATAGAATGGGATAAAAAGGATGATTTCAACAAAAGCATACCGAATTAAGAGATGGGATTACAGGAGGGAAACCAATAAGCAACTGAGACATGGAATGAAAGGGAGGACTAGGCAAGAGCCTGGAAATGCAGTGAATGGTAAAAGAAAGAATTCTTGACAACATACTCCATTCTCAGTTGCACGCCTTGGAGAACAGCAATGCTCTCATGACCAAATACTGTAACTAACAATCCTCCTTAATAGTACTTATCTCTACAGAAGTTATACAGGCAAATGATTTATTATACCATTTATAGAAAGGAAATTGAAGTTCAATATAGTTGTAATGGTTAATTCATGGTGACTGAGGGTGTTTGTGGCAGAACAGAAAACTGAACAGAGGTCTTTGGGTGGTCTCTCTTCTGTTTTACCATTTTCCCTCCAATACATAATGAACGACCAGCAACCCTGTCTACTCCAGGGTAACATGCAATACAGAGCATGGTGTACAAAAAATAGATAAGCAAAGCCCTTAAGTGAGGGACATGAGAGCAAAACTCTGCAGAGAGGCTTCTTATTCCATTCTTGCAATGCATGCCTATGTTTTGAAGATCTAGCCTGGAATCTGGAATACATTCTTACAAACCTCAACAATCCAACAGTACTAATCTTGTAGCTGCCAGTTCCCATGAAATGACTCCACTATGTCCACACATTCATCCAGCTTTTATTTCAGGGGGCAGAATTAGATTCAAAGGTCTAGTCTACATCTTGTCTGTTTTCTGCTAAGCATCATTTTCTGTCCAATTTATTATACACTAAACAGTACAGTAGCTCTTGTCTCTTTGCTTCCTGAGATTACCTTCAACACACATCCCATCTTGTTGAAGTCTATATCCCATCGAAACAGTTAATTGCACTCATATAGCTGGTAGGTCCTCTTCTAATTATGCAGATAACATCACATTGACTTATTAGAGTTCCATCTCATTAAACACAGCTGTCCTCAATGATTAGGGGGAAACAAGATAAAAATGAAATAGGAAACTAAACCTTATTGGATGAAAGGAATTGAAGCTGGGTAGAATTGTTGGTTTAAACACCAAAGATTTTTCTTGACTACTGCCAAGCAGTATTTTTTCACCCTGTGCCTTCAGTTAAGCATGTTCAGCTTCCATTAGCTTAAATGTTCTAATTAAACCACAGTTCTGGTTTATAGCCATAACTGCAATGAAATGGGAGGGACATATTCTGAACATGTATCGCAGAATGAACTTTATTATATCAAGTGGACAGGGACTTAGACAGATGGTGAACTCAACTGGACAAAGACCATACTGCTGATATACTTCTTCATACTTCATTATTAACATAATAACATAATTCATAATTCACATGAATGAACATGTGTCTTCTGCTAGTTTATCACATGACAACATGGTTTTGGATCCAGACTAAGTCGTGCTTAGAGCAGACCCACTGAAATCAATGGGACAAGTTAGTCATGGCTAACTTAAGCCCCACTGATGTCAATGGGTCTACTTTACATATGACTAAGTCTGGATCCAACCTATGGAAGTGATTTAGAGGGTGTTGAGTTTCAGAACGCTCTGGAGCCTGAGCAACAAGAGCCCGAGGCCTGGTTCATATGTAACAATAAACCATGGTTTGATATTATGAGCGTGAGTCAGGTTTGCACTCTCTTGCTCCCCTTTGTGTGCAAGTGGAAGAGATTTAAAACTTCAGTTACTGGTTTCTTATAAATCACAGCTTCCCATTTCATTATTCCACACTGTGTTTGTATGTGCTGGCTTGGGGAAGGCCATAGTTCAGTCACAGAGCACATGCTTCCCTTGCAAAAGATTCCAGGTTCAATCCTTGGTATCTCCAGGTAGAGCTGGGATAAGACCCCTGCCTGCAAACCCAGAGAGCCACTGCCAGTCATTGTAGACTGTACAAAGCAAGATGGTCCAGTGGTCTGATATGGCATAAGGCAGCTTCCCATATTGCTGACTGCGGTTTGCACAACCTACAGTTTCCTGAGTTAGAATGACTGAGAAAGCTTGCTTTCAAACCAGGAATGGAAGGTTTAAATCTTCTCTCCTTATGTGTGAAGGGGATGTAAGCCCCAGGCTCCTGCTGACAACAGTCTCCCATCTGAACAAGGCTTTACGCTTAAAATGTTTCTGGTCACCAAGTAAGCAGACAGACAAACACTACCTTGCTTCATTTTTCCACAGCATCCCCTGGCTCGGATGGACTAGCTTGCATTTTTAAGGGAATACTAATTCAGCCGATCAGTGGATCTAGCATAAAATCTATAGCGGGAAGCAACATTTAAATGAAGAGCCCAAGCATGGAGATGGGGGTACACTTTACGGGAGGTCCAGAGGGGCCTGGCCCAGTCCGCAACACTGTTACCATGAGGGGAGAAAAAGAGGCTAAAACTGTAGATCATGCTTGAGGATATTTGTGGAAACTTATTTCTCTATATCTATGTACCTCTTATATTGTCCAGATCTTGTGAGCAATGCTGGAGCCAACCAGAAGTAATGTTAGAGTAGAACTGGGCACATTCTGAATAGCAAGTTGCTCCCTCCATAACAGAGAGTGTGCACTTGTTCTTCCAGAGAGATTTGTGTTCCCAATGTGCGATGCTCACTTCCAAGAACTACCAGTCCCAGAGTTTCATGTGCATAGTCAGGAAGCATAATCAGCTGGTGCACAGGATTGAAAACACACTTTAATAATCAGGGACATTGATCCCAGGGACAGTGGAAGCCAGTGCTTTTGGTAGGATTTACTGGCTCAATATATATATGTGAGTACATGTCTCGTTCTCGTTCTCTCTCTCTCTCTCTCACACACACACACACACACACACACACTATGCTGCCATGTCTGGCTATAAATATAAATCAGGAGATTGTATGCATGGAATGAGATTGTGGTATGCGCATGAGGGGAACCCCTGATGCACGTTTGCACTGCCCCCCTCCAAATGATGCTTGACCTCTGTTTGGATGGAGTGTCAGGGAGTGTGAAATGTTGACAAACAATGAGCAGCAGGGAAGCTGCAAGCTGTAGTCAAGATTTAGAGCAAGATGCAGAGTGTCTGGCAGCCAAATGTGCTACGGGGGGGGGGCAAACTGCTCTCCATCCCCCACCCCCTGGCAACTCACTTTGCCACACCTGCTTCTTTTTTTTTTTACCTTATGGTGGCGAGCCCAGCCCCAGCTCCTCCTCCTCCTTTCCCTCCCTCCCTCTGGAAGCTGGTGTCTCCCATGTCAGCAGGGGAGTGAATCCGCCCCAGGCTTCAGTCAGCGCCAATCAGAACTCCAAAGGAGCTCTCCACCCACCCCACTGCCATCAGAGCCACCAGCTGCCACTGCTTCCTACTCTCCTTGCTGCTGTCCAGCTGCTGGCAAAGGAAAATGCTGGAGCAGTGGCTGGCCAGCCAAAGTTGCAGCCCTGGACTATTTCATACAGTTTCCCTAAGTTTGAGTAGCAGTGAGCTGAACCAATCAGATGATGCCCTTGGGTGTGCATGGCCAATGAGGGAACCAGAATGCCAAGGGGTCGGCCTTCTCACCATGTGCTCCCAGAGGCAGTTGCTCAGCTCGCTGATAGTGAAATGTAGGAAGATACTTCAATCTAGAACGGTGTAGGACAGCAGCCTTGACTGGCTGGCAGCCACCACAGTGCTTCCCTTTATGCAGTAGAGTGAGGGTGCAATTGCCACCTCAGCCTGCTGGTCCCTGGGTCTGTGCCCTGTGGTCTGGCCCTAGCGGTGCCACCGATGGCAGCCGGAACCATGGCACACAGGTCATGGGAAGAGTGGCAACTGAGCTCAGCATGTCTGGACACCAAATAAACGGGGACTATTGGGCTACGATCCTGTTACCCACTTGCCTGGCAGTAAGCCACACTGAATTCTGTGTGACTTATTTCTAGGTAGACATCTACAGGATTTTGCTATTAGTGGAGTAGTAAATATTTTCATTCCATTCGAACAGTTGCATGTTACATATTTACACAGTTCTTATGCAATATCATCAATAACTAGAATATTTGACCCCCATGTTTGCTCTTGTTTCCAGAAACAGTCCTGTCTGTTTGACATCTGCCAAGGAAATACCAAGCCAGCAATTAAAGGAAATAGAAAAGGTGTGATGAGACTGTTACCTGAGACTAGAGGAAGTTTTAGTTCCAGCCAAACAGAAAACGATTTAGTTATCCTATCAAGGCCAGTGTTGTTGCAGATTAAGATGGTTGACTTATGGCATG
This sequence comes from Heloderma suspectum, assembly GCF_057233095.1. Classification (NCBI taxonomy): domain Eukaryota; kingdom Metazoa; phylum Chordata; class Lepidosauria; order Squamata; family Helodermatidae; genus Heloderma; species Heloderma suspectum. The sequence goes on from NC_139464.1 coordinate 107,284,008, forward strand.
AGTTATACGCATTGCTGATTTATGTGCATTTCATAGCAGTTTGTCTTCTTCTAAAAACCCTGCTGAACATTTGTTGCACATTCTGTTTTCTGAGTCACCTTTTTGATGTTTCTTTTATTCAATTTTAGTTTGGTTTGCAATGCTGCTTCCACTTTATTTCCAAGTGCTTTAAAAACAGGAAATATTCAGTGACTAACCTGCATCAGTCTTTGTGTTGTTGCGGACAAATTGTATACCTTTTCTTTGGACTGCTTGTCAGATACGGAGAATGTACTCAGGGAGAAGGCTGCCCCTGCCCTCATGCAACTTAAATAAATAAAGGCACGCATCCATTTATGCATTTATCTGTCCATCCTTCATCTACATTATTTTTAAACATCTTTACGGGAACTGGCGGTTGTATTAATGAAGTCACAGGTGCTAGCCAAGCATAGCTGCATCACAGCCTGCATGGGAAAAAGCAATACAGATCATGTGGTTTAACTTGCAGTGCTATATTTTTCTCCCAGGGCTTGCTGCTCGGTTAAAAAAATGTGCATGCTTTGGATATGCTTTGGATAGGCGGTCACCTCTGAGTTTGGAGGCAGCCGCCTATCTAGATAGGATTGCGCCCTAAAGGTTTTAAGTTCTCTGGATTGTGAAAGGCAGTATAGAAATACTTTCAATAGATAGATAGATAGATAGATAGATAGATAGATAGCTTTTGTTATTGTAGAGGCCACAAACTACTATTGTGTTATGGCCATAATATGTCTTAGGAAAGGAAAGGAAAGGTTCCTCCTGTGCAAGCACCGAGTCATTACTGACTCCTTGAGGGACACCGCTTGCGCTGGTGTTTTCATGGCAGACTGTAGCGGGGTGGTTTGCCATTGCCTTCCCCAGTCGTGACTACCTTTCCCCCAGCAAGCTGGGTACCCATTTTACCGACGTCGGAAGGATGGAAGGCTGAATTGACCTGAGCCGGCTACCTGGGACCCAGCTTCCGCTGGGATTGAACTCGGGTTGTGGGGAGAGTTTCGGTTGCAATACTGCCGCCTACCACTCTGCGCCACACGAGGCTCTAATATGTCTTAGACTGCAAGATAAATATGATCATATCTTTTAGAGCACAAAAAACAACGTGCACCTAGAAGGCATAAGCCCTCCATAGTGAAGAACCGCTTAGAAGTATTAAGAGTTGTCCTTAGAGTGTAAGGTTATAAGATCCCTTTGGATTCCAAAAGAGCAGGAACCTAAAGAAGATTTGCAGCTATCAACAGCAGGAGAAGGACTAAAATGGAGGGAACAGGTGGCAGTTGCGGTAAAGGGCAAATAAGAGGTCCAGTGAGCCCAGGAATGAGGGATGGGCACCACCAGCCTAAGGTCAGTGATTGCTAATAGGAATGAAGAAGGAGTAAGCTAGTGATCCCAGACAAGGCAGCCTGTTCAGCCCCTTTCAGGCATTTGGTATCTGTGTGTGAAAGGAGCCTGCCCTGTCCCTACACATTGATGCGCACATCAGCCATGCCCCCCCGCCGGAATGTGCGATTGGCAGTAGCCTGGAGGGGTCTGCCATGGATAGGGTTCCATCCACAGGGGTGGGTATCCTGACTGATATCAGTGGTGCATCACCAGCGGGGGCATGGCTGACATATGTGTTGGCGTCTAGGGAGCGGGGCACTCCCACTCATTCATGAGAGCCCCTTCACTTGCTCAGTACCAAACCCCTTGTTGGAACTCTCTGAGTGATTGGGCCCAGGGGAATGCTTTCGAGAGGATGCCAAATGTAGGAACTGCAATGTGGGTGAAATGTACCACTCTGATATTTCTCCTGGATTACCTGATCACTGACGGACAGGTGGGTGTAGAAACCATGGCCATTGGTCTGATAACAAATAGCCAGATTCCCACACAGAAATAACTAGTATTTACGAGCTGCCAGTCATATTATAATCACAGCCATAACACATTCATCAGGTTTGGCAGCATTGGCATCTGCTAGGACTACACGATGATTCATCTAGCTGAAAACTGAAGAGCGATGATTGTTCCAGCAGACATGAGGAGCAGGCGGACAGGACTGAACTACATAAAAACTGGGACCAACAGCAGCATTGCTTCACTGACAGGCTCTTCTCACAATTTCCTATGCAGCTGATCTTTGCTAGCTGAAAATGAAAATCACAAAAGTGTAACTCCGAAAGCTTTAGATATTCAGTGCCTGCTAAGCAAAAGCAGCATCACTGGGTTTCTGCTGCCCCTCGTGTCACATTGGCCTCTGAATATTTCATGCATACATGCACAGGTGCTCCAAAGAGTTGGCACGTTGCACTTTATTCTGCTTAATTCTCAACAGTGTGTGAACTGGAGTCAATAGTCCTATCTTGCCTACCACTCAGTTGGCAAGTCTCCTCTCCTTGGCTTTCTTCAGCAACCATGCAGTGCTGCTAAAACCTTGGTAAAAATAACTGGATTAATTTTTCAGATACAATCCACAAATCACTTTGAGCCCGCAGAGGCCCACATGCTTTTCAGATAGCTTAGTTCATTGAGCTGAATAGGACTGAACTGGCTTAAAGGCAAGAATGCTGGCTTCCACCATTTTGTGGAACGTAGCTGAAAACCGTACTATCCTCTTTGCAGATTTTTATGAAATGTTTTTATTTGCTGCAGAACTGTAACAGCATAGTCAACAGACACTAATTGGTTTCTGTGCCGCTACCTTGAAGGAAGGCATTTATTATCCCAGGGCAACTATTTCACATCAGTATCTCTAATAAATATGTATGTCAACAAATTCCAAACCTTCCACAGCAAACCCATTAATTGTGGCTTTATCAGAGATTTCCAAATATGGTCACCGGTAAACATCCAAGTGCCTTTATCACACGGCTGCTTCACAGGGACATGCGCACAGCCCAAAAGGATATGTGTTGATAAGACCGAGTGGTGAATATATTAAAACAACCCTCATAGAAATTTCCTGAAATGTCAGTTGGAAGACAAAAAATAAAAATCCAAGTTAAAACAACAGCAAATTAGAAGACCACTATGTTAATTCCACACAAACCGTGGCAAAACTGCAATATAAATGCTAAACCAGAAACACATTTCCCAACGTTTCACTGGCATCTTTAAGCAACTTGTGCATAAAGATACTAGTGAAATCCTCCAAACCGGGTGTCAGGAAATAACTTCTGGGTCTTTTGAAACTCTACCTCAAAGGAGAAGTGAGCTTTACAAGGTGCTGAATTCTCTGGAGCATCTCAAGCGTCAGTGTGTCTTTCCTCCTGATAACCTGCATAGCAGTGCACTATCATAGCAGCAGGGGGTTAGGGGTGGAGAGGCAGACCTCTCCCCCTCCCCATTTATGGTGTGTAGGGGAGTGGGAGTGATAGAGAGGAGGGGATTTAGGGAATGCGAAGAGCTGGCTGGGAGGGGGTTTTGTTTTCTGAGCCTTGGTTGGGTTGGGACATGATCTGAGTTCTTTCTTACTTCTTGGGAAAGGGGTTGGATCACTTCAAGATTAATCCAAGGAGAGCAGGGATAAGCTTACCTAGCTCGATTTATGTATTTTATGTATTTACAGAATTTATATAGGTCACTCAATAACAATCTTCACTGGATGACTCTTCCTATGAACAATAGAACCAAAGCAACTTCAGATGGAAGTACAGTGAATATTTCTACAAGTGGATCAGAGAAGCCAGGAGCTCCTTGAGGATGGGCTTTCATCCTCTACTTTAAAACAGAACTATGTGAGCCTTGTCTCCTTCAGATAAAATTCTGTGAATATTACAGAAAAAAGTGTATCCTAACTCAAAATTAAGAAAAACAACAAATGGTCTTGTGGCACCTTAAAGAGTAACAAATTTATTAGGGTAAGCTTGGGGAGAAGTGGTGGGGGTGGGGGTAGGGGTAGTTTTGCCTCTCTGCGTGTGTGTGTTCATTTATTCTGGGGTGAGGTGGGCTTCTCTGAGCATCACCAGTTTCCCTCCTGTGAAATGGGTATTTTGTTGTGCTTTGTGGGGGCGAAAAGGTTTTTGGTATTTGAACCCTGTGCTCAGTTTTCTTGGGCAGTGTCCTTGGAACGGGACATGAACCAGAACTCAGTGGATGTTTTCAGTCAGAAGGGTCCTAGCACTAGCTATCAGAAGGCATTGTATAGCTATTCCCTCTTATCTTTCTTATTGGAAGAAGATGGAAAAAGTGGTGGGAAAACACAGGATGGTTACAAGTATACAACGATGTCTAGACCCCCTGTAAAATTCCATGAAAGTGGCAGAGTGATTGCACATTGATTGATGGATTGCATTTCTACACTGTAGCCGAAGCTCTCTGGGAGGTATAAAAGCCTAATTCGGAAGCACCCTATCTCCCTGTATTGGTACCCTGAAGAATCATGAATAACAGACAAATTGAAGTTAGTCTGTATTTGTAAAGATATATATTTTATAAGCTATTCACATTATGAATGGATTAAAGACATTGTCTGAGCCAATATTATAAGAGCTGAATAGCTGTTATTAATTCAAGATATTTAATTCAAGAACTCTAGTTATTGGGCAGTCTAAGAATGTAGAAATAATTAATAAATAAATAAAATATTGAGTTAAATATTATGGGATCTGATTGATGAAATATCTGAAGATATTTATTATCCTAGTTACTGATATACTCCTGCTCTGTTTGTGTGAAAAATCTCTACCCAGTTCATCTTTCCTCTTCTTTGAAGTTGTATTTTAGTCTATTCCAATAGAAGGAAATAATACTTAGTATGGTCTCATCTTATTTCAACATATATTTGCATCTCTGTTCATGGATATAAGCAAGCAAAAAACTTCATTATTCTCTCACCTCTGAGCTGTGTTTATTTACATCAAGGGTGTTGAACTTCTTTCAGCCCAAGGCTCAAATTCCATTTAGGAGAAGCTCTCGGGGGCCTCATTCCAGTGGTGGCAGGGCTGAAGGCAAGGGGGGCAGGGCCGAAATACCAGCATATTTTAGCTTAAACCTCTTGCTGACAGTAACTCAGCCTTGGGAGAGGAATTTCAACCTTTAAGAATGGGGAAAATGCTGCACAGAAGCTGGAAAACCACCAAATGATGGGTGGTTGGAGAAAGGGGGTAGAGCCAGGGAAAAGGGCATGGAGACCTGGGGAACATCAGTGGGCCAGACAAGGACCCCCCAGGAGGGCTAGATTTCTGCATCCCTGGTTTAGATACAAAGAAGTAACAGGAGTACACTTAGGGCAGCATGGCTGGCTGGGGCATGTTGGAAACTGTAGGACTTTTTCTGTCTGCACATGCATAGGATTGCACCCTTAGTTTAATGTAATTTTTGTTAGCATTAATGTTAATTTGGATATTGCCCCTCATGGGTGAATATGGCTTAAATCTTGATAAGAGAATATATATATATATATATATATATATATATATATATTTATTCAACGTCAGGAAGAGACAAACTTAATTGTCCAAAAATTTAAAGGAGTTGTAAATGAAAGAATATTTGACTAAGTTAAAACTAAACAGATTAGAGATAAAACTAGAAGAGGTCTAGGACAAAACGAGGAGAAAAAATTCAAAATTTCATGAGATTCCTGAACAAGCACAAAGAAAGGATTTTTTAGGTTTTCTTTCTCAGTGTTTAGAACAAGATATTAATTTAAACAGCCCTCCAGCAGCAGGGATTAAAACAGCTTTCCGGATAGATGCTAACTTAAAAAGTTAAATAAATCCAGAGAAATGTTAGTTACTTTTATTACATTAATTTAGCTTTATTACCTTTATTCTCTTCCTCTGTCAGAGGAAAGCTTCCTCCGTCGGAAGAAGGGAACCTTTGGATCCAACCCATTAGATTAAGATCTGTATGGGGAGAGGAAATTAGCGATTGAGGGCCATGAAATTATGGTTCTCAGTTACATTTATCCAGATACTCTTGCAAAGTATCAGATTTTCCCATTTTTAACTGACAAACTTAGTTTCTACAACATCAGCTTTAACTGGATTATTCTGTTTCATTTAAACATAGTTATCATATAATAATTAAAACAGGTCAGGAGTCACAACAATTGGTTAAAGCTTAAGAGCAATTACAAGATACATCTATGAAGTGAACGTAATTAGTTTATTTTTCTTTTAACAACTTTTTCTAATAGCAGTAATATTTACCCCCCCAAATTTGCAGGATAATAGATTGTTGTGCTTTCTCAATTATCCCACATTTCTCTTATATCATATTAATAATACCTACGAGTTTCTTAAATATATTTTCAGAATATCAAGGCACTAAACTCTCCAAATAAACGAAGAAAATAGCCAAGACTATTTAAAAAAGAGAAAAGCCAATTTTTATTTATTCAGAAACATATCAAAAAGGAGAGGAAAAATATCTAGAACAAAAGAGTTGGCACAGTTTTTGCTGCATGTAATGAAACTAAAGAACAAGGTGTAACTACTATAGTGAAATCTTTATTTATTGTACAAGAATACCTGAAGATACAGGTAGATATTTGATTATTAAAGGCCTTTCTGCAAGACTGGAGTTTACTTTTGTTTGTCTATATGGCCCACATCAGGGGTAGACACAGTTTTATAGATTATTGACAGAATATATTGAAAATGTAGCATGGGCAATGTAATTATGGGAGGAGAGTTTAACAGGCTGGTACGTTCTAAGCTAAATCAATCCTCTTTGTTGTTCAGTCGTGTCCGACTCTTCGTGACCCCATGGACCATAGCACGCCAGGCCTTCCTGTCCTGCGCTCTCTCCCAGAGTGTGCTCAAGTTCATATTCATTGCATCGGTGATGCTATCTAGCCATCTCATCCTCCGCCGTCCCCTTCTCCTTTTGCCTTCAGTCTTTCCCAGCATCAGGGTCTTTTCCAGAGAGTTTTCTCTTCGCATTAGGTGGCCAAAATATTTGAGCTTCAGTATCTATCCTTCCAATGAGCACTCAGGGTTGATTTCCTTTAGGATGGACTGATTTGACCTCCTTGCAGTCCAGGGGACTCGTAAGAGTCTTCTCCAGCACTGCAGTACGAAAGCATCAATTCTTCGGCGCTCAGCCTTCCTTATAGTCCAGTTCTCACAGCCATATGTTACTACTGGGAAAACCATAGCTTTGATTATACGAACCTTTGTCGGCAAGGTGATGTCTCTGCTTCTTACTATGCTGTCTAGGTGTGCCATAGCTTTCCTCCCATGGAGCAAGCGTCTTTAAATTTCATGGCTATAGTCACCGTCTGCGGTGATCTTGGAGCCCAAGAAAATAAAATGTGTCACTGCTTTTTTATTTTATTTATTTATTAAATTTATTAATCGCCCATCTGGCTGGTCACCCAGCCACTCTGGGCAATGTACAACAACAGTTAAAACAATAAAATTCTACATTAAAAACATCATAAAAATACCCTAACCCACCCCGAATGCCTGCCTGAACAACTACATTTTTAATGCGTGGCGGAAGCTCATTAAAGAGGGAGCATGGTGGCGTTCCCTAGGGAGGGAGTTCCACAGAGTGGGGGCCACCACAGAGCAGGCCCTCTCCCTCGTCCTCACCAGCCTAGCTGTTCTGGCTGATGGGACAGAGAGAAGGCCAACCAAGGCTGATCTTGTTAAGCGGCCTGTCTGGTGTTGCTGCAGGCACTCCTTAAGATAGGCTGGGCTGGAACCATATAGGGTTTTAAAGGTCAAAACCAACACCTTGAATTTGGCCCAGAAAACACCTGGTAACCAGTGCAACTCCTTCAGCACTGGAGTGATGTTATCTTGCTGGCAGCTGCCTGTAATTAGGCGAGCCACCGTGCTCTGTACCAGCTGCAGCTCCCGAACTGTCTTCAAGGGTAACCCCACGTAGAGCGCATTGCAGTAGTCTAAACGAGAGGAGACCAGGGCATGTACTACCAATGGGAGCAGATGGTTGGGAAGGTAGGGGCGCAGCCGCCGTATCAGATGGAGTTGGTACAGCGCTATCCGGCTCACAGCTGTCACCTGAGCCTCCATGGAGGCTGTACCCCCAGGCTGCAGACCTGGTCTTTCAGGGGTAGCTGTACCCCATTCAACCCCATTCCATTTCTTCCCCTTCTATATGCCAGGAAGTGATGGGGCCAGATGCCATGATCTTAGTTTTTTTAATGTTGAGTTTCAAACCAGCTTTTGCACTTTCCACTTTCACCCTCAACAAGAGGCTCTTTAGATCCTCTTCGCTTTCTGCCATTATTTATTGTTCTCCCTTAGGTCTCCAATTATTGTATATTGAATCTCAAATGTTAATATAAAATTGATGACATATATTGACCCTGGTCCTAGAACAATTACTGGGGTGGTTCAAAGTCGCTGTACATTGAAACAGTGGAATTTGAAAAATGCACTTTTCTATAACAAGGAAGTTGTGAATTTGGTTAAACACACATGTGAAGAGGGTTGTTGTTGTTGTTGTTGTTTTATAAATGTCATGTTATTCTAGAAGTAAAATGGCCAAATATATGGGATATTGCCAAGGCATATTTATTGACATATTATTTTGATTTTGAGTGAAATGCCCTTCCCCCCAAATGTGTTGCCCTATTCACAGGTGGAGAATTGCCAGGGGGGAGAGGGGGAGGACTTTTTCTTTCCCAGGGCGGTTAGTTTTTAAATGGTTTTTGGTGATGCGGGCTTACTCCTGCTGGTGGAAAGCAAAGGGCGGGATTTTTCCTCATTTTACTTTAATTTTCATTGCTGCTTGTGGCAGCAGTGACAGCAGCAACAAAGCCTGCAAATGAAGTCTTCTGGGCAGCTGCTATTCCCCTGCCCCCCCCCCAATATCCCCGACACGGTGTCACTTTGGGATATTCCAGGGGAAATGACCACCAATGTCAAAAATTAAAGTTAAAAAAGGGGGGGGACACGGTGCTTCCAGATACAAAATATATCCCCACCCCCTCTGACAAAACCTTTGAAAAATTCAACCTCCCCCTGAAAATTAGCTGAAAGTTTGTGAAGGCAATCAGCCAATGAACAAAAGAAAATTTGATACCTCCCATTGCACTGGTAAATGTATAACACGGTCAGCCAAGGATATTTCTAAGCAATTAAAACTTTGCTTAGACAATCCCGCAGGCAAATCATCACTTATCACAGGCTACTGATAACCTATCTTTTCTAGAGAGGGAAAAGTACTAACAGGTCTCAATAACCGTTGTTAGATGGAAAAGAAATAATGCAAAGTTGGAATAAATCCTTTAACGATTTAAAAAAGGGATCGGATTTATACCCTTTTAAAATACAACCCTAACTGCAAAATTGCTGGCACAACATGAAGAAGAAATTGGAAGGATAAATTATCTTTGGAGATTCTAACTGATAATTAAATCAGACATACAAATAACACATTTTAACTAATACTATTATCTGAGGTCTGCATAAGCCAAGGTGGACTATATGCTGAGAGGTGGGAATGAAGTGGATACAATTTTCACAGATCCAATAATATAAATAGACGTAAGGTTCTCATTTGCTCTGTTTGGCATTCAATCTTTCATGGGATTAGAATCACATGAGGTGGGTGGGGCCGTGCTTGCTGGCTTCACCTCCTGTGACACATCCTTGCAGAAAGGATTTAGAAACCTCCAAACTATCGAGGGCACCTGGTGACGGGGACATGACAGAGGGGTTGGGGCCAACGATATGGTACTTGATTAGAAATAACACTCTGGATGGTTGATCTTGAGCCCAGACAGCCATCCACATTCCTGACTGGTCTCATATTACTATGTTTCAGTGACACAGATAGGGGAGACAGACCAGAGTCTTGTCCAGCAAAGACGGGGAAGATCTTCCTCATCCAAGAATATCTTGTCTGAAGTATAATATTCCCCTCTCTCCGCAGTGGCTACAACCTAGGAAATAGCGGTGCAGAGAGGTGGTGGCAGTGACCCAAATGTCAAGTGTGTCAGGATGGGCATGATCCTGGGTCAAGATAAATCAAATTCATGAGACTGAATGATATCTGAACGGGGTCAGGGAAGGTCATTATGGGGAGGGCATATAAAAACAGAGGTTCTGTGACCCAGGCAGAAGAGTTAGTCCTCAGCTGGCCATAGTGGCTTGTGGACTCAGCCAGTAAGCACGGCAATCTGCACTCACTTGTTGTTTCAGTGGGTCCCAATCTTTAAAATGGATGCATCAGCAGAATTAGTGTGCATTATACACTAATTTTGCTGCACTGTTAAAGATGCTGATTATCCTAGAAACTCACAGCTCGGGGTATTGGGCTTTTTAAAAAGGTGTTAATGTGTGCATTTCAGGAATTGGATCTATTATTGTCTATCTAGCAGCCAGAATATCACTTGCTTTCCACTTTTTCTTACAATAAGCAGAATGTCCCAACTAAGGAATAAAGAGTCCCTGGGAGGTGCTCTATTTTGTTCATAACCCAAGCTAATATTTGCCACTAGAAGTATGTAATTAGACAGAATCCTGGCAAAGAGACAAAACCAACATTAAAACCCAACGCATTATAGAGTGAAATTACTTACGTGGGAGTTCTATGCTTCTGCTGTGCATTTATCACATAACCCGGGAGAGCTTTATAAATGCCTAAGACCAAGAAGCCAACTAGACCTGTAACTTAACTGAGAAGCAACAGCGGATAACCCAGTATTGGCACTTCAGTACATTCAATGCCTTTTATAAGGCATCCATTTCAGAAGTAAATTTCCAATTTCATTGCCAGCAGATCTTCTTTTTCTTTTCAAGTGGCCAATTTAAAATTCAAGGTTATAGACAAAACAGTTTTGCAAAATAATAAATAACAGTACCATCAATGTTGATAACATCAATTACACGGCAATTTTAAAAAAGGAAGAACATGAAGTGAAAAGGAAGTTTCAGCGGGTTGCTTTTATAACACATTATGGGGTAAAATATCATAAGGCAAAATTATGAAGCACTCTCTTTTATAGCATATTAATCAGTTTAGAATACATAAGATCCTCTAGTTTTGCTATCACTATAAATGGTAATGTCTTCTGGTGTAATGGTTTTATCCAAAAGATGATTTTAGGATAACTTCGTCATCCATGAAGTGTTGATGGGTTCCTGGGCAGAGGTGTTTCAAAGGAAACAATGTCATATAGACACATCTACAGCAATTGGTCCAGGAGACATCTGTTAGATGCAAAATATTATGATGGATCTGGTTCTTGGGCTAGTTGCACTGTCTCTTAAAGCCAAAATCTCAACATCACAACTTAGAACACTTTACCCACCCTTTCCTATTCAATGATGGCAGGAAGTATTGATTTCTGCATTGTCCCTGTGATATTCTGATATAGCCAAATTGATTTGCTCTGATATCATCACACTGGCTATATCAGGGGTGGTGAACCGAAATTTGATGAGCTCCTATTCCTTCATCCCTTGCCACTGGCTAGGCTGGATAGGGCTGATGGGACATGCAGTCCAACAACATCAGGAGGGCCACATGTTCCCCACCCCTGGACTATATGATGTTCAATGGGTTAGCATCACACAGTCAGTTAAGAAACCATAGAAACCGTGTTGTTGTTCAGTCGTTCAGTCATGTCCGACTCTTCGTGACCCCATGGACCATAGCATGCCAGGCCTTCCTGTCCTCCGCTCTCTCCCGGAGTGAGCTCAAGTTCATATTCATTGCATCGGTGATGCTATCTAGCCATCTCATCCTCTGCCGTCCCCTTCTCCTTTTGCCTTCAATCTTTCCCAGCATCAGGGTCTTTTCCAGGGAGTTTTCTCTTCGCATTAGGTGGCCAAAATATTTGAGCTTCAGCTTCAGTATCTGTCCTTCCAATGAGCACTCAGGGTTGATTTCCTTTAGGATTGACTGATTTGACCTCCTTGCAGTCCAGGGGACTCGTGAGAGTCTTCTCCAGCACCACAGTTCGAAAGCATCAATTCTTCGGTGCTTAGCCTTCCTTATAGTCCAGCTCTCACAGCCAAACATTATTTATTTATTTATTTATTTATTCATTCATTCATTCATTCATTCATTCATTCATTCATTTCATTTGATTTCTATACCGCCCAATAGCTGAAGCTCTCTGGGCGGTTCACAAAAATTAAAACCAAACAGCACACAATAAAACAATTTAAAATATATAGAACATTAAAACCATACGTTGCTACTGGGAAAACCATAGCTTTGATTATACGGACCTTTGTCGGCAAGGTGATGTCTCTGCTTCTTATTATGCTGTCTAGGTTTGCCACAGCTTTCCTCCCAAGGAGCAAGCGTGTTTTAATTTCATGGCTACAGTCACCGTCTGCGGTGATCTTGGAGGCCAAGAAAATAAAATCTGTCACTGCTTCCATTTCTTCCCCTTCTATATGCCAGGAAGTGATGGGGCCAGATGTCATGATCTTAGTTTTTTTAACAAAATGATTCCAGCAGTTCTTATGGTTCCTTACCTTTAAACTGGACTTGGACAGGACAGCCCTTCAAATACAGGATGCCATCAAACAGAGGACCATCCTCTGACAGCCCTTCAAATAGAGGAACTTTAAAAAGAGGGCACCTGGCTATCCTAGTTCTTTCTTCCTCTTTCCACCACTCCTTTTGCTCTTCCTCTCCCTCCCTCGTCCTCTCCACCTAGCAGGCTGCTGGGAGAAGGACAGATGACTCTTTCCAGAGGTCTGATCACTTGCAGAGGGCTCCCCTTCCTCACTCCTCCATCTCATTCCCCCCCCCCAGAACTAACACTGTTTACAAAGGGGTTCACCCTCTTCTACCAGCCCATCTGTTTTGGCTTTTCCTGGTGCTTTCTCCTAACCTTCAGCAACCAGTCCCAGGATGAAATTAGGCTGAGGGCTACATGTGGCTCTCAGACTGAAGGTTGCCTACTCCTGCCTTACTTTATGGATCTATCAAATCATTTTAAAAAGCTAAATAGGCTACACTCCTAATTACACAGTAGGGAGTAAACCCTATCAAACATTGTGGGAGTTCTTGAGTAAACAGGCATAGAATCGCTCCGCACAGCAAGATTTTTAATGGGTCCCTGGGCAAGAGTTCATCATTTGGATTCCCAACCAACCCTCATGCCAAAGAAAGAGCACCTCTTCCATGCTTCCTCACAGTTGATGTACATTAGCCTTCTCCAACCTCGTGCCCACCAGATGGAACTACAACTCCCATCATCCTCAGCCAGCATGGCCACTGTAGGAATGCCTCCACTTAAGATTATAACTCTTGAGGCCTTGATCTCATGCTGCCAGTCAGGTATTAGCAGGGTGGCCCAAGATATTTTGCTGCCTGAGGCAGAGCATCCAATTGTCCCCTCCCCTGTCCAATTCAAGGGCACAGTACCCAAGGCCAGCCATGTTATTCTGGATGTTGAGGCAGAAAATCCCATAAGTGTCTCCCTGATAGTAAAAATACAACAATACAACATTAAATAACTAACCATTTGTTGCATGGTCATGACACCCAAATTCAGCTGCCTCACTCTGCCTAATGAAGGGCCAGTCCAAAGCAATTGTATTTGGTTTACTCATGAAAAAGAGCTTGGCAATCTGAAATGACAGGTGGAGGAAGGTGATATTTGAACAATGTAGAGCTGATGCTGCACTAAAGCTTCACAAGGCTATGCAGTAGGTAAAGTCACTTTTGGTTAGCAATTGCTATAAAGAGCAATTGGGTAAATAAATAAACAGTCATCTTAATGTTGATGCAGTTACGGCAGACCACCAGCATAAATTACACATTGACTTGTCTTGTGGTGACTTTAGTGACTATGTAAGCCAGAAGCCAAATTATTGCAGGCAATTTCAAACAATAATGTATTTACATTCAATTTTTTTAAAAAGGAAAACAGTGTGCGAAATTGCATAATTTGGCAGCTTTTTTTTTTTTTTTTTAGTTCATATTAAAAATGGGAGGCATGATCCACATCTACACTTGCTAGAGGTGAGGGGATGGAGACCATGTGTATGGAAAACAGGAAGTCAGGAGCAAAGGTGTGGATGGGGTGGATGGAGAGCACTGGAAAGGAAATACATTTCCAGCAAAGGAAATCCCATCCACTCCATGCCAATATTGCTCATTGCAGGGCTCATGCTGTCCTCTTGAGCAGTATGCTTGGCCTTGGGCAGGGAGGAGGAACTTTCTTGCATAGGCCAGTTCTTTTCGTTTTTCAGAATTCTCCTGCCATTGCAGCCATATCTACACTGTTGACTTCCTGTCTTTTACCTGCTCCCCTTTCATATAGGCCCTAAACAGACAGTGTAAGGGCATGGAATCTAGATCATTGCCATAGTTTTTATTTTAGGTTAAATGGCCAATTCAGTCTAGTCACACGTCCTATTTTTTTTTGCATTTGATTAGTTTTGAAGAACGTGGATGGGAATGTACAATGGAATGGATACCCAACTTCAAGCAATGTGGTGCCCACATCCACATCCAATTTATGCCCATGGTCCCTGGTCCAGTGGGACATAATACTCGGAAGCCTGCTTTCACTTGCAGATACCCTTAGCTATCTGACTATCACAGCTGATAGTCAGGAAAGCAAACCTGCAAATCAAAGCCACCCTAACTGCCCTGAAGAGATCAAATACAGCCAGCTTGGATAGCAGCGACCTTTTGTTTTTGCTATTTAAATAAGGACTTCCCCTGCAAAGCTCATTTACATGCATTATGAATTTGTTAACCATCATCTGTGGCTGGGCCTGGAAGCATTATCCTCAAGGATATACACAAGTGAATTTTGTTCAAGAGATGCTTCCTCTTTAAGGTAAGAAACAACATTTGTAGACCTCCTTAGTCTACTTCTATTCCTTCAACTCTGCTGAAAACGGATAGTCAGGGGGGAAATGGGCAGCAGTTCCCCACTGCAGTCATATCAGGAAGAGAGTTCTACTGAAGATGGGGACAGCTGACTGGCAGTTCCCTCACTAAGGAAGCAAACCTTGAAGGCACTCACCTCCTCTGGGTAGTCTATTCATTCCTCTTCCCCTGACTTTTCCTGGGTACGGATGGCAGAGCCATGGGTTTTGAGCTTAATGAAATATTCCAATGTGGCCTTTGAAGCTCATTTTGGCTCACTGCCATTTTTTTTGGTTTTCAACTGGTTTTTTTGGTTCATTCGAATGAGAAAAGTGAGCATTTCTGTGCATGTTTTTCAAAAGTGCACACTTTCCCCACATACTTGACTAAAATATGAAAATGTGTGTTTTTGGGAAAATGTGCATTTCAAAGTATACTTTAAACAAAAACACACATTTTTCAAACACAATTGCAATTTCAGGAATTGGCAAGATTTCTTGGGAAAAAAGTGCTCCTATTCACGTTCATGATTGTGAATGGGACCTGTTTGCATGATTTGCAAACACAAATGAAATTCTCTTCCATTGCTAATTCTGGGTGCTTTTCTTTTATCCACCTCCCTGATGGCTTGGTAGCTCCAGCCAATCTCCCCTGTTCTGGGCTAAGGCCCATCAGCCTTAATCAGCACTTCAAGGTCAGCCTGCAGCTTTGTTGTTGTTGTTGTTGTTCAGTCGTTCAGTCGTGTCCGACTCTTCGTGACCCCATGGACCATAGCACGCCAGGCCTTCCTGTCCTGCGTTCTCTCCCGGAGTGTGCTCAAGTTCATATTCATTGCATCGGTGATGCTATCTAGCCATCTCATCCTCTGCCGTCCCCTTCTCCTTTTGCCTTCAGTCTTTCCCAGCATCAGGGTCTTTTCCAGAGAGTTTTCTCTTCGCATTAGGTGGCCAAAATATTTGAGCTTCAGCTTCAGTATCTGTCCTTCCAATGAGCAGTCAGGGTTGATTTCCTTGAGGATTGACTGATTTGACCTCCTTGCAGTCCAGGGGACTCGTGAGAGTCTTCTCCAGCACCACAGTTCGAAAGCATCAATTCTTCGGCGCTTAGCCTTCCTTATAGTCCAGCTCTCACAGCCAAATGTTATTTATTTATTTATTCATTCATTCATTCATTTCATTTCTATACCGCCCAATAGCTGAAGCTCTCTGGAGCTCTCTGGAGAGTCTTCTCCAGCACCACAGTTCGAAAGCATCAATTCTTCGGCGCTCAGCCTTCCTTATAGTCCAGCTCTCACAGCCATACATTACTACTGGGAAAACCATAGCTTTGATTAGACGGACCTTTGTCGGCAAGGTGATGTCTCTGCTTCTTACTATGCTGTCTAGGTTGGCCATAGCTTTCCTCCCAAGGAGCAAGTGTGTTTTAATTTCATGGCTACAGTCACCATCTGCGGTGATCTTGGAGCCCAAGAAAGTAAAATCTGTCACTGCTTCCATTTCCTCCCCTTCTATATGCCAGGAAGTGATGGGGCCAGGTGCCATGATCTTACTTTTTTTAATGTTGAGTTTCAAACCAGCTTTTGCACTCTCCTCTTTCACCCTCAACAAGAGGCTCTTGAGATCCTCTTCACTTTCTGCCATTAGGGTGGTATCGTCTGCATAACGGAGGTTGTTGATAATTCTCCCAGCAATCTTAATTCTGACCTCTGATTCATCCAACCCGGCATTTCTCATGATGTACTCTGCATATAAGTTAAATAAGCAGGGTGACAATATGCAGCCTTGTCGTACTCCTTTCCCAATTTTGAACCAATCGGTTGTTCCATGTCTGGTTCTTACTGTTGCTTCTTGACCCTCGTACAGGTTTCTCAGGAGACAGGTAAGGTGGTCTGGTACTCCCATCACTTTAAGAATTTGCCACAGTTTGTTGTGATCCACACAATCAAAGGCTTTAGCATAGTCAATGAAGCAGAAATAGACGTTTTTCTGGAATTCTCTTGCTTTCTCCATGATGCAGCGAATGTTGGCGATTTGATCTCTAGTTCCTCTGCCTCTTCGAAACCCAGCTTGTACTTCCGGTAGTTCTCGGTTCGCATACTGCTGAAGCCTAGCTTGTAGGATTTGGAGCATCACCTTGCTGGCATGTGAAATGAGCGCAATGGTGCGGTAGTTTGAACACTCTTTGGCGTTGCCCTTCTTTGGAATTGGAATGTAAACTGACCTTTTCCAGTCTTGCGGCCATTGTTGAGTGTTCCAAATTTGCTGGCATATTGAATGCAGCACTTTAACAGCATCATCTTTTAGGATTTTAAATAGCTCAGCTGGAATACTGTCATCTCCGCTAGCTTTGTTGTTACTAATGCTTCCTAAGGCCCACTTGACTTCACTCTCTAGGGTGTCCGGCTCAAGTTCAGTGACCGCACTATCATGGCTATCAGGGACATTCAGATCTTTCCTGTATAGTTCTTCTGTGTATTCTTGCCACCTCTTCCTAATCTCATCTGCTTCTGTTAGGTCCCTGCCTTCTTTGTCCTTTATCATGCCAGACTTTGCACAAAACGTTCCCTTGAGATCTCCAATTTTCTTGAAGAGATCTCTAGTCTTCCCATTCTGTTGTTTTCCTCGATTTCTTTGCATTGTTCGTTTAAGAAGGCCTTCTTGTCTCTCCTTGCTATTCTCTGGATCTCTGCATTCAGTTGGATATATCTTCCCCTTTCTCCCTTGCTTTTCGCTTCCCTTCTTTCCTCAGCTACTTGTAAAGCCTCATCAGACAGCCACTTGGCTTTCTTGCATTTCTTTTTCTTTGGGATGGATTTAGTTGCTGCCTCCTGAACAATGTTACAGACCTCCGTCCATAGTTCCTCAGGCACTCTGTCTATCAGGTCTAACCCCTGAAATCTATTCCTCACCTCCACTGTATATTCATCAGGGATATGATTTAGGTCATACCTGAATGGTTTAGTGGTTTTCCCTACGTTCTTCAATTTAAGCCGAAATTTTGCAACAAGAAGCTCATGATCTGAGCCACAGTCAGCTCCAGGTCTTGTTTTGACTGACTGTATAGAGCTTCTCCATCTTTGGCTGCAAAGGGCATAATCAATCTGATTTCGATATTGACCATCTGGTGATGTCCATGTGTAGAGTTGTCTCTTGTGCTGTTGGAAAAGAGTGTTTGCTATGATCAGCGTGTTCTCTTGGCAAAACTCTATTAGCCTTTGTCCTGCTTCATTTTGTACACCAAGGCCATGCTTGCCTGTTATCCCGGTGATTTCTTGACTTCCTACTTTAGCATTCCAATCCCCTATGATGAAGAGGACATCTTTTTTGGGTGTTAGTTCTAGAAGGTGTTGTAGGTCTTCATAGAACCGATCAACCTCAGCTTCTTCGGCATCAGTGGTTGGGGCATAGACTTGAATTACTGTGATGTTGAATGGTTTGCCTTGGATTCGTACTGAGATCATTCTATCGTTTTTGAGATTGTACCCCAGTATTGCTTTTCCCACCCTTTTGTTGACTATGAGTGCTACTCCATTTCTTCTAAGGGATTCTTGCCCACAATAGTAGATATGATGGTCACCTGAATTAAATTCGCCCATGCCTGTCCATTTTAGTTCGCTGATTCCCAAGATGTCGATGTTCAATCTTGCCATCTCATGTTTGACCACCTCCAGCTTACCTTGATTCATTGATCTGACATTCCAGGTTCCTAAACAATATTGTTCTTTACAGCATTGGATTTTCTTTTCACCACCAGACACATCCACAGCTGAGTGTCCTTTCGGCTTTGGCCCAGCCGCTTCACTCTTTCTGGCGCTACTTGGAAATACCCTCTGCTCTTCCCCAGTAGTATATTGGACACCTTCCGACCTGAGGGGCTCATCTTCCGGTGTCATCTCTTTTAGCCTTGTGTTACATTCCATGGGGTTTTCTTGGCAAGAATACTGGAGTGGGTTGCCATTTCCTTCTCCAGTGGACCACATTTTGTCAGAACTCTCTGCCATGACCTGTCCGTCTTGGGTGGCCCTGCACGGCATAGCTTATGGCTTCACTGAGTTACACAAGCCCCTTTGCCACAACAAGGCAGTGATCCATGAAGGGGAGCCTGCAGCTTGGCAGCACCCAAAGATGTTGGTGGACCTGGGTGCAAGAGGCTGCAACCAAGCTGGCCGGACTCCTCCATGAAGTGGCCCCACTGCAGGGGCAATGAACACAAATCAGGGTTGTAGGATGTATTTTGCAGATTCGTTGAGAGAATTTCTTGCCACAAGTTTTTTTTTTTTTTAATTCATCACTTCAAGGTCACCATCTTCATTTAAAGGGAAATGCTTAATGGGTATTCTGTTGAATGGCACAAGCTTAATTGGAGGCTCTTAAAACAGCAGAGACTTAACAGAAGTGACCTAACCTTTTCCTACATGCCTTGGGTGCCAATGCATTCCTGTATTAGGAAAAAAAATAAAAAAGGAGCTTAAAGGCAGCATCCTCAATGGCTTTCTAATGGATATGTGGAGCATGCATTGAACGTTCAGAAAAAGGCTACAATGTGGTAATCTTGGTCCAGAAAAAAACACCTTTCTTAAAATTACTGATCTGAGCAAGGTCAGAGGAACTGATTTCATAATATAACCAACAGACTCAGAAAAGACCAGGAGAAGTAGGAACAGTAGTGTGAACACAAGGAATAAGGGCACATCTGGAACACTAATTTCAGCACTTTCCATAAGCCCCGATGGCTTCCTGCTTTCCATTGGACCTTTTGACCCTTTTGTGAGTTGAGAGCTAACAAATGAGTAGCTGTAAGGCAGGAATAGAACCACAGCCACTGTTTGCTGAATCGCTATTTTACAACCTGTTACACTCACAGCCAGGGCCAGGGCCAGCTCCAGGTGTCTGAGGGCCATTGGGCAAGGCATCCTCGACGGGCCTCCTTCCTCCGTGAGTCTATCTTGTCATTGCCATTGACACCAGCTGCTATTTCTCCTCTTCCTCGCTATCACTTCCTTGCTTGACAGGGACAGAGCCAGTGAGTGAACAGGCAGAGGCAACTACTGTTCCTCCTTCCCACCACCTGGGCCAGAGTGAGAGGCAGGTGAACAAGCAGGTGGTAATGCTGAAGAGGAGGAGCAACTCCGGGGGCTCTTGTCAGTGGGCCCCTGCTGAGATGTAGGCCCTTGGCAGGTGCTCAGCACTGTCTATCCTTGACACTGGCTCTCCTAGTATTGAGTCATCGACCCAGTTCATATGATCACCAGCACAGTTAACAAGCCAGCACGCCTTGTTAGCCATGCTACATGTGCCAGCCCAATTTGCTTAATTACCTTCACTGGTACAGCTTACATGTTGGCTGAACTAGGTGAGCATGGATTGTTGCTGTGGTTAACAAACCACCTAGAACACTTTGGCTATTTTAGGGTTCTGTGGTGGTTTGTTAACCATGGCAGCAACCCATCCTCACTGGGTTTGGATGACACAGTAAGCTGCCCCACTGGGGGTAATTAAGCAAATTGGGTTGGGTTGTAACTGGCGTGCACAGAATGGTTAATAAGTTATGTTGCTTGTTAACTGCCTGGAAATAGCGTGAACAGGCCCATTTGGTTCCTGGGGTCGGTCCTGCTCAGGATAACAATGTCTGTGAGTCTACTAGAATAATGTGAGTCATCAAAAAGCATGTAGTCAGGCCCTCAAAGGCTAGGTCCAGAGAACAAATACTGAATGAACATCCACAAACTAGTCATACAACCAATTATGAACAAAGGCCTACTGACATCTTGTCCTGCTCTAGATAGAGTCATGGCTGTTTGCAAGCACATACAGGGAGTGAGGCAATAGAGTAGTCAAGTTGGCAAGCAAATGGTCAAGCATACAGGAGGTTTAAGCTAAGGCAGGAGTGGTCAAAATCCAGGTAGAGGGCAGAACAGTCAGTAACAAGGATCAGGCAGCAGCAGGAGTAGTCAAGATGACAAGCAAGAAGTCAAACACAGTAAATCAGTCACGTACGTTACGTAGTCAAGCAGGGTCATTGAGCAGTCCAAAACAGAGCATCAGTCATGGGGCATGATTCAAGAGGCAAGGTACATGGCAGAGGCTGGATAGACCAAGTTGTTCCAACACTGGCTGGGCTTCCAGTGAAGGCGGTTAAGCCCAAAGCCAGCTGAACCCCACCCAGAGCTCAGTTGCAGCAATCAGAGCTCCCTTACCAGAGCCTACTCCAGGGGAATCCCTTTCTCCTGTGGAGACCTTTCCTGGCGGTGAGCACTCCTTCTCACAGGAGCCCTGCTAGCCTGTTGCTTGAGGCGACGATGCTCCCGGGGATCAGGGGGTGGCTCAGCCTCTGTCTCAGAGGCAGAGTCCCTCTCTCCTGACAAGGATGGCCCTGCAGCCACTTCTCCCAAGGGCTGATTAATGAAAAAACCTCTAAATTCCTTCAGAACCTGTATCCGCGTGTTCCTGTAATCTATATCCTTCCTAAAATACACAAGCCTGGTTTTCCACCTCCTGGTCGCCTGATTGTCTTGGATTCTAATTCCATTTTGGAACCTGTATCGCAGTATCTAGACTATTTTCTATGTCCTTTGCTTATTAGGATTCCTTTGTATTTGAAAGACACTAGGGACTTCATTAATAAGGTGGAGGGCATGAAAATTCCTCCAGAGGCTGTTTTGGTAACTATGGATGTCAGTTCCTTATATACCAATATTCCACACGAGGAGGCACATATGATAGTTGAATCTTTCCTTGATGCTAGGGATGATCTTTCTCCCCCCCCCCCCCACATATTTCTTTATGGAATTAGTGGACATCATTCTTGAGAAAAATTATTTTGGATTCTCTCAACAATTTTATTTTCAAGTTAGAGGAGTAGCAATGGGGAGTCCTTTTGCCCCTAGTGTGGCTAATTTATTCATGGCATCCCTGAGAGGACACTGCAATATGCAACGTTAACTTCAATCCGTTTTATAAGTATTTTCTTTTTTTTTTATAAATGTTGTATCAATGATATCTTTCTAATATTTTCTAAACAAGACATTTTACATCATTTTTTGACCTGGATCCATACAATACATCCTAACATAAAAATGTCTTCTCATTTTGATGCACCGAGTGTTTCATTTTTAGATACAGAGGTATACTGTAGACAAAATCATCTATACATTAGAGGATTCAGAAAAACGACTGACAGGAATTTTATTTTGCATTTTGAACCTTTCCACCCTGTGCATCTGCGTAGGAATTTACCATATGGACAATACTGATGTCTTAAGAGGAACTCCTCACAATATCATGAGCATGTGAATCAAAAAATACTATTTAGGCAACAATTGGTGGATAGGGGTTACCCAAGGAATATAATAAGGGATGCTGAAACACGAGCAGATGCAGTCTCTAGACCTATGTTATTAAATCCACCTGATGTAATATTTTGCAGAATGGGTTCATACGCATGAGGACTTTAAGTTCCTAGTTATAGATAGAGCTTATTCTCATAAATACAATTGGACAGATTATAATAACTTACTGCTATGGTAGGAGGTGGAGTGGATCTTCAAACTATAGTCTGTGATTCCTAAAGGTTTGAATGTTCTCTGGATCTGGCATGTTTTGTGCAATATATAAAGGCATTTGTTTTGGGAATATTCTTCTGTTGGCATATGAAGCCAAACACTATACCTTTAACAGTAATGTGGATGACGTAGCCTTTTTTCAACACTGGGTATTTAAAACCTGCAAGGAATTGGTATGTTCACAGCTGCTGACTCAACTCATTGACTTTAGAGCAGGAGGAATTATCAGCCTGTGGGTTGAGGTTTGTTTGGTTACTTTTTGTCTCATTTCAGAGAAATTTTTCGGTACTGCACCAATATTATATGCTTTAAGTGTTGTTCTTTCTTAGCTCTGTGAAGCTCTATGAGATAAAATGCAAGCTATGCCAGCGGATTAAGTGGCTTCATTAGAAAAACTGTTCTAGTTACAATACTGCCTCAGCGGTTTTTGTTGCGTCTAAGAACAGTGAGTTGAAACAACGTCCTTGCTTATAATGTACAGCCCCGCTTTCATGTAAATAATTTTTGATAAGATTACGGTAACAATTCTTAACAAGAACGTTTGTGTTTATTTGAATGTTTTTGTAATATTTTGTGTATATTATTTTGTGTATTATGATAACTGACAACTAATCCAAATATAAATATAATAAATACTGTGTGTGTACGTATGTGCATATGCGTGCATACACATGTGCATATGTGTGTGCATATATATATGACTATAGATTTTAATATCTTAATATCTTTACAGTTATTATTTATCTGAAGAAGCAACTCATAGGCGACACAGGATTATACCAGATTCCTGTAAGACCTTTCAGATGGACTTTGAGATCCTTTGAACTAATTATAATATTTATATGTATATACCTGTGATACAGATGCTTCTGTTATCTCCAATATATGTACTATTGTATTCATATTGTTTTCATGTGTATAATTATATCGTTCCAACAACTATCTATTTTAAATAGATCACTAACACCTACTATGTTCATTGTGTGTTCATATTGTTATAACACTATACTATTATTACCTGACCTATTCACAGTTGTGTGCTTGTTTGCTCATTTCTTATCGGTTTTTACAACTGTGGCCCTTTTTGTGCACAGAGATCTTGCCATATGCCTTAAGTCATTCACTTTAAGAATGGAGTTACTCATGCCTCAATGGAAATCTGGGGCTGGCACACAAGAATCCACAAGAATCCAACGTTCAGCTCCCCCTGTCATGGAAACATCAGCTTCTGAAAAGTAAAGAAGACCTGCTAATCAAAAAGTGACAGTCACATTTTCATTAAAATGATACTGCAAAGAAGAAAAGCCAATGTTTCAAACACTTTTTCTTCTAGCGAGTGAAGCTTTCCTATAAGATATTATTGCATCAAATGCGACATGAAAGGGCTTGACTAATTAAGTGTGCCATCCTATGGACTGCTCCCTCACTGCTCTGAAGTTCCCAAAAGCCGAACCCATCCAGTAAGGGTGCTTTGGAGAAGGAGGGAAGGACGCTGGAGGAGACTTGGGATGAATTGTCTCTTGGCCTTTCCAGTCTCCACCCCATCCACCCACTGGAACACCCCCTTTCCCCCCTCTCTGAAGCTGATTTTCTGACCTTGGAGAGGCAGCCAGTGCCGTTCTCTCCATGCTGGATGCGAGGGGTCAGATCTCCGATTCCCCCTTCCGAGGTTGGAGTGCTGTCTCTGACCCTAGAAGGGGTTTACTGAGCCATCCTGTGGTTTCTGGGACACTTGTCCTGGGACCAAAGGATTGCTCTCTCATGCACATTTCCAAAAGTGGGGAAATTTTAAAATGAAGACAGAAGAGAAACAGTTGCTGACTCAGCACAGAGAGACACATACAGGCAGTTATCACTAGGTAGAAAGATGCCTCCTGGCTGATTGGTGAAGACTGGCTGCTTTGGGGATGGAAGAAGCACTCCTCAAGCCCTCTTCACTTCTTAAGCCCAAAGGTCAAACGTGTATCTTCATATAGATTGGGAACAGGCTAAAAAACACAAAACGATGCTGCCTATACCGTCATACTTTCACAACCCTCCCTTCTTGAGGATGTCAGAAAAATGTCACAGAGCAGCACCTGGTCTGCCTGGTTCCTCAAACAGCTGTGAAAGACTCAGCACCTCCTCTGTCTCACTACCATTACCAGAGATTGAGCACAACATCTGCTTCCTAAATTCTGCTGCACATTTCTTTGCTCATGGATCCTCTGGTCTCCTTTCACTTGACCACTAACTAATTCAACTGACTGATACAATGCACTGCTTTCTTCAGCTATACTGTCCTCGGAATCTCTACTTAACGCCTGCTACGACAACTGCTTTTGCTTGCCTGCCCTCTGAATGGCCCTCAGGGCCTAAGCAGTGGTTACTTACCTCCAGACAATATCTAGAGGGGATCTTGTCTGCATATTGCTGCCAAGGAGGTGGTTCTATGGTAGCCTTCCACAACCTGGTGCACTCCTTATTTGTTGGACTACAATTCACATAATTCCCAGCTAGCATTAGTCATACTGCCTGGGAATTTTGGGAAGTTCTGGCAAACACATCTGGAGGGCACCAGGTTGGGGAAGACTATTCTATGGTCTCTCACAGTTCCGAGAAGAAATGTTAGCCAGCAATCGGGAACTAGGTAGCGACAGGGACAAATGCTCAGAATGGCTGTAAAAGGGATTAAGTAACAGTCGTAGCAGCTCCCAAATAGACACAGGGTGACTTTGCAGCTTCCCTACAATGCTAAATCCCAGACTCTTATGTGTGTTGTATGTATGAACTAATTTTAAATACCCAACTAATGTTTGAATACATTAATTGCCTTGATTAACAAGGTGATTGCAAACCATAAGCTTACAAATCATTTAAAAAAGTGAGCCCAGTTACATGCAATATGAGATGGCAAAAACCTCTGGACCATCAGCCAGTCTGATCCATGGAAAATTTCTTCTTGTTTCCTAAGTTTGAGTGTGTTAGACTGTGAATTAGCCAAACTTTGTAAGTTCCTTCCTGGGAATAAGAATTCAGATTCTGTTGTTCACTGTTTCACTTTCTTTTTCTCCTCCGGTTCTAGTTATGTGGTCTATTTTTATTATAAATCCTTTAAGGAACAGGGAGTGCAAAGATGCAATTTACATCTGCTGCTAGCCACTCTAAGCACTCTGGATAAAGTGGGATATAAAAATAAACAAACAAATAAATCCTTTATGAATTAATCCAGCTCTTGTCTAGTCCTCTCTGTCTTTGGAGCAAAGTATGTTTAGGAGTTATCTGGCTTGTTCAAAAAAAAGCATGAATCACCCCCACTGTATACAGCACTGTAAAATATGGCTGTCCTCTATACAGCTTCCTAAAGCTTACACAATACACTTGATATATGGCCTTCTCACTAAAGGACTGGGAATGAGATTCAGTTCCTTAGTTCCACTATGTTGTGGCATAATATCCTTCCTTGTCCCTTAAAAGAATAAAAAACTTGAAGAATGGACTCTATCTGATCCCCTAAATTAGAGCCATCTTGATGTGCTCTGAGCAGAATCAAATTAATTTGTCATTCTTTGGAAATTGCTGAAATATATTCTCTTTTCAAGTTTTCATGCCTTTGTCTGCAATACATCTAATACTTTTTTTTATAATGGAGTCCTCCTGTAGCACTTATCTTTTGGAACATGTGATATTAATTTGCTCTCCCAGATGTACTTTTAATCCCCTACCTAACAAGTGTAGGCAACTCATTATTGTTATGCTCTTATCAATAGTTAATGAGTTCTATATTTTTTAAGGAAAGGTATCCACACTGAGTTGTTTAACATAATTGAGCATTTAGAGCTGTTTGACTTGACAGTTCACTGTTTGAGAACATCAGCGCAAAACACAGAAGCACATTACACCAAGGGGTTAGAGTTCCTGTCACACAGAAATATGGAAATGCAGGTTGCTAGCTTGCAATAAAACATAATGTGCTTTTCCTGTAGTGTTTCTGAATCAGAGTATATTGCTTTGCCATTTCATCAGACAGGCCAGGGCAACGTCTATGCTTTATTCAGTATTCAGTTACTTAACGCTCAAATGTGCCTGCCTTCCATTTCTGTAACAAGCACAAGCTCGTTTTTTGTTTTTGTTTTAAATTCACCGGATTATACGACAGAGACACATGTGAGAAAGTATATTGCCTTAAGAGATTATTGGTCATCTATATGTCTCTGGCATACATTGGCTGGAGGAAAAAAATGTTTGCCTTTACGCAATTAAGTTACCCATTGTATGCGAAAGGAAAGGGCCTTTGGCCAGTGCTGTAGCACATGCTTTGCATACAAACAGTTCCAGGTTCAATCCCTGGCATTTCCAGGCAGCACTGGGAATGACTCCTTCGTGAAACTCTGAAGGGCAGCTGCCAGTCAGTGTCGCTTCCTATGATTACATTTCAAGGACAGACATAACATTTTGTCAAAGTGATATGCATGCTTCCCACTGCCTTTACTCTAACCTGCATGTGTTGGGGTAAAAAAATTAAAATAAAGAAGACCAGGACGTACTCGGGTAACACAGGCACTGGGGAGGCCTAACAAGCCTGAAGTAAGTGCTCCATATGAACAGACTGCGCACCCTAGAATATGCCCCAAATATTTTGCAAGGTGGAAAAAGAGGGAGGAAGGGAGTTTCAGCTACAGCAGATGGCAGCCAGAATCAGGGACTTGTGAATCAGTACCATCCTGGTGACAAAATACAGTAAGAACCAGAACCAGCCAATGTAAAGTCAGGATCACGAGTTAGGCAGAGCATCTAGGGGAAAACAAATATAAGGAATCAGGCAGGATGAGATGGTACCAGGCTGAAGTCAACACAGAGGCATGCGAAGGGTGGAGTATAAAAATACTAGGCAGGAGTATAGAGCCACACAGGGGCTCCAAGGTGTACACAAGCAAAGGCCGCCTCATCACTTTAATGTAATGGAGAGTTCTGCATCCTTTTTTGTGTGGAGACATTTCCTTCAAACACTTTGGGTTAAAGAAGCAACATGAGTATTAACTTGAGATCAGAGAGAAAAGTGGGGAGCAGGGGCATCGTTATCACTAGGCCCACCTGGGCACAGGCCCCAGATCTTTTTGAGCTGTGCCCCGGATCGTTTGAGCTGCCCCAATTGCCTTTTTAAAAAGCATATTACCATTGACTTGCATTGGAAAACAAAAATGGCCATAACGTTTTTAGTTTGTAAGATAAATTCATGACATTTGGAGGCTTGGAAGCTCCCGTGGAGCCTATTGAATCTGCCAAATTTCAAGCAGTTAGGCCTAATGGCTTTTGTGCTAGTCACAGGTAAAGTTTTCTATTTTTAAGAAAATCTGTCAAAGCAAAGAGCTATAATTTTTTTGTGCTTCCACATACATGCATGGAATTTGGAGACCTGGCAGCCCCCATGGAGCTGATGGAACCTGCCCAATTTCAGGCAGTTATGTCCAGTGGCTTTTGTGCTAGTCACAGGTAATTTTGCTATTTTCAAGAAAATGTGTCAAAGCAAAGAGCTATATTTTATTTGTGCTTCCACATACATGCATGGAATTTGGGGACTTGGCAGCCCCTATAGAGATGACCGTGCCTGCCAAAGTTCAGACAGTTAGGTCTAGTGGCTTTTGTGCTAGCCACAGGTAAAATTTGCTTTTTTCAAGAAAATGTGTCAAAGCAAAGAGCTATAATTTCTTTGTTCTTCCACAGAAGTGTATGGAATGGGGAAATCTGGCAGCCTCCATGGAGCTGATGGAACCTTCCCAATTTCAGGCAGTTATGTCCAGTGACTTTTGTGCTAGTCACAGGTAATTTTGCTATTTTCAAGAAACTGTGTCAAAGCAAAGAGCTATATTTTATTTGTGCTTCCACATACATGCATGGAATTTGGGGACTTGGCAGCCCCTATAGAGATGACCGTGCCTGCCAAAGTTCAGACAGTTAGGTCCAGTGGTTTTTGTGCTAGCCATGCGTAAAGTGTCCTTTTCTCAAAGTCTAAAACAAAAAGTAAAAACTGCCAAGCCACACAGGGGATTAGAGATCCTAATCAGAAGGTGTTTAAGGTGACCATTAGGAGGTCACTATCCCTAATCTCTGGGGTAGGTTTTTTTTTTTCAGGCGCAAAAAACCTCTCTCCCCCTACTTTTCTGCTCTTGCATGCCCACTGTTGGGAGCTTGCCTGCAATGAAATTTTGAAGAGGGAGAAGAAGGGAAGAAAGAGCTCCATGTGAAATACTGGTATTTCACACAGCATCTGATTTTACTGCCCTAAACTGGAACCTTTGGCTTCTGCAGAAGTTTAGTAGCTTCAGTACAGCAAAGGATTCAATCAGCCTCCACAAACTTCTTTCTCCCCCTCTACTTTAATTTCTCCTAAATAGCTGTAGGACACAAATAATCCCAAAGGGAGGGTTAGGACTACATGGCATCATGATTGAGAAACTGCTGGGGTTTTTAATAGGTTCTATGGTTTTAAAAAAAGCTAGAAAAAGCCCTCAGCCGCCTCACCTCATAAAGCTTATTTTATTTATTTATTTATTTATATTTACTAATCACCCATCTCGCTGGTCACCCAGCCACTCTGGGCAATGTACAACAATAGAAAAGTTTAAAACAATAAAATTCTACATTAAAAATACCATATTTCTAAAAATATCCTAACCCACCCCAAATGCCTGCCTGAACCAGGTTTTTAATGCATAGTGGAAGCTCATTAAAGAGGGGGCATGGTGGAGTTCTCTAGGGAGGGAGTTCAACAGCGTGGGGGCCACCACAGAGAAGGCCCTCTCCCTCTTCCTCACCAGCCTAGCTGTCCTATCCAAGGCTGATCTTGTTAAGCAGCCTGTCTGGTGCTGCTGGAGGCGCTCCTTAAGATAGGCTGGGCCGGAACTATATAGGGTTTTAAAGGTCAAAACCAACACCTTGAATTTGGCCCAGAAAACACCTGGTAACCAGTGCAACTCCTTCAGCACTGGAGTGACGTCATCTCGCCAGCAGCTGCCTTTAATCAGGCGAGCCGCCGCGTTCTGTACCAGCTGCAGCTTCTGAACTGTCTTCAAGGGTAACCCCATGTAGAGCGCATTACCATAGTCTAAACAAGAAGAGACCAGGGCATGTACTACCGATGGGAGCAGATGGTCGGGAAAGTAGGGATGCAGCCGCCATATCAGATGGAGTTGGTACAGCGCTGTCCGGTTCACAGCTGACACCTGAGCTTCCATGGACAGCTGGGAGTCTAAAATGACCCCCAGGCTGCGGAACTGGTCTTTCAAGGGTAGCCATACCCCATTCAACACCAGGTCAACTTCCCCCAACCTCCTCTTGTTTCCCATCAAATGTACCTTGGTCTTGTCAGGTTCAGCTTCAGCTTATTCCTCCCTATGCAGCCACTCACCATCTCCAGACATTTGGACAGGGATTCTACGGCCAATCTTGGTGAAGATTTGAATGAGTGGTAGAGCTGCATGTCATCCGTATATTGATGACACCGCACCCCAAACCTCCTGATGATAGCCCCCAGCGGCTTCACATAGACGTTAAATAGCATGGGGGAGAGGATGGAACCCTGTGGCACCCCACGAGTGAGTGGCCACGGGTCCGAAACCTCCTCTCCCAGTGCTACCCTCTGGTACCTGCTGGAGAGGAAGGACTGGAACCACCGCAATACGGTGTCTCCAATGCCCAACCCCTCCAGGCAGTCCAGGAGGATACCGTGGTCAACGGTATCAAAAGCTGCTGAGAGGTTGAGGAGAACAAGGAAGGAGCATTTGCCCCTATCCAGAGCCCTCCTCATATCATCCACCAAGGCGACCAAGGCCGTTTCTGTCCCATGCCCAGGCCTGAAGCACCTTGCCCCAAAATGGCAGATTTGAGACTGGGCGAAAGTTGTTCAGAACTTGGGGATCCAAGGAGGGCTTCTTTAAGAATGGTCTTATCACTGCCTCCTTGAGGGCTGATGGCATCACTCCCTCCTCAAGGGAGGCATTCACCACTGCCCTGATCCCCTCACCCAACCTCTCTCTGCAGCCCATAATGAGCCAAGATGGGCAAAGATCAAGTAAGCAGGTGGTCAGCCTTACAGATGAAAGCACCTTCTCCACTTCATCAGAAAGAAGCTGGAACCAATCCCACAAAACCGGTTTGCACAGACTGACTCTTGCTTGCTAACTGTATCCACAGCACACGGAATAATACTCCTAATCAGGTCAATTTTATCCGTAAAGTGCCTTGCCAAGGCCTCGCAGGAGGCCGTAGAATGCTCCAGCGGTTCCGGAGCAACTGGACCAACCAGGCTCCGGACGACTTAGAACAGCCTCCTGGGACAGCACTCTGCGGATGCAATAGAGGCAGCATAATATTCCCTTTTTGCTGCCTTCACTGCCACGTGATAGGCTGAAGATGCAGTTCTAGCCTGTGTCTGATCGTCTTTGGAGCGAGACTTCTGCCACCGGCGCTCTAGCCATCTCACCTCCTGTTTCAGAGCTCGTAACTGTGGTTTGAACCATGGTGCTGTCTGAACCCTGTTCAGGGGTAGAGGGCATTTCGGAGCCACCTGATCTAATGCCCCAGTGATTGCGGCACTCCACCCACCCACCAGGGTCTTGACCGAGTGGCCGTCGGCGTGCTCCAGAGAATCCCCAAGCGTGTTCAGGAATCCATTCGGATCCTTAAAATGCTTGGGGTGGACCATTTTAATGGGTCTTCCACCCCTGCGGAGGGGTTGTGGAACCGAGAAGTCCAATGTCACCAGATAGTGATCTGAACATAACAAGGGGGTGGTGGATATACCCCCGACTTCCAGATCATTCCCCGCTTCTCCAGAAACAACACAAGGTCAAGCGCATGACTGGCTACATGGGTGGGCCCAGTTGGAATAGGGTGCAGCTCCCAGGAAGCCATGGTGTCCATGAAATCCTGAGGTGCCCCCGTGAGGACAGCCTCTGAATGTACATTGAAGTCCCCCAACACCAATAAGTTGGGGGACTGCACATGCACATCAGAGACCACCTCAAGCACCTCGACCAGGGAGTCAGTCGTGCAGCGGGGTAGACGGTACATGAGCAGAATCCCCAGACTGCCCTTTGGGCCCAACCTCCAGTACATACACTCAGCAACCTTGGTCTCCCGGAGAGGGGGTCTGGTGAAGACCAAGGACACTCGGTAGATAACAGCCACTCCCCCTCCCCGATCCCCAGACCTCGGCTGCTGTGCATACAAAAATCCAGCTGGACATATGGCTGCAAGGGTTGGAGCAGCAGCCTTGGCCAGCCAGGTCTCTGTAATATATGCCAGGTCTGCACCCTCATCCAGGATCATGTCATGGATGAGGGAGGTTTTCTGGGTAACAGACCTGGCATTGCAGATGAAGGCCAGAAGATGGGGTCACACTTCCCCCAGCCATCCTTTGGCTCTGGACAGGCCTGGAACAGGGGACAGATATTACGCCTGCCCCTAGTGCTCCGACAGAGCCAGCCACCCAGCCTCGGTATGTTCTGTCCCCCAACACTCCCCCCACTGCCTCCATCAGGTGGACACATGCCCCCTCTCTCCCGCCTATCAGGCAGGATACCCACCCCTAAAAACACAACAGAACCCCCTCCCAACCCCCCCACCAACAATTAAAAAGAAAAAAAACAAAAAACCCCCATCCCCTTTAAAAATACTGCCAGGCAGGAGTCCACGGTGGTGGTGGCGGCGGCAGCAGCAGTGGTGGTGGTGCAGCAGCAGGGGCAGCCTCTTCCCCGGGTGATGGTAGCTTCTCCTGCAAGCCCTGGTTCTCCCAGGCCACCTCAGCCAGCCAGGAAGGGGCAGGTGGCAGCAGTCAGCACAGCTGGCTCAGTACCTGGGGGCCTGGTCCTGCAGGGACTGGCAGTCTGCTGGGCAGTAGTCCACAGGGAAGGACTGGTGGTGGCGGCAGCAGGAGGCCCGGCATCAGCAGGCACGCCCTCTTCCCTGGGTGGTGGTAGCTTCTCCTGCAGTCCCTGCCTCTCCACGTATTTAAGTACGTGCAATCATTGCAAACCCCGTACAGCCTCCTAAATTCCTCTGAAGTACTAGGTCTCTGAAAGGAGCCACTTGGCTTAGGGAATTCTCTCTACCCTCCGCCCCTGTGCACATTTCCAATCACCATTCTTCTTCTCCCCTCCCCTCCCCTCCCCTCTTTCTTTCTTTCTTTCTTTCTTTCTCTCTCTCTCTCTCTTCTTTATTCCACCCAGAGCATATCTTGGGGAATTCTTAAAGATAATTCTCTTCGGTGGGCAACAGAAGTTCTGAACTGTATTTGACTTTATACAAACAGACAAGAGGGTTGGTTTTTCTCCTTCTCCTTGCTCAAGTCTTTGAGAAGAGTGGGTTCACATGGTTGCAGAGAAACAAATCTGGGGCTGTTTTGTTTGTCAGTTGCCATTATCCAGCAATAGGAAGGGCTGTAGCTCAGTGGCAGAGCACACGCTTGGTATGGAGAAGGTTCCAGGTTCAATCCCCAGCATCTCCAGGTAGGCCTAGGAAAGGATCCTGCCTGAACCTCTGGAGAGCTGTTGCTGCCAGGCAGTGTCAACAGTACTGGGCTAGACTGACCCAGGGTCTGACTCAGTATAAGGCAGCTTCCTGTGTTCCTCTGAACAGAAAGCTTTAATAAAAATAGGAGTTTTTGGTTTGTTTTTTTTAAGTGGAGGGGAGATAAATGCTGCTCATTTATACAATCCTATGTATGCCTATTGAGAAGTCCCATTATGTTTAATGAGGCTTACCCTCAAGAAAGTGTGCATAGGATTCCAGCACAAGTTACTTTTGCCGGGAGGTTTGCACCTTGACGTTCTGCATATTTACTCAGAAATAAGTCCTGAGTTGTGAGCCTGGTACTGCAAGCTTAATACAGTGCCTACCCAATTCCGTCTAATGAACTGACTACCCTTTCAGCTCAGTCCTATGCATGTTTCGTCATTTGTGGGTTTGTGGGTTTTTTGTTTTTTGTTTTGTATGAACTCTAGCTTCAGTGGTGAGGGAAAGGCACTTAGTACATGCTCAGAGTTTCTCCATAACTTAGTCCTAGTTTTGAAAACAGACTCATTGGCTGAATCCCGGTGAAGTCTTGGCACAAATGAAGTTAAGGGGAGGAAGATACAATGGGAGCTTGTGCATAAGGAGGAGGAGGTAGAGAGGAGTTGCACAAAACAAGACATCTGTTTTTATGAAGAGTTGCTGGAGGATGGTAGGATGAGGAGGGATGGTTGCATGGAGGGGAATAGAATTGGTAGGGGGATAATGTAAGTGCTCAGTGGTGAAAGAAAAACATTCTGCACATGCTCAGAGGCACTCTATATTTAAGAACATAAGAAGAGCCGTGCTGTTCAGACCAAGGTCCATCTAGTCCAGCATTCTGTTCACACAGTGGCCAACCAGATGCCCATAGGAAACCTACAAGCAGGACATGAGTGCAATAGCACCTTCCCACCCATGTTCCCCTGCTGCTTACATTGGTGAAATTTAAATACATTCTATTAATTCTAAATTAGAATGCATGTATATCTTTCAGAAACTTTGCAGATTTCTTGCCTGGGGGACACCTCTAATGACCTGTGCATTTTCATACAAATTTACCCAAAAACTATTGGGGAAGGTGTGAATGGAAGGGAAAGCAAATCACTCCTTCCCCCGAATTGGAGAACTCCCCTTCCACATGAACTGCTGCACCTAGCCTTCTGAAATTTTGCTAGTTTCTTACTTAGGGACAACTCTAGGCTGTCTGTAATTTTCAGAACAATGGTCCACAAGGAACATAGGGAGATAAGTATGTCCTCTTTTGGAGACCTCACAATGTCAGTAACACCCTTGCACAAAACCCCTTGTGGCTATCATTCTGAAATTTGACAGACAGGATCTCCTCTGATGGGGCAATAAATCCTGAAATTTTTATCCAAGGAATTAAAATGTTATTGGCAGTTCCCTCTAAAAGAAAATCAAATATAAACCTTGCACCTGTTTTTCTGACATGTGGCAGGTGTAATCCCCTTCTAGGGGGCTACTATGCCTGAAATGATCATCCAGTTCTGACCAAGAGAAAAAAGTTACAGTTTTTTTTCTAATTTCCCATGGTAGTCAACGGGAAGCATAAAGGCTCATTTTTCCAAACATTGACTCAGGTTTGGTGCTGAGCTGAAGTGGTCTGACTACAAATTGGCCAGAGTAGAGGTGGGATGTTTTCCAAAATGCTGAATCGGGGTCTGAGTTGAAGTGGGGTGGGGGGGTCAGTGCACACTTCATCTGTCTGTCCGTAATCTATACACACATGCAAACATACTGCATGTACACACCACATGCACGCACATGCACATATATATATTAGACGTGCGCTTAGACTTGTTTATGCAAATTTGTGTTATGGGCCTGTGCCCCAGATTTTTTAAGAACCTAGCAATGTCCCTGGCGGGGAGTATGCATTTTGCATACATTATCAGCCATTATCAGGTGTGTCCCTCTTTGGGGGATTTTTAGGCCTCACAATGAAAGTGGGTGAATTTATCCATTGGGAGTTTATCCATTGGGAGCAATGTTTCAAAAGGCTGCTTCGTGTGCTTTCAGTGACATCACCACATTGTAACATCTGATTGGCTACTAGGGATGGTGGAGAATTCCGCCACGGACTCCAATGAGGCTGGATTCTTTAGAATCTGCCCCCCCCCCCAGAGTCCATGGCGGAACAGACTACTCCCCTCCGCCACCCTGCAAAATTCTCCCCGGATGGACCCTACCTGCCACCGGCTGGTCTGGTCCATCCACTGCCGTGTTTGCGGCCGCAAATGGCGTCCAGCGTAGCGGACGCCATTTGCATCCCTGCTTTAGGAATGCACTATGCCATTTGCTTCCGTGCTCTTTGCTGTGATAGGCTACGTAAATATTTACGTAGCCTATCATGGCTAAAGCAGTGTCAGGGTGGACACTGAGCCCATAGAATCCCAGAGTAGTTCTGATTTGGAGGAAGAGCAGTCGCTCCTGGGAGAGAAGCGCGCCCCTTTTTCCCAGGGCCTGCAGCTGACAGAGATTCCTCCCACCCACATTCCTAGATTAGAAAGCAGTCCAGGGAGTGACCCAGCACCGATAGCAGATTGGTTGGATGCGTGGCGCAGACGCAGAGAGCGGTGCCAAATGGAGAGCGCGGAAAGGAGGCATAGCACCCGGTTGGCACTCAAAGAACGGTTGCGCCCAGAGGATCCAAGGGAAAAGGGGAGGGATTCTCCCTAGTCCTTATATTCAGGGGTCTGCCAGTAATTGCTTTTCAAACGGGGACCAACTGTTCCAACTTAGGGCATAGGGATGCTGCTGCTCAGATCTAGTTGCTACCTGTAGAGTTGTAAGTTGTAAAAGAAGAATAAAGCTTTGAAAAGAATCCCTTTGTCTGCGTCTGGACTTGGCTACTGGATTAGACTGAGAGAGCCCTCCAAGGAGCCCTTGACAAGCAGGGACGCAAATGGCATCCACTACGCCAGACGCCATTTGCAGCCGCAGACCGGAAGCGGATGGAAGTCTGGCTGCGGATGGGCCTGGCTGGCGGCTCCGTGGACTTGCCGTGGAATGAAGCCGGCGGGGGAGGATTCCAGGGGGAGGGACAGATCACCTCCCCACCACTGCGGACGCCCCAAACTGGAACAGTGAGTGGGGTTTGTAGACCCCTATTGGCTACACATTATCATGATGTAATTCCATTCACGTCAGGATCCCCAATTGTCTGGGATCACCCATGTGACTATTCACAGAAAGAATTGTTGTTGTTGTTCAGTTGTTCAGTCGTGTCCGACTCTTCGTGACCCCATGGACCATAGCACGCCAGGCCTTCCTGTCCTCCGCTCTCTCCCGGAGTGTGCTCAAGTTCATATTCATTGCATCGGTGATGCTATCTAGCCATCTCATCCTCTGCCATCCCCTTCTCCTTTCGCCTTCAGTCTTTCCCAGCATCAGGGTCTTTTCCAGAGAGTTTTCTCTTCACATTAGGTGGCCAAAATATTTGAGCTTCAGCTTCAGTATCTGTCCTTCCAATGAGCACTCAGGGTTGGTTTCCTTTAGGATTGACTGATTTGACCTCCTTGCAGTCCAGGGGAACAGAAAAAATAAGATCCTGTAAATATAAGAAAAAGCAGCAGCGGTTCCAGGGAACACTGACCTCAGCATATGGCTGGAATAGACTGTGGAGTCCATTCCAGTTTCCACAGCCCTCCAGTGATTTGACTCAGAGGAACAAGTCTATTCTATTATCTGACAAAACTTTACAAAGTGGAACGACTTACTTCCACACACCTCTAAACATGGCTGTATATCTTCAGCAAAGGGCCTTCTGTGGGAGATTCCTTTGAACTACATTTTCCCAATGAAGAGCTTATTCTAACTCAAAAGATTGTGTGTTTGCTATTTTAGCGGTACATTCCATTTTGTACCTATTTCGCATTCTTTTTACTCTTCAGGGCAGAATGCCTTCTCTTCTGGGAACAGAAAAGTCTAGAAGTCCTAGACAGTGAAATTCTAGCCATCTCAGTAGAATTCCAAGTAGGCGGCAACTGTACATAGAATTGAAGAGTATATAAAATACATACTCTGGTTTACATTTCATTCCGCCTCCTCTACTTGCCCTCAAAGCTAACGCTGACATCTCTTCCTCTTGATGTATTTATAAGCAGCTGGGATTCCTTCCTGTCTGACAACTTACCAGAACTGCCATATGGCCACACCATTTAATGCTCCAGAAAGATGGTCCAAATGGCAAGAACTACCATTTCAGTCTTTGCTAACATAATTAAATAATGCAGCTTTCCAATCCCTGTCACTCTGGATGTGTACACAGCAGGAAAATACATAATCAAGCTACCCGTAACCGTCCATTGTCGTAGCCTTTGTTTGAGCACATGAATAACTACTGTGTTTTGTCCCTCTGACTGTTCACAACTGGAAAAACTGCAGTGCTAACACACTTATTATCATAACAAGGACAAGTGTGAAGATTTTATTGTTGGCTTAGTCTAGCCATTCTCTTTCCCTAAGTTTCAACATTCAGAGTTGACTTTTGAATATTCTTAAGACAAACTATACCTTACCTTTCTTCTGGACTGAATTTATTGTCCAACTTCAGTATTTCCTAAAAATGTGAATTGCTATGAGCCTGATCAGTTGGCCATGGATGTGGGGCAGTCTCGCCCACATCTTCCCTGGGAGCATTTGAGGCCTGTGTGTGATGAGGGAAGGCAGAAGAGGAGACGTCTGGGCCAGAGAATTCCTGAAGACACCTTCTATCACCCTGAGAGAAGTTGGTTCTTTTTTTTCTTTTTTTTTAACATAACACTTCTTTGTTTTGAATTTTAAAATCGTAAATCAGCAGAAAAGTGGTCAACAACTACAACGAACCACAGCCACAACCAGGGGTCTGTTCAACTGTTTGGCACATAGGATTCTGCTAATATTGGATTTAGGTTTGTGTGCTTCTTCCCCCGCCCTGCCCCATCCAGTACCATATTCCTGTTCCCTACACAGGAGGCAGAAGCTAACAACTGAATTGAGGGACCTCACATTTATTTGAATGCAGGAGGACAGTCCAATGCACTTGTTAACTTGCTCCCTGCACGTGGTGAAGGAAATAAAGGAGGGGCAGTAGAGGGATGATACAAGACTGTAACCTTTTCCCAGTCTCACTTTAATAGAACCCCAGGGGCAAATAACGGCTGAATTATTTGGCTTAAATCAGACAGACTAACTGGGCTGTGGATCTGTCTCTTTGCTCCTGTTTTTGGAAATGTACATTATTATATAACTAAGGGGGAATCCTAGGAAGGGAGATAATAAGATCCCGCAAATACTACAGATATTAATTAGCCTGATCCTAGTCTCCTCAACACTTGTTTATAGTATACACAAAATGTGTGCTGAGCTCACAAATTTGGTCTTGCATTTTTTGTGAAAATGGTCATTCCTGATGATATGTACATTCTTCATATCTTGAAGGAAGATACGGAGGTATTTCACTACAGGAGTGAAAATGCGTTGTTGCATGCAACCAGATTGAAGACATAATTAACTATTTATTATTTTATCCATTACAAGTGAACCAAAGGAAATAAAACCTGTTATATATTGTGTCTTAGTATTTGGATAAAGCGTTTGGATAATGTGATTGAAGTTTATTGCAGGGGTCTCCAATCCTTTTGTACCCATGGAGACATTTGGCATTTGAAGAAAGTGGCCTGGGCACCACCACAAATTGATTGCTGTAGAGTGAGTATATTAGGAGTGCCCCCTTATCTGTGTTTATCTTTGTGTGCATGGGTGTACACCCTGTATGTGCTACCCACTCTGGCTTCTCTCTCTCTGTTTCTGGCACTTTTCTTCTCTCTCTTTCTGGCTCCTCTTTTTTTTCTTCTTCCTTCTGTCTCTCTGACTGCTCTTCTTTCCTCCATATCTCTGGGTCCTCTCTCTGTCTCTCTGTCTCTCTGGCTTCTTTCTTTCTTTCTTTCTTTCTTTCTTTCTTTCTTTCTTTCTCTCTCTCTCTCTCTCTCTCTCTCTCTCCTCCCCTCCTCCATCCCATGAAACTGAATGGAGCAATTTCTTCATTCATTTGCATGGGGTGAGAACCCCCAGTCCTGAAAATTGGCTGGAGGAGAGGTGAAGTCCACCCCTCACCAAAGATCCTGTTGCTCTAAGGGTCCTTGGTGGGGGATAGATTTCACGCGCCTCCAGTCATTTTTTGGCAGGGAGTTTTTTTTGTTCTCTATAAAAGTCTGTGGAGTGATTATTTATAGGCTTGTATAGGGAGCAAAAACAAAAAAGAACTTGTCAAAAATCAGCTGGAGGTGGGTCAAGGCCCACTTCTACCAAGGACCCAGTTGCCCCAAGGGTCCTTGGTGGTGGTAGGGTGCACCTCAAACCCCGTTCAGCTGTTTTTCAGCAGGGGGACTTTTTCACTCCCTTTATAAGTCTATGAGGAATCACTCCATAGGTTTATATAGGCCTTGCAGGTGCAATGGTGCTCACAGGTATCATGCTGGAGACACTCACTTTAGTGGCTAAGAACCAAAATTTGCTCTCTTTTTTTAACGAACACGGTTACAGATTGAACTGAATTGATAGACACTTATAACAGATACTGATGTTTAATTATAATATTTTAATCATGACCAATTTTATGAATATTGTTCATGTGTATTATAATGTTTGATAGTTTATTTAATGTATATAATTGAGAGGTTGCAAAGGCCTTTGACCATACACCATCAAGCCATGTTCCTGTGAAAATGTGAAGCACGCTGCAGTCATGTTTTATTCTTTTCACTGATGTGAAGAAGTGACATTAAAAGAATCAATCAGTGCAAGGTTATGTACTCTTGGGTGTATTTTGGTTTAGACCTGAAGTTACTATTTCGTTGAATTATTAGATCAATATGTTTGTTTTAGAAAACAAATTTCTTAATATGCTCCCATAGAAAAGCTGAATGTCTTAATCTACAATAAGAAATGAAGATTATTATATAATGTTGAACTTCAGATATTTGAAAGTTCTTCATAGTTAATAATGCAATTAACTAGCTGCTTCTACCAATTTTACATTAAAGGCATTCATTTGCAATGACAGAATTACCGTTAGTAATTAATAGCTAGCTGGTTAGATAATTTTCAGAGGGAGAACCATGTTAGTTTGCTGTTGCAGAAACAGTGTGTCCTGTGACAATTTAAGGACTAACACATTTATTATGGCATAAGCTTTTGTGGACTAGAGTCCAGTTCGTCAGAGTGAATGTAATGTGTTCGGCTTCGGCTATTGGGCGGTATAGAAATGTAATAAAGAAATACATATAAATGTGTTATGTCTTTCAGATGTGACACATCTCTGTTGCTTTTCTAGTGAGATGGGTTAAGAAGCTGCTATGAAGAAATATCAAACAGATATCTAAAATTCAACAAACCGATTATATACTAAATACTGCTCTTAATGAATTTAGGTTGTTTTTCTAGGCTTGAACATTTTTATCAATGAAACATAACTTTCTAATGAAAATAAAAGGTTTGATGTGATTTAAATTCTATTGAAAATCCATACAATATGCAAACATATAAAATCAATATAAGGATTCAAATTGCATTAATAAAATATTTATAGGAATATGCAGCAATTTTATTTCCATATTTGTGATAAAAAAATATGATGAGAACAAATTAGAAAGAGGCCTTGAAACCCTGGCAATACAATTAAAGGGAAGAAAGGCTCTGATGCATATTTATATCATAAAAGCCATTACCCACAGATGATGTTAGATTCGCTGTGAAATATAGAAAAGCATAGTGGCTGCACATTTGCTGGTGGAAACTCATTCTGTTTCCCGCAAATCAAGAGTTGTTCATTAAAATATTTCCTCTCTTTTCTATTCATATGTGGGGCCTCCATGGTGGCCAATGCTAGTGTGAGCAGAAGGAAGCCTCCTGCAAGGGAATCCCTCCCTGTTCTACCTACTTCAGCTCCCTGTGCTCATAGAAAGTCTCTCCTGAAAATTGGGAAACCTTTGGCAACAGCACAGGATGGGGTCTGGGGCACTGCTGGAGGAGTGGGGAATTATCCCAAATTGGGTGCGACGCACGTTCTGCAAGCATAAGTGCACATAAGCACAGTGGCATACTTAACAGCACACATGTTACATTAGTATACGCATACACAGCCTGATTCAGAGAGGGACCATGGTGCACTGGGAGGGGAGGATTAAACCTTCCCCCCACCATTTGCTTCCCAAATTTCACCCTCCAGGGAGAGTTAAAAAAGGAAAGATGTCTCCATTGGCATCAACGGAGGTGTTTTTCTTTCTGTTAACCCCCCACACCACCCAGGAGTGCAGGAGATAAGGGAATTTCGGAAAGCAAACACTTCGTGAAGCGCTTACACTAGAGTAAATAAAAAGGTAACCCTCAGCTACATGCTATGCGAGAAGTGAAGGGGTAGTTTGGCTCTACGTCTTCAATCCAAGGCACATTTACTTCGAAGTAAGGTTGACTGAACTCAACAGGACTTAGTTCCAAGTAAACATGCATAAGATTCCACTTGGATTTCAAGTTCCTTTGATTTCAGCATGACTTAGGTGTGCCTATCATTCACTGGATTGCACCCACAGTCCAATAGTTGAGGTAAGTGAAGAAATCTTAATTCTTTTCCTCTCCCTGCCTCCAACCACAGAAATTCCTTTCCACATGAACTCTATCTTTATTGGTTGGTGCAAAGCCTCAAAAGAACAGGATATAAAATGTTGCAGCCAGTATTGCTTTCAGCAACATGGCAAGAATCAAACCACAAATTCATTAGCTGTGACAAACAAGACAAACTATTCAACATAAATCCTTTCTATAAACACAACTTACTAAAGTTGTATGAAAACCAGCCAACCATGGGTCTTTGTAAAAAGACAAAAAAAAAAAAACACTTTCTGAGCACAACTTTCACAGGAACATATATAGTTCAAATGAAATTCTATTTTTTAAAAATATGAAACATGACAAGAAACAGAACACTTGTCTTAGTCCAGAAATACAGTGAAATGCTTATATGAATGGGGTAAAAAAGGCATTTGATTGGCAAGAGCTTAGTATAGATCCCACTATTTTGGAAATGTGAGAAAATAGCAAGTACTCTCCCTTCTGTTCATGAACCACACAGGCCTTTTCAATGCTTAGGACAAAACCAGCAAGCAAATATTATCACTCTTGCGTCCATTTTGAAGCTGCTGCTTGTCAACATAAGAATAACTTCACAACAGCAGTTTTCAGTTTTGTTCAACACAGAAAATTCTTCATAGAGTGGAAATTAAATAATGGATCTGACCTTGCAAACAGATGCTTGAGAGGGGAAATATGTGCTATTTATTATTTTTGTAGACATTAAAGAGGGGGTATTGGAAAACACCCCAAAGAAGTCGAATTTCATTTGTACTGCACAGTTCTAGAGAATAATGATTAAAATGTGGCTTTTTTAATGAAAAAAAAAATAAACAACCCAATTTAGTTGAGCAGGTTATGTAAGTGTAGTCAATTGATACCCATTGCAATAAAATGCACTAAATCTGTCTTCTTGGTTTAACTGGATTGTGAACAGAGTTAAGAATTAGGCCAGGATCCAAATAACTATTCAACTAATTCTGAAATGCTTGGCAGTTTTCCTCAAACAGCACTGCCTGCCCCCCCATCAACCCGATGCTACATGAAAAATGACTTTTTAAATGGGGATGATATTCAAAAACAGTTTATAACACAGCATGGACTATGGTGTTCAAAGAAAAAAAAGTAAAACACTCCACAAGGCATGTCCAAGCCTATTGTCCTAGCTAAAGTAGCTCTTTAGATTCCAGCTACTATGAAAAATGTGTATATTGTGATACAATGAAACCACTGCCTTATTACTATTATGACTCATTCATGAACATTTATTGCATGCCAACGGTGTTACATAAAAGGGAAACACTTTACAAAAATAACTTGTGTATAAATTCATGACTACATAAGCCATAATTGCATAAAAGGGAAATGCTGTATCAATTTATGACTATATAAGCCATAACCTTAAGGCCTGCATAAGACATCTAGCCATACCAGCTAGGGCTCTCCAAACATTCGCTAGTGTTGATATTAACTTCAGAAGTAACACATTCAACGCCATTTTCACCTCATTAAGCACTTTTACATCACAAAGCACTTGTGGCTTTTTGCTACTGATTAGTGCCCATTTGTCCCCTTGGCTAGTCCTTCTTCTCCGTGCCATGCCCCTCCTCATTTTGGCCCAGCTCCAGAAACAGCACAATGCCACAAAACCTGGGATACAGGATCATCCCTACTGGGAGCCCAGCGTAGGAGGAGTCAAAGGAGAGCCAGCTGAATCTGATGAATTACTCAGATGAATAAAAGAATCCATTGAGTTAAACCACACATCGCTGGAATTCAGGCCAGGGTCAATAGTCAGGAGGTCTGTCTAAGGAGAATGGGAACTGGAGGGTGGAGATGGCCTTCTTAAGTGCCTTGGAAGAGTGCACCGTTGCACTGATGCTGGTCTGTCTTCCCTGTGTCTAGCAGCTTGGCAGGATCATTGTGGGAAATTTAAAATGATAGCTTCAAGACACCTGGTACTAATTGCAGCACTGTTACTGGGACCCACCCATGTCGAAAGAGGCCATCAGAGGGTGCTTTGCCTGGGACCCCATCAACCTGGAGACAGCCTTTGGAGACAGGCAACAGAAGTAGTTAGGTCCAGATTGTTGTCAAGGCTTAGTGAGAAAGAAGGCTAGAGGCAGTAGGAAGGAACAATGCTACCTGTTGTTCAGGCAAGGTGCAGGGGCAGTCCCAGAACCATTTATCGAGATCCAAGGTTAGCAGAAATGAATCACATTATTTAGGGGTGGGCTTGTGGAAATTGCAGCACTCCAGATGTTTTGGCTTACCACTCCCATCAGCGCTTACCACTCCCATCAGCCCTTGCCAGCATAGCCAATGGGAGTTGTAGGTCAAAATATCTGGAGGACCACAACTTGCCCACCCCATCCTACCCATTAGAGAATACAGCCTCTTGCAAGCAAAGCCTTTGCCTGAGTGGTTCAACAGGGAGAAGTCCATAGTTACAGAGCCAGAGATACCCCTGAAATGACATTTGTTTAAATATACAAGGTTTTAAGATATATACCTACTAAAGACTTCACACATATCTATTTTCTTCTAGCAAATGGGCTCTCAAACCTAATCTTAGCTAAAAGATATTCAAATGTGAAGTGAAATTAAGAAAAAGAAAGAAAGAAAGAAAGAAAGAAAGAAAGAAAGAAAGAAAGAGAAAGAAAGAAAGACCGTAAGTCTGTGAAAACATGAGCAGGCTATTGGATAAAGGGTTGATTTAACAGGAAAGTAGTGTAACAACAATTCATTCATCTTCATGCATATCCATTCACAAACCAATATACATGACTGTGCAGGGCTGGAACATGGTTTTGGTTGTTTGTGGGGGGTGGGGAGTTGGTTGG
The DNA here is from genome assembly GCF_057233095.1 of Heloderma suspectum. Taxonomy (NCBI): domain Eukaryota; kingdom Metazoa; phylum Chordata; class Lepidosauria; order Squamata; family Helodermatidae; genus Heloderma; species Heloderma suspectum. The sequence continues at coordinate 107,328,342 of NC_139464.1, forward strand.
TTGTTTTTTGGCTGAGGACCAAAACAGACAATACTTGAAAGACTGGGGGCGTGCATTAACCTGCTATGGGCCTGATCTGGATTGGGGCCTCCACGCCTGCAATTTCTATCACAAAAGAATGATCCATTTGCTTTATGTATCCCTACTTTGCAGTAGAAGTTGCAGCCACAGGGTCCCCAATATGGACTGGAATTGCAACACTGTGTGTGGAGGAAGGGTTAAAGCCTGCCTACACTCAACACTAGGTTCCCAATCCAGATGAGGGCACCTCCACTTTTGTTGTTCAGTCGTTCAGTCGTGTCCGACTCTTTGTGACCCCACGGACCATAGTACGCCAGGCCTTCCTGTCCTGCGCTCTCTCCCGGAGCGTGCTCAAGTTCATATTCATTGCATCCGTGATGCTATCTAGCCATCTCATCCTCTGCCATCCCCTTCTCCTTTGGCCTTCAGTCTTTCCCAGCATCAGGGTCTTTTCCAGGGAGTTTTCTCTTCGCATTAGGTGGCCAAAATATTGGAGCTTCAGCTTCATTATCTGTCCTTCCAATGAGCAGTCAGGGTTGATTTCCTTTAGGATGGACTGATTTGACCTCCTTGCAGTCCAGGGGACTCGTAAGAGTCTTCTCCAGCACCACAGTTCGAAAGCATCAATTCTTCGGTGCTCAGCCTTCCTTATAGTCCAGCTCTCACAGCCATACATTACTACTGGGAAAACCATAGCTTTGATTAGACGGACCTTTGTCGGCAAGGTGATGTCTCTGCTTCTTACTATGCTGTCTAGGTTGGCCATAGCTTTCCTCCCAAGGAGCAAGCGTCTTTTAATTTCATGGCTACAGTCACCATCTGCAGTGATCTTGGAGCCCAAGAAAGTAAAATCTGTCACTGCTTCCATTTCTTCCCCTTCTATATGCCAGGAAGTGATGGGGCCAGATGCCATGATCTTAGTTTTTTTTAAAGTTGAGTTTCAAACCAGCTTTTGCACTCTCCTCTTTCACCCTCAACAAGAGGCTCTTGAGATCCTCTTCGTTTTCTGCCATTAGGGTGGTATCGTCTGCATATCGGAGGTTGTTGATAATTCTCCCAGCAATCTTAATTCCGACCTCTGATTCATCCATCCCGGCATTTCTCATGATGTACTCTGCATATAAGTTAAATAAGCAGGGTGACAATATGCAGCCTTGTCGTACTCCTTTCCCAATTTTGAACCAATCGGTTGTTCCATGTCTGGTTCTTACTGTTGCTTCTTGACCCTCGTACAGGTTTCTCAGGAGACAGGTAAGGTGGTCTGGTACTCCCATCACTTTAAGAATTTGCCACAGTTTGTTGTGATCCACACAATCAAAGGCTTTAGCGTAGTCAATGAAGCAGAAATAGACGTTTTTCTGGAATTCTCTTGCTTTCTCCATGATGCAGCGAATGTTGGCGATTTGATCTCTAGTTCCTCTGCCTCTTCGAAACCCAGCTTGTACTTCCGGTAGTTCTTGGTTCGCATACTGCTGAAGCCTAGCTTGTAGGATTTGGAGCATCACCTTGCTGGCATGTGAAATGAGCGCAATTGTGCGGTAGTTTGAACACTCTTTGGCGTTGCCCTTCTTTGGAATTGGAATGTAAACTGACCTTTTCCAGTCTTGTGGCCACTGTTGAGTGTTCCAGATTTGTTGGCATATTGAATGCAGCACTTTAACAGCATCATCTTTTAGGATTTTAAATAGCTCAGCTGGAATACTGTCATCTCCGCTAGCTTTGTTGTTAGTAATGCTTCCTAAGGCCCACTTGACTTCACTCTCTAGGATGTCCGGCTCAAGTTCAGTGAGCGCACTATCATGGCTATCAGGGACATTCAGATCTTTCCTGTATAGTTCTTCTGTGTATTCTTGCCACCTCTTCTTAATCTCATCTGCTTCTGTTAGGTCCCTGACTTCTTTGTCCTTTATCATGCCCATCTTTGCACAAAACGTTCCCTTGAGATCTCCAATTTTCTTGAAGAGATCTCTAGTCTTTCCCATTCTGTTGTTTTCCTCGATTTCTTTGCATTGTTCATTTAAGAAGGCCTTCTTGTCTCTCCTTGCTATTCTCTGGAACTCTGCATTCAGTTGGGTATATCTTCCCCTTTCTCCCTTGCTTTTCACTTCCCTTCTTTCCTCAGCTACTTGTAAAGCCTCATCAGACAGCCACTTTGCTTTCTTGCATTTCTTTTTCTTTGGGATGGATTTCGTTGCTTCCTCCTGAACAATGTTACGGACCTCCGTCCATAGTTCCTCAGGCACTCTGTCTATCAGGTCTAATCCCTGAAATCTATTCCTCACCTCCACTGTATATTCATCAGGGATATGATTTAAGTCATACCTGAACGGTTTAGTGGTTTAGGACATAATCAATCTGATTTCGATATTGACCATCTGGTGACGTCCATGTGTAGAGTCGCCTCTTGTGCTGTTGGAAAAGAGTGTTTGCTATGATCAGCATGTTCTCTTGGCAAAACTCTATTAGCTTTTGTCCTGCTTCATTTTGTACACCAAGGCCATGCCTGCCTGTTATCCCGGTGATTTCTTGACTTCCTACTTTAGCATTCCAATCCCCTATGATGAAGAGGACATCTTTTTTTGGTGTTAGTTCTAGAAGGTGTTGTAGGTCTTCATAGAACCGATCAACCTCAGCTTCTTCGGCCTCAGTGGTTGGGGCATAGACTTGAATTACTGTGATGTTGAATGGTTTGCCTTGGATTCGTACTGAGATCATTCTATCATTTTTAAGATTGTACCCCAGTACTGCTTTTCCTACCCTTTTGTTGACTATGAGTGCTACTCCATTTCTTCTAAGGGATTCTTGCCCACAATAGTAGATATGATGGTCACCTGAATTAAATTTGCCCATGCCTGTCCATTTTAGTTCGCTGATTCCCAAGATGTCGATGTTCAATCTTGCCATCTCATGTTTGACCACCTCCAGCTTACCTTGATTCATTGATCTGACATTCCAAGTTCCTAAACAATATTGTTCTTTACAGCATCGGATTTTCTTTTCACCACCAGACACATCCACAGCTGAGTGTCCTTTCAGGTTTGGCCCAGCCACTTCACTCTTTCTGGCGCTACTTGGAAATACCCTCTGCTCTTCCCCAGTAGCATATTGGACACCTTCCGACCTGAGGGGCTCATCTTCCGGCGTCGTATCTTTTAGCCTTGTGATACGTTCCATGGGGTTTTCTTGGCAAGAATACTGGAGTGGGTTGCCATTTCCTTCTCCAGTGGACCACATTTTGTCAGAACTCTCTGCCATGACCTGTCCGTCTTGGGTGGCCCTGCACGGCATAGCTTATGGCTTCACTGAGTTACGCAAGCCCCTTCGCCACAACAAGGCAGTGATCCATGAAGGGGATCACTTACATTACAATAAAAAAGAACAAAAGACATAGCTGCTTGCTATGTATTTAACGTAATGTCTGATTTGACCTTCACTTTGGTGAAATTAAAACCCTCTCATTTCCACCTGAGTTTTATTTTACATTCAACAGCATATTTATTAATTAATTATATTTATTAGTCACCTCATAAAATAAATCCCCTAGGTGACATAACAATAGCACCTTAAATTACCAAGATTTAACTGGGATACGATTCTCTTCATTTTTACGGCCTGCCACTTATTTATTACCTTCATTTCACACCTGCATCTATGTTCTGAGAAACTGTGGGGGATATCATCTGATGGTTGCAAAACAGACTCCAAGTGTAGGCAGAGACCTCCCACCAAGACTGACTGGAATTTTAGCTCTCCAAGGCCTCTATGGTTGGGACAGTCCTGTCAGTATGCTTCTGAAATAAGTTTAGAATGAAGAAATAATGACATCCCACAAAGATTACAAAAGTTTTCCTCCTCCTCCTCCTCTTTCTCCTCCTTTTCTTCTTCTTCTTTTGCTAATGGGTATCCCTGGATGCTACTCCCTAGGTCTTCTAATTTTGCTCATTATGTTCTCTAATTTTTCCAGAGAGACAAAATCCAGTAACTGTTTGATATACAACTGCGGTACCCAGCTGGCTTTCACTCCAGCAGTTGCTTTGATACAGCATCACATGATGTTCCTCATTACTTCAGATAAATTATTCAGAAACTCCCAGATGCAATGTCCCACAGTTCACTAAGCTCCCGCCTGGATTTGACAAAAATGTGAGCCTTTCAAATCACAAAACAAACGTGAGTTTGTGAATACCGTACATTCCCAATTAGCTAAAAGAAATTATGTACTGGCTCATGGGTCACTGCGTTGTATTTAAAGTGATTAGCATCTTTAGTGATGGTGCCCTGTAGAGGCAAAGTTCTGTTTTTGTTTTTGTTTTACCCCAAAGGTCTGCAAGTTTATTCTTGAGAATTACTTGCCAAAATATCTAAAGCAAAATTTAGAAAGGCACAGCTCCCATACAACGTAAAGATGAAACAAAACAACCAAACCAATTGGTGCAGCATCTCAACCTGAACTAGAGCTCTTACACTTAACCAAATACAAAAATGTAAACTCTTAACAAGGGTTACTAATGTTTGTGTCTCTGAAAATCCAGCTTTTAAACGTATCAGTTATGTTCCAGTTCACTTAGAGTTCTTTAAGTAGGGATGTACGAAAATTCCGCCATGGATCTCGGGGAGGCCGAATGCGCTAGCGAAATCGCGAAATCGGTGACGGAACGGCCTGCCCCCCACCCCCCCGGGACGAGACTTACTTTGGGTGGATCTTCCTGGCAGTGGCGGCTGCGGCGGCGGTTCGGCAGCCGGTCTTCTGACTGGCTGCCGCCGCCGCCATTTCCAGTTAAAAAAAAACACAACGTGATAGGCTACGTAAATGTTTACGTAGCCTATCATGTCTGACTTTAAAAAACAAAACAAAAAAAACGCGCGTACGCAAATGGCGGCGGCCATGGCCGCCGCCATTTGCATTCCTTATTTTGGCACATCTTAGTCTTTGCATTCCTTATTTTGGCACGTCTTAGTCTTTGCATTCCTTATTTTGGCACGTCTTAGTCTTAAATGTTTACGTAGACTAAGACGTGCCAAAATAAGGAACGCTAATGGTGGCGGCCATGGCCGCCGCCATTTGCGTACGCGCGTTGTTGTTGTTTTTTTTAAGTCAGCTGTGATAGGCTATGTAAACATTTACATAGCCTATCACGGCTGACTGCAGGGACGCAAATGGCGGCGGCTATGGCCGCCGCCATTTGCATCCCTGCTAGCCAGTGGCCGGATGTCCGGCTGCTGGCGGAGCCGGCCGGCGGCTCTGCAGAATCTCTGCGGAGCACAGCTGGCTGGCCAGGATTCCGGGGGGGGGGGGAGGAACTGAGCGCCTCCCTCCGGCGAGGATTCCGGGGGGAGGGACGGAACGCCTCCCCCCCAGCCATAAACATAATCCGCAAAAGGTAAGTGCCTTTCATACATCCCTATCTTTACGAAGTTTAATACTCAGGAGCTGATTTACATGTTATTGGAAAAATCAAGTTCCTGCTTGTCCACCATGCTGAAAACTAGAATGCATGAAGGGGAGACATATCTGAAAATATATGGCAAACTGGCTAGGTTCTCATATGTGTGCATGGGGGTTCTCCCCCACCCAAGTGCCTTGTATGTGTGTGTGTGAGAGGGGAGGGGGTTCCCACCTCCGTATCTTGAGCCATATGCTTTTATTCAACAGAAACACTGAGTCGCTACTATTTTAAGGCAGGGGTCCACAACTGTTCTGTCCTGGAGGGCCATGTGTGATGCTTGCTTGGAGGTCAAGGACGACTCGCACGCACACACACACACACGCACATGCACAGTTTGTTTTAAGTCACTTTGGGTCTTTTTTAAAGGGAAAGGAGACTAAGAAATTCAATAGATTGTGATGAAGATGGCTACACCCTACCTCCAGTATTGGAGGCAGTATGCCTTTAAATACCAGTTGCTGGCGACCACAAGTGGGGGGGTGCAATTGCACTCATGTCCTGCTTGTAGGCTTCCCATAAGCATCTGGTTGGCCACTGTTGCCAACAGTCTTCTGGACTAGATTGCCTTTGTTCTGATCCAGCATGGTGGTTCTTATGTTTCTAAAATTGTCCTACCCCCTTTCCTGGTGTCTACCTTCCCAATTTGAGAAACACTGACTGAAACACTGAACTGATCTAATCCATGCTGCTAAGAAGAGGGTACCGTTGGATTGTGCTGCGATTACTAAGATAAGACCACAATTATTTAACGGCTGACAATAACTGTTATTGGGAGATAAATGGTATGGGTATTGTTTATAACGTAAAGTTGGCTGCTGATCTTACATTATGTGTAGGTATGTTTAGCTTTTTAATTATTATTATTTATTGCATTTATACCCCGCCTTTTTTCCTCTTGCAAGGAGCCCAAGGCGGCTTACATTATCCTCCTCCTCTCCATTTTATCCTCACAACAACAACCCTGTGAGGTGGGTTGGGCTGAGAGTGTGTGACTGGCCCAAAGTCACCCAGTGAGCTTCCATGGTCGAGTGGGGACTAGAACCCAGATCTCCCAGCTCCTAGTCCAACACTCTTGCCACTACACCACACTGGCTCTCACACTGGCTCTAATAATTAATCTTTTATTATTAGTTGTATATATACTCTGTTCTGTTTATTTTACATCTCTTAATTTAGCCTTGTTTTACTTCACCTAAGTTCAATGGGTGCTCTCCAGGAATCTGGGAATTCTCCTGGACTCTCAGTTAACTGGGAAAGCCCAAATGACTATGCAGAAGTAAGTTTTACCAGTTTAGGCTGGTAGCCAGCTGTGGCCCTATGTGGAGAGGACAGACCTTGCCTAAGTTATCCATGCACTACCGACACCCAGGCTGGACTACTGTAATGTGCTGTATGTGGGGATGCCTTTGAAGACCATCCAGAATCTTCAGCTGGTGCAGAATGTGGCTGTCCGAGTACTGGTGGGGGTAAGGCGATTTGATCATATAATGCCTATACTGCATGAGCTGCGCTGGTTACTGGTGTGTTTCTGAGCCTAATTTACAGTGCTGGCTTTGACCTTTAAAGCCTTAAACAGTTTGGGACCAAGTTACTTGAAGGGCCACCTTCACCCATATCAGCCTGCCTGCACTTTAAGATCAGTAAGACACGCCCTTCTCACCTGGGAGAGCAATTAGGTGGGTGACCACACAAGAGAGGAACTTCTCTGCAGTCGCCCCACACCTCTGGAATAAGTTGCCATTGGGGGTCCTCCAGGCCCCATCATTGTAGGCTTTTAAGAAGGTCCTGAAAACTTACTATTTTACTCTGGCCTTTCCCCAATATGTTTGCTGTTGCTGTGGTTTTTATTGTGTTCTAACTGTTTTTATTTTTTTTAATCATTTTTAAAATACTGCATTAGTTTTTATTATGTGTTTGTTGTTGTACACTGCCTTGGGAGGGCCTCTGCCCTGAAAGGTGGCCCAGAAATATTTTAAATAAATACACACTTACAAATTTACATCTTTGGAATCCAGCTTCCTGACAAGAGGAGTGTATCACTTTGACTTTTTACTTCAGATGCATGGCTGGCAATGGATGGTCCATAGCACTACCTCCGGGAGTTGTAGGACTTTTTTCTGTTTGAACATGCATAGGATTGTGCCCTAAGTGACTTTTAAATTACCCTTGAGTGACTTTTCTAACTTACAGTGCACTAGAAAAGAACTGAAAGAAGTACTCAGTTACATTTCTGAAGAGATTGTCCAAAATCCCCTGCCTGGGCTTGCCACAAAATGAGTTCTTAATAGCCAAAGAGTGAAAGGAATGCAGTGTCTGACTCCAAGTGTATTGCTTCTAGAGAAAGATTTTACTGAGGTCAACAAGGTTCTTTGGCTCAGACTGAAATACATTGACATTTCAGAGTAATATTTCTGCTCTTGATTATTTTCAGGTTCAAATAATAATTATAACCAGAGTGATTTGAAGAGAGCTCTTATGAAGATGACGAACAACCAGAATGCTGCTAATTGCCTAAGCTGTTTCTTTCCCCTTGATTTGTCTGTGTATTTCTGTTGTCAGTTATGCATGTTAAAGTATTCTAAAGTTGACTTACATTCCTGAGATTCACTTGCCAGAGCAAACCAGAAGCAGGACAGCTCATTTCCTCTCCTTGATATTTATTCTAGTTCTCATGTTGATTGAAAGACAAGATAGAATACGTCCCTCCCAGGTTGCTTCAACTACGTTATTCTGAAGTAGTAACGTTTGCATCTCTACAAAGGTTGTATACATGACATCTAATCAGTAACACCCCATTGGCAATACATATATGCATGTGTATATATATTTATAGTATTAGCAAATATGAATTTGACATTAAAAACATATGGTGCGGAAACCTTAATCTTCTTGGGTATTCTGTCAAAGACCTCAAAGCAGCTGTCCTAAAAACAGATCATGGGCTTTTTTCCTATTATGACTGAGACTGAGCATTAAGACAACATATTGCTAGATCATGATTGATTTTGGTTAACCAAATGGACATTGTTCTGTATTAAACTGGTGATGTTTTGAATGAGCTATGTTCTATAGAAGACCGTTCTGTTAAAGACAGAGTTCTCTGTGAAGGGAAAAGGAAGAACATATGTTGTCAAACATTTATCAGTTTGTATCTACTGAATACCTATCAGTGGGATTGCACTGAATCATCCTGCCTCTAATAAACTTTCCTTCTGGCAATGAATGGTACTTTTGTTTATTAAATTGTATCTTAGACTTCCATCAATATCTCAAAAAGGTGCTTACACTGCGGTTTTGATCATATGTGAGTGTATTTAAATTTAGTCAATTAATTAATTGGTTAAGGGAGCAATCCTATGCCCACTAGACAGCGGGTAGATGGCCACAGGATATCTGGTTTTCTGAGAACTGACCTCGGAGCCTGCACTCAGAGGTCAGTTCCTGGAAAGCCGACCTCCTCCCATTTCTGTGCTGCCTTGGAGGCAGTGCAGAACAGCTCCATGTTTTGCGCTCCCAAGAGGAGTGCAGAGCGGCTGAAAAGGGGCGTTCCAGGGCAGAGAGGGCAGAAATGCCTGTATGACACATCCAGTGTATTGTACAGCAGCCTCCTTCTCCACTCTGCCCTTCTGCAGCTAGACAGCTGCAATCGGCTGTCTAGCTGAAAATGCAGGGCAGGAGAAGCGTGGAGGGAATGATCCCCTCCGTGCCTCTCCTGCCCTGCATTGGATAGGCGGTCACTTCTGAATTTGGAGGCAGCTGCCTATCTGAATAGGATTGTGCCCTAAAAGACAGATGATCAGTCGACTAGAAACTATTTTATCAGTTGACAGCCATAGTGAATGGAAGCTTTATGCTTTAAACTTAGGATTTTATTGAATAATTTTTCCTTTTTCTTTGGCATTATATATTACCTTAACCTTGTGCCTTAACACTGTGAATTCTCATCAAAATACAAAAATAACATAGGCCACAACTGAACATCATTACTCCACTGATACTTAAATTCAGCAGTGATTTTCCAGCGGTATAACAATCTATCCATCTGTATAGCTATCTATACTGCATTGTTTTTGTGGCACTTCACCTTTGGGTCATAGATGAGTCCAAAGGCAGAAGCACTGAAGGAAAGGGGGATGGAGTGGGGACAGTAGACAATAGGCCGAGAAACTGCACCTGAAGAAAGGGTAAATGAAGGAGATGAATTGAGCAGATGAAGTTTTCCTGCTAACTCCATATATGCAGGCAAGATGTTCAGCTTGTGTCAGGCTGCTTTAAATAAAGCAGTCACAGGATCCAGAGGCAATGGAATGGCATCATAGACTGATTTGAACCAAATAGGGAATTCTTTGGTTGAAGGCTTCTGGCAGATTTTCCAATACAAACAACTCTTACAGCCTGTCAGGCCTGAGACCCAGTTTGACAAAAGTAAGGCAATGGTCACAAAGACAGGAGGCAAGGAGGTGTGGTTGTGAGCAGGCTGGAAATCTGATACCCAGTGGGATATGTGAAGGTTAGGGCAGACAGGAAGCAAGGCAGGAGGTAAGGCACTGAAGACCACCAACTTCAGGGCCCAATTCAAGGCCCTCCTCAGATGGGCAACATTTGGTGTTACGCCAAATGGCCAGTGACTCTTCTCGCTCATGTCCAAGTTTGTTAGTAGACATCATCCCTGCATTTGTGCCAAGTCATTACAATAATGGTCTGTATTCATATAAATGTTTATATCTGGCTCTGCTGCAGTTCTTTGTATGGGGATGCATGTTTTCGGCTGTATGGGAAGAAGATGTAGCAGTGTGGGTTATGTTTGCTCTACCTTCTGATCTGAAATTTAAAAAATTATTTAAAACCAACTTTGTGCATGTTCAAGAGTATTATGCACCTTTATGGGAGGGGGTTGCCATTTACTGCTCTGCCTTGGGCAGCAAAAAGTCTTAGGCCTGCTCTGGGCAACACAGTACAACTTCTTGGTCTTTATATGTGTTGGGGAAGGGGAAGAAATGCTGAAAGGACTGAATTGCCACCCTTTTATCCCAGTGTTGGAGAAATCCCATTTATTTTATTTATTTAAAACATTTGTATCCCGCCCTATATCATTAAGAGCTCAGGATAGCGTACAGATAAAATCAATTTAAACAATATAAAACAATAATTTAATCACCTAAAAACATATTAAACCATTGAACAAGCTAATGCCAACTGAAACCTAAAACAATAAAACAGTTAAAACAGTGTGCTACTTTAGGGAATGCATTTAGCCCTCAAAAGCTTTGGTAAAAAGCTATGTTTCTACTTGGTGCTGAAATTTTATTTATTTATTTCATTTCTATACTGCCCAATAGCCAAAGCTCTCTGAATGAGAGACCAATGAAATGAAACCAATATCTGTGCCAATTGGGCCTCCAAGGGGAGGGCATTCCACAACTGGGGTGCCACAGCAGAGAACATGTCCCACCATAGTGTACGTCTCGCACTAGTGGGATGCAGAGGAGGGCCACCTCCTACAGATCTCAGTCCTCAGGCAGGCATATATAGGGAGAGGCGCTCCCTCAAATATCGAGGTCTCAAGCTGCTTAGGGCTATAAATGTCATCACCAAAACCTTGAATTCCAACCAGAAGTGTATTGGCAGCCAGTGCAATTCTTTTAAAACTGGTGTTGTATGATTTTAATGAGATGTTCCGGTCAGCAGTCTAGCTGCTGCATTTTGCACTAGCTGCAACTTCTGAGTTGTCTTCAAGGGCAGCCCCAAGTAAAATGCTTTGCAGTAGTCTAATCAGGAAGTTACCAGCGCATGTACTACTGTGGCTAGGTTATCCCTGTCCAGGAAAGACCACAGCTGGCAGATCAGCCAAAGCTAGCCCCAAGTACTCCAGGCTATGGAGCCCACCTGAGGCTCCAGTGACAGGGATGGATCTAGGAGTACTCCCAAGCTATGCACCTGCTCCTTCAGGGGGAGTGCAATCCCATCTAGGACAGGATGCTTACCCAGTTCCTGGATGCAGGAACCACCAATCCACAGAGCTTCTGTCTTGTCAGGATTTAGCTTCAGTTTATTGGCCCTCATCCAGCCCATTATAGCCTCTAGGCACTAGTCCAGCACCTTCACCACCTCAGCCAACTCCGATGACATGGATAAATAGAGGTGAGTATAATCAGCGTACTGGTGACACCCCACCCCCAAACTCCTAACGACCTCACCCAACGGCTTCATATAGATGTTGAACAGCATGGGGGATAGAATACAATCCTGTAGCACCCCACAGATTAATAGCCATGGGGTAGAACAGGAATCCCCCAATACCACTCTCTGGAATCGGCCCTGCAGCACAGTGCCCCCAACTCCCATCCTGCAGAGCTGATCCAGTAAGACACCATGATCAATGGCATCAAAAGCCGCTGAGAGATCCAGGAAGATCAACAGGGCAGCACTCCCCCTGTCTTTCCCTGGAGTAGGTCATCAGTCAGAGCAACCAAGGCCGTTTCAGTGCCGTGCCCTGGCCTGAAACAGGTTGAGATAATCAGTTTCCTCCAAGAACATCTGCAGCTGCCCAGCCACCACACACTCAACCACCTTGCCCCAAAGGGCATATTACCAATGGGGCGATAGTTCTCACATACCTCTGGGTCCAGGGAAGTCCTCTTCAGGAGAGGGCACACTACAGCCTCTTTCAAGGCAGCGGGCACCACCCCCTGACAGAGTGAAGCATTTACCACCCCCTGGACTCACCCAGCCAATCCACCCCTGCTAGATCGTATTAGCCAAGATGGGCAAGGGTCACACTTATATGTGGTGGGAAGGACCGATTCAAGTGTCTTGTCCACATCATCATGCTGAAACAACTGAAACTGATCCCCCAGACTTTGCAATAACTGTGGTGTCAAGTTTTGAGTGAACACAAGTGACTTTCCCATTGGTACCCTGCAACATCAGCCATTACAAAAACATGTGGATAGGAGCAGAACATCCATCCTCTGGTTCAATGAAGACGAATACAAAAATAAGTATACTTCTTCTCATGATGCATTTTGTGTTTGGGCTCCTTTATCTGATTACAAAATACAAACATAACATCAGTTATGAAAGGCGCACATGTATATAATTCATAGGTCAGGCCCTTTTGGGGTGGGGGGCACTGGGGGCAAGTGTCCGGGGACTTATATATGGAGGGTAGGTTTATGCTTCCAAATAACCACCAGTAGCAAACATGACTAAGTAGTATTAAACAAACACTAGGTATTATACTCTGAACATGCAGTACAGACTTTAGAAAATCGTTGTTCCGATAGCAACATATTCATGAGGAAATGATTACCTGGCATATATTCAGGGACATATAAAGAACAAACGTTTTTCTATTACAAATTCACAGAAACCCACCAATGACCCCCTGGCTTCCTTGGTTGAATTTTCAATGAGCTTTGTTGCTTAATCCACCATGGAGCTTGCTACTCCTGTTCCATCAAGTGAACTGAGTTAAAAGATCTTTTATGAAATATTCCAGGGAGAGATGGAGTAATAAAAATTAATATGATTACAAAAGTCTTCTTTGTTAAAGCTATTATGCATCGGTGGCATTTAGAAGTCAGATTTTGGAGGATTAAGAATAGCAAGAATGGAATTAGGATTCACTAACTTGTGCTCTACTTATGATTAGGAAGATATTTCTTCAGGGATTCCAATGTTTATTCAGTCATTATACAGAAGTGTCTTACCTGAAGTATACAGCAGAAGGTCAAATTTTTCAAGTTACTCTTATTATTTACACTATACCACCACAGCAAATTAATTATGCCTTAGTACATTAAGGAGCACAGATATCCAAGAGAACAGTTAAAAATACAATGCTTTTCAAGGTGCACAGTCTTGTACAGTACAATGCAATCTAGTCTAAGTGACAGGTGACACTGGGGGGTCATCACCCCCATAGAAATAGTTCATTCTCAACTCTCCTCATACATTTAGGATGGAAGCACTAATGTAAAATAGACCATTATTTCTCTTTGTTCAGAAATCTAACATGTGGGGAGAAGCTCCCCTCACAAATGCACTTTGTCCCTTGAGTTCTCTCCCCGTTCCCCATCCCACCATTGCTTTATCTACTTGGTCAGAAGATCTGTACATTCCCAAAGTGGTGAGAGCAATGACAGAAGAGGCGGCAACCACCTTGATCAAGGATTGTACAAGAAACCAGGCCTAAGACAGACTCTAATTATAGTGGTAGAAGTGCTGCTGACATATACTGCAACAGCAGTGGGGAATTTGTGGACCCACACCATTAGCAATGCTGGCTAGGGTTGATGGGAGTTGTAGGTCAAAATAACTGAAGGGCCATACGTTTCCCACCCCTGTACTACAATGACAAGCTAGTTTGGTCCCTAAATATTTGGTTTGAACTAAATAATGTGTCATTCTTTGGGTTGGATCCAGAGTTACCTGTGTGTAACAGGGCTGGTGGAAGCAGACCACTCTACCCCACTTCTTCCTATGGCAGCCCATCCAACCCCCTGAAAATGCTACTTGGAGGTCCCCTAAAATTGAGTGAAGGCACTTTTCATGAGTGGAACTCCCACTCCCCCCAATCTGGGAGCTCTCCTTCATCCTCATGGATCCAATTAATTGTTTTTCAAGAAGTCAAAGTTGATCAAGAAAGTGAAAAACAAAGTAAAACCCTAAGATTAGTTTTAAGCTAACAATTTAACTTATTTTCTGATTCATCTCATGAATCTAATTTTTTCATAATGCACACTAAAATTAAAGGAATGTAACAGCATAAGCCCACCTTAAAGAAATAAACACTATGTCAAATTGTGACAGATAGTTGGGAGGATTTTAACAATCTGTCATTTTGTGGTAACTGGACATAATACAGAATACTTGGAAGTATTACAAAAACAGGATACAGGAGACCATTTATTTTTCAAACCTACCTAAAATATTTTCTTGAGGTCATTTAGAGAGCAATCCTAGAGAGCAGTCCTGGGGTGGGGGGTGTCATAGGATGCTGCAGAATTTTCCTCTCTGAGGCCATAGAAAAGAGAGGACCTTGGAGAAGAAAACCCAAGCATGGACCTCCTCTACCAGCTGCTCAGGGATTTGGGGGGGGGGGAGGCAAAGAGGCATGCTGGAGTGCACCCGTGGATAGGGAGGAGCATGGCTTTGGATCCACCACTCCATCACGGGAGAAAATATAGACCAGCCCTGGAGCTGGTCTAAATAAATTCCATCGTATAGCTTGCCACAGGGGGGGAATATTGTCTTAAAGGGGAAAGAAAGCCCTGCAGAGGGTGAAAAATGGCAAAAAAAGAAGGTCCATTATTAATTCTGTGCTGCCAACAAGAGCATGGCACAGCTTTGGAAATGTCGGAGGCTCCAACATCGGAGCTATAGCCAACAGAGACTTGATGAGCATGGGACTGCTCTCAAGCTTCATTATCAAAAGCGTTAATGGGCTCTTAAGCGAGACAACCTTGTAGGCCAATCATAATATTACATAACTGTAGTGAGGCAAGGACACATGGTCTCTTTTTGCTATTTCAACAGCTATTGCTCAGTGCTAATGCACATCATCCGCATATAACAGCCACCACATGGAAGATTTTTTAAAATGCTCCACAAAGGGCTGCAACCACTTGTAAAACTCTTTGTGTGGAGTGGGTGCTTTTCTCCATGCCACCAAAAATGAGTCCTTCAAAGGAGGTCTCCTGCGCCATACAGTGTGTGTGGTGGAGTCATACATAGCTAAGTAATAATAGCCGTTGTCTGGAGAAATTTGAAGTGTCCTTGAAATAGGAGCTGTAACATGTATACTGGCACTTCAATATCCTGCATAATAGTTTTGGCTGCTTCAGACAATAATGGCTGTGCCATCTTGGGCTACACAGAGCTTAATCTAATCCACATGTGGTAACATTTCCCGTGCAACCAACACACAGATACAGACACATACCCAGCTCTTGATTTTGTATTTGTAATTACCAAAGCTTCCTAAAACCTTCCTAAATACATTAATGAAAAATATTTAACTTCAAGGCTGGAAGAGGAATAGTCATAGGCATAAATTATTAGTGGCAATGTGGTGTAGTGATTAGAGCATTGGAGGACTAGGACTGAGATCCATGTAAGCTACTCCCCCAGTCTATGTACATTTATTAGAACATTTCTGGTGAGCTGTATATACAGGAGACCTCTACACACTTTCTTATGAATGCTCGTAGGTCAGGGAGGGAGACTACATACAAGAGAATTGTACCAACTTTGAACACCTGAAAAGGGCCTTTGAGATAGGCCTATTGTGATAAACATATGTCCTGGAAGCCTTTGAATCTTGCAAGATTCCTGCACCAACCTGAATAATAGGCTACCTTGCAGATATTTATCCAAAATAGCGTTGTTGGTCTTCCACATATTTCTCATAAGCATACTTTTCTCATAAGCTTAGAATTGTATAAAGAAACAAATGAAATATTAAGATACATTCCTGTATGAAGATTGTAAGAATCCAGTTGATTCAGAGGCTTTCTAACAAAAGCATTTATGTTGACAGGCTGTGACATTTGACTGAAACTTTCACCAACCTAGAGGCTGCTATGAACTCAGGAAAGACCGTCAGGTGTTTCAGATAAGAAAGCTGGAGAATGGAAGAATACCTGCTTACTAGACAACTACACACATTCAGGTTATGATGAAAAGGAGTGAAAGATGACATAAAACATTGTGGGAGGTTAACAAAACTAGGAAAATCTTCAGATTTTAAATAGTGAAACAACCAACCTGTGAAGAAAAGCAGATGTTATCCTGTTTGGGAGACTTACAGAAATGTGTAGCTCAGCAAAGCTGACAACTAATTGAGTAAACTTATTACTTCCAAATCATAGCTGAGAACTTTGGAAAAAATAATAACAAATTGTTGAAGAAGTTCCATACTGCTAAAAGGAATCATGTAAGTAGCACTGATAATAAATCATTTAAATATGAGAACCAAACATTGGTTGTCACTAGGACATTCCACCTATCCTCATAGAACAGCAGTTCTTACCAAGATGCAACACATATCCTCAGGAGGACAAAGGCACCGGTCCTCATTGACTTCTCTACCCCTTTTTGCTCCCAGCTCAAAGATGTCATTGGGTAAGTTATTTTAATCTTTAAGAAGGCAACACTCCTAGAACTAAACTTAAAATGCTTTAAAATGTGTTTTGGTTGTAACAATGATGTATTTTTTTAGATTTGTTCAATGCTTCTCATTTCTTAACATGAAATGTTAATAGCTGCTTACGATTTTTAAGTAAAAGGTAAAGAGACACACCTAATCTCAGAGTCCTTTATCTAAAAACTCTGTGTGTTAATACCAGGAATTTTGTAAACCTACAGATTCCTTAGTGATCCTTTGTTCAAGGAATATGGCATAGGATATGTTATCCGCTGATCATAGCTAAATACAAAAATCCCATCTCATAATATCCCTAGGCAAAGACAAATCTGTCACACTATCTGAATTACCACCTAAACAAATAGACCTGATTTATGCAATCCATTCAAGTCTCTCTTTTTGTGTGTGGCAGATGGCTCATGAAAGTAAAGCTTTAAGTAGAAATGGCAGAATCAGCCTATTTCTGGTCATGTGACTTCTACATGTATTCAGCCATAAATCCATTCCACATTAATCTGTGGTTTTTTTAAAAAAACCTACACAAAAAAATCACATTTAAACACGTATTTAAAACAAACCTGGTCTCAAAAGTTGCATTCAAAAAAATATTTTGATATATTTTTTGAGCCAAGAGCTGTGTCAGAATATTCAGGAAGTGTGAAAGCCTGTGGATCAAATCCACACACAGTTCAGAAGGAGCAGATAAAATCAGTTCTTGCCAGGATTTACATAGATTGAATTCCTTAAATAGCTCTCATAGTCTTGTAGCCCACAACATGTAGGATCTACACCAGGGGGTTAGCAACATGTGGCCTGCAGACCATGTGAACCCCCTTGGCATTTTTTGCACCCCCACTGCCTTCTGCTGCTGCTGCCACACCTCCAAAATTCAGTGGCACAGAGGCAGCAGGGAGAAAAAAAGCCTAAAAATATCCCCTTGTCCTGCTGCAGCTGAAGCAGACCCCACGTTAGAGCAAATCATGGGGCGATTCAAAAGGCAAGGCAACAAAGCAGGCAAATGGTCATGCACAAAGTTTCTGGCCCAGTATAGGCAGGAATAGTCTAGATACAAGCAAAGGTCAAACCACAGTTTATTTATTTATTGCATTTATATCCCACCTTTTTCCTCTTTCAAGGAACCCAAGGCAGCTTACATTATCCTCCTCCTCTCCATTTTAACCTCACAACAACAACCCTGTGAGGTAGGTTGGGCTGAGATTCCGTGACTGGCCCAAGGTCACCCAGTGAGTGGGGACTAGAACCCAGATCTCCCAGCTCCCAGTCTGACACTCTCACCACTACACCACACTGGCTCCCAGTTAAGCAGTAAGTTACCGTACACAGCCCAGAAGCAGAGTCAAACAGAAGTACAAGAGCCAGTACTACAGACAGTGAATCACACCCACACTAATAAATATCATTCCACCACTAGCTAGGCTAACATGGAAAGCCAGAGCTTTCTGAGCCCCACCTAGGGCTCAGCTGCAGTGCGTTACAGGCCCTCTGTCCTACTCAGGAGGAAAGCCTTGCTCCTACACAGTCCTCCTTTGTAATCAAGCACTCCTTCTCAGAGAAGGCCTATTGGCTTGCCTTCTGAGGTGGCAAAGCTCTCAGGGGCAAGGTGGTTGCCCAGCTTCTGCCTCAGCGATGGAACACCCCTCCTCCTGTAGGGATGGACTAGTGGTTATCTCCTCTGAGGGCCCAGGCTCCCTGAGATCTCCTGTCACTGGTGGCTCCTTGGCACTGTCTCTCTCTCTGGGAGGTCCAGCTCCTCCTCAGACGAGGCTTCCTCTAGCAGGGGCATGACACCCTATTTGAAAGGAAAAGAGTTGTGGTTTGCTGCTGAAATTCAGCCGCAAATGGCAGCAGCAAAATAGCCCCCTTTTGCCACTGCCTTGGGTTGCTATCAAATTCTGGCAGCAAATTCAGACTTCCCTTGACTGCTGGAAGATGCCCACCCCTTATCTATAGGGAAGACCAAAGTGTGAGTAGGACCTATGTTGTGATAACAAAATAAACAAAGTCTGTCTTCATAAAGATATGCTTATGTTGATTTTTTAATTTGTCTACCAAACAGTGGATACATTTGCTACCAACTTGCACAGCTTTAAAAGGAAACTGGACATGGCTAATGGCCATGCTGGCTGGGGATGAGAAGTGTTGCAGTCCAACACATCTGGAGGTCAGCAGGTTGGAGAAGGCTGACCTAGAGTATCAGAGGCAGTATGCGTCTCAGAACTGGTTGCTGGAGCAGGACGGTGCTATTGTGTTCATGTCCTGCTTGTGAGCTTCCCATAGAAGCTCTGGTTGGCCACAGCATGAACAGAATGTTGACCTCGAGAGACCTGATCCAGCATTGCTTTTCTTATCTACTTATGTCCTTACTACTTATAATGCATAAGGTCCTTTTGGAAATTCTTGAAATGTATTACAAAAGTAATATATACAAATAGAAGATGGTCTACTACCATTTAGAAATGTCTAGGGCAGTGATGCCCTACATAGGTTTTTGACTGGAATTCCCATAATCTCTGACCATTGCCCATGCTGGCTGGGGTTTAAGGGAGTTGTAGTCCAAAACATCTGGAGGGCACTAGGTTGTCTATCCCTGGTCTAGGGGGAATGCAGTGGATCATAGTATGTGAGTAACGTGACAAAAGGGAAGTACTTTTCATGGTTTCCTATTAGAAATACCGCCTGCAAGGCACTGGTAGTTATTGCAACACTCTACACAGCACAAGCTGATCCTTAGGCTGAAGTGTCATCTTCAGTTTAAGAAACATACATTCAGCCACAGTTGAAGAAGCACAAAAATGGGAAGGGATTCAAAGGAGACAACCAAAAAAGGAAACCATGTTTGTGGAGCACATGGCCTATGATAAAAAGCTGAAAGAACTTCCTTTATTCAATTCAGAATAAATTGTCATTAAATATATAGTAAAGACAGACTGACAGGTCATATGGTCACAGTCTTCCTTAGATGTATTATATTTTTATTTAAATTGTGCACTGTTTTGGAGGTGCCTCCACGGACTCCAATTTAGGAAGAGCTCCCTTGCCTCTCTGCAAGCTTTAAACATAAACAAACTTTAAATAAACCAAAACTATCGGTGTATATAGCAGCTCAAGGGAGAGTTTCATGTGGTCTCCTGGACGGGTGTTTTCTTATCTCATCCTTCAAAAATGAAAACACTGCAGAAAATACAGATTGTTTTTATCAGCATTGAACTGAGGTGGTTGCTTTTGTGATCGACAGCGTTGTGGAGGTATCGAAGGATTCTTTGAGCCCTAGAGTACTTCTTTGAGCATTCAGACTGTTTTGCCAGGGGGGAGGGGTGCTTCAGAGCATTTAAAGTATTTGTAAATGAATAGCCTACCTTTTCATTTGGTTTTAATACTTGGATCAGCAGAGACAAGTGGCTTTGATATCTGAAGAAAGATGAGTTTGCCTTTCTATGGTTAGTCCTACCCAATTTGGGTTGTTTGGAATTTACTCACTGATAATACCTTTTGCAGTTGAGGCAATTAACGATCACTGTAAATAATGGACAGACTTAAGGATGGTCAACAGGTATGGGGAGTGTTTGGTATCATTTAATCATCCAGAGAAGACAAACTCCTGTCATTCCCAAAGTCTTTGCTCCCAAGCAATTGGTCCAAGTCAGCCAGAGTTGGGGGACATTGTGTCCTGTCATTTTTACAGCTTCTTATTTCCACCGAAGGTTATGGGTTCCCCAGCATATTGGAGAAAGGTTTGGGCATTTGACCAGCTTTGCTTTGTGGAGGCTGAGAGTTCAACTTTGGCCTGTTGGCATTTTTGTTTTAATTTTAAAGAAACTCTATAAGTGATGTTTTACTTTAAGAGACTTAAGAAGTGTCTATGATAACTATTTAAGTTGCACAAGCAGCAGTGCTGGGGTGTCTATGCAACTAACTTGGCTAATAAGGTAGGAGTGAATTCCATCTGAGGAGAAACTGGGAGGGCCTCTGGGGGCCCCCTTGCAGTAAGGATTAGGGCCAAGTCCAACCTGTTTAGATCTTAGTATTGTACTGTACAAAATACTCTAATCCATAGTTGTGTTTATACATTCAGTTCTGGGTTTACACAGCACTGGGGCTTTTACACGTCTTTTTGGGCAAAGTTTTGGGAGGTGGTAAGGCAAAGGCAGACCACCTTATATGGAGGGGTCAATTAAAAAAGAACAGGGCACCCTTCATCCCCCTCTTTAATTCCAAAAGCCAACAGTCTAAAATTGACTGTCACATAGATAGAAATCTTAATTTATTATGCTCCGCCCCATTACAAAATCGCTATAACTTACTCACCCAGGAGGACCCTCCTGATAGTCCAAATGGTCATGGAGCTGGTCATGTAGCAACCCAAGCTGTCACCCCTTCCCAGCTCACACCCCAGCAAAAGGAAATATTTGATATTAAGCAAGTTGCAGAGCTTTGCACATTGGTGTCCTCTACACTGCAGGCAGTCTTCAAGGCTCTCAAGCAACTTCAAGCAGAAACTGTATTAATTCCAGAAATGAAATCTAGGCTTGAGCAAATCTCAAATCATGTGGAACTACTTATGAGCTTAAAGAAACAGGAGCAAACCCCAAGCAGAGGAAAACCTGCATCCCAGGATCTAGTAATGCCTGTTACTACCTCAAGGACCGATTCAAGTCCTATAGATTACAAGCTAGTAATCTCTTCGCATCAAGTGGCCCTTGATGTCTTCCCTTTACAAAATGGCTCCCTCCCTAGGTGGCAAGGGAAATCTAGAATTCTGTCAAATCTAAATAATTTGCTGAAGCTTGGCCTAACAACTGGAGATCTGAAATCTTTTCAGATACTCCTGATATTACGATACCAGAAAAGATTGGTGCTGACCCTTTCTTCACCTTGGATGGTGAGCAAAATAATGGCATCGGAAAAATTTAACATCAGAGCCAGGTGGGTATTCCAAAACAGGGAAGTACAACCCTTATTTCCACCTTTGGGCCAAGCTAGACCTTTGCTTCCAAAAACACAAGATCTATCTAATGGAGCACCATTGATTGATTTAACAGCGCAAAGTAAATTACCAACCAAAGATCCTGTACCCACTAGTTCCTCTAAGGCAGTGCCGAATTTTGATCCTATAATTGTAAACTTCTCTGATGACTCTCTGTTGCAAGAGAATCCTGCACAGAGCAATGCTCAGCCTGCTCAACATATATGTCCAAAACTAAGAGAGATAAACAGCAGAAGTAAATTTTCTGGCATCCACAGAAAAAGCCCCTTCTTCACAAATCTTCATTCCTACATCACAGCTAAAGAATGGGGCCATTTGTTGTGATGTTCAATGAAATTACTCAACAAAATTACTGCTATACCCTCCCCTTGACTAATGGGAAATAGAGCCCCATTAACTTCTTCAGTGCTGTCTTTAATTTCTTGGA
Source organism: Heloderma suspectum (assembly GCF_057233095.1). Taxonomy (NCBI): domain Eukaryota; kingdom Metazoa; phylum Chordata; class Lepidosauria; order Squamata; family Helodermatidae; genus Heloderma; species Heloderma suspectum. Next base: position 107,350,391 of record NC_139464.1, read on the forward strand.
ATATAACAGGATGGTCTAACAAGCAGAATGACCCTTCTTTTTTTGAGCTAATTACGTCATTTAAGATAATTTTATTTCAGGAGACCTGGCTTTTGAAAGAATTATTATTAGATGATTATTTATTTATAACAACGGATGCCAAGGCTCCAATTTCTAAAGGCCACCCATGGGGTGGTGTTGCTTGTGGAATTGCAGCATCCCTTGAGGTACACCCGGATGAGCTGATTATCCCCCCTTGGTTTCAAGCTATTCGTCTTCAATTTAGAGGACTACATTTAATACTGATTAATGTTTACGTTCCTCCGAGGAGCTCGCCTCATTATTCTGCCCAAATGTGGCAATTGCTGGACGAATCAATTAGGGCCATCCAACTGAAGTTTCCTAGATTCATGATCATCTTGGCTGGTGACTTCAATGCCCACATTCAGTCATCTTGGGATCTGGTCCAAAATAATGAAGAGAGGTTGGTCTAGTGGAGTCCAACTTGGTATTTACTCACAAGACAGTCCAAAGACTGCTCAGTAAATAGACATGGTCATTACCTTTGCTTGCTGATAAGGGAGACAGGTTTAATCCCATTAAATGGTTTAAGCTCTAAAGATCTTGGGGGTGACTTTACCTTCTTCAATCACTGGGGGGCAAGTGTAATCAATTACATTCTGATTTCAGGGGGTTGCCTAGACAAGATCAGACACTTCTCAATTGGTTCTTATCCAGAGCAGGACCATCAACCAGTGAGGTTAGCAATAGACATTAATAACTCCATGAGGAGAGGGGAAGCCAGAACTAGAGTCAGAGGCCCACTCAAGAGTGCCAGAAAAAGGATTCAATGGCAAAATGTGGATCAATAGGAATTAGGACAAATACTTGCTTCCAATAAAATGAGATATCTATATGATCTAATAACAGATGGTCATATTGGAGAAGCTAAAATTGACCTATTCCAGGATATGACTACAGAGCTGGAACCCTTGTTATTTTGCACCCCATGACTGTTATTAGGCCCTAAAACCTCTTCAAAACCATGGTTTGATTCAGACTGTAAGCTACAAAAGAAAAAAACTAAACAAAGCTCATAATATGCTTAAACGAAGGGCAACTACCCCCCTTCCAATTTGGTATCTTGAGCAACGCCGATTGTTTAAAACTCGAATGAAAAAGAAAAAGAGGGAGTACTTCCTTTCCCAGTGAGTAGAGCTGGGGTCAGCCCTAAAGTCTAAGGATAGAACAACATTCTGGAGGCTGATAAATCAACATCACAAGCCAAGTCCTCCACAAGGTTTATCCCCCATCAGTGCATCTAGATGGGATGATCACTTTCGAAAGCTGTTTTACGTAGTAGGGACAGAGATAGATGTGGGTCCAGGGGTCTGGGTAAACCAGCAAGCATGGCCCCCCGTAACCCTGGAAACAGTTATTAACTTAATTACAGGCTTAAAGAAAGGCAAAGCCCCAGGCTTAAATGGTACGACTGCTGACTTTTTGAAAGATTGAATTAATTGGTGGGCCCCATTGCTTGAATCCTTGTTTACAACTATTGATGTCTCAGGAGTATCCCCAACTGAGTGGGTTGTGGCAATTGTCATCCCAATCCATAAGGGTAGTTCTAGATCTTACTTGAGAAATTATAGACCAATTAGTCTCCTGGACATGACTGGCAAGCTCTATAGTAAATACCTTTTACAGGAATTAGAGCCCTGATTAGAAGAGTCTGAATCCTGGCTGAGGAACAAGTGGGCTTTTGGAAAGAACACTCTACTATAGATCATTGTTTGCTCCTACACCATCTGATTGGGAAATATACTTCTCCACCATACAAAGTGCTATTTGCAACGTTTGTGGATCTGAAAGCCACATTTGATTAAATCTCAAGAGTGCAACTATGGCAGAAACTGAGAGATCTTCAGTTTGACCCCTGGTTGGGAGCGAGAATCCAGGGACTATATACCCATCTTGGGCCTGGTAATGAATGCAGCGGCTCGTCTCTGGCTCAGATTGATTTTCCACCATTGCTTCAGTCTGCTTTTGAAGAGATGACCCACGTGGCCAGGTCACGGTCAGGTACAATGAGAGAGTATGTGACCCAGACTGGTTTCTCATGAGTTCCTTTCATCAAAGGGTTATGATGTGGCCAAATCGCTCATAAAGCAGAGGACAGCAGATACATCGTGGCAAATGGACACAGCCAAGGTGGCCAATTGCAGGTCAAATGAATTATACGGTGGGTCGCCAACCAGGTGGCACAATATCTGGCACACCAAAGTCCCTATTCATTATGGGTTCTTATGACAAAATGCCGACTGAATAGGATTCCCTTGAAGGAGGTAAAGGGAAGATTTCATAATGTATCCAGGCCATGTCGGCTATGTCCGTTCGGCTGCAAGATAATAGAAGATTGAATTCACTTTCTGCTAGAGTGTGCTAAATACGATAACTTGAGATTCAGATATATTTTTCCACTCCTAAAGAAAAAGAGGTTGGAAACAACAAAGGATAAGGTGCTTATGTTATTAAATGGTTCAGACTATTATGTTGCTTTTAGAACTGCAAAATATATTAATTCTGCTCTGAAAGTGAGACAAGGGGCTTTGAATTCAAGCCCCCAAATTTTGCTTAGTTCAAGGTAAGACAAGCCAAAATGGTTTGGTCATAGGTTTTAAATATTAAGTTTTAAGGGTTGTTGAATTTCTGGAGGTAACCAGTGGCTGTATTTTAATTAAATATAGTTTAGCTTTATGGCCTGGTTCATTGTTTTGCAAATGACTGGTTGTCAGTGCAATAAAATTGAATTGAATTGAATATATATTGAAAGCAAATACAGTAACATTTTCTACAATATAGTTCACAACATCCGTATCAGTCTGCCACCTCATGATGACTTTTCCCACATAATATTATCGTGTGAATTCACCCTTGGAGAAATAAATGGTTGCTTGAGTGACATGATGTTTTCAAACATGTAACAGGTTGCCATTGAGAAGAGAGAAAGCAAGTGTTGATTACAGCTATTGAAGGCAGGACAAGAAACAACAGGTAGAAGTGGAAGTAGAAAAGATAAATGTTGGAAACAGAATATGCTTCTCCAGGGGAATTTGGAATATGTCCTTCCCCAAGCTACTTAAATGGAGAATAGATGGGAATTCTCTTGGGAATTACTCCATTCCGGGAAACCCCATCATGACGTGTATGAGGGGTGGTTTACACTCACTCTTCAGATTCTTACTCATTCTGTAGTTTTAAGGTTATAGTCCAGTTACTTTGTAATAAAGGAAGGACTGCTCTGTAAGGAATTGCTGTTCACTGTAACCTAAATATAACCACAGAAGATAGCTGAAGGATGTCTCAACAGCCATGTATAGCAGTTAAAATGGCCTGACTAGCTTATTTTGCATGCACACGCCTTATATTGGAAAATCCAAAAATGGTTTTCTTATTATACACACACACACACACACACACAGATCTATGTGATATACATGATGACATTAGTAGTACTGACAAATACACTAATCAGCATGGTTTCAGTAATACAGTCCAGAAAGACGATAATGATCTAATGATTGTTCGCTGCTATACATGATTCCAATAAGATAATAATGCTCTTTTACAGAAAAACCAATGGTTCTGACATCTCTTCTCCCCCGCCCCTCATTCACTGGTTTATTTTCAACTGGCTACTACTTAACTGGCACAGCACTGCCCCTTTACAAAACAAATCACATCATAATATTCATACTCCGGCTCTGTAACAATTCCCTTGGGCACTGTGTGCTAAACAGATTTCAAAGCTTAGCATCTCAGCACACTCGCAAACCAAGATGGGAAGAAAAGGCAGCCTAAGAGTCAAATATGCTTCAAACAACCCCCACCCACCTACCCCCCAACCTAGACATGCACACTTGTTATTCCCTGCTTCAGATATCATCATGAGAACAGATATTACAGATAGAGAAAATATATGATATGTCAAGAATTGAGTACCACACATAACTACAGCTGTGATTAAAACCCTTTCCCCCTTTCCCTAAATATTTCATCTTTATCACAATCCACAGACAAAGAAAACTCATTTTTTTCTTTTAGCAGCAGCAGCAGCAGCAGCAATGAAAACTTAATAGCCTACCATTTTCTTTGCACTCTTCGGGAGGCTTAGCCTTTTTTGCAAGTCGTGGATCCAGCCATGATGTTGTCTTTGTGTTATGGCTGAAAAGAAAAGAGATCACCCTGATCAGACACATCTTGAATGGAATCAAGTTTATTCGTTCCGATACCATAGGGGAGGTGGGAGGGGAGAAAGCAGAGAGATTAGCGCAACAAAATTGCAATCAATATCCTTAATTTGCTTACTGGTTCTAAGTAGACCTGAAGGAGGTGTAAGAGTAATTGTGCAAGGCAGCATCTAAATTTGGCAGCCTCAGCTCCTTGTCCTCAAAGCAGCTATTTTTATTAAAATCAACTAGAATGATGCCAAGTTAACCTCATTGAAAATGCAGAACTCATCCAGGGCAAAAGGAATTTACAGCGTTCTCCAAGTGAAAGCGGGTGCAGCCGGCAGCTTTCTATACCCATTTGCTGGAGTCTGGGTATAGTGTGTGTGTGTGTGTGTGTGTGTAAATAAAAATAGCCACACTGACAGAAGACATGCAAATTGTAGTATGGCTCAATGTAGCCTCCGTTTTCTAACAGGATGATTAATGACACTTCGATGAACCAACTGTTATCTGTTCCATATCTAATCCGGCTCCTATGATAAAAGTACATTTTACAGAAGCCGAAAAGAATCATGTGGCCAATTCTGCTAAGCCGAGAATAGCGTCCTCCCCCCCCCCCCCCCCCGCAGGAATCAATGCAACAGACTCTGAACTGGTACAAAACTGCTCACCAAGACAATAGTTTCCCAGATAAATGGATATTCAAAACAGCTAAACACAGCTACATACTAAGCTTTCTAAAAATGCACATCCTTTTTCACAGCCAAGCAAATCTGGAGTCAGATATAAATGTAAGACTTTAGGATTAAAAGCTAAAAAGGAGCAACGGATATGGGGTTGTATGCAGTGGGGACTTTACGCTAAGCACTTCTGCTCATGCAAGGCAGGGGATCTAGTCTTTGCCTATCACCCTTATCTATTAAATTGGTAGTGCTCCCTTGAAAAGCTAAGACTTGGGGACCCTCTGAAATAATATGGGATATGGTGAGAGCTGTTGTAGCTAAGGGCGGGTGGGAAGGGGATCTGGCAAAAAATGGATGCCCTGCCTTGTGCAAGAGGAAGTACTTTTCTCTAGTGCAAAGGCATTCCTGGATACAACCCAGTAGTTCCATATTTTGAAAGATGCCCTTCTTCTAACACACACAAACTCTCTCTCTCTCTCTCCCCCCTCTTTCACACATATACTGATAGTCCTTTATAATGCATGCTTTATTTATTAAACACATCTTAGGAGGCTGCCCACTTTGTACTGTTTACATATTGCTAAATTATTAAGGTTTCTATTTATGTAAGATTTGCGAATTAATTTAAAAATGCATGTAAGCCATTTGTTACAGAGGGTAGTGTTGATGGCCAAGCTCTGTAACCAAGGAGCTCTGTAACAATCTAAATACATTGCTCCAATTGATTTCTACTCCTGGCAGGAGTGGTGTGACAGTCCTAGTGGGAATGAAGGTTCCCGGGTTTTAACCATGACTGTTATCGCTGTTTTATTCTGAGATAAGTAGACAGTTTGTAATCTTTGTCTGCTACAATTCCCAGTCCCTATTTCCTTGAATATTAAAATAAAACACAAACTGCTAAATTTGGGGAGGGGAAAAAAAATCTGTAACACAGTGGGCTGGATCCACTGAAAACAATGGGACATGTTATCCATGACTACCTTAAGCCCCATTGACCTCAATAGGTCTACGCTAAGCATTGATCTCAACAGGTCTACTCTATTCTCTTGTATATAACAAAGGGTTGCAAGGTAGCTCTGCAGCATCTGAAACTTTTATATTTAAAAAGGTGTAGAAATCATATATCCTTATCTGCAGCGTCTTAATCACCAGAGAACTTCATTGCCACATATGGTTTTCCTTCCCCCTAGGTGGCACTTGCACCAATATTTCTCTGCAGGTGACAGTAAATGGGCTTTGTGTATCACATTCAGGCTCCGACTGTAGACCACTTCTCACACTATACTTTGCACTCAAGTGCAAAATAATAACATAGGCAAAAGCCCACTTCAGGAATGCAGTGGTTCCCCATGTGCAAGTGTATGGAAGCAAGGGCACAACAATTCTCACAATTATAAGTGGCTCGTCAAATGTCTATGGCCCAGGAGTGTATTATTTTCTACTTTATGACATTTGCACGCCATCACATCACATAATGTTCTCTGGGCCACTTACACAAAACCAGGCAGCTGGGCAGCTGTTTTGGCCATGAGGGCCACCTGCATTGCCAGGCTGTGGGATGGAGGCTGCACATGCATACAAATACGCACACACATACATATTCACAACCTCAGCATGGAGGGATGGGAAGGTTTAAATCTCCCCATCCCTGTCCTCTGAGATCAGGGAATGGGATGGAGGAGGTGTTCAGATCACTCTTTCCTGACAGCAATGTGGACCAGGACGGCTGGGAGGAGGGTGAGGAATTGGAGCGGGGAAACAGCATCTTTATGAGGTTAACTGGGGAAGTGGAGAGGCTTAAACCTCCACTACCACCCCCAGCAATCTTCATACAGTTCAATGTTTCCTCACTGCTATTAGCAGCCATGCGTTCCCTGTCCCCTAGCTGAAGCTTATCAGCTGGGCAGTGCTGAAACATCAGTGGTGCATCCCATTGGCTCTGCAGGTCACACAGAGAACGACTGAGGGTGTCAGGATTGATTCTGAGCATATGGAGATTGTTAGCAGTTCAGACTCAGAAGGGGAACAGCCAGGACAGGGGGAGGCATTTTCCTGAGCGAGTTCAGATATGAATAGGTGTGCTTCTCAGGATGCTAGCACCCAGATGGCTGGGCCTGAAGCCCCCCCTTCCCTCCTCTGTGAGAACCCAGGAGGAGGAGGAGGAGGAGAAGAGTGCGGGGTGTAACCTGAGGGATGCTAGACTGCGGCGCAGAGCAAAGAGGGTAAAGTTAGAGGTGGAGATCAGATGGTCAACCCAGTTGGCGATGCATGGGGTCGATGTAGGGGAGCATCCCTGGAAGGGAGGGGCACCCTCCCTAAGTTATTCTAGCCAGCTAGTTCTTGTTTCAAAGTGCTGGCAACATGGTAGCTCCCATCTGGATCCCCTGTTGCCATTCGTAAATGAAGCAGCTGTATTCCTTTGTAGTCTGAGAGTCTTCGAAGGTTTGCATCTGTAATGAACCTGTTGATAGTGAATTAAAGGCATGAGACTGAAGCCTCTCTTCTTGTGTGTGTGCATGAGGAAGGAGGGGGCCAAAGGAACGTGACAGCGGGCTGCATGGGACCCACGAGCTGCAGGTTGCCCATATGTGCATGAACCAAACATTTTTTAAAAATGAGATTCAAAATAGAACAGAAGACCATAAAATCAAAAGCAACATTTTCTATCCAAATTCTCATGATACTGTTTATTTTCCTGCTGCTACTCACACGTATGTGGAAGGGGAATGTGAGAAATCAGATATGCACACCACCCACACTTTGTGCTATTTCCACACATGGTACATGTGTACCCCGAGTATAAAAAGTAGTGTGAGAAGTCCTGCTGCCCGCAGTTGGTATTATAGATAGACTAGTGTGTGGATGGCTCTTGCTTGGACTAGTTGGTCTTCTGGTTTCTTCATACTCTGTTATTCAGTGTATACCCCGTAAGTCTGGTTTAGGTTTCCAGCAGTAACCAGTCAGAGACTTTTCATTATAAATCATATCATCTGTCTATCTAAGCTGTAAACAAACAAAAAATACCTACATGTACAAATATTGCAAGATGAATATTGATTTATTATTCAGGTTTTATATATTTTGGCTTATTTACATCAAAAAATACTTCGGGTGCCATTTGGTGGCAGAGAATGGAACTTATTCACGCCTAAATAAATTAGTTATTCATAGAGAGATCATTCTATATTCAGGTTCCAAAGGTAGGACTTTTAAGTTCTACAATTTGCAATGTAAAGGCTGAGTTATCTGAATTTCTTATTGGGCTGTCTTTGTACTTTACACGTACATCTAGAATAAGAGGAGTTTTCACTTCAGTAAAAAAATCATTCTAAATAGATCCTGCCTATGTAAATTCCACAATACTGTTGATTTCTCTCCTCCACCACCTTGGCTGAAGAAAAGCAAGACATCTACTCTGTGGCAAAGAGTTGTGTGAGCACGTATAACCCTCACCTCCTCTGATTTCATAGCACCCACTTGCATTCTACTTCCAGACTGTGCTTTTTAAACTTAACCTTTACCAATCCTGAAACTTCAATTACTGAAAAGCCCTGAAATAAGAAAACCAAGAATTATTTTCTAAATGTCACCTCCTGCTCACCCGCTCATACAAAGCATTTGTGCCACTCATGCACTCATTCAAGGCGACCCATTCAAGGCATTCATTGAAGGCAAATTATCACTGGCAGAGAGGATGAAGTGGAAAGATACAAGAAGAGACCCCAAAAGAGGTGATTATTTCAGTGCCATTAACTTTTTATGTCCTGGCTGGCTACTGTTTGGTCAGCCAAGAATCCAGCTGACCTCATCGCTAGAAAAACATTCAGTAAAATTCAACTCAACATCATCTCCAAGAGCTTGATTACTAAATTCACTTATTAGTTTGGAAGAAATCTTTACAGCAACAAAGGGGTTTCAGTTTGAAGTCAAAAGTAGTTTCCCCAAAGCTGCAATCATGGTAGCCAAAGAAAAGGCCCTAGCTACACTCCATACTTACAAGTTTTATGCCACTAACTTTCATGGTGTCCCCCTTCCTGAAATCTTGACAACTGCAGGAATTATTTGTTTCTACCCCCCCTCCCCCATAAGTACATTTCTAGGGTTCCCAAGGAAGGGGAATGATTTCTAAACCAGTTTAAATCCATAGTGTGGATATGCCAATGATGTTACTGGACAAAAAACAGCCTCCTTTGTATCATGCACAAGCCTGTGTCTGTCTACTAAAAATTAATTCAGTGGGACTTAATGTGTGTATAGGATTGAAGCCTAAAGGTTGCTGAACACGTGCTCTTTCTTTAATATATGACAGGCATTCTTAAACTTTGCCAGAGTGACCTTCAAAAAGCAATAAAAACTACCTTGATCCACCCTCCCACTGTATACAGCTATTTAATTGCAAGAGGATGTAAATGACCTTTCCACAAATTGCTCTTACGGAGGTCCTAAGTAGAATGGCAGATGAAGGAAGCAGGAGGGTATAAAGATCTAATAGCATGTTTGGAGTGCCTGAGCAAGGGATCCACAGAAACCCTGTCCCACCACCAACACAATACAAATGGAGGCCTGTTGACTGTACAGGGTGCAAGGGCTGGAAGAAAGGACACAAGCCAAAGGATCATGTCATGCAAAAGGCTGGGTGGTGAGAAAGGACTAAGCCTCCTGGCCAAAAGGGAAGACTACCAAAAAGGGTGGGGGAAGCCATACAGCATCTTACTAAGCACGGACATTCTTGCTCCTGAAGTCTCTGCTGAGGGACCCTTTAAAATGCCTTTTAAAAATAGCAGCATCGCTTCCTCTTCCAACAACTCCCCCCCACCCTGATTTTGGCTGGAGTGACTGAGTTAATAAAAACATATTTTGAGGTACATTTTGGACTGGTTAAATGAACAATTGTGATATTCACAGCTGTTTTTGTAATGACAGCCAGATAGTAAAATTAACCTTCAAGGTGGCAAGCCATATGGGATGGCAATCAGCAACTTCAAGCTATGCAAGCCATCATGTTGGTAGGAAGGTGAGGTACAAATCAAATCAAATCAAATCAAATACTAAATAAATGGAAAAGCCTCAGAAGCTCTGGAATGCCTAAAGTGTTTGAATTTGCTCTGCTCAATACAGGCTTTCCCAAGCCCCAGTCCAGTTTTCTGACAGGCATGGCTCTGTATAGGAAATAAATCCTTTCAGGTTAGGTCTTGGGATGTGCGAATCACCACAATTTGAGCTTGCTGAATTTTTCAAATTCAGTCTCAAAGCTCATTCCAACTCAAATATGGACTGGATTTCAGGCTTTGTTTTTTTTCTTTTGGCATGAAAATTCATGCATATTTCCACATGTATTTTTCCAAATGTATGGATCAATTGTGTGCATCTTTGAAATGTATGCATTCTTCTCCCATTGATTAAAGCAGATTTGTGTGCATTTTTCAAACATGTGCATTTTTTCATGCACATTTTTCTGATCTACACATGCTATCAAATGCATTTGTTTTGTCCATAAATTACATTGCAAACCCAGAAATATTACAGACTGCAGATTGCATCCAAGTCCATGTTCAATCCAGAAAGTGCGAACTGGGCAAATCCTGACCAAAAATGAACTTAAACAAATTTCTCATACATCCCTATTTAGGTCGTGAATATTCTGTAAGCAAATTACACCCATTAAATCAGGGATGTCACTAACACAGCCTGCATAATCTGTCTGGCAGACCTCACCTCCCACACTTGCCTATCATCCTAATGCTGAACTCTCTCCACAGAACATTGACTAGTTTCCACTATTCCACCCACTGGCCATGCCCAACTCTGAATGAATGCCATGTGATCCCACCTGGATGCTGTGCCCCAGAATCCCACTGAAGGAATTCCTGATAACCCAGCTTCTTATATGAGCAGTACTATAAAAAATAACTCCCATATTATTCATGGCTTTAGTAATTCATAGGGAGGCATTGAGGCTAAAAGATACCAAGTCAAGTGCCTCAGTGTAAATTCCCTTATGTAAAAAGGAACAGTGATGGTTGACTAGTGAGGCTGGTTGTCACCATGATGTAGCGATAACATGGTAATGAATAGCTAACCCTCTAATCCAGCCATGCCCAACCTCATGCTCTCCAGATGTGTTGGAGCCACATTAGAGCTGCTTTCCCTAATCTTGTAAGGCAGTACTTCAGTTTGGTACAAAGGGTGGCAAAATCTTTATTAGCAACATCATTTACAATGAGGGATGGCTGAACTCACCCACTGCCACCTCGCGCCCCACTCGCCAGACCCCTGCTGGCCACCCAACCCTGTTTAGCATGCAGTGCAAGTCACTGGACATTCTGCAGGCTCCCGGGAGCAATAGGCAGCATCCCGCTGCCCCACCAGCTGCCATTTCGCAGAAAATCACGGGTAAGCTATATATATAATTGCAATTTTGCATATAATGGCTGCTGTCAATAGCACCATTTATGTAACATTGTGGGCATAAATGGTCTAATTAAACCATTTATGCCTGCAATGTTGTGTAAATGGCGCTATTTATGGCTGCCATTATGCGCAAAATTGCAATTTGCATATATAGCTTACCCGTGATTTTCTGCAAAATTGCGGCTTGCGGGGCAGCAGGACAACACGAGCTTGCCTGACTCGACGCATGCCAAGTCAGGAAAGCTCGGGGGTCCACAGACTGGTATCCGGGGGGTGGGGGGTGGGCTGAGCAGGTGGATGTCCACCAGACTGCACCCCCCTGGATTTCCACAACATCCCTATTTACAATGCACCATGAGATTAGACTATTACAATTACTAAAACCAATTTACAATGAATACTTATTCTGATAGTTAATGAGTGGGTCTGCAAATGTAAAAACAACTGCAAACATTACACTTAACATGCATTAGAGTGGAAATCACTTAGAAGTGATGGATACTGTAAGCAATAGGAAAAACAGAACAGAGTTGAGGGAATAAAAAATAGAAAGCAGAATTCTAGGGGAAAAGAGGATGGAAATAATCACCTTTCCGCATACCACCCCGTAATCATCCAAGCTCTACCATTTTGATAGTCTCCACATTGTACAGCTTTTTTCTGGAGGCTGAACTATTCAATATAACTACAGCACACTTCATAGACACAATATTGTTATAGGTTTTTGTTATTCATCCAATGTTGATACTATTCCCTAGCTTTCCCCTTGATAGAATGTGATTTAGGGCCAAACTATATGCTGTGTTAATAACCATAGTTCCCCATGTTTGGGTGTCAGAGTAAACTGCGGTTACATTAAAATTTTAAGCAGAAGCTTTTACCTCCTCACTAATGCAGCAAAAAAGGAGGGGAGAAGGGAGTACATAAGCCCAAGGCATGTGCAGGTTCGTCAATGTAGGAGGAAACCATAATTCCCTATTACATGTGAACTGCGCCTCTGTGATTTTCTGCAAATAATGTTTCCAATGATCTTGCATGTTTTGATTAGAGCTTGTGTTCTGCATCAAAATATGTATCAAAGCGAAATTGCCAGGGGATGTCTAGAAATGAACATGTAGGAAGGAGACTATAGGAATTAGATAAGGCTTGTGTTGACAAATCCCACAACATCAGAAAGTGAGAGGAATGTACTTTGTCTTGCTTTTAAAAAAACTATTTAGTAAGGATTGTCCCTACCACAAAATTCTGTGAAGCATGTACATCACAATGGAAATAAACAAAACTAGGTTCTACTCTGAGGCGAAAACAGATTTTGTTCCCTTGACAGCATTTTGTGAACAGATACTTTCTGTGTGATCTTGGGAAATCGGAATGAAGATTGTTGATGCTATAATGCATTTACTTCAGTAAGACTAATGTGCATGCAGCTGAGTGCTGGATTGTGGCCAGGTGTATAAACAGAAGCTCCATCACATAATGAATGGGAAGAAGGCCAATGACATCACAAAATTGATGTTATAGGGGGAGGTATCTTAAAGTATTTGGGATGTGTACCAAAGACCACTTACTATATGCAAAGCTTTGAATGATGTGGTAATAGACACTTCACAAGTATGGCATTTTTCAATTTAATATGATTTATATGTTACAATATCTGTTTTTCATCTATTATTTAACAATCTGATATACATATTATAGCTCTCTTCAGGGAAGGCATTAAACAAACAGCTTTCTGTTATCTTTTGTTCACTAAAGCAAACAGTCTTTTTATGGCATTAATCAAACTGATTCATAAACAAAGAGGCAATTTAATAGAATGTCTGCAGCATGAGATCCCTCTTAACCCTCTGAGGTCTGGACAACATGAAAAATCAGACTATCAAAAAGGCAACAAAGGTTATGTAAGTCCAAGACTTAATGGCATGGCAATACAAATATTTATCATATCTTTATGTGTGTGTGTGTGTGTGTGTGTGTGCATAACAGGTATAAAATGTTCCACATTTTTACTTTACACTTGGTACTTCTGATTAGTGTGCATAACATATGCCAATAAAGTTTAGAGTTGGGAAGATTTAAGCCTCTAGTATAAAAAACACATACGAATTCATTTTAGTAAGGCTTGTGCAAGAGAGCTTCCCAAGAGATTATGCTCAATAATGTTTCAAGTTAGTAGGAGTATTAGAAATAAACAAGCTGTGTGATCAGAGGGACTCTTTTCATTTCCTACATAGTCCTACCATATTGGTTCAGATAGGGATGGGGCAAAATCAGTTTGGTTTGTTATAGAATGGAATAAAATAAATAAATAAACTGACCTAATTCGGCCTTCCCAAACTAATATTCAAACTTGAACACAATAATACTTCGGTTTTCACACTTCTTTGAGTTTGGTGATGCAGTTCTCTGATTAAAGAATGCGTACAGAAAAGCATACACTCAGGAAAATTGCATTCATCAATGTGTACATGAATACAAATAGCATTAAAAAATGGCATATGTTAGGGAATAGTGGTTGCAAAAATGTGCATATTAGGGGAATTGCATACAAAAATGTGTATGATTTCCACAGGCATAAAAATGCACACAAAAATGCATAGCAATTTTTGTGTGGACTTAAAAGTGAAAACATTTGCAGACTGATGTGGAACCATAATGGAATGAACTTGTGCTTGAAAAAATGCAAATGTTACAGAAAGTGAAACGGACTGATGCATTCATCCTAGGGATGTACAAATCCCTTACCTTGTTCCGGTGGCCGCATCCACTGGAGGTGGGGAGGCACTCCGTCCCTCCCCCTGGAATCCTCCCTGGCCGGCTCCGCTCTGCCACAACTCCACGGAGCCGCCAGCTGGGGCCGCCCGCAGCCAGACATCTGGCCGCTGGGCTGCACAGGGATGCAAATGGCGGCCGCCATGGCCGCCGCCATTTGTGTCCGTGTCTTTAGCTCTGATAGGCTACGTAAATATATACGTAGCCTATCACGGCTAAAGACATGGATGCAAATGGCGGTGGCTACGGCAGCCGCCATTTGCGTTCCTTCCTATTGCCGTGATAAGCTACGTATATATTTACGTAGCCTATCAAGGCAAAAGACAGGGGCACAAATGGCGGCCACTACGCCATTTGCACCCCTGTCTTTTGCCGTGATAGGCTACGTAAATATATACGTAGCCTATCACGGCTAAAGACACGGATGCAAATGGCAGCGGCTATGCCATCTGCATCCCTGCCCTGAGCCATGATAGGCTATGTAGATACTTACGTAGCCTATCACGGCTTGCCAGGGACGCAAATAGTGGCTGGCGTAGGGGCCGCCATTTGCGACCGCACCCCAGCAGCAGCTGGAGCCACCGCTGCCACCACCACCACCACTGCCGCCGCTGGAGCCGCTGCCGGAGGCGCAGCCAGGCAGGCTCCATTTCACGGGGCTTTCACGGGGTGGTGGGGCAGGTTGTTCCATTCCGCCATGGATTCAGGGGGCCTGAATTCACTGGAATTCGGCCTCTCTGGGATCCGTGGCAGAATTCTCTAACATCTCTAATTCATCCCTTGTTCAGAAATAGGATTCTTTCTTCTTTGGCTGCAATCCTATACTCATCTGGGAGTAAATCTCACAGAACTCAATGGGACTTGCTTTAGAGAAGACGTGTATGGGATTACACTGCTAACACTATAGCTCATAGTATGACACATGCCTTTTTCAAATGGGTAGTACTTACTCAATAAAGTAGACTTCTCCCTTCTCTGTGTAAGCCATTTCCCAGTTGTCAGGCAACGGGCCCAATTCATCATTTTCTTCAGGTTTTGGCTGTTTTGTTACATCCATATCCTCCTTTACTTCTTCAGGTTGGCTATAGACGGGTGCAGGATAAGGCTGAGAAGAAGTTTCACCTGAGGCACCTGTAGCCTTTTCTTCATGTTCACTTGATTCTGCACAAGAAAAGACATGTGTGTCAAGACATACGTGTCAGTCCTATGCTATTTATGTAGCAAATCAGTCCAAACATCTGAAGGCTTTGCCTGTGAAGGCTTTGCCTTTAATATACCCTGTGAATATATTAAACCTAGGTCAAAGCATTAAAAACAACAACAACCCAGGAGCACAGCAGTGACATGAAATTTAGTCATGCAGTGGGATGTAGGTCTGTGGCAGCATGTGAGAGAGTCTTATTTTATGGGTGGCACCTGCAGGCCACAGTCAGCTTGGGAGAAGCTGAAAGTGCCATGTGATTAAACCTAAAGAAGTTAACATGAGTCAGGGTTTGTGCCATGGAGTGAGGGCGAGAAAGTGACAGATGCTAGACAGACAGAAAGATGATAGCTATATAGGTAGATGAACTAACAAGCTGCCTGATACATCAAATCAGATAAAGGCTCTTTGAAGTCCAGTGCTGTCTGTTATGAATGGTAGCAGCTCTGCAGGGCTTAAGAGTTGTTTTACAACTCCAGATCTTTTTTAGTTGGGAGTTGCCAGGTATACAAACTCCCTGTCAATGCACCATGTGTGTACCAGGCCTAATCCAGGGCCATCAAGGGTGGTATTTGAACCCATGGGCGTGCAGAGCATAGGGAATGAGAACTGAACTGTTGTCTTCACCACTGGGCCAGCTTGCTGTGGGAAGGAAGTAGTCACCACCAACAGCAGTCTGTCAGCTGTGGGATGGTCAGATTTCACCTTCTCAGCTGCTGCACTCTGGCTATGGAATTTGATGTTGTTGTTCAGTCATTAAGTCATGTCCAACTCTTCGTGACCCCATGGACCACAGCATGCCAGGCCTTCCTGTCCTCTGCTCTCTCCCAGAATGTGCTTAAGTCCATATTCATTGCATCGGTGATGCTATCCAGCCATCTCATCCTCCGCCGTCCCCTTCTCCTTTTGCCTTCAATCTTTCCCAGCATCAGGGTCTTTTCCAGTGAGTTTTCTCTTCACATTAGGTGGCCAAAATATTTGAGCTTCAGCTTCAGTATCTGTCCTTCCAATGCCCACATTGGTTTCATTTTGGCACCCATAAAATAATGCCTTGCCTTTTACTCAGGCTTTTGCTGTTTATTAACTGTAGCTTAGTTTGGATTTGTTTGAGTGCATCATTAATGTTGATTTTATGCTGTTAATGCTCGTGATATATTGTAGATTGTTTTATGGTTTATGTTGAATTGTTTTAGTAATTATGTTTTATGCTGAATTGTTTAATTTACTGTATACCACCCTGGGACCCATTGACATAGGGCAAGGTAGAAATATTTTAATTAATAAATAAGTAAATTTAGTATAGGGAATTAAAAGGTTAAACCTCAAAGAAAGAACAAAATGGCTGCTTTGGTGTAGGTTAACCATGCTTTGTTGCTTTAGCTATGGATTGACTTGCAGATCAAACCACAGTTTGTTTACCCCATTGGTTTGTTTCCCTTCCACCCATTTTTTCAGTGCTCAGTTGTATCATTTTCATGCTGTCTTGCTGGGCACCTCTGTTTCAGGGCAGATAACAGTGCAAACAAGCCAGGGATAAGCCACATTTATGGGTTCAGGCATTACGACAAGCCATAGTTTAAACAAGCCAGACTTTGTAAGCTAGAAACTATAGCTTCTATTTGTGGTTTGTAGCTGGTCAACAAGCCATGGTTTGTTTCAAAAAATTGGTTTGGCCCAACAAGCCAGATTTCAACAGACTACACCATGGCTTAGTATTATCTGGGAAACAGGCCAGTACTTTGGGGCATAAATCAGGTCCCCTTCATAAAGGGAGAGCTATTGCTGTATGTGTTAGGAAGTGCAAGTCTTTGTAATGAACAATGACATTACATAGGGTTTAGAAAAACTTTTTCTCCACTGGATGATACTTTTTCTCTTTTTTCCCTCATAGTTCCAAATGAAAGAAACGCCAGGAGAGGAGTGAGCAGAAAAATATTCTAGGGGTTAACAAGCTTTTTATTTGATTAAAATCCACTTGGGGGTGCTGCTACATGTTTATCCATACACATCACAGCCTACAATCCTCAGGATTTCCCTTGGATGTTTGCCAAGTCAGCAACAATAGTGAAATGCAGGCACCTTTTGATCCAACTCCTTAATACCTAAAGCTAATGGAAACAATCCATAGTTTTACTAAAGCAAACAAAAAACTTGAATATTTTGGGCTTCCCCACAAAAAATTGTTCTCATACTGGGGTTCATTTAATCACATTTTCTTAATAAAACAAAACCCATATCCCAAATTTGACTACGAGATAGGTTATGCCAATATATTACACATAGGCAAAGCTTTATGTGATCGAAAATGAGATTCTAAATTAAGGCGTCTTTCCTGTAACCAAGGGCAACGTTCTTGCATCTTCAGGAGACCTACTTTAAAACACTGCGCTGCTGCAAAAAAGGGAGATAAAGGAAGTGCAAATCTGGCCTTCACATAAAACCTTTATCATGGGAGAAGGTCAGCAGGTGATGACTTCCTGTCAAAATGACAGTACTAGCACTCACCAAAACACAGAAGTTCTAGTTGTCATGTTCTAGAATTATGCAGCTTTCTACACTACTGGTTCAGAATTTGGTCATTCAGAATTTGATAAAATGATCCCTGCAATCCTTCTTTTCGATGGTCTGCCATATGAAATAATAATAATGATAATACCTAGCATTTGTATAGTCTTCAAAGCACTTCATATAAATTATCTTCCAACCTGTAAGGTGGGCCAATATTGCAGATAAGGGGCTGAGGCCAAGTTCACCTAGTGAACTGATAGCAGAGGTGAGATTTGAACCATCGGTTTACTGATTCATGGGTATACTACACCAGCTCTATTAAGGATCTGTATAGGTATGGATACTGGTACAGTTCCCATGTGACTTGTAGCTATCAGATGCTTTGAATCAGCATGGAAGACATGGGGCGGCGGTGGCGGGGGGGGGGAATCCTTTATGACAAGTGTGACTGGAAAATTATTTAAAAGCCAAGGAGCTGGAATGATTGTTCACCCACACTTTTGTTGGTCCAGAATGTTGGCTATCACTATTGATGGAGACACTAAGAATGGTGGAAGTGATTTTGACATACATTTGCCTCATGAAGTAGTGAATGTTTATCAAAACCATTCCCACCACACTGAGAATATCTTTCAGTCTTCATCCAAAGCCTCTGAACCCACAGAAGTTCCAGCTACTGGACAAATGTTCATTCAGGATCCCAGTGTTACAAAGTCTAGGTACAGTTGATAACCAAGCAGCCAAAAGAAACAAGCCACACAGACCTACTGTACCTGGACGCAGTCAAGAGAAGCCATAGTGCAGTCGCAAATACATAAGTTCCCGGGGCCAAAAGGATGATGGGAAAGACTCTGTCAGAGAGCTTCTGCTGGTCAAACTAGACACTACTAGGATTGATGATCTGGCTCAGTAAAATGTAAGGCAGCTTCCTGTGTTCCTAAGCAACTTAGGGTGCAATCCTATGCATGTTTAGGGGCATGCTGGGAGTTGTAGGCCTCTGTCTAAACATGCATAGGATTGCGCCCTTAATGTACATCAAATTGGCTATTTTTTAATTTAAAAATTTAGAGGAAGACATGACAACACTGCATTGTAGGGAGCAGGTGAGCGATCCAAGTCTTCAGCCCTGTCAGGGATGAATCTAGCCAGTATCAGCCGAAAAGCCTGAGCTTCAAATCATGGGAAATAAACGTAATAATACCAATAACAACCATTTTTCTTCCCCTGCTTTTAGCACAGTGGTATTTACATTGTAAAATGGAACAGTACTCATTTGGATATACAGTAGCTCCTTTTTAAAGCATTACATTGTTACGAAGTGTCCTTTCTGCAACATTCAGCGGGACAGGACATTTTTGTTTCAATAATATACTGCTGCCTAATAAATACATAATAAATGGATATTTCTATTCTCCTCCAGCTTTTTTGGCCCATCAGTTACAATAAAATCCTGTCACAATCAAGAGGCACCAACATTATTTCTTTCCGTTCTGTCCCAGCAGGGGCACGAAGAAGGCTTAATAAAATATTTCCTCAAAGACAGGGAAAGAGCTCTTTGGCTTCTGGCTAGCACAGTTCCTGGAAAACCATCTTGTGGAAGGGTAAGCTCAGGCATTCACCATGTTTAACTTTTTTAAAAAAAATTGTAATGTGTGAGTAATGTTGTGACTATTGTCTTGTATTTACAGGGCATGTAAGGAAGTCATTTTGAATAAGCAATCAAAATAGTATCAGAATGGCAGGCCCTCCATGAGGTATGGTGAGAGTCTTGCCTCAGATGGTGCATTTGGGGCCAAGGGGGGAGCATACCACCACAGCTGCCCCCACTTGCTTGCTGCTTCCACCCAACCTCTGCTCACGCTCCCACCCACTGCTACTGGGCTGCCATCTCCCACTGCCACTCATCGCTGCTGTGAAACTATTACTTGACCACCCATGAATCCTGCCGCTGGGCCACTGATTCCAATTATTTGTTGTTGCCAGGTTGCCCACCCACCTGAGAGAGAGCAGGGTGCTTTCCCATTTTGTGAAGCAGCTGGTGTGGCTGGCTTTATTTCCAAGTTGCAGCTCCAGTAAGAGGAGAGTGCAGTGATGGTAATGGATGGGCAGTGGAGACGGCTGGGCTGGGCTGGGCTGCACATCAACCCAACTCAGAGAAAGCACTCAGTTGGAGTGACATTCAAGCATGACCCAGCCTAGTTCCAGCAGCTGCTATGGCTTTCAGTTGCCATTGCTCTTCTCTTCTCTTGCTGCAGATGCACATGGGAGGAGGAGGAGGAGGAAATAGCTAACTCCTATCCTGCACTTCCTCCCCTTTCATTCAGAGAGAGAGAGAGAGAGAGAGAGAGAGAGAGGGAGGGAGGGAGGGAGGGGTGAGAGAAAAGAAAAGAATGGGAGTTAATGGGAGAAAGTCAGAGAGCTGAGTGCCACCTACTGGGTGAGCTCTCGGAATGTAGAACATTCTATGACAATTGATTCATGTGAGGAAAATGAAAAAGCCAACAGCCATCCAGCCATGCTCTGCCTCCTTTTTCAGGGATTCCAGTTTCCTCAACGCTTTTTGGTGATCTTCTCACAACCCCTGGTGCACTCTCCCTCTCCCTCCTCCATCATCCCCCCCCCCTTTTGTGCTTCCTCCATTCCACCCACATTTTCTTTCCTCCTTCCATCCCTTGTCTGGGAGGGGACTTTTCCCCCAGGGCGATTTCTGACACTGGATGGATGAAATTGGATAACTCCAGAACAGTAACCTTTATCTTAAATTCTTGAATGTACAAACAAGATTTCAATGCCTTTTAGAACCACTTATTCTTCTTTTTAATCCCTGGGCATGCTCTTTTGCGGGAAGTGCAAATTTCCTCCCTGCTCTCTTAGGAGGAGCAAATCACTAATCAACAGGCTCACAATCATGATTTCTCTCTCATACATCCCAGCCAATATAGTCCTGTACTGTGAAAACACACTAGGCAGAACTTTACAAATGAAGCTATCAATGGGAAATGCTATCAATTCTATGGAAGGAGGAGTAACAGAAACATGAAAGATGGCCAACTTTCTTCAACTTCCCCCCTTTTTGCATCAGCCTTTCCCTTTGTAGCAACCACCCTACTACCCTCAGTTAAATTGTGCTTAATAAGTACACATAACTAAAAACAAGAAAGTTTCCATATGCTCATCGATCAATGTAAATGAACTTCCTATAGTTTGGAAAAGGAACAGACAGATGATTTCTGTCATATGCTTCAATTTGCTTTTACTTGGGCTTCACCAATAACTATGGATGCTAATGCTTCTAGCTACAATTATTTATCAGTCTAGAAACAAGCTGGAATCAGATAGGAAAGTTTGAAGCAGAAATAATTATTATTGAGAAGACGGAGGAGATCTTGGTCCATACAGAAAAATGCTATGGTTGTGCATCTTTGTTTATTCTCAATTCTGTACTGAACTTGATGTCTACCTTTTGGTGCAGATAAAAGTTTGGCAACATTCAAGTGCCAGAACAAATCTCAAAAGCACTACATTGTGAATAATGCAACAGACATTCACCCCACTCTGAACTTTATAGTGTTTATGCAAACCCTTTAAAAGTTCACAATAATGTTGTAACATTATTCTATCCCTGCAAACCTCATCTTGAAACATGCCTATTAAAGTCCCATTCTCATGACTGGTTGTAGCACATTATCCTGTATACAAGCTGACTTTCAACTGCAGCTATCGCATGATGAAGTGGTTGGCTCTAGGATTAGGCAGAATTAGGGATGCATAAATCTGTCAAATTCAGTTCCACTCAGTTTCTCATTTTTCCCAACATTAAGTTCATTCTGTCTCTTAAGAATGAACTTAACTCATTCTGCCAGTCTATGATTACCCCCCTAAAAGTTCTGCATGAAAATTTGTACATATTTTCATGCCCATTTCCCCTAATATACACATGTCTGTATGCCCTTTTTCCAGGCGCAGACATTTTTCCAGACAATTTCCCCTAAAATAATTTATTCCCCTAATATGCACATTTTGATGCATGCTATACACATTTCTTGTGTGCGTTTTTTTTATTTGTAAACTACATCACAAAAGTCAGAAAAGAGTGGCTATTGCCGTATAACTGCGTTCTGCTTTATGGGTGGGATAGGAGAGTGCAAATTCCGTAAGTTCACATTAAAATACAAACCCAATGCATTTCTCATCCACTTCTATGGAGAACGTGAGCCAGGTGCCTCAGACAGCTGATTTATAGTGTCATGAAATGGCAGAAAATTGTTAGTTATTTAATTTAATATGATTGTATCGTACTGTCCTCCAGCAAAGGAGATCGTTACCTTGTCGAGGTGCTGGAGCTTGAGCACCTCAATGACGTCATGAGCTAAACCGTGAAGGGACACCCAAGACGGGAAGGTCATGGCAGAGAGGTCAGACTAAATACGATCCCTGGGGATCCCACCCCAGTATTCTTGCCATGAAAACTAAATGGATCAGTACAACCAGAGATATGGCACTCCCAGGTCGGAAGATGGTCAAAATGCTACTGGGGAGGAACAGAGGATAAGTTCAACTAGCCCCAGATGTGATGACGCAGCTAGCTCAAAGCCGAAAGGACGGCTAGCAGCCGATGGTGCTGGTGGTGAACGACGAATCCGATGTTCTAAAGATCAACACACCATAGGAACCTGGAATGTAAGATCTATGAGCCAGGGCAAATTGGATGTGGTTATTGGGGAGATGTCCAGATTAAATATAGACATTTTGGGTGTCAGTGAACTGAAATGGACTGGAATGGGCCACTTCACATCAAATGACCACCAGATCTACTACTGTGGACAGGAGGACCACAGAAGAAATGGAGTAGCCTTGATAATTAATAATAAAGTGGCTAAAGCAGTGCTTGGATACAATCCAAAAAATGACAGAATGATCTCAATTTGAATTCAGGGTAAGCCATTTAACATCACAGTGATCCAAATATACGCCCCAACCACAGATGCTGAAGAAGCAGAATTAGATCAGTTCTATGAGGATCTGCAGCACCTACTGGATAGTATGCCAAAAAAAGATATTATTTTCATTACAGGAGCCTGGAATGCTAAGGTGGGTAGTCAAACGACACCTGGAATTACAGGCAAGCATGTCTGGGAGAACAAAATGAAGCAGGACATAGGCTGATAGAATTTTGCCAAGACAACTCACTGTGCATAACAAACACTCTCTTCCAACAACCTAAGAGACAACTTTATACATGGACTTCACCAGACGGTCGACACCGAAATCAGATTGACTACATCCTTTGTAGCCAAAGGTGGTGGACATCTATGCAGTTGGTAAAAACAAGACCTGGAGCTGATTGTAGTTCAGATCACGAACTTCTTATTGCACAATTTAGAATCAGACTAAAGAGAATAGGGAAGACCCGCAGATCAGTTCGATATGAGCTCACTAATATTCCTAATGAATATGCAGTGGAGGTGAAGAATAGATTTAAGGGACTAGATTTAGTAGATAGGGTCCCGGAAGAACTATGGACAGAGGTTCGCAACATTGTTCAGGAGGCGGCAACAAAAAACGTCCCAAAGAAAAAGAAAACCAAGATGGCAAGATGGCTGTCTGCTGAGACACTGGAAGCAGCCCAAGAAAGAAGGAAAGCAAAAGGCAACAGTGATAGGGGGAGATATGCCCAATTAAATGCAAAATTCCAGAGGTTAGCCAGAAGAGATAAGGAATTATTTTTAAACAAGCAATGCGTGGAAGCAGAAGAAGATAATAGAATAGGAAGGACAAAAGACCTCTTCCAGAAAATTAGAAACATCAGAGGTAAATTCCAGGCAAAAATGGGTATAATCAAAAACAAAGATGGCAAGGACCTAACAGAAGCAGAAGAGATCAAGAAAAGGTGGCAAGAATATATGGAAGATCTGTATAGGAAGGATAATAATATTGGGGATAGATTTGACGGTAAGGTCAGTGAGCTAGAGCCAGACATCCTGACGAGTGAGGTGGAATGGGCCTTAAGAAGCATTGCTAATAACAAGGCAGCAGGAGATGACGGTATCCCAGATGAACTGTTTAAAATCTTGCAAGATGATGCTGTCAAGGTGAAATTTGGAAAACACAAGAATGGCCAACAGATTGGAAAAAATCAACTTATATCCCCATACCAAAAAAGGGAAGCACCAAAGAATGTTCAAACTATCGAACAGTGGCACTTATTTCACATGCCAGTAAGGTAATGCTCAAGATCTTGCAGGGTAGACTCCAGCAATTCATAGAACGAGAATTGCCAGATGTACAAGCTGGGTTCGAAAAGGCAGAGGAACTAGAGACCAAATTGCCAATATCTGCTGGATAATGGAGAAAGCCAGGGAGTTTCAGAAAAACATTGTTTCTGTTTTATTAATTATTCTAAAGCCTTTGAATGTGTGGATCATAACAAATTGTGGCAAGTGCTTGGTGGTATGGGGATACCAAGACATCTTGTCTGCCTCCTGAGGAATCTGTATAACGACCAAGTAGCAACGGTAAGAACAGACCACGGAACAACAGACTGGTTTAAGATTGGGAAAGGAGTACGGCAGGGTTGTATACTCTCACCCTACCTATTCAACCTGTACGCAGAACACATCATGTGACGTGCTGGGCTTGATGAAGCCAAGGCTGGAGTTAAAATCGCTGGAAGAAACATTAACAATCTCAGATATGCAGATGATACCACTTTGATGGCTGAAAGTGAGGAGGAGCTGAGGAACCTTATGACGAAGGTGAAAGAAGAAAGTGCAAAAGCTGAGTTGCAGTTAAACCTCAAAAAACCCAAGATTATGGCAACCAGCTTGATTGATCACTGGCAAATAGAGGGAGAAAACGTGGAGGCAGTGACAGACTTTGTATGTCTAGGCGCAAAGATTACTGCAGACGCTGACTGCAGCCAGGAAATCAGAAGACGTTTACTTCCTGGGAGGACAGCAATGAGAAATCTTGATAAAATAGTTAAGAGCAGAGACATCACACTGACAACAAAGGTCCGCATAGTGAAAGCAATGGTATTCCCCGTAGTAACCTATGACTGCGAGAGCTGGACCATAAGGAAGGCTGAGCAAAGGAAGATAGATGCATTTGAACTGTGGTGCTGGAGGAAAATTCTGAGAGTGCCTTGGACTGCAAGAAGATCAAACCAGTCCATACTCCAGGAAATAAAGCCAGACTGCTCACTTGAGGGAATGATATGAAAGGCAAAACTGAAGTACTTTGGCTACATAATGAGAAGACAGGATACCCTGGAGAAGATGCTGATGCTAGGGAAAGTGGAAGGCCAAAGGAAGAGGGGCCAACCAAGGGCAAGATGGATGGATGATATTCTGGAGGTGACAGACTTGACCTTGGGGGAGCTGGGGGTGGCAATGGCCGACAGGAAGCTCTGGCGTGGGCTGGTCCATGGAGTCACAAAGAGTCGGAAGTGACTGACCGAATAAACAACAACAATCGTACTGTCAGGGAGGGTGAGAAGTGCTTGTGGGATTTTCTGCCTCAGATGCCAAAATAAATGGACTGGCCTTGGGTATAGTTGCTGGGCTGTTGGCAGGCCCAAGCTGGCAGCAAGCCCCAGGCCTGATGCTTACCTCAAGAGAATAGTAGCTCCGCTTCGTTTTGCTTTCCCGTGGGTCATCAGTCTACCCTTCAGTCACTGAGCTACTTCCCTGGAAACAACCAACAGACATGGCTGATGGTGATGGTAAAGAAGACCAGCGAAGGGAGAGACCAGCTCAGGAAACTTCTATTCCATCCAGTTTAAACTTCCTTCTTCTTTGCAGGAGTGGGGAGGGAAAGCCAGGAGCTCGCTGTGGGCTCGGGGTCTGAGGAGTGGCAGGCTGACCTTCCTACCCAGAAGCAGCCCTTGGGAACAGGCAGTACAAAGAGGGAGGAAGTTTAATCCTGATGGACCAGATGTTTCCCAGGCTGGTTCTGCCCTCCCTGTCCCTGGTTGGTCTTCTTTGCTATTGCTGTCATGTCAGCCACACTTTGTGGGTTGTTTTCAGGACAGTGGCACAGCAACCGAAGCAGAGACCGGCAACTTGCAAGGCAGCATCATGAAGTAAAACAACTGCTTTACCCTCAAGGAGGTGTCAGGCTCAGAGTTTCTAGCTGGGACAGACCTGCTCACAGCCTGGCCACAGGCACCTTGATTTGGGAGGAGGCACCATTTGCTGCTCTGCCTCAGGAAGAAGAATGTCTTGGTTTCACCCTCTGACATGGATACCTCCCCCTCCCTCCCTCCCTCCCTCCCTCCACTTGCCAGGCTAGTTTCCCTCAGCCCTGCTCCTTTTTCAGTTGTTGGGCCTACAATTCTGGCCATGGTTGCTAGGCCACCAGAATACCATGGTAGCCACCTTAAGAGTCTTCCTGCTTGCTAGCACCAGAGAGGCCAGAGGGGTTCTGGAATGGGTTTCCCAAGATAGGATTGCTATTAAGCCAGCCCTCAACAGACCCGTACAGCTACTCAGCTGAAAGTGGGAAGATTCTGCTTCAAGAAGAAGGGCTGCTGCCGGTCACTTCAGGATGGACTCTTGGGGGAAATACTCTATCATTGCTCAAGTCAAGCTGGCTAAGCATGTTACAGGGGTTGGCCTGAGTGTAAACAGACAACGGGCTGCACAGTGCACTTTTTATTTTTTTACTTACAACATTTCTGTACTGCCTATCATCAAAATGTTTACACAAAAAAATTAAAACTAAGTTAGAACAGCATCAGAATAAAATCAGCAAAAGAAAACAACAACAATACAAAGAATGTTAAGAGGACTAAAACTAAAAAGCCTGGGAAAATAAGCATGTCTTTGCCTGGTGCCAAAGAGACCACAATGTAGGCACCAGGCAAGCCTCTAGTGGGGGCTCATTCCACAGCTGGTGCCACCACTGAAGAGGCCCTTTCCCTGAAGAGGCCTCTTCTCTTGTCTCATTTGGTGGGGGCTCCTAGAGAAGGGCCTCTAAGGATGAATGTATGGTCTGAGTAGATAAAACTTCTCAGTGCCTCTTTTCGACCATACTGGAGTGGTCCCTGTTGAGAATCAGGGGAGCCTTTCCTCTCTGTAATGACTAGTTCAGTCTATTTTGTGTCTGAACTCCTGGTCTTGTTATGATGGGCCACCTGCAGGAAGCCAATGATGTGGAATGGACACATAGGGAAACACATATCATAAACATGCTGTTAGGATGTGGTGTGAAGTTGAACTATATGTTAAAAGGAGTGGGGAGCACTTGACACAGAGACAGCAGACGTATTTTATTTGTAATGTGTTCGTTCCACTGTTTGGATCAAAGTGCGCTTAGTATTACAGGCTTAATCACTGGGAAAAAGCAGCAGACGAAAGTAGCATGTTGGAAAGCTTAAAATAAGGAGAAAATGCATCACAGCTACTCCATGAATCTTAATCCAAATATTAGCTATTTAGGAAAAGCACCTTTCCACCCACTATTACAGAAATAAGGACCACATCTTAAGACAGAGTGGCAGAAATGTGTTCTGCATGTCTCCTGGAAAGTCACCTGTTTCCTGCAGTGACTAACATACTATCTTGCTAGTTTCCCCTCCCTGTTCACATTTTAGTTATGAGATGTGGAACTGCATTCCATTTTGGTTCTCATCTCATCAGTGAATTGCTAGCTAAATCCAGAGAGCAATGACATGACCTTGACATTTTCCCCAGAGTAGGCAGTTGGAAGAAATGACTCCAACTGGGGACTGCCAAAAACCTGGGATGTTCAGTTGGCACATGGAATATTCTCACAGAAGGGTGAAAGGAAAATATGAACTCCCCCAAAACAGGTCTAGAAAGTAGGAAAGCTGTATAAATAAGTAATGGGAAAACGGTCTCCTTTCCTCCACCCCACTTTCATCTTGAAAATCCGTTTGAGAATAAACATGCAGTTTCAAGAACAACATGACATTAAAATCACAAACTTGGAAGGAACCACATGGACATCTAGACTAACTCTCTCCTGGAGGATCACCTGAAAACCAGACCTGAGAGATCAACTGAAGAATCCAGATTAAGGTGTGAGACTATCAGAGAGTAACTATGGTGCCATTCAAGTAAATCATGGCTTCTGATGACTGAAACAAGCAAGGAAAGCCACATACTACAAATGAAGGCAACTCACACCACAGTCTTAGATGTTTATTCATAAGTAAGTTCTTCTAAGTAATGAGTATGGTCTTAAAATGAATATCAATAAAACAAAATATATGCTGATAAGCAAAAAGCCTTTTACTGCATTTAATATTACGATATATAATATGACAATTGAGCGAGTCACAAAATACAAATACCTAGGAACTTGGCTCAATGAAAGAAATGAACAAACACAAGAGATAAATGCAAGAGTGGCGATGGCAAGAACAGCGTTTGTTAAAATGAAACAATTATTATGTAATTTCGACCTTAATCTTGCAGTAAGGATTCAGATGGTAAGATGCTATATGTTCTCAATATTATTTTATGGAGTGGAGGTTTGGACACTTAAGAAGAACGATCTGAGGAAAACTGTATCCTTCAAAATGTGGATATACCGACGCATGCTGAAAATACCGTGGACTGATCGAGAAACAGTGAGATTTCTTTATTGCAGGGAATCCCATGGCAAAAGCTTAATGGTTACACTCTTCAGAAATCATCTATGTAATTCCAGAACAGTTCAAAGCTAAACACTGTTACCTTGACTGAGATCCTCAACATGGTTTCTCTGCTTATGGAAACTGATTTGGGTGTCCAGTGTCGGACTGCCTGACCGTGTGTGCTGAAGAGATCAAGAAACCCGACGTGTTCCTAGCCAAGCCAAAAACGCTACAACCATGCTCCTGCAAGCTGCAACAAACCTTGTAAGCTAGGAGACCCAACCTGATTGAGAAAAAGAAGATATCATAGTAGCTGTCTCCAAAAACAGCGAGATCTGTGTAGCCAGCTACCTGACGCTGTAAATGAAGTTACAACTGCAAACTAAGACTGTTTTCCTGTTTGAGACCCCAATGGAAAAAGACTGAGTCATTTGTAGTGACTCAAAGCAAAGATTCTGTTGCCCTGTACCTCATCACGTCTTGTGTCGAACCCAGGATTTACAGATACAAACAAACAGTGAAGCTTTATTTTCAAGCCCTGCAAATTACACCACCCGCCTCCCAAAGAAGAATGATGGCTGCGTGAAGAATGCAAATACAAAGAGACCCCCATTTCCCTGTAGCATCCTGAGTTTCAGCACTTTGTGCCAAGTAAGGGAGAAGAGAGGGGGGGTCATGTTGTGAATCCCTTTGGTAGCCTACCTAGCGATGGTAGGCTACCCAAGAGTTTTTCCCTCACTCAAGCCTCAGTTTCCTTAGTCCTTGTTTGAGAAGCATTGAAAAGTTCAGTAGTTATTTCCTTGCTGTTAAGAGCCCTGCAGTTCAAAACTGCCCTGCAGCCCTAAGTTTACTTTTGCAAAGGGGAGGGGATCATAGCTGATTATAGTCTGTAAAGCCATGTGAAAAGCTTTAAGAATGACAGCCAACGTTGAGCTCTCCTTTTCTCCTTGCAAAAGAGATGGTTTTGTTGTTTTTAATGTGTTTGAAATAGATTCCCAAGTAGACCCATTGAAAGCTCAGAAGCACTGGCAATGTTTTTACAAGCTCCCTAGTCAGACAGTTGCTTCCCCTCAGTGATCTCTGAGCAACCAAGCCGAGAAAGTATGAGGGGAGGGGAGTAAATTTTTGGAGTGAAGATGCGTTATAGGAGCAAAAGTAATGTAAAGGCCCAGCTTCAGTAATGCAGCGGGCCTTGTAAGTTATAGCCATGATTTGATTAGAAGTAGCCTGGAAAAGTTTAGGCCTATTCAGTTCTGGAATGTCAGAGTCTGTGTGAGCTTGTCTCTGTCAGTGTTCTAAGAGCAGAGCCAGAGGGAGTCAGCCAACTCCCTGTCCGCCTGCTGGTCTAACCCTGGTGAGCAGGGAGGCTGGAAGATGTCTGTGAGAACCTGACAGAGGTGGAGTGGGATTTTCAGAAAAGTTTCCCAGGTTGAAGCGTCGCTGCTAGAAAGCTGAGCAGTGCTGCTCTGTTTAGACAGGAGCCTTGCTAAAGGCCCTTGTCTGTCGAGGGATCTGGAAGGAGTGTACAGTCACACCTTCCCTTTTGAGGTGATGCAGAGGTGGGGAGCCTTTGCTAAGAATATCTCATCTTCATTGCCCGAAGCCTTCTCTGTTTGAATCCATCATTGTCTGGGCTTTTGGAAAGCACTCTGCACATGACCTGGAACTTTAGACTGTTAAAGACTTGTCATGAAAAGTACTGTGAGGCGTTTCACGGACTTGAACTCTCGTTGCTGTGGATTGTGTGTCTATGTTTGTAGTCAGCTCAGTGTACGGCAGGCTGGATTTGAGCTATGACTTTTGGACTTCCCTCTGCCAGAACTCATGCAGTGTGGAGTTGCTGTTGCAAAAGCGGTGGCCTAGAACTCTTTGCATTGTGAGTATGCCCTTCCCTTGATCTTGATGGGCCCTGACCATGCAGCCTGGAGGAGCAGTATGATTGCTGGATCTGCACCATCATGCCTCACCATGCAGGAGGTTTTCCGCTCATGGGGTTAGGTTTCAATGAAAGTTTGTTGTGTACGTTTTATGATTTTTTTAAATACTATGCGATACCTGCAAATGTCTTTAATGTCAGTTACAACTCCGAATGATACTGAGTGTAGTTCCCAACGGTTTGATGTCAGTGCCACCCGGGACAGAGCCTTCAGAGTAAACACGCAGAAGGCAAACAAATCCATGTGAATCAAAGAAGGTTTTGAGCAATTACACGATGGGATAGGAAGGCTTACCCCAGTAAAGGGGTAAGCCTTCCTCCACCATGGCCATTATTGTGTTGGAAACAAGTGAAACACAATAGAGTAGCACCATGCTTTAACGACATGTAGGGTTCAACGACAAGTAGGGTTCAGTAGGTGGTGCCAGACCATACATTCTTGGCCTAGTGACAACACTCAAGAGTGGGTATGCACAAATTGGAATGAGCACCCTGGCATTAACTGGGCGGCCCCTAATGGCACTTATTAGACTGGTGGAGAAAGAGCGTGGCCATGGTTGCCCCCAGGGTATATTGGGAAGTGTTCCCTGGGACTGTTATGGGGTCCCCATAGGTTTGTGAATACCTTAGAAAACCCTGCAGTAGGTAATTAGAGGCCTGGAAGGTGAGATGGCAACGAGACATTTTCAGGTTCCGCTGATTATGCTTGGGGTTTATTCCCTGGGGGTAGGGTGGCTACCATACTTAAGTAAATGTTTTTGCAAAAGCAATGGACATGGCATTGAACACCACCTCTGAAGCACTAGCAGCCATTATAATAGAGTTGACAAGCATGAGAACTGCCGTTTTGCAGAACTGCCTGGCTTTAGATATGATTACAGCAGCCCAAGGCAGTATTTGTGCCATGTTGCAGCAAGAATGCTGCATGTACATTCCTGACAAGCAGAGTGTGTTAAATCACAGTGTAAAGGCTTTGTATGCACAAAGTGAGAAAATACATCACCTAGAAGAGGATTGCCTCTTCAAACCGATTTCAGACTGGTTTCAAGGAATTGGGGGTGGGGTGGGGGGTGGAAGCAAGTTGTTGCCATTAGTGTGACTATCATAAGTAGTTTTATGGCTTTGTGTGCTTGCTCATATGGCTGTTGTATTCTAAAATATACAGTAAAATAGTTATCCATCCTCTGGTGATCAAACGACAGGGCAAAGAAGATCCAGCCCTTTGGGTAAGAAAAGATTGTGATGCGCAGACTCAATCATCCTTTGATCATCTGGGGGTGGAGTGTAATGGCTCCAGGCCTGTAATCAAGTGACCAGTAGTTTTAGAGGTGCCTAGGGGTTCGTAATGCTTTGCTTTGGTTCATTATTAAGTGCAATTTCCTTGCTAGTAGGTCTCTGAGCTTGTGAGATAAGTCAAAGGTTGCTATCGCTACTTCAGCACATTCCATGCTAGCGAGCTAGTGTTTATCTTATCAGCGCCTAGGAAGCACCTGAGAAGTGAGGCTCTGTTTAGGCTCTGTTTACAGGTGTCTGTGCTGGGAAAGTTCTGATTGTTTCCCCTCTGACGTGGGGCTGTTAGCCTATGCTGGGAAAGCTGCAGATGAATGCTAATTAATGTTGGCTGCTGTCATGCTGCCTCACTGCTAACATGTATAGTATAAGACCCATTGTACCCCTTGGCTCTGTGTTCAGAGAAGCTGTGCAATCAAACTATTGGGTATGCCTGTGTGCTGTAAGTACTCAATAAAGTCTCCTCGTAAGCAAACCTGGATCTGGCTTATCACTATCTTGGCAGCTCCAAACCTTAGCAGCCCAGGCCGGGGCAATACAGGTTGTTTCTGAGATCAAGCCAAATTAGCTATTCTCTCCCCTGACATGTGAAGTTATGGAAATACATGACATGTTGCATGCTCTCCAGTACAATTGTAATGGTCATGTATGAGGGAGAGCTTCCCACATAGGGAGGAATTTGCTGCATTGAAGTTTTTTAATGGATTTACTCAATCTGCATCTCCTGGACCTGAACATGGACCCAAACACAATTTGCTGTCAGAAATCCATGTATAGGATCCAATGGGGTGCTTATACCCGCACTGATTCCTTTCTGTCCTGTTGATTTCACAAGTGGTGTGTCCCACCAATTCTGTTGCATAAGTGGGACCCACTGCTTACTCAACAGAGATTTAGCACTTCCTACGGAAGCCTGGAAATGAATGGAAATGTTTGTTTCTGGAATGAGGCAGGTTGGCAGAGCTCCCTTATGAGATCTTTGTTCACCTGCCTCCTTCCAGAAATGAGCATTTCTGCTCATTTCGGGATTCCCCAGAAGTGCTAAATTGCTGTTGCGCAAGCAGTGGGGTTGCCTGCACAACAAAACTGGCAGGATGTAAGAGAATCAGTGGGGATGGAAGCACGCCATTGGATTCTGCCCAATGTGGTCTAAAAAAAAAAAGTGTTTGACAACATGTGCACTTTTGAAAAAAAGTGCAAATAAAAATGCTTACATTTCCAAAATGTTCACGAACACCTTTTAGTAAATGGAAGCATGCATCCAACAATGTATTTTTAATGCATACATTAAAATGCATAAATTAATGTGTACATTACAAAAAATGAGTAAAAATTTCCATATGTATTTAAATAATAATAATAATTTATTGCAAGCTCATGTGGAAATGGGACAGAATTAGCTTGATCTTAAAAAAATGATGATTTCAGCAAGACCAAGATTGACAGATCTGCCCATCACTATTCCCACTAATATTATAAGAGAAAATGTAATTGCATTGCACACATTCTCTTTTCTGTACTATTGTTAAATACACTTTCCTGCATGGAATCTAGCAATCACTGAAACATACTTTACAAAGGTAAAAATTATAGAATTCAGTGTGTGTGTTTTTTTCCCCACTGAAATGGACAAATGAAACTCCTGTGTTAAAAAGCGATGTGTGCATACTTTTTGCAGTTCTTAAAGATTAGATGTTGGATTTAGTGTATTATACAAGCCTCTCTATATATTCAGAAAGTTTTTAATGCACCGATTTATCCTTCAATCTATGCTTTGGGTATTTAGATTTCAATCTTTTTCTTCAAACTTCTAATTTCAATAGGATTGTTAGATTCTAAAGCCTGTTTTTTCACATATTTTCTATTCCTACATAAACCAAATAGAACATATCTATTGATATATTTAATCCTATATATGAAAACTCAACAGCTCTCAGCATCTTTATATATGCATGCTTTTGAACTGTTGAGTCGGATTTCTCACGTTAAAAGCAATATTGTGTATTAAAAGGTGGTTCAAGAAAAACAACTTGATAGACCCTCTAGACATCCCCCATTTTCAGGCACAATAATTATCTCTGTGGGGCAGGTAGAGAATATCTCCATGAAGATACCTACAGGTAACTTTTGATCTCTTTCCTGCACCCCCCCCCCCCCAGTATGAAGCAAACCTCTCTATGGGGCAAAGGAATGACAGACAGTCCTTCCAGTGTAACTTCAGTACGTGCCTTGAATGGGCCAGAAAGGATTGTTATAGTTATAAACCATAAGTTGTGAGTGGGGTTGCAGGCTGTCAGAAAGAAAGCAGCCTGCACTCGTGCTTTTAACAGCAGCTTGATCTAGAAGTGAGTAACCTGCAGCCCTCCACATGCTGTTGGACTACAAGTCACATCATTCCTAACCATTGGTCATGCTGGCTGGGGATGATGGGAGCTGGAGTCCAGCAACTGGAGGACCACAGGTTGTCCACCCATGATCTACAGAAATCAGCAAGCAATCTTCATAGCATGGAAATCAACATTATTAATATCTGAATATCAAGCCAGTGTTACAGCTTCAACATAGAGGCTGGTTGAAAAGCTGGTTGTATCTCTAGCTGTGCATCCTGACTGGTGGTCCGCTGGTTCAATGAGACAATGCATTCCAGAAGTCCTATGCAATGCAATTACTCTGTCTGGATGGCACTGCACAAGATCTTCATTCCTCTTAGGGCTCAAATATGCCTCACAGTTGTAATGAGGATGCACCAAAAATACCTTCCTTATGGAGAGTGATCCTGACCTGGCATATAGCGTTGAGTAGTACTTTAGCACATAGAATCATACTAGCAGGGGTTGGAAGGGGCCTATAAGACCATCGAGTCCACCCCCTGCTCATTGCAGGAATCCAAGTCAGATCATCCCTGACAGATGGCTGTCCAGCCTCATCTTGAATGCTTACAGTGTGGGAGAGCCCACTACCTCCCTAGGTCATTGGTTCCACTGTCGTATTGCTCTAACGGTCAGTTTTTCCTGATGTTCAGCTGGAATCTGGCTTCCTGTAACTTCAGCCCATTATTCCGTGTCCTGCATTCTGGGATGATTGAGAAGAGATCCTGGCCTTCCTCTCTGTGACAACCTTTCAAGTACTTCAATAGTGCTATCATATGTCTTCTCTTCTCAAGGCTAAACATGCCCAGTTCTTTCAGGTCTCTTCACAGGGCTTTGTTTCCAGTCCCCTGATCATCTTTGTTGTCCTCCTCTGAACCTCTCCAGCTTGTCTGCATCCTTCTTAAAGTGCGGTGCCCAGAACTAGACACAATACTCCAGATGAGGCCTAACCAGTGCTGAGTAGAGGGGAACTAGTACTTCCTGGGATTTGGAAGCGATGCTTCTGTTAATGCAGCCCAAAAGAGCATTTGCCTTTTTTGCAGCCACATCACATTATTGACTCATATTTAGCTTGTGATCGACAACAATTCCAAGATCCTTCTCGCTTGTAGTGTTGTTGAGCCACGTATCCCCCATCTTGTAACTGTGCATTTGGTTTCTTTTTCCTATGTACAGAACTTGGCATTTATCCCTTTTAAATTGCATTCTGTTGTTTTCTGCCCAGCGCTCCAGTCTATCAAGATCACTTTGAATTTTGGTTCTGTCTTCCAAGGTATTAGCTATCCCGCCCAATTTTCTGTCATCTGCAAATCTGATCAGCATTCCCTGCACCCCCTCCTCCAAGTCATTAATAAAAACGTTGAAGAGCACCGGGCCCAGGACTGAGCCCTGCAGTACCCCACTCGTTACCTCTCCCCAGTTTGAGGAGATCCCATTGATAAGCACTCTTTGAGTCCGATTCTGTAGCCAACTGTGGATCCACCGGATCGTTGTTTCATCTAGCCACTTTGAGCTAGTTTGCTCATCAGGATATCAGGAGGGACTTTGTCGAAAGCTTTGCTGAAGTCGAGGTATATTATGTCCACAGCATTCCCACAGTCCACAAGGGAGGTTACCTGATCAAAACATGAGATCAGATTTGTCTGGCAGATTTGTTCTTGAGAAATCCATGTTGGCTTGGAGAAATCACTGCATTGTTTTCAAGGTGCTTCCAGACTGATTTATGTTATCATCTGCTCCAGAATTTTCCCAGGGATTGATGTCAGACTGACTGGTCTGTAGTTCCCAGTTTCCTCCTTTTTACTCTTTTTGAAGATAGGGACAATATTAGCCCTCCTCCAGTCATCTGGCACTTCACCCATCCTCCATGATTTCTCAAAGTTAATAGACAGTGGTTCTAAGAGTTCTTCTGGCAGTTCCTTTATTACTCTAGGATGCAGTTCATCTTGCCCTGGAGATTTGAACTCATTCAAAGTAATTAGGCATTCCTTGACGATATGCCTATCAGTTTCGAGCTGCAATCCTGCCCCTTCAGCCTATATTTGGCCTTTGCCAGTGGGCTCATAGACCCTCTTTTGGGAGAAGACTGAGCCAAAGTAGGAATTGACCCCTTCTGCCTATTCTTTATCATCTGTTACCATTTTGCCATCCTTATTTAATAGTTGAACCACCATTTCTTTCCTCTGTCTTTTACTATGCATGTATCTGAAGAAAGCCTTTTTGTTGCTTTTAGCATCCCTCGCTAACCTCAGCTCGTTCTCAGCTTTAGCCTTCCTGACGCCATCCCTGCAATTCTGGGCTACCTGTCTGTACTCTTCCTTTGTTGCTTGTCCTTTCTTCCACTTCCTATATGTGTCCTTTTTTTGTTTTCAGGTCATCTCTAAGCTTTTTGTGAAGCCACATTGGCTTCTTCTGTTGTCTTCCACCTTTTCTTCTTGTTGGAATTGTTTGTAATTGTGCCTTTAGAATTTTCTTTTTTAAAAACTCTCACCCAACTTGGACTCCTTTTCTCATTAGAGTTGCTTGCCATGGGACCTTACTCATCATTGTTCTGAGTTTATTAAAATCGGCTTTCCCAAAATCCAGGGTACGCATTTGGCTACACTCAGCTTTTGCTTCCTATAGAACCAAGAACTCAAGTATAACATCGTCACCTTCCCCAGAGTTCCTGTAACTGCTACTTTGTCCACTAAGTCATCTCTGTTGGTTAGGATCAAGTCAAGGATAGCTGATCCTCTAGTTCCTTCCTCTGCTTTCTGTAGGAGGAAGTTATCTGTCACACAAGTCAGGAATTTCCTGGAGGGGCCATGTTTTGCAGAATTTGTCTCCCAACAAATATCGGGGAAACTGAAGTCCCCCATTACTACTACATCATGCTTCCTTGAAACATTGGCTATTTGCTTTTCAAAAGTTTCATCCTCGTCTTCTCCTTGATTGGGTGGCTGGTAGTAGACTTCGACCACCATGTTCCTTTTATTCTTTGCTCCATTTATTTTAACCCAGATGCTCTTGCTGGGGCTATCAAGCTCATCCTCCTGTATTTCTGTGCAGATATATGTATTTTGAACATATAGTGCCACCTCCCTTTCTGTTCTTCCTGTTCTTTTTGAACAAGTTATACTCTTCAATAACTGTATGCCGGTCAGGAGACTGGAACTCAAACATCACACTGCAAGTCCCCAGGTCCCTACTCTACATTTGTGATAGTCACAGGAAGCAGAGTGAAGTTTCATGATTTTGTGGATCATACCCTGAAATCTACCCTACCCTTCAGAATGTTGGTGAATGGAAGGTTCCCCCTGGGGATTACGGATGATGACTTTCATTAGGGGGAATCTGTGAAAGGAGCCTGAGATTTTGAAGAGATCTCAGCACTTAGGAAAAAGCACTGTATAAATCAAGGTTGAGGGACCTGTGGCCCTCCAGATGTTGTTGGATTACAATTCCCATCATCCTTAACCATTGGCCATGCTGGCGGAGCCGAAGGGAACTGGAGTCCAACACCAGCTGGAACGTCCCAGGTTCCTCACCCCTGGTGTAAATGCTCTGGTGCATTGCATGGCACAGAGAATGACACTACTTTCTGTTGCATTGTGTCAAGATATTACTAAAGAACCATGCAGTCAAGTAATTGAAGAAAACAGCACAATACTATTAAATAATGTAAAAGGGACATGATTCACATGCTGGAAAGTGGGGCAGTTTCAGAACAGAAAAACAAAGAGTAAAAGGTAAGCTCACTTGAGTAGTTTTTTGGTGAAAACATGTCCTCTGCTGAAAACAGCATTGTGCATCTACTTCTAGCCCTCCTTTAAGTGGATGTACAGAACCACTTTCAGGCCAAGGACCTGAATTCCATCTCAGACAAGGTCTTCATGGCCTCATTCCAGTAGTGGGAAGGGCTGAAGGCAAAAAGGGTGGGGCCAAAGACAGATGGGGAGGGCCAAAAAACACCCCAAACTCCCAGGTTTTTGAGCTTCAAGCTGTTCCTGCCAGTAACGACGCCTTAGGAGAGCCATTTCAACCTTTTAGAAGTGGGAAATGCTCCACAAAAGCTTGCACAGCACCAAGTGATCAGTGGTAGGGGGAAAGGGGGCGGGGCAGGAGCTGGAGGTGAGGATGAGGCCTTCTGGGGGGGGCAGATTGTCCCCCTGCCTTAAAGTCTAGCAGAACGTACCTCAGGCTGTGATGACATGGCATTCTGAATTTACATTGCCCCGCTTGGCATCAAACAATGTAATGCCAAAGGAGGGAAACACAAAATGTCATGACGTCATGACACTCTATTCTGCGTTGCAGAATGGGAGAAGAGAACTAGATGCTCAGTGGCCGTCTTCAATGGCTGCCATGCATGTGCAATAATATCAAGTTTTGCCTTCAATCACAAAGGCAGACAGCTGAAAATTCATCTATGAAATAATTGGGGTGGGGGTGGGGTACAGATCATAGAATCATAGAATCATAGAATAGTAGGGTTGGAAGGGGCCTACAAGACCATTGAGTCCAACCCCCTGCTCAATGCAGGAATCCAAGTCAGAGCATCCCTGACAGATGGCTGTCCAGCCTCGTCTTGAACACCTCCAGTGTGGGAGAGCCCACCACCTCCCTAGGGAATTGGTTCCATTGTCGCATTGCTCTAACAGTCAGGACGTTTTTCCTGAGGTTCAGCCAGAATCTGGCTTCCTGTAACTTGAGCCCATGATTCCGTGTCCTGCACTCTGGGATGATCGAGAAGAGATCCTGGCCTTCCACTCTGTGACAGCCTTTCAAGTACTTGAAGAGCGCTATCCTATCTCCCCTCAGTCTTCTCTTCTCAAGGCTAAACAGGCCCAGTTCTTTCAGTCTCTCTTCATAGGCTTTGTTTCCAGTCCCCTGATCATCTTTGTTGCCCTCTCCTGAACCCTCTCCAGTTTGTCTGCATCCTCCTTAAAGTGTGGTGCCCAGAACTGGACACAGTACTCCAGATGAGGCCTAACCAGTGCTGAGTAGAGGGGAACTAGTACTTCCTGGGATTTGGAAGCTATACTCCCATGAATGCAGCCCAAAAGAGCATTGGCCTTTTTTGCAGCCACATCACATTGTTGGCTCATATTCAGCTTGTGATCGACAACAATTCCAAGATCTTTCTCGCTTGTAGTGTTGTTGAGCCACATATCCCCCATCTTGTAACTGTGCATTTGGTTTCTTTTTCCTAGGTGCAGGACTTGGCATTTATCCCTATTAAATGTCATTCTGTTGTTTTCTACCCAGTGCTCCAGTCTATCCAGATCACTTTGAATTTTGTTTCTGTCTTCCAAAGTATTAGCAATCCCGCCCAATTTTGTGTCATCTGCAAATTTGATCAGCATTCCCTGCACCTCCTCCTCCAAGTCATTAATAAAAATGTTGAAGAGCACTGGGCCCAGGACTGAGCCCTGCGGTACCCCGCTCGTTACCTCTCCCCAGTTTGAGAAGGTCCCATTGATAAGCACTCTTGGAGTCCAATTCTTTAGCCAACTGTGGATCCATGGGATCGTTGTTTCATCTAGCCCACTTTGAGCTAGTTTGCTCATCAGGATATCATGCGGCACTTTGTTGAAAGCTTTGCTGAAGTCGAGGTATATTATGTCCACAGCATTCCCATGGTCTACAAGGGAGGTTACTTGGAGATTTGAATTTATGCCCTGGAGATTTGAATTTATTCAAAGAAATTAGGTGTTCCTTGACCATATGCCTATCAGTTTCGAGCTGCAATCCTGCTCCTTCAGCCTGTACTTCGCCATTGCCAGGGGGGTCATAGACCCTCTTTTGGGAGAAGACTGAGCCAAAGTAGGAATTGAGCACTTCTGCCTTTTCTTTGTCATCTGTTATCACTTTGCCATCCTTATTTAATAGCTGAGCAACCATTTCTTCCCTCTGTCTCTTACTATGCACGTAGCTGAAGAAAGCCTTTTTGTTGTTTTTAGTATCCCTCGTTAACCTCAGCTCGTTCTCATCTTCTGCCACACAAGTCAGGAATTTCCTGGAGGGGGCATGTTTTGCAGAATTTGTCTAACAAAAAAAATTTCAGGGAAACTGAAGTCCCCCATTACTACTACATCATGTTTCCTTGAAACATTGGCTATTTGCTTTTCAAAAGTTTCATCCTCGTCTTCTCCTTGATTGGGTGGCCGGTAGTAGACTCCCACCATATGTTTCTTTTTATTCTTTGCTCCATTAATTTTGACCAAGATGCTCTCGATGGGGCTACCAAGCTAATCCTCCTGTATTTCTGTGTAGAGATATGTATTTTTCACATACAGTGCAACCCCACCTCCCTTTCTGTTCCTTCTGTTCTTTTTGAACAAGTTATATCCTTCAATTGCTGTATTCCAGTCATGAGAGTCATCCCACCAAGTCTCAGTTATACCTATTAAGTCATAATTTCCCTCCTGTATTAAGAGTTCAAGTTTGTTCTGTTTATTTCCCATACTCTGGGCATTAGTATATAGACATCAAAGACAATGTGCTTCATAGTCTGGCTTTCTTCCTACATGTGTCTGAAGACTATTATTGGGCGCTATTAGAGCTGTTCTCTCCGTTGCAGTGCATGTGCCTACGTCCATTGTTACCCCCAACTTTGCATCTCCCTTCCCTGTAGGATTCAGTTTAAAGCCCTCCTGATGAAGTTCTTCATGCTGTGGCCAAACACATTCTTCCCAGCCTTTGTGAGGTGCAACCTGTCCCTTGCCAACAGCCCATCTTCCAGGAAGTATAGTCTGTGGTCCCAGAAACCAAATCACTCTCGTCAGCACCACCTTCGTAGCCAGTCATTCACCCAGAGTATTTTTAGTTCCCTTTCTATCCCTCTTGTAACTACTGGAAGGATGGATGAGAAAACTCTCTGGGCCCCAAAGTTCTTGAGTTTCCTTCCCAAAGCTTCAAAGTCTGACATGATTTCTTCGTAGCTCCACTTGGCAGTATCATTTGTTCCCACATGGATGAGAAGAAAGGGATACCTGTCAGTGGGCTTTATGAGTGCAGGCAACCTTTCAGTCTCATCTCTAATCCGTCCTCCCGGGAGACAACATACCTGGCGAGTCCACGGGTCTTCGTGACATACTTGGGTCTTGATCCCACGCAGCAAGGAGTCTCCCACAATACTACTCTTCTCTTTTTGTTGTTGTAGGCCTGGGTTTCATCACCTCTGTTTGAATGACCTTCAGCCTCTTGCTCACTCTCATGTAGGTTCCCCTGTGATTCTTCCTCTGCAGGCTGTCCTCCGGTCTCATCCGCAAGTACCTGGAATCGGTTCCACAGCTCCACTGCTTCCACTGATGCAGCATGGCGTCTAGTTCTTCTTCTCCTAACTGTCACCCTTTTCCAAGGAGTATCCTCTACTCCATTTTTCTTCACCTCAGCATTTCCCACTTCTGCCTCATCTTGCTGTTGCTCTTCAAGCTTCTGGTCTTCCCTTTGCGGCTGTAGTTCTGCCATTCTGTCCTAGAACTCTTCGTGTTCTCTTATTCCCCAGAGGGTTGACAGTCCACTTACTTTTTCTTCCAGCAGCATGATCAACTTACACTTGTTGCAGGTGTAGGCCATGTTGTTCTCAGGCAAGAAAACAAACATTGCACACACCTTGCAGGTCACCACCAGTGGAGAGTCTTGTCCTTCCATTGCCTCTTTTCCCTTTTGTGTCTAGCTTTGTGATTGTTCTAGACTAGCCTGTGCCTGCTCCTACTCAATAGAGGTTAAAAGCAAAGTCCCACTGGTGTGGAAGTGTGTGTTACAAGACAAATAAGTGAAACAAAGTTAGTTAAAAAAGAAAAAAAAATTAGGGACCTCCCCCTTGACCTCCCCTGCCGAACTCCCCTGGCCAACTCCTGTTTGCTCCCCCTGTTCGCTCGCTCTGGTCGCTCCCGCTCTGGGAGCTTGCTTGCTTCTGTAGTCCCTGGACCAGCTGGAGCAGCTTGCTCTGCTCTGCTCTGCTCTGCTCAGCTGGGAGGTGGGAAACAGATCAAAAGCTCAGCTGGGAGGTGGGAAACAGATGCATATCAAAGCACTGACCTGGTGTTATCGCCATGCCATTCCCATTGACTACAGCTCTTTCTTCCTCCTCTTCCTCTGGAGGCTCTATTCCAGTCTTCTCCATATTGCTCACGGACTTATTTCTTTTGCGTTTGCCTTCAGCACTGGGTGTTGCACCTGGGAGTATCTGGTCTGTTACATTTAACAATAATGGGGCTGGCTCTGCTGGAGGCTTTGGAGTACCGTAGTAGTTGTCTAGGGAAAAGAAAGAAAGACAGACCAGAAATAGGGATGTTCGAACTCTACCCACTAATCTCCATATAATCTTCAGCTTTGCCTCCCCCTGGTCTTAGATACCCATGAAAAGTCTTTGGAGTGTCTCAGATATTCACGATGGAAAAAAGAGTTGCACAGACTGTTGTGCACTATATCAGTGAGGTGGTGCATGCATGTTAAATAGGGCTGGGCATTTACATTCAAGTGTGTACTGGAATGTGCATTCCATTGCAAGTAATAATGTACTGACAGGCATTTGCACTCAGATCTACATTCTGCTGCTGTTTTCCCCTCTCTGCCTAGCTCGTGCAAATGTTTGCATATTTATCTAATGATAAAATAAGAATGTAATAATAAAATAATAAAAGAGAATGTGTGTCTATCTGTCAATCTACCTATCAGCACCATAACTCCAAGACTGTGAAACCTAGACAACTGAAACTTG
Organism: Heloderma suspectum; assembly: GCF_057233095.1. Taxonomy (NCBI): domain Eukaryota; kingdom Metazoa; phylum Chordata; class Lepidosauria; order Squamata; family Helodermatidae; genus Heloderma; species Heloderma suspectum. Next base: position 107,393,085 of record NC_139464.1, read on the forward strand.
GCATGGATACTAAGGGGACCCTAGTGGTGTGCACCTCAGGATTATTTTGCTTTAAAAATTCATTAATGAAGGGAGCAATCCTATGGCCGCTAGTCAGTGGCTAGACAGCCATAGCATATGTGGGTTTCCAGGAACCAACCTCAGAGCCCGTGCTCCGAGGTCGGTTCCCAGAGAATTAACTTTCCTCCTCTCCCATGCTGCCTCACAGGCAGCTTGGAACAGCCCTGTGCTCTGCGCTTGGAAGAGGAGTGCGGAGTGGTGAAAATGGGGTATTTGAGGGCAGGGAAAGCAGAAATGCCAGTGTCATCTGGCAGCCGCCTCCCCTGCTCCACCTTCCACCAGCTAGACAGCCAAAATTGGCTGTCTAGCTGCAAATGCAGGGCAGCTGAAGCACGGAGGGGATGATCCCCTCTGCACTTCTCCTGCCCTGCATTGGCTAGGTGGTTGCCTCCGAGTTCGGAGGTGGTCACCTATCCCCATAGGATTGCACCCTAAATTTAATTAGTTTAAATGTGTCCATGTGTTTGAAGCCTGCAATGACATTTTCAGTCACTAGGGGCAGACTTTCTTAACCAATGAAGAGCTTTGGAGTTTGAATAGGGTTGTCCCAGGCGTCAGGTTGGGGCTTGAGGCTTGGGGATTTCTTGCCGGCTCGACCCCCGCCCCTGGCTGCCAGTCCGTGGATCCCCATGCTTGCCTGACTCAGTGCACGCCAAGTTGGGCAAGCACAGAGGTCCCTGCTGCTCCACTGAGCTGCCATTTTGTGGAAAATGTCAGGTCGTTCTTTTACATTAAGGGCCCTTTTGTGCTGTAAATAGCTGTGGCTGTAAATAGGCCCACTTACGCAAAATTACAGTCATAACTGATCTAAATAGACCATTTACACCTGTAACTTAGTGTAAATGGGCCAGGGCAGAGCAGTGGGATGCCGTGCACTGTTCACTGGGTGCCTGTAGACCACTCAGTGGCTTGCCACGCCCGGCAAACTGGGTCAGGGGCCTGGTGAGTGGTGCACGGTGTGGGCAGGGGTGAGTTCAGCCATCCTTAAGTTTGGAGCCAGGGGAGTTTAGTAAGCCAAGGGACAGAGATATATGCCTGTCCTGTCCCCTTGCTATGGGGCATCCCACCTCAGGGGAAGGCAGTATACAAACCCCTCCCTTGGGGGCTACAGGGGTGCACCATGGCAGGGGCTGTGCCTAGAGGTGCTAGCATGCATGCCTACACTCAGACAGGTGGTCACAATGTATCCAACTCTGTCAGCTGGTAAGATTGCTTGAAGGGTTTGGTGTTATCAAAATAAGGGCTATTCCAACCTGTGTGAAGCTGGCTGGTTTATTTGTAGGAAAATGTATATCCTGTCTGTTTGTCTTTTAAAAGTGCCCAGGGCAGTTAACAATAAGTTATAAAAAATTAAAACCATCAAAATAGCTTTAAAAAATCCTGCACCACAAACTTAAACAGATGAAACAACCCAAAACGAATAAAACTGACCAAATTAAACACCGACCTAAACAGAAAGGTCATAAGAAGGTGCTGAAAAGACAACTAGAAGGAGGTAGACCCCTAGGCCAGTTATCCACCTGCCTATTCTTGATTTTTTTTCTGACACAAAGTAAATTGGATAGAATCCAGCAAAGGGAATGCTGGAGATTCTTGGCCACACCAACAGAACAACAATATCTGTGTCGGAACTCGAACGTGGTGGATTGCTGCTGCATCTTTAACCAGAACAGTATTTAAGTTCTTAAAACACATCTGTTCCTTTCCCCTTGCCTTTGCTCCCTGAGGATCCAACGATTACATATTTTCAAGCATGGAACTGTTCTGCTATTGCTTCTAAAAGACCCTGCAAAATCTCTGCATGAATTTAAACATTAATTTTAATTGGAATTGTAATTGATTTTGTGGGAGAGACAGTTTGAATTAATTCAGACTGACTGTGCGTCATGAAATACCAAATCTCTGGGGATTTTGCGGCAGCATGAATTCACAGTTAGGACCTCAGAACACTCGTGCCATGCAAGCCCACTAAAGCCAATCACACAGTTGTTATATTTCTGCCCTGCCCTCCCTGCAAAGAGCTAGTAGTAACATACATGGTTATTCTCACAACAACTCAGTGGGGTATGTTAAGCTTAGATAAATTGACTGGCCCCGTGTTACTCAGTGAGCTGCATGGCTGAGCAAGGATTTGAACTCAAGTCTCCGAATGGTAGTGTGATGCTTGAATTGCAATTCCACACGGGATTCACACCAGGCTGCAACAGGCACAAGCGCTATGAAGGTGCTTAGAGTGCATGGTTATTCACTACACAATGTAATGATCCTTTTGTGCAGATGTGGAACCTAAAATGATTAGTTTTAAGCTTTAAGGACCTAAATAGTTTAGGACCACGTGCCACGAGGACCACGTTTCCCCATATAAACTTGTCCAGATATTAAGATCTTCCTCTAAGATTCTTCACAATTAGAAGTGACGTGGGTGGTGGCCTGATGGGCCTGGTGGCACCCCATTTCTGGGCAATGCTGTCTCCAGGAAGGCTCTTCTGGGGCTGACCCTGATGTCTTTTCAGTGCAAAGTGAAAACTTTTTTTAAAAGTCTGGGCCTTTCACATCTGCTGTATTTTGCTGGGGGATGCTGGGAGTTATAAGACTTCTTTCTGTCTGAAAATGCATAGGATTGAGCTAAGTTGTCATCACCCACTGTAATCATCCAGTCAGCCACTAGATTCTGCTTTCAGGATTCATTTTCCTGTTCTGCTGTTGTAATCTGTTTGTGCAAGGAGCTTGAGCGAGTGGTCGCTGATCAACTCCAGGCACTTGTGAGTTAAATTTATTGTCTAGATCCATTTCAATTGGGCTTTAGGCCTTCAAAGCTCTAAGCCTTTAAAGCCCTAAATGGCTTTAGACCAAACTATCTGAAGGACTGTCTCCTTCTGAATATATCTAAGATCATCTTCTGAGGCCCTTCTCTAGGAGCCCCTAGTAAGCAAGATGAGACAGGTAGCCACTTGAGAGAGGGCCTTTTCAGTGGCAGTTTTCATTCCGGTTAAGGAATGTCTTTCCTAGAGAGGCTCACCTAGTCTTTCTGGCACCAGGTGAAGACCGTTTTATGTGTTGGTGCTTTTTAGTTCCTTCCACCATTATTATCGTCTTCTTTTTTTTTAACTTTGGTTTTATTCAGTGGTTGTTTTAATTTGTTTTAGATTTTACACCAGTTTATTATATTCAGGTATTTTGTTGTTTTAACCTTTGTTTTGTGAACTGCCCAGAGAACTTTGGCTATTGGACAGTATAGAAAGGCAGTAAGCAAGTAAGCAAATCAATAAGTCAATAAATTGTTTTATTGATTTTTACAGTTATCTGCTTTTAGATTTACTGTTTTAAATTGTTTTTATTCCAGTGTGTCACTGGATTCTTCATTTAGAATGCATAGTCTTTTGAGGAGCTAAAACCAGGATATAAATATTCCTAAATATATATATAAAAAAAGTTTGGCTTTTAACCGGCCCTCACCTGCGTCTACCCTTAAAGCCAAATGACTTAGTGTTATAATATTATGTTAAGGAAGTGGTGATAGGAAAAACATTTGGAAGGAACCCTCTGTGATGGTGTTGAAAAATATCCCACCATCACTGATTAGACTTGACTAGTGTCATTCAGATCCAAATCCTGAGGGCAGTCTAAAGCCTTAAGAAAGCAGAAACTGTCTGGGTCAGACATCTGGAAGTCTACCAACATAATATGGTTTCACCTCACTTTTTCAGGGTGCTGAACCTGTCTTCATCCAAGATATATAATGAAGCATAGCATGAATACAGGAGAGATAGAGCACATGCTCCATCTGTCCTCATTAATAAGCACTGTGAAGCAGTAGGCAAGCAAATAATATTTCGGAAATCCAAAATTCTAGAAATCTCCCAGCTAACTCTCATGCTCCTTAAATTGATCAGTATTCATGGGGTTTTCTGAAGATGCATTATTTGCATTTTAATCATAGAATCATAGAATAGTAGGGTTGGAAGGGGCCTACAAGGCCATCGAGTCCAATCCCCTGCTCAATGCAGGAATCCAAGTCAGAGCATCCCTGACAGATGGCTGTCCAGCCTCGTCTTGAACGCCTCCAATATGGGAGAGCCCACCACCTCCCTAGGGAATTGGTTCCATTGTCGTATTGCTCTGACAGTCAGGACGTTTTTCCTGATGTTCAGCCAGAATCTGGCTTCCTGTAACTTGAGCCCATGATTCCGTGTCCTGCACTCTGGGATGATCGAGAAGAGATCCTGGCCTTCCTCTCTGTGACAACCTTTCAAGTACTTGAAGAGCGCTATCATATCTCCCCTCAGTCTTCTCTTCTCAAGGCTAAACATGGACAGTTCTTTCAGTCTCTCTTGATAGGGCTTTGTTTCCAGTCCCCTGATCATCTTTGTTGCCCTCCCCTGAACCCTCTCCAGTTTGTCTGCATCCTTCTTCAAGTGTGGTGTCCAGAACTGGACACAGTACTCCAGATGAGGCCTAACCAGTGCTGAGTAGAGGGGAACTAGTACTTCCCGGGATTTGGAAGCTGTGCTTCTATGAATGCAGCCCAAAAGAGCATTGGCCTTTTTTGCAGCCATATCACATTGTTGGCTCATATTCAGCTTGTGATCGACAACAATTCCAAGATCTTTCTCGCTTGTAGTGTTGTTGAGCCACATATCCTCCATCTTGTAACTGTGCATTTGGTTTCTTTTTCCTAGGTGCGGAACTTGGCATTTATCCCTATTAAATGTCATTCTGTTGTTTTCTGCCCAGCGCTCCAGTCTAATCAGATCACTTTGAACTTTGTTTCTGTCTTCCAAAGTATTAGCTATCCTGTCCAATTTTGTGTCATCTGCAAATTTGATCAGCATTCCCTGCACCTCCTCCTCCAAGTCATTAATAAAAATTTTGAAGAGCACTGGTATCTTATGTAACAGGTAATAAGATTTTCAGGTATCTTATGTAACAGATTATTTATGTGAATAACAGGTGACTCTGGATAGCTACAAGAAATTTTAATTGATGTCTACCCTACAGTTACAATGCAGATGAGGTATATTTTCTACCTACACATAAACAATATATCCTGGCAATAGAAATGTACTGGGGAGCGCATGTAATGCCAGCTTACCTGACTTTACTACAGAGAGGTAATTAACAAATGTAACAACTCAGACTTCTTCACATTGCAATGACATTATATAGAACAGATGTTTCAGTAATAGTGATTCACTAAGAAAATGCACTATGCCTAATGGTTCTAAAACTCACATAAGGCTTTTAGTATACAATATGTTGGAATCTTGTTCTCTTAAATAGCTACTGCAAATCTTTGTTGTTGCAATTTGGCATTTTCTTGAGCAAAAATGTCAATGTGTCAGACACAGAAATGCTCTTAATTCATATGCTAAGCTTTGAAAGGACAGTTACTAAAGGAGCAATCCTATGGCCGCTAGTCAGCGGCTAGATGGCCATAGGATATGTCAGTTTCCAGGAACCAACCTCAGAGCCTCCGCTCCGAGGTTGGTTCCCTGGAAATCAACCTTTACTCACTCCCATGCTCTCGCTCAGGCAGCTCAGAATGGCCTGTGCTCTGCACTCAGAAGAGGAACGCGGAGCAACGAACACGGGGCATTCCTGTGGGCATTCCTGTGGGCAGGTAAGGCGGAAATGCCAGTACAACACATCCTATGTGTTGTCTGGCAGCTGCTTCCCCCACTCTGCTTTCCCATGGCTAGACAGCCAAAATCGGCTGTCTAGCCACAAATGCAGGGTGGCAGAAGCGTGGAGGGGACAATCCCCTCCACACTTCTCCTGCCCTGCATTGGATAGGTGGTTGCCTCTGAGTTTGGAGGTAGCTGCATATCCCGATAGGATTGCGTCCTCCATTGTCTAGAATCACTGAAACATCAACTGAACATTGATGACTTTGAAGCTAACATTAGTATTTTTAAGGAGAATAAAGACGCATTCTCCATAGTTTGGACCAAATCCTGAGAATAATTCTAAAATAATCAGAACTTAAAAAAAAAAAATCCCTCTTGTAATTTCATGCAAGTACATCTCTTTCCTGAGCAGAAATGTTGTCTGGTTGCAGATATTTTTCTTCATTGAAATGCTTAACCATATTTGACTTGTGTAATGTGCTTGACATTTGAATTTCCCTTGGAGATGGCATGGAAGCTTCTGCTAGTGCAGAATGTAGGAGCTCACTTGCTGACTACAGCATTTGTATATGGTGTATATACACACAAACACACACATACACACACACACACACTTTCTGTGGCTTAAACTGCAATAGAAAATGTTTGGTCAGAAATGACCATGTAAATTCTTCACTTGGATAAATGGGTACGGGATATATTCCTAGCAATGAATGGTAAAAAAAAAAAAAAAAAGGTGAAATGGTTAACACTAACATGATAGAAGAATTTGCTGCTTTCTCCTGGTTTACCATGGACAGTAATTATAGCAAGATCTCTGGAATTAAGGATTCAGATTGGCTTGCTTTTAGATATCAGCTTCAAAAAAGCAGGTGTTAGAGAATCATAGGATACAGATAAAACTATGATATAAATACAAGTATTATGTGGGGAGCAATATTCACTGGGGCAAAGGATCTCTAGGGGAATCCATTTCACCTGGTGTGGGTGGAGGGAAATTCCAAACTCCAAACACTCTTCACATCTGACATTGTAATCCACCAGCAATGGGATTGACTGTTCTTTTCCTTGTACCAATGGGGACAGTTTTCCAGGCATGCTGGAATTCTGCCAGGGAAAAGCAGCTTTCAGCAATGTCTGGAGAGACCTGATAAACAAGAGCTTAGAGTAACTTTGGGCATCCATCCTCTCCAATTGGCCCAAACGCAACTGTGAGGACTGTGGTTTTTCTCAGATATGCTTCCTGTAACCAGATTCCTTGGGCAAATATGTCCCAGTCGCGCAAGGGAATACAATTCTTTGGTGCTTCTTTAAAACAATATAACAGCAAAGGTACATTCCACTCTTGTTATTTGAGAAGGTGGGTTTCTTCTTCCATCTGCCTGTACAGATGACCAGTTTTGAACATATAAGCAGGGAATGTAATATTTTAGTGTGCACTTCGAAAGAGTTGAACTGCTTCCATATATGCCGTACAAAATTAGGGCCTTTGCCCATCATAAAATGGATTTTTGTATATCTAACCAAATGGTGATTTTTTTGGACTGTTATGAATGATCTTCTGAGATATTTTGGCTCAATTAATGCTGAATGGGCTAAGAGAGAAGGACTGGAGGGAGTAGGGGCCAAGCCCATAGTGTCCTTCAACTATTAAAACATACTGGGTTGGAGCCACATTTGCGCCTGGTTTTTTTCACCCTATTCTTGGTGGGAAAATGGTGGTTGGGGGATCTCTGAATGTTCTCCACAGGGATAAACATTTCCAACAGTTGGTGAGGTGCCTGAAAAATAAAGTTATGACAAATTTATCTTTGGATACATTTCCAACATTGTGTGGGTGACTGAAAAAAGAAAATTTCCTGAGAATTTTCAGCTTGTGTCTAGCACATGCACGGATAAGCCATATAGTTCCTAGGAATTAATTGCTACTCTGCTGTGCCACACCTGGTGGTGTGAAGAGCCTGGCAGCCTTTTTGTTGATCTGGCCAATGAAAATTCAGAGGTGCTGAGCATCTACCTCCATTCATCGCATTTGGTGCCTTTTTATTTGTATAAAACAAAGAAAGTGGAACCCAGTGCTTCATGTGAGCAATGTGAAAGGTATTTTGTTATTATCTGGATTGGGGTGGGGGATCTTTTCATAACAAAATGGCTCAGAACAGTCTGCACAGATTAACAAGCCTACAACTGATAACTTCTTGTTGCTTTATACTTCCCGCCTTCTGCCGTTACTCTTCATTTCCCACAGAATTATAATTCTAATAGATTTTATCCCGATTCTTCATAGCAATATAAATGCTGGAGACTTAGTACTTATCCTGCCCTAGCTTTTTATTGTTTATTAGCTACAAACAGTGGCCCAGTTCTAGGTACTTAGCCAGAGATACCTCGAAGGGCATTTTCAGAAAGCGCTATGCAACAATTTCTGAAAACATGGTATCTCAAATTGTGCTTAGCGCTTACTGAAACAATCCCATTCCTCTGATATGATTCCTCAGGAATAAATGGGCTGTGAATTGCAGTCCAAACCTCTCAAAATGACTTCATGCAGAATCAATAGCCACATTTGAAAATCTGGAGTTATATTTCATTTTCCTTTGTCTGTTCATCTGGAGTTAGAAAAACACAATGGGAAAAACAGTTGATTCAATAAGCCATATATTGACTATTTTCTTTTTAAAACTTTCAGCTGATATAACGCAGATCTCCCCCATTTTAAGTTTCAAGTTGGTAATTATCTCTGCTACTCTCCAAGCTCAGTCAGATTCTTCTCTCTCTCTCTCTCTCTCTTTCGCTGTGTGTGTGTGTGTGTCTTTAGCAGACATGTTGAAAGAAGTAGCTGGATACATATTTGGGAAACAGAGTATATATTTATTTATAACCACACATAAATCATAAGCCAGAGTGTACTTTTTAAATAAATAAATAAAAGTCTTCCAAAGCCAAGGGGAATTGGCTTCTCCTTATCTCCATTGCCACCTGCGCCTTGACATCTATTTCAGAGGCCTGCTTAAGAAAGGAAAGTGGTGGTTTATATATCTTTACATTACAGTCCTTGGCCTTTTTCATTCTGATGATCAATTCATTATTTTAACTGCTTCTTATCTTCCACTGTCTGTGGAAGAGGCCCTTGGAGTGTCATCAGCCCCAAACTGCTAAGCATCGGGGTCAATGAAGCTGTTGGTCCATCTGAGCCCAAAGGTTAGACCACTTTCCAGGTCCCCTCCAAAGAGGCAGAAAGGGAGCGGTGGGTGGGTTTGCCATGCCTCCTTTCATCACTCTGATGTTTCAGGGTTCCCTCTACTGTTCTTTGATGCCTCTCCAGTCCCTTCCAATGCCTGCTGATCCTGCTTTTATAATCTAATTAAGTATACCTTGCTTAATTTGGGAAGCTTATACCGACCATCAAGCTATCCAGCAGAGCAGACTGGGGGAGTAGGGGTGGGCAGTCCTGCTTCTCCTGGCCAAAGCTGGAATGGGAACCAAAACACCAGACAGGCCGCTTAACAAGATCAGCCTTGGATGGCCTTCTCTCTGTCCCATCAGCCAGGACAGCTAGACTGGTGAGGACGAGGGAGAGGGCCTTCTCTGTGGTGGCCCCCACTCTGTGGAACTCCCTCCCTAGGGAACTCTACCATGCCCCCTCTTTAATGAGCTTCTGCCATGCATTAAAAATGTGGTTGTTCAGACAGGCATTTGGGGTGGGTTAGGGTATTTTTAGAAATACAATGTTTTTAATGTAGAATTTTATTGTTTTAAACTGTTTCTATTGTTGTGCATTGCCCAGAGTGGCTGGCTGACCAGCCAGATGGGCGATTAATAAAATAAACAAATAAACAAACAAACAAATAATAAAATTCTACTTGGCCCCACTGGAAAGTGATGAATGCTGTCCTGTGGATTGGCTGTGCTGTATAAGGCAGCATTACTGACATGGTCCCTTGCCCTCCTCCACATAACAGCTCAATGCAAATGACACTCAATGACACTCATCCCTGCTGCTTGAGGTAGGAGATGGGAGTGTGATCGCTTCAGTGGTTTGTGGTGGCCTTAAGTGACTTCAAAGATTTTGGTTATTCCTTCTGTATTCCTCTAAGTCACACTGAAAAGTGAGTTTTTTGGGAGGGGAAGAGAAGGATGAAGGTGTTCCTGCATTTTCCATCTGCTTTAACAGTTCCTCATGGCTTTGATCAATCTAGTGTAAATTGAAGCATTAAAACATAAAGCTAGCTTGAAATCACCACGTTGGCCCCTTAGTGTTTATTCCCCAAATTTTACAAACGAACCATGCATTTTTGAAAACATTAATTCTGAGCCATTCAAAAACAAAGTGCAGGAGAATTAATTTATTGATTATAGGAAATGGTTCACTAGTACCTCATCACCATTAGTATCAGACACGATGTGAATTTTAATCTACTTTAATTCATTTTAGTAAATATAGCTTAGGAATCAGTGCCCTTTAAAATTTAAACTTGAAATCCTACAAATTTGCACTCATGTCAAGTCAAGATGAAGTTACTGGGATTTACACATGTAGAACTATGCACAGGATTGCAGAGTCTAGATTCAGTCATTAAGATCTTTCCCTGCAATTTTGCTCTTATGCAGCATTCAGTTCCGTGAGGCTCAATGCAAGACTCGCTCCCAGTGGTTTGTGCCTTAATAAATCCTATCTTGAGTTAGAGGCTGCCAAATTACCAAAGCCTTCCTTAGCTTGGTGAATGAGTTATTAAAGCAGAAAACACTCTGCTTCTGAGACTTTTCCAATGTAACATAAAAACAGAGTTTTGTCCTGTTCCCAGTGGAGACTGGTGGGTCCTATTTCAGTGGAGCTGTGAATGTACTCTGGGTTTCAGTCAGAACTCTAAAGGAACTATACAAAGTGCTGAAACCTATACCCAAAATGGGTCCAGCACCTTGGGTAGCTCCTTTAGAGTTCTCACTGGTTCTGACTGAAACCCAGAGCAGATTCACAGCCCCACTGAAATAGGACCCACCAGCCTCCACTGCCTGTTCCACAAAGGTGCATTTCTTAGCTCAGCATATCATTTGTGAATTTGTGAAGAGATGCTGAGATACATTGTCCTTCAAGTTTATTTCCTTCAAAATCCATATTAGTGTAATACTTTATTGGGCCAGCCAAAAGATCACCAAAAATGTGGAAGCTTTTGCAAGCTTCTGAGATCTCCAGATCTCTCTATCAGGAAACATGTTACAAAAAGCAGGCTGGGCTGGGCCGGAGTGTGGGGAGGGAAAGGAGAAGGCAAAAAAGAAGCTGACTTGTTGTTGAAGTCATGGCATCTGCATGATCATAATCTTGCCTCATAGGTGTGCTCCACTGCTCCAGTTCTGGTTTGCAAAGTCAGAAAGTGCAATCCCAGTGATTTTTATCAGCCCCGTCCCTAAATGCTCAGCAGCAACGTTCTATGCAGCTTCAGATCCAGGATTATTTTGTGCCCTTGCACCGCTTCTTATGCCCTTACCCAAACACAGCATGGAGGGAAACTCCACCTAGATCAACACTTTCTCCCCTCACCTCAGGGATGTAAGATTTGTCTGCATCACTGTAGAGATGTCCAGCTTTTTACAGGCCCTTCAGGCTTGTTTCCAAAACCGGAATTATTGCAGTTCATTATTGATGAGTGGAGGAGTTGTCACTCAGAGGTAGAGTGCATGGAGTGCATGCACAATACTACCAATTTGATCTTCCACCCCACCCCGCCCCTGGCATCACGTCTCCAGGTAGGGCTAGGAAAGAATCCTGCCTGAAACCCTGGAAAGCTGCTGCCAGTCAGTGTAAACAATACTGACCTAGATGGACCCAGGTCTGACTCAGTATAAGGCAGCTTCCTGTGTTCCTGTTAATTTCACTTGGGTGGTGCAGTCTTCAGATGCCCTTTGTCAACTTTAAGGCAGCCCTCTGGAATGTTTATTTTGGCTGGCAGTTTCTCCAAACGTGCTTGTAATTGAGCTGCCCACAGTTTCTCAGCTGGCAGATCTATTCATTTATTTAAATTGTTCCTCAAGCAGGCTCCCCTACAAACCACACTTGGAGAGACATGCAAGGGGTCCCTTCCCTAAGTCAGTCTAATGGCATCTAGCACTCACAGGCCTGTTGAGCTGGAAGACACAGCCTGAAGAAATTAAATGTCATGCAGCTGGTTCTCCTCCTTAAGTGCTAAATACAAATAGAAAATGTTTCCCATAGTCTCCAAATAAAAAAAAGAAAAGTGCATGAAGATATTGCAAGAGGTGGGAGAGGAGGAGGAAACAACTGCCTGAAGTTGAGTATAATAAAAATATTGCTCCCATAGAAACATTAGTTTCAGCAAGTGGCAAGTTAAATTATTTCTTGATTCTAAACGGCACAAGAAATGTAATGCCAAACTGGGGCTTCTGGTTTCAACTTCAGATTTCTTTAAAATATGTAACATTTGGCTGCAATCATACACACCAGTCTTCCCCAACTGGCACTCTCCAGATATGTTAAATTACAAGTCCCCAGCTAGCATGATGGGAGTTGCAGTCCAACACTTCTGGAGGGTGCCAGGTTGGAAAAGGCTGCTATACAACACATACCAGGGAGTGGATATGCACAGGATTGTGCTGTTATTTTTGCTTCTTAAGGCCTCATCACAGATTACAGTGACACTCGAAATATATGTGGACCCAGAACTAGATTCAACAACGTTTATCTTATTGAGCTGGGCCAGAATCCAAAGAACGGCATCTCTGCTTCCACATGCCGAAAAGATCTCCTGTTTCTTGAACAGCAGCCCACTATGTCAGACAGCAAACTGCGATTTGGCACAGGGGCCCTGCTCAAGGCTTCAGGCGCACCTAAAATAGCACTTTGCATCCTGGCTGCAGCCTAAAACTACAACTGGTGCGAAATGCATCGAGCCCTGCAGCATCGCACAAGGATAAAAAACACAACGTAGAGCTTCTAAGAGGTAGAGTGCATATAAGGAGATCAGCAATAGAAAGAGGATTAGTTTAATGAATAAATTGGGATTACAATGTGATTTCCCATTAGCCTCTACTAATGGACAATAAGCACTTAGATCAATATCTTCAAACAGAGCAATGCAAACGGAATTGGCATTCAGCAGTTTGCTAAGAGACCAAAAAGTGATCTCTTCCATCAAGAACAACCCCCCCCCTTTTTTTAAAAGTTTGAGTCACACAGTCTTGCAGCTGGAATCAATGTCCATGGCAGATTAATGCTTCTCATCTTTGGTCTCTCATTGACAAGCTCTTTAGCCTGGGGGTGATTGTATTTATTTGGTCTCATCTCTCTCTAGCTCTCCCCCAACCCCGGTGTTTGTTTGTTTATTAAATGTCTTAATCTGGCCAGTCACCCGGCCCAACAATACAACAATCAAAACCAGTAAAATTAAGCATTAAAACATCATGTTCTAAAAATACCCTAACAATAAAATGCTACATTAAAAAATCATAAAAAATACCCTAACCCACCCCGAATGCCTGCCTGAACAACCAAGTTTTCAATGCATGGTGGAAGCTCATTAAAGAGGGGGCATGGCGGAGTTCTCTAGGGAGGGAGTTCAACAGAACACGGCGGCTCGCCTGATTAAAGGCAGCCGCCGGCGAGATCACATCATTCCAGTGCTGAAGGAGTTGCACTGGTTACCAGTTGTTTTCTGGGCCAAATTCAAGGTGTTGGTTTTGACCTTTAAAACCCTATATGGTTGCGGCCCAGCCTATCTTAAGGAGCGCCTCCAGCAGCACCAGACAGGCCGCTTAACAAGATCAGCCTCGGATGGCCTTCTCTCTGTCCCATCAGCCAGGACAGCTAAACTGGTGGGGACGAGGGAGAGGGCCTTTTCTGTGGTGGCCCCCACTCTGTGGAACTCCCTCCCTAGGGAACTCCGTCATGCCCCCTCTTTAAGGAGCTTCCGTCATGCATTAAAAATGTGGTTGTTCAGGCAGGCATTTGGGGTGGGTTAGGGTATTTTAGAAAATGTTTTTATTGTAGAATTTTATTGTTTTAAACTGTTTTATTGTATGTTGTACATCGCCCAGAGTGGCTGGGTGACCAGCCAGATGGGCAATTAATAAATTTAATAATAAATAAATAAATAAATAAACAGAATGGGGGCCACCTCAGAGAAGGCCCTCTCATCCTCACCAGCCTAGCTGTCCTGGCAGATGGGACAGAGAGAAGGCCATCCGAGGCTGATCTTGTTGAGCGGCCTGTCTGGTATTGCTGGAGGCACTCCTTGAGATAGGTTGGGCCGGAACTGTATAGGGTTGTAAAGGTCAAAGCCAACACCTTGAATTTGGCCTGGAAAACAAATGGTAGCCAGTGCAACTCCTTCAGCACTGGAGTGATGTGATCACGCTGGCGGCTGCCTTTAATCAGGTGAGCTGCCGTGTTCTGCACCACCTGCAGCTTCCAAACTATCTTCGAGGGTAACCCCATGTAGAGCGCATTACAATAGTCTAGACGAGAGGAGACCAGGGCATGTACTACTGATGGGAGCAGATGGTCGGGAAGGTAGGGGCGCAGCTGCCATATCAGATGGAGTTGGTACAGCGCTGCCCAGCTCACAGCTGACACCTGAGACTCCATGGACAGCTGGGAGTCTAAAATGACCCGTAGGCTGTGGACCTGGTCTTTCAAGGGTAGTCATAACCCATTCAATACCAGATCAACCTCCCCCAACTTCCCCTTGTCTCCCACCAAAAGTACCTCGGTCTTGTCAGGGTTCAGCTTCAGCTTAATCCTCCCAATCCAGCCCCTCACTGTCTCCAGACACTTGGACAGGGATTCTATGGCCAACGTTGCTGAGGATTTGAATGAGAGGTAGAGCTGCGTGTCATCCGCATATTGGTGACACCGCATCCCAAACCTCCTGATGATAGCCCCCAGCGGCTTCACATAGATGTTAAATAGCATCGGGGAGAGGATGGAACCCTGTGGCACCCCATTTCTTGGACACATGCATGTTTGACATATTTTCACTGACACCTCTGCTTGTTACCCGCTGGGCAAAAAATGAAGAGAAGCAAAACAAATGATCCAGTATATCAACTGTGTTTAATGCTATAATTTCCAGGCCTCTGCCTGCAATATTTCCAATATAGTGCAAGTGGACATCCAATCTGAGCTGGCAGGATGGAGGGCTACCTCTGGCCAACACTGGTCTGTAAACGCACAAACAGGCTCCTAAATGGGGCAACTAAACCCCTAGAGAATACAGTGACTGAAGAGAAATTCTCAGACCTAAATGCTGATCGATCATTTTTTCACACTCGGTAATAAACATAAGGAACAATTGCAGTCCTAGGGAAAGTTTACAAAACGAAAGAGCAGCTTGATTTTCTGCACAATCATGTCTCAGGCAAACACATTACCAGATGATATACATCAATCCTATGGTCTACCATAATAGTGGTAGATCACAGGAGACACCATTGGGTGACGGTGTGTACTATCAGTTCACACAGAACTTTGTTCCAGGTTAATCCATATGCATGGATGGGATCAGTTGGAGAAACAAGGGAAGATCACAGGGGGAGGTGGATAGACTGGCACATCTGTCCCTGTCTTCCTTTCAGCATGGAAGGGCTAGTTTCACACAAGTACCTGAACAAGTGTACATAGTGTGAACACATGTTCAGTGCATTTTTATTTATTGCACTTTTGAACTACCCAACAACCTAAGTCTTCTGGGCAGTGTACAATACATTAAAAGCATAAAATGCAGACCATAACACAATGAATAAAAACATTCACATAATAAAACCCAGATAAAATGGCAGCAAAGAATAAACACACTGCGGCACATAAAACCAGCAGCAAAATAAAACTGTGGGAACATCTAAAAGCACTAAAGACAGTTCTTAAAATGCCTGAGAGAATAAAAAAGTCTTCCCCTGGTGCTGAAAAGACCATAATGTAGACACCAGGTGAGCCTCTCTGGGAAGGGCATTCTAAAGATTGGGAGCCACCACTGAAAAGGCCCTCTCTCATGGAGCCACCCGCCTCACCTCATTTGTTGGGGATACCTGGAGAAAGGCCTTGGACAAGGTCTTTAGGGTCCAGATAGGTAGATATGGGACAAGACCTGGCCCCAAGCTGTTAAGGGCTTTAAAATGATTTTTTTAATTGGGCCTAGAATTTTTAAGTGGGCTGCCAGTGCAGATGGCAAAGTACTAGCATAATATGATCTCACACGGGCCAGTCCCAGTTAGCAATGTAGCTGTGTAATATTTGAATCCCCCTCAGTGTGAGTCCTGAATCCTGATCCCTGCATGTCTTTTCTCCACCATACAAAAAGGGACACCAGGGCCCTTGCAGATTTCTGCCATGAGAAAGGTAGCACAGGCGGCCCAGCCCCCACATGTCCTTTCCCCACCACACAGAAAGAGCTCTTGTGCTGCATTTCTGCTTCCAGAAAGGTAGTGTGAGGCCCTGATCCTTCCGCTTCCACCCTATTGTGTTTTCATACCACCCCTTTCTCTTTAAAGTAGCCTGTAGAGGGGCAAACTACAGGCTACTTTAAAGATGTAGGTAGTAGCTACGTCTCTCCCGCCCCCCTTTTTTTTACTCTGAGTAATTCCAGGGGACCTGTTTTAATTGGGACCTGCTGTGGTCCCTATTGGGATTGGGCTCTGCATTACAACTGGATAATTTTTGGCAACGTAAATGACAGGCACAGGACCCCAACGTGGATCAGGACCCCAGCAGGAGGCAAATGGTTGAAGCCCCTCCTTCTCACCCCACATGTTAGGGTCCCAATCCATAACGTAATTTCTTTGACCCTGAGATGTTACCTACCATAACTAAAGGACTAGGCATTTCACATAGAATTCACTAGATTGCTCTGCAGGGTAAGCCCTCTTCACACATTCTCTGGAATGCATGAAGGCTAAAACTGCAGACACGATGGCCCCCACATGTTGGCCCTGTCCACAGTGTCCCCGTGTGCACCAGCCCCGCTCCTTAGATCCTGGCCTTGCTGTGCTGAGCAGCAAGATCTGCAGGGGGCTTCTGTTTACATTTGCTTGAGCCATGTGATTGGAGATCCTAATAAAGACATGGAAAGGAGCTCCCTTTTCTCAGTGCACAGCAAGGAAGTTAAGCAAGCTGGCAATGCAAGAAGGGATCACTCTCTTCTGGCATCACCAGCTTGTAGCCTTTCCTTGCTATGTTTCTCAGTGCACAGTGAGAAAGCCAAGAGAGCTGGCATATGAAGTACTAGTTTTTAAAAAAGGAAATTCTCAAGGCACAATCACAAACAATTCCAACAAGAAGAAAAGGTGGAAGACAACAGAAGAAGCCAATGTGGCTTCACAAAAAGCTTAGGGATGACCTGAAAACAAAAAAGATTACATATAGGAAGTGGAAAGAAGGCCAAGTAACAAAGGAAGAGTACAGGCAGGTAGCACAGAATTGCAGGGATGGCGTCAGGAAGGCTAAAGCTGAGAACGA
Organism: Heloderma suspectum; assembly: GCF_057233095.1. NCBI lineage: Eukaryota > Metazoa > Chordata > Lepidosauria > Squamata > Helodermatidae > Heloderma > Heloderma suspectum. The sequence continues at coordinate 107,410,236 of NC_139464.1, forward strand.
GCTGAGGTTAGCGAGGGATGCTAAAAACAACAAAAAGGCTTTCTTCAGCTACGTGCATAGTAAAAGTCAGAGGAAAGAAATGGTTGTTGAGCTATTAAATAAGGATGGCAAAACGATAACAGATGACAAAGAAAAGGCAGAGGTGCTCAATTCCTACTTTGGCTCAGTCTTCTCCCAAAAGAGGGCCTATGGCCCCCCTGGCAAAGGCGAAGTGCAGGCTAAAGGGGCAGGATTGCAGCTTCAGATCGATGGGCAGATGGTCAAGGAACACCTAATTACTTTGAATGAGTTCAAATCTCCAGGGCCAGATGAACTGCATCCTAGAGTAATAAAGGAACTGGCAGAAGAACTGTCAGAACCGCTGTCTATTCTCTTTGAGAAATCATGGAGGACGGGGGAAGTGCCAGATGACTGGAGGAGGGCTAATGTTGTCCCTATCTTCAACAAGGGTAAGAAGAAGGAACCTGGGAACTACAGACCAGTCAGTCTGACATCAATCCCAGGGAAAAATCTGGAGCAGATGATAAAGCAATCCATCTGGAAGCACCTTGAAAACAATGCCGTGATTACTCGAAGCCAACATGGATTTGACAAAAACAAGTCCTGCCAGACAAATCTGATCTCATTTTTTGATCAAGTAACCTCCCTTGTAGACCATGGGAATGCTGTAGACATCATATACCTCAACTTCAGCAAAGCTTTCGACAAAGTTCCCCATGATATCCTGATGAGCAAACTAGCTCAAAGTGGACTAGATGAAACAACGATCCGGTGGATCCATAGTTGGCTACAGAATCGGACTCAAAGAGTGCTTATCAATGGGACCTTCTCAGACTGGGGAGAGGTAACGAGTAGGGTACCGCAGGGCTCAGTTCTGGGCCCAGTGCTCTTCAACATTTGTATTAATGACTTGGAGGAGGAGGTGCAGGGAATGCTGATCAGATTTGCAGATGATACAAAATTGGGCGGGATAGCTAATACCTTGGAAGACAGAAACAAAGTTCAAAGTGATCTGGATAGACTGGAGCGCTGGGCAGAAAACAACAGAATGACATTTAATAGGGATAAATGCCAAGTTCCGCACCTAGGAAAAAGAAACCAAATGCACAGTTACAAGATGGAGGATACATGGCTCAACAACACTACAAGCGAGAAGGATCTTGGAATTGTTGTCAATCACAAGCTGAGTATGAGCCAACAATGTGATATGGCTGCAAAAAAGGCAAATGCTGTTTTGGGGTGCATTCATAGAAGCATCGCTTCCAAATCCCGGGAAGTACTTGTTCCCCTCTACTCAGCACTGGTTAGGCCTCATCTGGAGTACTGTGTCCAGTTCTGGACACCACACTTGAAGAAGGATGCAGAGAAGCTGGAGAGGTTCAGAGGAGGGCAACAAAGATGATCAGGGGACTGGAAACAAAGTCCTCTGAGGAGAGACTGAAAGAACTGGGCATGTTTAGCCTTGAGAAGACTGAGGGAGATAGGATAGCGCTCTTCAAGTACTTGAAAGGTTGTCACAGAGAGGAAGGCCAGGATCTCCACTCGATCATCCCAGAGTGCAAGACATGGAATCATGGGCTCAAGTTACAGGAAGCCAGATTCCAGCTGAACCTCAGGAAAAACTTCCTGACTGTCAGAGCAATACGACAATGGAACCAATTGCCTAGGGAGGTGGTGGGCTCACCCACACTGGAGGTGTTCAAGACGAGGCTGGACAGCCATCTGTTGGGGATGCTCTGACTTGGATTCCTGCATTGAGCAGGGGGTTGGACTCGATGGCCTTGTAGGCCCCTTCCAACCCTACTATTCTATGATTCTATGATTCCCCTCTACACAGCACTGGCTAGGCCTCATCTGGAGTACTGTGTCCAGTTCTGGGCACCGCATTTTAAGAAGGATGCAGAGAAGCTGGAGAGGTTCAGAGGAGGGCAACAAAGATGATCAGGGGACTGGAAACAAAGTCCTCTGAGGAGAGACTGAAAGAACTGGGCATGTTTAGCCTTGAGAAGACTGAGGGAGATAGGATAGCGCTCTTCAAGTACTTGAAAGGTTGTCACAGAGAGGAAGGCCAGGATCTCCACTCGATCATCCCAGAGTGCAGGACACGGAATTAATTTTATTTATTTTATGTACTCTGGGCGATGTACAACAAAACAGTTAAAACAATAAAATGCTACATTAAAAAATCATAAAAAAGTCCCTAACCCACCCCGAATGCCTGCCTGAACAACCACGTTTTTAATGCGCAGCGGAAGCTCATTAAAGAGGGGGCTCAAGTTACAGGAAGCCGGATTCTGGCTGAACATCAGGAAAAATTTCCTGACTGTTAGAGCAATATAGCAATGGAACCAATTCCCTAGGGATGTGATGGGCTCTCCCACACTGGAGGCGTTCAAGACGAGGGTGGACAGCCATCTGTCAGGGATGCTCTGACTTGGATTCCTGCACTGAGGAGGGGGTTGGACTCGATGGTCTTGTAGGCCCCTTCCAACCCCACTATTCTATGATTCTATGAATCAGGGCATGGAGAGTATGAATGGGAAGGGGTTGTGTCGAAATATAGGTTAGTCTAAGTATTAATACTTATCTGCTTCCTCTTAAAATGTGAAAAAAAATTCCTGAGTCAATCACTCAACTGATTCAGCACGATCACCAGTGTATTTGTTAGTCAAAACAAGGGGGAACTGAAGTTAACTCCCCCACTCACAAAAAAGTAGATTCAGATATTTTAAATTGATATCCAAGGGATAATTGAAATGTGCAGTAAATCTACAAATGTTAGAACAGGAATATCAAATGCCAAGTTATTATTATTATTTTTAAAAGCACAGTGTGTAAAATGTTAAACAGAACAATTACTTTACTCAGTAATTTCCTTTTTATGAGGCTATTCAGATCATAGGCAATTTTCCCTGTTTAAAAAGGCAGGTTCTTGATGGGGGAGCCATTCTATAACAATGAGGAGCAAAGAACCATAAAGCCATGTGTATGTTCGTGACTGCCTCTGCTCTGTGAACTGCTTACTAATACACCACTGATCTTATCATCTGATCCCTACTTTTCTAATGCTGAACCTTTTTGATGGTTCTTTCTCTCTTCCTTCATGTGTAGATCAAGTCCAATAAATCCTCATTACTTTTTCTTGTGACTTACTTCACTGGTCTGTAGTTAACTGGAATTGTTCTGGCGAGGCACTGGAAACTCAATATCACACTAAATGAAAGGAATGGCTAATTAAGGTTTTGGAAACTCCAGAAATGGAAACGCAAACAGTCTTGGTCTGATGGACAAATGGTTTGGCTTATTCTGTACTAACAGGAGGACTTCCCTGGCCACGTAAGGAGGACTCCTTCTGTTGGAGCAATCTTGGATACAATTCATTGCGTAGGGCTTATAGAACAGGTAACTTATGTCTATCCAATTTACATTAAACCAATAAGGGTATTTGTGGGGGGCTGAAATGACATGCATGTAAAAATCCCTTGAACTTTCCTGCCCTTTCTCACTAAACTGCAAATAATTTAGTCATGCTCTGAAAAAGTGAAAGGATATTTCTTGGCTCAATCACCACATGTGCCGCAACATGCATGCTGCAACTTGTCTGGGCTAGGCCTGCTAGGTCACAGTAATCTGAAGGTGAAAAAAACAATGTCTCTATTGTAAAGTGGATGAAAGCACCACGATTGCAATCTTCCTGACTTTAAAAGTGCTATGGCCATATACATCACAACTCAATATGGCTACCATGTCTCAGAAAGGAAAATATTTTGAACAACAAGATCCAAAGACAATGTTGCTAGTCACTTGAAAACAATACCAAGCAGACACAGTGGGCTGGGGCAGAAGTGACAATCAAACCATGAGTGTTGGTCCAAAGCGCTGGGCTCACACACTCCTTCCAACCATTTTGATTGGTTGTGCACACCCATGTTGATTTTTATTGAAAGGTGGTATAGAAACATTAAAAATAAGTAAACAAATAAGGGCAAACCATAGTGTGATGTTATGTCTAAATTGGGAAACTATAGTTTGCATTTGCCCTCAAAACCAAGATAGGAAACTATGGTCTGAAGTAGGCTTTCAATCCAGTTTTGGAGGGAAGCACAAGCTATCGTTTGCCCGTTTGGACATAATAGTAGACTACGGTTTGTCAAACCAGGAATTCAGGGATGGAACTGAAGTATATGAAAGATAGAGGAAAGGGAATGTAATGTTTGTGGGTGATCCATTCCTAGATTCAGGGCAGTATTTCAGAATGCCCTGGGTTTATCACAGTCTAGTCCACCGCAGGACTCATACCAGACTGGCAGGGCAAGGGGGTTTCTGGAAGGAAGAAAAGGAGTGTGATTGTGGCTGTGTGCAATGAAAGAACTAGAAAATAAAACACTACAAAGGTTAAGCTTAGTCTGAATCCAAATTCTAATTTCTAGGAGTCTCAGTCCCCGGAACACAAGAGGGAGCAGGGAATGCATGTACCTGAGGTTTGGAAACTATGGCATGGCCATTATGTCTAAACCAGCCCACAGTGTAATCCAGAAACGTTTAAGGGTGCTTGATTACCCTGAAAATGTCAATGACAAAGTCTAAGATATGCAGTTTAAATCTCAGGTTCATGTACACATTGACTAGCTGTGGCTCTTCAAGGACTCATAGTCTCATGCCGAGATCTTTGCTATCTGAGCTCTCTCCAATGGAGATGCTGTAGGCTGAACCTAGAACCTTATGCATGCAAAATATGTGCTACACCACTTAGCTATGGGTCCCTCCCTACAGCAGTGATGAGTTACCAATATTTTTGGAAATATGTTGATCTCCAGATCACAGCAACTGATCTGAAACTGGATGCACAACTCACAAATCTGTTGAGCAGGTTTGGTGAGAGAAATGTCAGGCCTGCTTTCCCCTGTGTTTTATTTTCTAGCTCCATTTACTTCCTAACACTATTTAATTTGTTAAGATCTCACAATCACCCAGTAAAAGGCCTTCAAAGTCATGAACTACTCATGGTCCATATGTTAACTCACTGTAAATCGATGTGATTTAATGGGTGATCCTTTATGTGGTATTTCACTTTGTGCCACATGCTGTTTTCCTTCACCAAGTTGCTATATGTCCTCAAAAGATATTGAATTCCTTTGTGCATTTTCTGACAAACTCTATTTACTGCTTTCACAAAGTCAAGTACATCCTTCCTACTCACTAGGATAGCACTCAGAGAGAGTTATTTCTGGTTTAACTAAAACCCCAGCCACAACAACAACAAAAAAAGACTTTCAGTGAATCCTGTACATGTTTACTTAGAAGTAAGCCCCTGTGAGCTTAGTGGGCTTACTCCCAGCTAAGTGGGTATAGGATTGCAGCCTTCAACTGTCAGTTTATACTAGGTTTTAATGCAATCTCACGATGTCTGAGAATGCGAGAACACACAGCTTAAGAAATCAACACTTTAGGAAATGTAGTATGCATGTTATCAAATCTTATTTCTTTCCCTGTCTTTCCTTTCAAGTGTCTCTGATGTTTCTTTAATGTAGTTTATGCAGTTATTTGTGTGAGTTATACCTGTTTTGTGTAATATTAAGTATGTGTTAAATTAATTGTTCTTTTAAAATGCATGTCCCTGCCTTTTCATCTTTGGCATTCAGGGGAAGAACTCATCCTGGGGCCTTTGTCCTTAAATGGCCAAGTGTGAAGCAACAGTGATGGCAGTAACAGGTGATCAGAGCAATCAGGCTCAGAGGCCAAGCTAGAATTTGGGAACAAAGGCGCAAAGAAATACAGAGCCAACACCAGACTTCAGGCAGACCTTGTTGCACACCACAGACAACTGAGACAGGAAGCCCTCTCATATTCCTTCCTGCCTGCGAAGAGCCAATGGCTGGCCTGAGTGGAGTCATTCTGGAAGATTCTTCACTGAGAAGCTGCAGTGATACATTTTCCCACATGGGGCAGCTTCAGGAGTTCCTGGCACTTCCTGCCAGCAAGTCTTTTCCTCCAGAGGTCCCCTTGTTCATATCCAAACGTTGATCCACAGGTGGTCCAATGGAGGGGCTGTGCTTAAGTCTTACTGCTCAAGGCAGTTATCAAGGGGAAATGTGCTATTCTCTTCTCCACGTTTTATGGGGCTCTGCTTTCCAGGACTGTGTGATTCTGCTTTCAAATGGGGATTCTGCATTTCCAGACCAAACAGACAGCTTGTTCCTTCTGGAGACTTGTCTGTTTTGCAGTTGCTAAGCAGCCGGCCACCCCCACCTCCTTTATATGTAGGCTCTACATTTATGCATGTTTTCCTGTGGCCAAAAGCACAACATCAGGCAGAGGTGTATGTGAAGTTCACATCTCCTCCAAAACAACAATGTAAAATATTTCAGGTTGTTCAACTATAGCTACAATTCCATACTTATGATATATGAAAAACCCATTAGTAAAAGAAAATAAATCACATGATTTGAAAGTTGGCCACAATGAGAGATCAATGTAGAGAACTGCTGAAAATATTTTTTCCACCTCCTCAGGGCTCCCTGTGTCATTCCATTACCACATACCCTCTCTGTGAAACTACTGTTGTACCTGCTCATGGTAGAATTGTATTTTACCTCACAATGGTCAGTAAAAATAAATTTGACTGCATACTCGCAAACTGGGAGGTTGTCATTTACAATTCAAATGACCTGACATGCAAAAAACGAATACTTCATATAAATATCTGTTATGATCCCATTGAAACAGCAAGGCTATGTCTGATCTTTTAATTAAGGGTGCAGTTCTATGGGATTGAAGCCCACATGGCAGAGATTGGAGGCTTCTCAGAATCCAATGTCCTGCCAGGCTGTTGCTGGAAGGCCAGAAGAAGTCATGGAGCCTTTTTAGCCTCTCCATCCTCCTCTGATGTATTTTGTGCTGGATGGATCTCTTGAGCTGTCTCACATTGCCTGGGCCAAGGATAGGAGCTGAGACCTTTGAATCTGGTGGATCCATGGCCTCTCCTCTCCTCTCCCTCCTTGCCCACCAGTACACCCCCTTCTTCTCCATCCTCCTTCCAAGATCATAGCTCAGGCTTCAGGAGAGGAACCACTGTAGTGGCTGGGTGGGATGGGGTGGGGAAATCCCTGCTCTAAGGCTGTAGCTCTGTCTTCAAAGGGGCCTTGGGACTGCTTTCTAAGGATAAACTGGTAACTCAGCAAAGACATACACATTCTCTTATAAAGGCTTGTAGATTGTTAATTCCACCAAAGGAGTTTTCCTCTGACCATTCAAAAGTGTAATTGAAAATAAACTCTTTCGCAATCTATCCATCCCTGCTAGATTAAAAATTGTTTTTATTTGTCTTACCTTTGGTTCTTGGTAAATATTTCAGTTGTCAAAACACCAGATCTGACTGGGCTATTCCACCCACTTAAACAAAATTTTAAATAGCTCTGAAGAAGTCTCCAGTTCCAGAGTTAGCATAACACCACTGCTTGCACTTAACCCCTTAAAGGCACACACAAGGCTCACTCTAGCACGCATTCTTAAAAAAACTTGGTTCACAAATCTCAGCACCTGGACCATTTCTTCTTTTGCATTCACATTAGGCTTCAATTTCTCAATAGACATACAGTCAGAGCCAGAAATATTGGAAAAAGGATAAATGTTTTGGCAGTTGGCCTCTGTACACCACCACATTGAAGTTGAAAGGAAACACACCCAGATGGGAGCGAAGTCAGGACTTTCAGCTGTAATTCTAGGGGTTTGACAAAAGTGGGGCACTAACCATTCAGGAAGTACAGCCAGTGGCATACACCCCTCCCCATCATTGGGGGCTCATAAGTAATGGAACCAACCAACATCATTTCAAACTTAAGGATCGCCTTTAATACCTGGATGAAAATCCTTTGCAGTCAATGACTGCCTGAAGTCTGGAACCCATGGACATGACCAAATGTTGAGTTTCCTCCCTCGAGATGCTTTGCCAGGCCTGTACTGCAGCTGCCTTCGGCTGCTGCTTGTTTGTGGGTCTTTCTGCCTTCAGTCTTGTCTTCAGTAAGTGAAAAGCATGCTCTATTGGGTTGAGATCAGGTGACTGACTTGGCCAGTGAAGAACATCCCACTTCTTTGCCTTGAGAAACTCTTGGGTAGCTTTTGCTGTATGTTTTGGGTCATTATCCATCTGCAATATGAAGTGGCATGCTATCAGTTTGGCAGCATTCGGCTGAATCTGAGCAGAAAGTATAGCCCTATACACTTCAGAATTAATCCTGCTGCTTTTATCAGCAGTCTCATCAATAAACACCACTGACCTGGTTCCATTGGCAGCCATACATGCCCATGCCATAACACTGCCTCCACTATGTTTGACAGATGATGTGGTATGCTTTGGATCATGAGCTGTTCCTTTCCTTCTCCATACTTTTCTCTTCCCATCATCCTGGTACAAGTTAATCTCGGTTTCATCAGTCCAAAGAATCTTATTCCAGAACTGGGAAGGCTCTTTTAGGTGCTTGCTGGCAAAGGCTAAATCTGTCCTTTCTGTCCTTGAGCCTTACCAGTGGTTTTTACCTTGTTGTGAAGCCTCTGTATTTACATTCATAAAGCTGTCTCTTGACTTTAAATGTTGACAATGACATGCTTACCTCCGCAAGAGTGTTCATGACCTGGCTAGATGTTGTGAAAGGGTTCTTCTTTACCATGAGCAGAATTCTGCAGTCATCCACTTTAGTTGTCTTCTGTGGTCTTCCAGGCCTTTTGCTGTTGCTGAGCTTGCCAGTTAATTCCATCTTTTTCAGGATGTTCCAAACTGTTGTATTGGCCACTCCCACTGTTTTTGCTATCTCTCTGATGGGTTTATTTTGTTTCCTCAGCCTAATGATGGCCTCCTTCACTCACGTGGACACCTCTTTGGACCTCATGTTGGGAGTTCCAGTGAACAGCTACCAAATGCAAATGTAACACTCAGAACCACCTCCAGGCTTTTTATCTGCTTGATTGGTCATGGGGTACCCAGGAAACAGGACACATCTGGCCATGCAGCTGCTTGTCAGCCATTTGTTCCATTACTTATGAGCCACCAATGATGGGTGTATGCCACTGGCTGTTCTTCCTGAATGGTTAGTGCCCCGCTTTTGTCAAACGGAACTCCTTGAATTACAGCTGAAAGTCCTGACTTCACTCCCATCTGGGTGTGTTTCCTTTCAACTTCAATGCGGCGGTGTACAGAGACCAACTGTCAAAACAGTTATCCTTGCTCCAATATTTTTGGCCCTGACTGTAGTAGCTTCCTTGATCTTCCTCTTGTGTAAATTTGATTCACTTCCCAAAACAGATGTCTTGACTTTAATTATTTTGCCTGCATGTTCTTCTCTTGCATGCAGCACCCATGGTTTATTTCTATTGTTGTTATACTTGGTATCTGCTAGATGTTCTTTTATCCAAAGCATGAGCGGTCTGCCTGTCTCTCCCACATAGCATGCCAAACATTCCCTACACTCCATTTTATACACTGTGCCTTTTTTTGTACAGGCATCTTCATTCCCCTGCACACTAGACATTGCTTGGTCATCCATTTGGAGTGGTACAACACGGATCTAATATTCTTTTAAAGTCAGGGGTGACCCAATCTTACAGGCCACAAAAATCTTTTAAACATCCTCAAAAACCTATTGGTAATGAAAGGAATTTTAAGAACCAGAACTTCCTCTCTATGTTTACTGTTATATTACACAGTTGTCATCACTGGAAGCTCATGCCCATTCCAACATATTAAATCTTCAGCTTTACGTTTAGATGTTTCAACATATTATTGAGTAGAGACACCGATGGCTCTAGTTATTACACTCTGTTTCACCTGATTTTTCACATTCCATGGGTGGGCAGGCTGACTATGCAACACAATATCTTTCTTAACAGTTTTTTGAAACCATTCTGTTTCGAGGCCTCTCGGTCCCATCCAGACCTGTATATCCAAAAATGCCAACCTCATCTGTTTTTCCCTAGTCAGCATAATGCTGCCTCCCTGTCTAAGGATATTTAAATTCAAGAACGAAAGTGTAGTTTCTCCCCCACTCCACAGACAAACAAAAACAAAACAAAAACTAAACCCTAAAGAGCTAATTTAGATTGATTTGCTTTGGAGGGTAATTATTTGCAATGTTCACTGGAGTGAATCAGAAGTAACGCTTCTTACAGAGGTAAGAAGCGTTACAACCACTTGGAAACTATTTGTTAGATTATATCAACTATGCAATTTATCTAATATATACTGTGTAGTAAACTATTGATTAAAATCCCAACTTTTTGATGCCCACATTGTTCACTTGTCACTCTCCTTCTTTAGATTTTCTTAGCTCGGCATCAAATACATCCAAATGGATTTCCTGTTGCCATATCTCATGTACTAGTGACTCACAACTGAAAGTTAGAATATTTCTGCAACCAGATTAGGGATGTCAGAGAATTCCGCCATGGATCTTGGTGAGGCCGAATACCAGTGCATTCGGACCCCTGAACTCCGTGGTGGAATGGCCTGCTCCCCTGCCCCCCTGCGGATCCCCCCTGGGACAAGACTTACCTGGGGCAGATCTTCTGGGCAGCAGCGGCTCCGGCTTCGGCGGCTGGTCTTTCGACCGGCTGCCACTGCCGCCATTTACAGTCTTTAAAAAAAACAAACAAAAAATGACGTGATAGGCTACATAAAGTTTTACGTAGCCTATCATGGCTGGGTTAAAAACAACAACAACAACGTGATAGGCTACATAAAGATTTATGTAGCCTATCATGGCTGGGTTTAAACAAAAAACAAAAAACCATGTACGCAAATGGCGGCGGCTACGGCCGCCGCCATTTGCGTTCCTTATTTTTGGCCACCTTAGTCTACGTAAATATTTATGTAGACTATGACGGTGAAAATAAAGGGGAATGCAAATAGTGTAGCGGGTGCTATTTGCATCCCTTTCTGATTCGCCGTTTTAGCCTACGTAAATATTTACGTAGGCTAAAACGGTGAATCAAAAAGGGACGCAAATAGTGCCCGCTATGCTATTTGCATTCCCCTTTATTTACGCTGTCATAGTCTACGTAAATATTTACATAGATTAAGACGGCCAAAAATAAGGAACGCAAATGGCGGCAGCCGTAGCCACCGACATTTGCGTACGGGGTTCCCCCCCCCCGCAGAGCCCTCCGCGGCTGGAAATCAGGCTGTGGACGGCTCTGGCCTGGCTGGGCCTGGCCAGCTGCTCCACGGCGCTACCGCGGAGCACAGCCGGCCATGGAGGATTCCGGGGGGGAGGAACGGATCGCCTCCCCCCCGTTGAGGATTCCGGGGGGAGGGATGGAACACCTCCCCCCCACCTGTCAGGTGGACACTGAGCCCATAGAATCCCAGAGTAGTTCTGATTCTGAGGAAGAGCAGTTGCTCCTGGGAGGGGAGCGCGCTCCTCTTTCCCAGGGCCAACAGCTGACGAAGATTCCTCCCACCAGCATTCCTAGCTTAGATAGCAGTCCTGGGAGTGACAGAGCGCGGATAGCAGACTTGGTGGACGCGCGACGCAGATGCAGAGAGCGGCGCCAGATGGAGGGCGCGGAAAGGAGGCGTAGTGCCCGGTTGGCATGCAAACAATGGCTGCGCCCAGAGGATCCAAGGGAAAAGGGGAGGGACTCTCCCTAGTCCTTAAGTTCAGGGGTCTGCCAGTAATTCCCTTTCAAATGGGGACCAACTATTCCAACTTAGGGCATAGGTACTGTGCTGCTCAGATCTAGTTGCAAACGGTATAGTTGTTAAGTTGTAAAAGAAGAATAAAGCTTTGAAAGGAATCCCTTTGTCTGTGTCTGGACTTGGCTACTGGATTAGACTGAGAGAGGCCTCCAAGGAGCCCTTGACACCACCATCAACATAATCCGCGGAAAGGTAAGTGACTTTCGTACATGCCTAAACCAGATAATATGACTGCTATTTTCTTTATAAGCCTACAAATGGTAATAAATCACTTAACAACCAATAAAATAAATAAATAACTGTTTCAAAGTTATTAACAACCAATAAAATAAATAAATAACTGTTTCAAAGTCTGTATCACATATACTACTGCAACATAAGGGTTCATTCATATCATCTGTCTGTCTGTCTTTAAAGTTACAGATACAACTTTGACATACTTCAATGGAAACAAGTTACTGAAACAAAAATGATACATGGTAGCATCTCAAAAACAACTGGAATGCCAGAGCTAAGTTCAAGAACAAATGGTACTACGTATTATCTTAAATTCATAACAAAGTACTGCATTATAGTAACCTTGTATCAAGTAAGGACAAAGGGTTTGATTTAACATCTGTGTCTTCCAATGTGAGTGCTTGATATATAATTCCCATTAATGAAGGACTATGTGCGCAGAGTGGTAGGCGGCAGTATTGCAACTGAAACTTTCCCCACGACTTGAGTTTGATCCCAGTGGAAGCCGGGTCCCAGGTAGCCGGCTCAGGTCGACTCAGCCTTCCATCCTTCCGAGGTCAGTAAAATGAGTACCCAGCTTGCTGGGGGAAAGGTAGTCATGACTGGGAAAGGCAATGGCAAACCACCCCGCTATAGTCTGCCATGAAAACGCCAGCGTAAGCAGGTGTCCCTCTAGGGTTCAGTAATGACCCGGTGCTTGCACAGGAGGAACCTTTCCCATGTATTGGATCCAGACTTAAGTATAGAGTAGACCCACTGAAATCAGTGGGAGTTAAGTTAGCCATGACTAAACTAAGTCCCATTGATTTCAATGGGTCTACTCTAAGGATGCCTACATCTGGTCCAACCTATTATGTTTTATGTATGTATATCAATAAAATAAACTCAGTATTATCACCCTACTCGTTTACATTGTGACATCTTTTCTCTCCATTTGGCAACTATGTTAAAAATATGTTAAGGTGGATAGACTATTGGGATTCAGAGTAGGAAGAACCTGGGTTCACATCCCCATTCACTTACGATGCTCACTGGCTGGGCTTGGACATGACACTAACTCTCAGCTAGTCTGCCTCATAAGATGGTTGCACTGGTAAAAGCCGATAATCGCATGTACTGTGCCCTGAACTTCCTGGCAGGGTGCAAAGGTGATAAATAAATAGCTATCAGCATTTTAGTGAAGTAATTACTGTGCATAATCTGTTGGGGAAACTTCAGTGATAGAACATTGTAATATATATTATAGGAAAGCTAAGGAACAGTCCCCTGGACTGCAAGGAGGTCAGATCAGTCAATCCTAAAGGAAATCAACCCTGAGTGCTCATTGGAAGGACAGATACTGAAGCTCAAATATTTGGGCCACCTAATGCGAAGAGAAAACTCCCTGGAAAAGACCCTGATGCTGGGAAAGACTGAAGGCAAAAGGAGAAGGGGACGGCAGAGGATGAGATGGCTGGATAGCATCACTGATGCAATGAAGATGGACTTGAGCATGCTCCAGGAGGGAGCGGAGGACAGGAAGGCCTGGCGTGCTATGGTCCATGGGGTCATGAAGAGTCGGACACAACTTAACGACTGAACAACAACAACCTTCAATGAGAAAACTATATAGGGAAGAGGAAGACAGACTGATACTAGTTCAAGGTATGGAGTCTGTCAGGGACTAACTGTAGAATAATGTATCTGGAAAAGCAGCAATCCTTCTATGAGATGCATTTGATGGCACCCAGAAGCTTTCATATCCTTTTAATGAAGATAAATATGCACACCTCAACACTGCTTGGCATTCTAAAGAACCCAGAGTCTCAGGTCACCAGATAGTTTTGGAAACACTTTACAGAAGCCTTTCTTTATTTACAATAAGCACAGAGGTTTCATTAATTCCACTTTTCATCCCTGATGCCATGCTGTGAAGTTGTCTTTCTGCACGCCAGACTCAAAGTGACACAGATGTCCCATGCACTGAAATAAAAAGGAAGTGGTTTCCTTGGCAACAATAATGGCACAAAAGCTCTCAGAATTTTCTCTCTTGCTCATGCAGGGCTTGAGCAATCCAAACAGTACAGAAGAATAATAATAAGCATCTCAGTGGAATGTACTGCAATGGAGAGAGATCGTGTGTGTGAGAGAAAAGGTGTGTGTGTGTGTTATTTATAAACCTGGATGTAGCATGCTTTAAGTTCACATTCACTTCTAGGGGAGACATTTATACCAGCATTTTTATCAGATCAGGGTACAAACAGTATTCTCACATTACATTCTATAATCTTACCAAGATCTGAAAACAATACAAGATACGGAGAAACAAAGCAAATGTGGAACATTGTCTTGAAAAAGTACTGGGAATGAGCCTGTTGCAGCCCTACAGGTTTAATCAATATACTTTATACATCCATTTTAATTTAAAAAAAATGTGAAATATCATTGCATAACCATTTTTACAGCTGAATGGAGGAATCTGACAATAAGTGCAGCAATTGCGGGAATTGAAAACAGTGGCAAAACCTAGAGTAAAAAAGTTGATATACTGTTTTGGCATTTCAGTTAAGACGTTCCATACTCTGGCAGGATTATGGAAGTTTTAAAACATGTTTCTACTTAATGTAAACTTTGAACTTGGATAAACAATAATTCAGGTGGGTGATGATGGAACACAAGAGTCTTCGCAGAAAGACACAACCATTGAATATCTGCAGGTGGAAACACAGCCACAAATGGTCTTTCTACAGTTGTAAGAATCACATCTAGTGATACTGCTGTCTACGTGTTAGCTGTGAGACAACATAAGGAATTGAAAATATCAATGTATGGAAACAGAATGACAAAAAGTATGAAAATAAAAGCCCTCTAATCTTCCAACAGATTGATTTTACTGTCCATAAGATTTTTTAAAAGGGCACAATGAAATATTTGCCTGTAACTGAATTTCATGTAGAACAGTCTCACAGATGGCCTATATTTTGAATATGCTCGGCTTTTTGGTTCAAATCCAAAATGCTTATTTTATGCACACCTAGTTATTGATTTCTAAAGGCCTAGAGCAGGCCTGTATAACTTGCAACCCATCCAAACTGACCTCAGCCTCATATGGTGGTTTCAAATAAACCTCCTGGTTTTGCAGCACGCAACACTTCAAAAGGGAGTTGCATGCTCCTGGCAGTCCAAAATACATGGCTGCTGGTTTGCATTCACAAGTTATACAGGCTGAGAACATCATTTTCTACCTAATGCTCTAATCTTTGCTGATATGGGAGTAGGAAGCATGTGATCTACCCTAAGCCCTGCTTACAGGACACAGCCTCTCTTCTCCGCCAGTTGCTGAAAGACAGAAGTCTCTTTTGTTTCAGATGAAGATTTTTTAATTAGACAGGGGCCCCTTTTCAGCTCAGCCCTGTACAGAATCATACTTCAAAAGGCATCACAAACAAGCCACACATTTAGCTCGTCAGGTCTTGTTAAAGTGGCAATGGCAGTTGCAGGGCCAGCTAACAGTGAGGAACACAGACAGCTGAAGAACTGTGGACACTCCTGACCTGATTCCCTTAAAAAGAAGGAGTTGATGTCTGGAGTGTCCATATTTAGAAAGAGAGTCTTAAAAAGACCCTTAAAAAGAGAGTCTACCCATGCGATTGCCAAAACTCATAGATGCCTTTACAAAATCTCTTGTGGTGTATGTGTGCCCCTACATTTTCTGGAAATCGTTTATATAAATATACAAACAATCAGTTCTATAGAATACTGAAGCAATCTAAGTTCAAGCACTTGAAAATAGGGAGTGGGGATGCTTAATTTATTTATTATTAAAAATGAAACACCACGATATTTGCTAAAAACATTTTATCAAAATGTTCACTGATCAAGCACTTAAAAATAATGAACACTTGGAACAGCATTCAAGTGTCTGTCTTTGTTTTCCTAATTGACACCTTCAAGTGTTTTGCAAGATACTTTGTTTTCCTTCCATGGTATAGATTTAGACACCAAACATCAGAACATTTGTTTCCAAATTAATATAATTATTATGTGTTTAGTTCTGCTACTCATTTACACAAAGGATGCTTGAAATGAGCAGCCATAGCAATGGAAAGGTACAATGATGAACTCAAACACATTTTGAAATGTAGACCAGCATCACACTAGAAATCAGTGCAGATCATTGCAATAGTTAAGGGATTGGTCGTGGTCTCCAGGATCATGTGCTCTGCCCCACCCCGACCCCTTCTCTCTCTGTCATCAATCCCTTGCCCTGTCTTGGCCATTCTGAAGCATTACATTTACACAACTGACTGCAATGAAGGCTAATCAGGTTTTCAGCTTAACCACGGCTTTGCCATCTTTGGTGGCAAAGAACACTACTTTGTTTAGCTTAGCAGAGCTATATTCTTGAGAAAGAACTTGTCAATTTCATCCTCCACTTCCAGAGTGAAAAGGGGTGTGTGTGGAATTGACAAGTTCTTTGACAAGTACGGAATATGTAGTTCATAATGTAGTTTCTTTCACTGATCTTCGTTATCTAACCATAGTGCCACACTTCAAAAACAATGTCTCTTGTGTGGTTATAAGCTGTCACGCCAGTAAACATTATATCTGGTTGGGTGTTTGTTTGTTTTTTTAAACACTTTACAAGCAGTGTTCTGCTAAAGTAAACATGGCTAACAAAGATTCTATATATGTAAGATGAAGTACCAAAGAAACATGCTGAAATATGATTCATTCCCTGAGATATTATCCTTTAATCTGTTCATGGCAGGAGTCGTTTTCTGCCCCATATAAGATTCACTGACAAAATCGCTGCTGCCATGGAACTGACAGCACATCTTGGGAGGAGCATGTTTAAGAGAAAGGATACACCGTGCTCTCAGACAGCAGGAGACCTTCCAGGCGCTCTACAAACTGGCCCACTTAAAATTAAACCTAGGGTATAACCCCAAGTCCTTTAGAAAAGGTACATTCGCACCTTTTGGGAAAACAGTAAAACTGACTAGGGCCTGCGTCACACATTATCCTTTGCAGAATGGCTGCCATTAGGAAGCTGAACTGCATGAACCACAGAGCATGGTTAACAACTTGTGCCAAACAGCATATGTGGTTCAGGCCAATTTTAGCAGTGCCAAATCAACCCCACATTTCTGGCAAATGGCAGGTGAAAAGTGATGGGCAAACGTATCCAGAGTGAACTTATTATTGTTTCAGGAAGTAACACATTTGTCTATGTGACCTCAGATGAGAGTTGTCTTTTAATCTTGTTCTGTGTATATGGGCTTTTGTGCATGCACACTACTAAGGTGCATTTCAGGAGCTCTAGTTTGGAGTTGCGTAGTGCAGCATGGCATAATGTGTAACCATGTAACGTGCCCCCTTTCTGATTGGTTGTTTTCATTTGGCCTACCAGCGTGATGAGGTCATGTGATGTTTAGTCATCATCACCAGCACGAAGAAGGACTTGCAGAGTCTTCCTCCTTGTCTGAGCCAGAACTGTGGCAGTGGCAAAGGAAACAGCTAATGAGACTGCTTCATGTAAGTTTTTTGGGTTCTAGGTGGAAGGATGACTGAAAATGTGTGTGTGTGTGGGGGGGTTGGAATCTGTGTACTACTTCAGTGCACATGCTCTGAAGCTCACAATCAGTTCTGAAATCCAGGTTCACTACAAATTCAGGTTCACTACAAAAGCGAGCATTACGAACTGACAGTTTTCAACAAACAAGCCAACTAATTACAAAATTTGGTGACATCACTACTAGGGATGGGGGAGAATTTCTCCCCGAAACTTCGGGGGGCCGAGTGCCAACATGTTCAGCCCCCCGAAGTAGTTTTGGGGAGAAATTCTCCGCACCCCCCCGCCCCCGCCCCGGGACGGGACTTACCTTTCCCGAATGTCCCTCCCGGCGGCGGGTCCCGGCGGCGGTTCGTCAGGTCTTCGACAGGGGCAGAGGCGGCAGCTGGTCTTTCGACCGGCTGCCGCCATTCCAATAAAAGAAAAAAAAAACGCCCCCATGATAGGCTACGTGACGATTAAAGTAGCCTATCACGGCTAGATCTGCAAAGTCAGCCGTGATAGGCTACGTTAATCGTCACGTAGCCTATCACGGGTGACTTAAAAAAAAAAAAAACACGTACGGCTCATGGCGGCCCCCATAGGGAGCTGCCATTCATGTTCCTTATTTGGTCGCTGTAGTCTACGTAAAGATTACGTAGACTACGGCGAAAATAAAGGCAACGCTATTTGCATTGCCCTTATTTTCGCCGTAGTCTACATAAAGATTTACGTAGACTACAGCGACCAAATAAGGAACGCGAATGGCGGCTCCCTATGGGGGCCGCCATTAGCGTACGCGCTTTTTTTTTTTTTTAAAGTCACCCGTGATAGGCTACGTGACGATTAACGTAGCCTATCACGGCTGACTTTGCAGATCTAGCCGTGGTAGGCTACGTTAATCGTCACATAGCCTATCAAGGGGGCGGTTTTGTTTTTTAAACTTTTTATTTCGCGGCCGGGCGAGGCGAGGCGCCTTCTCCCCGGCCTGAATTTCGGCCGGGCGAGGCAGGAAGCCTCCCCTCCGGCCTGAATTTCAGCTGGGCGAGGCGGGAAGCCTCCCCCCTGGCCTGAACTTCGGGGGGAGCAGCGAAGCGCCTCCCCCCCACCGCGAAGCAAGCTGCGAGACCAGGTAAGTGGCTTTCGTGCACTCCTAATCGCTACAGATGAATAATGGCAGAAAGAGGAGCCAATATAGTTCATGCTTAGCTTAAAAAAAAAAAATCTGTATAATTTGTTCTCTGTATTGGGGTGGCCAGAAAGTAGATCTCCAGATGTTTTGGGCTTCAGGTACCAGCATTCCTGACCATTGGCCATTCTGGCAGGGGCTTCTGGGAGTTGAAGTCTAAAGCATCTGCAGATCTACCATCTGGCCACCCCATTCTGTGTTGTTATATACATGGCTTTTACTTTTAAAATGGTCTTTTTAATCTTTTGAATTAATAAAATAAATTAGAACAAACACAAGGAAAATTAATTAGGGTCAAATTAGGAAATATAGTGCTACAGTGAGTTCTCCTTCCAGGGTTCATTCTTCTGGTTGGTTGCTTGGTTTATTTATTGAAACATTTTTAAACCTCCCTTCATTGTTGCGGATACCAGGTGAACAAATATAATTAAAATAATACATAGTGTAATAAAAACATCCAAAACACATCAACATAATAAAAACAAAAAAGGTAGCAAATGCAAAAGTACAGGTTCTGATAAATCTTATGAAAATAAGGTGAACTATTCCATAGTACCTTCCTGCTTTAATTGCCTCTTCCTCCCTAAAGGCTGAATATGTTGTCTTTCTACTTAGTAAAATCATTTTCATGAAGAATCACCTAATCTTTGAACAAAATAACAAATTTTTGAGTCTCGTGTTTTTTGGGAGAAGGGGGCATGGTATCAGTTTTACTCCATTTAAAACATCTTCACACATCTTGAAAGGTTTGAAAGGAAGGGACCATGTAATGTAAAGATGTTAATACCAAGAAGACAAACCCTGTTAGGAAAGACTTGGCTAATGCTGTGAGTAAATCAGGGCTGACCCAAGACATTTTGCTGCCTGAGGCAAATGACCATTCCATTTATAGAAGCCAACTGGATTGGCAGTTGAATCTTATTTCAGCACTGGCAAATGGACAGCCCTCCATCTTCCATCTGAAGCAGTTGGCTCCCTCTGCCCAATTATAGGCAGTGTCTTATGCACTGATAAGACAGATGGTGGCAAACAGGACATGGGCTTCACAACTGTGGCATTACAGCAGTGGAGGCCTGCTCGGGGTTTCATATTCATGCATTGCTGCATGGCCTCCTCTGTTGTGAGGGTGGTGCAATGTTCAGGGACGCACTGGCAAATGGACAGCCCTCCATCTTCCATCTGAAGCAGTTGGCTCCCTCTGCCCAATTATAGGGCTGGCCCTGGAGTAAATGAAATGTTAATAATGCCAATGACACTACCCTTGGGTAGTTTTAGAGGCCTAAGTTGGCGGTAGTTGTGTTTTCTTTAACTGGGTCAAAAATATAGCTTTACAGATAGCAATCATTTTATGTTACACATTATAGATATCAGGGTCTAAGCTCACTTTTGAACTGGACTTACTTGTATCTTGCCATCAATGTACATCCATTGTAGCTGGCTCGCTCACAGTGCAATCCTATGTGTGTCTACACAGACGTCAGCCCCATTAAGTTCAATGGGCCTTAGTCCCAGCTAATTGTGTATAGGATTGCAGCCTAAATATTGTTTCTGTCTATTTTGCATCACCAAGGCTATGCAAATTAACTACTAAAACTTAACAGCAGTTTTGAAAATTAAGTGCTAAAACCTAACAGCAGTTTTAAAAGCAAGTTGCCTTATATATTTCCCCCCACCCCACTGCAAATTCTTCTGTGCAAGCAACAATATGAATATTCTTTTGATTCATTCAGTTAAAAATTAGCTAACCCACATTTTTACTTCAAACACCCAAAGTGATAGTCATTAAAATATAAAATAACACCAATAAAAAAGGAAAAATAATAATAAAATAGAATACAGCAGCAGCAGGGGCAATCATTAATGACTCAGAATTAGCGGGATGTTTCTCCAAAATCTAGGCAGAACAGAAAAGGCTAAATGTCAGAAGATGCACTGATAAGACAGATGGTGGCAAACAGGACATGGGCTTCACAACTGTGGCATTACAGCAGTGGAGGCCTGCTCGGGGTTTCATATTCATGCATTGCTGCATGGCCTCCTCTGTTGTGAGGGTGGTGCAATGTTCAGGGATGCACAGGATCCTGAGCCTTCCTCCTCCCAGCACCTGGGTTGGTTGAATAAAGACTGGTCCACATTGGATTTGTGAGGGTGTCTGCATCCCCAGTGTCTGTGTCATCCTAACCTGGCTTGGAAAGAGGGAAGTACAGGAAGAGCTTTTCCTTTTTTCTGGTAGTTCCCTGCAGATGGGTTTGGAAGGGAGATGTCCTGTTCTGATGTCCCTTTCTAGTACCCCAGTCCGTAGATCCTCATGCAGCAGGAGGAGGCATACACCTGCACATGAGAATCTCCACTTGTTCACATGTGAAACAAATGAGTGATGTTCGGTTTGGGGAGGTCAAGGCAAAAGAAGCCCCAAAGGAAGCATCCATTTTTCCCCCTGAAATACTGCTATAGTAATTGTGGTACTTCGGGGGTATGTAACACAGTGGCTTAATCTTTTAATGCTGTCCTGTTTGCTGTAATCATACAGCATAGTCAGGTTGTCTTGTTCCCACCACTATTGCTCTGTGGTTCAGATTCCCACCTTATCAGTAAGGCCTGGGACTTGTCTAGTAGGGCGAGGACCAAGGTTGTCACCTAAGTTGAGCAGAAGGAGGAGTTGCCTCACTGACCTCTAGGCACCAGGTGAGCTGCTTTAGAGCTGCCCCTGGGCTCCTGAGCACATCCCTCCTCCCACAGAGAACCCTGAGATGGGAAGCCCCATGCTGCCTTCAGCACTGCCTTCAGCTCCACACTTCAGCACCTTCAGCCTTGGCGTCAGACTTGCCTCCACCTTCGTAAGTCTCATCACAGTCCATATCCACCAAGTCAGACAGCGTGTGCAATCCTTGGGCTGTTGGTGTCAGGAGCTCACTGAGCTGCAACAGGGAACCTTTAGTTCCATGTGCGGCTGCCCTGTGCGGTGAACTGCAGCTTCTCCTAGCAGTGGAGTATTCTCAGTCTCTGGACTAGGCTTCTCCAAATTGGTCATTCCCCACCACCCAGACAGGAAGGGCTATACAAGGCTTCCTGTATGGGCTGGGACCATATTGGAGGCTTTGTGCCTTGGCTTTGACTATCTGGCTGAACCCGTGACTCCTGGTTCCCAGCTCCTGGCTCACCTCCAACAGCTCCTTATGATTTAGCCTCAAGAGTTGCTGTTTAGCCATTGCCTCATTTATTCTCCCCCATGATCCTACAGCCCATCAAAACTGGCAGTGAGTTGCGAGACATCCCATATCTCTCAGGTATACTGGCTAGCTCATTACAGGTGGTCAGCTTGTAATGCTGAGCACGAAGGATTGTGAAGGATTCCCAGATGGTTACTACAGAAACTCCTTCCTTAATGCTAGGCCCTTATGTAAAGGTAATCCTCTCCTCCAATTCCCCCCACCGCCTGTCCATTCAGCCCTGATTATCTCTGCACTCTCCTCTGAACTTATACCCGTCTTTCTGAAAACAACAGCCTGGAATTAAGGAAAAAACAACAACACCCAAATCACAACAGAAATAGGTAAGAGCTCTGATGAGATATGTCTCTCACTTTCCCTCTGGGTGGCAAGTACCAACTTCAGGAATATAATATAGAACAACCTTCTCCAACCTGGAGCCCTCTGGATGGAAATGATGGGAGTTGCAGTCCAACACACCTGAAGGAGACCAGGTTGGAGAAGGCTGATATAGAAGATGTTATAATGCTGCCTTCAATTTTTTAGATTTCCACTGCAGCAGAATTAAGTCTGACGTACACCAAGTCATATGTATGTAACCAGGAGTACTGTGTCTCTATGACCTCCCTGAGCCCAATTATCAAGTTTTGCAATGTTGGACAACTGTCAAGGCAACTGTAAATTATAACTGTGAACAAGCAGAGAATTGTCAATTCTAAAGATCCACTACTGGCTTCCATTAGAAAATATTTATTGCCGTGTGTGTGTGTTTGATTCCAATTTTCTTCTCTTTTCCTTCACTTAGAGATCAGCTAGATCCACTTAGAGATCAGCTAGATCCAATTTCTCTCACAAAGATACTTCATGTAAGATAACAACGTTTTCAAGAATTTAGATCTGATGGCTAAATGAACACTAAAACCTCTTGATATAAAACTGGGTGAATTAGATGATTTAATGTTCAAAATAACTTAGATGCATTACTCAGCCCAGACATTTCCATTACAGAATTAATGTAATTATGCAGAGAAATTTCACAAAGATAATCAATAGTTACAATAGAAATATTTCATTTTCATATTTATCGCGTGTGTGTGTGTGTGTGTGTGTGTGTAGTCAGCTGTAGAGATGTGCAAAACCCATCTGGAGCACTTATTATCATCATCGTCATCTCCATTGAAATTTCACTTGAGGAGGACTCACACGCACACAATTTATCTAGTGTTTTGCTTTAGTCAAAACTTGGTAGCTACCTAAAGCTGTGACCCCACCCCAAGAAATATCACAAATCTTTTTTTTTCTTTCAAACTCTATCCCTCAGAAAACGTACATGACATTTCATCAGAGCAGAAGCCTCCACATTGTCACTGGATTTCAAATCAAGTGACATTCTCTAGCAAATCTGCGTGAATCTTTCCCAAAGGAAAACTTTAGGGCAGGGGTGCAGAACCTCTTTCATTCCGAAGGCTGAATCCTGTTCTGGAGAACCTTTCGGAGCTACATCCCACTGGTGGGAGGGGCTGAAGGCAAAAGCGATGGGGCCAAAGGCGAAGGGGAAGAAAAAATGCCAAAAAATGCCAGTATGTTTAGCTTAAAGCTCTTACTGTCAGTAACTAAGCCTTAGGAGAAGCATTTCAATCTTTTAGAATGGGAAAACACTCACAAAAGCCAGGAAACCACCAAACAAACCGTGGTTGGGGGAATGGGGCCATGGCCATCTGGGGTACCCCAAAGGATTGGGATCCCATGGGGGCTGGATTTAACCCCAGGGGCTGTTCTGCACCCTGCTTTACGGGTTCAGCTGGCCTGCAGTTGGCAACCCAACGGTGGAAGAGATTTGACAAAGGCTTTACAAAGGTGAAAGAACTTGCTGGCAGGCCACCGTAGAGGCAGTGAACACTGACCAATCACACCGCTTCCTTCTTAAAGTGGGCCTCTAGAGAAAACAAAGACTAGCTGCTGACCAGAGCCATACAGATTTCTCCTCTGATTGTAAAATTAATACCAACCAGATTATTAATTTGGCACACTCAATGGCTGGAATTCACCTAGTGAAGGTCCACAGTGGTCATTAATCAGGAGGGTGGTGTTTTGTTTTGGGGTCACTTGTCTTGTACTGCAGCTCCTACACTAAAGTATCCCTCAACCCATAATACATGTAAGTGTTGAAATCTTTTTAGCAATTTGGTGGTGGGAATTAACAGAACATTTCCATTTTAAATTGTCTCATTTGTGTATAGGCCTGGCGCACGTATACCTCTGGACAATTAAACCAGAATTATAGGACTACTGAGACACTGTCCCAGCTGGATCAATTTTTGAGAAGAAAGTGTGAGTTCCGCTTCAATGTTCTATTTTTTTCTGCACATCAATGCCTAAAGAAGAATGCATCAGTGAAAACTTCCCTGCACTATTTCAGATGACTAATAAAAGGTGCCATTTTACTTGCCCTGCACTTCTGATAATCAGTTTTAACAGCCAATGTAGTCATACCCTGATCCAATTAAAGCCAGTAACTAAAGACAGTTAGGCACATTTTTCTCTTCCAGCAAAACATCACAGCAAGTAGTTAGATCTATAGCAGTAATGCACATTGAACATTACTTTATCTCTATTCATAATCCAATCACACAATTTGTAATTAAACCCAGGGCCAATGTCAGGGGCTTTCTTTTTACTGACACATACTGTTGTATGCTTTATTCCAGGGAAAATGTTCATGATCATATTTCTCTTCAAACATCTACTTCATTGGGACTCAATCCACTGGGCCGGTTGGCGTGACGTCACAGCCCACAGTGCGTTATTTAACCTACACTGTGGTGCATGTAGGGTGCATGCAGCCACCTTTTTGCATACCCAACCCCTGCTAGAATAGACCGTGGTTGTTTAACCCTTGCATACCCATGCTCAAGTTCGTACAACATGACAACTTCCAAACAGGGGGCTGGATATGCAAAGTGGCACCTGCGGGCACTGCAGCTCATTGTGGGTTGAGCAGCGCAATGTCATGTGAACTAGGTCACTGTGAACCATTCCTGGATAAACTCCACTTAAATGAATAGGAGCTCCACAAAAACACTAGTGTGACACAATTTTAGTAAACCTCCTGCATAAGTATTTCCTGGTGAATTGTGATCAACCCCTGTACATGTTCGAGTAGTAAGTCACTTGAAGGAAACGCAACACTACAGGGGCCTTTTAGTAATATGTCAGTACTGTTCTAATTGAATTAAGCTCTTTTCATGCTGCAAAGCTCGTTAGAGAAACATATTGTGTTAAGATGCAGAGATACAGAATGCCAATTGTTAAGGCAATCAATATTTATACAGTAGGTAAAATTCACCTCAGGCGGGTTTGAGAACCATTTGTCAAATAATCTTTAAATTGCAAAAGTTTAAAAATACACACAAGATATTGCAGAAAGTCACCTTTGCAGTTTGATAATACAAACAAGATTGGCAAGTTTTCTCTCTTGAGGGAGGGGGAAAACAGATGAAAAGATAATTAAGTATTAATTTTATTGTTCAGTTCAGTACATGCATACATACTAAGCAAATAACAAAATGAGTACATAGGTGTGCTGTCATGATTGCAACAGATATCACAGATACAGAAGATTACAATGGGCATGATCCAAGTAATGCTATTTACTTTGAATTCCCACTGATCCAAATAAAAGAGAATTAAATACATATTTAACTCCCCCCCACCCTTGAGACCAATGGTGCTTAAAAGTTTAACAGTGGCTGCATGGTGGCCTAATAACTTACAAATTGTTTGGTTTATGAACTGGATCTCCTCAGCTCTTATCAAAACAAAAAGCAATAATAGATTTTAAGAAGCAGCCCTTCTTGAGTTATCCATATAAAATGAAACACATGTTTCTCTGGATTAATTAGTGGTTGAGACGCTGAACTGCAGACCGGAAGGTCGGCAGGACAGCAGTTCGAGACCCGAGTGCTGCGTGACGGAGTGAGCTCCCATCTTCAGTCCCAGCTCCTGCCAACCTAGCAGTTTGAAAGCAAGAAATTGCAAGTAGATAAATAGGTACCGCCTCAGCGGGAAAGGTAACAGCGTTCCGTGCACCTCGGTGTTCATTCATGCCGGCCACATGACCACGGAAGCGTCTTCGGACAGCGCTGGCTCTTCGGCTTAGAAACTTGGGGGATTAGCACCGCACCCTAGAGTCGGACACGACTGGTTGGGGACACCTTTACCTTTTTAAGGTTAGGACAGTGGTTCTTAAACTGATATTTAATCTGATATTGAATAACTGATATTTAAACTGATACCTCCACATTGACTGGAAAAATGCATGTTCCAGTCATGACAAAGACATTTCACGATGCCCTAAATGACTGTGCCTAGAACAGTTGGTCACAGAACCGACCAGAGGGAGGCGACCCTGGACTTAATCCTAGGTGGTGTCGCCCAGGGCCTAGTACGAGAAGTAAAGGTGTTGAACCAATTGGACACAGTGTTCACAGTACTATTGGATTTAATATATATTTAAGTGGAAAAGTGCCCAGGAAGTCCAACACAGTCACATTTGACTTCAAAAGAGGAAACTTCTTTAAAATGAGGGAAGTGGTGAAAAGGAAGTTGGACTAGATGGACCCTTGGTCTGATCCAGCATGGCTCTTCTTATGCTCTTATTTAGCTGTGGCCACAGGTGCACAGTGGCCCAGTTTGACTACACAGGGTACCCCCCAATCCTTGAAAGTTCATAGACAGGAACAGAGAGAACACAGCCCTGCTTGCAGCCTGCTCCTGCAAATTACCATCTCCCCTTTCCCATCTGTGAAAAAACATACCTTGGAGGAGACAAAGGGAAAGTCAGGCATAGCAGCTGTGGGTTGCAACAAACCCCTATATTCTGATATAGCTCAACAGTGCTCCCTAGAACATTCTGGTAAGTTGGCACCATACAAAGACACTTGCATAGACTTATCTCTTTGTTGCCCAATATGCACCCAAAACCTTAAGCTCTTGTTTAAAATAGGCTAACTGGTTCAAACTGGGTGACCTATTTGATATATAAATGTAGAGTCATTAGGAAGGTGGGTCCAGCTACTATGTCATTTTCTGATTTGCTGGCTAGACTTCAGAAATGGAAGCAATCTCCACTAGGGATGTACACCCCCCCCCCTTGTCCGGTCTGGGGGTGAGGTCTGCTGCAAGGCAATTCAGACCACTTGGGGCCCTGCGGAGTCCTCCGGAGCCCTGCCATATCTGCCGGAGTTGGCAGAGCAGCTCTCCAGCTTTCTTAAAAACGTGATACACTAATGGCAGTTGCCATTAGCCTATCGTGGGAAAATTACAGCTATAAATGGTGTATTGTATGTATGCCATTTGCAGCCATAAAGGACTTACTTTTACCTAAATTGCAGCTGTTTATAGCTGTATTTATGTAAAAAGTTAGTGCTTTATGGCCGCAAATGGAGTACAATACGCCATTTACAGCTGTAACTTTCCTGTGATAAGCTAATGGCAGCCACCATTAGCTTATCACATTTTTTAGGAAGCTGGATCGCTGCTCCAGGGGCAATCCTCTGGACCTGGAGGTAAGTGTGGCCAGTCCGCTGCGCACTCCATAGGTTGGATTCTTTGGAATCCGGACTCATTTAAGTCTGCGGCGGATTTCTCCAGCGTCCCTATTCTCCACTAAGGGCCTGGCTCTAACTGAACTCAAATTCTCATAAAAGTAAGAGTTAGCTCACTCCTAAGTAGCTGTCCATATACCATCAGCCTCTTTGCAATGAACTCTGCATACCCTAACCCTAACACAAGAGTCTACTGTAGTAGGTAACATGCAACTAGATAAGTTACATTTACTTTGGATTTTATTTGGAATGAATGAGTGAGTGTGTGTGTGCGTGCGTGCGTGCGTGTGTGTGAGAGAGAGAGAGAGAGAGAGATTGTTGCCTTCCCTTGTTTTCCCCCATCCCCACCTCACCCAAATAAACTTATTTTTATACTTGAACATTTGGGTAATTTTTTTTAAAAAAGGAAATCTTACTAAACTCTTCTCCACAAGCAAACAATCAAATTGAATCCTATATTATTCCTTGATAGAAAAATGGAATCAGTGGCTGCCTTGAGTCCCAGCACTGGGGAAAAGGATACAAATAAATATAAAAGGTAAAGGTGTCCCCAACCAGTCGTGTCCGACTCTAGGGTACGGTGCTCATCCCCGTTTCTAAGCCGAAGAGCCAGCGCTGTCCGAAGACGCTTCCGTGGTCATGTGGCCAGCATGACTGAACACCGAGGTGCACAGAACGCTGTTACCTTTCCCGCCGAGGCGGTACCTATTTATCTACTTGCAATTTCTTGCTTTCGAACTGCTAGGTTGGCAGAAGCTGGGACTGAAGACAGGAGCTCACTCCGTCACGCAGCACTCGGGTCTCGAACTGCTGACCTGCCGACCTTCCAGTCTGCAGTTCAGCGTCTTAACCACTAAGCCACCATGGCCCGACAAATAAATATAATAATAAATAAATAAATAAATAAATCATAGTGTCTCCCGATATATTACACTTGTGCAAAATGTACATGGCTTTAATGTAAAGCTCACAAATCTAGAATACCAAGGGATAAGCAGTCAAAAATGGCCTCAGACATGATATATTGTGGTACTGCATTTATAACACTGTTTATTCAACTTTCCCCCTTAGACACAAGATAGCTACAAGTGACAATAAGGAAATAATTAATTAAATAATAATAATAAATTAATGGGAACTCTTTGCTATAGTTTTTATTGACATGATAAAGTATTTATTTTTCAATGGGTAGTCTATGCCGATTAGGTAAGAAAGAAGTACTATTGCATTCAGGCTATTTCTAAGACCTGTAATAAATTTGTTTTGGTAGGGTAGATTCAGATATCACTTTAGATTTGTTCTTCTTCATTAAAACATAATTCAGGAAAAAGTAGTTTCCAAACAAGTCTAGATTGTACAAACTTGCTTGTCCAAAGGCATCTGTCTGTATCAAAATATTGACCTTTATATAATTATGTTCAAATATCAGTTTCCAAATACTAATGCACTTTTAACAAGCATCTGGCTTATATCATGTTTCTATGACTTTCTGCATATTTTGATGCCATTCCCATTCTAGCAGAATGCAACATACATCCATTTCACACCCATGTTTTTTATGATCTTGAACAAATCTGACGAGGTGAATCAACAGTAACCTGAGGGGCATAATTAAACTGCCAGGTCTTCACCTCTCAAGCAGATATTTTTACATCTACGTATCACTGAAATTCCCTCTCTCCTTGCACCAGGTAGTTAAGAAGCTAGATTCCTCCCCTCCCACACACACACTTCCTTTTTAAAGTTTTCTCTCCTTACTTTAAAAGTGCTGATCCAGCTTCCAGAGTACATTGATATCTGCAGGACCAGTGATAATGTGTAAGAAGGTGCCATGTGGGACTCTCTCTGTGTGTGGTGGGGAACTGTCTACCCCAATAGAGCATTTTCATTCACAACCTCTGTCCTGGAAATGTGCTGAATGAGCAAGTCAGGTATTTGGTATAATGAGCAAAAACTCATCTCAAACAATTATGAAGTAGGATGCTGTTCAGCTGCATGACACCTTAACTTTGCAGGTGGATGATTGGTTTAGCAATCACTTGTCATTCTCTCTTTGCCGTGATCAGTCTGATGAAACATTCCAATTACAATGAACCCATTTATGTCTAGCCTTTTCAAAGGAAAAAAAGCCCAACTTTCACAATTGCCATCTGGCTCCTCATAAATTTAAGATAATGGGTACCATAACACAGTCTAATGGGATATTCTAGTACAGTTCTAGAAAATGGGGGAAATGTACTGAGAACACAGACTTTACTGTAAGAAAACGTACACTTACCTTCATATGTTCCACTTTCTAAAAGAGCACCACTTTTCTCTAGTTCCATAAAATCTTCAACAGTGATGAAAATATAATCCACACCAGGGACTTCCCCCTCCTTATGAGGCCTTGTAGTGCCTAATTTGAAAGAAAAACAAAAAAAAAACATACTGCTGTTATGCACATTGATGGGCATTTGATATCTGAAAGACTTTGATTTCAGGTTTGATTTATTGCATAGTTTCATAAAAACTAGGGGATGCTAGCAGAAATGTTTCTGCTCAATGAGACTTGCACAGGTAAGCGTGAATGTTGTTGGAGGTGCAGTACAATGATCTAAATATTAAGATGGTCTAAAAAGCTGCATAGAGTGTGGCAGAGGCCTTGTTTTTCATGCAGAAGACAGGAAAGAATCCTGTCTGAAACCCTGGAGAGATGTCAATCTAGGAGACAGCAATGAAATACATCACCCTTCCCCAGCCTGGTGGCTTCCAGACGTTTTGAATGTCAGCTCCCATCAGCCCCAGCTGGCATGGCCAATGATAAGGAATGCTGGGAGCTGCAGTCCAAAAGATCTGGAGGGTACCAGGTTTGGGAAGACTGAGCTACATAGATCAGGACTTGACTCAGTGTACAGCAGTTTCCTATGCTTGGTGAATTAATATGAGTAAAGCTAGATTAGTCAAATCTGTCCCTAACCCATATTGCGCTCCATTTTCAATCAGCATTCTACTTTCTTAAATAACTGGAGCCTTAAAGCTGCCATTGCAGCCAATCATGATTAGTGCGCAGTTGCTATGGTCTCCAAGCAAACCAGCCAGCCAAGTGAGCAGGTGAGTGGGCAGCGGCTGCCACCCACAGTGAAAAGCATCAGGAGCTGGTGGCGGTACACACAGCAGGTTGCTCTAGAGAGCACTGTTGCTCTCTTGCCATGACAAATGCCACAGCAGGAGAGCAGCTGGTGGGGCTCTGCGGAGCATCTGCTAGGCCAGAGGCAGAGGGGAGAGTGGTGCAATTCCCCACGCTTCCCACACTGCCGCCTGATGCGGTTGCATCAGCCTGCATAATGGTAGGGCCGGCCCTGAGCATTTGACTAACGGCCTTTAGCGATTCACTGAAATCTTTATTGTGAGGTAGTCTACCTGGAACCATAGTGTCCTTTAATTGCTCTGAATAGCTGTATCAACATTAGAGTTAGGAAGGGCTTTAGCAAAAGATGCAAATTACATGTTTTAAAGAAAGGTCTCTTCAGTTTTGAATAGCAACCGCTTTCAGCATCAGATGCGGTGGTGTTATAACTTGTGTGCTGTTATTTAGGGCAGAATAACAAAGGCACGATGTTCCATTATTTGTCAAAATTGAGCCATTCATTGCAACACCTGATTCTCTCAACCAGTGGAGTGGATATATAGGCCTTATCATGTCAGACATCTAGTAGACAGTCCAAGTAGCCCAAATATATTTGTTAGTATAATGACGGAAAATTGTTTCATTGCCCAAGTAAGGGGGAAATAGTGAATAACTTGCTGCCTACATACACTGTCACCCTGATCCTGAAATAAATCTGCTGGCACAGAGTCAACTATAATGCTAGTCCAGCTGACCTTTCATGATAGTTCAGCCGATCTCTCGCAGAAGCCCCATGGCTGGGGCACAGGGTGGAAGCCACCAGGTGGGCAGGGGTGAGTGGCCAGCTAGGCCAGCTGGCTGAGCAAGTGAGGGAGTGGCTGTCCAGCTGGCCGGCCAGCTAGCCAAGCAAATAGGCCAGCTGAGTGAGCAGGAGAGAGGACAGTGGCATACTGGCATTGCCGCTTCACTTGAGGCGTCAAAATACGCTGGGCTGGCCTGCAAATGCATTTAAATACTGTTATGTCCTCCCAATTTCCCCAGCTGGTGAGAAATTCCAAGGATAATGCAATAGCGTTCATTTGCCTTTGGACAGGGTGCAGTTTGGAGACTTATGGTACCTTTATAATATCTGCATTCTTTCCAAATAGACAACCAGAGCCTAGAAGAAACAACGCCCATATAAAATAAGCACCATTTCCTGGTAGAAAAGTGTGGTGTAAGTTAAACAAACAAACAAAAATCAACAAACAGGCAGCTATTCTGCAAACCCTGCATCAGATCCCCAGAACCTCCCCACCCCCACCTGCCCCATTTAGCGAAGTCCAGCAATAGTATCAGCTTGCTGTACTCCAAATTCAAACTGCTCAAACAGCTTGTTTCTCAAATAGGCAATGCAGAGCATGAGTCCCAGATGCCATCCCTGCAGGTAAATTGCCCATTCAGGAAAAACACACACAGCCACAGTTACGTAGAAATGTGAAGGCTCTTTTGTCAAGTCCTGTGTACCAATCAGGCAACACTTTAGGCAAAATCACAGTGACAGACCTATTCATGATAATCAAGACTGACAAACGCACCATGAAAGAGAGAGCGAGAGAGCAAGCGAGCGAGCACTTGCTAATTGGTATCACAATTCTGTTTGTATAGAATTCCAGCCCTGATGGGTGCAAAAATATGCCCATACTTTGGGCGATGCCTTTTAAAGTGCTGAATAAGATGTCCAGTGGGGTTTCAGTGCCATGCAGAGCTCCTTGTCCCTCCCTGTGATAAGTATGAAAAGCCAAATACCTCATGCAAATTTGCGAAACTGATGCTGATGGAGGAATTCAGCTTCCTTTGGCTCAGAATTTTGGTTACCTTAATGAAGAATTTCTTGATTCCTTTGTAACAGCAGAGCACACACATCCCTGAACAGGATAGGCAAGAAGGGAAGGGGTCAGCTTAATCTAAAGGCAGTGTCTGCACCTCTCACAGATTAGGAAAAGGAAGCAGAGGCTAAAGGACATGAACAGAATGGGAAACTCCACACTGATGCCACTGCTTCCAGCATGCACACTGTGTTAAGTGCACTGTATCATTAACAGATGAGGACCAGCAGGCTGTGGCCTGTAGCAGCAGGAGTGAACCTTAGCAAAGCCGATAACCCAGATATGACCGAAAAGATTTGTAATGACCATAATTGCTTATTATGGATCATCCTGAGTAGTATGTCAGTATAAGATCAGGAATGCAATAACGTTACATGTGCACAGCTGGGTTATTCCAGGCGCATATCAGGATACTTAGATGTGACGCATAAACCATTCCATCTGGCTGTATCAGGAGAGATGGGAAACAGGTCAACTCTGCTGAAAGGTCAGCTTCATCAGGCTCCTCCTTTCCCTGAACCATGTGGTCATTATAAGAGCATTGTACTTTCAAGAACGGTGCCTGGTTTTCTCTTCCCTCCTCATTACGTTTTCCTTTTGCGTGGTGCCCGAGAGCAGGGACTGCTTGGCTGAAGAGTGGAGTAAAAATGCTTTAAATAAATAAATTAAAAACTCGCTTAAACCAGGGGTGTGGAACTTGTGGCCCTCCATCTGTTGTTAGACTCCAACTCCCACCAGCCCCAGCCATCAGGGATGATGGGAATTATAGTCCAACATCCGGAGTGCTGCAGGTACCCCATCCCTGGAATAAACAACGTGGATGTACTTAAATTGAACTATTTCCCTCAAAATAGCTGTAGCTATTTAGGATATATTTTCAAACCCTGCATAATGAATGAGCACTGAGAACCCCATCCCCTTTGCTAATTTCAGAGTTCCAGGCTGACATGACATGTGCTATTCATAGAGGCCTAGATTAGCTGTCCTTATTACTGGTGTTCTGTACTTCACACTATTATAAAATGTGAAGTCCTGCACATGATTTTTTTAGGCTGACATCGTTTGGGGCCAAGGTGTCTGATCCTGATGATTTCATCCCCTAGTGCCCTGACACTATAGTTACAGTGAGGTCAACAGGCAGACTGCTGTTTTTCCAAGCCTAACGGGCACTTTGTCCTCAAAAGACTCTTTCTTTTGCCAGTTGGAAATTGCTTGTTTGGGATGTACTCCCAGCCAGCTTGAATTTTAGGTTCAATTTGCTGACACCATGACAATCCTTCGGCAATCTGTGTGGCAGATGGGAAGCAGGAAGACACGCATATGGGAGAGCTGTATAATTCATATGCTTTTTGTTTCTTAGCTGTTTCTAAGGCATGTAGAACGGGGGAATTGAGGAACCCTTCAAATACAAGGACAGGAAATATGCCAGTTCCTGGTATGGATAAATGGAAAGCATGGAGGGGCCAGGGGCTTGTGCCTGCTGGTCCCATCCCCAATCTCCACACATTCAGTGGAAGTCCTCACAGGAAGGAAAAGTTCCAACAGGGCTTTTGAGAGCAGGTGTGAGGTGCAGTGCCAATGAGTCTGAGCTGTGAACTGACTAATAGCCAAATTCAGTTCTCGTTTCAGCTGCCACGTCTCTAGGTGGCAAGCCACTATTCTCTCACTGTCAGCCCCATCTCTACAGCAGGGATGTTGTGAGGATTAATATATGTGGAATATTTTGAACACCTGAGATGCACCATATAAACAATGTAACAGCTGGATTCTATATTTTCAAGAATGGTGGAATCAAACCTTTTTGCCTTACTTGCTCCCAGCAGCTCCAGGTGAAACCTGAAACCTGCTAGAGTCTTATTAGAATATCTGTAGACCCTTCCTTCCAGTTCCATCTAAAGCTGTGATCAGGCAGACACCATAATTTCAACTTCAAGTCAGTCCTTGCTCCTTCTTGCTCCTTTTCCTACTCCCAACCTGCTTTTTGTAACATGAAGAGATCTGAAGATCTTGAAAGCTTGCATATTTCTGGTGACTTTTTGGTTGGCCTAATGAAAGTATTAGGCTCATATAGATAATGTATAAATGGTTATTGTTCTTATTACTATTACAACAAAATAGATATAGTTAGCTGATAAGGCAAAGGAAGCCAAAAACAAACATATTTTCCAAGCACACAAAGGACAATATTTTGTGTCTGGGATAATCTCCCCTCCGACCCACCCCAAAGACAGCACATGAGTTGCTCATATAACTGCAATGTGGTTGTACAAAAGTTACAGAGAGATATTGGCCAGTTCGCACATAATGCCAATTTATGGGTTATTTAACCTAGAAATTGGCAGGGGTGAGTGCGAGCAAGCAAGCACACTGCTTCAGGCTCGTTCCTTACTTTCTCTTTCAGTAAAACAACTTATGATCTTTACGTTCATCGGTTGTGAGCATGACATCCAAACCCGGACACTGCTGTCTGGACCCAGACATCTGAGCTTGGACACTCAAACACCAGACAAATAATAGGTTAACTCTGGATTTTTTTAACCCAGAGTGTCCGGGTTCGGACATCATGCTCACAACATACACATGTAGGGGCAATTGGAGGTTGTTTACTGAAAGTAAACATGCCAGAGGCAGTGTGCTTGATCACTGCTGCTCATGCCTGACAACTTTTTGTGAACCGCCCAGAGAGCTTTGGCTATTGGGCGGTATAGAAATGAAATGAAATAAATAAATACATAAATAAAACTCACAGGTTAAACATGAACCAGGTCCATGGCTATTTTCAGTGGTGTAACCCTATGCTCTCTTGTGAACTTAAAAAAAAATCTTACATATTTCATTATTTGGAGACCTTGCAGCTCCACTCTCCTGTGCTGGAGTGCCCATCTTGAAGCAACGGGATCTGTATTTTGGGAAATCACACTGTGCAACTGTTAAAATAAAACTGGAGACATGTTTTGAGGGACCATATGGGTCAGATGGTGTCATTTCCAGTTGCAGGAGAAAATAAACTATTAATGCCTTAGGAAAAGTATATTTTATTCAATTTGTAGCAAGACGGACTAAAAGGAAATCTCTCAAGTATACGATACTCCATGGGTTTTCTGGATACATACCTAAAGTGAATACATGTTCTCCAGCTGAAACAGCTTATTAGTGACTGATGTATGCAAGGCTTATCACACCTTAATATAGCCAGAGGCTCCTACAGAATTGGACTGCTAATCTTTAATAAACATCACATGAGTCCTTAATATGACCTTGCATGCATCTTGCCACAGCAAATCTTAACAATATTTAATAAGCTCTTTTTGTTCGCTCTGTCACTTTACATTGGGATAATATTGTCACAAGGAATAAAACTGGTAGAGAATTTCCACCCACCCCTATCAAAGGTACATCAAACAGAGAAATTCTACATTTGTCTTGTTCTTTTAAATATCCAGATGGCACAAACAGTGAACACTATTTTCAAGGAACCTGATTTTATATGTATTATGAAGTGGGAAGGGCCAAGGTGTTCATTGTACCTGTTTCAGAGCTGCAAAGTAAAACACCACCATGAAAGTTTAGAAATCTTTCTCCAGCCAAGAGTTACAATGAGAAAAAGGGTTATACTCCTGCCACATGACATGACACCTGCATGTAATGGCTACAGAAACACCGTCATGTAAATGTAGCTTCCATGGCATCATGTCCGAAGCAGCATCCCTGCACATTCATGAAAGTGATCATGTTGAGGGTCGCTGTATGTACAAACTGGGTCTTAGGGAGCAAAATGCTGGGAGAGTACTGTGTAGACGCCCATACATATGCTTACAATGTTTTGGTTGACCCTGATCAGTCCAGTCATTCTTAGGGGTGTAAGAAAATACTCATAGAAATAAAGTTCAGTAGAACGCCCCATACAGTTGGAGGATTTGTGAAAGCTCAGTGACACATGCTATGGATGCCAAAGGTTCCAGGATTAACCCCTGGCATGTCCAGAGAAGAACGTAACACATAAGAACATAAGAAGAGCTATGCTGCATCCAACCCAAAGCCTATCCAGTCCAGCATTTTGTTTACCCAGGAGCCAACCTGCTGCCTGTGGGAACCCACAAGCAGGACATGAATGCAATAGCAAGTGCATACATAGATTGGGCTGGGAAAGGCTCCAGTCAGAAACCCTGGACAGCTACTGCCAGGGAGTATAGACCATGCTCAGCTAGATGGACCAATGGTCTGATGTGGTATAAGGCAACTTCCCGTGTTTAATTTGTTTACTAAAATGTTTCCATATAGTGCCAAATGGGTATGGCTCAGCATCATTACAGTCCAGATCAGCTGAGGTACTAGCCTCATATTGCAACAATGCTGCGTATTTTCATAAACAGGGGTTGGATCCGAAGGTCCCCTCTCACATGCGGAAACTAACTCACAGAATGGGGGATGGACCCAGGATCTACCTCCCGTGAGAGAAAGGGGCCTTCTACAAGAGGAAGGGCTCTGCTCGCAGAAAGTTCCTTTGCTTGATTTTTGGGAATCCCCTTTCTCCTCCACAACACTGCTTACCCCATCAGCAGGGTCTCCTGACTCTCTGTGCCTGGAGGGGCTACCGTGGGAAGGAGGGGAAAGGGAAGTCCACTTCCATCAGCACAGCTGATCCAGCATAAATCTAGATCCAACCCTGGCTGCTTTACAACTTCTGTAAAGGTGCATGACAAAAGGAAACGGAATCCGACGATGTTCCTCTGCTTGTGCAAATGGAAAAATGAGAACTACAGAACCTAGGTACTGCAGCACTGCACAAACTGTACCGTTTTGCTAGTGCTTCTGCAAGCATTTGCGGAACGGTGCTAATGGTGATGATTTCCCTTCCATTCATGGTTCTTGGATCCAACCCCATGACTTGCAGACTAGCAATCAGAGTGTTAATTGAGCCATCTTTGTCCTCTTGGCAAACTCCCAATTTCATCTACAATGCATCTACTTTCAAGAACAGCTCTGACCGAGGATTAAACCCATCTACAAAGGAGTTCATTCTTAGCTCTGTTCCTAACCCATAAAACATCTTTTTTTTCCATTATCTTTGCCAAGAGTGCCTTTTTCAAGATGTTAATAATCATATTCACAGGGTAACACCCCTCCCCCTTAATAGTAGAGGTGTGAATTCCTTGAGTTAAATTCTTTGGAAATTATGGGCATTTTAACATTTAAGAGCAACATAGAGGTTAGGAGTTCAACTGCTTAAGGGACTCCTCAGTGTTTATCAAGTGAAAGATGAAAAGGAAGTTACCTTTGAATTTTACCAAACTCTAAATTGTCATCTCAGAAGATGTATAATGTATGTGATTCAGAAAGCTAACAGCAACCCTCTGCAAGACAGAGAGTTCCTTTTAATGAAACTCACGGGTGCCCCTGAAGATCCTTTCATAAAGTTTTCATCTCTAAGGTTGTTTTTTCAGTAATATTTTTAAAAAGCAATGCAGAAAAGATGGATATGAGACATTGTTAGATTAGGAAAGGGCTTTTTTTGTTCCCTCTAGGAAGGTAACAAAAAGCAAGCAGCAATGCCTCTCTCTGCCCAAAATGTAGAGTGAGGAGATAGCTAGAAGGGGGGACTCAAGGCACAGATAGTGATTCAAAATACCTTATACCAGCCATTTTTTTTAAATAATTATGTGTTTTGCTGCCTTCTGGCAGGCCCAATCTAGTGAAACTGATCTAGCCTATTGATTTTAACAGAAAAGCTAAGCAGATCATTAAATCTCCCCCACTAAAATCAATAGAGTTACTGGCGGCCCTTTTTGGACCTAAGACTAAACTTTAGCATGATGCACGTGAGCAACAGCAAATGCCAAGCTTGCACACTCCCATCTTTCTTTCTTCCTCTGGTGCGGCAACAAAGAGCTTCTTCTTTTAAACTAACTGGAGTTTCTTATTACATCTGAACTTGGGGGAACTCCGGTTAGTTTAAACCAGGGCTATAGAACCTCAGGCCCAGGGGCTGAATTTGACCCTCCTGGAGTCCTAATCCAGCTCTCCAGAGTTCCCCAGATGCCCCCCCGATCATTGGTTGTTTCCCAACATTCACAGTCCCCCGCCCCACATTCTAAAAGATTGAAAAGACTCTCCCAAGGCCTAGTTACTGGCAGTAAGTGTTTAAAATATACTGGTATTTTTGGCCCCACCCTTTTACCTGTGGCCACTGGAATGTGGCTCCTGAGAGCTTCTTCAAAATGGAATTAGGCCCTTGGGCTGAAACAAGTACAGTACCCCTGG
Organism: Heloderma suspectum; assembly: GCF_057233095.1. Lineage (NCBI taxonomy): Eukaryota > Metazoa > Chordata > Lepidosauria > Squamata > Helodermatidae > Heloderma > Heloderma suspectum. The sequence continues at coordinate 107,448,937 of NC_139464.1, forward strand.
CTTACGCTATGGTGTGTTCAAACAAGCTAGGGTCAACCCATGCTTTATGATCCTTTATCACACCATAGTTTGCTAATCAGAATTTGCCTGGGTATAGAAGTAAAAGGGGAGGACTGGTTAGTTTCCAAGCAGAAGTGGATGTTACCGATCTCCTAGCGGCCACACCAGGGAAAGTGTGTGTGTGTGAGGGGGGGGGGAAGCCTTGTTGCCATTCAGGCACATAACACTAAGCTATAGTTTAGTGTTATGTCTGAAACAATCCAGGGTTTCCCTTAAACTGTACTGTACTATAAATATTCTTTAGCTTGGTGGTGCTTTTATTTGTGGCTCTTATTGTAGTACACATTGCATTATGTACTTTTGATGGCAATGCAGTTTATAATTGTGGAACTTCTTCATGAGGGAGGTGAGGTTGGCTCCTTCATTACTATGTTTCAGACAGGCCGATGTTTTGTTCCATTAGGCTTCAATGCTACTTGATGTTTTTTCTCTCTCTCTCTCATTTTAATTTTAGTCGTAGCTCTCCGATTTTATTTCTGGTTGTGCTCCTGTACTTATTGTTTTATGATGTGAACTTTTGTTAAATGGTATTTTTATTGTATATCGCCCCAGGCACTGCTAGGCAGAGGGTGCAATCCAAAATGTATTCATAATAAATAGATATAATTTAATTAAATAAACAAATAAATTGCTGCTTTGGCCAATATGGCCCCTGAGAGCCTGCTTTCCACACAATGCAGTGTTAAGAGACACATGTATAAACTGGGACAGATATATGAGATATTCACCACAATGATTCTGACATTTTGGAGAGTCAGAGCCTGTTGAATAAGGAGCAAAAATAATAAAGGATAAATGTATGCTTTGTGCCACACTTAGCCTTATCTGTGGTTCTGCTATTATTTCATTGCTGTTTCCCTTCAGGTAGAGCAGCTGATGAAATCTAGACAGAGATGTGGATGGCTGCTACTAATAAAGCCTTGCAAAATCTGACTAGCACATGGAAAATCATACCTTCTGCTATAGGGTGGCCATGTATATGACTTTAGTCCTCAAAAAACAATCCTCTGTTTGAAGGTCTATTTCGTCCAAGCCTGATTTAAAGATAATGAACCATAAGAAGAGAGAGGGTTCTTGATAGGCCTTGAAGTTGCCTATCACCAGTTAGCACCTGGACAGCAGACTCCATGGGCACACAAGTCAGCTGGTTACTGTTTTCCCCACAATGGTGAGATGTACTGTATTCCGATTTAAATTACAGTAATTATTTCTAACTTTGCATCTAAACACATAAAATAACATATGCACATTCTATGCAAATCTTTGTTTTATTTTGTCCTCTTTTGTGGGTGTCAAAGAACTTGTCAGTCTCCCCACCCCACCCCACCCTGTCACCATTCCCTCAGGAAGCACTGAAGTGGAGGAAGAAATTGACAAGTTCTTTGACAAGTAGGAAATATGGCTCTGCTGGGCTAAACCAAGCAGTGTGTGGAGATGATGAAACTGGCAAGGATGTTTATAAGAGGGGAGTACGTCTCTGAGGGGCTACATAGCAAACAGGCGGACTTGCAATCATGTGCACTTGTGCAAGACTGCCAATAAAAAATAAAATAAATCGCGACCCCATTTGCACAAATTTAAAGATCCTCCCTCCCCCCAAATCCAATTTGCTCAAATTACCATTTGCGTAGATGGTGGGAGCCAGGATAAAAATGTGCAGAAAATGTACGTAATCAGGAAAAAAAATCCGCTAAAGTCCACCACCACTTACCGGAATGGAAACACTGTGGAATCCTATAGGGGTTAAATGGAACAGAATTCCCAGCATTGCACATCCCTAGAACTAGGCTTTCACCAATAACTAGCAAAGTTTCTCCATATGGTCACTCCCTCACATCCCTAATCCTGATGGGATTTGGTAAACAAGAAGGCTGATGAGGTAAGGCTGCCATGCCCAGGAACCCCACAGTTCAGTGTATATGAGTGTGTGTGCATGCGTGTGTGACAGAGAGAGAGAGCGAGAGCGAGAGAGCGCTAGCTATCTCATGAGCACATTATTGTATTTCACATTGGGTGCCAAAACACATAAGGCCAGGTATGTGTCAGGAGCTGATTAGAATTAGTTCTTTCCAAGCTTATTACAATGCAAGGGGTCAGTTTAAACTGCACAGGCTACAAATTGGTTTCATATTTATTATGCTTATTTCAATTCACCCGGCTATTTTGTATTTCAAACATATATTTATGTTATTATGCTGTGTCAACATAAAGTACAAGTCTAATCATTCATGTGATAGTCACTAAACCTCCCTGTGATAATCTTAGCCGTATTTCTTTGTTCTTTGGCTTGGTGTCTCCAATTACCCACATTGGTATGGACAGCCAGTAGCCAAGGCAACAAACACTTTAGCTAAAGCCCTTTAACTTAAATTGATCTACTTTTAGCTAAAGCTCTTTAGTAAAGGACTTCAGCTCAGGCGCTTTCAGTGTGATAAAGATAGTTGAGGTTCTTGAGGCAAAATTGTTCCTTTCCCAGGTTCCTCATATTCCTTTCCAAAAATATAATTGGGGAATCAGCCAGGAACCTCTGCAATTACCTCAACACAATTTTCCTGCAAACAGCTTACCTGAAACATGGCCATGGCTAAATAGGTGAGATGCCATTTGGCTAACCTAGTTTTGGATCAATTAGGTTCTAATCATCAGTAATCGGATGTAGTTCAATGGTTCAGAAAAGCACCCAATTTTAGCCTAAAGGCTCCATTTCAAATGCAATTCATGGATTGCAAAAGGCAAGGAACAGTTTTCACTGCAAAACCCAAAGGTTTCATGAGCAAAAAAATGAAAAAAAACAGACATTTCAGTCCCATAGCAAAGCCTCTCATAGTAATATACGCTTCATCCAAAAGATTTACAGGGATATAAGCTTAGTCAAGGTGCTTCCAGACAAAGCTTTTATTGTGCAATCACCCTGCCTCATTCACAGAATTTTACAAGGTGTTCAGATGTTGCCGTCTTCCATTTGAAGCCCTCGTGTGTTTTCCCACTGTTTCTGTCCTCGTTTGAGGGAGTTTTGGAGGATGGCAACAAGGGAAAGAGCCTTTTTAGTGGTGGCTCCCCAACTGTGGAATGCTCTCCCAGTGAGGCCATCCTGGCAACAACACTGTCATCTTTTTGGTGCCAGGTCAAGACTTTCCTCTACTCCCAGGCATCTGAAGGCACCTGAAGGCATCTGATGGGTGTTTTATGCATCAGAGGTTTGGGTTATGGTCTTAATGATGTTTTAGGGTTTTTTTTAATTATGTTTTGGTATTTTAATGGAAATCGTTTTTAGCAATTTTATATTTTGTCTGTTTTAATAATTTTGTTGTAAGTTGCCTAGGGTCTTTTTAAAGAGAAAGGCGACTTCTCTTTAAATGAAAAAAATAAAGAAAAAATAATGAATCATTTTTCTGCCAGAAAAAAATCAGTTAACAAAGAAAAGTCAGAATAGTTGCACAGGGCCTTTTGAGAGTTAGCTATAGGAGCCCTCTGTCTAGAACTACCCTCAGTATTCTTCTTCTAAAAGAACAGCAGGACTAGGATAATACAACTGAAACTATGAAAAATAAAGTGGCAACTATGAGCTTTGTTTGGTTCCTTTCTATTCCCTTAGAACAGACTTTAGGCTAGTTTGAAGGTTTTAATCCTAGGTGGGTTATGAGGAGGAAAATGATGTGGTTGATGGTCTCATGATGACCCTTTGATAGGTAAGGAAGGAAACCCAAGCTGTTGCCTCAGTCACTCAGTGGATGGTAATAGCGCTGAACAGCTCACAAAGAACTAAACATGTAATAAAATGGCCTCAACTTTGCCATAAGCAAATTACCTCACCTTTGCCATACACGTGTATGAAGAGAATGTGCACTCATGACTGGGAAAGGCCTATTTAGTCCAGCATTCTGTTCCCACAATGGCCAACCAGATGTCTATGGGAAGCCCGTAAGCAGGACTTGAATGCAATACTCGCGTTCCTCAGCACCTGGTATACAGAGACACGCCGCCTCTGATACTAGAGGTCATATACAGCCATCAGGACTAGCAGCCATTGATAGCCTTCTCCTCCATGAATTTGTCTAACTTCCTTTTCAAGCCAGCCAAGTTGTTGATCATCACTACAACTTGTGGTAGCGACCGTGTGAAGTACTTCCTTTTGTCTGTCCTGAATCTATCATTCAACTTCATTGGATTACCCTGGGTTCTAGTATTGTGGGAGAAGGAGAAAAACCTCTCCATATTCTCTTTCTCCACAACATGCATAATTTTGTACACCTCTAACCATGTCCTCCCTTGCCCTTTTTCTAAGCTAAAAAGCCCCAAACATTGTAAGCCCCATACATTGTAAACATGTAACCCCCATAAGTGACTTGCTCCAGTTCCTTGATCATTTTGGTTGCCCTGTTCTACACTTTTTCCAGCTCTACATATTCTTTTTGAGGTGCGTTGACCAGAGCTGTACCCAGTATTCCAATTTATATATTGCCTTCCCACCAGAAAATGGTGCTGTAGGCGGCTAACAATAATAAAATATAAATTAAAAACAGAATCTCAATTAAAGCATAACATAAAATCATCCGTAAAAACATAATTAAAATCACAATAATAAAAGAATAGACAGCCTCCAGCCAATTAAAACCCGTTTCAACAACCGATTAGCTTACATGTCAAAGGCCTACCTGAATAAAAATGTCTTAGCCTGCTGCTGGAAGGACAACACAGAGGAGTTGTTGTTAACTCCCTAAGTATTTGGTGTAGTAAGCAAATTTGACCACTGCATTGCCCACCTCTAACACCAGACTCCCTTCCTGAAAATATCAGTTCATCTATGGGTAACTGCTCTACATCTCCTGCATTCTGTAGTATATGATACTCTTTAAATAAAAGTATATTTCCCCCATATCTCATTTTAGCTCCATTTGTAGTAGACAATGCAGTTAATTTAATTTGCCTTGCAGTAAAACACAGATTCAAGAAATTCTTGATTTCTCTGTATTTCTTTTGCCTGGACTATAGAAGCCATTTTCCATTAAACTTGTGAAAAATGAGATGGAAATGTGTGCTACTATTAAAAAAAAGTACATTAAGCATATATTAATAGGATACTTTTGAGAAATGAGGCAAGAAATATTGCAATGCTTGAGGTAAAGAGACTAGGCAATTAATTTGTTGTTGTGCTAGATAATATAAGAAACAAGTATGAAGGAGAGAGGGGTAAGAATGAAATGAAGGGAAAAATATAGGGCCAATAGGAAACTCTCTCTCTTTCTCTCTGTCTCTCAGCCAATTCCTGTGCAAATGATGTTCCCAACATCGTAAGGTCAGAGGTGGAGCCAAAAGGAATGCTGGCAACTGGGCTGGCACATGCAGTCCCAGTCTACCTTCATGGGTTCAAATACATAACACCTGAATAGGGCTAATCACTGCTTGAGTATCAGTTACGACCACAGCACTACCTGTTTCAGTCAGTTACCTGGAACTCCAGCTGAACATGGTAGCCCAAACATCCCAGGCATGTCCGGCCACTGACATTGCTGCTACAAGCGAAATGCCTCATGAAGGAAGCATTTGGAAGGATGCTCTGTGTAATCTACAGCCGCCTTTGGATTTGATAACATGTTAACAGGAGCCGGGCAACAGTCAAGTGCTCCTTTCTCTGTTCCCAACTCTTAGAAATGGAAGAAAACCAGCAGAGCTGAGGTGGCCTTAGCTGGCTATGTGGGTAATAGGAACAGTCACTGATGCCCCAAATTAAGATGCGGACTCCATCTCATCTTATGCTGTCCTTCCCCTTGGATTCATCTTGTTCCATGGTACAGCTCAATCCCATTTCTAGTCCTCTTTCTGATGCCTCACTTTTTGTCTACTCTCTTGTTCTTCATCCGTCCCTCCACTACTTATCTACTGATCCCTGTTGTGTGGTGGTGTAGTGGAGTCTTCTTCCTTAAATCCTGCCACCACCCTGGGATAACTCTCTGGCCACTGAGATGCAGAGAAGTCTCTCAGCTTCTTGGACTTTTAACCAAAGAGGAGGGAATGGCTAGCAAAACCTCCAGTGCCCACTGGAAAGAATCAGCCTGTGAAAGCACGCCACACCAGCTTCTACACAAGCATGTGGGTGGGGAGATTTACCATAGGATGTTTTCAAGTAAGCAGCCAACTTCCATAATTTTAAATTAGAAATAGTTTATTTTAAGACAAGGAATAGAGGGGTAGGAGAGAAATAAGTGTGGTATAGAAGAAAATAAATGTGAAAATAACATCTAGCTAGCCTAACCTGAGCAACCTAAAATCCCAACTCACATGCCAGAGTCTCAAACATGTTCAGTTGAAGCCAAAGACTAGTAAAAATCACTCCACCTACATCCTGGGGGCCTATAGTGGTTTGATTGGATGCTTTTCTGAAACCTGTCAATCAGCTACAACCCTGGGGCTTGCCAGGTCCAAATGTATGCACAGGTAATAAAACCAATGGAAATAACTTGAGAAGGTGTAAACCTGAGATGTTCCTCTTCCCTTCCCACCGTACAATCCTTGTGTATTGATGCTTAGGACATGACATGGGGGATTCCTGGCTTGGAGAACCTAATCACTGGGGCTGGATAGAGAAATTCTAGAGTGTCAGATGCTGAAGTTATCTTGTTCTTCACATTCATATGTAAGTGGGGTGAAGTTGAGTGGGCAAGGAATTGTAATAGGAAGAGGAGTGGAGTGGAGGTGGAAAAGGCCCAATATGCATGTGGAACATTGCACATATCCCTTTCAGTCTTGGCCTATTAGTGATTTCTAAATCATAGAAAAGTTATTGAATTTACTGAATGGACAGCTTTCATTTTCCTCCTTTACTAACTATCCTCACAGCCCCTTGGGTTGTCTCAGGCCCAACTGAAGCTGCTAATGCTCCATGGTGCTGTGACTAGGAGAAACTGGAACTCTGGCCTGTGGAAACTGCTTCTGAACAATAATCATCTATAAGAAATCAGGTCGTCGTCCCCCCCTTCATCTGGGAAAGAAAGAAAACATCAGACATAAGGCCAATACCCTGCAGTTAAAATGCATTTGGCATTATTGACAGCCTGACTGGTTTTCCCGTTAATAGTGGCATCCTAGGGCACAATGTTTTCTAAGAAAATAAATATATGATTTTTTTTTAAATTAAGCATTCCGTGTTCCCCTTTTCATTTCAGCTGAAGGGGAATTCTATTCTATTCTTTATTCTTCTTAGAATATATAAGAATTCTTATCTATTCACTGTAACTCAAAAGAATTAACAAATCCCTACCATAGTTAGCTACTTTAAAAAGAGTGGAAGAACACTTCACAGGGTCAAGGTTCCATTTCTAACAAAGGTGGACAACAAATGCATAAAAGCTATATTAGCGAATGCATACCATAGCCTTCTCGTCTCATGGTCAGTCCCTATTTTAATTTCATGTGACCTTGTCAGATACTGCAGCACCAGGGGCTCCTTTAACTGAGCTTTTATCCTGAGGTTGAGATGGCTCCTTCACGGAAGTTTGCGGGCTCTTTACATGACGCCGTGATCATTCAAGGCGTCTCCTGCGCTAAATGCCCTTTGTTCTGTTTTTAAATAGATTGCAGATAATGAGCTATCACATTACCCTGTTGTGTTCCGCTTGCGTTCCCTCCATGAAAAAGCGGCAAGAAAGAAGAGGAGCGACATCAGTGAAAGATAATGGAAGACTCAGATACGGGGAGAAGGAGGGGGAAGGGGGTGGGGGAAAAGGAAGCACGTGAAAAAGGGAGTCATCGTGATCCTGCATTTAAAACAGAAGCAGAAAGCCCCGTTTGAAATGCAGGATTTTAGGCTTTTGTAGAGGTGCCCTAGGATCACGACCAGTACAATCTATCAGTGTAGCACTTGTTGGATTATACAACTTCAGACTGCAGAGCAGCCCTCCCCAACTTTGTGTCCTCCAGATGTGTTGGCCTATAACTCCCATTATCCCCAGCCAGCTTCCAGCTTCCAGCTTCCAATGGAAGCTTCCATACTTCCAATGGAAGTAAAGCTTCCAGTGGAGGAAGATCACATCTTTGAATTTTGCCCAGATAAACACATTGTTCTCGGTTTAATTGGGGGGTGGGGAGAACTCCATCAATGTCACCTCCATCTGCAGCCCCCCCCCACTATATCCCACACATTCCCCCAAGAGATTTGGGGGAGGGGGCAGAAGAGGTAAGGTTGGTAGGGAAGCCCCATTCCATGTGAACTCTCTTCCATTCACAGAAGGAAAGTTAAGAACCAAGCCATTCAAAACTAGTATGACAAGAATTAGCATCCCTTTTTGTGGGTCAAGGTGTCACGAATAAGACATGGGGGACGTTTGTGATATTTTGCCCTCAAATGCAGTGCCTTAGTGGCGCCTTTAGTAGATGGGAAACAAAGCTGCAATAAAATAAATAAAGCATATATTTACTAACTGAACTCTGTAATATCTAAGGAAGACTTCAAAAATAAAATAAATTAATTAATAAATAAATAATTATTATAATTATTATAATTAATAAATAAATAAAAATAAAATAAATAAAACATATATTTACTAACTGAACTCTGTAATATCTAAGGAAGACTTCAAAATATTATAATTAATAAATAAATAAAAATAAAATAAATAAAACATATATTTACTAACTGAACTCTGTAATATCTAAGGAAGACTTCAAAAATATCTTCAGCTGACATGGTGTCAGTCATGTCAGGCAATTTGTAGAAGGCATTCCAGACAGTGATGAAACAAAATGGGGGGAAACATACTCTGTTTATCTCTGGTGGTTCAGAAGAGGGGCAGGGAGGAAAGGGGGACCCAGCCAATCTTGGGAAGTAAACTTTCCTTGCGACATCCGAGAGACATCACATAGACAGGAGAATGTGTCATTAGCATGTACCCAGCGAGGTGGGTTAGGATGGGAATGAATCAGAACAACCACTTTTTGGTTTCTGGAATATCTAAAATAGACACATCTTCAGAAGATTCAAGCAAAACAAGGCTTGCCTGCGGGATCATGGACAAAGAGAGTATTTGAGCAGGAGTGGAGAACTCGGGAGAGAAACAGGGGCTTTGGGTTTCCATCACATACACACAGAATGGTTTATGATGGACCAGTATACCTCACGTGACTGTAAGCAAAGTTAGAAGAGCAGAACTGGCTAACAGAAGCTACAGTAAAAACAGCACAAATCCTCAATATCTTGGATATGCAAAGTACTTACAGTGCCTCTAAAGCAGGCTTTGCCAACCTGGCACCATCCAGATGTGTCAGACTACAACTCCCAGCTTAGCCAGCTAGGCTGGTTGGGGGATCCTGGGTGTTGTAATCCAACACTTCTGGAGTGTGCCAAGTTGAAGAAGCCTGCTCTAAAGGCTGCTCTAAAGCATTTCCTCCATTGTATGTGAAATAAAATTAAAAGGGACGGGGGGAGATCAGCTAGACATTTAGAAAACCAGACTCACAGATACTTAGCTCTTTTTACACCCATGAAATCAATAACAATTATATCAGACGAAGAACAGGCTCCTTTTCAATTTTTTAAAAATTTATTATGATGGAATACAAGTATAATGACCATATACTATTCAGGGCCACTGTGAAGGAGAATGCCTTCTGGGTAACTTTTGATTCTCAGTGTCTATAATTAACCCCTTGATTATCAAAGAGCATGCTGGATAAGAAACAGAACATGAGGATCCAGGGTGGCTATGTGTCCTCTTTTACAGAGGAAAGTCTTCTATTTGAATGGCTACCAGAGGACTGCTCTCTATTTTGAAGGCATCCTCTGTTTGAAGCACTGTCCTGTCCAAGTCTAGTAGAAAGAACCATCAGAAGGAAAAGCTGGGCCTTGAAGCAAGAAGACTGAGCAAGGCACACCAGGTCACCTGGCCGCAGTCTTCTACACTATCATGAGATGTACTGTATATCTATTTAAATTATTATAATTATTTATAAATTTGCAGCTATAATATAAATTAGCATATGCAATATTTATGCAGATAGATGTCATCTTTTTTGGTGATGCATGTCCTCTTTTTTGGAAATTCACAAGTGCCCCCCCCCCCTGAGGAGCACATCTCATGCCCATTTGTCCCTTCAAACCTAAACATTTCCTGGTTCCTATCTGCTCAGTTGGGGAACAAACAAAGAAATGTCCTGCTAAGTAGCGATTGATAAGAAGGTCACTATCTTGTCCGATATGTGTCCCTTTCCTTCTCAAACCAGCTTTGAAACCAAGCAAGATTGTCCCAGGGTCTCAAAGCTACAGATGTGAAGACCCAGAAAAAACCCAGAAAAATTTGGGGGGAAAATGGTTTTTTCCTCATTCCCCCCCGCCCAAGGACTGCTTTTATCGTCCCCCCACCACAAATTGGAAAAACTGAACAGTTTTGGATTATGAAATATTTTCTTTTAGAATTTAAGACAAGGTGTTTATATATTGTTACCCAGCCTTTAGTCCTCCCAAAATGATTTCTAAAAACTATGTAATAAGAACACTTCTATAAAAAGACTAGAGATGTAAAATGTCTGGAAATAATGAAGCCATGGGGAAAATGTTTTTAATCCTCTCTCTGTAAGATACCCAGCATGGTTAGTTCTTTCATCCCTTGCTAAAATTATTGATCTAAAGTATATTTTATGGATAGACATTTATGCTCAGTTTCCCAACATGTGAGTAGAAATACCACTGTGCATTCTTCACAGTAAATGTGAATTCTTGACAGCTTTGGTTTTGTTCTATACAGTCCCGTGTTTCTGATGTTGCAGCAGTCATTTAATGTAATTCTAATCTGTTCAGACAATAATTACAAATTTACTAGCTAAGTTTTAAAAGTTTTAAAATATAATGATAATTTTATGAGCAAACTAAGTTATACAAAAAGTAACTTTAGGAACTTTATGTCCCTAAAGCAGCCCTCCCCAACCTGGTGCCCTCCGGACGTTTTGGACTACAGTGCCCAGCGTTCCTAACCATTGGCCATGCTGCCTGGCACTGATGGGAGCTCAAGTCCAAAATATCTGGAGGGCACTGGGTTGAGGAAGGCTGTCTTAAAGCAACAAAGTGTCTTTAGATCTGTAAAGACTACTAAAAAAAGTATTGCTTATTTTTCAATTTTTCCAAAATCTCCAATTTTTCTGACACCCCCCCATGGCCTCAAAATTTCTGGAAATTTTACATCCCTACTCAAAGCACAATTCGATCTCCCAAAGCCTCAATTTGCAAAAGAGGGGCTTTTCCCATGATGGGGGGAGGTCAGACAATACCCATACCGGGAAAATGTTGCATGTCATGTTTTCTACCAAGATCTGAATATGCTGGTGTGGCCTAGAAACTTTCTTTTAAGTCTGAGTCAGCTCAGGCATCTCCCAACAAGGCAAAGCCAGAGAGGAGTTGTTAGTAATCTGCTTAGCACTGGGTTTCTTTTCGAAGTTACCTGTTGTCCCTGCTGATGCATTTCTTAAGAGGATTTCATACCCTGCTCTTCAGGAAGCTGCCTCCCAGAGTGGCTAGCATAAGATTTTGGTATCTAATAAAAATGAGGGTGGAGTGGGGTTAAATGCTCTAGCGTAGTGCTAAAAGCTCCACGATATACTCAAATAATGTTACTGGTGTGAAGTGGATACCCGGTAAGATCCACACACAGTGAGTGGGGATCCTAGATCTGCCTCTTCAACCATCTCTCAAGGAGCACTTCCTACCATGAGGCCAGAATTGGTGGCAACAAATTCACTCTGTGTAAAATACAGAGAAGTTGTAGCCCTCAAGACTTTGGCAAAAGGGTGTGTTTTATACTCCTTCAGGGGACATTACAAATGTTAAAAACTTTCTGGAATCACCGGAGAGTAGAAAACAAAGCCAGTGTTGTTTTTTACCAGCTGGTGGGACATCTATCATACAAAGCAAGCAGGTGTGTACAGAACAGTCCAAACATCCCAAGGCTCTGTTCAATCATGTGCTAGATCTTCATTGATCCTCGTGCATTTTTTGTGTGTGTTACAGAGCAATTTGCACCCAGCAGGAGCTGCCAGCTTTGACATAAAAAGACACTGAAACTGTCTGCCCTATTTCAAGTGTGGATGATTTCCAATGATCCTAAATGTATCTGGCAGAAGTAATAGGGTTAATGGTTGCAGCAATAAGGATATTTCTCAGGGTACCAAAACTCACAGCTGCTTCATGTACAAATTTGTCAAGTGAATTCAATTACGTTGCTTGCAGTTGTTGTAAAAGCTGGGGGCGGGGGAGACACTTTAGGAGATGTGTATTTTTCACCCTGGATTCTTGAAGCATAAGAATTGCCTTCAAAGAAACAGCATTCTGTTCACAACAGCAGCTTTGCAGATGCCTGTGGATGCTCACAAGCAGGGACTGTAAAGTGATGGCTTTCCCTTTTCTTTCTGGCCAGTACCACGTATAGCATGCCTTTGAACATGGTGGCTCCATTTTACTGCTACAGCTAATGGCTATGAAGTCTGTCTCTCTTAGGCCTGCATTTGTCTGCCTCCCTTGCTAGGAGATGATTCTCTATGCATATAAGAACCAATATCCATGGTTAACCTTAAAAAAAAAAAAAAAGAACTGGGGAAACCATATGGAGATACGATGGCTCAAGATGATAAGTCAGCAAAAAATATAAGCTGCAGCATAAACGTATTTATTTTGGCAGATTGATATGCTGCGCTTCAGTAGAAATGCTCATGGGGGTGTACAATAAAATAATAAAAACAGTAGATACGCAAAATGCTACAAGGATGAAACAGCACAAGCACCCATTACAAATAAATAGATATTGACCTAAGGCCCAGAGTAACTGACAGGATATTAATGGCCAGATATGGTTGGTGCCAGCCAATATAAAACTGTTAAGGGCACTGCTGGCTGAGGAATGCTGGGAGTTGTAGGACTCCCCCCCTGAGTCTAAATATCCATAGGATTGCACCCTTAACATTATTAACTGAAAAGGAACTCAGTGTAACTTGGAAGCTTGACTCCTTTAACACTTTGGAGACATTTATAGGATAAAACTCTGTCAGGTACCCAGGTCTAATGGCTGTCAGTGCAGCCTGAGATCAAGAATGTGGAGCAAGAGATGGTGACAAGGCGGCAGTACAGACAGACAGACAGGCTGGGGGATGTTGGGAGTTGTAGATCAACACATCTGGAGAACACCAGGTTGGGGAAGGCTAGCATACTAGCCTCCCTCCTCAACATGCTGCCCAGGCTGAGAGGGTGCAGCAGACCTTAGACCTAGATAGCAAGCCGTGACATGGGGCTGGCCCTCTGAGATCATCTGATTCCCAGGAGAGGAGAATTCTGGCCTTACTTCGTTACGATTTTGGCTTGAACCTCCACTGATATGTAATCGCAGTGGCATAGAGAATAAGGAAACAGTCCCTGACTCACAGCAATCCTGGCTCAAATCCTGCAATGCCTGACAAGCTTGTGTTGAAGAGGAGACAGCAGTAGCTTGTGACAAAGCCCCACAACACCAGTAAGAACATACCCAGAAGTCGGACCCTCTTCCCAAGACATTTTGCTGCCTGTGGTGAAGGACAAGATGGTGCCCTCTCCCATTCCATGTACAAAAACCAGCTGGACTGGTAGCTGGAACTGTCTTCAACACTGACGATGGCAGAGCATCCTCCTTCTACATCTGAAGGCAGCAGGCTGGCTTTGGGGGAACAGGGCAGGCCACATAGACCACAGCTGCCACCTCCCGGCAACTGCCACCTGAGGCAGCCACCTCACTCTGCCTAGTAGTAGGGCTGGCCCTCCCTCCTAGGCTCGCTTTTGCCTGCTTCTCTTGACAGGAGGTAATTAGTGAGCCGAGGACATCAAGAGAGCCCAGAGGAACATTAACAGAGTGACCACAGGGAGCAAGGCAAGACAAGGGTAACCAAAGTGAGATGCATCCATCTTAATTAAGTTGAGTCTGGCGAAGGAAAAAGAAATTGCAGAGACAACCTGCATTTTTCCTAAGTTGCTGTCATTGCAGAATGCTAATGCAAATTGCCCACTGTCTGCTACGGTTGCCAGTAAGTTGTGGAGCATATAGAAAGCCGACTAGAAGTAGCTGAGGCTTTCGGTTTCACAAGGTGCTGCAGAAGAATTAAATGCTGGTGATTCCAACGTCTCCAAAGGCCAGCTTGGGGTTTAAAGCCAAATAAATATGTATGTGGCCGCGATTGCCACCAAATGGCTATTGTGCTTTTTATGCCGGCAAGAAACCATTATGTGCGGTCATCATGGCCCACCAACCCTGGTTGGTTGATTAGGAGCATTAATACTAATGCCTTTTATTAAGAATAATGTGCTTCACTGCTGTGCTTCTATGATTATAGTCTTGTTTTAATAACCCCTTTTGACCTGAATTTGCACCTCAAATCGAGCGGCTGAACTCTTTATTAAAAGGGCCAGACAATGTGAATAGTCTGCTCTGAGAAGTGCATGGCATTCCCATTAAAATTCCATGGTATTTAAAGTGTCTCTCTTAGCTTGTGCATCTGGGACTGGTGCTCCATTTTTTTCCTGCGTCTTTAAGTCTCCAAATATCGTGCTAATAGTTTTGAAAAATTCTGATGGACGCTGGTCTAACATGCTAACTGTATGACTGTGAGCAAGGAAGTCCCCAGTTCAAATCTCACCAGAGGCCTTAAGCAAGCCACTATTTTCCCAGCCTTAGAACCCTTCCCCCATACCTGTTACACGGGCAGGTCCACCTTACAAGGTTGCTGTATGATTACTGAGATGCGCTTTAAATAATTAGGCACACTGAGGAACGCACTATATAAATATTATTACAGCGTACCATATTAGCAGTTAAACATTTTATAAACCGATTAATTTTTAATTTCATATTAAAATATTTATGAATTCAAATGCTTGCATTTGCTTGCTCCTGTTTGTCTTTTAAAATTTCTGTTATATATGCTTTCCAGAAATATAAATCTCTTAAGTAGACCAAAAAATACACCTGATAAGCTTGTGAGAACAACTGGATTTTATATTTTCAAAATGGAAGCATCCAATATTTTCCCCTTTCTTGGTCCCAGCAGCCTGCAGGTACTTCCTGTAACCATCACATGACCTGCTCAGGCTAATTTGAAAGTATTCAGACCTTTTTGCCTGCCCCTTCCATCATGGGCCTCAAACATGCAGAAGCTCTGACTTCACCATCAAGTCTGATTTTTCCCTCCCCTATCCCCCCTACCGCAGCTGCTTTTTATAACATCCTACCTGATGAAGAGATCTGGAGATCTCAAAAGCTTGCACATTTTTGGTGATCTTTTGGTTGGCCTAATAAAGGTTTTACACTAATATGGATTTTGGAATCTTATTCCAGGGTATTTGTAAAAACATGATTGTGTGCACAAATCAGCAACTACTCCTTATATTTTATATGCAACAAAAATACTTGATTTATTTCTATATGATACATTAAACCCACAAGTATCCATACAAATATGCTTCTCCCTGTATGAGAAAACTCAAACAATGTTCTGCACTCTCATTCTGCCCTTGCATTTTCTTTCTTAGCACAATAACTAGCCAATCTTAATTACAGGGCTTGGGACCCATAAGACAAGAGGCAGGCTGAGTTAGACAGATGTAGGTAAAGTAAGTCAGATCAAGTCAAGTAGGTCATGTTGGTCCAGTAGGTCACAATAAGTCAGGCTGAAGTTGGTCAGGTCAGGTCAAGGCAAGCCAGTTCACTACTGGTTTAGTTCTGGAAGATTCAGGCAAACAGCAATTAGGACTGAATAGCTTCCACTGCCCTCTGTAACCCAAGCTAAATAAATATATTGTTTTAGGAAAGGACTGCAGTCAATTGAGGCCTTAAAAAGGCTGACACAGCCTGGTCTTTCAGAGGCTCTACTCCTGCTGGGTGCTGTCTGTAATCCTTAAAAGGCTTGTGGTTGTTTCTATGGCTGATGGCTAGGAGAAGCTCTAGGGCAGTCATCCTCAGCATCAGAGGTTGAAGGGAAAGCTACATCTGTAGGCTGGTGTCATGACTCCCAGCCTCAGGCCTTCCTGTGTGCTGCAGAAGATTCTAATGATGACGAGGCACAGGCTACTTCCTCAGGGGTAGGACAGTCAGTGCCTATTCAGGGGCCTCCAAGCCCGAGGACACAACCCTGACATCATCCTCTGCTTCAGAGGATGAGTCCTCAGCAGATCCACCATCTCCAACCCCAGCCTTGCTGAAGTCTTAGGTTACAAAATCAAGTGAGGGCTGTTTAACAATCCAGTCAGCTCCTCCAGGAGGGGCTGAGCTGATCACACTACAGGTCTCATCAGCTTATATAAAGGCTTCAGTTGGCTTTAGCTACCTGCTGAGGCAACATCCTCCTATTATTCTAGCAGGGGAGAGTTCCAACCAGCAGGACCCACTTGGAGCTGTCCACGGTACTACTTTCTTCCTGCTTTGATCATACTGCCAGATTCCACTGTGAGGATCCCAATCTACTGCAACCTGGCTGTACAGTTGGTGCAATTTGATGGGGTGTGCTGTTTTGCCTCATACCCCCCCCCCCCGCAGATTGATGCTGTGCGGGGCTTCTGAGTAGGGTGGGAAGAAGGAAATGAGGACAGAGGGCTATGCCTGGGGATTCCTCCCCCACCATCCAAGAAATGGTCTACTCTACAGAAAGAATTAGAAATACAAACACACAACTGGAGATTACAAACTGAAGCAGAAGCATAAAAAACACATTTTATTTTAGTCTACTACATGAATGCGGGAGAAAAATCAGTAGAAAAGAAGAAAAACAGACTACAAAAGAAAGAGACTGAAAATACTCATTTATATGAGGCACATGTACAGCATTGCCATGGTGATTTCTAGCTCCGGGGCGTCACATTTGATGTAGCAAAACTGAATACTTCCCGTTGAACTTACTATACAATCATCTAAAATCTGTTCCAGTATTCATGAGAAGTTGGTTAAGATATGGGGAAGATTTTTCAATCTTTAAAGGGGAAAAAATGAAGTGTCCCTATTTATACATGAAGCATTTTAAGAAATATTCCACTTCCCCTACCATACTAGGTTGTACATCAGTCTAGAAGATGCTCTTTCGTGACACCCTTTCTCCAAATGCATATTTTTTCCTTGGGGTTCCAGTGTATCAGTATATATGTATAAATTGTCTGCTTCATTTGTAATACACTCTTGTACAGTTTGCACACATACAAAGCTATTTCAGCTTGGAGTAGTGAAATGTATTAGTATATAATTTCACACTGTGCCTTCATGAACAACAAAGTCATATTCTAGGCTTGAATTCGGTTGCTGATGTTCTGAAGACTGAAACGACAATAAACACCATTTATTAACCACTTCATGAGATGAAGGCTTGTATTCTCAGAACAATTCATGCGCACTTTCAATTCATGGACATAATTTTCAAACATCAGTGTTTACAACACAAGAGTGGACGGGTGGTCAGAAATCAAATTTCCGACGCTATGACTTGGCAGGTTTAAAAGCCTCTAAAAATGTAAGGAACAGCCATAGCTCAGTGTTAAAGCACCTGCTTTGCATGCAGAAGGTCCCACATTTAATCCCAGGCATCTCCAGGTAGGTCTAGGAAAGAGCCCTGTCTTGGAGAGCTGCTGCCAATCCATGTAAGCAATATTGAGCTAGGTGGGCTCATGGTCTAACTCCAAGGCAGCTTCCTATGTAGTTTCACAATCAAAATCTCAGTGCTGTGAAAATTATAGGGTTGACAGCATAGATGCAATTTGTTGTTTATTTCGGGCTCAACATTTGAGCCAATTCACCAGCAAATAAAATGAAAATTTGCATGAATCTCAGTGCCTGGTACACTGTCATGACTGATGCGGTTGTGTTTCATGAGCTGTGTGGGCGCAACACTGCACTACCATACCAGCAACCATTTCCATCACAGCGTAGGATGAAATGTGAAACTGTCATGCAGTGTAGTTACTTATTTCTTTACTTTTTGAGTGCCAATGTTTAAAATTGTCCTGTTCCACATGGCTTAGAGTTCCCTATTCCTGGATATGTAAGGAACTGTTCAAAAGGTGAGGAAACAAGGTTTTATTATTATTATTAAATTTATTAATCGCCCATCTGGCTGGTCACCAGGTTTCTAACAGAGTAGGCGAGCTGTTCAGCTACAGAGGGAGCTTAGTCATATGAGGTGTTCTATCAGCCACTGAAGAGCTTTACAGCTATCTTTGGATCAAGTGCAGGGCCTTGATCCAGAATAAAGGTCGGTTCTGGTTTACTCTTCCCAAGCACAGCTCAGGGAAGAGAGGGCTCTTGCTGCTAGACTAACCCTTCTGCTCTGGACCACTGTTTGGACCCACCACCATCACTACTCCTCGAGTCTGGGCGTCATTTCGGAAGGCATGGGGCTGGAGATGAGGCCAGTCAAAGTGTGGTGGGTCCTCTGACTCCGCAGCCTCCCCAAGTATAGACCCTGGGGATATCTGGGAGTAATCTCAGGGGGGTTGTCAGTCACCATTGACTCGTATTGATCATTACATATACTAGGGCCCATGGTGGGATCTCCATTTCTAATTTTAGTTCTAGTTTTCGTCAGGAAGATGGTGGAGCACAACCAAAGTCTTTCCTAATCCTTCATATGTGTTCCCAGCACACTCCAGTAAAGTATGCTGGCATTACTCCAATTTTACTGCTAGGGATCTGGAATAGAAAAAAGAATAATAATAACCTGCACAAATCCAGCAAACCCGTCCACATCTGGCCTTAGATATGCCCTCCTATCATTGTGTTATTCACTGTACTTTATATTATTCAACTGTTCTTAGAAAGTAGCCTTTGAGTTGTTAAAAAGCCATCCTAACCAGTTTCACCCATCTCTACACAAATTTTCTCACTTCTTTTGAAATTCTTCAGATGTTTTAGAACACCCCCCCCACACACACACATTTTGATTTGAAATTCACTTTAAGTGAAATGTGGTGGTGATTCTGTTTTACAGCATAAGATGTAGTACACATATTTCCTATTTGAAGAGACCTCCACCAACTGAGGCAGCTATTGAAGCTCAGTTACTTCCCTGCACACAGCCTTTTCAGTTGACACTGTCAAGGAATAATGCCATTTAAAGCAATTTCACAGTGAGAACATCTACCTACAAGAAACGAGACAGACATTTCTACCTATTTCAAACTATTACATTTAACAGGTCACTAACTTAGGTCACACAGAACAGGTCTATCGCTGAGTTGCAGATCATAGATCTAAATGCAATAGGGTATAGTGATTATACAGCTTCATTCACAGCCAGCCAGGTCTAAATGTTGACATAGCATTATGGATTTTGGCTGAGGACCAGCTACAAATAAGATCCTGGTAACTTAGCAGTATTTCTTTCAGTGGATTATGATTCCCAAAACTGCCTCATCTACCTGAAAATAATTCTCCTTAATATGCAACTTTAGCTTTGAGCCACTCCATTTGAGAAAATTTGAAAAAGCAGCACTTGGGTATCATCTGGAAATAATAATAATAATAATAATAATAATAATAATAATAATAATAAGTGATTATATGGCAATATGCATTGCATATGCAGTGCTAATAATACACCCACAGGATCTTTAATACATGGACTAACCTCACTTGAAAGGAAACTACAGACAGGAAGAGAAAAATAACAGAAATTTTCATTACAGGTCTTTGTATCAGAAAGATTAAGGGTGCAATCCTAACTAGATAGGCGGCCACCCCTGAACTCGGAGGCAACCGCCTATCCAAAGCAGGGCAGGTGAAGGAGGGGATCGTTCCTTTACGCTTCTCCTGCCCTGCTTTTTTGGCTAGACAGCCGATTGCAGTTGTTTAGCCACGGGAGGGCTGAGCGGGGGAGCCTGCTGTACAGCAGATTGGATACATGCAGCTATGCTCTCCCCGCCCCGGGACACCCCCAGCCATGCCCCTTTCCAGCCGCTCCACACTCCTCTTGCAAACACGGAGGATGGGGCTGTTCCATGCTGCCTCCGAGGCAGCACAGAAGTAGGGGGAGGTCAGTTCTCTGGGAACCACATATCCTATGGCTGTCTAGCTGCTGTCTAGCAGCCATAGGATCGCTCCCCAAGTATCTTTTTTCTAGTATAAAAAGTGAATGGTTTCCATTGAGTTCTATGGCGTAAGTAAAGGGGTTTAAAAATACAGCTGAAATAGAAGCAAGAGCAGACAATAGTGACCCCAGATCCTGGGGCAGGCAGCACGTTTTGCCCTTACTACAACAGTATTCCCAATTGCACCTTTGTTTACTTTGCATGCTAAACTTATCTTATTTAAAAACCAAAGCTCGTGTCACTACTGTGGTGCTTGTACACGTGTGTCTGTGCACGTGCATGTGTATGTTTGTGCGTGCATGCAAGAAGGCAGTCAAAATATTTGAAGAAAAAATCCCGAAAGTGTGTTTTTCTCACTATTCCTCCCATCCTCACTTCTCTCAAACCAACACCTCACTCACCTCCAAACCTATTTCCCACTATGGGGATATACTTTTACCAGGGCTGCTAACTGGTGCAGGGTATTGGGGCCATATCACACCTGTCTTGAGAGACTTGCCCTTGTTCCAATTGCTTTCAGGGCTCAACTCAAATGTAAGCTTTTAAGCCTTAAACCGCTTAACCTTTAAAGCCCTGAACAACTTCGGACCCAGATATCGGAAGTACAACCTATCTTGCTATAAACCTGCCTGGGAGTTAAGACCTGCAGAAGAAGTCCCTTTTCAGGGTGCCATCACCTGCAGAGACCCTTTGTTGGGCATGCACAGAAGGATGTTCTCCTGTATCGCTCCCAAAGTGTGGAATGAACTCTCTCAGGAACTACGATTGGCCCCTACTCTCTGGGCTGTTAGAACGGGTGTGAAGACACATCTTTTTAACAGAACCTTTTAAAATGTGTAGTGATGTTAATGTTACAATGTTTTGCAGTTTTTAATATTCTTATTTCTATTGTTTTAAGGTTTTATTCCTTTAAATTGATGCACACTGCATTGATGCCTTTTGGGCAAATAAAGCTTTTCTCTCTCCTGCACTAGTTCTCCTAGATGTCCCCAAGTTCCCAGTCCTTTTCTAGGGAGTCAGAGAGTTAATACATGACAACGTCAGGGATGGATGATTCAAACAAATCAGGAATGGACTTCTGAAGCAAATACACCATTCAAAAACAGTTCTTCAGCATGCTAAATTTTTCACTCCCCAAACTCAGGACTGGATTCCAACCCTCACTCCTCCCCACCCCTGGCATGCTATAGATGGGAATAACCTAACTAGAGAGTGTCTCCCTGAAGTCACATCTGAATCAGGGCTGCAAGGTAATTAAATAAATTGAAACTTTATTAATCACATGAGTTTTAGTAGATTACGTGATTAATCTATTGAATATATTTGTATATGTGTAAAACAATTCATGTCATAGCAGGCATTTCTCCTGTATGGGAGATTGCCATCTGCAGTTTTTTATAAGAGTGTATGTGTGTGTGGATATCCATCCATCCATCCATCCATCCATCCATAATCTTTGTCATCTGGACTGTGGAAAGGATAACTTGGAGAATTGTACTAAGTTTATCAACACTATCCACCCAACAATAAAGTTTACCAGTAACACCACAACTGAAAACCCCAGACTACCCTTCCTGGATGTCGTCTTACCCATTGAAAACCATCACATTTTCACAGACTTATATTGTAAACCTACAGATTCCCACCTGTACCTTAACTGCAAATCATGTCCTCTGAACCATCTGAAGAAGAACATTATATATAGTTTGGCTCTTAGGATAAAATGCATATGGGATAATGAAGAAAGCTTCTCAAGAAGATGTAACAAACTTAAAGAACATCCCCAACAATGTGGATACCCAGGTCGCATTATTGACTACAACATCGATCAAGCATCAGTAATATTCAAGGATACCCCCCTTTATGAAGCAAAGGCTAACACTTAGAAAGAAAATCACATTCCATTTGTTGTGGACTACCATCCTGCTGCCCCTAATTACCACCAGATAGTTACCCTATTATATCCTATTGTGCCCGTTTAAGGGAAGCCAGTAATTTTCCACGATGCGTTGCATTTAGAAAACCACTTAAATTGCATAAATTGTCAGTTAAGGCAGCACTGAAACAAGAGATTTGCAACCCAGGATCACACCAATGAAAATCAGCATGTTGCAGTACCTGCAGTTACCTCCAAGAAACCACTTCATTTAGGAGCACAGTTATTAACAAAATTTACTGCATCAGACAATCAGTGACATGCACTTCCACTAATGTGATTTATTTAATTGAATGTAAAAAAGATGGAGGTTGTATGCAATATATAGGAAAAACTACAGTGGACCTAAGAACAAGATTCCATAACCACAGATCTGAGATTCTTACCAAAAAAACTGGAGTAGCCTGTTTCAAGACATTTTAACTCACCTGCACATAGTCTCCCGGGTTTAAAATTACTTCCAGTTGAACAAACAAAGGGCGTTGGCATGCTTGACAGAAAGGAAATCTTCTGGATCTACAAACTCAGAACTCTTAGCCCATATGGCCTTAATCTGGGGGACATAATCTTTAAACCAGTCCTCTGTTTTTTCTCCTTATGGATTCTCATCTGCCAACATTCCAAACTGCCACCCTTGGTATTCATTTAACATCACAGCTGCTGATGAGGGCGGAAGCCGAAACATTTAGCTCTAAATATATTTTGAAATTACTCTGTTGTTAGACGATCTTTCTTTGTGTGTAAACACACACATGCACAGACAGACAGACAGACAGACGTCTACATCTACGTCTGTCTGTCTGTCCGTCCGTCCGTCCGTCCGTCTTGCTACATCTTCAAACTCTTGCCATCTCTGTCTTCCGCACACAGTTACAAATCACTGTCCTAATGCCCAACCCCCACGTCTGGCTGGCCTGGCCATAGGGCCCCCCGTTGTGGGCGGGTGGGGTGAGCGGACACGGTGGAGCCCCCATGGTGCCACTGGGGAGGGGAAGGGAGGGCTCAGAGAGGCATTCTTTACTCTCCATGCCCCTCCCAGCAGCCTCTTGCTTGCGTGGCTGCCAGGCGTTCGGCACGTGCTCCGTGGCCTCAAGAGAGGAGGGGCAGCAGTGGCCCAATTGGCGGCACATCTCCTCTTTGGCTGGGGTCGGCCAGGGTTCCTGCTGCCGCAGTAGCAGCATCCTGTGATTGGCAGCCATGGAGGCTTTCGGGAGCTGGCGGGCGGCCGTTCCTTTGGACAGGAGCAACAGCTCCTTCACGCATCGCCGGCAGTCGATTGGGCTGCTGTCTCCAGAGGCGGCTCTTCCGCCATCCGGTGAATGGAAAGTAATGGAACAAGGCCTTAGTATCAATAAATAGGGACAGGAAGACTGGCATAGAGTAACAGCCCTATCCAAAAGGGCCCTCCCCAGTTGGGATCAAGCCCCTCATATGGCTTTGTAGTGGTTCCGTGGCAGGTGGATACAGTGTCCTTTGTAACTTGCATTTTAGAATAGTTCTGGGCTTCGTTCCAGGGCTAGTGTCAGACCTACTTTTTTCTGAATCAGAGATTTATCTACAGTAGGTATATTTGGTTAAATTTATATTCAAGGATACAGCATGCAGGTTGTTAAGTCTGTATGTGGCCTTGTTTGTTCTTACTCTGTGAGCACCTTCAGATAGTGCCTACAGGATGCCTGGGGGGCGATGCAGGTTGACCTATACAGGTGCTCTTGTGATGTCACACTTCATGCTCTTTAGGGAGTGGCAGAGTCCTTTTCACTGGCATAGCTTCTGTCCCGTGCTGCCCTTTGGTGGAGGCTGTGTTGTACCACAAAAGGGATTAGGCTCCCTCACCACTGAGTTAGCCCCCACCCCCCGGAAGAGGATTTCGGTTGGGTTTTAATTTTATGGAGATTACCAGTGTTTCCTTTTCAGGAACATGAGTTCATCTTCAAGGTAGAGCTGCAGACGCACTATGACGCCTCTAGCGGGCTGGGTTTTAGGGTCAACTTATAGGATCATTGGGTGTGTAGTGCCACACCCAAGGGCTGCCCTCTGATCTCTTGAGATCCCGTTATTCGAACTTCTCTTATACGTGGCATCGCCTATGCGGGCCAATTCAAGGCTCTACATCCATTCTTAAATTCCTCGTGTGTGAAGGGCAAGCCTCCATTCATGTCATTAAAACACAGTCCTCCCGCAATCCGATGGTTATGGATCGGGTAGTAGTATTGAATTTGCACTGCCTCCTGCGTAGTATCTGTTTTCATAGAATCATAGAATCATAGAATAGTAGGGTTGGAAGGGGCCTACAAGGCCATCGAGTCCAACCCCCTGCTCAATGCAGGAATCCAAGTCAGAGCATCCCTGACAAATGGCTGTCCAGCCTCGTCTTAAAGGCCTCCAGTGTGGGAGAGCCCACCACCTCCCCAGGTAATTGGTTCCATTGCCGTATTGCTCTGACACTCAGGAAGTTTTTCCTGATGTTCAGCCGGAATCTGGCTTCCTGTAACTTGAGCCCATTATTCCGTGTCCTGCACTCTGGGATGATCAAGAAGAGATCCTGGCCTTCTTCTCTGTGACAACCTTTCAAGTACTTGAAGAGTGCTATCATATCTCCCCTCAGTCTTCTCTTCTCAAGGCTAAACATGCCCAGTTCTTTCAGTCTCTCTTCATAGGGCTTTGTTTCCAGTCCCCTGATCATCTTTGTTGCCCTCCTTTGAACCCTCTCCAGCTTGTCTGCATCCTTCTTAAAGTGTGGTGCCCAGAACTGGACACAGTACTCCAGATGAGGCCTAACCAGTGCTGAGTAGAGGGGAACTAGTACTTCCCGGGATTTGGAAGCGATGCTTCTATTAATGCAGCCCAAAATAGCATTTGCCTTTTTTGCAGCCACATCACATTGTTGGCTCATATTCAGCTTGTGATCGACGACAATTCCAAGATCCTTCTCGCTCGTAGTGTGGTTGAGCCACGTATCCCCCATCTTGTAACTGTGCATTTGGTTTCTTTTTCCTAGGTGCAGAACTTGGCATTTGTCCCTATTAAATGCCATTCTGTTGTTTTCTGCCCAGCACTCCAGTCTATCAAGATCACTTTGAATTTTGTTTCTGTCTTCCAAAGTATTAGCTATCCCTCCCAATTTTGTGTCATCTGCAAATTTGATCAGCATTCCCTGCACCTCCTCCTCCAAGTCATTAATAAAAATGTTGAAGAGCACTGGGCCCAGGACTGAGCCCTGCGGTACCCCGCTCGTTACCTCTCCCCAGCTTGAGAAGGTCCCATTGATAAGCACTCTTTGAGTCCGATTCTGTAGCCAACTGTGGATCCACATGATCGTTGTTTCATCTAGCCCACTTCGAGCAAGTTTGCTCATCAGGATATCATGGGGCACTTTGTCGAAAGCTTTGCTGAAGTCGAGGTATATGATGTCTACAGCATTCCCACGGTCTACAAGGGAGGTGACTTGATCAAAAAATGAGATCAGATTTGTCTGGCAGGACTTGTTTTTGACAAATCCATGTTGGCTTCGAGTAATCACGGCATTGTTGTCAAGGTGCTTCCAGATGGATTGCTTTATGATCTGCTCCAGAATTTTCCCAGGGATTGATGTCAGACTGACTGGTCTGTAGTTCCCAGGTTCCTCCTTTTTACCCTTTTTGAAGATAGGGACAACGTTAGCCCTCCTCCAGTCATCTGGCACTTCCCCGGTCCTCCATGATTTCTCAAAGAGAATAGACAGCGGTTCTGAGAGTTCTTCTGCCAGTTCCTTTATTACTCTAGGATGCAGTTCATCTGGCCCTGGAGATTTGAACTCATTCAAAGTAATGAGGTGTTCCTTGACCATATGCCTGTCGATCTCAAGCTGCAATCCTGCCCCTTCAGCCTGTACTTCGCCTTTGCCAGGGGGGTCATAGACCCTCTTTTGGGAGAAGACTGAGCCAAAGTAGGAATTGAGCACCTCTGCCTTTTCTTTGTCATCTGTTATCATTTTGCCATCCTTATTTAATAGCTGAACAACCATTTCTTTCCTCTGCCTTTTACTATGCACGTAGCTGAAGAAAGCCTTTTTGTTGTTTTTAGCATCCCTCGCTAACCTCACCTCGTTCTCCGCTTTAGCCTTCCTGACGCCATCCCTGCAATTCTGTGCTACCTGTCTGTACTCTTCCTTTGTTACTTGGCCTTCTTTCCACTTCTTATATGTGTCCTTTTTTGTTTTCAGGTCATCCCTAAGCTTTTTGTGAAGCCACATTGGCTTCTTCTGTTGTCTTCCACCTTTTCTTCTTGTTGGAATTGTTTGTGATTGTGCCTTGAGAATTTCCTTTTTTAAAAGTTCCCACCCATCTTGGACTCCTTTTCTCGCTAGCACTGTTTGCCATGGGACCTTACTGATCATTGTTCTGAGTTTATTAAAATCAGCTTTCCTAAAATCCAGGGTACGCGTTTGAGTACACTCGGCTTTTGCTTCCCTTAGAACCAAGAACTCAAGTACAACATGGTCGCTTTCCCCCAGAGTTCCTGTAACTGCTACTTTATCCACTAAGTCATCTCTGTTGGTTAGGATCAAGTCAAGGATAGCCGATCCTCTAGTTCCTTCCTCTACTTTCTGTAGGAGGAAGTTATCCGCCACACAAGTCAGGAATTTCCTGGAGGGGCCATGTTTTGCAGAATTTGTCTCCCAACAAATATCGGGGAAATTGAAGTCCCCCATTACTACTACATCATGCTTCCTTAAAACATTGGCTATTTGCTTTTCAAAAGTTTCATCCTTGGCTTCTCCTTGATTGGGTGGCCGGTAGTAGACTCCGACCACCAGGTTCCTTTTATTCTTTGCTCCATTTATTTCAACCCAGATGCTCTCGATGGGGCTACCAAGCTCCTCCTCCTGTATTTCTGTGCAGAGATATGTATTTTTCACATACAGTGCAACCCCGCCTCCCTTTCTGTTCCTCCTGTTCTTTTTGAACAAGTTATATCCTTCAACTGCTGTATTCCAGTCATGAGAGTCATCCCACCAAGTCTCAGTTATACCTATCAAGTCATAATTTCCCTCCTGTATTAAGAGTTCAAGTTCATTCTGTTTGTTTCCCATACTCTGGGCATTAGTGTATAGACATCGAAGACCATGTGCTTCATAGTCTGGCTTTCTTCCTACATGTGTCTGAAGACTATTATTGGGCGCTATCAGCGCTGTTCTCTCCATTGCAGTGCATGCGCCTACGTCCATTGTTACCCCCAACATTACATCTCCCTTCCCCGTAGGATTCAGTTTAAAGCCCTCCTGATGAAGTTCTTCATGCTGTGTCCAAACACATTCTTCCCAGCCTTTGTGAGGTGCAACCCATCCCTAGCCAACAGCCCATCTTCCAGGAAGTATAGCCCGTGGTCCCAGAATCCAAATCTCTCTCGTCGGCACCACCTTCGTAGCCAGTCATTCACCCGGAGTATTTTTCGTTCCCTTTCTATCCCTCTTCTAACTACTGGAAGGATGGATGAGAAAACTATCTGGGCCCCAAAGTTCTTGAGTTTCCTTCCCAAAGCTTCAAAGTCTGACGTGATCTCTTCGTAGCTCCGCTTGGCGGTATCATTTGTTCCCACATGGATGAGAAGAAAGGGATACCTGTCAGTGGGCTTTATGAGTGCAGGCAACCTTTCAGTCACGTCTCTAATCTGTCCTCCCGGGAGACAACATACCTGGCGAGTCCACGGGTCTTCGCGACATACTTGGGTCTCGATCCCACGCAGCAAGGAGTCTCCCACTACTACCACTCTTCTCTTCTTCTTCTTGTAGGCCTGGGTTTCATCGCCTCTGTTTGACTGACCTTTAGCCTCTTGCTCACTCTCATGCAGGTTCCCCTGTGATTCTTCCTCTGCAGGCTGTCCTCCAGTCTCATCTGCAAGTACCTGGAATCGGTTCCACAGCTCCACCGCTTCCACTGGTGCAGAGTGGCGTCTAGTTCTTCTTCTCCTAACTGTCACCGTTTTCCAAGGAGTATCCTCTACTCCATTTTTCTTCTCCTCAGCATTTCCCACTTCTGCCTCATCTTGCTGTTGCTCTTCAAGCTTCTGGTCTGCCCTTTGCTGCTGTAGTTCCCCCATTCTGTCCAAGAACTCTTCGTGTTCTCTTATTCCCCGGAGGGTTGACAGTCGCCGCTCCAGTCCACTTACTTTTTCCTCCAGCAGCGTGATCAACTTGCACTTGTTGCAGGTGTAGGCCATGTTGTTCTCAGGCAAGAAAACAAACATTGCACACACCTTGCAGGTCACCACCACTGGAGAGTCTTGTCCTTCCATAGCCCCTTTTCCCTTTTTGTGTCTAGCTTTGTGATTGTTCTAGACTAGCCTGCGCCTGCTCCTCTGCTCAGTAGAGGTTAAAAGCAGAGTCCCACTGGTGTGGAAGTGTGTGTTACAAGACAAATAAATGGGAAAAAGTTAGTTAAAAAAAAAAAAATGTTAGGGGCCTCCCCCTTGACCTCCCCTGCCGAACTCCCCTGGCCAACTCCTGTTTGCTCCCCCTGTTCGCTCGCTCTGTTCGCTCGCTCTCTGGGAGCTTGCCTGCTTCTGTAGTCCCTGGACCAGCTGGAGCAGCTTGCTCTGCTCTGCTCTGCTCAGCTGGGAGGCGGGAAACAGACTGAAGCTTCCCGCCCAGTCAGCTGCTGGGAGTACTCAGGCCACACCCCTCCAATTCAGTTGGAGCTCTCAGAAGCTCCTGGTGAGCTCACAGCCAGTCAGAAGGATAAAGGGCAGCGCCCTGGGCTTCCTGCAACCCACTTACCTCTTAGCCTCTGTCTCCTTTGTCTCCTTTGTCTCTTCAACCACTGCAACTCCCCTGGCCAACTCCTGTTTGCTCCCCCTGTTCGCTCGCTCTGTTCGCTCGCTCTCTGGGAGCTTGCCTGCTTCTGTAGTCCCTGGACCAGCTGGAGCAGCTTGCTCTGCTCTGCTCTGCTCAGCTGGGAGGCGGGAAACAGACTGAAGCTTCCCGCCCAGTCAGCTGCTGGGAGTACTCAGGCCACACCCCTCCAATTCAGTTGGAGCTCTCAGAAGCTCCTGGTGAGCTCACAGCCAGTCAGAAGGATAAAGGGCAGCGCCCTGGGCTTCCTGCAACCCACTTACCTCTTAGCCTCTGTCTCCTTTGTCTCCTTTGTCTCTTCAACCACTGCAACTCCCCTGGCCAACTCCTGTTTGCTCCCCCTGTTCGCTCGCTCTGTTCGCTCGCTCTCTGGGAGCTTGCCTGCTTCTGTAGTCCCTGGACCAGCTGGAGCAGCTTGCTCTGCTCTGCTCTGCTCAGCTGGGAGGCGGGAAACAGACTGAAGCTTCCCGCCCAGTCAGCTGCTGGGAGTACTCAGGCCACACCCCTCCAATTCAGTTGGAGCTCTCAGAAGCTCCTGGTGAGCTCACAGCCAGTCAGAAGGATAAAGGGCAGCGCCCTGGGCTTCCTGCAACCCACTTACCTCTTAGCCTCTGTCTCCTTTGTCTCCTTTGTCTCTTCAACCACTGCAACTCCCCTGGCCAACTCCTGTTTGCTCCCCCTGTTCGCTCGCTCTGTTCGCTCGCTCTCTGGGAGCTTGCCTGCTTCTGTAGTCCCTGGACCAGCTGGAGCAGCTTGCTCTGCTCTGCTCTGCTCAGCTGGGAGGCGGGAAACAGACTCATGAGGCATATAAATGACAGGTAGAACGCCAGTGCCAACGTTTTCTCTAATACTTGGATGCAAAGGTTGGTAGAAGGCTCCCCCGCCCCCTGGGTGCTGGCACTTCCAAAGACCATGCTAAGAGGTCCTCGATGAGTGTCATGTATTTAGATAGGGTAAGCCATGGCGCAGTTCATGGCTCACAGGACAAGGGCCTCCCTGGGTTGATAGGGAGCCTTGGCTTTTTGCTCTCACATTCAGCTGCAGCAGTTGTAGCCTTCTTGGTAGTTTACAATTATGGTGTTGTGTCCATTCCTAGAGTGTGGGACTTCACTGATCAGCATCTCTTTTCTTGTCTTTACTGTTATTTTTCCTTTAGATCAATGGAATGGACGTGAACCTGAGGGTGTGTCTGGACACAGCATGGTGTTATGGGCTGGTCAGAGGGCTTATAGGTTAGGCTGCAGATCCCAGAGCGGACTGCTCCAGTGTGCATGTGTTAGTGGTTTGACAGATGCAGCATGCAGTGATAGCACCTCCTTCCCACTCCATTCCATCATGGCTTGGTGTGTGTTCCCCTGCAGGTTCTGGCACTGCATCTAGGAGGGACGAATTGCTGGTGTGAAAGGCAAGGAACTCCAAGCTGGTCTGGGCATCCAGGTGTGATGCAACTGATTGGGCCATGAGATACTTTGATGCCCAAGCACAATATGATATTATCCGGACTTGGTTCAGGAAACTTAAAAACTGACTGATTAGCTAGGGGCGCAGAGGTGTTCCTTCTCCCTATGGTAATAGAGGAGTTATGCCCTGTTAGGGCATTAGCTGCTTTACTGCATCTAAAGGGGACAGTAGATAGCCCAGTCTTTTTCCTCGGATGGTTTCCCCCCATTTAACTATATCAATTTTGGACTGTTACTAAGCTGGCATTGAGTACTCTCAGTCTAGGAAATCCGATTTAGGACACATTCTTTCAGCATTGGGGCTGCTCCTACAGCCGTGTCTTTGGTTTTTTTCACGGGATCAAGCGAAGGCGGTGGGCAGGTGGCGCTTCAGGGAATAGCCTCTCCTTTTCTGTTACTTTCTGTTCTCCTTTATCTCCTTTAGGTCAATGGGATGGATGTGAGCCGTGTATGTGCTCATGTGGTCACAGCATGGTGTTCGGGGATGGTCGGAGATCTTAGGCCAAGCTGTGGATCCCAGCTTGGACTGTTCCAGTGTTTCTGTGTTCGGCGGCTTGGCCAACGTGGCATGCGGTGGGAGTGCCCTCCCCACTCTATTCCATCAACGTGAGGTGCAGGTCCCCCCACAGATTTTGGTGCTGCATCTAGGGGGGAATGGCCTGGCTGTGTGACGGCAAGGACCTCATCCTGCAGGGCTGGGCCAATTCTGAGTTATCCAGCACCATGAGCTGGGGATAACTATAATTTGGTCTTATGTGTTCACAAGAATGAAGTGCGGAATGTTCTGACTCAGAAGGCCATGGGAAGGGCCCGTCAGAAAGTAGAATGGGAAATAGCCTTGGGGCTATACAAGCACAGTGATGGGATCATCACTCACCAGGAAATCAGCTGGACAAGGAGGGAGCTTTACAGACAGGATGGAGTGCACCTGTCTGATGCTGGGAACAACATGTTTTTGTTGGATCTGCAAAGGGGCCTGCGGGAAGTTCTTCTGCACAGGTGGGGGAGTTGACAAGCAATAGGCTTGTCATTCCTGGTGCCGACTAGGGCGGGAAAGGGGGAATGAGCTTAAGGATGGTGAGCATGCAGAGGCACCTTATGGTGACAGGTGACATCTGAGGCCTTCCGAATGGGTTTTGTGGCTCGGCAGGGGGATAACGGTTGCCTCACTGACTCACCTCACTCACCCAGGAGCTTTGCGGCCTGGGAGGGGGTGACAGAGGAAGGTCTACCTCCCCCATAAGGGGGCAGTCTGGAGGGGCGGTGATCCTGTCATGCCACTCCTCAGGCTGTGTATGTTTTTGCCCATTAAAATGCCAGCTAGCAGCTAGGTTTTCCCCTTTGCTGATATTTCAATAAACGTGGCACAATTCAGCCCAAGCACTTGCGTCTGACTCTTTATTACCCCTCTCTGCTCACAACTGCGGGATGCCACAAGAAAGCTCTCCACGTAACTGATTATTGACTAGGATTTTCTTGAGCTGCTGTGCAACGAGCGTATAGTCAGAAGTGAGGCAGGGCTTTTTGGAGAGATGAGGAAGGGATTAAGAGTGAGCCATTCTGGATAAAATTTACCAGTCGAGAAGCAGTGCTGGCTGCCCGTAGCACTGCATCCATCAAACGTCCTCCCCACTCCCCCTCCCCCCGCTGCTCTGCTTCATGGGGTCTCATTCCCACTCCCAAAGGAAAGTACATTTCCTTCCTCTTTTGTTCTTTTAAACATCTCTCCTTCCTCTTATTTATTTTTTAGCCCTGTTATGGTATCATTTAAAATCAGCCAAGCAGAAGCTGATGCAGTTTGTGGAACAATGCTGAGCAACATTTTGTACTGTCAGTGAGTACACAGAGTATGCCATCACCCCACACTGTTTACGATGTTGCACAACAGCACATAAACATTTATGCTGCAATACAATGCAAAGTTAGCTTAAGTTCATTGATTTCAGTGGCCTTCAGAACAATTAACTGTTCGTTGGACTTGAAATGCAATCTAAAACCGATGAGTAATGACAAAGGCACCATCTGGCTAAAGTTGAATAAATTACATAGGTGCTTTTGCAGATAAATATGCTGAATATACAATGTTCCTCTTCAGTGAGATGGAAATATCCATAGAAATGAGGAAGGTTTTGATATCTCCAGTATTTCAATGGGAGAGATTTAAGCATGTGCTTAATTCTTCCATTTACATCAATGGCACTTAAACATATTTTTGGCTAGAACTTACTTATATTTTTAAAAGTGCATCCACAGAAGAGGAAATACTTGCACTGTTCAATGATTTCCCTCTTGAAATTAGCATTGACAGCATGAAATTCTGAAAGATACACATTTTGCACACAGTTGCTTTGGCTCCAAACATACTATAGATTCCCTGGCAGCTTAGAAGCTTGAGTTGTTATCTGGCTTTCTGAGTCTCCTCACTGTTGTTTTCATATGGAATCTAGGACATTTAGAAGTAATTGTTGTTGTTGTCCAGTCGTTCAGTCGTGTCCGACTCTTCGTGACCCCATGGACCATAGCACGCCAGGCCTTCCTGTCCTCCAGTAAAATAAGAATTGTTTTTAAAATATTGCACTGGCGGTCCCTGATCAAAAGATGAATATGAACATCCCCTTAAGCACAATGAAGCCTTTTTTAAAAAAAAAATCTTCATTCGCTAGTCTTATCAGATATCCTTGGCATCACATTTTGGTTTGGCTTTGGATGATCAGAAATCAAAGATGTAACTTGCTCTAGAACAGTAGACATGTATTTATCTATCCCCCATCCACTGGAACTTTTTGGGGGAAAGTTTGTTGTAATGCGGATGAAGTTTCCTGATTCATGTGATGAACTGCTGCGATACATGAAAGGTTTGCCAGATGGAAGAGGAGCCACAGGGAGCAATTTATACCAAACACCATTTGTATGCATATCTGTATAATCAGCTTTAACTGAATGTTTGGGTGCATCAGCAAACTTCCTTAGAAAAACAACAAGGTGTCTTGTGGCATCTTGAAGGCTAACACATTAATTTGGGCATAAGCTTTTGTGTAGACAAGAATCCATTTAGTCAGATCCAGTTTCTTAGAGACATGACCATAAGCCTAGGGAAGGGCACAGGCCATGTTCCAGTTCACAGACAAGTATGCTTAATTCCCACTGGAATGTGTCTCTCGCAACTAACTGTGCATTTGGTTTCTTTTTACTAGGTGCAGAACTTGGCATTTACCCCTATTAAATGTCATTCTCTTGTTTTCTGCCCAGCACTTAGCTCAGCCTATTAAGATCACTTTGCATTTTGTTTCTCTCTTCCAGGGTATTAGCTATCCTGCCCAATTTTGTGTCATCTGCAAATCTGATAAGCATTCCCTGCACCTCCTCATCCAAGTCATTAATAAAAGTGTTGAAGAGCAAATCTGATAAGGGCCCAGGACTGAGCCCTGCAGGACCCGCCCGTTACCTATTTTGAGAAGATCCCATTGAGTCATAATAGTCTGCAGTAACCCTAGACAACACTCAACATCAGCATCCCTTTAAACCAGAGATATCCAAATCTAGGAGCTTGTGCATGCAAACATGTTCTATGGGAGGGGCTGTAGCTCCGTGGTAGAGCCCCTGCTTTGCATTCAGAACGTCCCAGTTCAATCCTGGCATCTTCAGGTAGGGCAAGGAAAGAATCCTGCCTGAAAGCCTGGAGAGTCACTGCCAGTCAGTGTTGACAATGCTTGGCCAGATGGGCCAATACTCTGACTCAGTATAAGGTGGGATCATGTGTTCCTATCACGACATTAGTAATAAACTGTCTTGTTTCAAAGTAACTGACAGGTTGTTGGCTGAAGAAGAACCAAAGACCTTCTTACTTGCAATGAAACAAGAAGCATATAATTGTAATTCTAGCAAACTTAAAGTGAACATTGTTGTGAAAAGAAGATTTAATCCCAATTGCTCCAGTGGTCAACATATTGTGTTAGTTCTTATGAGACACTGGGCTTGCAGAATGAATGTTTATGGTAAGCTGTGTAATCAGTACTTTGCCAGTTCAACATTAGAACTTGGATGCTTATAATGGCATATGAAATTGCTGTATTGAGTCAGACTATGGATTCATCTAGCACAGTACTCTCTACTCTCTAAAACCTCAGGTAAAGGTCTTTCTCAGCCATGCTACCCTGAGACAGTTGGGAGAAAGCTCAAAGGTAATATTTCCCAGTCCCCTGTCAATGCAAGAAATCCATTGCTACAGCATCCCTTTAAACCAGAGATGTCTAAACCTGGGAGCTTGTGCTTGCAAATATGTTCTATACCACTGAATTATAGCATAGAATGAATTAGAAAGTGCCAAATTGTCTGCTAAACAGAGATTACTGGACATAAACTATCAGGAGCTCCAAGGAGCTGCATGGGGACCATGTTCCCCTCAATCATTGGGTCTATCGGACCTCTCTTGTAAAGATGGAATGTCCTACTTAGGATGGTTAACTATCCCTAAATATAGGAAGGCATGCTCCTTAGCAAGGTTTAATGTTCCCCCCACGAAACTATTAGAGGGCAGATTTAACAAAACTCCAATGAATAACAGATGCTACCCCTGTAAAAACAACGGAGTCCATCTTGCATGTTCTATTCCACTGGAGTTATTATCAAGAGGCCAGAAAAGACCTAATATATCCTATCACAGTTTCCCCTGGTAAATCTCTTCAGTCCCTTATGATTAGTTTACTCCAGGACACCAATAAGTCAATTTTCTGAATCTGGCTGTTCTTGCTATACCACTCACTTGTCTGATTATTTCTTTTAATTTTACTGATTAGCATTTTCACAGATTTTGTACCCTTCCATTTCTATTAATATGTATTTTTATATGTGTGTATTTCACTTGTTGTACTAATGGTCTGTTGACTATAAATAAAGATTGATTTGCTTTAGCATAGAATGTCAAACCAGGATACACCATGTTAATCTTCTTGACTGATTGTTGATTTGAATTTGGCTTTCAGGCACATTTGAGTGTAGATTTCACACACAACCAAATTCAGTTCTCCAGCCACTTATTCCAGGGGAGTAGCCATGTTGGTCTGTTGCAGCAGAACCAGCAATTCACGCATAAAGTCATTGGGAATGGTTGCCGCTGAACGTGACTGACCCAATGTAGGCCTGCCTCTTTAACCTCTCTTGCTATGCAGATTTGTCCCTGGTGGCCACCATTTGGGAATGGTGACTTACTTTCTAATTCTTCTGTTCACATTTGTGCTCTTCAAATAATGTGATATGCCTACTGCTGTTTCTTGCTCTGCTTCCCCTTTTTGCCCTACTGCATAATTTTCTTTCCATTCTCTATGACTATGTCTGTCAAAATGCACAAATGAGACTCGGCTTTCTGCTAGGCACTCACATTTAATAACGAAAGTCCCACTCCCAGCCTGCTACGTTTGCTGCACGGCAGATTAAACATTAGGATACTTCACTGACTCTTTGAAATTAGACTTTATAATAACACTGTAGAGTAGGATAGACCTGTCTCACCTGCCGTTGCGGCTTCCCCAGTACAAGGACCTCTATGCACTGCCCCAGTAATGTATATAAATACCCTATAATGTTGACTAGCTACTATTAGCCTGAGTTGTTATGCTAGAGATTATCCATAGTTGCACAGTGATATTTTCTTTGGGACATATTCTTCCTTTGGAAAAACACGTTCAGTTTCCAAGGCAGATTGTATCTCATGAGCAGGCTCTGCTATGGACTGATTTAACCTTTATTCTGTTTTATTAGCCACAGAGTATTCCTTTAAAATAACTCTCAGATGCATGTCTACATATATAGAAGGATATGAATGCTTATGGTAAGACTTGCCCTTTGGTTCGGGGGGTGGGGGGAGAGACAGGGTCTGCCTCCATCTGCTTACTGTACTTTTCATTTGAATATGGCAAAATTAAAATTAAGGGAAAATAATTACATTGTACAACAGGGCAGAGAAATAATAATGCTAAGTAGAATGTTGGTAAAAAGAACAGTCCTTAAGGAACTTGGAACATTGTCTCCTAATCAGGAGTGATGGAAGCATATCGTGTCTTTGGGAAATTCTAAAACAGATAAAAACTCGCAAGATAAATTTCACTTCTTGACATGTTTCCTTTTTTTTTTACCGATGTGCAAGCCCTTCCCGTAAAAATGGTTGAAATCATTCAGACTATTCTGAACCAATCCAAATCCAATCAGGTCCCCAACATGGTCCAATCCCACCCTCTCACATTCCCTTGTGAGTATCCAAACAATGGGTTGGATTCTATCATTAGACAAACTTAGACCCCATTAAAATTAATGGGACAATTAATGGGACATACGTCCTATTGGTTTCAGTGGAAACTAAGTGCAACTAACTTAGCCTGGGCCCAGCTCAATGTGTATATATGGCTTCCCCACTGACCAAAAGGTTGGTTCCAAGTGAACTGGAAGGCCATCTGCCTTTACATTTCCTGTTTTACCAAATTATACTGAATACTGGCGGATACCCAGATTTTTTTGAAGGAATGTGGGTGTTCATCTGAACTCTGCTCACAATACTCAGCTACCTTCCCCATGGACCTGCAGGAAACCGATTCCTCTTCTCATTTTCACTTGAAGAGAAATTAATGTGTAGCTTGCAATGGTTATCTTGTTTTACTGCTTTGCCTCCTGTACTTTTAAAACATCCAAGGCGTCAGACTGTACTAGAAAATTACCTTATTAGAGTCTTATGACAGCAAAGCCACTGAGGCCCATACACGGGAGCCGGAGTTATCTGTATTTTGTGTTAATTATGAAATCCATTTTTCTCTGATTTATTTCTGTCTTATGTATGGAGATATCGGTTTCCACTCTGCTCATACTTAAAACTCTCTCAGAATGAGCCTGATAAATCATGGAGATGGTTTCAATACAGGAAAGAGGAGCAAAATCTTTGAGGGTACACTAGGGAAATTCTAACCTTCAGCAGCACGAGAAGAGTAATAGATGACAGTAAGGGAGCCAAGGCTAAACCTTCTGTAATGAGCTGTAAACATTTGCTTTTAATTTACTTGTATAAGAATTTGTACTGGTTTTGTTTTTTCTTCCAGTGGTGTGTCCTGCTTTATTGCTTTCCACACATGCCTGTGCCCTTTGCAAACCAAATTATGGGATTGTTAAAAACTTAGGAAAAACCAAACGAATTCTCAAGGGATGTGAGAGTACAGACAGAAGTATTTTAGTTTGATTTTAAAATTAAGGATGTATAAAAATGCATTCCTCGTGTTCCTGGATTAACTTTTAACAAAGCTAAAAGTTACCCTCAGCTGCCCCCGTGCCTTCTATACTTGACTACTGGTGTTCGCTGATTTTGTACACAGTAGCTCTCATCTAGTTCCTCCCCTGTGTATGCAGGGCATCCAGCATGCCCACAGAGCTCATTCTTTTTGTGTCAGCTCCAGCTCCAGTGCAATGCCTAGTAGAATAAAACAGATGCATGATACTTCCCTTACATTGAAGGAAGAGAAGACGATACTTGAGTGGTCTTTAATAGATCCTTGAGCAGGTGGTTGCCAACCAGCTCTAAGCACTCTTGGATGAGACTGATTATCTGGATCCATTTCAGTCGGGCTTCAGGCCTGGTTTTGGAATGGAATCAGCCTTGGTCGCCCTGTATGATGACCTATGTCAGGAGACAGACAGGAGGAGTGTGACCCTGTTGATACTCCTGGATCTCTCCATGGCTTTTAATACCATTGACCATGGTATCCTTCTAGGGCGACGGTCTGAGCTGGGAAAAAGGGTACTGCATTGCAGTGGTTCCACCCCTACTTAGATGGCTGGCTCCAGAAGGCGGTTGCTCGGCCCTGTGGATTCTCCAGCACAGGATTCCGCAGGGATCAGTTTTGTCCTCCAATCTAGTCAACATCTACATGAAACCACTGAGTGGGTTCATCCACAGTTTTGGAGTAGAGCATGTACTAGCAAGTAGAGCATGCTGATGACATGCAGCTCTACTTCTCTTTTTCATTATTGCAGGAAATCATTATTTCCTGCAATAATTTCCCACCCCACCTCTGTCAGGTTCTCACGGACAGCTTCCAGGCTTCCTGCCTGCCAAGGCCAGACCAGCAGGTGGACAGGGAGTTGTGTGACTCCCCCTTGCTCTGCTCTGAGAATGCTGACAGAGATAAGCTCACACAGATTCTGACATTACGGAGGATGAATAGGCCCAAGCTCTTCCAGGCTACTTCTAATCATATTTTAGCTATAATCTACAAGGCCCAGTGCAGTGCTGAAGCTGGAACCTGACATCACCTTCATCAGGTGAGGTTTTAGATGTGCTGTGACAATGGACTAGATGTGTGCTAGTGAACTGAAGCTCAGTCCAGGCAAGACTGAGATGGTGCTGGTGGGTGGTTCTTCTGACTGGATGGAGGGTGCTCAACCTGTTATGGAGGGGGTTGCACTCCCCTTAAAGGAGCAGATTCATAGCTTGGGGGTTCTCCTGGAGCCATCTCTGTCATTTGAGGCTTAAATAGCCTCAGCGGCATGGAGTGCCTTTTACCAGGTTCAGCTGCTGGCCCAGCTACACCCCTATCTGGATAGGGATAACCTGGTTTTATTAATCTATGCTCTGGTAACTTCCAAGTAGATTACTACAATGCACTCTACATGGGGCTGCCTTTGAAGACTGTTCAGAAGCTGAAGCTTGTGCAAAATGCAGCAGTCAGATTAATAACTGGGACCAGAGGGTCTGAGTGTGTAACACCAATTCTGGCCTGCTTGCATTGGCTGCCTGATTCAAGGTGCTGGTTTTACCCTATAAAACTTTATATGGCTTGGGACCCACAATACCCGACAGAGCATCTCTCCCAACCTGAACATACCCAGAAACTACAATCAACATCTGAGGCCTTCCTCCGAGTGCCATCTGCAAGGAAGGCTCAGAAGGTGGCAACTCTCAGGGTTGGATCAGAGCCCAGAGAGCCCCAAAGCAGTTTTGATTCTGAGGAAGAGATAGAAAGCGCGGGAGAGGAACCCGTGCGCTGTTCAGAGGAACAACCAGGGGGAGAGCCCCTCCTGGTACACATTCCTGAGCGTGATAGTGACCCTGGCAGGGAGAGGGAGGAGCAACAGCAGTTTCTGGATGCTAGGCGCTGGCGCAGCATCAAGCAGGAGATGGTGGGCGCTGAGAGGAGGCACTTAGCCCGCTTGGCGCGACGGCAACAGTGCCCCGATGTCCCATGGGAAAGGGGTGGACTCTCTCCTCCTAGCTCATAAGTACAGAGGTTTCCTGTGTCCCCCTCCAAACAGAGATCAACTGATTCCTAAGGTTAGAACCCCCGAGTAGGCATCTCTTAAGTCTCACTCGTAGGATCAAGCAGTTAGCATCTGTAACCGTCATTAGATTGAATGGGAATAAAGCCTTGGAAAAGAGCCCTATTGTCTGTGTGTTGATTCTGGCTACCTGAGGATTTCAGAAGGCAGCAGGGGCAACCTCCTTGACAGCAACAAGGGAGAGGGTGTTTTCAGTGGTGGCCCCCTGATTATGGAATGATCTCCCCACTAAGGCTCGCCTGGCACCAACACTATCATCTTTTTGGTGCCAGGTTAAGAGCTTTCCTCTACTCCCGGGCATTTAATGGCATACGATGGAGCATCTATGTCACCTGTCTTAACATGGAAATCCTGGTGTCATTGTACGACATGGAATTTTTCTATGATATATGGTAGAATAGAGCATTGACTGATAGTATGTTTACAGCACACTCCTATGCATGTCTACTTAGCCACAAGCCCCATGGACTTCCATGGGACTTACTCCCATACAAGATTACAAAAGGAAATCCACAGTAAATCCTATACATGCTTCCTCACTGAATTCAATTGGACTTATGCCCAGGTAAATTTTAGGATTTCCCTGAAATCTGGCAGGCATGATCCAGTTGGGGCAACTATCCCTGCAACATACATTCAATCCTTCCCAGAAATAAGGTTAGAGCTATTCTTGAATTTTCTATGATAGTCAATGGGAAACACAAACCCCCAAATTTCTGAACCTTGATTCAGGTTCAGTACCAAGTTGAAGCAGACTACCTTTGACTTGGCCCAAGCAAAAGAGGGCTGTTTTCTAAAGCACTAAATCAAGGTCCGAGTCAAAGTGGTGGTGGTGTCAGTGCACATCTCTAGCATATAGTATTGCAACTTTAGTGATATGTAAACCCATTCTCTCCCCACCTCCCCACGCAAATCTGGTCTAATCAAAATTTCCCATGAAATTGCTCAGGGGCACCACCCAAGGAGGAACTTCCCATTTCTGCTAAAAAATGTTGCTTCGGGTGAAATTCGGCAAGCGATTCTTTGTTTTCTCAAATCTAGCCATTGCATGGAGAGTTTCCTACATCCAGTGTGGGTAAGAAGCAAGTAACACTCACAGCACAGTGTGACTAACAACCTGAATTCATATTTTTTATAGATCCCAGCTAGTGATGTGCAGAACAGCCCCCCCCCCCCGCGCAAATTTCAGTAGTGTTACCTAAACTCTTTTTGCATCCTGAAGAATTCCTCAGACATTTTGCTGGAATATGAATCTCCACATTTGCCCTGTACATTTGCTCTAGTGGAAATTTGGTAGCAAACATAGAACCTATGTGTCTCACTTCTTTCCCTCCATCACACAGCAATAGCTTGTATATGGCACTACTGCACATAATGATACATTCTTCACCAGTACATAAATGGTATATAAATATTTTTAAATAAATAAATATTGAATAGGTAATGAGACTACTCAAGAGTAATCTCTTGAAGAGACTCCAGTAAAAGAGCATCATCAGTGAAATCAGAATACTTCCAGGCAGCTGCAACCCCCCCCCCCTTTTTTTTGTACAACTGAGACATAGTTTTATATGCTAGGATGACAAGCTAAGAGTTTAGGATTACTATCCCAACATAAAACAAGGCAATATCTGAATTACCTCATTTAGATGTGAAAACAAATCTCTCGTGCTGAAAAATATTAAACATCTGCCAGATGAGATTTGTGCTGCCCAGAGTCTGTCATTTATTGCATGTGTTACCTGGCCATTCAAACTGATTTGAGACATAAAAGCCTGCTGCAATAAGCAGATCATTAAGTCTTTGTGTCCACATGGGAGCGATTATTTAAAGAAAGCAACACACATGAGAAGATTGAAGAGTCTGCCTCTTTTCAAAGCAATGTGCACTAGGTATCTGCAGAAATAGAGAGAAACAGTAGTTTTTAAGACTGCAGTCCTATGCCCACATAAACACTCACCATTTAGATACTTCTAGTGCTAAAGTAGCACTGTCCTTTAGACTGCAATCCTACACACACATACTTGGGCCTGGAGCAAGGACTCAACATCCTAATAAACATGCATAGGACTGTACAGTACAAGAATAGTGGTGATATGGTAGAGGCATAGTTTCTCATGGTGCATACACTCATTTATTTTGCTTCAGTGTCACCTCTGGTCAAACAGTTTTGTAAAACCTGAGAACAAAGATGATAATGGTATGAATATGCATACCACCTATAACTCTCTGAAGAAAAGATTATTTGTCACTAGCCTAGGTATATGGGTTGTAATCGGCTTTGGCTATTGGGCAGTATAGACATGAAATAAATAAAATAAACGCAGTGCATAAGCACGTGGGCTTTCAAGACCTATTGATTTCAATGGGTCTGTGATGAAACAGCATGGGTATCCCACCTCTGTTCCCTTTTAACCCCCTTGAGGCTTGGATCTGTGGAATATCCTGCCACCGTTTTTAATAAAATTCACAACAGATGAACTTTAGGGAATGCTGTCTAAGCTATAAACCCCTGCAACCCAAATAAACCTTCTGTACCTGACAGAAACTCAGCGGTCTGATTTGCATGACACGACAGCCCACCGTTGCTTAATTTAGCCGGGGGTGGGGGCTGTTGCATTGTGCCAGACACCCATGGGTGCCCAGCTTACTGTGGCTTGTTGTGTCATGGGAACCTGGGCAGCATGGTTTTTTGGGCTGCTGCCCACTCCAGCAAGCCATGCCACCTGGCTTCGTATGACATGGCAACCCACACCAGCGAGGGTAATTATGCAAATCCTGCCGAGACACGTGGCAGTGCTTATTTCCCTCATGCAAATCTGGTCAGTAGTTTGGTGCCTAGGACATAGGATTGACACTACTGCTGGAGACAAGCTTATAAAATGAACAAAATTAAGACGTTTATTAAGTGAATCATTTACATGAGGGAATAAAGTGTCCGTGTAATAGGTTGACATTTCTTAAATGTACCTGGGCTCAATATACCTGGATACAGTTCCTAGTATGTAAGAGTTTTCCCAAACTAAATTATCTCTCAATAGCTTTCCCCTCAGACCAGATTTCCCTAGCCTTCACCTAGCCAATCCCCATCCCTCACAACCAGGAATTGATGGCGTACAGCAGTCTTCCCCTGTCTTAAGCTTTTCCTGCTGCTCCTGGCTTCTAGATTGAGATGTCTCAAGAACTGCAAACCCTGTTGTCTTGAGGTCCTCTCCCAGAAGGGAAGACTTGCTCCTTTCTCAGCTCTGAGCTCTATTGAAAGCTTGAAGCCCCCCTTTCATAGCAACCATAATCAAGTCAGCCACAACTATCTGATGCCAACACACAGTGGCAAAGCCAGGCTTCTGGTGTACTCACTTACTTTACAACCTTTCTCAGAGGTCACTCACAGAATACAAACACTCACAGGGATGACAGTTATTCTTGATTTAATTAACAAAGTATAGGAAGTTTTGATCGTGCATCTACAACTTGCTTGTATCTACAACAGAACCAAAATGTTCTAGCTGTTCTGCTTGAAAGTGCTGGGAGCCAGGATATAACCACTGTACATAAAAATCAACTTGTTTAAAATATTTCGTTACCAATAGCACATATTTCTAAAACGTTGTGCTTAATAATTGACAATCTCCACAGGTGTAGATATTAAAATAGTTTACTGAAGGGGAAACATTGAAGCTTCTCAAACATTGAAGTTTGAGAAGAGAAGACTGAGGGGAGATATGATAGCACTCTTCAAGTACTTGAAAGGTTGTCACAGAGAAGAAGGCCAGGATCTCTTCTTGATCATCCCAGAGTGCAGGACACGGAATAATGGGCTCAAGTTACAGGAAGCCAGATTCCGGCTCAACATCAGGAAAAACTTCCTGAGTTTCAGAGCAATATGACAATGGAACCAATTACCTGGGGAGGTGGTAGGCTCTCCCACATTGGAGGCCTTCAAGACGAGGTTGGACAGCCATTTGTCAGGGATGCTCTGACTTGGATTCCTGCATTGAGCAGGGGGTTGGACTCGATGGCCTTGAAGGCCCCTTCCAACCCTACTATTCTATGATTCTATGAAGTCTCCACAATGGCACATTACAAAGAGACAAAATGGTAAATATTTGTTGCCCTTTCCCTCCTGAATCTCAACTTTCTGCTTTTGAAAGGTGTGGTGAAC
Source organism: Heloderma suspectum (assembly GCF_057233095.1). Taxonomy (NCBI): domain Eukaryota; kingdom Metazoa; phylum Chordata; class Lepidosauria; order Squamata; family Helodermatidae; genus Heloderma; species Heloderma suspectum. The sequence continues at coordinate 107,492,764 of NC_139464.1, forward strand.
TTTTCAACTTGACTCCCTTTACAGCACATAAGCAGGTTACAGTTAGTCAAAAACCTGGACAGACTTGGCTATTACACAATTGGGTCACAAGAAGGAGAACTGAATATTAATAGCACAGTAAATAAAACCATAATCTTTCTGATTGCATTCTCTTCTACAACGTTTACATCATTCTGTTGAACCACCTTTATGTCTTTAAGCACCCTGTTTTTGGAAGCATCCCTCTTATCTTTTGAACACCATCTCCTTTGGCTATTTCAGAAGTTAAAATAAAACTTCTAGCTTGCATCTATTTCAGATAGCCATATGACTTCAATTATCATAGCAGAGTTCTATGCATCTTTAATATTTTTATCCTCATATCATCTCCAGGAAAAAATATTATTCCCATTTAGAAAGGAAGGACTAGAAGCTTTATCCAGAAATATGCATGTATAAAGCCTAGTGGAGTGGGGCGATGGGCCCAGCTACATAGCTAACACATTATACATGTTTACTCAGACATAAGCCCCATTATGTTCAATGGAGCTTACTCCCAGGTAACTGTGTATTGGATCTCAGAATACAACAGCTATGAGCCTCCTTGGTTCCAGCCTCACCTTGGCCATGAACTTATTGGATGGCCTTAGTGAAGCCACTCTCTTTCAACTTCTTTAAAAAATTCTCAGTCTTCTACAATATGGAGATAATTACTGGCTCTCCCTGAAAAGCTGTTGTAAGGGTTACTGAGATAATATATGTAAACAGTTCTATAACTTGGAAAAGCATTACGCACATGCACAGACACACACACACACACGCACGCATGCACACACGACAAATATGAGACTGTCCTCCCTGCATGTGCAAGGACTTTTGTTTTTAAATGTGGGGAAGCATTCAAACACTCTAGAGCAATAAGACAATGGAACCAATTACCTATGGAGGTAATGGGCTCTCCCACGCTGGAGGCATTCAAGATGAGGCTGGACAGATCTGGGATGCTCAAGGATGCTCTGACTTGGATTCCTGCATATTCTATGATTCTATGACTCTACGTGCATTTGGCAGCAGCATAGTCCAGAAAGTGCCATTTCTTATCATTTATGCAGGTAACCATCACAACATCCTACTACATAGGCATTCATAGGTTCCTCATTCTTAGAAGCAAGTATTTCCACTTGTTATCTGACACCTGTTACTTTAATCAGGACAAAATGTGCCATGTACTTATATTGTCCTGAATTATACATATTTGGAACGAGACAAGATGCTTGGAGTAAATATGTGTGTCGACAGCTACTCTAATGCAAAACAGGATTGGTTTATTCTTTTTAAGTCATCTTAGAGCTGGATCCAAGTATGAAAAGCTTATTGACTCAAATAGATCAGCCCCTGAATCCATGCCATATATACAAACCCCATGATTCAGAGCCTTGCATACATAACGTTTCCTATGGGAGGAAGAGATCTGTAAACATATGGGTATTCTCCGCAAGAGGAAAGCCCTGCACCATCTCCCTTGGATCTCAACCAAAGTGTATCGTTACAGTGACACTAATTTTAGTGTTTTTCAGTGTCTGTATTCGTCTTAAAATGTTTTAATGTTATTTATGTAGTTTTTTAAAAACCCATTTTATATTGTGTATATAAATATCGATATATAAAAAATCCTTGCAAATAGGATGAAAGTGAAAATGCTCATTTTTACACCAAACTGGCATTGAAACCACATTTTGGATTTTCACACAAAAGTAGCAAACACATACATATTCATGGCTGCTTAGCACATTCCAAGTTCATGTACTTGGGAAAATGTAGTGTTTTCAATATTCAGATAGTTGAACAGATTGCAGCTTATGTATATGTCTTTTCATGACATAAGGCACCCACACAGGGAAAAATGCTTCCCTGGGTAATTTGCATTGTTATGTCCCATTATAGATTTTATTATTTGGATTTCAGTCTGGTTTCCATTTTTTTCCCTTGAGCTTGTTATTGCTTTAAATGAGGTCGACTCCATTTGGCATACTTCCATTACTATCTGAAATTAGCAACACCTTTGAGCCTAACCGCGTAGTCTGCAATTTAAGCTCCACAGTCAGGTAGCTTAAATCCCACTGTCTTCAATACATAGCAATGGCACCCTGCCTGTGGTACTCCCTCCCCACGGAGGCTCACTTGGTGCCCCTGTTGTTATCTTTTCGGCAACATTTTTATTGTCCCAGGTCTTTAAAGCATTTAAACTATTTTGGAGAACTTGCTTTTTCCCTCCTGTTTTTCCCTATTATTTTATTGTTGTGTTTGGTCTTTTAAAAATGGTAACATTTCATGAAATGCCATGGAATCCCTGGTGAAAGGCAATATAAAAACCCTGGAAAATAATACCAGGGCAATTGACGGGCACATCCATTAATCAGGGCTCAGAACAAAATTTTAATCTTGCCCTGAAACCCGAACTCTTCCCTTGCCTCCCAAGAGGAGAAATAATGTATTCCGAGATAAACATTATTAAAATGTTGTGTAAAATTTATAAATGAGTGTGTTATGCATTTTAGCATTGCCGTGATTATAAGTGGTTAACTGCAAGAGATGTAAATGTTATTTGTGACTGAGGTCTAACTATTTGTATATGAGGCCTACCATTGGCAGCCTGCCAAGTGCCAGTAAAGCTCTTGCTGCTGTGTTATGAAGGAAGCAGTTAGGAACTCTAGCAGCTTTACAGCCAGACCAGGTGTTTATATACTCGACAGAGAATTTTTCAAAGAGCAGGTTGTGACAGGCCAGTTAACCACCCTTAGCTCATAAATACAGGCCAATGGGCTAGCAGCTAAGGAGGTGTTAAAAGGTCATTTGTGAGAAGGTTTTGACTAGAACGAGGGTGGGCAATGTGCAGCCCATGAGCCACATGCAGCCCCCACAGCCCACAGTGTGGCCGCTCCTACCCCATGAAATTCAGGAGTATCCCCCCAAGTCTGTGTGTGTATGCGCGCGTGCGTATAACAAAATGGTGTTTGGAGATGCTATGTAGAGCCAAAAGGACTAAAATTAGCTTGCTCGCAAGCTAATGTCGACCCTTTTGGGGATGCATACCTGTTACAGAGTCCCCAAAGGGTCAAAATTAGCTTGCAATCAAACTAATTTTGATGCTTTGGGCGCTCTGGGTGCCATTTTGTTTGTAATTCTTTGCTCATTCCCCCTCTTGTTTTCAACATTAGGTAGAAATGTTGGTTGGAATACTTGTAAATAATGTAAAGACGATAGCATGTACTGCCTTACATTGTTTAAATTTAAGGGGGGGGGGAACTGAAAACTGTTGATATACTAATTAATTTAAGCAACCCAAAGAAATGTGCATGATATCCTGACAACCACTCATCTATTTCAACAAAGTTCAACTCTCTTCTACTAAGATTGCTGGGGCACCTTTAGTTTAGCTGTCGCTATATATTAGCTCCATTTCACCCTGAGACACGTATATGTATTTCAGTGACATAAATGTATGCTAGGGATAATCGCCTGCAAAACGTTAATTACAACTTTGAGACTGCAAAGCTTGCCTAATGCTATGTTTGCAATAGGTAGAGACCCCTTTTGCTGTCAGAATTTACCCCAGCCAATGCAATATTTTAACACGGCTTCAAGATTTATTTTTAGTGAATGATATAGATGCTGTAAGCTCATCTAAATTTTTTTATTATCTTCCCCAGTTTAAAACAGTGCAATGGAGAAGAGAAATACTTGTCTGAATTAAAACCAGCTTCTCTTCACAAGGCAAATACAGCTTTGCGCTGTCAGACAATGAAATCAAACTTTTTGGAAGAGAGATTCAAAAAAATTCCCAGAGAAACGTGCCTGTGCATTTGCGGCAGCCAACAGGTAGAGGACCCCATACATTATGTGTTGTATTGTAAGTTGTATGATGCACTCAAAGATCCCTACGCTCAGTGATATGGATAAGATGAATCACCTATTGTCCAGCCCAGAGAGGTTTATAATGTTTAATATGGCTAAATTTGCAGTGAAGGGTGCCCAGCTTAGACAAGCTTATCTGGCCTGCTTTGAAACTTAAGATTTGGTATGTTTTACTCTCTGTATATGATAGGCTCTATTTTATGTATGTTTACATTTGCAATAGGCATACCTTCATTTTTACTAATGAACTTATGAAACAACATTTTCCACATCAAAATAAAGCAATGGAAGAATGCTAGTAAAAATTTCCATTTTAGAAAATTGTCCACATCACAGCACTGACTGCCTTCCACATCTCCTGCTGCTGCTTCGTGAACCAGGGACTGGGCCCCTCCTCCCCTAAAAGAGGACATTCCAATGTGAGCAGGAGAGGAAGAATAAGTAAAGTTTCTCCATCACCATCTCTTCAAATAGGCTTTTAAAACAATTTTAATGATATAAAGCCTCCCTCCCTATCCCTTGTGTGTCATGTCTTACATTTAAATTGCAAGCCTGAGGGCAGGGACTGTCATTTTAGTTACCTTTTCTGGGAACCTTTTTGGCTAAAGTGCTGGGTATAAATCTGTAAAATAATATCTAACCGATAGATACTATTTAACCAATTGAACATCCTAATATGTTGATATGTTTAAATAAAATAACGTATCTGTTTTAACTTTTAAATACATCTCCTTGTCTGTTTATCCCATGTATAGAGCCTAAAACCTTGCTACTGAATGTATGTCAAAGGGATAAGGTTTTTGTAGGAATGTAAATAGTTGCAACAGGAATGAAGGATTAAGGAAATAAGGTACAATTTTTATAAGTGATGTTTTGGTGGCACTAGGTGGGATTAGAAGAAAACCAATACAGTCTTCCACATCTGGTTGTCAGAGCAGTGGGATAATAAAAAGGTAAATATGCCATCTTCTGCAGGTTTGGGTAAACCAAAAGTGTGCTCCGTTTAAACTTAGGGCAAAAGATAGTTGGATTAAATAAGGAAGGGACAGAGAATCCGTAAGAGGAGGAGGAAGAGGCAGGGAGAACATGTGAGCCTGTAGTGTATTTGAGACCATGAAGAAAAACCGGGACTAGTACATCTGAAGTGACGCAATGGCTCAACTTAGACATAACACGAAACAATGGTTATGAAAGCTTAACCGTGGTTTAGTGTGATATCTGAATTTACAAAATATAGATTGTAGTTAGCCAACCTATCAGAATCATGCTTTGAAGTTGTTTTCAAACCACTTGCAAGAAAAACCAGAGATTTGGCTTTTGCTCAGCTTTCAGAGACCTACAGAATGAAGTGCTAAGCAGACAAAAAAATGAAAGCAGACAAGTAGCTCTAAACCATGGTTTCCTGGTACATTTGGAATCTTAAAACTATTTGCTTGTTTTCTTTCTATGCTATGGTTAGCATAAACCATTGTCTGGACTGATGTCTGAGCCAAAGAGTACTTGATAAGCCCATAGGCTACTTAAGGAGTTGACCATTAATAATTAATATGCCATTAATACTGGGTTTGCAAGAAATGCTTTTTCAAGCTGGTATTTTTTGTTAACATCATGACATCCCTCTGTATAAAAAGAAATCAGCTAATTATATTTGCTTTGACTACTGGAAGCATGTGCATTCAATATTATTACACAATATTAAATGTATTCAATTAGAATTAATTTAATGGTCTTGGATTCTACAGATCAAATACACCCAGTAGGCTTTCAGAATTTCAGAAAATTATGACTTCTGACAGACAAGCTTATCAGCCAGGGTCAGATTTATGCCTGTGGACATACAATTTAGGAGAGTTAAGTAAGTGCACTAGGGTCATGCATTACTGAATGTGATAAAACTGAAATATAAATGGTTTTAAAGAGCAGTAAAACACAACTTATATAATAGTCATACAAGTTAGTATCAATCTACATTCTAAACTATAACAATATTCATAAGATAGCAGGAGTACAGAGGATATAATAAAAATAAATATGCAGCAATGGCATACAGATTACTACAGTGGAAATATTTTGCTCCCTATACTAACACACACTTTAACAGTAAGCCCCATAAGTACAATTATACAGTCTCTAGGGCACTGTCATGAAATCTAAAGGTTGATTCTGGAGTTAGCCTAATGAGAAACCTGAGACTGTGTGTGCTCAAGCCCCAGACTTGCCCCTCTAAGATCAGAGCAGCTCAGCCAATGGCAGAGAGCATTTGCCTGCCTCATCCTCATGTGACAATAAAACAACTCATCCAATCACTGCCACAGAAGGGGGAAACGTAGTGAAAATCAGGTCCTTTGGCCCATACAGTGCAACTACTGGGATGTCCAGGACAGGAATATATAATACTAGGAGCCTGTTCAAGAGAGCCATTCTTCCTACACAGTGCACTTCAGCATCTGAAAGCAGGGAACCTAGGTTTGACAATACACACTCAAGGTCTGGCTACCTGTTACTCCAACTTGACCTTAAGAACACAAGAAGATCCATGCTGGATCAGACCAAGGGTCTATCTAGTCCAGCATTCTGTTTCCACAGTGGCCAACCAGATACCTATGGGAAGTCCACAGGTAGGACATGAGTGTAATTGCATTCTCCTACTTATGTTCCCCAGCAACTGGCATTCTGTATTTCTCGAATACAGAAAGAAAAACACACACACACACACACACACACATCATGGCTAGTAGCAATTGATAGCATGTTATAGTGTTTGTTGTTCAGTCGTTCAGTCATGTCCGACTCTTCGTGACCCCATGGACCATAGCACGCCAGGCCTTCCTGTCCTACGCTCTCTCCCGGAGTGTGCTCAAGTCCACATTCATTGCATCGGTGATGCTATCTAGCCATCTCATCCTCTGCCGTCCCCTTCTCCTTTTGCCTTCAGTCTTTCCCAGCATCAGGGTCTTTTTCAGAGAGTTTTCTCTTCGCATTAGGTGGCCAAAATATTTCAGCTTCAGCTTCAGTATCTGTCCTTCCAATGAGCAGTCAGGGTTGATTTCCTTTAGGATGGACTGATTTGACCTCCTTGCAGTCCAGGGGACTCGTAAGAGTCTTCTCCAGCACCACAGTTCGAAAGCATCAATTCTTCGGTGCTCAGCCTTCCTTATAGTCCAGCTCTCACAGCCATATGTTGCTACTGGGAAAACCATAGCTTTGATTATACGAACCTTTGTCAGCAAGGTGATGTCTCTGCTTCTTACTATGCTGTCTAGGTATGCCATAGCTTTCCTCCCAAGGAGCAAGCATCTTTTAATTTCATGGCTACAGTCACCGTCTGCGGTGATCTTGGAGCCCAAGAAAGTAAAATCTGTCATTGCTTCCATTTCTTCCCCTTCTATATGCCAGGAAGTGATGGGGCCAGATGCCATAATCTTAGTTTTTTTAATGTTGAGTTTCAAACCAGCTTTTGCACTCTCCACTTTCACCCTCAACAAGAGGCTCTTTAGATCCTCTTCGCTTTCTGCCATTAGGGTGGTATCGTCTGTGTATCTGAGGTTGTTGATAATTCTCCTGGCAATCTTAATTCTGACCTGTGATTCATCCAACCCGGCGTTTCTCATGATGTACTCTGCATATAAATGAAATAAGCAGGGTGACAATATGCAGCCTTGTCATACTCCTTTCCCAATTCTGAACCAATCGGTTGTTCCATGTCCGGTTCTTACTGTTGCATCTTGACCCTCGTACAGGTTTCTCAGGAGACAGGTAAGGTGGTCTGGTACTCCCATCTCTTTAAGAATTTCCCAGAGTTTGTTGTGATCCACACAATCAAAGGCTTTAGCGTAGTCAATGAAGCAGAAATATACATTTTTCTGGAATTCTCTTGCTTTCTCTATGATCCAGCGAATGTTGGCGATTTGATCTCTAGTTCCTCTGCCTCTTCGAAACCCAGCTTGTCCTTCCGGTAGTTCTCGGTTCACATACTGTTGAAGCCTAGGTTGTAGGATTTGGAGCATCACCTTGCTGGCATGTGAAATGAGTGCAATTGTACGGTAGTTTGAACACTCTTTGGCATTGCCCTTCTTTGGAATTGGAATGTAAACTGACCTTTTCCAGTCTTGTGGCCATTGCTGAGTGTTCCAAATTTGTTGGCATATTGAGTGCAGCACTCTAACAGCATCATCTTTTAGGATCTTAAATAGCTCAGCTGGAATACTGTCATCTTCGCTAGCTTTGTTGTTAGTCTTCCTAAGGCTCACTTGACTTCACTCTCTAGGATGTCCGGCTCACCAGTAACCAAATCCAGCACACATGGATGGATACACATGACAGCCTCATCATAAGCTGGAGAGACTAGCAGTCAGTATATAGACTAGGTTTTTCCTGTCCCTGTCAATGTCATGCACTGAAATGGTCACAGAAGTAGGCCCTGAGAGGAAGAAACCCGACCTGAAGACCAACAGGGTAGAAAGACATTTATTAAAATCATAGAATCACAGAATAGTAGGGTTGGAAGGGGCCTATAAGACCATCGAGTCCAACCTCTGTTGGGATCTCAAATACACAGGGATCTTGCCCTATGTATTTGAGACAGATACCTGCAGAACATCTGCCCCACATCATGACCATTTCCAGCTGGTACCCAAGGATTCCGTTGCTTTGAAAGGCAGCATGACACAGTCAAGAATAATGGTGATGTACTATGTGTCAGGTGATCCAGGTTTGCAGTGGCGCTGGTGAGACTGGGGAGATGCTGCATGGGAGGCAGCAAAATATAAGGTGGTGCCCAGTGGGATCCACACTACTGACAAGAACACAGAGCGGAATAAAAATGAATGGGCTATGAACACTGCCTCTTCAGTATTATTATGGTTCCTTAATCCTCACACTGGCTAATTATTTCAAACTAATGTGTAAACTTCAGCCTTCCTCACCTCTCCAGCTGCTGGTTATGTGCACCTCCCCTGGCTGCTCTCTCCTTTTTCCAGCTTGGCTTCCCTGTCAGCTACTGTCTCTGGACTCTTTTCTTCCTCCCTTTTATAAACTGCCTTTTCTACATGCTCCCTGCTTACTTTGATCGGCTGCTTTCTCAGGCCATTAGCTACGCTTTTCCTACACCTTTCCACCACAACTTCCCTAGATCCTTCCCCAATCCCTTTCTCCCTAGGATCAGAGAAACTCAGTCAACGACAGAGAGCCTTTGCTGACTTTGTCATCCTATGACACTAGGCAGGTTTGCACATCATGCTAAAAACCCTACAAATATGCCACGGTAAGTTGTTTGTTTGCTGAACAACCCATTGTGCACCCAACAGACAATCGGGCTTGCTGTGGCTTGTTCTTACCCTCCTTCCCCCTCAGTCCTCCAGCTGGCTCCAGCACGTATCATAGGCACCTTTGAGGTAGAACCTGTGTTGTCTTCTCAACCTGGCCCCCTCCCTGCTCCAATCACTATCCCTTTTTGTTTGCTACATTAAAAAAACAAACTCGTCAGTGCTTCAGGAATATGCAAATGTGTTTGTATCCCCGCCCCCTGGTTCTTTTGTAAGTGCGCAAGAGTGCATTTTTGCCCGTCTGGTATGTGTAGCCTTGCCTTGTCAATGTCTTTGTATGTTGCAGCTGCCAAAGGGAGCACCAAAGGAAATTGACAAGACGAGGCGGCATTTAGGCTGATTTGCGCACAGTTTTGAAGGACGGGGGGGGCAGGGGGAATACTAGTAAGAGAAAGGAGGGACCTAGTAGTGCAGTTCAGAAGCATGGAAAATGGGGGGAAAAGATGAATGGAGTAAGTGCACCAAAAGCGGGGGCAATATCTCCCACTTGGCAGTGTAATCCTCTCAGTTTTAAGTGCTCAAATAATACTTTTCAGTATCCTCCATCTTTTCAACACTTCCCCTAGCTTCCAGCAAGTCCAGAAATGAGTTATTAACTCCCCCCCTTTTTGCAGTTCCTTTTCAGATCAGTTACTGCAGCTGTGCAAATTTCCCCTCCATGTAGACCTTAAATCTGAGTAAATTTTCCCTCCGTGTACTTCCCAACCATTAAATTTGCACAAATATGTCTGACAGGTTTTTTTTAAACCCTTCGAGGATGGCTGAATAGGAGGGAGCAAACAGGACTAACATCTGCCCCCTCACAATGGGGCCCCATTTACTCCATCTAATGCAGCCACCTTCTCATGTTTTTGGCTTGTAGTAGAGGTCGTGGCATGGGTAAGAAGCCACCTGTGTCATGCACCATGCTGGGTTCAGACAACATGGCAACCTGTGCTGCACCGTGGGTAATTATGCAAATCGTAGCACACATGGGGGTGAGAGGAGAAGCCACAATGGCTTCTTTGACCCCTGAGATCGTCCGAACACCCCCATAATGTCAGTTTAGCCAGTCGTTACTAGAGGCTTCACTGCCTCCCCCCCGCCCCCTGAATCCCTTAGTGTATTACAATATGGACTGGAAGGAAGTCAAATAAATTAACAATTCAAGTTCATGATTCATATATTTCCTATAATTATTGCTTAGTAGTATTGAATGGGATTATTCGTGCTGGCAAACACTCCGCCATGGTAAACTATTCAGACTTCAAGCTAAGAACAAATGAACAAAAAACATAAATTGCAGATTGTACTCAGTATGAAGAGAAAAGGAAGAGAATGAGAGCAATATACAAGTGATTCATACATTTTTGAAGCGTATGCATGGGGATGTCGATGCTCATAGACTAGATGAATGAGATGTACTTTTCCTGAGGCTGGTCTAGTAAGCAAAATTTCATTTAAGGAAACAAAATTGTTGACAGTAAGTTATTTTCCTGCACAAGAAGCAGAGGAAAGAATGGTTCCCTGGAAGAAAAAGAAATAATTCAAAGAAATGGAATGACTCACTGCCTGGATTAGATTAACAAGGGGTTGGTCAAGGTAAGATTGATGCATTAGGACAAACTAGCTAAAATTAAATATGTATGCTATTTGTAGGATGCAATGGGGAGACCTAAACTGGCATTTACTATTTATAATGATATTCCCCTGCACAATTTCACTGTTCACTTTCTTTGTATTGAAAACAGTAACCAGACGTTTGTGTGAGCCTTATTTCCAAACAGGAAACCATGATGTGAACATGAGAGCCTTATTTCCAAACAGGAAACCATGATGTGAACTGCAGATGTTTGCTTCCAGGCAACATCATATCCAGAGAACACCAGAGGCCTTGATTTAAAAACAGGAAGCAAGGTCTAAGCCTCTTTGCTGCAGATAAGAGGGTAAATGCCTGCTAAAGGCTCTGGAATTATGGAAGATCTTTAAGGAGTTCTGTACTTGGTGGGCTATTTAATGTTCTCTTCTGTGCTGTGTACAAAATATTTACTAGTGTATGGGACCAGAAATGTGGCAGCTAGTAAATAGGAAAACAAAGGTTTACACAACCGACTTGAATTAATTTAACTGTCATTTCCTCTCCCCAGGGAAACCTGGGAACTGTAGTTCTGTGAGAGGAGCTCAAGCTCTCTAAGAAATTCTCAGGGCCAAAACAGATTAGTTTAAATCCATATCTAGCAGTTACATCTCCTCACCACCATTTTTACTCTACAGCAACCCCCCGCCCCCTGAAGGATAGGAGGATTTTTAAGATCTGGGTTGGAAGCCCTGTACCTGCTCTAGACTAAATAAAAAGATGTAGCTTCCAGATAAGGATTTAAAGTAATGTCTGATTTGGCCCTCGGAAAACTATGGTTACAAGGATTCTTTTTATGGAGAAGTCATGACACATTTACTGGTATAAAACCAATATAGGGTATCCCTTTGAAGGTGCCTCATGGTACAGTATGATCTTTTAGGCCAGGGGTGAGCAACCAGTTTTAGGTGGGAGAATGAGCCATCCCTCTCCATGCCCTCCACAGATCAGATGATGGCAGCATGCCTGCTGATATTGCCTTTCTCTGTGCTGAGAGAGGCATAGAGTTCTGTGCCTTTCTCAGTATGGAGAAAGGGACTTGATTAGCCAAGCTCCACCCCCTGGAGGAATCCAAGGAGGCACCGTGGGCTGGATGGGGAACATCTGCAGGCAAGAGGTTTCTCTCCCATGTTTTAGGCCTTTGCACAAAAATAACGTCAGAGTTCCTCGGTCCTCCTACGGTCAGTGCCTTTCCCTTTCAACCCTCAACTGTACCACAACGCTGCACCAACAATATTTAACAGCAGGATTTGGCAAATATATAAATGGAAGATGGGCAAAGGAGCTGAATGCCTCTTCCCCACTTATCTAGCACATCAATCCATTTTAGCTGTGACAGCACAAACTCTACTTATGCTGACGTTGCTGAAATGTTACTGTCACATTGGCTGCTTATAATTTCCTTAGCATTTTTGATTTGCAAAGTGTTTCACAACCTTTATCTCATAAAATGTATGTGTATGCGTTTACTATACATTAAAAGCTGAAGCAAAGAAATGGCGCCTTCTGCTACGCAACCTGTAGCTTATTTGGAATTAAATTTCACTCTCCTAAATCCAAGTAGGACAGTCATCCAGTCATGGCACCATGTCAGCTATACGCAGAAACAATTGCAATATACTCCTGTCACCAGCAGGACAAAATAAAGCAGTTTAAAATGTTCAGATGCTTCGATGTGTGAACATGATCAGTTCACAAAAGAATAGCTAAGCAGGTGTAAAAACAAGATTTGGGGGTGGGGTGGGTAGGGGAAAGCACATATTCAAAGCAAACATAGTTAATTGAGAATCTTTGGGTAGTCTTGTGCAATGTCACTGTTTTAAAGAGGCTGCTCAATTAAAATGCCAATTAGTGCTAGCAGAAATCATACATGAAATGAAGACAATTCCACTAGCATCACTCACTCACAAGTTCTGTGAGGACTGTAGATGTAGATCAGTGGAAAGAAGAAGGAGTCTACAGACATGATCTCCAAGGAGGACACTGCTATCCTGGTAGAGGAAAATTAACAAGAAAAACGCACAGAACTTGGTTCACGTTAGGAGGTTTGTCTAACAAGGAAGGATGCATACAGCTCTGTGACCCTGAGCTGATGACCAAAATACCCGTGCAAACATGTTGTCTGTCTGGGCCTTTCCTAGAAACTACACAATCTCCTTAAGGAAGCTTGCCTCCCACTTTGAAACCACAGCCTAAGTAGTCTGCTTACTTGCTTAATCTATACCCCAGAGCTAAGGGCTGTCCCCCACTATATCTATCTATATATAGTGTTAGCCCTGATTTTTCCTCCATCTTTATATGAATTTACAAATAGCATACAAGGGGGTTAATAGATGAATGAGACAAAAGGGGGGAAAAGATGGCTTAGATATTTCTAATTTCCTCCGTGGTTTTTATCCCCAAGTAATGTTTTCTTCTGCTTGTTTTTCTCTTCTGCCAAAAACACACACATCCAGATTAGTGTTGTGACTCCAATTGATCTAGCTTCTCAGAACATGCCCAGACAACAGGAAAATGGTTTCTCAGGCAACAGCAATTATGTGAAATCTGTTTGTACCCTCCCTCCTTCCTCTTTCTCTTCGCTTTTAGCTGTTCACAGATATGCAACAATGAGGCACTGGACCTCTACCATGTAATTAAAATTTACCAAGATAAACCATTGTAGGGCAGATTGCTTTAAAAGGCTATATCCTTTGTAAACAATTAAGCAGTGTATGTTTGCTTCATGCTAAGCAGCAGTTCACTACAAATAGCAAAAACAAAAAAACAAAAAAAAAATCAGTAAAATTCAAGGTCTAAATGCATACCCTTTGTGCAGTATTATAATTAACATCGGCAAGTGCAATATCATCACTGGATAGATAACCTTCTGTCAACAACTTTTGCAAGTGATGCTGAATACTCTTTCCCCGCTCAAAAATGTATTTAATGTATATGGTCTAGACAAAGACGTACGTTTTTTGTGGTCTAGTGATCACATACAATGTCTTGTAGGGGCATGCCAGATTTTTTTTTATTTATTCCATTCTCCCTTTTGTTTTCATTAGAAAATACTTGTTTCAATTCATTTTTCATTCTTTACAGTAACAATTGTTTTGTTATTCATTTGTTAGACTTTCATTCATTTCATTACTTATATTCATTTTTGCTGTTTTTTCTTCCTTTCAAAAGTCCCCCTCTTCTCACATTCCATCCACACACAGAGCAAAAGCTAGATGGGGTGGGCAGGATTGTACCCACTGGCCCTGCTCTCCAACTTCCAGATATTTTCCTCCGTATCCAGCTTTTATAGGAGTGAACATAACCTACTACTAGTAATTGTACTATATAAAACGTTATTGTTTTAAGACAGACATTCAAACAGTCAAGTCGGTTCACTGAGACTCTTTTAACATTCCAACAGCTACATGGAAAATAATAGCAAATGCTGAGGAAATAAGGAGCTTTATGGCCTATAACTGTTTCAATTTACTCTTCTTGTATTTGGCTATTATAATTTTTCTTTTAATGCTTTACTAAAGATAACATGACTCACTTAGTTTACATGCCTTGATTGATTCTAGCATATCTGATTATTAGTTCTGAAAGAAGGTGGAAGACAATCATGAAAGGAATCCTCTAGTAGCATTTAATCATACTGCTCAATTTGGGACAGTTGCTATCAGAAAGATTTTGTTCCCCTTTTGGATGTCTATCTCCCTTTCCCCAATTCTATTCGTGCATCAGAGATTACCACAAGGCTGTTGTAGAGGATAGCATGTGTTTTATTTACCTCTGTCTATGACAATGTTTTAGGAGTCAGAACATATTGGAGTCAGAAAAGCATTCCCCTACCCTCCAGGTCACAGTGGTCTGTGAGTTAGGAGGATTTCACTCCCCACTTCCCACAATGGAGAATCTTAGAATCATGGAATAGTAGGGTTGGAAGGGGCCTATAAGACCATCGGGTCCAACCCCCTGCTCAATGCAGGGATTTATCAGGTGGATCCACAGTTGGCTACGAATCGGACTCAAAGAGCGCTTATCAATGGGACCTTCTCAAACTGGGGAGAGGTAACGAGCGGGGTACCACAGGGCTCAGTCCTGGCCCCGGTACTCTTGAACATTTTTATTAATGACTTGGATGAGGAGGTGCAGGGAATGCTGATCAGATTTGCAGATGACACAAAATTGGGCGGGATAGCTAATACCCTGGAAGAGACAAACAAAATTCAAAGTGATCTTGATAGGCTGGAGTGCTGGGCAGAAGACAACAGAATGACATTTAATAGGGATAAATGCCAAGTTCCGCACCTAGGAAAAAGAAACCAAATGCACAGTTACAAGATGGGGGATACGTGGCTCAACAACACTACAAGCGAGAAGGATCTTGGAATTGTGGTAGATCACAAGCTGAATATGAGCCAACAATGTGATGTGGCTGCAAAAAAGGCAAATGCTCTTTTGGGCTGCATTAATAGAAGTGTGGCTTCCAAATCCCGGGAAGTACTAGTTCCCCTCTACTCAGCACTGGTTAGGCCTCATCTGGAGTACTGTGTCCAGTTCTGGGCACTGCACTTTAAGAAGGATGCAGACAAACTGGAGAGGGTTCAGAGGAGGGCAACAAAGATGATCAGGGGACTGGAAATAAAGCCTATGAAGAGAGACTGAAGGAACTGGGCATGTTAAGCCTTGAGAAGAGAAGACTGAGGGGAGATATGATAGCGCTCTTCAAGTACTTGAAAGGTTGTCACAGAGAGGAAGGCCAGGATCTCTTCTCGATCATCCCAGAGTGCAGGACATGGAATCATGGGCCCAAGTTACAGGAAGCCAGATTCTGGCTGAACATCAGGAAAAACTTCCTGACTGTTAGACAATGGAACCAATTCCCTAGGGAGACAGTGGGCAAAGGTGCTCATGTGCTCCAGAAAACACCCAGCTCACATGTACAGGTGCATATTGCAGGGGAGGTCAGTCATGGCACACAAGCTGTCTGTCAGAGATGCAGGTCCCCTATTACTAATCTTATTAAGGGACCCCTAATAAATGTCCAGTGAATCACTAGCTCTTTGGAAAAACCAGTCTCAGAACTATCGATCGCTTGCGTCAGGATAGGTAAATTGGGCCTTCAGCTCTACAGCTCTTTGACACAGTGAAGATTCCTTCATAAAGCTATTCAAGGGAATCATCACAGCAAACAGAACTTTTGTTTTTAATTGAATTGTTCAATTCACATTAAATACCTGTAGCACAGGATGTGATCAGCTACTTTCCTGAGCAGCATTCAGATATAAATAGCTTCTTTTATCTGAAATCACAAAGCTGTAGAGCTTATAAGGCCTGCCAAGTTTATTCTAAAGGGTCAGATGCCATCATCTTTAACAAACATCCTTGTAGCTGTATTCCAGAAAAACCAGAGTATTTCTGGACATTTCAAGTCCGCAAGCTACTAAAATGGTGGCCTTAATCTAAGTCTACTTTACAGGTTTTAACAGGTGCTGTAAAAGAAGATAGTCCTGTTTTAAAGCATTCGTTGTCTGTGAGTTAAGGGGTGCAAACACTTTCACAAATCTTAGAACTAGCTAGATTTCCTAGGATCTGGGTTTGGAAGCACCTTATACCGGTCCCCTTCCCCCTTTAGTAATTCATAACTGTGCATGGTATAATGTTGTCTCTGTGGTTTCACACTCCTAAAAACATTTTTATTAAAAAGGAAGTAAATTTTTGTACCACCACCATTTGCAAATAGAGAATAGATTTGGACCTGGGGTCAAGTTCTGCCTCTTCCATGGAGCCATTGTGTCGTATCGGGCAAGTTGTTCTCCCACTGTTGAGCCTCAGTCCCGCATCTATAAACTGGGAATTAGTGATTTACTTTAAAGGTTCGCTAACACAATAAAGCTGGTAAAACATGTTGCAGGTTAAAAATGCATCTACAACTAGCAGTAGCATACCACCCCCTCTTAATATCCCAACACAGCTTTCCTTCTCCATTCTGTTGCTTCCTCAATCTCTCTTTCTTCCCTAAAACGCCTTTCTCCTCATTCCTTCTCTTATTTATTTAATTTCTAATCCGCCCATTATCAGACTTTTTCTGGGCAAATTATAAACGGTTAAAGGAATAAAATACAATGCAAAACAACAAACAGCACAGGAATATATAAGGAGCCATAAAATAGAAAACCTAAACTCTAAAATGCCTGGGAGAAAAGAAATGCCAAAAAGATAACAATGTAGGTGCTGGGTGAACCTCTTTGGGAAGGGCATTCCATAAGCAAGGTGCGGCAGCTGAGAAGGCCCTCCCTCTTGTAGCCACCTGCCTAGCTTCCTTCAGCAGAGGCAGCTGGAGGAGTTCCTCCGAAGATGACCTGAGTTCTGAGTAGATATGGGAGGAAACATTTCTTTACATACCCTGGCCCTAAGCCATTTAGGATTTTAAAGTCAACATCAGTGCTTTGAGTTGGGCTCGGAAAATGGCTGAAAGCCAGTGCAGTATCAGCAAAGTACTGGCATCACATGGTCACATCAACCACTCCTAGTTAGTAGCTTAGTAGCTCTATATTAAGCTAACTGAAGGTCCTGAGCTGTTTTCAAAGGTAGCCCCACATACAATGTATTTTAGTAATCCAACCAGGAAGGTACTAGAGCGTAGATAACTGTCGCCATGCTATCTCTGTTCAGGTATAACACAACTGCTAAATCAGCCTAGGATTCTCTCTCCAGGGAAGTTTACATGGGGTGAGTTTGTTATCTTTCTGGTGCCCAAGGAAAACCTTTTTATTTTTCCAGTTCTTTTAGATTGGCTAATTTTAACCCTCCATTTATCCATTTGTCCTGCTATAATAATTGGTTATTGTTTTTACTTACAACTTGTCTATTGTAAGCTGCTCTAGGAATCCTAGATTGAAAGGCAGGGTATTTTCTTTCACCTCAGAGAAGACTTGCCTTCCTGTGGTGAAGGAGAAGGATGACTAGTCTTCTGTCAACCTGCATTCCAGTCATACTGAACATTCCACTCTGTTTGACGCAAAATCTTCCATCAACTCAGTTCATCATAAGTAACAGTGGAGTAGCTTGTACAGAAGTGGCTCGCACTGAGTTCAATAGGGCTTACTCCCAGGTAAGTGTGTGTATAGGACCACAGCCTAAAACCCTGTCAAAGGGTGCAACCCTAAAAACCCTGATCTGTGACCAATCCCCACTGAACTCACTCGAACTTACTTTAAATTAAATACGGCTAGGATTGGGTTTCATGTCAGAATCAATATTCAGCAACATTATTTATTTAAATTTATATTCCACCCTACCTCAATGGCTCAGCATTACCCGTGGCTCACAAATCTCACTATGGGTGAGAACCGCATGTCCTGTATTGCGAGTTTACAAACAGAAGCTGCTAGTAAGGCAAGTGTGCAGTGGTGGACTGCAGTCCAGCTTTCTTTGTGTATAATATTTGAACTGCTTTGCTACAACGGGCTCCCAAGGATACAAAAGAGATCCAACAAAACTGTGGGGGCAGTCCACTGCACACAACATTGATCAAGAATGGGCTGGTGGCATCCCATTACCGTATTTACAATGCATATATTCAATAAAATCCAATCAGTCAACCAAACAAGCAATAAAAGAACATAGCCAGCAATTACATTTGAACACACTGAAAAGCAGCACTGAATATTTGGATTTACTAAGTTGTTCTTATAATATTCCATTAAAGGATTCTGGATAGTTTATAGTTTACTCTAACAATGTGTTAATTTGGTCTCACAGTTTGTCTACCTATTCTGCCAGCGAAGGTAACGTTTGTAACCTCCAGTTCTGCATATAGAGAAGCCTAGGTGCTGTTGCCATGTTGGAAGCTAATTCTCTATACTTCTTGACAACTGCTCCATCTGTTTAATTCAGCAGATAAAATACTGGATCCAATGAGATTTCATAACGCAGAATTCTTTCTACTAGATTATTAATAATTTTCCTCTTTTCTTTTTTTTTTTTGGCTAAAGGTCAGTCCCACTATATGTAGTAGAATCACCTCTTTTCCCTGAAATTTCCAGCAATTAGAAGAACAGAAGAACAGGAGTAGTATGCCATCTAGTCCTGACTTCCTAGAAAATTTCTTTGTCATACTAAAATAAAATTCATGGTCTTTGTTCCACAATTTTCATGACAATGTTCTCTCCCATATTTTGTGACCATATATTTAATCATAAAATCTTTGACATGCTTTGGTTTGGTATCATATTTTAGTAACAGTTTAAACATTTCTGATAACAAGTGCTTCTTGATCCTAATCAGTTTTTAAAGCTTAGTAAATTCCCTTAAAAATTGATTTACTCTTAGCTATTAATTTATTAGTGATCTTATTTGTAAAGACTCAAATGGGATAGGTGAATGAATATAGTATTGTGATATGAAAGATCCTGATATCAAAATTATTTTGAAGCCACCATTCCCAGAAATTAGATTCAACCTGCTAGCTGTAACCATTCATTGGACTGAACCAACCCTGGGACATGGCTCTGTCTATGGCCCAAGCCAGACATTATTAGAACACTGTGAGAAAGTTTTATTTATTTATTTACTGCATTTTTTCCTCTTGCAAGGAACCCAAGGCGGAACCCAGTGATTTCCCTTGTCTGTTCCCACAGGGTTCTGATGTCATCTATATGATGGAACTATGTGTGTTAGGAAATGATGAGGTTCAGTCTTAGATCAGCATTGCCTGGCCTCCAGTGAGTTGCATCACTTGTAAAGAAAATGGACTATTCAGCAGATCCATGAAGTTTGTTTTTAGAGATATTACTGGACTGGTGTGGCCTTGCCACAGGGAAGATGCTCCCTCCTCATTCCAAAATGTATGATTCAGGCATAAGAAAACTATTGCCTTTCTGAATATTATTAATGTTGCTAGACTTTAAATAAGTAATTTTAAAATGCTATAGATCCTGAAATGAATTTTCCACAAGTAAAGTAATCTGAACATTTTCTACTGAAAACACTGCAAATGGTGAAAAGCAGATCCTCTTTAACAAGCAAAAGTAAAAGGCTTTCAGCAACCAGTTTATTTCCCATGACTATTATGTGATAGTGTCATTCAGTTTAATATCTTCCCAAATAGCTTTGGCTTACTCTACCGAAGAAAGGAAGAGAGAGGAAAAGCTAGTCACAAATGACTTCCAATTAACCAAAGCACTGCAGAGCTAGTTCTGGTAAAGACCTGTTTTAGATGTGTCTTTATCAGTCCCTATTGTGTGAAGAATAAAATAAAGATGATAAAAAGAAAATGCAGGGAAGAATGTCAGGAGATAAATAATGAGTGAAACACTGTAGCTTTAACTATACTCTGCAGACCCTATCAGAACGATGACAGCATATCTCTGCAAGGGTGGGGGACCTATTAAAATGGTCCGCCCCCGGAGATTAATGGATTCCAATGGATTCCAGAGGGCTCTGGGGGATTTTCCTGCTGGTATGGCTGGTGCTCCTGTCGAAGCCCAGGTCGCTCTGTGGAATGCAGAGATGACTCGGGCAGTTGACACGATCGCGCCCAAGCTCCCTCTCCCTCTGAGCAGAGCCCGGCCAGCTCCTTGGTATACACCTGAGCTGAGGGCAATGAAGCAAGAGGGGAGACGGCTAGAACGCAGGTGGAGGAAAACCCGTGCTGAGTCTGACCGAATACAGGTAAGAGCCGCTATCGAGCCTACTCTGTGGCGGTGAGGGTGGCAAAGAGGCAGTTCTTTTCCACCAGCATTGCATCTTCTCAGTGTCGCCCGGCGGAGCTTTTCCGAGTGGTTCGCGGCCTGTTACATTCTGGGCCAGGGAGAGAGACGGTGGAACCCTCGGTTGCACGCTGTGACGGGTTTGCGCAGCACTTTGAGGATAAAGTCGCTCAGATTCGTCATGAATTGGACACCACCATTAATGCAGTTCCATTGGTAGAGGCGTTCAGAGCACCGTCTGGTCCAGTTTTATTGGATGAGTTTCAGTTACTGAGGCCTGAGGATGCGGACAAGGTGCTTGGCCAAGTCCGATCGACCACTTGTGTGCTTGACCCTTGCCCTTCATGGCTTATTAAATCAAACAAGGAGGGGTTGTCCGGCTGGGTCCTGGAGGTTGTAAATTCCTCCTTGAGAGAGGGAGTGGTGCCTGCCGCTTTAAAAGAGGCAGTAATTAGACCACTCCTGAAAAAGCCTAACCTGGACCCAGAGGATGTTAACAATTATAGGCCAGTGGCCAACATCCCCTTCCTGGGCAAGGTGCTTGAGCGGGTGGTTGTAGGACAGCTCCAGGCACTCTTGAATGAAACGGATTATCTAGATCCATTTCAATCGGGCTTCAGGCCTGGTTTTGGAACGGAAACTGCCTTGGTCGCCCTGTGGGATGACCTCTGCCGGGAGAGGGACAGGGGGAGTGCGACCCTGTTGATTCTCCTGGACCTCTCAGCGGCTTTCGATACCATCGACCATGGTATCCTTCTGGATAGGTTGTCTGGGTTGGGAGTTGGAGGCACTGCACTACAGTGGTTCCGCTCCTACTTGGATGGCCGATTCCAGAAGGTGGTGCTGGGGGATTATTGCTCTGTGCCATGGCAATTGTGCCATGGGGTTCCACAGGGCTCTATTCTATCCCCCATGCTGTTTAACATCTACATGAAACCGCTGGGGGAGGTTATCCGGAGGTGTGGGCTGAGGTGCCATCAATATGCGGATGACACCCAGCTCTACCTCTCTTTCTCATCAAAACCAGGTGAGGCAGTGGCTGTTCTGAACCAGTGCCTGGGCACGGTAATGGACTGGATGAGGGCCAATAAACTGAAACTCAATCCAGACAAGACGGAGGTACTGTTAGTGGGTGGTTCGTCTGCCCGGCTAGGTGATAATCAACCTGTTCTGGAGGGGGTTGCACTCCCCCTAAAGGATCAGGTTCGTAGTTTGGGGGTGCTCTTGGATCCAGAACTGTCACTTGAGGCACAGGTGAACTCAGTGGCACGGAGCACTTTTTATCAGCTTAGGCTGGTATACCAACTACGCCCTTATGTGGACAGAGATAGCCTAGCTACAGTTATCCATGCTCTGATAACTTCTCGTCTGGATTACTGCAATGCGTTATACGTGGGGCTGCCTTTGAAAACAGTCCGGAAACTTCAGCTGGTCCAAAATAGGGCAGCAAGATTGTTAACAGGGACTGGCCTGCGAGCTCATATTACGCCAGTACTTTTCCAGCTGCACTGGCTGCCGGTCCATTTCCGGGCCCGATTCAAAGTGCTGGTGTTAACATTCAAAGCCCTTAACGGCTTGGGGCCAGGTTACCTGAAGGATCGCCTCCTCCCATATGTGCCTGCCCGGACCTTAAGATCATCCTCAGCGGCCCTTCTCCGTGAGCCCCTGCCAAAGGAAGTGAGGTGGGTGGCTACTAGGAGGAGGGCTTTTTCTGTTGTGGCACCCCGGCTCTGGAATGAGCTCCCTAGTGAGGTTCGCCTGGCGCCTACATTGTACTCCTTTTGGCGCCAGGTGAAGACCTTTTTATTTTCCCAGGCATTTTAGCTTTCTAAATTTTTATCTTTGCTGTTTTAAATCTGTATTTTAAACTCATGTACTGCTGCTAGGTTATATTGTGGTTGTATTGTTATATTGTGGTTTTAATGTTCTATATATTTTAAATTGTTTTATTGTGTGTTGTTTGGTTTTAGTTTTTGTGAACTGCCCAGAGAGCTTCGGCTATTGGGCGGTATAGAAATAAATAAATAAATAAATAAATAAAATAAAGTAAGACCAAAACTGCAGTAGCTATTCATATGATTACGCAGAGTTATGTGAAAGAGCATGACATTCTGTCTGATAATAAGAAACTCTGAGATATTTGTGCCCTGAACTTCAGCTCTGTGCGTAGCTTGTCTGGGAAGGCTCGGGGTCCCCAAAATTTTACCCCCAAACAAGTCCCTTCATCTACGCACTATTAAGAGGTGAGAGTATCTAAATAGTGAGGGCCAAAATAGTTTTTGTGTTAATTATTATAATATCACGAGTCTTCTGCTTCTTAGAATAATCTATAAACTCAATAGGAGGTGGTAGAGAGCTAGACATGTGAAAGGTAGATTCATATTAAAATTAGTGTCACTATTATATATCTTTCTCACAGCCCTTCAAACCACAGTGCCATGCCAGAAGAAAAAACAGGAGTGGGCTGTGTAGCATTACACAAGATAAAGTTATTTTAAATAATAGGGGTGGGGGAATTAATCCAAGCATATATTTTGGAAAGGAAAGCAAGCAAAATTGATTTCATTACTTTGCTAAAAGATGTCTCTGAGGTCATCTTGACATAAAATCTGGAGATGTGGAGCACATTCAGGCATGATAATCAAAGGTCTGTGAGCCTTATTTGCACTATTTGTGTGCATATATGATGAAAGTATGGGATAGAAAGAGGAGGAAAAAATGAATACGTATTCTAGCCTATGCAGGTTTTAACTTTTGCATTACAGGTGAGGAAAATGGAAGGAAAAAAGGTGGTGAGGAAACTTTTCCATGTTGATTGAAAATGCCCTTCTCATCTTACAATGAACCAATTCAAGACTTATAGAACCATAGAACAGTAGGGCTGGAAGGAGCCTACAAGACCAACCCCCTGCAGGAATCTAAGTCAAAGCATCCCTGACATGTGGCTGTCCAGCTTCATCTTGAATGTTTCCAGTGTGGGAAAGCCCACTACCTCCTTAGATCATTGGTTCCATTGTCTAACAGTCAGGAAGTTTTTCCTTATGTTCAGCTGGAATCTGGCTTCCTGTAACTTGAGCCCATGATTCCGTGTCCTACACTCTGGGATGATCGAGAAGAGATCTTGGCCTGTGACAACCTTTCAAGTACTTGAAGAGTGGTATCCTATCTCCCCTCAGTCTTCTCTTTTCAAGGCTAAACATGCCCAGTTCTTTCAGTCTCTCCTCAGTGGGCTTTGTTTCCAGTCCCCTGATCATCTTCGTTGCCCTCCTCTGAACCCTCTCTCCTTTGTCTGCATTATTCTTAAAGTATGGTGCCCAGAACTGGACACAGTACTCCAGATGAGGCCTAACCAGCGCAGAGTAGTGGGGAACTACTACTTCTCGGGATTTGGAAGCTATGCTTCTATTAATGCAGCCCAAAAGAGCATTTGCCTTTTTTGCAGCCACATCACATTGTTGGCTCATGTTCAGCTTGTGATCGACAACAATTCCAAGATCCTTCTCGCTTGTAGTGTTGTTGAGCCAAGTATCCCCCATCTTGTAACTATGCATTTGGTTTCTTTTTCCTAGGTGCAGAACTTGGCATTTATCCCTATTAAATTTCATTGCACTACAGATGTGAAGTGGAGACATATGTTAACAGGTTTGCCACAAGGAGATAATGCCGTGTCATTAGGGGGACTCCTTGCAAATTGTAGTGATTGCCCATCATTCTCGTTAACATGGTCTGTCAAAAGTCCTCAGAACTATTAATTCAGAGTGTGATGAAGTACAGTGAAAGTGAGACATCTTTTCGCAGATGCAATACTTTTGTCACAGCTTGTTTTTGCGTGATTAAGACTCCGTTATTTGATTAATGAGCAGCCTGAACACTAGCATGACTAATAAGGAAATGCAAAAATAGATTTGGTTTCTTGCGTATTTTCAATGTCACAGGGTTATAGTTAAGGTTAGCTCTTATAAACTGTACACAATATCTGGTCCACATATGACTTCTGTCTTTGCATATTTGTACTGTGTTTTGGTATGTCATTTTATTAAATAGATTTGGCAGCAGATTAAATCAAAGCTTGCAAGCAAGCATTTAAGAACCAAGCACAATGCTTACACATACAATCCAGCTGACTGTTTTAAAAACATTTTTTTAACACAACTATTAAAAGGTTGTCACTTAACTACTTCAGTATTTGTAGGACTGGAACTGTGCCAACAGTGTATAGGAACAAAGGGGGGAAAACAGAGAAAGGAACAGCAAAGTATGCTGCACTTTAGCTGTATAGGCAAATCTTTGAGGGGCTGGTGTTGTAACTGGCTGTAGAGAAGCTAATCATTATTTTATAAGAGATTGTGTTCACCCAGACTAGGCACCGCACTGAATCACAGAAGATTTCCTGGTAATATTAACTCAGTGCTTTTCAAACTTCATGAACTGAGTTGACTGGGCCTTCAGCAGTCTGTGGGCCCATCTCCATTGCGCCCGCCATCGCAACGAAGTCGGGGTCCTGTTGGGTTAAACGCACTCGCATTAAAAATGTGATTATCCACACTCATCCATTTTCCCCGTTGCGGTTCTTGATCGAATGCACGAGCTCTGTTCACACTCGAGAGCTGCGCTGTTTTCCTGCTCTTAAAGACAGCGGCTCTCACTGGAGGAGCAGAAACAATCCCTGTTTCTGTTGATTTCCCGCCCACCGTCCCTCTCTTCCTCTATCCCTGTGTGTGTGTGTAGGGATGGTGCGAGCATCCTATTGGGGCTCGAAGCCCAGTGAGAGCTTGTCCCTTGCTGCCGCCACTGTAACACGTGGGACGTGGGGGTGGAGGGAAGAAGGAGGCACCTATCCTTTTCTTCTCGCCACCTGCTGGAGGCCAGGGCGACAGGCTGGCTGTAATGTTTTCCCGTGGCCCCAATCCTGGGCACTCACTTACTCCGGAGTAAGCCACATTGAACTCAATGGAACTTGCTACTGAGTAGACATAAGATCACCCTGTAAGTCTGGAAGCCTCAAGTAAGCCCCATTGAGCCCCATAGGGTGCTCTGGAACAAAAGAGGACATTGCTTCTGAGCTTGGTGGGGTGGGGGATGAGAGGTGTCTCCCTTCATTGCAGGGAGGCATTTTACCCTCTGCTCCCCCCGATTGAGAAATGCAGAGGCAGGAGATGCTGAGGTCAGACGGGGGGAGGGGGGCCTGCTTGCATCTTCAAAGACTGCCCAGTGAAGAATTTTGTGCTTGTGTGCAGGGAAATCAGGTTGGAAAAGGCCTATTCTTCGAAGATTTGAAGATCTGAAAATTCAAAATCAATGCCTTAATTTTTTTTTAAAAAATCACTTACAGGGTGATCTTATGTCTACTCAGTAGTAAGTTCCATTGAGTTCAATGTGGATTACTCCTGAGTGCCCAGGATTGGGGCCACGAGAAAACATTACAGCACCAGTTAAGTTAGAACTGGGGTGGGGGAAAAGGTGTGTAAAGTTGTAAAGGCACTCAGTTGTGATCCTAATTTTTTTTTTTTTTTTTACAGCCAAAGCGGGGGATAGAAGGAGGTAAAAGTTAGGGTTATTTGAAGGGAGAGAACAACCCCCTGCTCATTTCAGGAAGCCTGATTCCCTTGCAGTTCCCCATCCAAAATTCTGACCAGGGCAGACCCAACTCAGCTTCCCAGATCAGACAAGAGCTGGCACCTCTAGCCCTCTGCTGACTGGTGAATTTGCTACCTTTTACTTGGTCACAACTTGTAGATCCCTCATGTTGGGGAATGGCCAAATGCCTAATGGTCCAAAACTCAAAAGATAAAGCTACACTCTTGACCCAACAGTTGATTGTGGACCTCCAGTTGATCATGGACCTTCTATCCCCTTTTGAACTCATAGTATTCAGGTGAAACACGCATGAAGAGACATGCTTAAATACTCAGTCTGCCTTCAGAGATAATGATTCTATTTAAGTTTACATAAGAACATAATTTCCTGATTCCTTTTCTTTTTTTGTCTGCACTGCAAACCATCTTAACCACACATATGTTATCTTCCTCTCTCATATTCTGCCCACATCTATTGCTTTGGAGATGACTATTTGTTAGTTTATCATGTATTGTTGGGAACAATAATTTTTTCTGGGCAAAAAAGAAGAAAAGCTAAAGAGCTCTGGAGAGTACCAGTTGTTTTCCAGGCCAAATTCAATGCGTTGGTTTTGACCTTTAAAACCCTATATGGTTCCAGCCCAGCCTACCTTAAGGAGCGCCTCTAGTAACACCAGATAGGCCACTCAACAAGAGCAGCCTCGGATGGCCTTCTCTCTGTCCCATCAGCCAGGACAGCTAGGCTGGTGGGGACGATGGAGAGGGCCTTCTCTGTGGTGGCCCCCACTCTGTGGAACTCCCTCCCTAGGAAACTCCGCCATGCCCCCTCTTTAATGAGCTTCCGCCATGCATTAAAAATGTGGTTGTTCAGGCAGGCATTTGGGGTGGGCTAGGGTAATTTTAGAAATGTGATGTTTTTAATGTTGAATGTTATTGTATAAACTGTTTTTATTCTTGTACATCGCCCAGAGTGGCTGGGTGACCAGCTAGATGGGCGATTAATAAATTTAATAAATAATAATAATAATAATAATAATAG
Source organism: Heloderma suspectum (assembly GCF_057233095.1). Classification (NCBI taxonomy): domain Eukaryota; kingdom Metazoa; phylum Chordata; class Lepidosauria; order Squamata; family Helodermatidae; genus Heloderma; species Heloderma suspectum. The sequence continues at coordinate 107,519,910 of NC_139464.1, forward strand.
AACTGTGTCAAATCTCAGTTGGGTTTTGGAGACAGCTGATGTCAGGAATACAGTCCCCATACCACCACACACACACATACTTGTTCTGGAGGATTCCATCCCATTCTCAGTGCTCACAGACATTTAGCCTTTGGAATCTCATGTTGGACCTACTCAGTATATAGACCAGAGACATAACAGTTTAAAGTATAAGGGAGCAATCCTATGGAGGTAGTTGTCAGCCACCGAACTTGGAGGCTGACAACTATCCAATGCAAGGCGACCAGAGACGATCCTTGCCTCTGTGTTCTGGCTGCCCTGAATTTTTGGCTAGACAGATGATTTTGCCTGTCTAGCTGGGTAGCTTTGGAGCGGGATGGGCAGAGGCCATGTAACTGTATTACTCAGCTTCCACGGTCTCCTCTCTGCCTCAGGACCACCCCCCTTTCCCCATCTCTGCACGCCATTTCCGAGCACAGAGATGTAGCCGGCGTGGAGAGAAATGCACTTGGTCCAAGGGGATGGGGGAGGGACAGGGGAGTGTGGTTTCTGGGCTCTGTGGTTGGAGCCATAGTTCCAACCTTGGAGCCATGGTTCCAAACTCGGAGCCCAGAAATTGAAAAATCCTATGTTCCCCAGATGCTGTCTAGGGGACACAGGATTGTTCCCTAAGTTAATGATAGACATAGCCTAAGCTTGAACAAATCACTTTGCTGCAGCCTCTGTTACCCATTATAGCACTGGGAATAATAACAATGAGCTATGATATGTTCCATGGCTATCATGAGGACTGCTGTGGCAATAATTCTGAAGAATTCTGATAGCTGTTTAAAAATATGCTACACTAAAAAAAAATAAAACCATGATACCAGGTACCTTCCATTCACATAACACCACCTGTTTTCAGAGTTCTTGTTGTTAAACCATTAAATTGATGGTTTTCTGCAAGAGATGCCGAGCTTCCTAAGTGGTATCAAGTCTGAAACATTAACCTTAATTGCTTCTGATCTCTATCAGGACAAACACAGAATGCTTTAAGATTTTGCTCGCATATCAAGGTGTAATCATTTCGCATATATAAATAGAATTCGGATTACTTTGTGCTAAAAGCCACAGGTTGCATCTCTTTTTCTTTCCAAAATTCAAAACATGTGTTTTATTCAAAAATTGTGTTAAAATTTAAGAATATATTTTGTGCTGAAAGCTAAGAGGTACATATTTTTCCAAATTAATTGTGTTTATACTCAAATTATTTGCATACCTAACTGAAACTATTAATGCAGAACAGCATTATTATTTTTTGTTCTATAAAACACAGGCACTAATGAAAATAAATGTGAAATCACCTTCAAGAACATTTTTTGCATTTTGCAATGAAGCTAGAGACTAGACAAGGGGAAGGATCAGACATAGTAAGACAATTATTGTCGTGTCCTGCTTCCCACTTATATTAAGTAAGAGTCTTTGAGGTGGGGGTATGTTTAAAATAATGCTGCTTAGTTTTAGATTATAAAATAAGTAAAAGTATATGGAGAAAGGAAAGTGTCACATGACAGATTTGGGGAGATGAAATTAATTGACTATCATGAATTCCACATCCATTCACTCCAAAGTATCTCAGCTACTGAGCTTTATTAATGTCCATGTAGAAGTTTGCCTTGCAGAGAGAAAAATCTCACTCACCTGTCATATCATTTGCATGAAACTTCACACTATTTGTAGGAAAACTTAAAAGTTATGTGTCACTTTGGCTTTAAGAGTGAAACTAACAATGTCTGCCTGAGTGTCAAATATGGTAAGTTTTAAGGTGATTTCTCTCGGTGATTTCCTTAGGTTCTTATGAGAATCTCATATTCAATTAACGTATTCATATGGAAGTGTGTCATATACAGCAATTCAGTTAAAGAAACTTTGAAATGCTGTACATATGGAGAGAGCTGCTAATTATATTAAATGATAAAAAGAAAAGAATTAAATCGGACAGCTTTAAGTAACTTTGGTGAGCTAATTTGGAAATATCATGAACAAGACTATCATTTCACAAGTTCTTATGCAAAGGTGGGAAAAATAGTTGGAGTAATGTGAGTAGTTGTACAGTAAGTTTAGAAGAAATGCATAAAAGCATATTTAATTCTCTGTTGTGTGTGCATTATTCAGCTATATTACTATAAATACAGAACTTATCAGAACAAAAAGAATGACTGTAGTAATGTCTGATTCAACTCAATAATGCCAATTATAACATTCAAGTTTATTTCACTGGGTTGATGACTAAGCCTGTGTGATATTCCCACATTCAGTTCATTTTTCCACCTAGAGGTTGCCACCTGGTTGGTTCATTTTAATGACTTATTCCTTAGGGCTGGGTGTTTTTGTACTGACTGGACATAAATATAGCTGCCCAACATATAGATCTGCTTTCCATCCAGCCTCCTTTAGCAATGACAAATAATTATGAATAAAGACAGCATTTTTGTGAACCAGTGAACAGCAGGCACTTCCTCTGAGCAACTTCCCTTGGATGAAAAAAGCAGAACCCTCCTCTCCTTTTTCTTTCCTTGGCATTAGAGGTAAGTGAAATATTTATGTAGCTCTTCAAATATTTTATACTTTTAAATGATATACAGGAAAAATATATTTCTCTTAGGTAATGAAACCAGGCACAAAAAGCCCCTCTACAACAGATGCACCATAATTTGCTGATCCAGCTTCAATATACATTTTAATAGACCTATGAAAATACATGCAAATGTTACAAAATGATCTGTCTGGAAATGAGAAGGTTAGCATCTTTTGGAGAGGCAGGGCAATAATAGACAATATTCTGGACAACATGCTACAAGATGAGAGAAGCATAACTTTTCTATTTATATTTATGAAGGCTAAAAAGCAATTCAGCAAACTCCAGGCCTCTGTATATCTGCATTTAAACACTTGGTGGGCTCAGCAGCTAAGTGGGCATCTTTATAAAGACGCTGAAGCCTGAAAGGATCTATCCAGAAGTAGGAAAAGGAACTGAATCTCTTCGAAGAGGATTGGTCAGGACATCCCAGTAATTTTTTGCACTAACCTTGAAGATGAAATAATGTGAGCAACAACTAAGGCCTTCCACAAATACCATTTTTTTTGCTTTTAAAAAGTTGTCCAGATTTTCAGATCCCAGTTTCATTGCTGTTGTTTTCTAAATATCCATACACACACCCACACACAGTCATTTCAAACCTGAGGTCATGCAAAAGCTTATCTATGTGAAGCGTTCCCAGTGCCTATGGGCTTCTTCACACAGAGCTTTTATCCTGCTATTGAAATTGCTCACTCACGGAAGTTTGAGGGCCCTTTAGATGACGTCATGAACCTCCAGGGTTCGCCCTGGTACGAACCTCCTGTACTAAATTACCTTTATTCCATTTTTAAATAGATCAGAGATAATGAGGTATCAAATTACCCTGCTTGTGTTCCGCTTGAGTTCCCTCCGTGAAAAAGGAAAAGCCACAAGAATAGGAGCGAGATCAATGAAACATGTGGAAGACTCATATAAGGGGGAAAGGGGGCGTGGAAGGGGGGAAGGAAGCACATGTAAAGGGAGCCTGTTGTGATCCTGCATTTAAAATGGAACCAGAAAGCCACGTTTTAAATGTAGGATTTTAGGCTGGTGTAGAGATGCTCTATATCTTAAAGCACGCTTGCCACCTAAGGGTGCAATCCTATGTGTATTCAATTAAATTAATTAATTTAAATTAAATTATTTTTAAAATTATAATTTTTTTTTTTTACATTTCTATACCACCCAATAGCTGAAGCTCTCTGGATGGTTCACAACAATTTATACCATAGGGAGCTTTAGGCCTTTTCTCTGTCTAAACATGCATAGGATTGCACCCTAAGTCACTGAACTCCAAAGGGAAAGCAGACAGTGGCACTCACAATGTTTTGATATTTGCCCCTAAGCATTTTATAGTGATTACTTGTTTGAAAGTGATCTATTGATCCCTAAAGGATTGCTCTTGAAACTGAAGAATTGCTCCTCTGGATCACAGCAAGTCACATAGACTTTTCAGCCCCTGCTAACTGAGCGGTTTTAGATGGTGACGGTTTCTTTTAGTGATGCAGTAATTTGTCGCCAGAGGCCTCGTAATGTCTCCTACACACATTACATTATAATGAAAATACTTCAGCAGTATTTTGGAAACTGAACAACAGATATATAATATAGCTATCAGCAGATGTCAAATAATCAGTAAATCTGTAGACTTTACTGTTAATTATGACAAAAGTGTAAATGCATAGTAGCCTAAGCTAAATCTGAAACTGGTAAATGAGAGATGAATGGATCTGTATCCTTTTGTCACAGAAGCCTTCTGTTCCCTTTTCCAGGTGACTGAAAGTAATTAAGAACTCAGTACAAGCCATTTAACACGTATTAAAAAGATAAATGGGACCATAGATCAAATAGCCAGGCATAAAAAGGTAATAATAATACCATTTGCAGGATGGGGTCCAAGCAATCGAAATGTTTGCTATCAAATAGAGCTGAGCTAAAATTTCTCCGAAGACATTTTTCTAAGAAACCTTCTGAGATTTCTCTTTTTCTCAACCCCCTAGAAAAAGGAAACCAGTTTGCACAATATTTTCCAAATATTCTCCATCATTTTTTTGTGGCAGCTGCCATATACCCACCTGCCACAATGCTCTGGAATGATGTTATTTCTGGGAGTTTTAGGCCTCTGGAGGATACAAAATGGTGGCCAAAACTGCCAACACAGTTGCTGCTTCTGTCACTTGCACTGGCAGAAAAATAAAAAGTCTTAGGGAAAAAGAAACTGTGGGCAGAATCTAATGCTGCCTTTGTGTGCACAGCCAGCCCTGCCCATTCCGCTCCGCAAGCAGGCCCTACTGCTTGCGGAATGGCGACGTAGCACTTCTGAAGGCAAGCCAAAATGAGTGAAAATGCTCGTTTCTGGAAAGGGACAGGTTGGCATAGCTCCCTTATGTGAGCTCCGCCGACCTCCCCTTTCCAGAACCAAGTGTTTCCACTCGATTTGGGCTTGCCTCTGGAAGTGCTACATCGCCATTCCAAAAGCAGTAGGGGCTGCTTGTGGAGCAGAATTGGTGGGGCTGGCTGCGCATGGACCAGAATCGGCGGCCGGTTCCACTAGCAGATGAGCAGCACTGGATTCTGCCCTGTGCTACTGCCACTGTTAATTAATGAGCCCCACCCCTGAGAAACTGTTGGAGAAATTTCTCCTCCTACTGAACAAATTTGGTGAAATGCCCCCCTCAATTTCTCTGCTCATAAATAGGGCGAAGAATTTTGAAAGGACATTCCTATACAGCTCTACTAGAGGAAAGCAAGGCTCTGATAATGTAATAACTAAATTAGAACGTTAAAATAAATTAACAATATTCCCCACATGCATTTGGTGTATAGTAACAAAATAAGCCAGAATGAAAATTTAACTAAATGAGATAGTTAGGCTGCACACACTTATTGTGCTGTTCCTCTCCTAAAATTCATTTTTTTCTTTCTGATTTCAGCATTTCTTTCAAAATTAAGATATAACCTAATGTTTCATTAACATTTAAGATAAATTAAGATAAATTGAGATGTATGACATGGGAATAAGATTCAAACATAACAAATAGAAAAATATATATTTTACAACATGGAAAAATACATTGATTGGATGCTGTCATTATATTCTTCATTCCAACAAACTTCTGGAATGAAACAGATTTCATTCAACACAGAAACATATTTCTATGAATTTCTCAATTTGTGGATTATGATTGCCTCTTATAAAATAAGTTAATCTTGTGAACAAAACTCTTTCTCATATTTTTCAAAGCTAATTTCCTTTTTTTCCCATTAGCCATCCTGAAATTCTGGGAGGTTCTATCAATTTCCAGTGTTGAGCAATACACAGTCTTGCTGCTATAAGGAAATCAAATTTCTTATTGAGGAAAAAAGCATGGCCAGTTAAATGAACCAGTGTGCCTGAAGCAGTGTCTGAAATACCAACATTCTGCTGACTTCTGCACCCAGATATTTTTCTTTCTCATCACATCCAACCATGAATAGCTACAGTTAAATGGATGACGAAAAATACGCTGTGGCTAATTCCAGGCAAGAGAGAAGTGATAGCTGGAGATTCTTGGGTTCCAGAGAAGGGATGGATTCCCATCACGAAAAGGTTTCAACCCACAGGGAACCTCTATTCTAAGACCTGGCATAACAGGGTTTTTTTTGGTTTTTTTTAAATCACACTATATGGGCTAATTAGCTTACCAGTGCCATGGAGTTACCACCAACATTGACTTGTGAATGGCCACTGTTATGCTTTAAGTAATTGTCACTATCTGGACTTCCTGCATTTCATCTTTTTCCACGTTCAGTATTTACAATTCTCCCTTTCCACAACTATATTTATATATACCTGTCACTTAGGATAACCATGCATCTGATAAAGTGGCCTCCATGAAACCTTACGTCATTATAGCATCGTTACTCTTTAAAGGTGCCACAAGAGTCTTGGTTGTTATTTGCCAGAGAAGTGACAATCTCCATCTGGATTTACTGCATTTTTGTTTTTTAATTTTATTGACTCACCATGATTCTATTTTTGTGAAAGGCAGAATATTTTATTTTTTAACTAGCATTTTCGATTTGGACTGAAGCTCAATGACAGCATCTTTGCTTCTTCCTTAAAACCTTCCTGGTAATAATGTAAGTGGAGTTCATTGACCCACAAGGCTTCCCTCTTCTCCTGTGGAGAATATACACGAGAGTGTATCTGTCTTTCCATGCTGTTAAAAAATTCCATTCCCTTATTTTAAAAAAACAATAACGACTAAAAGCAAAAAGAGCTAAGATGTAGACATTAATTTGGGTGGAAATGGAATTGGTTTTAACTAGAACATTTTCTCCATTTTCCACAGGGTGTTAGTCTCTCCCCCCCCTTTCTCCCCCACCCCCTCTCTCTCACACAGTATTTTTTTTGAGACATTAAAATGGTAAATCATTAAGCATTTTGCTCCAGTGACATATCTTCAGCACACAAAATGAGTCCTCATTTGTTGGTATTTTATTCTTCTGCTGCCTCTCTAACATGCAAATGATGTTTTTCATCAAGTTCATCCCCATCTTTCCATTAAGAATAGTAATTACAAAAATAATGCAAGGCTATGAAAAATAAAAGTTGTGATCATTTTCCCAACCAGGTAAAATAATCCAATTATTTATTTTCCATTGATTTCAAAGGAACATTTGCAATGCATCGTATATTGACATTTCAAATGACATGCCCGTTCCTCAGCCCAAATACTTAGGTAGGGAAATGGAATAGTGCATCCAACTGCTGACCATATTAAAATCATGTCTTTGGAATAACACTAATAGCTACTCAGTCATGCTAATGAGATTCTTAGAAATGAATACTAATGTAAGAATATCTGACTGGTATCAAATTCACAGCAATGGGCATGTAGTTCCAACATGCACTTCTGACCAGAAATATTGAAGTACCTATACATTGCCAATATTAGGGATGCAATCCTGTACATTTACCTGGGAGTAAGTGAACTTAATGGGACCTGCTTCTGAGTAGATATGCATAGCATTGCAGTGTAAGACACAGAGCTGATTTTCTTTTTCTTCTTTCTTTTTTTCTACAAATAATGACCTCTGATCAAAAACCATCTCCTTACATAGAAGGTGTGAACGTTTACTTGTGAAATGCTTTAAAAAATCCATAGGGCTGCTAAGAGGCACCATGAACATATCCGACTTGTATTCGAGTCGACTCATCATTCCTTTCATATGATTGATGTTGTACATTGTACAAGGCATTTTTCTCAGAAGGTATTACATTGTACCAGCTAGTTTTGAAAAATTAAGAAGTGGATAATTAGCAGCTGCAGCAGTTCTGGGGAGATGATGCTAAACAACATTTTTACTTTGGGGCCAATGCTTTGGAGCTGGATAGAATAATAGAATCATAGGGTTGGAAGGGGCCTGCAAGTCCAACCCCCTGCTCATTGCAGGAAGCCTGATTCCCAGTACTAACCAGGGCTGACCCTGCTTAGCTTCTGAAATCAGCCAAGATCTGGCACATCCAGCCTTTTGTGATCAGAAACCATTATATTATATGTTCTGCCCTTGGTATAATCACGCCAAGGGATTACACCATGTACACATGTTTATGTTTATAGCTGTAATCTTAAAAAAAACAAAAAAAAGTTTTGCCAATCTAAACAAGGAAGTCAATGACTAAGGACCCAATAATGACAGGAAAACAGGGTCATGAAATTGCTTGGTTCTAGCAACAACAGTTTCCAATAACCAATCCTTATCATCAGGCCTATACAAATTATACATCAGTGACCTTGTTTTACAGTATCCTGAACATTCTCCATTTACAGTGCCATCAGTAGCAACAGCAGCAAAAAAATACCTAAAAAATCAGACCAATCACTTAGATTTTATTGTGGATTTAACTGCTGACATTTTTATTATTTATGTATTAATGTATTTATGTATTTATGTATATACATACATACATTTCTATACCACCCAATAGCCAAAGCTCCCTGGGCAGTTCACAACAATTAAAACGATAAAATACCACATGATAAAATACAATATAAAAGTTTAAAATTACAGTATAAATTAAAAATAAAAAACAAAATAAAATCTAGCAGCAATGCAAAGATTTAAAATACAGTAACATATTTAATTAGCTGTTGGAAATGGACTGGCAGCCAGTGCAAATTGAGAAGTACTGGCATAATAAGATCACATAATAAGATCCTCATTAATAATCTTGCTGCCCTATTCTGAACCAGCTGAAGTTTCCGGACTGTTTTCTAGGGATGGCGGAGAATTTCTCCCCGAAACTTCGGGGGGCCGAGCGCCAACGTGTTCGGCCCCCCGAACAAGTTTCGGGGAGAAATCCTCCGCCCCCCCGCCCCCCGCCCCCCCCCCGGGACGGGACTTACCTTCCCTGAATGTCCCTCCCGGCGGCGGGTCCGGCCGGCGGTTCGTCCGGTGTTCGAGCGGGGCGGGAGCGGCAGCCGGTCTTTCGACCGGCGGCCGCCCCCGCCATTGCAATGAAAGAAAAAAAAAAACACGTCCCCTGATAGGCTACGTGACGATTCACGTAGCCTATCACGGCAAGATTTGCAAAGTCAGCCGTGATAGGCTACGTGAATCGTCACGTAGCCTATCACGGGTGACTTTAAAAAAAAAAAAAAGTGTGTACGGATAATGGCGGCCCCCATAGGGAGCCGCCATTCCCCTTCCTTATTTGGTCGCTGTAGTCTACGTTAATGTTTACATAGACTACGGCAAAAATAAGGGCAACGCTATTTGCGTTGCCCTTATTTTCGCCGTAGTCTACGTAAACATTGACGTAGACTACAGCAACTAAATAAGGAACGCGAATGGCGGCTCCCTATGGGGGCCGCCATTCGCGTACGCGCTTTTTTTTTTTTTTTTAAAGTCACCCGTGATAGGCTACGTGACGATTCACGTAGCCTATCACGGCTGACTTTCCAGATCTAGCCATGATAGGCTACGTGAATCGTCACGTAGCCTATCAGGGGACGTGTTTTTTGTTTTTTGTTTACTTTCGAGTTCGCGGCCGGGCGAGGCGGGAAGCCTCCTCCCCGGCCTGAATTTCGGCCGGGCGAGGCGGGAAGCCTCCCCCCCCGGCCTGAATTTCGGCCGAGCGAGGCGGGAAGCCTCCCCCCCCCGGCCTGAACTTCGCGGGGGGAGCAGCGAAGCTCTCCCCCCCACCACGAAAAAGCTTCGGCGAAAGGTAAGGGACTTTCGTCCACCCCTACTGTTTTCAAAGGCAGCCCACATATAACGCATTGCAGTAATCTAAACAACAGGTTACCAGAACATGGATAACTATAGCTAGGCTATCTCTGTCCAGATAAGGATGTAATTGGTATATCAGCCTAAGCTGATAAAAGGTGCTCCATGCCACTGAGTCCATTTGTGCCTCTAGTGACAATGCTGGATCCAAGAGCACCCCCAAACAACGAACCTGATCTTTTAGGGAGAGTGCAACCTCCTCCAGAACTGGTTGAATATAACTTAGCCAGGCAGATGACCCACCCATAACAGTACTTCTGTCTTGTCTGGATTGACCCATATCTAGTCCATTACCATGGCCAGGTACTGACTCAGAACAGCCACTGCAGACATCTACAGAGGGCTTTTAGTCCGCCCACAGCACGACTGTGGCAGAGGATGCATGCCCCTCTCTGTAGCTAGTGCGACTTTCCTTGCCCTTTTTTAATGTTTTATACATTATTTTATGAGAAATTTTCCCATCTCAGAAGCTTCAGTGCAGTTTGGGAGTCTATGTGACTTCAGCTGGCTTCAGCACAGGCTGGGGGAAGCAGTGTTGATTGGTGGAAGGGAAAATTGCATGGGGCAGGGGTGTGGGGAAAGCAGAGGACTAACTATGTCTGCCTGGAAGTAACTCATTGCCTTCAATTGCACTTTGCCAAGTACAGAAGCGGAGGGGTTGGGAGAATTCCTTTGCCTGTTGTTTGAATGCAGGAGTGGGCAGGAGTGGGGAGGGGGCGGGGAGCCAGCCCTGTTCCTTTAAAACTGCTCTGTTGCAAGCATCCGCTCAATCACTACCTGCTGATTTAAATATTCATTGAATGCGGGAGTGGGGAGGGGAGCAGCCATGTTGCTTTCAAGCTGCTCCGTTGCGTACGTGCACGTAATCTTAATAATTCTAAAAAAAGGGATTGCTTTATCCCCACCGAGAAATGGTGTCCAGGAGGAGAGGCATTGGCTAAACATGTTTACTCAGAAGTAACTCTTTCCAATTGCACTTCACTGATCGTGGGAGTGGGGAGGAAGTGGGGAGAAGCCTCCGCTCATTCACTGCCCTGCACCTAGCAGTTGTTGACGTTCAGTTCTACCTGCGAAACTGCCCACACAACCTCGAGCGAATGTGGTTTCTGGTGCCTTTTGCCCCGAGAAAGCGGGGTTTTCTCCAATGAACAAACCACTTTACTGGCTGTGTGTGCTGCACAAGAAGCACATTTGATTTCTTGAAAATCCGGGTTTAAATGGAATCACCTCATAAACCATCTCCATGTAGATGTGGCCCCTGCCTTACCTGGATTTGATGAAAAGAAGAGACAGAGCTGGGTTTTATCCACATATTGATGACCCCTCAGCCCACACCTCCAGATAACCTCCCCCGCTGGTTTCATGTTGATGTTGAACAGCATAAGGGATAGAATAAAGGCCTGTGGAACCCCATAGTATAGTTGCCCAGACACAGAGCAATAATCCCCCAGCATCACCTTCTGGAATCAGCCATCCAAGTAGTAGTGGAACGACTTCAACTAAGTGCCTCCAACTCCCAATCCAGACAACCTATCCAGAAGGATACCATGGTCGATGGCATAAAAAGCCTTCAAGAGATCCAAGAGAATCAACAGAATTGAACTCCCCTTGTCCCTCTCCCGGCAAAGGTCTTCCCACAGGGTGAGCAAGGCAGTTTCCATTCCAAAATCAGGCCTGGAGCCCAACTGAAATGCATCTAATCAGTTTCATTCAAGAGTGCCTGGAGTTGACCGGCAACAACCCACACAAACATCTTGCCCAGGAAGGGAATGTTGCCTACCAGCCAATACTTGTTAACCTCCTCCGGGTCCAAGTCTGGCTTTTTCAGGAGTGGCCAAATCAGCGCCTCTTTTAAAGAGGCCAGCATCACTCCTTTTCTCAAGGAAGAATTTATAACCCCCTGGACCCAGTGGGATATCCCCTCCCTATTAGATGTAAAAAGCCATGAAGGGCAAGGGTAAAGCACATAGGTGGTCGACCGGACTTAGGCCAGCACCTTGTCCTCATCTTCAGGCCTCAACAACTGAAACTCATCCAATAACTCATCCATTTAAAAACCTTTGAAAGACTAGCTAATGTAAAGTCGTATGTTCTCCAGTTTTGCTACAAGCTCTTGGGAAGGGTTTTTTTTGTAAGGGGGGTGGGTGCTTTGGACATGTTTGTCCATACATGGACATCTTTGGAGCTAGGTCAATAGCATGAGTTTCATTGACAAGGAATGTAGCAGGGGTGAATGTGGCACTATGGGATGTTACGCTTTCATTTCACAGTGAGCACTACAATTCCATTCTGCCTAGATTACTTCTAGATGACAGCAACAATAAACGCAGTAAAAGGACAAACAAAATTCTGCTTTCTCCTATGAGAGAGCAAGCAGAATTTGTGTCTTGCTCATTAAGACTTTGCCACTGGAGCTTCTTCAGAACAAAACCTCCCAGCAGACAGGCTAAAAGATTCCTCACATTTAAATTGAAGAGGAAAAAAAGAGCCATCATCTATATCCCCACAGCTATGTTGTCAAGTACACCTAGTAGCAATACATAGCTGGGTATGGCAGGCTGTCAAAGAGGGAAGTCTGAAGCAAACACTTTTCACTTTAAACTAAACTGGGATTAATGAATCTGAAGTGTTTCTCCAAGCGAACGGGGAGAATAACTCCTTCCACTTCAGGGATTACTGGGTATTCTATAATCACTGCTATTCTGGTTGTCAGAAGCAAGACAATAGAGGTCTTTTCTTGATGAACTCTCAAGAGCATGCGCTGTCAACAGCATCCAGTTAGGGCTGCCAACCTTTTATCAGCCCTATGCTCCTGGGCATTTAGCAGAAGCTTGACCTGCAGACATTAGCAGATGATAATACTTATCTCCATGTTGTAAAACGCACCGCCTGCTGATTTCTACAAATCAAACTGCTGTTGAAGGCATAGGAACCAGACAGGTTTATTTGGGTCAATCCAATAACTACTACAGTTCTGACACAGTGGCATTTCTACAGCCACAGGCAGGTTTCTTATTTTATTTAGACAGAGCTCTTCTCCCTACATGAACAATCCTCCCAACCCCATCCCTAAGAATTCACTGGAGAAGCCTTCTCCAATTGCCACCTCTCAAACAGTAACTGTAGGTTAGGATTCCGAGCAGGGCCTTTATGGTAGTGGCAACTTTATTGTGGAACCTCTGCACCAGGTAGATCCACCTAAGCATGTCTCTGCCTCAGTTTAGAATAGTGTACAAAGCTATTCTTACCCCTCTTCTCAGAGGACTATTACTGGTATAACTTCATGCTGTTTTAGACTAGTTGATGTAATTTTCTCATATCTCTTTTGTATATTTAATTATATTTTCTTTTTATAATACTAGAACCCATGGTCATCCCATGAAGCTGACTGGACAGATAAAAGGAAGAACTTCTTCACATAGCGCATAGTTAAACTATGGAATTCACTTCCATAAGATGTGGTGATGGCCACCAATTTGTATGGCTTTAAAATGGGATTGGACAAATTCATGGACGATAAGGCTATTGATGGCTACTATTGATGGCTATTGATGGCCATTGATGGCTATTGATGGCCATTGATGGCCATTGATGGCTATTGATGGCTACTAGTCCTGATGGCTCTATGCTACCTCCAGTATCAGAGGCAGTACACCAGCTGCTGGGGAACATGGGCAGGAGGGTGGTGTTGCACTTATGTCCTGCTTCTGGGTTTCCAGTGCAGAGCTGGTTGGCCATTGTGTGAACAGAATGCTAGACTAGATGGACCCTTGGTCCATGACTCTTCTTATGTTCTTATAAGAATTTTCAGTTTGCATCAGAAAATGCTCTAATGCCCTAAACCAGGGGTGGGCAACCTGTGGCCCTCCAGATGTTTTGGCCTATAACTCCCATATCCCTCACCATTGGCTATGCTTGGCTAGTGCTGATTGGAACCTTAGGCCAAAACCTCTGGACAGCCACAATTTGCCCAACCGTGCCCAAGAGAGATCTAATTTAGCACGTTTATTTTACTTGCATTTAGCAAACAACAAAGCTAAAAAAGAGAGAGTATCCCATGTTATTTTGTTGCCCCAATACACCACAAGCATTTGACCTGAAATATCTGAGGGGGGGAATTAAAGAATACTTAATGTGATTTAAATTTTGTTTTATCTAGGGAATATTATTGGAATACCTGTAAAACTTTAAAGATGATAGCATGTACTTGTCAGGATTGGGCTTAAGCTCCCTGGTTTGGTTTCGGACTCTGATTTAGATTTGGAGGCAGAGCTAGAAGAAGCCCAGCCAAGACAGGGAGTGGGGGAGGAAATTCCCCAATACTATCCAGGGTCAGGGATGAACCTTCTCAGGGTCTTATCGAACAGGAGGTCCAAGTTCAGAAGCCATCATCCCCCATCCCCTTGGGAACTCACCCTTTGTCAGAGGGGGAAGGAGCACTGGAATTGACAGAAACCAGAGTTCAGTGCAGAGTTAAGCGGGCAGAGTTGAGAGGAGGTAGCAGGCAGTCTGCCAGATTGGCTGCCTGTCAGAAGTTGGGTCAGGAGTAGGCATGGTGGAGAATTCCGCCACGGATCTTGGTGAGGCCGAATGCCAGCACATTTGCCCCCTCAAAATCCGTGGCGGAATGAAGCCCCCCACCCCCCACCCCGCGAAATGGGCCCGGAATGGAGCTTACTTTGGTCGGCCGTTCTGGTGCTCCTCGAATGGCGGCTGCATCTACAGCCGCCATTCGTGGCTTTGGAATGGCCATGATAGGCTACGTAAATACTTATGTAGCCTATCACGGCTAACGCAGGGCTGCCATTTGTGTCCCTGCGGAGGCTGTGATAGGCTACGTAAATATTTACGTAGCCTATCACGGCAAAAAAAAGGGAACACAAATGGCGGCAGCTACGGCGGCTGCCACATGCGTTCCCTTTTTCACCATGATAGGCTACGTAAATATTTACGTAGCCTATCACAGCTAAAAAAGGGAACGCAAATGGCGGCCGCTGTAGCCGCCGCCATTTGCATTCCCTTTTTTTTTACCATGATAGGCTATGTAAATATTTATGTAGCCTATCACGGGCTGGCATAGGGACGCAAATGGCACCCCCTACACAGGATGCCATTTGCATCCGCAGCAGCCTGGCAGCGGCTGGAGGCCCCACTGCAGGTTGGCCCGGCCAGCGGCTCTGCGGCCTGGACGTGGAGCGGAGCCAGCCGGGCAGGATTCCAGGGGTGAGGAATGGATTGCCTCCCCCCACCTGCGGAACCTGGCGGAGCCAGGTAAGCGGGGTTTCATACACCCCTCGTCAGGAGGGCTCTCCCTGAAGGAGGAGCCCAGTAAAAGACTGGGCATGGCAGGAAACCATCCATTTGAGTTGACCCTTGCTTTGTTTAGCTAATAGGCGTAATGCTGCAGGTGTGAAGAGGTGTTATTAACTGGATAAAGGTTCTGTGGTTCTCACAGCAAGTCTCTGTTATCTTCACTACTCAGCTGGAGAGTTTAACAATCCCTGACAGTACTTCCCTTACACCGGTCAAATTCAAGAAAAAACAAAGGTACTGAAAACTGTTGACACACTAATAAATTTTAGCAATCCAAATAACTGCATGATATGCTGACAACCACTCATCTATTTCAAAAGAATTCAGCCCTCTTTCACTGAGGGTATTGAGGCACCTTCAGTTTTGGTTCTATTGGTTCTATTTCAAAGTGAGACGTACATTTTAATGACATATATGCATTCTCTCACACACTTGCTAGGGATAACCACCGGAAAAATATTAATTACAATGTTCAAACTGGCAGGCTTGCCTAATATTGTATTTCCAATTGGCATACATTCATTTTTACTAATGAACTTATGAAATGGAAACTTTTCCATGGAAAAATAAAGCCCTGGACTTTTTCCATCCCACATAATTTTCTGCAGTGTGCTAGAGTGTTTATGCATGCATGCCACTGGGGAAAAGGGTAAGTAATCACCTCTCTTCTTACCTATTCAGTATTCTTAGATTTGATGGAACTCCCTATTTCAGCAGATCAAAAATGTCCACACTGAATAAGCTCTTTAAAACAATAATTTTTAACAAGTCTCAGAAAATCTCAGATTTAAACATGCTGTGTAGACATTACAAGAAGTGGAGACAGTTAAAGACCCTGTCATGGAAATATACTGCAGAAGAAAAGCAAGATGGGGGAAAGCGTGTGTGTATGTGTGTGTGTGTGTGTGTGTGTGTGCGCGAGAGAGAGAGAGAGAGAGAGAGAGAAGGTGGTATCAGTAAAACCTACAGTAGATGTTCTTGGGAAAGGCAGGCCAAGAGCTGAGGATTTGGAAGCATCTTGTTGTGATAATAAGAGGATTTGTAAATGCTCAGCATAGTTCTCAACAGGTATTTGGATTTGATGGCGCTTTTCAGATCTCTGTGCCCAAGAATAAACTGAGTATTATGTATCATGTTTACCAAAAAAATGGACCATTGAGGTTACATTTTATTAACCTCTGGAATAGAACAATGGATAACATATACTTCATGCACATTTGAGTACACTTCATGGACATTCAGTATAAATTTGGCTTAAGAACCTTCTTTTTTCTGATATTGTAAAACCACAGTCACTGCTCACTGTGTAGGTAAGATAGTCTGCATGTGGGAAGCTTACAAATAGGTTAGGAAGGAAAAAGTATGTTTCTGTTATTTGTCCCCAGTATTTTTTATTCAGAATTATACAGCCTTTGAACATGGAGATTCCATTTAGCTAAGCTATCATGGCAGATAGGGGAGCTTCCATGGGTGAAGCAAGTAGGAGGAGCTTTGAGGACGTGGAGCCAACAGAAGGTATGATGGGAGTGGCTTGGCAGGGTTGGTGGAACTTTTAGCTCCCACGACGTCTTGTGGCAACACATGCCCCTGGTATTCACTGCAGTAGTGAATAGGTTTGATAAAAACTAGTCTTGCTGGTCACATGATTTTATTGGGCAGCTGAGTGACAGACAGAGTTCTGTGCAGATCTCCAGGATGAAGTGATTGGGCCCTGAAAGAGAGATGGTTAGAGGTACAATGGGTCCTGGTCTGGGGAGGGATGATTTCTTCTAGGCCTGCCATGAAGTTCTCAAACCATGTAGGGCATATTGTCTTCGCTGAGAATGCTTATTTGCCTGTTCTGCTAGAAGCTGCTAGACAACGTAGGTCAAGAAGCATAAAAGTAGAAGATTTCTATCTTGAAATTGTTCCTGCTTGTGTGCAGGTTATGCTATTTCCCTGATTGCCCACATCTTTAGATGGAGAGACCAATGCATGATGAAAATGGATACAATATAGATTTCAAGGTTAGATTTGCTTTGGAGAACATCCAGCATGGATTATGTCCTCCCCAACCCCTGCCAAATGGTGTAAATCTTTAAAGCTGTATCATTTTCCACAATCTGCCTACATTTTAAAATGCTACTGGTAAGTTGTAAGAAAAACCCCCCAAACTAGTTCATTCACTCACACATACACAATTGGGCCATGCTGGAATAGCCACTAAATTGGAGTAAGCAAAATTGAAAACCAGTCCTTGCAGAAAAATGAATTTAGGGTGCGATCCTACGCATGTTTAGACAGGAAAAAGTCATACAATTCCCAGCATTCCCTAGCCAGCATAGCTGATTGGAGGGTGCTGGGAGTTGTAGGACTTTCTTCTGTCTAAACATGCATAGGATTGCACCCTCAGAAGCTGTAACTTGAACTGTAGAATCACATTTTGAAAGTAATGTCAGCCTACATACATGAATAACATTTTGTGTTTCACAGAAGCCCAGATGATGTTTGGTAGCACAAAAGTGTTCAAATTTGTCCCATAATCGTGTAGCAAAGATACTACCTATCTGATACTGATGTAAATCATATTTTTCTCTGCCAAAAGATCCATTCCATACACTACCCATACTTTATTCAAAATATGAACAATGTCAACCAAGTAAGCTGAAGCCCCTGTTGTCTCAAAACATTTTAGACTGTGAGTTCATAGTACAGGGAAACCTTTTCTGTTCTGTTTTTGCCTCAACTGTTCTGCTTCTATGTTGTGGCAGGGAGGTGAAATGTATACTGATCCTGCCTTTGTGAGTGCTTCAGAGAGTAGATGTCTTCTGCATTTCACTTTGCTATCTCCATGTAGTAGCAGCAGCGATAGGCAGAGCTAAAGAAAAACACAGTATACAGCACTCTAATTTGCAAAAGTATTAAAAACAGAAAACAAAAACATCTATAAATGTTTTCATCTTAACTTCAACATTCTCTTTTGATTCACACTTTATTACCAGAAGCTTCATTATCCAGGTTTACTTGGTGACTAGAAAATAGAGTGAACAGATATTCAACTTTTAATTTCATTCTATATTTTTCTATATTGTTTTAGCAAGTACTATAGGCAGGGCTGTGTGTACACCACACGTAAAAACAAAAGTGAAATTCTGTGTCAAAAAAGCTGAATTATGTGACCTGTATCAATCATGCAACTTGAACAAATGTCGTTCTGCATTACCTGTTTTGCTTGTTTTAGTCTGGTGCTTAGAGGGTGGGGAAGACACACAGGGCATCGCTCATGAACTTAAAAGCTTATCATCCTGGCAAAAGCGGGTAGAAACTTGCTTTAAAAAAAAATAAAATTCCTGCAATTATCAGGAAATTCTGTACTTCCTCTGCATGCACACAGAACTGATCGTAGGCGTATTGAAAACCATGGCTGTTCCTTTTCCCCCACAGTTTTCCCACAGTTCAGACTTATTTCCTATTTTAGGTGCAGCAGTTCCAAACTGTCCCTTGCTTGGGGATTTTGATCTAGAAAATCTAGTGACTATTTCACAGATCATAAGAACATACCAAATGGGACCCATGGCCTATTGAACTCCGGATTGTCTTCCTGCATTGGCAGGCATTGTTCAAGGTCTTGGACAGAGGTCTTTTCCCAGCCTTGCTTCCTCAGATCCTTTTAACTGGAAATGACAGTATTGAACCTGGGAGCTTGTGCTCGACTATCCTTGCCCATCTAATTATTTTTAGATGTTCAAATGAACACATCAAAGCGGAGTATACCTCCCTTACCCCCAACATCTCCTGTCATCTACCAGATTATCATCCTATCATCTACCAGATTGCGTTTTTTTACCTTGCTTCTGCTTATATCAGTTGCCTTGGGTGGGGAAAGAAGGATAAACTGGAAACAAGGTCATACCCCAGATTAAACCAATTAAATGTATTCATGTTCACCCACATACTCTGTAACCATTATTTTATAAAGCAGTTACTCTCAACCTAACCTCTGACAGTTTAAAAATGCACAGTATTCACATCACAGCATGAAAGAATATTAGCTTTCACTGTTCACCATCCACAAATATTTATCACCAGCGTTAAGACAGGGAATGTGGAAAGATCTGGGACTGCAATTCCCATTCACAGCTATGACCGAGCTGAGTAAAATAAAATTCCCTGTTACATGCTAGCTACTCACAGAGTGAGCCCCCGGCATTTTCCCAAGCTTGTTTTTACAAGAAAGGAGGCCTTTAAAATGTGAATATTTAAATATGAGCAAATTCAGGCTAAGAAAGGTTGATATATGCCATATTAGAGGTGTCAGTGGGTCATTTATGCCTCTAATGTTGCGTAGATCAGCCTTTCCCAGCCTGAATTTGTGCATATTTAAATATGTGTATTTTTAAAGACCTTTTTTCCCGCCTAAAAGAAGCTCGGGAAAATTGTGGGCAGTCACGGATGGGTCCAGGTGAGTGCAGGGAACATCTAGGAGGGCACGAGCGGGGGTGAGCAAGGCCAGAGGCTTGGTGGGCGCAGTCCAGGGGCAAAGGTGGGGGGAGCCCGATGTACGCCCAGACCCAATTGGGTGCTCACGCCATCCTTACCTATGGAGCTGTAGGGAAACCCACTTTCCCCACAGCTCAGCTTATCAGCTGGAATGTGGGCACGCATGCACGCACACACGATTCCAGCACTGCAGTTAGCAGTGCTGGGACAGTGATCTCACTCAGGGTTGAGAAACATGAAAGCTTCCCTGACCCCCCAGTCGCCCTGGCTGCCAGATTGCTATTTTTCTGCTGATACTAGCACATTAAGCGACAGTTCTCCCTCTATTAAAAAGAATGGCTTCTGCTCTGGAATAAAATGAATTCTCCCACCTTTCCTTTCCCTGCACCCCTAAAAATCTGCTGCTGACATCTGGGAGATTCTCTCACACAGAACAGCATGTGGTACAGGGGGGCTCCAGCAGGAAAGGGGAATCACTGAAAATCAGCGGCTTCCCCTTGTTCAAGCATGTCTTCTTTTCATGCAATACCATTTAGGACCAAAGCCAATGTCTTAGTTCTGTTTTAACTGGCTATTTATTTCTATACCATTATCCCATATATATATATATATATATATATATACACACACACACACACACACACACGCGTGCAAAGAAATTTTATGTTGGGGGAAGGAATTCACAGCATAGTTCAAAGGCCCATTTTTCAGTATATCTGCAAGTGAAACAAGGCAGCATATTTCAAGAGAATTTGTTTTTAATATATCCTACTAACCAGGGATGTAGGGCTTCCTGAAGAATAAACACATGCAAGACAGCATGGGGAAAGGGGCTTCCTGGCCTCCCTAGATTGTTTTCCCTGGGGATGGGATGATGATAATAAACACCAACAGTATCATTCCAAACTTAATTGAGAAAAATAATTTCAGTAATTCAACTCTACCTTCTAAATCAGGTCAGTTTCAATCTTTTGGCACTTTAGAAATCCCAAGTGATGAGTGGAAAGGAGCAACTTGCATGCTGCAGTTCATGCAAAGGGCAACGGTTGAGATTTGTACTGTTTACAAATGGACAACCCCGTCGCTTCTATTTGATGAAAGGTTTACTTATAGCTTGGCTAAGGGTGGTCTAAGTATTCCCAGCTCCAGATCTGATGGGAGGATTGTCAAACCCTTTTCAGGTTAATGTCTTCTTTGGTGAAATAATTCCTAAACCTGGATAGTGCAATCAAACAAAACATCTCCTTTGTTATCATGGAGCTGGAAGGGGCATGATGGGCCATTAATTCAGTTCTGATGATGCAAAAATCACCTAAAGCAAAAAACAGACTTCAGAGGTGCTTGTCACACATTTCTTACCGACTTTATATATGGCTTTGCCGAAACTGGAATTCATTGGTAACTAAGAGAGCCCCTTTACCAAATGGAAGGATGTCCCACATGCCTGACTAGAATCATACATTCGTAAGTATTTTTTGGTCAGCCTTGAAAAATTCTCTAACAAATTCATTATTTCATGGATATGATTCAAAAGATCCACTGCTTCATGTGCACATAATGACAAATGTCACTGCAATGACACGCATGTGAAAGATGGGAAACTTCGGCATGTGTGGCACTCCGGATTGCGACACAGCATCTTCAGAGATTGTTTTCCAGGATGCAGACTTTTCTCACCATATCTTTGCATTGCTTTCATCGTAACATTTCCTTATAAATTAACCATAACATTTTCTTTGAAATTAAAGTTAGTCAGCCTACTAGAAGAAGGAAGGAAATGACATAGGCCCCTGCCCAATCACAATGCTGCACTGTCTGAAAACTAAGATGGTTAGGGAATCTCACTGACCGCACAAACCATTCTAAACTGCATCCCAAAAGTTGGTTTCCTTCCACAGCACTGTGCAATATGATGCCAAATTCCTAGAGTAGAAGCAGCAGTGCTAACAGACACAGTGTGGTTGACCTGTCATGCATGTTGCCAGCAGTTTACTGTTCATGTTATGTATCTATTAGTAAATTTGTTTGAAATGCTGTGGAGAAAAGGCAGTTTCTCACTCCAGATCTGTGTATCAGTTATCAAGCTGTGTTGGAATGGAAAGAAAAGAGTTGATTTAGCATTTTGAGTTAGACTCTGGGGTTCTTTTGGAGACACACCGACAGCTGCTGTTTGATCTTGAGTAAACATTTTTCTGGCTGAGTCGACTCCACCCACTGCACAACGACACTTGAAGAACCTCATACCTACTTTTCTACACAGTATATTATCAGCCAGTACTAGTCGCATTGCCTTCACTGAAGTGTATCCATAGCTAGGCTCTTTGCGGCAGTAATAATTCTGTTCTCTCTTGCACTTCTACTCTATTATCACCGTTACTTCCAAACTTCCCACAGTATCATACTGTCCCTCGCCTCAGTGATCTTCTCAGCTTTGCCTCCTTCAGGCTGTAGCTGCTTTCAGGGCATCATGCAAGCAAAAAATAAAACATCTCTTCGGCCACAAACACACTAATAGAACTACAAGCTGGGACCTGCATCAAACAGTTGCCGTGTGGAGTGCTTCTGTTCAGGATTCTAGCCACCCCATTCCATTCTCCCTCCATCCCTGGTCCCCCCCCCCACTTCTCACTTGTGTCGTTGGGGTCATTTTAAAATAGCTTCTCAGTGTGAATCCAAGACAGCTTCGCTTGCTACCAATCGAAAGGCATTGTGCAGCTATTCCATCTTTTGAAGGGAAAACACAGGAGGAAGACACTAAATGGAAAATTCCATCATCCCTGCCCCTCCATCCCCTAAAATTTCATGTTTTAGGTGAGGGCAATTATACAGTAAAAGTCTTGCCTGGAAGCATCCACAATAATCATATTAACATACGCAGAAATTGTTACATGATCAAATAATGCTGTCAGCATTCAGGAACACCAGAACTATTTGGTTTTATACAGTAAGAAGCAGAGATTACACCTGCTTAATTCTTGAATGTAACATTTTCTCCAGTTGTGTTGCATAATATTTTTAAAATACATGTAAAGTGTGTTGCAGACAGTTAATCTGTTAATCCAATTTATAGTCCTAGTTGTGATATATGACAGAAGGAATGACATGTGTATTTTGAGATTTTCAAAAGGTAATGGGTTGGATCCAACCCTTTCCCCTGCAACCCTCAGGGGACCCCCTGGGAAAACATGGGAGGTAGTGCAGAGGATGAAGGTTGAATTTGTGAGAACTACCTCCCTATATGCTTCCATTAGCAAAGCCTCTGCTGGATCTAAGTGATCCAGCCCCCTATCTGTGAGGTCACTGATGTCTTCACTTAAGTCATTTGCAAGCACTTCAGCAGTTTGCCACATTCACACTTATTTTACAGTAAAACTACTTTTTATTTATTATTTTATTATTATTTTTATTTCCAATATTTATATACTGCTCCATATCAAAAGATTTCGGAGTGGTGAACAGCAAGATAAAAGAATAAACCATCAGGTGAAAATACTTAAAACATTTTAAAAAGATAAATTCCAATACGGTGAATTTAATAAACTGCAGCTGGTCGTTCAAGGAAGTCCTCTCAAAACAACAATGTCTTCAGGAGGTGCCGAAAGGAGCACAATGTTGGCGCTTGCCTGACCTCCAGAGGCAGGGAGTTCCACAGGAATTTTAGCTAATCTGTTTAAATGAGCAGACTATTCTAAATCATAGGTATATTCCTTAACATAGGCACAGTTTTATTTCATTAGAACTGTGACAGCTGTGGCAACCCAGTAGCACATATGGCAGCATTTCCCAACCTGATGCTCTCCAGATGGTTGGACTAGACCTCCCATCATTGCCAGCCAGTGTGGCCATTAGGTTCCAACTATTTTTTAGATAGGTTGAATTCAGACATCACACCAAATAATGGTGTATGTTAAATATCATTTAAAGCCCCAAAGCATGGCCCATGGATGTACGGATTGTGTAAAATCCACTACATCTGTGTTTAGTGGATTGTCAGGCGCCTTTCGCTCCATTGTCCGCTCACAGACAGATTTGATTGGGGGGGGGTATGCGGAAAAATATGCAAATAATTCTGTAAGAGCTTTGCAACAATTTACATAATTTACCTTTGTTTGTAACAGTTAGTGTATTGTCCTCCATTTCATTCAACTTTTTCAACATGTATATTTTACCAGTCTCAGCAGAAACTTCACATTTTCCTACAAATAAACATGTGCAAATTTCAGGAAAGTTTAAAAAAAAGATTCAAAAGTCCACGGACTCCATGCGGCCTGAGGAGGTCAGTCTGCAGCAGATTCCTTAGGTCGAATTCTTGGAAATCTGACCTCATTTTAGTCTGTCTCGAATTTCTCCAGCATCCCTACCATGGATTGAGCTCCTAGAGTACAGCTTTGAACCTTTGGTTTTGGGTTGCTTCCATCACTCCATGTCATACGTTCACTCCTCTTGACCATACCGAAGTTTCTGGAAGTGGCTCAATGGCCATAACTATGGTTCATCAACACAGACATCATGCCAGAGCATAGTTAAGCTTTCCTAGCCGTTATCTGGCATGATGTTTGAAGACTGTTGCTTACAAACACCTAAGGAGAGGCTATGTCTTGGACAGGGAGTAGATATTTTGCTCCAACCTCCTCCAGATCTGTGCCACCCTTTTTTGTGAACCACCCAGACAGCTTTGGCTATTGGGCAGTATAGAAATGAAATGAATAAATGAATGAATGAATAAATAAATAAAGTTCATTCCCCTTCTTATCTCACACGGCCTGCGTGTCTTTTTCTGTTGTCACTCATAGGATCCATGCCAATCTCTTAGATATAAAAAAAAGAGAAGATATGGGGGAGCCAAAGTGACTTTCCAATTTGGCTAACAGGCAAAATATCAGCTGTCAAGGAAAAGGATCCCACCGCCGGGACCAGCCCCAACCTCCCTGTGAGGGAGGACCGCCCAGGACCCAATCCCGGGGTCCCCTTCCCAAACTGGCCAAACCCAGCCTTTCAGTCCCCCCAAATACCCAGTAGCCACCCTCGTAAGCCAAGAGCCACTGAAATTAGCACTGAGGTTATGCAGAGAAATCACATCGACTAAAGGTTGGATAAAGGTTTATTAAGATCAAAATAAAGGGGTGGAGGGAAAGGGAAGAATGGAAATAGCAAGTTACACAAGAGGGCACAAAGCCAAATCACTTAGCTATAAACCAGAGAGCTTCACGAACGCACACCCAAGAAAAATAATAAATCTACCTGGCCTATCCTTACATACCTAGGTATGGACCTCCCCAGATAGCAACCAGCCAATTGCAGGTTCAGGACCACCAGGATGAAGGGAGACCCCATGCCTTGACCTCAGCCCACTTTTAAAGTCCAGCCCTAGCAACCCAGGGCAGATTTTCCTTCAGCCAATCACTGGCTCAGCCCCTGGGTGGGCCGCCCTGGCCTCCAAGAGGCTGGAATGCCCCACCAGCTCCAGCTGTTGGCACGTCCCAATTAGCAGGGACTGTGTCTGGCCTTGGGCAAAGGGCCGAAGAGCCTCTAGATTACAAACAATTCCAAGTGGTTACCTCCGATATGACAGCCTGACCCGATCTTATGGCAGAAAGCAGGCCGTTATCCTTGACATCAGCCATCCCCAACCTGGTGCCTTCCAGAGGTGCTGAAGTCCTAGAAGAGGTTTGTCACTTTGTAGTGCCGTGTAAACTGGGCTTTGGTTACTTTGGGGGAGGTTTGTCATGCAAGCTACACCTGCTGAAATTCCCTGTTCTGCAGGAGCCTTATCTTCTGCTTCATTTGGCCACCCTAGCTCTGACCCTCTGCATGTTTACTCAGATAAGTAAGTCTGGCTGAACTGTGAGCATGCATGGAATTGGAGGCTTCAACTGTCCACTCCATTCTACTTCACTGATTTGGCTACCCTGGGCCAACCCTTTCAGCCTAATCGTATACATGCCTACCCAGAAGTTAGTCCCGCTGAGTTCAATGGGGCTTACCCCCAGGTAAGATGGGATTGCAGGCTTGGTTGCATAAAAAAAGAATTTCAGCAGCAGCTGGTTTTCATGTCAGGTCAGTACTTAATCATCCTATGGCTGACTCTCAATAAGTTCACACAGCCTCAAAACATTTAGACAAATTTAATTGGAGCAAATTATGTGAAGAGAAATTCATAAATGGCAATCTGGGAGTGCGGTCCAAATTAATTGAAGAATTTGTTTCATTTGCAGTTATTTTGATGGAAATGAGTTGGCTTACTTTCTGTGAAATGTGCATTTCTAGTAGTTATTTCTAAATTTGCATACATACACACACATTTGCAAATGCAAATGTTATGCGAATCTGTGCCATCTCTGATTATCTTTTTTGGTGTGGATAAGTGAGGAGAAGTGGCTATCCTATGGCTTGAATTACTAAGAAATCTGGTACTCAATTGGACAAACAGCTGAAATGTTTGGCTTTACTTACTATTGCTTGAAGTTCCTTGCTGAAAAGTACAATTAAAGTTGTAATCCTGAACATATTTACTGGGGAGTAAGCCCCATTAAATATAGCAGTATTTACTTCTGAGCAAATATGCATAGGTTTTCCCCTGTAAGTGATCAACATTTCCAAGAAAAGTTGCATTTGAAGCATTCCATAAGGCATGTAATGTATTTTGTTTTTGTATATTGTCCTTGTCAGAAGTGCCCCCTTATGAGAAACCAGAAATTCAATAAGGCTGCTAGTAAGTAATATATTTGACAATTTTCATTTTGCCACTGTAACAGTTTTTCTCCCAAAAGAATTTTGTAAATTGTATGCTGCCTTCTGTTTTCTTTGAGGATGCTCCAATATGCCAATGGAGAAGCTGATAAATGCCTTAAGGACCACCATGATAGGCTGTGAGTAAAAGAGTGGCACAGATCTACCATAGGCAGTGTGGATATTAATACTAATATTGGTCTTCTCTTTGGAAGATCTGGAGCTAGCTGAAATATTGTAGATTGTATACTGCCAGAATTGAGCCTTCAAAAGATGGGAGGAGTACCAGATAAGACTTGCTTTTGTTTAAAAAAAAAAGTGGGGTGGGGGGGGAGAAACAAACCCTCTTACTGCTGTTTCCCTCCTCCTAGCTCAGCAGAGCAGAGCAGAGCAGAGCAGAAGAAGCTGCTCCAGCTGGTCTAGGGACTATAGAAGCAAGCATGCTCCCAGAGAGAGAGAGAGAGAGAGAGAGAGAGAGAGTGATCAGAGCGAGCGAACAGGGAGAGCAAAGAGGAGTTGGCCAGGGGAGTTGCAGTGGAAGAGGAGACAAAGGAGACAAAGGCAAAGAGGTACGTGGGCTGGAGTAAGCCCAGGGGGCTGTCCTTCTCTTCTGTGTGGCTGTGAGCTCACCAGGTGCTCCTGAGAGCTCCAACTGAATTGAGGGGGTGTGGCCTGAGTACTCCCAGCAGCTGTGTGGGCAGGAAGTTTCAGTCTGTTTCTCACCTCCTAGCTGAGCTGAGCTGAGCAGAGCAGAGCAGGGGAAGCTGCTCCAGCTGGTCTAGGGACTACAGAAGCAAGCAAGCTCCCAGAGAGTGAGAGAGCAGAGAGAGCAAACAGGAGTTCAGCGGGGGAGGTCAAGGGGGAGGCCCCAACATTTTTTTCCCTTAAACATTTTTTAAAATTTATTTTTCTTGTAACACACACTTCCATACCAGTGGGACTCTGTTTTTAACCTCCAGTGTATAGAGGACCAAGCACAGGCTACTCTAGATCAGAAAGCTAGACACAAAAAAAGGGAAAAGAAACTATGGAAGGACAAAACTTTCCAGTGGTGGTGACCTGCAAGGTGTGTGCCATGTTTGTTTTCTTGCCCGAGAACAACATGGCCCACACGTGCAAGAAGTGCAAGTTGATCACGCTGCTGGAAGAAAAAGTAAGAGGACTGGAGCAGCGACTGTCAACCCTCCAGGGAATAAAAGAACATGAAGAGTTCTTGGACAGAATGGTGGAACTACAGCAGCAAAGTGAAGAACAGAAGCTAGAAGAGCAACAGCAAGCTGAGGAAGAAGAGGAAAATGCTGAGGTGAGGAAAAATGCAGTAGAGGATACTCCTTGGAAAAGGGTGACAGTTAGGAGCAGAAGAACTAGAAGCCACTCTGCACCAGTGGAAGCAGTGGAGCTGTGGAACCATTTCCAGGTACTTGAGGATGAGACTGGAGGACAGCCTGCAGAGGAAGAATTACAGGGGAACCTGCATGAGACTGAGCAAGAGGCTGAAGGTCAGTCAAGCAGAAGCGATGAAACCAAGGACTACAACAAGAAGAGAAGAGTAGTAGTAGTGGGAGACTCCTTGCTGCATGGGATCAAGACCCAAGTATGTCACGAAGACCTGTGGACTCGCCAGGTATGCTGCCTCCCTGGAGGATGGATTAGAGACATGAAAGAGGGGTTGCCTGCACTCATAAAGCCCACTGACAGGTATCCCTTTCTTCTCATCCAAGTGGGAACAAATGATACCACCAAGCGGAGCTACGAAGAAATCATGTCAGACTTTGAAGCTTTGGGAAGGAAACTCAAGAACTTTGCGGCCCAGATAGTTTTCTCATCCATCCTTCCAGTAGTTAGAAGAGGGATAGAAAGGGAAAGAAAAATACTCCAGGTGAATGACTGGCTATGAAGGTGGTGCCGACGAGAGAGATTTGGATTCTGGGACCATGGGCTATACTTCCTGGAAGATGGACTGTTGGCAAGGGACGGGTTGCACCTCACAAAGGATGGGAAGAATGTGTTTGGCCACAGCATGAAGAACTTTATCAGGAGGGCTTTAAACTGAATCCTACGGGGAAAGGAGACGTAAAGTATGGGAAACAAACAGAACAAACTTGAACTCTTAATACAGGAGGGAAATTATGACTTGATAGGTATAACTGAGACTTGGTGGGATGACTCTCATGACTGGAATACAGCAATTGAAGGATATAACTTGCTCAAAAAGAACAGGAGGAACAGAAAGGGAGGTGGGGTTGCGCTATATGTTAAAAATACATATCTCTGCACAGAAATACAGGAGGATGAGCTTGGTAGCCCCATCGAGAGCCTCTGGGTTAAAATAAATGCATCAAAGTATAAAAGGAACATGGTGGTCAGAGTCTACTACCGGCCACACACTCAAGGAGAAGACAAGGATGAAACTTTTGAAAAGCAAACTGCCAATGTTTCAAGGAAGCATGATGTAGTAGTAATGGGGGACTTCAATTTCCCCAATATTTGTTGGGAGACAAATTCTGCAAAACATGGCCCCTCCAAGAAATTCCTGACTTGTGTGGTGGATAACTTCCTCCTACAGAAAGTAGAGGAAGGAACTAGAGGATTAGCTATCCTTGACTTGATCCTAACCAACAGAAATGACTTAGTGGTTAAAGTAGCAGTTACGGGAACTCTGGGGGAAAGTGACCATGTTATACTTGAGTTCTTGGTTCTAAAGGAAGCAAAAGCCGAGTGTAGTCAAATGTGTACCCTGGATTTTAGGAAAGCCGATTTTAATAAACTCAGAACAATGGTAAGTAAGGTCCCATGGCAAGCGCCTCTAACGAGAAAAGGAGTCCAAGATGGGTGGGAGTTTGTAAAAAAGGCAATTCTCAAGGCACAATTACAAACAATTCCAACAAGAAGAAAAGGTGGAAGACAACAGAAGAAGCCAATGTGGCTTCACAAAAAGCTTAGAGATGACCTGAAAACAAAAAAGCACACATAGAGGAAGTGGAAGGAAAGACAAGCAACAAAGGAAGAGTACAGGCAGGTAGCACAGAATTGCAGGGATGGCATCAGGAAGGCTAAAGCTGAGAACGAGCTGAGGTTAGCAAGGGATGCTAAAAGCAACGAAAAAGGCTTTCTTCAGATACGTGCATAGTAAAAGACAGAGGAAATAAATGGTGGTTCAACTATTAAATAAGGATGGCAAAGTGATAACAGATGACAATGGAAAGGCAGAAGTGCTCAATTCCTACTTTGGCTCAGTCTTCTCCCAAAAGAGGGTCTATGACCCTCCTCCCCACCCCCTGGCAAAGGTGAAGTACAGGCTGAAGACGCAGGATTGCAGATTGAGATTGATAGGGATATGGTCAAGATGATTAATTACCTTGAATGAGTTCAAATCTCCAGGGCCAGATGAACTGCATCCTATAGTAATAAAGGAACTGGCAGAAGAGCTCTCAGAACCACTGTCTATTATCTTTGAGAAATCATGAGGATGGGTGAAGTGCCAGATGACTGGGGGGGGGGGTAATGTTGTCCCTATCTTCAAAAAGAGTAAAAAGGAGGAAACTGGGAACTACAGACAAGTCAGTCTAACATCAATACGACAATGGAACCAATTGCCTAGGGAGGTGGTGGGCTCTCCCACACTGGAGGCATTCAAGACGAGGTTGGACAGCCAGCCTAATTTTGCTCTGACTTGGATTCCTGCATTAAGCAGGTGGTTGGACTCGATGGTCTTATAGGCCCTTTCTAACCCTACTATTCTATGATTCTATGTTCATAACAACATACACGATTAAGGTATTTTGAAAGTTCTAAAGGGGGTTATGTCACCAAGGGAAAAAAATGGTTGAAGTGTACCTATGATGACAGAGATGGCTCAGGGAATGACTGAAAATCATTGTCTTCATTCATTTATGAAATGTTTCCTCTAAAATGTTATACCAACATTTATCTGGCCTTCATTTAATCATTTAATACTTGCATTATACTAACTTTGCAAGTTGTGATTATGCAACCATGGTGCTACACATGGCCCATGGTCCTGAATGGTAGTAAGGCAACAAAGGGTCGGGTCCACTGTGAGAAACAATCAGTACATCAAACAAAGCAATGTTTGTTGCACAGGTGATGTGCTGACTGCAACTTCACACCTACCGTGATGTAACCAGGTCACAGGTCACTCTAGACAAGTCAATGCTTCAAAATTTTCAAAGCAAAGTTACTACTCAGTTACTCATGACTCCAGGGCCTACAACCACAACATTCACCATGCATCAGCAGTTCTCCCTTATGTATTGCCAATGGAGGCTGGTGGCTCTGATTTCGGTGGGGCTGTGAATCCATTCTGGGTTTCAGTCAGAACCAGCCAGAACTCTAAAGGTGCTGAACCCATCTTGGGGGATATGGTTCAGCACTTTGGATAACTCCTTTAGAGTTGAGATTGGTTCTGGCTGAAATCCAGAATGGAATCACAGCCCCACCAAAATTGGAGCCTCCAGCCTGCAGTGCATTGCCCGTCTAGTCCTAACATTCAATAGCTTTTATCTATATCAATCTATCTGTCTGACTCACACCTTATTTCATAGGCTGACATAAACCCCAAAGCAGAAATCTCTACCACTCAAACTAACAAGTGTCGAAAGAATGGTAGAACCTTCGTCCTTTTCAAGTTGCCTTCATATGTCTAAGGATCCTATGAAGTAGGTTTTTGTTGTGCTTTGTGGGGTCAAATATATGGTTCGCCATTTGGGTCGCAGACCAAACTTTTGCCTTATACTCAGTTTGTTGTCCTTTGTGACTAGCCACACTCCCATGGTAGCCAGTTCTTGGTGGTGCCCATGACAGTTTCTCAAATTTCCAAATGTGCCCACAGGCCACAAAAGTTTGGGGACCCCTGCTTTAGCCCCTGACTGGCCTCAAGTCTCACTTAACCATTAGCTGGAAACCCTACATAAATTTCCTGTTTCTGGGTAGTCTTCAGTTCCACACATTCTTTGTTTTAGTTACAGAACACCCTTTGAACTTCTCTCAGCAATTTGACTCTGGTTTCCTTTCTTCCTACTTTGGTCTAAACGTCATCCATTCCCCCCCCCCCAATGCTACAGATGGTAGGACAGATCCAGATTTAGTCCGAGTAGACCAAGTGTCTTGACTAACTTCAGTCCCATTGATTTCAATGGGTCTACTCAAAGTATGGCTATGTCTGGATCCAACCCCATGTCTCCATGGATACTGATTGCTGGCTTGGATAATTTGATCATGACAATTGTCTAAATAGACAGAAGGGATGACAGAATCAACCATGGTAATCCTGACCTCATAGCCAGACTTGAAGCTCCCCTTGGTGTATTCCCACATCACAGCTATGCTCCCGATATTGTTAATGAGCAACAGAAGCACATCTACCAATGACCCAATGTAGTAATGGAAAAGTTGTTGCCCTGTTGTAAATCTGACTCTGTTTGGTAAACGCAGATATCAGAAAATCAGCTACAAGGTGGCTCTTGTGACCTAGTCTAGAGGCTACTGTATGTTTAGTAGGCCCATGCCTGTTTTGATTTTTTTTTCATTTTTAAAATGTCTGCATTTCTCTTCTCCTTCAAGTACTCATGTTTCCTTCAAGTAACTGAGCGTGCAGTTAGGTGACAATGTAGAAGAGTGCTATATGATATGTTTTCATATGTATGACTATATTATTTCCATAACCATTCATATTCTAAAAGCTAAAAGACAAAGTGTCACCCTACATTTTTCAAATGTCACTCCTAAACAATGTTTCAACTATAATTGAGAGAAGCACTTCTAATAAAATAGCAGGTGTGGCAGTCCAAATCTATTTATATATGAGATAAATATTAATTCCTCACATTTAGATTCTGTCCTTAGCTCACTTGCACCCTAAGTATGGAAAGATTGACATGATTTATAGTATGTTCTTCAACAAAAGAGGGCTTTATATCAAACCTAATGACCTCCACAGTAAAGGTCAGACAGAGAATGATTTCCCCTTTCAAATTAGTATGTCTTATTATCAGCTGTCTTTATGGGCACAGTTAAATGTTAAATGATAAATAAAATATAGGCACATGTATATAACGTTATATTTACATCCACAGCCATATCGCAAAGTTCAGAGAAGCACTGAACAATATTTTAAAGAGCCAAGATTAAACTCCAGCACACAAAACATTAACATTAAAAGCCCACAGATGCAAGGACAATAATGTATTGTTTGTTCTTAACTTCTGATAATTAGTCCACAGCAGCTGTGCTTCAGAGGGAGATGGGGTGAGAGTGATGAAAAACATTGGGTTTGATCAAAATTTAGTCTTATTTAGAGCAGACTCGCTGAAATCAATGGATTTAAATTAGTCATTAATAACTTATCCTAGTAATAGGTCCTCATGAAGTCCTATTAATTTCAATGGGTCTGCTCTAAGTATGACAAATTCTGAATCCAACCCATTTTCAATGAAGTGATAATTTAAAAAATGCATACACAGTGATCCAATTGCACACGCTGCACCAACATATACATTAGGGTGGTCAACTTCAGCAGATCTGGGTGCCACATTTGACCTCTTAGACCCTCTCCCATGGACTGTACTCCTGCCACCAAGTAGTGGCAAAAATTCAGTGCTTTCCTACGGAGAGGTAAAGAGGCAAAATTTAGCTTCTCAGTCTAAATTTGGCCTTTAAAAACTGTTCTGTAGTGAATTTCAGCAGTCAACCGCCATTTTTTTGCAGCCACCATGGATTTTGGTGGCAACAGGAGGAGCCAGGGGTCACGTGTAGTCTGCAGGCCGTGCGTTACTCACACATGGTGTATGCTATCAGGTTGGTGCAATAGCTGCCAAAGACCCCACTCCCCTTATAATTCCTTCCCAGTGAATTATTCCAGTTCATGCTAGTGAAGCTGTCACCCACTTCTTCCCTTTGTCTCTTTAGTTCTTAAGGGCAACAAGGTCCTTCATAGCATCAGTGAGAAGAACGGATGTGAAAAAACAGTGGCTTTGAAACTTTCAGCCTTGAGGAACCCTTTGAATATTTTGTCTGCTGCGGAACCTCTGCATATATCTACCGTGGAACCCCAGTGCATTGCTGAAGTTCTAGGCCCTTCAGGGGAAAATCAACAGTCGTGGTCAAGCTTTCCTACTGGGAAGGGTGTTAGTGTTAATGACTGCACACTGACGAACATCCCAAGGTTCTCCAGAACACAGTTTCAAAACTGCTGTGATATGGATGGGCCTCTTCTTCTCCTTCAAAGTCCCTCTGGGCAGGAAAGTATTTTACGGACCTTGGGAGTCAGGAAGCAACCAATCCTAGCTGTAACATTAGGATGGTAGATACTGACCAGATTTGGATGTCACAACGGCAATTCCTGGGTTATTTAACACAGGGACAAGTGGAGGCACTTGAGCCGTGCACTCATCATTTCCGTTTCTAATCAACAACCCAGGAACACCCAATTCCTCGGTTGTTCCTTGACATCCAAACCTGGAAACTCTCAGTTGTTTGTGGGTGAAACAACCCAGATATAACCCAATGATTGCCCATGTTTGGTTGTTGGGTTAACTCTGGGTTGTTTCTGGGTTAGAGTTTCTGGCTTTTCTGGGCTGTTGCTTACAAGCGGAACTGACAACTGCATGATTCACACACATTGCTCATCCCCACAATTCCTGGGTTAGATAGTCCAGGAATTGCTGCCATGTCTGAACTGGCTCAGTGTGTGAGATGTTTGAGAGCATCTAAATTAGGAAAATTAACTTCATTTTACCACTGCCGACAACTGTTCTTATATGAGTATTTGTTTATCTGAAATAAATAGCACTTATAAAGCCCTACTTGTATGTAGGTTTCTAACCTTGGTGCTTCCCTCCCTTCCTGATGTGCTTTTTAATATTTTACCTGTCAACCATAAATTACAAACCCCTCTGTTATACAGATGACAAAGTTGTTTGCAAAGATGTGTTTATCTCTGATTTCCTTTGACATTATTATAACAATGCATCTGTCATCTGCAACATCAAAAAGCAAATAAGGAGGGCCAAGTAGAGGACAGGACAATTAAGTTGCAGATTATCATTTTTCCTTCCATCCAGATTGCATGAAGCTTATTCTGAAACAGGAAGAGAGAATGATTGCTTTGTCACACTAGGTCTCTGTGTGACAAATACTAGGTCTCTGTATTTCACAGCAGTTTATAGATCTGGTCTTTTAGGTGGGGGTGGGTAATTGTAAACGTATTACTCATGAGTTGTGTTGTAAAGTACAGTGAAACATCATGATTTTTCTTTTTTAAAGAATAAACCCTTTTAGATGGATAATGAGATACTTTTAAAACATTACAGCTATGCCATGGGAAGCACTTTTCTGTAGGTTCATTTCATGGCACAACTGTACCATTTAATGGCCCACACCAAAATGATTTGGGCCAAACACAGAGAACTTTAACACAAAATAGCAGCTCAGCCAGGATTGGAGGTGATGATTTCATGTACTTGTCTGTACTCATGTGATTGTGTGCCTTTACACGTTTGCCTTCTGATGAAAACATGGTGTGGCCATAATGTTTAAAAAGTAACTGAGATGTCCATTGCTGTCCCTTTTCCCCATCTATCCCCAAACCAGGTTGAATCAGGTGCAAAGCAATAAAATTGTATTTATTTATTTATTAAATTTATTAATCGCCCATCTTGCTGGTCACCCAGCCACTCTGGGTGATGTACAGAGTGCATAATAGAACAGTTTAAAACAATAAAATTCTACAGTAAAAACATCATATTTCTAAAAATACCCTAACCCACCCCAAATGCCTGCCTGAACAACCACATTTTTAATGTGCGGTGGAAGCTCATTACGGAGGGGGCATGGCAGAATTCCCTAGGGAGGGAGCTCCACAGAGTGGGGGCCACCACAGAAAAGGCCCTCTCCCTCGTCCCCACCAGTCTAGCTGTCCTGGCTTATGGGACAGAGAGAAGGCCATCCGAGGCTGATCTTGTTAAGCGGCCT
The DNA here is from genome assembly GCF_057233095.1 of Heloderma suspectum. Taxonomy (NCBI): domain Eukaryota; kingdom Metazoa; phylum Chordata; class Lepidosauria; order Squamata; family Helodermatidae; genus Heloderma; species Heloderma suspectum. Next base: position 107,555,278 of record NC_139464.1, read on the forward strand.
GTCTGGTGCTGCTGGAGGTGCTCCTTAAGATAGGCTGGGCCGGAACCATATAGGGTTTTAAAGGTCAAAACCAACACCTTGAATTTGGCCCGGAAAACAACTGGTAGACAGTGCAACTCCTTCAGCGCTAGACTGATGTGATCATGCTGGTGGCTGCCTTTAATCAGGTGAGCTGCTGCGTTCTGTACCAGCTGCAGCTTCCGAACCATCTTCAAGGGTAACCCCACATAGAGCGCATTACAGTAGTCTAAACGAGAGGAGACCAGGGCATGTACTACTGATGGGAGCAGATGGTTGGGAAGGTAGGGGTGCAGCTGCCGCATCAGATGCAGTTGCCACAGCGCTGTCTGGCTCATAGCTAACACCTGAGCCTCCATGGACAGCTGGGAGTCCAAAATGACCCCCAGGCTGCGGACCTGGTCTTTCAAAGGTAGCCATACCCCATTAGACACCAGGTCAACATCCCCCAACCTCCTCTTGTAAAAATAATTCTTGCAACTCCATATTTTATTTATTTATTACATCTCTATACCACCCAATAGCCAAATCTCTCTGGGCTGGTCACAAAAATTAAAACCATAAAATGCAGCACAAAATTCAATATGAAGTATAAAAGTTTAAAACTACAGTATAAAAGTAAGACCGGAATAAAACCTAGTAGCAATGCAGAGATTTAAAATGCAATAGCAGATTTAAAACAGAGCTAAAAGACTAAAATGCTAAAATGCCTGGGAAAATAAAAAGGTCTTCACCTGGTGCTGGAAAGAGTACAACGTAGGTGCTAGGCAAGCCTCTCTAGGAAGCTCATTCCATTGCAAGGGTGCAACAGCAGAAAAGGCCCTCTTCCTGTAAGCCACCAACCTCACTTCCTTTGGCACGGGCTCCCGGAGAAGGACGCTGAAGATGATCTTAGGGTCCAGGCAGGTACATACAGGAGGAGACCATCCTTCAGATAACCTGGCCCCAAGCCATTTAGGGCTTTGAATGTTAATACCAGTCCTTTGAATCAGGTCTAGAAATGGGCTGGCAGCTACTGCAGCTGGAAAACTACTCGCATAATATGATCACTCTGGCCAGTCCCAGTTCACAGTCTCACTGCCCTGTTTTGGACCAGCTGAAGTTTCTGGACCATTCTCAAAGGCAGCCCCATATATAACGCATTGCAGTAATCCAGGTGAGAGGTTATCAGAGCATGGATAACTGTAGTTAGGCTATCTCTTCCAGAAAAGGGCACAGTTGGTATATCAGCCTAAGATGATAAAAGGTGCTCAGTGCCAATGAGTCTACCTGTGCCTCAAGTGACAGTTCTGGGTCCAACAGCGCCCCTAAACTATGAACGTGATCTTTTCGGGGAAGTGCAACCCCCTCCAGAACAGGTTGAACATCACTTAGCTGGGCAGATGAACCACCCACTAACAGTACCTCCGTCTTGTCTGGATTGAGTCTCAGTTAATTGGCCCTCATCCAGTCCATTGCCATGCCCAGGCACTGATTCATAACAGCCACTGCCTCTCCTGGATTTGATGAAAAACAGAGGTAGAGCTGAGGTGATGACACCGCAGCCCACCTCACCGGATAACCTCCCCCAGCGGTTTCATGTAGATGTTGAACAGCATGGGAGATAAAATAGACTTGGCATAGTTGCCAAGGCACAGAGCAATAATCCCCCAGCACCACCTTCTGGAATCAGCCATCCAAGTAGAAGTGGAACTGCTGCAGTGCAGTGCCTCTGGCTCCCAGCCCAGACAACCTATCCAGAAGGATACCATGGGCAGCAGTATCAAAAACCACTGAGAAAACAAAGGCACAAGACATTGTACATATATGCCAGGTTATTCCTTTCTTTGAACGGTAAAACCATCAGTCACATTTATCATACCTTTTGGATATTTTTTTCAGTGCATTAGGTTTAGGAATAATTGGATGTTTTACTTGATATGTGCTTAATCACATCAAAATAAAAAAAAAAAATTCCTCACTCAAAAGCCTTTGACAATATCAAAATGATGGGTCTCTTCCTAAAAAAGAATTGGGTGGTGCATATAGCATTTACTGGAAAGTCCCAAGACACTTTTTCTTTTCACAATTAATGCAAAAAAAAAAAAGTTTAACATTGATTCTCTGCTTCTTAGACAATGCATAGTCATTAATTAAGAAAATAATTATCAAGATGCATGCCAGATGAAAAGACTGAGCCATATGTAACATGTTTCAAAACACTTCGTGGACTTCTAGATGTGATAATGCAGGAACGATTAAAAAAAAAATCTACGTAGAACAGAACAGCCGCCCGCAATTTCCCCAGACTGAGACATAACGGCTGCTAGCTAAATTCTCTGAGGACATTCCAAAAGTGAATTCAGGATGGTTTTTTTTCCCTCAGTCATCCATATTACATTTGATACTGATTTTGAAATTGAGCTAATATTTACTATACATTTTGCCTTCTGTCTTTACAGTGTTGATTTATGAATGCATGCCTATTTAGGTTCTCCTTTCTGCATTTCTACATGATGAAAATAAGCCAATTCCCTAATGTAAATATATGACAAACATAGCAAAATGGCAGTAGGATAAATGGGTGATGAATTTCAAAACAAATCTTATATAATTTTCTCCTGTGTTTGTCACATATACCTTGAACACATGATGTGAATTTGATCCCAGAGCAGTCACACATTGGAAAACATGTCACAGATGGATTGACTGTGTGAAACTACTCATATACTTAACAAGCAGCAAAAGTTGATAGGATCTGTACACAGAACACTGTCTCTATACTAGCCAGGACCTAGAATAGAGCATTGTTACATATATCTAACAGCCATTTTCCAACATCTCTCTCCTAGTTACCTAGAAGTGACACGCTAGTAGAGGGTTATTTGATGTTCTGTCCTGCATTCCAATCCAGAAGGATCCACAACATCACTCACATAAAATAATAAAATGTACTGACATTAGGGCTGCTTCTACCTCTTCTGACAGATAGCATGGCTATGGGGGAGGATATCCTCTCCCCTGAAATGCAGATCTCATTAGGCTGCTGTGGCTGTATCTGCCACCTTTCTTCCTATCCCACTCTTCCAACTGGTTCATTCAGTCCTTTGTTGTCTGGCTGCATGGTTCATACTTCCTTTCCTCAAGGAAGAAATATATTGCCTTTCTCCCTCACGTTCCTGAAGCCAACTATTGAGTTCAACAGAAGCATCATTCCCAACACAGGAGTAGCATTGGAAAGGGGAGGGGCTGATTGTCAACCTGGTGGGTAAGTTTTCCTTTCCAATGACTTTTCAGTGACGGTCTTGCACATCCTCCTACAAATGGGTATGCCCTTTGGGGAAAGGAGCATTTAAGGCTTCTGATTATGCTTATTCTTGGTCTTTATTGTTGATGTTCTAGCCAGAAAGCCACCAGGAGGCAGTACAGTACAATTAGAAAGGAGAGGCAAGACGCAAGACTGAGACAACACTGAAGTCCTTACTGGCTTTACAAATGCCAGTACCACATAATCTAAGTTAATGTTTCTGCTAGGATCTCACAAGACTGAAGAGCTGTCTGCACCACATTGCCATAGCAACACATTGATGCATATTCATTTAATCTGTGGCTGCAACTGTTCCTTGAGCAGCTATTCAGCTCAAAACTGAACACCTCTTGGGGAAAGGCTTAAAAATGAAAGGGGTGGGGAGGCTGAAATTACTTATAAATAATAGTAGCAAAAGCTGGGCAGTGCTCAGAAAACACTTGCGTTAGCGAGCCCTTTAGCAAAAACTGAACATGAAGCATTAAAAGGAAAAGTCTGAAACTCTGAGACTACTGCAGTTTCTAGGTATGCCTGTCTGTACTGTTCTTACTCCATGATAAGTCTATTATATGCATGCTCCCTGCCTTACGGATGGCCGTGTGATGAAATGGGACTACCAGGCAATGCTGATACAGAAAGCGAGTTCCAGACACCAAGGTTGTCTAATCACAATCACCCCATTACATATGAATCTACTCTCCATGGAAGTCAGTTGGTATTATATACAGAAGAACTAATTCAGAATTCCAAGGGTAAATAAATTATGTGCCTCTTTTTTCTGCCTATGACTGTTCTTAATTTATTGAAAAAGCACCGCCTTCTTCACTCACTATGACATGCCTTCCTTTCCTTTGGGTGATCGCTACAAGAGGACCCCAGCTTCCTATTCTCGTTTGAAGCAGAGAAAGGGGTCAGAGTCATTCCCATAGTTGCTCTGTGCTCAGAAGCAAACCTCAACTTTGGAACAGATGCCTCTCCTTCTCCCCTCCCCGTTGCAGAAATTAGGGAAGAAGGTTGGGGTTGCCATTTTGGCACTGGGCTGTGGACGTGCTCCAAGTGCCTTGTCAGCCCAGCTCCAAAATAAGCCCAGCCTTCCCCTCCAGCTCTGGAGAGGGCTCATCACCAGAACAGAGGGAAGCAAGGGATTGTCACCAACCACAGTCAGAGCCAAAGGGAGCAGAAGAGTCCTGGTGATGGCCACAAGTTTTGGCTCAGCTACCAAGCCCAGCCAAAACTTATGGATCCATGCTCCTTCTTACCTTGATCACATGTGGCTAGTACACTTGCAAGTAGGAAAGTGCAGATAACCATATCAGCTGCCCCGATGATACATGCATCAGCTACACCGTCCAATGTTGGGTAACCATATGCCTGTATCACGGAGTAAGGTGACATACATCAACAATATTGTTGATGTAGGAATTATTTGTCCATAAATATTTATTTAAATTCTTATTTATGGGCGTGTAACTTTCCCTACTGATGGGTTAACACACCTTTAAAGAAACAATGCGGTAAGTGGTCCTCTGAGCCTTTTCATATTTGCTCATACTTTCCTTTCATCAAAGTTACAACTAATCTGCCTTGTGTGAACTTCTCTGCTATGGAAGGTGCACTGCAGTCTCACAAGCATCTTTGTGAGTTGAATTTGAGTTTTCAGGAAAAGCCAAATCCACACAGCGGGGTTGTTTGCATGACACAACATGGCTCATCATGGTTTATTTAGGGACAGGACATGGGTTAAGCAAGGGTTGTTTAACCCTCCTATAACCCCCACTAGTTGGGTTCTCATGACACAACAACTTACCATCAGGGGTTGAAAATTCAGGATGGCGGCACAACGAGCAGCGGCATGTTGTGTGAACACAGTCATAACGTGTCTGGAAGTGCCTCGCTATGCATATGGAGCACCACAAAAACAAGGGCTGCCCTGTTCTCATCAGTGCTCTGCCCATGCTCTAGTGATGAGCATGTGATGCATTTCTTGATATTGAAGAGAATGAGACATGCCCGCTTTCATGGAGCTCTGTATGTGCATTGGGGCTCTGTGGACATTTGACCTGCGGTAATAGGTTTTAACAGGAACTGAAAACTGAGTGAGAAAATGAAGCAACAATGAAATTCAGGAAACCTGCACAGTAAATGGTCCTTCTTTTCAGTGAAGACATATGTTCTTGCAGCAGCTTCTGCCAATATTTTGTCCACTTTTCCTGCTAAAAGGTCATGGGGAGGGGTTGATGGCAGCTGTGACCCAACAAGCCTTTGAGATGAGTCATGAATACTCTGTACAATAAAGCGTAGAAACCACAGCTCCTCTTGGATTATAAATTTTTGTGACAGTGATGCTCCAAAGCTGCTCTTTTCATCTAGATTTCTGATCTCAAATTGAAAACCTTCAGCAAATGCTTCCATTAGGTGGCTTTAAAATGACAGATCACCTTGCTCTTTTTAAAACTAGTCAGGACGTCAGATATACGCATCTCATTTTTCCACTGGGGAAGTCAAATTTATATCTCCAAAATAGGAATTTTGCTTGAGGAACAGAACACTTACGAAGCTCTTCGATGAAATTCTTCTAGGCTATAAGGGTAGCTGCTGATAGAAAGGAACATCTTCAAATACAACAAATGTCTTTTCTAGCCAAAATTAAGAAAAAAGTCCCCTGCCTTCCTCATCTTTAAAGTAATGTGAGGTTGGTTAATATAAAAAACATTATACATAAAGCAGACCCATTCTTTCTTGTGGTGCCAACAACTGAAGACGGTGTTCCAATGAAAGCCCCTAGTATAGATAAAGTGACCCATTCTTGGGAATTCTGGATCCAACTAGACAAGCCAAGATGAAGACCCAGACCTTTCCCAATCATGTAGAAAGAAGGGATGTTCTGATTTTAACAGAAAAAAAGGGAGTGTGCTAAACTTTTTTGGCATCCACAGCTTACCTTCCCCACCTCTTCTCCCTCGTGCTTCTCAGTTGTAGCTTGGCTGAGAAGAAAATTACTCAGGGAAATACGATGTGGGGAGATAAGCTATGGACAAGGGGAAATCCTGCACTCCTTGCACTCACCTTTGTTTTTTTAAAGATCAGCCCCTTCTCTCAATATGATTAGGGCAGTCCCTTGTTTTAATACTCAGAAAATTCTCTGTTAAGTTTATTGTGGTCCTCAGTCCCAATGCCAAACTCCAAATTGTGTTTTGCACAGTAATACAGCGCATAAATAAAGCACATAAACAGTCCAGGTTTGGTAGTACATGGGATATTTCTAGACTCTATTCATCTTAAACCATACATTTAACTGCTTCACAAAAGACAAAATCAGCCCTTCCGAAGACCTCACCCTTGAAGGCTCATCCTGCTTCAAGGGTCATCACCACCAGTCATTCCACCAGGCTGTACAGAGGGAAATGGGAGAAGTGGGGGCTGCCACCAGGATTGTTGAAAGATGACTTAATTTTTCTTCCTCCCTTCCCATCCCTTTTTTCCTTCTGTATCATATCTTTTTAGATTGTAAGCCTGTGGGCGGGGACTAGGCCAGTTCGCACATCACAATAAGCCACCCTGAAAATAAGCTACAGTGTTTGCTCACTAACCCACTTTACTCCCAGCAGATGATCAGGCACCCTGTGGCTTCTTTTCCCCCTTAGTCCGCCCACTTGCTCCTGGCACATATCCCATGGGCCTTTGTGGGACAACCTCAGCAGCCTACTCCACTACTCTGCTAATGAGCGCAAATGTGCTCATTAGTGGAGTAGAGTTTATTTTGCAGAATTCTGTTTCACTCTTGGGGAAATTTGTATGTATTAAGTGTTATGTTTTTTCACCTTTGGGGAGATCTGCGCAAATGCAACTTAAAAAAAAAAAAGCTTGAGGGGAAATTCTTGCACATTTGCTAAAGTGCAGTAGTTGCTGGGAATTTGTGCGAAGGTGAAAAAGAAAGAACGTTAAATATGTGCAAATATCCCCGAAGGTGAAAAAATAATGTTAAATATGTGCAAAACCTGAAGCTGGAAAAAAGTGTAATATGTGCAAATCTCCCGAAGCTGGGGCGGGGTGGGGGGTGGGGAGAGAAGATTAAATATGCACAAGGCTCCCAAAGGTGGTAAAAAAATAACGTTTAATTTCCTCAGATCTCCCTGAAATTGTAGGAAACAATGGTGTTGCTGTTTAGGGAGGCAGCAAAATGGAGGAGTAAATTGACTAGTGTTTCCCCTGCAAATGATTAGAGGGCAGATTTAATAAGGCTCCAATGAATAACAGATGCTGCCTGTACAATGTTGCAGTGGAGTCCATCTTGCATGTTCTGTTCCATTGTAGCTATTATCAAGAGGCCAGAAAAGACCTAATATATCCCATCACACAGTTTTTCCCATGGCCGCTCTTTTAAGTTCCTCATTATTATTTTACTCCAGGGTACCAATATGTTAATTATTGAGCAAGTAGCTAAATTCTTGAACCTGATTATCCTCACTAGAACACTTATAATTGTTTGATTATATTCTTTGTGGAGACTAATCTACTGTTTAGTGTTTTACTGATTTTGTATCCCTTCATTTTACTAATATGTATTTTATTATTATGTGTATATTTAATATGTAGTATTAATGGTCTGTTGACTGTAAATAAAGATTTACTGATTGACTAGTGTCATTTCAAGACATAAGAGAGAAGAGATATCATTAGTGAGATCACAAAGAGCAACCAGCCTTTGTGCTGCTCTTGCCAGGTGGTTATCTAGCCATTTCCAACAAGCCATGCACAAGTCATCATGCCAGGTTCACACATCACAACAAGCCACTCTGGAAAGAAGCTACCTTGAACAACCCAACAACAAGCCATGGGTTCTCCGGGTGGCTTGAGCATGGTTAACAAACCATGGTACGGAAATAGTGCTGGCTTTGGACATCACAAGCCACTGTGAAACAAACAAGGCTGATGACACACCATTCTCATGTTGTGTGAGCCAGGTCACTGGCCTGGTCTGCATTTAATGACAGGTTTGGATGATCAGCAGAAAAGAAACCACGATGACTTCTTTTCCCCACCCCACACGTGCTACTCCTGTGGCCACCATTTCCCTAATTACCCTTGCTGCAGGGTGGGTTGCCATGTCTTCCAAACCTGGAAAGGTGCATGAAAGGCATGGCTTCCAAACCACCCCAGAACCATGGTTTGCAGGATGGTTTGGACAACATGGCAAGCTGTGCCACAGTGAGGGTAATTCGGGAAATAGCGGGCATGTGAGCAGCATGCGCAGGGTTGAGAAAAGAAACCACAATGGCTTCTTTTCCCTGCTAATAGTCTAAATCTGGCCTAGGAGAATGGGAGAATTTCCCTGTGGGGCTTCTTGTCTTGGCAGCCACTGCCATTTTGAATATTCAAGCCATGTCAGGTGTGTACCATAGCTTGTTGTTACTTGTGAATCCAGAGAAGGTGGGGTGTTAGGAAGGTTAACAAGCTACCCACAACCCTAAAACAGCCCATGGATTCTGGGTGGCTTATCAACCACCCCAAGAACCCACTGTAGCTGGGATCACATGTAACAACAAGCTATGGCACCCACTGAAGCAGCTTGAATATTCAAAATGGTGCCCACTGCTGTGACAAGAAGCCCCACATGGAAATTCACCCACGGCGGCTTCTTGTTAACGTGCAAACTGGGTCACTGTCTTGTTTTACTGTGCATGTAAGCTGCTCCAGGAGCCTTTTTGGCAGAAGAGCGGGACAGAAATACTTTAAATAAATAAATAATAAAATGTCACAGCTTACTATCAGCTATTTTACATTCTAAAATACAGAATTGCACAACCACACATTTACACATAGCATTTCACAGAGCATATTAACTAGCTAGCTAGCAACATCAACATACATGGCACTTCACAGAGTACAAAATGAGACGTCCCTGCCTGAGGAAGACACATTCTAAAAGGGGAATAATAGGGGAGGGGAAAGATACTGAAGGTAAACAGGGGAGTTAGGCTTGGTTACAGTGGGGCATGAGAAAAAGGTTGTGCCAGAACCTTCACAGAAAAGGTAGGTCTTGAGGAGGAATTTGGAAGAAGTAAGAGAGGTAGTGTTACAGTTACCAGTACAGGGGGCAGCAACTAACAGAGATGTACTGGAATATAAGAGTGATGAGATAAGGGAGGGCAAGGCTGTGGAGGGATTTGAAAGTCATGACAAGAAGCTTCTGATGGATCTGGGAGCAAACAGGAAGGCAGTGTAAGGATTTAAGGAGAAGGATCTTGTAATCAGAGTGGCAAGAGGTGAATGATTTGAGCAGCAAAGTCTCGGATAAATGGTGATGGGGCCAAGGTGAGATAATGGATGACCAGAGAGGAGAAGATTGGAATGGTCTTGGGAAGACATGACCAGGGAATGGACCAGAGTGTCTGCCAAGGAGATAGAGAGGAAGGGCCATATTTTTGTGATGCTGTAAAGTGAGAAGCGACAAGATTCAGCAACAGACTGAATATGGGGAACAAAGGAGAGAGTGAAAAGAGTCAAAGGTAAAGCCAAGGCTACGGACTAATTCAAAAGTGTGCATGTCGACATCGTCAATAAAGGGTACTCCTCACTGACTCTCCTTAACAGCTGGCTTAGCTGCATCAAAAGGCAAATTAGGTCCGAACTCAATAGCACAATTCTATTAAGCTAGGAGTTATCTACTAAAGAAAACATGCATCCATAACAAATTTTGGAGAAAATAAGTAGGGTTGAGCATGGTGTTCACCTCATGTACTATGGCTTTTCCAACTTCTTCCCACCATAGGCTCTTGCATTTCGGTCATGTTACCATCCAGAGCAGCAGTCAACACAGTACAAAATGTTGCAGCCAGAAAGAAAATGTAGCAACTACCTCATGCACATACAGAAGGGTTTGCATGCGTAGCCTGTAATTTCTCCCACAGTGGCTAGGCATTTTTATTGCACTTATCTCCACCATGTCTGGATAACTATTTTAGGTGGTGCATTTTTAATTGCAATCATTGGTTCACATACGACAGCAGAAATGGCTATTATAATGCATATCAACAAGACAGCAGCAAGTACTAAAGTTTTATGTGATAATGACTTGTCACTGAACAATTTCACAGATGACTAAAATAGAATAGCATTTAGAAAGCATTTTCTTTCTAGGGACAAATAAGGAAATAATCACATGAGCCACATTCCATTCTTTTTGAAAGCCCTATTTCCATTATTTCGGATTTTTTTATGCAGTATCTCCCCCGCCCCATACACATATTAAGTAAGTGTCCATTCTCTGTAAAGTAGCCTCTTCTTAGAAGTTCTATAGCTAAGCCTTACACTCTTAATGCCTGCAAAGCTGATCTCCTCCAGATGAACATACTGGGAGCCCAAAACTGGGCACAGATAACAATTTCCAAAGGAGCTAGAAGGTCAAGAGGACAAAAACATTGCATGCCCCAAGCAGCTTTGCCATCACATTCTTTCTCTCTACTTACCTATTGACTGGAGCAATGGATTCAGCAAAAGGCCAAAACAGAGGGAAATGTAGAGATAGGGAAAATGGGCCACGGGAACTGTGCCCTTTCTCTTCCACTGACCAAACCCTACTTTGGGTTGACTCCTTCTAGTAAGATGTTATAGCAGGACAATTCTTTTTCTGATCCTGGACTTAGGGCTAATGGTGGGATAGCTTCAGTCCCCCTCAAATATCTTCCTCATTCCCAGCTTTTAGTCTTAACAGACAGCATTCCACCACAGACTCAGGAGAAAGCATGAATGGCTGCTGGATAACTGCAAATGGGACCCATAATGGAGCTTTGCATGCCATTGCTTTAACTTTAGTGCCAATGAAATGTTTTAAGATTCCATAGTGCACATGGTGAGGGACAAATCTGTCTATTTTAGGTCTGTGTCACTTTTACATGATTTTACCCATAATTCCATTCTCATATTAACTTTGGGTTGTTTTTTTTAAGTAACACCCTGTCAAGGATAACAGCCTGCTTTCTGCCATAAAATCGGGTCAGGCTGTCACGTTGGAGGTAACCACCTGGAATTGATTGTAATCTAGAGGCTCTTCAGCTCTTTGCCCAAGGACAGACATTAGAAATTGCCAACAGCTGGAGTTGGTGGAGAGTTCCAGCCTCTTGGAAGCTAGGGCAGTCCACCCAGGGGCTGAGCCAGTGATTGGCTGAAGGCAAATCTGTTCTGAGTTGCTTGGGCTGGACTTTAAAAGTGGGCTGAAGTCAAGGCATGGGGTCTCCCTTCATCCTGGTGGTCCTGGACCTGCAGACGGCTGGTTGGTATCCAGGGAGATCCATACCTAGGTATGTAAGGATAGGCCAGGTAGATTTAGTATTTCATTTGGGTGTGCGTTCATGAAGCTCTCTGTTTATAGTAAAGTGATTTAGCTTTGTGCCCTGTTGTGTAACTTGCTACTTCCATTCTTTCCTTTCCCCCTAATCCTTTATTTTGATCTTAATAAACCTTTATCCAACCTTTATCCATTCTTAATAAACCTTTATCCAATGTGATCTCTCTGCATAACCTCAGTGCTAATTTCAGTGCCTCTTGGCTTATGAGGGTCGCTACTGGGTATTTTGGGGGACTGAAAGGCCAGGTTTGGCCAGTCCTATTTTCAGGAAGGGGAGCCCGGGATCTGGTCCTGGGTGGTCCTCCCTCAGAGGAAGGTTGGGGCTGGTCCCGGCGGGATCCTTTTCCTTCACACACCCTCTCATGTATTTAATAATGTATTTTAATAAGAGAGAAAATACACATTAAAATACTTATCATGTATTTAGCTGGCTATTTTCATATGCTTAAACTGATGAAAAGATTGGGAGAAAAGTGAAATCTGGCAGACAGCTAGGTTTTGACTGACACATTAGTCTGAGAGGCGAGGATCAGATAATTCTGTATTGGAATTTGCAACATTCAAATCCCTCAAGCATCCCTAAGTATGAATGATGAACTGAAGCACACTCAAACACCAAGACATCATTTTTTAAATTAAACTTATTTTTGGCTTGTAGAACTTGATAGTCATCCCCACAGAAGAAAAATGCCTTAGATACATACAAAAGAATTATTGACAATGGAGCCATAGGTCTATGTATTCTAAACTGAGTCCTGCTTTTGAAAGCATCACACTGGCATTCTTTAGCTTCTGAAACTCCACCTGCTAAAACTAAGATCTTTGTGTCAACATGCAACCACTTGAATATCACACCAATTTTTTTTTGTTTTAATAACCAGCATGTATCACAGCTGTTTAATCTTGCATATAACAACATTGCAGTTGAGAAGCGAAAGGAAATCTAAATATATGGACTTTGGGCAAAAGAGGATTCCAACTCTGAGTCATATTCACAAGGTCCAGTTCATGGGTTTATCTTTGCCAACACCTTATGTTAATACCCTTTTTCAGGCACTGCTTCACCTATTTTATCAAGATATATAATCTTGTTAATATATCCTCCATGGTTTATGACATATATGTTTATGACACACAGATACACACACAACTTTATGTTGTCTTCAAAATCCAGTCCTTACGCCTCTCGATCCTATGGGTTTCCCAAAATCCAAATAACACAATTGGTTGATCATCCTTAGCCTTCATAGCTCTTTGTCTTTGTAAGTAAACAGATCCACACGTAGATCCACAATGAAATGTTGCAATCCATCTTCTCGACCATCCCACAATGCAGGATATGGAATAATGGGCCCAAGTTACAGGAAGCCAGATTCCGGCTGAACATCAGGAAAAAATTCCTCACTGTTAGAGCAATATGACAATGGAACCAATTACCTAGGGAGGTGGTGGGCTCTCCCACACTGGAGGCATTCAAGACGAGGCTGGACAGCCATCTGTCAGGGATGCGTTGAATTGGATTCCTGCACTAAGCAGGGGGCTCGACGGTCTTATAGGCCCCTTCCAACCCTACTATTCTATGACTCTATATGTCTTCAGATACTTTTATAGAGAAACATGCTTCTAAAGATTACCATGCCACAACTACCGTGTGAGGCAGGCTGATGCTGCATGCTTTTATCCGACTGGTAGATTTCTGCCACAACTTCCCCTTTCTCCCTCTAACTCCATCCAGGGAAGATGGTCCAGACCTCTATGATGATCATCTGCCCACGAGAGGCAGCATCCAGCTGGAACCCCCAGTCATTCCAGGCAAGGCAGCTTGCGTTCCCTTATTTCCCCTTAGGCACAAGTATACAGGCACCGGTAGGTGAATCCAAGTGGCTAGGCAGATAGGAAGAGAAGCGTCTCTTGGTATTGTCACAAACTCATGCTCCGCCCTCAGGTTCAAATTGAAAGAAGATATTTACTAAATGAATATAATAAGAGATGGAATGGGAAAGCAAAATTGGTACTTGAAAAGAAATAAATGGAAAAAAGCTTGCGAACTTACACTAAAATCTTGGAGGTAAAATACTTACAATGCAGGGGTTACCTGGAAGTTGCAGCACATGCAGCATATTTGGATGGTCAAAGGAAGAGGTCGGACAAAAGACTACAGGACTCTTAGTTCATTTTTATGGTGGTTAGACAGGGGCTAAATGTTCCAGGTAAACAGGCTTAGCCAATCCAATGACTGGCATGTAGTCAGGAAAGGCATTCCTAACCCCTTTTAGGTCCATGAGGTGCGCTATGAATGTATTAATTAAGAAGAGATGCCTTTGGCTATACATGAAGAGCCTTCCTGCTTTATGAATCCGGAAGCCCCGGGAGAGACATGCGGTATTCCAAGTGGGCTCTGGATGCTCGCATTCTAGTCAGAGATGCTTGCTGCTTAAAGAAATAGACACTGACGTGCAGCTCCACACCACAACACTGTTATAGGAATGTATCTTCCAAAGGGTTTATCTTCTTTCACAGGAAAATAACAGAAATCCAGCATGTGGCTCCAATCCTGCATGCAGCTAAGCTGGTTAACTCCCACTGATGTAAAATGGGAGATAAATGGCTAATTGTGTGCAGGATTAAGGCTTCAGACTTAATTTACCTTGCAGCCTTAATTTAATCCCAAGCCTCCTGGTGTCATGAGTTAGCTGGAACTATTTCTTTCAGCACTGACTGGGGCATGCACATAGCACAGCTCCCTCATTAACAAGTGACCACAGCTAGCTAGCTAATCCCCAGCCAAGCATATTCTTTCTGTCCTCTGCATCTCTGGCTTTTAATAAATTAAACACTTCCTAGGTCTGGCTGCACTGATAAATGACGTCTTCGTAACAATTCAGGAACGAATGATTTATTTCTAGCAGCAACAGAGTCATCAGGATTTTTTTTATTAGGTCAATTAAAATTATCAATAGTACCCCCCTCCCTTGCCAAGGACACCTGGAAGGAGCAGCAAATGTATTTCCTCACTTCAGTTTTAAAGGAAAAGAACCAAGTGGGCAATTCTAAATGTAATAGGCAGTAACTTCCACAGCTGGGAAGCATAATTACCAAATGTCCTCACTCCCTATAGCTCAAGGTTATAACTAGGATTAACCACTGGGAGAAGAATGCTGGAGAAGACTCTTACGAGTCCCCTGGACTGCAAGGAGGTCAAATCAGTCCATCCTAAAGGAAATCAACCCTGACTGCTCATTGGAAGGACAGATACTGAAGCTGAAATATTTTGGCCACCTAATGCGAAGAGAAAACTCCCTGGAAAAGACCCTGATGCTGGGAAAGACTGAAGGCAAAAGGAGAAGGGGACGACAGAGGATGAGATGGCTAGATAGCATCACCGATGCAATGAATATGGACTTGAGCACACTCCGGGAGAGAGCGTAGGACAGGAAGGCCTGGCGTGCTATGGTCCATGGGGTCACGAAGAGTCGGACACGACTGAACAACTGAACAACCACCACCACCACTGGGACTGCTGAATCTGCAGAACAAACTTGTAATGCTTCCCAAATGAACCCCACCCACCCCCCAGCCTCTGAAACCAAATTGAGTTAGTCCAACTTACACACAAACCAAAATGTCACAAGTGACTAATGCAATATAATAAATACCTACTGAAAATAATGCCTCAGATTCAATCTGAAAATTTAAGAAACCCACCCTGTTAACTAGGAGAGATCAACGTAAATGAGAACTAATATAGAAACATTTATAAAATGAATATTCTCTCTCTCTCTCTCTCTCTCTCTCTCACACACACACACACACACACACACACACAGAGAGAGAGAGAGAGAGAGAGTGAGAGAGAGAGGGGGGGTTATGTTCATTGATTAAAAAGCTGGGGATTGGATGAATGTATATTGTTGTCACTGTTACTTTTGTTTGACATATAAGCAGTGCTGGTTCCATGTTTTGAAAGGCTTGGGCAGAATGCTCTCAGTGGACCACCTTCCCAAGCACAGCTATCCCATCCTCCTCTCCACCGTAGATTGGGCCAAGAGGGAGAAACAATCCATGCCACCTCCCAGAGAAATAAAACAAGTATGCAGAGTTTATTGCTCCTTCTCCTCGCTGCTCATTTTCTTGGAGAAGGCTGGTGGGCACACAGAAAGCCAAGGCAGAAGAGCAGCAAGGCCTGGAAGCTCCAGGGACTGACAGTGGGCACCCTACTGAAGCATGGGCCTCAGCAGGTGTCCAGCAATGTCAACCCCTCATGGCAGTCCTGCATAGATGCCACGACTGTCCTTGCAATCAGAAAGAAGGGATGGAAGCACAGCCATGGGTGAGCCACTCCTCAAGTTTGTTGACAGCAAACCACCAACATGGCTCTGTAAAGCTTTAAATAGGAAATTCTTGCACAAGAATTGCAAGAATTCTCTTTTCCCACTGTAATTCACATCTAAGCAAAGCATAGAGATCCTTGGCGAAATTGGGAAGAAGGGATCTTGGCAAACTTTGGACGATAAGGAGTGTGACCCCTTCCCATACGCCGCAAAAATTAGTTACGCAAAATGGGTTTAGTAAAAACCTTTTTTCTGGCCTACCGTATGTCAGTAAATTATGAATAATTTCAAGAATACCTATTTGTCAGGTCTGCTGGTTCGGACAACACACACTCTGCATAATTGAAAAAAACTTGAATACTCTTTAGCGAACACACATAATCCAATAAAAGATACAATGAGCTCCATTAAACAGAATCAAACCAATAGCCCTTCTGTCCCCACCCCCTCATTCCAATTTTCAACCGATTAAAAATGTGCGTGTGTGTGTGTGTATTTCAGATCCTAAGGGACTCCTTGCCATTATTACCTCTGAGTTCTACACATTGACCCTTTTCCACTGCCACCAATTCTCTTGGAATACTTAAAAACCTTGCAGTAGCTTGTTATAAGAAGCTTACGCATAAGACGGGCACCAACACTAGAGACAATACAGACTACTAAACAGGTGGCTCTATGTTACCTCCAGTATCAGAGGCAGTATGCCAATAAACACCAGTTGCTGGGGAACATGGGTGGGAGGGTGCGGTTGCACTCATGTCCTGCTTGTGGGTTTCCCCTGGGCAGCTGGCTGGCCACTGTGTGCACAGAATGCTGGACTAGATGGACCCTTGATCTGATTCAGCAGGGCTCTTCTTATGTTCTTAAGTGGTTTATTAAAGGGATATTTGGTACATATGGGAACAGTGATATATATTAAGGCATCGGCTATCCATCTTCTCCTCAGCTTTTCCTCAGTCTTCCTCTCACATCACACACACCAACAGACTCTTTCTAACTATCAACACTAGATTGAACTGTCCTTTTCCAACTAGCTAGAAGCCCCAGACACTCGGAGCCCTATGTTTCCCAGACCAATCAAAATGACTTTACCTGATCAATACTCCTACTGACAAATTAAAAAGCTATCATGTCTCTCTCCTCTTTTCATAATCAGCCACTAAGCACTACTCCTACACAAGCCTGTCACACAGTCGGCCTGTTCACATGTCACGCTAACCCATGGTGGGTGGCTACCTATGCTGGATAGGTGGTTATGCAAACAACCTACTGTGCTCCTGTCAGACAATCAGGCAAACAAGTTACACAGAGTAGTTTATTTCCCTGATCCCACCCCTCCTCCTGCAGTCCTCCCGCCCAGCTGGGCAGGTATCTCAGCTTCCTTTGCAGCAGGAAGAGAGATCACTTGAGAGGAGCAGAGCGGTGGCAGCAATTTTGGCCACTCTTGCCGAGCGGCTCTGCAGGCGATCTCCATAAACCACACTATTGTGACAGAAAACATACTAACCCGCCATAGGTAAAATAACCTTTACTGCAGACCATGGGTTCTTAGGGTGGCTTATTTGGGGGAAATAACCCACCATGGGTGGGAAAAACATCCCACGGACAACATGCAGGACCATCATGGGTTGTTCCAGAAAATAAGCCATCATAGGTTAGTGTGTTGTATGAATCCAGCCAGTACCAAAGCTAGGCTTCAGGCCTACTCAGTTACATTATAACCTCACAGGTTAATACACAGCATTCCTCTACACCTTCTAATGTAGTATTTCAAGGAATAGTGCTACATCTGTTCCTTGAAATGCAAATTCCATAAACTGAATCTGGGGCCTTCTGCACTATGAATAAAGTTTTCCATGCTTATACCACTTAGCCACCTATGTCACCAAAAATGTCAGGTTGCCTGTTATGGACGTCATAAAAGACTGATACCACTCTGAACTCCTAACATGAAGCCATCTAATATACTGGGCTCCAAATCAAGCTGCATAACTGAAAAGGACTATGTTGATCTCATACCATGGTATTCCAAGATGAGACATTTTACAAAAGTGGTATTTTTAGTGATGGGTTATCTTCATGGAGCGCTTCCCCATTTTAAACCTTTTTGATAGTAGGAAAGGCAAAGGCAATTGTATTTCAGTTACAGACCGTAAGATTTCACCCTTGCCAATCCTTACTACTAAGGTCTTCTGGCTGGCAGTTAAAGTAACAGAAATAAAAGCAAGAGAAGTACGGCCTTCAGCAACTTACAAAGGACTCTGCTGACAGCTTTAAAGATTAAGCTGCAAACCTATAGCCACCTACCTGGGAGCAAGTCTCAATGAATTCAGAGCGGCTTGCATCTGAGGAAACATGTTACGGGGTTGTTACAGGAGTGCCTTACCATGCTCACATAATATCTGTGCCAGTTGCTACCGAGCCAGGTTCACGGTATTATTGTTGGCATATAAAGCCCTGAACAACTTAGGACCAGGTTATCTGACAGATCATCTTCCCCTATATAGACCCATTTGACTTCGCAGATCTTCCGGGGAAGTCTTGCTAAATCCTGCAGGGTCCCATCAGGTAGCAGTTCAGCAATGGGCCTTCTCTGTGGTAGCACCCTGCCTTTGGAATGACCTCCCCTCTGTGATATGTTGGGCAAGCACCAAAGAGCCTGTGCTTTTGATGGTTATTAAAATGTATTTGTTTGCCCTGGCTTTTCGCAACCATTAATTTGTCTAAAGGCATATTCCCATGGGCGGTGCCCCCTCGCTGCTCAGAAGCCCCCAAAGGCAGAGGTTTCCAAGATCCCTACACCCTGCCGAGCTGAAGCCAGCAGGGTGGGAGGAGCAGTGGGGGCGATGCTTGCTTCCCCATCTTCCGAACTTTGTTTTTTTTTTGGGTAGATGGGTTTTTTAGCCTGTCTAGAGAGGGTATTTTGGAGGGGGAGAGAAGCAGGCTGGAGGAGGCTCAAGATAAATCATATTCTGCCTCCTCTGATCTCCTCTTCCTGCCCATCAGAAAACCCCCTTCCCCCCTCTCTGAGATCAATTTTCTGACCTCGGAGAGGCAGGTGGCCTGGTTTTCTCCCTGCTGGCTGCGAGGGGTCGGGGTCAGATCTCCGACTCCCCCTTCTGAGGTCAGAACACTCTCTTCAGCTTTGGGGGAGGGAATCCGAGCCATCCTATGGTTCCTGGGACACTTGCTCAGGGACCACAGGATCGCTCTCCCCATGTTTTTGTGCTTTTATAACAATGTATGATTTTATAATTTGTTGCAAACTCCATTAGGATTTTTAAAATGGGAAGCAGTATATTAATAATTTAAAATATATTTAAAAATAAACAAACAAACACGATCCATAGCTTCAGTGCTTTAAAGGAATGTTGAATGTATGTTGAAGTACCAGCAATATGGTCCCATCATCTGCTTGTTTTAATGAACTCATAGCTAGCTGCATACCATAATCAAAGATGAAGTGAAAAGTCATGTCCACTATTTTGCCACGTTCCATGCAGTATCTGTTCGGCAAGAGCAAGCAGCTTTTGTTTCCTGTTGTATAATGAGCCGTGCTGCTGCTGTCATTGTTCTGCCACCACCATTGTTTACATATTCGACTAGAAGCCTTAGCAAAGTGATGCGATGTGTGTTGCAAGGTTTTTCAGGGCCTGTCTCACTACACAAACCTGTCTGAAGTCTGACATGGTTGAAAAGACTTTCCCTCTTCACAGCTTGAACTGTGAAGAAGTAAAGAACTGACACAAGGAAAGCTTTTCAGTGTATCCAATATTAGGTCTGCCAGCTTTACATTGCTTACCTGGCAGATCAATCAACTAAACTTTAGTTTAGGAATGGCTAAATAGCAGCCCACAGGCTGGCCCTGGCCTCTGGAGCCATTTTGTCTGGTTCCTGGCTGGCCTCCTGGATGAATTTTAGTCACACCATGATAAAAAGTTTGCATAAAAGTTAGGAAAATAAAAATGCTATGAGGTTGCAAAACAAACAGAGACACTTCGATTTTACATCTCTCTTCTGTGGGATCTTATGTATAATGTTCTGGCTATACCTGAGTGCAGGTGCTCCATATTTGTGAAGTCTTTATTTAAATATGTCTTTACTACTAAATAGTGCCAACTTTATTATGGAGCTCGTCCACTCGTCAGGGGAGCAGTCTGTGCAGCAAGATGCATTTCCAGCCCCAATATTATTGTCTGGAGAACAGAATGGTCCCTGATAATATAGAAGTTGGCTATTCCTGCTTCGGTTGATTAGCAATGGACCAATTTTACTCGATGAATACAAATCAGAATTGGTGGCTCTGAAAGTTAAGGGAACACTGGTTTATTTATTGAGGCTATTTCGACTCTAGTATGTTGCTGTAATAAAGAATAAAAAGCAACACACTAAAGATGACCTTTCTTTCTAGCTTGGCTCTCACATATCTAAATGTATATTCTGCATCCACATCACTGCACACAAGTGAAAGAAGAATGAAGATGTGTTTGTCAGGTTAAACATCTGTAGTATCACAATTTCTAATGTTACTGTTCATGAGTTAATATGACTAGCAGGCAAAGTTAATTTGCATATTTATTTCCTGAGGTAAAGGAAAATATGCACAATTTTAATTCTGCTACAAACAGTTCCTTACTACAACCACATCAATGGTGAACAGAATGTTCTGGGTCATCAACAATTTGTCCTTGTCTGTTTTATTCAGATTGGGCTGGTTCTCGGTCATTTAAGTTTGTTCTTTGTTTCTTTTTTCTTGAGAGGTTTTCATCAGTGTTGCTGAATGCTTCCATACAAAAAAAAAAATCCAAATTTGAAAACAAATCACTTCCTGTTTAGCATTTGCTTTTCATTGTTTACAGTTATGAAGATATATGCATGGAAATCAGCTGGATTGTCTAGCATCCAGGACTGCAGCTGTACTGCTCCATGTTCAAACATGGTCAGCTGGAATTAGGCATCTGGAATTTCTTCATCATTCCAATCATTGAAATTCTGTTTATGGAGTATATGTAATGTTGACATGTTATTATTGTTTCTGTGGTAGCATCATAAAAGGTTTTTCAGTGGTATCTGGCGTTCTCTTTTTACATTTCCTGACTATGCTAATTGCATCGCTATTCTCTGAGCAGGCCATTTACAATGGGGATATTATCTACATTTATAAAAGCATTAATCAGACCGCATGTGCGCACTTAAGGGACCATTTCCACCATTTTCTCTGATGAAGTGGAATTACACTGTACCTCTAGCCTTTTAGTTCTGTGAAATGAACTGAAACATACATTGGGGGTAGTGTGTTTTGGTACATTACATTATTTCTATAATTTCTAAAAGGTTGCACCTTTTATACTGAGTAACCTGTGCCACATTTGTGCCACTAGAACAGAAGCTCTGACAAGTACTGCTTGCCTGCTGCCAATCATATTTGAAATCAAATCGAACCTATTGCATTTGCAGACTCCTTTCTGAGTGCTTTGTGAGTTTTTGTTAAAAAATGCTGATTTCACATTCATAAATCCATCTAGCCACTATTTTTGGAGACAATATCCTTACTACTCATCCCACTCCTCTAGCCCACACTTGCTCTGGGATCTAATATTGTGACACTTTAACTCTTGCCGAACGCCGCAGGAGTGGGAAGGAGATACCATTGCCTCTTAAGCCAACTCCAGAAGTGCTCAGCAAATGATCTCACACATGGCATCATGGAGGAATAGGGGAGATAGTCCAGATCACACCCCCTACCTACCCTTCCCATAAATTCAGAGCTTTTGGCAAGAGGCCCCTTGCTCGCATAGACAAAGCCAGCAACAATGTGCAGGTTCAATGACATTCAATAGCTCTTTAATGCGGTGATTTTCTTCATTGAACCTGACCTGTAGCACAATGCCATAAAAATACTTCCCCCCTTCTTCATTTTCTAGTAGTATGTAAGCTTTCCCTTTTGACTCCCATAGCACAGATGTTATCATAAAAACACATTTATCGTTCAGAAACTGATTATCTTCTAAAGATTGGGGGTTACACCTTCCAGTTTTCAGTAAGTGCTGCTTTGCATATTTTACCCCCACCTTTCCAGTGGGTGGTGCATTATCGAAGCCATATACATTTTAAACACACTGTCTTTCCCATTAATACTGTTGCAAGTGCTGCTGCTGCCAGCATTACTAAAGACCATCTGTAATAAATATTTCCTGTCTACTGAGGCAGTCATATTGCCACGGGTTCCCACTCCAAGGAGAAAAAAAAAAAATCCTTCTCCCCTCCACCTCCCACCCAAGTATCCCTGACAATACACAGCACAGATTTCAAATAAGTGAACTGAAATTAACTGGGCAGGCAGCCTCAGCAAAGCACAGTGATTAGAACAAGCAATTTTTCCAGAGAAATGCATGGCTACTCAGAGACCATCTTCTTGTATCACGACGTGGAGCCATTTTTCACTAGGTTCATGAGAAGATGTCAGCATGTAGCTTCTCTGTGCACTGTCAGACCGCATCTTACTTTGGCCAAAGGGGGGACCCAGCCAGTCACCCCTTATGGAGAAAATTTTAAAGGGCCCATTACAAATCTGATTTATTGGTGTGCTCCTAAGGCGCTCTCTGCTGTGCGCTGCAGATTTCGATGGGACATGGAGCTGAATGTCAGCTACTGCTAAATGCATGTTTTCGTATGCATTTCAGATGAAATAGACGAAACACATCCAAGATACCAGCCATTTCTAGCCCACCTCCCACCTCTGCTGCTTCTTTTCCCCGACACCCCCCAGGCAGTCTACTTCAGAAACAAGCAGAGCATAACCTAGTACACAATAGGTGATTTGTCTACATGGCTCTGCCTAACATTAAAATAAATACAAAGCGCCTATGCATTCAGATGCAATGATTTTTTTTGTTTGCTTTGTTCCAAAAGGCAGAGGTAAAAGGCATGTTCAAGAACAAAAGGAAATCCGTCATTTACCAAGAAAGCAAACACAAATGCATTTGGATTTGCTGGACAGGGCTAGCTTTTATCTTACATGACAACAGCCACACTCAAAGGGATACTGGGGTCTAAAATACAAAATCCCGGCTATTCTCTGCCTCTGGCTTTTATCTCACTGGGAGCCTGTGCCATCATTTTAAACCGTTTCTCTGCTTTCAATTGTAGCCAGAAAGTCACTTTAAAAGAACAGGCTGCTTTGGGCACTGCTGAAGAAGGAAGCCTACCAAAGTTACCTATCTTGCAATTCAGACAACGGACGAACAGCCCAAATACAATCGCCCCTCAACTCCTGATCACGGTGCCACTACCATCATCTTAAGAAATTAAGAAATCTTAAGAAGTCAATTCTCCTTTCCGTTGCATAAAAGCTAATCGTCGATGCCTCTGCTCAGCCTTCCTAGCACTATGGGGCGTTTGCTGTTGTTATGTGGGAAACAAAAACAGCCACCACCACCACCACCACGCTTATCTGACGCTTCCTGCATGAGAGGGAGAAGGGCTTTCTTTGGGGGTTTGGGTTTTGTTGGTCATACCAAGCGGCACGAGGCTTTACAGCGAATACCCAACATCCTCAACACAGCCAAGCGAGGCTCGGGATCAAGCTGGGGTTCTGCATCTTCCCCATCGCGGGCAGCGCTCTGCATTCTTGACCTGGCCTTGTGCGCCGTAAATGCCCGCACAACTGGACACCCCCCCCCCCCAAATCGAGTCTCAGCGCGCTGAAACGCTGGCTGCAGGCAAGGCGACAGGAAAGGCAGGCAGGCGGGGGAGAGGCAGGCAGGCAGGCAGGCAGGCAGGCAGGCGGGCAGACAAAGAGCCGACCCCCCAGGCAGAGCCTTCCCCTACCTTTCCATCGTCCTCGCTCAGCCGGTCTGCCTCCTCTTGCTCACGAAGCCACCTGTACTGATCCAGCCCATTTCGGAAGGGAAGCAAATAACCTTCTGGAGAGGAGAGACGCCTCAGCTGCGCTTGGGAGGGTTCAGCGTGGCTGTCCAGGATTTTCCGCTTCAGCCAGACCCAGCAGCAGCACAAAACTGCAGCTGAGGGCTTTTGTTTTCCCTCCTCTCTAAAGGCAAAGCAGCAGCAGCAGCATCTTCCCCGGCGCCTCTCCCCAGCCCCAGCCGCCTGGCTCCCTCTCCTTCAGCCAGGCTCCTTTCCGCTTCTGAGCAGCGGCGGCGACCTGCTCCGCGCCCCTCGCTGCCGACTGCTCTGGGCTTCCGACAGATAAACGGGCGAGCCGAGGCGGCGCTCAGGTGACCCTCCCTGTCTTAACAGCGGAGCGCAGCCCGAGGGCCACTTGGAGGTCCCCCGATTTCCTTTTTGCTTCTGTTTTGAATTCATTTGCGTTACAAAGCGAGGGGGGGAAAAGGGGGGGATATAGCTCCCAGGAGAGACGATCAGCGTTTTATCCACCACTCCTCTCAATCTTTCCTCCACCCCACCGGTTATCGATGAAAGGCCGTGTGTCCTGTGATGGAGAGGCGGGGGTCATGCAATTACACTTTTCCGAATTAAGAGCCAGACAGCCATGGATCGGGCATGCCGATCATTTCCATCCCATGAACACAACCCCACCAAAGCACCCACACTTAATTCTGCGCTGGCGCCGCTCATCTGGACGTTCCCGGTCAGGTAGGCAGGGGCAATCCTGTGATTTGGGTGCGTGCTGTTGCCTCAAATGACCACCCCAGGACAAGCTGGGGGGGGCATTCGTATGTGGCTGGACATACGCTACTGTTGCGTGGTTGTGGCCCATGCCACATGGGTAACATCTCACCTGCATGCAGCAGGGTTGGCCCAACTGTGTGTCACAGCACAGCAGAGATCCGAATAAATTGATGACGTATTTGTATTGTAGTTGTGTTTATTACAGTTACGTCACACCCTCGTTCCAGGAAGCTCTGGGTTCCTCGCCCCACCCCCTAGGCCGCACTGTGAGCACCTGCGGACCAAAGTACCCATTCATGGAAGAGGAGGCTACCTTCATCTCTGCATGCATTATTGTTTCGGCCTTGTCTCTGCAGGGGCTGGTGCCTGAGCTACGTTCGTTCTCTTCATCCGTCTCTTTTAATGCAGAGATGCAGCAGAATCCTTTCCCCTGAGAGAGGCTTCTGCATGAGTCTCTTCCCTGGGTTTGCCTCCTGATTTATTTCATTTATTATGACCTTTATATCCCGCCTTTCTTCCTCTCACAAGGAACCCATGGCAGTTCGCATCCTCCACTCCATATTATCCTCACAACAACCCTGTGAGGTGGCTTAGGGTGAGAGTCAGTGACTGCCCCAAAGTCACCCAGTGAGCTCTATGGCTGAGTGGGGGCTAGAACCTGGACCTCCGGAGTCCCAGTCCAACATTCTCACCACTCCACCACCACCACACTGGCTCTCACTACTTGTGCAGAAATACCTACAAAAGTCCTGGGCTCCTTCCAGGGTAGGCAATTAACACTAACACTAGCTGTAAGAGTGAAGTGTGCTAACAATTTTAATTCAGGAAAAGTCAGAAGAGAAAGTACAGAGAATGGGCAACATGGCTTGAGTTGATTATCTACTTTCCATGGCAGCACTGTTGGCCTGTAGTGATGGACACTGCTTTTGTGGAAAAGTAACCACATAATCCATCTGACTAAACTGAGTCATCTATACTGTTACTGTGGTGTTTGACTGTTTATCAATTGGCAGGGAAGACACCCAAACATGCTTTACCACACACAGAGTCAAGGGAACTACCCCTGAGTAAAGCTACAACCATCAGACAACTTATTGCTTTTTCTACCCCTTTCCCATAAGGGGTCATAGGAACCCTCCCATGCCACAAGTCATTCTTGAATCTAAAGACCATAATATAGGAAAGGTTTAGATACATGTATAAAAAGGTAAAGGTGTCCCCAACCAGTCTCATGTCTAACTCTAGGGTGTGGTGCGCATCCCCATTTCTAAGCCGAAGAGCCAGCGCTGTCCGAAGACGCTTCCGTGGTCATGTGGCCGGCATGACTGAACACCCAGGTGCACGGAACGCTGTTACATGTATACATACCATCATATTTCTCTCTGCCCACCCATTCTATCCTCATAACCATCCTGTGATGTAGGTAAGGGACTGTTAAGTCACCCAGTGCTGAGCGGAGATTTGAAGCTGGAACTCTTCAGTCCTGGTACAACACTCTAGCCAGTACACCAGACTGTCAGGATACTTTTTAAAGGAAGTAAAGAGAATAATGTGAAGACTGCTTAATGCTTAGAAAAGAGTTCTCCCCTTCCCCTCCACACTGGGGAAAAAGCTGGTCCTTTCCAAATGAGATGGTCATCTCATATTGAAACTCTGAAGGGTTTTTTTTTTTTGAAAGTAAAACTGAAAGTAATATAATGCTTTCTTTTTGTAGTAGTCAGTATTCTGTCAGTATCTTCCCACTGGGAGTGGTGCCCAACATGTCCTCTATGAAGTGCATCCTTAACCATTATTCATATTATCTCAAGGTCAATAACAATATCAATGATATATCACATATACTATATTAGTGATGGGAGAGTTTCCCTCCGCTTGATTCAGAATTGGTTCCATATTTACAAGATTTCTCTTGCCAAATATTTGGAAAATGCTCATTTCATCAAGTTTGGAGGAACTGCAGTCAAATGTTTCATAGATCCTGATTGAGTCATATTTTTAGGAGAATTAGCCCAGAGTTTGTTATGAAAAACAAAATGTTGCTGTCTCACACATTCCCATATTGCTTTCTTGCTTGGAGATTGTAAGTTGTTTCATCTGTCCTGCACCCAGCAGTGTTCTACTACTGTACACACACACACACACACACACACACAGAGAGAGAGAGAGAAAGAGAGAGAAAGAGAGAGAAAGAGAGAGAAAGAGAGAGAAAGAGAGAGACTGGGATACTACCAACCTTCTCAATAAAGGCAAAAAACATTTTTTTAAAATTTCAATTATAACAGAAACAAAAAAGGGAGGGGGGAAATAACAACAACTACAACAAATCATAGCCAAAACCCCCTTATCCATTCCCAATAACATTTCATAACACCAACAATGAAAAAAGCAGAAGGAAGAAGAAAAAATAAAAAAGGATCCTATATTTCTGTTTTAAATATATATATGGAGGGAGCAATTCTATGACTGCTAGTCAGTGGCTAGACGGCCATAGGATATGTGGTTTTCCAGGAACTGACCTCAGAGCCCACGCTCCGAAGTCAGTTCCCTGAGAACCGACCTTCTCCCTCTTCCGCGCTGCCTTGCAGGCAGTGGAAACAGCCCCGCACTCCATTCTCTGAAGAGGAACCCAGAGCAGCCAAAATGGGGCATTCCTGGGGGCGTTCTGGGCCAGGGAAGGTGGAAATGCTGGTACGACACATCCTATGCCTCCTCCCCTGCTCCACCTTCTCGCAGCTAGACAGCCAAAATTGGCTATCTAGTGCAAATGCAGGGCAGGAAAAGCGAGGAGGGAACGATCCCCTCCGTGCTTCTCCTGCCATGCATTGGATAGGTTGTTGCCACCGAGTTCAGGGGCAGACGCCTATCCCCGTAGGATTGCACCCTAATATAAGCAGTACATATATCTAAATAAGCATCCATATGAAATTGACTAGGATATACACTCAAATGCAGCAAGTGAAGTAAGATCTTTAGACCACTGAATGGTGGTGGATATTTATCTTTCCAAGCTTGTAGTACGAGTTGCTTTGTGACTGTTTGCTGTCCATCTGTTAGTCCCCACATCATGGGAATATTGTTTAATAGTGCATGTTGTTATTCAGTCGTTCAGTTGTGTCCGACTCTTCGTGACCCCATGGACCATAGCACGCCAGGCCTTCCTGTCCTGCGCTCTCTCCCGGAGCATGCTCAAGTTCATATTCATTGCATTGGTGATGCTATCTAGCCATCTCATCCTCTGCTGTCCCCTTCTCCTTTTGCCTTCAGTCTTTCCCAGCATCAGGGTCTTTTCCAGAGAGTTTTCTCTTCGCATTAGGTGGCCAAAATATTTGAGTTTCAGCATCTGGCCTTCCAATGAGCAGTCAGGGTTGATTTCCTTTAGGATGGACTGATTTGACCTCCTTGCAGTCCAGGGGACTCGTAAGAGTCTTCTCCAGCACCACAGTTCGAAAGCATCAATTCTTCGGTGCTCACCCTTCCTTATAGTCCAGCTCTCACAGCCATACATTACTACTGGGAAAACCATAGCTTTGATTAGACGGACCTTTGTCGGCAAGGTGATGTCTCTGCTTCTTACTATGCTGTCTAGGTTGGCCATAGCTTTCCTTCCAAGGAGCAAGCGTCTTTTAATTTCATGGCTACAGTCACCGTCTGCGGTGATCTTGGAGCCCAAGAAAGTAAAATCTGTCACTGCTTCCATTTCTTCCCCTTCTATATGCCAGGAAGTGATAGGGCCAGATGCCATGATCTTCGTTTTTTTAATGTTGAGTTTCAAACCAGCTTTTGCACTCTCCTCTTTCACCCTCAACAAGAGGCTCTTTAGATCCTCTTCGCTTTCTGCCATTAGGGTGGTATCATCTGCACATCTGAGGTTGTTGATAATTCTCCCGGCAATCTTAATTCCGACCTCTGATTCATCCAACCCAGCATTTCTCATGATGTACTCTGCATATAAGTTAAATAAGCAGGGTGACAATATGCAGCCTTGTCGTACTCCTTTCCCAATTTTGAACCACTCGGTTGTTCCATGTCTGGTTCTGACTGTTGCTTCTTGACCCTCGTACAGGTTTCTCAGGAGACAGGTAAGGTGGTCTGGTACTCCCATCACTTTCAGAATTTGCCACAGTTTGTTGTGATCCACACAATCAAAGGCTTTAGCGTAGTCAATGAAGCAGAAATAGACGTTTTTCTGGAATTCTCTTGTTTTCTCCATGATGCAGCGAATGTTGGCGATTTGATCTCTAGTTCCTCTGCCTCTTCGAAACCCAGCTTGTACTTCCGGTAGTTCTCGGTTCGCATACTGCTGAAGCCTAGCTTGTAGGATTTTGAGCATCACCTTGCTGGCATGTGAAATGAGCGCAATTGTGCGGTAGTTTGAACACTCTTTGGCGTTGCCCTTCTTTGGAATTGGAATGTAAACTGACCTTTTCCAGTCTTGTGGCCACTGTTGAGTGTTCCAAATTTGTTGGCATATTGAATGCAGCACTTTAACAGCATCATCTTTTAGGATTTTAAATAGCTCAGCTGGAATACTGTCATCTCCGCTAGCTTTGTTGTTACTAATGCTTCCTAAGGCCCACTTGACTTCACTCTCGAGGATGTCCGGCTCAAGTTCAGTGACCGCACTATCATGGCTATCAGGGACATTCAGATCTTTCCTGGATAGTTCTTCTGTGTATTCTTTCCACCTCTTCTTAATCTCATCTGCTTCTGTTAGGTCCCTGCCTTCTTTGTCCTTTATCATGCCCGTCTTTGCACAAAACGTTCCCTTGAGATCTCCAATTTTCTTGAAGAGATCTCTAGTCTTTCCCATTCTGTTGTTTTCCTCGATTTCTTTGCATTGTTCATTTAAGAAGGCCTTCTTGTCTCTCCTTGCTATTCTCTGGAACTCTGCATTCAGTTGGATATATCTTACCCTTTCTCCCTTGCTTTTCGCTTCCCTTCTTTCCTCAGCTACTTGTAAAGCCTCCTCAGACAGCCACTTGGCTTTCTTGCATTTCTTTTTTTTTGGGATGGATTTCATTGCTGTCTCCTGAACAATGTTACGGACCTCCGTCCATAGTTCCTCAGGCACTCTGTCTATCAGGTCTAATCCCTGAAATCTATTCCTCACCTCCACTGTATATCCATAAGGGATATGATTTAGGTCATACCTGAATGGTTGAGTGGTTTTCCCTACGTTCTTCAATTTAAGCCAAAATTTTGCAACAAGAAGCTCATGATCTGAGCCACAGTCAGCTCCAGGTCTTGTTTTTACACATCTGCAATTATCAAAGATTTTTCAAGAACAAAATGTATGCGAGCAATAAATTCCTTTAGCTGAAAATAAGCCACCACAGGGCATGTCCACATCATATCCCTCAAGGAGACATTGTCCATATTGTATGTCCAGCATCTAGCAGAGCTAGCCTGGTTCTTCTTAACAAGTCACTGTGGTGTCCAATATACATGAAACATCAATTTTTGTTCAATCACCTTCAATTTAAAATCTACAGAAATAGAACATATGGAAGCTAAAGAGTCTTTCCATTGATTAGGCTGTATCTTAGGCAAGAAACTCTTATAAATTCACCCTCCTGTTGTGGAACTGAGGCTTATCCCATTCCACAGATATATCAGCTATATATCTTATGAAGCAACCCAGTCATCAACCAACCTTATCCAATCTGCTCTGAACAGGTATTCCAGCCACTTACGTAGCTAAAGAAAATAAAAGTAAAGCACAGGTCTTGGGAATTGTCATTGTATCTGTTTTATTGCTGTTTTAAGAGTATTCCTGTTAGATCGTGAAGCTGCTTGGTTATAATCCACCCCAGTATGAGAACTCTCTATGGGCATCTCTACACCAGCCTAAAACCTGCATTTAAAATGGGGCATTCTGCTTCCATTTTAAATGCAGGATCACAACAACTCCCTTAGTCACCCACTTCCTTTCCCCCTTCCCCTTTCCTCCTCCTTCTCCCCAGTAGCTGAGTCTTCCATTATCTTTCATTGATCTCGCTCTTCTTCTTGCCGCTTTTCCTGTTTTCCTGGAGGGAACTCAAGTGGAACACAACTTTGATAGGTCATTATCTGTCATCCATTTAAAAACGGAACACAGGACATTTAGTGCAGGAGACGCCCTGGAGGTTAACAGCGTCGTGCAAGAGCCCGCAAACTTCCATGAGGGAGCAATCTCAATCGCAGGATAAAAGCTCCATGTGAAGAAAGCCTATGTGAGTTAGAGTGTTTGCAATGATGTCAGAATCATGAAAATACTGGGGTTATGATTAGGAGGGGAAATAAAGCATGCACATAAAGGTCCAGATCAAATCATGTAGATTGTTGTCTAGATGACAGTAGATAAGAAAAAGGTTACAATTCCTAGGATGTGTTGTTAATGACCAGCCTTTTAATGCTTCCTATTTGTAGGACTCCTGGGATATTGAAAACAGATCACAGCCAGTGCTTCTGTAGCTATCCAAAATTCACATTCAGCAGGACAGTGTTAAGGTGAGAGCCCTCACGCCAGTTTAATTTACCCCCAAATAAATTATTGTGGTACTGTGCAGATGATAGCACAGTTTATTTAAAAATTAACTGGATCAAATGATAAACTGAAATTATTTGGATAACACTATTATCATATTTAACTGGAGTTAAAACCGCATTGAAGACATAACATTTCCCAGTCTCTTTACTGGAGGTCTTGCGACTCCCCCTTCTTCCAACCTCCCTCCCATATGAAGTCCCCTTCTCTTTCCTTCTCTATCAAGGTTAATGCTAATAATGATCAGCTATAACACAGAGTTGAAACCAATGTCTGAAGCTGGTTTGCAAATACTGATTAAAGATAACCATGGTTAGTATTACCCTGGTGCAGAAGTAATGTTATACTATATTAGCTGGGTGACCAGCCAGATGGGTGATTAATAAATTTAATAATAAAATAATAATAAATATTAATGCTGAAAATGGAAGAGGTCTGTATGCAGCAGATAGGACTGTATGTGGCAGAGAGAAGCAAGGAGGGGGAAAGCATGGGCTCCTGTGGAGCTCCTGATTTATTAAGCGTGGTTAAGAGGTTGAGAAATGTTATGTCTGCACTGAGCAAAACTGACACATGACTGAAAGGCATTCAACAGTTTAGAACAAGCAGGAGATTGGATATCTGAGGTTTAGATAATAGGGGTATAGGGGTTCTATTGCTGCGGAACATTGCGAAACCATACTGATCAAGTTAAGAATCCTAGGGCTCAATCCTATGCATGTTTAGACAGAAGAAGTCCTACAACTCCCATCATTTCCCTGACAGCATGGCTGGCTGGGCAATTGCTGGGAGCTGAAGGACCTTTTTCTGTCTAAACATGCATAGGATTGAGCCCTTAGCTGGCTAGCATTTAACTAATTGTGAAGAGCTTGCAATATTCTATTATTATTAGAACACATATGTTACAGGAGTAACAATCACACCTTAAAAAAAAAAAAAGCCCCTCTGATTTCAATGACAGTCAAGCAGATAAATGTTACCAAACTATCCAGACACTGTACATTAAATACTCATTGCAGGCATCTTTCTTATACAACTATTCTCATTTGCAGTATTACTAACAAAAGCGCCATATTATTTTATGATTATATGCCAGCCATAAAATTCCTATAAAACATTTTATTTGTAAGAAATAGAAGCTCAAAGGCTTTTTTAAAAAGACATTGTAAAAAAAAATTATTACCGTGGAAAATATTTCTATATGTTAAAATATTTTCTATTTACATATGAAAAATGGAATGATAGTAAAACCTATGGAGTTAATGCAAGTTTTGTTTGACTTCAGGAATAAAAATAATTTCAAGTGATGTATAATGTGCTTGCTTGTGATTATTGCCAAGGAAGTGTTATTAAGATTGAGTTTATGCTACTTGCATAGGGTGTCTTCAGCCATGGTAATGTAGAGATGCACAATATTTCCAGCACGGTGAGTTGTATATTATCCTACCTAGTCCCTTAGCGTTCCCTTGTTTTTCAGAGTTTTGAGTTAAGTGAGTGTAGGTGAAAAGTGAAAGTACATATTTTCTGTGAAGAAAGCCATGATTATGTTCACATTGTAATTCAGAAGAAAAACATCTCAGAACACTGGTCTGGGGGCTTGTAATTATGTTTTATTAATAGGGAGAAACAAATAAATAACATACTGATGCGGGAAGGACTCCCAGCGGTTTTAAATTACAGTAAGAACAATGAAACCATAGGAAGATATTATTTCTTTAACTTGGTTTATATTAAAAGTGCCCAACTGTTGCTTTGTGCAATTTCACACTGTTATAAACAGGGAAAATCAAAGACATCCATCAATTTCATTGAAAAACCTTTTGTTCAGATCCATACCAACTTTACTTTCCTCTTTGTATTGCATAGCACTGTGATCACGCTACATCTTTTCAGGACTCTCATTTTCAGCCACTGATTCATGGACTGGGGAAAACCTCAAAGGTTGCTTCTCGGTCGTTACTATAACAGTTCAAATCCAGGCTCTTCTGTTTGTCTACAAAGTTCCATTTTCTCCTTCTTTAAGCAACAAAGACCCACCCACCCTAGAAGAAAGATCCCTATCTCAAACTGTTAGGTACAAATCCTGAAATTTGGTATCACCTCACAACCTATAAAGTTTCTTGCTAGTTTTCTGCTTTTTATGCCACAACCCCCAGGTTTTGTGCCACCACTCTCTAGTGTGATTGACATAGCCGATCAAGGATCCTAGCTAACATCCCCCAAACCAACATTGTCATATTCACTCAAAACCTCTGCTAAAATTGTGTGCTGTTTGTGCCACCAGTCTTCAGTTTGTTTGTGCTGCTATCCACGGGTGTATAATTCACATACTCAGTATGGGGTCCTACTGAACACTCCCAAACCAATGTTGTGTTATTTTCACTGAAAGCTTATGTCAAAGATTTGTGCTAGTTTTGTGCTGTTTTGTGGAGCAGAGTTCAAGTTTTGTACTGTCATATCTACTTGGGGTTCCTATATATTGTATGGATGGATGATGCAGCAGGATCTAGCATGTCAGTTCCAAGAACTGCCACCTCTTACCCATAGGTTCACTGTGTGTGCTCAGTGGATCTAAAGCTATTTTAAAGAGGGTTTCTGCACTGCCACTTGCCAATATTGTTCAAATTGCGTACTCACAACATACATTTCCCATTAGAAGCTAAGTGGAGTGTAAGTCAGTACCTGAATTTCACATTGAAAAGTATGCCAATAAGCATCTGCAAGCTTGCATGTCAGATTTCATGTCCAGCCCTAGTGTCATGCATGCTTCTGCTAGGACTAGTAAGTGGCCCTTAGTGGTGATGTGATAAAAACATTGCAAAGCATTTTGAGCCACAAGGGCTCTTCTTCGGGGGAGGGGGGAAGGTGCTAGTAAGAGAGAGATCACTGCAGCCTGCTAGTGGGAGTACCAGATGTATTTATTTTTTGCCCTGATGAATAAGTCCTTGTGGTTCAAACACACATGATATTTCACTGTACTGCAAAATTCTTTCTGCTTAGGCAGGCTTTTGTTTTATCAGACAGACAGATTTTTTAAAATCTGATGCCTATTTTACCAGCTGTGGCTGTCTTTGTTTTTAATATATTGTAGTTTGGGAATATTATTACATTTTATAGTTGATTTTAATTGTTGTTAGCCACCGGAGTGGTTCATAAGTCCTAGAAGGCTAGGATATAAATCTATGCATGTATGTAGGCATGTACATACATATGTACTGTACATATAAATAAATGTGTGTATGTGTGTGTGTGTGTAAATCACCAGGCTATTCACAATAAAGTTTCAGTACATGACAGGGAAGGGCATTAGAACGCATGCCTTGTCTATTTGCAGTAAGCAATCCTAAGGTGGTGGTGGTGGTGGTAGATTCTGTCATGGAGAAACCACCATTTCCTAAACCCTGCTGGTTTGCACTGGCCAGGGCAGAAGAGGTTGGACACTAGATTTGCATGTCTTTCAAATTGTTCATATTCCTACAGGTTTATGAAAATGGTGACCAATTTGTCCTTTGAAGCACTGAAGAAAAAAATAGCCTGTGTTTAACTGCATAAAATATGATTGTGCATGCTTAATAATAACGTAGCTTCCCCAGAACTGTAAACAGATTGTCCAGCATCTATTTTCCCCATACAGTCACAGATGGAGAAGGAGATTCCCACAATAGCTTTAAATAAAATTGGTGTGGTGCTAAAAACATTTTTTTCATGTGTTGGCCAACTACTGTGAACATGGGCTAGATTTGCAAGATGGGAATTTTATATATATATATACAATTAGTATCAAATTCTGTGGTTTTATTAAGCTTACTGGAGACCTGTAAATAAGGGACCGGATAAAACCTGATGGAAGCTGATTCCAGAAGTGTAGGGCCACCACTGAGAAGACCATCTCTCTTGTAATAACCACCCTTGGTGGCGGGAAAGTGAGAAGGACCTCTGTTAATGACTACAAAGCATGAGCAGGTTGATATGGGAGAAGGCGGTCCTCCAACTAAGTAACTTGCCTCCAAACCATTTGAAGTGTTAAAGGTTAAAACCAGTGCTTTAACTCTGAAATGCACCAGCAACCCATGCAGCTGGTGCAGTATCCGTGTCACATGAGCTGACCATCTGGCATCCACCGATATCTGGACAGCTATGTTCTGTACCAGCTTGAATTTCTGGACTATCTTCAAAGGCAGCCCCATGTACAGGATATTAAAATCATCCAGCCTGGATCTTTCCAGAGCATAAATAACGAAGGCGAGTTCCTCCCTCCCTGGATAGGGTTGCAACTGGTGGTAAGTAGTCTGGGCCACCACTGTAATCTGAACTTCCCCAGTTACCGCTGAGTCTAGGAGCACACCCAAACTGCACACTTGGTCCTTCAGGGAAAGTACAACCCCATCTAGGACCAGATGTAATCCTCTATCCTGATTAGTTGGATTACCTCTCCATAGTACATGTATCTTTCTGGATTAAGTCTTGGTTTGTTTTCCCTCATCCATCCTAAAACCACTTTTAGACAGGGTTCAGGGATTCAGCAGCCTCCCTAGGAACATTAGATAGAAATGAGAGGTAGAGCTGAGTGTCATCCACGTAGTGATAGCACTTCATCACAAACCTTCAAATGACTTCCCCCAGTGGTTTAATGTAGATATTGAAATTCATAGGGGACAAAATGGAACCTTGTGGCACCCCAAGCCAATGGCCACGGGGTTAAGCAGAAGTCATCCAGCACCACCTTCTGAGACTATTCAATCAGGAAGGACTGGAACCACCATAACATCATGCTTCCTATGCCCAACCCAGATAAATGAGCCAGAAGGACACTATGGTTCACAGTAATAAAAGCCACTCAGAGGTCCACGAGGACCTGCACTTCCCCTATCCCTTTCTCATCGTAAGCCATGTATTAGGGTGACCAGGGCTGCTTCTGTCCAAAAACTACATCTGAAGCCAGATGGGAATGGATTGAAATAGTAAGCATCATCCAATACTACCTGGAGTTGAGAAGCCACTACACAGTCCAACACCTTGCTCAAGAATGGCGAATTTGACACTGGGCGTAATGATCAGAAACCATAAGAACCAATGAAGTAATTATGCTGATGTGTAATAAAAGCAATTGTCACCCATTTTGTTCTGTTCTCCCTTCTAGAAAGAGAAGAATTAGTGAGAACATGGTGTGCGGCTCAGTCCAATGCCACTGAAAAGGAGATACCTGGAGCATTAGACCTGAGCTTGGCTGATCTAAGCTGAAATTCCCAGTCAACAATTCACTGATAGTGGGTTAGCCTTGGGCTAGTCAGTATCTCTCCAATTCAGTCTCAGTATGTAACCTGTAGACTGAATGCAATAAAGGCTTATAGTACTTTACATTCTAATCACCCCTTCCTGAAGCTGCTATTAACCGCAGAGCAGAAAATATATCAGTATTCATGTTGTTACCTATATGTTTTTGCCTCAAAGCTAATAGCAGCTTTGCACTAGGATTTGCATTGGAGAATCAGTGAGGGGAGAAATAGTTAACTCTTCTCCAACACTGTAGCCTTGATTCAAATCCCTCCATCCCCCAGCACTGAAGTTGCTTTTAGGAAATTAATGAGAGGTTAATCTCTGGTGCAATGTGGCCCTAAAATACTGCATTAATGAATGAAAATACTCCTGGAAGTACCCCAGAATTGGTATCGTGTGAATTCTTCAGTTGACTGAATTCCAAACGTGGAAGCAATAGGATTGCTGATCCTCAGTGTTGTGAATCATAGATCTGGAGTAGGCAACATTTTGGGGCTGTGGGCACATTTGGCAATCTGAGAAACTTCTATGGGCACCACCACAAAATGTCATGGGAGCCATGACAAAGGACAAGTAACATGCCCCAATTACTGAGTATAAGGCAGAGGCAGGGTCTGAGCCCCAACACACTAAACTTTGAACCAAGAGCTTCAGCTATTGGGTGGTATAGAAATGTAATAAATAACTAAATAATAAAATAACCCATAGCGTTTAGCACCAATAGAAACCTAGTTCACAGGAATTTTAGCTGCTGGTAAAAAAAAAAAAAAATGCATTAATTGAAAAGAAAAGTAGAAAAGCTAGGGCACCTTTCTTGGCCAAGAAAGGTGTCCAGAGGCATTATGGTGCTTGTGGGCACCATATTGCCTACCCCTGCCATAGACTGTTCCTTGCAAAAGCACTGGAGGTACCCCCAAATCTCACTTAAGGTACAGAGTATCAGGAAGAGTTCTATCACAGAGCAACTGAGATATGGTGCTTGTCTAATATACATTAGAAATAAGGCACACAGATCAGTATCCTATTGTATCGTCGTGATTTATGCCACTGTGATGTTCCTACAAATAGACCCAGGATACTGCCCTAGCAAAGCAGTATGTATGAGTGGATGAGCTTATGTAACCCTTATAGATTAATGGTTTAGTCCCTTGAGACAGAATCCTTACTCAGAGGAAGGGCTAAGAGAAAAAATAACAGAAAGAGTTTGTTTTGCTGGGAAGCTAAATGCTAGGGAATGGATTTATGATTATGGTCTCTTATCACATTGTATAAGGTAAACTGTGTATAGCAGAATTTCAAGGGGATGGGGAATCATTTTGCACCTTTGATATTTGTTATATATTATTATTGCAGGGATAATGACTTGAACTACAATGTATAAGTTACTAATTGTGGACTGTCCTGTGGGCTAAAGTTAAGAAATGTATAAAAGGACTACTGAAGTATCCAGCATCTTGAGAAAACCAAAGACACTTCGGGATTGGCCAACTGCAAAGTTGCAAGCAAGAACTCCATATTTTTGTTTGGACTCAGAAGGACTAATTATTGCATTTATTTGTACTGGGAACCCGTTGTATGTTTTGTATAGTTTTTATTCTTACTAAAGACGTGTGTTCAGTTATATCTTTACAAGTTTTACTTTAATTAAGCCCCATAAGACCCACAGAAGTAGAGGTTATGCTTACATGAGAAAGACACATGTTCAGCATTTTGGAATCATGCAAAAAAACAGCAACAATACTCCGAAATGAGACAATGCTTACGACATGGTATCTTAAAGGCTTTTCAGCCATCATGGAACCAGCTAAAGCACATAACATTTTGCAGTAAAGTAGCAGAATCTGATTGGAACTGCAGTACAGCATAGGGTGACAAACTGTCCCATTTGCCTCACACAGAATGATCTACCCTAGTGTACAGTGGTGCAGCTACACCAGTGTCTATAGGATTAATTCATTGACCCAATACAGGTGACCAAACTACCAAGGAGTGAGCTTATCAACCTCTGGAGAAGCTTGACTATCTACATAATCCTGGCAAGGTGTAAGGACATTTTTACCATTCATCTGGTGCAGATTTTGGGGCCCTCTACACATTCTCCAAAGTGCCTTTGTCAGTAAATGGCTCCCATGTGCCTGTAAGGTTATTTCAATCACTGGTGGAAAACCTCTGGCTTGTAGATTGGATGCAGTCCACAGGGTCTGTCTGTCTGGTGCAACCAGCCTCCTGTCAGGCGTAGCTCCCTTTCCTCTACTGTTCTCTCTGACTTTGCAATCTCCATCCACTGCTCCCTGCTCAGTTGGGCAGGAAAATGGCTGAGAAGAAGGGCAAAAGGGACTTCCCCCCAACCCCCACTGCTCAGCTGTTTCCCAGTGTTCAGCTGAGAAGCATGGGGATGGAGTGGGAAGATCATAGGGAAGGTGAGGTTGAAACCTCACCTTCCCTATGAGTTCCCCACTGCACTGCTCAGCTGATCACTGGAAAACAGGTGAGCAGGGGGGGAAATGCAGGTACGGAGTCCCCTTTTTCCTGAAGCTCAGCTTTTTTGTACAGTGAAGGTGAAGTTTAAAACTCACAAGCTCAAAAAGCTTCTCCACCCTTGATTTCAAAGATCTAAACATGTGGTTATATGTTACACAGAATCAGCACCCTTCCGTCCCACCCACCAGGTATTTATTTTATTGGAAAAACTTATACAATTTACCCCAGGTTATAGGGTTGGGTCATTTAAGCCTAGTATTTATTCATTTATTTGCAACATTTATATACTGCTCCACATCTAGACAGATTCTGGAGCAGTGAACAATAAAAGATAAAAGATAAGATAAAAGAATAAAACTCCATATTAAAAATTATTATTAAAAAAAACAGAATACTGATAAAACTGTGGCTGCTAAGTCAAGGAAGTCTTCCTGAATCATAGAATCATAGAATAGTAGGGTTGGAAGGAGCCTACAAGGCCATCGAGTCCACCCCTGCTCAATGCAGGAATCCAAGTCAGAGCATCCCTGACAGATGGCTGTCCAGCCTCGTCTTGAACGCCTTCCAGTGTGGGAGAGCCCACCACCTCCCTAGGCAATTGGTTCCATTGTCGTTTTGCTCTAACGGTCAGGAAGTTTTTCCTGATGTTCAGCCAGAATCTGGCTTCCTGTAACTTGAGCCCATGATTCCGTGTCCTGCACTCTGGGATGATCGAGAAGAGATCCTGGCCTTCCTCTCTGTGATAACCTTTCAAGTACTTGAAGAGCGCTCTCATATCTCCCCTCAGTCTTCTCTTCTCAAGGCTAAACAGGCCCAGTTCTTTCAGTCTCTCTTCACAGGGCTTTGTTTCCAGTCCCCTAATCATCTTTGTTGCCCTCCTCTGAACCCTCTCCAGTTTGTCTGCATCCTTCTTAAAGTATGGTGCCCAGAACTGGACACAGTACTCCAGATGAGGCCTAACCAGTGCTGAGTAGAGGGGAACTAGTACCTCCCGGGATTTGGGAGCTATGCTTCTATTAATGCAGCCCTAAAAAGCATTTGCCTTTTTTGCAGCCACATCACATTGTTGGTTCATATTCAGCTTGTGATCGACAACAATTCCAAGATCCTTCTCGCTTGTAGTGTTGTTGAGCCATGTATCCCCCATCTAGTAACTGTGCATTTGGTTTCTTTTTCCTAGGTGCAGAACTTGGCATTTATCCCTATTAAATTTCATTCTGTTGTTTTCTGCCCAGCGCTCCAGTCTATCAAGATCACTTTGAATTTTGTTTCTGTCTTCCAAAGTATTAGCTATCCCACCCAATTTTGTGTCATCTGCAAATTTTATCATCATTCCCTGCACCTCCTCCTCCAAGTCATTAATAAAAATGTTGAAGAGCACTGGGCCCAGGACTGGGCCCACTTGTTACCCCTCCCCAGCTTGAGAAGGTCCCATTGATAAGCACTCTTTGAGTCCGATTCTGTAGCCAACTCTGGATCCACCAGATCATTGTTTCATCTAGCCCACTTTGAGCTAGTTTGCTCATCAGGATATCATGGGGCACTTTGTTGAAAGCTTTGCTGAAGTCGAAATATATGATGTCTACAGTATTCCCACGGTCCACAAGGGAGGTAACTTGATCAAAAAATGAGATCAGATTCATCTGGCAGGACTTGTTTTTGACAAATCCATGTTGGCTTCGAGGAATCACTGCATTGTTTTCAAGGTGCTTCCAGATGGATTGCTTTATCATCTGCTCCAGAATTTTCCCAGGGATTGATGTCAGACTGACTGGTCTGTAGTTCCCAGGTTCCTCCTTTTTATCCTTTCTGAAGATAGGGACAACATTAGCCCTCCTCCAGTCATCTGGCACGTCCCCCGTCCTCCATGATTTCTCAAAGAGAATAGACAGCAGTTCTGAGAGCTCTTCTGCCAGTTCCTTTATTTAAAGTTGTTTAAATAAAGTTGTTTTCTGGAGGCAGTGGACTGAACATTGAAATATTCTCCCAGCCATGCAGACCTACTCACAGATGGGGGCACCATGTGCCTAGGATAACATGTAAAGGCCATCACAATAGTAAGGTGGCCCATGTCATGTTCCTCTGTGATACATTAATACTTCAAATTTTGGAATGCTTTTGTATGGTTATGATAACACAATGTGTAACCATTTTTGGTCATGTTACCCTTTTGGAAGATGTTGGGTGTGCCCATTGTGGTTAAAACTGTCACTAGTTCCTTTGTTGATAAATC
The DNA here is from genome assembly GCF_057233095.1 of Heloderma suspectum. Lineage (NCBI taxonomy): Eukaryota > Metazoa > Chordata > Lepidosauria > Squamata > Helodermatidae > Heloderma > Heloderma suspectum. The sequence continues at coordinate 107,596,429 of NC_139464.1, forward strand.
AAACAAATCTTGAATTGCCTGCATTTTCCATTATGGCCCGTGGGTTTATTGCTCTTGCCTTTTCTAATAGCCCAAGAATCTGCAGTAAAATGGATCCAGTTTAAAACAGCTCACTTACAAATTAGATATTTTACTCTTTAGATGAATGAATGTTTCAATTCAATCAATCCCGGGTCTGTTTAATGGCTAAAGGACACAATGAATTTTCTGCTAATAAAGCTGATATGACTATTTGAGAAGTGCATATCTGGTAGATTTTGCCTAATCTGTCTAGCATAACTGTGGCTGCTGATAGACTACCAAGGCATGAGTATTGATACTAAAGTAGTGCATGAACAGAACTCTCACTCTTTCTCTCTAATATGCAGCCAGGTGATCTGGGAATCGAAATTGTAATAATTAACACTAATATGTTTTGCCCTCCCTCTGGCAAACAAATGAAATACTCCTCCATGTGCCTGCCTGTCAGAGACAGTGATTAACTTAGCATTAGCACTAGAATGGTAACATTACATTGACACTGCTAGCTTTGTCTCTGAGAGGTTGAGGGCTCATAATTAGGCTTAATAATAATAATAATAATAATAAAGCATACACTGCATTGTACCAGGAGTGTGACTATTGCCATTTATAGAATAAAACAGCCCTGCCCACAACACACACACACACACACACTGTTTGCATAGCAACGCTATCAGCTTTTGTTCATATAGGTTTACCCTTGCCTCAACAAATACCTATTTCTTAATAACTCAATTATTTGTTAAACTTCAACTCATTTAACCAAACCCCAATAATTGGTGTGCTGAGTGCTGAGTTTAGGACAGAGGTAGGAAATCTGATGCCCTCCAGATGCTTTGGATTACAACTTCCATAAATCCCAGCTACCATAGCCAATGGTCAGGGATTATGGGATCTGTAGTCTAAAACATCTGGAGGACACCAGGTTTCCTACTAATGGTTTAGGATATGAAGTACCAAATGCTGTTCCAGTACATTATCAGGATAACTGCTTTACATCTGTATTGGTCAGACATTTCAATAACTTCTTTTAGGGTGCAATCCTATTCAGATAAGGTGGCCGCCTCTGAACTCAGAGGCAACCGCCTATCCACTGCAGGGCAGGAGAAGCACGGAAGGGATTGAGCATGGAGGACAGAGCTGTTCTGCACTGCCTCTGAGGCAGTGGGGAAGTGGGGGGAGGTCAGTTCTCCGGGGACTGATCTCGGCTCCAAGGTCAGTTCCCAAAAACCAGATATCCTATGGCTGTCTAGCCGCTGTCTAGCGTCCATTGGATTGCTCCCTCCTTTATGCAGATTTTATTTATGAGAAGATTTTTATGGTGCCTCTCAGTGGGCAAGTTCTCAATATAATATCATGTTATGGCAATCATATAAAACACACAGCAGAGCAGTAAAAATGCAGGTCTAGAAAAGCAAACAGAGAGATAAAGCACACCAGATTAAAACCAGCTAGATGAGATGCAGGAAGGCCTGGGCCAATGGAAGAGGTCTTTACCTGGTGCCAAAAGGACATCAAAAGGACAACAAGCTAGGCAAGCCTTCCCTCCTAGGGAAGGGCATTCCACATAGGGTGGCCAGCTGTGAAAGAGGACAGGGCTCCTGCACCTTTAATAGAAGAGGGAATTTCAGCAGGTGTGGCTTGCCATGAAAGAGACACCTGCTAAAATTCCTCTTCTACACAACTATATAAGGTGCAGGAGCCCTTTCCTCCTTTGCATATATCAACCCTAATTCCACATGCAAGGTGCAACAACAGCAACAAAAAAACACTCCAGTTTCCCCACAATTATTACCTGCCTAACCTCAGAAGGCGGGAAGACTCAAAGGAGGGTCTCATATGACAATCATAATATTTAGGCAGGCTCATGTAGGATCATGTTGCAAGTGAATATGAATGTATGACCTAGAGCTGAGCCATCATTTCTTGGAAGGCATGTCTGAGATTTTTCATTTTCTCACTGCTTTAGAAAAAGGCCATTTTGTAGAATGTTTGTTGCAGCTACATTTCTCCCTCCTTAGTGCCTTGAAATTATTCTTGGTCCAGGGCATTGTAGAGGATGCAAAATGGTGGCCAGGCTTCCAACAGGGTTGCTACTGGTGTCATTTGCAGCAGTAGCCAAATACACACACACACACACACACACACACACCTACCTCTCTTAGGGAGAAAAGAAAGAAACTGTGCTACTGCCACTGTTAGTTGTGAACTCCACCATGAGAAACTGTTGGAGAATTTCTCCCCACCTCCCACTCCAGGAGAAATTTGATGAAATGGTTCTTTTAGTTTCTGTGACTAACCAGAGGCTGGGGAATTTCAAGAAGGAATTTGTGCACTGCTCTTGTATGACTGCTTAGGATCTCAGTGCCAGCTTGTTCTTTGTCTCTGTTCAGGACCTTGGACAGCTACATCTTTAGCTTTTGCAGGCATGTAAAAACCTCTTTGTTCCGGCAGACCTTTGGGGATAGCTAGTCTGGACCTGACGGATGGATACTATATTTCTTGTTGTCTTTTATCGTTTTTGATATTTTATACAATTTTAATAGTATTGACGATTTAATTATATTTTTAACTTTTGTATACTTCTGTTTATAGGTTATAATTGTACCAGTTTAATGTTGTAAAGCCGCCTTGAGTCCCAGTATTGGGAAAAGGTGGGAGATAAATAAATATAACAACAACAACAACATTTGCCTTTTAAAGTGATTGTTTCTCCATTATTTTCTTGTAATATCAGTACCCTTAAATGCTTATTATCTCACCTTAAGTGTTACTTTCTGAGAAATTATCTAACCATTAACTAACCCTTAGTTAATGGTTAGATAATTTTCCTAGCTACTAAGATATGCCCCATGTGATGGTCAATAGGAAAATTCCCCATAGTCATAAATAGTCTTTGGATATACAGTCAGGACCAGAAATATTGGAACAAGGATAACTGTTTTGGCAGTTGGCCTCTGTACACCACCACATTGAAGTTGAAAGGAAACACACCCAGATGGCAGCAAAGTCAGGACTTTCAGCTGTAATTCAAGATGTTTGACTAAAGTGAGGCACTAACCACTCCGGAAGTACAGCCAGTGGCATACACACACACCCATCGTTGGTGGCTCATAAATAATGGAACGAATGGCTGACAAGCAGCTGCATGGCCAGGTGTGGCCTGTTTCCTGGGTACCCCATGACCAATCAAGCAGATAAAAGGCCTGGAGGTGGTTCTGAGTGTTACATTTGCATTTGGTAGCTGTTCACTGGAACTCCCAACATGAGGTCCAAAGAGGTGTCCATGCGAGTGAAGGAGGCCATCATTAGGCTGAGGAAACAACATAAACCCATCGAGAGAGATAGCAAAAACATTGGGAGTGGCCAACACAACAGTTTGGAACATCCTGAAAAAGGACAACTGGCAAGCTCAGCAACAGCAAAAGGCCTGGAAGACCACGGAAGACAACTAAAGTGGATGACCGCAGAATTCTGCTCATGGTGAAGAGGAACCCTTTCACAACATCTAGCCAGGTCAAGAACGCTCTTGAGGAGGTAGCCATGCCATTGTCAACATCTACAGTCAAGAGACGGCTTTATGAATGTAAATACAGAGGCTTCACAACCAGGTGCAAACCACTGGTAACACTCAAGAACAGATAGGCCAGATTAGCCTTTGCCAGCAAACACCTAAAAAAGCCTGCCCAGTTCTGGAATAAGATTCTTTGGACTGATGAAACCAAGATTAACTTGTACCACAATGATGGAAAGAGAAAAGTATGGGGAAGGAAAGGAACAGCTCATGATTGAAAGCATACCACATCATCTGTCAAACATGGTGGAGGCAGTGTTATGGCATGGGCATGTATGACTGCCAATGGAACCGGCTCACTGGTGTTTATTGATGACCTGACTGCTGATAAAAGCAGCAGGGTGAATTCTGAAGTGTATAGGGCTATACTTTCTGCTCAGATTCAGCCGAATGCTGCCAAACCGATAGGATGCCGCTTCATACTGCAGATGGATAATGACCCAAAACATACAGCAAAAGCTACCCAAGAGTTTCTCAAGGTAAAGAAGTGGGATGTTCTTCACTGGCCAAGTCAGTCACCTGATCTTAACCCAATAGAGCATGCTTTTCACTTACTGAAGACAAGACTGAAGGCAGAAAGACCCACAAACAAGCAGCAGCTGAAGGCAGCTGCAGTAAAGGCCTCGCAAAGCATCTCGAGGGAGGAAACTCAGCATTGGGTCATGTCCATGGTTTCAGACTTCAGGCAGTCATTGACTGCAGAGGATTTTCATCCAGGTATTAAAGGCGATCCTTAAGTTTGAAATGATGTTGGTTTGTTCCATTAATTATGAGCCACTAATGATGGGTGTGTACATGTACGCCACTGGCTGTACTTCCTGAATGGTTAGTGCCCCACTCTTGTCAAACCCCTTGAATTACAGCAGAAAGTCCTGACTTCGCTCCCATCTGGGTGTGTTTCCTTTCAGCTTCAATGTGGTGAAGTCTAAAATGAATATTTCACATTTTGGAGTTAAAACCCTTTGCTGTGGAGGATGGCTTTCTGATATAAAAGATATGAAATTAAAAGCCAACATGGTCAACTTGAGATATTACAGGTGCAATCCTATGCATTTTTAGACAGAAAAAGATTCCTACAACTTTCAGCATGCCCCAGCCAGTATGGCTGGCTGGAGATTGCTGGGAGTTGTAGGAATTTTTCTATCTAAACATGCATAGGATTGCCTGGTAACCACTTGGAGTGCCCACACCTCTTGAAATTTGCGATGCCAAGTCATACTTTGCAACTTGCATACAAAGTGGTGTTATGATTAAAGATAAAATTAGTAAGCAAATAAAAGCACAAGCCCTGCTGAAAAAGTATCAACATGGCTTCTGCCAAGATAAGTCCTGTCTCACTAACCTTTTAATAAATATGTGTCAATAAATATGTGTACAGGGGTGATCCGGTAGACATTGTTTCTTGGACTTCCAAAAGGCTTTTGACAAGTTCCCTCACCAAAGACTCCTGAGCAACTTAGCAGTCATAAAATAAGAGGAGAGGTCTTCTTATGGATCAGTAACTGGTTAAAGGAGAGAAAGCAGAGAGCAGGAATAAATGGTAAATTCTCCCAATGGAGAAATGTAAGTGGGATTCCACAGGGATCTGTATCGGGACCAATCCTTTTCCAACATATTCAGAAATGACTTGGAAGTAAGAGCAAGCAGTGAAGTGGCCAAGTTTGCTGACAACACCAAATTATTTAGGGTGGCTAAAATGGAGATTGCAAGGAGCTCCAATGATCCCTCCAAACTTGGAGAATGGGCATCAAAATGGCAAATGTGGCCAAAAGAAAATCCCAACTTCAAGTATATCGAATATGACTAAAATGATCAAGGGCCTGGAGCATTTCCCCTATGAGGAAAGGATACAACATCTGGGATTGTTTAACTTAGAAAAAAGGTGAGTAAGGAGGGACATGACAGAGGTGTACAAAATTATGCATGGTGTGGAGAAAGTGGATAGGGAGAAATTTTTCTCCATCTCTCATAATACTAGAACCTGGGGTTATCCCATGAGGCTGATTGGTAGGAGATTCAGGACAGATAAAAGGAAGTACTTCTTCACACAGGGCATAGTTAAATTGTGGAATTCAGTTCCAAAAGAGGTAGCAATGGCCACCAATTTGGATGGCTTTAAAAGGCGATTGGACAAATTCGTAGAGGATAAGGATATCAATGTCTACTAGTCCTAATGGCTTTATGCTACCTCCAGTATCAGAGGCAGTATACTTACATACACCAGTTGCTGGGGAACAAGGGCAGGCGGGTGGTATTGCACTCCTTTTCTCCTTGTAGGTGTCCCATGGGCAGCTGGTTGGCCACTGTGTGAACAGAATGATGGACTAGACAGACTAGTCTGATCCAGCATGGCTCTTCTTAAGTTCTTCTGATTTCTTTATAAGGCTCATTTAGTCAGTGCATTAGATAAATTCAGGCTAATGTTTGAGACTTTTTTTTTATACTGAGGGCAACTGTTGGGGTTCTATTCTACTTGTATCAATAGTAGGGAACCCTTTTGATAAAACACAACTAATTATTATTGCCTTCCAGGTGGCTGAAAGATCAAATTCAGATGAATACTAAGAATTTTCATTTAATCTCATACTTCTGTGACATAAGAATCAGGGGTTTAAACCTGTAGTTTCTTTCATTCAGAAAAATTTACATGTTCTAGATTATGTTTCCCTCCTATCAAAAAATAAACACCTATTTATTTTCAGATGTAATTCTTCCCAGGTAAAAACATAATTTTGAGTCATATGACTCAATTATAAGTCAAGTATAAGATCTGGAGCACTCTTGTAGTATTTTTTTCTTAATTATTTTAAAACTACAAAAGCAAATAACTAAGAAAACTGACTTACAGTGCAATCTTACACATGTCTACTGAGAAGTAATTCCCACTGAGTTCAGTGGACCTTACTTCTAATTATGTGAGTACAGGATTGTAACCCAGGTCACCAAAAGAGTATCTTCCTGCACAAATGTTACACTGCCACAGTCCTTGCTTCCTCCTTCTCCATAATGTATTGGAGGATTACCTGCAACAGCCTTCCCTAACCTGGTGCCCTCTAGAGTTTTGGCCATGCTGGTTGGGCTAATGAAATCCAAAACATCTTAATAGCACTAGGTTGGGGACGGCTGACCTCAACAAGAACAGTTTTCATCCTGGTAAGTGTACAAGACTGCCCCTCTGAAAATAAGAGGGTGATCTTGTACAGACTGTGAATAGTGCACTTGGCTTCCATGTGAGAAATTTCCTTCTTGCTACCACCCCCCACTTCCAATCCTGTTGTACATGAAAGTTGTCCATTAAAAAAATGAATGTTTCCACATTAGTAAGTCTTACCTCCGCCTGAAAGGAAAGCAAGAATCTTTTTAGGACATAGTTCCAGCAGCCATCTGGAACCCATTGGCCAATCACACAAGCATAACGGCTTTGCTGGCAAGATTGTCTTTGGAAACGCCCCACCAGAGATGAGATGGTTAACACAGCTCTACTAGGAACAGCAGCTTATGCAGGATGACAGCAGAGAAACAGAAAAAATTCTCATCACCACTCCAGGGGCCTTTCAGGGCAGAAATGACACTGTAGCTTCAGAGGCCTGAGCCTGTCATTATCAAGGGAATGCCACGACCCAACCCATGGGACTAAAATTGCACAAAAAAGCACCTGCCCCACACACATCAGCCAGCATACCTCTTGGAATACTGCCTTCGTAGCAGTATTTCAGGCTAGAGGGATGTTACCTAGGAGACACACAATGCCTTGGGGGTCCTGTATTTAGCAGGAGAAGAGGATCTGGAGACCAACTGTAACTCCCCAGGTAGTGATTCTCTCCAAGAATCACAGGTGGCTGGTTTTTAATCTGAGTTATCTAAGCCTACAGTTCTGCACTATGATCTCTCTCTTATTCTTTCATCTGGCATATATAATTCGGGAAGCCTTGCGTTTGGATCTACTGCATCCTTTCACTGCTCCATTAGTTTGGATTTGTTATTGTATCATATTGTCTTTTATTTTTCCATTATTTTATTAATAACTCTATCAAATTGATAACTGGTAAACTTATTGATACTCCATAGGTAGATTTTGTATTTTGTGTATTCACGGGATGGTTTCAGTTTCACAGAAGATAAGTCACTTTTTGGAGGCTACCCAGATGGATCTCAGAGGACTTATGAATGGTTCAATAGGAGCTGAGAACATAAAATATTTGAAGTTTTGATTTGTTAGTGACATCCAGATATAGGTTGGCTTTTACAATGTAATTGCACTGTGAATCACCCACAAGACTAGGATGTATGAGTGTGCCCTAAAATTAGCCAACTTGTGGCGGACTCATTACAGCTGGGTCTCAGTTTCAAATATATAGAACTGAAAATAAAACACTGTAGCAACAAAAGATGCTCACTTCATAAATATTATGTCACTTTTTGTCCTCAATATTTTCAATGGATGTTTTATCTCCAGGAAGGTTGCTTCCAGAAGGAGGGCTCCCAGTGCTACAAACTAGAAGGCATTGTGTAAGCAATTCCAGCTTTTTCTCCAGAACAGAATTTTTTGCATTAAGAAAAACAATGGAAGGAGTTATGGGAAAACACAGGAAGGCTATGAGTGAAAGATGACATTGTCTGGACACCCTGTAAAACTCCATGAATGAGACAGGTCAAAGGGGTAATAAAAGCCTCATCTGGAAAAGCCTGAAGATTACAGAACTAGATACGAAGCATGAATGGTCAATTTTTCATGGAAGGACAAAGATAAACAATGCAGCTTTCCCCACAAGCTGGGCATTTGCGTGGTTGTCAGTCATGACCCCAGAAGCTTAAATCTTCCATTATATTTTTCTTCACTGTAAGGGCAGAGTCTCACATAAACAGAAACCCCTTTTTGACATGTATGTCAAGATTTCTAAAATCACACTGGAACTCTGCACATACGGAAAGGGCAAACATCTCATGACTGAAGAGGTTTACAGTCAAAACTTAGACATGCTCACTTAACCCTTTAGCTATTAAATGTTCAAGAAATTTAAAAAATAATTAATGTAGTGAATCTATGAAATAATCACAATTTATGTTATTATGTTGCAGAGTTCTGAAAACTTGATCATTTGTCCTTATAAACTGCATCAAATCCTAGATTCATTTTTTTTAGGTATGGTCTCTTGGCTCTATACAGGGCTGGAAAAATATTTAAAATTCCTGTGCCAGCATCAAAGTTCTAGAAACCTGTGAAACTAGGCACATGGGATTATTATTTTTAAAAATAAATACATACATAAGGAGAAAGAGACAACGAATTAAGATATTCAATGAGAAATGAGAAATCCCCTTCATAATCATGATCTGGAAGACTATTTTTGGTGAAAGAATTTGACAATGGTAAGAAGAAATTGCCTGTGGCTTGCCCATCTGAGGGCCAGTGATCACAATGACCCAGTTCTCATGTAAAGGCAGCAGATCATGGATTAACTAATTAACAGCATATGCCAGGTGGCCATTTTGAATATTCAGCCCCTGATTGAGCTGATCAGGGACTGTTATGTGACATCTAAATCCAGACGCTATCGATTAATCATAGGTTCATCAACCCACAGTTAACCTAACTCCTAATTGTAGGCTAACTGTGAGTTGTTTAACCCATTATTAACCTATAGTGTCCAGGTTTGGACATCACATAGCAACCCCCAATAAGCCCAATTGGGGGCTGAATATTTTTAAAGGTCCCAGAATGCACCCAGCATGTGCCACAGCAAATCGTGGGTTAATCGTGGGTTAATCGTTATGTCTAAACAGCCCCATTGTCACTAAATGGATTGGAATCCCCATGGTGAGCTTCCCTGCTGTCTGGCTATATTGTTTCTTATAACTCCATGACTTGGTTCACACTGGCTGTTTTAGGGTTGTGGATGGTTTGTTAATCATGCCAGCAACTCACCTTTGCCAGGCTGACATGACATTACAAGCCATGGCGTGCCCCCACCATGGCTTCTATATGCAAAATGGCAGTTGACGTGCATCACAGAGCCCCATGGGTGAATTAACCCATGGTGGCTTGTTGTGTCGTGTGAATAGGCCCAGTGGGTTTGTTTGCATGTAATGCCAACCCATGGGTTAAGGAAACCATGGACTGTTGGGGAGGTGTGACAGAGAGCAGGCATGCTGCCTCCTGTGTGCCAGCTCCTTCTGCTTTTACTTAACAATCTACTATTGGTTCCTTCATAAGTTGTTGAGTGTGATGTCTAAACCTGGACTGAGGGGTTGTTTAGGGGCTAAACAACCCTGTGGTTGCCCCCAAAACAATGGGTTAACCACTGCATTGTTTAGCCCCTAAACAACTAAAAAACTTTGTGACTGTACTGTTAGAGCAATATGACAATGGAACCAATTACCTAGGGAGGTGGTGGGCTCTCCCACACTGGAGGCATTCAAGAGGAAGCTGGTCAGCTATCTGTCAGGGATGCATTGAGCAGGGGGTTGGACTCAATGGTCATGTAGGCCCCTTCCAACCCCACTATTCTAGGATTCTATGAACTCATTAGTCTGGGTTTAGATGCCACACTCATCCACTTACAAAGGAGCTGATCATGGTAAAAGAGGAAGTTAAGTAAAAGAGGAAGTGTCAGGCATGCAGGAGGCAGTACCTCTCTCTCCGTTCATGTATGACAACCCATGACGAACATGCAAACCAGGTCAATAGGTGAGCTGGGGGTATCACATGGTGAGTTTCCAAAAACCAGTGAGCAAATGCCAGTGCAACTGATGTGGAATGCCAGGCAGGGAAATACAGTTTCCAAAGCATTTAAAAGGTGCTTGTACTATAAGCCGGGCCATTGGTGTGCAGTTAGCATGCCAAGAGGACATCCCCACAGATAATTATCATGCTAGTGCTATGCACAAATGATCTAGCAAATGCCATTTACAGTTGCACAAAACACACACACCAGGGAAGAGCTTCCCTTGTGGCTTCATCACATTTAAACTGAGTGCCTTAAACTAATGGGAGTTCCAACTCAACTTACCTAGGACTGATGTGCAGGCACTATACATGATTCCAATAGGATTTGGATGCCCAGATCCTTCGGAATCCTTTGAAAAGGCCCTGACCTTGAGACACAGAGCCCTTTGAAAGAAAGCTGCCATGGAAGTGTAGATCTAATGAATGCAAATCATTAGAAGGCCCCTTTTTCTCCCCTTCCATTATTTCACAGATGAACAAACTCACACATGAATTGATGCAATTATGATTACTGGGCTGCACAAAGATGTGTGCCCTTAAACAAGTAAATTGGCAGTTCACTCTGGTCTGGCTGAGCAACTATGTATGTGCCTTGTTATTTCTCTCAATCGCTGAGCAAAATTATTTGGCCATTGTGTTCAGGAAAAGCCGCTTTACCAAGAGTGCCCTGATTCCTGACTTGGTCAGAAATGATCTGCTAATGCTACTTTATTAGTGTAAAGGTCTTAGTGCATTATAGCAAAAGTGTTAGTGCATGGTAGTACCCACACAATCAGTAGAATTGGGAGAATGACAAGCCCCTCAGGAGTTAGTCCAGAAGTGCAACCTGACATTTATTTATTCATTTCATTACCTCCTAATAGGTGAAGCTCTCTAGGCAGTTCACAACCATTAAAACAGTAAAATACAATATGATAAAAACAATATAGAAGTGTAAAACATTAAAACTACAATATAAAATAAAAATAAAATCTAGCAACAATCCAAAGTTTCAAAATATAGTAACAGATTTAAAACAACAGAAACTGAAAGACTAAAATGTTGGGGTGTACAAAGTACTTACCCTGTTCTGGTCTGGGGCATCTTCAGGCAGGGGGAGGCGATCCAGTCCTCCCCCCGGAATCCTCCCCGGCCGGCTCCACTCCACAGGGAGTCTGTGGAGCTGCCGGCCAGCCCCAGCCGCTGCCGGACTTCTGGCTGGGGATGGTCTGCAGACGCAAATGGCATCCAGTGTAGGGGATGCCATTTGCGTCCCTGCTGTTGGCCGTGATTTCCTACGTAAATATTTACGTAGCCTATCACGGCAAAGGCCAGGGATGCAAATGGCATAGGGGATGCCATTTGCATCCCTGCCGTTGGCCGTGATTGGCTACGTAAATATTTACGTAGCCAATCACGGCCAATGGCAGGGATGCAAATGGCGTCCCCTACACCGGATGCCATTTTGTTCCGCAGCCCAGCAGCAGAATGAAGATGGTGACCCGGACCAGCTGCCGTCAGGTAGGTTCCGTCCTGGGGGGGATTTCAAGTGGTGGCAGAGGGGGTAGTCTGTTCTGCCACAGACTCTGACGGGGGGCAGATTCCAAAGAATCCAGCCTCATTGGAGTCCATGGGGGATTTCTCCGCCATCCCTACTAAAATGTCTGGGAAAATAAAAAGGTCTTCATCTGGTGCTGAAAAGAGCACAAAGTAGTACCAGGCAAGCCTCTCTAAGGAGCTCATTCCACAATCCTGGTGCCATAACAGAAAAGGCCCTCTTCTTAGCAGCCACCCACCTCACTTCCTTTGGTAGGGGCTCCCAGAAAAGGACCACTGAAGATGATCTTAGGGTCTGGGCAGGTATGTACAAGAGGAGATGATCCTTCAGGTAACTTAGCCCCAGGCCATTTAGGATGCTGAATATTAATACCAGCATGTTCAAGTGGGCCTGGAAATGGACTGGCATAATATGAACATGTTGTAACAATCTCACTGCCCTATTTTGAACCAGCTGAAGTTTCTAGATCATTTTTAAAGGCAGCCTCATATATAACACATTTCAGCAATCCCTTTGTAGAGAGAGTGGAATGCAGTAGTAACAGTAATAATTAATAATCCCAAAGTAACATATCATGGACAGCATAGAAATAATGGACAAGATGCTCATCCTTTTCCCTAGAGCCCAGTACATTCTAGACTGTTATCAGTAGTATACATGAGGAAAGATGTCAAAAGTAACAAATTTAGCTGTCTTTTCAGCGATGAGTCCAGAAAATTTCAGTTTTTACAACAGATGTTTATTTGTCCTTATAGTGATAAAATAAGTTATTATTATTTGTAGATTTAGAGACTTGCTTATAGTAATCCCTCCATGCAAACTCATTGATAAAGAGTTCAGAGAACTCAGGATTGGCTGCAGTCTTTAGAAGTTGATTTGTAGTTCCTCAACTGTGCCTCTCACATGGTTGGCTGCTGGGGCTACTTTGTGTTATTGGAAGTATCCTTACAAGGGAAGCTTGGAAGTCAGCAATGAGGGAGAGGGCCTTCTCAGTGGTGGCCCCCCATTTGCAGAATGAGCTCCCCGATGAGGTCCACCTGGCGCCAACATTGTTATTTTTTCAGTGCCAGGTGAAGACCTGTCTCTTTTCCCAGGCATTTGGTAGCACATGATGAGTTTTAATTGGTCCTGGATGTGTTTTTTTAGTTATGACTGACAGTTCAAAGTTGTTTTTAGTTCTATGTTGTCTGTGTATATTGTCTGTGTGCTTTAACATAAATAGCTTTTAAACTTTTTATATTGTATTTTAATGTTTTAACTTCTGTAAACTGCCCAGAGAGCTTTGGCTATGGAGCAGTATAGAAATGTTAATAATATTAATATTAATAACAACAACAACAACAACCCAGGTTTCATTGGTCCAAGTCCAACATTTTACAAACTGCTCCCCATTGGCTCAAAGCTGAAGATTATGAAAGTGCTGTAATCAAGAGAGACCCTCATTTCAGTATTCATCATACCCCAATTTGTCTCTGATTTTAATGGGATTTCGGATGGCAAACTTTCTCTACACTGGGGCTATGAGAACAAGGTCTTGAACAGAATGCCAATTCATCAGTGCCTTTCCACAGATATGAATGACATTGGCACTCATATACATAAAACTGCATTTCAACCGTTTTGTTGATCACGTAGAATAGGATCTCTTACAGTACAATCCTATGCATATCAGCTCAAATGTGAGCTCCATGGAGTTCAATTGGTGTTACTCCCAGGCAAATGTGTATAGGATTGCAGTCTATGATGCAATAGCTGGAAGGCAGAATGCAGTGAGCTTTAGCTTTTGGGAGACTAAAAGTAGCTAATGCTGCTTGGTAGGCACAAACAAAACAGTTAGTTTTGTAGTCACATTTCAGAGAAGGCAGACACTCAACAATGTCAGCATCATGACAAACTGTGTGAAAAGCAGACCCATGTCTAAAATTCCTAAAATAAGAAAGACCTGATCTGTGGAAATTACTCTTTAGTCCATTACAAATGGCAGAACAGACAGTAGAATTAAATGCAGCATGCCAATACAGCTGATATAATTAGGGGAAGTTATAAACATCCAAAGATATACAGCAAACTTTGAGGCACCAGGAAACCGTGCTTCAGCAAATAGGAGATTGATGGATTAGAGGGCTTTATGGAGTCTTTCATTTGCAGCTAAATCCAAACTGAAACAACAGAGCATTAGTCAAAAAAAGTCTGGAGGTCAGCATTTTTTTCAGTGTGCAAAGTATTATGAGTCCTCCCTAAGTGAGCACTTTCTTTTGTTATATCCATTCATGTTCACCGAACCAATTTCCTGTTTGTAGACTCAACTATGGATTAGGTAAATTGGATCTGAAGAATTACTAATGAATTAAATCATCAGAGAAATAATATTTTTAAAAAGTTTCAAGTGCAGTGGAAGGATGTACATTTCTGATGTTTCCCAACAATGCATGATAGTGCAGCTGTAATGCAAAGGGAGCTTTCAATATATGCTTGTGAAGAACAATCTGAATGAGAGGGTAGGAAAACTCCACTCTGCTTAAAGTAGAATCTTGGGCACCTGAGAAAAAACAAACTGTCTACATTAATTCTAGCACAACAGAAATAACACATACTTTTGACAGAAAATGAACAGGCCTCTGTGCAGTAGAGACAGGCAACTAGAAGCTCAGAGGCTCAATCTGTCTCCCATGGGCTTGATCCACCCTTATTAGGGACTTCAGCTGTTTCTTGGTGTAAGGGACACTGAGCAGTATCTAGGTCGACACTAGACCTAACGTAAATTACATTGCTCTAGTGTAAGCGACTTCTAGCACAATACCAAGAGTGTTAGCCGACACGACGGGTTTTCCCCAGAAAACCCGTTGGGCCAGCTAATGCTATTGGAATTGTACTAGAGGTTGCTTATGCTAGGGCAATGTAATTTACGTTAGCACTAGTGTCAACTTGGATGTTGCCCATTACTTTTATTACAGGGATTAACATCTCTATGATATATTTTCCCACCTCACTCAGCTGTCTTGTGAAGTATGACTCACTGCACAACTTGGGCTATCACTCAATGGATTTCACACACACACCCAATCTATATCTCTGAGCATTCAGTATCTGGGGTTATTTTTTCTGTAACAGGATTACAAGTAACAGAAAGCAGAGTATGACAGTCTTTAAACAGTTGCCCAATGTAACATTGGATATGGCAGTAGTTATACCAGTTGTGCCAACTCTGTGCGCTACTGGAGTTAGTTATATATATTTAAGATACAGAATGCCAAGTTTCCTATATACAAATAGCATATCATAAGCCAAGAGAGCTCAGTTATTATTTACAAAGCACATCAAGAGCAAACATTAGCTGCAAACATACACAAACAGATACAAGTTCTTAAAAACAAAAGTTTTCATATCTACTCATGGAAGCATTTCCAGGCTTCCAGGCTCATTAAATGCACAGAAAAGGTCCCAGATATGCTATAAGAGCACACCTGCTTCTAACACATATCATATGACTTTTCATTCAATTCAATATATAGAGCAGGGTTGAAGAAGGGCACAGGAGGATATCAGTCTATACCAATTTTATAGTAAAACTCCATGTGAATCTTATAGCTGCAGTTTCCAAGGTAATCAAGTGTAGTTTGTTTAAGGACATTAGATATGGCTAGACAGTTTGGTTGGCAGAAAGTCATGGATATGATTCCAATTTTTTAAAAAAGCTAGATTAATGTTCTTGTTTCAGAACACTACAAATCATATAGCTTATCATCAGCACAAGAAAGTCATGAGCATTGTCATCCCCATTCTTTAATTTTGAGTGATAAAGCACATTTTACAATTAATATTATCTGGCAAATTCATGCGGCATATAGCAGGGTTGGGCTGACATCAGTCTTGTGTGGTCTTCCCCTCCCTCAATTTTTTGAAAAAAAAAAAAACAGTTCTTGTTTCCACTATTAATTAACAACCCAGGAACAAGAAACCATGGGCAATTGTTGGGTTAACTCTGGGTTGTTTAGCCCTTAAAAAAAACCAGAGTTCCGGGTTCACATGTAATGAAACAACCCAGGAACGGATTGTCTCAGGGGTTGTTAATTGAAAGCGGAAATGATGAGCATGTGGGAGGCAGTGTGCTCATCACTTAGCTCATCTCCAGCAATTCCTGGGTTAAACAACCCAGGATTTGTCATAACATGTGAACCAGGTCAGTACTGGGGCAACATCCTCCTAAATGAGGCTGAAATGATCCAAAAGGTCTCTAAGTTTTATGCCCTCCCAGTGATAGTGATTTCCTTGCCTCAGAGGATTTTGTGCCCTGCCTAGAGCAGATTGCACCATCCCTGTCACACTTCCATGGGTATGAAATTAGAAAATGAAAATTAGAACATTTGAGTGTATTTCTAAAGAGGTTTTCATAAGAAGGCTTTGAAATAATTAATTCACCAAATTACTAAATTAGTGTGAAACTGAAACATATATATGTATCTCCTTCCATAATACAAAGGATGTACAGATGGGTGCCTGAGAAGCACAATGATTGCTTGCTTGCAGAAAATGAGCACAAAGCGTTCATTTCATGAATCATTATAGAAAGTATTATGAAAAGGAGAATATCCTTCTGTACTAATGAAGATATAGAGAAAGAAAATAGCCTTTACTGCAGTGTAGTATGGACAATTTCCTCATTTCTAATGCTTAAATAACACATTAACATGAACAATATCGGAAAAAGCCATCTTCTTGGGAAGCAAAATGAGCTGCACGAGCCTATAAATGAAAGATTTGCTGGTTTGCATAGAAGTACATTATTCTTACCTAGCAAAATAAATAAATAATCTGTTACATGAATGGAAACCTAGTGGATGCTCACCATTATAACAGAATAACATGTTAGTGCATTCCTATGTTTAGTTAAATGTAAGTCCCACTATGTTCCATGGGGCTTCGTCCCACGTATGTGTGTGTAAGATTGCAGCTTATCATAGAATCATGGAATAGTAGGGTTGGAAGGGGCCTACAAGGCCATCGAGTCCAACCCCCTGCTCAATGCAGGAATCCAAGTCAGAGCATCCCTGACAGATGGCTGTCCAGCCTCGTCTTGAAGGCCTCCAGTGTGGGAGAGCCCACCACCTCCCTAGGTCATTGGTGCCATTGTCGTATTGCTCTCACAGTCAGGATTTTTTTCCTGATGTTCAGCCGGAATCTGGCTTCCTGTAACTTGAGCCCATTATTCCATATCCTGCACTCTGGGGTGATGGAGAAGAGATCCTGGCCTTCCTCTCTGTGACAGCCTTTCAAGTCCTTGAAGAGCGCTCTCATATCTCCCCTCAGTCTTCTCTTCTCAAGGCTAAACATGCCCAGTTCTTTCAGTCTCTCTTCATAGGGCTTTGTTTCCAAAGATGATCCCCTGATCATCTTTGTTGCCCTCTCCTGAACCCTCTCCAGTTTGTCTGCATCCTTCTTCAAGTGTGGTGCCCAGAACTGGACACAGTACCCCAGATGAGGCTTAACCAGTGCTGAGTTGAGGGGAACTAGTACTTCCCGGGATTTGGAAGCTATGCTTCTATTAATGCAGCCCAAAAGAGCATTGGCCTTGTTTGCAGCCACATCACATATTCAGCTTGTGATCGACAACAATTCCAAGATCTTTCTCGCTTGTAGTGTTGTTGAGCCACATATCCCCCATCTTGTAACTGTGCATTTGGTTTCTTTTTCCTAGGTGCAGAACTTGACATTTATCCCTATTAAATGTCATTCTGTTGTTTTCTGCCCAGCGCTCGCTTGCTCTTTCTCTGAAAAAAACTGAAAACTGAGCTACATCCATGTTACACATTTGTCCAGGGAGACATGCCACAATATATTCCTGTATTGGCCATCCCTTTTCTTAGTTCCGAACTAGACAGCTTGACAGATGTGAAGCTGCCACTGAAAGCAGCAAATCCAAATCCCCTCCTCCTCTCTCCCTGGAAACACTTTGAGACATTATGTTATGATGTCAAAAGATTGCCTGACCCCACTTTGCTTTATTGTCGACGGCTTGCAGGAGCGGGGTGTTACTGAGCAGCTCATTTTAAGTATCTCCCTAGCACTTTGACCGTAAAAACCTTCAGTTTGTCTGGGAATCAAGCAAACGCCTGGGAACCTGGGACAAGAAAGTAAAGTTGCAGTGTATACTGACAATGGTCAGTTAGCACATAGAACAGGAGTGGCTTGCCCTCAGAATTCTCTGTTGGGCTTCTATCCAATGAAGCCTACTGAGCCACACCCATTTTAATTGCCCATCTTAGAGCCCTGATGGGGGAAAACTCCATGCCTCCGTTACAGCCACCACCAGGACACACATTAACACTCATTAGCATCCATTGAGGTTAGAGACCTATGCTTAAAATGTCCACAGGTGTGCGCACGCACACAGACGCACACAATCACCCCTCTTGTACTGTTGCACAAAAGTCTATGTAGGAAAACAAAAACAAAAACATACCCTTATGACCTACATCCCCTTCCTCTCCCCGCTGTCAGGAGCTCCCTGGCAGCCTCTTTCAGTAGACTCCAATAGCCAACTCAAGACACAGAGGAAAGGATTCTTTTCAAAGCTTTAATCCTTTTACAACTGAATGACTCTTTCAGATGCTAATCACCAGTGACTAAAGCAAGGAACAGCAGAGTGGCCTAAGCTTCGAATAGGCAGTTGATCCCCATTTGAAAGAGAGTCACTTGAAGACCCAGAACTTATGGGCTAGGGAGAGATCCTCCCTCTTTCCCTTGGGTCCATGGGAGGTGGCCGTTGCTTGTGCGCCAAATGGGCGCTACGCCTCCTTTCCGCGCCTCTCCATCGCTCGTCGCGCTCTGCATCTGCGTTGAGCATCTAGCAAGCCTCGTTCCCGCACTTTCTCTCTGCTAGGATCACTATCTAACTCAGGAATGCAGGCAGGAGGAATCTCTGCCAGCTGCTGTGCCTGTGAGGGATGAGCTGGCTCTAGGGATGTACGAAAGTCACTTACCTGTTCGCGGATTATGCTGATGCTGGGGGGGAGGCGTTCCGTCCCTCCCCCCGGAATCCTGGCCGGGGGGGGAGGCGCTCCGTCCCTCCCCCCTGGAATCCTGGCCGGCCGGCTCCGCTCTGCAGGGATTCTATGGCGCCGCCAGCCGGCTCCGCCAGCGGCTGGACATCCGGCCACTGGCTAGCACGGACACAAATGGCGGCGGCCGTAGCCTCCACCGTTTGCGTCCCTGCAGGCAGCCGTGATAGACTACGTAAATGTTTACGTAGCCTATCATGGCTGATTTAAAAAAACAAAAATAAAACACACGTACGCAAATGGCGGCGCCCATGGGCGCTGCCATTTGCGTTCCTTATTTTGGCATGTCTTAGTCTACGTAAACATTTACGTAGATGCTATGCTATTTGCGTTCCCCTTATTTTCACCGTCTTAGTCTACGTAAATGTTTACGTAGACTAAGACGTGCCAAAATAAGGAACGCAGATGGCGGCACCCATGGGTGTGCCATTTGCGTACACACGTTGTTGTTTTTTTTTAATTAGCCGTGATAGGCTACGTAAACATTTACGTAGCCTATCACGGTGTTTTTTTAAAATCTAGCCATGATAGGCTACGTAAATCTTTACGTAGCCTATCACGGTTTTTTTTTTTAACCTGGAAATGGCGGCGGCAGCCGGTCGGAAGACCAGCCGCCACCGCCGCCAAACCGCCGCCGGAGCCGCCACCGCCAGGAAGATCCGCCTAAGGTAAGTCCCGTCCCGGGGGGGGCGGGGGGCCGTTCCGCCACCGATTTTGGGGGGCCGAATGCGCTGGCATTCGGCCTCCCTGAGATCAGTAGCGGAACTTTCGTACATCCCTAGCTGGCTCCTCTCCCACGGATAGCTGTTCCTCCTCAGAATCAGAACTGCTCTGGGGCTCTATGGGCTCAGTTTCCACCCTGACACCCAAAACCTAAGTTTTGGAAAAAAACAACATCTCCCAAACTTAGGTTTTAAAAGGAATGTTTTCCAGTTAGAATTCAGGTGATGTTTCCCTATCAAGTTTGGGAGACAGTCCTCTCCTAAGTTAGCTTTGTTTCTTCCCCAGTGCTCTTTCCCCACCTCTGCCTTTATTATTTTGTACTGGGTTTTAAGGAACGGCTCCAAGGCTACATGTCGCTTGAAGTGCTTGTTTTTCCCTTCCATAGCCTTTGCCCCCAAAGGCTTGTATTGCACAAGACTCAAGGGACTGAAAAGGACCCTGCAAAGGTGACACTGGCATCAGAGTTAATATCATGATCCACAGCATCTCCTTGCAGAAGAGCTCCCTTACCCCCTTATTTTGTGCTTTATATGTGTACTTGAATCTTATCTTCCTTTTCTCTCAGTAACTCTCCATAAGTTACCCATGGGCCAAGCTATTGAGATTCTGCTAATAGTCCGGATTAGGCCCCATGCATGTGTTTCATCCTCCTATTGCCCTCCAAGCTCCTTATTAGGAATCTGCCTCTCTTCCCCATCCTTCCATGCTGCACCCCCTCCCCATTTATCTTCTCCCACCAAATCTAATCCTCACTATAGAATTAACCTAATAGCAGCCAGTCCCAATCAAACACTGTACATATACTTACCTTCTCTATTTTTGAAATACAACACATATTTGATCACTCTAACTTGACTCTTTACTATGGCTCCCCGCCCCTCACCTGCATGCCCCAATAAATACCACAGTGCACCATGACTTTTGGGGAAAGATCTGTGACACATGTCACTTGAATTCATGTGTATGATTAAACACATGTTGATGAGGACACAAGGTAACAGAGGAAACTCAAAAGCATGACATAATGGCATCCATTTTGCACTATTCAGCATAATCAGCATAATTTTTGTGAACCGCCCAGAGAGCTTCGGCTATTGGGGTGGTAAATAAATAAATAAATCAGAGAAAAGAGAAGATGGAAACAAGGAGCTGTTGAATTTCAGTCCTGCTTCAAAGACTTCTGACAACACATAACACTCATGTTTAGTGTACTCTGATGTCAGAGTGGGGAATCTTGTGGTATCTCTAACTTTTATTGTGGCATGGGCTTAAATTGGTTAGGACCTACCTCATCAGATGCCTGCTACTGAAGGTGTAAGATACTACAATGGTCTAGGTCTAGGGGCATGAAGAAGAAGGTAAGACTGAGGGCTTCTCCACATGGGGCTTCTATCCTGTGACTGAGATTGGTTACTCACGGTCCTTTACATGATGTTGTCACCCTCCACGGCCTCTCCTGTGCTTTGTGACCATTTTGGCAGCTTTATTTGTAACGGGGAAAATGAGCTATTAAAAAAAAGGTGGTTTAAATCGATATGAATCTCAACATGTAATGACAGAGCTGCACTATAACCACAGTGCCATCTAGAGGCTGTATAATGAAACTTATAGAACTTGTAGATAAAGGAATGCCCTGGGGGGGGGGAGAACCCAGGGGAAGTGCATTTAAAGGGTTGCTCTTAATCCTGCAAAGAATCTAGAAGCAGAAGCCTCAGTAAAGTTGCGGGATAAAAAGCCTGGTGTGGAGAAGCCCTGAAACAAAAAGGATAACATTCTGAAAGCGGAGACGTCATACATGGATTGGCCACATAACTATGAAGATCTTGGAAAGTAGTTTTTTGAATGATATCCCCAGTTTTAAAAGATGAATGAATAAATGTAAAATATGAGTCTGAGATGATCCACACTGTTTAGTGATTATGCAAATATTCCATAAATTCTGAAGGCAGGTTGGACTTTTATCTACTCTCTTTGATCATTTATTTTTGCGCTGAAGCTTACATGTTCCACCTCTACATTTAGCAAGTTACTCAAACTGGAAACCCAGAGACAGACAGAAATATACTGAAGGCCATTCTTAACTTTTCTAGATATTTTAGTTACATGTGAAGAGCTTGTCAAGAAAAAAGTTTTTAATTGGATTATATCTATGTTACAGATTTAAGGCAGAAGAGAACAAACTGCTAATTTTTAATACAGTTGGATGGATAACGTTGAAAGATTATTATGATTAAATTTATTTATTAAATTTATTAATCGCCCATCTGGCTGGTCAAGATTCTCATCTATATTACTAAATAAAAGGAAAATAAATAATATGAAGAGAAAGCAACGTTAGTGAATTTATACCCAGAGACTCCAGAAATTATGCTGCACCAAAATTTCTCAAAGTTACCTTTGTCAGTTATGCTGAATCATCTAGAATTGTGATGGAGCACATTTCAATAGGTGGCATTAACAAAAGTTAATTTTCTTTGCTGGGATTTATATAACAAATGCTATAATAATAGTATGATAATGGACACAACCATGCCTCCATCAGGCATGTAAGTGTTGATCCTCTCTCTCGTTCCCTCTCTCCATAGGGTATTAATGAAATACCCTATGCTAGTATTTGCTAGTAGCAGAACTGTGCATATGGAAGGAGTAATATTTGGAGTAGGACAGGGTGTGTGAAGATGAAGGCAGTACTCTAGGTTCTCACAGAAGAGGCACAGGCAAAACTGTGCAATGTGTAATTACGACATACAGATATGGAAGAGTGGGCAAGCTCTAATTGTAAAGCATCTGGTTGTGGGTACACTTCAAAGTAGTAAACATTCCTCAGTGAAATAAACTGCTGATCACATATAAGAGACTTGAGAAGGAGAATTCAGCTTCACTTCGGTGATTAATGTCCTGCAGAAGCTGTCAGCAAAGTGTTAATTACACTTAAAAAAAAAAATCACTTACGTAATGCATGCAAGTTCATCCCAACAAAAATAGCAGAATCAGGAAGCCAAAAGTTACAGTTTATTTTTTGCTCTACAATCTTCATTTACACTTGGCAAAACTGAGGTGTAAAAGGATACCTGAAGTGTTATGCTAACAAGAATAAAAATATACTTAGAAATATGTCACTCTTCTTAAACATTTCAATATTACAAGGGTCTAGATAGAACATCAATGTCTCTGTGGATTATGCTCATTGTAGATTATGCTCTACATTTAGGTTGCACTTTGGGGGAAAAAAGGTCTTAATTTATGCACTCTACTCACCGGCACTCATACACAACTCTCCTTTTAAATAGGGTTGGAGGATGAGAAGTTCCAGCTAAATCAGGGGTGTACAATGTTTTTGGCCCTGAGAGACTCATCCAGTCTCTCCTAAGAGGTGGGGCTATGTATGTGTGTGCGCAGATGCATGAATGTACACATTGCCACTAGCAGAGTGTATAGTTTTTTCACCACCACTAGAGCGGGGGACAGGGACCTTTCTCTATCTATAAGTAACCCGGATTGGCTCACTCAGCAGCACTTTCAAATGGCATCCCAATACTCACCCCTCTGCATGTCTACTCAGAAGTGAGCAGGACAAGCCTCTGCATGTCTGCTCAGAAATAAGGAGAACTGAATCACTTAGCACTTTCAAATAGCACTTTAAATACCAAGCTGCTAAATGATGCCTTCAAGAACAACTGGACCAAGAAGCAAGTTGCCTTGATCACTTTTACAGAGATATATGAAGGGCTTATAGGCCCATATCCATCATCAACTTTAGGTGCTGCTGTTCACACTGAGGGCTCCATCACATGGAGCTTTTATCCTGCGATTGAGATTGCTCCTTCACCGAAGTTTGCCGGCTCTTTTCATGACACCATGACCCTCCTGCACTAAATGCCCCTTGTTCCATTTTGAAATAGATCGCAGATAATGAGCTATCAAATTACCCTGTTGTATTCCACTTCAGTTTCCTCCATGAAAAGGCTTAAGGCAGCAAGAAGAGGAGCAAGATCAATGAAAGAGAATAGAAGACTCAGATACGGGGAGAAGGGGGGGGAGGAAACACATGTAAAGGGAGTCAGTGGTGATCCTGCATTTAAAACGGAAGCAGAAAGCCCGGTTTTAAATGCAGGATTTTAGGCTGCTGTAGAAATGCCCTGAGTCTTGTGCTGCAATAGCTAGAACAGCATCTGCCCCAAGCAAGTGTTCTGAAGTAATTCTGCTCTACTCACTTCTTAAAGTATAGCTTTTTGCCACAAAGATGCTGGGGAACTGGTTTACATGGACGGTTCTGTGGCACACGGCCCAAGGCTCCATTCCCCTCTCCACCCTCTTTCCACCCTGAAAAGACATGAGTTCCCCAAGAGTGCTACCCAGCAGTAGCACTGATGGAGTACTGCTTTTCCAGTGCAGGAGACAGAGGCTGAATGTACACATACTATAGCAGTCATACTGTTATCATAACTATTGGTGCCCATTGGTGCCATGTGTACCAATAGTTATGATAACGGTATGATAACGGTATAACTGCTATGTGTAGATTCAGCCAGAGCTGGTTCTCACTACCTGAATCAGGGGAGGGCTTTGCACCAGAATTGGGGGTACAGTTCTGGATCAGTCTGCTGCAGAGATGGATTAGTCTGATAGTAACTTGAAGAGATTTGAGTCCAATAAAGAATCTTCCAGTCTGATAAATGTGGTACTCTATTCCATTCTTAAAGTCAAGAGAAAGATCACATTGGCCCTGGAAGTCACAAATAACACTGACCTTGTTGTTCCTGGTCTTCTTTCTGTAAAAAGGTAAAAGGTGTCCCCAACCAGTCGTGTCCGACTCTAGGGTGCGGTGCTCATCCCTGTTTCTAAGCCGAAGAGCCAGCGCTGTCCGAAGACGCTTCCGTGGTCATGTGGCCGGCATGAATGAACACCGAGGTGCACGGAACGCTGTTACCTTTCCCGCCGAGGCGGTACCTATTTATCTACTTGCAATTTCTTGCTTTCGAACTGCTAGGTTGGCAGGAGCTGGGACTGAAGACGGGAGCTCACTCCGTCACGCAGCACTCGGGTCTCGAACTGCTGACCTGCCGACCTTCCAGTCTGCAGTTCAGCGTCTTAACCACTAAGCCACCATGGCCCCCTTCTTTCTGTAGTTTTCCCCTATTATATTTCAAATTTTACATGATGGCCTTGTTTATTTATGTGTTTAAAATATTAAAACTAATACAACACCAAATTCCACTGGTGCATTACTACTTGCTTTATTTCATTTTATCTAATGAAACATTTAGAAAACTATTCAGATCTAAAAGAGACTAGCCTTGATACACAGCCTAAAATAGACTACTCTTTGGATAATTTTTTGTATACTGAAACAGAGCGGAAATAGTGCTTTAAACTCCAAGGTACATTATCAATTACATTGAAAACCAATGTAGATTTTGCCATGGCCTTTAAAGGCTGTTGATTGCACCCCAAATGCTTCCACAGTGTGCAGTCTTGTGGCCAAAAGAGTACATATTTGTATCCTGCTTTTATTTATACTTTATTTTTATTTTTGTTACTATGGGGAAAGGGGAGAACAATGTACTTAAGAAAAAGGTCCGCATAAGTGCTTATCTGATACAGGGCCAAGTGCTTGCTCATTACAGAGTTAAAATATTTATTAATCCCTTTAAAAAGTTACAAAACAGTATAGGGATTAAGGGGAGACACTGGATCTCCTGTTGCCAGTTATGCCAGAGTAACTATACATAAAATGCAGTATTATCCATGTGTAATAAATATAAACAAAACAAGTGTGATGTTATTGTAACACATATTACAGTTGCTTATGGTGAAATCCTATAATGAAGATCCACTGTCTGTTGGGCTAGAGGATTCAGTGGAAGCCCTGTTAGGCTAGCAGAACAGCAGATACGTCCCTGCCATGAAAAATCCGTCAGTGCAACTGCCTTGATATGAACACTTGGTCAGTGGAGGCATTCTGGTCCAAAGATATGCCAGTGAAATGGCTGAAATGTAGCGGAATCATGGGCATGATCTGAGCAGCACAGAGGAAGAGTACATTTATGCTGTGCCCTCCACCCCTTCAATCTATGGGCATTGATGGCATAACTTTACAGCAGCACCAGACCTGATGCAAGAAATTTCCGTCCTGTTGGCTTCAATGAGAAGGGGGAGGGAATAGCTCCCCATTCCCACATTGATGCTCAGATTGCCACAACAGGGCATAGGATATGGTGTAACTAAGCACCCAATTACATCACATCACCACCACTAAATAAACCCCATTCAGGAAGGCCACAATTCAGATGACAGAGCGCATAGCATAGGGCTGTATCTGCCTGGCCCCGTGTTGTGTACTAACACTCTTCCCCCACACACATACAGCAGGGAGCTGTGTCCCCCCCACACACACACACAACAAACACACAGGATAGGCACTCATCCTAACAGGCATGTAACCCCACTCTAAACCCATAACTAAAGGGCTAGGACAGAGCCCACAGTAACACTATTGCACTAGCGCTCTTCTCTCTGAACAGCAGAGGGCAGTGCCTTTCTCACAGGAGAAGCTCTGCCCGCCACATGCAGCTAGCTAGGCTCTCTGTTGGCCAAGGACAGGCACTCTGCTCCAACCGTTGTCATGGCTGGCCAAGTGCTCATGAGCAGGTTCACAGCCTGGATGCATTCAGGAAAACAAGATGTCCCTGCACACCAAGAGTCTCATGGCAACCGCCAAGGGGGAAGGCGTATGACCACAGTCACTGCCAATCTACTCAACACTAGGTAGGCTCCTCCATACTTGCATGTTCTAAGACAGAAGTCCCTGGTAATGCATTTCTTGACCATGTGGATCCTGGCCCTACTGTGGGACTGGGTCCTCAGTGTCCAGTCCCAGATTTTACAGCCAATCTTTCTCTCTCTCTGTGATATATATATATATATATATATATATATATATATATATATATATATGAACCAATGTCCCTGGTAGCATGTGTGCATTCATTTGTGTGTCTCCATAATTGTACTGACTATCCCCTTTTCAATAAACAATGGCTACCAGGAATGGGGGGGGGAACCCTATTGTCAAGGGCTCCTTGGAGGCCTCTCTCAGTCTAATCTAGTAGCCAAGTCCAGACACAGACAAAGGGATTATTTTCAAAGCTTTATTCCTCTTTTACAACTTAACAACTCTACTGTTAGCAACTAGATATGAGCAGCAGAGTACCTATGCCCTACGTTGGAACAGTTGGTCCCCGTTTGAAAGGGAATTACTGGCAGACCCCTGAACTTAAGGACTAGGGAGAGTCCCTCCCCTTTTCCCTTGGATCCTCTGGGCGCAGCTGTTGTTTGCGCGGCAACGGGGCACTACGCCTCCTTTCTGCGCCCTCCACTTGGCGCTGCTCTCTGCGTCGGCGTCGCGTATCCATCAAGTCTGCTTCCCACGCTCTGTCACTCCCAGGACTGCTATCTAAGCTAGGAATGCTGGTGGGAGGAATCTCTGTCAGCTGTTGGCCCTGGGAAGGATGAGCGTGCTCCTCTCCCAGGAGCGACTCCTCTTCCTCAGAATCAGAACTACTCTGGGATTCTATGGGCTCAGTGTCCACCCTGACACCTATTTGGATTTGAACCAGCAACCTCCTTGCTTAATGTTCCTGCCCAGTTTCCCACTTTTATGTATTTGTTACATGGGGAGGTGGGGTGGAGTGAGGGGGTAAAAGTAGGTAAAATGTTTTACCTATTGGAGGAATTCAAACCAAGGCTCTTCTGAATGTTTCGGTCATTGCTTTAAAAGACTATGCCACAAGGCTCCCTTGCCTGTACCTGTGGTCAAATTCTCTGTGTTTCTTGCATGTTGGGGTCATGGCAACATGGTATATGCAGCATCAGCTCAGCCTAAGTGGGCTGGCTCCCACCAAGACAATATGGCATGTGGGTTTCATCTCCAGCATGGTGATGGGCTAAGGTAGAGATCTTGGGGTTGTGTTTCCTGTTTGCACAATTTTGTATTTAGTTAGCTATTCTGAAGCTGAGACAGAAGAATCAACTGCTAGTTAGTTAATTAAGACTAAAGCCCAATCCCCTGAGTGCTGAATCTGGCAAGTTGAAAGGCTGGTTCCTTTTAAAACAGCTATTGGCTTCTTCTAGGCAGTGGGATTTCAAGTTGCTGGAACTTCTTTGGAGGAAGCGCTTCATGATTTTCATGATTCTCTGAAGTGTCTGAGATCCAGTCATCAGAGTATGCTGACAGTGAGTGCTACCTCCTCGTGGTTCATGGCACAAGGTGTGGACTCTGGTTTCAGTTGATCCACTTGGGAAGGACCAAGGAGTGAATCTTTTTCTTCCTCAGGGCGGCTGTTGAGCAAGAACTCTTCATCTGAGGACTCCTGGTCCAGGACCATGACAGGGAGGCAAGGCATGTGTAAGCCCAAGAGTTTCCCAATCTTGTTCTCATCGTGCTAAACTATGCTTTAGTGTGTCATTCAAATATAGCCAATATCTTTATGTTTTGGAATTTCTCTGTACTTAGCATGCAGTCCAAAGGGCCCCAGACCTTTGAAGTCAACTAGCAAGATTCTGGCTCAGTGAGGGGCTGTAGCCCAGTGATAGAGCACATGTTTTGCATTCAGAAGGTCCCAGGTGTCAAGGACTCCTTGGAGGCCTCTCTCAGTCTAATCCAGTAGCCAAGTCCAGACACAGACAAAGGGATTATTTTCAAAGCTTTATTCCTCTTTTACAACTTAACAACTCTACTGTTAGCAACTAGATATGAGCAGCAGAGTACCTATGCCCTAAGTTGAAACAGTTGGTCCCCATTTGAAAGGGAATCACTGGCAGACCCTGAACTTAAGGGCTAGGGAGAGTCCCTCCCCTTTTCCCTTGGATCCTCTGGGCGCAACTGTTGTTTGCGCGCCAACCGGGCACTACGCCTCCTTTCCGCGCCCTCCATTTGGCGCTGCTCTCTGCATCAGCGTCGCGCGTCCATCAAGTCTGCTTCCCGCACTCTGTCACTCCCAGGACTGCTATCTAAGCTAGGAATGCCAGTGGGAGGAATCTCCGTCAGCTGTTGGCCCTGGGAAAGAGGAGCACGCTCCTCTCCCAGGAGTGACTCCTCTTCCTCAGAATCAGAACTACTCTGGGATTCTATGGGCTCAGTGTCCACCCTGACACCGGGTTCACTCCTCACCATCTCCAGGTAGGGCTAAAAAGACTCCTGCATGCAACCCTGGAGAGCCACAGCCAGCTGGTCATGACAATACTGGACTAGATGGTCTGATTCAGTATACGGCAGCTTCCTGTTTCCTATGACTCAGAGCCTTGTGACAAACGATGTACTGCTCTACGAAAATGTGGTGGCATTCTTAAGGCTGGTGAAAAGCCTTTTTAGAACAGCTTTCAGCTTACCTCTCTCTTCTCCCTGCATCTTAATTCTTACTGTTCAGCTCTTAGTTCTGTGTTCGGTCAGGATTACCATTGTTTGTTATGCTGACTTGTGGGTTGTGTTTTTTTTTAAATTGCCGTGTTTTATGTCTTTACTGAATTCTGAACATCTTTGAATTTGTTATTAAGAAAATCAATATAAACATATTTTAATAAATAATAAATACTTTCTGTACTTGCAGAATGGTGGCCATCAGCACAATTGAGATTGGGACAATACAGACATAAGCACTTTCTATGGCCTACTCATGGTCCATAGGTTCGATCTGAACTCCCTGAAACAGATTTAGCTTGTCTTAATGGCCCTATCATACTTTAGTCATAGTATGCTTAATACGTTTGCCCATAGGTTCACTTGTAGGGAAAAGCTGTAAGAAAAAAGGGGATATTTCAGATTTAATGTTACATCTCTTTTTGATTTTATATGTAATGTCTTGGTTATATTTGAGCACATATGTTCCATAACTGTGAAGTTCTCAATGGAAGGAAATGACAACTCTATTGTCAAGCCCAATCAGTTTATATGGCAAAATATTCTTCCACTCTCTCCATTGGCCAGAGAACAGTGTGGCCTCCAAAAATACAGAAACTGTCTATCATGGTTCTCTACAGATCCTTCGATGATTCAGCAAATAAACTTTGACACCTATATTTTTCCTGCGTGAGGGAGCTTTCAGTATGCTAAAAGTTTTGGTGGGTACAATCTTGGTCCATCTGCAATAAATGTTAATTTACCATTGACCACAGCAGAAACAAAACATTGTTCAACATATTTTAGTGATCCTGCCATCACATGAATCAATCTTAAATTCCAATAAATATATCTCTCTCCCCCCTTCCCTGAACATTATTGGTTCCCTGAAGGTTTGTTGTATGTTTTTCACCTAGGAAATAGTACTTTCAACATACATACATAACTGCTTTTATTTACCAAGCACATTTAAACCATAAATCAAAAAGACATGTCAAAACATGTTTTCACTTCCATACAATATAATCATTTTGATTGAACAGCCTACATATTTCCCTAATGATTTTTTATCTTTTCCTCTGGAGAAATGAATTTCCCACATTCTTGTTTGTGAAATGAATGCCATAACTCATGAAAAATCAACTTCTCTTTAACTTGTTTGATAATAAAATAGGAGAAACATGATGGATGATTTATTCAATGTTCTCAAGCAGTGATGCTATTCAAAAGAAAAACACTCAGCCATGGCTGTCATGCTCCCTTCCCCTTATTTATATAAGAGCAACAAAGCTCACACATTCCATCATTCATAAAATAATACTATTTTGAATTGATACATACTGGATAATGTTCAAGCAACACGAAGATAAACCAGGAGAAACACCTGTCACAGTTATTTGTAGCTTGTTTAGCCTCCAAAAAAGGTGTGCTTAAGGCTTGATATTTACTTTCTGCAGGATTGAATTAACTGTTTGTCAACTGCCCTGTAGCGTAGTATTCCAATTAAATAAACAGTGTAACTGACTACTGTTATGGAAAATCCATATTACCTAGTCTTTGCATTCTTTCTGCATCAGAAGATTAAAGTGGAAGCTATTTCACCCACCTTATTTCTCAAGTGTCCCTCCTGGTAAGTGCCAGAATATTTAGTTTCATGGTTAAAGGTGCTTGTTGATATGGCTGAGTGAACACTGCTAGGAGTATGCTGCTTTTCCTGGCAAGGCATTTGGAAAATCCCACCTAATCCAATATCTTAGGGTGCAATCCTATTGAAATAGTTGGCAGCCTCCGAAGTTGAAGCCCACTGAGTATCCAATGCAGGGTGGCTGTAGCACAGAGGTGATCCTCACCTCCATGCTTTGGCCACCCTGCATTTTTGGCTAGATGGCTGATTTCAGCCATCTAGCTGTGGCTTTGGGGAGTGGGAGGGAAAGAGGCCATGCGGCACATAGGAAGCTGCATAATGCAGCTTCCGTGGTCTCCTCCCTCCCCCTGAGACTGCCCCCTTTCCCCAGTTTCCATGCCATCTACGACGGGGAGGGGGAGGGGAACACAGTTTCTGGGAAACCAAAATAATCCTATGGCCTTCTAGACAGTGTCCAATGGCCATAGGATTGCTCCCTTAACTTCCTAAGAGCACAATCATATGCAGATAGGTGTCCGCCTCTGAACTTGGAGGTGACTGCCTATCCAATGCAGGGCAGGAGAAGCACGGAGGGGATCATTTTCACTTGACATCTGATTGCAGCTGTCTAGCCACAGGAGGGCTGAGCGGGGGAGGAGGCTGCTGCACGACACATTGGATGTGTCGTACAGGCATTTCCACCCTCCCCACCCCAGAAGACCCTCCGGGAATGCCCCATTGCGGCCACTCCACACTCCTCTTGCGAGCGCGGAGCTGCTCTGCACTGCCTCCAAGGTCGGTTCTCAGAAAACCAGATATCCTACAGCTGTCTAGCCACTGACTAGCAGCCATAGGATTGTTCCCTAAAATTCTTAATTTTTCTGTGAACTTGATAACTGAGTAATACTCTCTAAAGTGCAAGGCAGGACACAAGAAGCAATCTGACATTCAAGCATTCTCCCAGTTGTGGGGAACACTATGAGAAGTTTCCAGACGGCATGGGAAACGTTTGAATTATGTAACCACGTGGGAGGAGTCTTTCCGACAGAATTTGTATATCTCAAAAATTATGAGAGGAAATATGCCCCTTTCACAATTAGAAAGACACGAGTTCTTATATGAGTTCAGTTAGTAAATAATGAAACTAAAAGATACTAATATACAGACAAAACCTTCCCAACATTTCTAAAAAATACAGAGCTCACTTAACTATTTTGCCAAGTATGTTGTAGCATAGCATCAAATGCCATTTTCAAAATTAGATAAGATTCTTATTTAACTAAATTCATGTATAGTTGAAGACTACATTCCAACAATGAAAGTGTGCTTGGGCTATTATTTTTGTTTCTAGTGCAACATTGTCTTAGAGCAGCCTTTGATATAGTGTATTTGGAATTTTGCTTTTGGGAAGAAACAGAATTGATTTTACTATTATAACGATGAACTCTATTGAGAGAGCAATCTGATGACCCCTAGATAGCGTTGGGAAGGGGGCATAGGATAGTTCAGATGCCTGGATCTGAGGTCGGAGACAGCACTCCAACCCAGGAGTCCAAACTCCCTCCCCCTCCCCCTCACAGCTAATGCAGAGAGAACCATGTTGGCTGCCTCTTCAAGGTCCAAAGGCAACCGCAGGGAGGAGGGAAAGGGGGCAGTTCTGTAGGCAAAGAGGGGAGGAGACTGAGGAAGCGGGGATACGAGCTCTCCCCAGCTCTCCCCAGCCTCATTTCCTCCCCCTCTGCAGAGCACCAACCAGACAGGCAAAAATGCCCATCTAGCCAAACGGCAGAGTGGGGAAAGCATGCTCCTCCCACTCTACATAGGATGCCGGTCAGCCTCCGATTTCAGAAGCTGACACGCATCCAGATAGGATTGCACCCGAAAAGGATTCAACATTGTTTACCTTCTTCTACAGTGCAGTCCTATGCATGTTCAGTCAGAAGTAAGTCCCATTAAATTAAGCAGGGCTTACTCTCAAGAAAAGTACATAGGATTGTTGTTTGTTGGCTAAAGCTCCACAAAGCCAGGAAATGGGAAGCTACGGCTAACGTCTTAACTGATGTGCCCGTGATCAGTGATGATGTTGTGCAATGTCACAAGTTGTGATTCCTTACAACTTATATAGGATATGATGAGCCACAGCTTGGAGTAAAAAAGACAAAGGTGTCAATTCTCAGCACTTTTAAACTTCCCTGTACCTGTGGCAATTTGAATTGGATTGGTTTGAAAATCTGCACAATTGCAGAATGCATCATGTAGATCATGGATGCCAAGTTTCAAGTTATTAGCTCAACAGGTTTCATTTTTATAAGCGGTAGATGTTGAGGCTTATAATGGTGGAACTTCTTTTTTGCAACTCACCATAAATAAATAAATAAACAAACACACACACACACACACACACACACACATATACACACACACATATGTATATGTATGTATTTCACACTGAGATACAAATCTCAATATAAAAAGGAACTAAGTGGAAGAGAGTTGAACTCTGCTGAAATAGATGAGTGGTTGTCAGCATTTCATGAACAGATCTTTGCATTACTAAAATGTATTAGTGTATCAACAGTTTTCAGTACCTTTGTGTATGTTTTCTTCAAATGTAAACAATGGAAATGAAGTACATACTATTGTCTTTAAATTTTTATAAGTATTCTAATAAGAACAGTTTGTGGGAAAGAAGGAGGGACACTGAACAACCAGGGAAGTGTCATTCATTGGCCTGGGCCCAATCTACATGGCCTATTTAGTGTGCAGTGAGACCACATTGGGGTTGTTCATGACAGAGGACACTGTCACCAATCTGCAGCAACCATGCAGCTTCCCTCTGGAAAAGGCACAGTTTCGCAAAGTCATTTTAGTGACTTGTTTTCCTTAAACGCGGTTCCGCTGCAGTGTGCCCCATTCCCCTGCATTAAATCCTGGGCATGCCTAGGACCTGGTCATGGGGTGGGGCCTTCCCCCCCTCCATTGTCTCTTTTTCCACATTCACAGTAGGGTGCTTTTGGACACCGGCTTCCTTTCCCACTTAGCACTACTTTAACCACTCACAATGTCGCAGTAGCACTGTTTTGACGATTCACAATATCAGAGTAGTGCTATTTTAACCATTCACAGTATCACATTAGCACTGTTTTGACGATTCACAATATCAGAGTAGTGCTATTTTAACCATTCACAGTATCACATTAGCACTGTTTTGACGATTCACAATATCAGAGTAGTGCTATTTTAACCATTCACAGTATCACATTAGCACTGTTTTGACGATTCACAATATCAGAGTAGTGCTATTTTAACCATTCACAGTATCACATTAGCACTGTTTTGACGATTCGCAATATCAGAGTAGTGCTATTTTAACCATTCACAGTATCACATTAGCACTGTTTTGACGATTCGCAATATCAGAGTAGTGCTATTTTAACCATTCACAGTATCACATTAGCACTGTTTTGACGATTCGCAATATCAGAGTAGTGCTATTTTAACCATTCACAGTATCACATTAGCACTGTTTTGACGATTCGCAATATCAGAGTAGTGCTATTTTAACCATTCACAGTATCACATTAGCACTGTTTTGACGATTCGCAATATCAGAGTAGTGCTATTTTAACCATTCACAGTATCACATTAGCACTGTTTTGACGATTCGCAATATCAGAGTAGTGCTATTTTAACCATTCACAGTATCACATTAGCACTGTTTTGACGATTCGCAATATCAGAGTAGTGCTATTTTAACCATTCACAGTATCACATTAGCACTGTTTTGACGATTCACAATGTTGCAGTAGCACTGTTTTAACCAGTCACAGTATCACAGTAGCCTGTTTTAACCAGTCACAGTGTTGCAGTGGCCTATTTTAACCATTCACAACATCCCAATGGTGGATGAGAGGGGAGAGGTGTGGGTAAACTAGCACTCTTTTAACCATTCACAATACTGCAGTAGCCTGTTTTAACCATTCACAATATCCCAGTGGTGGATGAGAGGGGAGAGGTGGGGGGTGAACTAGTGCTGTTTTATGCATTCACAATGTTGCAGTAGCACTGTTTTAGCCATTCACAATAACGCAGTAGCACTGTTTTTAACAATTCACAATATCGCAGTAGCCTGTTTTACCCATTCACAATACTCCAAGGGTGGATGAGAGGGCAGAGGTGTGGGGGAAACTACAGGGGCTTAATTCAGCACTTCCATTAAACTTTCCTGAGCAGAGAAGCATGGGGAACAAGCCTCTCTCATTTGCTGAGCAGCACCTACATGGTTAATGACATTCAATTTTACTTGCTGGACTTTGCCCACCCAGCCCTAGTATAGCGGTTTCAAGTGCCGTTTGATATGTGAAAGTGGGGTTTTAGGTAGTGTGTACTCTGCTTTTCTTGCATCATGTGCTGCTGACCAGCCAAAGCAATTTCATGAAAATCCAGATATAACCATAAAATGCTTCAGAAACTGTTGCCATGCAGATTCCCCCCTGGACTGTCTTTATTGCTCTGGATAGAGAATCAGAATCCACATATGCACATTAGTTGACATGACAACTGAAAAGGAAGATCATGTTTACATTTAGAAGGGCCAAATCAGGTCCAGTGCTGGACAATGGATTTGTCATCAAACAAATCCATGAGTTAGCTGATTTTACAGGAGCCAACATAATGTTTTAATAGCCATGACATGGCCCTTTGCTTAATTTAATAAATACCCCAAAGTTAATAAGACAAAGAGGCAGCCTTTTGTAGAAAATATAAATGACTAATCAGTTTTTAGTTCATCATAGCACTGTATAGTTAAACTTTCCCAAAGGTTATTTGTCCATTCTAGCAGCCTTATTTCAAGCACACAAGCCTTTAGCATTTAGATGATCACCCTGTAATTACTGGAGTTGTGCGGGTGTCCTGAATATGATGGCTTAATTGCTATGAAGAGTGAAAGCTGATTAAGTCAGAGCTGAAACATACAGCAATAAAACAAAACAAAAAATACTCCTCTTTAGGTAAATGAAGAAACTCAAATGTTTGAAAGTGAAGGCAAAAACCAAAACTCACAGAACGCATTCTAACCATTTCCATTACCTTTTCTACAAAACATAAAGTGCAGCAGACGTTATCCAAAAACAAACCTAAATTTTATAATTTCCAGGTGGTAGCTACGTTAGTCTATTGCAGCAAAAAACATAAAAGGTCTTGTGGTACCTTAAAGACTAATACATTTATTCTGGCATAAGCTTTCCTGTACTTTATCAGATGCATAAAGTATTGCAGAGAGTTTCAAATTTAGATAACAGTACATCTGGTGGGGTAGGGAGAGATCTGTAAACACTGAGGTCAGAAGTTAAATGCAGAAAATACTGACAGTGACAATCACATTATCCAAATGATACTGAGTGTGGTTCCCAGTGAGACAGGGGCAAAGACAAAGACAGAGGTAGGGAGAAGGAAAGTGTGAAGAGAGATAGAGAAAGTGGCAGACAGACAGAGAAGGGGAAAAAAAGAAAAAGAGAGAAAGAGGAAGGACGCAAAGAGAAAGAACATTCGAAGAGAACAAGCATGGCTGTGGTTGCCCCCAGGGTGAATTGGATTATGCCTGGAGCTTATTACCTGGGGGTAGAGTAGTCACAATAATATAAGAGTTCTTTAAGAAAATGTGAATAGAAGGCAAAAAAGAGTCTATCCCAAATGTGAATCATTGGGACTGGTGTAAGGCAGAAAGGTTTAAGTAAGTGAGTTTCTGCTGAGACAAAGGCAAACAGCCTAATTTGCAGAGAAGACAAATGAAGGCTGGTGCTTAGCATGAAGAGTTTTATGTAGAAAGTTTGAAACATGATCTGCAAAACAGGCAGGTCAGAAAAAGAAAGAGAGGGAAAAAGAGAGAGATTTCTCTTTCAGTGGGTAGAAGTAAGAGCCCCCCTTTGAACTGTTACATATCAACAAAGTGTGATAAATGTCAGTGTAAGGGCTTTGTATAAGCAAAGTGAGAAGATACATCACCTAGAAGAGGGACTCCCCTTCTTCGACCCGATTTCAGA
The DNA here is from genome assembly GCF_057233095.1 of Heloderma suspectum. Classification (NCBI taxonomy): domain Eukaryota; kingdom Metazoa; phylum Chordata; class Lepidosauria; order Squamata; family Helodermatidae; genus Heloderma; species Heloderma suspectum. The sequence goes on from NC_139464.1 coordinate 107,633,134, forward strand.
CTGGTTTCAAGGGATAGGGGTGGTGGTGGACGTGAGTGGTTGCAATAATTTTGACTGTTATTTGCTGATTTATAGCTTTGTGTGCTTGCTCATATGGCTGTCGCAATTTAAAAGTATACATTTAAGTAGGTAGATGTCAACCCCCTAGTGATCAAATGGCAGGGCAAATTGTTATCGGCCTTTGATCATCTGAGGGTGGAATGTATTGGCTCCAGGAGCATAGCCAAGTACTTGTAGTGTTAGAGGGGCCTAGAGATCCATAATGCTTGCTTAAGTTCATTATTGTTGCAATTCCCTTGCTAGTAAGCCTCTGAGCATGTGAAGAAACTTCAAAAGGCCAATAACAGTCTTCTCAGTGCATTCCTTACGCATGAGTAGAAAGCTTTATCAGGCCGTGCCTGAGAAGTGAAGCTATGTGTTTATGCTGAGTTGCAGGTGGCTGTGCTGAGAACCAAGTGCTGTTAGTCTATGCTGGGAATGAATGCTAGGGGCGCTTGCTGGTATTGTGCTGCCTCATTGCTGACATGTATGGTATAAAACCCATTTGACCCAATGGCTCGGGGTTCAGAGAAGCTGTCTGATCCAACCATTGGGTACGCCTGTGTGCTGTAAGTTACCCAATAAAGTCTCCCTGTAAGTAAACCTTTGAATTGGCAGGACAGGAAGGCCTGGCGTGCTATGGTTCATGGGGTCACGAAGAGTCGGATACGACTGAACGATTGAACAACAACAACAACAACCTAAGAGTACAACACCCACGGCCAGGGCAACACACTCTGGCAACCTCACTGGTTTCCTTTCCTCATGATATGAAATAGCAGCTACCCTTCTAAGCAGTCCATCTATGTGCAAGCCCTTCCATCTCCATATGTTTCCCCAGGGAGTTATTTCTGTCCATCTACACTTTCCTATCCATTATACCATCCTGAGTCCCTTATGGCCTATTCAGCTATTGGAAGGGCATTCCATTAAACAAGTTCAATGGCATTCAGTGGAGCTGAAATCAAGCTGGAAAGAGACCAAGCAACTTGTCTATAGGACAGCTCAATAGTTAAGAGTACCGGCTGCATTCCAAAGAACCGTGTACTTACACAAAATGAATTGTACTTTTAGTAAATAGCAAGCTGCATATGCCATTCCACAATATCCATAATGTTGCTGGCTACGTTAAGCAACAGGCTACAATAGCGTAACGAAATGCCTAATGAACAGTACAAGAGACTAACATGAACAGTGGAAACCAGCCGTCTCTTCCACTTTATAAACATCCCAATTCTTAAACAGGATTGGCTGGTATTTGCAACATCACAGCAAAGTATTCAACCAAATTAGTTTTAAAAGATCATCAGGATTTTCATTTAATCTTGGGAGTGCTAACTAACCCAACAACCACGTTTAAAGGGACATTTAATTGTGTTCCAAATGGTCAAATAATTAAGAACTTAATGTTGTAATGCGGTTTATTTTTCAGCTTAAATCGTGTTCCCATTATCTGTTCACTCACAAAGAAAAAGAGAATAGACAAAAACATCCAGCAGTTCCACTGTACATTACAAAACAGCAGTGATCAGACTAGTTGGTATCTTAATTACTGGAGATATCATTAGCTTTGTACATTGAGACAGTTTTCTTTTATTACAGTTGTAATTTTATTTGCTAGGCACTTGAATTGTACTGCAAGATAAATTGCTGTGTACTCAAAATTTACACAGGGAATGAGTGAATATACTGACTTGATTCATTAGCTCCCTCTTCCCCTGCCTCCAATTTATAGATAGAATTAGAGTAGCTAAGGTTTTTATCCATTTGCAGTTCAATTTGTCAGATGTTACTCATAAATATAGGCAGTGAAAGTGCTGCTTAGATATGAGTGATGCTTTTCAGTAGGAGCAACTTAACTTTACATGGCCAAAAGCAAGAGGAGGGACCTGCCTCACCCCCTCTGACATAGAGTATTTAACTTTGGAACATAAGAGCCTTTACTTTGAAGGTGTGTTTAACAGCTTTTTGTATCTCATTAAAAATACATATTTATTTTATATATTTAAATATTTTAAGGTAAAAATCTTGTCAAGGTGGCTCACAAGATTAAAAACAACAACAATAAACTTCAGGATTAGTAAAAGTCAGTGACATCCCACCACCAAAATTAGGTTGGCCAGATGGTCCTCTATTTGAAGAGAGAAGAGACAGGCATGGCTAGGAGCTGGGGAGAAAGAAGATGTGGCACAGCTAGGGGGTGGGGGTGGGGGAGAGAAGCAAGGGGTAGTGGTGGCGGCATGTCCACTGGGGCGCAAAAATATCACCTTGCCTAGGGTACCAAAATACCTAAAGATGGGTCTGTGCATGGATAACTGTTGCAATGTCAGGATTTTCCAGAAGGGTCACAGTTAGTATATGAGACTAAGGTGGTAAAGAGCACTTCTAGAGCCTGCTGCTACCTGAGCTTCCCCATCTAGTGACGAGTCCAGAAGAACTCCCAAACTTTGCACTTGGATCTCCACAAGGAGCGCAGCCCCATCTAAGATCAGTTGTAAACCTCCATTCAGAATGGTTGATTTTCCTACCCACAGCACCTTTGTCTTGTCTGGATTAAGTCTCAATTTGTTTGCTCTCATCCATTCCAAAACTGCATTCACACACCAGTTCAAAAGTTCTACAGCATCCCTGGGATGAGTAGATGTAAGTGAGAGTAGAGTGGAGCATCATCTGCATACTGATGACATTTCAGCTGAAACTTCTGGGTAACGTTTCATGTAGATGTTGAAAAGCATGGGGATAAGATAAAATCTTGTGCGTTCCATAGGCCATGGGGTGCAACAGAAATCTCCCAGCACTGTAAAATATGTTATGTGGTTATAGTCTGTTTGAACAGTAGATGGGAGAACATGTGAAGATACTGCTTTTATTCAGGTGATGTGATTCCTAGGGCTCCATCACATGGATGGAGAATTCCGCATCAATACTGGTGCTTTCCCCACCCAGTATCCTAGAGGGATTGGCTCGTTCTCTTTAGACGGCTGTCCTCGTCGTGTTATTTTTCATTTCCTTCCTTTTCACAGGGGTGCTGCTGCTGCTCAGAGACATCGCCAACCTTTCCGCGAAGAACCATTACACGTGCTGGGGACATTGTGATAATTCCTCTGTAGTTCTTGCTGTGTCATGTTCCTTCATCCTCCTCCTTAGCAATCAACACTCTCAGGCTTCAGGCTCACTACTTTATTAGTTAATGACCAGGTTCCTTACAAATGCAAATTCTAGGAAACTCTCAGGCTACAAAGGAAACAGCTACTCCACACAATTATGAATACCAATAGAGGAGCCGAAGTGGAAGTTAGAGAGGTTGCCAGCAGTTTGAACAAGAACTTCCTGGCCAGACTAGCTTAGGGGGGCTGCCCCTCCCTTACAGTTGCTCCCTCCTACATAGGCTATCATGCATAGCCAACCTGGAGGCGCGTCTGAATTCCACCTCTAACTTTTCCCACGTCATTTTGCAGTGGACCCTAGCATCCCTCAAGTCATGCCCCTCACTCTCCTCCTGCCCCAAGACTTGGGTTCTCATGGAGGAGGAAAGGGTGGGCTATCCAAGCTGAGCCATCTGTGTCTCAAGGTCTTGAGAAGAAGGCCTTGCCACATCTGAGCTCACTAGGGAGGGAGCCTCCCCCTGTTCTGGCTGTTCCCATTCTGAATCTGAGCTGCTAGCTGCCACATGCTCAGATTCATTCCTAAAGCTTGCCCCTTTACCTCCCCTTGCATGTTACTGGTGGCTGGGCTATGACTGACACACAGACAGCCCCCACGCCTCCACCTCCTCATCCCCCCATTCTACGTTTCGCCAGTGCCTTGGTCTTTTACTCTGCCATTTACTCACCTGTCAGGAATGCATGGCTCGGGGTCATCTTGGCAGGCTCGGATGCCACCACACCTGGCCAATTTCCCCCTCTACAGAGGAACATGCATCTAGGCATCAGGGCGTGCTACTGAAATGCTGCTCTGCCGCTCTTCCATCTTGTTTGGGAGGCTGCAGGCTGAAAATGGTGAGAACCTGAGATGGCACAAGCACGGCAAGTTGACATGCCCCACAGCCCATCATCACCACCTTTGCCAACATGACTGCACCCCCAACACCCCAAAGCAACAGCCCACAGCCATCAACACACAGTGGTTTATTCGCACTATGGGAGGAATACATGGGCAGGCCATGGCGCTCTTGCTGCATGGACTAGGAAAACACCACATTTTTTCCTGTTGAGGATAACACGGGATAGGCAGAGGTAAATGGTAGGATAATGACTGGAGGAGGATGACGTCGTGTAATGGACACGCAAACTTCCATGGGTGTCCAATCATGAATGCATGATAAACTGCAGGTGTAGAGATGCCCCTAGGTTTCTCTGGCCAGTTCACATACTAACTATATTGATCTCTCATATCTGCTCCCAGCCCAGTAGATATGAGATATGCCAGAAAAATCTCTGTCTTAAAAACCACTCCTTCCTCTTTGATGCATTCAGAAAACAGGCTACAGTCGTTCTAGGACTCTGCCATTTTTTTTTTAATGCTCCCCTTGCGTACAAAGGGATCTTGTGATCAAGAACCCTTTGTACATGGGCAATGATCAAATCAGCAATATGGGTTCTTGCTTCCCTTCCTCCCTGATGTGCCAAATACCCTTTATAGCACCTGCATTTGCTTCACCTCATCCTTCTCCCCCTTTCAGTCTCAATGTCTCTTATTATCCTTGGTTTCCTTCAATAAAAACATCTGCCTTTCTACTGTGTTCGAATGGAATTTCCCAGAACAGAGGAAAGGTACTTTTACTGCTAATATATAACCCCCACCCCCAAGAAATATTAGCGGTATAAGAGTTGTAGGCTTGTTTGTTTTTTAGGAGAAACAGTTATTTAAAAAGTTAGAATAGAAAATCCTAGGTAGCCTAAATAAAATGCATCACCTTGAGTTATTTGGCTCTCCCCATAATACTTAAGATGCATGACCTTTCATGTTTAAATAATGGAAATAACCAGGCTTACTTAAGGTTGTAATTTTGCAAAGCAGCTGTAGCCACATGATCCCTCTTGAGACACACACACACACATACATACATACATATATATATGACACATGAACACATACACACACCAGTTTACAAACCCGGAATAGTCAGGCTGAGTTATTAATGCTTGTTTAAGAAACCTTCCAGGAAAATTCAGGTTGTGCATTATATATTGTACAACCTGATAAGTAATTGATATTGAATTGATAAGTAGCACAGTTTCATTTTGTTGTACTAGTATTATTCCAATCCTTGAAAATGGGACCTGCTCCAATATTATCATGAATATATACAATGAAAAATCCAAACCTCTTTACTAAAACACACACACACCCCACAAACTATTACTAGTTTCTTTAAATTATTTCAGTTCATGCTTTTGATAGATTTATCTTGTACTCCCAATTTGATAAGATACATGAGGCTTAGAATCATAGAGCCTACAGAAAGTGGAAGAGTACAATAGGACCCACTCTGTCCCATGGTGCACCTGCTAACTTCTGGCCATGTGCTAGACTCATCTATGCAACCATTACCCTATGCTCCGAAAATTAAGATGCAGAGATTGGGTGATTAGTGGTATGCATGTTGGACCCAATGGCCACTTCATATGTAACTGGAAATCATGGCTTCCTATTGCATGCAAGAGCCGGCACAAGCCTCTGACTTCTGTGCTCTGCCCTCTTCTCCATGTGTGTAGCCATGAGAAGAAGACAGGACACGGAATCATGGGCTCAAGTTACAGGAAGCCAGATTCCGGCTGAACATCAGGAAAAACTTCCTGACTGTAAGAGCAATACGACAATGGAACCAATTACCTGGGGAGGTGGTGGGCTCTCCCACACTGGAGGCCTTCAAGACGAGGCTGGACAGCCATCTGTCAGGGATGCTCTGACTTGGATTCCTGCATTGAGCAGGGGGTTGGACTCGATGGCCTTGTAGGCCCCTTCCAACCCTACTATTCTATGAATCTATGACAGCCAGCTTTCGTTTCTGCTTCTAAACACTCCTTTGCTTCCACTCTTATGTCTGAGCTCAGGACATGGGTGTCCACAGGAGGAGGCAAAGGGGGGCAGTTGCCCCCCTGGATTGAGCCATTATTGAGCTCGTCCACCTGCCATTGTGTCCAGTTGGCTATTGCAGGAGCTGTCTAGCTACATGATGGGAGAGGAAAGAAGAGGCGGAAGAGGTACAGAGTGAATGGCAGCTACATGTGGGGTGGAGGTGCACAAGGAAGGGTGGCAGATTGGATGGGAAATTAATTGGAGGTGCATTAATTGAAGGACTACAATTAATAAAGGGCTGGCAGGGGTGAAGGGAGCCAGCAAAAGAACTGAGAGTTTCACCACAGATGTAAACACATTATTGGTTGATGGACAACAGGCCTACCAACCGAGAAAGAAGGGAGGTGTACAAGTTTCTCAGAGGCCGGATCTACCCAGCTCAGTAGGCCTGGTGTCCGGCCTCACTGCTGCGCTGCTCACTCATCAGCTTTACCAGAAAAGTAAATCTTTTCTCTGATTATGTATGAATATATTTCTCCACCCTCTGGGAAATGCCTGCAGATGCCCATGACTCAGGAAACTTCAGAACAAGCCAGGACCCCAAAACACAACATGATCCTGGCTTGTTTTAACAAACCACAGTTTAAGGAAACCACAGTTCTCCAAATTGAGCTGTAATGGGGGACTGTAGTTTGTTTATCAGTGGAAGTGGAAGCTTCTGAACTCCTCCTTGTGGACACATGAGGGGAGGGTGAGGCATGTGAGCCAGCTCTATTTGTGCAACACCCACATGTTGTCTAATGCATGGATATCAGAGGGATCAGAGGCAATGTACATGGACCAGGAGGCAGGATACGAACACGTCTCTGTTCCAACTGACATCAAATGTACAGGCACCATGATGGACTAGAGGCAGGGTGAACAACTGTAGTTCTGTTTCTCTGCCATGTGTGGGATGCACACAGACCTAACCCAATTACATTCTCTTTTTTAAAACTTTGGCTTCTCCTATAGCTCCTATCCATGACAAAAAGAACAGTATTACAACTAGGAATAATTGTACTTTGGTACAGGTGTTGCATAAGAAGTTACAAAGAACATGGAAATTTTAGGGATACCCAAACCAGCTGGTCCAAGTTCAATAAATGTTCTTACTTCAGGTCTGTGTGACTCAGTCCTATATCTCTAAAATATTAAATGGATCAAGAACAACTTTTAAAAAATCTAGTCAAACTCATATACAGTGTTACATAAACACATTCTCCAATAATAATCTTGTTCTAGAAAGCATTCCACCTGCTGGTATGAGAAGTATAGTTATCTTCATTCAGAAAGAAATATTCTTTCTTAGTAGAAGTGTTTGTTTTTCATAAATTATACCTTTTGCATCTTGAACATTGCAGGAAGGTATAGTAACAACAAAGCTGCAGCAAAGAGGACTCCTGCTAAGAAGGAAATGCTGGGAGGCCAGCCAGATATTCATTGTTTTAATAACCTGGAAGTGATGTCACATCAGAATTTGGAACTTCGCCTTTTGAAGTTGGCACCTAGTCTGCTTTTACAGGGAATACTGTAAGTACTGTTTTTACAGGGTCTGGTCTATTTTTACAAGGCATAGTGGTGGGGGAGAAGGAGCACATGATGAAAATTCTGTGTCTTAATTGAAAAAAATCTTTATGACATATTCTGTAGGCTTGGAATATAGAGGTTCAAATATCATCAGCTGATTTATCAAGATTTCAGAAGGCTCATCAAAATTGATTTGGCACTATTTTCTATTTGACCCACTAATTATTTACTTATTTAATTACATTTAAATCCTGCCCCTCCTCCAATGAACTCAAGAAAGCATATGTAATTCTCTCCCCTCTCCATTTTATTATCACAATGGGCTTGTGAGCTATGAGATAGTGACTGACCCAAGATCACCCAGAGAGCTTCATAGCTGAGTGGGAGTTTAAAGCTGGATCTCCCCCATCTTAACTCAATACTCTAGCCACTACACCTCACTAACTCCCTGAAGGGTCCAGCACCTCCCCTACCTTTGGCTCTGAGCTTTTATTTTAAAATTAGCCTTCTACTGATGTCCTTACTCCTGTGAACACTACTGTTCTGTTTCAGGTATTACGTCCAACACAAATTATATGTAGGGAAATAGCACCATGTGGCATTAAGAGAAAGCCAACTCAAAATTGCTCAACATTTGACAATTGCCACTGAAAGGCACCAAAAATTCCTGGATGGTTTGCTGCTGTTGTTTCTATTGATTTTATTACATAGAAGATCTTAAATAGCTACATACATACACAAATCTCTAGCATGTTTTCTTAAAACAAAGTGTTTAAGGAGGAATGTATTAACTTACTTACTTCTGATTTAGGAATGTGTCATTCATTGGTTATTCTGTCATTATATAACAGAAATTATCTCCCAGATTTCATTCATTGCATGAAATTTATAAGGGGATCTTAGTCATAAGTTTAGTTCAACCATTGTCATTAATGACGTGACCTTCAGTGACCACTCTCTTTTGGTGTTCACATGCCCAGCCCAATCTATTTCATCTACCAACCAGAATATTATTATTGCTGCAATATTCTCAATATATAACAGTAGAAAAGTATAGATTGTCATGTGTCTTTGCACATCACAAACAAAACAAAAATCGCATCAAAATGATAATTTTATTTGCCCCTCTAGGTTCTGCCCCATCTTTCCTTCAGGAGCAAATGAGTAAGGTAAGAAGAAGAATCAGTACATGAACATATGAAGTTGCCTTATATAGAGTCAGACAATTGGCCCTTCTTGCCCAATACTGTCTACTCTGACTTGTTTTTACTGAAAATACCAGGGACTGAAGCTGGGACATTTTGCAAGCAAAGCATGTGCTCTACCGCTAAGCTATAGGCTCTTCCTTGGGAAGAAGGTAGAACGCCATGAATGCAAATATACACAATCAGCATAGAAGGATAAGGAGGGGAAAGAACAATGGTGGGAGGGAAGCTGCAGCAGCTCACTAGGAAGGAGTGTGAAATGCAAGATTCCAGGGAGTCAAGCTTTAGTGGCTCCACCAAGCTGAACACAGTCCACCAGCCATATCTTGTAGCATTTCACTCAGGTGCCTGTTTTTGTAGTTGAAGGAAAGGAAGGAAAAGTTCCTCTTGTGCAAGCACTGAGTCATTACTGAACTCTAGAGAGACGCCATTTTTCCTCGGCGTTTTCCTGGCAGACCGTATAGCAGGGTGGTTTGCCATTGCCTTCCCCAGTTGTGACTACCTTTCCGCCAGCAAGCTGGGTACTCATTTTACCGACCTCGGAAGGATAGAGGGCTGAGTTGACCTGAGCCGACTACCTGAAAAACAGCTTCCACTGGGATCGAACTCAGGTCATGGGGAGAGTTTCGGTTGCATTACTGCCGCCTACCAGCAGCAAAAAAAGAGAAGCAAGAGAAAAGGAAGGACTGCTTATTCCTCGACAGGCTGACATGCATGGCTGGTAATCTGCTTCAGCTTGGTGGATCACAAGTTGTGCAGGCCTACGTTTGATGAGCAGCTACAGGTAAGAGAGTAAGAAAGTGCAGCGAGTGGTTCCTGTTTTATTGTAGCAACATGGTTTCTGCTTCCCATAATACTCTGGTAACATATGTAGAGGAGATACCATATGACTGGGGAGGGGAGATGTTTGGTTACTGCCTCTGCCAGTGCTGATGACTCCCTGGCATGGGCCAGACTTGTAAGGGAAATAACTACAACATATATATCACCAAGGTAATCTCCCTATTTCAGATGTTACTAGAACAGCATGAAAAGAGACCGTGCAGAACCAGTAATCGTGTGGATAAAGTAAGGTAAGATGTGGAGCTCCTAAGTGGACCCTCTGAAAAAGGGTGGGCCCCAGAAGACTATGAAGGGGAGAAAACTGTGTGGGAAAGTATCTGGCCCAATTAGCCCAGCAGACAGAAAACGAAGGAAGCTGTGCGATGAGGGAAATAGCTAATCACGAATTCCCCTTTACAGACAGCTGCTGAACCAAAGAAATTCTCAATGCACAATTACAAGCTGTATCATTGATGTTTCGCTAATGAAATGATGACTTAATTACTGTGTTCAAATACGAATGTAGATTTTGGAAGACAATTAAGTCTATTTTTGTCTTCTTTGTCAATTGTCTGGACACCAACAATGCTTAAGGTTTCCTTAATTAACTTTAATAATCTATGCTCTGGATATCAAATAAAAGGCAACTTCAAACAAACCTAAAAAGCAAGTTGCAGTATCATTTCACTTATTAGTTTTATCTGAGAGACTGAGCCTGCCAACTATAATTTCATCCAGGTCTGGAACAACCATTAGGCTAGCTAAAGTCTAACTTTGTGGTTTTGAATTGTGTCCTGGGAAATCATAGAGCTCTTTGGAAGCTTATCAGAGATCAATCAATGAGAAAACTAGTAATGATAAGCAAAGTTCCCTGACAGACAGAACACCCATCATTCCTGAACGTCTTCTGCAATATGCAGAGGCAGGAGAGTGATGGGCTTCACCTAGACCAAGGGTGAGCAAGAGATAGACCATGATCTGTCAGTAGAGCACCTTGCACCTGCTGGGTGCTGGGATTCTTGCAAAGAATGCTGGACTTGGGGTAATTTAGTCTGATCCTGCAAGGAACATGCATTCTAAACCCAAAGTGTAGTAATCATAGAAAATCTCTCCACTGTCATTGTGAGGTGGACCAATGCAAATCAAAGTGTTGCCAGTTTTCCCTCCCCAGTTTTCAGCTCAAGCTACTTTTCAAAGAGTTACATATTTTGCAGTCATTCTACAACCAAACAAATGACTACAGAATTTACCAAAATTATACATCCTATGTAGGGGATGCCGCTGAAACCCGAAATTAGGCTTGTTCATTGGTAGAATCTTTTATGTTCATAATGCCAAGTGTGCTGAGCACGGGTGGCTCTCTAAGGGACTTTGGCATTTCCATGATTCAAACCGAGATTAATTATGAGTGCCTGCACCATCTGCATGACTAAGCACATAAACTCTGCCATCTCTGCACATGTCCTGATGTTGGTTGGTTTAACCCTTTACTTTCTGTAGGAAATGTAAACATTTGCAATGCTCATGATCACGGAATGATGTCACTTAAACCTTTGGTTACTGTTTTCCAAATCAGTCAGTGTATATGTTTGGATTTAAAATCCTTCAACAAACCAATAACATTTGAAGAAACAGCCATGTAGGTTAACATCCACTCCTTGTTCAATGTTCCTTTTTCACTCGTGGTTTGGTTTCCTTTCCTTTCTGCATCCAGCTGGTCAACTAAGTCCATTTCTCTCTAGTATTAAAAAAGTAGATCTTTTTTTCTTTCTTTTTTTTTGCTGGTTTGGTAAGTAAAAGTTTACTGTGAGTGGCACTATGAGGAGATCTTGGAAATGGAATCTAAGGACGAGGAGGTCAGGAGAAGACCAGTGCAGTGGCTCCATACTGACTGTAGGGTAAACAGTAGGGCATGTGAAAACAGCCAAGCAGATTGGGAAATATGACACAGTTACACATGAAGTTATGATGCATAGCATGATGCCATACTACAGTTCCCAAGACGCACTTGTCGATGATGTACATGCACAACAATTCATATTTAGATGAGATCTCGAAATAAGGGAGAACTTTCATCTGAGATTGGACAGAAGAAATTACAATTTTGTAGCCATTTTAATGTCTTGTGGTATGGTCACCCATCATTAGTCCTTGGGCACCTTAAAAACATGCAGTGTGTAGTGGCATGAACCTTTGTAGTTTAGGGCTCACGTTATTTGAGAGAAAGGGAACAAGCTCAGGCATATCTCAGTAGTGCAAATGCTCTTCATGCAGAAAATCTCCAGCAGCTCCAGCTAGAACAAGGCTGGAAAAGACCTTCTCAAGACTGGGAAAGCTGTTGCCAGTCAGAGGAAACAATACTGGGCTAGGTTCAGCAGTGGCCTAACCCAGTGTCAGGAAGCATTGAGTGTTCATGTGGTCTAACAATTTGGTACTTATATATACATATGGTGCAAATGGGAAGTGGAAAACAAAGTAAACACCAGAGACAAACAGCTCAAGAAGAATCAAATTCTTCCTAGAGAGGAATAGTTTCTCACCATTTTTGGTTTCTGCATTTTGTCACAATGAGAACTTCCAAAAGGTGCCCATCTATTTCCAAAAATGCATATTTAAAATGTCATTTTAACATGCTGAGCCCTATCATGAATAATGTAAGAAGAATGTGTAGTACTTTCCTCGTTGGCTCCCATATTGGCAAAGGGGATCACCTCTGCAACTTAATTAATTAGAATGATAATGAAAAAATGCATTTCTTATCAAGTTTCAATTTACTTAGTAAATTTTAATCTAATACTCATTTTCTGCTTGGAGAATTTACTGCTTTCCATCCACTGTAGTTAGTGAGGGATCATGAATTTTAAGCAGTAAGAATTGTACATACGTTGTTTACACACACACACACACACACCTCTATACAATAGCAATGCCTATTTTCTTTTCACCTAGTGTCACTGATGTAATTTTACTCTATGAGTCATGAATTGTATGGTCCAAAATATGGAAATCGCTTTATAAAATATACAGCCCCTACTACTGAAGAATACTTGCCTACAATACAAATGCCTCAGACCACAAGCCAATTTAAAATGTGTCCATGAAATCCAAAGGCTTTCAGTTTATTTGCTCATATTTGATCCTAACCTGTTTTAATATCCCACATGATGAGACATTCACACAAAGAGGAAAGTAACAAAATGTACAAATTTTATACACTGTATTAAAAATAAAATTCCAAGATCAAATGATTAGTTCATTCAAAATAACACTATTTCTTCTGAAGACTTCAAATAAGAGTTGAATGACAGGGAAACATGGCGTTCCCATATCATGCTTTCAACATAATGCAAATACAGGGCCGGATCACTTGCTGGGGATAATAAATGGGTGGGAAGGGATGCTTAGCCGTTTCCATCCCCACCAACTATCTGCTGCAAATCCCTCTGCTGAAGCCATTTAATGTGTTTTCCCAAGAAGATGCACAGGAAAGCTTAAGCTGATTCCCCCCATATCCCCACATTTGCACCATTTGGGGGCTGGGCAAATTCAGGGTATATGTTTACCAAGTTGATATATAGTTCTGTCCTTATTCAATGGATACAGAGAGTTCTGTAGCACCTGAAAGATTACTAATTTATTGAAGGAATGTGAAATCACTGATTCAAAGGCTACAATCCTATACACACTTAAGAGTAAATAGGATTGCACTGTAAGTCCCATTGAACCCGGAAGGATTACTGCTGAATAAACATGCTTAGGATTGTGCTGTAGGTTATCTTAGACCAGACACTATCAGCCCGTCCTCCATCCACAATAGGATGATAATAATACTTGTCTATTTTATTAGTATTGCTGTGCTGTTTACTGAGCAAATGTATGAGAACCATGTTGAATGTACAGAAATCTCTATATTATTAAGTAGCTGCCGTTAGAAGCACTATGAGACGGCAAGGTTTTAAATAATTATAACTAACTAACTAAATAACTAACTAACTAACACAAATTCAAGAAAACAAATGCAAAGTGCAAGTATTTCATGGTGACTTTTTTTTTGAGTCTTCTAGATTGTGAATACATTCCCATTCAGTTATTGCTTGATTAAGACTGTTATCATGGATCCTCTGTCATGGACTGTCCCTTTTTTATGAGATTAGTTTACTGTCTGACAAAGGGAGCAAGGCTAGAACATGATAAGAATGATCCATAATGTTTGGAGGGGTTGGGGACTTCGAGAAGAGTCTCGTAACAAGCAGTCAAGTGGCAGTTGCAGGCTGTCAGGTGGAGAATGAAGTGCTACCACACAAGATGATATTGCAAATTGCACTTAAGTTACCATATAGTGCCAGCTCTAGTCACTGTTTTCCTCAATAGAGCAGGTGTTTCAATACTGCATAGTGATATATGTTTATGCAGTATACCTAGCAGGTACCTTCGGGCATCTCTACACCAGCCTAAAATCCTGCATTTAAAATGGGGCGTTCTGCTTCTGTTTTAAATGCAGGATCACAACAACTCCCTTTCCATATGCTTCCCTTTCCCCCTCCTTCTCCCCGTATCTGAGTCTTCCATATCTTTTATTGATCTCGCTCCTCTTCCTGTCGCTTTTCCTCTTTTCATGGAGGGAACTCAAGTGGAACACAATGGAGTAATTTGATAGCTCATTATCTGCGATCTATTTAAAAATGGAACACAGGGCATTTAGTGCAGGAGATGCCTTGGAGGTTCATGGCATCATATAAAGAGCCCACAAACTTCCGTGAAGGAGCAAACTCAAGCGCAGGATAAAAGCCCGGAGTGAAGAAAGCCGGAGGGAGAAATCCTACCAGGATATTCTGCCACGTCCAAATTCACAGACTCGACAGAAATATAATGGCCCCTTTTGTGGGCTTTCCTTCACCTTTTGCCATAATTTCTCCTTCCATTAGGTAAAAGTGTCACTTAACCCACTCTCTAAATGATACAGCACCTACTCAGGACTGTTGAAAACATTTAGCTCATTTTTGATAACTATTTCTCAGCTGTTTATAATTCTTTCTACTTTCCACTCACCACTTCCACAGTGAACTGAACACCTAGATGACCACTGGCAATTGCAACACTGGACATACTACCACCACAACTTAAGATGGAATGGGAGAAATTATGGAGGAACTGTATATATTGCTCAATTTTCAATTACTTGTTTTAACAAAAACAGAGCTCTCTCTGCAATCTACAAAACATGGTTTAACTCATGTTCAACATTAAAAAACCAAAACCAAAACCAGTTCAGCTTCCTGTAATCTTTTTGACATCTACATCTGACTGTTGAAGCTCCATCTGTTACTCAGTCATGTAAGCAATATCAAGTTTACCAAATACAGAATCATAGAATCATAGAACGGTAGGGTTGGAAGGGGCTTGTAAGACCAACCCCCTGCTCAACGCAGGAATCCAAGTCAGATCATCCCTGACAGATGGCTGTGCGGCCTCATTTTGAATGCCTCCAGTGTGGGAGAGCCCACCACCTCCCTAGGTCATTGGTTCCATTGTCATATTGCTCTAACAGTCAGGAAGCTTTTCCTGATGTTCAGCCAGAAACTGTCTTCCTGTGACTTGAGCCCATTATTCCATGTCCTGCACTCTGGGATGATCGAGAAGAGATCCTGGCCTTCCTCTCTGTGACAACCTTTCTAGTACTTGAAGAGCGCTATCCTATCTCCCCTCAGTCTTCTCTTCTCAAGGCTAAACATGCCCAGTTCTTTCAGTTTCTCTACATAGGGCTTTGTTTCCAGTCCCCTGATCATCTTTGTTGCCCTCCTCTGAACCCTCTCCAGCTTGTCTGCATCCTGTTCTTTTTCAACAAGTTATATCCTTCAATTGCTGTATTCCAGTCATGAGAGTCATCCCACCAAGTCTCAGTTACACCTATCAAGTTATAATTTCCTTCCTGTATTAAGAGTTCAAATTTGTTCTGTTTGTTTCCATACTCTGGGTATTAGTAGCCATTGAAGATCATGTGCTTCATAGTCTGGCTTTCTTCCTACATGTTTGTGAAGACTATTATTGGGCGCTATTAGAGCTGTTCTCTCTGTTGCAGTGCATGAACCTTCTTCCATTGTTACCCCCAACTTTATGTCTCCCTTCCCCGTAGCATTCAGTTTAAAGCCCTCCTGATAAAGTTCTTCATGCTGTGGCCAAACACATTCTTCCCAGCCTTTATGAGGTGCAACCTGTCCCTTGCCAACAGTCCATCTTCCAGGAAGTATAGCCCATGGTCCCAGAATCTAAATCTCTCTCGTCGGCATCACCTTCATAGCCAGTCATTCACCCGGAGTATATTTCTTTCCCTTTCTAGCCCTCTTCTAACTACCGGAAGGATGGATGAGCCCCAAAGTTCTTGAGTTTCCTTCCCAAAGCTTCAAAGTCTGATGTGATTTCTTTGTAGCTCTACTTGGCAGTATCATTTGTTCCCACGTGGATGAGAAGAAAGGGATACCTGTCAGTGGGCTTTATGAGTGCAGGCAACCCTTCAGTCACATCTCTAAGCCATCCTCTAGGGAGACAGCATACCTGGCGAGTCCACAGGTCTTTACGACATACTTGGGTTTCAATCCCACGCAGCAAGGAGTCTCCCACTACTACTACTTTCCTTGTTGTTGTAGGCTTGGGTTTCACTGCCTCTGCTTGACTGACCTTCAGCCTCTTGCTCACTCTCATGCAGGTTCCCCTGTAATTCTTCCTCTGCAGGCCATCCTCAGTCTCATCTTCAAGTACCTGGAAATGGTTCCATAGCTCCACTGCGTCCACTGGGGGAGAGTGCCTTCTAGTTCTTCTGCTCCTAACTGTCACCCTTTTCCAAGAAGTATCCTCTACTGCATTTTTCATCACCTCAGCATTTCCCTCTTCTGCCTCAGCTTGCTGTTACTCTTCAAGCTTCTGTTCTTCACTTTGCTGCTGTAGTTCCACTGTTCTGTCCAAGAACTCTTTGTGTTCTCTTATTCCCCAGAGGGTTGACACTCGCCTCTCCAGTCCTCTTACTTTTTCTTCCAGCGTCGTGATCAACCTGCCACGTTGTTCTCCGGCAAGAAAACAAACATGGCACACACCTTGCAGGTCACCACCACTGGAGAGTCTTGTCCTTCCATAGTCTCTTTTCCCTTTTTGTGTCTAGCTTTCTCATTGTTCTAGAGTAGCCTTGTGCTTGGTCCTCTACTCACTGGAGGTCTAGGGATGGCGGAGAATTCCGCCACGGATTTCAGTGAGGCCAAATGCACTGGCATTCGGCCTCCCGAAACCCGTGGCGGAACGGCCTCCCACCTCCTGCCACCCTGCGGAATCCCCCCGGAACGAAACTTACCTGGGGCTCCGGCGGCGGCTCTGGCGGTGGCGGCTGGTTTTTTGGCCGGCTGCTGCAGCCGCCATTTGCGTCCTGCCAAGCTGCCGTGATAGGCTACGTAAGTATTTACGTAGCCTATCACGGCAAAGAGCAGGGATGCAAACGGCAGCCGCTATGCCATTTGCACCACTGCTCTTTCCAGGATAGGTTATGTAAGTATTTACGTAGCCTATCATGGTAAAGGCAGCCATGCAAATGGCGGCCACTATGCCATTTGCGTGGCTTAGGGATGGGGGAGAATTTCTCCCCGAAACTTCGGGGGGCCGAGTGCCAACGTATTCGGCCCCCCGAAGTAGTTTCGGGGAGAAATTCTCCGCACCACCCCGCCCCCCGCACCACCCCGGGATGGGACTTACCTTTCCCGAATGTCCCTACTGGCGGCAAGTCCCGGCGGCGGTTCGGAAGGTCTTTGTCAGGGGCGGCAGCCGGTCTTTTGATCGGCTGCTGCCGCCGCCATTCCAAGAAAAGTAAAAAAAAAACACACGCCCCCGTGATAGGCTACGTGACGATTAACGTAGCCTATCACGGCTAGATTTGCAAAGTCAGCCGTGATAGGCTACGTAAATCGTCACGTAGCCTATCACGGGTGACTTAAAAAAAAAAAAAGCACGTACGGCTAATAGCGGCCCCCATAGGGAGCCGCCATTCGCATTCCTTATTTGGTCGCTGTAGTCTACGTAAAGATTATGTAGACTACAGCGACCAAATAAGGAACGCAAATGGCGGCTCCCTATGGGGGCCGCCATTAGCCGTAAGCGCTTTTTTTTTTTTTTAAAGTCACCCGTGATAGGCTACGTGACGATTAACGTAGCCTATCACGGCTGACTTTGCAGATCTAGCCGTGATAGGCTACGTAAATCATCACGTAGCCTATCACGGGGGCGTGTTTTTTTTTAACTTTTTATTTCGCAGCCAGGCGAGGCGAGGCGCCCCCTCCCCGGCCTGAATTTCGGCCGGGCGAGGCGGGAAGTCTCCCCCCAGGCCTGAATTTCGGCCGGGCGAGGAGGGAAGCCTCCCCCCCCGTCCTGAACTTCGGGGGGAGCCGCGAAGCGCCTCCCCCCCACCATGAAGCAAGCTGCGAGACCAGGTAAGTGACTTTCGTGCACCCCTAGCGTGGCTGCCTTTACCGTGATAGGCTACGTAAATACTTAAGTAGCCTATCACAGCAGTCTGGCTGGATGCAAATCGCGGCTGCTACGGTGGCCACCATTTGCGTCCGCAACAGCCTGGCCGCGGCCGGAACTCCGGCTTTGGACGGCCCTGGCAGGCAGCACTGTGGAGCCGCCGCAGAGCAGAGCCGGCCAGGGAGGATTTCGGGGGGAGGTGTGGAGTGCCTCCCTCCGCACCACGAATCACACCTGCGAAAAGGTAAGTGACTTTCATACATCCCTATTAAAAACAGAGTCCCACTCTTTGCCTTTGTCTCCTCTTCCACTGCAACTCCCCTGACCAACTCCTGTTTGCTCTCCCTGTTCACTCACTCTGATTGCTCGCTCTCTGGGAGCTTGCTTGCTTCTATAGTCCCAAGACCAGCTGGAGCGGCTTCCTCTGCTCTACTCAGCTAGGAGGCGGGGAACAGCTTTGGTTACTTTCCAAGTAATTGCCATCCTAATCATTGTACTAAAATTACTGCAAAAAAGGTATGTTTCAAATCTTAGGTTAGCATACCTTTGCAGATATTTGATGACAAGTTCTTTTGCTACAGTCTACTGTAAGTTCAACACAGGCAAAACTGAACTCACAACTTGTGTGAAAATGATGACTCAATGTCTCTTGACTATGAATGACATTTTCTCTCATGCAATTAAACTGTGTTTCATTTATATCAAGGTTGCAAGTTGTTGATGTGGGTGATGACAGGAAAGATGCTAACAAGTTGTGCTCTGCTTCTCTCATGCCCTTGGTCAGCCAAAATGGATGCCAGGGGCACAGTTGTTATATTCTGTGTAAGTCTAAGACACCTTTTCCATTAAGTTAAAGTGGTGTGAGACTAGGAAACTGTGTTAAAATTAGATACTGTACTATGAGTCTGAATCTTATATTCCTCTATAATCAAAACATGGACCATGGACAAAAATGGACAAAATGGCTGCCAGAGGCACAGTTGTTATATTCTGTGTAAGTCTAAGACACCTTTTCCATTAAGTCAAAGTGGTGTGAGACTAGGAAACTGTGTTAAAGTTAGATACTGTACTAGGAATCTGAATCTTATATTCCTCTATAATCAAAACATGGACCATGGACAAACACAGGTTCACAACTTCCTGTCAAAGGACACAAAAGTGTGAGCAATTATACACAGTCCTATACATGTCTATCGAAATGTAAGTCCCACTGAGTTCAGTGGGCTTCCTCTTGAGTGGATATAGGGTTGCAGTATTAGTAAGTAGCCTAAGCATTTTACTTTAGTTGCTAACTTTCAAAATGAGAGGGACTTGAAGAATTATCGTTTAAATACTATGGCTCATTCCTACAACAACTCTGACTTGTCAAAGGAAAACCTATAAGCCATCAAAGTGCAGCCTAGGCTGTCAAAGAAAAGCTTTGCATAACTTGCATTGGAAATATATCCATCTCAGTCCAGAGAATTATGCTCTAATGCAGAAGAATGTTCATGGAGACCTGAAACCCCCATTGAGATGAATGGGGAAGCCGTCGCTGGTGGCAACAATTCATGTGCAGGCATATGGCTGGATTAGAGTAATTGCATAACAGATGAGTAGCTGCCTCCCACACTGTTCCAAATGCAAACCATCTTTCAAAATAGCTGCACAGATGTGCTAGTGTGCAGTAGATTATAGTAGTCTGAGATTTACTTAGTATCTTGGGAAGAAAGGGGCTACCCACCTACTCTTATAATGCTGGCCTTCAGTTCCCATGCAGAGCTTTGATGCCCATTAACTTTCTCCACTGTGGAGCGCTCTTTACTTGATTGCTGCTGTTGCCATTTTAAAGCCACTATTATATTGTTGTTGTTAACATTTCTATACTGCCTCATAGCCAAAGCCTGCTCCAGTTGGACTCCCCACCCCGCAGGGCTAACTGACATTCATGGCCCTGTGGGGATGAAGAAGGAGTGAGGCCTGCTCAGGGCCTGCTCCAGGTGGCCTTCCCCTCCTTTGGGAGATGAGACAGGGGAGCAGGGCCATCCCATCAACCCTGCTGACAGTCTACGTAATCTTTTTTCCTCTTCCCTCCCCATCACCTTTTCCTTGTGTGTCATGTCTTTTTTAGGTTGTAAGCCTGAGGGCAGGGGCTGTCTTCTTTGTTCATTTATTGTAAGCTGCTCCAGGAGCCTTTTTTTGGCTGAGAAGAGGGATAAAAATACTATAGATGAATAAAATAATGCTCTATGGGCAGTTTACAGAAGTTAAAACATTAAATTACAATATTAAAAGTTTAAAAGTTATTTAGATAAAAGCACACAGAAAATATACACAAACAACACAGAACTAAAAACAACTTTGAACTGTCAGTCATAACTAAAAACACATCCAGGACCAACTAAAACTTATCATGTGCTGCCAAATGCCTGTGAAAAGAGATAGGTCTTAACCTGGTGCCGAAAATATAATAATGTTGGCACCAGGTGGACCTCATCAGGGAGCTCATTCCACAAATGGGCGCCACCACTGAGAAGGCCCTCTCCCTCGTTGCTGCCTTCTGAGCTTCCCTTGGAGGAGGCACTCGGAGGAGGACCTTAGATGCTGAATGTAGTGTACGAGTAGGTTCATTTCAGCCCTCTAAGGCTGCTTCTCAGTTTACATTTTGTACTTGGATGAGAAATATCCACACTTCATGAAAGCCGAGAGGTGCAAATGTCAGACCATACAATTTGTGGCCCACCTGGTTGAGTACAGCTGACAAACCATGTATTCTGGTTTGACAATCCCTTGTCTATGCAGATCCAGGTAGTCAGCAAAAAGCAGGAGGTTTCGTCAAGCTTCTGGTAGGCCACCATACAAGGCTGGTGAATTGCATTTGGCTTCATGGATCACAGGTCAGGCATGCAAGTCATGGATCTTAAGATCTGCTGGGCAGGCTCTCCTCAAAGAACCTTCCACACACTGTGTGTTACCAAGGAAAAGAGCCTTCTCTGTTATGCTATGGTACCCATTTGTGGAATTCTCTCCCCAAAGAGGTGTGGCAACTTTGCTGTCTTTTTGGCACCAGGCTAATTTTTTGTTTGTTTGCCTTAGGCATTTTAGCTGGTTATTTATCCTTTCATATTTTGCTGCCTTTTAAATGGACCATATTCTGTTTTGTTTGTATTGCATTTTAGAATTATATGACTATTTTTGAGACCTGTTTTGCACACAGCCCTGATATCTTTGAATGAAGGGTGGTGTTAAATAATAGTAATAGTAATAATAATAAGCAGTAGTTGTCATCCTCACGGGTCTGACATACATCTATTTACATACATTTAACTGGCAAAACACATGATCCATTCCCAGTAACTGCTTAAATAGTGTTTCCTCCAACATGCCATTCTAAACTGATTCAAGGCGTATATGTTTTAGACTTGAGAGTTAGCGCCTGAGTAACAAAAAGAGAAGTAAATTGAGAAGCAGTCTCCAAAATACTGCATATGCATATTCATGATATGGAGTAGCATGCTTTCAAGAATCAGCAAGGGAATGGTAGAGAGAGAACTAAATTCCCAAACCAGTTTTGGAAGCAGGTTTAAGACCTCATGTATAATACTCAAATGAGCTAAATTTTAGTTAATTCAAGTCTTACCTGAATCAAAATGCATGGCTAACCTGAACAGCACTATGATACTCTGGTAGACTGTAAAATATGCAGCATATTTGTTAACAGAAATATTTGTAATTAAATATAATTTTTGTCATGTCAAATCTATTTCATCCTTTAGAATGACAAAATTATGACACAGAATGTTTAAGAGAAGTTTTTAAGTTAACAGATAGCTTGCATGTTTTTGCAGACTACTATCATGATACATTCATTGATTGATAAAACACTGACTCTGAGTATGTCAAGAAAACTATTTTCAGTTTACAAATAGATGAGACACAGCTAATAAGAGCCTCCTGCAAGGCTGCAAGGTTAAAGGCTAGTCCCTCAATCTCGGAAAGCATCTGATACTAGAGAGATTCCCCCCCAACACCCCCCCCCCCCATAAAACATGTAATTAATAAATATTCAGGGAGATTTCAGGATCATTTCATG
Source organism: Heloderma suspectum (assembly GCF_057233095.1). Taxonomy (NCBI): domain Eukaryota; kingdom Metazoa; phylum Chordata; class Lepidosauria; order Squamata; family Helodermatidae; genus Heloderma; species Heloderma suspectum. The sequence continues at coordinate 107,655,364 of NC_139464.1, forward strand.
TGTGAGACGCACAAGACCTAGGCTTAAGTCTGGGCAACCATACAGAAGAATAAGTATAATATCTGTAGTGCATTTTATAAATCCATAAAGGCGAACCAGATGATAGCACGAGGGGCAACTGCTGCCTAGAGCTGTTTGCTCCCTGCAAGTGGAGTGAAAAAGCACATACTAATTAACCATGAAAGATAATAGCCGGTGAATACAAGCTATTTTGTATCTTCAAAATAATTCTCTGCACATGCAGCCTGAAGTGGGGCTGTGGCATCAGGATTCATCCCTCCATCCTCTTCTTCTTCAGCTAGAATAAGAAACAACTAGGACTACTTTGGCTGTCTTCACTAATCTCTGCCTCTTACCAACTCCAGCAAAAAGTGTCAGGAAGAGGCTGCCAGGAGATTCATCAACCATTTGTTCTTTCAGTTTCACAGATACTTCTTTTCCTCTAAACCTGCTTGTCTGTTTCCACTTCAGATCTTGTGCCACCTGCCTGATCCTGATGTACAAGCCTATTTTGTCTTATGTTTGCCTCCAACCCAATCACTTCAAGTTGAATCTGCTCCTGTTCAGCCTTTCCATCAGTAAAAGATACGACCCAAAAGATACGACCCAGACCCAGTAAAAGATATGACCCAGAAAGCATTCATCACTTTCCATGCACTTAAAATGTATTGTGCCAGGAAAGACTGACACTTAAATGAATGTCTGGATCACGGGCTTCATAAGAGGAAGCATCCTCTAGTGAATGGGTTAAACTGCTGCTGTCAGCTTGAGCATAATTAGCACAGCTGATATGCAAAGAATTGCTCTGTCAGGAAATGTCACTGTCATTAAGCACTGTTCCCCAGTTTGCATTCAGTTTTCTGTTTGGCTCAGGCAATTTTAATAATAGGTCACAATTCACATATAAAATTTTAACCAACTTATATAAAGATTTCCCCATCCCCAACTTAGATGACACTTGTCAGTATAGTCTAATGCATTGAATAATATATATATATATATATATATATATATATGTGTGTGTGTGTGTGTGTGTGTATATCTATATATCTATATATCTATATATCTATATCTATATACACACACACACACACACACACTAAATATTACTTAATTCTTCTCACCTGTCTTTTGTTAGTTCTCTAAAAACAATTCAAGGTTAACTGCGAACTTTTAAAATTGCTGTTTTACAATGAGAGCCTTGAGGGAGGACAGTTGACCTGGTTTGCATGTAATTTGTTGTGTTTTTAGGGCTGGGTAGCCTGCCTGATAGGCGGGAGTGAGGGGGCATGTGTCCACCTGATGGAAGCAGTGGGGGGAGTGTTGGGGGCCAGAACATACTGAGGCTTGGAGGCAGGCGCTGGCGGAGCACTAGGGGCAGGCCATGCCAGGTAAGGGGAACAGGGGAGAGATGTGTAGTATCTGTCCCCTGCTCCAGGCCTGTCCAGAGCCATAGGATGGCTGGGGGAGGCATGACCCCATCTTCTGGCCTTCGTCTGCTGCTCTGCAATGCCAGGTCTGTTACCCAGAAAACCTCCCTCATCCATGACATGATCCTGGATGAGGGTGCAGACCTGGCATGTATTACGGAGACCTGGCTGGCCGAGGCTGCTGCTCCAACCCTTGCAGCCATGTGTCCAGATTTTTGTATGCACAGCAGCCGAGGGCTGGGGATCGGGGAGGGCGAGTGGCTGTTATCTTCCGAGAGTCCTTGGTCTTCACCAGACCCCCTCTCCAGGAGACCAAGGTTGCTGAGTGCATGTACTGGAGGTTGGGCCCGAAGGGCAGTCTGGGGATTCTGCTCGTGTACCGTCCACCCCGCTGCACGACTGACTCCCTGGCCAAGGTGCTTGAGGTGGTCTCTGATGTGCGTGTACAGTCCCCTAACGTATTGGTGTTGGGGGACTTCAACGTACATTTGGAGGCCATCCTCACAGGAGCACCTCGGGACTTCATGGAGACCATGGCCTCCTGGGAGCTGCACCATATTCTAACTGGGCCCACCCATGTAGCCGGTCATGCACTAGACCTTGTGTTTGTTTCTGGAGAAGCGGGGAGTGATGTGGAAGTCGGGGGTATATCCACCACCCCCTTGTCATGGTCAGATCACTATCTGGTGACGTTGGACTTCTCGGTTCCACAACCCCTCCGCAGGGGTGGAGGACCCATTAAAATGGTCCGCCCCAGGCGTCTTATGGATCCAAATGGATTCCTGAACGCACTTGGGGATTCTCTGGGGCACGCCAACGGCCACTCGGTCAAGACCCTGGTGGGTGGAATGCCGCAATCACTGGGGCATTAGATCAGGTGGCTCCGAAACGCCCTCTCCCCCTGAACAGGGCTCGGACTGCACCATGGTTCAATCCGCGGTTACGAGCTCTGAAACAGGAGGTGAGACGGCTAGAGCGCCAGTGGCAGAAGTCTCACTCCAAAGACGATCAGACACGGGCTAGAGCTGTATCTTCAGCCTATCACGTGGTGGTGAAGGCAGCAAAAAAGGAATATTATGCTGCCTCTGTCGCGTCTGCAGAGTGCTGTCCCAGGAGGCTGTTCCAAGTGGTCCGGAGCCTGGTCGGTCCTGTGGCTCCTGAACCACTGGAGCATTCTAAGGCGCCTTGGCAAGGCACTTTGCAGATAAAATTGATGAGATTAGGTGTGTTACTCTGCACGCTGTGGATACAGTTAGTGAGCAAGAGGCGGCCTGTGGCAAACCGGTTTTGTGGGATTGGTTCCAGCTTCTTCCTCCTGATGAAGTGGACAAGGTGCTTTCATCTGTAAGGCCAGCCACCTGCTTACTTGATCCTTGCCCATCGTGGCTCATTATGGGCTGCAGAGAGAGGTTGGGTGAGGGGATCAGGGCGGTGGTGAACGCCTCCCTTGAGGAGGGAGCGATGCCATCAGCCTTCAAGGAGGCAGTGATAAGACCGCTCTTAAAGAAGTCCTCCTTGGATTCTCAAGTTTTGAACAACTTTCGCCCAGTCTCAAATCTGCCATTTTGGGGCAAGGTGATTGAGCGGGTGGTGGCGATGCAGTTGAAGGCACACTTGGAAGAAACTGATTATCTAGACCCATTTCAGTCGGGCTTCAGGCTTGGGCATGGGACAGAAACGGCCTTGGTCGCCTTGGTAGATGATATGAGGAGGGCTCTGGATAGGGGTGAATGCTCCTTCCTTGTTCTCCTCGACCTCTCAGCGGCTTTTGATACCGTTGACCACGGTATCCTCCTGGACCGCCTGGAGGGGTTGGGCATTGGAGACACCGTATTGCGGTGGTTCCGGTCCTTCCTCTCCGGCAGGTACCAGAGGGTAGCACTGGGAGAGGAGGTTTCGGACCCGTGGGGTGCCACAGGGTTCCATCCTCTCCCCGATGCTATTTAATATCTATGTGAAGCCGCTGGGGGCTATCATCAGGAGGTTTGGGGTGCAGTGTCATCAATATGTGGATGACACGCAGCTCTACCTCTCATTCAAATCTTCACCAAGGTTGGCCGTAGAATCCCTGTCCAAATGTCTGGAGACGGTGAGTGGCTGGATGGGGAGGAATAAGCCGAACCCTGACAAGACCGAGGTACTTTTGGTGGGAGACAAGAGGAGGTTGGGGGATGTTGACCTGGTGTTAAATGGGGTACGGCTACCCTTGAAAGACCAGGTCTGCAGCCTGGGGGTCATTTTGGACTCCCAGCTGTCCATGGAGGCTCAGGTGTCAGCTGTGAGCTGGACAGCGCTGTATCAACTCCATCTGATACGGCAGCTGCGCCCCTTCCTTCCCGACCATCTGCTCCCATCAGTAGTACATGCCCTGGTCTCCTCTTGTTTAGACTACTGTAATGTGCTCTACGTGGGGTTACCCTTGAAGACGGTTCGGAAGCTGCAGCTGGTACAGAACGCGGCGGCTCGCCTGATTAAAGGCAGCTGCCGGCGAGATCACATCACTCCAGTGCTGAAGGAGTTGCACTGGTTACCAGTTGTTTTCCGGGCCAAATTCAAGGTGTTGGCTTTGACCTTTAAAACCCTATATGGTTCCGGCCCAGCCTATCTTAAGGAGCGCCTCCAGCAGCACCAGACAGGCCGCTTAACAAGATCAGCCTCATATGGCCTTCTCTCTGTCCCATCAGCCAGGACAGCTAGACTGGTGGGGACGAGGGAGAGGGCCTTTTCTGTGGTGGCCCCCACTCTGTAGAACTCCCTCCCTAGGGAACTCTGCCATGCCCCCTCTTTAATGAGCTTCTGTCGTATATTAAAAACGTGGTTGTTCAGGCAGGCATTTGGGGTGGGTTAGGGTATTTTAAAAAATGTTTTTATTGTAGAATTTTATTGTTTTAAACTGTTTTATTGTGTGTTGTACATCGCCCAGAGTGGCTGGGTGACTAGCCAGATGGGCGATTAATAAATTTAATAATAATAATAATAATAATAATAATAATGACAACCCAGAGTATGGGTTGAGTATGGATTGTTGACTCTTGGGTTGTTGTTACTTGCGAACCTGGAACTATGGGTTAACTATGGGTTATTAACCATCAACAAACCAGGAAGAGAACCCATGTTCTCTAGGTTGTTTTAACTATGGGTTGTCATTGTGTGCAAACCCAGCACCATGGGTTGTTCCTGCGTTGTTTCACCAGGCTACAGAGGTGGTGGGCAAGAGTGGTAAAATAAACCCCAGCCGTTTTACAGGCCAGTACTACAGCATCACAAATGCATTTGGAATACTTGGAGGAAGTGGGCAAAGGAAGAGGAAATGAAACAACCCAGGAATTGAAAAAACAACCTGCCTCTGGCAGACAGTCATGGGAAAACTTTGGGTAAACTCTGGGTGAGGCAACAACCGATTCTGTGGATTGTTGTTACGTGCAAACCAGGTCAATGGGTTGGTCCAAAGCAATGTTTCCCAAATTTCCAGTTGTGGAAGCACACTTGTTTCTAATTAAAAAGGAAGCAGCTCATTACTCTTTCAGAAGAAAACACGTTTTGCTTGGAGTCCATAGGAGTAGAGCAAACGAAAATAGTTTGGTGTTAGAGCACATACTTGGCATGCAGAAAGTCCAAGGTCCAACACTGGCAGATGCAGTTTAAAAAAGAAACAAGAAGGATCAGGTAGCAGGTGGGGGGAAAGACCTCTGCCTGAGTTCCTGGAGACCTGCCACCAGATGTACCAATGGTCTGACCTGTTTTAAGACTGCATCCTATATTCCTAGGGATGGACAAATCTGTCTGTTTCACTTTCTATAATGTTGCATTTTTTTCAAGTACAAGTTCATTATGTGTTGTTCTTGCATGAATTTGTAATTTTTTTAAAAGTCCGTATTAAAACTTGTTTGCATTGTCATGCACATTTTCCGTTGTCTGAAAATTCATACACATTTTTAAGTTTCCATAATATGCAAGCACTTTCCCTTGATACATATCTTTTTGTTCACTATTTTCACTAGTGTATGCATTTTTGTACACCATTTTCACTAATGTGTGCATTTTTAAAGTTTTTCCTAACGTATGCATTTTTGTATGGACTTTTCACTAATGTGCACATTTTTGTACACAGTGGTCTCTAATATGCACATTTTTGTATGCAATTTTCCCTAAGGTACACATTCCTGTATGCAGTTTTTGATTAAAAAACGCATTGCTAAATTGAAAAATTCAGAAAAGTGTGAAAAAAACTGAATTGCGTTCTGGTTCATGCATTAATTCAGGAAGTGCAAATTAGGTTGGTTCATAAATGTGAACCAAATGAATTGCATTCTATCTCTAAATGTTCCTAAGAAATTTCCAGGGCTTTGGGGCAGAGGTCCGTGGTCTCACTCAGCAGAATAGCAGGAGGGCCCAAACTGCAGCAGGGCTGGCATACCGTATTTTGAAGTAAGTGAAGTTATAGACTTTACCATCAGCTAAAGAGAGAGCTCCTGTGAAGGTATCCCGCCGGGACCGGCCCCAACCTCCCTGCGAGGTACGACCGTTCAGGACCTAATCCCAGGATCCCCTTCCAAAAATAGGACTGGCCAAACCTGGCCTTTCAGTCCCTCAAAATACCCATGAGTCAGTGTCAGGGTGGACACTGAGCCCATAGAATCCCAGAGTAGTTCTGATTCTGAGGAAGAGGAGCCGCTCCTGGGAGAGGAGCGCGCTCCTCTTTCCCAGGGCCAACAGCTGACAGAGATTCCTCCCACTGGCATTCCTAGCATAGATAGTAGTCCCGGGAGTGACAGAGTGCGGGTAGAAGACTTGCTGGACGCGCGACACCAACGCAGAGAGCGGCGCCAAATGGAGGGTGCGGAAAGGAGGCATAATGCCCGGTTGGCACACAAATAACGGTTGCACCCAGAGGATCCAAGGGAAAAGGGGAGGGACTCTCCCTAGCCCATAAGTTCAGGGTCTGCCAGTGATTCTCTTTCAAACGGGGACCAACTGTTCCAGCTTCGGGCATAGGTACTCGGCTGCTCATATCTAGTTGCTAACAGTAGAGTTGTTAAGTTGTAAAAAAGGAATAAAGCTTTGAAAAGAATCCCTTTGTCTGTGTCTGGACTTGGCTACTGGATTAGACTCAGAGAGGCCTCTAAGGAGCCCTTGACAGTCAGCCTCTTAAGCCAAGAGGCACTGAAATTAGCAGTGAGGTTATGCAGAGAGATATCACCAACTAAAGGTTGGATGAAGATCTATTAAGATCAAATAAAGGGGTAGAGCGAAAGGGAAGAATGGAAGTTACACAACAGGGTACAAAGCCAAATTACTTAACCATATACAGAGAGCTTCATGAACACACACCCAAGCAAAATAATAAAGCTACCTGTCCTATCCTTACATACCTAAGTATGGATCTCCCTGGATAGCAACCAGCAGTCTGCAGGTCCAGGACCACCAGGAGGAAGGGGGACCCCATGCTTCAACCTCAGCCCACTTTTAAAGCCCAGCCCTGGCAACCCAGGGCAGCTTTTCCTTCAGCCAATCACTGGCCCAGCCCCTGGGTGGGCCACCCTGGCCTCCAAAGGCTAGAATTCCCCACCAACTCCAGCTGCTGAAACTTCCCAATTAGCAGGGGCTCTCTCCAGCCTTGGGTGAAGGGCCAAGGAGCCTCTAGGTAACACACATTCCCAGGTTGTTACATCAGACATGACTGCCTGACCTAATCTTATGGTGGAAAACAGGCCGTCATTCTTGACAGCTCCCATAAAACCATTAAAGCGATACATTTATGAGCGATACATTTATGTTGAAGAATCTGTTATTCATTGCTTGATAATTGTGCTTCTCCGAACCTTGCATATTTTTGCATTAAAAGGGGATGGTTGACAGTACATAATAAACATCAATCTCAAATGGCAGCAGCAATGTTCACAGGAACAAATTATATTTTCTCCCAGCTAGTGTCAAAGACTATGGTATCTTTTGGGACATGGGAACATTGTATATGAAAATAAGTATTTCTCTACCCTGTGGTGGGAACTCAAAAAACAGGAAAGGCTGATCTATAAACAGACCTGCTAACTTGCAAAAGCCTTATGACATTAATGTCTCTGCAGCATATTGAAATTGTGAAGTGTGACAGAAGAAGTGCTAAACATTATGCAAACAGCAACCTATTCCAGTCAAATGTCCTCACCCGCATGGGAGAAGTGCAAGTTTGTTCATGTGGATATATCAATAACACCATGAAGGAAAACTAACCAAAAGCTTCAATTAAAAAAGAGAGAGCCATTTCCCATAGTTTCTGTGTTACTTGTTCATGTTAACTGTGATGCCCATTACCCATGGGAGATGGAATAATAGCTTTGCAAATGTATTGCATTCTTAAGGATAGGTTTTATTTACAAACCTACATATCCATATGAACTACAAATCTCTGCACCTACCATGGGGATGCATAGCGCTGTCGGGTAAGTGCCAAGGCTCACACCCCAGTAAGGGAGTCATTGCCGGGCCCTGCTGGCCTTGCTGACTTTTTTCTTTGCTGTTGTTGCTGTTCATCTGCCATCTCCAAGCAAGTGAGCAAGAGAAAAGTCCCAAGGAGAAGGAGCGGAATGTCCTGTATGCTTTGCCGTCTTTCTCTGGGACGTGGTGATTATGCTCAGAGCGCATGGCCAGTGGAAGCATTTATACAGACTGCTTTGTGGAAGCCACATAAATCTCATCTGAGAAGGCAGCCTTCCCCAACCTGGTGCTCTCCAGATATGTTGGACTGCAACTCCCATCATTTCCAGCCAGCATGGTTAAAGTATATGGGCTGTAAGTAAGAGCTATATGGATAAGCTCTGAGGAAGATAGTCAGCCAACTCGGTTTTTCTCTTTCCATTTATGCAAAATAAAATTGCGCTGTTCAACCAGCATATTTTCAGCTCCCATTCCAAATGTGTCATACGGGCTGGCACTGTATGCTAATTCCCTGCCTGTAGATGGAATCCAGCAGATCAATTCCATACAAGAGCCAACAACCTCTCTTGCAGAGGACAAAAATAAAAGTACACTTGCCTTGAATTCATACATGCAGCCCCGCCTGGGACCAGAATACAGATGAGAAGTAAATGGAACACTTGCATCAACAGGCTGCCCAAAGCAATTTTCCTGCCTGCCCCCTCCCCTCAGGACATATTTCACTCCACCTTTACCATGTGAATAACATGATTTCCATAGTAATGAAAAATGACAGGAGCTAAGTAATTAGGAAGGCTCTAGCCTAGTGCACATTTTTAAAAATGGTAAACTACAGTTCTGGAATAAATGAGTCAGTCCCCTTCCTAATTTTCTTCTTAATTAGAAAGCTGAATTAATTCACTTCTTAATAATTTCAGTATATACCTTCCATGGATAAGTAATTGGAAAGAAAAATACATTATATAATAACTTTTTAGAGCATGGCTGCCCAGCAACAACTCCATTCTATTTGGTTATCATCACCATCATCTATTAAGCACTGATATGAAACTATGTTGCAAGAAAGAGCCTGCATTTTTCAGACGCTCCTACGTTGAAGGCATTTGTACTAAGCAACAGCCCAATAATGAAGGCACATTGTACCTATAAAAAGTAAGGATTGCTTCACCCATTTTTTCTTTCTCCACTGTGCATTACCTTCTGCCCAATGGTGAAAATGTCCAGGAACAGGTAGGTAGCTGACCAGTAAAATATTATGAAGGTCCATAGAAACATTATTGTAATTCCAGAAAACATGTAATCTACTTGTATTATTGTGTTTGGCAGGTAGCTAATGGGAGAGTTCCTTGTGGGATCTGGATTCTCTACAACCCTGGTGGATTCACCTGGCACAGCTCAAAAATTAGGCTCACTGGGTACATAATGGTGGGCAGACAAGTTGTATTGCCCCGGCTGTGGGCTTTTAAGGTTTGGAGGTGCCGAGTGATAAGCCAGATCCAGGCTTGTTTACAAGGAGACTTTATTGAGTACTTACAGCACACAGGCGTACCCAATGGTTGGATCACACAGCTTCTCTGAACCCAGAGCCAAAGGGTACAATGGGTCTTATACCATACATGTTAGCAGTGAGGAAGTATGGCAGCAGCAAGCGTTAATAATAATAATAATTAAATTTATTAATCGCCCATCTGGCTGGTCACCCAGCCACTCTGGGCGATGTACAACATACAATAAAACAGTTTAAAACAATAAAATTCTACAGTAAAAACATTTTCTAAAATACCCTAACCCACCCCAAATGCCTGCCTGAACAACCACGTTTTTAATGCACGACGAAAGCTCATTAAAGAGGGGGCATGGTGGAGTTCCCTAGGGAGGGAGATGAATTAGTGTTCATCTGCAACTTTCCCAGCATAGACTAACAGCCCGACGTCAGAGGGTAAACAATCAGAACTTTCCCAGCACAGACACCTGTAAACAGAGCCTCACTTCTCAGGAGCATCCTAGGCCTGATAAGATTCAGAGCTCGTTAACATGGAATGTGCTGAGGCGGCGATGTCAACCTTCGACTCATCTTACCAGCCAAGAGGCCCACTAGCAAGGGGATTTCACCAAAGTAGAAAGCATTATGGATCTCTAGGCCCCTCTAAAACTACAGGTGACTTGGTTACAGGCCTGGGGCCATTACACAAGTACACAGGTAACCTACTAAAAAGAACAGGTTCTACTGGAATCTCCAAACATCAGTCTGTGGTGAGAAGATGGTTGTATGAACTGACTTCAGGTTTACATTGCTTCTCTTTATCCCAACAACTGATTAGTTTCATACTTCTTAGAGTGAGCCCCACTTTGCTTCAGTACAGTAAACCAATATTCAGCCAAGTGACTGAAGGGTACAGTGAATTATGGTGTAGTCTCCCAAGTTTTCCAGGGATCTCTTATAAAACTCAGTTATGTAAAACACTAGAGTCATATACCTGTACATTTAAATGGCCTTTTAGGACACTCAGTAAAGATTACTTAGCCTTTTTCCAATGTCTTTTGTAGTTGCTGAAGTTCTTCATAGATCATGAATCAAAAGTTCTGTGTAAAAGTACTTTAAGGGAATTGCAAATGGTGCTTTTGTATTCTTAGTCCATCCATTGGATGCCCCCTGCCCAAGACTAGTTCTCTGCCACTAAGAAAGCCTACATAGGAAAGTGCTGTTCAGTGTTTTCCATTCTCCCTGCTCTGCAGTTATCTGGAGTTCAATGTCCCCAAACTATGCCAGGTTGTATAATTTTGAAGGTTGTCATTGCAACCATGAGAAACACACAATTGGGATAAACCAGTGCCTGAATGCTAAACCCATTTTCTTAGAGATAAATGCCACTGGTTTACAAGTTTTTCTATGGTTGGCTGCTTGGGTTAGGAAGGAGGTAGTTTTCGGTTTAAAATGCCTCTTGCCTGGATGGAAACATACAGGTGTTTGGTGTTTTCTTCTCCCCCCCACTTTTTTTCTCTCCTTGAAGAAAATTAACACTGCATTGCTAGGTCAGAGGAAGGGGCCCTTTAGTTCAGCATTCTGCCAATCAGATGCCCTCCGAGAGCTCATAACCATGGCATGAGAGAGAGAGACAGAAAGAGAGGTCTCCGGTTGCTTGTTCCCAGCATCTGGTAATCAAAGGTATATTATTTCTGAACATGGAGGCTTCATTTAGTGATCATAACAGCTATTGAGAGTCAGGTGACAATTCTTTCTCCATATGCTGTGCAATATTACAGGCTGAGGAAGAGAGAGGGAAATAATAAGGGATAATGTGTTAAAAGGGAGGAAAGGTAAAATTGCGTATCTTGAATAAGCCACAAACTCTTGGCCACACTTGCCCTCTTCTACACAGCCTTTGCTGCCAGTTCCAAGTAGCATGTACCAAATGTTCCAAATATGGAAACTGAGTAATGATGGTACTGAGTAGTTCAAATAGATTAGCTATTTATAGACTTCTTGGGCTGCAACCTTCAGCAGAATCTGAAATCAGTGGGATTTCTGAGCAGACATGTTTAGGATTGGGTTGCTGCTACATTCTGCCTGCCGGAGAAGCAGTCTAGGCCAGGTATGGGAGAAGATGATAAAAGGGCAAATTATTCCTTTGAATTCTTGCTCAGGCTAGCGAAGTAGGAAGTTATTGCTTGACTGCGTGAATGTTTTTAAGGAACATTATCTACATGAATGCGGCCACTTCCTAATTGAACAGAAAGTTCAGAAACTAGTTAGAGGTCCTAAACATGTGAGTTTTTCACTCTAAATGTAATTGCTGTGTTTATCATCCCCTGCTTCCCAGCCCTATTGCAGGCAAGTTCCAGAGAAAAGCTTCCTTACATTGAAACCAAAATGGCTTATATTAAAGTTATAGAATTTTTAGAAACAGCTCAAGTCAATAGTACAGCCTGGAAATGTGGATTTATTTTGCATCCATGAAGATGCTTTTTTCTATAAATTAACCCCAGGCTGGCACCTCATAATTTAATTGACAGTTTATCAGTCCTGAAAATAAATGCAAGACATTTTAGATGAAGGATGAAGACAGCATCTTCAAAGCTCCGCAGTATTGCACAAAATGTTTTCCTTGAGCTCTTGGTTTTCTGAAGGTTAATAGTCCGCAATCAACCTTTTCACCTAGCATTACTGGTGAAATATCAGTGTGGATGTCTCATGTCTGCCCCAGATATGGCAGCTGGAAGGCAAAGGGGGAAAATACCAAATGAGGGCAAGTGCTTGTAAAACTTTATTTAATTACATTTGGAAAAAGGTAGATGTGTTTTAAATCTGTATTTTAAATCTCTGCATTGCTGCCAGGTTTTATTCTGGTTGTACTGTTATATTGTGGTTTTAAGCTTTCATATTTTATGTTCTTTTATGCTGCGCTTTGTGGTTTTAATTTTTGTGAACCGCCCAGAGAGCTTTGGCTATTGGGTAGTATATAAATAAATAAATAAATTTATAAGGCTAACCCAAGCATTTATTTAATAGGACAGCACACAGATGCACATACTGCAAGTAAAAAACAGAATGTGTAATCATTGTGATTTAATACTGATTACATGATACTTAATTTTCTTCACAATTAAGGGACATATAGTGAAGCAAAACAAAACTAAAGAAGTATTATAATTGATCATTACAGGCTTGGTAAGCAGCACTACTGAAAGATGAATATTCTGTAGCTGACACATCATCCATAAAAATGGGGACAGTAGGTGTTCTGTCTTCACTGGGGTGAAGAAAAACAGAACAAGAGTACATTACTAAAATAGCATTCATCTTCCAATTTCTTTTCATAAATCTCTAGTGAAGATATCCCTAGGGGGCTTGTCTCTGGCATCATACGCAGAAAGTTTTGATGCTGGGGGAGCACTCAAATATGCAATGCCCCACCTGACATTTTACAATCCTCTGAACACATTAAAAACACACAGGCAATGGAATGCTTGGTGTCTAGATAAAATGCAAACTATATTTTACCATGGCTTGTTATCAGAGGGAGTAGATAGATGCTGGTTTTTAGTGCATTTTATATTCCCAATCTCAGTACTGATTAGACTTAATAACTCTGTTGGTCCCTTTCAACTTTGTTTCTGTGATGCTAAAATGCAATCCAGCAAAATAATTCATTTCAAGTTGTATTATGCAAATGTGTTCCAAAACAGCAGTTAATGAACAAAGTACTGCAAGGCTATTACGTTGTCAGGGGGATGAATTGGCTGGCAGTACTTTTTTTTTGCTACTGCTGCTGCCTTTTCTACAATCTGGGACACTAAAAATTAAAGGTGAACATCATTTTGGCATTCCAGGACACAATCATCTTTTAGATCTCACTGCAGCCACTTAATATCTAACATACCCCATGAATAAGAGTGCATCCATGTATTACAACAATTGTATGTCATACTTTTGTTGATGTCCTTGTGCCTGACAATTAGCCGAAGTAGGTCAGATAGAGCTAAAATAAACACTGGTTTCTTTTTATGCCTGCTGTCACTTCACAGAGGCAAAGAAAAATGCACATAATTGTGTAATAAGACAGATGATACTAATACACTACTCTCTAAAATACAGGAGCCTTGTTGTTAAAGGGGAAATATTGAAAGTTGAGAACAACTTCCAGAACATTCAGGCAAAGATGGACATTCAAGATATGAGGAATGTTGCTTTAGGCATTTCCTTCATCTATCACATTCACTAAGTATGTCTAATCACAGCTCTCTCCGTGCTGATAGCTGAGTATATAATATCTGAATAAATAATGTCATTGAGATGTCCTGAGCACCCCCATCCTCTCACTGCACAGTTTTGTGGCTCATTTGATTTATGTGGATTTAAGGCACACACACAGGTTGAGTTCCTCGTGTATCACCTTCTGCTGACAGTATGAAAATGAAGGCATTCTTTCATAGGCTTTCATTTTCAAAGAGCTATGTTTACACATTCTCCCGTGCCAAAGCTTGCAAATGTACAATGGAAATCAGATAAAGAGTACAATTCAATTTAAGCTAGTGAGATTGGGGCAATTTCCCCCTTAACTTCACATCTACTTTCAGTGAGGGATTCTAAATGGACTGAAACTAAGAAAAAGAATCTTGGGTCATATTAGAAATCATACTGCATACAGCTACATTGCTATTGCTTACAGCAGCTGAACGAACAAGGCGTTCCTGGAAGAATCCAGAGAATTATAGCTTGGTGAGGGTGCTGCACATACATTCTCTGTTAGTTCCCCAGCTGCCCTCATAGAACTACAGTTCCTGGAGTTTCCTTGTGAGAGGGAACAACTTTAAACCAATTTAGGTGGGTAGTGTACGTATATATGCCTACTGAAAACAACAACTCAGTGCTGTCAACGATGACAGTAATTTTACAAATGGAACTGAAAATAAAACAGAGCCTATCATATTAGGCATATCCACATTTCGAATGCCATGTGCGATCCTTGTTCATTGGCTGCATGCTTACTAGACAGTTGTTTGTTTAGTCTTGCAAGTTCAGAACGTTTTGAATTGAACCTCTACATTGAAAGACAACAGACCTCCAATAACCTTTTTTCAGTTCAAACAGAAGACACAGCTTTGAATATGTAAAGGGATGTGTATGGAATCACTCACTCTACTGAAGCAAACTGTGGGACTTCAGGTCAATTCAGTAGAGATGTTTACACTGTAATAATGTTGGGGATGTTCAGATCAAGCCGAAAGTACTGTAGATGGATGTCTTGTAGGATACTTATTATATTGTACCTGAGTCTTAGTCAGACCTCTCTCTAAAACTACACCTTAACAAGCGATATATAAAAATTTGTTTTAAAAGTCTGGAAAATTAGATTTACATGAAGAACAGGGTTGCTACCTGTTCCCTGAGACCTTCAAATCAGGGGTGGACAGAAGGTGGACCTGGATCTACATGCAGGTCTCTGGATGATTTTCAAGAGATTGACAAGGATTTCTTACTCCCAATCATTTAACAGCAGCAGCAGCAACAACATGCCCCCACCATAATTTAAGCTGCTGAGTTTAAGAAAACTTGGGGTAACCAGGGACGCGTTTCCACGCTATCGGCTTCACTTTGTCTGCAACTTCGCTGCAATGTTTCCCCGATCGCATCTTCTCCTTTTCCAGTTTCCACAGTGCTTAAGGTCCCGGCTTATCATTGCTGTAGCCTGGGACTCTGTGCTATTTCCACTGAGCTCTAATCGAATTATTTTCTTGATGGCTGGGTGGAGTCTGAGTGGAGCCTGGGTCGGGTCTGATTACCTCATCAGTGATCCCTCCTCCTTGGCCGTGTTTCCTGGGCAACAGAAGGAGAAGCTAACGGAGGAGTGCCGAATTTTAAAAAGGAATCAGCTTTGCTGTGAAGAGACGCTTCCCCCCTTTCTGCTTTCCCCTGAAAGTCCAGATGCACCTGCATTTCAGGAGCAAGCCTCATTGAACACAATGGGAGTTACTTCCGAGTAGACACACATATACTTGTGCTGGGAAAGCATGGGGGGACAAAACACAAAGAGGGAAACTAGCCCTAGGGATGTACGAAAATCACTTACCTTTCAAGGATTATGCCGATGGTGCGGGGGGAGGAGTTCCGTCCCTCCCCCTGGAATCCTCGCTGGGGGGGAGGAGCTCCGTTCCTCCCCCCCCGGAATCCTGGCCGGCCGGCTGTGCTCCGCAGCGATTCTGCGGAGTCACCGGCCGGCTCCACCAGCAGCCGGACATCCGGCCACTGGCTAGCAGGGATGCAAATGGCGGCGGCCGTAGCCACCGCTGTTTGCGTCCCTGCAGTCAGCCTCGATAGGCTACGTAAATGTTTACGTAGCCTATCACGGCTGATTAAAAAAACACAACAACAACGCGCGTACGCAAATGGCGGTGCCCATGGGTGCCGCCATTTGCGTTCCCTATTTTGGCACATCTTAGTCTACGTAAACATTTACGTAGACTAAGACAGCGAAAATAAGGGGAACGCAAATAGTGTAGATGCTACGGTATTTGCCTTCCCCTTATTTTCGCCGTCTTAGTCTATGTAAATGTTTACGTAGACTAAAACGTGCCAAAATAGGGAACGCAAATGGCGGCGCCCATGGGCACCGCCATTTGCGTACGTGCATTTTTTTTTTAATCAGCCGTGATAGGCTACGTAAACATTTACGTAGCCTATCACGGTGTTGTTTTTTTAAAATTTGGCCGTGATAGGCTATGTAAATCTTTACGTAGCCTATCACTTTTTTTTTTTTTTTAACCTGGAAATGGTGGCAGCGGCAGCCGGTCGGAAGACCGGCCGCTGCCGCCGCCGAACTGCCGCCGGAGCCGCTGCCGGAGCCGCCAGGAAGATCCGCCCCAGGTAAGACCTGTCCCGGGGGGGTGGCGGGGGGATGGCGGGCTGTTCCGCCACCGATTTCGGGGGGCCGAATGCGCTGGCATTCGGCCTCCCCGAGATCCGTGGCGGAACTTTCGTACATCCCTAACCAAACCAGCCCACATTTTAACCCAGAGGACCTCATTGACCACAATGGGAGTTACTTCTGACAAGACAGTAATGGGTTTGTTGTGGGAAAGAGACCAAAACCAGCCCCCATTTTAACGCACAGGATCTCTATTTGGAAGCTGTGAATGAGTTACGCCGTAAGGCAATGGACCAAAGCCTCGAGATCACACTTAATCACATTTAAAAAATTGGGCTTAAAAGTGTGCCATTCCAATTGAGGGGGAATCTCTGTAAGTTCTGATGTAGGCATTCAAAGGCAAGTCTCATTCAGCAGAATAGGAATTACTTCTGAGGAGACACGAATGGGTTTGTTGTGGGAAAGAGAGTCGTAAATGGCATCCAGCCCCCATTGTAACCCTCAGGGTAGCTATAACGAAGCTGTGAAATACTCTCTTCTTAAGGCAATTCATCAGAGCCTTGCTTGGTTGCTTAAACGCCATTTACGGCTGCATTTAGGTTAATCTAACAGCTTTACGGTTGCAAATGGTGTCCACTACGCCACTTGCATCTGGAGTTAGCCCTCACTCAGCCAGTGATACAGCATGGCAATGGCGGCTGGCTGTATCGCCAGCGATGCGGAGCCGGCGGCTGGCTCTGCAGGATCACTGCGGAGTGGAGCCAGCTCAGACAGATTCTGGAGGGAGGCGGAGGTAAGTGCTCCATTCCGCCATGGACTCTGGAGGCTGGGTTCTTTGGAATCTGGCCTCATTGGGGTCTATCGTGGAATTCTCCGCCATCCCTAGATACCAGACCCAGTGCGATTGTGGAAACAGGTCAGTAATGGAGCCATGGTAAGCTGGAAAAGTCGGACCATAAGCAGTCTCAGAAGAAGCGGTTGTTCGGTGATAAAATGCGGGGCTGCTGCTGAATGGCCACAAAGTCATGGAAACACAGAGACCTCACCACACAGCCAGGTTGGAGTAAATCACTACTGGAAACACAGCCCTGGGGTAGTTTTTGATGTGGAAGGACTGAGTGCTCTGTTTAGATCTGGTATTGAAAACAAACACTAGGCTCAGAATTCTTTAACTCTAAGTGTATCTCTCTTGCACCCGGCTCTGGTTGGTGGATCGTGGGATTCTAGTAAAAAAACCAAAGTAGATCCTGCAAGCCTGAAGTCTTTCCATCACTACTTTAAATCTCCAGCTGCAGCAGGTAACAAATCTGGTGCAGCTGCTCCCACTAGTTTGCTTGACAGTCCTGTCATCCACATCTTCTTTACCTGTTGTACAAGTGTGCCATTTACCTGGAGAATTACTTGGCAAGCAGGTAAGGAAGTGCTTACAAGATGGAGGACAGAATGTGGATGTGGAGGTGCATCTATGGATGCTTGATCTCCTGCTGCACTTGGAAATTTAAAGTGTCAGGATTGAATCTGAGTGTATGGAGATAGTTAGCAGTTCAGACTCAAGGGGAACCGCCTGTCAGGGTGGACACTGAGCCCATAGAATCCCAGAGTAGTTCTGATTCTAAGGAAGAGCAGTCGCTCCTGGGAGAGGAGTGCGCTCATCCTTCCCAGGGCCAACAGCTGGCAGAGATTCCTCCCACCGGCATTCCTGCCATAGATAGCAGTCCCGGGAGTGAGAGAGCGCGGGTAGAAGACTTGCTGGACGCGCGATGCCGATGCAGGGAGCGGCGCCAAATGGAGGGCGCGGAAAGGAGGCATAGTGCCCGGTTGGTGCGCAAACAACGGTTGCGCCCAGAGGATCCAAGGGAAAAAGGGAGGGGCTTTCCCTAGCCCATAAGTTCAGGGTCTGCCAGTGATTCTCCTTCAAACGGGGACCAACTGTTCCCACTTAGGGCATAGGTACTCTGCTGCTCATAGCTAGTTGCTAACAGTAGAGTTGTTAAGTTGTAAAAGAGGAATAAAGCTTTGAAAAGAATCCCTTTGTCTGTGTCTGGACTTGACTACTGGATTAGACTGAAAGAGGCCGCCAAGGAGCCCTTGACACAGCCAGAACCAAAGGAGGCATCTTCCTGAGCGAGTTCAGATATGGATAGGCGTGCTTCTCAGGATGCTAGCACCCAGATGGCTAGGCTTAAAGCCCCCCCTTCCCTCCTCTGTGAGAACCCAGGAGGAGGAGGAGGAGGAGGAGGAGAGTGCGGGGTGTAACCTGAGGGATGCTAGACTGCGGCGCAGAACAAAGAGGGTAAAGTTAGAGGTGGAGTTCAGATGGTCAACCCAGTTGGCAATGCATGGGGGTCGATGTAGGGGAGCATCCCTGGAAGGGAGGGGCACCCCCCCTAAGTTATTCTAGCCAGCTAGTTCTTGTTTCAAAGTGCTGGCAACATGGTAGCTCCCATCTGGATCCCCTGTTGCCATTCGTAAATGAAGTAGCTGTATTCCTTTGTAGTCTGAGAGTCTTCGAAGATTTGCATCTGTAATGAACCTGTTGATAGTGAATTAAAGGCATGAGACTGAAGCCTCTCTTCTTGTCTGTGTATGAGGAAGGAGGGAGCCAAGGGAACATGACATAAAGGTCCACGTCCAGTGTATGAGGTGTCAACTATAATGAAAATTTAGGTGCTAAGAAAGCTATATGAGGATACAGTTCTAATATTTCTCTGAAGCTGGTGACACCATAGGGGGAAAAAACCACATTCCAGCCAACCAATCAACATCATGATGAAAAGCATAGATGTTGTTATCTCGAAATAAAAGAAGATTATTCTTTATCATTAGAATTGAGTTATCAGGTGAACCTTCACTCACTGTCCTTTAGAGGTTTCTGGGGGGAGAAAAATGTCTCTGCTAGGTGACCTTTTCCTGAGGCATTTGTTAAAACTTTACAAATGTCAGCACAACAATAATAAAGGTTCCAGGAAGCAGTGCCATAAGGAAAAGATGTTTAGCCTGAATTTGGTTCAGAATACAAATATATAAATAACCTGCAATATTCTGTTTTTGCATAGAGTATGCCAGCAATCACTGTGTCCAAAGTTCAGCTCTAATAAGAAAAGGGACCAGTTTTACTGCCAGGTCTACTAGGAGAATTATCCATGCTAAACATGGATAAAGGGGGGGGGGGTATGTCCTTAAATTAAAAAACAAAGAAACACAAGTCCATATGAGGATATAATTGGTAGTTGGTGATGCAGAACCACCAATACCAGAGTGCATTTTTAAATCAAATAGATCCTCTTTGCTCTTGAAGCATGTGTTTTCATTGTACAAAGAGCCAACTTTTACTGCATTTATCTGTCACTACAGTAAATGAATCTTCATTTAGTTTTTGAAATAACTATCTACTACATGTCACGAAGACATACAGATTGAACTGGAAGCTATCAGCTATAGAAGTAAATTATTATTAATTGTAGCAGACAGAAGGTTGGACTTCTACCAGCGAGATTCAGGTTCAAACCTTTCCCTACTATGTAGTTGTCTGAGTGGCCTGGGCAGAGCAGTTTTTCTCAGTCTAAGCATCTTCACAAGGTTGTTGTGAGGGTAACACCAGTGTACACTGTCCTGAACTTCTTGGTAGAAAGGATGAAGGAAAATGTGATAAACAAACTCACATGAAATATTAGCCCTGAGCATACCTCTCCTTGTGGTTCAAAACAGATGGAAGATCTTGTACATATATGTTGTCATTTGTATAATGTGCTGAGAGAACAATGTTTGGTCAGATTTTAGAGAGATACTTGGGGAGATCTGTCCATGAGATTATAATCTATCTGCATTGTGGGCAAGATAGATAATCTAACTGCAAAGACTGCACATTTTCTATCTACAGTAATTGATGTTAGGGAAACATTCTTAAAGAAGAATGCTGTAGCTTGTCGGGGAGATTCAGAATGTTATGTTCATGAATTATTTTATATAATTGTAAACAGGTTTGTGAAAATTTATTTTAGCTGGAAATGCAGAATTTTAAGTTTACTTTATATGATATGGGTTTGTGCCGATTTTATTTATGTTAATATGTTATTTTATGTTATATTGATAGTACCTTTGTTAAATGTTTATTTTGTGATGGGCTGATGACTATATACAAATAAACAAATCTAAATAAAATTGCACCATCCCAGAACACTGCCCTATATTATGGGTTCTTTCCATTTCACTCACAAGATGTCATCCTACAAGGATGAAGAGTAATTTGACTGTAGTTGAACCGAAGACAAATGTCATTGCCTTTGGGATTACTGGGAAATCTACTAAAAAAAGAAAGAAAAAATGTCTTTGAAAGAGAAAATCAAACAGAAGCCACAGTACAATCCTGTGCCTCATGCTTTGACTATTGTCCATTCAGAGGACACCTTACATGGCTAAGGACAGTAATCTGATCTTTTTTTCAGGTTTCTGGAAATAAACCTGTCCCAAATTTTTAATTCTGCAGAACAGGCTTAGCGCTAAAGCACTCTTATAAGCTGTTAGAAATTGTTACTTAGAGACCTATATCAAGGACTGGAAACTACCTATTCTGAGAATCTAAATGATAGCAAGGTGATTGGCAGTATTTCCCTGAACAAATGTCTGCTCCCTTTCCCAGAGAAGAATCACAACAGTGACCACTGAAGATGAACACCGGTTTGCACGATCACCAGCACCCAGTGCAGCTTACCATGTCATCTGAACTTGGTGAGGGTGGGTGGCTGCCATGATCAGACCACTCCAAAACCACGGGCTGTTTTAGGCTCTGGGCTGGTTTGCTAACCATGGTAGCAACACACCCTTGTTGGGTTTGGACTAGGGATGGGGGAGAATTTCTCCCCGAAACTTCGGGGGGCCAAGTGCCAACGTGTTCGGCCCCCCGAAGTAGTTTCGGGGAGAAATTCTCCGCACCCCCCCCCCGGGACGGGACTTACCTTTCCCGAATGTCCCTCCCGGTGGCGGGTCCCGGCGGCAGTTCGTCAGGTCTTTGACAGGGGCAGAGGCGGCAGCCGGTCTTTCGACCGGCTGCCGCCGCCGCCATTCCAATAAAAGATAAAAAAAAACGCCCCCGTGATAGGCTACGTGACGATTAACGTAGCCTATCACGGCTAGATTTGCAAAGTCAGCCGTGATAGGCTACGTAAATCGTCACGTAGCCTATCACGGGTGACTTAAAAAAAAAAAAAAAAAGCGCGTACGGCTAATGGCGGCCCCCATAGGGAGCCGCCATTCATGTTCCTTATTTGGTTGCTGTAATCTACGTAAAGATTACGTAGACTACGGCGAAAATAAGGGCAACGTTATTTGTGTTGCCCTTATTTTCACCGTAGTCTACGTAAAGATTTACGTAGACTACAGCGACCAAATAAGGAATGCGAATGGCGGCTCCCTATGGGGGCCGACATTTGCGTACGCGCTTTTTTTTTTTAAGTCACCCGTGATAGGCTACGTGATGATTAACGTAGCCTATCACGGCTGAATTTGCAGATCTAGCCATGATAGGCTACGTTAATCGTCACGTAGCCTATCACGGGGGCATTTTTTTTTTTAACTTTTTATTTCGCGGCCGGGCAAGGCGAGGCGCCTCCTCCCTGGCCTGAATTTTGGCCGGGCGAGGCGGGAAGCCTCCCCCCCGGCCTGAATTTCGGCCGGGCGAGGCGGGAAGCCTCCCCCCCGGCCTGAACTTCGGGGGAGCAGCGAAGCGCCTCCCCCCCACCGTGAACAAGCTGCGAGACCAGGTAAGTGGCTTTCGTGCACCCCTAGTTTGGACATGGTAAACTGTGCTGGTGAGGGTAATGAAGCAAATCGGGCTGGCATGTGACCGGCATGCTCAGTGTGGGTAAAAAGCCACTGTGGCTTGTTAACCATGCTGGCGATCATGCAACTGCCGACTGCCTTCCTTTCACCCAGTTCTTGAAGAACCTATGCAGAGAGACTGAAAGAACTGGGCATGTTTAGCCTTGAGAAGAGAAGACTGAGGGGAGATAGGATAGCGCTCTTCAAGTACTTCAAAGGTCGTCACAGAGAGGAAGGCCAGGATCTCTTCTCCATCACCCCAGAGTGCAGGACATGGAATAATGGGCTCAAGTTACAGGAAGCCAGATTCCGGCTGAACATCAGGAAAAAAATCCTGACTGTGAGAGCAATACGACAATGGAACCAATGACGTAGGGAGGTTGTGGGCTCTCCCACACTGGAGGCATTCAAGACAAGGCTGGACAGCCATCTATCAGGAATGCTCTGACTTGGATTCCTGCATTGAGCAGGGGGTTGGACTCGATGGCCTTGTAGGCCCCTTCCAACCCTACTATTCTATGATTCTATGATAACCACTGCTGCATATTCTAATAGAAAGATCTTGAAAAGAGGCCAGTTGCTACTAGCAACTACAGCACAATGCTGACCTCACATATAAAACGCAGCCTCTATAGTGACACTTGACTGCACGGGCACCCAATCTGTGTGATTCTTCCCCCCATCCCCCATAAATAGGACTGGGGAAGATCATATGGACTGGAACACCATATTTATACATGAGGCGAAAGCAGCATTTGATTCAATTTCCTATATAAGACTTTGGGAAAATTGGCTTTAGCATCTATAGATAAAACTCTTATTTTCCTGATGAAAAGCCTGTATAATAATACACAGTTGACAATACGATGCATGATGGACAGAGGCCTTACTACAGACCCAGTCTCGTCCACTAAAGGGGTCAAGCAAGGATGTATTCTGGCTCCTGTCTTGTTCAATTAATGACATTGTTGAATCTTCATCATTCCCAAAGTTTCATGCGCCACAAAGAAAATATCTATTTTACTGTATGCAGATGATGCAGTAATCTTATCACAGACCAAAGTGGACTTAAGGAGGCTGTTAGGAGCATTTTCTGAGTACTGCCAAAAAAAATCATCTCATCGTTAACTATGATAAAACTAAGGTAATGGTCTTTTCCAGGTGTCATAAACCACACAAATGGTATTTGAATAGGCACCATATAGAGCAAGTTAAAGTATTTAAATTCCTGGGAATAATATTTCAAGGTTCCAGAACATGGCCAGCTCAGTATGATAATGTGATAGAAAAAGCTATGAGAAGTACCAGAATGCTATTGCGTTTCTATAGAATGAAGGGGCACAACCTTATTCCAGTGGCACTTGAAGTTTTTAAAGCTAAGCTCATCTGCTCTTCAGGATTCAAACCTGGGCTGATGCCAATTTAAAATTATTGGAAGTAGTGCTGTCCAAATTTCTTAGACAAATTTTTGTAGTTCCAAGCGGTGTGCCCAATGCTGCTTTGCGGCTTGAAGCTGGTGTAATTTGTATCTACACACAGGCTTGGATGAGGGTGCTTATTTACTGGTTGCAGCTGCACTCAGCTCCAACGGGCTTGCTTTCCTTAACACAAAAAGACTTGCACAGTAGCAGTTGGGTGAATGCTGGTGACCTGGGGTTAAATGTAGCTGGTTTTTCACCTCACCAATTATTAAGCTTAGATTTGCTGAAAGTTAAAGAAATACTGAAACAGCACCTATTGGACATCGGACAAAATCGTTTGTCCATAATGAGGACATCGAGCCCTTACCTTAGACAGTCCTCACTTAGTCCCTTTGATAAGTCATTGTTACATTAACAGCAGCTTTCATACCCTAAACATAGAATAGCTTTTTCAAGAGCACATTTTAATGTGCTCCCCTCTGTGGTACTTGAAGGCCGCTACAGGAGAGTCCCATTTCAAAATTAGGTATGTGTTTGTGGAGATGGAAATATTGACACAGAAGCCCATGTGCTGCTGTTTTGCTCTTTGTATAGAAACGCCCGTGAAGAGTTAATTACCCCTTTATTACTGCCCTATCCAGGGCGCCCAGCTGATTATTATGTGAACTTTCTTCTTGAGGACTGTGATAGGTTGGTTACAGCAAAAATGACAACATTTTCAGCAATTGCTATTAACGTGTGGGCAGCAAAGGCATCCTGAGTTTTAAATTGCATAATGCTCAATAATTGTATTTAATGTTTTTATCTGTTTGGTAAATTTCTGGTAGATTTTTATGGACGCTGGACAGTATTACTGTTTGTTTTATGTTTGATTATGTATACCTGTATGAATATTGTTACAAATAGCAGTGGCCATTGGCTTGGTGCGAATAAAATTTGGTTTGATTGATACATGAGATCATCTGTTCACTTGAGCAGATGAGGGACTCCCAACTCCTCCTGCATATGATAACATAAGACAGGGTGGACATAATTGCCAGCAACCATCCTATGTCTGTGAGCCACAAAACATACAAACTTTATGCCTATATTAACTATTATTTTCAATTATTTGTGTCACCTTTTCCAATGAATGCTAAAGCAGTGTTTGTTGAGTGTGATTTTAATGAGCTTAACTCAGCCTTGTATTTAAGCACTCCCCTAATAGGCACAGGCAACACAGAGAACTGCATGCAGGTAAAAAAAAATGAGCTGGCAGAGGGCAGATGGAACACTCCATCAGTTCTCTGCACCCAGCATAGAAAAGAATCAGGATATGGGAGGAGGGATGGAGCTTCCCTCCCAGTCCCCCAAAGGCTAACAAACTTTTTTGCAGGCTAGTAACTTTTGTGGGCTTATTTACAGGACTGGGTTAGCTTGTTTTTCCTTAATTCCTTAGCCCAGGAGGGTATTCAGATGAAATGTGTTTGTGATTTGTTTCATAGCGACATTGCAAGTTTTTGGCTTTGAACAATGCACTGCAGATAAGGCACAGGGGTTTGCTTCCTTAAAGAGTGAATGCAAAATCTTTCACTGGTCTGAAAGCTTTATTTTCTTTATACTTTTGTTTCTTACAAGTTGATGATGTCATGCTTTGCAGGACACTTACATGAATAAAAGATGTGGGATTAGATGCCACAGCAAGATGCGACATCAGATTAGAAAGGGTGCACAGCAAGGAAGTGAGATGCCCAACTCATTGCCTGCGCAAATCTTTCCCACAAGATCCTTTTTCAATGCTACACACATGCCAGGCAATTACTGACTTGGGGGCAGCAGATTAATCTCCCCTCCCTTCCTAAGTGAAGCTTGCAGAACATGGGTGCAAGAGAAAGCCAGACAAGTCTCCATATCCTGGCCCTTCTCCAGGGTGTGTTGTAGCCTCCTCTATTTTCTTTTTCCACTATACTTGTGATTATGACCTTTTGGCTTAGGCTACTCTCTTTCTTCTCCACACTTTCACACCTCTTCACTCTTCAGCAGTCTTCGACAGCTGACAGTCAGCTCCCCTTTCCACACCTCTTGGGTAGCTGTTCTGTCTCCTTTCCGTCCATTCTTCTTTAGCAGCAGTAGTGGAGTGGCAAATCCAGAAGTGCAGGGTCCCTTCGTGACACAGCCACACTCCCTCACAGCCAGGCCCCCTTCTAAAATTATACAACCTTGTAAGATATACAGCCTTCAACTGGGATCCAAAAACAGTGCAGGTGAGAGGAAGGGAGGGGTATTTCAATTGGACGTCTGAGAAAAAAAATGCAGGGGTGTTAATCTTTTTCACTCACTCACTCACTCACTCACTCACTCACTCAAAAACAAACATTTTAGGTTTTCAAAACAGGATACTCTATGGAAGCTTCATCCTCTCAACTCATCCCTCATGGACAGAGCCCTTCTCATTTAAGCAGCCCCCTTGCATACTCCCCTGATGCCCCAACATTACCCATTAGCCTTCCCTAAGCTCCTTCATTATATCTCCCCCCTCCCCCTCCAGCAGAAACGTCCACACACCAGCTGGATTGAAACACACACACACACACACACACACTGGTGTAGTGGTAAATTTGGAAATGCAGGAGCTCGTTGTGACAGTCTCCAAGGGCAGTCCAAAAATTTCAGGCAGCTATGTCGATCCATATCAACAAACCAGTTCTAGGAGTTTTCATCTCCACCAGGAGCACGTCTTTGGAAAAGCAAAGAGGTCTTAATTGCCCATTCCAGACCAAGTCATCCTGAAGACGTTGCATTCCAACATGGAGCAATATATTGTTGCTTGGAAAATTCATTCCCCCCACAGCTACAGTGAAGATCGCAGCTAAGCTGAGGGGGAACAGGGAATTCTGAGGGGGTGGCAGATGACATCAGAGTCCTTGCTGATGAAAAAGTGCTGGGGAAAAAGTCCCTGCAAGCCCTGCCTCCACCACACCACTGTTCAGCAGTCTCTTCCCTCTTCTCTCCCCAGAACACATCTCTCTGTTGCCATCTGCAGGCCTGCAGCCCATGTGGCGGAAGAGGGCAGGGATTGACCAGTTTGGTCCCTTGGGAGGTTGCTGGGAACCACAAAGTGTGTTGGCACCTTTATTGGCTCAAGAGCCCCCGCTGAACTGTCAAAGAGCTACACGTCGCTCTCAAGCCACAGTTTGGCCACCCCTGACATACGAACTATGGACAAAAAAACTATGGACAAAAATCAAAATCTTGATTACTTTTCTCTAAAGTGTGGCAAAGTGTTTATTTCTGCACTTAAGAGCTACTAAACAATGCTAATGGCAATTAGTTTGGCAAGATCTAAGCTACGGGATCAAATCAGATCTCTGTGGAAAAGCTCTGTTTAGACTAAAAAATAGCAAACTACCAAAAAGGATGGCTTTCTGTAATGTCGATCTATTGCAATGCATTGTATTAATCCTGTAGCTTTTAATATACCTTTCTGCAGTGGGGGAAGGCCAACTCAAGGCCAACCTAAGTCATCTCTTTTGCACTGTCAGATATTGGACGGTAGCTCTAGCTCTTCTTCTAAGGAAGGCTTGCTTAAGGACTGCTTCATAAAGCATATTTTATTAACATGGGAGACTATTTCCAGATAGCAAAATGCATGTATACCGTTGTGCATTGCACAACAGCAACTGCCTAATCCACATTATTGTGGCAGAATACATGCTTGTATTAAATTTCAAACATGGTTTGCAAAT
Organism: Heloderma suspectum; assembly: GCF_057233095.1. Classification (NCBI taxonomy): domain Eukaryota; kingdom Metazoa; phylum Chordata; class Lepidosauria; order Squamata; family Helodermatidae; genus Heloderma; species Heloderma suspectum. Next base: position 107,682,558 of record NC_139464.1, read on the forward strand.
CTTAATTTAAATTATTATTGCTGCGTAAAATAAAGAATCTGAATGGCATAGGAAATGTGGGGAGCAATATTCTCTTTTACAAATTATGTTAGCTGTAATACTATATAGAAACATTTAGCCAGAAATAGTGTTTGTTTGTTTATTTAACTGACCAGATGTGGCAGGTTTGAGATGTGGAATAGAAGAGAAGGTCCTGAAACTCCTGAAAAATCTTCTCACGTAGTACTTTTAATGCATGCTTTCAGTTTCTCTTTTTCACCTCCATTTAAACAGAAAACCAATCAGACCAGCTTTTGTTTAGCCCAGTTCTTACAGTGAAAAGATTTTCCCATCATCTTAGCTTGATTCTTTTGATCCTCACCTGGTCCGTGCGGGATTGTATTTGTAGCGTCACCTATTCCATTCACATAACAACAGGAGTTATTTCCCCTGCTTTTATAAATATAATAGCCTAATAGGTGTATGTTACTCCCTTCGCAAATAGGACTCCCACCCACTGAACTCAATGGGCATTTTTATGACATGGAGGAAAAAAACCTATATCCCTTACGAAACTACTAAAATCTTACCTTTTGGAAATGAACTTGTATTTTGTTATTTCTATTTTCATAATATTTATAGTACACAATGTACAGTACACCATGTACAGTATAGTACACAATTATTATCATGGGAATATCACATGCCATTAGGATGGGGGTGCTTGCCCTTCCACCCTTATAGTCATTCACCAAGGAGGGGTGTCTTTCTCTGCATGTGTCTTCTCCAGAAGCTCCTATAGCAGCATTCCAAGGAGGAGGGAGAATATAAGAGAGCCTGCCTTCCTCCTGCACTGTGGATGATGAATTGCTGGGGGGGGGGGCAGAAAAGACAGAGACTGCAGCCACCAGAGAAGATTGGGGGCTCACAGATTAGGGCTGGCTCCTAGATGGCATCTGAGGGGCCATATAATGCTGGGGATTCCCCCTGCCTGGGCCATACAAAGAACTACAACCTTAGAGGGGGAAATCCAAACAGATATCCCCCTTTCGGCCTCTGTGGAAAGCTCCATGGTGGTTCCTCTCCTGAGGTTGGAGCTCTGACCTTGGGAAGACAGGAACAGAGGATCCACAGATCTCTCAGCAAATATTGCCAGCAAGGTAAGAGAATAAGATGGGCTTAGAGGCCCATCTAATGTTAAATGCAGTTTGGGAGGAATGGGAGGCAAAAATGCCTCTGTTGTTCCTCCTGCCATGTTTGGCTTTTGGCGGCAGAGCTTAGGATGGACAGAGGGCTCTGAGATAAGAGCCCTCCATCTTACGGGTGTCCATCCAGTAAGATTGTGCCTAGAATTCTTGTGGGTCGGGGGGACTTGTTTCCAAACTTCCTCCACTGTTATTCATAATTGCCAATTCCAACCTATAGTGAGCCTATGGGAAATCCACCCATCATCAGTAACTTCCATATAATGGTCTGTAGTCTGACTCTTAGGGTCAAACTAAAGAAGACACTATACATGCAGTTAGCAAAACAAAGTAAATAGCAGGAATGTCCCCCCCTCCCAATACACAGTATGGATTGGAACCTGGTGTGTAGGGATGCTTTAAGTCATTGCCTCTCGCTGTGGTCCCTAGGGCTCCTTCTGCCTGCACTGGAAGAAATCTTCCACTGGCGTGAATGGGAGGACCACACCGTGTATGTGTGGAGGGAAAGGATTAAACCCCTTTACCACCTACTGCCAGTGTACTAATCCAGATTGGTCTCCCCACCACCACATCCGGGCCTGCTTTTGCCTTTTTAAAAAGCCACTTATGCAATTGCTAATTGTGAGAATGGTGTCTCTGTAGTTCTCTGTAGGCCCCTGTTTTTGATTTGCCCACCTGGTGATCTGACAGATTTTAAGTGAAGGGCAGTGTCTTGTCCCATTAACTTTTTGTGAAACTAGATCCCACTCGCCCCGCCCCAAGTGATGTGCCTCACCTGTCCCAGGGACATAACTGCAAGCCCTCTGTAGTTTCCTAGTGGAAATTCCCAAAAATTATGGCAGCACATTTTTCAGTTGTTGTGATCATATGAACTGCTCTCTGGTATCTGTGGTTGTACCGCTAGAGGAATCACTTATCCATGCAAATACTTTCCTGGGGGAAGTTGGGACCTATCACTTAGAGCACTTTTGTACAGAGTCACATCAGCTGACACAAATCCTATTAGTCTTTGATTCTCACATGTCTAAGATAAGAGCTGGGTGCTCGATCAGTATATATCCCTATTGAATCTTTAAGCATGCCAAACATTAGCTGTGTGAATTCATTAATAGAAACCCACTAATCAAACATGCACAGTCCCATTCTGGCTACTTATCATTCATTCATGTTTAAACTGAAATGCCTTGTGAATAATTTAAGAGATATCAAATTACAGCGTTATGTTTTCTGCATGCAGCCACTTCACTCATCCACTTTAATATTGCATGGTGTGCTGTGCCATTTACATTTCCCACAAAGTTAATTATCACACATTTTATTATTCATATCAAACTACAGCCACACTCCCAATCAGTTGCTAATATACTGAATTACAACAACCTTGGCAGGCAGTGGCAGCACACAGTAAGATTCATAAAAAAATTCCAATGTAGATTCAGGGTGAATTAGAAAAAAAGTGAGGTTGTCTGAGAACGTCGGGATGAGTTATTATCAGTCTGCTGATGACACCCAGGTTTATTTCTCCTTCTCATCAGCTACAAATAAGGTGACATATGTGCTGAATAGGTGTCTGATGTCAGCATTGGACTGGATAAGGCCCAATAAACCGAGGCTCAAACCAGATAATACAGAGAAGTTTTTGTAGGTAATTAGTCTGACAAAAAATGCAGTGTTTTGTCAGACTAACACACAAACACACAGACAGAAAACGAAACAAAACACAGTGATAAAATACTGCTAGAAAAATCAGAATGGCAGCATTTTTTAAATTGTGCTAAAACACTTTTTCATTGAAGGGCTATTATGTGAACATTTAAATATTTTAAAAATACAAGCAAAAAGCAACATTGATTAAAAATTCAGCTAAATGGCACTGGTTGGTGAGATAATATACTGAAAGTCTGCAAAGATATAGATGAAGAGCACACCTGCCAGATGCATCACTAGGCATGTCAAAACTATGTCTCTTAAGAGAGAATGGTGTATAGTACTAAGGTGATCTATACTTGAAGATTGAGCTGCTATTTTGCTCTTTCTAAAAAGCTGAATTTTCTGCAGCCTGAAAAAAAGATGGAAGAAAACACAAGAAGACGATTTGATGATAATGTCATGTAGATCTCCAATACAAATTAGGTGAGTGAACCAAATATGGCTAATCCACAATAAACATTTTGTTTACCGCAAAAGATATAAATATTTCTTTGCCACAACATTTCTTGCACCCGTAGTCATTTTTCTTCTTCTGCCTTTACCCATGGTCGGTGTTCAAAACCACACCAATGAAGCTGCCTCATAGGGAGTGAGAGCATTGGTCCATCTAACCTAGTGTTGACTATGCTGATTTGTAGCAGCTCTCCCATGACTTAGGCGGAGGTTTTCCTCAATTGTGATATCTCAGATCTTTTAATTAGTGATGCCTGGGAAGGAACCTAGGCCCTTATGCATTTATTTTTATTAAAAATATTTCTAGCCCACCCTATATTGATAGATCTCACGGTGGAATACAATCAATCAAACAATTTAACATAAACCACAAAACATAATAAATAAAACAATTCAACATAAGCCATAAATCAATCTACAATAACATCACAAGCACCATCAGCATAAAATCAGCACTCAAGCATTGAAAGTACATGGTTTACCACTGAGCTACAGTCCTTTCTCTCCTTTTGCTGCCCCAACTCATCAACCTACTTCCTACAGTTTTATGGAGTTTCACCACATTCATGCAGAATTCTGGAGACCATGCTGATACACTCTTAACATTGATTGGATCAAACGATTATTTTATAAAATAATGTGGGAGGGAAAAAAGGGTAAAAACATTTAAAATTATTAGACATAAGAGTAAATTCTGTAGGGGAAAATGGCTTAATTGATAGTTTAAACCCCAATGGGCAAATCAATCCATCTATGGTATGTAGAGGTTTATCTGCTTTGATCTTGTTTGCATGTATTTACTCTACTCATGTATTACCCTGTCATGAAATCACAGAACTCTTTATCATGCATTGTATTACAGTTCCCTCTACTGGTTGAGCTGGTGCATCTACTCCTTCAGTTTACATTTGAAATAAATCTTACATTTTACTCTTGGAATCCTACTTAGCCAACAGGGCATGTTCCAGGAAGAGATGTAGTATTTTAGAATAACCTTCACAAATCACAACTACTAGAGTGATGGTAAACTTGTTATAATGCAAGACTGTCTGATCATATGAAAGTATATCTGGTTATTTATAGAGGTAATATAAATTATTGAACCAATTTCCGATGGCTAGAATGCACAAAAAGTGATGCTTTACAAATTTCTTCTGTAAGGAGAAAAACTCACCAGTAGAGCCAGTGTTGAGTAATGGCTACAGTGTTGGATGTAATTCACAGAGAGGTCTTGGGTAAGTCATCATATCTTATGCTACACTATTTCGGAGGGTTGCAATTTGGCAAAGACCTCCTTGGAAGAAGGGTAGCATATAAATGTAATAAAAACCACTATTAAAAAACAATCTGGAAAGTAAATCAAAAACTCACACACTTTCAAAGTAATTACCATATACTTCCATCAGGCATTGAGATTGTCAAAAGAAACTCTTTTAAAGCAGGGTGTGTGGTTAGACGATCAAGTACCTTTTCAGTGGTGGTGACCAATTTGGTATCATGCTGCTCGCTGAGGTTCATTTAGCCCTCTTCTTACTGGATTTCAGGTGATGGGTGAAAGCCTATTTATTTGAAGGAGGTTTAATTTTTTTTTTTAAAAAAAATCTCTACATACTTACCTGGAAGTAAGCTCCTCTAGAAACAATGGGACTTACATCCAAGTAAACATATATAGGATTGAGCTGTACATATGCAAAAATAATCTCACCTTCTGAAAATTAAAGTGTTAGACTGGTACTTGAGAAATCTTATACATTACACTATCGGTACTTAACTCATTCCAACTGGACTATTTCAAACATCTGCATAAATACAGATTTATTTCAGATGGGATCAATTCACACAGTCTTACATTTCTGATGCTGCTCTATACAGTTTTGCTGAAAGGGCTACTATAGAGGTGGATTTTCTTTTTAATGTAAGCAAGTCACACCCTAGATGTTTCCTAGCTTTTGGTCATGGAACCATCATTTCTGAAGATGAAAATACCTCCTGTTGGGATAGTCTGTAGTACTTCATTTTGCTATGATAGAAGAAATGGCTTCGATCACTGGAAAGACTACTGTGTCCACAAAGACACTTTTTGAATAATAGAACTGAGGCCTCTTACCACTGGTATGGTTTTGTTTTGATCCATAGCACAGCTACTAAAGGTGTTTTTTTAAGGATGCATATTGGCAATCACTGCAGATTTTGTATCAACTAGTATTTCTCTTGACATTCTTACACAATTAGCACTTTATTTTTCCCCAGGGAGGGCTGTGAGGAATTTATGTTTCTATTTGATCAGCTGATGCCCAAATATGTATTAAGAAGGAAAAAAGAAAATCAGAAATGTTCTTAAATCTTCTTGCCAGGATCTATAGGTGTTCTAAAAAAAAGCCCTGGAAATTTCAACTCACTGCTCAGCTATCCCTCTTCCAAATGTAAGGCATTCAATAGAAATGTGGTATTGTTGGTTCCAGTTACTCAGTCAAGTGAAGATGGTTCAATCAAAAGGACTTTCAAGCAAATCAGAACTAAAATTATTAGATAAAAAATTAACTATGTTGTATAAAAGTAGGAAAATTTTAAATACATTTGTTAGAACAAGTTCCTGTACTAATGCATACTATATATATGATTTTAAAACTACATTATGACTTCTCAGGTTCAGTTAAGACATTTACTGAAAAGGCACTGATCCTTTTCACACTATTAAAGAACTAAACATATATTGACCATTTTTAATGTCAAGGAATAACTAATGAGAACACATCTGTCATGGGAATGTGTTGGAGCATACTGACTCTTGGCTTCCAGTGCACTGAACCGGTTGTTCTCTGTGATGTGTGACTGTTACAGTCAAAGAAGAAACCATGGGTTAAAACTCTGGGTTGTTTCTTCCTCAACAAACCAGAGTTACAGGTTTGCCCATCCCTGGGTTGTTTACTAGAAATGGGCAAGTGGTCAGGAGCCAACATGCTTGCTCGCTCCCACATGCTCCCAAACAACCCATGGTTGACAAACAATGGGTTAACTGTGCAAACTGGGTCACCGTGTGGGTGGTGGAATGGATATGTCACACAAAGAATGCTGTGTGAGTGCTTAATCCAGCTGCTTAATTCACATCGTCCCTCCTCCTCAATAGATTTGGCATTTTCCCCCCAATAATTTTCCCAAGGCAGATTTTTATTTTTTCAATTTGCTTTGAAAATTGTGGCTTGCTTTGTGGTAATGCTTGGCCAGGTCTCTTGTAAAGGCACTGAAGATAACAGAACGCAAAGACAGAGATGTAAGAATGATACTGATATCTAGTCCTTAACATTTGTTTTTATATATCTGTATGCAACAGTGACCTATCATGGCTACTGATATTGCACTGGTTGTGCCATCAACATAGGCTGTCCTATGAATACATATAGGTCTGTGGTGGGTCAGCTTGTATAGTCCTTTTCTATTGTATAGGTTTATGACTATGGTGTGTTCCCATTAGTTATTCGTTGATAACTAAAATGGTCAATACATGTTCACTCTAAACATTAAACCTTCTCCCTAAATGTCTTTAGACACGTGAGTGATTTATTTCATATTCATAACATGGCACAGGAAACCATCCTTTACGATAATGAGCTGGGATCCAGTGCCCTCATCTACAATAAAAAAGCACTTCTGCATGCTCACAATCCCAAGTATACGCCTGGGAAGCAAGTTTCATTTAACTTAATGTGACTTACTCTTAAGTGAGCATGCTTAGGATCAAGATGTAAGAATAGAAAGGGGTATGAGGTATTACTTGCTAGGGGTTTACATTTGCTTTTATTCCAACAGTGTTAATAATTATATTTGTATCTGAGGCAATCCTATAAAATAATAGTTCAGCTGCTTTTACATGCAAAAATGCAACAGGATCTGGGTTAGGATTGCTAGCCTATAATACTTTATTATTTATCTGATAGATTTCTAATCCTCCTTATCCTAAGAGTTTGAGGTGAGTAGCATTTTGCACACACGCACAGACACACACGCACACACCTCAAACGAAACTAGTGAAATAAAATACTCATTAAAATATAAACCACAGTATGCTAAAACAAACATAAATTGCCCCATACTAGCTTAATTTCACCATTAAAAATCAAATGTTTCCTGAAAATTGTCATCCAAGCATGAAATTGGTAATCTCAAGGATCTAGTGCTGGACGCTCACTGTGCTACATAATGAAAATTCAGGGAAAGGGTTAGGAGACAATTGCTATAGGAAGGCATTACAGGAACAAATTCTTGTCCTCAGTGGTATTCAATGGATTTTTTTCTTACAACAGTTTCAAAGAAAATCTTCATTTTATCCAACCACATACTTATCCAAGCACATACTTCCTCAGCAATCCTAAGAAAATGTAGCTGTCTCTTATATAATTTAAAAGCTGTATTTTGGGAACATGTCACAGGAACTAATAAGCTAGGAGGAATTCGCAAACAGAAATTAAACCATTTCGGGAATTTGTCTGCCGTTGGAAAAACACACACATACATTTGGCTATGCAAAGAACTAATCAAAATTAACATCAATTCCAGAGGCCATTTGCTATAAACTAAATATTCTGCATCTTTCACATGTCTGCATGATGTGTTCTGACAGATCTGGAAGAATTGTTCTTTTAAAAACAGATCACATCTCAGCCTCCCCCTAATAAGAACAGTTTAAAATATAATGTTTTAACAAACAGCCCACCTTTTAAATATGTTTTTTAAGATGTTCTACCTTTTCAAGACATTTAGGGAGTAATCCTATGGCCACTAGATAGCAGCTAGATGGCCATAGGATGTGTTGTTTTGTGGGAACTGACCTCGGACCCCGCGCTCTGAGGTCGGTTCCCGGAAAACTGACCTCCCCACTTCCGCGCTGCCTCCAAGGCAGTGCAGAACAGCCCTGTCCTCCATGCTTGCAAAAGGAGCGCAGAGGGGCTGAAAAGGGTGTGGCTTGGGGCGTTCCGGGGTGGGGAGGGCGTAGCTGCATGTATGACACATCCTATGTGTCGTAGAGCAGCCTCCTTCCCCGTTCCGTCCTCCCACAGCTAGACAGCTGCAATTAGCTGTCTAGCCAAAAAAGCAGGCCAGGGGAAGCGTGGAGGGCACAATCCTCTCCTGTCCTGTTTAGGATAGGCAGTCGCCTACGAGTTCGGAGGCGGCTGCCTATCTTGACAGGATTGCGCCCTTAGGAATGGATAAAACACACACCCAAAAGTGTTATAGTAATTGTGATTGTGCTATACCTTTCGAATTAAATATATTCCTTTCCTTTCTTTCTTCTTTTCTACATAAGTCAGGGGTGGAGAACCTTTTCTTTCCCCTGTAAAAGGCTGTCGACCTACGGGAAAAATCAACTGGAAGTGGAGGCAGAGCCAGAGCCAGAGCCAAACGTGGGCAGAATCAGCCACTCATTAAGGAAGATTCTCTAGCTGGCTTTGGGATCTCGGAAATCGGGGGGTGAGTAGGGTGGGGATAGTGCTCACACTGCGAGGAGAAATGGTAATGGAGTATGCCCCCACCCCCAGCCTCCATCAGTTGGCTGCTGCTTTTGCATTGTGCAGACTCTTTGCTTCCTTTCTCTCTCTCATTCTGTCAGCAACAATTGCAACAACTGCCAGGGGGAGATCCGGATGGACCGACTAGCCAACATTGCAACCAGATGAAATTTAGCCATGGGGATTCCCCACACCAGATGTAAGTAATCTGGCTGCACTACATCCCACACACTTAATCGCCTGGTAGGGTTACATTTGGTCTTTTGAATCTCTCCCAGTGTCCTGCCACATTTAACCCACTTTCCATCCAGTTTTCTGATTTCCTCTATAGTGAAAATAGAGCTGGATGAACCTAGCAGCACCAGGTGTGGGCCCTCCAGCTCTAATCCTGGAGCCTCCTGGTAAGGATGATCGAATCTTTATGGACCATAATGACTCTCCTTCCCCCCTCAAACCTGTGCTGGTGCTGTGCCAAGTACCCAGGTGGGGACACCTGCGTAAGGTCAGCCCGCCCTAGCTCAGCAACCCAGGCCTCGGCAATGCACACCAGGTCAGCTCCGTCATCCATGATTACACTGTGGACAAGTGAAGCCTTTTTATGAATGAACCTGGCATTCAACAGCAGCAGCACCAGGCTGGAGGGAACTGTAATAGAACTACCAGAATCCTGAGACATGGTGGAAGGACCAGAAAAAGCGCCTGTTGCTAGGCAGAGTGAGAGATCTATGAAAGTGTCAGTGAAGGTCTCTTCTCTGCATGAGTGGTTTGATTTTTAAGCCATTCTTCCCTCACATCTGTGTAGCCAGGTGGGCCATGAAGGTGATACAACATTTTCCACTTTGGGGGGGGGACACATACATTGACCTAATGGCATCTATGCATTCTTCTAATTTAAGAGTTAAAATGCTATTTTATTTTAAATGTAATACAGGCTGGAAAAGTCCTGGCCAGTTGTGGCAACACTGCTTTTTTCAAGAAATGCACTTGCATTTAGAACACATGAACAAGCCTAGTGGAAAATGCCAGTTTTGTTCTCACAGCAAGAAACACCGCTTACTTATAGTTGATGTAAATGTCCTCTAAATAAATGACTAAATAGGGGAGGTTTCGCAATTTCTAACCAGTAGATTAATGTTATTAATTATAAAGACAGGATGAAGGAGAGAAGTCTGAACTCTACTTAAAATTGTGTACGCTTCTCAGTACCACACCAAGCAAATCTCAGCATGGGACAAAAAGAGCAGCAGGGAATTAAATAGTTTTAATTGTGCTCTACATACATGTACATTTGTTGCAGCCTCTACAAATGTTTTCTTATATGAAAGGAAAGCCAAATACATGTTTCTATATTTCAGTATGAAAAATGTTAAAGATGAATTAGCAATTTTTCAGCTCTTATTTTCATAATATTTAAGAATGATTTGCAGGGAATGGCCTACTCTATATTAGCATCAAGCACTTCCAGAAAGTAAAATAAAAGAACGGAAAGAAATTAACTTCTCAAAACACAAGCTATTAAGCCAGGGGTGGGCAACTTGTAGCTGACCAATGTTGTTGGACTGCATCTCCCATCAGCCTTCACCATTAGTTATGCTGGCTAGAGCTGATGGGAATTGCAATCCAACAACATCTGAAGGGCCACGAGTTGCCCACCCCTGTAGTAAGCTATTCAAAAGCCCAAGCCTTTCAGAGCTATGTGTACTAGACAGTAGGGCTGTGCGCTGCCTCGTTACAAGTCCAAATAACGAGGTAAAGTGAGCCGTTTTGGAGAAAAAGCCTCATGATACGAAGCGGTTCAGAGCAGTACCAAGGTGCCCTGGGGCAAAGCACGTGCCCCATGAAATGCCTCCTCTGCCTCGTATATTCGGAGCTCTACTGAATGCCTCAGCAGTCCAGGCAGGCTGTCTCCAAAATGTATCAACTTCCCAATGCTCACATAGAGGGGCATGAAGAGGAGGAAGAGGAGGGGGGAGGGATGGAGGGAGGAGGATGGCAAGTGGACGTGGGGAGGCAGGAAGGCGAACTCAGGAGGAGGAGGGAGTGTGCTTTGGTGAATAGGAACACTCAGCCAGAACTGACGCTAGCAGCCTCCAGTCAGAGAGAGCGTTGGAGGAAGGGGGTATATACTTCGGCAAAAGGCTGCGTTCAGTCATTGCGCTAGCTGTGTCTTTGGGAGAGAGGGCTGCTGTGGGTAGATGATCGTTTGTGCGTGTGTGTGCACGTGCATTCCTAGGAGTTGTTCCTTCAATTTATTCAATTTTGATTGCCATTAGGCTTTCCTCAGAATTTAAATTAAAAGAAAACAGCTTGGTTGTCCTGGGACAACCATACCCTTCTCTTGCTCCTTGATCGTCCATCCCCATTGGGACAGTGTCTTTTGCAGCACCTCTTCCAGCTGCTTTCTCCTATATCTTTGTACCTCCAACACATTTGTTATTTGCATTTGATTAGATTCTCTCTCTCCTTTCCATATTTTTTCAAAGTAACATAGCTTTTCCTTGCAAACTGCTGTCATGCTCCCCCTCCACCACCATTCCTGTGTTTGTTTGTTTATCTTGATTTTGGACTCTGGAAAAGGCTGCGTTTGTTGTGTAATGTCAAGCCTTATTTCTGTTTTCTCTGTTCTATTTTCTTGTCGTTTTTGTCAATCATCTGTGTCTCTGTTAGATTTTTACAAGCCCACTCTTATTTAGAATTTTAAAAACCAACATTGACTTCTGGGCATGTCCCCCCTGCCCTTTAAGTCATATTCAAGCATTCAGTTTCTTTCTTTCTTTCTTTCTTTCTTTCTTTCTTTCTTTCTTTCTTTCTTTTTCTTTCTTTCTCTCTCTCTCTCTCTCTCTCTCTCCTTAAAGAAAGACGTATTATAGCAGCCTATGTGTGTAGTGTTTGTCCCCCCACCCATGTGCTGAAGTGAACTGTCTGTGTCTTCTCTGTGTTGATCCTTCCAAAACAGAAATTAAAGACTTTTTTTTGTTTTGTTCTTTAAGGGTTTGATTTGGCTGTTATCTAATCGCCTGCACTATCGCCCTGTGTTTTTTGAAGTTATCCTGCCTTCTATAAAAGAACATGAAATATAAAATAATAGATTAAAGACACCCATCATTTGCTTAGGTAGTTCTGCTTTTCTTTAGCTCTTGTGTGTCTGTGTCCGTGTATGTGTGCGTGCTAGGTTGTAGTTCCACCAACACTATACATCCAAATTTCAAGGTAGTGTTGAAAAAGCATTAATATAATTACCTTCTTATTCCAATAACATTCCACTGTATGGCAAAGCAATTCAGCACAATATGAGGCATCTTCGGGGTGTTGGCAGGGGCAGAGGTGGGGAGAAGTTACAGCTCTTTGCTTTGCGAGTTTTCCTAGAAAAAAATCAAATTTCACCTGCACCTTGCACACAAGCCAGTGGGCCAAAGTGCCTGGAATTTGGCAAGTGGGATGCCCTCGAGGGGGGCTGGGAGAGGCCCAGCTTTCACACACATCTGTGGAAACAGGGAGAACTTACAGCTATTGGCTTTGGGAGTTTTCCTGGAAAAACTCAAATTTCACCAGCGCTTAGCATCGAAGCCAGTGGCCAAAACTGCCTCGGCTTTTGGCGGTGTAATGCCACGGAGGGGGGCTGGGAGAGGCCAAGGTGTCACATGCGTGTGTTCAAAAACTGCTGGGCTAAACTGTCTGAAATTTTGCAGGTGGCCTCTTCTCCAGGGGCGTCATGCCTGTATCTTAAAAACTAAAAACGTTATGACCATTTGTTTTCCCATGCACGTCAATGGGAAAATGCCCAAAACGTGCGATCCAGATAGCTGAATCTCGCTTTGGATTCGGGTCTGAGTCAGATCAGAAGGGGTCCAAATTGGTCCGAGGCAGTTCGGGGTTGCTTTGGATGATCCAAAGTGGCACTGAAGCAGATTGGGGGGTCCGTGCACAGCCCTACTAGACAGCACTTAATTCCACAGTTCTATTTCACGTGTATATCTAAAGCGTTATAATCTCCTGCATATAACAAGCATAGCGAAGTTGAGTAGTGCAAACAAAGCATTCCAACGAGATTAAAATGTCATCTGGTTGACATAATGCAAAAGCTGTTCAATTCTTGGTCTGCCAGCTTAAATTAGGCAATGATATAAATGCATCCCTTCCATGGTATATTTTACTGGTTCACAGAGAGGAAGGCCAGGATCTCTTCTCGATTATCCCGGAATGCAGGACACGGAATAATGGGCTCAAGTTACAGGAAGCCAGATTCCGGCTGAACATCAGGAGAAACTTCCTGACCGTTAGAACAATACGACAATGGGACCAATGACCTAGTGGGCTCTCCCACGCTGGAGGCATTCAAGACGAGGCTGGACAGCCATCTGTCAGGGATGCTCCTACTTGGATTCCTGCATTGAGCAGGGGGTTGGACTCGATGGCCTTGTAGGCCCCTTCCAACCCCACTATTCTATGATTCTATGATTCATTGTTCCCACTGTTATTAAGCAGCAGAGCCCCACCCCACAACCTTAGATTTTGTCAGGCTGGTCCAATAAATTATTAGGGACGTAGAGTTCTACCATTTCCAAGGGATGATCCATTAATTTCAATGGAGTCAGCAGATCCACATTACTGTACGTGAACAAACATGCTGTTTCCACTGGAATAAAGGTTTGTGTAGATAAACCACTTCCCAAACATGGGTTAGATGCATATCAAAATCTATGAACTGGGGTTTTCAAGTGTATCATTTGATCAAACTCAAGAGAGCTAATGCATCAGGTTAAAGTTATAATCTGCGATTTGGCAATTAAACAGGTTTTTACAGCCATTCAGTTCTTGTTGTTTCAAACATTTTCAGTTTCACATATATTTATTTGATGTAAATATCTGTGTAAATACAGACCATCTACTGCTTGCAGGCGTCAAACCCACGAAGACCTGGAAAGGTGACCATAACAGAGTCCCCACTTCAGGTGTAGTTTGTTTTTTAATGGGAGCTTGTAACTGCAGGATTTTGGAGGATAAGATTATCAGTAACTACAAGTCATGATGGCTATATATGACTTGCAGTGTTGGAGACAATATACCTCTGAGTACCATTGCTGGAGGAACTTGAACAAGAGGTTCATACATAGCCATGCATGTATGTCCTGCTTGTGGGCTTGCCGTTGGCATCTGGTTGGCCACTGAGGGAACTGAGTGCTGGACAAAATAGACCTTTGGTCTGATCTAGCATGGCTCTTATTTCTTCATTTGATTTGTACCTTGCTTTCTACCAACAAAATGGCGCTCAAGGTGGCTCTTATGTTCTTCAGATCCACCTCATTATTTTGAGGTATTAGGAATATTGGAAGCTTCTTTATACCAACTGAGGCTGTTTGTCAAACTAGCTTAGCACTGTCTACACTGACTGGCAGTGGCTGTCCTAGTTTTTAGACAAACCTGGGTGGTTTCCTGGCTTTTGTGTGCTTTTTCCCATTCTAAAACCTTGAAATGCTTCGCTTAAGGCTTAGTTACTAGCAGGAAAAGCTTTAGGCTAAAATATGCTGGTAATTTTTGTATCTTGTCCCTGCCCCTTTGCCTTTGTCCCTGCCCCATTTTGCCTTTGAACCAACTCTCCATCGGACTGCGGCTCATGAAACTTCTCCTCAATTGAATTCAGCCCTTGGGCTGAAAGAGGTTCAACACCGCTGCATCACAGGATATTTATAAATTTATTATCAGCTAGATAGTACTATTTGGTGTAGAAGCAGCTAAATCCAGATGTTAATTTGTTAAAACTAACACTGTGAAGGTGATGATTGAGATGCTTTTGTTGATTATTCATGCTGATTGTTTGTTGTTGTTTCTGCCTTTGACTAAATAAACGTTTGATTTGATTCAGAAAGGAATGAGCAGCCATGCAAAAAGCTCATCATTCCCTGCAGAGCACATGTTGGGTTCTGGCCTAAATGCATATACATATGAAATGCATACTCACCTGGGCCCCATCTACACTGGGCTTTTACTCTGGGGCAGGTGCGAGTCGAGGTCTGTTGTGATAGATGACATAGTTACGACTTCGCAGCCATCCATGGTTTTCGCCCGGAAAAAGCAGAGTTCCAAGGAGTCGTTTTACTGCGATTTGGGGGGTTTGCTGCAGGTTCCCCTGCGGTTGCAGGCTGTCTGTTCCTTCCCTGAACTGACTTAGCACCTTACAGTGGGTGTGTGATGCCCCTTTACTCCCCCATCCCTTTGCAGCTGCGCAGTTACAGTGGCAAAGGGAGGCGTTTTCATTTATTTAATCACATTTTCGCACATTTTTGCAGCTTCGTATCTTCGCAACGGTTGCTTTTGGACTGAGTGCCCAAAGGCTGGGCAGGGTCTTGGGGGAAGGAACAACATTGCTCTGGGCACCATTTCGGAGTGACGGCTAGGCACGTAGTGCTCATGCTTGTGGGAACCGACAAACTGATAGTGTGGAAATGAAGGAGCACAAAACACCCAGTTTTTACCGAAAACAGGATCAGAAAGACACAGCAGGGCCCCTGAAATATAAAACAGCCCCTGAAGTGTCACACCCCTACACTCATAGGACTGCACAGCTGCGCATTTCAGTATAATGGCAAAAAAAAGGGCACAGCGAGTCTCTTAGGGAAGCGTGCGGTACATCACGAGGGCATGGTGATTCGAAGTCGCATTGCTGCGCAGTTGCGACGGGGCGAGGGGTCAAAGCAGTAGCGTATAGATGAGGCCCTGGTCCCTTTTAGTAAAAGAAGGGTGAATTACAGCACTAACCTATGCATGCTTTCTCAGAAGTAAAACTCATGGTGTTCAATGGGGATACTATGTAGTAAGTGTGTTTAGGAGTACAGTCTTAGTGTCATTAGTGTTTCACATATTATCTGCTCCTTACAGCACCATCCTACACGTCTTATTAGAACCTACTGAGTTCAGTGGACGTTACTCACAGTAAGTGTGCAATAGACTGCAGCTACAACTGCTTTTCCACTGGTTATCAGAAGCAAAGGCAATAGAGGCGGCTTGCCCCTTTCTGGGAGAACCATGAGACTTGTGAAGAAATATAAACCTTTTATTTTATATAATCACCTAAGACATTTTAAAAAACGTCTTTTTACCCTTTAGTTGGAATAAAAAAACATGCATCACTTTAGGTTAAATCAGCAGTGCAGTGCTACTTAGAAACAGGGTAATTTTATCACTTTCAGACTAGGAAACAGGGCATGCAAAATGGTGGTAGTTTGCATCAATTATACGGATATGTAGTGAAGACAATGTACTGGGTTGTTGTTTTCATTTATTCACTAGCAGGAATCAATGACAGGTGTACAAAAGAAGATAATGATCACAGCTTCCCTTATGCAGAACAGAAATCCTACCCTGGAAACAAAAGTGAAACCATATAATATAGATTATTGAAACAAGTAAAAAACAATAGGCCAGCAGGTTAGAACTTCCTTAAAGCACAAATTCCAGCAGGCTCCAACTCCCTTTTTAGGGCCCCTGAAACAGTATTTTGCTAAAACAAAACAAAACATAAGCACACATTTTCAATAGACTGCTTTGCCATGCCAACAGTTGAGTTTACAAGGATTTTTCTCCCATTTCTAGGAAAGACATGCTTCTTGATTTTTGTGCCATGCTGCATGATTTTCCTGCAGCTGTATCTTCTTTTGTGGCATTCTCCTAATCACGCCCTGTTGGATTGATCTCTGTGGCCTGCAGTAATTGACCTTCATTTTGTGTAGTCTCTCTAGCTCTGTTTCCCTGCAGTTCTGGATCCGTGACTTGCACCAGGCCAATTACCTAGATGAAAAGCACATGATGGGGCAGACGGGCTTGTTGAAACAAAATAATCAGTGTTGCTATGAATTCATTTAAGCATCAGGACAGTTGACAAAAGAGACATTTTGCATGTGACAAGCAGCAGGGTTTCATAACAGCTAAGTATAACCTAATCAATCAAACCTTTCATTTAAATAAAAAGCAAAACGAATAATTGAACTTGCTCCAAGCCATCACAAAACAAAAAATTCACCTCTAAAATGAAACACTCTCACAGACTGATGGATTTATTTTACCCTTTTCTGAACCCTTTTCTTCAGTTGTCTTCCTTGATCAGCGAAGTGCCTGAGACGTCAAGTATTTTGGCTAATGTGCCTGAGGAACGCTTTGGATAGCACCTGAAATATCTGCTGACTAGCTGCTCCAGTAGACTGATCAGGTATTCCTACATTTGACAGCCAAGAAAAATGTGATATTCTAAGGTACACTGCTACATTTAGGGTGCAATCCTATCAAGATAGGTGGCCGCCTCCGAACTCAGAGGGGACCGCCTATCCTAAGCAAGGCAGGAGAAGCACGGGGGTATCGTTCCCTCCGTGCCTCTCTTACTCTGCTATTTTCTGCTAGACAGCCATTTTCGGATGTCTAGCCATGGGGGGCTGACAGGGAGAGGAGGCTGCGTGTACAACACATAGAATGTGTTGTACATGGAGCTCTGCTCTCCCTGCCCTGGAATGCTCCCAGCCCCGTCGCTTTTCAGTTGCTCTGCGTTCCTCTTGCGAGCGCGGAGGATGGGGCTTCTCCACATTGCCTCCAAGGCAGCGCAGACATGGCGGGAGGTCAGTTTTCCAGGAACTAACCTGAGGCTGATTCCTGGAAAAGAGCATATCCTATGGCCCTCTAGACAGCCATAGGATTTCTCCCTTAATCAGTCCGTCCGTCCGTCCATCCATCCATCCATCCATCCATCTATCTATCTATCTATCTATCTAAACTTATGCTACCCCACAAAGTAGCTTTAATTTTAATATATGGGCATTTCCCCTCTAATTGACAGTACCACTAGGAATCATTGTATGTTGGAAACTGTGAACTTGGTGGTGGTAGTGGTGCTATGAGGGTGGATGGGCAAAGATGGCAGTTTCATAGAGTGGCTTCACTGTGTTACTGCTGGTTTTAAATGTTATGGGCCATTCACTTAGTAGCAAGACCCCCCCCCCCAATTAAGACCCATTTATTAGACTTGTCATGTGTGCAGATATTCAGTTTCTTGATTTGACAGAAATGGCAGTGGGATATTATGTATACAGTTTTGCCTATGTAGAGTTTTTCACAAAACAGAACTCAGAAGACTATTACTCATCCTAGCAAGTCAGGGAGATTCATACACAATTCAAAGACTATTTCTCAAAAATGCTATGTTGTGCATTATGTTTGTGGAAGAGCCTAAGACTGCAAACCAACATCCAATTACTTGGGAGTATGACCCATAGTACTCAATGGGACTTACTTCTGTGTAGACATGTAAAAGATTGTGCTGTAATTCATAAAGCAAGAGCAATATTGCACAATTTACTAAACTGGCAATGTAAAAAATTAAGCAAAAGGCTATGCTGGTGAGCATTTCAGCCTGCAGTGTAATGCTATTTTAATTAATTCAGCATCTAATTCATCAATGGTTTTGCTTATTTTGGTTGTTTTCCTACTTCTTATTCTCAGCACTCTTTCCAGAGAACCTTATTTTTCTACTGGGAGGCCCAAAACAGTTGGTCTAGCATCCTGGCATGTTGCAGAAGATTTCTAGGTCATATTCTAAATGCACTTTCATTTGGAGTTCTCTGTCTGGACAGCTGGGCCTTGCTGTCATCCTGTGTGAATTACGAATATATCTGTGAACAGGGGTTGGGAATGTGTGGCCCTCCAGATGATCAGACATGATGGGAGTTGAAGAGCCACATATTCCCCACATCTGAAGAGCCACATATTCCCCACCCCTGTTCAAGGAAATACTCTTAATGCACATAAGAGTAATGTCTACTCTTAACAGCAAGGCCCAATTGACAAGACTGGGATTTATTATTTCCAGTCCTGTCCACATAATTGCAAACACAACAGCTTTATGTGATGCCACTTTCCTTTGGTTTGGCAACAGATGGTTGCTGTATACACTGTGGAACTGCCCTGCCCTGTTGTGCAATTTGTAATGTTTTTGTTATTGTTTATATATATATATTCTATTCTTGCTCCAAGGAGCTCAAGGAAATGAACTGTGGGTTCTCACAACAACCTTGAGTTAGGTTAGGGTGTTAGTCTCAGAGAATGTGCCTGGCCGAAATACATCCATTGAGCTTCCTGATCAGTAGGAATTCAAACCCAGGTGTGTCCACCCGAATCCATCCATCTATTAATTTCTTCACTTTGGCTCTCACACTGGTATTGGGTTGGTCTGCAACATGTGCAATGCCATGAAGTAAGATCTTTCACCAGCATAGTAATTAACACTCCTTTGATGGGTGAGCACCATGTAATATCAAATATTAATGAAGTTAGTTCTTAAATACAATATAATATATATAAATGCAATGCAAAGTCTCTTACTTACTCACATACACAAACATAGAGTGCTGGGTGAAGGTTTTTTTTTTTAATTTCTTTCCCCCTTTTTTACCTTCAGTTTAAAATAATTTTTAATCTTTGCATTTTTAAATGCTTTCATCATAATGTGAAAAATGTCATTTATCGCAAATTCTGCTCAGGGTGTGCAGTCTTCACCATACTGATTCCAGAACATAGAGCCTTGAGTCTGCTATCCAAAAACAATTTGTTCTCAGGAGGGACAAGTCAACAGACACCAGAACATGAGCTTAATGGTACTGCCACAAGCATCTGACATTTTTTCCATTTTTCCTAGCTCACTCTGCTTTCAAGGCCAAAGTAGTAAATATTGCACAATACGGTATTTGTTCCCTGAGGTCTAGTATTATATACAAGATTTTGTTCTGCAGAGCAAAAAAGCTACACTTTTCAAAAATGTCAAAATCCTTTGCCAAGATGCCGACAGAACCTTTAATTATGAATTTTCTCAGGGCATAATGTTACAATACAAATACTGTTTTCTTAAGTTACTGACACCTATAATAATAAAATATGCATTCCTCGACAACGTTATTGTGATCTTCACAAGCAATGCCTATTACTAAGGTAGGGCAACTATTTTAAAAATCCAGTCTAAAAGGTTAGTTTTCTAAGGGTGCAACCGTATTGAGATAGTTGGCAGCATCCAAAGTCGGAGACTGCCAAGTATCCAATGCAGGGCAGCTGTAGCATGGAGGCAATCCTCATGTCCATGCTCTAGCCACCCTGCATTGTTGGCTAGATTGCTGATTTCCTCTGTCTGGCTGTGGCTGCAGGTACGGGTAGGGAAGGAGGCCACAAAGCACATAGTCAAGTGGCTTCCGTGGTCTCCTCCCCTCCCTGCCCCCAGGACCGCCCCCTTTTTTGCCATCTTCATGCTTCATTTCTGAGTGCAGACAGAACCACATCAGCTACAAGGGGTAGGGGGTAGGGACCATGGTTTCTGGGAACCGTGTTCTCAGAAACCAAAAAATCTTATGGCTCTCTAGACAGTACTCCCTAAAGTATGCAGATGTTTTAGTTTTCATGTCACCTCTGGTGAAGTACTACTAGTACCATGTAACATTTACACAGCCAACTGTAAAGTAGCAACGCCATGGAACAAATTCTAAGAAATAAGGATGATTTATTGTTATTATTATGATTATATTGAAGATCTTTTAGGATAGACACATCCACATTTGGATGATCCACAGGTAGATTCCTACATTTGGTCCTGTCTCAAAAGTCACCACTCCTCAGATCTGCCTGCCTTGAATGAAAGCTCACCTGAGACTTCTCGAGCATCCACCCTCCTACCTGCCAGCAGCCCCTGCAAAAGCAGGCAAGAAGAGGTTGCTGACATGTTGGTCAGCATCTCCTGTTATAGCTTCTTGGCTGTGCCTTCAACCTCCTTGTTGTAGCTGAAGACTACGATCTTTTAGTCAGTAGTCTGGATGACAAGCAGAGATTTTAATGACTCCATTTAAATTGAAGTGGTTTAAGGACTGCTTCCTCAAAGCCAGGTTTTGTCTGCCATGAAAAATTGAGCATTGGATCTCTCAATGGACCAGGCAACCTGCTGCTGTCCTCCCACCGATAGCTTCTACAGCAGGGGTGGGGAACCTGCTGGTAGTTGTTCGTTCCAACTACCATCAGCCCTAGCCAGCATGGCCAATGGTCAAGGATGATGGGAGTTGTAGTCCAACAACATATGGAGGGCCACATGTTCCCCACCCCTATACAGTTTCTGGGTTCTCCCATCGCTTCCACTTGGCACCCAGCCAGAACTTTTTGTTAGACTTGCTTTTCTTAGTAAAACAGTCAGTAGAAGGACAGTCAGTTTAATCAAATGGGGTCAGCGTCATCTGAACGCTTGTGAGCACCAGCAGAGCTTGAAGGCCATAAAAGTTGGGTAGCCATCCAGGAAATGCAGTATTTAGAATCAGTATGTAAATATATAACAGAAAACTCATTATGATATGTAACAGAAGTTGCTGTAGTCTGAAAGGGTTGATGCTTTAATTATAGATAATGCCAAGGAAAGGCTAAAGCATTTGTAGCTTTTTAATTGGGTGGTGGGAGAAGAAACGACCAATGGGGATTTGATGGAGGGTTTGTGAAGTTGTAGAAAAAGTTGATGTAGAATAAGTTGGCACTCTTTATGTATGGGAAAGAAAATGAAGTAGTTGCATACAAAGATCTTATTACCTTCAAGTCTGCATGGCAATTGCACAATATTGGAAAACTGATTCTGCATCTAGCTCTTCTAGAGAAATAAACTCACTGTGCTAGATTATCAAGAGGTGCAGTTAAACTTAACCTCTTTTCAGTATATGGTTTCTGTTCATTTCCTATGTTAACAACAAGACATTCTTCCCATGGACACCCTTATCTTATTTATCAATTTGGAAAGACAACCTCATTTAATGTATGCTATTGTCTACATTATTTATTTTGACATACTATCATTATGAGCTATTTTGACACTTTGTAGTGGAACACTCCTCCTGATTGTTTCATTTTCTCTTTAACTGCAAATTGTATTAATTGTGAAAAACACTCAGTTAAAAAATGTGTAGAAAGAAATACCAGAATTCATGGTGACTGAATCAAATTGATTAGCACTATATTCAGGACAGAAACGAAAATATTTCTTCACATATAGCAAAATAACTAACCTAACACAAGGTGGCATAAAATCCCCCTTCCTCAATAATGATATTAGAATAAAGTACATTAAAGACAGTCATGATCATTGTTGGCCTCAGTTAAGTGCCAAAATAAACTTAGTGCCAATTCACAGAGGAAATGAACAATTATTTCAGACATTCTTATCCTTATGATAAGAATTTCTTTTGGAGTGGATTTATATATCCACACTGTAGGTATGGCAGAGATGCAAGTGAACAGTGAGCTGAAAATTAACTCTGGGGCATATACCATCTAGTAAAACCGATGCACCATCTACTAGCATGTCATGTCTTTTTGTGGTATGTATGGATGTATGTGTGAATGTGTGTTTGTGTGTATTATTCTCACATCCTCCATACTTGCCAACACAAATCATTTCTTAGTATTCTGAGGCCAGACCTAGTAATGGTGGTACCAAGGACAGACAAGTAGTTTGCTCTCTCTAGATTTATATGTCCAAGTAAATCTGGAACCTGCTTCCCTACCAGACTCAGTCATGCTGTCTTCTAATTTCATCCTTTCTGTTCCCTTCCCTAACTCCACACCTCTTCATAGTACTCCCCCCCCCCGCACCAGCTTAGGGTATGCATTCTCAGCTTCTCCCCACCCAGTATCATTCACATCTGTGAGACAATTTGTACAATCAAGAATGCTCATCTCCTCCTGCAGAGACAGGGCACAGGATGTATGCCCCCTGTTTTTTAAATCTATTTTTATTTTATTTTTATAAATGAAATAAACACTACCAACAACATAATCAGAATCTTCAGTTTCCAACATTACAGTATTCTGAGGAAAAGAAAAAGGGAGGATAGCAAAGAACGAAGAGAAAAAAGAAAGAAAAGAAAAGAAAGGATTATATTAAACTTCAATAAGAACAAACCAAATATCCAAATATATATCCAATTGCAGATTATACCTATATAGGATGTATGCCCCCTTCATGCGATAGATGGGCCTTCCCTATGCTGTTCCTATGGAAACTATGGCCTCTGTTAATCCAGAGTCAGAACTGCCTTCAGAATAAATTGCTCTGTGATTGCTCCTTTATTAATAAGCATTATACCCCTATTACCTTAAGATATTTAGTCACTAATTAAGATCAAGCCCAAGAATCATTTACATAAACTGATTTTCTGTGACAGCTAGAAGGTTAAGCATGGCAAAACAGAGAGGCACAGAGGACTGCTGTAGATCTGAGCTGGCTTCAGACTGTTTCTTGCCAAAGCCTCATTTGAAAGAGAAACTTACAAAGATTCTCAGTAGATAGATACGCTTTATTTTAGCCCTGACTAACTTTTACTCAAATCAATGGGAGTTCTGTTTTACTGATGACCTAAGTCATGGGCTGAGAATGGGACCTGACAAAACTCGAGTACTCTTTACACTTTTAACAATTGGATCATTTACCATGTTCTTGCTGCAATCCAGAGTTTGTCTATGCCTGAGCTAGGTATCAAATATCTTGATAAAGTAAATTATTGTCATATGTGAATACAAAGGAAATAGTGATTCTGCCTGGATCTTAACGGATCTCCCTAAAATAAAACTACCAGAAGAATTATTGTTGCAACTGTTATTATTATCATAAGAGAAGAACAAGCCAACTCTTTAAATTCTTTGTAAATGTAAAAGAAATAGGGTGGTTGTTTCTTAAACAGCTTAGCATATCACATAGTAAAATATGCTGGTGTCTTGTCATGGATTTTACAAGTGATCAGATTTAAAGCCTACATGATAATGGAATAAATTATACACACACACACACACACACACACACACATTAATACCAACAAAAAACCAAGATTAACTTGGCCAGGGAGAGTATGCAGATAATATGGCTCCAGATAGTGCCCAAGATTACAATAATAATATAGCCATAGAACTCTGAAGTTTGATATTATGATGACGTTTAATTTTGATATTATGATGACGTTTAATTTATTTTGTGTTAAGTCATACTGAGGGCATGTTTGATGGGCAAATGGGATATACATTTAAAAATAAATTAAAAACAAGAGAATAAATAATGATAATCAGCTCAGTGGGTTTGTTTGGGTCTATGATACTTAAATGTTCTGTGGCACCTATGTGACTATGAACAACCAAGCGTCTTTGTACAAACATCATTTGATATAAGTGTGGGTCAGTAAGCTATAGAGAGCCAAATACACATATCACTTCATATTTGCAGTTAATATGTTGTTCAGTCGTTGTGTTCGACTCTTTGTGACCCCATGGACCATAGCTTGCCAGGCCTTCCTGTCCTCCGCTCTCTCCCGGAGCATGCTCAAGTTCATATTCATTGCATCGGTGATGCTATCTAGCCATCTCATCCTCTGCTGTCCCCTTCTCCACTGTAGTCCTGATGAGAATTGTTCCTTTGAAGCTGCTATTTGCACTAGGAAGAAATCCTCCATTGGCAACAATTTACCATGACATACATTTGCCATGGAATTTAGGAGGGGGAGACCCAAGATAGAAAGTGGAAGATCCAACATTCTAACCATATGTAATAAGCTTTACAAATGAGCATAAGCACCATAGAAAATAAACTTATATGTTTAAGTGAGCGTAATGTCTAAACCAGACCTTTTATTTAATACATTTCTATCTCTGGCATGAGTATAATGGTTTCTTGTTTCAATGAAGCCTCTATTTTGTTACAGGTAATTGAGAGTATAATTGCAAATAACAGTGATTTATTTTTTCACCGTTTAGATATTATTTAATGTGTGGGTTGCAACTTATATTGGTTTCTGAACGAACATTTATCATCATTCCGCCCCTCTAATGTATTATAAAAATCACAAAACACTTCCTTGAATGTGCCCTTAATATTTCACCTACTGGGAATATGTAATACTCCATATCATTATGTATTGTGGTTTAGATTAACAGGATTACAAAGACATGCTTTCTAAGAGCATTGTTGCTAGAAAGGAGCCAGTGGGAAGTACATGGCTATATGGTCTTCTACTCTACATGCATATGAAAGGTAGAAAAGAAAATGTAATGTGAAACAGGACAAAAGATAACTCCAGAATTTCAAACAGAATTGAATCTTCAACGTTATCCTGTTGAGGAGCCCTGCAGCAGAACAATTCCTCATTTACGCCTTCAGCTACAGACTTGGCATTCTTCCAATTCCTTTCCTGCATTTCCCTTTTCATTTCTCCTGTTTAATGGGCACAGTGCCATCAGAATCTAATCTGGAAACATCTTCTCCATTCTAGGGGGAAGGCTGCCTTAATTCCTCTTCCAAGCACATTGCCAATCTGGCATTGGGGGTCAAGCTGACCTAAATGAAGTCATAGGTATTTAAGGTCTGTTTGAAAATTTCTTTCTTTCTTTCTTTCTTTCTTTCTTTCTTTCTTTCTTTCTTTCTATGATTTCTTAACATAAGGATTATTGTTTGAAAGTGCAAGGGTAAAACTATACACAGATAGTATCTAGAATCTATAATGACCTCATTGTGTAGTAGTGGTAAGTAAACATGAAAGCTACTGTTGCGGGGACAAAAACTCTATAGTGCCCAGGCACCCAGCCCCATAATGTTAACTAGGAAAAGCAGGGAAGGACAGAAATGCAGTTGTTAAGCAGAAACTGGGCCAGAGCAGCAGCAATTGATGGTGGAATGACTGTGTCAGGAACTGGTGACCACTACTTCATGTGGCAAGCCATGTCACTACAGCTTCTCCGTGTAGAAGCTTCTGGACTCACTCTGCCCATGCTGGCCATTGGCTCCTCCTGGGCAGAAAAGAGTACAAGAGGGTTTCCTCTAGCCTTCCACAGCCTAGTGACCTCCAGCTGTGTTGGACTACAACTCACATCATCCCCAGGCAGCACAGCCAATGGAGGGTACCAGGTTGAGGAATGCTGACTTCCTCTCTCCATGGAACTTTACCTGATCAACAAGGTCTACCTGAGCTTGACGTGTTTTGTGTTTTTGGTTTTGCTGTTTGGTCATGACTCCTGGCTTGTTCTCTGGTCCTGCCTTCTGGTTTGCCCTCTGATCCCGATTGTTCTTCTGTCTGGAATTCCTGGCCCCTGACTCATTCCAGACTGTTTCCCACAGCCCAGACCTGACAGGCAGGGGATGAAGGGCAGAGAGGCCAGAAGAGAAAGCACCCTCCAAAGGCCCAGCATCTTTAAAAATAAGAAGAGGGCAATGCATTCCACTAATCAGCTGACTGTTAGTACATATAATCCATTTAAACTATCCCAAATATGTATAATCCAATTAGAAGGTTTGGATGCGGGTCAGGAAAGGAAGAAAGGAAGTCTCCCTTAGCCTTTAGAAAGCTTGCAGCACCATGACTTTGAACAGGTATACAGAATACACTGATGTTTCACTTCATATATGTAGCCATGAATGAACACATTATATGATGTGTATTCTTGGTAAGATGGTATTCCTGTAGATGGATTGTGAAGCAAATATCCACCCTGGACCTGATCACAACTTTGCTGCATTTTTGTTTTACCAAATATAAAATGTCAGCTTGTGTGGCCATGTCCTGGGTCAGTTTGCAGACACGTAGAAACACACCTTTCCATTTCTGAACATTAATATGAATGACACAAACTACCAAAATAATGGACAATCAATGTCAGTAGACAGTGGAATGAAGGATGTAACATTTGTCAGATAAATAAAACAAAGCAACACTTTGTATAGGGAAACATGGATATATCTGCAGGATGGGAGTAACTTTAAGAATAACTTTGCTGCATTTTTAAGACTCTAAATAAAATTATAGGTGTTTTGCAGGGGCAGCTGAAAGAGTACACAGCATGACAGCTATTGGGTAGCAGATGAATTTTCTGAAAAGGGCTACATTTCCTAACTGTCATTCATACTCTCGAAGGGACAGAATAGCTTGAGGCTTCACTCTTATTTTAGTAAGCACTACATTGGGCTCTTTAGCAGCCATTAGACAGAGTGCCATATCCAAATAACAGGAACACACGGTGACAAATGTAATGAAGGACAACTTAATAAAACAGAAAAGAACAAAGTTTGTAATTACAAACTAATAATCATCAGGAACACTTGAGAGTTATGTTTGGAAGCACTGCACTTGTTGAGAATGAAACAGGGAATCCATATAGATGATAAAACTTCTTCAGCTTGAGATAGCTCAGACCAGGGTAGCTTGGGCATCAGTATTATCCCACCAAGTTAGAAGATTCAACTGACTGATAAAATATGAGGCAGTACAATGTGAGATAAAAATAAAATCATTATCTGTATGACCTCAGATGAAACCATTTTTACACATGTAATAACCAGAAATCTGGGAACTGTGACTCTTTCCTTTTCACCTATCACAAAGGTCTTGAATTCTGACTTTGTTGTTTCCTGATTATGGACCTTATCCTGATACTTTCTGACCCAAGACAAGATACCGGTTGGATCTACACTTACTGCATTTTTTCGCTTCCAATGGGGTTTCACCGCCCACCTTTCATACTACGCAGTACCCGCCTCGAATTGGAACCAGAATTTCTCACTTCCGTGCTCCCACTTTCAATACCCTAATATCCGGGTATTTCTCCTTAATGTGCTCTGATTTTCCGCCTTCGCTACTGTATCCCGTCTTAGTCCCCTCCCCCACCTGTCCATATACAGTGGTGTTTGTATTTCCCTCCTGTCCAATCACAGCTCTCGACGGCCCCATGTCTTCTTAAGGCTACTGATCGCATAGTTTCCTCAGCAACCCCCATTTCCTCAGCAACAAGCAAAGGGCTGGATGTGCGCGGAAGCTAAGCTGGGTCGGCCCCAGTCAGTAGTTGGATGGGAATCCAACTTCCTGCACTGTTGTTGTTGTTCAGTCGTTCAGTCATGTCCGACTCTTCGTAACCCCATGGTAGGGATGTACGAAAGTCACTTACCTGGTCTCACAGCTTGCTTCGGGGTGGGGGGGAGGCGCTTCGCTTCTCCCCCCGAAGTTCAGGCCAGGGGGGGAGGCTTCCCGCCTCGCCCGGCCGAAATTCAGGCCGGGGAGAAGCGCCCCGTCTCCCCGGCCGCGAACTTCAAAAGAAAAGTTAAAAAAAAAAAAGCCCCGTGATAGGCTACGTAACGATTTACGTAGCCTATCACGGCTAGATCTGCAAAGTCAGCCGTGATAGGCTACGTTAATCGTCATGTAGCCTATCATGGGTGACTTTGAAAAAAAAACAACGCGTACACAAATGGAGGCCCCCATAGGGAGCCGCCATTCGCGTTCCTTATTTGGTCCCTGTAGTCTACGTAAAGATTTACGTAGACTACGGCGAAAATAAAGGCAACGCTATTTGCCCCTGACGAAGATCTGCCGAACCACCACCGGGAGGGACATTCGTGAAAGGTAAGTCCCATCCCGGGGGGGGGGCGGAGAATTTCTCCCCGAACAACCTTCGGAGGACCGAATGCGTTGGCGCTCGGCCCCCCGAAGTTTCGGGGAGAAATTCTCCCCCATCCCTACCCCATGGACCATAGTACGCCAGGCCTTCATGTCCTGCGCTCTCTTCTGGAGCATGCTCAAGTCCATATTCATTGCATCAGTGATGCTATCTAGCCATCTCATCCTCTGCTGTCCCCTTCTCCTTTTGCCTTCAGTC
Source organism: Heloderma suspectum (assembly GCF_057233095.1). Taxonomy (NCBI): domain Eukaryota; kingdom Metazoa; phylum Chordata; class Lepidosauria; order Squamata; family Helodermatidae; genus Heloderma; species Heloderma suspectum. The sequence goes on from NC_139464.1 coordinate 107,711,086, forward strand.
TTTCCCAGCATCAGGGTCTTTCCTGCACGGAGTGGGGGGTGATTCTATCCCTTCAAATGTGATTAGTTTTTACCCCCTCCTATACCCCGCTCCGGATGTTTTTTTTTTTTAATTAAGGCATTATCCTCGCAGAATCGGGGCTTCTCCGCAATGTTTTTTTTTCTAATTCAGGCATGGTCTTCGAAGATTTGAAGTTGTGAAGCCTGATTCCCAGGCGGTCGCCCATCCAACTACTGACCGGGGCCGACCCCACTTAGCATCTGAGATCAGACAAGCGTGTGCAGGAAAACAGCAGGTAAACAACACAGCGCTCGAGTGTGAACTGAGCTCGCGCATTCGATGAAGCACTGCAACGGGGAAAATGGGTGAGTGTGAATAATCATGTTTTAATGCGAGAGCGTTTAACCCGACGGGACACCGAATTCATTGCGATGGCGGGCGCAATGTAGATCAGCCTGTAGAGTCATCTATTTGTATATACAGTAACCAAGTCTATAACTGGAAATGTTTTGTTTGTCTATAAAAATGTATCCCCCGAACGCAAAAGAATTCCACGGTGAAAATATTAATAGAACTATTAGTATAGTAACACTCAAACATGTTGTTAAAATATCAGTAGAAAGCTTATTATAGACTTATAACTACAAGCCTGCAGAGTTTTCTCACTCTAGGCTTAAAAAAAAAAAGCAAGTGACACAAAACTGACCTTGGGAAGAGTTATTTGTCCCTGAACAGCAATTATAGTAGACACATAGCTAAGTGTCTGGGCTCCAAAATTAGCTTGCTAGAGCCAGAACTGACTTACACACACAAAAATGTTTTCCTACCAGGAAAATAGCAACAAGAAAACCTGCAATGACTTGCATGAAGGCTTCACCATTTAAAATCATTTTACAAGCAAAGTCATTTTTATTAAAAAAAAAAATACAGTCTAGAATTGAGCGCGACATGTGGCTGAAGTAGCCACATAGTTTCACAAAAGATTACCCCACTACCATTCTGTAAAATAGCTTAGGATGAGAGATAGTGATCAGCCCAAAGTTACCTAAGGTGCAATCCTATGCATGTTTAGATAGGAAAAAAGGCCTACAATTCCTAGCATGGCTGGCTAGAGGGATGCTGGGAATTGTAGGACATTTTTCTGTCTAAACATACATAGGATTGCACTCCTAGTTAGCTTTATGGCTGAGTGGGGTTTGAACTCAGGTTTCTAACAACCGAACTCAACTCATGCAAATCCTTACTGCTCCTGTAAAATACCACAGGTTAGGCTCTATATTCTACAAGCTTGTATATTCTATTGGTTTCCAAAAGCTAGAGCTGATTTACTTTTTTGAAGCAGACATGTTTTATTTCATTACATTTCTTATCTGAACCTTCCTCCAAGAAGCTTCAGGTGCCATTTTAGCTGTATTGCAAGTCTATCCAGTGAGCTTCATAGCTGAGTGAAGAAACATCCAAACCCAACAAACTAACCATTACGGAATACTGGTTGTTTAGTCACAATTTGATGTAGGTATGTAGCCTTATGTTGCTATGGCTCAAACGGTACCATAGTAAAGAAAATTCTGCAAAATGGTCTTTTATTTCGGGGGGGGGGGCGGGATAAGAAAAGAAAAATCTCAGAACTTTTCTGGAAAAAAAAAGTCTTCTGAGAAATTTTGGCTCAGCTCGACTTGTCATTCTTCAGAGTTCAGCACCTTCCCTAGGGTCTTCCAAACATTATATTTCTAATGCATCATGTCTCTAATACAGATACTTATAATACACTACTTTTTCTGAAAGCCCTGTAGCAGGTGTGAGGGAACCATTGTTGTGACCAGCTTCAAGGAATCGGTAGAGTTAGTACTGTGGCAAAATATATCCTCCCATTTCCTGTAAGTTTTCTTTCCCCATGAAAGAGGCTTCCATTTTTCTGGCTCATTCTCAGGGCATTTTGTAATTTATTTTGATAGCAGTTTTGAGCACACCCAGAGCTAGCCCAAGACATTTTGCTGTCTGAGGCGGAGCAGCAAAGGGCACTCCACACCGACCCAAATCAAGGTGCATAAGATTCAAAGCCAGGCATGTCGTTTGGGCACATGAGACAAAAAATCCCACAAGAGCTCATCTCTAGCCATAAAAATATAATATTACCAAACTGAATAGGTAACAATTTGCTGCCCTTTTAAATTTGCTGCCTGAAGCAGCTGCCTCACTCTGCCTCATGGTAGGGCCGGCCCTGAGCATTCCTACTCATTATGAGGTAGCCGAGGGTGCTGTGTGTGTGTGTTTTCTTTTTATTACACATCTCTCCATTGTTCTGTAGCCTCCCAGGCTGCCTAGGTTTCCTGATCTGAAAAATGATCTCCTTTGGATTTTTTTTTTTAAAGCAATTTCTTTTCGATCAAATTGTATGAGAATGGCTGAAAAAAATGTGGGAGAAATTTTGGCACAGCACTAGTCCCAGCACCGGTCTCACTGCCTGGCAGGTGTTTGCACATATGCTTCTCTTTGCAGATGACGCTGACGCGTGAACCTGATTTCAGGTTCTTGTGCAATTTGTAGTTCGCCCTTTTAACGTACGACAGCAACTTAAGGTTTCTACAAAAAGGTAGAGAGAGGGGAGGAGAATGTGTGAGCACAGGGCTTATTTATGTAATGCCAAAATTGACAATACATGTGAACTGATCCACAGTCTCTCCCCCACTCTTTTCCATTAATTGTCCATGACCCATAACACATGTAGTAATGCATGGATAAAATGGAGAGGAGAAGGACCATGTAAGCTGCCTCGGGTTCCTTGCAAGAGGGAAACAGGGGGGTGGGGGGTATAAATGAAATAATAAATAAAGAAAATAAATACATGTACATACTCTGCTTAATATATTTTTTATATTTGTATGAGGTGCTTTTTTTGTATTCTGAAAATGTATTTGTACAACTGCACTAACAGGCGGCATAAGCTTCCTGCAATACTGCTGTTTCAGGGTTACACAGTTGTACTTTCTTCCAGGAATAAATAAAATAAGAAGGTCATCTAATAAGGTGAAGTTGACAAACAAAGCCAGCCAACCTATGCATGGCTTGGCCAACCAGTTGTACCAAATAGCACCAACTGGCACATGCTATACTCTAGCATAACTATGATAAATATGTATACTATTGACAGATAAAGGATTCAGGAACAGCAGAGGTCCAGCTTGCTGTATTTGTTAGATTTATTTATTTATGTTAAATTAGCTTTAATAAGAATATTGATAAATCACCTTTCTGCTCTAATAGGGCCTCCAAGGAAATATACAAAACAAAACATTAAAACATACCCTTGACAATCAATCAGATAAAAAACAGAGCTAGCTTTACATTTGGATCCCACCCTCTTTCTATGGACTTCAGAATGACATTTTAACTTCACAACTATCATCTTAAGAAGTAGGTTAAGCTAACAGTGGGCTTCATAGCTAAGCTATCTGAACTAGATTCCAATATCCAACCCCAACCACAGTGTCTCTCCTAACCAAATGAAAATGTGTTGTAAGCAATGGGAATCAAAATTATACCCAGAGTTAAGCAAATGAGTAAGTCATAGCAATTTAACAGGAGACTGAAACAAATCTGGCTCTGATTGCATGCTATTGCAAGATTGAGGATGAAGAAATAAAGATAAAGAATAACACATGAGAAATATTTAAGCACTTCTGAAAATTGCTTCTGAATCATGAAGGCTAGGAGTCATTTCTAAGAATTATGCTTGTCTCCTCTTAAGTATAATCTTGTGCTTTTATTAATCCTCCTGGCCAGCAGTATGAAGTGTTTTGTGTTCTTTAATTTAACAGACCTGACTAAATTGATCTGTGGCTGTTTCGGCTTTGAAGTATCACCACTTTTGTGTACAGCACATCCTTAAAGACACCACAAGGAATTTACACAGTGAAAGGAAATTAAGATGCTACAAACATTATAGCAGTGTCCAGGGGACAGACACTGAGAAGTTGTTATACTATTTTAACAAAATGCAAGGAGGGGCAAAAATGAATCAAATTAATTTCTGCTTCTGCTGCACTTTGGGGAATGATTAGAGAGGACAAAACTCAAGATGCCTATAATTATTGTAGGAGCAAAAGAGAGAAAGAAATAAGCCTGGTGCACTACAAATGCAAGAAACTTCAGTATGAGCTGGAAAATGTCGAAAGAAATATTCACAAAGAGGTTCAAGTGCACATGAATTTAAGAATAAATATTGATTAGATCAAGCCTGCTGTGAACCACCAAGCCAAACACAGTCCACCAGTCATGTATTGTGGCCTGTCAGACGTATGGCAACACATTTGATTTGCAGTTCCAGGCAAGCAGCAAAACCCGTTTACTGAGCTCTTAGGGGGTTGGAAGGAATGTAGCAAGCTGTTTATATGAGGTCACACTATTTGTCTACTTAGGCCAATCTTGTCTCCTTTGACTGTCAGTGGCTCTCTAGGGCCTTGGGCAGGTTTCTTTCCTAGCACCTGCTAACCCAAAACTGGAAATGGCATGTTATCTGAACCTGGGCTATCTACCATTGAGGTATGGGTCCTCTCAAAAACAGTCATACATTGCTGGGGGAATGGGTTTGCCTTGGTGGGAACAAATGTGCAGGCCTGAATTAGGTGAATAAAACAAAATTAAACTGTGTTAAAATTATAAGGGTAGGACAAGGGTAGGATTATGGATAGTTGGCTCTGTGGTTTTTATGGCTTTTCCTGTACTTTATCGCATTTGTAGGATTGCCAACTCTTGAAAGACAAAATTCTGGATGGCAGGCAAGTTAATAGTGGAGTGCCGCTATCGAAGTAAGTATGGGCAGGGGGAGATATGGCATTGGAGGGGCAAAATTCCAGCTAAGGAGATGTGGGAACAGATAATTAGTGTCTACTCCCACATCTGGTTCCCCCCACCCTACAACAGATGGAGACTGGTTGCCCTATCAGCATTCCCTTAGGTCTCCTGGTGCTATAAATTAATGCCAGATCATTGCACAATAAGATCTCTATATTGGTCCCATTGTCATAGTCAGATCACATTCTATTGAGGTTTAGACTTTGGCTCCTTTCCCCTCTGCAAGGGTGGAGGACCTATTAGAATGCTCTGCCCCTGAAGAATGGTGGAACTCGATGGCTGTTGACATGATCTCTCCTGAGTGTTCTTTTTCCTTTGACCGAGCCCACTTGGCATCGTGGTATACCATGGACCTAAGGGCTATGAAGACAGCTTGAACACAGATGGAGGAGGACGTATCCTGACTCTGACTGAACTCAAGTAAGAAGAGCCCATTATTAAGCCTGCTCTGTAGTAGTGGTGGCAAAGAAGAATTTCTTTTCCACCACCATTGCACCCTCTCAGTGTCAGTCAGTTTCTGGGCCTGATTCAAAGTGTTGGTGCCGACCTTAAAAGCCCTAAATGGCTTAGGACTAGTCTACCTAAGGAGCACCTTCTTCCATATGATCCTGCCCAATTGCCAAGATTGTCTTTGGAGGGTCTTCCCTGGGTGCCACCATCCACAGTGGTTCAATGAGTAGCAGCCAGAGAAACAGCCTTCTCTGTAGTGGCTCCCTATCTGTGGAATGCCCTTTCCAGGAAGAGCCGTGTGGATCTTCACTGTATACATTTACATGCCAAGTTAAGATGTTCCTCTTCCAGCAGGCATTTAATCTTTAATATGTGCCCTGATCATTAACTCTACTGCTAGCTCTTCAATATTTTAAATGTTTCAATGTTTCAATAATTTCATTGTTGTATTTATTATTTTGGTTGTTGTTTTGTTTGGGGGTGGGGTGGGGTTACTATCCTAAACTACCCTGAGGGCACCTGCCATTTGGGTGGCATATAATTTTAATGAATAAATACATAAAATGATGTATGCATATGAACTATATTGCATTAATACTATTTAGAAGACATTGACCTCATTTTACAGACGAGAAACACTGAAGCACAGACAACTAGCAGAAGATCATTCAGTTAATCCATGGCAGGAACTACTTAAGCAGAAATAACTGTTAAGTAATAACAAAGGGACTAACTGAGAGCATATACAGAGTCTGTTTCACTTACTACTGAGCAACTGCAGCCTTTCTGTCCTTGAACACTTAAAATAAGCAACAGTTTACAAGAATATGCAGATTATCTTTCTTTTACCACTAAAAAGCAGCTGCAGCAACTCTCTTCCTCACACAATTAACCTTAAAAAGCAGAGCTAATGTTATCTGCCACATACTGTAGATAAAAAATGGTCTAGAATCTTGAATTCTTCTGGAATGGTAAAGGTTTTTTAAATAGCATATAATTCATATAATGGGTTGAATAAGGCAGATCATAGGTTTAAGAAACGGTGTTTTGTTAAAGCCAGCCTCTGTTTAAAAATGAAAGTATTGTAATTGCATGAGGAAACTGTTAAAGTGCATGTGCCCCCTGACAGATTTTGTTTGAAGCTCAGTTCTGAAGCTGTTCATTCCAAATTGGTTTTAGGACAGAGGACCACTTCTTAACTAATCCTTGATCTAAGATCTTTAACATGAAATAAAGAATTTGAAATACACAGCAGTTTACATATACGTTTGATAGGAAGTGTCTTTTTGGCTTCAGCTTTAGCTACCATAAGCATGTACATTGGTAGGAAGGACGAAAACTTCTGTAAAACTGGGTCTTTCCCCAGAATAGGGCTCTGAAAATCATGGCTTGTTTTGGGGGCTCCTTCACACGGGGCTTTTATCCTGCTATGGAGATTGCTTACTTGCAGAAGTTTGGGGGTCCTGTACATGATGCAATCCTCCTCCAGGGCACCTCCTGCTCTTTGTGAGCTCTACTGCATTGTTTTCCATGACGACAAAAGTCTGGCATTTTCCCTCCTCCCACCATAGAGTCAATGTAAATGAGGGTATACTGTTTAAAGTCGCTTTTATTGCAAATAAAACAACACTGCCACCTAGTGGCTTTGTAATGAAACACACAGACCTTTAAAGCCACGTGGAAAGGACTGATCTAATCCCACAGAGATTCCAGAAGCAGAAGCCCCGGTAAATTGCAGGAGTTGTGTGATGAAGCCCTGGATGAATTGGGACACTTGACTTTAAAAAAAAGAGGTTCTGGGACAGAGTCATAGGAAGCCTTGCCTATAATTAAGAAAGGAAGTACGGGATGGAGGTGTCTGGGTTTTATCCACAGCAGCAAACATGGGCCAAGGAGGAATCTGCCTCCAGAAATCTAGGGATTTCTAGGGATCACTCACCATGTCCAACCCACCAGTGGTGGCTGGGCACTTGGGATTTCATACTCTTGGTATACTTAATCTACTTTTTGCTGGTACTACAATTTAGTGCTCTACTGTCTATACTCCATTTATTGTGTGGCAAACTTTAAAAATCTTGGCACTTCAGAATCTGCCTGTAGACATAATAAAGATGTTGTTAATAAACTGTAACAATGCTGCCAGTTTCTACATATTTGTACCTTGCCAGGGTTGGCTACTTATCTGCTATGATATGCCAGCTGAATCTTACTTCTTCCAACCTATTATTAATTTCTTGCTGTACTTCCCCAGCACTAATTGCACAGTCAGATAATTTCCTTTAATTAGGATTCCCTTTGTTGCTCCAAGTTCAAACATATTTTGAATCTCTCTCTCTCTCTCTCTCTCTCTCTCTCTCACACACACACACACACAGACAATCTCTCTCTAATTTTTTCCAGTGTGAAAAACAGAAGCCTATAATTATGAGCTATCATCTTACATGTAGTAAAACTGTGAGCTAAAATTAAAAAGCAACGGATAACCTTTAAATCCATTTAGTATTCATAATAAGAAAGCAAGACTTATTAGGTATTGATGTTGATAATATATAGGTGCACATGTTTAATAATAATGAGAAAGGATAAAATGTGCTCTTTTCACAGTCTGAGCACAATCAGCCAGAGTGCAATTAATGCAACTCTAAACCTTTTTGCCAAAAGACACAGAACTATCTTACAGCATATTACTTAGGCTGTGTTCAGATGTCGCTTTAAGCCATGGTGGCTTAATAAGCTACCCACAGTAGCTTAATTTTGAAATAGTCCACAATGCCCCGCTACACCGGGCTAATAAACTACTGTGAGTAGCTTATTAAGCTACTGTGTGTATGAGTCATCCCCCCACCTCCTGTCCCTCTGCAGTCCTCCTGCCCAAGCAGCGGAACTGTTTCACCCATTGACAACATCGCAGCAGCCTGTTTCAACCTTCCACAATATCCCAATGAGAGGGGAGAGGCGTGGGTGAAGTACATGGGCTTAATTCAGCGCTTCCAGCATCACTCTGGCAAGGGGCTAGTGGCTCTAAAGCACTGGAAGTTTGCAGGATCAGGACTGCACTTCATACACAGCCTTCCCTACTCGGGAAGCACCCAACGCACCATCAAAACCCTGCATGATTACTCACAAAGAAGGAGAAGAAATCCCGTGTGCACCAAAAAGGGGGTGGCAGCTATAAAAACTTGGAAGTTTGCAGGATCGGGACCAAACTTCACATGCAGCCTCTGCTAGTTGGGAGGCACCTGGTGCACTATCAAAATCCTGCACAATTACCCCAGAGGAGGGAAAATCCTGGGTGCACCAAAAAGGGGGATGGCACAAATAGACCCTTGGGGGGTTTGCAGGATCAGGACAAAACCCTCAGTTGTGCATTTCCCCCCATAGCCATTGCTGGCATAGACACCTCTATTGTCCAAAATTGGTGACAATAAAGTAGAGTTGCACATTTCACAGCTGCCCCCCCGCCCCTCCCAGCCATTGCCGGCAGAGCCGCTTCTGTTTGCTAGAGTGGTAAAGTGCTATAGCACTCTAAAGCAAAATTGTGCAAAAGCTATGTCAGGGTGGAAACTGAGCCGATAGAACCCTAGAGCAGTTCTGATTCTGAGGAGGATCAGCAATCCGTGGGAGAGGAGCCAGTTCCTCCCTCACAGGCACAGCAGCTGGCAGATATTCCTCCTGCCGGCATTCCTGAAATAGATAGTGACCCTGGCAGTGAGAGAGTGCGGGAACGAGGCTTGTTAGATGCTCGACACAGACGCAGGGAGCGACGAGCGATGGAGGGCGCGGAAAGGAGGCGTAGCGCCCGTTTGGCGCGCAAGCAATGGCCGCCTCCCATGGACCCAAGGGAAAGAGGGAGGATCTCTCCCTAGCCCATAAGTTCTGGGTCTTCAAGTGACTCTCTTTCAAATGGGGATCAATTGCCTACTCGAAGCATAGGCCGCTCTGCGTTTCCTTGCCTAGTCGCTGGTGATTAGCATCTGAAAGAGTCATTAAGAGGCATTAAGAGGCATTTGGGGTGGGTTAGGGTATTTTAGAAAATGTTTTTATTGTAGAATTTTATTGTTTTAAACTGTTTTTATTATATGTTGTACATCGCCCAGAGTGGCTGGGTGACCAGCCAGATGGGCGATTAATAAATTTAATAATAAATAAATAAATAAATAAAGTTGTAAAAGGATTAAAGCCTTGAAAACAATCCTTTTGTCTGTGTCTTGAGTTGGCTATTGGAGTCTACTGAAAGAGGCCACTAGGGCACTCCTGACAAGCCCCCCCCCGCCCGATACCCATTGCCACATGAAGCCTTTATTGTCTCAAAATCACTATAGTGCTTTAGTGATATGGTGGAGTTGCACATTTCATACCCACCCACCCACTTTGCTGGCAAAGCTGCTTCTGTCTGCTATAGTGCTAAAGTGAAATTGCATATTTCCCCCCACTGCCATTTTGCTTCTTCATGGAAAAGTGACCAGAGAAGGAAAACGGGGGTGGGAGCTGTACTAGGGGTGTACGAAACCTCACTTACCTGGCTCCGCCGGGTTCCACAGGTGGGGGGAGGCGATCCGTTCCTCCTCCCGGAATCCTTGACAGGGGGGGAGGCGATCCGTTCCTCCCACCTGGAATCCTGCCCAGCTGGCTCCACTCCGTGGCCAGGCCGTGGAGCCACCAGCCGGGCCAACCCGCAGCGGGGCCTCCAGCTGCTGCTGGGCTGCTGCAGACGTAAATGGCGTCCTGCGTAGGGGACGCCATTTGTGTCCCTACGCAAGCCTGTGATAGGCTACGTAAATATTTACGTAGCCTATCACGGCTAAAACGGGAACGCAAATGGCATAGGGGAAGCTGTCATTTGCGGCCACAGCAGCCCAGCAGTGGCCGGAGCTGCTGGAGCCGCAGCAAGGTAGGCTCCATTTTGTGGGGCTTTTGCGGGGTGGTGGGGTGGAGGCCTACATTCCGCCACGGATTCCAGGGACCCAAATTTACTGGAATTCAGCCCCCCTGGGATCCATGGCGGAATTCTCTAACATCCCTAGCTGTAACACCCTTACAGTTTGCTGGAATGGGCGAAATTGCACAGGCGGGATGCCTTCATGGAAAGTCTCCAGATGTTGTAGTGGATTATTCTGGAACTGCACTTCTTCATGGAAAAGTGAGCAGTTCTTTCCCTATTCCCCTATTTCCCCCTATTTCCCAAGTTGCACAGTTTCAAAGGAGCAATCGGGGAATCTTGTCATTTTGTCACTTTGCTGCAGCGGGGTAGCACAATAGTGACAGGCTGTCATTGTACTCGGGGAAAGCTGTCATTTTGTAACTGTAGCGTGTTATCAGGGAAAGCTGTTCTTGTTTGGCTGCAGTTGTCCCTGGACTGCTTGTCAGATCTCCGAAAAAGGGCTCTGCAGGCTGGAGCAGAGTGGCCACAGTGGTTTTGACTGCTCTTGCTGAGAGACTCTATAGGCGATCAGAATAAGCCACGGAGAACACCAGATGACACGATAACCCACAGTGGGTAAAATAACCCTTACTGCAGACTGTGGGTTATCAGAGTGGCTTATTTTGGCCAAATAAGCCATCATGGATTTAAACATTTCTGACAGATGACATAACAAATGATGGGTTAAATAAGCTATGGTGGCTTATTTAACCCATCGTGGGTTATCATGTCATCTGAACCCAGTCATAATCTCTTCTATGGCATATGGGGCTCCATTGCGATCTTTCTTTGAGGCAGTACAATCAAATGGAGAGTGTGTCAGAGTTGTTTTTTTGTAGAAATAGATGTTTTTCTGGAATTCTCTTCATGATCCAGCGAACGTTGGCGATTTGATCTCTAGTTCCTCTTCCTCTTCGAAACCCAGCTTGTACTTCCGGTAGTTCTCGGTTCACATACTGCTGAAGCCTAGCTTGTAGGATTTTGAGAATAACCTTGCCAGCATGTGAAATGAGTGGAATTGTACAGTAGTTTGAACACTCTTTGGCATTGCCCTTCTTTGGAATTGGAATGTAAACTGACCTTTTCCAGTCTTGTGGCCATTGTCGAGTGTTCCAAATTTGTTGGCATACTGAGTGCAGCACTTTAACAGCATCATCTTTTAGGATCTTAAATAGCTCAGCTGGAATACTGTCATCTCCGCTAGCTTTGTTGTTAGTAATGCTTCCTAAGGCCCACTTGACTTCAATCTCTAGGATGTCCGGCTCAAGTTCAGTGACCGCACTATCATGGCTATCAGGGACATTCAGATCTTTCCTGGATAGTTCTTCTGTGTATTCTTTCCATCTCTTCTTAATCTCATCTGCTTCTGTGAGGTCTCTGCCTTCTTTGTCCTTTATCATGCCCGTCTTTGCACAAAACGTTCCCTTGAGATCTCTGATTTTCTTGAAGAGATCTCTAGTCTTTCCCATTCTGTTTATCCTCGATTTCTTTGCATTGTTCATTTAAGAAGGCCTTCTTGTCTCTCCTTGCTATTCTCTGGAACTCTGCATTCAGTTGGATATATCTTCCCCTTTCTCCCTTGTTTTCGCTTCCCTTCTTTCTTCAGCTACTTGTAAAGCCTCATCAGACAGCCACTTTGCTTTCTTGCATTTCCTTTTCTTTGGCATGGATTTAGTTGCTGCCTCCTGAACAATGTTATGGACCTCCGTCCATATTTCCTCAGGCACTCTGTCTATCAGGTCTAATCCCTTAAATCTATTCCTCACCTCCACTGTATATTCATAAGGGATATAATTTAGGTCATACCTGAATGGTGTAGTGGTTTTCCCTACATTCTTCAATTTAAGCTGAAATTTTATGATAAGAAGCTCATGATCTGAACCACAGATTTGTTTTTACTGACTGTATAGAGCTTCTCCATCTTTGGCTGCGAAGTATATAATCAATCTGATTTCGATATTGACCATCTGGTGATGTCCATGTGTAGAGTCACCTCTTGTGCTGTTGGAAAAGAGTGTTTGCTATGATCAGCGTGTTCTCTTGACAGAACTCTATTAGCCTTTGTCCTGCTTCATTTTGTACACCAAGGCCATGCTTGCCTGTTATCCCGGTGATTTCTTGACTTCCTACTTTGGCATTCCAATCCCGAATGATGAAAAGGACATCTTTTTTTGGTGTTAGTTCTAGAAGGTGTTGTATGTCTTCATAGAACTGATCAATCTCAGCTTCTTTGGCCTCAGTGGTTGGGGCATAGACTTGACTTACTGTGATGTTGAATGGTTTGCCTTGGATTCGTACTGAGATCATTCTATTGTTTTTGAGATTGTACCCCAGTACTGCTTTTCCCACCCTTTTGTTGACTATGAGTGCTACTCCATTTCTTCTAAGGGATTCTTGCCCACAGTAGTAGATATAATGGTCACCTGAATTAAATTCGCCCATGCTTGTCCATTTTAGTTCGCTGATTCCCAAGATGTCGATGTTCAATCTTGCCATCTCATGTTTGACCACCTCCAGCTTACCTTGATTCATTGATCTTGCATTCCAGGTTCCGAAACAATATTGTTCTTTACAGCATCAGACTTTCTTTTCACCACCAGACACATCCACAGCTGAGTGTCCTTTCTTTGGCCCAGCCGCTTCACTCTTTCTGGCGCTACTTGGAAATTCCCTCCGCTCTTCCCCAGTAGTATATTGGACACCTTCCGACCTGAGGGGCTCATCTTCCTGCATCATATCTTTTAGCCTTGTGATATGTTCCATGGGGTTTTCTTGGCAAGAATACTGGAGTGGGTTGCCATTTACTTCTCCAGTGGACCACATTTTGTCAGAACTCTTCACCATGACCTGTCCATCTTGGGTGGCCCTGCACGGCATAGCTTATGGATTCACTGAGTTACGCAAGCCCCTTCGCCACAACAAGGCAGTGATCCATGAAGGGGGGTATATAGCTACCTGTATGTCAGGAGTGCTCTGGTGGCTTCTTCCAGTAGATTCCAATAGCCAATTCAAGACACAGACGAAAGGATTTCTTTTCAAAGCTTTAATCCTTTTACAACTTAATGACTCTTTCAGATGCTAATCACCAGCAACTACAGCAAAGACCAGCAGGGTAGCCTAAGTTTCAAGTAGTCAGTTGATCCCCGTTTGAAAGAGAGTCACTTGAAGACCCAGAACATATGGGCTAGGGAGAGATCCTTCCTCTTTCCCTTGGGTCGATGGGACGCGGCCGTTGCTCGCGTGCCAAACGGGCGCTACACCTCCTTTCCGCGCCCTCCATCGCTCGTCGCTCTTTGCGTCTGCGTTGAGCGTCTAAGAAGCCCCCCTCCTGCATTCCCTCACTACCCGGGTTGCTCTCTATCTCTGGAATGCTGGCAGGAGGAATCTCTGCCAGGTGCTGAGCCTGTGAGGGATGAGCTGGCCCCTCTCCCATGGATAGCTGTTCCTCCTCAGAATCCGAACTGCTCTGAGGCTCGCTGGGCTCAGTTTCCACCCTGACACTGTATTACATTATACATCTCAGACGAACAATTTTTTATCATATACCATATTTTTTTTGCTTTTCCTCCAATGAGGGCAGGGTGGCATATATTGGGGTTAATACCAATTTATCCCTCAAAATAACACAGCATAATAGAGATTGGCTAAGAGATATTGATTTGCTCAAGGCACTCCAGTGAATTTCATGTCTGAACATGGAACTTGATCCCAGGTCTTCCTTTTCAAATGCTTAATAATGATTAATTTCAAGAACCAAATAAAAAACATGCACACACTGATTAGGTCACTTTCTGAAAAAGAATCCTTTATGTGTAGCTGTGCAGCTATTAGGTTAGAGCTAATGTGCTCTTCACCAATGCACTTCATCAGGAGATTGCGCTGAATCAGAACTACTCTCATCTTTGGCAGGATGCCGCAGAAAGATCTGCCAGTGCCAAGCCAGAATCCATACCACTTAGGAATTCACGTCTTAAAACTAAGACAATTAATTCCTACTTGAGGTTGTGCATTCCTATCTGCCCTGCTTAATGAGTTATGTCTGGGCTACTCTTGCTGCTGTTTCTCATCTTTTCTAGACAAAGGGACTTTATTGGAATTTTACGTAACCTGTCCTCAGCCTCTCTGCATTGAATTTCAAGGATTCAATAACATTAGCTTTCTCATCAAGGTTGCTTAAAAACCCTTGCTACTCTGTATCCAATACCCACTGTATGAATAACCAAACTTGTGTAGGACGCTACAGAGGTTTCAACAACTTCATGCTTGAACTACTTTCTCTCAGGTGTTTATAAATAACAATGGGGGGGGGGCTGAGAGAGGGTACATTACATTATAGATAAATGTGGTCTAACAGCAGCTTCCCTCGCCAGGTGAATAGCATCTGGGGGGGGGGATTTGGGGGGGGATATCACAGTTCAGGGGGGAAGAGTTAATTCCCCCTTTCCATATTCTGCAGTTCCAAATCCTGATCAGCCTCTCTCTGGCCGATTTTAAAACAAACAAACAAACAAACAAACAAACTGAAAACAGCTGTGACAAGGAAATTACATGTTGTCTTGTTTATCACTGAAACGATATGCAAATATATCAAATGGTTGAAGAGGTATCATTTCAAAAGAATCCAGTTGAATCTTATTTCATGGTTTTCTGCATGTTGAGTAATGTTAAATTCATTACAAGAAGGAATATGTGTGGATACAGCTAGCTCTTGAACCTCAAATGTCAAAACATCTTATGGACGTGCACACCAACTCATATTGCCTTAAAAACAAAATTTAATTGTGATTTTAATAAAACAAAACAAAAAGAAATCATGTAAAGGGGGGAGGGAAGAAAAACCAAGAAATCACATGCATAAAAATATCAGTATTCCATTAAAGTGGGGCTCCCTTTGAAAATGGTCTGGAAACTTCAGCTGGTCCAAAATAGGGCAGCAAGATTGTTAACAGGGACTGGCCTGCGAACTCATATTACGCCAGTACTTTTCCAGCTGCACTGGCTGCCAGTCCATTTCCGGGCCCAATTCAAAGTGCTGGTATTAACATTTAAAGCCCTTAATGTCTTGGGACCAGGTCATCTGAAGGATCGCCTCCTCCCATATGTGCCTGCCCAGACCTTAAGATCGTCAGCGGCCCTTCTCCGTGAGCCCCTGCAAAGGAAGTGAGGCGGGTGGCTACTAGGAGGAGGGCTTTTTCTGCTGTGGCATCCCGGCTCTGGAATGAGCTGTCTAGTGAGGTTCACCTGGCACCTACATTGTATTCCTTTCGGCGCCAGGTGGAAGACCTTTTTATTTTCCCAGGCATTTTAGCATTTTAGCTTTCTAAACTTTTAGCTTTGCTGTTTTAAATCTGTATTTTAAACTCCTGCACTGCTGCTAGGTTTTATTGTGGTTGTATTGTTATTTTGCGGTTTTAATGTTCTATATATTTTAAATTGTTTTATTGTGTGCTGTTTGGTTTTAATTTTTGTGAACCACCCAGAGAGCTTCGGCTATTGGGCGGTATAGAAATTAAATAAAAAAAAATACAACAGTTTTAAAAAGACAAGAGATTATGCATACGTTTCAACAAAAGCAGACCAAATATCCCTATGATCAGCCACTCTAAGTGTTTGCAATAACAATGGAGACTCTGAAGCTGTTAAAGTGGCCGGACCTAGGGATGTCGGAGAATTTCTCCACGAATCTCCGGGAGGCCGAATGCCAATGCATTCGGCCCCCCGAAATTGGTGGAGAAACGGTCTGCCCCCCGCCCCCCCCGGGATGGGACTTACCTTTGTCGAATGTCCCTGGTGGCGGCAGCTCCCAGCGGCGGTTTGGCGGCGGCCGGTCTTCCGACCGGCTGCCACCGCCGCCATTTCCAAGTAAACAACAACAACAACAACAAACGTGATAGGCTACGTAAAGATTTACGTAGCCTATCATGGCTAGATTTTCAAAAAACACTGTGATAGGCTACGTAAATGTTTACGTAGCCTATCACGGCTGACTTTGGGGGGAAAAAAAAAGCGCGTATGCAAATGGCGGCGCCCATGGGCGCCGCCATTTGTGCTCCTTATTTGGGCATGTGTAGTCTACGTAAACATTTACGTAGACTACGGCGAAAATAAGAGCAACACAAATAGCGTTGCCCTTATTTTCGCTGTAGTCTACATAAATGTTTACGTAGACTACACGTGCCCAAATAAGGAACGCAAATGGCGGCGCCCATGGGCGCCGCCATTTGCATACGTGCTTTTTTTTTCCCCCCAAAGTCAGCCGTGATAGGCTACGTAAACATTTACGTAGCCTATCACGGCTGACTGCAGGGATGCAAACGGCGGCGGCTACGGCCGCCGCCATTTGCGTCCCGGCAGGAGACGAGATTCGCGGCCGGAGGGACAGGGCGCCTCCCCCCCAGCCAGAATTTTGGCGGGGAGGGATGGGGCGCCTCCCACCACGCCCAGAATTTCAGGGGGAAGGACAGAGCGCCTCCCCCCCACCGCGAAGCAAGCTGCGGGACCAGGTAAGGGACTTTCGTCCATCCCTAGCTGGACCAAGTCTAGATTCTAACAAATGTTGCAACTGCAAGTATTGCTATTCAGTCATAGCGGGTAAATCGTACTTGGCACAGAAATCAGAAATGACAGAAACTCATTGTTAGGACCCAATAATTGATCCAGGGTAAAAATCAACTTATCCATCCAAGTCCACCACAAAAACATTTTCTTTCCATTTTTTAATTCTGGATTTCCCCATAAAGTCAACTGAGCATGAGAAAATGTATCAAACTGTAATTGACAAGATATTATACACCATACCTCTCTAACAGCTGGAATTGTGGGAGGAGGTTTGTCCATTCAAATATGCCGAGAACCTAATGCCATCCATTTAGAAAGAGGGTCACAGACTGAAAGATTCCAAAAGTGACCAGGGTGGAAAATCAGACTGGACAAGACCAAAATTTAGTACAGGTCAACAAATGAGCCTAATGATATAAAGCAAGGTCCGGAAAGCCAAACCATCTTCTTTAATTGGAAGTTGCATCCATTTCAGAGATATTCATGGCAGAAAGGAACCCTTCTCCAAAATTTACAAAACAAAGCATTGAGTTTTTGAAAATATTTTAGAGGAATCCCATGTATAACATAAACAATCCAAGATACGATATTCATCTTTAGTGTGTTAAGTTTACCCCACAAACTCAAATTTTAACAATGCCTATCAATCTATATCCTGTGCAATCTCATTAATCAACTTATTAAAATTTAGTTTGACCATTTGGGATATATCTCTGGGAATAAGTGTTCCCAAATAGGTCATGAAATCTGGGCACCATCAAAACTGCCTACTAGCCAACATACCAGAATATATATTATCTCCAATCTGCATCAATTCAGACTTTGACCAATTAATTTAACAGCCAGAGAGATCACCAAAAAGTTTAATCATTTTCATCAAAGCTGGAATAGATGACTGGAGTTTTGAATAAACAATAAAAGATCATCAGCATAAAGAATAATTTTTAATTCTAAACCACCATGCACAAAACCATGAATACTTTTATTCCGTCTAGTCACACATGCCAGGGGTTCCAAACATAACTCAAAAATCAATGGGGAAAGTGGACATCCTTGTCTAGTGTCTTATTCAAGCATGAAAAAAGCCAAAAACAACTCTTGGGGTTGAATATAAAATGTTAACCCATTTCAAAAATTCTTCCTGAAAACCAAAATTACTCAATGTATCAAGCATAAATTTCCAATGGATTTTGCCAAAGGCCTTTTCAGCATCCAAAGAGACAATGGCCGCCTGGTCAGTTCTTTCTGAATTTAAAGCTAGCAGATCAACAACTCATCTCAAATTATCAGCCTGTTTTTGATGAATCTCACCTGGTCTGGTTGGACCAGTGCTGTAATAACTAGTTGCAGTCTATTGGCTATAATAGCTCTTAATATTTTAATATCAACATTAATTAATGAAATGGGTTGATAGTTAGCACAATAAGTATGATCCTTGCCAGACTTAGGAATAATTGTAATATAAACATCATTTAGTGATGAGGGAAGAGAACCCGATTCAAATATATATTTATAAAGACGATACAGTTTTTGGAGCTAAAAGGCTAGAAAATGTTTTATATCACTCAATTAGGAACCCATCTGGACCAGGGGATTTTCCAATGTTCATATTTGTAATTGCTTTCATAATTTCTTCCAGTCTCAGTGGAGCCAGCAGATGCTGTCTTTGTGAAGAATCCAAGCATGGGAGATTAACCTGAGGGGAAAAAGTGTTCATATCCTCCTCCAATTGTTCACTACCCTTACTTTACATAACCATATAAATTTTAAATTTATATTTATGGGAGAAGCATATATTGTATTATTCTCATATTTAATGGCAGAAGTAATATTTCTATGCTTTTTGATGCTTAAGACAATATGCCAAAATTTTACTAGGACATTCCTCATTTTCCCAATATGTCTGTTGTACACAGATTAAGGCAAATTCTGCCTGCTGTGAAAGGGTATTATTCAGCTCATATTTAACATTCTGCAACTCCGGATACAGTTGTGCTGTTGGGGAAATGGCAAACTGGGTTATAAGGGATTTCAACTTCTTATTTAAGAACACTTGTTGCATTTTTCTAAGTTTTTTTCTTGTAGGAAGGGTAGGCAATAATTTGGCTCCGTATAAAAGCTTTGCTGGCCTCCCATTCAGTAGCACAAGAACCAGCTATAACCTCATTGATATTAAAATACTTGGACGATCAGCAGAAATCTGAGATTTAAACATCTCATCATTCAGAAGAGAAACACTGAGGTACCAGAAACAGGGGGATCTAGGCAAATCTGAAAACTGCAAATCCAAACATAATGGGGTGTGGTCTGAAAACTATCCATGTGTCAATCTTACAGTCATTTATTTGCTTCAGCAAAGAAGTAGAAATCAAAAAATAATCTAGTCAAAAGCAATTACGTACAGGTGAAATAAAGGTATACTCCTATCGCCTGGGTGCAAAGTACTCCAAACATCAATCAGACCAAGTTCAACCATATAAGCCTGAAGTGTAAGTCTCACTGCCATTGGGCTCTTAGGGGTGGGCAAACTCCTATCCAGCAAGGGATCTAAGATCTCATGGAAGTCCCCGCCCGCAATCAAATAATCATAAGCCATATCAACCAGTTTACTAAAACATTTGTGAAACATAGCAGGAGAATCATCGATAGGCCCAAATACATTACTCATAGCAATTACTCTGTCCGTATATTTCCCAACCAAAATAAAAAAGTGACCATCAGGATCAATAATCACCTGCTGCAATGAAAAACAAAGTTGTTTATGGATTAAAAGTGCAACCCCTTTAGACCAACTCGAAATGTCTGTTATATGAACCTCACCAACCAAATCCTTCCTCAACAAATAATCATCTTCTTTATCAGGTGGGTTTCTTATAAAAATACCACATCAACATTAAGCTCTTTTAACTTAGAAAGCATTCTTTTCTGTTTTTTTATATTCTGCAGCCCCTTGACTTTCCATGAAGTCACATTAAACAGAAGAAAACATATTATTTGCCCCTCTACATGAACAGATCTTACCAATTTTAGAGTTTACCTACATTTAAATAGCAAAACATAGAAATCTTTAATACAGTACATATTGGTCTGGAAATGTCAAAAAGATACAAGCTAATTGTTATAATATTAAACCTTGGAAAACCATTGAAATTAAACAAAACAAAACTGAAAATAAAACTAAAAACAGATAAAGTATCTTTATCTTTTAAAGTATCAAAGACACAAAGACTGTAAAGTATCAAAGACACAAAAGCAAATAAATGTTACAAAAAGTGTATTCATCTGCTTGCATACCTAAACAAAATGCATTAAGTGCATATAACCTATATTTTAGTAAATAAATATGCAGATTATGTAGTAAATATTAAAAAGTATTTTTAAAGTATAAGATTTAAAATAAAAGTTAAGAAAGAGCTAACAGATTTAATGGAGTTTAAAAAAGGGTGGGGAGGAGAGAGATGATGAAATAAAGATAAATGCTGGCTGAATGCCCAGGGCTGTTATCAGCTAGAAGGACAATGTAGCAGCTAGCAAACAAAAACTAGCTGAAATCCAAATTCAGCTCCAACCTCAAATGCCAGCACAGGAAACAGAGATCCAGAGCTGAATTTTGAGTCCAATAAGAAATTATTCTGCTGTATGAGGCACTAGAAATTTTAAAAATTCTCCTTTGAAGATAAAGCAGAAGATGGCGGGGTACCGAACGTGGCAAGTTCACGAGTCAACATTCTTGCTTTGGTAAACTGCCCTCTCAGATTTGACACTTCTTTATTATAATCTGCATAGATCATGATTTTATCATCAACAGCCCGCCACTGAAGCTCCCTCTCTGTCTAGTCGTGTGCAGCAAAAATTCTTTGGTGGAAGACCGGATGATAACTGGCCCCACTCTGGACCGTCATGTGGATCCAGGCACATGATAAACACATTCAATATCAAGCTGAAAATCTCCAGGCAATGCCAATAACTCACAAATGAACTTATCCATAAACGCTATGAGGCAAATCTGTGTAGGCTGTTCATTTATCCCGAGAATAGGTAGGTTGCACCTCCAAGAAAAGTTAACCTACAAAGCAACTCTAGCAGATAATACACTTTGGAAAGTGGGCACTGCAGTTTTGCGAGCAACCACCCAGTCCTTTAATTTATCAACTTTGAACTCCATCTGTTTAAGGTGAGCATCAGTCAAATCCACAGACCACTGAAGAGCGTTGATAGAATCCTGAATCGGCTGCAGCAGGTCTACCTGTGTACAGTGTTTAGTCTGTTGAGACAATTGTAACGACATATTCTTCATTAAAGCATGCAAATCTTCACCTTCTCCTTCAGGTGTGCCTTTAGATTCTTATCAGACTTTGCCAGAAGAGGCAGGGCAGCGGCTGCAGGGGGAGGGGGGGATTATTGCACTTTTCTTTTCTATTATTGCACATAATCACACTCTCCTCCAAAACACAGCAAGCAGATGTAAACCAATAGAAACAAAAGCAGAGTCAAACCTAGTAGCAGATGTCCAGATAACATGACAGTCTTGAAAGAGTTTTAAAAGCTGAAAATCAGGAGAGACACAGTTGTGATCCAACTATGCTGCCATCTCCAGCCAGAAATCAGCAATTCATATTGCCTTAATGGTCAATAGAAATACTGAATGATAAACACAGAGCAAACGTCATAATGTGTGACTTAGGCTGAAACTACACATAGCAGTTTTACCATTATCATACTGCACTGGTAACTGCTTGTGCCTATTGGTGTCATGTGCACCAGTAATTATCATTGCAGTATGATAATGGTAAAACGGCTATGTGTAGATTCAGTCTTATACCAAGACCTCACTTTTCTTGGCCAATTATATGAATTTACATTTCTAATCTGCCCAATAATTAATGTTCTCTGGCTGGATTACAAGCAATTAAAAAACTAAAATGTCACAGAACAGTCAAAAATATAAAATACAATACAAATATTTCAAAAATAAAATACAATATAATGCAAAACAATGGAACACCACAGGTATCAATAAAACAGCCATAGAAATCTAGAACTAGGTCTCTAAAAATGTTTGGGGGGAAAGAGGGTCTTTGCCTAGCATATAAAAGATAACAGTGTAGGTGCCAGGTGAACCTCTTTGGGGAGTTCATTCTATAAGTGGGCTGCCACAGCTGAGAAGGCCCTCTCTCTTGTAGCCCCCCATCTAGCTTCCTTTGGTGAGGGCACCTGGATGAGGGCCTCAGAAGATGACCTAAGGGTCCAAGCAGCTACATGTGGGAGGAGATGTTCCTTTAGATCAGAGTCCCTAATGTGGTGCCCACAGGACCTCCAATGGTGTCCACAAAGCTCTCCCCAATCTGTCCCCTTTAAAAAATGTTTTAAGAAAAACCTTGGAAAATGTTAGGGCAGTCATCTTTCTGTCCCTTTCTAGCCTCTAGGTTTGCTGTTTTTGTCCCCTCTACCCCTTTGCCTTGCTATTTTGCCCTCCCTCCCAGCCTCTAGCCTTGCTTTTTCTCTCTCCCAAGCCACCTTTTTAGCTCACTTTTGACTAGCCAAGACCCCACGGCGGCCATTATGTGACTAGCCATTGCGTCCACGGGTCCAAAAAGGTTGGAGACCCCGGCTTAGATATTCTTGTTCCAAGCTATTTATAATCACACAAAGCTTACAGAATCATTTCAGTGCAGATGGTCCATGCCTGGTGCATATTACAAATTACCAAGATGGCTACAAGCCTCTCTTTGCTATGGCTTGAGCACATGCTAGAGGTAATTATCAGCTAGAGGTAATTATCAATTTCTAGCTCAACTTGAACACAGGGTAATACTAGCTGTGTGGGGCAATCATGAGTAACCTAAATACATGCTTGCCCTCTGTTCACCGAAGAAGCAGGGATATGGAGGGGTCTACTCATTACATAAAATAAAGCTCGCAAGTCGCAAGGGGGAGAAGCAAAAGCTGTTCGCTCCCTCCCTTACCTCACTGCACTCAGTAGATATAAGCAATTTTTCTACCTATTCAGCTCACTGCTTAAATTCTATGGCATAGTGAGGTTAGGTGAGTAAAGGGAGAGGTTTAGCTACCCCCCCTACACAAACACACACACACCATGCACTCTGTTTGTGTAACAAGTATAGTCTTCTACTCTTGATTTATATGTGAACCGGCAAAAATGTTGTTAAGATACACACAATTGCCATATAAATCTAGTTTGGCCAGATGGGTTAACACTGATCCACACTGAGGTAAATGCTATAGAAATGCAGAAGCTGTAAGGTGTCCTCTATTAGTCATATTGAATGATTTGGCAAAAGTCATACAGATGCCTCCATATTTACTATATTTGTATTTCACATCACTGATTCCCTCGATGCTTCAGAAACCCTGTCTAAGTTCATGTTTCCTTTTTAAAATGCTGTGGGAATTCTCTCTCTTTCAGTTGTACCTTGAGAAATCATCTCCTCTTGCAGGGCTGAAAGAGCTTACTTTAGGCCCAGTTAAACAAAAATTCTGAAAGAGACTCTTCCTACTGCCAATGCTGGCCTCATGCCTTAGAGCTAATGTAACCCACTCGTATATTTTTCTTTAAGAATTCTGAGGGAATATTCTGTACATGCTCAGTAAAGGAGTGAGTTAGGCCGTGGCCACCATTTTAGGCAGTTACCAAAAATGCAGTATGCATGACGCTTGTCTTTTCCTCCCTGTAAGACCCTGAACCCTTGAGACAGGGCTGTTTCCATTGTTCCTGTGCTGCTGGATCCTGATCCATATTGAGAAGATTGTTGTAGAGCTGGAGGGAACTGAGTAAAGACTATTTTCCTTCTTCAGCCAGCAGGAAAAAAAAATCAAGCTTCAGAGAGAAGTTTTATTTATATTTTTGTTGTGGGCTCAAGCTGGAAAAAAAGACAGAACTTTGGAAGGGCTGTGGTCTGTTTTATTGTTCTGGTGATAAGTGAATGTAAAATTATTACATGTGCATTATTCTTGTTTTAATTAAGATATTAAAATATATGTTAACTTTTCCTGAATAAAGCCTTTGCTATAAGACCCGTTAGAGACCCTGAAGAAAACGTGTCACACTAGTGCCTCCTCTGGGTCAGGTTTTGGAGTTTCTGTACATATTCATATACATATGAATCATCAGGTCTACCTGTCAGGAACAGATACCGGGGCACAGTGCCAGTTCATACATGTGGCAGTCCCCAAACGATTGTCTGTAGGAGTTGTATCTTAAAAAAAGCAGCAGCTCAAAGAAAGTGGTGCCAGCAGTTGGTATTTGTGGATACACTATCCATATAGAGCTGCCAGATTATATAAACACCATTCCCAGCTAAGCAATGAGCCATATAAGCCAAAAATGTGACGTGGCTGCAAAAAAGGCCAATGCTAGTTTGGGCTGTATTAATAGAAGCATAGCTTCCAAATCCCGGGAAGTACTAGTTCCCCTCTACTCAGCACTGGTTAGGCCTCATCTGGAATACTGTGTCCAGTTCTGGGCACCACATTTTAAGAAGGATGCAGACAAGCTGGAGAGGGTTCAGAGGAGGGCAGCAAAGATGATCAGGGGACTGGAAACAAAGTCCTATGAAGAGAGACTGAAGGAACTGGGCATGTTTAGCCTTGAGAAGAGAAGACTGAGGGGAGATAGGATAGCTCTCTTCAAGTCCTTGAAAGGTTGTCAAAGAGAGGAAGGCCAGGATCTCTTCTCGATCATTCCAGAGTGCAGGACATGGAATAATGGGCTCAAGTGACAGGAAGCCAGATTCCGGCTGAACATCAGGAAAAACTTCCTGACTGTTAGAGCAATAGGACAATGGAACCAATGACCTAGGGAGGTAGTGGGCTTTCCCACACTGGAGGCATTCAAGACAAGGCTGGGATGCTCTGACTTGGATTCCTGCACTGAGCAGGAGGTTGGACTCAATTGCCTTGTAGGCCCCTTCCGACCCTACTATTCTATGATTCTATATATCTCCAAAATAACTGAATGGTGCCCTTGCAGTACAGGCCCCAAATCATGTTTGAACATAAACCCTCCATATTTGGGATGACGATGATCCTGTTAGCTTTTGCTACAGCTTCTCTGATACCAAGTGGAATGCTTCTGTGCACGTACCATTTTCTTCACACAATACTATCCAAAAGGAGTACTCTTCCTCTACCACTCAAGGGTTACAGATAACCCATCCACTTTGGAAAACCTGAATCGGAGTACAGCAAGATTTTTTGTGTGTATGTATGGTATTACACTTAAGATATTTAAAATAATTAATTAATGAAAAGAGGCCATCTGAAGAAAAGCCCAAATACTTCAGCACCATTATTGATGAACCTGTCAAATAGCATCCATTCACAGTTAATTAAAAAGTATATGAAGAATTAAATATAAATGATAATATTGACTATATATTCAGTAAACATACAAATAAATATATAGTGCAGGATATACTATATTACTGTTACTGTATTTTAGTATTTTATTGTTGTAAGCTGCCAACAGGACAGTTATTGGGTGGCATACAGATACTGTCAAAAATAAATAAAAATACTATGTCATTAGAGCCATTCACGTGCATGCTAAAAAGAGACATGTTTAACATCATCTGTGATCGGTCAGAGCATGGCATTATTTCAGAATGTGAGATTTCTTTAAAGTAGTAGTATTTGAAGTATGTGGCCTGTTACTCAGTATCCTTGCCCAATGCCCACTCTTCATAATCCCACATTTCACTTCATTTCTAATGTACCTTTTCACCAGCATTAGCTGTAATACAATGTCACCTTGATCAATCAGACCTTCATTTTTAAAATCCTACACTATGAGACTATTGTGCCCCCACAAATACTTTTGAAATATTTTGAAGAAAGCCTCATGATTCTCCAGAGTGTTCACTTTTATTTTCCTGCTTGTGATAAACTGTGGAGGACGAAAGCGTTTAACACTATTTCGAAAAGCATGTCTTCCTACTTAGAAATGTTGCTATTGTCATTCATGTCACTATCACAGTAATTGAAATCTGTTATGATTGATGCTCTAGGCTTTGCCAGGGTGCCTGATCAGTATAAATAATTGCATGGTCACTCTTCCTAGCCTAGCTTAGTAGTTCCAATGCAGATTTTCATGATTTGTTCTTCACCCCACTCTATATTTACAACAATACATTTCAACTCAGTTCACTCCCATCTACGCTGGGAGCTCGCTTGGAAATTAATGTTCTTTCTTCCCTTTTCTTCATAGTTTGTCTACAAGAACTCAATGACAATCAAATCAGACCCTGGTCCATTAGGCATTTCACTGTCAAATGCAACTGTACAAAAATGAAATACTTTCCTGTACCATTTGATATCACAATAAAGGAGATTTATGTTTAATACTGTAGTGTTATGTTACATACCAGTTAGCTGGTCCCTTTCCCAACAAAAGAAAAAATGATTCACAGATAATTCTTAGGAGCATATATACATTACAAGTTAGACATACCCAAAACAGAATGGCTACAAAAAATAGATGTTAAACTTAATGAACAATGAAAGGATAAGTTCCAAAAGGTATGAGACATCTGAAAAAAGTAGTATGATTTGATTTCCATTTGGAGACCCTGAGACATAATAGACATGTATAAAGATGTGAAAATTTGACCAGCACTTCAGCTGTGTGTGTGATTTGTTGTTATATTTGTGTACAAGGGTTAAAGGAAAAGGAGGGGGGGGGAAATGAAAAAAATTGCTGGTTGGTGGGATGGCAGAACAAACCTTAAATATTTTTAGTTCAGTTCTTGTATATGTAACATTACAAGTAATATCACTACTTTGATGGGAGAAATCGAGGACATACCCTAAACATTTTTGTCATATCAAAGTTCTTAGCAATTAAGACACAGCCAAACACTACATTCCATCTATTGGACATAGGGCTCCTTCACACGGGGCTTTTAGCCTACTAGGGAGATTGCTTACTCACAGAATTTTGCAGGTCCTATACACGATGCAGCCCTCCTCCAGGGAACCTTCCACTCTTCGTGAGCTCTATTGCATTGTTTTCCGTGATGACGAAAGTCCGGCATTTTCCCTCCTCCCACCATGGAGTCGATATAAATGAGGGTATACTGTTTAAAGTTGCTTTTATTGCAAATAAAACAGCACCACCTAGTGGCTTTGTAATGAAACACATAGACGTTTAGTTTTTTTTTAAAGCCACATGGAAAGGACCCGATCTAATCCCACAAAGATTCCGGAGGCAGAAGCCCCGGTAAATTGCAGGATTTTTAGCCCTGTGTGATGAAGCCCATACACTCTTCTACTTGATGCTAATATTATCCATTTTGTATGCCTGCATCCAAAACTAGGCTGTATCAAAGTGCTAAACCAGTCATTTCTGACTGATAAGCTATATGTAGTTCATGAAGCATTATTATATTTAACAGTTTCATTTGGTGCCCATGGTTGGGTCCAAGGAACGATGGAGAGGGGAAGGACAAGAACAGACACATGGTTCTCTTAACAGGGCACAACTCTATTGATAGCAGTTTACAACATATTTGGCAAAGGGGCTACTGGCTGTATAGCTTGCTGACAGTAGTATTATCCAGCCTGTCTGCTGTTGAAGTGTGTCTGGGGACAAAGGCTAGGGTAGGGCAACCAGTGACATATGGTGCTTTCCCTCCCACCCTTGAGGGAAGCACACAACCATAACAATCAATTGTGACACATGTGAGCAAGATGTGAGAACATCAAGAGGCAGAAGAAGCTGCATCTGCTTCCCACAAGGAAGGCCAACCCCTCCCCCAACAACCAAATTTCTTCCCACCATGTCACCTGGTAACTGACAAGTAGACCATAGCAAGCCATATTGAAAAGAAAGAGGCAAAGCTGGGAGGGGAAGAGGGAAGGCTCTGGCTAGTTCCTGGACTGGTCCCCAATATACAGCTCAGGAGCAGACCAGAGGGAAGAAGTTCCCTCTCAGGCTTATTCCCAGGCCCAGCCCTCCAGAGGGCTTATTCCCAGCAAATGGGGCATGATGTCTCCATGTCAGCAACCCCATATTACCCTTCCTCCTATATGGTTCCACATAGGCACCCTAACAAAGCAGGGAGTTAAGAGTTCCTTATAATTTGTACCTCATTTCTTTTCAGATCTTAGTTTAAAATAGTCTTATTTTACATGCTATTTAAGCAAACATTGCCAAGCTAACTATGAAGTTCCAACAAATAATAATGCTGATCATTCATGTACAGGACCAAACAGTGCACCTTGAAGTCTGATCTTTTACTTTCCTCTCTAAACAAACCATCCCTTGGGCCCTTTTTTTAGGCGCTTTGGTGCGACTTTCTTTCATAACATAAACATGTTAAATTCATTGGAAGAAAACTGATATTGCAGCTTTCAAAATGCATGCATGCGTTACAATATAAACAGACATTATCGCATCCTTTCATTTAACTCTCTGATATAAAACCAACAACCCTGATAGAAAACTCATTTCTAGTGCTAGTTTAGAAGTACTACACTTCATTGTTATTTGCACAAGATGTATCTGTTCCAGCTGTCATTAATTCTATTACTCACTCACCCCACACCCAGTATTGGAATATAATAAAGCACAAAAAATATTTCTAGGTGGAAGTTTGTTAGCATTTTAAGCCCCTTTCAGAGCTGCGTTAGCATTTATCTCCAAAAGTTCTAAAGATCATTTAAATGTTAGATCCTGCTGCAACTAAATCAAATGTTCTCCCCCACCATGCTACCCTGCTTTTTTCTTTCCAGTGTTTGCAAAAACTAGTAGACCTTACTCTGGCCCTCAAAACTGCCAATGAAATTCTGTGTATTTAGCTATTCAGTCTATTAATAACCACCTTCAGCAGCCAGTACTAGGATCATCTTTTATTTGCTTACATAGAATAAAGCTATCGGTACTAGGAAATATTCCATTTACTGCAGCTACAATTTGAAACAGAATTTTCAAAACCAACAATTTCAGAATAGTGTCCATGCAACCAGAAAAAACTAGTCTGTATGGACACCATAGTTTTCAAATGATTCAATTAGTACCATAGTAGTGTTATTGCTATTAACCACTACACCCATAAGACTCAGTAGTTTGATTTGCCATAAAAGGTAAAATGCAAGGACTCACATGGCACTGTTCGGAGGTAGAGATTGTCTCGGATGATCTGCTGGAGCTCGTGGTCCACTGAACCCTTCTGGAACCGTAAATTGAGGTAGTGACGAAGATCCTTATCAACAATGCCTCCTGGTAAAGTTAACAAAGCATATACTGATTAACAGAAAAGAAGGAAACAGGATCAATCAGATTATTTCCTCTTCAATTAAATTTTAGGCTTTACCAATAATTGCATCAAGTAGTCACTTCCCATTTCTACAACTTCACGAACCATTTTCCTTCTCATTTGTGCTATGAAAAATGGCACATTTCCAACCAGAATAAATATTGGAACCCAAGTCCATATGTGTGCACACATTAGACAACTAGCAGTAATGCAGATCAGCTGCTTGATGGAAAATGGGAGTACAAAATACTACTACTACTACTACTACAATAAATTATTTAAAGCATTTATACTCCACTGTGTAATGAAAAAGCCTCCCAGAGTGGCTTACAATTCAGCTTCCCCACCACATCACCATCTACCAAACATGTCACGATTCCCTTGGCCCCCTCTTTCCTTAAGCTCTCACAAACACACAAAAGGAGAGGCTTCAGTCTCAAGCCTTTAATTCATTATTCACAGGTTCATTACAGATGGAAAATCCTCAAAGACTCTCTGGCTGGAAAGGAATGCCTCCAGGGGATTCAAATGGGATCAGCGAAAGTTGCCTGCAGTTTGAAAGGGTGGCGATCTGGCTAGGCTAACTTAGGGAGGGAGGTCCTGCCCCTGGCATACTGCTTCCCTGCATAGCCTCTCACACATCGCTAACTGGGATGGCCGTCTGAGCTCCACCCCTGACGTTTCCCTCTTAGCTCTGCATCTCTGCCTGGTGTCACAGACCTCAACTCCCTCCTCCTCTTGCTCGCTGCTTCTCACAGAGGGGGGTAAGGAGGAAGCTTCGTGCCCGGCCATCTGGGAGTTGGTAACCTGAGAAGCATGCCTACCTATACCTGAACTGGCTTGTGAAAAAGCCTCTCCCAGGTCTGGCTGCTCCTCTTCTGAATCTGAGCTGCTAACTTTCTCCCTGCGCTCGGAATCAATCCTAACAAAACAGGTGATTGTGCTATCGTTGGTATCTTAGCAGCTTGATTTGAAGAATTTACCACATATGCAGGACTCACTACTGTAACGTTCCTCACTCAAGTAGGGATACTGGATGGGGATTGCACACACTGAATTCTGTGTGCAGGTTTCCTTTCCTGATATTGCAAAGATGGATCAGGGTGTCTGGGTTTGTAGTTTGGATTCTTATTGACAAACAGGAGGAGGAGAAAATTTAATGGCTAAATAAATGGCTAACTCAAGAGCAGCCATCCCCAAACTGATGCCCTCCAGATGTTTGCTTCAAATACAGATCATTTGCTTCATATCTAAGTATTTGGGTCTATTTATCCTTTAGGGAGGGGGGATAACCCTTTATATAAAAAAGAATAAAATGCAACATTGATACTAATTGTGAATTACCAATAACTTGGATCTCAGCTTTTGTATTATATATTATATTATATTAAATTATATTATATACTTTTAAAAAACCCTCAAATATTTGTAGCTATATCTTGTGGGAAAAAAATTCCATCCACTGCTATCCCAGACTGCTATCCCAGACTTGAATTAAATGTGTGTGTGTTGTGTGTATGTATACACACACATACAGAATTTTAAATGTATGAATCAATTTATATCATTCAACTCAAAACGTTTTTAGAAGGACATTTGTATATATAGACCTTGTTCACATGTAACAGTAACCTATGGTGGTTAAGCTTTTTTTTTTGCTAACCATGGCGGCTTAGCGTGTTGTGTAGTGGGAGAACACCATGTTCCCTGTGGTTAGTAAGCCACTCCCCTGCAAAAAGGTTAAGGGGCCCCAGGGTAGCTTACTGTGTTGTCTGGCATGCTCCCCAGTGGTTTAAATGGGCTCCAGACCAGAGGACTTCTAGGCCATGACCATAGAGTCCATTCACTAGAGCATCCACCACTGCAGGCAATGCTTTAGCTGCCGTGGACTTTCTCTATGGTTACGCAGCCATTTGGGATGCTGGAGTGGCTGCTGAGTGCCCGTTCGTGCTGTGGAGGATGTCGGTATACATGACAAATATGCCAGGAAGATAGCAGGTAACTATAGAGGGGTGGTGGTTAGTCTGGCGGTAGTGTGGCGGGCCCACATGTTGTGGTTTCGCTACCCCCCCCATAGTTACTCTAACTACCTTTCCCCATGTACATGTGAATAGGCCCATAGTAAAAGGTATTTTATGTTCGTAAAGGGCAAGGCCAAAAGGGAGGAAATATCCTTTCCCTCACTTCACCAGCGTTTCACCCATTTCATTTCCAAATCATGGAAAAGAATACACACTTAAAGGCAAAAAAAAGAGTTAAAGTCTTCTGCTATTAGAGAAAATGGACCCCACAGACAACTATCTTGAGATAACATCCATATGAATCTCCACAAGTATCCAATCAAAAAGTCTGTTCTTAACCTCCAAATTTCTTATTGCTTTTATGGCTGATAATTTATTACATGCTTCCACAGAAAGTAGGTCTTGAAGACACACTGTAGAAAATTTTTCTGGTAACGATTGCAGTTAGCTGTTTTTTCTGATTGGCTGAAAAGAGTAGAAATCCTGCAGCTCTTCCTACACTCCCCCTCCGCACACAGAATATGCACAGTAATGCAGATGCTTACTGAGATTGACTACATCTATATGTAGTGTAGAATGAAAAATTTGACTCATTCACTTTTAGAAAGGGCACAAGCACGCAAGTCACGTGCAACATTGGCATGAAGTTTAAAATTCTGTTTTTCTAACTTGAGGAAGTAAAATGTCTGTCTACATATTGAATTCCATCCTATTATATTAATATATTTGCACTTAAATTCCTTATATACTTCTGCTTTTTATGTCAATTTCTTGTTTCAGTTAAAGATGCTAGATATTTTTAGACATCCATATTTTAATATACATTTGCACTGAACTCTGAGTTGCCCCAAAGTTACATGCATTGTTGGTCAATCTCATCCCTTTTAGCATATAAGGGTCAAAATAATAATAAGAAAAATCTTGTTTAGGATGTGATGGGTGGGGGGAAAATATAGTGGGATCAGTGAGAAATTATCTATAGGAATATAAGGGCCAGCAGGCGATGTTTGTACCATTGTCTCATTCTACCCATATTCTGTGATCTCTAAGCAACATAATTTAAAGAACAAAGAAAATATGTACAGGACTTCAAGATAATTCAACAAAGCTGGAGAAAGCCAGCATGAAGAGATGTATTTATTTCATTTCTATACCGCCCAACAGCCAAAGCTCTCTGGGCGGTTCACAAAAATTAAAACCAAGGAACACGCAATAAAACAATATAAAATATATAAAACATTAAAACCACAGTGTAACAATACAAGCAGCCTAAAACCAGAATAAAACCTAGCAGCAATGCAGTAATTTAAAATACAGATTTAAAACACCAAAGATAAAAGTCTAGAAAGCTAAAATGCTAAAATGCCTGGGAAAATAAAAAGGTCTTCACCTGGCACCGGAAAGAATACAATGTAGGTAGGTGCCAGGTAAACCTCACTAGGGAGCTCATTCCACAGCTGGGGTGCCACAGCAGAAAAGGCCCTCTTCCTAATAGCCACCTGCCTCACTTCCTTTGGCAGGGGCTCACGGAGGAGGGCCACTGAGGCTGATCTTAAGGCCCAGGCAGGCACATATGGGAGGAAGCAATCCTTCAGATAACATGGCCCTAAGCCATTAAGGGCTTTGAATTTTAATACCAGCACTTTGAATTGGGCCCGGAAATGGACTGCCAGCCAGTGCAGCTGGAAAAGTACTGACATAATATGTAGGAAAAAATAGGAAAGAGGCAATTTTCCTGTAGAAGTGCATCTAAGCACAAAGCTGAAATTTGTTTTTGAAGAGGCATGCCAAAGGTACTGTAAATATTAGGATGTTTTTAGAATGTCGTAAACAGCCATCTTTCCACATAGTGTCCACATGGTGACACACTGCTGCACAAATGGTGAAGAAGCTTGGACCTAATTGTTATTATCAATAATCTCACACTATATAAAAGTTACTATTATTACAAGAAAAACAAGAGAAAATTATAGCAATAATTCTCCAGTGTGGTTACAAACATAATTAATTTAAAATTTCCCTTGCAGCACAAGAAGTACTTGGTTATTTGCTGTTGAGCATCTTTGGGTTAACTACTGTAGAGTCTTCAACAAGTAATTCAAGTTCAAGTGTTAGTATAACCAACTATCTCTTTAAAACTTGCTTTTTATGTTTTCTAGAGGGCCCTCACAGCAATGGAATCTATGCAAAGGCAAAAAAAAAAAAAAATCTACAAGACTCTTACATAACGCCATGGTTTAATCATACATCCAATTTTAGCACCACCAAATATAGTATTTGATAAGTCAAAATAACTTCAAACCAAATTTAAATACTGTCCGCTTATGTCAGTTTTTTTTTAGTTGCAGCTCTCTTTCTTTTGCAACTTTCTCTGCTGCTTTATGAAGACAGGATGGATCTTTGCTTTAATCGCTGCTTTTCCATAACATTCTTGTTGAGGAAATTGCTGCCAGTCATTTTTACACAGAAAGAACATAAGAAGACCCATACTGGATCAGACCAAGGGTCCATCTAGTCCAGCATTCTGTGCAATCATGTGAACCCGCTTTTCTCAAAGACTTGAGTGAGGAGAAGGAAAAAACAAACAAACCCTCTTGTCTGTTTGTATAAAGTCAAATACAGTTTGGAACTTCTCTTGCCCACCAAAGAGAATTCTCTTTAAGAATTCCCCAAGATATGCCCTGGGTGGAATAAAGAAGAGAAAGAAAGAACATGATAGGTGAGGGAAGAAGAAAAGAATGGTGACTGGAAATGCGGGGGGGGGGGGGTAGAGATAATTCCCTAAGCCAAGTCTCTCCTTTCAGAGAGGCAGTACCGCAGAGGAATTTAGGAGGCTGTGAGGGTTTGTAAGGATTGCACATTCTTAAATTAACTTTATGAGGTGAGGTGGCTGAGGGCTTTTTCTAGCTTTTAAAAAACATATTTAAAGCCCCAGATCATGATGCCATATAGTCCTAACCCTCCTTTTGGAATAATTTGAGTCCTATAGCTATTTAGGAGAAATTAAAGTGGAAGGGGAGAAAGAAGTTTCTGGAGGCTGACTGAATCCTTTGCTGTACTTGTCAGGAGCGCCCTGGCGGCCTCTTTCAGTCTACTCCAATAGCCAACTCAAGACACAGACGAAAGGATTCTTTTCAAGGCTTTAATCCTTTTACAACTTAATGACTCTTTCAGATGCTAATCACCAGCGACTAAGCAAGGAACAGCTAGGGATGTCAGAGAATTCCGCAACGGATCTTGATGAGGCCGAATGCCAGTGCATTCGGGCCCCCGAAATCTGTCGCGGAATGAAGCCCCCGCCCCCCCAACCCACAAAAGGTGCACGGGACAAAGTCCCTGCCACCCACCCCATGAAAAGCGCGTGAAACGGCGCACTTACCTGCTCCTGTCCACGCTGCTTTGTGAATGGCGGCCGTCCTGCGGCTGCCATTCACTTCCTTGTCTCAATAGCCGTGATAGGCTACGTAAATACTTAGGTAGCCTATCACGGCTAATGCAGGGATGCCATTTGCATCCCTGCGGAGGCCATGATAGGCTACGTATTTATGTAGCCTATCACGGCGGGGGGGGGGCAGCGTACGCAATGGCGGCGGCTACTGCCATTTGCATATGCTGGGTTTTTTTTCTTCGTGCCGTGATAGGCTACGTAAGTATTTACGTAGCCTATCACGGCTCACTACAGGGACGCAAACGGCAGCGGCTACGACAGCCACCATTTGCGTCCCTGCAGGGCTGCCCAGTGGCCGGATGTCCGGCTGTGGGCAGCCGGAGCTGGCTGGCAGCTCCGTGGCTTGGCCACGGAGCGGAGCCGGCCAGGCAGGATTCCGGGGGGAGGGATGGAGTGCCTCCCCCCCATCGAGGATTCCGGGGGGAGGGATGGAGCGCCTCCCCCCCACCGCGGATTGCCCAGCACGGAGCCAGGTAGGGGTTTTGTACATCCCTAGGAACAGCACTGGGGAAAAATAGCAGAGTAGCCTATGCTCCAGGTTAGGCAGTTGGTCCCCGTTTGAAGGAGAATCACAGGAAGACCTTGAACTTATGGGCTAGGGAGAGATCCTCCCTCTTTCCCTTGGGTCCTCGGGACGCGACTGTTGCTTGCGCGCCAAACGTGCGCTACGCCTCCTTTCTGTGCCTTCCATCTGTTGTTGCTCCCTGCATCGGTGTCGAGCGTCCAGCAAGCCCCCCTCCAGCACTCTCTCGCTGCCAGGGTCACTATCTTTCCCAGGAATGCTGGCAGGAGGAATCTCTGCCAGCTGCTGTGCCTGTGAGAGATGAGAGAGCTCCTCTCCCATGGATTGCTGTTCTTCCTCAGAATCAGAACTGCTCTGGGGTTCTATCGGCTCAGTTTCCACCCTGACAGTACTGAAGCTACTAAACTGCTGCAGAATCCAAAGGTTTCAGTTTGGGGCAGTGAAATCAAATGCTGTGTGAAATACCAGTATTTCACATGGAACTCTTTCTTCCCTTCCTTCTCCCTCTTCAAAATGTCATTGCAAGCAAGCTCCCAACAGTGGGCACGTAACAGCAGAGAAGTAGGGGGAGGTAGAAAAAAAATGAGCAGACTGTGAAAGGAAAGGTGGCAGTCTCCTTTCTAGCTTAAAAGGCTGGATTCACGCTAGAATCCCTATTGGTCTGCTGAAGGAGCAAGTCCTAAGGCATCCTAGTAACAGCCAGGCTACTGAGCGCAGAGGGAAGAAGCAGGCTTGTATCAAGTAGAGTTGTGCACTGCTTTGGATCTGGATCCCGATCCGAAGCAGGGTGATTCAGACCAGACATGTTGGGGTTGTGGTGGAGAGCTCGATGAAACTGTCAACTCAGTGTGCAGCTGCTAGAAAAAAGGCAAACTCCATGTAAGGCATAATTAGAAAAGGAACTGAGAATCAAACTGACAATTTCATAGTGCCTTTATACAAATCTATGGTGCGACCACACTTGGAATACCATGTACAGTTCTGGTCACTGCACCTAAAAAAAAGATATTGTAGAGCTGGAAAAAGGGCAGAAAAGAGCAACTGAAATGATCAAGGGGCTGGAGCATCTTCCCTATGAGAGAAGATTCCTACAGCTGGGATTGTTTAGCTTGGAAAAAGGGAGGGTAAGGGGAGACATGATAGAGGTCTACAAATTATGCATGGTGTGGAGAATGTGGATAGGGAGATAAATCTGGTGCTGTTTTGTTTGTCAGTTGCCATTATCCAGCAATAGGGAGGGCTGTAGCTCAGTGGCAGAGCACACGCTTGGTATGGAGAAGGTCCCAGGTTCAATCCCCAGCATCTCCAGGTAGGCCTAGGAAAGGATCCTGCCTGAACCTCTGGAGAGCTGTTGCTGCCAGGCAGTGTCAACAGTACTGGGCTAGATGGACCCAGGGTCTGACTCAGTATAAGGCAGCTTCCTGTGTTCCTCTGAACAGAAAGCTTTAATAAAAATAGGAGTTTTTGGTTTGTTTTTTTTAAGTGGAGGGGAGATAAATGCTGCTCATTTATACAATCCTATGTATGCCTATTGAGAAGTCCCATTATGTTTAATGAGGCTTACCCTCAAGAAAGTGTGCATAGGATTCCAGCACAAGTTACTTTTGCCGGGAGGTTTGCACCTTGACGTTCTGCATATTTACTCAGAAATAAGTCCTGAGTTGTGAGCCTGGTACTGCAAGCTTAATACAGTGCCTACCCAATTCCGTCTAGTGAACTGACTACCCTTTCAGCTCAGTCCTATGCATGTTTTGTCATGTGTATTGTTTTCATTTTGCATGAACTCTAGCTTCAGTGGTGAGGGAAAGGCACTTAGTACATGCGCAGAGTTTCTCCATAACTTAGCCCTAGTTTTGAAAAACAGCTCATTGGCTGAATCCTGGTGAAGTCTTGGCACAAATGAAATTATGGGGAGATACAATGAGAGCTTGTGCATAACAAGGAGGAGTTAGAAGGGAGTTGCACAAAACATCTGTTTTTATGAAGAGTTGCTGGAGGATGGTAGGATGAGGAGGGATGGTTGCATGGAGGGGAATAGAATTGATAGGGCGAGAATGTAAGTGCTTAGTGGTGAAAGAAAAGCATTCTGCATATGCTCAGAAGCACTCCATATTTAAGAACCTAAGAAGAAGTGCTGCATCAGACCATGGTCCGTCTAGTCCAGCATTCTGTTCACACAGTGGTCAACCAGATGCCCACAGGAAACCCACAAGTAGGACATGAGTGCAATTGCACCTTCCCACCTATGTTCCCCTGCTGCTATCATTGGTGAAATGTAAATAAATTCTAGTAATTCTAAATGTGCATGCAAGTACATCCTTCAGAAACTTTGCAGGTTTCTTGCCTGGGGGACACCTCTAATGACCTGTGCATTTTCATACCAATTTACCCAAAAAACTATTGGGGGTGGGAGGAAGTATAGGGAAAGCAAGTCACTCTCTCTCTGAAATTGGAGAACTCCCCTTCCACATGAACTGCAGTACCTATCCTTCTGAAACTTTGCTGGCTTCTTACTTAGGGACACCTCTAGGCTGTGCAAATTTTTCAGAAAATGGTCCACAAGGAACATAAGGAGATAAAGATGTCCTCTTTTGGAGACCTCAAAATGTCAAGGCTACTGTTGCACAAAAACCCCTGTGGCTATCGTTCTGAAATTTGGCAGACATGATCTCCTCTGATGGGGCAATGAATCCTGAAATTTTTATCCACTTCTTCCAAGGAATAAAAATGGTATTGGCAGTTCCCTTTAAAATAAAAACAAAATATAAACCCTGCACCTATTTTTCTGACATTGGGCAGGTGTAATCCCCTTCTAGGGGGCTACTATGCCTGAAATTATCATCCAGTTCTGACCAAGAGAAAAAAGTTACAGGTGTTTTTTTTTTCTAATTTCCCATGGTAGTCAACAGGAAACACAAATACTCATTTTTCCAAGCCTTGACTCAGGTTTGGTGATGAGCTAAAGTGGACCGACTACAAATTGGCCTGAGGAGAAGCGGGATTTTTCCCAAAATGCTGAATCAGGATCTGAACTGAAATTGGGGAGGGGGGGTCAGTGCACACTTCCTATATAAGTATGTAATCTATACACAAATGCAAGCACACACCACACACACGTATAGATAGATAGATCACTGCCTAATGCAGTAATGGGCTGGAGGAGGGCCAATAAACTGAAAATGAATCCTGGCAAGATGGAAACCCTGTGGGTATGTGGTTCCCGGGTCCAGGAGATAGGGTCATTACCTGTTCTGGATAGGGTTGCACTCCCTCTGCAACATCAGGTTTGTAGGCTGGGGGTACTGCTAGATCCATCACTGTTGCTGGAGGCTCAAGTGGCCACGGCGGATCAGAGTGCCTTTTACCAGTTTTGGCTAGTTTGCCAGCTACGGCCTCTCCTGGACAGGGATAGCTTGGCCACAGTGATACAGGTGCTAGTAACCTCAAGAGTGGAGTACTGCAGTGTGATCTATGCAAGACTGCCCAAGGCTGCTCCGGAAGCTGGAGCTAGGGCAGAGCGTAGCAACGGCTGTTGTCAGGAGCTGTCCCCATTCAGCATGCAAGTCCTTTGCTGAGGGAACTACACTGGCTGCCTATTTGCTACTGGGCCACGTTTAAGGTTTTGGTATTAGTGTACAAAGACCTAAACAACCTGGGACCAGGATACCTGAGAGAGCGCCTTCTCCCTTACCAACCTGCCCAATCATGACTGAGGTCATCAGAGGCCATGCTCCTGGTGGTTCCATGTGGACCTACGGCCTGACTGGAATCCACCTGAAGAAGAGCCTTCAGTGTGGTGGCTCCCTCCTATGGAACTCCCTGATTCTGGAGGTCAGGCAAGCACCAACACTGGGTTGTTTTCGGCTCCTCCTGAAACAGCTCTTTTCCATGAAGGTGTCCTTGGTTAACCAGCCTTGGTTTGATTGGAAGTCTGTTTTTTTAAAGAATAATTTTAATAGTTAAATATTCTTTTTATATTTCTTTTAATTTAAATTATAAAGAATCATTCTTTTTATCTTTTGTTCATTTTATCTCTTGTTCACCGCTCTGGAATCTGTTTAGATGTGGAGCGGTATACAAATGTTGTAAATAAATAAATAAATAAATAAATAAGAAATATAGCTACCAATGTCAACTGCTCACTCAAGATGATTTGTTGTTCAGTTGTTCAGTCGTGTCTGACTCTTCGTGACCCCATGGACCATAGCACGCCAGGCCTTCCTGTCCTCCACTCTCTCCCGGAGCGTGCTCAAGTTCATATTCATTGCATCGGTGATGCTATCTAGCCATCTCATCCTCTGCCGTCCCCTTCTCCTTTCGCCTTCAATTTTTCCCGGCATCAGGGTCTTTTCCAGTGACTTTTCTCTTCACATTAGGTGGCCAAAATATTTGAGCTTCAGCTTCAGTATCTGTCCTTCCAATGAGCACTCAGGGTTGATTTCCTTTAGGATTGACTGATTTGACCTCCTTGCAGTCCAGGGGACTCGTAAGAGTCTTCTCCAGCACCACAGTTCGAAAGCATCAATTCTTCGGTGCTCAGCCTTCCTTATAGTCCAGCTCTCACAGCCATACATTACTACTGGGAAAACCATAGCTTTGATTAGACGGACCTTTGTCAGCAAGGTGATGTCTCTGCTTCTTACTATGCTGTCTAGGTTTGCCATAGCTTTCCTCCCAAGGAGCAAGCGTCTTTTAATTTCATGGCTACAGTCACCATCTGCGGTGATCTTGGAGCCCAAGAAAATAAAATCTGTCACTGCTTCCATTTCTTCCCCTTCTATATGCCAGGAAGTGATGGGGCCAGATGCCATGATCTTCGTTTTTTTAATGTTGCGTTTCAAACCAGCTTTTGCACTCTCCTCTTTCACCCTCAACAAGAGGCTCTTTAGATCCTCTTCACTTTCTGCCATTACGGTATATCGTCTGCATATCTGAGGCTGTTGATAATTCTCCCAGCAATCTTAATTCCGACCTGTGCTGTGATTCATCCAACCTGGCATTTCTCATGATGTACTCTGCATATAAGTTAAATAAGGAGGGCGACAATACGCAGCCCTGTCATATTCCTTTCCCAATTCTGAACCAATTGGTTGCTCCATGTCTGGTTCTTACTATTGCTTCCTGACCCTCGTACAGGTTTCTCAGGAAACAGGTAAGGTGGTCTGGTACTCCCATCTCTTTATGAATTTGCCATAGTTTGTTGTGATCCACACAATCAAAGGCTTTAGCGTAGTCAATGAAGCAGAAATAGATGTTTTTCTGGAATTCTTGTGCTTTCTCCATGATCCAGCGAATGTTGGCGATTTGATCTCTAGTTCCTCTGCCTCTTCGAAACCCAGTTTGTACTTCCGGTAGTTCTCGGTTCACATACTGCTGAAGCCTAGCTTGTAGGATTTTGAGCATCACCTTGCTGGCATGTGAAATGAGCGCAATTGTACGGTAGTTTGAACACTCTTTGGCATTGCCCTTCTTTGGAATTGGAATGTAAACTGACATTTTTCCAGTCTCGTGGCCACTGTTGAGTGTTCCAAATTTGCTGGGGTATTGAGTGCAGCACTTTAACAGCATCATCTTTTAGGATTTTAAATAGCTCAGCTGGAATACTGCCATCTCCACCAGCTTTGTTGTTAGTAATGCTTCCTAAGGCCCACTCGACTTCACTCTCGAGGATGTCCGGCTCAAGTTCAGTGACTGCACTATCATGGCTATCAGGGACATTCAGATCTTTCCTGGATAGTTCTTCTGTGTATTCTTGCCACCTCTTCTTAATCTCATCTGCTTCTGTTAGGTCCCTGCCTTCTTTGTCCAATGTTATGGACCTCCGTCAATGTTACGGACCTCCGTCCATAGTTCCTCAGGCACTCTGTCTATCAGGTCTAATCCCTTAAATCTATTCCTCACCTCCACTGTATATTCATAAGGGTTATGATTTAGGTCATGCCTGAATGGTTTAGTGGTTTTCCCTACATTCTTCAATTTAAGTCGAAATTGTGCAAGAAGCAGCTCATGATCTGAGCCACAGTCAGCTCCAGGTCTTGTTTTTACTGACTGTATAGAGCTTCTCCATCTTTGGCTGCAAAGTACATAATCAATCTGATTTCGATATTGACCATCTGGTGATGCTCATCTGAGACAGATGGAGTCGCCTCTTGTGCTGTTAGAAAAGCATGTTTGCTATGATCAGCGTGTTCTCTTGGCAAAACTCTATTAGCCTTTGTCCTGCTTCATTTTGTACACCAAGGCCATGCTTGCCTGATATCCCGGTGATTTCTTGACTACCTACTTTGGCATTCCAATCCCGAATGATGAAAAGGACATGTTTTTTTGGTGTTAGTTCTAGAAGGTGTTGTAGGTCTTCAGAGAACCGATCAACCTCAGCTTCTTCGGCATCAGTGGTTGGGGCATAGACTTGACTTACTGTGATGTTGAATGGTTTGCCTTGGATTCGTACTGAGATCATTCTATTGTTTTTGAGATTGTACCCCAGTACTGCTTTTCCCACCCTTTTGTTGACTATGAGTGCTACTCCATTTCTTCTAAGGGATTCTTGCCCACAGTAGTAGATATGATGATCACTTGAATTAAATTCGCCCATGCTTGTCCATTTTAGTGCACTGATTCCCAAGATGTCGATGTTCAATATTGCCATCTCATGTTTGACCACCTCCAGCTTACCTTGATTCATTGATCTTACATTCCAGGTTCCTAATCAATATTGTTCTTTACAGCATCGGACTTTCTTTTCACCAGCAGACACATCCACAGCTGAGTGTCCTTTCGGCTTTGGCCCAGCCGCTTCACTCTTTCTGGCGCTACTTGGAAATACCCTCCGCTCTTCCCCAGTAGTATATTGGACACCTTCCGACCTGAGAGGCTCATCTTCCGACATCATATCTTTTAGCCTTGTGATACGTTCCATGGGGTTTTCTTGGCAAGAATACTGGAGTGGGTTGCCATTTCCTTCTCCAGTGGACCACATTTTGTCAGAACTCTCTGCCATGACCTGTTCATCTTGGGTGGCCCTGCACGGCATATCTTATGGCTTCACTGAGTTACACAAGCCCCTTTGCCACAACCAGGCAGTGATCCATGAAGGGGAGTCATAATGATAGTAAACCATAATTCCAGAGATTGTACAATTAGATAAGGTTGGTCAAATTAAAACTGCACTGTTTGCATGTTCCAGCCATGACTGATAAGAAAGTAAATTTTATAATATTGTAAAACTTTATCTAGCTGAGTTCATTTCTCGAAAGCTATTAACCCAACACAATTTGTTGAAAAATATAATAAGCATCACACACAAAGGGATATTAAACAGTCTGTAACTCATTAAAAGATCCAAGCCTAGAGAGGATAATTTTCATTTTTGAGAAAATGACACAGACAAACATAAGGGGGCTTAGTATTTTCTCTAGCCAGAGTGTTATAAAAAATAGACTTTTTCTAACCCACAGATATGACAGATGGAGTGTTATTGCTGAGTTTTATTTCTAAGTCCAGGGCTGGTTATAAAACAAGCATTCCTGTTTTTATTGCTATTGCTCACAAATGAAATGTTTCTTCGCCTTAAAACATTTTTATTATATTTCCTTATAAAACATATTTGGGGTGACACATGCACTTCTACTTACTCATCTTTTATCACAGCTCAGAACTTAGTATGGTATGTGGGTTTTTTGTTTTTACTTTGAGAATATAATCAGTTTCATCTCAGCCATGAACAATTTGCCTTGGAGCTCAGATATACGAAGATTAGAAGTGAAGCAATTTCATTTTCATTGAGATTCTAAAATTTCATGTAAACCCAGCTTATGATTTCAACAACATAACCTCTATGCCTTCTGAAAGACAAGTTTCTTAAAAGGTAGATTTGTGTGACCATAATAACCACATGACAAATACAACTGCTTGAGCAAGGTTGATTGTATGAAATAGATATTAGACTGAAACGT
Source organism: Heloderma suspectum (assembly GCF_057233095.1). Classification (NCBI taxonomy): domain Eukaryota; kingdom Metazoa; phylum Chordata; class Lepidosauria; order Squamata; family Helodermatidae; genus Heloderma; species Heloderma suspectum. The sequence continues at coordinate 107,754,091 of NC_139464.1, forward strand.
CTGCACCACAATGTGCCTGTTCAGATGTCACGCTAAGGCACGGTGGTTCGGGAATTTACGGTAACCATGGTGGCTTAGCCTATCATGTAGAGGGAGAAAACCTTGTTCCCTGTGGTTACTAAGCCACCCTCCCAACCACCCCTATGCAAAAGGTTAAGGGACCCCAGGGAGGCTTCCAGACCAGGACCATATAGTCCGTCAGCTAGAGTGTCCCCCACTGTGGGTGACGCTCTATGCTCAAATGGCCATTTGGGATGCTGGAGCGGCCGCTGGGAGCCCATTCACACCACTGATAATGTCAGGATGTCACAGGTTCCCACAGAGAGGAAGGCCAGGATCTCTTCTCGGTCATCCCAGAGTGCAGGACATGGAATAATGGGCTCAAGTTACAGGAAGTCAGATTCTGGCTGAACATCAGGAAAAAATTCCTGACTCTTAGAGCAATACGACAATGGAACCAATTACCCAGGGAGGTGGTGGGCTCTCCCTCACTGGAGGCATTCAACGAGGCTGGACAGCCACCTGTCAAGGATGCTCTGACTTGGATTCCTGCACTAAGCAGGGGGTTGGACTCGACGGTCTTTTGGCCCCTTCCAACCCTACTATTCTATGATTCTATGGTAAGCTTGCCAGGTGGTAAACTATGGTGGGTGGTGGTGGTAGTGGAACCAAGCAGCACCAAGTGGTTCCCAGTCATGTGATGGGCCTGCATGTCATGATTCCGCTACCCCTCCTCTCCATAGTTACCCTAACCACCCTCCCCCTGTCTGCGTATGAATAGGCACAATGTCTTGGAATAGAAGTGAAATTTGCCATGAAATAACATTACGCAGGTTTGTGGATCACAACTTGTGATCCACCCTCAAGCCATTTATTGTGGTCTGCCACTGTGTACTTGACAATACAGCTGCTTCTGCAGTTGAAGCAGTCGGTAAGAAACCTTGAGATTTATGATGCCCTTGTAGACCACCGTATCTTGCAGGTATATAGCATTTGGCTGAGGAAGGGCTGTCGCAAGTTGTTGAGCAGACCTGCCTTTATCATCAAATAACCATCACCTGCCTAAATCAATCCAGCAAATGGGACTTTGTTTGTATATATGCCATTCTAAGCAATAAGCAAGGTCTGTCTCATTAAACATTAATAGGAACCCAGGGGGTGGGGAAACTTGTTTTGTTTGCTAAGTTATCTGCTATAGTTTAACAGCAATAATAATTACATTCATCTATTACGAAAGAGACAGATTATTTAAAAATCACATATTATCATACTGAAAACTCCATATAAATACCAATAAAAATATCAAATCACTCACTCTACAGACTGCAGACGTGCTTGCAACTGCCTCCTTCCGTTCCTCCAGTTAGTTGCTAGGAGCATGCCTAGTGTGTAGTATTCCTAAAAGAGCTGGCTTTACTCAGAATATTTAGTAGTTCAGCCTAGCACCAGATGTCTGGGTAGGCCTGCATGGAGTTTGCTGTTTACTTTATTTTTATTATTAAATTTTATTTTATTATTAAATTTATTAATCGCCCATCTGGCTGGTCACCCAGCCACTCTGGGCGATGTACAACACACCATAAAACAATTTAAAACAATAAAATTCTATCATAACTTTTTTTTTTTAAATACCCTAACCCACCCCAAATGCCTGCCTGAACAACCTCGTTTTTAATGCATGACGGAAGCTCATTAAAGAGGGGGCATGGCGGAGTTCCCTAGGGAGGGAGTTCCACAGAGTGGGGGCCACCACAAAAATGCCCTCTCCCTCGTCCCCACCAGTCTAGCTGTCCTGGCTGATGGGACAGAGAGAAGGCCATCCGAGGCTGATCATGTTAAGCGGCCTGTCCGGTGTTGCTGGAGGCGCTCCTTAAGATAGGCTGGGCCGGAACCATATAGGGTTTTAAAGGTCAAAACCAACACCTTGAATTTGGCCCGGAAAACAACTGGTAACCAGTGCAACTCCTTCAGCACTGGAGTGATGTGATCTCGCCGGCAGCTGCCTTTAATCAGGTGAGCCGCCACGTTCTGTACCAGCTGCAGCTTCCGAACCGTCTTCAAGGGTAACCCCACGTAGAGCGCATTACAGTAGTCTAAACGAGAGGAGACCAGGGCATGTACTACCAATGGGAGCAGATGGTCGGGAAGGAAGGGGCGCAGCCGCCGTATCAGATGGAGTTGATACAGTGCTGTCCGGCTCACAGCTGACACCTGAGCCTCCATGGACAGCTGGGAGTCTAAAATGACCCCCAGGCTGCGGACCTGGTCTTTCAAGGGTAGCCGTACCCCATTCAACACCAGGTCAACATCCCCCAACCTCCTCTTGTCTCCCACCAAAAGTACCTCGGTCTTGTCAGGGTTCAGCTTCAGCTTATTCCTCCCCATCCAGCCACTCACTGTCTCCAGACATTTGGACAGGGATTCTACGGCCAACCTTGGTGAAGATTTGAATGAGAGGTAGAGCTGCGTGTCATCCGCATATTGATGACACCGCACCCCAAACCTCCTGATGATAGCCCCCAGCGGCTTCACATAGATGTTAAATAGCATCGGGGAGAGGATGGAACTCTGTGGCACCCCACAAGTAAGTGGCCACAGGTCCGAAACCTCCTCTCCCAGTGCTACCCTCTGGTACCTGCCAGAGAGGAAGGACCGGAACCACCACAATACAGTGTCTCCAATGCCCAACCCCTCCAGGCGGTCCAGGAGGATACCGTGGTCAACGGTATCAAAAGCCGCTGAGAGGTCGAGGAGAACAAGGAAGGAGCATTCACCCCTATCCAGAGCCCTCCTCATATCATCCACCAAGGCGACCAAGACCGTTTCTGTCCCATGCCCAGGCCTGAAGCCCGATTGAAATGGGTCTAGATAATCAGTTTCTTCCAAGTGTGCCTTCAACTGCACCGCCACCACCCGCTCAATCACCTTGCCCAAAAATGGCAGATTTGAGACTGGGCGAAAGTTGTTCAGAACTTGAGGATCCAAAGAGGGCTTCTTTAAAAGCGGTCTTATCACTGCCTCCTTGAGGGCTGATGGCATCACTCCCTCCTCAAGGGAGGCGTTCACCACCGCCTTGATCCCCTCACCCAGTCTCTCTCTGCAGCTCATAATGAGCCAAGATGGGCAAGGATCAAGTAAGCAGGTGGTCGGCCTTACAGATGAAAGCACCTTGTCCACTTCATCAGGAGGAAGAAGCTGGAACCGATCCCACAAAACCGGTTTGCCACAGGCCGCCTCTTGCTCACTAACTGTATCCACAGCGTGCAGAGTAACACACCTAATCTGATCAATTTTATCTGCAAAGTGCCTTGCCAAAGCCTCACAGGAGGCCTTAGAATGCTCCAGTGGTTCCGGAGCCACAGGACCGACCAGGCTCCGGACCACTTGGAACAGCCTGTTTACAGGCCTGATCTGATTGTTTGCAGGTTTGTTTTGGGATCAGAGACTTTTTTTTCTTGAACAATTTGCACAGGTTACCTGAAGAATCATTAGAAAACAGTAGATGAAACTATTTAACTATTTAAAAGTAGTTTAAATACTTAGAGTTGCTTTTATTAAAATGTAGTTAACTAGTAGCTACATACAATTGTTTTTTGGAAGTTGTTGCCATTGCCCAGGCAGCCATGCTGGTTGAGGAATGCTGGAGGTTTTAGGACTTTTTTCTGTCTAAACATGCATAGGATTATACTCTGAGACAGCAATCCTTTGGTCCCTGGGCGAGTGTCCCAGGGACCATAGGATACCTCGGGAAACCCCTCCAAGGTCAGAGACAGCGACCTCAGAGGAGGAAGAAAGGAGATGTTCCGGTGGGAGGGGAGGAGACTGAAGAGGCCAGGATATGAATTATCCTGAGCCTCCTCCAGCCTGTTTCCCTCCTCCTCGAAAGTGCCCTCACTAGATGGGGTTAAAAGCCCGTCTAGCAAAAACACAGGAGATCAGAGGATGGGGAGGCAAAAATCACCCCACCCAGTCTGGGGGCTTCTGAGCAGCAAGGGCACAGTCCATAGGATTGTGCCTTAAATTACTTTTATAGTGCGATCCTATACATGTCTGCTCAGAAGTAAGCCCCATTGATTTCAATGGGACTTACTCCAAGGTAAGTGAGTATAGGATTGCAGGCTTAAAATAGTTAGTGCCCCCAAGTGATCCTTTCCCATCTGATTATAACTTCCCACCCAGCTTGGATAGTGTGGTAATAGAACAGGTTGGCGACTCGCAGCAGCAGAGAAGGAATGGGGGATCAGAATCTATTCATTTCTCAAAAGTACAAAAAAGTTTTTAAAAGCAAATAAATCCCACCACTATTACTATGAATAGAGTAAAAGGCTACATTGATACTCTTGCAATTCACTAATGGTAACATGAAATCGTATCGAAGTGTATATGCAAGAAACCAGGCACCTAAAACACTAGGCTTGAAGAATTAGGATCTAAGGGTTAATTGTACTAGTTTGGGCATGTCTTGTTTCTTTTTAGTGGGAACACCTCAAACCCTGAACCGTTAGAAACAAGTTAACTTAACCTGGCACTAGAACTGGAAGATGACTTCTCATTCACCTTGTGGTGAACGTCCATTTTGAACTGCGTTGGAAGAATAAGTGGGGATGTATGGGAATTTCGTTTGTTTGTTAAATGTCAGCACATATCCCACTCACAACCCCAAACACGAACAGGAATACATTTCTCAGCAAAAGCTCACATATTCCTGATCTTGAAATCTCATTTGAACAATGTGTTTGCTAGAAAAATGTGCAATTTTAAAAATGCACGTTTTGAGAAAAACAAAACACATTTTCACACTTCAGTCAATAGAAGAAAAGTACACATTTGGGTGCGTGCTTTAAAAACTATGCAGCCAAATGCATACTTTTACCATTTGAGGGAAAAAGAGAAAATCTCACAATTGGGAACAGGAACAAGGGGAATTGAAATCTGACGTGGAAACTGCAGAACCATGCTCAAGCCTTTATGACTGTGTCACCCCTAAAAATGTACCATATGCATTCCACACACCTGATTTCTAAGGACTGCCACAGCCGGTTAATACCATAAAGGCACAGTATACTCATGGTTCATGGTTCTCATCTGCCAAGCCCTTGCAAAAACACAGTTGCTGTTTTCTATGTTCTAAATACCGACTGCAATACAGAATATAGGAAGGGAAACGAAACTTTGGGAGTCATTTCTGAGAGTATCAAAATGCCTTTTTTTTTTCAAATCAAAACTAGCCAACCAATTTTAGAAGCTTCTTTAACTACACTGTGAAATATGATGAAGAAGGAACCATAACCACACACCCCTCCCACACTCCCCCATGCCTGAGCTTAATGAAAAGAACAACTTTTTTCAGATCAAAACTACAAGTACAGCTAGAAAGCATACATTTTCAATGTGTTTTGTTTTAAAAGGTTTAGAAGAAGGGCAATCAATGTCAACCCAGACTCCACTGAAGTAAGAAAGAGCTTCATCATTGCCATCCTAGTCTCATACAAGTCAATCTGGATATATGTGGTTTTTTCCCAGAGGATACAACAGTCTAACAACCAGACAGATGGCATTTTGTTTTACCATTACACAAACCCCACTGAAACTATTTTATGGCACAATCAATCCTGTTAGGCTAGATTAAAAACTTGGGTAAGTCAAAATACAATTAAATAGGCACTAACATTTTACTATGTTGAGACATGTAAAAATGAGAGATAAGTGTATTTTAAACAGAGAGTATCTATCCATTTTATTCAGACAGCATTTCCAGAAATTATACTTGATTAAAATACTTATGCCTACATGAACTCTACTAAAGAGCATCAGTAGGGCAAAACCAAATAGAAAAAGTAACGAAGAAACAAGCAAACAGTTTTAGGCTATATTCCTATACCCACTTTCCTGGGAGACTTACTTCAGAATAGACATGTATAGGATTGTGCTATTAAAGGATTATTCAGTTATGACATATACAGTTGCATTCACACTGATGATAATAGTAGTACACCAAAATAATATCTACTTTTTATATATTTGTTATATTTTTTACTATGTAGTATTCCCATAGGCTATTATGCAATCATAATACCAATTTAAACAACAACAGATGAATCACATATTAGGTAGGCTTTTCTCCAGTGGAGAAAATATGACACCTTTACCATTTAATAGTAGAGGGTGAACCACAGAAATAAGTGGACACACACAAAATAATAATTAACGGTGGAAACGAAATAGCTAGAATTTCCACATAATTTCAATGTAAAAAATCCAAGATGACCAAAAAAGCTTAATTACGTATATTAGGAGGGAAGACTTTAACCCCAGTCAAGAAGAAGGCATATCAGAAAGTCAAAGACAAATTGTATTAACTTGATCTTCTAGAGCTGAATCAGCTGTTTAGTATTTTAAAAGACAGCTATGTTAGACTCTTAATGTTTCTCTAATTATCATTGATGGAAAATGTAATTGACTAAACCCACAGTACATTATTCAGTCCATTCTCAGAAATAAATGTTTGCGATTCTACAAGCTATACAGAGGCAGAGTGTGGATGCTTTAGAACAAGGATAGGGAACCTGTGGCCTCCAGATATTGTTGGACTACAACTGCCATCATTTCTGGCCACTGTCCATGGTGGCTAGGGCTGGTGGGAGCTGGAATCCAGCAACATCTAGAGGGCCATACTTCCTCACTCCTGGTTCAGAAGAGGAAAGTGGTGCTTTCTACTTCTACGGAAAACGCTATTGCATTATATGTTTGTTTTAATACCATTCTAATGATAAATAGAAGAAAAACACTGGCTGGCTGATGAAAATGTATTCATTTTTCACATGTATATTCCATTCTTCCTCCCCAGGTGCCCAGGGTTACCATGCAGGTAGGGATGTATGAACTCATCCCTGTCTGGGTTCTCTGGACGTCCGCCCATCCCCCAGCCTTGCTTGCAGATTCCTGGGCCACACTTGAGCTCCTCCTACACTTGGCAAGCAGCCTACACTCACCTCAGCGGCCTCATCAAGCTCTGAGATCTCCACTTTCCCCCCAAAATAAAATGGCAATCGCAAAAATGTGCATGTCTTTGTATGTGCAAAAATGCACATTTTGCAAATGCACATATTCTCATGTGTGAACGGTGCATTTTTGTGAAGGTGCATATTTGTGTGTGTACACAAAAATGTGTATTTTTTTGAAAGAATGCGCATTTTTGCACATGCATGAATATGCGCAATCGCGAAATGCACATTCTCGCATTCTCAAATATGCACATTAGCAAAAATTTGCATTTTCGCATGTGCACAAATGTGTGCATTTTTGCGATCGCCGTTTTATTTCTCAAAAAATGGCAAATGCAAAGCTTGAAGAGTCCACCAGGGTGAGTGCAGGCCATTCACTGAGTGCAGGCAAGGGGCGAGCAGGGGCTCAGCGACTGGGGCTCAGGGGTGTGGGCAGGGGTGGTTCTGCTGGATTCCCAGACTAAATCATGCACCCATGCCATCCCTACATGCAGGGGGGTTACCCCATTTTATCCTTAGAACAAACCTGTGAGGTATTGCTAGGCTGAGAGGGTGTGCCTGACCGAAGGACATCCCATGAACTTCATCACAAATGGAAATACAAATCAAGGTTGTCCAAGTCCAACACATTGGCCAGGTCTGAATGCCACAATAACCCAGAAGTTTAAAAAATGGTTTAGCTCCTTCCGCTGCCAGTGGAATGGCTAAGCAACCCAGGGATGCATGGTCTGTGGGTGTTTGCCATGACATGCAAACCAGGAAGCCTTCTGGCTTATCGGGAGAGATCAGGCAGTGTGCACCAGCATGCTTCCCCATTCGCATTAACTGATTTTTTATTTTTTTAAAAAACTGGGTTATTATGACATGCAAACTGGATCATTAACCACTACTCCAGCTCCATCCTCATTGTGTGAGCTGTCCTGAGAACTTTTTGTTAAAATAATAATAAAAAACAGAGGCTCCACTAAAATAGAAAACAGGGAGATAACAGTTCATCTAATACACATGGTACCATTTGTTACTTCTACTTGTCTACAATGAATGCACACTAGAATTCATAAATATATTTCATTAAGCATTTATGACATTTTCAACAGTTGTTGTTACTTAATTAAAACAGCACGAGCAAAAATCTAGGGACAATAAAAATATTTGGCAGGTTGTTGAAGCCTGAATTAATAGCAGCACATTTTCTTCTCTTATCTGTGCATATTTAACTCCACATCACTCAACATATGGTACGGTGATAATATTGTCAATAGCTGTTTAGACACACTATTGCACCTGGATTTTCCATCAAAGATTTTAGCAAAATATTTCTCTAAAATATTTTAGATGTAATGTCTATGCCCCAAATATCAGCCACCCATGTTTCGATATGCAAGTTCCAAAAAGGGAATCGCTGTAATTTTAAAAAAAAAAGATAAAGGGAAGAGGGAAAAATTAAGCCATTGGCTTCTTTGGGAAATATAGCTGGGCAAAGCAATCCAAGGGTGACAGGAAAGGGACAGTCTGCGTTTAGGGCAAAAGGTGGGTGGGTGGTGGGTGTTTTGCCTTTATTTTTTGGCCTTTTCCAGCCATTTCCCCCTAGCTTTTCCCTCCCATTGTTCCAAACAGGACGGAAATAAACTATATCAGCTTCAGTGCTGGCATACGTTTTTCCCTATTCTTGAGGCACGTCCTCTAGATGCAAGGCTTCCCTGATCTGCCCCAGGTCTCCGTTGGCAGAGCCCCACCACTGAACAGAGGAGGCTTCTGAGAGTAGACTTGCTTTTTGGCTTCAGGACCTCCCTCTTTGGGAGGAGGGGGCGGGGAAGGAAAATCCCTGAAATTCTATGGCCCCAAGATGCCCTCCCAGAAACCACAGGATTACACGTTTAGAAGGGACTTAGAAAATGGTGATAAAAGCAGATGTCATTTGCAATGAGCTAACAACAGAAACATTTATACAAATGTGATGCTGAGAAATATTTTTGCATTTCCCGGCTAAGGAATTATTTTACAGTCAATTGCAATCATGCAAAATGAAAATATTGTAACTAAAATAAATGCACATTTTTCCTGTTTACTCCTCCCTGCATTTATTATTTAAAGCATTTTACCTCTTTTTTCAGCCAAAATGTCTCCCACAGTGGCTTACATAAGATAAATAAAAACGAGACAGTCATTGTCCCCAGCCTTCCAAAACTGAAGTACATGCCACAAAAGGAAAAGGGGATGAGGAGGGAAGAGGGAAACAGGAAAACTCAGGCAACCGGCAATTTGTATAACGACCAGCTGGAATGGAAACCATTCAAGGAGAAGAGCCAAACAGAGCTGGACTCCCAGTGAGGTCCAGCATCAGCACCCAGCATTGTGGGGCAAATGCTGAGGCCCATGACTGACACTGGGACTCCAAACTCCTCCATGGTGGCGTTGCTGCTGCAGTCACCACCACCCTGCTCCTCCTCCTCCTCTGGACTAACTGGCTGAATCGGCTGGTCTGGGAGGGTGGTCTGGAAGGTAGCCGGATGGCCACCATATACCTCACAATACAGTGCCTTGTGCTGTCCATCCCAGGCCAGCTGATTCCAGTGCCACCTGCCTCTGGGTAAGCCAGCTAGCTAGCCTGGAGGTGCAGGCAGTGGCACTGACATGCCGCAGGGCGAACTTGGGAGGGGGACTTGACCCTGGTTTCCATTTCTTTCTTTCCAGTACCTTGATGAAATGGCTGATGCCGGGTGACAGCTGAGGAAGGGAAGGGCTCTATGAAGCAGGTCCCTCAGCATGGCCAACAGAGCGGCCTTCCTTCCCATTTCCATCTCTTTCTCATCTATGTCACTGTCTCAAATGTTAGATTATAAACTTCTCAGGGAAGGGTCTTGTCATCTTGTACTTTGTAAAATTCCCATGACTGCACTATATAAATAATAATGAAACAGTCGTTGTTATGATCAGATTTCTCCTATTTGCACCGTGTACTTCATCTCTTCATCTTACTGCAGAGCTTCGCTGACAATGACTGGGTTTGCACAATCACGGGGTTAAAAGAAGCTATCGTGGCTTCTCCCCCTCCCCCCCACCCTGTGTGTGCCATGTGTGTGCCGGCTGTTTACATAATTCCCCGCGTGTCGTGTGAACCTGGTGCATGGCGGGGGTGGCTTTGTACCCATCCAACAACCTGCAACATGCAGTAGGGGTTGTAAGGTGGGTACAAAGCCACCCCCATCGTGCCATGCACCGGATTCGCACGACACGCCAACCCACGCTGCAGTGTGGGTAATTATGTAAACAACCGGCACGCACATGGCATGTGCAAGGGCAGAGGGAGAAGCCACAATAGCTTCTTTTAACCCCCACAATCGTGTGAACCTGGCCAATGTGTCATGAAACACAATCTGTCACATGCCATCAAGAATAGCATAAGCAACTTGAAATACATTTATTATTTATAAACACAAATAATATTTTATACTGCCTGCCATGTACAACATATCCAGGCTACCAGCAAAAGCTAAAGTTAAGAATGCATTAAGGCAGTCTGCTTGTAGCTCCACCCTTACTTCATCATGTCATTAAATAATGGGATGTGACGGGAGAGGTTTACTGATTAACACGTCTGAGCAGCCCCCACTTTCATTAGAAAACCCTGCCCACCACAATGCAGAATGGTTTGCAGGTTGGACTTACACTGGAAAAAACAGAACCCTAGGTCAAATCTGTCCTCTGCCAGAATACGCAGTGGGTGACCTCTGCAAATAATATCACAGCCTAATACTCTGTCTAGCTCACAGGCTTCTCTCTCCCTGGATTACTTAATTATCTATTAAAGTACCTCAGGTAATCATTTAAAATCGATAAATAGCAGCTGAAGCCAAAACAAGGGAACAGTTGAGTCCCAGGGGAATAACCCCTTACAAACTTACAAGAGAGAGCTAAATATGGGGAGGGGGGTCCAGCAAGAATTTACAGGCCTTGCATTAACAAAGACCCCTGAGTGGTCAAAAAGAACCTCAGCTGCATATTTTAAACTAACCCCAAGCTTAGAAAGGGAGAATGAGAGTCTGCTTAAAGCAGGAAAATAGTGCAGGCTAGCTACAGTTTGGGCTCAGTGTAGGCACTGGCTTTAGTCCTTAAAGAGCAGTTCATTAAATAGAGCCAGTTTAAGAGTTCAACATACCATTTAAGTTTTAAAAAACCACACAGAAAAAAGGATCCAGGCCTTGCAAGCCACAGCCTTCCCAAATCACCTACCCTTTGTCTGCTGTCCCCTCCAACAACCCATTGAATAGAGGATCTCCCTTCAATAGGTCTCCCATTCACTACTGCTAATAGTCCTCCTTCCTAAATAAGAATCACCATTCCCTGGGGGCCAACTGACCTACCTTCCCAGCACTGAAAGCCACTTTCACTGCAGCAGCAGTTGGGCCTATCTATATAAAGTCACTGCAGCAGCAGTTGGGCCTATCTATATAAAGAAACCTGCTTCCAAGGGAGTCAATTCTCCAAGCGTGAGGAGCCCTAGTGATGAAGCATCAGCAAACAAGCAAGTTAAGCAACTGTGCAGGTTTAGCAACAGGACGAGGAAGTCAGGGCAGCTGACTCTCTCCTCCCTGTCCTGTACTCATAATAAGCAACTGTAAATAATTTCCCCACTTTCTGGTAGTAAACAACTAAGTTCTCCAGGGAAAACACACCCAAATAGTTATAAGAAAACAGTTATGAAGGTAGAGAGCTAGCAGGAGGGTGCAGGCTATCCAGTGTATTGCACTGAGTGCCACATGTATGACTATCTGCCTGCTGGATGGAAGTCATGGGTATGTGTTCGGTGTAATGAGCTCCTGGTTCTCAGGGAACAAGTTCGTTCCTTTGAGGCCAAGGGTGCTGACCTGGAGAAGCTAAGAGAAGCAGAGAGGTTGGTGGATGAGACCTACAGGGAGACTCCCAGGATGAGAGCTTCTCTGCTGTCATGGAGAATGTGGGTGTCGGGGAAGGACAGCATCATTCTGAGGAAGAGGGAAATGATCCCTTAGAAAGGACCCATTCCTTGGAAGATGAACAACTATCCTCTTGTACCAAGGATGTGCCTCTGGGGGGAGGAGGCTTGTGGTAGTGGGAGATTCAGTCATTAGACACAGAGACAGCTGGGTTTGTGATGAGCGTGTAGACCGCATGGTGAATTGCCTGCCTGGTGTAAAGGTTGTGAATATCATGCACCATCTGGATAGCATAGTATACACTGCTGGGGTGGAGTCAGTGGTTATGGTCCATGTTGGTACCAACAATGCAGGAAAATGTAGTCATGAGGTCCTGGAAGCCAAATTTAGGTTGCTAGGTAGGAGGTTGAAATCCAGGACCACCAAGGTGGCTTTCTCTGAAATGCTTCCTGTTCCATGTGCAGGGCCATGGATGAGACGGTGGTGCAGGGAGGAGGGGTTCAGATTTGTTAGGCAATGGGGAATATTTTGGGACAAACCAGGCCTGTACAAGAGGGATGGACACCACTTGAACCAAAACGGAACCAGACTGCTGGTGTTAAACGTAAAAAGGGTGGCAGAGCAGCTTTTAAACTAAACCCAGGGGAAAGCTGATAGGAGCTGAGAAGCATCCGGTTCAGGTTAAATCATCCCAAAGGGATGAAGACGAAAATGTTTCTGATTGCCCAAACGTAGAAGGGGAGGAAATAGGCCAGGAGTACATGGTAGAACATAGTAGCCAATCAAAGGGGCCAATGTCCCATAGTAAAAGATGCACATGCCAGAGGCATCTGGGGAGGGACACTGTGTATATGTGTTTCTATGTAAATGCTGGAAGCCTCTGTGCCAAAATGGGAGAGTTGGAGTGCTTGGTTTTAAAGGAAAGCCTGGATATAGTGGGCATTACAGAAACCTGGTGGAGCAGAGAGAACCAGTGGGATACAGTCATCTCTGGATATAAAATCTATAGGAAGAACAGGGAGGGGTGGACTGGGGGAGGTGTTGCCCTGTACATCAAAGAGGGCATAGTGTCTAGCGGACTAGAACACCTAAAAGGCTCTTCCACAGAAGCACTGTGGGTGACAATACCAGGCTCCAAAACTAATGTAGTGCTAGGAATGTGCTATCGTCCTCCAGACCAGAATGCTCAGAGTGACCTTGAGATGGAAAATGAAATCAGGCACCCTAACAGGGAAGTGTGGTAATAATGGGTGACTTCAATTACGCCCGCATTGCCTGGATAAAGGCATGTTCCAGTCATGACAAAGAGGTTAAATTTCTCAGTGCCCTAAGCGATTGTGCCCTAGAACAGTTGGTCATGGAACCAACCAGAGGGGAGGCGACCCTGGACTTAATCCTAGGTGGTGTCACCCAGGGCCTAGTACAAGATGTAAATGTTTAACCAACTGGGAACAGTGATCACAGTGTGATCATATTTAATATATATGTAAGTGGGAAAGTACCCAGGAAGCCCAACATAGTCACATTTGACTTCAAAAGAGGAAACTTCTCTAAAATGAGGGAACTGGTGAAAAGAAAGTTGAAAGGGGGAGTCAAGAGGGTTAAATCCCTTCAAAATGCTTGGACATTACTCAAACCCAAAATAATAGAAGCCGAGCTAAAATGTATACCATAGGTTAGGAAAGGTAGCACCAAGTCCAAGAGGTTGCTGGCATGGTTAACAAGCAGTGTTAAGGGAGCTGTTAGAGAAAAGAGAGCTTCCTTCAGAAAATGGAAGTCTTGCCCAAGTGAGGAAAACAAAAGGGAGCACAAACTTGCACAAAGGTGATGCAAGCAGGCAATAAGAGATGCAAAAAAGCATTTTGAGGAGCATATCAAGGCCAACAATAATTCTTTCAATATATCAGAAGCAAAAACACAGCTAGGAAGGCAGTTGGACCACTGGATGACAATGGAGTTAAAGGAGTACTGAAGGAGGACAAGGAGGGTGCAGAGAAGTTGAATGAATTCTTTTCATCTGGCTTCACTGCAGAAGATACAGGACAGATACCTGTGCCTGAACTGATGAAACTGTTTTCAGGAAGGGAGTCTGATGAACTGAGGCAAATAGTGGTGACAAAAGATAAAGTTCTCAACCTTATTGATAAACTGAAAGCAAATAAATCACAGGTGGTATCCATCCTAGAGTTTTCAAAGAACTCAAATATGAAATTGCTGATCTTCTAACCAAAATATGCAACAGGTCCCTAAGATCAGCCTCTGTTCCAGAGGACTGGAAGATGGCTGGTGTAACACCAATTTTCAAAAAGGGGTCCAGGGGGGATTTGGGAAATTACAGGCCGATTAGCTTAATGTCTGTTCTGGGTGAACTGGTTGAAGGCATTATTAAAGATAAAATTAGTAAGCACATAGAAGGACAAGCTCCGCTGAAAAAGAATCAACACAGTTTCCGCAAAGGAAAGTCCTGTCTCATTAACCTTTTAGAGTTCTTTGGGAGTGTCAGTAAACATGTAGACAGGGGTGATCTGGTAGACATTGTTTACTTGGATTTCCAAAAGGCTTTTGACAAAGTCCCTCACCAAAGACTCCTGAAAAACCTTAGCAGTCATGGAATAAGAGGACACGCCCTCTTATGGATCAGTAAATGGTTAAGAACAGAAAGCAGAGAGTAGGAATAAATAGTAAATTCTCCCTATGGAGGGAAGTAAATAGTGGGGTCTCAAAGCAATCTGTATTAGGACCAATGCCTTTCAAGCTGTTCATAAGAATTAAGAGCGAGCAGTGAAGTGGCCAAGTTTGCGGATGACAACAAATTATTTAGGGTGGTTAAAGCAAAACAGGATTGTGAAAATCTCCAAAAGGATCTCTCCAAACTGGGAGAATGGGCATCTAAACGCCAAAAGTGGTTCAATGTAAGCAAGTGTAAAGCAATGCACATTGGGGCAAAACATCGCCACTTCAATTACAACCTGATGGGATCTGAGCTAGCGGTGACTGACCAGGAAAGAGATCTGATTCGCAAACTAGCTTAAAGTGGGCTAGATGAAACACCTATCAGGTGGATCCACAGTTGGCTACAGAATCGGACTCAAAGAGTGCTTATCAATGGGACTTTCTCAAACTGGGGAAAGGTAACGAGCAGGGTACCACAGGGCTCAGTCAGGTAACTGGGGAAAGGTAACGAGCGGGGTACCACAGGGCTCAGGGCTCTTTAACATTTGTATTAATGACTTGGACAAGGAGGTGCAGGGAATGCTTATCAAATGTGCAGATGACACAAAATTGGGCGGGATAGCTAATACCCTGGAAGACAGAAACAAAATTCAAAGTGATCTGGATAGACTGAGGCGCTGGGCAGAAAAAAACAGAATGACATTTAATAGGGATAAATGCCAAGTTCTGCACCTAGGAAAAAGAAACCAAATGCACAGTTACAAGATGGGGGATACGTGGCTCAACAATACTACAAGCGAGAAGGATCGTGGAATCGTTGTAGATCACAAGCTGAATATGAGCCAACAATGCAATGTGGCTGCAAAAAAGGCAAATGCTATTTTGGGCTGCATTAATAGATGTATAGCTTCCAAATCCCGGGAAGTACTAGTTCCCCTCTACTCAGCACTGGTTAGGCCTCATCTGGAGTACTGTGTCCAGTTCTGGGCATCACACTTTAAGAAGGATGCAGACAAACTGGAGAGGGTTCAGAGGAGGGCAATGGAGATGATCAGGGGACTGGAAACAAAGCCCTCTGAGGATAGACTGAAAGAACTGGGCATGTTTAGCCTTGAGAAGAGAAGACTGAGGGGAGATATGATAGTGCTCTTCAAGTATGTGAAAGGTTGTCACAGGGAGGAAGGCCAGGATCTCTTCTCCATCAACCCGGAGTGCAGGGCATGGAATAATGGGCTCAAGTTACACAAAGCCAGATTTTGGCTGAGCATCAGGAAAACCTTCCTGACTGTTAGAGTAATACGACAATGGAACCAATTACCTAGGGAGGTAATTCAAGATAAAGCTGGACACTTGAATGCCACACTGGAGGCATTCAAGATAAAGCTGGACAACCATCTGTCAGGGATGCTTTGACTTAGCTTCCTGCATTGAGCAGGGGGTTGGACTCGATGGGCTTATAGGCCCCTTCCAACCCTACTATTCTATGATTCCATGATCTTGAGGTTGTGGTGGACAGCTCAATGAAGATGTCAACCCAGTGTGCGGCTGCTGTAAAAAAAGCAAACTCCATGTTAGGCATAATTAGAAAAGGAACTGAGAATAAAACTGCCAATATCATACTGCCCTTATACAAATCTGTGGTGCGACCACACCTGGAATACTATGTACAGTTCTAGTCACCACACCTAAAAAAAGATATTGTAGAGCTGGAAAAAGTGCAGAAAAGGGCAACCAAAATGATCAAGGGGCTGGAGCATCTCCCCCATGAGAGAAGGTTACAACAGCTGGGATGGTTTTGCTTGGAAAAAAGGAGCGTAAGGGGAGACATGATAGAGGTCTACAAAATTATGCACGGTGTGCATAATTTTTCTCCCGCTCTCAATACTAGAATCTGGGGTCACCCTATGAAGCTGATTGGTGGGAGAGTCAGGACAGATAAAAGGAAGTACTTCTTCCCACAGCACAAAGTTAAACTATGGAATTTGCTACCACAGGATGTAGTGATGACCACCGATTTGGATGGCTTTAAAAGGGGGTTAGACAAATTCCTGAGGAAAAAGCTATCAATGGCTACTAGTTTGGATGGCTACGTGCTGCCTCCAGTACCAGAGGCAATGAGCCGATGTACACCAGTTGCTGGGGAACATGGGTGGAAGGGTGCTGTTGCACTCATGTCCTGCTTGTGGGTTCCTGGTCGACAGCTGGTTGGCCACTGTGTGGACAGAATGCTGGTCTAGATGGACCCTTGGTCTGATCCAGCATGGCTCTTCTTATGTTCTTAATAGTTTCTCTACCTCACAGGGAAATAAAATGGGATAATCCCAGTAGGAAATATTTTATTTTTATTTTATTTCTTTTTCTTGGATTTACACCCAGCAACTTCAGTGCCAGTTGTCAATCTCAGGGTGGATGTATCCAAGAAGGATTGTATAGAAATGTGATCAATATTTAAATAGTTCATACCCTAGCCACATAGTGAGATCAAACATACTGTAAACTGGACACATTACAAAAAATGAATGCACCCGTTGAACAAAGGTGTACTCTTTTAAACTGACTTGTCAAGGTTAATTAAAGCGATATAGTTGGCTTTTAAATGGGATTGTTTCCAATTATTGTTTCATATGGAGAAGTAACAAGATATAGTTCTCTGGCTATGGAATAACTTATGAACATATTCACAGTGAACAGAAATGTGTGAGAAAGGCATTTTCTTATTCATTTAGTGCTGGCCTAGGTCTGCTTCTATTAGCAACAGTAAGAGAACTGGCATTAGCGAAAACTAAAGCAAATCAACCATGTGTGCTTGCGAGCAAGCTTGTCACTAGGCTTTTTGTGTCAATTGCATTTTTTTTTTTGCTCCTAGCACCATGCCCAGGGCATGCTTAACAGAACTCAGAGCAAGAGACAGACTCCCTGCCTCAAAGGTTTTCAGCAGAATAGAAAGGAAAATAAAGGCAGCAGTAGTAAATGGCAGGAAAAGGGAACATTTGGGGCATGATTTATTCTTCTTCCATTGTGATTGTGAGCTATGAACTACCAGAGAAGGAGGGTGGGTGTGTCTGTCTTTTGAGAAAACCATATACAAAGAAATAGGAGACTGGTTTAGCCAGAGAGAAAGCAGAAAGCACACGAAGCTGCAAAGTGGATATCATGCCAATCCTGAAAGCTTAATCCAAATGACTCTGCAGTGTAGGTGCAAATCCATACTTTGTTGTAGATAAGATGTCTTATCCCAATAGTTTACAAACTCTGCTCTGAGAAATCCTGGCAGTACTCTAGAAATGCAGAGGTTCCTCAATGAGTGCATCAATAATAGGGACAAGATTCTCGGTGGGGAGATGTACAGCTACAGAGAAGCATGAGAAATATTTTAAAGCAGACTAATTTTACAGAAAAGAACAGTATGGTCTTAAAAGAACTGATCAGTGCTCCAAATACGATATAAGGGTCAAATCAGATTATATTTTCTGTCTTTTTTGCTATTAAATAACAGCCACAGGTGGGGGAGGGGGGTGTGAGGGAGGGAGGGAGGGAGAGAGATCTCAAAGGGGCAAGGGATTCCTGGGAGAGAAACTGTCACTGGCACCAATAGCAGCTTTCTTGCCAGGGCAAACAGCAGCTTTGGAAGGAAGTTCATCAGGACTATCTTCCCATATGCCATGGTCCCAATCCTGACTATGGGCATTTCTACACCAGCCTAAAATCCTGCATTTAAAACAGGGCTTTCTGCTTCCATTTTAAATGCAGGATCACCACTGACTCCCTTTCCATGTGCTTCCTTTCCCTCCCCCTCCTCCCCATATCTGAGTCTTCCATTATCTTTAATTGTTCTCGCTCCTCTTCTTGCCACCGTAAGTCTTTTCACAGAGGAAACTGAAGCAGAACCCAACTAGGGTAATTTGATAGCTCATTGTCTGTGATCAATTTAAAAACGGAACAAAGGACATGGCTGGGATGATCACAGCGTCATGTAAAGAGCCCGCAAACTTCTGTGAAGGAGCAATCTCAATCGCAGGATAAAAGCCCCCTGTGATGAAGCCCTATAACTGCCCCTGCAGCTGCTTTTTAACAACAACAACCCCTATTGTTTATTTTGTCCCTAAGGATGTGCCCTGAAATGAACCGAGGATTCTTGGCAACATGAAGAAGTGCTGCAGCAGACATTCATAAGTTCTATGGCAGACTGGTCTGTGTGGGAAGGGTTTCCGAGACACCAGGGAGTTTGAATATCATTGCCTCGTCCCAAATATGTATTTCCAGGCACAGTAAGGGTATTTGAATCATACTGTAAAATATTATAAGTTATTTAAAAACAAAACAAACAAACACCATGCCACTGTTTGTTTAAATATATGATGCACAGGGGAAGATTTGCAGGCCTTAAGTGCCACGCTGTCACCCTGGATGTGGACTTAACAATGCAATCTTAACTTTCTAATAATGGAGTATTTTATTTTTTGTGATGAGGCAAATATCCTTGGAGTCATCTGTTCTTTTACAAACATCCGTCCAGCAATACGGTAGTTAATGCTATTATGCAACTAGAATTCCAGGGGAAAGTGAAGTAAGAGGACTGCCATAACGATACTGCTAATCTTTCTTCAGATAAGATTTCAACTAGCACACCCAGCATACACACACATGTACATGCACAGTGAGATGAAGAATATAAAATATTAATTATGTCAGGCTAACACCATTATAACACTATATAATTCACACCTGCTCTAATCATTATTGACATTTA
The DNA here is from genome assembly GCF_057233095.1 of Heloderma suspectum. Taxonomy (NCBI): domain Eukaryota; kingdom Metazoa; phylum Chordata; class Lepidosauria; order Squamata; family Helodermatidae; genus Heloderma; species Heloderma suspectum. Next base: position 107,773,434 of record NC_139464.1, read on the forward strand.
TTGTTTCACGTATCTCCATTTTGGCTCGTTCAGTCTGACTCGTAGGGTGTTTCCAGATGAAGCTTTTATTGCGACGTTGCCATGCCTCATTTGCAGTATTTTACAGGGGGTCCAGACATCGTTTTCCACTTGTAACCCTCCCTTTTTCCCACTGCTTCTTCCATATTTTCCCTTATTGTAGAAAATCTGTTGAGGGGAAAAAAGAAGGCATAGCTGCACAATGTCTTCTAATTGGTGGTGCTAAAAGCCCACCCTCTGGAAACACCCTCTGATTTTGTACTAACCAGAAGGGATCAAGCCAAACTGGAATTCACACTTGAAAACTGAACCATACTGGTGTAACTCCCTGGCAAATATTCCTGTTTATATATTTGACCTATCAGGGACCTCTTTCAAGCAAGCTGTGGCAAAACTCTAGGGATGTACGAAAGTGACTTACCTTTCTGCGGATTATGTTGATGGTGGGGGGGAGGTGCTCCGTTCCTCCCCGCCGGAATCCTGGCCGGCCGGCTGTGCTCCGCAGTGATTCTGCGGAGCAGCCGGCCGGCTCCACCAGCAGCCGGACATCCGGCCGCTGGCTAGCAGGGATGCAAATGGCAGCGGCCGTAGCCGCCGCCGTTTGCGTCCCTGCAGTCAGCCATGATAGGCTATGTAAATGTTTATGTAGCCTATCACGGCTGACTGCAGGGACACAAACGGCGGTGGCTATGGCCGCCGCCATTTGCGTCCCTGCTAGCCAGCGGCTGGATGTTTTTTTCATGCGTGCGTTTTTTTTTTTTTTAAGTCAGCCGTGATAGGCTACGTTAAGATTTACGTAGCCTATCCCGGTGTTTTTTTAAAATCTAGCCGTGATAGGCTACGTAAATCTTTACGTAGCCTATTATGTGTTTTTTTTTTTTAAACCTGGAAATGGCAGCGGCGGCAGCCAGTCGGAAGACCGGCCGCCGCTGCCGCCGCCCCACCACCGGAGCTGCCGCCGGAGCCGCCGCTGCCAGGAAGATCCGCCCAAGGTAAGTCTCGTCCCGGGGGGGTGGCGGGCCGTTCCGCCACCGATTTCGGGGGGGTGAATGTGCTGGCATTCGGCCTACCTGAGATCCGTGGCGGAACTTTCGTACATCCCTACAAAACTCCCTTATTTCCTCTTATTCCCTACAGCTTCAGAACGCTTGTATGGAACTCCATGGCTTAACAATTCCAATACTGTGCCAGTAGAAGGAATCCTACCTATGTATGCTCACAGAAAATTAAAGATGAAGAGAAACTGTCCTCATCTTCAGTGAAGGACACCCTTGAATAAAGGTTTGACAGTGACCTTTACGGCAAGCATCTGTACAGCAGATTTAAACGGGTTTAACAGTCAGTGCCTTTTTCCATGGAATTTTAGGAACTGTCAGTTGGGGCAGCAGTCTCCAACAGGTAATTCTCGATTCCTCATTACACTGCAATTCCTAAGATTCTTTGAGAAAAGTCATAACATCCCAAGTGGTATAAACCAATATATAGTGCAGAACAGCTATTCCTACATGAGAGATGACTCAGATATTCTTCCTGCCTAATGGATTAAGATCGCCTTAACTAATCCTGCCCAACTTTTATCTAACCTGCACTTAAAAAACCTCTTGTCAAGAATGGGTTAATAGAGTAAGACTCCTGAGGGCCATTGGGGCAGCCAGGTATACAGCAGCCACCTGGAGGTTGATGAGTTTTTGGCGGTTTCTCAGCCTGGCAGCTCAAGGCGGTTGCTCCGACTAATTGGGAAAGTGATAACAGCCGTGCCTCGTGGGAAGATGCAACCTCTTTGAAGGGTGGAGTGGGGTGTCCTGGGACTGGGCTTGGATTGGGTGTTCCAAATCTGCCTGGAGTTGCTAGGGCTGGGCAGTAAAAAGAGCTAGGGAAGGGGTTGGTGTCTCTTCTGGCCCTGACGGTACTAAAGTGTGCTGCTGGTCAATGGTTATCCTGGGAGGCCCATACTTTGGTATGTATAGGATAGACTAGCTAGCTTTATTGTTTTACTCTTGGGAGTGTGTGCCTCGAGGTTTGGTGGCTCTGGTTTTGTTTAGAGTTTTGTACTTTGCTTTTAATTTCCTGTACAACCTACCACCTCTCCCCTATTCCTTCCTCTTTGCCCCTTTCCCTTTTTAATAAACTTTTATCCAACCTTCAGTTGGTGTGATTTACCTGAATAACTCCAGTGCTAAATACAGTGCCTATTGGCCTGGGTGGGAGCCACTGGGTTACTTTGGGGAAATCTGTGGCCAAGTTGGGCTGGCCCTACCTTACAGGGTTGTTGGGGTGAAGCCAACAATCCTTCACACCTCTCAGTTAATAAGTTTCCACAGCATTTCTAAGCAACTTGTTCATTGCACTATGATGCCAGTTCTAGGGGTCTATGAAACCCCCTTACTTGGACTCCGCCGGGGTCCGCAGCAGGGGGGAGGCAATCCATCCCTCCCCCCCCAAAATACTTGCCGGCCGGCTCCACGGCAAGTCCGCAGAGGCGCCGACCGGCTCCGAAGTACCAGCGATACGGCCCCCGTTGCCATATCGCTGGTGGGCCGGATTGACTGTGGCGGTAAATGGCGTCCGGGACACCACTTGCAGCCGTAAGGGCCTTAGTTTAAGGTAAATGCAGCCATTTATGCAATCAATCCAGCTCACCAGCGATACGGCAACGGCGGCCATATCGCTGGCATTTCGGAGCCAGCCGGCAGGGAGAATCCGGCTGGCGAGATTCATCATGGAGGCGGAGGTAAGTCTTCCGATCCTCCACGGACTCTGGGGGGCCGGATTCTTTTGAATCCAGCCTCACTGGGGTCGGTGGAGGATTTCTCCCCCATCCCTAGCTAGGCACAGCTGCTGAGCACCATCTAGCACCTTGCAGTTCTTCTATCAAAACCTGTGATTAATTTGTCAGCTGCTCTTCTCTTACTATTACATTGTTGCTTAAAACAAAAATATTTTCTGCATTTGATACACTAGTATTATACACATACTACTAAAAAAGAGTAAGTAAGACAAGGGCCCCAATATGGGGTCCATGGCTGCCATGGCGCCAGCAGAGATCTCCGGTGGCACCCATGAAACTCTCTACTCCTTGCTCCCTTAAAAAATATCTTTAATAAAAAACCTTGAAAAACATTAGGGCACCAGGTTCACCTTTCTGTTCCTGCACCTGCTGGAGATCAGCTATTGGCAGGCAGGCAGAAAAGGAAAGATCTGCTTTCTCGCCTTCTGTAATATTCTTCTGCCCACACAGACCTCTCCCTTTTCCTCCCTACTCTCAGTCCCTAGCCTTGCTATTTTTCTTCCTACTACCCCTTTCATTGCTATCTCTCTCCTTTCCCCATCCTTAGCCTTCTTCTTTCTCTCCCTTTCTTGCCTCTAGCCTTGCTCTTTTTCTCCCTTCTACCCATTTGCCTTGCTGTTTCCTGCCTCCCAGCCTGTAGCCTCACTATTTCCTTCCCTGTCAACTTTTTAGCTCACTGTTTCTTTCTCCCCTAGTCTCTAGCCTTGCTCTTTCTCTGCCCCTTAGCCTTGCTGTTTCCCCTCCCTCCCTGCCTCTAGCATCACTATTTATCTCCCCCACCTCTTTACCTCAGTGTTTCTCCCCCTCCCAGCCTCTAGCCTTGCTCTTTCTCCTTAACTCCTTTGCCTTGCTTTTCCCCATCCCTCCCAGCCACTAAGTCTCGCTGTTTTTCTCCCGCAACATCTTTAGCTCACTTTTGACTCACCAAGCCCCTACAGCAGCCATTATATGACTAGCCACATTCTCTGTGGGAGACATTTCATAGTGGTGCTCACAGCAGTTTCTCAAATTCCCAAATGTGCCCACAGGTCCCCAAAGGTTGGGGACCCCTGCAGTAAGACATGGCCGTTATTATCCAAATAGTTTGTGGTGTGACTGACTACATACTGAAATGGATACATACATTCAACACAAATTCAAAGACACCATGTCAGAAAGACATCTCAAAGTAGGATGATATAAGCATCCAAGATTCATAAAGGAATATTTTAATTGGATTCATGTGGAGTTGAAATGTGGGTGTAGTTGTCAACTGACATGGGGGAAATGGCCTGTCCTGGTCTGCCCTTTTGCCTTTAACAATTTCTTTTTTGCAGAAATCAAAACATGAAGCTTTTCATTATCACTAGCTAATGGCTGCTCATCACACTGCTATAGAGGCCCTTAATGACACCAACACTGACTCCAGTGACCCTGAAAATGATGTTTATCAAGCAAACAACATTTCAAGCTAGGATTGGTGATCACACTTTGATTTGACATTCAAAATTCATGGCTGTTTCTGACTGAGCTTTGTGCATCCTAAATCCATAAAGCTATATAATCTGACTGTATACACAGCAGAAACAAATGATATCTACAAAATAAAATGATCAGGATTATCATCTTAAAGATGCTGCTGGAACAATTAGAGATGATTACCAAGAAAAATAACTTTTTATATATAGAGATGACCCATTCAGAAAAATGCTAGAACAGCTGGAACACTCATCTGTTTTTGTGTACACATGAATTAAAGACACCTGTGTGGAGATACCTGGGGTGAAAACTAGGTGATTTTAACACTCAGTTAACAAGACATAATTCTGTATCAAATGTAGGTGCACAAAGAAAATGCAAGGGCTGGCATTTGAGCTGTGGAAATGGCTATTACAGGTTTGACAGACCTATTTAGATAGTCTCCTTTATGGCACACAATGAAGAAGCATTGTTCCAGAGAAGTATGTAATTACTACAGAAATAGCAGCTGCTTAGAAAACCTACAGACATTGTGCTGCCACTGGGTTAGGGCCAAAACAGCTTTAATTTGGCCTGAAATAAACAGCTACACAATACATCTTTAATAGTACGTTAGGCATCAAATATCTTAAGCCACAGATGGCCTTCCATTCTATTCCCTTCCCTTAACCATGGATCTTTCAATGTGCCAATCATTGCCTAGGTTGACACTCCAGCTTTTTACTCTACTCACAATCACTGAGCCCTAAGCCCAATGCTCCTACGAAGTCAAGAGTAGAGGAATACCAGCAAATGGCGGGCAGCCATAGGACAACCCATCTCTGGCTTTAGCTCTGGGTTGGTGATTGCATCCGAGTAGGCTGACGTAACTGCACATGCTAATTTATCCCACCCCCATACCACAGTTTTCTATTCACTGAATATTAGTTGTATATTAGCAAAGCACTATTGCTAATTTAAACCACAGGGCTGAGTTTTGTAAACAGTATTGTAGCCCGGAAAAAATATTCTGCACCTATACGATTTGGGGAGGGGTGCTCCAAACAGTGAGAAAGTGTGCACAAAGGAAAATGAGGGTTTTCACAGGATTTTGTGCCCTTTTAACCCCAAAACAGTTTGTGGGTGAAAATGTGACAAAACACTAGCAATCAGCCATTGTAAGTGTGCTAACTGCTCTATGGTTCAGTTGGGTCTGGTTTCCCATTATCTGCAATCCACTGTGATTTACTCTCCCATCATGGCAAATCTGTTAGCTAGCACTAAGAAATAAATGTTGTCAAGATGAAGCTTTCTGTAAGAATTAATAATCTCTAAGACAATTGTTGTTCAGTCGTTCAGTCGTGTCCGACTCTTCGTGACCCCATGGACCATAGCACGCCAGGCCTTCCTGTCCTGCGCTCTCTCCCGGAGCATGCTCAAGTCCATATTCATTGCATCGGTGATGCTATCTAGCCATCTCATCCTCTGCCGTCCCCTTCTCCTTTTGCCTTCAGTCTTTCCCAGCATCAGGGTCTTTTCTAGGGATGGCGGAGAATTTCTCCCCGAAACTTCGGGGGGCCGAGCGCCAACGTGTTCGGCCCCCCAAACAAGTTTCGGGGAGAAATCCTCCGCACCCCCCACACACCCCTCACCCCCCCGGGACGGGACTTACCTTCGCTGAATGTCCCTCCCGGCGGCGGGTCCGGCCGGCGGTTCGGCGGGTGTTCATGCGGGGTGGGAGCGGCAGCCGGTCTTTCAACCGGCTGCCGCCGCTGCCATTCCAATAAAAGAAAAAAAAAAAAAAACGCCCCCTGATAGGCTACGTGATGATTAACGTAGCCTATCACGGCTAGATTTGCAAAGTCAGCCATGAAAGGCTACGTAAATCGTCACGTAGCCTATCACGGGTGACTTAAAAAAAAAAAAGCACGTACGGATAATGGCGGCCCCCATAGGGAGCCGCCATTCCCATTCCTTATTTGGTCACTGTAGTCTACGTAAAGGTTTACGTAGACTACGGCGAAAATAAGGGCAACGCAAATAGCGTTGCCCTTATTTTCGCTGTAGTCTACGTAAATCTTTACGTAGACTACAGCAACCAAATAAGGAACGTGAATGGCGGCTCCCTATGGGGGCTGCCATTAGCGTACGCGCTTTTTTTTTTTTTTTTAAAGTCACCCGTGATAGGCTACGTGACGATTGACGTAGCCTATCACGGCTGACTTTGCAGATCTAGCCGTGATAGGCTACGTTAATCGTCACGTAGCCTATCAGGGGGCGTTTTTTTTTAAAAAAAAAACTTTCGAGTTCACGGCCGGGCGAGGCGGGAAGCCTCCCCCCTGGCCAGAATTTCGGCCGGGGCGAGGCGGGAAGCCTCTCCCCCAACCTGAATTTCAGCCGGGGCGAGGCGGGAAGCCTCCCCCCCCGGCCTGAACTTCACGGGGGGAGCAGCGAAGCGCCTCCCCCCCACTGCGAACATCCTTCGAGGACAGGTAAGGGACTTTCGTCCACCCCTAGTCTTTTCCAGAGAGTTTTCTCTTCGCATTAGGTGGCCAAAATATTTGAGCTTCAGCTTCAGTATCTGTCCTTCCAATGAGCACTCAGGGTTGATTTCCTTTAGGATGGACTGATTTGACCTCCTTGCAGTCCAGGGGACTTGTAAGAGTCTTCTCCAGCATCACAGTTCAAAAGCATCAATTCTTCGGCGCTCAGCCTTCCTTATAGTCCAGCTCTCACAGCCATACGTTGCTACTGGGAAAACCATAGCTTTGATTAGACGGACCGTTGTCAGCAAGGTGATGTCTCTGCTTCTTACTATGCTGTCTAGGTTGGCCATAGCTTTCCTCCCAAGGAGCAAGCGTCTTTTAATTTCATGGCTACAGTCACCATCTGTGGTGATCTTGGAGCCCAAGAAAGTAAAATCTGTCACTGCTTCCATTTCTTCCCCTTCCATATGCCAGGAAGTGATGGGGCCAGATGCTATGATCTTCGTTTTTTTAATGTTGAGTTTCAAACCAGCTTTTGCACTCTCCTCTTTCACCCTCAACAAGAGGCTCTTTAGATCCTCTTCGCTTTCTGCCATTAGGGTGGTATCATCTGCATATCTGAGGTTGTTGATAATTCTCCCAGCAATCTTAATTCCGAGCTGTGATTCATCCAACCTGGTGTTTCCCATGATGTACTCTGCATATAAGTTAAATAAGCAGGACGACAATATGAAGCCTTGTCGTACTCCTTTCCCAATTTGGAATCAATCGGTTGTTCCATGTCTGGTTCTTACTGTTGCTTCTTGACCTTCCTACAGGTTTCTCAGGAGACAGGTAAGGTGGTCTGGTACTCCCATCTCTTTCAGAATTTGCCACAGTCTAAGACAATGTTCACTGCTATTCTTTTTTTCTGTGACCAGGATGAGCAGTCAAAGTTGAACGGAAACGACATTCGTCCTTTTTCATGCACAGACCAGAATAAAAAATGTAATATAATAAAGTGCAAGTTTTATTGATATAAAACAAAGTATTTTCAGAAAGTATCTTCAGAATTGCTTTGCCTTTTTTTTTGATGCAACAGCAGTATTGCTCCATAGTTTATGTTATGTACTTTCAAGGCATCTTGAAGGAGGAACATGTTCTTCTAGCAAATGAAATAGGCCCTACATAAACACTGTATCAATGAAATAGACATATAAAAAGAGCAGACAAGGAAAAACTACAGATTTCATCTGATACTCACCAGAAAATTAATCCACACAGGTGTATTTTCTATTTGCTTTTCTAATGCCACATCCCTTTTTCAGAGCTGAGACTTTTAACTAACTACAGAAAGCTTTTTTAGTCCTCATCCTCTCTTTATGGGGCCTAGTAGCACTCAAGCTTACTACTAAAACGTTTTGCTCCCCCATTCTTCTTACTTGGCCACAGTTCCACAGTTTCACAAGACTTTGTCACATACATAGCACACACAGCTGTCCCCACCTCATTCTTTGCTGAGATCCATATGTAGCATTTCCTCTAATCAGCAGACAAAACAATACCTGTGCATTTAACTTCTCTGCTTTATAACATGAGCTAAATGTTATCATGGAAGATGCCACACATCTTGTAATAAGCTGAGATTTCCCATCCACCAGCATAGCTTGCTTTTGGAAGGTTCTTGCAGCATATTCAGCAAGTGCTGTTATCCTTTTTTCTTTTTTAGTTTTAAAAATATACATACAGTACATGAATTTGTATATATCCATAGCAATGAATACGCATGAAATGCACATATACACACACACACACACACAGAGTCAGGGCCAGAAATATCGGAACAGGGATAACTGTTTTGGCAGTTGGCCTCTGTACACCACCACATTGAAGGTGAAAGCAAACACACCCAGATGGGAGCGAAGTCAGGACTTTCAGCTGTAATTCAAGGGGTTTGACAAAAGTGGGGCACTAACCATTCAGGAAGGACAGCCAGTGGCATACACCCCCACCCCATCGTTGGTGGCTCATAAGTAATGGAACGGATGGCTGACAAGCAGCTGCATGGCCAGGTGTGGCCTGTTTCCTGGGTACCCCATGACCAATCAAGCAGCCAAAAGGCCTGGAGGTGGTTCTGAGTGTTACATTTGCATTTGGTAGCTGTTCACTGGAACTCCCAACATGAGGTCCAAAGAGGTGTCCATGCGAGTGAAGGAGGCCATCATTAGGCTGAGGAAACAAAATAAACCCATCAGAGAGACAACAAAAACAGTGGGAGTAGCCAATACAACAGAGAACATCCTGAAAAAGATGGAATTAACTGGCAAGCTCAGCAACAGCAAAAGGCCTGGAAGACCACGGAAGACAACTAAAGTGGATGACTGCAGAATTCTGCTCATGGTGAAGAGGAACCTTTTCACAACATTCTGCCAGGTCAAGAACGCTCTTGTGGAGGTAGGCATGTCATTGTCAACATCTACAGTCAAGAGATGGCTTTATGAATGTAAATACAGAGGCTTCACAACAAGGTGCAAACCACTGGTAATGCTCAAGAACAGATAGGCCAGATTAGTCTTTGCCAGCAAACACCTAAAAAAGCCTGCCTAGTTCTGGAATAAGATTCTTTGGACTGATGAAACCAAGATTAACTTGTACCAGAATGATGGGAAGAGAAAAGTATGGAGAATGAAAGGAACAGCTCATGATCCAAAGCATACCACATCATCTGTCAAACATGGTGGAGGCAATGTTACGGCATGGGCATGTATGGCTGCCAATGGAACCGGCTCACTGGAGTTTATTGATGACCTGACTGCTGATAAAAGCAGCAGGATGAATTCTGAAGTGTATAGGGCTATACTTTCTGCTCAGATTCAGCCGAATGCTGCCAAACTGATAGGACGCCGCTTCATACTGCAGATGGATAATGACCCAAAACATACAGCAAAACCTACCCAAGAGTTTGTCAAGGCAAAGAAGTGGGATGTTCTTCAATGGCCAAGTCAATCACCTGATCTCAACCCGATAGAGCATGCTTCTCACTTACTGAAGACAAGACTGAAGGCAGAAAGACCCACAAAGAAGCAGCAGCTGAAGGCAGCTGCAGTACAGACCTGGCAAAGCATCTCGAGGGAGGAAACTCAGGATTTGGTCATGTCCATGGGTTGCAGACTTCAGGCAATCATTGACTGCAAAGGATTTTCATCCAGGTATTAAAGGCGATCCTTAAGTGTGAATGATGTTGGTTTGTTCCATTACTTATGAGCCACCAATGATGGGTGTGTGTATGCCACTGGCTGTCCTTCCTGAATGGTTAGTGCCCCACTTTTGTCAAACCCCTTGAATTACAGCTGAGAGTCCTGACTTCGCTCCCATCTGGGTGTGTTTCCTTTCAACTTCAATGTGGTGGTGTACAGAGGCCAATTGCCAAAACAGTTATCCTTGCTCCAATATTTCTGGCCCTGACTGTATATGAAAATACAAATTACTAGCAATTATATATAGGCTTCAACAAAAGCAGGCCAGATATCCAAATAAGTATCCAATTGAATGTGGGGTCTATATGCCATCCTTTCAAATGTTGAAAGTGTTATAAGGTCCTCAATCCATTGCATTATAGGAGGGGAGCATTTAACTTTCCAATATTGGAATATCAGTCTTTTAGCTATCAAGATGGTATGGAGAATCTTTTTATGCTGAAGTGCAGAGAAGGGCAACTAAAATTATCAAGGGGCTGGAGCATCTCCCCTATGAGGGAAGGTTACAACAGCTGGGATGGTTTAACTTGGAAAAAGGAGGGTAAGGGGAGACATGATAGAGGTGTACAACACTGTCAATGGTGTGGAGAATATGGATAGGGAGACATTTTTTCTCCTCTCTCAAAATCCTAGAACCCAGGGTCATCCCATGAAACTGATTGATGGGAGATTCAGGACAGATAAAAGGAAGTACTTCTTCACACAGCCCGTAGTTAAACTATGGAATTTGCTACCACAGGATGTAGTGATGGCCACCAGCTTGGATGTCTTTAAAAGGGGGTTGGACAATTCCTGGAGGAAAAGGCTATCAGTGGCTACTAGTCTTGATGGCTATGTGCTACTTCCAGTGCCAGAGGCAGTAAACCTATGTCCCCAGTTGCTGGGGAACATGGGCAGGAGGGATCTCTTGCACTCGTGTCCTGGTTGTGGGTTCCTGGTCGACAGCTGGTTGGCCACTGTGTGCACAGAATGCTGGACTAGATGGACCCTTGGTCTGATCCAGCATGGCTGTTCTTCATTTCTTATGTTCTTATGACTGTTTGCTAATTTCCATGAAGCAGGTAAATAATTTAAAACAGCATGTACATCAGCAAATATTATAGACTGTTCAGTACAAAATTTATCCATACAATAATCTCCTCCCCCAAAGAAGCAACTACTGGACACTGTCAAAGCAGCAATTAGCTGAATTAGACAATCCCTTATTAAAGAGACATTGTGGTGTCCAGTAAACACAAAACAATTTTTGCCTAAGATCCATAGATACGACAGGTATAGATGGCAAAGTGGCAATCCACTTGTTAGGCAGAATGGGACAATCCGATTCCATTGTGCTTAAAACAATTTATATCACATTTATTCACCAATAACAAATATTTATAGAACTGGATCATGGGTTGCTTTGCCTGACTAGCCTCAGTAAGTGCTTCCAATAATGACGGAAACTTCAGTGCTATAAAAGCGGCCAGGCCAAACCTAGATACTACTAAATGCTGCCATGCCAATGCAAGTTCAGCCATAGCTGGCAAGTCTTATTTGGCACGCCGGATAGAAAATGACAACAACTCATCTTCAGCACCCACCAGTTGATCTAAAGTAAAACTTGCCTTATCTGTACATGGCCACCACAAAATTCATATCAATTTTTAGATTGCACCATAAAATCAATTTAGCATGAGAAAATGAATCAAAGTGCAATTGATATGACATTATACACCACACATCTCGAAGTGTAGTGGGAGAAGTCCTGCACATTCTTGTATGTCTAGAACCTAATGCCATCCATTTAGAGAGAGGAACCAGACAAAATAAATCCCAAACTGACTGAGGCGGAAGATCCGATGCAGACAGGAATGACCAAAATTCAGTACGAGTCAGCAGTAAGCCTGATGATATAAAACAAGATCTGGAAAAACAAATCCACCTTCTCTAATTGGAAGATGCATCCTTCTCAGAGATTATCGTGGCGGATTATAATCTTGGCAATCCTATGCACGCTTAGCATGGCTGGCTGTGGAATGTTGGGAGTTGTAGGACTTTTTGTGAGTGTAAGTGTGCATGGGATTGTGCCCCAATTCACATTTACCCAGAGAGGCATGCATGTGCATCATCCAAATGTTCCTTCTAAGAAGCTACTCACAGAGAATTCTGAAACTGCTTTTTTGAGGGATGGCAGTAAGAGACAACTGTTGAAATGGAAACTTCTGCAAGGGGTGAGAAATGTCTAAGGTGTATTATTGGCAAATTCCCTTTCTATCACAGCCTATACCTGTCTGCCCTATCAACTATTTCAGAGAAACAATATTTATTTATTTATTTATTACATTTATATCCCGCCTTTTTTCCTCCAAGGAACTCAAGGTGGCATACATAATCCTCCTCCTCCTCCTCCATTTTATCCTCACAACAACAACCCTGTGAGGTAGGTTGGGCTGAGAGTCTGTGACTGGCCCAAAGTCACCCAGTGAGCTTCCATGGCCGAGTGGGGACTAGAACCTGGATCTCCTGACTCCCAGTCCAGCACTCTAGCCACTACACCACGCTGGCTCTCTAGTAATTTCTATATACCTTTTGTTTATATGGAATGCTCTTCCCAGTGAGACCCGTATGGGTCCAACATGATAATCTGTTTGGCATCAGGTTAAGACTTTCCTCTGTTCCCAGGTTTTTGATGGTGTATGGTGGGAGGGTTAATGCATCAGCTGAATTGTTTACAGTTGTCACTGATGTTTTAGTTGTTACATGGGGTGGTTATATTCTAATGAAGAATTGCTTTAGCTGTTTCAAATTTTGTATGTTTTTAACTTTTTTGTAAGTTACTTTGAGTCTCTTTTGAAACAGGCATCTAAGAAATCATCATCGTCGTAATCATCATTTTCTAATTGTGCCCCCCTCCCTAAAAAAAACCAACAAATGATTTCTCAGTAGTATTTTAATGTCGCCTTGTGGCTGGTCACAATAGACATAACTGATTTTCCCAAGATGTAAACACTGAGGGTTAATTCTATGTTGTGGCTAAGCATAAATTGAAGAGTAACATGGCAACAAGCCCTTAGGGTAGGAATAATTAATGCTTCCTTGGATGCAAATAGATTCTTTCTTTTGAGCAATGCTGTGTAAATGGAGTAACCGATTCATCTTCCTCCCAGCAATTCTTTAAGATTTAAAGTATTTTTCTTCACATAATCTTAATTCTTCCTATTATTTATTATCCTGCAGCACCTTTGAAAGGCTCTGTAAAATCCCTCCTCCCTCTGCTCTGTGATTTTTTCATCGTCTTCTGAACTATGCACATTAGATTACAGTATGTGTTTCCCATAACTTAAGCTGTCTAATTTTTTATGTGAGGCAAAGATGGAAAGAGCAATATTAAGAGAGAGAAAGAGAGAGAGAGAGAGGTGTAATGAGGATGCAGAATTTTTTAAAGGCTGCAGATACTGTTTTAAACTATAGCTTTACAGGAAAATAAGTGTTCTAATTCTAATGCTTTTCACTCAAGCCTACAAATTGCACTGGCAGTGTTCCAATAATGGATTTTACTGAGCAGAAAGACATATAGGTCTAAAAGATACAATTAATAGTGTCAACACAACAAATATACAGCTTCTCCCTTGCACTGTCTTAAAAATAATTACATTGTAAAGGCTAGCACTTAAATAATTGATTGGAGACTTAGAGGAAACCTGAGTACAGCACAGAAAGATTTTTCCCCCCTTGACTTGAAAGCAGAAATTAATTTCCAATTCTTCCTTCACATGGCCTTGAGTTTTCTTCCATTATATTTGATCTCTTATTGGAAATTGGTGACTAGTAAACATGTAGGTCCAGTTCAGATGTAATGGGAAACCACAATACATGGGGCAAATGACAGCCTCATGCACTCTTCCCTTCCCTCATGCCAAAGGAGGCAATCGGAATTGATTAGAAACTTAGAGGAAACCTGAGTACTGCAGAGAAATATTTTTTTCTTACAGTGTGAAGTAGGCAAAAAGACACATAGCCAAGTCCAATCTGACTATGAGCCAACAATTCCTACTCAGATCCCCAAAAGGACAACCAGCATATAGGGATGGCAGAGAATTCCACCACGGATCTCGGGGAGGCTGAATGCCAGTGCATTCGGCCCCCCGAAATCTGTGGCGGAACGGCCTGCCCCCCGCCCCCACCGCGGATCCCCCCAGGACGAGACTTACCTGGGGCGGATCTTCCGGGCGGCTGTGGCGGCAGCTGCTGCGGCGGCTGGTCTTCCGACCGGCTGCCGCCACCGCCATTTGCAGGTTTGTTTGTTTGTTTTTACACCACGTGATAGGCTATGTAAGTTTTTACGTAGCCTAAAACGTCTGGGTAAAAAAAAAAAAAAGGTGTACGGAAATGGTGACGGCTACGGCTGCTGCCATTTGCTTTCCTTATTTTGGGCCATCTTAGTCTACGTAAATAATTACGTAGACTAAGGTGACGAAAATAAGGGGAACGCAAATAGTGTCCACTACGCTATTTGCGTTCCCCTTATTTTCGCCGTCTTAGTCTACGTAAATATGTACGTAGATTAAGACGTCAAAAATAAGGAACACAAATGGCGGCGGCCGTAGCCAACGCCATTTGTGTACAGGGGTTTTGTTCCCCCCCCCCTGAGCCCTCCGCGGCCAGAAAACTGGCTGCGGACGGCTCTGGCCTGGCTGAGCCTGGCCGGCTGCTCCGCGGAGCTGCCGCGGAGCACAGCCGGCTGTGGAGGATTCCGGGGGGGAGAAACGGAGCGCCTTCCCCACATCCAGGATTCCGGGGGGAGGCCAGAACACCTCCCCCCACACCATCAACATAATCCGCGAAAGGTAAGTGATTTTCGTACATCCCTACCAGCATAGCTCACACTGAATACAGGGCAGGAGGGAGGGCACTGCATTTCAAAGAGGGTTAGAGGGAGGGGCCCTGAAACCTGAGTTGACTAGCAAGCCCCTCCCCTCCCTGGTGGTACCACATTTGAATGCCAATGGCATTTGCCCATCTCTGCCCAATTCCCCACCGCAAAATCCTCCCCATGGCCAAGTAAGCTGGACGTAGGCGAAGGGACTTGTAACAGTGCAACTGGTTAATGGGGAATGTTATATCACCTTATCTACATATCTTAGAAGCACCTCTTTATTGCACAAGTGCAGACCCCAGGATTCTCTCTGTGAGACTGGGGAAGGAACCCTCTGCTTTCACTTCTGTCTCCTGCATAGGGGCAGGTACACTACTTACAAGGTTGCCTGAGGGTTTCCTTTCCCCTTTCTTTTTAAAATTTAAACCACACAGTCTTTATCAAAGTGAAAAACCACCTTTCCAAGCCACCGCTTCTCTGCATTTGCTGCTGCATATTTTGGAAATGGAGCCAGAAATGCCCCTGTCAATCTCAAGGGCATTTCAGACCCATTTCTATTGGCTGCAAAATGCATGAAAACAGAAGTGCTTTACTACATAGCCAACAACTGGAACAGCTGGCTTGCTAGGAAGGGGTGGGAATACTGGATTACATCCACAATCTAGAACAGAACTATCATCATCATCACCATCATCATTTATACCTTGCCTTTCCTCCAAGGAGCCCAAAGTGGAGTACACATAACCCCCCTCCTCTCCATTTTATCCTCACAACAACCCTATACGGTAGATTAGGCTGAGAGTCAGTGACTGGCCCAAAGTCACCCAGTGAGCTTCATGGTCAAGTGGGGACTAGAACTCGGTTCTCCTGAGTCCCAGTCCAACACTCTAACCACTACACAATACTGGCTGTCAATCATTTAGGACATATCTTGATCAGTATACCCATTAATTTAAGTCTTACATTTTAAGTGCAGTATCCACAGGACCACTACACTTATGCAAATGATGTAGCGCTGGTGTATGCAACCGCTAGCACAATGTTAATATTGCAAGCTGGCATGACGGGGTCCCTGGGACCCACTGGCTACTGCCCCCTAAGAATACATTTAATTAAAGCATAGTACAATGTGAAATAATTCCAATCATAGTCAAACATCTTTACATTGATGGTTTTAAAAACTGAAATCTTTAAGTAATGAATTTCAGGATTTTAAAAAATGTTCTTTAAAATATATGGCACTATGTTAATTGCTAAAGAGAGAAGATCTTGAAATATTTCAAAGCTAAAACATCTCTTGGTTATGTCACCTTTTCTTATTTGAATTATAATAGCAGTCCCAGCCACAGAAAACTATAGTGTTTAGTTTGTAAAAGCAACTGAATTATCGGTCTGCACAAAAGTACTTTCTGTATTTCTTACTTTGGGTTCCAATGTGGATTCAAGGCTAAATGAGCATGAAGTATAAAAAACCCTGTCTCCCTGATGACTTTCCACTGACTTCAAGAACTGCCTTTTTGTACCATTCAGTACCAAGCAACTTGCTTCTTTCTGTGGCTTCTGGACAGCACAATTCTTATAAAGCAGAACACTAATTTGAAGACCCTAGATTTCACTCATGACTATCGTCCCATGAGAAATGAAGTTCACTTGTAGGAACCAGAATTTCTGTGTCATGTTTTATAGTTTTTACTTATTTGGCCAAGAGCAGCAGCAGAACATATTCCATGACACAACTTTAAATGTTAGTTGAGTACAACGGATTTTAAAAACTTTATCTATGCTGTGGACAGATTGTGCCCTCTCCCCGCTTTATGAAAAAAACATATCCTCTGATACACTTTGGGCTCCTTCACATTGAGCTTTTATCCTGCGATTGATATTGCTCCTTCATGGAAGTTTGCGGGCTCTTGACATGACACCATGACCCTCCAGGGCGTCTCCTGCACTAAATGCCCCTTGTCCCATTTTTAAACAGATTGCAGATAATGAGCTATCAAATTACCCCATTGTGTTCCCTCCATGAAAAGAGGAAAAGCAGCAAGAACAGGAGTGAGATCAATGAAAAATAATGGAAGACTGGTGTGGAAATGCCCTTTGGCATAAGGGTACATATCGCACAGAAAGGAAACTTCAAGCATGTCATAACTACAGGCTGTTCAGACACAACAACAGTAGTTTCTCATTATAGGGAAGAGCTTAGGTGAGCCTTGGACTCCTTTGCTTGCCTGTCCCCTCTCCTCCTCCAGTGTAGTAATGAGGCTAGAAGCTTTCGCTTCCATTTAACCAAAGTTTAGTGTTATACCCAAACTCTAAACTGTGATTAACCTTAATTATTGAAACAAGTCGGCATCATAATCCAACATTTGAAGTTGGCTTGACTATATTATATTGTGAAATGAAAGCAAAACAAACAAGATGATGTTTGCACGATCAAAAAAAGGAGTCAGTTATTGGAAATAAGATTCAGTTTCAGCAACATTAATCAAGGCTATAAGTACACGTGCTAGGAGTCATTCCTGCTCCCTTATTAAAGGGGGAAGGGGGAGACTGTCAAAATGTGGTAAGACAGGGGAACCTTCTGACCACCCCTTCTAATTTAAAACAAAATAAAACTGTAAGCCATCATCGTAATAAAACCAAAACGAGGTTAATCTTTTATTCCAAATGGTGTGAATTTCTTACAAGCTATTCTTTTAGCAAAACAACCATCTTCTCAATCCCTGAGAAAATACATTTCAGCTGTAATATGAAAATCCATATTACTGCTCAGCTCACGCTTGCGGGATACACCATTAAGAAAATAAACAATGACTTTATGCATCACTAATCCTTTTCCATCAACACAAGCAGGTAAGGTGTGACAGATAAAGGATTATTTAATAAATAACTTAAATGAGCTGCAGTTTTTAGCTTTGCATTCACCAGGTATAATTGGTTGCTCAGTAAAATATAATTTGTCGCTCAGTAAAGTGTTTTTCAGACTGAATATATGAAAAGCACCGAATAATCCTTGATAGAACACAAAATGAACAATTTCATATTTAAACATGAATGAGTCTTTCAGCAGTATAACTGATTTACTGAACTGCTGGTATTCACATACAGGTCTGTACAAGTATTGCTTGTGCTAAAGGAAGGTTAAGCTGATAACACTCTACTCTTCTGTACCTATTTACCTGTTACTTTAATGCCCACAGGGAAGCAGTGCAGAAACCTAAATTTTTCTAACTGCAATGTAGGCTTGTGAGAGCTTTTTCATCCCTTTAATAATAAAAAAGTTTGCATATCACTTTTCCAAGTGAAGGTAGTTATCTCTAGATCACTGCGGCCTATTTTTTTCCAGTTTTTTTCTCTTCTTCTTCTTGGCCAGTGTTACAGACATTTCTCCATGTCAAGATGAAGCCTAGATAATAATGTTTAAAGGAAAAGTAGCTAGAGGTGAAAACTATAACGGTGTAATTCAGCCTTCACTAAGCTCCAGATGTTTTGGACTACAATTCCCATCAGCCCCAGCCAGCATGGCCAATGATGGGAGAGATGGGAGTTATGGTCCAAAACATCTGGAGGGCACCACATTGAGGAAGGCTATTGTAACTCCTGTAATTGAGTTCTTGCGTAACTTAGTGAAGCCATAAGCTATGCCGTGCAGGGCCACCCAAGACGGACAGGTCATGGCAGAGAGTTCTGACAAAATGTGGTCCACTGGAGAAAGAAATGGCAACCTACTCCAGTATTCTTGCCAAGAAAACCCCATGGAACGTATCACAAGGCTAAAAGATATGACGCCGGAAGATGAGCCCCTCAGGTCGGAAGGTGTCCAATATACCACTGGGGAAGAGCAGAGGGTATTTCCAAGCAGTGCCAGAAAGAGTGAAGCGGCTGGGCCAAAGCCGAAAGGATACTCAGCTGTGGATGTGTCTGGTGGTGAAAAGAAAATCCGATGCTGTAAAGAACAATATTGTTTAGGAACCTGGAATGTCAGATCAATGAATCAAGGTAAGCTGGAGGTGGTCAAACGTGAGATGGCAAGATTGAACATCGACATCTTGGGAATCAGCGAACTAAAATGGACAGGCATGGGCGAATTTAATTCAGGTGACCATCATATCTACTACTGTGGGCAAGAATCCCTTAGAAGAAATGGAGTAGCACTCATAGTCAACAAAAGGGTGGGAAAAGCAGTACTGGGGTACACTCTCAAAAACGAAAGAATTATCTCAGTACGAATCCAAGGCAAACCATTCAACATCACAGTAATTCAAGTCTTTGCCCCAACCACTGATGCTGAAGAAGCTGAGGTCGATCGGTTCTATGAAGACCTACAACACCTTCTAGAACTAACACCAAAAAAAAGATGTCCTCTTTATCATAGGGGATTGGAATGCTAAAGTAGGAAGTCAAGAAATAGCTGCGATAACAGGCAAGCATGGCCTTGGTGTACAAAATGAAGCAGGACAAAGGCTAATAAGAGTTTTGCCAAGAGAACACGCTGATCATAGCAAACACTCTTTTCCAACAGCAAAAGAGGCGACTCTACACATGGACATCACCAGATGGTCAATATCGAAATCAGATTGATTATGTACTTTGCAGCCAAAGATGGAGAAGCTCTATACAGTCAGCAAAAACAAGACCTGGAGCTGACTGTGACTCAGATCATGAGCTGCTTGTTGCAAAATTTCGGCTTAAATTGAAGAACGTAGGGAAAGCCACTAAACCATTCAGGTATGACCTAAATCATATCCCTTATGAATATACAGTGGAGGTGAGGAATAGATTTAAGGGATTAGACCTGATAGACAGAGTGCCTGAGGAACTATGGACGGAGGTCCGTAACATTGTTCAGGAGGCAGCAACGAAATCCATCCCAAAGAAAAAGAAATGCAAGAAAGCAAAGTGGCTGTCTGATGAGGCTTTACAAGTAGCTGAGGAAAGAAGGGAAGCGAAAAGCAAGGGAGAAAGGGGAAGATATATCCAAATGAATGCAGAGTTCCAGAGAATAGCAAGGAGAGACAAGAAGGCCTTCTTAAATGAATAATGCAAAGAAATGGAGGAAAACAACAGAATGGGAAAGACTAGAGATTTCTTCAAGAAAATCAGAGATCTCAAGGGAACGTTTTGTGCAAAGACGGGCATGATAAAGGACAAAGAAGGCAGGGACCTAACAGAAGCAGATGAGATTAAGAAGGGGTGGAAAGAATACACTGAAGAACTATACAGGAAAGATCTGAATGTCCCTGATAGCCATGATAGTGCAGTCACTGAACTTGAGCCGGACATCCTCGAGAGTGAAGTCAAGTGGGCCTTAGGAAGCATTACTAACAACAAAGCTAGTGGAGATGACAGTATTCCAGCTGAGCTATTTAAAATCCTAAAAGATGATGCTGTTAAAGTGCTGCACTCAATATGCCAACAAATTTGGAACACTCGACAGTGGCCACAAGACTGGAAAAGGTCAGTTTACATTCCAATTCCAAAGAAGGGCAACGCAAAAGAGTGTTCAAACTACCGTACAATTGCGCTCATTTCACATGCCAGCAAGGTTATGCTCAAAATCCTACAAGATAGGCTTCAGCAGTATGCGAACCAAGAACTACTGGAAGTACAAGCTGGGTTTCGAAGAGGCAGAGGAACTAGAGATCAAATCGCCAACATTCGCTGCATCATGGAGAAAGCAAGAGAATTCCAGAAAAACTTCTATTTCTGCTTCATTGACTACGCTAAAGCCTTTGATTGTGTGGATCACAACAAACTGTGGCAAATTCTGAAAGAGATGGGAGTACCAGACCACCTTACCTGTCTCCTGAGTAACCTGTACGAGGGTCAAGAAGCAACAGTAAGAACCAGACATAGAACAACTGATTGGTTCAAAATTGGGAAAGGAGTACGACAAGGCTGCATATTGTCACCCTGATTATTTAACTTATATGCAGAGTACATCATGAGAAACGTCGGGTTGGATGAATCACAGGTCGGAATTAAGATTGCCGGGAGAATTATCAACAACCTCAGATATGCAGATGATACCACCCTAATGGTAGAAAGCGAAGAGGATCTCAAGAGCCTCTTGTTGAGAGTGAAAGAGGAGAGTGCAAAGCTGGTTTGAAACTCGACATTAAAAAAACGAAGATCATGGCATTTGGCCCCATCACTTCCTGGCATATAGAAGGGGAAGAAATGGATGCATTGACAGATTTTATTTTCTTGGGCTCCAAGGTCACCGCAGACGGTGACTGTAGCCATGAAATTAAAAGACGCTTGCTCCTTGGGAGGAAAGCTATGGCAAACCTAGACAGCATAGTAAGAAGCAGAGACATCACCTTGCTGACAACGGTCCGTCTAATCAAAGCTATGGTTTTCCCAGTAGTAATGTATGGCTGTGAGAGCTGGACTATAAGGAAGGCTGAGCGCCGAAGAATTGATGCTTTTGAACTGTGGTGCTGGAGAAGACTCTTACGAGTCCCCTGGACTGCAAGGAGGTCAAATCAGTCAATCCTGAGTGCTCATTGGAAGGACAGATACTGAAACTGAAGCTCAAATATTTTGGCCACCTAATGCGAAGAGAAAAGTCACTGAAAAAGACCCTGATGATGGGAAAGACTGAAGGCAAAAGGAGAAGGGGACGGCAGAGGATGAGATGGCTAGATAGCATCACCGATGAAACTGAAGATGAACTTGAGCACGCTCCGGGAGAGAGCGCAGGACAGGAAGGCCTGGCGTGCTATGGTCCATGGGGTCACGAAGAGTCGGACACGACTGAACGACTGAACAACAACAACAGTTGTAATTCCACCCTGCCCCAGCAGCGTGTGCTTGCTTGAAGGAACCATGTGGACTAGTCTTTATTGCAGTTTCTTTCCACACAAGAGCTGCCTTTCTTCCCTGGAAAAAAACCATGTAATTGGCCCTGCATGCCTGGGTCATTCTTGCAGATGTTCCTGGAGTGGCACGAGACACTTCCATAGATAAGTAGCTTCTACCCCATTGTAAGTCAGCCCTTAGGGAACCATGTTGGTGCTACATTAAACATGTTGAGGGCTCAAATCCCTGCTTAGCTATGGACCTTGCTGAGAAGACCTTAGGCAACTCACTGTCTCTCAGCCTAACCAGGATTTCTGTGAAGCTAAAACTCTTGAGCTCCATGGAGGAATGGCATATTACAAAAACCCATTCAAGCAAATCAGTTCCAGGTTTTTTAAAATTCTAAACTGGACATCCCCATAACTACACATACTTGGCAACTGCTCTTTCATATACTACACTTGCTGAACCTTTTAAGCGACAAATATATTCCTGCCTGGGTACAGTCCATGATTAACTCCCATTAGGACACCTTCCTTGAATAATGCTTCTCCAAAGAACTATAAAGGATCTTAATATATTTGTGCTGTAGGGATTTTAAGGAAGGCGCTCGCTAAGATCTGCATTATTCCTACACATTTTGCACTACAAATGGAAATGATGTGACAGCATTTCAGGAGCAGAACCCCGTGGCTCAGCAGTTGTACGTTGTCAAGAACTTTGCCTTTGGCTCTTCGAGCT
Source organism: Heloderma suspectum (assembly GCF_057233095.1). Lineage (NCBI taxonomy): Eukaryota > Metazoa > Chordata > Lepidosauria > Squamata > Helodermatidae > Heloderma > Heloderma suspectum. Next base: position 107,795,802 of record NC_139464.1, read on the forward strand.
TACAAATCAATTGGCTGCTTTAAGCTTTACCCCACAAATGTCTTAAGCTCTTGTTGAACTCAACAAGCTGAGGACTTCAGTGAGAGATCATGAAAAATGCCTTGCACTTGACACAAAAGGCAAATAGAAAGTAAAATGGAAGCTTTATAGCTTGAAACATTTAAAGAAGGGGGTGGGGAACACCACGTATTCTGGATAGTAGTTTTGCTTTCTTAAATTATTTGGTAGTCACAGCCTAGCACTTTCAGTCTGTATTTGAGCCTGCAGTGCTTCAAAAAATCAAGGAAAGGAGGAGTCCGATGCAGCGGTGCTTCCGACACATCAGTTAATGTAAGAATTACTTTGTACTCATTATCAGGAAATAGAACATTGGGTAGGTGAAGTTGTTTCACAGCAGGCACTTGTGGTGAATCAAAACTGTGAATCAAGCTGAGTGTTTACAGCAGCTTTCCCCAGTCTGGTGCCATCCAGATGTGTTGGATTGCAACTCCCATAATTCCCCGTCAGCATGTCGAGCCCAACACAGTTTGAGGGTACTAGGTTGGGGGAATGCTGTTCTACAGCAATACACGAATAGAGCAACTCAGTGGAGGAGGAGAAGGTGCTGGTGCCTTGAATAATTGTACAGAAGATGGCATTTAAGACTATATTTATGTGGCTTTTCTCACCCTTCATGACAAAGCCCTGAAATTAATGACTTGTTAATTTTGCGGTACAGAAAACAGCAAACTATCACACCTGTTGTTGTTGTTATTTACATTTCTATACTATCCCATAGCAGAAGCTCTCTGGGCGGTTTACAAAAGTTAAAACATTATAATACAATATGCAAAGTTTAAAAACAATTTACATAAAAGTATATGGACAGTATATACAAACAACATATAACTAAAAACAACTTTGAACTAAAAACATTTTTTTTTTAAATCCATTAAAACAACGCAGCTTAAAAACAGTATACAAGAGTCAGCAGAAGGAACAAGAGTTCTAAAAAGGGAAGGCCTGCCGGAATAACAGAGTCTAATTCCTCTTAAAGACTTTCAACGAGGTCAGCAGGCACATTTCAACTGGCAGGTCACTCCACAACCGAGGGGTGGCGGTTGACAAAATATCTCTTCCTATTTTCTTGATCCTGACATTTCTTGGTTACTTAAACAGTTAAATCTTAGGCATAGTTATTCCAGATTAAGTCCGCTGTGTGCAATGGGCCTTTTCTTTCAGGGAAGTGTGCCCAACTTCACAGCCAAATGTCATTATATTCCTGACTTTGGTGGCCATTTTGAACTCCCTGCACCATAAATTACAGTTTATCTGTGGCTGCATTCAAAGTACATTACATTAACGGCCCAATCCTATGGCTGCTAGTCACTGGCTAGACGGCCATAGGATAGGTCGGTTCCCAGAAACTGACCTCGGAACCCATGCTCCGAGGTTGGTTTCCCGAGAACCAACTTTCACCCCCCCCTGCGCTTGGAAGAGGAGCACCGAGTGGCAAAAGCAGGGCATTTCTGGGGGCATGCTGGGGTGGAGAACTTGTAAGTGCCGGTACAACACATCCAACATATTATCCGGCTGCTGTTTCCCCTGCTCTGACTTCCTGCGGCTAGACAGATGAAATTGGCTGTCTAGCCGCAAATGCAGGGCAGCTGAAGCGTGGAGGGGACAATCCGCTCCATGCTTCTCCTACTCTGCACTGAATAGGCAGTCACCTCTGACTTTGGAGGCGGCCACCTATCCCGGTAGGATTGCTCCCTCCATTTAACAACACTACGATCCAGTTAATTAACGTGTCTTTTAATAGTCAGCAAGTAGGGCTGGTGCTTTTGTTCACTCTTCAGCAAGGAAACCTCTATGTAAAAGAACAACATTCCTGGTGGAAAACCTAAAATGGCAGATAAATGAGGTGGGGAAGGGATCACACTGGACATCTATGTTTAATCCAGTTCTGAATAGCAGAGGGGAGTTCCACAAGCAGTGAAAATGCAACCTAACAGCTCCCAACACTGAATATCTAGTGAGGAAGAAAAATATATATAACAGTTTAATGCACACAGTTATGTAACACCAGCTAGGATAATTTTTCCACATGTTTCTTTCTTCATTTGACATATTTATGAATCACCTCTCCAGTCAGTGGATTTCAGTGTAATATACGAATACCATAACTTAAACAAATAAATTTGAAGCTGAAATTAGATGTTTCCAATGAGATTCCAGGCTGCTACTTGATTCCTTCCCAATTTCATTGCTAATTCTACATTACAGCCAAATACTGCTTACAGCAGCCAGGACCTTTAAGAACTTTACATGAAACAGACACTAATTAAGAGAAATACTTTGGTCTTACTCAGTCCTTAACTCAATATTCATTTAGGCTGCAATCCTATATCCACTTACCTGGGAATAAGGCCCGTTGAACTTAATGGCGCTTACTTTTGAATAGATATGTATAAGATTGCCTGTTAACTAATTTCCTAGTTAAATACTTCTTGATAATGATGATGACAATGACGTTTTCCTTTACATGCAACAAAATCCTTATGAAACAACATGACACAGTGAATTCTTACTTTATATACTTATATAAATATATTACAAATCACAACACAACAGTGTTTTGGCAGTCCTAAACTGATTGCTTCCATGAAGATTGCTGTTAATCGTTTTGAATTAAAGCTCAGAAAAAGTCATGTGTGTTATCTACAGTATCTTAAGCCTTTTAATTGCACCAGCCAACAGAGTTGTCATTTCCATCTGTGGCAAACTGTACAATATAAGGCTCTGAAAAAGACTGGGTAGATAGGCATAGTGTGGTTATCTCATCAGAGGGAGAACACGTGAATAAATCACAACACCTTGTCAGAGGGATAATGGTAAATCTACTGGTTTCTGACTGGTGATCAATAATAAACTATGATTCAGGAAAGGCAGTAAGTCAAATTTACCATGATAGCAAATTAACTGGTTTTCTGCATGTCTGGTAAATGCACTTTGAGAAATAACAGACATAAAAGTGTAGGTGTATGTAGGTTTTTAAGTTACATAGGACAGTTCATCTGGTAGAACAGATAAACAACTATATCATAGGTCTCTAGAGAGGAGAATTGGTTGCAAAGACAGATGTCACTTTATAAAATGAACAATTTACAGAGTTTTTAGAAGTCACACAAACAACATATGGATCTGCAAGGGAAATTAGAGAGCAGGTGCAGGTGACTATGAAAGTTTTTAAAATAATTTTATTATAAGAAATATAAAAATAAAAAAAAACAACATAACAGTAAAGGCCCCTGGGAACAGTCCCCTAATGCGAGGGTCACAATGGGCTGACGTAATACAATAAAAGGGCGAGGGGATTAATAAGTGTTCTGTAAAATCTTCATTTAGTTGTTATAATGTCCAAATGCTCATAGCAGAAGCGGATATTGTTGTAAATCTGGTTGTGATGTATGTTGAATAAAACTCTAGCCATATAGCATAAAATGCAAGTGGTGCTGTCTTTCCTTGAATCAAAAGTAAGTCCTATGTTATTTCCCCCCGATATCACCACAGACTATATTTTTCAATACCATGCAGGTAAATTCAAGTTATCCAGTTTTTTCACTGCTGTGTGAGTGTCTGGCGAGTGGCAATTAACAAGAATGTTATTAAAACCTTACATTTAATACTTCCATTAGATCTTTTATACAATGATAATTTTAAAAAGTTCTGGTTCGTATACAATTGTTTCTCTGGTAATAGTCATTATTTCTCTGCGTACCAGCGTCCAGAATCCCTGTATTTGTGGGCATTCCCACCATAAATGAAAATATGAGCCTTTTGCCCTGCAGTGGAGGCTGCACGCTGAGGTAATATGCACCAGCTAGATCAGCATGAGATACCATCTGCGTGCAGGACTTTTGAGGAGGTTCCTTGGATAGAAGCTGACACTGATCTAAATGGTCTGTTTTCCCATAGTTTGTTCCAACTAACATCTTCTAATTCCCTTCCCAAATCACCTTCCCACACTATCTTCAAACCAGCCATCAAACCCATCTGGGTGTCTTTTGAGATGGTATAAATATAGACACTATTCCCTTACTCCCTTTCCCTACCTTTAACATTGCTTGTTCTAGTCTTGTCAGCGTTCTAAATGCATTTGTCTTTATGTGAGGATCTTTGAGGAAGTGGGATAACTGTAATTCTTGTGGCCATCCTATGCCTAGATCTCCTAGGTCAACTCATAGTTGTTCTATTGATTTTGGTTTATCCTGGGTGCAAAGGTCCCTCAACTGAAAATACCCCTTCTTTTCCCATTTTGGAATCCTAGTTATAACAGTTGTATCCAGATTGCCCGGGTAAGTTTATAATGGGGTGAGGGGAGACCACACCGGGGACAACCTAGCTTGCCACTTTTTCCAAATCATAAAGAAAATTTTGGTTTATGGGTTTTAATATTATTTAATGCCTTCATTTTTATAGATTGAAATGGCAGGGCCCATAATGGGCACTCATTCAACATTTTTCTTTTTATTTGCCCTCATAATGATGAAGTGAAGCTGCTGGAACTAAAAGGCTTCATAGAATCATAGAATAGTAGGGTTGGAAGGGGCCTGTAAGACCATCGAGTCCAACCCCCTGTTCAATGCAGGAATCCAAGCCAGAGCATCCCTGAGAGATGGCTGTCCTGTCTCATCTTGAATGCCTCCAGTATGGGAGAGCCCACCACCTCCCTAGGTCATTGGTTCCATTGTCGTATTGTTCTAACAGTCAGGAAGGTTTTCCTGATGCTCAGCCAAAACCTGGCTTTGTGTAACTTGGGCCCATTATTCCATGTCCTGCATTCTGGGATGATCGAGAAGAGATCCTGGCCTTCCTGTCTGTGACAACCTTTCAAGTACTTGAAGAGCGCTATCATATCTCCCCTCAGTCTTCTCTTCTCAAGGCGAAACATGGCCAGTTCTTTCTGTTTCTCTTCATAGGGCTTTGTTTCCAGTCCCCTGATCATCTTTGTTGCCCTCCTCTGAACCCTCTCAAGCTTGTCCGCATCCTTCTTAAAGTGCGAAGCCTAGAACTCGACAGTACTCCAGATGAGGCCTAACCAGTGCTGAGTAGAGGGGAACTAGTACTTCCCGGGATTTGGAAGCGATGCTTCTATTAATGCAGCCCAAAAGAGCATTGGCCTTTTTTGCAGCCACAGCCATGCAGCCATATCGTAATGTGATATAAGGTGTGGGAATCCCCAACCTCCCCCACCTGGTTTTTTGTAATACATCTTTAGTGCCAGGAGAAGTGTTTTGGCTTGATAAACAAATGAATTACGCTTACATTGCCAGGATTTTAAAGTCTTTGGCTGGAGGAGGATGGGGAGGATCTGAAATAGAAATAAAAACCTACGAATCAAATAAAAAATATAAAAATAAAAACCTACGAATCAAAGACATTTGTGTTGCAGCAATTCGACCTAAAATTGAGACGTTCAGTTTACTCCATCTTCTTTAAGTCTCTGATCATAGTTTTTATAAGAGGGCCATAATTTATTTTAAATAATTTGCTAGTTTTCCTGGGAATATAAATTCCCAAGTTTGTGAAGGGAATTCTGCAAATTGGTGTTCCTAACGTGTGACTAATAAGATGTTGATGGCTGGGGTGGACGTTGTATGACATGATGGTGGATTAGGTGACTAAGACAATATGACATAGGCGTGAGAGAACAACGGGAGAACATTTATTGTTGTTGTTGTCATCGTCATCATCATCTTTATTAATTACTTGCCCAGGAGGTGCTCATTGTGACTGACAACAAGTCACTCATACAAATAAATTCAAAATAACCAAGAAAGGAAAGGAAAGTTATTCAAACTGGAACTATACATTATTATGGTTTTCATCATCATGCTGTTAAGAATGCTTTACTGGGCATATGATGATCAACAGTCCTGGAAAAAACATTAAGAGAAGGATGGGGAATGAAAACTGCCTAAATACCTAAGCGCACTATACCTAAATACCTAAATGCACTATAGTTAAATGCACTATAGGTAAAAACAACAACACAGCTCCCAATATAGCCACCTACTCACCCAGGCTACATCTGAACACCACTAAGAGATCAGATGCCAGTAGAAGTTGGCAGGCAACCCGGCTGATAGGTTTGTCCAACATTTATATAAATGACCAATACCACAGAATGAGGGGGCTTTAAATTTTGTGGCGATAACATTTGTTATATGAATGTGTACAGTGTTTGTGAAATTCATGTATTTATTTTTGCGACATCACACATCCCATCTCGATGGTTTAACCTGCATTGAGGGCAGTCATCCAATCATGCCACTGCACCCCCACTGGTTCCATTGTGCTTGTGGGACCCACTGTGAGTGCAACAGGAACTAGTGCTTCTTAAAGCAACCCTGGAAATGAGTGGAAACACTAATGGCTGGAACGAGACAGGTCAGCAGAGCTCCCTTCTGTGAACTCCACTGACCTGTGCCATTCCAGAAATGAGCATTTCCGACTGCTTTGGGAACCTCTGGGTTCCCATTAGTGGTAAGTCCCACTAGCGTGCAGGCAGTATTGGATACTGTCCAAGATTTCCACATGCACTTGTTCAGTGCCCTTCCTCACAAGATGAATACCATGAAAAATAAAAGTAGTGATTCCAGAGCATACTACAATACCATAAGAGTGGGTGAATTGCGCCCTGAAGAATTAAGCCGCCATGTTCCTGTGCTTCTACCACCCTATGCCTATTGGAGTGGGGATATGCAGCACTGATCCCCTTCGCTCTGCCAATATGTAGGCATTGACATCACCTTATGCAATGGAACTCCATAAAACAGGAAGGCTGCAGCTAACCGGCATGGGAAATCCTAGAAGCATCACCACCATCCCAGAAGGCATTGTGACAGGCGGCCTGGATGTTTGGAAACAATATTAACGAGGCTGTTTCCAGCACTGAAAGGAGGATGCCTGTCCAGCGTTATAAGAACTGATCAAGAAATATATATATCTTTGAATGTGGAGTGAAGTGTGCCTCCAATTTTAAATTAGAAACAAAGCAACATTTAATTTTAATAAGAAAAAAGCAACTGTCCTGTCATCGCAAGTTTGGCAAATACTTCTATAAAGTTTTGAAAGATGGCCAATCTTTCTATGTAAACAAGACATAGTACAACCTGAAGAAGGGGAAACACTGGTTTAATATTGCATTATGGATTTCCCAAGTAAAAGCTGGAAAGAGAACACCATTTCTGAAATTCAAAATTATCTTGCACAACTTATTTGAAAACCAAGAAACCATTTCTTATGCCAAAGCTTTGACTGGCCTGTGACTGTATTTATTTTACCAATGCTCAATATTGAAGAACGGTTCACCAAAACAATTTTAGGATGCCACAGAGCAAACCAATCCCCAGGTCCACTCTCATCATTCCTTTGATACATGCACCACCCAGTTCTGTTCAACAACAGCTTTTTACAACAGTACTGCTTTGCACACAGTGACACAGGATATTGCCAGTGTCAGTAACACAATATTAGCTTGTGATGTCTCAGATTGTGATTCTGTACTAGCACAGCAGTCATGCTCTGTCCTGAACACTTGTTTCCTGGGCCTTTCTTTATATAGAATTAGATATTGAGATGCAGGATATAAAAAAGATAACTGATTGATGCATTGACTAGCCATAAATTTTATAGAGTTTAACACAGATTACATAAATAGGGAAGCTTACTGGACACACTGTACGTCAGGGATCAACTGCATCCAAAGAAAAGGCTCTACATATTCTGTACTGCATAGTGACCATCGAAAACATGCTTGGTTATGTAAAATATGCATTTATTTATTTATTTATTATATTTATATCCTGCCTTTTTTCCTCCTTAAGGAACCCAAGGCAGTGTACATAATCCTCCTCTCCATTTTAGCCTCACAATAACAACCCTGCGAGGTAGGTTGGGCTGAGAGTCTGTGACTGGCCCCAAATCACCCAGTGAGCTTCCATGGCCGAGTGGGGACTAGAACCCAGATCTCCCAACTAGCTACTACACCACACTGGATCTCCCATTAGGGCACAATCCTATGCATTTTTAGACAGAAATAAGTCCTACAACTCCCAGAATTTCCCAGGTCTTATTCTGCCTAAACATGCACAGGATTGTGCCCTAAACTGACTCTTTTACTTAAAAGGCATAAATAGGTTGTAGTCTACTAACGTATCGGTGAATGTCTGTCTCTCTGTGTGTATACTTTAATTTCATTACATCATTAGTTATCATAACCAACATTGTTTTAGTGAACTTTTGTTATCCAAATGAACTAGCAATGACAACACACATATTATGGAATCAAAGGTATTTTTCATCTCAAGCTAGTTCCCGTATTCACCCACCCCTTCATCTTTGTTCCCACTCAGGAGCCATTTCTCAATTAGATATAACCCAACCCTTCATTGTTACACTCCATTCAAACCTTTGTTTGCCTAGGGAGAAAAATGGAACTAAGAATTCCATTCATTTGGTTTGTAACCAGGCTTCCCACCCCCCATTTGTTAAAGAAAAGTCAGTTTATCTAGATGTAAACTAGTTATGTAAGAGCTCATGCCAGCCACATATTATTGACAAGAATGTGTCCCACTGGAAAAAAAGCAGTGAAACCAAAGCAAAGCATTCATTGTAGGGCTGCAAAGGGATATGGGTTCAGTCAGCCTTCACACTTTCTGCCCATCTGAAGGCAAGAAGGAGGGTATTTTGTAGATTTAGCAGAGGGTTAGATTCAAAAGTTCTTTCTTCAACATAAGGAGTCTTTCTTCAATGGCAGACTCCCTTTGTTGGTGGAAGATTCCTTCAATCAGATGAAAGAAACCTTTGAATCTAACGGTCTAACCCCGATTCCATAATTATGGAAAACGCAAAGTAGCAACCTACTTTTCTGTCTAATAGTGCTAATCCCTACATCCCTCACTTTCAAAAGACCTGATTTTGAATATGTTAAATTACTGCATTGAGGTGAGCTGTCAGAATGTGAACATTCAGAATGTTGAAGGAACACCATTTTGCCAAATTGGCTCTCAAATCTAACTACTTTATCAAAACTGTTGTCTATTCTATGTTTTTGACACTTGTCAGGAACTAGTATATTATTGCTATCTTTTGTCACCAAGCCCTCTCACAGTCATTTTGAGGGCTGTTTTTATAAGACTGATGTCTGCAATCTAGAAGATTGAATGTGTGCTTGAAGTTCCACATGCATAGGGCTGTCTCTGTACATTTTGATGGAAGCTTCACATATGTAATGGGGAAAATACATATCTATGCCTGTATGCCCCAGCCATGCTAAGGTTTGGAGGTGCCGAGATGATGATAAACCAGACCCAGGTTTGCTTACAAGGAGACTTTATTGAGTACTTACAGCACATAGGCATACCCAATGGTTGGATCAGACAGCTTCTCTGAACGCAAAGCCAAGGGGCACAATGGGTTTTATACCATACATGTTAGCAGTGAGGCAGCATGACAGCAGAAAGCGTTAATTAGAGTTCATCTGCAACTTTCCCAGCATTGACTAACAGTGCTTGTTCAGAAGGAAAACAATCAGAACTTTCCCAGCACAAATACCTGTAACTTGGCATAAACATAGCCTCACTTCTCAGGCACATCCTAGGCCCTGATAAGATACTAGCCTTCGTTAGCATGGAATGTGCTGAGGCCGCGCTATTGTCAGGGTGGAAACAGAGCCCAGAGAGCCCCAGAGCAATTTTGATTCTGAGGAGGAACAACAATCCGTGGGAGAGGAGCCAGCTCATCCCTCACAAGCAGAGATTCCTCCTGCATGCATTCCTGAGATAGATAGTGACCTGGGTAGTGAGGGAGTGTGGGAAGGGGGCTTCTTAGATGCTTGACGCAGATGCAAAGAGCAACGAGCGATGGAGGGTGCAGAAAGGAGGTGTAGCACCCGTTTGGCACGCAAGCAACGGCCGCCTCCCATGGACCCAAGGGAAAGAGGGAGGATCTCTCCCTAGCCCATAAGTTCTGGGTCTTCAAGTGACTCTCTTTCAAACGGGGATCAACTGCCTACTTGAAGCTTAGGCCACTCTGCTGTTCCTTGCTTTAGTCGCTGGTGATTAGCATCTGAAAGAGTCATTGAGTTGTAAAAAGATTAAAGCTTTGAAAAGAAATCCTTTCGTCTGTGTCTTGAGTTGGCTATTGGAATCTACTGAGAGGCCGCCAAGGCACTCCTGACAGCTATCGACTTTCGACTCATCTCACAAGCTCAGAGGCCCATTACCAAGGAAACTGCACTTATAATGAACCTAAACCAAGCATTATGGAACTCTAGGCCCCTCTAAAACTACAGGTGACTTGGTTACACTCCATTACAATGTCCAAAGTGAGAAATTTAATCCTCAGCTGTGCAGAATCAATAGATTACCATGCAACTTCATAAAATCCCATACCAAATGCCAGGTGACGTTAGACACTCAAAATAGCTGCTTTCTTTAGGGCTACATGCAGCAAAGGAAACACAAAGAGGCAGCTGTAAGGACTGGTAAATTTCACATGCATTTAGAATTTGTCTTTATCAAGGGGAAATTCTAATGTTATCTCATTCATAAAAACTGCTAAAAAAGCAACAACATGCAATCATTATCTTAAGCAGACTCATACAGCACATACAAGACAGCAGTCATGATGGAGTGATTTCAGCACCAACATTTCAATGTTGATTAACATCAATCAAGATATTTCAGTGTGCAGATAGCAATTCTCATGTCACAAATTGGTTTGCAGTGTGATAGATTTCAAGTTCTTCTCAGGGGGGAAAATACGAGAGCAATGAAGTGTAATATGTGAGAAATTATTAGTTTTGAAAAGAGATGTAACCTATTCCCATATTCCATGGGTGGCATTTGTTCCTCTTCAACAAATGAACATTATTATGAGCAAATTAGCAGCCAACATGTTTCTAAAAGGCTAGAAATATTAAAACTCCTATTTACTAGTTGTAGTTGTTAGAGTCATCCTGTCAGTTTTACAGGAAAAGGCCTTATGCAAAGCCATATGGCTGCACAACACAAGAGAAACTGGCTAGATGCTTCATGCCAGTAAAGCCAAATTTCAATGGAATTCTTAGACCAAATTTGTCCAGTCTGGGCATGGCATTCTCAGACAATTATGCCACAGCCCCATTCACCATCTGCCAAGTATGTTTTGTCATTTAAGGACAGGGACTTTCATGAAAGAGATAACAAAATGTGTAGAACAAATATGCACAAAGGCTCAGACCACATTGAATATAGTTACTCCTTGTGACACCTCTCTGCCTCTGTCATGTTTTTTTTTGGGGGGGGGGATTCAAGTGGCTTTCTACATTATGTACAAGGTTTGGATCAGAAGCAGGCATATCAGAAGCAGGCACATGGTTGCTGTCTGTTGATTTAAGAGGACAGCATGATAGCAATTTTGGGGTAGCCCAAAACTAGCTGAACATGTTCATGTGTGAAGCTTCACATGCACATGGGCTTCCTTATCCATTCTGAGGAAAGCTCCATGTGTACAGAGGAGAATCTCTATGGCAGTATTGAGCACTGCCCTCCACAAAAGAGCGCTTGTCAGGATTGCTTCTTTATTTAAAATGAAATGCCCTTATCATACCCTTGTCATACTGCAGCCCCCTCTGTGCACCTCAGATTGTCACAAGCATAGGTCGGCTGAACATAGGAGATCTACATTCAGATCTCTGCTCCATCATAGACTCAGTGGGTACGTTTGTGGAAGTTATATTCTTTTAGCCTGGCATAATTTTTCATACATTCCTCAACATAACCGTCCTCTTCACTGTAAAGTTCCCTGTAATCTAGGATTACTCATCACAGTCGCAATAAAGCTGTGTCATATCTTTAGCTGGAGAAAAATGTAATGAACTAAAACAACAACAACAACCCATGAAGCAGCCACCTTGCTGAAGCTAAGCAGGTCTGGGTGTTGTCAGTGCTTGGAGGGGAGACCACCTGAGAATCCCAAGTAGCCGCCTTGAGTTCCATGACGGAAGAAAAGTGGGATATAAACATAATAATAAATAAATAAGTACAGCAGAGAAAAGTTCTATGGGTCAAAGCAGCACCTTTCACATCTCTTGTGAAGCCTTTGCCTTTACCCCTCAGTACAACTGAAACTAAGCATAAGTATGTTTAACAGAACTGGAAGCCTATTCTTGCACTGTTATCATCACCTCTGTTTTGTCTTCTTCTTACCTCCATTTCCTTGCCCTGTGCTGAATTTTAGATTCCAAGGTGGCCAAGCCAGGGACTTTCATTGGTTTGTAACGCACCATGCATATTGGTGGTGCTATACAATTATATTCTTGTTTTATCATAGACTTGGAAGGCACCTTGAAGGTCGTCTAGTCCAGTGCAGGATCTACAATGCAGGATGCAGCTACAGCATCCTGGACAGATGGCTGTCCATCCTCTGCTTAAGTACCTCCAGCAAAGGAGACCTCACCACCTCCTAAAGCTGTCTGCTTGACTGTCAAACAGCTCTCACAATTTATTTATTTATTTCATTTCATTTCTATACTGCCCAATAGCTGAAGCTCTCTGCATGGTTCACAAAAATTAAAACCAAACAGCAGACAATAAAACAATTTAAAATATATAGAACATTAAAACCACAATATAACAATACAACCACAACAGAACCTAGCAGCAGTGCAGGAGTTTAAAATACAGATTTAAAACAGCAAAGCTAAAAGTCTAGAAAACTAAAATGCTAAAATACCTGGGAAAATAAAAAGGTCTTCACCTGGCACCGAAACGAATACAATGTAGGTGCCAGGCAAACCTCACTAGGGAGCTTGTTCCAGAGCTGGGTTGCCATAGCAGAAAAAGCCCTCCTCCTAGTAGCCACCCATCACTTCCTTTGTGGGGCTCATAGAGAAGGGCCGCTGACGATGAGCTTAAGGTCCGGGCAGCCACATATGGGAGGAGGTGATCCTTCAGATAACCTGGCCCCAAGCCGTTAAGGGCTTTAAATGTTAATACCAGCACTTTGAATCGGGCCCGGAAATGGACTGGCAGCCAGTGCAGCTGGAAAAGTACCGGTGTAATATGAGCTCGCTGGCCAGTCCCTGTTAACAATCTTGCTGCCCTATTTTGGACCAGCTGAAGTTTCCGGACCGTTTTCAAAGGACCCCACCTATAATACATTGCAGTAATCCAGACAAGAAGTTATCAGAGCATGGATAACTGTAGCTAGGCTATCTCTGTCCATATATGGGCGTCGTTGGTATACCAGCCTAAGCTGATAAAACGTGCTCCGTGCCACTGAGTTCACCTGTGCCTCAAGTGACAGTTCTGGGTCCAAGAGCACCCCCAAACTATGAATGTGATCCTTTAGGGGGAGTGCAACCCCCTCTAGAACAGGTTGAATATCACCTAGCCAGGCAGATGAACAACCCACTAACAGTACTTCAGTCTTGTCTGGATTGAGTTTCAGTTTATTGGCCCTCATCCAGTCCATTACCGTGCCCAGGCAGTTATTCAGAACAGCCACTGCCTCACCTGGGTTTGATGAGAAAGAGAGGTAGAGCTGGGTGTCATCCACATATTGATGGCACCTCAGCCCACACCTCTGGATAACCTCCCCCAGCAGCTTCATGTAGGTGTTAAACAGTCTAATTACCGCCTCTTTTAAAGCGGCAGGCACCACTCCCTCTCTCAAGGAGGAATTTACAACCTCCTGGACCCAGCCGGACATCCCCTCCTTGTTTGATTTAATAAGCCATGAAGGGCAAGGGTCAAGCACACAAGTGGTAGATAGGACTTGGCCAAGCACCTTGTCTGCATCCTCAGGCCTCAGTAACTGAAACTCATCCAATAAAACTGGACCAGACGGTGCTCTGAACACCTCTACCAATGGAACTGCATTAATCGTGGTGCCCAATTCACGATGAATCTGAGCGACTTTATCTTCAAAGTCCCTTGCAAACTTATCACAGCGTGCCACCGAGGGTTCCACCATCTCTCTCCTGGCCCAGAATGTAACAGGCCACGAACCACTCGGAAAATCTCTGCAAGATGACACTGAGAAGATGCAATGCTGGTAGAAAAGAACTGTCTCTTTGCCACCCTCATCGCCACAGAGTAGGCTCGATAATGAGCACTAACCTGTGTTCAGTCAGACTCAGCACAAGTTTTCCTCCACCTATGTTCTAGCTGGCTCCCCTCTTGCTTCACTGTCCTCAGCTCAGGTGTACACCAAGGAGCTGGCTGGGCTCTGCTCAGAGGGAGAGGGCGCTTGGGCACGATCGTGTCAACCACCCGAGTCATCTCTGCTTCCACAGAGCGACCTGGGCTTCAACAGGAGCACCAGCCATACCAGCAGGAAAATCCCCCAGAGCCCTCTGGAATCCATCGGAATCCATTAGCCTCCAGGGATAGACCATTTTAATAGGCCCCCCACCCTTGCAGAGGGGGAAGGCTGCCAGGAGTCTGCATTAAGATGTTTTGTTTCCCTAAAATCCACTTCCCTGCCATTTCCACCCATTGGTTCCAGTTATGATGTCTTGAGCAAAAGAAAACAAAACCTGTTCCATCTTCTGCTTGACAGCCCTTCAGATATTTGAAGATCACTATCATGTCTCCCCTTAATCTTCTCTTAATCTTGAAAGAGGAGTAGCTCTTTTAACCACTCCTCATAGCATCTTCATCATCCTTGGAATTCTGCCCCAGGTGCCATCTTAAACTTGAAAAATGTCTTAGTACTCTTCTTTGCACATGCAATATTTTGATGGCACATCTCCAACTGTCCTTAGGATGCTACACAAGTGACCAATAGTAGATAAGTCTTCCTCTCTTCACTGAACCCCAACTCATGCCTTCTTTGGTACAGCTGTCTTCCACAAGGGATTTGATTGAACATTAGTATAGCAGTATCTATGGCGGCACCTGCACTGGGAATAAAATCAATATCTCAAGATTTTCCCCTTAACCAGTGGTTGCATTTTAGCATGAAACACTGCCTACTCACAGTGGGGCAAGGAACAGACTATGATGCACTCCTGCATACTGGAACTATTTAAAAGAAGAATAAATGAATACAATACCTGGGAGTTAAAATTATTCTCTCTGGCCCTTCAGTATTCATCATCACAGGATGTAGAAAGCAAAGCAGATCTCAAAGGACTCAAATTAATTTATCCTACATTTAACCCACCCACAGAGCTGGTCTCATCTGTCTTGGGAATACTTCCCACCAAGACTGGGACCACAAAGATGATTTCCAGTTGTTTAAAAATTCTAATTATCTTTTACACATGAAATACATCACCATTATTAATTAACACTACTGTAATAGAAGACACTCTGAAATATTAAACTAAGAAACGAAGGGAAAAAAGGAGGGGGAGAGAGACAACCTCTGTAAAATATCCTCATACTCTTACTAACCAAAGAGCACCAATTATTTATGGATGGATGAGTAAGCAGATGGAAGGGTTCAACAAATCCTATGGATGAAGTTGCACAGTAGTGCAATCCACCGCAGCTATTAATAGACACACACAGTCATGGACTCCACTTTCTCCTTCCTTTATTTCATAGTTGAGAAAAATATAACTACTTTTTCAACAATGATGGAATTATAGTGTTGGGGTCTTGAATGTCATCTAGACATCAGACCATTAGCTCTAAATCCAGCATATACCCTAACACTTTAGCCCTTCATATGCATTATCTGCCACATGGAGGTATTGGCAAAAGACAAAAGAGTAAAAATAAGTAAGCAGTACTTATTGGTTCTGGACAACTTTATCTTGAGAGAATGGGAGTCTTTTGCTACCTATCTATTTTACCAAGATAGCTCTTTGTCCTAAGTCAAAAGCCACCATTTCTTCAGACGAAAATCCTCTCCAAGAATGCGGTCTCATCCAAAGTACCAGACAACTACAATGTTGTGTGTAATACATAACAAATACTGCAGAAATAGCAGCCAGTTTAGCACTATGGAAACAAGCCTTGGGCTCACATAGTCCTTCTCCCCTCTCTTCAACTGGTGCAGCTGTGAGGCATCTGCTTCTTCTTTTAAACTAAGAAGAGTCCCCTATTTATGTCCAAACTCAGGGAATTCTAGCTAGTTCTATGGTTGGTGAACAAGCCAGGATCATAACCAAGCTTTGATCATGGCTTCTTTGAACACACCATAGTTCTAACCAATGGTGCGATGGTAAATTTTGAAGTGCAGGAACTCATCATGACAGCCCCCATAGCCAAGCCTTCAAGAAGAGTCCAAAAATTCAGGTAGCTGTGTTGATTCTTATCAACAAACCATTCCTAGCCATTTTTTTCTCAACCAGGTAGGGATGTTAGAGAATTCTGCCACGGATCTCGGTGAGGCCGAATGCCAGTGCATTCGGCCCCCCGAAATCCAAGGTGGAACGAAGCCCCCTCGCCCCCCCGCCCCACAAAATGGGCCCGGAACGCAGCACCTACCTGCTGCCATCTGCGCTGACTTGCGAATGGCGGCTGTGTCTGCGGCTGCCATTTACTTCTTCCATGTAGCCGTGACAGGCTACGTAAATACTTACATAGTCTATCACGGCTAGCACAGGGACGCCATTTGCGGCAAAACGAAGGGAAATGCAAATGGCGGCGGCTACGGCAGCTGCCATTTGCGTTCCCTTTTTTTTGCCGTTTTAGCCTACGTAAATATTTACGTAGGCTAAAACGGCAAGAAAAAGGGAACACAAATGGTGGCAGCCATAGCTGCTGCCATTTGCGTTCGCTGTTTTTGGGGGGGATTTTTTGCCGTGATAGGCTACGTAAATATTTACGTAGCCTATCACGGCAAAATACAGGGACGCAAATGGCGGCGGCTATGGCAGCCGCCATTTGCGTCCCTGCAGGCTGCCCAGAGGCCGGATGTCCGGCTGTGGGTGGCCCCGGCTGGTGGCTCCATGGAATCTCCGCAGAGTGGAGCCGGCCAGAGAGAATTTCGGGGGGAGGGATGGAGCGCCTCCTCCCCACCGCGAATGTCACCCTTCGAAAAGTTAAGTGACTTTCGTACATCCCTACAACCAGGAGCAGGTCTTTCCTGAAGCTAATGGGTCTTAATTCCCCATTCAAGACAAAAGCCCCATCTACACTAGGGATGGACGAAAGGGACTTATCTGGTCCCGCAGCTTGCTTCGCGGTGGGGGGGAGGCGCTTCAGTTCTCCCCCTAAAGTTCAGGCGAGGGGGGGGAGGCGCCCCTCCTCGCCTGGCCAAAATTCAGGCCGGGCGGGAGGCGCCCCATCCCTCGCCGCCGAAATTCAGGCCGGGGAGGAGCGCCCCGTCTCCCCGGCCGCGAAAAAAAAAGTAAAGTAAAAAACAACAACACACACCCGTGATAGCCTACATAAAAATTTACGTAGCCTATCACGGCTAGATTTCCAAAGTCAGCCGTGATAGGCTACGTAAATTGTCACGTAGCCTATCACGGGTGACTTTGAAAAAAAAAAGAAAGCACGCCATTTGCTTTCCTTAGTTTGGTACGTCTAGTCTACGTAAAGAGTTACGTAGACTACAGCGAAAATAAGGGCAACGCAAATAGCGTTCCCTTATTTTCGCCGTAGTCTATGTAACTCTTTGCGTTGCCCTTATTTTCGCTGTAGTCTACGTAACTCTTTACGTAGACTAGACGTGTCAAACTAAGGAAAGCAAATGGCGGCGCCCCATGGGTGCCACCATTTGCGTACGCGCTTTTTTCCCCCCCCAAAGTCACCCGTGATAGGCTACGTGACGATTTACATAGCCTATCATGGCTGACTTTGGAAATCTAGCCGTGATAGGCTACGTAAATCGTTACGTAGCTTATCATGGGTGTGTGTTGGTTTTTTTTACTTTACTTTTTTTTTTTGCAATGGCGCCAGCGACAGCCAGTCGAGAGACCGGCCGCTGCCCCCGCCGAAACGCCGCCAGGACCCGCCACCGAGAGGGACATTCGGCCAGGGTAAGTCCCATCCTGGGGGGGGCGGGGCGCCGGCGGAGAATTTCCCCACCTATTTCGGGGGGCCGAAGGCGTTAGCGTTCGGCCTCCCAGAGATTCGTGGAGAAATTCTCCGCCATCCCTACACCCGGCTTTTACCCTGGTGCGAGTCGAAGTCCCTCAGCACAGATGATGCACTCGCCACTTCGTGGTTTCCTCCCAGAAACTGGATTTCCAAGGTGGCATTTTGCTGCAATTTTTTGGGTTTGCTGCGGGTTTCCCTGTGGTTGCAGGCCATCTGTCCCTTCCCCGAACTGACTTCGCATTTTGTGGTGGGCATGTTGTAGGCATGTGTAGAGCTTGCGTTGCTCTGTGATGCCCCTTTACTCCCCCCCATCTTCTCAGCTGCGCAGTTACAGAGGCACAGAGAGGCATCTTCAGTTATTTAATCACACTTTCACACATTTTTGCAGCTTCGTATCTTCGCAACAGTTGCTTTCGGGCTCAGTGCCCAAGGGCTGGGGGTGACTTGGGGAAGGATATCTTTGCTCCAGCCACCATTTTGAAGCGATGTGTAAGCACGTGCCGCTCACACTTGTGAGTGAGAACCATCGCGAGAGTCTCGGGCTGGGGAACTGACAAACAGATGGCGTGGGAATGAAGGAGCGCAATTTTTAACTGATAAGGGAGGGAAAGACACAACAGAATCCCTAAAATACAAAACAGCCAATGAAGTGTTGCACCCCCATGCTCACGGGACTGCATATTTAAGCATAACAGCAAAAAAAGGGCACTCCGAGTCTGTTAGGGAAGGCCGCAGTAAATCGAGAGTGTATTGCAGGGGATGCTAGTTCAAAGACACATTGCTGCGCAGTTGTGATGGGGTAGGGGTGAAAGTGGTGCCATGTAGACATGGAGCAGAAGTTACCCCCAAACACTTTGCATTGTAACAGGGAACAATGCTACTGTGAGGATTGCAGCTAAGTTCAGAGGGAACAGAGACGTTTTGGAGGGTTGCAGATGATGTCAGCATCCCTGCTAATAAAAAAGTCCCTGTGAGCTCTGGCTCCATTATACAACTGGTTCAAATTAACTAAAGTTTGTCCCAGGTTTGGATATAATGGGGAACTCTGGTTAATCAAAAGCTGAAGTGAAAGATCCCAATGTCCTGTTTGAGGCTGCACTGGGCAGGGGGGGAGGAGAAGAACATATGAGCCTGAGACTCATCCAGGCCTTTTCCCACACCCCTCAACTATGTGCAAAATGGGCCAATATCTGATCATTTGCTTTTGAAAACATGAGTAAATCAGCACAGCATCTTTTATGACTATCTCTGTCTTGAATGCAGCTAAAGATAGGTTGTGTTTCAGGGCATGACAAAAAACAACAACAGCACCTCAACACAGTAACTACACAGTAGTACTTTCTAGCCCCACATATACATTTACTGTATATGTGGAACAGATGTATTTTGATCATGATGGCAGGGCCTGCCCTGTGTGCACACATCTCCAGTGTGTTGGTTGGAACATGGGCATAGTGGCAAATGCAAGTAGGTGGAAATTACCTAAGTGATACACCAGGAAAAAAATGGGGAATCATATGATTTCTGCCTATACGTAAGTGCAATAAGGACTAGGGATGTCAGAGAATTTCGCCACGAATCTCAGGGAGGCCGAATGCCAGCGCATTCGGCCCCCTGAAATCGGTGGTGAAACGGTCTGCCCCCCCCCAGGGCGGGACTTACCTTGGGCGAATCTCCCTGGTGGCGGTGGCTCCAGTGGCGGTTTGGCAATGCCACCGCCGCCATTTCCAAGTTATAAAAAAACACAAACGTGATAGGCTACGTAAAGATTTACGTAGCCTATCATGGCTAGATTTTTAAAAACATCGCCCTGTGGGATGACCTCTGCCGGGAGAGGGACAGGGGGAATGCGACCCTGTTGATTCTCCTGGACCTCTCAGCGGCTTTCGATACCATTGACCATGGTATCCTTCTGGATAGGTTGTCTGGGTTGGGAGTTGGAGGCACTGCACTACAGTGGTTCTGCTCCTACTTGGATGGCCGATTCCAGAAGGTGGTGCTGGGGGATTATTGCTCTGTGCCATGGCAATTGTGCCATGGGGTTCCACAGGGCTCTATTTTATCCCCCATGCTGTTTAACATCTACATGAAACCGCTGGGGGAGGTTATCCGGAGGTGTGGGCTGAGGTGCCATCAATATGCGGATGACATCCAGCTCTACCTCTCTTTTTCATCAAAACCAGGTGAGGCAGTGGCTGTTCTGAACCAGTGCCTGGGCACGGTAATGGACTGGATGAGGGCTAATAAACTGAAACTCAATCCAGACAAGACGGAGGTACTGTTAGTGGGTGGTTCGTCTGCCCGGCTAGGTGATATTCAACCTGTTCTGGAGGGGGTTGCACTCCCCCTAAAGGATCAAGTTCGTAGTTTGGGGGTGCTCTTGGATCCAGAACTGTCACTTGCAGCACAGGTGAACTCAGTGGCACGGAGCACTTTTTATCAGCTTAGGCTGGTATACCAACTATGCCCTTATCTGGACAGAGATAGCCTAGCTACAGTTATCCATGCTCTGATAACTTCTCGTCTGGATTACTGCAATGCGTTATACGTGGGGCTGCCTTTGAAAACGGTCCGGAAACTTCAGCTGGTCCAAAATAGGGCAGCAAGGTTGTTAACAGGGACTGGCCTGCGAGCTCATATTACGCCAGTACTTTTCCAGCTGTACTGGCTGCCAGTCCATTTCCGGGCCCGATTCAAAGTGCTGGTGTTAACATTCAAAGCCCTTAACGGCTTGGGGCCAGGTTACCTGAAGGATCGCCTCCTCCCATATGTGCCTGCCCGGACCTTAAGATCATCATCAGCGGCCCTTCTCCGTGAGCCCCTGCCAAAGGAAGTGAGGCGGGTGGCTACTAGGAGGAGGGATTTTTCTGTTGTGGCACCCCGGCTCTGGAATGAGCTCCCTAGTGAGGTTCGCCTGGCGCCTACATTGTACTCCTTTCGGCGCCAGATGAAGACCTTTTTATTTTCCCAGGCATTTTAGCTTTCTAAATTTTTATCTTTGCTGTTTTAAATCTGTATTTTAAACTCCTGTACTGCTGCTAGGTTTTATTGTGGTTGTATTGTTATATTGTGGTTTTAATGTTCTATATATTTTAAATTGTTTTATTGTGTGTTGTTTGGTTTTAATGTTTGTGAACCGCCCAGAGAGCTTCGGCTATTGGGCGGTATAGAAATGAAATAAATAATAATAATAATAAAATACCGTGATAGGCTACGTAAATGTTTATGTAGCCTATCACGGCTGAGTGAAAAACAACAACAACAACAACCGCGCGTACGCAAATGGCGGCACCCATGGGCCATGCGTTCCTTATTTTGGCACGTCTAGTCTACGTAAACATTTACGTAGACTATGGTGAAAATAAGGGGAACGCAAATAGCGTAGCGCATGGTTGTTGTTGTTTTTTTTCACTCAGCCGTGATAGGCTACGTAAACATTTACGTAGCCTATCACGGCTGACTGCAGGGACGCAAACGGCAGCGGCTATGGCCGCCGCCATTTGCAGTCCCGGCAGGACAGGATTCGCGGCGGGAGGGATGGGGCGCCTCCCCCCCGGCCAGAATTTTGGGGGGGAGGGATGGGACGCCTCCCCCCCAGCCAGAATTTTGGGGGGAGGGACGGAGCGCCTCCCCCCCACGAATCAAATTTCATCACAGGTAAGTGACTTTCATACATCCCTAAAAGTACTATCCCCTCCATGCATGGAGAAGAATATATACACAGGGTTGTTGTATTTAGGTCATTATGAAGTAATTTCTTTTAGATTAGATACAGATATTAAAGCAATCAAATTCCAGTTTTACTCCTTTAGCAGAGCAATAGTGTCATAAAATCTGTAATATTTTAAAACAGAAAAATGTAATGTAACTCAAATACAGAATCACGTTACCACTACAAATTGTATAGCACAAAAACAAAAAAGCTTTAAAATCACTTTCCTCTGTGGATCTACATTTGGTTTTTTCCCCCCTTTGGAAAAAATCTATCAACCAAGTGAGGGAAGAATGAAGATTATTTTAACAAACCTCTATTGTGATCATTTTATTTCACAGGAGAACTGATTCTATGTGAAACCATTTATGCCCCACTGAATTTTCCTTTTCTTTCCTTTCATTTTTGGACATAATGGCACTTTTTCTTTTTTTTTTTGCATTAATAGGTTGCCATTCTTTCTTGGTTTTTGAAACAGAGTGGCACTTTTTTATGGCTGAAACCTACTCTTTTCTAAGTTATACGCTTTTCTGAAAAGACCTATACCAAAATAGACATACTTTTTAATAGGGCACTTGGCATTAATGGCCATTGCTCTCTCTTATAACATCAAGTATATACACTTCCAATCTGATGAACAAGCCATGTTCTTGCTATTTCAAGTATAACACTTTATTACTGAATTTGCTTCCATTTGCTCTTAGTCACACAATCCACATAAGAGCAGCACACTACATGAAACTATGATTTTGGCTTCTGTTGCTCTAAAGAGCCTGTGGCCATCCAGATGTTGTTGGACTCCCAACTCCTATCAGACCTAGCCAGCATTGCCAATGGTCAGGGATGGTGGGACTTGTAGTCCAACAACATAAGAAGGGATGCAAGTTCTTCACCTCCATTCTAAGGAAACATGGCTACAATGTGCTCAATAGTTACAAGAACATAAGAACTTAAGTGATAAGTAGTATTCCAAAGAGATAGTGGCAATATAGGAAAAACTGGGTTGGATCTAACCACCAGTGCACCCACAGACATCTTTCTTGGCACTTTACCAAGGCATTTTACCTCTCCAACATTATTTTTAATTAACATATTTTCTTACCCCCAGCTGGGATTGCTATGAAATAGGTTTCTGTTAGTGCTGAAAACTGTGGGTTCAAAGGAGTTCTTTAGTGTGTTTGGGTCCTTTCCTCACTAATACCTTGTACTCACCATTTGGGGCAGGTTACTTGTCCTTTGCCACGCCTCCCATGGCAGCCATTTTGTAGTTGTGCCCAGGATAGTTCCTCTAGTTGCCAAATGTGCCCATGGCCCCAAAAGGTTTGCCCACCTCTGATATAAGTCATTGAAATCAACGGGATATAAGTTAGTCACAGCTTCATTTCAATGGCTTTGCTCTAAGTATGACTAAGTCTGGATCTAACCCATTGTGAAGAAAATATCAGCTAGCCTAATCACAGTAGCTGATGCTTGTTGCCCTGTACAATGCTCTTTAGGGGAACTACAAAGCGACTATTCATAAATTGGATCCCATCTTTTAGGACTTTTTGAAAAGTCACAGTTTATGCACGTTTTAACTCACGCTTAATCATATCCAATTCCTTCTTTGTCATAATTTTGTTCCCTCCTCCTCTCCCCTCCATTTTACCCTCCCCAACCCCATTTTGATGCATGTCATACATGATGGATGTTCTATTCAGACCCTGAGAGACTAATTCACAGGAGTTTTTTTTCCTTGACAAATTTTGAGGGAACCAAAAAGAGTTAAAATAATATGCAAAAGTTCTTAGAGGTGTGAAAACTGGGTTCAGATGATCACGACGGGAAAAGAAGCTTCTCCGTCTGCCCCCGCACGAGCTGCACGTGCAACTGCCATTTGCATAATTCCCTGCAATGCAGCGTGGATTGGCGTGTCATCCTAACCCAATGTGCGGCATGGTGGGGGTAGCTTCGTACTCACCCTACAACCCACGGCTTGCAGTAGGGGTTGTAGGGTGAGTACGATGCCACCCCCAAATGTGCAATGCATCTTGGAGGGATTATGCACACGGGGGTGGAGAAAGAAGCACAATGGCTTCTTTCCCCATGGTGATCGTCCAAACACCCCCTGTGTGTGTGTTTGGGATCGCTTATCTTAGTAACATGCAACATTCAAGGTGCCAATGGAATTGCCTGTGAATAGCTCCTTTTAGGAAACATGGCCATCCAGGCTTGAAAACTGTACAAAGGTTTTGGTAACTTTCCTACAATTCTATAACTTAGGGTGCAATCCTATGCATGTTTATACAGAAAAAAGTTCCACAATTCCCAGCATCCTTCCAGCCAGCAATGCTGGCTGGGGCATGCTGGGAATTGTAGGACTTTTTCTGTCTAAGCATACGTAGGCTTGCACCCTTATTCGGCAACATTTTGTTTATTGTCTATCAAAAATGAAGGAGCAGTTAGGCTACCCTCTTGCTGGCACAAAGAAAGTAGCAGTTGCCTCAGGCAGGATTATAAACAACAGGCATGAGGTCTCAAAAGCATCAAGATGCCATTGTGACCCTATGTATTACTTTACTCAGCCCCTTAGGGTTCACAGGAAGTGGAGGGATACTAATGAAACGGTACCCCTACAATCCAAGAAGACAATTAGCAAAAAAAAATTGATTAGATATAAAGAAGTATATATCTTAATGAAGTATAGGTCTTAAAACTCATCATTCTTGTCTCCATAAAGCCTACCTCATCAATTATTTTTTTTATTTCCTACAATGCAAAAGTCCTGAAATATTAGCTTGCTACATGACATGTGTATGTGCTCTTTATTGTACAAAAATAAAAACAAAACACTATTTTCCTTTTGTGATACTAATTAAATTCAATGCAGTCTTGACTCTTTGAGAATAATCTGCATTTTCTTATACACCTAATTACTTGTTCTGATATCTTGCGATTTTATTAGCATCAAGTTTCAAATAAAAATGAAAAATATTTCCCCACGTATTACCTATACATTTTGCTCAAGCAACTTTAACTTCAGGTGGTAAAGGAAAAAAAAAGAAAAAGACTTTTAATCAGAGAGTTTCCCCATATTTTGAGGCTATTTGAGGGGAATTTAGTGTTGACCCTAAAACCAAGGGTGGTAGCCAAGATGGTTGATCCCAGCTGCTTAACATCATAATCTTGCCCTTGGAGCCTCACTGTTTAACCAATTTTGATGATATTTGGAAGACAAGTTAATTTTAGGCCTAACATTTGTCCCAACAGTTTTTAAAAGCTTAAGTTGAAAAACTACAAAATGGTGACCAACTGAAATTTATTTTGGGCAGAAATGCAAAATCTGTACAAAATATGTCATGAAACTGAAGTAGTTAGTCATAGAACATTAAGAGACATATAATTTGGTATATAGACCAGCCTTCTGTGACACTATAATAGTGAGAAAATGGAAATTTAAATATCCAAAATGGCTACCAAACCCAGGTTTTTTGCTCTGCTCTCCCTAAATAGTCAGTCAAACATTTTGACTAATAGCCATTACAACCAACATAACCTAAAATAACATATAATACCAGACACAAAACATGAGTGAAGTTAACATTTTGCCTGCACACTCAGTTGCAATGATATTTGACTGCACAAATATGTTTTGCTGCCTTGGCAAATAAAGTTGCTTTAACATAAGGATCAGTAACTAGTAAATCTCCACATAAATACTTTTATCCTGCAAAGATGTGAAATCTGCTCCAAGAACTGTTTCCTAGCATTTTGATATATAGGGCAATGCAATAACTAAAGTGAGATATGCTCTACCGCAGTCTGCAGATACAGAGCCATACGTTTCTTAAAACCTGCCTATATCGTCCATCCAGGGATGCTGTCAGAACAGTTTGAAAAAGTAATTCTGTAAGTGCAATTCTCAATGAAGCAAGAGTGAGCATTTGTAGATATTGGGTTCTTTCATGGTCCATTTTAAACAAACAGTATCATTAAGGAAAAAAAATGAGAATCTGATAAGCTCTGAATTCTGATTATTGTCCAGCCCATATATCCAATCTCTAAACTTATTTTCACCAGCAAGAATAGTGAAAATAGTAGGTAGTAGATAATATTAGTTATTGGTGAATTAAATGTACTAAGGGAACAATCCTACGGCTGCTAGACACTGTCTAGAGGGCCATAGGATATGCTCTTTTCTGGGAACCGACCTCGGATCCCGCACGCTGAGGTTGGTTCCTGGAAAGCTGACTTCCCCCTTGTCTGTGCTGCCTCTTACCCTTGGGTCCTCGGGACACGACCGTTGTTTTAGCGCCAAGCGAGCAGAGCGCCTCCTCTTGGCGCCCTCCATCTGGCGCCACTCCTTGCATCTGCGCAGAGCGTCCAGCAAGGCCCTATCCCCCGCTCTCTCGCTGCCAGGGTCACCATCTCTCTCAGGAATGCAGGCAGGAGGAATCTCTCCCTGCTGCTGTGCCTGTGAGAGATGAGTGAGCTCCTCTCCCACAGGTTGTTGCTCTTCCTCTGAATCAGAACTGCTCTGGGGCTCTATGGGCTCAGTTTCCACCCTGACACTAGTGAAAAATAGCAGGGCAGGAGAGGTGCGGAGGAAACAATCCCCCCGTGCCTCTCCTGCCTTGCTTTGGATAGGCGGTCGCCTCTGAGGTTGGAGGCGGCCGCCTATCTAGTTAGGATTGCGCCTTAAATAAATAAATAGATTTTTAGAGACTAACAGCTCTCAGTATGACTTAGTCCAGCTTCCTTCTTCATTTGTTCTCTCAAGTTTGGAGAGGCAATCTTCAGGCATACCCCAAATCTTTTTATAATACAAAAGGGCTGCCCTCTGAGATACAGGTTCTACTGACAACAAACCTGTCTCTACCCTAAGGAATGGAGCTAGGGTCCCCGGGGGTACTACTAATATATCTCTCAGGGACTTGTTTTGAGCAACCTTCAGTTCTTTCAAGTTGTTATGCCTTGACCCCCAAATCTCAATACCATATTGGATCTGAGCAACCACTTTTCCAAGAAACACTTTCAGTGCTGGCACCACCACTTCCTTTCCCTAGTGTAATTAAAAATTCAGAATAGTCTGAATTTCCTTCTGTGCTGTTGTTTTGATGTTCTGAAGTTGAGTCTTCCAAGAACTCATCTCGTTTAGGTATATATGCAAATACTGAAGGACGAGATCTTATTCCCACATATCCTCCAGTTATACTTGATGGTGGGAGGTCCGCAGAAAACTGTAAGTCAAGTCACAGAATAAGAAGAATACCATGGCTCTGAAAAGTGTAGTTTAGCTGTTAACACCACCACACCCTATTCCCTACATTAAAAAAATAAATAAATCCAAATACAAAAACAGGGAGATAAAACACCAACTAATGGAAGATGTTAATTTGTGAAATTCATAGTTAACCTATTTGCTACACCACAGGGATCTGTCCAATCATCCTGTTTTATTGCAGTGTTCAATTGTATTTGTGCTGTTTGAGTAGTAAAAGGGCAAAACAAAAAAAACAAAAGCTCAAAGAATGCTTTGTCTGCACTGCAACTAGCTCCAGGCCAAGCCCTTTGTTATTTCTGTGGTATGCTCAAATGAGCAATGGACAGGCTATTGCTGCATTCTGCCAGCATTTCCCTAGGCTAGTCTAATAATTAAAAATAAATCCTATACACCATGACATCATTTACACAATATTAGTCACTGCAAATGCTTCAGATGCTGCCTACCCTGTCTTTCATATTCATCTGATATTTAATTGGTGCCTTGTGTCTTGGAGGTCCAGCTCCTCCAATTTGGAAATGGAGCAGTTATCCCATTTAGGCTGAAAGACAGGTGGGGCATAGTTATATCAGCTTTTTGATTTCATGTTACTGATTGGACAGGAGCCTTCATGATTCTTTACCATTTCCTGTGCTGTTATACCAGGCTGGCTCTCTTTCTGCAAAACAGAGAATTTAGGGAAAGCTCGCTCCATTGCTACTGAACTGCTCCAAGGCCTTTAAGTGGTTGGAATGCTTAAGGATTAGCATGGGATTGCTCCTTTTTACAGACATTGAATAGCTGCCTTTCCCCTCTATTTTTGAGACCCCCGTGGCTTTAAATAAAAAAATATTGTTTCCAAAACATCAAGAAGTGCATAGATAAACGACCTTTTAATGCTGTATTCCCACCACCACACAAAGCCATTCTTTCCTAACCTGTCTTCCAGGACAGCAATCTGGATAAATGCTACATGAGCAAAAACACAGACAAACAGAACCATAAGGGCTCACACTACAGCAACAAGAAGCCACTGGTATTGTCAAAATGCTTATTCAAACAATAAGTGCCCCATGGCATTTCAAGCTGAGTTCTTCATCAGGGCCAACATCTGTAAAACGTTATAACTCAATGTCAGTTCAATTACCATAACATCCATTATATTCATTTATACAAAGCATATAAATGTCAACAAGAAAATTGATGCCCACAAAGTATAAAATATAGATAAAGGAGAAACATCACTCATAATGCCAAGAAACAGTGTGTTTTCAGACCATGCCATAAAAAAACATTGAAAATAGGCTTTAAGGAGTCTATGTCAAATAATCTGGCTCAAGATCACATATGTGAACTGCAAAAGATGTGTATAGTACTGCCAGACATGCGAAAAAAAATTAAAAATTACAACAGGATAACATTTCAATGTTAATAAATAGATTATTTACATCAGTACGACAAGGCTGTATATTGTCACCCTGCTTATTTAACTTATATGCAGAGTACATCATGAGAAACGCCGGGTTGGATGAATCACAGGTCGGAATTAAGATTGTCTTAATTATCAACAATAATGAGAATTATCAACAACCTCAGATATGCAGACGATACCACCCTAATGGCAGAAAGCGAAGAGGATCTAAAGAGCCTCTTGCTGAGGGTGAAAGAGGAGAGTGCAAAAGCTGGTTTGAAAAACTCAACATTAAAAAAACGAAGATCATGGCATCTGGCCCCATCACTTCCTGGCATATAGAAGGAGAAGAAATGGAAGCAGTGACAGATTTTATTTTCTTGGGCTCCAAGATCACCGCAGACGGTGACTTTAGCCATGAAATTAAAAGACGCTTGCTCCTTGGGAGGAAAGCTATGGCAAACCTAGACAGCATAGTAAGAAGCAGAGACATCACCTTGCCGACAATGGTTCGTATAATCAAAGCTATGGTTTTCCCAGTAGCAACGTATGGCTGTGAGAGCTGGACTATAAGGAAGGCTGAATGCCGAAGAACTGATGCCTTCGAACTGTTGTGCTGGAGAAGACTCTTACGAGTCCCCTGGACTGCAAGGAGGTCAAATCAGTCCATCCTAAAGGAAATCAACCCTGAGTGCTCATTGGAAGGACAGATACTGAAGCTGAAGCTCAAATATTTTGGCCACCTAATGTGAAGAGAAAACTCCCTGGACAAGACCCTGATGCTGGGGAAGATTGAAGGCAAAGGAGAAGGGGACAGCAGAGGATGAGATGGCTGGATAGCACCACCGATGCAATGACTATGAACTTGAGCACACTCTGGGAGAGAGCGGAGGACAGGAAGGTCTGGCGTGCTATGGTCCATGGGGTCACGAAGAGTCGGACACGACTTAATGACTGAACAACAACAAGTTTTCACTGTTTGTAGCCCATTAAGCTGATACAATGATCTATCCATTTTAAAATATACCAAACTAATTTTTTAATACTGTGTCTAACAAGATAGAGAGTTAATGTAAAACAACCATAATGCCTGTTGTCTGTCTTTGAACTTCATTGTGATGTATCAATAGGCCTCTAAGTGCTCATTAAAACTCTACTTTCTAATATATCTTAAATTGCCTGGAACCATGGAGGGTGGTGAACAATATTCATCACTATCACACAAGTCTCTATATCGATTTGCTAACATTCTTTGCCTGCAGTCAGGTTTAATTCCAATTGCTCTATATAGAAACCTCAGTCTATATGGAGCAGGCAATATTCCTTGTGTGGCTAACTTTGAAGAGTGGGTAAAAGATCTGCATATGCTTTCACAAGGCTTCAATTTTCTGATAAAACAAAAATGCAGTCAAATGCCAAAGCTGCATCTCATGCTTCTCTCTGATGTTTTCAATTGCAGCTGTTTGCTGCCCTCTATGGGCATGTTTAAAAACAGCTAATTATTGAAATAAAATGTGTCCAATTCCTGAAGTTTGAACATACACAGAACCCAAGCACATTTTTCTGGACCCAGGTACAAACCTGTAACATGGCTACCCTCCCACACACATACCACAATCCCATCCCATCCATACAATTTCATAAGTCATGAAAGAAAACGTAAATGTATTGTTTTAATTCTCAAATTACATTTTCTATATTTCCTCTACCCTTCAGTTATTTTTTATTTAACGTAGCATCCAGCCTGACAAAAGGTCCTACAAAGTTTTCTGGCTATTTTATAACTTTTTGATTGGTCCTAATAAAGTTATCAATTTTGTTTCTGTTTTTGTTTTATTACAATGGGCGATCCAGAGCCAGATTACAGAAACCTTGTGTGTTTTGAAAAAGTGGAGGACGGATTGGTGTCCTTTAGCTCCAGAATCTTTAGCTAACTTCTTATTTCATTTCTGTTGCTTAAGCTTTCTCTTTCTCTACATTCAGGATCTGGGTCTTTTGTATGCCTATCTTGAGTATAAACTATGGAATTCCTGATACTGATTGTTGGCTTGCTCAATGCACCAATGCAAATAATTTTCAAATTTACATTCTGATGTGAGCTACTTATTTGCCAAATTGTTGAGATTGTTCAGTTTCAAGCTACCTCCTTGATCCAAATATGACCGATGAAATCAAAAGTCATAAATGACCTTGGTATAAATGAGCATTGGTCCAGAAAGTTATGATGCTCCCTTTGGCAGCAGAGCTTTTAAAAACAATTAACTACTTCCTGCACTTGTCACTTACTGCTTCCCTGTCTTTGCTTTAGCTTCTGAGCAGCTAATGCAAAAACAAACTGTTAGAAATTATAAAGGATATGTATGTACTGAGCAACACCTGGTAAGGTAAAGCTATTTCTTCCTGTAACCTGCTTATCCTTAAAGAAGGAAAGTTTGTTTTTGTCTTTCCTGAGGGTTACTTTGCAGTTCCACCTAATCACTGTTATACTGCTAGATCTGGTCTTCCTGTTGTCTGGTTCCCGTTCCACCAACATTTGTTTACTGATGGTTTACAGAGTGCAGCTATTTTTAATCCTTTGGACGAGCATCCTTTGCAAATGCAGTGTCACTCATACTCCCTTGACCCAATGCACTGTGAATGTCACATGGTCACTACTTTTCAGCAGAGAGAAAAAGCAGAGAGGAACGTGGAAAGTACAGAAGTGATGGCCATCTTTAGTCTGATATTAATTTTTGAAGTAAGCTACTGCTGCTGGAAATGGCAGGCTAAATTACACTTTGTATCCTGATCTTGTTACACAAAATGCATTCACAAACTTACATAGTGCCAGTTCACACATCATGATAGCCCACAGTTTTTTTTTGGTTGTTTTTTAAATTATGGGTTGTTGTGAACACGGTAGTGTGCCAGTGCATACTGCACAATTGTTCCCACTGTATGCAGGAGTGGCTAAACAAGCCATGCACCTTTCATCCATAGTTTGGTTAGCGTTATACGTGAACCAGGTACTCTGGATTGTCTTTACCCTGACAAGTCACAGAAATAACCCACAGTTTGTTCTTGGGTTATTTCTCTGGCTTATTGGACCGGAGATAAGCCAGAGTTCCTGGTTTGCATGTAATGATGGAAAGCCACTGATGGGGCTCATGTATGATAACCCAGAATTACTGTGACCTGCAAAAGAAGCCACAGTGTTCTGAAATCCACAGCAAGTGGAAAAATCGTTATTGTTCCAAGAATGATAAATGGCCATGCAAGCTACTTTGGACAGAACAATACGGGCTATATATAGGAAAAGGCTTTCTGTCCATGTGGTCTTTAATTTCCTTCTCTCAACTGCTATGAATAGAGTTTATTTAATACTTAACCTCTGACAACAGAAATACTTCATGCATGTGTGAATTAGCCCTAAAATATGAGTGTAGGTTTCATTTAAATATTTACATATTTGCTCAATTCTGTATTTTAAAAACAACAAAACTATTATCTCCTTTAGGTTTTGTTTATGTGTATGCATGTGATTTAGCTGACCGTTTTTACACTCTCCAAAATGGCAAATTATTACAGTCCATTTTCCCTCAAAAACACAAGCTTTGACGTCATTTAGCAAGACAACATAGAGCTTGTTATATGACCATTAGGAAATTATATATATATATATATATACACACACACACACACACACACACACACTTGTAGCATTCCAGTGGGAATCAGAAAAAGCATTATGAATTGAAAATATAATATGTAAGGATTTCTCTTCCTATTAATTTCAAGCTTTTCAAACAAGAATGTAGAAGGCTAATTGGATTTTGCACATTACTTACTGTAATTAACATCACAGGTGAAAGAAATACCCAGGTACTTCTGAAAATACTTCTGAAAATAGTTGGACTACATATTTTTATGCTTCACAGCCACGTATGCCTGATCACTGAGTTAATCAGCAGGGAACTAGTTTTGTAATACTTGCCAGCTGGAGTATTTTGTTTGTATTCCTGATAGTGTACATCTAGGACACAGCTCTGAAACAGAATATGCTAAAACTGCTGAGGCATTAATATTAAGTTTTATTAATGATTAAAGATGAACCAAATCATCCTGTGCAACTAGACATCAAAATATATGCCTATGCTGGCCCAATGAATTCTAGAACTGTTATTTAATATATTTATGAGTATTTATAATCTGCTTACATCTACAGATTTCAAAGCGGTGTACACAAATTATAAAAACACAAAAATATTAACCCAATATATTGAATATACTGTATCCACATATCTGTAATACTAACCTTAGATGGTAAGCTAAAATACAGTGGGAAGGTTTGAATAAACAGATGTGTCTTCAGCATGCACCTAAAAATAAGGATTATCACCGCACGCCTAATCTCAGGGGGAAGATTATTCCATATACTGGGCACCACCAGGCTAAATGGTGTAACTGTTAGATCAGGCTACTAGAAACTGATAACAAAAGGAAATAGCCAGGACAATTTTATTTAATACATCACCCATTCATAGAACTGTATGAAGCATAATAATATTTGCAGTTAACACCTTTAAAAAATACCTCTCTTTCGCTCTATTTCTTTTCTGCTGTTGGGGATAGACGGATGTGTTATATTAGGAAGGAATTATGGGCAGTACCCTCTGCTGGCAGTTTGCCAGCACCGATCACATCACAGTAGGGGGACATCTACTAGCACAACAGGAAGCTAGCGTTTCATAGCACAATGCGGGAAACTAGCTCAAACTAACACTTCCAAAACAGGACAAATCAGCAGAGTTCCCTTCCGAGAGCTCCGCCGACTTACCCATTCTGGAAGTGCTAGTTTGGGCTAGTTTCCATTTGCACTATCAAGCTCTAGCTTTCTGCTGAGCTATTGTTTTTTATTTATTTGATTTATATCCGCCTTTCTACCAAAAAATGGCACGCAAGGTGGCTAGCAGTCACTCCTGCTAGTGCACGGGCAGCACTGCATACTGCACTATAACTGCCATAATTCTACTACTGCCCTAATCCTACTATTATATGTTTATTAAGTTTAAATGAAAAGGTGCAAATATATCTACTGTTTCCCCAGGCAAGGAATGCAAGAGCACACCTGGAGTTTCAAAGAGGGCAGGGCTTCCACATTCACTTCAGACACTAAAGAACGCTTGCATGGAGTTTGCCTGCACTGCCTTCTCCCACCACCACATGGAAAAGGTATCATCGCACATAGAATAAATGTGTTATTGTTTATAATCTGACTTATAGGGTAAATACTGGCACAAGGGGGTATTGCCTACATGCCCCCCAACACCAGCCTCCAATGTGCTGTAGAGGCTACAGAGTGTAATTAGATTAACAAGTTAAATTTGACTTGATTTACCAGTCCGCCGAAGAATCGATGCTTTCGAACTGTGGTGCTGGAGAAGACTCTTACGAGTCCCCTGGACTGCAAGGAGGTCAAATCAGTCCATCCTAAAGGAAATCAACCCTGACTGCTCATTGGAAGGACAGATACTGAAGCTGAAGCTCAAATATTTTGGCCACCTAATGCAAAGAGAAAACTCTCTGGAAAAGACCCTGATGCTGGGAAAGACTGAAGGCAAAAGGAGAAGGGGACGGCAGAGGATGAGATGGCTAGATAGCATCACCGATGCAATGAATATGAACTTGAGCACACTCCGGGAGAGAGTGGAGGACAGGAAGGCCTGGCGTGCTATGGTCCATGGGGTCATGAAGAGTCGGACACGACTGAACGACTGAACAACAACAACCATACCACCGGCAAAAGGCAGACTACTTTGTTCCCACCAGAGGGCGCAGGGGGAATTCTGTGGGGTGCTGGCAGGAGTGTGGCCCATGGGTGGGTTCAGGGGGTACAAATGGCCCCTGGACCCCCCTGCCATTGCTCACCCCTGCCCTTCAACATTAACATACAATTATAAATCAAATAAAAACAGTCATTTTACTAAAATCATCATTATAAACAAAGCTCAATATGCCAGCTGATGGATGCATGCAGCTTTAACTTTTGAACAGGAATTTCTAGCTGCTGAGAGAACGGAGACTGATGCACATACGGATTACATCACTTGATGGCTCAGCACTCAGTGGGCCAGTTCACCCATGCATGTACACTTCTTCATAACTCATCACTTGGTAAGTCTTAGCTGAATATGTAACCTTAATCGATGGAAAAGCTTTGTGCTCGCATTTATGACAGGTAATATAAAAGTAGCAACTAATCTGGAATTGTTCATTTCACCAAAAATCATCACATGATGCTATAGTATAGTATAGTCAATTACTTAATAAGTGTGTGTAAAAAAGCCCAATAATGTATTGTTAGTTGGCTTATAGCTGAATATGTGAACTACATCATAAAGAAGTATTTTATTTCAGTGATACAAAAGCTCTGATCTTTGATCCGTGAGCATGCACACATGAACTCAAAACCAAAGCAGCAGAAAGTTAAATAAGAAAATGGGAAACCCCCCTTCAACAAATCACAGATGAGATGAAAGTGCCAGAATGCTTTCAGGGGGTTGTTTATATTTCTATAAATCACAAACTGTCAGGAGTTACTAATATAATACAAATAAATATACTTTCTCTGCATTATACATATATTTCTTTTCCTTCCAGAAAAATAGCAACATTTTGTTTACAGACAATTATGTACATAAAAGCCATAGACATATTTTCCAAATTGGAGTAAATTATAGGCTAGCTAAATTATAGTGCACTTACTTACAAAAAAAAACATAGGTGGAAGAAAAAAAAGACATGTTTTTAGTGTTCACGTTACTTTATGCATATGCTTTGTTAATAAAGCCGTAGTCCTTTTTTCTGAATGATGGTAAATAATGTTCCAGTAATCAGTTCTCTATAGTAAATCAGGAGGTTTGGAGGGATTGCTGAACACCGAACTTGCTAGAGTGGAATAACAGCAAACTATAGTTTCATTAAAACAGAAAATCAAGCCTTGTGCACAAGGAGAGAGGAATTAAGCAGAGGGGGAGAATGGCGCATGAGAGCATATAGCACTCATTCACAATTGTCAAAACCATGACTTGGAGGAAAATCTGAATGCAGCCATAGTATAAGACAGGAGAAGGGGACATGCTTTAGGTCTCTCAGCACATAAAAAAATGGACTTGGCCATTCAGAAAGCACAATGAATTTCAGGCCACAGAGAGACCTTCATCAAGACAACAGAGTCAGGGTCATCCCTCCGGGTTGAATCTGCTGGGTTGAATCCACTATCTCAGGTGGTACAGCAGAAGGAGTGCCCAGACAAAGGGTGGATCTTCAGAGAGCTGACTAGGCACAAATGCCTGGCTCTGAGGGGGTCCTATGGAGCAGCTCCTCGGTCGTCTGTTTAGCCAGAGCTAACTGAGGATGGGTGGCTGCTCTGCAGGAGAGGTGTCCCGGTACATTGCCTGCTGCACAGGCAATCTCAAGGGACACCTCTATACCCAGGCAATCCCTGGCTTTGAGAAAGGACCCCTCAGAGCCAGGCATTTGGGCCCACAACAGCAGAGGGCATGACAGCAAGGTAGGTGTGAGGGGGCGTGTGGTGGCAAGAGAAGGTGGTGGAAGTGCGTGTGGGGTGCTCCGTGCATGCTGGTGGAAGTGGGGGTGGTGAGACCGTGTTACAGTGCTCACACTGGTGGCAAGGAGGTGGGGTATGTGGCGTGCATGTTGGCAGTGGCAGGAGAGTTTGGGCTGGCACGGAATGGAGTTGCCTATTTTTGAACTTGAGTTATTTGCATAAAGCCGTGGTCAGTTTTCTGGCTAGCTTCTAAAACAAAGAACCACCAGAGACTGTGACAGAATCAGAAGCTATAAGCTTCCTGCTACTGTGAAGTGTATAACCTAAAGAGAAGGAAAACACTTCACCTTTGGGATACGGGACTATATTTTTTGCTATTTAAAACTGGGCATAAAATGCAATTGACAAAGTTATACAAGGAATGTCTACTAGAGCACTGTGGTACAGTTCAGATGTAACAGAAACCCATGCTCTCCGGCCATGTGAATGAACTGCAGGCTCATGTGCTACCCTCCTCTTCTCACTTTCTCTCTGGTGCACCGCAAGAAGATGCCATAGACGTCTGCTCCGGAATGTAAACAAATCACACTTCCCTTTGATGTCTGAACTTAGGGATTGGGCATGGGGCCGGGCGGAGGATGTGATTTGCTTACACTCTAGTAAGTAAAAACAAACCAAGATCAGAGTTCAGACATAATGGGGAACTGTGGCTTCCAATCTCCCCTCCTGCCATATAAGAGAGGAAAGAGGAGAGAACAGAGTGCAAGCAAGCTCATTCACATAGCAATAAACCGTATTTTCCCATTACATCTGAACCAGGCCCATGAAAAAACAAAGCCAACATAAACAGAGATGTAAATGATGGCAGAAATCCATGTAGTAAGCAATTCTACATATTATGGCTGAGATGGGGTTCATGCACGCCAACAGGAAAGCCATTTGCAATAGTGTGCCTGAGTCTTTAGATCACTGTGGTGAAAGATTCCAAATATGATTCTATAACATGCATAAAATGATGATTAATTCAGACCTGCCATTTGCTTCACTCCTTTTTCTACCTGAAAGACTTAAACTGAACAATAATAAGAATTAACAATAATAAGAATTTCACAGATATTTCTGCCCCTGCACCTGGCTTGCCTAGGCATGGGGAGGTCATTGAGAGTGTGTGTGCGGGGGGGGGGGGGAAGAAGTGAGGTGGGAATGCTCCCTGCGAACCCATGTTGGTGGTGTCTGCTGGGGGAGGAGCTTATAGGGCGATATTAGCTTGTGGGGGCCCTCCCCTTGGCCTCTCCGAAGTATGGCTTCTGGAGGCAGTGTGGGCTTCGGTGGTTGCCTTGTTGGGGGCTGAGTAGGAATTTTTGGCCTATTGGCTGGGGCAAGAGGTCTTTTTGCCTATTCTACATTGTATGCAGGGTTGGGTTAGTAATGTTCATAGGTGAATTTGGTTCAGTTATGGTTGGTTAGGTTGATTCGGTCACATTCGGTCACATGTTTTTTTGGGATTTCAGGGTGGGGGGAATGAAAACTCTGGCAAAAGAGGCTAGAGGAGGTGAAAGTTTCGAGTAACCTTCTCCTTGGGGAAGAGGACAGGATTTCCGCCTTTTTAAGTGTAGGTGGTGGCTGAGAATCTTCTTTCTATTTATTTTTATGTTTTACTTTACAAATGCCTCCCCCCTGCACTTGCAACTGGCCGGGACTCTTTAGAGAGAAGCTTCTCCAGCCCGGCAGCTCTTTCTGAATCCCCAAGAGACCATGTGACCTCAACCTCTCCTACAGGCATTCAGGAAGGTCTCTGGGGCTGCAAACGCTCTACAAAGCAAGAACAAACAGGGCTTTTAGAGATTTAGAAAAAATTCTTCTTCCTTGCAGCAACATAGAGCAAGCAAGGTAAGAGTTTCTCTAAAGCTCCAAAAGTCCCATCTGTTCTTGTTTGCAGCAGCCCAGGACTCTTTGCAAAGAGGCTTCTGCAGCCCGGGAATTCTTCCTGAACGCCTGTCGGAGAGGGTGAGGTCACGTCATCTCATGGGAGTTCAAGAAGTGTTGCTGGGCTGGAGAAGCCTCTCTGTAAAGAGTCTCATGCTGGGGCTGTTTTTCAAGTAAAAAGAAGATTCTTCAGCCACCTCCCAAACTTAAAAAGGTATGTGGAAACCCTTTCCCGCTCCCCAAGGAGAAAAACATTTGAAATTCTACACCTCCCTGCAAAAGAGGCAGAAAAAGCATCGTCTTCTTTGCAGGGAGGAACAAAATCCACAAAATAGGAGGCAGGATTCGGCACAGCACGACTGCCAGCACCTTTAGTGGGGGCAGGGCTGGTGAGCATTCTGAGGCATCTTAATGGCGATAGGTAATGCCTGAGACTTCCTGCTCAAGGTGATGTGGCCCAGTGGGAAGACAAGGATTACCTTGGATGCTACCTCACCTCACCCACTCGGAGTTTTGTGGCCTGGGAGGGGGTGACATGGGAAGGTCCCCCAACCCCAAATGGGGATAGTCTTGTGGGGTGGCAATCTCCCCAGATGCCACTCCAAAGGTATAGGATGGCTCACTTGCTACTCCACCTGTCTGTCAGCCAGCATAGGTTAGAAGCATGCACAGGTCTTCCCCTTTGCAGATCTTTAAATAAATGCAGCCTGAGCTTTACACCATATATCTGTGTCTCATCTCTTTATTCCCCAACCCCCCGCCATTCCTTTAACTCGCAACTAGCAGATTCCCATAAATTCATGTGATGAGCATGATAAGGATTGAAGAGCTGTGCATTTGTAAACAACTAGTGGTTATGGACACAAAAGCCTTGCCAATTTTATCTGTCTTAAACCCATGGTGATGTACTTATTTATAAGCATCACCCCTTCACATGGTGTTTATTACAAGACATATGGACTGCTTCCAGACAAAGGGAAGCATAACCAGTCAAAAGGTGTTGTGCAGCTATCCTGTCATTTTCATTTTTTTAAATTTTATACTGTAGTTTTAAATGTTTATATTGTATTTTATCATGTTATATTGTATGGTTTTAATTGTTGTGAACTGCCCAGGGAGCTTTGGCTATTATAGAATATAAGTATAGTATAGAAATATAATAAATAAATAAATAAATAAATAAGTCTCCTTAATGGATTTTCTGCAGAAAGAAAGAAAAAACATAGAAAAAGCTATGGGAAAACATGGTAGCATTGCGAGTAGAAGATTACACCTGGACACCAACTAAAATTATGTGAACGAGGCAGGGCAATGGCATGATAAAAGCCTTGTCTGGAAGCACCTGGAGTGGAACACATACCATTCTGATACTGAAAGTGTAAAACAGTTCTAAGAGAATACAAATCTTGAAGTTCACATGAGCTTTTCCTAGAGGATTTAGCAAGTTTTATTAGGCTTCTCTAACGAGAATGATTTTTGAGAAAATGGTAAAAGATTAATTTTATTAATTAATATTAATGGAGGGAGGGAGCAATCCTGTGGCCGTGAGATGGCTATAGGATATCTTGTTTTCCAGGAACTGACCTCAGAGCCCGTGCTCCAAGGTCGGTTTCTGGAGAACCCCCCCCCCACTTCTGCACTGCCTTGGGGTCAGCACGGAACAGCCCCATCCTCTGCACTAACAAGAGTGGCTGGAAAGGGGCGTGGCTGGTGGCGTCCTGGGGCTGGGAGAGCGTAACTGCCTGTACGACACATCCTTTGTGTTGTACAGCAGCCTCCTTCCCCGCTCTGTGCTCCGGCGGCTAGACAGCCACAATCGGCTGTCTAGCCGAAAAAGCAGCGCAGGAGACGCGCGGAGAGAACAATCCCCTCCATGCTTCTCCTGCCCTGCTTTGGATAGGCGGTTGCCTCCGAATTTGGGGGCAGCCTTCTGTCTAGATAGGATTGCTCCCTTAAAAACATATGTTGGAGACAGTAGCCTGGATCAAAGAACTGGATTTTTAGGTGAACTCCCTTGGGCTCTCTCTCTCTCTCTCTCTCTTTTTTAACGAAGGACACGATATGAATTGCCCTAAAAAAAACCCAAACACACCTCACCCAAGGGAGCTCTAGATTTATGTTCTTAAGTAGAAGCAAAACATTTTATTTATTGTGATTTAAATAATTTATTATTTAATTATTAATTAAATAATTTCGGCCGCTTCCAGATAAAACCATGAAAATCACAGCAGGCAGTTAAACATCCAGCATAGAAGTAAAACAAACAAAAAAACTAAATTAAACTAAACTGCCTGGGAGAATAAACAGCATTTCAGGTGATGCTGAAAAGAGAATAATAGAACCAGTTCTGGAGATGGGGTGCTATGACAAGAAAGGTTATTTCCAGTCATCACACATCTTACTTTAGATGGTGCTGCCTTCCAAAGTGAAAAAAACAAACCACTGGTAGGGATGTACGAATCCCTTACCTGGCTCTACGCAGGGGCATCTGCGGTGGGGGGGAGGCGCTCCGTCCCTCCCCCCGGAATCCTCGATGGGGGGGAGGCGCTCCGTCCCTCCCCCCGGAATCCTGCCTGGCCCGGCCGGCTCCGCAGCCAAGCTGTGGAGTTGCCAGCCATCTCCGGCCGCCCGCAGCCAGGCATCCGGCCACTGGGCAGCCCTGCAGGGACGCAAATGCCGGCTGTCGTAGCCACTGCCATTTGTGCCCCTGTACTGAGCCATGATAGGCTACGTAAATATTTATGTAGCCTATCACGGCAGGGTGAAAAACCCCAGCGTACGCAAATGGTGGTAGCCACCGCCATTTGAGTACACTGGGGTTTCCCCCCCCCCCCGCCGTGATAGGCTATGTAAGCATTTACGTAGCCTATCATGGCGTGGGGGGGGGACCCAGCGTACGCAAATGGCATTAGCCGCCGCCATTTGCGTACGCTGGGTTTTTTCCCCCCCTGCCGTGATAGGCTATGTAAATGCTTACGTACCCTATCATGTCAGGGGGGGAAAATAACCCAGTGTACGCAAGTGGCAGTAGCCGCCGCCATTTGTGTATGCTGGGTTCCCCCCCCCCCGTGCTGTGATAGGCTATGTAAATACTTACATAGCCTATCATGGCCTCCGCAGAGACGCAAATGGCGTCCCTGCGTTAGCCATGATAGGCTACGCAAGTATTTACATAGCCTATCACAGCTAGGAAGAGGAAGAAGCGAATGGCAGCCAGGACGGCCGCTATTTGCAAAGCAGCGCGGACGGGAGCAGGCAAGTGCTCCATTTCGCATGCCTCTCATGGGGTGGGGGCAACTTCTAAAATCTTCTAAAATTTTAGAAGAACTCAGCTGATCACATACATGACTCCTGCCTTTACTTTTATGTGATAACTGCAAACTTGGCATGGCCTGCAGATAAAATAATAATAATGGTTATTCCATTATTTCAGAATGTATTACAAAAAATGGTATCTGCTGTTTTCACACATGATCCAGAAACAAAGCACTCTAATTACAAGTATGATCTCCCTATTTTAAAAGGGAGGATTTTAGTTGAATTGTATTGTAGCAAGCATTCCATTTGCACATGAGTGATTTTGCTGGTTTCACTGGTACACTGATGTTGGTTGAGGTATAAAACTTATGTGCCCACTGCTCCTTCTTAAAACTAGGGATGGACGAAAGTCACATACCTTCTTACGAAATTGATTCGCGGTGGGGGGGAGGCGCTCTGTCCCTCCTCCCCAAAATTCTGGCTGGGGGGGGAGGCGCCCCGTCCCTCCCCCCCAAATTCTGGCCAGGGCAGGAGGCGCTCTGTCCCTCCTCCCCTGAATCCTGGCCGGCCGGGTGCGCAAATGGCGGTGGCCATAGCCGCTGCCATTTGCGTCCCTGCAGTCAGCCGTGATAGGCTACGTAAATGTTACGTAGCCTATCACGGCTGAGTATAAAAAACCCAAAAAACCCCACGTGTACGCAAATGGCGGCGCCCATGGGCACCGCCATCTGCATTCCTTATTTTGGCACGTCTAGTCTACGTAAACATTTACATAGACTACGGCGAAAATAAGGGGAACGCAAATAGCGTAGCGTCTACTAGGGGTGCATGAAAGTCACTTACCTGGTCTCGCAGCTTTTCGCGGTGGGGGGGAAGGCGCTTCGCTGCTCTCCCCCCAAAATTCAGGCTGGGGGGGGAGGCTTCCCGCCTCGCCCGGCCGAAATTCAGGCCGGGGGGGAGGCTTCCCGCCTCGCCCGGCCGAAATTCAGGCTGGGGAGGAGGTGCCTCGCCTCGCCTGGCTGCAAAATAAAAAGTAAAAAAAAACAAACGCCCCCGTGATAGGCTACGTGACGATTAACGTAGCCTATCACGGCTAGATCTGCAAAGTCAGCCGTGATAGGCTACGTAAATCGTCACGTAGCCTATCACGGGTGACTTAAAAAAAAAAAAAGTGCGTACGCAAATGGCGGCCCCCATAGGGAGCCGCCATTCGCGTTCCTTATTTGGTCGCTGTAGTCTATGTAAATCTTTACGTAGACTACGGCGAAAATAAGGGCAACGCAAATAGCGTTGCCCTTATTTTCACCGTAGTCTACGTAATCTTTAGGTAGACTACAGCGACCAAATAAGGAACGTGAATGGCGGCTCCCTATGGGGGCCGCCATTAGCCGTACGCGCTTTTTTTTTTTTTAAAGTCACCCGTGATAGGCTACGCGACGATTTACATAGCCTATCACGGCTGACTTTGCAGATCTAGCCGTGATAGGCTACGATAATCGTCACGTAGCCTATCACGGGGGCGTTTTTTTTTTTTTTAGTTTTATTGGAATGGCGGTGGCGGCAGCCGGTCGAAAGATCGGCTGCCGCCCCCGCCCCTGACGAAGACCCGACGAACCGCCGCCGGGACCCGCTGCCGGGAGGAACATTCGGGAAAGGTAAGTCCCATCCCGGGGGGGGGGGCGGGGGGGCAGAGAATTTCTCCCCGAAACTTTTTCGGGGGGCCGAACACATTGGCGCTCGGCCCCCCGAAGTTTCGGGGAGACATTCTCCGCCAAGCGTCTACGTTATTTGCGTTCCCCTTATTTTTGCTGTAGTCTACGTAAATGTTTATGTAGACTAGACGTGCCAAAATAAGGAACGCAAATGGCAGTGCCCATGTGCGCCGCCATTTGCGTACACGCATTTTTGTTTTTTACTCAGTCGTGATAGGCTACGTAAACATTTACGTAGCCTATCACTGTATTTTTTTAAAATCTAGCCATGATAGGCTACGTAAATCTTTACATAGCCTATCACGTTGTTTTTTTTTTTTTACTGGAAATGGTGGCGGCGGCAGCCGGTTGGAAGACCAGCCGCTGCCGAACCGCTGCTGGAGCCACCGCCGCCGCCGCCAGGAAGATTCGCCCAAGGTAAGTCCCGTCCCGGGGGGGGGGGCAGACTGTTTTGCCACCGATTTCGGGGGGCTGAATGCGCTGGCATTCGGCCTCCCTGAGATTCGTGGCGAAATTCTCTGACGTCCCTACTTAAAACAGACCAACATACACATTATCAAAGACCCTGTTGAGTCTAGTAGCCTACTTTAACTGGGAAATGTCACATTTGGTGTTGTCAGGTCCTCTCCCTTCGCAATCACACACTCCAGGGTACCAGGCTTCAGGCTCACTTCTTTATTAGTTAACGACCAGGCTCTTTACAAATGCAAATCCTCAGAGACTCTCAGGCTACAAAGGAAAACAGCTACTCCACACAGTTACAAATATCAGCAGAGGAGCCAAGTGGGAATCAGAGATGTTGCCAGCAGGTTGCAACAAGAACTTGCCAGCCAGAATAACTTAGGGGGGGATGCCCGTCCCTTACAGTTGTGCCCTCCTATCTTGCATAGTCAACCAGGTGGAAGATCTGAGCTCTGACTTTTCCCGCTTCGCTCTGCACCAGACTCTAGCATCCTTCAGGTCACATCCTGCACTCTCCTCCTCCTTCGAGACCTGAGTTTTCACGGGGGATGAAAAGGCGGGGGGGCTTCAGGTCGAGCCATCTGCGTGCCACGTTCCTGAGAAGAATGTCTATCCATATAGCCTTCCCCAGTTCTGTCTTTATCATTCTAAGAACCTTCTACCAAATATTAGGAGTGTGAAATTCCCCACCTAACTACATAGTCATCCAATTTTTTTTAGGTTCTGCCTAAGGGAATAATAGCCCCTTGTTCTCTTCTATCCCATCTCTGCAAGGCTGATCCAGGACATTTTGCTGCCCCAAGCAGGTCCCAAAAGGCAAGTTTCAATATAATTCTTGGATTGTGTATGGCTATGAACAATCTGAAAATTGCACTCCAGTATCCTCTTTGTATTAGGGGCCGTGGTGGCTTAGTGGTTAAGACGCTGAACTGCAGACTGGAAGGTTGGCAGGTCAGCAGTTCGAGACCCGAGTGCTGCGTGACGGAGTGAGCTCCCGTCTTCAGTCCCAGCTTCTGCCAACCTAGCAGTTCGAAAGCAAGAAATTGCAAGTAGATAAATAGGTACCGCCTCGGCGGGAAAGGTAACAGTGTTCCGTGCACCTCGGTGTTCAGTCATGCCAGCCACATGACCATGGAAGCGTCTTCGGACAGCGCTGGCTCTTTGGCTTAGAAACGGGGATGAGCACCGCACCCTAGAGTTGGACACGACTGGTTGGGGACACCTTTACCTTTACCTTTTATCCTCTTTGTAAGGAATCCTTAGGGGTGTACGGATTCCCCACCGTCCATTCCGGTGGGAAATCTGTGGGGGGAGGTGATCCGTCCCCCCACCCGAATCCTTGCAGAGCGGCTCCACTCCGTGTGGATGCCGCAGAGCCAAGGGCTGCCCTGTTCTGCCATCCGCCTGCCCCGGATTCCCGGATTTCTGGCTCTAGAACTTACGTAAATACCTTCGCAATTCCTGCTGAAAAATCCTTTCCGCGCACCCTTGGTCTTCGTAAGAGTAAAGCCC
Organism: Heloderma suspectum; assembly: GCF_057233095.1. Lineage (NCBI taxonomy): Eukaryota > Metazoa > Chordata > Lepidosauria > Squamata > Helodermatidae > Heloderma > Heloderma suspectum. Next base: position 107,840,618 of record NC_139464.1, read on the forward strand.
TTTGCGGGGATTCCCCACGTAACTTCCGGTCACCTGACCTCACCTCAGATGACCTCACCTCACTTTAGCTGACCTCAGTGGGGCTGTCCTGACCTCACCTGACCTCACCTCACCTGACCTCACCGGAGCTGTCCTCACTTCACTGGAGCTGTCCTGACCTCAGCTCACCTCACCTGACCTGACCTGACCTGACCTCCACAGACAATAAACAGAAAAGATGGAGGCTTTCTGTGGAGGACTCAGCGCCAGCAAAAGAAAGCCTCTGGAAAATGCCTCGTAAAATGGGTAAAGCCGCCCGTGGTCTTTCTTCCTCCATTTCCTATTTATGTTTTTATTTTCGTAATTATTTTTGAGAAATCCGCCCTTTGGTGGATAAAAAAAAATTGGGTCCGCATGAACTCCGGTCTGGGTCGACCTGGCCGCTCCGTTCCAAGGAGGATTCCATAGACCGGATTTGTCAGAATTTGAGCCCATTTAAAATGCGGGTGGAATTTTCTGACATCCGTAGGAATCCTGGGTACGTTTATTGGGCTGCTTCACTGTGTTCTGAAAAACACTGCCACCCGAAGAAGCCACTTTGATTGCTCGTGTAGTCAAGGCAAGCCTTGCATTTCTAGCACATCCTTTGGAATGATGTCTTTACTATGGGGTTTAATCTGTGTAATTCTCATGGCACTTCTCTGTAATCACAGGTTTAAACAGCAGCAGTGCTATCAGTGTCCCAAACCATATCCACAGGTACATCTGTACTGATCACTTGTAACCATAGTTAGACATATCCCAAAAGCTGAGCAGTACATAGGTTTAATCTCATACAACCACAAATACTACAGGCTAGGAGGAAAGACTGTGGCAATTAGGGACTGATCAACTGCTATAATAAGAAGCAACTGTGAGAGCAATTGCTGTTGCCAATCTGGGCTCTCATCAGGAGGTGAGGGCGGAAATGTAGTGCTGATACAGCAGCTGTCATCCTGTCTGCCATTGCAACGTCTGCTGCTTTCTGCTCCCTGCTCCTGCCATTGCAACTAGAACATCTGTCTGTGGTATGTCTGCTGATGCTAATGCCTGTGTTGCTGGGCAGGAAGATGCTGCAACGGGATTTATGTTGGTTCCTTTAAAAAATAAAAGACAAAAAAGGTGGGGCATTGGTGGGTATTCAGTTTTCTGCTTCTGACCCCCGCCCCATCGCAAACACACCAATATGGTAAAGGGTAAGGTTTCCAATTTCACATAAAAAACCCTGTCCTATGTGAATGCACTTTTGAACAAAGCTGCTGGATGCACTTTCTTCAGATTTCATTGCAAAATTCCACCACCACCACATCAGTATTAGGACATTTCCCACATGCAATGGGGGGGGGGGAGTTAAGGTAGAGCCAATTAATTTCTGCTATTTCATTTCTTTATTTTAGGTACTTTGTTGTGGTATTTGTTGTAATCAGCTACCAATAGTTGGTAGCCATATTTGAAAATAGCCAAATAGTTAGAAACTATCTGTAGCCTGATTCACTACTCAGTAAATTCATGATAGTGAATGGTAAAGCATTTACTCAGTACTGACCTGCAAAATTAATTGAAATATGTATATTTATATTTGAATCCCAATGTAGGACAGTGACAAAGAAACTACACAGATACAGTCAGTTTACATTCTTTGTCAGAGAATCAAAAATGAATTCTACATCAGTAAGGTATCGCCTTTGCATCAGAGTATGAAAAGTAACCTTATAAATTGTCCACTGTGCAGCATAACTGTGTTTCCTAAAATCGTGAATTCACATATACACTGATGGGGCAGTTTCCACTGGGACACAACTGCTAATGTAAATTACATTGCGCTAGTGTAAACAACCTCTAGCGCAATGCCAATAGAGTTAGGCTGAATCTACACATAGCAGTTACACCGTTATCATACTGCAGCGGTAACTATTGATGCCCATTGGTGTCATGTGCAACAATAGTTATAATTGCAGTATGATAACGGTAAAACTGGTATGTGTAGTTTCAGCCCTAGTTGGTACGCTGGATTTTCTGGGAAAACTCAGTGTGCCAGCTAACTCGATTAGCATTGGACTAGAGATAGTTTACACTAGTGCAACCTAATTTACATTTGTGGTTGTGCCTCATTGGATGCTACCCATGGAGTCTGAACTGGCTGTACTAACCAGGACAGAGATCTTGGAGTTGTGGTAGACAGTTCAATAAAAATATCAACTCAGTGTGTGTCAGCTGCAAAAAAAAAAAAAAAGGGATACAAATTCCATGCCAGGGATTACTAAGAAAGAGAAGGAGAATTAAACAGTGGACACTGCAAGCTTTTATATAACTATGGTGTGGTCACAATTTGAAAACTGCGGTCATCCCATCTTAGAAAGGATAAAGCAGGAAAATGTGCAGAAAAGAGCAAACAAAATGATGAAGGGCCTGGATGCTGAAGTGTTTGAGGCTATTTACAATACATTTTTTATTAATAGTTACTGTAGCCAAATGGAACCTCTGAATAGTTGTTGTTGGAGATACAGGCAAATAGTACAAGAGGGTGGCTGTTGCCTTGATACCCTGCTTGTGGGCTGATTCTAATCAGAATCAGGCTGATTACTGCTAGAAACAGAATGCTGGGCTTGGACTCATGGCTTGATCCAACTTATCTCTTTTATGTATTTAAAAAGCAGGGACCAGTTTGCTAACCATCCACAGTCAGTCATACTAATTACATTTCTTTTACTTCTACCTCCTTTTTCCTTTTGCGGACTTCTCTCAGTGACACATTTCCCTTCACATCTGTTACTGCTTCCAATTATAGCTAGTCAGACAACAGTTCCGCTGTGAAAAACACCGTAACACCTCCTTCTCAGGATACTAGGATGGCATTCTACAAGGAGCCCCTACCTGAATCCACACATCGAATACTGTAGAGTATGAATCGTACTGTATACTAGACTACATACTGACTCTGGGGCAAACAGCAGCAGTTGTTGCTGGGGTTTATTTATTATTTAAAATTTTTATGCCCCACTCTATGAGGACAAAACTTCCCAGAGAGCAGCTAACCCACAATTTAAAAACAACAATACACAAAAATGGGCAAGATAAAAAAGAGCAGCAATACGAGCCAAACATTAAAACAGCACTTTAACAGACAGCAACTACAGTAAAAAATCTGGCTGAATGAAAAGCCCTTCGCCTTAAACTGAAATGACATCAGACCCAATGCCAGATGAGCTTCCTTGGGGAGAGAGTTCCTGTTTTGAAACTATCACAGTAAGCAAGCTGGTGTGACAACATAAGAACGTAAGAAAAGCCCTGCTGGATCAGACCAAGGGTCCATCTAGTCCAGCGTTCTGTTCACACAGTGGCCAACCAGCTGCCTGTGGATAGCCCGCAAGCAGAACATGAGTGCAAGAGCAAACTTCCGCCATGTTCCCCCGCAACTGGTGAGACAGGCATACTGCCTAGCATATAGCCAATAGCCATCAGGGCTAGTAGCCATTGATAGCCTTCTCCTTCAGGAATTTGTCTAACCCCATTTTAAAGCTATCCAAGTTGGTGGCCATCGCAATGTCTTGTGGTAGTGGATTTCATAGTTTGACTACGTGCTGTGGGAAAAAGTACTTCCTTCTGTCTGTCCTGAATTGCCCACCAATCAGCTTCATGGGATGACCCTGGGTTCTAGTAATATGAGAGTGGGAGAAAAACGTCTTCCCATCCACATTCTTCACACCATGCATAATTTGTACACCTCTATCATGTCTCCCCTTACCCTTCTTTTTTCCAAGCGGAACAATCCCAGCTGTTGTAACTGGGGATGTACGAATCCCTTACCTTGTTCTGGTCCAGGGCGTCCGCGGTGGGGGGGAAGTGATCCGTCCCTCCCCCTGGAATCCTCCCCAGTCGGCTCTGCTCCGCGGCAAGTCTGCGAAGCCACCAGCCAGGGCTGCCCGCAGCCGGACCTCCATCCACTGCCGGACTGCGGCCACAACTGGTGGCTGCCGTAGCGGCCGCCATTTGCGTCCCTGCGTTAGCCGTGATAGGCTACATATATATTTACGTAGCCTATCACGAAAAGAGCAGGGACGCAAATGGCGTGGAGGATGCTATTTGCGTTCCTGCTCTTTGCCGTGATAGGCTACGTAAATACTTACATAGCCTATCACAGCTAAAGTAGGGAGGGAAATGGCGGCTGCAGACCAGGGCAGCCATTCGCGGCCGCAGACCAGGGGCAGCGGGTGGACCGGACGACCGACACAAGGTAAGATCCGTCCCGGGGAAATTTCACGGGGTGGCAGGGGGGATTGCTCCATTCCGCCACGGACTCCAGGGGGCCAGCTTGTAAAGAATCCAGCCTCACTGGAGTCTGTGGCGGAATTCTCTAACATCCCTAGTTGTAACCTTCACTCAAAGGGGAGTTCTGATCATTTAGGGCACAATCCTATGGCTGCTAGTCAGCAGCTAGATGGCCATAGGATATTTCGGTTCCTGGAGAAATGAGCCCCACCCCCTCCTGCACCACCTCGTAGGCAGTGTGGATCAGCCCTGTGCTCTGTGCTCGTAAGAGCAGTGCAGAGCAGTGAAAATGGGGCACTTCCAGGGATGGGACAGGGCAGGGAGGTCGGAAATGCCGGTATGACACATCCTATGGTATGACTTTTCCTGCACTCCGAGGTCCCACGGCTAGACAGCTGAAATCAGCTGTCTAGCCATGAAAGCAGAGTGGGGGGAATGAGGAGGAGATCCACCCCTTACCACTCCTCCCACTCTGCACTAGGCAGTCGCCCCTGGGGTTAGAGGCGACCGCCAATCCACATAGGATTGCTCCCTCCGTTACCCTTTTCTGCACTTTTTCCAGCCCTACAATATCTTTTTTTTAGGTGCGGTGACGAGAACTGTACACGGTATTCTAAGTGTGGTCACACCATAGATTTGTATAAGAGCAGCACGATATTGGCAGTTTTATTCTCAGTTCATTTCCTAATTAAGCCTAACATGGGGTTTGCCTTTTTTACAGCAGCCACACACTGGGTTGACATTTTCATCTAGCTATCCATCACAACCTCAAGATCTCTTTCTTGGTCAGTCACTGCTAGCTCAGATCCCATCAAGTTTTACTTGAAGTTGGGATTTTTTGCCCCAACATGCATCACTTTACAATAGGTTGGAACATTTTCGCTATGAAGAAAGGTTTAAGAGGCTGAATTTCTTTGGCTTAGGGCGTGGAAGGAAAAGATGACCAAGAGGAGACATGATTAAAGAATTAGAACTATGAGCAAAATAATCAATAGAAAATGAGGTCCTAAAACTCTATGGCACCTAAAGAATGTATTTGCAGTAGGTTTAGGGGAAATTGAAAGTATTGTATCATGTAACCAAAACCTTAAAGTGCAGTGGAGGCAGAGGACTGGATGGAGATATGAAGGCATGCTTTGTCTTCATATTCTCCAAACAAACTAGTATTATCAGACAGCAGGACAAAATAGAGATCTGCAATGCCCTATGGGGATCCCTCTGTGCTTCAGACTACAGCCATGGTAGACTGGATCAAGTAGACCAAGGCCAAACAAGCTGTACAATAAAACTATCATTAATTACCCCTCCAGAGATATAAAAGCACTTCTAAACAGGACAGTCTTAACCAATTTCCTCAACTTCTAGAAGTCAGCCAAGCAAGGAGTTCAGTAGGGTGGCAGACTCCTGTGACTTGCCTCTCAGATCAGGAAATGGATCTAGTAGCACCTATCAAGGACAGAGGATGGTACCTGACAGGTCAAGGAAGAACTTGATGGGTGCCTCAAGCGTGCAACGTGATGGTCTTGAAACAAACAGCAAAAATTCTTGAGCTATGCTTCATTGCAGCACCACAACCAAACATTTTATTTTATTCTTTCTCTTGGAGACCCCAAGAAGGTGGCAAAACTCTGAAACTTCAAGCACAACCCTCAGAGCTGGCCATTCCAAAGTTCTAAAGATAGGGAGCCACAACAAAGAAGTCTCTAGATCTTACTGCCAAAAGCACAAAGAGCAAAGCCCCATCTGCAGATCTTCAGGTGCTTTATCCCTTACCCCAAGGAATTTCTTGGGCAGGTACAAAAGGGGCTTAAAGTTGGTATCAATTTAAGTTAACTAATGATAAATTTTGTTTTAAATATCCCATTAACCTCACTAGAATAATCTTTCTTTAAAAATCTGCCATGAAAAGGGAGATTGGCCCATAAGGCACCTTCTCTAGAATCTGTATTTCATAAAGTATGTCTCAGTGCCCAACTTTTAAAAAATCATATACTGGAATTATTCTACTTTGTGCAAGCATAATAGAAAAATTCCCTGTACGCTCATCCAGCAGATGCTTAGTATCTATCTTCATGAGGGAAATGAATTAGCTTGTCCATACAGATGAACAGGCTGCCAGGAAGATAGGACAACTGAATATAGATTATTTCAGAAGACAAATGTCAAAGAAAATCCTGTGCATAGATAATTCACCTTTTGCATCTCTATTATTTATCAATTTCACTACCAATACTGAAGAGGTCATGAGCAGCTGTTACATATTTAATACACAACATGAACAATTGCAGGGGGAGGGACTAAAACACACACACTTTATATCTAAGTCCAATAATGAGCATTATAAAGAGATTGCAAGAAAGGGGTTTTAGTAGGACTACAAAATCCACGGAAAGGTATCACAAGAAATGGTCTAAGGGAATCGTATTCAAACTAGTGCTGTGCCAGCATTTTCAATTCTTCCATTTTGGAATTTTGTGCATGTGTGTGTTGGGGGCGGGGGGAATGAAAACTCTGGCAAAAAAGGCTGGGAGAGGTGAGAATTTCGAGTAACTTTCTCCTTGGGTAGGACAGGATTTCAGCTCATCTTTTTAAGTGTAGGTGGTGGCTGAGGGGTCTTCTACTTTTTTAAAAATACCCCATGCACTTGCAGGACCCCAGGACTCCAGCCTGGAAGCTCTTTCTGAACTCCCAGGATCCCACGTAACCTCACCCTCTCCAATAGGCATTCAAGAAGAGTTGCATCTAGACTAAGTTGGTTGTTGTACTAACAATGATGTGATTATGTGACATAAAAGAAATTTGCATTCAGGAAAACTAAGAGGTAAGGTGAGGAAGGAAGGAAGGAAGGAAGGAAGGAAGGAAGGAAGGACGGACCTAGCTTAGAATCTGGAATTATAACAAGAAGGTCCTAAGGTATAGAATCATAGAATAGTAGGGTTGGAAGGGGCCGACAAGACCTTCAAGTCCAACCCCCTGCTCAATGCTTTGAAAGTAATTTTGCCTATATATGTCACTGCAAGAGATGAAAAAGGAGAAGGTGGCCAGGCATGTACACTGGGGTGGGGTGTATAGGAGGAAATAGGTATGCAGCTATGGCTTTCCCTTAGCTCAAACCAGCACTGGAAACCAATTTTAAACCATAGTTTCCAATCCGGTTTTGATGGGCAAGTGTGACACTTTTCTTCAGAATCTCTAAAGGGACTCACAGCAAAGGCCTTGTACAGGGATAATTAACATATATCATTTTAATTTCTTAGGGAGCAATCCTATGGCCTCTGGACAGCGGCTAGTCGGCCATAGGATATGTTGCTTTCTGGGAACCGACCTCCTCCCACTTCCACGCTGCCTCCTCCGCACTTGTAAGAGGAGCACGGAGCAGCCGAATGTGTCGTACAGCAACCTCCTCCCCAGCTTACCCCCCCCCCCCGCCTGGCAGCTAGACAGCTGAAATCGGCTGTCTAACAGAAAATGCAGGGCGGCTGAAGCATGGAGGCAGTGATCCCCTCCGTGCTTCTCCTGCCCTGCATTGGATAGGTGGTCATCTCTGAGTTCAGAGGCGGCCGCCCATCTGAATAGGATTGCGCCCTTAATTACAAAACAATAACAATGCACATGTAATAATTTTACATGCATAACAATTCACTTATCACCAAAACAATAAAACAGAGCACTGCCCTCCCAAAGTTCTGTCTTTCAGCTTGAGTCCACAACAAAAATATAAATAAAACTTCTCTCTGAAGCTTGATTTTTCTGCTGGCTGAAGAAAGAAAACATCTCCAGCTGCGCAGCAATCTTCTCAAAATGGACCAGGATCCGGCAACACAGGAACAACTTTGTAAACAGCCCTTTATACAATATAAAAGAACATAAACAAACAAGGAACTCATAGTGTTTGTAAAAAAAATCATGACTCTTTAAAAAAATTTTCAAAAGGAAACGTCCCTACTAACCTGTCTCAAGGGTTCAGGGTCTTACAGAGAGGAGAAAGCAAGCTTCTTCCATACTGTACTTTGGTAACTGCCTAAAATGGTGGTCACTCCCTATCTCACTTTAGTTAGCTTTACTGAGCATGTACAGGTATATTCCCACTCAGAATTCTTAAAGAAAAATATACCATACACAAGCACAAATCATAGTTTGCTAGTTCAGATGTAATGGTAAACTACAGTTTCAGCTAAAGAGGAAGTAGCTAATTGAATCAGACCATGAAAAGGAGGAATGGGTGGACGGCAAAAGATAATCTAGATTTATGCTATGTTCTATGAAAATAAGCATAAATATTACACTGAGAATTCAGAAAGCAAGAAAAATAATTTTCTGTGACATATGGCATGGAAACCTGTCCACCTGAACACTGGCAATAAAGCTTGCACAACAACTTTGGAATATATGCAACAAATCCCTCAGATTGTTCCTAACCTACATGACAAAGCAAGATCAACTCAAGTTTCTGCTACACTGATTAGGATCTCTTGAATGTCTGCTCAAGTGATTATAAAAGCCTATCTCCTCATCAAGTCTATCCCAATGGTTTACCGGGATTTAAATCTAAAGGACAGAAGCAGTAATGAATCTCTGTGTTGAGATATACTTAAGAAAGGCTTTGAATCCTGCTGTCAGCAAAGAATTGCTATTGGGTAGTGAGTCTACTTTTAACTGTATAAAGATAGACTTATTATGTAGTATAAATTTTAATGCAGAAAAAAAAGTCAAAACTAAAACCTCTGATAGGAATCAACAACTATCATTTGTGCTTCTGTATTAGTTTTGTAAATGTTCTACAATTAATTGTTTTTAAAAGTGAAATAAGCATTTCATTTCCATGATGTGTCTACATGGAAACATTCATGTTTTAAAACATTTGTGAGGAACATTGTTTATACTTCATGTTTGAGTACAGAGGGTACATTCATATTTAAATAATTATCCATTTAATTCCTTTTGGCAGGCACTTATATATTTTAAAAGCATTTTCATTACATCTATCAATTCTTTACTCAGCAACCTAAATGATCAACTACTTCAAATAGAGATGTGCACATTTACCTATATAAGTATACAAGAAAAATATTAATGTGCAGTTAACAGGAAGACAAGCTTAACTAAGCAAACAGATGGTATATAACAAGGGACCAATGAAGTATAGTACTGAGCTTAGAACAGGGACATTAATTTAGTTTCCAACTCCACCTTGGACACACTGAATGCCCCCCCCATCTATAAAATGAAAATAATATTAACCTTGCAACACTGATGAGAGAACAAAGATTGTAAAATAATATACCAATTAAAATGTGCAAACAACTAAGGTAATCTAAGCATGGCAATTTGGTTCATAATGGAAGCTGTCTACTTTCTTTTCCATTTCGTGTATACTAATAGGCCTCACTTTTGGAATGAGTGTTGATTTGTATACCTTCTGTATCAAAACAAATGATACATGACATGACATAAAATTGTATTGCCTGAGCAGCATCAAGGTCAGAATAATTGACACAATTATATTTGATGCAAAAGTAAAAGGGTGACAGGGAAGAAGTCAGGAAAGCAATGTAGTTTTAAGTATTACATCTCATGTCCTACCTATGGTATGTATGGCTTGCATTCTTTGAACCACTTATTCTAGAGCAGGGGTAGGCAATGTGGTGTGTACCGTTGGGCACCTTTTTTGGCACCTGCCAATGTGCCCCACCCATCCCACTTTTTTTTAAATTAACACATTTTTTAAATGGCTGCTGAGATCACTTCAAAGCAAAGTGAGGGTCTCCAGTTGCTGCCATCTTCATTTCCCTCAAATTAATCTGGGTCATAGGTGTAGCTCAGAGATCCTTATAGGAAATGGAGACAGCAGGTGGCTGCAGTGCAGGCCAATGTTTTCCTCTGTAGCTCACCCAGCCACCAAGAAAAAGAAGGGAAAAAAGAAAAGGGACTGCTGTCATTTCTGTCTGGTAATCTGTGAAGGGGGGGGGGCAATCTAAAGGGAACAGAAGAAGGCTAAGGAGAGCAGAGGCTAAGGAAGGGGAGTGGTAAGCCAGCTGGGGTGTCAGGGAAGCCAGCAGGGAGAGAGAGCCGAGAGCAGCAGGAAACCAGTGGGGGCTGGGGGTGCCAGCTGAGAGCAACCTAGGGGCCTGGCTAGGTTGTGTGCATGTATGGATGGGTGCTGCATGTTTGTGAGATGGAGAAAGGGTTTAGAGGGATTTTGGAGGTATCCTGAAAAAGAACGAATGTGGGGGTTTTGTGGTCCTGCAGTGATGCTGAGAAGGGAGGTATGTGTGTGTGTGTGCACGCATGATGGATACGTAGGACACGTTCCTGTGTGTGTGTGTGTAGACAGACAGACAGACAGAGACAGAGAGAGACAGCATCAATGTGTGGTGAGCTGGGGAGAACCTCACAAGAGGGCAACAAGTTGGCTGGCAGGGGATAAGGGAGACAAAAGTTTGCCTTCTCTGAAATAGGTTTCTGTTGGTGCTGAAAATTGTGGGTTCAGAGGAGTTGTTTAGGGTGTTGGGGCTCAAACCCCATCTCTGCCTCGTACTCGGTCTTTCAGGCAGGTTGCTTGTCCTTTCCAACTCCTCCCATAGCAGCCATTTGGTAGTTCTGCCCAGAACAGTTTTTCAAAAGCCAAATGTGCCTGTGGCCCCCAAAACATTGCCTCCCTCTGTTCTAGAGTAATCCCATCAACTTTGATAGCATTACTTTCACTAAAAGAGATTTAACACAGCAATCCTGTGCATAGTTACTTAGAAGGAAGTCCCACTGTGTTCAATACAGCATACTTAACTAGGGAATAGATCCCACTTAAATAAGTGGAATTTACTTCCAAGAAAACATGCCCAGGATTGTGGGGTACATATATGATGGATAGTAGCCAATGTTCTTTTCGGTATGTTATTACATCTACAGTATTTAATAGGTACTGTAGAATTCTAATAAGTCATATTCTTTTATTCCTTTCACCAGAGCTGAGACTTTCCTACAGGAGTTCAGCAAACTGGGCATAGGGGACACCCAGTGAGTATGAAGCGATTTGCAAGTATGATTTCACTGTGTGCTTGTTTAACCCTACACTACTATTTAACACATCTAGTTTAAAATTATAATTATAAGCTGCTATTAGTATAATTATAATTAATAGCAATTATAAGCTACTATTAGTATTAGTGATACACGAACCTGAAGCTGCAAATAATCTCTCTGTTCTGGCTGTGGAATAGTCAAGTCTAAGCAGTATACCCCCATATCCTTGCTAAACACTGTGCACTGCAACAAATACATACAGCAATACAGTAGATGGCACTAAGGAACCAGTAATGAACTAATGTCCGGACATGACACTAGAATTGTTGATCCGACTGGAGGAGTCATTCAAAAATTCTATAGCCAAGTGTGTGGGATTACGTAATTAAAAAAAGATGTAAACTGATACAGTTGAAAACCACAATTGTGCGATCACAATGTTATAGGTGCTTTAGAAACAAGAACCTATTGTGGGTGAAAGGGGGGGGGATAAGGAGACGAGACACCAGTAGTTGGTATAAAACATGGGCCACATTTATTGACATTGATCAAATCTGCGAAGGGAAGCCTAAGTGGGCAACTTCTCAAAGCCAGTGACTACCTGGCATTTTATCGGGCGAGACATTTGATACCTGTAGTGTGGCATCCTTGATCGCCACCCTACAGGACTGCCCACATCTTGGATGGGAGGCCTTCCCCTGTCACCCCCCCCCTCGAGCCACAAAACAAAAAAGTGGGTGAGGAGAGTTGGCTTCAGAGGTAATCCTTATATTCCAACAGGGGCCGCAAAACCCTGAGTCGAAGCCTCAGGCCTTACCAGTCACCAGAAATGGTGCCTCAGGATGGTCACCAACCCTATTCTCCACCCAAACTGCCCACACATACCTGCCTATTTAGAAAATGTGACCAAATCACCGAAGTATTTAAATTAGACCAAAACAGCCTGAAATCAACTCCCACCCCCACTTACAGTGTGAACCAGGCAAGAAGACACATAGCAAAGTCCAATCTGTCTATAAGCCAAAAATTCCTACTTGGACCCCGAAATGATGACCAGCATAGCCCATGTTGCATACAGGGTGGGAAGGAGGCAGCCACATTTCGAAGAGGGTTAGAGGGAGGGGCCCCACAGCCTAAGTCAACTGGTAAGCCCCTTCCCTACCTAGTGGTGCCACCCTCGAACGCCAATGGCGTTCACCCATCTCTGCCCTCCCACCAACCTGCAAAATCCTCCCTGTGGCCAAGCAAGCTGGACGTGGGGGAAGGGACTACTCTATTTACTTTCAAAGTGTTGTGAAGTCATATTCATGTATGCATTGCTTAAAAACTTCCCCTCGTCCCACCCATAAAGAATGAGTAATGAATTATAATGGAATTAATTATTCCATGTACTACAAGCTTCAAGCTGTATGAAATGAGCCATATAAAAGGAGATAACAAATATTGCAATATATTATTTTGAATGTGTATTTAGCCTGTAGTCCACTAAGTTCCCAAATGCTCAAAATGGCTTCCTCCATTTACAACTTTTTAAAAAACCCATGCATCTAGACTACTTTCTAGTGATAAGAAAGGGGAAAGAGGGAACGTTAACATTTTATGCCTTATTTGTTTCTTTCATTTTAACTAGTCGCTTTAAAGTTAATATTTTCATATCTGTTTATTTAGGTAAACAGATTTAAATAAATAAAATTAATGAAATAAAAACAAAGCCCATGCTGGAGTTATTTACTATAAAGCTGGACAACACCTGAGGCTACTTTTTTATTCAGCTATCACTAATCAGTAGGTATGAAGATCAAGTGTAGTTGGAAAACATTTACAAAAACTGTATGTTCAGTTCTGAAAATATCTGTTAAAAGCAACTTAAAACAACTAAGGTGCATTGTACTGTTCATTAATTGAACAATGCAGGACTCCTTCAGTTTCGGGGCAGAGTGAAAATTAGTTTTATGCAGAGATGGTAAACTTAAACTGATGGGTCTTTTTCACTGGTCATGCAGACTACAAGGCCACCCTCACAAATAAAATTTCTAGACCACAATCATTTTTACTACATACCCACACAAGTCCATATGAACTGAAAGGCAAAGTAATGTTGTGGTTAGGGGGTTGGGTTTAAGCCAGGGAGACCTGGATTCACATCCATGCCCAGCTTTGGACTAGTAATCATCTCTCTGTCCAATTTACCTCCTAAGATAACAAAAAATATTCTACCTTTCCTCCAAAGACGTCAAGGAGCGAACTTTGGAGGATAGGTGGGATAAAAACATAATAAACAAGTAATAACATAAATTTTAGTAGCTCTGTGTGGGGAGATAACAAGTTTCTGTAAACCTTTCTTTGCTGGTCAATTCTTACTTCCCACTGGCATACAGTGTCCAAGTCTCTTGTAGCTCAGAGCACTACAGTTCAGTCCTGTAAGCTACATGCAGAATTACAATTGACTTTACACATTGAATTACTATTGACTTTACATGCTATATTGAAATTAACTTTCCAAACTTTGGCGGAGGGGTATAGTACTTCCTTTGTAGATACATCATATTATGTTCTGTCCACACTTGGGGGTGACATAGCCATGGGTGGGGAAGGGACAAATCTGATCATGCCATTTTTAGAATCATTTTTTTTCAGTCAAAGTTTTTAATCAATTATTTAATTTGTGGTAGTATGTTTTTATTTAGATGCTATTGCAACCTGTTTTTGTACTAATTAAAAGATCTACAAAACAAAACAAAATTAACACTGAAGTGGCACTAACAAGAAAGGTAAGATGTTTCTTTTCAACACCTTCATTTGGCTCCTGACTTTCCACAAAGTTGAACTCTGCTCACAGGATACTCCTCCTGGAATGAGGCTTATTTCTCAGCATGTATCTCTTTGGCTAGCCTGCAGGTTTTATACACAGAGTGACTACTCTCATAGAACAATTAATCTTATTAACATATAAAAATGTGGCTGCCTGCGTTTTGACTGGCATCAAGCATAGCCACTTATATGTCCCCCCAAAAGAGGACAAAAGAGGACATAGTTTTGCACGGGCAAATTTACACACACACACACACAAACACACACACAGAGATGTAGAAAAAATTGTTGTTGTTGTTGTTGTTCAGTCGTTCAGTCGTGTCCGACTCTTCGTGACCCCATGGACCATAGCACGCCAGGCCTTCCTGTCCTGCGCTCTCTCCCGGAGCGTGCTCAAGTTCATATTCATTGCATCCGTGATGCTATCTAGCCATCTCATCCTCTGCCGTCCCCTTCTCCTTTTGCCTTCAGTCTTTCCCAGCATCAGGGTCTTTTCCAGGGAGTTTTCTCTTCGCATTAGGTGGCCAAAATATTGGAGCTTCAGCTTCATTATCTGTCCTTCCAAAGAGCAGTCAGGGTTGATTTCCTTTAGGATGGACTGATTTGACCTCCTTGCAGTCCAGGGGACTCGTAAGAGTCTTCTCCAGCACCACAGTTCGAAAGCATCAATTCTTCGGCGCTCAGCCTTCCTTATAGTCCAGCTCTCACAGCCATACATTACTACTGGGAAAACCATAGCTTTGATTAGACGGACCTTTGTCGGCAAGGTGATGTCTCTGCTTCTTACTATGCTGTCTAGGTTTGCCATAGCTTTCCTCCCAAGGAGCAAGCGTCTTTTAATTTCATGGCTACAGTCACCGTCTGCGGTGATCTTGGAGCCCAAGAAAGTAAAATCTGTCACTGCTTCCATTTCTTCCCCTTCTATATGCCAGGAAGTGATAGGGCCAGATGCCATGATCTTCGTTTTTTAATGTTGAGTTTCAAACCAGCTTTTGCACTCTCCTCTTTCACCCTCAACAAGAGGCTCTTGAGATCCTCTTCGCTTTCTGCCATTAGGGTGGTATCGTCTGCATATCGGAGGTTGTTGATAATTCTCCCGGCAATCTTAATTCCGATCTCTGATTCATCCAACCCGGCATTTCTCATGATGTACTCTGCATATAAGTTAAATAAGCAGGGTGACAATATGCAGCCTTGTCGTACTCCTTTCCCAATTTTGAACCACTCGGTTGTTCCATGTCTGGTTCTTACTGTTGCTTCTTGACCCTCGTACAGGTTTCTCAGGAGACAAGTAAGGTGGTCTGGTACTCCCATCACTTTAAGAATTTGCCACAGTTTGTTGTGATCCACACAATCAAAGGCTTTAGCGTAGTCAATGAAGCAGAAATAGACGTTTTTCTGGAATTCTCTTGCTTTCTCCATGATGCAGCGAATGTTGGCGAGAAAAAATACTACAGTTTAAATAGAAATACAATACATCTAACCATGCAGAGCCAGCCTTTGGGATGGGGAAACCAGGTGCTTACCCCCAGAACCAAGCTAAAGATGACACCAAACTGAGCTTGGTGACTCAGTGTTTGTTGAGTGTACCATCTACAGTGAGCTAGGTTTTTTTAAAAAAGAGGAGTGCCTTTAACCTTTGTTTCTAAGTTGTACAGCAGGGATGGGGAATTCATGGCCCTCCAGATGTTACTGGACTGCAACTTCACGCATTCCTCAACCATTGGTTGTGCTGCCTAGGGATGATGGGAATTGCAGTCCAACATCTGGAGTGCCACACATTCCCCATGCCTGTTCTACATGTTGTTTGAATACTAGCTACTCTAATGAACTAGCTTTAAAGTATATTTCTTTTCCACTTTCCTGTTTGATGTCATTCATTTTTGGTAAAAACTAGAGGAACATGGTTTTACTTTGAGGTGACATCACCAAACGCTGTGGGTGCATCAGATGACTCTTTTGTCATGCAATTGCCCTGCCTATAGATATCCAGGAGTCTAATTGTAACCTTCTAATTGTAACCCTCTCATGTTTTCCCATCGCTTCAGTCTTTTTTTCCCATAAAAAAATCTGTTCAGGAGGAAAAGATGGAATAGCTGTACAATACTTTTGATTTGTAGTGCTAGGAACTGTCTGTCTGGAAGCACCACATAAGCATTACAAATACTAGAGACTTTATAAGAACTATACATAAATTTAAAAACTAAGTTATAACCGAACTCTGAAATGATGCCCCATTATGTTATATTAACCTATTTTTATGAATTATCTGAATACATTGCTTGTTAATATCAAATTAATATATTCCTACATAACTGCTATTCCTATTTATCTTTAAATATCTACTGAAAATTTGAAAGTCCCCAGGTTGTAACAATACTTTGCTCTTTCTAAGACACCTGATTTTTTGCTATGATGAGGTTCTGTGTTTTTTAAAACGTACCTTCTACATGTATCCACCTATGATCCAGGGCCATATTTGCAAATATATCTTGCCGGTGGGAGGGTAGGAGGGGATGAAGATGCCCTCCCGCCAGCTGAGAGGCACATCCACCCTAGCAGCCTAGTTCAGCTTACGCAAAGTTCAGCCGATGAAAAGCTACTGCTGGTGGTATTCCCACAGGTGGTAACAAGTGTAAGACCCAAACAGGGCATTCTGAGGGTGGAATGGAGCTAGCATTGGATACATTGGATCCAAAACTGCGCTGTTGCCTCAAAAGGGGCCCAGACTGGGCTTCTCTGCTATAGTAGCCTGGAGGTGGCATAGCTAATCACCCTGCATTGCTTCCAATGGGGGGCATTTAAAATAAAAGGATTGCCAGATTAAAAGTCCAGCAAATCTACCACTCTAGGCCTTCCGCCCTGGCTGGTAAGAGGTGGTAACACTTGGGATGTGGCAGTAGAACCACCCTATTGCTCCTCCCTGACCCACTTAGGATTGCACTGTGATTACCTCAACCATTAATTTAAGCAAAGAAGCTATCGAACATAGGGATGTACGAAAGTCACTTACCTTTTCGCAGGGGTGATTCGCGGTGGGGGGGAGGCGCTACGCATCTCCCCCCGAAATCCTAACCCGGCGGGCTCTGCTCCGTGGCAACTCTGCGGAGCTGCTGGCCGGGTGCATTCGCAGGCGTGTGGAGCCTGTGGACGCAAATGGTGGCAGCTACGGCGGCCGCCATTTGCGTTCATGTTTTTGGACGTGATAGGCTATGTAAATATTTACGTAGCCTATCACAGCAAAAGACAGGGGCGGCCGCTACGCCATTTGCACCCCTGTTTTTTTTACCGTGATAGGCTGCGTAAGTATTTACGTAGCCTATCACAGCAAAATAACAGGAACGCAAATGGTGGTGGCTACAGCGGCCACCATTTGCGTTCCCCTTTTTTGCCATGATAGGCTACATAAATACTTACGTAGCCTATCACGGCCTCCGCAGGGATGCAAATGGCGTCCCTGCATTAGCCGTGATAGGCTACATAAGTATTTATCTAGCCTATCACGGCCTAAATGGGGAAGCGAATGGCGGCCACAGACGCGGCCACCATTCGCAAAGCAGCACGAACGGCACCAGGTATAAGTGCTCCGTTTCGCGCGCCTTTCGCGGGGTGGTGGGACGGGGGGCTTCGTTCCGCCATGGATTTCGGGGGGCTGAATGCACTGGCATTTGGCCTCACTGAGATCCATGGCAGAATTCTCTGACATCCCTAATCGAACATAGGAATAGATGAGGTGAAAGGACCCCATGTCTGCCAAATAATATTAAGAGGAATGATAACATTCTGATACAAATGTATTGTATTTTGAACACTTGTAAATCCCAAACTGATTATGATTTTGTAGCAGGTTGAAATTTCCTACCTGAGGCACAATTCCCCATCCAAATAGGTAAATAGAAATTAGATTATTCTAACAAAGTGTGCTCTGCATGTTAAAAACAAAGTGTTATATACAGTACTTCATACAGTTCATACAATTTTCCCCAAAGTACTAAAACCAGATTAGAGATAAAAAATGTCTCCAAGTGCTGAAGGAGCATTAAATCTCGTAAATATGCTCTGTGCGAATGTGCCTAGAAGTACTACTGGGTGATTTAGCAGTATTGATGAAAGAATAAGCAAAAATGTAGTTACTGTATTATGTATAAACATAATATATGTGCAGTGCATTATAATGATTCAGGGGTAATGTAGATACACTTTCCAAGCAGATCTAAAATTACTTTAACAAAATGGCCCAGATGAAGCATGAAGCAAAAGAAAGCTACACAATTAATTGTGATGGTATAGTTTCAAGTGCAAGAACTGCGGGAGAAAGGGGTATGTTTTTCTCTCTTTCCGCATGAGTCACAACAGTTCTTGCACAATTCAACCCATAACATAATCCTGAGCATAGGTTCCTTAAACAGTTCTAGTATACAGGTCCAAGGTTCAGCAGTCTAGCCATCATATAAGTAGCTAGCTTTTCTCCCTGGTAATTATAAAGAGGATTTCTGATCAGCTGAGGACCAAACTAGACATGTCAAATGTGTCTTTGCACTGAAATTGCTTCTTTGAAGCTGCTATTTGTACTGAGACAAAATCCCCCATTGGTGCCAAGAGGGGATTTCCTTTCAGTGCAAATAACATCTTCAAAATTAGCATTTTTTTTGTCAGGACTTCAGCAGGGGAGAAAAAAGTTAAGCTCCCAATCTCCAACTGCAGCTCTCCCAATAATTATCAGCTCACTCTACCCCCAGCAGTTATGATCGGCATTTTCATGAACTTGCACATTACAGTTTGCCCCTGAGAGTTCCTTTTACCACAAAAACAAGGTGCCAAAAGGTGGTGCCCAGGTAAAGGAGCAGACTGAAGGTAGCTCAAAGGAAATTTTCTCTAATCTAGAAAAGCTTGAGAACAGAAAACAGAAATGGCATTTAGGGAAAAGGAGGAAGGGGGAAAAGACCCAAATCTCCCCTTGTTTCAGACCCCATATGATTATTAATCAGACCCCTATAGTTCTGGCCAGCTCACTATTTCTACACCCCATATAACTGTTTTTATAAACAGTTGAACAGTTCACTAAGTGCCAAAGAGTGAAGTGACTGTCTTGAGTGGATGACATGGCTATGGTTATGAAATCAACCACAATAAATGTTTAGTTCTCCAACCAAATGCCAAAATGGCTCCCCTGGACAAAGAAAGATGTATTTTAAAGCTGGATATTCATGTTACTCCAGCAGTGTGGGAACCTAGCAGCATCACTCCTCTTGGCACTTTGGCACCAAGACAACATGAGGGACTCTGGAACTTGTTGGGAGAAGCCCATTCAAACTTGAACAACCTGTTAACATTGGGATGGGGATCAGCTAACAAGACCCAAAGCATCTCACATTACTCAGTGGTGTGGCAAGGACAATACAGCTGTTGCTCCTGTGTTCCTGGAGTAACATGAATTATCTGGATCAGCCTTTCCCAAACTGGTGCCTTCCAGATGTGCTATATTACAATACCCATCATCCAACAGAGTCCAACACATCTGGCAGACACCAGTCCAGAAAGGCCAGAAAGGAAACATGGACTGCTAAAGGTGGTTATCAAAGTGGTTATCAAAGGGTAATATGGATTAAAACAGCAGGAGGGGATATGTTAAAGCAAGATGGGCAACTTGTGGTCCTCCAGATGTTTTGGCCTACAACTCCCATCAGCCCTAACCAGTGTAACCAATAGGGAAGGATCATGTGCTAACGGGACAAATCTACTAGATTATCCTGATTTATTGGTATTAGTTAAATTCTTTTGTAAATTCGGTGTTCATATTTAAATAGATAGGAACACTTCCATCGTCAGTACTTACGGAGTTACTAAAATAGGAACTGATGTAAATTATTTAGCAAGGTATCACATATGCATTAATAATCTGCCCTGTAAGGGGGTATTACTCACTGACATCTCTGGAATTCTTGTATGGATGAAGGAGCAGAATTTGATCTGGAATGTTTAACTACAGACATTGATTTCCTTTCTTAATAGTAAAATGATTGATTGCTTCCTGAATTCATTCAAGAAATGCCAGTATGTTACCTCTCACATGAATTGACCTTCAGTTCTACTACAGAATCCAATCCAGATAGTCTAATGGTTCACTTAAGCAAGCAATAAAATTACAGGGGGAAAGTTAATAATGTCTGGTTTCAGAATATAGGCACAAAAATAAGTTAAACATGAGCTAAATCTGCTTTTAAAAATCTCTACAGTGAAGATTTAGGAACCCATAAAGAAATATTGGTATGAGAAAGTTCTTATTGAAGCTTCCCAGTTTTACAACTGTATATGGCTTTATTAGGGAAGGTGAGAGCGGAGGCTTATTTTCCAGATGGATGTTGACTAGGTCTTAAAGTGAAGATTTTGATCCAAATATGCTGAGTTTCTATTAAAAGGGGATTTTAAGAACTTCCTATTAAGAAGTTATTTTACAGACCTAGAAATGCAAAGTGGCAAGTTCTTAAATATCTATTGAACATTTAAATAGGAATGGATCAAGCATTCCAATTCCAAACACTTTGGATGAACATACAACATTACCAGAAATGGCAGTAGAAGTAACACACATCCATCTTCAAAAGCTGTCTCGCATTTAATGTCATATGTTTCCCCTTACACTGGTTCAGTTTATGAGAAGTAAGCATATGTAGGCTGTCTATACATTTTTGCTACACATCAAGGAACATCAGGGAAGCTTTAGAGTTTAGGTATTGAGGCTATGAATCCAGCCCATGACTGAAGGTTTAGGTACTTTTATGAGCACTGAGAAAATCAGCAGTGCTTTTATAGTGTTCTTGTAAACACTATAATCTAGGAATGTTCTGGGAATAATTTTCTTAATTACAGATGAGCTGATATTATGGAGCTACAGAAACAAGCACGTCAAGAGTACCAGAATAACAGAAATGACAGTAAATCTCTTTCCAAATTCTAAACCAGCTTTCTAACCAAATCCAATTATTTCGACTTTCTACTCATACAAAACTCCAACCCTCCCATTCCAGCACTTGATACAGCCAGTCAGCTGCCACTGTCCTTTAACAAGGTGGAAAGAATACACAGAAGAACTATACAGGAAAGATCTGAATGTCCCTGATAGACATGATAGTGCGGTCACTGAACTTGAGCTGGACACCCTAGAGAGTGAAGTCAAGTGGGCCTTAGGAAGCATTACTAACAACAAAGCTAGCGGAGATGACAGTATTCCAGCTGAGCTATTTAAAATCCTAAAAGATGATGCTGTTAAAGTGCTGCACTCAATATGCCAACAAATTTGGAACACTCAACAGTGGCCACAAGACTGGAAAAGGTCAGTTTACATTCCAGGTCCAAAGAAGGGCAACGCCAAAGAGTGTTCAAACTACCATACAATTGCGCTCGTTTCACATGCCAGCAAGGTTATGCTCAGAATCCTACAAGATAGGCTTCAGCAGTATGCGAACCAAGAACTACCGGAAGTACAAGCTGGGTTTCGAAGAGGCAGAGGAACTAGAGATCAAATCGCCAACATTCGCTGGATCATGGAGAAAGCAAGAGAATTCCAGAAAAAAGTCTATTTCTGCTTCATTCACTACGCTAAAGCCTTTCATTGTGTGGATCACAACAAACTCTGGCAAATTCTTAAAGAGATGGGAGTACCAGACAACCTTACCTGTCTCCTAAGAAACCTGTACGAGGGTCAAGAAGCAACAGTAAGAACCAGACATGGAACAACCGATTGGTTCCAAATTGGGAAAGGAGTACGACAAGGCTGCATATTGTCACCCTGCTGATTTAATTTATATGCAGAGTACATCATGAGAAATGCTGGGTTGGATGAATCACAGGTCGGAAGTAGGATTGCTGGGAGAATTATCAACAACCTCAGAGACACAGATGATAGCACCCTAATGGCAGAAAGTGAAGAGGATCTAAAGAGCTTCTTGTTGAGGGTGAAAGAGGAGAGTGCAAAAGCTGGTTTGAAACTCAACATTAAAAAAAACGAAGATCATGGCATCTGGCCCCATCACTTCTTGGCATATAGAAGGGGAAGAAATGGAAGCAGTGACAGATTTTATTTTCTTGGGCTCCAAGATCACCACAGACGGTGACTGTAGCCATGAAATTAAAAGACACTTGCTCCCTGGGAGGAAAGCTATGGCAAACCTAGACAGCATAGTAAGAAGCAGAGAGATCACCTTGAGGACAAAGGTCCGTCTAATCAAAGTTATGGTTTTCCCAGTAGTAATGTATGGCTGTGAGAGCTGGACTATAAGGAAGGCTGAGCGCCGAAAAATTGATGCTTTCGAACTGTGGTGCTGGGGAAGACTCTTACGAGTCCCCTGGACTGCAAGGAGGTCAAATCAGTCCATCCTAAAGGAAATCAACCCTGACTGCTCATTGGAAGGACAGATACTGAAGCTGAAGCTCAAATATTTTGGCCACCTAATGCGAAGAGAAAACTCTCTGGAAAAGACCCTGATGCTGGGAAAGACTGAAGGCAAAAGGAGAAGGGGACAGCAGAGGATGAGATGGCTAGATAGCATCACTGATGCAATGTATATGGACTTGAGCATGCCCCGGGAGAGAGCGCAGGACAGGAAGGCCTGGCGTGCTATGGTCCATGGGGTCATGAAGAGTCAGACACAACTGAACGACTGAACAACAACAACAAACAATGGGAAGCCTTGGGAAGAGTCATTTCTTCACTTTGCATAACAAAAGAGTATATAGCTTACAGCAGTACTCCCTAGAAATTCTGTTATCTGTCCAAGGGCAGGATATAAAATAAACTGAACTAAAGAAAAGGAGAAATCAGACTTCTTTTCTTGACAACAAAAAAACTCCTGTTAACCTGATATGAGATTTCATTATTCAGGAATATAAATAAACAGATTAAGATTAAAAGAGAGAGAGACAGGCCCTTCCAACAGGTTTACAATCTAAAATGACAAGACACACGAGGGAAGGTGAGTGGAGAGAAAAGGAAGAGGAGGGAGATCAGTTTTTCAAGGCCAGAAGAAGGAGGTGAGGTATAAGGGGGCATTTAAATACACTTTGCTCAGGCTGGTCTTCCCTTGCTGGTGTTCTTGCTTGACAATTGATGGCTCTTGTTCCTTTGGCTGATGGGCCAGAGCATTTGCCCCCTTACTTTCACAGCCAAGGGAAATTGTTAGTTGGACCCAGTGTTCTTCCTGGCAGGGAGGGGGAAGTGAGCTCCCTGCAACTGCTTCTTCTCTGGCTGATGGATGGACCAGGTTGGTCTCCGCATTGGCTTGATGACATTCCTTCAGAAGCAGGGAGTGCAACCTCCCTGTGGCCCTAGGTCCCCTGGCTGATAGCAGAAGCCAGAGTGTGCCCCCCTTCTCTGTACACACCATCTTTTGGGGAGCTTTATAGTCTGAAAGGTATTCATCCATTCACAAGCCTGACAGTAACTGGATTCCTTTATCTGTCTGCTAAGGACCTTTATGTATCCAGAATTGGAAGACTTTGGAACTGCTGCATTATTATAATATTGATCTCGTTTGTGTATAAAGCTGTTGGACTGTTATATTAGGGCTGTGCACTGCCTCGTTATGAAGCCCAAATAATGAGGCGAAGTGCTCTTATTCAGAGCAAAATCCTCATGATATGCGGTTGGTCAGAGCAGTATCAAAGTGCCCCTCCCCCCACGAAGCACCTCCTCCACCTTGTATATTTGGAGCTCTGCTTAATGCCTGAGCAGTCCAGACCGGCTGTCTCCAAAATATATCAACTTCTGAATGCCCACACAGAGGGGCATGAGGAGGAGGAGGAGGAGGGAGGAAGGGGGAAGGCGAGTGGATGCAGGAAGACGGGGGGAGGCAGGAAGGTGGGAGGAGGTGTGCGAGGTGCTGCTGTCACTAGCACAGGAGGAGGAGGGAGTGTGCTTTGGTGAGTAGGAACTCTCACCAACGCCAGCAGTCTCCAATCAGAGAGAGTGGTGGAGGAAGAGTGTATATATACTTCAGTGAAAGGCTGCGTTTGGTTATTGCACTAGCTATGTCTTTGGGAGAGAGGGCTGGTGTGCGTCGATGTGTGTATTCATGTGTGTATATGTGTGCGCATGCGTGTGCATTCCTAGGAGTTGTTCCTTCAATTTATTCAATTTTGATTGCCATTAGGCTTTCCTCAGCTTGGTTGTATTGGGAACATTCCCTTCCCTCGCTCCTTGATCGTCCGTCCCCATTGGGATGGTGTCTTTTGCGGCACCTCTTCCAGCCACGTTCTCCTATTTCTTTCTACCTCTGACTCGTTTGTTATTTGTATTTGGTTAGAGTCATCTCTCCTTTCCATATTTTTTCAAACTAACATAGCTTTTCCTCCCCCACCATTCCTGTGTTTGTTTATCTCGCTTTTTACTCCGGAAAAGGCTGCATTTGTTGTTTAAGGTCGACCCTCACTTCTGCTTTCACCAGCGCCTAGCACACAAGCCAGCAGGCCAAACTTCCTGGGCTTTGGGGCATGCAATGCCCTCAAGGGGGGCTGGGAGAGGCCAAGGTGTCATGTACATGTGTGGAAACAGGGAGAAGTAAGTTACAGCTCTTTGCTTTGAGAGTTTCTGTGGAAAACATCAGATTTCAACTCCACCTAGCACAAAAACCACTGGGCCCAACTGTCTGAAATTTTGCAGGTGGCCTCCTCTCCAGTGGGGTGGAGAGGTCCCCAAATATAATGCATGTATCATAAAAACTAAAAACGTTATGACCATTTGTGTTCTCCCATGCAAGTCAATGGGGAAACACCAAAAATGGATGATCCGAATAGCCAAATCTTGCTTCAGATTTGGATCCAAGTTGAAGTGGAGGGGGTCCAAATTGATCCGAGGTGGATAGGGGTCACTTCGGACGATCCGAAGTGGCAGCCAAAGCAGATCTGGGGGTCTGTGTAAAGCCCTACTTTATATTGATTTATTCCTATTTAATGACTTGCACAGATGTCTTATTACTGCCATGCAGGATTTGAGATGTTTAAAAACTCAGGACCTGTTTGAAATGAGGGTAAGTGAACCAGTGTGCTATAAAATTTTCAGTGGTGGATATTTTGGAACTTTGAAGTAAATGTAGAGTTTTGAATCTATATCAGCCTAAGAGCAGGTTGCATACTAGGTTCTGGAGTCAGCACTGAGCAACTACAAATTTTAGAGCAAACTTTGAAGTGATAAACTAAGGACTTCACCTCCACTTATTGCTGCATCACTATATTGACCCAGAGTATTTACATTTCATGGGATTTTTTAAAAACTGTGCTGGCATTTTATATTTTTTAATAGATAGGTTTCAATATAAATGTTGTACATATGCTATCCTTACCTGGGATTTGAACATATTTTATGTGAATTTATGCATACTGGTATCTATCTGATGTTTATTACCGATGTTTCAATTGCTTAGGGCACAATCCTTTCGAGATGGACGGTCGCCTCCGACTTCCTCTGAAGTCAGAGGTGACCGCCTATCCAATGCAAGGCAGTGGAAGCATGGAGGAGAGGATTCCCTCCGTGCTGCAGCCATCCTGCTGTTTGTCTTAGACACCCAATTATGGGCATCTAAGTGCGGCCTCAGGGAGGGGGCAGGAACAGGGCTGGAAACTGCATAAGAAGCTGTCTAAAACAGCTTCCGCGGTCTCCTCCCCTCCCTGCCTCTGGGAACACCCCCTTTTCACCCTCTTCGTGCTCCGTGTTATGAGCAGCCATCCTGGTTCTCGCCATCCTGGCTCTGAGTGGGATGGGGAGGGGGCGAGGAGCACAGTTTCCCAGCTATGAGCTCATAGTGCTGTCCTATCTCCCTCAGATGCTGTCTAGGGGACATAGGATTGCTCTCTTCATCATTTTGTTGGTTCCTGTTATTTATTAGAGTGGATAATTGTATCCTACTGGGGCAAAGGACTGCGTCATTGCCAGTGTGCATCGATGGGAAGCTGCTTCATACAAATGAGCATTGGTCCATCCAGCCTAGCTCAATACTGGCCACACTGACTGGCAGCAGTTCCCCAAAATTTCAGAAAAGAGACTTTTCCAGCACTATCTGGGACACTTACGAAGCAGTGTGTAAACAGTTTCTGTCCATGTAGTGATGCAGCAATAAGTGGAGATGAAGTCCTTAGTTCATCCCCTCAAACTTGCTTTAAAAACTGTAGTTCCTCAGTGCTAACCTCCTGAGTTTAGTACATAACTTCCTCATAAGTTGTTTGTTTAAAATGGATGGACTGAAGCCTGAAAGCCTACAAAAACTAATTTAAAGTTAGCTTTGACTTCAATACGCTTATTTTTCTGGAGCTGGGGATGTGCTGTGAAACGTGCAAATTTGTTCAAGATCGGGGAATGGTTCCAATTTTATTTATTATTTATTTTATTTTAGAACATTTATATATACCACTCCCATTTTTTAAAAAAAAACCCACAATGGTTCACAACATATTATAAAATAATACATCATGTTTTATGTATTTTCCTGCTGTAAGCTGCCTTGGGAGGGCTTCTGCCCTGAAAGGCGGCCATGAAATATTTTAAATAAATAAATAAATAAATAAATAAATAAAAGCATGACAATATTTAGATAAGTTAACTGCTGGGAAAAGCCAGGGTAAATAAGTGCGTTTTCCAAAATTACCGGTGCCCAATTTTTTGCAGCCATGATAAATAGGACTTTATTATTGCCACTGTTGCGCCACAACTTCCTAGTACTCAGTTAACAACTGGGTCCTTAACTGTCAGTTCCATTGATTAAAGTTGGCCCCTACCAATTAATTGACTAATTTTTGTTGATTAATCTACCAATAAACAGAGTAAACCTTGCACCCTATTATATTCATGTTGCAGTTATGTTTGAATGTGTCAGGTTTATTATTTAGTAACGCTGACACTAATAAATATATTTGTAACTCAAAAGCAGCACTCCGGTATATTCACCCTTAAAAAAACAATTTGATATAGGATATTTTATGGATGTTTCGATAAGACATCATTACAGAAATCAGCTTGTGAAAATCCCTTAATTTATCTGCATGTGTTTCATTTAAGTGCCCTTTAATTACTTGGGTGCTTGGGATAATGCTTTTCAGAACTATAGATTGATTTAATGCCACAATAAATATGCTCTGCTTTAATCTTTAATTACTTCACAGAACTTGAATTTACTTAATAGCAATGACTACATTTAGCTGGCGATAGCCAGTTGTCAAAGATGAAATAGCCCTTGCTGTACTCCTCAAGGAGCAAAAATGGTTTACATCTAAGTTCAAAACATATTTTCAATAGGGATGGCAGAGAATTCCACCACAGACTCTAATGAGGCCGGATTCTTAGAATCCGCCCCCCCCAGAGTCTGTGGCGGAACGGACCACCGCACCCCGCCACCCCGTGAAGTCCAACCCAGCCGGATCCTACCTGGCACCGCCAGGTCCAGGTCCGGCCAGGTCCGGCACTGCCCCTGTGCGGATGCAAAATGGTGTCCGGCATAGCGGACGCCATTTGCACCCTTCCCTTTTGCCGTGATAGGCTACATAAAGATTTACATAGGGACGCCATTTGCATCCACAGACCAGCCGCAGCCAGAAGTTTGGCGGCAGCCGACCCTGTCTGGCTGCTCCGCAGATTTGCCGCAGAGCGGAGCCGGCCAGGGAGGATTCTGGGGGGAGGACTGGATCGCTTCCCCCCCCCGCGGACCTCCCAGTGGATGAAGGTGAATGGGGTTTGTACACCCCTAATTTTCAGCATTAAAAGTTACCATACCTAAGACTTCAGCTGAATAACACTCATGCATGCTGACTTGAAGTTATTCAAAACAGCTAAATATTCTTAAGCAGTTCATCTCTTATTCAAGAAATGTGCTGCTGTCACAGCTGAAGTTGATTCTGCTTATCATCTGGGCCCGGTCCAGACAAATGCAGGTGTGGTATATGTATAGACCGTTCCCACAGGACTCAGAAAGAGGCCTTCCCCCCACTGCCTCCAATTTGTGCCAACACGAGGGCATGGGCAGGCCCCATCGCTCTTCACATCTTACTTGCATGAAGGGGCAAAGCAAGAGCAAAGTGTGTAGAAAAGTGTGTAGAAAGGAGGTGTAGGCTGTGCTTTTGGCACCACCCCCAATGAGCTGGTCCCACTTTTCATGCGTTAGTGTGGATGTTTGAGGCACAGATGCCTAAGCCTAAGTTTACATGCCTAGGCTTTCTTGGGTCCTGGAACCCTTGCAATCAAGGTTCCGGTACCCAGAGGAGCATACATATGCAGAGGTCTACATGCTCCGGTTTTTCTATTATAGACATTATTTTATGGACAGTGGGGGCAGGGCCAAGGGAGGCCATGCATCATCAAGGGTAGGGCCAGAGGCACAACCCCTTTCTATACACTTTGCCCCTTCATACAAATAACGCATGAAGGGCACACCATCACGTGAAGGGTGGGAATGGGAGGTTTGTGTGTGCGTGTCATATCCCCATCCTGTCCCGTGCAAGTTATTTGCACTTTGAGCATGAATAATTTGTGTGGTGCAGAAACACTCACCTACAGACCACACATTCCCACCTGCGTTTATGTTGATAGGGAAACTAGGACTCTGTTCTATGTGGGACTTCTCTGCATACATGTGCCGCCCCACACACACCTGGATGGAGCTCCTGGTGTACGTGCATCATAATAAACCTGGAGCAAAGCATGCATTTAGCTGTTTGACTTTTGTTTCTTTAGTCAAAACTGCACCTTCCCACCGGAAGACACTGATAGGGTGGCCAGATGTCCTACTTTGCAGAGGACAGTCCTCTATTTGGTACAGAATAGTCCTTTATTTGAAGGTCTCCTCTGTGTGATGGCTTGTCTAGTCCAGTCTGGTTTAAAGGCAAAGAATCATGAGGAAAAGCAGGGACCTCGAAGTTGCCCATCAGCAGGAAAGCAGGCTGAGTTAGGCACACGGTTCACCCAGTTAGGCATAATTAGGAAAGGAATTGAGAATAAAATGCCAATATCACACTGCCCCTATACAAATCTATGGTGCAACCACACTTGGAATACTGTGTACAGTTCTGGTCACCAGACCTCAAAAAAGATACTTTTTGTGAACCGCCCAGAGAGCTTCGGCTATTGGGCGGTATAGAAATGAAATGAATAAATAAATAAAATACTGTAGAGCTAGAAAAAGTGCAGAAAAGGGCAACTCAAATGTTCAAGGGGCTGGAGCATCTCCCCTATGAGAGAAAGTTACAACAGCTGGGCTTGTTTAGGTTGGCAAAAAGGAGGGTAAGGGGAGACATAATAGAGGTGTACAGAAATATGCATGGTACGGAAAATGTGGAGAGGGAGACATTTTTCTCCCTCTCTCAGAATACTAGAACCTGGGGTCATCCTATGAAGCTGATTGGTGGGAGATTCAGGACAGATAAAAGGAAGTCCTTCTTCACACAGCGCGTAGTTAAACTATGGCATTCGCTACCACAGGCTGTAGTGATGTCCACCAATTTGGATGGCTTTAAAAGGGGGTTGGACAATTCCTGGAGGAAAAGCCAACAATGGTTACTAGTCTTGATGACTATGTGCTACCTCCAGTACCAGAGGCAATGAGCCTATGTACACCAGTTGCTGGGGAACATGGGTGGGAAGGTTCTGTTGCAATCATGCCCTGCTTGTGGGTTCCTGGTCAACAGCTGATTGGCCACTGTGTGAACAGAATGCTGGACTAGATGGACCCTTGGTCTGATCCAGCATGGCTCTTCTTATGCTCTTATGTCTTCTCCTCTATGGTGAGATGTTTTGTATGTCTATTTAAGTAATAGTTATTCGGCAGAATCCAATAAGACGCTTATGCCCCTACTTATTCTCTTGTGCCCCACCAGTTCCTGTCTACAATCAGCACCTACTGCTCACAGAACAAAGATTTAGTGTTTCCTGGGGCAACCAGAAACAAGCAAAACCATTCATTTCTGAAGAGGGCAGGTCAGCAGAGTTCACATAAGGGAGGTCCACTGACATGTCCCGATCAACAAATGAGTGTTTCTGTTCGTTTGGGAGTTCCCTCCACATCTAATGGGAAGTGCTAAATCTCTGTTGGGTAAGTAGTGGGTCCCGCTTGCACAACAGAATCAGTGGGGCTGTAAGCGCCCCATTGGATTCTGCCCAATATTTATACATTTGCACCTATACATATACATTTGCAAATGCAAATATTATGAAAATTGGTGTCCTCTTCTTTGGTGATGAGCAGTCACATTCTGCATCAGATAAGTTTCCAGGTTGTCTTCCAAGAAAAGCCATTACAGTCATCTAGTGTGGATGTAAGTAGTGCATGCACGATTGGCGCTAGGTCTACTTTCTCTAGGTAGGACTGCAGCTGCCCTATCAGCCTCATTTGGTAAAAGGCAGTGCCAGATCCAGGAGAACCTTCATACTGTGAACTTGTTTTTTCCTTGGGTTATACTATTATTGTGTGTATTTGCATAATCATTTGGCCCTTTCCCTCTTTCCACCCTTCCCTTGATCTTTTCCTTGGTTTGATGGACATCCACAAGGCATGTCTTCAACTAACCAGACTCTAATCAGTCTTCTCCTTTTACTTTGACTTAATTGTCAATGTATTTTTGTTTGTGTCATCTTAAAAGCTGCTAGCATTTAGGATGTTAAAAAAAGACTATTACTTTCCCATCTCTGGAATTCTTCTTAAAGACTTAACCAATATTTTGAATTTGTTGGGTTTGATCTAGAACCAGACGCGACCAGCTGGGCTTTCATATCTCTTCCTCCCCATGACAACCCCTCTAGCCTCCCTCCAATGCTACACAGGGGAGGACTGCATGTAAAGCTATTTTAATATCCCTAACTGTAATATTAAACTGGTGTTTCCAGAAAGTAAGTGGTTTACTGATTTTTACCATTGTCAAGTGGCAAACATATGACAACCTACATGCATTGTTAAGGTATGGGATTGGTTCATTTTATGATGTATAAACATATCTGTGTAATAGAAATCAGTTGCAATTAAATTTTAATTTTACTAACACTTTATTAAGTATTCAAAATACTCTTTAGCAGCTACACTTTATGATTAACATACATATATTATTTACAAAGTTGTCCAAGGAAATGTATGAAGTGCTTTTAGTTATACTTGTTGATTCACAAACTTAAATAATTTACAGCAGGTTTAATATGATACTGTAACACAATCTCTATTATTACTATTTGTTCAGGCACTACATTTTACAGGGTCAACTACTCGCTAATGGTAGGGCCCCAGGGCATGGTCTGAAGGCACATGAGGTAACCACCTTGCTGAAGGTAAGCAGGTTTGGGCCTGGTCAGTGCTTGGAGGGGAGACGACCTGAGAACCACATGCAGCCACCTTGAATTCCATGATGGAAGAAAGGTGGGAAATTAATAATAATAATAATAATAATAATAATAATAATAATGATGGTGGTGGTAGTGCCTGTGAGTAGGGTCATATCCACTGGAAACCACAAAGAGATGTCCTAGATACAAACCCCTGGAAACATTTTGCATCAAATTATTTCCTTAACATTCCTGGGAAGGTTTCTCCTGAGCAGAATTCATTTCAAATTTTGCTTTGGGTGAACTTTGCTTAAAAATCCAGAGCTGAGGTGGAGTAATTGTCCAAGAAGAAGGGGAGAGAATGACTGTAAGGGTCCTGATGGGCCCAGGGTGGTATAGAAATCAGTTTGAAGTCAGCAAAATACAGATGGCAAATAGTGATTAATGAAAAAAAGATGTTGCTTCTAATGACATCTTTTTTTTCATAGATCACTATTTTGGAATATAAATTACAGGGTTAGGTCCCCTGATCCAGGTCAAGCTCATAATTGGGGGGGGGAGCATTAAAGCCCACACCCCCACATTAGCGTCCCAAATTGGATTAGGTCCCCTGCACTTACACAAGGATAAAAATGAAGGAATAAAGTAATGTCTTCTTTGAACCTAAGTATGGTGGAAGTGGTTTAAACACACATTCTCTGCCCTGAAAAGAAAAGCTTCAGAAAGCATCAAGTATGTGATTAAACTTCTTCAACCAAACTTCAGAATGTTTGTCTGATTTCACATGTAAGAGGAAATAGATCTCTGAAGTTAGAGATAGATGGACTATGCCTGTCCCACTCAACACTGACATAGAACATGTATGGTTTGAGACTAGCGGCATTCTCAGTCTATCACTGATGTATTTAAATAAGCCAGGAACTTCTTTTGGCCCAAGGGTCAAATTCAAATTTGGAAAAGTTCTTGGGGGGTGAATTCCAGTGGTGGGTGGGGCAAGAGGCAAAAGAGGTAGGGCCAAAACTACCAACATATTTGAGCTTAAAGCTCTTACGGACAGTAACTAAGCCTGAAGAGAGGCATTTCAACCTTTTCGAATGGGGGGGGGGAACCTATGGAAACCACCAAATAATTGGGGAAAAGGTAGTGAGGTAAGGGGAAGGAGGTGTGGCCATTTGGGGAAACCCAGAGGGGCATGTTGGAACCTCAGGAGGGCTGGATTGTAACTCTGAGCCTGAGATTCTGCACCCCTGAAATAAGAGATCAATAGTAAATAAAGCAATCATCAAAAACATACAGCTACCTTTTATCCATGCCTCTAAAGGGAGAGTTAATTGAAACAGAGATGGCTGAGACTGACACAAGACATGCTTTCCCACCATTTCATTGCTGACATACATTTTCCTTTAGATCAAAACACTGCAAGAATATTTCAACAGCTTCCTACCGAGTATATACAAATTCAGCAATCACCATGGAATACCCTGTGGTTATCAAGTTTGAATAATACAGACAGTAATATCCACACTTGAAAAGAATCCCCTATTAACATCTTTGTACCAAAGAACTATCACTTGTTAGGTAACAGTTTATACTTTTACCTGCTGTATGTCATGCAGTCATAAAGAATTAGACAGCCTACTTTAATTCATGTGGTAGTTTGTTTTTTAAAGTCTTGCTCCAAGGATTTTAAAAAATGACCTGGTTAGCTTTTGCTATTATGAAAGAATTCCAAATTTGTACACTTTTATCATGCTCCAGTGTGCCAGAGAGAGAGAGAGAGAGAGAATTCATACTCTTTATTTTCCTGTGTTTACTGCTTCAGGCAGTGGGCACAAAACAAAGAACTTGAGAAAGCCAAGTACCACTTAGTGCTCATTCCTATATATGTCTACTCAGACATAAGTCCCATTGGACTTAGATTGGACTTACTCCAAGGTAAATATGTATATCAAGGATATAGAAGCCCCAGTCTGCAGGCCTAACTTGGACTGAGGACTCACCACTATGGCCCACAGAGCCTCTGGGGTTCCTCCAAGGGGCACAGCTTGGCCTCCAAGTCCTGGCTCCTGGAGGAATCCCCCCTGGAGGGAATCCCTACTGTTACAGCAGGGATGCGGGCAACTGGACACTGTGTGGGTGCCTGGAAAAGTTGCTGCTCTTCCCCATGGCAACAGAATTGCTTCGCGTTGGATGCTGGGTGATATGCAAAGCCTGTAACTCTGCTGCTCTTCCTGGAACCAGCAGTTACTGGTGAAGCCTATACTAAACTCTGGGCCTCTCTCAGCACTGAGGAAAACTAAAATGGACAGGCAGTGCAGCGAGATGGTATCAGTGGCTGTGGTACACCCAGTGGTCATTCAGCCTGCAGAGGCAATCTGGCCCCCCACCAGAGATTCTGCACCTGGGATGTATAGGATTGCAGGCTCAATGTTGAATAACTATTTTCCAATTCAAACAGTCTCAGCAACAGAGGATAATTAGCCTTCATTTCTTAAAAAACAAACAAACACATGGCTACCCTTCTGGAAATTATTGCTATGTCACGCTTTATGGGGATTCATTCATTCATTCATTCATTCATATTACAATGTTCATGATGCAGCATAAGTTTTATATTCTATGTAGGTAATTGCCAAGGGACTTCCAATCCAGTCACATTTGATTTCAAAAGAGGAACCTTCTAAAAAATGGGGGGATTGGTAAAAAGGTAGATGGAAGAAAAAGTCAAGTGGCTCAAACTGCTCCAGAACTCTTGGGGATTATTCAAAACCACAACAATAGATTCTCAGCTAGATCTCTCCAAATTGGGGAAATGGACATTAAAATGACAAATGCAATTCAATTTAAGTAAGAGCAAACTGATGCACATTGGGACAAAATATCCCCACTTCACATAGAATCATAGAATAGTAGGGTTGGAAGGGGCCTACAAGGCCATCGAGTCCAACCCCCTGCTCAATGCAGGAATCCAAGTCAGAGCATCCCCGACAAATGGCTGTCCAGCCTCGTCTTGAAGGCCTCCAGTGTGGGAGAGCCCACCACCTCCCCAGGTAATTGGTCCCATTGTCGTATTGCTCTGACATATACACCAACGGAGTGGAGTGGTGGTGACTGAGCAAGAAAAGGAACTTGAGATCAGTGACAACCTTGACCCAATGTGCAGCAGCTGTGAAAAAGGTGGATTCCATGAGCTTTTTTGGGGTGGGGGGTGGGGCAAGGGAGTTGTCACATCCTTTCTTTGCAGGTCTTCAGGAAAGCTCTGGAGACCCATCTGTTTACACTGGCCTTTTCTTAGTGTTTGGGCTACTGCTTTTATTTACTATTTCTGTTTTGAATTTTATGTTTTTGTATTGTTTCTTTTATCTTGAATGCCACCTTGTGAGGATTGCACCCTTAAATGTGGCCTAAAAATAATTTTAAATAGCTAAAATAAATAAAAATAAAACAGGTCTCTCTAACTTATTAATTTAGAC
The DNA here is from genome assembly GCF_057233095.1 of Heloderma suspectum. Classification (NCBI taxonomy): domain Eukaryota; kingdom Metazoa; phylum Chordata; class Lepidosauria; order Squamata; family Helodermatidae; genus Heloderma; species Heloderma suspectum. The sequence continues at coordinate 107,875,493 of NC_139464.1, forward strand.
CAATGCTACAAACTGTGCCACAGAAATATCTATGTCTGCATAGAACCTACATGTGAACCACTATACATGCTTAGGCTTGCTGTCTGCCTGTGATTGGGAACCCTTCTTTTCTGGGGTTCCTAATTTTGGGGAGAAATGGTACACATGTAGCTTCTATGCAAATAGTCAAGTGACTACATGGGAGGGAAAGTGGGATTTCATGCATAATCCTGCTCCCCGCCCTTCCATCCATTCAATGTAACATGTGAAAATAGTTTATGCTGGAATTAGCGAGGAATATTTCTGCTTTTATTTCTATTCCATTTAATTCTCATGTCCTTATTCTGTACCTTAAGATCTGTTTCAGGGTGAATTCAAGCCTCTTGCCATTCATAAACCAAACCACTCTAGTTTACTAACTTTGATTAAGCTAACTTGGATTGTTTCAGGAATAGGCTCAGGGTACAGGTCCGGTCTTTCCTGATAGACTGATATCCCCTCTCTCTTCAGAACAGGAACACAGTGTGCCATACGAGGATGCTGGTAAAACCTGGCATGATTTCCCCTGGCATGCGTCATAGCAATACATTTGGTTATTTTGTTTGCAGTTTTTTATATACAAGACACAGTGGCATAAACCATGGGAAACTGTAAATACAGGGTAACTTAATAAAATGTCAGCCCCATAAGAGTGCGATCCTATGGGGATAGTTGGACAACTCCAAACTTGGAGGCAGCCAACTACTTAATGCAGGGCAGGCGGAGCATGGAGGGAATCCTTTCCTCCACGCTTTGGCCACCCTGCATTTGTGGCTAGACAGAGCAGGGGGGGGAGGCCGGATGGCGCATAGGAAGCATCGTAATGGCACTTCCGAGGTCCCCTCTTCTCCCCCAGAACTGCCCCCTTTTCAGCCACTCTGCACTGCTCTTCTGAGTGCAGAGCCAGGGATGAACCTATGAGGCATCTGGGGAGGAGGAGGGGAGTCAGATTCTGGGAACTGACCTTGGAGCGCTGGCTCTGAGCTCAGTTCCCAGAAACTGAAAAATCCTACGGCCGTCTAGACGCTGTCTAGCAGCCATAGGATTGCACCCTAACAGTCATATAAAGAGCTGAACAACTAGTTACTGCACAGCTAATATATATTTTATAAGTGACCAAAGGAGCTCATTATGTTATACCTGGAAATCTCAGTGGGTGATCTATGAATTTGCCATTGTGAAAACTGGAACACATTTCATTGTTTGCCAAGACAAAATAAAATACGTGCCCCTTCATTTAAAAAAAAAAGCATGTTTACCAAGCCTGGAAGTTTGAAAACTATTAAGAATTGGCAAATGTTTGAAGCTATGCAGAGACTGGCACATTTCAAAACACAAGCCATTTGCTATAGACTGTCAGAAGAACAAAACCAACATTATTCTGGCAGGATTAGTGCCGATAGAGAGAGCCTTAAAATTACAACTAAGTCTGTTTATTCTGTAGCTTATTTTAGCACACACATTTTGGAGCTAACCCATGAAATTGGCTTAAAATGGAGACAATGAAATAGATTTATAAGAAATATGAGGAAACACCAAAATAGTCATCTGCATAAAAATATGAACAATTAATGATAGACTATGTTCTGTGTCATGAAAGTACCAAATTTAGAAACGATCAAAGCAAATTCAGTGGTATATTACTGTATTTAAATACCTAATTAAGCAAGAGACAATTTCACAACAGAAGATTAGAAAGGATGGCATCTGTACTACAGTACATTGACTTAATTCCTGATCTATCTAAATTGGTTCTGTAACTTGAGAATTACAATGCAGTAAGACTTTCAAAAACATACAGATACTTCAGGGATTAGAAACACATGATACATGTACACATCAAATTTCTTGAACAGAGCCAGTCCAGCACCTTATTTCCTTCTGTCAAAATGTTGGAGAGGTTAGCATGAGAGGCAAGAAATGGGATCCAAGTACTACAAATCACAACTTTAACTAGATGTTTGTCATGCTTATGGATTTTTACAAATATAAATGTTTCCTTAACCTTGAATTTCAAAATTCTGCTGAAATCTGTAGAATGGTATTAAAAAAATATATGGTCCATATATATAATGAGGACCACTTAAAATATGTCTTCATTGGACATTGAAGAAGTGCAAAAAAGAAAAACTACAGAAGTCTAAAAGCAGTGCCCCCAGAAAACCATATTTGAAATTTGGTGACAGTTAGGGATGCTTGATGAATTCGATCTTTGAGAATGGGCTCCTGGCAGCTGCTTCACCATCTGAAATGGCCGTGTGACCATAGAAAAAGTTTGCAGCGGCTAGAGCATCCCCAGCAGTGGCAGATTCTCTAGCTAGTGGACTCTGTGGTCGTGGCCTAGAAGTCCTCTGGAGCCCATTTTAACTACCAAAGAGCCCTCCAGATGACACAGTAAGCCACCCCAGGGGCCCTTAACTCTGTTGCAGGGGGTGGTTAGCCAGGATGGTTCACTAACCATGACGAACATGGTTTTCTCCCGCCACACGTCACACTAAGCCACCATGGTTAGCAAAAAGTGCCTAACCATCATGGCTTAGCATGACATCTAATCAGGGCCAATATGAGCTATTACACTTAGAAGCTCCTGTTTACTCCACTGTCATATGATGCCTTCATTGTATCCTTTGCCAGGTCAAGAGATAGATTAATAAAAGGCTGGACATGGGGATCTTCTACAACAATCTGTCTATGTTTGCAGTCCATCAGTCAATGGTGCAGCTAGGACTTGACTTTGGGGTTGGAGTCCAGGCCTCAAAGCCCCAGGAGCAGGAAATCACCACCCAGGCAAACAAGCTAGCTATCAGCACCTGGGTTGCCATGGGCATGCCAGAGCCCAGCAGGTCTGAGGTAGGGATGTACAAAAAGTCACCTACCTTTTCGCAGGGGTGATTCGCGGTGGGGGCAAGGCGCTCTGCACCTCCCCCCGAAATCCTAACCCGGCCAGCTCCGCTCCGTGGCAACTCCATGGAGCCACCAGCTGGGTGCATTTGCAGGCGTCTGGAGCCGGTGGACGCAAATGGCGGGGGCTACAGCGGCCGCCATTTGCGTTCATGTTTTTGGCCGTGATAGGCTACGTGAATATTAACGTAGCCTATCACGGCAAAAGGAAAGGAAAGGTTTCTCCTGTGCAAGCACCGGGTCATTACTGACCCCTAGAGGGACGCCACTTACACTGGCGTTTTCATGGCAGACTATAGCGGGGTGGTTTGCCATTGCCTCCCCCAGTCGTGACTACCTTTCCCCCAGCAAGCTGGGTGCTCATTTTACTGGCCTCGGAAGGATGGAAGGCTGAGTCGACCTGAGCCAGCTACCTGGGACCTGGCTTCCGCTGGGATCGAACTCAGGTCGTGGGGAGAGTTTCGGTTGCAATACTGCTGCCTACCACTCTGTGCCACACGAGGCTCCACAGCGAAAGACGGGGGCACAAATGGCGGCTGCTATGCCATTTGCGCCCCTGTTTTTTTACCGTGATAGGCTACGTAAATATTTACGTAGCCTATCATGGCAAAAAAACAGGAACGCAAATGGCGGCGGCTACGGTGGCCACCATTTGCATTCCCTTTTTCTGCCATGATGCAAATGGCGTCCCTGTGTTAGGCAGATGCGGCCGCCATTTGCAAAGCAGCGCGAATGGCACCAGGTAAGTACTCCGTTTCGCACGACTTTCACAGGGTGGTGGGGCAGGGGGCTTTGTTCCGCCACGGATTTTGGGAGACCGAATGCACTGGCATTCAGCTTCACTGAGATCCGTGGCGGAATTCTCTGACATCCCTAGTCTGAGCTAAGTTGCCACAGCATCCTTTCTTTCTCCTTGCTTTAAGAAAACATTTTATAGTTAGGGGCCAGGTGGCCGTTTACATGGCTATAGATGCTATTTAACTATTTTCACTTCATAAATATATTATCCCTTTCTAAATCAAAATGATGCTTACTCCTAAGTAAATGTTTTTTCATCAGGACAAGAGAAGTAAACACAGTTGTATTCCTGTAGTCATGATGGCTGCCATGATGTGTTAACTGTGTCGAAAACATGTGATAAGTGTGTTTAAAACATGACATTTTGCACACATGGAGAAGCTCTTTTTTATCAGTAGTCAAACTTTTTTTTGCTGCCCAAAGTTGGGAGGTGGCACAAGACTATTACATTCAGGGTCTAAATTACCTAGCTGCACCACTGGCATTGGTAGGCAGAACATCCTGTTTCTTTTGCAAGCACATAAAACTAGGGATGGACAGGAATTTTGTTTCAGTTTGGTCTTAATGAACATTCACCAACATTTGCTAATTTCTCCATATTTTGGACAGAAAGAACTTGAATATAGGAGAAAACAAAACTGACAGATTCATCCATCCATACATAAAACACAGCAAGTCTTATTAAAGCAGTGTTTTCTGTAGCTCTGTAACATTATAATCCACTTTCAGATTTCTATTACATATCAAGTAGAGGCAGTTCTAAGATCACTGATTCATAAAACCAAAAACTATTTCCAATATTACTGGTCACATGGCAAAGCGGTCATCCAATAGATATATATTAATCATGCAGGAAACTTAAGCACTCCCCTCATGGCATAAATCAATCTGACCGCAAGACAGAACAATACGATGACTACTGATGAATATGAGACCTAGCTAAAACGCACACTGAATTCCCCCTGTACCCAGATCCAATGAATGTATGAAATAAATTTGGACAGAGAATCTGTTCATACGTTGCCCCAGTCAGCAATATTGTACATTTAACTGGCCACATAATGTGAACAATGTAACATTTGGAGGACTGAGCCAGTTCCAAGTAATTTGAAAAGTTTAATGAAGACAAGGAATTACAAGAACTCCTGTGAAATGTAACCGAGAACTCTTCAGGGCCAGAAGATTTGCCAGATCCTATAATAGATAGAGCATCAGTAATCAGTGTTAGAAAGCTGTTTTTCCTCCAAGTGGTCTGTTCGATACTTAAAACAAAGCCTGAACAAATGAAAAGTCATCACGTGATTTTGAAAATGATCTCTGAAGTGCATTATGAATCTTGGCAAAGGGAAAGTAAAAATTAAGCAGTATAAAAACAATGTCAGTTATAATTTATCTGTAGAATTCTTTCTCCACCCTTTTCTCTATTATTTGTAAGGCATACACAAAACATTAATTTTACAAGAAAAAAACAAAGAAAAGTCTTAATTGCGGTGTTTGGAGCTTATATGGATATCATGTTCCCTCTGATCTTTACTGAGAGCATATCATTGTATTTTCTACTATGCAATTTAATCCTGTTTATTGAATGTTTATTCTATCCTGGCAGCAGCACATAAAATCATTCAACCAATCAAACACTTTTGTTTATTAGTGTGGACCAAAAACCTAGCTGCTGGAGGAAGAGCACGTGAGAAAAATCAAGTATTTCGTTTTAATAAAGTGCTATTTATTCATATGTGCCATTAGTACATATGAATTTCAAGAGCACAAAGGAATTGCTTTTAATTGGGACACAGAAGCCCAAATAAAAGTGAGACTATTTTGGATACAGAAAATGGAAATCAAAACTACTGGGCGAGATCAAAAACATACATGATAGGCAAGATGCTGTTGAGAACGGCAGGCTGCATGTGTGTGGGGGGGAGGCAGTTAGACTATGCAACGTAACTGGTGAGGTATCAAAATTTATTATTTGATCACACATCATAAAATACTGAATAATGAAAAATAACCCTCTTCTACAATATAATTTTATCCAGCACAAAGCTACATAATATTACAAAGCTAATAGGGTCGGATCCAGATTTATGCTGAATCAACTGCGCTGACAGAGGTGAATAAACTGTGCCTCCTCCTCCCTATGTTTACTCAAGAGTAAGTCCCAATAATGTCAATATTTTCTTCCAGGTAAGTGATATTAGAAAGCTTTGAAGTGAAAAACATGCATCATGGAGAGGAAATAAAATACTCTAGTTGTCAGCCTTGGCTTTTGCCCCAGGCTTGCAATTTGCCATTCACCTACCGCTACCGGACAAATACTTGGGACGCTACACCCAAGGACAAATTCCATCATTGCTTTAGAAGCATGGAAGCCCATTCAGTTTTGCTTCTTCCTATGCTTTTCCAGTAATTTTGGGATGCTAATGTCATGTGAGAGAGGCCACCACTGCACTGGCTGCACTGCCTCCCTCACTGCTAAGGGAACACTGAGACATTGTAAGTTCTATTTGTTGTTGTTGTTCAGTCGTTCAGTCATGTCCGACTCTTCGTGACCCCATGGACCATAGCACGCCAGGCCTTCCTGTCCTGCGCTCTCTCCTGGAGTGTGCTCAAGTTCATATTCATTGCATCGGTGATGCTATCTAGCCATCTCATCCTCTGTCGTTCCCTTCTCCTTTTGCCTTCAGTCTTTCCCAGCATCAGGGTCTTTTCCAGAGAGTTTTCTCTTCGCATTAGGTGGCCAAAATATTTGAGCTTCAGCTTCAGTATCTGTCCTTCCAATGAGCACTCAGGGTTGATTTCCTTTAGGAGTAAGTTCTATATATCTTATTTAATATCTTACACATATAATTGAAAAAATAACAACTCGCCATTTAAGATTTTAGTAATCCTTATAACAATCATGAGGGTAGACCTGTATTATTACAACAGTGGCCTACTTAAGACCGCCAAGTGTGTTCATAACTTAGGTAAGATTTGGATCAGGAACTTCATATCATTGCAGGACTGGGCCTTTCTCTTTAGATGGCTGTCCCCCATCACATTATTTTTTGCTTCTTCTCACAGGGGTGGTGATGCTGCTTGGGGTGTAGTGATAATTCCTGCCTGGTTCTTGCCCCTTTCCCTCCCCTTGCACATTACTGGTGGATGGGGACTGACACGCTGTAAATCTGCAACCCTCAGCACACTTACTTGGGAGTAAGCCCCATTGAACGTAACGGGGTGCTCTGAATCAACAGAGGATGTTGATTCTGAGCTTGGAGGGGTAAGGGATCAGATCTGGCTCCCTTCGTTGCAGGGAGGCATTTTACCCTCTTCTCCCTCTGATCAAGGAATGTGCTCATGTATTTAAATGGCCGACACGTGGTTTGAGAGCAACGCACGTCTTTGGCACCACCTGGTGCTGCTGTTGCCGAGCGGGCGGCACACTGCACTGCAACCAGGATTTGGGCAGTTTGGCAGTGGTAGGCAGCAGTATTGCAACCGAAACTCTCCCCACGACCCGAGTTCGATCCCAGCGGAAGCCGGGTCTCGGGTAGCCGGCTCAGTTCGACTCAGCCTTCCATCCTTCCGAGGTCGGTAAAATGAGCACCCAGCTTGCTGGGGGAAAGGTAGTCACGACTGGGGAAGGCAATGACAAACCACCCCGCTACAGTCCGCCATGAAAACGCCAGCGCGAGCGGCGTCCCTCTAGGGGTCAGCAATGACCCGGTGCTTGCGCAGGGGGAACCTTTCCTTTCCTTTCCTTCCTCACCTTGAAGCAAAGGGGGAAATCCCTGGCAGGGGGGAGGGTTGGGTGCAGATCTCTCCTTCCTCAGCAAGACTTGGATGGAGGCAGGAGTCGCCCTTGTAAGGAAGGGAGAGAGCACAAGCCCTTGTGTCTGTCAAATCTGTCTGCAGCCCATTTTCAATGCCTTTGTCATCCTGGCCAGGCCCCCAACAACTGAAAATAAATGCCCACAGCCAGTGTCTTCCGCTACTGGACCACAGGGAGGTCATGGTGCTCTTTTTCCATGGGCTGGAAAAAATACCAGACACGGGATGGGCTGGGGAAAGTGGTGGGAGACACCCCGGAGGGTGATGGCATCATCTAAAGAGCCCGCAAACTTCCGTGACACAGCCCGCTCAATAGCAGGACAAAAGCTCCATGTGAAGAAGCCCTTAGCCACGATAGTTAAACACACTAAAACCCAATGTTTTAGATGCCTGTGTCTTGTCATTTTTACAAAACAAAAAACACAAATGCAGTGAATTATCTACGTTGTTTTGTCCCTCAATATTTCTGTCTTCAAAGACAGTTTATCTTCTGCGATCCAAAATACCAAGAAAAAGAAGTGTGCCCCAGGGCTTAACATACCAGGATCTTGCCTCTTCTTGTTTAACTTAAGTTATACAGCCTCTGTAGCACAATACTCCAGAGGCATAACAATATCCCATTAGAACAGATGTCCAGTTATGCCTTCAAGCTTTGCCATTAAATACAAACATATAAAGAAGAGAAAATGTGCATCTGATAACAAGCTTCTGGAGAAAACAAATGCCTCAGACATACAGTGTGCTATCACTAGGGAATGAGGTATTCTGTTACCACAGTAAGTAACATAGCATGCAGCTGTGGGAATGTTACAGGAGAAGGAATCGGATCACATTGATATTAGAAGATTACAGATGAACACAAAATGCCAAGAAGGCATCAACATTATTTTCAATAAGCAGGCAATCCAGGCTGAGCTGTGCCTGCTGCAGCTCTACTTTTCTACAAGCAGGTGCAAATTCCCAACTCATCCAAGCTGTAGGTTCAGCACCCTGACCCCAATATATCTAGTATCAGCCACAGGAACTCCTGCAGTATTGGGAAGGTTGGCAGACATATGCAAGACATAAGGAGATGGCTCATCCTCAGTCAGACCAACGGCCCTTCTGGCCTTAATTGGCAGCAGTTCCCAAGGGAGGGAGTCACTGGGTGCCTTTCACTATCCCTGCTTCCCAAATTCCTTTAATTGACTTGAAGTTAAACCTGAGACTGTATACATGCAAAACATGTGATTTACAAGTATGGTTGAGCCTGGGCATCCCCAATGTGGCGCCCATGGAGCCCATGCCCCTTTCTCCACAATTCTTTTACAATTATTTTTTAATTCTGCCACCCCTCCAGGTGGCTGAGCATGCTGCAAAGCACAGCACTGACCCAGCCTCCAGCTGTCCCACCATCTTAATTTCCCTAGAGTGCTTCTGGGGCCACATGGCACCTACTGAGTGGAGAAGGAGTGTTCAAAAATATATTTAATAAATAAAGTAAGTAAGAAGCATTTTATGGGCATTAAGATGATGGAGTGGCTAGAGCCTGGACCAGTGCTGTGCCTCACAGCATGCCGAGGTGCCCTGAAAAAAGAAACCCTTTCACACTGGTGGCTGTGCCATGTCAATTGAGGGGGATCTCTGTATGTTCTGATGTGGGCATTCAGAGGGAAAGCCTCACTGACCACAAGGGGAGCTACTTCTGAGGAGACACTAATGGGTTTGTTGTGGGAAAGAGAGCAGTAAACACAAAGACAGAAACCAACCCCCATTTGAACCGGCAGAATCTTTACTGAACCAAACAAAGGAGAATCGGAACCCTGAGATCGCACTTTACCGCACTTGGGGAATTTGGCTTTAAACTGTGCCATGTCAATTGAGGGGGATCTCTGTAAGTTCTGTGGGCATTCAGAGGACAAGCTTTATTTAGCACAATGGGAGTTATTTCTGAGGAGACACTAATTGGTTTGTTCAGGGATGGGAAACACACAGGAAACACCCCTTGACCGGGGTCATGGTGAAAGGAACACCCCTGGGCAGGGCTAGCATATCCAAGGACAATGCGGGGGATGAGGCACACGGCAACTATACCAAAGAGAACCCGACTTAAGGAAAAGAATCGGACTTTAAGCAGTCTCAGGAAATCCGGTTTTTCCCTGATAAGCTCCAGGGTGGCTGCTGGATGGTCACAACGTCATGTATCCCTAACAACCTCAACACGCAGCCAGGTTGGAATAAATTGCTGGTGGAAACACTCCAGGAATGGCTGTAGCTGGCACACCAGCTGAAGCGGGGCAAAGGCACTCTGTGCCACTGAGACCACCTGGATCTCCAGTGACAAAGCTGGAGAAAGGAGTCCTCCCAGACTGTGACCTGAACTTTCAGGGGGAGTGCAACCTCTTCCAGAACAGGCTGTCTACACAATACCCAGATGTGAGAACCACCCACCCATAGGACCTCTGTCTTGCCAGGAATCAGTCTAAGTTGATTGGCCCTCATTCAACCCATTACTGCCTCAAGGCACTGATCCAGCACCTTCATGGCCTCACCTGAAAAGGAGAAATAGAGCTAGGTGTCATTAGCATCCAACTGACACTTCACCCCAAATACCATGATGACCTCTCCCAGCTGCTTCATATAGATATTAAAGAGCATGGGGGAACCCTGTAGGACACCATAGCACAACTGCCAAGGGGACAAGCAGAAGTCCCTCAGTGACACTTTCTTGAAATGATCGGGCAAGTAGGAGTGGAACCACCATTTCACTCTGCCCCCAATTCTCAACCCAGAGAGTTAGTCCAGAAAGATACCATGGTCAATAGTATCAAAAGCCACTAAGAGGTCCAGGAGAATTAGCAGAGATGCATGGTCTCTCTGTATCATGTATACAGATACATGTGACTAAGGCTGTTTCAGTGCCAAACCCAGGCCTGAAGCCAGACTGGTGGGTCAAGATAATGACCTGATGGCGCTTCCTCCAAGCACTCTTGTCACCACTTTCTCAGCCACCAACCTTGCCTCAAAAAGGCTTTTGTGACTGGGAAGTAGTTCTCACAGACCTCTGGGTCCAGAGTTTTGGTTTTTTTAAACTGGGAATGTACTGCACCCTCTTTCAAGGCTATGGGCAGCACCCCCTCCCTCAAAGAGGCATTAACCACTCCCTGAACTCACTCAGTCAAATGTGCCCACAGGCTTCCAAAAAGTTGGGACCTCCTTGTAGGAAATAAATCCATAGCTTTATTAATTGGATACAGCTGTGGACACCTTAAAATTCAGACTAAGTTTCAGGTGGACCAACCCACAGGGAAAACCTGGTCCGTGGCTGCCCTTTAGATTAGACAGTTCAGAAGCTGAAACCAAAAACACACTATAGGCCAGTTCACATGACACGGCTGGCTCATCAAGGTTATTTAACCCATGATGAGCTGTGGTGTGCGCAGCCACCATTTGAATATGCAACCTCATTGGGAGTTACGATGTGTCACAAAAACCCAGCCACCATGGGTTATTCGAGGGTTAAACAACCCACGCATAACTCTACTACTAATTAAGGGTTATGTGATGGTTGTTCAACGCTTGAATAATCCATTATGGCTGGGTTAGCACAACATGCCACAACCCCTGATCGCCCCAATCTGGGTTGCATATTCAAAATGGGGACCCCACACACCTGGCACATGCTGTGGCTCATCTTGGGTAAAATAATCCAGGATGACCCAGCTGTGACGTGTGAACAAGGGTAATCATTACTGGCTGTATTTTCTAGATTTTACTGACAAAAAACACTACAACACATGAATACATGATAAATATATACAAAGTTACCATGCTACTTACTAACATAGTATAACACGGGATGATAACATAAGTTTGTAAGAACAAAGCTCATATATTGCCAGTTACAGCTTTTTGCTAGCACAACTGTCATCCCTGCTAGGAGAGACAACCCCTCCCCCCCTGCCAGTTTCTTCCCTTTTCTTGTATAGTTTGACACCTGCACTTGATGCATGTTTTGACCACTGATTAGTTAGTGTGCTTTTTTTTACTCCTACCTCTTCCCTTCTACCCATACTGCCTCTTCACATCACTTGTTTTGTCACCCCTTTATCCCAGTGACATTTGTCCACCAAAAAACCTCTCAGATTTCTACTCCAAGGAGATTATACTTTTGTGATGTTCATGTACCCCTGTCTCAGCTAAAGGATGACACATCCCCTGTGACTGTACTCCTCTTAGGTTCCTCTTTTTATAGCTTTCCATGCCATCTGCTGCAGGTATGCCAACTTAGTTCCTGCTTTTGCGATTTATCCAAGCCTTACTGTAACCTCTGTTCTTGCTAAGCTGTTGCAGGCCTTCATTAGTAGGCTTTTAATAACTTATCCTTATATTGATATTCCTGTACTATGCCAATTCTATTCTACCCTGTATGACTAATATATATCTGTGTAATATAGGTCTGTATAAATTTCATATACCGTTGTACTCCTACATCCTGGTTTAGCCCCCATCCATCATTTTATCACTGTTCATTGCAACGTAAGAACCAATTAAAAAATCTGGAACTATCGTGACATAGTTTGGTCATGCAAAATTGCCATTACAGATCAGTTCACGGAACACTTTTTTTTTAAAAAAATCTATCCATTGTACCCATTTTATAACTTAATAACTACTCCTGCACCTGACCACATGAATCTGATACTGGCCAATAGTTACTGCTATATTGGGGTTTAAACTGACATCACAAGAAGCAGGAGTAAGTTACCACCATTGCCTTAGTCAGAGATCCCCCCTGCTGAACAACAGTTCTTTAATAAAAAGGTAAAAAAACCTCTGCACTATTGACTGATGGCTAGCCTTTTCTTTCCCATCTTCTGCAGGCAAATCAATTATTTTGCACTTTTCATTTAACAGTAGTTAGGTACAGTGGAGAAAAGTTAGGAAGAAGGTATTACTAGGAAGGCAAGATTTAGCCGTGACTTATCGGAATCTGCGAGGGGCCGTGGTGGCTTAGTGGTTAAGATGCGGAATTGCAGACTGGAAGGTCAGCAGGACAGCAGTTCGAGACCCGAGTGCTGCGTGACAGAGTGAGCTCCCTCCCGTCTTCAGTCCCAGCTTCTGCCAACCTAGCAGTTCGAAAGCAAGAAATTGCAAGTAGATAAACAGGTACCGCTTCGGCAGGAAAGGTAACAGCGTTCTGTGCACCTGGGTGTTCAGTCATGCCGGCCACATGACCATGGAAGTATCTTCAGACAATGCTGGCTCTTCGGCTTAGAAATGGAGATGAGCACCACACCCTAGAGTCGGACACGACTGGTTGGGGACACCTTTACCTTTTATCGGAATCTGCATCTTAATATTTTCCTTCACTGTCCCAATTACTCCACTGCTTTTGATGTGCAATAACTGTTTGGGGGGGGGGGGTGATGATGATGACAATAACAACAACCTCCTAAATAAAACCAGATAGTTGAGTGCTGTTGGGGGTGGAGAGGGGGATAGAGAAGAAAGCTAATATTTGAAAAGCATACACCCAACTCTCCTTGGGCATGCAGAACAAATTGAGCCGTTCTTTAGATCCTTGCCAAAGTCTCTTCTTGGAGAAAGAAAAAGGCATTGCTGTATTTCAGCAATAAATACAGACTGTACTGTGCGTATCAGTTCAAGACAAGAGAAAAAGAGGGTGAGCAAACCAAAGAGTTCTGGAAAACTAGGAAGTATATTTCTCAGAACTGCTGCACCAATGGATAACTTATTTCATTCTCATGTGCATCAAGAGGCTAGAGCACTACAACATTTCTCCTTGCAAAAATTCTCTTTTTACAACACACTTTTGTTCACTTTTCCTCAGGGATGCCTATTCTCTCTCCACATTCTATATCTAGTTTACTCAACATTCAGCAAAACTACATAATCAGAGACAGAGCTACACCACAGGGCCTTACCACTGCTCAGGACTCCCCAAGGCTGGAAGAATGCTGCTATTCTGGGCTTTCCACCTGGAAAAATACAGACAAGACTGGAAAAACATTGGAAGGACTAGAGTCCACAAGCCCATATCTGTGGGCCTACATGAGATACTGGGGCCCAGGCTTTCCAGATCATAATCAATCAATCAATCAAATTGGAACCATTTATTTAGACCCCTAGTCAGAATTCCAAAGAGTAAGAGAAGGTTTAACTCACCCAAACTCATGTATGAAAAGCAGATTAGCTCTCCTCTCACTTCTGAATCTCATGACATATATGACAAATAGCCCCCACAAATGTAAAGTTTAAACTCTTCCAGTGTATATAGGTTATAAAGGCATTACATCGTTGCTAAGGAATGGAATCTACAACTGGAAGATAAAAATAACTTATATGGTTGAAAAATACCTTTAAAAATATGCACAACCATGATTAAAGCTTACAAATTGGCTGAATTGTTGTTGCTATACATGAGATTGACAGTTGTGATGCCTAAGCCATTCTCTATGTGTTGTAATTAAAGATGAAGGAGTTTAAAGAAAATATATAGATATGGAAAGCAGCAATGCTGGGATTTGTATTTAGACATGTTAAGAACCTGTCATAAATTTATATCTGTGCTTGTCTTTCTAAAGAAATAAACAACAATCTCAATCAAACTACATGGATAGTTGTTACTATGTCCCATTGAAACCAATGGAAAAAAATTATGGTGATTAACTTAAACTTGTGGCTTTTAGTGAGACCATCACAACTAACATAAGCTGGATGCGGGCCAGTCTTCTCCCTCTCCCTGTCTTGCGAGTTCATGTTCCTCTATCAAAATGTTCCTCTACCAACAAGTGTTTGTGGGTAGAGAAATATGATTCCCTAATAAGCATTATATGCAATTCATTAGATTAAATCAGGTGTGGTCATTTGATTCCATTGCTCCTATAATATTTTCAAGAAGATTGTTAAATAAAGAAAAACAGAGGCAGACATGCAGAGAAACATTTAAAAGAAAAAGTCCTCTGCAGTGTCATGACCATTGCTCATGATAAGGAAACAAAACAGCTGGGAATTATGTTGGTGTGACATACCCCTACCATATAAGGATGTAATTCTGATTCTCAGGGTAATGAGAAGAAATCTCAAACACCTGAGTCCACAGAATTGAAAGCTGTTACTTACTAGTAACATACAGATACATACAGTAAATATATATAGGGAATCCAATCAAAATTAAGCAATTATTCATCCCTCTTATTTGAATTGGAGAGATTTAAGCATATGTTTAACCCTCTCTCACTGAAACTCAGAGGACTTAAATGTGCTTAACTTTGGATAAATCATGTCTATAATGTTTTATCCAAAATACTATAATATGAAGCACATAAAATTATGGTTTTGAAAAACAGCAATGTCTGAATTTTATGATGCAACATGGAATCCCACCTGGGGAAAACAAAGCCATCCTCTACACTTTGAGAGAGAGATTTGTGGCTTTTAATTTGTGGTTGAAGATATAGAATTCAACATGGTGTGGTAGAAGCATTGTTTGTGGTGGTGGGTCCTGTCATTTTTCTGTCTCACTTTCATCTCTGGTCAAAGAGGTTTTAAAGGGAATTGAGTGCTTAAAAAACCTGCAAAACCTGTTTCACGAGAAATAATGGTGGGATATAAGAAAGTGATGTGTACTCTATGGGAAACAATGGATTTATCTTCAACTGTTTAAATAGTACACTGTCCATGCTGGGTCCAGAGAATTCCCTTCTCCCCTCCAGTTTAGTTTGAGATTTCATCAAGATATGTGCAAAATGGCAAACCACACTCACAAATAAACAGTTCAAAGCCCATAAACAGAACACTTTACTCAAATCCTTCAGACAGTTCTGGAACACCAAATATGCTAATTATGTAATACAATTCCTTCCAGGATATCTAGGCAAATGAAACACCACATCTCTCAAATATACTGGTATACTGATACTAAATTGATTATACAGTGCTGACTGAGTAGTAGTAATTGTAACTGAGTAGCAAGACCTGATCCATGACAACTTCAGTGCAGTATTTAGTTTCATATATTTGGCACAGGCTAACTTTCCTCACACAGACAGCTAATGTGGGAGTGATTGTGTGAACGGGCCTCTGTCTTTGAAACTGTAGAAAGAACCTTTGCCACAAATTTGAAAGAAATACACGTCTAGTAAGTGTTTTTGAACCATGCTGGTGAATACAGTTCATTTTCCAGGGTCGGTAAAAGGATTGGAAGCTTCTGCTATTAACAACTGCTTTGATTTAAATACTACCAAGAATATGTGACTAGAATTATTTGCATTATATAGCTTTGTACTGTATACAGCAGAAAATGAATGAACTTCCTAAAGAGCACAGTGGAACGTGACAGATAATTGACCTGGTTCCCACCTAATGCTAGCCCATGGTTTATTTAGCCCACGGGTTGTTGCATTCTGGCTTCTTGTGATGTTTACTAACCACAAATAACCCAGAAGGAGAAACCATGGTTTATTTTTGGGTTGTGAACTCTGGGTATTGTTTAAGCCATGGGTTGTCATTGCATGTGAACCTAGAACTGTGGGTTATTCATGTGTTGTTTCATCAGGCTACAGAGGTGGCAGGCAAGAGTGGTAAAAAATCTCCAGCCACTCTACATCCCTATACTACAGTGCCACAAATGCATTTGGGATACAGGGAGAGAGTGGGCAAAGGAGGAGGGAAACAAACAACCCAGGGATTGAAAAAAACAAACCACAGTATTCCATCATCTGCCAGACAAAATCCTGGGTAGGACAACAAATGATGTGTTAAATAAACCATGGGGAAGCATTATGTCCCCTTCATGGATCACTGCCTTGTTGTGGCGAAGGGGCTTGCGTAACTCAGTGAAGCCATAAGCTATGCCGTGCAGGGCCACCCAAGACGGACAGGTCATGGCGGAGAGTTCTGACAAAATGTGGTCCGCTGGAGAAGGAAATGGCGACCCACTCCAGTATTCTTGCCAAGAAAACCCCATGGAATGTATCACAAGGCTAAAAAGGTTCGTTTAATCAAAGCTATGGTTTTCCCAGTAGTAATGTATGGCTGTGAGAGCTGGACTATAAGGAAGGCTGAGCGCTGAAGAATTGATGCTTTCAAACTGTGGTGCTGGAGAAGACTCTTACGAGTCTCCTGGACTGCAAGGAGGTCAAATCAGTCCATCCTAAAGGAAATCAACCCTGAGTGCTCATTGGAAGGACAGATACTGAAGCTGAAGCTCAAATATTTTGGCCACCTAATGCGAAGAGAAAACTCTCTGGAAAAGACCCTGATGCTGGGAAAGATTGAAGGCAAAAGGAGAAGGGGACAGCAGAGGATGAGATGGCTAGATAGCATCACCGATGCAATGAATATGAACTTGAGCACACCCTGGGAGAGAGCTGAAGACAGGAAGGCCTGGCGTGCTATGGTCCATGGGTTCACGAACAGTCGGACACGACTTAACGACTGAACAACAACCATTATGTGTGAACCATCTCATTGGTTCAATAAAGAGTACAGAATTAATTTGTGTTACTTCTACTTTGGCACCATCACAGTGACATATTTAAACCAAACAGCCATGCAAGTTGTTAATGGAAACATTCAACTATAGTCAGAGGATAAAATCAGCTTTCAAATTCTATCCTAGTTGGCTGAATCCGAAAAATTACAAACACAAGTCCACTTGCAGAACAGGGATTTTCCATCTCCTTCTCTCTACTGAAGCCCATGGCAGGACCTCTCTAGAGGGTTTTGCAAAATGGTATTGGCATGGGATGTGGTACATCCCATGTAGCAATAGAGGGAGAGAGTAGCAATAGAGTGAAAAACAGTTAGAAGGAGGTGGGGGAGGGGGATTGTATGATTCAAAATGTTTCCACTAAAACAAAGGTATCATTGGATCCAAGCCTGAAAATCTAAATCCTGATTAGCACTGAGAAACCATCATTGTGCTAATGAGCTATATACACGAGGAAGCCATTTTTTATGCAATGCTATTTCTGCAGCAACAATTATGATAGATTTTTTTTTACAAGGCAACTAATTCATGTATTCCTTCGACACTTAGGGCAGCAAAGGTTTTAAAGAAGTCTTTGCTCAGAAACCCAGTCCAAAATTAGGACAACAGGAATGTTTTGCAAAATAATTTAGTGTTCTTTTCATGTCAGGTTTCCTGAACAGGTAAAATAATTATTGCATTTCATTAAGTATTGCCTATGTAACTGAATGAATTACAGAATAGTATTCATAAGCAATTTCACACTGGGGAGATTTTTTTTCTTGATGGAACTATAATAACCACTCTGATTACTCACATTTTCTTACGAAGCAGAAGACAAAGAATAAAATGAAGCAAATTTATTCCAAAATATTATAAACTCTATGCACTTGAGACGTACATTAAGAAAAAACATGATAATGGTGCAATCCTATGCATGCTTAGACAGAAAAAAAGCCTGGCTGTCTGGGGAATGATGGGAGTCGTAAGACTTATCTGTCTAAACATGCATAGGATTGCACCCTAACAGAATTTCTAGCATTAAGGTAGGTTGGCCATAATGCTACATGAACACATGCTAATAAAATACAGTTAGGTCCTAATCCTAGACAGAAATTAAGACAGAAAAAAGTCCTACCACTCCCAGCATCCCTCTAGCTACCCATGCTGGGTGGGGCATGCTCAAAATTGCAGGACTTTTTCCTGTCTAAACATGCATATTGCACTCTGAATTGGATTTTTTGAGTGGAAATCAATAAGAGAATTAAGGACAGAATTAACTTTCTCTTACTGAAATGGATGGGACTTTATTAAAGTTGGATTGCATCCTTATTACCTGCATATTAATACTACTAGTGCTATTGTAAAATAAAAATAAGCCAAGGTAGCATAAATATTAACTTTGTGCTCCTAAAACTCTCCAATTTCATATCTACATTTTGACATGAAATAGTTTCATTAATGTGCCAAAAACTACTCTATTCTTGAATTGCACACTCTTTTAAAACGATTTTAAAGCTGTAAGAAGACTTTGAACCAATTAAGTCACTTATATTGAAGATACTGAAGAAAACTGAATAAGGGAGCAATCCTATGTATGTCTAGACAGAAAAAAGGCCTACATCTCCCAGCATGCCCCAGCCAGCATGGCTGGCTAGGCAATGCTGGCAGTTACAGGCCATTTTTTCTGTCTATAAACATGCACTGGATTGCCCCTTAAACATATTTGTCAATCGTAATGGCATCATTCATCTATCTATTAATTTATGCACTTGCTGCTTCAGCCAACATGAAATCTATATTACCACTTGGTAAATAAAACTAGAAATGTATTATTAAATTTAGTTAAAGAAATGTGCCAAACCATTTATTTCTTCCCTAGTGTAATCAAATCATTGATGAAAAGAGCATAATTTTAAAAACCCACCTACAAAAATGAAGTTTCTCTTTTTGTTTGTACCAGTTTCCAATTTTTATCAGGTTAAAGAGAAGATATAATACAATGCTTGGAGAAGAGTAGGAGCAAGGGCCTTGAGACATGACCTAACGCAGGGGTGATCCTCCATATGTTTTAGCCTACAAGTCCTAACATCCCTCACTACTGGGCATGCTGGCTAAGGTTGATGGTAGTTGTAGGCCAAAACATCTGGAGGGCCACAAGTTGCCTACGTGTGATCTAGAAGATTATCAGGCTATTTGTGGGTGGTTTTTAAAAGAAGCATTATTTAGCATTCCAATTAGTTAACATAAAGATAGAAGAAAAAGAGTAAGGTCTCCATTTCAAAAACAGGAAGTGCATCATTCCAATAATTATGTATCATAGCATGTAGGCAACAATCTTTTTCCTTAGGAAGAGGAACATATTCATCCCTCCACAACCACCACCAACACACTCATTCAAATGCCAATTCTCTGCCTGTAATAGTTCAGACCTAATAGAATAGGCAAGAGTGTTGACATCTGGTGGAGAGCCTTGCTGCAGGGAAAAACAAAACAAAGCATTCCCTCCTACTCTACCCCACTTCTGCCTTTAACATCAGGAGACATTTAGTAAAGCACACATTCAGAAAAAAAATAAAATAAGAAAATAGTATTTTATCAAAAAGGGGCACTGTTGCTGGATAATAAGAACGTTTTGCTTGTATTTCCCACTTTTTAAGGGATAGGTGAATGCTTATCTCACAAAGTGTGCACAGCTACCCATGTATTCCCCCTACCATTCTGCAGCTACTGGGGAGGTGCTGCTTTCTTTTCCTTCCCTAAGATCCTTCTGCCAGACAGTGCCACTGCCTCTCCACAGGTGGACTTCCTTGCACTCAGGCCCCATTACATGAGCCATTTACTCCAGGGCTGCTGCGATCTGAGGACCTTTGGGACATACGACACAGTCGCCCCTTTGCAGCCTAAACGTGGTTTTCACAGGGAAAATGCAGATTTGCGCAGAGGCATTTTGCTGCGATTTTTTAACTTGCTGCGGGTTTACCATGGTTGCTGAGCTGTCTGTCCCTTCCTTGAACTGACTTCGCAGTTTGCAGTGGGCGTGTGGTAGGCTTGCTTAGTGATTGCATCACTCTGTGATACCTTTTCACTCCTCCCCATTCCTCCTCGTTCCTCTGCAGCTGTGCAGTAACAGAGAGAGAGATCCATTTTGGAATGATGGGTTGGCACGTCCCTCTCGCATGGGCATGTCCCTTCGCATGTGCGGACCATCGTGAGAGCGCGGGGCTGGAGGACTGCCACTGTGATTGTGTACAAACAGTTGGCATGGTAACAAAGGAGCAGGGTACCCACATCTTACCAAAGAGGAACGGACAGACACAAAATAACCCCTAAAACACAAAACAGCCACTAAAACCCGAAGTGTCGCACACCCACCCTCACATGGTCGCACAGCCGCACATTTAAATATAATGGCAAAAAAAAGAGCAGCGTGACTGCCGCAGTTTACTTCACTTTAATGGCCATGGGTCAGGGCACAGCAGATTTTTCCATTGGAGAAGTCCGCAGTACAGCAGTAGAAGCTAATTCACAGCTGCAATGCTGCGCAGTTACGATGGAGTGAACACCGAAAGTGATGCTGTGTAGATGGCCCCTTGGACTTCAGTCAAAGCTTCTCTCTCTCTCTCTCTCTCTCTCTCACACACACACACACACACACATACACACACACACACACACACACACACACTATCTGCTGAAGCTTCCAAGGTAGGCTTCCTACCTCATGCTTCTGGCTGCTGCTAGGAAGAGATTGCTCATCCTCACCTAAACCTAGCAGTTCTGGCACAAGAATTCTGTAATTTTCAGGTACAGCACATTTTTTTAAATTGCTGAATTGTTTCAAACGTATGACGTCCAATTTACAGCCTAAAAGGGTACAGTCCAGAAGTGTAGTGCCATTTGTATTTCTAAAAATGTACTTCAGTTCTAGACTGGCTCTTAATGACTACCGAGGACTGATAGGATTACAGAGGCCAGATGGAAGAAATATTTAAAATCCTTATTGAACTTATTTCTTGAGCCTAACCATGTTTACTCAGCAGTAAAAGCAACTGACTTCAGTGTGATGTAGTTCTAGGGAATATGCTTAGGTTTGCATTGTTACATTGTGTTTTCCCTAGATTTTGAGAAACAGTTCATGAAAAAGATAAATTATCCTTTTCTGGAAATTTCCAATTAATTTGCCCAAAGGCAAAATGTTAATCCTGTCAAGAATGAAAAAAAATCACATTGCTTTGTATTTTACAGATTCCCTGCTTTAATTAAAAGAAGATTAAAATGGCATATTACAAAAATCCGGGTTCAAGACTCATCTGTTTCCGCACTGGATCGTGGAATGATTTCATAACAACAATCTTTTTTTTTTTTAAATAGAAAACTTTCTAATGCATTGTTTTTAGCAGAAAAAGCCTTATAGTGTTTTCATTTGATTATTCTGAACTTGCACCTGCAGCTAAAACATTTTCTAGTCTATAACTTTCAACAGTAGACAGTCATCTTTCTTTCACTCTGAACATATTTTATGTAACAGGGATAACTGCTGAAAAAGCAAGAGCTAAATGTTTTACAACTGTTTTCCTTAACAAATCCAGAACCTGAACAAAAATCAACTTCCAAAGGAATGGCAGCATTCATAATCTGCAGCCAACTTAAACTTTGATTCCAACGTGTACAGAGGTCAACAGCGTTTTATTAGTTTTAACTAAGGCTACAGAATTTAGGCTGCAATCATATACACACTCCCCTTCATGGATCCTGCCTTGTTCTGGCGAAGGGGCTTGCATAACTCAGTGAAGCCATAAGCTATGCTGTGCAGGGCCATCCAAGATGGACAGGTCATGGTGGAAAGTTCTGACAAAATGTGGTCCACTGGAGAAGGAAATGGCAACCCACTCCAGTATTCCTGCCAAGAAAACCCCATGGAATGTATCACAAGGCTAAAAGATATGACGCCGGAGGATTAGCCCCTCAGGTCAGAAGGTGTCCAATATACTACTGGGGAAGAGCAGAGGGAATTTCCAAGTAGTTCCAGAAAGAGTGAAGTGGCTGGGCCAAAGCCGAAAGGACACTCAACTGTGGATGTGTGTGGTGGTGAAAAGAAATCTTATGCTGTAAAGAACAATATTGTTTAGGAACCTGGAATGTAAGATCAATGAATCAAGGTAAGCTGGAGGTGGTCAAACGTGAGATGGCAAGATTATACATTGACATCTTGGGAATCAGCAAACTAAAATGGAAAAGCATGGGCGAATTTAATTCAGGTGACCATTATATCTACTATTGTGGGCAAGAATCCCTTAGAAGAAATGGAGTAGCACTCATAGTCAACAAAAGGGTGGGAAAAGCAGTACTGGGGTACAATCTCAAAAATGATAGAATGATCTCAGTACGAATCCAAGGCAAACCATTCAACATCACAGTAATTCAAGTCTATGCCCCAACCACTGATGCTGAAGAAGCTGAGGTTGATCGGTTCTATGAAGACCTACAACACCTTCTAGAACTAACGCCAAAAAAAGATGTCTTCTTCATCATAGGGGATTGGAATGCTAAAGTAGGAAGTCAAGAAATCACCGGGATAACAGGCGAGCATGGCCTTGGTGTACAAAATGAAGCAGGACAAAAGCTAATAGAGTTTTGCCAAGAGAACACAATGATCATAGCAAACACTGTTTTCCAACAGCACAAGAGGCGACTCTACTCATGGACATCACCAGATGGTCAATATCGAAATCAGACTGATTATGTACTTTGCAGCCAAAGATGGAGAAGGTCTATACAGTCAGTCTATACAGTCAGTAATACAGTCAGTAACAAGACCTGGAGCTGACTGTGGCTCAGATCATGAGTTTCTTATTGCAAAATTTTGGCTTAAATTGAAGAACGTAGAGAAAACAACTAAACCATTCAGGTATGACCTAAATCATATCCCTTATGTATATACAGTGGAGGTGACGAATAGATTTAAGGGATCAGACCTGATAGACAGAGTGCCTGAGGAACTATGGACGGAGGTCCGTAACATTGATCAGGAGGCAGCAACGAAATCCATCCCAAAGAAAAAGAAAAGCAAGAAAGCAAAGTGGCTGTCTGATGAGGCTTTACAAGTAGCTGAGGAAAGAAGGGAAGTGAAAAGCAAGGGAGAAAGGGGAAGATATACCCAACTGAATGCAGATTTCCAGAGAATAGCAAGGAGACAAGAAGGCCTTCTTAAATGAACAATGCAACAAAATCGAGGAAAACAATAGAATGGGAAAAACTAGAGATCTCTTCAAGAAAATCGGAGATCTCAAGGGAACGTTTTGTGCAAAGACTAGGGATGGCGGAGAATTTCTCCCCGAAACTTCGGGGGGCCGAGCGCCAACGTGTTCGGCCCCCCGAACAAGTTTCGTGGATAAATCCTCCGCCCCCCCGCCCCCCGCCCCCCCCCCCCGGGACGGGACTTACCTTCCCTGAATGTCCCTCCCGGCAGCGGGTCCGGCTGGCAGTTCGTCCAGAGTTCGAGCGGGGCGGGAGCGGCAGCCGGTCTTTCGACCGGCTGCCGCCCCCGCCATTGCAATGAAAGAAAAAAAAAAACACGTCCCCTGATAGGCTACGTGACGATTCACGTAGCCTATCACGGCAAGATTTGCAAAGTCAGCCGTGATAGGATACGTGAATCGTCACGTAGCCTATCACGGGTGACTTAAAAAAAAAAAAAGTGTGTACGGATAATGGCGGCCCCCATAGGGAGCCGCCATTCCCGTTCCTTATTTGGTCGCTGTAGTCTACGTCAATGTTTACATAGACTACGGCGAAAATAAGGGCAACGCTATTTGCGTTGCCCTTATTTTCGCCGTAGTCTACGTAAACATTGACGTAGACTACAGCAACTAAATAAGGAACGCGAATGGCGGCTCCCTATGGGGGCCGCCATTCGCGTACGCGCTTTTTTTTTTTTTTTAAAGTCACCCGTGATAGGCTACGTGATGATTCACGTAGCCTATCACGGCTGACTTTCCAGATCTAGATTCCAGATAGATTCCAGATCTATCAGGGGACTTTTTTTTTTTTTACTTTTGTGTTCGCGGCCGGGCGAGGCGGGAAGCCTCCTCCCCGGCCTGAATTTCGGCCGGGCGAGGCGGGAAGCCTCCCCCCTGGCCTGAACTTCGCGGGGGGAGCAGCGAAGCGCTCCCCCCCACCGCGAAAAAGCTGCGAGAAAAGGTAAGTGACTTTCGTTCACCCCTAGCAAAGACGGGCATGATAAAGGACAAAGAAGGCAGGGACCGAACAGAAGCAGATGAGATTAAGAAGAGGTGGAAAGAATACACAGAAGAACTATACAGGAAAGATCTGAATGTCCCTGATAGCCATGATAGTGCGGTCACTGAACTTGAGCCGGACATCCTCGAGAGTGAAGTCAAATGGGCCTTAGGAAGCATTACTAACAACAAGCTAGCGGAGATGACAGTATTCCAGCTGAGCTATTTAAAATCCTAAAAGATGATGCTGTTAAAGTGCTGCACTCAATATGCCAACAAATTTGGAACACTCAACAGTGGCCACAAGACTGGAAAAGGTCAGTTTACATTCCAATTCCAAAGAAGGGCAATGCCAAAGAGAGTTCAAACTACTGTACAATTGTGCTCATTTCACATGCCAGCAAGGTTATGCTCAAAATCCTACAAGCTAGGCTTCAGCAGTATGTGAACTGAGAACTACCGGAAGTATAAGCTGAGTTCCGAAGAGGCAGAGGAACTAGAGATCAAATCGCCAACATTCACTGGATCATGGAGAAAGCATGAGAATTCCAGAAAAATGTCTATTTCTGCTTCATTCACTACGCTAAAGCCTTTCATTGTGTGGATCACAACAAACTCTGGCAAATTCTGAAAGAGATGGGAGCACCAGACCACCTTACCTGTCTCCTGAGAAACCTGTACCAGGGTCAAGAAGCAACAGTAAGAACCAGACATGGAACAAACGATTGGTTCAAAATTGGGAAAGGAGTACGACAAGGCTGTATATTGACGCCCTGCTTATTTAATTTATATGCAGAATACATCATGAGAAACGCCTGTTTCGATGAATCACAGGTCAGAATTAAGATTGCCGGGAGAATTATCAACAACCTCAGATACGCAGACGATACCACCCTAATGGCAGAAAGCGAAGAGGATCTAAAGAGCCTCTTGTTGAGGGTGAAAGTGGAGAGTGCAAAAGCTGGTTTGAAACTCAACATTAAAAAAACGAAGATCATGGCATCTGGTCCCATCACTTCCTGGCATATAGAAGGGGAAGAAATGGAAGCAGTGACAGATTTTATTTTCTTGGGCTTCAAGATCACCGCAGACAGTGACTGTAGCCATGAAATTAAAAGATGCTTGCTCCTTGGGAGGAAAGCTATGGCAAACCTAGACAGCATAGTAAGAAGCAGAGACATCACCTTGCCGACAAAGGTTCGTATAATCAAAGCTATGGTTTTCCCAGTAGCAACGTATGGCTGTGAGAGCTGGACTATAAGGAAGGCTGAGCGCCAAAGAATTGATGCTTTCAAACTGTGGTGCTGGAGAAGACTCTTACGAGTCCCCTGGACTGCAAGGAGGTCAAATCAGTCCATCCTAAAGGAAATCAACCCTGACTGCTCATTGGAAGGACAGATACTGAAGCTGAAGCTCAAATATTTTGGCCACCTAATGCGAAGAGAAAACTCTCTGGAAAAGACCCTGATGCTGGGAAAGATTGAAGGCAAAAGGAGAAGGGGATGGCAGATAATGAGATGGCTAGATATCATCACCGATGTGATGAATATGAACTTGAGCACACTCCGGGAGAGAGCAGACGACAGGAAGGCCTGGCGTGCTATGGTCCATGGGGTTACGAAGAGTCGGACACGACTTAATGACTGAACAACAACAACAACATTTACACACTTACTGGCAGTAAATCTCACTGAATTCAGTGGTGCTTTCTTCTAAGTAGACACGTACACATTGTTCATGTAACCTCTTTTCATCAATTAAAAATCTGGACCAATTAATGGTGCAGCAGTCTTATTTATTTACATCCAACCTTACAAGTTAGCAAAAATCAAACAACCCATTAAAAAGGTGATTATTTTTAATAGGTTGCCTCCAAAGGTGGCTTTGCACTAGCAGAAAGTACCTACTCTCACACAAGGTCAGGCATTCAATTTTTCCCAATACTACCTACTTACTGCAGCTGCCTGCACCACATGGCACACTGTCCTGGTGGGTCCCCAACTCTAAGGAGCAGCTTTTCAGAGGAGGTGGCTGCAATGGGAAGGGGGGAACTGGGAAAAACCAGGTGCCCTGTTTTGTGGAAGTGCTTGCTGCTACCACAAAGTCACTAGTGGATAAAACTAAACATGTTTTAGCTGTTTAATTTTCAGAACAAAGCAAGAGTTCAGGTCTATAACACTGACTGGTACATCTTCATGAGTTTTTAACATAGGAGGGACCCAAAAGGAAACATTTCCCACTTAATTTCACTGAAAATTTCCATTAACCTCTCTTCCTGTAAACCAAAAATAACATCATCAAAACAATTATTGCTTAAATTTCCAGTATTATTTAGAATTTATATCTTTGCATCACAGCTACAATAATCAAAATGCGTAGCTATGAACAAGTGCCCAGGGCTTATAATAAAAAGTTCAGGAGCCTGGAGAAGCACCAGCTCCGTAACTCACCAGCATTGGGTTTCTCCTGGTTCTGTAAATTTAACTCTCATCTCCCTTGTCCCTATCACTAGTTTCTTTTGTAATCCTTCTACCAGCTGCCCCTTGTTGTTACTGGCGAAAACCAAGGAATTATCATCTTGTGGCTGCCACCCTACATACTGTGCCACCATGATCTGCTCTAGGTTGATTCTGAAATCGTCACCATGGAGACAAAACGTCCCCAGTGAGAGGTTGCTTATCGTAGATGCCAAACCTTCCTTATAAGCAGGCTCTCCTTCAAGTACCCATATGGCGACATCGTATCCTGGAGATTTTTTCTTGTAATCCTAAGAAGCAAAGCACTCGCAGTTGCAGAGGTAAGGTGAAAAATAACAACATGGCAATACGCTTAAGATAGGCAAATTTGGGATAGTGTGGGAGCACAATCAGGCCCCAACATAGGCCAACTTCTCTTTCCCCCCAAATATTCAGGCCAATATAGAATAATGCCTGTGAAATCTGTATCCATTGCCACAAGCATTCTCCTTCACTTGGCACAGGAAAAATCCAAGTTTTTTTGGCTCTGTTCCCTTTTGTGTCTCTTCTTAGGCACTGTAGTTGGACAGATAGTGTAGTATAGTGAACAGTGTGTCAGAGATGGACTAGAGAGATGCAGGTCAAATCCCTACTTGGCCATGATGTTTATAGGATGACCTGGGCCAGCCCCTTCTGCCTCTACCTCATAGGGTTGTTGTGACAATAAAATGAAAGGGACAACATACACTGCCCCCTGCAACTTTGTGGAATAGCGGGATAAAAGTATAAACAAATAAATATACCTCCATTCTGTAGACTGGTGAATCAATCCGTCAGCTTGGAGCTATAACTTAGCTAATTACAAATATATTTTTTCCACTTACATCAATGAAAAATATACAGCCTAAACATGTAAATACATTGCGACTTCAACACAACACATACTGTGATGCACAGGTATTTATCCAAAGGATTTATTTTTCTGGACAGGAGGTCTTTGACCTTCTGGTGTAACAGACAGGCAGAGTAGCATTGGGCCAGGCTTCAGAAAACTAGTGAGGATGTGAGAAACTATAGAATTGGAATCTCAAGGTCCAAAGGCACATGTTCTTAAATTAAACTATGCAAGTATTCCACTCACATCCTAAGGTTTCAAGTTATACTTTCTTAGCGCAAATCACCCGAGTGGATTTGGAGCCTTCAAATTAAAAACAAATGGATCACTTGCATTCATGGTATGTGATAAGGGAAAGATGACTAGTACCAAGGATAGTATGGCATCCAATACACAATGAAAATGATGAACCGTGTTAATTATATGCGATGTGATATGCCAAACACTGATAAGCATCTATCTCCTTAATTTCAAATGTGTTTTCTGTGATTATTAAGTCATCCATCCATGGCATAGATTATGTTGGACCTGCTAATGAAGAACTAGTTATACTATTTTTTCATTATAATGGTAATTTAAAAGAACCAAATAAACCATCAGTGTACAAACATACAAAAAAATAAGAATGGTGTCCTTCTTAGTACATTACAGTCTTGAAGAGGTTGATAGAATTTGTACAGTTTTTTTAAAATTAATATTTCACTGTGAATTTTTACAAAATAAAACAAACTGAAAACATTACAAAGCCTAAAAAAAAAAAGAGAATGAAATAAAAATAAAAATACAGCATGTTCAAAATCCTCAGTTTCTAACATTACAATATTCAAGAAAAAAAAAAGCACGGGGAGGGGGGGAAGGTTATACGTAAACTTCAGTAAAAGCAGACCAAATAGCCACATATAAGTCCATTTGCAAGTTACGACTATATACCACTCTTTCAAATGTTGCTAGTGTTGCTAAGTCTTCAGTCCATTGTGTTATAGGTGGTGAGCTTTTGTCCTTCTAATATCGTAGTATCAGTCTTTTAGCAACCAAAAAGATGCAGAAAATCCATTTACGTTGACCATGTGTTACATTCCAAGAAGCAGGTAAATAGTTTAAAAGAACATTTACATCAGTAAATATTAAAGAGCTTTCCAATACAAAATTTATCCGTACAATAACTTTCTCCCAAAAGGAGGTGGCCATTGGGCATTCCCAAAACATATGAATAAAAGAAGCACTGACTGCATCACACCTCCAACAATTAGCTGAAAATGACAAGCCTTTACTAAAAAGACGTTGTGGCATCCAATAGACCCGAAACAAGAGCTTTTGCTGAATAATGCATAACCAAAGATCCACTGAAATGTCCGATACAGATGCCAAAATGGCAGTCAATTGATTAAGCAAAATAGGATGTTCCAATTCCCTGTTCCATTCCTCCTGTAAACCACTTGTGTCATATTTATTCATTGATAATAAATATTATCATTGATAATAAATATCGATATATCTGATCAGCTTCAATGAATTTGTACAGTTTTAAGAACAAGTGAAAATACGGTTTGATGAAGGCAGTTTTTTTTAAAAAAAAATCAGGACCCATGAACCCATGCAAGTGACCTTTTAGCAGCTGATGTGCAGTAAAAACTCTCTTTTCCACATGGTACCACATACAGATGATCAAGTAACTCTAGGATGAGAGAGTCGAGTTCAGGATAAAGTTTGATTGTTGGTATGGGCTCTCATTGTGGCTACAAATAAAGGGATCATAGAAATGAGAAAAGCAACACATAGCATTTAGGTTTTTACCAAACATCTGCAGCTATTGTGTGGCAAAATGATCACTTGACACAAGTTGACAGGGTGATACTGGTACAGGCAACCAACTCACTCCAAAATAAGAGAGCTCAGCCTAAAGTAGTTTATGAACTCATGAGGCAATGTAGACAGGAACAGAGGTGGAGAGAGCCTGCAAGGTGTCCACTTTTGAATAAGTGGAGAAGAAAAATGGGATCTACAAGGAAAAGAAGGCAGATTGAAAGGAAAATGTATAAAAGCCTAACAGAAATGTGCTAACATGATTTCTGTATAAAACAACAGAACGTAGGGCAAGCAAATAAGAATTTATTTGAAACATTAAACTAATTTTATTAAGAAGGTAAAACAATTGTTAAATTGGAATGATTTTCTGTCAGGTTCCTATACTGGAGCAGCTAATAAATAACCTATCATGTTACAAATCTCCCATCACCCACAATAATCTATATCAGCAGTTGCCGCTAATGAAGGGGGCTGGAGTAAATCTCTTTTCCAGGGAAGGCATTATCCAGTACAATATCAACATTAAAACAAAAGAAAGAAAGGAGATTAAAATAGATTAAGGACAGCAAATAGTTTCATAACCAAATCTATTAAAATCATGAGCCTGAAATTAATAACTATAAGAATATTTGCTCTTTGGCTTTGAGACTGCTTCAAGTAATACATTCTTACACACATGGATGTAAGTCAGAAGCGTGTGCCATAAATGGATTGCCCTTCCGCTTTGCAACACAAGAAGGAGACAAAGCTTCAGGCTAATGACTGAGCAACAACAACAGCCTGTCTACAAATGCAGATTCAAGGAAGCTCTAAGACTGCCTCAGGCCCTAAACAACTAATCTGCGATCTCTAATTCAGAGGGTAGTGGGTACCAGAGGGAACCAGAGGGTAGTGAAGTTGCCAGCAGTTTGGGCATGAACTTCACAGCCAAGCTTGCTTCGCAGTGATGCCCCTCTCTTAGGATGTCTCCCTCCTATGTTGGCTTCCAAGAGTGGCTATCCTGGCGGAGCATCTGAGCCCTGTCCCTAATTTTCCCTGCTTTGCTTTGTGATGCACCATAGTGTCTCTCAAGTCACTCCCCTCTTCCTCCTCTTCTTCCTCCTCCTCCTCCTTGGAAACTTGAGTTCTCACTATGGATGGAGGGGGCAGGGACTCAGCCTGGGCCATCTGTTTGTCAAGGCCTTCAGAGGAATCTCTCCCAGCAACTTGGCTCTCTAGGGAAGGTCCCTCCCCCAAACTCTAATCTAGCTGTTCCAATTCTGATTCAGACTCAGAGCTGTCAGACATATCAAGGGGCTGGGGCTCATTCCTGACAGTGTGCATGAACTGTTCTCTCTGCAGCACTCCTTATGTGAAAAAAATCACCAAAGTCTACCCCACAAAAGATCAGCAAAAGGAAACAAATTTCTTTGGTGGAGAAGATGCTTGTACCATGTACCTGTCAGGGGCGCTTCTGAGTACAGGGAGTGGGAGAGCAGTTCAGAGTCTGAAGAGGAGCTACCAGACATGGGGGAGGAATGTTCCCAGGCTATTCTAGAGATGGCGAGACAGGCTCCTCAGGTTTCAAAGGTGCAGCTGGAGGAAGGTCCCTCTTCACCGCCCCCCCTGCCCATTAGAGATCGTGAACAGGGAGAGGCGGTGTTTGGTGAATCTGAATTAATGAATTAATAGATGCAAGGCGCAGATGCAGAGCCAAGAGGGAGATGGCTGGGGCAGAACTCAGGAGGTCTTCCCAATTGACCCTGCGTGAACAGTGGTACTTAGAAGCCTCATGAGAGACAGACCTCCAGCCACCCCTTAAGTTAGGGTACCAAACCCACCTTCTTTCAAATGGTGGGCAACTTTCTGAGCTACCTTTTGAACCCCCTGAAGGCATTTCCTTACAGACTGAAAGTCACTGAGAATTTGCATCTGTATGACCCTTTGTGGTAATGGAATTAAAAGTAGTGATGTATGAAAGTCACTTACCTGGCCCCGCAGCTTGCTTCGCAGTGGGGGGGAGGCGCTTCGGTTCTCCCCCCGAAGTTCAGGCCGGGGGGGGGAGGCGCCCTGCCTCGCCCGGCCAAAATTCAGGCCGGGGAGAAGCGCCCCGTCTCCCTGGCTGCGAAATAAAAAGTGAATGGGAAAAAAAAACACACCTGTGATAGGCTACGTAACGATTAACGTAGCCTATCACGGCTGACTTTGGAAATCTAGCTGTGATAGGCTATGTTAATCATTACATAGCCTATCACGGGTGTTGTTGTTGTTTTTACTTTATTTTGTAATGGCGGCGGTGGCAGCCGGTTGGAAGACCAGCCGCCGCCCCTGCTCCCGCTGAAACGCCGCCGGGACCCGCCGCCGAGAGGGATATTCGCATGAGGTAAGTCCCATCCCGGGGGGGTGGCGGAGAATTTCACCAACAATTTCGGGGGGCCGAATGCGTTGGCATTCGGCCTCCCTGAGATTCGTGGAGAAATTCACGGCCATCCCTAATTAAAAGCTGCAGATTGAAGCCTCTTGTCTTTGTTTGATTTGGCATTTGAAGATCAGTGGGGGCAAAGGGAAACCTGACAGCACCTCTCATTTTGGGAGAAATCTCTGAACAACTTGTACTATAATGTTGTCTTGTAGCTGGAGATAATGATATCTCCAGCTACAAGATAATGTTTTATAGCTGGAGCTGAGACTGGTTCTCTTAATCATTATCAGTTAGAGTTAAATCATTTTTGGGGTGTGTGTGTGTGTGTGTGTATATATATATTGATAGATCACTATAATATCAGAAATCAGAACCTATGTGGAACACTTGGAAGATAGATCTAGGCCCATCCATAAATTATGTCAGGCTTCATTCATACTACAAGAATGCTAACATCATACTAGTAGTACTGTTAATAATATTGATATATTGTTGTAGGATTTGTGGATGGGTTTTTCAATAATCAAAGTTCATTGCCATTTTAAATCAGTGATAAAGGAGAATCACTCTAGGACAGTGCTGCCACAAGCATTAGGGCACAATTATATTCCTATGACTCCAGGGTGGTTATACTATCAACAGAGGCGTAAAATAAGTGTTACTCCAGTCATTATATTTATTACGTTTGCATCCCAGTCTTCCTTCAGAGAACTCATGGTGGCAAGGAAATTGCCCCTCCATTTTCTCCTAACACCCCTCATAGCTGAGCAATGACTGACTGGGGTTTCACTAGTCCTACTGCTCCCTCTAGCAGCCTTTACTCAACAAAAAAGAATGGAACAATACATTGGGTCAGTCACTTTGGCTCAGTGACTTTTACCTTCATATTTCCTATCCTGTCCTTAACTTCATTAGAAGCCCACAGAATAGAATGGGGCAAGGCAAGCTAGCAGTTGCTGCACTATGGAGAGCGCCAAACTTGCAACTTGCTTTAACAATTTATGAAGCCTTTTATGACTCCAGGCCCAGATCACTCCTCTCAGGCTCCACCCCTTCCTTAAGAAGTAAAAGGCCTTAAAAGTGTAGGCCTCTGGTATGGACCCTAGCACTTCTTCTGGAATCCCTCCTGGCTCATTGCTGGCTTCGACATGAGGATGTGGTCCCTGGTGTGGAGGCGGTCAGTGGGTGCAGACTCTGAGAGTATGGATGCTAGAGGTCCAGCTTCAGGTGACCTTGGATCTACGGTGCCCAATTCAATGGGCTCAGGCTTGGGCCTGGTGATGATGCTCCAGCCTGAGTTGTTTCCAGCTCCTCAGCCACGTCACAGCCTGAACCTAGGCTGCTGCTCCAGGTGAGGACTGTGACACCAATATTCATTTGTTAATGAATATTGAAAGTGACCTGATGGTAAAATCATGTTGCCACTTCCTGAATTTGTTTTCTACCATATTGCAAAGTATCACCATGTCTTGAAATCTATCACATGAAAACATATGTACATTATGATGGGAATCTGAAGATAATATTCACCTGGGGTGGCTTTTCCACCTTACATATGATTGCCTGAATTCAGCTGTAAGAGGAAATAGAAATTCAGAGAAAGAACTTTCAACCATTTCTTTTCCAGGTGAATACTCAAACACACACTAGATACAATGAGATATAAGCCAAAGTAAGGCTTGGTTTCTGCTAGAAATCCCACCAGAACATGCAGAATGCATCTAAACAGAGAGAATATTACCAAGCATTAAACACAGGACTTGTGGTAATTGTACTATTCACAGTATGCCATTGGAAATGGAAATTTAGCAGTCAACCTACCTTAACAATTCAAACAGCATTACTAGCCAGAAGGTATAATTTTCTCAGATTAATAAAGAATAACCCAAAGGATTCTGAAGTTGAAGCCCAACAATGGAACCAGGCAAAACTACAGCACTGCATCTCCTTAGACTTTTGACAGCATACCCTGAGAGAGAGACTATTCTATCTTCAAAGCGACACAAAACAGCCTGAGTTTTGCACAGTGAGCCAGCAGTTCCAACACTGTTGTTACACTATCAATGCAGGAATACATTTGGAAAACCAGCAGGATTATTACCACACTCTCCGAAGACATGGTATATTTCAAGTGTATCTTCTTTTTTGCCTTCTATCAATAAAGACATATTTATGCATAATTAATAATGTGGGCATCAAAGAAACTCACAGTAAAATTCTGCTAACTTCAGTGGGTTTGCATTGAATGAATTTGGCCCAATACATCTGCTTCTCTCTTCATACCTAGAGGTGCCAATGTGATTTATTTACGATTACAGGTAAAACAAAGTAAGGAGAGATAAATGGCTAAGGAGCCTATTTAAACATGAAAGTCTAGCTCCATATCACCTGACAGCTAACTTACACTCCTTTCAGTTTTAAAGTGTAAGCAGTTCTTACATGTATCATTTTTCCTCTTTTGCAAAACCACCAGTGCATTTCTAAATCCCTTTTACCACTACATTTTCTCTTTCATTTTATTTCTACAAAATATTGAATATCTAGTGTAATGGTGAAATAGGCTGTTACGGGGAATTGCTTCTTGTAAAGCTCTTTGAAATAGCAACTGGTTTGGAAAAAGTGTATATGAACTACATAGTTTGCTTGATCATAAAAGGAAAGTCAGCGCTGTCACCTGCTGAAGGACCTGAAAGACCGCCTCCTCTCATAGGAACCTGTCAAGGTACTAAGATCTTTGAGGCCCTTCTCCATGTATCCCTTGCCTTCAAGTTGTGTGAGATAAAGACTGCGGAAAGGGACTTTTCAGTGGTGATGTTCCATGGGATGCCCTACTTAGAAATGCTGTGAGGTGGGTGCATTTATTGTTCATCATCTGCATCATTTTTTTTCATTTGTATGCTGCTTTTCCACAAAATTCTGCCCAAAGTGGCTCACAACATAGCAAATGAATAAATATAATTTACAAGATATCAAACAGCCATAAATAACAATATTAAAAATACAATAGAAACAATGACAAATAACCATAACGTTGGCAGATAAATACACAGTAGAAATACCTATATCTTTATATAATACCCAATAAGACAGTACAAATAAACTAAACTAATTCAACAACTGAACAATAAACAGGAGAGAGTGTGAAGCATAATACAAAAGTATTAACAAATATAAATAGATCTCCATACCCCATGGAGGGGTTTCCATAATTAGCCTACTAGCACAGGTTGGCAGTTACACCTCTCACTTGTGGGAGCTTTCCTCTCTCCCAGCTCTCACTTGCATCTCCTCTCATAGTTTGTTTCCTATCTCTACTGGGGAGCCAGAGATTTCCAGTAGTTCTTCAAGCTCCACATACCCACACAGTTTATCATTACTCAGCCACTCTCCACCAAGCACACATCCCACCACTGGTCTTCAGGCAGCAGGGTTTTTCAGGCTCCAAGGTGAATGGGTAGGGGTGAGGCAGGTGGAAATACTCAACCCCTTGATGTTAGTCCCTCTCCAGCAAACACTCTATTGTTAAGTTTTTGAGCACCAAGTTAGGAGCTTTTTTTGCCTGAGCTTTTATTGAACAGTGTCTGATTTTATTTGCTACAGTTCCTCTGCACTCAGGAAACTTTGGCTTGCTTTAACCAAAATTAGACAAAAAAACAAGGATCAAACTGTGGTTTCAGATGCCAACTACTTTAGAATAAGCCACAGTTCACAAATTTCAGGCATAACTGGTTTGTTCTAAAGTAAAAGTGAACTTTTATTTTCCTCCTCTCATGAGCAAAGAAAGAAGAAAAGTGTGGGAGAGCACTTGAGCCCAAGGCTAATTGTGACATATTCCCAATCACCTAAATCATGGTCTAGGTCAGAGATGGGGAACTTCTGTCCCATGGGCCAGATCCAGCCTGCCAGTTTCTTTCCCAGGCTCCATATAATGCTCAGCACTACAGAAAGGCACCTTTTATCTAGCATGAACAGAGAAAGGCTGTCGCTTTCTTAGTGCAGACAGAACAGTCCAATTAAATTGGGGAGGGCTTCGGGAGAGGAGAGCATGTCCCCAATGTCACCTGCCCACCCAGGGAGCATCCTGGTAGGCAATCCAGTTCCCAGGAGTGGAACAGTTTCCTATCTCTGGTCTAGGCCACAGTGTTAAACAGACTACTGCCTAAATCTGACTGCTCGTAAATCGCAGATGAGCTCCTTGTACAAAAATGAAGAGAGAAAGTAATAAAAATTGCCTCAGATAAGTAGAAAGTACGTTGATGCTCAAATCTAATCTTATCAAAGTTTGGACCACAACAGACCATTGTGTAGCATAGTGCTAACAGACTGCACTGTCAACTAGAAAGTCGCCAGTTCAAATATCCCCTTGCTCACTAGGGCCCCAACTACATGAGCCATTTGCCCCGGTGCTGCTTCGAAGGGAAGATCTTTGGAACAGATGATGCAGTCCCTGCTTTGCAGCCCAATCGTGTTTTTTTCAGAGTCCATTTGCTCCGTTTTCACTTGCTTTGGGTTCACTGCGGGGTGTTGAGCTGTCTGTCCCTTCCTTGGGTTTAAATCGCAGTGTCGTTAGTGATGCCCTCCTCCTTCGAGCTCCGCAGTTACAGAGGCATTGAGAAGCAGGCTGCTGGAAGCTGTGTTGATTGGTAGGAGGGAA
Organism: Heloderma suspectum; assembly: GCF_057233095.1. Lineage (NCBI taxonomy): Eukaryota > Metazoa > Chordata > Lepidosauria > Squamata > Helodermatidae > Heloderma > Heloderma suspectum. Next base: position 107,911,954 of record NC_139464.1, read on the forward strand.
AGTAGCCTGGGGCGGGGCGGGAGGAGAGCAGAGGGGCAAACATGTCTACCAGGAAGTAATTCATTGCCTTCAGTTCCACGTCGCTGCGTCTCACTTTAAGCATCGAGCTTGAGAGTGGAGACGTGCAGCTACAAAGGAACCCAGCTGAGAAACTCTGGATGCCTAGGGATGTTAGAGAATTCCGCCATGGATCCCAGGGAGGCCGAATTCCAGTGAATTCGGCCCCCTAGAATCTGTGGCAGAATGGAGCAACCCACCCCACCACCCTGCGAAAGCCCCGCGAAACGGAGCCTACCTGGTGGCGGCTCTGGTGGCAGCGGCAGCTCCAGCGGCTCCAGCCGCTGCCAGGCTGCGGCCGCAAGTGGCGGCCACTGCGCCGGCCACCATTTGCGTCCCTGGCAAGACGTGATAGGCTACGTAAGTATCTACGTAGCCTATCACAGCTCAGAGCAGGGCCACAAATGGTGTAGCAGCCGCCATTTGCATTCTCACTTTTGCCGTGATAGGCTACGTAAATATTTACGTAGCCTATCATGGCAAAAGCAGGGATGCAAATGGCACCTGCTACTGCGTTTGAGTCCCTTCACTGAGCTGTGATAGGCTACGTAAATATTTACGTAGCCTATCACGGCTCAGCGAAGGGATGCAAACGGCAGCCGCTATGCCGGCCGCCATTTGCGTCCACAGACTTGCTGTGCGGATGCACCCAGCTGGTGGCTCTGTGGAGTCGCCATGGAGCAGAGCTGGCCAGGGTAGGATTTCGGGGGGAGGTACGGAGCACCTCCCACCCACTGCAAATGTCACCCTTCGAAAAGTTAAGTGACTTTCGTACATTCCTATGGATGCCTGTGGATTCAAAGATGCGAGGATGAGAAAGGGTGGGTGCCAGGGCAGATGATTTTCATAAACATGTACTAAGAAGTACTTCATGCTCTCAGCGCCTGCTCAATCTCTGGAGGCAGTGGCTGCCTGCCTGAGAAATGTGTATGCGGGGTTTGTTATGAATGTCTACTCACAAGCAAGTCCTGTGTGCTAGTCTCACACCCTCCTCCCCAGCTCTGCACTCTCTGCTCTTCCCAGCTTGGGAAGCCCACTTTAATCCTCCCCTCTACTGCCCCAGTTGTTAATTTGCAGCGCGAATACTGCACTGCTCCCACTGAACAAACAATTAAATCAGTGCCATGTAGATGTGGCCTAGGTGGCATTAAACAAGCAACTTGCTCTCAGGCTCACTCCTCTATCTGCAGTGTTTCTGCTCAGCCTGTTGTAAAGATTAATGAATAATGCATATGAATTAGGGCTGTGCACCGCTTCAGCCCAAGGCCCAAACCCCGAGTTGAAGCGGGCTGCTTCGGGTCACTTTGTGCCCCTTCTGAGGTGAAGCAGAGGGAGCACGAAGTGACCTGGAGCGGGCCGGGGGTTCTCCAAAGCACTCAGAGCACTTCAGAGCTTCACCCCCTCCCTCGGCCCAGCCCCTCAGTGCCTCCAGGTCCTTACCTGAGCCGCCTTCTCTGCCGCCGCCGCCACTGCTGCCTTCTCTGCTGCCACCAGCTCCTGAGGCCTGGTCACACAATGACTCCTCTTGCAGGGAGTCACCATTTTTAAAATGGCAACCTCCTGGAACTTCCAGGAGGTTGCCATTTTAAAAATGGCGACTCCCTGCAAGAAGACGAGTTGCCACGTATCCAGGCCTCAGGAGATGGTGGCGGCGAAGGTGGGGTAGTGGGTGGCGACAGAGAACATGGCAGCAGCAGCAAGGAGAACATAGCGGCAGCGGTAGAGAAGGTGGCAGTGGTGCGGCGGCAGCACAGCAATGGAGAAGGTGACAGCTGTGGCAGAGGAGGAGGAGGTGGCCCAGGTAAGGACCTGGGGGGTTGCATGGGGGTGTCAGGGGGGGATAGGGATGTACGAATCCCTTACCTGGCTCCAGGCTGGGGCATCAGCAGTGGGGGGGAGGCGCTCCGTCCTTCCCCCCGGAATCCTCCCTGGCCGGCTCCGCTCTGCTAGAGCTCCACAGAGCCATCGTAGCGGCTGCCATTTGTGTCCTTGCAAGCAGCCATGATATGCTACTTAGGCATGGCGGACAATTCTGCCACGGATCTAGGTGAGGCCGAATGCCAGCGCATTCGGCCCCCCGAAATCCGTGGTGGAACGAAGCCCCCCGCCCCCCCCGCAAAATGGGCCCGGAATGGAGCCTACCTTTGTCAGCCGTTCTGGTGCTGCTCGAATGGCGTCTGCGTCTGCAGCCGCTATTCGCGTCTTTCGAATTTATTTATTTATTATTGCATTTATAACCCGCCTTTTTTCCTCTTGCAAGGAACCCAAGGCGGCTTACATGATCCTCTTCCTCTCCATTTTATCCTCACAACAACAACCCTGTGAGGTGGGTTGGGCTGAGAGTCTGTGACTGGCCCAAAGTCACCCAGTGAGCTTCCATGGCCGAGTGGGGACTAGAACCCGGATCTCCCAGCTCCTAGTCCAACACTCCCGCCACTACACCACGCTGGCCGTGATAGGCTACGTAAATACTTTTGTAGCCTATCACGGCTAATGCAGGGACGCCTTTTTGCATCCTGCGGAGGCTGTGATAGGCTACGTAAATATTTACGTAGCCTATCACAGCAAAAAAAAAGGAACGCAAATGGCGGCGGCTGCGGCGGCCGCCATTTGCGTCCCTGCTTTAGCCGTGATAGGCTTCGTAAATATTTACGTAGCCTATCATGGGCCGGCATAGGGACGCAAATGGCGTCCCCTACACAGGAAGCCATTTGCGTCCGCAGCAGCCGGGCAGCGGCTGGAGGCCCCGCTGTGGGTTGGCCTGGCTGGCGGCTCTGCGGCTTGGCCATGGAGCGGAGCCAGCCGGGCAAGATTCCGGGGGGGAGGAACGGATCGCCTCCCCCCACCTGCAGAACCCGGCGGAGCCAGGTAAGCGGGGTTTCATACACTCCTAGGCTAAGTAAGTATTTACGTAGCCTATCACAGCAAAGAGCAGGGGCGCAAATGGCGGCCGCAGCAGCCCGGCTGCGGCCGGCCAGGAGACCAGCCAGAGCCGCTGCCGCCAGAGCCGCTGCCGCCGGAGCCGCTGCATCCGCCCCAGGTAAGTTCCGTCCCAGGGGGATTCCGCGGGGTGGCGGGGGGCGGGAGGCCATTCCGCCACGGATTCTGAGGGCCTGAATTCTTTAGAATTCTTTATTCTAAATTCTAAATTTAGAATTCTTTGATTCTTTAGAATCCGGCCTCACTGGAATCCGTGGCAGAATTTTCTGACATCCCTGGGGGGGACCCGAAGCGGGGCTCGCCATCTGAATCCCACTTCGAGTTTGGTGCTGAGTTGGGTTGGGGATCCCCAAATCATCCCAAGCTGAGTTGGATCAGGGGGTCCCTGCACAGCCCTAATATGAATATTCTAAAGTGCTCTATAAATGCTAAGTGGAAGTCACTTTTATTTTATTCACTACAGGCAATCCTGCCACATTTCCACCTTGCATATAAATGTTGTACCATTCATTCATTCCTGACCTGATCCAGGAAGAGATCAAAATTATCAGCTCTCAAAGAGCAACTGCATGTTGAGTCACTGTCCTGGCCTCCTTCCAGTTACGAATTATGATCACAACAGTGACTCATGCAGAAACACAGGGGGCTCCTCTGTGGGTGGATCATTCTTACACTCTAATGGCAAAACTTTTCTGGTGTAAGAGGGAAGCATGTATCCAATTTTAATTTAAGAAAAAGGTTCTCTTCAACTATCAGGAATTTGGTCAACACTGCTTTAAACTATAGTTTTTAGGTTTTGAAAAATAATACAATTGCCTGTTACTTTAGACTAGCTGCCTTTCTCATCAAGCAAGTGTACACCTATATTTGTAATCAATAAAACATGAATAGTGATGGTAAGTACATAGCAACATCAGACTGGATTATCCTAGAAATACTGTCTAGGTTAGCTCCTGTAATGAATAATGAATTACCAGTACAAGACTTTTTGGAAATTCTCCAGCAGGTCATTCCCTTATCCTCAGTGACAATACTAATGGGACAGCCAACAACGATGTCAAAACATCCTTAAGTACTGTTGACTTTGTATGTTCCATTAGAATATCAGCTTCTAGAAACAACTGACATTCATGTCTACTCAGAAACAAGACCCATTACTTCAGTGGGACTTACTCCAAGGAACGCATGTATAGGACTGAGTTGCAAACATGGTATTGTAGGGTAAAATTTGTTGTTTTCTAAGAAACTTGACAGTTGCAATGCAAACTATGACATTTCTGTTAAGATAAACTGAAGAAGAATTCTCATTCCCCCCCACCCATGAAGTGTTGCAATAAAAAGCATTGCCACCAATAGCATTATGGACTGTTGTTATTATTATTTGTATTAGTTAAATATAAATGCACTCACCATGCTTATGGCCTAATCCTAGGACATGCTGTGTTGGCATGTGAATATTTAAGATGCTATGTACGCTGCACCGTCAAAGACACAGTATACTGGTTTTGCAGGAGCTTTGTATGAGTGAAAATGTTCAGGAATAAGATATTATATAAAGTATATGAAAAATCTTCTTTATACAGTTTGAACTTTGAGACTTTAACAAAAATAAATGTAGAGCACTAGATAAAGTATTTTTTCTTGTCCAACCATCCCAGTTTCCCAAAGCTTTTGTAGACTTATGTCAAATACTAATATAGGACCTAAGTGATATTACATCCTCCACCCATCCCTACATGTACAAAGTATATTTTAGGGGGAACGAAATACATTTTAATATGGTAATTGCATTTCTTCATCATCTTTTGTTTAGACAGTGCCACCTTACACTATCAACATAAATAAATTTTATCAGACACACACATTATGCACTATCCTCTACAGAACGATACATGCAAATGCAGAGGAAATAATAACTTAAGTCAGCAAATACATCCCCTGATTTTCAGGTTTTATGTAGATTCTATAGATTATCACTGGAGTTTTAATGGCTATTTTTTAAAGAAGTGTTTATTTATTGACACCAAGCTAGAAATGTTTGCATCCAAAGGCATAGTCTTTCTCCCAGTCACTAAAAAACCTAGTGAATGGCAAAGTACTACCTGGTCTGTCTGTATCAGGGGTGGGCAACTGTGAGGGTCAGTCCCCGCCCTGGGCCACACTTCACAGGGCACTGTGCAGTCCACAGGTGTGCCCTGGAATGTTGTTGTTTTTTTTAAATAAAAAATGGCAGTTTGCCACTAAAATTCAGCAGCAAACCTCTCTGTAGCACTATGGAGCCCTACAAGGGTTAAATTTAGCTTGAAAATCAGCTACGTTTGACCATTTTAGTGCTTTAAGGCCCTAAAACTGCCTTTTTCTTCTTCTTTTTTTTACTGAATTTGGCAGCACATTGGAGGCCGCATGTTGCCCGCTCCTACCCTATGTTCTTTGTCAGGCTGCCCACTTCCCTAGGCTATTCTAGAGGCAGCACTTCCAAGATCAGTTCCCTTCTGAGGAAAAAATACTGCCATTTTTGGTGCCAGAGCAGCAATCTCCAAACTGTGTTGTGCTCCACAAGGCGCTGAAGTGTACCAACTAATTGTGGGATCCCCAGTGCAGCACCCGCAGGCACCAAGGTGCCTGTGGGGACCTCCAACAGTGCCACAAAGCTGCCCACTCCCTGCTCCCTCTTTAAAAAATGAAGTTTTAATTAAAACCTTGGAAATTTTAGTGTAGTCTTCTTTCTCTCCCTTTCTAGCCTCTATCCTCGCTCTTTCTTCCCCTCTACCTCTTTGACTTGCTGTTTCTCCCTCCTCTCAACTTTGATTCTTGCTCTTTCTTCCCCTCTACCTCTTTGTCTTGCTGTTTCTCCCTCCTCTCAACTTTGATCCTTGCTCTTTCTTCCCCTCTACCTCTTTGACTTGCTGTTTCTCCCTCCTCTCAACTTTGATCCTTGCTCTTTCTTCCCCTCTACCTCTTTGTCTTGCTGTTTCTCCCTCCTCTCAACTTTGATCCTTGCTCTTTCTTCCCCTCTACCTCTTTGTCTTGCTGTTTCTCCCTCCTCTCAACTTTGATCCTTGCTCTTTCTTCCCCTCTACCTCTTTGTCTTGCTGTTTCTCCCTCCTCTCAACTTTGATCCTTGCTCTTTCTTCCCCTCTACCTCTTTGTCTTGCTGTTTCTCGCTCCTCTCAACTTTGATCCTTGCTCTTTCTCTCCCCTGTACACTTTTGCTTTCCTATTTTCTCCTCCCTCCCTGCCTCTCAGTGCAGAGGGAGCAGTCTAATGAGATTGTAGAGGGCTTTGAGAGGGAGGAGCCTGCTCCCAATGCCTTCCGGCCCCCAGAGAGTATCTTAGTAGGCAATCCAGTTCCCAGATCTAGAACAGCTTCTCATCCCTGGTCTAGGCCATAGTGTTAAATGGACTACTGCCTAATTCTGACTGCTCATAAATTTCAGATAAGCTCCTTGTACAAAGATGAAGAGGGAAAGTAATAAAAAAATGTCTCAGATAAGTAGAAAGTTGATGCTCAAATTTAATCCCTTTAAAACTCTTATCAAATATTGGACAACAACAGACCATTGTGCAGCATAATGCCAAGAGACTGCACTGTGAACTAGAAAGTCCCCAGTTCACATATCCCTTCTGCTCACTAGGCGGTGTTAAACAAGCAAGTTGCTTTCAGACTCGCTCCTCTATTTCCAATATTGCTGATCAACCTTAGAGGGCTGTTGTAAGGATTACTGAATAAGGATTGCTGATGTAAGGATTACAAGTCTCAGATCAGTGAGTATCTTTTAATCTATGCCGAAGGGATCATTGGAACTGTGATCTACAAAAGAAATGAAAGTTTCTTGAAATATATATAGCTAAAGCTATAAAGCTGTAGCATAATATACACATACACTAATATGTATGTTTTAAACATGTGGAATCAGCCTACCTAAACCATGTACAGTACTCATTTTAAAGAAAAACTCTTTTTTTGCTCTTTTTAATTCTGAAAAAGAACAAATGCCCTAAGGCATAATTTGGAAAATAGTTCCTTTTCATGGGGTTAAATTATTTTTCTCCTCTTGTGATCCATAAGATTGAAAGATGGCATGGACAGGTATACTTGTATGATGAATAATTCAGTTATTATTCCCTATGATCAACTTGTAAAAAAAAATGGGTGTAGGTGTGTGTGAAAGCTACCATTCTTTCAATATCTCATTCAACGGCACACAGCCATAAGATATGAATTATTCAAAGACGATGAATTAGCACACGTAAGTCAGAAGAAATCCTTCTTGAAGCTGTAGCACAGAATGAATACTGAGAGGAGAAATCGTATATGAGTACATGGGAGGAAGGGGGGAAGCTACAACTTAATATTTCAGCAGAGACATGAGTTTGTTTGTTTAATAGAAGTTTTATTCTCAGTAGTTTGAACCACGGGGAGAATTGCTTTAAGATAAGAACTAAGAAGAACCCTGCTGGATCAGACCAAAGGCCTACGTAGTCCAGTATTCTGTTCCCACAGTGGCCAACCAATTGCCTATGGGAAGCCCACATGCAAGACAAGAGCACCCTCCTGCTCATGTTCTGCAGCAACTGGTATTGAGAGGCATACTGTCTCTGATTCTGGATGCAATATATAGCCATCATAACTAGTACCATTGCTAGCCTTATTCTCCATGAATTTGTTTAATCCCCCTTTAAAGCTTTCCAAGCTGGTGACTTGCCACATCTTGTGGTAGCAAATTCCATTGTTTATCTACGTACTATGTGAAGAAGTACTTCCTTTGGTCTGTTGCTAGATAGTGTGAAAGTCCTTTATGCAATTTATCTGTTTTGGCTCATTCAAACATGCATGTCATCACTTGATGTTGCAGTAATCCAGCAGGGAACATGTATGCATGGAGTAACACTTATGTACAAACACTGACGTAGTTCGCATGTAATGTCAACCCAGAGTATGTGTTGTTGAATCCTGGGTTGTTGTTACATGAGAACCCACAACTATGGGTTAACTGTAGTTAATGAGCTTTAATGAGCTTCCACCACACATTGAAAACCTGGTTATTCAGGCAGGCATTTGGGGTGGGTTAGGGTATTTTAAAATAATGTTTTAATGTATAATTTTACTGTTTTAAATTGTACTGTTGTACATCGCCCAGAGTGGCTAGGCGACTGGCCAGATGGGCCATTAAGAAACTTAATAAATAAATGGGTTGTTAACCATGAACAACCCAGAAAGACAAGCCATGGTTTGTCATTGTGTTGTGAATTCTGACATAGTATGGGTTGTCATTACATGCAAATCCAGAACCACAGGTTGTTCATGGATTGTTTTGCCAGGCTACAGAGAAGGCGGACAAGAGTGGTCAAACATACCAGCCACTCTACATGCCAGTACTACAGCACCGCAAAGGCATTTGCAATACAGGGAGACAGTGGGCAAAGGAAGAAGGAATCAAACAACCCAGGAACTGAAAAAACCACCTGCACTTTGTGCGATTGTCTGGCAGACAAATCATGGGTAAACAACAACTTATATTCTGAGTTGCTGTTATGTGCAAACCAGGACACTTTGCATACCCGCCCTCCTAAATCACCCACCCATAAAGGATAATGCAACCAACACATTATGAAATAGATGAGATATGTTTTTAACTATTTATGTCATGTAATGCCTAGAATTCCTTCACACAGCTGAACACCTTTGAGACCTGAAGGGAAGTGCAAAAGAGGAAGAGATTTTTCTTTAAACTTCCTCCTGCTTTTAAAAAATGCATTGCCTTCATCACTGCTGTGATCCATTTTGGTAGCTGAAGTTTAACAAATTTTTCTTAATTACCAAGTTTCTTAATGCTATGTGTTCCACTTGAAATATTATTTTAGAGAACAGTTAAAGCAAAGTTAATTTAACACTGTCAGGTGAGAAAAACATTGAAGAAAGTATCGCCAATGTAATCTCGATCTTTACAAGCCAGTGTACATACTTCATGCCTTTCAGGCAAGGGGGACAGGGAGAAACATAAAATTGCTTCTTTCAATATTTGCTTCTCTATATTTTTAAAAATCTATACATGATCAACTTGCTATGCCCTTAACTAGCGCCAAGAATGTGGAGCCTATTTCTGAAGAAGCTAGAAAGTGGATGGATGCCCTTCAGGAAGGCAGACAGATGAAACATTTTCTGTTCGTGGCCTTTATCCTGTGATGACATGTATATATACATTACTGTAAACACAGCTCAAAGTTTTCCGTTAAACACAGAGACATTGGGAGGGATTAAGATTGAGATGGATTAAAATTTAGTGAGGAAATAGTAAAAGATACAGAATTCAATAATCCCAGCTGAAATCTTCCCTTATGTTTGCAGACATATATGTTGCAGTCATAACACGCTTGGGTATGCCCAATGGAATTTGATTTTCTGCCCTTGCACAGAAGACTCCTATGTCCTACCAAAATCTGATTTGCCTTGTGGGATTTGGGGGAGTGTGGAGGGAAAGCTGCTACCACAAGTAAATTCAAGCCCAAAGCACGATTAGTATGTAGAACTAGACATGTAGTTATTTGGATCCCAGACAGTATTTGTTCTTGTCCTAACTGGACATTGCATTATTTGTTATATTGCTACATAGTCTTTGTATTTGGAACTGCTTTAGCTTTCTCTTTATATCAGCAACTGATCATGCCTTACTATCTGCTATCATGCATTTACTGGTCGTTCCTAGAAATAACTTCTAATTATGTTTTAGCTCTTCTGCAATAGAAGCAAACTTCCCTCTGGCTTGATTCTGTGCTGCTTTCCTGAGTTGCATCCTGGTAGGTCTGACCCTACATTGTCTTTTCATCTTATCCATACCATTACTTTTTCAAGTGTTTCAACTTCCATTCATTTTCCTTCTACAGTTAAGTATGTTATCTTCTGTTATTTATTAGTTGCTTGCTGTTCCAGTTGTGTTTTTAATAAAGTTGAAGACTGATTTACCAGCAAGTGTGAGTTTAACCGCCTGAATTGACACACAGCTCAATGATTGTTGAGACCAGAACAGTGTCTGTGAAGGCTCCCATGTTCATAGCTTCCATGACCTGCATTACTGCATGCCTCTGTCTTATGGCCACCAATACTTTTCCATTAGTTACCCATGCCTGTCTTCTTCCCACTTCGTTAATTCTTGAAAAGTTTCAACAGCATGTGTAGCATAAAGCATGCATAATTAGAATAGATTTGCACTTTTATCCTAATTTCCAGAATTTGTTATTAGAAAATAGTCACTTGAATTATATGCATATTATTATATATAATTATATTAATATAGTATCAAAATGCCTACAATTTACATAATCTCTTAGACGTGTGTGTGTGCGCGAGAGAGAGAGAAAGACAGAGAGAGAGAGAGACAGAGAGAGAACTGGATGTGTGGGGTGTGGTATGTGTGTGTGGTATACCATTGTGGTGTGTGTGTGTGGGGGGGGGCTGTTAACCCTTCCCTGTCCCACTTTCCCAATTAAAATCACCACCATCTTCCCAGCAATGATTTACCATGCAGGAGAAAATATTCAGGCATCTTATGTGCAACTATGGAATTTGCTACTACAGGAAGTAGTGATGGCCACCAGTTTGGATGGCTTTAAAAGGGGGTTAGACAAATTCCTGGAGGAAAAGGCTATCAATGGCTACTAGTCTTGATGGCTACCTGCTACCTCCAGTAGCAGAGGCTGTGAGCCTATGTACACCAGTTGCTGTGGAACATGAGTGGGAGGGTGCTGTTCTGCTCATTATTATTATTATTATTAAATTTATTAATCGCCCATCTGGCTGGTCACCCAGCCACTCTGGGTGATGTACAACATACAATAAAACAGTTTAAAACAATAAAATTCTACAATAAAAACATTTTCTAAAATACCCTAACCCACCCCAAATGCCTGCCTGAACAACCACGTTTTTAATGCACGACGGAAGCTTATTAAAGAGGGGACATGACGGAGTTCCCTAGGGAGGGAGTTCCACAGAGGGGGGGCCACCACAGAAAAGGCCCTCTCCCTCGTCCCCACCAGTCTAGCTGTCCTGGCTGATGGGACAGAGAGAAGGCCATCTGAGGCTGATCTTGTTAAGCGGCCTGTCTGGTGCTGCTGGAGGCGCTCCTTAAGATAGGCTGGGCCGGAACCATATAGGGTTTTAAAGGTCAAAACCAACACCTTGAATTTGGCCCGGAAAACAACTGGTAACCAGTGCAACTCCTTCAGCACTGGAGTGATATGATCTCGCCGGCGGCTGCCTTTAATCAGGCGAGCCGCCGCGTTCTGTACCAGCTGCAGTTTCCGAACCATCTTCAAGGGTAACCCCACGTAGAGCGCATTACAGTAGTCTAAACGAGAGGAGACCAGGGCATGTGCTACTGATGGGAGCAGATGGTCGGGAAGGAAGGGGCGCAGCCGCCGTATCAGATGGAGTTGATACAGCGCTGTCCAGCTCACAGCTGACACCTGAGCCTCCACGGACAGCTGGGAGTCCAAAATGACCCCCAGGCTGCGGACCTGGTCTTTCAAGGGTAGCCGTACCCCATTCAACACCAGGTCAACATCCCCCAGCCTCCACTTGTCTCCCACCAAAAGTACCTTGGTCTTGTCAGGGTTCAGCTTCAGCTTATTCCTCCCCATCCAGCCAATCACCATCTCCAGACATTTGGACAGGGATTCTACAGCCAACCTTGGTGAAGATTTGAATGAGAGGTAGAGCTGCGTGTCATCTGCATATTGATGACACTGCACCCCAAACCTCCTGATGATAGCCCCCAGCGGCTTCACATAGATGTTAAATAGCATCGGGGAAAGGATGGAACCCTGTGGCACCCCACAGGTCCGAAACCTCCTCTCCCAGAGCTACCCTCTGGTACCTGCTGGAGAGGAAGGACCGGAACCACCACAATACGGTGTCTCCAATGCCCAACCCCTCCAGGCGGTCCAGCCCTGCTTGAGTCCATGGTCGACAGCTGGTTGTCCACTGTGTAAACAGAAAGCTGGACCAGATGGACCCTTGGTCTGATCCAGCATGGCTCTTATGTTCTTAACTAGCTGTTTTCATTCCAAAAAAGATAAACAGCATGATCATATGAATGTTTATCCAGAAGTAAGGCCCTCTGAGTTCAGTCGGCCCAACTCCCATATAATCATGCCTAGGATTTCAACCAAGTTGGCCCAGCTAAAAACTAATGCTTTCAGTCTCTTGAAGCTTATTCACACACAAATGTAGTGACAAATATATGCGTATTTCTTTAGAACAGTCTTTGACATCTAATTAGTGTTCTTTAAAACAAGGTAACATTAAAAAAATAATCCATGTACCTTTACAAAAAGAAAAATGAATACCTAAAATATATTCAACGAATATTCAAAGCCGTTGACTTTGAGTACTGAATCTTTAACAAATCTAAATGCACTTCCATTTCCACTGAGAGTGACAGAAAGGTGTTACATAGCAAGCTCCTTAACACTTCTACAATTGCACTCATTTTCTCTGCCAAATTACTTAAGGGAGATATTATTAATTCACATCTGTCCAGCTATTTAAGATGTACAATACACTTAATTTACATTAAAGTTTATGAGAACAAAGGAAAAGTAGCACATTGTCCACTCTTCAGAATCATAACAATGCCCATAACTCTCTTCAACTGTTGGACTGTTACATGGTCAAGGGATTTATGGAGGCTTACAAAAATTAAACAAAGGTCCGCAGAACTGCACAGGGTCACAAGGAGGTGTGTGCTACTAGCCCCATTGAATTTTTGAGTTTTCTCTCGGAACAACTCACAGGTCATATCACAAGCTGCTTTTGAAATTCCCCTCATTTCAAAATCAGTTTGTCACATGCTGTGGAGGAAGTATAACAAGTATTATACTTCCTTGGGCTAAAGCAGGGGTGGGAAAAGTGTGTCCTATGAGCTGCAGGCATCCCCCTCTGCCCCAAGCCTTGTCTAGTGGCTGCCAAAACACACAACATCATCTGTGGCTGCCAAAAAAAGAAAAAGAAAACAAAAGGGGAAAATGGTCTAGGAACCGGCTCTCTGGTTTCTGACCCAGAAATGTCATTCCTAGAGTGTCCCCAGAACATACTTGGAAGTGGTGCTCAAAGGTTCCTGCCAACTTCCTAGGATACTCCAGGGACTCTCTACGAACAGTGCTTCTTCTTTCACAGAAGAAGCTATAGAACTGGTTTCTAGATCATCCCCCCCCCTTTTTATGATCAGGTGGGGTGGCTGAGGCGGGGAGGAGGCTTCAGCCTCAGATCTGATCTTTATTCTAGTTGTTCCCAAGCCTATTTCACCTACAATTGAAGTAGCAATACTCTGTAGTTAACTAATGCTAACGTATGTTAGCTTGGGTTTCTTTCAATAGAAACTGTGATATGATATCTATGATTAATTGCTCTGGTAATTTATCAGATGGTTTACTGTATGTGTGTTTAGGGGAATAAAACCATGTGTGTGGGGGTAGACAGAGAAAGAGAGAATGAGAGGGAGACACAGAGCGAGAGCGGTGTGAATGCAAGAGAGTGAGTGAGCAAATGGTGTATGTTGTATGTGAGTTGTATGTGAATGTGCATGCATATATGCACATTAAGGCTCCTGAAACCCCAGCAGACACCCAAGGTGGGCCTCGGAACTAAAAAGGTTGTGCACTCCTGGGTTAAAGGAACTAATTCCACAGGGGTTTTTTGGATCCTAGCCTACATCGTATGCAAAGCCACCCTAATTTAGGAAGTTAGTTGACCATAATCTTACATGGCACGCCACCATTTCCTATTACAATATCCTAGAACTCCCAGCATTTTGGTGTGAGTAACTCACAGAAGGCCTTACCAGGAGCTGCCTTGTCACATTCCAGATTCATCAGGTTAGATTCGTCATTACAGATCTGGCATCTCCAAACTAGAGAAAGAGCTCTGTTCTTCCTCTATGCTTTATGGATTGATTACCTGTTACCTTGTCCTGTGATATCTTCCAGATGTCAGTTGTATATGTGGATCAATTAGTAATGGCCAATGGGCTGATAATCCAAGCCTGTGGCCCCATGCTGCAAGAACTGATGGCTGAGAGGCTGCCAGTTTAGGAAAGCAATCTGGAACAAACAATGACTGAACCAGCCAAATATATTCCTTAGTACAGGGATAGGCAGACTGAGCTGTCTGCCGGTGCCAGGTTGTATTTCAGCTCCTCTGGTAGAACGCACACATACAGGGTGTAGATATAGCCCATATGTTGTTTTGCCCTGACCAGAATCACCTTCTTGATCTCATCCAACATAGTTCAGAGACTCAGATATTCCATGCGATGAGATGGCAATTAATATTTCTATCTTACTGTATCACACATAATAAACAGGACTAAGTTACAGATAGTATAAAAAGATTAAAAATTTGGCCCCACCGATTGGATGCAGAAGGAAAAAATGAGCTGATACTGCAAAATGTGTGTCCATTCTGCTTCAGGGACTTACCAGCACCTGTCCTAATTTGGTATTAATTTCTTCTCTCTCATAGAAATAGCTAAAACCACAATTGTAATACAGATGTCTCAATTTGGGAGCAGAGTTGAAAACCAACACATTTTGAAACCAACACAGCAATAAAATACCAAAGGGGCTTTAAAGTTAATCCCTTGCAGCATACCCAGCAGAATTTATTAACACTCCCTCAGCATCAGGATATTTCTAGGCCTTTCTTCACTAGACTTTACCCCCAGCATCAGCATTACTAACTGTTCCCTGTGCTTCAATACAGCAACATATGGCTCAAATCACTGCAGACTGACCTCAATATCCTGCACCTGACCCCAAGTAATACTGAGCTATATTCAGTGTCTGAAGTCAACAGAATGTTATGATGGTCAGCACGTGGCTAAGCTGGGTGCCCTGCAAAAATTAGGCTCTAGTGGAAGGCTAACTCCAGGATTTTAAGTATCAAATATATGATGTGAAGATTTCTTTGCTTTTTTTCCGTTACGAATTGGCATGCCAATGGACTTTTGTGATTTTAGAAGATCTGGAAAAAGACTAATTTGAAATTATGCAAAAATGTTTTATTATATTTGTCATAAGAACATAAAAAGAGCCATGCTTGATCAGACCAAGGGTCCATCTAGTCCAGCATTCTGTTCACACAGTGGCCAACCAGCTGTCGACCAGGAACCTTCAAACAGGGCATGAGCGCAACAGCACCTTCCCACCCATGTTCCCCAGCAACTGGTGTACATAGGTCAAATATGGTGTACATTATAATGGTGTACAATATGGTGTACAATAAATAATGGTGTACATTATTTAGCTAACATATCAGCTTTGTTATGGTCAATCATATTAATCCACATTTCCCTATTTATCAACATTTATTTATTTATTTATTTCTCATATATCACCTAATCTGCTAAAATGCCATTAAGGTGGTGTACCACATTAAACAAACAAACAAACCCTAAAACAATAAAAACAAGAACATTAAAACCAGTAAAAAAAACCCTGTAAAACATTAAAACAACAACATAACTCAAAAGGCTAAATTAAAAAGATGTGCCTTCACACCCTTCTGAAGGCCAAGAGATTAGAGACCAATCATAATTCTTGAAGGAGCGCATTCCATAGTTTAGGGACAACAGAAGAGAAAGGTGTTTCATGTGCACCCGACAAATGGGCCTCTGCAGGTAATGGTATCCTCAAAAGGGCTTCTTCTGCGGATCTTAATTCCCAGGCAGGTCTATAGCGAGACAGGTTGTCCCTTAGATAGCCAGATCCTAAGCTGTTTAGGGTTTTAAAGGTTAAAATCACCACCTTGAATTGAGTCTGGAAAGTAACTGGTGACCAGGGAAGGTCTTTCAGAACAAGTTTAATATGGTCCCAAACCATGCCCCAGTTAGCAGCCTAGCTGCATTTTGAGTCCAGAAGCTTCTGGACACTCTTCAGGGTACAGCATATTGCAGCATTACATTTGCAGATGTAATGCTGCAAACAAGGAGCTAGCCTTTTGAATGTGTGCTGTCTCCTTTTCTCCTATGTTCATTGTTCAGCAGGAATTTCTCCATCCCTTCCCTTGTCAGATAATAACCACAGTTTACCGGTACATCTCTACCAACACTAATCACAGTTAACATTACCCAGACTCTTTTTCCACCAGGGTTTGCTGGCTCACTTCAAACTCAATAGTTTCAAATACTGTTTAAGATGATAACTATTAACAGTGTTCAGACTTTATTTAGTTATTTATTTATTTCATTTCTATACCGCCCAATAGCCGAAGCTCTCTGGGCGGTTCACAAAAATTAAAACCAAGGAGCACACAATAAAACAATATAAAATATATGAAACATTAAAACCACAGTATAACAATACAACCAGAATAAAACCAGAATAAAACCTAGCAGCAGTGCAGTAATTTAAAATACAGATTTAAAACAGTATGGTCCAGATGTAATGCTAAACACCTCAAGATGAGCATCCTGTTTGTAGTAACAACTGCCAATTGCAACAAGTGTGACTGTATTATAAAGTGGCCTGATGCCTAGCAGCTATGGCATGTGGACCCCTCTGCAAAGGCAATACGGGATGCTGCAAGGACGGAAGTCTCTTATACAAAGTTCGACAGAGTCTTAAGAGCGCTTAACTATGCACTGAGGATCATTCTATGAGAAGTTCTTATATAGAGACGTATCCAGCATGTTCTTGATGAATGACAGAAGTTGTTAGTCTTTTTTTAAAAAAAGTAAAATCCTCAAGCAACAAAGAAATCTTTAGAAAATGAATCTCAAATGTTATATTTAAGTTTTTAAAAAACATTGCAAAAACATGCTTGCTGTTAAGCATTTTGCCTTATGCTATTCTTTGAGAATCATTTTGTACTGTCTTTAATCCAAGCCTATCACAGAACAAGGGTATTAAAATATGGTGATATTTTAAACCAAAGGATGACCCCTGACAACACAACTGAATTTGAATTGCAGGCATGGTAAAACGTTTGCCTGTATTTTCAGTAATAATAAAACTACTTTTGAAACGATGCATGTTTAGACAGAAAAAGTCCTACAATTCCCAGCATTCCGCAGCCAGCATGTCTTGCAATGGAATGCTGGGAGTTGTATGACTTTTTTCTGTCAAAGCGTGCGAAAGATTTCACCCTAAGAGACAAAAAAATCCAAACTTTAGGGTTAGATTTCTCTTTTGGATTTTATACATAATGCACTAGCTATGCCTGAACACATCTGCTTCATAATTTTGAAACCCTTACTAATATCTGATGCCACCTTATTATGGAACCTGACTACACATGAGGGGATCAATTTGTGCAGCAAAATACACTTCTCACCTCTGGATCACTGTCTGGATAGAATGAAATAGAGTTTGTTTGTTTATTTATTTCTATACCGCCCAATAGCTGAAGCTCTCTGGGCGGTTCAAAAAAATTAAAACCAAAAAGTGCAGGGTAAAACTATATAAAACATAAAAGCATCAAAACCACCATATAACAATACAACCAGAATAAACCCAGAATAAAACCTAGCAGCAACGCAGAGATTTAAAATACAGATTTAAAATACCAAAGCTAAAAGACTAGACTAGCACACTCCAGGAGAGAGCGGAGGACAGGAAGGCCTGGCATGCTATGGTCCATGGGGTCATGAAGAGTCGGACACGACTTAACGACTGAACAACAACAAAAGACTAGAAAGCTAAAATGCTATAATGCCTGGGAGAATAAAAAGGTCTTCACCTGGTGCCAGAAGGAATACAACGTAGGTGCCATGCGAACCTCACTAGGTTGCTCATTCCACAGATGGGGTGCCACAGCAGAAAAGGCCCTATTCATAGTAGCCACCATCCTCACTTCCTTTGGCAGGGGCTCCTGGAGAAGGACCACTGAGGGTGATCTTAAGGTCCAGGCAGGCACATATGGGAGGAGGTGATCCTTTAGATAACCTGGCCCCAAGCCATTAAGGGCTTTGAATGTTAATACCAGCACTTTGAATCGGGCCCGGAAATGGACTGGCAGCCAGTGCAGCTGGAAAAGTACTGGCATAATATGAGCTCATTGGCCAGTCCCTGTTAACAATCTTGCTGCCCTATTTTGGACCAGCTGAAGTTTCCAGACTGTTTTCAAAGGCAGCCCCACGTAACACACAGTAATCCAGACGAGAAGTTATCAGAGCATGGATAACTGTAGCTAGGCTATCTCTGTCCAAATATGGGTGTAGCTGGCTAACCTGGTAAAAAGTGCTCCGTGCCACTGAGTTCACCTGTGCCTCAAGTGACAGTTCTGGTTCCAAGAGCACCCCCAAACTACGAACCTGATCCTTTAGGGGGAGTGCAACCCCCTCCAGAACAGGTTGAATATCACCTAGCCGGGCAGACGAACCACCCACTAACAGTACCTCCGTCTTGTCTGGATTGAGTTTCAGTTTATTGCCCCTTATCCAGTCCATTACTGTGCCCAGGCACTGATTCAGAACAGCCACTGCCTCACCTGGGTTTGATGAGAAAGAGAGGTAGAGCTGGATGTCATCTGCATACTGATGGCACCTCAGCCCACACCTCTGGATAACCTCCCCCAGCGGTTTCATGTAGATGATAAACAGCATAGGGGATAAAAGAGCCCTGTGGAACCCCATGGCACAATTGCCATGGCACAGAGCAATAATCCCCCAGCACCACCTTCTGGAATCGGCCCTCCAAGAAGGAGCAGAACCACTGCAGTGCAGTGCCCCCAACTCCCAACCCAGACAACCTATCTAGAAGGATACCATGGTTGATGGCATCAAAAGCCACTGAGAGGTCCAGGAGAATCAACAGGGTCGCACTGCTCCTGTCCCTCTCCCGGCAGAGGTCATCCCACAGTTTCCGTTCCAAAACCAGGCCTGAAGCCCGATTGAAATGGATCTTGATAGTCCGTTTCATTCAACAGTGCCTGGAGCTGTCCTACAACCACCCGCTCAAGTACCTTGCCCAGGAAGGGGATGTTGGCCAACGGCCTATAATGGTTAACATCCTCCGGGTCCAGGTCAGGCTCTTTCGGGAATGGTCTGATTGCCGCCTCTTTTAAAGCAGCAGGCACCACTGCCTCTCTCAAGGAGGAATTTGTAACCTCCTGGACCCAGCCAGACATCCCCTCCTTGTTTGATGTAATAAGCCATGAAGGGCAAGGGTCAAGCACACAAGGGGTCGATCGGACTTGGCCAATCCTCAGGCCTCAGTAACTGAAACTCATCCAATAAAACTGGACCAGACGAGTTGCCCCTGAGAATACAAATGTGACTGTTTTAAATTATTAACAGCAAACATAGGCAAGCTGCACACAAAATGTCCAAATTGGTCCACATTTTTGATATACTGAAGACAAAAACCACCAGCACCACCCTAAGAGCTCCAGGCGAAGTTACTTTAAAAGAATTTTAAATGAATGTTAAACCTACCATTAAATTCATGGTTGTCCCAGTTTTTTCATAACTCGAAAGTCCAGAAATATGACATACTAATTTCTAATGTACATTGCATACAGTAAGACCCACCACTGCAGGAAAGAAGCTCCTTCCCAACTGTTCATGCCCATATTTTTTCCACCTGGAACTAATTTTGCTTCATAAAGAGTAATTAAATTTTTAGAGTAAACTCTTAATTACTAGCTCCAACTTTGTTATTTACATTGGCATGCTGAGCTATGCAACAATATACTGAAATATGGAATTGTTGTTCGTATCTTCAAAGTTGCAAAAATAGTCACACTAGGATCTCTCCGTCAGAGAATGTTACTCATATAATTTTCAGTGACATTGCTGGTACCATATCAGTGTTCAAACTGGTTTAAAAAATTATATGGGGGTGTAAAGCAACTTGCCTGTTTGCCTGTAGTGAATCTTTGTCCATGAACAATTAGAAACACAATTCCAATTCATGAGGGTTAATCAAATTGCTGTCCAGAGCTATGGAATTTCTATAAGACCTTATTATTTAATAATAAAGACTAGGGCTGGAGAAGGCAAAGATTAGATCCAGACTTGCTCATACTTAGAGCAGACCCATTAAAATAGGTCTAACTTACGTCTCATTGATTTCAATGGGTCTAATCTAAGTATGACTAAATTTGGATCCAGCCCAAACCTGGAGACATGAAATTGTTTTTAAGAGAGCTGAATTCCTTTGTGGCGTGAATATCCATTTTCTTTTATCTAACTATCATTTCTGGTTTATTTATTATTTTTATTATTACATTTATATCCTGCCTTTTTTTTCCTCCAAGGAACCCAAGGCAGCTTACATTATCCTCCTCCTCTCCATTTTATCCTCACGACAACAACCCTGTGAGGTAGGTTGGGCTGAGAGTTTGTGACTGGCCCAAAATCACCCAGTGAGCTTCCATGGCTGAGTGGGGACTAGAACCCGGATCTCCCGACTCCCAGTCCAGCACTCTAGCCACTACACCACACTGGTTTAACAGAGCTTTTAAAAACCGATAGGTTTAAAAAGCACTACAAACAGCTGAATAGCCTGTGAGGAGAAACTATACATGGAGTAATGTGAGTCATATGAGCAACATAACCATCGTGCTTCTATCATACCATATTCATCTCTCTCTCAAATACACACACACACAATTCGTCTCCTACCTTAGCAACTGCACTCTTTCTGTGTGTGTATATATATATATGTGTGTGTGTGTGAAAATTGGGAAAGAATTAGTAGTACATTTTTTGCCAGTTATAAAGGCCTAGGATACATTTAGTCATATGTTTAAAACCATGGAGAACGTAATATTAGAAACCTCAAGTGTGCTGCTCACAGGTCATGCATTAGCATCACACTGATGACGAAGTCATTTACTATTCTTCAGGGAAGATATTCTAACTCAAGAAGAAGGTCGCAACACCCCCCCCCCAATAGAGCACTCTTCCCTCTCCATTAAACAACTTGCTTGCCTGCATTCATCAGTGAATGCACTGCCAATTCAGAAACTAAACCAAACCCATTATGTCAATTGTGGGTCACTGCAGGCCATAATTCAGTGTTAAGCTCCTACCTAGGCCAAGCGGTGATCCAAACAAACATTCAACAAAAATTCTGAGGCATGGACCATGGTGTGTGCGTGTGTACGTCCATGCACTCATGCACACGTATAATCTTCTGATAAAACAAACAAACAAAAATAAACTGAAATCTAATTATATAAATATTTCTGTTGTTTTCTGTTAATTCTACCCCCGCTATTCCGAAAATAATGGTGACAGTACTACCTGTATATGAAGGAAAATGCAAAAATGCTTCAAAGAGTAGTAGTTCCATTTCACTATTCTGTTAGTCATACAATCATCATAAATCTGATTTATCCATACAGCTTTTTAATGCTATGGTTCTGTGTAAAGCAAGGCCAGGGACCAAGAGTTACTTTCCCCTTATATCTGTCTCTACCATCTTATATGGTAACACAGCCTAATTCATCTTCAGATATCCTGGCAGTAACAACCCATCATGGAAAAACATTCACTTTGTCAGTAAAAACCGACAATTGCTGTTTGTTTTAGAGAATGAAAGATACATGTTGCCACTTTACCTATGAATAGTTCACACAGAAATAATTATTTTCTTACTTCACAATAATAGGAAAAATGTACCACTTCAAACTCTTGCTCTTCTTTGCAAGGGAAAGAGTTTGCAAACTCTCACAAAGAGTTTGCAAGAGCTTGCAAACTCTACACTTCTTTGTAATCCAACACACATCCTCAACCAAAAACTGAATATTTTAGTAAAGTGAGGAAAAATACAATTGCAAAAAGATGAACAGCAGAGAGTGACAAACATGAGAGGAATAAATTAACATGTCTTATAAACAGAATACTATGCAAAACAATCAGAAATGTTCAGTGTTGTTTACCCTGTTTTCTCCCAAATTCTCTTCCCCACTTCATAATGCCCCTTTACCACCACACATTTGCATTGTTTTTAGTGAAAAGATCTCTTTTCGAGACGTTAGAATCCTACACCGACACTACAGGCCTTGGGTGGTATCTCCCCTCCTTTCCCAAACTGAAAGGAATTCCTTGTGTGATATTCGTCATACAGGGATTTTCCTGACAGCCAGAGCAGCAGCAATGGCAGCTACTGCCCCAAAGCTGTGGAAAGAGTTGGTTCAAAACATAATGAAGCAAGATTTCCCCCTCTGCATCAGTGCTGGGAATCCAGCATCAGTTCCTATCCATATCTCAGGTAACAAAAGATAGCACAAAATTAACCTATTAATCTTGCCCCCCACCCCTCGGATCTATTTTTAAAACAAAACACTAACATTTTCACTTCTCCCACACAGAGAAGTTATTTTCAAGATAAAATTATTTATTGGTTGCATTCATGCCGTGCTCAGTGGACAGATAATGCTAGTTGCTAGAGGATAAGAATTCTCTCAGGCAAACATATCACTAAGTTGAACAACATTCTTCCAGTTATTTTAATAGATATACAAATAGAGATCGAGGAAGAATTAAATTTTTAATTTTAGAACACACTGATGTTCTCTGAGCATTAGGAGGCCTCTTGCTATTTTACTCTCAAATTACCTGTTTTGCATTAAACAGTTTTTCTTTCAAACCACTATAGGACTTTTAAACATATATTTAAGGACATTCTTACACACACACACCCTGTTCTATTCATAATCATAAGAAAGACACATTGATCTGGCTTTTGCATATCAAAGGCATTGTTATGTTTTGCTTATCTGATTAAGCTGCATTCTTTGTGTCTATCTTCTGTCCAAAACATAACTCTCCCCTGTATGCTGATCTGATGCTGAGCACTGTACCGCAAGTGATTTAAACTGAAGCTTTGTCGGCATGTCAGGGCACATAAGATCTCTTTTTACCAAATACTTCGTTGTAGGAGAGCATGGTAAATATACAGTATCAGGGCCAGCCTTCTCATTAGGCAAAGCGCTCAAGTGGCAGATCGGGAAGAGAGACGGATTGTGGCCGTGGGCCCTCCTGCCACCTTGCAGCCTCACCTCCCACCTCAAAGGCCAGCTGCCAGTGTGTGGCCTCCTCCTGTCTTTCCCAAGAAAGGAGGCAGCTGGGTGAGTCACAGTGCAACAGATCCTCCTTCTCTCTCTCCCGTTTTTTCCCCACCTGCTGAGCTGCAGGATAGGAGAGAGAGAGAGAGCCAAGAGGGACTGAGAGAGCACATGCATGCCCGCTCCATGGTCTCCTTCTCTCTCATTTCAATGGGACTGGAAGGCAAGGGAAGAAGACGTGGGACACCCCACAGGTGTGAAGAATCAGAGTTCCGCAGGGAAGCTGGCCTTGGTCAGAACAGGAAACAGCTTCTCTTTGCTCTCAGTCTGTGCTATTGGGACTTTACTCCCCATTTGTTCTTTCATCTGATGCAGTATTGGGAAAGGAGAGGACAAAGGGGGGGGGGAAATAATTGTAAGGGAGCAGACACACCGCTCCCTCTGCCTGCCTATCTGCTTTTCCATTGGCTTTTCTGCCCATTCTTCATTTCCCATCGCACATAGTCTAGTCAAGCAACAGAAAGCAAACCTGTTTGGGAGATACTGTGTGTGTGCGTGCATGCGGGCTCATGCATGCAAGACAGAGAGGACATCTCTGCACCAGTCTAAAATCCTGCATTTAAAATGGGATTTTTCTGCATTTTTCTGCTTCTGTTTTAAATGCAGGATCACAGTGGACTCCCTTTACACATGCTTCCTTTCCCCCCTCCCATTTCCCCCCCTTCTCCCCTATCTGAGTCTTCCATATGTTTCATTGGTCTAGCTCCTTTTCTTGCGGCTTATCCTTTTTCAGGGAGAAAATTCAAGCAGAACACAAATGAGGTAATTTGATAGCCCATTATCTCTGATCTTTTAAAAAACGGAATAAAAATCATTTAGTGCAGGAGACACCCTGGAGGTTAACAACATCATTTAAAGGGCCTGAAAACTTCCCTGAGTGAGAAATCTCAATAGCAGGATAAAAGCTCCATGTGAAGAAGCCCAGAGACAGACACACACACAGAGAGAGAGAGAGAGAGAGAGAGAGAGAATGTATTTGTAAAGTATTAACACATAATGCCCAGTCCCCACCCCGCAGCCTAAAATGGAACATTTCATTTTAGTTAACAATGGTTGCCATTTGATTTTGTTTTATGGATAAAATGTCTCTAAGGTTGCCACCTTTTGTAGCAAAGCTGTGCTCTAAAGCATCCGGAAAGGCAGAAACTCAGAAGTTTGTTTTTACCCATGCCATCCTTTTATCCCCATGCCAGGAAAAAGCTTCATTGCTGTACTTCAGGATGTTGTCCAAAAGCACAGGAACAAAGACAGTTAAAAACAATGGCAACTCTACGTCCAGACTCTAACTGCATCACTGGCAGCAGAAACAATACACCAGCTCCCTAAGCAAGTGGGTTTAGGATTGCAGCCTTTCTCTGACTGACAGAACCCTGAAGGGGTTGGGGGAAGAATGTAATTTTAAAGTTGTTCTTTGATTTCTAAATTATCACCTTCTTGCAAAAGATGGGCATTTGGATGGGGGCAAATAAAAAGCAAATTTTGAATTATATGGAATTTTGAATTATTAATATTTCTTGTAAGAGGATTTACAGCACAATCCTATGCATGTTTACTTGGAAGTAAGCCCCACAATGCTCAAAGAATTGCAGCCTTAGCTGCCTCTCTAGGGTTTCTGTAAGTTTAATCTCCAAATGGTATAGTGGATGCATCTTGACTCTTGTGCATATTTAGGTAACGTGTGCATACTGTAATGAACCATGCAATGCACAGCTGGCCATCTTACATACTACAGAATCTTGTTTTAAACTTTATAACATCTAACAAGACCATTCATTTTCCCTCAAGTATGTCTATTTTATTACATTTAAATTCCACCTTTCCTCCAGGAGCTAAATGTGGTGTACATGACCCACCGTTATCCATTTTTATCCTCTCAACAACTGGTGAAGTAGGTTTGAGCAGTCACTATCTGTAAGCCTAAGGTCACCCAGTGAGCACCAGTGAGCAGGGATTTGAATGTGAGTCCCTCATGTCCTCATCTGACACTCAGTTCACTGGCAACAATAAAACAAACTCCTTCTTGGTCTTTAAATCAGTGTGGGTAAACAAATACTAAATAGCAGGTGGAGTACAGTCTTCAGTATGTGTGATAGTGTGTGCTTGGGGTGGGGAGTGGCGGGGGAGCTCAGGCAGTGAACCCTTGGTATTGAAACTGGACTGTTACAACCACGTCCCTGTCTTTATGAGACAAATGCAGGAACAATCACCAACACTGCTATCTTTCAGTCTTAGATAGAAGAGTTTTGCACTTACTGCTGCAGTTACTGTGGTTCCGTGACAGTTCTTTAGAAACCTTGAGAAGCTGGCTGCATGGGATAGAGATAATGGAGCCCTGGCAGTACCAGTAAGTACTGCTGGTGCCCAGCCCATTGTGCCACCTTCTAAGGTGTTTTAAAAAAAAAACATTGGGGAAATTTGCACATGGAGGGTGGGGGGCTGTGAAGTAAATGGAAGGGAAATGTATGCACATTTTATGGCTGGGAAGTTAATGGAAGCAACATTTGTGCACATTTAAGGGCTGGTAAGTAAATGGAGGGCAAATTTGCACCTGCAGTAATGGAGCAGTTCAGTCAGGTGTGCAAGTTTCCCCTCGATGTACTTCCCAGCCATTAAACTTGTGTACATTTCTGAGATTTTTTTTTTTTAAAATGGAACCACAACAGTAAGTGCTCCGAGAAGGAGCCATAAAAAGTGTGTGTGTGGGGAGTTGATATCTTCCCTTTCTGGAGTAGCTGGAGACTTGGGGTAGTGTTGAAAAGGTGGGGGACACTGAGAAGTGTCAGTCCAACACTTCCAACCAAGAGGATCACATCACCAAGGGGGAGATATACCCTCCCCGCCGCTTTCAGGAATCTACTCCTTGGCTTCTCCTCTGCCTCTTTTCGGTGCTTCTGGATTGGGTTTCCAGGGTCTTCCTTCCCCTCAGTATTATTTTCCCCCTGGTCCTTCGCAACTGTGCACAAATTAGCCTATGCAACCTCATCTTGTCAATTTCCTTGTATTTTACCTGCTCCCCTTCATGGCTCCCTTTAACAGCTGAAAGAGACAAGGAAATTGACTACACATGTCAGAGAGCCATAACTGCATACTTGCAAAAGACCAACAACAACAACAACAACAACAAATAATAATAATAATTATGTCTCCAATTGTGCATTTTTGAGGAACCAAAAATAATTTTTAAAAATGTTGGGGAACGAAAAGGGGTTGTGAATGCAACTGTGCATTTTTGAGGCACCCCCCTCCCAAAAGCCAGGGAAATGAAAAGGGGTAGTGATTGGAGTCGGGAAGGGGAGTCAAGCCACTTTTCGCCACCAAGTCTCTTGGGATACATGCTTGAGCCAGCTGGAGGACTGGGGGAGAGAACAACCCCGACAAGCCTGGCCATCTGTCAGGCGTACCAGGGGTTGTTCAGTAAACAACCCACACTGCATAGCTTATTCACAGGGGGGGGGGGGCTTAGAGTTACATACAAACGCACCCTATGTCTTTCAAGTCTACAGTACAAGAACATGCTGCAAACATCCTCCAAGTTCTGGTAATCTGTGTCACTATCACTACAACCGTGCCTGGTATCCTGTCAAAAGTTATCCACATGAACAGAACATCTCCAAACTCCCATCTCCCGTGGTATAAATATACAACTATTGGTAACCAGTCTATAATTCATTTGAAGAACTCATGTAATTGTAATATAGCCTAACAATTTTAGACTGAATTTTCCTGGACAGAGACTACATAGATGAAATTCTAGCCTGGAGATTTAGTGTCGTTTATAACACTGGAATTTGCAGAGTCTTTGAATTACTTCCCTATACTATTCTAGTGTGCCATAACCCAGCCATTAAAAAAAATGTGCTTAATGAGATTAAGGGCACAATCCTATGCATGTTTAGACACTAAAAAAGTCCTACAACTCCCAGCATTCCTCCAGCCAGCTATGCTGACTGGGGCATGCTGGGAATTGTAGGACTTTTTTTGGTCTAAACATGCATAGGATTGTGCCCTAAATTTGCTTTCTTCCTTTGCTTACCTTTTAAATTTTTACAAGCAAATGTTAATGCTTATGAAGTATGATACTATCGGATATCAAACATGATTGTGGGAAGGGGGAACAGTCCCTTAAGTCCTGGGGTATAAATTGTATGCCCTTGAAGCATAGGGGAAAAAATAAAGAGAAATCAAGTCTGAGCCAAATATATCTATTATTTTTCTCTTGCTATATGAACACTGAGTCCTTGAGTTATACCCACAAATCAGGCACCATGGCAGGTTGGTTACAATAAACACAAGCACAAAAGAGCATGGCATTCCTTAAATATCCAAGTTATAGTCAAATCCAGCACGTTTATCACTGCATACACTAGGTAAGACCATTTACGTATTGTATTTATTTATGTGGGAGTTTTTATTATTGATCTGCCTTTCCTATTTTTGTTTCCAAAATAGGCCCTTCAGTATAAAATCTCATAGTGCAAGGACTATAAAAGGAATAAACATGTTGTGGAAACCCTAAGCCACCCAAGATTCAATACCTATAAATATCTTATGTATCTCTGGCTTTCCTACTTGTACCTTAGCTTAGTGTGTTTATCAACATTGTCATGTTTTATACCAACACTGTACACTTCTTGCTTTATGATATGCAAAGATTCAGTGCTAATAGGGAAAGTCAAATTTTCAACCACAAACATATTTTCAATAAATTGTCAACCACAAACAGTAAAAGTAGAGCCAAGTCCTCAACACTTAAACAATACTTATCTGGTGCTCTATGCTAAATTGTAAGCCTTTGGATGCCACTTTTTTCCTCTTGATTCATATATGCAGGAATTTTTATGTATTTAAGACATTTTAACCCTACTTTTAACATACTACCAACAAACTAAATGCAGTAGCAAAAAATACACAATGCCCCCCTCCTGACAAATAGTCAATAATAAAAGTAAGAAATATCAGAGTCAAATGCTTGCTTAAAAGAAAATGTATTCACTTGCTGGCAGAACACAGGACCAAAGCAGTCAATGACCTGGAATTGGAGGGGCCATGTGGGAAGCGAGCATACACACTACTTCCTGCATGCTTGCCACTTCTGATTTCAGTCAGATTTCTGAAGCAACCCAAGAACCATTCCTGGGTTATTGTCATGATTTGCGAACCTGACACTCTGGGTTGTTTAGAGTTAAACAACCCAGCGTTTTAACTCAACAACAAACCACAGGTTAAAATGCTGGGTTGTTTAACCCTAAACAACCCAGAGTGCCAGGTTCACACATCATGACAACAACCAAAAGCAGAAGTGGAAGTGTGGGTGGGAGCCAGTATGCTTGCTCGTGCTCATTCACGGACCATGATTTGTTAACCATGGGTTGATTGTGCGAACCAGGTCATTATGTTACAGATGTAACAAGCAACTATGTCTTTTGTTGTTTTTTACTCTAGTGTAAGCTCAGGGGATCCAATCTAGATTGGCACTCTAGCATGGAGGATGGGAGGGGCTTTAGACCTTCCCCCTACTATGGATCCAATCTGGATCAGAGTTATATTGCAAAATACTATTACATTTGCATCCCTCGTATTCATAAAACCAGCTCCAACTTCTCTGGAAAAATATGTTAAAAACCCAATGGACAGAACAGTATGGACCCTTCCTCTTACCATAGTTGTGATCCAGATTAGAATAAAAGCCTTAATTTGGATGATAGAGAGCATAGCTCCTGATCCTGTAGGAATGCATAGCTGTCACTATCCAATGTGGCTTGATGTATGGTGGCATTTTGGGTAAAATACACCAGACAAGTCTATTTAGTTGGTTGCCACTCAATCCCAAACCCAAGAAAATAAAGATCACTAACAAATAAATGGCCCCAAGGATTGTTTATTATTATTTATTTAAAAAACTACAGTAAAACCTGACAATAAAACCAGCAACAACATCAACAGCAATTGCTGAGTGAACATACCTAGAGTGTGTAGCATCACAGTTGCCCAGCTATGTTTGTTTCATTTATTTAATAAACGTATACACCCATCTTTTAGAGTAAACCTTCCCAGTCCGCCTCTCTTCCACACTTCAACTCTTCCTTGTTCAAATGTGCCAATGGTGTCTTTCCTCAGTGTGCCCCCAGCAAACAATGTTTGAAACTGGGTGACACAACTAGGGATGCTTGAGTAATTCACAACTAGGGATGCTTGAGTAATTCAATCTTTGTAAGTTTTGATATGAACTGACCTGAACCACAACTCCCTTACTAAAGTGATAAATGATACCGCAAGCGGAGCTACGAAGAAATCACGTCAGACTTTTAAGCTTTGGGAAGAAAACCCAAGAACGTTGGGGCCCAGATAGTTTTCTCATCCATCCTTCCAGGAGTTAGAAGGATTGAAAGGGAAATAAAAATACTCTTGAGTAAATATCTGGCTACGAAGGTGGTGGCAACAAGAGAGATTTGGATACTGGGACCACGGGCTATACTTCCTGGAAGATGGATTGTTGGCAAGGGATGGGTTGCATCTCACAAAGCCTGGGAAGAATGTGTTTGGCCACAGCATGAAGAACTTTATCAGGAGGGCTTTAAACTGAATCCTTTGGGGAAGGGAGATGTAAAGTTGAAGGTAACAATGGATGAAGGCTCATGCACTACAACGGAGAGAACAGCTCTAATAGCACCCAACAATAGTCTTCACAAACATGTAGGAAGAAAGCCAGACTATGAAGCACATGGTCTTCGATGTCTATATACTAATGCCCAGAGTATGGGAAACAAACAGAACAAACATGAACTCTTAATAAGGAGAGAAATTATGACTTGATAGGGTATAACTGAGACCTGGTGGGATGACTCTCATGACTGGAATACAGCAGTCGAAGGATATAACTTGTTCAAAAAGAAGAGGAGGAACAGAAAGGGAGGTGGCATTGCACTATATATTAAAAATACATATTTCTGCACAGAAATACAGGAAGATGAGCTTGGTAGCCCCATTGAGAGCACCTGGGTTAAAATAAATGGAGCAAAGTATAAAAGGAACATGGTGGTCGGAGTCTACTACCAGCCACCCAAACAAGGAGAAGATGAGGATGAAACTTTGGAAATGCAAATAGCCAATGTTTCAAGGCAGCATGATGTAGTAGTAATGGGGGACTTCACTTTCCCCAATATTTGTTGGAAGACAAATTCTGCAAAACGTGGCCCCTCCAGGAAATTCCTGACTTGTGTGGTGGATAACTTCCTCCTACAGAAAGTAGAGGAAGGAACTAGCGGATCGGCTATCCATGACTTGATCCTAACCAACAGAGATGACTTAGTGGAGAAAGTAGCAGTTACAGGAACTCTGAGGGAAAGCGACCATGATATACTTGAGTTCTTGGTTCTAAAGGAAGCAAAAGCCGAGTGCAAAAGTCAAACATGTACCCTGGATTTTAGGAAAGCCTATTTTAATAAACTCAGAACAATGATAAGTAAGGTCCCATGGCAAGCGACTCTTAACGAGAAAAGGAGTCCAAGATGGGTGGGGGTGGGGTTAAAAAAAATTCTAAAGGCACAATTACAAACAATTCCAACAACAAAAAAAGGTGGAAGACAACAGAAGAAACCAATGTGGCTTCACAGAAAGCTTAGAGATGACCTAAAAACAAAAAAGCACACACAGAGAAAGTGGAAGGAAGGACAAGCAACTAGGGATGTACAAATCCCTTACCTTGCTCCACTCAGGGGCGTCCGCGGTGCAGGGGAGGCAATCCGTCCCTCCCCCTGGAATCCTGCCAGGCCGGCTCCACTCCACAGCAAGGCCACAGAGCTGCTGGCCAGGGCCAGCTGCAACTGGACTTCCAGCCGCTGCTGGGCTGTGGCTGCAAATGGCGGCTGCTACGCCGGCCGCCATTTGCGTTCCTGCCAAGCCGTGATAGGCTACGTAAGTATCTACGTAGCCTATCACGGCAAAAGGCAGGGACGCAAATGGCGTAGCCAGATGACTGAAGGAGGGCTAATATTGTCCCTGTCTTCAAAAAGCGTAAAAAGGAGGAACTTGCGAACTACAGGCCAGTAAGTCTGACATCAATCCCTGGGAAAATTCTGGAGCAGATGATAAAGCAATCAGTCTGTAAACACCTTGAAAATAATGCAGTGGTTATTTGAAGCCAACACGGATTTGTCAAGAACAAATCCTGCCAGACGAATCTGATGTCATGTTTTGATCAGGTAACCTCCCTTGTGGACTGTGGAAATGCTGTGGACATAATATACCTCGACTTCAGCAAAGCTTTCAAAAAAGTGCCCCATGATATCTTGAAGAGCAAACTAGTTAAAAGTGGGCTAGATGAAAAAACTACCAGGTGGAAACAACTACAGTTGGCTACAGAATCGGACTCAAAGACTGCTTATCAATGGGATCTTCTCAAAATGCGGAGGGGTAACGAGCGGGGTACCGCAGGGCTCAGTCCTGGGCCCAGTGCTCTCCAACATTTCTATTAATGACTTGGAGGAGGAGGTACAAGGGAATGCTGATCAAATTTGCAGATGACACAAAATTGAGCGGGATAGCGAATACCTTGGAAGACAGAAACAAAATTCAATGTCATCTTGATAGACTGGAGCACTGGGCAGAAAACAACAGAATGAAATTTACTAGCGATAAATGCCAGGAAAGCATTCTGCACCTAGGAAAAAGAAAGCAAATGCACAGTTACAAGATGGGGGATACGTGGCTCAACAACACTACAAGCAAGAAGGATCTTGGAATTGTGGTAGATCACAAGCTGAATATGAACCAACAATGTGATGTGGCTGCAAAAAAGGCAAATGCTATTTTGGGCTGCATTAATAGAAGCATAACTTCCAAATCCCAGGAAGCACTAGTTCCCCTCTACTCAGCACTGGTTAGGCCTCATCTGGAGTACTGTGTCCAGTTCTGGGCATCACACTTTAAGAAGGATGCAGACAAGCTGGAGAGGGTTCAGAGGAGGGCAACAAAGATGATCAGGGGCCTGGAAACAAAGCCCTATGAGGGGAGACTGAAAGAACTGGGCATGTTTAGCCTTGAGAAGAGAAGACTGAGGGGAGATATGAGAGCGCTCTTCAAGTACTTGACAGGTTGTCACAGAGAGGAAGGCCAGGATCTCTTCTCGATCATCCCAGAGTGCAGGACACGGAATAATGGGCTCAAATTACAGGAAGCCAGATTCCGGCTGAACATCAGGAAAAACGTCCTGACTGTTGGAGCAATACGACAATGGAACCAATTACCTAGGGAGGTGGTGGGCTCTCCCACACTGGAGGCCTTCGAGACGAGG
This sequence comes from Heloderma suspectum, assembly GCF_057233095.1. Classification (NCBI taxonomy): domain Eukaryota; kingdom Metazoa; phylum Chordata; class Lepidosauria; order Squamata; family Helodermatidae; genus Heloderma; species Heloderma suspectum. The sequence goes on from NC_139464.1 coordinate 107,944,317, forward strand.
CTGGACAGCCATTTGTCAGGGATGCTCTGACTTGGATTCCTGCATTGAGCAGAGGGTTGGACTCGATGGCCTTGTAGGCCCCTTCCAACCCTACTATTCTATGATTCTATGATTCTATGAACCACAAATACAGGTCCGCTGAGCCGGAGGGATCCCATTGTACTTCCCATACAAGTAAGCAGTTGGCATGGTTTAAGCGAAGGGCTGTGAAAGCCTTCCTGAGAGCCACAAAAGTTGAATCCTGGAAATACTGTTGTAAATATAGTAGGGGTGCACGAAAGTCACTTACCTGGTCTCGCAGCTTTTCGCGGTGGGGGGGAGGCGCTTCGCTGCTCTCCCCCTGAAGTTCAGGCGGGGGGGGGAGGCTTCCCGCCTCGCCCAACCGAAATTCAGGCCAGGGGGGAGGCTTCCCGCTTCGCCCGGCCGAAATTCAGGCCGGGGAGGAGGCGCCTCGCCTCGCCCGGCCGCGAAATTAAAAGTTAAAAAAAACCAACGATCCCGTGATAGGCTACTAGGGGTGGACGAAAGTCACTTACCTGCCCTCGAAGCTTGTTCGCGGTGGGGGGGAGGCGCTTCGCTGCTCCCCCCGCGAAGCTCAGGCCTGGGGGGGAGGCTTCCCGCCTCGCCTGGCCGAAATTCAGGCCGGGGAGGAGGCGCCTCGCAAACTCAATTTTTTTTTAAAAAAAAATACGCCCCCGTGATAGGCTACGTGACGATTAACGTAGCCTATCATGGCTAGATCTGCAAAGTCAGCCGTGATAGGCTACGTTAATCGTCACGTAGCCTATCACGGGTGACTTAAAAAAAAAAAAAAGCGCGTACGCTAATGGCGGCCCCCATAGGGAGCCGCCATTCGCGTTCCTTATTTGGTCGCTGTAGTCTACGTAAAGATTTACGTAGACTACGGCGAAAATAAGGGCAACGCAAATAGAGTTGCCCTTCTTTTCGCCATAGACTACGTAAATCTTTACGTAGACTACAGCGACCAAATAAGGAACGGGAATGGCGGCTCCCTATGGGGGCCGCCATTATCCATACGCGCTTCTTCTTTTTTTTTTTTTTAAGTCACCCGTGATAGGCTACGTGACAATTCACGTAGCCTATCACGGCTGACTTTGCAAATCTAGCCGTGATAGGCTACATTAATCGTCACGTACCCTATCATGGGGGCGTTTTTTTTTTCTTTGATTGGAATGGCGACGGCGGCAGCTGGTCGAAAGACCGGCTGCCGCTCCCGTCCCGGACAAACACCTGCCGAACCGCCGGCCGGACCCGCCGCCGGGAGGGACATTCGCCAAAGGTAAGTCCCGTCCCGGGGGGGGGGTGCGGGGGGCGGGGGAGTGCGGAGAATTTCTCCCCGAAACTTGTTCGGGGTGCCAAACATGTTGGCACTCGGCCCCCCAAAGTTTCGGGGAGAAATTCTCCGCCAACCCTATAGGCTACGTGACGATTAACGTAGCCTATCACGGCTAGATCTGCAAAGTCAGCCGTGATAGGCTACGTAAATCGTCACGTAGACTATCACGGGTGACTTTAAAAAAAAAAAAGCGCGTACGCAAATGGCAGCCCACATAGGGAGCCGCCATTCGCGTTCCTTATTTGGTCGCTGTAGTCTACATAGTTTTTACGTAGACTACGGCGAAAATAAGGGCAACGCAAATAGCGTTGCCCTTATTTTCGCCGTAGTCTACGTAATCTTTACGTAGACTACAGCGACCAAATAAGGAACGCGAATGGCGGCTCCCTATGGGGGCAGCCATTTGCGTACGCGCTTTTTTTTTTTTTAAGTCACCCGTGATAGTCTACGTGACGATTTACGTAGCCTATCACGGCTGACTTTGCAGATCTAGCCGTGATATGCTACGTTAATCGTCACGTAGCCTATCACGGGGGCATTGTTTTTTTTATTTACTTTTATTGGAATGGCAGCGGCGGCAGCCGGTCGAAAGATCGGCTGCCGCCCCCGCACCTGACGAAGACCCGACGAACCGCCGCCGGGACCCGCCGCTGGGAGGGACATTCGGGAGAGGTAAGTCCCGTCCCGGAGTGGGTGCGGGGGGCGGGGGGGTGCAGAGAATTTCTCCCCGAAACTTTTTCGGGGGGCCAAACACGTTGGCGCTCGGCCCCCCAAAGTTTCAGGGAGAAATTCTCCGCCAACCCTAAAATATTGTCCTCATTTGAAAAGACAAAACCATGGTGAGAAGGCCTGGGGTTGGCCAGCCAGAATAGTTTCAAATGGCAATCTGCTTCAGAGATTCTGTCTCTGATACTCCGCTTATCCAAGATAGTTAGGGAAAGGGATGTCAGAGAATTCCGCCATGGACTCCAGTGAGGCCGGGTTCTTTAAAATCCCCCCCGCCACCCCACAGAATCCCCCCGGGACAGAGTGCACATGGTGGCAGATGCCGCGGCGGCAGCTCCAGCTGGTCTCCCGGACTCTGCTGGGCTGCTGTGGACGTCATAGTGGTTACCATTTGCGTGGCTGCCTTTCTTCGTGATAGGCTACATAAATACTTACGTAGCCTATCACGGCAAAGAGCAGGGGCGCAAATGGCGGCCGCTATGTAGGGATGTACGGAAGTCACTTACCTTTCCGTGGATTATGTTGATGGTGGGGGGGAAGCGTTCCATCCCTCCCACCGGAATCCTCGACGGGGGGGGATGCGATCCGTTCCTCCCCTCCGGAATCCTCCACGGCAGGCTGTACTCCGCGGCAGCTCTGCGGAGCAGCTGGCCAGGCCCAGCCAGGCCAGAGCCATCCGCAGCCAGATTTCCAGCCGCGGAGGGCTCTGGGAAAAAACAAAAACAAAACCATGTACAGAAATGGCGGCGGCTATGGCCGCCGCTATTTCTGTTCCTTATTTTTGGCCATCTTAATCTACGTAAATATTTACGTAGACTATGATGGTGAAAATAAAGGGGAACGCAAATAGCATAGCGGGTGCTATTTGCGTCCCTTTCTGATACACCGTTTTAGCCTACGTAAATATTTACATAGGCTAAAACAGCGAATCAAAAAGGGACGCAAATAGCGCCCGCTACACTATTTGCGTTCCCCTTTATTTTCGCCGTCATAGTCTACGTAAATATTTACGTAGACTAAGACGGCCAAAAATAAGGAATGCAAGTGGCGGCGGCTGTAGCCGCCGCCATTTGCGTACGCAGGTTTTTTTTAAAACCCAGCCATGATAGGCTATGTAAATCTTTACGTAGCCTATCACGTCGTTGTTGTTTTTTTTCAAGACTGCAAATGGCGGCGGTGGCAGCTGGTAAGAAGACCAGCCGGCGCAGCCGCCACCGCCCAGAAGATCCGCCCCAGGTAAGTCTTGTCCCGGGGGAGATCCGCAGGGGGGCGGGGGGTGACAGGCCGTTCCACCACGGAGTTTGGGGGGCCGAATGCACTGGCATTCGGCCTCACCGAGATCCGTGGCGGAATTCTCTGACATCCCTACTGCTATGCCATTTGTGTGGCTGCCTTTTGTCGTGATAGGCTACGTAAATACTTACGTAGCCTATCATGGCTTGGCAGCCACACAAATGGCGGCCAGCATAGCCCAACTCTGCAGAGCCGGCCGGAGAGGATTCCAGGGGGAGGGACAGAGCAAGGTAAGTGCCAGAAGAGAGCAAGGTAAGTGTTTTGTACATCCCTAGTTAGGGAATTGCGGGGATCCTCAAAATAGGCCTGAGACAGCACTAGCCAACGTTGGGCCCAACCACCGTTATCAATTTGCTCAAGAAAGCTTTGTTTTGCCAGGTTTCCATCAGTGGAGCTCAGTAGTCTTTTGCCATAAAAGATGAGAGCTTTTTCTATTCTTGCTTTGATAGACATAATTGCAGCTTCCAATCTTAGCAAGGAAGAAGGGACCCCCAGGGGAAGACCCAGCAGCTCTCTCAAAAATTTATTTTGAATGGTCTCAACTGCTGGGGCATGACCCTGACCCCATATCTCTACACCACACAGAAGTTGGGGGAGCACTTTAGCTAGATATATTTCCAAGTTTGGGCCCACCAGAGAACCACCATTGTGCCACCTGAAAGATAGGGTTGCTTTAGCAGTCCTCCAGGCGGCAAGCTTTACTGCCTATATGTGGGGTTTCCAACTGCCATTTGAGGAGAATTGTACCCCCAAATATTTGAAGCTAGGACACTGTTCGATTATGTGCTCATCCTGGCACCATTTATGTAGTCATTTCCTTTTAGAAAAAAAACATAACCTTGGTTTTGTAATAACTTATAACCAACTTCTCCTGCCTGCAGACCAAACTAAGTTTATTTAAAAGTCTCCTTAGACCAACTAGAGTGGTTGAGAGAAGGGCCATATCATCTGCATAAAGTAACATGTGTACCTTTCAGGGTCCCAAAGATGGAGGGAAGTGATCCAGGGAACTTAAATCTGACACTAAGCTGTTAACATAAAAATTGAACAAAAAAGGGGCCAGTATACAGCCCTGTCTGACACCGCTTCTGGTGGTAACTTTTCCGGAGAGCGCTCCTGACAGACCAGTATGAACTTTCAGATCTGTATGAGAGTGGATTTTCTGCACCAAAAATAGCAACTGCTTTTCAATGTTTGTATATGACAATTTTTCCCATAAACAGTTTCTATCTATTAGATCAAATGCAGAAGTAAAGTTCACAAAGACTACATACAGTCTGCCTCCAGGCCTATTCAGACTTTTACAAATCAGATTGGACAGCACAAAACATTGGTTAATTGTGCTCCTCCCCCACCGAAAACCTGCTTGTTCATCTGCAAAAATGTTGTTTTCTTCTGCCCATGCTTCCAATCTACTCAACAGGAATCTTCCACACACTTTAGAAACTATGTCCAAAAAGCTAATTGGCCTGTAATTCTTAGGGTCTGATCTTTCACCCTTTTTGTACAGCCGAACTATAATGCTGGACCCCCACCCAGCAGGGATGATTCCAGTGAGATTAATATGTGAGAACAACTTCGCCAGCACTGGGGCCCACCAGGCAAGACTGCATTTAAATAATTCTGGGAGGAGCATATCTTCCCCAGGTGCTTTGCCGGATACCAGGTTATGGAGTAAATGTTTGATCTCCGAGACTGAGACCAGTGGCCAGTCAGGGAGATCCATACAAGCAGGATTAACCTCTAAAGGGGCGGGTCCCTGGAAAATGTTTTCAAAATGTTGTTGCCATGATGAACCAGGGAGTTCAGATTCTAATTTGAGCATGGAAAAGTGTAGCTCTCATTGATCAAATTCCAAATTTTGACATTATCTTTTTGTCTTGCCGCCAATCCCAGCTCCATCCATCTTTGTCTAATAGACTCCGCCATCTTCTTTTTCATGAGCAACTTATAAGATGAACAGGTTGTAATTAAAGTCTTATAACACTCCTCTAATCTGAAGCATTTAAAGCTATGGATAATCCTTGCTAATTCTTTTTCCATGTTCCTGCATCCCTTATCATACCAGCTGGTTCTACCTGGGCAGGGGGCAGGCATGGGACCAGATTGTACCAGAAAAGGTTTTAGGTACTTGGCAATTTGCTGATAACCCTCCAAGTCCTCCAAATGACCCACTAGAATTTGATTTCTCAGTCCCAATAAAGTCGGGCTATAGAACAAGTCAGTTATCACTGAACTCATGGACTCAGACCATTTGAGCCATCTATGGCCGGCGGTGACCATTTCAAAAGAATATGTGCTTTTTTCTAGAGTTGGCTTAACTGGCAATTGAATAACAAGCTTAATAGGAATATGGTCGCTCTCTGGCCAATCTTCAACTGAGAAACTTTTTACATCAGGGATTAGATTTGGAGAAATCAAAAAATAATCTACTATACTGGGTCCCGTAGAAGAAAGGAATGTGTAATGCCTGGAAGATATATCTTTCAAACTACCATTCAAAATTAATAGGAAACACTCGTAACACAGCACAGTAAGGCTACGACCATTCCTATTAAATTTCCTGTCTTGAGAATGACAGACAGAATAGGTCGTCCAGGCAAAGACCAAAATATTTGAACAGCTCTGAATTAGTTTTTCCTATCCAAGCATTTAGGTCACCTCCCAAAATAATGCGGGAGTTGTCAGATTGGCACTCATAATTTCCCAAAGCAGATTCCAAATATAACCACACATCTTGGGGTGATGGGGATGAGTTCTCTGGTGGAACAGAAGCATTAATACAGAAAAGGGAGGTACTGTTAGTGATAACCTGTAACATCAGGATGTTATTATGCAACTGGGGAACTATCATTTGGCAGCTACCCTCTAGTTCTACCGAAACAAACACTGCCCTCCCACCACAGCAGCAGTCGTTTTATGACATCTGATAGTGGCATTAGAGAATGCCCTGTAACGCTGCAATTGTAGACAAGAAATGTCCTCCACTCAAGTTTCTTGTAAGATAATTATCTGAAACTGTTGTAGGTATGTAATGACCTCTTTATCCACTATCTGGCCATGCCATCCGGAAATATTCCAAGACAGAATCTTTAAATCTAAGTATGTTTTTTCAACCTGCCTGCCACTTAGTCAACAGATTAAAGAGACTGTGGGGGATCAAGGGGTAGAGCAAATGTCCAAGGGAGGAGTTACCCCTGAATAGGAGTGCACCAGTGGTGAGGTGGGAACACCCCTCTCATCTCTCACAAGGGAGAACAATGAATCTTGCAGAAAAACGTAGCCCCCTAAGGGATAATTCCTGGGCCTTGGGTGGCAGAAGCTTAAACCATGCTAACAAAGCAGCTTCATCTGAGGGCAGTAGTTTTTCCAAGGTAGCGAATCCTTCATGCAAATGCAACTTGAACAAAGATTGAGTGTTCACTTCACCCTGTGACTTATCCCCTCTATTCTGATGGTAATTCAGTAATTCCTGAAGAGAGCACAAGTTAAACAGTAGCCCCTCTTGTTCAGGGGTAGTCAAACCCTGGACGTCCCTCACCAGGTCTGCTTCTTCCTCTGTGAAGTTTACCTTAATTTCACCTGCGCCTATAGGTGTAGGGCAGTGCCTAAGATGCGAGCAGTGCAATGCAGCCTGCTCCACAGGGTTGTTAGCCAACTGAGGAATTATATTTCTCACTAATTTATATAATGCTGCTTGCTGCCTATTTGGGCTCCTAGAGTTACCCACCCTAGTTTGGCTGCACTGTTTGAGGTAATCTCCAGGATGTAATGTACTATGTTTTCCCTCGGAAGTTACTTGAGGGGCTTCCCCCTGGAGCCTAACTGGGATGGGTTTAGCAATATTCCTGAAGTATCTGTAACCAATATCTCCTTCCTCTCCAACACTGGTCTGCTCTTTAGGATGTAATTAACAGTGTGTATGTCTACAGATGAGGCCAGAATTCTGGAGCTTGAGAGGTATTCTACTTCTATTATATCCGGGGAAGTAAGGCCCTTAAGACCAGAATGTCTCAGCGCCTGCAAAAAGTCTTCTGTCTTATTTCTATGAGTTGAATAAGCCTTGGGCAGAACCAAATTTGAGAAGACTAGATGGCGTCTCATTAAAATCAGACAGGATTGGACTCTATCAAATTGTGGGGGTCTTTGACATGTGATTGACTGTGCCTGCTGTAGATATGTAATGACTCCTGTTTGCTCCTGTTTCAAAACTAGGCCAATGGGGTGTGTCTGTGTACTAGATTCCTAAGTAATTTTGAACTGGGGGCGTTCATGCTTGACCTGCCTCACTGGCTTGTCCTTCATTTCAGCATCCTGACTGTCATCTGGTACTGTTAATAGTGAGTTAGACTTTAAACCTTTTACCTGCTTGTGAACATTTACTCTATATGATGACAATTTGCCAGCCCCTACTCCCAATCTTTTGTTAAATGTACATTTAGTTTTCCTTAGGTTCCTCCTCTTGGGGAACCTATTACCAGGATTTTGACTGCTCTTTAAAACCCTGCCTGAATTGTATTTTGCTGCTTCAGGAACCAACCAGCCTGCCTCCTCGACAAGGGCACTCAGATGAGGCAGCGGGGGGGGGGGGCAATCTCCTGCAAACAGGAGGAGGATTTGTCCAAAGAGAGCTCTGAAATGGAACTTTCCTCCTCTGTGACTATAGTCGGTAGTTCCTTGCTCACCGCAGGAAAACCCTGGTGAACAAAATCCACAAATGCTTCTAAGTAAGATTTAAAGCCTGTCACCATTAACCCAATGTCCCGGATTTCCTGGAAAAATTTAACAATCACTTTGGTGGTCAGGAGACAGTGTTTAGAGAAGGTCTCCAAATCGCTGTCATGCAGGAGACTGGGCAGACTAAAGGAAAGTGCATTCTTATCCTGCTCCAAATGAGAGACTGCCGCATCAACTGAGGCATCCAAGTCTGCTTTAACGGGCAGTCTGCTGAGAGCAGGCTCTCTTCAAGCGGTTCACCCAAAACTTGTGCCATAAGATCATCGATATCTCCTGAGATTTTATCAGATATTGGCATGGGTTCCTTAGGGAAAAAAAGAGTCCTGCTGTGCATGTCTATGTGCAGCTGATGTGACGGGGTGGATTATAAAATTGTCGTTACGAAGTTGTTTAAGTTTAGGGGAAGTTCCAGATGCAGAATTATGCACCCTTAATTTGCGCTGTGTCCGAGTTGGAACCATCATTAAAATCGACATGACAACCTTTAACAGAAGACAGAGAAAAGAAAGGACTCATGCGTCCCTCATTCATATCGAAGTGTGGCACCACATGCACACTTTGTGATGCACTTTGCGTGGTGCAGAGGCAGTGCCTCTGGCAGCCATGCCTTAAATACTTGCCAGGGGGAGGAGCAGCAGATAGAGGTGAGGCTGACGGACAGCTCAGGGAGCCAGCAGGAGCCCAGGTGAAATCTCACAGCCTCTTGGCCCTCACCCAAGAGGTTTCTGGTTTCTCTGGTTTCTCTTCAGATCGTATAAATCTTTCGCCTTATTGTTGTTGACATAACATAAACAATACATGACTGGAAGTCAGAGTATCTTTTCACTCACTTAATTATGAGTTAAAATATCTTTTACCAGCAATAACATTTATGGATGCAAATGAAAAGAATGCTTCACATTTAGGCTGCAATCTTATACTCAGTGCAATGTTTACTCAGTAGCAATCTGATTCCCACATACATATGCACAGGAATGCAGTCTTAGCCATAAAAATCAAATTAGATACTTGTGTTTATTCCTTATTTTCACAACAGATAAAAGGCCTGCACATGAACCGACCAATTATATGTGTTCATAGATTCAGAAGTAAGTGCCATTGAGTTCAATGGGTCTAACTCCAAGCAATGGGTCTAACTGCACATAGGATTGCAGCCTTAATCAAAATGTCTGGACTTATTCTCTGACTTTGCTTCTGGCATCTCTGCCACTTCTACAAGTCTAGCAGGAGAAAAAGTAAAATGACCCCTACTTAATCTTCCTAAGAACTGAAAGCTTTTGAGGATCATACTCAACAAGGAAGATCTGGGTAAAATTTGGACCAGGTCTCACTAAAAGAGCTGGAATTTTTAGAACTACTTTCAACTACATCTATTTATAGTTTTGAACAATCAAAAAAGATTTAGATAAACTCACCCTAAAATGTGCAGGGAGGGGGAGCAAATACAAAAACAGATAAATCTACATACGAAGCAACTCCAGTTAGTGCTTAAGTAGATACATGATAACAAAATAAAAACATTAGCCTCAGTAGCTAAATTACATTTCTGTTCCTTCCATCCACCTCTCCAGTTAACCAAAACACCTGAATTTCTGCAGGAACTGAAGGTGTAGTGTTTTTCTGAGGCTGTGCTACAACTAACCATAGCAACAATTTGCAACATATCTTGCAACTGAACTGTGTTCCTACATTCTTACAGTGCACCTAGATTATATTCCAATGAATGACATTCATTCAAGTTCTGAAATAAAATAGATCACTACTAGCTAGTCAGAAAGTAACACAGATACAGCACTGCAGTCACCAGGTTCCCACATAATACTAACTTGTGGTTTATTTAGCCCATGTTTTTTGTTGCTCTACCCAGGCCTTGTCTGTCAGACAAACAAACCCTGGTTTGTTTTCTCAATCTCCGGGTTCTTTATTTCCCTTCTCCTTTGCCCACTACCTCCTTGTATCCCAAATGCCTTTTCAGTGTGTATGTACCATAATGTAGAGCAGCTGGGTTGTTTCTTTTTTCTTTTTACCACCCTTGTCTTTCCTGCCGCCTCTGTAGTCTGGCAAAACAACCCATGAACAATCAATGGTTCTGGGTTCACACTTAGTGACAACCCAGAATGCAGCAGCCCATGGGTAAAATAAACCATGGGTTTAGAAGTATGTGCAACCCAGTTAATATGTTCCCTAAGGTCTGATATGATGGGGTTGGGGGTAAACAGCTAAAATGTGTGTTTGTTTTTTAAAATAACTATGGTGCAGAGTATCAGAATGTAGACTTAAGAAAGTCTTGGGTATATAATGATACTAAAGACTATAGAATGCTCAAGACTAGTTAAACGGTATGAGTCTCATAGATTTTACTTTTAAAGGACAGCTGTTACTGAAGAAGTCTGCAATGAAGCCACAAGTATAGCAACTGTGCCACTCCTGTTACATATAAGAAAGCGCTCTTCAGCTAATAGATGGTATAGAAATGCAATAAATAAATAAATAAATGTCCAGATGTGCTGAGACTGATTGCTAGGTTGCAGTGTATACAGTTGAGTTTGTAGTAGTACATCAGATGTGGCTAGAAGCCAGCCAGGAGCCTATTTTCACAGGGTCAAACTTCCCTGTTCTAAAGTTCACACCACACTTGCTCCAGGAAACATCTTTGAGCTCCTGAGCCTCTTTGTCCGATTCTCAGGAGACATGACACATAAAGTGTAAAGCTGCCTTGCTCAGCATTCCTGCAAACATCCCAAAAGAAAAAACGGTTTCAGATTTTTCGCACTTTCTTTTAAATCAGATCTTTAACATGATCATGAGCAATGAGATGCATGCAATATTCTTTGAGCACAGGCCAGATTTTTCCAGTTCAGTTCTTCTTGATTGTAATACATGAGACATAGCAACCAAACAGCTTTTAGACAGTTGCAGAATGTGTGGTGAACAAGTAAATAAAGTACTGATATAGTAACACCAGAACAGCGAGACACTTCTAAGATGTGCTGACAAATGTAACATATACCCATTGTGCAAGTAGAAGACATTATTGAAGGCTCTGTTTCACCCTTGGGTCTATGGGTCTCCCTTTTCCTTCTCTGCCACCTTTCTTAACTAACCAAGGCTGATTTTATAATTAGCAGACTTTAGCAAAACTGTTCTAAACTGTTGTTGGTCAGCTTGAGAGATAAAAATGTCTAGACAAATTTGATCTTGATGGTAAAATCAAGTCTGGCTCAATGAATATATTGGACCTGAAATAAGTCAATCTGTTCATGAGGTAGCTTTGGGAAAATTGCTAACAATGCAATCTTATGCATGTCTACTCAGAAGTAAGCCCCACTGAGTTCAATGGGACTTAAGTGCGAATAGAATTGCAGCCTAAGGCTGCAATCCTAAACATATTTACAAGGAAGTAATCCCCACTAAACACAGTGGACTTACTTCTGAATAAACATGCATAGGATTGCACTGCATGCTTCTGTTCTCAGTCTGGAAGTAACCAGCTTGAGATCATGACTGGGTTCAGATATCACGATAACCCACGATGGGTTAAAAAACCCACAATGGTTTATTTAACTCATTGTGGGTTATTGTATTGTCTGTCAGGAATTTTTAAGTCCACTATGGCTTTGTTGTTGTTGTTGTTGTTCAGTCGTTCAGTCGTGTCCGACTCTTCGTGACCCCATGGACCATAGCACGCCAGGCCTTCCTGTCCTGCGCTCTCTCCCAGAGCGTGCTCAAGTTCATATTCATTGCATCCGTGATGCTATCTAGCCATCTCATCCTCTGCCGTCCCCTTCTCCTTTTGCCTTCAGTCTTTCCCAGCATCAGGGTCTTTTCCAGGGAGTTTTCTCTTCGCATTAGGTGGCCAAAATATTGGAGCTTCAGCTTCATTATCTGTCCTTCCAATGAGCAGTCAGGGTTGATTTCCTTTAGGATGGACTGATTTGACCTCCTTGCAGTCCAGGGGACTCGTAAGAGTCTTCTCCAGCACCACAGTTCGAAAGCATCAATTCTTCGGCGCTCAGCCTTCCTTATAGTCCAGCTCTCACAGCCATACATTACTACTGGGAAAACCATAGCCTTGATTAGACGGACCTTTGTCGGCAAGGTGATGTCTCTGCTTCTTACTATGCTGTCTAGGTTGGCCATAGCTTTCCTCCCCAGGAGCAAGCGTCTTTTAATTTCATGGCTACAGTCACCGTCTGCGGTGATCTTGGAGCCCAAGAAAGTAAAATCTGTCACTGCTTCCATTTCTTCCCCTTCTATATGCCAGGAAGTGATGGGGCCAGATGCCATGATCTTAGTTTTTTTAATGTTGAGTTTCAAACCAGCTTTTGCACTCTCCTCTTTCACCCTCAATAAGAGGCTCTTTAGATCCTCTTCGCTTTCTGCCATTAGGGTGGTATCGTCTGCATATCGGAGGTTGTTGATAATTCTCCCAGCAATCTTAATTCCGACCTGTGATTCATCCAACCCGGCATTTCTCATGATGTACTCTGCATATAAGTTAAATAAGCAGGGTGACAATATGCAGCCTTGTCGTACTCCTATCCCAATTTTGAACCAATCGGTTGTTCCATGTCTGGTTCTTACTGTTGCTTCTTGACCCTCGTACAGGTTTCTCAGGAGACAGGTAAGGTGGTCTGGTACTCCCATCACTATGGCTTATTTGCCCCAAATAACCCACTCTGATAACCTACAGTCTGCAGTAGAGGTTATTTCACCCACCATGGGTTATTTTTGTTACCTACAGAGTTGTGCTGCAAGGGTGGTTCAGATCGCTGTTGCTCTGCTCCTGAGAATGTTCTCTGTGTTAAGGAAACACCCTACATGGGCTATTTCAGTAGGGTCTATGGGGGAAAATGTGCAATTGCGAACACCTTCAGTTTGCAGGATCGGAACCAAAAGTCATAGACAGCCTCCCCTGGTCAGGAGGCATCCAATGCACCATCAAAACCCTGCGTGATTACTCACAAAGGAGCAAAAATCCCAGATGTACCAAAAAGGGGACTGGCAGCTATAAACCTTGGAGGTTTGCAGGATCAGGACAAAACTTCATACACAGCTGTAGTGTTCTTTCACTTATTAGCTAAAGTCCTATAGCGCCTTTTCGCTATAGCACTTTAGTGAAAGAGTACTACAGCTGTGTGGATTGGGTGCCTCCTCACTAGGGGAGGCTGGGCATGAAGTTTGATCCTGATCCTGCAAACCTCCAGTGCTTTAGAGCCACCACCCACTTCTTGGGATGATGCTGGAATATTATCAATGGGTGAAACAGTGCCACTGCTTGGGGGGGGGGGACTGCAGTGGAACAGGGGGTGGGGGGATGACTCAGATCACACACAGTAGCTTAATGAACTACTCACAGTAGTTTATTAGCCCATTCGTGTGGTGGGGCATCATAGATTATTTAAAAAATAAGCTATGGTGAGTAGCTTATTAAGCCACCATGGTTTAAAGTGATGCCTGAATGCGGTCGATGTGACGATGGACAATATGAAAATTGTAAGCATTTTGCACATTGAAAGTGTTACAAAACAGGGATCAGACAAATGCTCTCATGTGTTCAAGGAATGCATAAGAGGGGAGAGGGATCATGTCTGCAAACATTGTCCCCTCTGCCAATGCACCCAGAGAATCCTTCTAGTGGCTGCATTTTTGGCATCCATGTGAAAGGAGGCCTATGCATGTACAAATGTATGAATTTAAAAGGAACTTCAGTGTGTTATATCCAATGATATTATGAATACTTTACAATCTAAGTGGCAATAGCTATTGAAAGAGAAACCTTAAAGCAGAGGTGGGAAATGGGTGGCCCTCCTGGTATTGTTGGGCTACAACTTCCATCTTTCCTGACCATGTTGACCGTGCTTGAAAGGATTTTGGGTCCTACAGCATCTTGAGGGCCACCAAGTGCCTTATACAATCAATATCAGCTCAAATAATGCCTGTATCAGCGAGAGGAAATATTAATAGTTCACTCAGTGAACCGGGAGTGTTAGAACTGCATCACACATTAGGGAAATAAGCAGGTACATTTTTGTACACAGCGCATGCCCACACCATTCCCCATAATGTATAAATGCCATAGTTCCTCCCCCCCGCCCTGCAACTACATGTACAAGTTAAATTTGATCATGATTAGCCCTCTCAAAAAACTGTATTCACTCTATCCACCGAAGTATCCATCATCAATAATATTGTTCTGTTCTCATATTTTAGAAAGCAAATGTAGAAAAACATTGCTTCTGCAGTGATGTTTAAAATTGTTTTTAGCTATATGTTGTCTCTGAGTGTGCTGTCTGTATTATATGTTTTTATGTAAATGGTTTTAAACTTGTATAATGTATTTTTAATGGTTTTTAACCTTTGTGAGCCGCCCAGAGAGCTTCAGCTATGGGATGGTATAGAAATATAATTAATAGTAACAACAGTAATAACAATGGCCTTTACCACCCTTTTATTCCTCTTAGAGATGTTCCTTCCTCTGTCCCCAGGCAAACGTAAATAATCAAAAATGTCTCGTGAACTTTCTGACATACCAATCATGCGTATGTCTTGGGATTCATCAGGTCTCACAAGACAAGCAGGCCTAAACACATCTGTGATAATATGGAGAGGCCCTTAAGAAACAACACATTGCACAAAACTGGAACTGAGTTATAAGTAAATCAAATTTTTCTTAACAATTTAAAACCAACTCTAAACAGTACTACATGAGAGGAGATAAAGGTCTAAGGCTGCTTGTAGACATATATTAAAATCAGGATTTGCTACTCTTCTTTATCCCACAGCTAAAGCCCAGCTTCACCTCTGTCATGGATAACACAATGGAATTATTGCTAATTCAGTAGTCTGCCCTATCCCACTTCACTTTTTAAAATTCACGTTCTCTCTCTCTTTTAAGATGACAAAGTTAACCTTTATTAACTGATTAACTTCCATCTGAGACTTATTTGTATAAATGAATGAATAAAAATCAACTTTTAAAACACTAAAAAAGGCTCTCGGCTGCGGGTGGGAGTGACTTCACAACACCATGCACCCAGTGCTCTGCATGGCCTACTGAAAGCAGGACGAACCAGTTTCCCCCAAGATCAGTCCTGACGGGAATGTCCATATGTATAAAAAGCACAACTGCACTCTTTTTATGAGCTCAGTGCTAGAGATAGGTGAGAAATTGTTTTGGTTTGTATTAGCAATTGCACTTCCCAAAGCACAGTTATCATTTGGTATATGCACTTCTCCAAATTTTGCAATGCAGTTATCCAATTAAAAATGTGTACAAAAATACATTATATTAGGGGAACTCGCTTGCAAAAGTGTGTATGTTAGACAAATGCATATATTTGAAGAAACGTGCACAAAATGTGTACGAATCTTTTGCAGACTTAAAATATATATATATATTGCAAATTGATGTAGAAATGGGATGATTGGACTTAAGACTGGAAAATGAAGGAGAGAAATTGAAATCGACAGATTGATACATCCCTACTCACTGCTTAAGTTACATAAATTTTACACAAACTAAGAATTTATCAGGGGCTCGATTTGCCACATCTCACCCCCACAAATTCGGACAGTGTACTTTGCAAATTTTGCAAAATATGCATTATTAAGTAAATTATGAACATGCAAACTGACCATGCCACATTAGCATATGCCATTTCCAATAGGTACTTTATCTTTGCACCAGCTGAGTACCAAAGCCTGTGAGGGAATGGACTTTCCTATCACGGCATTTTTCATTGTCAGTGAAAATAGCATTCTCATAGTAGCCATGCTGGCAATGAGGCTGTTTCTTTTGTTCTAGTACCATTGCTTCCCCATTTGCTTCAAATAGTGCCAATCCTATCATCTCAGCTTAAGAACCCATTTGAAACACTGTGTTATGCAAAACATGTACCATCAACAATATGCTATTGAAAATCTAAGTGGAAAGGAATTAGGCAGCCTTTCCTAACCTGGTGCCTCCTGATGCGTTGGGCTGGGAGTTGCAGACTAACGCATCTGGAGGACAACATGTTACAGAAGGCTGAACTAGGTTATTTGATGCATGTGAACATATGAAGCTGCCTTATCCTGATCAGACTACTCGGTGTGGCTAGCCCAGTGCTGTCTACTCTGACAGCAGTTGCTCACAAAGGTCTGACACAGAGGTCTCAGTTAACCCAGATATCTTAGACCTGTTTGAGATGTCTAAATTGAACCTGGAACATTCGGCTTGGAAAAAACCCTGTGACCTCTGGCCCCTGGGAAGGGGGGAAAACTCACTCCAACCCAGAAAAGAAAGACTATGCAAACTACATAAAATTGCAGGAGAGCTCTCTCTGCTGAGTCAGTAATTCCAAAAATGTGTAATTAAAGAAATTAAAAGCCTTTGTAAACCAACACATGATACCCTGAATTATTTACTGCTATGGCCATACCTCTTTCGAAGCAACACTCCTAAGACAGAGAAACTGAAAAATTTCTGCCATTGTACAGCAATAGTGGGCAACTTGTGGCCTTCTAGATGTTTTGGCCTACAACTCCAAGCCAAGCCTGCATTTGTCCTCATTACCAAGCCAAACCTTTTACAAGCCAAACCTGTATTTGTCCTCAGTACCAATTCCTGAAGTCCTTTTGCAGGCACAGAGGGTTCGAATGAGTAGCGGCATCTTGCCTCAGGTGCACGGAGGCTTGGACAAGAAAAGAAACATTAGGCTAAATGTCTGCTTTCCTTATCCAAATTGCAGAGCAGGTGAAAGCCTGTTGGAAGCTGCTGTGAATACTTCTTGCTAAAAGAAAATGGCTTCTTGCCCCTGGCGATCAGGCTAGTGGAACTGTGGACACCTACTGACTTGTCTAATTCTGTATTAAAAACAGTGAGTGGCATGATAGTTATTCTGACTCTTAGGGTGTAATCCTATGCATGTTTCGACAGAAAAAAGCCCTACAACTTCCAGCATTCCTCAGCCAGCCATGCTGCAAATTGAAGGATTTTTTTCTGTCTAAATATGCATAGGATTGCACTCTTAATTATTCTGGAGAATGTGATCACATGTATGCAAATTTCTGATGTCTAGCATGACAACCTAATTGGAGATAGGTGGACAGGATGCAAATGTTTCACATTAGGACATTTCAGTTGGAACTACCAAATCTATAACATTTGCTTGATACTTAGATTTTGCAAGGCACAGAGTTTTTGCATGGGGGTAGAGTGGTGGCAAGATATTATGTGCCTCCTAAAGCAAAGTTTGGAGCAGACATGTACTTTGGCATGCAGGACTTTAACCACTCCTACATCTCTACTAAAGGGATGGGCAACTTGTGGCCTTCCAGGTGTTTTGGCCTACACCTCCCACCAGAAGCCAGCATAGCGAATGATGAAGTTGTAGGGCAAAACATCTGGAGAGTGACAAGTTGCCCACCCCTGCTGTACTAGATTCATTTGCTTCATTACCTTTCCTCCCCTACTATATAATGCAGTGAGAAAAGAAATAAAAGTGAGGGGATTAACACACACACATAGATATATACTAAGTACATGTTAGTAACAGCACAAAAGGAGACCTTCAAAGTATAGTATGTTACTATCTTTAGAGCGGTAGTCATGGATGCAGGGCAACAAGTGGGACATTGTAACTACGTAGAAAGCAACACAATTTGGTAGCATTAATGGTCAGAATAATTTTTAGAAAATAGCTTTCATCAGTGGAAGTACACTGCTGGTGCAAGTACTGCAGTGATGATGATGATATTATCCATTCAGTCATGTCCGACTTTTGGCGATTCTATGGATCATCTCTCTACGTATCCCGATCTTGTACTATTTCTTTGAGTACTGCAATATCTGGAGCTTATTCCAAAGTTTTCCAAAGTGTTACAAACAGCTTTTGGGAATCCACATCAACACATGCATTTGTACCTCTAATGTCACCTTCCAATTTTGCAATCATTGTTCATGTTTCTATTTTAACTCTGAGAATTAGGAAGGAGGGTCAAACAGTCCCAGCAGGGTGTGGCCAGAGCATAATCAACATGTCAAGATGGTTGAGGGAATGTAGCTTGCAACTCTGATGCTGTTTCCTTCAGTGATCTGAAGGAATCCACATTTCAAACCTTAATCTATATTTGTATCTCATTCCTAGAGTACAAAAAAGGCATCTTATGCAAGGTTCAAGAAGAGATATGTATATGGATGGGCAAGAATCAATAAATGCCAGCTGAACAGATCCAACATCCACCCAGTCCAGCATTCTGCCTGCAACAGTGGACAGCCTAATGTCTCTAAAAAGCTCAGATCTAGGGTATGATGGAGATCATAGAATCATAGAATAGTAGGGTTAGAAGGGGCCTACAAGACCATTGAGTCCAACCCCTTGCTCATTGCAGGAATCCAAGTCAGGTGGCTCACAGATGGCTGTCCACCCTCATCTTGAATGCCTCCAACATGGGAGACCCCACTACCTCCCTAGGTAATTGATTCTATTGTCATATTGCTCTAACAGTCAGGAAGTTTTTCCTGATGTTCAGCCGGAATCTGGCTTCCTGTAACTTGAGCCCATGATTCTGTGTCCTGCATTCTGGGATGATCGAGAAGAGATCCTGGCCTTCCTCTCTATGCAACCTTTCAAGCACTTGGAGATCACTATCCTATCTCCTCTCAGTCTTCTCTTCTCAAGGCTAAACATGCCCAGTTCTTTCAGTCTCTCTTCATAGGGCTTTGTTTCCAGTCCCCTGATCTCTTAGTTGCCCTCCTCTGAACCCTCTCCAGCTTGTCTGTGTCCTTCTTAAAGTGTGGTGCCCGGAACTGGACACAGTACTCCAGATGAGGCCTAACCAATGCTGAGTAGAGGGGAACTAGTGCTTCCCGGGATTTGGAACCTATGCTTCTATTAATGCGGCCCAAAATAACATTTGCCTTTTTTGCAGCCACATCACATTGTTGGTTCATATTCAGCTTTCTACAATTCCAAGATCCTTCTCGCTTGTAGTGTTGTTAAGCCAAGTCTCACCCATCTTGTAACTGTGCATTTGGTTTCTTTTTCCTAGGTGCAGAACTTGGCATTTATTGAGAAGATCCCATTGATAAGCACTCTTTGAGTCCGATTCTGTAGCCAGCTGTGGATCCACCAGATAGCCATCTGCTGTTTTTTTTCAGCATTTTGTATTATGGATATATTTCCTCAATATGGGTAGTTCACCTTTATGGGTAATACCTATTGGGTAGATCCATCTTCCATGATTTTGTGCAATACCATTTTTAAACAAAGAAATATGCAATACATGAGGTCACAGCATACATCTATTGAACAGCTCAAGAAATGGCTCTAATTAATGCAAAAAGTGAAACAGTAATAATGAATATGCCCTGTTCAAAACATGTTATTTAAAAGACTGTACCATGATAAAAACCCTAAGGCTTGTATCTTGTACTATTCTGCCAAATGTAGACTTCTGCAAGCAGTTTTTCAAAACGGGGCGCATATTACACTTGCTTACCTTGCAGAACAGGCAACTAAAATACTTGCTTCAAAAACCAAAAATGGTAAGGTAGACAGCAGTATAAAATGCTCTCAAAAGATATCAAAACTCAGACCTACAGCACAATTCAACATTTGCTCTTGATATTTTTATAATGATTAATATAGGTGACCACTTGCTCCTTTATAATATCCTATTTGGCAGCTATATACACATGGGAGACCCAGCTAACTGTAGTCTCTGTGTGCCTTATTGTGTGTGTGTGTGTGTGTGTGTATGCATGCGCACACACAGTTGCATGTGTGAAGGTAGGCCTGACTAGGTCTTGTAAGTAGTTTGGGTCAGGCAAGGTGCCTGGTGGGACTGAGAGAACGTGTATATGTCTGACCAACTTGCTCATTATATGCAGGAAATCCCTATCCATCAAAGTAGGTCGTCCCTAAAGATAAGAATGCAGCTGTGCTGATAAGACTGTTGCTGAGCTAAATCAGCTCTTGAGCATGCGTCATGTATTTTTTTTTGTTCTCCAACTCTGTATAAATTCATCCTGGTGTGTGTGTTTTTTGTATCTGGAGAGACTCAGTTTCGACTGACTCTCCCACAGCTGTGATGTGCTTTAATAAATTTCTGACTGTTCAACCTAACCTGCCTTGGATATTCCAGTAACACATGGGAGATATTGCATAATATGGATATGAGACATGCTCACTTTACCTTATCATAAATTTCCTCCTGTGACACTATTATGGCCACTAGATGATAGCAATCCCCATGTTCTTAGTGGAAGGGCCACTGCAAGCAGAAGGTCCCAGCCAGGTTCAATCCCTGACATCTCTAAGTAGGGGTGAAAAATACCCTGTCTTGAAACCCTGGAGAGCAGCTGGCAGTTGATGCAAACAATACTAAGCTAGATGGACCAATGCTCTGACTGATCAGTATAAGGCAGATTATACTGATTTCAGGCCATTAGAAAGCAACAAACCCAAATACGCCCAGAAAGCCAAGATCTGAACGGTGGCCTTGGCTCTGTTATTCTATTCGTCATGTATTGCATTTGGATTGCTGTCTTCTGCTATACATTTACTTCAGCCTACCGATACAAACTTTTAATTCTTGCGCATTAAGAACCACAGCAGGTAAGTACTATATAGCAGGAGAGCAGGGAGGAAGAAGAAACAGTTAAATAATTATGCTTAATATTGCAGAAGTCACAGCATATCAACTGACTAGCCATTACAGAGGATTCCTAGGCATCGCAGCAGAGATGAATTTAAAGAAGGATTGAGGGAGGCTAATGTAGTGGCTTTGCAGATAATTAGCTGGATAATTACACTCTGCCTAACCCAAATCCCCTGGCAGTTTTAAATGGAAAGGGTATTCTTAGGTAGGTCTGCTGTGTACTGTTAAGCAGCTGTTGTGTATTTCCACTCTAGATATAACTGCCCTTTATTGGTGGCTGGGTGAAAGATTTTACTCAAGAAGCTACACTTGTGACATACAATTACAGCGCTTTGAAGGGAAAATATTGAAGATGTTCATTTTTTTTGTTTTTAAGTGGCAATTCCAAAAACACAAATACATCTGAGACTCATTCACAAGTTCCTTACATCCTTTTTCCAATGTAAAGTATGCATGTGAATATAAAGGAAGGAATAACTTACATTTAAGACAACTTCACTGTACTGGAGAATTCTATGCTTTCCTTACAATTCTCCCAACTAATGGGGTCCTGCTTGCCATGGTAACAACTCTTCAGGTCTAAAAGGTCCTGTTGTTGAATGCCAGATCAATGAGTATTAAGACAACTGCAACTGAGTACACATAATGGAGACCTGGTTGGATGGAGCAGGAGCGGTTAAGCATCCTTGCTTCATCTGGCTGGGGTGGTCTCAGGGGTCGTACTGGAGCACTCCATACTGATTGTCCTGGAATGATTTCAACAATCATGCTGAGCCTCCCCTGTTAGGTTTGTCTCAGGATTTCATGACCTCCATGACTATTACAGGTCTGTCACAATCGATAGATGGCCTTATTCATCCAGCAGGCCATACACTGTTTTGTGCTGGACAGTACGATCATCTGGGTGCAGAAGTCTTGTTGTTGTTCCTTTGACATGAATCCATGAATAGGATTTAGGCTGCCTAGTATCCCTGTGTACATTGGCAGGTAGACTATTATAATGGTCTGTCACTGGAATGAAGTGGATCTGTATGAATTACTGATAGACTTGGGGAAATTCCTATAACAATGGCTAGTGGTTCAGTTGCAGTGGCTCCAGATTATGTGTAGAACAAGGAATTATCTGGACTATGCCCCTCTCCCTCTTGTAAGAACCTGGTTTTCTGGGGAGCTATGGGTGATGGGCTTTCAGAGAGTGATGCAGAATTCCTCAGTAGCTCAATGTGACTAGCTTTCAAAATGCTTTGTAGATAAAGTCATTTGCATTTTATGCTTACTGTAAGCTGCCCTGAGAATTTGGTTTCTCAGGCATTTAGTGGCATATAAATGCCTAAGTTAAATAAAAGAAATAAAGAAAGTCTATTCCAGACTTCACTCCACAATGATTACAGAATCATTTGATGTAGCTTTGGCAGATGCTTGTTCCGTTGTTGTGGATGCCTTTCAATTGGTAGAGCTTGAGGATATGGATAGAATCCTTACAGATGTGAAGAAGATCCCCTATGCACTCT
This sequence comes from Heloderma suspectum, assembly GCF_057233095.1. Classification (NCBI taxonomy): domain Eukaryota; kingdom Metazoa; phylum Chordata; class Lepidosauria; order Squamata; family Helodermatidae; genus Heloderma; species Heloderma suspectum. The sequence goes on from NC_139464.1 coordinate 107,966,586, forward strand.
ACCATTTTCCTTCCTGGCTGGTACGGTTGCTGAAGAAGATTTGGCTGAGTGGTTGAAAAACAAAGAAAGATCAATGCTTCTTTGAAAGAGGGACTGGACCAATGTGTTTAAAATAAGCAGTGCTAAAAAAACCCGCTCTCGAACATACTATTTTGGGCAAGGTGCTCAAGCATGTGGTGGAGATTTAACTGCAAGGACTTCTGGATGATACTGATTATCAAGGTCCATTTCAATTGATGCCTGATCCAGATTTGGGACTATGGCAGCCTTAGTCATCCTGTTGGACAGTTTCTGCTGGGAGCTAGACAGGAGGAGTGTATGTGGTTCTGCTGGATCTCTCATTTGCTTCTGATACCATCAACCATGCTATTCTTTTGGGCGACCTAGCTGAGAAGAGTCTTAATGGGCACCATGGTTCCAAATCTCCATGGAGGAAAGTCCCAAAAGGTTTTTCTGGGGAGGCAGGTCCAACTTGTTTCCCATGTTTTTTTACATCTACATGAAATTGCTGGAAAAGTTCATTTGGAAATTTGGGGTTTGGTGTCAACAATCTACAAATGATACTCAACTCTATTTATACTTTCCATCATATACCAGAAGGACATGGATATCTGGAATCAGTTTCTAAGATCAGTAATGAACTAGATGTAAGACTGAGATTTAATCTAGACAAGACAGAAGTGCTTTTGGTCAGTAGGATTGCTGATACAAGGTTAAGTGTTGGATCAGCTTGCAAAATCCTCTTTTGGATGGGGTTGCACTGCCCTTGAGAGTATTCTTGGACCCAGCCTTGCTCCTGGAAGACCAGGTGGCAGTGGTAACCAGAAATGTTTTGCACAGCATAGGCTGTTGTACCAGCTATGCCAAGCCCTATCCATGGTTACATATGCTTTAGTTGTTGTTTGTGAGGTTCCCTTTGAAGTTTGGAAGCTTCAGCTGGTGGAAAACACAGAGGCTAAAGTTTTGACCAGAGCTGGGTTTTTTGGAGCATGTAACTTTATCACTATACCAGTTTCAGTGACTTCTGGTGTGTTCTGTGCCTAATTCAAAGTGCTACTCATTACCTCTAAAGACCTAAAATTATGACATTAAGGACAGGCTTTTTTGTTTAAATATTATTTATTTATTACATTTATATCCCGCCTTTTTTCCTCTTTAAGGAGCCCAAGGCAGTGTACATAATCCTTCTCCCCTCCATTTTGTCCTCACAACAATTGTTGTGAATGTTTTAAATTCTGTTTATGTTAGCCACCTTTGGCATTTTGGAAATAAAATGGAAAGATGAGATATAAATATTTTAATAAATAATTTATGGAATTATCATGGTATGTAAGACAACCTACTGGGCCAAAAGGCCAACTTCAGACATAATATTTCCAGTTTCCTAATCCTCCAATGTCTCACACACAAATTCCTCCTCCCTTCCTTTTTCTGAGTTACCCAGGTACAGCACTCCATCTGTACCACTCTTAATACCAACTACGGGTTAGCATCAAACCAGTGTTTGCATCCAACATTTAAAATAATAACTTTGGTGAACCACAATTAGCTCTGAAAAGTTAAGGGAGTGTGAATTAGTGAATGAAGTAGCAGTTACAGGAACTCTGGGGGAAATGGACCATGTTATAATGCGTTCTTGGCTCTAAAGGAAGTAAAAGCTGAGTGTAGCCTAACGCGTACCCTAGATTTTAGGAAAGCTGATTTCAATAAACTCAGAACATTGATCAGTAAGGTCCCATGGCAAGCGACTCTAACAAGAAAAGGAGTCCAAGATGGGTGGGAGTGTTTAAAAAAGGAAATTATAAAGGCACAATTACAAACAATTCCAACAAGAAAAAAAGGTGGAAGACAATAGAAGAAGCCAATGTGGCTTCACAAAAAGCTTAGCGATTATCTGAAAACAAAAACGCACACATAGAGGAAGTGGAAGAAAGGACAAGCAACAAAGGAAGAGTACAGGCAGGTAGCACAGAATTGCAGGGATGGTGTCAGGAAGGCTAAAGCTGAGAACAAGCTGAGGTTAGCAAGGGATGCTAAAAGCAACAAAAAGGCTTTCTTCAGATACGTGCATAGTAAAAGACAGAGGAAAGAAATGGTGGTTCAACTATTAAATAAGGATGACAAAATGATAACAGATGACAAAGAAAAGGCAGAAGTGCTCAATTCCTACTTTGGCTCAGTCTTCTCCCAAAAGAGGGTCTATGAACCCCCTGGCAAAGGCGAAGTACAGGCTGAAGGGGCAAGATTGCAGCTTGAGAATGATAGGCATATGGCCAAGGAACACCTACTTACTTTGAATGAGTTCAAATCTCCAGGGCTAGATGAACTGCATCCTAGACTAGTAAAGGAACTGGCAGAAGAGCTCTCAGAACCACTGTTTATTATCTTTGAGAAATCATGGAGAGTGGGTGAAGTGTCAGATGACTGGAAGAGGGCTAATGTTGTCCCTATCTTCAAAAAGGGTAAAAAGGAGGAACCTGGGAACTACAGACCAGTCAGTCTGACATCAATCCCTGGGAAAATTCTGCAGCAGATGATAAAGCAAGCACCTTGAAAACAATGCAATGATTACTTGAAGCCAACATGGATTTGTCAAGAACAAATCTTACCAGTTGAATCTGATCTCATGTTTTGATCAGGTAACCTCCCTTGTGGACTGTGGGAATGCTGTGGACATAATATACCTCGGCTTCAGCAAAGCTCTTGACAAAGTGCCCCATGATATCCTGATGAGCAAACTAGCTCAAAGTGGGCTAGATGAAACAACTATCAGGTGGATCCACAGGGAAACATAGCCTTGTTTCCCTTCTTCATAGGGAAACAAAGCCCTATGAAGAGAAACTGAAAGAACTGGGCATGTTAAGCCTTGAGAAGAGAAGACTGAGGGGAGATATGATAGCGCTCTTCAAGTACTTGAAAGGTTGTCACAGAGAGGAAGGCCAGGATCTCTTCTCGATCATCCCAGAATGCAGGACACGGAATAATGGGCTCAAGTTACAGGACGCCAGATTCCGGCTGAACATCAGGAAAAGCCTCCTGACTGTTAGAGCAATACGACAATGGCACCAATGACCTAGGGAGGTAGTGGGCATTCCCACACTGGAGGCATTGAAGATGAGGCTGGACAGCCATCTGTCAGGGATGCTCTGACTTGGATTCCTGCATTGAGCAGGGGATTGGACTTGATGGTCTTATAGGCCCCTTCCAACCCTACTATTCTATGGTTGTATGAATTCACATGAAGGGAAAAAGCAAGAAGGGAAGTGGAACCGTAAGACCTAATAACTATGGAATATTGGAAAAATACATCTGCACTGGACCAGATGGAAACATACCAAAAGAACTAAGGGCCAGTTTATATAATCTGGGCACAAGCTGATTTCAACTGCTATTCACAGTGGCTGTTTCTATGTAGCACAGCAAACCATTTCCAGCTTGCCACACAGATCAACAGATTTGCCCATGCCACTGCAGACGTAATCTTTAAAAGGAAACAAAGAAAAAGAATGCATTCTGCAGTGACATGGAGGAGATTTTCTGATATATGTGGAGAGATGGCATACACTGCTGGATGGAACAACTTAAAGGTTACCTGCACTTCATGGCAGCCATATTCTATACATCAGGCCTGATTTGTTTTCCCACCTTGAAGTTTGCAAAGGTCCCTTTTAGTTTGGAATTTGGATCATCCTGTCTACTTAGGCACTGGGCTGAACTTCACCAATATCCTGCTTGAAGAAAACAATTCCTTTTCTACCTAATTTAGATAAATAAATGCCTGCATAAAAAGGAGTGCTCCCTTCTCTATTTCAACAGTTCACTTTTCTTTCATTATTCTATCAACCTTATCTAAGATCCTGTGGCTGTAATCCTCTGCACAATTATTTGGAAGCAAGTCTCATTGTATTCAGTGGGACTTACATCTGAATAACCTTGTGTATGATTGCACGCATGTTAGTCATATTGGCTCAGTGCAGCCTTAATGCTGTCCAATTGCCAAACCTTGATTGGGAATGCCAAGCAGACTCCTTTGTTCCTTCCTCATCCCGCTAACAATGGCGTGTGCACACACACACACACACAGCCCTTTGAAATTACATAGGATAGCATTATGTCTGCACTAACGTTTTTTGTAATTATAGTTAATCCCACACCATGGTCAAAACCAGGTTTGCAACTATAGCTTGGCACTAACTTTGGTTACCAGACACATTACTGTAGACACAACACGAACCACAGTAATCCCCATAACTAAAAGGAAGGGAGGAAGTGCCCACATAAGGCAGGCAAAGGAGTGGGGGAAGAAAAGCATGTGACCCACAAGGCACTCCTGATTACCAAACCATTAACTGGTGACTGGGCAGCACTGCCTTTACACTAAGCTATTGATGCTGCAGGGAGGGTTGTCTTTTAAACATTCTGTTCAGCACTTACTTGTAGGCACTATTAAAAAAATAACTTCCCAGAGGACTATGTTGAGTAGGCTGGATATGAGTACTGAAAATAAATAAATATTATCATTATGGAAGGCATTTGCAGATCCAGTGTGGGATGAATGGCCTGAAGAACTCCACATGGCAAAATTCCAACATTGCTAAAGTTCCAGATCCATATGCATTCAACGTGCAGCTTATCAATGGATTTGGTCAAGTGCACTTACAGCCTTAAGATGGAAACAATCCGAATTCTGGGGCAGAAAATGGATGGACATATTTGATACTGAAAAGCTGAACAGAAATAATCTTTCACCTCACATCTTGTTTAAAACTGTACACACAAATGAATTAATGCGAGGACAGGAAGGCCTGGCGTGCTATGGTCCATGGGGTCACGAGGAGTCGAACACGACTTAACGACTGAACAACAAGAACAAAAGTGTTACTTTGGCAATAACACAGTTTTAGTAAGATGTTTTATTGGATTCAAAAATGTCTTTCTGTTGTATTGAGCTATATGTAAAAATTAATGAGTTTATGATTCATTTACTCATTGTAAATACTTGGCAGATTTATATAAAACCTTATGCCAGCCATGTTTTTCATGAAAGTTTTGAAGTATGGATACAAGGTCATTGGAAAAACTGTAGCTCATCAATTAGAAATGTAACCTACTAGTAGGATCTTGGGAAGTAGTTGGCAATTACATTTTTAGGCAGGCTTGCTCTTAAAAAATATGAGGAAAAAGCTGGCTAGCCAGATCATCTGCTCTGGAAATGCCCCCAATATACCACACTGTTGTACACTGTATACCAGGGGTGGGCAACTTGTAGGACAAAACATCTGGAGGGCCACAACTATCATTAGTCCTTGCCTGTGTAGCCGTGAGGGCTAATGGGAATTATAGGCCAAAAGAACTGAAAAGCCACGAATTGCCCATACCACTATATACTGCACATTTGTTTTTGTTTGTTTTTACTTATCTGTTTGGGTGGAATTTTCTATCCAGAAACCCCACATGCCTAATGGATAACAGTAGCTTCTGTTGCTATTTCTACGGTGTCCTCACTGGCAAACCAAGAATTTAGCAAGGATCCCACAAAAGAGGGCACTGGTTTTCAAACGTTTGACTAATGAGTGAGCCAACAATGAAATTATTATTTTTAATTGCTTTAAATACTAATAACATCTTATGTTCATATTGCTTTTCTGGAAACATCTACCCAAGAAGCAAACTGATAGGCCCTTGAGAATAACATGACATGTACCAAAATGAATTTTTGGAGGATGCGGACTGTTTGTTATTATTCAAACATGACAGCTTTGGAGGAGTAGGAGTAGGAAGAGATTTCCTCCCAATATTTAACTGGAGATGTGTTTTGATAGTTAATAATTAGGTCCAAATGAGCCAAAATGCTTAATCTATAAAATCATATCTGAAATTAAGGGCTATTTTGTAAAACTATAAATACAATACAGCATACCACAGCCCTAAAGGGAAGTAAATATCTGTTATATGTCCCTGGGGTTGAACCAAGAAGACAACTAAACCAAATATATTGCTAATTCTGGCATAGCTCCATGGTTCTTTTCTTCTGTTGCTGCTGCTGCTGCTTCAGTTTTACATGGTGAAGGCTTGGGAAAGGCCAAGCCTTTCCAGGTACAGAAATCTTGAAAATGCCTCTGAGACCATGAATACCAAATTATATTTGCTTGCATGAAGATGAATAAGCGTGTAGAAGCAAATGATGCTATGCTTATAGGGATGGATAAATCTGTCCGTTTCACTTTCTATCACACTGAATTTTTTTAAAACACAGATTTGTTCCCTCCCAATATGTGCATCAGTTTGCAAATGTTCCTATTAAATTCTGCATGAACATTCATATGCATTTTTGTATGCAATTTTTGTTAATTTGTACATTTCTGCACATTTTTTCATCGGAGAACTGTTTACAAACCAAAGGAAAATTGTGCTCTGGTTCCCTTATTAGTTCGGGAAGTGCAAATTAGGTCAGTTCATATTAAAATGTACGTGAACTAAATAAATTTCACCCCCATCCCTGTACGCCTATATCATTACTGGAGTAGTACAGAGATACTTCGTTTGACTGGGTTCTGATGACACACTAACTCACAATGGGTTAATTAACCCATGATGGGTTATTTAACCTATCGTGGGTTATCATGTCATCTGTCAGGAGTTTTTTTGACCTGCAATGGCTTATTTGGCCAAAATAAACCACACTGATAACCCATGGTCTGTACTGGGGATTATTTAATCCACCGTGAGTTATCATGTTGTCTTCCAGGCACTGTGGGTTATTTTGCTTTCCTACAGAGTCACATGGCAACAGCGGTTCAGCTTACCACCCTCGCTCTGTTTTTTGCAGTTCTCTGTTCAGTGGAGACTCTCTGACAGTTTGCTGTGATGGGGCAAAAACTGAGCATGTTTTTGCCCAATTCCCCCATTTTTCCCAGTTCCTCTTTTTTTAAGTATTTAACTTCTGTGCAATTCCACTTTGGCAAGAAAGTGCTATATCGCTTCACCGAATGAGCAATCTTTCGAAACTACAGCCTTTAAAGCCACAACCCCCTTTTTGGTGCACTTGGGATCTTCGCTGCTGGGTGATCACGCTGGGTTTGGTTGTTCAGATCAGGTGCCTCCTCAGTGGGGGAGGCTGTGTGTGAAGTTTTCTCCCGGTCCTGCAAACACCCAGCTTTAATTGCCACAAACCCCTTTTTTGTGCACTTGGGATCCTTGCTACTGGTTGAGTGTTCACGCCAGGTTTGGCTGTTGGATTGGGTGCCTCCGGACTGCAAACATCCAGTGGAGTAGATGTGAAACAGCACCACTGCTTGGGTGGGAGGGCTCCAGTGGGATAGGGGGTGAGGGGGGTGAGTCAGATTACACACAGTAGCTTAATAAGCTACTCACAGTAGTTTATTAGTCTGTTCATGTGGTGGGTGATCACGGACTAATACACAAATAATAAGCTACTGTGAGAAGCTCATTAACCCATCATTGGCTATCATGATATCCAAATGCAGCCTTTCTATCTTTTCCTCCCTCTGTGGCTGATAGCGTCTTGGGGGGAAGGTGATATTTAAATTGGGAAAATTATAATCCCCCCATACCCTAGTGTCATAGCCTTGATCTAAATTTGGGTGGCCCCACAGGTGCTTTTAATGAAAGAAAAAGAAAATCACAGATCTTTTGCATCATGCACCTGGTCCTGAGTTTTGAGCATTGAATGTGTCAACTTAGGAGGAACCTAATATTCCAGCATGCCTCCAAAATGACTGCATATACTGTGTTTCTGAAGCACTATCATACATGCCTTAATAAACTGTTATAGTGGAAGTACAACTGACAGACAGCAAAGCAGATCAAACTTGCCTTATTAATCTCACCATAGCTAAATCGGTTCAAGCCGTTTTTACCACTGCTGCAACTATGGAGAACTATCAAAACTTGATGCCTAATGTATTTTAGATAATATTTGTTGGGGAAAATGTACATTATAATAATACTAGAAAAATGTCTTTCACATATATCTATGAAAACAGAGTTATATATTACAGCAATTTAATAGAGAAAGAATGCATGATTTCTATCTTCAAAAAGGGTAAAAAGGAGGAACCTGGGAACTACAGACCAGTCAGTCTGACATCAATCCCTGGGAAAATTCTGGAGCAGACTATAAAACAATCCATCTGTAAGCACCTTGAAAACAATGCAGTGATTACTCAAAGCCAACATGGATTTGTCAAGAACAAATCCTGCCAGGCAAATCTGAGCTCATTTTTTGATCAAGTCACCTCCCTTGTGGACCGTGGGAATGCTGTAGACATCATATACCTCAACTTCAGCAAAGCTTTTGACAAAGTGCCATATGATATCCTGATGAGCAAACTAGCTCAAAGTGGGCTAGATGAAACAACAATCCGGTGGATCCACAGTTGGCTACAGAATCAGATTCAGAGAGTCCTTATCAATGGGACCTTCTCAAACTAAGGAGAGGTAACGAGTGGGGCACCACAGGGCTCAGTCCTGGGCCCAGTGCTCTTCAACATTTTTATTAATGACTTGGAGGAGAAGGAGGAGGTGCAGGAAATGCTGATCAAATCTGCAGATGACACAAAATTGGGCGGGATTGCTAATACTTTGGAAGACAGAAACAAAATTCAAAGTGATCTTGATAGACTGGAGTGCTGGGCAGAAAATAACAGAATGACATTTAATAGGGATGAATGCCAAGTTCTGCACCTAGGAAAAAGAAACCAAATGCACAGTTATGAGATGGGGGATACGTGGCTCAACAACACTACAAGTGAGAAGGATCTTGGAATTGTTGTCGATCACAAGCTGAATATGTGCCAACAATGTGATGTGGCTGCAAAAAAGGCAAATGCTATTTTGGGCTGCATTAATAGAAGCATAGCTTACAAATCCCAGGAAGTACTAGTTCCCCTCTACTCAGCACTGGTTAGGCCTCATCTGGAGTACTGTGTCCAGTTCCAGGCACCACACTTGAAGAAGGATGCAGACAAGCTGGAGAGGGTTCAGAGGAGGGCAACAAAGATGATCAGGGGCCTGGAAACAAAGCCCTATGAGGAGAGACTGAAAGAACTGGGCATGTTTAGCCTTGAGAAGAGAAGACTGAGGGGAGATATGACAGCGCTCTTCAAGTACTTGAAAGGTTGCATAGAGAGGAAGGCCAGGATCTCTTCTCGATCATCCCAGAATCCAGGACACGGAATCATGGGCTCAAGTGACAGGAAGCCAGATTCTGGCTGAACATCAGGAAAAACGTCCTGTCAGAGCAATACGACAATGGAACCAATTCCCTAGGGAGGTGGTGGGCTCTCCCACACTGGAGGCGTTCAAGAGGAGGCTGGACAGCCATCTGTCAGGGATGCTCTGACTTGGATTCCTGCATTGAGCAGGAGGTTGGACTCGATGGCCTTGTAGGCCCCTTCCAACCCTACTTTATTTGACTTTATTTATTTATTGACTTGATTGATTGATTGATTACATTTATGTCCAGCCTTTTTTCCTCTTTAAGGAAACCAAGGTGGCATACATAATCCTCCTCCCCCTCCTCCATTTTATCCTCACGACAACGACTCTGTGAGGTGGGTTGGGCTGAGAGTCTGTGAGTGGCCCAAAGTCACGCAGTGAGCTTCTATAGCTGCGTTGGGACTAGAACCCGGATCTCCCAACTCCCAGTCCAACACTCTCGCCACTACACCACACGGCTCTGCTCCTTTCAGATGACCCTAGGCCACCGATTATCAGGGCAGCAGGAGGAAGGCAGTGTTCCCACCACAACAGCGTCCCCAGGTAAAGCACATGATCCCACCTCCAAGAGTGAATTGCGCCATTGTATAGGAGAAAATAAATGGGCATATTCGGGGATCTTTACTGGAGTGGGGGCTAAATGTGAGGTTCTTGGTGGAACCGGGCTCTGCTCCTCCCCAACAGTCTTGTAATCATAGGCCATTTCTTTTGTAAAACAACAATAACAACAACTCAATACGATCCACTGACAGATGAGAACACCTATCTGCGTTGACATGTGAAGGGCTCCTTCCACATGTTCAGGGAATGCACTGACACTAATGCCTAAAAGGAACCTGTGCCTGTGAGTGTGTGTGTGTGTGTGTGTGAGAAAAAGAGAGAGAGAGAGAGAGAGAGCGTGTGAATTGTGAGTATGACTAAGTAAATAAAAGATAGCCAGGCCTCACTAATTCACGCACAAAGTACTAAAGTTGTATTTTGCGATGAGGTACAGCCCAGAAATTTGGTCCATATTTAGACCAAGAAACCAAAACTACTGAAAAACATGACATTTGAACATGTTTCCCTCCCAAGTGGAGGACTAGTGGCATAACCCCAAATTGTTATTTGCAGGCTACCCAGAAAACTGAAATTTGGGGTGGGGGTATAGTCCAGGACAAACTGATTACTACTAATCGGGCATTTCTGCACACAAACAGTCACAACTTGAGGCACGAAATTTACTTCATAAGAGAGGCCAGTATTCCAGCACATAGCAAGCCAAGCATGACAGGGGATGGAATGTGGGGGTGTGGGAGTAACATTGCTTCTCCAGGCTTGGCTTTGGGGGAGGAAGCATTTTCAATAGCAGTTAGAAACACAGATCTATATTTGCAGAAGGTTCATTTATTTATACACAATAGGATTATTAACTTCTTGAGTAGAAATGCCTAAAGTTGATGAGCCTAACAACAAGATGTCAGCATTCTGCAAAACCAATGAACAGGATTTGGGAAAAAACTTTCTAGACGTCATGTATAACTTAGGTGGCATAGCAATAATATCAAATTTCAGCTTATATCTGGTAAGGATTACTGTGAGTCTCCAGTAACTATGCCTTTTTATCAAATGTTTGTACCCTATTTTTATAAGGAAATTTTCTTTAATAAAGAAATAAAACCACTCCTACTTAATATTATGTTTTGCAGTATAAAATTATATCTTGCTCAGTGCTTCTCTCTGTAATTTTAACGGAGGGTTATCGACATATATGCGTTCTTTCATGTAACTACTATATTCATATGGAAAACAGCTACCAGATATACAGGAACACATTTAATTACATTATTTTTACGTCTGCTCTGTTATGCTTGCTTTAAAAAAAACTAAACAAAAAAGGTCACTAAAGCATGGGTGGGCTGGCTTCAGCTGTTCATTCTCTATTTTGTTGTTTTACTAGAAATGTTTTACTAGAAATAATTAGGGTTGAACAAATCTATCTGTTTCACTTCCTAAAAACTTTCTAAAACCTTCTTGAATGATACTTGGTATGAACTCTTGTCTAAGAACCACCTCTCTGGATCACACCATGTTCACATAGTGTAGCATTCATGGGAAAACCCGCAGTGACCAGCAGGCACTCCAAGGTAATTCAACAAACATTGGCGAATGGACTGCAGTCTACCTTCTGTCCACCTGTAACTAAAGTATTATATGTTCTTATAAGAGCATTCAGTCATAATACGGACTCTCTTTTCTCAACATTTAAGCAATCGTGTCGTGGGGATGGTGGAGAATTTCTCCCCGAATCTTCGGGAGGCCGAGCGCCGACACATTCGGCTCCCCCGAAGTTGGTTGGGAAATTCTCCACCAGCCCCCCGCCCCCCCCGGGACAGGACTTACCTTCGGCGAATGTCCCTCTCGGCGGCAGGTCCCGGCGGCGGTTCGTTGCGGGCGCGGGCGGCGGCCGGTCTCCTGACCGGCTGCCACCGCCACCATTGCAAAAAAAAAAAAACTAAAGTAAAAAACAAAACACCCATGATAGGCTACGTAACGATTTACGTAGCCTATCACAGCTAGATTTCCAAATTCAGCCATGATAAGCTATGTAAATTGTCACGTAGCCTATCACAGGTGACTTTGAAAAAAAAAAAAAAGCGCGTACGCAAATGGCGGCGCCCATGGGGCACCACCATTTGCGTTCCTTATTTTGGCACGTCTAGTCTACGTAAAGATTTACGTAGACTACGGCGAAAATAAGGGGAACGCAAATAGCGTAGCACCTACGCTATTTGCGTTGCCCTTATTTTCGCCGTAGTCTACGTAAATCTTTACGTAGACTAGACGTGCCAAAATAAGGAACGCAAATGGCGGCGCCCCATGGGTGCCGCCATTTGCGTACACTTTTTTTTTTCCAAAGTCACCCGTGATAGGCTACGTGACGATTTACGTAGCCTATCACGGCTGACTTTGGAAATCTAGCCGTGATAGGCTACGTAAATCGTCACATAGCCTATCACGGGGTCTTTTTTTTTTTTTTACTTTTTGTTTCGCGGCCAGGGAGACGGGGCGCTTCTCCCCGGCCTGAATTTCGGCCGGGCGAGGCTGGGCGCCTCCCCCCCCTCGCCTGAACTTCGGGGGGAGAAGCGAAGCGCCTCCCCCCCACCGCGAAACCAAGCTGCGAAAAGGTAAGTGACTTTCGTACATCCCTAAGGAACCGATATGTGTCTTCCTACTTACTCCACGTCAGCTATGTGAACTGAAGGCAGGGAGACACAAAATGTGATGTCGCATCATACATTATTTGCATGATGTGTTACAAGAGCAAGCCAAAAAGCAGAGGAGTTGCTCCTCATGTCTCTTGGCATTGTCTGTTTTGGCCAGTGCATGTGTTGTATATCTTCTGAAAGTGTTTTAAGATCTCTTTGCATTGTTTGGCTCTGGGGGCCAGGTCAAAGTCCCTAATAGGTAGGATTCTAATATATGATTAGATATATCATAGAATCATAGAATAGTATGGTTGGGAGGGCCCTATAAGACCATCGAGTCCAACCCCCTGCTCAATGCAGGAATTTGATTAAGTGTGCAATCCTACGCAGAAAAAAAGACCTACAGCTCCCAGCACATCTCAACCCACAAGGCTGGCTGAGGACTGCTGGGAGGTGTAGGACTTTTTTCTGTTTAAACTTGCATAGGGTCATGCCCTTACAGATGTTTATATTCATGTGTATTTTTTTTTAAAGGTTGATAACCTTGAGGAGTTTGGAAGGGATGTATGAGAAAGTGACAATGAAAAAGGTAGACCATCAAAAGGCTGCATAAACAACCTCAGATGCAATTACCCATAACCGACTTAAAAGAAAAATCATTTTAGCTCCTGATAAACAATAATACTAAATCCTCAAAGTTAAGGCTATGGACAGGCCATGGAAAGAACAAAAATGAATTATATGCCTACATATGGTGGATTCTGAGTTCAGACTATCAGACTCTGGGGACAAAATGATAAAGCCAATTCCCAGCTTCAGGAGCACTCTGATGACACATACAGTTTCCAATGAGCATGCCCTTCCTCATTCTTGGCAATATCAGGGGCACCCCTACATATCATGGAATCATAGAATAGTAGGGTTGGAAGGGGCCTACAAGACCATGGAGTCCAACCACCCACTCAATGCAGGAATCCAAGTCAGAGCATCCCCGACAGATGGCTGTCCAGCCTTGTCTTGAACGCCTCCAGTGTGGGAGAGCCCATGACCTCCCTAGGTAATTGGTTCCATTGTCATATTGCTCTAACAGTCAGGATGTTTTTCCTGATGTTCAGCCGGAATCTGGCTTCCTGTAACTTGAGCCTATTTATTTATTTATTTATTTTATTAATCGCCCATCTGGCCAGTCACCCAGCCTCTCTTGGTGATGTACAACTATAAAACAGTTTACACAATAAAATTCAACATTAAAAACATCACATTTCTAAAATTACCCTAGCCCAGCCCAAATGCCTGCCTGAACAACCATATTTTTAATGCATGGTGGAAGCTCATTAAAGAGGGGGCATGGTGGAGTTCCCCAGGGAGGGAGTTCCACAGAGTGGGGGCCACCACAGAGAAGGCCCTCTCCTTCGTCCTTACCAGCCTAGCTGTCCTGGCTGATGGGACAGAGAGAAGGCCATCCGAGGCTGATCTTGTTGAGTGGCCTGTCTGGTGTTGCTGGAGGCACTCCTTGAGATAGGCTGGGCCGGAACCATATAGGGTTTTAAAGGTCAAAACCAACACCTTGAATTTGGCCCGGAAAACAATGGGTAGCCAGTGCAGCTCCTTCAGCACTGGAGTGATGTGATCTCGCCGGCAGCTGTCTTTAATCAGGCGAGCCGCCGCGTTCTGTACCAGCTGCAGTTTCCGAACCGTCTTCAAGGGTAACCCCACGCAGAGCACATTACAGTAGTCTAAATGAGAGGAGACCAGGGCATGTGCTACTGATGGGAGCAGATGATCGGGAAGGAAGGGGCACAGCCGCCATATCAGATGGAGTTGGTACAGTGCTGTCCGCCTCACAGCTGACACTTGAGCCTCCATGGACAGCTGGGAGTCTAAGATGACCCCCAAGCAGCACACCTGGTCTTTCAAGGGTAGCCGTACCCCATTCAACACCAGGTCAACATCCCCCAACCTCCTCTTGTCTCCCACCAAAGTACCTCGGTTTTGTCAGGGTTGTCATTCTGTGTCCTGCATTCTGGGATGATCGATGGCCTTCCAGGATCTGGAATGCGAAGGGAATGTACAGATACAATGGACATTCCCATAGTTTTCAATGGAAGGTCAAACCCACTGCATATTTAGGAAATTTGAGCTTTCATGCACATGAAGAAACTCTGATGTGGGATTTATAACCTCTATAAATCAAAAGTCAAGGTATCTGCACTTCAGTAGGCATTCAAGTCAAGGTAAAACAAAGCAAAGATTATATACATTGCCACTGAAAATATACATTAAAATGTCATTTAAGGAAACTGTTTTGCAATTAAAGTACACATTTTAAGGAAAAGCAAACCCTTGGGGAAGAGCTGTAGCTTAGTGGGTGAGCACTTGCTTTGCACACAGAAGGTTCCCAGTTCAATCTCTGATATCTCCAGGTAGGGCTAGGGAAAAAAGACTCCTCTCTCAAATTCTGAAATGTCAGTGCCAGTCAGTGGAGGGACTGGACTACATAGGCCAATGGCACAGCTTCCTATGTTCTTGTTTCTATGTTATGAAAGTGAGAAAGAGTCAATAAAATGCACTAAAGTAGTTGAGGTCCACAACAGCATTAGAGAGTAAAATTGTACATAATATATAAACATACTATGGTGGTCTGCTCTATGTAATTTTCAATGCATTCACAGACCTCTAATTCAACACAAAAAAGAAAAATATAGCTTTTAATTAGCCAAACAAAATGTTTAAGTTCTTGCTTTGTTTGAGAACAGCTTTTTCCCAGCACTCACCAACAAAGACACACACATGAAGAGTACATAGTGACACACCCTTCTCAGGAACAAGAAACATCTTAATCCCAATAGTAATGTATCCAATAAATTAAGAAAAAGTGTTGTTGATCATCCAAAACAGGCAGGAGAAAATGTGATCACGTAAACTGCTTCATGACAAATGGTAATCATTTTGGTAATCATTTGTTCAAAGTTAACTAGCACAGCAATGATTGCAAAGGAGGTGCTAAGCTGCCACCTATCCGGACCACATGAAATCCTGGCAACAACCAATGTAGCAGCCCCATCCAGCAATAAGACAATGAAACTGACCACATAATACATCTTCTAGTGAAGCTTAAAGCAGCAGTAAAATCATCATAGAGCTGAAGATCTCCCTACTACTGAATATATTTGCATACCCTGGCTTTCTAGGATTTCAAACAGAGGCCTTTGCCAGCCTTCCTGGAGATACTAGCGATTGAACCTGGGACTTTTTGCGTGCAAAGGTTGTGATCTACCATTGAGCTATGGCCCTTCCTTCCCCTTTCTAGATCTGATGGTGGTTTGCAAGTTTTACAGCTTTCTGAGTAAATTCAGATGTTATGTGAAATGCATTTAGGCCACCTTAAAGATACCTATATTAGTGCAGACCTCCACACTTGATACATTAAAGCAAGTCTGCAATCATCAGGCAGCCTAGCAGAATCTACTTGCCTTGCAAAGTATGTGGCTGTAGCTATGCCAACTCATACTATACTATGTACCGTGGCAGCAGCACATATTATCTCTCAAAATTATTTGGCAAAGGCAACGTTCTGCAATGCAGGCTGAAAACGCTCTAAGAATTCATTGACAATTATGAATTCCAAACTAAGCATGAGAAGTAATAAAATATACAATTGCATGGATAACCATTGCACTTAGATAGCTACTAAGGCCACTCATTTTGTCTATAGAAGGGTTTCAATCAATAGCTCAACCTAGACCTTTCCTACTAGAAAGGCCTCAAAAGGTCAAGTCCAACTCTCTTGTGTTCAAAACAGCAAAGTGTATCACACCAAGGTGCCCGCTGAGAAAACAGCTTCACATAACTCAAGCAATTTGGTCTAGCTAACAATCTAGCCATTAAAAATACCAGCTCGCTTAGGATGAAATTGTAAGTACACTCACTTAGAAGTAAGCATTATTGAAATCTGTTCAGCTTTTTTCCAAATAAAGAGGCTCAGGATTGGAATTTTGTAAGGGATGACACCTAACAACTTTGCATCAATAGGATCAGCTCTTCTAAATTAAATATTCTAGAGACAAAAAGTATTTTTTAATAAACCACTAAAACATATAACTGGACAAACTGTTTTTACTGTTTGATAAGCTGGATCTGTAGAACCACAAATCGTTCAAGAAATACTGTTGATTTTTTGTAATGCTGAAAGAGTTCAACACGTTACTGTAAAACAGAACAAAATACTCAGTGATTTCATTTCAATACAGAACCTGACAACTGATATTTAAGAACATTAAAGAAAATATATATGCTCAAAGATCTTTAACAACCATATTAAAGTGAAAATGCTCTACCTACACACTTCATACTGTGATTTCACTCTGACAGCACTTAATTCTGAGAGAGAGAAGCCAAAACAGTCACATGGTCCATTCAAGGTCATGATGTTTTAATTAACTGTCTGCAGTGAAAGAATTTACAAAGAGATCACTGATAAATTTATGCAGAAATTATGATGACTTCATTAACCTTGATCCAACAAGTCTTATAACGCAAAGAGAACAAAATTACAAAAACAGACACTATTTATTGATCATCCTTCTTTGTTACACACATTATTTGTGGTTCAAATAAGGAGGAGTACAGAAGTTAAATTGGATTATACTTTTTTAAAGGTTCAGTTGACCACATATAAACTAAGCAAGGCTTCCTTTATAAGAAAGCAAGCTGTCCCTTTGGAGGAATTACCAGTGAACAAAGCCAGTATATAAAACCAGTAACTGAAAAATATATTCCTAATCTAAGGACATTTTCACTGAATGTCTTGTTAATGTAGTTTATATAGAATCTAGTGCCCAGTTTCATAGTCTCATGTGATCTGCAAGTGATCTATACAACCCCCATGCAATATCATTGACCCACATATTTTTGTGTTACAGGTAGTAACGCATTGCTAGCCTAAAACCAACTCCAAAACAGATAAAGTTTAACAACTAGAGAGAGGATGAAGTAGGATGAACTACACAGAAACTACACCTGCCTTTTCTTTAAGGAAGCTGGGCCATGTAACTTACTCCCTTTGAAGGAGGTGCCAGCTGAAGAAAGAACTGATTACTGTGAGGAATATATGATCTAATCTAATTCATATGCCACAACATAGGCACAAGATTTCCAATATAGTCAGAGGCAGTTCTAACAATGCACAAAAATACAAGTTATTTTAAATTATAATTTCATTTTTTAATGTACAGGCAAAAAGCAACAGCAGTATAACAACAGCCTGCTGATAACATTATCTGCCATTGACATTCATTCAGAGGTATTTTAGGAGCTAAAAACTAAGGAAAGGCTTGCATTTATACTGCATAGACACACAAACACACTCACCCATGCGTAAATCTCACTGAAGTCAGTAACAATGTGCAGGACAGCAGCAATACATGATTGATCCCAGTTCCCATGCATTTTGCTTTACAATAAACCTTTTCCTACATTTTCTCCTTTAATTGTCATGCGAACTATCCATGATCCCACACCACCACCACCACCACCACCACTTTTTCTTATTCTTCTTCACCACCACCACCACCACCAACCTGACCTACTATTTTTAGGATTGTAATGCATGTCCAGTTTGCTGTGCAAAAATCAGGAATAATAGTTTTAAAGGTTTGACCTCACTATATAAGACACAGCTGTATAATTTCAAATGCCTGATTCAAACTTTAGATCATATCCGAGGCATGCAAAAACACAGAAATCATTGAAAGTAATTAGTCAGAGAGAATGTCTAAGCTTTTCAATCCTAAAGGAAAGGAAATCAACCCTGACTGCTCATTGGAAGGACAGAGACTGAAGCTGAAGCTCAAATATTTTGGCCACCTAATGCGAAGAGAAAACTCTCTGGAAAAGATCCTGATGCTGGGAAAGACTGAAGGCAAAAGGAGAAGGGGACGGCAGAGGATGAGATGGCTAGATAGCATCACCGATGCAATGAATATGAACTTGAGCACACTCCGGGAGAGAGTGGAGGACAGGAAGGCCTGGCGTGCTATGGTCCATGGGGTCACGAAGAGTCGGACACGACTGAACGACTGAACAACAATGTCTAAGCTTGGCCATTGCAAGTTGAATGTCAGGGTTACATGAGAAAAGCTATCCATTATCTTTCTCCATTAATATGATTGTTTCTTTATGACTCAACTTTGTATAAGTTAATAGTATATACACAGCATGGAATATGAATTATTGCAGCTTAGCATTATTTATCATGCAATGAATTTCTGAGAACATGTCCACAGTACAAACTCAAACCAGTTTAACTACCACAGATTTCCCTGTAGAACCTTGGAAATTGTTATTTAACAGTGCAATTCTATGCATGTCTACTTCTCCAGGCCTATTAAACTTAGTGGGGCTTACCCCCAGGTAAATGGATTGCAGCCTAGGAGCCCTAGGGATCTCTTAAGTTAATTCATAGCAACCACACAAAACTACAATCACCAGGGCTCCACAGATGAAGCCATTACTTTGTATAAATTGTATGTTCGTAGTGCAGTTCATGCTTGTAGTTTAGAGAAGCACCCAAGGTCTTCCTCATTCTGCGATTGTCAGTCTGTAGATGAACACAGCATATATTTAGTCCAATACAGATACCTTTTTGTTAAGTTTCTATTTTTTCTTTGTTTAGGGTTGTAAGACCTGAGGCCAGTTTTCCAATCGTATGTTTGACAGACATTGATTTTCTGTAATTAACAGCCTTCTACCTATTCCTACAGGATGGCTGCTTTGCTGTCTGTGTTTCCTAGACTACTTTAGGTCTATTTGGGAATGGGAAGGACAACACTACTGACCTTATCTACTAACATTCCTTTCTCTGAAATCAACATAGCTAAAGATTTATTAAGGTAAGTTTAGCTTCTGTGATAAAGTACACTAGTTTCACAAGCGAAGCATAACATAGCTCCAACCATAACCTCGGCGTCATCCCTCCAACAAGGAACATTAGCTAGTTTTTTTACTGAAGCTTGCAGATCTTGGGCTCCTTAAATGCTCTTTGATGAGCAGGAAAACCTTTTATTGCAAGCCTTCTGTTGAAATCTTTCATTGCAGTCTCTACGTTCTTTGAAGGTAGAGTCACAGAGATAATACCAAATCAACACTAAAAGGAAAGAAGAAAAAGGGGCGACGCATGTTTAATCCTGTTCCCCTACTGCCACAATTTCCCCTTATGTTTAAACGCGACTTTCTGCCCCCCCCCTTTTTTTTTTTAAGGCCAGTGACACTATTTTAGTATGTCACAAGCCTTGTTTTCAGCCGGGGTGGGGGGAAGAAAACCTCGGGCGATTTTTGCAGAGGTGAGAAGCTCAAAGCGGCCAAGGGCACAGCAAAGTAGCAGCGAGCCAGCGCCTTCGGGGGAACACGCCCCGCGCGCTATGTAGGTCCAGGGGAAAACCCAGCTCCCACACTAAGCCCCGCCCCGGCCCTCGCCCCGCCCTCCTATTGGCTGAAGATCCACGCTCAGAATGATAACTGGCATCCCGAGCGATTGGAGCGCTCTCCGCTGCGCGCTGCGGCTTCTCAGCGCAGCCTGGTCCCCACCGTGGCCGCTCCCGCCACCCTGGAGGGTTAGTCACTGCTGATGCTTTCCAGGGAAGACTCTTTATTTAAGAGCTGTCATAATATTTATCCACACTTCACCCCCTCCTTCCTCTTTCTGCATGGCATGCGTTCGAGCCACTGCTCGCCTTGCAAAAATAATAAGAACCATTCCCTGGAATAGTTTCCTTTCACCCAGATCCAGGATTTACATGGCGGGCGGGCGGAGGGAGAGATAGGTGCCGGGGCTTACGCCTGCCTGGAAGCCACGCCATCTGTCCTCGAAGCCGTGCAAGTCTGAGCCTATGCGTGCGTGTTTTATCGAAAGCAAGTCCTATAGAGTTCAATGGCTCTCAGGGAAGCGCGCAGGGTTGCAGCCTTCCACTGCTCTCCTACAAATGCTTACTCGAAAGCCACGGATGACATCCGGACACCCATGAGAGGACAACGGAGCTTATTTTCACACGTGCATTGCAGGTTTATAGCCCGAGGAAAGGCTGCGCTGGATGACAGGAATAAGGGGCATTCTACACTTGCTCAGAAGGACTTGGTTTTGACTCTGCCTTCACGCATCCCCGGGCTCAGCTCCGCGAGCGAGCGAGCGGGCGGGCGGGCGAGAAGGTGGACGCAGATCCAAGCCCGGCCCACACATCTCCCACCCCGCCGCCACTGCCCCGCCTGCCACCTCCCCTCAGTGTGCGCGCTTGTCCCAGCAGGGCCCCGCCGAACTTTCTCTGTTTCGGCGCAGCTCGCCCGCCGCTCCAAGCGCCGCCGCGACACTGACGCACATTTAATTCCCCCTCTGACCTCTGTATCTGCACGCGCACAGAGGTGCCTCGCCGTCTTCCCGGCCGCGGGCGGGGAGGGGATGGGGAAGAAACCAAACTGCCCCGAAGCGGGAAAGTTGCTCTCCCGAGACGCAGCCTCGCCGCGCGCCCCGACGCCCCGGGGGGGCTGGGGGCGCCCCAGCCCGCCCGCCCGCCCCCCGCTTCGCTTGCCCTTACCTTGCTTGACACACTTGAGCCGGATGGGGTCCTTGCAGTGCTTGATCACAGCCAGCACATCCCTGATGGTGAGCCCGGCCACGGGGGTCTCGTTCACCTCCAAGAGCAGCTCTTCGGGCACCAACTTGCCGCCGCTTTCATAGACCACCTTGCCGGGCTGGACCTCCCCCAGGTACGGGAACTGCCCGTTCTCGGCTCCCCCGCTGAGCTCGAAGCCCAGCTGGCCCTCCTGGTTCCTCACGACGGCGCACTCATGGACTCGGCTCGTCCAGTGGCTTTTCTTCCTCAAGCCCTTGGACATTGCCGTGGGGGGGAGGGATGGGCGCGCTCGCTCGCTCGCTCGCGTCGTGCCTCGGGGCGTCCTTGGAGTTTCCTTTAGCTTGGGGTGGGGAAAGGGGGAGGGGGGCAGGCTCGGCGGGGCGGGCGGGGGCTGCCGCCGCTGCTCTCCCCTGGCGTCTGAATAGGTGGCGAGGAGGGAGGATGAAAGGGGTGAGGAACGGGGGAAGGAAGGCAGGCAGGCAGGAAGGGCGGGCGGGCGGCGGGCTGTTTCCCCCTATTGCTCTAGCTGCGTGTGCGGTATGAGCCGCTAGCCATGGCAGCAGCAGCCGCCGCCAGGATGCTGTGCGTGTGGGTGTGTGTGTGTGAGGGAGAGGGAGAGTCAGTATACTAGTTGTACAGTAACTGGAGGGAGAGGAGGGAGGGAGGGCGGTGTATGCTGGAGTGGGAGGCGGGAGCGAGGTGGGGAAATGTCTGTCTGGCTCGCACACTCGCTCTCCTCCGAGCCTGACCCGGTAGTGAAGACCGAGAGAGAGGCTGGCTTGCCTGGCAAAACAGCAGCCGCCGCAGCAGGGGAGAGAGAAGGCGGAGAGCCACCGGCGGTGGGTGGGGAGGAAGGAGAAGGAGCCGCCGCCGCCGCCGCCGCGGCAGGCACCGAGAGCGCGCCCTCGGGGGCCCGGCGCGCCCTTGAGAGAGGGGGCCGCCCCCCCACGCGCCCACCTCCCGCCCGCGCGCGCGAAGCCGCGTCCCTCGAGGGGCTCCCCGCGCGCGGCCCCGCCGGGTCCGCAAAGGCGCTCGCGCCGCCGAGGGACCAGCGGCGGCGGCGCGGCGGCGGACGAGCGAGGCGAAAGGGGAGCGCCGGCAGGGGGCGCGGTGCGGCGGTGGGGCCAGGGAATGGTAGGCCCTGGGCGGAAGGGTCTTCGGGGGCGCCTTGGACGGCCCTGGGTCTTTGGGTCTCCGTTGGCGTCCGCAAGCAAGGATGGGGTTGGTCTCTAGAACGGAACCATCTTTCCCAGAGAATCAACCACATCGGGTGAAATCCAACAGAAATCCTCTTGGCAGTACGTGCATTGAAACAAATGGGGCTTCAGGTAGTCATGACTAACGAACTCAAGTCCCATTCATTCCAACGGGTCTGCTCTAAGTAGGACTTCTTGGATTTCACCCAGTATTTATAAGCCCTGGCATTTGGTCCAGGCGGCACCAGGCTGCAGAGACTTTCCACTTGTGGTATTTGTCAGGACCTGCAACCTCAGTGACGGACTGGTCCATACAGATTTGCCACACAGATTTTCTTGTGCCCATGATGCTATTGGCCATTATAAGCATATACACCGTATGTGCTGCCCGCAATCCGTACAGATCAAGGAGGTTTTCTTTCTTTTTTTTAAATCCTGGGGATAATGAGCAATATACTTTAAGATAGAGTTCTGAAGCACGCAACAGAACTGCTTCGATATTCCTGTTATTTTAGAGCAACAACACTGTTAGGCAACCCAGATTTTTTTTTTTTTAATGCTCTGAAGCATGTGCAGTTTTTCTATTTTAAACATTACAGGACCATCGTGAGGACAGGAATAAAATTGACCCCACTGGCCAACCCTAGCTGTGCCCCTGCAGAGGCAGAGAGAGAAAGCATCATCAGCTGGGTTCCAGGGGCAGAGGAGGAGAAGATTTCACAGGCAGGTTCAAAGGCCCACTCTTTAAAATAAATAAAAATAAATGAGACTTCTAGGCCAAAATCAACTCTGCATTTGAAAGTGTGTTAATCTCATGGGACTCCCCCGCTCCTTGTTTGAATGCCACTGTCTGCAATGCTCCAGCAAGTGGAGAACAATTCTCCGCAGCACACACTTAGCTACCAAAGAGGCTGGCCCATAGTACCCTACTACTAGACTTAGTAGTAGGCTTAGCAGGGCTGGCTGGGGAATTCTGGGAGTTGTAGGATTTTTTTCTGTCCAAACTAGGGATGGTGGAGAATTCTGCCACGGATCTCGGTGAGGCCGAATGCCAGTGCATTCAGCTCCCGAAACCCGTGGCAGAATGAAGCCCCCGCCCCCCCACCATCCGCCCGAAATGGAGCACTCATCTGCTGCTGTTCACGCTGCTCTGCGAATGGCGGCCGCATCTGCGGCCGCCATTCGCTTCACCATTTTAGCCGTGATAGGCTACATAAATACATAGCCTATCACTGCTAACGCAGGGACGCCATTTGAATCCCTGCAGAGGCTAAAAATAGGAACGCAAATGGCGGTGGCTACAGCAGCTGCCATTTGCGTTCCCTTTTTTTTTTTTGCCGTGATAGGCTGCGTAAATATTTACGTAGCCTATCATGGCAAAAAAAAGGGGACGCAAACGGCGGTGGCTACGGTGGCCGCCATTTGCGTCCCTGCGCAGCCCAGCAGTGGCCGGATGTTGCTGCGGGCTGCCCCGGCCAGTGGCTCTGCGGAGTTTCCGCAGAGCCAGCCGTTGAGGATTTCGGGGGGGGGGGGGACGGAGCGCCTCGTCCCCCACCACGGATGTACAAAACAAAACAGGTAAATCGTTTCGTATATCCCTAGTCCAAACACACACAGGACTGTGTCCTCAGATGCAATCCCATATGGCATATATTACCTGCCAGGACAACACGCACACACAAAACTCCACAGGACAAAACAATAATTGGCTGCAGCAGAGGAAGAAGCAGGGCCAGTCCATCAGCTCTGCTAGTGTGAAATATGGATTTCAAATATAAAATCACACTGTGTCACTAGGAGACCAGCCCCACTTGACTTTTCCTCTCCCTGAGCTGTTTCCGTTCCAGCTTGTTGCTGTAAGAACTTTGTAACTCTGAAGAACTGGTGCCTGAGCTTGCCTGCTTTCCTCTTCTCCCCTCCCTCCAGTGGTGTAGTGGTAAATTTGGAAATGCTCGTTGTGACAGTCTCCAAGGGCAGTCCAAAAATTTCAGGCAGCTGTGTCGATCCACATCAACAAACCAGTTCTAGGAGTTTTCATCTCCACCCAGGAGCACGTCTTTGGTAAAGCGAATAGGTCTTAATTGCCTACTCCAGACCAAGTCATCATCCCAAAGACTTTGCATTCCAACATGGTGCAATATGTAATCACTTGGAAAATTCATTCCCCCCACAGCTACAGCGAGGATCGCAGCTAAGCTCAGAGGGAACACACAGAATTCTGAGCAGGGTGGCAGATAACATCAAGAGTCCCTGCTAATGAAAAAGTGCCGGGGCTGCTTCCTTGTGAGCCCTGCCTCCACTAGACCACTGCTCCCCTCCCCTCCCCTTTTTCCTTTTGTGTGGTGTCTTTTAGGTTGGAAGTGTGAGAGCCAGGACAGCAGTGTTTATTATTGATCTTATGAGAGCCTTTTCATCTGAACAGCAGGGTAAAAATGCTTTGAATAAATAAGTAAATGCTATTTATTATTATATCCCACCTTTCCTCTAAGGATCTCAAGGTGACATTCTTCCCTCATTTTATCCTCACAACAGTCCTGTGAGGTAGGATGAGAGAAAGAAATGGTATGACTAGCCAGGGAGCTTTACGCCTCACAAAAAGTCCCAGTGAGCTGGGATTTGAACCTGGACCGAGGGGCACACGCCACATGGCTTTCTCTTGTCAATTCAGCCTCTAGTCCTGACAGGGCTTTTTGGCCTGGATCCTGACCACATGTAAAGAACCAATGATAGCCTTTCTGAGGTGTTATTGAACTGGTAGAATGAATGCATATGAGAGAAAAGCGTTGTGAAATCAGCCTTCATCCTGACCTATGCATGTTTATTAGAAGGCCTGAGTGCATGCGCTGTGTCCCTCCCTCACATGAGGAATAAGATCTGAAAAGTTTGGTTGGATACACACACACAGCCCAGGCAGCCAACTTGAATGTGCCTAGGTAGAGCCTTCCGCCAAGATCCCCCTCTCCTCTCTGCGAGGATTCATTGTACCTAATTATTTTATCTGAACAGGGCTAATTCATTTCTTCTTTTTAAAAAGAGAGTAAAATATTACTGTGTTCCAGTGCTGGTCAACACCCATGGCCTTTTCAACAGCAATATTATAAGTGCTTGGGGACTGGAGACATGGATATAGGAGAAGGGCCGAGTCTGTTTTCAGCTACACGATTAGTGTAGGCATGGAAGAAATGGATGTGTTAGTTTGCCTCCTTTATTGCATATATTTCCTTTAAGGAGGCAGTGTATGAGTGTGAGTGTGTCTGTGTGTGGGAGTGGCTTCAGGAAAGCAAAGTCAGTGCCAGCAATGAGACTGGTCGCTTCTGCTGTTGCTGCCACCCTTTTCCTTTGATGGGCCTTTCTTCTCACCCTACCCCTTCCCCTCAACAGCTTTGCAAACTAGAATTGTTGCAGTCAGATCCTTTGTTAGGGAGGCGAAACTGTAGTGGCACAGTTTGTGAACTTTTAAAGTATGATGCCTGTTAATGGTGACCAAAGAGACACTTCCATGTAGTAAGGAGGGGTTATAATATAAAGAGAGAGAGAGGGAGAAGAAGCCATTCCCAAATGTATTCAACTCTATGGGGGGGAAGTGCTAAGTAAAAGACTAAAATGTGTTTCAGATAGGACACTTCTGTTCACAGGTGGCACAGAAAAATACAGGATGTTGGAAAAGCAATTGTAAATCCACTTTCTTGCATGGCCATTGATCAATTTAAAAACCTGATAGATGCACATTTAAAATGGCATTTCTGTCTTTCACACTTGTACACTAACCACAGGAGAGAGGTTCAAAAGCACTAAGAAATGCATGTATGAAACTGGGCCAAGATGAAACTACAAAACACACATGTGAACAGTGCATGTAAACAGCATTTGTTGTGATATGGTTACTGTTTTTTTAACCTCATAACCACAAATACATGTGTTCCTGAAGCATAAGAACATTGGTGGGAGACATGAGGCGGGGCTTGGCAAGAAATCTCCCTCTGCCAGCCCTCAATGGTGCCCCTGCCTGAGTTGTTTTTAACCTAGCTCTTTCTCTCCCATCACATTTCCTTCCAATGCACACCCCCCCTTACATGGCCTATCACGTTTTAAAATCTAAGACAGGAAATCCATGTTTCCCTTAACTCCAATCATTAATATATATATATATATATATATGAATAAACAAAAGAACAAATAGACATTGCTTTAACTGGTACCCCAAAATCTGGCTTTTGAGATATGCTGCATAATTTATAAGTCTCCTCTTGCTCTCTTCCCTCCATAATAAACTGTTGCAAAATAGCTATCAATATCAGAGGAAAATCTTGTTGCTCTCTTTATAAGATAACTGCAGCAATCTGGGAAAGTAACTTTAGTTGCAATTTCTCAAAACTGTGAAGCAGGTTTGGGCAGGCTCCAGGAGATGAAATCCATTCCTTGCTCCCCCTTACCAGAGGGATTAAGAATCATGTCTGTTCATAGCTACACAAACTCTTCTGTGTAGTGAAGTTCCATGATGGTTTCTGTTTCTTGGTAAGATTAGAGTGAGAGAATGTTGCATGAGTGGGACAAAACCTTGGGAACTTGTTTTATAGCAAAATCATCAAAATGTCCATCCTTAGGGTGTGGGTAGAAGGAAGACTCCCCTTGCAAATCCTGTCAGTGAGATGTGGACCACCCAGTATCAGGGGTGGAGTTGCCTTCACCCACAATAGTGTCACCAGTAAATTATTTTTGCAGTGAAGTCCAGTGATTTTTTTCTGCCTGAAAAGGGTAATAACCATTCATTATATGTGCCAAACTAAAAGACTACACTGGGGGCCACTGTTAGTGTGGGGGCTAAACTTGCTCCCTGCCCCCGGTTACTCCAGGCACTAAAAATAAAACCTGTTTGTCTGCACACTCCCATCTTTTCATTTGTTTCTTGGTCACACTACAGAATGACAAAGTATTGGGAGAAAAGAATAATACATTGGAAAGATTATATGCACACGTGCAAAAGTTTTCACTTCAGACAGCTGTGAAAAGACAGAAAGCACGAGACATTAGCTCTTCTTGTTCGTTCTATATCAGTATCAAATCCAAACTTGTCAGAGAGGGAGAAACTCCCCAGGATGTTTTGTGTCGCAATGTAGTTTGGAGAGATTGCTGAAGTGAAGCCGCATTTGCCAAATCCCTTTCTGGGACACAGTTATTGAAAGTGACTGATTCGTGGCTGGTATGGAATATAATATACACCTTTCTTAAGGTGGAACTAAAATGGACAGCGGCAGACCTGTGTGCTCATATGTGAGTTGTTGCTGAACAGCTGTAAAGTGGAGGGTAGCTTCAAGCAGAGAAATGGCAAATGGGTAGGAGAGTGCAGAGCTTTCTGTTCTTGAATTTTGCTCCACTGGCTCATCATCCTCAGCCAGCCAGAGGTATTGTACTGCCTTTAAGACCTCCAACCTTTTCTGCCATTATTCCTGGAACTCAGAATACCTATCTGATGCCTGTCATTGCCATCTTTCTCTTTGTGTCTCTCTCAACTCACATCAACCATGAAGTCTATGTGCACTGTACAATGATAATGCTAATTGTGAAGGATGGTTGGTTTCACCCCAACAACCCTGCAAGATAGGACAGGCCTAACCTGGCCACAATTTTCCCCAAGATAACCCAGTAGCTCCCCCCCCCCAGGCCAGAAAGCAATGTATTTAGCACTGAAGTTATTCAGGTAGACCACACCAGCTGAAGGTTGGGTAGAAGTTTATTTAAAAAGGGAAAGGCAAAGAGGAAGGAATAGGGGAGAGGTGGTAGGTTGGACAGGAAATTACAAGCAAGACAAATAGATACAAAACTCTAAGCAAAACCAGAAACGCCAAACCTCAAGGTGCACACTCCCAAGAGCAAAACAATAAAGCTAGCTAGTCTATCCTATACATACCAAAGTATGGGCCTCCCAGGATAGCCATCAACCAGCAGCACACCCTAGTGTGAGAAGAGACACCCACTCCTTCCTTTGGTCTCCTTTTATTGTCTAGCCCTAGCAACTCCAGACAGATTTGGAGCACCCAATCCAAACCCAGTCCTAAGTCACCTCATCCCACCCTCCCAAGGAGGTTGCATCTTCCCACCAGGCACGGCTGTTATCACTTTCCCAATTAGGCAGACTCAACTTATGGCCTTGAGCTGGCAGGCTGAAAAAACAGTCAAAACCCATCAACCTCCAGGTGGCTGCTATATACGGGAATGCCCCCATGGCCCTCAAATTCTTACTCTGTTAACCCATTCTTGACACTAATTAATTTCATTCATTCATTAAACAGTTATTTCAACTTCTCCACAATACAAACAGCCCTCTGAGATTCCACCTCTAACTTAGCTTATGGAGAAAATTCTCTTGGGGGTTTGGGGGGGGGATACAATGTTTGTAGGTTTATGTACTGCATTAATAATTAGAAGAGGATGCCTTTCTTTTAATTCCCAGCACTTAAGTTTCCATATTACCTTAAAACAAGTTTTGTTCATTAGGATTATTTCCTAATATTTGAAGTTTCCAGTACCTGTTAAAACCCGACTGCTGCTCTGGCTATCATGCTCAATATCCTGTCTCTTAAATGGTACATAGTACTCCCACTTTAAAGACTCTGCTTTTTAAAGTGTTTCTATTTTAAAACCTATCAGTAACAATGTGAGACTACGTAGGATATTAATTTGTAACAGGTATGGTACTTTAGATAATTACAGTCCTTTGATTTCATTGTGTAAGGAGTGATGGATGTACAACTATAAAGCCGGGAGGGCTCATTAAGTAATAATCATTGCACAGAATGGAGGGTGTGTGTACATTCATCAGGGCCACCATTCAACACAGATGCAGACTCTCAGGATTCCCCTTATAACCTGGACCCCCTGAGCAACTTTTTAAGGATCTCTTGACTCCTTAAGAGTCCCACCTTTCTTCTTTTAAACTTCTCCTTCCAATAATGTGGGGTTTAAGCTGTAGACATGGGGTGATTGACACATCAGGCACTTTGGTTTAACCCCAACACTTTACTGGTAAATTTAAAGCAAGCAATCACAACTATAGGTATTTACACAATAGAGCTGAGTGATACAAAAGGCATTATGAGAAAATAAAAGTTGCAAAACGCAAGTTCATTTACCTTAGCTGTATTTAGACTTTTCCAGGCTGCTTCTTCCTGCTCCCTTTTCAGGCTCTGCTCTTCCTGACTCTGCTCGCACTGCCTCGCTCTCTTTTTATACCATCCTCCTTTAAAACCAAAATTACTGTTTCAAAACTGAAGAAATGACACTTAACTGGGGAAATGAAACTGAAACTTAACCAGGAAAATGAAACTACTCCTCTAAGAGATACCCCATCCCAACAAAAAAACTCCAGGCCTCTATGCCTGACTTTTTTTTCCTTTTGCCTTTGAAAGCCTCAAACTTTCCACACAGACATGCTTAAATACATAGTCCAGCTGGAGGCTCTGTGTATAGAATTCCTTGGACAGGGGAGGGGTGGTGAAAAACCCATATTGATATTTTAATTTCATGAATCTCTGTGGTAATGACTGTTGCATTCTAATACATTCATGTTGCTGCATTTCTAATGGTCATCATTTGATGCATTTTTTTATTGATGTATTTATTTAAAACATTTATATATCACCCTTCATCCTGTCTGGATTCTAGGGCAGTGTACAGCCAATTTAATATAACTCAAAGTAGTAAAATGAAATAGAATACTTGCCCACTCCTGCTCGAAGGGTTGGATCCAAACTTAGCCAAGCTTAGAGTAGAGCCATTGAAATCAATGGAACAAGTTAGTCATGAAATCCTATGACTACTCATGATCTCAACAGGTCTATTCTAAGCATGATTAAGTCTGAATTCAATCCTCAGGATGCTGTTTGGTATGACTAAATTTCAAATAAATTTCCATGTGTTTTTAATTATAAAAAGGTGCTTTCCCAATTTCTAGGGATTTTTGACATTCCCTCTTGATTTCTTGCAAGGCCTCGTGTGGCACAGAGTGGTAGGCGGCAGTATTGCAACCGAAACTCTCCCCACGACCTGAGTTCGATCCCAGCGGAAGCCGGCTCCCGGGTAGCCGGCTCAGGTGGACTCAGCCTTCCATCCTTCCAAGGTCAGTAAAATGAGCACCCAGCTTGCTGGGGGAAAGGTAGTCACGACTGGGGAAGGCAATGGCAAACCACCCCGCTACAGTCTGCCATGAAAACGCCAGCAAAAGCAGCGTCCCTCTAGGGGTCAGTAATGACCCAGTGCTTGCGCAGGAGGAACCTTTCCTTTCCTTCCCTTCCTTGATTTCTATGAAGTCATTCATACTTGACAACAAAGCAGGCAGTGCAATAACAATCCTTACTTGAGTCAGATCCTGGCAGGTCTGTGAAAGGGCTTTTATATCCTTGCTTGCTCACTGATGCTTCTGTAGACCTTTGAGACCTGTTTGCTGTGCACTGTGTGGATAAATTAGTTCCCATCTGGTCTGACTTGGATTCTGTACCATTTGATACAGAATCTCAGGTGGAAGCAGCTTTAATGCCCTCTTGTCAATTGGTTTCAATCAGTTCCAGATGATTTAAACTGAGGATGGGAACAGGTTGCCTAAGGAGCTCCATGCAGCCACCTGTGGTCTGGATGCTTGCCAGCTTATGAAATTATGTCAGAAGAGACTAATCTTGATGTAGAAGGTTAAATGCCTCTTTTGGAAAGAAGAGGAGCTGGCACCAATAAAGACGTCTGCAGTGACTTAGAATAATACTCTAATGATATTCCAGTGAGACTGGGGGTGGTCAAGATGATATCTCCCCCCAGACTCTGTTTTAAAACAGAGACTGCTAAAGAGGCCAAAACTGGTTGGACAAGCATAGCCGGACAGATCGTCTTTTTGTAGGAAGATCTGCACTGGTGGCTCTGGAATGGTTGGTCTTTGCACGACTAAGGCAATGCCCAAAGAGTTCTGGAAGGGGACTTACCTCAGCTGAAGAATCTGGTAATTCAAAATGAATGTAAGAACAAAAGAAAGCAGTGGAGGGAGCAATCCTATGGCCTCTAGGCAGCTGCTAGAGGACCATAGGATATCATGTTAACCGGGAACCAACCTCCCCCACTCTTCTGTGCTGCCTCGGAGGCAGCGTGGAACAGCCCCATCCTCCGTGCTCACAAGAGGAGCACAGAGCAACTGAAAAGGGACATTCCCAGAGGGCGTTCCAGGGCAGGGAGAGCGGAAATGCCTGTACGACACATCCAATGTGTCATAGAGCAGCCTCCGCCCTCCCGCAGCCACACAGCTGCAATCGGCTGACTAGCGGAAAATGCAGGGCAGGAGAAGTGCAGAGGGAACAATCCCCTCCATGCTTCTCCTGCCCTGCTTTGGATAGGCGGTCATCTCTTGAGTTCGGAGGCGGCCGCCTGTCTGGATAGGCCGTAACATAGTGGCAACTGGAGTCAGACAGAGACAGAGCTGAGTGTGGGCTGTGGGAGCATCTTCAAGGTGCAAAGCCCCAGCCAGAAATCTGGAGGGGGAGAGGGAGCAGTATCTGTTGGGATGTTAATATTGTGAATCTCCACCTATGCACAAACTGTGTTTTGTAAATATATGCAAATACTACAGAACACTAGAAACCTCCAGTGACCTCGTTCGAAGAAAACCAAACGTCGAGTAAAACGCTTGCATCCCTGGAGTTCTCACTGCTTGGAGAATTCAGGTGTGGGGGCATAGCAGTAAGAAGCTGCCTCATACTGAGTCAGACTATTGGCTTGCCTATCCCAGTATTGTTGACATTCAATGAGTGGCTCTCCAAGGTCTCCAGTGGAGGCCTTTCCGAGCCCTGCTACCAGAGATCCTTTAAGTCAGGGGTGCAGAACGTCAGGCCTGGGGGCCAAACCTGGCCCTCCAAGGTTCACCAGATGGCCACACCCTGTTGCTAGGCCACACCCCCTTTCCCCAGCCACCAGTTCCTTGGTGGTATCCTGGGTTTTCTGTAGTTTTTTTCCACATTCTAAAAGACTGAAATGCCTCTCCTAAGGCTCGTTTCTGGCAGTAAGAGCTTTAAGCTAAAATATGCTGGTATTTGGGTATTTTGATCCTGCCCCCTTTGCCACTGGCCCCACCCACCAACTGAAATGTGGCCCCAGAGAGTTTCTCTGAAATGGAATTCAGTCCTTGGACTAAAATAGGTTCAACACCCCTGCCTTAAGTGGATATGATAAAGTGGGAAATAAATATAACTATGGGGGTGGATTTTCAAACTATGATCCTGGAATACAGATTCCTCTAGTTCAGAAACCCACATCCTATGATGACCCAGGACTGAATTCAGACAGCTTTGGGTGCCATGCTTCTCTGCCAGTCTCCCTTCCCTCCAGTCTACTTCCTCATCTAAAGAGGTCAGCAAAGAGGTAAGCAAAGGAAGGGCTCACTTCAAACAAGAGAGGCCTCATGGGTCTTTCCATATCTGGCTTGGTTGCTCCTGTCATTTCCTACTGGAATTCTTGAAATCTGTAGTTTCCTGTGGCTCCCAATTCAATTCATTAAAACTACACCAAGGTGCCATTTAAGTGTAGCATTCTGTTCACTAGGACCTTTTCTACACAAGGCTGTTAATCAGCTGTATCTGCTTTCAGTTTCATCGCAGAACTGAGATCCAAGCACTACTCGAGGAGCGTTTCCTTTCCCGCTATTCTGCTACATAACCTCTAGGCAGGACTGTGGTATAGTGGAATAGTGCAAATACATAAATATGCTTTCTTTTGCTTTCACAATTAAATGCTGCATTTCCCTTGTGCTAAAAAGGCTTGCTGAAAGTGCTGGTTAGACACAGAAGCAAAACTGGAGGGTCACAACATCATCTGAAAGAACCCATAAACAAGCATGATCAGGGAATTATGAGTGCATGATAAAAATGCTTCATGTAGAAAAGCCCACAGTATCCAGCCAGCTACCTATGGGAAATCCACAAGTAGGACATGAGTGCAAGTTAAAACCATAAACCTTTTCTAGAGAAGGTACTTGAGAGTGTGGCAAACCAATTGCAGGCACTCTTGGAGACCTGTTTCAGTCTGGGTTTCGTTCTGGTTATGGGACTGAATCAGCCTTGGTCACCCTGATGGATAACCTTCATCGAGAGAGGGACAGGGGGAGTGCAACCCTGTTAACTCTGCTCAATCTCTCATCGGCTTTTGATACCATTGACCATGATATCCTCCTGGATCGACTCAGTGGGATGGGTATTGGAGGCACTGTGCTACAGTGGTTCCGGTCCTACCTACGGGGCTGATTCTGAAATCGTAACATTGGGTGACTATTCCTTGGCCCCTTGGCAATTGAGCTATGGGGTGCTGCAGGGTACCATCCTGCCCCAATGTTGCTTAACATCTATATGAAGCCACTGGGAGCGGTCATTAGGGGATTTGGAGCTAAATGCCATCAATATGCTGATGACACGCAGCTCTATCTCCTTGTGACATCTGAATAGCTCTATCTCCCTGTGACATCTGAATCAGGAGAGGCTGTGCAAGTCCTGAATCAGTGCCTAGACTCAGTGATGGGCTGGATGAGGGCCAATAAACTGAAGCTGAATCCTGACGAGACGGAAGCCCTGTGGGTGAGTGGTTCCCCGGTCCAGGAGATAGGCTCATTGCCTGTTCTGGATGGGTTTGCACTCCCTCTGAAAAATAAGGTCCGTAGTCTGGGGGTACTCCTAGATCCATCATTGTCGCTGGAGTAGGGATGTACGAAAGTCACTTACCTTGAACGAAATTTGATTCGCGGTGGGGGGGAGGCGCTCCGTCCCTCCCCCCGAAATTCTGGCGGGGGGGAGGCGCTCCATCCCTCCCCCCTGAAATTCTGGCCGGGGGGAGGTGCTCCATCCCTCCCCCCTGGAATTCTGGCCGGGGGGGAGGCGCTCCGTCCCTCCACCCCCGAATCCTGGCCGGCCAGGCCGCAAATGGCGGTGGCCGTAGCCACTTCTGTTTGCGTCCCTGCAGTCACCTGTGATAGGCTACGTAAATGTTTACGTAGCCTATCACGGCTGAGTAAACAAAAAACAAAAACACGCGCGTACGCAAATGGCAGCGCCCATGGGCGCCGCCTTTTGTGTTCCTTATTTTGGCACGTCTAGTCTACGTAAACATTTACGTAGACTACGGCGAAAATAAGGGGAACGCAAATAGCGTAGCGTCTACGCTATTTGCGTTCCCCTTATTTTCGCCGTAGTCTATGTAAATGTTTACGTAGACTAGACGTGCCAAAATAAGGAACGCAAATGGTGGTGCCCATGGGCGCCGCCATTTGCGTACGCGCGGGTTTTTTTTGTTTTTTTTTACTCAGCCGTGATAGGCTACGTAAACATTTACGTAGCCTATCATGGTATTTTTTAAAAAACTAGCCGTGATAGGCTACGTAAATCTTTATGTAGCCTATCATGTTTTTTTGGTTTTTGGTTTTTTTACTGGAAATGGTGGCGGTGGCAGCCGGTCGAAAGACCGGCCGCCGCAGCCGCCGCCGCCAAACTGCCGCCGAACCGCCGCCACCAGGAGGATTCGCCCAAGGTAAGTCCCGTCCCGGGGGGGGCGGGGGGGCAGACCGTTTCGCCACCAATTTCGGGGGGCCGAATGCACTGGCATTCGGCCTCCCCGAGATTCGTGGCGAAATTCTCTGACATCCCTACGCTGGAGGCCCAAGTGGTCACGGCAGCTCGGAGTGCCTTTTACCAGCTTCGGCTGGTTCTCCAGCTACGGCCTCTCCTGGACAGGGATAGCTTGACCACGGTGGTACAGGCATTAGTAACCTCAAGACTGGATTACTGCAATGCGCTCAATGTGGGGCTGCCCTTAAGGCTGGTCCAGAAGCTGGAGCTAGTGCAGAATGCAGCAGCCCAGCTGTTGTCGGGAGCTGCCCCTTTTCAGCGTGTAACTCCTTTGCTGAGGGAACTGCACTGGCTGCCTATTTGCTACCGGGCCAGGTTTAAGGTATTAGTACTAGTGTACAAAGCCCTAAACAACTTGGGACCAGGATACCAGAGAGAGCGCCTCCTTCCTTACCAACCTGCCCGGTCACTGAGGTCATCAGAGGGCATGTTCCTGGTGGTTTCGCATGGACCTATGGCCTGGTTGGAGTCCACCAGGAGAAGAGCCTTCAGTGTGGTGGCCCCCTTCCTGTGGAATTCCCTGCCTTTAGAGGTCAGGCAGGCGCCAACATTGTGTTCTTTCCGGCGCCTCCTGAAGACATTGTTCTTTCAAGAGGCCTTCCTTGCATGACCAGCCGTGGGTTGTTGAATTCCATTTCATTGGGATTTGTCTTTTTAAATGTTTTAACATTTTAAACTCTTTTAACCATTGTTTTATTTTATGATGTTCACCACTCTGAAATCTTCTGATGAGGAGCGGTATATAAGTATTGTAAATAAAATATAAATAAATAAATAAATAAATAAATGTGTCCAGTAGAATGTAATTTGAATGTCTGCAGCTCCATGTCATTTTGCATCTTAAAACTATAACCAAACGCAGAGTCCATGGCTCTTTCCTCTCCTCACCCATTTTTTGCTTTGTTAACCATCTTGCATGATGAAGAGTTCCAGAGAATATGAAAGTTCTCACAGAATTCTGTGACCTTTGAGTTGGCCTAATAAATTTATTACTATGACATGGATTTGGGACATTTTCTTTTGGGCTTTTTCCTGGAAAATGTTAACGCTTGTAGGGATACATTTTGTTTTGAATGCTGGCCTGCTTGGCCAGGCATTTCTTGTTAAGCAGATTACCAGCTAATGGCTGGGGAGGGCTGGTTCATTATTTCCTTAATGGGGGATAATAGTTAGAGGAAGGTTTCTTGATCATCTCTGGAATGCGAGAACCATTTGGGCAGTGGTGTAGTGGGTAATTTTAGACCTTGGATTTAATGGTCTGGGGGCGGGGGCTTTAGATGGCCATGTCTATTACTTCAGTTGTGATGCATACAGCTAACATTTCTCTTCCCCCACAAGCACCACTCCATGCTTTACAACTGTTTCTACATTCCTGTGATATCAGAACAAAACAGGAACAACTAAAAATCTGTTTGCAAATGCTGGTTTTTGAAAAATTAAAATTCTGAGCACATGCAGTTTTGCATTTTAAATTCACTTGATTCATTCATAGCACTGTCATGACTACGGGAATAAAATGCAGCTTGTTTCTGCTGCCCTGAGGCTGTCATCACCTGCCACTCTCTGAGTGGTCATTTGGAGGGAGGGGGTTTGTGGGGGCCCTAGACTTTAGCCCCAAGATCCAGTCCTAGCTGCATCACTGCATTTGGGACAGGTGACTCATCATCTTTCCCCACCTCCCCCTAAGATAGGGGGGGGACTTAAGGTCTGTTGTCTGAAAGAAAATCAGTTTGGGAACACACACATACACACAGAAAGAGAGAGAGAGAGAGAGAGAGTTGAGCTGTGAACTATAAGCTACAAGTGTGGGTTATATAGGTGCCAGGTACTTCTCTGTGGGTATCTGATGTGGGGATAGGGTTCAGCACTCTGGATAGCTCCTTTAGAGTTCTGGCATGTATTCACAGCCAGAGCCAGCAGCCTCCACTGGGGGCAGTGACTCCACTGCCTTATTGGGAGGGTATTTAATTTAATTAATCCTGCTTTTCCATTATTTGGCACTCAAGGTGGCTAAGAATAAAATGCAGATTAAAAAAACAAAAACTCTTAAATGAAAGGTAACATAAAAACAAATACATTAAAAACACAATTAAAAGCACCGCAATAAAAGAAAGAAACAGCACCCAATCACTTAGAACTCCCTTTGGCAATAAACCAGTTTATATGCCAAAAGCCTGCCTGAATATGAGGGTGCTTGCCACTCCTTAAGATCTACTTGTATTTTCGCAATTAGCTATTACAAACGTGGCCACAACTCTCCAGGGATCTGTCCTCCAAAAGAAAGCCAAACCCAGGGAGTGGAGTGACTCCCTGGAGCTTCTCACCATTTATGGAAGCGGTAAGTAACACTTTGAACCAGGCCTGATTCAAAGTGCTGGCATTAACATTCAAAGCCCTAAAGGTTATCTGAAGGATGGCTTCCTCCCATATGTACCTGCCCGGACCCTATGATCATCTTCAGTGGTCCTTCTCTGGGAGCCCCTGCCAAAGGAAGTGAGGCAGCTGGCTACCAGGAAGAAGGCCTTTTCTGCTGTGGCACCCTGGCTGTGGAATGAGCTCCTTAGAGAGGTTCATCTGGCGCCTACGTTGTACTCCTTTCAGCACCAGGTGAAGACCTTTTTGTTTCCCCAGCATTTTAGCACTCTAGTCTTTTAGCTCTGCTATTTTAAATCTGTATTTTAAATGTCTGCATTGCTGCTAGGTTTTATTCTGGTTGTACTTTTATATTATAGTTTTAAGCTTTCCTATTTAATATTGTTTTATGTTGTACTTTATGGTTTTCATTTTTGTGAACTGCCCAGAGAGCTTCGGCTATTGGGCAGTATAGAAATGTAAATACATACATACATACATACATACATGAAAACAGCTATTCCTTATACCCAAATTGTTTAGAGCAGGGGTAGGTGGCCTTGTGCCCTACAGATGGTTTGGATGATAACTGTTATCATCCCTGACCATGTCACATGCTGGCTGGGGCTGATGGGAGCTGTAGGACACCAGGAGGACACCAGGTTGCCTACTGGCTAGCCCTCCTTTAGCATTTTGAAGGTCAAAAACAGTATTTTAAACTGACGCTGGGAACTTGTATGAAGCTAACCGCAACTTAGGAAGCACCCAAAGGGATGTATTAGCGGAATTTTAAAACCCCACACATCTCCCCCCTACTTTGAACAGAAAACCCTCCCTCACCATGGCTTGTTGCTAACTGCTTTTGAAAGGCCTCTTAGTTTCCAAAGTGGTCTCTCATTTGGTGTGGGCAGGGTTTGCAGTTTGAGTGACACAAGTCTAAAGACCCCTTAGGGACACGGAACTAATTGTGCAGTTCTGTCAAAAGTTCTGGCCAAAGTGTTTTTGCTCTTAGAAGTTTAATAAACAGCTTTAAATAACTGGAAACATCAGTTAAAGTTCTTTTCCCCACACCCCCACTGATCACTTTTCAGTGTAGATAGTTCAGTGCTGAATGAACTGTCAGAGGTTAGTTTAACCTAATATCTATCAGGCAGATAAAGTTATACAAAATGCAAACATTCTGTTTTAATTGGTGCTGTGCCAAAAATTTCTCCCACACTTTTTTCAACCATTCTCATTCAATTTCATAGAAGAGAAATTGCTTCCGAAAATAAATTCAATGATGAAGAAATTTTGGAGAAATTCTCATGGGTTGGGCTTGGATTTCTTGGGCTTATCTTTCTTAGGAGGTGGCCGAGGAGTGAGCCATTTGTGAGCCGTTTCAAGAGGCCATTTGTGCACAGCTCTAGTTTTAATGATCTGCATGAAAAGTTATCAGTTTTCCACAAATGATGCTTTTGCTTCCATTACCATTAGAAATCCACTCATTATTGATCTTAGGCCTGAGGAATGATAGATTTCATACAATTGTTAAAATTATAAATAGTCAGCATTAATTAAATCAGATGTACATATCTGCCAAAGTCACCTTATTCTACTTGTACTAAGAGTAGCAGTAGTTTTCCCCAGCTTCCCTCCCTAACTTCTGGAGATTCCCCATCCCGTTCCCACCCCCTTCACAAATTAGAAGCATTTAACTGCCTAAAAGTATGGTTGTCACCATATAAAGCAAAACATGGTACAGATAAGAAGAAACAGAGGCGGTGGGGGTGGGGGTGGGGGAGAGTAACTGGTATCTAGGTCCAGACTTGCCCAGTTCTTATAGCTATGAATCTCATTCTTCCCTTTGGATGGAATCACAGCCACTAACAAAAAAGGGAGATATAGATTTGTTCCATTATATTACATATAGGGGTGTACGAAACCCTGCTTACCTGACTCCGCCGAGTTCCACAGGTGGGGGGAGGCGATCTGTTCCTCCCCCCAGAATCCTCGATGGGGGGGAGGCAATCCGTTCCTCCCCCCCAGAATCCTGC
Source organism: Heloderma suspectum (assembly GCF_057233095.1). Taxonomy (NCBI): domain Eukaryota; kingdom Metazoa; phylum Chordata; class Lepidosauria; order Squamata; family Helodermatidae; genus Heloderma; species Heloderma suspectum. The sequence goes on from NC_139464.1 coordinate 108,005,863, forward strand.
CTGGCCGGCTCCGCTCTACTCCGCGGCCAGGCCGCAGAGCCACCGGCCAGGCCAACCTGCAGTGGGGCCTCCAAGCGCTGCTGGGCTGGTGCAGACGCAAATGGCATCCTGCGTAGGGGATGCCATTTGCGTCCCTATGCAAGCCCGTGATAGGCTACGTAAATATTTACGTAGCTTATCACGGCTAAAGCAGGGACGCAAATGGCGTCCCCTGTGCCATTTGCTTTCCTGCTTTAGCTGTGATAGGCTATGTAAATATTTACGTAGCCTATCACAGCTAAAGCGGGAACGCAAATGGCATAGGGGATGCCTTTGTGTCCCTGCTTTAGCCATGATAGGCTACATAAATATATACGTAGCCTATCAGGGGCTTGCATAGGGACTCAAATGGCTGCTTCAATGGCTGCCATTTGTGGCTGCAGTAGCCCGGCCGCGGTTGGAGCCGCAGCTAGGTAGGCTCTGTTTCGCAGTGCTTTTGCAGGGTGGCGGGGTGGGGGTCTTCTCCATTCCGCCACAGATTCCAGGGGGCCGAATTCACTGGAATTCAGCCCCCCTGGGATCCGTGGTGGAATTCTCTAACATCCCTAACTACATATCATTGATTAAAGCCCTAGGCAGGAGTTCACCCACAACACAAGTAGGGCTAAAGTGGGGATAGATTGCTTGCAAGCATGCATGCCCTGCTCCCAAGTGACCCCACACCCCTGGCTATGCACAGATCTTTGCACATTTTGTAAGGCTGAATGGACTTACAAAACTCTCATGACCAGGAACCATCATAAGGCAAGGTTCTCGATTGCAGGAGCTTTCTAAGCACGTTCAGCTGAACCTGCTTACAAGGACTTTTTAAAGATGTTCTTGCTGAAAGCTGGATGGAGTTACCTTCAGTTCTCCAGTACTAACATCTTAATCCTCCCAATTTCTTGCTGTCTGAAATAGCCTGTCCAATGTGACATGCTGCTTCTTATATCTGGAACTTGCTTCCAGAACAATGTGTACCTTGATGGCGCTATGTAAATAATAATGATTATACCTCTTTGTACCACCTACTCACATATGATCATTCATCTAATCAGCATTTGATTATATCTTAATATCACTTACGCTTATCTTGACACTGGATTGTATGCTACCTAGGGGTGGACGAAAGTCGCTTACCTGTCGTCGAAGGATGTTCGCGGTGGGGGGGAGGCGCTTCGCTGCTCCCCCCGTGAAGTTCCGGCCGGGGGGGAGGCTTCCCGCCTCTCCCCGGCCGAAATTCAGGCCGGGGGGGAGGCTTCCCGCCTCTCCCCGGCCGAAATTCAGGCCGGGGAGGAGGCTTCCCGCCTCGCCTGGCCGCGAACGCGAAAGTTAAAAAAAAAAAAAAAAGCCCCCTGATAGGCTACGTGACGATTCACGTAGTCTATCATGGCTAGATTTGCAAAGTCAGCCGTGATAGGCTACGTCAATCGTCACGGAGCCTATCACGGGTGACTTTAAAAAAAAAAAAAGTGCGTACGCTAATGGCGGCCCCCATAGGGAGCTGCCATTCGCGTTCCTTATTTAGTCGCTGTAGTCTACGTAAATGTTTACGTAGACTACGGTGAAAATAAGGGCAATGCAAATAGCGTTGCCCTTATTTTCGCCGTAGTCTACGTAAAAATTTACGTAGACTACAGCGACCAAATAAGGAACGAGAATGGCGGCTCCCTATGGGGGCCGCCATTATCCGTACACGCTTTTTTTTTTTTAAAGTCACCCGTGATAGGCTACGTGACGATTGACGTAGCCTATCACGGCTGACTTTGCAAATCTAGCCGTGATAGACTACGTGAATCGTCACGTAGCCTATCAGGGGGCATTTTTTTTTTCTTTGATTGCAATGGCAGCGGCGGCAGCCGGTCGAAAGACTGGCTGCCGCTCCCGCCCCGCTCGAACACCCGACGAACTGCCAGCCGGACCCGCCACCGGGAGGGACATTCGGTGAAGGTAAGTCCCATCCCGGGGGGGGGGCGCGAGGGGCGGGGGGGTTCAGAGGATTTCTCCCCAAAACATGTTCGGGGGGCCGAACACGTTGGCGCTCGGCCCCCCGAAGTTTCGGGGAGAAATTCTCCGCCATCCCTAATACTACCACTTTTAATTATCTGCAGTAGTATAATGCTACAGAGGGTGGAACTCCATGTTGCCTTCACAAATGTGTGTTGGCATCTGTAGAGAAAAATCAGCAGATGAGAGGCAGGGGTATTCATGCTCAACTCCTCTTGCCCCTTCATTTTCTGAAGATTAAGGTGCAAACTAAGCATTCAGTTATAGTTTGGTATATAACTGAATTTCTTAACCAAGTTGTGGCCCACCAGATGTTTTGACCTACAACTCCCATCAGCCCCTGCTAACATAGCCAATGGTGAGGGATCATGGGAGCTGAAGGCCAAAATAGTTGGAGGACCATAAGTTGCCCACTCCTGGCTTAAACAGTTGGCACCAGCCAATACACATTTGTCCTAAATGTGGGGCTGAAATTGATTTTTTATCTTCACTAGACAAAGCTATTTTTCTGTGATGCCCTTCAGAGCACAGGATAAATCAGTGTTTTTCAAAGGTTATTAAATATTTTCCCACTTTTTAACATTACTTGATCTTCAACACAGAAGCCTCGCCATCGTTTATTATTTGCAATTATTTGGAAATGCAGTGAAATTATACTGGGTGCTCTGCAAAAGTAAAAATATGCAGTTCTCTGTCCGAAGGCCTACAATCTAAATCAAAACAAGGGCCTAGGCTTTGTTCAGGTGGTAAACCTGTGTCTGGGCTGTACTTACACCCACTTCCCTGTTCAGCTTCTTCATGTCACATCAAAACACCAGCACAGTTCAGCCCAGCCTATGGGTAACCCACAGGAGCAAACATAATGCTTTTGTGATCAGTCCTTGCTCACTCTGTAGCTCACTAGGCTCTTCTCAGCCCTGGCTGTCTCTGATCCCACCCCTCGTCCTAATATCAGAACTTTTTGAATACAAAGCTAGCAAACCTAGTTTTCTACACCTCCCCTGTACTGCTTCATGTATCTGCCCAGGCCCTTTATAAGTCATGTCTCCACAATGGCTTGTACCAACAGTCCACCTGCTTCACTTTATGTCTGTAGTATAGTCCTTTTATGATACCCCAGCATAGTATAGTTCCCAGCAGTCTCTGTAAGGGAGACAGGAAGTAAAAGGAGAGGAAATGAAGCGCTAGAAAGGGCTGGAAATTAGGGATGCTTCCTGACAGAGGACTTCCTGGCACTACTAATCTAAAGGCATTGTGCACCTATCCCATCTTTTCCTCCTCACGTATTTCTGGAAAAAAAGAAAGAAAGAAAGAAAGAAAGAAAGAAAGAAAGAAAGATGGGATAACATGGGAGGATTACAAATGGAAGATGTTGTGTGAACACCTCCTCCCCACAATAAAATTCCTGCTTGAGGGAGAGTAATCACAGAATAAAGGCTTGTCTAGTAATACCCTAAAGGTTAATAGTACTGCTCACTGCTGAAAGAGGTTTCTTGTTAGACTATCTTCACAACCGCAACCTGCCTGAGTCGAGCAGACTCACACAGCCGCCAAAGACTTGTGGCCCCCATACCTGTGACTCACACTTTGAGAAAGCCTGACACTTGACAGTTATTATTAAGCATGTCAAATTGTACTTTCTTTCAGTCCCCAACCCTTGCTGCTGCTGATGTTTCCTGCCCTTCAGTTTGTGAAACAATGGGATAAAGTAAATCTGCCAGCTTCCTTTGAAAAGACTGAATTGCAACAATGTATCTTGAACCTCTAATTTTACTCTGATACCACCACAGCAATGAATGTGATTTAAACGCCTACTGGCATGGTGTCTTCATTGACTGCTCTTGCAAACTCAGCTGATTGGTACCATTTATCCTGGTGTCAGATTGCACATTGTGTGATTTTTGCATCACATGCTCGGAAACCATGTGATATGCTCACTTTCAGTGCTGAAAAATAAATTAAGCAAGCAAGCATTCAAGAGGATTCAATTGGACTATTGTATAGGCTCAGTTTTGTCACAGAATGGTATTCTGTGAACACAGTCAAATAAGTTACTTTTTTCAAATGGTAGAATTGGCTCAACAAAAGCTCCCCCCCCACACACAGACATACTAATCTCTGTCAACAAAAAGTCCCCTGTAGCAGCACTATGCTGGTTGTTGTATCAGGAAACAATAGAATTGAAGGATCATGCAATCAATCTTGACTATTTCTCACATTAAAAAAAGAGTCCATGATCATACTTTTCTGCAAATCTGCATCCTGACCTGTTTTATGAGCCTATTTGTACCTAATAATCAACTCTCTTCACACAGTTCTATCAAACATTTGATTTGGGGAGGGGGGATTTGCTCTGATTTATTTTCTCAAACACCTCTTTTACATCATAATTTCCTGAAACCTCAACGTTTGGGGCTGGGACTGTATGTTCTCCGGGCTCCTTTCAAAACTGTCAGGGAACAGGATTGGGGTTCAAGCATTTGTGTGTGTGTATGTGAGAACACGCACACACTTGCACACACACTTTACGTTACCAGGTTACAGGACCTGTGTTGCAAGTCCATTATCATGAAAGCAAGTGTGACAATCAGTCAGGGATGTATGAAACGACTTACCTGTTTCGTTTCGTGACATCCGCAGTGGGGGGGAGGCACTCCGTCCCTCCCCCCGAAATCCTCGCCAGCTCCGCTCTGCGACAACTCCACGGAGCTGCTGGCCGGGGCTGCCCGCAACGACATCCAGCCACTGCTGCACTGCGCAGGGACGAAAATGGCCACTGCAGCCGCCGCCATTTGCGTCCCTTTTTCCCCCATGATAGGCTATGTAAATATTTATGTAAATATGGTGTCCCTGCATTAGCCGTGATAGGCTACGTAAGTATGTATGTAGCCTATTACGGGAAAAATCGTGATGCGAATGGCGGCTGCATTCCCAAAGCAGCGTGAACGGCACCAGGTAGGTGCTCCGTTTTGTGCGCCTTTCGCGGGAGGTGGGGCGGGGGGCTTTGTTCCACCATGGATTTCGGGCGGCCGAATGCACTGGCATTCGGCCTCACTGAGATCCGTGGCGGAATTCTCCGCCATCCCTACTATCAGTTTGGCATAGTGGTAAGGGGAAGAGTGGGGAAACTTTTTCTGACAAGGGCTATATGCCTGCAATGAAGGAAGGCAGGATCCCCTTTTCCCTCCCTCTTTCTGCCACCCCGTAAGAAGAGCCATGCCAGACTAGGTATCTAGAACTTTTGTGTTGTGGCAAGTCAACCTAGAATTGACAGGTTCAGTTTACTCCATTTCTTTAGGTCTCTGGTCATAGTTTTTATAAGGGTGGCATAATTTATTTTAAATAGTTTATTAATCAGGCAGAGGAGCAGGGAAAATTCCCACATCTTTTACTATGAAGTTTTTCAGATGCAGCAGCTTCTCTTCATCATTATGAGGGTAAACAAAACTGGATAGGCCTGGAAGAAGAAATGCTGAACAAGGGCCTCTTATCGGCCTTGCCTTTTCAATCTATAAAAATGAAAGATCTAAATAATAAAAACCCATATATCAAATCTATTCTTACCATTTGGAAAAAGTGGCAAGCTAGGTTGTCCCCGGTGTGGTCTCCCCTCCCCTCATTACAAACTTACCCAGGCAATCTGGATACAACTGTTATAACTAGGATTCCCAAATGGGAAAAGAAGGGGTATTTTTGGTTGAGGGACTTTTGCACCCACGATAAACCAAAATCAATAGAACAACTCCGAGTTGACCTAGGAGATCTAGGCATAGGATGGCCACAAGAATTACAGTTATCCCACTTCCTCGAAGATCCTCACATAAAGCCAAATGCACTTAGAATGCTGTAGGGATGGCAGAGAATTTCTCCCCGAAACTTCGGGGGGCCGAGCGCCAACGTGTTCGGCCCCCTGAAGAAGTTTCGGGGAGAAATTCTCCGCACTCCCCCGCCCCCCGCACCCCCCCCGGGACGGGACTTACCTTTCCCGAATGTCCCTCCCGGCGGCGGGTCCTGGAGGCGGTTCGGCAGGTCTTCGTCAGGGGCGGGGGCGGCAGCCGGTCTTTCGACCGGCTGCCGCCACTGCCATTCCAATAAAAGTAAAAAAAAACCCCGCCCCCGTGATAGGCTACGTGACGATTTACGTAGCCTATCACGGCTGACTTTGCAGATCTAGCTGTGATAGGCTACATTATTTGTCACGTAGCCTATCACGGGGGCGTTTTTTTTTTAACTTTTTATTTCGCGGCCGGGCGAGGCGAGGTGCCTCCTCCCCGGCCTGAATTTCGGCCGGGCGAGGCAGGAAGCCTCCCCCCCGGCCTGAACTTCGGGGGGAGAGCAGCGAAGCGTCTCCCCCCCACTGCGAACAAGCTGCGAGACCAGGTAAGTGGCTTTCGTGCACTCCTAGAATGCTGACAAGACTAGAACAAGCAATGTTAAAGGTAGGGAAAGGGAGAAAGGGAATAGTATCTATATTTTATACCATCTCAATGGATGCCCAGATGGATTTGAAGAAAGTGTGGGAAGGTGATTTTGGAAGGGAATTAGAAGATGTTAGTTGGAACTTGACCTTGGGGGAGCTGGGGGACGGCCGACAGGAAGATCTGGCATGGGCTGGTCCATGAAGTCACGAAGAGTCGGAAGCGAATGACCGAATAAACAACAAAGTTGGAACTACCAGGAGAATTTCTTTGGGGAGGGTACTCCATAAGTGGGGTGCTACAACTACAAAGGCCCTCTCCATTGTAGCTTCCTTCAGGAAGAGGGCCTCTGAAGATGGCCTAAGCATCTGAGCAGGCACATACGGGAGGAAATGTTCCGTTACATACTTTGGTCCCAAGCCATTTAGGGCTTTAAAGGTCAACACAAATACTTTGAATTGGGCTCAGAAATGGACTGGAAGCCAGTGCAGCTGGCAATTCATGATCATATTAGCCAGTCCCAGTTAGTAACTTAGCAGCTCTGTTTTAAACTAACTGAAGTTTCTGAACCATCTTCAAAGGTAGTCCCACATACAATGCATTGCTCTAATCCAACCAGGAGGTTATCAGAGTGTGAGTAACTGTTGCCAGGCTATCTCTGTCCAGATAGGGTCAGTTGGTATACCAACTAAGCTAATAAAAGGCACTCCTGGGCCTAAGTGACAATGGCTCTAGGAGTATGCCCAAGCTGCATGCCTGATCTTTCAGGGGAAGTGCAACTCCCTCCAGTGGAGGTTGAGCACCATTCAACCTGGCAGATGAACCCCCTGATAGGGATGTCATGGGAGCCTGACTGGATCCAGGCTCCCCCCCTCCTTGTTTGCCCCCCACTCATGCCCACTCGTGCTCTCCAGGACTCACCACGATCCCGTTCAGTGAGCACCCACCATTTTCGCACCTTTGATTTCTACGTAAAACAGGAAGTTAAAAAAATGTGCATATTTAAATATGTGCAGTTTGGAGCTGGGAAAGCTAAATAAGTGCAATATTAGAGGGATTATATCTCTAATATTGCACTTATTTAGCTTTCCCAGCTCTAAACTGCGCATATTTAAATATGCGCATTTTTTAACTTTCTGTTTTATGTAGAAATCAAAGGCACGAAATGGCAGGCGCTCACCGAATGGAATCGTGGTGAGCCCAGGGAACTTGCCGAGCTTGTTGGCGGCTCAAGCATGGGTCTGGGGGGGTGCGAGCAGGGGTGCTGCTTCAGCGAGTGCCCGGAGAAACCAAGATAGGGTGAGTTCTTACATCCCTACCACCTGATAACAGTACCTCCATCTTGTCTGGGCTGAGCTTCAGTTTGTTGGCCCTCATCCAGTTCACTATGTTGCTCAGGCACCAATTCAGGACATCCACCTTGGCTAGATGAAAAGGAGATAGAGCTGGGCCTGGGTGTCGTCGGCATATTGATGGCACCTCAGTCCACATCCCCAGATAATCTCCCCCAGTAGTTTCATGTAGATGTTAAATAGCATGCAGGATAAAATTGATCCCTGTGGAACCCTGTGATGTAATTGCCATGGAACAGAGCAATAATCCCCCAGGACCATCTTCCAGAAGCAACCATCCCAGTAGGAATGGAACAACTGTAAAACAGTGGCCCCAACTCCCGACCCCAGAAGGATACCATGACCGATGGTATTGAAAGCTGTTGAGAGGTCCAAGAGAACTAACAGTGCCTCACTCCCCCCTCATCTCTCTCTCTGCAAAGGTCATCCCACAGAGCAACCAAGGCAGTTTCTGTCCCAAACTGGGCTTAAATCCAGATTGAAATGGCTCTAGAAAACCAAATTAATCCAAGAATGCCTGGAGTTCATCAGCACCTTACATTCCAGCCAACATCCTGCTTGCTTCATTGCCCTCAGTTCCAAGGTATATCAAGGAGCTAATTTGGCTTTGCCAAGGGGGAGACAAATTAAATCTCCCCAGTCCGCATGTTGCAACCCCCTCCCCTTCTGCTGCATGGAAATTAAGCTTAGCACAAAAAACTTTATCCATTGGTTTGGGATGATCTCAGTCAGGGTGCAAATTAATTTCAGATTTTATTTCAGGTGATTTGGATGCAAAGTTAATTGGCTGGCTTTGCCTGCTGTGATCTTTAAATAAACCCTACTAATTATTTCTAAATTTGCATACATAGATATAAATTAGCATAGGTAGATTCGTCTCCTATGGATCTTGGCCCTGAATCATTTAAGGACCTAGTTACACCCCTGGGCAATGGTCCAGAATCCTGGGAGTTGTAGTCCGAAACATTTGGAGGGCACTAAGTTGGAAAAGGTTGACAGTGGAGGCTGGAGGCTCCGATTTTGGTGGGGCTGTAAATGTATTCTAGGTTTCAGCCAGAATTCTAAAGGAGCTATTCAAGGTGCTGAATCCTGCCCCCCAGAATGGGTTCAGCACCCTGGACAACTCCTTTAGAGTTCTGGCTGGTTCTGGCTGAAACCCAGAATGGATTTACATCCCCACTGAAATTGGAGCCACCAGCCTCCACTGAAGGTTGATATAGCTAATCTGATCTCTGCCTCAAAACTGTTTTGAGGAAAATCCTCAAGTTAAGACCTATTATTGATGCTTCATTCATTGAACAGTAGTGCCACAGTGACATGCCCAAATACAACTGACTTTTCCCTAGCCTAAGTCCTGTCTCGCTCTCTAGTGTATATTTCTGGAAGACTGTATACTGAAGAATATGTTTCAACTTAGTTTTGTTTGGGGGGTTTTCTTTTACAAGGAATAAATATTTACATACAAATGTAGGGAAAGTGTCTTTATTATTGCCTTGTTATACAATAGCTGGAAACTAAAGAAGGGCTACCCATGGTTAACTCTGAAAAAAGTGTTGAATATTTTATCACTATCCAGTGCTGACTGGCTGCAGAGATATAAACAAGCATACAAAACAATGCACTGCCTAAGCAAACACATGGGGGGCTTTTGTAAATATCCTGCGAATTGCTTAACAAGAGCTGTGGCATCACTTCAAGGAAACACAGTTTAATTTGCTTGGTAACAGAACTGTGGCTGGGCTCCTGCAATTCCTCTAATAAGGATTGTAGTAGCCAGCCTTCTCCTTTACCCGTGGAGACAGTGATAAGATGTAGCCTTAAGGCATTCAGCAGTTAGGCTGAATTCTTGACTCCTGGATCTGATGATATCTGATTGGTGTGGCAGGATAAGTCTCAAAAACTTGCACCTTTTTTGTGATTTTTGAGTTGGCCTCACCAGAGGTGGGGAACCTCAGGCCTGGGCCTGAAATCTGCCCCCCTGGGATTTCCTAGATGGCCATGGCCCTGCCCCTTCCCACAAAAAGCTAGTGGTTCAAAACAGGGCCACCCAGAGGAATTTGCGGGCCCGGGGCAATGGAATTTTCAGGGCCCCCATCACACACAAACATTACAGCTGTTCTGAAATTATATATAATTGAAAGACCATAAATCCCACAAGAAAGGGGGGATCCGCGGGTTTCGATAAGTGAATATCGAAATATTTGTACCTAATAACTAATTATTAGTACATTTAATCTTTCTTCAATAGGTAATTAAAAGTATTTCAGACCTAATGTTAAAGTGGGTTTGGAGAGCAGCATCCCCTCCATTACTGGGCAGAGTATTTTCTTGTTTAAATATATGTTGTTTATCTCTTACAAATTGACATTTTTTTTAAAGGAAATGTTGGTGAAAAAAATGGTTAAAAATGTACTATTTTTCATTTAGTTAAACTTGCTGGGAGAAAAGGTGTATGGCCTCCTCCTACCCTTATAGCCAACCCTATCCTCTATTCACTACTCCTAGAAGAACTATGCACACAGAGCTTTCAGAGGCATAGTAACCACTGCCAGAAAGTATTCCAGAACCAAGTTCTGAGCTGCTTCCTCAACTTGTTTTTTTCAGAAGCCTTGAACAGAATACAGTATTAATACAAAACAGAATGAGCTGATAGTTCTGTTCAAAACAAGAAATAAAATACTATGCCTCATACCACTGTAATGCTATGCACAGTCAAGAGTGCAAGAGCCATTACGCTAATTGTGTAATTAGCGTAATTCTGAATTACGCTAATTCAGAGTGAAAATGCGTAGGATTGAAAGAAGACCTACGAGGCACACCACATAACCAGCCAATGTGGAGTAAGGATTATGATCATCCGTTATAATGGGTGACCTTTATGGGAAGAAATGATTGAAAAGTTGCCCTTGAATATTTGGTATAGATATTCACAGGCTTTTTTTTTTAAAGTGTGGCCCCGCAAGCAGAAAAAGGAGGAATTTAGTCAGGAATATGTGTCCTAAGGCAACTTATCATCAATGATTGCAAGAAGGGGGGGGCCCATTTCACACACAGGAAAACTGAGGCAGCAGGCAATTGTTTTGAAGTCAATGCTGAGTATGGATTACATAATCACAGGGCTTAAAACAATAATTTTGACCAGCAAATAGAAAACAGGAGGAACTGAGCCAGAAATGTGTATTTTAAGGTGTTACTTTCCACCACCAAATGAAGGAAAGGGTGAAATACACAGACTGAGAAGCATTGTATAGCACCACAAAATGGAGGCCAGGCATGGGCCTCAATTCATTACTTAAGGCAAGCATAAGGGAGGACAAAAACACTTCCAATTTAAAAGCAATTCAGACCCACACCACACCCCAATTTATCCAGAATAGCAGCACAGAGAAAGCAATTTCTGGCAGAGACCACTTATCAATGATAAGCAGGGGAGGAGAGGGGGAACCCGTTTCACACACAGGAAAACTGAAGCTGCAGTCAGTTAAATCAATGCTGAGTCTGAGTTACATAATCACAGGGTTTAAAATAATAATTTTTAAAAACAGCAAATACAAAACAGTAGGAATTAAGCCGGAAATTAGGGATGTACAAAACACTTACCTGGTTTCGTCCAGGGACATTTGCAGTGGGGGGGAGGTGCTCCGTCCCTCCCCCCGAAATCCTCGACGGGGGGGGAGGTGATCCATTCCTCCCCCCTGGAATCCTGCCCAGCCAGCTCTGCTCTGCGGCCAGGCTGCAGAGCCGCCGGCCAGGCCAACCCACAGCGAGGCCTCCAGCTCCTGCCGGGCTGCTGCGGACGCAAATGGCGTCCTGAGTAGGGGATGCCATTTGCATCCCTATGGTAGCCCATGATAGGCTACGTAAATATTTATGTAGCCTATCATGGCTAAAGCAGGGACGCAAATGGCGTCCCCTACGCCACTTGCATTCCCGTTTTCTCTGTGATAGGCTACGTAAATATTTACATAGCCTATCACGGGCTACCATAGGGACGCAAATGTTGTCCCCTACTTAGGACGCCATTTGTGTCTGCAGCAGCCTGGAGGCTCCGGCGCCGGCGGAGACACTGCCGAAGCCACCGTTGGAGCAGCTGCCAGGTAGGATCCATTCTGGGGGGCTTTTGCGGGGTGGTGGGGCGGGTTGCTCCTTTCCGCCACAGATTCCGGGGGGCCGAATTCACTGGAATTCAGCCCTCCTGGGATCCGTGGCAGAATTCTCTAACATCCCTACTGGAAATATATGTTCTAGGACATTACTTTGCACAACCAAAAGAAGGGAAAGGGTAAAAACAGACTGAGAAGCATTGTATAGCACCACAAAATGGAGGCCAATTAATTACTTAAGGCAAGTATAATGGAAGGGGGGGAAAAGCTCCAATTTAAAACAAGTTAATACCACCCCAGCCCAGCCCCACCTCAATTTATCCAGAATAGCAACACAGAGAAAGTGATTTCTAGCAGTGGCCATGTAATAATTTCCACCCCCAGTCATTGGGTGTGAGGGACAGGCGGCAGGAAGAGATGGTGTAAACAAGATGGGAACAAAGATGTTTGTTGTATTTTACATAGGGTTGTCAGAGAATTCCGCCACAGATTCCAGTGAGGCCTGGAATCTATGGTGGAACAGCCTCCCGCCCCCGCCACCCCATGGAATCCCCCCGGGACGGAACATAGCTGGGGTGGATGTGGCGGCGGCTCTGGTGGCGGCGGTGGCGGCAGCTCCAGCTGGTCTTCCGGCCGGCTGCAGCTGGGCTGCTGCGGCCGCCGTTTGCGTTCTTGCAGCCGTGATAGGCTACGTAAGTCTTTACGTAACCTTTCACAGCAAAGAGCAGGGACGCAAATGGCAGCCGCTATGCCATTTGTGCCCCTGCTCTTTGCCGTGATAGGCTATGTAAGTATTTATGTACCCTATCACAGTTAAGGCAGCCGCATAAATGGAGTAGCGGCCGCCATTTGCGTGGCTGCCTTTACCATGATAGGCTACGTAAATACTTATGTAGCCTATCACGGCAAAGAGCAGGGGTGCAAATGGCGTAGCGGCGAAAATAAGGGGAACACAAATAGCGTAGCGGACGCTATTTGTGTTCCCCCTTATTTTCGCCATCTTAGTCTACGTAAATATTTACGTAGACTAAGACGGACCAAAATAAGGAATGCAAATGGCGGCGGCCATAGCCGCCGCCATTTGCGTATGCGCGTTTTTTTTAAAAAAGTCAGACGTGGTAGGCTACGTAAAGATTTACGTAGCCTATTACGTTGTGGTTTTTTGTGTTTTTTTAAACTAGCCATGATAGGCTACGTAAATCTTTACGTAGCCTATGACGTCTTCCCCCCCCAACACTGGAAATGGTGGCAGCGGCAGCCGGTCAGAAGACCAGGTGCCGCCGCCGCCACCGCAGCCACCACCGCCCGGAAGATCCGCCCCAGGTACGTCTCGTCCCAGGGGGGATCCGCGGGGGGGGTGGGGGAGTGGCAGGCCGTTCCGCCACAGAGTTTGGGGCCGAATGCACTGGCATTCGGCCTCACCGAGATCCATGGTGGAATTCTCTGACTTCCCTAGCTGTGGCCAGCCCCAGCCAGTGGCTCCACAGAGCCGGCTGGGGAGGATTCCGGGGGGAGGGATGGAGCGCCTCCCCCCCCCCACTGCAGATGCCCCAGTGCGGAACCAGGTAAGGGATTCGTACATCCCTAATTTTACAACCCAGCACCACCACCTATGGACTTATCCAGACACCCAAAACAGAGACTGGAAAGATTTTAAAATGAAGAACATACCAGTATAAATATGAAAAAATAAACAGTGATGGTCTGGTCTGGCTTGGTCTCTCTCATCCCCCCTATCCCATTCATGTGAAGAAGGGCAGGAGAAATAAAGCAGATACTGTGCCTCAGTCACTCTGCCCACACCATTCAACTGGTCTTGGACCGCCCAACACACCCACAAGTGGCTTTGATTGGTCACTGACTGGCCAGCCAGCCAGCTACTCCATTTACTGGCCAGTAAACTAGCCAGCCTTCTTCCTCTATGCAACCCCCCCCATTGCCCAAAAGTACATCTCCCTTGTGGAAGGAAGGGGTCATCTTTGATCGGCCAGCTCAGCCTGAGCTAACCCTATTTTCTGTGGTGCTTCCCCTCTTAATTTAGGGGGCTAGCACTGCCTGGCGTGGGACACCAGGCAGACTCCAAAGCCTTTCCAGTCCAGGGAAAGGCTCTGGAGCAGCAGGGACATTCTGGGCATGTTTTTCGAAATTAAAAAAAATGCTGTCCTTTCCTTGGCTCATGCGAATGGCTTACATTTTATTACAATAAAATAATGCTTGCCCAGCCTCCCACCACCACTGTGTGGGGCCCCAGGGCAAACTTCCCCCTTCCCTTCCTCCCTCCCTGGAAGGCCTGGTTCAAAAAGCAAACCCTTAAACAAGCAGAAACTCTTTTTTTCTGCATTGGGACAGGTCAGTGGAGCTCCCTTCTGCAAGTTCTGCTGACCTGCCCCACTCCAGAAACAAGCATTTCCACTAGGGCTGTGCATGTACCCCCAATTCACTTTGGAGGTTGATTCGGATCTTCTGAATCAGCCCTGATTTGCTTTAGACTGATTTTGGACCCAATCTGATTTACTTAAGATTCAGATCTGAATCAAGATTCGGATATCGAAATAATTTGGATCTTATGTTTTCCTATTGACTTGCATTGGAAAACAGAAATGACCATAACCTTTTCAGTTTTTATGATAAATACATGACATCTGGAGATCTGGCAGCCCCAACAGAGGTTACTGAACCTGCTAAATTTTGGATAGTTTGGCCCTGTACTTCTTCTGCTAGGCACAGGTGGATTTTGCTTTTTTCAAGGAAATCTCTCAAAGCAAAGAGATATAATTCTTCAGTGCTTCCACAGAAGTGCATGGAATTTGGGCACCTGGCAGCCCCAATGGAGATGGCCTAACCTGCCAAACTTCAGACAGTTTGGTCTAGTAGCTTTTGTGCTAGCCATGCATAAAATTTCCTTTTCTCAAAAACTAACACAAAAGGTAAAAACTGTCAGCCACACAGGGGATTAGAGATTCTAATCAGAAGGTGTTTAAGGTGACAATTAGGAAGTCACTATCACTAATCTCTGGCATAGATTTTTTTTTTTTTTTTGAAGTGCAAAAGTACCTTTTGTATGTCCTGAATCTGCCACTGACCTGAGGCTCTCAGTAAGGGAAGAAAGAAAAGTTAAACATCTCTTTGGCTGCAAACCAAAGCAGTCCAAATCACCGCAATCCGCTTTGGAATTCAGGATTCGAACTGAAGTGGTGCACAACCACACATTCCACTTGTCTCGGGTTGCTTTTAGAACCACTAGCATTGTGCTAGTGGTGGGTTCTGCTGGTGCACAGGCAGGCTTGAATACTTCCCACTGGGTGGATGGGAAGCAGGATCACACCCCCTGTCCAATCTGCCAACCGCCCCATGGTGATATAATTCCCCAGGGAGTAGCCATGTGTCTGTTGCAGCAAAAAAACAAGAAGAAACCCTGAGACTTGTGGCATCTTAAAAGCTACCACATTTAGTATGGAATAAGCTTTCATGGATTAGAATAAACATTTGTCAGTTGCATGAAGTGCTATCCAAGGTTGGCAGGTATTTGCACATCTGTGTAGAGAAAAAAGTGTTAGTAGTGAATTCAGAGGGAAATGAAATGAAAAAAAGAATAAATACATTAAGGGTGCAATCCTATACATGTTCATACAGAAATAAATCCTACAACTCCCAGTGTCCCCCTTACTCATGGCTGGCTGGGGGATACTGGGAGTTGTAGGACTTATTTCTGTCGAAACATGCATAGGGTTGTACCCTAAATACATTAAAATCGCATTAAAGTTTAAATTAAAGCTATGAGCAAATGGCCTCTTGACATTCTCCACCTTATTTGTGGGCAGAGGAATTTGGGAGACAATTTCACAGAATTTCTCCAGGGGGAGGAGAAATTCTCAACAGTTTCTCCCAGGTACGGCTCCCCATTGGCAGGGCTTGTAGCACAGCTTCTTTCTTTTTCAGTAAGGTTTTTTTTTTTTGGGGGGGGGTTGTGCTGCAACAGCATCAACTGTGTTGCTAGCCTGGCCCCCATTTTGCACCCACCACAATGCCGGTGTGTGGGAGGCAGTGTTGTGTCTCGCTCCAGGGATGGAATGGAGTTAGTGCTCTGCCAAAATCTGTCCTCCAATTTCCTGAAAGTGTTTCTCCCTCCGCTGAAAGAGGCTTCCATCATCCTGCCTCATTCTCAGGGTGTTTAATAACTGTTGTGGGGTTTTTTTATGGTGTTTTTAAACTTATCTAATCACTGCTAGCCTCCCAGGCTGCTTGCATTCCCTGATCTGAAAAAGCCCCAAGGGAGGAATTACCACATGATGCCTTCCACTGGGCTTTAATTGAAGTGTAGGAAGCTGAGGAGGCTACAGGCAGCGGGAGAGATGATTGTACAATGAAAAACAGGACATTTGTGATCACTCCTTGGCCATCTCCTAAGTAAGGTAAGCCCAAGAAACCAACCCCACCCATGAGAATTTCTCTGAAATTTCTTCACCATTGAATTTCTTTTCAAAAGCAATTTTTCTTCTATCAAATTGAATGAGAATGGTAAAAAAAAAAGTGGGATAAATTCTTGGCACAACACTTGTTTAAATATCTGTAAAATAGTGATCATTTACAAAGCAGTGTTGATTATGATCAACTTGTGTTTATAGGCTCTTGTGTACATGCTACAAATATAGGATATAGGACTGTATCTAATGTTAGTCTAATTTAAGTCCCATTCATTTTAATGTGTCTGCTCTAAGTAGGACTCACATTGGATACAACTTCATTTTATTAGAGACCAGTCCAAGTGAAATTGCTTTTAATCTCAGTTTACTAACTGAGATGACTAACTTCATTTTACACATTGTTGGGCCTTGTAGCCTGGCTTGTACGTTGTAACTGCAGTGAAAGAAGGTGGAGCTATGTTTAAAATTTTCTTCTATCTGCTAGATTAACACATCTCCAGGAATTCCAAACCATCTGCTATATTGAGACACTTTGCTAGAACATTTAGTTAATGTGTTATGTTGGCCCTTAGGTTTAAATTAGAGCTGTGCACAAATGGCCTCTCAAAATTCTCCAGTCTATTTGTGGGCAGAGAAATTGGGGGGACAATTTCACCAAATTTCTCTTAGAGGAGAAGAAATTCTCCAATGGTTTCTCACAGATAGGTAGGGATGTCAGAGAATTCTGCCACGGATCTCGGTGAGGCTGAATGCCAGTGCATTTGGCCCCCCAAAATCTGTGGCGGAATGGCCTGCCACCACTCCGCCCCCCTCGGATCTCCCCGGGATGAGAATTACCTGGGGTGGATGTTCCAGGGGGCGGCGGCTCCAGCGGCGGCGGCTGTGGTGGCTGGTCTTCCGACTGGCTGCCGTCGCCGCCATTTGCAGTCTTGTCGGGTTTTTTTTTTTTTTTACAGAGATGTGATAGGCTACATAAAGACTTACGTAGCCTATCACATCGCGGTTAAAAAAAAAAAGCGTATGCAAATGGCAGCAGCTATGGCCGCCACCATTTGCATTCCTTATTTTTCCCCATCTTAGTCTACGTAAATATTTACATAGACTATTACGGCAAATCAAAAAGGGACGTAAATAGCGCCCACTACGCTATTTGCGTTCCCGTTTATTTTCGCCGTAATAGTCTACGTAAATATTTAACTGGGAAGTCGAGGAGGCTACAGGCTGCCACAGAGATTATCGTACAATGACAGACAGGACACTTATACACACTCCTCAGCCACCTCCTAAATAAGGTAAGCACAAGAACCCCAAACCCAAACCATGAGAATTTCTCTGAAATTTCTCCTCATTTCTTTTCGAAAGCAATGTCTTTTGTATCAAATTGAATGAGAATGGTTGAAGAAAAGGTGGGAGAAATTTTCGGCACAGCATTAAGTAGATGGGGACTGTTAGCAGCATATCCATTAGAAAGAGTTTAGCGCCAGACACCTGTAGCGGGAAGAAAACGCACACATAGCAGAAGCCGCTCATGACTGGCACTTTCCATGAAAATTTAAGCATGTTATATTGAGGGTAGTTCCAAGCTTGCTACATTGGTAGCACTCTAGTGTTAGAGCAGAATACACCATTGAAAGGAATATATTTTTAGAGTACGTTCAGTATTTCCCCAATACTCCATCCACTGAGAGTGGAATTCAGCTACTAATGTATAAAAGGAGAGAAAGAGGCCATTGGTGAGCACTTCTGAAAATCCTCCTTGGTGTGTGTGTGCATACATTTTATTGCGCATTGTTACCACCTGACTCTAATCTTTCCAAAAAAAGCTCTAGAATACAAATTAAGAAATGGAATTGTCGGTGGATAACCCATTTTTTATTCAAGGCATGTGGAATCTGAAGCAAGATATGAAGAGCAGCTGTTCTACTGTGTATTTTAATGCATTCCATTATAAGTACGTTTGATTTTTCTGAAGAATGCGTTTTTGTTTACTTCAAAGCTCAGGAAAGTCACGGTGTCACTTTGACAGTAATAATAACAAAATAGCTAAACCAGACATTATCTTACAATTTCTGGAAGTCTACTTGAGTAGAGTTTTTTTTTTTTTAATGTATATGCACTTCAGGAAAATAAGTAAATATGTGTCAAGAATATGGCATGTTAGTTCTTCTAAGCATTTGTGGTTTAGTGATTGCTGCCTTGACATAAGAATTCATGGGAGTCCTGCATGAAAGGCACATCTTGTAACTGTCACTGAAAATGGTATGTATACTACTGATAAGGGAGTCCTGGTGCTTGCGTGAACCAGTTAGGCTTCTGCTTAAAAGCAAAGATGCTCTTTCATTTAATAACAAGATACATGAACAAAATGCATACCCAGCCCAAATTGCTTCCCATTCTAGATTTTGTAAGGGATGAAGGAACAGCTTGGATTTAGAATGGAAAGAGACTACTGTTCTGGGAGAGCAAGGCAAAAGAGGGGGCATCAATCCGAGCCCAACTAAGTAAACACCAAAGAAAGACAGAGAGAGAAGATAATACATAAGAGCCATGCTAGCCTATCTAGTCTAGCATTTTGTTGGCACAGTGACCAACCAGATGCCCATGGAAAGCAGGGCATAGAAGCAACAGCAGCCTTCCAGTCATAGATGGGTGTAGCAACACCACCCTACTCTCATTTTCCAGCAAGTGACATACAGAGGCATACTGAGCTTCTCCACACTGGGCTTTTTATCCCACAACTTTACTGGTGCTTCTGCTTCCCAATTCTTTGTGGGATTAAAATCAGCTCCTTCTCATACACACTTCTTTTTTTTTCGGGGGTTGCCTTTATCTGCAAGTTCTATATATTCCATTATACAGCCACTAGATGGCACTGCTATTATAGCATAATGTCTCTTTACATGGACAAATTCAATTTTTTTTAATTACCTCATTATCTCCATTTTAAATAATGCAGCAGAAATGGTAGAAAAGCACGGGAGAGGAGCTGGAGGTTGATGACATCATGTAGAGGACCTGCAAACTTCCGTGAGTGAACAATCTCAATAGCAGGATAAAAGCCTCATGTGGAGAAGCCCACTGTTTCTGATACTGAGGTAATATATAGTTATGATTAGTAATCACTGACAGCCTTATCCTCCATGAGTTTGTGTATGCAAGGGAATGACAGAAAGGTGGAAGTGGCCATCACAGAATACAAAATGTACTGGCTAGTATTGTCATCCCCTAATATTGTACTGGGGAAATAAGGTTATTGCTTATTGTGTTGAAAGTCTCTTCCCCCAAAGGAAGTAGCCTTCCTCTGATGGAATGCATCTTCCTTAAGCTGAGGAAGTTCCTTCTGCCTTAGAAGGAAATCTCCCTATCCAGCCCATTGAGTTTGAATGCCATAGGCCTGGATGGTGGCAGCTCATCCTTGAAAGTGTGTGAGAGCAAGTGGGCTGGGTGGAGTCATTGGGTGGAAAACAAGAGTGTAATTCCTACCAAGAGAATAACCTCAGAAGCAATATTTATTATGCCCTTCAGTGAGGTTCAGAATTGCAGGCTTCTGGTATCAATAACCTCTCTGGTCCAGTTCATTTCCTACATCTAATTCAACCCCAAGTGTAGGTTTGGTTCACGCCTCTTCTTCCATCTTAATAGAAAGCTCTGTGTGAACCAGAAACTGCATAACGCAAGCTAGGCCAAGGTGAGCAGGGATAGTTTGTACAAGTGCTTCAGGTCAGACCAAAGAGTTTATGTACAGGTGGTTCAGGTCAGAGGAAAGAGTTTATGCCAGGCAGAACAGGACACATGAGCCCAGCCATTGTTCTGGTGCCTTGTCATGCGTTCGATCTACAGGCAGGCTTGAAATGTGAACCGATAGGTTTTCTCAAAAGTAACCATGATGTGTTGCTCTGCACACAGAATGGTATTTTTGCAGCGGCAGCAGATGAATTTCCTCCCCCTCCTTAGTTAGGATAGCTTGTGTTCATCTTTTTATAATATAGGCAACTTGGACCAGCATGGGATTACCTTTAGAGATTACCCTGTTTTAATAATGGGTTGGATTCAACACTTCTGGTCACCTAATGGTACTTCACCCCTGCAGCCCCCCCCCCACAAACCTCAGATCTGCTCCAGAGGATCCCCCAACAATGGGGGATAAATGTGGAGCTGCAGGGAGAAGGGGAAATCCATTCCAACAGGGTTGGTGGAACAACACAGTTGAATACAACTCTGCACATAGTTCAACTGTGCATAGTGAAACTATGAAATTCGCTACCACAAGATGTAGTGGTGGCCATCAATTTCAATGGCTTTAAAAGGGGGTTAGACAAATTCTTGGAGGCTGTCAATGACAACTAGTCCTGATGGCTATATGCTACCTCCAGTATCAGAGGCAGTATGCCTATGTACACCAGTTGCTGGGGAACATGGGTGGGAGGGTGCTGTTGCACTCATGTCCTGCTCATTGACAGCAGATTGGTCATTGCGTGAACAGAATGCTGGACTAGATGGACCCTTGGTCTGATCCAGCATGGCTCTTCCTATGCTCTAGCCCAATGTCTGTTGGAAGGAATCACATATGCTGAAGGATATGCCTGATTCCTTCCCACGCTCAGCCTTCTACTGGGGGGCAGGCAGGCAATGCTGGTGTAGGGACAAACCCAATTAGTTGCCCAACCCACAGGGTTCATTACTACAGATGTCAGCAGCACTGTTTGGGAACCTGCCACATAGAAGCAGATTCCATGGAGCTCCAGGCACATATCCATCAGCCCATGGACAGGTCTGCTATGCAGCAAGGTGAAGTGTCCTGCCTCAGGCGACACCATGAGTAGAGAAGTGGTGAGGAGTAGATGGAGGTAGGAAGTGGTACCTGGATGGTTTGTAAGCTTTTTAAAGTGTCAGCCCTAGCTGGGGGAGGGAGGAACATTTGGATTCCACTTAGGCAGCAAAATGCCTTGGGCTAGCACAGAAGCAGTCCATTCAAGCACATGGAGAAAATTACCATTGACTTCAGTGGGGAAGATATTTCCCCCCCTACGCTGACTTAAAAAACAAACAAACATCTGAATTGTGACATTTTCTCCCCAAAGGCAGAAAAGGAACTATAGCAATTGTTTTAGAACCAAAGCATATCAGAAGGGGAAAGCAAACTGCCTGCTACTTTTGAATAACACATTAATGATTATTCTATCATGAGTCAGAAGAATTAAGCTTTCATTGGGAAAAAGTCACTTTCTTCTGTCTTTTGTGTTCAGCACATTGCAGAATATATTTCATCGTATTCCTCTGCCATAGGAGAACTGCCAGTTCAGGAACTCCTTGTTGGATAGAACTTCATGAACGCATCACATATCAGCCCTCTGAATGACAATGTTTGAATTTTTAGTAGAAATATTAACAGAGCTGTCACACTAAAATATTTTTGATGCTAAGTTAGACATCACTCTTACCCCCAAAATACCAGGTTCAGTTATTTGTATAAATGAAGAGAAGTGGAGGAATAGATTATATATATAAAAAATGTTTGAATGATTTATCCATGAAGAGGAGACTCAATACCTAGTAAAATGTTACTGAATATTTTAGATACTTTTAAATCAGCTATCGAGAAGTGCACATCTTCAAACAACTAGGGAAGACAAATCTTTAATGACATTTCCATTTGATTTATTTATATCTTACCCTTCCTCCAAGGAACTCAGATATAGGGTGGTACAATAAGTGGTGGTTGACCACTTTTGCTTCCTAACATCCAGTGATCTTCCTGTCTAAGAGATGTTTTGAACCTAACACTCTATCCACGCCATCCTGGCTCTCTGTTAAACTGCTGACTCTCCACTCCCAAAGAGGAACCTTTTTTTGGGGGGGGGGTTCCACCCCACCCAGAATGTATATCTTCATTTAACACCTGTCCTGTACATTGCTTTACACACATTCCTTACTGTGGAAATCAATGGGCTTGAGATGTAAATACAACCTAGGAGCAGAAGAACAATGGCTCCCACAAATGGACAAGTCTTGCTAGGGATGGCAGAGAAATCCACCACGGACTCCAATGAGGCCGGATCCTTTAGAATCTTTTAGGGATGTCAGAGAATTCCGCGACGGATCTCGGTGAGGCCGAATGCCAGTGCATTCAGCCCCCCGAAATCCGTCGCGGAACAAAGCCCCCGCCCCCCCAACCCACGAAAGGCGTGCGAAACGGAGCACTTACCCACTCCCGTCCGCGCTGCTTTGCGAATGGCGGCCGTCCTGTGGCCGCCATTCGCTTCCTCCTCTTCATAGCTGTGATAGGCTACATAAATACTTACGTAGCCTATCACGGCTAATGTAGGGATGCCATTTGTGTCCCTGTGGAGGCCGTGATAGGCAACGTAAGTATTTATGTAGCCTATCACGGTGGTGGGGGGGAACCCAGCGTATGCAAATGGCGTCAGCTACCACCATTTGCGAACGCTGGGGTTTCCCCCCCCTGCCGTGATAGGCTACGTAAGTATTTACGTAGCCTATCACGGCAGGGGGAAAAAAAACCAGCGTACGCAAATGGCATCGGCTACCACCATTTGCGTACACTGGGGTTTTTCCCCCTGCCGTGATAGGCTACGTAAATATTTACGTAGCCTATCACAGCTCAATACAGGGATGCAAATGGTGGTGGCTACGATAGCCGCCATTTGTGTCCCTGCAGGGCTGCCCAGTGGCCAGATGTTTGGCTGCGGGCAGCCGGAGCTGGCCGGCGGCTCTGTGGCCTGGCCGTGGAGCGAAGCCAGCAGGGCAGTATTCTGGGGGGGAGGACCCATCGAGGATTCCGGGGGGAGGGACAGAGTGCCTCCCCCTCACCACGGATTGCCCGGTGCGGAGCCAGGTAGGTGTTTTGTACATCCCTAGAATCTTTAGAATTCTTTAGAATCCGGCCCCCCAGAGTCCATGGTGGAACGGACTACCACCCCGCCACCCTGTGGAATCCCCCCGGGGTGGACCCTATCTGGTTGTCAGCAGGCCCAGTCCTTCCAGCTGCCCTCCGCTGTCCGCCGCTGCTTCTCTTCGGATGCAAATGGCATCCAGCATAGTGGATGCCATTTGCGACCCTGCCTTTTGCTGTGATAGGCTACGTAAATCAGCATTGACAATTGCTTTGATATCAGGAATATGAAGGAAACAGGAAGTTCATCCAAATACAGACAAGTACTTAGACAAACTCAGAAAACTAGCCCGGGAACTCTTATGAGGTATAGGTATGGAAGGGAAAATAAATTATGCCCAAAGGAATGCAACATTTTCTTATATCCCTAAATCAACACAGAATCTTGCAAAAATCAATGCAATCTTCCAGGAAGTGGAAAGTTTCCAAATATCAGCCACCTAGTGGTAGGAACTGCCTTCAGAATTGGCTGTATGGACACGTAATCTGCATAGCTGGGTACAGCTTGTTTATATGTTTAGTTGCAGGAATTTTTGAAATGTGGGGACCACCATACTCTGGTGCAGTCAGTATTTTGCTTGTAAAGCAGGAAAATGGGAGATGGTTGAACCAAGGCAAATGAACACAAAGACAAAGACATTGTTGTAATTCCAGGTGTTCAGTGCTTTTGTATGAATAATTTGAACTGTAGTTTATTATTTTTTCAGTGCCCATGAACAAGGTTGAAACTGAAACATGTACAGCACTGTGTATCTTTGATTCCCTACATACTGATACTTCAGCACCATTTTGAGGCTGTGCATCCTTTTTCATTTGCCAGAATTGTGTGTCTGTATGTAACGCTCCTGGCTGTGCCTCAGCTATCAGAGGAAGAAGCTGTAAATAAGGTTGCCAATTCCTATAGGCCAGCAGGCCAGGTTTTGCCCAGATTATAGCCATGCCACCTGCTTGCCGTTTGGCAGAGATACAAGGCAAAATGTATTTTATCCAGTTGCTTGGTGAGGAACAAGCTGGCTCCAGCTTTCCATTGTTCTAATCTTAGCCAATGATGGAAGTCACAGCCATGCCCTTAGGGAAGTAGTAATATCAACAGAGACAAGAAAGTCAAGAGTGACACATCCATTTCTGGAGAAGAGTCTTTCTGGTTCATTTCGAAGCCTTTGTGGGGTGTGGGGTGGTGTTGGGGTCTTCCCTGTGGCAGAAATAATAGTTACACATACAAGGGAGGGAAATAACTAAGAGTATTGTGTGAGCATCCTGAAGGATAGTCCAATGTTGTTCTCCAGTCTCCTGACATTTTGGAATATATATTTATATTTATATTTGTATTTATATTTATATATATGGAAATGCCTTCAGCAAAGGAGATCATTACCTTGTCATGGTGCTGGAGCTTGAGCACCTCAATGACATCATGAGCTAAACCATGAAGGGACACCCAAGATGGGAAGGTCATGGCAGAGAGGTCAGACTAAATACAATCCCTGGGGAAGGAAACGGCAACCCACCCCAGTATTCTTGCCATGAAAACTAAATGGATCAGTACAACCAGAGATATGTTGGTATACCATCGGAAGATGGGACTTCCAGGTCAAAATGCTCACAGCACATTTTGTGTGCTCACAATGCTCATAGCTCACATCACAAAATGTCACATCACAAAATGCTCACAGCTCACATCACAGCATGGTCAAAATGCTACTGGGGAGGAACAGAGGATAAGTTCAACTAGCCCCAGATGTGATGACGCAGCTAGCTCAAAGCCGAAAGGACGGCTAGCAGCCGATGGTGCTGGTGGTGAACGACGAATCCGATGTTCTAAAGATCAACACACCATAGGAACCTGGAATGTAAGATCTATGAGCCAGGGCAAATTGGATGTGGTTATTGGGGAGATGTTAAGATTAAATATAGACATTTTAGGTGTCAGTGAACTGAAATGGACTGGAATGGGCCACTTCACATCAAATGACCACCAGATCTACTATTGTGGACAAGAGAACCACAGAAGAAATGGAATAGCCTTCATAATTAATAATAAAGTGGCTAAAGCAGTGCTTGGATACAATCCAAAAAATGACAGAATGATCTCAGTTCGAATTCAGGGTAAGCCATTTAACATCACAGTGATCCAAATATACGCCCCAACCACAGATGCTGAAGAAGCAGAAGTAGATCAGTTCTATGAGGATCTGCAGCACCTACTGGATAGTACGCCAAAAAAAGATGTTATTTTCATTACAGGAGACTGGAATGCTAAGGTGGGTAGTCAAACGACACCTGGAATTACAGGCAAGCATGGTCTGGGAGAACAAAATGAAGCGGGACATAGGCTGATAGAATTTTGCCAAGACAACTCACTGTGCATAACAAACACTCTC
The DNA here is from genome assembly GCF_057233095.1 of Heloderma suspectum. Taxonomy (NCBI): domain Eukaryota; kingdom Metazoa; phylum Chordata; class Lepidosauria; order Squamata; family Helodermatidae; genus Heloderma; species Heloderma suspectum. The sequence goes on from NC_139464.1 coordinate 108,031,479, forward strand.
TTCCAACAACCTAAGAGACAACTTTATACATGGACTTCATCAGACGGTCGACACCTAAATCAGATGGACTACATCCTTTGTAACCAAAGGTGGCGGACATCTATGCAGTTGGTAAAAACAAGACCTGGAGCTGATTGTAGTTCAGATCACAAACTTCTTATTGCACAATTTAGAATCAGACTAAAGAGAATAGGGAAGACCCACAGATACGAGCTCACTAATATTCCTCATGAATATATGCAGTGGAAGTGAAGAATAGATTTAAGGGACTAGATTTAGTAGATAGGGTCCCGGAAGAACTATGGACAGAAGTTCGCAACATTGTTCAGGAGGCGGCAACAAGAAACGTCCCAAAGAAAAAGAAAACCAAGAAGGCAAGATGGCTGTCTGCTGAGACACTGGAAGCAGCCCAAGAAAGAAGGAAAGCAAAAGGCAACAGTGATAGGGGGAGATATGCCCAATTAAAGGCAAAATTCCAGAAGTTAGCCAGAAGAGATAAGGAATTATTTTTAAACAAGCAATGCGCGGAAGCGGAAGAAGATAATAGGATAGGAAGGACAAGAGACATCTTCCAGAAAATTAGAAACATTGGAGGTAAATTCCAGGCAAAAATGGGTATGATCAAAAACAAAGATGGCAAGGACCTAACAGAAGCAGAAGAGATCAAGAAAAGGTGGCAAGAATATACGGAAGATCTGTATAGGAAGGATAATAATATTGGGGATAGATTTGATGGTGTGGTCAGTGAGCTAGAGCCAGACATCCTGAAGAGTGAGGTGGAATGGGCCTTAAGAAGCATTGCTAATAACAAGGCAGCAGGAGATGACGGTATCCCAGCTGAACTGTTTAAAATCTTGCAAGATGATGCTGTCAAGGTGATGCATGCCATTTGCCAGCAAATTTGGAAAACACAAGAATGGCCAACAGATTGGAAAAAATAAACTTATATCCCCATACCAAAAAAGGGAAGCACCAAAGAATGTTCAAACTTTTGAACAGTGGCACTTATTTCACATGCCAGTAAGGTAATGCTCAAGATCTTGCAAGGTAGACTCCAGCAATTCATGGAACGAGAATTGTCAGATGTACAAGCTGGGTTTTGAAAAGGCAGAGGAACTAGAGACCAAATTGCCAATATCCACTGGATAATGGAGAAAGCCAGGGAGTTTCAGAAAAACATCTATTTCTGTTTTATTGACTATTCTAAAGCCTTTGACTGTGTGGATCATAACAAATTGTGGCAAGTGCTTGGTGGTATGGGGATACCAAGACATCTTGTCTGCCTCCTGAGGAATATGTATAATGACCAAGTAGCAACGGTAAGAACAGACCACGGATCAATGGACTGGTTTAAGATTGGGAAAGGAGTACGGCGGGGTTGTATACTCTCACCCTACCTATTCAACCTGTATGCAGAACACATCATGCGATGTGCTGCGCTTGATGAAGCCAAGGCTGGAGTTAAAATCCCTGGAAGAAACATTAACAATCTCCGATATGCAGATGATGCCACTTTGATGGCTGAAAGCGAGGAGGAGCCGAGGAACCTCATGACAAAGGTGAAAGAAGAAAGTGCAAAAGCTGGGTTGCAGTTAAACCTCAAAAAAACCAAGATTATGGAAACCAGCTTGACTGATCACTGGCAAATAGAGGGAGAAAACGTGGAGGCAGTGACAGACTTTGTCTTTCTAGGCGCAAAGATTACTGCAGACGCTGACTGCAGCCAGGAAATCAGAAGACGTTTACTTCTTGGGAGGAGAGCAATGACAAATCTTGATAAAATAGTTAAGAGCAGAGACATCACACTGACAACAAAGGTCCGCATAGTTAAAGCAATGGTATTCCCCGTAGTAACCTATGGCTGCGAGAGCTGGACCATAAGGAAGGCTGAGCGAAGGAAGATAGATGCTTTTGAACTGTGGTGCTGTGTGTGCTGGAGGAAAATTCTGACAGTGCCTTGGACTGCGAGAAGATCAAACCAGTCCATACTCCAGGAAATAAAGCCAGACTGCTCACTTGAGGGAATGATATGAAAGGCAAAACTGAAGTACTTTGGCCACATAATGAGAAGACAGGATACCCTGGAGAAGATGCTGATGCTAGGGAAAGTGGAAGGTAAAAGGAAGAGGGGCCGACCAAGGGCAAGATGGATGGATGATATTCTGAAGGTGACAGACTTGACCTTGGGGGAGCTGGGGGTGGCGACGGCCGACAGGAAGCTCTGGCGTGGGCTGGTCCATGAAGTCACGAAGAGTTGGAAGTGACTGACCGAATAAACAACAACAAATATGGAAATGCGTTCAGGGAGGACTGTAAAGAAGTGAGCTGCAGGAGCAGCACTGGAAGGGGTGATTTATGTATGTATGTATGTATGTAGTTATTGCATTTCTATCCCGCGTTTTTTCCTCTTGCAAGCAACCCAAGGAGGCTTTCATTTTCCTCCTTCTCTCCGTTTTATCCTCACAGCAACAACCCTGTGAGGTGGGTTGGGCTGAGAGTCTGTGACTGGCCCAAAGTCACCCAGTGAGCTTCCATGGCCAAGTGGGGAATAGAACCCAGGTCTCCCAGCCCCAACGCTCTCCCCACTACACCACACTGGCTCCCACACATTTCTCACACCTGGGGGCAGAATAAGGGTTGGGAGGGAGGCAAAAAACAACATGAAGGGTAAATGCTAATCACCCATCCCTCAGAACCATTGCTGCAATCACATTCTCAGCTTCCCTGATGGTATTTCCTTTTTTAAAAGCCCTAAGCACATGTAAGCTTCAGGTTTGTTAAACTGCACTTTAAACTGTTGCAGTAGAAACATTTAGTCCCTGGTCACTTTCCAGCCAAAAATACCCAAAGCAAAATACACCTCGGGTCATAGCAAGGGGTCAGTCTAGTTCAATTGCCCCCTCAGAACCTTTTTGGAGCAGAGATCCAACTTTCAGTTAAACACAACAGCCCTTCTACTCCATGGACTGGCATGCAGATGTGTTTTTGAACATTTGAAAGCTACAGAAAAATCCACACAAATCAGGATAAATTCAGGAAAGAGAGGGAGAGTGGAAGGTAAAGAAGGCATCAGGACCTGCTCCTCCCCTGCCCCCCAGAGGGCCATGATCTACCATCATCTGCCCTGAGAGGAGGTAGGTAGATGAGGATAACACCAAACACCTGCTCTTATTCCAGCTGGACTTTCCTGTGCCTCACCCCAAAGTAGGGTGGCCACTTATGAATCACCACAAAAGAGGAGATACATCACTGGAAAATAGGGCAAAAAGGGATACTATTTTGCCTAAAATTTCCATATCCTTATATATATATGTACAAATGAAAATATATAAATAATAATTATTATAATTTATATAGGAATATAGTATATCTCACAATAATGTGGAAGACTGTGCCTTCTGTGCCTTGTTTAGATATCAGCCAGATGCTATTGATGGGCAACTTCAAGGCCCAGCTGTTCCTTCTGATGGTTCCTTTATCTTTATACCTGATTAGGACCAGACAGCCCTTAACCTAGTGGACAGTCTTCCGGCAACCCTTCAAAGGGAGGACTGTCCTCTATAAAATTGGATACATGGCCACCTTAGAGGCCATCTACCACCAGCTCCCCTGTGGGAAGGATCCTGATGATTTTTTATTTGTTAATAATGCTTATTGAGATTTTATTATTTTTGTTATTTGTAAGCCTCCTTGAAGAACTGGTATTCTGAAAGGTGGTATATAAATGATGACAATAAATAAATACATTTGTGCAATAAGCAAGCATTGCACATAACATTTGGGGAACTGGAATATGGCAACCCTACATGGCAACTGGATTGGCTCCACTCATCCTAATCTTCAAGGGTATTGTGAATGGGGTGTCATGTTCCTTCATCTTCTCCCTTCACAGTCACGCACTCCAGGGTACCAGGCTTCAGGCCCATCACTTAGTTAACAACCAGGTTCTTTAGAGATGCAAATTCTAGGAAACTCTCATGCTACAAGGGAAACAGGCAGCTGCTCCGCAGAATTACAAATACCAATAGAGGAGCCGAAGTGGAAGTTAGAGAGATTGCCGGCAGTTTGAATAAGAACTTCCTGGCCAGACTAGCTTAGGGGGGATGCCCCTCCCTTACAGCTGCTCCCTCCTACATAGGCTCTCACGCATAGCCAACCTGGAGGAGCATCTGAGCTCCGCCTCTAATTTTTCCCGCTTCGCTCTGCAACGGACTCTAGCATCCCTCAAGTCACGCCCCTCACTCTCCTCCTCCCCCGAGACCTGGGTTCTCATGGACAAGGAGGGGGGGGGCTTCAGGTTGAGCCATCTGTGTGCCAAGGTCTTGAGAAGAACAGCTTGCCATATCTGAGCTCACTAGGAAGGGAGCCTCTCCTGGTTCTGGCTGTTCCCGACCCATTCTGAGTTTGCTAACTAGCTCCACATGCTCAGATCCATTCCTGAGATGGGGAAGGGTTAGGAGATGGTTGAGGGTCAACATTTATCAGGTCTAGAGACCAAATAATTGCTGAATAAGGGAGAATCTGAGAGTATCTTGCAACAGATGTTTTTGCTAGGGATGGGTGAGAATTTTGTTTCCATTTGGCTTTTATAAGAATTCCCTAAATTTCACAAATGTCCTGCACAAATATGTGGGATAGAAAGTGCTTGAGACTTAAAAAATTTGGATGCAGGAGGAAGCGAAACTAACAGGTTAGTCCATCCCTAATTTTTGTAGGGATGGTGGAGAATTCTGCCATGGACTCCAATGAGGCTGGATTCTTCGAATCCGCCCCCCCGAGTCTGTGGCGGAACAGACCACTCACCTCCGCCACCCCTCAAAGTTCGCACCGGCCAGGTCCTACCTGCCACCGCCGGGTCCGCGGCCATCTGCTGCCAGACTGCGGATGCAAATGGCATCCGGCGTAGCGGATGCCATTTGCGCCCCTGCTCTTTGCCGTGATAGGCTACGTAAATCTTTATGTAGCCTATCACGTGAGGGAACAGGGATGCAAATACGCCATTTGCAAATGGCGTCCGCTACTCCAGACACCATTTGTGTCCGCAATCCGGCAGTCCGGCAGTGGACAGACCCGGCCAGCGGCTCTGCGGACTTGCCACAGAGTGGAGCCGTCCGGGGAAAATTCCGGGGGGGAGGAACGGATCGCCTCCCCCCTGCAGACCCCCCGGCAGTCTCAGGTAGGTGGGATTCATACACCTCTAAATTTTTGCTGCTTATCTGCTTAAGGGCACAATCCTATGCATGTTTAGACTTCAAAAAAGTCATACAACTCCCAGCATGGCAGGCTGGGGAATGCCGGGAGTTGTAAGACTTTCTTCTGTCTAAACGTGCATAGGATGGCACCCTAAACAGACTAGTGAAAGTAAGGACTACTTTATTTGTGTCACTTATATTGTCTGAGTTTGTCCATTTGTCTTCCTAGAATTGCTACATGGTTCCCTGGCAGAAGTGCGGAGATTTTAGCAATGCATGACAGACATAAATTCAACAGGCCAGCTTCCCTTGGCAGGCAGATGGGGGAAAGCTAAGCCTGTTGAATTTCTCACTGACCCACAGCTGTTAAAAGACACAGTGTTTCTTTCAGGAAAAATAAGCAGCAACTTTTCCCTTTACTTTGTCCTGTACCTAATCTATAGCAGAAACCATTAACCTCAGCAGTCAACCACTGAGGTAACTCCCCCCCCCCCCGCATATTTCTGAGAGAAGCATAGCAGGTAAAGGCTTGGAGGCATTGCCACCTTTAACTGTGGCAAGATGTTTTTTTAGAAAGCGCAAAGCAGACAGTTTTCATGTTTATTCTGTTGATGTGCGTAGGCATCCCAGCACAGGAACGCGAGCGAGGATATTATTGCAAACAAATGAGAAATTCTTGGAGAGCGGGGAGTCACCTGGAGGCGCCCGTTCATTGGCCGTGGGAAGTGGGAAGGCCGACATGAAGCCCAAGCACATCGGTTGCATCTCCTTGTGTGTGAAGTGGAGGAGGTTAAGCCTGCTATGTTGCCTCTGGATCAGAGCGCTTCAGGAGTTCAGAGGCACAGGTGGCTCAGAATAATGGTATCACTTTCCAGTCAGAGGAGCTATACATTTTTTCTCTCCCCCCGGCCCCCACCTATGTTCACATGAGGGTTAGTAATATAGGGGAGGATGATTCAGCGAAAGAACTGAGAGCTGTAGCGAATTGTTACAGGAGAAATAATGAGGAGACTACACTTTTTAAAACATATGATTTGATTCGATTTTCTATTCTGGAAATAAGACCAGGTAATACAGAACTCCAAAATCTTAAGACAGCTTCAGATGAGGAGAATTTGTGAAGCATTTCTCGTTTCTAGTGTTGCCTGGCCCTTCCTCATCGGCACATAGCCTCTGGCCCTCCATCCTTCATTAAGGCATGATCTTATGCATGTTTAGGCAGACAGAAGTCCTACAACTCCCAGCACACCCAGCATGGTGGCAGTTGTAGGACTTTTGCCTGTCTAAACATGCATAGGTTTGCACCCTAAGGGCATGTCGTCAGTGGTTCTGGGAAGGGGAAATATTGCCCATAGCATGCTGCTGTTGCTATCCTGCAGCCTAGAAAGTGCTGCCCTAATCAAGGTTGCTAACTACTAAATGTAAAAATCTAAATGACTCAGTATACACACATGCACACTAACACATACAGAGAACAAAGCTGAAGTTTCAAGAATAAACTTAATGAAAATGGCAAGAGGCCGAAATGCTGACATAAGCAGAGGTGCACATTCTTATGAGCAAAGGCTGTGTCGTATCAGTACAACTAAGAGAGCTATGCTATGGCATCTGAAGGGCCACACGATGCTATGCATCTGAAGGGCCACTCAAGGCCATAGTCAGAGCTACAATCTTAGGGAGGGAAATCCAAGTGGGAATCCCCCCCCATGCCTCCCAGCCACCATGGAAAGCTCCATGGTAGCTCCTCTCCCAAGGCTGGTGTCACAACTTCAGAAGACGATGGGGAGAGAGGCAAGAAGGAATTATGGTGGGCAGGGAGAGGAGAGGAGAAGACATGGACCTGCTGAAAGCCTCTGAGTTCCTGTCCCTGCCCACAGCAAGGTGAGTATGCTAGATGGCCTAAGGCTTTTCTAGATCTAAATGCAGAACTGGAGGACAGAGAGGCTAAAAAAGTTTTTGCCCTGCCTGCCCTGCACGGCTCTTGCCGGCAGAGTTTTGGATTGAGGGAGGACTCGGAGTTAGGAGTCCTCAGTCCTTCAGATGTCTTTGCTGTAGGGCTGTGCCCTAAAGGCCTCTTATCATTAAATATTTTGGGCTTTGTATAAGCAACATCTAAGGTCTGGGGAGGGGCCAGCGAACAGAATTGTAACTGCTTCAGTCACCTCTGCTGCCTGGGAAAAGTCCAGAGCTACAGATTGTCCAGAAGCCCAAGATGAGTTGCCCTGGCCCCAGAATTGGAATGTTATTCGGTGCCAGTTGCTAGGTAGCTCACTTTGCGTGCGCATGCATGCATGGCTATGTATGAGAGAGCGGGGGTTGTATTTTCCCCTGTAGCCATTGCAGAACCTTCAGTTACTGGGCAATGTAGAAATGTAATGAATATAAATAAATATATTTATAATATAGTATAAATATATTATATAGTATATTACAGTATATTATAATATAAAATCAAATAAATAAATAAATAAATAAATAAATAAAACCAAACCTTGAATGAGCAGCAACAGTTAACTTCTAAGGCCTGCTTCACCCACTGTTGTCAGATGGGTGCCTGGATAGAGCTAAGAGCTGCAGAATGAGAGGAGATGCGTAGGACAAAATCATGGTTTTCCCATGTGGTCACTGTGGCATCTTAAAGAGAAGCAGCTGGAGCATAGGACCTTTTCCAATCACCAATAACTTCCCCTTAAAATAAATATTATTTTGTTGTATGTTAATTTTCTTTTATTGTAAGCCATCTTGGATGCCTGTTGTCAGGCAGAAAGTAGAAATAACATATTTTAAATACAATATTTAAAAAAATATTTAACAATATTTCAATAATATTTCAATAACTGGGGACAACATACATGTTAAGGATGAAGGTACATATAGGGATGTATGAAAGTGACTTACCTTTCATGGATTATGTTGATGGTGGGGGGGGGAGGCGTTCTGTCCCTCCCCCCGGAATCCTGGCCGGGGGGGGAGGCGCTCCGTTCCTCCCTCCGGAATCCTCGAACGGCTGGCTGTGCTCTGCGGCAGCTCCGCGGAACAGCCAGCCAGGCCCGGCCCAGCCAGGCCAGAGCCATCCACAGCCAGATTTCCGGCTGCGGAGGGCTCTGGGTAAAAAAACAAAACAAAACACCGCATACGCAAATGGCGGCAGCTATGGCCACTGCCATTTGCGTTCCTTCTTTTTGGCCGTATTAATCTACGTAAATATTTACATAGACTATGATGATGAAAATAAAGGGGAACGCAAATAGCGTAGCAGGTGCTATTTGCGTCCCTTTTTCATTCACCGTTTTAGCCTATGTAAATCTTTACGTAGGCTAAAGCGGCGAATCAAAAGGGGACACAAATAGCGCCGGCTATGCTATTTGCGTTCCCCTTTATTTTCACTGTCATAGTCTACGTAAATATTTACGTAGATTAAGATGGTAAAAAGAAGGAATGCAAATGGCGGCGGCCGTAGCCGCCGCCATTTGCGTATGCGTTTTTTTTTTAAACCCACCCAACCATGATAGGCTATGTAAAGATTTATGTAGCCTATCACATCTTTTTTTAAAAAAAACATAGCCATGATAGGCTACGTAAATCTTTACGTAGCCTATCATGTCTTTTTTTTTTTACACAAGCCTGGAAATGGCGGCAGTGGCAGCTGGTCGGAAGACCGGCTGCCGCCGCTGCTGCCAGAGCCGCCGCTGGAGCTGTTGCCGCCTGGAAGATCTGCCCCAGGTGAGTCTCGTCCCAGGGGGGGATCCGCAGGGGGGTGGGGGGTGGCAGGCTGTTCCGCCATGGAGTTCGGGGGACTGAATGCATTGGCATTCGGTCTCACCGAGATCCGTGGTGGAATTCTCTGACATCCCTAGGTACATGAGTGGTCCAACAGTGACTTCAAAATACAATTGGACCATGAAATACTTCAGAATGTTTTTAAATATAAAGAGGGGAAGAGCTGGAAAGGATTGTGCTACCACCTTCTTCTTCTTCTTCTTCTTCTTCTTCTTCTTCTTCTTCTTCTTCTTCTTCTTCTTCTTTAAGAGAAAAGGTAAAGAACCCCACATGTGTGCTCTACATAACTGATGTAATTGTCAGGGTGATTCTGGCTGGACAGGATGAGCCGAAGGCGCTGTTCTGTTGACTAGGCAAATGCAGAAGACCAGGCTCTCATCTGGTACACTATGGCACACATCAAAACCACACTCCTTAGAAAAGATGGAAGAATATCACAAAGGTACTCTATACCTAGGAACAACTGTTTCCATCCTTCTCTCAAAGTTGGTCTTTCTGCTGTTTGGAAAGTTAAAAAAAAAACTAGGGATGGCAGAGAATTCTGCCATGGATTTCAGTGAGGCCAAATGCAGTGGCATTCGGCCCCCCAAATCCGTGGCGGAACAGCCTGTCCCCCCCGTCCCCCCCCACGGATTCCCCCCGGGATGAGGCTTACCTGGGGTGGATGTTCCAAATGGCGGCGGCTCCGGCGGCTGGTCTTTCGATCGGCTGCCGCGGCCGCCATTTGCATCTTGGTCTTTGCCGTGATAGGCTACGTAAGTATTTACATAGCCTATCACGGCAACCCCCTCCCCAAAAAACAGTGTACGCAAATGGCAGTGGCTATGGTGGCCGCCATTTGCATTCCCTAGTCTACATAAATATTTACGTAGGCTATTACGGCGAAAAAAAAGGGGAACACAAATAACGTAGTGGGCGCTGTTTGTGTTCCTTTTTCCCCCACCGTTCTAGCCTACGTAAATATTTACGTAGGCTAGAACGGCAAAAAAAAAAAAAAAGGAATGCAAATAGTGCCCACTACGCTATTTGAGTTCCCCTTTTTTTCACCGTAATAGCCTACGTAAATATTTACGTAGGCTAAAATGGCGAAAAATTAGGGAATGCAAATGGCAGCCGCCACCATTTGCATACGCTGGGGTTTTTTTTGGGGGTAGCCGTGATAGGCTATGAAATTCTTACTTAGCCTATCACAGCAGCCTGGCTGGACGCAAATGGCGTCCGCTACGGCGTCCGTCATTTGCGTCCGCACCAGCCCGTCCACGGCCGGAAATCTGGCTGCGGACAGCCCTGGCCGGCTGCTCTGCGGAGCTGCCGCGGAGCGGAGCCGGCTGGGCAGGATTCCGGGGGGGAGGACCGGATTGCCTCCCCCCCATCGAGGATTCCGGGGGAAGGGACGGAGCCCCTCCCCCCCACTGCGAAAAATTCCGCGAAAAGGTAAGTGACTTTCGTACATCCCTAAAAAAACGTAGAAAAGAATGGGGAAAATATGGGAGGTCAGTGGGGTTGATGACATTATGTAGATGTCCCATGAAAAGTGAGTGAACAAAGCATGGCTATTTCATAGGAGTAGGCAACCCAATGCCCTCCAGATTTTTTCGAGTACAACTCCCATAAGCCCCAGTCAGCATGACCATTGGTCAAGGATTATGGGAGTTGTTGTCCAAAATGTCTGTGGCCAAGTGGCCTTAGAGATGCCTAGTGTAGAAGCAACCTAACATTCCCATAAAAGAAACATTGTAACATGGTACATGCCCTCAATATATATTGGATAGTTGAATTTTTAGTCCATATTGTATATACAGCATGTCATGAAAGAGATTGCCTTTTCAGAGAAACTCTGGCCTGTGACCCTCTTTTTCTTTTACCTCCTGAGAGATAAAGACTTTTCCCTGCTGCGTTAAAGGACACCCACTGCAGCCAGAACTACAAAACTGACAAAAATAGATATCATGAGGAAGAATTCATTTGAACGGATACATTTACTAACAGAGCACCTTTAAAGCTAAACTTGGAACATTCTTCCCCAGTTCAGACTTATAGGAGCAGCATCTCAAAGGAAGCCCAGCTTAATGTCACTAGGGATGTACAAAAGTTCCCCCACGGATCTCGGGGAGGCCAAATGCCAGCGCATTCGGCCCCCCAAAATGGAGGAATGACCCGCCACCCCCCCGCCACCCCCCCGCCACCCCCCCAGGACGGGACTTACCTGGGGCGGATCTTCCTGGCGGCGGCGGTGGCTCCGGCGGCGGTTCGGTGGCGGCGGCTGCGGCAGCCGGTCTTCCGACTGGCTGCCGCCGCCGCCATTTCCAGGTTTTTTTTTAAAAAAAATGTGATAGGCTACGTAAATCTTTATGTAGCCTATCATGGCTGACTTAACCCCCCCCCCCAAATGCAGATACGCAAATGGCGGCGGCCATGGCCGCCGCCATTTGCGTTCCTTATTTTGGCATGTCTTAGTCTACGTAAACATTTACGTAGACTAAGACGGTGAAAATAAGGGGAACGCAAATAGCGTAGACAAGGATAGCGCCACGCAAATAGCATAGACGGAACACCTCCCCCCGCACCATCAGCATAATCCCCGAAAGGTAAGTACCTTTCGTACATCCTTAAATGTCACCAGTTAAGCAAGTGTCTTGTTGGAATCAAGCTTTTGTTTAATATTTGCATTAATGGGATGTCTATCAAATAAATTCTCTATGCAGCATAGAATCATTTTCACACTGGAACAATAACAATAATAGCCCTTCTCCGTGAGCCTCTGCCAAAGGAAGTGAGGCAGGTGGCTGCTAGGAGGAGGGCTTTTTCTGCTGTGGCACCCTGGCTCTGGAACGAGCTCCCTAGTGAGGTTTGCCTGGCACCTGCTACATTGTATTCCTTTCGGCACCAGGTGAAGACCTTTTTATTTTCCCAGGCATTTTAGCATTTTAGCTTTCTAGACTTTTAGCTTTGGTGTTTTAAATCTGTATTTTAAACTCCTGCACTGCTGCTAGGTTCTGTTGTGGTTGTATTGTTATATTGTGGTTTTAATGTTCTATATATTTTAAATTGTTTTATTGTGTGCTGTTTGGTTTTAATTTTTGTGAATCGCCCAGAGAGCTTTGGCTATTGGGCGGTCTAGAAATGAAATAAATAAATAAATAAAATAAACAATAAAACCTAACAAAAAGTAAAAGAAATCACAGAGCAGTTTGTTCTCACCAGGGACACCATTTCAAATTTCAGTGGTGATGCGAGGCAGGACAACATTGTCAGCAAGGGTTAAAATACCACTCTTGTCTGGAATGTATTCAAGTGGGACCTGCAACAACTATTATTAAAGTGTATCCCAAGCCCCTAAGTTCAGGGCTTCAGAAAACCTTCAACAGGAGTCTTGTATTAAGTCTTTCCCTGCTGTTCTCAAAGGCAGACCTCTAGAGAACCATTGCCAAAGTTAGGATGTGGAAGAAAGTCGTTCAGTTCACATTTTTATGCAAACTGACTTAAATTTCACTCTTTTGAACCACTGTGCAAACCAAAACTCAGTTATCCTTTAAAATTCACACTTCCGTGAATTCTGCAATGGAATTCCCCAGTCAAAAACTGTGTACAAAACTGTGTACACCAGGGAAATAATGTTACAAATGCATTATATTCAGGAAATTGATTGCAAGAAAGGTATATATTAGGCAAAAATGCATGTATTAAGAGAAACATGCACCAAAGTGCTTATGAGTTTTCACGCAATCATCAAAAAATAAATTGTGAAATTATCACATGCAGAATTGGCTCAGACAATTTTGTTGCTCTAGGCAACATTTAATCCAACCCACTGCAACTTGTTTTATGCACGTGTGTGTGTGTGTGTGTGTGTGTGTGTGTTTGTGTGAGAAGTGATCGTCCTCCACCTTCACAATCAACACTACAAAGACTCAAAGTTTCAAGCTATTATAACTTTATTATGCTTAGGACTAGCTTTTCTACAATGCAGATTCAAGGAAGCTCTCAGATTGCCCCAATGTCAGGTTTCCCTTTTGTCCCAGCTGAACTCCAACAGCAAAATCAAAACACAGACAAGAAGCTTCTATCCAGGACTCTTTAATCCTTTACTTCAATGGATCATACAGATGCTAATTGTCAGTAACTCACAGTCTACAAAAGAAAAGCCTTCAGGGAGTTCAAAGGGTAACCAGGGAGATTGGAAGTTGCCTACCATTTGAGAAAAGGCAGGCACACTTCCCTAACTTAAGGGCGGGGGGAGAATCTCCCTCTGTCTCATGAGGTATCTACATGTAGCTGTTCCTGCCAGGCCAGTCAGGCAGATTGCCTCAGCTCTGCCCCTGCCATCTTTCCCTTGGCCCTGTGTCTGCACCTGGCATCTAAGAATTCAGGCTGTCCAAGCCCCACCTCTCCCTGTTCACTATTTCTCACAGGGGTGTGTGAAGAGAGGCTCTCTCCGTCCAGCTGGACTATTGAAACCTGAGGAGTCTGTCCCTCCCTGTCTGGAAGAGTCTGGGAAAGTTTCTCCCTCACATTTTGCAGTTCCTCTTCGGATTCTGAGCTACTCTGCCACTGCTTATGCTCAGAGGCACCCCTGACATCCAGGCTCTGAATGACTAATCTGACATCTCTAATTAAAGAAGATGATCTGGAGGGTAGTGAAGTTGCTGACAGCTTGCCCATGAACACTAATGGCCAAACGTGCCTCACAGTGATGACCCTCCCTTAGGGTGGTTCCCTTCTATATTGGCTTCTAAGAGTGGCTATCCTGGAGGAGCGTCTGAGCCCCGTCCCTAACTCCTCCTGCTTCGACTTGCAATGCTCCCTAGCATCTCTGAAGTCACGCCCCTCTTCCTCCCCCTCCTCAGAAACTTGAGTTCTCAATGTGGAGGTAGGAGGCAGTGACTCAGCCTGGGCCATCTGTTTGGCAAGGCCTTGGGAGGAATCTGTCCCAGTGCCTTGGGGCTCTGGGGAAAGCTTCTCCCCGGGGCTCTGATCTAGCTGTTCCAACTCTGATTCAGAATTGGAGCTGTCAGACATCTCAAGGAGCTTGGACTCATCTGTGACAGTGGGTGTGTGCATTGTGTTTTCTCCTCAAGAGTTTTTATGCCTGGCCCCCTTTTCCCTTATTTCATCCAAGTAAATTCAGTAAAGGGAAGGTATGTTCACTTCATTCGTTCATGAGGAATGCAACTAAAATGGGGAAAAATGGGGATGGAAGACAATTGTCTTTGCACCAGGAGAAACATAGTCCTAAGCTTTTGTGCTCTAGGCTAATTGGGTTACTTCAATGCCAGGACGCCTGGTTGTATATTTTGGGCAGGTTATCTTTGATGGGGGGCCCAGGCTGCCCAAAACATGGTGGTGGGCCCATGTAGTGGGTTGTTTATTGCAGTAGGAGCAGGTGGGTACACTGGAACCAGCACACATGCTCACTCCCACTTGTCTTCTTGGTAACCCAAGGTTTGTTAACCATGCATTGTATGAACCAGGTCAATATAAATTCTAGGTTAAGGAACCAGGTCAATATAAACTCTAGACTAATGATAAGTCATCACTTGATTAGCAAATTGATATGAGCTGCTCTAGAACTAGGTCTGTTCTCTTATAAAATCTGGAACTCTGTCCAAATGTCCATTTCCATCGTAGTATAGACAACTGAACACATTCACCTTTGCAACACCAATGCCTGCCTGCACCCACATTTAATTTAATAATTAAAAAAATATTTTTAAACCATCTTTTATCAAAAAGGAGAGGGGAAAAAAGAATGTTGAAGCTATTATATTAATCTGCAGTTGACAAAGCATTCTGTGATCACCGAAGGTTAAACAGGGAGGATTGGCTTTCTTTTTCTGACATTTAGAAAGGAAAAGAGTAGAGTGGCTTAAATGGAAGGAACAATACATCATTCAAAGATCTTCACTAAGAGAAACACATACACGCCATTGACTTCTATGCACTGATTTAGCAGTATTTTAAACATTGCATTTATTGTGCACCCTTGTAGATAATGTAAGTAATTGATATATCGGTTGGTGAATTTACCACATTCCAGTATCTTGCACCATTTTCCCCTTGAAGGAATGCTTCCTCTCAAGAAATTGGATGGAGGGTGAGTTGGATTTCAAACACATTTTATGATGTGCCAAATAAAGCTGAAGTTATTAAATTATAGTCCAGAGAGTGATGTCTAATAAGATAGAATCCCCTCCTACTCCTTATTTTCACCAGTTAAATCATAATAAAGTCAAGCAAAAAATAAAAAAATAAAAAGTGTACCACTGCTGTTCATATTGCTTTTGAACCTGTTTCTGTGCCTTTGCTATGCAAGAATGAAAGGAAAATGCATTGAACATGAACATTTTGAATGATAAGACAGGTGGCCCATGAAACAATCAGCATGTTGAGCAGAGGCTATTAAAAAGATAGCCAGAGAATGTAAGAACTCCTCTGGTGGACTAGACCGAGGACTGGGCCTAGTGGATCATACTAAGGGCACAATCCTATGCATGTTTAGACAGAAAAAAGTCCTACAACTCCCAGCATGCCCCAGCTAGCATAGCTGGCTGGGGAATGCTGGGAGCTGTAGGATGGCTTTCTATCTAAACATGCGTAGAATTACATCCTAAAGGGACATCCAGCCCGGCGTTAGAGACAGCCAAATGTTTCTGGAAAGTTCTCAAGCATAGCATGAAGACTTTCCCTTCAGTTGATCCCCAGGACGAGATACAGGGTTAGATCCAAAGGTTCCTTTCCTCCAGTGAAGGCAGCATCTTCCAGTAGAGGAAGGCTTCCCCCATCAGCAGAAAATTCCTTCCATTGATCTAAGGGAATCTTTCTATCTAACCCATAGTGTCTTTATTTTTATAGTGTTTTCCAAGGAGGGGGAATGGCAAATATGCACATGTGTGTTCTACCCAAGTAAGTGTAATCAGGATTGAGGCATTAATAGGGGAGAGATGGATAAGGTGGCATTCAGGACAGTGCTTTAATTCATACAGCATCGTGGATGTTTTTATTAAGGAAGACTTATACTCAAGGCCACATTTTGCATGAAAGGGAATTATGAATTAAAGTTACAGGATTCAGCTTCTGAAGAAATCTATGCTTGGATGAAAGCACAAGGTCATTGATTTTCATGTGAGCAGTTAGCTTACATTCCTAAGCCATTTGCTACTTTTGCTGGACCTTGAATGAGTAAACAATCCAATATTGCTGTGAACAAGATGTATGCTGAAGATTTTGCAAACACAAACCTCCAATTCTGTGATAATAATAAATTATATTCAGCATTCACATTTTCATACAGTTACCTTAATTAGGTGGTTTTTTTTTTTTAATGCCAGCAGTCAAGTCTTGCAGAGTAGCTTTGTGTTATGAAGCCTTTTTAAAAATAAGCTTCATTCAGCCAAAAATGACTATAAAATGGAAGACAACACGAAATACATCACAAAAGGAACAGATCAGAGAAAAAGGCCCACCAGTTAAAGGAATGAAAACTATGAACCCTCTTAATTTAGCTAGATGTGATTTGGATCAGGTTGGAAAATCATGATGGCAGGGAACACCATAGACTCTTGAAGTAACCATATCCCATAGACGAACGTAAAGTAGAGAGCTGTGGAAAATATGGGTTGTGCCTGATAGTGTCCTTCTGCCAATGCAATGGACACCACTGGTGAATTCTGCAATTTAGGAGAAACCCTTATTCCAGGCAGCTCACGTGGCATGTGTATATAGGTCAAGACTGCTATGGTATCTTAGTCTACTCAGAGAACAGTTGAGTAGGGGGCTCTGGATTGCTTTTATTTTTTATTTTTTTTAAACCTCTGAGTTCCAGTCTTGATATACCCGAAAACATGGGGGCTTTGGCTTATATTGTGGCTGATGTTGCTAAACAGCTGTTCACGATGTACTGGCTTACATAGTCACTTAGGGCTAGTTCACACATATATTGCATAATTTACAGGCTGACCTTATGCATGTTTACTCAGAAGTAAGTCTCTCTGAGTGCAGTGTGACTTACTTTCAAGTATGTGTGTATAGGATCACACAGCAGAGGCTGGTGGTTCTGTGAATCCTTGATGTGTTTCAGTCACAACCAGCCAGAACTCTAAAGAAACTATCCAAGGTGCTGAAGCTATTGTGGGGAGTAGGGTTTAGCACCTTGGATAGCTCCTTCAGAATTCTGGCACGTTCTGACTGAAATCCAGAATGGATTCACAGCCTCACATCCCTACCCACCTCCATAATAATTAGCAGAATGACTAATTAAACTTCTGAAACAGTTTATCTCAAGCTTTATGATTGCTATACCACTAGATGACCAGGCAACATGATAAATATAAAATTCTGGGAGCTTAGGCTGTCCTCTTCCTCTGAGCTATAGTTCACTGACTCTATGGAAAATACAGAGGAGGGGAAATTACTAGGAATTGAATCAGGGACTTTCTGTATATAAAATCAGATAGAAGACAGCAGCTCTGTTACCTATGAGGTAACATTGAATTCATTGAGACTTATGAGTAGACATGTATAGGCTTGCAGTGTAAAGCTACCATTCTCTTACTTTCTTTTTACTATCAAGAAGGCTTTGTTAAAGTCAGCAAAGGGCGGCCACCAATATTAGAGAGAAATCAGAAAAGGGGATTTTTTAAAAAAACAAACAAACTACTCACTCTACAAATGTGCAATCCATTTAACTGCCTTTGAGTCTCTTACTGGATTCTCTTTATGGGTTCTCTTGCTCGGGCAGAATGATATATAGCCTCCAATTTCTCCCTCCCTTGTTTATGAACACTTCCATGAACTGAGATCCCAAAACGTGGTCAAATACATTCATTATCTTGCTAAAAGTCTCTCTGATGGTCTTCAAGTACATGTGTTGTGCTTATGGTTAAAGCTTACACTTTTTTTGCAACCCTTCGTTCTGTGAAAGGGGATACGGTGCAGCTTGTAATAAATCACGGACCACACAAAGCAATGTCAGCCTTTGTTATGTATGCAAGTACCAGATTTTATAGCATTTTACTGTTACAGAAAGCCATCAGAGACGGTTATGTGCTCATAATTTATGATGGCTCTTTAATTTCATTAACTGAATTAAGTGGTGGTTTGTATTTCCCATACTCCAAAATTCACAACCTTTGATAACGGATTTAACTCATACATTGGAATAAAGAGCTTCATTAACTCTGCTGTTTCTTCTACAATTGTGCTGGATGAGCCATGGAAATGAATAGTCCTGATCCCAAAATGATGTAATTTTACATGGATACATAGACATCAGTAAGACTGGAAAAGACAGTGCCTGTCAGGTCATATAACAACTTAGGATGCAATCCTATGCATGTTTAGACAGAGAAAAGGCCTTTTCTCTGTCTAAACATGCATAGGATTGCACTCTAAATGACACTTTCAGACTATGGTCTATCGTTTGAATTTCAAATGGGTATTTTGTGTTCGATGCCAGTTCATCGATTTTCATATGCTCAGACCTGATTCTAAGTAACAATTTTAAGTGAATTGTTCTGGTGTTATGAACAGAGACTCCCAGTTGGTGAGGTAGTTAAATATAGCAAACTTTATTTCTTACAAAATGAGGCCTGGCAGCCTACTGTACACTCTTCTATATTGGAGCTAGCCATACCAGAGACTCACCTCTCCAAGGGGCCGGCTTCCCGGGTCATGGCTATTTCTCCTAAAGGAACCACATGCTAGAATAGTTTGCTGAGTGCATACTTTGCACTAAGGGTCTCTTATGAAAGAAACTTTCTTGTCTAGAAGAGGAAATGTTGGCAGGTCCAGCTTGTCATACTGGGGAAAAGCTGCCCTTGCTATAATTCACTCTTTTACACAGCTATCCAAATGAATAGGAGCCCTTCCTTCCTTTTGTGACTAGCCACCATATTTCATATCTATCCATCCATCCATCCATCTTGTGCTTTTTATTTGTACTGTGCTTTGCATATTTTCACATTTGGTGGTTGCAGACAATAAAAGTCCACACCATTCAAGACGAACAACTATTCAAGATGAAAAAGCCTTGTGTTTCTTTGAGAAGAGTCTGCATATATTTGATATTTTTAGAGCACAATCCTATGGGACTGTTGCTTGATAGATGGAGGGTTTGGATCTCAGAGCCCTCAGTCTATCCAAAGCCCTTCTGACAACAGCCAGGCAGGGTGGGAGGAACAGTGTAGCCTCTCTCCAGCCTCTAGCTTGTTTACCATTGGGCGAGGGCAGGAATTTCGATCCAACAGATCCATGTCCTCTCCTCTCCTCTCCCCTTCCCACCCATCAACATGTCCTCTTTCCTCCCTCCCTTGACAGTGATCTCAGGTAAGAAAGCCACCATGAAGGCGTGGAAGGCATGGAATAATCCCCACTTGGATTTCTATACCCACCCCGAGGTGATAGCTCTGTCTACAGCCTTGGGGGGGGGGGTTCCCCAGTATCCTATGGTTCCTTGGATGTTGTTGGCTCCAAGGTTATTTTCCTCCAGTGAAAGAAACTTCCTCCAGTTTGCCAAACTGAAGCCAGGCCATGTGAGATGAAGCCTTCTAACACCCCCTTTTTGTGAGATACACTAATTCTGAAATTTTGCTCTCATCAGTCTTGCAAGATTTCCCCATGCCAGTTCCCAGGAAGCTTTCTGGGTGTGGCCTTTGTTTGGATGGCAGCCTGAAGGCTTTATGGATCCTTGGAGGGTGTTCCCTCCTTTTGCCACCACATGCCCCCCTTCCACAGGCCAGCCATGGGTGGGGGTGGGGGCATTCTTCCAAAGAAAGGAGCTTCCTCTAGCAGGAACCTTTGGATATAACCCAATTTTACAGAATATTTAAAAATGTAGCTACAAAAATATAATTCAGAAACACTGTCAACAAAACCA
This sequence comes from Heloderma suspectum, assembly GCF_057233095.1. Taxonomy (NCBI): domain Eukaryota; kingdom Metazoa; phylum Chordata; class Lepidosauria; order Squamata; family Helodermatidae; genus Heloderma; species Heloderma suspectum. The sequence goes on from NC_139464.1 coordinate 108,051,324, forward strand.
CGCCATGTAATCCAATTCATTTCCACAACAAGCAATATTATACATACGTGATAAACTTCTCAATCCCCCATTTTCAATTCAGGCAATTTCTGGCATAAAACAAGAAAAGGCAAACCATATACAAAAGAACTCATAACATTGCTAATAGTTCCTGTCTGACATTGTTTTGCGGTTTGATCTTATTCCAAAAAAACATGAAAGCTTGCCATTTTTCCAACAGCTACCTAGTCATGTGGGCTCTGCCTTCCCATTACCATTTAAAATATGTTAGTTTATTCTAGAACAGAATTTTCCAAACCCTTTCCCACAGTTAGAGCTACATTTCTGCCCAGTTTTTTAAGCAAGTTTCATTTCTGTGGCTGTCAATAAATTGCCTACCAATTGTCAATGTTTAGACTTGGCACTGTGTTTCAAAAAGCTTAAGAAAATAACGATGAGAGAAGTTGGAATGGGATACACCACTTTTTTTTTTTTACATTGTCCATTACATCTTTCCAATGTTCTTGTCTCTTTTTACAATGCCACCAAGCATGCATAAAATCTGCTTGATCTTTTTAATATCTCCAACTTTGCCCTGTGGCTTTTCTAAACATCCAATTAATCCTTGATGTAATACCATTGGCATATTTTTTTAAATCTCCCACACTGCTGTATTTATAGCAAATTCTGGGGTCATTTCTGTTGCATACAGTTTGGAGCTGTAGAACTTCCCACCTCCTTTTATAAGGTCCATGGTGGCATCTCCATCAGTATATTATACATCTTTGAAAGGACCACTTCATAGATAATTAAAAACAATATTATCACTGAAATCCAGGAAGTACGTTCCATTGAATTTACAGGGGCTTACTTCTGAGTAGACATGTCCAGCATTGCACTGTAAATGTTTAAACTTTGTTAGTTTTCTGTTCACCTCATAACCTCTCTGAAATTTAACTGTTAGGTTCCTAATCCGTCATTACTGAATGAACTTTGGACTTTGAGTTTGCTTAGCATCTAGTACTTCATTTATTAAGGGCACAGTCCTATGCATGCTTAGACAGAGAAAAGGCCTACAACTCCCAGCATTCCCCAGCCAGTTGGGGAATGCTGGGAGTTGTAGGCCTTTTCTCTGTCTAAGCATGCATAGGATTGCACCCTAGGGCTGCAATCCTATACACATTTGCCAGGGAGTAAGTGCCACTGAATTCAATGGGCTTATGTCTGTGTAGAAATACACAAGAGTGCACTGCCAGTGTAACAATCCTGCCACTTTTGAAGACATCCACAATTTGTTTTTAAAAGCATGATTCTCCCAGACCGTGAAATCACTTGACCTTCAGGTCACAATGAAAGCTTTACCATACATTACTAAAGATAGCGGTGAAAGATCAGAAGCTAGCACATATCTCTATTTATCCTAAACTTCAGCAATTGTCCTCACTAACATGTTTTCATTGGCCCTTGGTCTGACTTGTTTTGAGAGCTTATTGCTTTCAATGGGATATCAAAGCTTTCCTGCTCCAGGTTAAAACACAGAGTATGGATTGTATTGAATGTTAGTGCTACTTAGAATATACCCATTGAATTAAAGGGGACTTAAATTAGACTAACATTGAATACAACACTAAGATCTTCAGGAGAGGCCCTTCTTTTTAGACCACCTTCAGTGGTGCGTTTGGTGGCCACTCCCAGGCTATGTAATTCCCTCCCAAGAGAAGCCAGGTTTGCTCCCTCTCTGCTGTCTTTCTGCTTGCAGGCAAAGACCGCTTTATTTCAGAAGGGTTTTAGCCAGCAAATGGGTCTACTGGGTTGGCTGCTGTTTTTAATATTTTTTTCTGTAATGTGCATGTTTTCATTGTATTTTGATGTATTGTTTTAATCACTGGTTTTGTAAGCCACCTTGAGTGCCATTTTTTTGTAGAAAGGAAGGGCACAAATAAAATAAATAAATATTTCCCTGTGTCTATCCCAGGGGTGGACAATCTGCATTCCTCCAGATGTTGTTGGACATCAGTTCTCATCAGGCCAATCATCGAGAATGACAGGAGTTATAGTCAGTAGAGGCTGGGGCTATGATGTCACTGGGGCTGTGAATCCATGCTGGGTTTTAGTCAGAAATCTAAAGGAGCTATCCAAGATTCTGAACCCAATTCCCAAAATAGGTTCAGCACCTTGGATAGTTCCTTTAGTGTTCTGACTGAAACCCAGAGTGGATTCACAGTCTCACTGACATCGGAGCCCCCAGCCTCCTCTGGTTGTAGTTCAACAACTTCTGGAGGGACACATGTTGCCACCCCTGGTCTATCCAACAGGATATTGCAGTGAACATAGCAGCGAGGTCCATGCTTGGTTATACTGGGTATCAGCATTTTCCCCTGCAATAAGCACTAGCATATTTTTGATCTGTACTTAGGGATGTTGGAGAATTCCACCACGGACTCCAGTGAGGCCAGATTCTTTAGAATCCGCCCCCCCGGAGTCTGTGGAGGAATGAACTACTCCCCTGCCACCCCCTGAAATCCCCCCTGGAATGGACCTACCTGGATCCAGCGGCAGCAGCTCCAGCAGCAGCTCCGGTGGCAGCTCCAGGTTGTCTTCTGGCCACTGCCGGGCTGCTGTGGCTGCAAATGGCATCCGTCGTAGCCAAGCTGTGATAGGCTACGTAAGTATCTACATAGCCTATCACGGCAAAAGGCAGGGACGCGAATGGCGGCCGCTACGCCATTTGCGTCCCTGTCTTTTGCCGTAATAGGCTATGTAGATACTTACATATAGGGATGTACGAAAGTTTCACCATGGACCTCGGGGAGGCCGAATGCCAGAGCATTCTCGGGGAGGCCAAAGGCCCACCCCCACCCCCCCGGGACGAGACTTACCTTGGGTGGATCTTCCTGGCGGCGGCGGCTCTGGCGGCGGTGCGGCAGCGGTGGCAGCTGCGGCGGCTGCGGCGGCCGGTTTTCCGACCGGCTGCCACCACCGCCATTTCCAGGTTAAAAAAACAACCCCCCCCAAAACATGATAGGCTACGTAAAGATTTACGTAGCCTATCACGGCTAGATTTTAAAAAAACACCGTGATAGGCTACGTAAATGTTTACGTAGCCTATCACGGCTGACTTAATTTTTTTTTTAAAAAAAATGCACGTATGCAAATGGCGGCGGCCATGGCCGCCGCCATTTGCGTTCCTTATTTTGGCACATCTTAGTCTATGTAAACATTTACGTAGAGTAAGACGGCAAAAATAAGGGGAACGCAAATAGCGTAGACGCTACGCTATTTGTGTTCCCCTTATTTTTGCCGTCTTAGTCTATGTAAATGTTTACGTAGACTAAGACATGCCAAAATAAAGAACGCAAATGGTGGCGCCCATGGCCACCACCATTTGCGTACGCGGGTTTTTTTTTTAAATCAGCCATGATAGGCTACGTAAACATTTATGTAGCCTATCACGGCTGACTGCAGGGACGCAAACGGCGGCAGCTACGGCCAGCGCCATTTGCATCCCTGCTAGCCAGCGGCCGGATGTCCAGCTGCTGGCGGAGCCGGCCGGCGGCTCCGCAGAATCCCTGCGGAGCACAGCCAGCCGGCCAAGATTCCAGGGGGGAGGAACGGAACACCTCCCCCCCACCATCAACATAATCCGCAGAAAGGTAAGTCACTTTCGTACATCCCTACTTACATAGCCTATCACGGCTTGGCAGGGACGCAAATGGTGGCTGCTATGAAGGCCGCCATTTGTGGCCACAGCAGCCCAGCAGCGGCCAGAAGACTGGCTCTGGCCGGCCCTGGCCAGCAGATCTGCGGCCTTGCTGCGGAGTGGAGCTGGCCGGGGAGGATTCCAGGGTGGAGGGACAGCTTGCCTCCCTCCCCTGTGGACCCCTGCAGAGTCCAGGTGAGGGGGTTTCGTACACCCCTATCTGTACTCCAGAAATATTCGTACTGAAATTTCTGCTTTAGGGGAGCGTTGATACTTCTGACCATATTCGTGTAAGTTTAATACTATTAAGTAATAAAAAAGTGGCACATCTTGGATCTTGCCAAGTAGGTGTTTGTTTACTTTCTCAGCCAGTAATGTAGTCATTAACAACAGAACTTGGGTATGTAATCAGCTGGAGCTGACATCTTGTGCTGTCTTATTAAAGCACATTATCATTCAGACTCAGAATGTGATGAGTGCTTTGCTAATCACTCCAATAGAACAAGCCTTTGAAAGTTAAAAACTTAGCCGGCGTTCCTGCATACTTATTTGGCTTGGATCCTAGCAGAAGATCCTGGCGGTGGAATGGGGGGTGGATGGGAGGTGACTTTTGCCAATTCCCTGCTCCTCTGCTTTTCCAGAACGTCCCCCAACACTTTGGGAGGTGTACAAGTGGCTCCTGGTGGGAGAGGGAATTGGTGCAAGTCGCCTCTGCCTTGCCTACACTGATAGGAGCAAACTCAGGATCCCAGCCAGTGGGACTTAGTTCTGAGGAAACATACATAAGATTGGGATGTTAGGCTGCAGTCCTAAACATACTTGGAAGTAAAGTTTTATTACTGAGCAAACATAGGGAGGAAAATCGGACTGTGAGTAAACACAGTAGTAGGAAAAAGTGAACAAAAAAGTGTGAACTCTGCATGCTGCAACTATTTTCAGTGATGCAAAATCAGACATGGTATTAATAATTCTGTCACAATAAGGATACTGCGTAGGCTTTCTTCACATGGAGCTTTTATCCTATGATTGAGATGGCTCCTTCACGGGACTTCTGGTTCAGAGCCATGTTGTCCTGGTAGCAGCTCCACAGGATGCTATCTCAAACAGCTTTTAAAAATGTTGAAAAAACTTTTCATCTTCCCCTGGAATTAAAAGGGGGAACAAGAGCAGCATCTGGATGAAATCTTGGAAGAGCAGCTTATTTTGCGAAGCAGCAGAAGGGTTGATTTCCAAGGTACTCTGCCAGAGCTTAGACATCGCTCAAAGTTGGTTTGAAACTCCTATCTAATTAGGAGCACACAGGGCTGATGAGTTACAAATGTAGTTATTAGTGTTTATGGACTAAGAAATACCAACAATATTTGAGGACCTGCAAGATCTGTTTGAAGAGAAGGATGGCTACATCAAGGAGGAAAAAAGGAGCAGGATCTCCACCGACCCCGCCCCCCATACCTCCTGTGGCAAAGGCTCCAAGAAGTGAAGGAAATACAGGGGAGTTACTTGCTCTGATAAAAAAAATTGTCTTTGCAATTTGCTGAATAGGCTAAGAGGCTGGATACAATTCAAAATTCCATCACCGCCCTGCAAGCGGCTGTGGATTTAATCAACACTTCTTGGCAAAAAATGGTGGTGAAGGTTAATGAGCTGCAAGATGGGGTGGCAGCGCAGGAGATTGCATCACAAGCTTTTTATAACAATTTGTCAGAATCTCCCAACTTGAGGCTTTCAAGCGCAGGGCAAATGTATATATTATTGGTATCAAAGATCTACCTACTGATGTAAATTTGTCTACTTTTGTAGATAAGCTTCTGCATGAGATACTCCCTGTGTCATCTGATTATTTACTTGATACTGAGCAGGCATTCCATGTGCCAAATGCCAAAGGGACTGGTCATACGATTATAGTCCAATTTGCAAGAATTTCCACAAAAAATTATATCCTGCATTTGGCAAGTGGGAGCAGAAATCTTTTTTGGGGATCAAAACAAGATAAAGTTATGTTATTTCTGGATTACACCAAAGAAGTTGCTGATAAAAGAATGCAATTTACCAAGGCGAAAAACCTGGCAAAACAAATGAACTTACCATATCATTTAAAATATCCTGCTACATTTTGCATTTTTTTCTGAAGGTCAGATGAAGAAGTCTCTAAGTCATGAAATGTAGAGGTGTGGCTAATCAGAAAAATGCATGAGATTTCTGTTCCAGCCCCATGAACTGGAATTTATAAACATGTTTTGTCAATTGGCTATGATTAGTCTGTAAGATCCAGGCTAGGCCAGAGATAATTGCTCATACACATCTGGCTTTTCTCTCTTATTTTTTTCTTTTAAATCCTTTCTCTTTAAAACGGATATGATATACTGTACTTAAATCTACTGTCTGAGGGTGTATAGAAATGTGCACACTCATTTATATATCTAGTACAAAATACATTAGTGATTGTTGTAAGGTTGATTTTAAGCTTTATTATATAACAGTAAAAAAAATTAGTGATTCGTTATTATTATTACTTATCCTTTTAAATTTCCTTCCTTTTTATTATTATTACTAACATTATTATGAAACTTTGGTTAGTAATATTTTTGGCTGGTTAAATTGTTAACTTCTATTATTATATGTTAACTGAAGGGCAATATATGGTTATTGGAAATGAATTGTAGGCCTGCTTCCTTGCTATAAGCCTGATGATATGATATGGAAATGTAAGGTTGATTATCTATGCAGTACTGAATTGTAATATTGCCAATGTTATAGGTATAACTTTTAAGTAGAATGGTATTAGAAGTTTCTGTATAATGGAGTTTAAATTTAATCCTTTTAAGTAACTTTTTAATATTTTTTATTTTCTTTCTTGCTCTCTTGCTTTCTTCTTTCTTCTTCTTTTGTTTTCTTTTTTGTTGTCTCCCCCCTCTTTTTATTTTTATTGCTGTGTCCTCCTAAGAATACTGTACTGTTGGGAAACTGTAGATAATGATTAGGTTGTTGGTATTGTTTATTTCATTTATAAAGATAAAAAATAGAATAAAAAGTATTTTCAAGATGGCTCCTTCACAGAAGTTTGCAGGTTCTTTACATGACTCCATGAACCTCCAAGGCTCCTCCAAATATTTGCGTAGTCTATCGCGTAAAAAAGCAGGGACGCAAATGGCGTCCAGTATGCCATTTGCTGCCAGAAAGGTCTTAGTTTAAGCTAAATGCAGCTAGGGATGGTGGACAATTCCCCCCGAAACTCGTGGCGGAACAGCCTCCCACCCCCCGCCCCCTGCGGAATCCCCCCCGGGACGAAGCTTACCTGGGGTGGATATTCCGGTAGCGGCTCTGGCGGCTCTGGCGGCGGCAGTGGCAGCTGGTCTCTCAGCCAGCTGCTGCGGACTCAAATGGTGGCCACCACGCCATTTGCGTAGCTGCCTTTGCTATGATAGGCTACATAAATAGTTATGTAGCCTATCACGGCAAGCAAAACCCCCCAACAACAGCGTATGCAAATGGCGGCAGCTATGGCAGCTGACATTTGCATTTCCTCTTTTTTGCTGTTTTAGTCTACGTAAATATTTACGTAAGCTATTATGGCGAAAAAAAGGGGAACACAAATAGCCTAGTGGGCGCTATTTGTGTTCCCCTTTTTTTTCGCCATAATAGCTTACGTAAATATTTACGTAGGCTAAAACAGTGAAAAAAGGGAACGCAAATGGTGGCCACTGTAGCCGCTGCCATTTGCATACGCATTTTTCTTTTTCCCCTGGAAGGCTGCCCAGTAGCCAGATGTCCAGCTGCGGGCAGCCCCAGCCGGCGGCTCCAAGGAATCTTTGCGGAGAGGAGCCGGCCAGATTAGGATTTCAGGGGGAGGTGCGGAGCGCCTCCCCCCCACTGCGAATCACCCCATCGAAAGGTAAGTGACTTTCGTACATCCCTAAATGCAGCCATTTACGGCTGCATTTACCTTAATCTAAGACCTTTACAGCCGCAAATGACGTACTGGACGCCATTTGCATCCGGAGACAGTCCCCCTCAGCCAGCGATATGGCAATGGCGGCCATATTGCTGATGCTCCGGAGCTGGCCGGTGGCTCTGCAGGATCGCTGCAAGGAGGATCCGGCCAAAGAGGATTCCGGAGGGAGGCAGAGGTAAGTGCTCCATTCTGCCACAGACTCCAGGGGGCCAGATTCTTTAAATCCGGCCGCATTGGGGTCTGTGGAGGAATTCTCCACCATCCCTACTTCCAGGGCTGCCCTATCAGAGAAGCTCCTCTCTGCCAGTGGAAGGGCTCTTTTACCTAACCCCCCTCAACTGGCCTTTGGCAAGGGATAGGAATCCCTCTATCCCTTTCTATTTTTCCTTCATTTTTCAGCATTTAAAAAGTCCATGAGGTGGCTTTCAAAAATAAGAAATATGCTTTAAAAATAAACCATATATAATAAAATAAAAATGACAGCAATGCAAAAACAAGCAGGCACAGTATTAAAGAAGGCAGGATGTTTGAAAAATATTACATGTCAAATCCTTGGGAAAATAAAACAAGTAAGAAAACTTGTCTGGAGGAGGGATCTTGCTTGGTTTAGCAAGGGGTGTGTGGTTATTTGCACTGAGAACTTCAAGGGGCCCTTACTCCAGATTATAAAACTCAATTTGATTATCCCTTAACACTCTTCAACCACCCTTTTATACTCACAATCAAGATCTATTTGGATTATTTCTCACATTTTTGATGTAGACTTTAGATAAGGGGTGTTGAACCTAGGCTTGTCCATCTGGGATCCCAATCCAGCCCTCTGGGGTTTGTCAGGTGGCTACACCCCCTTTCTCCCAGCCACATTCCCTTTCCCTCAACCACTAATCATTTGATGATTCCCCATCTTCAGTGCATTTTACCCCATTCTAAAGGTTGACATTCCCCTCCTAGAGCTTAGTTGTTGGCAGAGCTTTACACTAAAATATGCTGGTATTTTTGGCCCACTGCCTTCAGCCCTATCGACCTTGGAATGCAGTCCTCCAGAGAATCTCTGAAATTGAATAGAGGCCTTGGGCTGAAAGAGATTCAACACCCCTACTTTATGTCCAGGGCCAGCCCTACCATTAGTCAAAGTGAAGCCGTTGCCTCAGGTGGCAATGCTGAGAGACAGCAGCAAGGTGTTGAAGGAGATAAGTGTGTGCTATGTGGCCTTCCCTATATCTCCTAAGCTAGTCCCCTGCCTTCAGCAGTGGTGTCCCATCGTCAGTGTTGAAGAAAGATGTTCTATCTTGAAAAAAGGCTTTTGTAGATGGAATGGGAGATGGCTCTATCTTGTTCTTCACCTCAGGCAGCAAAATGTCTTGGGCCAGCCCTGCTTATGCTCCTTCCCCTTTATGCATGGCCAGATCTACACCTTGTGTCATATCAATAGGATCCTATCATGATGACACTGTATCCCTCTTGCACATTTATACCTTGTAGAGCACACAATGACACCTGTTGAGGTATTTTGGATAATACTGAATAAAAAGCAGGAAATAATGCTAGAAAGGTGGTATAGAGAAGGTGTAATGTGCCCCAAGAGTACTTCTTTACTGATAAAAAGCACTAGTGAAGATCTAGCCCCAGTTAGGGCTTTCCAGTCCTGCTGCCTGCTGAGTGCCTCAAAGCTGAGAGATGACTACTACTACTTCTTCTTCTTCTTCTTCTTCTTCTTCTTCTTCTTCTTCTTCTTCTTCTTCTTCTTCTTCTCCTTCTCCTTCTCCTTCTCCTTCTCCTTCTCCTTCTCCTCCTCCTCCTCCTCCTCCTCCTTCTCCAAAGGACTTTTAACAGCAACCAAACCAAACCAAACATGCCTCAGTCAGCTTTCAGGCCCTCAGAGGCAGCAGGACTGGACAACCCCAAGGAGGAGGTTCTGGTTAAGTTAGGGGGCTTTTCAGACAGCTCAAGCAGCTGGAGAGACTGTAAGAACAGAACAGGATAAAAATGGTAAAATAAAGAACTCACTTGAACCCCTCAGCCACCTACTTACAGTAAGGTAAGCACTGAAGGCCTGAACCCTGAGAAATTTCTCCAAAACTCTCAACATCCCTGCAAAAAGCAACTGCCTTTTTTGCAAGGAAACAAAGAGGTTGCAAAAGGGGAGGTGGAGTTTGGCACAGTGCTGATCTTTACCAGCTGTCTAAAGCCCAATAATAGGGGAGGCAACCTTAAGACCAGTACATATGTTACCTCCAGTGATGACACAGGAACTGCAAAGCACCACGGCTGGTTACATTTGAAGGGGTGAACACATAAGTACAGCTAACGATGTGTGTATTTGCTAAGCCATGTTGCCAGCATCTTAGATTTTCTGCAGCAAATCATCTTCCATCCAGATGCACCTTGCAGGGCTTGGAAACGTTTTTTGGGCTTCTTCCTATATCTTAGCTCCTAGCAAGTCAAGCTGCTAACAATTAACCAACAAGGCAAGGTGTGTGTGTGTGTGTGTGTGTGTAGAAAGTTGGCAGTCAGTCACTCTACTTCAACGGGGGGCATTTTCTTATGTCAGTATAATAATTTTTTGACTTTCATTTAAAATTCTCTCTATAGCAATGCAGTTTGAATCCCACTTGGAAACTTCTAAGACAGATTTTGATTTACATTGCAACTAAATTCCCAGTTCATTTTCCTAATTAATGTAATGAAATCTCTTCGTTTTACACATAACTTGGCATAAATTATGCGTGTGCTCCCAGGTGCACAGTGTTGTACATACATATATACAGATTCAATAACACTTGTCATCCATGGCCTCCTCGACATACACACATCACTTTTTACTCCTTCTTGTTGTCTTCCATCTTCCCCTTTTAATAACAATCTTCAGTCCCTGCAACCATGCAAATCTACATAAAATGTGTGAACAAAGCAACCAATTAAAGATACAGAAACTGGTACCGAGTTAAATACTCACAGTGTACAACACTGAAAATATTGCATCTTGGCTCCTTTTAAAAGCTAGTAAAGCCATGGATGTAGTTCATGTTTTCTTGGTTCCTGGTTATCTATATTTCTTATCTATATGAAGAAAAGCACCTCCCAATATCCTGTCACTTCAGCACAGCTTCTTCCTTGGTCAAGAAGGAAATGTCAGAAGCTCAGGGCTACGTAAGAGGAGGATGCTTTGTGGGTCCTCCCTACACCAGCGTTCCTACTCTAAGAAACTGGGGTAATGGTGTTTTGGGAAGGAATCACACTAGGGTCTCTGCCCACATGGATTGGGCTTTCTGAGGATATCATCACTATATGGGAAAGAAATGAATTACAGCAGCTACTATGCATAAGGATAACATGATAAACTTCTGTACTAGTATGACCTCTCAGAGCCACATGAGCATATCTGCAATCCGAGAGAGAGAGAGAGCGCTCAATATGTCCCAGCCTTGACCTTGGCCTAGGGTGGGCCACTTCATCACAGAAGTCGAGCTTCTTCTATAGTGCCTTGCCAGCTCAATAAAACGATTTCCTAGTACTGTAACCTCCACCAGTACCTAGGAAACAAGGTTTACCTTGGTCCTTGTGAAGAAACTGACTGTGTTTGTGAGGTAAACGTTTACTATGTTCAACTGTTATGTTTTATTTTGATGACCGAAGGACAGAAGAAGTTAACAGTAGAAGGGGAAAATGTATGCGTTTTACTAGATGCTTGTGCCTGAGGAGAAATACATTGTAAATACAGTGTGCTGGTGGAATGCCAGTTACTGTTACCATTGAGAGGGGAATATGAGACCAGGTTTCTGTTTTATACTATATAGGAAGGTAGGATTGACATTGGTACCATCTGACTAGGGCTGTACGAAACCCCACTTACGTGGCTCCGCTGGGTTCTGCAGGTGGGGGGAGATGATCTGTTCCTCTCCCCTGGAATCCTGCCGTGCCGGCTCCACCCCGTGTCCCTGCATTTGTGTCCCTGCTTTAGCTGTGATAGGCTACGTAAATATATATATAGCCTATCACGGGCTGGCGTAGGGACCCAAATGGCGGCTGCAGCAGCCCGGCAGCGGCTGGAGCCACCGCCGCAGCTGCAGCCGCAGCCAGGTAGGCTCCGTTTTGCGGGGCTTTCATGGGGTGGAGGGGCGGGGGGCTCCGTTCCGCCACAGATTCCAGGGGGCCGAATTCACTGGAATTTGGCCCCCCTGGGATCCGTGGCGGAATACTCTAACATCCCTACATCTGACTGGAGGATAGCTAAATATTCTAAAGATGCCTATTGGTCCTGAGTTTGAACAGAAGTGGTGTGATGGAATGTTGGTCACACTGAAGCTGATTGGCTGGAGAGTTCTGGTTGGCGCAAATATAAGGAGTTGTTGGGAAACTTCTGGGGGCAGTTTTGTCTGGAGAATTTGTCAGGTGGTGTCTTCATGAGCGGCTGGAGCCTGTGGAAGATGTTAGCCTGGAAGAAGAGCAGCTGCAAGACTGGAAAGCCAGTCTGAGAGCTGAGAACATGTGAGGCAGAAGCTGAAGGAGGACTGCAGGTGAGGGGAGAAAGGCTCCCGGAACAGCCTTTGCATGAAATTGCTGAAGCCTGAGTGTCAGCTAGAGGTGGGGCCCCAGAAGGCCTTTTCCCCAACTTAAGAGCTTTAAGCTAAAATATGCTGGTATTTTTGGCCCCACCCCTTGTGCCTTCAGCCACGCCCATCACTGGAATGTGGCCCCCGAGACCTTATCTGCAACGGAATTTGGCCCTTGGGCTGATAGAGGTTCTGCACCCCTGTTTTAAAGGAATCTAATTTCTGGCATCAAGATGGGAACGTTGTTCAGGTTAGGGGGGATGACGACTGCCCCATAAGAGCCACTAGTCAGTGGATGTGCTTTGGGATTGCTTGCATACTGGGTACTATGCATGCATGATGCACCTTGACTTGGGGGATAGGGCAGGGATGCCACTTCCTGCCGTCCCTCGGGCAGCAAAATGTCTTAGTCTCACCCTACGTATTTGGTATATTGGTTGAAACAGGTCACTCAAGAATCTGGAAGATTTCTGGAAGCTTTAAACTGGCAAGATAGAATGGGGTGGGGAGTAGTATCCAAAAACCAAAAGAGAGAAGAAAGAGGCAGATCTCAAGAATGCATGTGATTTTCAACTTTGCGAGATAAATTTGATCTGCCTCCCACAGGTGAATTCTTCCTTCTTCTGTTTTAGTTGGTACTAAGCCCCCTCCATTTTCTCCTTCCAGTTTAAATGTGACCTTTGAAAGTTCACTCTCATGAGCTGTAAATGCATAGGTATGTTGTGTAATATACCAAGCCAAGCCAAAACAGAGATCGTATAGTACAGCCTTTCCCAACATGGTGCTCTCCAGATGTTTAAGATCACCACTCCCAGCTACGGATGTCAGAGAATTTTGCCACGAATCTCGGGGAGGCCGAATGCCAGTGCATTCAGCCCCCCAAAATCGGTGGCGAAATGGTCTGCCCCCCCCGCCCCCCCCGGGACGGGACTTACCTTGTGCGAATGTCCCTGGCGGCGGTGGCTCCAGCGGCGGTTCTTCCGACCGGCTGCCGCCGCCACCATTTCCAGTAAAAAAAAAAAACACACCAAAAAAAGTGATAGGCTCTGTAAACATTTACGTAGCCTATCAGGGCTAGATTTTTAAAAAATACCGTGATAGGCTACGTAAATGTTTACGTAGCCTATCAAAGGCTGAGTAAAAACAAAAAACCCTGCACGTACGCAAATAGCGGTGCCCATGGGCGCCGCCATTTGCGTTCCTTATTTTGGCATGTCTAGTCTACGTAAACATTTACGTAGACTACGGCGAAAATAAGGGGATGCCTACGCTATTTGCTTTCCCCTTATTTTCGCCGTAGTCTATGTAAATGTTTACATAGACTATACGTGCCAAAATAAGGAATGCAAATGGCGGCGCCCATGGGCTCCGCCATTTGCGTACGCGTGGTGTTTTTTTTTTTTCCTCAGCCGTGATAGGCTATGTAAACATTTACGTAGCCTATCACGGCTGATTGCAGGGACGCAAAGGGCGGCGGCTACGGCCACCGCCATTTGCGTTCCCGGCCAGCCAGGATTCGTGGCGGGAGGGACGGGGTGCCTCCCCCCCTGGCCAGAATTTCGGGGGGGAGGGACGGGGCGCCTCCCCCCCGGCCAGAATTTCGGGGGGAAGGACAGAGCACTTCCCCCCCACCGCGAATCAAATTTTGGGCAAGGTAAGTCACTTTCGTACATCCCTACTCCCAGCATTCTTGACCATTGGCCATGATAGCTGGGCTGATAGGTGTTGAAGGGCTGGTCTACATGAGGCATTTCTTGTGTGCTTGTCATTCCTTACTTATAGTTGTTTATGGGTTCTTTAGTTGATGTTGTGACTAGGGGTGGACGAAAGTCACTTACCTGTCATCGAAGCTTGTTCGTGGTGGGGGGGAGGCGCTTCGCTGCTCCCCCCGTGAAGTTCAGGCCTGGGGGGGAGGCTTCCCGCCTCACCCCGGCTGAAATTCAGGCTGGGGGGGAGGCTTCCCGCCTCGCCCAGCCGAAATTCAGGCCGGGGAGGAGGCTTCCCACCTCGCCCAGCCGCGAACTCGAAAGTTTTTTTTTTAAAAAAAAACGCCCCCGTGATAGGCTACGTGATGATTAACATAGCCTATCACGGCTAGATCTGCAAAGTCAGCCGTGATAGGCTACATTAATCGTCACGTAGCCTATCATGGGTGACTTAAAAAAAAAAAAAAAAAAGCGCGTACGCTAATGGCGGCCCCCATAGGGAGCCGCCATTCGCATTCCTTATTTGGTCGCTGTAGTCTATGTAAATCTTTACGTAGACTACAGCGACCAAAAAAGGAACGCGAATGGCGGCTCCCTATGGGGGCCGCCATTATCCGTACGTGCTTTTTTTTTTTTTTTTAAAGTCACCCGTGATAGGCTACGTGATGATTTACGTAGCCTATCACTGCTGACTTTGCAAATCTAGCCGTGATAGGCTACGTTAATCGTCACGTAGCCTATTATGGGGGCGTTTTTTTTCCTTTTCTTCTCTTGGAATGGCGGCGGCGGCGGCAGCCGGTTGAAAGACCGGCTGCCGCTCCCGCCCCGCACGAACACCTGCCGAACCGCCGGCAGGACCTGCCGCCAGGAGGGACATTCGGCAAAGGTAAGTCCCGTCCTGGGGGGGGTGCGGGCGGGTGCGGAGGATTTCTCCCTGAAACTTGTTCGGGGGGCCGAACACATTGGCGCTCGGCCCCCTGAAGTTTCGGGGAGAAATTCTCCGCCATCCCTAGTTGTGACCCTCCCGTTCCACTCTTTCAGCAAGTTTTTTAGACTAGGAAAAATTCAGCATTTAATTGTGAAAGCAAAAGAAAGCACAATTTCGTCTTGTAGCACTATTCTGCTACACCACAGTGCCCCCTAGAGATTATGTAGTGGAAAAGCAGGTGAGGAAATGCTCCTTGTGTAGTGCTCAGATCTCAATTCTGCTACAAAACCAAAAGTAGAGACAGCGGATTAACAGCTGATTAACAGCCTTGTGTAGAAAACCTCGAAGTCCAAAACAACTGCAGGGCACCAGGTTGGGGAAGGCTGAAATAATTGAATGCTTTGCCCTGAATCAGTATCCACTTTCTCTGCCACCCAACAAATGCTTATCAGATTAACCCCCATAACAGAAAAAAGGCACCTAATGTTACAACCCAAAGTGTGAAATGAACAGAGGACACTAGAGACAGGCTGAATCTACACATAGCAGTTATACCATTATTATACCATTGTCATAACACTGGTGTACACATGACACCAATGGGCACCAATAGTTACGATAATGGTATGATAATGGTATAATTGCTATGTGTAGATTCAGCCATACAGTCTGGGTTCTGAATTTCTGCTAGCAGCTGTTTTATTTGCTAGATGGTGGGCTATTTGATTGGGAAGTTGGTAATAAATGAAGAGTAATTTGTAAAATTACTTAATATGCTGTCGGAAACTTGTTGTTTGGTTATATGGCAAAAATGCCACATTCTGTGTTTTCTAATACTTGGTGGTGGACTATGGTCTCTTGATAAATGGTTTTTACCTGAAGCACTGGGATTTGAATCACATCCTGCCTTCTTGGTGTATGTGTGTAAAAAATGTCTGTTGCAGTTTTAAATGTAAGAGGTGTGTGTGTGGGGGGGAGATTCTCAGTTTGAAATTTAATGTGGAAAACTTGCTAATAAGTTTCCGTCTGGTGCTTGCCAGGAAGATCTTGCTTGGACTGCTGAGCTTTGGGACTGTCACTGCCGGTGCGCATTCCTACTTCCCCATCTGCTCGGTTTGCATATTTACAAATAAACTGAGATTTTGTAAATTAATAAATAAAATAAAATCCCACAGGTCCCCAGTCCTCTCCCTTCACAAAGAAGTTAACACTTTCAAGGAGCTCCTGGAACTTCTGCCGTCTGAGGAAATGGTCAGCACAACAAAACACTGCTTTAACGGCAGACTTCCGTGAGAGAAGTAACGTAATGGTTTTTGTTGTTTATTCGGTCAGTCGCTTCCGACTCTTTGTGACTTCATGCACCAGCCCACGCCAGAGCTTCCTGTCAGGCATCGTCACCCCCAGCTCCCCCCAGGTCGAGTCCGTCACCTCCAGAATATCACCCATCCATCTCGCCCTTGGTCAGCCCCTCTTCCTTTTGCCTTCCACTTTCCCTAGCATCAGCATCTTCTCCAGGGTGTCCTGTCTTCTCATGATGTGGCCAAAGTACTTCAGTTTTGCCTTTAATATCCTTCCCTCAAGTGAGCAGTCTGGCTTTATTTCCTGGAGTATGGATGTAATGATGGTACAGCATCAGAAATGCTTGAGCTGCTATCCTCAGTGGTGCAGGGGAACCAGGGCTCCTCAGGACACAGCAGCACTGGCACATTTTTTTTCTTTTTAAGCAGGGATGCTGATACCATCTGGCAGCTGCCTCAGAGTTCCCTGTTCTCAATTGTATTTGCAAATAATTGTTTTTAATTCCCTGATCCCTCTGAGCTTAGCTGCTGCCCTCACTGTAGCTGGGAGGAAATGAAATTTCCCAACCACAATATATTGTTCCCTGTTGTGATGCATTGCAAAGTATTGGGGGGGGGGGCTTGATCTTGAATGGGCAATTAAGACCCATTAGCTTAAGAACTTCTTCTGAAAGAGATGAAAATGGCTAGAACTGATTTGTTCCTTGGATCAGCACCGCATTTTTGAGCTCTCCTTGGGGGTGTGTGGTTATGGGGACCTTCATGATACCTGCCTGCAATTCAACATTTACCACTCCGTCACTGCCTATAATATCATGCATGGGCTGTGAGAAACCAAGGATGGAATATATACCTGCTCCAGGGTTCCAAGCCAGGGTGGCATCACCTGATTTGAGTTCTGGAAGGTGGGGTGGGAGAGGGGGATGTTGCTTGACTTACAAGTATCACTGCTGCAGGACTTTATATCAATCCATCAAATCGTGGCCCATTTAAATCCCAACCCATCGTGTCTTGTCTCTACATGCCTGGTCTGTGCTCAGATAATATAGTGGTATGCATCAGAAACATTTGAGCCTCTAGCCCTCTATAACATTGTGGGGAAATTCCACTTTGGATTCCAGACTTTCTACATAGCAGAGGCTCCCAAACCATGACTTGCCTGCCAAAGACATTTGACTGAGGGCAGCTGGCAATTCTGGGCCTTGCAGGGCCATGGCTAATTCCAGGCTCCTGCTTTGGCAGCGGCAGGATCTCACTAGTGTGTCAGGAGCTGCCGATCTGTGGTTTCGGTAATGCGGGGCTGCGCTCGAAGGGTCGTTCATTTCTAGTAAAAGAAGACAGAAGCCGTTCTGTGGAGGAATTTGGCTCATAGCTGTATTCCATAAGCAAACAAAAAGAGTTGAGAAAGCAGTTGAAAACTGAGGACTAACAACTGGACTCTAAAGGCTAAATGCATTTATTATTTATTTCATTTATTTATGTCCTGCTCTTCTGCTCATAGAGCACTTAGGTCCAAATTAGACAGGAGGTTAAATGAGTTTTTGCATTCAATGTGTAGGGTTTTAAAAATGCAGACAGTATCAGCTGGAGGACAGGGCTGATAATTATTGGGATTGCTGCAGGGGTAGAGATGGGAATGTAACCTTTTCCTCCTGCGCTACATCCCTGAGGAAAAATCTCTTCCCAAAAGCTGGTATTTGCTTCAGGGGGAAATCTCCCATTGGCACCCAGCAATGGAAGAAAGAGTTAATTTTTCCCTCCATAGCTGCTGTGATTCCAAGAATTGTCAGCCTGACTAATTGTCAGCGTTCCCAAATAGCATTGCTTCCCTCAAAGGAATGCTATTTGCTTTGGGAAAATGCCCTACTTCATGACTTGGGACCAGGCTACCTGAAAGACCACCTTCTCCCATACCAGCCTGGCCATGTTTTAAGATATTTGGAGGAGACCCTTCCCTTGGTACCACCACCATCAGAGTCATGTTAGGTGGGCATGCGAGAAAGGGCCTTCTCAGTGGCCACTCCCAGGTTCTGGAATTTCCTGCCAAGGGAGGCTGAGCTAGCCCTCTTTCTGTTATCTTTCTGCCAGCAGGCAAAGACATATCTATTCAGGCAGGCCTTTGGCATTTAAACTGCCAAACTGATGTAAACTGATCCGCTGCTGAAGGAGTTTTTAAATTGTTTGGGTGCTGTTTATTTCTTTTATTCTTGTGTTTTTAATTTATTTGTTTTTATGTTACATTCTAATTAAGATTTTGGTTTTAATCTGTATTTTATTGTTAGCCACCATGAGCATCATTGGGGGCGGGTAGAAAGATGGGATATTAAATAAATAAATAATTTGCATGAATGTGCATTTTAGATCAAGTGAAGTTGAGCCCTTAGACCAAAATTCTTCTAGTGCTTAGGAGAGCAAATCTGTGGTTGTCTGGTTCTGCCAAAATTTTCAGTCGTTTTTGTTTTCCTTTAGGATCCAGCGTCTTTTTCCCCCCAGTGAAACTTATTTATTTCTTTTCAGCCCACCATTTCCACAGCTTCAGTTTACATGGAGCCCAATATTTTCACAGTTAGAATATACAAAGAGAACACCCATGCTCTGTTACTTTTGAGACAGAAGGAAAATTCCATTGCAATAAAGATAAAAGCACAACGGGAAATTGGACTTCATTGACTAGATAATTTCCATAACAGTATCTGTAGAGAAAAGACTTCTGCCTCAGTGGGTTTTATTGTTGAAAGACAGCTCTTTGGATAAAAGGGTGCTGGTGGAAATGAATTAATCATTAAAATAGATTTGTATGATCAACATGCAGTATGAATAACACCCTCCTAGGCAGCAGATGATATAAGTTGTTTTTAATATAAAAAAAGAATGTCAAGTAGTGTATCAGGTTTCTTTGTGTGGATTTTCAATTTTTTCCATACATCAGGGTGTCAACATTGATCATAGATCTTAAGAGACTCAGAGCCTGTTGTGTCATCTGCTTTATACTGAGGTCATTTCAAGATAAAGACAGCCAGTGTGGTGTAGTGGCTAGAGTGTTGGATTGGGAGTCGGGAGATCCGGGTTCTAGTCCCCACTCGGCCACGGAAGCTCACTGGGTGACTTTTGGCCAGTCACAGGCTCTCAGCCCAACCCACCTCGCAGGGTTGTTGTGAGGATAAAATGGAGAGGAGGAGGAGGATAATATACACCGCCTTGGGTTCCTTAAGGAGGAAAAAAGGCGAGATATAAATAACAACAACAACAATAAAATGTTTCATCTATAAGACCAATATTGTGAACTGATTGATGGAGTAGGAAACTGCCTTATATCACATCCTACTACTTCTTCATCTAACCCAGTCTTCTCCACCCTGGTGTTCTCCAGATGCATTAGACTACAAGTCCCATCATCACATGCTGGCTGGGTATGATGGGAGTTGTAGCCCAGCACCTCTGGAGGGCACCTGTGTGGGGAAGGCTGATCTAGCCCATCTGACTGATAGCAATTCTTCAGGATTTCAGGCTGAGGTCTTGCCCATAATTTGCAAACTGATCCTTTTAATGGAGATGTCAGGAATTGAACCAGGACCTTCTGAATCCAAAGCATGTGCTCCACCACTGAACTTTGGGTTGGCCTTTGCTAGGATGAGCAGATTGAGTATAGTCCTTAGCTGCCCTAAAACATGAGGCCAGTCGGGCGCTTAGGAGTAAAAAGACCAAGTTACCAGTTAGGTGAGACACCTGCAAGTGAATCTTGCTTTTTTCTTTTCTCTTTTTTAATGAAATGCAGCTGCCAGCGTGCAATGCATGTGCTCTACAAGGCAACCAGTAGCCTGTGTATTTTATTTTAGCTTCACGCTCTGCCTGCTACCAACTGAGCTTAAGGAGAGGCATTTCAGCCTATTAGAATGGGGAAAAAGCCTGCCCCAAAGCCCTGAAACTATGAAACAGTTGGTGATCTCAAAAAGCAGGTATAAGGAGGGGTGTGGGAAAGGATGGGCTCAGGGAGGGGGCGTGGCCCTTTGGGGAACCCTGGAGGGCCAGATTTAGTCCTCAGGCTGGAGGTTCTGCACCTCTGCTCTGGAATCACTGCACTCAGGTGTTTGCTGGCAGGGGGAAAGGGCCACTTCACACATTGCATTTACTTTTAGGTGTACCTAATATTTTAAAGAAGTGGACAGCTGAAACGTACAGAGTAGACAAGGGCCAGTTTGGTTAGATGTGTTGTGGGACATCTTTCATCAGAGATCCAAACATCTTTTTCTTTGCTTAAGAAGCAGCTGGGGAGGTGGGGGTGGACTGGGGTTAGGGCTGGGGTAATGGGGGATGGGTGGCAAACACTTTCCTCCATGCCCTTTGTTTGATTTAAATCCATCCCCAAAATGCTATTGGCTGTGAATATGTTCAAGAGGAGGGCGTAAATTGGGGAACTCACATGGGGGCAAAGGATGAATACCTGCCTCCCCGTACCTTGACCCCTGCCCACCACCCCACGAACTCTAGGGATGGCAGAGAATTCCGCCACGGATCTCGGGGAGGCCAAATGCCAGTGCATTCAGCCCCCTGAAATCTGTGGTGGAACGGCCTGTCCCCCCCCGTGGATCCCCCCTGGGACAAGACTTACCTGGGGTGGATCTTCCGGGCGGCAGCGGCTCCGGCGGTGGCTCCGGCGGCTGCAGCAGCTGGTCTTCCGACTGGCCGCTGCCGCCGCCACCATTTGCAGTTTTTTTTTTTACACAGATGTGATAGGCTGCATAAGTTTTTACATAGCCTAAAACATCTGGGTAAAAAAAAAAAAGGTGTACGCAAATGGCGGCGGCTATGGCCGCCGCCATTTGCGTACGCCTTTTTTTTTTACCCAGACATTTTAGGCTATGTAAAAACTTATGCAGCCTATCACATCTGTGTAAAAAAAAAAAAAGGCGTATGCTAGGGATGGGGGAGAATTTCTCCCCGAAACTTCAGGGGGCCGAGCACCAATGCATTTGGTCCTCCGAAGGTTGTTCGGGGAGAAATTCTCCGCCCCCCCGCCCCCCTGGGATGGGACTTACCTTTCACGAATGTCCCTCCCGGTGGTGGGTCCCGGCGGTGGTTTGGCAGGTCTTCGTCAGGGGCGGGGGTGGCAGCCGGTCTTTCGACCGGCTGCCACCGCCGCCATTACAAGCAAACTAAAAAAACAACAACACGCCCCTGTGATAGGCTACATAACGATTAACGTAGCCTATCACGGCTAGATTTGCAAAGTCAGCCGTGATAGGCTACGTTAATCATCACGTAGCCTATCACGGGTGACTTAAAAAAAAAAAAGCGCGTACGGCTAATGTCAGCCCCCATAGGGAGCCGCCATTCGTGTTCCTTATTTGGTCCCTGTAGTCTACATAAAGATTTATGTAGACTACGGCGAAAATAAGGACAACGCAAATAGCGTTGCCCTTATTTTCGCCGTAGTCTACGTAATCTTTACGTAGACTACAGGGACCAAATAAGGAATGGGAATGGCGGCTCCCTATGGGGGCCGCCATTTGCGTACGCGCTTTTTTTTTTTTCCCCAAAGTCACCCGTGATAGGCTACGTGATGATTAACGTAGCGTATCACGGCTGACTTTGCAGATCTAGCCGTGATAGGCTACATAAATTGTTACGTAGCCTATCACAGGGGCGTTTTTTTTTTCTTTTGAAGTTCGCGGCCGGGGAGACGGGGCGCTTCTCCCTGGCCTGAATTTCGGCCAGGTGAGGTGGGAAGCCTCCCCCCCGGCCTGAATTTCGGCCGGGCGAGGAGGGAAGCCTCCCCCCCGGCCTGAACTTCGGGGGGAGCAGCAAAGCGCCTGCCCCCCACCGCGAAGCAAGCTGCGAGACCAGGGAAGTGACTTTCGTGCACCCCTAGTGTACGCAAATTAAAAAAAAGGTGTACGCAAAATAAGGACTTTGCGTTCCTTATTTTGGGCTGTCTTAGTCTACGTAAATAATTACGTAGAGTAAGACAGCGAAAATAAGGGGAATGCAAATAGCGTCCACTATGCTATTTGCGTTCCCCTTATTTTCGCCGTCTTAGTCTACGTAAATATTTACGTAGATTAAGACGTCCAAAATAAGGAACGCAAATGGCGGCGGCCATAGCTGCCGCCATTTGCGTATGCAGTCCCCCCCCCAGAGCCCTCCGTGGCTGGAAATCCGGCTGCGGACGGCTCTGGCCTGGCTGGGCCTGGCTGGCTGCTCTGCGGAGCTGCCGCGGAACACAGCCGGCCGTGGAGGATTCCGAGGGGGAGGAACGGAGTGCCTCCCCCCTCATCCAGGATTCCGGGGGGAGGGAGGGAACGCCTCCCCCCCATCAACATAATCTGCGAAAGGTAAGTGATTTTCATACATCCCTAACGAACTCATACACACAGCTGCTTTTGAACGGAGAAAAGGAGTTGGGAAGAGCATATCACAGATTTGCTATGTCATGTCTAGGTTTGGCCTGGAAACTAAAAACATACCTGTTTGGTGGTTTCCTGGCTTTTGTGCAGTTTTGCCCCCCATTCAAAATGGTTGACTCTAGTGCTGCAGTGGAGCCAGGACTCACAGAAGACAGTGCAGGCAGTTTTGGATTAGTATTGGGCAGTATCTCACTGTGTCATTCCATTCACGCAAATGATGTTGTGCTAGCGGAAAGCAGATTCTGAACGATGCGCAGGAGGACAATGCAACCAAAGTTACATTTGTGCAAGCGGAGTTGCGCAAGCGGCTTTCCATAACCTGTTGTGCGACCCACTTGCGCAACCAGTTCAGCAACTGCTTGCAGCATGTTGTGCAACACGTTTTGCAACCACTTGCTCAGGGAGAATGGGCAACTGCTTGTGCGATGCAAAGATTCAATAGAGCTCCCCTAGCTCTATTTGAGGTTGCGGAATGTCAGCTCTGGATACTGCCCACAGTGTTTGTATGTGCCTAGGATGTAATAAGGCACTCTATCCCTTTATGTAGAGTTGGAGATGGCATGCTGGGTGGACTGGGACAAGCTATGTGCACTTACTCCTCTTCACCCATTGGACCAGTTGAAGAGTGTGTGTGAGTACTGTTGGGGCCAGCCAGCCATCTGTTTGGCTGAAAGGACGTGATAATTTCTTGTTCTCTCTGAGCTTAATGCAGTTCTCACCATAGTTATTCTCTCTCTGGTACTGCAAAGTATTTTGGGGTGGCTTGGGTTTGAATGGGCAATTAAGCTTTACAAAGATCTGCTCCTGGTGGAGATGAAAACTGCTAGAACTGGTTTGCTGATGTGGATCAACACAGCTGCCTGCAATTTTGAACTCTCCTTGGGGGCATGGCTACGGGGACAGGCCTGATGAACACCTGCACTACATCACTGGCCTGGAAACTAAAAACATATTCAGAAATACATGGTTGATGCTGAAGGATTCATCAGAGATCCCAAACTGGCTATCGAGTATGCATACACTTTGCTGTCATGTAATATGTGGAATGCCCCCTGCTAGGAGGTAACCTTCAGGTTTTTTTTTCTTTGTCTTTAAATCTGTAACTGGAGGATTACTTTAGTAATCACAGTCACCTCTGCAGAAACAGTTGCTTTGGCTTTCCTCCCCTGCACCAGTTCAGAAAGGTCAAAGCACCGTAAATACCTTTGTGAAACAATGCAGAGAGGCACTCGAACAGAAAAATCTTAACAGTACTTGAACACTCTTAATCAATCATAGAATAGTAGGGTTGGAAGGGGCCTACAAGGCCATCGAGTCCAACTTCCTGCAACTTAGCACAGAAGTGATGAAACAGAATCCTCATGGAGCTGGCCAGCTTCCCTACTGTCTGTTATTTATCCTAATCATCTCTTGTAGTTTAGTCCTACATATTAGATTTTGATTTACTTTGCCCCACACAGGCATATTTGTGGAATACTGTGTTTTGGAAAGATGTTCTTACCTTCACTCTCTCTCCCCCCCTCTTAAACCTTCATGGTTGAGCCCAGGATATACAGATGGCAAAGAATAATGAAGTTTAATTATGTAAATCAAATTATGCAAATTGGCCAATAA
The DNA here is from genome assembly GCF_057233095.1 of Heloderma suspectum. NCBI lineage: Eukaryota > Metazoa > Chordata > Lepidosauria > Squamata > Helodermatidae > Heloderma > Heloderma suspectum. The sequence goes on from NC_139464.1 coordinate 108,075,458, forward strand.
GGCAAAGCAGCCCATGTGGCAGTGCTGGTTCTGTTTTTCACGCGAGTGTTGGTGTGAGCCTAACCTCTTCACCATTACAGCTGAGCTCCATTCTGCTCAGGCAAACTGTATCCATTTTCAGTTGCCAGATTCGCATGCATCTCTCTCTCTCTCTGTGGAATTAAACCCCCCTCCGCCCAACCTTCTTTATTTAACATGAATCACAGTTTGTTTGTAAATTTGTTAATCAGAATAACAGCTATTTATACAAAATCTTTTTTGTATATGAACAGATTCAGCCAAAGCTTTGAACAACGTTAATAAGATTAGCGTTTCAGCATCCTAGGTTTTTTTTTTCTTCCTTTATCTTTCCCCTGCCTTTTCCTTGGGCAGGAATTCTGCAACTATCAAAAAGAAATATAAACCCATATTGGTCACACTGAATTAGTTTGCTTTCCTTTGGGACCCTAAAGCTTTTTTTAATAACTTTGACAAAATTATGCATTTCACTTTGGCTTTTCTTATCCTTGTGTGTGTGTGTGTGGGGGGGGGGAGACAGGGAGTGGGGAGTTGCAGTGCAACTTCCTTGGAAGTTAGGAAATAATAAATGAAAACTGTGAAACAATTATCTGGAACATGGGAGTAGCCAATAATGGCTTTTAAGCCTATGGTCTTACCTTTTTTCTTCTATTTTCTCCTATGTGTGGAAAACCATTTTCTAAACATGACTGAAATTAGGTGATATGATCTCTCAAGTTTAGAACTAATCCAACAATAACAAGCTATTTAAATATATCAGAAGCAGGAGACCTACTAGGGAGGCAGTTGGATCATTGGGTAACAATGGAATCAAAGTATTAAAGGAGGGCAGAAAAGCTGAATAGATTCTCTGCATCTGTCCACTGCAGAAGTTGTAGGGCAGATACCTGTGCTTGCACTGGTAGTTTGAGGATGGGGATCTGAGGAACGGAGGCAAATAGTGGTGAAGTTCTAGACCTTATTGATATATTGAGAGAAACAAATCACCAGCTCCATCAGAGAGTTCTTGCAGTATTCAAAAGCGAAATTTCTGATCTTCTGTACCAGAGGCCTCGAGAGTGGCCAATGTGAAGCCCGTTTTAAAAAAGGGATCAGGCTGGTGGGTATGTAGATCCAGGAAATTATAGGCCAGTTGGCTTAGGCTGAAACCTCATACTCAACTACCTGGGATTGGGACCCATTGAACTCAATGGGACTTGCTTCTGAATAGATATCCATAGGCTTGCACACTCAATGTCTCTGTCTGAGTAAACTGGTGGACTGCATTATTAGAAATAAAATTATTAAGCATATGGAAGCACACATCTGTAAATGAAAGTCCTGTCTCATTAACTTTTTAGAGAGCAATCCTATGGTCCCTGGGTGAGATTCAGATTCTCCTGTTCCCGACCTCAGAAGGGGGAGTCAGAAATCTGACCTCCGCCCCCCCAGCCAGCATGAAGAGAATCGTGCCAGTTGCCTCAATGAGGTCAGAAGCTCAACCTTGGAGAGGGGGGAAGGGGATGTTCTGATGGGCGGGGAGGGGGGGAGACCAGAGAGGGTAGGCTATGAATTATCCTGAGCCTCCTCCGACCTCCTTCCCTCCCCCTCCAAAGCACTCCGAAAGCCCATCTAGCAAGAAATCAAAGATCAGAAGATGGGGAGGCAAAGATTCTTGCCAGATGAAAGGAAGTACTTGTTCACACAGTGCATAGTTAAACTATGGAGTTTGTTTTCACAAAATTTTGGCTCATTATGAGCTGCAGAGAGAGATTAGGTGAGGGGATCAGGGCAGTAGTGAACGCCTGCCTTGAGGAGGGAGTGATGCCATCAGCCCTCAAGGAGGCAGTGATAAGACCGCTCTTAAAGTAGAAGCCCTCCTTGGATCTCCAAGTCTTGAACAACTTTTGCCCAGTCTCTTGAAAGTCCAGGTCCGCAGCCTAGGGACCATTTTAGACTCCCAGCTGTCCATGGAGGTTCAAGTGTCAGCTGTGAGCCAGGCAGCGCTGTACCAACTCCATCTGATACGGTGGCTGCGCCCCTACCTTCCCGACCATCTGCTCCCATCGGTAGTACATGCCCGGGTTTCCTCTTGTCTGGACTACTATAATGTGCTGTATGTGGGGTTACCCTTGAAGATGGTTTGGAAGCTGCAGCTGGTGCAGAATGTGGTGGCTCGCCTGATTAAAGGCAGCCGCCAGCGTGATCACATCACTCTGGTGCTGAAGGAGTTACACTGGCTACCAGTTGTTTTCCGGGCCAAATCCAAGGTGTTGGTTTTGACCTTTAAAATCCTATATGGTTCCGGCCCAGCCTATCTCAAGGAGCACCTCCAGCAACACCAGACAGGCTGCTCAACAAGATCAGCCTCGGATGGCCGTCTCTCTGCCCCATCAGCTAGGATAGCTAGGCTGGTGAGGACGAGGGAGAAAGCCTTCTCTGTGGTAGCCCCCACTCTGTGGAACTCCCTCCCTAGGGAACTCCACCATTCCCCATCTTTAATGAGCTTCTGCCATGCAAAGCGTGGTTGTTCAGGCAGGCATTTGGGTTGGGTTAGGGTATTTTTCGAACATGATGTTTTAATGTTTAAATTTACTATTTTGATTGTTTTATTGCTGTACATCATCCAGAGTGGCCAGATGACTGGCCAGATGGGCGATTAAGAAATCAATCAAACAAACAAACAAACAAACAAATAAAATGTAGTGAAGTGATGGGTACTAAATTGGACAGCTTTAAAAAGAGATTCAAGAAATTCATGGAGGATAAGGCTATCAATGGCTACTAGTCATGATGGCTATATATTATCTCCAGTACTGGAGGCAGTAGGCCTCTGTACACCAGTTGCTGGGGACACAAGCAGGAGAGTACTATTTCATTCATGTCCTGCAGAAGGCTTCCCCTTGGGGCACCTGGTTCGGCACTGTGTGTACAAAATGCTGGACTAGATGAGCTTTTGGTCTGATCCAACTTGGCTCTTCCGTCTTCCTATGGGTTGGGTCTAACAGTCCTGCAAACAGGAGTCATCTTTTGCAATGCGTCTTCCACTGGCGACATACAACTTCTCAATCCTGTCCTTCCCTTGCAACCCCCTATACACCCCAAATCTGTCCCCTAAGCTCCCCCCACCCCCCTAGAGCAGATCTGGTGAAAGTCTATTCTGCTAACAAGATGACCAGCTTTGGATCTAACCCTATTTTATTAATTTCAGCCTGTATTTTTGTGAGCTGTACATTTATATGTATACATATATACATGTATATGTATATAAATGTATAGGTCTATGTCAAAGGGAGCCCTTTACCTAAAGAAAACAGCTGCCCAAGCTGAACAGGCAATGGTTTCCCCTAAAGGGCCCTGGGATTTGATGTTTGTGAAGGTGCTGAACTTTGCTTGGTATCGGTAGACCAACATTTCCCCGTGTTGCAAGGGCACCATGACAATTCAAGTTTGTTGGGAACATAGAAAGAAAGATTGTTCACCCAACAATTATTGTTCTTGTTCTCCACTTGGGGTCAAGATGGCACAATACCTGACCATGGTTGCCAGATTTCAACCTGGAAATTCTCTTAATTCTCACCGCATCTTTACAATCACTAACACCAAAGAGTTTTCTTGCATTTCCCTTTTAGTGCATTTTAGAGCCTGGACTTAATCGTCTCCCACCCCACTCTTTAGATGGCAATGTGTATAACTTCAACAAAATGTGGTACGCCAGCCCTGCTGCGTCTGGGACCTCTCCTGCTCCTTTGCTGAATGGGCCTCTGCCCCAAAGTCCTGCCTTAACGGCACCAGGGTTTGAAGTGCTTGAAATTCAAGGGGGTTGGACTCGGTGGCCTTGTAGGCCCCTTCCAACCCTACTATTCTATGAATCTATGAAAGGCAATTGGTTGGTAATTTTATCTTGCCCTGAGATAGTTCACATATCAATGTGAAACTGATTGAGGTAAGGAAGTTTAATTTAAGAAAGTAAGCATGGTATCCAAGTAACAGGCTTAGAGGAGCTGTTACTTTGTTTCCTTTCCTTTCCTTTCCTTTCCTTTCCTTTCGTTTTCTTTTTTCTTTTTGCAAAAGAATCTATTCATGGTTTGTGTTTTATGTGGTAGAGACTGAACAGTAATTGATATGAATAGTTACTGTGTAAAGATATTAATATGGCTCACCCGTGCCATCTGGAATATGAATGTTTGACAGGCCGCGTCAATTATCACCGCTGTATTAGATGGGACAGCCATCAGCCCTGTTAAGAGTTAGATGCCCTAAGTACAGCAAGCATTGGCAGCAAACAGCAGCACCGAGGCGTAACCTATCAGCCTGCTACTGGCAGCGAGGCTGAAGGGAAGATTGGGGCAAGGAGGCCAGGCATTTGCTTTGGAACAGGTGTCTTCAGAAGCGTATCCTCCCCTTTTCCTTGTTAGCCAAGCACAAGCATCGAACAGGACATCAGAAGTCCATGGCTGTAAGGACTGGGCCCAGCACTTCTACAGAAGCATTTCGAAACAGCATGGGAAGAGGGCAAAGTGGTGGGGGAGATACCAAGGTTTCAGGAGATAGAACAGGGAGACAGGTGAAGAGAGGAATCTGTCCAGATGCCAATTAATCAGTTGGTTCAAAGCCAAACAGAAACGTCTCCATCATCTGTTCTGTGGGAATACAAAATCTTATGGGGAGGGAGGAGCTGGAAGCGACAGACGCCAGCATCAGACATCAGGTCAAGAAGGAGGAGCAACTTTGGGAAGTAAGGCATTCTACCAGGTTGGCCCAGCAAAAGGCGTTCCTAGGGGAAGAGTGAAGACCCTCCCTGAGGGTGGGACTAGAAAAGCCACTCAGGTCTTGTTCTGTGGGCTGGCACCAGTTTTGTTCTAACTTTCATAGCAATACTGCAGCCATCAAAGGGATCTTCAGGTAGTCTATGCTGTATTCTGCAATGCTAGTTAGAGATCTTAGCTCTAGGCTGCTGGGGGCTGAGGAACTGTGTAACCTGAAATCTGTTGATCTGACTGATTCACATAATAAAGGCTACTTACTAAGAGATCGGCTTCCTTGTCTGACTGCAAACAGGCCGGGCAGTTTGGCACCCGACAATGACATAGCAGGGTTAGCCCTAATGCTAGGGTCTGCAACTTGGTGCCTGTGGGCACCAACAGGCCCTCAGACACTTCACTTGGTGACTGCCAGGCTCCCTGACCCTCCTGATTTTTAATTTTTTCTTCAAATTTTTTAAAATAAAAAAAACCCTAGGAGGCTAGCATATTGCCAAATGAAGGGCTGCCCTCAAGTGCCATCTTTATTTGGGTTCAAAAGAGTGGTTTTGTATTCTGGAGTTCAGACTCCCATTCTGTTTTGTGCTTATGTTCTTGGGCAAGTTCCTTTTCTTTTAGTCTCATCAGTGTGTGTTTTGTGACCGGCCATGCCTACCATGGCAGCCCTTTTATGAATGGGCAATCCCTCAGCCCTGGCAGCCATTTTGTGAGAGCACTCACAACACTCTCTGAAAATTCCACTGACCCCAAAAGCTTGGAGACCTCTGCCCTAATGCTTACCAGGGAGAGGAGTGAGTGTGTGAAAGGGCTGGCTGTTGAATCACAGCTGTATGTCGTTTAGGGACTGGACATGGGTGAATTCCATGCTAGAGATCATTAAGAAAGGGATCAAAAATAAAGTTGCCAATAATGTAATGCCTTCATGTTAACCTAGGGTGCAACTGCAATTGGAGTGCTCTGTAGAGTTTTGGTCGCAACATCTGAGAAAGAATGTCATAGTGTTAGAAAAAGGGAAGCAAAAAGATCCGTGGGCTGGAGCAAGTCCCATGTTAGGAAATGTCCATTGGAAATATCCAATGGAAATATCCATGTTAGGATATCATTCAATATATGATGTTTTTTAGTCTGGAGAAAGGGGAATATGGGAGGACATGGTAGAGGTTTACAAAATTATGCATGGTGTGGAGACAGTGGATAGAGCCACCTTCCCCAACCTGACGCTCACCAGATGCTTTGGACTTCAACTCCCATCAGCCCCAGTTGGCATGGCCAATGCTCAGGAATCTGGGTATTATAGTCCAAAACATCTCTAGAGGGCACTAGGTTGGGAAAGCCTGGGATAGAGAAACAGGATGCCGAAGTAGGTACACTTTTTGTCTGATACATGAGGAACTTTCTCCTGTTTTTATGTCCTTCTTCCTCCCTGGAAGTAGCAGTTGGGTAGGAGTCTAAATCATAAAAAAGAAGATAGGAAAAGCAAGCAGGTGTTCTTTGGCAAATCATGGAGAGTTTTGTTTTACGCTTCTCTGAGGAAATGCGATAACATAGATTTCTGACTTTGTGATTTCTGGCTGATCTTTGACTCCAGCCTAACTGCTGCCCATCCACGACAGGGGTGAGAAGAAAAGTAATCCCACTCAACCCACTCTTTGGTCCCAAAGCCACTGCTTGGGTCTGAGAGAGACTGAAGCTTAGAGGATCTTACATTGCCCCCTGAGCCGAAGACAAGTCCCCAATGACGGGGGCACTGAAAGAGGAGAGAACAGCTCCTCAGTCTCACACAAACATCTGGAAAGACCTTGTAGTAGTTCATACTTTTTTCTTAATAATTCTTTTTTAGTTTTCAGTTTCATATAACAAAAGAACAATATATCAAGAAATGAACAGTGCCTGCTCGTCTGTGTCTTTGTACTGATTAAACATGAATAAACATTCTCAAATTGTGGACGTTGTTGCATGGATTTCCATTTCTTTTTCTTACAGTCCTTTTTCCGTACCAACCCTCCCGCCCTCCACCCTCCAATAGCATCCCCCACCTGAGTGATCCCACCTCAGGACCGACTCAGGAAAAACAAAAACAAAAAAACCTGATGGACAAAATAATATTCAAAGGAAAGCAAAAGGGGAAAATAATTTAATAAGTGTGGTTAATCAAACAGTTCCACATAGGGCTGCCAAATCAGGAGGCCTCTGTCCTCTTTCTTCAGGTGTTTAAACAATGCTAATTCATGGGAGGCCAAAGATGACATGGGTGGGTGTTTCGCCTTCTATGCCTGGAGCACCAGTCTTTTAGCCACTAGAGTCACCCTCAACAACCAGTCCATTAATGGTGTGTCACTCCTCCATATTGATGGCCTGAGTCCTAACATCACTGTATTGCCTAGTATGTCATGAAATTGAAGAGTGAGACATTGGAATCTCTGGGCAGTTCTGGAACTTCTGGTTTTGTTAATCTGAAATTAACAAAATGTTGTCACTTGCTTGGTGGCGGTTCTCTTGTTTTGTTATATTGTAAGTTTTTGAAGTGTGTGTGTGTGTGTGTGTGTGTATGTATGTATGTATATATATATATATATATATATATATATGAATGAAAGATAGAAAGACTAACAACAGAGTATTAAAAATATATTTTAAGCTAAACATTTTGGCTTCTGCCCTCATCAGTAGCTGTGCTGTGAACTGGGTTTCAGGAGTGGCAGTTTGGAATGCCTGGAGATGGAAGTTCCTTAGGAGAAAACCAGACATATGAGTGGTATACCGCTTACGAACTATAAGCCAGCAGAGTCCACCAGATTAAGGCCATTTGGACTACGAGTTCTGAGTCTATCGATCCAGACATTTTCCCTTTTGTCAAGCATATCAGGGTCCTTTGTCTGTTCTACTGAAACCAATTGTAAATCTGAGAGAGTATGTGCCAGAGAGTTGAAGTGTCTTGCAACAGGCTGCTCCAGTCTTTGGTTAGAATCACAGATTTAGGGGTACAGAATCTTGTTCTTAGGTCCGTTGTAGTTTTCTTTACATATTTCATATGACATCATTTTGTTTTTTATATTCAGTTGAGTAAACCACACAAGTAGAAGTGCATGTTAAACATTGTCTAATGCAATATGTTTCATTAGTAATTGTGCTCCTCCTGAAAGAAGTGGTTTCTTGGAGGTAACTGCAGGTAATGCACTGTGTTGATTTACAATGGTCTGATCTTGGGTTGCAGATACCTTGCTTGTGCAGCTTTAAGGATTTACGCAGATTGGGTGGTTTTCTGAATGCGATGCATGGTGGAGAATTAACAGCTTCTGTTAAATGAGCACAATAGGATATAATAGGGTAAAAGGTAAAGGTAAAGGTGTCCCCAACCAGTCGTGTCCGACTCTAGGGTGCGGTGCTCATCCCCGTTTCTAAGCCGAAGAACCAGCGCTGTCCAAAGACGCTTCCGTGGTCATGTGGCCGGCATGACTGAACACCGAGGTGCACGGAATGCTGTTACCTTTCCCGCCGAAGCGGTACCTATTTATCTACTTGCAATTTCTTGCTTTCGAACTGCTAGGTTGGCAGGAGCTGGGACTGAAGACGGGAGCTCACTCCGTCACGCAGCACTCGGGTCTCGAACTGCTGACCAGCCGACCTTCCAGTCTGCAGTTCAGCGTCTTAACCACTAAGCCACCGCGGCCCCTATATAATAGGGTACCTATCTTTAATTATCTTGTGGTAAATTAGCCTAAAGCCAATTCCATGGTGCTGAATTCAGGGACAGAGCCCAGCCCCTCTGCACGAGCCAGTATGGAGCTAAGATAGCTGAAGCGGTGGTTGAACAGTCCTCACCTTGGCTTCTGGAAGCAAACAGGTGTGTGTGAGAGAGAGAGATGGAGAGAGAGAGAACACACTTTTCCCACAGAAAACCCATTGTGCCAGCAAGTGCCATTGGCATTGTGCTAGAGGTTACATACACTAGTGTGACATAATTTATGTTAGTGGCAGTGTCACACTGGATACTGCCCATAGTTTAAACCAGAAAGTTCAGATTGCTATTTGATGCTACGGAGCAGAGCCAGGCCTATATTTTCTAAGGGAGTATTTCTCTGGAGAGATGCTGCATCCATAGGTTTCCTCATTCTCTGCTCCATCTGCCTTCCTGATAACTGGGTATGGTGAGTGCAGCGTGTAGTGGACCTGTTCCAGATCCAATATGTGTTGCAAATGCAGATCAACACTTCTTGGGCGACCTTAGTTTGCAGAACCTTTTGGGTTCATGATCGCAAGGGATATGAATCCTAAGTTCCTGATATTATCCAGAATGCTTCCAGATCAGGCTTTTATCCTGCCATTGCCTCATTCATGGAATTTTACAGGGGCTCCAAGTGTCATCATCTTCCAGTCATAACACTCTTGTGTTAGTGCTTCTTCTGACTTTTCCCTTATCCCAGAAAATCCATTGAGGAATGAAAAACAGAATAGCTGCACAATGCCTTCTGGGTGGTAGCATCAAGAGCCCTCCGTCTGGGGGCATCCTTCATTCTCAGTTTGGCTACTTTTGTCTCTCTGACTTATTTTTCTGATCTGATGCCTATTCTCTTGAAGCTTGTTTGAATGCTTGACATTTGGCAAGACACAGTCAGATTTATGCTATTGTCCAGGGAGTGTAGACAAGATAGAAGGCTAGAAGCCAAGTGTGTCACTTGGCCAGGTTCCATGAAGACTTACACTTAACACGTGATCTGGTGAAAAATGTGGATCTTCATTGTGAAGTACTCAGAAGCACTTTATGCACTGTGAGAGTTTATGTTTCAACACTTGAGAGAGATATTTCAGTCCTGGTATCATTCCCCACCATTTTACTTTGTGGAGAGTGTCATATGAGTTCCATAGATCGACAATTATTTGTGAACCAGGCTGTCACTTCCAAACATTCAACAATGCAAAAATGTGGCCCCTGTGGTTTGGCTGGCAAGATGCTCCAGTCATGTTTGTGACACCAGAGACAGGCTGTCTGTACTTGGATTTTCTGACTAAGCTGCTCTACCTGCTGCAGATCAAGAAGGCAGAGCATTTCATTTACATTGCACTAGGACACATGTCTTGAAAATGTAGATGAGAAAGTAACATTAGAATTGCAAATGACAAGTCTTCTACTGTTGAAACTGAAAGGGAACAGACAGACACAGAAATTCAGTCATGCCTGGGCTTTATCTAAAAGATTCAGGTTGTTTTTCAAATTAAAACAAAACAAAACAAAATGTGTTGTGTATATACATGAGCATTTAGTGTATGTCCACAAATGCAGAACATAATAATTATAAACCTAAGAAAAATGAATTATTGATGTTAGCAATCAATTGTGATGCTTGCAGCTAGAAAGCCTTTGATTATCTGCTCTTTTCACATTAGATCACTTCCTGAATAGCTTACCCTTTTTCCTAAAAAATGTTTCAACAACAGGCAGAATTCTTAATTTTAAGGACAACCTGCAGCCTCATGTGATGTACCTGCTCTTAGACCTGCCCCAGTTCAGACTGGAGATGGGCAATTAATGGTTGAATGTTCTCAGCGCATCCAAATCCAGCATGCCAGGAAAAAAGCTAGGACAGATGCAAGTAGCACTGAGGAGTTGGGAGATTATAGAATATATAATCTTAAATATATACTTAAGAAGAGATTATTAAGGAAGAGAATGTTTATTTATTTCATTTAATTTTGTTGATTACATTTCTATACTGCTCATTAATCAAAGCTCTCTGGGTGGTTCACAAAACAAAACTTAAAACCATAAATACAATAAGGTAATAAAATGTAATATAAAAAGTGTACATTTAAAACAGAATAAAACCAGAATAAAACCAAGATAAAACCAAGATAAAAGTCAGCAACCATGTGAGGACCTTAAAATGTACTAGCACAATTTGTTTAAAAACTGAATGACTAAAATGCCTGAGAGAAGAAGAAGCTTTTCACCTGGTACTGAAAAGACCATAATGTAGGTGCCAGGCAAGGCTCTCTAGGGAGGGCATTCTACAACCAGGGTGCCACCACTGAAAAATCTCTCTTCTTACTAGCCAGCCACCTCACTTCATTTGATGGGGGTACTCAGAGAAGGTTTACAATCCAAAACTAGGGCTGTACTTAGTGATGTTGGAGAATTCCGACACGGACTCCGGTGAGGCCAGATTCTAAAGAACGGAGCAATCCACCCCGTGGAATCCCCCCTGGACGTAGTCTACCTGGCTCCGATGGCGGCTCCGGCAGTGGCGGCTCCGGCGGTGGCTCCGGCGGCAGCTCTGGGTCATCTTCTGGCCGCTGCCGGGCTGCAGCCGCAAATGGCGGCCGCTATCACAGCTGCCATTTGCACCTCTGCTCTTTGCTGTGATAGGCTATGTAAGTATCTATGTAGCCTATCACGGCAAAAGACAGGGACGCAAATGGTGTAGCGGCCGCTATTTGCGTCCCTGCCTTTTGCTGTGATAGGCTTTGTAGATACTTACGTAGCCTTTCACAGCTTGGCAGGGACCCAAATGGCGGCTGGCGTAGCGGCCGCCATTTGTGGCCACAGCCTGGCAGTGGCCGGAAGTCTGGCTGTGTCTGGCCCCGGCCGGTGGCTCAGCAGCCTTGCCGCGGAGTGGAGCCAGCTAGGCAGGATTCTGGGCGGAGGGATGGATCGCCTCCCCCCCCACCACCGTGGATGCCCCTCAGTGGAGCAAAGTAAGGGATTTGTACATCCCTAGCTGCACTGTGCTTGAATGTTTTCTGTGTGGCTGGAAGGAATCCCAAAACGTTCCCTGAAATTCCTCAATAGATTCCTTGTTTGCTTTTGTTCATGCCTTTTCAGCACTGTAAGTAAGTACTTACTTACTTACTTACTTACTTATTTATTTATTTCTTAATCGCCCATCTGGCTGGTCATCCAGTCACTCTGGGAGATGTACAACAATACAAACAGTTTTAAAACAATAAAATTCTACATTAAAACAACATTTTATAAAAATACCCTAACACACCCCAATCCCTGCCTGAACAACCATGTTCTTAATGCGTGGCAGAAGCTCTTTAAAGAGAGGGCATGGCAGAGTTCCCTAGGGAGGGAGTTCCACAGAGTGGGGGCCACCACAGAGAAGGCCCTCTCCCTCATCCTCACCAGCCTAGCTGTCCTGGCTGATGGGACAGAGAGAAGGCCATCTGAGGCTGATCCTGTTGAGTGCTCAACAGGATCAGTCTGGTGTTGCTGGAGGCGCTCCTTGAGATAGGCTGGGCCGGAACCATATAGGGTTTTAAAGGTCAAAACCAACACCCTGGATTTGGCCCAGAAAACAACTGGTAACCAGTGCAACTCCTTCAGCACCGGACTGATGTGATCACGCCGGCAGCTGCCTTTAATCAGGTGAGCCGCTGTGTTCTGTACCAGCTGCAGCTTCCGAACCATCTTCAAGGGTAACCCCATGTAGAGCACATTACAGTAGTCTAGACAAGAGGAGATCAGGGCATGTACTACTGATGGGAGCAGATGGTCAAGAAGGTAGGGGTGCAGCCGCTGTATCAGATGGAGTTGGTACAGCGCTCTCTGGCTCACAGCTGACACCTGAGCCTCCATGGACAGCTGGGAGACTAAAATGACCCCCAGGCTGCGGACCTGGTCTTTCAAGGGTAGCTGTACCCCATTCAACATCCCCCAACCTCTGTTGTCTCCCACCAAAAGTACTTTGGTCTTGTCAGGGTTCAGCTTCAGCTTATTCCTCCCCATCCAGCCACTCACTGTCTCCAGACATTTGGACAGGGATTCTATGGCCAACCTTAGAAGATTTAAATGAGAGGCAGAGCTGTGTGTCATCTGCATATTGATGACACCGCACCCCAAACCTCCTGATGATAGCCCCCAGAGGCTTCACATAGATGTTACATAGCATCAGGGAGAGGATGGAACCCTGTGGCACCCCACAAGTGAGTGACCACAGGTCCAAAACCTCGTCTCCCAGTGCTACCCTCTGGTACCTAGCAGAGAGGAAGGATCGGAACCACCGTAATATGATGTCTCCAATGCCCAACCTCTCCTGGCAGAGAGGTCAACGGTATCAAAAGCCGCTGAGAGGTCAAGAAGAATAAGGAAGGAACACTCACCCCTATCCAAAGCCCTCCTCATATCATCCACCCAGGCGACCTAGGCCGTTTCTGTCCCATGCCCAGGCCTGAAGCCCAATTGAAATGGATCTAGATAATCGGCTTCTTCCAAGTGTGCCTTCAGCTGCATCGCCACCACCCACTCAATGATCTTGCCCCAAAATGGCAGATTCAAGACTGGGCGAAACTTGGTTCTGAAGTTGTTCAGAACTTGGGGATCCAAGGAGGGCTTCTTTAAGAGTGGTCTTATCACAGCCTCCTTGAGGGCTGATGGCATTACTCCCTCCTCAAGGAAGGCATTCACCACCACCCTGATCCCCTCACCCAGCCTCTCTCTGCAGCTCATAATGAGCCAAGATAGGCAAGGATCAAGTAAGCAGGTGGTCAACCTTACAGATGAAAGCACCTTGTCCACTTCATCAGAAGGAAGAAGCTGGAGCCGATCCCACAAACCGGTTTGCCACAGACTGCCTCGTCTCTTGCTCACTAACTGTATCCACGGCGCACGGAACTACTAGTGCTGTGTATAACTACTAATGCTGTGCTGAAAATTTCTCCCACATTATTTTCGACCATTCTCATTCAATTTGATAGAAAAGAAATTCCTTTCAAAAAGAAAATTAAAGGAGAAGAAATTCAGAGAAATTTCCATGGGTTGCGTTCAGGGTTCTTGTGTTTCCTTTACTTAGGAGGTGACTGAGGAGTGTGTAGGAGTGTCCTGTCTTTCACCATGCAATCATCTCTCTGCATCTGCATTAGAGATAAGACATATCCACAATCACCCCTCAGAAATTAACGTTTGGAAAGTCCTGGGGAAATTGCTGAACTCTAAAGAATAACAACTAGAGCTGAGCCAACATTTCTCAGAGGACATTTTTCTCAGAAAAGTCCTGAAATTTTTCTTTTTCTTACCCCTCGCCCAAATAAAAGGCCATTCCGCAGAACTTCTACAAATTTTCTTCACTTTATTTTGGTGGGTTTTTCCTTCCCTCTCCCTGCCCCTCCAAAGAAAGAAGCTGTGCTATGACCCTTGCCAGTAGTGAGCCCAACCTGTGAGAAATTGTTGGAGAATTTCTCCTCCCACTGGAGAAATTCAGTGAAATTCTCCTCCCAGTTTCTCTGCCCACAAATAGAGTGGAGAATTTCAAGAGATCATTTGTGCATAGCTCTAATAAGTACAATTTTTATTGCCTCTTTTTCTCCCTGTGTCTATGAGCCCAGCCAAACAAGGAACACTTACCTTGCATGATGATGTCATGATACCATGTAACCAATTAGATACAGCAGTGTGGTATTGGTATGCTTCCTGAATGACAGTAACCTCACTCTCAGTGGTGCGGAGGGAGGAACATTGCTGCTGCCCATAGAGCACTTTCACCCTTGATTGAAGATCTCCCCTGAAAAATGGCTGAAACTGGGGTGCGCTTTGAAAGGGGGCAAACATGTTTGTGAATAGAACCTTCATTTAAGTTCAGCCCTGTTCGAAACTACTAATCCAGTAGTTTATACAGCTACAGCTGTCTCTTATATATATTAGGGGTAATGTGAGTTGAACAGTTAATGTGTGTCACTTCAGGGAGAATGTGTATATAGGGATGTCAGAGAAATCTGCCATGGACCCCAATGAGGCCAGATTCAATAGAATCTGGCCTCGGGAGCCCGTGGCGGAAAGAATCCCTTACCTCTTCCTCCCATACTTCAGCATCCTCCCCGGCGGCAGCTCCGGAGAGCCAGTGGAATTGCCGCTGAGCAGAGCCGGCCAGCAAGGATTCCGGGGGGAGGGACGGATCGCCTCCCCCAAGGGTGGATTCCCCAGTGGAGAAGCAGGTAGGGAATCCGCCCATCCCTATGTGCTTATAATCTATTCATGAGGAGGAACAGTGCACTTTCTCTGGCCATCATGCATACTCTCCAACAGGCATTGGGGAATGTGCATATCTCTACTGCATTTTGTACATCGTGTACAAAAGTTCTCATTGTGCATAATCCCCATCTCACAATACCTTTCTCATTGTGCATAATCCCCATCAGGCCTCAGGTTATGTCTATATATCATCTGCATTTTGCACATTCACTGGCCATTGTGCATAACCTCCAACAGGCTCTGGGGAATGTGCATATCTTGACTACATTTTGGTAAGGATGGACGAAAGTCCCTTACCTGGTCCTGCAGCTTGCTTTGCGGTGGGGGGGAGGCGCTTCGGTTCTCCCCCCAAAGTTCTTGGTGGGGGGGGAGGCACCCCGCCCCGCCCAGCCGAAATTCGGGCCGGGGGGGGAGGCGCCCCATCCCTCGCCGCCGAAATTCAGGCCGGGGAGGAGCGCCTCATCTCCCCGACCGCGAAATAAAAAAGTATTTTTTAAAAAAAAAATGCGTGATAGGCTACGTAATGATTTACGTAGCCTATCACGGCTAGATTTTCAGTCAGCCGTGATAGGCTATGTAAATATTTACGTAGCCTATCACGGGTGACTTTGAAAAAAAACAAAAAAAGCGTGTACGCAAATGGCGGCACCCATGAGCGCCGCCATTTGCGTACCTTATTTAGGCACGGGTAGTCTACATAAAGATTTATGTAGACTACAGTGAAAATAAGGGCAACGCTATTTGCGTTGCCCTTATTTTCGCCGTAGTCTACGTAAATCTTTACGTAGACTACCCATGCCCAAATAAGGAACGCAAATGGGCGCCGCCATTTGCGTACGCGCTTCCCCCCCCCCAAGTCACCCGTGATAGGCTACATAAAGATTTACGTAGCCTATTACGTCT
The DNA here is from genome assembly GCF_057233095.1 of Heloderma suspectum. Taxonomy (NCBI): domain Eukaryota; kingdom Metazoa; phylum Chordata; class Lepidosauria; order Squamata; family Helodermatidae; genus Heloderma; species Heloderma suspectum. The sequence continues at coordinate 108,091,088 of NC_139464.1, forward strand.
GACTTTGAAAATCTAGCCGTGATAGGCTACGTAAATTGTTACGTAGCCTATCATGTTTTTTTTTTTACTTTACTTTGTAATGGCAGTGGCGGCAGCCGGTCAGAAGACCGGCTGCCGCCCCTGCCGAAACGCCGCCGGGACCCGCCGCCGAGCGGGACATTCGAAGGAGGTAAGTCCCATCCCGGGGGGGGGGCGGGGGGGTGGAGAATTTCACCACCAATTTCGGTGGGCCGAATGCGTTGGCATTCGGCCTCCCGGAGATTCGTGGAGAAATTCTCCTCCATCCCTACATTTTGTATATTCTCTGGGCAATATGCACATTCTCTGAGCAATATGCATAGTCCCCAAGAAACACTGGAGAATGTGCATACTTCAGCATTATCTGTTCATAATTTTGTTATTTGCTACGCAGTAAACATGGTCTCCAAGGAATGTCAGAAATCAGCAACATAAGAAATGTGCAGAAATCAGCAACATAAGAAAGGAATTTTGTACATTATTCATTCAATATACTCTGTCTGCAAGTGATGTTAAAGAATGTTCATAAATAACTAGTAACTGTGAGTTTAACCTGAAGGATTAATTCTGCACACTGGTGCCATCTGCAGAATTTCCTCCTCATGAACAGATTATATGCACATTCTCCATGACGCATGTTGCACAATGGCTGGTTGTTATGCATATTAACCATTAGACTCACATTACCCCTAACATATATACTGGATAAATAATTTGAGACCCGAGAATAGAACTAAAAACAATATTTTAAAACCAAATTGAAACCAAATATGTTGTACAGAACACAGTGGCTGACCCCGGGGTATCACGGAACGCATTTCATTACTAAAGTGTGGGGCATTTTCAGTTGCAGAGTCAACACTGTGTATTGAGTTGTACTCTGAATTTTATTTCTTGAGTTCTTCTTATGATGGAGGGCGTTTACACAGGAGATGCATTGGAAGCTTGCAGGAGGCAGGACACAGCAACATCTTTTTAATTGGAGGGTTGCTACAAGCGTTTGCAAAGCACAACAAAGACCAAAGAATGAGCAGCGAGAGACACACAAGTGACTTTAATTACTTGGTCAGTCCTCAGTGGTAAAAATCCACAAACCCTTTTTGAAAGACCGAATATGGGATTGCCTCACAGCAGCCTGCCTCTTGCCTCATGCACCATGTGAAGATCACTATTCCTACTAGCTGTATAAGCATTAATACCATCTGCAGATGCAACAAACCTGACTGTTTTTAAAGCCAGCGAGAAAAACCTTCTTCCTAAACCACTGTAGATGTAATACCCTGCTTTCTAACATGCCAGCACCATTCTCTCTGCCGTTGGAATGCTAATGGTGGAAATGACGGCCAAAGCAAGAATTACTTTGATAGTGTGGCTAGCAACCCTGTCTGTCTGTCTTTATTTTTTTTTTAAATCAATATTAGTCAGGTGGGGAGGGATTTTAATTGGGACTTCAGTACATAGGGAGTGGAGGTTCAACCCTTCACTCCGCAGCTGCAATCCTGATTAAAATTTGCCGCTTGCCTCCATGTGGTTATGAGGTTTAGAAAAAAGCTCCCATTGGCACAAATGGGAGCTTCCCCACCCCCTACCCCATCTCGTAGCTGTGTGGGATAGGGGATTTTCATCAGGGTCATGGTTGGGGAGGGAGGAATTGCACCTTATCCCCCCATGTGCTGTGGTCACAATGAAAATCAGCCCCCTATGCCTGGCATTTATTTATTTATTTGTTTGTTTGTTTGTTTATTTATTGTTTTTTAAATAACGTGATTGCTAACCACGCTATTAAAGTAACATTTTCTTTGACCTCAGTATCTTTCTTCAGCCAAAGAAGAGGTTTCTCAGTAATTAAGTTTAATTCTTAATATTTGATTTCTTTGAGTTTTTTTTCTACATGAGGCTGCTAATCTGCTATATCTACTTTTGGTTTCATCACAAAATTGAGATCTGAGCTTATTTATTTATTTATTTATTTATTTCTATACCGCCCAATAGCCAAAGCTCTCTGGGTGGTTCACAAAAGCTCTCTGGGCGGTTCACAAATGAGCTTCACACAAAGAACTTTTCCTTTACTGCGTTTCTGCTACATAAGCTCTAGGTGGCACTGTGCTATAGTAGAATAACACAATTACACAAGTAGGAAAATAGGTTTTCTTTTGCTTTCATATTTTTCTCCTCTCTAAAAAGCCTGAGAAAGTGCTATTAAAAAACAGAAGTGAAAGGAGGGTCATAACAATGTCTAAAGAACCTGTGAACAGCCATAAATAAGAAATGACAAGTGCACAATAAATCCGTCATGTAGAAAGCTCTTTGTCATAGTCTAGAAATATCATGCTAGAGAAACCATCAGGCATCTAGTTTTCGGAAGGATCAGATGGAGGCAATGCATTGGTGACACATTGCCTCCCTCCAAATACAGGAACTAGCTTCAAGCAAGAGTGAGATGTAGGGTGAGGGAAAGGATGGAGTATATGAATTACCCCATCTGTCAGGGCTGGTTTCAAGGGTAGGCATGGTTGGGTACCTGCTGAGGTCCACACCCCAGCAGGGGCCTACTGACAAGAACCCCCTGGACTTGCCCCTCCTGTCCACCACTGCAACCTGCTTGTTCACCTGCCTCTCACGCAGGCCCAGACAATGGAGGTGATGAGAAGAAGGAGCAGTAGATGCCACTGCCTACTTGCTCACTGGTTCTCTGCCTGTCAAGCCAACAAATGAAAGCACTGAGAAAGAAGATGAGGAGCAATAGCAGCTGGTGACAGTGATGGTGGCAATGAGAAGGTAGATTCATGGAAGGAGGGGGCATTGAAGGTGTCTTGCCCGAGGGCCTTCAAATACCTAGAGCAGGCATTGCCATCTCTCTCCCCTTTCCTGAAGCACTTGCTGATTTAGCAGGAGAGCCACTTAGGCAGTGGGCCCTGCTTGGCATGAGACGGGGCTCACTGTCATTGTAGTCATACATAAGTAGCTTGATGAACTGTTGCTGAAGTCCAAACTGCATGTGACACTAGATGCATCTCTTTAAGTTGCATGAAGTGAGGGGCAGTGTATGCCTTCCTCTCCTCTGTGACCGCCCTCCTCCCTCTGAAAGGTGCTATTTGCATTGGGTGCAAAATTGCCATTGCCAATGGGAAGGCTCCCATTTGGGGAGGAGAACATAAGAAGGGCCCTGCTGGATCAGACCAAGGGTCCATCTAGTCCAGCATTCTGTTCACACAGTGGCCAACCAGCTGTCGACCAGGAACCCACAAGCAGGGCATGAGCCCAACAGCACCCTCCCATCCAAGTTCCCCAGCACCTGTACACATCGGCCCACTGCCTCTGGTACTGGAGGTAGCACATAGCCGTCAGTACTAGTAGCCATTGATAGCCTTTTCCTCTGGGAATTTGTCCAACCCCCTTTTAAAGCCATCCAAATTGGTGGACATCAGCCTGTGGTAGTGAATTCCATAGTTTAACTACGGGCTGTGTGAAGAAGTACTTCCTTTTATCTGTCCTGAATCTCCCACCAATCAGCTTCATAGGATGGCCCCAGGTTCTAGTATTCTGAGAGAGGGAGAAAAATGCCTCCCTATCCACATTCTCCACACCATGCATAATTTTGTAGACCTCTATCGCGTCTCCCCTTAGCCTCCTTTTTTCCCAAGCTAAACAAGCCCTGTTGTAACCTCCACTCACACAGGACATACTCCAGCCCTTTGATCATGTTAGTTGCCCTTTTCTGCACTTTTTCCAGCTCTACAATATCTTTTTTTAGCTGTGGCGACCAGAACTGGACACAGTAGTCCAAGTGTGGCCGCACCATAGATTTGTATAGGGGCAGTATGATCGTGGCAGTTTTATTCTCAATTCCTTTTCTAATTATGCCTAACGAGGAGTTTCTGTGGGACCATGGCAGGCAGGAAACGGTTAAACTCTCCCCTCCCACTCTCCACAGTACCACAAGCTACATTATGGCTGCTGTTTGCATTTATTAAAAAAGATTCACACAGCTTGAAGCAGGGATACAAAATCTCCAGCCCGGGGGCCAAATCCACAGTTCCCCAGATGGCCATGCCCCCTTTCTGTGGCCCCACCTCCCTTTCCCTGACCACCAGTTGTTCAGGGGTTTTCCAGCTTTTGACCAGCTTCTTCTTGATTCTAAGAGGTTGAAATGGCCCTCCTAAGGCTTAGTGACTGTCAGGAAGAGCTTGAAGCAACAATATGCTGGCATTTTGGTCCCACCAGCTTTATCTTTGGTCCCCCACCTTTTGTCTTTAGCCTTACCCACCACTGGAAAGTAGCCCCTTCTCTGAAATGGGAATTTGATCACCAGGCTGAAAGAGGCACAGCAGCACCCCCTGGACTTAAAGAGACGCATTTAACTTCATGAGTACTTTGACCTTCTACAAGTGTTTGGACTAACCAGATTACACTGTTGTCAGTCTGGATCTTAAGCTTGCATGTATCAACATTTATAAAGGTTTTGATGTAAGAACTTTCCAGTATACGTTGCTGCTTAATAGAAACCAGTCTGGTTTTGGGATGGAAGTAAAATGTACTTGGCAGAATTTTTTTTTTTAAGCGACGTAAGAATACTTGCTAAGACTAAAGTAACTCCACTCTTTACTATCAAAAACACCATCTAGTTTAGTGTTTGTGCCATATCAGTCATAGGAACCATTTGAAATGGGAAGGTTCCATACTCTTTGAGAAATACGTCACAACTGATTTTGCAGAATCACCCCGCTGAAATTGTATTAAATAATTGCTCTCAGGGTAGATGGGTGATTTGGAGTTCACTGTCAAATCTAAGCAATAATCACATATCATGTGTTGATTTCTGCCTAGAAATGGTTTGTCATAATTTGTGTGAATTTCAGCTGTGTGTTTGATAATGGAGAATGGAGAATGACAGTACAGCACAGATGCCCATTTAAAGGGGACTACACAACTCTCAATAAATTGTTTATTCACTAAATGTAGCCTTTAATTCTCAGGACATGTACCAGTTAGATGTGAGTTCTAAAACATTTGTTCATCTATTATTGCTGGAAGTGTTCTACTTCTGTGAACTAGCCATAAATTCTTTGCTGTGTTTGATCACCATTCAGTGTTGGAGAGGAATTTTATTGCCATTTTTTTTTTTTAATATTCACATTCATTTGAAATTGTTTCCAAAATTGGCTGGGCATCTGTCATCCCACTGGGGTTTCCTTTCTTTTGACAGGAGTATTTTAAAAACAACATTAAAAATAGCCCTACGATTGTGAGGCCTCAGCAGGTGATTCAATCAGACAAATCAAGTAGTACAGCTGCCATGGAGAGTCACCAGGGAGGTGTGGTTGGGACATGGATCAGACAATGACACAATGAAACATGGATACAGTGAAGGAAAACTGGGGGAGAAGGGTAAATGAAGCTCACTTGGGGGATTCAGATTTCTCTCCACCAACTGTCTTTCTGTGACTGCTTTTGAATGCAGCCACCCTATGACAGATTGCCCATTCAGCATATACTCAGCAAGTTGAGGTTCTCCAAGTATGCACTAGCAGTGAATTCACAAGGTTCTCCATCTTGCCATGTGACTATTAGGTCTATATGGTCTTATGCTGCACAAGTCATTATTAAGAACTCATAACTGAAATAACCAGACCAGAATCTTGCTGAATCAAGTAACTTGGGCAAAGAAGTGTTGCTGTTTGTAATTTTTCAAATACAATTTCCCAAAGTGTACAAAATTTAAGAACAACCGTCAACAGTACCCTTCTCTTGGTACCATCACCAAAGGCATATTTGGTGGGCACATGAGTGGCCTTCTCAGTGGTGGCTCCCAGGCTTTGGAACTCCCTGCTGACAGAAGCTATGTTGGCCCCCTCTCATTGTTCTTCCACCAGAAAGCAAATATATTTTTATTTAGGCAGTCCTTTGGCATGTAAGCTGATCTCTTGCTGAAGGGGTTTTTAATTGGTTGGGTGTTGTGTATTTCTTTCATTGTTGTGTTTTTAATTTTGTTTTTAATTTATGTGTTTTTACGTTATGTATTCATTAAGATTTTATTTTTAATCTGGATTTTTTATTGGTGGTCTTGTGCTCCATTTTATGGTGGAAATGCAAGATATAAATGAAATGAATAAATATATAACAATTAAAACAAAATTCAAAATCAATAGAGCAGCACATTAATAGTAAACACATTAACATTTAAAGTTTCACAGAATCAAAAATTCAGCCAACTAAAATAAGCTCAGCATGGACTCTTATTCAATCAACCAAAAGCAGAGCAAAATAAAAAGGTTTTAATGGATTCGCTAAAAACTGCCAGAGAGGAAGTCAAATTTATATCTTGAGGGGGGGAATTCCACAAATAAAGGGCCACCACTGAAAAGGCCCTACTAGTTCTTGCCCCCCAATCTTATTTCTGCTACTAGTTCTCAAACAAAATAGGGCCCCTGTCTCAGACCTTAATGCTTGGGCAGGTGGTTCTTGAAGTAAATTTATCCCAAATTATTTAGGGCTTTAAAGGCTAATTCCAGCACTCTGAAGAGTTCAGATGTGAATAGGCCAGTGCAGCTGGCACAAAATAGGTGTAGTGTGATCTGATCGCCTTGTCCCAACCACCATCCAGGCTGCTGCATTCTGCCATAGATGAAGCTTCCACACGGTCTTCGAAGACAGCCCATGAAAAGTACACTGCAGAAGTATAATCTGGATGTCACCAGAGCATGAGTAACAAGATGAGAGTTGCCTTTTCTGGTTAGGGTTGCAGCAGCAGCTAGTTTACCAGCCTCAGATGGTAAAAGGCACGGCTGGCTACTGTGGCCACCTGCACTTCCACAGATAGCCTGAAATCATCCAGGAGGATCCTCAAATGGTGGATTTGGTTTTTCAGAGGGAGTGTGATGCTCTCCAAGATGGGTTGAACACCTCTACTTAGATCTGCTGACTTTCCCACCCACAGCACTTCTGTTTTGCTTCATCTAGGAAGCACTGACAGGAAGAAGATATAGGAGAAAGGGCCAAGTCAGGTAAAGAAGCATGTATGTACACCAAATAAGGACATGGGAGGGCAGTCGGGAAGCTGTGGGCCACCTGGGAAGCCTAATCACAATGGGGCAAACTTGAGATATAGTGATGTGGGGCTTGAGAAGGCTTCAAGCTGGATAGTGAAGAGAAAGAGAAGCAGAAAAACAAGCTGGAATGCATATATACTCTCCTCTGCTAAAGTGACGGGGGAATGAGGAAGGGTCTTTTCTTCTGGTGAAGGAGTCCTGCTAATCAGGTAGTGATCATCTTCTACCAGATCTAGGGTAGACGCATATGAATGGCCAAAAAGAGGACCTGCATCACCAAAAAAGAGGTCAACATTTGCATATGCTAATATATATGTATAGATGTAAATTTAGAAATAAAAGAAATTGATGTAATTTAAATAGAAATACAGTACATCTGTATTCAACCTGTTCTGGAGGGGGTTGCACTCCCCCTAAAGGATCATGTCCACAGTTTGGGGTGCTCTTGGACCCAGAACTGTCACTTGAGGCACAGGTAGGGATGGCGGAGAATTTCTCCCTGAAACTTCGGGGGGCCGAGCGCCAACGTGTTCGGCCCCCCGAACAAGTTTCGGGGAGAAATCCTCCAGACCCCCCCGCCCCCCCCGGGACGGGACTTACCTTCGCCGAATGTCCCTCCCAGTGGCGGGTCCGGCCGGCGGTTCGGCGGGTGTTCGAGCGGGGCGGGAGCAGCAGCCGGTCTTTCGACCGGCTGCCACCCCCGCCATTCCAATAAAAGAAAAAAAAAAAAACGCCCCCGTGATAGGCTACGTGACGATTCACGTAGCCTATCACGGCTAGATTTGCACAGTCAGCCGTGATAGGCTACGTTAATCGTAAACTGGGGGAGAAGGGTAAGTGAAGCTCACGTGGGGGATTCAGCTCCACTGGAAAAAGCGGATCAGCATTAAACTGACCTAAAATGACACCTTGGTCTAGAGCAGTGGTTCTCAACCTTCCTAATGCCGCGACCCTTTAATACAGTTCCTCATGTTGTGGTGACCCCAACCGTGCTTGTAGCGGCGGGCTCTGCTCCTAAGGAGGTGCCCGCTCTGTCTGAAGGTTATTAGCCACTGCAGCAGCAGCAGTGTCCCTCTAAAGCAGCAAACTGCTTTCCAAAAAAGTCAGGGCCAGGCGCCCGCGCTCACCCAGCCCTCTCCTGCAAGAGAGGGGTAACCGCACGCCGCAGCCCTTCCACCCGGCCCCCTTCTCTTCCACCGCTGCCCCGCCCGCCTCGGGGCTCCGGAGGGAGGGTGCTCGCACGCGCGCCGCCCCGACCCCCTCCCCTGCGCAACTGGAAGTGGCGTACGTGCAAAGCGGAGCCAGAGAGTGGCGGCGCAAACTCCTCCCCTTCGGCTCAGGCAAAAGCCAGAGAGGAGGGAGACGAGCGAGGGCGAGATGAGCAGGGGCGGATGGTGACAGGCTTTGCCCCTCTTCGTACTCAGGCTGAGGGGGAGAAAGAAAGCCTCGGCGGCGGTGGGAGGGGGCACTGCCGAGCCCCGCGGCGGCGGCCACCTCCAGGGCCGCGGCCGCCAGCAGCATGCCTTAGGTCCTAAGGACCGATGGTCTTAGGCGACCCCTGTGAAAGGGTTGTTCGACCCCCAAAGGGGTCACGACCCACAGGTTGAGAACCGCTGGTCTAGACTAAACACAGAGAACATTTATAGATTAGGTTACCCAAGGGAGATTTTCCCTGGATCAAAGAAGATGCATGTGTGCGTGTATGTCTGGGTTAAGTCTGTTCTATACCATGTGGGGAGGGGCAGTGTGCAAAACTAAACAGAAGATCTAGGTTCTTATGCTTTTCTTGCCATATATGAGTGTTGTGTAAAACTAAAACTGAATAGGTTATGTAGGCCGAGCTAGTCCTCTGCCATGAGTACTACAGGAGGTTCATGTGGAAACCTCTTGAATGGTTTTCTTTCATGGTTGTGAAGAATGGCTGGTATGTTTTCCAGTAGTGACAACACTGCAGGTATGGAGTTCTTCCCTTGGCAGAACTCTGGATTGGTCAGTTCAGGAGGTAATTGATTAGATTAGTGGCTTGAGTAGGTTAGGGCTCAATCCTATGCATGTTAAGACAGAAAAAAGGCCTGCAACTCCCAGCATACCCCAGCCAGTCACGGATTCCACAGCAGACTGGTTTTTCCTGAGTTGCATGGATTCCATGGACTTGTGGACAGTGTTTTTTTTTTTTCTTTTTAGGCTTTCTAGAATTTTATGCAAATTTAGTTGTAGAAAAATACATAAACATCAGAAAATGTGCATTTCCTCTATAGGCAAAATGTGCAGGGGTGTGTGTGTGTTGCATTTTGGATGGGATTTGTGAATTTGTGCAAGTGTGAATTGCAAAAATTCGGGAAATTGGAAAAATTTCAATTCTGCCAATGTGCAGAGGATGGCATGAAAAGCATCTGACAATCCACAAAATGTAGACAGAACAGATTTTACAAAATCCATACATCCCTATCTGGAATCTGGTAAAAATCCCACCTATTGATTGAATAAAAAGTCAGCAAGTACAAATTGTAACTTTTTTTTGTCTTGGCTGATCCTAAGTCCTTGTTTAGCCAGCCTTCTCAGAGAAATGGTGATTTTTTTGACAAGATGCTAGGGTGATGCTAAAAAGGCAGTGAAGCAGAGCTCCTTGGTAACAATACAATTTAGCATACATAGATTATTTCATTGTAGATATAACTGCACACTGCATTCATACAGTATCTCCTAGTGGACATCTCTGGGTTACTTAGAATAAGAAAACGAAACCTGAGATTCTCTGTCTAAAAGACATCTCCACAAAAAAAGGAGGCTGTATGAATGCCAGTTCCTCTGCTTCTCTGCAATGATCCCCAGAGAATCAGACATGTGCAAAAAAGACACAAAACTGAAATCGCACCTCTTGATATCAGCTGACCTCTCTACTGTTCAGCCTGCTTTGGAATCCCTGCTAAATAGCACAGTTACTAATTCATCAGGTAATTATTATTTCTTTGGGTAAGTGATGACTTTTATCAGCTTTGATAGCCCCTCCTCTGAAAAAGGTCAGTGTCTCCCAAGAGAGATTCCCTCCCTTCGCTGTTTTAGAGTTGTGCCATTTTATCAGTTAACCTTTGAAATACAATTACACCCATTTTGTTAATAAGAGAGTTGTATTTGTTCAAAGCCTGTGGTGTTAGCTTGACATGACTTTGCCATTTTAAACCTTTACCCCATTCTTTTCTAAGTTGTGACCTCCGGTGATAATGGCAGTGACAGTGTGTTAATCTTCTGGGTCATACACGAAACACATTTTCCTCTTTATAACCCACAGGCAGAGTGAATAGAAAGTGTATTTTCCCCTGTAATTCAATTCATGTAATGGCAGCCTATTATATATAAAAGGGCTCCTACATGTGTTTCTGATGTAACCTAGTAGTTCAAACACAGAGGCGTGGACTTTAAGAGTCAGTATACTGTGCCTGAATGTCAGTTTAGCGGGGTTGTGATCTTACTGATTTGAGCCACATCAGTCAAGGGTAGACTTTCAAAGTGAAGAAATATCTCTTGTGTGGATCTGTTAAACAACCAGTGGAAATTTGACCATCCTGACCCAACTGGAAATAGCCTGCATTACCACAACTACCACCCTTTCCCCAACAAGGGAGAGTGAGCCAGCTGAACTTTTAACTCCAATTATTTATTCCTATGTATGCCTAGCCTTTACAAAGAGCTTCATGTACTCTGTGCACACACGCACACCTTTGTGTACAACCCCGCCACCCCCAAATTGCACATTATGGCAACTCAGGTTCTTTATGAAAGAAAGCTGACCTTAACAAAATGTACTCATTAGGCAAATGATGCAATTGTTCATGGTCTCTTATTTTCCATAATTTTTCTGCATTTTTTGCCATTTGTGTATAATTTATTCTGCTTGTTCTTTGAGGGAGGAGGTGCACTCCCTGAATACTGGACTCTTAAGCTGGGAAACCCTTGGATTTCTGAGATTTCATCAGGTACAGGCCAAACGCATCTTTGCAACCATAAGGTCTAGAAACCTGCTTTTGAAAGCAAAATGAAACCTGAAATGTCTCAGGAAGCTTAATTTTTGACGCAATTCCACATTGTGACCTTTTCCTCTAGTGAAGGTTTGAGGCCTTCAGAGAAAAAAAAGGGGGGGGGAAAGGTCAGGTGAGGCCTGGAGTTTCTGTTGGGAGGGGTAACCCTGAGAGTAGGAGTTTCATTTCTCTGGTTAAAGGGCAGTTTCATTTCTCCATGTAAGTTTCATTTCTTCAGGTCTGAAGCAGTATTTTTGGTTTTGAGGGAGGAGGATATTAGGGATGTACGAAAGTCACTTACCTTTTCGAAGGGTGACATTCATGGTGGGGGGGAGGTGCTCCGTCCCTCCCCCCGAAATTCTGGCCAGGAGAGAGGCGCTCCGTCCCTCTCCCCTGAATCTTGGCCGGTTGGCTCCACAAATGGCGGTGGCCATAGCCGCCGCCGTTTGAGTCCCTGCAGTCAGCCCTGATAGGCTACGTAAATGTTTACGTAGCCTATCATGGCTGATTTAAAAGAAAAAGAAAAAACGCGCATATGCAAATGGCGGCGCCCATGGGTGCCGCCATTTGCATTCCTTATTTTGGCATGTCTTAGTCTATGTAAACATTTATGTAGACTAAGAAAGCCAAAAAAAGGGGAACGCAGATAGCGTAGATGCTATGCTATTTGCATTCCCCTTATTTTTGCCGTCTTAGTCTATGTAAATGTTTACATAGACTAAGACGTGCCAAAATAAGGAATACAAATGGCGGCGCCCATGAGCGCCGCCATTTGCGTACGCGTGTTTTTTTCTTTTAAATCAGCCATGATAGGCTACGTAAACATTTAGGTAGCCTATCACGGCTGACTGTTGTTGTTGTTCAGTCGTTCAGTCATGTCCGACTCTTCGTGACCCCATGGACCATAGCACGCCAGGCCTTCCTGTCCTGAGCTCTCTCCCAGAGTGTGCTCAAGTTCATATTCATTGCATCGGTGATACTATCTAGCCATCTCATCCTCTGCCGTCCCCTTCTCCTTTTGCCTTCAGTCTTTCCCAGCATCAGGGTCTTTTCCAGAGAGTTTTCTCTTTGCATTAGGAGGCAAAATATTTGAGCTTCAGCTTCAGTATCTGTCCTTCCAATGAGCACTCAGGGTTGATTTCCTTTAGGATGGACTGATTGGACCTCCTTGCAGTCCAGGGGACTCGTAAGAGTCTTCCCCAGCACCACAGTTCGAAAGCATCAATTCTTCGGCGCTCAGCCTTCCTTATAGTCCAGCTCTCACAGCCATACGTTGCTACTGGGAAAACCATAGCTTTGATTAGACGGGCCTTTGTCGGAAAGGTGATGTCTCTGCTTCATACTATGCTGTCTAGGTTGGCCATAGCTTTCCTCCCAAGGAGCAAGCATCTTTTAATTTCATGGCTACAGTCACCATCTGCGGTGATCTTGGAGCCCAGGAAAGTAAAATCTTTCACTGCTTCCATTTCTTCCCCTTCTATATGCCAGGAAGTGATGGGGACAGATGCCATGATCTTAGTTTTTTTAATGTTGAGTTTCAAACCAGCTTTTGCACTCTCCTCTTTCACCCTCAACAAGAGGCTCTTTAGATCCTCTTCGCTTTCTGCCATTAGGGTGGTATCGTCTGCATATCGGAGGTTGTTGATAATTCTCCCAGCAGCAATCTTAATTCCGACCTGTGATTTATCCAACCCGGCGTTTCTCATGATGTACTCTGCATATAAGTTAAATAAGCAGGGCGACAATATGCAGCCTTGTCGTACTCCTTTTCCAATTTTGAACCAATCGGTTGTTCCATGTCTGGTTCTTACTGTTGCTTCTTGACCCTCGTGCAGGTTTCTCAGGAGACAGGTAAGGTGGTCTGGTATTCCCATCACTTTAAGAATTTGCCACAGTTTGTTGTGATCCACACAATCAAACGCTTTAGCGTAGTCAATGAAGCAGAAATAGACGTTTGTCTGGAATTCTCGTGCTTTCTCCATGATCCAGCGAAAGTTGGCGATTTGATCTCTAGTTCCTCTGCCTCTTCGAAACCCCGCTTGTACTTCCGGTGGTTCTCGGTTCACATAGTGCTGAAGCCTAGCTTGTAGGATTTTGAGCATCACCTTGCTGGCATGTGAAATGAGCGCAATTGTGCGGTAGTTTGAACACTCTTTGGCGTTGCCCTTCTTTGGAATTGGAATGTAAACTGACCTTTTCCAGTCTTGCGGCCATTGTTGAGTGTTCCAAATTTGTTGGCATATTGAATGCAGCACTTTAACAGCATCATCTTTTAGGATTTTAAATAGCTCAGCTGGAATACTGTCATCTCCGCTAGCTTTGTTGTTACTTATGCTTCCTAAGACCCACTTGACTTCACTCTCGAGGATGTCCGGCTCAAGTTCAGTGACCATACTCTCCTGGCTATCAGGGACATTCAGATCTTTCCTGTATAGTTCTTCTGTGTATTCTTGCCACCTCTTCTTAATCTCATCTGCTTCTGTTAGGTCTCTGCCCTCTTGGACCTTTATCATGCCCGTCTTTGCACAAAACGTTCCCTTGAGATCTCCAATTTTCTTGAAGAGATCTCTAGTCTTTCCTATTCTGTTGTTTTCCTCGATTTCTTTGCATTGTTCATTTAAGAAGGCCTTCTTGTCTCTCCTTGCTATTCTCTGGAACTCTGCATTCAGTTGGATATATCTTCCCCTTTCTCCCTTGCTTTTCGCTTCCCTTCTTTCCTCAGCTACTTGTAAAGCCTCATCAGACAGCCACTTGGCTTTCTTGTAGGGGTGCACGAAAGTCACTTACCTGGTCTCGCAGCTTTTCGCGGTGGGGGGGAGGCGCTTCGCTGCTCTCCCCCCGAAGTTCAGGCTGGGGGGGGAGGCTTCCTGCCTCGCCCGGGCGAAATTCAGGCCGGGGAGGAGGCGCCTCGCCTTGCCCGGCCGCGAAATAAAAAGTTTTTTTTTTAAAAAAACACCCCCGTGATAGGCTATGTGATGATTAACGTAGCCTATCATGGCTAGATCTGCAAAGTCAGCCGTGATAGGCTACGTAAATTGTCACGTGGCCTATCACGGGTGACTTAAAAAAAAAAAAAGCACGTACGCAAATGGCGGCCCCCATAGGGAGCCTCCATTCGCGTTCCTTATTTGGTCGCTGTAGTCTACGTAAATCTTTACGTAGACTACGGTGAAAATAAGGGCAACGCAAATAGCATTGCCCTTATTTTCGCCGTAGTCTACGTAATCTTTACGTAGACTACAACGACCAAATAAGGAACGGGAATGGCAGCTCCCTATGGGGGCCGCCATTATCCGTATGCGCTTTTTTTTTTTTTAAAGTCACCCGTGATAGGCTACGTGACGATTAACTTTGCAAATCTAGCCGTGATAGGCTACGTTAATCGTCACGTAGCCTATCACGGGAGCGTTTTTGTTTTTTTTTCTTTGATTGGAATGGCGGTGGCGGCAGCCGGTCGAAAGACCGGCTGCCGCTCCCGCCCCGGACGAACACCCGCCAAACCGCCGGCCGGACCCGCCGGGAGGGACATTCGGCAAAGGTAAGTCCCGTCCCGGGGGTGGTGCGGGGTGCGGGGGGGGTGCGGAGAATTTCTCCCCGAAACTTGTTCGGGGGGCCGAACACGTTGGCGCTTGGCCCCCCGAAGTTTCGGGGAGAAATTCTCCACCATCCCTACTGCAGGGACGCAAATGGCAGCAGCTACGGCCGCCGCCATTTGTGTCCCTGCTAGCCAGCGGCCGGATGTCCAGCCGCTGGCGGAGCCGGACGGCAGCTCCACAGAATCCCTGTGGAGTGGAGCTGGCCTGCCAGAATTTCGGGGGGGGAGGGACGGAGTGCCTCCCCCCCCACCTCAAATCAATTTCGCTAAAAGGTAAGTGACTTTCGTACATCCCTACGCTCAGTTCTGTTGTGTAAATACCTTTAGTTGTAATTTGTTTGTTTTAAATCTACTAGTAAACTGTTGTGGTTAAACCCTGTGTCTAGAGTGTCAGTCACCCTCACCCCACATCTACAGCCTAAATCACATGCTTAGATTTGTAGGCCTTTTCTCTGTCTAAACACGCATAGGACTGAACCCTTAAAGAGGCAAGAGATTCTTTTTTTTTTATAACACTTTTTATTCTACTTTTATCTTTATAAATGAAATAAGGAACACCAACAACATAATCATCTTCTACAGTTTCCAACAATACAGTATTCTTAAGAGGACCCATCAATAATAAAATAGAGAAAAAAAGAGAGAAGGAAAAGAGGCAAGAGATTCTTAAGGAGTTGCTCAAGGAGTCCAGGTCGTAAGGGGAACCTTGGCACCTGCACTTACTTGGAATTGTGACATTCACACATGCCAGAGGAGGCTGCCTAAAGGAAGCCTATGCAGCCCACTTCCCTGCTCCTATCTTTCCACTGGTAGTATAGTATGTGCTTCTTTATGTGGCACTTCTACTGTGTCAGGACAGGTCTGTTTGGAGTTATGCCTGGTGCATTCTTGGCTTTACTGACTGCAAACTCATCAGGCAAAGGCATTATTCTTGTAGCAGAATCAATCTTTCTATGCCTCTTATGAGGAAGAGCAGTCCTCCCTTTGGACGAAGAAGATAGGTGAATGGATTACTACTGCATGCAGTATTTATACACTCATCGTGCTATTGTACTGATAGGAAAATGACATTGCCTAATTTAATTACCACTCCGCTCTGTCTCTTGCTAGTTAGACTTCTTGCCGTTCATTGCTAATCGGAATAGACATGCCATCATTTTAGACTTTGGATGACACACCGAAAACAACTCCCCCGTTGTGAGTAATGCTTTAGCTTTTCTGTGCAACAGATTCGCCGCAGCCTTTCTGCATCTTTATAGTACCAAAGAAATCCAAAGTGGCTCATTAGCAGTCCAGCACTTTATGATGAGACTGTAGTTCTTAATTCTTCCCGGAGGTTTTCCTCGGAGTGGTGGTGGCATTCTCCACTGTGGGCATTCTCCATAGAAGCGGCTTTTTATGGTGGCATCACTCATGGTGTGCAGAGAGGCACTCTAGACAAAAAAGTCATCACTTGGTAAAATTTTCCTGGACCATACATCTTCAGAATACAGATGGGAAGAATACATCATTGAATAATATCACATTAAAAAATTAACCCTAAACTCTAAACTCAGTTAATGAGCATGTCAGGGCTGCTGCCTTTCTCTCATTTCCAGTGTTCAGTGTTGGGAGTTCCCCTCTACCATCACCTGCAATCTGAAATTGTATAATCTAGAGCAGGAGTGGACAATGTGTGGCCCTGCAGATGTTTTGGCCTACAAATCCCGTGATCCCTCACCATTGACTATGCTGGGAGCTAATGGGAGTTGTAGGCAAAAATGTCTGGAGGGCTACAAATTGCCCATCCCTGGTCTAGTGGTACAGTTTTGCCACAGGATGAGGTCTTGTCTCGAGAGCTTCCCAGTCATGTTCATCCATATTTCATTCTAGGGATGTCAGAGAATTCTGTGACGGATCTTGGTGAGGCCGAATGCCAGTGCATTGGCATTCGGCCCCCCGAAATCCATTGCAGAATGAAGCCCCCCCCCCATGAAAGGCGCGCGAAACGGAGCACTTACCTGCTCCCGTCCACACTGCTTTGCGAATGGCGGCTGTCCTGCGGCTGCCATTCGCTTCTTCCTCTTCATAGCCGTGTTAGGGATGTCAGAGAATTCCGCCACGGACTGAAATGGGATCGAATTCCCTTCAGTCTGTGCCACGGAATCCTCTGCGGAACGGCACCACGAGGTCCTGCGGAGCCAGCAGTCATGCGGCTTTTTTTTTTGTCATCCGCACAGAGTCGCGAAATTTTCGTAAATAAAAACACAAGGTGGTATATTTCGATAATAAATACGTAAGTTTTTTTTTAAAAAATGAATTGTGCTCACCGCCTTGTTTGTGGGTGTTCTTTCTCAATTGAAATCCTCTGTCTCCGTTTACTTTCAGCCAAAACACTTCCTCCTCCTCGGGGCTTCCCAAAACAAGGCTGCCCTAGGTGTGCCTGACCAATGCACTCTTGGTTTAAAGCAACACTGTTTGAAAGAAAGAAAGAAAAAACCTTTTAAAATGACCATGCCAGTCTGGAGCCCTGCACGAGGTATTATTTCCCCTGCTGGGCTTTCTATTTCCACATCCAGCCTTGTTGGTGACATGGTGAGGCTAAAATGGAGAGGAGAACCAACTCTGTGCATGTCTACTCACAATTAAGTCTTACTGAGTTCAATGCGACTTACTCCTACACATGTCAGCACCCCACTTGCCCCCAGCTCAGCTTTGTATTTCCACATCCAGCTCATTATCAAACCTCCTGTTAATTATCTCAGAAGACCCTTGGGTGAATGGGCGGGGGGGGGGGGTTTCCAGGGAACAGCTGGATAGAGGGAGATTCCACACACACACAACAGAAGAATATAGTTCTTCATATTCCCTGGTATGTTTATTCCTCATTTTGTCCATTCCCTGAGCATGTGCAGATTGTGCTTTCTATTCAAACAAAGGTTGCTGATCTTTCCCTTCATGCTGCATTTGTACAAGTGAAGTGTGACTCCTTCAGAAAGAACTTTCCATTATACTGGCTCTTTTTCTTCATGAGTTTCATAACAGAAGTATGGTGTAGTGGTGAGAGTCCAGCCCAAAGTCACCCAGTGAGACAACTAACAGGAGGTTTGCTAATGAGCTGGATGTGGAAATACAAAGCTGAGCTGGGGGCAAGTGGGGTGCTGACATGTGTAAGTCGCATTGAACTCAATAAGACTTAATTCTGAGTAGACATGCACAGAGTTGATTCTTCTCTCCATTTTAGCCTCACAACGTCACCAACAAGGCTGGATGTGGAAATAGAAAGCCTAGCAGGGGGAATAATACCTCATGCAGGGCTCCAGACCGGCATGGTCATTTTAAAAGGTTCTTTCTTTCTTTCTTTCTTTCTTTCTTTCTTTCTTTCTTTCTTTCTTTCTTTCTTTCAAACAGCGTTGCTTTAAACGAAGAGTGCATTGCTCAGGCACACCTAGGGCAGCCTTGTTTTGGGAAGCCCCGAGGAAGAGGAAGTGTTTTGGCTGAAAGTAATTATTGCACCTCTCAGGGCAGGGGAAAAAATACATAAATATCTATGAAAAATAGCCTTTCTTACGGAAGTTATGCAGAATTACGACTGTCGGTACAGATTTATCTTCGTAATTCTTGGAGTGGAAAAAAAAGAGGAGAATTCTGGGGGCTTGCAAAGGACGGTACGGAGCACTGGCCGCAAACTGCGGAAGTCAAGCAGCACGGAAGGTACACAATTCGTACATCCCTAGCCATGATAGGCTACGTAAATACTTACATAGCCTATCACGGCTAACGCAGGGACGCCATTTGCGTCCCTGCGGAGGCCGTGATAGGCTACGTAAATACTTACGTAGCCTATCACGGCGCGGGGGGGGGAACCCAGCATACGCAAATGGCGGCAGCTACCGCCATTTGCGTACGCTGGGTTTCCCCCCCCCTGCTGTGATAGGCTACGTAAGTATTTACATTTGCGTCCCTGCAGGGCTGCCCAGCGGCCGGATGTCCGGCTGCGGGTGGACGGAGCTGGCCGGGCAGGCTTCCAGGGGGAGGGACGGAGCGCCTCCCCCCCGTCGAGGATTCTGGGGGAGGGACGGAGCTCCTCCCCCGCACCACGGATGCCCCTGCGCGGAGCCAGGTCAGGGATTCGTACATCCCTATTCCATTCTAAATAGCTTTATGTTTCATCCAAAATTCTGTGCCAAGATGTATTTTAAGGAGAGTTATCAAATCAACTGCCAGGCCAGTTTTTTCTTTCCAGTTCAATTGCTAGGAAAAGAAGGGGTGAGGCTGTTCACCTTCCAGAACTGTTAGTTTGTTTTTAAAGCTGTATGCCAGGGGTACAGAACCTCCAGTCCTTGAGCTTAATCTGACAACCAGGCTCCCCAGTCTGTTACCTGCAGAGCCATGCATTCCTCCAGGGGGTAGGTTTTGGCCGCCAAGCCCTGGAGGAATCTCTTCAGTTACGTCCGATTTCAGGCTCTAATAACAGCAGGGTTTTGTTGCATGCCACTCTGCCTCCCATTGGAGATAACAATGGAGATTGAAGATAAGAGACTGGAGATAACAGCAGGGATGTGGGCCAGCAGCAGATTTGGCCAGCATTGGGAAGAGCACTCTTCCCAGAACAGGCTGAGTTGCTTCATGTGGAGCATGGCAACCCCACGGTGTACACCACAGTGTGGAGAAAGGCTGAGAATCAAACACCCGCCTCTTTAAAAATCCCTCTCTGCTCTGCCCAGTTACTAGAATCTCCATTTCAGGATAGCTGTCTTATCAAGTAACTCAGGCAGTCCTCAGATGCGAGGATGGGAATTCCCCCTTGATGTGTACCAATCATAGACAGGAAATCTCTCCCCGATGCAGACCTCTTATCCATCCTACCTGGGCTGCTGGAAGGTGTTATTATCTAATCTCCAAAAATTCCTTCATGTACATGCTGGCAGACCTTGCCTCAAGTGTATATGAAGAAAGCCCATCCAATACCCCATGGCAACTCCTGACTGGAAGATTTGGTTTCCCCCTACCAGCCACTCTCACTTGAGCAGCTACAGGAGAAAAGATGGTGCTTTCCCCCTATGAAATTCATCACCCATTTGGACATCCTTTTGCCATATCGGAACTCATCAGTGATCTGTGCAGCTGTACATAAGTCTGGACTCCCTTTCAGAAAGACTGTCTACTCTAGTATACATTGCTTAGAGAGTAAAGTTGTTGTTTTCCCCCATTTCTTGTTAAATTAATCTTTAAATTAATCTCACCACTTGTGTGGTGAATTGGTTAAAGTGTTGGTCTGGGACTTTGGAGACCCAGGTTCTTGTCCCAACTTGGCTATGAAGCTCACTAGGCGACTTTGGCCCAGACACTGAATTGATTTTATTTATTTATTTAAAATATTTCTTGGCCGCCTTTCAGGGCAGAAGCCCTCCCAAGGTGGCTTAGAACAATAAAACCCATAAAAACAATTAAAATATTAAAAGTGATAAAAATATAAAAACAATAAAAACAACAGTAAAAGCCAACAACAATGTTAAAAGCAAGAACAGCAATGAATCTCGGCCTAACCTACCTCAAGGGTTGTTGTGAGGATAAAATGGAAAGGAGGAGGATTATATAAGCCAGCTTGGGTTCCTTGGAGGAAAAAAAGTGGGATATAAATGTAATAATAACAGAAATAATAATCTTAATAACGCTTATAAATTGGAACCCAGGGTGTGATTTCATACGTCGATAGCCCAAAGATCTGCCCCTCTAAATACAAGATTGCCCATTCATGCAACATGTTTTAAGAAAGGGAGACAAAGAATAAGTACTACAGGCAGGCTTACTCAGTGGTGCCTGGGCCCAGGATGTAGGAAGGAAAGGGCTTAACCTTCCCTCCCTAGCTGCAAAACCTCTTGAAAATGGCCCCCCGGCATGGCAATTAAGCTAAGGAGACCATCTTCCATTGGCTTCAATGGACACTCAGGGCTCTGGGGAATAGGTTCAGGTGCCAAGGAAAGAGATTCCGGGTCAGGTCCCCATTGGCTCAGGCCTAGCAGCGTCCCTGCTGGTGAGTCTTAGCTAGTAGTTGCCTCCTCTCAGGCAGAAGATGCCCTTAGTAATGAGGAGTTTTGTTTAGTGCAGGGAGTCACTGAGGAAGGTGGTTATCTTTGGAGTGTTGGGTGGGTGACACAAAATAAACGGCTGCGCGTGTGATCGTGCCTCACTTTTGTTCTTTAGATACTTTTGGTGCCTCCCTGTTGTTGGCGCCGCCAACGAGACCCATCAAACTCCGTTGGGCGGCACCCTTTGACCTGGGCTCCATCCTTTTTGCCCTTGATCCAGAGGTTTCTGCCCTCAGGCCCTGCCCAGGAACCGGAATCTTTTAATTTTGAGAGTTGCAACCTTAAGTTTAAACGATTCCACAATAGAACTATTTGCCACATCTGCCTTCTGATTTTGGGGGAGAAGGTTTGTAAGCCTGACTGTTTATAGTAGTTCCTTAGACAGAAGGTATGTGATGCACTGCTGTTCTCCTAAATGCCAGATAACCCCCAAGCTGCCGCATTATAGATTCCCTTGTCAAGGAGGGTAAGCATGTGGTCTAGCAACAGCATGGTGCAAAGGTAAATTGTGCTGTTAGCTCTATAAACAATCCAGAGAATGTTAAGCACACATAAATCCTATTGAAATCAATAGGGGCAGAACTGTGCACTCAGGTCCCATTGATTCCACCGCTTGAATTTGCTGACTAAGCTGGCACATCTCCTTGGTACTCTGGAATGCAGTTTTGAGAAATAATAGGTAAAGCAATCTTCACTTTTAACAAAAAATGTCCATCAATAATATTCTAAAAACTGAGCAAACGCTGGGAAGCAGAATTGCCTTTGATGATGAGTGAATTGGATTTTTCTCCATTATTGAAGCAATTGGGTCCAATCTACAATCTGTCTATGGAGAATGCAGTAATTCAGGATTGGAAGGTTTTGTACCTGTATGATTCAGCTCAGGTAACTGAGGGCCCATTCACATGACCACTTTGTCCCTGTTCATAGTAGCTTTTCTGCCACTCCAGACTGGATGGGTTCTCTTGGGGTACTCCTAAAGCCAGGACAAGTTGCAGGTTTGAGGTGCCCTTGGCCAAGTGCCATCTGGTGGGCCTCCTCAAACATGGTGATATATGGGGTTGGGACCCCTGCACAATCGAGGGTCCTGATCCTAGAAAGCATCATCACACAAGGGTGTCCCCTTGCAGATGTTTGGTCTGAATGTGTGGACACTGGTGGTGGTGCCAGTGGCACATCCAATGTCAGTGGCATGGCCAGTGATGCAGTCCTGATCCCTCTTATCCACCCATAGATTATACGCATGTCA
Organism: Heloderma suspectum; assembly: GCF_057233095.1. NCBI lineage: Eukaryota > Metazoa > Chordata > Lepidosauria > Squamata > Helodermatidae > Heloderma > Heloderma suspectum. The sequence goes on from NC_139464.1 coordinate 108,113,086, forward strand.
TCAAGCGCATGTGCATCAATATGCCTACGTGGGTTGCATACAGAAAATTGCCTCCGGCTTTACATTGTCAGTAGCCTCTAATTTTAATCTGGCAGTGTGGACAGGCCTGGTACCAGAACATGATGGCAGACAGCAGGGAATGGGGGTGTCCTGCTCTCTATTCAACGGGAGTTGGCCAGGGGAGCTGCAGTGGTAGAAGAGACAAAGAAGACAAAGGAGACAGAGGCTAAGAGGTAAGTGGGCTGCAGGAAGCCACGGGGTTGCCCTTTATCCTTCTGAGTGGCTGTGAGCTCTGTCCCTCCCCCCAGAATCCTCGACGGGGGGGCAGATGATTCGGTCCTCCCCCCTGGAATCCTGCCTGGTTGGCTCCGCTCTGCGGCGCCTCCACGAAGCAGCCGGCCAGGGCTGTCAGCAGCCAGAGTTCCGGCTGTGGACGGGCTGCTGCGGATGCAAATGGCGGCCGCCGTAGTGGCCGCCATTTGCATCCAGCCAGGCTGCCGTGATAGGCTACGTAAGTATTTACGTAGCCTATCACGGCAAGCAAAAAAAAGCAAAAAAACAACGCGTACGCAAATGGTGGTGGCTACGGCGGCCGCCATTTGCGTTCCCTATTTTTCACCATTTTATCTTACATAAATATTTACGTAGGCTATTACGGTGAAAAAAAAAGGGGAACGCAAATAGCGCCCACTACACAAAAGGCGTCCCTGCGTTAGCCGTGATAGGCTACATAAGCATTTACGTAGCCTATCATGGCTATGATGAGGAAGCAAATGACGGCCACAGGGATCTATAAAACCCTTACGGAATGAAATCCTTATAAGGGCAGAACCCATGATCAAGATCAGGGAGAGGGTGATTTTGGAAGAAGCATCTCTGAGCGTTATGCTTCAATTTGAAGGAGAGCTTTTATAAGATTTAATTCAGATGGTATTTGACTCCTAAGAGGTTGGACTGAATATATTCTGTATTTATTAGGATTGGAGAGTAATCTGTTCAGTTCATATTTAATGCTAACCTACCAAAATTTGTACTTCTCCAAACCAATAAATGAACCAAACGCAGTTCCCTTTCAGCATTTGAACTTCTCCAAATGTTGCGATGCTGTTCTGCTATTAAAGAACTGTGTACAGAAATGTATACATTACAGGAAATTGCATACAAAAATGCATATATTAGGAGAAATGTGCATGAAAATGCGTACATATCTTCATTCAGGCTTTAAAAAAAATCAACACACTGATGCAGAAATGAGCAACTGAGGGAAATCAGAATGGATGTATGTATCCATCCATTCTTAGTAGCTACTGATGAATGTCAAAGATGTGGGATTACTATGGGGCAGACATCAATCATAATGAGAGCCAGTGTGGTGTAGTGGTGAGAGTGCTGGACTGGGAGTTGGGAGATTCGGGTTCTAGTCCCCACTCTGCCATGGAAGCTCACTGGGTGACTTTGGGCCCGTCACAGACTCTCAGCCCAGCCTACCTCACAGGGTTGTTGTTGTGAGGATAAAATGGAAAGGAGGAGGATAATGTAAGCTGCCTTGGGTTCCTTGCAAGAGGAAAAAAGGCAGGATATAAAATAAATAAATAAATAAATTGAATGATTCCCAAATTAAGGTATTTGGGGAACTGGCTCTTGCAAACATTAGAGAAATGTTTTGTTCCAATCTCCCATTAAATCCTGTGATGAAATTGTTCTGTAATGTGAATCGAGGGTCCTACAGAAATATGGAGAAATGATCCTTCATCTGTTAACCCCTACCATTATCCACCATAAATGGAAGCAAGAAGATGACCCTTCTTTAACACATTGGATGTCCATTATGCCAATACTGCCTCATTACCCCCTTCCACCAGATTTAAGGGCTTTTCTACATGAGGCATTTATCGTGCACTCATTGTTACCTGCTCACAGTTGTTTACGGTTTCTTTAGATGATGACGTGAGCCTCCAGTTTCACTTGTGTCTAACCAGCACTTTTGGTCTAAAAACCAGGGAAATGTGACATTTAATTGTGAAAGTGAAACAAAGCGTGATCTCCTCTTGTGTATTTGTGCTACTATACCAGAGTGTCACCTGACCCATTGTCTGGTTGACAGCATGATTTACAGCGCAATCCTATGCATGCGTACTCAGAAGCAAGCCCCATTGTGTTTAATGGAGCTTAATCCGAGGTAAACATGCATAGGATTACAGCCTTAATTTTCTCTGTTTGTGTATTGATAAGCATTTAATAAAGGTTCTTTTAAACATAAAGTTATTTTAAAGAGGGATAGGATAATGCCTGTCTTTTCTCTCTGAAGAACACGGGAAGCCACTTCAGTGATAACATTACATGGAGAAATATGTAAAGGGGTGTGTGTGTGTGTGTGTGTGGCGGGGGGTGGGGGGCAATATAAATTGCTTTTATTCTTGTTGGGGCTCCCAAGATCACAGTGCCTGAGGCCCCTCTCATGTTGCTAAGCCATGTTTATTTAAAATGGAACCATGTGATTACCTCACAAATAAATACAATTTGCTGTAATTTCCTTATGTCTGCAGGATATACCTGGGAATTATAAGCAGACAGCCCTGCAAACATTTAAATCCCCTTGGCTGATAGAGCCAAACAGAGATGCAGAGCTTATTTTTCCTGTTCAGATGAAGTGCAGGGAGCTCTAGAAGAGCCAGTTCAGTGGTCGGAGGGTTGTATCCAATGTTACCCCTATTTAGAATAGACCTGTTGAAAAGAATGGGAGCCAATATGGTGTAGTGGTTAAGAGTGTTGGACCGCAGCTTGGGAGATCTGGGTTCTAGTCTCCACTCAGCCATGAAACTCACTGGGTGAGTTTGGGCCAGTCACTGACTCTCAGCCTAACTTACCTCAGGGGGTTGTTGTGAGGATAAAATGGAGAGGAGGCGTACCATGTAATCTACCTTGGGTGCCTTGCAAGAGGAAAAAAGGGTGAGATATAAATGTAATGATAAATAAAACGTTAGACTAACATTGGATACAAACCATTGGATACAACCCAAAGTGTCGGACTTAGACTGGAAGGGTGTGAGGTCAGATCCCCACTCAGCCATGAAGCTCACTAGTTGACCAGTCACCATCTTTCAGTCTAGCCAGCCTCACCGAGCTGTTGTGATGTTAATGGGGTTAGGAGAGAAACATGTCTGCCTCCCTGGTCTTGGAAAAATGGTGGGATATATACAGACTTTCCTGTGATAGGTATGAACAAATATAAAGTTGCTGTAGAATTTTACAGATTCACAGCATATACCAGTCTTTCCCAATCTGGTGCCCTACACATATTTTGTACTTCAACTCCCATCAGCCCCAGTCAGCATGGCCAAAGGCCAAGAGTGCTGGGAATTGTAATTCAAAACATTTATTTGGAGGACAGAAGGTTGACTGATGCATAGGTACTGCTACACTACGAACTTGTATTGGTTTTATGCCAGTTTAATGGTCATAACGCCTTTGAAAGAATCATGGGACCAGTTGTTTAGTTAGGGTACCAAGAACTGATAGACATCCATAGTCCCTCCCACAGATCTACATTTCCCAGGGGTCCCTGGGCTGAACAAATGACTGTCAACCTAATAAGTCAATTCTACCCCTAGAATCAAGCCTTGATGTCTCGTGCAATTTTTCTGCTAGTACAAGGGTGGGCAACACGTGGCCCTCCCAATGTTGTTGGACTGCAACTCCCCTCAGCCCTAGCCAGCATAGCCAATGATGAAGGACGATGAGAGTTGGTCCCACAACATCTGGAAGGTCATAAGTTGTCCACCCCTGTGCTAATAAATAGCGCACACATACACCCCACAAGGGGGCGGGGGAAATAAATGACCGATTTATGTCAAACAAAAAGGCCCTGGAGTTAGTGGGTCAAATACACACACTTGGACATATTGTGTCATTTGACCCTCAGTGTAGTAATAAGCTTGTTGGATGGTGAATTGGACTGGAACTTTTCAGAATATAGGTGAGGACTCACATGCCTGGTTGCTCTTTTGTACAATTTGTTTTCTCCACACTGAAAACTGGCACATCTGGCAGAATGCCAGCCCTTCTCCCTTACATTGACAGCACACTCCTATACATATTTATCTATGCAGAAGGACATCCCATTGAGTTCAGTGGGGCTTCCTACAAGGTCAGTGTGTATAGGATTGCAGCCTTTGTTTCCTACATGAAATTTTTTTGTTTGTTTTCTTTCAGTCAAGGAAGGCTGTACCGAGGTACACAGCTTTACCACCCCGCTGAAAACTAGGGTGCACACACATACCTCACACTGTATCTTATGAACATCATCTTGGAGGGCAAGTAAAATACTTTCATTTTGAAGGTTGTTCTAAGGGCAGCCATTTATTAATGTAATGATGTTGAAATGTCCCTCCCCCACGAATAGATCTAGAATTTGAATAGCTCCACATTCATATGCTACAGCAAGAGCAGTATTCTGAATTATTCTTAACAACAAATCTGTGTGATAGGAAGCAATTCCCAAGAGTTCTTAATAAAAGATAAAAAAGGGTGCAGCAGCAGCAAATGCTCCTTGGTGGAGAAATGCTCCCAAGTATGCCTGAGATTTTAATGTGCAAGTATAACACTAGTATAACACTACTTCCAAAATTGGCCCTTTCTAAATATCATAATATTACATTATAGTACAAAGAATCGTTTTATGACTAGTCTACAAAACACTGCTTACAAAAGCTATAGCAGTGTGATGTAAATTTTGGTTGCAAGTTCTATGTAACTACATCCATTATGCATTGCTTGATATGGCAAATAGCACCATTTATGCTTCCTCCTTGCTTTTCTCCTCTCCATTTTCAAGTGCAGTTGCAGGAGCTCAGGTCTAAGGCAACTGAGATAATCAAGCTGGCTTTTGGAAAGAAAGGATTGTCCCCTATGTGCAAACAGAGTTCGGTCCTGTTCAGGCATTCAGTACTGAAGGTGCGAAGGGGGTAGCCCCACCTGCTGGGCACCAGGGTACACACCAGCCACGCCCCCTGCTGCCACATGTTAAACATCAGTCTGAAGGGGGCTGGGGCTATGTAAAATGGATTCATTCATTCATTCATTTCATTTATTGCATTTCTATACTGCCCAATATCCAAAGCTCTCTGGGAGGTTTACAAAGATTAAAATCTTAAAAATACATTATGAAAATCATTTGCATACAAACATATAAACAGACAGCACACACAGAGCATATATACATATACATATACATATACATATACATATAAAACGATTTTAAACAACAAGAAGAAAAATCCAGGATCTGATTAAAAGTTCAGCATATGCTGCCAAATATAGAGAAGAGGAAGGTCTTAACTTGGTGCCAAAAAAATAACAATGTTGGTGCCAGGCAGGCCTCATTGGAGTGATCATTCCACAATTGGGGGGCCACCACCGAGAAGGCGCTGACCCTTGTTGCCATCCTCTGAGCCTTTTTCAGAAAAGGGACTTGGAGGAGGGCCTTAGATGATTAACATACTGTATGCAAGTAGGGTTCCTTCCACGATTGGTAGTTGCTGGCAAGCTCTTTTTTCCAGCCTTTTCCTTGAGGAACACCAGATAAACTTCCAAGGAAATCCAAGACAGCCTGGAATATATCTGAACACCACTGGGTGGGGTTCTGTTTGTTGATACCATGATTCAACAAATCGATTCAACCCTGAAGAACAAGAACCTCAATGAGCCTAGGACCAAGCAGGGCAAACTGTTGTGTGCCAAAGGCAGGGATGGAAGGATTGGTCTATTTCTGGTCTGTGCCAATTTGGCTGTATATTTAGTCCCAAGTCCATTCCATCCTGTTTAATTTCCACTATCGATGTTGTTGTTTTTAACTCCACACTACAATTCACGTAGGGTGCAATCCTATGGCCACTTATCATAGCACCATTGTGACTACAAGAATAAAATGGAGCTTGCTTCTGTTGCCCTGATGCCAAATGCACTTACTTGGAAATAAGCATCATTTTCCTGTAGAGAATAATAATATATATTTAAAGTAAAGATAATAAAATGAGCATCTGTAACTATGTACATGCCCAAATCAAGCCATTAAGAGATGGTTACCAATCCAAAGTATTCACATTCTGAGGACAATTTTCCTGCTTAAAATTCAATTTGAACTTTTCTTTTTAATTCTTTTCTTTTTAATTATTATTAATATTATCAATATTATGATACTAGAATTAGCAATGTTTTTGGCTGATTGATTTTAAGCTTTATTATTATATAACAGTATAAAATTTATTAGTGATTTGTTATTATTACTTATCCTTTCTAATTCCCCTCCTTATCATCGTCATCATTAATATGAGACTTAGGTTAGCAAGATTTTTGGCTGGTTAAACTGTTAAGCTTTACTATTATACAGTCAGGGCCAGAAATATTGGAACAAGGATAACTGTTTTGGCAGTTGGCCTCTGCACACCACCACACTGAAGTTGAAAGGAAACACACCCAGATGGGAGCGAAGTCAGGACTTTCAGCTGTAATTCAAGGGGCTTGGCAAAAGTGGGGCACTAACCATTCAGGAAGGACAGCCAGTGGCATACACCCCCCCCCATCGTTGGTGGCTCATAAGTAATGGAACCAACCAACATCATTTCAAACTTAAGGATCGCCCCTAATACCTGGATGAAAATCCTTTGCAGTCAATGACTGCCTGAAGTCTGGAACCCATGGACATGACCAAATGCTGAGTTTCCTCCCTCGAGATGCTTCGCCAGGCCTTTATTGCAGCTGCCTTTGGCTGCTGCTTGTTTGTGGGTCTTTCCGCCTTCAGTCTTGTCTTCAGTAAGTGAAAAGCAGGCTCTATTGGTGGAGATCAGGTGACTGACTTGGCCATTGAAGAACACCCCAGTTCTTTGCCTTGAGAAACTCTTGGGTAGCTTTTGCTGTATGTTTTGGGTCATTATCCATCTGTGATATGAAGCAGCGTCCTATTGGTTTGGCATCATTCGGCTGAATCTGAGCAGAAAGTATAGCCCTATACACTTCAGAATTCATCTTGCTGCTTTTATCAGCAGTCAGGTCATCAATAAACACCAGTGAGCCAGTTCCATTGGCACTGTAGGGATGTACGAAAGTCCCTTACCTGATCCCGAAAGTTGATTTGCGGTGGGGGGGAGGCGCTCCGTCTCTACGCCCGAAATTCTGGCCAGGGGGGAGGCGCCCTGTTCCTCCCCCCCAAATTCAGGCCGGAGGGGAGGCGCCCCGTCCCCCTCCCCAAATTCTGGCCGGGGGGGAGGCGCCCCGTCCCTCCCACCACGAATCCTGTCCTGCCGGGTTTTTGCGTTCCCCTTATTTTCGCCGTAGTCTACGTAAATGTTTACGTAGACTACACATGCCAAAATAAGGAACGCAAATGGCGGCGCCCATGGGCGCCGCCATTTGCGTACGCGCGTTTGTTTTTTTTCTCACTCAGGTGTGATAGGCTACGTAAACATTTACATAGCCTATCACAGTGTTTTTTAAAAATCTAGCTGTGATAGGCTACGTACATCTTTACATAGCATATCACTTTTTTTTTTAACTTGGAAATGGCGGCGGTGGCAGCTGGTCGGAAGACCGGCCACCGCAGCCATTGCTGCCGAACCGCTGCCGGAGCCGCCGCCGCCAGGGACATTCGCACAAGGTAAGTCCCGTCCCAGGGGTGGGGTGGGGGGGCAGACCGTTTCTCCACCAATTTCGGGGGGCCGAATGCGCTGGCATTCGGCCTCCCCGAGATTCGTGGAGAAATTCTCTGACATCCCTATCATACATGCCCATGCCATAACACTGCCTCCATGATGTTTGACGGATGATGTGGTATGCTTTGGATCATGAGCTGTTCCTTTCCTTCTCCATACTTTTCTCTTTCCATCATTGTGGTACAAGTTAATCTTGGTTTCATTAGTCCAAAGAATCTTATTCCAGAACTGGGCAGGCTTTTTTAGGTGTTTGCTGGCAAAGGCTAATCTGGCCTTTCGGTTCTTGAGCGTTACCAGTGGTTTGCACCTTGTTGTGAAGCCTCTGTATTTACATTCATAAAGCCGTCTCTTGACTGTAGATGTTGACAATGACTTGCCTACCTCTGGAAGAGTGTTCTTGACCTGGCTAGATGTTGTGAAAGGGTTCCTCTTCACCATGAGCAGAATTCTGCAGTCATCCATTTTAGTTGTCTTCCGTGGTCTTCCAGGCCTTTTGCTGTTGCTGAGCTTGCCAGTTAATTCCTTCTTTTTCAGGATGTTCCAAACTGTTGTACTGGCCACTCCCACTGTTTTTGCTGTCTCTCTGATGAGTTTATTTTGTTTCCTCAGCCTAATGATGGCCTCCTTCACTCGCATGGACACCTCTTTGGAGCTCATGTTGGGAGTTCCAGTGAACAGCTACCAAATGGAAATGTAACACTCGGAACCACCTCCAGGCTTTTTATCTGCTTGATTGGTCATGGGGTACCCAGGAAACAGGACACACCTGGCCATGCAGCTGCTTGTCAGCCATTCGTTCCATTACGTCTGAGCCCCCAACGATGGGGGGGGGGTATGCCACTGGCTGTCCTTCCTGAATGGTTAGTTTCCCACTTTTGTCAAACCCCTTGAATTACAGCTGAAAGTCCTGACTTCGCTCCCATCTGGGTGTGTTTCCTTTCAACTTCAGTGTGGTGGTGTACAGAGGCCAACTGCCAAAATAGTTATCCTTGTTCCAATATTTCTGGCCCTGACTGTATGTTAACTGAAGGGCAATATATGGTTATTGGAAATGAATTGTAGGCCTGCTCCCTTGCTATAAGACTGATGATATAATATTGAAATGTAAGGTTGATTATCTATGCTGTACTGAATTGCAATATTGTACTGAATTGTAATATGCTGGCTATACCCTCACATCCAAAATGGGAGTTTATTGCATTACTGGACAAAACCAAGATGAGTATCTGCTAAGGGGCCAACTTCTACTGAACTCAGATTCCCATAAAAGTTCATTCCTTCCTTCTAGAGCTTTTCCATATATCATCTAACTGGAGGCCAAGATGCTGTCTCTCAGTCCGTCCTTTCTGCAATGAACTCTGCATATGATCTGGAACCCAGGACTCTACACTCAAAATACTGTAATGTTGGAAACTGAAGATTCTGATTATATTGTTGGTAGTGTTTATTTCATTTATAAAAATAAAATACAAATAGATTAAAAAATAAAAATAAAATTCAATTTGAACTTCAAACTCAAATTTTCATGTTCATTTTGATCATATCTCCTAGATGTCTGAAATGTAACTGTTTTTAAATCTGATTTTTTAAATTGTCTCCTCATCTGGGCATGCCCTTTTTATAAAGTGGCCTTTCCACTACTGAAAAATCAAAACAAAGCTGTAAAACAGAGAAACATCAGTGGATGCACAGTTGACTTCCAGGCTGGTAGTAGAAACAGCAAAATTAGAAACAATTAGATTTAATATTGAAATTAGCATGACTAAAGGATTTCATTAGCAGAACAGGATTTCAGCTGTAATTTGGCAGTTGACTCACGCCAAGGATGACAGGTTACAGTCTGGAGAATAATAGAAAACTGCCTCTGGAATTAATTTTCCTTTACATCTTGCTGCAACACGTTATCCATATGAATAATTTATCAGTGCCTCAATCTTCTCTTAACAAACTCCCAAACTCTTACCCAGTGATATACTGTGGAGTGAGGTGATTGTTCTGGGAACATCTCTGTTATAGCGATTGATGGATCTATTTTGGTCCCACCAAGATTGTTTCCTCCCCCCCCCCCCCCCGGTCAAGCTCATCCCATCCTGTTTCCACATGAGCTTTCATAATAAAAAATCTGTATGGAAATTCATATGCATTTTTGGTAATGTACATGCTGATGTACACATTAATGTACACATTTTTATACACATTTTTAAACATTTGTGTTTTTGGATGCTAGCACCCATTGTCTAACAGCACAATCCTAAATATGTCTGCTCAGAAGTAAGCCCCTCTGAGTTCAATGGGGCTTATTCCCAAGTAAGAGGGTATAGCACTGCAACTTAAAGCGTTTTTGTGTGCATTTTGGAAAAGTATGTATTTTTTTTGTAACTGAACACATTTTTGAAGTTTTTCAGAGAGCACTGCAAGCTCAGAAATGTATGGATTTCTGACCGCAAATTGCATTTGGTTCCACATTCAGGTCCAGGAGGTGAGAACTGGGTAAATGTAAAATCCTTGACAGAGCAAATTTCTCACACATACCTCCTCTGTGGTGAGGTTTCCAATGTGCCTTTATATGCCCAGTTGTAGCTCACCCCCTTGTTTTGGTTTTATCTTGTCATTTTAGTTCGTAAGCCTGCTTTGGGAAACAATAATTGTATGAAACGTGAGATAAAAATATAGTGGGGATGTAATTCCATGCATGTTTAGACAGAGTAAAGTCCTACATCTCCCAGCATTCCCCAGCCACCATGGCTGACTGGGGAATGCTGGGAGATGTAGGACTTTTTTCTGTGGAAACATGCATACGATTGCACCCTAACTCAATGTTTATTTTCCTATTGAGTTAAATGGACTGGAGCAAGACTGCCAAAAAGAACAGCACGAAGAGTAGACTGATACCTCCATGTTTGATTTGCCCATGCTGAACGTTTTGAGTTGATAAATATGCCGGCAGTAATGCCATGAGTTGAGATTGAGAATTAATATTTGGGGGGGAGGTGCTATCTGCTACCCAAGGCAGCGTGGCAAGAAGATGAAAGATGCTGTTGAGTGACAGAAGTTAGACTTCATTGACATTATCCAAAAAATAAACAGTCTGGCTTTCCATCTTAAAACTGAGGTGGAAAGAATACACAGAAATACAGGAAAGATCTGAATGTCCCTGATAGCCATGATAGTGCAGCCACTGAACTTGAGCCGGACATCCTCGAGAGTGAAGTCAAGTGGGCCTTAGGAAGCATTACTAACAACAGAGCTAGCGGAGATGACAGTATTCCAGCTAAGCTATTTAAAATCCTAAAAGATGATGCTGTTAAAGTGCTGCATTCAATATGCCAACAAATTTGGAACACTCAACAATGGCCGCAAGACTGGAAAAGGTCAGGTTACATTCCAATTCCAAAGAAGGGCAACGCCAAAGAGTGTTCAAAATACTGCACAATTGCGCTCATTTCACATGCCAGCAAGGTGATGCTCAAAATCCTACAAGCTAGGCTTCAGCAGCATGCGAACCGAGAACTACCGGAAGTACAAGCTGGGTTTCGAAGAGGCAGAGGAACTAGAGATCAAATCACCAACGTTCGCTGGATCATGGAGAAAGCAAGAGAATTCCAGACAAACGTCTATTTCTGCTTCATTGACTACGCTAAAGCCTTTGATTGTGTGGATCACAACAAACTGTGGCAAATTCTTAAAGTGATGGGAGTACCAGACCACCTTACCTGTCTCCTGAGAAACCTGTACGAGGGTCAAGAAGCAACAGTAAGAACCAGACATGGAACAACCGATTGGTTCAAAATTGGGAAAGGAGTACGACAAGGCTGCATATTGTCACCCTGATTATTTAACTTATATGCAGAGTACATCATGAGAAATGCCGGGTTGGATGAATCACAGGTCGGAATTAAGACTGCAGGGAGAATTATCAACAACCTCCAATATGCAGACGATACCACCCTAATGGCAGAAAGCGAAGAGGATCTAAAGAGCCTCTTGTTGAGGGTGAAAGAGGTGAGTGCAAAAGCTGGTTTGAAACTCAACATTAAAAAAACGAAGATCATGGCATCTGGCCCCATCACTTCCTGGCATATAGAAGGGGAAGAAATGGAAGCAGTGACAGATTTTACTTTCTTGGGCTCCAAGATCACCGCAGACGGTGACTGTAGCCATGAAATTAAAAGATGCTTGCTCCTTGGGAGGAAAGCTATGGCAAACCTAGACAGCATAGTAAGAAGCAGAGACATCACCTTGCCGACAAAGGTTCGTATAATCAAAGCTATGGTTTTCCCAGTAGTAATGTATGGCTGTGAGAGCTGGACTATAAGGAAGGCTGAGCGCCGAAGAATTGATGCTTTCGAACTGTGGTGCTGGGGAAGACTCTTATGAGTCCCCTGGACTGCAAGGAGGTCAAATCAGTCAGTCCTAAAGGAAATCAACCCTGAGTGCTCATTGGAAGGACAGATACTGAAGCTGAAATATTTTGGCCATCTAATGCGAAGAGAAAACTCTCTGGAAAAGACCCTGATGCTGGGAAAGACTGAAGGCAAAAGGAGAAGGGGACGGCAGAGGATGAGATGGCTAGATAGCATCACCGATGCAATGAATATGAACTTGAGCACGCTCTGGGAGAGAGCGCAGGACAGGAAGGCCTGGCGTGCTATGGTCCATGGGGTCACGAAGAGTCGGACACGACTGAACGACTGAACAACAACAACTCTCTGCTAGAAGAAATTATAAGTTACTTGAAAGGTAACTGAGAAGCCAGAAAGTAATCAGAGTTGATCCCATCAATCATAAGGCTTTTATACGGTAGGATATTTTGTCTAATACACACAAGTCCTCGATTTCCTCAAGCCACATTTTTGTAGAAAACACCCTCTTGCTTTCTAGGGGTGTGTCCGGAAAGAAAGAAAAACCACTCTGGAACCCAGTGCAGTACTGTGGACAAGAAGCTGCTTCTCTTTGGATGGCTGTATGTTCATCTCAGAATAACTTTGAGGTAAAGTAATTTCCTCCATGATTTGTTAAGTCATGTCCTATTTGGAAGCTGCAGCCCTCCTCCTCAACCCCTTCCCTTCCCCCTGATGAAGAACTTGGGGGCAAGGTTCAAAGATGTATCAGTTGGCCAGAACAAAGCTGTATACCCCTTTGAAGCTCCAGAGTTGGTCTGAAGCTTTAGGAGCAGCTCACTTTGCCTCAGGCCACTTCAGGCAAGACCTGTTTCACTTTGGATGAAGTCCGAATACCTCCAAAGCACCTCAATTCAGTTTGATATTTGGGTTTTGTCTGAAGCGGATGCACACTCCTGTTGCTTTCTGATTTAGTTGCCATGTGAAATTTGGCTGCTGTAAGGACAAAAAATAACCAGCTTCTTTATTTTCAGGCCAAATTCAGATTCATGGCAGACAGTGTAAATCTCAAGAGCTATAGAGGTGTACATTTACATTACTGGAAGAAGTGAAAGTCGGTATCGCACATCAAACTCTAAACCATGCCCCCTTTTCAAAAGTGATAGGTGCCCCACCCCCTTTGGAGACTGGATGTTTCACCCTAACCAGAAGTCCCACCTTCGGAAGTTCTGCCCTGGAAACAGCGATCACCTGGTCAGGTCATATGACCAACAGGGTCACCTGACGGGGGGCGTGTGACCCCTCTATGAACTTGTCATGCCACCATGGACCAATAGGATGAGGTTTGAGAGCCCTAACAGGCACAGGTGCAGAAATGGCCCAAACGGCCATTTTCAAACCCTCCCCGGATTGGCCCAGAGGGGTCATGTGACCCCTCTAAGAAATCACCCCATCACATCGATCCAATAGGAAGAGGTTAGCCCCCTGACATGCACAGAACCCTGGTTCACCCCTGCAGGGACCCTGGAACTGTATACGGTCACATCCCCACCCCCAACAGGCCAATAGGGACAGTATTAGGCCCAGAAACATCCTACCCCGTCAGCCAGTCAGAAGAGGTGCAGCCATTTAGCTTGCCCAGACACGTTTCCTGCATAGAGAACATGGAGACGCCAAGCACCCTTGAATATTGAACCCCACAAAGGCTGTAAGCCGAGTAATGCTTACTAGAAAGGGAGAGCCTGCTGTAGCTCCTGCGAATGTAAGAAGATAAGATGCAGCTGTGGCAGAGAACATACCTGTAGACATGTTTACAGAATTCCTGGAAAATTTGAGGAGGCTATCAAAGTGCAGGCTGTAAGCTGCCTGTTAAAACTAGGGGTGTATGAAACCCCCTTACCTGGACTCCTCAAGGGTCCGCGGGGGGGAGGCGATCCATCTCTCCCCCACTGGAATCCTCCCTGGCCAGCTCCGCTCAGTGGCAAGGCCGCAGAGCTGCCGGCCGGGGCCGGCCGCAGCCGGACTTCCGGCCACTGCCGGGCTACTGCGGCCGCAAATGGTGGCTGTCATAGTGGCTGCCATTTGCGTCCCTGCCAAGCCGTAATAGGCTGCATAAGTATCTACGTAGCCTATCACAGCAAAAAGCAGGGATGCAAATGGTGGCCGCTATGCCATTTGCATCTCTGTCTTTTGCCGTGATAGGCTACGTAGATACTTACGTAGCCTATCACGGCAAAAGACAGGGTGGTTGCCATTCGCATCCCCATCTTTTGCTGTGATAGGCTACGTAAGTATCTACGTAGTCTATCATGGCTTGGCAGGGACGCAAATGGTGGCCGCTGTGATGGCCTCCATTTGCGGCTGCAGCAGCCTGGCAGTGGCCGGAAGACGACCAGGAGCCTCCACTGGAGCCACCGCCACCGGAACAGCCGCCGTCGGAGCCAGGTAGGTCCATTCTGGGGGGGATTTCGGCAAGTGGCAGGGGTATAGTCCATTCCGCCACGGACTCTGGGGGGGCAGATTCTAGAGAATCTGGCCTCACTGGAGTCCATGGTGGAATTCTCCAACATCCCTAGTTAAAACAATGTAGACCATCAGCAATAAGCAGTTCAATAAAACTTTAAGAAAGAAAGGAACTTTTGTTGTTCAGTCATGTCCGACTCTTCGTGACCCCATGGACCATAGCACGCCAGGTCTTCCTGTCCTGAAAGGAACTTTACATCTATATAGATGCACTGCCACAGAAGTTATAACTGCAGTTTTCACAAAGCTGCTAGGGTCAAGCCTTATGGAGACAGAAAAAGAGGTTTCCCAGTCAAAAAAGCATTTTATATTAAGCTGTCTAGCAGCAACCTTTTTGTTTTCTGCAGAGCACTTGTTTTTCATATTTAAAACATGCTATAAGCTTCACCCCTAGCCACACTTAAAACCTTGGTAGGCTTTTCCAAAAAAGTATGCTCACCCCTGTAAGGTAACTTTGAGATGTAGAAGATCAAGCAAGGGAGTCCACAGAAGCCTGGGTAGTCAGAACCACAAGATCCCCTACCCCCTTTAGTTATAGAGTTTTATGTTAGCTTTACTTGCAGCGCCCTTCTTTTTTTCTGCAGAACACCTGTTTTTATGTTTAAAACTTACTACAAGCTTACTTGCAATCTGCCCCATCACCCTGGACATATTTAGATGATGATTGGATTGCAGCACAGGATGTTTCTAATAGGTTTTACTTGCAACCTTTGTGATTTCTGTGCTTATTGCCCTCCTTTTGGAATACACAGAGAGTAAGGATTGGCCCCAACAAACTTAAAGCATGTCTACCTTGAGGGTTGTTGTAACCCTCACAACCTTTATTTTCTGATTTTTACAAAATATTTAATTTTGTTTACCTTACAGAGTTGTTGCAACCCTTGTGATTCTTATAAAAATGCATACTTTCCCCCGTTCAATTTTACCACCATATCCATCTCCCAGGCACCCATGAATACAGTTGATAGGCTTAAGGCATAGCTACTGGAGATACCTCTGTTTACTGAATGTAGCAGGATCTTCTGTTTTGTGTGTGTGTGTGTGTGTGTGTATACCCTCTTTAATGAGCTTCCACCACACACTGAAAACTTGGTTATTCAGGCCCACATTTGGGGTGGGTTAGGGTATTGCGGTGGCTTAGTGGTTAAGATGCTGAACTGCAGACTGGAAGGTCGACAGGTTAGCAGTTCGAGACCCGAGTGCTGCGTGACGGAGTGAGCTCCCGTCTTCAGTCCCAGCTTCTGCCAACCTAGCAGTTCGAAAGCAAGACATTGCAAGTAGATAAATAGGTACCGCCTCGGCGGGAAAGGTAACAGCGTTCCGTGCACCTCGGTGTTCAGTCATGCCGGCCACATGACCACGGAAGCGTCTTCGGACAGCGCTGGCTCTTTGGCTTAGAAACGGGGATGAGCACCGCACCCTAGAGTCGGACACGACTGGTTGGGGACACCTTTTTTAGGGTATTTTTAAATAATGTTTTAATGTATAATTTTACTGTTTTAAATTGTACTATTGTGCATCACCCAGAGTGGCTGGGTGACCAGCCAGATGGGTGATTAAGAAATTATATATATATATATATATATATATATATATATATATATATATGAAAGCCTGCAAACCCCACTCATCCCAGACTTGCTAATCGGAGTCTCCAAGCACCAGTTGCATTGTTCTACACAGTACAGTTTTACCCTACCTATAAATAGATGCGCTGCATACCGTCTATTTTTTTAAATTAAAATTTCACTTTTGTTTCCTATGTACATAACAGCTATTGCAAAATCTTCTGACTCTCAGGAATTAGGGAATCCCACACTCTCCAACAATAGGTGTTTGGATTCCTAAATTTACCAAACTGCTAACAGCTAGTTTACAAGGAAAAATGGGCAAAGTGCATCCTTTTGCTTCAGATCTGAAGTGTTGCAACTTCGGTTTTTCTGCTTTTTATAAAATGCTTACTTTTTCCCAATGGGAAAATAAAAGTCTGCTACACTTTGAATAATATAACCCTGATGATCTGTGGGATGGCTTCTAAATCTCGAAATGGGGATTAATGATACAAAGTCACTTTACAGGGGTGAACATATTTTTTTGGGGGGAGCCCTAGCAGCATTTCAAATGTATTTAGAGTGCGTGGCTAACATAAAACACTCTAACAACAAAGGGGAACATAGTGGTTGGATCCTGATATTCTGTGGACACCTTCTCAATGTGGGGATTACATTATACAAAGTCACTTTACAGGGGTGAGCATAGTTTTTGGGAAACCCTAACAGGATTTTAAATGTGTCTAGGGTGAAGGACTGGATTGCAGGTAAGCTTGTAGTAAATTTTAAATATAAAAACAAGTGCTCTGCAGGAAAAAAAAGGATGGGGGGCTGCTAAGTAACACAAAACTCTCTAACAAAAGTGGGGGGTAGTGGTTGGATCCTGACAGTTCTTTGTGGTCCCTTGCTTGATCTGTGTCTTCTCCATCTCAAAAGTCACTTTACAGGGTGTGCATAGTTTTTGGGAAATCTTAACAGCTTTCTAAATATGTCCAGGGTGGTGGGGCAGATTGCAGGTAAGCTTGTAGTAAGTTTTAAACATAAAAAACAGGTGTTCTGCAGAAAAAAAGAAGGGCGCTGCAAGTAAAGCTAACATAAAACTCTATAACTAAAGGGGGTAGGGGATCTTGTGGTTCTGACTGCCCAGGCTTCTGTGGACTCCCTTGCTTGATCTTCTACATCTCAAAGTTACCTTACAGGGGTGAGCATACTTTTTTGGAAAAGCCTACCAAGGTTTTAAGTGTGGCTAGGGGTGAAGCTTATAGCATGTTTTAAATAGGAAAAACAAGTGCTCTGCAGAAAACAAAAAGGTTGCTGCTAGACAGCTTAATATAAAATGCTTTTTTGACTGGGAAACCTCTTTTTCTGTCTCCATAAGGCTTGACCCTAGCAGCTTTGTGAAAACTGCAGTTATAACTTCTGTGGCAGTGCATCTATATAGATGTAAAGTTCCTTTCTTTCTTAAAGTTTTATTGAATTGCTCATTGTGGATGATCTACATTGTTTTAACAGGCAGCTTACAGCCTGTACTTTGATAGCCTCCTCAAATTTTCCAGGAATTCTGTAAAAATGTCTACTGGTATGTTCTCTGCCACAGCTGCATCTTTTCTTCTTACATTCGCAGGAGCTACAGCAGGCTCTCCCTTCCTAGTAAGCATTACTCGGCTTACAGCCTTTGTGGGGTTCAATATTCAAGGGTGCTTGGCGTCTCCATGTTCTCTATGCAGGAAATGTGTCTGGGCAAGCTAAATGGCTGCACCTCTTCTGACTGGCTGACGGGGTAGGATGTTTCTGGGCCTAAAACTGTCCCTATTGGCCTGTTGGGGGTGGGGATGTGACCGTATATAGTTCCAGGGTCCCTGCGAGGGCCGATCCAGGGTTCCTGCCCATGTCAGGGGGCCAAAACCTCTTCCTATTGGTTCGCTGTGATGGAGTGAGTTCTTAGAGGGGTCACATGACCCCTCTGGGCCAATCCAGGGAGCCTGTTAGGGCTCTCAAGCCTCACCCTATTGGTTCATGGTGGCATGACAAGTTCATAGAGTGGTGACATGCTCCCCGTCAGGTGACCCTGACGGTCATATGACCTGACCAGCTGATTGCTGCTTCCTGGGGCAGGACTTCCGAAGGTGGGACTTCTGGCTAGGGTGGAACATCCGATCTCCAAAGGGGGCGGGGCACCTGCCACTTTTGAAAAGGGGGCATGGTTTAGAGTTTGATGCAGGGTACCAACTTTCACTACTAATGGATGGAATTAGTCCAGATTTATGTCAGAAAACTTCCTGCTTGGCTTCTTATCAGCATGCCACTGAATAACATGCATTCTTTAGATCGTCTCATCCAGAGACATAAATAAGAGAGTAGGAAAATTGGAGTGTAACTAGGGATGTCAGAGAATTCCACCACGGATCTCGGTGAGGCCGAATGCCAGTGCATTTTGCCCCCCGAACTCCGTGGCGGAACGGCCTGCCCCCCCGCCCCCCCAAATTTAAATGCAGGAATTTAGGCTGGTGTAGAGATGCCCATTGTTACAGCCCCCTTAGAAGGGATGGAAGATGTGGAAGCTAGGGTTGATGGGAGTTGCAGTCCAACGACATCTGGGCGGCCACATATCCTCCATCCCTGCTAAGGGGGCTGTAACAATGAGGTCCTGAACACCCCCCTCCCTACTTTTCTATTATTTCTACTGCAACAAGCTAACACTCTTGTTTAAAACTCCATCATAAACTATAGACATCCAAAACGAGCAAACAAAACAAAACAAACTACTAATAAAATCTCACACTTAAGTTTATGAGGCATAACTGCAATGCTGACATAGTTACCTGGGAGTAAGCTCCGTTGATCTCAGTGATGCATACTTCTGACCGCATAGGTTCCACTTGTAAAACACCTTGAGATTTAACAAAAGATATTCAGCTGTCTGGAATACAGTTTAGCTTTTAATTAGAAATTAAATGCAAACAATCTTGCAAAGATTGTGGCAAGTTCTTGGTGGTATGGGGATACCAAATCATCTTGTCTGCTTCCTGAGGAATCTGTATAATGACCAAGTAGCAACAGTAAGAACAGACCAAGGAACAACGGGATGGTTTAAGATTGGGAAAAGGAGTACGGCAGGGTTGTATACTCTCACCCTACCATTCAACCTGTACGCAGAACACATCATGCGACGTGCTGGGCTTGGTGAAGCCAAGGCAGGAGTTAAAATTGCTGGAAGAAACATTAACCATCTCCGATGATACCAGTTTGATGGCTGAAAGCAAGGAGGAGCTGAGGAACCTCATGATGAAGGTGAAAGAAGAAAGTGCAAAAGCTGGGTTGCAGTTAAACCTAGGGATGTACGAAAGTCACATACCCTTTCGCAGATTGATTTGCGGTGGGGGGGAGGCACTCCATCCCTCCCCCCGGAATCCCCAATGGAGGGGAGGTGATCCGGTCCTCCCCCAAGAATCCTGCCCGGCCGGATCTGCTCTGCGGCGGCTCCGCAGAGCAGCTGGCCAGGGCTGTCCGCAGGTGGAGTTCTGGCCGCGGACAGGGTGGTGTGGACGCAAATGGCGGCTGCCGTAGCGGCCGCCATTTGTGTCCAGCCAGGCTGTCGTGATAGGCTACATAAGTATTTACGTAGCCTATCACGGCAAGCCAAGCAACCCCCCCCAAAAAACAACGTCGTACGCAAATGGTGGCGGCTACGGTGGCCGCCATTTCCGTTCCCTATTTTTTGCCGTTTAAATATTTACATAGGCTTTTAGGGCGAAAAAAAAGGGGAACACAAATGGCGTAGTGGGCGCTATTTGCGTTCCTTTTTTTTCTCGCCGTTTTAGCCTACGTAAATATTTATGTAGGCTAAAACGGCAAAAAATAGGGAATGCAAATGGCGGCCGCCATAGCCGCCACCTTTTGTGTATGCTGTTTTTTGGTTTTTTTGCTTGGCTTGCCATGATAGGCTACGTAAATACTTACATAGCCTATCATGGCAAAGACCTGGATGCAAATGGCGGCCGTGGCAGCCGGTCGAAAGACCAGCCGCCGCCAGAGCCGCTGCCATCTGGAACATCTGCCCCAGGTAAGCTTCGTCCCAGGATGACTCCGTGGGTGGGTGGGGGGGGCAGGCTGCTCCACCACAGATTTCAGGAGGCCAAATGCCAGTGCATTCGGCCTCACTGAAATCTGTGGCGGAATTCTCCGCCATCCCTAGTTAAACCTCAAAAAAAACCAAGATCATGGCAACCAGCTTGATTGATAACTGGCAAATAGAGGGAGAAAACGTGGAGGCAGTGACAGCCTTTGTATTTCTAGGTGCAAAGTAGGGGTGTATGAAACACTTAACTGGTTCTGCTGGGGCCATCCATGTGGGGAGGGAGGCGCTCCATCCCCCTCCCCAGAATCCTCCCCGGCTGGCTCCGCAATGACCCCGCGGAGCCGCCAGCCGGGGCTGCCTGCAGCCGGACCTCTGTCCACTGCTGGGCTGTGGCTGAAAATGGCAGCTGCTGTAGCGGCCGCCATTTGCGTGCCTGCCATAGCTGTGATAGGCTACATATATATTTACGTAGCCTATCACAGCAAAAGGCAGGCATGCAAATGGCAGCCCTGCGTTAGCCATGATAGGCTACGTAGATACTTACGTAGCCTATCATGGCTTGACAGGGATGCAAATGGCGGCCGCAGCCCGGCAGCGCCCAGAATACCACCCGGAGCTGCTGCCGGAGCTGCTACCACCACCAGAGCTGCCGCCGGAGCCGCTGCCGGAGCTGCCGACAGGTAGGCTCCCTCCATGGGGGAATTCTGCGGGGTGGCGGGGGGGATTGCCCCTTTCTGCCACAGACTCCGGGGGGCCGGATTCTAAAGAATCTGGCCTCACTGGGGTCTGTGGCGTAATTCTCCAACATCCCTAGTGCAAAGATTACTGCAGACGCGGACTGCAGCCAGGAAATCAGAAGATGTTTACTTCTTGGGAGGAGAGCAATGACCAATCTTGATAAAATAGTTAAGAGCAGAGACATCACACTGACAACAAAGGTCTGCATAGTTCAAGCAATGGTATTCCCCATAGTAACCTCTGGCTGTGAGAGCTGGACCATAAGGAAGGCTGAGCGAAGGAAGATAGATGCTTTTGAACTGTGGTGCTGGAGGAAAATTCTGAGAGTGCCTTGGACTGCAAGAAGATCAAACCAGTCCATACTCCAGGAAAGAAAGCCAGACTGCTCTCTTGAGGGAATGATATTAAGGGCAAAACTGAAGTACTTTGGCCACATCATGAGAAGACAGGATACCCTGGAGAAGATGCTGATGCTAGGGAAAGTGGAAGGCCAAAGGAAGAGGGGCTGACCAAGGGCAAGATGGATGGATGATATTCTGGAGGTGACGGACACGACCTTGGGGGAGCTGGGGGTGGCGACAGCCGACAGGAAGCTCTGGCGTGGGTTGGTCCGTGAAGTCACGAAGAGTTGGAAGCGACTGACGAAAAAACAACAACAATCTTGCAAAAAAGCATTATTACTTTCACAAAGTACGAACCTCATCAAAAGAAAGGAAAGAAGTATCCAGTCTCTGCTTGATTATTTCTCCCATTCTCTGATTTCCTTTGTGTGGATTTTGCAAACAACAGCAAAACTTCATTCACTTGCCCAGAGGAAAGAGAGTCTGTCAGTTACCTTGGCACTCTGGTGGTTAACATCATTGCTCCTGCTCTGAAAAATTCCTAGAGTTGTGCTTCCCTGTGTTTTCCCTTGTGTACAATGAGATGTGCAGTGCAATCCCCTGAACATCTACTCAGAAGTACTTTACAATGTGTTTAATGGAACGTCCTCTGAGTATCTCCTACAAGGGAGGATCAGAAGGTGGCAACAAGGGAGAGGGCCTTCTCAGTGGTGGCCCCCTGACTGTGGAATGATCTCCCCGCTGAGGTCTGCCTGGCACCAGTAAGATCATCTTTTCAGCGCCACACTGTCCTCTACTCCAAGGCATTTAACAGCATTTATGTCAGCTGTCTTATCAGGTCCAATATATTACTGAAATTGTTTTATCTGTTTAAATTGTTTTAAATTTTGTATGGTAAAATTCTATAATATGTTTTTATCATCTTGTATTTGTGGTTTGTAATTTTTGTGAACCATCCAGAGGGCTTCGGCTATTGGGTGGTATAGAAATGATAACAACAACAACAATAATGTGTGCTTAGCACATAATGCATGCCTAAGTCTTAATTATAAACCTTTATGGAAAATGTATACATACTTTCCACCATGCATTGAGTAAAAACAACTCAAAATGTAATAAATACATATGTGTAAGAGAGAGTATGCTTTCAGTTACCCCTCACTGTATGAATTCAGAGTTTGAGTATACAATCTTATGCATATTTGCCTGGGGAATGCTGGGAGTTGAAGGACTTTTTTCTGTCTAAATTTAAGAATTGTGGGTAACTCTTAGTTAATGCCAGTTTAAAGTAGGGGTGCACGAAAGTCACTTACCTGTCCTCGAAGCTTTTCGCGGTGGGGGGGAGGCGCTTCGCTGCTCCCCCCGTGAAGTTCAGGCCGGGGGGGGAGGCTTCCTGCCTCGCCCGGCCGAAATTCAGGCCGGGGGGGGAGGCTTCCCGCCTCGCCCGGCCGAAATTCAGGCCAGGGAGGAGGCGCCTCGCCTCGCCCGGCTGCGAACTAAAAAGTTAAAAAATAACAAAAACGCCCCCGTGATAGGCTACGTGATGATTAACGTAGCCTATCACAGCTAGATCTGCAAAGTCAGCCGTGATAGGCTACGTAAATCGTCACGTAGCCTATCACGGGTGACTTTAAAAAAAAAAAAAAGCGCGTACGCAAATGGCGGCCCCCATAGGGAGACGCCATTTGTGTTCCTTATTTGGTCGCTGTAGTCTACGTAAATCTTTACGTAGACTACAGCGAAAATAAGGGCAACGCAAATAGCGGAACAGGAATGGCGGCTCCCTATGGGGGCCGCCATTATCTGTACGCGCCTTTTTTTTTTAAGTCACCCGTGATAGGCTACGTGACGATTTATGTAGCCTATCACGGCTGACTTTGCAAATCTAGCCATGATAGGCTACGTTAATCGTCACGTAGCCTATCACGGGGGCGTTGTTTTTTTTTTCTTTGATTGGAATGGTGGCGGTGGCAGCTGGTCGAAAGACCGGCTGCCGCTCCCGCCCCGGACGAAGACCCGCCGAACCGCCTGCCAGACCCGCCGCCGGGGGAGACATTCGCCAAAGGTAAGTCCCGTCCCGGGAGGGGTGCGGGGGGCGGGGGGGTGCGGATAATTTCTCCCCGAAACTTGTTCGGGGGGCCGAACACGTTGGCGCTGGGCCCCCCGAAGTTTCGGGGAGAAATTCTCCGCCAACCCTAGTTTAAAGCAGACAAACTTGAAACTCTAGCAATAGCTATACTCTCCCCAAAGAGTAAACCCTGTGCCGATTTTGAATCTTTCAGGGAATATTATCAAGTCTCTGGGTGTTTGTTTCTCCAGCTGCAAACATTTTTTTTAGAAACTTGTTCATTAGATGCGGGTTTCTTTCTTGTAGTTACGTTGATCAAAGTAAATGGAATTGAATCCAAACCATGAGATCAGTGGTTATGTTAAGGAGTTTGCAAATGTTACCTAAGGGGGGAACTAATCTTCAAAAAGACTTCAGATGTTTAGATTGGTGCAATATATATGCCAAAGCACCATGGACATAGATTTATGCATAGATTTTCTTTGCAGGTTTTTTTTTAAGATGTGATGTTCAAACATTTTTTCAATAACAGACACAGGAGTCCAGTAGAAAAAGAAGGTTGTTGTTGTTGGGTTTTTTTTAGGACACATTAGGGAAGCTCAGACACAGAAGGCTATATTTTTGTCCGTCTGACTTTGGACACCGTTTAATTAAAATGCAGATTATGATGAATTTTTTTCCAGAGAAATTACTAGGTTATACATAAGATTCCATTATGTATTAGGGACTCATGGGATATATACCAAGTGGCTCAAAAGTCATGTAGAAATCAGTATTTTAGGGCAGCCTTCCCTCCGTATGTTTGGACTTCAGCTCCCATCAGCCCCACTCAGCATGGCCAAAGGTCAGAAATGCTGGGGACTGTAGTTCAAAATATCTGGCAGGGACCAGGCTGGTGAAGGCAGTTAAGGGGATATCACATGAATGTAAGTAAACAAGCTCCTCTCTTATTCTTACTATTTTCAAATTGGCAAGCAGGATGGACTTTGAGATCTATCTATTTTTATTTCAAACCTGTCTCAGAAATTAATTCAGTAATATCATAATGAGCAGCTGCATGCATGCAGATGGTTGCTTATGACTGCTATCAAATAGCAACAACATTTTTGGTTAAAACACACATGATGTTGAAATGAAAATAGGCCTTTGAACAAATTAGTGATGGTTGTTTTAATTAAAGATTATTTTTTTAAAAAACACACACGCACAAACCCTGATGTCTTTTGAAAGGCTTGCTCTTATTATTAGATGACTTTATCTTGTGCAGTTTTTCTGCTAATGGTGAGGGATCATGGGATCTGTAGCCAAAAGATCTGGAGGGCCACACGTTGCATGTACCTAGCAGTCCACAGAGTCAGTACTTTTCCTGCAGTGGCCAATGCATCATGTTTTCTGCTTCCGAGCATTAGAAAGCGACAGAGAGAATGAGAAAGCAGTAGCACCACAACTACATAGGAAGCTACCTTAAAGCCAAAGCCTCTCTTCCCCATGCCGGCCTTTGACTAGGGATGGCGAAGAATTCTGCCACAGATTTCAGTGAGGCCGAATGCACTGGCATTTAGCACCCCGAAACCCGTGGTGGAACAGCCTCCCACCCCCCGACCCCCCGGCGGAATCCCCCCCGGGACAAAACTTACCTGGGGCGGACGTTCCGGCAGTTTTAGTGCTTTATTAGCACTAATTTTAGTGCTGAATTAGGGTTGCCACCTCTCTCTCTCTCTCTCTCTCTCTCTCTCTCCCTCTCTCCCTCCCTCCTGAGAGGCTCCTTGTCTTTAACAGCTAGATGGCAGGCAAATACATGGCAGGCAAGTACCTTGGAAATAGCTGTAATGATTGAATTTGGCTGGTGTAGATGGGTGAGAATTTTGTTTCAGTTTGTTTTTGAGAAGACTGTATCAAAATGTGCAAATCTCTCTATTTGGGAGGGCGAGAGTTTAAAAAAACTGAATGCAGGAGAAAGAAACTGACAAATTGGTCCATCTCTACCTTCACGTTCCTGAGACATATTCTTAGAATTCCAGCTTCACCTGCTTCCCTCTTTTATGTCATAGCTGCCAAGATGGAAGCACAAGCAGGTCTTTGTTTTCTGTGCTCCTTGTTTGATTTATTTGTGCCTGTAGTCAAACTGTCAATGCTAATTTTTCAAAAGGTGTGTGTGTGTGTGGGGGGGTGCCTTTGGAATATTGATCCACAATACATTATTATGCCCCTTTCTTTTGGCTTGTCTTAAGTACTTTTTATTTTCTTAGGAAAACATGCTTGCAGAAAAAATGGAATTCTCTTTTCTCCATTGATAATCACAACGAAGTAGAGAGGAGACACTGACTTCAACAACATCTGTTAATGACAACTGACCATGTAGGGTCATATAATCCTTCTCAAGAATGGTTTAAATTAGGGGTGGATGAAAGTCCCTTACCTGTCGTCGAAGGACGTTCACGGTGGGGGGGAGGCACTTCGCTGCTCCCCCCGCGAAGTCCAGGCCAGGGGGGGGAGGCTTCCCACCTCGCCCTGGCCGAAATTCAGGCCGGGGGGGAGGCTTCCCACCTCGCCCCGGCCGAAATTCAGGCCGGGGGGGAGGCTTCCCGCCTCGCCCCAGCCGAAATTCAGGCCGGGGAGGAGGCTTCCCGCCTCGCCCGGCCGCGAACGCGAAAGTTTTTTTTTTTTTTTTAAACGCCCCCTGATAGGCTATGTGACGATTAACGTAGCCTATCACGGCTAGATCTGTAAAGTCAGCCGTGATAGGCTACGTCAATCGTCACGTAGCCTATCACGGGTGACTTTTAAAAAAAAAAGCGCATACGCTAATGGCGGCCCCCATAGGGAGCCGCCATTCCCGTTCCTTATTTGGTCACTATAGTCTACGTAAAGATTTACGTAGACTACGGCAAAAATAAGGGCAACGCTATTTGCGTTGCCCTTATTTTCGCCGTAGTCTACGTAAACATTTACGTAGACTACAGCGACCAAATAAGGAACGGGAATGGCGGCTCCCTATGGGGGCCGCCATTATCCGTACACACTTTTTTTTTTTAAAGTCACCCGTGATAGGCTACGTGACGATTGACGTAGCCTATCATGGCTGACTTTGCAAATCTAGCCGTGATAGGCTACGTTAATCGTTACGTAGCCTATCAGGGGGTGTTTTTTTTTTCTTTTATTGTAATGGCGGTGGCGGCAGCCGGTCGAAAGACCGGCTGCTGCTCCCGCCCCATTCGAACACCCGCCGAACCGCCAGCCGGACCCGCCGCCAGGAGGGACATTCGGCGAAGGTAAGTCCCGTCCCGAGGGGGGGTGCGGGGGTGGGGGGGGTTTGGAGGATTTCTCCCCGAAACGTGTTTGGGGGCCCAAACACGTTGGCGCTCGGCCCCCCGAAGTTTCGGGGAGAAATTCTCCGCCAACCCTAGTTTAAATAGAGTAGGAGTCATGAGGGCTGCTGGGGCAGTCACATATGCAGCAGCCACCTGGAGGTTGATTGTTTTTTGTCCATTTCTCAGCCCGGCAGCTCAAGGCCACGGTTTGCTCTGGCTAATTGGGAAAATGATAACAGCTATGCCTGGGAAGATGCAACCTTGTTGGAGGGTGGAGTGGGGTGTCTTGGGACTGGGCTGGGATTGGGTATTTCAAATCTTCCTGGAGTTGCTAGGGCTGGGCAATAAAAAGAGGGTTAAAGAAGGGGTGGGTGTTGCTTCTTGGCCCTGATGGTACGAGGGTTGTTGGCTATCCTGGAAGGCCCATACTTTGGTATGCATAGGATAGACTAGCTAGCATTATTGTTTTGCTCTTGGGAGTGTGTGCCTTGTGGTTTGGCATTTCTGGTTTTGTTTAGAGTTTTGAACCTTGCTTGTAATTTCCTGTACAACCTACCACCTCTCCCCTGTTCCTTCCTCTTTGCCCCTTTGCCCCTTAATAAAGTTTTATCCAACTTTCAGTAGGTGTGGTCTTCTGAATAACTTCAGTGTTAAATGCAGCACCTATTGGCCTGGAAGGGAGCTACTGGGTTAATTCTGGGGAAATTTGTGGACAAGTTAGGCCTGGCCTATCTTGCAGGGTTGTTGGGGTGAAACCAGCAATCCTTCAAAACCCTTATTTATTTAAAAACATTTATATCCCACCCCATATTATTTATTTATTAATCGCTCATCTGGCCGGTCACCCGGCCACTCTGGGCAATGTACAATGGTACAATTTAAAACAGTAAAATATCATTAGGATCTCAGAGCAGCATACAGATAAAATCAATGTGGACAGTATAAAACAATAAATAATTAAAATGGCTAAAAACTTATTAAACCATTAAGCAAGCTAATACCAATTTAAAATCTAAAACAATAACACAGTTAAAACAGTGTGCAAGTTTAGGGAATTCAGTTAGCCCTCAAAGGCTTTGGTGAAAAGCCATGTTTTAACTTGGTGCCAAAATGAAACCAATGGCTGTGCCAATCGGGCCCCCAAGGGGAGGACATTCCACAACCAGGGTGGCACAGCGGAGAAGGCCCTCTCCCCCATCCCACCATAGTGGGATATATCTGGTGGGATGCAGAGGACGGCCTCTCCAACAGATCTCAAACCTTGGGCAGGTATATAGAGGGAGAGACACTCCCTTATTATTATCATAACTCATAAAATCACACCACTGTTTGGATTTTGTGGCGCAATATTACTGGAAAGAGAAAGAATGTATGAGAAGGTGATGCAGGAGGCAGAGGAAAGCCACAATGGAAGATTCTCCTTTTGCTGGGCAAAAATATTCCTGCCTTCTGTTGTTGATTTTACATAGCGGGTGAGGGCCAAGAGGCTGTGAGATTTCACTTGGGCTCCTGCTGGCTCCCTGACCTGTCTTTCAGCCTCACCTCCATCTGCCACTTCTCCCCCTGGCAAGTATTTAAGACGTGGCTGCCAGAGGCTTTATTTGTATACTTTATTTTTTTAAATAAAAAAAATATTTGCGTAGCCTATTGTGTGGAAAAAAAAAGCAGGGACGCAAATGGCGTCCACTATGCCATTTGCGGCCGTAAAGGTCTTAGTTTAA
This sequence comes from Heloderma suspectum, assembly GCF_057233095.1. Lineage (NCBI taxonomy): Eukaryota > Metazoa > Chordata > Lepidosauria > Squamata > Helodermatidae > Heloderma > Heloderma suspectum. The sequence goes on from NC_139464.1 coordinate 108,141,462, forward strand.
GCTAAATGCAGCCATTTACGGCTGCATTTACCTTAAACTAAGACCTTTATGGCTGCAAATGGCGTACTGGGCACCATTTGCATCTGCAGTCAATACCCCTCAGCCAGCGATACGGCATGGTGACCGTATCGCTGGCACTCTGGAGCCAGAGGATCTGTCCGAAGAGGATTCCGCAGGCAGGCGGAGGTAAGTGCTCCATTCCGCCATGGACTCGGGGGGGGGGGGTCTTTAGAATCTGGCCTCACTGGGGTCCATGGCAGAATTCTCCGCCATCCCTACCCCCAGCCCACAGTTCAAAATTGCTCAGGAATCTAGTACACAGACAGACCCCATTGGCCTAGTTTTGAAACAGGAGCAAACAGGAGTCATTACATATCTACAGCAGGCACAGTCAATCACATGTCAAAGACCCCCACAATTTGATAGAGTCCAATCCTGTCTGATTTTAATGAGACGCCATCTAGTCTTCTCAAATTTGGTTCTGCCCAAGGCTTATTCAACTCATAGAAATAAGACAGAAGACTTTTTGCAGGTGCTGAGACATTCTGGTCTTAAGGACCTTATTTCCCCAGATATAATAGAAGTCAGTAGAATACCTCTCAAGCTTCAGAATTCTGGCCTCATTTGCAGACATACACACTGTTAATTACGTCCTAAAGAGCAGACCAATGTTGGAGAGGAAGGGGATATTGGTTACCAGATACTTCAGGAATATTGCTAAATCCATCCCAGTTAGGCTCCAGGGGGAAGCCCCTCAAGTAACCTCTGAGGAAAAACGTAGTACATTACCTCCTGGAGGTTACCTCAAACAATGCAGCCAAACTGGGGTGGGTAATTCTACTAGGAGCCCAAATAGGCAGCAAGCAGCATTATATAAATTAGTGAGAAATATAATTCCTCAGTCGGCCAACAACCCTGTGGAGCAGGCTGCATTGCACTGCTCGCATCTTAGGCACTGCCCTACACCTGTAGGCCCAGGTGAAATTAAGGTCTACTTCACAGAGGAAGAAGCAGACCTGGTGAAGCACTTCCAGGGTTTGATGACCCCCGAACAAGAGGGGCTACTGTTTAACTTGTGCTCTCTTCAGGAATTACTGAATTACCATCAGAATAGAGGGGATAAGTCACAGGGTGAAGTGAACGCTCAATCTCCGTTCAAGCTGCATTTGCATGAAGGATTCGCTACCTTGGAAAAACTACTGCCCTCAGATGAAGCTGCTTTGTTAGCATGCTTTAAGCTTCTGCCACCCAAGGCCCAGGAATTATCCCTTAGGGGGCTACGTTTTTCTGCAAGATTCATTGTTCTCCCTTGTGAGAGATGAGAGGGGTGTTCCCACCTCACCACTGGTGCACTCCTATTCAGGGGTAACTCCTCCTTTGGACATTCGCTCCACCCCTCGACCCCCCCCCCCAGTCTCTTTAAACTGTTGACTAAGCGGCAGACAGGTTGAAAAAACATACTTAGATTTAAAGATTCTGTCTTGGAATATTTCCGGATGGCATGGCCAGATAGTGGATAAAGAGGTCATTACATACCTACAACAGTTTCAGATAATTGTCTCACAAGAAACTTGGGCGGAGGACGTTTCCTGTCTACAATTGCAGGGTTACAGGGCATTCTCTAAAGCCGCTGCCAGATGTTATAAAAGGGACCGCTGCTGTGGTGGGCTGGCAGTGTTTGTTTCAGTAGAATTAGAGGGTAGCTGCCAAATGATAGATCCCCAGTTTTATAATAACATCCTGATGTTACAGGTTATCACCAATGGTACCTCCCTTTTCTGTATTAATGCTTATGTTCCACCAGAAAACTCATCACCATCACCCCAAGACGCGTGGTTATCTTTGGAATCTGCTTTGGGAAATTATGAGTGCCAGTCTGACAACTCAGAATTCCTGCCAGTCATGATAGGCTACATAAGTAATTATGTAGCCTATCACAAAAAAGGCAGCCATGCAAATGGCGGCCACTACGCCATTTGCGTGGCTGCCTTTTTCGTGATAGGCTACGTAATTACTTATGTAGCCTATCATGGCAAAGAGCAGGGGCACAAATGGCGTAGCGGCCGCCATTTGCGCCCCTGCTCTTTGCCGTAATAGGCTACGTAAGTATTTACGTAGCCCATCACGCTAAAGCAGCCACACAAATCGCGGCTGCTACGACGGCTGCCATTTGTGGCCGCAGCAGCCCGGCAGCAGCCAGGAGACCAGCCAGAGGAGCTGCCGCTGCATCCACTGCCGCCGGAGCCGCTGCCGGGGCCACATCTGCCGCCAGGTAAGCTCCATCCTGGGGGGATTCTGTGGGGTGGTGGTGGCGGGGAGCCGGTTCCGCCACAGATTCGAGCCCACAGTGGGGGGATTCTAAAGAGGGTGGTTGGGACCAGCGTTAGCTAGTGCTGTCTCAGGCCTATTTTGAGAATCCCTGCAATTCCCTAACTATCTTGGATAAGCGGAGTATCAGAGACAGAATCTCCAAAGTAGATTGCCATGAAACTATTCTGGCTAGCCAGCCCCAGGCCTTCTCACCATGGGTCTGTTTTTGAGGACAGTATTTACAACAGTATTTCCAGGATTCAACTTTTGTGGCTCTCAGGAAGGCTTTTACAGCCCTTCACTTTCAAACTATTTGTTGTTGTTCAGTCGTTCAGTCGTTCAGTTGTGTCCGACTCTTCGTGACCCCATGGACCACAGCACGCCAGGCCCTCCTGTCCTGCGCTCTCTCCCGGAAGCGTGCTCAAGTTCATATTCATTGCATCGGTGATGCTATCTAGCCATCTCATCCTCTGCCGTCCCCTTCTCCTTTTGCCTTCAGTCTTTCACAGCATCAGGGTCTTTTCCAGAGAGTTTTCTCTTCGCATTAGGTGGCCAAAATATTTGAGCTTCAGCTTCAGTATCGGTCCTTCCAATGAGCACTCAGGGTTGATTTCCTTTAGGATTGACTGATTTGATCTCCTTGCAGTCCAGGGGACTCGTAAGAGTCTTCTCCAGCACCACAGTTCGAAAGCATCAATTCTTCGGCTCTCAGCCTTCCTTATAGTCCAGCTCTCACAGCCATACATTACTACTGGGAAAACCATAGCTTTGATTAGACGGACCGTTGTCAGCAAGGTGATGTCTCTGCTTCTTACTATGCTGTCTAGGTTTGCCATAGCTTTCCTCCCAAGGAGCAAGTGTCTTTTAATTTCATGGCTACAGTCACCGTCTGCGGTGATCTTGGAGCCCAAGAAAGTAAAATCTGTCACTGCTTCCATTTCTTCCCCTTCTATATGCCAGGAAGTGATGGGGCCAGATGCCATGATCGTCGTTTTTTTAATGTTGAGTTTCAAACCAGCTTTTGCACTCTCCTCTTTCACCCTCAACAAGAGGCTCTTGAGATCCTCTTCGCTTTCTGCCATTAGGGTGGTATCGTCTGCATATCTGAGGTTGTTGATAATTCTCCCAGCAGCAATCTTAATTCCGACCTGTGATTTATCCAACCCAGCGTTTCTCATGATGTACTCTGCATATAAGTTAAATAAGCAGGGCGACAATATGCAGCCTTGTCGTACTCCTTTCCCAATTTTGAACCAATCGGTTGTTCCATGTCTGGTTCTTACTGTTGCTTCTTGACCCTCGTACAGGTTTCTCAGGAGACAGGTAAGGTGGTCTGGTATTCCCATCACTTTAAGAATTTGCCACAGTTTGTTGTGATCCACACAATCAAAGGCTTTAGCGTAGTCAATGAAGCAGAAATAGACGTTTGTCTGGAATTCTCTTGCTTTCTCCATGATCCAGCGAATGTTGGCGATTTGAACTCTAGTTCCTCTGCCTCTTCGAAACCCAGCTTGTACTTCTGGTAGTTCTCGGTTCACATACTGCTGAAGCCTAGCTTGTAGGATTTTGAGCATCAACTTGCTGGCATGTGAAATGAGCGCAATTGTTAGGGATGGCGGAGAATTTCTCCCTGAAACTTCGGGGGGCCGAGCGCCAATGTGTTTGGCCCCCGAACAAGTTTCGGGGAGAAATTCTCCACACCCCCCCACACCCCGCACCCCCACTGGGACGGGACTTACCTTTGGCGAATGTCCCTCCCGGCGGCGGGTCCGGCCGGCGGTTTGTCGGGTCTTCGTCCGGGGTGGGAGAGGCAGCTGGTCTTTTGACCGGCCGCCGCTGCTGCCATTCCAATAAAAGAAAAAACAAAAATGCCCTCGTTATAGGCTACGTGACGATTAACGTAGCCTATCACGGCTGACCTTACAGATCTAGCCATGATAGGCTACGTTAATCGTCACATAGCCTATCACGGGGGCGTTTTTTTTTTTAAGTTTTAATTTCGCGGCCGGGCGAGGCGCCTCCTCCCCGGCCTGAATTTCGGCCAGGCGAGGCGGGAAGTCTCCCCCCCGGCCTGAACTTCACGGGGGGAGCAGCGAAGCGCCTCCCCCCCACCGCGAAAAGCTGCGAGACCAGGTAAGTGACTTTCGTGCACCCCTAGCAATTGTGCAGTAGTTTGAGCACTCTTTGGCGTTGCCCTTCTTTGGAATTGGAATGTAAACTGACCTTTTCCAGTCTTGCGGCCATTGTTGAGTGTTCCAAATTTGTTGGCATATTGAATGCAGCACTTTAACAGCATCATCTTTTAGGATTTTAAATAGCTCGGCTGGAATACTGTCATCTCCACTAGCTTTGTTGTTACTAATGCTTCCTAAGGCCCACTTGACTTCACTCTCGAGGATGTCCGGCTCAAGTTCAGTGACTGCACTATCATGGCTATCAGGGACATTCAGATCTTTCCTGTATAGTTCTTCTGTGTATTCTTGCCACCTCTTCCTAATCTCATCTGCTTCTGTTAGGTCCCTGCCTTCTTTGTCCTTTATCATGCCCGTCTTTGCACAAAACGTTCCCTTGAGATCTCCAATTTTCTTGAAGAGATCTCTAGTCTTTCCCATTCTGTTGTTTTCCTCGATTTCTTTGCATTGTTCATTTAAGAAGGCCTTCTTGTCTCTCCTTGCAATTCTCTGGAACTCTGCATTCATTTGGATATATCTTCCCCTTTCTCCCTTGCTTTTCGCTTCCCTTCTTTCCTCAGCTACTTGTAAAGCCTCATCAGACAGCCACTTGGCTTTCTTGCTTTTCTTTTTCTTTGGGACGGATTTCGTTGCTGTCTCCTGAACAATGTTACGGACCTCTGTCCATAGTTCCTCAGGCACTCTGTCTATCAGGTCTAATCCCTGAAATCTATTCCTTACCTCCACTGTATATTCATAAGGGATATGATTTAGGTCATACCTGAATGGTTTAGTGGTTTTCTCTACGTTCTTCAATTTAAGCCGAAATTTTGCAACAAGAAGCTCATGATCACAGTCAGCTCCAGGTCTTGTTTTTACTGACTGTATAGAGCTTCTCCATCTTTGGCTGCAAAGGACATAATCAATCTGATTTCGATACTGACCATCTGGTGATGTCCATGTGTATAGTCGTCTCTTGTGCTGTTGGAAAAGAGTGTTTGCTATGATCAGCGTGTTCTCTTGGCAAAACTCTATTAGCTTTTGTCCTGCTTCATTTTGTACACCAAGGCCATGCCTGCCTGTTATCCCGGTGATTTCTTAACTTCCTACTTTAGCATTCCAATCCCCTATGATGAAGAGGACATCTTTTTTTGGTGTTAGTTCTAGAAGGTGTTGTAGGTCTTCATAGAACCAATCAACCTCAGCTTTTTCGGCCTCAGTGGTTGGGGCATAGACTTGAATTACTGTGATGTTGAATGGTTTGCCTTGGATTCATACTGAGATCATTCTATCATTTTGGAGATTGTACCCCAGTACTGCTTTTCCCACCCTTTTGTTGACTATGAGTGCTACTCCATTTCTTCTAAGGGATTCTTGGCCACAATAGTAGATATGATGGTCACCTGAATTAAATTCGCCCATGCCTGTCCATTTTAGTTCGCTGATTCCCAAGATGTCGATGTTCAATCTTGCCATCTCATGTTTGACCACCTCCAGCTTACCTTGATTCATTGATCTGACATTCCAGGTTCCTAAACAATATTGTTCTTTACAGCATCGGATTTTCTTTTCACCACCAGACACATCCACAGCTGAGTGTCCTTTTGGCTTTGGCCCAGCCGCTTCACTCTTTCTGGCGCTACTTGGAAATACCCTCTGCTCTTCCCCAGTAGTATATTGGACACCTTCCGACCTGAGGGGCTCATCTTCCGGCGTCATCTCTTTTAGCCTTGTGATACGTTCCATGGGGTTTTCTTGGCAAGAATACTGGAGTGGGTTGCCATTTCCTTCTCCAGTGGACCACATTTTTTCAGAACTCTCTGCCATGACCTGTCCATCTTGGGTGGCCCTGCACGGCATAGCTTATGGCTTCACTGAGTTACGCAAGCCCCTTTGCCACAACAAGGCAGTGATCCATGAAGAGGATTTCAAACTATGCCAACTGCTTACTTGGATGGGAACTACAATGGGATCCCTCTGGCTCAGCGGACCTGTATTTGTGGTTCTGGGGAAGTTGAGGATATAGTACATTATCTTCTGCATTGCCCCTTGTATGACGAACCCAGGACCTGCCTTTTGGAGGGGTCTCCTGAAAAGTAGAGCTGGCAGATCTCCTGTGGAAATTATCTGTAATCTACTGGCAGACGATAACAAATGTATTACATTGAGGGTCACATCTTTTGCGGTAGCAGCTCGAAAAATCCGCCGTAACATTTAATGACATCTGCTGTGAATTGCCAAGGAGATAATTTATTATAACATAAACCAGTATGAGCTTGGCCAGTTTGTTCGTTTGGTATATTTTCATTATATAAACTGTTTCTATTCTCAGCATCAGTTTTTAATGAACTTGTTTTAACATTTGTATGGTTATTTTGTTTTGCTGTGGCCCGATCTTAGCATTTTTCAAGAAAACTTCCTTATTTTTAATTTTTATTTTTTGTATGGCCCCCCAGATTTTGCTTTTAGGTATTCATTATCTGATGCTTTTGCTTTGGGCTTATGTTTTATATAACTGTATTATAACTTATATTTGTAAAGGCTTTTGTGCTATGGACAAATAATAATCAAACATTACATTGATTTTACATAGTTAAGGATGAGCCAAGGCAGGAGTGGGGCATCTCTTGCAACCTGACGATCAAATTCAATTTTAGAGAAACTCTCAGGGGACCACGTTCCACTGGTTGGGGGGGGGGGCAAAAGGCAAAGGGGGTGGACTAAAGACAAAAGGGGCAGGGCCAAAAATAAAAATTGCCAGTGTATTTTAGTTGAAAGCTCTTACTTACAGTCAGGAACTCATCCTTAGGAGAGACATTTCAGTCTTTTAGAATGAGAAAAAACACTGCACAGAAGCCGGGAAACCACCAAAAGATCGGTGCTCAGGGGAAAGGAGGTGGGCCCGGGAGAAAGAGGGCAGGGCCAGGGAAAGGGGGTGGGGCCATCTAGGGAACCCTGGAGGGCCAGATTTGGTCCCCAGGAGGGTTGGATTTTGTTCTTGGGCCAGAGGTTCGCCACCCCTGAACTAAGGGATGCCAAATCTTATGGAGTAGTTCAGTTAGTATTTTGAATGCTTGAGGAATTTAATCTTTGAGTTGTGATGCAAACAAACCTAATCTGCACCTCCTGGGCTGGTATGTGGTTCAGAACATAATTATTCTTCAGATTTCACACTTCTTTGAATTTTGCAGTACTGTTCTCAGCTCAAAAACACACAAACAAAACCAAAATGAATTCAAGAATGCACATTTCAGATAAATATACACTTTGTGAACTTTGGCATAAAATACATTTATAAATGTGAGAAAATAAATTCAAAATACATATTTCAATTATTTTTTGTGCAATTGTTTTTAAGGCAGATTAATGCAGAAATGGGATGGGACAGAGTTTTGAATGCACACATGCAAAATTGATACTGATTGGAAATAAACTGCTAGAGCGGAGCAAAGGCCCATCTAGTCCAGTGCACTGTTCCTTGCAGTAGCCAGAGAGATTCTCTGAAAAAGCAACAGCCCTGCATCTGGGTTTTAAAGGTATACTTCCTCTGCACATGGAGGTTCCATTAACTATCATGGCTAATAGCTGCTGATAGATCTATCTTCCATGAACTTACCTAATTCCACTTTAAAGCCAATGGCTAACCTAATGGCTTCCCTCAGAGGGAATTTCATATTTTAATTATGTAGCGTGTGAAGAAGAATTTTTTTGTGTTCATTCTGATACAAGCATAAGAAGAACAGGCTGAGGAACATTTGGGGCATGATCCAACCAGAACTTAAGTCAGCCTTCTCTACCCTGGCCCCCTTCAGACGTGTTGTACTACAATTCCCATCATCCCTGGTCAGCAGGGCCAATGGCCACAGCATTTGACGATGGGAGTTGTAGCCCAAAATATCTGGAGGGCATTGGATTGGAGAAGGCTGACTTGATCACTCTCAAGTCCATCCAATTCAACAAGGAAGAATTTAAATACAACTTACATCATCCCCATCCAGCATCACCATCAGGCATCCACAGCCGGTTGGGGCAGGTAGTAGGTACATTTTTAATTTTGAGAAAATACTTTGGGCGCCATCAGAAAATGACTGCCATGGTGGGTGTGGCCAGTTACAAAACACACATGGGCTTAATGGGAATTGTAGCCCATCATACCTGGAGGGCCCCATGTTGGGGAAGGCGGACTGACATATGTCCATCAGGTTCAATGAGGAAGATTTTAAGCCTGTGCTTAAAACTGCCCAACTAAATTGATATATACATGCAAATAACGAAATGGGCCACCATCCCTGTAGTGATATTATGTGAATTTTTGTTTTTAAGTTATCTGGGACGTTTGAGAATGCCTGCTGCTTACCACTGAATGAAAGCTGTAAGTGGGCATACAAGAAGTGTATCTATATATCAGTGGAAGGTTAGCTCTTGCAAACTTAGGTCATCACTAAGGAGAAGCCACCACCACCACCACCGGGGAAGAGGCGTGCTTGCTGCTGCTGGGCCTGCTGCCACCGCCGCTGCCGCCGCCACCGCCACCAGGCCTTCCCTGTGGACTCCTGCCTGGCATTTTTAAGGGGATTTTAATTGTTTTGTTTGTTTGTTTTATTTTGTTGGGGGGGATTTTGTTGTGTTTTTAGGGGTGGGTAGCCTGCCTGATAGGCGGGAGCGAGGGGGCATGTGTCCACCTGATGGAGGCAGTGGGGGGAGTGTTGGGGGCCAGAACATACCGAGTCTGGGCGGCAGGCGCTGGCGGAGCGCTAGGGGCAGGCCATGCCAGGTAAGGGGAACAAGGGAGAGATGTGTAGTATCTGTCCCCTGCTCCGGGCCTGTCCAGAGCCAAAGGATGGCTGGGGGAGGCGTGACCCCATCTTCTGGCCTTCGTTTGCTGCTCTGCAATGCCACGTCTGTTACCCAGAAACCTCCCTCATCCATGACATGATCCTGGATGAGGGTGCAGACCTGGCATGTATTACGGAGACCTGGCTGGCCGAGGCTGCTGCTCCAACCCTTGCAGCCATGTGTCCAGCTGGATTTTCGTATGCACAGCAGCCGAGGGCTGGGGATCGGGGAGGGGGAGTGGCTGTTATCTACCGAGAGTCCTTGGTCTTCACCAGACCCCCTCTCTGGGAGACCAAGGTTGCTGAGTGCATGTACTGGAGGTTGGGCCCGAAGGGCAGTCTGGGGATTCTGCTCGTGTACCGTCCACCCCGCTGCATGACTGACTCCCTGGCCGAGGTGCTTGAGGTGGTCTCTGATGTGCGTGTACAGTCCCCTAACTTACTGGTGTTCGGGGACTTCAACGTACATTCGGAGGCCATCCTCACAGGAGCACCTTGGGACTTCATGGAGACCATGGCCTCCTGGGAGCTGCACCATATTCTAACTGGGCCCACCTATGTAGCCGGTCATGCACTAGACCTTGTGTTTGTTTCTGGAGAAGCGGGGAGTGATCTGGAAGTCGGGGGTATATCCACCACCCCCTTGTCATGGTCAGATCACTATCCGGTGATGTTGGACTTCTCGGTTCCACAACCCCTCCGCAGGGGTGGAGGACCCATTAAAATGGTCCACCCCAGGCGTCTTATGGATCCAAATGGATTCCTGAACGCGCTTGGGGATTCTCTGGGGCATGCCAACGGCCACTCGGTCGAGACCCTGGTGGGTGGCTGGAATGCCGCAATCACTGGGGCATTAGATCGGGTGGCTCCGAAACGCCCTCTCCCCCTGAACAGGGCTCGGACTGCACCATGGTTCAATCCGCGGTTACGAGCTCTGAAACAGGAGGTCAGACGGCTAGAGCGCCGGTGCCAGAAGTCTCACTCCAAAGACGATCAGACACGGGCTAGAGCTGTATCTTCAGCCTATCACGTGGTGGTGAAGGCAGCAAAAAAGGAATATTATGCTGCCTCCATCGCGTCTGCAGAGTGCTGTCCCAGGAGGCTGTTCCAAGTGGTCTGGAGCCTGGTCGGTCCTGTGGCTCCGGAACCACTGGAGCATTCTAAGGCCTCCTGTGAGGCTTTGGCAAGGCACTTTGCAGATAAAATTGATCAGATTAGGTGTGTTACTCTGCACACTGTGGATACAGTTAGTGAGCAAGAGGTGGCCTGTGGCAAACTGGTTTTGTGGGATCGGTTCCAGCTTCTTCCTCCTGATGAAGTGGACAAGGTGCTTTCATCTGTAAGGCCGACCACCTGCTTACTTGATCCTTGCCCATCTTGGCTCATTATGAGCTGCAGAGAGAGACTGGGTGAGGGGATCAAGGCGGTGGTGAACGCCTCCCTTGAGGAGGGAGTGATGCCATCAGCCCTCAAGGAGGCAGTGATAAGACCATTCTTAAAGAAGCCCTCCTTGGATCCTCAAGTTCTGAACAACTTTCGCCCAGTCTCAAATCTGCCATTTTTGGGCAAGGTGATTGAGCAGGTGGTGGCGGTGCAGTTGAAGGCACACTTGGAAGAAACTGATTATCTAGACCCATTTCAGTTGGGCTTCAGGCCTGGGCATGGGACAGAAACGGCCTTGGTTGTCTTGGTGGATGATATGAGGAGGGCTCTGGATAGGGGTGAATGCTCCTTCCTTGTTCTCCTCGACCTCTCAGCGGCTTTTGATACCGTTGACCACGGTATCCTCCTGGACCGCCTGGAGGGGTTGGGCATTGGAGACACTGTATTGCGGTGGTTCCGGTCCTTCCTCTCCGGCAGGTACCAGAGGGTAGCACTGGGAGAGGAGGTTTCGGACCCGTGGCCACTTACTTGTGGGGTGCCACAGGGTTCCATCCTCTCCCCGATGCTATTTAACATCTATGTGAAGTCACTGGGGGCTATCATCAGGAGGTTTGAGGTGCAGTGTCATCAATATGCGGATGACACGCAGCTCTACCTCTCATTCAAATCTTCACCAAGGTTGGCCGTAGAATCCCTGTCCAAATGTCTGGAGACGGTGAGTGGCTGGATGGGGAGGAATAAGCTGAAGCTGAACCCTGACAAGACCGAGGTACTTTTGGTGGGAGACAAGAGGAGGCTGGGGGATGTTGACCTGGTGTTGAATGGGGTACAGCTACCCTTGAAAGACCAGGTCCGCAGCCTGGGGGTCATTTTGGACTCCCAGCTGTCCATGGAGGCTCAGGTGTCAGCTGTGAGCTGGACAGCGCTGTATCAACTCCATCTGATACGGCGGCTGCGCCCCTTCCTTCCCGACCATCTGCTCCCATCGGTAGTACATGCCCTGGTCTCCTCTCGTTTAGACTACTGTAATGCGCTCTACGTGGGGTTACCCTTGAAGATGGTTCTGAAGCTGCAGCTGGTACAGAACACGGCGGCTCGCCTGATTAAAGGCAGCCGCCGGCGAGATCACATCACTCCAGTGCTGAAGGAGTTGCACTGGTTACCAGTTGTTTTCCGGGCCAAATTCAAGGTGTTGGTTTTGACCTTTAAAACCCTATATGGTTCTGGTCCAGCCTATCTTAAGGAGCGCCTCTAGCAACACCAGACAGGCCGCTTAACAAGATCAGCCTCAGACGGCCTTCTCTCTGTCCCATCAGCCAGGACAGCTAGACTGGTGAGGACGAGGGAAAGGGCCTTCTCTGTGGTGGCCCCCACTCTGTGGAACTCCCTCCCTAGGGAACTCCGTCATGCCCCCTCTTTAATGAGCTTCCGTCGTGCATTAAAAACGTGGTTGTTCAGGCAGGCATTTGGGGTGGGTTAGGGTATTTAAAAAAAAAATTATGGTAAAATTTTATTGTTTTAAATTGTTTTATGGTGGGTTGTACATCGCCCAGAGTGGCTGGGTGACCAGTCAGATGGGCGATTAATAAATTTAATAAATAAAATAAATAAATAAAAATCACTATGTCACCACCACGTCAAAATGGAATATGCATGAATTGGTCTTGTATAAGGATATGTGAATTGATATATTTCCAGTCCATGTCACTTTTGCATATGTTTACCCATAAATCTATTCCTCATTAATTTACATTTTTTAAAAAACACACACATGAAAAATTGCATTTAAAGATGTGTTTAGGCATGCAGTTCAAATATATTTTTCTCTCAAAATACAGATATCTGAATGCATTTTCTCTCAAAATAGCATTTTCAACAGTGCAATCCTATACATGTCTACTTAGAAATAATTCCCCCTGAATTTATCAGGGCTTATTCCCAGATAAATAGGTCAGAGCCTTAATCCATGTTTTCTCCAAATACACATGTTAAAACACATGTCTGGTCTGCACATAAAGCTAATATTTATTTAACCCATGGCTTATTCAACCCTTATTCAAGCTTGTTGCCCTACCCAGAGTTTGTCTGGCAGATGATGGAACAAACTGTGATTGTTTTCCCAATCCCTGGGTTGCTTGTTACATCGTCCTTTACCTGCTCCCTCCCTGGATTACAAATGCCTTTGTGGCACTGTACTACTGACATGCAGAGCAGCTGGGTTTTTTGTTTTTGTTTTGCTGTTCTTGCCACTGCCTTTGTAGCCTGGTGAAACAACCATGCTTCTGTGATTTCATGTAACAACCCATGTTTTAAACAACCCAGAGTTCACAACCCAACAACAAACCATGGATTCTCTTTCTGGGTTGTTCATGGTTAATAAACCATGGTTTGTTAGCACAGCTGCATTCACACAGCTACATTCACACATCACAACAATCCAGAATTTAACAACCAATACCATGGGGTAGTGTTATGTATGAACCAGGACATAGTGTGATATGTTTAAACTGTCAAGAACTGTGTTGAAACACTCAGGGAAGTGGATAGTTAAGTTCCGATCTGCCCATTTGTCCAAGAGGTGTGAATCGGGTCAGTTTGTACTGGAATTCACGAAGATCAAATTGCTCAAGCATTCCTAGCCTTGGATTCTGTCTGCTGTTCTTTGTTGGCCTCAGATCCCTATCAGTGAAATGGGATTAATTTTACTCCATCATTCATGTCCTCATTTTCAGTGCACAAACTCTATTGCTATTTCTCTATGCAGCATTTGCATGATAAGGCCTCTAGAAGACTCGAACCATAATATACTATACCTGTTACAGTGCAATTATAATACTTAGCATAATGACAGAACAGCAGTACCTTTGAAATATTAAACTTCTGATCTAAATAAGAAATGGAGCGGGGCGATAGTGAAATGCAAGGGAAGCAAATTTGGGATTGTTCTAGCCAGCACTGGAGCCATGTAAAATGTAATTCATAATGCACTGAGACTCCCAAGCGGAAACAGACTAACATTACATGGCTGACCATGTATTTATTCTTGCTTTAGATTTACATTGTGAAACCAAAGAAATCCTTCTTGGCTGATTCTTTTGCCCCACAGAAGAAAAAAAATGGAAAAACAGAAAAAAATGGAAGTGTATGAAGATTTAGCACAGCAAGAGCTATAAGATAAGATATGGTATTTCAACATCCTTCTGGTATGAGATTCAGGGAATTAACACATTATTCTACATGCTTTGTTGTTCTAATTGTGGTTTTCAAACCCAAAGGGAAAGGAATTTTGGCGGTGGAAGAATAGTAATGGCTTAGTTTATGATGCATACACCAATTATTTTCCAGATATTAGCCTGAGATTTAGGCTGCTTGCAGAGCTACATGACTCTTCCAAAGATCTATTATGTAGTACATTGCATGTAGCAGTAAATAAAAACAACTGTTCTGGGATGAAGCTTGTTCTTTTGTGTAAATTAGGGCTGCGCATGGACCTCCCGATCCAACTTGGAAGCCGCTTCAGGGCTTCTGAGGTGGACCTGATTCATCTTGGGCTGATTCAAGGCTCCCCCCCCCGCCCCCACCCAGCCTTGGCCTATGAAGCTGAAGTGGGATTCAGTCATCTGTATCTCGCTTTGGCCCCCCCAGCACACTGCCCAGCCCCCAGCTCCTTACCTGAGCCCGTGTTCCGGGAGGGGGGGACAGCAGCGCCACCACCAGGGGAGCCGCTGCTGCTGCCGGGGAAGCCACTGCTGCCACCAGTTCCTAGGCCCTCTGGACATGCACCAGCAGCCATCTTGTTCCGGGAAATGGGGGGAGTCAGTTTTACAATGGCAGCTCCCTGTATTTTCAGAAATATAGAGAGTCACCATTTTAAAAATGGCTCCCCCCATTCCCTGGAACAAGATGGCTGCCAGCATGCATTCAGAGGACCAGGCAAGGACGTGGTGGCAGTGGTGACAGCCTGGCGGCTGGCCCTCCAGATTGCTCTGAAGTGCACTAAAGTGCTTCGGAGTAATCTGATCTGCTTTGGGCTGCTTCGGGCCCCCTCTGCCTCAACTCAGAGGTGGCCCAAAGCAGCCTGAGGCACCCCACTTTGACTTGGAGTTTGGGCTTCGTGCCAAAATGGTGCACAGCCCTAGTGTAAATTGGTCATTCTTGGGAATATTCACCTTAAACTCCCTTAATTACAATCTCTCCCCAATCCAATTTGAGGGGTGGGGAGCAGGGCCGGGTGCTGGGAGAGGGAGCAGTGACCTATCTTTTGCTTAAGTTAGAGCACAGTCTGACAGTCAGCAGATGGAGGGATTGAATCTTGGAGCCCTCTGTCTATTGCAAGCCCTGCCCAGCAGGGCAGGAAGAATGACCGAAAGGGTTTAGCCTGTCATTCCGCCTTAAATGCATTTTGTGCTAGATGGGCTCAGAGGCCTGTTTAGCTGTCCTACCTTCCTGGGGGTGGGAACAGGGAGGGATGTGGATCTGGTGGGTCCTTGTCCTCTCCTCTCCCCTCCTGTCACACCGTTACACCCCTTTCCCTCTTCTGGTTCTCTTCTGAGGTCACAATGGCAACCTTGGAAGAGGAGCCACCATTGACCTTTCTTCAGCAGCTGAGGTGAGGGGGCTGAAGTGGAAAAAAACTGGCGTGTATGCCCCCTCCCCCTTCAGGTTGTAACTCTGTCTACAGCCTTGGGGATGATGGGGTGGAAAGCACCATATCTGTGGCCCTCCAGATGCCACCTAGGAGCCATAGGATTAGCCTCTTACTCTTTAAAGTGCCAAGTATGCTGATGTTATATAAATAAATCAAACAACAAACAAATGAATGGATGGATCTTATCTGATGTTACATGACTTGAAGCTCAGCGGTGCCAATGGGCTTTATCATCCTGAACACATTGCTGGAAATAATGGAAATTCTAGAATGAATGCACATTCATGAATATACATAAATGCCTACAATAGTAGAAGAGGGTCCCCGCCCCCCCGCCCCCAAGTTGATCATGATGTCACTCTGCACACTGATAGCTGAGGGGGCTACAGGCAGCCAGAGAGATGATCGTACAATGAAAAACAGGCACGTTTGTGAAACCATGAAAAGTCAAGGCCAAGCAGAGCTATGGAAAAAAGTTCCATGAAAAAGTTAACAGAACCCTGTTATCTTTTCAGCACCGAGTTAAGACTGCCCTCTACTCCCAGGCATTTAATGACTCATGACTTAATATGCTTATTATGATTTAACGGCATTGCAATTGTACTTTTGTCTTCACCGCTCCGGAATCTGTTTTGGATGGGGAGCAGTATACAAACGTTGTAAATAAATAAATAAATAAATAAGAAGATGGGGGCATTTATGTCAGCTGTCTTCAACAGGTCTAGTACTGAAATTGTTTACTCAAATTGTCTTTAGCTTTTGAAATTGTTTTAAATTTTGTATGTTAAAAATGTTATACTATGTTTTATTTTTATGTTGTATCTGTGGTTTGTAATTTTTGTGAATTGTTGTGAACTGCCCAGAGAGCTTTGGCTACTGGGCAGTATAGAAATAATATTAATAATAATAATAATACCCATTCTTTTTTTACTCCACAGGTTTTGCAGGAGGCATATAGATGAGCATAGGGTGGTTAACATAATTTAATCTGTACATAATTTGATGACTTGGAGCTGAATATGTGTAAACTGGATCCATTCAAAAGGACTGAGGTAAATACAGGAGTTCTAATGGCGATCTTCTACCTCTGATGACTTATTTACACATGCAGGGTGCCCCTTGATGCTGCAGTCCTCAAGAAACAGGCATGTGTATGTGAACCATCCCATGGTCATAGAGGCACTGGGGAATCATGGGATCACTTTTTGTGTGTGCTTGCCTTGCATAGAACCTACAGGGTAGGTGTAGAGACCTCTCTCGGGAGCCACATTCCAGTGGCGGTGTGGGTGGAGGGCAAAGGCAAAAGGGGACGGTCCAAAAGGGCCAAAATACCAGAAATCCTGCATATTTTAGCTTAAAGCTCTTACTCGTAGTAAATAAGCCTTAGGAGAGGTATTTCTACTAGTGCTGTGCTGAAAATCTCTCCCACATTTTTTCAACCATTCTCATTCAGTTTGATAGAGGAGAAATTGTTTCCGAAAAGAAATTCAATGGTGAAGAAATTTTGGAGGAATTCCCATGGGTTGGGTTTGGGTTTCTTGGGCTTAGGAGGTGGCCAAGGAATGAGCACAAATGTAACTGTTTTTCATTGTACGATCATCTCTCTGGCTGCCTGTAGCCCCCTCAGCTTCCTTCACTTCAATTAAAGCCCAGTTTAAGGCACCATGAGGTAATTCCTCCCTTGGGGCTTTTTCAGATCAGGATGTGCAAGCATCCTGGGAGGCTAGCTGTGATTAGGTATGCTCAAAAACACCACAAAAATAAATGATAAAACATCATGAATGAAGCAAAACAATGGAAGCCTATTTCATGGTGGGGAGTGAGGGAGAAAAAATCAAGAAATTGGAGGACAGATTTTGGCAGAGCACTAGCTCCACTCATCCCTGGAGCTGGACACACAACACTTCGCCCACCGCATTGTGGTGGATGCAAACTGGGGGCCAGCCTGCCAAGACTGTTGATGCTGTTGCAGCACGAACTCCCCCCCCCTCCAAAAAAATACCCTTAGGAGAAATGAAAGAAGCTGTGTTCCAAGCCCTGCCAAAGGGGAGCCCTACCTGGGAGAAACTGCTGAGAATTTCTCCGTCCCCTGGAGAAATTCAGTGAAATTGTCTCCCAAATTCCTCTGCCCACAGGTGGAAGATTTCAAGAGGGCATTTGCGCACAGCTCTAGTTTCAACCATTTAGAATAGGTGAAAAAACTGTACAAATGCTGGGAAACCACCAAATGCCTGGTGGCCAGGGAAAAGGGGTGTGTGGCCAGGGAAAGGGAGCAGGCCCATCTGACAACCCCTGGAGGACTGAATTGAGACCCCCAGAGGGATGAATTTGGCCCCTGGGCCTGAGGTTCTGCACTCCTGATCTACAGACATGATGCTTGAAAGCGATGCAGTCGACCCATTCTAAGACAGACATGTCGATGGAGAGCAGACAGATGCAAGATGAAGAAGCCTCCAAGTGATGGTGTGAAGCTTCCCTGGGCATGATCCAGCCATTGTTTCTGCATGATAAAAAAGCAGTTAACTTTGGCTGGGTCATGGCTCTCGTATTTTAGATGCAACGCAGTTCTATTGTGGTTTGCAGGACAAATTAAAACGTGAGCAGCTTCCGAAGACAATGAAAGGCAGACCTCTACCGTCTGACAAGGTCGGGTAGGGAGCAGTTCAATTTGCAGGGAGCTGGAGGAAGAACAAGATCAGAAAACTTCAGGAACTCCACCACTGAAACAATTATGCTGCAGACAAGCCTCGGCTAATTTATTAGTGCCTTGTTGTTCTTGTCAGAGACTTTTGTAAGGCTTTCTTGTTCAGTTTGGCTGCACTCTGCTGCATGAATAATCAGGCTTGTAGCCGTGCCCGTGGTTCAGATGTTTACAAATCAGGGAGACCAGGGGCATTTGACTCGCTTATCATTATTGGTAAACATGATGCGCACGGGAGTCGGCAACCAGCCATGTCAGTCTAATCGGTGTTGCTTGAGAGCACCACGGGGTCATTTTTCTGCAGACAATGAAGTATCCAGTCAGTGAAGAACAAAATGAGATGGGGGGAAAAAAAGACACACCCCCCCCCCCGCCTAGCTGTAAATATTAGTAATGGCAACATATGCTACAGGAAAAGAGTGCCATGTCTCACCACATGAGATGCTGCTGAGTAAACACATGATAGCATCCTAGCAATTAGGGTGATCACAAGAGTTTAATTCATGTAGTCAGGCAGATCTGTGGCAGATGTTAGTGGGGTGAGAGGAAAGACAGTAGTGCATGTAGCTTAGTGAAGCACTCTGAGGGAGAAGACAGATGGCCGTTTTTCAAGTGGCAGCTGAGGCCCCTTCCAATCATACCGTGCCTCCCACATCCTCAGTAGTTACTACAGTGTGGTACTGTCCGAAGTCTTGGGCCATGTTGGAGGAGTCCATGCTGCAGCTTCTCCCCTTGTGACCACTGGAGGTATGACACTTGTCTGGGAAGGGGGTGGGCAGTGGCCTCTTCCCAGGCTGCCCGGGTTTTATAATATTACACTCCCAACATGGGAAGGAGCTCCACCTTAATGCCGTCCCCCCCACCCCGACAGTCACATCAGAAGAGACCCTTACAGTTGTGACTATACATCCACCCAGAGAAACTTGTTGTCTGAACCATCTTCCTACATGGCAAGGAGATGTGTCAACATGTCTACACCTACGGTTGCTAGACAGCAACCTGGAGACTCATGTGGCAACTTTAAAATTACAGAGCAAGCAGGCAGTGCGGTAGCTGTGGTTCCTCATTTGTTCCATCCCCAGTTTTTTTTTGGGGGGGGGTCTTCTCTCTCCTCCGCCTGTTTTCAGTACAAGGGTGGGCAACCTGTGGCCCTACAGAGGTCTTGGCCCACAACTCCCTTCATCCCTCACCATGGGCTATGCTAGTTGGAGTTAATGGGAGTTGTAGGCCAAAACATCTGGAGAGCCACAAGTCGCCCATCCCTGCTTTAGTGAGTTAGACTCCAGGTGTGCCACAAAGCAGGTGAGGAAGAGAGGAGATCAAAGGACCAGGTGAGGAAGAGGTAGCAGAAACCAAGTCTCCAGTGTCTCCCATATCCTCCATAGCTTAAAAGAGAGTTAATTTCAAGGATACAGTCTGGCAACATCTGCCTTGATCGGCAGCCCCTTCATCCTGTAGGGGTATGATGTGTATAGCCCACTTCCCATTATTTGCATGCCCACACTGGTAAGTTACTACTTGGTCACCTGGGCACTTCTAGTCCTAGCCCTGTGCAAGCATTTGCCTGCACATGCATAGAATTGAAGTGTGTAGAGGATGTGGGTGTGCCCCCCAAATCTTATGCATAGCACCAAGATCTGCAAAGGGTTTTGTAAGCATGTTCAGCCTACAGGGTTCCTGATTGTGGGAGCTCTATAAGTACATTCAGCCAAATATGCTTGCAGAATTCTTTGCAGAGCTTTGTGTTCAATGCACAAAGATCTAGAAGGCAGTTTGGTGCATGGAGCTGCTGGGGGTGGGATGTACATGTGCTCCCTACACACTTTCACCCTGCTTGCATGTAGAGGACAAGAACTTGGATAGGGCTCCTTCCTTTAAGAGGTGGTTGGGGAGCAGGGTTTTGTACAGGCAAGATTAGGGGAACTCAATCTCTGTTTATACAAAATTAATTTGAAATCATAGCAAAACCAGGAGTTTATCTCTTTGCATTCCATATGAACTCTACAATTCTAAATGCTTCAGAAACACTTGTGTGACAGCTGCATATTGGAAGGTGTTATAATAAGTGGAATTGGCAGAAATATAATGCATTCTAATGAGTGAATCGTTCATTGTACAGATTCACCGAATATTTAAATGAGAATGACCGAATGCACAGCCTATGCCAAAGCCTTTAAAAAGATATCCTTGGGCAGGGGCAGGGACTTGGGGGCCTGAACCACAAATGTAGCCCAATACATTTTGTAGCTTGAGGCAAAGGACAGGATGTCCACGAGTATCCATGGCTTGAGGCAGCTGCCTTACTCTGTCTTATGTTAGGGCCGGCCCTGATGGGAACAGGGATGCTGGAGAAATCCACTATATCCACTGTAGCTCACGGGGTGGTTTTCCATCTGAATAAAAGGCGCAATAGGCTAATGGCGGCTGCTATTAGCCTATCGTGGGAAAATTACAGCTATAAATTATGTAGTTTACAGCATTTGTGGCCATAAAGCACTTCCTTCTAGGTAAATTGTGGCGTAAAAGGCTATCACGCCTTTTAGACAGCCGGAGAGCTGCCCCGTGAATTGTGGTAGACGTACCAGGGCTCCAGGGAAATCTGTAGGGCCTTAAGTGGCCTGGATTTCCTTGCGGCACCCCCCCCCCCCGCCTAGACTGGATGTCGGGGGGGGGGTTGGCCATCCCTAGCTGGGAACTAGCCTACCAAATGTCTTTAGATCGTGTGGACTCATACCTCACAGGTTTTCTTCAGGCACAAAAGGGAACAGTGATGGCCATCAATATGGATGGCTTTATTATTTATCTATTTATTACAATTATTTCCCACCTTTCTTCCATCATGGAACTCAAGGTGGCTACATGTGGTTCCCAGGTGGTCTCCCCTCCAAGCACTGACCAGACCTAGACCTGCTTAGCTTCAGCAAGGTGGCTGCCTCATATGCCTTCAGACCATGCCTGGGACCTTTAAAAGGGGATAAGGCAAATTCAAGGAGGAGAAGGCTATCACTGACCTTATAGTTGTGATAGCTATATGCTGCTTCCAAACACAGTATGCTAATTGCTGGGGAACATGAGCAGGAGGGTGTATGGTATTCATGTCCTACTTGTGGGCTTCCCACAGGCAGCTGGTTGGCCACTGTGTGAACAGAATACTAGACTAGATGGAGCCTTGGTCTGGTCCAGCAGGGCTCATCGTATGTTCTTAGGTTCTTAATAGGACCATACACTGTTGGCCCCTGTGTAAGAAGTCTCTCGATTCACCAGGCCTGGAATACATGCTAGAAGCCTGGTCTTCTGCTTTTGCCTGGTGACAGACCAGTATCTGCTTGTGCCATGTCTCTGGCCAAAGGGCTCTGGGCGGAGGGGAGGTCAGTTTGGATTCAAGTGCAGACACTCATGGCCCCATGTCGACTCTGATGGCAGAAATGTGATTCCCTTTTTTCTACCAAAGTGGATGATTTGGAGTTGATTCACCTATTCTGTTGGCAGATAAAGGAAGGTGTCTCACCACACTGTTATTCATGACTGTACCTGCTGTGTTGTTGGACGAATGGGGAAGATAGCACAGTGCATTTCTAAGAGTGTTTGCAGATCCTGGGAAGCTGGGTGAGTTTCATCCATTCATCTCAATCATCTTCTATTCAGTTCATGAACACGGACTGAATGAATCTGGTATTGAGCATTTATATCCATTGCTTTTGAGTAAACTCTGGAGGAGAGCAAGAATTAACATTAAAAATAAAATTTTCTGTGTAGCATTTCAGGATGGCTGAATTGGTTTGGGCAGAATTCCTTGGCAAAATATTGATGGATGCTCAGTCAGTTATTGTATCAATATATGATGCTGCCTTACTTTAAGTCAGAACGTTGCTCCCTGTAATGCTGTAGTGTCTCCTCTGACTGGCAGAAAGTCTCCAGGGTCTCTCCCAGCACCTGCTCTCTGAGATCATTTTAACTGCACAACCAGGGATTGACCCAGGGATTGCTTTTGTTATGTCTCACTTGGCTAAAAGGATACAATGGTATGCATGGTATGTCATGTGATCCAATGATGTGCATTTAATTGCAATACAGACCCCCCTCCCCCAAACGTCATGGAATGTAAGAAGCTGAATATTGCTAGTCTTAGGGCCGCTTCGATCAACAGAAATGGGAAGGGAGATCATTCTGCTCCTGGAAGCCTCTGTTGGAAGCCTCTCTTCATTCTGCTGATGGAAGCCCCTGCTGGATCAAAGGACCTTCCATCGGTGGAGGGCTGCCTCTGGATACAATCCACAAGAACTTCCTTGCTGGATAGGATAGGCCACCTACAGCAGGGGTTGAAAAACCTTTCTGGCCTGAAGGCCAGAATGCCACTGGTAAACCTTCTAAGGACCTCATGCCAGCAGTAGGCATGGCCAGAGCACAAGCGGGTACGACCAGAGCCCAAAGTGGGCATGGTTACCCCAATCTCTCAAACACCATTCACACAGATACTCACATACCATTCACACCTCTCACTCACTCACTCACTCACTCACACATACACCATACACACACACTTCCCAACCCAATGCAGATCAGCTGGTTCATGCAGCACCTGATCTGAGACCACACCTTTTCCATGCTTGGTCAGCACTGAGAGCTTCTTTCAGTGTTGGACAGGGAAAGGTCTTATCTCTGATCAGCAGCTAATCAGAGATAAGACCTTTTGCCTGGGGATAGGGAGTGGGACCTGGAAGAATTGGGCAGGGCCTAGGGAAGAAACTCACAAGCTGGATAGGGAACTGCTGCAGGCCATATCTAACCCACAGGATGGAGGATTCCCATGCCTGATTCTGAGTGACAGTTGGAAAAGAAGAACAGATTGGCCAGGAGGAATAGGAGTGGAATATCCTGCTTGGAGGGAAGGGCTGCCTGGAAACCTGAACAGTTCTTTTAGGAGGGAGTATATGCTGTAACATTTTGTTGCAGGTCCCACTTGTATAAAGACTATTAGTGTTCCATCTCATATTTCTGGACAGGCAGAGCTGTACTACTGTACACATGTGGGATTCCCAGCCTTTTTGAGCACTTGAGAATTTTGAGAAAATGTTATGGGTACCATCATAAAATGGCTGCCATGGATACAGGCCCATTCCCAAAATGGCTGCCCTGGTGGATGTGGCCAGTCATAAATGTACATTTCTCAGAAGGCAACTCGGGAGCCTAAAAAACAAGTAACTTGCCCCACAAAAAGTGAATTCAAGGCAGAGGTAGGGTCTGAGCTCCTAGACACCAAACCATTCCTTTGAACCCACATTTTTCCTGGTCCTCCAACACCCATTACACAGAAGGCAAGCTAATGAGTTAAAAGACAACTAAGTTGCCCAAGAATCGGAATACAAGGAAAAAATGGGGTCTGAGCCCGCCAACACAAACCCACTCCTTCAAATGTGCAGTCTTCACAAAAGGCAAGCCAATTAATTTCCCCAAATCACCGCTAAATAAATTCCACTAATTTCTTTCCTCAAATCAATTTCCTCAAACACATGCACACACACACAGAGGGTTGGATCCAGATTTAGAGCATCTCTACACCAGCCTAAAATCCTGCATTTGAAGCGGGGCTTTCTGCTTCCATTTTAAATGCAGGATCACGACGACTCCCTCTCAGCTGCTTCCCTTCCCCCTTCCTTCTCCCCATATCTGAGTCTTCCATATCTTTCATTGATCTCACTCCTCTTCTTGCCGCTTTTCCTCTTTTCACGGAGGGAACGCAAGCGGAACACAACGGGGTAATTTGATAGCTCATTACCTGCGATCTATTTAAAAATGGAACAAAGGGCATTTAGTGCAGGAGGTTAACAGCAAGCATCATGTAAAGAGCCTGCGTACTTCCGTGAAGGAGCCATGTCAATCGCAGGATAAAAGCCCTGTGTGAAGAAAGCCTTAAGCTGGATCAATTGCACTCATGGAACTGGACTTCTCTGCCCCCTCCATCTAACAGCAGCCCTGCTAGTGCTCTGAAAATGCTACACAGAGAGCCAGGAGACCCTGTTGAATGGGCTGAGCTGTGTGTGTGGATCCCCCAAAATTGGACAGAGGGAACTTCCTGTTGCAGAAGTCAGATCCTGGATCCAACACAAAGAAAGAAACCCACCCCATACCTCACACACTGAAAAACGATGCACTCCACACTGCAAACACCCTCTCAGGTGGGCCCAGGTGAATCCTAGGAAAAGGAATATGGGGGGAAGTAAGAGCCTTGGCTGGCACTATGTTCCCAGCCCGCTCAGCCACCTTAAAAAAGTTTAAACCAAAACCCCAATGGGACGTAGTAGGGCTCCATAGGCACCATACTGGGGAAGCCAGCTATATATGATCAAAGGGAAACAGAATAACTTGAGTTGTACATGCCAGTAGGTGAATCTCTAATGTTTTCTGTTTCACACACTCCTACCTTTCTGATCTGACTACCAGATGCCTCTGCTTCCCCATTCTCTTTGGAAATCTGATATTAGGCAAAATAAATTACTGAAAAAAGGGGTCCCCCCCAGTCTGGGTAAATTGGTTAATCTTGCTGAGAAGAGAAAAAGGAGAGATTAAAAAACACATCAGGCGAAAGCATAGTGCTGTGATCAAAATTCAAGACACAAACGACAGAAGACGCAAACATATAGTACATCTAATTACCACTCTTTAATTAAACCCCAGGGGATGTTTCACTGAGCAAAATAAATGGATTCCCAGCATTTTCTCTTGCTTGGAAATTGAACTTTATGACGGCCCCGTTGAAAGCACTTGCCAAAGAGTGGCCTTGGCCTGGCTCTGAATGGTGCTGGGTGTTCTCCTGTAATTAAAGAATCAGCACAAGCAGAGATTGCAGGGTTCGAGTGATGCATTGTTTATACTTCCAAGAGCAGAGATGGGAAACCTCTGAAATATTGTTACCCATTAACTTCTAAGATGCACATGAGCTGAACGTTCAGAAAGATCTGCACAAGAGGGAGAAGAAAAGGAGACCATCTGATTGATCCACCCCCTCCCATGCATGCTGTGCACTGATCTGTATACATGCGAAGCTACTCAATCCTTCCTCCTACCTTCACTGGTGTGGAAGGAGATCTCTGACAGGAATCTCCATCAACAGGACACATGTTGTGCCTTGAATGTAATAGCTAGCAGGCCATTGATGGCAAGACCCTTTCACATACCCTATAAAGTTTCTCAGATGCTTCTCATCTCCAGGGCCCTGCAGAGTCATCTTCTGAAGAACGTGAGTTTTTTTTGTGGCACTTGCCTTCCCATCCTCAGCTGGCCAGTCTAGGCATTGCTGGTCACAGTTGGGCTGAGTAGAAATGTTTTGCCTCTCAAACCAGTTGTCCTGGCTTCCAGTGGTGTAGTAGTCAGCATTGAAGCACAGATGCTCAGCATGACAGCCACACCCCCAAGGAGAGTCCAAAAATGCAAGCAGCTGTATTGGCCCATATCAACATTCATATCAATCAAAATTTTCCTGTCTGCTATGAGCAGGTGTTCTGTAAAGCGGATAGATCTTAACTGCCTCTTCAAGACGAAGCCACCCCCAAATCATTGCTTTACAACAGGGACAGCTCACGGCAATATACTGTTGCTGGGAAAATCCATCCCCCCTCTCTGTTACTGTGAAGATTGCAGCTAAGCTCAGAGGGAACAGGGAAGTCTAGCAGATGACTAGGGATGTCATGGATGCCCAACTGGGTCCGGGAGTCCATCGCCCCCCCCCGCCCACAAACCCCAGACCGTGCCTGCTGAGACTCTGCCCTCACTCGTGCCCGCTTGTGCCCTCCTGGACTCACCACAATCTGTCTGGCAAGTGTCCGCCATTTTGCTGCCCCCCTTTTTTTTTTTACAGAGAAAGGGGAGCTTTTAAAAATGTGCATACTTAAATATGTGCAGTTTGGGGCTGGAAAAGCTTAAAATGCACAATATTAGAGGCATAATGCCTCTAATATTCCTAGCCCCAAACTGTGCATATTTAAATATGCACATTATTTAAAGCTCCCTTTTTTCATGAAAAAAAAGGCAGCAGAATGGCAGGTGCTCGGCAAACGGGCCTGGGGTGAGTTGCTGAGCTTGTGGGGACTCAAATGTGGGTCTGGGGGGATAGGGGAGTGTGGGTGGCGCTTCAGCAGGTGCCCAAAGAATGTGAGCTGGGGTCTGTTCGCACATCCCTACAGATGGCATCACCATCCCAGCCTCCACTACACCACTGCTGGCTTGCAAGATTTTTTGCCTCTTCTGCACTCCAGAGCTGGGGAGGTAACTCACAGTTAGTGCCGGGGAGGGATAGAGACAGTAAAGAGGTGTAAGGCTGATCACAATGGAATTAGGCATGGTGGAGAATTCCGCCACGGATCTCGGTGAGGCCGAATGCCACCGCATTTGGCCCCCCGAAATCCGTGGTGGAACGAAGCCCCCCCCCCGCGAAATGGGCCCAAAACGGAGCCTACCTTTGTTGGCCGTTCCAGTGCTCCTTGAATGGCGGCCATGTCTGCAGCCGCCATTTGCGTCTTTCGAATGGCCGTGATAGGCCATGTAAATACTTACTTAGACTATCACGGCTAACGCAGGGACGCCATTTGAGTCCCTGCGGAGGCTGTGATAGGCTATGTAAATATTTACGTAGCCTCTCACAGCAAAAAAAGGGAACGCAAATGGCAGCCGCCGTAGCTGCCACCATTTGCGTTCCTTTTTTTTTTTTTTTGCCGTGATAGGCTACATAAATATTTACGTAGTCTATCATGGCTAAAGCGGGAACGCAAATGGCGTAGGGGACGCCATGTGTGTGGTGGTGGCGGTGGTGGTGGCATGTGGCGGTGGTGGTGGCATGTGGTGGCATGTGGCGGCGCCACCATGTGGCGGTGGTAGCGGTTCGGCGGCGGTTTGGTGGCAGCGGCTGCGGTGGCCGGTCTTCCGACCGGCTGCCACTGCCACCATTTCCAGTAAAAAAAAAAAGTAAAGTGATAGGCTACGTAAAGATTTACGTAGCCCATCACGGCTAGATTTTTTTTAAAAAATACCATGATAGGCTACGTAAATGTTTATGTAGCCTATCACAGCTGATTTAAAGGAAAAAAAATGAGTGTACACAAATATTTATGTAGCCTATCACGGGCCGGTGTAGGGACGCAAATGGCGTCCCCTACACATGATGCCATTTGCGTCCGCAGCAGCCCGGCAGTGGCTGGAGGCCCCGCTGCAGGTTGGCCTGGCTGGCGGCTCTGCGGAGGTTGGCCTGGCCGTGGAGTGGAGCCAGCCAGGCAGGATTCTGGAGGGGAGAAATGGATCACCTTCCCCCCCGTCGAAGATTCTAGGGGGAGGAACGGATCGCCTCCCCCCACCTGTGGAACCCGGAAGAGCCAGGTAAGCGGGGTTTCGTGCACCCCTAAATGGAATGGCTCTGTGGTAGGGATGTCAGAGAATTTCACCACGAATCTCGGGGAGGCCGAATGCCAGCGCATTTGGCCCCCCAAAATTGGTGGCGAAACGGTCTGCCACCCCCCTCCGCCCCCCCTGGGACAGCACTTACCTCCTGGCGGTGGCGGCGGTGGCAGCGGTTCGGCGGCGGTTTGGTGGCAGCGGCTGCGGTGGCCGGTCTTCCGACCGGCTGCCACCACCACCATTTCCAGTAAAAAAAAAAAAAAAAGTGATAGGCTACGTAAAGATTTACGTAGCCTATCATGGCTAGATTTTTTTAAAAAAATACCATGATAGGCTACGTAAATGTTTATGTAGCCTATCACAGCTGATTTAAAGGAAAAAAAATGTGTGTACACAAATGGCGGCGCCCATGGGCGCCGCCATTTGCATTCCTTATTTTGATACGTCTTAGTCTACGTAAACATTTACGTAGACTAAAAGGTGAAAATAAGGGGAATGCAAATGGTGTAGATGCTACGCTATTTGCGTTCCCCTTATTTTTGCCGTAGTCTACGTAAATGTTTACGTAGACTAAGATGTGTCAAAATAAGGAATGCAAATGGCGGAGCCCATGGGCGCCGCCATTTACGTACGCGTGTTTTTTTTCTTTTAAATCAGCCGTGACAGGCTACGTAAACATTTACGTAGCCTATCACGGCTGACTGCAGGGACGCAAACGGCTGGCCAGGATTCGGGGGGGGGGGAGGGACGGAGCGCCTCTGCCCCCGGCCAGAATTTCGGGGGGAGGGACGGAGTGCCTCCCCCCTGCCAGAATTTCAGGGGGGAGGGACAGAGCGCCTTCCCCCCACCAGAATTTTGGGGGGAGGGACACAGTGCCTCCCCCCCACCTCAAATCAAATTTCATTAAAGGTAAGTCACTTTCGTTCATCCTTACTCTGTGGGGAAAAGAGAGAAATTAGAACACAAGTGTAGGTGAGCACCCGAAGACACATTTAAGGTGAGTGGGGGTTTCTGAGACCCACCATTCAGGGCTGTGGGACCCAGGGGGTAAGGACCTCCTTTGGGACCAACCTGACTCATCTACTGACTCTTTCTGGGTCCCAGAGTTGTGGGACCCAGAAAGGAAAAAAGCAGGGAGACCTCCCTCAGCTGCTCAGGGATTTTATTATATTTGGTGGTATATAAGTATCACAAAATCCATTAATCTCCTGAACAAATGTGGCCGAAGTGAGGGTGGCAAGAAGACAACTACCACCCAGCCCAGGACCAGGTCAGGGCAAGGCTCACTCTGAAGAACAACCAGAGTCAGGCAACTTCTGGCTAGGTATTTTCCTGCACAGACATTGCCGCAGATCTTGTTTTTCTTGTAAGTATATCTAACAATGTTCTGGCCCTAGTTCACCCAATGCAACGAGTCTCTCCTCTTTATTCCATGGCTCTGGTTGCGGAAGGTATTACAATTTTTAATCACACAATCAGTATATATTACAGTAATACTGCAGCAGGTCAGAGGTGGGGCTAAGGTTGGTTTGGATTGCCAGTCTAAAAATCCCCTGAGCTCTGCAGCAAAGGTCCATCTGTTTAAACTGCCCCCTCAGATCTCCTCCTCCAAGACCAAATGAAGCACTCTGTTGCATTCAGAAGCCTCATGGGCTCGTATTCAGACTGGTTGTGCTTTTAACAGTGCAAGCTTATATTTGTCTATGCTAGAGATGTACAGATTTTGCTAGTCTGTTCTGCCCATGTTTTGTGGATTGTCTGATGTCGTTCATTTTGTCATCTGCTCATTGACGGAATCAGATTATTATATTTTTACCAGAATTTAGTTCTACTTGTGCTAATGGGCATTAGTGCAAATCCTCCCCCCAAAGTGACAAACTGGTCTGCAAGACTTTGAAGAAACTGGCCTGCTGTGGAAACTGCAGGTTGGATCCATTCAAATCCAAATTCATTTGAGTCCATTGCAGGTTCCTCCAGCATCTCTAGTTCACATGGCAGTGAGCCCCATTGAGTTAGATCTTCGTCATCAACAGGACAGTCAAACATCTCCTGGGATATGAAACAATACAGAAAAATATGAAATAGTAGACCCAGGGCTATAACTATCATATTATTCAAGATAATAGTGGTATTATACTTAATCATAAAAACAACAACAACACTGAAAATCAAGGTTGCTTAAATCAACAACAGAAATTACATGAAGGCAAGTGCTATGTGGGTTTTTGTATGACTATAATTGTGTGAATCTTTTGCAGTTGTTTTTTCAACAGGTTTTCATGTTCTCTTTGTCTTATTGTGCAGTTATTTGACCTCTGACATACAACAGCC
Organism: Heloderma suspectum; assembly: GCF_057233095.1. Classification (NCBI taxonomy): domain Eukaryota; kingdom Metazoa; phylum Chordata; class Lepidosauria; order Squamata; family Helodermatidae; genus Heloderma; species Heloderma suspectum. The sequence continues at coordinate 108,171,225 of NC_139464.1, forward strand.
AGATGACAACCTTCTACTCTTGAAAAGCAACATCAGTTACAGTATTGATTTCCTCCCACCCCCTAGCAATGTTGCATTGACAAAATGCAGCGTGCTCACTCGGGCTGTTCTGCTCTAATTGTTGCCTGGTACCGAAACATTTGGAGCAGAGTTCAAACAACTCAGCCAACCATTTCTGACTGGAATATCATTAGTGTCTCCTGTGAAGAAGTATTTATTCATATGTGAACCTACCAATCAAAAGAATAATGATGGCCCAATGTTTCATTGCCCATACAGGCAACAAAACATACAGGCTGGGAGAGTATTGTTTCTCTGCTCTCCTGGCTGCTGCTGGCTGCTGGGGTGTGTTGAGATGAGCAGATGGAAGGAGCTGGCAACCAATGCTGGGGAGGAAGAAAACAGAGGGTGCCTCTCAGCCAGTGATGTTCCTACTGCATAACCTGTGGTCCTCCATGATGATACAGAGTATATGCCAAAGGCCAAGAGCCCTTTGGCTCTTACCTATTGGCTTGCACCAAAGGCTCATACCTCTGCCAAGGCACCCGCCTTAATGCCCAGAGGGCAGGGAAGGGAGACAAACAGCTTCAATTTAGGGCCTTAAGTGAAATAGGCTCCATCTCAAAGAGTTTCTGCCAAGATATTTATCTGAAATTAAGGGAGACAAGTAACTTCAGTATGGTGCTTCTGATGGAAACAGGCCAGTCTCCTAGCAGGCTCCACCACTACCTGAAATATTATTGCTTTAAGTCACATGACAGCTACACCACCACTAATTACAAGGATCTCTACAAGAAATTCATAGAAAGTTGGTGCAAAACAACAGCTTAATAGTTTAAAACTACCGCAGCACATAGTTTATTGCTGAATAAACGATGTGGAATCTAGCACTTTGTTTAGTGCTCATACAGAAGTTGAGCTAATCTAAAAATCTGTCTCCAGGGAACACATTCTAATTCCACAGAAGATTATTGCAGTTCTCATTGACTTCAGTAGGACAGCTATTTTGCCCAAAGGATATATTACGATTTTTAAAAGGACACATTATTACAGTGCAAAGATATTATGTATTCAAGAAATGCCTATCACATTAGCAATTTAAAACTGCACCATAATGGTAGGAACAGCATCATGAATCCACATAGGGAAGAAAAGAATATTGAGTGCACATGCATGCGCACACACGCGCACACACACACACACACACACACACATCAAATTGGTTTGGAAAGGACAAGGAAAAGGACATTGGTTTTAGAAGGACAAGTTGTGAGGCTCCAGGACGCATGTCCAAAATGTGAGTTCCTCTTAGTTCACCGCCCCATGGTAGATTTGGGGTGGGGGCATTTCAGCATGGTGAATTTGATAGGGGGCAGCAAAAATAAGCATAATGTGTGTGAAGGGGGCCTTCTGTTGGTGGTAGGACTCAGGAATCCCTCTTTTATTTTAATTGTTTTTAAATAGCTGCAGCTGCCAACTGGCAGCTACCATACCACCCCCTCCCCATAATGCCCCAAACCGGAAGAGTGGATAGAATGGCCTTGAGAAAAAGGCACAACATAGCATTAGGCATTACAATTGAGATAGTGGAGACTGCAACCCCAGTGGAAAATGTAGACAGTCTCAGAATCAATATTTTATTTCTTGAATGTATTAATTTCTTGTATTTTTATCCTGCCCCTCAGCCAAAAAAGGCTCCCGGAGTGGCTTACAATCGATGAACAAAGAAGACAATCCTTGCCCACAGAATTACAATCTAAAAAAGACACGACACGCAAGGAAAAGGCAGTGGGGAGGGAAGAGGGAGAACAAAAAATTAGGTAGACTCAGCAGGGTTGGTGGGATGGCCCTGTTCCCCCCTCTCATCTCCCAAAGGATTCTATTGAAGAAAGCAAGAGGCCACATCAGAGATTACTCTGTGGCAGTGATGTTACTGAAGAAAGCTTACTCCTCTGCCACGATTGCATCAGCTCAATGTTGGCCATCAGAGCTCTTCTGAGTGGCCAGAGGCCTATTTCAAATTGGCCCAGAGGACCAAGCCTGCTGTGACCAGTTCCCCTCACATTTTGCAGATACGATTGCTCATTTTTACCCATTTGTTTCCAGGATCAATACAAAGTGCTAGTGCTCACTTTTAAAGCCCTGAACAGTTTGGGAATTGGTTGCCTGAAGTTGTCAACCTACACCCATATGAATTTGCCCGGGACCTAAGATTGGCCTCAGAGGCCCTGCTCTCTGGCTACCGGGGACAGAGTCTTTTTAGTGGTGGCCCTACATGGCTGAATATATTTTATTTGTATTTATTTAACATGTGCATATCTTGCCTTTCTTCCATGATAGAATGTTGGGTAGCATACATGGAGTTCACAGCCAGTCTTCCATCCAGGAATTTACCATGAAGATATGCATACACCGAGGTCATGGAACAAGAGGGATGGCCAGAATTCTTCCTTCTTTCCATAGAGACCAGTTAGCATACATAAATTCATTCACTCTGAATATGTATTTCTGATCATTTTTTATTTCTTTCATCCTTCTACTATATACATTTTATATATTATAAAAGTATAAGAGATTAATGAAAAATCTTAAAAAAACAACAAATCTAGAAACCTGTGATCATACATGAGAAAATGGAATCCGGCTATCATCACACAAAATCTATATGTCCCCCCCCCCTTCACTGAGCATCCCAGCAGAGCCAATAGAGTCCTGGTGGAAACATGCCAAAACTAGGGATGTACGAAAGTCACTTACCTTTTCACAGGGGTGATTTGCAGTGGGGGGGAGGCGCTTTGCTTCTTCCCGCGAAATTCAGGCCGGGGGAGGAGGTGCCCCACCTCACCCAGCCGAAATTCAGGCTGGGGAGAAGCGCCCCGTCTCCCCGGCCGCGAAACAAAAATTAAAAAACAAACAAACAAACAAACAAAAACCCCGTGATAGGCTACGTAACGATTAACGTAGCCTATCACGGCTAGATTTCAAAAGTCAGCTGTGATAGGCTACGTTAATCGTCACGTAGCCTATCACGGGTGACTTTGGGGGAAAAAAAAAGTGCGTACGCAAATAGCGGCGGCCCATGGGCGCCGCCATTTGTGTTCCTTATTTTGGCACGTCTAGTCTACGTAAAGATTTACGTAGACTATGGCGAAAATAAGGGCAACGCAAATAGCGTTCCCTTATTGTCGCCGTAGTCTACGTAAATCTTTACGTAGACTAGACGTGCCAAAATAAGGAACGCAAATGGCGGCGCCCATGGGCCGCCACCATTTGTGTACGTGCTTTTTTTTTCCCCCAAAGTCACCCGTGATAGGCTACGTGACGATTTACGTAGCCTATCACGGCTGACTTTGGAAGTCTAGCCGTGATAGGCTACGTAAATCGTCATGTAGCCTATCACGGGTGTGGTTTTTTTGTTTTTACTTACTTTTTTATTTTGTAATGGCGGCGGCGGCGGCAGCCGGTCGGGAGTCCGGCCGCCGCCCCTGCCAAACCGCCGCCGAACCACCGCCGAGACCCGCCGCCAAGAGGGACATTCGCTGAAGGTAAGTCCCATCCCAGGGGGGGGCGGGGGGCCGGCGGAGAATTTCCCCAACACTTTCGGGGGGCCGAATGCCTCGGCACTCGGTCTCCCGAAGATTCGGGGAGAAATTCTCTGCCATCCCTAGCCAAAACAAATGAGAATGAGGAGCTTCCCATCAGCTTTTGTCAGCAGGATGACCGGGAGAAAGCATAGGGTTGGAGAAATATCTCATTCCTCCTCCACTCCTGTCAAACAGTAGTAGACAGTCAAAGCTCATGCAAAGTCAAGAACTGTAACCCAACACCTCTTCCTACCATCAGAAGCTTGATAAACATTTTGATGAAAGGGTAGAATGGAGCCACTTCACCACACCACAGAAGCTGGAATGGATTCTGCAGTCCATCACAGACATGAGCAAACTGGTATGGTTTCTTGGTGGCTGAACCTTCTGTTGAAGTGGGTGTAGCAGCCAGAAAAGCTCATCCACACACACACGCCCATTGAAAGAATAGTGTGGGGGATCACAGGGCTCTGCTGCCTAGCCTTGCCCCCACGCCCTGAAGCTATGCCCCCCATCACTTGTGGTGCAAATGCTTGCCCACTGCCCATACGTTTGGACGGCATGGGAGAGGGCTCTCCACATATCCTGACGTACATATGGAAAACTTCTTTATGCAAGAAGGAAACCAGTTTGGAGTAGAGTCTCTCTCTTCATGCTTCTACATGCATGCATCAGTATGCACAGAGAGCCCTTTCCCACACTGTCTGAATGTGCAGACAGAAGGGAAGCATCCCCACCTTGTGCAGTGACGATGGGATGTGTGGCTGCAGTGCATGGCATGTGTGGCAGGGTGAGCCCCATGACTCTCTAACACATGGGGGGATGTTGTGTGAACCGCCCTTTTCTTAGATTTCAAGGTGCTTCGGGACTCTCTGGGTTTTTATTTTTATATTGTGGATCTTCAGTGTATATGAAAATCATCGTCTTCTTCATCATCAGTTTATTTCCATGCTGCTTTTTCGTGGTAAAACCGTGCCCAAAGCAGCTTACAGCAACATGGGGAAAAATTTACATAATAACATAATAAAATACAGTAACATTTCCAGACAATTCATTAACATAATTGGTTAACCAGTCATAACAAAATGTAAATAGTCATACAAACAGGCAGGAAAAATAATACATCTCATCTCAAGCTAAATGTTACCCCAGCCACAAAACCACCTGGCCTGGTCTCTAGGCACCACCTCCCAGGACAGGTGGAAGCAAAAGGCCAAGCTACATGTTATGCTAATCGTGTAGCATGTACCTAGATGCGAATGTTTTCCTTACTCTCATGCAAGCATGTGCAGCCCTGTTTTGGATCAGAACTTGGTGCTCTAAACCTTCCCCCACACCTGTTATTTTCATGAAATCCCACACACCAACTGAGACTTTTTTCTTTTTTCACCCCCCCCATGGGGGATGAGGTGGAATTATGGAGGGAAATGGGGGGGGGTTAACCCTCCCCTCCTGGAGCACCATGGTCCTGATCCAAATCAGGGCTGCACATGCTTACATGAGAGTAAGGAAAGCAATCCTTCATAGCTGCACTGAGCAATGGGCATAACTTGTCGTTTCGGCCTTCATCCAGGCAGAGGAACAGGGCCTAGGTCTTGCAGGACCCACAGCATGAATTCTGGATAATTAGTCTCTAGCACTGCAGTCATAGAATCATAGAAGAGTAGGGTTGGAAGGGGCCTACAAGGCCATCGATTCCAACCCCCTGCTCAATGCAGGAATCCAAGTCAGAGCATCCCTGACAAATGGCTGTCCAGCCTCGTCTTGAAGGCCTCCAATGTGGGAGAGCCCACCACCTCCCCAGGTAATTGGTTCCATTGTTGTATTGCTCTTACAGTCAGGAAGTTTTTCCTGATGTTCAGCCGGAATCTGGCTTCCTATAACTTGAGCCCATTATTCTGTGTCCTGCACTCTGGGATGATCAAGAAGAGATCCTGGCCTTCCTCTCTGTGACGACCTTTCAAGTACTTGAAGAGCGCTATCATATCTCCCCTCAGTCTTCTCTTCTCAAGGCTAAACATGCCCAGTTCTTTCAGTCTCTCTTCATAGGGCTTTGTTTCCAGTCCCCTGATCATCTTTGTTGCCCTCCTCTGAACCCTCTCCAGTTTGTCTGCATCCTTCTTAAAGTATAGTGCCCAGAACTGGACACAGTACTCCAGATGAGGCCTAACCAGTGCTGAGTAGAGGGGAACTAGTACTTCCTGGGATTTGGAAGCGATGCTTCTATGAATGCAGCCCAAAAGAGCATTGGCCTTTTTTGCAGCCACATCACATTGTTGGCTCATATTCAGCTTGTGATCGACAACAATTCCAAGATCCTTCTCGGTTGTAGTGTGGTTGAGCCACGTATCCCCCATGTTGTAACTGTGCATTTGGTTTCTTTTTCCTAGGTACAGAACTTGGCATTTATCCCTATTAAATGTCATTCTGTTGTTTTCTGCCCAGCACTCCAGCCTATCAAGATCACTTTGAATTTTGTTTGTCTCTTCCAGGGTATTAGCTGTCCCGCCCAATTTTGTGTCATCTGCAAATTTGATCAGCATTCCCTGCACCTCCACCTCCAAGTCATTAATAAAAATGTTGAAGAGCACTGGGCCCAGGACTGAGCCCTGCAGTACCCCACTCGTTACCTCTCCCCAGTTTGAGAAGGTCCCATTGATAAGCACTCTTTGAGTCCGATTCTGTAGCCAACTGTGGATCCACCGGATCGTTGTTTCATCTAGCCCAATCCTATAATCTCTACTCAGAAGAAAGTCATGTTCGGTGGGACTGACTTCCAAGTCCATGGGTAATGCATTGCAGCCTTAGGGTTGGATCCAGGATCTGCCTTCTGTGAGAGGAAGAGCTCCATTCATGGAAAGTCCCTCCACCAGATTTTGGGGGATCCCCCTCTCCCACACCATAGCAAACCTGCATTCAGCAGAATTCCCTGACCCTCTGTGCAGCATTATCAGAGGGCTAGAGAGGCTGCCATTGGAAGGAGGGGGCAGAGAAGTCCACTTTTATCTGCTTGTGAACCTCCCAGAGAGCTTTGGCTATTGGGCAGTATAGAAATGTAAATAAAATTGAATAAATAAATTTACCAACACAGGTGATCCAGCATAAATCTGGATATAAGTTTAGGCTGCAATCCAAACACACATATATATAGAAGATTACAAAGTATGGGGATGCCATGGTTAGTATGGATGCGAATCAGTACATTTATAAGAATTAGAAAGATAATTAAGGCAAAGTACAAGAGATCTAACAGAATGGGAAAAACTTGTAGATAATTATCAATTAGGAGATAAGGGTATAATAACTCAAATATATACAATTCTGATAAAGCAGGAGATAAGGGCGAATGTAACAATAAAGCAGATATGGGAAAGAGATACTGAAGAGAAAATAGAGGAAGAAGATTGGAAACAACTTTTAGATAGATTTTCCTTTCAAGCAATATCCACCAAAATAAAAGAAGGTGGACTAAAGTTGATTCAGATGTGGTATCTGACACCAGTGTAGTTAGCAAAAATGAATAAGAATCTATCACCTTTGTGTTGGACAGGATGTGGAAGTAATGGTACTCAAATACATATGTGGTGGGAATGTAGGAGGGTTAGAAAATTCAGGGACAAGATATTTCAAGAAACAGAAAGAATTACTGATCAAGTGATTTGTAAAACACCAGAATTAGCTTGATTGAATATTTTGTAAAAGACAATAGAGAGATTAGAGAAAAAACGTTAATTGGCTTCCTGTTGACAGCTGCGGGGCAATTAATTGCAACTAATTGGAAGACAGCCGGGATGCTTTGTGGAAAAAGAAAATCTGGGACATAGCACTAAATGAAAAGTTGACACAGAAGTTAAAATTGCACAGAGGAATAAAGAAAAGAGACACCTTCAAGAAGGACTGGCAAAAATATACAGACCTTATGAAAAAAGATTTGAATAGAATAACCTTGGTAGAAGTGTACAGAAATTTGAGGGACTCATGAAAAGGAATGAAACAGGATGAATTAATATAGTACCTTGGAACAGAAATAGAAAATAAAGGGGCGAGGGAGAAGAAGAATCCTGAAACTGTCCAAACTGGGAGAGGGATTGGGGATGGAATCTGAATCAATATTAATGTGGTTTTGTAATTTCTTTTGAAAAATAAAATAAAACATATGTAGAAGATATATTGAAATCAGAGGGATCAAATTCTGGGTAAACATGCTTAAGATGGCTGGATGGGGGCTCTTTGTTATAATCTGTAGAGTAAATTTATTCTGACACTGAAAGAGGCAGTTTGGATTAATGAATAATTATGCTAAAACTGAGCAAACAGCACCGTTTGTCATAAAATGAATACGATTCCCACATCAGTACAGTGGCTACACCACATATCCCCAATGGCCCAGGCAAATGTTCCAAAAAAGCAATCTGGAGAGCTAGAAATGTACAAAGAGCATGTACAAATATCTTCTGAAAATATCACTATGAACTTGAATGTAACTCAGCTATGAGATACTACTTAATTACAATAATGTACATTTGTTATCTAATAGCAAAGCTAATTGTCCTTTCTGTGAACGCCATTTAGAAACTAACCTGCATTTCTTTATAAAAGCAGTAAATTAGAGGGGTTTGGGCATAGAGGTTTATACTTTTGTGTGGAGAGGTTCTTTTGTTGCTGTTTTAATGACATTGTGCATTAGCATGCTTATACAATAGCTAATAATTACTTTGCACAGACTGTGTTGCCAGAATTGTATTTTATTTTTTTTTTACAAATGCCTGCATGCTTGCAAGAAGAAGGCTATGCCAACACAATCTAACCTCATATCTTATATTCTTTCGGAGAAATGCATACTGCAAACAGACACATTTTGATTTTAACCATATGCTGGTCCTATGATAAAGCCAATTGATGGGTTGGGGGAGGCACAAAGGAAAGGCACATATACTGCAGGGTCTACTGTGATAGGGGTACAGGGTGTGTCTCTCTATTCACAGAGACATATTGGCCTCCCTCCTCAAAGTTTCACAGTCAGCAGAGGCCAGGCTGCTCAGTTTGAGGCTTGGGGGCAAATCCCCCCTGCCACAATGACTGTAGCCCAAATTGGAGCTCCTTTACTTTGCTTCGACAGAACTTCACAAGGACCACTGAGATGAAGCATATTCCCCCATCATTGCAGTTCTTAATCACACTAGAGAAGGCCTACATATATAATTATGCCTGATTTTGTATCCAGACTGAAAGCCACACCCTGAATAATTAGGGCGTTGGATGCTGGGCAGACCTTAGTTACATCAACTGACGATACTGTTATTTATTCCTGTTGTTTGTCCATTTACCACCACAAACTGCAGTGCAGTGATACTCGGAGTGGGGAGGTGGGCTGCTCACCTCCAGTTGAGTTGATACATGCATCAAGATTTGTGTGTCATTCTAGACTAGGGTGGCCACATGACCTACTTTACATAGAAACATCCTCTCTCTAAAGGTATCCTCTGTTTCAGGGGTGGACAACTTGTAGCCCTCCAGATGTTTTGTCCTACAACACCCATAATCCCTCACCTTAGGCTGGCTAGGGCTGATGGGATTTGTGGGCCAAAACAACTGGAGGGCCACAAGTTGTCCACCCCTGTTCTGTTTGAAGGGCTGTCCAGTCGAAATCCAGCTTAAAGCCAAAGAACTATACAAAGAGTTTCTCTCCAAAGGACTGGAGAGCAGAGCTCATGAAGTTTCCCATCAACAGTGATCACCTGGACAGCAGTCTGAGCAAGGCACACAGGTCACCTGGTCACAGTCTTCCCTACTATGGTGAGATGTACTGTACTTCTGTTTAAATTGTAGGAATTATTTCTAAATGTGCATCTATATTCTACACATATCAATCCGCATATGCACATTTTATGCAAATCAGTGTATTCTTTTTGGTGACCCATTTCCTCTCTTTTTTCTGGTGCTGCCACCCAATCTGGTCTGAACATTTTCTTTAAAGAAGTATCTAAGTATAGTGCTGCTCATTCTGTGTTGTCCATAGAAGTGAAGGTACTTCAATTAAATTATTTGCATGGTTCAGTCAAAACAAAGTCCCAGATAGCTGTATAGAGAGCAGCCAGGCTTAGCATGCTGCAGGATTGTTTGCATGATTTGGACTATGGAGGGGTATTTATTATTTAATGTGTCTGGCTGAACAGGAGACCTCAGGGGTAGACTTGCAGTGCCATTTAATGTTAACCCAATCCATTAAAAATGAAGAAACACTGCCTAAAATAGAAAGTCACCCTCAGTCAAAACACAGCCATATCTAAGGGGGGGAAAGCCATTATAAATAAAAGCACAATGAAATACATTGAAAAGAGAAGTTTCCCCCATGCTCAAAAATCAGAGAAGTGGGTTTTCTCATTAGCAAGGGGGAAAGTCCAACATGCGTCAGTATTGAAAATGCAGAACTACAGTGTTTTGCTGTGAATGATTGCAAACCTCGTTTTATTCTCTGGGGAGCTGGTGGAATACCAGCTTTGAAAATTGATCTGAAAAGTCAATCCCTAACTTAAAACTATTGAAAAATGAAGGTGTTGCAGCAAGAATCAGGTTATGGATTGCTTATCTACCTGTGCTCCAGTGTGTATGTTCCTGGGCGAGCCAGGGTGGTATAGTGGTTAGCAATGGGGAAGCTAAGACTGGGGAAACCCTGTTTCAATCCCCACCCATCCATGGAGCTCACTGGGTGATCTTGGGTCAGTTATTGCCTATCAGCCTAACCTACCTCACAGGGTTATTGTGGGGATAATTGGGTGCATGGCAAAGAATGTATGTCACCTTGAGTTTCTTGGAGGAAAGATGGGATATAAATGCAAGACATGAATGCAACTAAATAAGAACTGTGCTAGGATGTGGCATATCATTTTTAATTCAGATTTGATCGTTAGCCCCCTTGAGCACCATCCTTTGACAAAAAGGCAGGACAGAAATTAGACAAACAAACAGCAAAACTGAGCAGGTGCAGGTGTGAGATGGTGGGTTGTGCCAGCTTCACGGGAAAATAGGTCACATGCCGTGCAGGTCTTATGTTTTAGGGATAGTTACATTGCCTTGAGCATAACACTGTTCTTGGACATGTTGAAGATCACATTGCCGGAAAGCAGCATATTTTAAGAGCATTGGTGGTGGTAACTTTTACCACATCACAAGTGGAAGCATACTTACATCTGAGGAATAACCATCAATCATATGTCATGATAAGAAGAGGTGGCCCATTTGCCTTCAGTGTGGTAGTGATGTCAAAGGAATATAGGCAACTGCCTTATACTGAGTCAGTCCATGGTCTATCTAGCTCCGTCGTGCTGACTGACACTGACTGGGAACAGCTTTTCAGGTTTCAGGCAGGGGTCTTTCCAGCCTTACCTGGAGATACTGGGGATTGAATCTTGGACCTTCTGCATGCAAGATGTGTGCTCTACCACTGAGCTACGGAGGCATCATCACCCACGCTGCATACCTGAGCCAAAGGCCTGAGGGTTTCCTTTACCAAGTCAGTAACCTTCAGCCAAGTGGTGCTCAAAGGGAAAGATTATTTAAGTATTCCTGTCGCTACAAATTCCAGACGGGTTGCGGCAGAAACAACAAAGAGTCTTGTCACTATTATTTATTATGGTATAAAATATTGTAGGTCAGAGCTGACCCAGGAAAGTGGATGCCTGTCTTTAAGGTGCTGCATCTCTACAGAGTCTGCATGAATTTGCCCAAGACTCTCTGAACTTCAAGCACAGCTCAATTTCTAAGAGAAGGGCCACATCCTCTGAATTGGAAGACCTTCCCCCTAGTCCCAGCTGTGTGGGGTAGGATCTCCTTAGTGAGGACTTATATTCTATACACTCAGATGCTCATCTCTGTCATTATTTACTTCACATGTTCATCAACTGATTCCAATTCATCATTCAGGTAAAGAGAAAACATGGACTTTTATTATTTCATCCATCCTTGTCTCATCTTCAAGTAACCTGCATTTACAGATCTGACTTAATGATTACTTCAGAGACATTACAGTCTACAATAGGGATCCAGGGAAAGGACTCTTACAGTAATATAATTAAGAGCCAGTGTGATGTAGTGGTTAGAGCACTGGACTAGGACTGAGGAGGCTCAGGCTCACATCCCTGCTCAGCTATTAAGCCAGGGGTGGGCAACTTTTTTTTTCTGTTGAGGGCTGCATTTTCTTGTGGTAATCTATCAGGGGCAGCATATTAGCCCTCTGGAGCCAGCAGTGAGCAGAGGCAGAACCAAAAGCTCGGCAGAAGCACGGAGATTTTATTATATTCAGCGGTATATAAATGCCACAAATAAATAAATAAAAATAAAAATGGGTCAGTCACCCCTTTTCTTTTTCTGCCACCCCCCTTTCCCCCTCTCTCCCTCATCCATCCACAGGGGTCTACCAGGGAAGGGTCAGGGCACTCTTGCCAGAGGTCTGAAACAATTGCAGGCACAGGGGCTTTAGACTACGGGCCACATAAAATTCAGGCAAGGGTGACATATACAGCCCCTAGTGCCACAAGTTTCCCACCCTTCATTAACTTCCCTGGATGATCCTTGGCCAGTCACATCTCTCAGAGTAACTTGCTTCAGGGGGTTGCTGTGAGGATCAAATGGGGAAAGGGAGAACCATGCATGATGCCCCTGAGCACCTTGGAAGAGAGATGTCGAATCTCAGGCCTGTAAGCCAAATCTGGGTCCCAGTTCAGCCCTTCAGTGTCCCCAGATGGGTCCACCCCCTTCTCTAGGCCCCACCCTATTTCCCCAACCACCTATCATTTGGTGGTTTCTTGGCTTTTGCACTGGTTCTACACCATTCTAAAAGGTTGAAATGCTTCTCCTAAGGCTTGGTTACTGTCAGGAAGAGCTTGAAGCTAAAATATAGGGATAGTTCTGGTGTTTTTGCCCCCCCCCCACTTTGCCTTCAGCCCTGCCCACCACTGGAACATGCCCCCCGACAGCTTCTGCGACATTGAATCCAGCCCTTGGGTTGAAAGAGGTTCCACAGTCCTGCCTTGGAAGAAGGATGAGCTATAAATGTTGGAGTAACAGTTCGCATTCCCATGTTTTTCATCTGGCAGAGCTGCTGTATTTTTAACAGTGCCATGACAGGCAAAGATCCAAAAATGGGAACCTTTTCAGCACGGAGAGGTTTCCTCTGTTTACTTTGTTATTTTCTACATTTTGTTAAAGGTACAGGAATCCTGCCAGGAAGGGAAAAAAACGAGTCAGAAGTAAGTGGAATATAAGGAATCAATACCTTCAAATTGCTTCTGTGCAGAGATTCGGCCTATCCCATCTCTTGTGTTTTCCTTAACATTTCTTGATGCTTTTAAACACAGCAGCTGTTCACTCATCAGGAAAGGGAAACAGCGGCTGCTGTCCCAGTTGTGGGATCACTTCAGTGGTGATTGTGCAAGTGAGTGCAGAGGAGGGAGTGTTGCAAAAAAGGTGCACGAAAGGGCAACCGAACGATTAAAGGGCCGAGGCAAGTCCCCTATGAAGAATGGCTATAATGTTTGGGGCTGTTTGGCTTAGAAAAAAAGTAACTAAGCTAGAGGTGTATACAATTGTGCATGGTGTGGAGAAAGTGGATAGGGAAAAGCTTTTCTACTTCTCTCATAATGCTAGAACGCGGGATCATCAAATGAAGCAGAACGGTGGGAGATTCAGGACAAATAAAAGGAAGCACTTCTTCCCCAAACACATAGTTAAACAGTGGGAATTCACTGCCACAAAAGGTGGCGATGGCCACCAACTTGGAGGGCTTTAAAAATTGCTTAGACAAATTCATGGAGGATAGGGCTATCAATGGCTACTGGTCATGATGGCTATATATTACCTACAGTATCAGGGACAGTATGCCTGTCTGTGCCAGTTGTTGGGAAACACAGCCATGGGAAGATGCTGTTGCCCCTGTGTCCTGCTTATGGGCTTCCCATGGGCATCTGGTTGGCCATGGTGGGAACAGAATGCTGGAGTGGATGGGCCCTTGGTCTGATCCAATGTAGGTCTTCTTATGGAGGAACACAAGAGATTCGTAGAAGCGTAGAATAAGATTCAATGCATGTGAACATACAAAGCTAACTTATACAGAGCTGGATCACTGGTTCACCTTCACTCTGGCTGGCAGTGCCAATTCAAGGTCCCCCTCCCCCCCCCATCCATGCTGAGATCCTTTTAACTAGAGATGTAAGGAATGAATTGGACTATATGCACACAAGACATGTACTCTGTCCCCTGAGCTGCAACTCTTCTATTCAGCCAAGGAGCTCAAACCCACAGCCTCACAGGTGCATGCCAGTCAGGGTCCTAGTTAGCAGAGATGGGAAAATGTGTCACGAGCCATCAGAGTGGACATGGGTGAACCAGTGATCTGGAAGAGGAGGCAGATTCACATCAAGAGGCTGAGCGTTTCCACCTGTGTTGCCCCAGCCCACCTCCTTGGTGCCTGCTGCCCAAAGACAGTGCTGAAAGGGATGCTCAGTGGAGAGAAATATAGGGCTAAACTACATGCTGTGAGCATTTCTACATGAGCGATTTATTGCACACTCATGTTTGGCCACTCACAGAAGTTTGTGGGTCCTTTACATGATATTATCAACCTCCAGGATGTCTCCTGCACTCCCCCCCCCTTTATCCCGCTTTCAAAAAGATCAGCGATAAAGTAACAAGATGTTTTAATCCGTTCTATCGGCTGTGTGTGTAATGATGGCAAAGCACTATTATCACAGCACCATCTAGTGGCTGTAAAATCAAATGTATAGAAACATATAGAACTTGATGAAGAAGGACTTTTCTCCATTCAAACCACATGTCCGCCCATGTAAAGGAGCCAGTCATAATCCTGCAAAGAATCTGGAACCCTGGTAAGGATGTGGGATTTTGGCCTCGTGTAATGAACCGCTATATTACATAAGTAGCCTGTAGCCGATCCTAACTTTTTTAATTTTCATGTAAGCACATAGCCCCCCCCCCCATCTGGATTGGGACCAGCTTGCATCAGTGAGTGGGGGCTTACATTTCCCACCCAGCCACTCTCCCTCTTTATTCCCCCCACGGACAATTTGTGGCCCTCCGGATGTTTTTACCTACAGTTTCCATCAGCCTTAGCCAGCATAGCCAGTGGTGAGGCATGATGGGTGTTGTAGGCCAACACAACTAGGATTGCCTACCCCTGGTTTATTTGATATGTTGTGAACTGCTTTGGGCACACTCTTAGGGGGAAACACCATCGAAATAAGCTGAAGGAGAAGGAGGAGGAGGAGAACAAGAGTCAAGAGACAACAACAATGTCTGGTTCCTATCATCTATAATCCATTCCTGAGTTTCCATGTGAAATCAGAACTTTGAAGATATTCCCTTTGTATTTTCTCTAGGGATGTACGAAACTCATTTACCTTTTCGCGGAATCTTTCCTGGTGGGGGGGGATGGGGGGAGGTGCTCCATCCCTCCCCCCGGAATCCTTGATGGGGGGGAGGTGATCTGGTCCTCCCCCCAGAATCCTAGACGGCTGGCTCCGCTCCATGGCCAGGCTGCAGAGCAGCCGGCCTGGGCCATCCACAGCCGGATTTAGCAGCCGCCATTTGCATCCAGCCAGGCAGCCATGATAGGCTACGTAAGAATTTACGTAGCCTATCATGGCTACCCCCCCAAAAAAAACCTCAGCGTACACAAATGGTGGCAGCTACGGTGGCCACCATTTGTGTTCCCTATTTTTCGCCAATTTATCTTACGTAAATATTTACATAAGATAAAACGGTGAAAAAAAGGGGAACACAAATAGCCTAGTGGGCGCTATTTGTGTTCCTTTATTTTTTTGCCATTCTAGCCTACGTAAATATTTACATAGGCTAGAACGGCGAAAAATAAAGGAACGCAAATAGCACCCACTATGCTATTTGCGTTCCCCTTTTTTTTCACTGTAAATGCCTACGTAAATATTTACATAGGCTAGAACAGTGAAAAATAGGGAACGCAAATGGCGGCCGCCGTAGCCGCCGCCATTTGGATACGCTGGGGTTTTTTTGGGGGGTTAGCTGTGATAGGCTACGTAAATTCTTACGTAGCCTATCACGGCTGCAAGGATGGCAATGGCAGCGGCAGCAGCCCGGCTGCGGCCGGCCAGGAGACCAGCTGCCAAAGCTACCGCCACCAGAACCGCTGCTGCCGCCGCTGCTGAATTCACCGCATCTGCCCCAGATAAGTGCCGTCCTGGGGGGATTCCACGGGGGGGGGCAGGAGGCTGTTTCGCCACGGATTCTGGGGGGCCGGATTCTTTAGAAATCTCACTGGAATCCGTGGCAGAATTCTCTGCCATCCCTAATTTTCTCTGTAAAGAATGTATTCTATTCAGTTAAGGGAGAATATATATATATATAATGTATATATATATATATATATATATATATATATGTGTGTGTGTGTGTGTGTGTGTGTGTGTATATATATATATAAAGCTATGTTGTTTCATCAAATATTAATCCTGACATAAGGAGAGCTCTCTGAAGTGATTTTTTTTGCAGCTTCATTCTGGATGTTATAAAAAGGACAAATTAATAACTTTAGGATTGATTTTAACCTTTACATTATTTTTAAAGATAATGAGAAGCTTTTTGGACCACAGAAGGAAAGAAGCCTCCTCCATTTCTTCTCCCCAAATTCCTTTTTCGGTTTATAGAAAATAATGATTAAATGTACGTTCCCAATGGTCTGGCCTACGTACAATAAAGATACTGAAGCAGAACTATTGATATTCTCTCATAAAAATGAAAAGACATTTAAAGAAAGGTTATGGAACTCTTGCAAAGCATACAGAGTGAGCCGGAATAATGATAATAATGATGTACGTAACCAACAAAGCCACCAGAATAATCCGATAGAGCAATGGCTTTTAAAGGTAATAGCATTTATGGATATAGCTCAATTGTCTGAAGTTGTATAAATGGCATTGCTCATAATAGTTGAGCTCAGCTTTTTGAGATGTTACACCATAACTAGCTTGTAGATTTAGGGAATGGTTTTATGTAAAATAAATTGCTTAGGTTCTCAATGACTTATTTTATAGAGTACAAAAAGTAGCAAGCGTGGCATTTAATTAAAGGGATATGTTGATGGGCTAGGTCTGTTTTCTGTTGCTGAGAAATTAGAAATGAAATCAAATCTTTATTAAATATTGAACCCCTCATAAATGGATAAATCCGAGAAGGCAGGGCCCACAGAACTCTAGGAAAACAGCTGTGTTAGATCTGGCCATCCATTAGCAATGAAGGGTCAGTGCAGATTTCAAAATTCTATGGTTCTAAGTTCTCTCAACAAGCTTGGAAACCTGGCAATGTGTACATGGCTCCATTCATGTGGAGATAACTTAGAATCATAGGACCATAGAGTTGGAGGAGGCCTTGTTGGCCATCTAGTCCAACTTCCTACTCGATGCAGGAAATCCAATCTAAGGCATCACGATGATTGGCCACCTTCTCTGGTAAAACACCTCCAGCAACACACAAAGCATGTCAGGCCATACTGTGATCATGAGTGAACCCCAATCCTTCTCTTCTGAACTGTTTTTAACTCTGTAGGAAGAATCAGCTTGGTAAGCTGTTAGAGCTTGGCATAGAGCCTTTCTCTGTTTCTCCAGGGCTATTTATGAAGAAATCTGTGAATTTTGATAAGTTTTTTTTTTTTTTAAAGGGAAACAAATGAAATTCTCACACATCTGCACTGGCCAAATTCAATTCCCAGCATAGAGAGGATCATGCTGTACCTGTTTACCATGTAGTTGTTTAAGTTGTTTAAGAGGAACGTAACAGAAAGGAGAGGTGGCATTCTTCATTCACTAACATGACTGAATCCACAGGGATTCCAGCCTAAACATTTTAGAGCTAAGCGCTCAAAGCTCTCTACCTGGATGGATGAATTGATCCGTTTCAGTCTCTCCCACATTCAATGTTTTTTTTTTTAAAAAGCTTAGCTTCTTTCTGTCCCATTTATGAAGAAATTTGTACATTTTTGTAATTAACTGAATGATATACTCACTTATAACTTGAGCACACTCCGGGAGAGAGCGGAGGACAGGAAGGCCTGGCATGCTATGGTCCATGGGGTCACGAAGAGTTGGACACGACTTAACAACTGAACAACAACAACAACATACTCACCTATCCGTATTTTTATTAAACTTGCAAACAAAAAACAAACAAAAGAAAGAAAGAAATACATATTTCAAATTCAATACATTACAAATATAAGGTGGCAATATAATCTAAATTAAGTAAGAATACAGAGCAAATATCTCAATTTCTTGCTAATATCTTATAGTCCTTTGCCAACAGTTCCATTTTACTTTATTACACTGAGGGTGGCAAAATTTCCTTTGGCAGCAGAACAAACGAACAACCACTCCCCACAAAAAACAAACCCAGAGACTAACATATAAAAGATTATGGGGTGTCCTGTGTTCTTGATCATTTTATTTTGTACTTAATGTTTTAGAGGGTTTTTCTGAGTTCTAAAGATTTTGTAGTAACTCCTATAAAGATGCAAGTTTTTATCTGCTTTTAACCACTAGAAAGGCATTGATGTTGTCATTATTATAATGGATGTCTCTTATTTCTATATATATTGTATGTCCCATTTCTCTTACTTTTGGATTGTGGTGGCTTTTGGCTATAAGCAATCAAGTTTGTAGCACATTATTGAGATGGCCACATAATGTTTCTATTATCTGTCAAGAACTTAATTTTCAGCATTTATTGTGTTTGAAGTGAATACCATTAACGGCAGAAGTATTTGAGCATGAATACCCTGCCACATTAATTCAATCACCAAATGCTTAAATTAGGTTTGTATCCATTGTTAAAGGCCAAGGAAACAGTAAATTAATTCCTGCCTGCAGACTACCTGATAGAAAATGAAGGATGGGTTAAAATATTTACAAGAATTAGACTCAATCAAGGCGAGATGGTTGTTATTAACTTCTGACATCATTTTGATTTTCATTGGAATTTGTGACACTGATGATGCTCCTCTGAGGCAACAAGAGGCACTTTTAAATTAATTGGGTAATACATGGATCACACTGTCTTTGATCAAGAGCAACCTTAGCAATGAACAGTGAAAGAAGAATCAGGCAAACATGCCAATCGCTTCTGATCACTGGAACCTTTGAGTTAATCCATACAATGCATTTTTTTTCCCCAAATATTCCCAAGCCAGTCTAATGACCCTGTGGTCTATCCTACCTCACAGGGTTGTTGTGAGAAACACATCTTTTAAAAATCCATTTAGACTGTCCATTAACTGGAGTTCTCTAGGCAGTATACAAGTAAAATGGGAGCAAAGAGAACTTGTGTATGCTGCTGAGAGCCCCTTGGAGGACAGGAGGGATACCAATGTAATAAATACAACAATAACAAATAAATAAAACTTTCTCAGCTGGGTGTGTCAATGCAGACAAATGTAATGATGTGGCAACAGTACCTGTGATTGCAATGTGCTTTCCTCCAGCTATCATAATTTTGGGAAATTGTGGCCAGCCATATGTGAGGTCATGTGATTCCCCTGTTACTTTTCTCTAAATGAATATGTATTCGGGGTGTCCATGGAATTACACAGTACAATATGTTTTTGTAAAGAAGTATGAAGGTCTTAGGTTACAATGCAGTGTCTGAAAGTAAGCCCCATTGAACACAGTGAGACTTATTTGTGAGAAAATGTGCATAGGATCATGCTATTAATAATTTTATACATAGAATCATAGAATAGTAGGGTTGGAAGGGGCCTACAAGGCCATCGAGTCCAACCCCAAGATACATAGATACATAGATTCTGTCTCTTGGTCACCCTGTATTTTCTGGTCTGTGCCTACACCACTGAATGTGTCATATTACCTCCTCTAATTGTTCCTTGCAGCCTCCATTTTCTTAATAACCAGGGAAGGGATAGAATAATTTTCTTCCCCACTTCCTTCCCAGCTTTTCAAGCAGGTGACAGCAGCTCTGAAGTAGGGATGTAATTCATTCAGTTTATTTTTGACCTGAATGTGCTCAGTTCGTACCTCCTGGAGCTGACCATGGACTTGAACACAACATACAATCGAAGGCTGTATATTTCCAAGATCACAATGTGATTCAGAGACCCCCCAAAATGTGTTTAACAATATACATACATTTGAAAAATGTGCAAGAAAACATGTCTACTTTTGAAAAATGGGCACAAATATGCTTTAATGAATGGGAGAAAAATGCATGCTTTCCAAAAATGTGCACAATTGATGCATACATATGGAAAAAGCACATGAAAATGTGCACACATTTTTGTGTGACCAAGAAAAAAAAATTTGTAATCTAATAGGGAGATGACTGAACAAGCTTCAAGGTGGAATTCAGAGAGTTGGTGGCAACATACAGTAGTGTGCTTCCAATGGTTATAAAAAATACACCTCTTTGTCCAGGCTTTCTCTGGCCATTAGCAGTGATTCTGTAGTCCTGTGTTTTACGATATATTTGATACTTTCTTTTAAAATATTTGTCTCTCCAGATATGGTTTAAATATGCTTTTCATGTTGTATAATGCTTTGACTTTTTTTTTTTAAAGTAAGCAATATTTAAATGTTTTAAATAAATAAAATAAATGTAAGTACCATTGATTTCAATATGTCTATCCTAAGTATTGTTGGAAGTGTGGGTGCAGCTCAGCTAGTTTCAAAATGCACAGGAAGGGAATACATAGAGAGAGGATCTCCAAGCTTCCTAGACTGTCCTCTGATCTGTGCTGACCTTCCTTCTAAAGTTAGACTGATATTTTTAGGGTGCAATCCTATGGGGATAGGCGGCCACCTCCAAACTCGGAGGCAACCGCCTATCCAATGCAGGGCAGGAGAAGCACATTGGGGATCGTCCCCTTTGCACTTCAGCTACCCTGCATTTGCGGCTAGACAGCTGATTTCGGCTGTCTAGCAGCAGGAAGGCAGAGTGGGGGAGGCAGCTGCCGGATGACACATAGGATTTGTCATACTGGCATTTCCGCCTTCCCTGCCCTGGAACACCTTGTTTTCACCGCTCTGTGCTCCTCTTCCAAGTGCAGACCACAGGGCCGTTCCAAGCTGCCTGACAGGCAGCACGGAAGGCAGGGAAGGTCATTTCCCAGAAACCGACATATCCTGTGGCCATCAAGCCGCTGACTAGCGGCCATAGGATTGCTCCCTCCAGGTTGCAGACCTCACTTCTTGCTTCCTTCTTCTTCATGCTTTTGCCTCTCAGAGAGGAGACATCTCCTTGGATCTCCCTCCATCTTCAGTTGCGGACCCTCCTATACAACATGTATTTCCTGCAATAAAATGCAAGCTTTCTTATTCCTTTGACCCAGAGTCTCCAGTGTAATTGATCCAGGGTAAAGCGTGCTCCTTCAGCTAGGATTCCATACAGCTCAGCCCTTGTCAGATTCTCGCTGTTGTGCCACCGAGTCTAACTAAGTCTGGGTCAAACCCAATGTGATGGACACATAACCTCCAATGCATTCATGGGGAAGCAATCAAACATGCTCCCCCTCCCCTCCACTGAAACAGTATAGCTGCGGACAATCTTTATCACTTCACTCTCCAGAGTGCATAAATGGTTCCCAAGAAGGCCTTTCACAGTGCTAAAAACTGAACACAATGAAAATGCTGATGCTTGAAAGTCAATATAGAAGTCAAAATGTCGAAATGGATTTTTTGCTGTGTGTAGATGGACATGGATGATTTGGTCCACTGTTTCTATTATTGCTCTCTCTCTCAACTTGCTGAAGAAGAGAAGAGATGCTTATCAATATTGGTCTATTTCAAAAACGCGAGGCTTTGCTCAGTGGAAAGGAGAGGATGACAAGGTGGCAATATTTGCGGTAGCTGCTGCAAAACCTCAGGGAAATCTTGTTAAAGCAGTTGTAGTGCCCTGTTGCACAGCCTCCTATATGTAATAGTCACATTTTATTAATGCATTTTGTTGTTTACGGTTATTGATTTGTGTGATTGATTGTTATTGCTTGTCGCTATGACAATAAGGTTTGTTTATTGATTATACTATCTCAGGCATTATGCAAATATGAGTGTTCAGATAAACAGGTCCTTAGTTTAGCTCAGCACATAAATCTTAAAGTTATTAGGCTTCTGAGATGCATAAAAGAAATAGAATTCAGCAAAGGTTTACATAGTAACATACGTTTTTTAAAAAATGTTCTTATTCATTCATGGATTTTAATTGTAAAGGATTTTATCAGGCTTTTTGTGTGTGATATAATTAATTGTACACCGCCCTGAAATCCTGACAGGATGAAGGATGCTATATATTGTAAATAAATGTAATCTGTCAGTTTCTAGAGCAGGGTAACATTTTCGAAAACTCCTGCCCTCTAGTTGGTTTGGACTACAGTTCTCATTAGCCCAAGCAGCACAGTCAATGGCTACAAATTATGGGAGTTGTAGTCCAAAACATTGGGGGGTTGGGGGACCATTGTGTACAGCTGTAGTAGCGTTTACAAAAGGGATAAAACCAGGACCTTAATCATGGCAGTTTTGTCAACAGAAGTTCTCAAAACATTTCTCACGCTTCGTGGTTTTGTGTTTTTTTTAATACTTTTTATTCTATTTTTTATCTTTATAAATGAAATGAACAATACCAACAACCTAATCAATAACTACAATTTCCTGACAATACAGTATTCTTAGGAGGACACTGCAATAAAAACAGAAGAAGGAGAAGGAAGAAAAAAAGCATGGGAAAAAATATAAAAAGTTATTTAAAAGGATTAAATTTAAATTCCATTACACAGAAACTTCAAATCCCATTCTACTTAAAAATTATACCCATAACATTGGCAATATTACAATTAAATATAGCATAAATAATCAACCTTACATTTCAATATCATATCATCAGTCTTGTAGCAAGGAAGCAGGCCTACAATTCATTCCCAGCAACCATATATTGCCCTTCAGCTAACATATAATAGTAAAGCTTAACAATTTAACCAGCCAAAAATTTTACTAACCAATAATGATAGTAATAATAATAAAGGAAGGAGATTTACAAGGATAAATAATAATAATAACAAATCACTAATAAATTTTATAATGTTATATAATAATAACGCTTAAAATCAATCTCACAACAATCACTAATATATTTTGTAATAGATATATAAATGAGTGTGCACATTTCTGTACACCCTCAGGCAGTAAATTTAAGTACAGTATATCACATCCATTTTAAAAAGAAAGGATTTAAAGAAAAGAAAGAAAGAGGGGGGAAAATGAGAGAAGGAAAAAAATATATCTCTGGCCTAGCCTGAATCTTCCAGACTAAACATAGCCAGTTAGCAAAACATGTTTGTAGATTCCAGTTCATGGTGCTGGAACAGAAATCTCATGCAATTTTCCATTTAGCCACACCTCTGCCATTTCATTATTTAGAAACATCTTCATCTGGCCTTCAGAAAAAATGCAAAATGTAGCAGGATATTTTAAGTGATATTGTAAGTTCATTTGTTTTGCCAGATTTTTCGCCTTGGTAAATTGCTTTCTTTTATCAGCAACTTCTTTGGTGTAATCTGAAAATAACATAACTTTATCTTGTTTTCAAAAAAGGTTTCCACCCTCTCTTGCCAAACGCAGGATATAATTTTTTGTGGAGATTCTTGCAAACTGGACTATAATCATATAACCAGTGCCTTTGGCATTTGACACACGGAATGCCTGCTCAATATCAAATGAATAATCAGATGGCACAGGGAGTATCTCATGCAGGAACTTATCTACAAAAGTAGACAAATTTACATCAGTAGGCAAATCTTTAATACCAATGATACATACATTTGCCCTGTGCGCAAAAGCCTCCAATTAAGAAATTCTGACAGAAAAATTGTTGTAAAAAGCTTGTAACATAGTCTCATTCCCTGCCACCCGATCTTGCAGCTCATTACCCTTCGCCTCCATTTTTTGCCAAGAAGTGTTGATTAAATCCAGAGCCCCTTGCAGAGCGGTGATGGAATTTTGGATTGTATCCAGCCTCTTGGCCTGTTCAGCAAATTGCAAGGACAAAGTTTTTATCAGAGCAAGTAACTCCTCTGTATTTTCACTTCTCGGAGCCTTTGCCAAAGGAGGTGTGGGGGGTGTAGGCGGAGATCCTTTTTTTCCGCCTTGGTGTAGTCACCCTTCTCTTCAAACAGATCTTGCAGGTCCTCAAATATTATTGATATTTCTTAATCCATTCCTCAAATATTGTTGGTATTTCTTAATCCATAAACTACAATGGAGCACGTCAGTCCTAATTTCTCCTAATTAAGTAGGAGGTTCAAAACAACTTTGAGTGATGATTAAGCTCTGGCAGACTAGCCCCGGAGTCCAGCCCCCCTGCTACTACAAAGAGAGAGCTATTCTTCCAAAACTTCATCTAGAGCTGCTCCTGCCCCCCCTTTCATTCCAGGGGAGAGATGAAAAGGTTTTTCAACCTCTTAAAAAGCTGTTTGAGATAGCGTCCCGTGGAGGCTCCGCGGAGTGCTGCAAGGGCAACATTGGCTCTGACCGGAAGTCCGCTTTGTGGTTTATTTTAGCAGCATAACACTAGGGATAGTTTACAGCATCAGAGAATCGTACATCATGATCTCAAACTTACCAGTTGAGTAAGCAAAGGGAACACTTTCAGAGGATGTGAATTGTTGATTGAGTGCTTGATACAAAATGTATTCCCTGGAGAAGTATGTATTTATAAAAAAATATTAAAAAATAAACATACTCTACCTCCAATATATATTGCTATTAGAAGCTTAGTTTGAGGAAGAACAAGTTAAACACATGTTCACAAAATTACTCCAGACACCTTTAGCATCTGGGAATTTATCTGGTCATATCATAATAAAATTTGTGTTCAAAAATGAGAGAGAACTGTTACAAGTTAAAGAGTAGATGGTATACAAGTCCAATTACGCTGAATACAGTTGCTGGTCCATATAGCCAACTAGGGATGTACGAAAGTCTTACCTGACTCTGCACTGGGCAATCTGCGGTGGGGGGGAGGCGCTCCGTCCCCCCCCCCCAGAATCCTCCCCGGGAGGCTCCACTCTGCGGCAGCTCCGTGGAGCTGCTGGCTGGGGCCAGCCACAGCCAGATTTCCGGCCATGACCGGGCTGCTGCGGCCGCAAATGGCGGCCGTTGTAGCGGCTGCCATTTGCATCCTTGCAGTCAGCCGTGATAGGCTACATAAGTATTTACGTAGCCTATCACGGCAAAGAGCAGGGACACAGATGGCGGCCGCTATGCCATTTGCGCCCCTGCTCTTTGCCGTGATAGGCTATGTAAGTATTTATGTAGCCTATCACGGTAAAGGCAGCCACGCAAATGACGGCCACTACGTGGCATTTGTGTGGCTGCCTTCACCATGATAGGCTACGTAAATACTTATGTAGCCTATCACGGCAAAGATATCACGGCAAAGATATATGTAAATACTTATGTAGCCTATCACGGCCATTTGCGTCCCTGCTCTTTGCTGTGATAGGCTACGTAAATACTTACGTAGCCTATCACGGCAAAGATATACGTAAATACTTATGTAGCCTATCATGGCCATTTGCGTCCCTGCTCTTTGCCGTGATAGGCTATGTAAATACTTACGTAACCTATCACGGCTGATTGCAAGGACACAAATGGCGGCTGCTATGATGGCGGCAGCAGCCTGGAAGTGGCTGGCCGGGAGACCAGCCAGAGCTGCCGCTGCCGGAGCCACCGCATCTGCCACCAGGTAAGCATCCCCCAGGGGGATTGCGCGGGGTGGAGGGGGGGGGAGGCCGTTCCACCACAGATTCCGAGGGGCCGGATTCTAAAGAATCACTGGAGTCCGTGGTAGAATTCTCTGACAACCCTATAGCCAACTATGCTGGAAGTATAAAAAGAGAGAAGAACAACTATTTTCACATCTGGTGGCAATTTTGGAAAACTGTGAATATACAAAATGAAAAGAGAAAAGAGTATTAAAACATCCATTTGGTCCTTGGAGTTTTTAAACTGACTTTCACAAAAAGTTGTTGGTGTTGCTGTTTTGCGTCAGGATATCGAGAATCACAGAGCAATCCTATACTCTAGTAACGGCAGCTAAGGGGCTGTAGGATAGGGTGGAAGCTCTGCTATGCCAGTCAGGTGTGAGATAAGTTGCTGGCACAAAAGGTATGTCAGTGGAAACATAGACACAGCAGCAGAAGACTCGTCCAGGCGTTTGCTCTGATGGCAAAGGTACGCTAGTGTAATGGCTAAACTAAACTAAATGGTGTCGAGTTGTGGGTGGGCTGGGAGTTGCACAGGGGAAGTGCACATGTCCACCATAGCCTACACCCTCCAGTCCGCAGCCACGCTCCCAACTATATACCAGCCCCAGACATGCTGCAATAAATGTCCTTCCTGTTGACTTCAATGGGAGGGGAAAATACATTTTGAAATGCCCTGTCAGTGTTCGTCCTGCACACATTGCCATGCCAGAGCATAGGCTGTGGTACAAGTCAGCACCCAGTCACAGCATGCTACCACCAGTGTATAAACTCCACACAGGGAGACCACAATTCAATGAGAGGGCTTGTAGCATGGAGCTATATTTCTCTGGTATCTTGTGCCCGCTTAGTAGGGATGTACGAATCCCCCTTACCTTTCTTTCGCCGGGGTTGTCCGGAGGGGGAGGTGATCTGTTGCTCCCCCTGGAATCCTCCACGGGGGGAGGGGAGGCAATCCGTTCCCCCCCCCCCCAGAATCCTGCCCAGCTGGCTCTGCTCCACGGCAAGTCTGCGGAGCTGCCGGCCAGGCCAATCTGCAGCAGGGCCTCCGTCCACTGCCGGGCCGCTGCAGACTCAAATGGCATCCTGCGTAGGGGATGCCATTTGCGTCGCTGCTTTAGCCATGATAGGCTACGTAAATATTCATGTAGACTATCACGGTTAGAGCAGCAATGGAAATGGCGTCCCCGATGCCATTTGCGTCCCCACTTTATTTATGTAGCCTATGGACGCCATTCGCGGCTGCACAGCGGAGCAGCAGGCTGCAGCAGCCAGATCCGGACCTGCCAGAGGCAGGTAGGATCTGGTCTGTGGGGACTTCGCGGGGTGGCGAGGGGGAGCAGCCCATTCTACCACGGACTCCAGGGGGGTGGATTCTAAAGAATCTGGCCTCACTGGAGTCTGTGGTGGAATTCTCCGCCATCCCTAACGCTGAGGCCATGTTTGCATGGCAATGGAAGGGTGTACCAAACCAAGAAATACCGGAGTTTTCATGGAATCGGCATGGCTCTGTTTTCATGGAATCGGCATGGCACCACGAGCAGATTCTCCGCAGCAGTAAAAATCGCTTCACAGAACATACTTCCTGGTGGGGTTGGAGGTTGGAGTGAACATCATCAGACTGGCAGGGGCTGCTCAGCCAATAAGAGAGGTTTCCCCCCTCTCCCTGCCCTTTCTCCATTCCCCTGAAAGTCCAGATGCACCTGCATTTCAGGGCCAAGCCTCACTGAGCACAATGGGAGTTACGTCCGAGTAGACATACATATGCATGTGCTGGGAACGGGGGGGGGGGGAGAGAACACAACAGAAACTAGCCCTCATTTTAACCCGCAGGATCTGTATAACGAATTTGGCAGAAAAGCCTGAAATGCTACCCCAAGCTTCCTAAAGCCTTGCTGTGCTCAGTCGCTGTAATGGGGGGAGAGGGGGGAAGTACTGACTTCCTATGTGTGCATTTGGCAGACAAGCCCCATTGAGCACAACGGGTGTTACTTCTGAGTAGACACTACTTTGCTTATGCTGGGAATCACAGGGGCGGGAGCCAGGAAACACCCCTTGACTGGGGTCACAGTGAAAGGTACAGCTAGGGATGTATGAAAGTTCCGCCACGGATCTCAGGGAGGCCGAATGCCATTTGGCCCCCCGAAATCGGTGGCGAAATGGCCCGCCCCCCCGCCCCCCCCGGGATGGGACTTACCTTGGCCGGATCTTCCTGGCGGCGGCGGCGGCTCAGGTGGCGGCGGCACCGGTGCCGGTGTGGCAGCGGCGGCGGCTGCAGCGGCCGGTCTTCCGACCGGCTGCTGCTGCCACCATTTCCAGGTTAAAACAACAACAACAACAACAAAAGTGGTAGGCTACGTAAAGATTTACGTAGCCTATCACGGCTAGATTTTAAAAAAACACCGTGATAGGCTACATAAATGTTTACATAGCCTATCACGGCTGACTTAAAAAAGCAACAAAAACAAACGCGCGCACGCAAATGGCGGCAGCCATGGCCACCACCATTTGCGTTCCTTATTTTGGCACATCTTAGTCTACGTAAACATTTATGTAGATTAAGACGGTGAAAATAAGGTGAACGCAAATAGAGTAGACGCTACGCTATTTGCGTTCCCCTTATTTTCACCATCTTACTCTACGTAAATGTTTACATAGACTAAGACGTGCCAAAATAAGGAACGCAAATGGTGGCAGCCGTGGCTGCCGCCATTTGCGTACGTGTGTTTTTTTTAAAAATCAGCCGTGATAGGCTACGTAAACATTTACATAGCCTATCACGGCTGACTGCAGGGACGCAAACGGCGGCGGCGGCTATGGCTGCCACCATTTGCGTCCCTGCTAGCCAGCGGACGGATGCCCAGCTGCTGGTGGAGCTGGCTGGCGGCTCCACAGAATCGCTGCGGAGCACAGCCAGCCGGCCAGGATTCCGGGGGGGGGGGAGGAATGGAGCGCCTCCCCCCCCATCGAGGATTCCGGGGGGAGGGACGGAACGCCTCCCCCCCCACCATCAGCATAATCCCTGAAAGGTAAGTGATTTTCGTACATCCCTAGGTACAGCCCTGGGCAGGGCTAGCATACCTGAGGTAAATGCAGGGGTTGGGGCAACTATACCATGGAGAACCTGACATCAGGAAAAGAGTCGGACTTTAAGCACTCCCAAGAAATCCGTTTTTTTCCATGATAAGCTCCGGGGTGGCTGCTGGACAGCAATGACGTCATGTGTCCCTGATGACCTCAACATGCAGCCGGCTTGGAGTAAATCGCTGGTGGAAACAGGCCCCTACAACTCAGAAAGGGAAACTCTGGAGAAAGGGCGCTTTTCACAGAACAGTCTGTCTCTCGGGCACACACGGGAACTTGAGTACATTGCTAACGTCTCTTTGCCTAGAACCCTAAGAGGTACCTCATGGTTTGAGACTCCAAACACAGATACCCACAGGAACCCTCGCTTTCCTCTAACAACTGGAGGAGCCAGGCAGAGCACCCCTCCACACACACACAAACCCTTCCATGTGTCAGCAAAATGGGGGGGTAGTTATTCCAAATGCCCCCTCATGCATTCTTTCATTGTGTGGAGTAGGTTCTCTGAGCCCCATTATATTAATATCCAATAAGAATGAATCAAAATGGGGGAGAACCATGTATTCCCATGTTGGAGATGAAAATCCCCTGTTTGGACTCTAATGATGTTTAAATATAGGAACTTCTTCTTCTTCTTCTTCTTCTTCTTCTTCTTCTTCTTCTTCTTCTTCTTCTTCTTCTTCCCCTTCCCCTTCCCCTTCCCCTTCCCCTTCTCCTTCTCCTTCTCCTTCTTCATTATTAGCGGTGGTAGTGGTAGCGGAAGTAGAACCTGCCTTGAATGCCATTTTTCTTGGAAGAAAGATGGGATACAAAGCAAATAAATAAATAATGGTAGTAGTCATTTTCTAGGCACTGTACAAAGTTTAAAAGACAACACAGCCCCTGTCCACATGTCGGGTTCCTTCATGCTGTGCTTTTATCCTGTGATTGAGATTGCTCCTTCATGGAATTTTGCGGGCTCCTTTGTTCCATTTTAAATAGATCGCAGATAATGAGCGATCAAATTACCCTGTTGAGTTCCGCTTGAGTTCCCTCCATGCAAAGAAGAATAGCGGCAAGGAGCGAGATCAATGAAAGATAATGGAAGACTCAGATATGGGGAGAAGGAGGGGGAAGGGGGTGGGGGAAAAGGGAGCATGTGAAAAAGGGAGTCGTTGAGATCCTGCATTTAAAACGGAAGCAGAGAGCCCCGTTCAAAATGCAGGATTTTAGGGCTGGTTTAGAGATGCCCATTGACAATCTCTCATAGAGAGAAACAGGGCCATTTCATCCAGTTTCTGAAAAGGCAAACTGGCTATGTCAATTGCCACAGAATGTACACTCAACAGGAAGCTATAGCCATATAGCAAAGATCATTATCTTTGACTAGTATGTCCAAATAATACATGTATTGAGAACCAGTGTTGTAGTGGTTAGAGCAGGGGTGGACAACTTGTGACCCTCCAGATGATTTGGCCTATAACTGCCATGAACCCTCACCATTCGCTATGCTAGCTAGGGCTGATTGGAGTCGCAGGCCAAAGTATCAAGAGGGCCATAGGTTGCCCACCCCCATGTTAGAGTGTCAGGCCAGACTGGAAAGATGCAGGCTCAAATCCCAGCAACAAAACTCACTGGGTGACCATGGGCCATTTTCAGCCTAACTTACTTCGCTGGGCTGTTTTAAGGATATGCTGTTTTGAGCTCCTTGCATTTACCTTTTAGATGTACACTTATTTTATTTATTTATTTATTTTTTCATTTCATTTCATTTCATCTCATTTCTATACCACCCAATAGCCGAAGCTCTCTGGGCGGTTCACAAAAATTAAAACGAAACAGCACACAATAAAACAATTTAAAATATATAGAACATTAAAGCCACAATATAAGAATGCAACCACAATAAAACCTAGCAGCAGTGCAGGA
This sequence comes from Heloderma suspectum, assembly GCF_057233095.1. Lineage (NCBI taxonomy): Eukaryota > Metazoa > Chordata > Lepidosauria > Squamata > Helodermatidae > Heloderma > Heloderma suspectum. The sequence goes on from NC_139464.1 coordinate 108,201,606, forward strand.
GTTTAAAATGCAGATTTAAAACAGCAAAGCTAAAAGTCTAAAGAGCTAAAGTGCCTGGGAAAAATAAAAAGGTCTCCACCTGGAGCCAGAGAGAATACAATGAAGGCGCCAGGCGAACCTCAGTAGAGAGCTCATTCCAGAGCCGGGGTGCCACAGCAGAAAAAGCCCTCCTCCTAGTAGCCACCCGCCTCACTTCCTTTGGCAGGGGCTCATGGAGGAGGGCCGCTGACGATAATCTTAAGGTCCGGGCAGGCACTTAAAACATTCTAGGCAATATAATATGTGAAAAGGCTGTGAGAAGGAGTTGTGAGTGGTGTCCTTATTGTGTGTGCACAAACATGAATGTGTGTATGTCCAAATTAGTGAAGTGCCTTGTGTGTATGACAAGAGACTGCGTTTCATCATGGCTGAGTGTGAGGAGAAAACGGTTTCCACAATATTTCAGAGGTCTGCGTTTGTTTGACCCCATAATACAAAATTGACTCCATCCATGGATAAATGTCACAGGGCACATGGTAGTTCTCTCTCTGGGGCGGTTTTGATTGATTATGATGGCTGACATCTGGTAAGGGAAAGTCTTTTGTGACTGTATCCAGTAACAATAATGTGAAGGCTCATCTTTTTGTTTTTATAAAATGTGATATATGACATCAATCAGAGGAGCCTGGGTAGAAAGAAAAAAAGGTATTGATTTTGAATCATGAAGAAAACTCAGTGACTGATTCAAAAACTCACATTTAATAAGAGCAAGGAAGATAATGAAAGAAAATGTTGCCCGGAGCCTTTTAGTATTGGTGCCACTTTCACAAGCTCTGCAGGTTTTCGCAATTCATCACCCAAAAAGAATTCTTTGGATGGCCATTGCTACACATCCAGCTTGCTGCTTGTCTTAAAGCAAACACCCCCCAGAGTGCTGCGTATTGTCCATTATATCAGCCTGGGGTTACCAAGCAGTTGTGCTGTTAAGGAAAACTGACGGTATTATTCAGGGCCTGTTCTTGCATCCTCCACTGAACAAATAACTGGCAGACTAGGAAGATCTGTAGCAGAAATTAAACAATCTGGACACTTGGGTTTATGTAAGACTGAAGGGGATCATCTGTGCGGATATATTTGTATGTTAAAACGCCTCTGAGAAACCATCTTTGGAATGCCCATAAATTTTGCTGGCAAGTCTGTGGTTCTGGATAGAAGCATAGAACAGTCAAAATGGGCTCAGTTCTTGCAATAACATTTATAGGGTGCTTGTGGGATGATGTAGGCATTTTGAAAGCCACAGTTGTTTCTGAAGGAGGAATTTGGAGTGGCCAAGTAGAATATACTAGGTTAGGAGCAGCTGAAGGTGGCTTCCCACATGCAGGAATATCACTTCATTTCTCTGCACTTCGGTCCATATGTGCCTTTTCACCCTTTGATAATCAGAACCAGGGCTGGTGTCAAGGGCAGGCATGGGCAGCCACCTGCCAAGGGCCCAAACCCAAGTAGGAGCCCACTGACAGGAGCCCGTTGGCCTTGCTTGTCTGCTTCACCACTGCAACCTGCTTGTTCACCTGTCTCCTGCTCTGGCCCAGACCATGGTGGTGGTGAGAAGAGGCGCAGGAGATGCCACGGCCTCCTTGCTCCCTGGCTCTCTGCCTGACAAGCAAGCAGTAGCAACAATGTTGTGAAAGAGGAGCAGAGAGCTTTGGCCATGGGGCGGTATAGAAATGCAATAAAAAATAAAATGAAGTAAAATAAAGAGCAGCTGGTGACAATGGCAATGGGAAGGTGGATGCACTGAGGGAGGGGCCCCACTGAGGGTGCCTTCCCAAGGGTCCTCAAAAACCTGGAGCTGGCACTGATGACATCTCAAATGATGCTTTGCCTGTGTGAAAGAATGAAGCATTTCAGATATCATGTCGCAGACTGTGCTTTCGTTTTACCTGAGAGAACCTTAAATCAAATGCAGTACTTTATAGTGGAATGAATGTACACATTCAGCTGCCAGTCATTAGGTCACAAAGTAGAGGAAAATCACATGCGTGATAGATATATATTGCGTGCGTGAACCAGGCCTTGTTTTCTGTAGATCAGGAATGCAGAATGTCTTTCAGCTCGAGGGCCACGTTCCAACTGGGAGAAGTTCTCAGGGACCACATTCCAGTAATGGGTGGAACCAAAGGCAAAAGGAGGCAGGGCCGAAATGCCAAAACATCCTCATGGTGTAGCTTAAAGCTTGTATTGCCAGTAACTCGGCCTCAGGAGACGCATTTCAATCTTTTAGAATGGGGAAAAGGCTGCAGAAAAGCCAGGAAACTACCAAACAATTGGTGGTTGGGGAAAAGGGGTAGGATTAGGGGAACCAGGGAGCTGGATTGGGGCTTCAGGGGAGCTGGATTTGGTTCCCAGGCCTGAGGTTATGAACTCCTCTTCTAGATAGAAACACTGGATGAATGGCAGCTTAGCAGTGGAACCAAGAATACTGAGAAGCTTTAAGTCTGGGATAATATGAGATTTCCGTCTGTTCAGTTTAGGGATGGCGGAGAATTTCTCCCTGAATCTTCGGGAGGCCGAGCGCTGACGCATTCGGCCCCCCGAAGTTGGTTGGGAAATTCTCCGCCGGCCCCCCGCCCCCGCCTCGGGACGGGACTTACCTTCGGCGAATGTCCTCTCGGCGGCTGGTCCTGGCAGCGGTTCGGCGGCGGTTCGTCACGGGCGGGGGCGGCGGCCGGTCTCCCGACCAGCTGCCGCCGCCGCCATTACAAAAAAAAAAAACTAAAGTAAAAAAACCCAAACACCCGTGATAGGCTACGTAACGATTTACGTAGCCTATCACGGCTAGATTTCCAAAGTCAGCCGTGATAGGCTACGTAAATCATCACATAGCCTATCACGGGTGACTTTGAAAAAAAAAAAAAAAGCGCCCATGGGGCGCCACCATTTGCATTCCTTATTTTGGCACGTCTAGTCTACGTAAAGATTTACGTAGACTACAGCGAAAATAAGGGCACGCTATCTTTATGTAGACTAGACGTGCCAAAATGAGGAACGCAAATGGTGGCGCCCCATGGGAGCCGCCATTTGCATACGCGCTTTCCCCCCCCCAAAGTCACCCGTGATAGGCTACGTGATGATTTACGTAGCCTATCACGGCTGACTTTGGAAATCTAGCCGTGATAGGCTACGTAAATCGTCACATAGCCTATCACAGGGTCTTTTTTTTTTTTTTTTTACTTTTTGTTTCGCGGCTGGGGAGACGGGGCGCTTCTCCCTGGCCTGAATTTTGGCCGGGCGAGGCGAGGCGCCTCCCCCCCGGCCTGAATTTTGGCCGGGCGAGGTGGGACGCCTCCCCCCCCTCGCCTGAACTTCGGGGGGAGAAGCGAAGCGCCTCCCCCCCACCGCGAAGCTAAGCTGCGAAAAGGTAAGTGACTTTCGTACATTCCTAGTTCAGTTGTGTCTACAACGACGACCCATTTGCTAGAGCAAGTCATCACTTGATGGTGCCACCGTCAAGGAATGAACATGTATCTTCGAAGTAGCCCTGAGGCGATACGGCATGTGATACATCAGAGGAGCTATTAAGAAGTATCAGGACAGCAATCATATACTGTATACTAATAGAGAGCCAGTGCGGTGTAGTGGCGAGAGTGACTGGGAGTCGGGAGATCCGGGTTCTAGTCCCCACTCAGCCACGGAAGCTCACTGGGTGACTTTGGGCCAGTCACAGGCTCTCAGCCCAACCTACCTGACAGGGTTGTTGTTGTGAGGATAAAATGGAGAGGAGGAGGATTATGTACGCCGCCGTGGGTTCTTTAAGGAAGAAAAAAGGCAGGATATAAACAAACAAACAAATAAATGTGAAATTCGGGTGCGGGGGGGGGGAGGATGGACAGATACTGCCAGCTGCAGGTTTTTAAGGGCCCTTGGGCAAGACACTCTCCATGGCTCTCCTCCCTCAACGAGTCTACCTTCACACTGCCATTTTTATTGCTCCTCATCCTCTTTCTCATCATTGCTACCACTTGCTTGCTCGGTGGGCAGAGAGCCCCGTGAGCAAGTAGACGGTGGCATTTGCTTGCTTCTCCTCCTTCTCACCACCACCATTGTCTGGGCCACAGTGAGAGGCACATGAACAAGCAGGTTGCAAAGAGGAGGGGCAAGGCCACGGGACTCAGCAGTGGGCCCCTGTTGGACTGTGGGCTCTCAGCAGGTGCCCAACCATGTCTGCCATTGATGCCAGCCTTGGGGATGGAAAACCAGTGGGAATGGAATGGAGTATTCTGGGAAAGGGCAGAGCTGGCTGGAACCCTGAACAGGATCGCTCCACATCCCAACATTTTGCTGCAGGTTCCATTTGGCATTTTAAGAAGACCACAGTGGTTTAAAGTTGGGCTGTGCATGGACCCCGCGATCTCACGCGGAAGACACTTCGGGACTCCTGAGGCGGGCCCAATTCGGCTTGGGCTGATTCAGGAGGCCCCGACCCACCTTGGCCTACAAAGCTGAAGTGGGATTTGGACATCACACTCCCCCGCACACATGCTGCCCAGCTCCCAGCTCCTTACCTGGGCCCTTGTTCCACGTGGGGCGGGTGCCGCCACCAGGGAGCTGCCATGCTGGTGCCGCCGGGGGAGCCGCTGTCGGCACCACTGGGGAAGCTGCCAGGGAAGGCGCCACCGGTGCTGTCAGGCCATTGGCAGGGGGCGCTGGCCGCCTGTCAAGCCTGCACGGCTTCCTTCCTGGCACGGAAGGAGACCATGCAGGTTTGACAAGCATGAGGGTAGGGGTCACCCTCCAACTGCACTCTCTCCCTTTCTGGCAAGGAGGGGTGGGTGCCCGGCTGGAGGCTGACTCCTCCCTCTGCTCACACATTTATGGGCCCCTTGCTTGCGAGGAGCCCATGAAGGCTTGAGTGAGGCCGGTGGCGGCAGCTCTCAATGGGGGTGGGCTGCCGCCACTGCTGTGTTGCTACTGGGGGAGCCGCTGCCACTGCTGCCAGCCCCTAGGCCCTCTGGACGCACTCCAGCAGCTGTCTTGTTCTGGGGAATGAGGGGAGCCATTTTTAACATGGCGACTCCCTGGATCTCCAGAAATACAGGGAGTCGCCATTTTAAAAATGGCTCAGTTCATTCCCTGGGACAACACGGCTGCTGGCGCACGCCCAGAGGACCAGGTAAGGAGCTGGGCACTGGGCGGCGGCAGTGGCAGTGTGGTGGTGGCTGGCCCTCTGATCACTCCGAAGCTCACAGAAGCTCTTTGGAGTGACCCAATCTACTTTGTGCCACTTTGTGCCCCCTCTGCATCAACTTGGGGGTGGCCCGAGACATCTCGCTTAGACTCGGAGTTGGGGCTTCAGGCCAAAATGGTGCACAGCTCTAGTTTAAAGCAGAAATTGTCAGCTTCTCTATTCTGAAAAGGGATGCTGGAGAAATCCGCTGTGAACCCAAATAAGACTGAGTTCTCAGGAATTCGATCTCTGGATTCTGCAGCGGACCGGCACCCCCTTACCTGGTGCACTGGCCACAGTTTGCGAGGCAGCTCCCTGGCTGGCTAAAAGGTGCAATGGGCTAATAAAGGCTGCCATTAGGCCATCGCAGGAAAATTACAGCATTAAATTGCATAGTTTATGGTATTTGTGGCCATTAAGCTCTTCCTTCTATGTAAATTGTGGCATAAAAGGCCACAATTTACATAACATGAAGTGCTTCACGGCCTCAAATTCTGCAAACTATGCAATTTATGGACGTAATTTTCCCGCGATAGGCTAATGGCGGTCAGCATTAAGCTGTTGCACCCTTTGGGCAGCTGGAGAGCCTCCCTTCGAACTGTGGCAGATGCTCCAGGGCTCTGGGGAAATCCACAGGGCCCTAAGTGTCCCGGATTTCCCTGAGGAGGACTGCCCCCACCCACAGACCAGACATCAGGGGGTTTGCCCATCCCTAATTCTGAAAGGTATTTGTTTTCATGGAAGTACTTGAAAGGTTGTCACAGAGCGGAAGGACAGGATCTCTTCTTGATCATCCCAGAGTGCAGGACATGGAATCATGGGCTCAAGTTACAGGAAGCCAGATGCCGGCTGAACATCAGGAAAAACTTCCTGACGGTTAGAGCAATACGACAATGGAACCAATTCCCTAGGGAGGTAATGGGCTCTCCCACACTGGAAGCATTCAAGACGAGGCTGGACAGCCATATGTCAAGGATGCTTTGACTTGGATTCCTGCATTGAGCAGGAGGTTGGACTCGATGGCCTTGTAGGCCCCTTCCAACCCTACTATTCTATGATTCTATGATTCTAACTGGGCTGAAAATTATTTGTTCAATGTGGGATACCTCTCCAAATGCCCCTTAAGAAAGCAAGCAAGTTAGATTTCTAACTGACTGCCTGGCTCATTCCAAGTGAATGCTCTGCTCTGTTCAGATGTGAGCTACTCATGTATTCTTCTTCCTATCGCTGGCTGAAACGGAACCCAGGGCTTTTCTACACAAGGCTGTTAATGCGCTGTATCTACTTCTGGTTTTGTTGCAGCATTGAGATAAGAGCTCCACGCAAGGAGCATTTCCTGTCCTGCTTTTCTGCTACGTAACCGCTAGGTGGTACTGTGGTATAGTGGAATAGCACAATTACACAAGTGGAAAAAGTATTTTCTTTCAGTTTTACAATGAAATACTGCATTTCCCTGCTCTACAACAAGAACAACAAGAACAAGAACAACAAGAACAACAACAACAACAACAACCCCTCACTGAAAGGGCTGTTTAGACACAGAAGCAAAACTGCAGGGTCACAATGTCATCTAAACAACCAAGAATAGGCAATGACAAGTGCACAATAAAGTATCCCATAGAAAAGCTCCCAAACTCTGCAAAAGAATCACACATGGCTTTCCCTGCTCCATCTCTCATCTCAGTCATCAGAGAGCAAGAAGGAACAATAGCTTTGTGTACTCAACTTGGGAAAACAGAAACAGCCTTTCTCAGCACCCTCTGGTTCTTCCTACTCAAGGCAACGTTTGGGCAGGGAGTTGCCAGCAGAACCGCTTGGCATTTCATAGCATTTACTCCCATATTTTCATTTGAATTTTTTAATCCACAGCCTGGACTTTTCTAATGCCCCCCAGAGGCTGGTGCAGCTGTTTAGTTTTGCTTTTGCGATGGCAGTATCAACTTTTTATTGCTCACACTTCGTTAGAAGACGAGGTCGGCACTGTTAAAATAAAACCCTTCTGAATGATTCAAGAAATGTGGCATTACTAAAGGACAATGTTCTGCAGATGTTATCCCATGTAGTGGCTGCTGGTGCCAGGACATAATCAACCATATCTTGTTTTTGGAAGAGCAGACACTCCTTTGCTACATGGTCTCTACAGCATTCTAAAAGATGGCAGTATTTATTTCCCCCTTTTCTCCAGCTACTTCTTGCTATATCATGTTTGCGCAGCCTCAAAAATTTTTAACACTCACTAAGACAAACAGTTGACATCGGCATCATGACCTTCTGTTTCTCTACTTGCCAAGTCAGCAGCTCAGAGTTCAGGGACCTGATTCACCTCCAATTTTTGCTTTGTTTCACTTCTTAATTACCACATTTTAATGGATAGAATCTCTTTGTCTCATCACGACTTGCTGCAGGGAGTCATGATTTATTTTCGTCACCAAGAGCAAATCTCCAGTGTTACCCTGTGAAGATATACTTGAAAGCTAATGGCTGCCAAGGAGATCCAATGTGAGCTTCTGAAAGAATATATTTTTAAATGGTTGATGAAAGACCATTGAGTTTAGAAATTAGAATTAAGGCACTTTGGATTTGTAATCAGAAGCTTTCATCCCACTGTTGTCCAAGAAAAGACACCTGTGCAATCTGGCTTCCTGGGTGTGATTTCTCCATTACACCAGCCAGGAAATCTTCCATGTGGCCCCAACTCCAAGTGGCATAAATGGCATCATTTGCAGCGCTGAAATAAAAAGAATCCGTAGACCCCTTCATGTAGTAATCATGTGAAGGAAGTAAATGTATATGAAGAGGTAGTGGGGTCACACTGCTGACAGGTCTAATAACACCTCTTAATGTACATTTACTTCCTTCACATGATTACTGCATGAAGAGGTAGTGGGGTCACACTGCTGACTCTGCCCCCATTGACTCCCCCCCACCCAACATTCATGCACTAAGCATGGATGTCTGCATAGGGTAAGCCCATGTGCATAGACCTCTATGCATATAGCCTTCCCCAGGAGCAGAAACCCTGATCATGCAGGGTTCAGGTTGCATGTAAACCTACGCGCCTAGAGGTGCACACAAGTGGACACTGGGGTGGGGCTGAGGAGTTGTGCAACCTCAGGGGTGGAGCCAATAGCATGACCCTGATGCGTCTTTGTACACATGGTCCCCTGAATGCATGAAGGTGGCTCATATGATTCGGGAGCTACACACTAAATAGCTCTGTATAATGCTCAGAGATGTTTACTGTGGAAATCTCTTGAATCCTATGGATTATTTCTATTTTGGCACATTCGGAAAGAATTGTGTTATTGTTGTGTGCTCCCTGCTTCCAAGGGTGGTAGGAAGCTCTAGGACAGTTGTACAGGACCTGTTAATTCTCTAACATCCCTAATACCAGTAGAGAGCAGGGCTACTGTCCAAGGTGGCTGGGGCCACCCACATGGCTGGTCAACTCACACATACACACCTCAGCCATTTGGCTTCTGTGCTACGTGGTAGGAAGTTAGCTTCTCTCCTCATCATGCCACTTAGAAACATTGCGTTTGGCACATGAAGAAAGAAAGTGAATGAGTGCCAAACAGAGGGATATTATAGAGATTGCTGCTAGGTTTTATTCTGGTTGTAGTGTTATATTGTGGTTTTAATGCTTTTATACTTCATATTGTTTTATCCTGTGCTTTTTGGCTTTAATTTTTGTGAACTGCCCAGATTGCGTTGGCTATTGGGTGGTATAGAAATAAATAAATAAATAAATAAATAAATGGAGGCCAGGTGGTGGTGGTGGCAAATATGGCTCCTAAAGGCTTCCCATCCAACTCCTAGGTTAGACCCTGGTCCCAAGGACCTCTGCCCCTCCCAACCTACTGTTATGAACATCACCCATTTTCTCTCAAGCTCTGGTACAGAAAAAGGGTTCTTTAACCCTTTCTCCCCAGCACAGCAAACAGCAACAGATATTCCCAAGGAGTTCTCACCTCATACATTTCAGCTGCTCACCTCTGGGTGCAAGCCAAGGCACAAGCAGGTGTAGTGACAGCTGACGTGCTTGAAGAAAGACTTGTGCCATGTAATTCTTTGCTGATCAGACATGGGAGGGGATGATGAAAGCCCTTTGCCTGCATCACATCTTTTTCAGGAGAGACTAAGTGGGAAGAGCAAATGTTGTTGGCCTTCCAGTCCTTGCTCTGCCCAAATATGGCCCGGGCTAAACATTAGTTCCTAAGAACATAGAGAGAGCTGTGTTGGATCAGACCAAAAGCTGATTTAGTCCAGCATTCTGTTCACGCAGTGGCCAACCACATACCCATGGAAAGCCCACAATACAATAGCACCCTTCTGCTCATGTTCCCCAGCAACAGGTATAGACTGGCATAAATGCCCCATCGTATGCCATTAAATGCCTGGGAGTAGAGGACAGTCTACAATATAATGGCATAATGTTATGCCTGCAAAAGGTGGCATCACTTAAAACACTTTCATTGGAATCCAGGGAGGACCCAGAACTACCGCCCCACATGGACACAGACATTAGAGGCACGCTGCCTCTGATACTGAAGGTAAGATATAGCCATCATGACTAGAAGCCACTGATAGCCTCTCCCTTTAAAGATGTCCAGGTGGCCATTGCTACATATTATATTTTGGTAGCAACTTCCATAGTTTAAATGTGTGCTGTTATGATGCACTTTCTTTAATGCATCAGGTACCGATCAATGATTAAGACAGCCTTGCCCAGCCAGAGGACTGTTGGTAATATCCAACTCAAAGGCTTAAATTATATTATATTGCTATAACATAAATGAAGACTCAGATCTCACTGAGAACAGACACACCATCAATGTCAACTCATGACAAATAAGCCCGTGGTTACTTTGTGGCTCTGGAATGTGTAAACCACAAGTCTCAGCTGTAACATTAATGGTACTTTTTCATTCTCATAGATCTACTTCATATATTTTGCTACTGGGAAATTAAGTTAGCATATACATTATTAATAGATTTGGTGAATTATTTAAAATGAAAATATACAGTATGTACAATGCATTTTTTGGAAAGTAATGGCATAATGGTAGCCATGCTGCATGTATAAAACTGCAGTGGCTTTCTGAATCAGCTGCACAGCTTTGCAGGATACATCTAGTTGTTTTTCTGTAAACCAACATCTCCCACAACATCCGAGAAACCAATATTCAACAGTTTTTGCTTCCTTTCATCCACTGATGAACTCATCCAAGAACTTGGAGGGGGGGGGGGAGAAAAAAGCAAACATTTTCATTGTCAATATTCTTGAAAAAGTGGTATTTTCCTGAAAGGCTGTGAAAACTGGTTTGTGAACATTGAAGTCACATTCAGAGAGAAGCTGACAAAGAGGGGGCAGGAGGAAGCCTCAAACAGGTTTAAACCTTTTTTTGTCAGTATTTGTTACTTCAATCCTGTGTTTACTTGGAACTAACCTAGTACCATGTAGTACTTCCAACTGGGATGTGTTGTCCAATGGCACCCTAATCTTAGATATATTTACATAATCCTACAGTTTTTTAAATAGAACTCACGTCAAGTGTGTGTAGGTATGATTGAACATTTATATAAAAACCATCCATAAAAATCCATCTATCATTAAACATCTCAAAGGGAGAAATTTAAGCCGGGACCGGCCCTACCAGTAGGCACAGTGAGGCAGATGCTGGGAGGTGCTGAGTAGTGGCGCAGTGCCACACAGCTTGTCCAGATCCCATAAGCTGGGCTGCTGCCCTGAGGTGGAGTTCAGTCAGCTTCCGCATGTGGAATGGAGGCAGCACTTGGTGCCCTCCAGATGTTTTGGACTACAGTGCCCAGGATTCGTGACCATTGGCCATGCTGGCTGGGCCTGATGGTAGCTGAAGTCCAAAACACCTGGAGGAAAACCCAGGTTGAGGAAGGCTGTATTAGTGGATTCCATCTTATGGATGCTTATGGCTGTTTTGGTTATAGAACAAGTATCCCTTTTCTAAAAGGATTCCACGAAAAGCTAACAAAGCCAAGGAAACATTTATTGCCATCCCTAGAAGGTGGTTTTTCTGGCCAAAATATTTCTTTCCAGACTCTGCAATGATGTTTATTGTAGTTGTGTTTTGAAGGGAGATGTATCATGTGAGCTTGGCATTATTAGCTTAAATTATTCAGGGTTGGTAGAATGCTTCGTTGAGAGGACAATTCCGTTCTTATCAGCAAGATTTCAGTACATACTAATCTATTGCTACGTTATTTTCCTTCTCTCTCCCCACAGCATTCTAGTTTATTGTGGGTCACTGCCAAGTTGCACTTCAATTAGCTTTCAATTGACCTCAAGTGTACGCCATGAAAACATCTGTGAATCAATGTTAGTGGCATTGTGGAAGGTTTTTTTTGCAGAAAGCCCCACCTTGAAGAGGAAGGAAGAAATACCCCCACTGAAACAATACGATACAGACATGTATGGGGGAAGAAGAAAAAAACCCAGCCTGGATTTTCACAGGCAGTGAAGCCAAAAACATTATATTCAGTTGAGTAAATGGAATGTGCTGGAAATTGCCAAGGTCAACTTCTGAACTGGGAATCCACATTGGATATTTACATTTCATGATGCACCAGGAGTCAACGAATGATGGCATCTCCTGCCAGATCCTCCCCTGATTGCTTCTAGGAATATGCATGAAATATTGGCAGGATGATTGGATAGAAAATATACCTACATGGATTTCAAAGTCTCCAGTACCATGGGGCAATGCAACCAGCTTGCAAAACCAGATGAACTAATGAAGGAATAGGAGAACAGCCAGCCATATTTTTCCTCACGAGTCATCTTCCTGAAACATTACACCATTATTTGATGGAAGGAGCAATCCTATGGGGATTGGTGGCCACCTCCAAACTCAGAGGTGACCACCTATCCAGTGCATGGTGGGAGAAGCATGGAGGGGATCCTCTCCTCCGCACTCCAGCTGCCCTGCATTTGTGGCTAGGCAGTCGATTTGGGGCTGCGGGACATTGGAGTGCAGGGTGGGTAAGCCAGATGACACATAGGAAGTGCCATACTGGCACTTATGAACTCCCTGCCCTGCCCCCAAGAACACCCCCTTTCCCCCCACTCTGCGCTGCTCTTACTAGGGTGGATCATGGGGACGATCCACTCTGCCTACAAGGTGGCAGGGGCGGGGAGGCAGTTCTCCAGGAACCGACTTCGGAGGGTGGGCTCTGAGGTCAGTTCCTGGAAATTGACCAATCCTATGGCCAGCTAGCCACTGTCTAGCGGCCACAGGATTGCGCCCTTACAGTGCAAGCAATGTATGTCTATTCAGAAATACATAATATTGAGTTAGATGGGATTTACTCCCTGCTAAGTGTACATATGACTGCAGCCCTGGTGTCCGTCTTCCTTTCATTTCTCTGACTGATATAGTACCCCTAAATGAGCCTTCCCTGACTGAAGCTGTTTACCCAGGGAGACTGGGGTCATCCATCTGCCCTGCCCCAACGATTTGGTTATTAATTATTTAATTTATGAAATAATTAAATATATATGTATCCTGCCTTTCTGGTGCCAATAAAATGAGGTAAAAAAATTCTATATATACACATACACACACACGCCCAAAATAAACATACACAAAAGATTAACACTCATTCACACAAAAGCAAGGACTATAACAAAAAGAACAAGCAAAATGTAGTCAATTGAGATCTAGGCCAGAGGCCTACTGGAATATTGATCCCCCCCCCCCGCTCCCAGCTAGGGATGGTTGAATGAGCGACATTTGAGGTCACCAGGATTCTCCGAACATCATCTCACCATTCGTCTTGTGCCGGATTCCCGTTCGCATTTGCAGTCGCTGGTCATGCTGCACAAACGGGAAGCTTGTGCAAATCTAGCAGCAATCGGATGGAAGATTTGCGCATGTTTCCCAAAATTTGCAAAACTTTCCTCCATAGACCAAAACAGGGCTGATTCAGTCCATAGAGGGCATTTGCGCAAATCGGAAGGGGAATTGGGAACAAGACAAACACAAGCAGGTGTTCGACAATTTATGAATGTTTTCAGCAGACGTGTTTGGTGCTCACATTCAGTGCTTTGAATGGGGCATGCTCACATTTTGTGAGCAAAACCAACATTCTCATACATCCCTACTCCTGGCTATGTGGGATCTGCTTCCATGAAGGGGAAGTAGTGGTACATTGGTATTAGGGATGGTGCGGGCACCCGATTCAGTCTGGGAATCCGGCACACCCACTTCTGCCCACACCCCCAAGCCCTGCTCGTTGAGCCCCTGCCCCTGCTTGCCCCCTGCCTGCACTTGGCGAATGGCCTGCACTCACCCCAGTGGCCTCATCGAACTTCATGGTCACCACTTTTGGAGAAATAAAATGGTGATTGCAAAAATGCACAAATTTGTGCACACATGAAAATTCGCATTTTTTTGAATGTGCATATTTGTGTATGTGCAAAAAATGTGCATTTTCTGAAAAATTCATATTTTGGCACACACACTAATGTGTGCCTTTGCAAAAATGAGCATTTCATGTATGAGAATATGCGCATTCGCAAAAATGTGCATTTTCGCGCATACAAAAGCAAACACATTTTTGCGGTCGCCATTTTATTTTATTTTTAATTGGTGACCACGGAGCATGACGAGGCCGCTGGGGTAAGTGCGGGCTGCTCGCTGAGCATGGAAGGGGCTCAAGCGCATTCCGGGGACTGGTGAGTGGGGACAGGGGCCTGGAGGGCTTACGGAGAACCCGAATGGGGGTGAGTTCACACATCCCTAATTGGTATTTAGGAATGCCCCTAGATAATGCTGCTGGTCCTAGCTCAGCAGAGTTCCAAGGCTTTAGGGTCACCTGTCATGGGCTTTTCATGGCCATCTTGCTGGGCTCTTTCATCCCTTAGCCTTTGCTATCTGGGCGGTTTTCCATAACTTTCATGGCTCTAATGATTATTAAAGGTTAATGAAGAACTTCAGGGTCGGGTATTTGATTTGTAATAATACATGAGAGCTATACTAAATGTCTGGTGCAATATTGGGGATGAGGATTCAGTTATATTGAAAAGTCAAAAAGAGAATCATGAATAACCAATGTAATTGGATGCTTTCACGGCTCATTTGTGCCATCAAGGCCATTGCGTATAGGTTGTACCCCAAGAAATAGGAAGACCTCATTCAGAAAATAAGCGTTTAGCACACACTGGGGGCTATATTGAGTATATTAGAAGAGAAGCAATATTAACTCACCAGCTTCCTGAATGTTTTTAACTAAATGCTGCTTCACATCCCAAAATGGGAATCCTCTGTGCATGGCTGGTCATCAAATCTGTTCATCCCTTCCTATGTGTACAGCAGGTGTGCACACCCGCATGCATTATTTGCACAATCTTTCCATCATTTGAGAGGGAAAGATCATATGAAGCAGATGAGTGTGTGCCTGTATATCAGACAGGGGGGCGGGGGGAGCTCGAGACCTCACACATGGAGAGGGCCCACATTAACAGTGACAAAAAATAGACCCTAACTAAGAAGAGAAGGAAGTGAGACAGCAAGTGCCCCAAAGTTTCTAAGGCTGTAATCCTATACCCGCTTACCTAGGAGTACGTCCGAGTGAAATCAATGGAACTTACTTTGCAGCATAGGATTGCTCTGTAGAATCTTAAGAAGCTCATGCTGCATCTGCGTACTGTCCATGTTACACTTTACAAAATGTATGAGGGGCAGTTGCACACTACCACTGCCTAACCACACAGACAATTCCCAGCTCAGTAGGGGCCAAAATAAACATTATAGCTGCTTGTGATGTTAGCCTACCAGTCACTTCTTTACTTGCAAAGTGTCCTTAGGATGTAGCGATTTGCAGTACAGAAGTGGCAGAGTGGACGAGCGATGGAACGTGTAGGTATTCTTCTCTGGGAGCCACTGCCCACAGTGCTTTGATGGGTGGCTTCCAGGGAAAGATCCTTCTCTGTAGTGGCCCCACACCATTGGAATGACCTTCCGAGGGAGGTCGGCCTGGTGTCTTCATTGAATACATTTAGATGCCATGTTAGACTTTCCTCTTTATGTGGGCATTTAATCTTTAATCTGTTGCTTGATTATTAATTTTACTGTTGGCTCCTCAATGTTAATGTTTAATATTGTATTAATTTTTTTGTTACGATGCTGTTGTTGTTTGGTTTTATGACTGTGAACTGTTTGGAGTGCATTTGCCAGTTGAGTGGGATACAAATCTAATAAATAAGTAAATAGGTGGAAAATAATCTTGGGGGACTTTCAGGAGAAAAGTGGTGGGTGGGAAAGGGCTAAGCACCTCTTCCCCCATTTCTCTGATGTAACCTGACAGCTACCAAGGATGCTTTGCAGCGGAGAAGCAAAAGACGGAGTAAAGGTTACAGGCAGCTGTGTTGTCAGCTGCAGCTTGGCCTAAAGTGTGAACAGTAACTTTGTATAAACTGGCCCACTGTGCTCATCTTTTCTTGTCTTTTAAAAGGAGCTTCTTGTTACAGGATGTTCCCATGGCAGATTCCCTGCATGATTGCTTTCTTTTGTTCTTCTACATGTTGACCTCATTGTGAGGAAGATAAGGCATTGCTACATGATGACATTATTAAACAAGAAGCTAAATGCAAGAGTAGTTTATCATGTCAGGCTAGCATGCGAAGAGATACAGCATCAGCTCTGTTTTGTAAGGGCTGTAAATTCATATAAAACTCATGAACCAAAATGTGCTCTCTCAGGTATGTATGCAGGCAGGCACATTCTAAACCACTGGAAATGCCTCGTTGTTACTCTGGTCCAGAGGGATGGTGGTTTAATTAGTTAATGTGAAAGAAGATGAGGCGGTATTGACATCCCAGACATATGGCCTGTCCTTGAAGACCTCCAGCAAGTCTCCCTCCCCTCTTCTTCTTAATAAGTAGGGATGTATGACTCCCTTAGCTTTCTCCGCTGAGGGGCATCTGCGGTGGGGGGGAGGCACTCTGTCCCTCCCCCAGAATCCTCCCTGGCCGACTCCACTCCGCCGTGACTCAGCGGAGCCGCTGGCTGGGGCCACCTGCAGCCAGACTTCCATCCGATGCTGGGCTGCTCCGGCCGCCATTTGCGTCCTTGCGGAGGCCGTGATAGGCTACGTAAGTATCTACGCAGCCTATCACGGCAAAAGGCAGGAACGCAAATGGCGGCCGCTACGCCATTTGCATCCCTGCCTTTTGCTGTCATAGGCTACATAGATACTTACGTAGCTTATCACGGTCTCTGCAAGGATGCAAATGGTGGCCGCTACAGTGGCCACCATTTGTGGCCACAGCCCAGCAGCAGCTGGAAGATGACCTGGAGCTGCCGCTGCCACTGGAGCTGCCACCAGAGCCGTCGCTGCCAGGTAGGCTCCGTCCCGGGGGGATTCCACGGGGTGGCTAAAGAATCCAGCCTCTCTGGAGTCCGTGGCAGAATTCTCTAACATCCCTAATAATAAGTTCCATTATTGAACTGTTCTTACTATAATATAGGTAGCCTGTACCAGTAAGGTGAAACAATCTCTTGTTTAATTTCTTGGTCTTTCTTCATACAGTTCTCTGTTTGGCATCCGTCTTGGAACCACAGCCGTAAGCAGTGAGCTGTGGAGAATCTTTATGACAACGGAACGAGAAGTGCGTTGAAGTATTACCCAGATTTTCATGGAATCGGCTTTGGCCCATCAGGAATACATGAAGCAAGAAAAGCCAAGTGTACTGTACCTTTAAAATCTGGTTTTCACGGGTCACACAGCACTGGAAAGGAACATATTTCCGGGTAGGGTGTGGGGAATAGAACTGAATGTCATCAACCTGGCAGGGGCTGCTCAATCAATGAGAGAGGTTTCTTTCCCACCCCTGTCCAGGCTCTCCCATCCCCTGCTACTACATTATTATGAATGGAGAGTAACTAACAATTCTAGAAAGCTAGAAACAGTGCTAAAAAGGCAGGCTAGATACTCGCTCTGCATGAGAGCCCACCCCGCAGCACAAATAAGCCCCATTCCAGCAAACAGTCAGGAAGTTTTAGCTCCAATCCCCCTTTCTTCTTCTCTGGACACTTCTCTCTGCTTGCAGTGATAGGCTTCTTTGCTCCCATGGATCCTGACACTGCGGTTGATCCACTGCTCCCCGCCATTTCCCCAATATGTGCATTTTTGGCTGAAGAAGCCAAAATCCCTGATTCTCCAGTGCAGCATCTGAAGGCTCCCTCTAGGGGTGTACGAAATGCTTACCTGGTTCCACTGGGGCCGTCCACGGGGGGGAGGCACTCCATCCCCCCCCGGAATCCTCCCCGGTTGGCTCCGCTCCACTCCACAGCGACTCCGCAGAGCCGCCGGCTGGGGCTGGCCACAGCTGGACTTCCAGCTGCTGCTGGGCTGCTGTGGATGCAAATGGCGGCCACTACGCAAGCCACCATTTGCGTCCATGCCAAGCCATGATAGGCTATGTAAGTATTTATGTAGCCTATCCTGGCAAAAGGCAGGGACGCAAATGGCGGCCGCTATGCCATTTGCGTGCCTGTGTTTTGCTGTGATAAGCTACGTAAATACTTATGTAGCTTATTATGGCAAAGAGCAAGGGTGCAAATGGCGTAGTGGCCACCATTTGCACCCCTGCTCTTTGCTGTGATAGGCAACCAAGTATTTATGGAGCCTATCGCAGCCTAATGCAGGCACGCAAATGGCGGCCGCTACGACGGCCGCCATTTGCGGCTGCAGCAGCCTGGAAGTGGCCAGAAGACAAGCGGGAGCTGCCACCACCATATTTGCCACTGCATCCGCTGCCGCTGCTGCATCCGCCGCCGCTGCTGCATCTGCCGCCAGGTAGATCCATCCCGGGGGGGATTTCGGGGGGAGGTGCAGGGGAGGCCATTCCGCCATGGACTCTGAGGGGCTGGATTCCAAAGAATCCAGCCTCACTGGAGTCTGTGGTAGATTTCTCCAACATCCCTAGCTCCCTCTGAGAGCATGAGCATCCCACCTCCCCAATTTTGCCCCATTCCAGCAAAATGTAATGGAGTTAAAGCTTGCACCCTTCCCTTTCTCCTTCTCTGGGCACTTTCTGCTGGCTCACAATGACAGGCTTCCATGATCCTGAGACCTCATCAGATCGCTACTGTTATAAAGCTCTTATCCATCAGAGAAGTGACTTTACACAGCATCAGAGATGTAACTTTACACAGCATTGGAGAAGTGATTTAATACAACATCAGAGAAGGAAAGTAACGCAAACATCAGAGAAGTGCATAATCACTGAGGGTAATTACTGCCAGTGGTGAAAAGGAAGTGCAGGGCAATTCTGAAGGCTCGAAGGAGCACTCTAGGGCTCTGATGTGTTGGAAAGAGAGGCAAGTTACTTTAGGTTACCTAGCTTACCAAGGGCACAGCCCAATCATACTGAATTTAAAGCGGAGGGCTTGGCACACAGCAGCTCAACCACAGTGGAGCCAAATTTTAAAACAACAACAACAACAGAGAAAAGGACTCTGCAAAAATGTGGCTTCCCCACAAATAAACTCCAGGTTGGCTGTGGACTGGCCATGACATCATCTGCTGCAAAGGAGCTCCGAATGTTCCCAATCCGCAGCAAATCGCCTATGAAGATAGGCCGCTGGAACATGCTCAGTAGTTCCATCTTTTCTAAAGAAACACTTCTGCCTTTTGATTTGACCACTGGGTGACAACAACATGAACATATATTACTAGGGATCTCTGACCTTTTTGGACATGTGGGCACATTTGGGAATTTGAGAAACTGCTGTGGGCACCCACCACAAACTGCCAAATCCATGGATCACTGCTTTGGTGTCTAGCTGCCGTGTCTATGGATCTCGGGCTGCATCTTATTCAGCAAAAGCTTTTGTTTCATGTCTATTGGGCATAGCAATGGCTCTTCAATAAGGGATTGTCTAATTCGGCTGAATGCTGGCAGTGCAATACAGCTAGTGCTTCTTTTAAACATACGTTTTCGTAATGTCCAGTAGTTGCTTCTTTTTGTGAGGAATTTATTACGCAGATACATTTTGTACTGGAACTGTCTTTAATATTCACTGATGTACAGGCTCTTTTTAATAATTTACCTGCTTCATGGAAATTAACAAATGGTCATCATAAATGGATTCTCTGTGCTCTCTTGAAAGTTAGAGGGCTGATATTACAGCATTGGAAGGATAAACACCCATATCCTATAATGTAGTGGATTGAGGACATTACAATGCTTTGTTTAGGATAGCCTGGTTTCATTTGTCTATGCTCTGGTAACCTCCAAGTTAGATTACTGCAATGCGCACTATGTGGGGCTGCCTTTGAAGATGGTTCAGAAGTTGCAGCTCATGCAAAATGAAATGGCCAGATTTATAACAGGGACAAGCAGGTCTGAACATATAACACCAATTCAGGCCTCCTTGCACTGGCTGCCTGTTATGTTTCTGAGCGTGATTCAAGATACTGGATGTAACCTATAAAGCTTTACACAGCTCCAGATGGAGTGACTCTCTCAGCATGAACCTACCTGTACACTGCACTCAGCATCTAAGGCCGTCCTTCAGGTGCCTCCTCTGAGGGAGGCTTGGAAGGCGGCAACCAGGGAAAGGGTCTTCTCAGTGGTGGCCCCCAATTATGGAACAATCTCCCTGACAAGGCCCACCTAGTGCCAACATTGTTATCTTTTCGGTGACAGGTTAAGAGCCTTTTCTTCTCTCAGGCATTTGGGAGCCTACGATGAGTTTTTAATCAAATCCTGGGCTCTTCTTATTGTTAATTGTTTAAAATTGTTTTAGTTATATGTGTTTCTGTGCTGTCTGTGCCATCGTAAATACAATGGTTTTACATGTCGTATAATGTATTTTAATGGTTTTTAATCTTTGTAAACTGCCTAGCGAGCTTTGGCTATTGGGCGATAAAGAAACGTAAGGCATGAATGAATGAACGCTTTCAATATTTGAACGGGTGGCATATAGACACCGCTTTGAAATCGATACTTGTTTGGATATTTGGTCTGCTTTTGTTGAAGCCTGTGTATAATTGCTAGAAAACTGTATTCATTTCATATGTATTCATTGCTATACAATCCATGCACCTATTTTAAAAAGCGGGGAAAAATTGTTAACACATTTTAAAAGTTTAAACGTTTTAAAAAGTTTTGCGGGTGCCCATGGGTGTCATGTTGGAGACCTCTTCATGGGTGGCATTGGAGGTGCCCGTAGGCCTCATGGCACCATGTTGGGGATCGTTGTCCTTACCATCAAGACGTTTCTCCTATTGTTCATAAGCAAAATCTCCCCTCCTCTAAATTAAGCCCATTATATCTAGTCCTGCCTTCTGAGGCAGCAGGGAACATGCCTTTGCTGGCTTCAAGCATTTGAAGAGTGCTATTATTATTGCTCATTATGAGAATCAGTAGCACTTCTCCTCTGTTGTCACCCATCCATACCGCTCTACTCTGTCTGTCTGTCCAGTCCTTCATGTCCACAGGCTGATCTGAGTTTTCCACTTGGAAATTGTCTTCTTCTATTGTCTTCTTCGTGACATCTAGTGCTGCATATGGAGGGTGTCGTTTTTATACGGAGGACCATTCAATCTGCCGTTCCCCCACCTGCAGTCTAGAAACCTTTGTAAACTGCCCAGAAAGCTTCGGCTATGGGGTTGTATAGAAATGTTAATAACAACAACAACAACAACAATATAACTGTGCCTATTTGCGTGAACTAGAGCTCAGCAGATGGCATGAAGCCAGCCACTAAGCTGCAAACTCCCATCTGCAATCTAGGTCTATCTAGGTCTAATACTGGTCTATCTTACAGGGTCGTTGTAACACCCAAACGATTTTTACACAGACTGATATAACCTGGCAGCAATTAGTGTTTTGTCCATTGTCAAAGAATTAAATTAACATTAACAATTAAATCACATACCCAATGCTGATTGTTAAAATGTACCGTTATAATTCAATGTTGATGGTTGAAATGAAAAGTAAAGAAAAAGTTCAGGGCTTTACAGACAACAATAGAGCAAAATTTAGCGAATTTGGGCTTGTTACATATCATTTTAAGGTGTCGGAATATACATTTGCAAGGCATTTCACCATGTCAGTTACATGTATCACCTACCCATAAAAAGACAGCTTATGTTGCCCAGAATAGACTTTTCCCATTAGGCCTCAGTTGATATTTCCAACTGCCTCTCTGAATTATGGGCAAGTAATGGAGGACAATTGGATAATGGATGATTAATTGGTCAGCCTTTAAAGTGAACTTTTCAAAGCCACCTAGGAAATCTGGATGCCAAGTTTCCATTAATTTTGGACATTCAGGAATAGGACTATCCAGATGTCCTACACAGATACAAAAATCTCAGTAGGAAAGAAACAAATCTCCTGTTGGTATGTGGTTTGTCTCCATTTGCTTCCTAATGAAAGAAGAAATTCTCATAATAATTTGAGCATATAGTGATATTGGAAGCTGTAATGGTAGCCCCCCCCCTCAAAACCGTTCAGGAGAAAGTCGTTAGAAGAGATGTTGATGGCCGTCAGAAAAATTCTTTGTGAGTCAAACCAAATTATCATATCCATCAATAATTCCCAAACGGTGAGCTAGTGCAAAACAGTGTACTGTGTGAGCACTGCTGACATTCCGCAATGAAGAACAGCTATAATACAATGATAAAGCAATGAAACAATGTGGTACCTGAAGTACCTGCTCACAGAAGAGGCTACTCATTGGTTCTTGGCATGAGTCACTGGTCTGGGCATCTGATGTAATACTGGTTACATGGTGGTGATGCCCACTAGCTTAGATGGTTTTGAAAAGAAAGTAGACAGATTCATGGAGGAGAAGCCTATCAGTGGTTACAGTTGTCATGATGGCAATATGGAACAGCCATATTCAGAGCCATGCCACTGAGCACTAGTGGTTAGGGAGCAACAACAGGAGGGGGCGGGGTACTGCTTGTGCATTTCTGGGAATCAGCTGGTTGTCCACCGTGGAAAGTGATGATGGGAAAGTGAGATGATGGGGAAGTGGGATAATGGGAAGTGGGATGAAAGTGGGGTCAGCCTTCCCCAACCAGGTTTCCTCCAGATATGTTGGACTGCAACTCCCATCATCCCCAGCCACCATGGCCATTGAAGTTGGCAAAGGCTGGGCTAGACAGGCGATATGTCCTTAAGTTAAGAGTGACCTCTGCTAGCAACAGGACATCTTTGGGTGGGTGGCTCCCATTCATAGTGTTCCCTCCTTAGGAAGACCTGCATGTCCACTCAATGGTTCCTTGCATTTCAGCTTTCTGGGCCATTGAATGTTCTGATGTCAATATTTTTGGAATTGGTTTCTATTTTTTTTAATGGACTTTTCTAGTGATGGTTGATGTTCATGTGCAGTTGTACTGAACTCTCCAACTGCATTTTTTAAAAAAACCAGGTTGTAGACCCAATGCTGAGAAACAGGATTTTAAAAATCATGATGGATTGAATTCATAGCTAACACTGCTCAGTGCACAAAGGCTCGGGTCATGAGATAGGTGAATGGAAAAAAGTTGAGGGCTTCTTTGTTCCCTCTTCACCACTGCACCGACCTACACCCCCAAACGGTCTCTCCAGAGGGTCAGCGGGGCAGAGGGTATTTCCACATGGTTCAGGAAGGCCCTCTTGACCTCTGGAGAGGCTTTTGGGGGAGTATGCAGGTAGCTGCAGAGGGGAGAAGGAGATGGGAAACTATCCTTTCATGAAATTCCTTCTGTTC
This sequence comes from Heloderma suspectum, assembly GCF_057233095.1. NCBI lineage: Eukaryota > Metazoa > Chordata > Lepidosauria > Squamata > Helodermatidae > Heloderma > Heloderma suspectum. The sequence goes on from NC_139464.1 coordinate 108,224,562, forward strand.
ACTTATCTTAGGATTTAAGCCAACGTTTTTATAAATGTGAGGAACTGAAGGAGGAAACATAGTGACCAGCCACCGAGTGTCAAGGTATCCGAACCCAAACCCAAATAAGGACTTATGGACCAGTCAGTATTTGGTCCATGTCACTTTTCAATTGTAAGTCCATTCTGTGCAATTCCACATCATTCTAAGAATTAAAACAAAAGCAATGCATGAAAATGCACATTCATTTTCATATGTAATGCTCCCTAGCATAGGCATTTTGTATGCAACTTTCCCTAAAGTGCGGGGGGGGGACGACACCTAGGGCACAGGGGCTAAACCTGCCTCTCTAGGGTTCCCCAGATGACCTTTTCTCCAACCACTGATCATTTGGTGGTTTCCTGGCTTTTGAGCAGCTTTCCCCCCATTCTAAAAGGTTGACATGCCTCCCCTAAGGCTTAGTTTCTGTCAGGAAGAGCTTTCAGCTGAAATATGCTGGTATTTTGGGGTCCACACCCTTGCCTTTGGCCACACCCACCTGTGGAATGTGGCTCCTGAGAGCTTCTACAAAATGGAATTAGGCCCTTGGGCTGAAAGAGGTTCAACACCCCTGTCCTAAAAATTCTGAACTCCTCATGGCTCTACTGGAGGAGGAGAGGGGAGGAAGGGTGTGTGTGAGCTATAGACTCAGCTAGGCTTCTCCCTGTCATGATAAACCATGGTGATAAGCCATGGTTTATCATGACATCTGAATGCAGCCAAGCTGACCTTCAGATTATAGAGGGGGAGAGGATAACATAGCACCAGACTACCATTTTCAATGGTTGCATTTTCTTACAACAACATGTCTTTCTGCCTTCAGTGACCAATTTCAAGCAGAAAGGCTTTAGTTAAAATGCATTTATCTTTCCAATGAGCAGAAACTGAACAGTGAACATTTTCTGCTTTATGTCCTTTCTCTGTAATAAACTCCCATTTGCTTTGCTTTTGAATATGCAGCATATTTTGGAAGACAGCGGAAAAAGTAATATTGAAAGTAAATTATCACCCAATTAGTACACAGAGCCGTAAAGTAATTGAAAGATGCATATATCCATTTCTTATAGCCAGAGTACTAATGGGTAAGGGTTTGCAAGCCCCCCCCAGATGCTGTTGGCGTGTATGTAAATATATGCTAATTACAGCTCTCCGTAGAATGCTTGAAAGACAATGAGCAGAATCTACAGTTACCAAAGGTCAACTGAATGTGAATTTCCTCCGTGAGCCTCTAATGGAATACTGCCCATTTTGACAGAATGGATGTTGTTTAATGTAAAACTCATTTTCTCCATCACCATTTTCTGTAGGGATGTCAGAGAATTCCGCGACAGATCTCGATGAGGCCGAATGCCAGTGCCCCGCCGCCCCCACCCCATGAAAGGCACGTGAAACGGGAGCATTTACCTGTTCCCGTCCGCGCTGCTTTGCGAATGGCGGCCGTCCTGTGGCCATCATTCGCTTCGTCTTCATAGCCATGATAGGCCACGTAAATACTTACGTAGCCTATCACGGCTAACGCAGGGACACCATTTCCGTACGCTGGGGTTTTTCGCCCTGCCGTGATAGGCTACGTAAATATTTATGTAGCCTATCACAGCTCAATACAGGGATGCAAATGGCAGCGGCTACGACAGCCGCCATTTGCGTCCCTGCAAGGCTGCCCAGTGGCCGGATGTCCGGTTGCAGGCGGCTGGAGCCGGCCGGCGGCTCCGCAGCTTGGCTGCGGAGCAGAGCCGGCCGGGCAGGATTCCAGGGGGGGAGGACTGGATCGCCTCCCCCCCCATCGAGGATTCCAGGGGGAGGGATGGAGCGCCTCCCCCCCACCGTGGATTGCCTGGCGCAGAGCCAGGTAAGTGTTTCGAACATCCCTAATTTTCTGTAAGAAAATCCAGCCTAGCATAAGCACCATCAGTGGAGGTCTTCAACGGCACTTTCTCAAATGACTTGAAGGAAAAAGGAAGGCTACACTAAATTTAATGAGCAAAACAAACAGGAAAGCAAGGGAGATGCAGGGCTGCTGATGAATTGAGAATAATGCCATGTGCAATATTCTTACGTTCATTGTCCAGAAATGTCAGTCCATCATTCTCTAAGTTAGCAATGCTAGTTTTACATTATAAGCAAGCTGACTGAGGCTGTGATCCTATGCTTGCTTACCAGGGAGGAAGCACCACTGAACGCTATAGGACTTGAGTAAGTATCAAAATGCACAGGACTGGGCTGCGTGAGTATTCAAAGCACTCCCCATTCACGATCTCAGTAAGCTTAACCACAATGCTGTAAAGTAGCACATTTTAGAGAGGTAGCTCTGTTAGTCTGTTAAAGCAAACGCAGCAGCCTTGCGGTGTCTTAAAGACAAAACATACCATGGCCTAACTTTTGGGGGAGTAGAGCAGGGGTGGGCAGATGGTAGTTCTGGATCTACTGGTGAACTCCGGGTGATTTGCAGTAGATCACCAAGGATTTCTGTAACAGCAACAAAACTATTACCCTCTCTGGCTTCAGTTATACTGCTGAAATGAGGAAACCTTGGGGAAAGTAGGAATGGAGTTTTGTGGGGAAGGATTGTTGTACAGCTATGTAATTCTAGACCCTGTACTTAATGGTCTTATGCACCTCCCTCCCCCCTACAAAACGGCAAAAAACAAAAAGTTTCACAACTCTGATAAAAAAGACAGCTGCTTGCTGAGCATGTGCAAAATGCCATCTTTTAAACACCCTTAACTCATCGTGCCACCATCATGACTACTGGAATACAATTGTGTTGTCCGAAGGCTCAAAGCATTCCGTCGGGAATAGGCACCATTTTGTTGTAGAAAGTGATGCTACATTTCTAAGGTACAAACAGTAGAATGAGCATCTATAATGAGCCCCTAGCTATAAAATGTTTCAAAGAACCAAGAAGAAACAAAGGAGCAACCAGCATCAGCCCTAGTGAGCTCTGGCACGCCCACGCCATCCCAGGGGCTGACACCTGGCCTTTTCGCCAGGAGTCAGCAGAGACCATCATTGCCCTCTGAGTGGCCACGTAGGCCCTGGGCACCACTGCAGCTCTGGTACTAGTCGACACAAACTTCTGGGCCCAGAAATCTTTGATTCTAACTGTACGTCTTTTCTGCACCAGGCTCCATTGGGCAGATCTCAGGATTCTAGTACAAAACAACATAGAGCGTACAAGCCCGGCATTTACCCACCTCAGGCATAGAGTCCACTTCTTCAGATGCATTATTATCTAGGGATGGTGTGGGCACCCAATTCCATCCGGGAATCCAGCGGGACCCCCCCCGCCCGCACCCCCGAGCCCCACTTATTGAGCCCCTGCCCCTGCCCACCCCCTGCCTGTGCTTGGCAAATGGCCCGCACTCACCCTGGCGTCCTCATCGAGCTCCACAGTCGCCATTTTTTGAAAAATAAAATGGTGATTGCAAAAATGCACATTTTTGCACATATGCAAATATGTGCACTTTTGTGATGGCTGTTTTATTTTTCAAAAAATGGTGACCACGGAGCTCGATGAAGCTGTGGGGGTGAGTGCGGGCTGCTTGCCAAGTGCAGGAGGGGCTCAAACGCAGTCCGGGGACTGGCGAGTGGGGGCAGGGGCTGGGTGGGCACCCAGACAACCCAGACAGGGGTGGGTTCACACATCCCCAGTATTATCATCAGTTCTCAGGTCTATCTAATCTGTCTGTCTGTCTGTCTGTCTGTCTGTTTAGCCTATCACTGAGGAGAACTCTACATGCATCTGATGAAATCCACAGAAGCTTATGCATTGATAAATATACCTATAGGCTAGGTCAGTATTACTTCCACAAGTGGGACCTGCAACAAAATGTTACAGTGAGGAGTTCTTTCAGGGTTCTAGACAGCCGTGCCCTCTTCCAAGATGTTCCCTTCCCTTCCCTTCCCTTCCCTTCCCTTCCCTTCCCTTCCCTTCCCTTCTGGTTTTCCTTCCCACACATTCCAAAGATCTGGAATGCTCAATTTTCATAGGTCTATTTTTGAGTTTCTCCCTCTACCTTAGGATTTCCGCCCCTTAATGTTTTTTGGTACTTCTGCAAACCATGGGAGTTCCCCTCAAGCCTGCTGATACCTTGGGATGTCGGAGACATCCACAATGGAATCAAATGATAGCAGATTTCTATGAATCTGACCCTCAGATTCTGCAGTGGAGCAGCTTTTCCTGAGTCGCACTGATTATGCTGATTTGTGGACCAGTTGTTGTTTTTTTCTTTATGGAATTTTATGCAAATTTAGGCATAGAAAAATATGTACAATTAAAAGATGGGGGAAAATGTGTATTTCCCCCATAGGCTAAAGCATGAAGACATGCATTTTGTGGGGGATTTGCACATTTTTTTGGGGGGGGGACTTGCACATTTGGGGGGACTTGCACATTTGGGGGGACTTGCACATTTGGGGGGATTTGCACATTTGGGGGGACTTGCACATTTGGGGGGATTTGCACATTTGGGGGGACTTGCACATTTGGGGGGATTTGCACATTTGGGGGGACTTGCACATTTGGGGGGATTTGCACATTTGGGGGGACTTGCACATTTGGGGGGATTTGCACATTTGGGGGGACTTGCACATTTGGGGGGACTTGCACATTTGGGGGGATTTGCACATTTTCACAACTGCAGATTTGTGCAAATGTGAATGTTGAAAAAAATAGAAATTGGAAAAAATCCGATTCTGTCAATGAGCGGATGGCAGGATGAAAGGCAGCTGACAAGCCGCAAAATGCAGATGGAATGGATTTCAGAAAAACCGTGCATTCCTACTGATACCTCCTTCTTGTGTGTAGGTGCTGCTGTTTTTGGCTACATTAAACAGTTCAGCACATGGAGAACTGAGTTTGCAATTAGTATAGATGACATTGCAGATGGGGAAATGGGTATGGAAGATCTTAGCTTGTCCAAGGCCACTTAGCAAGTTCACTGCTCACTGGGGCTTCTTCACAGTCTTTTTGCCGCTGTGCTGTACAATGTGATAAGTACATTTAGCTACCCATGGGTTTAAAGATCCATTCCTTCATGGCTAAGCGAGTGAGGGAGACCCCTTTCCTCACAAGAGATATTAAATGCTGCAGCTGTAAAATGTGTTGTGTGCATGTATTTGTGTGTGTGTGTGTGTGTGTGAGCGAACATGGTTTGGTGAGATAGAGCCCTTTCAGTTGATGTAAGGACAGCCTGTGATAAATTGATGGAAACTCTATGCTATTTTATTGCTAGACTGCAGAATCCATCTAACGTCCTCTGGACAAGGGTAAGCGCATTGCAACAACCATCCAAATCCCCTTCCTAATACTTAATGATAGCTTCCTTAAAAAAACCAAACGTGATAGTTTCCCGCTTCCCTTTTATCACTCTTGCACGCTTTCAACGTATCCATCTCATTTCAGGTCCTTATGTACAGATTGCGGCACAGAGCAAAGAGATGAGTGGTTCTTTTTTTAGAGGGGGGAGAGGGCTGGTAAATGTCCTCAATGCCTTTTTGCTGAGAAGGAGCTCACTGGCCAGTAGCCAGGTATTCCGAACTGGCCAAGCTGCTGCATATGTGATTTGAATGGCGAGTGCAGGAGAGATTGCACAGGGCAAAGCAATTTTGCAGAGCGAGAACGGCATCCTCCAGATGACTGCTGAAAAGTCTACGCATATGGCAGTTGCCTGGGCAGTTTAGATTGAAACACTGAGATTGGCAGGTTATGGTATCCCATAACCTCTTTGGAATGTGGGGGAAGGAAATGCATGTAGAAGTCTGAATTCATTGGAAAGTAATGGAAACCTGGGTAGCAAGACAAAGGAGAAATCTATGATGAAGATAGAGGAAAAAATGATATGATGAAGCTGACAGTACGAAATGCTTCAGATATGGATGTTTTGATCAATGAGCAAATGCAGTTAAATTTCAGTTAAAAATGTATGCCAAACTGAGCAAAATCAGTGCTCAGCCTCCAGCCATTGGTGCCAATGGAGTGTCACTCCCCCTTGTAAAGTCAATGCAGTGTGTGTGGGTGTGATTTGGTGTGTGGGGGGGTAATTGACTAGGTGGGAAGGTTCAGTTCATACAGTTTAAACAGTTTGTACAGCCTGAGGATGTGGACAGGATCATGGGAGAGGTGGGAACCACCATGTGTGTTCTAGATCCTTGCCCTTCCTGGCTCATAAAAGCAGCCAGAGATGGACTGGATGAGTGGGTAGGGATGGCGGAGAATTCTGCCATGGATTCCAGTGAGGCCGAATGCACTGGCATTTGGCCCGCCAGAATCCATGGCAGAACGGCCTCCTGCCCCCCCGCCCCCCCGCCGGAACCCCCCGGGACGAAGCTTACCTGTGGCGGATGCGGCGGCTTCAGCGGCGGCTTCGGTGGCGGCGCAGTGGTGTGGCAGCAGTGGCGGAAGTTGCAGCAGTGGCGGTGGTGGTGGTGGAAGGTGCGGCAGCGGTGGCAGCGGCAGGGGCGGCAGGTGCGGGGGTGGGGGCAGCAGGTGCAGTGGCGGCAGGGGCGGCTGCGGAAGGTGCGGCAGCAGGGGTGGCAGGTGTGGCAGTGGGGCGGTGGCTGGTCTCCTGGCTGGCTGCTGCTGGGCGCAGTGAACGCAAATGGCGGTGGCTACGGCGGCCGCCATTTGTGTTCGCTATTTTTAGCCGTTCTAGCCTACGTAAATATTTACGTAGGCTAGAATGGCTAAAAATAGTGAATGCAAATGGTGGCCACCATAGCCGCTTCCATTTGCATATGCTTTTTTAAAAATTTTGCCATGATAGGCTACGTAAATATTTACGTAGCCTATCACGGTTAAATACAGGGACGCAAACGGCAGCGGCTATGGCTGCCGCCATTTGCGTCCCTGCTGCCCAGTGGCCAGATGCCCAGCTGCGGGGGGAGCCAGCCGGTGGCTCCGCGGAATCCTCGTGGAGCGGAGATGGCTGGGCAGGATTCCGGGGGGAGGGACGGAGTGCCTCCCCCCCACCGTGAAGCAGATCCGCGAAACGGTAAGTGACTTTCGTACATCCCTATGAGTGGGTAAGGGGAGTGGTTAATGCCTCCCTTAGACAAGGCAGAGTTCCAGGCTGCCTGAAGGAGGTGGTGGTGTGACCTTTGCTAAAAATGCCCTCCCTGAACCCCACCATATTGGATAATTATCGACCAGTCTCCAATATTCCATTTCTGGGCAAGATATTGGAGCATGTGGTGGCCTCCCAACTCCAGGGATTCCTTGATGAGAAAGATATCTGGATCCATTTCAATCTGGCTTCAGACCTGGTAATGGGACAGAAACAGCTTTGGTCGCCTTGGTGGATGACCTATGCCGGGAACTAGACAGGGGTGTGTATCTCTGTTGGTTCTGCTGGACATCTCAGTGGCTTTTGATACCACCGACCATGGTATCCTTCTGGGCTGCCTCACTGGGATGGGACTTGGAAACATTGTTTTACAGTGGCTCCATTCCTTCTTGGAGGGGCGGACCCAGAAAGTGATGCTGGGGGACTCCTGTTCGACTCTGTGGCCATTGGCTTGTGGAGTCCTTCAGGGTTCTGTTTTGTCCCCCATGCTATTTAACATACACATGAAACCACTGGGACAGGTTGTCCGGAGTTTTGGGGTCTGGTGTCACCAGTACGCTGATGACACCCAACTCTACTTTTCCTTTCCATCTAATTCCAAGGAAGCTGTTGGGATGCTGAACCGGTGTCTGTCGGCAGTAATGGAATGGATGAGGGCAAACAAACTGAAGCTTAATCCAGACAAGACTAGGGATGGCGGAGAATTTCTCCACGAATCTCTGGGAGGCCGAATGCCAATGCATTCGGCCCCCCGAAATTGGTGGTGAAATTCTCCGCCCCCCCGCCCCCCCCGGGATGGGACTTACCTCTGTCGAATGTCCCTCTCGGTGGTGGGTCCCGGCGGCGTTTCGGCGGGGGTGGGGGCGGTGGCCGGTCTTCTGACTGGCTGCCGCCGCTGCCATTTCCCCATAAAGTTAAAAAAAAAAACCAACACGTGATAGGCTACGTAACGATTTACGTAGCCTATCATGGCTAGATTTTCAAAGTCACCCATGATAGGCTACGTAAATCGTTACGTAGCCTATCATGGGTGACTTTGAAAATCTAGCCATGATAGGCTACGTAAATCGTTACGTAGCCTATCACGTGTTTTTTTTCCCCATTACTTTTTTATTTCGCGGCCGGGGAGACGGGGCGCTCCCCCCCGGCCAGAATTTTGGCGGTGTGGGATGGGGCGCCTCCCCCCCAGCCTGAATTTCAGCCGGGAGGGGTGGGGCGCCTCCCCCCGCCAAGAATTTCGGGGGGAGAACCGAAGCGCCTCCCCCCCACTGCGAAGCAAGCTGCGGGACCAGGTAAGGGACTTTCGTCCATCCTTAGACAAGACAGAGGTGCTCCTGGTCAGTTGAAAGGTAGATCAGGGAATAGGGATACAGCTTGTGCTGGATGGGGTTACACTCCCCCTGAGGACACAGGTTCGCAGCTTGGGTGTACTTCTGGATTCAGCCCTGAGCCTGCATGGCCAGGTTTCAGCGGTGGCCAGGAGTGCATTTGCACAGCTAAAGCGAGTGCGCCAGCTGCGCCCGTTCCTTGAGACGTCTGACTTGGCCACAGTGGCACATGCCTTAGTTACATCCCGTTTGGATTACTGTAGCATGGTCTACGTGGGGCTGCCTCTGAAGAATGTTTGGAAACTTCAACTGGTTTGAAGAACTGCTGCCAGATTGCTGACTGGGGCTGGCTACAAGGAGCATACAACTCTCCTGCTAAAACAGCTTCGCTGGGTTCCAGTCTGTTTCCGGGCACAATTCAAAGCGCTGGTCATGTCCTATAAAGCCCTATACGGCTCGGGCCCAGGTTATCCGAAAGACTGTAATGTTTTCAGTGACAAAATGGCAAGAACGCAGCCACAATTCACATATCTTGCCATCTTTACAGAGAGAAAAATGGTACTGAAATCTGTAAACCGTGCAGCAGGGAGAGCCAATCTTCTGTGGATTCTGCAGGTTGGATTGATTCTCACGAATCCGATGTCATTCAGGCCTGCCAAAGATTTCTCCAGCATCCCCAGGAATGAACAGTCCGTACCCCTTTGCTCTGGGTGGGATGACGATGTGTGATGATCTTGCTGGTCACCTATGGGGGCTTGCCTGAGGAAGGGGATGCATTGTTGTTCTGTAATTCTAGAGGCTGTGTGTGTGTGTGTGCACCCTGTGGGGTAGGGTAGTGGTTGGATTAGTTCAGTTGGCACGTCCACTGTTGTGGAACTTAACTTTGTCCTTCCTACTCCTGGCGTTATTTCTCAGGTCTCCCCCATGAGCAGCTTAGTTTCAAAAAGAACTACCAGTGCCATCTCCGTATTGACCACTCTGGAGAGAGGAATACATCTGGTCTTAGATGAGGTTGCACTCCACCTGAGGACCAAATGCACAGCTTAGGTGTGCTCCTGGACTTGGCTCTAACTGGGGAAGCTCATGTGGCAGCAGTGGCCAGGAGTACTTTTTGCCAGCTTATGCTGGTATGCCAACAGCGATCCTATCTGCAGAGGGAGGATGTTGCCGCGGTCATTCATGCTGTGATGACATCCAGGCCTGACTACTGGAATGTGCTCTACATGGGACTGCCTTTGAAGATGGTTCAGAAACTTCACCTGGTGCAGGATGCAGCTGCCCAAACATTGGTAGGGCCTGGGAGGTGGAGGGAATGGTTTGATCATATAATACTGCACCAGCTGCATTAGTTGACAGTGAGTTTCTGAGCCCAGTTTAAAGTGCTGGTTTTAATCTTTAAAGCCCTAAATGGTTTGGGCCCAAGCTACTCAAAGGACTGCCTTCTCCCATACCAGCCTGCCCACACTTTCAAGTCATCACCAGAGGTCTTTCTCACTTGTCTGCCACCAAGGATGGTTATGCTGGTGAGTACAAGGGAGCGGGTCTTTTCAGCAGAGAAATCAGCTTCCATCAGGGGTTCATCAGGTCCCTTCTCTTAAGACCCACCTGTTTTCACTGGCCTTCCCCTAATCTGTGGGCTGCAGGATTTAATGGTGCAATCTGTTTTTATAGGGCTTTTCTACACGAGCCTGTTAATCCACTGTATCTACTTTTGGTTTCGTTGCAGAACTGAGATCTGAGCACTACACGAAGAGCATTTCCTTTCCTGCTATTCTGCAATGTTATTCTGTTACATAACATCTAGTTGGATCTGTGGTATAGCAGAATAGTACCTGTTGATGAAGGTCTGGCCTATTAGAATAGTATAGTGCATAAGCTTCACCTTATGCATCCGAGTTAATGTTTACTAGGGGACCAATGAGTCTAAAGAAGAATGTTTATCTGGACATTCCTATACAGTGTTTCATGATAATTTCTTTTATTGACTAAATTGAGATGATATCTGTCAAAAATGAGCAAAAAAGAAAAAAAGATAGTTCTACAAACACAACTGTGCCACCTAATTAAATCATACAGTTGCTCCAAAATTGGACCCAGAGCAGATTAGCTGTCAATGTTGTGCTGATATGTGTGTGTGTATGACGGACACGCGCGCACACACACACACACACACACCATCCATATTTACTCCAGATTTTATTTGAGAACATCACCCTTCCTACACAGTTACATTGGAGATGAAGGGAATCTTCTGGGTTAGAACTAGTGACACCGACGAAAGGCAAACTCCCAGGTACTCCAACCTTGGCCAGTGATTCCCAAACAAGCCTAGGCAAGATCCTACACAGGAATCATTGCCAAAACCAGCATTTTCCCATCTCCACTTCTTCAAACTAATCATTCCTAGCAACTGTTCATCTTGTTTATATTTGGGGGTTGCATTCTGGGCATTGAGTAGCAACTTGGACACTGACGTACGGGAGGTGGCAGAATTGTGCACCTTTACTTCTCCCTAAACATTGGGGCCTGGAACAGTGATTGGGGCTCTCAGCTGAGCTCTTCAACATATTGCAGCATCTGTTGTTGAGTGGATCTTGGTTCCAGCATAGATTTGGGATGTACGAACCTCCCAACATCTGGTCTTGGGGGGCGGGGGTCTGTTGCAGGGAAATCTGTCCCTCTCAGGCTCAGAGGATTTCCCTGGAGTCCCTTGCATGTCCTCCAGACTTTGTGTAGGTTTTTCTTCTTCCGTAAACAGGGCAAGATACGCTAATTGTGGCTGCAATTTGTGTATCTTTGGCGAATTAGAGCCGTAATTACTGTATTTTATGCCATTTGTGGCAGTAAAGTGCTTCGTATATAACAAAGCTTTTTACGGCCGCAAATGGTGTAAACTATGCCAATTATGGCCGTAATTTGCCCAAGATACACTAATTGCGACCGCAATTGGCGTATTTTACCCTGTTTAAAGAGAAAAAAAAATGTGTGAAATCTGGAGGACGTGCCAGCAGGGAGATCCAGTCTGCTGCAGGTTAGATACTCAGGAATTCGACCTCATTCAGGTCCCTGGGGGATTGCTCCAGCATCCCTAGCATTGACTCAATGCTTATTCCTTCTTTGTGAATGAATGTCTTTTCAGCAATCCACAACTTGTTTCTGCTACTGGATAACATTTACAGGCTAGCGCTGCCCACTGTAGGCACTGCCCACTGCCCACTAGTCTGGGGATCCTGATCCTGTCAGATCCCAGTCAAACTAGTTTAATGGGTTGCCAAAGGGGGACAAAGTCACAGCTATGTCAGATTAATGGTTTACTGATCACACACATGTGATACATGGATGCAGTAAGAAATGCAAAGATAGCTGACGTGTCCCTGCAGCCAACAGAAGCTGGCTTTTGCTGCAGCTGACTGTGCAGTGGGGTCTCCACAGTACAAGAGATGTCACCCCACGGACCAACAGATTTCTCCAGGCTGGTAGTGCTAGGGATGTACGAAACCCCGCTTACCTGGCTCCGCCAGGTTCCGCTGCGGGGGGGAGGTGCTCCGTCCCTCCCCCCGGAATCCTGGCCAGCCGGCTCTGCTCCGCGGGGATTCCGTGGAGCTGCTGGCCGGCTCCGCCAGCAGCCAGACATCCGGCTGCTGGCTAGCAGAGACGCAAATGGCGGCGGCCATAGCCGCTGCTGTTTGCCTCCCTGAATTCAGCCATGATAGGCTACGTAAAGACTTACGTAGCCTATCATGTCTGGGTTTTTAAAAAAAACGCGTACGCAAATGGCGGCAGCTATGGCCGCCACCATTTGCGTTCCTTATTTTTGGCCGTCTTAGTCTACGTAAATATTTACGTAGACTAAGACGAAGACAAGAAAGGGGAACGCAAATAGCATAGCGGACGCTATTTGCATTCCCCTTTATTTTCACCGTCTTACTCTACGTAAATATTTACATAGACTAAGACGGCCAAAAATAAGGAACGCAAATGGCAGCGGCCTTAGCCGCCGCCGTTTGCGTACGTGTTTTGTTTTTTGTTTTTACTCAGACGTGATAGGCTACGTAAGTCTTTACGTAGCCTATCACGAATGGGGGGGGGAAACAGACTGCAAATGGCGGCGGCAGCGGTGGCACCCAGTCGGAAGACCAGCCGCCGCTGCCACCGCCACCAAAGCCACCACTGGAGCCGCCGCCGTCCGGAACATCCACTCCAGGTAAGTCTCATCCCGGGGGGAATCAGCAGGGGGGCTGGGGGGTGGCAGGCCGTTCCGCCACGGAGTTTGGGGGGCTGAATGCACTGGCATTCGGCCTCACTGAGATCCGTGGCAGAATTCTCTGACATCCCTAGGTAGTGCACATTTTCCCCCTTGCAGCAAGAACAAAGAGCAAAAGCAGCCTGCTGGCTTTTATAAGTGTCTCTCCTAGGGATGTCAGAGAATTCCGCCATGGATCTCGGGGAGGCTGAATGCCAGCACATTCGGCCCCCCGAAATCGGTGGCGGAATGGTCTGCCCCCCCACCCCCCCGGGACGAGACTTACCTGGGGCGGATCTTCCTGGTGGCGGTGGCTCTGGCAGCGGCTCCGGCAGCGGCTCCGGCGGCGGTTCGGCGGTGGTGGCTGCAGCGGCCGGCTGCCGCCGCCACCATTTCCAGTTAAAAACACACACACACACACTGTGATAGGCTACGTAAAGATTTACGTAGCCTATCACAGCTAAATTTTAAAAAAAACCGTGATAGGCTACGTAAATGTTTACATAGCCTAACATGGCTGACTTAAAAACAACAACAACAACGCGCATACGCAAATGGCGGCGGCCACGGCCGCCGCCATATGCGTACGCGCATTGTTGTTGTTTTTTAAGTCAGCCGTGATAGGCTACATAAACATTTACGTAGCCTATCATGGCTGACTGCAGGGACACAAACGGCGGCAGCTATGGCTGCTGCCATTTGCATCCCTGCTAGCCAGCGGCTGGATGTCTGGCTGCTGGCGGAGCTGGCCGGCGGCTCCGCAGAATCCCTGCAGAACACAGCCGGCCGGCCAGGATTCCGGGGGGGGGGGGGAGGAACGGAGCGCCTCCCCCCCCATCCAGGATTCCAGGGGGAGGGACGGAACGCCTCCCCTCCCACCATCAACATAATCCGCGAAAGGTAAGTGCCTTTCGTACATCCCTAGTCTCTCCTAAGCTTCACAGCCTGTAATGAGAAACACACTCCCTTCTTGGGAGAAGGGGGGGGGCTCCTCTTTCACTTCTCATGGGACAGAAAAACTACATCCTTATCTCAAAGGATGAGATCCCTTCACATAGGCCAAACAGCTGTGGCGGTACTTGCTTCGTACCAATTAAGGCATGTGAGATGCCCACTAAACACTACCCATTTTAGAGGTCTACTTGGTTACTAAAATCTGCCCACTATGTTAAGCTATGCAGTAGCAGTACAAAACAGCATAAAGTGTAAATTCGGTCCCGTTTAACCTCAGAACCTGCACCAAATGGGTCTGAAGCACCCCAGTTGGTAACCAAGTGAATCCCAATGGAGAAACATCACTACAGACAAAAGTGTAGATTGAAATGTATTCAAGGCTTTGAAATGTATTCAAGGCTTTATTTTAGGGAAAATACAAAATAAAGTGGCATGGTGGTTATATGAGCATTAGGAACTTCTCTACAATTACAGGGAAAGAGAATGCAACAAAAATAGAAGATAAATCAAAAGCATTGCAATTGCCAAAGCTGGTACTATGAACTTGGCCAATAAGATAATGGCTTGAGCGTCTAACATTGTTATGACTCCTCTTTCCAACTTTCTCCTGTTTACTACTTGCAGTTCAAAGCTAAACCAAAACAACCGAAACTAAGTGTTAACCCTCCCGTTGCCTCCTCCTGCTTCTTAGTTGAATACAAAAGCTATGCTAAAGCATTACTAAGGTCCTCTAGGCATATGAAGAATAGAGGTAGGAGTTAGAGTGAATGGAAAACCCAAGGCCTGGAAATAATTCCATTTGCCACCTCTGAAGATGGGATTCCAAATCCCTTCCTCAGAAATAACCTCCAAGTCTCATGCTCAGAAAGCACTCTACGTCCTAAACTCAGAAATAATTCTAAGTTCTACTTTCAGAAAACATCCTAAGTTCCAAAGTCTAAGAGTCTAAAGAGGTCCATAGTTACCCAGATCCTTGGGTCTGGTGGCACGGCAGAAAGAGGGAAGTGGAGCAGCAGCAGGAACCAGAACAACAGGAACAAAAGCACCACCCCGGAGGCCCCATTCCCTGTGCTTTTATACCCCTGCTCTGGTCAAAGGTGTGGGGCCTAAGGAGCAATGAGATTATCAGCTTCCAAAATGGGGTGCACGTGGTTAGAGCATTTGCTCACCAATCAGAAGCAAGGTGTCTCATTTATCTCCCACAATTTCATGTTTCTGGGGAACATGTCTGGCACCATTACAAACGGGTTACTTTGAAATGTCCCAAAATATGACGCAAAGTCTGCCATCTGGGCATGTTATCTTGACTGACACATTTCTCTCTGGTATATCTTCTTTGAACTCCCAGCCCTCTTTGGCCATTTTTGGTCATATCATCCCAAACACCTCCTCCTAGTTGTTGCTCGTGCTCAGGGCTACACCTCCCCACCCAACTAGCATCGAGTAAGAACATTCTGCTATCAGCAGGTGTACACCACGAGATGTCAAAACAGTACTTTTCCTCCTCTCACTAGGCATATGAGCATGCTCAGTTCTGCTGTTCATCTCACTTAGACACTCTGCCAGCACGTTGTGGCCTTGAGCAAGCTCTGTGAAACCGCTTGTAAAGACAGCTGCATTCCCCTCCGCTTCTTCAAAGACAGTCCTGCCAAATCTCAGTTAGAGTCTCAGTTAGTGAAATAACATCATTTAGCATAGAATCAAACTTCACGGTCTTCTCACCCAGGGGTCAAGAGTCTGGAATATAAAGCTGGTTATGAACCTGGGGTCTAGGGGCTCTTCTTGTAGGCCTCCCCCAGATAAAATCAGCCATCTTTACTCTTTGTAAAGAGTAGGCCTCACAATAGTAGGCCTTGTACTAGTAGGCCTTGTACCACAAAAGTAGGCCTTGTAGGCCTCCCACAGATCAAATCAGCCATCTTTACTCTTTGTTAACCCTTTTAACAAAGGGACACTGTGTCAGTTAAAACTGTGTTAGTTAAAAACCTGACTCCACGCCCAGTCTTTCGAAACCAGACTCACTACACAGCCTCCCGCTGTCCTTCCTCACACTTCCTGTTGGTCAGCAAGATCAGTGTGTTGGACAGATGCTGGAAATCAAGCAGGAGCCCTTCGTGTCCACAAATACAAAGTGAAGGAAATGAATTGGCAGATGTTCCACCCAATTCATCTCAATGAGACTGAAAGAGCTGTTACCAGTAGGTGCTTTATGGTTGTCTCTGGTAAGGTAATCCAGTTACTCTGTCTCTAACCCACACTCTGAAGATGGTCTTTTGTTTCTGATAATTGCTTTCTGCTATGCAATAGTCTCTTAAACATGTATGCGGATCTCTGCAAATGAAGACAGACGTATCCTCTTTGTGTGAATGGAAGTGGTTTGCATGTACATTCTCTGCCTTGAAAACAAATGCCTTGGAATATAATGACTGTGTGTTCAATCACACCACTTTTCCCACCACACGTTAGAATATATGTCTAGCTCTACTGCAAAATAATATCACAGTAGTTTGATGTTAATGGGATATTTATGGGATATCGGTTCTATGAAGACCTACAACACCTTCTAGAACTAACACCAAAAAAAGATGTCCTCTTCATCATAGGGGATTGGAATGCTAAAGTAGGAAGTCAAGAAATCACTGGGATAACGGGCAAGCATGGCCTAGGTGTACAAAATGAAGCAGGACAAAGGCTAATAGAGTTGTGCCAAGAGAACACGCTGATCATAGCAAACACTCTTTTCCAACAGCACAAGAGGCGACTCTACACATGGACATCACCAGATGGTCAATATCGAAATCAGATTGATTATGTCCTTTGCAGCCAAAGATGGAGAAGCTCTATACAGTCAGTACAAACAAGACCTGGAGCTGACTGTGGCTCAGATCATGAGCTTCTTGTTGCAAAATTTCGGCTTAAATTGAAGAACGTAGGGAAAACCACTAAATCATATCCCTTATGAATATACAGTGGAGGTGAGGAATAGATTTAAGGGATTTGACCTGATAGATGGAGTGCCTGAGGAACTATGGACGGAGGTCCGTAACATTGTTCAGGAGGCAGCAACGAAATCCATCCCAAAGAAAAAGAAATGCAAGAAAGCCAAGTGGCTGTCTGATGAGGCTTTACAAGTAGCTGAGGAAAGAAGGGAAGCGAAAAGCAAGGGAGAAAGGGGAAGATATAGCCAACTGAATGCAGAGTTCCAGAGAATAGCAAGGAGAGACAAGAAGGCCTTCTTAAATGAACAATGCAAAGAAATCGAGGAAAACCATAGAATGGGAAAGTCCAGAGCTCTTTTCAAGAAAATCGGAGATCTCAAGGGAACGTTTTGTACAAAGACGGGCATGATAAAGGACAAAGAAGGCAGGGACCTAACAGAAGCAGATGAGATTAAGAAGAGGTGGAAAGGATACACGGAAGAACTATCCAGGAAAGAGCTTAATGTCCCCGATAGCCATGATAGTGTGGTCACTGAACTTGAGCCGGACATCCTCGAGAGTGAAGTCAAGTGGGCCTTAGGAAGCATTACTAACAACAAAGCTAGCGGATATGACAGTATTCCATCTGAGCTATTTAAAATCCTAAAAGATGATGCTGTTAAAGTGCTGCACTCAATATGCCAGCAAATTTGGAACACAGTGGCCAAAAGACTGGAAAAGGTCAGTTTACATTCCAATTCCAAAGAAGAGCAATGCCAAAGAGTGTTCAAACTACCGTACAATTGCACTCATTTCACATGCCAGCAAGGTGATGCTCAAAATCCTACAAGCTAGGCTTCAGCAGTATGTGAAGTGAACCAAGAACTACTGGAAGTACAAGCTGGGTTTCGAAGAGGCAGAGGAACTAGAGATCAAATCACCAACTTTCGCTGGATCATGGAGAAAGCAAGAGAATTCCAGAAAAATGTCTATTTCTGCTTCATTGACTACGCTAAAGCCTTTGATTGTGTGGATCACAACAAACTGTTGCAAATTCTGAACAAGATGGGAGTACCAGACCACCTTACCTGTCTCCTGAGAAACCTGTACGAGGGTCAAGAAGCAACAGTAAGAACCGGACATGGAACAACCGATTGGTTCAAAATTGGGAAAGGAGTATGACAAAGCTGCATATTGTCGCCCTGCTTATTTAACTTATATGCAGAGTACATCATGAGAAACGCCGGGTTGGATGAATCACACAGGTTGGAATTAAAACTGCCGGGAGAATTATCAACAACCTCAGATACGCAGACGATACCACCCTAATGGCAGAAAGTGAAGAGGATCTAAAGAGCCTGTTGTTGAGGGTGAAAGTGGAGAGTGCAAACTCCAAGATCATCGCAGACGGTGTCTGTAGCCATGAAATTAAAAGACGCTTGCTCCTTGGGAGGAAAGCTATGGCAAACCTAAACAGCATAGTAAGAAGCAGAGACATCACCTTGCCGACAAAGATTTGTATAATCAAAGCTATGGTTTTCCCAGTAGCAACGTATGGCTGTGAGAGCTGGACTATAAGGAAGGCTGAGCGCCGAAGAATTGATGCTTTCGAATTGTGGTGCTGGAGAAGACTCTTATGAGTCCCCTGGACTGCAAGGAGGTCAAATCAGTCCATCCTAAAGGAAATCAACCCTGAGTGCTCATTGGAAGGACAGATACTGAAGCTGAAGCTCAAATATTTTAGCCACCTAATGCGAAGAGAAAAGTCACTGGAAAAGACCCTTATGCTGGGAAAGACTGAAGGCAAAAGGAGAAGGGGACGGCAGAGGATGAGATGGCTAGATAGCATCACCGATGCAATTAATATGAACTTGAGCACACTCCGGGAGAGAGCAGAGGACAGGAAGGCCTGGCGTGCTATGGTCCATGGGGTCACGAAGAGTCGGACACGACTGAACGACTGAACAACAAGTCTAACCTCCTTAGAAAGAGTTTCACAGTGGGGGTGCCACCACAGAGAAAGCTGTTTCCTGTCTTCCTGTTAATCTGGCCTGTCTTTATGGCAGAATATACAGAAGGGCCTCAGAAACAGATCTTAAATTATGGGCAGGCTCATACAGGAGGTGGTGAGCCTTCAGATATTCTGTCCCCAAATTGCTTATGGTTTTATAGGTAAGAACCAGCATCTTGAATTGTATCCAGAAACAAATTTGCAGCCTGTGCTGTTGATACAAGACCGGTGTAATATGGTCAACAAAATGCACACTAGCAAGTAATCTGACTACTGCATGTTGTTCTAGCTGCAGTCGCTGAACAGCCTCCAAGGGCAGCCCCATACGGAGCATACCGCTGTAAGCTGCAATATGTGAAGGGAATGCACCCAGGCTCCTAATCTCAGTGACAGATTCATTTAAATTGATGCTGGAAGAATTTAGGTGAACTGTGTGATTTGGATTCCCCCCCCCCATTGTGGTTTGAAAAGACTACATTCTGAGCAGAGTTCATGCTTCGATAAGAGGTAGAAGTCCAGAATATGTCATTGTAGTAGGAAGGTCCTTGAAAGGAGACTGAAAAGAGAAAGACTATTATCAAATAGGCAGTGTAGTCCTATGCAAGTGTATCTCAAAGG
This sequence comes from Heloderma suspectum, assembly GCF_057233095.1. NCBI lineage: Eukaryota > Metazoa > Chordata > Lepidosauria > Squamata > Helodermatidae > Heloderma > Heloderma suspectum. Next base: position 108,243,716 of record NC_139464.1, read on the forward strand.
GCATTATTCAAAGGGCTTTCCTCAAAGTAAATATGCACAGGCTTCCAGACCCCAAATTGTAAAGAATATACTCTTCATTTGAGAACAGAAAAGCCTTGACAGTCCTATAGAGGGAAATGTGGAGGCATATATAATGAATTGTACTTTTCTTCTTTCCTCACTTTACATGCACAGGTCAGTTCCATCAGTTATGCCTGGAGTCAGCATCAGCATGAGTATGGATGTCAGAGAAATCTGCCGTGGATTCAAATGAATCCCAAAGAATCTGGCTTCCGGAATCTGCAGCGGATCGGCCCCGCTTACCTCCGCTCCACAAAGATTCCACGTGGGATGGTACTCAGCTGCTTGCTCAGCCGGAGCCATTCTCCTCCGCGCCGATTGCCATTAAAAAAAAAAAATGGTGATCAGTGCGGAGGAGAACAGCTCTGGCCATCCAGGTAAGTGGCCCTCAAGCCGGGTGGCTCTGCAGAATCCTCGCAGAGTGGAGCTGCTCCAGAGGATTCTGGGGGGGGGAGGAATGGATCTCCCCCCCCCCGGGTGGATTCCCCACTGGAACGGACTGTGGGGAATCCGTGCATCCCTAAGCATGAGCATTGAGCTCTGTCCACACATTGGTGATGGGATCATGCAGTGAGACCAGCCCTAGCACAAAGCAGCCCTGGGCAGCAGCTGGGGCCCAAGCACCCTGGCGGAGCTCCCACTGCCCTGACGCCAGGTGCAGTGGAGGCTGGTGGTCCAGTGCCAGTGGGGCAATGAATCTGCTCTGGGTTTTGGTCAGAGCCAATCAGAACTCTAAAGGAGCTATCCAAGGTGCTGAACCCTACGCCCAAAATAGGTTCAGTGCTTTGGAGAGCTCCTTTAGAGTTCTGGCTGAGAACCCAGAGTGGATTCACCTACCCACTGACATCGGAGCCACCAACCTTCACTGGCTGGGGGCACCCCACTGGCCTGATGCTGCTTGAGCAGCATCACTCCCCGCAGTGTTCCTTGCTGCTGCCCACGGCTGCCTGCCAGCCAACCTTGGGGTCCACCGACATCGGAGGAGTCCACCAGGGCCCCCTTTGCTGTAGGGATGGGGGAGAAATTTGTTCCATTCACATTTAAATGTGAACTTAATCAACTTACCCAATTCTGCAGTTATTCTGCAGTTACTCAGTTATTCTTCGAAATGGGCGCTTTTCTGAATTTTCCAATGGAGTTCTCCAACAACAACAACAATTTTTGAAATGCAGACAAAAATGCATATAGTAGAGAAAGTCATGTTCAGCTATGCATTATATTAGGAAAACGGCTTGCAAAAATGTGTACATTAGGCAAAAATGCATACAAAAAGGCATATATTAGGAGAAATGTGCACAGAAACAGTTATGGATTTTCATGACAACTTAAAAAAAAAAACTCTCAAAGTTTGGGATGAACTGAACTTAACACTGGAAAAATGAGAAACTTAGAGAAACCAAAATGGATAGATTGGCCCATTCCTACTTTGCCAATGGCCCCCTAAGCCTGAGTGAGAGAGTGGGGGCCCCAGGTTGGCCCATACTGTCCCAGTCTCCATGCATTTCATCTAAATGCACATCATGTCTCAGACATGGAGACATGATATCTTCAGATCATTGTTGAGCAATATCGGGCATATGTAGCAGTGGAAGCTAGTGGCTCTGATTTCGATGGGGCTGTAAATCCGCTCTAAGTTTCAGTCAGAACCATCCAGAACTCTGAAGGAGCTATCCAAGGTGCTGAAAATATTGTGGGGAAAGGGTTCAGCACCTTGGATAGCCCCTCAGGGTTCTAGCTGGTTCTGACTGAAACCCAGGATGGATTCATAGCCCCACCGAAATTGGAGCCACCAGCCTCCACCAATACATAGGTAGGAATATCTATGTCTGCATGCCACTAAGACATAAGAAAAAATGCATGGAGATTACAAGAGTGAGCAAACTGCAGTCCCACTGCCACAACACACAATCCATTTCCTGACTTTGCTAAATACGCAGAAGACATATTTTTGGCATTAAAATATGAAACTCTTGGAACTGCACCTTATTGCTAATTACTACTTCCCCCCAAATAAACCTCTAATTAAACTCTTTTTAAAAATAGGAAATTGAATCAATGTCAAAAGAACTGAAATTGGGAAGAAACAAGTAAACAGCAGTGTCATGATATTGACTTAATAAAACCTATATTCACTTGCTTTTTACTTAAAAATGCAGAGAAATCATATTGAGATATATTGATATAATTTTGTTCTATGCTGGTATTTCTATTTCAACAGAATGTATCAGTCACATTTCAAGAGCAAGTTAGTTAACTGACAGTACTCTTCCTGGTGTTTATAATGAATTGATTTAATTAGATAATAGTTATTAAAATCTGAGGTCATGGAGCTATTAATAAATTTCAGTAACAACAACCTCTTGGTTTACAAAGAACATTAAATAGCACACACACACAAAAGCCCCATTCCAATAAATTTAAAGTTACAGTTCTAATGTAATAGGAGCAAGTTTAACATGTACATCATGTAAGAACCCCGAAACCAAATAAGAAAAGTGAAATCTTTCTTGCTATTTGCCTTTTTCTCGACTTTAGCATATAATACTTTTTGTCTTATTATATTCTTAATCTTTCCTTAAATATACATGCCCTTTTGTATTAACACATTCTCCTTTTGATGCCTACATTGTTCATGCGTAATGTGGCAAGTATCGCTTCCCTTTTTTTTCTTTGTAATGTCTTACATCATATACATTCTATAGTATAATATTTTTGCATTTTGGTCCATGTTATTTTACTTTAACTCAGGGGTTGGCAACTGGTGGCCCTCCAGATGTTTTAGCCTACAACTCCCCTCAGCCCTAGCCAGCATAGCCAATGTTGAGGGCTGATGTGAACTATACGCCAAATCTACAGTTGCTCACTCCTGGTTTAATTAGTGTCACCATGTCTCTTGGACATGTGTGCCTAAACCTATCTGCAGACTACTACTCCATGTTCAGGGAATAAGATGTTCTGGAACATGAAAAACTGGAGGAATTTATCTCAAATAACTGTTTCCTACTGTAACCCTAGCTCTATACCAGCCTTGCCCAACCTTTTGTCTTCCAGATGTCTTGGATAACAACTCCCAGAATTCCTGACCATTAGCCAAGCTGGCTAGGGCTGATGGGAGCTGAAGTCCAAAACATTCGGAAGGCACTAGGCTGGGGAAGGCTGCTGTATGCTGACAGAGCACAGGCTGCTCTGATCCAGTACAGCTGGCCCGAACTACCACTCTAACCAAAATACCAAGGACCTAAGTGTGGGTATCTATCATTTGGATTGTTTAGTCTAGGTATGGGAGTGCCCATGTAAAGTACTGAAAGGAGGAATGGAGATGAAGTCACAGCTTTTCAAGCAACAGAATGTTATTGAGAAACTATATCAAAACAGCAATTAAGTGGCTAGCTCTTGAAGATTTCCCAGGAAAAATGTGAGAAAATGAGCAGGAGGGGCTTGGGATGAGTACTGTGGGTATATGATGTGGCTTTCAGAAGAATGGAGAGGGTGGGTGGGAATTTGCAGTAAGATTATAATGCAGAAAGGAGACTTAAAGAGAGATAGGAGAATTATTACCAGCCCCTTCTTGTACTCTGTTGGGAACACTGGACAATGGGGTGATGATTCAAAAGGGCACAAAGATGGGAACCTGCTAGGAGCATTCTGGGGAGGGAGAAGAAGGAATAGGCAGATAAAAACACTGTCACATTATAGTGGAAATGTGAGTAGTGGAGCTAACAATCTCCAGTAGCCTCACCAGGTTCCTCTTTTCATGGAGGAAACTGAAGCTGAACACAACAGGGTAATTTGATAGCTCATTATCTGCAATTTATTTAAAAATGGAACAAAGGGCTTTTAGTGCAGAAGATGCCTTGGAGGATCATGGCGTCATCTAAAGAGCCTGCAAACTTCCGTGAAGGAGCAATCTCAATCACAGGATAAAGGCTCTGTGAGAAGAAAGCCTGATTCATCCATCCCTGCTTTCATAGAATCATAGAATCATAGAATAGTAGGGTTGGAAGGGACCTATAACACCATCAAGTCCAACCCTCTGCTTAACGCAGGAATCAAAGTCAAAGCACCAGCCACTATGAATACTAGGCAGTTTGTTCAAAGCTCTTTGGGTCTTGTTTTATGCCTTCCTTTCACTAAAGTAAAGTGAAGTCTAGTTTCAGCTAGGATTCTTTGTCCTACTCTCTTTTTCTGGGGCCAGCCAGGAATTCTTTGGGTGATGCTAACACCCCTTTTCATAAGCCACCTATCCTAAACAGGGTATCAGTATAGGATGTGCTAGCTAGACATTATCTGAATGACACTGATTCTGCTGAGTTGCTTTTCTTAATTCTGTCCGCAGAACTGTAGGTAACACTAACACATGAAATTTCAGAGTTTTCAGTCTCTCAATCTGTTTTTTTCTTCTTTTTTTAAAGAATGATTCAAAGAGCAGAATACTTCCTAAAAATCTGTGTTTATCCTATCGGCTCTGACAATCTCACTGGAAGGAATCTGCTTACTCATTTCACCCACACAGCTTTTGACTGACAGGCTGTCAGCAACACACCAGGCATTTCTCACTGTTTGGCAGATGGCAGTTCAGCCCTTGACAGGAACAATGAAGGAAGCAAAACAATTGTGACGGGTGACAGTCACATCACTCTTCCATGAAGACAAATATAGCGTCTTATCACCCGCTCACAATAAGTCATGATCATATGGGCAAGAATGCCGATTTCTGATGGCGTTGAGGGTGTGTTTGCCTTAAACAAGTAAACATGATACCTTACATTCTAGGTGGCAATGAAGGGATTGAAGATAATATAGTTAGGATTCAAGAGAAACAGTGTGAGGTGAGAGTCAGTGTTGTTGTTAGATGGAAATGAAGAGCTGGACTTTGATCTAGGAACCTTGGCTTAAGATCTTGGCTCCCATGGACTTACTGTGTGGCATGATCAATTCACCATCCTTCATTGTCAGATCCCCAACTGAAGTATAGGCACATATTTCAGACTATAGCTCCCATCTGCCCCAGCCATCCTGGCCTGCCCAAAGGTCAGGGATGCTGGAAGTTGTAGACCAAAACTTCTGGAGGGCACCAAGTTCCCTATCCCTGTCTTATGCATTAAAATACCCAGCTGACAGAGTAAGAATTCTACCCAGCTAGTTCAGTTTGGATGCCTCTGTACAGACAGAAAGGAAAGCACTCTGATGGATGTCCATAATATCTCAGTCCTATTGACTAAAAGTTCTTATCTTATAGACAAATCACTAATGACAGTAATAAGAATAATAGCAATCATAATAAACACTAATCAAGCCATCTCGATGTTATACTTGGCATGGGATTAGCATCCCTGATCCCACCATTGGCTGGCTGGCTCATTTAGAACAGGGATGCAGAACTATTATTTGGTGGGGGGCTGAATTGCCTCCACCACCAGGCCATCCATGGGCTGGGTGATGTCAGTGGGCATGACCACCCCCACTGACATCACCCCCCTGATCCATGGAGAAAGGGACATGGCTGGCTCTGGGAGGAGGAGATGTTCCTTCCAGCACAGAAGGAATCTCTGGATTCATGTGCTGCTTAATGTTCCTATGGGGACAATGCATGGTGTGGACTTGGATGGCACTGGGGGGCTTGGCTCCTCCCAGCACCTGCTGAGTGCCTTTCTCCATGGCCCACTGGAGGCATGCTAAGGGAGGCTCAGCCCGTGCTGGGAAGATAAGCCACTCTTCCCAGCACCGGCAAGTCCCCTGCCATCCGCATCCCCAAAGTTCTCTCTGATCTCTGATTGGAGATAACAGCAGGGATTCCTCCAGGAAGGAATCCTCCAAGAGCCTCCACAGGCCAGTTTGAGGAGCTTGGGGAGCCAGAATAAGCCCATGGGCTGGGAGTTCTGCACCCCCAATTTAGAACAATTGTCTATCTGGGCCCTCCATTGATGGTCATTGATGTGGATTGTGGGTGAGGGGGTCCAGAATCATAGAATATTAGGATTGGAAGGGGCCTACAAGGCCATCGAGTCCAACCCCCTGCTCAATGCAGGAATCCAGGTCAGAGCATCCCTGACAGATGGCTGTCCAGCCTTGTCTTGAATGCCTCCAGTGTGGGAGAGCACACCACCTAGGTCATTGGTTCCATTGTCGTATTGCTCTAACAGTCAGAAAGTTTTTCCTGATGTTCAGCCGGAATCTGGCTTCCTGTATCTTGAGCCCATTATCCCATGTCCTGCACTCCGGGATGATTGAGAAGAATGAACTGTCCCTGACACCCAGTTGGTTGTCATAAGCAATGTGGCCATAAGGATGCCATAATGTATTGAGTGGCTATGTTTAGCCCTTTCTGAGTGTTCATCACATACATTAACTTAGCCATATTCACAACAACTCTGAATGGTAGATCAATATCAATATCCACATCTTGCAAAAGGGGAGGGGGTGGACAGTTGCTGAGACCAAGAGAAGAGTGGCTTGCTTACGGCCACCTGGTGAATTCTGGCTGAGACATGTTGAAAACTCATATTGGATCATTTGTAAAAACCATACCACAATTTCAGGTAACAATATGCAGAATATGGGTATATGAACACCTCTTATCATACGAAGAACCCGATTCCCCTCTCCTGCCTGCTACCCCATCCGCAACTTACGTCAGGGGCCCAGATTGGGGGGGGGGGCAGGTGGTGGTGACCTCTTTGGAGATGGGAGAGACCCACCAGACTTCTCCTCCTTCCTTTGCAACTGTTTGTTAACTGAAGATGTTGGTAGCATCTTTTTCTACTGGGCATTATAGGGGTTCTTCACTTTGTAAACAGTCATAGGGAAAGAAAGGGTGGGCCAGTGGAACTTGCTGATATTTGAAGGAACAGCTATCTGCTACCCTGTCTTGGCCACCCATGTAAATGTGCAAAAGGGGAGGGGGTGGGCAGTTGCTGAGACCAAGAGAAGACTTACCATGGGGACAGAGATAGGTTAGGAAACAGAGGGTAGGGGTGTGCAAGCAGAACTGAGTCAGGGGCTCGATTGAGGTGAGCTGTACTCGCCTTGATTCTTCTTGCAAGAATTCAAGCAGGAACACTGTGCTTGAAGACCCAAACACCCCAAGTTTGGAATATTTTGCCACAACAAGGCCATTTCATGGTACAAAAATATATACAATAAAGCATAGTTAGCTTGGCAAAATTCCAGAAAAAATGTATTTGTCCTTGTGGACTATCCTGGACATTACTTGCATGCCACTTCTGATGAACCCAAACTCCAATACTTTTCCTACTGTCATCCATTTTGACCCATCTTCCATTTTGTATCCACCTTTGGCCAACGTATCTGACCTGATACCATCTGAAAAATCACAGTAATTGGCAAGTCTAATGTAAGAAAGTAGCTGTTCACTGCCCAGACTAGGCATGTTTTTTGAAGGAAAATGTATCATCCACTGGAATCATGCAATTACAAATAAATGAAAACCATAAAAGTGCATAGTGTGGGTTTATTCTCTCAATAGCATGTGCAGGATTAATACAGGCAACATTCACTAATAGCAATGAAAGTTATGAGGGATCTTCTCCCAGGATAACAAAGGAACAATTTGGTATTTGGTTACAAAACAGAAGAAAACAGAATGGCTCTATGACTCTCTCCAGATATAGCTTCTGGAAATATGAAATTAGATATGACTGTGCTACATTTTTAAAAGGTAAAATGAAATGGGGTCTTTGCAGAGAAGTGTTGGCAAAAAGTGTAAATGTTGGAGTGGTGGTGGTGGGGGAAACACACCGGTGAATTTTGCAGGAGAGACATTAATGGAATGACCTTGTGTGAATTTTTTTTTTTGCTGCAAGCAGGTGCTGTCTTTGATAAATGATGCCTGTAAATCAGGGCTAATGTTGCACAGTCCCATCTGACATGTAAAGTGTAAGTGCTCCTGATGAACTTTAGAAATGCCAGCCAGCAGGTGCATTTTGTGCCTATTAACATTCATAGATTTTATTATAAATCCTGAAACAAAGAAATTTAGCTTAATGGAAATGTTGACCACCCTGTGCACACTTGATTAGTATCATGCCTATATCTGTATTATCGCTGCCACTGCTTACTGAAGGGGAACATCACTGTGTTATATATCAAATGACAAAGAATGAGCCAGCACAAATGGTGTATAATGTGAGAGTAAATATACTAAGTTCCTGCCACTCAGTATGCCACAGGGAGGGAGGGAGGGAGGGAGGGATTATTATTCCTGACTTCTTGTAGGTTTTCAAAGTGGGATCCTACTGAAACTATTTCTTTATCATATCATATAATTCTTTACATCCCATGTTTCAGGATATACAGATACTTCCAAGGAGGCTTACAAGTAAAATCAAAACACGGTAATCCAAGCAGAAGGAGACAATGTAGAAACGTAACAGCTAGAAGTGAGACATAATGGTTCAGATCAAACTGTTTCAGTCCTGAAACAGCTGCCAAAAGGAGGAGAAAATCTTTTTTGCTGGAGGGGTGGGGGATCAAGCAAAATACTTTTCTCCAAATTTGCCACTACTTTTGCAGGTGGCGAATGGGGGCAAGAGAGACAGCACTGATATTCAAGGGGGAGGGTGAAATTCTTCAGATGCTTTTGAAGGGTGGGTGTGCTTACCATGAAGTTTTAAAAGAAAAGAAAAGAAAAGAAACAGTGATGAACATATTTTTGTTGCAGGCTCAGAGTATTGCTCATCATGGTATGGTGTTCTGGGATTGAGAAAGGTAGGTGCTGTCTGGTGGGATGGCACAGTCAGCAGCAATATATATATATATATATATATATACACACACACACACACACACACACACACACATATATACTGTATATATGCAAAATACAAAGACTAGCAACAGAGTATTAAGAGTATATTTTAAACTAAACATTTTGGCTTCCACTTTCATCAGTAGCTGTGCTGTTAACTGGGTATCAGGCACTTTGGAATGCCTGGAGGTAAAAGTTCCTTAGGAGAAAAAGCAGAGATAGGATTGGTGTAATGCTTACCAACTGTCCACCAGATTAAGGCCATTTGGACAAAAAGTTCTGAGTCTATAGATCCAGACATTTTCTCTTTTGTCAAGCATATCAATCAAGGTCTTTTGTTTGTTCTATTGGAACCAGCTGTAAGTCTAAGAGACTATGTGCAGGAGAATTGAAATGTCTTGCAACAGGCTGCTCCAGTTTTTTGGTAAGAATTGCAGATTTGTGGTTATGGAATCATGTTCTTAAGTCTGTTGTAGTTTCCCCTACATATTGCATACAGCATCCTTTTTTTTTTTTACATTCAGTTAGATAAGTAGAAGTGCATGTTAACAATTGTCTAATGCAATACGTTTTGTTAGTAATTGTGTTCCTGAAAGAAGGGGTTTCTTGGAATGCACCATGTTGATTTGCAGTGGTATGATCCTGAGTTGCAAATACCTTGTTTAAGTGCAGCTTTAAATAACAATTTACACAGATTGGGTGGTTTTCTGAATGTAATGCATGGTGGAGAATTAATGGCTTCTTTTAAATGAGCACAATAGGATATAATATGGCAACTATCTTCCATTATCTGGTGGTAATTAGGGGCAGATGGAATAGAAGTCCAGAACAAATGGAATGTGATTTTCTTTCAAAGAGTTTCTTTCAAAGAGTTAACCTTTGCTTCATAAAGAAGGGTGTCTCTGGATATTACTGATGCTTGATTGATGTTGTAGTCAGTAATGTGACCTCCATCTGCATTGTTGGAGATGTTCTTTAAGTTTGTTACATCTTCTTGAGAAATTTTCTTTGTTATTACAAATGTGTTTTATCCTAACAGCCAAACTATATATAATGTTCTCCTTTAGATGGTTCGGATGACATGACTTGAAGTTGGGAATCTGTACAGTTGGGAATCCGTAGGTTTACAATATAAGTCTACACACACACACACACACACACACACTGTTTAAAGTTTTTGAAAAGCTCCAATTCAGTGGGGTTACACAAGAAAACTTCTCAGTGGATTGTCTGAAGATCCTTGTCAATTGATCTCCAGATTATTTTTCTTTCAAAAATTAACATTTAATCATATTATTTAAATGTATTATTTTATAGCACTTTAAATGTGCCTTTGCCCACCTGCCTAAATTTGTTGGTGCTGCTTGGTGCTATTATTCATGGATGAGAGTGCATGCTCTGCATATGCTCAGAGTTTCTAAATCAAGAACTAAATAATCCCCCTCTTGCTTTGATGCAATTCCCCTGGAACTATTTTACGTTCTTTATCCCCCAACCCAAATCTCCTTAAACCAAAGCATACTTTCTCCGTGGAATGGGAAGAGTGTGAGGAAGAGTCTGGCAAGGGTTAAAATAGTTTTGCTATTATGTTTTCTAAATTGGCTCCTCTATTACCTTTAATAGCTGCATATGAAGCAGAAATGTTACTACCATGAGCTGTGGTGTTTCTTTCTTTATAGAAAAAAAAAATGGCCTGAGTTGTGCTATGAAGAACCATTGTAATAGTTCCTTTCCTTCCATACTCCTCAACTATAAATACTGATGGTTTTCAATTAAATTTCCTCAGGGGATTTCACTAGTAGTCTTCAAATAAGTCCATTAGCTTCTCTTGAAATTACTCAGATTTTTCACTTGAACAGAAACCTCCAATTTTGCTTCCAGTTCTGCTTTTGGTGAAACTGTGGCAAATCTAGATAGGATGAGCATGTGCTGCCATTCCAACAGTGCACCATCGGAAGCAGGGTGCAAACAGGCATAATGCAAAAATGGGCCTCACAGTGAAGTCTTCAGTGGCTGTGCAAACCAAGCCGCACAACTGAAGTGACGGACGTGCACATTGGGGAATCAAATGCCAGCTCAGCCAACAATTTGGCTCCTCCCCACATGCATCAGGCCAGTTGCCCAGCTTTTCTTTAAAGCCTCAAATGAATGTTTATGCACGTGTCTGTCCATTTATTCATTAATCAGAGAATTTTCTTTTTAAACTTGCGAAAGTGTCTTTGGCAACAGCATGGACAAAGGCAGCAAATCAGTAAGTTTGAAGCTGAAGGTGGCTGGCAATGGTATTGATTTCCCCCCACAGAGCTCAGTCCTGGAGATGAAAAGTACCTTTGCTTGAAGGCAGTGAGGGCACTGCTAGATTGGTCACAATGCTCTAAAAGTGTTACATCTGTCTTCATCCATAGTGGTGTTCCACCACTAGCTAGACTCAGGCTGCAGTTCTATACCGGTACATCTGGAAGTAAGACCCACTGAATTCAATGGAACTTCCTTCTGAGGAGAAATGTGTAGGGTTGCACAGCATATCCTAAGAACAGTGGTGGTCCACCAGCAGCTATGCCTCCTTCTGCATCAACGTTTCATGGTGTGAAGAAACTGGATAGGGAGATGTTTATGTCTCTTTCCCATAATACTAGAACCTCAGGTCATCTCATGAAGCTGAGCCATAGGAGATTCAGGGGAGATAAAAGGAAGTGCTTCTTCACACAGCACATAGTTAGACTATGGGATTTGCTATGGCAAGTTGAGGGCACCAACAGCTTTAAAAATGGGATTAGACCAATTCCTGGAGGATAAGGCTATCAATGGCTACTAGTCATGGTAACTATATATTACCTCCCATATCAGAGCGGTATGCCTCTGAACACCAGTTTCTGGGTAACATGAGTGGGAACATGCTGTTGCACTCATGTCCTACTTGTGGGCTTCCTACAGGCAGCTGGTTGGCCACTGTGAGAACAGAACGCTGGACAAGACTGGCCTTTTAGCGGGGGGCGGGGGGAAACCCATGCAAAAGCTGGGAAACCACCAAACAATTGCAGGGCAGGGCAGGAGGGGTGGGAACTACCCAGTGATATGGGGAACAGGGTGTGGCCATCTGGGAAATCCCAGAGGGCCATATTGAGACCCCAGGCAGGCCAGATTTGGGGCCCAGGCCTGAGGTTCAACTTCCTGCTCTAGAGAGAAGTTTTCCCTGTCAAGTGCAGAACTGGGTATCCCTTCCTTGCCAAGTACAGGCAGCAGCTTTTGTACTCCATGTCTTCAGCTTCTGTACTCCATGTCTTCAATAGGATCAAATGGTAATACTGTTACACAGATGAGCAGGCAGGCAGCAAAACCTACTTCACAGCTTTAAAATACATAGAAAGGATGCTGACGAGGGGGGCTAAATCACATTATTTCAAAGTCACCCTTCTACTAATCATCCCAGCTGGATATAGACCTTGCTTGACCTTCATCCTCCTGACAGAGATATCACAGAAGCAATTTCTCTTGACACTTCCCATAATTGTCTCTTCAGTCTGCCTGATATAGTTCTAATTCTTGAATATTTTATATTTCTTTGTGATGTTGGTATTTACACTGCTAGTTAGAATGCAAATTTTAATTTCTCCCTTCTGTCTTTGTAAAAGTTTCTCAACATTTCCACTTCATGCAAATGAGAGAAATAGACTACAATAAAACAAAAACAATAAAATAAAATAAAATAACTTAAAATAAGAACTGTTTCTATGAGTTCACTTTAGAGAAGTAAACCAACATGTTATGGAATGCTACTTCTTCACAGATTTGTTTCAAAGAACTCAGGTTTTATTTTCCTTTAAAGTGAAAGCTACTGGATCCTTTGAGCATAAAAAGAACTCATCTAATTGCTGAATGATTGGATTATTAGCATGTTTAATCTCTGCTTAAATCCCAGAGTTCTCTAGGGATGGACAAATCTGTCAGTTTCACCTTCTTCTGCATTCGAAACATCTAAATCTCAAGTTCTTTCTCTCCTGTATATGAAGAAATTTGTGAGTTGTGTTAAATTCTTATCAAAAGATGAACAAAGCATAATTCTCACACATCTGCACCGGCCGAATTCAAAAGGGACAACTATTCCAGCATGAAGAGGGCCATGTTGTACCTCCCTGCCATGTTCAGTTACAGATGAGCAAACCTCTTGGAAAAAGAGGTGGAATTCAGTACCACAAACGTGGGTGAATACACAGGGATTCAAACCCAGACTTTTAAGAGCCAAAAGCCATAGGCTTGGATGGACAAATCTGTCCATTTTGGTTTCTCCCACATTTGATTAAAAATAAATAAATCTCAAGATGCTCCCATCCTATTCATGAAGAAATGTGCAAATTTTGGTATGTTCTCATTAAAAAATGAACTTTAAAAAGCCTGAGATTTCTTCATAAATGGGATGGAAAGGACTTCTAAAAATCTGAGTGTGCAAAAACAAAACAAAACAAAACCCAGAACTGAGAGATTCATCCATCCCTACCCAGAAGTAAGTCCTACTGATTTCAATGGGGCTTGCTCCTGTTAAATGGGTACAGGATTGCAGCCTTAACCTTATGTAGGGTCTAGGATCTGGTGCAAGACATCAATGTTGCCAAAACATTAAGAAATTGTCCAATTCAATGTACATGTTAGTAGATGTATATTTATATTTAATTATATTTAATTTCAAAATAGATTTCCGCCCGATCTTGATAGAGAAATTGGCATGGGTTTGGCCACATGCATACCTCGGTATCAAGAGTTGCATTCCTCAGTCTGTATGCAAGTGCCTGACTTCTTCTTTTTCTTCCGTGGCACTTAGCCTTAGGCGACAATCATATGCTTACGTACACTGGGAATAAGTCTCATTGAACTTAATGGCACATTTCTGAGTAGATATGCATAGAAAGGATTGTGCTGCTAAAGAACCAGATCCCTTCATGAAACATGGATGATATTCTAAAACGTAAGAGGATCAAATGTATTCATCTATACCACACTCCCACAGCAATGTAGAATCACACCATGGGGAAGTTCGCATACTACTCATGAGTCCGACTGTGTGTGTGTGTGCGCACGTGTGGGAACTAGGGCTGTGCACGGACCTCCCCAATTCATTTTGGAAGCCGATTTGGAGCTTCTGAACAGGACCTGCTTCACTTTGGACCAATTTGGACCCAATCCGATTCACTTTAGGTTTGGATCTGAAGTGAGTTTCGGATGTCTGAATTATTTGGGTTTTATGTTTTACCACTGACTTGTGTTGGAAAACAGAAATGGCCATAACATTTGCAGTTTTTATGATAAATACAAAAAATATGGGGAAACCAGCAGCCCCTATAGAGGTGATTCCATCTGCCAAATTTCAGGCAGTTTGGCCCAGTAGTTCTTGTGCTAGGTGCAGGTAAAATTTGCTTTTTCAACCGAAACTCTCAAAGCAAAACTTTTCACTGTTTCCACAGAAGTGCATGACATCTGGGCACCTGGCAGCCCCAATGGAGGTGACTGAATCTGCCAAACTTCAGACAGTCTGGCCCAGTAGTTTTTGTACCAGGCATAGGTTAAATGTGCTGTTCTCAGAAGCTCAAACCAAAGGTAATAAACCAAAGGGATAATCAGAGAAGTTAAGGGTTTAAGAGGAGATTAGGAAGAGATCACTATCCCTAATCTCTGGTGTAGGTTTCTTTGAAGGGCAAAATAACCCCTCTCCTTAGAAATTTCCTATTTTATTTATTTTTTATTTAAAACATTTCTTCACTGTCTTTCACCATTTCCACCTCCCGCCTCTTCCTCTCCCCTTCCCCCCTCTGTCTGGCTTCTCCCCTTCCCCCGATCTTTTGCAAGTTGATACCTTTTAGAGACAGGCTTTCTGGGCTTCAGAATGTCTTCAGAATAGCTCCAAATCTCTGAGGCACACCAAGGTGCTTCAGATGTGACCTCAAAGCCCCCCCCCCTCCAAGTACCCTGATTTGCTTTGGGATTTAGATAGAAGTGGTGCACAGCCCTAGTGTGAATGAGAAATGCCAAAAGGATACCAACATGATTTACTCAGTTTCTGCGGATATAATAAGATTTCACTTATTCTCCAAATGAAAGGGGAGGCACAGACTTTGACAAACCACAGTAAGGCTGTCCAAGGAATGAAGAACAAGTTGAAGTTGCTAAAAGCATGTGCAAAAATACAATTTCTTTAATCCCTCTGCCAATTAGGCAGGGATACAAAGTTACCCAAATGCACTTTACATTGCAGAATTTACACAGAAGTAGACCTACAACATAGTACTCCCATGACATTGTTGTATACTGTCACCTTCACAATGTCCCCAAATTACAGCCCTTACCACTTATTGTTTTCATTCTGGAAAGAAAAACATGCTGGGGCATAAAATACCCCCGGAATCTGTTGATTTTGCCATTGGAATGTCTTTATGCCCCAAACACAGGCAACATATTTGGGTGTAAAATGTTAAATGTCCCCATGTTTTTTTTGCCAAAGAAAACTGATCTAGGGAAGCAGGCTTGTGTACTCTCGGTGTCAGTAGGTTGGCACAAACCAAGGGATTTAATTGAGGGAACATTTACTTCATCAGAGACAGATTTCTTATGGGGTTAAAAAAAAACCACCTCACACAACCAAAAATGTTAGTTTTTAGTAATAATAAATTATTTCCTGAAGTTTTACCATGACGATTAATACTTTTCTAATATTTCTAATACTTTGAATACAAAACACACTTTTTCTGACACCTCAGAGACATTTCAGATTACGGGGGCATTTTACCACCCCAGGATACATTGGAAAATGGCTTGGGGTAGTAAAATGCTTCCAAAACACATTTGTGTATATTTTTATGTGTGCTGGATGACGGTACATCCATGTAAAACCAGAGAGAAAGCCAAGGCAAATACAAATATGGAAATGGCTGAGAAAATGAATGCTTCCCCCCTCCGCCTCTTATTATTGTCCATCATTCATTACAGAAGACATCAGAAAAAGAAACACACTGACGTTTGAGTTCAAGAGTGAATAAAATATATATGGGATCACTGTCACTTATTATTAACTCCACTGCCAACGTGTTGATGGTTTGGGAAGCATAATTGTCAATGATGGCTTTAAATACTCTCTAAATAGTGTGTCATTTGAAAGTGATCAAAGAGTGAGGCAATAGCTAACCAGATGCTTCGTGTATCTTTCATCTGTGAAAAGATCTGTTTACACTCAGCTAGTTCAGATGTGAAACACCGACTTAAAGAAGGTGTCACTGCAGAAACAAATTCATAAGAAGAAACAAGACACTCTCGCAGATGCTTTCTAAAATTAAGCCAATAAATTGCTATGTGCCTTTGTCAACTTGCCATGTTTTTTTTTTTTAACAACACTGTTGTGTACACAAGCAGCTGTGATAAACACTGAGGCAAGGCAGCCCAAATGTTTCATTTGCATCTTGTATCCCAGTGTTAAATATTCCTGCCCGATGAATTTTGTGTACGCATGCACAGAATCCTCCACAACAAGCTCTGTTGCGCTCAGCAAAACTCCTTTTGCTTCTAGCAAATTACGGCATTTCTCTTCCACAAGGATCTCCAAGCCTTGAAACGGTGCTTTTGGTGAAGCCTGGATACATCTCTAATCTCAGAACTTACCTACTTTGCCCACTGCATGTGGCTATCCATGCATCTGATGAAGTGGATGGTGTCTACAAAAGCTTAGGTTGGAATAAATTGGTTAGTCTTTAAGGTGACATGAGATGTGTTGTAATTTTCACCATCCTGGACTCCCAACAGGAGACCCAACACAAGTGAGAAGCAGATGACACAGTTTGACTAACAACTTGCATTTATATTTTGGTGGGTCCCAAGTAGGAATGGTGTGGCCGCCTGAGAAATTTCAGTTTTTTAAAAAACTGATACTTTGTTTTTTCTTTCTTTGTAATTTCTTAAATGTTTATCCTGATCTAATTTTTAAAAAGCCACTTAAGGTGAACTTTGGGTTTACTCTATTTTGATTCAACTTCTTTTTTATAATATTTATAATGGTATTCAACCTGCATGCATGGTGTGGAGAAAATGGATCATTTTTTCTTTCTCTCTCATAATACTAGAAGCTGGGGTCATCCAGGGAGATTCAGGACAGATAAAAGGATGTACCACTTCACACAGCACCTAGGTACAACTCTGGAATTTGCCACTTGGAAAGGGAATTAGACCAATTCCTTGAGCATCAGGTTGTCAGTGATTACTAGTCATTATAACTATATTCTTCATCCAGGATCATAGGAAGAATGCTGATCAGGAACAACAGTGGGAGAAGGCTATGGTCCTCACGTCATCCTTATATCTGGTTGGCCTAGGGATGGACAAAGCCCTTACCTGGCTCCACGCCGCGGCATCCGCGGTGGGGGGGAGGCGCTCTGTCCCTCCCCCTGGAATCCTCTCTGGTCGGCTCCATTCCGAGGAGGCTCCATGGATTCTTTAGAATCCAGCCTCACTGGAATCCATGGTGGAATTCTCTGACATCCCTAGGTTGGCCACTGTGGGCAAAAGGATGATGGACTGGATGGGTCTTAGGTCCATCCAGCAGGGCTCTTCTTATGTTCTTATAGGGATGTGCAAAACAGGAAAATGTGATCTAATTGAAGTTCTCTGAACCCCATCTTGAAGCTCATTCTGACTCAAGTCCATATCAGATTGTCAGCTTTGTCTTTTAGCATAAAAATCAGTCTGTATTTTCATACATATTTTTCCAAATGGACACATCAATGGACACATCAATTGTGCGCATCTTTGATATGTACGCATTCCTCTCCCATTAAGTGTTTTTGTCTGCATTTTTGAAAAAAATACACATTTTTCTTGTGCATTTTTCAAAAGTATGCATGCTGTTGAAGGCATGGTTTTTGGACTGCGAACCACATTGCAAGCTTGGAAATATACAGGCTTAGACCACAGATGGAATCCAAGTCCATGTTCAGTCTAAAAGGTGAGAAATGGGTAAATCCTGATCAAAAATGAACTGAAATGAATTCTCATACTTATGTATTAAAAAGAATATATATATAGATAGATAGATAGATAGATAGATATAGATATAGATATAGATATAGATATAGATATATATTTACTGTTCTAAATGTTTATTTCCAATAAATGGGGTATCACAGACAAGCTTCTCTCTCCCCCACCCCACACATGTAGCTAAACTGGAAAGATACCAAACGAATGAAAAGTCAAGAGAAAAGTTGCAACCACATACTCCTTCTCACAAAAAGCAAGATCCTGCCAATGTTAAGTCTCGTTATGTTCAGTAAAAGAATTAATCACATTTTTCTCTCCCTACAACAGAGTTTAAGATCAACATGGCTAACAGTTTCAGAATGGCTGGTTATTTTGGCTTCTCATATCCCTGACATGCTACTTTCTTTGACTAATTGTTAGCATTTCAAGCCAACGCTTTCCAATAATCACTTTGGGAAGCTTCCTCAGTGCATCCCTTCTTCATTCTTACGTAGTTTAAGGTGGGAGAGACGCCTGCTATAAATCTTTGGAGAACGAGGTCTGGAAAAACATTCCTCACAAGCAAGGATCTAATTAACTCCAAGATATGTTTTGCCACATTCTTGGAGAATGACTGATTATGCGCAACAAGAGTTTAATGTACGGCAGTGGGACTAGTCATGCAAAAGTAAGCCATGAAACAATAGAAAGTATTAACTCATTTTGGTTTTGAGCCATATTTTCCTTTTTGGCTCTTTCGGATTGGTGGCCTGAAGGCAAATGAGCAGCTGTGTGGCTTAGTCTGCATCCAGTGACAAGATGCTCAGAATTAGGAGCCAGGCTTGAGTTAGCAGGTTTTCTAAGGACCAGACTGGGCTCCTTCCATCACCTTATCTTGACTAGGTTGGAAGCTATGGAAGCCTTTTGGACCATCTGCAGCAGTGGAGGTGCAGCACTTCTGAAGTTAGGTCAGCAGTTCCTTCAAGCTGCCAGGATTGCATCGGAGAGCAAGAACGCAACCCAGTGCATGTTTAGACAGAAAAAAAGGCCTACAACTCCCAGCAAGTCCCAACATTGGAGTCGTAGAGTGCCTTGGACTGCAAGAAGATCAAACCAGTCCATACTCCAGGAAAGAAAGCCAGACTGCTCACTTGAGGGAATGATATTCAAGGCAAAACTGAAGTACTTCGGCCACATAATGAGAAGACAGGACACCCTGGAGAAGATGCTGATGCTAGGGAAAGTGGGAGGCAAAAGGAAGAGGGGCCGACCAAGGGCAAGATGGATGGAGGATATTCTGGAGGTGACGGGCTCGACCTTGGGGGAGCTGGGGGTGGCGACAGCTGACAGGAAGCTCTGGTGCGGGCTGGCCCATGAAGTCACGAAGAGTCGGAAGCGACTGAGCAAATAAACAACAAAAACACAGACGTGTTTTGGGAATGGCACCGGGTGCATTACTAGGCAAATCCTATGGATAGCCCACCCCTGCTCATCTTACAACTTTTAGTTCTACCTGTTGGTTGCCTCTCTTGGTTTGAACTGGTGGCTGCCTTCTTCCTCCCTTTTTATTACATGGTGGCTGTCAGCCCTCTTGATCATGTTTTCTCCCTGCTTCATACATACCTCGATCGATCCCAACATGATCAAAAGGCTCAAGTAACAGGGGTGGATGTGGAGGAGGGGAGAAACATGCCTGTTTTCCAACCTGCTTACATCAAGCAGAGATCTGGAGTAGTCAATACTTAAAAGAAATGAGTTCCAGATGTCAGACAAACCCTATAGATATGTAGAGGAAAGCAGATGGTGAATTTCAATGTAATATGAAGGATTCAGTATATGCTATTATTTTTAATGGATTGAAAAAATCTGGAGAGGAAATAAAAAATATCTCAACGAGCTGATAAATCACTCCACTGGATAGTCTGTCAACAGAGGCTTTAAATATCATTTAGGCCTCCCTGCAAGAGGTGAAGCAGTTGCTACAAACCTGTTGATGATTTCCTAAGAAAATGCATGTACAATTTAGAAGTGGCCACATGAGTTCAAGAGCAGTTGCGCTTGCTTGGAAACTCAATATGTGAGATACACTTAAACTTAGTTTCAGTGCTTGGGGGACTCTTTCACTCCATCTTCCTTGTTTGTCCTGCTGCCTCTGTTCCATCTACTGAGACCTGGTTAACATTATCGATGCGGTTTATTCTGGCTGTAGGGAATTAGGCATTGTGCTAAAGTAGCTTCTTTTAACATAACTGAAAGGCCATTCTGAGAAGTATGAGAATGTGATTTCTGAGAATGTGATTCTGTGAATGTGATTCTGAGAATGTGATTTCCGTTGCTATTTTCACATTTTATATAGACACATTGCTTCTTCTGTCAGATTCTTAAGTAATCTCACAGACATGTTTTTGGAATGGCATTGAGTATATTATTCGGCAAATCTTGGAATTAATTCCCTTTAGAACGCCCACCAGCCTGACCATACGACAGTATAGTGTGATATGTTAGGGGTCAGTCTAAATTACCTCCAGGGATCCCTTACAATTCACAACTCTGACTCTTGAACTGGTAACCTTTGTCCTACAAGGCATGGGGGCGTGCATGTGGGAGGAAATGAATCTGGGGGAAGGCTGAATCTTAGATAAAGAGAGAGCGGCTTTTGTCTTGCAGATGAAGATCTGCTGGGCAGCTGAGAGGAAGCAAGGTTTGCTTGGAGTCCTGTTGTGGTAGGCCTTCATCCTGAGCACGGTGTAAATGATTCTTTATAAAAGAAACACCATGTGTCTCCAGTGCCATCCTTCTAGGAAACTGCAGTCTGAAGTGCAGAAGCCCCTGTAAATTCAGCCCTCTCAGGACTGCGGTGCAGGAGCATAAGAATATGGTCCAGGAGTGTAAGGAATAGTTGACAGCACTGTATGAACGAACAGGAATAAAAAGCTCTATCTCTGTTGGAAGATTTGTTTGGAATATCCCAATTTATATCAGCAGAACTATAAGTCCCTGGACTTTTCATACTATTGAGCCTTTATACTTGTAAAAATGATATTGCAGAGCTGGAGAAGATGCAGGAAAGGGCAACGCAACTGATCAAGCGGCTGGCACAACCTCTCTATGAGGAAAAGTTACAATGTTTGGGACTTTTTAGCTTAGAAAAAAGGGGTAAGGGGAAGCGTGATAGAAGTGCACAAAATTATGCATGGTGTGGAGAACCCAGGGTCTTCCAATGAAGTCCACAGAGTGCATATAGTTTGCCTCTGAAGTCCAGTTGCTAGGCAACATGAGTAGGCCCGTGCTATTGCATTCATGTCCTGCTTTTGGGCTACACATAGGCATCTGGTCAGCCACCATGGGAGCAGAATGCTACCAGAATGCTATCAGGTCCTCGGTCTGATCCAGCAAGGCTCTTCTTCACTCAGAATCATCTGGAACACCTCCCTATCTCAACTGCTGAATAGATGAGACTTTTCACAATGTGGGTATTTTTTAGCCTCCCCAGCACCTTGAACATTTTATTTTATTTATTTCATTTCTATATTGCCCAATAGCCGAAGCTCTCTTGGTGGTTCACAAAAATTAAAACCAAAAAGTACACAGTAAAACAATGCAAAAGTATAAAAGCACTAAAACCACAATATAACAATACAACCAGAATAAAACCTAGCAGCAATGCAGAGATTTAAAATACAGATTTAAAACACCAAAGCTAAAAGACTAGAAAGTTAAAATACTAAAATGCCTAGGAGAATAAAAAGGTCTTCACCTGGTGCTGGAAGGAATACAACATAGATGCCAGGTGAACCTCACTAGGTTGCTCATTCCACAGCTGGGGTGCCACAGCAGAAAAGGCCCTCTTCCTAGTAGCCACCCACCTCACTTCCTTTGGCAGGGGCTCACGGAGAAGGACTGCTGAGGATGATCTTAAGGTCCAGGCAAGCACATATGGGAGGAGGCAATCCTTCAGATAACCTGGCCCCAAGCTGTTAAGGGCTTTGAATGTTAATACCAGCACTTTGAATTGGGCCTGGAAATGGACTGGCAGCCAGTGCAGCTGGAAAAGTACCAGCATAACATGATCTCGTTGCCCAGTCCCTGTTAACAATCTTGCTGCCCTATTTTGGACTAGCTGAAGTTTCTGGACCATTTTCAAAGGCAGCCCCACGCATTGCAATAATCCAGATGAGAAGTTATCAATGCATGGATAACAGTAGCTAGGCTGTCTCTTTCCAGATAAGGACATAGTGAAACATATAGTATTTCATTCTTCTTATTCACTTTAAATGGGGTTTCACCCCAACTGCCATTATACAGAACCCTCAAATGAACACACACACACACACACACACACACACACACAGGAGATGGATGGACGGCTTGAAATGTTTCAGAACAGTCATCCTGTCTATTGTAGGAGAATTACAATGCAGTATGAAGTAGTACAGCTAGGGGAAAATATTATCATACATTTTTGATACCACTTTGGGGTTACTTATGACCCCAAAGCATAGGGGGGGGGGGGCTAGTTGTCCGTAAAGAGCATTTCCATTTTAAAGCCAAATTCCTTTTTGCAGCCAAGTGTAATAACAAGATGAATTCTGTATACAATAAATGTAATGGATAGCAGTCAGTCCTGTTCAAGAAGTTCAACACTGGGGATTTCAGTCCTGGTTTTGGATTCATAGAATCATAGAATAGTAGGGTTGGAAGGGGCCTACAAGGCCATCGAGTCCAACCCCCTGCTCAATGCAGGAATCCAAGTCAGAGCATCCCTGACAGGTGGCTGTCCAGCCTCGTCTTGAACGCCTCCAGTGTGGTCATTGGTTCCATTGTCATATTGCTCTAGTGTGGGTATGTGAACCAGCTTTCCTATGGCTATTTCCCAGAGGAACTGCAATGCTCCTCATTAAAAACAAACAAACAAACAAACAAACCCTGAAGGGAACTATGGACTTGGATCCTTTCCTATCACATTACTTCTGGTTCATAATCAGACACTGAAATGGTATCCCAGTTCAGGCATACTGTTCCCAATGCCATCTCTCACACCCTCATGATTACAAGCACTTAAAATGTATTCTCCAGCTGACACTGGATGCTGCAAAGAAGGCATAAAAATGTCCCTGGAGCTCTCTTACAATTTAATGTATGTGAGCAAAGTACTTCCCTGTGGCCATACTTTGATGTTTTATGACTGAGGTTCACTTCATTTTACTGTTCAGCCAGCACAATTTGTTCCAGCTGGAGATGCTCATTTTGGATTACAGGGAGGGAGCGGCTGACATTGTCCCATGTTCATGTCCTAATCTGATATACATATATTGGGTTGGTTCCAGACGGGAAGTTAGCTGCACTTAGTTCCTACTGAAATCGGTGGGGCAAGCTAGTCATGATTTAACTTTGATTCCATAAATGAGCTAGAGAAATTGTAGCAATAGGGCTCCACGGGAACTAATTGCAGATTAAACTTTCTTCCTCCCCCATTTCCCATCATGTAAATAAAACATTTTGTGGACATATGGTGGTTGCCCGATGGGTTAATAACTCCTAGTAGTATAACGTGTAATGTTATTATGGCAAATATTTTCCTGGCCAAACAATATACATGCCTAATTCACCTGAGTCCATATTATTTGTCTTCCAGTTATTTAAAGCATTTCGATTCCATTCTTTCTGCATTTAGAGTGGTATACAAAAAACAAAAACCATATATATATATATAAATGCAAATATATTTAAAATCGTAACACATACAACCCCACTACAAATTTTAAAAAAGACAATAAAATCAACATTAAAAAAAAATAAAAAACAGGCTCCAGAGAGAAACACTGTCCACCACTCCAAATCTCCTATTTATTTTTGTTTTTTGTTTTTTTTATCACCAACAAGAGGAAATGTATCACCCCCAAAACAGGATATATCTTTTTGCGATCTGCAAAAAGAAAGAAAGAAAGTGAAGAAAAGGCATATGCTGATTTGTATGTGTAGATCAGCGGTGCAGCCTAACCTCTGGCTCAGTGGCCAAATCCCTCCCTCCTGCAGGCAGTTTTTTCTCCATTCTAAAACATTGAAATTCCTCTCCTAAGGTTTAGCTACTGGCAGTAAGAGAGTTTAGCTAAAATATGCTGATATTTTTGGTAACTTTGCCCCACCCCTTTCAGCTTTGACCCCACCCTTTTTTGCTTTCAGCCCCTTCTGTCACTGAAATGTGGCCCCTGAGGGCTTCCCTGAAATGGTATTCAGGCTGAATACCATTTTGGGCTGAAAGAGGTTCACCCTCCCTGGTACAGATGTGAATTTAGACATAAGAACTATAATTTAAATAGAAACAGTGAGATGGTCTGTGACCAGGTGGTCTGCTCTCTGGTGATGGACAACTTCAAGGCCCCTGATCTCCCTTCTTTGGCATTTTTTACAATATTTAAATTGGACTTGACCGGTTAGTCTTTCAAATAGAGGGTTGTCCTTGAACTGCTCTTCAAATGGATGCTGTTCTCTGAAAGCCCTTCAAATAGAGGACTTTCCACTGTAAAGTAGGACATACGGCCACCCTAGTCCAAAGCAGAAAATTAAATGCACAAAAGGTGAAGAGATACAATCAAAACAATAATAATAATAATAACAGAATCCACATCAGCAAAGAGAAACCCCCCGTCCATAAACTTAACCAGCAGAAACAGAATACAACAAAACTAACCTCCAAAGGCCCATGAAACATACAAGATTTTACATCATGCCCAAAAACTAATAGTGAAGGGGTCAGGTGAGCATCTTGAGGTTAAGGGAAATTCCAAACCTTGAATGCAATAACATAAAGGCCCTGTCCAGACACCCACCCACCTAATCTCTGAAGGTGGTGATGGTGGGATGACCTAAGCAAATGCTCTAAATTCACAAAAGTTTATAAGAGTAAGTTGTTGTTGTTGTTGTTCAGTCGTTAAGTCGTGTCCGACTTTTCATGACCCCATGGACCATAGCATGCCAGGCCTTCCTGTCCTCTGCTCTCTCCCGGAGTGTGCTCAAATTCATATTCGTTGCATTGGTGATGCTATCTAGCCATCTCATCCTCTGCCATCCCCTTCTCCTTTTCTTTCCCAATATCAGGGTCTTTTCCAGTGACTTTTGTCTTCGCATTAGGTGGCCAAAATATTTGAACTTCAGCTTCAGTATCTGTCCTTCCAATGAGCACTCAGGGTTGATATCCTTTAGGATGGACTGATTTGACCTCCTTGCAGTCCAGGGGACTCATAAGAGTCTTCTCCAGCACCACAGTTCGAAAGCATCAATTCTTCGGTGCTCAGCCTTCCTTATAGTCCAGCTCTCACAGCCATACTTGCTACTAGGAAAACCATAGCTTTGATTATACGAATCTTTGTCGGCAAGGTGATGTCTCTGCTTCTTCCTATGCTGTCAAGGTTTGCCATAGCTTTCCTCCCAAGGAGCAAGCGTCTTTTAATTTCATGGCTACAGTCACCGTCTGTGGTGATCTTGGAGCCCAAGAAAGTAAAATCTGTCACTGCTTCCATTTCTTCCCCTTCTATATGCCAGGAAGTGATGGGGCCAGATGCCATGATCTTCATTTTTTTAATGTTGAGTTTCAAACCAGCTTTTGCACTCTCCTCTTTCACCCTCAACAAGAGGCTCTTTAGATCCTCTTCGCTTTCTGCCATTAGGGTAGTATCGTCTGCATATCTGAGGTTGTTGATAATTCTCCCGGCAATCTTAATTCCAACCTGTGATTCATCCAACCCAGCGTTTCTCATGATGTACTCTGCATCTAAGTTAAATAAGCGGGGCGACAATATACAGCCTTGTCGTACTCCTTTCCCAATTTTGAACCAATTGGTTGTTCCATGTCTGGTTCTTACTGTTGCTTCTTGACCCTCGTACAGGTTTCTCAGGAGACAGGTAAGGTGGTCTGGTACTCCCATCTCTTTCAGAATTTGCCAGTTTGTTGTGATCCTCACAATCAAAGGCTTTAGCATAGTCAATGAAGCAGAAATAGAGGTTTTTCTGGAATTCTCTTGCTTTCTCCATGATCCATCGACTGTTGGCGATTTGATCTCTAGTTCCTCTGCCTCTTTGAAACCCAGCTTGTACTTCTGGTAGTTCTCAATTCACATACTGCTGAAGCCTAGCTTGTAGGATTTTGAGCATAACCTTGCTGGCATGTGAAATGAGCGCAATTGTACAGTAGTTTGAACACTCTTTGGCATTGCTCTTCTTTGGAATTGGAATGTAAACTGACCTTTTCCAGTCTTTTGGCCACTGTGTTCCAAATTTGCTGGCATATTGAGTGCAGCACTTTAACAGCATCATCTTTTAGGATCTTAAATAGCTCAGCTGGAATACTGTCATATAAGCTAGCTTTGTTGTTAGTAATGCTTCCTAAGGCCCACTTGACTTCACTCTCTCGAGGATGTCTGGCTCAAGTTCAGTGACCACACTATCATGGCT
This sequence comes from Heloderma suspectum, assembly GCF_057233095.1. NCBI lineage: Eukaryota > Metazoa > Chordata > Lepidosauria > Squamata > Helodermatidae > Heloderma > Heloderma suspectum. The sequence continues at coordinate 108,269,985 of NC_139464.1, forward strand.
ATCAGGGACATTAAGATCTTTCCTGTATAGTTCTTCTGTGTATTCTTTCCACCTCTTCTTAATCTCATCTGCTTCTGTTAGGTCCCTGCCTTCTTTGTCCTTTATTATGCCCGTCTTTGCACAAAACGTTCCCTTGAGATCTCCGGTTTTCTTGAAAAGATCTCTAGTTTTTTCCATTCTATGGTTTTCCTCTATTTCTTTGCATTGTTAATTTAAGAAGGCCTTCTTGTTTCTCCTTGCTATTTTCTGGAACTCTGCATTCAGTTGGATATATCTTCCCCTTTCTCCCTTGCTTTTCGCTTCCCTTCTTTCCTAAGCTACTTGTAAAGCCTCATCAGACAGCCACTTCGCTTTCTTGCATTTCTTTTTCTTTGGGATGGATTGAGTTGCTGCCTCCTGAACAATGTTACGGACCTCTGTCCATAGTTCCTCAGGCACTCTGTCTATCAGGTCTAATCCCTGAAATCTATTCCTCACCTCCACTGTATATTCATCAGGGATATGATTTAGGTCATACCTGAATGGTTTAGTGGTTTTCCCTACATTCTTCAATTTAAGCTGAAATTTTGCAACAAGAAGCTCATGATCTGAGCCACAGTCAGCTCCAGGTCTTGTTTTGACTGACTGTATAGAGCTTCTCCATCTTTGGCTGCAAAGGACATAATCAATCTGATTTCGATATTGACCATCTGGTGATGTCCATGTGTAGAGTCGCCTCTTGTGCTGTTGGAAAAGAGTGTTTGCTATGATCAGCGTGTTCTTTTGGCAAGACTCTATTAGCCTTTGTCCTGCTTCATTGTGTACACCAAGGCCATGCTTGCCTGTTATCCCAGTGATTTCTTGACTTCCTATTTTAGCATTCCAATCCCCTATGATGAAAAGGACATCTTTTTTTGGTGTTAGTTCTAGAAGGTGCTGTAGGTCTTCATAGAACCAATCAACCTCAGCTTCTTTGGCCTCAGTGGTTGGGGCATAGGCTTGAATTACTGTGATGTTGAATGGTTTGCCTTGGATTCATACTGAGATCATTCTATCATTTGGAGATTTTACCCCAGTACTGCTTTTCCCACCCTTTTGTTGACTATGAGTGCTACTCCATTTCTTCTAAGGGATTCTTGCCCACAGTAGTAGACATAATGGTCACCTGAATTAAATTCACCCATGCTTGTCCATTTTAGTTCACTGATTCCCAAGATGTCGATGTTCAATCTTGCCATCTCATGTCTGACCACCTCCAGCTTACCTTGATTCATTGATCTGACATTCCAGGTTCCTAAACAATATTGTTCTTTACAGCATTGGATTTTCTTTTCACCACCAGACACATCCACAGCTGAGTGTCCTTTCGGCTTTGACCCAGCCGCTTCACTCTTTCTGGCATTACTTGGAAATACCCTCTGCTCTTCCCCAGTAGTATATTGGACACCTTCCAACCTGAGGGGCTCATCTTCCGGCGTCATCTCTTTTAGCCTTGTGATACGTTCCATGGGGTTTTCTTGGCGCGAATACTGGAGTGGGTTGCCATTTCCTCCTCCAGTGGACCACATTTTGTCAGAACTCTCTGCCATGACCTGTCCATCTTGGGTGGCCCTGCACAGCATAGTTTATGGCTTCACTGAGTTACGCAAGCCTAGGGGTGGACGAAAGTCACTTACCTGTCGTCGAAGCTTGTTCGCGGTGGGGGGGAGGCGCTTCGCTGCTCCCCCCGCGAAGTTCAGGCCGGGGGGCGAGGCTTCCCGCCTTGCCCAGCCGAAATTCAGGCCGGGGGGGGAGGCTTCCCACCTTGCCAGGCCGCGAACTCCAAAGTTTTTTTTGTTTTTAATAAAAAACGCCCCCGTGATAGGCTACGTGACGATTAACGTAGCCTATCATGGCTAGATCTGCAAAGTCAGCCGTGATAGGCTACGTTAATCATCACGTAGCCTATCACAGGTGACTTAAAAAAAAAAAAGCGCGTACGCTAATGGCGGCCCCCATAGGGAGCCGCCATTCGCGTTCCTTATTTGGTCGCTGTAGTCTATGTAAATCTTTACGTAGACTACGGCGAAAATAAGGGCAATGCAAATAGCGTTGCCCTTATTTTCATCGTAGTCTACGTAAAGATTTACGTAGACTACAGCGACCAAATAAGGAATGGGAATGGCGGCTCCCTATGGGGGCCGCCATTATCCGTACGCGCTTTTTTTTTTAAAGTCACCCGTGATAGGCTACGTGACGATTTACGTAGCCTATCACGGCTGACTTTGCAGATCTAGCCGTGATAGGCTACGTTAATCGTCACGTAGCCTATCACGGGGGCGTTTTTTTTTTCTTTGATTGCAATGGCGGCGGTGGCAGCCAGTCGAAAGACCGGCTGCCACTCCCGCCCCGCACGAACACCCGCCGAACCACCGGCCGGACCCGCTGCCGGGAGGGACATTCGGCAAAGGTAAGTCCCATCCTGGGGGGGGGGGTGCGGGGGCGGGGGGGGTGCCGAGAATTTCTCCCCAAAACTTTTTCGGGGGGCCGAACACATTGGCGCTTGGCCCCCCGAAGTTTCGGGGAGAAATTCTCCGCCATCCCTACGCAAGCCCCTTCGCCACAACAAGGCAGTGATCCATGAAGGGGTGTATGAGTATACAGAGTAGTATAAAGAGGAGGGTTAGTCTGCCAGAGAGGAAGCCCATAATATATGTGGGGCCTCCTAGGCTGTGACAGTACCCTGACAGCACTATCCAAAATGGAGGAATGCTTGGGGTGGGGGGCTGATAGGGATTGGAGAGTGGTGATGAATTCATCACTCTTTCACTACTGGCAATTTCACCACTCCAGATAGCCCCTTGAGTTACCCCCGTGTGGCATGCCAAATGCTGTTTGCAAGGACAAATACATATTTGGAATCCATCAGAAGGAAAACAGCAGGGAGAACCAAACTGGAGTGAGGAGAAAAGGCATACTCGTAATCACCTTCTTCCAAAGCATGTTATAAAAGAAGCGATCTTTGTAATGTTACATACATCATCATGTAATGTCTTCTTTGGCCTTCAGAAATGTAGCTTTTATAGACATGGATGGGAAAGGAGCATGGAACCTGAAGAATGGCGATGTTAACACACATGCACACACACACTCAATATTTTAAGACCACATCTCATAACATTCCCCACCAGCAAAACAGGGACAGTGTTTTCTGGTAAATACCTGTGAGAAGAAACTGCTAGCATCTGTGGACAGTTGTCCCATGTGATGAGACACAGAACTTCTGATTCTCAGTGAAGTCCCCTTAGGCCCTGGATTGACTCTGCCCACACAGGCTGGCTGTTGGATCCTCCTGGACAGGAATGAGTATAAGAGGGTTTCCTGTTCCAGTTGAGTCTTGCTTGGGCTCTTGTACATTCCTGTCTCCTCAGTTGCTATTGGCCCTGATGTCCGCTTTGCTCCTCAATCTTGTCTCCTGGTTTGTCTCCTGATTCTGACTTCCTCTTTAATCCAGATTTCTGGCTTGCCCCATGACTCCTGGTTCCCACAGCTCACCTCAGAGTGCTGCCTTCAGCCCAGCCCTGATAATACCTCAAAACAGGATGTATCTGGTAAAAAGGGTCTGTCTGAACATATATGGCAAGTGTTTTGTTTGTGGTCATCTATGTAGACTATTTGTGAAAACTCCAAGCAAGGACAAACTCTTCTGGGCAAACATATACCGTATTTAAGCAGCTGCCTGGTCTCTCTTCTTTCTTTTCCTTTCCACAAACATGATGATTAAGGCTACTGTATTCCTTGCTTTAGAGGGGCTGCAGGGGCTTAGTGGTTAAGAAGCTGAACTGCAGACTGGAAGGTCGGCAGGTCAGCAGTTCGAGACCCAAGTGCTGCGTGACGGAGTGAGCTCCTGTCTTCAGTCCCAGCTCCTGCCAACCTAGCAGTTCGAAAGCAAGACATTGCAAGTAGATAAATAGGTACCGCCTTGGTGGGAAAGGTAACAGCGTTCCGTGCACCTCGGTGTTCAGTCATGCGGGCCACATGACCACGGAAGCGTCTTCGGACAGCGCTGGCTCTTCGGCTTAGAAACGGGGATGAGCACCGCACCCTAGAGTCGGACACGACTGGTCGGGGACACCTTTACCTTTACTTTTTATTCCTTGCTTTAGGTTTCAAATCATGGTTGTTGTTTTTTAAAAAAAGATAACAAGGATACATACATCATTCAAGGAGGCAGCATATAAAAAGTCATTATTTGGAAGCATAATAATATCCTGTTCTGTACGCATCACCATTTCCCTCCCACTCTGGCATTTGTAGTACAAATCCACAAGGATGCATCCAAGTCATTTTGTGAAAAACAGCAACCAGTGATCCGGCAAGTGAACTTTCAGGCATGAATTTAACAGCCGAGATATACTGCATTTCCCTTTGCATCCGTTTCTCCCGCGGCATGATTTATAATGTGTGTGCATTTCAGGCTTTGTGCCATAAGAAAAGAACCTAAAGCATTTTAAGGAAAACTATATAAGCCATGTGTTTTGTTTTCTGACATATAACCTAAGTGAACATCTCTCTATATTGTCAGTGAAAATAGCCAAGCTTGCAACACACTATCTCAACCCACCCTTTCAAAGGTCCATGTGTGTACGCACACATGCACAGGGGCAATCTACACTTAGCACGTAATCGCAACGAAGCCGGTAGAATATTGCTGTTAATCTAATCGTATTAAAATATGATAATTCACACTCAGTCCATTTCCCCGTTTCAGTACTTCCTTGAAACCGTAACCTTGATTCAAACTGTTCAATAGGAGAGTCTTCAATGAGGTAGAAGTGAGCAGATCGTGGAAAGGGAGCAGTCTCTTTTTACTGGTTCTCCCAATTCCCCGCCCTCTCTCCCTCTGTCCTTGTTCTAAGGACCTCAACATTAACAGTTTTGGCACCTGGCCCCATTGATTTTTTTTTCCTGCCAGCTTAACTCTCCGAAACATCAATGCTTCGGAGAGACTGCTCCTTCTGTGTGCTATATTTTTTTTGCATGATATGAAGGTCAGAATCTGTACATGGCTGTATTTTTAGCTGTCAGTCTTCCCTATTTTTTTTTTTTGTGTGTGTGTATGTGTGTGCATGTGCCTGTGTACATGGGACCCAGTGAAGCTTCTCTGGAATGAAACTGGACAATATTGCTTCTGCTTTGGGTCACCCTGGCCGAGGTGGACGAGAAGGTGCAGTTCCTGAAATTCCATAAAAGGGCTCAAGTTCCTTTCATGGGCATTCCAGAAAGGTTGTTTGCTGGGAGGTTGCCTGCAGAGAGGAAAAACACCCCTTGATAGCATTCTTACCTTCAATCTAATACACACTTACCTGAGAGTAACTCTCATTGAAATCCATAGGACGTACTTTTGAGTAGACAAGCACAGGCTTAAGCTGTAAATTCCACAAGGTTTCTACAAGATCCCACTGAACACAGCAGTGCTTAGTTCTGAGTAAACACATTGGCTGTAAGCACATTGAGTAAACACATTGGGAAGAAAGTAGAACAAAGATCCATGAAATCAAAAAGGGATCCCCATTATTTCATATGATTTTTAAAGGGGAGACCCCCCACCAACCCACCATGAACAGAAGAAATGACATACTTTGCAAATAATCAATATTTATTTATTTATTTATTTATTTATTTCACTTCATTTCTATGCTGCCCCAAAGCAGGGATCTGAGGCAGGGATCCCCAGTGATCCTCATGATTTTTACAAGACACATACCCCCAAACACAATCATATCACAGAGCACATCTGCCTCCATGGACTGAACCAGGAAGATCAGATATGTGTCACTCATGGGCACAGCCATGGTGCAAAAGCAGGGATCCAGGGCAAGGATCCTCTTGATTTCATATGATTTTTCACACCATTTGAGGTGAAGCTGCAGATCCGGTATTCTTAGTGTGCATACTTGGACAAAGATGAGTTCTGTGCTTTGGGGGCAGGGGGGTCTCCTTTTTCAGATGGGAAAGGCAGTCTCTGTCACCTCCAAATCAGAAAGAATATTTGAAGGGAATTTGCTTTCAATGGGATTTCCCTCCCTCCTTGAAAAGATGCAGGCACGCTTCCGGTTCGAAACAATGTCGCCCTCGCAGCATTACACGGAGCATCTGTTAGATGCTATCTCAAACAGCTTTTTAAAAGGTTGAAAAACCTTTTCATCTCCCCCCAGAATTAAAGGGGGGGCAAGGCAGCAGCTGGATGAGATCTTGGAGAAAAGTACTCTCTGCAAAGAAGCGGGGGGGGGGGGGGCTGGATTCTGAGACTACCCTCCCAAAGCGTAAACATCGCAAAAACTTGTTTTGAACCTCCTATCTAAAAGGAGAAAACAGGGCTGACGTGTTCCATTGTAATATATGGATTAAGAAATATCAGCAACATCTGAGGGATGGTTGAAGAAATATCAGCAATATTTGAGAATTTCTGAGGACCTGCAAGATTTGTTTGAAGAGAAATGTGGCTACAGTGAGGAGAAAGAAAGGAATTGCATCACCGCCCACTCCCCCTGTACCTCCATTGGCAAAGGCTGCGAGAACCGAAGATATAGGGGAATTATTTACTTTGATAAAAACTTTATATTTGCAATTTGCTCAGCAATCTAAGGGTTTGGATTCAATCCAAAATGCCATCACCGCCCTGCAAGGAGCTGTGGATTTAATTAACACTTCTTGGCAAAAAATGGAGGCAAAGGTTAATGAGCTGCAAGATAGGCTAGGGGTGGACGAAAGTCCCTTACCTGTCCTCAAAGGACGTTCGCGTTGGGGGGAGGCGCTTCGCTGGTCCCCCCGCGAAGTTCAGTCCGGGGGGGGAGGCTTCCCGCCTCGGCTCGGCCAAAATTCAGGCCGGGGGGGAGGCTTCCCGCCTCGCCCCGGCCGAAATTCAGGCCGGGGAGGAGGCTTCCCGCCTCGCCCGGCCGCGAACGCGAAAGTTAAAAACAAAAACGCACCCTGATAGGCTACGTGACGATTCACGTAGCCTATCACGGCTACAGTCAGCCGTGATAGGCTACGTCAATCGTCACGTAGCCTATCATGGGTGACTTTAAAAAAAAAAGCGCGTACGCTAATGGCGGCCCCCATAGGGAGCCGCCATTCGCGTTCCTTATTTAGTCGCTGTAGTCTACATAAATGTTTACGTAGACTACGGCGAAAATAAGGGCAACGCAAATAGCGTTGCCCTTATTTTCGCCGTAGTCTACGTAAATCTTTACGTAGACTACAGCGACCAAATAAGGAACGGGAATGGCAGCTCCCTATGGGGTTCGCCATTATCCGTACGTGCTTTTTTTTTTTTTTAAGTCACCCGTGATAGGCTACGTGACGATTGACGTAGCCTATCACGGCTGACTTTGCAAAACTAGCCGTGATAGGCTATGTGAATCGTCACGTAGCCTATCAGGGGGCGTTTTCTTTGATTGTAATGGCGGCGGCGGCAGCCGGTCGAAAGACCGGCTGCTGCTCCCGCCCTGCTCGAACACCCGCCGAACCGCCGGCCGGACCCGCCGCCGGGAGGGACATTTGGCAAAGGTAAGCCCCGTCCCGGGGGGGTGCGGGGGGCGGGGGGGGTTCGGAGGATTTCTCCCCGAAACTTGTTCGGGGGGCCGAACATGTTGGCGCTCGGCCCCCCGAAGTTTCGGGGAGAAATTCTCCGCCAACCCTAAGATAGGCTGATAACGAACAAAACTGCGACACAAGCTTTTTTCCAAAATTTCTCAGTCAGAATTTCCCAACTGGAGGCCTTCACGCACAGATCCAATGTACGTATTATTGGTATTAAAAATCTGCCTAGATATGTAAATTTGCCTACCTTTGTAGAGAAGTTTTTTCATGAGATACTGCCTGTGCCATCTGATTATTTACTTGATATTGAGCAGGCATTTCGTGTGCCAAATGCTAAAGGGACTGGCTATACGATTATAGTCCAATTTGCAAGAATCTCCACAAAGAAATATCCTGTGTTTGGCAAGAGAGGGTGGAAATCTTTTTTGGAAACAAGATAAAGTTATGTTATTTCTAGGGATGGCAGAGAATTCCGCCATGGATCTCAGTGAGGCCGAATGCCAGTGCATTCGGCCCCCCGAACTCCGTGGCGGAATGGCCTGCCACCCCCCCGCCCCCTTGCGGATCCCCCCTGGGACGAGACTTACCTGGGGCAGATCTTCCGGGCAGTGGCGGCTCCGGCGGTGGCTTCGGCGGCGGCAGCTGCGGCGGCTGGTCTTCCGACCGGCTGCCGCCACTGCCATTTCCAGTGTTGGGGGTAGGGGAAGACGTGATAGGCTACGTAAAGATTTACATAGCCTATCATGGCTAGGTTTTTTAAAAAAAAAACTCCGATGTGATAGGCTACGTAAATCTTTATGTAGCCTATCACGTCTGACTTAAAAAAACAACAATGTGCGTATGCAAATGGCGGCGGCTACGCTATTTCCATACCCCTTATTTTCGCTGTCTTAGTCTATGTAAATATTTACGTAGACTAACATGGCCCAAAATAAGGAACGCAAATGGCGGTGGCCGTTGCCGCCACCATTTGCGTATGCGCGTTTTTGTTTTTTTTTTAAAGCCAGATGTGATAGGCTACATAAATCTTTACATAGCCTATCATGGCTGATTACAGGGACACAAACAGTGGTGGCTATGGCTGCCGCCATTTGCGTCCCTACTAGCCAGCGGCCGGATGTCTGGCTGCTGGCAGAACCGGCCGGCGGCTCCATGGACTCCCCATGGAGCGGAGCCGGCCGGCCAGGATTCTGGGGGGAGGGATGTAGTGCCTCCCCCCCAGTGGAACCCGGTGGAGCCAGGTAAGGGCAATTTCGTACATCCCTAGTTATTTCCGGATTACATCAAAGAGGTGGCGGATAAAAGAAGGCAATTCATCAAGGCAAAAATATGGCAAAACAAATGAACTTATAATATCACTTAAAATATCCTGCTACATTTTGCATTGTTTCTGAAGGTCAGATGAAGAAGTTCCTAAATCATGAAATGGCAGAGGCATGGCTGAATGTAAAAATGCATGAGACTTCTGTTCCAGCCCCATGAACTGGAATCTTTAAACAAATTTTGTTAACTGTTTATGTTTAATCTGCATGATTCAGGCTAGGTAACTGATCATACATACGTTTGCTTTCTTTCATTCTTCTTTTTTATTTTTCTTTAAATTCTCGTTCTTTAAAATGGATATGATATGCTGTATTTAAATATATTGTTTGAGGGTGTATTGTGCACACTCATTTATATATCTAATATAAAATATATTACTGACTGTTGTAAAGTTGCTTTCAAGCTTTATTATTATATAACATAATTTCATCTTTTTTGCTGTTATTGTTATTATTGTTATTATTATTACTATTATTATCATTACTATAAGACTACTAAGTAAGATTTTTGGTTGGTTAAACTGTTAAGCTTTATTATTACTATTATATTCTAACTTAAGGGCAATATATGGTTGATGGGAATGAATTGCAGGCCTGCTTCCTTGCGATAAGACTGATGATATGATATTGAAATGTAAGGTTGATTATTAAATTGTAATATTGCTAATGTTATAGGTATAGTTTCTAAATTAGACTGGGATCTGAGGCCTGTGTGTATTGGAGTTTAAATTTAAGCCTTTAAAAAAGAAGGGGAAAACAATTCTTTCTTTTTTCCCTCTCTCCCCCCCCCCTTTCTTCTTCTTTTTGGTACTGTTGTGTCCTCCTAAGAATATTGTACTGTTAGGAAATTGTAGTAATTGATCAGGTTGTTGGTATTGTTTATTTCATTTATAAACACAAAAACAAATAAAAAGTATTCTCAAAAAAGAAAGAAAGAAAGAAAAAGAAAGAAAGAAAGAAAGAAAGAAAGAAAAGATGCAGGCACAGGTAAATGCACCTCCTGGAGTTTACAAACAGTGGTCCAGAAAACATGGACTGGATTAAAGATGCCTACAAGCCACAAAACAGAGATGGAATGGATTTAAACACATCTGTAGAGCCACTCCTTTTCTTAGCAGTGTAGTAGCGTTTGGATGGCAATGGAGCAAGGAAATATGGATTGAGATCCCAGGACTTTTTTCAAGCTACTTTTTTTTCCTGTAAGCTTGACTCTCTGAAACTTTGAAGCTTCGGAGAGACTGCTCCTTCTGTGTGCTGTATTTTTGGCATGATATGAAGATCAGAATCTGTACATGGCTGTATTTTAAGCTGTCATCTTCCCTTTTTCCTGTGTGTGTGTTTCTCTGTGTGCGCGTGTGTCTGTGCAAGCGGGACCTGGTGCTGCCTGCCTGGAATGAAGTTAGAGTGTCCCTAGACACTCTCTGATACTTTGAAGATCCAAAGAGAATAAAGTACTATATAAAAAAAGTTGGCTTGGAGAAGAAAAATAACTGTGGGTGAACACACAGGGAAGTGAGCTTCCGATGCTAGAAGGTGCCCGAAGAGCAGATGGAGATGCTGAGAGCTGTGATTGGCCAGTAGGGACATACGAGATCAACCATATAAGGATAGGTTTAGGAGCACACCATGCCTATATATGGTACCCAAGGAGAAACACTGGACCACATCAATGGAAATCTACTTGTATATTGCGGTATTCCAGGGAAATGAATACGATAACAGGTCAAAGAAAAGTTGTGGCTCAGGAACGATAAAGCGTGAACATCATGTGCACTGAGGGGGGTGGAAACTCTTTGGAAGTGCAACAAACCATGAGTGTTGATTGGGCCACAGTTGCAGCCTTTATCCTGGCTTCTTAAACAGGGTTGACTAAAAAAAACCCCTCTTTTGCTTTTCTTATTGACTTTTGCTTCTCTTGCTTTCTTTTGCTTCTCTTATTGAATCATCATCATTATGCTTCCCTTGAAATGACTCACTTCTAAATTCATGTTGAGTTTCACTTCAGATGAAATTGAGGTGATGAATGTCCTGAACCCTCCTGTTACAAAACTCTTTTTGCTTCCCTTAGAATTTCCTAAGGTGCCACCTAAGCAAGAGCCCACTTTTATGTGAAATTTCAGGAGCAATCCCACTGCTAAATATATTGCAATATATATATATATATATATATATATATATATATATATATATACATACATACATACATACATATATACATACATACATACATACACATACTGTGGAAAAAGAAATGGAGCAAATTATTGTTTATGTGAACTGCTGGACCAGTCTAATGGGACACAGACAGTGCAATGGACTAGGCCCTTCTTGGATGGATGTGGGAGTGTAGAAAGGTAGCAACTCTTCATTGGACCCAAAGATGGCAGCTGGGGAAGCATTTTTATTTCTCTTATTCCCACACTCTTTGCCTCACTAATTTCACAGTACATTGGAAATATCCTCCCCCAACTGGAAATAAATAATAGCCCATTTTCTGAGATAATCTGATGCATGAAAAATAGGCCTCCTTCCAGATGCTCAAACATCCCTGCTAGACCCCTTCGCCTGCCTTATCTTAGCAGGCAGTGGGTGCAATGGTGTCACACAGGAAGTGAAAACGAGCATGCCAGGGAGCAATGGCCCATGGGAGATGTAGCTTGCCTGAGGGCTACTTCAGTTGCAGTAGGCCTTGGGAGAATGGCATCTTCCATAGGCCACCTGGCCTTGAATCCTGCCACAGTGTGTAGCGGTGAACCAGCATGCTGGAGGTGCAGTGGAAGAGGAGACAGGCCTCTCTCTTTCCCTGTCCATGCTCCTAAGGGAAAACTTTAAGGGGAGGAGGAGGTGTTTTGGAGAATAGAGGGTAGTGGGGAAGGATTCTGGGGGATCAGGAAGGGCTGGCAGAGTGGGAGAAGGGAAGCCAGGATTAGGATTATTCTTTGCTTCTTGGTTTTTAATCTGATCTTGAGAAGATTTGGGGTGTGTAGAAAGATTGCCTCTCCTTTCAGGTGAGCTTTTATGAGTCCCCAAAGTTTGTTTCTGAACCCAAGTTTGGAGATCTTCACTAGCATCCCTACTTGTTTTCCCTGGTGACATGACTCGGGGGGATAGGGTGAGGGAGAGAGGAAGCAGCAGCCATGCAAGCTGTGTGAGCAAGCTCATCCTTTGAATCTTGGGAGAGAGATTTCTCCTTGCCCAAAGTAGTACCAATCACTGACCCTGGGTTGTGCAGTGCAGTCCAGTCCTATTTAGTTACCATTTCTGCTTAAAAGCTTCTGCAGATGGCAACACAAGGCCCCAGAGGTCAGAATTCAACCAGCTATCATGGATCTCAGTTCAGCTGCTATGAATTAGCAGAAAAGGATATACTGACATTAACTCACTTCAGGTTGATGGGAAGTTGTGAATTTGCAATAACCTGATATTCTTTTATAGTGGAATAGTACTCTCTTCTTCTTCTTCAGATGATGATGATGATAACAACATCTATCCTCAGAATATTCTTCTTATACATTTTAAATTCACTTCTTTGGTCGAATACCTCAAAGCCATTTTTTGCCACTTGAGATATTATAATTTATTTCCCCACACAAACAACAAGTCAGAACATTAATAAGGAACACCCCCCCTCATGATCTCCATTCCTGTCATGCCACAGACAGACTAAGTTGCTTGGGGTTGGAAGTGGGTTGGAATTAACTGGGGTGGGTTCATGGCCTGCAAGGCAATTGGGTTTTCCTGTAAATGTTTGTATGTAAATCAATCTTATCAGTGACCAGATAATGTCCATGAAAATCTGCTGAATTTAATTCAATACAGAAAGTCACTCCTACAAAACTGAAGAACTAAAGATTTGTATATTGCTGATATTTATTCATATATTATTTATTCAAAACATGTCGACCCTGATCTTCAGCCAAAAGATTCCCAGAGTGGCTTAGAATCAACAATCAGTCTCTGCCATCAGTTTCACAAATATAAGACACAAGGAAAGGCACTGAGAGGGAGAAAGGCGGCAGGGGGGAACAGGATGCTGATGCTCATTCAGTTGCCCAGATTGATGGGAATACATCAATTGAACTCAGGTTTCAACTGCATATATTGTCCCGGGCTGGCTTGTTCTTTGGTGAGGTGCTCCTCTTTTCTTACTTCCCTTCTGAAGTTTCTCTTCTCCTTTTGAGTGCAAGCTTAATCTTAGGGATGGACGAAAGTCTCTTACCTGATCCCGAAGCTTGCTTCGCGGTGGGGGGGAGGCGCTCCGTCCCTCCCCCTGAAATTCTGGCTGGGGGGGGAGGCGCCCCGTCCCTCCCTGCCGAAATTCTGGCCGGGGGGGAGGCGCCCCGTCCCTCCCCGCCGAAATTCTGGCCGGGGGGGAGGTGCCCCATCCTTCTAGCTGCAAAACCTCATCTCTTGCCGGGATGCATTTGCGTCCCTGCAGTCAGCCGTGATAGGCTACGTAAATGTTTATGTAGCCTATCATGGCTGACTTTGAAAAAAAAACAAAACCGCACGTACGCAAATGGCGGCACCCATGGGCGCCACCATTTGCATTCTTTATTTTGGCACGTGTAGTCTACGTAAACATTTACGTAGACTATGGCGAAAATAAGGGCAACGCTATTTGTGTACATGCTTTTTTTTTTTTCAAAGGCAGCTGTGATAGGCTATGTAAACATTTACGTAGCCTAGCACGGTGTTTTTAAAAAATCTAGCCGTGATAGGCTACGTAAATCTTTTCTCCACGTAAATCTTTACGTAGCCTATCACATTTGTTTGTTTGTTTGTTTTACTTGGAAATGGCGACGGTGGCAGCCAGCTGCAAGACTGGCTGCCGCCGCCGCACCACCGCCGCACCGCCGCCGCACCGCCACCACACCGCCGCCACACCGCCGCCGCACTGCCACCGCACTGCCACCGGAGCCGCCGCCGCCAGGGACACTCGAGCAAGGTAAGTCCCGTCCTGGGGGGGGGCAGACCTTTTCTCCACCAATTTCGGGGGGCCGAATGCGCTGGCATTCGGCCTCCCCGAGATTCGTGGAGAAATTCTCTGACAACCCTAAATCTGTTTCTGTTATTTCACAGTCATAGAATCATAGACTAGTAGGGTTGGAAGGGGCCTACAAGGGCATTGAGTCCAACCCCCTGCTCAATGCAAACTTCTTCCATCCCTTCAGGGCAAGCGGTTTCCTCAGATGCCCTTCTGGTGGCAGTTGTGGGGAGGGAGGGACCCAATATGACATCATGGGACTTAATATGGATTCTTTGTACAGTGAATGAACAGAAGAAATGACATACTTTGCAAATAATCAATTTTATTTATTTATTTCACTTCATTTCTATGCCACCCAATAGCCAAAGCTCTCTGAGATACATGAACAGTATAAATGGAAGTTGGACCCTGAATTGCAAGCTCTTTCCCCCTTCAAATCGCTTTCCTCCCACCCATCACCCACCCGGTTTTGTTTATATTAAGAGCCCATGCCACATCAATGTTTAGCTGACAAAAGGAGTGAGGTTTATGTAGAACCTCACACAGAGCTGATTCTACATCCTTCCTTGTCAGCTTTGTCCTTGTTGGCCTTCAGCAGAGTTCAGTTTTAGATTTATTTTTTGGCTCCAATTCTTTGGATGGCTTCGTTTTGTAGCTCGGCACAAAGAGAAGAAAAATGCTAGTACTCTTAGGCTGTCGCCCAAGGCTTAGTTATAGAAGAACATTGTACACATGCTCATGGGCAACAGAATGTGTGAACTGTTAGCTCATTGTTTGCAGTCTACAAGGATGTACATGTACACACATTTCTTTTGGTTAAAAAGAACAAAGGCATCTGTGAGCCAACAGACCACATGCTATCTTTGTCACAGGTAGGCTAGGATTGGATTCAGGTATAGGCCACGAGGGACTAAATGGACTAAAAAAAGAGAAAGTGACTATTTAGGAAATATAGGAAGCAGAAGCTACTGCTCTGTTGTCCAGACAAAGGCACAAGCCTGTTGTCCAGGCTGGGGAAGCATTCTCCGCTGGGAATGATGGGAGTTGCAGTCCAACACATCTGGAGGGCACCAGGTTGGCAAAGGTTGCTTTATACTACAGGTGGCTGATGCAGAAGCTCCATACTGCCTACTACTTGCAAGCATCTTTGACTAAAAGGTGTTCTAGAAATACTTTAAATAAAATAATGATAAAGAAATAAAGGGCAATGTTGCACTAACCTTTTTATTTCTGTACTTGAAGAAGACGACAAAGCCTGAGCAAACAGTGTAGCTCCTTAGGTAGGGATGTGCAAATCAGCAAAACTGAGCTCGGCGAAGCTCATTCTGACTTGTGTCCGTATCAGATTTTTCCGCATAAATATCAGTGTGTATTATTCCAAATGTACACATCAGTTGTGTGCATCTTTGAAATGTACATATCCTTCTCCCATTGATTAAGGTGTATTTGTGTGCAATTTTCAAAAGTATACCTGTTTTCATGCACTTTTTTTAAATGTACACATGCTCTCATATTCATTGTGTTTTGGTCCATAAATCATATTACAGGCTTGGAAATGTACAGACTTCAACTGCTGATAGCATCTGTGTTCAGTTCAGAAAGTGCGAACTAGATCAATCCTGATAAAAAATGAACTGAACTGAATTTCTCATACATCCCTGTCCTTAGGGTAGGTCTTCAGGCCCAGACTCCTGGTTCAAGCCTTAGGACATGTTGCTCTTAGTACTATGGACACTGGAAGACCTAAGTAATGTGAGAACTAGCTGACCAGTCTATTGTGGCTTATTTTGTTTTTTTTAACACCAACTTTAATGGCATATGCTAGTTATTATTAACTAAGGACACAATCCTATGGGGACAGTTGGCTGCCTTCGAACTTGGAGGTGGCCAACTATCCAATGCAGGGCGGGCGGAGCACAGAGGGAATCTTCTCCTCTGCACTCTGGCCGCCCTGCATTTGTGGCTAGATGCCAATTTCAGCTGTCTAGTTGGGGCACTTTGGGGGGGGGAGGCCAGATGGCTCATAGGAAGCATCATACCAGCACTTCCGTGTTTCCCCCCACCCCACCCCCAGGAATGTCCTCTTTTCACCCACTCTGCACTGCTCTTACAGGTGCGGAGCCAGGGAGGAACCGCGCCACCTACAAGGCGGCAGTGGAGGGGGCAGGGAGTCAGCTTTCTGGGAACTGCGCTCAGAGCCCTGGCTCCAAGCACGGTTCCCAGAAACCAAAAAATGCTATGGCCATCAAGACGCTGTCTAGCGGCCATAGGATTGTGCCCTAACTATATTTTATTGTAATTAATGGACAAAAATACTTTTTTAAAATTCCTCCATGCCATAAATCTGCCTTAGACTCGTGCTCTGGCAAATGTATTTTTAACTGCCCCAGTTGTTTATGTTCCTCTCTTGCTGAATTGATGTATTCCATTTGTTTAAATGTGTATTATCCTTATGAGCAATCCTATACATGTCTATTCAGAAGTAGGTCCCATTGAGTTCAATGGCATTTACTCCCAGGTAAGTGGATATATCACTGCAGATGTAATGGATTGAATCCAGACTTAGAGTGAACTCACTGAATTCAATTAGACTTAGGTCAGTCATGATTCAATTAAGTCCCATTGATTTTAATGGGTCACCTCTAAGTATGACTAAGTCTGGATCCAACCTATTTCATGTTTGTGTTTTCAATCTAGAACCTGCTTTGGGGGCCAAGTAATGGGGCAAGACAGACTTTGGGCATTTATGAAAAAGTCCTATGGGGAGAGGCATTTCCCCATAGGACTTTGGACATCTATTTTACTGAAGTGTGGGAAGCTGCAGACCACTGGAAAGATTATTATACAATGGAATACAGGACACACACACACACACCCTTCAGGAAACTTGTAATCAGAGTAAGTGCAAGAGCCCTGCACCCCACCCACAAGAATTTTGCAGAAATTTATTCTCCTTTGAATCCCCCCCAAACCCCCTCCCCAAGTTATTTTCCATCAAATTGACTGAGCATGGTTCATAAATGCCTAAAGTCTTATGGGGAAATGCCTCTCCCCATAGGACTTTTCCAGTTTAGGAAGTGCAGGCACTCAGGGAGGCTGCAGAGTTATGGAGTCCTATGGGGAGAGGGGATTTACTTCATGACATCTCCCCTGGGCTTTTACTGAACTGTGGGAAGCCAAGGAAGCAGCAGACCACTGGAGAGATTGTTATACAGTGGAACACAGGACACACACACCCTTCATGCACCTTGTAACTGAGGGAAGTGCAAAAGTCCTGCACCCCACCCACAAGAATTTTGAGGGAATTTCCTTCTTCTTTGAATCCCCTCTGAGCCCCTCCCCCCAAAAAAAAACACAATTTATTTTCTAGCAAATTGATTGAGCATGGTTACAAAATGGAGAAGAAACTTCCAGCACAGCAGTAATAATTAGAGTAAACTCATTGAACTCAGTGGGACTTCTTAAATATGATTAAGTCTGAGTCTAGCCCTCTGATATATGCACATTACCTGATATTTTAGTGGCTTTCTGATATCTCCACCCTTTGCTTCTGTGTAGCTGCAAATGGCCGGGGGGGGGGGGCATATGAGGCTCATGGACTGTGTGTTACCCTACCCACCCCTGCTATATTGGTTAAACTATTAAACTATTCAGGAACCTTTGCTGTTTCCAAGAACAATCTAAGCCAGCCGTGATGTTTTTCCCATTACTAAGTCCTTAATTTCTGAGGTATTTTTCAGACTAAAAGACTCGAATTGATTTCTTTTCCCCCATGGTAGGAAGAAAAAACAACAGCAGCAGCAAACCTTCCAGAATTAATCCCAAACTGGATTTAATTAATGTTTTAAAATGACAAAATATCTTTCTGCACACAAGGGGGCTTTCCTCATGAAGTGTTATGCTGTGAAGCATCCTGGAGTCTACAGCAGATCCACTCGGCAGACCCTTTGGTTTATTGCTGCAAGAAATCTTCTTGAGCAGACAACATAATGTAGGTTACATGAAAGACAATAATGAAAGCCTGAGCTGCAAGACTGGTGTGATGCCCTTTATGGCCAGAATTGCTATTGATCCCACATGTCCATCAATTGTCTGTCGCTCTAGATAGTATGCAAGTCCCAAATCTCAATAAATTGTTTATATTCTTAATTTGGTCTTTAGGCAGATGATCTGAAGATTAATAATCCAGCATTATCTACTCATGCTGGTGAAGGAAAGAATGGTTTCACTGTATAAACATCACAGCAAATATCAGGAAATAGATAGTGTGCTGTGCTAGTACCGCTCAGTTGTGCAACAGATGGATGCCTCACGTCAAACTTGGGGAAGAGTTATTAAGACTTATTAGCAAGGCTCTCTGTAGCAAAAGTGACCAGATGCAAAAGATGGCAGGTCTCCTATACCTTTAGTACTTCTGTAAGAGAGAATTTGGCAGGTGAGGTTTGTGATGCAAGGCGGAGACATTTTCGACCTGCTGTAATTCCCCCTTCTGCAGTGCACACTCTTAAGAGTACATGCACCCCCTCTTCCTTTGCATCTGTTCAATTCTATGTTTGGCATGTAAACTCTTGTTAGGTGTTAGGGTGGTGGATCTTTTCCTGGCAGTAATTTTGAGCTGCATCAGCATCTTTTCTTTTTTTGCAATGTGGAAAGTCTCAGTTATGTCAGAAGTGAAGCAACAAACTCTGTTAGGCTTGTAAAGACATCTGGAATTGGGCTAGGAAAAGTTGTCTGCAACTCAGCATGTGCATTGATTAAGGATGCTGGGAAGGGGGGGATTTCATGAGGCTTTTGCATTAGGTAGGGCCATTATCCAGTGGTAGCGCACTCCCTCCCTAGGGAACTCCGTCATGCCCTCTCTTTAATGAGTTTCCGTCGTGCATTAAAAACGTTGTTGTTCAGGCAGGCATTTGGGGTGGGTTAGGGTATTTTAGAAAATGTTTTTATTGTAGAATTTTATTGTTTTAAACTGTTTTTATTGTATGTTGTACATCGCCCAGAGTGGCTGGGTGATTAATAAATTTAATAATAAATAAATAAATAAATAAATAAATAAATAAATAAATAAATAAATTTCTACATGAGTCTTTTATCATGCAGTTTTACCAAGGTTTCTGCTTCTGGATTCTTTGCAGAATTAAGACGGGCTCCTTTACATGTACTTTTTCTAGGGTTCTTCTTTCTCTGCCTTTCTCTATGTTTCATTATACAACCACGAGATGGTGCTGAGGTATAGTGGAATTGTGCAATTACACGAGACTTAGGGATGGCACAGGGACCCATTTCAGTCTGAGAATCTGGCAGACCTGCTCCTGCCCGCACCCCTGAGCCCCACTCGCTGAGCCCCTGCCCCTGTTTGCCCCCTGTCCATGCTCGGAGAATGGCCTGCACTCACCCCAACAGCCTTGTTGAGCTTCGCCGTCGCCATTTCTGAGAAATAAAATGGCGATTGCAAAAATGCACAAATTTGCGCACACGCGAAAATGCACATTTTCCAAATGTGCATAGTTGCGTATGGACAAAAATGTGTATTTTACAAAAAATGCACATTTTCATACACACAATAATGTGTGCCTTCACAAAATGCACATTTCACACATGAGAATATATGCATTCGCAAAAATGTGCATTTTTGTGCATACAAGAACATGCACATTTTTGAGATCGCCATTTTTTTTTTTTTTAGAAATGGTGACCGCAGAGCTTGATGAGGTTGCTGGGGTGAGTGCAGGCTGCTTGCTGAGAGTGGGAGGGGCTTGAGCACAGTCCAGGGACCGGTGAGCAGGGGCAGGGGTTGGGTAGGTGTCTGGAGAACCCGGACAGGGGTGAGTTCGCACATCCCTAAGTCGAGACTCTCATTCTGCCATTTCTAAATAACTCCACACTTTCCTCGTTAGGAACCCCCCCCCCCGATAATGGTTCCAAAGTATGGGAGATGACAACTAACTAACGACTGTGAGCAAGCAGTCATGTACAATAAAAGCTTAATGTAGAAAGGCTCTCAGCTGGATACAGATTTAAGATGGGTAAACAGGGCTATAGGAAGAGAGTCTCTCTACACAGAGAGTCAGGAGACCCTGCTGAATGGAGTGAACTGTGGTCTGGGAAGGAGTGAGGCTCCCCAAAACTGAGGCAGATAGATCTTCCATGGCTGGAGCCTTTCCTCTCACAGAAGGCCCCATTTTCTCATGGAAGGCAGATCCTGGATTCAACGCTTTGTGTTCGGAAGGTCTCACGTTCAACCCCTGGCACCTCCAGTTGACAGGATTAGGTAGCAGATGATAGGAACAATTTCTGCTAAAAAAAACATCTTCGTGAGCTGCTGCTAGTTGGAATAGGCAGTGAGGGCACAATCCTATGCTTTGTTTGACAGAAAAAGAGTCCTACAGCTCCCAGTATTCCCTGGCCAGCATAGGATTGCGCCCTAATACAACAAGTATCAGAGTCTGTTTAAGACACTTTTGAAGAAATTCCATGGTCCGGATAATCGAAACCCAAGTGAGACTATTCACTCATTCATTCATTCATTCATTCATTCAGTCATTCAGTCATACATACATACATACATACAGCATTTCTATTCCACCTCATAGCTGAAGCCCTCTGGGAGGTTTACAGAAGACTAACAGCGCAATCCTATGGGTTGTGCCCTTGCAAGACAGAAGACTCCAACCTTGGAGGCTTCCATGTATCCAACACCCTGCCAGGCTGAAGCTGGCAGGGCAGGCGGAGCAGTGGAGGCAATCTTTGCCTCCCCATCCTCCAATGGTTACATTTTTTACTAGACGGGCTTTTTTGCTCATCTATGACACTTCAGAGGGGGAGGGGAGGAGGCCAGAAGAGGCTCAGTATAGCTCGTATCCTGGCCTCTCTGGTTTCCTCCCTTCCCCACCCACTGGAATGTCCCCTTTCACCCCTCTCCCGGATTGATTTTTTGACCTCAGAGGCCAGCTGGTGTGGTTCTTTCTGCACTGGCTGCGAAGGGGCATGGGAGAGGGGTCAGATCTCCAACTTTCCTTCCAATGTCAGAGCGGGGAAATCCCCACTATCCTGTGGCCCCTCAGACAGTGTCTAGGGGCCATACGATTGCTCCCTTCAGGTTAGTAAAGGCTTTTATTCTGCAATCACCCTTCTTCCTTCACAGAATTTTGCAAGGGCTCGAGATGACCATGTCTTCCATTTGTAACCCTTCCCCATTTTGTCACTGCTTCTTCGACCTTTTTTTTTTTTTTTAACCACAGAAAATCCATTAAGGAGCAAAAGATGGAGTAGCTGCACAATATCTTTTGACTGGTATTGCCAGGAGCCCTTTGTCTGGAAAGAGCCTTATTTATTTCTGGCTATGCGGGTGATACATAATTATGAAGTGGCCTCTCTTATTTTTGGAACTATTAATCTACATTTACCCATGGTTCCTTCTTCTTGTCTGCCTTTCTCATCACCATCAAGCTTGGCTGAAAAGTGAAGTAAACTATGGCAGCCTTTATCAATTAAGGAACAGGTAAAATGTGAAACTGGACTTTGGCTACCTGTGTGGGGTTCAGAGCTGTATTTGAAAAGTGTGAATGGTTTTATATATGA
Source organism: Heloderma suspectum (assembly GCF_057233095.1). Classification (NCBI taxonomy): domain Eukaryota; kingdom Metazoa; phylum Chordata; class Lepidosauria; order Squamata; family Helodermatidae; genus Heloderma; species Heloderma suspectum. The sequence continues at coordinate 108,291,441 of NC_139464.1, forward strand.
GAAGAAAGGGAGAATTACTGCCGAGTCAGGAGTCTCCATGGTGTACCATTGTCTGATACTCTGATCTTCCACCAAACGGTAGAAATGTGTTTCTACATACAAATTTTATCTGCAGTGCAGAAATCATTAACAGAGTAATTTCAAGAATTTTGGATTAAAAACCAACTCCTCAATAATAATTTGAGAAGTGCCTATGCCGGGTGATCCATCAATTAATTAATTAGGTGAGCCTGGCTCTACTATGTCTTAATTAAAAGCTTGCAATTTAAGCTTTTAGAAGCCTATTTTTTTTTTGGGGGGGGGTGCATTATATCTGCAATTACCACAAGATGATCAACGAGACATACTGCAAGAGCAGCTGGGAATTGCATAGAGAATTATCTTCCAATTACATTGTTTGGAGCGGTTCTCACCTAAACTGAAATGAATGCAACACGATCACATGGGTGGCTGTGAAACCTTTTTAAGCATTTTTATTTGCAATTCTGTTACTATATTTTTAATGGCGTTAAAATGAAATGGGGAGACATGCCCACAGCCAACAGACTACATGGCCAAGTGCTCTGAAACAGATATGGAACTTGTTGTTACTGTATGCCAGAGGTGTCAAACCTAGTTTCCATTTCAGAGAAGCTGTCCTGTCGGGCCATATTCCAGTGCTGGGAGGGACTGAAGGCAAAAGGGGGCTGGGCCAAAATGCCAGCATATTTTAGTTGACTGCTGTTACTGCCACCAACTACGCCTCAGGAGAATAGGTGTTCTGCTCTAGCTGGGCCAGACTCTGTGCTAGGCAAATAAAGAGGCAAATCCAACAGACAAGTTAATCAGGCAGACAAATAGTCAAGCACAGAGTCCAGTATGGATCAGTTTAAGGCAGGAGTAATCAAGACCCAGCCAATAGCCAAAGCACAGTATTACCAGGCAAGTAGGTGGTTTCCAGAAGAAAGATCTGGGGCACAGCTAAGGTCAAAAGACAAGCAGAGGGCCAGATTAGAACCCCAGGTGGGATGGATTTGGTGTGCAAGCCTGAGGGTCAGCACTTTTGTTATATGGTCTAGGCCAGGCACATGTTATCTATGGAGGGCCTTAATGTAGGATGTTAAAATATGTTGCTCTCATGGATTGTGAAATGGACCAGAGCAGCTGTTAAGCCCAAAGGAAAGAAACTTCAAGCATGTGTGTTTTCCTTGCCCAGGCATTTTGGCCCAAGAAGATAAGCTGGGGGAAGGGAAGGAAATATTTGGAGGAAGGAGGCTTGGGAAGTTAAGTAAAAGTGGAGTGATTCCACTGGGGAAGGAGGTAAGAGAAGTGGGCAAGGAGCTGGGGAACTATCTTCCCTTCAATCCAGTTTGGTAGTTATATATAGGGATGGGTGAACCAGTGAGGCGTCAGCTTGTCCAGGTTCCCCAATTTCCTCTTCGAAGCTCGTTGTACCTCATCATGCCTGAACATGAATGTCTTTTTTCTCCCGAAAGGGAAAAGTGTGGATTTTTTGAAAGCACGGCCCAAAATGCACACTTTTCTCCCATCAACTAAAGCATGAATATGTGTATAATTAGTGTGCATTTTAAAGTGCACATTTTTGAAAAAGGACACATTTTGCCATCACATGCTTGAGATGGTGCAATCTTTGCTTGAACATTTGTTTGGGCACGGGCAGCTGGTGACTCCAGTTCCAGAGGGGTGGTGATTCCATTCTGGCTTGTACTTACAACCAGCCAAAGCTCTAAAGGTTCTATACAAGGTTGAACCTTATCCCCCAGATGGGTTCAGCACCTTGTATAGCACCTTAAGAGCTTTGGCTGGTTGTAACTAAAACCCAGAATGGAATCACTACCCCTCTGGAACTGGATTCACCAGCTGCCATTGTGTTTGGGGTTGCAAGCAGGGCATGTTCTGCTGTTTTTTGAATTGAACTGAAATGCTCATGCATCCCTAGTTATATATGTTTGCTATGTGGCTCCCAATGGCACCAGATATGCTGGGCAGCCCTGATTTGTAAGGGGAGAGGAGCAATGTAACATCCACAGCTTTGTTGATGCCTTCCCAACTGCTTAAATTGGAACTCCTTGCTGACTGATACAGAATGACCTTGCTATGGAAGAAATAGGGAGGGGAGACGATATTCCTGACACAACCAATGGGGGGGGGGCAAAAAACAAAGAAAGAACAGTGTTCAGCTGAAGTCTACCTTCTGAACGTTATCTTGTGGGGGAAATTGGTATCAGCAAGGTGCAGCCTGGCCAGCTACCGGGTATGGCTTTCCTACCACCCTATCTGTGGAATCCAAGCAAGAGATGGGCTTTATGGCAGCAGCCTTTTTAAAGGAGCTAAGTAATTGCTAAGTTGTGCTGCCATGGACTTCAATGACTTCACCTTCATTTAATATAAGCAGAATTTGGTTCTTGATTGGACCTTTCCAATAGCTGAAAAAATGTCAGAGTGATATATATACTGCACTAAAAAGAAAAATCTGCTCCAAGTAAGCCAGAATTCTTCATCCTGTATAAATTATACAAATTAAGGAAAGGCGCAAAGCACTATGCAGAGCGCTAAAGCCCAATGCGTCAGTCTTAGTATCAGATAGCTTATTCAGCCATCTCTTTGCCTTATAAGCTTTTACAAGGCATTACCGACACAAATTCAAGTGTCTCTCTTCTCGCCATAAGGAATAGAATCTTGCTTTTAAAATGGAAACTGTGTCTACCAGGAATCCAGGTTCTGTGCTCACTCGGCACCACATTCTATACTTTTTCTTCACCAGTTCAGAAGCACTAAATCCTTGCTGCCCTAAAAACAAGATATCATGCCCAGGGGATCATCACGACGGGCAGGGGTGGCCCTACCATCACGTGCGATGCACCCACCTCAGGCGGCGGAGTGGAAAGAGCGGCGAATTGTGCCACTCTTCCCTCTGCCGCCACCCCTGCCAGGAGGGTCTGGAGCTGCAGGGTTGTGTTTGTGGGTTGCGTGAATACCGTAACAATCTGGGGTTTCTCCATGTTCATTCATTTGTAAAATGCAAGTTTCTACTTTCTGTCCTCTCTGGCTGCAAAGAAGACTTTTAAAACGTGGATAGGCCGGCTGAGATCTTAGAAGGCAGAATATGGCTGAAAAAGAATCATAGAATCATAGAATAGTAGGGTTGGAATGGGCCTACAAGGCCATCAAGTCCAACCCCCTGCTCAATGCAGGAATAATTCCAGGTGCTTCTGCACTAGGTATTTTCCTGGTGTATAGCCACACTTTGTTCACTCACTTTTTAAGGGGCATCAACATGACTTCATCATCGAATCGTTGTCTTCCTCTGTTTTCCCCACACTCCTTTTTTTCAGATCGTTGAAAGAACAGAGCAGTAGCACAGTGACCCCAAGTGTAGGTCATTTTAATGCTACCCTTCCATCTTTTTTAAGCGTTTAAGGCTTTGACATGAGTGGTGAGCCTATCTCTAGGTGGGTGAGCCTATCTCTGCACACCTATAGCTTGGAACACCTTTATTACTACATTTTCAGTTAGTGCCATTTCAATGCCATATATACTTTTAATATATGCTTTTTAAACTATCTCACATTTCACTGAAAAGGCATTTTAGCACAAATGTTTAAATTGATTTAAAAAACCCAACGTGCTTCCTTTCTAGTCTTTTAAACATATTAATTTTTGCCCTCCTGTTTTCAATATCATTGTATTCATTATTCTATAGAGCCTAATGTATTATTACTAATAATAATAAACTAATTTTAAAATGCTTTAGTTTTTTTTCAAATGGGTTAAAAAATGGTATGTTTGGATTAATTCTCCCTTTCCCAAAATACAGGCAGTATCCAATGCTGGCAGTGTGCCAGTGCCAATCACACTGTGCTAGTGGGAATGATAACTAGTGCAACGGGAAGCCAGCATTTCATAACACAAGCCCAGAAACTAGCTCAAGTGTTTCCAGGATGGGACAAATCAGCAGAGCTCCTTCCATGAGCTCTGCTAACTTGTCCCATTCCAGATGCACTTTTCTGAGCTTGTTTCCAGCTGCACTATCAAGCATTAGCTTCCCATTGTGCTAATAGTCAAGGGCAGCACTGGATACTGCCCAAGGCTATGTCATGCCCACTAGCATGAACAGACCATAGCAGGATGTACACACACACATAAAGTGCTAAACTTCCCCATATTTTGGAAACTGAATTGCAATTCTGAACATAGTTTACAGCAGAAAAGCAGTAAATGGAAAGTGTTAGGAGCTACCAGTCTGAAAGCTCCACGGTAGACAAGGAAAAGGACTGCAATCGTTTACACAGTTCCTTGCCCTTTCCATACCGCTGGGACAGACAGAACAAATAGTGCAAAATGTTGTGTCTTAAATTTGCATACTGCAAATTGAGCTCATATTGTTAGTTTTTTTGTACAAAATTTGGATATTTTGTTATTCTGCAGAGTATCTAATAGAGAGAGAGAGAGAGAGAGAGAGAGAGAGAGAGAGAGTTGGATGATGGTTAACATGCACTTCTCCATATGTGGTTTATTTATTTGAATGTAAAAAAAAAGAAGTCATATGCAATATATAGGGAAAACTACAACGGATCTAAACACAAGATTCCGTAACCGTAAGTCTGTGATTCTTACCAAAAAACTGGAGCAACCTGTTGCAAGACATTTCAACTCTCCTGCACATAGTCCCTTGGATTTACAGTTGGTTCCAACAGAACAAACAAAAGACCTTGATATGCTTGACAAAAAGGAAAATTTTTGGATCTATAGACTCAGAACTCTTAGTCCAAATGGCCTTATCTGAAGGACAATTTGTAAGCATTGCACCAGTCACACCTCTGTTTTTTCTTCTAAGGATCTCCAGGCATCCCAGTCTGCCATTCCTGATACCCAGTGAACAGCACAACTACTGATGAGGGCAGAAGCCAAAAAATTTAGCTTAAAATATATTTTTAATACTCTGTTGTTAGTCTTTCTATCTTTCATACACACACAGACAGACACACACACATGCACACACACACACACTCAGGGCTTTGGAGTATATATAAGTAAGGAGAACAGTTATTTAGGTTGCAGTGTGTGTTTTAAATCTTGTGGAAAGTCTATGCATGAAAATTAATGAACTGCATCTCCTTTCAGCTTTTTTTTTTCACCCATCATTCTTTTGCTGGGACACAATACTACCAATAAACATCTTTCTGTTTTCATATCACAGGTACAAATGATGAAAGGGGTTTGCCAACTTTGATTATAGACAGTAACTTCTGACTCCTTTGTCTTTCTCTGTGACATGATACTTTCCTGGGGATTTGGGTAATGATAAGGAACATTTTCAGGATTCATAGCCTACTATACTGGATATAGTAAGCAAACAATACTAGCTGTAAAACATAGAATTCATTCAGCGAATGTCTTATTAGGGGATATTATTGCTCAGATATTATATGCTTACATATTGTTCATTTTTTAGGCTTTAAAAAAAAGATGTTGCACATTGGAAAAAAGGGGAATCAAGACACATTGAAACTGGAATCCTATCCTTATGCAGAGAAGGAGGCAGCAGAAAGATTTGATGGACAGAAAAAAGCAAAGAAGTTGTAAAAATCATTTTATTTGATTTTTATTATAGCTCTCCAAGATGCAACCATAGAATCTGATCCAAATAGATGCAGGAGATCTATTGATCTTTGAATCAGGGTTTGCATGCTAGTCATTTCAGATGTCAGATGACTGGGCAATTGTCCATATGGACAACTGAGATATATTGACATGGCACTCTACAAGCACAAGGGCGAAAATGTGATGCTATTACTCAGTCTTCTGCGTAAAGGCAGAGTGATTGTCAGTGGAGTCCGTGAGATTCCAGAACCTAGCTAGTTGACAGAGATTTGACAGAGACCTGATTCATACATTACAAGAGGTATGTCAGGTTGCAGCTTTTAATTCACCAATGAAGTGAGAGATGAGGCAGACATGGCTGCTTCTACTGAGTTTTCTCCGGTCTTTTCATCTGCCTCCTCCCCCACCTGCTGTAGTGACTAGAACTCCAGGTATGTCATACAACAAATGGAAGAAGCAGGTGAACAAAAGGACTATGGAAGAGACGCGACAGCTTCATCTTCCACTGCACTGGTGGTTTTAAAACTAAAGATCAAATCTCTAGATTGCAAGCTGGTCATTGAATTTCTTTCTTGGCCCACTGTGACATGGTGTGTGTGGATGTGTTGAAACTTGTTTTGTCTGACCTGGGGATATGTTGTGAGAGTTAAGCATGAACATATGTTTTGGCTGTGCTCAGGTGTGTTTTGGGGTGCTGTATGGATATTCTTCATGTTGCCTGTGTGTGCGCTTCAACATTTCTGCAATGCCTTCTCAGCATGTACTTTTGTGACTACACAGATTGTGACGAAGGTTCTGATGTTCTTAACTCCAAAAGAAATGTACCCAAAAAACTGTCTTTGACCTTCCACCATGCAGGTAAGGGGCAATGATTCTCCCTCAAGGGAATATCAAGTTGAAGAGGACATGTGGTGGTGTAGTGGTTAAAGAGTTGGACTAGGACTCGGGAGATCCAGATTCTAGTCCCTACTTAGGCATGAGGCTCACTAGGTGACTTTGGGCCAGTCACTGAATCTCAGCCTAACCTGCCTCACAGGGTTGTTAAATGGAGGATGAAAGTAGGAGGACCGTTAAGCCACCTTGGGTTCCTTGCAAAAGGAAAAAAAAAGAAGAAAGACAGGATATAAATGTAATAAAACATAAAACAATAAAATGATGGTGTCTTCTGTGGTGAGACGAGGCAATTGCTCAAAACCAATTTCAGTTCTGAGGTGGATTTTCTAGGATGGTTGGATGTGTTTTTAGAAATTATGCCTCTGACATTTTTTCTGCAAGCTGGATACCTGACAGAAAACACTATGACTTTTTCAAAAGAAATGCTATAGCCTAGCAAAGGAAGGAAGGAAAAGTGGGGGGCAGGGGGAAGAGAAGAAGAAAGGTATATGCTTTATAGGCAGTGTATACGTTGCAGCACATCGGTACCTAGGAGGTGATTCTATGGTTCTGCAGTATTGATTTCTGTTGTTGTATTTTTATTGCTACTGTGTTATAAGATTAATTTTTTTGCCATTCAGCATCTGCTTTCTCCTTGGGAAGCTTTGCAACACATTCTGCTGACAACAAAGCATCTAGTTTTGGCAAACCAGTAAAATAGATTTATACTGTATGCTAGCTTTTCATTGCACAGAATGCTATATGCTATTAGTCTGATTGTGTTATGATCAGAGGCTACTAGATAGAGTCTTATTAGAAGCAACTCAGCATCCGTATTCTGTGTCCTCTCTCACATACTTCCAGGTGATAGATTATATCCTCTTACAAGAATTGACTTTGGCTGGTCTCCAAAGCAGTATATAAATCTATATTCCCTAGAGAAAACTACTTTGTGCTTTGGACAATGGCCATCTCATTCAAACAGGAAATAGCTGGAATCGCAGGGGTGCCAGAGGTCACATGGCAAAGGAATAAAAACTGCTGCAATTTAATCCTGCACAGTGAAATTTGAGACATGGGCCCCAATGATAAATCAAATGAGTATTAATGCGCCATCGTGCAAGCGGTATTTTGACCAAGACGTAGAAATGGCTGCAATAATGCTCTATCTCGGTTTCTACATAGAGAATTCTTTAAGGGACAAGCATCCAGCTCCCCTTAGCTCTGAGTGGTTTGACAGCAGACTTTAGCACAGAAGTGAGTGTTTATGTGTATACCCATCAAAAGCACAGCCAGTCCATTAATTGCATAAGTGTTACATTACTTCCTAGGGATGTATGAACTGTATAAAATCCGCTCCATCTGTGTTAGGCGGATTGTCAGATGCCTTTCCTTCTGTCATCTGCCCACAGCCGGGTGCGAATATATATTTTTTCGTCATGTGGAAAAATACGGAAATAGATGCGTAAATATTTACGTGGCTATTTACGTAAATATTTACATAATTTACATCAGTATGTAACATTTAGTGTATTGTCCCCCATTCTATTCAACGTTTCCTCAGCAGAAACTTACGTATGTTTCTACGGATTTATATGCGTAAATTTCGGGAAAGTAAACAAATCATCCGAAAGTCCACAGACTACATGCGGTCTGAGGGGGTCACTCCGCAGCAGATTCCTCAGGTCGGATTCTTGGAAATCCGAGCGTATTTTGATCCATCTCGAATTTCTCCAGCATCCCTAAGCAGAACATGTCTGTCAGTTAGAAGGCTGGTCTATTCATTCCAACTCTTTGACCCTGCCATGGGTGATGCTGAAATGGCCCTGGACTGCATTTCAGCCTGTGCGACAGTCTTGGCAGCAACCAGCAGCTGCAGCTTTACAGCACTGTCTAATAACGTTAAGGCTGCTTCACATACTAGATTTGTTTGTGCTATTGGAAGAAATGTAATATGTGGCTGCTGCTGTTGAAAATGGCTACTCCAGGCTGAATTTTCACATCTGCTTTTGCAATATGGAACTACTGATGCTGCGTGTTCCCTGGGCCCTACCAGTAACAGCCAGTGTGGCTCAGGGCCAGAGAAACGCACAGTGCAACGGTGTCAGGAGCACACATGACAAGCTGAACTATATGTGACAGAAAGGGAAGAGAGAACCTAACGCGATAGGGTGGCCATTTTGAGTGGCAGCCCTGTGTCAATCTACCCCAGCTGTACACTTAGAATGATGAAGTGTGACTGCAACAAAGACAGGCATTCTGTCTATGCAAATGCATCGGAGATCCAGGATGGTTTCATCTCTCTGGCAAATGGACACTCATGACAAACCTGGTAGTGCGTAATGTGTGAAATGGCCCTTCTATAGCACAAAGCAGACAATGCCTGGGCAAGTCCGGCCCAGGGCAGCTTTGTAAGTTAGGCAGTGGAGGCTGGTGGCTCTGATTTTGGTGGGGCTGTAAATCCAGTCTGGGTTTCAGCCAGAACTCTAAAGCAGCTCTCTATGGTGCTGAAACTATTTGGCGCCTCTAGAGTTCTGGCTGGTTCTGACTGAAACCCAGAGTGGATTCACCGCTCCACCAAAATCGGAGCCACTAGCCCCCACTGATGATAGGATGATATGGCTACCATACAGCGTTACATGTCTGGAGTCAAGCTATAAGCTTAGTTCAACAAGAATGGTGTCAGCGAAGGATTCCTCGCCACTGTGCGCTCAGGACCTGTTCCTAAAGCATTGCAATTTATGTTTGCCCTCCACTCACAGGCACCTGCCAGAGACATTTTGTTCCCATAAATATTTACTGAACACAGAGGTCTGGGAGTTCTGGCTGAAAGTGCAATTTCTGTATTAATCATCATTCTGTTGATATGTTCCTAACAGATATAGGGACAGGAGAAAATATGCATAAAATCCATTCACATGGCTACTGTCCTGGGCTTTGAGAGAATTTTGCCCCAATAGCTTATATGGCAGATGAATGCAGTCCCTCCAGACTAAAGGGCTGAAAGTTTGAGCAAAGTGAAATGGGGTTACATTTTTGCAAATGCAAGCAAGGAGCCACTGCAGGAAAGCACTGCATATTAACTTGGGGGCTGCTTCCTTTACCGTCACTGTAAAGAATAATGAGTGAAGCTGGTATTAATCACATTTTAAACCATGGAGCTAGAGGGACAAAGTTGAGGCAAATGGGCATAGTGTCTGACACCACTGGTAATTTTAGATAACCTTCTTTTAACCCTAATTCTATCCATTAGGAGATGTTGCATGAGTTGGGAGACAGTAAATCACTTATGAATAATAATATGGTTCATTCATCTTTGTTAGACTTGCTGTATGGGAACCTCATTAGACCGAAGCACTAATTTACCACTCTGAGGGCCAGTCTGCTGTTGGTGTTTTGAAACTAGAGGTGAAAAGTGGGGTGGGTTTTTTCTCTCTTTTAGAAACTCTTGCTTTCTTATTCCCCCCCCCCTTTTTGCTTCTTACTTTCCTGAGGGATGGGAAACTCCACAGCAGTTTCATTTGATGGAGTCTGGGCCAATGTCAAGGGTAGGTATGGTTAGGCCCAAACCAGCAGGGGCCCACTGACAAGAGGCCCCTGGAGTTGTTCCTTCTTCTCAACATTGCAGCTTGCTTGTTCACCTGCCTCACGCTCTGGCCCAGACAACGGAACAGTAGATGTCATTGCCTTCTTGGTCACTGGCTCTCTGCCTGCCTGTCAAGAAAGCAAGTGGTAGCAATGATTTCTTTATTTAGTACGTTTCTATACCGCCCAATAGCCAAAGCTCTCTGGGCGGTTGACAAAGATTAAAACATTTAAAAATACAATATACAGATTTTAAAAGCCAATACCATAAAAAACACACACACACATGCAGAACAACATACAAGAACATATATCTAAAACAACTTCAACAAGTAATCTCAAAGCAGACAACCATAACCATATGCCATTCCAGGATCAGTTAAAACTTATCATATGCTGCCAAATGCCTGCGAGAAGAGAAAGGTCTTAACCTGGTGCCCAAAAGATAACGATGTTGGTGCCAGGCGGGCCTCATCGGGGAGATCACAGTTTGGGGCCCACCACTGAGAAGGCCCTCTCTCTTGTCACCTTCTTCCAAGCTTCCCTCAGAGTAGGCAGCCGGAGGAGGGCCTTAGACATTGAGCGTAGGGGATGGGTAGGTTCATGTCAGGAGAGGCGCTCCATCAGGTATTGTGGTCCCAAGCCATGTAAAGCTTTATAGGTTAAAACCAGCACCTTGAATCGGGCTCAGAAACATACAGGCAGCCAGTGCAGGCGGACCAGAATCGGCCTTATACGTTTGGACCCTCTGGTCCCTGTCATCAATCTGTCCGCCGCATTTTGCATGAGCTGCAGCTTCTGAACCATCTTCAAGGGCATGAGAAAGAGGTTGAGCAGCAAGGGCAGCTTGTGACAGTGGTGATGAGAAAGCAGACTCACTGAGGAGGGGCCCCACTGAGGTTGCCTTGCCCCGGAAGCCCACAGTGGGAGTAGTGGTTCCTTCCCACATGCTCTGGTACATGCTTGCAGCTGTGCACACACATACATGTGCAGGCAGAAGGGTGGCGAATAGGAAAGAAGAGCAGCCAGTAGAGAACCACAATTCACCGTTGCAGTGGGAGCTGCTCCACCTCTCCAGATACTGCTGTTACTGTCACCATCAAATTCTGGTCCAGTCATTGTCATTTTTGTGGCTGTGGTTAATTAACTGTACTGAGTGTGGGAAGGAGGAATAACCTTACCGGCTGTGGTGATTGTATTGGATCTTAAAAAGTCAATAACCTCTTGTGTGAGAGAGGTTGCAACGCCATCAATATTTACTGTATAATTATGTGTTATTCAGTGGTGGTGGGCGTTTCCTGTAAAAAGACTATCCCTTCTCCTTTGGCTTCCCCAAAGAAATGACAAATTCAGAAACTTTGTGCACACACACACACACAATGAAGACTTTAAAAGCAAATTATAGTGATCCAAAACACAAAATATGCACCTGACACAGAACAAGAGTAAAATGCTGCAGACTTTAAACGTCTTTTCGCAGATTTCAGTAAAGATGAAGAAAAATATTACATCTTAGTAGTTTGGTTTCAGTGGTTTAAACCAACCATAGGGCTTGATACATAAGAATGAAAGGATTCAGATTAGTGACTTACTAAGCCATATATCCAGTTTTCCATCTGAAAATCTGAAAGAATGAAAGGATTCAGATTAGTGATTTACTAAGCCATATATCCAGGGGCTTAGCCGTATATCCAGTTTTCCATCTTGAGAGAAGACCAGCAGATATCAACCCATGGTACTAAATCCGGGGTGGCCAATATGCAGTCCACCAAAGCAACTTGTGCACACACTCGCTCGCATCCAGTTGCAACCACACCACCAAAAATCTCCAAACATTGCTGTATGGCAGCTATTCTGCTGGGAAATAAGGCAGACAGGAAGTGTGTGCCTTGTTTCCAAGCGGAATTGGACTTCCCACAGCCTCCAGTTTGGTGGGCTCTGGGAAGCCCGATTCTGCTGGGAAACAAGGCATGCAGTCCCTGCTGGGAAACAATCCTAGAATCTCAGGGACCCATACTTTGGTTTCCCAGAATCCACTGGGATTCTGGCACTGCAGCCATTTCCAGCATTGGTGGTGTGTGCCCCCAGAGGGATTTGGGGGGGGGGAAATGTGGCTCCCTTAAACTATCATGTCCCCCCTTGAGGAGTCTTCTTCTGAGGAGGAACTTGGCTTACCTGGGGTCAAGGACTCTCCTTCCTTAAACTTGGCCAAGCCCCCCCTCCCCCATCTGGATAGGTTCTTCACCCACAGAGGTTGGACTTACCTGGGGCACAGGGGCCTGGAGTCTGGGAGGTGAGTTGGATTTTCCCTGTGAGGCAGCAGTTAGACATGCTGCATGGCAGCCTTCTAAACATTCATCAGTCCGGAGGGAGAGCTGGATCAGGTCCTTCAGAGGGCCATTCTACCCCGGCCAGCTCACTGAAGATCTCATCTGCCAATCCTTCCAGAAACTGATCTATCAATGCTGCTTCGTTCCAGCTGAGGTCTTGGGCCCATCACCTGAAAAAGCTAATGTAAGTCGCATAGTCTCCTTCCCCTGTCAGAGGTGCTGTATTCTCTGATTGATGGTTTCTGCCTTCTGGGGATCCCCATAGGCAGCCCACAAACCCTATATAGCTGTCCAGAAGGGGGCTGACTTGCAGCAGGTAAGGAGTAGCCCATTTGATAACTGGCCCAGTAAGCAGACTCATCACAAACCCCACCTTGACCTGATCAGTGGGGAAGTCCTCAGCACAGTGGCATATAAAGTTCACATTGAGCCAAGAAAGCTGGGAACTTATCAGGAGACCCATCAAACTGTAGAGGGTGCTACAGGGCACTTGTGTTTGGGTGGCATTTGAGGAGTGAGCAGATGAACCCTACGTTAGTTCAGCTGGTCTTGCAGGGCTGCTTCTGTCCTGTCTCAGCCCACCTTTTCCAACACAGTATCCTTAATTGGGCTGGGAGCCCTGCCAGCAGGAGTAATAATTAATGATAATGGCTGCTTCAAGGCTGCTTCTACTCACAGCAAACTGATAAGAGGTTTGTCCAAAAAGCCATTTGTTAAGCAGTCCAAAGTCACACCCGGCAATGTTCTGAGCATGGTAGCCAGGCCCAGTTTGAATTCTCAGACCAATACAGTTTCCAAGACAGAAGTTCAGGATCACAGAAGATGCCCAAACAGCAGAAGCATGCAAAGACATCATTTTTCAACAAATACTGGGGCTGGCCTTGCTGGCTTATGTACAGGCCCTAGCCTGGACATGCCCAACTGCCAGCTGCAGCTCATTAGAGAGCTTTCCGGCAAAACCTGCTATATAAGGACAGACTTCACAGAGCCAGGTCCTTGCCTGCAACCTCATGCTTCTCTGAAGATGCTAGGCCTGCTCTCTGTGCTTCATTTGCCATTGCTCCTGAGGGCTGAGAGGTCTCATCATGTCTCGCTCAGCGTCTGACTCATCCTGGGCAGGGAGTGGGAGAGGGAGGACCCCATCAGGCATTTCAGAGGGGCATCCTCCTCCTCAGCTGTACATCTGCTATCCTGCAACGCTGCCTCTGGAACATCCTCAGAGGAAGGAGAGTCCTCAAGCTCAGGTTCCTTGAGAGGGACCATGGCACAACCCTCCAAAGTTGCTCACCACTGCACTAAACGGTAGAAGGAATGATCAGTTAATTCCCATAGTGTGTGCGCTTCCTTGCAAATGAACAAATGGAAGAATGAGGGTATCATTCTGATGTTTGGAGGTTCCCATTGTCTGGCTCGAAGATGCGACCCATTCTTAATAATCACAACTAGGTGTTAAGTCTACTTGCTCTCCCTTTGTGGTGAAGAAGTTGGGTTAGCTAGGACCCAACTACCTCTCCTCTAACTACTCTGTGGATGTCTTAGATTCTAACAGAAGGTATAATTATCTAGGGCTGATCTCCATTGTGCCCGCCATCGCAACAAATTCGGTGTCCTGTCGGGTTAAACGCTCTCGCATTAAAATGTGATTATCCACACTCAGCCATTTTCCCCATTGCGGTGCTTCATCAAATGTGCAAGCTCAGTTCACACTCGAGTGCTATGTTGTTTACCTGCTTTTAAAGATGGCGGCTCTCATTGGAGGATCAGAAACTCTTCCTGTTTTTGCTGATTTCACATCTACCGTGCGGCAGTGACGCGGGAGAGGCTTGTCGTTTTCTGCATCTTTCCCTGGCCTTGGGGAAATGGTGCAAAGAAGAGAGGCAGTGGCACCCAGCGCTCATGTTGGGGGCAGGGCTGCTGGCATTTTCAAAGATTCAAAGATTCATGTCAGCCCAGTCAGTAGTTGGATGGGCGACTGCCTGGGAATCAGGCTTCCTGCACTGAGCAGAGGGTTGTTCTATCCCTTCAAATGAGACTAAGTTTTACCCCCTTCTATCCACCACTTCAGCTTTTTTTAAAAAAATTAAGGCGTTATCTTTGAAGCACTGTGGCTTCTCCGCAATGTCCCCCCCCCCCAATTCAGGCATGATCTTTGAAGATTCAAAGATTCAATGATGTGAAGCTTCACATTTTTGAATCTTGGAATCATCAAAGATAATGCCTGAATTAGGAAAAAAAAAACATCGTGGAGAACCCATGATTCTTCGAAGATAACACCTTAATTAAAAAAAAAAAGCCGAACTGGGGGATAGAAGGGGGTAAAATTTAGTCTCATTTGAAGGGATAGAACAACCCCCTGCTCAGTGTAGGAAGCCTGATTCCCAGGCAGTCACCCATCCAACTACTGACCGGGACCAACCCTGCTTAGCTTCCGAGATCAGACAAGTGCACACACATCCAGCCCTTTGCTTGTTGCTGAGGAAACACTGAGTGCTGAGGAAGCTATGTGATCAGTAGCTGGAAGATGACATGGGGCCATCGAGAGCTGTGATTGGACAGGAGGGAAATACAAACACCGCCGTATATGGATAGTCAGGGGAAGGGACTACGACCAGATATGGTAGCGAAGGCGGAAAATCAGAAATTAAGGGGAAATACTAGGATATCAGGGTTTTGAAGCGGTCGCACGGGAGCGGGAAATTCCTGTTCCAATTCAAGGCAGGTACTGTGGAAGCGAAAACCCCCGTAAGTGTAGATCAGCCCCTAGACTCTTGATTCAGAACAATGCTTAACATCAAAGATGGGTAGATCCCAATTTATGCAAGCTCCCAAGCTTTGCATCCATTTTAAGATGTATTTGGAGCAAAGCGAGGCGTACTAGTGGATGGCTTAGCTGTAAACTAATATGTCTACCAGGCAAATTTGGCATAAGGGAAATGGCTGAAGCTAAGTTTCAAAAATAGAACAAAATGGCCTCCAAACATGACTGACCTTTGCAACTTGTTACAAATTTGTCCATGAAGCTTCATCCATTTGTCTAACTTATTGTAGAACAATTGCTGGCACTCACTCTGGTTTGTCCCTCTGAAAAAGCTTGGCACCGCCCCTAACTAGTCTTGTAAATGAGATGATTTGAGGGGAATTGCCAAAATGGCTTCCAATTAGAAAAATAAATTTGATTTTATCACATTGAAGGGAAATAAAATAGCACTTTGTAATTGGATTTTTTTCAGCTTGTCAAACTTGGCACTCACTGCACTATCTGTCCCCAGGAAGAAATAATTCTAGCAAGTGTAATTTTTGTTAGTGTCTCTGATCAAAGCAAACTTATGGATTTAAATCTGGGATAATGTCTTTGATGGGAAATGTAAATCTGAGGAGATCATTATTATCTACTGGGAAAATCTCACACAGTGGGAGTAAAAGCCTCACTTTCATCTAGCTGAAGCAGACAGGTAATTTTAATGACTGTGTTGCTAGGCAACATCCATTTTAAAAACATGTTTTGGTTTATGTCAAAGAAAAACTGTATGTCCTCCTCCTCCACAAAATAGGGAACTGTGACCAGAAGAGGCAAACATATATAAAGAGACCTGAGAAGGAAGCAGAGCAATAACTTCTTGTGAAAGAGAAGGAAGTTGCAATCCTATGCATGTACTTGGGAGTAAGCCTCATTAAGTTCATGCAACTTACTTCTGAGAAGTCAATAAGCATAGGATTGGACCGCACACTTCCATGCTTTTTGACATTCCATCCCAGGGCGCATAGGATTGAGTGCATCCATCCCAACTGGCGCAACTGGTGATGGGTGCGCTCCCTCATGACTCATGTTTTAATTGGCTCAGTTCTTACAAGCCTTGTCATAAACTCCTGGGGAGCACTTGGGGTTTTCCCAAGTGTTCTTTCCCAGCCTTCATGATATTGCTGCAGTACAAGCCTGCGGGGCTCCCCACCAGCCCTCCCCATTGGTTTTCCCTTTACCACCCAACACACAAGAAGACTTGGGATATATCTTTAAGGCTTGAACATCTGTGCAAAGCAACTATTGCTGCTGTTGATCATGGGAGATGTAGGCCCCAGTATGTCTCAGTACAAGGCAACCCGTGCTGCCTTTGCAGCACTGCAGTAATGGCATGTAAAGGGGTCGAGCTTTTTGACTGCTCTTGCCTGCTGCCTCTGTAGTCTGACAAAAAAACCCATGAATCTGGGCTTGCATGTAATGACAATCCATGGTTTAAACAACCCACAGCAGTTCACAGCCCAACAACAGACCATGGGTTTTCTTCATGGGTTGTTCATCGTTAACAACCCACAGGTAACCCATTGTTCTAGGTTTGCACATAATGACAATACATGATTCAACATACCATGGTTAATTAAACCATGGTTTGTCATTATGTGCAAACTAGGTCAGTGTGTAAATGCCAGGCTCATCATCCATGTAATCCTAAACCATGGTTTATGGTTACATTTGAACTTACACTATGGGCCAGTTTGCATGATTGGCAGGCTGTTACCAAGCTACAGTGGCTTGTTACCCATGCTACACATGCCAGCCATATGCCAGCCCCATTTGCATAATTACCCCCTCTGGTGTGGCTTACCATGCCATCCAAACCTGTGAGGGTGGGTTGCTGCTGTGGTTAACAAACCACTCCAGAACCATAAAACAGCCCATGAGTTCTGGTGGTTTGGATGACATGGTCAGCCATGCGGTGAGGATAATGAAGCAAAATGAGATGGTTAAGACTAAGCCACCGTGGTTTGTTAATCAGCCACCAATCATGCAAACTTAGTCAAAAACATCACTCCAAAAACAAAGAAGCAACACAAAAGGTCTGGATCCTAGAAGGAAAACTTCTCTGATGGGCATTGATTCTATACATGCAGCCTGATCTTAGGTTGTGTATAGGAAAATAATTCCCACTGAATTTGATTGGATTTACTTTTTAGCAAGTGTGCTTAGATTGCAGCCTCACTCCATGGCCAAAAAAGCCCTAGAATTAGCCTCCTTTAGGCTCGTGTATCTCCACAATTGTAGCCTATTTAGCATTTTCAAGCAGACTTGAGCAGTGATTACTTACGCTATTGACAAAAAAGCATGTTTATGAAAATCAGGTCGATACATGATTTAGAGACATCCCATTTCACATATTTCATCTGAAAACTGTTTGTGGTGGATTTTATTTACTTTATTATAAAAAACTATTGGCCTTATTGAAAATCAATCCTCTGCCATCTCAATGTTGGCATATAACTCTGTATGGTCCCAAATTATTATTATTTCTTCATGTACCTAGAACTGGGTCTTTATATGTGAAAAAGAAATAAACTTTGAAGCAACTTTGTTGTTTTGCTGGAGGAGTTGTAGAGATTTGGAAGATTTTTTAAAAAATTACTGCTTCAAATATATATAGATATGTTTGTATGTGCGTCATGGTAGGAAGATAAATAGCCGACAGATAAATAGATCTAACAAAAATAACTAGTCTATCACAGTTAGACTCTCAATAATCCCCCATATATTGCTGTAAGTTCATATTATCTTCACATTGGTGAAGATGGTTGAGATGAGCATATCTTGGCTTAATAAGGTGAGATATGAGTTAGCACTGTGCCCCCACATGTTGTCCAGTTCCTCTTCCCTTCTCGGTGCACCTCAGTTCAATGAGGAAGTCTCCAATTCACCCTAGTTTCCTGTTTTTGTTTTCTGGCCCACAGTATCCCAGCTTGAATGAAATGGGAAACTATGGTTAACTGGGGACTTCGGTGTTTAACTGAGGCATATTGAAAAGGGAGAAGAGAGGGGTGGAGTGAGTGGGCACAAGTCTCATTCGTATCTTGGCTTATTAATCCGTGATTGTTCGAACTAGTTAAAAGTGGAGCAGGGGTATCTCCTGCCACCTGTTTCCATGGGTACCTAGCAGCTGTAGCAGTCCAAGCAACAGCTTGAGCCTCAACAGTTACTACAGCAGGGAGAGACAACTTGTAGGCCCAAACATCTGGAGGGCCACAGCTCCCATCATCCGTCACCATTGGCTATGCTGAATAGATTTACAAGACCTGTTCATGATGAGATTGGTGCAAGGCTAGGGGAAAACAATAAGGGCAAGCCCACTAGTAGAATGATCGTGTGTCTCTGTCAATGGATGCACCTCAGAATGTGCTGAAGATCTTTTTTATTCTTTCCAGACCAGTCTGCTTTTTCTCCCGCTGCCTTTTTAGGCTGCTTCTCAGCTACTCCACTTCACACCGGACCCTCCCGGGGCAATAAGCTATCAAGAATGGTTTTCTTCTGTTTTTCTTCACTACTCCAGTGCCTCCTTCTCACATTCTTAGAGCAGATGTTTCTTCTCTCCGACACCGAGATGTTTTCTTGGAAACATTCAAAGGAGGAACACCAATATTCCAGCCAGTTTAATTAGCGGGGGATCGTAGAATAGAGCATCTGGCATCTCCCTACCATGATTAAACAAAGCGGTCCTGCAGCCAAAATTGCCATGGCAATCAGCACCTTTCCTGGGGATTTCCAAAGAGCAGGCCTGAGCGAACTGCTTCTGTGTTAATGAAATGGCTGTTTGGAAACTCTTCCTGTTAATACAGGGCAATATGCAGAGCAAGGCAAAACACTAATGCAGTACTTCAGTTTTTAAAAGCTTTTCACTGATGGAGCCTGAAGCTGTCTTAAAAAATTGAACACGATTCAATAACTTCATTAATCACTTCCTAAGCTCTAAGTGCTGGAAGAACTTAGGGACTCTCTATCTTCCCCTCCATCTTGTTGTTCTCTGGGTAACTGGGGGAAATAATAACATTTTTTCAGATGCTAAATGAAAATGTTAGTTTGAACCACATCCTCACCTGTGCTACCCAGTTCACTTGTATATCTGTACACTTAACACTGCTAATTATTAGGGCTGTGCAGGGACCCCCCGACTCACCTCAGAGGCTGCTTCGGGGCTTCCAAGGTGGGCCCAACCTGCTTCGGGCCAATTGAGGGGGGGAACCCACTTTGGCCTGCAGAGCTGAAGTGGGATTCGGATGTCTGAATCCCACTCGCCCCCCGGATGCCCCTACCACACCACACAAGCCCCAAGCTCCTTACCTTTGGGACACATGCCAGCAGCCATCTTCTTCCAGACAGTCACCATCACCGCCACCACCAGCTCCTTACCTGGTCCTCAGGATGTGTGCTGGCAGCCATCTTCTTCCAGGGAGTCACCACTGCTGCCACCGCCAGCTCCTTACCTGGGTGCTCGGGACATGTGCTGGCAGCTGTCTTCTGTGTTTCCAGAAACAGATCCTGCGCAAATAGCAATCATCAGACCACCACGTATACTACATTAATGCTGCATACGTGACGGCTTGGCAGCCGCCATTTGCACAGGATCCATTTCTGGAAATAGAGAATGGAGACTCCCTGGAAGAAGAAGATGGTTGCCGGCACGCATCCCGAGGGCCCAGGTAAGGAACTGGGGGCTGGGCGGTGGTGCAGCTGGGCTTTTGGATTGCTCCAAAGACCACTAAAGCTCTTTGGAGTGACCCAACCTGCTTCCTGCCCCCTCCACCCCACCGCGGAAGTGGCCCAAAGTGCCCTGCTTTGGTTTGGGGTTCAGGCTGAAGCACAGCCCTTCTAATTATGACATTTGCTTATGTGCTCACTCTGTCGTGCAACCAATTACTTTATGAATACACTCACTGGTAGTCTTTGTGTACCTTCAGAAGAATTCTCTCTGCAACACAATCCCAATAAAAGCTTGCTGCACAGGTCTTATGAGTAAGGATAACTGTTACAAATATTGAAGAACACCTATAGTCTGACAAGAGGATTTAGTGCTCATTTGTAAGAAGCTAGAAAATGCATTCCTTCTCCGGTATTAATGTAATTAGCTTTATCTTGGGCCACTTTAAAATGAAGTTACTTCTTCAAACATAAAAATAATCATTTTCACACTCTGCTTTTAAATATAGAACAATGTCACCAGGAAGAGACTTCTGGGAGAATGGAAGAAGTCCCAATTACTCCTCCATGCATTTAAGAAAAATGAAGTTGTTTGTATATATTAGAATTAGGCTATCACCCCTAGGTCTAGGATTGCTTACTGAACAGGGAAAAAACCTGGCCCGGCCAATTCTTGTGCCTTTCACAGCAGTTTGGTATTCTGATAGGAGCAGGTAGAGTTTTTTTCAGCATGGAGATAAGCCTGATTACTTGCTGATGTCAGCACATTTTGCTGACCTTGTAGACACAGGAGCAGGGGCCTGTAAAAAAGTTGGCAACGCTGTCCAGATCACAGCATGAAAATGCCCCCACCTACTGTTTGCCTGCCTGGCAAAAAACAAAAAGTCATGTCAGGGGTGAAAGAGAGGGAGCACCAACGACTTCAAGTGAAGCCTGGAGAACTTTGGCGAGCGCAGTCATCCTCAGTTCTCCCATCCTTACGCCATGCTGCCCATCTCCCACCTATGACTCCCCACCTCATTTTGGCCGACTTGTCCGATGAAACAGCTCTGCTGGGGGAGTCCTCTGCTGGCATATCTGGGGTGCGTCTTTCATGCCAGCGGCATATCTCACATTGTACCAGCATAGCCAAATATACTACAGTCCATCAGCTGGTGGATTTTCCGTTGCATCCAGATTTATGCTGGATCAACTGCACTGATGGAAGTAGACTTCCTCCTCCTTCTCACAGCAGCCCCTCCAGCCTCCTGAAAATGCTACACAGAGAGTCAGGAGACCCTGCTGAATGGAGGGAGCTGCAGTGTGTGTCTGTGGGAGGGAGATCCCCCAAATTCAGCTGCAGGGGCCTTCTGTGAACAGATCCCTTCTTCTGGCAGAAGGTCCCTCCTTCTCATGGAAGGCAGACCCTGGATCCAACCCACAGGGTATAGGATTGTGACCTTAGTTACTTTGCTAAGACATGCTCCAAAGCAGAAGAATGTAAGAAGCTGGTAGTTCTCTGTAAGTGTGTGTGTGTGTGTGTGTGAAAATACTTCAAGGCACTAACAGCTGGAAAATGTATCAGCACTGTTTGCATTATAGTACTTTACACATTAATACAACTCTGTGCAAGAGAGAAAAAGTTATATTCTGAAGGTCTAATCAAGTACCTGGAGCTCATGCACCTCAGAGCAAAAAGGTTCCTTTCCCTTCCCTTAACTCTTAATCCTGCACAAAGAACATGGTAATTTACCTTTTCTCTTCCTATGGCAGATTACAATTTATACGATAACAGACAATATTCAGTCATTGGATGTGCTAAGTCTTGAGGAATGTTCAATTATACTGTAGTTAGATTCCATTAAGAGTTTGGGCTTGATGACGGTCATACGCCTCAAAGATGTCTTCTGTCTTTGAGAGTTTACTTGGGTCTCCTCTAACATCTGCCCTTCCTCAGCGTTCCGTGCTATGCTTTCCCTAAAGAAATGTCAGTGGCTCAGATGAGCTCACACTCGGAGTAGATAAGCAGGGGGAATTTACTGTAAACTATGCAACTGGATGAGGAAGGAGCCTTAGAGACAAGATGGAGGAAATTCATGATCAGATCTCTGAATGGCATTTTCAAAGCTTAAAAGCAGCCAGAGATATGTTGGACTGGGGCTTGGAGCACTTGTTACAAAGGCACTGATTCCCAAGAAAGTGCCCTAAGTTTACTTACACACATATCTGGAGAGGATGCACATTAGCAGGGCTTGATCCAGATAAGGTCATACTTAGAGCAGACCCATTGAAACCAATGGGACTTTTTAGTTCTGACTAACATTGAAATCAGTGGGAAATCAATGTTAACCTCACTAAAATAATTTCCATTGTTTTCAACAGGTCTGTTCTAAGTCTGACTACATCTGGATCCAGCCCTGCTAATGTGTGCCCACTCCAGATATTTGTGTAAGCTTATGCATGATCTGTGTGCATGTGTACAACGAATCTTTTTACCTTGGTAGTAGCACGTCTTAGTAGATTTTTCCCAGTCTCTCTCTCTCTCTCACACACGCACACACACACACACACAGACACACACAGACACACACACAGAGGTTCTATTCCAAAAGGAGCTGGCATATTGGTCACACAAGATTCAAAAGTGTACACCATGATCATGCTGGGAATTAGTTTTTTCATAATATGCACTATATAAAAAGGGAATAAATCAGTTCATATACAAACAATCCTAGGCATATTAAACATAAAATGCAAAGAACCAAATACACACTTAGGGATGTGCAAATCAGCAAAACTCAAGCTCACCGAAGTTCTCCATCTTGATGCTCATTTCAGCTCGAGTCTGTATCAGATTGGGAGCTTTGTTCTTTTATTTTCGCATGAAAATCTGTGCTTATTTACGTGTGTATTTTTCCAAATGTACACATCAGCTGTGTGCACCTTTGAAATGTGTGCATTCTTCTCCCATTGATTCAAAAGTACACATTATTTCATGTGCATTTTTCAAATATACACATGCTGTTGAACTCATATTTGGCAGGGGGGGGGGGTCTGCGAATCACACTGCAAGCCTGAAAAGCTATGGACTTTGACTGCAGATTGCATCCGAGTTCCTGTTCAGTCTGGAAGGTGTGAACTGGATAAATCCTGGTCAAAAATGAACGGAAGTGAATTTCTCATGCATCCCTGTGCACACTACAGAAAACAATACACAGGACTCAAGTATGGGGGAGTTAGCTTAAGGAGTGTTTCATGCCTAAATCAAGGTGCTTGCATTTATGAAATAGGCTGTGGCTGTGAGTGACTGGTTCTGTCCTGGATGGACTGGACTATGATTCTGGACAGCTCTCTCAGGGTTGGGGATAAACAACTCAAGAGTTCCAAGGCTTCTAGGAGAATGGGAAGAAGACAATCATGAGATTGAGGCAATCCATGTAGCACAGGTCTCTCCACAGAGTCATGAAATAGGAAAGCAGGTACAAGAGATGGAGGCTACAATGTGTAGGGAAAGGCCTTCCAGAGGAGAGGATAGAGTTCTAAATATACCTTTCCAGGGGTCCTGATGGACCATCTGCTGGAGTATCTGTGACTACCATGGGGAAGGGGCCTTAGGCAAGCCTCCTAGCTGCTGCATTCAGGGAGAAAGGGCTGACGAGACTCTCTGGGAAGGCCCCGGTTTCTGTGGCTTGGACCATGATTTTAGCAGAAAGTGATTTCAGTGAGGGGCTAAGCCAATGAGAACCACAGACACCAGGAATGCCAGGAAGCAGAACAAACCCAGAACATGATATCAGCAACCAAATGAGTGTCTGAGAACCAATGGGACTGGCAGGGACTGGCCACAGTTTGTGTAGTGTTTTTAAATAAAGTCAAACAAAAGGGAGAATTATCCTGGTCAGGGTGAACACCAGCCTTAGCAGGTTAGGCTTCCCTACCAAATCTAATCAAAGTGGAATCTTCCTTGAATGCTGCATCTGGGGTGGGGGGTCTCCACCTGACCATCGTCCTTAGAAGTATTTATGCAACACCTTAGGGGTATGTGACTCTTTGCCTGGGTGCATCCACACCGAACTCCCGGTTAAGGTGCCTCCATTCCCCTTGTGGGACAGTCCTCATGGGGTGGCTAATTGGAATCTTGTCCTGTGTACATTATTGCTTTTATTATTATTTATTAGATTTTTATACTAATAGCCAAAGCTGTCTGGGCAGTTTACAAAGGTTAAAAATATTAAAAAATACAGTATACAGAGATTAAAAGCCCTTTACATTAAAACACACACACACACACACACACACACACACGTGAACAGACAATATATACAAAAGAACATACGTATTTTATCAGGGAAAATGGTGGAAGTGGCAAAATTGCTTGGTGCAAGCATTAAGAAACTTTGTCCAAGATTGTCCTCACCTCAGAGCACCACAAAGAAATGCCCCAGAGGGCATTTAGTGCATCTTATGAGATCCACTCCACCCCATGCCACGCTTCAGCTTTACTGCCCAGTGCCCAAAGACTCACATTCTTTCACATAACAGGCCCCTGTGACCTAATGTTTTCAGAATTATTATTAGGAGTCTGTTTCTTTATTATTAGAGCACTTCAATCAATGTTCCAGCTGTGAAATGCATGGTGAACACCCCGGTTTTGATTGTTTATCAGTAATTCTGGCCTCTGGTGCAAAAAGTCCCTAGAAGGAAGATATCTTACTTTGCCTTAGTAAAGTTTGGGTAAAGTTTAGTCAATCATAAAAGCATAAACTGGGAAGCAAACCAAACTGCTACAGAAGCATCCTGCGCAGTTTTAAAAGAACTAGAATGCCCATAAAAGTGCGGGGTGGACAAATAATTAATGTGTGCTTAAACTGCTAGACAGCAATTACTCCTGGATTTACCCCTGGCCACACACCTTGTCGTTTTCAGATGAAAAGTTAGACGGAGCATTTACTAGAAGTCAGATGTGGCTTTGTTTCCCCACTTTTTCCTACTATTATGTAAGTATGTATGTATGTATGTATGTATTTATTAGCCGCCCATCTGGCCAGCTACTCAGCCACTCTAGGCAGCATACAATATGAATAACAACACAAAATACAACATAATCAACTGAACAAAACAACATTGCTAAAAAAACCCAAACCCTAACCCACCCCAAATGCCTGCCTGATCAGCCAGGTTTTCAAAGCCCAGCAGAAGCTCATCAAAGAGGGGGCACGGCGGAGATCACTAGGGAGGGAATTCCACAGAGTGAGGGCCACTACAGAAAAGGCCCTCTCCCTCGTCCTCACCAGCCTAGCTGCCCTGGCTGATGGGACAGAGAGAAGGCCTTCTGAGGCCAATCTTGTTGAGCAGCATCCCTGGTGTTGCTGGAGGCACTCCTTAAGATAGACAGCTGGAACATATAGGGTTTTAAAGGTCAATATCAACACCTTGAATTGGGCCCAGAAAACAACTGGTAACTAGTGCAACTCCTTCAGCACCAGAGTGATGTGATCATGCTGGCGGCTGCCTTTAATCAGGAGGGCTGCCATGTTCTGCACCAGCTGCAACTTCTGAACCGTCTTCAAGGGTAACCCCACATACAGCTCATTACAGTAGTCTAGGCAAGGGGAGACCAGGCCATAAACTACTGAGGGGATCAGATGGTTAGGGAGGTGGGGCCACAGCCGCTGTATCAGGTGGAGTTGGTACAGCGCCGCCCAGCTCACAGCCGACACCTGAGACTCCATGGACAGCTGGGAGTCTAAAATGACCCCCAGACTGTGGATCAGGTCCTTCGGGGCAGTCACACCCCATTCAACACCAAGCAAAGACCCCTTCCACCTATTTTCTGGAAAATCTTCAGGGAATATAAGAAAGCAACTGAGAAAGAAAAGATGAAGCGCAGGTTGTTCTTAGGTAACACTCCAAGGGAATAGCTCTGCTGTTTTAAAGGCACCGTCTGTCCTCGAGTTTTGAACCTTAGGTGCTTAGAAACAGTGCACTGAAGTGAATGACCTAGGAAAGGAAGAGAGCAGAAAGATGCAGTGGAATGTGTGTCCCCCCCCCCCCGCCTACATGACCAATCTTTAGGAATGTGTTAGCTGCTTGAACATATCTAGAGACCTTGTAGATGTAGAGCTGTGAGCAGGGAAATGCCAGATGGGTTGAGTGATCTACCTGGCAAGAGATGGTGCCATTTCTGTTGAGAATAGGAGAGAGCCAACCAATCCATTCAGAAATTTTATGTGGTGCACTTACTGCAGGTGGAGGATGGTATTTTCCTTTACAGAAATAACTCCCTGAACACAGACAACTAACATGTCAGGAAGAAGGCTAAATTAGACTCCATCTCCCTGACAGGTATGGGGAACTGGCAACCTGTTCCTACCATGGATCTGATGAGGGGAGTTCAGGCAGGTGTTGGTTCTGTCTTTCACATTTTGATATTGCAAAGCAATCTCCCCCCCCCCCCCGGCAATTCATGAGGAGGTTTGGGGCAAATCAAAACCCTTCCAAAATTGTGGGAGGGGAAAATAATTTTCTCCAGTCTTTGCAGGGCCAGGGCCTGCCACTTACCCTAACTGTACAAGGGGCTGAGGGATTTTTGCTCTTTTTAAACTTTAAAACAATGGCCCTACACTGCTGTAAGCAGTGCGGGACCCTCTCTGCTGCTTCTCACCATCTGCACTTGCTAGGATGGCTTCAGGGTGGCGTGGCGGTTCAGCATCCAAGGCCCTCCTCGGGGTGCTTCTTCCGAGTGGCAGCAAGGGTGGTGGCCCCGCAATTATGGAATGATTTCCCTGATGAGGGCTGCCTGGCACCAACATTGTTATCTTTTCAGTGCCAGGTTAAATCTCAGGCATTTAGCAGCATGTAATGAGTTTTTATATCAGGACCTGGTTTGTCTTTGGTTGATAGTTTAAAAATTGTTTTTGGATATATGTCATCTCTGTGTGTGCTGACTGTTTATACGTTTTTCTGTAAATGGTTTTGCAATTCATATAATGTATTTTTAATGGTTTTTAATCTCTGTGAACTTCCCATAGAACTTCAGCTATGGGGCAGTATAGAAATAAAATAAATGACATGACATGAATGCAACGATGAAATGTAGTATTGCATTGCTTCCAAGCCACTCCTAGGAAGCGTGGGTAGCTGCTTCCCACCAGGCACGCTTGCTGGAGTAGCTTAGGAGTGACATGACATCATGTTCTGTTGTATCACTATGAAGCTATTCTAGGAAGTTTGGGAGGCAGGAAGTGAAAGAGAGGCACAGGACTCTTGTTCTGAAGTAAAACTAAGAGCAAAAATCCTTCAGCCACCTCTATAGTTAAGGGAAATGCCTCCCCACCCATCTACCACCCACCCCCACAAAGATTTTTTGAGAATTTTGTTTTGCCTTCCCAAGAAATAATGTGTGTGTGTGTGTGTGTGTGTGTGTGTATATATATATATATATATATATATATATATATTCATATTCATTGCTTCCTTGAGTGAAAGTTTATTTTACATGAGACAGGAGAGGCTGGGCTTTCTCTCTTTCGTTAATGGCTGCTTGAAATGCGATTGAAGAAGAAACTGGTACTGGAGTTACCCAAGAAGTGGTTGTTGTGAGTAGGGAAGGGAGAACCAGGAATGCATAAAGTCGCTGAGATTCTCTGAACTCTACTTTGAAGCTTGGTTCTCCTCACTCCCATTTTCATTTGTGACCTGTTTTGCTTGTTGTTCGAACCAGGAAAAGTGCACATTTCAAATGTCTTGTAATGCTATTTGTCAAATATAATGAAATGTCCTGACTCTGACATTTCAAATGGGAAAAGTGCTAATTTCTGTGCACATTTTTAGAAATGTGCACTGTCCCCCCTTAAGTAAAGTGTGAAAACGTGTATTTATTTTGTAAAAGGTGCATTTTAAAGTGCTCATTTGTTTTAAAAAATGCATTTTTTTATATGATGGCAAATTTTCTGACAAAATGCACTCCCCTTGTGTTTGCATGTGGGGTTTCAATATGGAGCAGCAAGTTCTAATGATTTGCAAACTGAAACAAAGTTTTTGTACATCCAAAATTCTTGTTGTTGTTGTTATTCAGTCGTTCAGTCGTGTCCGACTCTTCGTGACCCCATGGACCATAGCACGCCAAGTCTTCCTGTCCTGCGCTCTCTCCCGGAGCGTGCTCAAGTCCATATTCATTGCATCGGTGATGCTATTTAGCCATCTCATCCTCTGCCGTCCCCTTCTCCTTTTGTCTTCAATCTTTCCCAGCATCGGGGTCTTTTCCAGTGACTCTTCTCTTCGCATTAGGTGGCCAAAATATTTGAGCTTCAGCTTCAGTATCTGTCCTTCCAATGATTTCCTAACTCCTCAAATTCTAAGTGGCAGCTTTTACTAAATGCAGACAATCTGGAACCATAGGGGCAGCGGTGCAGTGGTGGCGGGTTGTGCCAGGGCTTTGCTCCGGCACTTTTTTTGAAGCCATCCCACAGCCGGGTCGCAGTCTGCTAGGGGAGGAGGAGGGAGCAGAGGGAGTGTGGGCAGCTGCCTCTTGGCTCCTGGCCAGACAAAGCAAGCGAGCGAGAGAGGGAGCCTGAGGGAGCCCTGCAGCCTCCTCTCGCCCCCCTTCTCCTCTTCAGCTCTTGGCTTCCCCGCCTGTCCCTGCTCCGCGTCTACGCTGCCCTCACCTCCTGCAATACCGGCCACCCATTCAGGGCTGCTGCTGGCGACAGGAGCAGCAGGAGGGGGGGCGGGGCGCTGCCACCATTATTTACTTATGGGGCAGGGCAGGTGGCTGGTTTGTGCCAGTTTTTAGGATTTATCACACAAGCCTATGCATGTTTACTCAGAAGTCTGTCCCACTATGTTCAATGGCCAATTGGGCTTTCTCCCAGGTAAGTGTGCATAGGACTGCAGCTTTAGCTGCCTTCCCAAGATCTCTGTAAATTTAATTCGAAATAAAGACCCATTGGATTGCACTGTTAATTCTTGAACATTCATTTCTACAGTAAGCAGAATTTGCCAAATGCAACCTGCTCTGTCAGCGACATTTTTTGGTACAAGGTTGGCATGTATCTGGGCAATCAAACCCTGGTGGAGGGAAGGGAAACAGAAAAAAATCAGTTGTGGGGAGAGGAGAAGGAAGGTTGGTGTGTGTGCGTGTGTGTGTGTGGTTCAATTCAGCTGGGTGAGTGGATGTTTCTGTTGCAGGATGGGAGAGATATAATGAAGGAGTTTAGGGAAGGCTAATGAGTAATGTTGGGGCGCCAAGGGAGTGTGCAAGGGGGCTGTTTAAATGAGAAGGGCTCTGTCCATGAGGGCTGAGTTGAGAGGGTGAAGTATCCTGTTCTGAAAACCTAAAATGTTTGTGTTTGAGTGAGCGAGTGAGCAAGTGAGTGAAAAAGATTAACACCCCTGCATTTTTTTCTCAGACATCCAATTGAAATACCCCTGCCTTCCTCTCAGCTGCACTGTTTTTGGATCCCAGTGGAAGGGTGTGTACTGTATCTTACAAGGTTGTATAATCTTAGAAGGGGGCGGGGCTGTGACTATCATGAAAGGTGCCTGCACTTGTGAATTTGCCACTACACTACTGCACAGTGGTCCTGAGGAGACCATGCCAAGGGCCCTGAACATGCAAAGGGCTGTATCTCTGGCCTAATATATCTCTGGCCTAAAGACAATGTAAGTTGGGGTTCTTTTCTGTGGAGGCTCAAACAATTGCTAAAGGAGGTGCAACCTTCTTAGCCTTTTCTTTAGCCCTTATGCAGCTATGTCTTTAATAATAATAACAACAACAAGAAAGAAAGAAAGAAAGAAAGAAAGAAAGAAAGAAAGAAAGAAAGAAAGAAAGTTTCCTCCTGTGCAAGCACTGGGTCATTACTGACCCCTAGAGGGACGCCGCTTGCACTGGGATTTTCATGGCAGACTGTAGCGGGATGGCTCACCATTGCCTTCTCCAGTCGTGACTACCTTTCCCCCAGCAAGCTGGGTACTCATTTTATCGACCTCGGGAGGATGGAGGGCTGAGTCCACCTGAGCCAGCCACCTGAAAACCAGCTTCCGCTGGGATCGAACTCAGGTCATGGGGAGAGTTTTGGTTGCAATACTGCCACCTACCACTCTGTGCCACACGAGGCTAATAACAACAGCAACAACAATAATTGATGATACCAGCTATTTATTATTGTGCTGCACTGTAACGATGAAAGAGATACTCAACAGCAAATGTCCCACTCCCATTTTTCATGATTTTGTGTAGCCATAAACTGATTCACAGTAGTCCAACAGACACAGAAAGCTTCATTTTACTGAACTGAGGGTCAAACAGGAAGCAAAACTGCAAAGACGAGGGTACATTTTTAAGCAGGGCTGGGCAACTTCTGGGGACTGGGGGCCTCACTGCCTCCCATACCCCACTGGGAGCCACACCCCTGCTCCCACCCCTGAATTTTCTGCCGAAATCCGCTGGTGCATCTGCGGCACAAGAACGGTGACATTTCTTGAAAACAGGGTGTATGGAGCGTGTGCCTTGTTTGGAAGCAAAGTCATGCTCCCGGGAGACTTCCGAGAATGTGATTCTGCTTCAAAACAAGATATGCGCTCCCCACATGCCTTGTTTTCAGTTTGCCACTGAGGCAAATTTGGTGGCAGTGTTGGGGCAGTTGGGTGGGGGGGGAGAAAAATGGTCAGGGGACCAAAATGCAGCCTGCTTGTTGCCCACCCCTGATTTAAAGGGACCGTACATCACAGCTCCCTTCCTAGGTTTTTCCTTCATGAGCCTTACAGCACATTTGTGTTCTTGGGCCCCTTCTTTTAGTCTTTCCAGCCTAAAATCTCGAACTTAAGAGAATTCTAACAAATGAGTTGTTGCCATCATTTGCGTTGTCTTTAACCCAGAGGAGAGTAATATATAGGGTCAACTTAGGAAATCTTGTTGATAGCAACTGGATTTTATGGGAAGGTGTGGTTTTGTTTTGTTTTTGTTTAGTAATTCATGGCGGTTCTCCAGAAAGACTTCTACATAAAATTAATAATATACACATGTCTACTTCAAGCTGTTCCTGGGTACAGCAGCAATTGGGAAACAAGAAATGTGTGCAGCACTGAAGCTATATATTTCACCCCATTGGGAATTAATAATTTGATAATGACATTCATGCAGGCCTACCACAAGGGAAGGAGTGCCTGGATTGCCTTTGCTGGTAGGAATGTATGAACGGAAGTCCCAAGTGTAAAGATTCTCATATCTTTTGATTTTTTTTTAACTTAAAGAAACTGTGCAAGATTAAAAGCAGGCAAATGACACTCTGGGGATATCAAGGCACAGATTACCTATCGGCAAAGGCAGTTTTGTCATTTCATACACAGCACTGTCTGTATTTTAACATTATAAGTGGTGTAGAATTTTTTTTTTATACAACTTTTATGAAGGAATCCTGTACATGTCTACTCAGAAAAAAGTTCCATTGAGTTATGTGGGGCTTTCTCCCAGGTAAGGGGGTACAGGACTGCACTGCAAGAGAACGATGCTATGGGCTAGATGCCCATAGGATGGAGGCTTCCGAGACTGGAGGCCCCCATCCAATCTATGCCCTGCCAGGCCCAAAGCATAACCAGCTATGTGCTTGTTAGGGAAGTCTGCCCCAGAAAATGTTACTGCAGGCTTCAACCACACGGACATTATTTCCACATGGAATCTTCAATGTGTTTTAAAAACAAAATAACCCTGAGTTGCACACCTCTAGGGCCCCTTTAATATGCACGCCAAATCTCAGGTGTCTAGGTTTCACAAAGCTATTACGCTGGTGGACAGACGGACAGACGGATGGACTAAAGGACAGACACATACATGGACCCAGCCTCTTTCATTATTATCGATGTCACTGTATTCATTTTATACAAGTTACACTGCAATTGTAATTGTGTATCGCATTCATCGATATGAATTTTATATGAATAAATTTAGAACTCAGCCAAAATGCCCTTCTCCTATTTTACTCTCCCCCCCCTCCCCCTCCATTCATAGGTGGAAAAATGTGAAAGGCCATGTGGGCAATTTTTCAGAGGATTCTGTTGCAGAAGAGATGAACTTGTTCCTGTCTGCATTACAGTAGTCCCCATGGCTGCCAGCGGTGGCTAGCATTTTCTTTTCCCCATAATTCTCCTTCAAGTGATGCTATGTTTTCTACCATGTTTTCTCCAGGATGCACTTGAGAACAACGTAGCCATATTGGTGGAGGCCAGATGGCCAGATGCCACTGACAGAAGCAGAACACAGCCACTGCCATTTCCATTGCTGCAAAAGAGGTGGCAGAGACAGGAGGATGGGGTAAGATAATCCCCCCCCATTTCCCCCCCAAAGAAACTTCAACTTCAACTGCAGCTGAAAGTTTGTAAGTTCAAATGTTCAGGATAATTCTACTTTAGAATTAGTTTAAGGTGGCTGAACTGGTTACTGAACCATACACACACACACACACACACACACACACAGTCTGAATTGGAGAGTTACCAGAAATACTGAAATAGAACGGAGTTCAAATGTTTAATGGTTCGACTCCCTTACTCTGTTTTTATTGAAGCCATATATTTTTGGTGAGGTAAGTGCAAACTTGTCACGTGTCAGCTTGTAACCTTGCGCAATACGATCTTTTAATAGATATTCAATATGGCCCCCCTGTGCACACTTGACTCTAATTGGTTTTCTCACCAGGGAAAGAAATGGCCACCAGATGGTGTTTCTTTCAAACAATGCAGATGGAATGCTGTCTGCCCAGCGGGCGCTGTGCTTTGTGCCCACAGCCTAGACATACCTGACATGCATTGCTTGTACTCCACTGCCCTTTTCACTCGTTCAGTGTGCGCATATCCTGCATATGTGACTGGCAACATGTGTGTGTGTGTGTGTGTCTGGATTCACACCTCCCCAGTCAGTTGAGTTGTGAAAGGGACTCCACATATGAGCAGCTACATCATGCTGGGTTCACACTTGCACGGAAGAGCCTGCACATGCACAGCTATGTGCACGGAGAGCCCCTTTCATGCTTCCGATGAATGTGTGGAAGTTGAGGGTGGTGCAGGGCCCATGTTACGATCCCTCTTCCTCCTCCATGCATTCAGCACATTGAATATGTGAAATCAGCTATTGTGTTCTACATTCTTTTGTTCTCTTGGCTGCACTGGATTTGGGACACCTTTAGCTCTGGCGGTATCATGCAATGCAATGGCTTGCATTACTTTGCCACACTGTTACAAAAATTGTGTTCTTTCCCTGGTAGACTTTCCAATTTGTTTACCAAGAATGAGAGGAGGCAGAGATCTGGTCCAACACAATTTTATTCTGCAGAATAAGGCAACTCTTGGGGCTAACGCTCCATCAAAGATCACAATCAATGTGATCCAAAAGTTCATATAGGCAAGATCTCTGGGGGCTGTCTTAGGCTTGCACTGTACTAATCGCTTTGTCTAGCTGAGAAGGAGACAGAAAGCAGGCAGCACCTTTCACATACCTAGGCATGCATAGAGAGACAGCAGCAGAGAGATAGTTGTGTGCTCTGACGTAAATACATCCTTGGCATTCCTGAGTCTCTGATAAGGCACTGCGTCTTTGTTTAGCATGGCAACAACAACAACAACAAAGCTTATAAAATCATGGGATATCAGACATATTACAACTTAAATTTCTATAACAACACTGCATGGACTGGTTATTCCTCACACTTTCATACAGAGCAGGGATGGGGAACCTCCAGCCTGTGGGCCTAATCCAGTCCTCAGGGGTCCTCTAGCTGGCCTACAGAGGCTTGGGCTCCCTCCACAGGCCCTGCACATTTCCCTCCCCAAGGACCCCTCCCTGACCTGGAGGCTACTGGGCCTTTGGCCAGCCCAAGACATTTTGCTGCCTGAGGCAGAACAGCAAGTGACATCCCTCTCCCCAAGTCAAAGTGTTTCGCACCCCAGCCTGGCCAACTTATTTTTGCACCTGAGACACAAAATCCAACAAATGCCTTTCCTTGGGAGTAAAAATACGATAATAATATATTAAACCATTTAACAGTTTGCTGCCTTTTCATGTCACTCAAAATTGGCTGCCCGAGGCAGCTGCCACACTCTGCGTAATGGTAGGGCCGGCCCTGTTCAGGAGGGAGGCGGGGAGAGGAATCTCCTTGCTATCTTCACTCCATGATCAGAGATAACAAGGGGATTCCCCAGGGAGAGCAGCATGCTAACTGTTGTGCCCTTGGCTGACACATTGGCTGGGGACCAAACAATGTCAGGGTGTGTGGCCCCAGCCATGGAGGGCTGGATAGGGGTCACCTGGCTGAAACTAATTCTCCACCCCTGATATAGAGAAGGGGGAAGAGAGAACTCCATCTACTAGACCACTCATGCATTTGACATAAAGGGCTATAAAATCTCATGCTAGAAATAAGTGTGTTAGCTTTCAATGTGCCACAATACTTATTTTGCCACAATAAAATACTACTCTTCTGAAATACACTGGGTAGTAATTCTCAGCTTTGATTAATTATGGGTATTCTGTATGAAAGACGGCCAGTGATCCCTGAAGCACTAGTTTTCTTCAAACAGGATGAGTGACTTTCAAAATACACCATCTTTACCGTTGTGATTATTTCAAAATGCCCAAGTAAAGAGCAAGTCCTTTCTGGTCTGCAGAATCAATTAATCAATTAATTCTTTAGAAATCTGCTGCATCATTGAGACCTTTTGAAATTATGCATGCGAACCAAGAATGGGGGGGGGGGTCAAACGGACCTTCTTTACTGACTGATCGAGGAAACCCACTGTAGCAAATTTTTCAAAGGAGGTGAATTTAACCCTCTCTACACTTGTAGGTTTGTTACGTTAATATCCTTTTTACGTATTTTTTTAGAAGAGTTGGTTTTACACAGCGAAGAACAAATGTGTCTGCTGTCAGAGATCCTTTTGGGAGTAGCTTGTAGAGTTGAATCAATAGTTTAGTTTTCCTGGCTAAACATCTGAACAGATAACCTAGGTAGACCTCTTCTGAATATAGCGTTGGGTCAGACTGCTTCACACATCTTTAGCTTTAGACTTCCAGTATCTGAGTTTATATACACAAGGCTGTTTTTAGGGATGGTGAGAAGGTCTTGCCTCTTTTCTGGTATGTTATCAGTGTGTGCAGAGAAAGTAAAGCAATTAATGGCCTTCAATTACTGTCTCAGTTCAGAGATTT
This sequence comes from Heloderma suspectum, assembly GCF_057233095.1. Taxonomy (NCBI): domain Eukaryota; kingdom Metazoa; phylum Chordata; class Lepidosauria; order Squamata; family Helodermatidae; genus Heloderma; species Heloderma suspectum. Next base: position 108,326,470 of record NC_139464.1, read on the forward strand.
ATTTGGGTAACCCTGGTTACGCTCTAAACTGCAGAGAGCCAAGGTGATTTTTTTGCAGATGAAAGGCGGGGAGAAAATGACGAGATGACACAAGTAGATTTGGAATAAAATTGGGCCGCATTTATTGATATATTACAATCTGCAAAGGAAGCATCGGCGGGCACATCACAAAGCCGGCCAATCCCAACAGGTATCGAGTGAGACATTCGTCATCTGGGGCATGGCATCTACCATCACCACCCCGCAGATCTGCCCAATTCTGTCACCCCCCCCTCGGGCCACAGAACTCGAGTGGGTGAGGAGGGTCAGCCTCAAAGGTAACCCATATCCCTCAACTCGGGCCACAAAACCCTGAACTGAAAGCCTCGGGCCTTACCAGTCACCTGAAGCAGTGCCTAAGAATGCTCATCTGTCCTCTCCCCCAGCAGAGTGCCCACCTGGAACTGCCAGTCCAGTTATGTAACCAAATGGAAGAAGAATTCAGATGATACCAAATTAATCTATGTTACTCCCAACCCCACCTACAGTGTGAAGTAGGCAAAAACCCTATCCCAGTCAACCCTGGTATGCAAGCCAGCTGTGCAACCCCAGACGATGGGGCATAGCTTTGGGCCATGTGCATGGATCCCAGGCCGGGACCATGTGGAGGCACACCCGGTGGAAGAAACCTTGGAATACCCCCCATGGGGGTGTGGGATGGCCAGCCCATTCCTTCCATGAAGGGGAACCACCCACATGGCAGAAAAGGGCTCCATCTGGTCAGCAGTGCTGCCCCCCTGGGTCCCATCCTCACCTGAGCCAGAATCGGTTGCTGCATCAGGAGTCTGGCTTTGTTCATGGACTGCTGGAGCAGGAGTGGTAGAGGCTGGCGACGCGCGCACGGGAGGGGGCTGCTCTGTGCTTGTACACCTGGAAACTGAGGCCATTGCAGATGCTGCTTGCCCGGAGGCAACCTGTTGAGTAGCCTTGATGGCCTCCAGCCTTGCTGAAGTAGATGACAATTAGTCTTTCCGAGCCTGCCCTCTAATCACTCTCGACCCTGAACTCTGGGAAACCCACTGGGTAGGGGTGGTTAATGTTGGGATACCCCTGTCCCTCTCGGCAGCCCCAAGCCTTGAAAGGATCAGGGCCATGTCTGCATCCTCATCCTTGGATGAGGAAAAATCGGCCCTGCAAAAATGGCGCTTGGCCGGGGGGCAAGCGGCCTTGCCCTTGCCTTCCCCCCCCCCCGAAACCCTTTTTTGGTGGTGTCATGCCTTCTTTGTCAAATTTGGATGGGGAAGAGAAGTGATGTTATATATGTATAGGTTTTAAAAATAATAATAATCACAAGGCCATGTTGCAGCCACCTGGCACAGAAAAGGCCCTACCGGCCCTTTGGGAGGCGCCAGTAAACCAACCGCCCCCCCCCCCGCTGGGCCAAAAAGGCTGCGCTGCTCCCACCTGCTGCTAAAGCAGCAATTCGGGGGGCTTTGAAGCACGGGAAAAATCCCCTCCTTCAGCCGGGGTGACAAGGAAACTCCACTGCCGCCTGCAGAAAACTAGGGGCCTGTGGGCCACTCAGAATGCATGGGAAAAAAACCCTCACCTCCTGTTGAGCAGAGAGGCCACACTGCTGCCACCCTTGAACAATGCAGCAATTCAGGTCTCACAGGCAGGATTGCTGGCCGAGAGGGCGCCTGCATGCTAGCTGGGAAATTGGGCCACAGAGGAAAAACCCCCCACAGGCTGCAAGGCCGCGCCGCCATCGACAGAGAAGGCGGAACCTGAGGGCCACTCAGGGGTGCGAGGAAAACTCTCCCTTCCTCCCTAATACAGCAGGGCCCTGCCGCCACCGGCTGCTGCGATCAACGACCCTACAGGCAGCTCCGGGGCACAGGAACCCCCCTACCACCTGTTGAACTGAGAGGTGGCAGCCGCCCGCAACCCCAGGCAGTGCTTCCGGGCTGCTCAGGAGCTTGGGAAAACTCCCCCCACACTCTGCTGGGACAGCAAGGCCAAGCAGCCACTGACTGCTGCAATCTGTGGCCCAATGGGCTGCTCAGGGACACCGGGAAAACTCCCCCTCCTCCTGTTTGGGCAGCAAGACCACACTGCTGGTGGCTGCCGTAATCCGCAGCCTTACAGGAGGGTCTGGGGTGCAGGAAAATTCCCCCTCCCCTGAATGGGCTGGAAGGGCCCACCGCAGTCGGCTGCCGAAATCTGCGGCCTAAAGGGGCAGCAACAAGGCGCGGGGGAGAACCCCCTCGCCAGACACGCGGAGGGGCGAACTGCTGCCACCGCCGTTGTCACCGAACAGCGGAGCTTCCTCCGCACCTCGCTGCAGCTGCTGCCACTGGTGAGACCCGCAGCTTCCTCCTCTTCCCAGCTGGCACAGAACCGAGCCTCCTCCTCTTCACGACAATTTGTCGCTGCTGCTGCCACCGCCAATGCCAAAGAAGCTTCCTCGTCCACTCCAGCTGGAAAAACTGGAAATGGAAAAGCAGGAATGAAGGAGGAAACGGAGGTGGCACGGCCTAGATATCGGCTGGCCAGCCCCCCTCCTGACCTCGGCAGTGACAGCCAATGGCCCTTGTCCGCGTCACGCCCTCCCCCCCACCAGCAACGCCCCCCCCCACGGTCAGGCAAACCAGACGTGGGGGGGGGGCGCTTTGAACACTTCTGATTAAGGCTAGACCATGAGTATGTCACTCTGGCGGCCAGCTTTGGTGGTCATCACCAGATGGGTGAAAGGTTAGCAGACATGGATGAGGGTCTTAGAGATAGCTGAAGAAGTTTTGGGGCCTATGGCAGAACATCTAAATGATGTCCTTCCTGGTGGTAACAATATTATAATAAATTAAATAACTGGCCATCTGCTTTCCTTTAATGATATTCCAAACCTCTGCTGCCTGAGACCAGCCACCTCAGCCTATCTAATGGCAGGAGCAGCCCTGAGCAGACCAGATAAGGAAATCCTACTCACAGCTAGAGATGACGCCACTTTAGGGCCAATTTATATAGTCAGCAAAATCAAGGATTCAATCCTAGATTGAACTGTCTTGTGCTGTGTGTGTGTGTGTGTGTGTGTGTGTGCGCGCGCATATCTGAATGCTTCTCAATTCACTCTTAAAAAAAAGAAAAATAAAGCATGCCAGGAAGACTAGGCTAAATTCTCCTTGACATTCCAATTTTACATGTGTAAGGAATCTTCTAGATTGGGCAGAATGCAAAGCTGCAATCCCTTTGAAGTGGTATAACCTAGGAAAAACTTTGCCCTGATGTGCAAATCAGCAAAACCCAAGCTCACCAAAGTGCCCTGAATTCCATCTTGAACCTCATTCCGACTCGAGTCCGTATCACATTACAAGTGCTGTTGTTTTTTCCTTTTTGCTTGAAAATCTGTGCGTATTTTTGTGCCCGTTTTCATACATGTTTTTCCAAACATACACATCAGTTCTGCACATTTTTGAAATGTATGCATTCTTCTCCCATTCATTAAAGCATAATTTGTGCACCTTTTTCAAATGTAGGCATACTGTCGAACACATTTGTTTTGGGGGGTCACAAATAACTTTGCAAGCTTGGAAACATGTAGACGTTGACTGCAGACTGCATCCAAGTCCAGAAGGTGCAAACTGTATAAATCCTGATAAAAAATGAACAGAACTGAATTTCTCATACATTCCTACCCTGAGTGATAGTTTTCTGTGTGTCCGAATTACAGCATGCACATGCAATAATATCTGTGATGGTAATGCCTTATTTGAAAGTGGTGGCGTCAGAGAACTCTGCCATATTTGTGTGCCAACAAATTTATGCATTATCTAGGGATGTACAGATTCCCCACTGTCTGTTCCAGTGGGGAATCCACCCGGGGGGGCAATCTCTTCCTCCCCCCCTCAGGAATCCTCCGGAGTGCCTCCACTCTGCGAGGATTCTGCAGAGCCACCCGGCTTGAGGGCCACTTACCTTGATGGCCAGAGCCATTCGCCTCTGCACCGATCGCCTTTTTTTTTTAAATGGCAATCGGCAGGATGTGACCATAGACTTATACACAAAATAGAGATGTGAATCTTGCGTATAAGCCTATGGACAAATAGACTTATGCACAAGATTCACGGCTCTATTTTGCGTATAAGTCTGTGAGCACATCCTGCTGATTGCCTTTAAAAAAACAAAAAGATTGGCGTCGAGGAGAACAGCTCCAGTGGAACAAGCAGCCGAGTGCCGTCCCACGCGGAATCCTCCTGGAGCGGAGGTAAGTGGGGCCGATCTGCCACAGATTCCGGAGGCCAGATTCCAAAGAATTTCTCTAACATCCCTAATAATGGCTGTGACATTCTTCTTATCTAGACATTCAGCTAGAGACTATTTAGATGGGGAAGTTCTGCAAAGCCATAGTCCTTGCTTGGACCCATGGAGTACTCATTTATGGATTAAAAATGAACTTAGATCTTGTCACAAACCCTATTGTTACTCATCAGACATTTAGTGCTTCTCCACATGGGGCTTTTATCCTGCAACTGAGATTGGTCAGTCACGGAATTTTGCCGGTCCTTTACATGATGTCATCAACCTCCAGTACTTTCCAAGCATTTCCGTGGCTTAATTTGAAATGGAAATGATGTAGCAACAAAAGGATCCGTTTTCCATTTCTCTGTGAAAAGAGGAAATCCTGCAATAAGAGGAGCTAGACTGCAGCACCATCTAGTGGTTGAATAAATGAAACATATAGAACTTGCAGATAAAGGGGAAAAGGTAGGGGTAAGAAACGCATGTAAAGGGAAATCTTAATCCCAGAAAGAATCTAGAAGCCAAAGCCCTGGTAAAATCATGGGACAAAAAGCCTCTGTGTGGAGAAGCCCTTATACACTCACTGACTTCGAAAGACTAGTGTTAACTACTCCAGCTGATTTCAAAAGTCAGGAATCAAATATCTATTGTATCATGCTGTCTAACTCCTGCAGTTCATTTCAGTATGGACATGGGGAGTTTCACTCCAGTGGACCAATGGGCCACAGTGTGGACAAAGAAAGCCCTATGTTCAGTCTCAGCCAGAGTTAGGAAATTATCCTTGATACTCCTTGTGAGTGGGTCTGGGGGCAAAGGCACCTCAAAACCTCCTTGGTCCATTGACTCCATCAGAGACACAACAGCTAGAAATATGCCGTAACTCAAAAATTTAATAAGAGCAACTCTCCTTGTTATAACACTGGTAGTCTTCAAACAGAACATAAAACAATTGGGAAATGCTCATTGTTCATTAGGAGAATTCTCTCCACCTTCACCTATGGCAGGGACTCATGCTGGGCAGATAAATAATCCTCCCACAGTTTGTCTCTGCCAAATGCAGCTCCCACAACTGCTAAATCTTTCTCTGCTGTTGCATCTCAGTACCTTTTCTGTGGAAAACGCTGACTCCTCCAGTCTTGAGCCGGGAAGTCCAGTGCAGCCTTTTGGGAGCTTGCTCTTAAAGGGGCAATGGAGGAAGGGGGGTAGACCACTTCTCTCCCCAGTAGAGTAGGCAGCCCCTGGGGAGTGAGTTTGGCGTTTCCCCCGTAAAACACTGTTCCTTGCTCCTGGCTTGCGTCTTGCTCTCCTGCTGTCTCTGTTCGTCGCCACGTCTCTTCTCCCACTCCTCCCCTTCTATCGCTTTCTCCTGCTTTTTATCCAGTGTCCTCCCGCTTCCCCCTCGCTCATCCTCTTCACCCCCTCCCTTTCCAGGTGAATCTTATCAAAGTCTTTCTTTCTTTCTTTCTTTCTTTCTTTCTTTCTTTCTTTCTGGAAAAAAATTTCCTGAAAGAAATCAGGATTTCTATCCTGCCCTATATCATTAAGATCTCAGGGCGGCATACAGATAAAATCAATGTAAACAGTATAATTAGCACCAACCTTGAACATGTGCCAGCTGGCGTTGCTGTTCCTTTGCACTGCCACTGCTTGCCGCTAGGGATGTCAGAGAATTCTGCCATGGACTGAAATGGGATCGAATTCCCTTCAGTCCATGCCACGGAATCCTCTACAGAACAGCGCCACGAGGTCCTGCGGAGCCAGCAGTCATGCGGCTTTTTTTTTTGTCTTCCGCAAAGAGTCGTGAAATTTTTGTATATAAAAATGCAGTGTAGTAATATTACAATAATAAATACGTACATTTTTTAAAAAAATGAATTGTGCTCACCGCCTTGTTTGTGGGTGTTCTTTTTAAATTGAAATCCTCCTTCTCCGTTACTTTCAGCCAAAACACTTTCTCTTCCTAGGGGCTTCCCAAAAGAAGGCTGTCTTAGGTATGCCTGAGGGATAAACTATTCGTTTAAAGCAACACTGTTTTAAAGAAAGAAAAAGGTCCTGGAGCCTTGCATGATGTATTATTCTCCCTGCTAAGCTCCAGGACTGGCATGGTCATTTTAAACGGTTTTCTCTTTCTTTAAAACAGCGTTGCTTTAAACAAATAGTTTATCTCTCAGGCACACCTAAGACAGCCTTCTTTTGGGGAGCCCCTACAAGGAAGAGGAAGTGTCAGGGCAGGGGAAAAAAATACATAAATATTTATGAAAAATAGCAATTCTTACGGAAGTTATGCAGACTCACGGAAACGGCTGGGCACAGGAATTACGTTTGTCGGTACGGATTTATCTATGTAATTTTCAGAGTGGAAAAAAAGAGAGGATAATTCCCGGGGCTTGTTAAGGATGGAACAGAGCACTGGATGCAAACTGCGGAAGTCAAGCGGCACCGAAGGTACACAATTCCAAATCTCTACTTGCTGCTGTCTCCTTGAGCTCAAATCTCCTTGAGCTCAGCATTTGGAAGGGTGAGGGCACCCTGGCAATGCTGTGATGGCACTGCAGGATTCTGGGTTAGACGGTGAGCCCCCCCCCCCGATCCCTCCCAATCCTTCATCGTTGATACCTTATCCCCATATGGCTCCATGACATGAGGAGTTCATTCTCTCCATCATATTGGCATAGCTTTCAGGATACAGACACAAACCTGCCCACGTGGTAGAGCTGTGAGGTTGTGGAAAGTTTCTGGTTGCAAACTTTCTAGAATTACTTGTCAAACCATTAATCCAGAGCATAATCTTATATGCCTGTCAGGAACTCATAGCCGGGTTCTTGACAAAGTACTCATTATGAGTCTCTTAGTTGCTGCAAGGATAGAAATTGTATGGCACTGGAAACTACCTGATCTGTGTCAGCTACAAGTCTGGTACACTTGCATATGGCATCTGGCTCTCCTAGAGAAATTGGCAAATCAGACCCAGCTCTCTAGAGCAGGGTCCTCACTGTGACTTCCACAGGTGTCACGGTGCTCATGGGGACCTCCAAGAGTGCCGATGAAGCTCTCCCCTCACTGCCCCCTTCAAAAAAATTGTTTTAAGAAAAACTTTGGAAAATGTTAGGGCAGTTTCTCTCCCTTTCTTGCCTCTAGCCTTGCTCTTTCTCTCCCTTCTACCACTTTGCCTTGCTATTTCCCCCTCCCTCCCAGCCTTTACCCTAGCTATTTCTCTCCCCGCCAACTCTTTAGCTCACTGTTTCTCTTCCTCCTAGCCTCTAGCTTTGCTCTTTCTCTGCCCCTTTGTCTTCCCACTGTTTCCCGCTCCTTCCCTCCCTGCCTTTTGTCTTCACTGTTTTTCTCCCCACCTCTTTACCTTGCTGCTGTTTTCTCCCCTTCTCAGCCTCTAGCCTCACTATTTCTCTCCCCTGCCCCTCTGTACCTCACTGTTGACTAGCTAGGCCCCCACAGCTGCCATTATGTGACTAGCACCTTCATTTTGTGGTGGTACCCACAGCAGTTTCCCAAATGTGCCCACGGGTCCAAATAGGGAGAGGATCTCTGATCTAGGGGCTTAGCCAAGTGTACCTTTTATGCTATTTAGTATCCCTTTATACCATAGATTAAACATGAACCATCTCTTCCTAAACCTCTCCCAGCCCATCAATCTTTTTGGATGGAACATTTCACTGAAAACGTCTATATGTGCATATACCTTGGTTTCCTTCAATTATTCTACATGTTTTTGTTTCAAAACTGGATGTGATCTCTTTACTAATTCATGTTGATTGATTGCTTTCTTTTGTATTCAGTTTACATTTGTATCCTGTTGATAAATTCAATAAAAGAAAGGATGAAAAATAGGAAAAAATTAACTTCGATTTATTTGCTTTGTGAAGTAATGTAACCAGATCAGCAGCAGAAGCTACAGATTCTAAATTTGTTGTTATTGACATGTGAAAAATATTTTTTAAGCAACATGTCTCCATATAATTTCCAAATTAAACAATTACAAGTTACATTTTACATTTCTGTTTGCCAGCAAATCAGATATGACTATTTTTTCAGCATTAGTTCATACTATCAATTTATGTGAATAATGCAAATTAATTACCGAAGTTCATCAGGACAAACCAGCCACAATGAATTCAGCCTGCAAAAGTTGAAAAAAAAAAAACAATTAAGGCTTTAATACTATGTACACCTAACTGGGAGCATGCTTCACTGAACACAATGGAGCTCACTTCTAAGTGAACATACATAAGACTTCTCTGTAATTATTGGAGGCATGTGCTCTCTTCTGAAGAGAAAAATAAGAAGAAAAAAAAAGCAAAGGGAAAAGATAGGAGGGGGGAAAGGGAAATTCAAATTGACATTATGACACTATGCATTACATGCTGTAGGTGTCCTTGGCATTAACAAAGTGAATTTTCCTACTGTTAACATAGCAACCCCCACACCTCCCCTCACAAGAGAGAATGTAACAGAGCCACTCTGTGGGGGCACTTTGGGGGTTAGTCTCATGGTTCCCAATCCCAGGACCCTGCAGGACCCCAAAGAAAACTTTTTGAGGAAGAGGGGAGGAAGAGGAAGAGGGGAGACCCTTCAGAATCTTCTCCCTTGTCCTCCCTGTTGGAAGATGTGGCTTTACCCCCAATAGCACATCCATTTCCCCAGGCTCACAAAAGCCAGCAGACACACAATCAGCCAAGGACCCTTTAAAACCCACAACTGGCTCCATTAGAGAGAGAGGGTCAGCTATAGCACAGGCCTTCTCAGCCTACATAAGGTGTCACTTAGTTTCAGTCTTCTGCTAAGACAACATTCCTGTATAGCTGCAATAGTCAGCAGGGCCCACTGGGAGCTGTCCATGATTCTGATTTCCCCAAGTGTTGTTTAAAGTAGCTTAGCCTGATTTGCCCTGTGTTTTCTACAGCCTGCCTGACTTGGCCTGCTCAAAAGAGGCTTGGCTGTGCCCACTTTCCATGTGAGCCTTCAGCCCAGTGGAACATGATAGTTAGGAATTGTTCTTTTTGAGAATTTGCATTAGATCCTTCCCAAATGATTTCACAACAGGAATTTCCCAGTGACAGAAGCACTTTCTGGGGTGATGTCATCTGGTTAAGTTGGAGTGCTGTTGTCCTTTTGTTATATGAATTTCTTCAATGAATGGGAGTTTCAGTAATGAAGTGCTAAATATTACTGTGTTTTCAAATTCTGTCTTTTACAAAACTACTTTGTTTCTTCAACATATAATATAAACTGAGAGTGCACATAATGACTAAAAACACTTTTAGAGTGCAATCCTATGCATCTTTAGACAGAAAAAAGGCTTACAACACCCAGCATTCCCCAGCCAGCATGCATAAACATGCATAGGATTGCATTATTCATGCATAGGATTGCACCCTTATTATATCCTCCATTGGATGAATTCTGTAATTTAAAATACTGGACTAGTTTTCTAAGGGTGCAATCCTCTGCATATTTAGACAGAAAAAAGTCCTACAACTCCCAGCAAGGGAGTCTTTTGTGTGTGTGGTCTACACGTGCATAGGATAGCACCCTAAATCTTGAAAGAGTAGAAACGATTAAAATTGTTATCACAACAATTTATCAGGATGAGGGATAAATATAGTTATTAAATCTAATGTTCTCCTAACCTTATTTCCTTTCTGCACATCTGTTCCTGAGAGTCAATAACATATGGTTAGTAAATAATGTTATGCTTTTAACTATAAATACTATTAACATAGTTGCCATTTAATAGAAATTATTTCTGCAATATAGGGATGTAGCACAATTTATGACAGCAGCATTCATTTGGATTTCCTAATTAAGGTGATGGTGCGACAGTACTGCATTGTGATTGGTCCTTTACAACTCGTATTGGTTTTTACAAAAAGTAAAAAGTAAAAAAAAGTAAAAGTATCGTAGGCTAGTTTTACTCCCATTTTACAGATGAGAAGTAGGGAGGGGGAGAGAAATGCCTAAAGCAGGGGTGCACAGTGCATGTATAATGCCTGCCTCTAAAGGGCCTTAGAATGTCAGCTGTGGAAACATTGGAGGAGCATGGAATGGAGAGAGGAGAGAGAATGGGATGGAGCTTTAAAAGGGGCTGTTTGTACTGGGGGGAGGAGAGAAAAAGAAGAAAAGAGAGGGGGAAAATGATTGGAGAAGAAAAGAAGGCAGCAGCAGAGTGAAGTAAAGCAGCTAAGAAGGAAGTTCAGGGAAGGCAACTCTGTGGTGAAGAATTAAAGAAGCAGACAGAGCAGCCCTCTTCCAGGGCATTTCTACACAAGGCTTTTATTGTGCGCTCGTGACTGCTCTCTCACGGTAGTTTGCAGGTCCTTTACACAACATCCTCCTCCTCCAGGGCATCTCCCACTCTTTGCAACCATTATTGCGAGGGGTTTCATAATGAGGAAAGTCTGGTATTTTCTGTCAGTTGTGCTATTGAAGCCTAGTGTAAATGTGCAATTCTGCTATACTACAGCACCATCTAGTGGCTGTATAATGAAACGTATAGAAAGGCAGAGAAAGAAAAAGCTTGGAAAAAAGCACGTGTAAAGGAGCTGACCTTAATCCCACAAAGAATCCAGAAGTAGAAGCCCCAGTAAAGATGTGAGATAAAAGCCTCATGTAGAAATGCCCTCAGAGAGGAAGAGTGAATCTCCACAACAGAAGCCAGCAATGACAGACTGAAATAACAGAGTTGAGCAGATGTTATTGATCTAACAGCAGAAACACTGTACTTTGTAGTGAACTGTGGTTTGAAGTTAAGAGTTGTTCATATTCAGTGTATATAGTTCTATTTGTTATTTCACTAATATTGTTATTTACCAAAAAATCTTAAAGTTAAATAAATACTTCTAAATATTCAGTTGTTTTGTCTCTGGAGTGATTGCAATCTGCCTCTACTCATCCTGATTATAGAAACCTGAAACACATGCACACCCAAGGCCTTAATTGAGTCCCCGAAGGGTGCTTGGATGCCCCCCCCCCACTGCCAAATTCCCTCCCCCAGTCATCCTGATACAGATTACTGGGTCGTATCAGGATTGCCAGGTGAAGGGTGGAGAGAAATCTTTGCACTCCTTCCCCCAGAGATCTTCATACAGTGAAAAAGAGTGGTCTGTATCAGGGTGGCTGGGATGTGCGTGTGTGCACGAATGCATCCCCAGACTCCCAAGCAAGCATCACATGTATTTATTTATTTATTAAATTTCTTAATCACCCATCTGGCCAGTCACCTGGCCACTCTGAGCGATGTACAGCAACACAAACAGTTTTAAAACAATAAAATTCTACATTAAAACATTATATTTTAAAAAATACCCTAACCCACCCCAAATGCCTGCCTGAACAATCACGTTTTTAATGCATGGTAGAAGCTCATTAAAGAGGGGGCATGGCGGAGTTCCCTAGGGAGGGAGTTCCACAGAGTGGGGGCCACCACAGAGAAGGCCCTATCCCTCGTCCTCACCAACCTAGCTGTCCTGGCTGATGGGACAGAAGAGAAGGCCATCTGAGGCTGATCTTGTTGAGCGGCCTGTCTGGTGTTGCTGGAGGCACTCCTTGAGATAGGCTGGGCCGGAACCATATAGGATTTTAAAGGTCAACAGCAACACCTTGAATTTGGCCTGGAAAACAACTGGTAACCAGTGCAACTCCTTTAGCACTGGAATGATGTGATCATGCCGGTGGCTTCCTTTAATCACATGTAGCGCTTTGGGGCCAAAAGTATTGTTCACCCCGGCCTAAAACACATGGCAAGCATGGGACTTGAACTGAGGTCTCCCACACAGGAGTGCAGCACTCTGCCGGCTGCATCCCACAGCCAAACTAGATGTAATGTTAAATGTGTGTTAAATGCATTCAACATGCAGTTTTTTTAAAAATGCGAATTTCCTCAGCTGAGGTGTGTGTGTGTGTAATAGCCAAGGCCAATATCAAGGGTAGGCTTGGTTGGACACCTATCAAGGGCCAGCACCCCATCAGTGGCCCATTGAGTAGAATCCCCTGGACTGGCTGCTCCTCTTCATCACTGAAACCTGCTTGCTCACCTGCCTCTCCCTCTGGCCCACACAACGGTGGTGGTGAGAAGGAGGAGCGGTAGATGCCATGGCCTACCTGCTCACTGGCTCTCTGCCTGTCAAGCAAGCAAGTGGAAGCAAGGATGAGAAAGAGGGTGAGGAGCAATAGCAGCTGGTGGCAATGGCGGTGAGAAGGAAGACTCACCAAGGGAGGGGCCCACTGAGGGTGTCTTACCTCAGGCTCCACAAAATCCTGGGGTGGACATGGGTAATAATGAATGTGATCAGTGCAGGCATGGGGAGGGGATTTAACCCTTTCTTCCCCCGATTGTGCTCGTCTGAAGCTGGCATTTGCATTTGGCGGAAATCGCCCCTAGCGGGCTGGTTTCAAAAGATGACAGAGAGAGCAATCCTATGGGGGGAGACAGTTGCCTCCGAACTCAGAGGGTTTGGGTAGTGCAGGGTGGGAGCGTTGGTGAGGAGCACATCTCCTCCACGCTCCAGCTGCCCTGCAGTCACAGCTAGACAGACGATTCTGGCTGTCAAGCTGCGGGACCTTGGAGCGTGGGGTGTGGAGGCCGGACGACACATAAGAAGTGTTGTATCGGCACTTGTGACCTCCCCGCTCTGCCCTGCCCCCAGGAATGCTCTGTTTCCCCTGCTCCATGCTGTTCTTACTAGTGCAGACCGCAGGGCCGACCCGCACTGCCTACGAGGTGGTGGGGGAGGGCGGTCCTCCGGAAAACAACCAATCCTATGGCTGTCTAGCCGCTGTGTACCGGCCATAGGATTGCACCCTTATACAATGATTATTCCTTAAATTCATGTAAAACCTTTTAGTTGAGTTTCATCCCTACACAGAACAGGGAAAAGGGGAGATGGGTCTTTCTCTAAACCATACCAGAGACTGCGAGAAGAGACTAGGTTTATATGTAATAAAAGCAACGTGTTAATGAGGGATTTATGAGGTCACTAGGAAGTATGTTTACTCAAATTGGGTTGTCAGGTGTTCCAGAACATGGTAATAAAACTATACAGTTTCTCATCAGCTAATAAAAGAACATTCTAATTATATAATTACTAGGGATGGCGGAGAATTTCTCCCCGAAACTTCGGGGGGCAGAGCGTCAACGTGTTCGGCCCCCCGAACAAGTTTCGGGGAGAAATTCTCTGCACCCCCCTGCCCCCCGCACCCCCCCCCGGGACGGGACTTACCTTTGCCGAATGTCCCTCCCGGCGGCGGGTCCGGCCGGCGGTTCGTCGGGTCTTTGTCCGGGGTGGGAGCGGCAGCCGGTCTTTCGACCGGCTGCCGCCACCGCCATTCCAATAGAAGAAAAAAAACGCCCCCATGATAGGCTACGTGACGATTAACGTAGCCTATCACAGCTAGATTTGCAAAATCAGCCGTGATAGGCTACGTAAATCGTCACGTAGCCTATCACGGGTGACTTAAAAAAAAAAAAAAAAGTGTCCGGATAATGGCGGCCCCCATAGGGAGCTGCCATTCGCGTTCCTTATTTGGTCGCTGTAGTCTACGTAAAGATTATGTAGACTACAGCGAAAATAAGGGCAACGCTATTTGCGTTGCCCTCATTTTCGCCGTAGTCTACGTAAAGATTTACGTAGACTACAGCGACCAAATAAGGAACGCGAATGGCAGCTCCCTATGGGGGCCGCCATTTGTGTACGCGCTTTTTTTTTTTTTTAAGTCACCCGTGATAGGCTACATGACGATTTACGTAGCCTATCACGGCTGACTTTGCAGATCTAGCCATGATAGTCTACGTTAATCGTCACGTAGCCTATCACGGGGGTGTTTTTTTGTTTGTTTGTTTTACTTTTAATTTCGCGGCCGGGCGAGGCAAAGCGCCTCCTCCCCGGCCTGAATTTCGGCCGGGCGAGGCGGGAAGCCTCCCCCCCGGCCTGAATTTCGGCTGGGCGAGGCGGGAAGCCTCCCCCCCGGCCTGAATTTCGGCCGGGCGAGGCAGGAAGCCTCCCCCCCTGGCCTGAACTTCACGGGGGGAGCAGCGAAGCACCTCCCCCCCACCGCAAAAAGCTGCGAGACCAGGTAAGTGACTTTTGTGCACCCCTAATCATTACATAAATTGAAGCTGCCTGGTTGCAGCTCACAAAAAAAGTCTCTACATTTCTTCCAGATGGGTAAAACATACATCCTATATGTTAGGATGGATCGAGAGTTTTTATTCTTCTGGCAGCAGCATCCCTGAGTGGACAGTGGAGTTCCTCTCAGGACACACCTGCTGGTGGATGGAGGGGGAGGCCATTTTTGCCAATTTCTCCTCCCCCTGCAGCACTTAATGGCATCTCCCCTGCTGTTCTGGAGCATTTCCCAACACTCCAGATCAGGTTTTTGGGGGACATGGGGGATTGTTGGGGGGAGGAGGGAATTGGCAGAGAATCACCTCCTTCCCCATGCAGCCAGTGGAAAAGCTCAGCTGGATCAAAAGCCTTCTGCGAATGGAAGAGCTCCTTCATCCGTGAGAGGCTTCACTGGATCTGAACCATTAAGTAAAGATGAATGAAGTAAACCTGGATTTTCACATCTTTTTTCCGGAATGTAGCCACATAGATCAACTATCCCGAATAAATAGCTTCCTTCCTTCCTTTCATTATGATACATTGTTAGTGGTCTCTTACTTTGCACTTGGCAAAGCTCTTTATTCATTTTAAAAAAACAACACAGTAGATCAAGAGGTAATTGAGCCACGAAATGTAGGACTGCAAGGTGTGGAGAAAATGAACAATGCTTCAAAGCGATCCAGGAAGCTGACAAGAGTCCTGAACAAGATGTTACACTGTGAATTTTCTAAGGATTTGGCAGGAAGGAAATGAGAACTGAGCATAAAAGTATTTTGGAAACAATTCAATACTTAAATTTACTTGCAAAACATCCCAACTTATATTCTACTCCACCACAGAATGTGCCTTCAGTCATTCTTTGCTTTCCCATGTCTCCAAGTTCCTCTGTTGCTTTCTTCACTTCATCTATTTTAGATTATAAGCTCCTGGCATTTGATACTTTCTGTTTTTGCCTATTAAACTCTATAAGACATTGAGTTAAATGATAAATTTAACTTGTTAAATGATGGCACTCGTTAAATAATGATACTATTAATTAATAATAATTTGAGTCGTAGAAATCCAAGAACAGATTCTGTTGGATTTAGAGGTGTGGGGAGAGAAAGTTCAAAGCACTGAAATGAATTTGTCAACATGCAATGCTACATGTAATGCTACATTTGCTAACCTTCACTAATGCAAACGGGGCCTATGCATTGAAAGGGATGAAGGGCTGTGCCTCCTAGCCCCACCTTGATGTTGCTTGTGCTGGATTAGGGATGGGTGAACTCACCGTGGCTCGCCCTGCCAGCCACCCGGCCTTGTCTGCCACACCTACTCTCTTGCTGAGCTGCCATTTTGCATAAAAATGGCGGCTCAGCCTTTTTCGTAAATAACCATTTATGCAAATAGCCCCTTTATGGCCACCATTTGCGTAAATGGTTATTTACGAAAAAGGCTGAGCTGCCATTTTTATGCAAAATAGTGGCTTGGCAAGGAAGCAGGTGGCTGTAAGCTTGCCCAACTTGGTGCATGCCGAGTCGGGCAAGTGCCGGGATCAGCAGACTGGCATTCGGGGGGGGGGGGGCAGGCCAGTGAGAAATTGCTGAGCGTTGAGCCTGAACTGGATGCCCACGCCATTCCTATGCTGAATAGCCCCTCTCCCAGTGTCCATGCAGGGAGGCCCTGCATGATTTGGATTCCCAGTTTTATGTAGACTTCCCCCTAGGCAAATGTCCATGCTCAATGTGTGGACACTGGGGGATGGATCCATGAAGCCACACAATATTGAAGGTGGAGCTAGCGTCCTGGCCTCTTCTACATGTGGACCTCTTTCACATGAGTAACATTGTATGGCGCTACTGCTGACTTAAAATTAAGCATTTTGAACTTAACAATACTTGTATTTGTGGGATGGGTAGTCCTACTTTGTACTTAGCTTTATTGCTGCTCAGGCCTTCTTTTCACTTCCTGACATTGTTTTTGATCTGCAGTTTTTTTTAAGTTATTATAATTTTAGTATAGAGAAGCATTCAGTCATGTGAGTCCCTACCTGGTACAGCCCAGACTTTAGGGATGTTTGGATAGTATTTAATCCGTTCTTCTGCATTAGTTCTGTGGCTTGGGTAGGGTTTTAAGTTCCATCATTTGTAAACCCACGAATTTGGATTTTTTCCCCTCTCAGAAAATTATAGAAATAAATTTGTAGCAAGTTATGGAAGTAGGGAATTTACATAAGAATTTACAGAATTTATAAATTTATGTAATATGTTTAAAGCATATTATTTTTAAAAGTTGTGGATTCATTATCATAATATTTGTGAATCGTGGCACGTCCTTCATCCAACTTGCACTTTTGCAAGAGATTTTTTTTTTTTAAGCCACCTATCCATGAAATCCGCCTAATGTGCAGATGCTGGTCTGGTGTGGAATCCGCTGACTGGATTACAAGAAATCCAGACTCATTTCAATCTGTTTCAGATTTCTCCATCATCCTTGCCAGACACAAGTTTATCACCTCAGTGGGAACTAGGCCTCAGAAGCAGCAAGAATCCCTCTTTTGCTTCTGAATGTTTCCAGCCCCTGGCACAAAATGAAAGAACGACCCAGAGGACTTGGGGGAAGGTCGACAGTGACCAGAAAGCAAGAGTATCTACTAAGGATGGCCAAAGTGTGTGGACCATTAGAATATGCCCTGGTGTGGGTATTCTACTTGCAGGGATTTCTGGAAAGACAAGTCAGTGTGGCAAGGATTCTTTCAAATATGAAAACCTCTGAAGTTAAGGTAGATGCACTGGTGAATCCATCTTACCGTTCATTCTCAAGTGCCAAAATAACAAGAAGCCTGGCTCTAGAGTTTGGTTAAGCTTCCAGAACAATATACCAGTTTCAGCTTATTGAAGCCTGTATCCATTACTTACACAAAAGCCTTCGCAACTCCATTCTCAGCATATCAGTTAAATGCATGTAATGAGGCTGGCAGAAATAGACTTCCCTGCCCCCTTCCCACTCCCCACAGGTAGGGTGGCCACTTGTGAATTGCCAAAAAAGAGGACAGAGAGCTTCGGCTATTGTGAGGTATAGAAATAAATAAATAAATAATAAACACGCTACACTGAAAAGGATGACAAAAGAGGACACCTACTGTACGTCCGTATGCTAATTTATATGTATAGATGCAAATGTAGAAATAATATTATAATTTAAATGGAAATATAGTAATCTTGCCATAGTGTGGAAGACTGTAACTAGGTGACTTGTGTGCCTTGCTCAATCTGCTGTCCAGATGCTGTTTATGGGTAATGTCAAGGGCCAGCTCTCCCTTCTGGTGGTTCTGTATCTTGATACTGGACTTGGACAGAACAGTCCTTCAAATAGAGGATACTTTCTGGCAGTTTTCTGGCAACCATTTGAGTAGATGACTGTGCTCTGTAAAAGAGGAGATGTGACACCCTAGGCCCCAAAATGCTACACTGTGGGGTCACTACTGAATGAGGTGGGCTGTGGTGCAGGAGAGCTGAGGGGAAAGAGGGAGATCACAGAGGCACTTTGGAGCTCCACTCACGGAAAGTGCCTCCACATGATTTGAGGGGTCTACTTTCAGTTCCCTGTGCCATTTGAGGGGCTGTGGGGGACTGCTGTGGAGAGGAGAGGCATATTATGCCAGGCATATTATGCACACTTAGCTCTGAACCCAACTCTAAGTAATGGTGGTGCTGGTGCTGGATGAGCTCCTATTTAATTGTAATTAGTAGGGATGTCAGAGAATTCCGCCATGGACTGAAATGGGATCGAATTCCCTTCAGTCCGTGCCACAGAATCCTCTGCGGAACGGCAACACGAGGTCCTGCGGAGCCAGCAGTCATGCGGCTTTTTTTCGTCATCCGCCAAGAGTCGCAGAATTTTCGTAAATAAAAACGCAGTGTAGTATATTCCGAAAATAAATATGTAAGTTTTTTTAAAAAAATGAATTGCGCTCACTGCCTTGTTTGTGGGTGTTCTTTTTAAATTGAAATCCTCCGTCTCTATTTACTTTCAGCCAAAACACTTCCTCTTCCTCGGGGCTTCCAAATAGAAGGCTGTCTTAGGTGTGCCTGAGCGATAAACTCTTTGTTTAAAGCAATGCAGTTTTAAAGAAAGAAAAAACCTTTAAAAATGATCATGCCGGTCCTGGAGCTTCTTTTGGGAAGCCCCTAGGAAGAGGAAGTGTTTTGGCTGAAAGTAAATGGAGACGGAGGATTTAAATTTTAAAAAAATACGTAAATATTTACGAAAAATAGCGATTCTTATGGAAGTTATGCAGACTCACGGCGACGGCTGGGCACTGGAATTACAGTTTTTGGTATGGATGTAACGTCATAATTTTCGGAGCGGGAAAAAAAGAGGAGAATTCATCTTGTGAACGGCGGAACGGAGCACTGGCCGCAAACTGCAGAAGTCAAGCGGCACTGAAGGTGCACAGTTCGTACATCCCTAGTAATTAGACTGATTCTTCTGCCATAGAAACATGACAGTCCACATTGCATTCCCATCTCAGGTCACATGTGGAGGATGGCCAAATAAAGATTCTCCAGACACTGTGGAAGCACAGCTGCAAAGTAGCTAGAAACGTACGTTCTTACAAACACAGATGTAAACTAAGGTAAGAAATGAGATATACTGTCACATTCCAGCGTGAACTAGCATTAAGGCTTTGTAAGTACGCCTCCGATTTATGCAGAGGATATTTAAATCCCTGTTTTAGTGGAAGAATTCTTACAAGATGTGACAGATGGTGGTTGGTCAGTGTTGGTTCTTTGCCATGGCTGGTAATTTGCATGTGTCCATCTTTACAATTGCAGAGAAAAAGTTCAGAATGCCTTTTCCTTACCACTGCATAAATCACAAGCAACTCAAACATATCTAGGATTTCGGGGGAAGGACTGCCAGGCGAGAGGGCTTTAGCATGAACTGCTCCCATTCCTGGATATTAAAGACAACATAAAAAGCATACAAATGTGAAGCGGAGGTTCTCTCTCTGGGAATTCAAGAGGTTCTCTAGATGGGCCTTCCCTGATCCAGTGGTGTGTTTGACTACAACTTTTAGCATCCCGCCCCCAACCAGGCTGGCTGAGGGATGCTGGGAACTGCAGTCCAAGGCTGATCTAGATAAAATAGCTCATCATGATACCATGATTCCTGAGCTGTACCACTTTCAGGGGTAAAGGGATGGTCCCATGCCTTGAATGGGACAAAACAAGAATATTGGATAGAAGATAACTATCCTTGTAGTTCTGAGAGATCAGGGAGTGTTATTAACACAGGGAAATATTCAGTAATAGAATTCCCATACCTGCAGTCTTAAGTGGTAGAGTCCAGGAAAAGTGGGAACTGAATGAACTGAAGGCCTAGAGCATCTCAGGGCCTTCAAGGTGGCGCCAAAAACATTTCTGAAAACCGTATATATCCTAAAAACAAAAATTAAATGTTAAGAGGGTCCATAAATGCACAAGACATATGCAGATGAAGTAAATAGTAGCTCGACCAGACAGCTCTTGGCATTCTTGGCATACTGCCAAGCCCTTCTGTGACTGGGTGCACACCACCACTGATAGAGGCTCTACCTAACACATTTCGTTACATTTGTATCAAAAAAAATGAACCAAATTCAGTTCTCTCCCAGCTGCATGGGACGGACCTGCTCATGAAAAAGCGGCTCCAACTCATCTTCAGGTACATCTACATCAGGGATGGGGAATGGGTGGCCCTCCACATGTTGCTGAACTTCAGCTCCCATCAGCCCTAGCCACTATCGCCTATGGGGAGGGATTATGGGAGTTGCAGTCCAACTGCATTTGGAGCGCCCCATCTCTGGTCTAAAGGGACCTCTGTGTGATTATCATAATCCTGAAGAGTATGCAGGTGTGGATGCTACTGGACCTAGGACCTGCTTGACTTCCATTTTCTTGCAGGTAAGAGTACATTTCTCAACTCCCCTTGCCAGAAGCTTGCCTACCTGTTGGGTGCTGCCCTAACACAATGATTGTTCCAACAAGCAGCCCTCATGAGCTTTCTTTCAATATTACACTGGCTTCATTATGATGAATGCAGTATTTGGATGCCATATGAGAGTATGCACTTTATAAAAGTTTTTTTTTAAATGCAAAGATATTAGTTTTAGAAAGATATTGGTTTTAAGCAATGTACATGTGCCATTACAAGAACCGTAAACAAACAAATAATGAGGTCCCTCTGAGTATAAGGCTGTTTAAAAGAAATACACATCATATAGGGTTGAAGTTCAGATTAGAAAATGATAATATATGTGATATATTAAATGCCACAAGGGAACACAGTAAATCAATTAAAAGGATTTCAAAGATCTCAAAGATTTCTGTACTTGGGGAAGCAGTAATATAAATGGTATAACAAAAGTGTCCATTTAGTTCCAAGAGGCCAGGAATTTAAATTATGTGGGATACTGCCTACTGGTCTATTGCCCTTTGCTCACAGCTGGTTCTAAAAACATAAGAAGAGTTATTATTACATTTTATTGCATTTGTATCCCACCTTTTTTCCTCTTGCAAGGAACCCAACGTGTCATGATTTACATGATTCTCCTCCTCTCCATTTTATCCTCGCAACAAACCTGTGATGTAGGTTAGGCTGAGAGCCAGTGACTGGCCCAAAATCACCCTGTGAGCTTCATGGCCGAGTGGGGACTAGAACCCAGCCTTCCTGAGACCCAGTCCAACACTAACTACACCACACTGGCTTTTGGGGCCATCTAGTCCAGCATTCTGTTTTCCAAAGTGGCTTAAATAAATAAATAGCCAGATGCCTCTGGCAAGCCTTGAAACAGGGAATGAACCAATGCCCCTGGTATTATTCAAATGTATACTGCCTCTGAACATAGAGATTCCACTTGGCTATCCTGGCTAGGGATGCTGGAGAAATTCGAGATGGACCAAAATGCGCTTGGATTTCTAAGAATCTGACCTACGGAATCTGCTGCGGAGTGACCCCCTCAGGCCATGGGGAGTCTGTGGACTTCCGGATGATTTTTTTACTTCCCTGAAATTTATGCATATAAATTTGTAGGAAAATACACATGTTTCTGCTGAGGAAACATTGAATGGAATGGGGGACAATACACGAAATATTACATACTAAGGTAAATTATGTAAATACTTATGTAAATACTTACATAATTATTTGCATATTTTTCTGCACGACGAAAAAATATTTTCGCATCCATCTGTGTGCAGAGATGACAGAACAAAAGGCACCTGACAATCCACGAAACACAGGCGGAGAGGAGTGTACACAGTCCATACTTCCCTAATCTTGGCTGATAGCCATTGATAGACTACACTCCATGTATGCATCAAATCTTTAAAACAACAACAATAACCCATCTACGCCTGTTGGCAGCCACCACTACATTTTGCAGCTGTGAATTCTATAAGTGAATTATGTGTTGTGGGTAAGTATCCAATCCTAATCCTTAGAGGAGATCCACTGAAATGAATGGGTTGTATGTTAGGCTAACGTTGGTTACAACCTATTGTGCTATTCTTTTGTCTGTTCTCAACCTCATGTTTTTTACCCTTTACGGAGCTAGAAGTCATGTCATGGTGTTCCACTAAGTTCTGGATTGCTGTTCTTTGTGGCTCCTAAGGGACCTCTGAACAACAGGCATAGAGATCTGTTAAAAGCCAAGTGCTCAGCATTTCCCCCTAGGGAGCCACCTAGCTGAAGCTAAGCAGGTCTGGGCCTGGTCAGTGCTTGGAGGGGAGATTACCTGGGAACCACATGCAGCCACCTTGAGTTCCACAATGGAAGACAGGTGGGATATAAATGTAATGAATGAATGAATGCAGCACACTGGTCTTATTGTAATACTACAGAAGGAAGTCATACTTGTGACAAAGCCATGTTCTTTTTTATCACGATAAGCACGGAGCTGAACAACGCAGTCCTATGCATGGCTTCTCGGAGCTAAGTCTCAATACGTTCAATGGGACCTGCTCTCGGGTGTGTGTAGGACAGTAGCCTGAATGTTATGTAGAGGCAGTTGAAGGGATCCTTCCACTCCCAGACTGAATCTCTAACCTTTCTCTTCAGAATGGTCAGAATCCCACATCCCAAGAGGCAAATGGAGCTTGTCTTTGGACTGTACATCTGTGATCTGAGGATACGGGGTCCAACGTCATCTTTCTTGTCTCAGCTCCTGGTGTTCAGCAAGAAGCACCCCACCTCACAGATAATGCTGTGCCCATGTTGCTCAGACATATGCTAATCTATAGCTTTCTCTGCAGCTCCTTTAGCTGTTTACAGAAGAATTTTCATAAGTAAATGTATAGGACGGGAATGTGGACAATATATATATATCCCTTGGAAGCTTTGAAGGCACACACTGCTATCTAGTGGCAAAAAGAAGTAGCTTCATCCAACAAAACAGCATTCCAGTGCTACAACGGCAACCACTTTAGAGACATCGATTTCCATTGATTTTTTTTTGGCTGATAAATTTCAAGACCCCTCCCCACCCATCCTCCCGTTAGCTGTCGAATGAGCAGACAACATCCCTGCCAGCCGCAGCCTTCCCTGATGTGATTTCTCTCTGGGCCAAACTAGATGTGATGCTAAATGGATCATTAGTAATCACATCTGTGTTTATTTAAGCATGAATAGCAGGATCATGTAGGCAGTGATTTATATTGGGACTGCAGTGTATGTGGAAGGATGGTTTAAGTTTAACCCTTTTCTCCCGGCTGTGGTTGGGATGAAAATCACACTCCCAACCCCCAGCTGTTTTGGGCTCATTCATACAGCTGAGAGCTTTCATCCTGGGTGGCAGTTTTCATTAGGACTGTGGCAGAGGAAGAAAGGGATACATCTTCCCTCCTGATGAACCCTACCACTATGCTTGTTGTTAATTGTTTTGTTTTTTTTAAAACACACACACACACACATATTTGCTATTTGGACAGAGACAGCCTAGCTGCAGTTATCCATGCTCTGATAACCTCTTGTCTTGGATTACTGCAATGCGTAATGCATGGGACTGCCTTTGAAAAGGGTCCAGAAACTTCAACTGGTCCAAAATAGGTCAGCGAGTTTGTTAACAGGGACTGGCTGATGAGCTCATATTATGCCAATTCTTTTCCAGCTGCACTGGCTGCCAGTCCATGTCTGAGCCTAATTCGAAATGCTGGTATTAACATTCAAAGTCCTAACAGCTTGGGGACAGGTTATCTGAAGGATCATCTCCTCCCATATGTACCTGCCTGGACCCTAACATCATCTTCGGAGGTCCTTCTCCGGGAGCCCTTGCCAAAGGAAGTGAGGTGGGTGGCTATCAGGAAGAGGACCTTTTCTGCTGTGGCATCATGTTTATGGAATAAACTCCCTAGAAAGGTTCGCCTGGTGCCTACATTGTACTCCTTTGAGCACCAGGTGAAGACCTTTTTATTTCCCCCACATTTTAGCATTCTAGTCTTTTAGCTCTGCTGTTTTAAATCTGTGTTTTATATCTCTGCATTGCTGCTAGGTTTTATTCTAGTTGTACTTTCATATTGTAGTTTTAAGCTTTTATATTTTATGTTGTTTTACGTTGTACTTTGCGGTTTTAATTGTTGTGAACCGCCCAGAGAGCTTTGGCTTTTGGGCAGTATGGAAATGTAATAAATAAATAAATAAATAAGCAAGCAAGCAAGCAAGCAAGCAAGCAAGCAATGCATTTAGGCTGCAATTCTATCGTCCCTGGGATGGTATCCAAGGTGCTATAGGAGAGATCGCATCTCCCACTCAGAGGTCAGAGACAGAGTTCCAACCTCAGAAGGGAAGTTCCAGTCTTGGATGCCCCTTCCTGCCTCCACGGTTTGGAGCTCCATCATCAGGAAAGGCAAATAGCAGGAGGGTCGGGGATGTAGCTTGGGCAGAGTGGGGAAACTCTGGACATGCAGTACCCAAAGCCCTACCCGCCCTCCACTATGCCCCCAACACAGGGGAACCTTTAGACCAGCTCAGGAGCTGGGCTAAATGTTTTCCTCCCATTGCTGCCTCCCGGAAGGGAAACGGGTTTTAAAACAACCAAGAGGAAAGGAGCAGTGAATACCATCCCTCCCTCCCTCCCTCCCTCCCTCCCTCCCTCCCTCCCTCCCTCCCTCCCTTTTATTTTATTATGTATTGTATTGTATTGTATTGTATTGTATCGTATTGTATTTATTTCATTTCTATACTGCCCAATAGCCAAAGCTCTCTGGGCTGTTCACAAAAATTAAAACCAAAATGCACAGGATAAAACAATATAAAATATGGAAGTATTAAAACCACAATATAACAATACAACAATCCCGTCTGCCAAGGGATGTGCGAGAATCGGTGTGACACGAGCTTGTCAAAGTTCTCTGAGTTCCACCTCGAAGCCTGGCCCGCCTCATTCACATTCCTGAACGTGCGCGTTCGTTGTTGGTTGTGTGAACAGGAAAAGTGTGCATTCAGGCGCACGTGTTAAAAGTACACACCCAAATGCCTATTTCCCATCTACCCCATTGACCAAAGCATGAAAATGTTGCTGTTTTTCAAAATGTGCATTTCTCTACCAAACGCATTTTGCGGACATGATGGCAAACTCAGGAATATGCTAGCTTTGCTCACGAAATGCTCTCATGTGAGCGGTCAGGGTGCAAACAGGGTGCAAATGTGTCAAGTTCTGATGTTCAGTGAACTGAAATGAAATTCTTGTACATCCCAATTTCTGCCTTGCCAGCTGGCCCTTGCAAATGTCAGAACTAGGGATGGCGGAGAATTTCTCCCCGAATCTTCGGGGGGCCGAGCGCCAACACATTTGGCCCCCTGAAATTAGCGGTGAAATTATCTGCCACCCCCCCGCCACCCCCCCGGATGGGACTTACCTTTGGCGAATGTCCCTCCCGGCGGCGGGTCCTGGCAGCGTTTCGGCGGCGTTTCGTCGCGGGCGGGGGCGGCGGCTGGTCTCTTGACCACCTGCCGCCGCCGCCATTGCAAAAAAAAAAACTAAAGTAAAAAAAAAAACACACACCCATGCATAGGCTACGTAATGATTTACGTAGCCTATCACGGCTAGATTTCCAAAGTCAGCCGTGATAGGCTACGTAAATCGTTACGTAGCCTATCACGGGTGACTTTGAAAAAAAAAAAGCGCGTACGCAAATGGCGGCGGCCCATGGGCGCCGCCATTTGCGTTCCTTATTTGGTCGCTGTAGTCTACGTAAAGATTACGTAGACTACAGCGAAAATAAGGGCAACGCTATTTGCGTTGCCCTCATTTTCGCCGTAGTCTATGTAAATCTTTACGTAGACTAGACGTGCCAAAATAAGGAACGCAAATGGCGGCGCCCATGGGCCGCCGCCATTTGCGTACGCGCTTTTTTTTTTCAAAGTCACCCGTGATAGGCTATGTGATGATTTACGTAGCCTATCATGGCTGACTTTGGAAATCTAGCCGTGATAGGCTACGTAAATCGTCACGTAGCCTATCACTGGGTCTTTTTTTTTTTTTTTACTTTTTGTTTCGCGGCCGGGGAGACGGGGCGCTTCTCCCCAGCCTGATTTTCGGCTGGGCGAGGCGGGAAGCCTCCCCCCCTTCGCCTGAACTTCGGGGGGGAAAGCGAAGCACCTCCCCCCCACCATGAAGGCAAGCTGCGAAAAGGTAAGTGACTTTCGTACATCCCTAGTTAGAACCCTCCAAATTAGCCATAGGATTGCCCAGCCTATGTCAAGTGTAGTTTGGCCCTCAGTTTCTTTGTACCCATCTCTCTCCCCCACCCTCTCTCCCTCTCTCTCTGTTTTTGTTTGTTTCACCAGCTTCTCTCCCATTTTTACTCCCCTCTCTCTCACACCCACGTTTCTCTCTTTCTCTCACCCCCACTCATCCCTTCCTCCTTGCTGGTGTGAAAATTCTGGACAATAAATTAAATTCTGTTACTACGAATTGTTTTTTATTTCTTTTTTGCTTGGGGATAATAGGAGTCTGTTTTTGTACCATATATTATTGTAACAACACCATCATCCCACGGATTTCTTGGGATACAATGGACAATAACTGTAAATAAATATAGGGACTTTTCTATCTGCCATCTGTGTATGTAGAATATGCAGTTAGGCCCAGCCTTCTGTTAATTTTTGAATGCTAAGTATTGTATTGCTGAAATATGAGTAAAATATTGCTTCTGTGGGGATTGGTAGGTGGAAAATGTAATGCTACAGCATGTTCTCCTTGCTCCCATTTAATTCTATATATGTAAACTATGTCCTTAAAAGTCTTGTAGAATGTTTATTGGCCCGCTAGACAATCTATGTGTAGAGGTCAGTGAAGGAGGACCAGATATGAATCTCATGAGTTACTTTGCTCTTCTTCTATAGCAAGGTCAGACATATAGTCCATAAATTTCATATTCAAGGGAAGAAGGATTATTCAAATCCTGTAAGATTTGAATAATGCATAAGCATTAGAAGGGCAGTTTAGAAATTTATGCATAAATAAGGCTGCAATCCTACTTACATGGGAGTATGCCCTTCTGAACTCGGTGGGACTTATTTGAATAAACATGTATGGGATCATGCTGTAAAACAAATACAGTCTGGATATCAAGGGTACACATCACAGGCGAAGCTATTGAACCTCTCTTTCCAAATCAGAATGTGGCTACATATCCATTCCAAAGAGTAATACAATGCTGTTAGGTGGAAGCTTAAGAGCAAAATAGATTTGGTCACTAATTTTGACCCATATCAGTGATAATCTACGTTGTGCAGCTCCACATGATGTGTGCCAGTGTTCTCACTGTGAATATGGCCCAATATATGGTCTTTATTTCTGGGTTCTGAATATAACTTTACCTCTATTTACACCAGCCAAGGAGAAATAATCAGCTGAGGAAACAATATGAGTAACAGCATTCTAGTAAGACAAGTGTGGGCAACCGGTGGCCCTCCAGACGTTTTTGGACTGTAACTCCCATTACCCCTCACCATTGGCTATGCTGGCTAAGGCTGATGGGAACCGCAGTGTAATAATAGCTGTAGGGACATATGTGGCTCACCCCAGTGGAGGCTGGTGGCTCCGATGTCAGTGGGGCAGTGAATCTGCTCCGGGTTTCAGTCAGAACCAGTCAGAACTCCAAAGGAGCTATCCAAGGTGCACCTTGGATATCTTGTTTAGAGTTCTGACTGAAACCCGCAGCAGATTCACTGCCCCACTGACATCAGAGCCACCTGCTTCCACCACAGAGAAAGAGAGAGATTTCCATGGGAGTCCACAAAAAACACCCTGCAGCAGTCTGCCTTCCACACTCTCTTTGCAATACCAAGTGCTAAGTAAAAGCTTTTAGCACACTTCTTTCCCAAAGGTGCTGCTTTGTGGATTAATACAATCCCTTTTTGTTATTCACTGAGTGAGCAGGGTTTCTGGGGTGCACGAATGACGACAGACAGAAATCCTGCAAACAACCAGTTCAGAAGCAGACAAATGTTTGGCCCTTTGTTCTTGAGGCTTGTAGCCATCAACAGTGATCAAACAGCACCAGCCACTCACCTAGAAAAGGAATGTTAAGCACCGGAGAGCTTATGCAAGAGAGAGGCCCGGAAGGTTGGCGTATTTCCCTCTCCAGCCCAGTGCTTCTGTTGCCATCTTGACCTCCTGCTTTTCAGACAGGTGGAGAGGGAGCTGCACAGCTAATGTCAGGCAGAGGAGGAGGAGGTAGAGCTGTAGGATTACACTAGCTGTGGAATAAGTTCAGATGGTCACATAACTGCCATCCATGGCCCTGTGGGGAAGAAGAAGGAGCGAGGGAGCAGGCAAAGGGAACATCAGGGCCTGCTCCAGTTGGACTACCCCTCCCTTGGGAGATGAGAGGGGGGAACAGGGCCATCCCACCAGCCCTGCTGACAGCCTACCTAATTCTTTTTCCTCCCCTCCCCATTGCCTTTTCCTTGTGTGTTGAGTCTTTTTTAGATTGTAAGCAGGGACCGTCTTCTTTGTTCATTGATTGTAAGCCGCTCCGGGAGCCTTTTTTGGCTGAGGAGCAGGATAAAAATACAATCAATCAATCAATCAATCAATCAATGTCTCCAAGTTGCCATCTAACTGGTACCTGTAGAACTTAAAGAACTGAAGGCATGGGGTTGGATCCAGACTGAGTTATGCTTGCTTAGAGTGGACCCACTGAACTTGATGGATCTTGAGTTAGTCATGACTGACTTAAGTCTCCTTTAGTTCAATGGGTCTACTCTCAGTCTGACCGCATCTGGATCCGGCTGACCCGTTCTGTTTTTAGTGATTCATTGCCATTGTGCAGCCACATCAGCACACACTAAGGTCTGGCATAAGGCTACCTGTGTTGATGGAAGAGGGCATTTTGGTGTCGTGATCAGGAATGTGCGAAAGTCACCTCTTCGAAAGTGGTGATTAGCAGTGGGGGGGAGGCGCTCTGCACCTCCCCCCAAAATCCTAACCCGGCTGGCTCCACTCCGCGGCAACTCCGTGGAGCCGCTGGCTGGGTGCATTCGCAGGCGTGCAGAGCCTGCGGACGCAAATGGTGGTGGCTATTGTGGCCGCCATTTGCGTTCCTGTTTTTTTTTTGCCATGATAGGCTACGTAAATATTTATGTAGCCTATCAGGAAAAAAAAAACAGGGGCGCAAATGGCGGTGGCTATGGTGGCCGCCATTTGCGTTCCCTTTTTTTGCCGTGATAGAATCCCGGCAAAATCACGCAGGGATGCAAATGGTGTCCCTGCGTTAGCTGTGATAGGCTATGTAAGTAGCCTATCACGGCCTAAATGGGGAAGTGAATGGCGGCTGCAGACGCGGCCGCCATTTGCAAAGCAGTGCGGATGGCAGCAGGTAAGTGCTCCGTTTCACATGCCTTTCATGGGTGTGGGGGGGTGGGGAGCTTCGTTCTGACACGGATTTCGGGGGACTGAATGCACTGACATTCGGCCTTACCGAGATCCGTGGTGGAATTCTCTGACATCCCTAGTCGTGATCCCACATTCACAGTGGGGCAGTGGCCATCAGCATGGTTCTGCCAGGAACACAAGCACTTGGGGTAGATGAGGAGAAGGTGGCTGGAGTGCTGTGTCCTTTGCTCCTTATCCTAGGCTTGTCGTAGAAGCCTACTCTCCTAGCCATGGTGCAATGCAGTAGCTGCATTGTGTGTTGAGATTGTGGTAAGGCGGTGTGTGTGTTTTTTTTAAAAGGTAGGTGGAGAATAGGAGACAGAGGTCAGATGCTGCAAGTTCAAGCCAGATCACAGCAATGGAAACAGCACAGGATTGGGCTACCTGTCAGAAGAAGGAAAGAAAAATGGTTACTGAAAAGGAAGGAAAATAGAAGAATCTTTTCTATAGTGTATGCACAGGGCAGGATGTACAGGATATGATGTGCATGCGCTGCTTGAAAATGGAGTACACAGTACCCTCCTCCCCTGTCCCAAGAGACAAGAACTCTGTCTGTTGCATGTCCTGTCTATGGGCTCATGTGCCACATGTAGAATATGAGGATATTTTTTGGCCAAGTAGTTTCTGTTATAAGGACTACAGCTTTTGCTTTCATTCCAGTCAGGCAGCCATTTTGTTCCTCTGCACAGAGTCCTTTCTATGGAAATAGGTAGTCTCAAAAGGTCCAGCAATGTAATAGATGAGGTAAATTACATAAATTAAACCAGACAGACAGACAGACAGACGATTGTTTTGAAAATAAGGCTGGTGTCTGCAGAAGTCGCCTGGGGGAACAGTTGTTCCAACCCTGTGACTTTGATTTGCAGGCTATATTGAGAATGGAACTAATGTGGTATAATGGTTAGAGCATCAGACTAGATCTAGGAGACCCAGGTTTAAATCACACTCGGACATAAAGCTAACTGGATGACTTTGAGCCAGTTACTTCAGCCTAGTCTACCTAGAATAAAATGGGTGGAGGGAAGAACCATGTACACTCCTCTGAGCTCAATGGTGGAAGAGTAAGATAGAAATGCAATAAATTTGTGTGTGTGTGTGTGTGTGTGTGTGTGTGTATGCGCTCTCTCTCTATATATATATATTTGCATTTTATCTTAATTCTATCTGTCATTGATCAATCTATCAATCTATCTCCTTGTATCCATAGGAAGTATTGAACTGTTCTTTGGCCTTGTGAAGAATATTTCCACAGAAAAACTTGCTACCCATTTGAATGCCATCATTTCCAAACCCGTTCTTTTGCTATTATCGAATGTTTAATTCAATTAAGAACTTAGGATATTTTCACACATTCATATTTTGCTTCCAGTCACATTGCAGCGGAGGGTGGGGGAAGTTAGTCTTAAGCTGTGAGAACAGAGAGTTACATGGATATGTGTTTTGCTTGAGGTTACATTAGAAAAGCACATGTATGTGCACTGGAGAATAAAGATTCCATAGGTTTTATTAGGATTATTCCCAAATTCAAAGAAAATGCAGGAGAACATCGTGAGGAATACACAATGCCCATAGTTACTGATGGAAATCACTAGGGCTCCTTCTGGATACATTAACAAATAGTGTGGATTTGATATGACTGCCAGCTAGTTTGGAATGCTGTTCTGCTCTAAGGGAAGTGTATATTTTCAGCAGAATTCCACTTTGAGCAGAATAAGGTGGAAACTTCCTCACACTATCCTGAACACAAACATTCCACTGTCCCTTACCTACTTTATTCCCTTAATACCATAAAATGCTTCCAATTAAACAACCAGTTAATGAAGCAGCTGAAGCAAGAACTAAGCAATTTTGCCTAATTCCCTTAATTCTCATTATATTTTCTTCCTGAAGTTGTTCTGCTGTCCAAGGATGTTCAAAAAATAGATCGAACAACAGAGCTTCCTGTGTATATTTCACAAGCCTAGGGTTGTCAAGGGGATATAGAACAACATCTTTTTGGCTATCTGAAAAACAAAGGCTATAAGAAAAACATAACTTATTCTGTTTCCAGCAACGGCCAGCCAAATCTGTCTGGGAGGCTTACAAGCAAGGCATGACAAAGCAAGAGCCTTCCCCAGGCAATGTAGAGTGAACGGGTTGACAGAAGTGTGCATCTCTCATTACCATTTTTATCAGTGAGAAAAGCACCCTTTCCAGCAATGTTTTGATGATCTCTGCAAGAAGGGACAAAAAGTGGTCACCTATCAGTGGCGCCAGTGGGATTTCCTTGCCTTCAGTGGCATCATTGTGTTCCTGATTAGCTGATTAGGATCACTCAGCTGGTGAATTCAGGAAGGACTGGGCCCCATCTACATGAGCCATTTACTCCAGGGCTGCTACGATTTGAGGTCCTTTGGGACACACGACACAATCACCACTTCGCAGACAAACTGTGGTTTTCACCCGGAAAATGCAGATTTCCAAAGAGGCGTTTTGCTGCGATGTTTTTGGTTTGCTGCGGGTTTCCCGTGGTAGTGAGCTGTCTGTCCCTTCCCTGAACCAACTTCGCATTTTGTGGTGGGTATGTGGTAGGCGTGCCTAGTGCTTGTGTCACTCTGTGACGCCCCTTTATTCCTCCCCATTCCTTCGTGGCTGTGCAGTTACATTTGTGTGCTCATTTCTTCAACCACACTTCTGCACACCTTCGCAGCTTCATATCTTTGCAATGGACTCAGTGGCCAAGGGCCAGGGGGTCTCAGGGGAACAGAAGGTCCAAGTCCAACTGCTCCAGCCACCATTTTGGAATGATCTGTAGGCATGTACCTCTCATGGGCACACACCTTGGTGTGTGCAAACCATTGCAAGAGTCTCAGGCTGGAGGACTGCCAAACAGTTGGCATGGTAATGAAGAAGCAGACCACACACATTTTACCTAACAAGGAACAGAAAGACACAAAAGAATCCCTAAAATAAAAAACAGCCACTAAAACCCACAATGTCGCACCCCCACCCTCACGTGGCCATGCAGCTGCACATTTAAATATAATGGTAAAAAAAAAAAAAAGAGCAGCGCGACTGCCACAGTTTACTTTGCTTCAACGGCCATGTGTCAGGGCACATTGGATTTTCTTGTTGGAGAAGTCCGCAGTAAATCATGCATGTACCGCAGCAGAAGCTAATTCACAGCTGCAAGGCTGCGCACTTACGACAGAGTGAAGGTTGAAAGCGGTGCCGTGTAGATGGCCCCCAGGTCTCACTCTGACACATCTTCATTTGCCCTCAATGATGTTAGAATCAAATTGGCTATGAAACGTCATCATGTATACTGTGTGGTTCCTGATAGACCTGGATCACTATATAAAGGACAAAGAATCCCTAGCTCAGCCAAATAGAAGCAGCAGGAGAAAGCAGGATATAGTGGCCATGAACAGGCTCAGAAATGGTGAACTTTCTCATAACTGTGGGATTTAGAGTACAGAAACATTTCAGCCCTCCAGCAGTATTTTTAGCCCAGAAACAACAGCACAGCTCTAGCAATGAATCATTACGATGCAATTTAGATTTCTGGACTAAGTTGAAATTAGAAAAGGGTAAGAAAAATATTAAAATTCCATATCTCTTTTTATAAAGAAACAATGCATTGAGATCCTGCCCACCTACATTGTTATTTTTGTTGTACGAAAAATAACCACCACCACCAAGCCATCAAAGCCCTTGTTTCAGCTATGACTGTTCTCAAAACAGATCTGTGGTCAGCAGAACCTCATTCTGGCAGTTAATATTTGCACTGTTAAGCAAGTCTTCTCACACAGTTGAAATTACAGATTTGCCTCTCCATATTCAAACTGCAGTGTTTGCAGTGTTATTTATTTATTTATTTATTCATTCATTCATTCATTTCATTTCATTTCATTTCTATACCGCCCAATAGCCGAAGCTCTCTGGGCGGTTCACAAAAATTAAAACCAAACAACACACAATAAAACAATTTAAAATATATAGAACATTAAAACCACAATACTTATGTGTAATTATGTAATTATGTCAATAATTATGTCAATAATCTCAAGGTGTACGGTTTAGGAGATGGATCGGGCAGAAACTGTGTTCTTCAAAAATGGAATGGCCATTGGGACCCAGAACATGCTCTTGCACAATGTAATGTTCAGGAGGCTTTCAGTGGCTGCAGTATAGACAGTATTCTTTATTTTAGTGGCTATTTTAAGTACTCGAACATTTTAGTGGCTCTTTGATTTTGTACTTCATAGGTAGAAAGGTGCCCAAATGTTGATGGTGAGGTAAACAAAAATGTAAATAAAGAAATAATGGAATTCCACAAATAAAAATAAAAATCGCTTATGATTAAAAGAGATATTTGGACTACAATCCTATATACGCTTACCGGGGAGTAAGTCTCATTGAAACCACAGTGATTACTTCTGAGAAGTCATGTAGACAGTTACACCCTTTAGCTGTGATCCTACTGGGATCAGTTACTGGGGAGTAAATCCCACTGACCTCGTAGGACTTACTTTTGAGTAAACATGGTTAGGATTGCTCTATTAGGCAAAGTAAAGTACTCCTGCAAGCTGACTACAGCAACGAGATTCCCCCCCCCCATGTCATCGCTTTCTGCTGCATCCAACACAACTCCTAGGATATCCCTGAGGTTGAGGATTGGCTTGGTGATGGAAAGTATTTGCTGCCTCCTGTTAACAAGACAGTTAGCAGAGAAAAACAAATGGCAGAACAGAATGAGCATTTACCAGTCCCACATGCCCACAAGGCAAAAAAAAAAAGAGGAGACCGCTGACCCTTCTTTAGTGAAGAAAAGGTAAAACGGTTTACTCACAATATTCTTGCATAAAAATGCAGGTACAGTGTAGAGTTTTTTAAAAAGGGTTGTTCACTCCATTTCTTTGTGTTCTACAACACCAGCAGGAGAGAAAGCAAGCACGTGTGCTCTAAGCAATGGTGGAGGTCAGAGAGATATAGAAAGGAGGGGAAGGTAGGGGAGGAGCAGGAAACCACACTGTAAGCTATAGAGATTCTCAGGGCTAGCTGTGGTCTAAACTCCCATGCATTAACTAACTAACTGGAACGCTGCCCCCTTCCTGTAACTTGCAAATGAGGTTTTATTTATTTATTTATTTATTTATTTATTGCATTTATACCCCACCTTTTTTCCTCTTGCAAGGAACCGAAGGCGGCTTATATTATCTTCCTCCTCTCCATTTTATCCTCACAACAACAACCCTGTGAGGTGGGTTGGGCTGAGAGTGTGTGACTGACCGAAAGTCACCCAGTGAGCTTCCATGGCAGAGTGGGGACTAGAACCCAGATCTCCCAGCTCCTAGTCCAACACTCTTGCCACTACACCACACTGGCTCTGTTGCAATATTGCCAACAGTTGGGAGGCTGGTTTCGGTAGGGATGTATGAAAGTCACTTACCTTTCGCAGATTATGTTGATGGTAGGGGGGGAGGCACTCCGTCCCCCCCCCCCGGAATCCTGGCCGGCCGGCTGTGCTCCGCAGGGATTCTGCGGAGCCGCTGGCCAGCTCCGCCAGCAGCCAGACATCCGGCCGCTGGCTAGCAGGGACGCAAATGGCGGCAGCCGTAGCTGCTGCCGTTTGCGTCCCTGCAGTCAGCCATGATAGGCTACGTAAATGTTTACGTAGCCTATCATGGCTGACTTAAAAAACAACAACAACAATGCATGTACGCAAATGGCGGTGGCCATGGCCGCCGCCATTTGCGTACATGCATTGTTGTTGTTGTTGTTTTTAAGTCAGCCGTGATAGGCTACGTAAAGATTTACGTAGCCTATCACTTTTTTAAAAAAAAACTTAGCCGTGATAGGCTACGTAAATCTTTACGTAGCCTATCATGTCTTTTTTTTTTTTAAACTGGAAATGGCGGCGGCAGTAGCCGGTCGGAAGACCGGCTGCCGCCGCCACTGCCACCAAACCACCGCTGGAGCCACCGCCGGAGCTGCCGCCGCCAGGAAGATCCGCCCCAGGTACGTCTCATCCCGGGGGGGGAGGCGGGGTGGGCAGACCGTTCCACCACCGATTTCGGGAGCCGAATGCGCTGGCATTCGGCCTCCCCGAGATCCGTGGCGGAATTCTCTGACATCCCTAGGTTTCGGTAGAAGGGGGGATTAGAAGCCCAGCAGTGCACCCTTCGGACTACGTGCACATTCAGTTAAGCAAATTTACTGTGCAATAAGGATTTAGCACAAGGGTTGGGGAGCCGCCTTCAGCTAGAAGCCTGAATTCAGTTTTGGGTAAACTCTCAGGGGCTGCATTCCAGTGATGGACAGGGCCAAGGCAACAGGAGGGGTCCAAAGCGAAAAGGAGTGGGGCCAAAAACACACCAAAAACACACAAAGCATCAGCCTATTGTGGCTTAATTCTCTTCCTGCCAGTAACTAAGCCTGAGGGGAGGCATTTCAACCTTCTAGAATGGGGGAAAACTGGACAAAAGCCAGGAAACCACCAAATGGTTGGTGGTCAGGGGAAAAGGGTGGAGCCATCAAAAGAAGGCATGACCGTTTTGGCAACCCTGGAGGGCCAGATTTGCCCCCTTGGCCTGACATTTTCCACCCATGGTTTACCATGTCCACTGTATTGGATGTGCTTATTCCCACCGGCCAGTTTAGGTACTTGAAGCCACTATGCTCAAATCAGCGTTTTCACAGTAGGTTACCATCCTATGGTGGTCTGGTCTTTCACAATGTTTCCTCAAAAATGCCCTAGCTCAAAACAAAGGGAAGGCGATGGGTGCTACACAACTGACTCATACAACCTGACCCACCCATGTGGCCGGAGGATTCTCACATGCACATGTTGTAAGTGGTTTCCTGTCACTAGTTTTTGGAATTGCAGGGCCTGGTTTTTATTATT
Organism: Heloderma suspectum; assembly: GCF_057233095.1. Classification (NCBI taxonomy): domain Eukaryota; kingdom Metazoa; phylum Chordata; class Lepidosauria; order Squamata; family Helodermatidae; genus Heloderma; species Heloderma suspectum. Next base: position 108,362,654 of record NC_139464.1, read on the forward strand.
AATTGCTTGTGGTGTAATTTTGAAGATGGTATGGCAGGCAATAAAAGCTTCACCTTGGAACACTGGAGAACAGATGTTTGTGTTCCAAATCTGCATGGATTTTAAAAAAAATCCACTCAAAAGTATAGAGAATCTTGATTCTATATAAGTGGTTCTACAATGAAATTTCTCCCCTCAGATTTTCAGCTGTGATTTCCAACAGCATCTAAACCTGCCACAACAGTCTTGCAATTTAACACCTAGATATGATTACTAGCAAACACCTGGATCAAATGACTCTTTGAATAAAGCCAGTAAACAAAGGCTGTTTTAGTGACAAAGAAGATGCTTAAAGGTGGATCTGCCTCAAAATATATATTGCAGTATGTAACAGAGAGCATGGTAAAAAGGGTTTTGGGGAAGTGTGTTTTATTTGCATGAGGCTCTTGAGGAAAAATGTCTGCATGCAGAATTCCATCACCTACTCTTTTCTCACAGCTGACACCATTGTAAAAAGAAGAAGAACTTCGGTTTTTACACATGCGAATTTGGGAAGGACTCTAGTTTTTTTTTTTTTTAAAGGATGAATAGCCAAGAGACCAGAGTACACTATTAAGAGAAACTTTTTTTTATCAGCCTCTTTGCTGGCTTTTCTCTCCTGGGGAGACCCAATAAAGGATGATTGAGATCTAGGCATCTTTATTAATATGAAATCAGTTGGACCTTGCAGTGTGGGCCACTCCTATTCAGTGTTCCAGCCAGCTATGCCTTCTTTTTGATGCTTTCGAACTGTGGTACTGGAGAAGACTCTTACGAGTCCCCTGGACTGCAAGGAGGTCAAATCAGTCCATCCTAAAGGAAATCAACCCTGACTGCTCATTGGAAGGACAGATAATGAAGCTGAAGCTCCAATATTTTGGCCACCTAATGCGAAGAGAAAACTCCCTGGAAAAGACCCTGATGCTGGGAAAGACTGAAGGCAAAAGGAGAAGGGGACGGCAGAGGATGAGATGGCTAGATAGCATCATGGATGCAATGAATATGAACTTGAGCACGCTCCGGGAGAGAGCGCAGGACAGGAAGGCCTGGCGTGCTATGGTCCACGGGGTCACGAAGAGTCGGACACGACTGAACGACTGAACAACAACAACAACAACATGCCTTCTTTTAAGATATTCCATTCCATATCCCCCTGTCCCTGGCAGATTTTCTCTTCTCCCTCAACAGATAGTTAGCATTCATTCTGTGGCCACTGAGTATGGTCATTCCTCATTGGGCAGCTGTTTTAGGATGAGGGCTTTTTTTTTTTTAGTAACTATAGTAACTTTTGTTATTATAAAATGTGTTCCATGGTTTGTATACGTTTGTAATTTTGTATTCTTCAGATACTACATATCCCAACTTATTAGTCGGTTTGTTTTGCAGGTTTGCAGTTTGGTTTGATTTTGTGCTCTCCCCCTCCACAGTCTTTTTTTTTAACCCCTTACTTCCCACCCCCAAAGAGTTTTTTTCCCCCACATCTGTAAACCTTGGGATTCCCCAGAGCATGTTGATGCCTCCTTCTTGTTTCTCAGTAGCCCTGTTTTTGACTATATAGCCATCTGCTTCAGGGGGAGACACTGTTCCAACCAAGGCATCTTTTCCCTCATCTGCTCTGCCCATCTCCCTGCCTGGGAAACCTTATAAGGAACCCCAGATTATTCTAGCTCTAGTCTGGCATTTTTGTTGATGGGTTTTTGCTTTTGGATATGTAGGAGGGGTGTTTGGGCTGCTGGGTTTTTAGTTGTTTCAGTTTTAAACAGCTGTTGTGATATTTCTGCTTTAAACTTGTATTTAGTGTATTGTTTGACTGTTGTATTTATATATTTTTGTGAGCCGCTTTGGGGGCCTTTGGCCGAAAGACAGCATAGAAATAAAGTCTAGCCTAACCTATTTATTTCATTTCATTTCAATACCGCCCAAAGGCCAAAGATCTCTGGGCAGTTCACAAAAATTAAAATCAAAAGGTGTACAGTAAAACAATATAAAATATAAAAACATTAAAACCACAATATAATAACACAACCAGAATAAAATCAGAATAAAACCTAGCAGCAATGCAGAGATTTAAAATACAGATTTAACACAGCAAAGCTAAAAGTCTAGGAAGCTAAAATTCTAAAATGCCTGGGAAAATAAAAAGGTTTTCACCTGGTGCTGGAAGGAATACAATGTAGGTGCCAGGTGAACCTCACTAGGGAGCTCATTCCACAACCACATTTTCTGCCACAGCAGAAAAGGCCCTCCTCCTATTAGCTACCCACCTCACACAAACTTGTATGCAAAAAGCGCTGTGAATCGCCCATAGACCCTAGTTCACAGAGCTATTTTGTGTATTACTCTATAGGCAAGTGTTGCCGATCGCCTTTTTAAAAAAAACATGGTGATCGGCACAGAGACGAGCAGGCCTGGGTAAGTTGCGGGCTGCTCACTGAGCATGGAGAGGGCGCTCGACTGCAGCCTGGAGGGCCAGCGAGCAGGGGGAGAGCTTGGGGGCGCCTGGAGAACCTGAACTGGGATGTGTTCTCATATCCCTAACAGGATGCTGCCAGTCTTCTCCTCTGATGCCAGGGATAGACCTCTGACCTCAGAGGAGAGTTTTGATTGTGGATCTCCTTCCCCACTCATCTCTGTCTCTCCCAGCTGCCACAGAAAGCTCTGGGGCAGCTCCCCTCCTGAGATCAGCATCACAACCTCAGGAAAGTACAGTGAGGAAGGAAAGGAGGCATACTGGTGTGCAGGGAGGGGAAGGGAGAGGGCATGGATCCACTGGATCCATAGGTTTCTCTACCTTGACCCCTGCCCCCAGCAGCGCAAGTCAGCTAGATGAGCTCCAAGGCCTGTCTAGCAAAAATGTCTTCACAGGAGGATGCAGAAGCTAAAAGATCATGGGCCACTTCTCCTGCCCTGCCAGCGACAGCCAGGCAGGGGATGAGATTCCCAGAACCCTCTAAGAGGTTTCTGACTAGTGGGCAGCGATCCTGTAGGACTGCACCCTAAAGCATTTTTGACTGATGGTAGAACTACATGTTATGAGAGAAGCAGAGCGGGCCTGTGTCTACTTCTCCTCTCTCTCCTGATTGTCTGCAGTAAAAAGGTGCATGTGAATACCTACCATCGGTTCACACCAAATTTCCCTATATGTACAAGCCAATGAAGTAAAGCAAGGATAAAGGAACTTGCATATATCCAGTGATTTCCACTCATAGTGCTGATCCTCGCATGAATTGATTGGCTCCCTTCTCTGAAATGAGTGGAGGAGGTGTTTTAAAAAGTGAGTTCTGTGCACACGTTGGAGCTCTCAGAGCCAGGAATGATGGATGGATCTGAGTGCTTGACAGCTCAATTGTCACTGTATTGCTTTGATATGGGATGCTGTCACAATGCCTGTTGGAATAATATTGATAATTTTGTGAGTATCCTGTCCTTTGTTGGAATAATAGCATGAACAGGAATCTAACCCATGGAGATACAGAACCTAATATTGCTACAGCACAACATTTTTACTGACCAGTCAGATTCTTGCCGCATTGAATGCCACATTTTCTATTTTTTGCAACGTGACCCACTCTTTTCCAAGATTCTCCCCAAGCTCAGCATTTCTAGAGTCACCTTTTGATAAAGCCAGAAAATTCTATATTCTCTGATATCCTGTTATGTGGAAAATGTTTTTTTCTAAAATGTATAGTGTATAGTAGAAATCCCTCCACCCCCTGCCAAATATCTGTCTGTCTGTCTGTCTGTCCGTCTGTCCATCTATCTATCTATCTATCTATCTATCTATCATCAGATGCAGACAAACTGGAGAGGGTTCAGAGGAGGGCAACAAAGATGATCAGGGGACTAACAAAGACCTATGAGGAGAGACTGAAAGAACTGGGCATGTTTAGCCTTGAGAAGAGAAGACTGAGAGGAGATATGAAAGTGCTCTTCAAGTACTTGAAAGGTTGTCACAGAGAGGAAGGCCAGCATCTCTTCTCCATCATCCCAGAGTGCAGGACATGGAATAATGGGCTCAAGTTACAGGAAGCCAGATTCCGGCTGAACATCAGGAAAAATGTCCTGACTGTTAGAGCAATACAACAATGGAACCAATGACCTAGGGAGGTAGAGGACTCTCCCACACTGGAGGCATTCAAGATGAAGCTGGACAGCCACTTGTCGGGGATGCCTTGACTTGGATTCCTGCATTGAGCAGGGGGTTGAACTTGATGGTCTTATAGGTCCCTTTCAACCCTACTATTCTATGATTCTATGATCTATCTATCATCTATCTATCTATCTATCTATCTATCTATCTATCTATCTATCTATCATCTATCTATCTATTTTCCAATAATCCAATTGCAATTGACACATTCTAAAAAGAAACAGCAGGAATATCCAAAAACTAAAGATGAGCTTCCTCCTTATCCCTAGCTGTGTCTGTTGCTGTCAGAGCCTTTAAGAACTGCACCAGAAAAGCAGAGAGTGGGACATGTGAGAGATCATCTGCTGCAGGCTATAAGAAATCTGTTTGCTATTTCCTGCAGTTGGCACTTTTGAGGAACTGACTGCTAGTTATATTATTTATTAATACCTGACGGCACTGGGAAGTTTTAGTGTATGAGACTCTGGCTTATGTATTCTAACAATTGAATAGAGCCAACGTGCTGTGGTGGGTACAGCGTTGGCTGGAACTTGGGAGTTCTAATTCCCACTTGGCTATGAAGCTTCCTGGGGGACTTTGAGCCAGTTGCTGACTCTCAGCCTAACCTACCTCACAGGGTTGTTGTGAGGATGAAATGGAGAGGAGAGGGATCATGTACACCACCTTGGGCTCCTTGGGGGAAAAGGCAGGACATAAATAAGCAAGTAAGTAAGTAAGTAAGTAAATGTAATTGATGTTGTGATTTAATGTCTGTTTTGTAATGAATTTTTAAAATGTTATAATGTTAGCATTTGTGAAGGACATTTCTCTGGCTATTAGAACTCCCTACTACAAGGCAATCTCATCTAAAACAACCCTTAACCGTAAAACCTCTGCCACCAAAATAAACTCTCTGCGTCTCAGATACCTCAATAGCCTGATAACTAAGGATTGACACTCCCACTAGAGAGAAGATGAACAGAACTAATGGCGCAATCCTATGGGGATAGGCAGCCACCCCCGAACTCAGAGGCGACTGCCTATCCAATGCAGGGCAGGAGAAGCATGGAGGGGATCGTCCCCTCCGTGCTTCTCCTGCCCTGCATTTGCAGCTAGACAGCCGGCTGTCTAATCGCGGGAAGGCCGAGTGGGAGAGGAGGCTGCTGGATGACACATAGGACATGTGGCAGCAGCATTGCCACCTTCCACTCCCCAGAATGCCCCTGGAACACCCCATTTTGGCTGCTCTGCACTCCTCTTTGAGTGTGGTGCACCGGACCATTCAGCGCGGAAGGTGGGGAAGGTTGGTTCTCCGGGAACCGACATATCCTATGGCCATCTAGGCGCTGACTAGCGGCCATAGGATTGCTCCCTAAGAAAATTATACGTATATACGAAGTAATACAGGGCTTCTTCACACAGAGCTTTTATCCTGCTATTGAGATTGGTTACTCACGGAAGTTTGCGGGTCCTTTAGATGACGTTGTCAACCTCCAGGGCGTCTCCAGCACTAAATGACCTTTATTCCATTTTTTAAAAGATCGGAGATGATGAGCTATCAAATCACCATGCTTGAGTTCCCTTGTGGAAAAGAAAAACCTGCAATGAGGAGCTAGATGACAGCAGCATACGGAAGACGCAGATACGGGGAGAAGGAAGGAGAAAGGGGAGGAGGGAAAGGAAGCATGTCTCAAGGGAGTCCGTTGTGGTCCTGCAATTAAAACAGAAGCAGAAAGCCCTGTTTTACATGCGGGATTTTAGGCTGGTGTAGATATGTTCACAGTGTTATTTATAAATAATATGATGGGTTTGCTTAACTGTACGTAGGCTAAATATGCTTGGTTGCCATTCCTAATAAGAGAGTCTTCCCTGCTACTTAAGATCTCAGTAGTTCTTCCTTCAGATCAGGTTTACTTATTTATTTATTATTACATTTCTATCTTGCCCTATTTCCTCCTTAAGGAACCCAAAGCAGCGTACATAATTATCATCCTTCTCTATTTTATCCTCACAACAACAACCCTGTGAGGCAGGTTGAGCTGAGAGCCTGTGACTGGCCCAAAGTCACCCAATGAGCTTCCCTGGCGAAGTGGGGACTAGAACCCAGATCTCCCGGCTCCCAGTCCAGCACTGTCACCACTACACCAGCCAACCATTCACAAGCAGGAACAGAGGCTGCACAGCAGTCTTCCTCTGCCTTCCATTCTTCCTGCATGTATCCAAGCTGGGTGGGGATCATGGGATCTGTAGTCCAAATCATCTGGAGGGCACCAGGTTGGGAAAGGGTGATCTAGTGGAAAGAAACACCCTGAACATCACTGAAAGCTGCAAGTCTTTGAAGCTGTCTAATTTGAAAACACAACCACACCAAGAAGCGTTTCATCTTCTAAGAAGAACGTTTAAAGATCATGCTTTTAAACTTTTTCTATGCTATGCTTCCCCTTGGTGTAAAAATATTTATAATCTTGAAAATGGAAAAGAATGAACTAGGCAACAGTCTTCTTTCCAGCTGATTGCTCAACAGATCATGTGATGCATGTTAAACCATACCTGGGGTTCACTCCCCACCCACAGGAGGTCTTTCCTTCCAGGGCAAAATATATTTAGAAATCCACAAACTGAAAAGGAGGCCATGCCAGAATAATTCAGGTAGAAGAACACATGCAGCCACTAGGTGGCAAAATGGAGTTTTCAAGTTTCAAGCGCTGGAGAGTCTTTTTAGGAAGAAGCTATTTTTAGTATGTTCTCCCAAACAATACGCCTTGTCTTATAAGGAGGTATCCATCTGGAGCTCATTTGTTGCTCACCCCACATAAACAAGTGATATGAATAATGCAGTTGCAGGGCTAGGTCCTTCAGCCACTGGGAAAGAATATTGATGACAAGATTTGTTTTGCAAAGATCACTTTTCTTGGTTTTCTTTGCAGAAACTTTATGTGATATGCTTATAGAACCATAAACAACAAGGAACAACACTTCTGAATATCACTGAAATCATCACTGAAAGCAACAAGAAATCTTGAGGCATGTGCCACTTTGCACCCAGTTGCACTGCTGGATGTCGCAATGCCCTTGCCACTGGAAAGGTTGAGTAATACAACATGGCCTTTACAATATCTTGCCCTGGGGTCACATACTCAAGATAGTTTCATTTTATTTATTTAAGGCACAATCCTATGCATGTGCAGACAGAAAAAGGAGTCCTACAACTCTCAGCATTCCCCAACTAGCCATCATGTATAGGAATGTCTAAACATGCATAGGATTGTGCCCGGGGAGAGCAATCCTATGGCCGTTACACAGTGTCTAGACGGCCATAGAATTTTTCAGTTTCTGGGAACTGCGCTCTCCGCCCCCTCATATGCGGCATGGTTCTTCCTTGTCTCCATGCTTGTAACTGCAGTACAGAGCAGGTGAACAGAGGATGTTCCCGGGATAGAAAAGGGGGTGTTCCCACCCACCCTGCTCCAAAGCTCCCAGGTAGATAGCCAAAATTAGCTGTCTAGTTGCAAATGCAGAGCGACGAGAGTGCATAGGAGAAAATCCTCTCAATGCTCTGCCTGCCCTTCATTGAATAGTTGGCCACCTCCGAGTTCATGGAGGAGAAGAGCCAAGTTCACGGAGGAGAAGATCTGAGTTCGAGATGATCCAAGTTCACAGAGAAGATCTGAGTTCGCAGAGAGGAAGATCCAAGAAGATCCAAGTAAGAGTCAAGAAGAGTCAAGAAGATCCAAGTTTGTGGAGGAGAAGATCCCCTCCATGCCCTGTGTACCTTGCATTGGATAGTTGGCTGTCTCCAAGTTTGGAGGCAGCTGACTATCACAATAGGATTGTACCCCTAATTACTTAAACATTTTAAAACTGCCCTTTATCCTTTCAGATACCAGGGTGGTGTACAACTTAGGAATTCATTGCCCCACCCACAACAAAACAAGCACACCCAATAACAAAAGAGGCCTTTAGATTTTAATAACGGGCAGCAACCATATAAAACACTGGCAAGTAACAGTTACGAGAATTGATCCAAACTGAGAGAACTTATCTGGGGGAAAAGGCTGATTGATTGGCTGGTCTGCTCACATAGTTCAACGAGCAAACTATGAGAATTTCATACAAAGTAAGAGGTTAAAAATAAAGAACTTTTGTATGTGCATTATAAAGCAGCTGGCTTTGTAATCTGTGTAGTTTCACAGCAAACATTTCCTAAGAGTAAGGGGCTAACACATCCAGGCTAACATAGCAAACAGCTACAAAGCAGCCTGGTCAGCCTATGCACTTGACTCAGAATATAGCCCCGCATTCCAATTGGGGGACAGATTGGCTTTTTGAATGGGGTGGGGAATCCTCACAACAATGGAATGAGAAGCAGGTTGGAGTATTACCCGGATTTTCATGGAATTGGCTTTGGTCCATCAGGGACACGCGAAGCAAGATAAGCTGGGTGTACTGTACTTGTAAAACCTGGTTTTCATGGGTCACACAGCACTTGAAAGGAACATACTTCTGGGTTGGGTGGGGGGAGTAGAACTGAACATAATCAAACTAGCATTGGGGCTGCTCAACCAATGAGAGAAATTTGCCCCCCCCCCCCGAATCCGGGCTCACCCTTGCTACTACATTATTATGAATGGAGAGCAACTAATTTTTCCCATGTGTGCAGATTTCCCTGAAGAAGCCAAAATCCCCAGTTCTTGAGTGCAGCATCTGAAGGGTCTGCCTGAGCGCTCCCCCCACCTCAATTTCATTCCAGCAACCTGCTGCAGAGTTATTGCTCTCACCCCATTTTTCTCCATGTGCTCCCTTTTGCCTTGAAAAGCCAAACTCCCCAATTCTTGAGTGTAGCATCTGAAGGCACCCCCTGAGAGCAGCTCCGCCTCTCAATTTTATCCCATTCCAGCACTTTGCCCTGGAGTTATTGCTTCCAACCCCTCCTTCTCCCTTTCTCCTTCCTGCTCACAATGAGAAGCTCCTGTAAACCCGAAAGACTGTTACTGTGATAAAATGGAGAAGGGACTTTACATAACAACAGAGAAACAATTTGAAACTACAGAACATCAAAGAAGCACAGCATCACAATATCAATTGACGATTTAAGAGAGCATCGGAGAAGGGAAAGAGCGCTTTAGGGTGAGTTACTAAAGTTAGCCTTTAACCCTTTCACTGCAGGGGAGCAAGATTTATTTCTTACTTCTGAGTAATCATGCACAGAAGGGGGGGATATGTTAAAGATTAAGAGCAGCCTAGGTGAATGATTGTCCCCATTAATGTGGGAATGCGAGGGGTCGCTACTGAGCTCCTAGGAATTTTCTCAATGGGAAAAACTACTTCTGTTGGGGAAACAAGAGGGAATGGGGTGTCCAACCTGCTTGACCACGCCACTGCCAGGTCACAGAGGCACGGCCAGAATTGATTGCGGGGGGACATGGCACACTGTGATAAAACTGCCAGGGAGTTGTTTTCAGTAAAAAAAGTTGGAGTAAAAGGAGTTTCAGAAAATGCGGCTTTTCAAGAGGGAAACAGCTGGTCGGCAGCAGATTGGTGATGATGCCATCTTATTCCTTATTTCTTATTTATTTATTTATTTATTTATTTCTATACCACCCAATAGCTGAAGCTCTCTGGGTGGTTCACAAAAATTAAAACCAAACAGCACACAATAAAACAATTTAAAATATATAGAACATTAAAACCACAAAATAACAATACAACCACAATAAAACCTAGCAGCAGTGCAGGAGTTTAAAATACAGATTTAAAACAGCAAAGCTAAAAGTCTAGAAAGCTAAAATGCTAAAATGCCTGGGAAAATAAAAAGGTCTTCACCTGGTGCCAAAAGGAATACAATGTAGTAGGGATGGCGAAAGGGACTTACCTCGTCCCGCAGCTTGCTTCGCGGTGGGGGGGAGGCGCTTCGGTTCTCCTTCCAAAGTTCAGGCGAGGGAGGGAGGCGCCCCGCCTCACTCGGCCGAAATTCAGGCCGGGGGGGAGGCGCCCCATCCCTCGCCGGCGAAATTCAGGCCGGGTAGGAGCGTCCCGTCTACCCGGCCGCGAAAAAAAAGTAAAAAACAAAACAAAACACACACACCCGTGATAGGCTACGTAACGATTTACGTAGCCTATCATGGCTAGATTTCCAAAGCCAGCCGTGATAGGCTACGTAAATCGTCACGTAGCCTATCACGGGTGACTTTGAAAAAAAAAAAGCGCGTACGCAAATGGCGGCTCCCATGGGGACCGCCATTTGCATTCCTTATTTTGGCACATCTAGTCTACGTAGATTTACGTAGACTACGGCGAAAATAAGGGCAACGCAAATAGCGTTCCCTTATTTTCGCCGTAGTCTACGTAAATGTTTACGTAGACTACACGTGCCAAAATAAGGAACGCAAATGGCGGCGCCCTATGGGCGCCGCCATTTGCGTACGCGCTATCACCCGTGATAGGCTACGTGACAATTTACGTAGCCTATCACGGCAGACTTTGGAAATCTAGCCGTGATAGGCTACGTAAATCGTTACGTAGCCTATCACGGGTGGTTTTTTTTTTTTTACTTTACTTTTTTTTTTTGCAATGGTGGCGGCAGCAGCCGGTCGGGAGACCGGCCGCCGCCCCCGCCGAAACGCCACCGGGACCCACCGCCAAGAGGGACATTCGCCGAAGGTAAGTCCCATCCCCGGGGGGGGAGGGGGGCCGGCGGAGAATTTCCCCAACACTTTCGGGGGGCTGAATGCATCAGCACTCGGCCTCCTGAAGATTCATGGAGAAATTCTCCGCCAACCCTACAATGTAGGTGCCAGGCGAACCTCACTAGGGAGCTCATTCCAGAGCCAGGGTGCCACAGCAGAAAAAGCCCTCCTCCTGGTAGCCACCTGCCTCACTTCCTTTGGCAGGGGCTCACGGAGAAGGGCCACTGACGATGATCTTAAGGTCCGGGCAGGCACATATGGGAGGAGGCGATCCTTCAGGTAACCTGGCCCCAAGCCGTTAAGGGCTTTGAATGTTAACACCAGCACTTTGAATCGGGCCCGGAAATGGACTGGCAGCCAGTGCAGCTGGAAAAGTACTGGCGTAACATGATCTCGTTGGCCAGTCCCTGTTAACAATCTTGCTGTCCTATTTTGGACTAGCTGAAGTTTCCAGACTGTTTTCAAGGCAGCCCCACGTATAACGCATTGCAGTAATCCAGATGAGAAGTTATCAGAGCATGGATAACTGTAGCTAGGCTATCTCTATCCAGATAAGGGCGTAGTTGGTATACCAGCCTAAGCTGTTAAAAAGTGCTCCATGCCACTGAGTTCACCTGTGCCTCAAGTGACAGTTCTGGATCCAAGAGAACCCCCAAACTATGAATGTGATCCTTTAGGGGGAGTGCAACCCCCTCCAGAACAGGTTGAATATCACCTAGCCGGGCAGATGAACCACCCACTAACAGTACTTCCCTCTTGTCTGGATTGAGTTTCAGTTTATTGGCCCTCATCCAGTCCATTACTGTACCCAGGCACTGATTCAGAACAGCCACTGCCTCACCTGGGTTTGATGAGAAAGAGAGGTAGAGCTGGGTGTCATCAGCATATTGATGGCGCCTCAGCCCACACCTCTGGATAACCTCCCCCAGTGGTTTCATGTAGATGTTAAACAGCATAGGGGATAAAATAGAGCCCTGTGGAACCCCATGGCACAATTGCCATGGCACAGAGCAATAATCCCCCAGCACCACCTTCTGGAATCAGCCATCCAAGTAGGAGTGGAACCACTGCAGTGCAGTGCCTCTAACTCCCAACCCAGACAACCTATCCAGAAGGATACCATGGTCAATGGTATCGAAAGCCGCTGAGAGGTCCAGGAGAATCAACAGGGTGGCACTCCCCGTGTCCCTCTCCCTGCAGAGGTCATCCCACAGGGCGACCAAGGCAGTTTCCAATCCAAAACCAGGCCTGAAGCCCAATTGAAATGGATCTAGATAATCCGTTTCATTCAACACTGCCTGGAGCTGTCCTACAACCACCCGCTCAAGCACATTGCTCAGGAAGGGGATGCTGGCCACTGGCCTATAATTGTTAACATCCTCTGGGTCCAGGTTAGGCTTTTTCAGGAGTGGTCTAATTTGTTGTTGTTGTTCAGTTGTTAAGTCGTGTCTGACTCTTCATGACCCAAAGGACCATAGCACGCCAGGCCTTCCTGTCCTCTGCTCTCTCCCAGAGTGTGCTCAAATTCATATTTATTGCATTGGTGATGCTATCTAGCCATCTCATCCTCTGCTGTCCCCTTCTCCTTTTGCCTTCAATCTTTCCCAGCATCAGGGTCTTTTCCAGTGACTTTTCTCTTCGCATTAGGTGGCCAAAATATTTGAGCTTCAGCTTCAGTATCTGTCCTTCCAATGAGCACTCAGGGTTGATATCCTTCAGCATTGACTGATTTGACCTCCTTGCAGTCCAGGGGACTCGTAAGAGTCTTCTCCAGCACCACAGTTCGAGGCATCAATTCTTCGGTGCTCAGCCTTCCTTATAGTCCAGCTCTCACAGCCATACATTGCTAGTGGGAAAACCATAGCTTTGATTAGACGAACCTTTGTCAGCAAGGTGATATCTCTGCTTCTTACTATGCTGTCTAGGTGTGCCATAGCTTTCCTCCCAAGGAGCAAGCGTCTTTTAATTTCATGGCTACAGTCACCACCTGCAGTGATCTTGGAGCCCAAGAAAATAAAATCTGCCACTGCTTCCATTTCTTCGCCTTCTATATGCCAGGAAGTGATGGGGCCAGATGCCACGATCTTAGTCTTTTTATTGTTGAGTTTCAAACCAGCTTTTGCACTCTCCACTTTCACCTTCAACAAGAGGCTCTTTAGATCCTCTTTGCTTTCTGCCATTAGGTTGTTATCATCTGCGTATCTGAGGTTGTTGATAATTCTCCTGGCAATCTTAATTCCAATGTGTGATTCATCCAACCTGGCGTTTATCATGATGTACTCTGCATATAAGTTAAATAAGCAGGGCGACAAAATGCAGCCTTGTCGTACTCCTTTCCCCATTTTGAACCAATCGGTTGTTCCATGTCTGGTTCTTACTGTTGCTTCTTGGCCCTCGTACAGGTTTCTCAGGAGACAGGTAAGGTGGTCTGGTACTCCCATCTCTTTAAGAATTTGCCACAAGTAGCAGGCACCACTCCCTCTCTCAAGGACGAATTTACAACCTCCCGGACCCAGCCGGACATCCCCTCCTTGTTTGATTTAATAAGCCATGAAGGACAAGGGTGAAGCACACAAGTGGTCGATCGGACTTGGCCAAGCACCTTGTCTGCATCCTCAGGCCTCAATAACTGAAATTCATCCAATAAAACTGGACCAGACGGTGCTCTAAACGCCTCTACCAATGGAACTGTATTAATCATGGTGTCCAATTTATGACGAATCTGAGTGACTTTATCTTCATAGTGCCTTGCAAACTCATCACAGCGTGCCACCAAAGGTTCCACCATCTCTCTCCCTGGCCCAGATTGTAACAGGCCATGAACCACTTGGAAAATCTCCGCTGGACAACACTGAGAAGATGCAATGTTGGTGGAAAAGAACTGTCTCTTTGCCACCCTCACTGCCACAGAGTAGGCTTGATAATGGGCTCTTACCTGTGTTCGATCAGAGTCAGCACGAGTTTTCCTCCACCTGCGTTCTAGCCATCTCCGCTCTTGCTTCATCTGTCATAAAGGGACTCAAACTGCTCTGACTTTGCACTAAATCCCTTGTGAACACAGCCCCCATAAATGACAGACTTCAGTGACATCTGTAATAGTTAAGTATAAGGTGGAATTTCTAATCGGCATCAGCAAAGCTGAGTATGAAATGTTGAGGGTATTAGTACATAATAATTCAGAACATAAGTTTATGGTCTTGGATAAGTGATGTAGCATAACTTTCCCATTACATCTTAAGTCGTGAGTTCCAGAATAGCTCTTTACATACAAACCTAAGAAGAGCTCAGTTGGATCAGGCCAGGGCCCATTTGGGCCAACATCCTGGGTTGGGATCAGACTTGGTCATACTCAGAGAAGACCCACTGAAATCAATGGGCCTTATGTTAGACTTACCCCGTGGACCCAAGCCCCTGTTTCCAACATTGGTCAGCCAAATGTTTCTGGAAAGCCCACAGGTAGGGTGTGATGTTGCTCGTTGCTCACCAACTTTACCTGAACGCAAAGGTCAGGGTTGGGGAACATGTGACCCTCTAGATGTGGCTGGAATGCAACTTCCATCATCCCTCACCATTGACTATGCAACTAGGGATGATGGGAGTTGCAGTCCAACAACATCTGGAGGGCCACACATTCCCACCCCTGATATAAGTTCTAGTTATCAGTCAGAGAGATTCAGTATGAAACTCAGGCTGCATAGCATAGAATCAATATAGATACTAGTCTTAGAAAGGTTAAGCTTCCATACATGGGAATATTCCAGCCAAGGTTAAGCCATGGGAGAGGTAAGCATGCATAAATCCCTCTCAACAAAATCAATGGGATTCAAATGTTACTATGTCCACCAGTTTTGTGTTGAGGTTGTAACACATTTTTGATATTGACTATGAACCAGCAACAGTTTTTGACCCTTATTCAAGATGATGTAATAGCAAGGGATTCCTTCTTGATAGGAAATCATATCACTGCAGCTGAGATTGTTCTGGGGAAAACAACAACAACACAAAATGACTGGAATTGTCTATGCTTCTCACAGCAAAATGTCAAGGAGCATTATGCAGAAATAATGGTGGACAACTGACGCTTATAGTTATTTATTAAGTACCTAAGAACCTAAACTCAGTAGTTATATATTAAAATGATAAACTCTGTCCAAAAGCCTACAGTTTAAAAAGTGTGATTTGCCTACACTAGGGGTGAGCAACCTGTGCCTCTCAGCCTAAATCTATGTGGCCCGCGGTGTGATTTCGGAAGCCCTCTGCAATTTTAAAAGCCCTCAGTCCAGGCATCTGGCAAGAGTGATCTGCCCTTCCACTGGTAGCCTGCTGGGATGGGAAGAATGGGAGGGAGGGAGAAGTAGGTGGCAGAAAGAGACCGGTGAGCCCACGCATTTTTTACTCTGGGCCTATCCATCATTGGCTTCTTTTCCACCCACAACTGGCACGTGGCCCCTGACAGATGATCCCTTAGGGAATGTAGTTTTTGGTAGATAAAAGGTTCCACAGCCATGTCCTACATTATGGATATACATATTTTCTATGAATTCTTGTATACAAGAAAACCATAATGAGAGAGGTGATCCACATTTGGAGCTAGAGCTGCCCATTCTGTGGGGACCTCCCACTGATTTCATTGGTTAGGAAGGAATTGTGAGTAGGGATGACACAGGCACCCAATTCAGTCTGGGAATCCGGTGGAACTGCCCCTGCCCGCATTCCTGAGTCCTGCTCACCGAGCCCCTGCCCCTGCTCGCACCCTGCCTGCACTCAGCAAATGGCCTGCACTCACCCTGGCAGCCTCGTCAAGTTTCATGGCTGCCAGTTTTTGAGAAATAAAATGGCGATTGCAAAAATGTGCATCTTTGTGCATGTGCAAAAATGTGCATCTTTGCAAATGCTCATATTTGCATAAGCAAAAATGAGCATTTTGCGAATGTGCATATTTGCAAATGCAGGGAAATGTGCATTTTTGCAAAAATGTGCATTTCGCACACACACAAATATGCACATTTGCAAAAATGCACAATTTTTGCACATACAAAAATATGCGCATTTTTGTGATCATCTGATTTTTTTTTAAAAAAAAATGGTGACCACGGAGCTCAATGAGGCCGCTGGGGTGAGTGTGGGCTGCTCGCTGAGTGTGGGAGGGGCTTAAGCATGGTCTGGGGACCGGCGAACAGTGGTAGGGGCTGGGCAGGTGTCCGGAGAACTGGACAGGGGTGAGTTTGCACATCACTCACATTTTGGAATTCAGGTAAAAGCTAACAAGGGAAGTGATTACCCAAAATGGAGCACATTTAACTGAGACAGTTAAGCACATGCTTAACTTTCTTTCATTGCAATCGATGGAATTTCAGCTACATTAATGTTAGCTAGATCATGTCAAAGATAATTAATGGACTATGTAAATACAAAAAATGCATAAACCAAACCAAAGCATATTTGTTAGCTGACAAAGAGACAATTAAAATCTAACATATGGAAAAGAGGTTTTCTTTGCCTAGTTCATTCAAATTAGTGAGTAAACAGACATAATTTAACATGAAGGCAGGCATGTGTACTTTCAGCCAACCTAAGCTCTTGTGCTAAAAATAATGTGATGGTTCTAAGCGATAATGCATCTAATAATCAATGCTATGGTTTTAGTACCTGTGCAGATTTGCTTATTTGTTATTCAAAACAGCTTCTGTGTGAGGTTTGAATCAAGGTGCCATTCTTGTCACCAAGATAAGTGTACAATTTGATATTCTAATAAAATCCTACATTTCATATGTTGTACTCCTTTGATTCAAGATGACATTTTTTTAATGGACTGAGAAACTGTGCTTGGCCAAGCAGATATTTTTTTCCTGATATCCTAAAAAGCATTCAAATGAATGGAGAGTAGGGATGTACGAAAGTCACTTACCTTTTCGAAGGGTGACATTCACGGTGGGGGGGAGGCACTCCATCCCTCTCCCCGAAATTCTCCCCAGCCGGATCTGCTCCACGGCAACTCCGCAGAGCCGCCAGCTGGGGCCACTTGTAGCTGGACATCCAGCCACTGGGTAGCCTGCACAGGGATGCAAATGGCGGTTGCCGTAGCCGCCACCATTTGCACCCCTGTCTTCTGCTGTAATAGGCTATGTAAATATTTACATAGCCTATCACAGCAAAAAAAAAAGGGAACGCAAATGGTGGCCGCCGTATAGGGATGTATGAAAGTCACTTACCTTTCCAACGTGGTGATTCGCGGTGGGGGGAGGCGCTCCGCACCTCCCCCTGAAATCCTAATCCGGCCGGCTCCGCTCAGCGGAGATTCCATGGAGCCGCCGGCTGGGGCTGCCCGCAGCCGGACATCTGGCCGTTGGGCAGCCTGAAGGAAAAAAAACCACACCTGCGTACGCAAATGGCAGCGGCTACGGCAGCCTCCATTTGCGTTCCCTTTTTTCCGCTGTTTTAGCCTATGTAAATATTTACGTAAGCTATTATGGCAAAAAAAAAGGGGGAATGCAAATGGCACCCACTACGCTATTTACGTTCCCCTTTGTTTCGCCGTAATAGCTTACGTAAATATTTACATAGGCTAAAACAGCAAAAAAAAAGGGAACGCAAATGGCAGCCACCGTAGCTGCCGCCATTTGCGTACGCTGTTTTTTTTTTTAGCTTGCTGTGATAGGCTACGTAAATACTTACGCAGCCTATCACGGCCTCCGCAGGGATGTGGATGGCGTCCCTGCATTAGCCGTGATAGGCTACGTAAATATTTACGTAGCCTATCACAGCTGAGATGAGGAAGCGAATGGCAGCTGCAGCGCGGCCGCCATTTGCAAGTCAGCACCAACGGCAGCAGGTAAGTGCACCGTTTTGCATGCCTTTTGTGGGGCGGGGGGGTGGGGGCTTCGTTCTGCCACGGATTTCGAGGGGCCGAATGCACTGGCATTCAGCCTCACTGAGATCCATGGCAGAATTCTCTGACATCCTTACCGCCGTAGCTGCCATTTGCGTTCCTTTTTTTTTTTTTTTACCATGATAGGCTACGTAAATACTTACGTAGCCTATCACGGCCTCTGCAGGAACGCAAATGGCGTCCCTGCATTAGCCGTGATAGGCTACGTAAATATTTACATAGCCTATCATGGCTATAATGAAGAAGCGAATCACGGCCGCCATTCACAAAGCAGCGCGAACGGCAGCAGGTAAGTGCTCTGTTTCACACGCCTTTTGTGTGTGGGGGGCACAGGGGGCTTTGTTCCACCACAGATTTCAGGGGGCTGAATGCACTGGCATTTGGCCTCACCGAGATCTGTGGCGGAATTCTCTGACATCCCTAATGGAGAGCAGGAATGAAGTAAAAGGGGGGAAAGAAGCAGAACCTGGAGTGAAATACACGTGCTTTGATACTCACACAGAAGTCAAAGCAAAACACACAAAAGTAGCACAGTTAGGACATGCAGGACCAGTGCCAACAACTTGCACCCTTGGGTAGCTACCAAGGCCACACCACCCTGGCAGGGGCCACCTCTGACACCTACCCTGCCTCCCACCCCACCATGCTTTTACATTTTTCTGCCCAGAGTTCCAAACACTAGCAGCCATTTCAGTTTTTCCCAGTGCCCCCAGTGTAGTGTTGCTCTGAGGCATTACAGTGGCCACCTGGGAGGGAGCAATCCTATGTGGATCAACGGTCGCCTCCGAGCCTGGGAGCAACCACCTATCCAATGCAGGGCGGGAGGAGTGGTGAGGAGCGGATCACCTCCACACTTTCCCCCCGATCCTGATTTCATGGCTAGACAGCCAATTTCGGCTGTCTAGCCACGGGACCTCAGAGCACGGGTAGCTGGACAACACATAGGATGCGTTGTACCGGCATTTCCAAACTCCCCTCCCCACCCCACCCCACCCCTGGGAACACCCCGTTTTCCCCTCTCTGCTCTGCTCTTCTGAGCACGGAGTGCAGGGCCGATCCTCTTTGCCTACGAGGCAGCACGGGAGGGGGTAGAGGTCGGTTCTCTGGGCAATCCTATGGCCATCTATCTACTGATTAGTGGCCATAGGGTCATGCCCTGAATTGCCAAAAAAGAGGACATGTGTTGCCAGAAAAAGATGACATTTATTTGCATAACATTTGCATTTGCTAATTTATATGTATAGATGCAAATGTATACAGACCAGTTAGTCTGACATCAATCCCTGGGAAAATTCTGGAGCAGATGATAAAGCAATCCATCTGTAAGCACCTTGAAAACAATGCAGTGATTACTCAAAGCCAACATGGATTTGTCAAGAAGAAATCCTGCCAGATGAATCTGATCTCATGTTTTGATCAGGTAACCTCCCTTGTGGACTGTGGGAATGCTGTGGACATAATATACCTCAACTTCAGCAAAGCTTTCGACAAAGTGCCCCATGATCTCCTGAAGAGCAAACTAGCTCAAAGTAGGCTAGATGAAACAACTATCAGGTGGATCCACAGCTGGCTACAGGTTCAGACTCAAACAGTGCTTATCAATGGGATCTTCTCAAACTGGGGAGAGATAATGAGCAGGGTACCACAGGGCTCAGTCCTGGGCCCAGTGCTCGTCAACATTTTTATGACTTGGAGGAGGAGGAGGTGCAGGGAATGCTGACCAAATTTGCAGATGACACAAAATTGGGTGGGATTGCTAATACCTTGCAAGACAGAAACAAAATTCAACGTGATCTTGATGGGCTGGAGCGCTGGGCAGAAAACAACAGAATGAAATTTAATAGGGATAAATGCCAAGTTCTGCACCTAGGAAAAAGAAACCAAATGCACAGTTACAAGATGGAGGAGACTTGGCTCAACAACACTAGAAGCGAGAAGGATCTTGGAATTGTTGCAGATCACAAGCTGAAGATGAGCCAACAATGTGATGTGGCTGCAAAAAAGGCAAATGGTCTTTTGGGCTGCATTAATAGAAGTATAGCTTCCAAAACCCGGGAAGTACTAGTTCCCCTCTACTCAGCACTGGATAGGCCTCATCTGGAGTACCGTGTCCAGTTCTGGGCACCGCACTTGAAGAAGGATGCAGACAAGCCGGAAAGGGTTCAGAGGAGGGCAACAAGGATGATCAGGGGACTGGAAACAAAGCCCTATGAAGAGAGACTGAAAGAACTGGACATGTTTAGCCTTGAGAAGAGAAGACTGAGGGGAGATATGATAGCGCTCTTCGAGTACTTGAAAGGTTGTCACAGAGAAGAAGGCCAGGATCTCTTCTTGATCATCCCAGAGTGCAGGACACGGAATCATGGGCTGAAGTTACAGGAAGCCAGATTCCGGCTGAACATCAGGAAAAACTTCCTGACTGTTAGAGCAATACGACAATGGAACCAATTACCTGGGGAGGTGGTGGGCTCTCCCACACTGGAGGCCTTCAAGCTGAGGCTGGACAGCCATTTGTCAGGGATGCTCTGACTTGGATTCCTGCATTGAGCAGGGGGTTGGACTCGATGGCCTTGTAGGCCCCTTCCAACCCTACTAGTCTATGATTCTATGATTCTATGATTCTATACTTGAAAGGTTGTCACAGACAGGAAGTCCAGGCTCTCTTCTCAATCATCCCAGAGTGCAGGACATGTGGTCTCAAGTTACAGGACGCCAGATTCCGGCTGAACATCAGGAAAAATTTCCTGACTGTTAGAGCAATATGACAATGAGCCAATTACTTAGGGAGGTAGTGGGTTCTCCCACACTGGAGGCATTCAAGATGAGGCTGGGATGCTCTGACTTGGATTCCTGCACTGAGCAGGGGGTTGGACTCGATGGTCTTATAGGCCCCTTTCAACCTTACTATTCTATGATTCTATGTAGAAATAATTACAATAATTTATATAGAAGTACAGTACATCTCACCATTGTGTGAAAGACTATGATCTGGTGACCTGTATGCTTTGCTCAGTCTGCTGCCCAGGTGATCACTGTTCATGGGCAACTACAAGGACCAGCTGTTTCTTCTGATGGCTCCTTTATCTTTATACTGGACTTGGACAGGAGAGCTCTTCAAATAGAGGACACCTTCAAAATACAGACAGTCCTCCGGCAGCCCTTCAAACAGAGGACTGTTCTCTATAAAAGAGGATACCCCAGAGTCAATCTGGGCCCTAGCCCCTGACCCAGAGGGCTACATTTCCAAGCCTGTCCAAGCATCAGGACTTTTTGGTTCAACAGTTGTCAACCCTGATACAGATTAGACAGAAAATGTGGGATGGGGGATGGGAGTGGGGGAAGAAGGCTAAACAAATTCGTATAAAAGCAGTGCTTCTACTCAACTTTAATAGATCCATGTTGTTATTTTCAGTAACTGACTTTCAGAACTTAAAAAGCTAAGGTGATGTTATTACCTGTATATTATAGTATACTAAAGTTCCTTTGAAAGGGTTAAAACACATTAAGCCTTTCACAGATAATAAATTATGTGATACTAGGCCCAATGCTGCAGTTTGCTGACCATGCTGTTACCCTCAGATCTGTGTGTGGAGCTTAGTAAGTGATTTCTTTATTGCAAGCCAGTTCCCTGACTCCCATATATCATGTTCCCTGGAGATGTGATGTTCTGAAAAGAGAGAAGAACAACAACAAAAAAGGAACATTCCTTCAGAAGAACTGCTTCAAATAAAGGAACGTCTGGCAACCCTCATATAAACCATGCATGAATAAATGTCATTTGGGAAATTGACAGGGAAGAAAAGTTTCTGAACGTCACAGACATAAAGTTTTGGACAATTCTTTGGAGGTTAAGACACCTGCTACTTTTAAATTGGGGCTTTTTCATGTTGTTAGTCTGATATGCCATAGACCAAAGATACCTACTAACTTTGAAGATCTGCTGCTACTGAACAAACCTAGAACAAACTTTCAGGTCAAATTTGGAGTTTCCTGCTCACAGAGAATTCATGAGGGATTTTGTGGGAAGCAAAAGTCATTTTCATATGATCAGCAATATTTCTCAGGAATATAAATATGCAGTTTCTTAGTCAAACTCTACTGTGGGTGTCATTTGCCTTTCATCAGCACTGGGTGTCCTTCTAACAGGACTCTCCATGCATTGGACAAAGCTAATAAGACCTGGGGGACCTGAGTTGTGAGTGAGTTTCACTTCATGTAGGAGTGGAGAAACTTCTTGCTGTCAAGTCTGCATTGCCTCAGTCAAAACCAGTCAGGCTCTGCATTCCAGTAGTGGGCATGAGCAGAGCCAAAACGCAGGTGGAGTTACAGATGTGTCTCTTGCCTTCGATCGGTATGCAATGGGAGGGAAAAGACCTTTGCATCCCTGTATTCTCCTTCCCAGCTTTTGAAAGGCAATTGGCTTTGTAGTTGGGGAACAGAGCAGGAGGGAGTAAAGAAGATTTATAATCTAGAGCAGGGCCTCTGAAGGGGAATGGTCTGGGGAGAGGCTGCAGTCCACAACTGCCCCACAGGTTGGAGGTTCTCTATTGCTGAAGTAAAGCAATGGTTTGAGGTAAACCTGAGGATGTTTGTGTATTCATTTATTTATCAAAATATTTCTAGACTCCCACACTTTCAGCTGTAAGGTGCTTCAAGCTGCTGTACAGAACAGATATTAAAACAGTTTAATATCCAATTAAAAAAAAAATCACTGCATTTTGATTAAACAAGAGAAATGTCCCAGGAAGCATTTTTTATAACTGGTGTGATTTTCTTTGTCCAAAGCATTTGAGTTTTTTTGAAGCTGCTTTTGGATCCGCTTGACAGCATGGTGTTCTGGAAAAGTAGCACAGATTTTTTTTAATTATTAAAATACCACCCAGTGCATCACACACACACAAATAATCCGTGTGTGTGTGTGTGTGTGTGTGTGAGAGAGAGAGAGAGAGAGAGAGAGAGAGAGAGAGATTAAATGGATGGAATAGAGCAAACTCTACAACCAATTTCCACCATTACAAGTGGCCAATCTAAATAAAATGCTTCTGAAGAATATTGAGAGGGGGCCACTTATACATCTCCAGAAATGAGGATTGTGATGCACCTGCCCTGAGTTCTAACTTCTCCAGCTTCCACCTCATGAAACTGAGGAGAAAACAAAATCCCCTTAGGACAGAAAAACCCCTCAGGACATCTGCCTCCACGGACACACACAACTTCAGCCCTTTTTACTCTCTGGGCTGCCTAATTGGTTCCCTCTACCATACGCCAAATTGGTTCCCTCTACCCAATACAGGAGAAGTAATAAGGAAAAGTGTTTTTGTAACGGTAGCAGAATAAGCCAAACAAACACATGGGATTTTCTATTAAAAACAAGCAAATAACATTTATTTCATATAAGAAGAGTTATACATTACTATGAATCAATTTACACTTGGTCCTAACTTATCTACCTACTCAACCCCTTCTAAATCCTATTCCCAAACCCCACTCACTAGATGTACCTTCCTCAATCCCTAAGGCTCTCTCCGACCTCTGTCAGTTCATTCCTTTTATAACCTCAGAATCCTCTCTCTCTCTCTCTCTCTCTCTCTCACACACACACACACACACACCAGCCCCTACCACCTTTCCCTCACTTGCTACCACTCTGTCAACACTATCTTACCTGGGTCACATAAAACAGTGCAAACACATACATTAATATAACAGACATATGTTACAAGGACCAAGGGGACAAAGATTTGCATAAAATCGATTAGGCCCTGTTTGCATGATCCATTTAAAAAAGGCAGAGGAGCGGGGACTGATGGGCATGGGTGAGGCATGCTCATGATCAAGCACATATGCACAAGCTGCAGTTTACATAAAATGCCCTATTTAAAAGTGGGGAGACTCACAAGCCCAAAGCTCAGTGCTCAACTATATAGAGAATGGAATGTGTGTGTGTGTGTGTGTGTGTGTGAGTGAGAGAGAGAGAGAGAGAGAGACTTTATTTTTGTTACAAATATAGTGAAATGAGGATGAAGGAGTAGCTGGGGGTCATGTAGGTGAGCATGTAGGTGATGTTTTGAGCATGGTGTAGTTTTCTTTGGTCCCTGGAGTTCCAATGGAAAAAAAAACCCTTGGGTATAATTCCAATGTATAATTATGTAATTGGGAGACAGAATGATAGAGGTCTACAGAATTATGCATGGTGTGAAGAATATGGATAGGAAGACATTTTTCTCCCTCTCAGAATATGAGAACCCGGGGTCATCCCATGAAGCTGATTGGTGGGAGATTCAGGACAGATAAAAGGAAGTCCTTCTTCACACAGTGCATAGCTAAACTATGGAATTCACTGCCACAGGATGTAGTGATGGCCACTAATTTGGATGGCTTTAAAAGGGGGTTGGACACATTCATGGAGGAGAGGACTATCGATGGCTAATAGTCCTGATGGCTATGTGCACTGCCTCCAGTACCAGAGGCAGTGAGCCTATGTACACCAGTTGCTGGGGATCATGGGTGGGAGGGTGCTGTTGCACTCATGCCCTGTTTGTGGGTTCTCATTGACAACTGGTTGGCCACTGTGTGAACAGAATGCTGGACAAGATGGACCCTTGGTCTGATCCAACATGGCTCTTCTTATGTTCTTATGTTATGTTAATTGCTGAACCAATTCCCAAAAAGGAAAAGAAATGCCACGAGAGGCCGATAGATGCTGGATTATATTGATGCATTATTTATATTATGCAAAGCAAGAGGCTGAGCATGCAGGAAGGGTTGCCAGTGACAGATGAAGAGGTAGAACAATCAATTTTAATTGTGCACAGTGAGGCAAACGCTGCATTAGGAGGTTGACAGAAACCTCTTCATAAGCACAAGCCAATTTATTGCTCATGCTCGCTTTTGCTTGCACTAAAAAGACAATTTTAAAAGGACGTTTTTAAGAAAGAAACAAAAATCTCTAGATGACCCCAATATTTGCTTGAATGAAAATTATATTGGTGAGAATGTAATCTTCACTGATGCCATTTCTGTTTGGCAATACCTCCATGAAATTTAGGTTCTCAGGGTCCATAAACATTCAACCTCTTACACAGACTCATCTTTATTAAGCAGAATTTATGTGAATACGTGGAAAGATCAGATCTTTTCCTTGCCAAATATTTCTAGTCCTTGCTGCCACTGATTGTTTTATTCCACAGCAGATGGCTGTGTTTTGTATTAACAGAGTGGTATGAAGCTATTCAGAGAAAGTCTCAACAAGACAAGTATGAATATTAATGTTTTTCAGGACCTATAAATGGCTGATACAGGAAGCTAAAGTGTAAGCAGAAACTGTGGGAAATTATTGACTAGAAGTCTGAATAATCAGAGGTACAAGAATGTGAGTAGAGCTGAGACTTGACTCTACTCTGCACCTACCACCCTCCATCTTAAAGGTAAAAAAGGTAAAGGTGTCCCCAACCAGTCGTGTCCGACTCTAGGGTGCGGTGCTCATCCCCGTTTCTAAGCCGAAGAGCCAACTCTGTCTGAAGACGCTTCCGTGGTCATGTGGCCGGCATGACTGAACACCGAGGTGCACGGAACGCTGTTACCTTTCCCGCCGAGGCGGTACCTATTTATCTACTTGCAATTTCTTGCTTTCGAACTGCTAGGTTGGCAGAAGCTGGGACTGAAGACGGGAGCTCACTCCGTCACGCAGCACTCGGGTCTCGAACTGCTGACCTGCCGACCTTCCGGTCTGCAGTTCAGCGTCTTAACCACTAAGCCACCTCAGCCCTCCATCTTAGATTACCCCAAATGCAATGCCTGACATTGATATATCAGGCTTTGTATTTGGGGTAATCTCAGCTGCAGAGTGGAGCTGAGTGCTGACTCTGCTCCCACTGAAAAGTGCTGTTGCACCACAGGGAAACGTTCTGAATGGAACTTGACTTGGTGCTCAGCTCCATTTCACACCTGCCACCCTCCATCTTAGGGGTTGGCATGCTCAGGGATGAGGTCTTCTGGGCCCTCGGGAGCTGCCCCACCATGCCAACCTCTGATACCGGTCCTGAGTTTGATGCAGAAACAGGAACATGACAGATTTATGAATTAACCCATGTGAAATTGAGATGAACCAGAAACAGACTGATACACCCATCCCTATCTTCCATAGCATCTCAGCATGCTGTTATCTTTCTTTTGATCATCCATCTTTTCTCTCTGTTCTTAAAAGGGAGACATTAATGTGCCACTTTTGCTGCATTGCTCACCAAAGATATGTAAGGTAATAGTCCAATTTCTGTGACAGGCCAGAGGCAGAATAGGCAACAAAGTCTGCTGTCATTTGACCTCTGCTTTAAAGGTTTATTCAAAATCTCTTTCACATGTGCTCAGGATAAACATTTTGTTGTCAGATGACAAAGTGTGAGTTCTGAGTTTATAATAACTTGCTCTGATTTTGTTTTATATGACTACTTTTTAATTCAAACTTGACTAAGCTGTTGCCAGCCAACACTTCTTTTTTGTTCAGCGACTGCTAAGTTGCGTTACATGAAAGTTAGTAGCTCAAACAAAAGTCTGTTTCAACCTGAATGAAAGGTGAAATTTTACCCAACTCTGTGCTGGAAGCCAAGTCAGCAGAAAAGCTAGGAACAGAATTGAGATGTTTTGGTACCTGGTTTCATACATTGAAAATGGGACCATCATTTTCAGCAGCCAGACATATAGCAATAGACAAATTTGTGGAGCATTATGCAAATAACATTGTTTTCTGTAACATTCTCCAATACCCCACAGATGCCTCACAGCCCCTCCCACTACAGTCAAGGCTTTATGTACTCCACAATTCCCTAGGACAGCGATGGGCAGACATCTCTCGTGGGGTCTATTTTATGTTTTGCCAAAACCCTGAGGCTCACCAACAAGGGCAAGATGCAAAATGGTGGCTCAGGGCAGTGGCAGAGCCGGATGTAAATCATGACTTAAGGAACATCGCCATTCACCTACTGCACACCATGAGCCATAGTCTGGGATGACCGGTAAGTACAAATCTACCTCTCAGTAGGTGATGAGGAATTCAGACTGAAGAACTGTCCAGCAACGTTGCACCAAGTATTGATCAAAGACAACCAATTAATGCACATATTTACTAGTTGTGGAAGACTGAAGCTGAGAAATAAGTGATTAGCACAAGCCCAGCTATGCCAGGTATTCTTTTTGTGTGTGTGCTATTGTTAAACTACGTACCACAAATCACCCAGTGATCTTCCAGTGGATATACCTTCTCTCTCACTTTCTTTCAGGAGCCCCCAAAGCCCAGCATATGCTATTGATCACAGAACTCAGTTTCCCGAGCATTGCATCTTTCACTTGAGAAAAAGAGCACATTTCTAGGCCTTGTGGCCGCGAAGGGAAGCTGGGAAGGTTCGTGGGCATTGCCTGCTGAGATCTCAGAAGCCCAGGGGGGCTACTGGGAAAGATTCCCACTAGCCAGGAGTAAAGCCTCATTTCTTTGCATAGCTCCTTGTCCTATCCATGATCACCAAAGCTAGATTAAATTATTACAATTGAGTGTAAAATTATGCCAAATGGGACAAAATATGAAAATGAACTTCATTTATACAGATTCCACAATTCAGTTTTCCTTCCAGAATCCGGAAGACCTTTTTTAAGGTGAGGTGTACATGCAGACCTGCTCATATGCCCTCCAGTTCTAGCTGTAGCTTGACTGGTTTAGTAAATGGAGTACAAGTCCTGCCAAATTTCTAGCTCTGTTCACTTTCTAATAGTACATATGGAAGAGCACTCAACTCCACAGAGTTGTCAGACAACAGTTTACTGGTAAATTAAAGCAAGCAAATTACAACTAAAGGTATTCACATAATAGAGCTGAGTGATACGAAAGGCATGAAGAGAAAATAAAAGTTGCAAAATACAAGTTCCTTTACCCTAGCTGCACTTAGACTTCTCCAGGCTGCTTCTTCCTGCTCCCTCTTCTGGCTCTGGTCTCCTCGACTGTGCTCTGGTCTTTCTGACTCTCTTTTTTTATACCCTTCTCCCCCCAAGCCGGAAGTACTGCTTCAGACCTGAAGAAATGAAACTTAACTGGGGGAAATGAAACTGAAACTTAACCAGGGAAATGAAATCACTGCTCTCAGGGATATCTCCTCCCAACAACCCCAGTCCCAGGCTTCTAGGCCTGATCTTTCTCCTTGAAAGATGGTGGGCTTCAAACCTTCACAGTTCATTTATAGGTAACATAAATAATGACTATAATTTAAATTATAGAGGAGTGTCCTCTGACAGCCCTTCAAATAGAGAACTGTCCTCTGTAAAGGAGGAGACATGGCCACCTTATCTGGAGATGAACTGGCCATGAGATGTGTCAATGATACCTATGACTCTATCCATTTGTTTTACTGTTGCCTGAACATACATAGAGGGAGGTACTATGGAGAGCACATAGTGTGTCCAACTTGCTAAAGCTATGTAGGTCTGGGTCCGGCTATTGTTTGGATGGGAGACAATCTTGAAACCCTGTGTATGCCATCCTTGAATTCCATGGAAGAAAGGCAAGGCATAAATGTAATAAATAAATAAAGTATCGTGTCAGGGCTGGCCTGGGTTACTTTTCTGCTTGAGATGAAGGGTAAGATGGCTCCCTCATCATTCCACGTAGAAAGCTGACTGGCACGGCAGCTGAACCTTACGTCAGTGGACATGACAGGCTAGCTTAAGAGGCACAGGGCTGCTTGCCTCGCACGCACAACTCTGTCCTTTTGCATCAACAACAGAGCTATGACATGTTTTGTTCTCTATTTGACTATTTCTAGGAAGTGCTTTTCAGCTCCATTCCCTTTTCTTGGGACTACTGCTAGAGATAAGTTACCAATAGACACATGCTCATGGATGCAAGAGAAAGACTGAAAGACCTCTTCCATTTGACGATTCATTTGCACGCAGCACCTTAGTGGACGTTTGAAACCGGATCGTCACTTTTTCACCCACCCATCCTTACATGAGTTATCAGTCGTGACTGCACTGTTATGTGCATGTTTTGCTAACTTGAAGTAAGTGGCTGCATTGATCAGCCACTGCATTCATCAGATTTCAGCATAAATCAGAAGCATTTGCCAAAAACCATGAATTCATTATTTCTTTATTTGCCTTAAAAAGTATATTGAATTATCTTCATGATCTTTCAAAAACAAAAACACACGAACACCTACCACATTGGCTAACAGTACAAATATGTGATGTTGCTATAGCAATCAGATGCTTTTCCCCATCACACTGTCTCCAGAAGTTGCTCGACAATCACGATTTCAGCATGCAAGCCCTCATCTGAAGTCTTTAAAAGGTGGGGAGAAGAATACAGCCGGCACGATACACTAC
This sequence comes from Heloderma suspectum, assembly GCF_057233095.1. Classification (NCBI taxonomy): domain Eukaryota; kingdom Metazoa; phylum Chordata; class Lepidosauria; order Squamata; family Helodermatidae; genus Heloderma; species Heloderma suspectum. Next base: position 108,391,743 of record NC_139464.1, read on the forward strand.
AGCATGTCTGAGTGCGAAGGATTATATCACCCGGAGCAACAATTGGCCTATTCTCACATTTCACAAGGTTGTCAAGGGTATTATTAACATTTCTATACTGTCCAATAGCCAAAGCTTTCTGGGTGGTTCACAAAAGAGTAAAACCTTAAAAATACAATTTATTTATTTATTTATTTCTATACTGCCCAATAGCCGAAGCTCTCTGGGTGGTTCACAAAAATTAAAACCACCGAGTGCAACATAAAATATAAAGCATAAAAGCTTAAGAACACAATAGAACAATACAACCAGAATAAAACCTAGCAGCAATGCAGAGATTTAAAATACAGATTTAAAACACCAGAGCTAAAAAATTAAGAAGTGGAAGGAGCAATCCAATGGCTGCTAGTCAGCGGCTAGACAGCCATAGGATATCTGGTTTTCCAGGAACCGACCTTGGAACCTGTCCTCTGAGGTCGGTCCCTGGAGAACCGACCTTCCTCCCCTTCCACGCTGCCTCACAGGCAGCAAAGAACAGCCCTGTGCTCCAAACCCGCAAGAGGACTGCAGAGTGGCCAAAACGGGGCGTTCCAGGGGGTGTTACGGGGCAAGAAGGGAGGAAATGCTAGTATGACACATCCTATGTTTCATCTGGCAGCCTCCTCCCCTGCTTCACCCTCCCATAGCTAGTCAGCCGAAACCAGCTGCCTAGCTGCAAATGCAGGGCAGGAAGAGTGCAGAGGGAACGATCCTCTCCATGCTTCTCCTGTCCTGCATTGGATAGGCGGTCGCCTCCGAGTTCGGAGGTGGCCGCCTAGGATTGGGCCCTAAAATGTGAAAATACTGGGAAAATAAAAAGGTCTTCTTCACCTGGTGCCAGAAGGAGAACAACGTAGGCCCTAGGCAAACCTCTGTAGGAAGGTCATTCCATAGCGGGAAGCCACAGCAGAAAAGGCCCTCCTCCTTGTAGCCACCTGCCTCATCTCCTTTGGCAGGGGCTCCCAGAGAATATCATATACAAAGCAGGTGCATACAAACCAATCTAAAACACTCAAGAATAAACATCCGAGCTCCAGTTAAAGACCTCAACATATGCTGCCAAATGCCTGGGATCACAGGAAAGTTTTTCCACTGCAGCAAGGCAGCAGTGGCAGTCCTATGGCCAGTGCAGGCTGGTGGATCCGATGTCAGTGGGGCTCCGAATCTGCTCTATGTTTCAGTCAGAACTGGGACCCACCAGCCCCCACTGCCTAGTATGGCTGAGTGTAGGTGAGCAGCATCTCAGATCTTCTCACCCAGTGTCTCACACTATGGGGAAAGAGCAACAGATTAGCTGAGAAGGGGCTACCTGCTGCCTAGGGTCACTGCCACTGCGTTTTGCCAGTGAGAAAATAGCGAGAAACCCTATTTCTCTAAAAACATTTTTTTCCCATAGCAATGCAATGAAAGTAGAGCTCCTAGGCAGCAGAGAACAAAGTAGAGCTGTGCACCGCTGGCCTCTTGAAATTCTCGACCCTATTTGTGGGCAGAGAAATTGGGAGGGCAATTTCCCTGAATTTCTTCAGGGGGAGGAGAAATTCTCCAACAATTTCTCACAGGTAGGGCTCACCATTGGCAAGGGTTGTAGCTAGGGATGTCAGAGGGAAAAATGGTGAGGGAAGGGTATTTGCAGGGGAGAAACAGCACGCATGAAAGGGAGAGCACTCTTCTCACCCAGTGTCCCATCTGACCCCACATTCATGTTACTTTGGCACGTGCAGATCTGGGAACATGCATTTGCCAAGATAAATCCAGGAGGATTCCGCGTGAAACAGCTCTGGCTGCTTGCTCCTGGACCCGTCCCACTCTCCTCCACGCTGATCACCATAAAAAAAAAAAAGGCGATCGGCAGGATGTGCCCATAGACTTATATACAAAATAGAGCTGTGAATCTTGTGTATAAGCCTATGGACACAAAGACTTATATGCAAGATTCACGGCTCTAGTTTGCATATAAGTCTATGGGCACATCCTGCCGATCGCCTTTTTTTTTTTAATAAACGTGATTGGCGTAGAGAACGGGACGGGTCCAGCAGGTAAGCGGCCCTCAAGCTGGGTGGCTTTGCAGAATCCTCACAGAGCGGAGCCGCTCCAGAGGATTCGGGGGGGGGAGGAACAGAACTCCTCCCCCCCCCGGGTGGATTCCCCACTGGAACAGTCGGTGGGGAATCTGTACATCCCTAGTTGTAGCACAGCATCATTCTTTTCTTTTCCCCTCCTAAGGGTTTTTTTGCACTGCCATCGCAATGGGCAAAGCATGAACTGTGTTGGCAGCCTAGCTCCTTTTTGCATCCTCTACAATACCCCATATACCTAGCTCCATTCCAGGGTATTGGGGGGTGGGGGGAGAGGGAATGCAGCCACCACAAAAAATCATGGTGAAAAAAGAAGTGGAGAAAATATTGCAACGTGGCCTTCACCGCAGACAGTGACTGTAGCCATGAAATTAAAAGACGCTTGCCCCTTGGGAGGAAAGCTATGGCCAACCTAGACAGCATAGTAAGAAGCAGAGACATCACCTTGCCGACAAAGGTTCGTAGAATTAAAACTATGGCTTTCCCAGTAGCAACGTATGGCTGTGAGAGCTGGACTGTAAGGAAGGCTGAGCGCCGAAGAATCAATGCTTTCGAACTGTGGTGCTGGAGAAGACTCTTACGAGTCCCCTGGACTGCAAGGAGGTCAAATCAGTCCATCCTAAAGGAAATCAACCCTGACTGTTCATTGGAAGGACAGATACTGAAGCTGAAGCTCAAATATTTTGGCCACCTAATGCGAAGAGAAAACTCCCTGGAAAAGACCCTGATGCTGGGAAAGATTGAAGGCAAAAGGAGAAGGGGACGGCAGAGGATGAGATGGCTAGATAGCATCACCGATGCAATGAATATGAACTTGTCTTGAGCACACTCCGGGAGAGAGCGCAGGACAGGAAGGCCTGGTGTGCTATGGTCCATGGGGTCACGAAGAGTCGGACATGACTGAACGACTGAACAACAACAACAAAGTAAAGGAAAATCTCAGGACTTTTCAGAAAAGTTTTGGCCGTACACTCAATCACAGCTGCCTGAAAAGCTGCAATTGTCATTAAGCACAGAATCTGATTCGTGCAGACGTCAATGTGCCAGTCACCAATCGCATGGCTGCCTCAGCCTGTGGCAGTGGCTAAAGGTCAGCTGACTAAAAACCATAGCTCTGTCATGGTTGAGGCAATCATCTGACTGGCCTTTGGTGAATGTGGAGGAGTCACTGTGTGTACATATCAAGGAGAGAACAGGAGTTCATGCCACAATTTTTATATCGTTTCTGACAACTTTCTCCTCTCACAGCATAACCGTTTCCAGATTTAGCCATGTGGAGTGGAAATCTGTCAACCACACCAAGAAACTCGCCAGATACAAACAGATATCTTTCTAACCAAATACAAAGAGCAGGAGCCCATTTCTGAGAGACTGAGGACCACTGCAATGGTGTCTATGTTATCACCGAACAACACTGTGTGAATGGCAAGTGTTAAGATAATTATCACTGTATCTTTTGCATTTTAAGTCCCTCCGACCACATGGTTTTACATCCCCCTGAATATGTATATAAATTTGTCTATTGGAGGTTAACACTTCAGCCATCTGATAGACAGTATCCATGAAAGTTTGTGCCAGAATAAAGTTGTTAGCCTTTAAAGCTATGCAAGACTCTATTGTTTTAGCATGTTATCATAGTTGTTCATTCTGAGGGAGTTTTTAAGTGATTCTTTCTTAAAATTGTTATCATTTAACTTGAAATAAAGCAGTGCTGTATATTTATGCTTGTGAATGGTTTTGTCTGGGAGCCAATGAAATCCTGGTAGTAGCATACTGAACCTTCCTGGAAGACCTAAGGCTTGGGTATCTATCCACCTCACAGGAGAGTACTACACATTAAGAGGAAGTCACAAGGTTTCCAGTTCTCCTAAGGGTAATGTTGGGGTGATGTTGCATTTGTAGGGGAGAATCAGGAAGTGACCTGCGCCTGCCATTGCAATGAATTCAGTGTCCTGTTGGGTTAAACACTCTCGCATTAAAACGTGATTATTCACACTCACCCATTTTCCCCATTGCAGTGCTTCATCAAATGCATGAGCTCAGTTCACACTCGAGCGCTGAGCTGTTTTCCTGCATGCGCTTGTCTGATCTCAGGTGCTAAGCAGGGTCGTCCCTGGTCAGTAGTTGGATGGGTGACCACGTGGAGATCAGGCTTCCTGCACTGAGCAGGGGGTTGTTGTATCCCTTCAAATGAGACTAAGTTTTATCCCCTCCTATCCCCCGCTCCGGATTTGTTTTTTAAATTAAGGCGTTATCCTTGCAGAAGCGGGGCTTCTCCGCGATGTTTTTTTTTCTAATTGAGGCATGATCTTCGAAGCTTCGAAGTTGCAAGCTTCACAACTTTGAAGCTTCAAAGATCATGCCTCAATTAGAAAAAAAAGCATCACGGAGAAGCCCTGATTCTGCGAGGATAACGCCTTAATTAAAAACACACACATCCAGAGCAGGGGATGGGAGGGGGTAAAACTTAATCGCATTTGAAGGGATACAACAGCCCCCTGCTCAGTGCAGGAAGCCTGATTCCCAGGCAGTCTCCCATAGGGAAGGCGGAGAATTTTTCCACAAATCTTCGGGAGGCCAAATGCCAACGCATTCGGCCCCCCGAAATTGGTGGGGAAATTCTCCGCCGGCCCCCTGCCCCCCCCGGGATGGGACTTACCATGGCCGAATGTCCCTCTCGGCGGCGGGTCCCGGTGGCGTTTCGGTGGCGTTTCGTCAGGGGTGGGGGCGGCGGCCGGTCTCCCGACTGGCTGCCGCCGCCACCGTTGCAAAACAAAAAGTAAAGTAAAAAAACAAACAAACCACCCGTGATAGGCTACGTAACGATTTACGTAGCCTATCACGGCTGACTTTGGAAATCTAGCCGTGATAGGCTACGTAAATCGTTACGTAGCCTATCACGGGTGTGTGTGTGTGTGTTGTTGTTTTTTACTTTTTTTTCGCCGGCGAGGGATGGGGCGCCTCCCCCCCGGCCTGAATTTCGGCCGGGTGAGGCGGGGCGCCTCCCCCCCTCGCCTGAACTTCGGGGGAGAACCGAAGCGCCTCCCCCCCACCGCGAAGCAAGCTTCGAGAACAGGTAAGGGACTTTCGTCCATCCCTAGTCTCCCATCCAAGCACTGACCGGGACTGACCCCACTTAGCTTCCAAGATCAGACAAGCACGCACACATCCAGCCCTTTGCTTGTTGCTGAGGAAATGGGGGCTGCTGGGGAAGCTATGTGATCGGTCACCGGAAGAAGACATGGGGCTGTTGATAGCTGTGATTGGTCAGGGGGGAAATACAAACACCACTGCATATAGACAGGTGGGGGAGGGGACTATGACTGGATATGGTAGCGAAGGTGGAAAATCAGAGCAAAGTAAGAGGAAATAGCTCACAATCAATTCCGAACTTAATAGTGAATGTGTAATACATCGATCCAGGCTAGGGATGTCGCGAGCGCCGAATGTAGTCTGAGAGGCCAGCGAAATCCCTCACCCTCGGCCCCCTGACCTCCACTTGCCAAATTCCGGTGGCACTGACAGGCCTGGCTGACGAGTGCCCTGGAACTCAGCAAGTGGCCGGGAACAGCTCAGACTTGGCCACCTGGTCAGCTGTCCTTGACAGCCGCCTGGGCAGCAGCAGGAGAAGACATGGGGCACTGCTTCCACCGGCGTCTCCTGTTCGCGAGCTGGGGTGCCCCCACACCTCCTCTTCCCGCTGCCCAAGTGGCTCCCTTTGACAGCTGACCAGGCAAGAGCAAGAGGAGGTGGCGCCCCGCCGCAGGCACCATCCTGGATGCTCCCCACACTCACCCCAACCCCTTCTAGCTAGCACCAGCCAATTTGCCCCCCTTTCTTTCTACGAAAATAAGGGAGCGAAAAGAAACTGTGCATATTCAAATGTGCGCATTTTTAAAGCTCCCTTTCTTGATAAGAAAAAAAGGGGACAAAATGGCAGTCGCTCACCAGACAGGCCTGGGGTTGGTGCGGGCAACTCACCAAGCTCCTGGGGCCTGGAGAGCAGGTCCAGGGGGTGCAAGCCGGGGTAGTGATTCAGTGGACACCTGGAGAACCCGGGCGGGGGTGGTTTCGCACATCCCTAATCCAGGCTCATTATAAATGTGAGCACGACGAATGAATGAGTTTTGACCAATGAGCCAACTAATTACAAAACTTGGCGGCATCATTATTACCTCTGGTAGTTTTATTATTCTGAGAAATACACAGGTCCTTATATCATTCTTAGTACTCTAAAAATACTCAGAAAAGTGCAAAGGAACCTTTTGAAGTGCAAGGCAACCTCTTTTTTCAGAGGAAGAGAAAAAGGGAAGAAAAGAAATCTTTTTCACAACTAGAAATATTGTCATGTCATTTGATCAGGTTGTAGTTAAGCTAGTCACATTCTTGAGTCATTCTGATTCTTGAGATGGGTTGCAATCGTATCCAGCTGCTTTTCAAACATGATAGAATGATTAGCCCACTCTAAAGAATTATTTCCATATGCCATCATATACCATGAACTACTCATGTAAATGCCCACACCTACTACTCACATATGCTTCATATTTCTGCTTACAGAATCATTCCAATCACAATTCCATCCCAAATAAAGCCTTAGTTTACTACCCTGCCATATATGTGCAAAGTCCATCACACAGAACCACATAGATATCCTCTGAACCGTCTTGTATATATACCCATGTTAATTCTCTCATACTCCAGCTCACTTGTCAACTATTTCTGATGTTATGAGCAGACTTTTTGTACTGGCAGATTGTGTAATGTAGGACCCTGTTCCCTCTACTTCACCATTTTTTCTGCACCGCAACCTGGACTTCAAGATGGATGCATCTCCTGGCTTGAAGAGAACTCACAGATCACCTTATGACACTACAATATTGCATTTTGGAAATATTACATATATATCACTGTTTCAGTATTTTCTTCACTAACACAAGGCCTAGAAACTTGTGTGTTTAAAACAAAAAACAAAAGAGCCCAACACACCCCAATACCCCAATATATTAGCAAACATTCTATCTATCTATCTATCTATCTATCTATCTATCTATCTATCTATCTACCTATACATTTATATCCTGTATCATTAAGATATTAGCTCCTGCATACAACTTTCTATCTCCCAGGGTGACAAAGCAACAGAGTATTTTTAATAATAATAATAATAATAGTGATAGTGGTAATAATAGTAATAATAATAATAATATGCTGTTTTGGTGGCATTTGGATTTGGCTGGTTTTAACTGGCTTATTCTTACGTTTTTTAAAAAATAGATTTATGATTTTATTAACTTGTTGTTGATATGGAATTGTATGTTTTACATCATGTGCAGCCTCAGGAAGACTGGCAAACCAAACAATCCCATTTAGACTGAGAGATGGCTTTGTTCTGAGAGATGACTGTACCATGTGAGAAACAGAATGTTGGATCCACTGGCCAGTTACTTGTTTCCCACTCTCTGAAAACAACATAGCTGCTTTTAGCATCTGCAAGCTTTATTATTTGTTCGTGAACAATGAAATATAATAATCCACTAGTCAGGTCATTAGCATTTTGAAATGTATGTTAATTTAATTTGGGTTTATAATCTTCATATTCCTTATCAGCTTTGCTTAAGCAACAATTCATCTTCATAAATTATCTGATTTGCTTCTATTTAAAGACAGCTACCAATACAAAGATAATTCTAGGGATGGCTTTATTTTACTTTCCTTTTTTTGCAGGGGCTCATATATATTAGGCTGAGAAAAATACTCCAATGAATATTGCAGGAATGATAATTATTGTGCTTTTTGTTTGACAACAAAAAGTGTGTTTCCTCCTAAGCCTCTTTTTTCCCAACTTCTTAAAAAAATACTGCATGTCTTTCCACAACCATATATATCTAATCTAAACATACAACACACTGGTAATTTGAGAGATTCGGGGGTGGGGTGGGGCAGTATTGGATTTAAGTGAACGTCAAGTCGAAACCACTTTCCCGGGCTAAAATCCTGCATCCAATTATTCCAGTTATTCCAGATCATTTCTATCGCAAACAAATACATAATGTTTCAAAAGATGTATTAGCATGTCTGATATCGTATCAAGACATTCTCATGCACCCATACATAACATTTTAAAATTAGTTTCACAGCTATCAGCACTGATGTGTGAACAATCTTACATTTTAACCGTAAATCTAATACTCTTCTATAATAATATCCCACATCTCTGTGAATCTGTCTAGCTTGATCCTCCTTCTCCTGAGATTACTTTACTGTAGAAGGCAGGAGCAGTTTTCTGTCAATGCTGGGAAGAGAAGGAAATAGACTATGGTAGCCTTCCCCAAACTGGTGCCCTCCAGATGTTTTGGACTACAACTCCCATGATTGAATGATTCATTCATTAGATTAGATTAGATTTGTATCCCCCCTTTCTACCAAGATAGGGGCCGCGGTGGCTTAGTGGCTAAGATGCTGAACTGCAGACCGGAAGGTCGGCAGGACAGCAGTTCGAGACCCAAGTGCCGTATGACGGAGTGAGCTCCCGTCTTCAGTCCCAGCTCCTGCCAACCTAGCCGTTCGAAAGCAAGAAATTGCAAGTAGATAAATAGGTACCGCCTCGGCGGGAAAGGTAACAGCGTTCCGTGCACCTGGGTGTTCAGTCATGCCAGCCACATGACCACGGAAGCGTCTTCGGACAGCGCTGGCTCTTCGGCTTAGAAACGGAGATGAGCACCGCACCCTAGAGTCGGACACGACTGGCTGGGGACACCTTTACCTTTACCTTTTTTTTCTACCAAGAAAACTGGCACTCAAGTTGACTTATAATCATAAATAAAAATAATAAAACAATACATTAAAACACAATTAAAAAGTGGCAATAATAGAATAAAAACAGCGCCCAACATACCCTCTTACATGCCAATGAGTGAATAAAGAGGACTTTGTCTGCCTTCGGAAGGACAACAGAGAGGAAGCAAGCTTGACCTCCCTCAGCAGGGAGTTGAGAGCCGCCACTGAGAAGGCCCCTCTCACATTGCCACCAAATGCGCCTCTGAAGCACAGCCAGCTCCAGAAAACAATACTGGCAGTTCCCCTGGTATGGCAAGAGCAGCTGGCATGGCTCTTTGGAGCACAACCCACCCGATACCTCAGTTTGAGGACCCCTCAGAGCGCAGCAGTGGGCAGGTAGACTTTCTAGGAAGCCTGCTGGCCACTCAGAAGATACAGTGACCACAGTGCCTCTCCAGAGAGCCTGGCCCAAACTCTGCCATAAAGAAGGGGAGAGGAGTAGGATTAAGGCAGGGCAGAAACCAGAAACCACTGCTGTTGTCACTGGGGAATGGAGGAGGAGGAGGAGAGGAGAGAAGAAGAGAGGAGGGCTGTTGTGGCTGGGGTAGGGGAGAGAGAGGAGAGAGGGCAGTGGCAGGGGCAAGGGAGGAGGAAGAGGAGGAGGCTGCAAGCACTCTTGTTATGGCAGGGAAAGAGGAGGGGAGGCAGCAGTGGGGGGAGAGAATGATGGGGTGGTGGTGGCAGCCTCCTCCTCCACTACCATCATCAGGGAGGGAAGGGGGGAGGAGGAGGTGGTGGGCAGCCAGCTGCCACCACCATTGTATTCCCTGATCTGCCTTTTGACTAACCAGGAGCACCTCTGTCTTGTCTGGATGAAGCTTCAATTTGTTTGTCCTCATCCAATCCATTACTAACATCAGACACCGATTTAGAACTAGAACAGCTTCCTTGGATTTGGAAAGGAGAGAGTTGGGTGTCATCAGCATACTGGTGGCGCCAAACCCCAAAATTCCAGACAATCTCTCCCAGCTGTTTCATGCATATGTTAAATGGCATGGGAGATAAGATGGAACCGTGATGGACACCACAGGCCAATGGCCAAACGTCAAACAGGAATGCCCCAGCAGCAGCACCTTTTCAAACCACCCTTCCAAGGAGAACCAGAGCCACTGTATAACAGTGCCTCCCAGTCCCATCTCAGACGGATGCCCCAGAAGGATACCATTGTCAATGGTACTGAAAGCTGCCGAGAGGTCTGGCAGAACCAACAGGGGCACACTCTCATTGTCTAGTTCCTGCCATAGATCGTCCACCAAGATGACCAAAGCAGTCACTGTCCCATAACTGGACTTGAAACCAGATTGAAATCTGCCTTTTCCAGAAATCCCTCAAACTGAGAAGCCACCACACGCTTCAGTACCTCGCACAAGAAGGGAATATTGGAGACTGGCCAGAAGTTATCCAATATAGTGGGGTTTAGGGAGGTTTTTTAAAAAACAACAACAACAACAAAGGACTTACCACCTCCTCTTTTAGGAAAGGAACGACATCTTGACATACAGAGGCGTTCACCACTACCCTTACCCATTCAACCAGTCTGTGTCCCCCCACCCTTCCCCCTGGGCTGTTTTTATAAGCCAGGAACAGCAAGGGTTCAGCACACAAGTGGTAGGCCTCAATTCTCCAAGGACCCTGTCCACATCCTTGGGCTGTACAAATGGAAAAGTATCCATTGTACCTGGACAAGATTCCCGATTGGTCATGCTGGCTGGGGCTGATGGGAGTTGAAGTCCAAAACATCTGGAGGGCACCAGGTTCAAGAAGGATGGACTATATGGGTAACCTAAAATCTTTGACCTGGGGCAGAGAGCTATCCCAAATCTCCCCTTCTGCCATAGACTGCATAAGGGAATACGCTGCTTATCAAGGAAGACATCAGTATCTTTGTAACATCAGTAGCCATTACTCTACTTTCTGCTCAGACCTATTTGCAAGCCTAGCAACCAGCCAGCACAACCCCACACACTAAGGGAAAGAGACAACAGGTGCCATGATTAACAAGCTTGGAAGGAAAGGATCAAGAATTAATGAGGTTACCTAGGGGCATGCTAGTAGCATCCCTATTTTTTATTCCACCATCCCACCCCTGCCATTCCACATTGCTGAAGGCTGCACTTTCACAGCTCAAAGCTAGGGATGTATGCAACTCACTTACCTTTTCATGGAATCTTTCACGGTGGGGTGGGAGGCGTTCCGTCCCTTCCCCCGGAATCCTCGACAGCCAGCTCTGCTCCGTAGTCAGGCTGTGGAGCAGCCAGCTAGGGCCGTCCGCAGCCAGATTTCCGGCCATGGACAAGCTGCTGCAGACACAAATGGCAGCCGCCATAGCGGCCGCCATTTGTGTCCAGCCAGGCAGCCATGATAGGCTATGTAAGAATTTACGTAGCCTATCACGACTAATCCCCCCCCCAAAAAACCAGCATACACAAATGGCGGCGGCTACGGTGGCCGCCATTTGCGTTCTCTATTTTTCACCATTCTAGCCTACGTAAATATTTACGTAGGCAATTACGGCCAAAAAAAAGAACTGCAAATAGCGTAGTGGGCGCTATTTGTGTTTCTTTTTTTTTCGCCGTAAAAGCCTACGTAAATATTTTACCTGATAAAATGGCAAAAAAAGGAACGCAAATAGCGCCCACTATGCTATTTGCAGTTCCCTTTTTTTCGCCGTAATTGCCTACGTAAATATTTACGTAGGCTAGAACGGCGAAAAATAGAGAACGTAAATGGACGCTGGGTTTTTTTTTTTTTTTTTAGGGGTTAGAATATTTAGGGGTTAGAATGTGATAGGCTACATAAATTCTTATGTAGCCTATCACAGCTTGAAGGACGGAAATGGCGGCCGCAGCAGCCCGGCTGCGGCTGGCCAGGAGACCAGCCGCCGCCAGCAGAGCCGCCGGAGCTGCCGCCGCTGCCAGAACTGCTGCCGCCGCCCAATCCGCTGCATCCGCCCCAGGTAAGTTCCATCCTGGGGGATTCCGTGGGGGGGGACGGGGGGGGACAGGAGGCCGTTCTGCCACGGATTCCAGGGCAGATTCTTTAGAATCCGGCCTCACTGGAATCCGTGGCGGAATTCTCTGCCATCCCTATTTCACACATTGGAGGTGCTGAGGTGTGCTGACAGGGGATGCACTGGAAAGGGCCTTAGTGTTTATGTGCATTCATTTCTATCCATGTGCGATAGAGACAAGATGCACAGTTCGGAAATGTCCCTTCTGGCAACTCAATTCTAAGCAACCCATTAACAAAGCATCCCCCAAAGGTACAGATGAACACTGGGCAGAGTCAAGAAAACAGGGATTGCCACTGGTAAATAGCAAGAGAACGAGCATACAATGTAGAGGCAAGCAACAACCAGCTTAACTACTCTCTCTATATCATCTATAATTTGGTGGGTGTTCAGTAGTCACATGGTATGTTCTTATCCTCCAGGAGGTTTTTTTGTTTGTTTTAGGAGTCTGCTGAAAAACAAAAAGTATTTTCAAAGGAAAACTTATTTTCAAGGAAATATATTCCAGTTCTAAAATTATTCATATTTTTACGATGTAGACATCCGCAAATGTTCGCGAAGACAAACACACTCCATTATTAAACCTGTTTGAGACTGAAATCTGAGCAAACAAAATCCCGGACAGCTGCTGTAGACAGACACCCATCCCAGTGTCTGTAAACAATCCTGCTAATAAGATTTAATGGCTCCAATGAATCACTCTCAGCCACCTCCATTCTGCTACAAGCTGTGTTTCAAACAAATCCTGGCAGAATAAATCTGACATGACTTATCAATATGATGTGCTTCTTTCTGTGAATACTGTCTGACGGTCATGGATTTTCTCAAAGGCATTAGTGTGCAATGATTTATTTACATACACAGGGCATTGTTATGCCTGGGCCCACGGGGCACCAGCCCTGAATATATTTTCCTGGGCCCCAGATATATTTCCCAGGGCCCTGGGTGTCCATTGATGTCAATGGAAGATTTTCCTTTAAGCTTAATTATTGCATGGGATGGGGGCAATTTTCCAAAGGAACAAGAGAGAAGTGGGAGTGGGGGAGAGAAGTGTGTGTGGGGGGGGACAGTGAGATTGCAAATGAATTGTAACTGAAGAGGAACTACTGATCTGGAATGATCTGGGCTGGGGTGCAAATTAAAGAATTTATTTTTTTTGAGGGATTCAGCTAGGGATGTCACAAAAATCCAATTAGGGCTGGAGGCTCAGCAATTTGTCACCATCTCATCCCCCCGGATGCCAGTCCGCGGATCCCCACTTGCCTGACTCGGTGCACACCAAGTTGGACAAGTGCGGGGATCCCTGGTTGTCCACAAGCCGCCATTTTGCATAAAAATGGCAGCTGCACTATTTATGTAAGTTGCCATTTGCATAAAATGGCAGCCGCAAATAGCCCCATTTATGCAAAATGACAGCAGTAAATGGTCTAATTGTCACTAATGGCGACTCCCATAAATAGTGGAGCTGCCATTTTTACTCCCAGGATGTGGTGTGCCATGCGCTGCTCACTGGGTGCCCACAGACCATCTGGTAGCTTGTGTGGCACAACAAATAGGGCCAGCCAGCTGGAGGTGGCCTGGCAAGTGGCGCACGAGGCAGGCTCTGGTGACTTCACCCATCCCTAGGTTTGGATGAGAAATTAATTGGGTGGCTTTTCCTTCTTTGAAATGTAAATAAGTCCTAGTAAGTATTCTAAATTTGCTTATATAAATATAAATTAGCATCTGCAAATGTTATGCAGATTTATGTCTTATGGGACTCGGCCCTGAATCTTTAAAACCCCGTAGCAACACCTATGCACATATACGGTATATTTCTTTCACATCAGGTATCATAGACGGAACGTTATTCATGAATAGGTCACTGCTATGTACAGTGGATAGAATTCCTCTTCACAGAAGGAGAAGGGAACATGGGCAGAGAGCATTTCTTTTTCCTCGGACACTAGCAAGTTGTATCAGGTTCAGGAAAATTGCATTAACCTGAACAACCTCTAAATGTCAAATGATGGCCATTGTGCATCATAAAGTAGGAATCTGCAAGTAGAAGCCCCAGGGCCAAATGGAGTTCCATCCAGTGCAACCTCAGAGACAAGAAGACTGTGTAGAAGGCAGTGCTGGCTCCATCTTTTTGATGGCCCTTTTTGAGGGGCCCACTGAGGGTGTCTTGCCCCAGTGGGCCCCTCCCTCAGTGAGCCTGACCGGGGCAAGGCACCCTCAGTGGGCCCCTCCCTCACTGAGTCTGACTGTTCATTGCCATTGGCATCAGCTGCAATTGCTCATCTCCTCTCTCATCACCGCTTTCACCAGCTTGCTTGACAGGAAGAGAACCAGTGACCAGCACTGCTCCTACTTCTCACTACCATGTTGTCTGGGCCAGAGCGAGAGGCAGGAGAATGTAGGGATGCCAGAGAAATTCATGACTCTATTTGCATCTAAGTCTATGGGCACATCCTGCCAATCGCCATTTATTTTTATTTTTTTTAAGAAAAGACATGTCAATCGGCAGGGACAGGGAGGAGGCGAATGGCTCTGGCTGGCAGGAGGGAAGGTAAGTGGCCCCCAAGCCGGTTCCCTCCCTCCTGGAATCTTCATGGAGCGGAACCACCCTGGAGGATTCCGGGGGGGAGGAACGGATCACCTCCCCCCCCCCACGGATTCCCCACTGGAACAGATGGTGGGGAATCTGTACACCCCTAGGAGAATGAGCAGGCTGCAATGGTGAAGAGGAGGAACAAGTCCAGGAGGGTCTTGTCAGGTGGCCCTTGCTTAGGTGTGGGTCCTCGGCAGGTGCCCAACCCTAAAGTTAAACTATGGAATTTGCTACCACAGTTTGTAGTGATGGCCACCAATTTGGATGGCTTTAAAGGGGAGTTGGACAAATTCCTGGAGGAAAAGGCTATCAATGGCTACTAGTCCTGATGGCTATGTGCAACCTCCAATACCAGAGGCAGTGAGTCTATGTACACCGGTTGCTGGGGAACATGGGTGGGAGGGCACTGTTGCGCTCATGCCCTGCTTGTGTGTTTCCTGTGGGCAGCTGGTTGGCCACTGTGTGAACAGACTGCTGGACTAGATAGACCCTTGGTCTGATCTGGTATGGCTCTTCTTATGTTCTTATGTACCCTCCATGCCAGGCCTGGTGGAAGGTCAGGACTATGGCACTGGGAATTTCTGACAGTTCACCTGGGAGGAGCAAGTGGCAGGTATGGGGAGGGGAATGACTAATTCTAAACAACCACCCATCATCTCATTCTCAGCATGGCCTTCCTGCAAAACTAATGGCTTATCAGAGCTAAAAGGGGAAGGGGGAACTTCTCAGTCCCTCTCTTCCATACAACTTAAAAAAACAAACAAACAGTGACTGAAAATGTACTCAGTTTAAAAAGGAAAAACAAATCCTCTGACTGCTAGCAAGCAATGCAGTAATTCACCACTGAGAGGGAATGGGAGCATGCAGTTAGTGACATCTTCTAGAGCATTTTCAACCCCAAACAGTGACGAGCTTGCTAATGGTATTAAATCGTTCTTGAATCAATAGCACAACCATGATTGTTGAATGGCTGGTTTTCTTCCTATCTGCAGAGACACCTAGCTGGCCTCCCTACAGAGGCAGCCCAAAGCAAATTCTATATTAACATAGCAGCAGAATGAGCACCGTGAATCATGCATTAGCTGATTTATACCTCTGCTGGGGGGAAAGCGGTGAGGAGGATATATCACATCTGTTCTCCTGGCTTCATAGACATATTGAAACAGTGATTTCACCAACATCCCAAAGCAATATATTTGTGTATTCTGAATGATATCTATATTCCAATGAAGGATATTGCTATACTCTAATAAAGCATAACGAATTCTTGTTCTTATGTCACCACAGTATTCTGGCATTAATAGTGGGTTGTAACAGGATGATGCTACAGGTCCGTATCTAAGGAAGAGAACTGGCCCTTTTGCAGAAAATCCTTACACTCCCCAAAATGTGGTGAAAACGTGAAAAAGAATAATGATGCGAGTTTTGGCTTCCATATTCAATACACATATATGTGCAAACAGACAGAAACACCAGTAACAGGAAAGACAGCAAAGATAGGCAGTTCCTTGCTTGCTCTCTAGATTTGGATGCTCTCCTGAGATGGGACTTTTCCATATGGAGTTTTTATCCTGCTATTGAGATTGGTTACTCATGGAAGTTTGCGGGTCTTTTACATGTTATCATCAACCTCCAGGGCATCCCCTGCACTAAATGACCTTTATCCCATTTTTTTTAAAGATCGGAGATGATGGGCTATCCAATTACATGAGTTCCCTCATGAAGAGAAGAAATCCCGCAATAAGAGGAGCTAGATAACATCGCCATCTGGTGGCTGTATAATGAACCATATAGAACACGTAGATAAGGGGGAAGAGGGGGAGGGAAGCGCACGTAAAGTGAGCTCATCATGATCCTGAATTCAAAACAGAAGCAGAAAGTCCCAGTAAAGTTGCAGGATTTTAGCCTAGTGTAGAAATACTCATAGACTGCTGACCTGAGCCAATTACAGGGAGCACGTGACTCCCTTGTTACAACAGCTTCACTGGCTACCAGCCTGTTTCTGGGCACAATTCAAATTACTGGTTAAAACTGATGTGGGAAACTCGACTGCATAATTTGTGATAAAAAGTTGTATACAGCTTTGGATCAGGTTACTGGAAAGACTGCCTTCTCCCATACAATCCTGCCTGCATTTTAAATTCTTTGGGGGTGGCCCTTCTCTTGATGCCATTAGAGGCATATGGGATGTGAGATAGGGCCTTCTTGGTGGCTGCTCCGAGGCTCTGGAACTCTCTCCCAAGGGAGGCTAGATTGGCTCCCTCTCTGTTATCCTTCTGCTGGAAACAAATACATTTTTATTCAGGCAAGCCTTTGCCATGTCTGTTGCTGAATGGAGTTTTAATTGGTGCTGTTTGTTACTTTTATTGTTCTGTTTTTAAGAGCACAATCCTATGGGGATAGGTGGCCGCCTCCGAACTCGGAGGCAATCACCTATCCAATGCAGGGCAGGAGAAACATGGAGGGGATAATCCCCTCCACACTTCAGCTGCCCTGCATTTGCAGCTAGACCAATTTTGGTTGTCTAGCCATGGGAAGGTGGAGTGGGGGATAAAAGCAGCTGCCGGATGACACATAGGATGTGTCGTACCAGCATTTCTGCCTTCCTCAACCCGGAACATCCCCTAGAACGCCCTGCTTTTGCCACTCCATGTTCCTTTTCCGAGCACAGCATGCAGGGCCGTTCCAAACTGCCTGTGAGGCAGTGCGGGATGGGAGTAAGGTCGGTTCCCGGAAACCAACATATCCTAAGGCCATCTAGCTGCTGACTAGCGGCCATAGGATTGCTCCCTCCGTGTGTTTTAAATGTATTTGTTTTTCTGTTATGTTTTAATTAAGATTTTGTTTTTAATCAGGATTTTGTTGTTAACCAACTGGAGCATCATTTTTTGATGGGAAGGCAGGATATAAAATAAATACATCTTTACCTGCCAGGGTGTGAACTGGGGAAGTGCCAGAGAGAGGAGATGCTGGTGAGAGCTGGGAGGAAAGCTTCCACAAGTCAGAGGTGTGGCTACCAACCAATGTGTGTAGGTTAATTGTGGAGAACCCCACGTTTCCTTTGCCAAAAGGAGATCCACTTGGCTTTATTTGTAATGTGTTCTTATTTCAGTGTTAAGCTTTATTCTCTTTCCCGTTTAGTATTATGATGTTGGATCGGGTCATTTTATATTGTTTTATACAAAGCCATATGGACTGGCATTATGTATATGGATGCCATGGTTATTTGCAATTGCTCCTATTATGTTATACAAAGTGTTATATTTGTCAGGGGTGTTTCCGAACACAGGGAGTGGGATAGTAGTTCAGATTCTAAAGAAGAACCGCCAGACATGGGGGAGGCATTTTCCCAGGCTAGCCCAGACATGACTAGGCAGGCTCCTCAGGTTTCAAAGGTCCGGCTGGCGGAGGACAAGGGTTCCTCTTCACCCCCGCCCATGAGAGATAGCGAACAGAGAGAGGTGGGGTTTGGGGAGTCTGAATTAATAGATGCCAGGCGCAGACGCAGAGCAAAGAGAGAGAAGGCCAGGGTGGGACTTAGATGGTCTACCTGATTGGCCTTGTGTGACCAGCTGAGCTTTGAAGCCTCACGAGAGAGTGAGAGACCTGCCCCCACCCCTTAAGTTAGGTTAGTGAGACCGCCTTCCTTTTCAAATGGCGGGCAACTTTCGTAACTACCTTTGGAACCCCCTGAAGGCATTTCCTTGTAGACTGAGGGTCATTGAGAATTTGCATCTGTATGACCCTTTGAAGTAATGGATTAAAAGCTGTAGACTGAAGCCTCTTGTCTGTGTTTGATTCGGCGTTTGAAGTCAATTGGGGCAAAAGGAATCCTGACAGGAATCCTGACAGCTTGCCCGCTGTCCTCTTTTTTTTCCTCTCCTCTCTTCATCGGCCTCTTTCACTGACCATGCTCTCGGGCAGCGCCATGGAACAGGCTTTGAACACATCAACGCAGGAGAACCAGGCTCTTCGCGATCAGGTCAATCAATTGACGGGTGCTGTTCAAGCCTTACAAGTGGCCGCTCAACCCCCTCCGCCCCTGATCCCTCCCTGTCGGAAATGCCGGATGGCACTGCCAGAGAAATTTGCTGGTGACAAAGGACTGTTTCAAATTTTCCATGCCCAATCGGAACTGTATATGCACCTCCGGCCGGAGGATTTCCAGACAGACCAGATTCGTGTGGGGTTTATCATTAACCTGCTTTCAGGCATGGCACCTAAATGGGCTTCAGCATTTCTCCTCATCTTCCCCAAGCAGTTTTTCTGCTCCAGTTAAAAAAAAAAAAAATGGCGATTGGGGGGGGGATCCCCAAAGGATTCCGGGGGGGGGGGCAGAACAGATCACCTCCTCCCTCCACAGATTCCCCACTGGAACAGACAATGGGGAATCTGTACACCCCTACTGCCTGGGTTATATTATTTCAGGGGAAGGCATCAAGATGGATCCTGCAAAGGTCCAAGTGGTCCTCTCCTGGCAGGCTCCATCCACAAAAAAGGACTTACAATGGATCCTGGGTTTTGCCAATTTCTACAGAAAGTTCCTGCCCAGCTATGCAAGACTGACAACTCCTGTCATAGACCTCTTCAAAGGCAAGAAATCTCCCTTTCACTGGACCGCCTCTGCCCAACAGTCTTTTGAAATGCTGAAGAGGCTATTTAGCTCTGAGCCGATCCCTTTACATCCCGACCCACGGAAGCCTTTTGTAGTGCAAACAGATGCCTCTGATTTTGCAGTGGGGGCCATAGTCTTCCACTCCAGCCAGGAACAGCAGGAGGTGAGCTGCAGTCTTGTGCTTACCACTCCAGGAAATTAAGCGGGTCCGAGCGGAATTATACCATCTGGGAGAAAGAACTGTTAGCCATAAAGTCTGCCTTAGAGATGTGGCGTCACCTTTTGGAGGAGGCACAGCGCCCAGTTGAAGTGAGAACTGACCACCGTAACCTGGAACATCTCCGGACAGCCCAAGCCTTAAATCTAGGGGTGCACGAAAGTCACTTACCTGGTCTCGCAGCTTTTTGCGGTGGGGGGGAGGCGCTTCGCTGCTCTCCCCCCGAAGTTCAGGCTGGGGGGGGAGGCTTCCCGCCTCGCCCGGCCGAAATTCAGGCCGGGGGGGAGGCTTCCCGCCTCGCCCGGCTGAAATTCAGGCCGGGGAGGAGGCGCCTCGCCTCGCCTGGCCGCGAAATAAAAAGTTAAAACAAAAACAAAAACGCCCCCATGATAGGCTACGTGACAATTAACGTAGCCTATCACAGCTAGATCTGCAAAGTCAGCCGTGATAGGCTACGTAAATCGTCACGTAGCCTATCACGGGTGACTTTAAAAAAAAAAAGAGCGTACGCAAATGGCGGCCCCCATAGGGAGCCGCCATTCGCGTTCCTTATTTGGCCGCTGTAGTCTACGTAAATCTTTACGTAGACTACGGCGAAAATAAGGGCAACGCAAATAGCGTTGCCCTTATTTTCGCCGTAGTCTACGTAATCTTTACGTAGTGAACCATGCGGGGCACAGTTTTGTGGGGAAGTGCCACACAAATTAATGGGTAACGATTTCTTCATCCAGGATGTGCAAGGCAGAACAGATGTTAGATTTGACAACTTCCGTGGGTCTACTGGACACTGGTCTATCCCTAGGTGAGTCATGGACCTGACCCTAGAGCAGGGGTGGGGAACCTCAGGCCCGGAGGCCAAATCCAGCCCTCTGGGGTTCCTCAGATGGCCATGCCACTGTCCCCTGTCCCCAGTCCCTTTCCCACAGTCATTTGTCCTTTGATGGTTTTCCAGCTTCTGTACAGTTTTTCTCCCCATTCTAAAAGGTAGAAGTACCTCTCCAAAGGCTTGGTTACTGGGAGCAAGAGCTGGGATTTTATTTTAGTTTTGTATTTTGGAGGAAAGGAATGAGAAGACAGGACACCCTGGAGAAGATGCTGATGCTAGGGAAAGTGGAAGGCCAAAGGAAGAGGGGCCGACCAAGGGCAAGGTGGATGGATGATATTCTGGAGGTGACGGACTCGACCTTGGGGGAGCTGGGGGTGGCGACGGCCGACAGGAAGCTCTGGTATGGGCTGGTCCATGAAGTCACGAAGAGTCGGAAGCGACTGACCGAATAAACTTTTTTTTTTTAATGAACTTTTTTCTCTTGGTCAGAACTGGATGGTAATTTCAGGCATAGTAGCCCCCTAGAAGGGGATTACACCTGCCCAATATCAGAAAAATAGGTGCAGGGTTTATATTTTCCTTTTTTTTAAAAGGGAACTGCCAATAAAAATTTTATGACTTGGAAGAATTGGATACACGTTTCAGGAATCATTGCCCCATCAGAGGAGATCATGTCTCCCAATTTCAGAATGGATTTTTGTGCAAGGGTGGCCTTGACATTTTGAGGGCTCCAAAAGAGGACATACTTCTGTCCTTATTTTCCTTGTGGACCATTGTTCTGAAAATTACAGACAGCCTGGAGTTGTCCCTAAGTAAGAAACCAGCAAACTTTCAGAAGGATAGGTGCAGCAGTTCATGTGGAAGGGGAGTTCTCCAGTTTGGGGAGGGAGTGATTTCCTTTCCCTTCACCCCTTTCCCAATAGTTTTTTGGGTAAATTTGTATGAAAATGCAGAGGTGTCTCCCAGGCAAAGTTCCTGAAGGATATACATACATGCAAATTTACAATGACTAGAATTTATTTACATTTCACCAATATTAGCAGCAGGGGAACATGCGTGGGAAGGTGCTATTGCACTCATGTCCTGCTTGTGGGTTTCCCATGGGCATCTGATTGGCCACTGTGTGAACAGAATGCTGGTCTGGATGGACCTTGGTCTGATGCAGCCTGGCTCTACTTATGTTCTTAAATAGAGAGTGCCTCTGAGCATATGCAGAATGCTTTTCTTTCACCACTAAGCACTTACATTCTCCCCCTACCAATTCTATTCCCCTCCATGGAATACTCATCCTACCATCCTCTAGCAACTCTTCATAAAAACTGATGTCTTGTTTTGTGCAACTGCTCTCTACCTCCTTCTTGTTATGCACAAGCTCTCATTGTATCTTCCTCCCCATAACTTCATTTGTGCCAAGACTTCACCAGGATTCAGCCAAAGACTCTGTTTTCAAAACTAGGGCTAAGTTATGGAGAAACTCTGAGCATGTACTAAGTGCCTTTCCCTCACCACTGAAGATAGAGTTTATGCAAACACACACACACACACACACACCCCTAAATGCATAAATGACAAAAAATGCATAGGACTGAGCTGAAAGGGTAGTCAATTCATTAGGTGGACTTGGGTAGGCACTGAATTAAGCCTAAAATACCATGCTCACAACTTGGGACTTATTTCTGAGAAAACATACAGAACATCAAAGTGCAAATCTCCCTGCAAAAGTAACTCACACTGGAATCCTATGTACACTTTCCTGAGGGTAAGCCTCATTAAACATAATGCGGCTTCTGAGTAGGCATAGATAGGATTGTACAAATGAGCAGTATTTATCTCCCCTCCACTTAAAGAACTAACCAAAACCTCCTATTTATTAAAGCTTTCTGTTTATAGGAACATAGGAAGCTGCCTTATACTGAGTCAGACCTGGGTCCATCTAGCCTGGTATTGTCGACTAGGGATGTACGAATCCCTTACCTTGTTCCATTCCAGGGATCCATGGGGGGGGGGAGGAGATCCATCCCTCCCCCCGGAATCCTCGCCAGCAGGCTCCACTCTGTGGCAAGGCTGCGGAGCCACCAGCTGCGGCTGGCCAGAGCTGGACTTCCGGCCGCTGCTGGGCTGCTGCGGCTGCAAATAGTGGCCATCATAGCAGCCATCATTTGTGTCCTTGCATTAGGCCATGATAAGCTACGTAAGTATTTATGTAGCCTATCACGGCAAAGAGCAGGGGCACAAATGGCATAGCAGACGCCATTTGCATCCCTGTTCTTTGCAGTAATAGACTACATAAACATTTACGTAGCCTGTTACTGCAAAGAACAGGGATGCAAATGGCATCCACTATGCTGGACGCCATTTGCATCCCAGCTGCCGGAAGTCCACCAGCAGCCGGAGCCGGCCAGCAGCTTTGCGGACTCACCGCGGAGTGGAGCAAGCCAGTGAGGATTCCGGGGGGGAGGGATGGATCGCCTCCCCCCCCCCCGCGGACTCCAGGTAAGTCTCTTTCATACATCCCTACTGGAAATGCAGGGTGGGAGGGGGTAGAGAAAATTCCCTAAGCCAAGTGGCTCCTTTCAGAGACGTAGTACTTCAGAGAAATTTAGGATGCTGTGGAGGGTTTGTAAGGATTGCATGTACTTAAATGTAGGGATGTCAGAGAATTCCACCACGGATCTCAGTGAGGCCGAATGCCAGTGCATTCGGCCCCCCGAAATCCATGGTGGAATGAAGCCTCCCCGCCCCCCCGCCCCGCAAAATGGGCCCGGAACGGAGCACCTACCTGCTGCTGTCCGTGCTGACTTGCGAATGGCGGCCGCGTCTACAGCCGCCATTCCCTTCTTCCATAAGCCTATCATGGCTAATGCAGGGATGCCATTTGCGTCCCTGCGGAAGCCGTGATAGGCTACGTAAGTATTTACGTAGCCTATCATGGCAAACCTAAAGGAACGCAAATGGCGGCAGCTCCGGCGGCTGCCATTTGCATTTCCTTT
This sequence comes from Heloderma suspectum, assembly GCF_057233095.1. NCBI lineage: Eukaryota > Metazoa > Chordata > Lepidosauria > Squamata > Helodermatidae > Heloderma > Heloderma suspectum. The sequence goes on from NC_139464.1 coordinate 108,414,927, forward strand.
TTTTTTTTGCTGTTTTAGCCTACGTAAATATTTACGTAGGCTTTTATGGCAAAAAAAAAAGGAACGCAAATGGCGTAGTGGCCGCCATTTGCGTTCCTTTTTTTTTTTTGCTATGATAGGGTATGCAAATATTTACGTAGCCTATCACGGCAAAATACTCAGCGGCCAGATGTCCGTCTGCGGGCGGTCCTGGCTGGCAGCTCTGCGGAATCTCCGTGGAGCGGAGCCGGCCGGAGAGAATTTCGGGGGGATGGACACAGTGCCTCCCCCCCCCACTGCAAATGTCACCCTTCGAAAAGGTAAGTGACTTTCATACATTCCTGCTTAAATGAACTTTATGAGGTAAGGTGGCTGAGGGCTTGAAAAAAACAGCTTTTTTAAAACTGTAGAACCTGTTTAAAAGCCTTAGCAGTTCCTCAATCATGATGCCACATAGCCCTAACCCTCCTTTTGAAATAATTTGAGTCCTACAGCCATTTAGGATAAATTAAAGAGGCGGGGGAGAAACAAGTTTGTGGAGGCTGATTGGATCCTTTGCTGTACTGAAGCTACTAAACTTCTGCAGAAGCCAAAGTTTCCACTTTGGTGCAGTAAAATCAGGTGCTGTGTGAAATACCAGTATTTCACATGAAGCTCTTTCTTCCCTTCCTTCACCCCCTTCAAAATTTCATTGCAAGCAAGCTCCCAACAGTGGGCATGTAAGAGCAGAAAAGTAGGGGGAGAAAGGTTTTTTTCACCTCAAAAAAACCTACACCAGAGATTACGGATAGTGCCCTCCTAATGGTCACCTTAAATACCTTCTGATTAGGATTTCTAATCCCCTGTGTAGCTTGGCAGTTTTTACTTTTTGTTTTAGTCTTTGAGAAAAGGAAACTTTACGCATGGCTAGCACAAAAGCCACTGGACCTAACTGTCTGAAATTTGGCAGGTTCAGTCAGGTCCATAGGGGCTGCCAGGTCCCCAAATTCCATGCATGTATGTGGAAGCACAAAAAAAAATATAGCTCATTGCTTTGACAGATTTTCTTGAAAATAGCAAATTTTACCTGTGACTAGCATAAAAGCCACTGCACCTAACTGCCTGAAAATGGGCAGGTCCAATCAGCTCCACAGGAGCTGCCAGTTCCCAAATTCCATGCATGTATGTGGAAGAACAAAAAAAAGTATAGCTCTTTGCTTTGACACGTTTTCTTGAAAAAAATCAAATTTTACCTGTGGCTAGAACAAAAACCACCAGGCCAAACTGTCTGAGATTGGGCAGATTCAGTCATCTATATAGGGGCTGCCAGGTCTCCAAATGTCATGTATTTATCATATAAAAGAAAATAGGTATGGCCGTTTCGGTTTTCCAATGCAAGTCAATGGGAAAATGTTAAAAAAAAAAAAAAAAGGCAATTAGGGCAGCTCAAAAGATCCGGATGGCACAGCTCAAAAGATCCGGATGGCACAGCTCAAAAGATCCAGATGGCACAGCTCAAAATATCTGTGCCGCGTGCCCAGGTGGGCCCTCTTCTAACAGCGCCCCTGGGCTGAATACCTGCGTAGGGTCATAGAGTGATACCATTCATAGCAACAGCAAAACATCTCCTCTGTAATAATTAGCCCACACTATCCAGAATGCCCTTAAATGTGTTGCTTGAACATTATATAAGAGAGCTACAAAATACGTTTGCTTCTTCGTTTTTATTTCTGGTGTCTTTCCACCACCTGAGACCCTGACACTTTATCCAACAAGCTAGTCGCGCCATGCTTTGTAAAGTGCAGATGAAAAAGCTGCTCCTTCAGGTGGCTGACTTTAGGACTTGTAGCTCCAGGCTCATTTAATTTAACAGACTGAAAACTGGGCTCAGAGGATGGTTAGCTCATTAAACTGGGCTCCTCGAGGAGAAATCAAATGATACAGTTCACAGAAGAGCTGGCCCTGTGAACTCTTGACTAAATCCACTTAAGGCCTTTCAAACACTTTTGGCTCCCTACGTGGTAGAAATAACTTTTCTGTTACTCTACAGAATACACCGAGTAGATCTTTAAATGTAACATAAAAGCGATGTAATGACGAATCTTTGGGACCTGCAAAGCTAACATTTATAGTGCCATAAGCTTTTGTGGACTAGAGCCCGCTTCAACAGATGCATGAACTGTTATCCTCAGCTTGCAAATTACATACATGGTCTGGATAAAGAGAAAAAGGCCATGAGATTCAAAAGGTATGGTCTGTGACAAATATGTATGGTCTGAAGTTCAAGCTAGAGCAGTTACAAGGTGAGAAACTCCCTCCTGCCTCCTGCCCCCACCCTCTCATTTTAATCAGTGCTTCAAGGACAAGGGGCTTCAAGATGGGTGAAAGTTTTCCATTGTGTTGGTGACAGAGACAAGGAAGCACACTGCTGTGTCGTTGTCTAGGCAACGAGAGGGTTTTTTTTGTGCTGTACTGTTCTAGACAATCACCAAGATTGCCTGCCTCTAAATCTGTCCCTGCCCATTACACATTGGTGAAGGCTCTGATCCCCAACCTGGCATCCCCCAGATGTGTTGGACTGGCTGGGGATAATGGGAGTTGCAATCCAACACATCTGGAGGGCACCAGGTTGGGGAAGGCTGCTCTAATCCCACTTCTGTGTACCATATTGATTTACTCTACAAGTACCAGTACCCCACCACTTTAATTTCCACATGGGTGATTGTTGTTTATGCTCTACATTGTAGGACATAATTGTTAAGAGTTATCAGCAGCACTGGGGGTGAGCTCAGCACTGCAACGTGTGGAATGGCAAGCTATCTACCGGATAGTGCCGTAATTATCATGTGTACGCATTAACACTGGGGCTAATGCCTCCATTTTCTGCTCCTCAAGATTTAACTTCTGGACAGCCTGGAGCTGATCACTGAAGAATGGCAAAACTAGCATCTTACTCTAAAACTTCTAACAACTTGGGCTTCTCTACATGAGGCTTTTATTGTGTACTCATGATTGGTCACTCACAGTGGTTTGCAGGTCCTTTACACAACACTGTCAACTTCCAGGGCCACTCCCATGCTTTCTAACCATTCTTGCAGCTTTTTTCTTAACAGGGAAAATGCAGTGTTTAGTTTTAATAGTGCTTTGAAGCACTCCAACAGCTGGTGTATTTCTGCAATTCTGCTATACCATAGCATCATCTAGTGGCTATATAATGAAACATATAGAACTTGCAGACAAAGGAAATCCCCCCCCCCCAAAAAAAAAGCACATGTAAAGGAGCTGATCTTTAATCCCGTGAAGCCACGGTAAAAGTGTGTGATAAAAGCCTGGTGTAGAGAAGCCCGGTGTAGAGAAGCCCAAGATTTCACCAAAAAGAGGGCCAAAAAAGAAACATTGATTTGTCAGGGAAGATACAAGGAAATATGGACTGACACTGATTAATAAGGACAGTTTGAGAACAGTGACTAGGTGAAAGGATTTTGCATGATCAAGAAATATTTCAGGTCAACCTGGCTGGGTTGTTCTTCTTTCTGCCTTGTGGCTTAAGTTGCTGACTTGAGTCAGATGGAGTTGTTTGATCAGCAATCTCGTTTCTACCATGCATCTGCTCTCCAGGCATCCGCCAAAGCACTGCCCCTGCTTGCCCCCTCCCCCGAGACCTACACTCGAGCCCCCATGAGCTCAGCGAGTCGCCTGCACTCACCTCGGGCCCATCCGGCACGTGCCCGCCATTTTGCCACTTTTTTTTTTTAATGGAAAAAGGGAGTTAAAAAAAATGCACATATGTAAATATGTGCAGTTTGGGGCCGGGAAAGCTTAATATGTGCAATATTAGAGGCTTTATGACTCTAATATTGCAGATATTAAGCTTTCCCTGCCCCAAACTGCACATATTTAAATATACACATTTTTTAAAATCCCTTTTTTCTATTAAAAAAATGGGCGAGCAAAATGGCAGGTGCTCGCCAGACAGGTCATGGTGAGTCTGGGACAGCACGCGCAGGCGCGAGCGAAGGCAGGGGCTCGGTGGGTGCGGTCCGGAGATTGTGGGGGTGATGTACTCCCGGACCCAGCATCCCTACTGCTCTCTGCCTATAACACATTGTCAGTTGGTACCCAGATTGTCCTGTGGAAGGCTAGTAGGTAGATAGTCATGCACTATTGGATCCCCGGGTCTTTGGAGCTGTTTTCCACTTGTAAGATTTATAGGAAAGTTGGCCAGCCCCGAATCAGAGCATGCTCAGTGGTACAGCTGGGGCTGGACCTTGGGACAAAGTCCAGATCCCCACAGCCCAGAGGGCCTCCCAAATGACCACCCAGAGACAGGTGATGGGGACAGTGGCAAATAGGGCCAGAGTCAGCATCTGGGGACCCACTGGGGCTGCCACTGCCTCTTGCAGCATCCTTTCTTTCGTATTATTCCTAAGACATTTTTAATCAGGGTGGGGCTGGCTGGGCATGCGCATGGTTATAGATACTCATTTTATTCTTTTTTTACTTAAAAATATATTATCCTTTTCTATAACAAAATGGCGTTTATTCCCAAGTAAGTCTGTTTAGCATCGAGGCAGTGGAAGCAAACTCCGTTTTATTTCTCGTCATGAAGGTGCCATGATTTTGGTGAATTTAAATGGCAAAACTACACATCCTCAGAATATTCCCCCCCCCTTTATTAGGGTTAGCAAAGAGAGGCTGCTGGGGGGGGGGGGTCTTTTTGCTTTAAAATATCAGGAATTTCGAAGCAGTTGTAAACCATGCAATGGTGGTGGGGAAAGAAATGTTTGTTGTGTGCTTTGCAACTGAAGTAATACACATGACCGTCGGAAAGCACCCCCACACACATACACACTCGAAGATAATTAAATCCAGGGTCTAAAATTACCTAGCTACACTGAGCAATCCTAATGTGGACTGCATCACTGAGGAGGCATAGCTACAAGTCCTCCTTACATCATGGTTTTCATCACGAGAACAACTTACGAGATAATTTCACTGAACAAAACGCATTACATGGGGAAAAATAGCCCTTAGTGAGCTATGATGTCGAAACAAGTGGATACCAGCTGAGTTCTGCAGTTAATGAACTGGCATCAAACTGTGCCACCTAGATGATTGTATAGCCTGAAGTGACTGATGGGTGGTTTAAGCTTCATTACCTTTGCTTTTGAACAAGTTTTCAGAAAAATTTTAGCCCAAGAATGTGAATTTCCAACACAGATTTATTTATTTATTTAACATTATTTAATTACAGGTCACCCACTTCTCAGAATGTTGTGCGGACACAAAACCTATTACAATTACTGGAGCTTGCCACTAAAGATTCCCCCGAAGGATGGCACTTCTTTTGTGTAATTGGGTAACTGAATATGTCAGTATTTGTGCAATCTCAGGGCTAGAAAAGGCCAGAAATAACCTAATCCAAACTCCTGCTGTGAAGGGAAGTATGTGCTGGTCCAAAAAAGTTCTCAAACAGTTCCAGGCTATGATCTGAAGGCACATGAAGCAACCACCTAAGCAGGTCTCGGTCTGGTCGTTGCTTGGAGGGGTGACCACCTGGGAATCCCATGTAGCACCTTGAGTTCTAGAATAAAAGAAATGTGGGATAAAAATGTAATTACATATAATAAACAAATAAGGAGCTCATTTCATGTAATTTATATTGCAATTTTCCGTGTCGTTTGGTTACTTCAAGCATTCTGCAGAAATGACAGCAGGTAATCCTTGACATGGCAAAAGAATGACATAAAGGGATGGTGTATTGCTTGTGTCATTTCCTTAGATGAGGGGTCAGCAACAGATAGCTCCTGTCCTAAATATGACCTAGTGTCCCACAGTTGTCAGACCAGAGGCAAAGATGGTTGTGGACATTCCCTGAATTCCAGAATCTTTATCTACAGCAACAGATCTTACACAGGGCAGGATGGATGATGTAGTTTTCTGAGCCAGTTTTGGGGTTGCTATCTCTCATAGAGAATAAAATTGTCACATTAGTTTGTATAAAGTAGCACACACTGATCTTACGGACATTATGATTTTATGAATGCAAATAGCTATTTCCAGAGACTATTTCAAAAAACTAAGACACACAAAACACATACAAGATGCTACGTTAACATCTGAAGTAAAATGTTTCGACTGGGGGAAAAAAGGCTTTGTTCAGGCTTGCGGCACATAGTCACCATATAATTATAATGAATCAATATGCAAATTAAGTAAACATATGCATATTTTCCAAGGTGCCCATCTTATCCTGCTTATAGAAAGGGGTTGGTGCAGGGATATTTTGGTCCAGAATCATAGCCCTTCTTTAAAATGTAAATCTAAGTGTCTTGGGCAATTGCGTTCCTAACCCATGATCCCCTGATATTGAAATGCAAACCATATCTTTGAGGGATCTTCATTTTTGGACATTCCTCTGTCTCTGAATGATGATGTCTACTCAAGTCCTCTTTAGGCATTCATTACTCACGCGATTCCAGTTGTGTGAGGTGGAAAGCGGGTGCATGCCCACTGGTCTCATCTCTACCACCGCTCTCATCCACGACATTGGAACTGAAAGTCTAAAGCAGGGTGCCTGTTCTACACACATAGGCGTCCTGTGTGATTTAGAAGCCAATCAAATAAACCCCACATAATGTCGTCTAATCCAATGTCAGGGTTGCTCTAGGCTCTCAATCCTTTTCACCTTGTATACTTGACCTCTTGGGAAAAATTGTTACTTCTTTCAGTTTGCACTATCACTTGTTCTGCTGATGACATTCGACTCCCTTTTTCTCTTTCCTGTTCTTGTGAATGTGCTCGACTTTTTCTTTATACCCTCCAAGTGACTTTTTCCACATCACAACGACTTCTACCTCCAATTTCAATTGAGAAAAAAAAGTGTGGAACAGTTAGCAGGAGTCTGGAAATGCAGGCCAGCCAAGTATATCAGTGTTATCATAGATATCATAGTGTTATCACAGATATAACTACTGAAAGGTGAAGATGGGCAGCCTTCCTGAAAGGCAGGAGTGCAGAACCTCAGGCTTGGGAGCCGATCTAGCCCTCCTGGGGTCCCAATTCAGCCCACCAGGGTTCCCCAGATGGCCACACCCCTCCCCTGACCCCTCCCCCCTGACCACCTAACATTTGATGATTTTCCGGCTTTTGTACAGTTTTTTCTGAAAGGTTGAAATGCCTTTCCGAAGGCTTCGTTACTGGCTGCAAGACCTTTCAGCGGAAATATGCTGGCCAATTTTTGGCCCCTCCCCTTTTGCTTTTGACCCTGCCCACCACTGGAATGCAGCCCCCAAGGGCATCTCCTAAGTCAAATGTGGCTCTCTGTCTGAAAGAGGTTCAACACCCCTAGTGAACAGCCTTGCAAATACAGGGCTGTGAGTGGGTACACCCAATGTATTGCCCTCGAACCAGCCTGAACCAGTCCTTCCCTCACTATAGCTTCTGGCTTTTTCTTTTGTTCTACAAGAAAAAGCAAGCCTCTACTCAGTCATGGGCTCAAATTCTGAGGATAGCCTTTCATGGAGTTTTCTGCATGGGAACTGAAACAGCAAATACCCACAGTTGGGTAAATTCTGGAGAAACTCACTGATGCTGGGGTCTGGGTCTGTGGTGCCTGGTCCCTTCTTTAAGTTGTGGGGACAGGTTCCATCCTGAGGGGGGCAGTGGGCAGATGTAGTGCCCTAGAGAAGGCAGGAAGTAGCTATGGCATATCTTCCCTTCTTGTCCTGAATCCATGGAGCAGCTTCCAGCAGGAGGGTGTCCTTGGATAGGCTGAGCTCCATGGCTTTCTGTTGCCTGTCTGTAGTCATGCTCTGTCGGCAAAGTGGGTCATTCAGCCTCCACACACCGGCCTGATCCATTCAGGAACTCTATAAATCCTCATCAGAGACCATGGAATTAATGCTGAAGGGCTTGCTGGCAGGGGATCCAAGCAAAAGCCACCTGCTTTTCATATTGAGAGGGTTAAACAGAAGATACTGGGCATTTTTTACCTTGCAGTTAAACATACAAGGGAGACTCCATCAGGGAAATGTTTGTCATCACTACTTTAGACACAAATTTGTTCAGCAGAATCACCCACCCATCACCCACTGTCTGTGGAATGCTTTTCCCAGGTAGACTTTCATGGTGCCTATGTTGTTGTCTTCTTGGCACCAGGTGAAGACATTTTTTTACCTTTCAAGTAGGGATGGCAGAGAATTCCGCCACGGATTCCAGTGAGGCCAGATTCTTTAGAATCCGGCCCCCCAGAATCCGTGGCGGAACGTCCTCCTGCCCCCCCCTGCGGAATCCCCCCGGGACGGTACTTACCTGAGGCGGATGCGGCGGATTCGGTAGTGGCGGCGGATTCGGCGGCTCCGGCGGCTGGTCTCCTGGCCAGCCGCAGCTGGGCTGCTTCCGCCGCCATTGCCGTCCTGGCTTGCAGCCGTGATAGGGTACGTAAGAATTTACATAGCCTATCACGGCTGGGTTAAAAACAAAACAAAAAACTGAGCATACACAAATGGCAGCGGCTACGACAGCCGCCATTTGTGTGCCCTATTTTTCGCCGACTTATCTTACGTAAATATTTACGTAAAACAGTGAAAAAAAGGGGAACGCAAATAGCGCCCACTACGCTATATTTACATAAGATAAATCGTCGAAAAATAGGGCACGCAAATGGCGGCTGCCGTAGCCGCCGCCATTTGCGTATGCTGGTGTGTTGTTTTTTTTTACCCAGCTGTGATAGGCTACGTAAATTCTTACGTACCCTATCATGGCTGCAAGCCAGGATGGCAATGGTGGTGGCAGCAGCCCGGCCACGGCCGGCCAGGAGACCAGCCGCCGGAGCTGCCGCTGCCGGAGCTGCTGGCCATCGAGAATTCCGGGGGGGGAGGACCGGATCGCCTCCCCCCCTGTCGAGGATTCCGGGGGGAGGGACGGAGTGCTTCCCTCCCACACCATGAAAGATTCCACGAAAAGGTGAGTTTTGTACATCCCTACTTTCAAGAACTATGTTTTAGTGCTTTTAGGTCTTTATATTGTTTCATCCCTGCTGATGTTTTTACTCCTGGTTTTATTATGTGCTGATTTTATCTTGACTTTTATCTGAGTTGCTTTTTTTGTTTTTGTCTTGTTTTATCTTGTTTTTATCTGACTTGTTTTATTGCTATTTTGTATCTTCTTCTAGGCAATGTCATGTTGCCTCACCAAGGATATTCAGTGGGAGATCCCTCCTTTCTCCTTTTCATTGTTCTGCTTCCCACATTAGCCACTTGCTGGCAGAGCACCTTCTTTGGGATATTTTGTACTGGACACCTTCTTAGTCCACCTTTCTCTTTCAGACAAGAGTGGCACTTTGGACTGAAAGGGACTTGGATCTGTAGTGCCACTGTATCCCTGTACCCTTTTGTGTGACTTGCTACTTCCACTCTTCCCTTTCCCTCCACCCCTCTATTTTTATCTTAATAGACCTTTATCAAACCTTTAGTTGGTGTGATTTCTCTGCATGACCTCAGTGCTAATTTCAGTGCTCTTGGCTTAGGAGGGTGGCTCCTGGGTATTTTGGGGGACTGGAAGTCTGCGTTTGGCCAGTCCTATTTTTGGAAGGAGAGCCAGGAACGGGTCTTGAGTGTCCTACCTCACAGGGAGGTTGGGGCTGGTCCCGGCAGATCCCTTCATAACATCTCAGTCCAATGATTCCATCTCCTATTTGGAATGCTCTTGCTTGTGATGGTCCCAGAGGCAAAGTCATCCTACAGGGAGTAGAGCTGATGTGAAGCATGATCCCACTTCTTTTCGGTTCCTTTTTCTTCCACTGTGTTGACTCAAACTCAGGGGATCCGCTGTATGCCCCATGTTGTTCTTCAGGGTGCTCTTTTCTCACCTAAGCTTCACCCTATACACAAACAAAAGTAAGAAAGAAGCCCACATGAGGTTTCTTCTCAGAAGCCAGACTCAAGGCTTTGACATTTGTCATCCTAAGGGAACAGAACGACGCCAGGCCACAATGTCTAAATACTTATGAGGTCATGAGCATCAAAAGTGTAGCTTCTGGTTTCTCTCTGTCAGGGCTGAACATACATAAAGCAGGAGAATGCACTGCCAGGATGAGTACAACAAGGAGTGACTTGTGGCATGTTGTTGCCACCCATCCACCATTCTGGACAAGGAAGAGGGACAGCCAGTTTACCATACTACATACGTGTTTTTTTTCAAGTACAGCCTTCCCTCCCTCACCCCCCATTCATTCATTTTCATCCTCCTCCTCTGGAAATCTCACACTTGGGAGAAGGAGATTTGCTCCCTCCTACTCCATTCGACTGATCAACCCATTTCATTGAACTGAGTAACAGGGCTAACTACAACAAAATCAAACCAAATAATACAGCTGGACCCTAAAGAATGCCTTTCTCATTAAACAGCTACTGTATCCCTCACCTAAGTCAAATAAAGTTGGTACAATTAAATATCATGTACAGTACAATATGCTAGAGTGTGGAGCGCTCCTGGTCAGGGTTCCAGTCAGCCAGATATGCACTCTTCCAGGATACGCCATAGCATTCCCTCTCCACCCTATCCCCAGATGTCCCCCTCCCCTCACACATTCAGTCAGTATTCCATGCTCGCTGAGCACACTCAGTCCTTGTCAAGATTTGGCAGGGAAAAGGGCTTTAGGGCTTTTTCCTAAATATGTTGCGAATCTCCTGCAAAGGGTGGGATTTCCCTGAGCCTCCTTCTTGTGTGCGGATGGTGCTGTTATGGCTATGTAAGCAATGGCACTCATCTTTGAAATCTGGAAAAAACGGGGTGGGGGGATGATAACCAGAACTTTGAATTGTGCCCAGAAGTAGGGATGTACGAAAGTCACTTACCTGTTCGCGGATTATGTTGATGTTGGGGGGGAGGCGTTCCGTCCCTCCCCCAGGAACCCTGGCCGGCTGGCTCCGCTCCACAGGGATTTTGCGGAGCCGCAGGCCGGCTCTGCCAGCAGCCGGACATCTGGCCGCTGGCTAGCAGGGATGCAAATGGCGGCTGTAGCCGTTTGCGTCCCTGCAGTCAGCCGTGATAGGCTACGTAAACGTTTACGTAGCCTATCACGTCTGACTAAAAAACAACACGCGTACGCAAATGGCAGCGTACCGTGCCAGCTGCCGCCATTTGCGTTCCTTCTTTTGGCACGTCTTAGTCTACGTCAAGATTTACGTAGACTAAGACTGCGAAAATAAGGGGAACGCAAATAGCGTAGCAGACGCTACACTATTTGCGTTCCCCTTATTTTCGCTGTCTTCGTCTACGTAAATCTTGACGTAGACTAAGACGTGCCAAAAGAAGGAACGCAAATAAGGACGCTACGCTATTTAGTCTTAGTCTATGTAAATCTTGACGTAGACTAAGACGTGCCAAAATAAGGAACGCAAATAAGGACGCTACGCTATTTGCGTTCCCCTTATTTTCGCCATCTTAGTCTACGTAAATCTTGACGTAGGCTAAGATGTGCCAAAATAAGGAACGCAAATAAGGATGCTACGCTATTTAGTCTTAGTCTATGTAAATCTTGACGTAGACTAAGACGTGCCAAAATAAGGAACGCAAATAAGGACGCTACGCTATTTGCGTTCCCCTTATTTTCGCCATCTTAGTCTACGTAAATCTTGACGTAGGCTAAGATGTGCCAAAATAAGGAACGCAAATGGCGGCGGCCATGGCCGCCATTTGCGTACGCGCGTTTTTTTTTTAGTCAGATGTGATAGGCTACGTAAACATTTACGTAGCCTGTCACGGTTTTTTTTTTTTTTAAACCTAGCCGTGATAGGCTATGTAAATCTTTGCGAAGCCTATCATGTCTTTTTTTTTTTTTTTAAACTGGAAATGGCGGCGGTGGCAGCTGGTCGGAAGTCCATCCACCACCGCCGCCGCCGCCGAACCGCTGCCGGAGCCGCCGCCGCCCGGAAGATCCGCCCCAGGTAAGTCTTGTCCCGGGGGGGCCAGGCCATTCCGCCACTGATTTCGGGGGGCCGAATGCACTGGCATTCAGCCTCCCCGAGTTCCGTGGTGGAATTCTCTGACATCCCTACCCAGAAGCCAGTTTGAAACAAATGCAACTGTTGTAACTAGGTGTTATACACTCCCAAGGATTTTGCTGCATTCTGGCCAGCCGACGTTTTCAGGGACTCTTCAAAGGCAGCCCCACAGACAGCGTGTTGTAGTAATCCAATCTGGATGTAACAAATGCCTGTGTGACCACATAAGGCTTTATCAGGAAGCTTCCTAGCACAGGAGCAGAACTGCAACCCGTTCCAAGGCATTTCAGTGGTAGTGGTGTACGAAACCCCACTTACCTTGCTCCGCTGGGGTCTGCACGGTGGGGCGGCGATCCGGTCCCCCCCCCCCAGAATCCTCAATGGGGGGGAGGTGATCCGGTCCTCCCCCCTGGAATCCTGCCTGGCTGGCTCCACTCCTCAGCCAGTCCGCAGAGCCGCTGGCTGGGCCAATCCACAGCGGGGCCTCCATCTGCTGCCGGGCTGCTGTGGATGCAAATGGCCATTTGCGTCCCTGCTTTAGCTGTGATAGGCTATGTAAATAAATACGTAGCCTATCATGGCCTAGCATAGGGACGCAAATGGTGGCCACTACGCCGGCTGCCATTTGCAGCCACAGCAGCCCGGACGGCCAACACAAGGTAGGTCCGTTCCGGGGGGATTCCGGGGGTGGTGTTGGGGGTAGTCCGTTCCGCCATGGATTCTTTAGAGTCCAGCCTCACTGGAGTCTGTGGCGGATTTCTCCGCCATCCCTATTCAGTGGTGGTTCCAGGCCTGGCATCAGCACTCAGCACCCTCTGGCAGCTGCCAGAGCCCGAGACTACCCCCACCAGGGCCTACTACAGATGCCTTGCCTGGGCTGCTCTTTGAAAGATGCTTTCTCTCAGCCTGCAGGATACCCTGTTAATTACCCACAATGCCCCTGTGGAATGTTCCTTGTGAGAAGTTTAAAGGAGATGCCTGGGATGATCACAGCATCATGCAAAGACCCCGCAAACTTCCATGAAGGAGCAATCTCAGTCGCAGGATAAAAGCCCAGTGTGAAGGGCCCTTAACACACTCACACCTCCTCCCCCTGCACCCTAGCCTCGGGAGTCTGCTGCTCTTACAGTCCTCCACTGTTGCTCCACTGCCTTCCCCTGCTCCTTGCTGGTCTGCCCAGCCTTCCAGTTCCCAGTATTAATTCCACCTGTCTTCCCAGTCCTCTGCCAGCCTCCCAAGCCCCACCATCTTAGCTTCCCAGGAAGATCCTAAAAATACAGAGTTGGATCCCAGGACTTTCCAGTGCTTAGAGTAGACCCACTGAAATCAAAGGGACCAGTTCACCAGACCGTCCATTGTCAGGAAGTGGTATCAGAATATCTTGTATGACTTCTCAATTTGTTTGTGCAACATGAATTAGACCTATGAATTTTGGACTAGGCTAGGTTGCTTTATTCCCATGTTATAATATCATGTGTCTTGTTCATGTGCTTGTAAGAGATACCCCTGAAACTCAATAGCCATTCTTTACATCACAGCAGGGGCTACAAGGCGCAAAATCCCAGTGTGCACCAAAAAGGGGGTGGCACAATTAAACCCTTGGAAGTTTGCAGGATCAGGACCAAACTTCACACACACCCACTCCTAGTTGGGGAGGCACCTGACGCATCAGCAAAACCCTGCAGAATTACCCCAGAAGAGGGAAAATCCCACATGCAACAAATACAGGCTGCCTGAAAGGAGCAGAGCGGCAGCAATCTCAAATGCTCTTGCGGCACAATTCTGTAGGTGGCCAAAATAATCCACAGTGATCACCAGAGACATGATAACCCACAGTGGGTTAAATAACCCCTAATGCAGACTGTGGGTTAGCAGCGTGAGTTATTTCGGCCAAATATGCCATTGTGCGTAAAAAAACTAAAAAAACCCAACAGATGACACGATAACGATATTGTGGGTTATCATGATGTCTGAACCCGGTCTTTACATCATGCCTCTGGCAACATATTTATTTAATTGCTACATTTATATCCCACCTACTTCAAGGAGCACATGGTGAAATATAATGGTCTCCCCCAATTTTGTCCTTGCAACAACCCTGTGTGGTTTGTTAGGCTGAGAGATGTGAATGGCCAAAGGTCATTTTAAGATTCAGGAGTGAGGGAGTCTCCCCCATCCTAGTCTGATATTTTAAGCATAAACCACACCATACCTATGGGCTTCTGTTGGAAATGGTCTTTGATGATCTTCCCTCTGGATTCTGTGGAGATTTCATGATTAAGGGCGCAATCCTACGCATGTTTAGACAGAGAAAAGGCCTACAACTCCCAGCATTCCCCAGCCGGCTGGGGAATGCTAGGAGTTGTAGGCCTTTTCTCTGTCTAAACATGCGTAGGATTGCACCCTAACTGCGTCAATTCCATCTAATAAAATGACAGTGGTGTATTTGGTTAATTTCACTCCCTCAGAAGTTGCCCTTCTAGACTATTTCCCCACAACAGTTTGTGGCTCATTTTGCTCACTCGGAAGTTGCTATTCCAGACTGTTTTGCACAATACAGACTATAGCCCAGAACAGCTACTGACATGGTTTCCTTGGAGGTTTGGGAGCTTATTACATCTGTCCTACCTACTAACGTGTGACTAGTGAGTTTGGTTGATTTGGCTCACTCAGAAGTTGCTGTTCCAGCCTGTTTTGCACAATACGGACTATGGCCTGGAAAGGCTATTGAAATGTGATTTCCATGAAAGTTTTGGAGATTATTATGTAAGTCCCATCTAGTCCGGTGTGACTGGTGAGTTTGATTTGACTCACTCGGAAGATGCTGTTCCAGCGTGTTTTTCGGAATACAGACTATGGCCCAGGATGGCTATCGGAACACGGTTTCTGTGGACGTTTCGTGGCGTATTGCATCCCTGCCATGGAGTTCAGAGTGACTGGTGAGTTTGGCTGATTTCGCTCCTTCGGAAGTGTCCGTTCTGTGCCATTCCATTCCTGATGTGTTCTGGGCATTATGGGGTTAATAATAATAATCTAATATTGCAAGGGGATTAGTCCTAAAATATTGTTCTCAAATGTTTCTAGCACATGCCACTATTCGTGGCATACGTGTTTTTTTTTAATATAAAGGGGCCGTTCTGGCCTGTTCCGGCTTTTACACCGTCCCCTTTGCAGAGCACCTAGCGAATACTACTAGGCAGGAAATCCTCTATTATCCCCTTTTCAGTACTGGTGGTTACAATAAAGCCGTCTTGTCTTGGGGCTCCTTCACACCGGGCTTTCATCCTGGGATTGAGATGGCTCCTTCACGGGCATTTGCGGGGTCTTCACATGACGCCGTGTCCCCCCAGGGCATCTCCTGCCCTAAATGCCCTTTGCTCCGTTTTTAAATAGGTCGCAGATGATGAGCTATCCAATTGCTCCCTTGTGTTGTGTTCCGCTTCAGTTCCCTCCTGAAAAGAGGAGAAGCGGGAAGAAGAGGAGTTAGACCAATGGAAGACAAGGGAAGACTCAGCTACAGGAGAAAGGGGCAGGGGAGACGGGGAAGGGAGTGCGTGTAAAGGGGGTCTGTTGTGATCCTGCATTTAAAACGGAAGCAGAAAGCCCCGTCTGAAATGCAGGATGTCAGCCTGGTGCGGAGACGCCCCGACTCTGACCTCCACTTGGGTCAGTGGAGGCTGGCGGCTCTGATTTCGGCGGGGCTGAGCATCCACTCTGGGTTTCAGTCAGAACCAGCCAGAAACCTAACGGGCCATCCCAAGTGCTGGACCTATTGGAGGGCAGGATTCGGCGTTTTCATAGAATCATAGAATAGTAGGGTTGGAAGGGGCCTACAAGGCCATCGAGTCCAACCCCCTGCTCAATGCAGGAATCCAAGTCAGAGCATCCCTGACAGATGGCTGTCCAGCCTCGTCTTGAAGGCCTCCAGTGTGGGAGAGCCCACCACCTCCCTAGGTCATTGGTTCCATTGTCGTATTGCTCTCACAGTCAGGATTTTTTTCCTGATGTTCAGCCGGAATCTGGCTTCCTGTAACTTGAGCCCATTATTCCATATCCTGCACTCTGGGGTGATGGAGAAGAGATCCTGGCCTTCCTCTCTGTGACAGCCTTTGAGTTGGAGTGAGGTGTTGGGGATGTCCTATGAAGCTTTAGTCACTTAGGCCAGTACTACTATTCCCTGGGGTGGGGGAATTATGTTCTTCCCATGATATCTGCCTTTTTTCTCTCTCAATTGCCTATGGAGCTTCCATGTTCTGAGATCAGCTAAAACTGTGGACTTCACAGCATTCCTATATGCTTTTGGCAGCTACCTAGAGACCTGTGTAGTTTGGCCTAGCCAGCAGCTTTATAGTTAATTAAATAGGCCTTTCACACAGATCAGTAATTCACTTTACCTTGGAGCTGTTCTGGCCAGCTGTATTAGTTCATCCTGAGATAAGACAGGTTTCGCTTCCCATGGGAAACTGACCCCCCCCCCCCCAGGTGGGCAGAGGCAGCCTGTCAGCTCCTGAATTAAACTGAGGGAACCCCATAAAATCAAGCAGGCTGGTTTGCGTCTCTGGTCTTACTCCAAGGGGGAATATACATGCTACCAGCTTGGAGAACTTTTGCCGGTCCTAGAGGAACGACTTCTAGTCCATCTTGGGGACTCAGATAGACGTATCAGCTGTGACAGCTTCATTCGCTGATTAAGGGTGTGAAGTTCTTTGCATATTTATTCTTATTCTGCATCTATTTTCCAACAACAAACTGTCATTCTTTTGCACAAGTGGCTTTGTTTCATCTTGGTAATATAAAATAATCTAATTTGACTGGGACCTGACAGAATCAGAGCCCCAGATCAATACATCAAGCAAGGCAAAGTTCAGGTTCTAGGTAGCACCTTAGAATCATAGCACAGAATCACAGAATAGTAGGGTTGGAAGGGGCCTACAAGGCCATCGAGTCCAACCCCCTGCTCAATGCAGGAATTCAAGTCAGAGCATCCCTGACAAATGGCTGTCCAGCCTCGTCTTGAATGCCTCCAGTGTGGGAGAGCCCACCACCTCCCTGGGTCATTGGTTCCATTGTCGTATTGCTCTAACAGTCAGGAGGCTTTTCCTGATGTTCAGCTGGAATCTGACTTCCTATAACTTGAGCCCATGATTCCGTGTCCTGCACTCTGGGATGATCGAGAAGAGATCCTGGCCTTCCTCTCTGTGACAACCTTTCAGGTACTTGAAGAGTGCTCTCATATCTCCCCGCAGTCTTCTCTTCTCAAGGCTAAACATGCCCAGTTCTTTCAGTCTCTCTTCATAGGGCTTTGTTTCCAGTCCCCTGATCATCTTTGTTTTGGAGGGCTCCTTCAGAGTTCTGGCTGGTTGACGTATATTAATTTTAAGGAAGGGGGATAAGCGGAGTTCTGGCCGGTTCTGGCTGAAACCCAGAACGGGTGCTCAGCCCCGCCACAATCGGAGCCGCCAGCCTCCACCGGCGCGGGGCGGTCTACGAGCGCCTTCGCCAGCAGCCAGGCCGCCGCCCGCGCTCCCGACACCCTCGGTCGGGCCGGCCCCGCCGCCCACAGCGAGGCTCGGGCGGGGCGACGCCGGCCCTGTCCGCGGGCGGCACAGCGGACGCGCTCCCGCGCTCGGCGCCCCCCCGCTCGCAACGGCCCCACCCAGCAGCAGAGAACCGTTAACGCTCCCCTCCGCTGCTCGTTTATGCGCGGGTTTGAATAACGCGCGTGCTGAGGTCACGCGGGCGTCGCTGGCGAGGAGCGAGGGGGGGAGCGGCGGCGAAGCCATGGCAACCGCCCTTCAGCGTTTGCATCCTCCCCCCTCCCCCCCTTTCCGGCGAGCGACCGTCCGCCCGCCCGCCCGTAACGTCGGCTGCTTCCCCGCCCTCCCCTTGGCGCATGCGCCCCTCTCCTCCCTGCCCCCCCCCCCGAGCGAGCCCGCACCGTCGCGCGGGGCAGAGCGGAGGCGCGCCGCCGAGCGAGGCTGGGCGCTTCGCCTGCGGCGTGAGGGGACGGAGGCGGCCCCGCCCGCGGAGCCCTTCCGGCCGTGCGGCCCCGGCGGCGCCCTTCCCGGGAGGGGCCGGCGGCGCGGAGCCGCTGCGGGGCACGTCGAGGACAGGCGAAGGAGGGGAGGGCGCCCGGCGTGGGACGTCGGGCGGGCGGAGCCGCCGCCGCCGCCTCCGGGGAGGCCCGTCCCAGTGGCCGTGCGGCGCCGGACCGAGCCCCTTCCCGCGGCTGTGCCTCCCGCTTGCTCAGCCCGGGACTCCCGACGGTCGCTCGCTGCTCAGCGCCCCTCGTCCCCCGTTCCGAGCGGGGGCCCTTCTTCCCCGCCGCCCCCCCGTGTCGAAATACCCCGGGGAACCCGCGGAGGAGCTGCTCCCCCTCCGCTTCCTCAGTTTCGGAAGCCCCCGTCCCCTCGCCCCAAGCCCGCCGAGATGGGCTGCACCCTCAGCGCAGAGGACAAGGCGGCGGTGGAGCGGAGCAAAATGATCGACCGGAACCTGAAGGAGGACGGCGAGAAGGCGGCCCGGGAAGTCAAGCTGCTGCTCTTGGGTAAGGCGAGACCGGCCGGCCGGCCGGCGCGGGCGGCTTTCGGTCGCCGCCTCGCCTCGCCTCGCCCTGCTTTCCTTTCCCTTCCCTTCCCTTCCCTTCGCCCCCGCCCCGCCCCGTTGCCATCGCGGTCTCGACGGCGCGGAAACCGCGCACGATGCTCCTGGGGCGCGTAGGGCCTGACGGAGAGTTTTGCTCGCCCGCTGTGCGCCCCCCTCCTCTGCGGAACTCGAAGGGTCTTTTTAAACCCCAGATCACACCCTTGTACTCAGCTTCCACCCTTTGACTCCCGCCCTCACAATTCACCGTTCTCCTCCTCCTTCAAGAAAGCTCTCTCTCGTGCAGTCGTCAGGTTAGACTGAACAGAGAAGGAACCCACGTTTTGAACACCCTAATTAAGATTAGGGTGTTTTAAAGTGCTTTCAGAGATTATTAGTCTGTGTAGGCCAGCCACAAATGCATCTCAGGGCTGCGTGAGGCCAGCCACAAATGCATCTCAGGGCTGCGTGAGGCCAGCCACAAATGCATCTCAGGGCTGCGTGAGGCCAGCCACAAATGCATCTCAGGGCTGCGTGAGGCCAGCCACAAATGCATCTCAGGGCTGCGTGAGGCCAGCCACAAATGCATCTCAGGGCTGCGTGAGGCCAGCCACAAATGCATCTCAGGGCTGCGTGAGGCCAGCCACAAATGCATCTCAGGGCTGCGTGAGGCCAGCCACAAATGCATCTCAGGGCTGCGTGAGGCCAGCCACAAATGCATCTCAGGGCTGCGTGAGGCCAGCCACAAATGCATCTCAGGGCTGCGTGAGGCCAGCCACAAATGCATTTCAGGGCTGTATTCTGAAGTACCATATTGTACCCCTTACTGCAGTATGTCATTTGGGCCCCATTGTCTGCCTGCCCGGAATGGTCATGTGCGCCGGGCTGTTTCTGTTGACAGCAGAAGCACAACCACACTGCTGCTTAGATGAAGCACCGATAGTATTAAGGCTGCAGTTAACTCAGCGCAGTGTCGGGGGATATGACAGGAACGTGCGTTAGGCTTGGGCTGTAAGTTTCTTAGAATATTTGGATAAATGATGTCGGGATAAGGAATGGCTCAGGATTGCAATGTTTACATTTAACCCCACCCCGGCCCACATATGTTGTATGGAATTTGTGTAAGGGTGAAGAGGGAAATCTCTGCAGATGTGGCACATCTGGAAAACTAACAGGCATTTACTGCATGGTAAAACCATGTTACAGTGTCTGATGTGGAAGAAGACACAAACTAGTCCCCCCTCCCCCCAAGAGTTCATAGATCTCCAGCTTTCTCAGTTCCACTTCAAATATTTGATGCATTAAAGGTGCAATCCTATGCTTGTTGAGGCAGAAAAAAAGTCCTACAACTCCCAGCATTCCCCAGCCAGCCATGCTAGCTGGGGCATGCTGGGAGTTGTAGGACTTATTTTCTGTCTAAACAGGCATGGGATTGCAGCTTAAGTTGTTGCTTTTGAAAGCTTATGCTGGACAGTAAGGTCATAAGTGCTTTATTTTTCATAGATACCTTTTTCATAGATATCTTTTGCTGCATTTCAGGGCCTCTTCACACATGATAGCTTTCCTATAATTATATCGCATCCTGTATAAAAAAATACAAACTCAATCACATGTGACAAAAAGGTCTATTTATCCTATGCATTACAACCAAATATGCTGAAGTGGTATTTGTATAGAAAAATTGTCAAGGCTAATGTGGCCGTTCTAGCCTGATTGAATATATGTTTTCTCAGATCCCCACCAACTTCAGTGGGGCTTACACCCAAGTATATAGGAAACTGCCTAATACTGAGTCAGATCATTGGTCCATCTAGCTCAGTGTTTTCTGCACTGTTTGACAGCAGCTTTCCAGGGTTTTAGGATTTCCAGGGTTTTAGGATTTCCAGGGTTTTAGGATTTTTTTTCCAATCCTACCTGAAGATGCTAGGATTGAACCTAGCACTTTCTGGATCCAAAGCATGTACTTCACTGCTGAGCCCTGACTCCTGCCGTTAGGTAAATGTGCATAGGATTGTAGCCTGATCTTCATGTTTATGGAGAAGTAAGTTTCACTACTCTTAATGAGTGTCATTCCTGTGTGTCATTGCATGAGATTTACAGCTTCTCCTGGAAGTGAGTCTCATTAGATTCAGTGGAACTGAGTAAAATTTTAGATCTGGCTTCAGTTTGGATTTATTTATTTTTAAATGGAAATAACCATTTGATCCCACAGGTTTTGGATCTTTGGTCAATTTCTTAAACGAGTTTCAGAATGAGTTGCTGTGATAGCTATTGGCCTGTCTCATCTGCAGCACTATTTGCTTGTACTGCAAAGTTTAGGAACTGCTAGAATGTATAGTGAGGGATGTGGTTGCAATGAAGTGATTCTTAAATTTTCTTATGTAGACTGCTGTTCTGGTTTGCATGTTCTTTGTGGGCCATTTTTTAATGTTATGGCTGCCATGTGAGACGCTGATAGAAACACTTTAAAGTTGAAACTTAATTCTTTTGCACTCTTGTGAAGCTGAACTGAATACATAGGATGCAGGAAAAGAAAAAAAAAAACTATTGCTAAGAACTGGACAGGCATTGCTAAGTATGCATGTTCTATTGGTCACTGAAGTGTTTGTTGGTCAAATTACTGTTTAGTGCTAATCCAGTATTGAGCTTTAATTTCCTTGTTTGTGCTGGAAAAAGCTGTCAGCATTGTCTTCTATTTTTACTGTAAGTTGGGATACCATCTGAAAACATAGTATTATACTTTATTACTGTAATAAATCACTTCAAAAATTCTGTACACATTAATAATTTGCATCACAGAATTTCCTCTTCTTGGAGGTTTGTCAAAAGCTCATGTTTGAGCATCTTTCAGAACTACTGTAAATGATCCCTGTTTGGGCTGGCTTTGATTAATCTCATAGAATTTTTTTAAGGATTTTAATATAACATTAATGAAATACTGTATGTCTTCTAAAACTAAAAACCCCCTGTTCCAAACATTGATGATAGGGCAGTCTATAAACATTTTCTCACAGATGGAAGTTTTGCTGTTGTTTTTCTTTGCACTGTAGTAGACAAATTAGTGGAGATCCAGCTAGAAATGTCTGTAGAATGTGTTGTACATCTTTGGTATAAGTTTTAGGTTATTAAAATTCCAGAGATGCACCACATTTCATATAATAAATTTATAAGACATTTTTGAAAAACTGTGTGTAGAATCTTCTTCCACATAATTAAGGAAATTCTGCATGTAAATATTTAAAAATGTATTTCAGATTTACATGCTAAATGAATCCAGTACTGAGTTAAGTGTACTTTGATTAATTCTGGTCTAAAGTAATTAAAAAAAAAAAAGATCTCTGAAGAATGTGGAGTTTTTCTTCATTCCAATGTTGTACAACAGAATGGGATATACTTCAGGCTAATGAGATGTATTTTGTTTTTGTTCTCATTAGAATACCAAGATTCACCAATCAGAGCCATGCACAAAAATAGCAGCTGGAGCTGATTGCAAAATGGTGGCTTAAAGTAGAGCCAATTACCTACTGCCATTCTTGAGTTATATGATGGACTGGGAGTCGGGAGATCTGGGTTCTAGGCCCTACTCGGCTGTGGAAGCTCACTGGGTGACTTTGGGTCAGTCACAGACTCTCAGCCCAACTCGCCTCACAGGGTTGTTGTTGTTGTGAGGATAATACGGAGGAGGAGGAGGAGGACTATGTACGCTGCCTTGGGTTCCTTAAAGAGGAAAAAAAGGTGGGATATAAATGTAATAAATAAATAAATGGAATGATTGATATATACCAGTACAGACCTACATCTAAGTTATTACAGATCAAGGGTACCAACAACCTTTTTTAGGGGGTGAGGAAGCCCTTGCTGATCATCCAGCGATCTATAATAGATGGCAATCAGTGCAGAAACTCCCAGGTTCAATCCTTGGTATTACCAGGTAGGGCTACAAAAGACACCTACCTAAAACCTTGGAAAGCTGCTGCCAGGCAGCAACTCAGTTTGCTTGTAATGGGTAACTGGGTTGTTTCACCTGTAGTTAGTTGCGGTGAGCATGTTGCCTCATACGTGCCCATTGCTTCTGATTTCTGAAACAGCCCAGGAACACCCAGTTGTTGTGATGTGCGACCTTGGCACTCTGGATTGTTTAGGGATAGAGTTTTAACCAAATAACAACCATGGGTTCCTGGGCTGTTTCAGAAAGCAGAAGTGGGCAGGAGGGAACCAGAACCAGAACACTCCATGGTTTGTTAACCGTAGGGTGTCTGATCATCTGAACCGGTCAATATTGACAATACTGGGCTGGATGGACCAATGGTCTAACTCGGTGTAAGGCAGCTTCCTATATTCCTAATGTTCTGCTTACCACAGTTTTACAATAACTACACAATTGATTCTATTTGGGAAAGCTGAATGCATCTTATATGATCTATATACGGTATTAAGATCAAAATATTAAACTATATATATATATAGTTCACAGAAGGAGCCCTCCTCCCTCACTAATAGCACTTCTTTTGAGGTGTCCTTGTTACTTCCTGTTTTAATCTAAAATGTGCAGACGTACATGATCACAGAATCCAGGTTTGAGTAGTTCTAAATACCACTTGAAAGAGCTGATATTTCACGTATATTTTTTGAAGTTGCAGTATGATGTGGTCTTCAGGGTTCTACCTTCCTTTTCCATTAAATAGGCCCATATGTTTATCTTCACCCTTCTGAAAAGCAGAAAGGCTTAACTAGAAATATAAGCTGGTTTCCAGGTAACGGTATGAGTAGTTCAAATTGTAGTGAACAGGAAGACAGGTACAATTAAATCATTTAAACTGAAAACATTTTTTTCAGTCAAGTGAACAACTTGACTTATTTGTTAAGTCAACTATGTGTATCTTGATTTAATTAAGGGACAGCTGGACATTATATTATGTTCTCAAAGCTGATTCTTTGAATATGACTAAAGAAGCATAAACTATGAAGCCTGTTGACAAAGCTCTATTGATGGTGCATATAGAGAAAACAACAATGACATTCTATGGAAATGTGTGGGTTACTGAAATGCCAGAGGTCTTAGAAAGGAGTTGGAGAATAGTCATGTGACCTTTGATAATCACAGGCTCCTAGTATGAAAGTGTGCATGGGTGTTGGGGTGGTTTGTGTTAGGGATGGAACTTAGGCCAGAGAACTTGGAGTTCAGAATAGGGTGGTCTGTATCAGAATCGACAGTCTGAGAATCGACATTGGGTCTGAGGATAATTTGAGGCTGTAAAAAACTACCAAATTACCAAACTACAAAACTACCAGGTGAAGATCCTAAGAAGACATATGAGAAGAAAATGTTTCTTTACGAAATCAGGACAAGAGTGTGTGAATTTGAAAAACAATGAAAGGAAGCCATTTTGAACTATTTAAAATGCTTTCTTAACATGTTTGCTTTCTAAAAGTGGAAATATCGTATGTGTCTAGATGCCCTTCCTCCAAGATACAATGAAGTCATCTATACCAACTTGCTTTTCATTTTTATTGTGTGTTTATCATTGTTCCCTGATTATTTTTTTTGCTAATGGTGCAGCTTAGACTAAGAAATGATTTCTTTTAGATTAGTCATGTTTCAAAACTGCCTTTATTTAGTATATGTTCTTGTTAAGGTAGTATCTGAAGCTTGTTTCAAACCATGATTTAGGCTGCATTTGCACATAATGCTAAATCATGGTTTATGTCAGTATGGGTTCTTGAATCATGCTTTGTTGTTACATGTGAATTCAGAACTATGGGTTAACTATGGGCTGTTAATCATGAACAACTCACAAAAAAGAACTCATGGTTTGTTGTTTGGTTGTGAA
The DNA here is from genome assembly GCF_057233095.1 of Heloderma suspectum. Lineage (NCBI taxonomy): Eukaryota > Metazoa > Chordata > Lepidosauria > Squamata > Helodermatidae > Heloderma > Heloderma suspectum. The sequence continues at coordinate 108,439,306 of NC_139464.1, forward strand.
CTCTGGGTGTTTAAACCATGGGTGTCGTTACGTGCAAACCCAGAACTGTGGGTTCTTCATGGGTTGTTCACCAGGCTTCAGAGGGGGTGGGTAAGAGTGGTAAAAAAAAAAAAATCCAGCAGCTCTACATGCTGTTACTTCAGTGCCACAAGGTATGTGGGATATAGGGAGGGAGTGGTGAAAGGATGGAAGCCAACAACCCAGGAATTGAAAAAACAACCTGCAGTTTGCTCGTTCATTTGGCAGTCATATCATGGATTAACTCTGGGTAAGGCAACAGCCCATGGATTAATTAAATCATGGGTTGTTGTTACATGTGAACACGGATGGTCTTTGTAAACCTGGAATCATGGTTAACGTTTGTGCTGACAAACTGCTTAACAGTGGTTAAAAGGGAAGAAGGGAATTTGTTCAGGGAGGAGAGACTCTGTGGATAAGTGTAGCTTCCTGATAGTCTGGTTCTGTGTTTTTTAAACACTCCAGGATCCATTGTGGCATCTGCCCTGACACTCTGTGTTTAAAAGATGGCATGATAATTGACCCTTTTTTTGTCTTGAGTGTAATATTTGGATGACACCTGCAACTTCAGCTGATTTTTCTTGTTCCAATTGTTCATATTTTTGTGTGTAAAAGAAAATTGAAATAGATCAGTGGGAAAATGATTTAAGATCAATATATAACAACATATGATTTATAAACTGGATGCTGGTCGTTTATTGCAATTTGGAGCAACATATGATTTTAAAAAATATTTTTTGAAAAACAAGTTCAGTATCTGTAGTCTTACTGATAGTGATAATATACTATCGTGGAAGACAAAACAAAATACATGATTTTGTTAACAGTGGAAGTAGAAATGTTCCACAAAAGCATCTAGTTAAATATTTTTAGAAACTTGCTAAGTAGGCAATGGAACCTCAATATTCAGAGACAAACTACCTATCTGAGCATATTCAGCCAGCTCCTTGTGCATACTGTCTCACATGTTCTGATGAAAAACTATTCCTCTAAGCTGTACCTCAGGTGTAGGTTACTTGCTTCTACCAGCCTTCTGTAGGTACCCTTGGGAAGATGGCCTTATATAAGGCCAGGTCCGCGACACCCCTTTCTTCCCTCTCTCTTCAAAGACTGGATTTTTCCAAACTCCCTGGACACCTTGCTACTGAGATCAGTTATGCGCAGAGAAACCTATGCATGTGTGGTTATTGTTGAGCTGCAGTTTAATACCAGTCTTAAAGAGTAGTTAAACCAAAAAAAGTTTTTTTAATTGATAATATAGGGAAATAAAAAGTAAAAACACTTCCAATGTCTTCGTTTGAGTTCTACATTAATAGTTCTTAACATGGCCCTAAGATGCAATAAATTACTAAGCTAAGATGTAGATATTTACATACTTATATCAAATGGTGATCAGCTTTCCCCAATGGGTGATAACTGATGTACACCCCCCCACACACCGCACACTTTTTTTTCTTTTACAAAAATATTCTCTCTGTGCATATGTGCCCACATGTGTATGCTTGGCCAATTGGGTATGAGAGCTCTTGCTTAACCTCACTTGCAAATGTTGACAAGCCAGTGTAAAACTGGGTTTTTCAAGTGCATCTTTGAAGATGTGTGTTAATTGCTGGAGACAGATGTGATAAGGAATGGAAATAGTGCTTAATTATTACCATTTGCTGAGCATTTATGTTGTATGTTTGGGAAGGAAATGTACAGGAGTTGAAAGGACAGCATGTGCGAGGCAGCATCCCAGGGATATCTTTGTTTCCTGAAATGTGATTGCATCAGCCTCCTCTCAGGGCATCTTGGTGGAAAGCTAATTAAGACTTATTTATTTAAATAATTTTGTTCCCAACATGGCTTATAATTAGAATCCATAAAGAGCTACAATATAATTAGGGATATGTTGGTATGTGTAAAAGGGGGCAGTGTCTTCTGATGCCTGACATTGGATGATACAGTTCAGCTTCCAGACTCTTCGCTCCAGAGGGAGAGGTGGCAGAAGGAATTGTAGATGGACTTGGGGCTGTTTTATAGTAAGAATTCTAATCTGGAAAAGCAGCCTTCTATTGCTCTGTAGTCTTCACTAGAAAAAGAGGAAATACAATAATACATTGCAATGCATCCAGAGGGGGCTTTTCTGTTACCAGCCTCTAAGTACTGCATACTGGTGACAAACAGGACATCCTTCACCTTCATAACCTGCTTGTGACATTCCAGAGGCATCTGGCTGCCCACTGCTGGAAACAGAATACTCTACTTGATGGGTATTTGTTATTTTTCCAGAAGAATGCAAGAACTTGTACTGGATCAAATAAGGGACCTTTTATATATTTATTTGGGAATTTATATCCCCCCTTCAAAGATTTTTCCAGGCAGCTTTGCAGTGCATTAAAAAAAGGTGAAATCATTAAAAAAAAAATACAGCAGTAGCCCTATGCAGGTAGTCAGCCTGCTTACGTGAGGGCTAAAAGTGGGGAAGGGATGCACATGCAAGCCTGCCGTCAGTGTCCCCACTCCCATTTTCTTGTTCATCGACCTTTCTGTGTTGAGGGGGAAGGTCTGAAGGGGGCTTCTACTTGAGTTCACTTGTACAAGCCTCCATGTAATCAGGAACCCTGCTATATCAGGGTTCCCAGTCATGTTTATGTTTCTACTTGCTTTCAAGTGACCGGAAATAGAAGCCCCCTTCAGACTTCCCAGCTTGCTGCAAGAAGATTGAGCATGGAGCGGGTGGGGATGGGGACGTGGGGTGAGGCCTGCGTGCGTGCTCAATCTTCTTGCAGCAAGCTGGGAAGTCTGAAGGGGGCTTCTATTTCCGGTCACTTGAAAGCAAGTAGAAACATAAACATGACTGGGAACCCTGATATAGCAGGTTTCCTGATTACATGGAGGCTTGTAATAGTGAACTCAAGTAGAAGCCCCCTTCAGACCTTCCCCCTCAACACAGAAAGGTCGATGAACAAGAAAATGGGAGTGGGGACACTGACGGCAGGCTTGCATGTGCATCCCTTCCCCACTTTTAGCCCTCACGTAAGCAGGCTGACTACCTGCATAGTCAGCCTGCATCCCATCCCCACATTAAACCATCATGTGCGCAGGTTGATTGCCTCCATTATCAACATTAAAACAGTTGAAAACAACATATAATGATGAAAGAAAAGCCTAGGAGAAAACAAAGGGTTTTGTGTGGTGCTAGAAAGATAAGAGTTGGCAGCAGGCAAACCTCCCTAGGGAGACCATTTCATGACGATGCTGTCATTGACAAGGCCTTCTTTTCTGTCACCGCTCACTTCACCTGGCAGGGCATCTGAAGAAGAGCCTGCACAGAAGATCTTAACAGTATCACTGCTTTCCTAACTATATGGACTGTATTTATAAAAGAAAATTGACTTTAAGAGGAGTGACACTTCATATTGAACTTGATTACGTTTATTTTTGGTTTACCTGCAAGAAAATGGACCCTTGATAAGCCAGGATAGGAAAATTCCATGTGATGCTGATCCCAATGAATTGGAATATAGCCTTTTTTCCTTTTTTGTTAAATGGTGGATCAGTTCCTGGATAGGAGCTGGTGTGGGGAGGCTTTCGGCTTGTAGGATCTATTTTGTTTTTTTTACTAGAACCCTGAGGTCCATCAACAGAAGCAAGGTGCAAAATACTGGCTTGGGTGGTGGTGGATGTTGTAAGAATTAAGGAACAGGGTGCCCCTGAGCATGTGCTCAGCTTATGGATTTGTTTCCAGTCCCAGAGCTGAGCTGCCTTTTCACATGGAAATTTGTTTATGGTTTTAGTTTTACTCCCAAGCTGTATTAGTTTCAGAAGCCTCTATTTTGTGGCGGGTGGGAACAACACCCTTTTTGTTATTACCAGTGTTAAATTGGGAGTCAGACACGCTAGCCTGTTAGTAGATCTTGATCTACCTTCTACCCACCCCTGGTTTTGAGGTTTGGAAGCAAGCCTCAGGCTTGTAAATCCATTCCTCAATTTGTGCATTCTGATTCCTTCCCTTCGCTTTTAGATTGAGCAAGTTGTACTTTGTCATGACATCTGAATTGGGAAAACTATGGTATGCACAAACCAGAATTGGAAGCCACAGTTTCAACTATTTTTCTAATTTTTGTTTGAAGGCAAACTATGGATTCGGGTGTGACTTTGAAACTTGCTTCCAGTTCTGCAAACAATGGTTTGGACCAGGCATAGTCAACCTGGTGCCCTCCAGATATTTTGGACTACAATTCGCATAATTCCTGACCATTGGTCATGCTGGCTGTGGCTTATGAGAGTTGTAGTCCAAAACATCTGGAGGGCACCAGGTTGCCTACACTTGATTTAGAGAGGATTGTCTCCACCAACAATGTAGTTTAACATCATTGTTTTGAACTAATATAATGCAAGTGCTTTTCAGTAGATAAGACAGACTAAGCTTTAACAATTTTTTTTCTCTAGAATTTCTGTACTAGGAAACACTGTACTATTTCTGTACTAGGAAATAACTAGGAAAACTCAAAATTCATAGGCATTGTCGTAATCAATAGTATTACCAAATATAAGAATATCCCAAAACTTATGCTAATATTATCTCTAGTAATGCCGTACATATTTTTCAGGAGAACAGAAAATGAATTTCTGTCAGCTACTTTCAATTACAACTCCTCTACAAATCCAATACATTCTTAGTAAAACAATTATGTATTGCTAATGTTCTTAAAGTATTTTGGCCACATAATGAGAAGACAGGATACCCTGGAGAAGATGCTGATGCTAGGGAAAGTGGAAGGCAAAAGGAAGAGGGGCCGACCAAGGGCAAGGTGGATAGATGTTATTCTGGAGGTGACGGACTCGACCTTGGGGGAGCTGGGGGTGGCGACGGCTGACAGGAAGCTCTGGCGTGGGCTGGTCCATGAAGTCACGATGACTGAATAAACAACAACAACAAATGTTCTTAATGACATTACTAAAGATTGTACAGTAATGTGGCTAGTTCTTCTGGTCTTTCTAATATGGTGCAGTAGTTTTGTCTATAGTCTGGTAACCAGTGGAGGAAAACTATATTCAGAAATGTATGGAAGTTTGAAGCCATTTTCACTCATTTTCCCCTAAATGCTGGCCATACCCCTGATGTCAGCACACCCACTAGCCAGTCTCCAAACATACATACGTTGGACTGAATGCATGAAACGGGCCTTTTGCACATACAACTGTATGTGCATAGGGGCTCCCATGTGATTCTTTGTGATCGGGGTTCCCAGTCATACAGAGACCTTTTTCATAAAATCAGCTGAACATGTGCAGTTTAGGGACATGTCCAGCGGGTACAGTTCCCCCCTCCGTTCTGCATTTTGACAGGGCATTAGACTAAATCCATCCTTGCTGATATTAGTCCAGTTCCAGATGCAAAGTTCCTGTAAATATTACTGTTTTCCCATGAAGATATATTACATTTGATACAGCTACAGACAGAAAAGTACAATATTCTGGATTCTTGGTAAAGATATTTCCACAATTTGTTTAGATTTTTACTCTGCATTTTGCCCTAGGCTCCTCAGTTGGAATTACTACTTCACTTTTCATGTTGTACGAATTTCTACTTTGCTTCTACTATATACAAGTTCATCTATATCCTGTTGTCGTGAGAAGGGAGTATAACTGAAATCGTGGTAGTGTTCTTCCTTATAGTTATATTTTTAGCTCTTTTGTCCAATATCATGAAATCTCAGAACATTTTTATTAAATCCTTTTTCTTTTTTTACCATTCATTAATTTAGTTGTTTATTGAAAAACCTGTTACTTAAATACTACTCTCAGGTAACTTCCATGTATTTTGAAATGGAAGTGTGGGCATGTCCATATACAGACAGTGCCAAAACACATTCTTCTGTGTTTGCGCAGGCATGTGTTGCTAGGATCATAGCAACTGGGAACTGCCAATAGCTTATCAACATCTTCTATGGCAGCAATCAGCCAGATATCCCAAGAAATGCCACTTGTGGGGATATAATGGTGATATCCACTTCCTATTTTGTCTTCAGACTTTGGTATTTGGAGTAAGTTTGTGACTGAACAAAGAAGCTAATTTCCTGGTTAGCAGCCAGGTTGGAATTTTGATACTAATTACTTTTGAGAGATATTGTAAACTAATCAGACCACAGTGTAAATGTGAAAGGAAACAGTTGGTAATTTTAATGTGAAGCAAGGGGGTAGGAAAGTAGATTCAAGATGTATTTGGCTAGCAATTCAGTTTTTGCATGTGTTGGCTTAATGTCATTGTCCTAATGGCAGAGCTGTAAATTTTGTTTCCTCTGACAACAAACTCCGGTGGCTGAGTGCTCAGTTTTGGCACCAAAACATCCACGGAGAAACAAGAGAGGGGTATCATTAGGCTTGGATGAACCCCAAGAATTGTGGAAAATAAAAGATTAAGTCCAACATAGGGACCCCACTCCACCCCCAAACAGCCCATTAAGCATATTCTGTGGCCTCCAGGAACCATGGAATGTTGCGTGACAATTGGAAAGAAAAACAGAAAATGGATTTGGGGCGGGGGGAGGGGGAATGAATTACTCTGTTTGAGCCCCTTACAACTTACGTGTACAGGAGGAGAACATGGCAGGCTAGGTACACTGTAATATTTTGTTACAGTTCCCCCTTATTTTTCCAAATGAGGAAATTATAAATATGAGCAAATGAAACTGCCAAACGTACAGAAAAATGTAGTTTAAAAACTACTGATATGAAATGGTATCAAAAGCAGCATTGTAAACACATTTTAAAAATAATATATTACCTTTAGTATAGCAGAACAGAGTTAAACTTCCTATACTCCAGGTTCCCTTTTCAGTCTGATTCCTGAGCATTGCATTGTATTCTAGCATGTGCTGTCTGCATGGTGCTCTGGCAAGGCCTGTTTAGCACTCATGCCTGAATTGCAACAGCTCCCTAGAATAGAAGTGGTCAAAAGGCAGATTGGGATGTACTGGTAGATCTCTCGGTGATTTGTAGTAGATCAGTATGGGTCTCCAACTCTCAGTTGTTAAACAGTAACAGTTTTATACTGAGACCGTTAGAATCCCTGATCTGTAGTAACTGAAATGTAGATTTGTATTTGTATGTAGAGGTCATCCTAGTGTATGACCTCTACATGGCACTCAGTAAGTAATTGGCTCTGCCTCCTGAGCGGCCATTTGCATCCACCTCCATTTGGTGCACCTAGGGGTTCAAGTAGAAAAAGAAAGTGGGTTGTGCGAGCCTGAAGTCTGCCCTCCCCATCCTAGAGTATGCCCCGCAGTTCCCTGTGGCTATGTATTGGAAGGGAAGATCAGTAGTGGCAGACAAACTGTTTTTAAAGGAATTTGGATTGCCTTTACTTTTGTTTACAGAACCTCTAAGCCTCGTTGGAAGTACAGCTTGAAAATTGTTGATGTATATTATATTATGTTTAAAATATGGAACCAACAGCAGGCTTTCATTAACAATGTTTTGGGTGTTTGTGTTTTTCTTAGGAGCTGGTGAATCAGGAAAAAGTACAATTGTCAAACAAATGAAGTAAGTATGTTTTAAGAGCGATACGATAAAGTTAATAATATTAATAGATATAATTAAATGAAAAGCCGATTTTTTTTTCTTGTTTAGGATTATCCACGAAGCTGGTTATTCAGAAGAGGAATGTAAACAGTACAAAGCTGTTGTTTACAGTAATACAATTCAGTCCATTATTGCTATCATTAGAGCAATGGGGAGGTTGAAGATAGATTTTGGGGATTCCACCAGGGCTGTAAGTATTGATGTAATTCCTTACTTAATGTTTACCTTAAATGCTGTTCTTAGTTCTGAAATCCATTTATAAGAATTTATGAACTTTTTTTTTAATTACAGACAGAACCTTTTTTTCTTTTCTCATAGAATCGTCATAGAATCATAGAATAGTAGGGTTGGAAGGGGCCTATAAGACCATCGAGTCCAACCCCCTGCTCAATGCAGGAATCCATGTCAGAGCACCCCTGACAGATGGCTGTCCAGCCTCATCTTGAATGCCTCCAGTGTGGGAGAGCCCTAGAGAATTGGTTTTCCCTGAATTAATTTCTGATTCGGCAACAAGGAAACACTTTACAAAATAGGGCTAGTTTCTATATCCCAAATCCTGGAATGGGTAAAAAAAGTTAAATAAATGAATATAAAATCTTCAGTTCAAGATGGGGAAAACTTCTAATAGGTGCAGGAAACGTGCCTCCAATTTAAGTTCAGCTCTAAAACCCAACAGAATGAAATGATTGTACAGTACTTTCAAAACTGAAGTATTTTAAGGAATTCTCATAAAACCGTATTTTTAGATATCATAGGCAAAAAATAAAAGTTCATAGTTTCATCATACTATCTCTTTCATATAAGTGCATAGCTGTGATTCTTATATTAAAAAAACAATGTCCTTTTGTACATTATTTTCTTTCTGTGATTGTAGAGTGAGGCAAGTATGGGTCTTGAAAGGCATGCAGGCTTGCTACTATCAGTGCAGGGAGAAGTGAACAATTGAGTGGAAAATACTGCAGTAGTAGGAAGCATGATCTCCATTGCCCTTAGGCAATAGCTCAGATAGTTTACTATCCCAGGGTTAGAGCAGATTTTGCATTGCGGTAACTGGGTTTCTCAGTTATTCACCTCTCCTTATATTTCTAAGCATGAGGGGACAGACAAAGATGCACTTCTAATCTTTCTTTGGGCTTAAGGCAGGGGTGGGAAACTTTGGAAGGTCTGGGGGTCATTTTCACCCCTTGCCCCTCATGCCCCCTCCCTTGTTGGTGCTGAAAATGGGAGAAAATTTTAAAAAACAAAATGGCATCTGGAGCTGCAATGGAGCACCAAAAAGATCAAGATTAGCTTGTTAGCAAACCAATTTGACCCTTTTGGTGCTCTGTAGCAGCTCAGCGGCCCTTTGGGGGGGGGAGTTTTATTATAATTTTTGGGAGGCATCTCCCTGAATTTCAAGAGGTGGCGGGGCCTGCGGTGGGCGGCTGTAGGGGCTGTGTGTGTCTTGCGGGCTGCGTGTTGCTCACTGCTGGCGTAGTAGAAAAAGGATATCATCAAAACAGGACCAATTACTAAGCAAAAGGCAAACTTCAGAAGTCTGCCCTGAATACGTATACCATGCAACATATACTTGGACAACTCTTGAGGGGCAGTTCCAGCCACCTGAATATACCTGTACAAGCTCCAGTCAGTGAATTAACAAAAAAAAATGTATCAACATGAAGCAGTCACTTACTAAAATGCATATGTGATTAGTTCTGCGAGTAAGGACTTTTGTTGAACATGGCATCGTGGAAGTGCCATTTAAAACAACAACAGCAACTCTGTTTGCAGCACAGGCATTAAAAGTTTGTTAGTTTGGTTTATGTGGAATGATTTTTCATCCTCCAAAGTCATTTTGCAACAAAAAGCCATATAACAGCATTATGATAGTATAAACACTTTGAATAACAGATTCTCACTAACTGAATAAAGTTACTTGAATTTTTCACAGCTTTTCTCTTCCTTTTTAACAGGATGATGCTCGTCAACTCTTTGTTCTAGCTGGGGCGGCAGAGGAAGGCTTTATGACAGCAGAACTTGCTGGAGTTATCAAGAGACTATGGAAAGACAGTGGTGTTCAAGCTTGTTTCAACAGATCTAGAGAGTATCAGCTTAATGACTCAGCAGCATAGTAAGCATAAAACAAGAATTATGCCTTTTGCCGCTATTATTGTGATACTGCAATTGCCAAATCCATCTTGCTGCTGAAAAATGTTGCAAAAAGTGCAAGATGCAACAAGTGAGAAACACTGAAATCAGTTATTAGAGGATGGTTCAGAGAGACAGTGAGATGGGCATATTCTAATGTCTATCAATTGGATTTTTCTAGTTAAAACAACTAAGGGAGCGATCCTGTGGCCATTAGACACTGTCTAGAGGACCATAGCATATGCTCTTTTCCAGGAACTGACCTCGGAGCCTGCACTCCTGGAAAACTGACCTCCCCCCTTGTCTGCGCTGTCTCCGAGGCAGCGTGGAGTAGCCTCATCCCCCATGCTCGTAAGAGGACCATGGAGCAACTGAAAAGGGGCGTTCTGTGGGGCGTTCCAGGGTGGGGAGAGTGGAGCTGCGCATACGACACATCCAGTGTGTCGTACGGCAGCTTCCTCTCCCAGTCAGGCCCCCCGCCGCTAGACAGCCGAAAACGGCTGCCTAGCGAAAAACAGCAAGGCAGGAGAGGTGCTGAGGGAATGATCCTCCCCCCCCCACATGCCTCTGCTGCCTTGCTTTGGATAGGCGGTCGCCTCCAAGTTTGGAGGCGGCCGCCTATCTAGTTAGGATTGCGCCCTAAGTTAGCTGAACAAAATATTAGTTGTAGCATATTTTATATCAAGTATATATAGTATATAATGCTGCCAGATAGCTGAAATGTAACTAAAATGACCAGTAATCAGACAATCTACAATGAATATTCAGTATTTTATGTGTGTGTGTGTGTGTGTGTGTGTGTGTATATATATATATATATATATGTATGTATATGTATGTACGTACATACGTACGTACGTATACACACACACACACACAATTTAAAATGATAAGGTAGTGAAATTCTTAAGCTCCTGTTGATTCAGTGAGACTGATAACTGCCACCATAAAATGGCTTCACTCAGATGACGGGGTAAAATTTACTCAGAGAAGGGCTGTGGGGAATCAATACTACACATATTCTCCAACCTTAATGTTGTCAATTGCCCTGTGGTGTTTCATGCCACTTCGACTTGTAAATGTTTGTAAAGTGTAGTGTATATACTGATGGCTTTGGGGTCACTTTTATCCCAGTGAGAAACTGAAAGTGTTATGCACAGAGGTTGTTAGGGACCTAGTGATCACTCAAATGTTGTCAAAATTATTTATTATTATTTATGTCTATTGATACTTAGATATCAATAGACATATCTATTCTCACTTTCCATTTGTGAGAAAAGAGCATATTGGGTCAAATATACAATTTTGTCTAGTTTTAATGTAATTTTGGTGTGTAAAAAAAAACACTAGTAAGGCTTTGGTGGGCCAATAATACCCTAGGATAAACAAATAAACTTTTACAAACCTGAACTTTGGTACCAGTCTTTAGCATTTGGAACCTTCCTTGTGTGAAGTATATTTTATTTTTTTATCAGACCTATTTGCTGAGTTCGTGTTGAATAGTACTCAACAGTCAGCCAAATGTACCAGTTTAGCCCCCCCCCCCCCATTTATTTGCTAATGCACCATTTGCAAAACCTTTGCAGTCAATTCCACAGATCTCAGCATGTGGCAAGAATTACTCAGTTGCCTGTTTCCAAGGGACAAATTATATGTGACACTAAATGCATCTTTAGCAACCATATCTGTGTCATTTTTTTAAAAAGTGTACGTGATTTTTGTCAGGATCACGGCATGTGTGGGAGAGAGGTTTAATCCTTTCCTCCCCTGCTACAGTCCTTACTATTCCCCCCAACCCCAGATGCTAGTATCATGAAAGGAAAGCTCCCACTGAAAGTAAAGCTCTCTTTGGGTCCTACTTAGGCCTTTACATACTAAAAGAGTGGGTAAAATTCATTTGTAAGACATTCACATCCCTGAAATACTTTTTCTCTATATATTTATAGCAAAGCTTCTAATTCTAATTTAATTCAGATAGAATAATTCTTTCTGAGACCATAAACAGAATGGAAGTACGGAAATTCCTATACTTCCATTCTGTTTATGGTCTCAGAAAGAATTAGAATAATCTTTAATATCTGAATTAAATCTGTAAGCATACATAGGTTGTTTTATACATAGTGGGACATCATTTATAGTTCTAAGCGGTCTGAAATCTCTCTGACTGTTCAAGGTTGAAATAGAAGATAACAGGGGGAGACTTCTCCTACACTTTGAAATTAGACATAAATAAAATATTTTATTATCTAGATAGAAAAACCTAGACAGATGTAACCAAAACAAGCTTCTGAAGTAATTTTCCCATCTGGGAATCTTTTCTATTGATTCAGACTAGTAATACTGCTGTGTAACAGGTTGATATATTTGGTGGTGGAGAGATCTCCCTGTAAAGCCATTTGTTGTGTGACTTTTGAACTCATTCTAGTAGTTTATCATCCAAGAGAAACATACTTATTCTAGTTCATTCGGTCAAGAACAGGGAGAATATTGTTTTTCCCAGCAGATCTATGTTCTATTTATAAACTTTTAAAATTAAAGTATACATATTAAAGACTGAAGTAATTGAAATGTTCTTAAACATGGAAGTTGATAATCACATTCGAAGGTATCTATGTTGCTATACTGTGCTGAACACAGGAACCTCTGAATTCAATAATATTAAAGCAGCCCAGCTATGGATAAAATCATAGCTTTAATTCCCTCATTTTTTCTAATGGTTTTTTACTTGTGGGATCAAATTTAGTTTAAATTTATTAATTTGGTAAATCACGATCTGATCCCAGAAAGTCTGATGAACTTTTAACAGTTAAACTGATAGAATTATTCTTTCTGAGGCTATAGGAATGATTCTGACTATGGCTTTCTTTACATGGAGCTTTTATCCTGCGATTGAGATTGCTCCTTCACGGAAGATTGCGGGCTCATTCCATGCCACCATGATCATTTAAGGCGTCTCCTGCACTAAATGCCTTTTGTTCCATTTTTAAATAGATCACAGTTAATGAGCTATCAAATTACGGTTCTGTTCCGCTTCAGTTTCCTCCGTGAAAAGAGGAAAAGTGGCAAGAGGAGTGAGATCCATGAAAGCTAATGGAAGACTCAGCTTCGAGGAGAAGGAGAGGGAAAGGGGTGGAGGAAAAGCAAGTGTGTGAAAAAGGGAGTCGTTGTGATCCTGCATTTAAAACAGAAGCAGAAAGCCCTGTTTAAATGCAGGATTTCAGGCTGGTGTAGAAATGCCCTATATCTTAATGCAATTCCACTGATCTCAATGGGACTAACTTTCAAGTAACTTTACATAGGATTGCAGCCTTACAGCACAGTCCTATGCATGGTTACTCAGAAACCAATCTGATCATGTTCAGTGGGGTTTATTCTCAGGTAGTGGTGTGCATGGGATTACAAGCCTGCGATCCAATATACGCTTACCTAGGAGTATGTCCTGTTGAATACTATGGGACTGGCTTCTGAGTAGACATACACAGGGTTTCACTGTTAGTGTAGTTGACTTTATTAATTGCTTCTAAATACATACTTTTAAATAATTTCTAAATGGATAAACAACTTGCTATTATCTAAAGGGGCCAGATGGTGTAGAACAGAGCTCTTTGAAATTGTCCATAATTTTAAAACAGCTTTTTTTCTGCAATTTTTCCTTTTTACAACATGCTTTACCAAAATTCCTTAAATTATTTAGGAATACTTGCTCTTATATCTTCCACTAAAACCCCTCTCTGTATGTTATCATCCTCTATCTTTTTTGGAGGCATATTAAAATAGTTCTTCTCTACTGAAGGCTTCTATCCATATTTTTTGTCAAAATCGAAACAACCATTATATAAATACATAATTATGTAAATTAATTCTGAACCCTGAATACATCAAATTCTAAACATTAAATACTATCAATATATATTTTCCTACTAACTTACAATGGAAGAGAAAAAAAGAGGGAGAAAGTCTGTATCTATTAAAATATTTAAAAACATATGATCAAATTACATAAGATCATCAGAAGTAGTTCATCCCCGCACCCAACCCTAATGAATACGTATCTTATTCATCAGAATTTCAAAGCCATCTGACCAAAAAAGACAAAGGAAAATATCCAGTATAAGCTTGAACAGCAAATGTCTCTTCAAAAGGAGACCTTCTCAGGCCAGGAATTTAATTAACATATAATCAAGAATAAATCAGGCTGATATACCAACTATGCCCTTACCTGGACAGAGATAGCCTAACTACAGTTATCCATGCTCTGATAACCTCTTGTCTGGATTACTGTAATGTGTTATACTTGGGGCTGCCTTTGAAAATGGTTCAGAAACATCGGCTGGTCCAAAACCAGGCAGCAAGATTGTTAATGGGGACTGGCCAACAAGATCATATAATGCCAGTACTTTTCCAGTAGCCCTGACTGCCAAGTGCTGGTATTAACATTCAGAGCCCTAAAGGGCTTGGGGCCAGGTTACCTGAAGGATCGTCTCCTCCCATATGTTCCTGCTTGGACCCTAAGATCATCTTCAGGGGGTCCTTCATCAGGAGCCCCTGCCAAAGGAAGTGAGGTGGGTAGCTACCAGGAAGAGGGCCTTCTCTGCTGTGGAACCCTGGCTGAGGAATGAGCTCCCTAGAGAGGTTTGCCTGGCGCCCACGTTGTTGTTTCAGTGCCAAGTGAAGACCTTTTTATTTTCCAAGCATTTTAGCACTTTTAGCTCCGCTGTTTTAAATCTGTATTTTAAATCTCTGCATTGCTGCAAGGTTTTCTTCTGGTTGTACTTTTATATTGTAGTTTTAAGCTTTCATATTTTATATTGTTTTACGCTGTACGTTGAGGTTTTATTGTTTGTGAACCGCCCAGAGAGCTTTGGCTATGGGGCGGTATAGAAATGTAATAAAACTAATAAATCAGTATGAAATCAATACAGAATTCATTAAAACAATTATTCAAATAACAGATCATGAACTTTACCTGGGTTCAACATAGTTTATTTATTTTATTTATTATTAAATTTATTAATCGCCCATCTGACTGGTCACCCAGCCACTGGGTGATGTACAACCCCCATAAAACAATTTAAAAATAAAATTTTACCATAATTTTTTTTTTTTAAATACCCTAACCTACCCCAAATGCCTGCCTGAACAACCACGTTTTTAATGCACGACGGAAGCTCATTAAAGAGGGGGCATGACGGAGTTCCCTAGGGAGGGAGTTCCACAGAGTGGGGGCCACCACAGAGAAGGCCCTCTCCCTCGTCCCCACCAGTCTAGCTGTCCTGGCTGATGGGACAGAGAGAAGGCCATCTGAGGCTGATCTTGTTAAGCGGCCTGTCTGGTGTTGCTGGAGGCGCTCCTTAAGATAGGCTGGGCCGGAACCATATAGGGTTTTAAAGGTCAAAACCAACACCTTGAATTTGGCCCGGAAAACAACTGGTAACCAGTGCAACTCCTTCAGCACTGGAGTGATGTGATCTCGCCGGCGGCTGCCTTTAATCAGGCGAGCCGCCGCGTTCTGTACCAGCTGCAGCTTCCGAACCGTCTTCAAGGGTAAGCCCACGTAGAGCGCATTACAGTAGTCTAAACGAGAGGAGACCAGGGCATGTACTACCGATGGGAGCAGATGGTCGGGAAGGTAGGGGCGCAGCCGCCGTATCAGATGGAGTTGATACAGCGCTGTCCGGCTCACAGCTGACACCTGAGCCTCCATGGACAGCTGGGAGTCCAAAATGACCCCCAGGCTGCGGACCTGGTCTTTCAAGGGTAGCTGTACCCCATTCAACACCAGGTCAACATCCCCCAGCCTCCTCTTGTCTCCCACCAAAAGTACCTCGGTCTTGTCAGGGTTGAGCTTCAGCTTATTCTTCCCCATCCAGCCACTCACCGTCTCCAGACATTTGGACAGGGATTCTACGGCCAACCTTGGTGAAGATTTGAATGAGAGGTAGAGCTGCGTGTCATCCGCATATTGATGACACTGCACCCCAAACCTCCTGATGATAGCCCCCAGTGGCTTCACATAGATGTTAAATAGCATCGGGGAGAGGATGGAACCCTGTGGCACCCCACAAGTAAGTGGCCACGGGTCCGAAACCTCCTCTCCCAGTGCTACCCTCTGGTACCTGCCGGAGAGGAAGGACCGGAACCACCGCAATACAGTGTCTCCAATGCCCATCCCCTCCAGGCGGTCCAGGAGGATACCGTGGTCAACGGTATCAAAAGCCGCTGAGAGGTCGAGGAGAACAAGGAAGGAGCATTCACCCCTATCCAGAGCCCTCCTCATATCATCCACCAAGGCGACCAAGGCCGTTTCTGTCCCATGCCCAGGCCTGAAGCCCGACTGAAATGGGTCTAGATAATCAGTTTCTTCCAAGTGTGCCTTCAACTGCACCGCCACCACCCGCTCAATCACCTTGCCCAAAAATGGCAGATTTGAGACTGGGCGAAAGTTGTTCAGAACTTGAGGATCCAAGGAGGGCTTCTTTAAGAGTGGTCTTATAACTGCCTCCTTGAGGGCTGTTGGCATCACTCCCTCCTCAAGGGAGGCGTTCACCACCGCCCTGATCCCTTCACCCAGTCTCTCTCTGCAGCTCATAATGAGCCAAGATGGGCAAGGATCAAGTAAGCAGGTGGTCGGCCTTACAGATGAAAGCACCTTGTCCACTTCATCAGGAGGAAGAAGCTGGAACCGATCCCACAAAACCGGTTTGCCACAGGCCGCCTCTTGCTCACTAACTGTATCCACAGTGTGCAGAGTAACACACCTAATCTGATCAATTTTATCTGCAAAGTGCCTTGCCAAAGCCTCACAGGAGGTCTTAGAATGCTCCAGTGGTTCCGGAGCCACAGGACCGACCAGGCTCCGGACCACTTGGAGCAGCCTCCTGGGGCAGCACTCTGCAGACGCGATGGAGGCAGCATAATATTCCTTTTTTGCTGCCTTCACCGCCACATGATAGGCTGAAGATATAGCTCTAGCCCGTGTCTGATCGTCTTTGGAGCGAGACTTCCGCCACCGGCGCTCTAGCCGTCTCACCTCCTGTTTCAGAGCTCGTAACCGCGGATTGAACCATGGTGCAGTCCGAGCCCTGTTCAGGGGGAGAGGGCGTTTCGGAGCCACCCGATCTAATGCCCCGGTGATTGCGGCATTCCAGCCACCCACCAGGGTCTCGACCGAGTGGCCATTGGCATGCCCCAGAGAATCCCCAAGCGCGTTCAGGAATCCATTTGGATCCATAAGACGCCTGGGGCGGACCATTTTAATGGGTCCTCCACCCCTGCGGAGGGGTTGTGGAACCGAGAAGTCCAACATCACCAGATAGTGATCTGACCATGACAAGGGGGTGGTGGATATACCCCTGACTTCCAGATCACTCCCCGCTTCTCCAGAAACAAACACAAGGTCTAGTGCATGACCGGCTACATGGGTGGGCCCAGTTAGAATATGGTGCAGCTCCCAGGAGGCCATGGTCTCCATGAAGTCCCGAGGTGCTCCTGTGAGGATGGCCTCCGAATGTACGTTGAAGTCCCCCAACACCAGTAAGTTAGGGGACTGTACACGCACATCAGAGACCACCTCAAGCACCTCGGCCAGGGAGTCAGTCGTGCAGCGGGGTGGACGGTACACGAGCAGAATCCCCAGACTGCCCTTCGGGCCCAACCTCCAGTACATGCACTCAGCAACCTTGGTCTCCCGGAGAGGCGGTCTGGTGAAGACTAAGGACTCTCGGTAGTTAAGCAAATCACGTCGATACAAAACTTTTAAATAATTTTTAATGGATAAACAACTAGATATTAAAGGGGCCAGATGGTATAGAATATAATTTTTTGAAATTGCCTATAATATTTTTTAAACCTCTGCCGTAAGGAGTACCTTAGTGTAACATAAAGTTGGTCTTTATTGTACTTGCAGTTTATTTTAAAATTACATGTACTTTACTTTTATTTAAGTATGGTCACAGACCAGCCACTGGGAATACAAAATATGAGTCAGGCTAACAAATACAGTATGAGCTACAGATACAAAGCATACATAGAACAACAAGTTCAGTTCAAAACTAGCTTCAAGTATCTATTAGTATCAGCTAATACTAAGATGAATTGCAATAAGATTTAACCAACTTCTTCCTAATAGAACATGCCTGGGCACAGAATTTTGTCACCTTAAAAGTAAGTTCCTTCATAGAGTCTGAAAGAAGAATGGAGGAGTAGAACATCAGATCTGCCTGGGAATTTTATTAAAATCAGGGCAATATAATGGGAGTGAATGTCCTTATAATATAAACAGTATAATAAGACATGCTCAACTGTTTCAATCATGCCTGATTGACAGGGGCAAACACGTTAAGAGTGCGGGATTCGTGAGTATCTACCTTCCAGAAGAGCTGATGGTAAGACGTTAAAACAAGCCAGGGTAAAGGCTCTGCAATATTTAGGGGTTTCCAGAGTGTAAAGGTAATCTGTGAAAGCAAAGTTTTTATTGTGATTACCAGCTGCTCTTGCCCTGTCTTCCTGTAAGGCTACATCCCAGATCCATTGCTTGATTATTTCAAATTACACATTCTAAAGGTGTAATAATCTGCCTGCTATTTTTTTGTAAATTTTGCACAATATTTATTTTATATTTTCAGCTACTTGAATGACTTGGACAGGATAGCCCACACTAGTTATATCCCAACGCAGCAGGATGTTCTCAGGACTAGAGTGAAAACTACAGGAATAGTAGAAACTCACTTTACTTTCAAAGATCTCCATTTTAAGTGAGTAACCACATGAAATGTGAAATATACTTTGTGTATATATTTATTATAACCTTTTAAGAGCTTTCAATATAAAAATAGTAATTGTAACTTGCATTTTACAAGTGTATATATTTTCCTGGCCTCCACTGGAAAAACCTACAATCTAATATGAGATATATTAAAGCATGTGACGAGATATGAGCCCATTTTCCAAATTTACATTCATGGTTTTCACTGTTAATTCCTATCTTCCCAGATTGGAGGCTACTTAAAATGTGCAGAGGGAACTACCACAACCTAACAGTACACAACCCAGTTGTGTTTTGGTGAATTCTGTGCTTGGAGCTATTATGATGCAGAATTCATGTCTTGAGTTCTGTGAGAGCTAAACCTTTTTCAGGCTCTTCGAGTAACTGGCTGCATTGGATTATGCATATGCCAAAATGTAGAATTTTAGTTTTAAGGAAGTTTTTAACCATTTTGATGTTTCCATCGGTGAGATCCAAGTGTATATGAAATGCTGGAGCTTCAACATATTAAGTATTCTAAAAAGGTGAACAGAGTAATTCATTGGGCATACCAAGGTCAATTATTGCAGCTCTAGGGGAAAAGTTTTAAATGGAAAACTTTAGCTCCATAGCTGTTTGTATTGTACTTGCCTACAAAAATTGAAAGTTTATAAGTTTGGCAGCTTTGTTCCTTTATAAATGGGTGGAGAACTAAACAATATTTGCAATACAGTTTTTAAAAAAGCAAAGCCATTGAGGGTCAAATTAAGAGTATACAATATCCAGAATCAAACAGAGGAAAAGTTACACACATAATCTCTTATGAGCAATTTAAGCTAAGTTCAGTACTTTCATCTTACATTTTCATAATTTTTCCAATTCCAGTAGTCTATAAAAGAATACCAATATTCCAGAGAGTCTTAACAGATTTAGTTTATCCCATAATTTCTAAGTAATTTTATACATCAGAATCTTTTGCCACTTATTTCTTTACTAATCCACTGTGGATACGTGTTGCTTCCAATATTTGGTCTCCAATACACAATCAACTATAATTTTACAATACTAGGGTTATTGTGTTTACAATTTTTACAATACTAGGGTATATGGTTATAACCATATTAAGCAAAAACCCTTTATTAGGCCAACTCAAGGTCACAAAAAGGTGCAGGCTTTCCAGATCTCTTCATCAGGCAATATGTTAGAAAAAGGAGCAGGGAGGGAGAGGAGAGAGGAAAAAAAGAAAGAGGCTGGTTTCATATTGAAGTCATGAAGTCTGCATGGTCAGAGTCTAGTTTCTACTTGCTTTAGTTGCCATTTAAATGGTGTATTTGGAGTTTTAAAAAAACCATTCTGGAAAACTTATCACTCCTGAAGTATCCTTTACTGCTGTGAAACTCTGTGGCTTGGATCCAGAGAGCTTCAAGCAGAACTCTGCTTGTGTGATGCGGTTTTCCTATTACTCCTTACTGCAGTTCCACCATGCCACACCCAAAACCTGCTCTTGCGGATCTGGACTCTCTGGAACAGCATGAGATGTGGGTGGGGTGGAGGTGGGGGGTAATCGGAAATGGTTGGGGGAGGACTTTGCACAATTGGTAGTGTGTTCTGTTTGTGTGAGAGTTCATTTGGATCCAAGCCCTTATATGTAGTGCTGATAGGACTGGAACTGTTTTCTTTATGCTGATTTGTAGTGTAATTTTAAAGTGCTGATTTGCTATCCTTTCCCTGCCCCATATCACTGCAACAAAGGTACACTGCATCAACTTGCATTGATTGCCAGGAATGTCAACACAGCCTTATTTTGGGAAATCAGTATAGTGGTTTCTTTGTATGGAACCCTGGACGTTGGAATTAATTCTGCAGTCCATAGTAAACTTTTCAGGGAACAAGTAAATATTTAATTTGCTGTATATTACCATTTTCATTTGCAAAGTTTTAGTGCATTTAAAGGGGATACAAATGAGTTTTCCTTTTCTTTAAAGCTGGAAAAAATGAAAATGGTGCGTAATTTCTATCTTACTGATGATTGAAATTGGCATTTGGATACTTCATACAATTTAAACTAATCAGTATACATGACAGAACAGCCTTTCAAATAAGTCTTAAAGAAGATGGTTGCACCTTTGTTTCCATCTGCTAATTGGAGTGGAAGTTCTTCACCACCACTATCTTCTTTTCTGTCCTTCCACACATATCATAGCACGGTGTTGTGTCTTCCTCATTGAGAAATGAAGCTCTGTCCTTTGGCAGAGGTCATCCTCGACACATGCTTTCTTTCTGTCTTCTAGCATTTAAAGCCAGAAAGGAGAGAATGAGAGGGTATATAGAACCCTATATAGAACCCTATAGGGTATATAGCATGTCAGTTACACACCTATCGTCCTACCCTATCCCAAGTAGTAACTAGTGGACTTCCCTCCCTCTCTCTTTCCTGATTTAAAAGCAGAAGAAGAGGGGAAAGAGCACTTATCACTGTTATTTACAATTTAAAGGCTGAGCTACAGAAAGCACTGTAAGCAGAGCTACTGTAGGAAAGTATAGTAGGAAAGTAGGGGTAGTGTTGCAGCAGGAACACTCCCATCTTCAGTGCACTATTTTATTTTATTTATTGTTACATTTATATCTCACCTTTTTTCATCTTGCAAGGAACCCTCCATTTTATCCTCATAACAACCCCGTTAGTAGGTTAGGCTGAGAGTCGGTGACTAATTCTTTTTTTCTGTTTTGCAGGATGTTTGATGTTGGGGGCCAAAGATCAGAACGGAAAAAATGGATTCACTGCTTTGAGGGAGTTACAGCCATAATTTTTTGTGTGGCGCTTAGTGATTACGACTTGGTCCTTGCTGAAGATGAGGAAATGGCAAGTAAACTCACTTTGAAAACAAAGAACATTAGGAAGTTGTAGAGACTTGACTTTACCAAAAAAAAAGTTAGTCCCTAATCTACTGTTTCCTAAGAACACATCCGTTTGGTTTATCTAAAGATGTGTTGATGCTTGGAAGAGGTAATTATATCCTCTTACGCAGTTAACAGATAATTTGGATAGGTTAGCTTATATTTCAAGGTCATAATATGGAATAAATGATAGCTTGAAAATGCTATTTACCATGCATAAATAGGCTCTGGATTGTGGCCATGGCTTGTACCTTTCTCTTAAAAAAAAAACAAAACCCTTCAGAGTTACTAAAACTCTGAGAGTAGAGTAAAGGAATGCTTGAACTTGCCAGCTAAGGGTCTTGTTTACTCTTCTCTTGCCCTTATCTATCTGCCTCAGAAGTTACATTTCTCTTTCTCCTCTTCTGTAGCACTGTCTTGTAAATTACGGCAGTACCTAATACTTTAATTAGCATCAGTAGACATGCAAAATGTTTAATAGCTTGTGTCTAATAACTAAAAGTTGGTCTAAAACATTTGTATAATTTAACCTCATGATGAATTTATAGAATTTAAATCTTAGGATGAATTTACAGAAAATGAACTTATTTGTTTATTTATTTATTTGATTGCCTTTCAATAAACTATTCTGCAGCATGTAAGGAAAATATCTGCTAATTCTTACTTTATTTTTTGCTTTCAGCTGACTTGTTTCCAAGTCCAAATAATAAACCCTTTTAAAAGTATTCATAGTAAAAAATAAAAAAGTATACTATTATAGGAAAACATCACCTGGTTACATGTTACAGCCAGACCATGGTTTGACTGTTATGAATGAGCTTTTGGCTTCCATATTCCTGCCTTGATCTTGCTCCTCCCCTTACATGTTCTGATTTCCTCCCACATTTCCTGGTTTGTAATAACTGTAGTTTGCCATGACATCTAAATCTGGCAAGCTATGATTACTAGAAAACCATTGCTCATTTACACACCAGAAATGGTAGCCAAGCTTTGAACTAGATTTCCAATTCTGCGCTAAAGCCTAGTTCAGACATACGCTGGTTTGCTGGACCATGAGCTACTTCTTCCTGCCCTTCCCTCCTCTTGCGTGCATGGCTTGAGAAGAGACTTCCTGGTTTGTTAAATCAGTTTCCTATGACATCTGAAATAGGAAACTATAGGATTGCCTACAAACCAGGATTGCAAATCATGGTTTGATCTGGTTTGCAAACCAGTATAACAAGCAGCACGTAAACCACACTTTCCTAGTTCAGTCATGATTAGAAACGGACTAGGAAGTCTTTTCTCAAGTCTGGCATGTGGCAAGAGGAGGAGGGCTATTGCTCATTCATGGTCTAACATCTGCAGTTTGGAGCATCAGTGTTATATCTTACTGGTTTATAGTAACCATGGCTTGCTTGATTTGTACATTAGTGCAAACCAGAAAGTAAGGGGGGGAGGGATTTGAGCATGGAACTTGAAGCTCATTCACAACAGCGGAAGCATGGTTTGGCTTTGATGTCTGAAAGATCAGTGACCTTTCCGTTGGATGGCAAAACAGTTAAAGGTGTATTAAAGGAAGGTAAGGAGATTGCAGAGAAGCTGAATGAATTATTTCCATCTGTTTTTTCCCCCTCTGCCAAATACTGGGGTCATCCAATGAAACTGAATGGTGGGAGATTCAGGACAGGCAAAAAGTACGTTTTTATACTGCACATAGTGGTGATGGCCACCAACTTGGGTGGCTTTTAAAGAGGATTAGACAAAATCATGAAGAATAAAGCTATCAATGGCAACTAGTCGTGGCTATATAACGCTTCCAGTATCAGAAGCAGGATGCCTCTGTATACCAGTTGCTGGGAAGTATGAGTCGGCGGGTGCTATTGCACTCAAGTCTGGTGGGCCTCCCAGAGGCAACTGGTTTGCCACTGTGTGAATAGAATGCTGGTTCTGATTCAGCGTGGCTCTTCTTAATAAGTTCTCAACTAGGCCATTATGTGATTAAGGGCACAATCCTATGCATGTTAAGACAGAAAAAAGTCCTACAATCCCCAGCATTTCCCAGTCAGCATGGTCTCTACAGTGCCAGCGTTGTTCAATTTCCTGTGTGTGTCTGACGGTGACATGGGAAGGAACCATCTCAGGGGCTCCTCTTATGTTGTATAGATCTTCCAAAACTATGACGGTGCTGCAGGAGGTGCACATACTGCATTAGTTTTCACTTCACCTAGGTAACAGGAGAGGGAGGTCCTGTGTTGCCTTGAAGTTACTAAATTAAATGTTCTCCTGTTTTATCATTTGTGGACAGGAAGAGTCAGTGAGGTGATCTTCAGACCTAGTCTAATGGTGGCTCACTGATTTTGTAAAGTTAGAAATCTAACCTTTTCTAGGTTGACTCCCACTGAAAGCTAATCAGTGATAGAATGCGCAACTTTCCAATGATGCGTTTTTTGGAATGTGATCAGAATAGGACAAACATTATGGAGCTCAACCTATTCAAAGTTAAGCACTTTCAAATCCCATATGAATGGGATTTCAAAGTGCTTAATTTTGGATGGATTGATCCCATTGTCTGAAATAAATAATAACTCCAAGAGAGATGATTTTGTGCCTATATCATTTGACCCTTTGGCTGTTGCCCTTTTAGAGAGCTAAAAAACTGGGAAAATGTCTGGGCACTCTGGGTTCAAAAAGCAATTGGGTATTTTGGATTTCCTGCCTTTGCTATGGAAAGGAAGGGAGAGACGACTAAACTGATTTATCATCATCTCTTTCAACTGCAGAATAGGATGCATGAAAGCATGAAATTATTTGACAGCATCTGCAACAATAAATGGTTTACAGACACCTCTATTATCCTCTTCTTAAATAAAAAGGATCTCTTTGAAGAAAAAATCAAAAGGAGTCCTCTCACTATTTGTTACCCAGAATATCCAGGTATTTGCATTATTATGAAAAAAATTGTGAGCAGGAAGGGGAGGAGGAAGTGGAGAGTGAATGCATTGATCTGAAACCTCTCAGTATAATAGCAGTGGAAAAAACAGTTTTGTAAATAATAGTTACCTAGTAAGGTCTGGATAGCACTGTATCTCAGTAGCATTCACTGTACATCTCATATAGTCTGCTCTAACCTCTTACATAAAGCAGTGTGATATTTTAATACTTGGTATTGTTTTGCTGTCAGGTTAAATGAGAGTGTAAGCCTAAGACAGCGTTTACAAAGCTTTAGGCTTATTATTTTCTTCTAGTGAGCCAAATTTTGATCTCTCTTTAATTTTTTTATTTATTTTATTAGTTTAAAGCATTTTTATCCCTCTCCTCAGCCAAAAAGGGTTTCAGAGTGGCTTACATATAGGGATGCATGGACCCATCTCTGTCCGGGGCACGGGGAACTCGACCAGCTGCCCCCCCCAGCTCACGCAGCCCAGACCCACTTAGCGAGCCTCCCTGCTCGCCCTGCCCACCTGTTGAACTACCCCTCCTATCCGCTTCAAGGACTCGGGCAGCCAAGCTCCTGTGCTTTATGTGCACAAGGGCTTAACTGCCAGAGTCCTCAGCGTGGTGCACCCCCCAGTGCTATTGCTCTGGGGTGCTGCTGAGGCCCTTTGTCCCCATGCCGGCTGTTGAGGGCTTCCTTAACAGCTGGCAGAGGCAGGATGGGTCTCAACACGGCCCGCCCCCAGCACTCTTGTCCTGGCCTCCTCTTGAGGAAGCCTGGGCAAGAGCACTGGGGTGCCACAACACTCCCAGCCATTCGCTGAGCTCCAGGTGCTTGGCGGCCAGGTCTGCAGTGCCCTAAAGCTCAGCGAGCGGGGTCCAGGAGGCTGGGGGGGTAGTCCATCAGACTCCACCCCCTTTTTGGACTCCCGCACCACCCCTACTTACATACAGTACATAAAAATAAGTAGGCTTCCAAGCTAAAAAGACATGGCACAAAAAGGGAAAAGTGCTCCTGCTTCGCCTTCCACACATGGGGAAAGAAATGGATGAGGGAAGCTGCCTCCCCAGCCAGTGAGAAGAGCTGCAACTAGCACTTTGGCCAGGGCACTGGTGATGACAAAAGGCAGAGCCCCACCTCTGATGTCACCAGCGGGGCCCATACCCTAAGGTCATCCACCCTAGTGGTGGGGTGACAGTTTGGTCCTTGGACTAGATATAACTCCCCACCCATGTAGTACAGGAAAAAAATGAAGCAAGCTGCAAATATCAGTCTGACAATTCAACGGACGTTTAAATATGTGCAAAATGCACAACAGGATTTGGTATTAATGGTCATTTTAGGATTGCTGAATTAACACCTGTAGTGGAAAAGGAAACCATCATCCTTATTCAGTCCTCTGTATCTACCTACACACACACTCACACACACCTGCCCGCTGAGGATAACCCTTCATGCATTTGAAGTGGAATCTAATCTATGAAAACCTATACCATAATCTTTTTGTTAGTCTATAAGGTGCTGCAGCACTCCTTGTTGTATCTCGCTACAAGAGACTAACATGTCTACCCTTCTGGAAGCTTTTACCAAATGTATAAATAAATAAGAATTTGTTGAGATTGTATATTGAATAAGAAAAACATTGATAGTATAAAGAACTCTTATTCAGCAAAGATAACAAGTCTCCCAACCCCATTTCCTCACTGTATTCTAACTTCAGAATATTACAGGGAAATTGTGGACAGGTCCATAAGAATATACAACACTGATTTATCTAATTCACCACCTATTACAGAAAAGTAAAAGCATAGCCATTAACAACCCCATTAACAACTAGGGATGTCCGGTGCAGGAAATCCAGCCCTCTTGCGTTCGCAAGCCGAGCCACAGATTCCCTGCTGGAACGCTTGAACTCCCAGCCGCAGCTGGTCACTGTGTGCAGATCTCCCCCGAATGGATTCCTCCTCCACCCTATTAACAACACAGTATTTCTTAAAATGTAGGTCCTTGCTGAAGGCACCTTAAACAATCCTTCAAATCTTGAGAGGGGGGTGGGGAATTAGTGCAGTACTCTGTTTTAGAATTTTAAGTGTGTGTATCTTATTTTTTTTAAGGTTCCAATACATATGAAGAGGCAGCTGCATATATCCAGTGTCAATTTGAGGACCTGAACAAGAGAAAAGACACAAAGGAAATTTATACCCATTTCACATGTGCCACAGATACTAAGAATGTGCAGTTTGTCTTTGATGCCGTAACTGATGTTATCATAAAGAATAACCTGAAAGACTGTGGCTTATTCTAAACATTTACATCAAATTGTAATCCATCTTTTTTTACATTAACCAAATCAGTCATAGTGTTGTTTTTAAGACCATGAATACGTTTATGTTTTTATTTATGTAATCTGTTTTTTCTGGTCTTGGATTAGGTTGAAGAATCAATTAAAAAAAAACTAAGGTTTTCCGGTTTACATAGTAACAGATGCAAACCGATGGTCAGACCAATACAGTACTTGCATCTTTAAACACTGTTATTTATGTTGTATAGATTTAAATAATGTTGGGCATCAATCAAAACAACTTGATTGTGTGGTTAGTTGTGACTGTGTTTTCTTTATTATAAACATTGAACAAAATATTTTAATAACTTGATGCAGCCTATAGAGTTTCCATGTTTCAAAGACTGCTTTTTCTATAGGAAAAATGTTTTGCCTTTTGGATTTTTCATTATTTAAACAGACCCTTTAAAAAAAACTTGTACGTTTCCATATTATGCATGTTGCCTTAATTTTTTCTTAGATTTTATTTATAGATCTCTAAGTAATGTGGTAGGCTTTTTATTATAAAAAGGATTCTCTACACTTGCTCAGGATTAAATAGGAAATGCCCCAGCAATTTTCCCAGAATTGTTTTGTTTTTTGTTTTTGCTCAAATGTAAGAGAACCCTCTTCAAATATTCAAAATTACAGTAAACAAACCAGTCTCACATATTTTATTCTTCTATGCCAAATAATTAACAGTTAAAAAGTGAAAGAAAACTGGCTGTGATCCAGCATGTAGAAGTAAGATACTAATGTATACGGGAAAGTGCATGCCCTATACATTCTAGACTTCCTTCTATCATAGCTAAGAGCATAACACTGAGAGCCCAATATATGCATGTCTGTCTGGATCATAGCCTATTTTATAGCTATTTGATATTTCTTTGGGGTGTTGTTTGAGCTTCGAAGTATCTATGATGTGACATGCTAAAGGAAAGGTCCTGGAATTAAAGCCAATGAGGTAAGGTGGGGGAAATTGGACATTTCAAACTACTTGCGGTTTTACCTCTGTAGATTTTCTTTGCCTTTTCTCAGGAGGTTGGCCACTACCTTTTACTTTTAACTTGAGTTCCATTAAAGTTTAATACTGCCTTTTAAACACAAAAATTGTTCACGCAGATCAGTAGGTATGTTACCCATTGTAATCAAAATACATTCCCAAAACAGTTTTTTTTGGCACACTTTCAGAATGGATTTGTCCAAGGAGGATCACCAGTGTCGCAACTTAATGTTAGTGGCTAGGATCCGAAACGGCCTGTGTACTTGCGTAAAGTACTTCCACCCACACATGGGGAGGAGATGTGGCAGATGTTCTCCTTTTGGCAGTAGATTCTTTCTGGGGAGGTGATTATCTAGAGAGCCCGTGGTCTTCAGAGTTAAATTTGAAGGACATAGGGTGCTGCTGCTACAAGGGATAAACTGGAAAGCCCCATGAATATGTGGAATACTGCACATGGACCATTGGATGTGCTATGTAGATTCCACTGAAGGTTTCTCATCATTAACTTCCACTCCCCCTCCTGAAGAGGCAAGCCACTTACTGAATAGTGCCTTGGCTTTTCAGGAAAGAGCTGCTGTGGAAAAATATCAATAATAGCCCCAACTTGTGTGTGTTGTGCCCTACTGGTATGTAAAATGCTATTTCGAATTGGAGCTCAGCTGTGCATTGCCTTATGGTAGTGCCAATAAAGATTTTTTTAAAAAAAAAATACATTATGTACATGAAATAAGGAGTTTTGTAAATACTGACGTGGCTTTCTCTATCATTCTGTCAACTAAAATATGAGCATAACCAAATTACAAATATTGCTTTGGGTTGGTATGTTGTAGGGCTTCCTAGAGAACACGTGTTATCAGTCTTTCATTCCCTTTCCCCTTTACCAAAGCAAGGAAAAATAACCTGTTTGGTGTTATGTTTGGACAGAACATTTCCAAACATAACGAGATCCCTAGCATTTCTCAGTTTCTGTCTAAATTGTCACATTGCTATTAATTTCTTACTCTATCCATGTTCCATTATTCTGAGAAATTATCAGTATTAATCTCCTTTATGTCCTTCCTATAAAAAATTCAGGGCAGTATAGATGTGCTTTCAAGCAAACCTTTACTGAGGAAAATAATGACAATTGTCATTTATTAGTGGTGGAGATCGGTTAAACAAGTCTAAATTGACTCATGTTAAAGTATTAGTATCAGAAAATAATTTATGTACTCTGGAACACTTAGGGTTGTGTATTATAGTGCTCGATTCATATAATTCTGTCAACTGAAGTATTTGGTAGTAATTGTATCTACATCCTTAAGATTAGATTTTGTACATTAATGCAGTTTTTTTAAGCAAGAAAATTAAATTACAAGAAGATTTCAATCTAAGTTATTGTGCCTTGTCTGAAAGAAATATTTTTTCATTAAACACAACTGATGGAACGCCTTCTGTAACCATAAGTGAAGTGCAAACAAAATAAAATTTGAGTAAATTCAAATGCTTATGTGGAAATACAAATACATCTTTGTGGCAATTGTTTTGTTGAGTTCTAAAACTGTTTAATTGTTACAATCCTGACCCCCTCTCTATAAAAAAAGATTTAAAGAAGTTACTGCCAATAAAATTTTGCTCAGTTGCTTCCACAATTGAGCGACCTTGCTAAATATGGAAATAAACTGAGAAGAGCAATAATCAATGTACGAATAATGGTGCTAGATGTGACCTAACCACCTTAACATAAAAACTTGAGCCATCGTTTTTTTAACATTGTGAATTATCAGTCTTTAAGACCTTTCTATATAATTTTTTTCTCCATGTTGTGCAGTGTTGCCACTTTTTGACAGAAGCTACCCCCTTGCTCTTAAATACATCCTATTAAAGTTAGAGACTGGCTCAAAGGCCATGTATGAAGTCCACTTCAAGTCATCTCAGAGAGGTTCTCAGCCTCTGCCTGGGAATGTTGTTTATTGCCAAAGCTGAAACTGTTGATCAAAATGTACCATTAACTTATCATTTTATAAGGATTAGTTTTTTGCTGAATTTAGTTAGTAAATACTAGCAAGATAAGTATCTATAAGGATTGGCTGTAGTTGAGTTGGCACCAGCCACAACCTCTTCTCCCAGCTTGCTTTGTAATTTCAGGGCTTTGTATGGATTTGATCTCTGCAATTCTGTTGATAGAAATAGGTCTATAATATCCTTCTAAGGAGCTGCATCCTCAGTAGAAACATAGCAGCAGTAGATAATGGACAGCCAAGAAGCTATTACTGGATAGGTCTTAGCTGGAACTGGAAACAAATTTGTGAGCCCCTTCCAGGGCTGAGCTAAAAGAGAAGGACCTTGTTGACGGTTTTTGCCCCCTGTGAAAAGCTGCCCCTTTCAGTGACTTCAGGAGGGTGGGCAAAAGTGTTCACCAATTTTGTAGGATTTTATTGAAAGCTGGGGGAGAGCTCAGGGAGTGGAAGTGTCTGCATTGGCAATGGCAATCTTCACGATGGTGCTCCCCTCTTCCCGCATCCAGGATGTAATCGTGCTCCATTCCATTCCCCCAGCTATTCAGAGTGAAGGCAATGTGATTCAGGAAGTATCGCTTTTACTGAATTGGCCTTGTTTGCCTTCAGTGGTGGTGTCAAAGCACCAAATATCATTGGTTCTGTGGTGTCTTGACAATATTGTGCTCATTTATGTAATCTTTGATTGGCTGGGATCACAGTGGATGAGGAAAGAATCATTGAGGAGGGAGGGGGAAATGGTGCTGAAACAGTAAATCAGGCTCTGAACAGGCATGAAAGAAGACATGGTTAGATCAGGCAGTCATAGATCAACTGCCCTCCTTAAAAGCATACTTCTCGCATTTGTACATTTGATGCAGCATTGGTTCTGTGTAGAAAATCATCTCTCATTCAGCCACAGTAGGAAATTCACCCATTAAATGATTCTGCAATAGCTGGGGATGCAAAATATTTGAAGCAGGTTTAATATGAAAAGCCCCCTGTTTTTTGAAGCCATTATTCAAGAAAAATGATAGATAGAAATGCCAACTCTGGAGGCAGTAGTTCGGTAAGAATTTATGCAGGCCAATGAAATATTTAACAGTGATCCAGTGAAAGTGCACTCAAAGATACTATCTATGGATGAAGCCAAAATCACAACTATGCTAATCACAATTTGAGTTTTCTGGTTCTAGTGATACATAGTTTTATGGACATTCAGCTATCATAAGCCAGGCTTATTTTCAGTTATTCTAATTTGTAAATGTAATATTTATTTTAAGTGCTTGGCTTTAATAGTTTTAATTTGAAACCTTATGTTTTCATAAGGTGCAATCTATAGGTGGAAGTTTTACACATTCACAGCACAATCCTACATGTGTCTACTCCAAAGTAGTTCCCATTGAGCTCAATGGGGTTTATTTGCAGGTAAGGGGGTAAGAGATGGCAGCCTTAATTTAATATATTACGATGTGTTTTGTAAATGGATACAGATTTTGTAAAAGTAATTATCCTATGCTTAATTTCCAGGAAAAAAAGTTATGTTAAAATGTTAAGATTGCAAAGCCAACAAACCAAGTTAGGAAATGGAACAAACATGGCTTCACACCTAAGGACATATTTGTATATTTTATTCGCATATACATCCTGATCATGTTGGCATAAAACCTTTATAATCCAATGCATGTTCAGTTGGAAGTTAAATCATACAGAGTTCAGAAATTTACAATCCAATCCAATACATGTTTACTTGGAAAGGAATATCACATGCCAGGTGGGCATAAGCTTTTGAGTGGTTGGAAAGAAGAATCTGTCTCCAAAGTCTGAGCTTCTGCAAAGCCATTCAGTTCTACTGGGGAACTTGGTGAATGTACATGTTAAAGTGTTCTATAGGTCCGTGTACTTTCAGCACCCTATCTAAAACCACTATGCAAGTTCAGTACAATGTGGCCAGTATAATAGCCAATCTTATCCTCCTCCCAACTGATGGTACGTATTTGTAAATAATTTAGGATATAATTGATTGTAGGTTAGTTACTTGGTCCTTAACACTCATTGACAGTGCTGCCATAATTCGTGTCAGTGGACCCAGAAAGGTAGTTTTTCTGGATTAAGTGCAGTAATACAGTCTCATGAAAAGATACTTAATATCACATGTCATTAGATACCGGATGCTTTTGGTAGGCCATGTTTTCTAAGAAATCTCTTTCAACAGGACTTTCTGATTTTTATTTTTTAGAAATTAGCAGAATAGAAAGACTAGCCCCAAAAGCAGAGGACTAGAACAACACTCCCCAGGTTGGGGGAGGCCGTTCCAGGCTTCTAACCCTCCCTTTATTCTAGCAATCCATTACTTCCACTTTCTCCTCAAGCAAGTATACATTACCTTCATTTCTTCCTTTTATCTGTTTTATTATAAATAATCCCATGACAGATTTTATTCATATTTCCATAGTGCAGTGACTCACAATATTATTCCAGTCAGTTGATAATTACTGACACTGCCTTGTAACTTGATTTGTGACCCATTGGTCTGTGTCTGCCACATTGCCATTCTTATTTCTCTCTAGACCAACAGGTTTTGCCCATTGGAATACCTTCCAACATTGTTCCTGGGATGCCTCCCCCGCCCCCCTGCCCACATCTCTTATAGCCAGTGCAGTGTGGTTACAATGTGGGCCTAATTCTTCAGGGGTCAAGCTAGAAATACTTGGCATGATCTAGTCCTAGTAGCTTGTGTGGAGTACAAGTCCACTGAGTGCCTGTTCTGTGTGGCTGCTGTGAATTCCTTTCTGCGCTGCTGACCGTTGTATAGCAAAGTAAGGCATTCGTCATCAAGCCAGGAAGTCATTAACCATTAGCGGAGGGTTGTTGAACGTCAGGCCCATGAGCCAAATCTGGCCCACCTGAAGTCCCCGTGTGGCCCTCTGGGGTTCCCCCAGGTGGCCCCACCTACTTTCCCCACCATTTGGTGATTTCCCAACTTTTGCATGCTTTCCCCCATCTTAAAGGGCTGAAATGCCCCTCCTAAAGCTTAGTTACTTGTAGTAAGCGCTTTAAGCTAAAATACACTGGTATTTTTAGTATTTTGGCCCCACCCCTTTGCCCTGCCCACCACTGGAACACACTCTCCAAAATTTAATTGGACCCTTGGGCTGAAAGAGGTGAAAGATACCTCAATTAATACCGGGTTTTACTTCCTGTCTTCTACAATTTGACTTGAGCTAAGGGATATGACTGTCCTGACACAATGAAGTGCGAAGTTTCATGTGCAAATGTATTATTTACACATGCAACCAGTTAGAGTGATATAAAGTACTTTTTATTATAAAGATTCATTCACACCATTCTTGCGTAGTACAGAAATAGAAAAGAAAGAGTTAAACTTAAAACAAATCTGCCAGCAGAGGTCCTGTCCCCTCTCTCACCAAAAAGATGAAGTTCTTCTTTTAGAGTCAAGATAGAAGACAGGAACCCTGACCATCAGATAAAACTTCCATTTATACCCTTAAGTTCTATGCTAACCCGATGTCCAATATCAAACTTGGTAACTATGCTTACTGATTAGTTATTATAAGGTGGTCTAGCTTCATTTAAGCCCCATAATCTAAATCTAAGTGCCTCTCTCTTATAAACGTCATTATTACTGATGCCTTAGCTAATTCCAGAGAAACTCGAATGTCCTGACACATACAGTAGGTTCACATGATTACCCTACAACAAGAAATGGGCTTCAGGGTTCTTTGGAAAACACTCCAGCCATCCACCCTCGCCGGTGTTTGGGCGTCACGATTACGGATGTTAGAGGAATCCGCAACAGAATCAAGTGAGTTTGGATTTTCTATGAATCCCGACCCATGGATTCTGCAATGGACTGGCTTTTCCTGAGTCGTGTGGATTCCGTGGACTCGCAGACCATTTTTCTTAATTTCTGGAATCTTATGCAAATGTAGTTGTAGAAAAATATGTTTAAAAAACCCACCAAACCACCAGCCAAAAATGCATATTTCTCCCATGGGCTAGAGCATAAGACTGTGCTGGGGGGGGGGGGGGGATTTGTGCATTTTTGCAAGTGCAAATTTGTGCAAATGTGAATTTGCACAAATAGGGAAATTGGGGGGGGGGGAATCTGCTGCCTGATCCTTTCACTGATGAGGCCAAGGATTGAACCATGCAAAGCATGTGCTCTACCAATGAGCTATGGTCCCTCCAACTTCAAGAAGGCAGCCTGTTGCTTGAGTTTGACTTGAGGTGACTTCCCTTTGCTATTGTCAGGGTCTGCTCCAAATCTGCAGAGATCCACAATGCGTCTTCACAACCAGAATCTGGGAAGATTTGCTTGGTTGCAGCTGTGATTTGGCCTCCATGGAAATGTTAAGCCTTGACCTCAATTTCTTCTTATCTCCATCTCTTTTTATAAATACTGTTTCGAAAACATTAGCTTGATTAGACTGAGTTTTATCCAGGTGTGCTTTGCTGGACAGTTGCATAAGGCTGTTTAGAAGTGCTCTTTCATAATGAAAAGCAGTTGGATCAATTGGGGGGAGAGAGCGCGGGCGCACAGAAGCGAACATTGTTTGCCTGTTGAGATGCCTGCTGGTAAAGACGCTCAAGGTTGTTTCTATAAATAGGAGATCTTTTTCCTGTGCGACTGTGTGTACACAATCTGAAAAAAAGAGAGAATATTATGGCACACAACAGGAAGCATTCTCTTTCTTTGGTCTACTTGCAGGGAATTTGCAATGATGTCAGAGCCATAAAACATGTGGTTGAGGGCATAGGAACAGGGCTATTTATTTTCTTTGCTACAATCATGCACAAAAATAGAACCAGATGAGGCACTGGACAGCTCTCTGTTCTGCTGCATTTACCAGAGTGAATAAAGGTTAGCACGAAAGCAAACTAACTAAGAGAGCAATTGGTCCCTGGGAGAGAGTCCCAGGGAACATAGGATTATATGGAATCCTTCACCCGAGGCTGTAGACACTGCTATGTCCTCAGGAGGGAGATGATGACCCCCCTCCCTCACAGCCGCTGAGGAAAGAACTGTGCTGGCTGCTTCCGGAGGTCACAAATGTGGCCTAGGAGGGAGATAAATTGGGGTGTTCTGGTGGGTGAGGAGGGGAGAGGAGAGGCCAGATAATGAGAAATCTTATGGCTCTCCAGTCCCAGCCCCAGCAATGTGCCGTCTCTAGATAGGCTTAGAGGCCCATCTCGAGGAAAATTCGTAAAAAGAGGACAGAGTGGTGAAAATCGCCATTGTCACTCCTACCCTGCTGACAGCAGCCTAGCAGGACATTGGATGCTCAGAAGCCTCCGAATTCAGAGGCTCCCTTCTGAGGGCATCTAAAGAACAGTTCTTTTAGATGTTTTAGAAGACATTTGTCCTGATCTAGCTAAATGGATCTATGCATTGTTAGCATGCCTCCATTTGTGCATCACTTGCTCAAATGGGCAGCCTGAGCATAAATTGGACATCCATTTTCAGTGCGTGCGAGTGGCAATGCAGTCTGTCTCTGCTCTGTATTCTCTCTGAATGTGATGCAAGATGTGCTGTGCTGTCCCTCACCTTGTTTGACATGAAACTGCAGCTAGATTGGTGTGAATGGTCCATATCCAGAGGACTACTCTGACACTTGGAATCTAGTCCTTCCCGTAAAGAACTTAGCGAAGCAGGGATGGAGACTATCCCATTCTGTGTTCATAAAAGCTTTGTAAAATAGGGTAGGTTGCGAGATACTGACTGGCTAAAGATTGCCATGGGGGTTCATGACTAAGTAGAACAGTGTTGGGCAACTTGTGGTCCTCCAAATCTTTTCAACTCTCATCAGCTCTAGCCAGCATAGCCAATGGTGAGGGATCATGGGAGTTCTGGCTAAAACAAGTCCCCCCCCCCCCAGGGGAGTAAAAGCTTGAACCCAGTATCCATTCCGGAAGGACTTCTAGACACATGGTTGAATGTGTTAATTTCTTTCTTTCCACAGCAGACTTTTGTCCCAAATCACAAATTGCTTTTGAAAGCTTCTCAGTTTTGAAAGGGATTTCCCATGTGGTGTTGAGAAGTATGTTTAAGAAACATATGTCCCAGGGTTTCTTAAGCACACAGAACTAGTTGCATCAGTTCTTTGGATGCTAGCCAATAACAGCATTCAGTTTCAAACAGGAATATGCTATTTTTCTCCCATCTGGAGCTGGCTATCAGTGTGTCAGCATAGGATACTATATGCCTACATTTGGCAAGCACATAGAATCGTAGGGTTGGAATGGAAGACTACAAAGGTCGTATAGCCCAAATCCCTGCCGATACAGGACATCTGCCACTACAGTATCCCTGATAGAGGCTGGATGGGCACCGGTTTGAAAACCTCTAATGAAGGAAAGCCCACCACCTTCTGAGGCAGTCACTTCCATTGTTGAACATATTGTACCATCTGGAAGTTCTTCCTAGTATTTAGTTGAAATTCCTTTTTCTTGTAATTTGAACCCATTTGGGGCACGGGTGGGGGGCAGGCAGGGAGGCTTACATTCTCGAGCCACAGAAAATGAATTTGCTCCTTCAGGTGTGCCATGGCTGGTGGAGCTTTAGGCTTTGATTTTTCATTCTAGTCCTGACTGAGGTCCACCAACTAGAGTCAGGTGCAAAATAGTGGTTTGAGAAGGTGTACATAAAACTGAGGAACAAGGTAGTGTCCTTACCAGAACTGGAGCTTACACCCAAATTCTTTCACATGCAAATCTACTCTTGTTTCCCTCCAAGCTTTCTTGATTTCAGTAACCTAATTTAGGAGGTGGAAAAGGCTTTTTGTTGTTGATATTGTAAAACAGTTGGGAGTTGGAAACCATTACTGATTTACTGTAAATTACCCGAAGATCTGACAGTAGAACTAGATCTACCATCTGTCTGCTTCTTCTCTCTGTTGTTGTTGTTGTTGTTCAGTCGTTCAGTCGTGTCCGACTCTTCGTGACCCCATGGACCATAGCACACCAGGCCTTCCTGTCCTGCGCACTCTCCCAGAGTGTGCTCAGGTTCATATTCATTGCATCGGTGATGCTATCTAGCCATCTCATCCTCTGCCGTCCCCTTCTCCTTTTGCCTTCAGTCTTTCCCAGCATCAGGGTCTTTTCCAAAGAGTTTTCTCTTCGCGTTAGGTGGCCAAAATATTTGAGCTTCAGCTTCAGTATCTGTCCTTCCAATGAGCACTCAGGGTTGATTTCCTTTAGGATGGACTGATTTGACCTCCTTGCAGTCCAGGGGACTCTTAAGAGTCTTCTCCAGCACCACAGTTCGAAAGCATCAATTCTTCGGCGCTCAGCCTTCCTTATAGTCCAGCTCTCACAGCCATACATTACTACTGGGAAAACCATAGCTTTGATTAGACGGACCTTTGTTGGCAAGGTGATGTCTCTGCTTCTTACTATGCTGTCTAGGTTTGCCATAGCTTTCCTCCCAAGGAGCAAGCGTCTTTTAATTTCATGGCTACAGTCACCATCTGTGGTGATCTTGGAGCCCAAGAAAGTAAAATCTGTCACTGCTTCCATTTCTTCCCCTTCTATATGCCAGGAAGTGATAGGGCCAGATGCCATGATCTTAGTTTTTTTAATGTTGAGTTTCAAACCAGCTTTTGCACTCTCCTTTTTCACCCTCAACAAGAGGCTCTTTAGTTCCTCTTCACTTTCTGCCATTGGGGTGGTATCATCTGCATATCGGAGGTTGTTGATAATTCTCCCGGCAATCTTAATTCCGACCTCTGATTCATCCAACCCGGCATTTCTCATGATGTACTCTGCATATAAGTTAAATAAGCAGGGTGACAATATGCAGCCTTGTCGTACTCCTTTCCCAATTTTGAACCACTCGATTGTTCCATGTCCGGTTCTTACTGTTGCTTCTTGACCCTCGTACAGGTTTCTCAGGAGACAGGTAAGGTGGTCTGGTACTCCCATCTCTTTAAGAATTTGCCACAGTTTGTTGTGATCCACACAATCAAAGTCAATGAAGCAGAAATAGATGTTTTTCTGGAATTCTCTTGCTTTCTCCATGATGCAGCGAATGTTGGCGATTTGATCTCTAGTTCCTCTGCCTCTTCGAAACCCAGCTTGTACTTCCGTTAGTTCTTGGTTTGCATACTGCTGAAGCCTAGCTTGTAGGATTTTGAGCATCACCTTGCTGGCATGTGAAATGAGCGCAATTGTGCGGTAGTTTGAACACACTTTGGCGTTGCCCTTCTTTGGAATTGGAATGTAAACTGACCTTTTCCAGTCTTGCGGCCATTGCTGAGTGTTCCAAATTTGTTGGCATATTGTATGCAGCACTTTAACAGCATCATCTTTTAGGATTTTAAATAGCTCAGCTGGAATACTGTCATCTCCACTAGCTTTGTTGTTACTAATGCTTCCTAAGGCCCACTTGACTTCACTCTCGAGGATGTCCGGCTCAAGTTCAGTGCCTTGATAGCACTATCATGGCTATCAAGGATATTACTATCATGGCTATCAAGGACATTAAGATCTTTCCTGTATAGTTCTTCTGTGTATTCTTTCCACCTCTTCTTAATCTCATCTGCTTCTGTGAGGTCCCTGCCTTCTTTGTCCTTTATCATGCCCATCTTTGCACAAAACGTTCCCTTGAGATCTCCAGTTTTCTTGAAGAGAGTCTTTCCCATTCTGTTGTTTTCCTCGATTTCCTTGCATTGTTCATTTAAGAAGGCCTTCTTGTCTCTCCTTGTTATTCTCTGGAACTCTGCATTCAGTTGGATATATCTTCCCCTTTCTCCCTTGCTTTTTGCTTCCCTTCTTTCCTCAGCTACTTGTAAAGCCTCATCAGACAGCCACTTGGCTTTCTTGCATTTCTTTTTCTTTGGGATGGATTTCCTTGCTGCCTCCTGAACAATGTTACGGACCTCCGTCCATAGTTCCTCAGGCACTCTGTCTATCAGGTCTAATCCCTGAAATCTATTCCTCACCTCCACTGTATATTCATAAGGGATATGATTGAGGTCATACCTGAATGGTTTAGTGGTTTTCCCTACGTTCTTCAATTTCAGCCGAAATTTTGCAAGAAGGAGCTCATGATCTGAGCCACAGTCAGCTCCAGGTCTTGTTTTTACTGACTGTATGGAGCTTCTCCATCTTTGGCTGCAAAGGACATAATCAATCTGATTTCGATATTGACCATCTGGTGATGTCCATGTGTAGAGTCGTCTCTTGTGCTGTTGGAAAAGAGTGTTTGCTATGATCAGCGTGTTCTCTTGGCAAAACTCTATTAGCTTTTGTCCTGCTTCATTTTGTACACCAAGGCCATGCCTGCCTGTTATCCCGATGATTTCTTGACTTCCTACTTTAGCATTCCAGTCCCCTATGATGAAGAGGACATCTTTTTTTGGTGTTAGTTCTAGAAGGTGTTGGAGGTCTTCATAGAACCGATCAACCTCAGCTTCTTCGTCATCAGTGGTTGGGGCATAGACTTGAATTACTGTGATGTTGAGTGGTTTGCCTTGGATTCGTACTGAGATCATTCTATCATTTTTAAGATTGTACCCCAGTACTGCTTTTCCCACCCTTTTGTTGACTGTGCTACTCCATTTCTTCTAAGGGATTCTTGCCCACAATAGTAGATATGATGGTCACCTGAATTAAATTCGCCCATTCCTGGCCATTTTAGTTGTCTGATTCCCAAGATGTCAATGTTCAATCTTGCCATCTCATGTTTGACCACCTCCAGCTTACCTTGATTCATTGATCTAACATTCCAGGTTCCTAAACAGTATTGTTCTTTACAGCATTGGATTTTCTTTTCACCACCAGACACATCCACAGCTTAGTGTCCTTTCGGCTTTGGCCCAGCCGCTTCACTCTTTCTGGCACTACTTGGAAATTCCCTCTGCTCTTCCCCAGTAGTATATTGGACACCTTCCGACCTGAGGGGCTCATCTTCCGGTGTCATATCTTTTAGCCTTGTGATACGTTCCATGGGGTTTTCTTGGCAAGAATACTGGAGTGGGTTGCCATTTCCTTCTCCAGTGGACCACATTTTGTCAGAACTCTCTGCCATGACCTGTCCGTCTTGGGTGGCCCTGCACGGCATAGCTTATGGCTTCACTGAGTTACACAAGCCCCTTCACCACAACAAGGCAGTGATCCATGAAGGGGTCGTCTCTCTGTTACAGCTCTTCAAATATTTGAAGATGGCTATCATATTTCCTCTTAAACTTCTCTTCTGTAGGTGAACATACCCAACTCCTTCATC
Source organism: Heloderma suspectum (assembly GCF_057233095.1). Taxonomy (NCBI): domain Eukaryota; kingdom Metazoa; phylum Chordata; class Lepidosauria; order Squamata; family Helodermatidae; genus Heloderma; species Heloderma suspectum. The sequence goes on from NC_139464.1 coordinate 108,479,126, forward strand.
CTTTCTTCATAGGATTTGGTCCTGTGCTTGCATATTTATGGGAATATTTTGATTGCTGTCATTGGTGGCTTCTACATAAGGAAGGTTATTCCATTATACTAACAGTATACTGATTTACATGAGCCTCTCCTGGAAAGCTGGTCTATAGCTTACTGAACAGTATGAGAAAGCAGAATGAGTTGTTTTTGCTGCAGCATGGAGTTTATAGCTCTTACCAGGGATTACATGTAAAAGATCCCACTCTTTCACATCTATAGCAAGCATAACATTGAGAGTCAAATAAACCTACACATACAAAAATGTGTGTCAGAACCCTGAGCAGAGCTCTACCTATAGATCTCAACAGTGTGTTGTGTGAGTGGTTGGTGGTGTTGTGCGTGTAGGGTTAATAATACAGAGAGATGTGGTCTGAGATACGCAGGGCCTAGGCTGTCAAGTGCTTTAAAGGTCAAAACCAACAGAAGTGTATTAATGTTAATAATAAATATACCACCAAAGTAAATGTTCTTATTTATCCTGGGCCCAGGCCAGATGAAAAAGACATTATATTGTTTAACTGAGATATTCAGGCTTGGATCTTGATGACAACTGTAAAGCCCCTTGCCCCCATCCCTCCCCCACTTGTAATTTACATGTGAAGGGTGCATGCAATGTTGCTCTTCATATATTGTGCTGCAATGAATTTCCATACCTGCAAGGGCTTCCCCATTCACTTGAATGGAAGACTCATTGCTGTGCTGCTTGCTCAGTCGCTCTCTTTCCCTCCCTCCCCGCCTCTCTCAGCTTATGCCTTTTGTGCATACAAATCTAGCCCCCCCTTTGAAGTGAATGAGGTAGCACTGGGGGGCGGGGGCTGCATGGGAATACTGTATTAAAGTTACTGATAGAAATCTTAATAGAATATAGAGAGGAAATCAAGTGGGAAGGTTTTGTGTAAATAGCATTGTGTTAAACATTTTACACAATGCACCACTTCAGACCGAAGAGGGAAAACGGTTATTTTTCCTGTTGTATTTCTCTCATACCTTTTCTCCATTCAACAGGTTCTTATCTACAGGAAGTGTTGTTGTCGTTTTGATGAGAATACCACAATGGTAGTGCTTCCTGCACTGAAAGCGATAGCAATGTCTGGGTCTGTAGTTCTGACCTTTTGTATTGCTCTGTAACATGATCAGGAACAGAGCTGCAAACCCTCAGGGAGCAGATGGAATGCAATTCCAATCAGACTTAGCGTGGGGGAAAGTCGCCACCGTTTCTTGAGCCTTTTGCAAAATGTGTTAGGATGAATGTCAACACCCATTCTTCTGCCTTGATAGACCTTAGTGCTAAACAATTGATTACTTCACACTTGAGAGGTCTGGCAGAAGAACTAACTCCACTGATGAAGCACACGGTCCTTGAAGAGCTATGAGGTGTACTAGCTGCTGTCTTTTATCTGTGATATCCATTCACACATGCAAGCCATCGCTTGGTATTGCAATCATCAAGCAATGAGTATGCATCTGTGAGCTGGTTCAGGTGCCTGTGTACTTTCCATTCCCTTTGTATTTGGTAAGTCTCGTTTTGGGGAGCAATTTCAGTGTCTTACTGTGCCAACACAATGAGGCGGTTTCTACTGTATATGTCGGGTGCTCTGGCAATTGACTTGACACTTGGGCCTTCTTCCATTTTGATCAAGATGGAGCAAGCCAGGAAGAAACCATGTTTGGAGGCACATTCCAAAGATTCATCTGATCAGAGGAACATCACATTAAATTCTGACACACCAGCCCGATGAGCAGCAGGAGTATGGTTTTGTCACAGGAACGTCACTTGTAATTTCAAGGTAGGCTACAGTTGCCACAGAAACAGCATAAATGCTCTCAGGTCATAACACATCCAGAATATTGAGCATTCTCCGCTCCTACTGTCCTTGAAGTTACGAATTTATTTATTGCTCAGGAAGGCCTCATCATGCTCAGGAAGGCCTCATCAGGAAGGCCTCATCATTATTATCATCGTCATCATCTTTATTACGGTCACTGGCCAGACTTTGAACATACAAAAATACGAAGAGTCTACAAACACATTTGGGAAATATACAGTAAAATCAGTTCTGAAGAGATCTTATTCTCATAGCATTCAAAAAGAATGTTGCAAAAGCCTCGATTGTATCCCTATCCTCTGTTGCCCTAAAACAGTAAAAAAGTACATTTATATCTGATCTAGTATCAGACAGTAATTTCTCTCTAATCTCTATATAAAAGGAGCAGCAAAGTAAGACATGAATCACCAATTCGATTTCATTCCTTCCATATGGGCATAGACAAACCTCATCATTATATTAATGACAGAAAAGCATTTTTGATATGACCTTAACTCATTGTTTCCTTTTTAACCCATTCTTTTTTTTTAAGTACCTTATCCCCTCTGCGTTCATAGTTTTCTCTCTACCCCACTCTAGATCTCTCAGAACACCTTTCTCTCTTACTCTCCTATCGCGTGTGTGCTCTCTCTCTCTCTTTGCTCCACCACCACTCTAGCACCCTTATCTCTATTATTGCCACTTTTTTGTTCTCACCAACCCAAAGGTCTCTCTGAAGCCCGCTTTGGTAGCCCCTCCATCTTATAGCCCTCCCCTCTCCTTGTACCACCACAGGTCTTTCTGTGGCCCATATCTGTTACCCTCATTTCCTGTTTTCCCATCCCACAGATCTCTCTCAGCCCACCCAGTCACTGTCAGGGTTCCTTTCTGTCCCTGCTGAACTTCAAATAGCCAAATCAAAATACAGACAAGAGGCTTCTATCCATGGCTCTTTAATCCTTTTACTTCAATGGCTCATACAGATGCAAATTGTCAGTAACTCACAGTCTACAAAGGAAATGCCTTCAGGTAGTTCAAAGGGAAGCTACGAAGGTTGAAAGTTGCCCACCATTTGAGAAAAGGCGGGCACGCTTTCTTAACTTAAGGGGGGGATCTCCCTCTATCTCGTGAGGTCTCTACACGCAGCTGTTCCTGCCGGGCCAGTCGGGCAGATCACCTAAGCTCTGCCCCTGCCATCTCTCTCATGGCTCTGCATCCGTGCCTGGCATCTAAGAATTCAGGCTGTCCAAGCCCCACCTCTCCCTGTTCGCTATCTCTCACAGGGGTGTGTGAAGAGAGGCCCTCTCCATCCAGCTGGACTATTGAAACCTGAGGAGTCTGTCTCTCCCTGTCTGGAAGAGTCTGGGAAAGTTCCTCCCCCACGTTTTCCAGTTCCTGTTGGGAATCTGAGCTATTCTGCCACTGCCTATGCTCAGAGGCACTCCTGACAGTCTCTTAGCTCACCCTGCCTCCTGTTGTTTCCCAGAAAGGTGTTCTTTCTGCACCTCCATCTCTGTAAGCCATTATTTCCTCATCCAGAAATCTCCCTATACCCATATTGCCCCATTTTTTTTCTCAGATCACATAGTACTTTCTCTATATACCACTGCAAGTCCCTATGCAGCCCTATCTTGATATCCTTCCTGTGCGTTCTCAATGGGCCATTGCCGTCTTCTTTCTTTTCATCCCTCAGCCTACATTTTTGTTCTGTTTCTGTCGTCTGCCACTTCAGCAGCAAGTGCATGTAAGCTATTCATTCTCCCAGCAGCATTCACTGATGGACAAATATCAGAGGTAGTTGAGCTGTGCAGTGTGGCTGGGTGATAGTTACAGACTAGAAAAACTGCCTCCAGATCCTACATGCACATCTGATCCACAATGAAGAAGAGTCATGCTAAGGCAGTAATGCAGGCGCTCATCCACACATGGTCCTTCCATGTTCCCCAAAGACTTGCAAGGACAATGGCTGTTTTTAATTCACCCAAAGGGCTGCAAATAGAGAGGAGGTTGCAAGAAACCAATGGGCATTATGTTGTACCACCCCGGTATAAGCTGTTCTTCTAAGAACCTTTCTATATTTTATCCATTGTAGCATATGCACCAGTGAGATTTGGAAGTGTGCACAGTTGACCAGGGTCTGAAAAGAATGTTCCCCAAATCTGCTCCAGCAGCCATCTCCCCACGCCTACCACACCCCATCACAAAAACTATAATCAACTCCCAGAACCAGCTTGAGCTCTAATAATTAATCTTTTTATCCCCTTGGAGTGCGGAAATGTCTTAAGTGTCATATAAAATGAAAATTTCCATTTACCAGTAATGTGTAGCACAACAGAATGTTTAAGCATGTAGGCAATCACAGAGGTCCAAACTGACAGGCATGTGTGTTGCCCCAGTTGTGGGCTTCGACCTCTTAATTTAGAGGCGCCAAAATAGTGATGAGTCAGACCAAGGTTTACTTACAAGGAGTACTTTATTGAGTAACTTACAGCACACAGGCGTACCCAGTGGTTGGATCAGACAGCTTCTCTGAACCCTGAACCATGGGTACAATGGGTTTTATACCATACATGTTAGCAATGAGGCAGCATGACAGCAGCAAGTACCACCTAGCATTCATTCCCAGCATAGACTAGAAGTGTCTGGTTCTCAGCACAGCCACCTGCAGCTTTAAGACAAACAAACTTCACTTCCCAGGCATATCTTGATTCACTCAATAGTATGGAATGTGCTAGGCCATGCTATCATAGAATAGTCATAGAATAGTAGGGTTGGAAGGGGCCTACAAGGCTATCAGCCCTTTGACTCATCTTCATATGCTCAGAGGCTTACTAGCAAGGAAATTGCACCCATAATGAACTTAAGCAAGGCATTATGGATCTCTAGGCCCCTCTAACACTACAAGTGGCTTGGTTACACTCCTGGGGCCAATACGTTATGTTAGGGAATGGCTGGGAATTATGGGAGTTGCAGTCCAAGACATCCAGAGGGCATCAGGTTGGGAAAGCCTGGCCTAGTCAGTGCTTGCTCCATTGCCAGACCATTAGCCATGTCATAGGAGACTTTACAGGAACAGCACTAAAACCTGATGCTTTAAAAACTAGGCTAGAGATAGGACAGTGGTACCCAGATCATGCCTCCAGTTCTTCTTCCTAGATGGTCTATGTCTGGTATAGAGTACCCTGCATTACTGAATGTTCTTTGGAATACTGGATAGGATCATGGAAGGGTTCCACAGGAGAAGACATTGCCACCACTTTAAAGTTTAACATAATTCATCCCTAACTTTTAAAAATTTGAAACACACACACACACACACACACATACCAACTGTTGCTACCTAGGGTTTTGTGATTTGCTTCATTTCAGTATTCTGAAGTGGCCTCATCAATGAAATTGCTGCACACAGTCAAGCTATGAACCAAAAGTCTTTGCTCAGCAAGTGTCTTACAATGTAATTATGCTCTTGGCTGCATTGTATGCCGCCGATCAACACTCACGTCTCGTTTCTTTCATTCCCAGCACCTAAGATAGTTGTGCACCTTATAATTTCTGTTACCATTTTTTTTTAAAGAAAGCAGTCTTGTTCCTTTGTTTTTAAATTGAAGATAGTGGCTGTGAGAAGAAAAAAAAACATGCATGCATTAAATAAGGGGTGGGGGGCTGAATCTGGATACTGGAGTCTCAATTTTAAATCAAGGTGCAATAAAAATAGCCCCCCAAAAGTTTATGTTCAAGAAGAGAAAATGAGAAAGGTATTTATAGAAGTCATAGGGGCCTACAAGACCATCAAGTCCAACCCCCTGCTCAATGCAGGAAGCCTGATTCTCAGGCGGTCTCCCATCCATCCAAGTACTAACCAGGGCTGACCCTGCTTAGCTTCTGAGATCAGACAAGATCAGGCGCATCCAGCCCTATTGCACACGTTAAGGTTACATCTCTCTTTGGGGCTTGCATGCACAAACTATGGTGGAGTATTTGCAGAACTTCACCATTGGATATAAATTGGCTGTGGTATATCTGGGTTGAATATGGCATTGCTATCTCTACCCTTCATAGGTTGGATGTATGCCACCAGTTTTTCCCATCATGCATGCAGTCACTAAACAGAAGCCAAAGCTGTCATCCTGTACCCACTTACTGGGGAGTAAACACAGCGAAACGTACTTCCAAAGAAACATGTAGACTTTCGTTTGTTGCCGAAAGGGACTTGATGCATGATGGTACCCGCAGCCCACGCTTGCTAAGGGTGCAATCCTATGCATGTTTAGACAGAAAAAAGTCCTATAACTCTGGCATTCTCCAACCTAACGTAGATTTTCACAGGTTAATCAGTGTGGGAGCCAAATGATTCCACTGCTTGTTAGAGTGATGGATTCAGCCGAATAGCTGAGGTGGCAAAGTCACCGAGCAGTGAGGAAATGCTATTGGCTCAGAGTCTGCACTATATGCATACAGCTTTTTTCTCATTAACACTATACGTGTGGCTACAGGGGACATGGCTAGTGAGGGTGTCAGCAATTGCAGGGAGGGGGGGCACATCTAGTGAGGTTCCCTACCCCATGCATTCAGTGCATGCAAGGGGGAATGTTTCTGAACAGCCCCACAGAATCTCTCCGTGGCAAATTATGGATCGATTTGAAAAATCAGCTGTTTCTGATGAATATTTTTGCAGTTATTAGGTGGAGGAAACCACATGCACCCAATTGCCCAAGGGTTTCCCTCATGATTGGGGCAATCGTGACCTGGCCGTGTGGAAGAGTCCTGTACACAGGCACAGTGGTGTGGGGGAGCCAGGGCTTTCAGGGACACAGCGCCATCACTTTTTAGAATTAGGGATGCTGATGTCATCTGCCGCCTCCCTCAGACTTCCCTGTTCCCTCCTAGCTGAGCTGCAATTCTCACAGCAGCTAGGAAGGAATAAATTTTCCCGACCATCTATTATTATTTGTTGTAATGCAATGTATTTTGCTGGTGTTGAATGGGCAATTAGTGTTACAAAAGTCCAGCTCCTGGTGAAGACAAAACTGCCGGAACTGGCTCTTTGATATAGATCCAGACAACTGCCTGCATTTTCGGACTCTCATTGGGGGTGTGGCTATGGGGAGTGTCATGATGAATGCCTGCACTTCAAAATTCACCACTGCCCATACAGCTGTAAATACTGTATTTGTGGTCACTGGAGGGACATGGCCATCAGCACCAGTGAACATGGGCTTTTATGAAAACCTTTCATGTTGCAGTTGTGACGACAGTCTTTTAGTGCACAATAAACAAATGGGGCAAATGCAGTCCCTTGGGGCATTCACATTTTCCAGAATACCTCTGCTGTTGGACTACTGCTTTGTGCATTCCCAAAGGTCACCAAAATTCTATAAGTGGCCTGTCAGGTGATCAGAAGGGAGGGGATCCCAGAGCTCCTCACTACAAATGGGATCCAGGCGATCTCCATTAAGGACAACATCTGAGTGTGGATGCCTTGGTGGTGTGGCTTGACTGTTATGTCAGAGTGAAGACCAACTCGTCCCACCCATAGTCTGTTAATCTCTTTCCCTGCTAAATGCCCTGGTCACCCTTTACACAAATATGAATCTGCTGGGAAATAATTGAGTTTGGAGGCATGGTCAAAGTCTGCTAAGAAAAAAAATGGTCATGGAGTCATTCTCCTCATTGCCTGGTAAGCCTACTGTTAGCACTCATTCAACAAAGAACACATCATGGGGCAAAATTGCACAGGCTGAGATTGGAGTGCTACATTTCACATGGGAATGAACTCGAACACTGAAGGATGAAAAAGATTTCATGGAAGAGTCTGTTTCCACAGCAGTATCTCTTTGCTCTTTGAAAGCAAAAGGAATGGGATTGTTTTCCTGTTTGTACTGAATGTGAAAAAGTCCCTGATCTAATACCAGGTTCCTCTTTCTTTCCAATGAACTCTGAGTTGGATTCCATGTATATAGAAGTGTTTCTCAGTAGAGCTGAAACTGACCCACAAGTCTCTTAGGAATGTTCTTTGCCAAATGTTCTCATGATTTTCAGATTGAAAGTAGTGCTTTGGGTTGCATGTATGTCAAATATTTTCTGGATTCCCCCCACCCCACCCATTTGTGAAAACGGGTTGGGTAATAGCCAGTGTTATTCCTGCTTAGAGTAGACTCATTGAAATGAATGGAACTTAAATTATTCCTGACCAACTTAAGTCCCATTCATTTTAATGGGTCTACTCTAAGTAGGACTAACATGGGATACCACCCTTTGCTTTAAAAATAATACTGCCAAAGTTTACTCTCTGCTACTGCTTAGGCACTACTCCCCACCCCCTACCCCTCTCAAGCACACATTTCCTAGTCAGAAATCATGTGCAGGATGACATCACAACTGTATGTAGCCAATTAGATAAGATGATGTGATGATGTCACTGAGGGTACATAAAGCCAGTTAAGAGAGAGGGAGAGCACAGATTATGTTAGCAATCCAGCATGGATGCCTGATCACACAGATACCTAGTGTACTTGATTCTTACTCTTCAAAAGTGGAAGGGGAGGTTGCATTGAAAAGGGGAGGGGTGCACCTGATCCGTCACCATGCGAGGACTCTCACCAGCCCGTAGAGATTTGATCCCATCTTATAGGATTACAGAGAGAGGCTGCAATTAGGAGTTGCTTTCTTGATGTGGCAGGTTTCCTGTTCACTGTGTTTCTAGTTGGTACATATATCACACTACTAATAACAGATCAGGACTAATGCCACGTTAGCAATTAAGGGGAAATTGTTTCTGTTGCTAGAGGAAAACCATTTGTTCACAGTTTGTGTAGAATTTAGGGAGACCCCACACAAGAATGAATTTAGGTTGAACTTTATTTCTCTGCAAAATGAAGGTTCCAAAGTGGCAACAGATATTCTGATTCATCAAGATGCTGGCCCCTTATCTTTCAATTGCCGAATGGAGATTCTGTTATTCTGTATTCAAGGAAGCCAATGACATTGACAAAGACCAGATGATCCCCCCTGCCCGCCCCCAGTGTGTAGTTCTATTACTGTAAAAGTCTTTCTGTATGTCACTTGCCCTTGTTATCCACTATCTTGATTTAGAGCTTTTTCCTCCTTTGTATTTTCCCTCTAATCTAATATATTGTGGAAAGTAGCTGTGAAGCACTGTCATATGATTGGGCTATATTTTAGTTGCTTATCTCATAGTATGACATTCCCATTATCTAGAAGTTAAGCCTTTATTTCCTGGTATCTTTCCCTTCCTTATTGTATCCTATGTAAAGGTTTGGCTAAAATTCAAGGGCTGCATTAAATCCCAGATAATGGCTATGATGGCTACTGTTAGTGTCCATTCTCAGTTACCCCATGTAATTTTTACATTGCATTATTCAAAGTAGTGTTTACTGTCATATTTCCATGTATTATTATTATTATTATTATTATTATTATTATTATTGCTATATCCTACCCTTTTTCTGGAAGGCTGAGCGCCGAAGAATTGATGCTTTCGAACTGTGGTGCTGGAGAAGACTCTTACGAGTCCCCTGGACTGCAAGGAGGTCAAATCAGTCAATCCTAAAGGAAATCAACCCTGATTGCTCATTGGAAGGACAGATACTGAAGCTGAAGCTCAAATACTTTGGCCACCAAATGCAACGAGAAAAGTCACTGGAAAAGACCCTGATGCTGGGAAGGATTGAAGGCAAAAGGAGAAGGGGACGGCAGAGGATGAGATGGCTAGATAGCATCACCGATGCCATGAATATGGACTTGAGCACACTCCGGGAGAGAGCGGAGGACAAGAAGGCCTGGCGTGCTATGGTCCATGGAGTCACGAAGAGTCGGACACGACTTAATGACTGAACAACAACAACAACCCTTTTTCTTCTTCCAAGGAACCCAAGGCTGCTTACATGGTCCTCCTCTGCTCCAGTTCAGCCTCACAACAACCCTGTGAGGTAGGTTAGACTGAGAGTTAGTGACTGGCCCAAAGTCACCCAGTGGGCTTCATGCAGAGTGGGAACCACAGGGCCAGCCCTAGGAGAAATAGTGACCCGGGCGAGGAGTGCCTTTTGTGCCCCCCTCCCCCTGGAGTCAGTTTTGCAGGGCCACCCAGAGGACTTATGGGGCCTGGTGCAGGTGTGATTTCCATCGAGAATGACGTTGCTCAAAATCTTAGGGTGCAATCCTATGCAGTGGGAAGAGGTCGGTTTTCCAGGAACTGACCTTGGAGTGCAGGCTCCAAGGTCGGTTCCCGGATAACACAATATCCTATGTATCCAAAAAACAATATTTTTGGTTTTGTAGCAGTTCCTATCCTTTGATAAGCATTCTTTATTTTAGAATGCCCATTATTTTTATCTTTAAAAATAAGAAAGAAAAGGTATAAGTAAAAAAAAAAAAGTATCCAGATGACCCCTTACAGTTTGCAACATCATCATCAATTGCGTTTACAGTATTTGAAGCGCTAAGTGCTCGAAGTAAAGCTGTGTCCTGCTAATTTTTACCTAGCGCAAATGATAACAAAGTGGAAATAGAAAAAGAAACATACTTTAAAGATAACTGAAGGAAGATCATTTTTGTAGTTAGTACCCAAGCAACTTGCAAAACCTTGAAAGAAAGGTTACAGACACTTGTTCTTTGCCACCCTAGCTCACCGCAGACAGTACATTAAAAAAAACAGTCACTGAGCTCAGCTTGGTGCCTCCCTTAGCTCAGCGCTCCAGGTTGAGGCTGTCCCTGGTGGACCAGAACCCTGGGCTCCAGAATTCCAATCCAACACTCTAACCACTACACCACACTGCCTTTCTAATGCTACTACTCATTGTCTGGGGTGGGTTAAATTAGACCTTGAGAAGATCAGGTTCAAATCCCCAGTCAGCCATTAAGTTCATCAAGTGTCCCGGGCACAGGCACGATCTCTCAGCCTAACCAACGAACCTAAAAGAATTATTTGAAGGTGTCCTCTGTTTGAAGGGCTGTCCCGTCCAAGTCAAGTTTAAAGATAAAGAACCATAAGAAGGGAGAGCAGGGGCCCTCAAATTGCCCATCAACCATGAATATCTGAGCACTAGGCTGAGCAGGAACACAGGTCACCTGATCATAATCTTCCACACCATGGTGGGATGTAGTATATTTTTATTTACATTGTTATTTCTACATTTGCACACACACACACACACACGCATATGCAAATGTTACGCAAATTGCTGCCCTCTTTTGTAGTCTTTTTTGGTGAAGTATTTCCTCTCTTTTGGTGGTGCGTAAGTGGCCACCCTCCCCTTCATGGATCACTGCCTTGTTGTGGCGAAGGGGCTTGCGTAACTCAGTGAAGCCATAAGCTATGCCGTGCAGGGCCACCCAAGACAGACAGGTCATGGTGGAGAGTTCTGACAAAATGTGGTCCACTGGAGAAGGAAATGGCAACCCACTCCAGTATTCTTGCCAAGAAAACCCCATGGAACGTATCACAAGGCTAAAAGATATGACGCTGGAAGATGAGCCCCTCAGGTCGGAAGGTGTCCAATATACTACTGGGGAAGAGCAGAGGATATTTCCAAGTAGCGCCAGAAAGAGTGAAGCGGCTGGGCCAAAGCCGAAAGGACACTCAGCTGTGGATGTGTCTGGTGGTGAAAAGAAAGTCCAATGCTGTAAAGAACAATATTGTTTAGGAACCTGGAATGTAAGATCAATGAATCAAGGTAAGCTGGAGGTGGTGCAAAATGAGATGGCAAGATTGAACATTGGCATCTTGGGAATCAGCGAACTAAAACGGACAAGCATGGGCGAATTTAATTCAGGTGACCATCATATCTACTATTGTGAGCAAGAATCCCTTAGAAGAAATGGAGTAGCACTCATAGTCAATAAAGGATGGGAAAAGCGGGGTACAATCTCCAAAACGATAGAATGATCTCAGTACGAATCCAAGGCAAACCACTCAACATCACAGTAATTCAAGTCTATACCACAACCATTGAGGCCGAAGAAGCTGAGGTTGATCGGTTCTATGAAGACCTACAATACCTTCTAGAACTAACACCAAAAAAAGATGTCCTCTTCATCATAGGGGATTGGAATGCTAAAGTAGGAAGTTAAGAAATAACTGGGATAACAGGCAAGCATGGCCTTGGTCTACAACATGAAGCAGGACAAAGGCTAATAGAGTTTTGCCAAGAGAACACACTGATCATAGCAATCACTCTTTTCCAACAGCACAAGAGGCGACTCTACACAAGGACATCACCAGATGGTCAATACTGAAATCAGATTGATTATGTACTTTGCACCAAAGATGGAGAAGCTCTATACAGTCAGTCAAAACAAGACCTGGAGCTGACTGTGGCTCAGATCATGAGCTTCTTGTTGCAAAATTTCAGCTTAAATTGAAGAATGTAGGGAAAACCACTAAACCATTCAGGTATGACCTAAATCATATCCCTCATGAATATACAGTGGAGGTGAGGAATAGATTTCAGGGATTAGACCTGATAGACAGAGTGCCTGAGGAACTATGGACGGAGGTCTGTAACATTGTTCAGGAGGCAGCAAGGAAATCCATCCCAAAGAAAAAGAAATGCAAGAAAGCCAAGTGGCTGTCTGATGAGGCTTTACAAGTAGCTGAGGAAAGAAGGGAAGCAAAAAGCAAGGGAGAAAGGGGAAGATATATCCAACTGAATGCAGAGTTCCAGAGAATAGCAAGGAGAGACAAGAAGGCCTTCTTAAATGAACAATGCAAAGAAATCAAAGAAAACAATAGAATGGGAAAGACTAGAGATCTCTTCAAGAAAATCGGAGATCTCAAGGGAACATTTTGTGCAAAGACGGGCATGATAAAGGACAAAGAAGGCAGGGACCTAACAGAAGCAGATGAGATTAAGAAGAGGTGGAAAGAATACACAGAAGAACTAGACAGGAAAGATCTTAATGTCCCTGATAGCCATGATAGTGCGGTCACTGAACTTGAGCCAGACATCCTAGAGAGTGAAGTCAAGTGGGCCTTAGGAAGCATTACTAACAACAAAGCTAGTGGAGATGACAGTATTCCAGCTGAGCTATTTAAAATCCTAAAAGATGATGCTGTTAAAGTGCTGCACTCAATATGCCAACATATTGGAACACTCAACAATGGCCACAAGACTGGAAAAGGTCAGTTTACATTCCAATTCCAAAGAAGGGCAATGCCAAAAAGTGTTCAAACTACTGTACAATTGTGCTCATTTCACATGCCAGCAAGGTTATGCTCAAAATCCTACAAGCTAGGCTTCAGCAGTATGTGAACCGAGAACTACCGGAAGTACAAGCTGGGTTTCAAAGAGGCAGAGGAACTAGAGATCAAATCGCCAACATTCGCTGCATCATGGAGAAAGCAAGAGAATTCCAGAAAAACATCTATTTCTGCTTCATTGACTTTGATTGTGTGGATCACAACAAACTGTGGCAAATTCTTAAAGAGATGGGAGTACCAGACCAGCTTACCTGTCTCCTGAGAAACCTGTATGAGGGCCAAGAAGCAACAGTAAGAACCAGACATGGAACAACCGATTGGTTCAAAATGGGGAAAGGAGTACGACAAGGCTGCATATTGTTGCCCTGCTTATTTAACTTATATGCAGAGTACATCATGAGAAACACTGGGTTGGATGAATCACAGGTCCGAATTAAGATTGTCGGGAGAATTATCAACAACCTCAGATACGCAGATGATACTACTGTAATGGCAGAAAGCAAAAAGGATCTAAAGAGCCTCTTGTTGAGGGTGAAAGTGGAGAGTGCAAAAGCTGGTTTGAAACTCAACATTTAAAAAACTAAGATCATGGCATCTGGCCCCATCACTTCCTGGCATATAGAAGGGGAAGAAATGGCAGCAGTGACAGATTTTATTTTCTTGGGCTCCAAGATCACCGCAGACGGTGACTGTAGCCATGAAATTAAAAGACGCTTGCTCCTGGGGAGGAAAGCTATGGCAAACCTAGACAGCATAGTAAGAAGCAGAGACATCACCTTGCCGACAAAGGTTCATATAATCAAAGCTATGGTTTTCCCAGTAGCAATGAATGGCTGTGAGAGCTGGACTATACGGAAGGCTGAGCGCCAAAGAATCGATGCTTTTGAACTGTGGTGCTGGAGAAGACTCTTACAAGCCCCCTGGACTGCAAGGAGGTCATATCAGTCCATCCTTAAGGAAATCAACCCTGAGTGCTCATTGGAAGGACAGATACTGAAGCTGAAGCTCAAATATTTTGGCCAACTAATGTGAAGAGAAAACTCCCTGGAAAAGACCCTGATGCTGGGAAAGATTGAAGGCAAAAGGAGAAGGGGATGGCAGAGGATGAGATGGCTAGATAGCATCACTGATGCAATGAATATGGACTTGAGCACACTCTGGGAGAGAGCGGAGGACAGGAAGGCCTGGCATGCTATGGTCCATGGGGTCACGAAGAGTCAGGCACGACTGAATGACTGAACAACAACAATTGGCCACCCTACCAGAATGTGGGCTAAAACTAGTAATGGGCCAACTGACCCCAACAGAAACCATAACTTGCTCACTGGGCTCTGAATTCCTCTGTCCAATCTTGGATGGAAATTCTCCACTATTCTGAGTTCTCGTTTTGTATATACAAACCACTGAAGAAGCACAAGTCTCCTTCCGGCCAGCCAACCACTCCAGGTTGCATCACTCCCCTCCTGATGATCCCTTTTTTGAAACGCCCTCTGAGTGTGCTCCTAGCAAGCACCACTGGCTTCAGAGAGAGCGTTTCAGTCTGGCAGCACTTCCTGGAATGGTGACATGACCATGCCAGGGTGTGTCACATTGGGGGTCACGTGATCATTTCAGGAAGTGCCTGTTTGGCTGAAATGGTATTTTAATTTTCCTCTTGAAAAAGAGACAACTCTGGAGCTACAAGCATGAGTGATTTTCTAAAACAGTAAGAAGTTTAGAAAAACTCCTTTCTGGCTGCAGGCCCGCAGAAAAAGTCATACAGACGATGCAGGCACTTGTAATCAATCTTGGTCTGAATAACGAGGTTTGTTGGATAGCCATCCATATGACGTACACATATGAGCAATACAAGCAGCAGATTCAACTTATGAGCCACCTAATTTTGAGTTTCGCTGGCATCACTAGTTAAAACCATGGCTTCCTGTTGGGGCAAAAGCATTTTCCCAACCAGGACTGTTGCTTTCCTGTTGGTTCTGGGCCCATTCCAGAAATGCATGAGAATTTGGCAAAGTGTGGTCTGAGACACTCTCAGGCCATGCTATGCCCTCCCCAATGCCCCTTAGCTGCTGGTTTACCAGACACCTAAAGTGAGGCCTAGCAGGACGTCATCCAGCCTAAGCTTGTTTGCTCTGAGGTACCCACTCATATGGAGTATATGGTGGCATCAGTGCCTGTCAGCACGCTAAAGGTCTTGGAACGTAAGAAGGGATGTCGTCGTCGAGAATGATTGCGCGGGTGGGGTGGATTACTGTTTCCTTGGTGTGCCAGAAATGACTGTGAATGTCCAGAGTAGACTGGGAAGTAGAATCCATTCTGAATGCTGCAATCCACTCTGGAGATTGGGGCAGAGTAGAATGGATTTATGTAGCTTTAATCTACATTCTTTAGTTATACAAAGGGCATCTCTACACCAGCCTAAAATCCTGCATTTAAAATGGGGCTTTCTGCTTCCTTTTTAAATGCAGGATCACGACGACTCCCTTTTTCACATGCTTCCTTCCCCCCACCCTCTTCCCCCTCCTTCTCTCCGTATCTGAGTCTTCCATTATCTTTCATTGATCTAGCTCCTCTTCTTGCTGCTTTTCCTCTTTTTCACGGAGGGAACTCCGGTGGAACACAACGGGGTAACTTGATCGCTCATTATCTGCGATCTACTTAAAAACGGAACAAAGGGCATTTAGTGCAGGAGGGTCATGGCAGGGTCACGGCATCATGTAAAGAGCCCGCAAACTTCCATGAAGGAGCAATCTCAATCGCAGGATAAAAGCTCCATGTGAAGGAGCCCAAAGAGTGTCACAAGGACAGAACCCACTCAGAGGTCAGCTTTCCAAATGGGATCGTTATGTCATGCGAAGGCCCACCATAATGTTATATGCCCGAGACTGGAAGGATATGTCAGATCCTTTGTAGAACCTTCTAGAACATTCCCTTCCCCCCACCAAAAAAAGATACACTCAGCCTTCTATAAATGTCCATGTTTCATTACGTATGAGAAGAGATCAAAGTGCTTTCCTGAGCCCTTTAAAGCAGACTGGTGATAATCGGCAGATACCATTTTTTCCATTGCAGCTCCACTCGGATGGGGAAGCTTTTTTTGCCAAACGTCCCAGCCCTGTGACAACAGGCAATAGAGCCCAGTTCAACCGTAGTATTTGCTGAGCACTCCTCCGAGAGCTGCCACCTTTGCTCCAGTTCTTCCGGGCAAACAGATGCAGTGAACTCCTAACTTTATTCTCAGTCTGTATAAGGACCTCCTCTAGGCATAGGGAAATGGGCTCAAATCAAATGAACCTCAGTGTGTGTGTGTGTGGAGAAAATCTGGACTTCACATTTGTCCCACAAAATCCCAAAATGTGTATCCAAATCTTGTCTGGAACTTGGCCGATATTCAGCTAGGCCAGCTTTCTTGCTTCGGGGAATAAACCTGCCAATGTTTAGGATGGAGCTTTCCCTTAAGAACTGAGAATGAAATGGTGGTCCCATCTGGGTTGCTGGATTTCTGAGCCTTTCTCTTCACCCCCCGCCAAGGTTCTCCTGAGTACTTCATTACTGAAGCACTTATTTTAAACCGGTGGCTTTTTGGGTGGGGTGAGGTGGGGGATTCAATCAGGTTTGGCATCAAAGTAGCTGTAAAATTTGATATTTGGGTTCCCAGGGGTAAAAAAGTGGTTTGGGATTAAAGTTAAGTTTCATTTTGGCTACCCTGAGCTATACAGCCTGATTCTATGCATGTGTCTCTTACTCAGAGTGAAGACTGGAAGCACTGTCCTTATGTCATGATGTCATCATGTAGCCAGATCTAATTTGCTACATTGTGCTATGACATTACCATGCTATTCCCATGATATCTCATTGGCTGGATCATACAGTATGAAGAAAAAAAATCATATGCTAAAGAGGATCAATGGGGCAAAGTGATGCAAACAGAAAAGGTTCTAGGGGTACTTCTGAAGAACAACTCCTCCAGCCCCTTTTTCTCATACGTAGGGTTGGCTCAACCCTAGCTTTGTTTTTGTTTTTTAATGCTCCCTCAGACTCCCCCATGCCAAACAGCCTATTCCTAATTAAAATGATAATCTTATCTATGCATGTCACCCCGAGAGCTTTGGCTAGAGGGTGACTCATAAACTGAATTAATAATAATCGTCTCTGAAAGTGAATTGTTAAGTTTTGCTCTAGCTTCCTTTCAATATCCTGCATCATTCCATCCTAAAACAAGACGACCTTTAGCCATCTGCTATGGTCCAAATTCCATGAGTCATTCTTGGTTTGGAGGCCTTATTTTTATGTTCTTATCTTGTATTGTATTCAAACTTGGCTCAAGTATTTAGTTACTTAAGAAGTCTCAAAATAGCTTTTCTTAAAGTCAGGGCATATTTAGACCCAAACCATGTTTATTTCTTTTGCATGTGATGTTCTACATAGCCAAACAATCTCTTAGCAGTTGCCTTGTAGTCAAGATTTTTTACATGCTAAAGGAAATATTATTCCCCAAATGTTCTTCAGACACCTACATTTAATTATAACATTCGTTAAGTCATCAGAGTCAGTCCTGTGATTGGAGTTCATACAATATGCGCATGCGTGACATTTTTACACTTGTATTTCTCTCCATTTGCATCTGATGAGAAATTATGGCTGAGCAAATAATCCATATAGACCGTAAAAGAGGTTGTTCTCTAAATCAGTTTAAAATGGGAGAAAATGAGTTCTGATTGATCAAATAAACCTAATCTACCTTTTCCACTCTATTGAAGATAAGGCATTATCCCTTTGGGCCAAAATAAACATTACATGGGGCTGGTGATGTGTTATCACTGCAGCTCCCCAGCAAAGACTGTATTTTAGTAAATAAACAAAACAAAACACTACCACCACAAAAAATGAGAAGATCAGTCACAGATCTTCTTCATAATGTGTTGTTTGGCCCTACTCTTCACTGTGATTGGCACAATCCTATGCATGTTTAGACAGAAAAATGTCCTACAATTCCCAGCATGCCCCAGCCAGGATACCCAATGCCCCACGAATTGTAGGACTTTTTTCTGTCTAAAATGCATAGGATTGCACCCTACTTTAGAGAGATGGTGACTGATGAGATGCCCCACTCTTTAAGCTGACATTGCCAAAGTTGGAGCGAACAAAACATTGGAAAGCAGGAATCTCTTCAAACTGGACCTGTGTTACAAAAGGACTTTGAAACATAGCTGAAGTTTTAGAAGTCAGGTTTTGAAAGTGGACATCAGGAGCTCCAATGAATGCCCAACCTAAATGTATGTTGATTTCCCCAAGTTCCACACTCTGGGGAGCCTCAAAAGCTGAAAGTGGACTGTATATGATCATTAAAAAAATGTATTTTATGATGTTGACTCTAGGGCAGGGCTGGGCAACTTGGGGCCCTCCCAATATTTTGGCCTGTAACGCCCATCAGCTCTCGCCATTGGCTATGCTGGCTAGGGCTGATGGGAGCTGTAGACCAAAATGTCCAGAGGGCTACAAGTTGCCCACCCCTGCTCTAGTACAATGCTTCTGGAAATCTGTGAATTCTAAAGATGGCTTCTTGTTTGCACATGTATTCCTCTGCAAGAAATACATATCAGTTATGGAGGATACATGCATGTATTTGTGGGTTGTCCCTTTAAAGTATGTGTAAGTAGCAACTGAGAAACATTGTAAAAAGAGCCATGCTGAATTGGACCAAAGGCCCATCTACTCCAGCATTCTGTTCCCACAATATCCATCTAGATGCCCACAGGAAGGCCACAAGTAGGACACAAGCACAAAACTCCCTCTTGCTCATGTTCCCCACAAACTGGTATCGAGAGGCAGATACTGCCTCTGATACTGGAGGTGACACATAACTATCATAACTGGTAGGTACTGATAATCTTGTCCTCCAAGAATTTGGCTTATTCCCTTTTAAAGCCGTCCAAGTGGAAGTTAATTCCATATTTTAACTATATGCTGTGGGAAGAAGGACTTCCTTTTATCAGTCCTGAATCTCCCACCACTCAGCTTCATGGGACAACCCTGGGTTCTGGCATTGTGAAAGGGAGACATTTTTCTCCCTCTGTCACAATACTAGAGGAAGATCTGCTTTGTACCCACTTTCTCCACACTATGCATAATTTTAAACACCCCTGTCATGTCCCCCCTTACATACCATTTTTTCTAAGCTTGGACCCTGGCTGTGGGAGGAAAGTGGGGAAGGGAAGTGTGAAGTACTCTATTCCTAGCCACAAATCCTCCCCTGCAAATGCTTTCCCACCCCCACTCTACATTAGTGTTACAAGGCGAAAACTATGATTTCACCACCAGCACCCCTGCCATCCCTGCTGAAATCGAGTGTTTTGTGTCTTGGGAAAATTATTTCTAAGACAAAATACCTGGCCGTTTGATTTTACAGAGGTAGGTGACAAAAAGGGGAGAGGGCACTGAGGTGGGGCGGATGGGGAAGCAAGAGATACTACAAAGAAAATAGCTGCACCCAGGCATAGGCAGCATGGTGTCCATGGGCAGTGAGGCCACAGACACCTTTCTTGGCACGCACCAGAGTGCTGTACCCTTCCCACTTTTAAAAAAATTAACAGATTTTCGTACCCCCAGCTGAGATTGCTGTGAAATAGGTTTCTGGTGGTGCTGAAAACTGTGGGTTCAAAGGAGTGCTGGGGCTCAGACCCCACCTCTGCCTTGTACTCAGTCTTTTGGGCAGGTTACTTGTCCTTTGCCACACCTCCCATCGCAGCCATTTTGTAGTTGTGCCCAGGACAGTTTGGGCTTCACCACACCAGGCTTTTTATCCCGCAATTTATCGGAGCTTCTGTTTCTGGATTTTCTTTCAGGATTAAGATTGGCTCCTTACACTGGCTGACACAGGCTGTTTTTCAGCGCTGCCTTTCTTGGCAAATTCTTGCAGCTCCTTCACCACCTCCTCAGAATTTGCTGGCTCTATCCGCTTGGTCTAGGAACTGGGGAGAGCAAGGGGTGGGAGAAAAAATGCTTGGGGGGTGGGGTGCTCAGCATAGAATTTGCTATGCTTTTTCGTTTCCTCCTCATCTTGTTGACTCCACTGCGGCAGCAGAGAGGGCACCCCAATTTGCCCAGTCAGAGAGGACCACCCAGAATATGTAACATCAACTCCGTATTACATGTTTATCCTGCCATTCTTCTAAAGAACTCAGAGCAGCATACATGTCTCCTTCTATTATAGAACAACTCTGTGAGGTAGCTTGGGTGGGGGGGAGAGAGAGAGAGAGAGACTAGCCCAGAGTATCTTTCCTTCTTCCATGATGGAGTAGCTTATCATATGGAGCCACCCTATATTTACCTCATGCTGCTGTGGTTATAGCAGAACTGCATAATTTCACATGCCATTAAAGCAGATTTACATTTAAATACTGCATTATCTCCTATCTTTTAAAAAGCAGGATAAAGGTAAAAAACTATGGGAGATGCTCTGGAAGTTGACGACATCATGTAAAGGACCCACAAACTTCCATGAGTGACTAGTCACAAGGGTGCAATAAAAGCCTCATGTAGAAATGCTCTTTCTCAAATTGCCAAATGTGCCCATGGCCCAAAAAGGTTGCCTGCCCCTGAATAATTGTATTTTTGTGTCTTTAATTTGTAACTTGGTTCATGTTCCAAAATCATGTTTAGACTAGATTTTATTTTCAAATAAAACATGTAAGTGAAATTACAGTTGTGTGTATTTCTCTGTGTGTTTGTGTGTGTGTGGCGTGTGTGTGTGTATATATATACACACATTCTCTTGCTTATCGGATAAGAGTAGTTTTAGTTTTTACAGTGCAACTATCTTAAAGAGATTCTGGAAAGCCTTAGAAAATTAGGAAATGCCTGCAAAAATATTAACTTTCAAATGTCAAATATAATGGAAAAAGTGAAGTCATTTTAAAAGAGAGAAGCCATGGTCTTATGGTGAAGGCATTGGAAATAATACTTAAGAGGGCAAGGTTCAATTTCCTGCATCTGTCAAAGATTTTCTGCACATGTTGAACATTACTAAATCCTTCTGCTCCTCACCTCTGGAACAGGGAAAGATTTAGGTTCAGTTCAGTATAACAAAATACTGTATAAACAGTATAACAAAAAAACAGAAGCTGCAGTCCTTGTCATATTTTGGCAAGGATCTGATGGGTCAGAAGTGAGCCTAGTGAATTTTTTAACATGGCCCCCCAATCCAGTGATTCCAGTCTGCCCATCGGGGCTCAGCTGCAAACAAAGAGACAGAAAGAAAAACAAGTGAGAAAGTCACAACGGTGCCTATTTGTTTCGTGTTCAGAGAAAAATCTCCTCCTTCGGGGGCTGCATGCAACATCACAAAATATATAAATTTAAAACTTTCTTCCATAAAAACAATACAGCAAACCATGGGCTGAATACATACATCTATATCTAGATTTAGAGAGAATATCAGTCTGTTACAAAAAATAATAATAATAAAGCTACCCTCCAAAGGGGGGAAAAATCCTAGGCAAAAGGCTTTTTACCTGCATTACTTGAATACACTTGAGCAACTCAAACTTAAACCATCACTCATAAATTTTCCTCAGTTTTCTTTATGGGCTTTTTCACATGGAGCTTTTATCCTGCTATTGAGATGGCTCACTCATGGAGGTTTGCAGGTCCTTTTCATGATGTTGTCAACATCCAGGGCACATCCAGAGGTATTTCCTGGTTATTCCATCTCAAAAAGATCCAGAAATAATGAACTATCAAATTAAGTCGGATTGTAATGCTATTAAAACAGCCACTAGATGGTGCTGCTTCACTGAGTTCTATGGAACCTTGAAAATTAAAAACTTCACCTCTCAGTAATCACATGGTGGCTGTCTGGGAGCCCTCTGTAAACACAGAAAAGCTCCACAATGGGAGGACTGTGGATTTTTTCTTTAATGTAAAGGCAGCCTATATCTCACTCCCACAGGTGCATGTAATCAATAACCAGGGCTCATCTCAAACATTTCTTAGGGACTATCACTAAATTCCATTTATACAGAGAAAAACAAACTGAACTAGAAAGGGAAAAACTCATAAAAAGGAAGACATTTTAACTCCTCATCCAACCCTCCTGGGATAAATTACCCAGCTCCAGAATCCAAGAATCCAAGAATTTGATTTCTTAACAGGATTTTTTTCTCTTCATTTCCACAACACATCCTTTCCACTGCTCAGAATTTCATATCAGAAACTGTATGATTTTTCTTAAGATAATGATGTACCAAGGGGGGGGGGGGCTCCCCACCATTCCTAATATTGCTCAAATGCTCACTCAAGGGCCCTAGACGTTCTATCCACATACATTTTCTTACAAGGGAATTGAATTACGTAAATAACATTACAAGTCATAAAGGGTTCTAGAGGTTCTCCTTCCATTCTGTCGGTTAACAACAACAAAACCCCCTCCATTTTGTTTGTATGTTTACAACAGGGGTGGGCAACCACAGTGCTGGGGGCCAAATCCAGCCTTCCTGTGGTCCCACTGCTGACTTCCAGGGTTCCCCAGATGCCCAGGCCTCCTTGCCCCAATCCTGCTCCTTTTCTCCAGCTGCCGATCATTGCATGGCTTCCCGCCTTTGGTGCAGTTTTTTCCCCATTCTAAAAGGTTGAAATGCCTCTCTTAAGGCCTAGCTACTGGCAGGAAGATCTTTATGCTATAATATGCGGGCATTTTTTGCATTTTCGGCCCAACCCGTTTTGTCTTTACCCCCCCCCCCGCTTTGCCTTCAGCCTCATCCACCCCTGGATAGGGATGTACGAATCCCTTACCTGGCTCCGCAGTGGGGGATCTGCAGTGGGGGGGAAACACTCCGTCCCTCCCCCTGGAATCCTCCCTGGCCGGCTCCACTCTGCGGCGGCTCCGTGGAGCCACCGGCCAGGGCCGGCTGCAGCCTGAGTAAAGGCAGCCACGCAAATGGCGTAGTGGCCGCCGTTTGCGTCCCTGCTCTTTGCCATGATAGGCTACGTAAATACTTACATAGCCTATCACGGCAGCCTGGCAGGACGCAAATGGCAGCCACTACGACGGCTGCCATTTGCGGCCACAGCAGCTGGCTGAGAGACCAGCTGCCACCGCTGCTGCTGGAGCTGCTGCCGGAGCTGCCGCCGCCTCTGCCCCAGGTAAGCTTTGTCCCGGGGGGATTCCGCGAGGTGGTAGGGGTTGGGAGGCCGTTCCGCCATGGGTTTCAGGGGGCCGAATGCCAGTGCATTCGGCCTCACTGAAATCCGTGGCGGAATTCTCCGCCATCCCTACCCCTGGAAAGCAGTCCTTGAGAGCTTCTCTGAAATGGAATCTGGCCCTTGGTCTGAAAGAGGTTCAACACCCTTGGTTTACAAATAGATGGGCAATTGAGCAGTGTGCTTAGAACAAACGATGACTTGATCCTAAGAACGGTTGTACTTCCACAGCAGCTCATAATCAGACAATTTAGTCTTGATACCAGGGGTGGGACGTGTGTCTGTCCAGATGTCACTGAACTCCAACACCCATTATTCCCAGTCAGCATGGGCAATGATCAGGGTTGGTGGGGGCTGTAGTCAAAAAACATCTGGACAGCCAGAGGTTCACACCCCTGCTTTATATCGAACATGCATTGGAAATGCAAGCACATCATGATATAGGCAGGTGTACTTTCATGGAAGAAGACAGTGCACCTACAGGTCTAGGATGTCTATTCTAATTTTATATATAATCTGGAATGGGTTCACACAGTTTCTCTGGGTGAAAGATAGGACAATGTGCTATGTCAATGGCTGGCTGCTTCAAAAGCCTGGGCGGTGGGAAGACTTGCCCAGCATCTGCAGTCTAACTAGACATCAAAAGAGATGTGAACCTGCTACCATGTTGAATCCCTTAGATGTTGTGAGGAAGAGACAAGGAGAGGAGCACACACCCTTTCATGACTTCTAGTTAGAGCTTTAGTCCCCTCTCGAACTCACAGGATAAATCCCCCCCAAAAAACAGCCACCAGGAATCGCTTTGTTTATTTATTACATTTATATCCCGCCTTTTTTCCTCCTTAAGGAACCCAAGGCGGCGTACATGATCCTCCTCCTCTCCATTTTAGCCTCAAAATAATAACGCTGTGAGCCAGGTTGGGCTGAGAGTCTGTGACTGGCCCAAAGTCACCCAGTGAGCTTCCCTGGCCGAGTGGGGACTAGAACCTGGATCTCCCGACTCTCAGTCCAACACTTTCGCCACTACACCACATTGGATCTCCATCGCATCTGGATGCAGGTGTTTAGTATGAAGGGCTGTGGAGGGTTTACCTGATGGGACCCCCTTCCAGTGTTCTGGTGGGATGAACTCCCTTGCCCTTGAGATTTCCTTAAATTAACTCACATGATAGTCATAGAAACACAGAATCATAGAATAGTAGGGTTGGAAGGGGCCTATAAGACTATCGAGTCCAACCCCCTGCTCAATGCAGGAATCCAAGTGAGAGCATCCCTGACAGATGGCTGTCCAGCCTCATCTTGAATGCCTCCAGCGCAGGAGAGCCCACCACCTCCCTAGGTCATTGGTTCCATTGTCGTATTGCTCCAACAGTCAGAAGGCTTTTCCTGATGTCCAGCCGGAATCTGGCTTCCTGTAACTTGAGCCCATTATTCTGTGTCCTGCATTCTGAGATGATTGAGAAGAGATCCTGGCCTTCCTCTCTGTGACAGCCTTTCAAGTACTTGAAGAGCACTATCCTATCTCCCCTCAGTCTTCTCTTCTCAAGGCTAAACATATCCAGTTCTTTCAGTCTCTCTTCATAGGGCTTTGTTTCCAGTCCCCTGATCATCTTTGTTGCCCTCCTCTGAACCCTCTCCAGCTTGTCTGCATCCTTCTTCAAGTGTGGTGCCCAGAACTGGACGCAGTACTCCAGATGTGGCCTAACCAGTGCTGAGTAGAGGGGAACTAGTACTTCCTGGGATTTGGAAGCTATGCTTCTATTAATGCAGCCCAAAAGAGCATTTGTCTTTTTTGCAGCCACATCACATTGTTGGCTCATATTCAGTTGTGATCGACAACAATTCCAAGAATTCTCTCATGTGGTGTTGTTGTGCCAAGTCTCGCCCATCTTCTGACTGTGCATTTGGTTTCTTTTTCCTAGGTGCAGAACTTGGCATTTATCCCTATTAAATGTCATTCTGTTGTTTTCAGCCCAGCACTCCAGTCTATCCAGATCATGTTGAATTTTGTTTCTGTCTTGCAAGGTATTAGCTATCCTGCCCAATTTTGTGTCATCTGCAAATTTGATCAGCATTCCCTGCACCTCTTCCTCCAAGTCATTAATAAAAATGTTGAAGAGCACTGGGCCCAGGACTGAGCCCTGCGGTACCCTGCTCGTTACCTCTCCCCAGTTGGAGAAGATCCCATCGGTAAGCACTCTTTGAGTCCGATTCTGTAGCCAACTGTGGATCCACCTTTGTTATTTCGTCTAGCCCACTTTGAGCTAGGGATGTACGAAAGTCACTTATCGTTTCGCGGATCTGCTTTGCGGTGGGGGGGGAGGCGCTCCACCCCTCCCCCTGGAATCCTCCGTCCCTCCCCCTGGAATCCTCGATGGGGGGGGAGGCATGCCCCCAGAGTCCTGCCCGGCCGGCTCCACTCCGCGGGGATTCCGTGGAGACGCCGGCCGGCTCCGCCAGCAGCCAGACATCCGGCCGCTGGGTAGCAGGGATGAAAATGGCGGCTGCTGTAGCCGCTGCCGTTTGTGTCCCTGTATTCAACTGTGATAGGCTATGTAAAGACTTACGTAACCTATCACGTCTTGCGTACGCTTTTTTTTTTTTACCCAGACGTGATAGGCTACGTAAGTCTTTACATAGCCTATCACGTCTGAGTAAAAAAAAGAAAAACAAAGACCAGACTGCAAATGGTGGCAGCAGCAGCTGGTTGGAAGACCATCTGCTGCCGCTGCCGCAGCCGCTGCTGGAGCCGCCGCCGTCCGGAACATCCGCCCCAGGTAAGTCTTGTCCCGGGGGGGAATCCGTGGGGGGGTGGCGGGCCGTTCCGCCACGGATTTCGGGGGGGCTGAATGCCAGTGCATTCGGCCTCACTGAAATCCGTGGCAGAATTCTCTGCCATCCCTACTTTGAGCTAGTTTGCTCATCAGGATATCATGGGGCACTTTGCTGAAAGCTTTGCTCAAGTCAAGGTATAGTATGTCCACAGCGTTCCCACAGTCCACAAGGGAGGTTACCAGATCAAAACATGAGATCAGATTAGTCTGGCAGGATTTGTTCCTGACAAATCCATGTTGGCCTCGAGTAATCACTGCATTGTTTTCAAGGTGCTTACAGATGGATTGCTTGATCATCTGCTCCAGAATTTTCCCAGGGATTGATGTCTGACTGTTCTGTAGTTCCCAGGTTCCTCCTTTTTATCCTTTTTGAAGATAGGGACAACATAAGTCCTCCTCCAGTCATCTGGCACTTCCCCCGTCCTCCATGATTTCTCAAAGAGAATAGACAGTGGTTCTGAGAGTTCTTCTGCCATTCCTTTATTACTCTAGGATGCAGTTCATCTGGCCCTGGAGATTTAAACTCATTCAAAGTATTTAGGTGTTCCTTGACCATATGCCTATCAATCTCATGCTACAAACCTGCCCCTTCAGCCTGTACTTCACCTTTGCCAGGGGGCTCATAGACCCTCTTTTGGGAGAAGACTGAGCCAAAGGTAGGAAGTGAGCGCTTCTGCCTTTTCTTTGTCATCTGTTATCATTCTGCCATTCTTATTTAATAGCTGAACCTCCATTTCTTTCCTCTGTCTTTTACTATGCATGTATCTGAAGAAAGCCTTTTTGTTGCTTTTAGCATCCCTCGCTAACCTCAGCTCAATCTCAGCTTTAGCCTTCCTGATGCCATCCCTGCAATTCTGTGCTACCTGCCTGTACTCTTCCTTTGTTGCTTGGCCTTCCTTCCACTTCCTCTGTGTGTGCTTTTTTGTTTTCAGGTCATCTCTAAGCTTTTTGTGATGCCACATTGGCTTCTTCTGTTGCCTTCCACTTTTTTTCTTGTTGGAATTTTTTGTAATTTGCCTTGAGAATTTCCTTTTTAAAAAACTCCCACCCATCTTGGACTCCTTGTCTCATTAGAGTCACTTGCCATGGGACCTTACTTACCATTGTTCTGAGTTTATTAAAATTGGCTTTCCTAAAATCCAGGGTACATGTTTGGCTATACTCGGCTTTTGCTTCCTTTAGAACCAAGAACTCAAGTATAACATGGTCGCTTTCCCCCAGAGTTCCTGTAACTGCTACTTTATCCATTCAGTCATCTCTGTTGGTTAGGATCAAGTCAAGGATAGCCGATCCTCTAGTTCCTTCCTCTACTTCTGTAGGAGGAAGTTATCCACCAGACAAGTCAGGAATTTCTTGGAGGGGCCATGTTTTGCAGAATTTGTCTCCCAAGAAATATTGGGGAAATTGAAGTCCCCTATTACTACTACATCATGTTTCCTTGAAACATTAGCTATTTGCTTTTCAAAAGTTTCATCCTCATCTTCTTTGATAGGGTGGCTGGTAGTAGACTCTGACCACCATGTTCCTTTTATTCTTTGCTCCATTTATTTTAACCCAGATGCTCCCGAAGGGGCTACCAAGCTCATCCTCCTGTTTCTGTGCAGAGATATGTATTTTTAACATATAGTGCAACCCCACCTCCCTTTCTGTTCCTCCTGTTCTTTTTGAACAAGTTATATCCTTCAACTGCTGCATTCCAGTCATGAGAGTCATCCCACCAAGTCTCAGTTACACCTATCAAGTCATAATTTCCCTCCTGTATTAAGAGTTCAAGTTCGTTTTGTTTGTTTCCCATATTCTGGGCATTAGTATATAGCCATCGAAGACCATGTGCTTCATGGTCTGGCTTTCTTCCTACATGTTTGTGAAGACTATTATTGGGCGCTATTAGAGCTGTTCTCTCCGTTGCGGTGCATGAGCCTTCATCCATTGTTACCCCCAACTTTACATCTCCCTTCCCTGTAGGAGTCAGTTTAAAGCCCTCCTGATAAAGTTCTTCATGCTGTGGCCAAACACATTCTTCCCAGCCTTTGTGAGGTGCAACCCGTCCCTTATCAACAGTCCATCTTCCAGGAAGTATAGCTCATGTTCCTCCCAGAATCGAAATCTCTCTCGTCGGCATCACCTTTGTAGCCAGTCATTTACCTGGAGTATTTTTCTTTCCCTTTCTATCCCTCTTCTAACTAGTGGAAGGATGGATGAGAAAACTATCCGGGACCCAAAGTTATTGAGTTTCCTTCCCAAAGCTTCAGAGTCTGACATGATTTCTTCGTATCTCTGCTTGGCAGTATCATTTGTTCACACATGGATGAGAAGAAAGGGATACCCATCAGTGGGCTTTCTGAGTGCAGGCAACCCTTCAGTCACGTCTCTAATCCATCCTCCTGGGAGACAGCATACCTAGCGAGTCCACGGGTCTTTGCGACATACTTGGGTTTCGATCCCATGCAGCAAGGAGTCTCCCACTACTACTACTCTTCTCTTCTTGTTGTAGGCCTTGGTTTCATTGCCTCTGCTTGACTGATCTTCAGCCTCTTGCTCATTCTCATGCATGTTCCCCTGTAATGGAGGGGAATTAGTGGGGAAGCATTCTTATTCTGCATTTGCCATATCACTCACAGTGCCATCTTGGGCTTATGGGAGTATTTCATCAAGATAGTGGTGCCACCGAGCAAATTAAATCCACCACAACTTTCTGGTAGTGCCACTTTTGATCCATGGCTGCTTATTTCTTTGGTCTCCCAGCTTATCACATAGCTAGCCTCCACTGAAGAGGAGGCCATTCCAGTATTCCTCATCTGGATGGTGGTGTCAGGAGCGCCCTGGCGGCCTCTTTTAGTAGACTCCAATAGCCAACTCAAGACACAGACGAAAGGATTCTTTTCAAAGCTTTAATCCTTTTACAACTTAATGACTCTTTCAGATGCTAATCACCAGCGACTACAGCAGAGTGGCCTAAGCTTCGAATAGGCAGTTGATCCCTGTTTGAAAGAGAGTCACTTGAAGACCCAGAACTTATGGGCTAGGGAGAGATCCTCCCTCTTTCCCTTGGGTCCATGGGAGGCAGCTGTTGCTTGTGCACCAAATGGGTGCAATAATATATAATATATAATGGCAGACCAGCTTCCCCAAAAGACTGCTTACATTGCCTTGAGCTGAGTACCCTAGCCATGACCCCAGAATCCTTTGCAGTACACAGGGATTCTATGGGAAACACGAGGGTTTCTTCAGTAAATATGCCAATGATAAAAAGAAGAAGTGAAAACTGCTATCTTAGGAATAGTGATGGGTGAACTCCTCCCCTTCAGCTGAATTTGGAAGTGGGCTTGGCAAACCAAACTATTTCCTTTCTCCCCACCCCCCCCCGAACATGAGAAAAAGCTGCTTCTTTTTACTGAAATTTGGACCCTGTTGTATTTCTAATGCTATTGGGAGCATGGCAGGGTCCAAATGCTTTTCCACTCCCACCCCCATGATCCTCCCAACTTGCAAACCCCTGAGGCAGCCCCCTTTCCTCCCATTTACTTCAGAGTGGCAGCAACAACGTCTTGCTGGAGGCCTCTTTATTCCTCCCTCAGTACTTTGGATGCTGCAGCAGCAGCATCCCATATATTAGGAGCCCTGGGACATGTAGTCTCCAGGTCAACTAGTGTCCATACTAAGGTCTCAGGTTCCCTTAGGTTCCTGGACAATTACGTTTACCAAGCTCCCCGATGTCATGGCAGGGTGTTCAACCTACTAGGTAGTTATGGGAAAGCTCCAGAAGATGTTTGGGGGAGAATGCCACTCAATTTGCAATGCAGCTAGGGATGGCAGAGAATTCCGCTACGGATCTTGGAGAGGCCGAATGCCAGTGCATTCGGGAGGCCGAATGCCAGTGCATTCGGCCCCCCGAAATCTGTGGCGGAACGGCCTGCCCCCCCGCCCCCCCCCCGCGGATCATCCCGGGATGAGACTTACATGGGGCGGATCTTCCGGGCGGTGGCGGCGGCGGCGGCGGCAGCAGCAGCGGGTGGTCTTCCGACCGGCTGCCGCCACCATTTGCAGGTTTGTTTGTTTTTTACACACATGTAATAGACTACATAAGTTTTTACGTAGCCTAAAATGTCTGGGTAAAAAAAAAAAGCGTACGCAAATGGTGGCAGCTACGGCCACCGCCATTTGCGTACGCTTTTTTTTTTTTTTACCCAGATGTTTTAGGCTACGTAAAAACTTACGTAGCCTAAAATGACTGGGTAAAAAAAAAAAAAAAGGCTTATGCAAATGGCGGTGGCTATGGCCGCCGCCATTTGCATTCCTTATTTTGGGCCGTCTTAGTCTATGTAAATAATTATGTAGACTAAGATGGCGAAAATAAGGGGAACGCAAATAGCATCCACTGCACTATTTGTGTTCCCCTTATTTTCACCGTCTTAGTCTACGTAAATATTTACGTAGATTAAGACGTCAAGAATAAGGAACGCAAATGGCGACGGCCGTAGCTGCCGCCATTTGCGTACGCGTTCCCCCCCCCCCCGAACCCTCCGTGGCTGGAAATCTGGCTGCGGATGGCTCTGACCTGGCCGGGCCTGGCTGGCTGGTCCGCGGAGCTGCTGCGGAGCACAGCCGGCCGTGGAGGATTCTGGGGGGGAGGAACGGAGCGCCTCCCCCCCTGTCCAGGATTCCGGGGGAGGGACGGAACACCTCCCCCCCCATAAACATAATCCACGAACAGGTAAGTGATTTTCGTACATCCCTAAATGCAGCCAAGCTAGACAGGTTTGTACTCTGAGCCAGGTAAATACAACATTTGATGCCATTACTACTTGCAATATCAAACAGCAAACATAATCTAAGCAAAGGCTTCACTTTAAAAATCTGGGAAAAAATCTAATATGATAATTTTGTTGAATTTCTATCAGTGCTGAGATATCTATACCTAGACAGACAGACAGATATCAGCATGCACACACACACATTTTGCAGTTGTGATGATTTTTTTTGCCTCTAGCTGTTGCTTTGCTATCAAGAAAACTGTAAAGAAAACTATCTTTGGGGAAGGCTCATTCCCAATGTGAATATTATATGCCCTCATAAACTATGCCTTGTGATATACTGTGAGCCTTTTCTGTTATGAGATTTAAACAAAGCCTCATACTTTGAAATTGCAGCGATAAACTTTACTGGGCTGATTAAAGTACATCTAATTCCACCAAATCGCTTTAGACCGGCCTTCACCTTTGGCTGACAGTGCTCTAAATTATTTATATGGTCTGGGATTTATACCCCAAGCACAGGCAAGTATAAAAACATCTTAGCTGAGGAGATGACTTCTTGAGGTAATAGGTCATTTAGTTCTAAATTGAACATTAAAATCAGCTGCCCTGCTATGAATAACTGTCACTACCCCATTGATTACGCACCATAGAGAAATATCTGGGGTGGGGCGGTGGGGGAACCTCGCTAACAATGGCATGGGAGTTAGCTCTAGAAATTCATGCATAAGGGATCCCCAGGCTCTTCTTCAGTGGTAATAAATGTAATCTTATTAAAAGGAAAAAACTGGAAGCATGGACTTTAGATATGCAGTTGTAGGTGCGATGCCAAGTACCACTGTAGCAAAACCCCTTCTCTCTTCTCCCAGCCTACGGTCCCGCAAAGGGGGAGGTTGCTTTTACTTCCCCCCACGGCAGGTTGTCCCACCCACCTCAGACTTCAGCCTTTAACAACCTTTAACATACTCTTTATATTTCTTAAGAGTAGTGGTGTGTGTGAGATGTATCCTTTTAGTTTTTTCCTTAGTTATGTATGAGTAGTGGGATTATGAATCAAGTACAGACTCTGTGTAAAACAAAACAATTTGTTTAGTTTAAAATAAATTACAAAGGTTTTCTTCAATACGAAGTTCTTGTTCTTGGTTACATTGTGATTTAACCTCCCAATCTAACCTAACCTAACCTAACTTGAGGCCTAAGGCCCCCATCCATACCCACACACACCTCTCCAGGAGATGATGATGCTAATCAAGCCAATCCCTACCTACCTGAATGACTTACATCTTCCCCTCCCTCTTTTAACTGACACTCCTTCACTCCTGCACCCCCCTCCCATCCAACATTCTCACTGTCCGATTGGACACCAGGCACCAGGCACTCATCCAATTATACAGACCCATACATTCTCACTCACTCTCCAGGCAACCTCAAATGTATGGACATGCTACTAAACCATAAACACAGGGTTTAAATAAACAAATCTATGGGGTGGTTTTGCCATACTTCCCCTCTCCCCCTGTTTTCAATGTGGAGCATAGTACTTGGCTCAACGGTGCTGTGCAGAGTGTTTGTGCTGGTAGGAAAAGCTATAAGTTTACAGAACAGGAAACAGTTCCTTAGGACGCAATCCTATGGCCACCAGTCAGCGGCTAGACGGCCATAGGATAGGTCAGTTCCCTGAGAACCGACCTCCACTCCCTCCCACTCTGCCTTGTAGGCAGCGTGGAATGGCCTTACACTCTGCGCTCAGAAGAGGAGCGTGGAGTGGCCAAAAAGGGGCGTTCTTGGGCACGTGTTGAGGCGGGGAAGTTGGAAATGCCAGTACGACACATCCTACTTATTGTCTGGCTGCCGCTTCCCATGCTCCAAGGTCCCACCCAAGGTCCAAGGTTAGACAGCTGAAATGGTCTGTCTAGCCGTAAATGCAGGGCAGCTGAAATGCAGAGGTGATGATCCCCTCCGCGCTTTTCCTGCCTTGCATTGGATAGGCGGTCGCCTCCAAGTTTGGAGGCAGCCGCCTATCCCGATAGGATTGCGCCCTCCAAGTCCTTTCCTTTGGTTCCTCCTCACAAGTAGGGATGTACGAAACACCTACCTGGTTCCGCGCTGGGGCATCCGCGGTGGGGGGGAGGCGCTCCGTCCCTCCCCCCGGAATCCTCCCCGGCCTCCACTCCGCAGCAGGTCTGCGGAGCTGCCGGCCAGGGCCAGCTGCAGCCGGAG
Source organism: Heloderma suspectum (assembly GCF_057233095.1). Lineage (NCBI taxonomy): Eukaryota > Metazoa > Chordata > Lepidosauria > Squamata > Helodermatidae > Heloderma > Heloderma suspectum. The sequence continues at coordinate 108,512,192 of NC_139464.1, forward strand.
TTCTGGCCGTAGCTGGGCTGCTGCGGCTGCAAATGGCGGCCATCATAGCAGCCGCCATTTGCATCCCTCCAGGCTGCCATGATAGGCTACGTAAGTATTTATGTAGCCTATCACGGCAAAGAGCAAGGACGCAAATGGCGGCCGCTACGCCGTTTGCGCCGCTGCTCTTTCCATGATAGGCTACGTAAGTATTTACGTAGCCTATCACGGTAAAGGCAACCACGCAAATGGCGTAGTGGCCGCCGTTTGCATGGCTGCCTTTACCATGATAGGCTACGTAAATACTTACGTAGCCTATCACGGCAGCCTGGCCAGACGCAAATGGCGGCCACCACATATCCCTATGCCCTAAGGTGAAACATTTGGTCCCCGTTTGAAAGGCAATTACTGGCAGACCCCTGAATATAAGGACTAGGGAGAATCCCTCCCCTCTTCCCTTGGATCCTCTGGGCGCAACTGTTCTTTGAGCGCCAACCTGGCGCTACGCCTCCTTTCCGCGCTCTCCATTTGGCGCTGCTCTCTGCGTCTGCGCCGCGCATCCAACCAGTCTGCTATCGGTGCTGGGTCACTCCCTGGACTGCTTTCTAATCTAGGAATGTGGGTGGGAGGAATCTCTGTCAGCTGCGGGCCCTGGGAAAAAGGGGCGCACTCCTCTCCCAGGAGCGACTGCTCTTCCTCCGAATCAGAACTACTCTGGGATTCTATGGGCTCAGTGTCCACCCTGACATCCACCATGGGTTTCAGTGGGGCAAATGCCAGTGTGTTCGGCCTCACTGAAATCCGTGGTGGAATTCTCCGCCATCCCTACTCACAAGCAACCTTTAAAAAAAACTCCAAAACCTGTGGAAAAAAACCCCTCCCTCCATTGGCAACCAAAACTTGTAAGCCTTTCACCAGAAAAAAAAACCCTGTCCCAACAGCAACAAGAAAATCATCTTCTGTTGGTCCATGTGACTTCGACCTCAAGGCTTTCCCTCTGACCAGGATGGTATTCTGTCTTCCTGCTTTCCTTGGTCCTCTTTGGCCTCTGGGTTGGTGATTGCACTTGATTTGTAACCATGTTTCCTTTCTTCTCCGGTGGTGATTGCACTCGATTTGCAACCACACTGCTTTTCTTCTCCGGTGGTGATTGCACCTGGTCTGTAACCATGTTCTGAACTTCTGAAGTTCCTTGCCTCAATAGCCCATCAGTAATCAGGCTGTTTCAACCAGCTACATGTTGAAATTCGATCTGGACGTCTTGTAAGGCCCATGTCCAATGCTGGAGCAGTTGGTTTTAGTTTTTCATGGACTGGAGCCAAAGTAAAGCTCAGTGGTCAGTTTGAATTATAAATTTCTGTCCTCATATATAAGGGTGAACTTTGCTAAGTGACCAGATTATCGCAATACATTCTTTCTGAACAGAGGAATAGTTCTTTTCTTGTTCATTTAATTTTTGGCTAAAATAGGCAATTGTTTATGTTGCTGTGTTCCTGCAATAGGACTGCCCCTATTCCTAAATCAGATGCGTCTGTGGCTATTATAAACTTTTTTGAAAAGCCAGGAGACATTAATAAGGGTGCACTGCAAAGTTTTCTTTTCAGCTCATCAAAGGCTCTCTGGGATGCCTCTGACCACATCATTTTGTCAGGTTTATTGTTCTGGGTGAGGTCCTGTAATGGAGCAGCTACCTCCCCAAATTTGGCATTAAACCATCAGCAGTATCCAGTTAAGCCTAAGAAAGCTCTAATTTGCTTCTTGCTGGTAGGAACGGGCCATTCTTTTATAGCAGTTAATTTGTTTTCTACAGGTTTGCCGCTACCCACTCTATGTCTCAAGTATAAATACTTCAGAGCTACCAAACTGACATTCAGCAGCTTTGATCATGAGACCTGCAGATTCTAGGGTTTTGAAGATCTGCGCTAAGTGATCTCGACGGTCATCTAGATTCTGATTGAAAATTGCAGCAGCATCTATGTATGAAATGGAAAACTCTGACACCCCCCTTAATTCTTTGTTAATTAGTCTTTGGAACAAAGCCGGACAACTGGCAAGCCCCAAAGGGAGAATTGTAAACTCATATAACCCATCTGGGGTAATGAATGCAGACTTGGCCCATGATGTTTCTTCTAGATTCATCTGCTAAAAACCATTACAAAGATCAATCGTTGATAGAAGTTTGGCAGAGCTAAGTTGGTCTAATATGGCATCCATCCTAGGCATAACTAATCTTGTTAATTTTCCTGTAATCCACACAGAACCTTATTGTTCCATCAGGCTTGGGAACCAGAACAGTTGGTGAAGCCCATGGACTACTGGACTCTCTGATGACCCCAAGGTCCAACATCTCTTTTACTTCCTTTCTGATGTCACCTAACACCTTCCCATTGATTCTATAAGCTGTGGTTGTAATGGGTGGATGATCTCTGGTGTTAATAGTGTGATTTACCAGATTAGTCCAACCTGGCTTAGAACTAAACAAATGAGCAGAAGTGGTATGATGGCAGAGCAAACTTCTTCAGGTGTTTCAGCAGCCCATATGATTTGTTCTGTTCCCCCTGCTTCTTTGCTGGCTTGCAAGAAATCTATGGCAGGATGGGTTTCATCCTCTGGGACTACTGATAAATGATAAACCGAAGGCTCTCTAGAAACATATGGCTTGATCATGCTTATATGAACTACCTTAAATATCCCTCCTCCAGTTTTACTCATTATATAGGTCAGTGGGTCTCTTTTGTCTTTTACTACCCAAGGACATTCTCAAGCAGCTTCCAGTTTGTTGGTAGGTCTGGGTAGAAAAACCATTACTTTATCCCATCTCACATCATCTCAAACACAACGCTTCAAAATGGAGTTAGTTAAGGGTGCAATCCTATGGGGATAGTTGGCCACCTCTGAACTTGGAGGTGACCAACTATCCAATGCAGGGCAGGCGGAGCACGGAGGGAATCTTCTCCTCTGCACTCTGGCCGCCCTGCATTTGCAGGTAGACAGCTGATTTCAGCTATCTAGCTGGGGTGCCTCAGAGTGGGGCGGGGGGAAGGCCGGACCGTGCATAGGAAGCATAGTAACAGTGCTTCTGCTGCCCCCTCTCCTCCCTGCCCCAAGGAACACCCCCTTTCCCCACTCTGTGCTGCTCTTATGAGCACAGAGCCAGGGATGAACTATGCCACCTATGAGGCAGCGGGGCCAGGGGCCAGGAGGCAGTTTTCTGGGAACTGAGCTCAGAGTGCTGGCTCCAAGCTCGGTTCCCAGAAGACAAAAAATCCTTTGGCCATCTAGCCACTGCCTAGCAGCCATAGGATTGCACCCTAACACATTTAGTTTTATTATTTTATTGATGGATTGTAGGGATGTACGAAAGTCTCTTACCTGAAATTTGATTCGCGGTGGGGGGGAGGAGGCGCTCCGTCACTCCCCCCAAAATTCTGGCCGGGGGGGAGGCGCTCCATCCCTCCCCCCGAAATTCTGGCTGCGGGGGGGGGAGGCGCTTCGTCCCTCCATCCCCGAATCCTGGCCGGCCGGGCCGCAAATGGCGGCGGCCGTAGCCGCCACCGTTTGCGTCCCTGGAGTCAGCCGTGATAGGCTACGTAAATGTTTACGTAGCCTATCACGGCTGAGTGAAAAAAAAACAAAAAACCCGCGCGTACGCAAATGGCGGTACCCATGGGCACCGCCATTTGCATTCCTTATTTTGGCATGTCTAGTCTACGTAAACATTTACGTAGACTACGGCGAAAATAAGGGGAACGCAAATAGCGTAGATGCTACGCTATTTGCGTTCCCCTTATTTTTGCCATAGTCTACGTAAATGTTTACATAGACTAGACGTGCCAAAATAAGGAACACAAATGGCGGCGCCCATGGGTGCCGCCATTTGCGTACGCGTGGTTTTTGTTTTTTTTTTCCACTCAGCCGTGATAGGCTACGTAAACATTTACGTAGCCTATCACGGTATTTTAAAAAAATCTAGCCGTGATAGGCTACGTAAATCTTTACGTAGCCTATCACATTTTTTTTTTTACTGGAAATGGCGGTGGCGGCAGCCGGTCGGAAGACCGGCCGCCGCACCGCCGCCGCCGCGCCACCGCTGCACCACTGCCGGAGCCACCGCCACCAGGAGGATTTGCCCAAGGTAAGTCCTGTCCCGGGGTGGGGGCAGACTGTTTCGCCACCAATTTCGGGGGAACGAATGCACTGGCATTCGGCCTCCCCAAGATTCGTGGTGAAATTCTTTGACATCCCTAATGGAGTGATTGATTCCATTTCTATACCATCCAATTGTCTGGGTGGTTCTCAAAAAATGAAATGCTAAAGTACAATATGATAAAGCACAAGATAAAACCTTTAAAAGTTTAAAACAGAATAAAACTAAAGTAAAAACAAAAACAAGCCAGAACAAAAAGCAGCAGCCAGGTAAAGATTTAAAAATGCAATAACACATTTAACAACAAAACTGAAAGACTAAAAATCTTGGGAAGATAAAAAGGTTTTCACCAGGTGCTGAAAAGACTGTGATGTAGACGCCAGGTGAGCCTCTCTGGGGAGGGCATTCTACAACCTGGGTGCCCCTACTGAAAAGGCCCTCCCCTTAGTAGCCACCAACCTCACCTCATTGGGTGGAGTCATTTACGGATGACTTTTGAAGATGATCTTAGGGTCTGGGAAGGGATATATTGGAGGAGACAGGCATCAAGTGTATAGTTATCAAGGCAGCCCTTTTCATGTGTGTATGTGTGTGTCTGTATGTGTGTTCATGCATACTCAAGTGCCACATAGTCACTGTAAGGTCTGTTTATACAACAGTATGTGCAGAGGGGTCTCTACATGCGATAAGAAACCCTGTGTTTCCTGGCTGTGTGGAGAGATCTTTGAAAACCTTGTAATAAATACATGGAAGTGAGGTGCATATGGCCCACGCCCAACATGTTTGTATATCGTCCAAACAGGTCTGGCTAGAAAAATCAATGGATGTGCATGCAATAGATATCTTCAAAATTGTACTGGAAAGAGGGGGTGGGGGGGTATACATCCTTTCTTTTCTGTGAAATTGCAAAAAAAAAACCCAACCCAAAAACTTTTCCTGGTGTTTGGATTATTGTTTGAAAAAACCTTCAAGAAATGCATCATCAATGAAGTGGTTGGCATTACTGCAAAGCTGACCTGGGTTTGAAAGTCACTCTCTCTATCTCTCTCCCCTCCACTCCCCACTTTACAACAGCAGACAGATCCCCTGGTTTCTTCACATCAAGTTGTATAAGGTGAAAGCACTGCATGAAACAGAAGGATTGTAGGGGGGAAAACAGGGTTTATAGCAGGAAGTGTTGGCTTATATGGTTGCCTAAAATCACTAAGGGAGCGATCCTATGGCTGCTAGTCAGCAGCTAGGCCATAGGATACTTTGATTTCCAGGAACCAACCTCGGAGCCCACGCTCAGAGGTTGGTTTCCTGAGAACCGACCTTCCCCCCTCCCACACTGCCTCGCAGGCAGCTTGGAATGACCCCGCCCTCTGCCCTCGGAAGAGGAGCGCGGAGCGGTGAAAACAGGGCATTCCAGGGGGTGTTCTGAGGCGGGGAAGGCGGAAATGCCGGTACAACACTGCTTCCCTGCTCTGCCTTCCCGTGTCTTACCACAAACGCAGGGCAGCTGAAGTGCGGAGGGAACGATCCCCTCTATGCTTCCCCTGCCCTGCATTGGATAGGTGGTTGCTTCCAAGTTCGGAGGTGGCCGCCTATCCCATAAGGATTGCTCCCTCTGGAAGAAAAGAACACTCACCCACAGCCAGCCCGATCATTAGGAAGAGTGAGGCAGCTGTCTCCGGCAATTGATCTGGGGTGCCATGAAAAGGCAGCTAATTGTTGGTTATTTACAGCACAATCTGATGCAGGTCTACTCAGAAGCAAATCCCAAATCTCAGAAAATTCAACAGGACTTACTCCAAAGTAAGTGTGTATAATAAGATTGCAACCTTATGGTGCAATACCTTATATGTGTACTCAGAACTAAGCCCCATTGGGTTCAATGGACCTCACTCCCAGACAAGTAACTACAGGATTGCAGCCATAAGGTGCATTCCTATGCATGTTTAGACAGAAAAAATCCTACAGTTCCCAGCATTCCCCAGTCAGCAGTGCTGGCTACAGAATACTGGAACTCATCGGATTTTTTTTCCAGTCTAAACATGCATAGGATTGTGCCCTTAATGTATTATTACTGAATTTTACTACCAGAGAATGGGAGAGGCACATGAAGGATTTCCTGCCTCAGGTGCCAGAAGACCTTGACCACCTTGAGTACGACACATGACGGGGGTGACAGAGGGCATTTGATGCTTTGCCTCTGGCAGCAAACTGTCTTGAGCATCCCTTGAATGATTTCACTGAACCAACATTTCCTAATGTATCTAATGCGGCAAGTGGAAGACACCACAGCTGTCTTAAAAAACATCTCTTTCCAAAACCAAAAAGGTAATAAAAAAGACACAGCAATACCGGAAAAGGATTAATTAGTAAACAGATGTCACTACTGCAAGTCATTTAAAGTTATTTTCTCTCTGGCTAGACTAACAATTGTTATTGTGTTTTAACTTAATTTGATCCCCCCCCCCTCTTCATTTCTAGCCCAAGGCAATGACACATTTGACTTTCCATTCTATATTCATGAGTTCAGTTTATGGACATCATCATTTCTAGGCCTCAGTGTCTGGGGAAAAGTGCCCTCAGGCCAGGCAGATTCATGCCTGAATTCTCAAAGAGATATTCACTTCTTTTCTTAGATGAAGGAACGGAAGTGCCAGAATTCCTTACACCAGACCTTCATATTCTCACTCATTCTTGGCAGCATTTGGTTCTATCCTGCAGAGAAGCACAATTTCAACATTTGGTCCTATCCTGCAGAGAAGCACAATTTCAACAACATGGGATGGGATGATACCCATGTGCTTGTCTTGATGGGGTCGATTGTTCCGGTGGTGGTGGTGGTGGTGGTGGTCCTCAGCGCCTCTTCGATATTCTCCTCACCTGAGGTGGGGCTCTCCCATCATCCTCAGCTCCACAGCCACACAGGAGCATGCAGCTGCAGAATCAGCCATGATAGGCCCTATAAGGATTTCAGGCAGCCCTTCCAGTGGGGCAGAGTCACTCAAAGGGGAGGACCTGCCAGCTTTCCTAAGGCTTCAGAGGACTCCAGTCCTTTATTGACGCAACATCTTCCAATAGCTCAGCTCGGCCAGAATAGCTGTGAGCTATTCAGTGTTCTGATTACCGCTCAGCAAAACCAGATGTGGCCCCACCAGTGTGACATACCTTGACTTGACTTGTCATACTGTGATTTACCCTCATCTGACTGACTTGACTGGAGCCAGCTGACATTGACCGCAGTCTGCTCAACTTGGCTTGCCCAAAGCCCTGCTGAAATGGAATACATGCTGTCTTTATCCACTGCAGTTGGAATGGAAAAGCAGACTAAGTAGGTCAAGAATGGAGAAAAGATCAACATTTCTCCACCACTACAACCTGACTCCATGCTCTACTCATCTCATCTGCTGATTTTTTTGTGCACAAGCCCAGCTCTTAAAACCTTATATGGAGGCAAGTAAATTAAGGGTCTTACATCTAAGTTATGTATTGAGGCTGTGGAGTGGCTGCAATGTGATGTGGCTGCAAAAAAGGCAAATGCTATTTGGGGCTGCATTAATAGAAGCATAGCTTCCAAATCCCGGGAAGTACTAGTCCCCCTCTACTCAGCACTGGTTAGGCCTCATCTGGAGTACTGTGACCAGTTCCGGGCACCACACTTGAAGAAGGATGCAGACATACTGGAGAGGGTTCAGAGGAGGGCAACAAAGATGATCAGGGGACTGGAAACAAAGCCCTATGAAGAGAGACTGAAAGAACTGGGCATGTTTAGCCTTGAGAAGAGAAGACTGAGGGGAGATAGGATAGCGCTCTTCAAGTACTTGAAAGGTTGTCACAGAGAGGAAGGCCAGGATCTCTTCTCGATCATCCCAGAGTGCAGGACACGGAATAATGGGCTCAAATGACAAGAAGCCAGATTCTGGCTGAACATCAGGAAAAATGTCCTGACTGTTAGAGCAATACGACAATGGAACCAATGACCTAGGGAGGTGGTGGGTTCTCCCACACTGGAGGCATTCAAGATGAGGCTGGACAGCCATCTGTCAGGGATGCTCTGTCTTAGATTCCTGCATTGAGCAGGGGGTTGGACTTGATGCTATTATAGGCCCCTTCCAACCCTTCTATTCTATGATTCTATTGAGAAGTGGGTTATTCTAGGTGTGGGTTTGGAACTGGTCCCAACAGGATGCTTGCAGTTCCTCTAGCTCTTTCATTCTAAAACTTGGGGTGGCTTAAGTGTCCTTTGGACACAGGAGCAATATGGGAATTTATTAGTCGATTATGCATTCCACAGTGCCACTGTAATGTTTAAAGGCTTCAGGTCCAATTGTGCAGGTCCTTCTCACCTGATTGTTAATCATCATCCTCATTCTGGTTGGGTGATGGCTGTATGGGAAAGACCCACATGATTAGGCCTCTTCACATGGTGTTGAGCCTTTCAACATCATGACAGCAGCATGGGATGGACCCAGAACTATGCAACTCTCATACTACTGTTGTAATGTATGGAGGCTATCTTAGGACACATTTCAAAGAGCAGACAATGTTGTTTCAGGGTTGTTCATGAACTAGAAATTCCAGATTTCTACTTTTAACCATACCTCTTTACTAGATTGGTTTCTGACTTCTTCATGCAACTGTGAAGTCCGTCGGCCAGAGGGGTCTATTGTTTACATTAGCATTCTCCAACCTAGTCCCTCCACACGTTTTGGGCTGCAACTCCCAGCATTCATGACCATTGACCATGTTGGCTGGGGCTGAGGGGAGTTAAAGTCCAAAACACCTGGAGGGAAGCAGGTTGGGAAAGGCTGATTTACATGCTCATTCTGAGCTACTGACTTCATCTTGTAATCATGCTGACTGTGTGGACAGTGGTATGACATAATCCTTTAACAGTGATGAACACTTGCTTGCCTGGAGCTCCTATTGGATTGTGATTTCCTGACACATATAGGATCCAGGTGTTTGAGGATCCAGGCCTATCACCCAGGTCTTTATGTGTTCTTATAGAATCATATGGTTGGAAAGGGCCTACAAGACCATCGAGTCCAACCCTGTGCTCAGTGCAGGAAGCCTGATTCCCAGGTGGTCTCCAATCCAAGTACTAAACTGGGCTGACCCTGCTTAGCTTCCAAGATCAGGTGAGACTGGGTGCATCCAGCCCTTGAGGAAGATATGATACCGGAGGGAAAACACAATTGCCACATGAAGTGTGGAGCCACTCTTACAAGGATGAACAGAAGAGCTCACTTCTATGGCATCTTGGTCCCGCTCATGTTTTCTCAGAAGTCCCAGTGATCAGAAGAACTTACTTCCAAGGAAGTACATCAAGGATAGCATTTCGGGGTTGGATCTCTTCTAAACTTGCTTTAGACTTAAGAACACCAATAGATGGTGTCTGAAAACCATGAGATCAAAGGAAGTAAGAGCTAGCGGCTGGTTTTGCAGACTCATATAAATATTCCCTTTGTTGTTGTTGTTCAGTCGTTCAGTCGTGTCCGACTCTTCGTGACCCCATGGACCATAGCACGCCAGGCCTTCCTGTCCTCCGCTCTCTCCCGGAGTGTGCTCATGTTCATATTCATTGCATCGGTGATGCTATCTAGCCATCTCATCCTCTGCCGTCCCCTTCTCCTTTTGCCTTCAGTCTTTCCCAGCATCAGGGTCTTTTCCAGAGAGTTTTCTCTTCACATTAGGTGGCCAAAATATTGGAGCTTCAGCTTCATTATCTGTCCTTCCAATGAGCACTCAGGGTTGATTTCCTTAAGGATGGACTGATTTGACCTCCTTGCAGTCCAGGGGACTCATAAGAGTCTTTTCCAGCACCACAGTTCGAACGCATCAATTCTTCGGCGCTCAGCCTTCCTTATAGTCCAGCAATCACAGCCATACATTACTACTGGGAAAACCATAGCTTTGATTATATGGACCTTTGTCAGCAAGGTGATGTCTCTGCTTCTTACTATGCTGTCTAGGTTTGCCATAGCTTTCCTCCCAAGGAGCAAGCGTCTTTTAATTTCATGGCTACAGTCACTGTCTGCAGTGATCTTGGAGCCCAAGAAAATAAAATCTGTCACTGCTGCCATTTCTTCCCCTTCTATATGCCAGGAAGTGATGGGGCCAGATGCCATGATCTTAGTTTTTTAAATGTTGAGTTTCAAACCAGCTTTTGCACTCTCCACTTTCACCCTCAACAAGAGGCTCTTTAGATCCTTTTTGCTTTCTGCCATTACGGTGGTATCATCTGCGTATCTGAGGTTGTTGATAATTCTCCCGACAATCTTAATTCTGACCTGTGATTCATCCAGCCCAGTGTTTCTCATGATGTACTCTGCATATAAGTTAAATAAGCAGGGCAACAATATGCAGCCTTGTCGTACTCCTTTCCCCATTTTGAACCAATCGGTTGTTCCATGTCTGGTTCTTACTGTTGCTTCTTGGCCCTCATACAGGTTTCTCAGGAGACAGGTAAGGTGGTCTGGTACTCCCATCTCTTTAAGAATTTGCCACAGTTTGTTGTGATCCACACAATCAAAGGTTTTAGCGTAGTCAATGAAGCAGAAATAGATGTTTTTCTGGAATTCTCTTGCTTTCTCCATGATTCAGTGAATGTTGGCAATTTGATCTCTAGTTCCTCTGCCTCTTTGAAACCCAGCTTGTACTTCCAGTAGTTCTCAGTTCACATACTGCTGAAGCCTAGCTTGTAGGATTTTGAGCATCACCTTGCTGGCATGTGAAATGAGCGCAATTGTGCGGTAGTTTGAACACTCTTTGGCGTTGCCCTTCTTTGGAATTGGAATGTAAACTGACATTTCCAGTCTTGTGGCCATTGTTGAGTGTTCCAAATTTGTTGGCATATGGAGTGCAGCACTTTAACAGCATCATCTTTTAGGATCTTAAATAGCTCAGCTGTCATCTCCGCTAGCTTTGTTGTTAGGAATGCTTCCTAAGGCCCACTTGACTTCACTCTCTAGGATGTCCGGCTCAAGTTCAGTGACCACACTATCATGGCTATCGGGGACATTAAGCTCTTTCCTGTATAGTTCTTCTGTGTATTCTTTCCACCTCTTCTTAATCTCATCTGCTTCTGTTAGGTCCCTGCCTTTTTTGTCCTTTATCATGCCCGTCTTTGCACAAAATGTTCCCTTGAGATCTCCGATTTTCTTGAAGAGATCTCTAGTCTTTCCCATTCTGTTGTTTTCCTCGATTTCTTTGCATTGTTCATTTAAGAAGGCCGTCTTGTCTCTCCTTGCTATTCTCTGGAACTCTGCATTCAGTTGGATATATCTTCCTCTTTCTCCCTTGCTTTTCGCTTCCCTTCTTTCCTCAGCTACTTGTAAAGCCTCATCAGTCAGCCACTTGGCTTTCTTGCATTTCTTTTTCTTTGGGATGGATTTCCTTGCTGCCTCCTGAACAATGTTACGGACCTCTGTCCATAGTTCCTCAGGCACTCTATCAGGTCTAATCCCTGAAATCTATTCCTCACCTCCACTGTATATTCATAAGGCATATGATTTAGGTCATACCTGAATGGTTTAGTGGTTTTCCCGACATTCTTCAATTTAAGCTGAAATTTTGCAACAAGAAGCTCATGATCTGAGCCACAGTCAGCTCCAGGTCTTGTTTTGACTGACTGTATAGAGCTTCTCCATCTTTGGCTGCAAAGTACATAATCCATCCGATTTCGATATTGACCATCTGGTGTTGTCCATGTGTAGAGTCGCCTCTTGTGCTGTTGGAAAAGAGTGATTGCTATGATCAGCATGTTCTCTTGGCAAAACTCTATTAGCCTTTGTCCTGCTTCATGTTGTAGACCAAGGCCATGCTTGCCTGTTATCCCGGTGATTTCTTGACTTCCTACTTTAGCATTCCAATCCCCTATGATGAAGAGGACATCTTTTTTTGGTGTTAGTTCTAGAAGGTGTTGTAGGTCTTCATAGAACCGATCAACCTCAGCTTCTTCGGCCTCAGTGGTTGTGGCATAGACTTGAATTACTGTGATGTTGAATGGTTTGCCTTGGATTCATACTGAGATCATTGTATGGGTTTTGGAGATTGTACCCCAGTACTGCTTTTCCCACCCTTTTGTTGACTATAAGTGCTACTCTATTTCTTCTAAGGGATTCTTGCCCACAGTAGTAGATATGATGGTCACCTGAATTAAATTCGCCCATGCTTGTCCATTTTAGTTCGCTGATTCCCAAGATGCCAATGTTCAATCTTGCCATCTCATGTTTGACCACCTCCAGCTTACCTTGATTCATTGACCTTACATTCCAGGTTCCTAAACAATATTGTTCTTTACAGCATCGGATTTTCTTTTCACCACCTGACACATCCACAGCTGAGTGCCCTTTTGGCTTTGGCCCAGCCGCTTCACTCTTTCTGGCGCTACTTGGAAATACCCTCTGCTCTTCCCCAGTAGTATATTGGACACCTTCCGACCTGAGGGGCTCATCTTCCGGCATCATCTCTTTTAGCCTTGTGATATGTTCCATGGGGTTTTCTTGGCAAGAATACTGGAGTGGGTTGCCATTTCCTTCTCCAGTGGACCACATTTTGTCAGAACTCTCTGCCATGACCTGTCCGTCTTGGGTGGCCCTGCACGGCATAGCTTATGGCTTCACTGAGTTACTCAAGCCCCTTCGCCACAACAAGGCAGTGATCCATGAAGGGGAAAATATTCCCTTTGCAAAGTTCTAAATTAGGGGTGCAGAACCTCAGGTTCAGGGGCCCCATCCAGGCCTCCTTGGGTCCCAATCTGCCCCTCAGGGGTTCCCCAGATGACTAAGCACCCCTTCCACCAGCCATCAATCATTTAGTGGTTTCCCAGCTTTTGCGCAGTTAATTTTTCCCCATTCTAAAAGATTGAAATGCCTCTCCTAAGCTTCAGTTACTAAGCAGCGAGAGCTCTGATGTATTGATTTATTGCATTTCTATACCACCCAATAGCCAAAGCTTTCTGGACAGTCTACAAAAGATTGAGCTCAAATATGCTGGTATTTTTGGTATTTCCCCACCCCCTTCCACCCTTTTGCCTTTGCCCCCACCCTGCTGGAATGCAGCTACAAGAGCTTCTCGGAAACGGAATTCATCCTTGGGCTGAAAGACATTCCGCACCCTGGTCTAAATAAAAGCAATTACCTAAGACATCGCTTTGGCCAGATGGTTCTGAAAAAAAACCTCACTCCCCAAATGAAGTATTTTGAACAGCCCCGAATCCTTTGGCAGGCAATGAGTTTGCTTTGCAAAACAGAATTTCTCGTTGTGGGGACAGCTGGCCTGATCGAATCCCTGTTTCTAGGAATGGAGGACATGTACAACCCTGATTCCGGGGGACCTGAGCTCCCGGAATCCTGCAGCCCATCTTCTCCACTCTGCGAATGCTTTGTACATAAATGCCTGCGAGTGGCTACTGTGCTCCTAGTAGAAAACATGCAGAGGAACGTTTAGCAGGTAGAGCCAATTTGCTCTGTCTGCCTGTGTTTTAGGCTGTGAGGTAACTGCCTGCTCTCATGGGATGGCAAGTTGGAGATGAGAAGACAGCAGCCTTCTCATGTTGCACTGGTGGCATGGCAGCTGCCAAGGTGCAGCTTCATGTCCACCTCCACCTTTGCTTGAGGCCAAAGGGGAGGAGCCCACTCTGAGCCCCTCCCTATGCCAGATTTAGACTAGCAGGTGGGGAAACTTCTCAGGTTGCTCTGGCGGTACATGAAGGAGCTATGCAGGTTAGGTAGAGCTGCCATTTTCTGTACGGGAGCGCAAAGTAATTGTGAGAGTCGCCCCTCGACATTTGGTGTGTGGGGAATATGGCTGTCAGTTGAGTGTAACTAGGGATGTACGAATCCTACTTACCGGTCCGCTGCCTGGGTCCGCTGGAGTGGGGGAGGTGATCCATCCCTCCCCCCTGGAATCCTCCCTAGCCGGCTCTGCTCTGTGGCAAGGCTGTGGAGCCACCAGCCAGGGCTGGCTGCAGCCAGACCTCTGACCGCTGCTGGGCTGCCGTGGCCACAAAAGGCAGCTGTCATAGTGGCCACCATTTGCATCCTTGCATTAGGCTGTGATAGGCCATGTAAGTATTTACGTAGCCTATCATGGTAAAAGGCAGGGACGCAAAAGGCGGCTGCTACGCCATTTGCATCCCTGCCTTTTGCTGTGATAGGCTATGTAAATACTTACGTAGCCTATCACAGCCTAATGCAGGGACACAAATGGTGGCCGCTACGATGGATGCCATTTGTGGCCATAGCAGCCCGGCAGCGGCCGGAAGATAACCCACCACTGCCGCCGCTGCATCCGCCGCTGCCAGGCAGGTCCATTCCGGGGGGACTTTGGGGGGTGGCGGGGGGGATTGTTCCGTTCCGCCACGGACTCTGGGGGGCCAGATTCTAAAGAATCCGGCCTCACTAGAGTCTGTGGCGGAATTCTCCAACATCCCTAAGTGTAACATACTCCTGCTCCAGTGGAGTGGCAACGTTCCTTCTCCCATGGCTACTACCTAAAGCTACAATACAGCTGCCTTCAGTTCATGCAGAGTGGAAGGGTGTGGAGCTTCCATACCCAGAAGTCAGACACTGTGTGAGGAGAGGGGGCTATGGATCATAGACAACTGTGTGTGGTTGGAGGCCATGTTATGACTAAGGGGATCTAGTCCAGGGAGTGGTGGGAGTGGAGATTTAATGAGCAAGATTGTCAGCTGAGCCATTCCCCTCCTCGCCCCACTTGAACTCTGTTTACAATTGCCCCTGTTCTTCAGTGAGAGTTTAAAAAGCAAGTAGCATTGCCCTTGTCTTCTTTCTGACTTGTCTCTGTGGATTTCTTGAAAGAAACGTGGGCTAGATCCTGGTTAGTTTACGAGGAAATTAAAACCACCATATTGAGATTCTGATTACACATGAACAAACATCTTTATAGGTTCTTCTGTGCCAGCAGAATGACATTGTCAAGTTCTAGTTGTGAAAGTTAAGAAGCGCTGTGCTCTAATTTCTCAGAATTTGCAAATAGTGTTGGTAGATAGCTCAGCCCAACTGTCGGTTCCTGGAAGCATTTTTCTTCCCAATGCATCATGCGTGATGAAGATGCTGTTGAAATGGAGCAAACTGGGATCTGCATATTGTACTGTTGTGGCAACAGCACGGTTGCCACAAAGCTGTCCTGCAACTACAGTTTACTGAAAGGAGAGCAAAAAAACAAAGTGAAACGAAATTACTGTGCTCTTCAGTACATTGCGAATAGAAATAGACTTGATTTGCTAAGTGGCCACACATATTTAATTTTTTAAAAAACCTAACATTTTATATCCATGTTTCCCAAATTTCTGATACTTGAGGGTTAAGGCACACATATTTTTTCTTAATTAAATTGGACGCCTGCTTCACTCTTACAGCCAAAAAAAATTATTCTAACAGCCTGGCCAGCTCCAGGTTAAGGGTGTGTGGATCAAAGCGCCATCCGGGGGGACCAGACCCTGCACCTCTGAACAGGTTTACTGACAGCAGCAAAGCCATGGGCACCAGGAAGCCCCTGTGAGTTTGACATTGTCACAATGCCCCATTTTAGTGTCACATTGGGTCAACTTAGAGCAGCCACATATACCACCAAAAAAAAAGGACATTGATTTGCATAAGAGAATCAATATGCATAGATGCTAATTTAGATATAATTACTAGTGTTGTGCTGAAAATTTCTCCCACGCTTTTTTCAACCATTCTCATTCAATATGATAGAAGAGAAATGTTGAAAGAAATTCAATGGTGAAGACATTTCAGAGAAATTCTCAAGCGTTGGGGCTGGGATTCTTCTTCCCTTACTTAGGAGGTGGCCAAGGAATGCACACAAATGTCCTGCTTTTCATTGTACCATCATCTCTCCAGCTGCCTGTGGCCTCCTCAGCTTCCTACACGTCAAGTTAAAGCCCAGCAGAGGTAATTCCTTCCATAGGGCTTTTCAGATCAGGAAGTGCAGGTAGCCTTGGAGGCCAGCAGTGATTAGGTAAGCTCAAAAACACTTTAAAAAAGTAAATTATAAAACATCCTGAGAATGAAGCAGTTTCTCATGGGAGAAGAAAACTTTCAGGAAATTGGAGGACAGATTTTGGCAGAGCATTAACTCCCCCTCATCCCTGAAACGAAACACAACACCACTCCCTCCCTGCACATGCACGCACGCACACACATGCACGCACACACACGCATTGTGGAGGATGCAAAATGGGGGCCAGGCTGCCAAGACAGCTGCTGCTGTTGCAACACAAAAAAGCCAAAAGTGCTTACCAAAAAAAAGAAGAAGCTGTGCTACAAGCCCTGCTGATAGGGAGCCCTACCTGGGAGAAACCGTTGAGAATTTCTCCTCCCCTTGGAGAAATTTGATGAAATTGTCTCCCAAATTTCTCTGCCCCCATATAGGGTGGAGAATTTCAAGAGGCCAGTTGTGCACACCCCTGATAGGTACTATAGGTTAAACTGAGATAGAACACATCTACAGGCTGATCTACATTGCGCCTGCCATCGCAATGAATTCGGTGTCCTGTTGGGTTAAACGCTCTCACATTAAAACGTGACTATCCACACTCAGCCATTTTCCCCACTGCAGTGCTTCATAAAATGCATGAGCTCGGTTCACACTCTAGCGCTGTGCTGTTTTCCTGCTCTTAAAGATGGCGGCTCTCATTGGAGGATTAGATACTCTTCCTGTTTCTGCTGATTCCATGCCCACTGCACAGCAGTGGCATGAGAGAGGCTTGTCATTTTCCACATGTTTTCCTGGCCTTGGGGAAAATGACCAGCTTGTTCCTTGCCACCGCTGCTGTAGCAGATGGGGGTGGAGGGAAGAAGGAGGCACCAATCTTCTTCTCCCCCCTCATCTGCTGGAGGCCAGGGTGAGTGGCTGGGGGGTGTCTGCCAATGCTCTTTTCCCCGTGCCAGCCCTTGACAGCTGGCGTGAGGAAGAGGGGCAGTGGCGGCGGCACCCAGCACTCGCGTGAGAAGGGGCTGCTGGCATCTTTGAAGATTCGAAGCTTCATGTTGGCCAGGTCAGTAGTTGGATGGGTGACCGCCTGGGAATCAGGCTTCCTGTACTGAGCAGGGGGTTGCTCTATCCCTTCAAATGAGACTAAGTTTTACCCCCTTCTATCCCCCGCTTCGGCTTTTAAAAAAAAAATTAAGATGTTATGTTATCTTCGAAGAATCGTGGCTTCTCCACTATTTTTTTTTCTAATTCAGGCATGTTCTTTGAAGATTCAAAGATGTGAAGCTTTGAATCTTCAAATCTTCAAAGATCATGCCTATTCAGGGTATGCTAGCCCTGCCCAAGGGTGTGCCTTTCACCATAACCCCAGTCAAGGGGTGTTTCCTGTGTGTTTCCCCTCAGTGTGTTTCCCAGCATGAACTAATTAGTGTCTACTCAGAAGTGACTCCCATTGTGGCCAATGGGGCTTGTCCCCTGAATGCGCACATCAGAATTTACAGAGATCCCCCCGCTCCCAATTGAAATAGCACATTTTAAAGTACTAATTCCCTAAAGGCTGTAAAGCACTTTCTTGAAGCTGTGATTCTCCGATGTTTGGTTTATTGCCATTCAGAAGTAACTACTTCCACCTTCCATAATCCTGATCCTGATCCTGTGCAGCATTGGGTTAGAAAGGAGGGTGGTTTCCTCTCTGGTCTTTCCCAGCACAAACATATGTGTGTCTACTCGGGAGTAACTCCCATTGTGGTCAATGAGGCTTGTCCTGAAATGCGCACTCCCGAGATTCCCATGAATTGAAATAATGCATTTAGAGAGCCTTAATGTCAAAGCTTCAAAGCTCTGATTGATCGCAGCAGGGCAGCGAGAACATGGTGTTCCTTTCATGATTGTTGGGGGTGGGGAAGAGAGAGAGAGAGAAAGAGAGCAATTTCTGTGGATACAGGGGAGGAAACCTCCCAGGATTTTAGCAAAGGAGAAAGGGGCGAGAGTCGGGGGGGGGGCTCTGTTATTGGTTGAGCAGCCCCTGCCAGTCCGATGACATTCATTCCAACACCCCCCACCCCCCGTAGTATGTTTTGTGAAGTGACTGTGATACACTCACTTATGGAGCCCTGCGCAGACCTAAGCTGGCTTCTTGAAAAATCCAGGTAAGCTATGATTGGCTTCGCCTTCCGTTGTCGTGGAGAAACCCCCCTGCTTCATGAGAACCACCCATGTATTCTTATGCAAGTGATTTTTCTGCATAGGACCCTTCTGAAAATGGATACTTCTGCTGCATCTCCGAATTTGCCATGATCGACTACTTCAGTAGAAAGTACTTCAGACTACTGCAAAGATAGTCAGTTGCTTACCCTTATCAGAGGCTGATTAGAATGAAACCAGGCCCAAGCAGTAAGTCAGAGAGAGCTGCAGCAGGGAACCTCTTCTGTGGTGGATCCTGGGATCTTTCAGGAACCACTCTTTGCTCAACAACGCAGTCCTATGCATGTTTAGACAGAAAAAAAAAGCCCTACAACTCCCAGCATGCCCTAGCAAGCCACACTGACTGAGGGCTGCTGGGAGTTGTAGGACATTTTTCTGTCTAAACATGCATAGGATTGCACCCTAAGAGTTTTATGCAAGGTCACATCACTCTTTTCCTTAATCCTGACTATGATTTAAAATGATAACTTCCACAGTTCTCTTACCAGAGAAATCTTTGGTGTTGCATTTGTTCAGTTACAGAGGCTAACTGCTTCTGTGACAGAGTTCTAGGATGAGATCTCAGGGGTAAAGCAGAGGCGCACATGCTCTGTAATATGCAGACGGTCCCAGGTTCAGTCCCCGCTATCTCCAGGTAGGGTGAGGAAAGACTCCTACCTGAAACCTTGGAAAGCTGCTGCCCATCAGTGTCAACAGTACTGGGCTAGATGAACCAATAGCGTGGCTCAGTATAAAGCAGCATCCTATGTTCCTGTATCTGGGAGGTACCTGGCTGTATACTGATTTGCTACCTCCAGCAGCTGGTACATTTTTTCCCCTGCTGTGCACCAAACTCTGCTTACCCTGCCTCTTGGCCTTCCCCTGTACCACAGTCACCACTCAAATGGCCAATGCTAGGCAGGTAGGACTTGCATTATAGAGATGCAGAACTAGAGCAGCTCCCCTCATCATAAACCCTGTTTGTGTGACATGGCCATTGAACTGGATACAAGTGTGTTACCAAGCACAATTTAAAGTGCTGGCTTTGACGTTGAAAGCCTTAAACGGTCTGGGACCAAGTTATCTAAGGACCACCTTCACCCATATCAGCCTGTCTGCACTTTAAGATCAGCAAGAGAGGCCCTTCTCTCACCTGATGGTAACAGCGATCAGGTGGGTGACCACATGTGAGAGGGCCTTCTCTGCAGTGGCCCCACACCTCTGGAATAAGTTGCCATTGGGCATCCACCATGCTCCAACACTGCAGGCTTTTAAGAAGGCTTTGAAAACACATCATTTTATTCTGGCCTTCTCCTAACATCATTGCTTTTGTTGCTGTTTTTATTGCTGGTTTTGGTGTTGGTTTTATTACTGTTTTTATTGTATTCTTACTGTTTTTATTGCACTTTTATCATTTTTAATATCATACCTGTTTTATGTGTGTGATTGCTGTATGCTGCCTTGGGCGGGCTTCTGCTTTGAAAGGTGGCCAAGAAATATTTTAAATAAAGAAATAAACATGTGGTGGGAGGACAGCAGAACCAAACCAGCTGGACCTGCTCCTTTGACCACCTTGTAGCCATCCAAAGCTGTAAACACAGCCTGTCTGTGTACAATGTGTATACACCTAGGCTTTTTCTGCACCGTGTTGTAGGGTCCCTAATTGGACACATGGAGGCTATGTGCACTGCACACAGCTTGGATGAATGCATGGAGGTTAGTGGTCACAGCCAGTGGGGGCAAATACGATGTATGAATAGAAATATAGTCCTGCCACACACAGATTTTAAATTTGTTACAGTGAGTTCAGGGCTCTATGTCACTCTAAATATTTTCTTAGCTCTATGATAAAAACCTTCATATACAATTCTCAGAAGACTTGGGCTGGAACAAACATTATTTTAAATCTGGGTGAGCACCTATGTCTTTCTTTTTTTTACTCTAGAGCCAGTGCAGAAGGCCTAACTAAAGTTGGGACCCTAGCCCGGGGGGCTTTTAAGATCCAGATTGGGACCCGTCTGCCTACTCTAGAGTAAAAAATGAATAAACGACATAACTGCTGGACACATATTTAAAGTAATGTCTGTTTTGGCTTCTAACTGGATAAGAGACTAGCAATGCCTCCACTAGCAATGTCTCTGTCTGAACTAGAACCATAATTCTAGTTCAGTATATTTTGTAGGTGACAAAACATGCTTGAGATATTCGAATGTAAAAAAAAAAAATCCTTTATGTGCTGTGAAAATATTATTCTGTTATGCTCCTTTGAAACCCCTAATTGGTTCTCATTAAGGCTAAGAACTCTAACCAAACATTTGTCTCTTACAGGCCTCTTTAATGCACCCTGTCTGTTCATTGCAAGAATGCTGACAATCCTCTGTAATTGGGTTGAACCATTTATAATTAGTGTATTTTGTCTGAAGACCTTCTCACATGTCCTTGTAAAGATCTATCATGGAATTCAAAACAAACTGAATCATAAGATGCCTTAATTAAATGGGGCACAGAGGGAGGGAGAGAGAGATTTAAAATGAAATCCAGCCATGACGGACACCGTCCCAAAAATAGCCTTTAGAAATGCTACTGCTTCAGTGCAAAGATGTTTTCAAAACAGTGCAAGGACAGATTTTGAGTGTTAATTAATGGAGTAGAAAGGCTGCTGACAAGAATGGATCACTATTATATTTCGATTATGATTTCACGTGGCTGACAGTGTACGTCAACTAACATTTGCTCTGTAAGAAGCTAGCGATCATATATGCCTTTTCATTCCTTTTATTTTTATGATCACATTTATACTCCACCTTTTTTCCTATTGCAAGGAACCCAAGGCAGCTCAGACGGTCCTCCTTCTCGCCATCTTATCCTCACAACAGCCCTCTCCGTGCGTTCATTGAACGTGGGGGCGGGCTGCAACACGCTGACTTGTTCAGCGGGAGGCCTGAATGGAGAGGCTACATGTGTACAGATCTTCTGCTAAGCCCACCAATATACCTTGGCTCCAAAACTGGATGAGCAGTCCCTATCGTGTTTTTGCAGTAGCCTACAAGCACCGCTCCCTAGTTGGCGGTTGTCCTTAGGCTGGCCATGTGGCCTCTTTTACGGAGGACGGCCCTCTGTTTTGAAGAGGGAAAGGTAAAGAGCCATCAGAAGGAAGAGCTGTGGGCCTTGAAGCACCTGGCCAGCAGACTGAGCAGGGCACACAGGCCACCTGGTTACAATCGTCCACGCTATGATGAAACGTACCGTATTTGCATTT
Source organism: Heloderma suspectum (assembly GCF_057233095.1). NCBI lineage: Eukaryota > Metazoa > Chordata > Lepidosauria > Squamata > Helodermatidae > Heloderma > Heloderma suspectum. Next base: position 108,533,716 of record NC_139464.1, read on the forward strand.
AAATTATAATAATAACTTCTGCATTTGCATGCATACATTAAATCAGAATATGAAAATTTTATGAGAATGGGTATCCTATTTCATCCTCCTTTTGGTGATTCGTAAGTGGCCATACTATGTCTAATGGATCAGCCTGTGAGACTTGCTAAAGAGAATATGTCAAAACCACCATGCCATTAGGCTGTGGAGGGAGAGGTGACATTTTTCTGAGCCCTTGAAAATGTGAGTTTTCCTATTTTTTTCCCCTGGGAAACTTGGAAAGTTTCTCATCCGACACAGAAAGAAATCTGCACACCTCTGCTCTACATCTATCTATCTATCTATCTATCTATCTATCTATCTATCCATCCATCCATCCATCCTTCCATCCCTGTGGTTACTGCTTATCCAGGTTTCTTAGTGGGCATGTGCCTTGTTTCACAAGAGGCCACCTATCCTTTTCTTAGTGGGAATGTGCCTTGTTTCATAAGAGGCCACCTATCCTTTTCTTAGTGGGAATGTGCCTTGTTTCATAAGAGGCCACCTATCCTTTTCTTAGTGGGGATGTGCCTTGTTTCATAAGAGGCCACCTATCCTTTTCTTAGTGGGGATGTGCCTTGTTTCATAAGAGGCCACCTATCCTTTTCTTAGTGGGGATGTGCCTTGTTTCATAAGAGGCCACCTGACCACCAGCTTTGGCAGGTGGGTCACATCACCACGTATAGACCTAGGAGTGGGAGCAAAATAATAGAGGCAGGGAGAGAGGTAGCTTCCATCCCGCCTTGCGTTATGCCTCTAATATTGTGCACATTAAATTTCCTGGCCCCAAACTGCGCATATTTAAATATGCACATGTCTTTAACTTCCTTTTTGCTCACACAACAAAGGCGGGGAAATCGCTGGTGCTCACTGGATGGGATCGCAGTGAGTCCTGGAGGATGCAAGCTGGGTGCGAGCTGGCGTGAGTGGGGGGCAAGCAAGGACAGCATCTCAGGCACAGTCTGGGAATCGCGGGGTGGTGGGAACTCCTGGAGCCACTTGGGCGCCCGCAGCATCCCTAATCCAAACCTGAATGTGGGTTTGGAAAATATGTGCAGGTGTAGGATTGCCAGCTTTTAAAACAGCCCCTAGCTCATGAACCTGGAAGTATAATTTCCTTTGCAGATGCTGCTGCTTATCTCCATTCTGTGAACAATATCACCTCCTGCTTCCTGCAGATCAAGTAACTATTAAAGACACAAGAGCAGGCCAGGTTGGCTTTTTCTAGACAGTTGGCAACGCTAAATATAAAACTAGATTAACCTGGGCTGAATCTACACAGAGCAGTTTTGCCATTATCATACTGCAATGATAACTGTTGGTGCACATGACACCAATGGGCACCGACAGTTACCACTGCAGTATGATAACAGTAAAACTGCCATGTGTAGATTCAGCCCTGCAGAGAGAGACCTTTGTTCTGATATGCAATATACGAAGATGACCGCCAACATGCTGAAAAAAGAGGCAGCTTGTACTTCATGCTAATGCACCCTTTCCTCTTTCCCAGAAAAAGAAAAGAAGAAAAGGTCTCTGCAGAGTAAACAGAGGAACCTTCAAGGAATAAAATCCGCAGTGTGATGAAGGCAGGAGGTGACTCACACTGATTACAGCAAAGCAGTAAACAAAACACACTCCTGAAAGGTTGTCTTTGCCATGCAGAGCTATCCAGCACTGCTTCAGAAATAAAAGAGGAAAGAAAACGGAATGGCATGTTTTAAAAATAGCAAGCACAGTTCTCCAGTGCAGACTTCAAGGCACAGAGAGTGGTGTTATCGTGAGCAAAGGAAGCACCTCTTACCTTGGTCATTTGCTTTATAGGAAAAGCAGCGTTCCTGGCCCTGCTCTTGGGAGAAGTCCAAACCAGGGGGCTAACATCGGTCTTGCACGGTCTACTTTAACGAAAACAAACAAACATGTCTGCGCCTGACTTCCCCAGTTTGGTGCCCTCCAGATGTGCTGGACCACAACTCCCATCATCCCCGGCCAGCCGGGCCAATGACCTTGCTGGCTGGAAGTGGTGGGAGATGCAGTCCAGCACGGCAGCAGTTTCGGGAAGGCCTCCCTATGTACTTTTCAGTTTATGAAGCAAGAGCACATGTTCAGGATCTCTTGATGGTTATTATCCCTGTACTACAGATATGTGGATGGCTGAAGCTAAAATAATCATGGTTTCGTGCCTTGGTCCCCTTGGCCCAATCTGCACGGCCGATTTAGCGCAGAGCGAGAGCACACCAAGGTTGTTTGTGACAGATGATGTTGTCGGAAGTCCTCAGCAACCCTGTAGCTTCACCCTGGAAAAGGCGCATTTTAGGAAAGTCCTTTTAGTGCATCTTTTTTCCTTAAACGCGACTCCCGTGCGATTCTGCTGCAGTGTGCCCCATCCCCCCATATTAAATCCTGGGCGTGCCTTTGTGACCTGGCTGCGACCTGGCCAAGGGGTGGGGCTGTGCCTCCCCCCTGCCATTCCCTCCCCCCCCATTCATCCTCTCACTATATTGCAATGGTGCTGTTTTCCCGTTCACAATATGTAGCCTAGAGCAGTAGCCGCTTTACCCATTCTCAGCACGCAGCCTGTTTTTCCCATTCACAGTAGCACAATATTCACTGTTTCAAGCATTCACAGTAGCTGCTTCACCCATTCAGATATGTAGCCTGTTTTTCCCATTCATAATAGCACAGTAGCACTGTTTCAAGCATTCACAAAAGTGCAGTAGCTGCTTCACCCATTCAGATTATGTAGCCTGTTTTTCCAATTCATAATAGCGCAGTAGCACTGTTTCAAGCATTCACAAAAGTGCAGTAGGCAGTAGCTGCTTCACCCATTCGGGTTATGTAGCCTGTTTTTCCCATTCATAATAGTGCAGTTTCAAGCATTCACCATACTACAGTAGCTGCTTCACCCACTCACAACATGCAGCCTGTTTTTCCCATTCATAATAGCGCAATATCTTTTAATCTTTCACAATATCTCAGTAGTGGATGAGAGGTGAGAGGTGCAGGGGCTTAATTCAACACTTCCAGTAAACTTCCCTGTGCAGGGAAGCGTGGACAGGGGTGGGGAACAAGCATCTCCCATTTGCTGAGCAGCACCTGCTGGTTGATGGCATTCAGGTCTACTCTGCCCACCCAACCCCGAAGTAAGGGGGCTTCAAGTGCTGTGTGACCCATGAAAGCGGGTTTTTAGGTACTCCACTTTTCTTGCTTCATGTGCCCCTGACAGACTAAAGCAATTTCATGAAAATCTGGATATAACCAGAAAGTGCTTCTCATTCTGTTTCCATGTAGATGGAGCCCTTGTGAATTCATGGCTGAGATGAGAGGTGAGCTATTCGTACTCATAGCTATTAAACTGCATTGGCTCTTGGGAGCTTCAGGCTGTGCCTGCCAGTTTACCACAAATTAGAGTTTCTGGCAAAGTTCTCTGGAGCCAGGCTTGGAGAAGAATTTAGGGGCTTGTAAAAGCCTGCCTAAAATGAGAGGTCAACTTTTACAGCCCCCTAAGTTGTCTCTCCCCTTCATGGATCACTGCCTTGTTGTGGCGAAGGGGCTTGCGTAACTCAGTGAAGCCATAAGCTATGCCGTGCAGGGCCACCCAAGACGGACAGGTCATGGCAGAGAGTTCTGACAAAATGTGGTCCACTGGAGAAGGAAATGGCAACCCACTCCAGTATTCTTGCCAAGAAAACCCCATGGAATGTATCACAAGGCTAAACGAGATGACGCCGGAAGATGAGCCCCTCAGGTCGGAAGGTGTCCAATATGCTACTGGGGAAGAGCAGAGGATATTTCCAAGTAGCGCCAGAAAGAGTGAAGTGGCTGGGCCAAACCCGAAAGGACACTCAGCTGTGGATGTGTCTGGTGGTGAAAAGAAAATCCGATGCTGTAAAGAACAATATTGTTTAGGAACCTGGAATGTCAGATCAATGAATCAAGGTAAGCTGGAGGTGGTCAAACATGAGATGGCAAGATTGAACATCGACATCTTGGGAATCAGCGAACTCAAATGGACAGGCATGGGCGAATTTAATTCAGGTGACTATCATATCTACTATTGTGGGCAAGAATCCCTTAGAAGAAATGGAGTAGCACTCATAGTCAACAAAAGGGTGGGAAAAGCAGTACTGGGGTACAATCTTAAAAATGATAGAATGATCTCAGTACGAATCCAAGGCAAACCATTCAACATCACAGTAATTCAAGTCTATGCCCCAACCACTGAGGCCGAAGAAGCTGAGGTTGATCGGTTCTATGAAGACCTACAACACCTTCTAGAACTAACACCAAAAAAAGATGTCCTCTTCATCATAGGGGATTGGAATGCTAAAGTAGGAAGTCAAGAAATCACCGGGATAACAGGCAAGCATGGCCTTGGTGTACAAAATGAAGCAGGACAAAAGCTAATAGAGTTTTGCCAAGAGAACATGCTGATCATAGCAAACACTCTTTTCCAACAGCACAAGAGGCGACTCTACACATGGACATCACCAGATGGTCAATATCGAAATCAGATTGATTATGTCCTTTGCAGCCAAAGATGGAGAAGCTCCATACAGTCAGTAAAAACAAGACCTGGAGCTGACTGTGGCTCAGATCATGAGCTGCTTCTTGCAAAATTTCGGCTTAAATTGAAGAACGTCGGGAAAACCACTAAACCGTTCAGGTATGACCTAAATCATATCCCTGATGAATATACAGTGGAGGTGAGGAATAGATTTCAGGGATTAGACCTGATAGACAGAGTGCCTGAGGAACTATGGACGGAGGTCCGTAACATTGTTCAGGAGGCAGCAACGAAATCCATCCCAAAGAAAAAGAAATGCAAGAAAGCAAAGTGGCTGTCTGATGAGGCTTTACAAGTAGCTCACAAAAGAAGGGAAGCGAAAAGCAAGGGAGAAAGGGGAAGATATACCCAACTGAATGCAGAGTTCCAGAGAATAGCAAGGAGAGACAAGAAGGCCTTCTTAAATGAACAATGCAAAGAAATCGAGGAAAACAACAGAATGGGAAAGACTAGAGATCTCTTCAAGAAAATTGGAGATCTCAAGGGAACGTTTTGTGCAAAGACGGGCATGATAAAGGACAAAGAAGGCAGGGACCTAACAGAAGCAGATGAGATTAAGAAGAGGTGGCAAGAATACACAGAAGAACTATACAGGAAAGATCTGAATGTCCCTGATAGCCATGATAGTGCGGTCACTGAACTTGAGCCGGACATCCTCGAGAGTGAAGTCAAGTGGGCCTTAGGAAGCATTAGTAACAACAAAGCTAGCGGAGATGACAGTATTCCAGCCGAGCTATTTAAAATCCTAAAAGATGATGCTGTTAAAGTGCTGCATTCAATATGCCAACAAATCTGGAACACTCAACAGTGGCCACAAGACTGGAAAAGGTCAGTTTACATTCCAATTCCAAAGAAGGGCAACGCCAAAGAGTGTTCAAACTACCGCACAATTGCGCTCATTTCACATGCCAGCAAGGTGATGCTCAAAATCCTACAAGCTAGGCTTCAGCAGTATGCGAACCGAGAATTACCGGAAGTACAAGCTGGGTTTAGAAGAGGCAGAGGAACTAGAGATCAAATCGCCAACATTCGCTGCATCATGGAGAAAGCAAGAGAATTCCAGAAAAACGTCTATTTCTGCTTCATTGACTACGCTAAAGCCTTTGATTGTGTGGATCACAACAAACTGTGGCAAATTCTTAAAGTGATGGGAGTACCAGACCACCTTACCTGTCTCCTGAGAAACCTGTACGAGGGTCAAGAAGCAACAGTAAGAACCAGACATGGAACAACCGATTGGTTCAAAATTGGGAAAGGAGTACGACAAGGCTGCATATTGTCACCCTGCTTATTTAACTTATATGCAGAGTACATCATGAGAAATGCCGGGTTGGATGAATCAGAGGTCGGAATTAAGATTGCTGGGAGAATTATCAACAACCTCCGATATGCAGACGATACCACCCTAATGGCAGAAAGCGAAGAGGATCTCAAGAGCCTCTTGTTGAGGGTGAAAGAGGAGAGTGCAAAAGCTGGTTTGAAACTCAACATTAAAAAAACTAAGATCATGGCATCTGGCCCCATCACTTCCTGGCATACAGAAGGGGAAGAAATGGAAGCAGTGACAGATTTTACTTTCTTGGGTTCCAAGATCACCGCAGACGGTGACTGTAGCCATGAAATTAAAAGACGCTTGCTCCTTGGGAGGAAAGCTATGGCCAACCTAGACAGCATAGTAAGAAGCAGAGACATCACCTTGCCGACAAAGGTCCGTCTAATCAAAGCTATGGTTTTCCCAGTAGTAATGTATGGCTGTGAGAGCTGGACTATAAGGAAGGCTGAGCGCCGAAGAATTGATGCTTTCGAACTGTGGTGCTGGAGAAGACTCTTACGAGTGCCCTGGACTGCAAGGAGGTCCAATCAGTCCATCCTAAAGGAAATCAACCCTGAGTGCTCATTGGAAGGACAGATACTGAAGCTGAAGCTCAAATATTTTGGCCACCTAATGCGAAGAGAAAACTCCCTGGAAAAGACCCTGATGCTGGGAAAGACTGAAGGCAAAAGGAGAAGGGGACGGCAGAGGATGAGATGGCTAGATAGCATCACGGATGCAATGAATATGAACTTGAGCACGCTCCGGGAGAGAGCGCAGGACAGGAAGGCCTGGCGTGCTATGGTCCATGGGGTCACGAAGAGTCGGACACGACTGAACGACTGAACAACAACAACAACAAAGTTGTCTCTGCCTCAGATCAAAATATGAGCTTGAATGGGAGGGAGGAATCCAAGCTTCTCTACTTCTGTGCCCTCAAGCTCTTCCTGTTCTCAAAAGCGCTGCCTCTCAGACCCCCTAAACACCCTACCCTATCCTTTCCATACCTGCGAAGTGATGGTAGAGAAAGAAGAAGGAGGTTTGTCCTTTTCCTCCCTCCCTTTCTGTTACCCTGGCACACTAAATACAGTGTGCTCTGGGGTGCAGAAGCCAATAAAAATAGTGTGCTGGGTTCCAAGGGCTATTGAGAGAGGTTGGGATAATTAAAAATGTAATTTTTTTCTCCAGAGCAGGGCCTTGAAAAACTTGATCATACTAACTAAATACTGGGTAAGCATTTACTTGGGTGTAAGCTCCGCTAACGTTCATGAAAGACACTTCTGAGTAAACATGCATAGGATTTGGCTGCATGATTCCTCACTATGTAAGGCAAGAGACCTAAATAGAATGCTATGAAGTAAATTAACAGCTCTGTTCCTCTCAAAGGCCACCCTGCAATTTGGGAACACAAAGATGGGCTCTTTATTATAGGTTAATGGAAACGAGAGAAACCCTTCGCTATATTTAAGACAAACCTTCAAAATGTTTTGAGTCCAAAGCTGCATATCATGCATGTTTCTGGGCGAGCAGCTTCCAACTGCACATGCTATAATTTTTGCGGCTACAACAAATGATACATTATACTGACGACGAATGAGTTGGGGACAAAAGATCTGTTGCAGATGGCTTGTGTTTTTCCTCACAGTGACTCAACATGGAAAACAAACCTAGGCCTGTAATGTACCAGCTGCATTTTCGTGTGTGTTTGCAGGATTGGAAAAGATATACCAGAATATATTGCTCACAGATGATACAGTGCACACCACATTCCTGTTCATGTGCCTGATGAGGAATGTTTCCAGATAGCTGCCTGAACAGCAGTGCTGGTGCTCATAGAGGAAGCGAAACAGGAAGTCTTTCTATGAAGGACTTCCTGTTTCACTGAGACATCAAAGGACTTCCTGTTGCAGGTGATTTAGCTACAACTTGTAGGCTAAACAACCCTCTCACCCCCAGGAGCATCGTCACCTCAAGCAACAGGCCAGCAGGGCCCCAGTGAGGAGGAGTGAGAAGGACTCCTCAGGAGAAAATGATTCCTCAAGAGTAGGGCTCTGAACAGGGAACTCTGATTACTGCAGCTGTGCTCTGGGTGGGGCTCAGCAGGCTTTGGAGTTAAAAGCCTTCACTGTGGGCCTAGCCAGTGTTGGAACAATGCTGTTCTTCCAGCTCGGGTGCTGTGCATCTTGCCCTTTGATTAGGGATGTATGAGACACCTACCTGGCTCTGCGCTCTGCAGTGGGGGGGGGAGGTGCTCTGTCCCTCCCCCCGGAATCCTCAACAGGGTGGGAAGGTGATCCGGTCCTCCCCCGCAGAATCCTGCCCGGCCGGCTCTGGCCGCCTGCAGCCAGACATCCGGCCGCTGGGCAGCCCTGCAGGGATAGGCTACGTAAATACTTATGTAGCCTATCACGGCTATGAAGACGAAGCGAATGGCGGCCGCAGGACAGCCGCCATTCACAAAGCAGTGCGGATGGGAGCAGGTAAGTGCTCCGTTTCACGCGCCTTTTGTGGATTGGGGGCGGCGGGGACTTTCGTCCCGTGTGCCTTTCATGGGTTGGGGGGTGTGGGGGCACTGGCATTCGGCCTCACCGAGATCCATCACGGAATTCTCTGACATCCCTACCTCTGATTGATGCTCCATGTTACTGACCTTTGGAGTTGCGATTGACTCTGCCGCTGGGTTGCGTAATGCATCTGACTGGTTGCTTGTGTTTTGAGCTCTACTTGTTATTTGGACCACTCTTGTCTTACACCTGAGCTTAGGGATGTACGAAAGTCACTTACCTTTTTGAAGGGTGACATTTGCGGTGGGGGGGAGGTGCTCCATCCCTCCCCCTGAAATTCTCTCCGGCCATCTCCGCTCTGTGGAGATTCCGCAGAGCCACTGGCTGGGGCCGCCCGCAGCTGGACATCTAGCTGCTGGGCAGCCTGCAGGGACGCAAATGGCGGCGGCCATAGCCGCCATTTGCATCCCTGTATTTTGCCGTGATAGGCTACATAAATATTTACATAGCCTATCACGGCAAAAAAAAACCAACAACAGCGGACGCAAACAGTGGCCGCCATTTGCGTTCCTTTTTTTGCCGTTTTAGCCTACGTAAATATTTATGTAGGCTAAAACGGCAAAAAAAAGTGAATGCAAATGGCAGCTGCTGTAGCTGCCGCCATTTGCATCTGCTGTGTTTTTGTTTTGTGTTTTTGCCATGATAGGCTACGTAAATACTTACGTAGCCTATCATGGCCTCTGCAGGGATGCAAATGGCGTCCCTGCGTTAGCCGTGATAGGCTACGTAATTATTTACGTAGCCTATCACGGCTATAATGAAGAAGCGAATGGCGGCTGCAGACGCAGCCGCCATTCACAAGTCAGCGCAGAGGGCAGGTAAGTGCTCCGTTTTGTGCGCCTTTCATGGGGACGGGGCCGTTCCACCACGGATTTCAGGGGGCCGAATGCACTGGCATTTGGCCTCACCGAGATCTGTGGCGGAATTCTCTGACATCCCTATCTGAGCTGCATTGGATAGAAAGTTGAAACCTGTATGCTTGAACGTTTGCTGGCGTCACTGCTTTGCTTGCTGTTAGCCCTGCCCTCAGAGTCTGTGGCAGTCAAAGCAGGACACCTGGCCATAGTGCTGTCAGGGCAGGGCTTTGTTGAATGGGGCCCTGGATCTCACCCCAGAGTAGGTGGGCCCCCAAACAGAGGAAGGATGGCTTCCCATATTTTGAAGTAGGTGAAGTAATACATATTACATATCTAAAATGGAGACATAACCATTAAATCCACACTATAAAATTACATAACTGCACCACTCACTCCAGAGTCTGAGAGTGAAAGTCTACCTATTTCCTTGTCAGAGCCACACTGTCACATCTGGAATTGAGCTCTGCTCTCTGCCCTGCCCAGGCCAACGCACTCTGCAGCACTCTTTAACAAACAGGCCTGGAATATGTGCCTGCTTGTCAAATGTGTTGTTCTTTGGAAAGGGGGCATAGTGTAGTGGTAGAGCCCCTGCTTTGCATGCAGAAGATCCCAGATTTGATCCCTGGCATCCCCAGGTAGGGCTGGAGAAACTGCTGCCTGAAACCCCAGAGAGCCAGTGTCAGTTAGTGTTGACAGTACTGGACTGGGTGGACCATGGTCTGACTCAGGGCTGTTCCACATGAGGCTTTTAACTTGCCACTTTGCTGAGGATTCTGCTTCTAGAGTCTTTGTGGAATTAAGATCAGCTCCTTTACACATGTTTTTGTCTGGGGTTTTTCTTTCTCTGCTTTTCTATATGTTCCATTGCACAACCACTAGACTGCGGTGTGGTATAGTGGAATTGCACTGATACACCAGGGTTTCATGCTACCATTCAGGGAAATAGCAGACGTTCCTCATTAGAACACACACACACACACACACACACACACACACACATATTATAATGGTTGCAAAGCATGGGACAGGCTCTGGAGGATGACAATGTTGTGTAAAGTACTCGCAGACTAGTGAGGAATCATGAGCGCACAATAAATGCCTTGTGTAGAAAGGCTGTCAGTATATGGCAGTTTTCTATGTTCCTATGGCTTTTTGGACCTGTCAGTTATGGTGCTGTACAGGCATTACATTTTTGGTGTGTTTTTAAACAAGTTTTATGTTTACATCCTTGTGACCGCTTAAACACTTACATATTTCTTTTTTAAATATGGTAAGTAGTATATCCAATAAACAAACAAACAAATAAATGTGGTCCCTTCTATCCTAAAGTGCGGCTGCTCATCATTTCAGACTCTCTCGCGCGCTCTCGCGCTCTCTCTCGCGCTCTCTCTCTCACGCTCTCTCGCGCTCTCTCACACACACACACACACACACACGCACGCGCGCGAAGTACATGCATAATCAGTTTACTAGTATCAGCATGACTGCAATCCTATGCTTAGTTACCTGGGAGTAAGCCCCATTGATCTCAGTAGTGCTTATGTCTAACTGCATAGGTCTCACTTGTAAAAGATACCGAGCGTTAACGAAAGATCTTCAGCCAGCTGGAATACAGCCATGAGCATTTAATTAGAAATACAACCAATCTTTCAAAGACAGGTTACCACTTATGCTGCTATCATGAAAAAAGAACCTAATAAAGAACATCCAGCCTCCACTTGGTTATTTTCCTCATTCCCCAATTTCTTCTACTTTAATCTGTCACCAGCTGTAGTTTGGCTTGAAAGCCTCATTATTACCTCATTCATTTGCTAGAACGAGAAGGCTCCATCCATTAGCCTGGCACTCCATATGATGACATCGTCACTCCTGTTCCGAAAAACATCCTGGAGCTGCTCTCTCCTGTATCTGCACTCTATTAGCCCACTGTTTATTCCCCCAAACATGTTGTTTCCTTAGAATATGAGCTTCTTAGGGACAAAACAATTAATTTTGAAAAAACAACAGCCCTACTCTAAGCTACTCTGTGATCATTAGATAGAATAGGATATAAATATTGTTTTAAATATTTCTAGGCTGTCTTTCAGGGCAAAAAGCCTCCCCCCACAGTGGCTTACATAAAATAAACATAAAACTACAATATACCATTTCAATAAAGCAATAATTTAAAACAGCTGTTAAAATGTCTTTCAATCCAGCCCATAAGCCATAAAAAGTACTTAAAGCATTCATAAATTAATTGGGGTGCAATCCTGTGGGGATAGTCAGCCACCTCTGAATGTGGAAGCGGCCAACTATCCAATGCAGGGTGGGCAGAGTGCAGAGGGGATCTTCTCCGCCATGCTCCGACCACCCTGCATTTGTGGCTAGACACCTGATTTCAGCTGTCCAACTGGGGCGCCTTGGAGCAGGGTTGGGGGAGGAGGCTGGACAGCGCATTGGAAGTGTGGGACCGGTGCTTCCATGGTCCCCTCCTGCCCCCAGGAACACCCCCTTTTTGGCTGCTCTGTGCAGCTCTTATGAGCACGGAGCCAGGGATGAACTGTGCCTCCTACGAGGCAGCAGGGGAGGGGAGTTGGATTTCTTGGAACCAAGCTTGGAACACCAGCTCTGAGCTCAGTTCCCATACATGGAAAAATCGCATGGCTGTCTAGACGCTGTCTAGCGGACATAGGATTGCGCCCTTAATCTCATTTTATTCACACAATGTTCTTGTGGGGGTAGAGTGAGCTGGAAGATGGGGATTGGCCCAAGGACAACCAATAAGCTTTAGGTAGGGGTGGTGCGAGCATCCAGTTGGGGCTCGAAGCTGCTGGCTTGGCCCCCCAGATGCCAGTTCATGGACTGGAGCTCTTGCCCAACTCGCCGCGTGCTGAGTCAGGCAAGAGCGTGGGCGCCCGGTCCCCCAGCGAGCCAGCTGCCAATCCCCAAGAGGGGAAGAAGGCAGCACCTCTCTGTCTTCACCCATCCCCGCTGGAGTGGCAGTGGCGACGGAAAGAAGGGCGACGGCCACTCCCAGCGCTCTTGCCCTGGCCTACTCTAGAGGAGGCGAGGGCAAGAGGCTGGGGGCTGGCTGCACCGAAGACTCGGAAATCAAGACCTTGTGTGCATAATGCACAAGGGTGTGACTGGAGTCCTTGGCGTGGAGAGGAGGGGCAGCTTGTGGGCGAACTGGGAGGCTCGCCGAGCAGGCCTGGGCTGCGCAAGCTGGGGAGGGCAGGTCCTTGAGCTCCCCACACCCCAGACGGAGATGGGCTCATCCATCCCTAGCTTTAGGGCTGAGGCGGAGTTTGAATGTGGGTCTCTAGAATCCAGATGCAGCACTCCATCCTGCTAGCTCAATGATTCTGATGTATTAATCGACATCAAGTTCCCAGAGCTGTTCAGGAGAAAGTTGGAGAAACTGGCACATGAGGGGGTCTTTCGCTTGGTCACATGGAACAGGCCTGTTGTTCTGGTGCTTGTCAAAAGAGGGTTATTATTTAATCTGCTCAGCGGAATTCATGGTGACTCTCTACAGAATCCTGATCTTGTCCTGCTGCATATTGGCTACAGGGAGGTATCCCCTGCTTGCCACAGCTTGACAGAGAACCTGGCTGCCAGAGTGCTCGGCTGGGCATTAATGTTACATCAAAGAGGAGTATCAAAGGCCTCAGAAATCATTTGCACAGTGCCAGAAGTAAACACTGAGGTCTTGTGAGGAAAAAAAACCCTAAACCTGAAGAAATGATGTTGGCATGTAGCGGTTTCAGAAAAGCTTCCCCAAATGTGCAATGTTTTATCAGTATCTGCAGCTGCAAGATTCATGGGAACATAGGAAACTGCAGCCCTATACCGAGTCAGACTATAGGTCCATCTAGCCCAGCGTTGTTGAAGCTGAGTGGCGGGGCTCTCCAGGGTTTCAGGCAGGGGTTTTTCCGGGCCTACTTGGAGATGCCAGGGATCGAACCTGGGACTGAGCCACGGCCCCTCCCATGAACACACACATGCTAGAGGATATCCTAATATGGGATATGTGCGTTTCACACATTTGACACATGGTGTTTCAGTGCACAGCCAGTGGATGCATAACACATCTGTGGACAAGCATGGTTTCTGCATCATCCCTTCCCCTTTCTCTCACTTTCTGTCTTGCTCCCATTGGACAGGTTCACAGTTCCAGGCCAGACTTAGTGTCCCAGAATTCTCCCCAGCCTGGGATCTGCAGGTATTAAAATTAGGCTTAGGGCACAATCCTATTGACTGTTCCTTCGATGCTCCTAAGCCTCGGACCTTGGAGGCTGATGAGTATCCCATGCAGAGCGGGAGGCGCAGCAGAGGTGTCTGACGCCTCTGTTGTGCCTCCTGCTCTGCATTTTAGCTAGATGGGCTTTTCCACTTGTCCAGCAGGGGGCTCTGTAGAGGGGGAGGGCGGGGGGCTGGAGAGGCCTGGGGATACAGCGTAACGCGGCCCCTCCCTACCAACAGAAACACCCCCTTTGCCCCCTCTCTGAGGTCTCTTCACACTGGCTGGGAGGGTGGGGGTGGGGAGTGCGGATTCCTGGACCTGAGGTCAGAATGCCATCTCTGACCTCGGATCCAGGAATCCAAAATATCCTATGCCCCCCCCATACTGTCTAGGGGCCACTGGATTGTTCTCCCCAAGTACTTCAAATGCTTTATCATATGCATTTTCTGTCTTACAGCTTGCTGGACTGAATCCCAGTTAAGAGGATTTTTGCAGTAGTCATTTCCTAAACCCACAAAGTCCATTTGAAGAGCCTATTAGGATCCTGCTGTTCTCCTGTTAAACTCTTGAGCCAGTTTTTTTTTTTAAAGAATAGAATATATACGCAAAGCTATATTTGTAGCCAATTCGTCAACAATGGTGCTATATTTTGCATTTTTAAAAAGAACTGATTTTAGAATGGGAACGCTGAGTAGATGAATGTCTTAATTTCACAATAGTAAAAGTTAAAGCAGGGGTGCTGAACCTTTTTCAGCCTGAGGGCCAAATTCCATTTTGGAGATGCTCTCGGGGGCTCCACTCCAGTGGTGGGTGGGGCCAAAAGCAAAAGTGACAGGGCCCAAAATACCTACCAGCATGATTTAGCTTAACACTCTTACTTTCTAGTAACAGAGTCTTGGTTCACCCAACATAAGCTATTCTCAAGGTTGAGTATAGGATGAGTGTGGGTTGTCACTGAACCACGGGTTTATGTTTTGTGTGAACCCAGCCATGCTAAGCACAAACAACCCATGAAGAGAGCCCATGGTTTGTTGTGCTGTGAACTGTGGATTGTTTGTGGTTACCAAATCATTTGTTCACATGGGTGGGTTCACACAACACAACAACCCATGGTTCGATGACAACTCACACTCCTGCTGTATTGTGTGAACCCAGCCTAAGTCTTAGGAGAGGGATTTTAACCTTTTAGAATGGGGAAAAAGCTGTACAAAGGCCAGGAAACCACCCACCAATTGGTGGTCAAGGAAAAGGGGTGTTCCCCTCTGGAGAACTCAGGAGGGCCAAATTGGGACCCAAAGTGGGCTAGCTTTGGCCCCTATGCCTGAGGTTCTGCACCCCTTAGTTAAAGTATGTCTATGGACCAGATTAAAAAAGCCATATAGTCCAAAGAAATCTGGAGATTGGTTCCGTTCTTACCACATCTGGATTCCAATAGTAGGCCAGCCTATAACAATACAGTGGTTTCATGTGAATGTTGATGGATGATCTTTGGCAGATAAGTTGTTCTCACTGAATGGGCTTGTTTTAAAACGTTCTTTGCAGGATCAGAGTTGCAAGGGGCGGTGGTGGTGGTGGTGGTCATACAGTATCATTTTCAAAATCCCATATCTTATGAAATATGGCACATAAAAGAGTGAACCTTTTTTCAAGTTATGATTACTGTGTTGGAAGTTGGCAGCATCATTTGTTAAGAGTACTTGTACACATTTTAAAATGTGATTTATTTATTTTTTAAAAACCCATTTTATGTAAAACTGGCTTTTAAGGTTTTGTTCTTTGTCACTGAGCAGCATGAGAGATGATAATAAAGGGAGACTTAGAACTACACAGATCAAATGCTCAACACCTTTCTTGGCCAACTAAACTTTGTTATGATGGGAGCTAACTTTTCAATTAAATAAACATCTTTACCAGGCATAGGTGTACCAGGACAGATAGACAGACAGATACAGGACCAGTGTCAGTGGTAGGCATGGTCAGGCACTTGTTGATGGCCCACAACCTAACAGGGACCCACTAACAAGAGGCCCCTGGAGTTGCTCCTTCTCTTTACCATTGCAACACCTGCCTAGCTCAGATGCCCATGTGAACATCTGCAGGGTGGATAGCTGTATCTGCATAGGCCCTTCCCTGCAGTCCTTTGCACTCTATGTGCAGATATCTGGGAAGTCTACATTATGTGTAAGACATTGGAGGTGGGGTTGTGTGGTGTGCATGTTAAGATAATATAGTTTTGTCCCAAACACAGATGGGTGGATGGATGGATGGATGGATGGATGGATGTAGAGGTGTGCAGATTTCTTTCTGGGTCTGATGAGAAACGTTTCTCGCTTCCCAGGAAAAAATTAGGAAAATTCACATTTTCAAGGGCTCAGAAAAATGTCACCTCTCCCTCCATCCACCAACATCCCCCTTTCCTTTTTTTCCCCTTTCCCCAAATCAGTGGAAGCTGCAGGAACCCTTAGGGAAGTACCACTCCCATAGTCTTCTCCACTGTGGCATGCTGATGGCCAGCATGAGGGTGCAATAGAAGGGTGGGAGGGAGCTCTACTGCTGTTCCTGCCCCCCTCACCAATTTAAGGGAAGGGGTTGGCAAGGATACTTTTGAGAGTGTCAGAGAGAGATGGTGGGGGAGGAAGCCAGGAATTCTTCTCTGGCTTTGAATTCAATGGTATTCCCCGTAGTAACCTATGGCTGTGAGAGCTGGACCATAAGGAAGGCTGAGCGAAGGAAGATAGATGCTTTTGAACTGTGGTGCTGGAGGAAAATTCTGAGAGTGCCTTGGACTGCAAGAAGATCAAACCAGTCCATACTCCAGGAAATAAAGCCAGACTGCTCACTTGAGGGAAGGATATTAAAGGCAAAACTGAAGTACTTTGGCCATGTCATGAAAAGACAGGACACCCTGGAGAAGATGCTGATGCTAGGGAAAGTGGAAGGCAAAAGGAAGAGGGGCTGACCAAGGGCAAGATGGATGGATGATATTCTGGAGGTGATGGACTTGACCTTGGGGGAGCTGGGGGTGGCAACGGCCGACAGGAGGCTCTGGCATGGGGTGGCCCATGAAGCCACAAAGAGTCGGAAGCGACTGAGCGAATAAACAACAACAACACATCTCTGCTTTATTTTGAAGGTTTTCCAAGCTCCCCCCCCCTCATTTCCTAGCCTGGTTTGGGACAAGATCACTGAGCATCTCTAGTTTTGTGCATAATGGGAATTTAGCCAACGTGGGTGTCCTCTACAAAGGCAGTCCTAATGTGAGGCAGGAAGAAACCACTGTTTGGGGCAGCAAGTTGGAGTGCGTTTATAAGAGGAAGCAAGGTTTGGACAGTTGCAGTAGTAGATGAATTGAGCCCGTATCCCATAGACAGCAATTGGATGCACTTAAGTGTTTTAAGATCCATTGATTGCCTATGCATAGTTACTTGAGAGTAAGGCCCATTGAGCACAGTGGAGCTTATTTCTAAGTAAGCATCTATAGGATTGGGCTGAACATTTTGTTGGATTGTGCCCATTGCAATACTCTTCCAGAACAGAATGTGTGTGTGTGTGTGTGTGTGTGTGTGTGTGTAGAGATAGAGGGAGGGAGAGAGGAAAAAAAAAACTAGAAGCATAATGTGTTCTAGAACAGCAACAGCTGGGGATGTTTTAGCCTGCTGCTAAATGGCTTATTATTTCTGATCTTTTAAAACGTATATGCCCACTATAACAGCTGCGGATGCTACCAAAATGATTGAGAAGTGTACTATACAAAGTAGATGATGCTAGCATGCCCCCATGTGGCTGTATCATGTATATTCATCAATGCAAGTGCTACCTTCTGATTAGGGCTGTAATCCTATATACAGTACACTTACTTGAGAGTATGTACTTCTGAACTCAGTGAGACTTTCCCCCCAAGTAAATATGCATAAAATCAGGCTGCAAGGAAACCTTCAAACCAGCGTTTTTGTTGCATTCCATCACTTCCTGGCATATAGAAGGGGAAGAAATGGAAGCAGTGACAGATTTTACTTTCTTGGGCTCCAAGATCACTGCAGATGGTGACTGTAGCCATGAAATTAAAAGATGCTTGCTCCTGGGGTGGAAAGCTATGGCAAACCTAGACAGCATAGTAAGAAGCAGAGACATCACCTTGCCGACAAAGGTCCGTCTAATCAAAGCTATGGTTTTCCCAGTAGTAACGTATGGCTGTGAGAGCTGGACTATAAGGAAGGCTGAGCGGCGAAGAATCGATGCTTTTGAACTGTGGTGCTGGAGAAGACTGTTACGAGTCCCCTGGACTGCAAGGAGGTCAAATCAGTCAGTCCTAAAGGAAATTAACCCTGAGTGCTCTTTGGAAGGACAGAGACTGAAGCTGAAGCTCAAATATTTTGGCCACCTAATGCGAAGAGAAAACTCTTTGGAAAAGACCCTGATGCTGGGAAAGACTGAAGGCAAAAGGAGAAGGGGACGACAGAGGATGAGATGGCTAGATAGCATCACCGATGCAATGAATATGAACTTGAGCACACTCCGGGAGAGAGCGGAAGTCAGGAAGGCCTGGCGTGCTATGATCCATGGGGTCACGAAGAGTCGGACACGACTGAACGACTGAACAACAATTCCATCTCATTTCAGTTGAGCTTTGTTCCTTGCTGGGGGCCCCAGTAACTTAATTCCCTTTGATTTCAATGGGTCTTCTCTAAGTATGCCTAAATCTGGATCCAACTCAGTGTTAAGATCTTCTTCCAGTATTTCCCCATCTATCCAGTGATTTACTTGCATTATTACATTGTTATAGAATTGTGCCTGCCCTGTATTTGGGCTTTATATTCAACCCATTGTCACTTTCATCCTGCTCTGAGTACCTGTTTTGACTCCTGATCCTATCTATGTTCTTCTGATTCAGGCTGTAATTCCGTGAGCATATACTGGGGAGTAAGCTCCATTGAACAAAGTGGGACTTGCTTCTGAGTAAACATGCATAGGATTGCTCGGCATGTATGCATGTCTCTGTAAGGGCTGGTTCAAAGGTGCTCGCTCAACATGTGGCCGCAACATCAGCGGATGATGCTGATGAATAGGTAATCACAGGCAGGATCTTCATATTGTTTCATATCAGTTCAACTGTAATGTTTTTCAGTGGAATTGTTTCAGCTGCCAATCATTAGATAGATAACAATTAAGGGTAGAGAAATCAGCGGAAGGATGTGAATTTGCCAAGGACGCTTAAGTCTTTGTGAATGTTACATCTCTTAACTGCTAAAATCCATATAAAGTATGGATTTTAGCTCTACTCCATTTTGGGGCATTATTCAGTCAAGTGCTTTGAACTTGTTTTACAGAAAAGATCTTTCGTAATATCTGTGTTAATATGAGCAAATTCAGTTTCTGTCTTCTCTCCAACTCAGCTTTTCTGCAGCCTTCTTTGATGTCATTTCAAATGAAATGTAAATGGTACAGCAGATGTATTATTATTTCTAGTCATCTATAATTGAGCATGATTAATATAAAAAGGAAAAGCTCAGACGTCCCACTCATTTTCTCCCCTCTCCCAGGAGGCTTAGAAACATTGTCACCTTAAGGAGGTACACACGACCTTCCCCCATGAATTTACCATTGCATAAAAAGTTTGCAGAGCCACACTGGGTGAGTCAGCCACAGGCTCCAATATACTCACCGGCGAAGCTCCCCTCCCAGCTGTTCATTTGGTAGCCATGTGAAGGGGTCCCATGTACATCCATAGAGCTTCTCCATTCAAGGTAAGATCCTGGTTGACCCTGCATGTACATTGGTATGTACATAGGCACTCCTTTTTTGCACTTGTTGGATGCATGGACAATAAGAGTGGGAGCTTGGAGAGTGGGTGGATCAACAGTGGGGATGGAAGTAGCCTGCACAGCCCCATGACCCCCCATACATTATTTCAATGCATGAAGGGGGTTGTCTGAACCCCCCTTATCTTCTGGGGGTTGATGGGAGGAACTGCCCTGGGTGAAAACCTTGCTGGAAATCTGGTATAACGATGGACACTCCTAAAGAGAATAAGCGCAGGAGTTTCCAAACTGGGGGGTTCGTCACATGGCGCTTTTATCCTGCTATTGAGATGGCTCTGTCACAGAAGCTTGTGGGCTCTTTAGATGACGCCATGACCCTCCAGGGTGTCTCCCTCAATTTCCCCCAGCCTATCCCATGTTTTCCCCAAATGTAATAAGTGTTTTTTCCAGCCCGCGGAACGCCATGACCTCCCTGTGAAAGTCTCCACTAGCAGGAGAAACCACTGTGTCTGCCTGCTGTGGGCGTCTGTTTACAGTTGCTGTGGGCGCGTGTGGTCAGGATGACGAAGGCATTGAGGATGGGAGCGGGCGTGCAGGAGCAGATTTGACAGGCACTGGGGCAAGAATTGCCTGTTCATTGCAACTCCTGCCTCAGCTCCAGTCTTGCTGAGGAAGGACTTTCCTCAATTCCCAGGTGTCTGCCATGTAAATGCTTGAGCACATTTCTCAGTTGGAGGGAGAAGAGGGTAAAATGCATCCCTGCAATGAAGGGAGACATATCTGATCCCCCACCCCACCAAGCTCAGAAGCAATGTCCTCTGTTGATTCAGAGCACCCCATTAAACTCAATGGGGCTTACTCCCAAGTAAGTGTGCTGAGGGTTGGAGACTTACAGGGCGATCTTACATTTTATGTCTACTCAGAAGTAAGTCAGAGGTTTCCTGGGGGCTACGAGAAAAGAGTACAGCAGAAGTTAAGCTATGGAAACAAGAACCCCCCCCCCCGCTCCTTTGCACACATGGGAGGGAGGAAGGCACTCCCTCACCTCAGACCATGTGTCAGGACTCTGAAGTGTAAAGCAGCCCTTCCTAATCCCACAAAGAAACTGAAAGCAGGAAGCTCCGGAAAGGATGTGTTTTTGTGGTTTTTTTGCTTAATGTAGAAACATCCTGCATCAGTTCCATGGGCTGTCTGGCAAAGCTTTCATGAAGAACCATACTGTATGATCCATAATAAGGCAGTTACTTGTTGGGGCATCTGCTTATCTCTATCAAAATGTAGCCAGTTTCATAAGGCTACTTATACCGCCTCTTTCTGATCATGTACAAGTTTCCTGTTGGATGGAGTGCATTCTTTAGTATATTGATGAAAAGGATAGATGGAAGTTGACTACTCCTTTGCTTGGAGCATTGTGGTAGGAAGTAAAATGTTGGGTTTTGCAGTTCGTTTCCCACTCTCTTGTATGATAGTGTTGCAGTATTCAAATAGTTATGTTGCGGGGCTGTTTTTAAAAAAAATGTTCCTCACATGGACAGTATTTATTTTAGGATGGATTGATTGAACAATAGCATGCAAATAAGAAAACAATGACAGAGTTGGATTTCAGAAGCTAATATGCAAATAGGTAAGTGACCCATGGCAGAGACCTACTGGACTGGCAGATATGATCAAAGCCAAATTCACCACTGTTGCGTTTGCCAGGACCAAAGCTCGCGCTGGGTGACCTGAGGAACAGCAGCCAATGTTTTAGCCTGTGTACCACCACCATCAGGACCACCATAGTTCTGGTTACAACAGGGGATTACAGGTTGACTAGCCATACAGCCCTTGCTCTCGTAGGCCACTCTGAGCTGGGCCTGAGCTGAAGCCAATATTTCAGAGTGAAATGGACGTTGTGATACATACACAAAATGCCCTTCAAAGCCCCAGCTGTGCCTTTAAACTTGTTTCTTCAGTGGCTGTTCACAAACTACTTGTTGACCACCTTCAGCTACCATGGCCAATGGCCAGGGATGATGGGAGTTGTAATCCAGTAACATCTGGAGAGCGGCGGGTTCCTCACTGCTGATACAGAAGAAACGTGAGATGCAAGAAGTGGAAGTGCCCTCATCCTGCATCCCAGGGTAAGAGCTCCAGAATGGGATGACTAATGTGGCTCTGTATTAAATGTACTAAATGCAACCAGCACCACTTCCTAATGTTCTGCCCAGTTTCAACTTGATGTCCTACCCAGAAATCAGTGAAATCACTCTTCCTTTTTCCAGTGCATCATCCAGGAAAAGGGGAAGGGCTTACACCGAAAGCAGACAAAATTTAGCAAGAAGAAAATGTGCGATCCTAGTAAAAGTGTAGGCTGAGCAATCTGCTTGATATCTGGACCACACTGCTGCATATGCACAGCAGATGTCCTAGCTGTGTTGATGCTCAGATCAGTGGTTGAAGTTCCTCAGATGGACAGTGTTGGTGGAATTCAGTATTTATGCTGAAGTATCTTCATTTGCTCTAACTCTTCAGGAATGTGTGGCTACCACAATCCTACAGAGCCACCCCCCTGCATTACCAGTTGAGTTTCATAGCAAGTTGAGTGTATGATTTACTGTTTTCTACTAGCCTGAACATGGAGGATGTTATGATAGAATCGTTGTCATGAACATGTTCATACCTGGTGATGTCTCCTCAGTGCCTCCATAGGCTGAAAGACAGTCAGAATGGTCCACCTCTTAGAGACGGATGGATTAGGGATGTACAGACTGTGTAAAATCTGCTCCATCTGTGTTTCACGGATGGTCAGGTGCCCACAGATGGATGTGGATGATTTTTTTCATCATGCAGAAAAATCCGCAAATAATTATGCAAGTATTTGCCTAAGTATTTATATAATTTAACTCAGTATGTAACGTTTAGTGTATTGTCCCCCACTCCATTCAATGTTTCCTCAGCAGAAACATATGTATTTTCCTACGAATATATATATGTAAATTTCGGGAAAGTAAAAAAATCATCCAAAAGTCCACAGACTCCGTGCGGCCTGAGGGGGTCTCTCCGCAGCAGATTCTGCAGGTCAGATTCTTAGAAATCTGAGCTCATTTTAGTCCATCTCAAATTTCTCCATTATCCCTAGGATGGATGGACCAGTACGTTTCGAAAACTGCCTTAGGGATTTTTCCATAACTGTTGATGGCCACTCTGTAGTTTGCCTCGTCTACCTCTGGTATCATAGAAGCAGTTGCTGTTTATATGTATATAAGGGGTGGGCAACTTCCGGCAATCCAGGGGCCAATTTCCCCTCTCCCCCAACCTGTTGCAAGTTTCACTCCCGCCACTGCTTAAAAAAAAAAAAGCGGGGGGGGGGGGGAGTCACTGTTTGCAGACGAAATGTGGCAGCAAATGGCTATGGAGTCCTAGAATGGACAGATTTAGTTAGAAAACCACAATCCATGACTTTTTTCACCTTTTTCAGGTAAAAAGAAAAAAAATAGGCACAATAGGGCAGTGGTAGCCACATTGGTGGGCAACAGGGGCTGGATGCAGCCCTTGGGTGGCATGTTGCCCCAACCCTGATATGTATGATGTTGCTGGGAATGATACTCTGAAGTTTCAGAATGAGTTGTCATCTATATGCTGATGACAACCAGTTCTATTTTTTGGTCTCAATAGATTCTAGAGCACCAAGTGCATTCTTGAACCAGTGTCTGGTGTTCCTGGTACCACAGACAGGGACAAACAACCTCAAGAATCTAGAAAAGAAGGGAATTATAATATATCTAGAATCCTTAGCCTGTGAAAGAAAAGAGCCCTTCAACAAAGATATTTTCCCTCCTATAGTGGTCCAGGTGAGTCTGGATTCCCCTTCTTCCAACCCTACTATTCTATGATTCTATGACAGCTATAGCTGAGAGAGAGAGTGTTTTTTTAAACCGTTTATGACTCATCTTACAGTGTCAACCTTATCTAGAAGGCAAGGACCTAGCTATCATTGTCCATGCAGCTGGAACCTCAAGGAAAGACTACTGTAATATATTTTACGTGGGTCCGCCGTTGAAGAGTGTTTGGGAACTGCAAAGTGTGCAGAAGGAAGTAATTCGTCTTTTGATGGACAATTGCACTGACTTTTAAGCAACTGCACTGACTTCCTATGAGCTTCTGAACTCAATGTAGGGGGCTGTTTAACTTTTTGGAGTCCTAGACCAGTCTTGGTGCTGCACATCTTAGTGATACGTCTCCCTAGATGAACCTGCTTGCTTCATATTTCAGTCACTGATCTAATGTAAAATCAACAAGAGCACGAAGCTGTATTTTCTCTGTCACGTGCCTAGTCCTATCTATGGCCCCCTTTGTAGGCAAATGAAAAATAGTTTATCCAAACAAGCTTTTAGTGATGTAATGGGATTTGCATACATTTTTATTGATGTAAGCGGCTTTGATTTTCTGTTAAAAGATGCAAGAGCTTACATTTTAAATAGAGAAATTAAGCTAGCAGAAGATTTGCCAGCTAGACTTTCTGGGTGGGACAGAACAGTTGTTTTTTGTCCGGAGGAGAATGTTGCAATCAACAGGCGTTCCCTAAAATGTACTTTATTGATCATTATTCTATTAATCCCACTGATACTATCACGTATGTTTTTATCAAAGTGCTTGTAATGCCATTTACAGTACCTGACAAGAATGTTAGCAGGGTCATTTTCCTTCCAGTATCTGCAAGAAACGGATTTAGGACATGATGGGGCCAACATTGAAGTCCAGTAGATTTTGATGGGAAATCTCCCACTGAAATCAATTGGACTTAAAATTGCTTCTGTTTGGCAGGATCGATCCCTGAATACATTTTGCTTCAGCACACCCCATCATAAGGCTTGCAGTAGCAGCTAATTAATGCCAATGAAATAATGACAATCAAAATTTGTTGTCAACATTTTAAAGAGAGCTTAATGGCATTGTAAACAAATTTGACAATGGAAATGTTTGGGGTGGATATTTTATACCATTCATGTTATTTCAGACTTTGGGGTTGGGGTAGAAGAAAGATTGCTATAGAGAATAAGCAAACCAAAATTCTCAGCAAGGTCAAAAGACCTGATCTTGGATAAATTCAAGATTAAGATTCCAAAAGAGGAGGAAGAGGAAAAATTACAGTTGTGCCTGCTTTGTATGTACTTTACTAAATTTGGCTGAGCTCAGCGGTGACTTTACATAAACATATTAGCTAGTAGGCCCAGCATCAGAGGTTGGCATGGAGCTGCCAAGGGCCTAGGGCACATATGGAGTATCAAGAGCGTGTTGTGGGTACTCTCACAAAATGGTTGGCAGGGGGCTTACCCAATCATAAAATGGTTGCCATGGTGGGCATGACCGGTCACAAGAGATTCCTTTCCCAGAAGCCAAACTGGTGAGACTCAAAGAAAAATATTTTGCCCAAGAACTTAAGTACAAGGCAGAGGTGGGGAGCTGAGCTCCAAAACAGAAAAGTACTTTTTTGAACCCAAATAAAGATGGTGCTGGAGAGCAGCACATTGCTTTGTACCATGCCAGCCTCCCAGTTAAGAAAACTGTTAATTAAAAAAACTTAAGAAATACAATAAAACCCAGGAGAGGCAGGGAGCCTGGTGGGTGCCAAGGGAGGTGTCTATGGGCATGCTGGTGGCCACGGACATCATGTAGGAGACCCGAGGCCTAATGCTCAGAAGCTCCCATCCCCAGTCTTGCCAACTCTAGGACGCATTTCCCAGCAGCACATTTGGGGTAATCTTACATGATGGGCAGCCATGGTGGGTCAGAGCCAAGGGCCAATTTGGCTCCCATTCAAAAGTTCCGCCGCCTGCAACAGCAGTGGGAAAGACTGGAAGGGGTCTCCCACTGAAGTTTGGTGATGGCTGTGGGGGGCCCAGTAGCAGCACTGTGCCTGGGGGCCTACCGATGTCTGGTGCCAGCCCTGTTAGCTAGCCCCAAAGCCCTGATCTTCAGAACAGAATTTCTACTTCTCATTTTCCCCCTTAACAGCTCAATCCTATGCATGTGTACTCAGAATTAAGTCCTAGTGAGGTCCCTGCGGCTCTCCAAAAAGTGTGCATACATTCATTGGCAGCCTTAATGAGGAGCATCCAACAAATGAGAGAGAGAGAACATAAGAATGAGAGAGAGAGAGCAAATAGGGAAATGAAGTAGGCAAGGGTGAAGAACTAGAAGAGTCCACAGTCCTTCAGATTCTCCTTGATGATTATGTCTGTCACGGCATCAAACACAAACTTAACATTCTGGGTGTCTGTAGCACAGGTCATGTGGGAGTATATCTCCTTATCTTCTTTTCTTTCATTCAGGTCTAAGAACTGGTTCTTGATGTAATTCCCAGCATCTTCAAAGGTGTTTGATCCTAGTTGGGGGGAGACAAAAGGGACTATCCATTTAGTATGTCAGACCTTTTAAAACCGTGTCCTTCCCATGATCTGTCTAATTCAGAATCTCCTTAAAAAAGTTATGTCATGCATGAACACATTTAGGGTGCAATCCTATGCATGTTTAGACAGAGAAAAGGCCTACAACTCCCAGCATTCCTCAGCAAAGCTGGCTGGGGAATGCTGGGAGTTGTAGGCCTTTTCTCTGTCTAAACATGCATAGGATTTCACCCTTAAATGTCTACAGTTGCTTTTTTTATTCACATGGAAAAATCAGAGACAATGAGTATGAAGAAATATTTCTTTCACTTTCCAAAAACGATCCCTCTGCAATCTGTCTTCTCCTCCCCCTCCCCTTCTTGCCATGGAAGTGTGTGGCCATGCCTGGAGCAGGCCTGTGTAACTTGTGACCCACCAGGTTGGTCACAGTCTCGTGTCCAATGAGAGGTGGATAAACCTGTTTCTCCTGCCTACCTTCAATCAAAAATCAAATAAATTGTATTTCTGCTGGCACCAGGTAATGGTGTATTTAGTGAACCAATGTGCTATATCACATCTTGATCGTGACTCCCTCACTTATCACAAATCATTACATAACTCTGCTTCTCCTTCCCACCCCTCTTCATGCATGACACACTTTCTGAAGGAACCCATTCACCTTCTTTCTTCCTTGGCACCTGGAATGTCATCATCCCAGGTTCTAGGGACCCTCAGACATACAGTTTTCTAGATGAAGTGAATGACATTTCAGGGTCCTGGTGCATAGAAAGATGCTGAAGTTTGAGGCAACTTCTCAGGCCTTCAGATCTTCTCTGTTGGAGCTGTTGCTGTAGTTGTTACCCACTGCCAGTCCAGGCCAGTGAGGAAAAGAAGGCAGGATAAGGCCATTTCCAGCTTGGATTGTTATCTAAGCCAGAGAAAAACTTGGGGGAAGTGGAACGGTGCTTGGTTTGGGAAACAGTGGAGCTTTATGACCTGGGCAAATGAGTATCCCTAAATGTTGCAGCTAGCTACCTAAGAAAACTAACATTTGCCTATGACAACTATTTGTTGGCATCTATCATACGGTCATGCTCATCAGAGAGCCAGGATTCTCCAACTCAGCGACTGACCCAGAGTTGCACTGAATAATCTGTGAAACAATCCACAGAGAGTGGAAAAGTGAAACATCTACCACCTTCATTAAAGGTAGACATGACTGGTCACCTGCTGAGGCCCCACACCCCAGCAGGGCCCCACTGACAAAAGTCCCCTGGATTTGCCCCCCATCTTCCCCATTGCAGCCTGCCTGTTCATGTGCCTCTCACTCTGAACATAAGCATATAAGAACATAAGAAGAGCCATGCTGGATCAGACCAAGGGTCCATCTAGTCCAGCATTCTGTTCACAGAGTGGCCAACCAGCTGCCCACGGGAAACCCAGGACATGAATGCAACAGCACCCTCCTACCCATGTTCCCCAGCAATTGGTGTATATAAGCATACTGCCCCTGATACTGGAGGCAGCATAGAGCTATCTGGACCAGTAGCCACTGATAGCCTTCTCCTCCATGAATTTGTCCAGTCCCCTTTTAAAGCCATCCAAATTGGTGGCCATCACTACATCTTGTGGAAACTAGGAGTGCACGAAAGCCACTTACCTGGTCTCGCAGCTTTTAGCGGTGGGGGGGAGGCGCTTCGCTGCTCTCCCCGCGAAGTTCAGTCTGGGGGAGGGGGAGGCTTCCCGCCTTGCCCGGCCGAAATTCAGGCCGGGGGGGAGGCTTCCCGCCTCACCCGGCCGCGAAATAAATAGTAAAAAAACAAACAAAACGCCCCCGTGATAAGGCTATGTGATGATTAACGTAGCCTATCACGGCTAGATCTGCAAAGTCACCCGTGATAGGCTACGTGATGATTTACGTAGCCTATCATGGCTGACTTTGCAAATCTAGCCGTGATAGGCTACGTTAATCGTCACGTAGCCTATCACGGGGGAGTTTTTTTTTTTACTTTTATTGGAATGGCGGCGGCGGCAGCCGGTCGAAAGATTGGCTGCCGCCCCCGCCCCTGACGAAGACCCGACGAACCGCCGCCGGGACCCGCCGCCGGGAGGGACATTCGGGAAAGGTAAGTCCCGTCCTGGGGGGGGGGGTGCGGGGTGCGGGGGGGGTGCAGAGAATTTCTCCCTGAAACTTCTTTGGGGGGCCGAACACGTTGGCGCTCGGCCCCCCGAAGTTTCGGGGAGAAATTCTCCGCCAACCCTAGTGGAAACAAGACCATGGTGGCGGTGGCAGCAAGAAAGAGGCGCAGGAGATGTCACGGCCTCCTTGGTCCCTGGCTCGCTGCCTGCCAAGCAAGCAGTAGCAACAATGTCGTGAAAGAGGAGCAGAGAGCTTTGGCCATGGGGCGGTATAGAAATGCAATAAAAAATAAAATAAAATAAAATAAAGAGCAACTGGTGACAATGGCAATGACAAGGTGGACTCTCTGAGAGAGAGGGTGTCTTGCCCAAGGACCCCCCCCCCCAAAAAAAAAACTGGAACCAGCACTGACCTTCATATTCTGGAAAGCAGACGCTGAGGTGAACTTTCGTTATTTTTTCTTGGAATAGATCTTTCTTATTTAGAAACAGTACGATAGAAGTGGTAGCAAAGTACTTGTGGTTACAGATGCTGTTGAACAGGTGGAGGCTTTCATGCATTCTGTTCTGTTAAAATGGGAAAGGGTGACTATTAGATGCCATCACCATCTGTCACTTTTGGCTCTGAAGTCTGAAGTACTTTTCCTATCAAGGCAGCAGAAATTCTTTAGATTGACCTTTCCAAAGTTGTTAGAGAAGGGAATATGAATAATGCTCTTAATAAACCATCCGAAGCTACATTAAATCTTTTTCAAACATAGCAAGCCCCTCTCTCTCTCTCTCCCCCCCCACTCCCCCGTCTCTCCCCCCCTCCCCCCTCTCCTTTTCTCGTTTGCTGTTCTGACTCACCACTTCTTCATCTTCCACCAGGACCATGTCATAGGCACTAAGGGCGGCACAGAATATGATGCAGGTAACTCCTTCAAAGCAGTGGATCCATTTTTTCCTCTCGGATCTTTGTCCTCCCACATCAAACATCCTAGGAAAAGAGAGAAATGATGAACATCTGTTCCCCCCCCTCAAAAAAATCTGTTTCA
Source organism: Heloderma suspectum (assembly GCF_057233095.1). Taxonomy (NCBI): domain Eukaryota; kingdom Metazoa; phylum Chordata; class Lepidosauria; order Squamata; family Helodermatidae; genus Heloderma; species Heloderma suspectum. Next base: position 108,562,562 of record NC_139464.1, read on the forward strand.
TTCAAAATAATTTGGTGCCAATTTTTCACAGCTGCTCCCATCATATGCTGTGTTTTGCCCCCTCTTTGCTCATGGAAAAACTGTTGATCTGGTGAGAATTCAGGGCCACATGGCTCTACATGGCCATTGGCTAGCACAGCACAGATAGGAGGGCATTATGTAATACAGGTGTGGCCTTGGACCTGTCAGGGCCAGGACATTTACAATGCAATATTTATTATTGTTTTTATTATTATATTTCTAACTCATCTTTTCCCCTCTTGCAAGGAACCCAAGGCAGCTTACATGGTCTTCTCCTCTGCATTTTATCCTCACAACAACCCTGTGAGGTAGGTTAGGTTAAGAGCTAGTGACTGGCCCAAAGTCACTTCATGGCCAAGCAGGGACTAGAACCTGAATCTCCTGAGTCCCAGTACAACACTCTAACCACTACACCACACATGTCATTACATAATGAGTGGTTGTATCCAAATCTAAAGATGGAGGGCATGTTTTCCATGTCAATGTTCCTTAGGTCAGTGGATGCATAAACCAGAGCCAAAGATACTGCAGGGAAGGCAAAAGGGAAAACTTATATTTTTATACCAGTCTGGCTAGATCCCAGCCATATCCCACTGTATTCAGTGGGGCTTACTCCCAGGTAACTGTGTGCATAGGATTGCAGTCTAAGGCTGCAAACTTATACCCATGTACCTGGGAGTAAGCCCCATTGAATTCAGTAGACTAATTGTCTGAGTAGACATGTATAGTATTGCACCGTGAGTGTGATAACATATGGTGAAAAATTAACCATTCAAAATGTGCCTCATCATCCACAGAAGCATGTGAATTAGGGTGTATTTATTTATAAAATAATTTATTTAGGGGACTTTTTGACCCCAAAAGACCCTCCAAGGCAGCATACAATCCTAAAAAAGACAGAATGAATTAAAATCAGAGTGCATTAAAATAGAGACAGTTTAAATACAGCCAAAGAGTAGAAAAAGACATTCAGGGCAGATAAAATGCATGATGGCATTAAAACAACAACAACAACTTTTTGCCACCCACCGAAAACCCATAGGGCATGGGGTTAAGTGACAGGAGTGAGTTTCAAACTCTGGGAGCTGAAACTGAAAAGGCCCTGTCCTGTGTCCCAACCAAACATGCTTCTGAGGAACGGGAGATGGAGCAAGACATGAGATGATGGACACAATGGGCGAGCAGGCCCCATTCAGAGGAGGCTGCCTTTCAAGGATTAATCTGCTCACAAGTATATGCAGTGGAGCCTGGTGGCTCTGATTTTGGTGGGGCTTTGGATCAGTTCTGGGTTTTACTTAGAACCAGCCAGAACTTTAAATAAGCTATCCAAGGTTCTAAACACTATCTCCCAAATAGGTTCAGGACCTTGGATAGAATCATGGAATCATAGAATAGTGGGGTCGGAAGGGGCCTATAAGACCATCGAACCCCCTGCTCAATGCAGGAATCCAAGTCAGAGCATCCCTGACAGGTGGCTGTCCAGCTTCATCTTGAATGCCTCCAGTGTGGGAGAGCCCACCACCTCCCTAGGTAATTGGTTTTATTGTCATATTGCTCTAACAGTCAGGATGTTTTTCCTGATGTTCAGCCAGAATCTGGCATCCCATAACCTGAGCCCATTATTCCATGTCCTGCATTCTGGGATGATCGAGAAGAGACCATGGCCTTCCTCTCTGTGACAACCTTTCAAGTACTTGAAGAGTGCTATCCTATCTCCCCTCAGTCTTCTCTTCTCAAGGCTAAACATGGCCAGTTCTTTCAGTCCCTCTTCATTATTATTATTATTATTATATTTATATCCCGCCTTTTCCCCAATACTGGGACTCAAGGTGGCCTTACAGTGTTAAAACTTCTACAACTAAAATTTATTAATAGAAATATAAATACAACTGTACAAAAGTTAAAAATATAATTAAATCATCAATATTAAAATTGTAAAAATATTAAAACATTAAAAGACAACCAGAACAGCAAAAATAATATCTATACGTCACATTTTCACAGGTCCAGACTAGTTATCCCCGAAGGCCTGCTGGAACAAAAAAGTTTTTGCATGCCTACTAAAACATATCAAGGAGGGTGCCACTCTTGCCTCTCTCGGAAGGAAGTTCCAGAGCCTTGGGGCAGTCGCCGAGAAGGCCCTCTCCTGCGTTCCCAAAAGGCGTGTCTGTGATGATGGCGGGATGGCGAGAAGATCACAGGGCACGAGTAGGCTCATAAGGGAGAATATGGTCTTTCAGATAACCTGGACCCGAGCCATATAGGGCTTTATAGGACATGACCAGCACATTGAATTGTGCCTGGAAACAGACTGGGAGCCAGTGAAGCTGTTTTAACTAGGGATGTCAGAGAATTTCGCCACAAATCTCGAGGAGGCCGAATGCGCTGGCATTCGGCCTCCTCGAGATTTGTGGCGAAATTCCCCCCAAATTGGTGGCGAAACGGTGTTCCCCCCGCCCCCCCCCCGGGACGGGACTTACCTTGGGCGAATCTCCCTGGCAGCAGAGGCTCCAGCGGCGGTTCAGCAGCGGTTCGGTGGCGGCGGCTGCGGCAGCCGGTCTTCCGACCGGCTGCCACCACTGCCATTTCCAAGTTAAACAAACAAACAAAAAGTGATAGGCTACGTAAATCTTTACGTAGCCTATCATGGCTGACTGCAGGGACGCAAACGGTGGCAGCTACAGCCGCCGCCATTTGCAGACCCGGCCGGCAGGATTCACGGTGGGAGGGACGGGGCGCCTCACCCTCGGCCAGAATTTCAGGGGGGAGGGACGGGGCACCTCCCCCCCAGCCAGAATTTCGGGGGGGAGGGACAGGACGCCTCCCCCCCTGGCCAGAATTTCAGGGGGAGGGACGGAGCGCCTCCCCCCCACCGTGAATCAAATTTCGTCAAAGGTAAGGGACTTTCGTACATCCCTAGTTTTAACAGGGGAGTTGTATGCTCCCTGTAACCAGCCCCAGTCAGCAGTCTGGCTGCAGCTCTTTGAACCAGCTGAAGTTTCTGAACACTCTTCTGAGGCAGCCCCACGCAGAGCGTGCTACAGTAATCCAGACGGGATGTAACTAAGGCATGTGCCACTGTGGCCAAGTCAGACGTCTCAAGGAACGGGCGCAGCTGGCGCACTCGCTTTAGCTGTGCAAATGCACTCCTGGCCACCGCTGCAACCTGGCCATGCAGGCTCAGGGCTGAATCCAGAAGTACACCCAAGCTGCGAACCTGTGTCCTCAGGGGGAGTGTAACCCCATCCAGCACAAGCTGTATCCCTATTCCCTGATCTACCTTTCGACTGACCAGGAGCACCTCTGTCTTGTCTGGATTAAGCTTCAGTTTGTTTGCCCTCATCCAGTCCATTACTGCCGACAGACACCGGTTCAGCACCCCAACAGCTTCCTTGGAATTAGATGGAAAGGAAAAGTAGAGTTGGGTGTCATCAGCGTACTGGTGAAACCAGACCCCAAAATTCCGGACAACCTCTCCCAGTGGTTTCATGCGTATGTTAAATAGCATGGGGGACAAAAGAGAACTCTGAGGGGCTTCACAAGCCAATGGCCAGGGAGTCGAACAGGTGTCCCCCAGCACCACCTTCTGGGTCCGCCCCTCCAAGAAGGAATGGAGCCACTGTAAAACAGTGCGTCCAAGTCCCATCCCAGTGAGGCAGCCCAGAAGGATACCATGGATGATGGTATTGAAAGGCACTGAGAGTTCCAGCAGAACCAACAGGGACACACTCCCCCTGTCTAGTTCCCGGCATAGGTCATCCACCAAGGCTACCAAAGCTGTTTCTGTCCCATAACCGGGTCTGAAGCCAGATTGAAATGGATGCGCTCCAATATCTTGCCCAGAAATAGGGGTGCACGAAACCCACTTACCTGGTCTCGCAGGTTTTCACGGTGAAGTTCAGGGCAGGGGGGAGGCTTCCCGCCTCGCCCGGACGAAATTCAGGCCGGGGAGGAGGCTTCCCGCCTCGCCCGGCCGAAATTCAGGCCGGGGAGGAGGCTTCCCGCCTTGCCCGGCCGAAATTCAGGCCAGGGAGGAGGCGCCTTGCCTCGCCCGGCCGCAAAATTAAAAGTTTAAAAAAAAACAAACGCCCCCGTGATAGGCTACGTGACGATTAACGTATCCTATCATGGCTAGATCTGCAAAGTCAGCCGTGATAGGCTACGTAAATCATGACGTCGCCTATCACGGGTGACTTTAAAAAAAAAAAAACAAACGCGTACGCAAATGGCGGCCCCCATAGGGAGCCGCCATTCGCGTTCCTTATTTGGTCGCTGTAGTCTACGTAAATCTTTACATAGACTACAGTGACCAAATAAGGAACGCGAATGGTGGCTCCCTATGGGGGCCGCCATTATCCGTACGCGCTTTTTTTTTTTTAAAGTCACCCGTGATAGGCTACGTGACGCTTTACGTACCCTATCACGGCTGACTTTGCAAATCTAGCCGTGATAGGCTACGTTAATCGTCACATAGCCTATCACGGGGGCGTTGGTTTTTTTTTAGTTTTATTGGAATGGCGGCGGCGGCAGCCGGTCGAAAGATCGGCTGCCGCCCCCGCCCCTGACGAAGACCCAACGAACCGCCGCTGGGACCCGCCGCCGGGAGGGACATTCGGGAAAGGTAAGTCCCGTCCCGCGGGGGGTGCAGGGGGTGGGGGGGTGCAGAGAATTTCTTCCCGAAACTTCTTCAGGGGGCCGGACACGTTGGACCCTACCCAGAAATGGAATATTGGTGATTGGTTGATAATTGTCCAATATGGTGGGGTTCAGGGAGGGCTTTTTTTTTAACAAAGGTTTCACCACCGCCTCCTTCAGGCAGTCTGGAACTCTGCCTTGCCTAAGGGAGGCATTAACCACCCTCCTTACCCACTCAGCCAGTCCACCTCTGGCTGCTTTTATGAGCCAGGAAGGGCAAGGATCTAGAACACCTCCCCAAGGATCCTGTCCACATCCTCAGGCTGTACAAATTGAAAAGTATCCAACAACATTGGACAACCAGGGGCCAAAGTTACATCCACTGGGTCTGTAGCAACTATAGCGTCCAAATCAGAGCAGATCGGAGCAATTTTGTCTGCAAAGAGCTGAGCAAATTGTTCACAGCGGGCTGTCAAGGGGTTTAAATTATCCTCTTGTGGATTAGCATGTAAAAGACCCCTATCCACTCAAAACAGCTCCACTGAATGGCTCTCTGCAGATGCAATAGTAGCAGAAAAAAATATTTTCTTTGCTGCCCATATTGCCACAGAGTAGGCCTCCAAATAGGCTCTAGCCTGTGTTTGATCGGATTCACTCCCGAGTTTTCTGCCAAGGACCCTCCAGTTGTCTTCTCACTCGTTTCATCACTGCCAGCTCCCTAGAAAACCAGGGTGCTGGTGTGGTTCCACTTTGTGAGAGAGGACGCTCAGGAGCGATTGTGTCCACGGCCCTGGTCATTTCTCCATTCCAGAGATCAGCCAGGGCTTCGACAGAATCGCCTGCCGAGGCAACAGGAAAATCCCCAAGAGCTGTCAGGAAACCACTGGGATCCATCAGCCTCCTGGGGCGGACCATCTTAGTCAGCCCTCCACCCCTGCAGAGGTTCCGAGTGCCAGCAAGTCTAAATCCCACCAGGTAGTGATCTGTCCATGACAATGGAACTATAGAGAGTTCCTCCACCCTCAGATCACGATCACCCCATCCAGCACAGAAAACGAGGTCCAGAGTGTGCCCAGCAGCATGGGTGGGGCCAGATACCTTCTGGGACAGACCCATGGTTGTCATGGTGGACATGAAGTCCTGAGCCGCTCCCGACAGGGCAGCCTCAGCATGGATGTTGAAATCCCCCAGCACAACAAGCTGAGGGGTCTCCAACACCAACCCCAAGACTACCCCAGCTAGCTCAGGAAGGGAGACTGTTGAACAGTGGGGTGGACGGTACACCAACAGAATCCCTTTCCTGTCCCGAGCACCCATCTTCAAATACACACACTCGAACCCAACAGACTGTGGGATAGGGCACCTGGTAAGGGGGATCGAATCATGATAGACCACTGCCACTCCAGCTTCCCGCCCCCCAGGTCTTTCCTGCTGCTGAACAGAGAACCCTGGAGGGCAGAGCTGAGAGAGAGTAACCCCCCCCCCCAGCTTCGTCCAGCCAGGTCTCTGTAATACAAGCCAGGTCAGTGCTTGTATTACAGAGGTCAGGTCAGATCAAGTCCTGGATAGCAGTTGTTTTACCATTCCCTGTGACCTGGCATTCAGCAGCAGCAGTTTCAACCCAGGGGGTCTGTTGCCAGGGCCATCAGGTTATTTGAACTGGGGGACAGTTTAGGGACAGTCAGCACCCTATTGTTACACACTGTGCCTTTAGAGTGTGACTGTCTCCCCCATCTGTATCTCCCTCTGCCCTGTAGAACCGTAATGGCTGTTCCCTGCCTCCCAACACCTCCCCCCTTCATTGGAAAACACATATTTAATGCAGGCAGTCCAGCAGGCCACAGTGAGGCAAACAGTCCCCTTCCCTCCTTTCAAGCAGGGGGACAAGCCCTTGCTCTCCCCCAAAGGGGCTCCCCCAAAGGGATGACCCCCTTTGGTGTTGCCCCCATCAGTGGCGACACCTGCTGGTGGCGGTCCTGCCCCCACCGGGCCTGGGTTTTATGCCCAAGCTCCCACAGGTGTTGCAGCTGGGAGTAGGGTGGTGCTTGGCTGGACCTGGGTCTGCAAGGAGGCAGAGTAGAAGTCCCCCAGGTGGAGGTAGAGCTCCAGCAAGGCAGCAGCAGCAAAAGCGCCGGATCCCACCTGCCTTGCAACACTGAAGGGCTTCCTCTCCTTGCAGCAACGATGGCAAAAGTGGGCTTTGTTTCCTGTCCCCTGATCATCTTTGTTGATCAAGGGACTGGAACAGCTCCTTTAGAGGTCTGGCTGGTTCTGACTAGGGATGGCGAAGAATTTCTCCCCGAAACTTCGGGGGGCCGAGCGCCAACGTGTTCGGCCCCCCGAACAAGTTTCGGGGAGAAATCCTCCGCACCCCCCCGCACCCCGCACCCCCCCCCCGGGATGGGGCTTACCTTCCCTGAATGTCCCTCCCGGCGGCGGGTCTGGCTGGCGGTTCGTCGGGTGTTCGAGCGGGGCGGGAGCGGCAGCCGGTCTTTCGACCGGCTGCCGCCGCCGCCATTACAATAAAAGAAAAAAAAAAAAGTCCCCTGATAGGCTACGTGACGATTCACGTAGCCTATCACGGCTAGATTTGCAAAGTCAGCCATGATAGGCTATGTGAATCGTCACGTAGCCTATCACGGGTGACTTAAAAAAAAAAAAAAAAAAGTTTGTACGGATAATGGCGGCCCCCATAGGGAGCCGCCATTCCCGTTCCTTATTTGGTTGCTGTAGTCTACGTAAATGTTTACGTAGACTACGGCGAAAATAAGGGCAACGCAAATAGCGTTGCCCTTATTTTCGCCGTAGTCTACGTAAACATTTACGTAGACTACAGCAACTAAATAAGGAACGCGAATGGCGGCTCCCTATGGGGGCCACCATTCGCGTACGCACTTTTTTTTTTTTTTTTTAAAGTCAGCCGTGATAGGCTACGTGACGATTCACGTAGCCTATCACGGCTGACTTTGCAGATCTAGCCGTGATAGGCTACGTTAATCGTCACGTAGCCTATCAGGGGGCTTTTTTTGTGTGTTTTTTTTACTTCCACGTTCGCGGCCGGGCGAGGCGGCAAGCCTCCTCCCCAGCCTGAATTTCGGCCGGGCAAGGCGGGAAGCCTCCCCCCCTGGCCTGAACTTCGCGGGGGGAGCAGCGAAGCGCTCCCCCCCACCGCGAACAAGCTGCGAGAAAAGGTAAGTGACTTTCGTCCACCCCTAGTTCTGACCAAAACCCAGAATGGATTCACAGCCCCATCAAAATCGAAGCATCCAGCCCCCACTGCAGATATGCATTTGCGAAAAAGTGAAGATGCACCTGTTCCCCACTCAGTGATGTGCTGTGCAGTCCTAGGCATGTGCAATCAGAAGTACATTCCACTGTGTTCAATGGAGCTCGCTCCCTTGTAAATTAGGATTACAAGCTTAACTTCCAGATTCTGCAGTGACTGGAGATAAGTTTATGTGGGGAGCTTTTGCTTGGGGAGAGAAGCTGGTGTGACAAAATGGATCATATCCAACCTGTGGTCCAGAGCTTCCTTCTAGAGAATTGGGGGTGCGGGGCTGAAACACATTAAAACTGTTTAAGATCCATCTCCCAAAGGCCAAAACAAGTACAAAACATGGACAGTGGTTTGTTAGGGGCAAGTACCAGAAATGAAGAACTGCCCCTTGAAAAATTGGGGCAGCTGCAGCATATGTCCAACCAATCCACGCCTCTCATGTGGCAGTTTGTCATTTCTTCGCTATTTGCTTACCTAATTTGGTAAATAGCATGCAAAGCATTTTACAAATACTGTCTGATTTGCCTCGGCTTCCAACAACAAGAACCACTTTTTAAATATTAGAATTGGAAACGACATGCTATGCCTGACAGCCAGCAGGTTGTCTCTCACACGACACAATGGATAGAGCAGGCAAAACAATTCTTGTCTGTGATGCCTACTTGACAAAAGTCAGAGGGCAAGGGCACAATCCTATGGCTGCTAGTCAGCGGCTAGATGGCCATAGGTCGATTCCTGGGAACTGACCTCCCCCCCCACGCGCTGCCTCATACGCTGTGCGGAATGGCCCCGCGCTTGGAAGAAGAGCACAGAGCGGCAAAAACGGGGCAGTCCTGGGGGCATGTCGGGGCGGGGAAGTCGGAAATGCCAGTACGACACATCCTATATGTTGTCCGGCTGCCACTTCCCACGCTCTGAGGTCCCATGGCTGGACAGCCGAAATTGGCTGTCTAGACATAAATGCGGGGGGGGGGGGGCTGCAGTGCAGAAGGGACAATCCTCTCCACGCTTCTCCTGCCCTGCATTGGATAGGTGGTTGCCTCCGAGTTCGGAGGCAGACACCTATCCCAATAGGATTGTGCCCTATGGCTCATGTGGGCTCAGACCTACATGTATTGGACTGTGCATGTGTACATACATATCAGATTCCCCATTATTCTATCAGCTGCACTGGCTACCATTTCATTTCTGGGTGTAATTCAAGGTGCTGGATGTTACTTTGAAAGCCCTTAAACAGCTCGGAACCAAGATACCCGAAAGACCATCTCCTTCCACGTGAATCTGCCTGCCCTTTAAATCATCTGTTGTGCCCTTCTTACACATCCCATTGCCTTCTGAGGCACAGCTGGCGCCAACGTGCAGAGTGCTTTCTCAGTGGTGGTGCCCTATGCGTGGAACTCCATGCCCTGGGAGAATAGATTGTCTTTCTCTCTATGCCTTTAAGATTTGTTGTCGTTGTTGTTTTGAGATGCCTTTGGCTAAGGAGGGTTTTTTAGTCTTTCATGCTGGGGGTTTACCTTTTGATGGTTTATCTGGCTGGCTTGAATGTGTATTTTAATGTTTTAAATGTGGATGGTTATCACTGCTGCTGCCTTTTAATGTCGTATTGTGCTTCAAGTTTTGCTCTGTTCTGCCAGCTGCTTTGGAAGGGTTATATTTTGGAAAGTAGCCTAGAAGTATGAGTAATAAATTTAATTAATGAATAAATGTGTATTCTACCAGTGATTGTAATTTTTTAAGCCTTTGATTCTGTTGTTTAGCCTTATTTGTTGCTAGTTTTGAATCTTTGTGCTTTGGCTTTTTAAGGAAGGATCATTGTAATTTTTATACTTATTATACTTCGATAGCTGCTTTGAGCAACTTTTTTCTGGGGGGTGGGGGAGAAGGATATACTTTTTCTGTGTAAATTGTGGAAGTAAATGGCATTGGGAAAGCACTGAGACACGCCAGGTCCAGGGGCAAAGTGGGAAGAAGCAAGCTAGGCTCAAGGGTCAGACAGTCAGGGATGATCACAGAGTTCCAATAATGGTTGTATCTCTATTTAAAAAGATCTGGAGTGTCTCCTCAAAACAGTATTCTGTATTATTCCCTGCTACAGTGAAGCTGATTTAGACTATTTTGCATGGGGGCTGCCCAGGACTGGCCTAAGAGAGTTTGCCTCCTGAAGCAAAGGAGAAGACATCTTCCAACAGTTCCATGTACAGATGCTGAAGCAGAACCTTCTTTCAACACTGGCGATGGGACAGCATCCTCCACGATACCAGAGGGCAACTGGCTAACTTAGGGGGTAGAGGGCAGACTCTGTTGGAACACTGAGCTCTGTTCTCCAACACTCCCCAGCCCTCAGAATCTGCTTCTCACTCTGTCTACTGATGGGGCCAGCCCTGTGGCTGCCACCATGAGTTGGCAGTCTGTGTCCAGCAGCTTATCACTCAGATTTGGCTAGTTCCTCCACACCACCACAAATCCCACCACTTACAGCCTCCAGTGGTTTGGAGAAAACCACCTATCTGCATATTAAGCTGCTCACCATAGTGATTTAGAGTGACCTCTGCAGCACAGCCATAATAGGCAAAGCAGCTGAGAGCAGCTAGAGATTGAGCTAGAACTCAGCAGGGCTACTTATTTATTTATTGCATTGATACCCCGCCTTTTTTCCTCTTGCAAGGAACCCAAGGCGGCGTACATTATCCTCCTTCTCGTCATTTAATCATCACAACAATGACCCTGTGAGGTAGGTTGGGCTGACAGTCTGTGAATGGCTCAAAGTCACCCAGTGAGCTTCCGCGGCTGAGCAGTGACTAGAACCTGGACCTCCCAGTTCCCAGTCCAACACTCTCACCACTACACCATACTGGCTCTCAGTGGCTATGTGCAGCACCTGGTGTTTTCTCTTCTTCGATTACTATTTTCCCTGTCAACCTCTGGGAAGCTGATAGCACACAGCTGGAAAGCTAGTGTAGCAGGGCTTCTGGAGGGCCTTAGATAGCCAACACCACTAGAAGAACGGCATGGCTCCCCAGCAGAATATTCATTTGGGGGAGGCTCTGGTTGTGGCCATGGCAGCCACACCACAGCCTCCTGTTGCCTTTGAAGCAGTTTGAGGTTCCAGCCTCAGCAGTCTGCATGAGGTAGGCCACTTTGGCTCTTATCTGAAACCAGGCCCCTTATACGCAGAAGGAAAAGGAACCCTGAAGGATCACTTTCATACCTAAAGTGCAAGTCCTTGAAAGAAAACTGGGTCTCAATAATCCCTGTTGTCTTCACTCGTGAGCGAAGGACATCTTGTTCATTGGGGACATAGCCAGGAGCTGTTAGCCTGTCCAAATCATTGAGATAGCTGCAGAAATGAGAGAGAGAGAGAGAGAGAGAGAGAGAGATTAAGAACAGCAGGATGAAAACAGGAATACACCTGTGTGTAGGGCTGGTGCGGGCGCCCAATTCCATCCAGGAATCTGGTGGATCTGCCCCTGCTCGCACCCCCGAGCCGTGCTTGCTGAGCCTCTGCCCCTGCTCGCACCCTGCCCGCGCTTGGCAAATGGTCTGCACTCCCCCCGATGGCCTTGGCAAGTTCTATGGCCACATTTTTTGAGAAATAAAATGGGGATCTCAAAAATGCACATGTTTCCATACGAGCGAAAATATGTGCATTTTTGCAAATGTGTGTATTCGCATATATGAGAATGCACATTTTTGTGAATGTGCATATTTGTGGATGTGTGAAAATGCGAATTTTTGCAAAATGCGCATTTTCGTGCATACACAAATATGTGCATTTTTGTGATCGCCATTTTATGTCTCAAAAAATGGTGACCGCAGAGCTCGACAAGGCTGCTAGGGTGAGCGCAGGCTGCTCGTCGAGCCCGGGAGGGGCTTGAGCGTGGTCCGGGGACTGCTGAGCAGGGGCAGGGGCTGGACGGGTGCCTGGAGAACCCAGATGGGGGTGGGTTTGCACATCCCTACCCATGTGCATGGGTGAGAGAGGCTGGAGCAGGGCCTGGAACTCCAGAGGCATGACCTGGGAGACAATGGAAGGCCAATGCAACTCACGTGCATAAGTAGAAAACCAGAACAAAGACTCCTTGCAAGCAGATGGATCCCGATGACAAAAGCAGGGAGACAAGCCACATCAGGGGTGGGCAACTTGTAGGCCCAAACACCTCAGTGGGCATATTTCCCATAATTCCTCTGGCTACTCTGGCTAGAGCTGATGGGAGTTATAGGCCAAAATATCTGGAAGGCTACAAGGTGCCCACCTCTGTACTGCATGGAAAGTCAAATACATAAAATATGCATGTATGCACTGTTTTTGCATTTATGCTCTTTAAGGGTTTTTTGGAGGAAAGTTTAGAGGAGGAAATCAGCAAATGTATTTAAAAGAATACACATTGCCTGTTTCTTTGTTTGCCTCCATTAATATAACCAGAAGTTACATAAAGATAATAGTTTTTGGAATCATCACAATCAATTTGGTATAAAAGCTGCACACTTACACAGAAGCCTGCAACATGCTTAGGGCTAACGTGGGGATGGGACATGAGCCAGCAGACACGAGCTCTACAATCATGTTCAGCTGAACTCCTGTGCTCCTATGCAGACCTTGGAACTCAACATTAACCTTGGAACTCAACTTTAACCTTGGAACTCAACATGCAAAGATCTGTGAGGCAGCTGGGGTGTTTCGGGAGAGGGCATTCATGCTTGCACACTGCCCCCACTTTAGCCGTATGAGTGATGCACACAACTGCCTGCATAGGGCTAGACATACACACATATCCATATTTATGATGCCCATGGGGGGCTTCAGATTTATCAGCCATAGGCATGTACATTGCAAAATGGTGGGGGGAGGAGTTGAGAAGGAGGTGGAGAGGCACAGTTGATTGCTGAAAACTGGGAAGTATGGAGGTTGTTTTTTTCCCCCTGGAACAAGGCTCTGTCTGCTGGAACAGAACACTTATTTTACTGTTGCTGTGCTGAAGAACAGTGGCATAATAACAATGTTCTAATAGCATAAGGATAGAGCCAACACAGAAGCTATCCTGAAGCCAGAATCAAATTAAGTTATATCATTTCCAAGGCCCACCTACATGTGACAATAACCACATGGTTTGACTGTGAGTGCAGGATTTTCCTTTCACAAATTTGCATCTGAATGGGGGCCCTGATGTAAGGACGGAAGGGCACTTTAACCTCCCCCCACCACGTGGTCCCAATCTGGTCCTGGTCCTATGCTCCCTGCTATTTGTATAGAGAAAATGCTCCCTTAGCTTCCTTTGAGCTTCCCCCGCCCCCAGTGCAAAAAGTAGGCACAGGTGGACCACGCACACGAGGGTCCAGATCCAGATTGTGTTCCTTGTGTCTAATAGCTATATGTGAATAACAAACTCCTGCTGTCAAAGGCAAATCATACAATTGACATCACATGTAGTTTTGCCCTAATATGCCGGTGTATCGTTGTGAAAGGCGACTGCATTTTACATAAATACGCATGCACAAACATTTGGAGACTACAGAATTCCATCCCAAACGGATCACATACTAGGCAGCTGAGTCATTGAGTTGGTACTCTGATGCTCTTTCAAAACAGGCCTGGATCCCTGGGTCCCTCCACAGTCGCTTGATTATTCCAGCTAGTACAGGACACATGGTGCCATCTTCCATGGAATCTGCTGTTGCAAAAAGCACCCTTTCATCGTCCTGAAATGAGGTTTTTGTAAATGAATCCCTCCTGTTGTTTCCTTCTAAAATAACATGCATCGGGTGATACAGCTCAGGGTTAGTATTCAATGCTTTAAGTAACAAAAAATAATCTACCATGTTATGAATGTGTGTGTCTATCTATCTATCTATCTATCTATCTATCTATCTATCTATCTATCTATCTATCTAATCTATATAGACAACCTGATTCGTTGATCGGTCTTGGAGCAGGTTATAATATTAAGTATGATGAAGGGCTGTTCTCACTAGATGGAAACCTCTGATCTCAGAGGCTATCCTATCCCCTGCTGGGTTGTTACTGGCAGGGCAGGAAGAGGATGGAGGTGATTTAACCTTCTATTTCTGCTGGTTCCCCCACCCACTCCTGCTAGAGCTCAGATCTCTGAGCCTGTCTAGTTCACTTACCTGTGGCGGGTGGAAATGGGTGATGGAGAGGCCATAGGCTTCTGCAAATCTGGCCTCTCCTCTCCCTTTCCCCGTCCACTGGAACGCCTCTTTTTTTTACCTCTGTGAGGTCATCGGAGGTCCCTGTTGCAACCTTGGAAAGCAGCTGGCAGAGTTCTTTCTGCGATGGCTGCAAGGCAGTGGGGGAGGGAACAGGGAGAGGGCTCCAATGTTGGACACCCCCTCCCAAGGTCATAGAAGAGTCTGAATCATGCAATGGCCTCTGGGATGCTCTACAGGAAACACAGTATTGCACCCTAAATTCACAATAAATGAATAATGAACAGCTCATGTGTCAGCACAATATTTATTTCTTCATAATGGAAACTCCCACTGAACAGGACTTACTTCTGAACAGACAAGCGTAGGATTGTGCTGACAGTCTCGCAACATGTTATTAATAAAAAATCACCCCAAGAGCAGTGTTAGAGTCCGATTTGGTTTACTGATATAAGGCTGTATTAAACCCCAACCCCACAAGTTACCATAGATCATAAAATAGTAGGGTTGGAAGGGGCCTACAAGGCCATCGAGTCCAACCCCTTCTCACTGCAGGAATCCAAGTCAGAACATCCCCGACAGATGGCTGTCCAGCCTGGTCTTGAACGCCTCCAGGGTGGGAGAGCCCACCACCTCCCTAGGTCATTGGTTCCATTGTTGTATTGCTCTAACAGTCAGGAAGTTTTTCCTGATGTTCAGCCGGAATCTGGTTTTGTATTCAAATAAGGAGCAGGAGGCGGCCACGGGAAGGTTAACACATAGGTTGAGTTGTTTTCGTTTAGCTTTGAACTACAAGTAGTAAACAGGAGTGAGTTGGAAAGAGGAGTCATAACAATGTTAGAAGCTCAAGCAGTTATCTTATTGGCTAGGTTCATAGTACCAGCTTTGGAAATTGCAATTCTTTTGATTTATCTCCTGTTTTTGTTGCATTCTCTTTCCCTGTAATTGGAGAGAGAATTTCTAATGCTCATATAACCACCATGCTATTTCCTTTGTTTTGTATTTCTGAATTTCTCCTGAATCTCAGCAGTAAAGCCATAAAAATGGTTTCAAGTTACAATCTTGTCTATAGTGATGTTCTGTGGTGATGTTTACCTGTTGGGATTACCTGTTGTAACTTCGGCCCATGATTCCGTGTCCTGCACTCTGGGATGATCGAGAAGAGATCCTGGCCTTCCTCTCTGTGACAACCTTTCAAGTACTTGAAGAATGCTATCATGTCCCCTCAGTCTTCTCTTCTCAAGGCTAAACATGCCCATTTCTTTCAGTCTCTCTTCATAGGGCTTTGTTTCCAGTCCGCTGATCATCTTTGTTGCCCTCCTCTGAACCCTCTCCAGCTTGTCTGCATCCTTCTTCAAGTGCGGTGCCCAGAACTGGACACAGTACTCCAGATAAGGCCTAACCAGTGCTCAGTAGAGGGGAACTAGTACTTCCTTGGATTTGGAAGCTATGCTTCTATTAATGCAGCCCAAAATAGCATTTGCCTTTTTTGCAGCCACATCACACTGTTGGCTCATATTCAGCTTGTGATCGACAACAATTCTAAGATCCTTCTCTCTTGTAATGTTGTTGAGCCACGTATCCCCCATCTTGTAACTGTGCATTTGGTTTCTTTTTCCTAGGTGCAGAACTTGGCATTTATCCCAAGTAAATTAAATTTAAATTTCTTAAATTTCATTCTGTTGTTTTTGGCCCAGTGCTCCAGTCTATCAAGATCACTTTGAATTTTGTTTCTGTCTTCCAAGGTATTAGCTATCCCACCCAATTTTGTGTCACCTGCACATTTGATCAGCATTCCCTGCACCTCCTCCTCCAAGTCATTAATAAAAATGTTGACGAGCACTGGGCCCAGGACTGAGCCCTGCGGTATCCTGCTCGTTACCTCTCCCCAGTTTGAGAAGATCCCATTGATAAGCACTCTTTAAGTCTGATTATGTAGCCAACTGTGGATACACCTGACAGTTGTTTCATCTAGCTCGCTTTGAGCTAGTTTGCTAATCACCCCATTCACAGATGGCAAACTAGGGGCTATTTCATTGATTTTGGGAGGGATTCTTCCAAAGATTTTGGGAAGCGTTTACTGTTGGCAGTCAGTGGTGATGATTTTAATTTATGCCTGGTGGAGCAGTGACAGAGCTCCTTTCCATAGACACTATCTCCTCCTCAGCTAACTGAAAGTTGGAGACACCTTTGAACCTAGAAAGCAGAAGTTCTATAAATCCTAAAAGCTCTAGCCTAATACAAGACCCCCATCTACAATACTGGGATACTAATACTGACCAATTCTTATTGTTGTAAGGGCTTCAGGGTAAGTGTATGTGACTTTGTTTGAAGAAGATTCCAGAAAAACTAAAAATAGTATTATTCTGACATTGCATTTTCAAAGCTGTTGACACACTTGGCTACAGGCACAGAGGTATTTATTAGTTTTATGAGATGAAGGAGTTGGTGTGGAAAAAGTTGACTT
Organism: Heloderma suspectum; assembly: GCF_057233095.1. Taxonomy (NCBI): domain Eukaryota; kingdom Metazoa; phylum Chordata; class Lepidosauria; order Squamata; family Helodermatidae; genus Heloderma; species Heloderma suspectum. Next base: position 108,579,130 of record NC_139464.1, read on the forward strand.
TGGAGCAAGAATATCTAAAAAGAGATAAGTCCCTACAATTCAGTTCAAGATAGATCGGATGAATTGTATCAAACAGTAACTTACAGGAAGCATGTTGAAAGAAGAAATGACATGTAACAATCAGACACTGACCTTTGAGATAGGATACAGGTTATCTACCAAAATGGGCACTTCCAAAACATCTGATAAAGGACAGAGTTGTATATGTGCAGGTACAGATTTATTTATATGGAAGTCACACTTGGTTTTAGACATAAAACCTCAAGATGAGGCTGGGCAGCCATCTGTCAGGGATGCTCTGACTTGGGTTCCTGCATTGCGCAGGCGGTTGGACTCGATGGTCTCATAGGCCCCTTCCAACCCGACTATTCTATGATAAGAAATGGAAGTATTCCAAAGCAAATCCTGCTATTCTATTTTGCCTGTTCTACAGTGTACATTGGCTCTTTATTTTATTTTATTTATGTTTGTTTGTTCAAGGGATGTTTATCCTGCAATTGTATAGGATTTACACTGCATTGGTTGCCCTCCCTGGCTGGCCTGTTCTTTGCTCGCCTGTTCCTCTTTTCTTTGTTCTCTTAGTTTCTCTTCTCCTTTTCAGTGTAAGCTTAATCTGTTTCTTCTCCCATTCCCTCAGTGCTAGATGTTTCCTCAGGTGCCCTTCTGGTGGCAGCTGGGGGAGGCAGAGGCGACTACCGGGAGCTAGATGGGGGCAGCTCACCAAGCGATGCCATCTTCTTGTCCCATCCTATCAAGGCATTTCACATATTACACAACAGTAAACCTAGGTTTGCCATGGTGGGCACTAATCCAAGTTCTTTGTATCACAGACATGCTTTAAAACAGGAATGGACAATAGGGATGGGTCAAAATTGCCACCCCCAGTTTGCCACCCAATTGACAGGTGGAAGATTGGAGTGGCTGGTTTTTTTTGGGGGGGGGAGGTCATCACAATTTGACTCCCTGAATGGTTTTGTGGGGGAGGAGAGGAGGCGTACATTTATGGTGAGGAGAGCTTCTTACCTTTTATTTTTGTAACCTCACATTCCCTAATAGCAACCCTGTTGGGTGTGGGACACCATGGGACATGGGTACATACAGTAATAAGATGGGTGTGGGAGAAAAGCACTGACACCAGACTAGCATGAGGTGCCTTCAGCCCACCAGGTAGCATTTCTTTCCACCAGGAAAGAAAATGGGTGGGAGGAAAGTTTAATCCTCCCTTCCTGGAGCACTATGGCCCCAATCTGAATTAGGGCCACATGCACTTACACTGGAGCAAACAAATTACCACACATAGCTTCACTAGGCATGATTACAAGAACATTTAGTTTGGCCGTCAATGGCTTCACAGAAAGAAGTGGGTTCATTGCAACTACTTGAGTAAGGCTGGTTTTCTTAATGTCATGCTAAAGTAGCTCTGCATGTATCTGTTTGAGGTAATAAAAAGCATTCTCATACCTTGTGGTGGTAAACTATATTTTCTTTAAATATAGTTTAAACCTTCTCAGACTGTGTTTGAGTATTTCTCATGCAAACCAAGGAGCTCTGGTAGAATCAATAGGGAAGTAAGTATATCTCTGAGAAGTTTATCACACTATCAGGATAGATTATCAGCCATCCAAGTTAAACTGAGGCCTGTAATCAATTCGTGTAACTGAACTAGTGTCAATGTTCTATTAAAACACAGTTCAAAATGATGACTAAATATCTCTCTGTCTTTTTGTCTCTGTTGCAATAAACTCATTGTGGTGTCTATCGAAGACTGCGGTATTCTCACTTTTCCATTTGAAGCAGTTTTGTCAGTGTCATATGTACAAGAGTTCCTGGGCATGTACGAGTATCAAGCTGCCTGCCCTCCATTAGGAATTTTGTTCTCATGCACAGAAATATATAAATAGAGGAATTCAGGATTCTTCAGAGCAATGCTAGCTTGGACAATATGGTGGCAGTTCCTAGTCTGGCGAGCAGGTCACAAGCAAGAGTGTGAGTGAAAGGAACTCCTTGAAACAGGAAGGTTCGTTCTGCTTTACTCCTGTTGCCCCAATCACTGTTACCGCTCGCTTGCTTGCTTGCTTGCTTGCTTGCTCGACAGGCAGAGAGGCAGTGAGCAAGTAAGCAGTGGCATCTGCTGATCCTCCTCTCCACCACCATTGACTGGGCTCTTGTCAGTGGGTCCCTGCTGGGATGTTGGTCCTTGGGGCCCAACCATGCCCACCTGCCCATGCCAAACTATGCCTTGTGTGTGAAGTACTTCTTCACACAGCACATAGTTAAACTATGGATTTTGCTACCACATGATGGAGTGATAGACACCACTCGGGATGTCTTTAAAAGGGGGTTGGACTAATTCCTGGAGGAAAAGGCTATCACTGGCTACTAGTCTTAGAATCATATCATAGAATAGTGGGGTTGGAAGGGGCCTATAAGACCATTGAGTCCAACCCCCTGCTCAATCCAGGAATCCAAGTCAAAGCATCCCTGATAGATGGCTGTCCAGCCTCATCTTGAATGCCTCCAGTGTGGGAGAGCCAATTATCTCCCTAGGTCATTGGTTCCATTGTCGTATTGCTCTAACAGTCAAGAGGTTTCTCCTGATGTTCAGCCGGAATCTGGCTTCCTGTAACTTGAGCCCATTCTTCTGTGTCCTGCACTCTGGGATGATTGAGAAGAGATCCTGGCCTTCCTCTCTGTGACAGCCTTTCAAGTACTTGAAGAGCACTATCCTATCTCCCCTCAGTCTTCTCTTCTCAAGGCTAAACATGCCCAGTTCTTTCAGTCTCTCCGCATAGGGCTTTGTTTCCAGTCCCCTGATCATCTTCATTGCCCTCATCTGAACCCTCTCCAGTTTGTCTGCATCCTTCTTCAAGTGTGGTGCCCAGAACTGGACACAGTACTCAAGATGAGGCCTAACCAGTGCTGAGTAGAGGGGAACTAGTACTTCATGAGATTTGGAAGCTATGCTTCTATTAATGCAGCCCCAAATAGCATTTGCCTTTTTTGCAGCCATATCATATTGTTGGCTCATATTCAGCTTGTGATCTACAACCATTCCTGATGGCTATGTGCTACCTTCTGTACCAGAGGCAGTGAGCCTATGCACACTCAAACAGTTCTCAAACAGTGATCCATGGGGTTGTCTGAAAGCTCCATTCAGGTGGTCCATGAAACAGTTGATAGCCACTGTCTTTCCAAAGACAGGAGCAAGATGAATGCTGAACCTGACCAGAGGCTATAGCAGAGGTGCAGAACCTCTTTCAACCTGAGGGCCAAATTCCATTTTGGAGAAGCTCTCATGGGCTGCAGTCCAGTTGTGGGAAAGGCCAAAAGTGAAAGGAGTGGGCCCAAAAAACAAAAATTGCCAGCATATTTTAGCTTGAAGTTCTTACTCTCCTGAGCCTTAGGAGAGGCATTTCAATACTTTCATTTCAAATGGGAAAAAACTGTCCCAAAGCCAGGAAACCACCAAACCATAGTGGATGGGGAAAAGGGGGGTGGGAGTAGGATAGGGGGACATGGCCTGCTGGAGAACCCCCGAGGGCTGCATTGGGACTCACGAAGAGCCAGATTTTGCCCTGAGGCCTGAGGTTCTGCAACTCTGTGATGCAGCTAACAAACATTACACCTGGCTTCACAGAACCTAGCTCACAAAAACAGGCATGCCCATCACATTAGAAAGGCAAGACCACCATTTATTAAAATATGAGTAATGGAAGTGCTTTGATGTGGAGAATAAACAGAAAGTTTATTAAGTGGTCCATCAAGACCCACAGCAATGTTCATGAGGTCCACAAAGAGAAAGAAAAGTTTGGGAGCTGCTGGTCTAGGTTATCCCTTTAAACTGGATTAAGTGTGAGGTGAATTGACTTACGGTGCCACTGTGAAAGACAGACAAGGGGTGCAGGCTGATACCAAGATGGACATTCTTCCCCACTCCCCCATACAAGGGTTGAACAAAGACAGAGAACACTGAGGCTCTAAGATGAGGTTTCCAAATAGGTGACCTGGCAACAGTGATACAAAACCTTGCTGTGAGAGGCATCATACTCACTTTGCCTTGTGTGCTTCCATATTCAATCCCTAATGTGGACATCGCCTTCACAATAGCCAGAATCGATTGTAACATGTTGCTGTAAACCACAGACCTATACTCTCTGCATTCCTGTTCTGTGTAGCCATCTTTATGGATGATCCTAAGAAGCAAAAAGAAGGCAATTCTCAGCAGAGCCTAAAATTTTTACCAAGGGAGAGCTGGCAGGGTTCTAAGACTCGGAAGTGAGCACTGGGCAGCAGCTGGGAAGCAAGGCACATGGGGCATGCACCCCCTCTTTCCAAGCAGAATTGCGTCCCAACAAAGTCTGAAACAGCTTTTGGGTGGGCTGTCAGGAGCCCAATTCTGCTGGGGAATAAGGTGTGTGTGCTTTGTGGACTCCTTGTTTCCCAGAAAGTTTGCTGGGATTTCAGCGGTGGTGAAGGAAGTAGAGACCAGGGGGCTACACAAACAGCTATGCTAGGCCTTGTGTGGCCCACCCATGCTTTAGATAAATAATCAATAATCAATAATATTAGGCTGTGAACTAATATGCAAAGTGGCACATGGGAAAATCCTACCATTGAGAAAACGGCATATTTGCTTTTGTGGATAAACACTCTAAGCATTCAATACGATTTTCAACAACAGGAAAATATCCGTGAAACCTTTAGGAACGGGTGCTTGGGGTTTTGTTTGTTTTTTGTATCCCTTTATCTTTAAATGAGTAATCCTTGACTTCAGACATACTAGGCTATTCACACAATAACATCTCTGACAAAATATCTAGCTGCAAACCAGCTATATACACCATGGCTGTTTGTATTTTAATTTATATGTTGGCATTAGAATGTTGATTTGTTTGATCCCATTCCGCCCTTTGCCTTTGGCATTGTACTTAACAAGCAGTTTGTTCTACGAAACCTGACATGAATATGCACCTACTTCATTTGTTTCACAACTGTGCTCTTCCCTGATTCTCCAGCTCCTGTAGACAAAGAACATGCACAAATGTGACAGATGTATATAACGATCACATTTCATATCATCAAAAGCGGGGGGAAACCAAGTTGGAAAATAATAGGACAAAGGAAATACGTGATGGAGGGACACATCTATCACGGACACATACTTAAAAGTGGCAGCTTTATTTGCTTAAAAAGAGAAGAAGCAGGTTTTACTTTTGGAAAACAGAATGAAAAGCTTTGAGAAATGACACCTTGACGTTATAGTTCACTAGCAAATGTTGGTCCCACAAATGTTATATCATATATGTTGGACCAACACAAGTGATCATATAGATAGATAGATAATACATATACAGTTGCAATCAAAATTATTCAACCCCCATTGCAAATCAGGTCTATTGTCAAAATTTACAGACTTTCAGCTCTTTGCAATGAACAAATCAAACAAAAGCAATTGAAATAGCTCAACACAACGAATGCTTCAAGTGGTTTCCCCAAATGCAACTGAAAATGCAACTTATGATGACTTCTCCAGTCTCAAAATTATTCAACCCCCTGAATAGAATCCCCCACAACAGCACAAATATGCAAAACAGGTGTTGTCCCAAGCACACCTGATGCACCGAATCAAGGGCTTCATTAGTTGCATCAGGTGTGCTTGAGCTGGAACACATGAAATACCTGAACTGGCTAGGGGTTCATTGAGTGTCACATTTGGCTGCATGTTAGAAATATGGCTATGTCAAAAGAATGGTCCAAAAAGTTAAGAGAAGAGATCATTGCTCTTCACAAACAAGGAACAGGATACAAAAAGATAGCGAAGGCACTGAATGTTCCTAGAGACACCGTTGGAAGCATAGTTTGCAAGTTCAAAGTTAAAGGAACAGTGGTCACACTATCTGGACGGGGCAGAAAAAGGAAGCTATCGACGGCTGCAACCAGATTTCTGAGAAGGCAGACTGAGAAAAAACCTCAGGTGACTGCAAAAGACCTGCAGCGAGACTTGCTGGCAACAGGCACTGAGGTTTCAGTGAGCACAATAAGGCACGCACTAAATGCAGATAGTTTCCATGCCAGAACTCCAAGACGTACACCACTACTGACCCAAAAGCACAAGAAATGTCTGCTCCAATATGCTCAAAATCATATACATAAGCCACAGAAGTTTTGGGATTCTGTTCTGTGGAGCGATGAAACAGCACTGGAACTTTTCGGCCCGATAGATCAGCTGTATGTCTGGGGGAAGAAGAATGACGCATACGCTGAAAAGAACACTCTGCCTACAGTTAAGCATGGTGGTGGCTCAGTGATGCTCTGGGGCTGCTTTGCATCCTCTGGCACTGGACACCTGCAGCGTGTGGAAGGCAAGATGGATTCATTGAAGTATCAGGAAATCCTGGGAGAAAACATCATGCCGTCTGTGCGGAAGCTGAAGCTTGGGCGTCAGTGGACCTTCCAACAGGACAATGATCCCAAGCATACTTCAAATTCCACCAAGGCTTGGTGGCAGAAGAAGTCCTGGAAGATTCTACAGTGGCCATCACAGTCACCTGACTTGAACCCCATAGAAAATCTCTGGTGGAATTTGAAGAAGGCGGTTGCGGCACACAAACCCAAGAATATTACGGAATTAGAGGCCATTGCTCATGAGGAATGGGCTAAGATTCCTCAGGAATGGTGCCAGAGGCTGGCTGGTGTCTGGCTATGCATCTCATTTGCAGCAGGTCATAACAGCAAAAGGATGCTCTACTAAGTACTAAAGATGCTTGCCATGAAGGGGTTGAATAATTTTGAGACTGGAGAAGTCATTATAAGTTGCATTTTCAGTTGAATTTGGGGAAACCACTTGAAGCATTCGTTGTGTTGAGCTATTTCAATTGCTTTTGTTTGATTTGTTCATTGCAAAGAGCTGAAAGTCTGTAAACTTTGACAATAGACCTGATTTGCAATGGGGGTTGAATAATTTTGATTGCAACTGTATTTAATGGAGAAACATTTCCTAGTGAAATAGAATGTAAAGGTGTCACTTTTATTTTTATTTTATTACATTTATATCCCGCCTTTTTTCCTCCTTAAGGAACCCAAGGCGGCTTACATTATCCTCCTCCTCTCCATTTTATCCCCACAACCACAACCCTGTGAGGCGGGTTGGGCTGAGAGTCTGTGACTGGTCCAGAGTCACCCAGTGAGCTTCCGTGGCCGAGTGGGGACTGGAACCCGGCTCTCCCAGCTCCCAGTCCAACACTCTCGCCACTACACCACACTGGCTGCCTTTTTAAAAACTGTCATATGTCTAAGTAAACAAAGATTGGAGAAAATTTCCCCTCAAGCACTTGAAGGGACATAATTCAGGAAAAACATCAACAGAATAATTCACGCAACACATTTATGTTCTTTTATTTATTACGTTTCTGTACTTCCAATGACTGAAGCTCTCTGGGCAGCCCACAACAATTAAAACAATAAAATAAAAATACACCACAATAAAGCATAATATGACACTTTAAAAAGTTTAAAGCTATAGTATAAAACCAAAATAAAAACCAGCACCAGTCTAAAAATCTAAAAACACAATGACACATTAAAAACAAAACTGAAGGACTAAAAAGCCTGGAAAAATAAAAAGGCCTTCACCTGGTGCCCCAAAGACCACAGCGTAGGCACCTGGTGACTGGTGAACCTCTCTGGGAAGGGCATTTCACAATCAGGGTCCCACAATACATTCCCCACAAATACATGGAATGCATAAGGGGGAATGGGATTGTATCAACTAGCCATGCCACCGCACACACCAGCTACACACCCTGGTGACTGTGCATCAAAGGTAATATCCAATGTTAGTCCTACTTAGAGTAGGCCCATTGGTTAGCCATGGTTAACTTAGGTCCTATTCATTTCAATGGATCTACTCGAAGTAGGACTAACATTGAATAGTACCCGTAGCTTTAGTCTGAAGGGGGCCTACGCTTGTGCATCTGTATGCGTGTACAGCTCCTTCACGATGACACAGAATGTGGGGAATCAGAGATCAATGGCACAATCCTGTGCACGTAAAAATGTGAAGAAAGCCCCACTGCTGAAAAATCAGCCAAATTATTCCGACAAACAAAGTTGGGTAAGGGGCCATTTCACAAACAGTTTCTCCTTGACTTACTGAGTCAATTTCATGAATGTTTGGTGAAACACTGTTTCTCTCCAGCCCTAATGGAAACCCACTGAAAGCATATACCAGGTCATGGCTGCCTGCAGTTGTCTGGTTATGCTCTAGCCCCACACCTCAGAATAAGGCAATAAATATTTGCATTGATCGACTGAAAATATAAACATTCCATATGATCGTATCTCGTATTTCATCATGCATAACATAATCCTAAGTGTTTGTTCTTACTGGCTGATGTAATGAAACATTGAAAATGCAGGCCTGTGGTCATTTAATGATGGCAAGATGTATGTCTTGCCTCACAGTGGAGTTTGTCAAGGATCTTGCTATAGAACCCATGAGGGAGCAATCCTATGGCCACTAGACGGTGGCTAGATGGCCATAGGATATCTGGTTTTCCAGGAACCGACCTTGGAGCCCATGCTCCAAGGTCGGTTCCCAGACAACCGACCTCCCCGCACTTCTGCGCGGAGGCAGCATGGAACAGCCCAGTGCTCTACACTCGCAAGAGGAGTGTGGGGCGGCCAAAAAGGGGCATTCTCAGAGGGCGTTCCAGGGCGGGGAGGGCAGAAATGCCTGTACAACACATCCAATGTGTTGTACAGCAGCTTCCTCCCCCACTCTACCCTCCCACTGCTAGACAGCCGCAATTGGCTGTATAGCTGAAAATGCAGGGCAGGAGAAGTGTGGAGGGAATGATCCCCTCCATACTTTTCCTGCCCTGCATTGGATAGGTGGTCGCCTCCAAGTTCGGAGGCAGCCACCTATCCCCATAGGATTGTGCCCTTGGTCTAGTGTTGTGTGGACATGGGATTAGACTGGAGGGTTTCCATATTGCTTCCAGTCCTGTACTCATACTTTTAACACTATGCTCATTAGCAGAATAGAACTCTCTTTTTTTCAAAATAGATTTCAGTAACATTTCAATATGAGTTACGCTCTATATGAATTACACATCACACAAATGAAGCATAATGAAAAAAACTGTTTGGAAACTTTATATGGCCCAGGATGCTGTGGCCAGACTGTGGACTGAAGCTGGTGACAGCGAGCACATGACTCTCTTGTTACAACAGCTTCGGAATTCAAAGTGCTGGTTGTGACCTATAAAGCCCCATATGGCTTGGGAGTGACTGAGCTACTTGAAAGACTGCCTTCTCCCCCACGAGCCTGCCCAGGTTTTAAGATATTTGGGAGAGGTCTTTGTCTCGGTGCCACCACAATCAGAAGCATGTTTGATGGGGACACAAGGGAAGGCTTTCTCGATGGCCCTTCCCAGGCTCTAGAACTCCCTGCCAAGACAGGCTGGGTTGACTCCCTCCCTGTTGTCTCCCCGCCAGCAGGCAAATACGTTTGTATTCCAGCAGACCTTTGGCAAATGAGCTGGTCTGCTGGCTTGGGTGCTGTTGTTGTTGTTTTAATTGCATTGTTAATGTCTTTGTTTTATTATTGTTTTAATTATGTTTTTGTTTGAAACGTTGGCTTTTGTTATTGATAGTCGCCTTGAGAGCCATTTTCTGGTAGAAAGCTGGAGTGTACAAGAAATAAATAAATACATGTAATAAAGGCCCAGGAGGGTTTTTTTTTTTAAAAAAAAATTAAAATGAAAAGTACCATTGGGAAGCAGAGATTTTTGAGCTGGGGTGGGTGCAAAGATGCGCTTAACCCTTTCCTGCTAGTTTCCCACCCCCTTCCTCAAAACCGCCCCAACGTGAGTGCCCAATATAGTCGGTTCACAAGGGTGAGCACACCTCTGACAGCTGGGTAGGGGGAGCATCTTGAGGCATGGTGGGGTGGCAGTGAGCAGAAACATTACTATTATGGGGGAAAGTTAAGTATCTCTTTCTCCCCCCACCCCCCAGCCATGCCTCCACTCAAATGATCAGCTTGCTGGGGTTGCTTTTTAACTATTATTTGTTTATAGCATGAGTTTGCCCCTAATTCAAGCAATAATGACAAACTGGAAAACATATGGAAAGTTTCCCCTAAAACTCAAAGCGTAAAAGAGAAAACGTATGGGTGGCAAAATCAGTGATTATGCAAAGTCGGTTGAAACAGCCATCTGCTAAGTCCATATAATTGATGACAATTTTGTCAACAGCCAGCTTTTGCATCTGGGACTTGCAAATTTGGAATCAGTCTCCGGTGTCTCCTAAGTGAATTTCTGAACAAACCAGAGCCTATCTCAAATGTCTTTGGCTACAATGTTTTTCCTATGGAGCAGAAAAAACTGGTCAGAACCATATACATGCAAAGTACAGGGAAGGTTGCAGGATCGCAGTGAAAATAATAAGCAAATGAGGCCACTGGATCTGAAAGGCAAAGCTAAACTGCAGGAAGGGTTAGATTAGTAACTTAGGGTTTTTTTTAATTTCTGAATTTGCACAAATTTGCACATGCAAAAATGCGCAATTTCCCCCCCAAATGCTCCAACTCCCCTAAAATGCACATCTTCACACTTTAGCCTATGGGGGAAATACACATTTTGGGCTGTTTTTTTTTTTAATGCATATTTTTCTGGGACAGCGTTTGCATACAATTCCAGAAAGTAAAAAAAGGTCTGCAAGTCCATGGAATCCATGCGATGGGAAAAGCCAGTCTGCTGTGTGGAATCTGGGGGGTCCTGGTTGTTGTTGTTAGCATTTTTATCCTGCTCTTCAGCTGAAACAGTCTCCCAGAGTAGCTTACAAAGCTCAGTAATAAGACAGTCCCTACTCTGAGGCTTAAAATCTAAAAGACATGACACAAAAAGGAAAAAAGACTGAGAGAGAGAGGAGGAGCAAGCATTCTTATACCAGCACAATCCCATGCATGTCTGCTTAGACGTCGGTTCCACTGAATTCAGTTACACTGGGAGGGGGGAACCTGTGGCCCTTCAGATGGTGTTGAACTGCAACTCCTAATCATTTTGCCATGCTGGCTGGGGCTGATGGGAGTTGGAATCCAACAACATCTGGAGGGCCACAGGTTCCCCACCCATGAATTTCACTCAGGGTAAGTTTATATAGGATTGCAGTCTAAGGCTGTAACCCTATGCCTAGTTCCCCGGGAGCGAGCAAGCAAGCTCCACAGAACATGGTGGGAATTACTTGTCAGTAAACATGCCTCTGACTGTGCTGTTAGTGTTCTTTCCAGCAGGGAGGAGGGGGCGCAAGCTCCCTACAGCAGCTGCTTCCCTGGCTGATGGATGGGACCAGGTTGGTCTCCTGCTTGCTGAGAGGCAGAGAAACACCCTCCAAGTGTCCCTTGGTCCTCTGGATGATGGCTGAGGCTAGAGCAGGGAGGCAGGACCTCTTTCAACTTGAGGGCCGAACTCTGTTTCAGAGAAGCTCTCAGGGGCCACATTCCAGGACCAAAGGCAAAAGGGGCAGGCCGAGAAAAGCAAAGATGCTACCACTATTTTAGCTTGAAGTTCGTACTGCCGGTAACTAAGCCTGAGGAGAGGGATTTCAACCTCTCAAGCAGGGAAAAATGGCATACAAGTCAGAAAACAAGTCACCAAAGAATGGGAGGTTGTGGCTTTCTGGGGAACCCCAAGTGGTCAGACTGGGACCTCTAGAGGGCCGAGTTTGGACCCTGAGCCTGAGGTTCTGCCCCCACCCCCCAGGGCTAGAGTGTCTTGCCCTTCAGTTGGTAATCCTAGCAATTTTGCAGAAGCAAAAAGAGTTTCAATGACACAACTGACCACGTTTCTAACTAACCAAGTTTCAATGACGCAACTGACCAAGTTTCTCAGGCATCTTAGGCACACTCCTGCACTGCCACTGGAAAGTAAGGCAAGCCTGGAGCTTCCTGATTATGTTAAACTGACAAGGAATTTTGAGGGAAGTGAAAAGTTTAACTTGGGTTGCAATCCTATGCATGTTTAAAAAGAAATCAGTTCTACAACTCCCAGCGTTGGCTGGGGAATGCAGGTAGTTATAGGACTTACTTATGTTTCAAGATGCATAGGATTGCACCCTAATGAACTTCCCTAGGGGGGTTTAACACATCCTTAGAGCTACATCTAGTAAATGGACATCATATACATAACACTTGGTGGAAAGTGTTTGTTACTGAAGATCGGCAAGAAGGCATGCGTCTTCGGAAGTTAGCTGCTTTCACAGCAATAAGAAAATCAGGGTAGAATCTACTGGAGGGTTTTCTGCCCAAGTTCAACTGAAAGGTATGGACACAGAGCAAGAGTTCATGTGCTGTTCCCATTCATTTCAATGGCAATTCTGCAGTTTCTTCCTGGTGGAATGTGCTTGTAGACATTTTAGGGCTGCACTTAGCAGCTTTTCAGTGAAATGTTTTGCTGAACATTCTACAGCACCGTCATTTTTTTTTGGCAAGTGGGATTTGTGTTTTCCCCCTCACTCTATCATCCATGAAGGGTTTGATCCCAAAAATCACAACAGCTTTGGAGATGTTATAACATCCAGTGGCACCGGGTGATTTTTTACTATTAATAGGAGCAACCATTAAAAACGTTTGCAAGCGCTAGAGATTAACTTTTTAAAAATATCGTTTTAGTTCATGTGTTATCAACTAGACAAGATGACAAAAAGTCCATGTAATTATACAAATGAACTTTTCAAAACCTGGAAAACCATCTCAATTAACATCCCCAATTCTGTGTGCATGTTAAGCAAATAATTAGGGCGCAATCCTATGGGGATAGGTGGCCTCCTCCGAATTCGGAGGTGACCGCCCATCCAATACAGGGCAGGAGAATTGCAGAGGGGATCATCCCCTCCGCACTTCTGCTGCCCTACATTTGTGGCTAGACAGCCGATTTTGGCTGTCTAGCTGCAGGATGGCGGAGTGGGAGAAGCAGCTGCCGGACAACACATAGGATGTGTTGAACCGGCATTTCTACCTTCCCCACCCCGGAACGCCCCCGGAATGCCCCATTTTTGCCACTCCACACTCCTCTTCTGAGAGTGGAGCATGGGTCCATTCTGAGCTACCTGCGAGGCAGCACGGGGGTGGGGGGGAGGTTCTCCAGGAACCGACCTTGGAGCATGGGCTCCAAGGTCGGTTCCCAGAAACCAACATATCCTATGGCCATCTAGCCTCTGACTGGCTGCCATAGGATTGCTCCCTCCATCTCTTTGGCTCTATTGTAATATATCTATTCTACTATTCTATGATCTGTGTGTAATTGCCCCAGTTCCCATGTGCACACACATTTTCAGATGCATACTTTGAGTTCTGTCTGAGCAAGGGGCTGCACATTCATTTCAGTGCATTATGTGTCTTATCCGGCATTGCAATCCTTGCGCAAACTTCTGTGTGCACATTGGAACCCTACAACACTTTGGATTGCAACTGATTTCTACAGTAAGCTAGAGTTACAGTCCCCCCCAAAAAGCAAGAGAGGAAGGCACCAATATATCACAAAAAAGAAGAGAGAGAAAAGTTATCAGGTGCCTGAACAAAATATTTTATACTGCCCAATGCATTTCGGAAGAAATCTCCTTCCTCAGGGGTTTTCTTTCGATTTATCAAAAAGAATCCTTCCTATGTATCTTCTATCTTGAAATGCACCATGTTTTATGCTTTGTGCTATAGTTCCACCACCAACTTACTCCAGAGCAATGAAGTCCTAGCATTGAACCCCATGACCCTGCTCCAGATCAATTCATCTACAATAAAGCGCTCAGCCCATTGCAATGCTGGCGGAAATGCACATTTGTAGTGCAACTGGAGGTTACATGACATGTCTCCCATACACATGACCAGTTGCCGAGCGCACTCATCTGGATGCGCATCCACATCCAGGCTGCATGCACAGTTCCTGATCTGGCAGGGAAACCCACACATCTCCCTCGCTGGATTCTGTGTATGGATCTGCTCCAGAATGCTGAGCCGTTTCTGATTTGTAGCACATATCTGCAAATAAAAATCACACACGTTTTCCGATCCTCTCCTCACATTGTGCCCAAGCTGCTTATTTTAATTGTGAGACAAACAAGGGCAAGAGCAAACACTTGCATGTCTTTGCACTTTAAAAGTGGCATCTGCAATTCATGTCAGGATTGACATGAACAAAAGACTATATATATATTTACCCAATAAGAGCAACTTGACTGTCCTGGCGTCTCTCATTGCATCTTCTTGGAGCCTTTTTTCCAGTTCCCGGGACCTTCTGGCTGATTCTTTAGACTCAGAGCTGACTCCACTGCCCATATTGTGGAACTAAACAGTATGAACTTATTGTCCCAGCAAGCTGATGTCTAACTGCAAAAAGCCTGCTACTCAGAAATGGGCAGAGCAGCAGAAATGTTACAATCAAGCTTAGAATTCCCTATTCCCCCTTCTATTTGCCTTCACACTGAGCAGTGGCTTTTGATCCGTCGCATGTCCCAGAGAATAGGACAGAAGGTATTTTATGGTTGCCTATGAAGTCAGTTCGTTATGATGTCAGACATGTAAATGCACCACATTGCTGTTTTACTTTTTGAAAACCATCTCTAAAAGCAGAGCAAAGAAGGGAGTGGCTTTGTGCATCAGACCAGGAATGCGTGTAATCTAGAGTACTTCCTTTGATCAGAAAACATAATCCAACCAAAGGTAAGCACTTTTAATTCCCATTGATCAAAATGGGAAGAGTTAGCTACAAGCTTAACTGCACAGGAAAACTGAAGACATCACTAGGTGAAATAGAGCCTAAGTATTTGCAACTGCATTTGTTCATAGCCATGCCCCCTGTTTTGTCTTGCTCATTCCCACCTAGAGAGATTCCTTGTCTATCCAAATAAATTTTTATCCCACACATGGTTAAAAAGACTTAATCTTCACAGCAACCCTGTGAAGCTAAGCTAGGCTGGGGGAAAATATGTCTGGCTAAAAGTCACCAGTGCAATTAATGGTTGAGCTGAACCTTTTGAACCTGGGCCATCCCTGTCTAAGGCCAGATCAGCAGATCTATACCTTGTGTCATATCATTATGATCCTATCATGGTAATGCTCTATACCTCTTGCACATTTATACCTCGTGCAAATACGGTGGCCAGATAACGGGGACCTGAAGGTCCAAACAATATAAGAGCAACTCTGGCCCACTTGCGCTGGCTGCCTGTATGTTTCCGAGCCCGATTCAAGGTGCTGGTTTTAACCCATAAAGCCTGACATGACTTGGGACCACAATACCTGATGGAGACCCTCTCCTGACACGAACCTACTCATACACTATGCTCAACATCTAAGGCCCTCCTCCATCTGCCTACTCTGAGGGGAGCTCAGAAGACAGCAACAAGGGAGAGGGCCTTCTCAGTGGCTGCCTCCCAATTTTGGAATGATCTCCCTGATGAGGCCCACCTGGCACCAACATTGTTATCTTTTTGGTGCTAGGTTAAGACCTTTCTCTTCTCACAGGCATTTGGCAGCATATGATAAGTTTTAGTCGATCCTAGATTGTCCTATGATTATGGTTGTTTTCTTGAGATTGCTTCTCTGAAGTTGTTTTAGATATATGTTCTCTTGCGTATATTGATGTCAGGGTCGAGACTGAGCCGATAGAACCCCAGAGCAGTTCTGATTCTGAGGAGGATCAGCAATCCATGGGAAAGGAGCCAGCTCATCCCTCACAGGCACAGCAGCTGGCAGAGATTCCTCCTGCCAGCATTCCTGAAATAGATAGTGACCCCGGCAGTGAGCAAGTGTGGGAGGGGGCCTTGCTAGACGTTCGACGCAGACGCAGGGAGCGACGAGCGATGGAGGGCGCGGAAAGGAGGCATAGTGCCCATTTGGCGTGCAAGCAACGGCTGCCTCCCGTGGACCCAAGGGAAAGAGGGAGGATCTCTCCCTAGCCCATAAGTTCAGGGTATTCAAGTGATTCTCCTTCAAACGGGGACCAACTGCCTACCCGGAGCATAGGCCACTCTGCTGTTCCTTGCTTAGTCGCTGGTGATTAGCATCTGAAGAGTCATCAAGTTTTAAAAGGATTAAAGCCTTGAAAAGAATCCTTTCCTCTGTGTCTTGAGTTGGCTATTGGGGTCTACTGAAAGAGGCCGCCAGGGCGCTCCTGACAATTGTCTGTTCTTGTGTTTTTTATGTAAATAGCTTTTAATTTATGTATACTGTGTTATTGCAATCTCAAGAACAAGGGCCCCCTTTGCCTGTTCTTCCGAGGAAACTGTGTCTGTGCATGAGGAAACGTGCCTCGGGAGCAGAGCGGCGAGCGCTGGTACCCTTACAGCAGGTGCAGAAAACACAGAAGTATTTATTTTAAAACATCTACCTGCTTTAAAAGCCCCCTTGACATTGGAAAAAAGAGACAGAACGCTGAACTCACAGTAAATATGATACAAGTAATCGGCATGTAAATACTCGGTAAAAGAGTATTTGATTGAGATCAGTCCGATGACAAATGCAGCAGCAACAGAAGGAGAGCTGCAAATAAATGCCAGTTAGGAAGACGGGCCTTATACAGCTTCCTAAATGTAGGCCTAGTTCTCAACACATGGGCTCTTCCATTTCAGCGACAACTAAGGTGTGAAGTCGGAACAGCCATGATCAGATCCTCTGTGTTTTGTTTTGTTTTCTTTTAGGATAAAAGTCGAGGATACTGGCCTGGATAGGCTTTTGGCTTTATCCATTTTTTTTGTAAACCACCCAGAGAGCTTCGGATATTGGGTGGTATAGAAATGAAAATAATAATAATAATAATAATAATAATAATAATAATAATAATAATAATAATTTTTAATGTTTTTAATCTTTGTAAACGAGAGCTTTGGCTATTGAGCAGTATAGAAATGTAATAAATAATATTTATTTATTTATTTATTTATTGGATTTATATCCCACCTTTTTTCCTCTTGCAAGGAACCTAAGGCAGCTTACATTAACCTCCTCCTCCTCCCCCTCCTCTCCATTTTATCCTCACAACAGCAATCCTGCAAGGTAGGTTGGGCTGAGAGTCTGTGCCTGGCCCAAAGTCACCCAGTGAGCTTCCATGGCTGAGTGGGGACTGGAACCCAGATCTCCTGGCTCCCAGTCCAGCACTCTCACCACTACACCACTCTGGCTCTCAATAGTAATGGTAGTAATACCTCACAGGACACACAGTGACATTTGTTGGGGTATATAGGACAATGTGGAATAAAAAAGCGGGAAAGAACACTATGATAGCAGTATATCGAATGTGTAAGGTGTCCCTTACTTACTTTGAATATCAAATTCAACCTGCACCTATCACACAAGCCAGTGGGCCAAAGCGCCTGGACTTTGGTGGGTGGGATGCCCTCAAGGGGTGTTGGGAGGGGCCCAGGTTTCACACACATCTGTGGAAACAGGAAGAAGTTACAGCTCTTTTCTTTGGGAGTTTTGTGGAAAAATCAAATTTCACCAGCACCTTGCACACAAGCCAGTGGGCCAAACTGCCTGGACTTTGGTGGATGGGATGCTCTCAAATTGCATGCCTGTATTATAAAATCTAATAAGGTTATGACTATTTGTGTTTTCTCATGCAAGTCAATGGGAAAATGGCCCAAATGAGTGATCCAGATATCTGAATCTTGCTTCAGATTCAGATCCGAGTCAGAGCGGACGGGGTCTGAATTGATCCAAAGTAGATAGGGGTCATTTCAGAGGATCCAGAGCGGCATCAGAAGTGGATCAGGGAGTCTCTGCACAGCCCTAATAAAAACGTTACTAGAACCTTGTGAAAAGAAGTAATAGGGAACCAGTTCTTATACCACCTTCCGTTGAACTGCTGCGCAGATGCTGGAAAGCAGCACTTACATCAGAACAAGGGCAGCCCTCATGCCTTTGCTGTGGAACAGAGAGACCTTCAAACCCCATCCGCACCATGTGATATGCGCTGCTATGCGACTGGACGTTGCCCTGTGATCCCATCCTTGCAGCCAGTCACCAGATGTCACTGAGGCCTTGCGTCCTTATTTACACACCTAGAAAAGACACTGCAGTGATAAGCATATCGAGCTGTTTTGTTTATCGTTCAGAATTATCAATTAAAAGATCACTGTAGGTCTTGTCAGGCATTTGGTAAGCAATGTGGGAAGGGGCTTCTGAGAATGCAGCAGTTAGTCCCGCCCCTCAGACATCAACGTGCACATCAGCCAAGCCCCCGCTCCCCAAGCAAGGAATGATAAGCATCAATGAGAAAGGAGCCCAGCACACGTACACTGATATGACTCCCTCCAAGGAAATGGGAACACCGTCAATCAGGACATCCATTACCTCATTCTGGAATATTCATTACAAGCAGCCCTCCCCAATCTGGCGCCCCCAGATGTTTTGGACTACAACTCCCATCACCACTGACACCTGGTCAAATGAGGATGATAGGAGCTGTAGTCCAAAACATCTGGAGCATGCCAGTTGGGAAGAGATTGCACTATGTCTTCTTGGGAGTGCAGTCAGAAATGTATTGAAAGAAAATGTGCTTGATGTAAGTATACAATCAGATATGGCTGCCATTTTGACTTCAAGGTGGACACGATGGCTTGCGGGAGTTAAATCTTTGTCCAATGTGAAAAGTGCCTGTTACTTCCACTGGAAGTAGAATGTCAGTTTGAGCAGTTGGAGATGATAGATAGGGAGATTCTGAAGGACTGAATGTCTGTGGGACAGTAGGATTGCAGGATTTGACTCTATCGTATTATTGTAGTAGTATTGCAGGATTTGACTCAGTAGCATTAGAACGCCAGCTTTATCCCGGTATTAGATAATCCCAGTATCCCAGTATTAGATAATGTTATTTAGATACCTTTTTAAAGCAAATCAAGTACTGGGGTGCTAAGGAAAAATTAAAATTCCTCTTCCATGAAGAAAACCAACATGTAACACAGAAGTTAGCTCTGTTTGCTGCAATCATTTGATTTTTTTTTTAAGAAATGGATGAGTCCATTTCTTGTCCATGTAATTTTTGCTTGTGTTCACTCATAAATCAGTTCCATCCTATTTCTGCATTAATCTGCAATTTAAAAAAGAATCCGCACAAACATTTGCACTGAAATATACATTTAAATCGTGTTTAAACAGCATCTTCTCTCAAAATCTGCATTTATAAATGGAACTGCACTGGAACATTCAGGAACTGCAGAAACCAGTGAGAACCCTGTAACTAATATGGGTACCCACTGACCACAAGATTTGGTCTGGACCCCAATTTGGCAATTTGGAAAACAGGCTGATTTGCCTCAGACCAATTTGGAGGTGATTTGATTTGACTCAGGGGCCAAATACAAGTCTCCCATTTATTATCATTGGGAACGATCAAGTTGAATGTTCCTGCTCCTGAGAGTCAGAACCAGCAAAGATCACTGAATACCAGAACAGTATGTCTTCAGCATCCCTGTCCCAAAGCACTGGGATTGGATCATTGGAGAGCCCTGTAAAAACCATCCACTGATTAGAAGCTAGAGCTGTTAGTCAGAAAACTCCCTCCTCTCCTCTCCTCTCCTCTCCTCTCCTCTCCTCTCCTCTCCCTCCCCTTTCTCCCAAACCTGGTGATTTCCTTACATGGAGCACGTGGGGAGAAATGCATAAACCTTTGGAGGCACTATGTTTCTCTGTCCCTCTGAATCTGAATTGCTAACGAAGCTTCAGGAAGTGTCAGATTCAGATTCAGTCTGCTTTGGAGGAGCCTCACTTCAGTTTGGAATCTGTCCGAATCAGCCTGATTTGGTTTGGGATTCAGGTGAATCCAAAGCACACCCCAAATAACTAGGTTCTGATCTTCCCATTAGTCTGCCATGTCATATTGGAATTCACAAAGATTGAATTCCTCAAGCATCCTTACTGTTGACTGCTGTGGAGATTCTGATAATTGACTAAGGGCACAATCCTATGGGGATAGGTGGCCGCCTCCAAACTCAGAGGCATCCACCTATCCAATGCAGGGCAGGAAAAGTGTTGGATGTATTTCTGCTGCCCTGCATTTGTGGCCAGACAGCCGATTTTGGCTGTCTAGCCACAGGAAGGCGGAGCAGGGGAAGCAGCTGCCGGACAACACATAGGATGTGTCATACCGGCATTTCCGCCTTCCCCACCTTGGAACGACCCCCGGAATGCCCCGTTTTTGCCAATCCACACTCCTCTTCCGAGCGTGGAGCACAGGGCCATTCCGAGCTGCCTGCAAGGGAGGATGTGGGGGGAGGTCAGTTCTCCAGGAACCGACCATGGAGCCTGGGGTCTGAGGGAAACCAACATATCCTATGACCGTCTGGCCACTGACTACTGGCCATAGGATTGCTCCATCCCTAAAGTCTTGTATAACAATTGCATCCAAGAGGTGGTTTATTATTCGGAAAGAGGGTCTAACTGTGTCTATATTAAATATGGGTTTGGGTGGGATGTATCATTATGTGATGTATCTAATTTTGAGTTTGTGTATTTTATTTTATTTTTTTCAAATCTGTTGTGTGTATAGAATTGAATTGACTTTTACACTATGCCGCCACATGATGTCATGACATTAGCCACATAACTATCACAACAGGCATGTGGTAGCACATACCAGGAAACTGGGCCATGGCGCGTGGAAACGTATCCACATCACACAGTTGTTGGGTGATGATGTCACCTCCATCTTATCCTGGAAGTAGAAGTAACAACTTCTTTCCTCCATATAATGAACCAGGGATGAGGTACAAAAATAAGCTGAGAGAAAAGCATCAGCTCATGAAGTGAAGTGAGGACTTTGGTTCAGCAGTGCTGGAGACAATATGGTTTGCCCAAGTGGTGAGGAGAATTTTGTGGAGGATCTGTACCACAGTGGCAGACTGTATGATTGCTTTGTGTGCAGAAAGCCCAGAATTCAGTCACCAGCTTTTCCAGTTTTAAAAAAAGGTTAATCAGAAAACAAGGCCAAGAAAGACCCCTGTAGACAGTTGCTGAGTAGATTTTACTGGGAAAGATGAGCCCATGGCTTTTACCTCAGCTTGGCCATGATGGTTCAGGCATTTGTAACCTCAAGATTGGATTACTGTAATGTGTCCTATATGGGGCTACCATTGGGCCTGGTCCGGAAGCTGCACCTGCAAGGCTACTAGGAAAGGCTTCTTTCCAAAAAGAATATTTTTTGTTGTTCAGTCGTTCAGCCGTGTCCGACTCTTCGTGACCGCATGGACCATAGCACGCCAGGCCTTCCTGTCCTCCGCTCTCTCCCGGAGCATGCTCAAGTTCATATTCATTGCATCAGTGATGCTATCTAGCCATCTCATCCTCTACCGTCCCTTTCTCCTTTTGCCTTCAGTCTTTCCCAGCATCAGGGTCTTTTCCAGAGAGTGTTCTCTTCGCATTAGGTGGCCAAAATATTTGAGCTTCAGCTTCAGTATCTGTCCTTCCAATGAGCAGTCAGGGTTGATTTCCTTTAGGATGGACTGATTTGACCTCCTTGCAGTCCAGGGGACTTGTAAGAGTCTTCTCCAGCACCACAGTTCGAAAGCATCAATTCTTTGGCGCTCAGCCTTCCTTATAGTCCAGCTCTCACAGCCATATGTTACTACTGGGAAAACCACAGTTTTGATTAGACGGACCTTTGTCAGCAAGGTGATGTCTCTGCTTCTTACTATGCTGTCTAGGTTTGCCATAGCTTTCCTCCCAAGGAGCAAGCATCTTTTAATTTCATGGCTACAGTCACCGTCTGCAGTGATCTTGGAGCCCAAGAAAATAAAATCTGTCAGTGCTTCCATTTCTTCCCCTTCCATATGCCAGGAAGTGATGGGGCCAGATGCCACGATCTTAGTTTTTTTAATGTTGAATTTCAAACCAGCTTTTGCACTCTCCACTTTCACCCTCAACAAGAGGCTCTTTAGATCCTCTTCGCTTTCTGCCATTAGGGTGGTATCGTCGGCGTATCGGAGGTTGTTGATAATTGTCCCGGCAATCTTAATTCCGACCTGTGATTCGTCCGACCCGGCATTTCTCATGATGTACTCTGCGTATAAGTTAAATAAGCAGGGCGACAATATGCAGCCTTGTCGTACTCCTTTCCCAGTTCTGAACTAATCGGTTGTTACACCTCTGCTAAAAGAATTGCAGTGGCTGGCAGTAAGCTACTAGGTCGAGTTGAAGACCTTTCTGTCGTTAACATATAAAGCCCTAAACAACTTGGGACCAGGTGACCTTGGGGGCTGCCTCATCTCCTGTATCCCTGCTTGGTCTTTGCAGTGCTCAGAAGGACACTTCTGAGGTTGCCAAATGCGTCTGAGGTTCACCTGAGGAGTACTCGCAGTAGAGCATTTAGTGCTGCAGCAACTGCACCCTGGGCTGTACTCCCCCTTGACGTTTTGATTTTTAGACACCTACTTAAGACCTGTTTTGATTTTTAGACACCTACTTAAGACATACCTCTTTATGTAGGCTTCCCTGAGGTGTGTCTCGGCCAGTACAGTTATAGTTTTATTGTCGAGCACCAATTAAATTTTATCGTATTTTATTGTTATATTGTTATTATGTTAACCACTTTGATAATTTTATTGGAAAACAGTAAATAAATAATATATGGCCATGCCTCCAAAGAGGAGATGAAGAAAGACGAAAGAAAGGATTAGAGAGAGTCCTTACAATAAGTCCATCCGCAGCTGTCAAGTTTGCAGTATTGTAACATTTTATTAGCATATCGCTGAAGGACAAAATAAAGCTATTTAAATTCATGAAGATTAATTTATTCCTGCTGCTATACACTAGATGGTGCTGGTATCTCCTGCTGGGAACTGCTGATGGGAACAGACAAATTTCTGCACACGCAAAACGTGGATGCAATTTTGCATCAACTGAAAGTGGTCAGGTTGCTGATACATACAGTTTTTGTTTTGTTTTTTACCAGAGGAATCTAAACACGTTAAATCAAACTGTTCATATTATTTCTTAAAGTAAGAACAGTAGCATCAAAACACACATGCAGCTCTTTCTATTTTTAACTGTGAATGTGGCTCCTTTTCCAGAAAGGAAAAAGAGAGTGATAACAGAAGGGAAAGGAAAAAGTAATGACATCTTTGGGCCATGTTAGAATCTGAAATCTCACGAAGAGCACCATTTAGGGCCAAGATATATAATTTCAAAAAGGCAGGGGCATTTCCCCTTTTACATCAGTTTTTTTTTTAAAAAAAAATTCTGAAAATTCATTGAGGGGAGGAGATTAGCTCGATCACAGCGATCAGATTACTTGCCTCTTCCTTCACACTTAGTCAAGTCCCATGTAATTTTAAAGTTACTTTTTAAGTATACTGATTTTATTTCACAGTTATTTAGTACTAGCAAGTGGACCTGGCTTCATGCGGATGGGAAGAGCCTTTATGTTGATACAGCAAAGGCTGCAAGCACAGCTGTCAGAGCTGGACACATTGTCTGCCCCATCTGAGTGAAGCCATGCCTGCTGGCACCCCTAGGCATGGCCCCTGCCATGGTGTGCCCCTATTGCCCCCTGAGGGAGAGGTCTTCCCATTCCATTCCCCTAATGGGAGGTCTCCCCACAGCTAGGGATGTATGAAAGTCACTTACCTTTTCGCGGATGTGATTTGCGGTGGGGGGGGAGGCGCTCCGTCCCTCCCCCTGGAATCCTTGATGTGGGGGGAGGCGATCCAGTCCTCCCCCCCAGGATCCTGCCTGGCCGGGTCTGTTCCGCGGCGGCTCTGCGGAGCAGCCGGCCAGGGCCGTCCACAGCCGGAGTTCCGGCTGCAGACTGGCTGGTGCAGACGCAAATGGCGGCCACCATAGCGGCTGCCATTTGCATCCAGCCAGGTTGCTGTGATAGGCTATGTAAGTATTTACGTAGCGTATCATGGCAGGCAAAAAACCCACAACAAAACAGTGTACGCAAATGGCGGCGGCTACAACGGCCGCCATTTGCGTTCCCTATTTTTTGCCATTTTAGCCTACATAAATATTTACGTAAGCTATTACGGCGGAAAAAACCGCAAATAGCGCCCACTATGCTATTTGCGTTCCCCCTCCTTTTTTTTTTGCCATAATAGCCTATGTAAATATTTATGTACGCTAAAACGGCGAAAAATAGGGAACGCAAATGGCGGCCACCGTAGCCGCCGCCATTTGTGTACAATTTTTTTTTTTTGCTTGCCGTGATAGGCTACGTAAATACTTATGTAGCCTATCATGGCAAACAGCAGACGCAAATGGTGGCCGAAATGGCAGCGGCCGCCGGAACATTCACCCCAGGTAAGCCTTGTCCTGGGGGGGAATCCGCAGGGGGCAGGGGGTGGCAGGCTGTTCTGCCACGGATTTCGGGGGGCCAAATGCCAGTGCATATACAAAAGTTACTTACCGTTTCGTGGATCTGCTTCGTGGTGGGGGGGAGGCGCTCCGTTCCTCCCCCTGGAATCCTTGATCGGGGGGGAGGTGCTCCATCCCTCCCCCCGGAGTCCTGCTCGTCCGGCTCCACCAGCAGCTGGACATCTGGCCGCTGGGTAGCAGGGACGCAAATGGCGGCTTCTGTAGCCGCCGCCGTTTGCATCCCTGTATTCAACCGTGATAGGCTATGTAAAGACTTACGTAGCCTATCATGTCTGGGTTAAAAAAAAAACAACGAGTACACAAATGGCGGCAGCTACGTTGGCCGCCATTTGTGTTCCTTATTTTTCACCGTCTTAGTCTACGTAAATATTTACATAGACTATTATGGCGAAAATAAAGGGGAACGCAAATAGCGTAGTGGGTGCTATTTGCATTCCTTTTTGATTAGCCGTTTTAGCCTATGTAAATATTTACGTAGGCTAAAACAGCTAATCAAAAAGGAACGCAAATAGCGCCCACTACGCTATTTGCATTCCCCTTTATTTTCGCCGTAATAGTCTACATAAATATTTACTTAGACTAACTAAGACGCCGAAAAAGAAGGAATGCAAATGGCAGCAGCCGTAGCCGCTGCCATTTGTGTATGCAGTTTTTTTTTAACCCAGTCGTGATAGGCTATGTAAGTCTTTACATAGCCTATCACGTCTATGTAAAAAACACAAAAAAAACAAAAGACCAGACTGCAAATGGCGGCTGCGGCAGCCTGTCGGAAGATCAGCCGCTGCTGCTGCCACTGCCGCTGGAACTGCCACCGTCCGGAACATCTACCCCAGGTAAGTCTCGTCCCCGGGGGGATCCGCGGGGGATGGTGGGGGGGTGGTAGGCTGTTCCGCCATGGATTTTGGGGGGAAATCCATGGCGGACTTCTCCACCATCCCTAATTCAGCCTCACTGAAATCTGTGGTAGAATTCTCCCCCATTCCTACCCACAGCAGAGGAGAGTGTGCAGGCATCTAGCTCTGTCCCTCGGCCTTCTAATCTCCCCTGTCTGTAAGGGCTGCAAAACAATGTGGGGATTTGGGAAGTCTTCCCCTAGTGACTGAAGGGCTTCAACCACAAGGACACATTGGACACATTTCAACGAATTAAATGATCCTATTGTGGTCCTGTTGAGATAGATGTCAGCTTCCGAACTCAGAGGCTGACACCTATCCAGTGCAGGTTGGGTGCAGCAACGTTGGGGGGATCCTCTCCTCCATGTTCCAGCCAACCTGCATTTGTGGCTAGCTGTGCATTTTCATGCTTCTAGCCATGGCTCTGGGAAGGGGAAGGAAGGGGCTGGAGACCTGATAGAAAGCTGTCTAAAGTGGCTTCCACGGTCTCCTCCCTGCCCCTGGGATTGGCCCCTTTTTGCCCTCTCCACACTCCTTTTATGAGCATGGAGATGGTGGTGACATGGAGAGAGCCATGCCTGCTACGAGGGGGCAGGGAGCGCGGTTTCCAAAAAATGAAAAATCCTATGGCCAGCTAGACAGTGTTTGGTGGCCATAGGATTGCTCTCGCTCTGTGTTTTAAAAACAAAACAATCCTGAGGTGCACACCACTAGGGTCCCCTTAGTATGCATGCCAAGTTTCAGGTGTCTACGTGTTATGGTCTTGGGGCTATGCTGGTGATGGCCAGACAGACACACACACATCGTCTTTTATTATTATAGGTGACATTTACTAAGGTCATGCTACGCAGAGACAGAAGAGGATTGCTCTCAGTTCTTACCGTCTGTACAAAAAAATGTAAACCAAATGATGGTGATCAAGGAAAGGGAAGTAAGGATGGACAAATCTGTCGGTGTTGCTTTCTCACACATTTGACTAAAAAAACAAACTTAAATTCTCTCCCTCTCGTTGATGAAGAAACTTGCAAATTGTGGTACGTTCTTATATATATAAAAAAGAATCAAATGAAATTCTCCCTTCTCCCTAAATAAAGGGTAATTGCGTTTTATTTAATTTATTTATTATTGCAGTTTTGTTCCCAGCAGCCTAGAGCCAAAAGGCCTGGCAAAACAACAGCAACAGGACATCTTTGTTTTCATGGCCTCCTAAAAGAATCCTGGTACGTCAGCTTAAAAGGATAGTTCACAAGCAGGAGGTCATCCAAGGTGATGAACACCTTACCATGTTGGGTGTTCATCTAATGAGTCACAGAACCAGTCTTGTTTCAATGGAACAGGTCCCTGCTCACTCAGGGCTGATTATTTTTAAATGATGTTTATGATCAGA
Organism: Heloderma suspectum; assembly: GCF_057233095.1. Classification (NCBI taxonomy): domain Eukaryota; kingdom Metazoa; phylum Chordata; class Lepidosauria; order Squamata; family Helodermatidae; genus Heloderma; species Heloderma suspectum. Next base: position 108,605,777 of record NC_139464.1, read on the forward strand.
ATTCATACAGCCACTTGCCAACTCCTTAATTATTATTGTTTGATGTACAAGCTTCTGAAATGCACTGTGCCTTGTAATTCAATGCAACCACTTATCAAAATAAAAGTACTACAGATTGCAAAACACTTCGAACAAATCTGTGTACTCTAATGCTTGTCCTCCAAGCAGAATAGTGAATAGTCAGCTGGTTATCCAGCTGAACATCAGGGAAAACGTCCTGACTGTTAGAGCAATACGACAATGGAACCAATGACCTAGGGAGGTGGTGCACTCTCCCATGCTGGAGGCGTTCAAGACAGCCATCTGTCAGGGATGCTCTGACTTGGATTCCTGCACTGAGCAGGGGGTTGGACTTGATGGCCTTGAAGGGCCCCTTCCAACCCTACTATTCTATGATTCTATGATTCTATGAACAGCCACATTCCAAACTTGTAATCAATCTTACAGATGAAAATCTCCATCCTACCAAAAAGTGTGAACTTCAGAGAGAGAGAGAGAGAGAGAGAGAGAGATTCCAGTCTTTACCACTATTACTCATTTGGACTGAACACACAAATGTGGTTAAAGTGTAAAAAAATAAAAAAGCTTCCGTTAAATGATCTTGAAGGAATGATCCAAGCAATGTTTTCTACATACTCTTACTGTTAGCACCATGATCAGGAAGCTGCTCTTGGCTCACTGGTTATAGGGAACGTGAGAGAACAGAAGCCCTATCTGTCCATCCAGCCATCTATGTATTCAGCTCATCGCTCGAGTTATTTCTTCTAGCAATGTGTGAAATAACATCTCATGATGATGAAAAAGTCACTTCCAAGGGCCCATGTTTTCAGGGCCAGAATCTGAACTAGTTCAAGTCCAGGTTTTGGTTACTATGGTTCAGTTTCTCCACAAATAGAGGAGGCTGCTGGCTTCAAATTTGGTGGGGCGAGAATTCCACTGGGTTTTAGTTAGAACCAACTGGAACTCCAAAGGAGCTATCCAAGATGCTGAACCCTATCTCCAAAATGGTGCCATCACCTTGGATAGCTCCTTTGGACTTCTGGGTGGTTCCAACTAAAGCCCAGAATGGAGTCACACACACCCCGAAATTGGAGCCACCAGCCTCCACTGTCCACAAGCTGTTCCTGGCCTAACATATGTAGCCTAACATACATATTTTTGCAAGCAACTTTCCTAATACCATGCTTTTGAAAATGTATTTTTCACTAATATGCATATTTTTGTATGCATTTTTTTAAAAGCTAGAGAACTCTATTGCAAAACTCAGAGAAGTGCAAATTTCTAAGGATAACTGAGTTCCAGGTTGCAGATTGGTCTGAAAGTGCAAAATTACAATCTGTATGGATTTTAAAGAGAACTTTTATAAATTACTCTTTAGATCGTACGAAGATCATGGCATCTGGCCCCATCGCTTCCTGGCATATAGAAGGGGAAGAAATGGAAGCAGTGACAGATTTTACTTTCTTGGGCTCCAAGATCACCACAGACGGTGACTGTAGCCATGAAATTAAAAGACGCTTGCTCCTTGGGAGGAAAGCTATGGCAAACCTAGACAGCATAGTAAGAAGCAGAGACATCACCTTGCCGACAAAGGTCCATCTAATCAAAGCTATGGTTTTCCCAGTAGTAACATATGGCTGTGAGAGCTGGACTATAAGGAAGGCTGAGCGCCGAAGAACTGATGCTTTCGAACTGTGGTGCTGGAGAAGACTGTTACGAGTCCCCTGGACTGCAAAGAGGTCAAATCAGTCCATCCTAAAGGAAATCAACCCTGAGTGTTCATTGGAAGGACAGATACTGAAGCTGAAGCTCCAGTATTTTGGCCACCTAATGCGAAGAGAAAACTCTCTGGAAAAGACCCTGATGCTGGGAAAGACTGAAGGCAAAAGGAGAAGGGGACGGCAGAGGATGAGATGGCTAGATAGCATCACCGATGCAATGAATATGAACTTGAGCACGCTCCGGGAGAGAGTGCAGGACAGGAAGGCCTGGCGTGCTATGGTCCATGGGGTCACGAAGAGTCAGACACGACTGAATGACTGAACAACAACAACAACAAACCCCATTCAGGCTTAATAAAATCTATAGGCAGGTAGAGGATAAATGTCAGAGATGTGGTTCCAGTGGAGCAAATATATACCATGTTTTTTGGTCCTGCCCCCAAATAGTAAATTTTTGCAGGATGGTAAAGGGTGTAATTATGAAAACTGCAGGTGTTGAGTTCTCTTTGGCCCCATTGATATTTTTTATTTGGATATGTTAAAGATATAGTTCCAACTCATGATGTGGAAATGACTATGCATGTTCTGACAGCTACCTGTATGGCAATAAGCCATAGGTGGAAGAGAGTTAATCTGACAACAATTAATGATTGGCATATGAGGGTTTGGGTTATGGCCTCAATAATGAAATTAATATATATGATTAGACTCAGGGAGGGACGATCAGTAAACATATATATTTTTATACAGAAAAATGGAGTCTATTTTATATTGGAATGATAAAGTTCAGGATTTAGTACAACATTATTTACTGTTAGGGACAATTTAACTGGTATGAGTTTGATTATGTTTATAACTCTTCTCTGTTATTGTTTGCATTTACAAATCAATATAAGGTGAAATGTTTTCCTTGGATTATCTACTAGGAGTTTCCTCTGTAATAGCAAGAGAATAAATAAATACAATTTGAAAAGAAAAGAAAAGAAAAGAAAAGAAAGGGAAGTGTGAAATTAGGTATCTCTGGATCAAACCATAAACTGAATGAACTTCTTCTCCATCCCTAGGCGAAACAGCTATGAAAAAATCTACAATCCTAACCCTCCATTTCTTAGTATTCTTCTTAGTATATAAACCATTTTTTGCCCTTAAAATATCACAAGGTATTTTATCTTAAATATCACAAGATATCACAAGATATATTAAGATCAACTCTTAAATGGAATTTTTGAATGTTCTGTTGGGTTCTTTGAGGGTTTCCCTTAATAAATGCATAGAAGCTCACAAAAGAAGATGCAACATCGTCTTTTTCAGCCGCACTTCAATGTCAGTAGTCATTCAGTAATCATCATCATCATCATCATCATCATCATCTAGGAATTGGGAGTGACTTAAGACCTAGCTTGGCTGAAGGCAAACACAACGCATCTTGTAAAGTTCTAGGCAAGTTACAAAAGCTACAGAAATTGTGGTTTACAATGATGTTTATAAAGATACCACTTATGGCCCATTTTAGTATGATGGCAGTTTGTGCGTAAAAGAACCTTATGGAACCAAAGAGGGTTCCATTTCATTCTTGCCACATTTATACTAGACTGCAAGCACCTATGTACACAGCCTTATCATGCCAGGGATGTGCAAAACACAGCAACCCAATTTCAACAAACCTTCTGCACAGGTAAGCATTGAAATCAGCCATACAGTACAATCATATACATGTCTGCTCTGAAGAAAGCCCCGTTGAGTTCAATGACACTGGCTCCTTGTAATTATACAGCACTTTGATGAACTGCTGAAAGTACTTCACATATATTAATCTTTATGATATGCCTGTAGGGCAGCTTGTTTTCTCATCTCATCACCATATCATTCATAGTTGAAGGAAATGCCTTGCTTAGGGTCACCAAAGTGTTTTATTTATGGCTGATAAGACATTTGAACTAGGAACTTCCAGCTCACAGTTCATGCACATAGACGCAACACGATATTAACTGTTGTGGTTGAACTTGTTTGTGGTTGTCATATGAGGATCCAGACAGGATAATTTGAGAAATATATTCTCTATGACTTGACATGACAGCCTTTCTTATTCAGCTAGCTAAGCTCTATAAGGATTAACCTCTTTGTAATTTGGTTTCACTCCTGTCTTGTTTGGGTTGTTTCCACTGCGGGTTGTTTCCACTGTGCATATGTGAGGAGCAACTCACAGAAGCTAACCTCTTGCAACATGGTTGCCTATAGTCATCTGGATTTAGCCTGGCTTTCATTTACATATTACTCCCACTCTTGATCCTGCTGCTTTTTTTGGGACAATAGGCCTCCTTAATTCAGTTCATGACTGCAGATATTAGAACAAGGCTTTTCGAATCCCGCTGAGAAACACCTTTGTCCACGATTTAATGCCAAATTTGACATATGGAACCTTATCCCGTCTATAGCAGTACAGGTCAAAGTGATCACCCTCTGGCTATGGCTGTTCTCACAGTTTTATGACTCTCAAGATAACTTGTCTGTTTTCAATATGGTTTCATAACTCAGTTCCTGAGGTTATTTTACTGCATTTGAACCAAGCTCTCCTTTGCAAAAGCAAACAACGCTCTTCCAATAATGTTAAAAGGGGACAGAGGAGAGCTTAACTTTGAGCTTAAGAATATGCATTGTTAATTCCATTTTATGAATAGCCACTCACCTGTGGCAATTTAGGAAATTGTCCTTCTTTCTTTTTTAGGGCACAAATGGCTATTTATTTATTTATTTATTTAAGATATTTAATAGGCCGCTGTCTTAAAATGGGGCCTGGCCAGGGACCACACACTAAACAGATTTGAGGATACCAGTATGACTCGAGTCCACTTGTGTGAAAGAATGATTTATTGATGGAAAATGGATGCAGAGAAAACAAGAGAAAGCTTACATGTCCCGTCACTCTTGGTTCAGTCACTCTGGTTCCCAGGGGAATGACGGGTGTCATTTCTCGAGGCTGGTTATCTGAGCAGGTGGTGCACCTTCCCCCTTTCAGATGAGGCCAATGTGCTCAGGATTTTATAGAGACAGTCTCACTAAGTTAGAAAACTGTCACAAAGTGCATACGCTGCTCGCCTCCCCCCACCCCCGTCTTTTACCAAGGCCTTTCTCTCTTTGCAGCAAAATAGGTTTCTCACAGTACAGAAAGAAGCATCCCTTATCAGTTAGAAGGTACACAGTGTGAAGAGTGACTATTGTGCATCGTTTTAGCATCTGCTAATAGCAAAAAGTGTGGCCTTCACACTGTGAATTCACTGTGAATACATCTATGAGAACCCACTCTGAAATCATGGAAATTGCCAGCACTCTAGCAAATTAGCGTACTTATGCTGTTAATCACTACATTAAATACTGCATATGATTCACACCTGACTGCCCACCATTCTTCCAAAACCAAATCCAATAGAGCAACCTTTAAGGTCAAAAGATGGCTTAGGCAATAAAATCCCATACAATAATCAAACAGCAAAAATTAATAAAGTCGATACACACCAGCAATAATGACAAACATCCAGCCCAGTCAGTACTAAAATCTAACATACAATTGCAGTGGGTGGGCACTTCCTAGGTCTGGGAAACAGGCAGTTTGTCTGTTCTGTTTGGGTTTGCACTTCTGGATAGGTTTGCACAGGTGTGTAGTCTGGAGATGCTCATAGAACCATCACAGCCACCGGCAGAAAACCATGAATTGGTAACCTCACATCTCAACTGCTGTAATGCACTCTATGTGGGGCTGCGCTTATGTGTGGTCCAGAACCTGCTGCTGGTGAAGAATGCCAAGGTGAGGCTGTTTTGTGATGTGCCGGTCCACTGCCATATAATACCATTCTTGATCTTGACAGACTTGCACCGGCTGCCAAGCTGCTACCAGGCCAGGTTTAAGTTTTTGATGTTGAGCTACAGCCCTAAACAACTTGGGGGTGGGCTACCCAAGACAACGCCTTGGCACATATAGATCTAGCTGGCCTCTGTGTTCATCATGAGAGGCCTTCTTGGTTGTGCCACTTTCTGCCAATGTCCATCTGGCGACAACCAGGAAGAGGGCCTTTTCCATAGTGGTGCCTACTCTCTGGAATATCTTTTCCCCAGAAATAAAACATGTGCCAACTCTACTGAAGTTTATGCGCATGTTGAAAACATTTTTATTTGTCTCGGTGTTTACTGATTTATGACACTTGTCATTATGATTTTTAGTTTATGGCCTACTGATTCTGTTATATCATTGTGCTTTGTTTGAGTCATAACATATATCTGTATTGTAGTTTTATTGCTATACACCACCTGAATATGTTGTATAGATATGGGGGGGGGAGGGGATTAACAATCCAACCCCCATTCCTCAACAAAACCACAAGAAAAGGCCAAAGAAAACAGATGTGTCTTCATAGTTGTCCTGAAAGACATATGAACATAAGAAGAGCCACGCTGGATCAGACCAAGGGTCCATCCCGTCCAGCATTCTGTTCACACAGTGGCCAATCAGGTGCCCATGGGAAACCCACAAGCAGGACATGAGTGCAACAGCACCCTCCCGCCCATATTCCCTAGCAGCTGGTGCACATAGGTACACTTTCTCTGATACTGGAAGTAGCATATAGCCATTAGGTCTAGAACCACCGATAGCCTTTTCCTCCAGGAATTTGTCTAACCCCCTTTTAAAGCCATCCAGACTGGGAGCCATCAGTATGTCTTGTGGTAGCAAATTCCATAGAATCAGAATCATAGAACCATAGAATAGTAGGGTTAGAAGGAGCCTACAAGACCATCGAGTCCAACCCCCTGCTCAGTGCAGGAATCCAAGTCAGAGCATCCCTGACAGATGGCTGTCCAGCTTCATCTTGAATGCCTCCAGCGTGGGAGAGCCCACCACCTCCCCAGATAATTGGTTCCATTGTCGTATTGCTCTAACAGTCAGGATGTTTTTCCTGATGTTCAGCCAGAATCTGGCTTCCTGTAACTTGAGCCCATTATTCCGTGTCTTGGGGCCATTCTACATTGCGCCCGCCATCACAATAAATTCAGTGTCCCGTCGGGTTAAATGCTCTCGCATTAAAACGTGATTATTCACACTCACCCATTTTCCCTGTTGCAGTGCTTCATCGAATGCGCGAGCTTGGTTCACACTCGAGCTCTGTGCTGTCTTCCTCCTGTTTTCCTGCACATGCTTGTCTGATCTCAGATGCTAAGCAGGGTTGGCCCCGGTCAGTAGTTGGATGGGCGACCGCCTGGGAATCAGGCTTCCTGCATTGAGCAGGGAGTTGTTCTATCCCTTCAAATGAGACTAAGTTTTACCCCCTCCTATCCCCTGCTCAGGATTTTTTTTTTTAATTATCCTCGCAGAATCGGGGCTTCTCCGTGATGTTTTTTTTTTCTAATTGAGGCATGATCTTCAAAGCTCCAAAGATCATGCCTGAATTAGAAGAAGAAGAAAAAAATCGTGGAGAAGCCCTGATTCTGTGAGGATAACGCCTTAATTAAAAAAAAACACACACATCCTGAGCAGGGGATAGGAGGGGGTAAAACTTAGTCTCATTTGAAGGGATTAGGGATGGCGGAGAATTTCTCCCCGAAACTTCGGGGGGGCGAGCGCCAATGTGTTCGGCCCCCCGAACAAGTTTCGGGGAGAAATCCTCCGAACCCCCCCCGCCCCCCGCCCCCCCCCGGGACGGGACTTACCTTCACCGAATGTCCCTCCCGGCGGCGGGTCCGGCCGGCGGTTCGCCGGGTGTTCGAACGGGGCGAGAGCAGCAGCCAGTCTTTCGACCGGCTGCCGCCGCCACCATTACAATAAAAGAAAAAAAACAAACGCCCCCTGATAGGCTACGTGACGATTAACGTAGCTTATCACAGCTAGATTTGCAAAGTCAGCTGTGATAGGCTACGTCAATCGTCACATAGCCTATCACGGGTGACTTAAAAAACAAAACAAAAACGCGTACGGATAATGGCGGCCCCCATAGGGAGCCGCCATTCCCATTCCTTATTTGGTCGCCGTAGTCTACATAAATCTTTATGTAGACTACAGCGACCAAATAAGGAATGCGAATGGCGGCTCCCTATGGGGGCCGCCATTAGCGTACGCGTTTTTGTTTTGTTTTTTAAGTCACCCGTGATAGGCTACGTGACGATTGACGTAGCCTATCACGGCTGACTTTGCAGATCTAGCCGTGATAGGCTATGTTAATCGTAACGTAGCCTATCAGGGGGCGTTTTTTTGTTTTTTTAAAAACTTTCGAGTTCGCGGCCGGGCGAGGCGGGAAGCCTGCCCCCCGGCCTGAATTTCGGCCGGGGCGAGGCGGGAAGCCTCCCGCCCCAGCCTAAACTTCGCGGGGGGAGCAGCGAAGCGCCTCCCCCCCACCGCGAACATCCTTCGAGGACAGGTAAGGGACTTTCGTCCACCCCTAGAAGGGATAGAATAGTCCCCTGCTCAGTGCAGGAAGCCTGATTCCCAGGCGGTCGCCCATCCAAGCACTGACTTGGACAGACTCCGCTTAGCTTCCAAGATCAGACAAGCGTGTGCACATCCAGCCCTTTGCTTGTTGCTGAGGCAATGGGGGCTGCTGAGGAAGCTATGCGATCGGTAGCCGGAAGAAGACCGGGTGCCGTTGAGAGCTGTGATTGGACAGGAGGGAAATACAAACACTGCCGTATATGGACAGGCGGGGAAGGGGACTACGACGGGATACGGTAGCGAAGGCGGAAAATCAGAGCACATGACGGGGAAATACCCGTATATTAGGGTATTGAAAGCGGGAGCACAGAAGTGGGAAATTCCGGTTCCATTTTGAGGTGGGTACTGCGTAGTGTGAAAGGCGGGCGGTGAAACCTCATTAGAAGCGAAAAAAGGCGGTAAGTGTAGATCCAGCCCTGCACTCTGGCATGATCGAGAAGAGATGCTGGCCTTCCTCTCTGTGACAACCTTTCAAGTACTTGAAGAGCGCTATGCTATCTCCCCTCAGTCTTCTCTTCTCAAGGCTAAACATGCCCAGTTCTTTCAGTCTCTCCTCATAGGGCTTTGTTTCCAGTCCCCTGATCATCTTTGTTGCCCTCCTCTGAACCCTCTGCAGTTTGTCTGCATCCTTCTTCAAGTGCGGTGCCCAGAACTGGACACAGTGCTCCAGATGAGGCCTAACCAGTGCTGAGTAGAGGGGAACTAGTACTTCCCGGGATGTGGAAGCTATGCTTCTATTAATGCAGCCCCAAAGAGCATTTGCCTTTTTTGCAGACACATCACATTGTTTGCTCATATTCAGCTTGTAATCTGCAATTCCAAGATCCTTCTCGCTTGTATGTTGTTGAGCCAAGTACCCCCATCCTGTAACTGCACATTTAGTTTCTTTTTCCTAGGTGCAGAACTTGGCATTTATCCTTATTAAATGTCATTCTTTCATTTTCAGCCCAGCGCTCCAGTGTATTAAGATCATTTTGAATTTTGTTTCTGTCTTCCAAGGTATTATCTATCCTGCCCAATTTTGTGTCATCTGCAAATTTAATCAGCATTCCCTGCACCTCCTCCTCCTCCAAGTCATTAATAAAAATGTTGAAGAGCACTGGGCCCAGGACTGAGCCCTGTGGTCCATTCTGCCACGGACTCCACTCATTACCTCTCCCCAATTTGAGAAGATCCCATTGATAAGCACTCTTTGAGTCCGATTCTGTAGCCAACTGTGGATCCCCCGGATTGTTGTTTCATCTACCCACTTTGAACTAGTCTGCTAATCAGGATATCATGGGGCACTTTGTTGAAAGCTTTGCTGAAGTCGAGGTATATAATGTCCACAGCATTCCCACAGCCCACAAGGGAGGTTACCTGATCCAAACATGAGATCAGATTCGTCTGGCAGGATTTCTTCTTGACAAATCCATGTTGACTTCGAGTCATCACTGCATTGTTTTCAAGACTGACTGCTTTATCATCTGCTCCAGAATTTTCCCAGGGATTGATGTCAGACTGACTGGTGTGTAGTTCCCAGGTTCCTCCTTTTTATCCTTTTTGAAGATAGGGACAAGTCCTCCTCCAGTCATCTGGCACTTCCCTCATCCTCCATGATTTCTCAGAGATAACAGACAATGATTCTGAGAGCTCTTCTGCCAGTTCCTTTATTATGCTAGGATGCAGTTCATCTGGCCCAGGAGATTTGAACTCATTCAAAGTAATTAGGCATTCCTTGACGATATGCCTATCAATCTCAAGCTGCAATCCTGCCCCTTCAGCCTGTACTTTGCCTTTGCCAGGGGGCTCATAGACCCTCTTTGGGGAGCAGACTGAACCCTAACCCTTACTGATCATTGTTCTGAGTTTATTAAAATTGGCTTTCCTAAAATCCAGGGTACGCGTTTGGCTACACTCGGCTTTTGCTCCCTTTAGAACCAAGTACAACATGGTCGCTTTCCCCCAGAGTTCCTGTAACTGCTCCTTTATCCACTAAGTCATCTCTGTTGGTTAGGATCAAGTCAAGGATAGCCGATCCTCTAGTTCCTTCCTCTACTTTCTGTAGTAGGAAGTTATCCGCCACACAAGTCAGGAATTTCCTGGAGGGGCCATGTTTTGCAGAATTTGTCTCCCAACAAATATCGGGGAAATTGAAGTCCCCCATTGTTTGACTATGCATTGTGTGAAGAAGTATTTCCTTTTCCCTGTCCTGAATCTCCCACCAAACAGGTTCATGGGATGACCTCAGGTTCTAGCATTATGAGAGAGAGAGAAAAACGTCTCTGTATCCACGTTCTCCACACCAAGCATAATGTTGTAGACCTCTATCATGTCTCCCCTTACCCCCCCTTTTTTCCAAGTTAAACAATCCCCGCTGTTGTAACCTTCTCTCATGGGGGAGATGCTCCAGCCCCTTGATCATTTTAGTTGCCCTTTCCAGCACTTTTTCCAGCTCTACAATGTCTCTGTTCAGGTGCCACCGTCTTCTTCACCGCCACCCACCGCTGCCGCCGCTGCTGCTGCCATCTCCTGCGGCCTGGACTCATGGCGGCTCATCTTCTTCCAGGGAGTCGCCATTTTTTAAATGGCAACCTCCTGGAAGTTCCAGGAAGCTGCCATTTTAAACATGATGACTCCCTGCAAGAACAGTTGCCACGCATCCAGGCCTCAGGAGCTGGCAGCAGCAGTAGTGGCGAAGATGGTGTGGTGTCCTCGGCGGCCGCAGCGGTGCAGCAGCAGAGAAGGTGGAAGTGGCGCGGCAGCAGAGAAGGGAAAGAAGAAGGTGGCGTGGCAGTGCTGAGGAGAAGGTGGCGGTGGCAGCAGCAGTGGGGAAGGCAGCTCAGGTAAGGACCTGGAGGCGCCAGGGTGGGTGGGGTGGGTGGGGGCTGGACCAGGGGCCGAAGCTCTGAAGTGCACCGGTGAGCTCCTGACCTCCTCCGGGCCACTTCATGCCTCCTCTGCTTCACCTCAGAAGGGGCACAAAGTGGCCTGAAGCAGCCTGCTTCAACTCGGGGTTCGGGCCTCAGGCTGAAGCAGTGCACAGCCCTAATTATTTCTATGAACTGAGTACTTATGAGTAGGGCTGGGTGGAAATTGGGCAGGATCAAATTGGTTTGGTTCTCACTTTAATGTAAACCTACCTAATTTTGCACTTTCAGTCCTATACATGAACTGAAACTCAGTTTGTTCATTCATTCATTCATTCATTCATTCCATTTCTATACCACCCAATAGCCGAAGCTCTCTGGGCGGTTCACAAAAATTAAAACCAAAGAGCACACAATAAAACAATACAAAGTATATAAAACAATAAAACCAGAATAAAACCAGAATAAAACCTAGCAGTGATGCAGGGATTTAAAATACAGATTTAAAACAGCAAAGCTAAAGTCTAGAAAGCTAAAATGCCTGGGAGAATAAAAGGTCTTCACCTGGTGCAGGAAGGAATACAATGTAGGTGCCAGGCAAACCTCACTAGGGAGCTCAGTCATTCCACAGCTGGGGTGCCACAGCAGAAAAGGCCCTCCTCCTAGTAGCCACCCGCCTCACTTCCTTTTAGGGGTGTATGAACCCCACTTACCATTTAGCTCCAGGGTCCGCTGGCGGGGAGGAGGCGATCCGTCCCTCCCCCCAGAACCCGGCCAGTTCCGCTCTGCGGCGAGTCCGTGGAGCTGCTGGTCAGGGCTGCCCACAGCCGGACTTCCATCCGCTGCTGGGCTGTGGCCACAAATAGCGTCCGGTGTAGCAGACGCCATTTGCGTCCCTGCTCTTTTTGTGATTGGCTATGTAAATATTTACGTAGCCAATCATGGCCAAGGGCAGGGATACAAATAGAGTCCCTGAAGCCATTTGTGTCCCTGCTCTTTGTCGTGATAGGCTACGTAAATATTTATGTAGCCAATCACAACAAAGGGCAGGGATGCAAATGGCGTCCCCTACGCCAGATGCCATTTTGTTCCACAGCCCAGCAGTGGATGGCTGCAGAACAAAGATGACGGACCTGGACTAGCCGCCGCCAGGTAGGGTCTGTCCTGGGAGGATTTTGGGGGGTGCTGGGTGGGTGGTCTGTTCTGCCACAGACTCTGGGGGGCTGGATTCTAAAAAATCCGGCCTCATTCGAGTCTGTGGCGGATTTCTTCGCCATCCCTACTTCCTTTGGCAGGGGCTCACGGAGGAGGGCTGCTGAGGATGATCTTAAGTTCTGGGCAGGCACATATGGGAGGAGGCGATCCTTCAGATAACACAAAAATGTGTAAATTAGTTTTTAAAAGTGCATTATATTCGGGGAAATTGCTTGCAAAAATGCAGATATTAGGCAAAATCTCATACAGAAAAAAACGGTAGTAGGAGAAATGTTTTTACAAATTTGCATTGAACTGAATTTAAGACTGGAAAAATTAGAGTCCAAGAGAAACGAAAATGGATAGATTCGTCCATCCCTACTTTCGAATCTGTTTGTGTGCAGCTTCAAAGAACATTCGGATCAATCCAAGTTTGGATAGAAAATGGATAGATTCATCCATCCCTACTTTCGAATCTGTTTGTGTGCAGCTTCAAAGAACATTCGGATCAATCCAAGTTTGGATAGAAAATGGATAGATTCATCCATCCCTACTTTCGAATCTGTTTGTGTGCAGCTTCAAAGAACATTCGGATCAATCCAAGTTTGGATAGAAAATGGATAGATTCATCCATCCCTACTTTCGAATCTGTTTGTGTGCAGCTTCAAAGAACATTCGGATCAATCCAAGTTTGGATAGAAAATGGATAGATTCGTCCATCCCTACTTTCGAATCTGTTTGTGTGCAGCTTCAAAGAACATTCGGATCAATCCAAGTTTGGATAGAAAATGGATAGATTCGTCCATCCCTACTTTCGAATCTGTTTGTGTGCAGCTTCAAAGAACATTCGGATCAATCCAAGTTTGGATAGAAAATGGATAGATTCGTCCATCCCTACTTTCGAATCTGTTTGTGTGCAGCTTCAAAGAACATTCGGATCAATCCAAGTTTGGATAGAAAATGGATAGATTCGTCCATCCCTACTTTCGAATCTGTTTGTGTGCAGCTTCAAAGAACATTCGGATCAATCCAAGTTTGGATAGAAAATGGATAGATTCGTCCATCCCTACTTTCGAATCTGTTTGTGTGCAGCTTCAAAGAACATTCGGATCAATCCAAGTTTGGATAGAAAATGGATAGATTCGTCCATCCCTACTTTCGAATCTGTTTGTGTGCAGCTTCAAAGAACATTCAGATCAATCCAAGTTTGGATAGAAAATGGATAGATTCATCCATCCCTACTTTCGAATCTGTTTGTGTGCAGCTTCAAAGAACATTCGGATCAATCCAAGTTTGGATAGAAAATGGATAGATTCGTCCATCCCTACTTTCGAATCTGTTTGTGTGCAGCTTCAAAGAACATTCGGATCAATCCAAGTTTGGATAGAAAATGGATAGATTCGTCCATCCCTACTTTCGAATCTGTTTGTGTGCAGCTTCAAAGAACATTCGGATCAATCCAAGTTTGGATAGAAAATGGATAGATTCGTCCATCCCTACTTTCGAATCTGTTTGTGTGCAGCTTCAAAGAACATTCGGATCAATCCAGGTTTGGATAGAAAATGGATAGATTCGTCCATCCCTACTTTCGAATCTGTTTGTGTGCAGCTTCAAAGAACATTCGGATCAATCCAAGTTTGGATAGAAAATGGATAGATTCGTCCATCCCTACTTTCGAATCTGTTTGTGTGCAGCTTCAAAGAACATTCGGATCAATCCAAGTTTGGATAGAAAATGGATAGATTCGTCCATCCCTACTTTCGAATCTGTTTGTGTGCAGCTTCAAAGAACATTCGGATCAATCCAAGTTTGGATAGAAAATGGATAGATTCGTCCATCCCTACTTTCGAATCTGTTTGTGTGCAGCTTCAAAGAACATTCGGATCAATCCAAGTTTGGATAGAAAATGGATAGATTCGTCCATCCCTACTTTCGAATCTGTTTGTGTGCAGCTTCAAAGAACATTCGGATCAATCCAAGTTTGGATAGAAAATGGATAGATTCGTCCATCCCTACTTTCGAATCTGTTTGTGTGCAGCTTCAAAGAACATTCGGATCAATCCAAGTTTGGATAGAAAATGGATAGATTTGTCCATCCCTACTTTCGAATCTGTTTGTGTGCAGCTTCAAAGAACATTCGGATCAATCCAAGTTTGGATAGAAAATGGATAGATTCGTCCATCCCTACTTTCGAATCTGTTTGTGTGCAGCTTCAAAGAACATTCGGATCGATCCAAGTTTGGATAGAAAATGGATAGATTCGTCCATCCCTACTTTCGAATCTGTTTGTGTGCAGCTTCAAAGAACATTCGGATCAATCCAAGTTTGGATAGAAAATGGATAGATTCGTCCATCCCTACTTTCGAATCTGTTTGTGTGCAGCTTCAAAGAACATTCGGATCGATCCAAGTTTGGGTGAGTGGTTTTGGATCAGACTCTCTGAACTGGATACTCCAGAAAGTGGAGGTGCTACAAATCCTATCCATCCTGCTGGCCTAGGCCACTCCCACCATCTGTCAGATCCGCCCACCCAAAACATCTTCTGCCTGCTACATCCCAGCTGTGTCCACAGAAGCTTCTCCTGTCAGTCATGATAGCTAAATGGAACTTCCCATTTCAGAGGTACTAAACCTGTGAATATCAGCTGCCTGAGACAAGCAACAGAAGAATGCTCTTGTGCCTTGCTTGGAAGTTCCCCAGAGACATTTGGCAGACTGCTGAATATACATGGAAACAAATGAGTTGCCCAAGGCCAGAACCTAAGTGCAAGACAGACACTCCTATCCATTCTTTGCTGTCTGCCAACTGCCTCCCTCCTCAAGCCGTGATGATCTAGCAAGCGTGCCAAGTCCTAGGCTTAAAACTTGGATGCATCTGAAATTGCCACACATGCTGATGTTCATGCTGCCCTCTATTTCCCTGCCTCCACCCATTGACTGCACCCATCTGATGGGTATCTGCAGGTGCCACAGTCATAGCACCACCCTTCAATGTGCCAACTTTCTTATGCCAGGATGATCCAGTGGAGGCAATTGATGGACACATTCATGGTTTATGGCTTGGATGTTTCTGGCAACACCACCCACGCCACCTCTGCAGCGGGGAGCCTTTTCTTACACTGACGTAGGCTAGGCTACTCAGACAGTAGAATCTGCTGATCAGAATATGGTTCTGCCACCAATCACAATACTGTTTTTGGTGGTTTCTGGGGAGATTTCAAGGTGCCCTTTCCTTTAAACTCTCCTAACTGGTGAAAAGGAGATAGGCATCTTGTGGCTTGGTTAGAAGGGTTAATGTCCTGGCGAAGGCTCAGTGTGGATTGGGTCTGGAAGGAATCCTCAGCTTCAGGCAGCTGGCCCTCCCCACATATCAGGCAGCTAAGGTTCTGGGGGAGGGGTATCTGGACAGAGCATTGAGGCAGAGGCATGGGCATGTCTCTCGAGCAGCTCATCTGCGCAGTTCCCCCATCTTTCTATGACCATCTCTGGTTGCATCCAGGGGAGGCTGTAGGGCAGGCTGTTGAACCCCAGCCCCACTGGTGAAATCCAGCCTACCTGGTGTTCTAATTTGGCCTTTTGGGGTTCCCAAGATAGCCAACCCCCTGCCCACCCCCGCTGCTCTGCTGGCTGATTGGTGCTTTCCCAAAGTTTGCTTATTTCCCCTCCATTCTAAGTGGTTGAAATGCATCTCCTTAAGCTGAGTTGCTGGCAGTAAGAGATCTCAGCTCAAACATGCTGGCATATTTTCGGCATATTTGGTATTTTGGCCCCTCCGCTTTTGCTTGTGGCCCTTCCCCTTTTCGCCTTCAGTCCTACCCACCACCGGAACGCCCCGGCCCCACAAGAGGTTCTCTGAAATTGAATTTGGCCCTCGGGCTGAAAGATGCTCAAGGCCCCTGCTCAAGGGCAAGCAGGTGGCAGCAGAAGCAAACGCAGCAAGACTCCTGCAGTGTACAGGCAGTCCTTGCTCCATGGTCCTTGGTCTTGGACTCAAGGCATACATATGCCCACATCCTTGAATCCTTCAAGCAAAGGCTTCCAGTATGGCTGAACAAGGGAGTCACCAGGAGCTTGGAAGTTACTGGTGGAAGCTCTAACATCGGGGTGGTGGTGGTGAGGGAGGGTGGATTTCTAAGCATCTACTCCACCACCCATCTCATCCATCTTGTAATCAAGGATGCCTTAGGCATGAGGAGAGCATCCCCAACCATGGGAATGCTGCTGCCGGAGAGTCCTGATATATAGGATGGCCACTGTGCATGACTCTTGTATTAAAGCCAGCTTGGCATTGCAGGCCAATGTCTGCATTGGTGGAATGACTTGGTCAAGTGGGTGTGCCGTATGTAGGGGTATTCAGGCCTGTGGCTGGAGGAGGTTGAACCAAGCAGTTCCCCAAGCACTACAAGTCGTAGCATGTCCTCCCTGCCTCAACAATTGCTTCTGCTGTGCCAAGTTTACGCTGCCCTCTGGTTCCATGACTCCACCAACAGAACACAAGTACAAAGGGGCAGTGGGGCTTTAGCACCATCCCTGATGTGTGGCTAATGCTGGCTTCCCACATGTTCAGGTGTAACGTTTGCAGTGGGGAGCCTTCTCTGCTCATGTAGGCTAGGTCACCCACATGCCAGAACACACCAACTGGAATACTGTTCTCGAGATGTGTCAGTGGTTTCTGGGGAGATTTCAAGATGTCCTTTCTCCTTGAACTCTCCTTCCTGGTTGAAAAAAAAAAAAGAGGATAGGCATCTTGTTGCTTGGTTAGAAGGTTATATTTCCTGGAGCTGGAGAAAGCACACCATGGCTTCGGTCTGGGGGGCATCCTAAGCACCAGGCTATCAAAGCTTCCTTGGAGCATTTGTGGTGGGCAGCCAAGGCTGGCTGACCCTAGAGATGCTGGAGAAATTTGAGATGGACTAAAATGAGCTCGGATTTCTAAGAATCCAACCTATGGAATCCTCTGTGGAGCAACCCTCTCAGGCTGTGCAGAGTCCGTGGACTTCCGGATGATTTTTTTACTTTCCTGAAATTTACGAGTATACATTTGTAGGCAAATATGTAAATTCCTGCTGGGGAAATGTTGAATGGAATGGGGGACAATTTGCTAAATGTCATGTACTAAGGTAACTTATGTAAATACTTACGTAAATACTATTTAACTATTTATGTATTTTTCTGCATGATGAAAAAAATATTCACATCCATCTGTGGGCAGACGACGGAACAAAAGGCACCTGATAATCCATGAAACACAGACAGAGCGGGTTTTACACAGTCCGTACATCCTTAGCTGACTTTGCTGTTTTCTGAAACCAGTTAAAGTGTGTGGCTTCCCAGGATAATGGCTAGGAAGGGAAGCAGGTGGTGCATTCCACTGGGTCCCTAATTGAAGACAAAAGAACAAAAATGGGGGAAAGGAGTACCAGAAGCAGGGGAAAGAGAACAATCTTTAAAATCATAGAATCATAGAATAGTAGGGTTGGAAGGGGCCTATAAGGCCGTCGAGTCCAACCCCTGCTCAATGCAAGAATCCAAGTCAGAGCATCCCTCACAGATGGCTGTCCAGCCTCATCGTGAATGCATCTAGTGTGGGAGACCCCACCACCTCCCGAGGTCATTGGTTCCATTGTCATATTGCTCTAACAGTCAGGATGTTTTTCCTGATGTCCAGCCAGAATCTGGCTTCCTGTGACTTGAGCCCATTATTCTGCGTCCTGCATTCTGGGATGATTGAGAAGAGATGCTGGCCTTCCTCTCTGTGA
The DNA here is from genome assembly GCF_057233095.1 of Heloderma suspectum. Lineage (NCBI taxonomy): Eukaryota > Metazoa > Chordata > Lepidosauria > Squamata > Helodermatidae > Heloderma > Heloderma suspectum. The sequence continues at coordinate 108,623,771 of NC_139464.1, forward strand.
CAGCCTTTCAGGTACTTGAAGAGCACTATGCTATCTCCCCTCAGTCTTCTCTTCTCAAGGCTAAACATGCCCAGTTCTTTCAGTCTCTCTTCATAGGGCTTTGTTTCCAATCCGCTGATCATCTTTGTTGCCCTCCTCTGAACCCTCTCCAGCTTGTCTGCATCCTTCTTCAAGTTCTGGACGCAGTACTCCAGATGAGGCCTAACCAGTGCTGAGTAGAGGGGGACTTGTACTTCCTGGGATTTGGAAGCTATGCTTCTATTAATGCAGCCCAAAAGAGCATTTGCCTTTTTTGCAGCCACATCACATTGTTAGCTCATATTCAGCTTGTGATCGACAACAATTCCAAGATACTTCTCGCTTGTAGTGTTGTTGAACCACGTATCCCCCATCTTGTGACTGTGCATTTGGTTTCTTTTCCCTAGGTGCAGAACTTGGCATTTATCCCTATTAAATGTCATTCTGTGGTTTTCTGCCCAGTGCTCCAGTCTATCAAGATCACTTTGAATTTTGTTTCTGCCTTCCAAGGTATTAGCTATCTCGCCCAATTCTGTGTCATCTGCACATTTGATCAGCATTCCTTGCACCTCCTCCTCCAAGTCATTAATAAAAATGTTGAAAAGCACCAGGCCCAGGACTGAGCCCTGCAGTACCCTGCTCGTTACCTCTCCCCAGTTTGAGAAGATCATTGCCTTTACAGCCCATGTAAAGCTTGATGAACAAGAGGTCCTCCCTGAAGGGCAGGAGTGGAGAGGGAGGCTTGGTAAGGAGCAAACTTTCTCTACAAGAAATCAAGCAACCTGTTGATGGGTCCAGAAAAATTGCCAATTAGATAACTGTTCTTTGGGTTCTTTCAATGGCTGCTGGGCAGATTTAATGAAGATCAAAACACCCATTCCAGTCCCCATTAGACAGAGGTCTGAGAATACTTTTTCCATTATATGTTGTTTGTTTGGGTGTTATATGTTGTTTGTGTATACTGTCTGTGTGCTTTTATGTAAATGGATTTAAAACTTTGTATATTGTATTTTAATGTTTTAACTTCTGTAAAATGCCCAGAGAGCTTTGGCTATGGGGCGGTATAGAAATGTAAATAACATCATCAGCGTCGTCACCTTCATGATCATCATTATTATTATTTCAGAGAATATTTTCCCCTCAGCAGATCCATTGTTCTCTGTTGCCAGCAACTGAAGCAATTGGAAATTATTGGATGTGTCACCCCTTTTAAAATTTCCTTTCTGAGGACCCATTGCCCATTCTTTCTGAAATTTGGTATGAATCGTGCCCTGGGGTAAAGCAGTAGTGGGGAAACTATGACCTTCCAGATGTCAGCCCCAGCCAGCATGGCCAATCCATTCAGGGATGATGGGAGTTATAGTCCAGCAACATCTGGACGGTCACAGATTCTCCATCCATAGTCTAAAGCCTGCACATTTCCTTCCAGTTGGATTTAAAATGTCAAAGTGTTAGGTGGCAGAGGGCAGAGCAGGCCTCTAGCTGAATATAACCATTTATGAAATACGAATGGAAATCCAAAATATGAATTAAACTAATTCAAAATTAAATAAATATGAATGAAAATGTTACAAAAGGAAAAAAAATAGAGAAATAGTTTTACATACCAAAGAGAGAGAGAGAGAGAAAGAAATGTTTTTGAGTCCACAACCCTATAAACAAAGCTGAGAGACAAGTGATTGACTCAAGAGTACAAACTAAGTACAAAGCAGAGACAGGACTGCCAGCTTCTGGAAGAAATCGCTCTTGAACCTGGGTGAGGCTGGACAGTCGGGGATGCTCTGACTTGGATTCCTGCATTGAGCAGGGTGTTGGACTCGATGGTCTTGTAGGCCCCTTCCAACCGTACTATTCTATGATTCTATGACAGAGATTCCAGTGGGGTTAAGGGGCATGGCCCACACACCTGGTGTGGAGCCCAGCAGGGTCAGAGTCCAGTGCCCCACAATAAAGGGGTGGTGCCCAGGTGTGTGATGTACGCTGTACTCTTACAAGCACTTGGCCACCAATCAATGCATACATCCATGGCACCAGGTCAGCGTAGTGCATGACTCTAAGGTTATAATTTTATACTTACTTATCTGGGTTATTGAATTCAGTGGGTCTTACTTCTGAGTTGATATGTATAGTATCGCTCTGTAACTGTAGCCCTGTTCAGGTATTTGCCTGAACACATCAAGACTTAAAGTGGGGCGGGGGCCCAGGTGCACACACAAGCCCTATCCCCGTCATTCCTGCAGGTAGGGGCTCCTTTTAGACCTTTGCATGTTTCATTCAAAGGCCTGAAGTGCATTTGGCTGAGTGCATTTAGAAGCCTTGGCAGGATTGGGAATGCTGGTAAGGCAGAGTTCCTGAACATGTGGAGACTTCTAAGTGCATTCAATGGAACATGCTTAGAAACTCTTGGCTGAATACGTGAAAGTCTAAAGAGGAACTTGCCCGCATAGGGATGCTGAGGGAGGGGCTTGCAAAACCCTTCTCCTCTCCCCACTTTAAGCCCTTGGGCATCTCTACACCAGCCTAAAACCTGCATTTAAAATGGGGCTTTCTGCTTCCATTGTAAATGCAGGATCACAGTCACTCCCCTCTTCATGTGCTTCCTTTCCCCCTACCCCTTTCCCCTTCCTTCACCCCGTATCTGAGTCTTCCATTATCTTTCACTGATCTCGCTCCTCTCCTTGCCACTTTTACTCCTTTCAAGGAGGGAAGTGAAGCAGAACACAAGGGGGTAATTTGATAGCTCATTATCTGCGATCTGTTTAAAAATGGAACAAAGGGCATTTCGCGGACGGTCACAAACTTCCGTGAAGGAGCCATCTCAATTGCAGGATAAAAGTTCCATATGAAGGACCTCTTGTATGTTTGGGCCAATGACAATGGAGACATGCCATCAATACACACCCATGTTATCAGCACACACAGGCAACACTTGAAAGGTGTGAACCAGCACTTTGAATTGTGCCCAGAAATAGACTCTGGACTGGAGAAGTGGTGCAATATGTTCGTATCACTCAGTCCCAGTTGATACACAGTCTTTCTGCCATGTTCTGAACTAACTGAAATTTCTTGACCATGTTCAAAGGCAGCCCAGCTTACAATGCATTGCAGTAATTCTGCACTTCATTCCACAATATTTCTTTTTTTAAACTCCTGCTTGCATGTTAACATTTTATGACAATTTGTGGTAACGTTGGTGACTGAAACTCCCTATGCCTCTTTGAAGTCAGCTTGTGAAGTAAAGCCACTGATGTCTGCAACACAGTATCAGTGTGGTGGGGTAATTTTTAGCAGCTATGCAGCTCCTGAGGTATATTTTCCGGTGGTGGGTCTTATTTTTAAATTGAGGAAATGAACTTGTTCTTTTGAAGGGATTTGTCCTCATAACCTTATATTTGCATTGTATTTTCAAAAGATGTGGGTGTGAGCCTTAAGACAGGATCTGAGTTAAGTAGTTTATTTACAAGTACTGAGAGAAAGAGGGAAATAGTCAATAAAAGAACATGATGCTCTCTTATGGAAAATTTCAGTTCCCACTGGAGTACCCAAGGTTGTGCAATCCACCAGTTCCCACGCTGTTTTTTGGTACACAAAATGACAAGAAAAAAATATAAGTTTGCTTGTTCTTACCTTTCCCTCAAAAAACGTCAATAACGTGAAGTTAAAGCAGCTCAGTTGTTTTTTCAGTATGTCGTTTAAGCATAGTTCATTCACTTCTCTGGTGTTCTCTGGTTTTATATCGTTCTTTTTTATTTACTCAGCATGCTTTAGCTTAGGGGTGGGCAGAAAGTAGATCTCCAGATGTTTTGGACTTCAACTCCCAGCATCCCTGACCATTGCCCATGCTGGCAGGGGCTTCTGGGAGCTGAAGTCCAAACATCTGGAGAACTATGTTTTGCCCATCCCTGTTTTACCTGATGGGCAGAGCAATCCTATACTTACATTACACTGGGAGATAAGCCACTGCTACACCATCAGAAAGGTTGCCAAATCCAATGTATTTCTTTTATTTTATCTATTAATAAATAGAACTGGGAGGGGGACCCGATGTATGCTCAGCCCAGGAAGTGAGGGGAAAAACACACACAGCCATAAAAATACAAGAACAATGGGAAAATGTCAGACATGCCCACACCATCCCAGGAAAAACTTTTAAGTGCCAGCCGTTCAAGGACTATGCTGGTGCTGATGTCCACCTACCCATGGAGGGAGGCAATGACCTTATCATCATGGAGGGGCTCAGATGGAACCTACTGTGTATTCTTTTTGGCACTGGTGGCAAACGGTTAAGGAAGCCTAAAGCGAGATTTCAAGTGAGATCCTGTTGTTTTAGGCATCCGTAGCAGTAGCAAACAACTGTGAAGCCTTTAAATGGCCACATCTCACCTCACAACAAGCGAGACTGGGATGTTTTAGGCTTCCTTAGCAGTCTTGCCACCGCTTTTTGGTAACAATCCAGCTTCTTTTTTCTTTTTTTTTGCCACCATGAATTTCAGCAGCCCACCCCTACCTTATATGCTCTTCACAACCACTGTTTTATGAGCTCCACACACATAGGGAAGAATCATAGAATAGTCATAGAATAGTAGGGTTGGAAGGGGCCTACAAGGACGAAACATGAAACATGGCCACCACGTAGAGCACAAGACCGGTCACCTGCACAAAGCACACACAGCCGTCCTGGGGCAAGGGTGAAAGGCCTATCCAGGGAGGGAAAAGACTGTTGCCAAGCAACCCGGGGCGGAGGGAGCCAGGACGCACAACAGAGACAGACCCAGATGCACACAGACGCCGGCAGCCTCCAGTGGATGACGCCATTGGGTGTGGGGTTGGGAAGCAGGCGACGGGAGCTCAAGGGGAAGCGAGGAATGTGACCTCACTCACCTTTTCCATGCCTGGCAAAATAATTATGTCAGGGCAGGGCAAATAGCCGAGGAGACCTCAGGACTCAAATTTACACTGCAGACACACCACAGAGCAGTTCCCAAATCAGTCAGCCAGAGCAGCGAGCGAGAACTGGACCCATGGTGGGACTTTTGTCTCTCCCCACCCCTACTACCAGCCTCAGTAGTCAGTCATCACTGCCAGAACCACAGAGGCTGCAGGACGAGCCCTGGTCTGATGTGACAGCTTATGTTTTATAATTTATTTATTAGAATATTTCTATGCCACTTAATATGTTAAAATCCCTAAGTGGTTCATGTTCAAATACAATATAAGCCCTCATTAAAAGGCATGAATGAGTAAATAAAACACTGAAAACATTACAATACTAAGACGATAACAACAGGATAGGAACAGAGTCCTTCACAAGTCAGGGAATGCCTGTGTGAATAGGACTGAATTTACAATAGCAGTTATACCATTATCACACCGTTATCATACCCATTGGTGCCCATTGGTGTCATGTGTACCAATAGCTGTGATAACGGTGTGATGACGGCATAACTGCTATGTGTAGATTCAGCCTAGGTGTATTTTCAAGAGGCACTTCAAACTTGCCACCATTTCTGCCTCTCAAACAACACATGGGAGAGTATTCCAGGGTGAGTGCCACCACTGAGAAGGCCTGCTTACGCACCATTACCTGGCAACATTGAACTGTCTGCAGAATGATCAGTAAGGCCTCCTCATGTGACAAATCTGACCTCATCCAGGGATTCTATGAGATGGAATACCAGGATTTAGGGGGCCTAGCAGTTAACCACTCCCACTCAGTTTTCCCCAGCACAAGGTGTCACCAGGAAATGCAGGTTTTTACTGACTTCTGGCACAAATCACACAGAGCTTCAGTAACAATTCTCAGAGACCAAGTTTTTGTCTTTTCTGTCTTTTACCTATTTCAAGTAGATCCCCAGTACAGAATAAACACTAAGCACACAATGCTGAGATAAACACAATCAAAACAATTTCAAGATATATTTCTAGTAACAAGGTTTATGGAGAGCAAAACATCGGAGTAAATATGGCATCTTACCAGTCTTCCCAAATCAGGCAAAGAAGGTGAGTTCTCCCATGGATAACTGAAATCTTTGATCACTGGACTGCCTTTTATACATGTTAAGCATTTTTACATGTGTTTATCTGCTTCCGTACATTCACATTTTATGTTTCCTATCAATACAATGGTAATATCAACACATTACTAACTCTACTCTAAAAATATATATCTCTTGGTCTCAAAAATGGATTTCTAGTTACATAACATGATATGCAACTGATATGTCAGTGACAAAAGAACTGATCGTCTCAAAAATAATTGTATATGTGTTTTAGCCTGGGAAAGCTGAAGTTTCCCATTTCAAGCATCCCTTCTTGGATGATTCTGTCCTCACTGGATATAGTTAAGGATGTGTGAATCAGCACAGCTGAAGTTCTTTAAATTCCATCTCAAAGTTTGTTCCAACTTAGATTGCATTTTTTTTTCAGTTTTTGCACAAAAATCCATGCATATTTCCGTGTGTATTTTCCCAAATGTACGCACCAGTTGTGTTCATCTTTGAAATGTATGCATTCTTCTCCCGTTGATTAAAGTGTATTCATGAGCATTTTTCCAAAGTACGCATTTTTTCATGAGCGTTTCGGTTTTTCAAATGTACACCTGTTGTCAAAGGCATTTTTGCAGGTCCATGCAAGCTTGGAAATGTTTGGACTTGGACTGCAAATTGTGTCCAAGTCCATGATTGATTTGGATGGTGGGAACTGCATAAATCCTGATTTTTAAAAAAATAATAATACTGAAACAAATTCCTCAGACATCCCTAGATAAAGTACTGGGGGCTGCTGGTTGGAATCCAGAGTATGAACTCAAACTAAGCAAGGTGAGGAGAGCCCTCCCTGTATCCAAGCACACTTGAGCCAATGAGTAAAAGTGCTGCATGGACGACGAACTGAATCCTGCATGGGCCTACCAGCTATTTTGGCCTATCCCACATCCCTGGAAACCCATGTGAACAATCCACCCCTACCTCTAGGCCAGCTCTTCTGGGTGGCCTAAATGCCCCGCCTGCTAATCACCCCTCCTCCCCCACCCCCACCCTGGAAGCAGCACTTGTCCCTCTTGTACCCCCTCCTGTGCAGAGAACTTGAGTAGAGAGAGGAGAGGCCATTATTTCTAAACCCATCAAGCTCGCACGCTTCCCACGTTCCACCTGAGGCCAGCTGAAACCAGATCATATGAAGGGGGTGGGTGGGTTTGGGATTCCTCTCCATCACTCTTTGCAGAGGTGATCTAGTGAAACCAACCACATATGTGGCAAATTCATAGCCTTTACTGAACAACATGGGGGATGGAGGAAATCATGAATGGGGAAGACCCATGTAGGAAGTTGCCAACCACCAGTCACTCTGGCAGCTTGTTCTGCTCCTTGCTGTGATCCGGAGTGGTGCTCATGAGTGGTTTGGCCATTAGTGGCCATGAACATCAGAAAAGCCACATCGGATCAGACTAAAGGCCTGTCTAGTTCAGCATTCTGTTCACCCAGAGGCTCTGGAACTCTCTGCTGGACAAGGTTACATTGGCCAACTCTCTGTTATCGTTTTGCTGGCAGAGAAAGGTGTCTTTATTCAGGAAGGTCTTTGGCACGTAAGCTGGTCAGTTATGGAAGGGTTTTTTTAAAATGAGCTACATGCTTTCTTTTATCGTGTCTTTAATTGTGATGTAATGGATTTCTTTTAATATTATGTTTTAATTAAGATTCCTTAAAAATCTGTATTTTATTATCGCTAGCCACCTTGAGTACCATGTTAGGCAGAAAGGTGGGTTATTAAATAAATAAGCAGCTTGGGACAGTGCGCTGCTCCAAATGTGAAGCTCCCCAGATTGTGCCCGCCATCTCCATTTGCCAGAGTGCCTCGCTGGCCCCACATGAGTCCCAGAGGCACTCTGGAAGCAGGAAATGAAGATGGCGGGCGCCACAGTGAAGCTCTGCTTGACAGCAGCACGCCTACCCTAGGAAGAGCCAGCGTGGTGTAGTGGCAAGAGTGTTGGACTAGGATCTGGGAGATCCGGGTTCTAGTCCCCACTCGGCCATGGAAGCTCACTGGGTGACTTTGGGCCAGTCACAGACTCTCAGCCCAATCCACTTCACAGGGTTGTTGTTGTGAGGATAAAATGGAGAGGAGGAGGATAATGTAGGCCGCCTTGGGTTCCTTGCAAGAGGAAAGAAGGCAGGGTATAAATGCAATAAATAAAAAAATAAATAAATAAATAAATAAAAAAAGAGGTTTTAGAAGTGGAAAGCCCCCCACAGAAGTAGAAAGAAGACATTGCCAGCATCATTTGGGGCCCCTCTCAGCAGTGGGAGTTCCAGCCTGGAGGCCCAGCCAGAGTGGCACCGCTGTTCACAATGGGAGGAAAGCTGAATGGCAGGTGTGGGAAAAGGGTTAAAGCTTGCCTCCCTCCATGGCATGCCCTGGGCCTGGTGTGTCTCATCCCCTCTCATGTTAGCTATTTTTAGAAGAATGGCTATGCAGGGATGAACTTTCACGACAAACGTCACATGTACTTTGTTACTCCTTCCTGTCTAGGTGCCTGCACTTATCCCATTTACTCAGCTTTCCTGTGTCCTGATCCTGCTGAAGTGTGTACATCTCTGGCCTTGATCCCAGTAAATGGTGCTCACGCCCCGCGCTCCCTCACAATCTCAATACATGGGCTGAGGAGGGGCGAGGAAGCTCATCATCATGAAAACATTTCCTCTCACAGGGATCGAGTGTTATGTTCCATCTTAGGGTGAAAAACAAAAGCTCTCCACATCTCCCTGAAAGCCGTTAGTGCTGCACTGCACCATGCCCCTCACTGGCTACTTAGAAACAGGAAAAATAGAGTTCCTGTCCAAAACACAAGACTCCCACCCAAGGATCTTCAAAAAGACGAAGTAGAATTGACGGTTGCCCACTCGTGAAGGAAGACATGAAAAGCTGGGTCACAACTTTGTAAATAACTTCACTCCAGAGTAGGCAACATGTACATGTGGCTCTCCAGATGGTTGGGCCTACAACTCCCATCAGCCCCAAACAGCATGGGGATGATGGGAGTTGTAGTCCAAATTATAGGAAGGGACGTAAGTTGCCCACCCCTGACTTAACTGAAGGATCTGCAATGACTGAGCAAACATGCAAGCTGCATGCAGCGGGCACCTGAAGGCTAGGAAAGGCTGCTTGGAAGAGGGGATATCCACCCTAGCCCAAGGCAGCTAATCTGATGATTACGGGATCCGCTCCTTTCCTTGTCTTCCCACTATGGAGGCAGGAAGGAGGAGTCCCTGACTGCTCCCATTGTTTCCTGGGTGGCGTACACTGGGGCAAAGCTTGCTAGGCCCTAAGGAAGGCCCCAAGACAACCCCTTTGAGCTGGCCAGCAATGAGGTATAGGCTGGCCTAAGGTACCTCTCCAGGGTAGACATTCTAACCCAATTGTGTGCCCGCACTACTTGCCAACTGTAACCAAAGGATAAAACCCAATCAGCCAAATGGACTCAATCCACTACCAGACAGGAAGGAGTAGGCAAGAAAAGACACTGCCCTGGCCAATCAGAAAATGGCCAGAAACATCCTACTCAGCTTCCACCGAAGGACAAACTGGCTAGTCCCTTACTGCAGGTGGGTGCTACTTAGGCTGAACAAGAAGCCTTGCTTCAGGCATGGCCAGCTTAAATAGTGGGCAGCACCCTGCTTCTCTATTGGCTGGTCCAAATCACATGGGCTGGGCCATTGGTGTGCTTGCATCTTCCTTTCCGAGTGGGGAAAGCTGGGCAAAACCACCTCGGCTGAAGTGCTGAAGGCCACACTTGAGAGCTGGATCTAACGTGGTGGCTACAGCAGCAGTCCCATGCCTACTTATCTGGGAGTAAGCCCCACTGGCCATAATAGGACTCACTTCTGAGTATATATGCACTGCAAAGTCCCCAATTCACATCTCACCTCAGCCACAAACTCCAATTCGATGCTCTTAGAAGCATTGAGAGAGAGAAAGAGAGAGAGAGAGAGGAGCTATGGCTCTCTCCCCTAAGATATTCTTGAGACCCCACCCCCAAGTTTCCATCCTCCTGAGCCAGAGGCTTGGCAGTATCACTGCTTACTTATTGCGGTCCTGCTCCTGTGATGGCTGTTTAGCCTAGTCACCTTCTCCTGCCATCTCCCAGTGCATCACAGCCAGCACCACCAGGAAGAACCTCCTGAGAGAAGGTGCAGGCACCGAGGCCATGCATGCTAGAGCCCAGGCCACGCGCACCAGCCGGCACCTTGCGTGAGCATCCATCGTTCTGCTCCCATGATGCACATGGCCACCCCGCCACTGCAGCATTTGTATGAACAGGCAGTGAGTCAGTGCCAGGCAGAGTGGTGAGTGGTGGCTGGGCCCAGGTCGGACCTCAGGTCCAGCTAGGTAAGTTTGGACCTGGGACCAAATGGTCTTACGGAGGCCTCCTTTAGATGGCAGTGTGCATTCCTTCCATTGGAAAGCACACAACAAGTCACATTTAGCCGCCCCTCCAATTGCCATTCCTTGCTATAAAAAGTTTTCTACCTTTCTCGTACGTTGGAACAACAAAACTGCTTGCCAACTTTGATTAAAAGAATACTCTGAGAATGTGAAGTTCTGCCTTTTTAACTCAAATCATAGCACCATTCTGACTAGAGGCAAAGTGGAGTTTCCTTCTCCACCTGCTAGTCCCTGGGTGGTCCTTTGGGGGCCACCTGGGCTGTGAGGCCCTGCTCTTTTGCCCTGAGGTCCAGCCCTAGCTACGCCACTTGAAGTGACGGATGAGACATATACTTCATTGAGGTGTGTGTGGTTTTTCCCCCCTCACAGATTGACCCAGTTCACTCCTCCCAAGCCTTACAGCGAGCAGAGTTTCATTCCAAAACAGGAATTTTTATAAGCTTTCTGATGCAGCTCGTGTCAGGGAAGAATGTACGCAAACATGCACATATTAGTGGGCACAAAGTCAAAACCTTGGTTGGAGGAAAGGCACCATACACAGTTAAAACTTCAGTTGAACAAAAGTGCATGCCCAAGAGCATTTCAGGAATGTAAAGAACTTGGGGAAAATCCATGTGCTTAAAAATGCGCACACACAAAATGTGCACAGTAGGGGGAAATGTGCAAACAACAAAAGCATGCATTTCTATAAATATTTTTTTATTTGTAAAATTATGGGAACAGGATGGAATGAACCTGACCTTAAGAAATGGGCAATCCCGGAGAGAGATCTGTTCACCCCTCACTGAAGGACAGAGCTGTGTGTGTCACACAGCTCGCCTTGGGGTGGCGAACTTCTTTCAGGCAGAGCTTTCAGAGATGTTCTTGGAGGCTAGTGGTGGGTGGGACTGAAGGCAAAGGGGCAGGGCCAAAATACGGAAATACTGGCATATTGTACCTTAAAGCTCTTAGGCCAGATTTACACCTTGTGTCATTACGATCCCATTATGGTAACGCCATATCCCTTTTGTGCATTTATACTTCGCAGGGCACACAATGACATTTCTTGCTGTATATTGGATAATGTGGAATAAAAAGTGGGAAATAACACTATAAAAGCAGTATATCAAATGTGTAATGCGCCCCAACAGTTATCAGTGCACTTCAATACCGCTATAAAGCAGTAGTGTAGATATAGACTATCTGGCAGTGACGAAGTCTTAGGAGACTTCAGCCTTGGAGCAGGGGAAAAACTGAACAAATATCAGGAAACCACCAAATGACTGGTGGTCAGGGAAGAGGTGGTGGGGCCAGGGAAAGGGGCGTGACTACCAGGGGAACTCAAGAGGGCCAGATTTGGGGCCTGGACCTGAGGTTCCGCACCCTTGGCCTAAGCTAACCTGGTGGCCCAGGTGTGGTGGAAGCTGCCAGTTGTACTAGCATCCATATGTCAAATGTGGGGGGTGGGAAGTTATTTATTTATTTATTTATTTATTGCATTTATACCCCGCCTTTTTTCCTCTTGCAAGGAACCCAAGGTGGCTTACATTATCCTCCTCCTCTCCATTTTATCCTCACAACAATAACCCTGTGAGGTGGGTTGGGATGAGATTCTGTGAATGGCCCAAAGTCACCCAGTGAGCTTCCATGGCCAAGTGGGGACTAGAACCCGGATCTCCCAGCTCCTAGTCCAACACTCTTGCCACTACACCACGCTGGCTCTCGATCTCGACCTTTGCCTCAAGCAGCAAAATGTCTTGGGCCGTCCCTGTGGCAATGAGCAGAAAGACTGTAATACAAAACAACCCACTAGCAGGAAGACCTTTTACACAAGAGCACGGTTGTGCCAATTAGGAATGGCGTGGATGCCCGACTGGGTCCGGTCCCCCCCCCGAGCCACCATACCATGCCCACTGAGCCTCTGGCCTCACTCACCCCCACTTGCGCCCTCCCAGACATTCCCTGCACTTACTCGGACCGGTCTGCACAGGCCTACAATCTTGCCGACCTTATTTTTACGGAAAAAGGAGGTCATTAAAATGCACGTATTTAAATATGCACAAATCCAGGCTGGGAAAGCTTGATATATGCAGTATTAGAGGTGTAAATGGGCCATTTATGCCTCTAATGTTGCATACATCAAGCTTTCCCAGCCTGAATCTGCACATATTTAAATATGCACATTTTTAATTATCTCCTTTCCCCCCATAAAAGTAAGCTTGGCAAAATGATGAGTGCTCCCGGACAGGATCCATGGTGAGTGCGGGTGGCTCGGCAAGCTTGTTGGGTCTCAACCGTGGGTCCGGGGGCTGGGGGGCTAGAGTAGGGGCAGTGCTTCAGCGGGCGCCCGCCAATACGGGACGGAGGTGAGTTCATCCATCCCTAGTGCCAACACATTCCAACAAGGCTTATGCAGAACTTTGTAGATGGATAGCTAAGGACACAATTATCAATTATCACATTTCTAATCTGCCCAATAACTAATGCTCTCTGGGCAGATTACAGTAGTTTCTATCTGATGTATAAGCAGGTGGCAAATGCTTCCACTTTGTGAAGAAACATGACATTCCATTGTAACACTGAAGAAAACATTAGGTTTTCTAGCCGTAGATTTTATTGATTGATTGATTGATTGCATTTCTATACCACCTAATAGCCAAAGGATTCTAGGCAGTTCACAAAACCACAAAGTACAATATAAAATATAAAAGCATTAAAACCATAATATAACAATACAACCAGCAGAAAACCTAGCAGCAATGCAGAGATTTAAAATACTGATGTCAAACAGCAGAACTAAAAAACTAGAATGCTAAAATGCTAAAATGTTGGGAAAATAAAACTGCCTTCACCTCGTGTTGATAAGAGTAAGATGTAAGCACCAGGCAAACCTCTCTAGGGAGCTCATTCCACAATCAGGGTGCCACAGCAGAGAAGGCCCTGTTCCTGGTAGCCACCCACCTCACCTCCTTTGGCTGCCAGGGGCTCCCAGAGAAGGACCTCTGAAGATGATCTTCGGGTCCAGGCAGGTACATATTGGAGGAAATGATCCTCCAGATAACCTGGCCCCAAGCCCTTTAGGGCTTTGAATGTTAATACCAGGACTTTGAACCAGGTCTGGACATGGACTGGCAGCCAGTGCTACTGGAGAAGTACTGGCATTATATGATCTTGTTGGCCAGTCCCCGTTAACAATCTCGCTGACCTGTTTTGGACCAGCTGAGGTTTCTGGACTGTTTTCAAAGGCAGCCCCATAGATAATGCATTGCAGTAATCCAGGCGAGAGGTTCTCAGAGCATGCATAACTGCAGCTAGGCTACCTCTGTCCAGATATGGGCAGAAATGTAGTGACATATCAGCAAAATAAGCATAAGTTAAATCTAGTTGCCTTCCGGACTTCAGTGGCCTTCAATGTCATAAGGTAAGTAATATTAACTACGTTTGAAGTAAAATTGCAAATATCTATTGAGCCTTATACTAATTATCCTGACTACGATGGGAAATCTCACATATAAGTATTCCATAGCCAATATTATATGCTTTACAACATAATGTAATATCGTATAGGAATAGTCTATACTTTACAGTAGATATGTGGTTCTTGCAATTAGTGCCGTGTTCACTTTTCATGTGATAGTGATAAATGCATTACAATTTCACCACTGCAGTGGGTTTCTTTTGTCCACTGCATGTCATTCTCCTCTCTACCAGCCACTATTTCCATTGGAAACAGTTTTCGGTTCTTCAATTCTAAAATTAATCAATGCTACCTAGGCATGTTGGGGCCTTTCGGTGGCCAAGTGTGAAACGCGTAGCGGCCAAAATGCAGGCAGCTGTGTTGACCCATATTATCAGACCAAGTTTAGCAGTTTTCAGCTCTACCCCAAGCAGGTCTTGTCTAAAGCTGCTGGGTCTTCATTGCCTGTTCAGGACCAGGCCACCCCATAATACTTTGCCTTACAACAGGGATAGCTCACAACCAGTTTCTCAGCAACTATCAACTAGATGGTTGCTGAGAAAATGCTCCCTTCCCATCTACTGCGAGTATAAGTTCAGAGGGAATTTCCAGGGGGCGGCTGGTGACATCGGCATCCCTGCTAATCCCAAAGTGCTGGCGTGATATCCCTGCATGCCCCGGCTCTGCTACACCACGGCCTGCACCTCAATTATATAAAAGCAGGAACCGGGAATAAAGGCCGCTCCTTGCTTTCCTCTCAGCTGTCAAGTCCTTGGCTGCTTCTTCACTAGGAAAAAATCACCCGGCTTTTGCTCAGAATGTTGGGCCTCACTTGCAAGGAAATGGAGCGGCCTCATAATCAGCAGAAGAAATATTTAGGCTGCAGTCCCGGGACTGGTTACTTTGGAGCAAGTCCCACTGACTTCAGTGGTGTTCCAGTGTAATTACAAACCAGTCATCTTGACCTAGACTTTTAAATGAGCCAAGATTCTCCTTTCCCAACTCCACCCAGGATGATGCAACTCCAGACTGAGATGCAATAACTAACCAGGTTTACTGCATCCCCCCCATCACTTTCATTCAGAGGTGGGCAACCTGTGGCCCTCTAGATATTGCTGGACCTCAGTTCCCATCAGACCCAGCCCATGTGGCTAATGGTCAGGGATGATGGGAGTTGTAGTCCAACAACACCTGGAGGACCACCCCTGCCTTAACTGGTCACATCCCCAGCCAGTTGATTACTCTAAACATGGCAGGATTGCAGTAGATTTACCTACTCATATCAGATATCCACAACTCACAAGCAAGACCCCACCAGCAATGCCTGGAGAAATACCCTTTTCACAGAGAAGAATAAGGGTGAATCTTAACCCATCTCACAAAGGCTGTAAAATCCTTGTCCAAATTGCTCTGTATGAATCATGGTTTAAAGCAGGAGCAGGAAGAAAGTAGGTCTCCAGATGTTCTAGCCATGCACAAACTGTGTCTTAAAATATATTGGTGGACCATGGGAAGTCTTCAAAAAATTCCAAAGGGATAGTTGTCTTAAACTGCAGTCCTATACCCACTTACATGGGAGCAAGCCCCATTGAACTCAATGGGATCTACATCTGTGTAGACATGTATAGGATTGAACTGTTAGTCTGTTGCAGCAAGACTAACACAGAGTTGGCACCACAGTGGCTTATTGTGGCATAAACCTTTGCAGGGCACAGCCACCATTGACCAGTGTATGAAGTGTTCTATGCATTTGGCAGATTTTTCTGGATCCTTATCAATCTGACTTAGTCACCTAGCTGCATTATCGACGTCAGGAGATGGACAGAGGGAGCACAACTCTCTTAGCTCTGCAGGGTCACTTAGCAACTGGGATGCCATCGCCTATGATACCCCCCTGGATCATCTCTTAAGGACCCGGCTGGGAACACCATGCTTTATTGGCTCCAGTCTTTGAGGGTCAGGTCCAGAAGGTGATAATGGGGGGCTACTAATTCATCCCCTGAACTTTGGCAAGGCTGCTGTCAGGGGGGCTGGCATCATTGGGCATTTGCCA
The DNA here is from genome assembly GCF_057233095.1 of Heloderma suspectum. Lineage (NCBI taxonomy): Eukaryota > Metazoa > Chordata > Lepidosauria > Squamata > Helodermatidae > Heloderma > Heloderma suspectum. The sequence continues at coordinate 108,639,718 of NC_139464.1, forward strand.
AGGCCCAAACCCTAGAAGGGGACCTGCCTCCTCCCCCAACCCTGCTTTTCTCCTCCTTGCTATCACAGCAGGGTCACCTATGTCTACAAAGCAAGTGAGCAGTGACAGAAACAATGAGAAGGAGCAGCAGTTTCCATTTGCCTTGACTTCTCCCTATGGGTGGCTGTGCAGATTGGTCACAAAGAGAAAGGCCAAGCGAATGACCAGCAGAAACAGGAACACCAAAGAGGTGGGCCCACTCAGGGCATCTTCCCCCAAGACACTCCCCCCCGCCAGTGTCCAGCCCTGGTATAGATGTTCCTTCTAATCTGGAGGGGTTGCACTCTCCCTAAAGGATCAGGAGTGTTAGGACATCTCCTGGCCCAGAGAGGCCCCCTGGATGCAGAAGGTAGGACCACTTTTTGGCAGCTTCCATTGGGATACCTGTTGCGCCCCTTCCTGGAAAAACTAGATCATTCATGCCCTTGTTACACTTAGCTTGGCTTATTGCAACCTACTCTCCTAGGGTCTGCCTTCGAAAAGTGCTTCGAAGCACTCTTGGTTCAGACTTTTCTCTAGTGTGAGGTATTCTGATCATATCAACTCCAGTTCCAGCTCAATTTTCTTCCGTGCTCAATTTAATCATAGAATAGTAGGGCTGGAAGGGGCCTACAAGGCCAACGCAGTGTGTTGGTCTTAACCATTAAGTCCCTATACCTCCCCTCTGAAATCTGGGTTGGATATGGAGCGGTATAAAAATATTGTAAATAAATAAATAAACCAGGGGTGTGCAAGCTGCACCGTTCCCAAGGCCTTTACTGCAGCCTCCCATGGGTGCCCCCCACAGCCTGTATTCTCCATTCCCTCTTCCAGAGGTCCTCATAAAGATTGCTCTTTCCTGCCACTGCTAGCAGTGAGGAATGAGCTATCGGTATCAGGTTCACTGGGATGTCCGTATGTATGCTCATTTATGTGAATGCAGCCCCTAACCCTTGAGCCACCATCACACGCAGCCCTCGAGGCTGAGAAGGTTGTTCTTCTAAGCGGTCTAGAAGAACGTTTGCTATGACATCTGAAAAGGGGAGCCTACATCTGTACATAAGAATGTTCCCCTTTTCAGTGTTACATGGTTGCTGGTGTGTGTGTGTGTGTGTGTGGCCAGTGGGATGGGGTGTGTGAACCCACCCATGCCCAGGTTCTCAGGGTGCCCACCCAGCCCCTGCCCCTGGACCACACTTGAGCCTGTCCTGTGCTTGGCGAGCAGCCCGCATTCACCCCAGCAGCCCCCTCGGGCTCCACAGTTGCCATTTTTTGAGAAATAAAATGGCGATTGCAAAAATCCGCATACTTGCATTTGCGCAAAAACACGTACCCAAATATGTGCATTCACAAAAATGCTCATTTTCACGCCAATGCAAATATGAGCGTTTTTGCAATCACCATTTTATATCTCAAAATTGGCAACCACGGAGCTCAATGAGGCCGCCGGGGTGAGTGCAGGCCATTCACTGAGAGTGGGCAGGGGGCGAGCAGGGGCAGGAGCTCGACGAGGGGGTCTCAGGGCTGCGGGCAGGGGCAGTTCCACCAGATTCCAAGACGGAATTGGGCACCTGCGCCATCCCTACAGTGGGACATGCAACTTTAGTTGCAGAGTCATGTCTCACACCATCCTCCACACGTTAAGCATATGTATGCGGCCAATCCCTGAGTTGTATCTATGGCTGATACAATTTCACATTAAAGGCTATCTCTTTAAATAAATTAGACATGACCATAAAGACAGAGAAATAGTCCAGTTTCCTTCAGATCTGTGGGGAACAGGGCACACATTAGTACAAAGTGCACAAAGTGCAACCACTGCCCTAGCTCAAGTTAGGAGCAATGTTCTGGTGTGAAAACAGGGCTGCATCATACAATGCCAGCCCCACGGTAAAAAAAGACAGTGGGAGAACCAGCCCAGTGCATGGCATTATGTTAATTATTCAGCTGTCATTACTATTAAGCTGCAATCCTATGTACACTTACCTGGGAGTCACTACCACTGAACACAGAGGGGCTTATTTGCAGGTAAATATGCACAGGATCGTGCTATATTAAAAGATCTCATGAACAAACAGTGCTGCACTATATTTATTAGACAGCAAAGCTCTGTGTTTAACAGGCTTTCTAATCAATGCAGTGGTGTGTTCTAAGACAGCCATTCCCAACCTGGTGTTCTCCAGATGTGTTGGGCTACAAGTCCCAGGTTAGAGAAGGCTGTTCAAAGATGAAGATAAGCATATTCCATTTTGGCTTTCTGAAACAGGCGACTTTCTGATGCTGTTTTTCAGAGTCTCTGAACTTTGACACATATACATGCTGGAGAGAACCTTTGTTCTAGAAAACATGAGGGCTATTTCCTCAGCATCCCTGCAAATGGATGGAGTTGTACCACAATAGCACATGCTTTTAATTTGAGGTAATTGCTTAACCATTGTTGTTGCTTCCTTTAAAGCACACACGTATACCCCCCAAAAAGGCTGCTAATAGATAAAGCAGATATCCAAAGGCTAGGTGGATATTGCTGCTTGCTCTCTCTATAGAACCATCACAATATAGGCCACTCTTGTTCCATAACTTTAGGGCTACTTATTACAATAAAGAATAGGGCCAGCCCAGGACATTTTGCTGCCTGCGGCAAAGAACAAAATGGCGTCCCCTCCTGTTCCAAGTTCAAAAGCCAACTGGACTGGTAGTTGGAACTTTCTTTGAAACTTTCTTCAGAACAGGGGACAGCACTCTCCCTCACCCCTGAAGGCAGTAGGGTAGTTTAGGTGGCACAGGGCAGGCTGCTTGGCACATAACTCTCTCCTCCACTATTTGTTGCTACCTCCCAGCATTTGCCTCCTGAGGTGACCACTTTGCTCTGCTTAATAGTAGAGCCAGCCTTGATAACTTTTGTTGTTGTTCATTTGTTCAGTCGCTTCCAACTCTTCCTGACTTCACGGACCAGCCCACGCCAGAGCTTCCTGTCGGCCGTCGCCACCCCCAGCTCCCCCAAGGTCGAGTCCGTCACTTCCAGAATATCATCCATCCATCTTGTCCTTGGTTGGCCCCTCTTCCTTTTGCCTTCCACTTTCCCTAGCATCAGCATCTTCTCCAGGGTCTCCTGTCTTCTCATTATGTGGCCAAAGTACTTCAGTTTTGCCTTTAATATCATTCCTTCAAGAGAGCAGTCTGGCTTTCTTTCCTGGAGTATGGACTGGTTTGATCTTCTTGCAGGCCAAGGCACTCTCAGAATTTTCCTCCAGCATAGCACCACAGTTCAAAAGCATCTATCTTCCTTCACTCAGCCTTCCTTATGGTCCAGCTCTCGCAGCCATAGGTTACTATGGGGAATACCATTGCTTTAACTATGCGGACCTTTGTTGTCAGTGTGATGTCTCTGCTCTTATCTATTTTATTAAGATTTGTCATTGCTCTCTTCCCAAGAAGTAAACATCTTCTGATTTCCTGGCTGCAGTCAGTGTCTGCAGTAATCTTTGTGCCTAGAAATACAAAGTCTGTCACGGCCTCCACGTTTTCTCCCTCTATTTGCCAGTTATCAATCAAGCTGGTTGCCATAATCTTGGGGTTTTTTTTGAGGTTTAACTGCAACCCAGCTTTTGCACTTTCTTCTTTCACCTTCGTCATAAGGTTCCTCAGCTCCACCTCGCTTTCAGCCATCAAAGTGGTATCATCTGCATATCGGAGATTGTTAATGTTTCTTCCAGCGATTTTAACTCCAGCCTTGGATTCATCAAGCCCAGCACATTGCATGATGTGTGTCAGGGTGGACACTGAGCCCATAGAATCCCAGAGTAGTTCTGATTCTGAGGAAGAGCAGTCGCTCCTGGGAGAGCAGCGCACTCCTCTTTCCCAGGACCAACAGCTGACGGAGATTCCTCCCACCAGCATTCCTAGTTTAGTTAGCAGTCCAGGGAGTGACCAAGCACAGATAGCAGACTTGGTGGATGTGCGACGCAGACGCAAAGAGCGGCGCCAGATGGAGGGCGCGGAAAGGAGGCAAAGTGCCAGGTTGGTGCGCAAACAACGGCTGCGCCCAGAGGCTCCAAGGGAAAAGGGGAGGGACTTTCCCTAGTCCTTAAGTTCAGGGGTCTGCCAGTAATTCCCTTTCAAATGGGGACCAACTGTTCCAACTTAGGGCATAGGCACTGTGCTGCTCAGATCTAGTTGCAATCGGTATAGTTGTTAAGTTGTAAAAAAAGAATAAAGCTTTGAAAGGAATTCCTTTGTCTGGGTCTGGACTTGGCTACTGGTTTAGACAGAGAGAGACCTCCAAGGAGCCCTTGACAATGTGTTCTGCATACAGGTTGAATAGGAAGGGTGAGAGTATACAACCCTGCCATACTCCTTTTCTGAAACTCCCTGGCTTTCTCCATTATCCAGCGGAAATTGGCAATTTGGTCTCTAGTTCCTCTGCCTTTTCTAAACCCAGCTTGTACATCTGGCAATTCTCGTTCCATGAATTGCTGGAGTCTACCTTGCAAGATCTTGAGCGTTACCTTACTGGCATGTGAAATAAGTGCCACTGTTCAATAGTTTGAAAATTCTGTAGTGTTTCCCTTTTTTGGTATGGGAATATAAGCTGAGTTTTTCCAGTCTGGTGGCCATTCCTGTATTTTCCAAATTTGCTGGCATATGGCATGCATCACCTTGACAGCATCATCTTGCAAGATTTTAAGCAGTTCAGCTGGGATACTGTTGTTTCCTGCTGCCTTGTTATTAGCAATGCCTCTTAATGCCCATTCAACCTCACTCTTCAGGATGTCTGGCTCTAACTCACTGACCACACCGTCAAATCTATCCCCAATATTATTATCCTTCCTATACAGATCTTCCATATATTCTTGCCACCTTTTCTTGCTCTCTTCTGCTTCTGTTAGGTCCTTGCCATCTTTGTTTTTGATCATACCCATTTTTGCCTGGAATTTACCTCTGATGTTTCTAATTTTCTGGAAGAGGTCTCTTGTCCTTCCTATTCTATTATTTTCTTCCACTTCTGCGCATTGCTTGTTTAAAAATAATTCCTTATCTCTTCTGGCTAACCTCTGGAATTTTGCATTTCATTGGGCCTATCTCCCCCTTTCATTGTTGCCTTTTGCTTTCCTTCTTTCTTGGGCTACTTCCAGTGCCTCGGCAGACAGCCATCTTGCCTTCTTGGTTTTCTTTTTCTTTGGGATATTTTTTTGTTGCCACCTCCTGAACAATGTTGCGAACTTCTGCCCATAGTTCTTCCGGGACCCTATCTACTAAATCTAGTCCCTTAAATCTATTCTTCACCTCCACTGCATATTCATGAGGAATATTAGTGAGCTCATATCAAACTGATCTGTGGGTCTTCCCTACTCTCTTTAGTCTGATTCTAAATTGTGCAATAAGAAGTTCGTGATCCGAACTACAGTCAGCTCAAGGTAGGGGTGCACGAACGTCACTGACCTGGTCTCGCAGCTTTTCGCAGTGGGGGGGAGGCACTTTGCTGCTCCCCCCACGAAGTTCAGGCTGGGGGGGAGGCTTCCCGCCTTGCCCGGCCGAAATTCAGGCCGGGTGGGAGGCTTCCCACCTCGCCCGGCCGAAATTCAGGCTGGGAAGGAGGCGCCTCGCCTCGCCCGTGAAATTAAAAGTAAAAAAAAAACAAAAAACGCCCCCGTGATAGGCTACGTGACGATTAACGTAGCCTATCACGGCTAGATCTGCAAAGTCAGCCGTGATAGGCTACGTAAATCGTCACGTAGCCTATCACGGGTGACTTTGAAAAAAAAAAAGCGCGTACGCAAATGGCGGCCCCCATAGGGAGCTGCCATTCGCGTTCCTTATTTGGTCGCTGTAGTCTACGTAAATCTTTACGTAGACTACGGCGAAAATAAGGGCAACGCAAATAGCGTTGCCCTTATTTTCGCCGTAATCTACGTAATCTTTACGTAGACTACAGCGACCAAATAAGGAACGGGAATGGCGGCTCCCTATGGGGGCCGCCATTATCTGTACGTGCTTTTTTTTTTTTAAGTCACCCGTGATAGGCTACGTGATGATTTACATAGCCTATCACGGCTGACTTTGCAAATCTAGCCGTGATAGGCTACGTTAATTGTCACGTAGCCTATCACGGGGGCGTGTTTTTTTTTCTTTTATTGGAATGGCGGCTGCTGCTCCCGCCCCGGACGAAGACCCGACGAACCGCCGGCCGGACCCGCCGCCAGGAGGGACATTCGCCAAAGGTAAGTCCTGTCCCGGGGGGGGGGTGCAGGGGGCGGGGGGGGTGGAGAATTTCTCCCCGAAATGCTTGCCCCCCCGAAGTTTCGGGGAGAAATTCTCCGCCATCCCTAGCTCCAGGTCTTGTTTTTACCAACTGCATAGATGTCCGCCACCTTTGACTACAAAGGATGTAGTCAATCTGATTTCGCTGTCGATCATCTGGTGAAGTCCATGTATAAAGTCGTCTTGTTGGAAGAGAGTGTTTGTTATGCACAGTGAGTTGTCTTGACAAAGTTCTATCAGCCTATGTCCCACTTCATTTTGTTCTCCCAGACTATGTTTGCCTGTAATTCCAGGTGTCGTTTGACTACCCACCTTAGCATTCCAGTCTCCTGTAATGAAAACAACATCTCTTTTTGGCATATTATCCAGTAGGTGCTGCAGATCCTCATAGAACTGATCTATTTCTGCTTCTTCAGCATCTGTGGTTGGGGCGTATATTTGGATCACTGTGATGTTAAATGGCTTATCCTGAATTTGAATTGAGATAATTCTGTCATTTTTTGGATTGTATCCAAGCACCGCTTTAGCCACTTTATTATTAATTATGAAGGCTATTCCATTTCTTCTGTGGTCCTCTTGTCCACAGTAGTAGATCTGGTGGTCATCTGATGTGAAGTGGCCCATTCCAGTCCATTTCAGTTCACTGACACCCAAAATGTCTATATTTAATCTTGACATCTCCCCCATAACCACATCCAGTTTGCCCTGGCTCATAGATCTTACATTCCAAGTTCCTATGGTGTGTTGATCTTTAGAACATCGGATTCGTCGTTCACCACCAGCACCATTGGCCGCTAGCTGTCCTTTTGGCTTTGAGCTAGCTGCATCATCACATCTGGGGCTAGTTGAACTTATCCTCTGTTCCTCCGCAATAGCATTTTGACCATCTTCCAACCTGGGAGTCCCATCTTCCGATGGTATACCAACATATCTCTGGTTGTACTGATCCATTTAGTTTTCATGGCAAGAATACTGGGGTGGGTTGCCGTTACCTTCCCCTGGGATCGTATTTAGTCTGACCTCTCTGCCATGACCTTCCCGTCTTGGGTGTCCCTTCATGGTTTAGCTCATGGTGTCACTTAGGTGCTCAGGCTCCAGCACCATGACAAGGTAACGATCTCCTTTGCTGGAGAGCTTTGATAACTAGGGATGGGCAAACTCACCATGGTCCAGGTCGAGTGCCATTCTCCAGACCGCCACTGGCCACCTGCCCCTGCTTGCCACACGCTGGGTGCACAGCTGCCTGATCCCTTGCCGAGCCACCATTTTTGTTTTGTAAAGGCCAATTTTACACAAATGGTAGCCGTAAAGTGGCCCTTTACCCCTGTAATCTTGTGTAAATGGTCACTTTAAGGCTGCAATTTACATAAAATCAATTTCAATTTATCAAAAAAGCTGAGCCACCATTTTGTGACTCAATGAAGGATCGGGGATCCCCACACTTGCCTGGCTCAGCATGGCCAATGGTCAGGGATCATAGGAGCTGTAGTCCACAATAGGGATGCTGGAGAAATTCAAGATGGACTAAAATGAGCTCGGATTTCTAAGAATCCAACCTGCGGAATCTGCTATGGAGCGACCCCCTCAGGCTGTGCGGAGTCTGTGGACTTTCAGATCTCTTTTTTTTTACTTTCCCAAAATGTACGCATATTTATTCGAAGGAAAATATGAAAGTTTCTGCTGAGACTGGTAAATATATGCAGGGAAAAGTTGAACGGAACGGGGGACAATATGCTAAATGTCACATACTAAGGTAAATTACATAAATTGTCGTAAACCCTCTTACAGAATTCTTTACATATTTTTCTGCATAATGGGAAAAATTTGCATCTGTCTGTGAGCAGACAATGGAACAAAAGGTGGCTGACAATCCACGAAACACAAATGGAGCAGATTTGACACAGACCGCACATCCCTAGTCCAAGACATGCCCACGAGAGGAGCATTGGAGAGTTGGGTGTATTCAGCACCAGAAACATAACATCAAAAATATTATGCTTAAAGGGCTGAGTTCTGCAAAGCACAAAAAGTCAAACTCTACAGCTTGCTGTAGACAAATTCTAAAGTCAAATTATGTGGCCTTAAGTACAATAGAATTATATTTATGTTTGGGTTGAGAACAACAACCCTCAGAACACCAAGTTTTGCATTTAGTTCAAAATCCTGTACTGTCCAGCAGTTCTTTGAAGACTAGGGGTGTACAAATTCCCTACTTGGGTCTGTTTCGGGGCATCTGTGGGGTGGGGGGAAGGCAATCCGTTCTGCCGCCTGGAATCCTCCGGGGGGGGGGGGTTGGCTCCCTGGAACTTTCATACATAATTCTGAAAATACCTGCGGGAAATCCTATTTTGGCGCCTGCCGTCTCTCTCTGTAATTCGTAGTCTGATTGCTGCATTTTATGGGAAAGTTTACAGTTCACTAAACATTTCTGTAAAGGCTTCTGGGTTTTCACATGGTGGGAATCCCCCACGTAACTTCCAGTCACCTCACCTCACCTGACCTCTGTGCACTTCGTGACTCAGCCCCCCCCCCAGCAGCAAAAAAAAGCCTCGAGGTCCCAGGGAAATGCCCATTGAAAAGGGGTAAAGCCCAACGCAGGGATTTTCCACATAACCTCACCTCACCTGACGTCCGTACACTTTGCGACTCAGCCGGGGGTTGGGGGTCTTTCCCCAGCAGCAAAAAATAAGCCTCGCGGTTCTGGGGAAATGCCTATTTAAAAAGGGTAAAGCCCATGGCAGCGCTCATGGATTCCCCTCCCCTCACCTGACCTCCGTGCACTTCCGACTCAGCCCCAGCAAAACAAAGCCGCATGGTCCTGGGGGAAAATGCTTATTTATTATTGGGTAAGTGGCTGTTCGCGTCCATCTTCGATTTCCAATCCGCGGATTTCTTTTCATGGTTGTTTTAAAAAAATCGGCCATTTGGGGGACAAAAAAAAAAAAATCCAGTCCGAGCAAGCTCTGGTCATGGTAGACCGGGCCGCCCTGATCTGAAGCGGATTTCATGGGATGGATTTGGCGTAATTCGATCCCGTTCGCGTTCATTGCGAAATTCTCTGACATCCTTATTGAAGACACTGAAGACACACTGGAGAGCCAGAGTGATGTAGTGGTGAGAGTGTTGGACTGGGAGCTAGGAGATCCAGGTTGTAGTCCCCACTCAGTCATGGAAGCTCACTGGGTGACTTTGGGCCAGGCACAGATTCTCAGCACAACCTACCTCACAGGGTTGTTTTTGTGAGGCTAAAATGGAGAGGAGGATTATGTATGCTGCCTTGGGTTCCTTAAGAAGGAAAAAAGGCAGGATATAAACGTAATGAATGAATGAATGAATGAGAGGAAAGCCAAGATATGAATAAAATAAATAAAATAACTACCTACTGCTGCCATGTCTTCTGTGTTTGTTTGTTCATATGCATGTATGTGCTTCATACAGCAGGAATCCAGTGAAGACTCCCTTACTTAAAATTTGGGATGTCAAAGAATTTTGCCACGAATCTTGGGGAGGCCGAATGCCAGCGCATTCGGCCCCCCGAAATCGGTGGAGAAAAGGTCTGCCTCCCCCGCCCCCCCCCCGGGATGGGACTTACCTTCGACGAATCTTCCTGGCGGCGGCGGCTCCGGCGGTGGCTCCACGGTGGCAGCGGCCAGTCTTCTGACCAGCTGCCACCGCCGCCATTTCCAGGTTTAAAAACAAAACAAAACATGATAGGCTACGTAAAGATTTACGTAGCCTATCATGGCTAAATTTTAAAAAACACTGTGATAGGCTACGTAAATGTTTACGTAGCCTATCATGGCTGAGTAAAAAAAAAAAAGCGCGTATGCAAATGGCGGCGCCCATGGGCGCCGCCATTTGCGTTCCTTATTTTGGCACGTCTGAGTCTACGTAAACATTTACGTAGACTAAGACGGCGAAAATAAGGGGAACGCAAATAGCGTAGATGCTACGCTATTTGCGTTCCCCTTATTTTCGCCGTCTTAGTCTACGTAAATGTTTATGTAGACTAAAACATGCCAAAATAAGGAATGCAAATGGCGGCGCCCATAGGTACCGCCATTTGCGTACGCGCTTTTTTCCCCCTTTTAAATCAGCTGAGATAGGCTATGTAAACATTTATGTAGCCTATCACGGCTGACTGCAGGGACGCAAACGGCGGCAGCTATGGCCGCCACCATTTGCGTCCCTGCTAGCCAGCGGCCAGATGTCCGGCTGCTGGAGAAGCCGGCCGGTGGCTCCACAGAATCCCTGCGGAGCGGAGCCGGCCGGCCAGGATTTGGGGGGGAGGGACGGAGCGCCTCCCCCCCCGGCCAGAATTTCAGGGGGAGGGGTGGAGCGCCTCCCCCCCCATGAATGTCACCCTTTGAAAAGGTAAGTGACTTTCGTACATCCCTACTTCCAACCCTACTATTCTATGATTCTATGATACTCCTAGAAACCTGTAGGTAAGATAAAAAGTGTTCTGCTGCCAGAGCAGTCAGGGATAAGGGCCAACTGAGGCTGAACTGGCTTTCCTCCAAATGGGAACATTTTATTACAGAGCCATCTTTACAGAATATTTTCTTTTGGTTGTACAGCCGCAACACAGACCATGGGTGTGATAAGATCAAATCTCAGAGTGGCTTTGGAATTCAGAGGTGGGAGGTGGGAATTAGGATGTCTCAAGAAACTGCCTAGGACTGCTCATAAATGTGAACCTCGCTCGATTTTTCCATGCAGAATCAGGCTGAGAAGCACAGCCTAGCTCGGGCAGGCCGCCTCCAGATTTGGCTCACAAAATCCCAGTGACTGCAGAGAAGGTCAATGGGGATATTGGTAGCACCATCCCTTCTCCGTCAGCACACTCTGGTCAGCGTGGGCACAGAGCTTCTTCCTCCCACACCCATGGGGACTCACGGCACGGCCGTGAGGAAAAAGAAGCTTTAGGTGCAAAATCAGAAGCTGAGGTCTGAAAGACACTTCCCCACCCCCCATGCCAGGAATGCCCTGTGGGGCTGTCTTTGAGCCCTCACCCTCCCATTTTGCCTTGAAGCCTCTTTTACCACCTGCATGGGAATGAATGAAGCCATTAATTCCTATAAGTGTGGGGGAAAGCCCCAGAGGGAGGCAAAACTGGAGAATGGTGGCTGACATGCACCCCCCCCCCATTGGGGGACAGAGCTCTGAGTGCTACACAACTTGCTGTGCATCCCATAACCTACCTCGCCAGCCTCAGGTGTGGTGGAGTATGGTGTCCCATCAGCAGTGTTGCAGTAAGGTTCAACTATCACTCTCAGGTTGTCTTCTCTATGTGGAAACCATTTGTAGATGACACAAAATTGGGTGGGATAGCTAATACCCTGGAAGAGAGAAACAAAATTCAAAGTGATCTTTAGAGGCTGGAGTGCAGGGCAGAAACCAACAGAATGACATTTAATAGGGATAAATGCCAGGTTCTTCACCTACGAAAAAGAAACCAAATGCACAGTTACAAGATGGGGGATATTTGGCTCAACAACACTACAAGCGAGAAGGATCTTGGAATTGCGATCACAAGCTGAATATGAGCCAACAATGTGATGTGGCTGCAAAAAAGGCAAATGCTCTTTTGGGCTGCATTAATAGAAGCATAGCTTCCAAATCCTGGGAAGTACTAGTTCCCCTCTACTCAGCACTGGTGAGACCTCATCTGGAGTACTGTGTCCAGTTCTGGGCACCGCACTTTAAGAAGGATGCAGACAAGCTGGAGAGGGTTCAGAGGAGGGCAACAAAGATGATCAGGGGACTGGAAACAAAGCCCCGTGAGGAGAGACTGAAAGAACTGGGCATGTTTAGCCTTGAGAAGAGAAGACTGAGGGGAGATATGATAGCGCTCTTCAAGTACTTGAAAGGTTGTCACAGAGAGGAAGGCCAGGATCTCTTCTTGATCATCCCAGAGTGCAGGACACGGAATAATGGGCTCAAGTTACAGGAAGCCAGATTCAGGCTGAACATCAGGAAAAACTTCCTGACTGTTAGAGCAATACAACAATGGAACCAATGACCTAGGGAGGTGTGGGCTCTCCCACACTGGAGGCATTCAAGACGAGGCTGGACAGCCATCTGTCAGGGATGCTCTGCCTTGGATTCCTGCATTGAGCAGGGGGTTGGACTCGATGGCCTTGTAGGCCCCTTCCAACCCTACTCTTCTATGATTCTGTGATGGGGGAGGGGCACCCATTTCTCCATCACCTCAAGCAGCAGAATGTCAGTGCCACCCATGTGTATCATCTGCTGGCAGTGAGGTTAAGCCCCCACCCTCAAATTTTGTCCCCAGAAAAGTGCCTTCCTGGTCAGTTAGCATAAAAACAGAACCAACCCCATTCAAACAGCGGACTGAACATTGAAACCTCCCCGTGAAGGGGTTTCAGTGTTGAAAGGTATCCAATCCTTTTCCACATCACGCAGCCTGCTACTTGTGGATCCCTAGTTGGAACAGGAAAGACATGCAAAAGGTTTCCTTGGGAAAGTATGAGAAAAGTAATAATCCAGTGCGGAACACACAAAAACAGGTTCCTAGACAGTCTGAAACTGGAGGCAAATCACAGGTAGGGATGATGGAGAATTCTGCCACGGACTCCAATGAGGATGGCTTCTAAGGAATCCAGCCCGCCGGAGTCCGTGCCAGAACAGACCACTCACCTATGCCTCCCTGCGGAATCTGTCTGGGTCGCATCCCTCTTGACAGCAATCCTGTGGAGCCGGCCGCCTGCTCCACATCACTGGCAAAAGTCTATACGGCCAGCAGCTATTGTCGTGCCTTATCTCTGTATAAGTAAGTCTCTGGATGCAAATGGGGTAGTTTACGGCTGCATGCATTTAGGCTAATCTACCAGCTTTATGACCACAAATGGTGCCCACTATGCCATTTGCGTCTGGAGACTTACTTATACAGAGATATGGCACGGCAATGGCTGCCGGCCGCCCATATCGATGAAATTCGCCAGCGAAGCAGAGCTGATGGCCAGCTCTGCAGGATCGATGTGGAGTGGAGCCGGTCTGGACGGATTCGGGGGGAGGGACAGATCGCCTCCCCCCGCGGGTGGATTCCCCTGTGGAACGTCAGGTAGGGAATCCGCCCATCCCTAATCACAGGTATTGTCATATGCACGTCAGCTAACACAATTTAGGAAGAGTGCTGGATTGTGATGCTAAGTTTAGGTGCATTTTCCATCTCTGCATAGAATCCTTTCCCTCTCACTCCTCTCTCCTCTGTCTCTCTTATTATTTCCCCTCATGAGCTGACTTTGTTTTGGTGTAGATGTGAGGAACTTACAGAGTATTGTCTAGATTATTATTATTTACTTAGGGATTCACCTGTGAACAAGATCCTCAATATGAGCTGGATCCTCTTAGCAGGATTGTAATCGGAAATGTTAGGCCCGCTCAGAGATGACATTTGCTTGTGCAACTCAAGATTTTAAAACAATAATATTTTTAAGTGCAAAATGCTGCACATAAATTATATTGTAAGGCTTACAACAACCCTATAAGGTAGATCAGTGTTATCCCTATATTGCAGATAGGGGGAGCCCAGGCTAAAAGAGACTCAGATAGGGGGAGCTGAGGTTGAGGCCACCTAGTGAATTCATGGCAAAGGCGAGATTCAAACCAGGAGCTTTTTGAGCCATAGTTCAAGGTTCTTACAGCACAATCTTGTGTGTGTCTACTCAAAAACGAGTCCTATTGTATTCAGTGGAGTTTCCTATATGTATTTGTATAGATTGCAACCTTGTAACACAATTCTATACATAAGTAGTGCTGTGCAGAAAATTTATCCCACATTTTTTTTGACCATTCTCATTCAATTTGATAGAAGAGAAATTGCTTCCAAAAAGAAATTCAATGGTGAAGAAATTTCAGGGACATTCTCAGGGGTGGGGTTGGTTTCTTGGGCTTACCTTACTCAGGAGGTGGCTGACGAGTGAGCAGAAGTGTCCTGCTTTTCATTGTTCAATGATCTCTCTGGTGGCCTGTGGCTTCCTCAGCTTCATACATGTCAACTAAAGCCCAGTTTAAGGCACTATGAGGTAAGTCCTCCCTTGGGGCTTTTTCAGATCAGGATGTGCAAGCTGCCTGGGAGGCTGGTTGTGATTAGGTGAGCTCAAAAACACCACACAAATACGTTTTAAAACCTCCTGAATGAGGCAGAAGAATGGAATTCTCTTTAATGGGGGGAGAAAACTTTTAGGAAATTGGAGGACAGATTTTGGCAGAGCACGAACTAGGGATGTACGAAAATCACTTGACTTTCGCGGATTATGCTGATGGTGGGGGGAGGAGGCATTCCGTCCCTCCCCCCGGAATCCTGGATGGGGGGAGGCGCTCCGTTCCTCCCCCCCGGAATCCTCCGCGGCCGGCTGTGCTCCGCAGCAGCTCTGCGGAGCAGCCGGCCAGGCCCAGCCAGGTCAGAGCTGTCCTTAGCTGGATTTCTGGCCGTGGAGGGCTCTGGGTAAAAAACAAACAAACAAAAAAATCCCCCGCGTATGCAAATGGCGGCAGCTATGGATGCTGCCATTTTTGTTCCTTCTTTTTGGCCATCTTAATCTACGTAAATATTTACGTAGACTATGACGGCGAAAATAAGGGGAACACAAATAGCGTAGTGGACGCTATTTGCATTCCCCTTATTTTCGCCGTCTTAGTCTACGCAATTATTTACATAGACTAAGACAGCCCAAAATAAGGACCGCAAATGGTGACGGCCATAGCCACCGCCATTTGCGTATGCCTTTTTTTTTTTTTTTTTACCCAGACGTTTTAGGCTATGTAAAAACGTACGTAGCCTATCACGTCTGTGTAAAAAAAAACCAACCCCCCCCGCAAATGGCGGTGGCAGCAGCGTGTCGGAAGACCAGCTGCCGTAGCTGCCGCCGGAGCTGCCACCACCCGGAAGATCCGCCCCAGGTAAGTCTCGTCCCAGGGGGATCCGCGGGGGGGGGGCGGGGGGCAGGCCATTCTGCCACAGATTTCAGGGGGCCGAATGCACTGGCATTCGGCCTCCCCGAGATCCATGGCGGAATTCTCTGCCATCCCTAGCACAAACTCCACCGCATCCCTGGAGCTGGACACAGCATTGGGGTGGATGCAAACTGGGGGCCAGCCTGCCAAGCCAGTTGATGCTGTTGCAGCACGAGGACCCGCAAAACCTTTAGGAAAAAAAGAAAGAAGCTGTGCTACAAGCCCTGCCACTGGGGAGCCCTACCTGGGAGAAACTGCTGAGAATTTCTCCTCCCCTGGAGATATTCGGCAAAATTGTCTCCCAAATTTCTCTGCCCACAAGTGAGGTGGAGAATTTCAAGAGGCCAGTTGTGCACAGCTCAGAGCCATAACTACTCAGATGCCAGTCCCACAAAGTTCAATGGAGCGTATCCAGAGAAGTGTCTATAGGATTGCAGCCCTACACATGCTTACCTGAGAGTAAGCCCTACTGAATACAGTGGGAGTTACTTCTGAGTAAACATGCATAGGATTGCACTACAGGACCTCAGTGGCTGTCAGCTATCCAATGCCTTGGCCAGAGCATGGAAGCAATTTCACCTCCATGCTCCAGCTGACCTGCATTTTTGGCTTTACCTAATTCTTTTTTCTCCCCTCCCCATTGCCTTTTCCTTGTGTGTCATGTCTTTTTTAGATTGTAAGCCTGTGGGCAAGGACTGTCTTTTGTTTATTGATTGTAAGCCGCTCCAGGAGCCTTTTTTTGGCCGAGGAGCAGGATAAAAATGCAATAAATAAATAAAATAAATAGACAGGCAATTTTGCCTGTCTAACTGGGGAGCTTTGGAGAGGGATGGGAGAGGCCTCATGGCACGTAGGAAGCTGCATAACAGGGTTTCCACCGTCTCCTCCCTGTCCCACCCCCGGGACTGCTCCCCTTTTCCCAGTCTCCGCACTCTGTTTCCAAGCACGGAGACATAGCCAGTGCAGAGAGAAGTGTGGCAGCTATGAGGGGACGGGGAGCGCAGTTTCTGGGAACCACATTTCAGGCCCTGGCTCCCACCTCGGTTCTCAGAAACCAAAAACTCTTATAGCCCTCTAGACAGTGTCTAGTGGACATAGGATTGCTCCCTCCAAGTGTAACTGAAAAAAAAAATCATGCTACTGTTTAAGTGTATGCAGCTTTGGGAGCAAAAGCTAGGAAGGATCCAGAATCCTAGAACTGGAGCCTATTCAACTATTCAAAAAAGGACAATGGGCTAGTCCTCAAGAACAGCCCTGAGGGACCAGACCAAAGGCCTATCTAGTCCAGCATTCTGTTCCTATAGGGGCCAAACAGCAGCCCCAACGGGAAGCCCACAAGCAGGGCACGAAGGCAACAGCAGCCTCCAACATGATTTATGTTCCCAGAAACTGAGAATAAGAGATACTCTAGGTAATATATAGCCATTGATCCTCCATGAATTTGTCAATCCCCTTTTAATGCCGTCCAAGCCGGCACCTATTGCTACACTATGCACTTGTGGATCTGCCTGTTCTTTGTCAGAATGAAAAGGAAAGATCTGCATCTGGTGGAATTCTCCCTTCTATGACACTCCAAGGTCTGGATCCGGCAACCCTATAATCACTGGGTTAGTAACTTCTCTTAAGCTGCAAAACAACCCAGCAAAATACAAAATCTGTGCTGGGCTGAATATTCCCCCTTACCCAAGCCACCTTGGCAGGGCCATTAATCTCCTGTGAGGACATCTGGTCATGTTTAGCAGAGCAAATATCACAATATTTTTAGGAGGAGGGAGGAGCTCACTTACTCTAGTTTGGAGGAAGTGGCCAAGGATTTCCTGGGCCAGAATACCATGGAAACAACTTTGCCTCATCATGCGCCATCATTTCCAGGGGCAGCCTTGGCTACAAGAGATGGCTACCTCCATAGCCTCTGTGACTGGGGGTGGGGGCAGCTGCAAAAGAGGACGGTGCTCCTGCATCTTTAATAGTTGTATAGACGGGAGAATTTCAGCAGGGCAAACTTTCAGGGCGAGTGCACTTGCTGAAATTCCTTTTACTACACAACTGTTAAAGGTGCAGGAGCCCTGTTCTCTTTTTCACCTGGCAACCCTAGCCGAAGCCCATATGGTGGAAAGTTGGCAGCTATTTATTATTTATTTGTTTGTGTATTTATTGTTATGCTGCTTGATTTGCTAAAAAGCCATCAAGGCAGATAACACCCAGGTCAAAACAGTAAAGCCAGCTAAGTTGCTGCAGTTAGATCTTTGTCCATATTCCTAGTGAATGCAGCTGAGCACCTAAGCTAAATGACTGAGCATTTTACCCAGATGGAGAAAGTTAGGTGCTTAGTATGCTAACTCTTAAGAAACTACCCTGGGAGAGCTGTATTATGAGGAAAGGGCAGACATGGTGTCTGAAAGAGTGGTGTGCCTTCTTTGTGCTAGAGACAGACCTGAGCAGAAAGGTAGGTGTAAGCAAAGATACAAGGCAGAAAGGAACATGCTACTATTCATCTAAAGCAGTATTAGTTATAGAATCCTTTGATTACTATCTTATTTAAGTTAGTAATATCTGATGCAGAGTTTTGAAGTTCCTTCACAGGTGATCCAAAGTAATAGCTTGCATTCTCTTTCTTCAGTTAATCTCTGAGAGAAAAAGAGTTTAGCGAATATTACCAATTGGACAGCATTGTGCAGCTCAGCTATTACATATGTGTGTTTTCTTCTAATGGATTTCCTATAGCAAGAAAAAGAAGGAAGAAACAGTGGGAACACTTGGGAGGGGTAAGAGTGGAAGAAGATATTGTTTGAACCCCCTGCAAGACTTGGTGAATGAGGCAGGATGATTGTGTGACGAAGGTCTCATCTGGAAGTATTCCTGGTAGTGTTCTAGGGTAGTAGACTACATTTTTAAAAAAAATGTAGCTGCCATTAGGAAGAAAGACTCTCCGTAATGTAAGGAGCTGATTAATACTCCTATGCAATCTTTCTGGCACAAGGGACTCATTAGACACACTGGTTGCTAGTATGGTTAGAAATGATATTCATATCGCATTCAGCCAATGGTTGGGTGTGTGACTTCTCATCTTGCTTTAACCTAGTGAGCAAATGCAAGATACTGTGTAACTACTAGACGAGGAACAAAAACATGTTTTTAAACAGCAGTGGTAAACAGAAAAGAGGACCTAGGTGGATGCAATTCAAGCTTTCAAGTTCATGAGCTAGAGTCACATGTCTCTTTGACTTCTAGGTTATGGGTGTGCTTCCCTCGGTTACCATTCAATGAACTCCAAAACTCTGGAACTATTCCTAGTAGTGTTCTAGGGCATTGGGGGAAGGGGAGTGCAAGCTACTAGGAAAAGAAATTGTGGGGAGCAACTGCCAAAATGGCCCTCTTTGGGGAGTGAGGGAGAATTCTCAATTGTCTTCTGATAGATGTTTGGCTCTTCTTTAGAAGTGGATGGAGGGCATCTTCATAGTTTGAAGGTGTTCCTCTGCGATGTGTTCCTGCTCCTTCAAGGGGAGTGAGACCAATCAAAAACAGAGAAGCTGCCAAGCTCCCAGAGCAGAGAACCACTCACCCACAGGGCTCTCATCTTACCAGGATTAAGTTTATTCAGAGGGCTGAGTCATAATTATCCAATCCTATTCTCTCAAATTGGCACTCTAGGTGGAAATAGAACCACACTAAAGGAACCATCCTATGCATATTTAGACAGAAAGCCTACAACTCCCAGCATGCCCCATCCAGCATGGCAACCTGGGAAATGCTGGGAATCATATGACTTTTTTCTGTTTAAACATGCATAAGATTGCACCCTAATACAATTTGTGCATAATGTTTGTACCTTAGGCATCCTGTTGAACCTTCCCTGGTAGAAGCTTGTAAGGCAATCATCCACAATGCTTGTGGGCAAAATCCTATGGGGATGACCATATGCCTTTGAACTTGGAGGCTTCCGGCCATCCAATACCAAGCGGGAGGAATGGTGGAGGCAATCTTTGCCTTTCTGCTCCTCCCACTCTGTATTTTAGCTAGACAGGCATTTCCTGCATAATGTAAGGAGCTGATTAACACTACTATGCAATCTTTCTGGCACAATAGATAACACTGGTTACAATATGGTTAGAAATTATATTCATATCTGCAGCTTGAAAATAAAACAGCCAAAAGCATACAGAAAACACTAGCAAAAGTGACTCCCACTATAAGCATGGGCTCACAGCAGCTGATAAAACTTGCTGATTAGATTCAACTGTTTACAACAACTCAATTAGGGGAATTAAAACTATTCAAACAAGCCATTAAAATAATGAAAAACTAAAACAGGCTGCAGAGCTCAAAAGAAAGCAAGCTGTTACATCATCATCTTTGAAGAAGTTTTTCTGTGTCCCTCTTCCATCTATTCATATTGCATTCAACCACATGGGAGGATGTCTCTTCCAAAGAGCTATTTACTGGTCCCACATTGCCTTAAGCTACTGACCAAATGCAAGATATTGCGTAACTAGAAGGCAAGAGGAGCGGAAAATATGATTTTAAAACAGCAGTGTTAAAAAAAAAAAAAAAACAGGACCGAAGCAGATGCGATTCAGGCTTTGAAACCTATGACTTAGAGTCAAACTCATTCTTCACATGATTCTTTGACTTCTAGATTATGTGTATGCTTCTCTTTGTTACCATTCAATGAACTCCGAACCTGGCCCCAAGTCAGGGATTTATTCACAGAGCATAGGCCACCACTGAGACGGCTCTAATTTTAGTGTCTATATAAACCTTACTGATTTTAATGGTGAGCTAGCAAGTAAGGCCTCAGAAGATTATCTTTAAGCACAGACAGGTTTATATGGGTATAGGTGGGCCACTCATACTTACAAGCTGTCTTTTAATGTTTGCGTCATTTATTTATTGCATTTGTATCCTACTCCCCCCCCCCGTAAAGAACCCAAGGCAGCTTACATTCTCCTCCTCTCCATTTTATCCTCACAACAACAACCCTGTGAGGTAGGTTGGGCTGAGGGTCTGTGACTGGCCCAAAGTCACCCAGTGAGCTTCCATGGCCGAGTGGGGGACTAGAACCCGGACCTCCCGGCTCCCAGTCCAACACTCTAGCCTCAGCACACTGGCAGTCATAAACAGATTAATGGGAATGTGTGACCCAAACTTAATGTGGGTGTCTTGTGTATACAAAGCTTTTATGAATGTAGTCAACACTAGCCCTAGTCAATGGCACTTGTGTTGTGCTACTTTTTCCAAACTGGTGAGTTGAACTTACTAGACCAACTCTGGCCTGCTTGCCCTGGCTGCCTATGTGCTTCCAAGCTTGATTCAAGGTGTTGGCTTTAACCTACAAAGCCTTACACAGCTCGGGAACGTAATACCTGGTGGAGCACCTCTCCTGATACAAACCTTCCCATACTCTATGTGTAGCATCCAAGGTCTTCCTCTGGGTGCCTCTCCAAAAGAGGCTCAGAAGGTGGCAACAAGGCCTTCTCAGTGGTGGCCCCCCAACTGTGGAATGATCTCCCCGATGAGGCCCGCCTGGTGCTAACGTCGTTATCTTTTCAGCACCAAGTTAAGATCTATCTCTTAGGCATTTGGCAGCATATGATGAATTTTCAATCAGTCCTGAATTTGTCTTACAGACAGTTATAGCTGATTGTTGATGTTGTTTTTAGATATATGTTGTCTTTTCATATACAGTTTGTGTGTGTTTTATGTAAATGTTTTTTTTAAAAACTTCTTATAATTTATTTTTTTTTACTGTAATTTAATGTTCTTAATCTTTGTAAACTGATCAGAGAGCCTTGGCAGTTGGGTGGTATAGAAATGTAATAAATAA
The DNA here is from genome assembly GCF_057233095.1 of Heloderma suspectum. Taxonomy (NCBI): domain Eukaryota; kingdom Metazoa; phylum Chordata; class Lepidosauria; order Squamata; family Helodermatidae; genus Heloderma; species Heloderma suspectum. Next base: position 108,660,800 of record NC_139464.1, read on the forward strand.
TAATGTATTATAATAATATTATAACTGAACTACAGAAGTGGTGATGAATCTGAAAGACAGTCCTATCATGAGTTCTAGTATGTTTCACCAAGGGAGATTCAGAAAGTTGTCCTCCCCCGCCCTGCAAATTTTGAAGAAATGAAACTTCCCCATTCTGAAGCAATAGAGTTATGTCTACTGACAATGAGTGTGTGTATATTGTGTGTGGGGGGCAGGGAGGGAGAGAATATGTTGTGGTGGTGAATGGGATGGACACCATTCATGGAAACAGCTTTGAAGGTAGTTGGTTCTCACCCACCAGTAATTTGAAAAACACATTGCAAGGTGTGGTGGTGGAAAATGCTTGGCTAAGTTATGCAGGTTTTAATGGAGAGAAATGATGTTCCAAGTCCTGCAATGAGCTTCCCTTTTTTCTTTTTTTTCTTTTTTTGAAATGCCTGTGGGCAGAAATGCCAGAGCAAGGCAAGCTTATGTGGGCATTTATACCACATGAGTTGGACTGGATGAAACTGTCAAGTCCGATTCTGCTCAGGTTTTTATTTTTCAAATGTTAAGTTTCTTCCATTCAGTTTCCGCAGCACTATGCAGTTTTGTTCTTAAAAGTCTGCATGAAAAATTCATACATTTTTGTGTGCATTTCTCCTAATGTACACATTTCTGCATGCACTTCTCTGAATAGGCACATTTTTTTCCAAATGATTTCCCATAATATAATGCTTTTCTTGCATTTTGTGTTCTTTTCCCTAACATACGCATTTTGTGTGCATTTTGAAAGTTTGTGAACTGCATCGCAAAATTTGGAGAAGTGCAAATATCACCATATAACTGTGCTCTGACTTATGTTCAGGCTGTGGAAATGTGAACCTAATGAATTTCCCTATGTGTGAGTCAAACAAACTCTCTTATGGCTGACTACAAAACTAGCATATTGGCCCATGTTAAGTGAGTGGGCACCAAATAGAATTCAAAGCCCTTGCTATCTTATGCACAATGTTGTTTCAAGGCTCCTTGCATATGAAATAGGCCTAATTGTCCCAATGCTTAAGAGCACTGCAAAAAACAAAACAGAACAAAAACATTGGTTTTAAGGCCTGTTTTTCCAAAGGCAACTTTGAAAGAAGCCACTTTGTCACAGAAAACTGTCCATTGCCTCCACAGGAGAGCACTCCACCCAGAACAGAAGGTTAAACTTAAATGTGAGATTTTGAAGGATGGCTACTGTTCCTGCTGGATGAAAGGAAGAGATAGATGTATCAGTTTGACTCTGGACCATGGCAGTTTCACATGTATTCATTCACAAGTCTGCCCCATCCTGTTTCCACACTACTGTGCATTTCCCTTTCTTTTACAATCCACATCAAACATATTACTTAAATATGAACTTTCAAGGCATTTTGCACAAAATGTGCATTTCTAAACCTATTTTCTCCAAGTATGGACATTTGAGATTGTACATTATCCCAAAACATGCATTTTGGTACACTTTTCGAGATGAGAACTGCATTGCACAACTTGAACTATGAAATCCAAAGGATAGCTGTATTCTGATCTGCATATCAGCCCAGAAGATATGGATCAGGTTGATTTGCTTTGGAACACAGACTGAAAAAAATCTGAGTGTCCCTAATGAGAGACGACGTAGAAAGAGATGCAGTAGATTAAAAACCACAACCCTAAGCTTTTAAGGGTGCAATCCTGTCGATTGCCCCCTCAGTGCTTGTAAACCTCTGACACCGGAGGCTCACCAGTATCGAATGCAGAGTGCCTCCCACGCTGCATGGTAGCTAGATGGCCTTTTTTTGCCCATCTAGCCAGGGCGTCTTGGAGGGAGAGCAAAAGAGGATGGAAGGCCTGGGGATATTGCACAAGCTGGCCTCTCCAGTCCTCTCTCCTCCCACAGGAATGTCCCCTTTAACCCCTCTCCAAAATTGCTTTTGCAACCTCGGAGAAGCAGCTAGTGCAGCTCTCCCCATGCCAGTCGGGAGGGGAGGCCGGATTCCTTGCTCCGAGGTCGGAGTGATGTTTCAACACTGGATCTGGGAATCCAAAAAATCCTATGCCCCCCTATATGCTGTCCTCGGGCCATAGGATTGCTCCCCAAGGGTACTTTTAAAACCGTGTGTTTAGGGTTGGTGATATCTATTCAGAAATATCCGTCAACTAGGGTTGTACAAGAATTTCATTTGGTTCCACTTGAACATGATATGTGATGTGATTGCTTATAGTACTCTGATTGGGTACTCTTTTGATTCCATCTCTCCATATTTGTTAATATTTGCTGATGTCTTGTTTTCACTTCTACCTACCATTCTGTAGAAATTTTCCAACTTGTTCTCTGTGGTTTAGACCTGTCTGGAGCATGAAACTTATTGAGCAAAAATTTAAAAAATTCTGTAATGTTTTCTTTTCCTCAGGTCAAGCTGCATGCCAGTAATAGGGTGGCTCTCAAACTTCAGTTCAGACTGCCTTTTTAGCTAGGCCTCTTTGATATGCCTGATACAGCCATTGCCTTAAAATTGCCTACAACTAGGGCTGATGGGAGTTGTAGTCCAACAACATCTGGAGGGCCACAAATTGCTCACCCCTGGTGTAGGAGAAGTAACCCTCCCCCCCGTACCATTTCCCTGTTGCAAATTGCCCCTGAAGCTACTTGTCCCAATATTCAAAAAACTACAAGCCACCTATTATGCAAAGGGCTTTTCAAAATGCGCAGTTTCTTCATGGAGATGGAATGGCCTTGCAAAAGAACTGCCCTTCTGAATCAGGTCAAAGTTCCATCTAGCCTACATTCTGTTTTTAATTGTTGCTGGCCAGATATTTAATTTGATTGACTTTGATTTGATTTGTGCCCTGCCTTTCTATCAAGAAAATGGGGCTCAAAGTGGCTTCCAATCATAGGTAAGTGAAACTTGATTAACACAGTAATAAAAAATACATTAAAACACAATTAAAAACATAATAACAGAACAAAAATAGCACTGAACCCAGCAGACCTGCTTATATGCTAAAGGCCTTCTTGATCTGTCTTTGTCTGCTTCAGGAAGCTCTCAAAGCATGAAAGCGTCTTTTACTGGAGAATCTGGTTTTCAGAGATATACTGCCTCTGGGTGTGCAGGCTCCATTTGGTTAGCAATGGCCCACTGCTGTATCTCCTTTCGCCATTCGGCTATTGGGCGGTATAGAAATGAAATAAGTAAGTAAGTAAATAAAAGCCTTCTATGAAAGTTTGTTGTTGTTCAGTCGTTCAGTCGTGTCCGACTCTTCGTGACCCCACGGACCATAGCATGCCGGGCCTTCCTGTCCTGCGCTCTCTCCCGGAGTGTGCTCAAGTTCATATTCGTTGCATCGGTGATGCTATCCAGCCATCTCATCCTCCGCCGTCCCCTTCTCCTTTTGCCTTCAACCTTTCCCAGCATCAGGGTCTTTTCCAGGGAGTTCTCTCTTCGCATTTGGTGGCCAAAATATTTGAGCTTCAGTTTAAGTAGCTGTCACCAAATCTAGTGTTTGTGAATTACATATTTAAACCACACATTGTTGTATAGTACTTCTGTCTGTTTCAAAACCTGTTACAAATCACCTACATTAGATGAGCCTAAATATGAAGGGGGGAGAGAGAGACTTTCTCTGTGTTTCATAGTTTAGTAACTATCTACCCCGTATCCTCTTCCATTTAGCTGTTGCACTTTTTAAAGTCCAAAATGACCTATCCTTTCCTCATGAAGTGCCCGTTCTAACCCTTGATAATTTTACAGGGCAACCCTATATGTGTCTACTCCAAAGTAACCCAATGGAGTTCAGTGGGACTTACTCCCAGGATTGTAGTTGGTGTTACCCTTTTCTCTGTTTTCCAAATAGCAATATCCTCTTGCAATTGGGTTACGCAGAACTGTAAGTACTCCTATGCAGATTTACTTGGAAGCAAGTCTGACTGTGTACAATGGGACGTGTTCCCAAGATTGTGGCCTAACGTTCTTCTTGGTTAAAGGACTGTGTGCACATACTTAGTATTAGAGTTTCCTGATGTACAATTATCCTCCAAATTTGCAGAGAAGAATTTTAGTCTAAATTCAGTTTTGATGCATGATGCTGAATCACGTGCATAATAGCCGAGCTAATCCGGTAGTCAAATTTGCAGTTCTGAAATAATACAGAATAGAAGTTACTGCTATTTAGTTTGGACACCCCTCACAGGAGACCAAACTTCTATAGCTAGTGAAGATTTATTTATTTATTTATTTATTTATTCATTCATTTCATTTCTATACCGCCCAATAACTGAAGCTCTCTGGGCAGTTCACAAAAATGAAAACCACAAAATGCAGCATAAAACAATACGAAACATGAAAGCCTAAAACCACAATATAACCATACAACCAGAATAAAACCTAGCAGGAATGCAGAGATTTTAAATACAGATTTAAAACACCCAAGCTAAAAGACTAGGAAGCTAAAATATTAGGAGAATAAAAAGGTCGTCACATGGCGCTGAAAAGAATACAACGTAGGCGTCAGGCGAACCTCTGTAGGGAGCTCATTCCGCATCTGGGGTGTTAGCTACAGCAGAAAAGGCCCACTTCCTGGTAGCTGTCCGCCTCACTTCCTTTGGCAGGGGCTTCCGGAATAATCCCTTCTTCAGAAGGGGGTGCAGTTTCCCCTCTTCCTGCCCTACCCAAACTTATTTCATCTGTATCACTAAAGTAGGAATCTCCAAATGTGCCGTGGACAAAATGAAGTGACAACTCTACTTACATCCGTTCCACTTTCTGAAGAAACTGTGCAAGATACAGCTTCAAAGATGCCTCTTTCTGCTGATTAAAGTGCTATAAGGGTAGGGATGTATGAGAAATTCATTTCAGTTCATTTTTTCTCAGGATTTTATCCAGTTTGCACCTTTCAGGCTGAACACAGACTCAGATGCAATCTGTGGCCAAAGTCTGTACATTTCTGAGCTTGGAATGTGAATTGGGGACCAAAAAAAATCCATTTGACAATATGCATATATTTGAAAAATACACATGGAAAAATGCGTGCTTTTGAAAATGCCCACAAACTTTATTCAATAGGAGAAGGATGCATACATTTAAAAAATGAAGCTCACAGTCTGATATGGACTTGAGTCGGAATGAGCTTGAGAGGGAATTCGGAGAACTTTGGCAAGTTTGAGTTTTGCTGATTCGCACATCCCTAAGTAGGGGACTTCCTTAAGCAGGGGTGGGGAACCTGTGGCCCTCCAGATTCCACAGCTCCCATCATCTTAGCCATACTGGCTGGGGCTGATGGGAATTGAAGTCCAACAACATCTGGAGGACCACAGGTTCTGCACCCCTGCGCTATGGCATTGTGTATTCTTGCTTGCCTTTACTGTATGGTTTCCCATAATCAAGGAAAATACAGTGTACATTTTGATACCTTGAGGGGTGGTTTGGTTGATTAGTTTATTCTATATGCACTGCCAAAGCAATCAAAACAACATTCCTCACTTCCATTAAGTCTTGTCATGTTATAAACCACTGGTATGCTGTTAAGAGTGCCAAATGAAGAAGCTGAGGCAACTCTTGGTGAGGGAGCTTGTTAAATGGGTTGAATCCGGTTGGCAGGAATCTATTCTATCTATTAGTAAAGACTAATAAGGCATGAAGAATGTAGAATATACCCTCTTGGTGATCTGTTTAGCTTGTGTGCCAGGGCAATTAAACTATCTAGTTAAGGAGCTACTCGGTATTATTCAAGTTAGTTATTATTCACAGATCACACTCTTGAGACTCAGCCTCTTGAACAAAAATGGCATTAGCTGCTAGTTGTTTAGCTTAGGGATGTCAGAGGGATCTGGCTGGGGGGGGGGAGCTCAACATTCAACTTCCCCCAGCTTGCCCATGTTGGTCCACAGTGAGTCAGGCTGGCTGGCAGATGTTTCATCTTTTTTTATATATTTATTTGCATAAATAGAAATTTGCACAAATGTTGGCCGCATGTTGCTCAAATTGTGGCCGCAATTTGCACAAATGTCTATTTGCACAAATAAAAACCCTGAAAAAGTTCCTGGGTTTCCAGAAAAAACGGTGGTTCACCTTAGAAATGCAAGCTGAGTCAGGGATGCTGCAGAAAGCCAGTGAGTTGAAAAATGGTCAGATTTCCTGGCAAGGGACAGCCCTACTCTAGCTCCATTGTTCTTGGTGTGTGAGGCAGCCCAAGAAAGGTGAGGTGTCCTATGTTCTTTGCATGGTACTGGTTTTATGCATACCATCAGTAATACCTGCATGTCTCCTTCATAGGGATGCCATGAGAGTCTGCAGGGAGGGGGGGAGTGAAGTCCAGTGGACTCCCTTTGCCTGCCCTCCTGGACCCCACTCGCCAAGCCAGGGGGTACTCGCAGACTCGCTCAACGATCAACCCCTGGCTTGGTGAGCACCTGGAACCTGCCCCTCCTCCCTAGGGAGCCACCATTATGCACAACAATGGCGGCTCAGGCGCTTCTGGGTTAGTAATGTTGCATGCTTGGTGGCCGTAAAGGCATGAATGGAACACCTTTACAGCCACCAAGTATGCACATTACCCACTTGGAAGTGGCCAAGCCACCATTCTTGGGCACAGTGGTGGCTTGCTAGGCAGGATGGGTGGCTCTGTGGCTTTGTCAAGTGCTCGCCAGGCCATGAAGATGTTCACGTGGCACTGCAGGTGGTGGCAGTGGCTTGGCGAGCACCCAGTGAAGCCAGGTGTGGGTGAGTCCATGCATCCCTATCCGAAGGAAGCCAATTAAGGAATGAGTTTCAGCTTAAGCCTGGCTGAAAGCCATTGTCAATGCCAGCACCCAACAAAGTGATGAGCTTGCCTGGGGCATGTGCATGTTCCAGCTCTCTATGGTAAAGGAATTTAGCCGACAAGCCAGAATGCTTCTGGTTACCTTGAAGGCATAGCATAAGTAAGCGTGGTTGCTAGAGATGGATTCATCTGTCAGCTTGTCTTCATTTCTCATTTTCCCATTAAGTTCAGCTCGTCTTCAGCTTTGAGAACTTCTCCAGTCATACATTTAGTTCATCCCAAACGTTGCGGATATTTGTTTTAACCTTGCATTAAAAGTCATAATCATTGGATATACCCTGGGCCGCATTCCCAATTCACATGGGGCAGTGGTGAAACCAACACGCCTGGCTATTGCCCTGTCTGAACAGAAACCTGGAACGTGGCCCTGAATCTTACACAAATATTCCTTGACTGGCCTGTAAAGGATCTCTTTTCAGAATCATCCATCATCTTGCCACACGACTGCTGTCTCTTCCATGAACGCTGACAGAGTAGGAGAGCAATTCTTGCTAATACGTTGTTTTTCAGTCTGTTTTGAAGGCATGACTGGAATCGTATCTGGTCCAAGTATTGTGAAAAATCTGACTGCTCGTTCTGCCTTAACAGTGCAACCATCTGTTGTTTGTTCTGCCTTACAGTGCAAACATCTGCTGTAAGGCAGAACAACATTTCTACAGGCTACCTATCTCCATTTCTGTCAGGGTTGTAGCTGAGCCCATAGAGTCCCAAAGCAGCTCTGATTCTGAGGAGGAGGTACAATTCATGGGGGAGGAACTCTCTCAGACTTCAGAGGCGCAGCTGGAGAGGGAGCCCCCTCCCTGCTCACATCCCTGGAAGCGACAGTGAACCAGGCGTGGAAAGGGAGGGACAACCTGAGCTTTTAGATGCGAGGCACAGGCACAAGTGGGAGATTGCAGGGGCTGAGCTTTGGCACTCAGCCCAATTGGCTTGACATCAACAGCTGCACCCAGAAGCATCACAGGCGAGCGGGAGATCTTCCCCTCCCACCCCTTAAGTTCAGAAGTTGCCACGTTTTTCCCAAATGGAGATCAACTGACGTCCTAACCCTTAGAAACCCCTAGATGGCTTTTCCTTTGTAGTTTGTCTGAGTCTCAAGGAATTAGCATCTGTATGCCTCATTAGGATAAATGGAATTAAAGCCTTGGAAAGCAGCCCTTTTGTCCGAGTGTTGATTCTGGCTATTGGACAAGTCAGTGGGCAACAGGGGCATCCTGACAATTTCTGTTTGGGCCCGTGCTACCATAAAGCTGGCATTGCAGCAGTCTTCGTCTCTAGACGATGCGCTTTAAGCACTCTTAAGGTGTACGATGCTAGTGGCTAGCTCTGCTTGTCTCCATCTTTCATATAATGTAGAAATAAACACGGTTTTAGTGGTACCCCCCTTTTTTGTTGCCTATATCTAGCCTAGGTTTGCCACCTCTCTGTTAGGGTTCTTTTGCTTTTAACAGCACTGTAGCAGATAAAAGCCTTATTTGAGTGTTACCCAAAAGGCTTGCCTTAACATGCAGGTGGGGCCATGCCATGTCGTCCTGCCCCTGATGTTGCATTACATAGCTCCCCACCCCTGGAACCCATGCAAATGTCTGAAGGGGGAGACATCAGTGCACATTCAGCTGTTCACGCTTAGGCATCCATGCAAGCTAGAATCCTCATAATGTGGGTTCCAGCTCATGCAGAGGCCTATGTGCGTACATCTAGTGGGGAGACCTATGAGTGTCTATTTGTGCTGTATATGGGGATGCCTGAGGGGAGGGGGGCTACGTAACTAAGGATGAGCAGATCTGTTGAGTTGAGCTCAGTCTCGTCACAGTTCTCATTTTCTTCCAACCCCACGCCTGGTCTGACTGTACGGGTATTTTTCCGCACAGAGGTTTGTACCTTTTTGTGCGCGTTTTTCAAATGTACATGTTTTTGTACACCTGCAGCCACTGACAAAAAGCGTGTTTGTGAACCGTTTAGAAAGGTACTCAGTTTTCTCTGTGCATTTTTCTCAAATGTGTTCTTCTCAATGAACGGGTTTTCTGTTTCACAGAATGCAACACAAGCTCTGAAATGTATGGCGTTTGTTTGTTTTACTGCAAACTGAGTTTGGGTCTGCCTTCAGTTCTCAGCAGTATGGATTGGGTGAATCCATAAAACTTTCCAGGGCACATTTCTCACCCATCTATATAACATATATGACTCCGGGGATGGAGCTGCTCTGCCCTACTCCTTGTTATGGTAAGCATTTTGGATCATGCCCAGATAGGGCTGCATACAGTGTTCCTTCTCAGTGTGATGATGCAGTGATAATGTACCTTTAGATACATGTTTATCGAGAAGCAAGTTCCTCTGAATTCAATATGACTTGCTCCTGAGTAAATGTGCATATGCTTATGCCCCGAAACATCTCGAGTGAATTCAAATTCCCCACATTTACTTTGGATAACAACACACTGCTGTTAATTCTCCTTTCCATGCCACTTGCTTCAGGTTCAAGATTAAGATCTATGCACTGTAGACACTAATACACCTATTATTTAAAATTAATAATCTAATTAATCTAATTAAAACACAAGCTGTTCCTCCCCTTGAACACAAGTGCCCTTCTGGTACATCTGGGCTCTCTTCCAAGCACTTCTTTTCATGTCTGCGACATGCCTAAGTGCATACTCTTGTAAGTACATAGGAACACTGCAGACCTGTGAACGTGTGTCCAGTGTGTGTGGGGTGGTGAACAGGAGAGCCCAGAACATACAAAAAGGGCTCAGCGCACCTTGGTAACATAAATTCCAGGTATATGATTTTGTAGCATAAGAGGTGAAGGAGTTTGGGGTTTTTCCTACAAGCCTTATGAGTCTAGATATTTGTAAGCCATCTTGGGGGCCTATTTGAGGGGGGGGAAAGGCAGGGTTAAAATCTTAAAAACTGCAAACCATAAAATCAAAAATACAGTCAAGCAATGCAGAGCTAAAACTGGACCCAACTAAAATAAAACTTGCCACAAGAGAGAACAAACCCTCAAATTTTCTTTCTTGTTCCATCATCTTAAATATGTAGGGACTAGCCAGCTCTGACGTTATAGTGGTGAGAGGGATTGCCAGTTTTTCTTTCTCTTTTTTTTTTTTTTACCGGCACTGTTCTTCTTATACTTTCAAGAGCAGCCTGATGTACAGAAAGCAGACAAAGCATTTTCTGGCGTGGAGGAGATGGATTGTGAAAAAAGCTTCTGTATGCTGTTACGCTAAGGAGCTGCACCAGAAAACTGTCAACCCCGTAAGGCAAAACCTCTGTGTGAGCTGAGCTCAAAGCCAGTTGTTCAGCCGGTTACCAGGAGTGGCACTGTGTGAAGCCCTGGGAGACCTCTGATAGGAGTACTGTAACTGAAAAAGAGCTCCAAGAGTCAGTAAGGCTTACTGAATAAGCCATGGCTCAAAATTGCAGTCCTAGTATTTCAGTGCATTTATGTTTGTTATTCCACTTCAAAAGGAGGATATTTCTACCAAACAAGTTTCTCTCTCTCTCTCTCTCTCTCCCCCTGCCTAGAAATCTCCTCTGGACACAGTCCAAGATGCTGTAGGTTTTTCCTGACAATATTCGGAGGCCTGCTAAAGCATATTCAATTTCTGTATAATTTAAAGATTTATGGAAACAAACCCAAAGCCTTAAAATACTACCCAGCCATTGCCATGAGGGATCTTCCCTTCTCTCTCTCTCTCTCTCTCTCTCTCTCTCTCTCGTCTAAACTGCTTGGCACTTTGCAAGAAGAGAGTGAAAGGGCAGATAATTTTGCTCCAAGGGTGTTGGGTAAGGCTTCTCACTACATGGGTGTGGAGGTATTTTACAAAATCTGTGCACTGACATGCTTTCTGTGTGGGAATGAAATATCAAACTTGTAAGTAGAATGCAGGAGACCGTATCCCGTCCTAGTGGAGGGGAAGGGGCTGTCCACTCTTCAAATTTTCGTAGTCCCAGCAGACTCGCTGGGCCAGACCAGGCTCTGAGGCTGCGCCCACTCTCTTGTGCCAGTATGTGCTGGCACTTGGGGGTGGAATTTTCCTAGACTGGTCTGGAGAGAAGATTTCTTCCATTCCACTCTGGGCCTGCATTGGGTCTTGGTCCTTGATGAATGTTCCTGCTCCATGTGTAATGGTTTCTTGGAGAGCATTTGAGAGGCCAGAAGGAATGTCGTTGGGGACACTGGTGGAATTCTTGCTTGTTTCCCTCAAACTCTGTCCCCTGTTTGGGGACTTTGTTTTGTGTAACTGGAATAGGGTTCTGCTGCAGCCCCCGAGGGAAGTCCAAGGACATCGGGCCACTCCTGTATGAGTCCTCTCTCCACTGCCTTTCTTCCCAAGCTTTCCCAGAATGTGGGCAGGGTGGGTGTTGTGTACAAGATCCTTTTACCAGCTAATTTGGGCAAATTAAGGCCTCTCCCTGCTGTTGCATAGCAAGCCATCTGGAAGTGTGGTTAATAAAATTGTGGCCTGTTCACTCACCCAGCTATATCTCGGCTCTCATTGCTTTCCCACTCCCACTGCGAGCACAACTGTAATCACACATGCTGAGAACAGGAATGGGCACTTTAATTCCTGTTCTGGTTGTCTCCTGTTCAGTTCATCTGGTCCCAATCCTGCATCAGTTTGCAAATTTAGTTTTTCAATGTCGGTGTGAAAACGTGCATATTTTGTACACATTTTTTTCCATACACATTCTTGTACACTCTTTTGAAGTGTATGCTTTCCCCCCATAATATACAGTGATTTTGTGCACACTTTCCCCTAATATATGTATTCTGTGTGCACTTTTTCCAAATGCACACATTCTTTGCGCACATTTTTTAATTGACAACCTGGATTGCAAAGTGTGGAAATGTGCAGATTTTGGAGCTAGGGATGGATGGACTCACCGGGCCTGGGTTCATCGGGTGCTTGCCGAGCTTCTGCTGCCCACCCCTGCTTGCGGCGCAATGCGAGCTTCTAGAAGGCCCAACAAGCACCCCATGGAGCCGCATGGCTGCCCGCCTTCATGGCAAGTTGCCATTGTGTGCAACAGTGGCGGCCAGCAGAGTCCCCGTCACCTTGCATGGAGGGAAGACTGTGCAATTACCAGGAGGCAACTGGCCGCCTGTCAAGCCTGCGTGGCCTCCTTCCTTACATGGAAGGAGACCATGCAGGCTTGATAGGACACAAGGACAGGAGTCTCCTGGCAACCACATGCTCTCCGCTCCTTGCAAGGATGGAAGAATTGTGATTGGCAGTTGCCTGTCAAGCCTACATGACCACCTTCCTTGCACAGAAGATGACCATGCAGGCTTGACAGGCTGTGAGGGCACGAGTCGCCTGGCAACCACATGTTCTCTGGTCCTTGCAAGGATGGAAGAATGTGTGACTGGTGGGATGTGACTGGGCCTCCTGCACCTGCTGCCTTTCAAGTCTGCACAGTTCCTTCTGTGCAACAAAGGAGACAGTGCAGGTTTAACAGGCAGTGGAGGCAGGAGTCACTCGCCAACCCCTCATTCTCTCCTCCTTGCAGGGGCGGAGAAAAAGGCATTGGCTCACTAAGGGACTGGGCGGGTCCGGGTGAGCATGGCGGCTCGGCAAGTGGGGCTGTGGGGCTGCGAACGGGGGGAGTCTACCGGACTCTACCCCTTTCCTGGACTCTTGTGATACCCTATTTGGAGCACAACTGCATTCTGGTTCATGTTTAAGTCTGGGGAATGCAAACGAGGTAAGTTGGCATCAAAATGTGAACGGAATAAAATGCATGGGAGTTCGAACGGGGCTCTTGTGGGAGTTCTTAGTGCTGCTTCTTTCAGCTGCACGCTGCGAGGGAAGGAGAGGGTGGCCGGCTGCTCTGGAAAGCCCCACCACCCTCTCTCTCACTGTGGCAAATGCCATGTTAGGAGAACAGCTGGAGGGGCTCTCCAGAGCTCCAGGTGGGCCGCCCTGGCAGGGGAGCAGCACGGCAGCGGTGTGGCACAATTCCCAGCTCCTCCTACTCTGCCGCCTGGTGTGGGCACCTCACTCTGCTTGGTGGGTGGGCCAGCCCTGGATGCCATGGCAATCCACCAGGCAGGCTCAGTTTCTGATGATGACACTGTAGCTTTGCTTCAATTAAATTTCTCTGTGGGCATATCTAGGAAGGAAGTGGTTCTGCTTTCACATGAGGCACAGTGTCTTTTTGGATGTGAACATTCTCGCTGTGTAGAGCAGAAGTACGAAGCTTGCCTGAGCTCTATATAGCTGCCCCACACCATGTGTGAGAACAGGCGTGTTTTGCCCTGAAACTGTAATACCACTGTCTGCGCTGATACAAGAGAAGGCCAAAGGCCTTAGTGACAGACGTTTCCTGAGGTAGCTGACTGGGTATAAGGAAGCAGGAATGGGGGAACACTGAATCCACGTTTTGATAAGAACTTGGCAAATCCGTACTTCCCAGATCAACATATGAGCCAGAATGCAGTTACTCTCCAGTATTCGCATGCCTCAGAATTTTGCAGTGTCATTCCCTGAGCAAACAATGCCTACAGAAATGCATGTACTAGGAGAAAGTTCACACAAAAATGTGTATTTGGGGGAAAGAGGCACGAAATGCCTTTATATAAAGAAAAACATACTGCAAAAAGCATGTACTAGCAAAAACTGCATGTATTAAAAATTGCATGGGAATGCTTACAAATTCTCATGCAGACTCCTTTTTATTTATTTACATGCTTGTTAATAATAATTTACATGTCAGGTCAGTTGATGAATTGACTGGGGCTTTTCAAATGTCCACTGGTGGTGCTATGGATCAATTTGCTCCTTTGGTCTGCCGTAAGGAGACTGAACGTCCTGCCCGCCCTTGGCTGACTCAGGAGCTCAAGGAGAAACGTTCTGCCCTCCATTGCTTAGAGTGAGAACAGAAGTGCGCTCCATCAGAGTATTCTTGTCATCTTTTGAAATCTTCATTAGGGAGATATTTTTCACATTTATATAAGTTGGCATATGGAGTGAGGAACTCTCAGTTTGTAACTGGGTTTCAAATTGGTTTGTTTTAATTGATTGGTTGAAAGTAGTTAACATTTTGATTAGTACTTTAATGTATCATTACTGACTTTATTTATATTATTGTGTTGTATGTTTTGGAGTAAATTGGAATCTACCCTGGTATAGACCGCCATATAGAGCGTCGTCGTCATCATCATTAATTATTTAAAGGAAGTCAGAAGCTATTGCAGAAATAGGATGGAATAAACTTAAGGTTGAATTCCTGCAACGCTCTCTATGTGGGGCTGCCCTTGAGGCTGGTCCAGAAGCTGGAGCTAGTGCAGAATGCAGCAGATCAGCTGTTGTTAGAAGCTGCCCCTTTTCAGCACGCAACTCCTTTGCTGCGGGAACTGCACTGGCTGCCTATTTGCTACCCGGCCAGGTTTAAGGTATTAGTATGAGTCTACAAAGCCCTAAACAATGTGAGACCATCATACTTGAGAGAGTGCTTTCTCCCTTACCAACCTGCCTGGTCACTGAGGTCATCAGAAGGCATGCTCCTGGTGGTTCCACATGGACCTATGGCCTGACTGGAGTCCATCTGGAGAAGAGCCTTCAGTGTGGTAGCCCCCTTTCTGTGGAACTCCCTGCCTCTGGAGGTGAAAACATCTTTATTTCAGGAAGCCTTCCTTGACTGACCAGCCACAGTTTTTACTGCTATTCTGTTTTTAAAAATAACTTCTTAATATGGTGTTCTGTTCTTTTATCTTTTGAATTTTTTATTGTTCACACTGCTCCAGAATCTGTTTAGATATTGTAAATAAATATGAGAAACTGAAACAGACAGATTCATTCATCCCTATAAGAGAGATCAGTTTGGGTAGGTAAAAATGCCTAGAATGTTGTCCAAACAAATGTGCTCTTACCAGGGAGCTGGGGGACTGAATGTTTGACCTGAAGGGTGAACCCAATTATCATGCTTCTGTAGATAAAGCCTGAGCCATCTGTACAATGTACCAGGCGTGCATACTATGTGCAAACATGTGTGGGAGAGATTAAAGTTCAGTGACAGAGTACAAGCCATAAAAGCAGAAAAGCCCAGGTCCATTTCTGCATACTTTCAATTTTAATGATGTTATTTAAAGTATTTATATACCACCCTTCATAACATTTATCTTGGGGTGGTTTACAATGTAACTTAAAGCAAAACAACAATACAATTCAATTGCCACATTATGCCATCAGCACACTGCACAATTACAGTGGCAATTAAAAGCATGAAGTAAGAGGTCTTGTAAAGTACAGTATCCTTCCAGTTAAAATGCCTGAAATAATGAAATGGTCTTAACCTTGTTCCTCAAAGATAATAAAGTGTGGGCCAGGGGAGGCTCCTTGGGGAGGGGAGTTCCATGACCAGAGTGCCACAGATGAGAAAGCCCTCTCCTTTGCCATCAGCTTAATCTCTGGTGGGGGTGACACTTGAAAGGACAAAACAGATGTTGCTTGAAACACATAGCTATACCTTCTCCCCATTTTTACTCTAGAATAGGTTCAGGGGGCCTGATCTGGATTGGGACACTAGTGTGTGTGTGTGTGTGTGTCGGGGGGTGAAGTGCTTTAACTCTTTCCTCCCACTATGCCTCTGAACACCAGTTGCTGGGAAACATGAGTGGGATGGTGATATTGCCCTCATGACCTGGATCACACTGGGGCAACAGGTTATCTACTGTAGGAACAGACTGGTGGATTTTGTGTATCTTATGTCCTGAGGGCCAACGCTGGCATCACTTTAAACATGTAACAAGTAGGTACATCTTTTGCTTTTTGTTACTCACTCTAGAGCAGGTACAGAGCCCCCAGTCTGGATCAGGACCCTAGTGTAGGGGCCTTTAACACTTCCCCCCACCTCTGCTGTGGCCCCAAGCCAAATTGGGGCCCGTGCCTGCAATTTATAGTGCCAAGTGGGGACCCCTTTGCTGTATGACTCTTTTGCAACAGAAATTGCCAACCTGGGATATTATCCAATGTTAGTCCAACTTGGAGTTGACCCATTGAAATGAATGGGACTTGTTAGGGCATCCCTACACCAGAGATGTAGTCTCCGGCAGAGATGCCGGAATCAGGCTTTCTGCTTCTGTTTTAAACGCAGGATCACAATGACTCCCTTTTTCATGTGTTTCCTTTCCCCCCACCCCCTTCCCCCTCCTTCTCCCCATATCCAAATCTTTCGTTATTTTTCATTGATCTCGCTCCTCTTCTTGCCACTTTTCCTCTTTTCATGGAGGGAACGCAAGCGGAACACAACAGGGTAATTTGATAGCTCATTTTCTGCGATCTACTTAAAAACAGAACAAAGGGTGTTTAGTGCAGGAGACGCCTTGAATGATCACGGCGTCATGTAAAGAGCCGGCAAACTTCCATGAAGGAGCCATCTCAATCGCGGATAAAAGTTCCATGTGAAGCAGGGTCAGCCCTGGTTAGTACTTGGATGGGAGACCGCCTCGGAATCAGGCTTCCTGCATTGAGCAGGGGGTTGGACTTGATGGTCTTGTAGGCCCCTTCCAACCCTATGATTCTAAGGAGCCCTTAGTCATGACTAACTTAAAATCCATTCATTTCAATGGGTCTGCAGTAGGACTAACATTGAATACCACCCCTGCCTCATCTGGATTGGGACTGTGGCAGGGGAGGAGTGTTAAAGCCCCCCCCCCACGCTAGAGTCCTGATGCATATTAGT
The DNA here is from genome assembly GCF_057233095.1 of Heloderma suspectum. Lineage (NCBI taxonomy): Eukaryota > Metazoa > Chordata > Lepidosauria > Squamata > Helodermatidae > Heloderma > Heloderma suspectum. The sequence continues at coordinate 108,677,309 of NC_139464.1, forward strand.
CCCGCTGTGCCTACTCTAGAGAGTACCACATTTAAAAAGATGTAACTGCTAGCAATGTCTTTCAAGTAATGTCTGTTTTGGCACTGAGAAGTGCCTTAATCGAAGATCGTGGTGAATAGTGTCTGGAAACGGGGCTGGGAAGTATTTCAGCCTCGCAGGCCATAGAGCTACTACCAGTCTGTGGAGAGTAGATAAAACTGGCCTAGAGGGACAAAATTGTTTGACTCAGCGGAGGCTGGTGGCTGCGATGTCGGTGGTATGATGAATCTGCTCCGGGTTTCAGTCAGAATTCTAAAGGAGCTCTCCAAGGTGTGAAGCAAGCCAGCCTCCACTGGTTTGACCTGGTACGTTCAGAAGTAAGTACCACTGTCTGCCTAGTAAGGGTAGCTGGGGCTGCAGTCTTTCTCAGTCTTGTTAATGTGGTTTAAGCCACATGTACCTCATGATTAAAAATGAAAATGTGGTAGCCATCCCTGTTCTTCTTTCTCAGGTCAGCGCGTCTGCAATTTCCCTGTGGCTCCATCTTCTGCTCTGTAAGTGAGGTGTTCAGGAGGTTGTTCCTCCTACAGCCAAATAGTATGCAAGTCTTCTTCTTTTTTTCTTCAAAAAAAAAATTAAACAGGGTACTTAAAACGATTGGGGGGAGGAGGGAATCAAGATGCATCACAAAGGCTTTTTGCAGGATTGCCCCCTTCTTTTCAGGCAGGGCTTCTGTGGCTAGAACAGCTATCTGAAAGTTAGGTACACATTCAGCCGGTGAGGTCCTTCCTAGCACGGAGATACAGCGAAGGGGAGAACCTCATCCCCTGAATTGCCTGTTGTCTTGACTTTCCTTAAGGCACAGGAGCCCTGCAAAGAAAAAGAGGGGAAAAGTTGGCAACTCTTGTCCAGTAGGTTTTATCATGCAAACATGCAGGGCACTACAAGTCAACTTAATCTTTTCAGATTAAGCATGATATAAATTCAAGGTATGGGGTTGGCAGTTTTCCCCCTGGGCATATGCAGAGAGCAAATCTACAGAAAGAGAGAGAAGAAGTGTGTGCATGTATGTGTTTTCAATCTGTTGTGAAGGAACATTCCCTAAATATTACTACTGCAACCCCAAACTGCCAGAAGCATTTAAAATATGCCCAGGAAAGCTTATTCCACCCTTTTCAGGGGCAGGTGTCATTCTAACCTAATGCTGTAGCAGTTTTCAAAATGTTATTAATCACTCCCTCATTCTTGTGTGTCATAAAGTGGGTTGAGAGGAAAAGCTGTCAGGCCATTTGCTTAGGAGGAAACTTGAGTAGTTTCATGGTTGCTTTATACCAGCACAATTACTGCCACAGTGTAAATCTACAATACCAGTAACACCTCCATTGGTTCCAGAAATAAGCCACCACTAAGGTATTATAATGAACACATCGTACAAATGAAAAAGCTTTTTCTACCAGATATGGTTATTTTTTTTACCAATCCCACAAATTGACTTCCTCGTTTGCTCTGGCCTACCGGTGATTATGTTTGATCAGACTGGGCTATAGCTGCAATTATGCTGTCGGTTCTGTCTTAGGCTGGTGTTTGTTTTTGTTTTTTTTATTATCTGAATTTTATTATTTGCAGTTTATTGTTTTATACCACCTTGGGAGGACTCCTGCCTCGAAAAGCTGTTTATGAGCAGGAGGAGGGGGTATGGCTGAGAGATTGACAGATCCACCTTCTAATCCTAGGGTATATTTCATCAGGGGTTCAAATGGTTGTGCTTTTGGGGAGGGCAAGGATGGGAGACTGCGAGACTGCCATTCCAGTGCCCCTACATTTCACTCTGAAAATCCATAACTGAGATTTTAATCCACATAACTCCCTAGACGTTGCACCTATGCTTTTGAAACACAGGTTTCTTGCCCAGGGGCAGCTCTAGGACGTGTGCCATTTTTATCCAAACTGTCCAAAAAGCACAGAGGGGGAATTGAAAGCAAATCACTCCTCCCCAAATTTGAGGACTTCCCTTCCACATGAACCCCCGCATCTATACTCTAGTCTCTCTGTCATTTTAAGAACCGTAGTCCTCAAATAACATAGGGAGATAACTGTGACCACTTTTCAGGACCCTCAAAATGTCAAGGCTGCTTTGCACAAGCCCCCCCTCCTCCTGCCCACAACAATCAATCTGAAATATGGCAGGCTTGATTCCCTCAGAAGGGGAAACTATCTATGCAGTTTTCATTCAACTCCGCCAAGTAAAAGAAAAGTTACTGGCAGTTCATGGTGTATGTTTTTTAAAGATCAAAATATAAAGGAGCATAGCACAACACTCCCTTTACCCATTTTTTTCTGATATTGGGAAGGCATAATCCCTTAAGGGGCTTCTGTTCCCACCACTATCATACAATTCTGTGAAAGAAAGAAAAAAGTTATAGCTGTTTTTTGATTTCCCATTATAGTCAATAGGAAGCACAAAGCCTACGTTGTCCAAACCTCAACTCTGGTTTGGCACTGAGTTAAAATTGATGGACCCCACATTGATCTAAGCCAGGGTTCTCCAACATGGTGCCTGAGGACACCCAATTTTTTTTTTAAATGCCCATTTTTAAAATATACATACATGGATTTGTATGAAATGCATACAACTTTCTAGCAATTACACATGGGCCGCAACAAAAGTGGACCAAATATCCAAATAAGTCCCCATTTGAAGGTGATGTCTATATGCCACCCTTTCAAATATTGAAAGTGTTCCAAGGTCCTCAAATCTATTGCATTCTAAGAGGCGAGGGTTTATCCTTCTGTTGTAATGTCAGTCTTTTAGCTCTCAAAAGGGGGCAGAGAATCCATTTACGCTGACCATTTGTTAATCTCCACAAAGCAGGTAAGTAATTTAAAAGGGCCTGTACATCAGTGAATATAAAGACTGCTCCAGCACAAAATTTATCTGTATAATATCCTCCCCCCCCCCAAAGAAGCAGATACTGGACATGGCCAAAATATATGTTTAAAAGAAGCAGTAGCTGTATTGCACTGCCAGCAATTAGCGGAATTAGACATTCCCATATTAAAGAGACGTTGTGGTCTCCAATAGACAGGAAACAAACGTTTTTGCTGAATAAGACTCAGCCCAAGATCCTTAGATGTGAAAGGTAGATGCCAAAGCGGTGATCCACTGATGAGGCATTTTGTGGTGCTTCCCACAACAGTATCTCAAATTCTGGAATCAGGCTGTTTTCCAAAGCACTGAATCACAGTCCAAATCAAAGCTGGGTTCGGTGCACACCACTAAGCTGCTTGCTAAGACAGGGTGGAATGACCTCTTGTTCCTGGAAATGAGCATCATCAGCCTCCTATATCTCTTAGGGCAGGATGTAGGAGCTCTTGCCAAGGTTTTCTGTCAGGTTGTTGCAATGGAACGATCTGTCTCGGTTACTTCTACTGGGATGTTTGCAGAGACTGTCTGCTTCCTTTGATTAGAAAACAAGAAGTCAGTGGGTGGCTAGATCAATGTCTGTCTAAAAGCTGGAGATGCCAGCAGGGATACCTTTTGGGGTACCTCTCTAATAAGACTTCTGTCCCTTGGTAATACAACTTCTGAAATTGGCCAGTCCTGCTTCAGTCCCTGAAGCTCCCAAAATAGCGGAGTCTTCTGTTTTCACCAACCTGTGACCCACCAAGCTGATGTCAGCCTACCAGCCATATCTCATTGTCAGGTGTTGGGAAACTATACTTTGCTTGGTGGTTACTTCACAAACCCTTGATGGGTCATAATACATAGCTGAAGGGCTGCATTCTGTCTGGTGGGTCAAATTGTGCAGACACTACTAGATAATTGCATATAATGGGTTGTATCCAGTGATGTCATTTAATTAGCGCAAAGCTTCTACTGCTTACAGAAGCCCTGTTTTTATCCTTTGCCAGTGTCAGATCCAATACTTCGATTCTGCTTGTGCAAATCATTGCACAAGCCATTGTGCAAGCTGTTCTGCAAATTCTTGCCGAAGGCACTGCACAGCTCATTATAACGTCATTCGACTATGTGTTACTTGTGCTAGTTAGGATAGCAAAATAATGCCAACTCCACTTGTAAAATATTGGATATAGTTCAGAACCTAGCACAAGCAACACTTTAGTCTAATAGGTTGTGCATTACTGTGCAATGAGTTGCAGAATTGTACAACAGCTTGCACAAGAAAAATCAAAGAATTGGATTTAATACTTGTGCAAGGATGAAAACCATGTTTTTTCAAGCAGTAGAAGCTTTGTGTTAGCAGAATGACACCACTGGATGCAAGCTGCTGTTGCAATTTTGAAAAGTCTCAATTGTGAGAGAGCTGTTGAGATAGTGGTGTACATCTTCCAGTAAGACCCAAGCAGTGTTATATTGGATGTTATACAAGGGGGAAAAAACACTGTTTCCAAGAGCCTTAAATGACAGAAAGATGGGCCAAGCCCCCTTCTTTTCTTGCTCACCTTTTAACATGCAGTAGCATTATGCTAGCATTGTTAACATAGCATTAAGATCTCAAGCAAAACTAAGCATTGCTATGTTGGCACCTGCTATGTTTGCACCTGCTTTGACATGGTATGAAGGTGGTGGAAAGGCCAAAAGATACACCACACTGGCATGACATCACCTCCAGCAGGGCCAGTAAATTGTACTACTAGTTGTGCCCCGCCTCAACTTGAAGGGAGAGCTACAAATTGTAGCCTACAATGCAATTTGGATTCATTGGTGTAGTTGTGCAACTTTAGCACAGGTCTCCTATGGAAAGGTATTAGCACGGACATGCTCTAAAGAACAAGTGTGGCCCTTCCAATATAAATGAAACAAAATAAATGCATCAGCTGGTAATACAAGCAGCCAAAAGTGCTAAAAAGTACACAACTGATATAAGACTATACTCCAATATGCATGCAGAAAAATCATGTGTCCTCAAATATGTATGCAAAAACAAAAACATGTGTACATTTTATTACAGAGAATAGTATCACATGGGATCCAAACATACAGTGCCTGCAATGTTCAAAAGCTAATGGGCATTATACCCTCACAAGAGATCCAGCAACTAAACTGCAGAATTATGTTGTTGAACCCTTATATGGGGATATGGTTCATTTGTTTTTGCAGCAGTGGAGGAAGAATTTTAGTTATTTATTGGTAGTACTTGATGAAAATTCAGTAAAATATGATATTTCCAGATGCCCATAGAATTTGAATTTAGTTCCTTCTATTCTAAATAGCATAAGTGTGCAATTTAGTTTTTGGATACTTTATTGGGGCATATTGTCTACTAGCCTTTGAGCACTGCAAGTGTGTGCAATTTACTTGCTTGGTCTCTTGTGGGTGTATAACATTCATTAACTTTCAAGCACTGTATGTTAGGATCCTGTGTGTGATGCATATGATTGTACTTCATAATAAACTGAATGCACAGTGGGGATTTTAGCATACATGTTGGAGTGCAGTGGTGTGTAGTGTCAGTTGTGTGCTTTTTTGCACTGTTGGTTATTTGACCTTCCAATACAGTCTTAAATTAAAACAAAAGTAACCTTTTTTCAGAACATCATGCAGCAACTTGAATGAAGTATTAGAGCTTAAGGCCTAATATTTATGTTCACTGCTAATGTGGCAAACCCACAATGATGCAACAGTAACCCCAGTTTTTTTGGCATCGTGAACATTTGTCTCTGTGGTGGGTTCTGAGATACGGGTGTACAGAATACTCACCCTGTTCCGGTTCGGGCATCCGCGGGGCGGGGGAGAGGCGATCTGTCCGTCCCCCCCGGAATCCTGCCCGGCTGGCTCTGCTCCGCAGTGAGTCCACAGAGCCGTTGGCCGGGCCCACCTGCAGCTGGACTTCCATCCGCTGCCAGGCTGCGGCCGCAAATGGCGTCCGGCATAGGGGACACCATTTGCGTCCCTGCTGTTTTTGGTGATAGGCTATGTAAATATTTAACATCTGTCTCTTTACACTGGCTGTCCCTGAAGTGTGATCCGGCCAGCTAAAGTCTGTAGCACATAGTAGCATATGTCGTTTTACTGCTGATGAGCATTTATTTATTATCGTGCAATTTACTGTTACGTTTTACTGTTGTTTCAATGGTAATGGCATTGTGTGTTCACCGCTTTGATAACTCTGTGGAAAGCTGGATATGAATCTGAGTGAAATAAATAAAATAAACAAGAACCTCTATACAAAATCCCCGACACCTATTTTTCTGACATTGGGCAGGCCTAATCCCCTCCTAAGGGGCTACTTATGCCCACAGTTATTATCTAATTCTGACAAAGAGAAAAAAGTGATAGCTATTTTTTTATTTCTCATAGTAGTCAATGGGAAGCACGAACCGGGGTTGGTACCAAGTCAAAGTGGACTGACTGCGAATCAGCCTGAGGTAAAGCAGGTTAGTTTCTGAAATGCCAGCTCAGGGTCAGAGTTGAGCAGAGTCAAAACAGGGGGTCAGGGCACATGTCTACAATGATAACAATTTGAGTGGATTAGGAGTGGGGAGAAAAGAAGTAGTGGCGTATAATGCATAAAACATTGGATGAAAGATGTGTCACTTGAGGGGGAGAGGAACCCAAACACCCTGGAGCCATAGGGTGCTCAGGGCTTATAAAGCTTCTCTTGCAGTTTTGGCTAGAAATTGCTTCAGGACGCTGCCATGGCTTTTGAAAAGCCTGGCTCTGACCACTCTTTCCTGAGAAGGAGCATCATCTGTGTTTGGCATCAGAGACATAATTACAGGGTGTGGCTGACTTGTGATACCACAAGCAGGCCTCAGTTCCTCAAGGTCTGGAATAGCCAGTTCATTGTGCTTTCATCTCCTTTCCCTGATGTGATGTCTAAAATGCTCCACTTGGACAATAATAAAAAATCACTTTTCCAAAACGGTCCCCTTCAGTTGCATGTTGAACCGAATACTCCTAAAACAGAGGCGTTTGCCTGCCTGTGTGCTAGCCAGGCTGAAAGGGGATCATACAGTGTGCCTCATGGAAGTAATTTCCATATTTCTGTGCCTCCTGTTTCCTCATATCATGGATTCTAGTCATCCACGAGATCTTATCTCTGCTGGAACCTCTTCCTCTGGCAGCTGCTGAGTAGGTGAGTGGCTAGTGTTGCCTCACCCAGCTTATCGGGTCTAAGCAGATCTCTCTCCCTTGTTGCTACCCTGCCTTGCCACTTTTCGAGTGGCTTCAGTCAAGGCACAACCAGTCTCCTTGAAACAAGCAGCAGCGGATCTCCAGCTCTCTCTGTGTGGAATCAGAAAAAGGAAGAGGACTAGGAACAATCTTACTGGTGGGTTCTTAAGAAACCAGGGCAGGTTGGTGGGTGGGGGGACAGGGGAGGACAAATGTGCAGGAGAATATTTCAGAAGGGCTAAGTGAAGGAGCTGGGAAAGTCTGGGCAATGAAGTGAAAGCATGTGGTGGTGTCATTTTTGGGAAAGGGAAAAAAGTGACCTTAACAGCAACCACAAGTAGGGTGAGAAGATATTTACTAAGATGGGCTATAAAATGACAAAGGCTCTTGAATGGTAACTTGAGCACCTGGGAGGAACCAGCTAGCCATAAAAGAAAATCCAGAAGAACCCACTTGTCAGTGTGAAATAGGCCAGGTAAATTCTAGGGATGGCGGAGAATTTCTCCCCGAAACTTCGGGGGGCCGAGCGCCAACGTGTTCGGCCCCCCGAACAAGTTTCGGGGAGAAATCCTCCGAACCCCCCCCCGCCCCCCGCACCCCCCCCAGGACGGGACCTACCTTTACCGAATGTCCCTCCCGGTGGCAGGTCCGGCCGGCGGGTGTTCGAGCGGGGCGGGAGTGGCAGCCGGTCTTTCGACCGGCTGCCGCTGCCGCCATTGCAATAAAAGAAAAAAAAAACACGCCCCCTGATAGGCTACATGACGATTCACGTAGCCTATCACGGCTAGATTTGCAAAGTCAGCCGTGATAGGCTACGTCAATCGTCACGTAGCCTATCACGGGTGACTTTAAAAAAAAAAAAAAAAGCACGTACGGATAATGGCGGCCCCCATAGGGAGCTGCCATTCGCGTTCCTTATTTAGTCACTGTAGTCTACGTAAATGTTTACGCAGACTACGGCGAAAATAAGGGCAACGCAAATAGCGTTGCCCTTATTTTTGCCGTAGTCTACGTAAACATTTACGTAGACTACAGCGACCAAATAAGGAACGGGAATGGCGGCTCCCTATGGGGGCCGCCATTATCTGTATGCGCTTTTTTTTTTTTAAAGTCACCCATGATAGGTTACGTGACGATTGACGTAGCCTATCACGGCTGACTTTGCAAATCTAGCCGTGATAGGCTACGTGAATCGTCACGTAGCCTATCAGGGGGCTTTTTTTTTCCCTTTGATTGCAATGGCGGCGGCGGCAGCCGGTCGAAAGACCGGCTGCCGCTCCCGCCCCGCTCGAACACCCGCTGAACCGCCGGCCGGACCCGCCACCGGGAGGGACATTCAGTGAAGGTAAGTCCCGTCCCGGGGGGGGTGCGGGGGGCGGGGGGGTTCGGAGGATTTCTCCCCGAAACTTGTTCGGGGGGCCGAACACGTTGGCGCTCAGCCCCCCGAAGTTTCAGGGAGAAATTCTCCGCCAACCCTAGTGTTTTTTATGGAATTGGCTTTTAAAATCTGTATACTGTATTTTAAAATGTTTTAATCTTTGTTAACCACCCAGAGAGCTTTGGCTATTGGGTGGTATAGAAATGTAATAAATAAATAAATAGAGCGGGGGCAGGGGGAGTAGAGAAATTTCCTTAAATTCGTAATTTCTTTGACAATGAAGAAAAAGGGTGAGCTTTGCAGTTGTGAGCACGCTGTCATATTGTGTGTTTGCTGAAGTAGAGGATTATTCTCCTCTTTGTTCTTAAAACTACCTTTAACTCCTCCCACCCCTTCTAAGGAAAAAAAAGTAAGTTTTGGCCAAACCGGTTTTCATTTCAGTTTTATTGTTTATAGCTTTAGGTCATCACAATATCATAGAAATGTTCCGTATATTACAAAAGTAAAAATTGACAAATTAAACGCAGAGCAAAGACAATGACTAACAAATCAGAGAACTAACATAATGCTAATTTCCAACCTTTATAAAAGTGTCTGTTAACCAAACCAAGAATAAAACATCTGAGGCTAAAATTAAAATGTTTAAAGTTTGAAATGAAGAATTGCTTTTCTCACCCTCTGCCACTCCAGGCATCTCTAATAGGGTCTTGCTTTATTTAATTCCCATCTTTCACATTACCATTTTTGTTTAAATGGCTAAAGTTTTTGGAACTCATCTATTTGAGAGGGAAGACAAACCTCTTGACTTCCAGGATCATGATGGAACTACAAAACCTGGTTTATTTATATACCAGCTTTCAAATTTAATTTACAAAGTAGTTTACAATAAACACACAGCAAGCCAAAAAAAAATAGCAGCAAGTAATTACAAGAGCTGGGAAGTCATTAGTACAACACCTGCCCAGTGCAGGATGTAATGACAGCATCCCTGTCAGTTGGCCATCCAGGTCGGCTTAAATACCTTCCAGAAAGGGGAAGCCCCCACCTCCCAAGGCAGCCAGAACAGTTCCTAAATATAGGCAGTTTAGCTGAAATCTGCCATTTCCAGCCACTGGTTCTAATGTTGCCCACTGGAGCAACAGAGAACATGTCTTCTCCATCTTCTGTGTGATGCCCTTTCAGATATTATCAAATGGCCTTGAAGGCTAGACAAAGGCAAGCAACTAATGATGGGGCTGAGCATACCTCAGTACTGGTCCTCCAGTGGAAGAGGGAACCTGCTCCTAATCTGACATCACTAAAGGGTAGAACTCTTAAATCTGGATAGGATCTCCCTGGGATGTCGCAAAGCACAAGGGTTCAAATAGGAGAAGTCATCCCTTAAGCTACTTCAGATACTGGGCATCTTCACACATAGCTTTTATCCTGCTATTGAGATTGCTCAGTTTCGGAAGTTTTGCGGGTCCTTTTCAAGACGCCGACACGCCGTCAACCTCCAGGGCACATCCAGAGGTATTTCCTGGTTATTTCATCTCAAAAAGATCCAGAACTAATGAACTATCTTTTAAACCTGGAATGCTATGTGATTAAAACAGCCACTAGATGACGCTGTTTCATTGAGTTCTATGGAACCTCGAAAATTAAAAGCTCCTCCTCTCAGCAATCACGTGGTCACTGTCTGGGAGCCCACTGTAAATGCGGAAAGGCTCCAGAACGGGAGGACTTGGCAGGGGGTTTCTTAGTGTAAAGGCAGCCACAGACTGTCTAGGGCCTTATGAATCAAAACTAGGCCCTTGAATTGGGACCGGAAACACACTCGAAGCCAATCCAGTTGTTGGGGGAACTGGTGTAATATATTCTCGTAACAGTGCATTAGTCAAAAGATGGATGGCTGTATTTTGCACTAAACAGAGCTCCTGAAATCAATGTCTTCAAGGGCAGTTCCACACCGAGTGCATTACAGCAGTCTAATCTGCAGGTTATCAAAGCATGAATGACAGTGGCCAAGTCTGACAGTAGTAGGCATTGCTGTCAAGCTGGTGAGCTAAAAAACAGAAGACAAAAGAAGCAGCATTCTGGCCCAGAAGCTGCACTGAGTACAGAAGCATCATTTCACCAATCCAAATTCAGAGCAGGTATTTCCTCCTCCCAGTAGTACACTCAGGGCCTGTGCCAGACTCTGGTGTGCCCTCGCGTAGTGCTGCCGATGGGCCTTGCTGCCCTTTGCCACTGCTGCCAAAGCCCCTTTGCCTCCACCCCTGCCACTCCTGCTGCCGCTTCTGAAGCCGCCTGCCCTCCAAAGCTGCCCACCAGCCAAGACCCCTCCCTGCTGCCCAAAGCCCCACCCAAGCGCCTTTCCCCTCCCTCATCGAAGTCCCCCACCACCACCTGTCCAAGCAGCCAGCCAGCAAAGCTGCCCAACTCCCCTCCTGTTCTCTCCCTTTTTTACCTGGTATGGTGGCTGTGGCTGGCTCATCCTCACCTGGCTGCCCCCTGGCAAAGTGCCACAGCAGCACCCAGCCAGCCAAGTGCAGGCCCCATGGTTTTAACACTCCCTTTGCAGGCAGCCGGTTTTGAGTTGTTGGGAGGTGACCAGCACCCCAGCAGTCCATCCACCCACGTTTTTATGGTCAAGTCATAGCACTGTGAATGTCGCATGCTCCTGGCATCTCTTAGGGTAATGATGGAATATACCGAGATGCACAGGGAGGTAATCATCATGAGATTATATATCCCACTGAAAATGGAGAAAATAAAAAACAAAACAGAAATCAACAAAATAAATACTCGCATCCGGTCACCTTCCACCATCACTTGTCTCTCTCAAATGACCATGATATTATATCGGGTCTGATCGGGGCCCACAAGATGTACATTCTCCGATCTCAGTCCAACTTATAGCGTTAAGTCATTTCCGAACTGTCCTACCCATTTCTGGGAGGACAATTTCCCCCACTCTTCCAAGTGGGGGCAGTTCCCCATTACTCACTTTGCCGAGTCTCCAAAGAGACTCGTTGCCCGGCGGGGCCACGAGGAGGCATGGGATCATTATTGGCACCACCCTGTAACCAAGAGAGTCATAGTTACTCCCGCTAAAAGGATTTTTTTAACTTACATTTTGGGTAGCAGTGATCTGAACCAATCAGACACTGCCTTTGGGGGGACTCAACCCCTGAGGTCCTCCTTGGTGCCTCAGTGGCTGTGTCCCCCTCCAAAAGCAGCATCTGGTTGGGTCAGATTGCTGCTACTCAAAATGTAAGTAAAAACAAAAAGGCCTCTGAAAATGGGGGGAGGGGGCTGAAGAGCCTGGAGACTTTGCTAGGGATGTGTGAACCCACCCTCATCTGGGTTCTCTGGGCACCCGCCCAGCCCTTGTCCCCCACTTGCCAGTCCCCAGACCATGCTTGAGCCACTCCTATGCTCGGTGAGCAGCCTGCACTCATCCCGGAGGCCTCGTCAAGCTCTGAGGTCATCATTTTTGGAAAACAAAATGGCGATTGCAGAAACGCGCATATTGCAACATTCCTGCGATCCCCATTTTTTTTTTTAATGGTGACCATGGAGCTCAACGAGGCTGCCGGGGTGAGTAAGGGCCACTTGCTGAGTGGGGGCAGAGGGTGGGTAGGGGCAGGGGCTCAGCAAGCTGGACTCAGTGGTATGGGTGGGGGAGTTCCACTGGATTCCTGGACGGAATTGGCCGCCCACGCCATCCCTAGGCTCAGCCATGGCACTTCCCAAGTAGGCGAGGGGGAGAGGATGGTGGTCACAGTGCTTGGCAGAGGCATGGCTGTGGCCCTTTTGAGCTCCTGGGCCCTCAGCAGCTGCCCACCCATGCCGCCCCCTGATGCTGAGCCTGGGTACACTGAATCCACCTGCTGCACTCCACTATCTGGACTGAGCCTCAGTTTATTCACCCTTATCCGTAGATTCTTGGCACCTGTTCAGCAACCTTGCTGCTCTGCCTGCATCCAATGGAAATGAGAAATAAAAGTTGACTCTGTTTCTGAGTGTGCTGGTGACATGGCGGCATACCAAAAGGCCACTTGCAAAAATGTGGATTTCAGAATGCAACGCTGTCTTGGCTCACTTATAGAATCATAGAATAGTAGGGTTGGAAGGGGCCTACAAGGCCATCGAGTCCAACCCCCTGCTCAATGCAGGAATCCAGGTCAGAGCATCCCTGACAGATGGCTGTCCAGCCTCATCTTCAATGCCTCCAGTGTGGGAGAGCCCACCACCTCCCCAGGTAATTGGTTCCATTGTCATATTGCTCTAACAGTCAGGAAGTTTTTCCTGATGTTCAGCTGGAATCTGGCTTCCTGTAACTTGAGCCCATTACTCCATGTCCTGCATTCTGGGATGATCAAGAAGAGATCCTGGCCTTCCTCTCTGTGGCAACCTTTCCAAGGACTTGAAGAGCGCTATCCTATCTCCCCTCAGTCTTCTCTTCTCAAGGCTAGATATGCCCAGTTCTTTCAGTCTCTCTTCATAGGGCTTTGTTTCCAGTGCCCTGATCATCTTTGTTCCCCTCCTCTGAACACTCTCCAGCTTGTCTGCATCCTTCTTAAAGTGTGGTGCCCAGAACTGGACACAGTACTTCAGATGAGGCCTAACCAGTGCTGAGTAGAGGGGGACTAGTACTTCCCGGGATTTGGAAGCTATGCTTCTATTAATGCAGCCCAAAAGAGCATTTGCCTTTTTTGCAGCCACATCACGTTGTTGGCTCATATTGAAAGGCTTGAAAGGTGCCAGTTGGGTAAATCCATAAAATCCAACTTGACTGAGTACATTTCACACCCATGCCTAGCTGGGAAGAGGGGAGCTTGGAAGAGGAAGAGGAGGTAATGGTGTTGCTAGCAGTTCCAGCTGTGTATGTGTGTGTGTGTGTGTGTGTGTGTGTGGTAGGGATGATAGGGATTGTAGACTAACATGAAGGAAGTCTAGACAAGAAAAAGCCTTGACCTGGGTGGTGATAGGCCCTGAGAGAACTCAGAAAATGGAAGCATGTCAGCTCTATGAATTTTGTGCATGGTTCTTAAACATCAAAACATTGCCCAGTCCGCCTTTTGGTATACGGCTAGTGCTTTCCTCTGCACTTTTTGCCTTTTGGTCTTCTACTCCCAGGTGTTAACCTGACCCAGTTGCTTTATTGTTCTCAGTGTGGAAACCAATACCATAATCTCTGTCTTTGTTTACCTCCCATGTCAGATGATGGTGGGGATTAATTAAGTATTGGGGTTAGTTAATATTTGCTTTGTAGACCAAAATGCCACATAATTATTAAGTGTGATTAGTTACGTTTCTTTACCTGTTCAAACCTATTCTCTTGGATTGTCCAAACCATACTTGATACCTTGCCTACTAGACCAGAACTATTGAAGTGGAGTGTGAGAACTGGATGCAGTTTTTGTCCGTCCCCCCGCCCCCAGCTGGGGCTGCTTGCAAAAATAGGGGAAAGGCTTGGCTGGCTGTCCTGAGTTGTGTTAGTTTTTCCCAATCTCCTGAGACACTTTAGTCACTGAGGCATTTTTAAGTCACTGCATCTTCTCTCTTTTGTCCCTACTGAGGCTGATGAAAGATCAACGGACTCTTGGAGAACCGGGCAGTCTGTGGTGCCCTAGGTTGCTATAGGGTCGCTACAGCAACCTATTTTCTCTGTGAATAAGGACTCAACTTAGCAAGCTTTTCTCCAACTCTACAAGTCCTTTTGGCAGGGCTATTGAGGGTCGTTCGTCCATCCATCCAGGTTTGTTGGCATCTTCAGGCAATAATTGGGGTTGGCCTTGTGCTAGTGGATCAGGCTTTGTTTCTGTTTTGTTTTTTGGTGGTGATCTTATGCCGGTGGGCTATGTTGATTTGGGACATCGATGTTTTAAAAATTGATCTTTAATGCCAGATATCTAATAAGAGGGCATTTGTCTTGTGGGAACTCCATGAGAAGATTCGATTTAGTTCACTTGGGTTGCTTAGTAAATTGCACACCATTTTCAGCCCACATACTGGTATTTGTGGGTGGGGCATTTTTACATCTGAATATACGTGGATAAATCTACATGCCTTGTTGTATGCTTTAGAAATGCATGGGGGTAGTTTTTAATGAAATCCTATAGCAAAGAGGGCAAGAAATGGAGACTGTTTCACATGTGAATGCTATATTTTAATTAACTCACAGGATTTCTCATTGTATTTGCATAGCAAGAGAATACATTGTCATCAAACTCTCTTTTTTAGAAATGTTTTTCATCTGACTAGCTTGCAAAGCTAATAGGTGCTCAATACATTTGGCACAATTTGTTTCTGTTTTCATGCATATCTTGGGCTGCAGCCCTAAACATCTTTGCTAGGGACTGAATCACACAGAGATCTATGGGACTCTTTTCTGAGTTAAACATGCATTGGATTGTACAGCACAAGGTTTTCTCCCTTGTTTCTAGCCTTATTCTTGGGGCCCTTTCTTCATTATACATGCTACATAGTAAATTAAAGCATGAATAATAACCCCGTAGTTTATTTGCAAAGATGCAGCTGGATTATCAGTGAAAATAGTATTTACATTTGTAAATTTTCTTTCACTTTATACCGCTTGAACAACTAGACTGTTACAAAAGCAAGAAAAGGAATCACCAGTAATATAGACTTCAAATCTCTTTGCCAGGAAATCACATCACAAAAAGGGAATGAATGGGGAAAGAAGGGGAAAGTTATTTTAAGCATATTGTAGTGAGAAATTGTAAAAGTATCCTGAATATGGTAAAACCTGGATCAGAAAGTAAAGACTTGTGCCTTGTGCAAATGGAGATGCTTTCTGGCAAGACAAAGCCACCATAGGAGAATGTTGTTCAACTTCTCTCTTGTCGTATTATTTTCTGTCATAGCAAATTTCTTCTCAAGTAAGTGAATAAATAAAACTGCACCTGCCTACTTTTAATTATGATTAAAAGTGGGGGGAATAAGGCTGAGCTGGAAACACATTCTGGGGCTGGGAGGGGGCAGGTGGAATCAACGAAATACTCTAAATCACATCCTCACAACTGGACTGCAAACAATTGCTAGAGGTTCAGTGTGGAAGTAGATACTTTGCTATTCCTAGTAAATTCTTTAAGGCATGTCAGCAGGGGTGTAAAACTCCAGGTGTCCAGTAACCACTGGCATTTTGAGTTGCTAGGTTAAGAAGCTGGTTTTCTTTTACCTCTTCTCTCCCACCCACTCTCCGGGTTTCATCCACCCCCAAAATGTTTGCATCTCTGCTTGAGGGTAACTAGGGATATCGGAGAAATCTGCAATGGATTCAAATGGGTTCAGTTTTCTAAGATTCCAACCTGTGGATTCCGCAGTGGACTGACTTTTTCCAAGTCATGCAGATCCCATGGACTTATGGACTGATTTTTCACGGGGGGGGGGGAATTGTGTTAATGTGCACTAGCACTAATGTGCACTTATGCTAATGTGCTATCTGCATTAATTGATGTGCATTAGCACTCAGTCACATTAACTAATGTGGATTAGCACATTTGCACAAGTACGAATTAGTGCCAATTAGGGATGGACGGATTGCTTATTGTCTGATCCGCAGCATTGTCCGCTGGGGAGGGGGAGGCAATCCATTCCTCCCCCACGGAATCCTCCAGAGCGGCTTCACTCTGTGACAATTCCGCGGAGCTCCACGCCAGCTCCGTACCGCTTCCGATACAGTAATGGCAGTCGCCATTACTGTATCAGAAGCGGTATGGAGCTGGCATGCTGTTCCAGAAGGGATCCTCGGGAGGCGGAGGTAAGTGATCTGTTCTGCTGAGGATCCTGGAGGCTGGATCCAAAAGAATCCAGCCTCATTTGGGTCCACGGCAGAATTCTCCGCCATCCCTAGCGCCAATGCACACTTGCGCTAATGCAAATTAGCATTAATGCAAATTAGCTCAAGCAGAACAAAATTCTGCTTGAGCTAATTTGTAAATAAAATCAGTTTCTGTCAATGAATGGACGATAGAACAAAAGATGCCTGACAGTGTGTGACACACAGATGGAACAGACTGAACAAAAGCTGTACATCCCTACTGGTAACCTTTATTTTGGCCACAACTTTAACCCATAAAGCTGAGAAATTCCTCTTTGTCTCCATAAGGGAATCCTATGTTCTCAGGTTTAAGCTTGAACAACAACACAAATGCACACTGGAAAAACAATAGCCTTCTTCCTTTCTGGCACTTCTAGAGACAAATTTTGATTGCATTTGGATGACAAGGCAAGGACTTGAGATTCAACTGTTTGTGCTAGAACAATGGCCTTGCATGAATGTTTATCAATAGCCTGTTATCTGAATGGAACACAAAATTAGGAATTTATTTGTGTGTGTGTGTGTGTGTGTGTGTGTGTGTGTGTGTATAGAGTACTAGGCTTAGGTGTGACTGAGGGACAACTGAGGGCAGGAGTTTCCCTCTGTTTCTATGGCCCATGCCTGCCTTGGATCAATTAAGCCCCTCCTCTCAAAAAGCAACTGTGGAAGTAGGTAAAAGGTTTTTTCAGGGTGGTATAAATAGCCATGCAATATAAGTTCACAGCATTTTCTGGCAATAAATGGAGAAGTGGAATATATAAAGCCAGCCGGTCACACACCACATGACTTAAGGATTTGTTTTGTCAGTAGAAGGATGCATGTGTTCATTCCAGTGGCAGCATTAGATAATTTTTATCAATCCATCCCATTTTACAAGAAGCAAAGAACTATCTCTAGAGGTAAGGCTTTTAATTTTGTATTTAGATGTTGTCCACAAATACTCCATGATAGGAGAGTAGAACCTTCTGAGATCTTTGATGTATAGAGTCAATTTCTTCATCATCATTAGGAAGTTATCTGACTACTCAAGGAACATTAGTACACTTGCAGTCTGTGTTACGCTTCATTCCATTTTGAATTCAGATACAGGGGAAACACAGTTTGAAAAGATTTCTAAAATTTCTCCTCTGGTGGTGGTGGTGGTGATGGTTGTTGTTGTTATCTAAACAGTGGAATATTTTGCCAAGAATTACTTTTACTTACTATCCTCTGATATTTGGGTCCAGTGTTGGGATAGCTTATGTGCCATGATATTTTGGCATTTTGGTAACCGAGAGGTGTCATATTTGCTTAAGCATGAGATGCCAACAAGTCTGTGGTACTTGAATTTTGAATCCAAGGCATCATCATTTCTATGGCAGGGTTGGAAACATCTTCTTTTTTTTGGCAGAACTAAATTTTGAATACTCACTTTTATGCTGATGTCATTTTACATGTAGTAATTACATGGCCTTAACTCATTAATGTTTGTATATTTATGAGGGGGGAAGCAATAACCCCAAGGTATGCACAGGTATCATTTTACCCCTTTGTTTCTCTATGATGCAATTCTGAGATGCAAAGAAGGACGTGCTTCCTGCTCCCTTTTAACTGTGTACAGTAGAAGAACAGGGTACTGGTGGATGCAGCTTGTCACCTCTTCTAAAACAGTACAGGATCTGTCATCAGGTTGCATGCTGCAAGGTTAAGTTTCTTTAAATAGAGGTTATTAAGAGCAAAGCTGCATGTTATGCTAATCACAGAGCATGTTGCTGAAGCTTTTTTCCCTCTAGTGTAAGTGTTTATGGCCCTAATTCAGATGTCTTAACCCCAGTGGAAACTGTTTCCTCCCCCCTTTTTTAATGTTCTCCCATGAAGCACGGGGGGGGGGGGTTGCAGTGGGATTTTGGGAAGCAAATGGTGGTGGGAGGTTTAATCCTCCTCTTCCTGCAGCATGGTGGTCCTGGGCCACCTGCATGCACTTACATTAGAGTAAAATAATAATAATAATAATAATAATAATAATAATAATAATAATAATAATAATAATAATAATAGATAAGCCTCAGTTACATGCTCTGCAGTTCACATAATCTGTAGTTTGGTTCTGATGTAGTAGATGTCAGTGAGATTCTATCTAGGATGTCCACAGCATGCCAATAAAGGGTGGGGAGAGATTACAGCTATCTCTTGGGTAAAGCTAATGTAGCCCATGATAAATACTGCAAAACCGGGGTGGTTGTACAAGCCCCCCCTCCCCATCTCAGATTTGGAATTGTGGTAGATCACAAGCTGCCTGAATATGAGCCAACAATGTGATGTGGCTGTAACAAAGGCAAATGCTATTTGGGGCTGCATTAATAGAAGCATAGCTTCCAAATCCCGGGAAGTACTAGTTCCCCTCTACTCAGCACTGGTTAGGCCTCATCTGGAGTACTGTGTCCAGTTCTGGGCATCACACTTTAAGAAGGATGCAGACAAGCCAGAAAGGGTTCAGAGGAGGGCAACAAGGATGATCAGGGGACTGGAAACAAAGCCCTATGAAGAGAGACTGAAAGAACTGGGCATGTTTAACCTTGAGAAGAGATATCCTATCTCCTCTCAGTCTTTAGGACATCGCTCTTCAAGTCCTTGAAAGGTTGTCACAGAGAGGAAGGCCAGGATCTCTTCTCGATCATCCCAGAGTGCAGGACATGGAATCATGGGCTCAAGTTACAGGAAGCCAGATTCTGGCTGAACATCAGGAGAAACTGAATGTTAGAGCAATACGATAATGGAACCAATGACCTAGGGAGGCGGTGGGCTCTCCCACACTCTCCCTCATTCAAGATGAGGCTGGAGGATAGCCATCTGTCAGGGATGCTGTGACCTGGATTCCTGCAGTGAGCAGGGAGTTGGACTCTATGGTCTTAATAGGCCCCTTCCAACCCTACTATTCTATGATTCTATGATCTGTGAGAACTCAGTGGTGTAGCATTGTGGAAGCTAAGTGAATATGGACCTGGTAATTGACTGGATCAGGGGGAAAACCCTAGGAACCCATGGAAGCTGTTTTGTGCTTACTCAAGTTACATGTAAATATAGTTAATATACATAATAATGTAACTTTTATGAAAAGTCTATATAATAATCCAAGGGGAGGCAAAGTGGTGCCCTTGGGCACCCATGCACCGGAAATACCTTTCTTAGCACCCACTAAGGTGCCCTGCCCCACCCACTTTTCCAAAAAAGTAGCGCATTTACTTTCCAGAAGCTGAGATTGCTGTGAAATAGGTTTCTGTTGGTGCTTAAAGCTGGTTTCAAAGGAGTTGTCTAATGTATTGGGGCTCAGACCCCACCTCTGCTTTGCACTCCATCTTTTGGGCAGGTTACTTTTCCTTTGCCACCCACACTATCCATGGCAGCCATTTTGCAGTGGTGCCCGGGACTGTTTCTCAAATGGCTAAATGTACCCATGGCTAAAAAGGCTGCTTTCCCCTGTACTAATCTATTGAAAATGGATCACTCATGGAACGATATCCCCATTGAGATCAGGTGAGCTCCTAGTGTGGAGTAGTTCCACCGACAGCTTTAAAAAAAATCTGTTTGCCCAGACAGTTCCCTGGCTGTTAGCATTGTCAGCTCTCCCTTGGGATGGCATGGGTGCCCAATTCAGACCCGGAATCTGGTAGACCTGCTCCTGCCTGTACCCCTGACACCCGCTCGCCAAGCCCCTGCCCCTGCCCGCTCCCTGTCTGCGGTCGGCGAATGGCCTGCACTCACCTCGGCAGCCTTGTCAAGCTTCGCAGTTGCCATTTACTGAGAAATAAAATGGCGATCACAAAAATGCTCAAATTTGCACACACGCGAAAATGCGCATTTTGTGAATGCGCATATTTGTGTATGCACGAAAATGTGCGTTTTATGAAAAATGCACATTTTTGTACACACGCTAATGTGTGCCTTCACAGAAATGTGCATTTCACACATGAGAATATGCACATTCACAAAAATGTGCATTTTCGCACATACAAAAACATGCCCATTTTTGCAATCGCCATTTCATTTCATTTTTTTTTAGAGATGGTGACCGTGGAGCTCGATGAGATGGCTGGGGTGAGTGCAGGCTGCTTGCTGAGAGTGGAAGGGGCTCGGGCAGAGTCTGGGGACCGGCGGGCAGAGGCAGGGGCTGAGCAGGAGTCCAGAGAACCTGGACAGGGGTGATTTCGCACATCCCTAGCTCTCCCTGGTTATTTTAATGAGATTCTATTGTTTTATCACTGGTTTATTGTGTGAATTATTGGTTTTATTGTATGTTTATCAGGATTTTATCTTGTAAAGTGCTTTGGGGTTGCTTAAAAAATGAAAAGTGAAAAATCATCTGAAATAAACTCCTGGAAGACATTTTTGAGAGCTTCTGAGGTGCACTCTTGCGGGGGGTTACCCTGAGCAATGTCGATTTTTGAATTGTTTCTCTTATCTCTATGTGACAGTAATCCACTCTCATAAAATACAATCATGAATAGTCTCTTATTGACCTTCAGCTGTAGTTATCAATAACCTTGTTGCTATCTGAAGGAATACATTGAACTCTTGCACAAATGGCAATCTTATATTGCAGAACTTGAAGATAAGTCTAGACTGACTCTGCTTTTACAGTTACAAAAGCAGGGAATAGGGATTTTAAATAGCTGGAGGAAATTGCTGTGATTTGTCACAAGAGTTCAATGGTAAGGTGGACTTTGTCCTGCATTGCGTTTGTACAGTAGCTAAAAAGTTCTTGTTCTCTTCAGACGGCATTCCAGAAATGGGAAGTTGGCAAGCTTATTTAGAGTGGAACTTAAGAAGAAAGGATTCAGTTTTACCAGCCTATAGTAAGGTTGTTTTGGCTCATATCTTGGAAGAGGACCACTAAAACTCAAAGGATCTTTCTGCATATAGAAGCAGGATTTTGAACGGTGTTCTACGAAACAAAAGCTTCTTCGGTGAGAAGATAAGGTCTAGCAGGTCTGTGGGAAAGGTGCATGGAGCTCTCCACTGGAAAGATGTAGAGCTTTTCTTCTCCTTCTCCTCCTCCTCCTCCTCTCCAGCAGTGCATTCAAGCTGCTGTTAAAGGCACAGCCTGAGAGGCTGGCTCAAAATCTGACAACTCGATTTGGAATGAAGCTAGCATGCTTTTTAGGGCCAAAGCAGACATTACTTTAATGCTAGCTTTGTCTCTCTCCCCACTCCTATTTTTACCCAAGAGTAGGGGTGTGTGCGCGTGTGCATAGTGTAGTGGGGGGGGGCCTCAACCGGAACCCTAGTGTGGGGATAGAGAGGCTTTAACCATTTCTCCCCCTCACTATGGGCCTGGTCCAGATTGGGAGGCCCATGCCTGCTATTTCTATTATGAAATAAGGATCCATTAAGCAAATGGATCACTATTTTGCCATAGAAATTGGACGCATACTACAAGGGGTGCGTGTATTGTAATCTGAGGGTTTTCTGTCTCATGTGTTCAGATTCAGAAATAACCTGGCTTGCCTAAGGACTTGACTTGTCTCTTGACTTGTGGGGGGTGAGTGGGAGGGTGCAATTTGTTATCCACCTCAGGCAGCAAAATGTCCTGGGGTGGACCTGCTCTGAGGTTTGGCCTAGAATTAGTATCCAAGCCCATATACTAGCACAACCTTGTCCAACTGGGCACGCTCCGGAAACACAGGTACACACAACTCCCATCCAACCCTACACACCGGGAATGGTGGGAGTTGTAGTTCGACATATATGGAGGGTGCCCAGTTGAAGAAGGTTGTGCTAGCAGATGGGTATGCGAGCCAAGTGATTTTTCTCTTCTGTAATGAATATGCAGGCATGTATTTTTGAGGACAAAATTGTGCTTGAGCTAATTTTACTATGTTAAAAGTTGCTGTTCCCCATTTTAGTCAGAGCATGCTGTGTAAATCCGCTATGTGCCCACCACACCTCTGGCTAAAGGGTGCCCTTAGACCCACTTTAATCTTTACACATATATGTGTGCAAGTGATGTAAACAAGGACATGTGGGACACTGAGGGTGCAGAAAAGGTCAACTAACATGACCAAGGGGCTGGAGCATCTCTGCTATGAGGGGACATTACAACAGTTGGGATTGTTTAGGTTGGAAAAAAAGAGGGTAAGGCGAGACTCTACAACATTATGCATGGTGTGGACAATGTGGATAGGGACATGTTTTTCTCCCTCTCTCAAAATACTAGAACCCGGGGTCATCCCATGAAGCTCATTGGTGGGAGATTCAGGACAGATAAAAGGAAGTCCTTCTTCAGATGGTGCAAACTATGGAATTTGCCACCACCAACATGTTGGATGGCTTTAAAAGGGGGTTACATTCCTGCAGGAGAAGGCTATCAGTGGCTACTAGTACTGATGGCTACCTCCAGTATCAGAGGCAGTATGAGTATGCTGATGCACACCAGTTGCGGCGGGGGAACATAGGTGGGAGGATGCTGTTGTGCTTGTGTCCTGCTTGTGGGTTTCCTCTGGGGAGCTGGTTTGCCAATTGCCACTGCGTGAACAGAATGCTGGACTGGATGGAGCCTTGATCTGATCCAGCAGGGCTCTTCTTATGTTCTTAATCCTATCGATTGTGTCCTCGATGATTGGAAGCCACTGAAGATAGAGGCTTCCAGTCATCCAATGCAGGGCAGGAAGAGCAGCAGAGGAGATCTTCACCTCACTATCCTCCCACCCTGCATATTTTGCTAGATGGGCTTTTTAGCCCATCTAGTGACGGCGCTTCAGAGGGTGAGGGAAGGAGGCTGGAAGATGCTCAAGATACCTCATAACCTCTCCTCCCCTCCCCACTGACTGGAATGCCCTGCCCTGTTTCCCCTCCCCAAGGTCACTTTTCCAACCTCAGAAGGCAGCTGGCATGGTTCTTTGTGTGCCAGCTGCAAGGGGGTGGATCTCTAACTCCCCCTTCCAAGGTCAGAGCACTGACTCTGACCTCAAAGGGAAGAAGCTTCAGTGTCCTATGGCCCTTCAGACAATGTTTAGGGGCCAATAGGATTGCGCTTTGAGTTGATGGTCATGGAACTTCTTTTCATTATATCCTTATTGAGGTTAAACCAGTGCCCTACAAACTCAGCCCTTGTAGTTGGCCGGTACCAAAGATCCAGCACAGGAATAGCGTATTAGTGAATGCATAAAAGGCACCTGCTGATGACTGCAGCAACAGCTGATGAACTGCCTGTGCAAACAGGCGATGGTAGGTCAAATTCACAGAGGCAGGACCTCGATTCGTTCCTTCAAGCATAGTGCTTTTCAGTGGAGCAGATCCTCGCAGTTTGCCTGTGAACCAAGTGTTGAGCGACCAAGTGAGGTGCTGTATCTGCCTGTGTGATCCTCCCCCTCCCTGCAGGTGAATGTTCAGATCCATTTTCTCTTTGATGCTTTTTGACCCTTGTGATGAGGGGGACGGCTCAGTCCTAAATAGTCAACAATCAGGCTTTGATTTCTGGAAATGCTATGCCTGACTAGTGCTACACAGAAGTACTTACTTTGGTATGATGAAATGGAATAGAAATATTCTGTTCCTTGCGACTCAACCAGAGCTTAGTTATGTACATATGCACAGAGGATGTATGTGTGTGTGCTTAATATAATCATTGTTTTCCAAAAATAAAAAGATAAAGTTGCAAGTTTATGTGATCTTCTGTGCTCAATCTGTACTTTGATCTCTTTTGAAAGTGTTTAGGTCACCGCTGTATTAGAGACTCCTGCCAGTGAGAGTGTCACGCATGCGTGCTGGGACAGAAAAAGCAATAAAGAGGTCCTAGAGCTGGAAGAAACTGCAAAGCTTCCCTGGCCTGCACCTTTATAAAGAGGAAGAATGGGCTGTAACCTAAACTGTGGCCTGCTGACCGGTGCAATCATAGGAGCGCTGCTGGCCATCTTTGGAGGTGCCCTGATTCCACTTGGAAACCATTTTGTTGAAAAGACAGTGAAAAAGGTAACTGACTCCTATCAATCTTGTGCCTTTGGATATTTTAATAACCAGTTTGGTCTCTTAAGGCACAATCCTAAGCATCTTTAGACAGAAGAAAGTCCTACAGCTCCCACCTGCTGGGAAGTGTAAGACTTTTTTCCCATCTAAACATGCATAGGATTGTACCCTTCATGTGATTTATGATGTGACCCCAAAATGCATTTCACCCTCTTACGATTGTAAAAAAAATCCCACTTAACTAATGGGAAATGAGGCTAGGGGTGTACGAAATCCACTTACCATTCTGGTCTGGGTCATCCACGGGGCGGGGGGGGGAGGTGATCCATCCCTCCCCTGGAATCCTCCCTGGCTGGATCTGCTCCGCGGCAACTCCACAGAGCCACCAGCTGGGCCCATCTGCAGCCGGACTTCCATCCACTGCCGCTCTGCAGCCACAAATGGTGTCCAGCATAGCGGACACCATTTGTGTCTCTGCTTTAGCTGTGATAGGCTACATAAATCTTTATGTAGCCTATCACGGCAAAGAGCAGGGATGCAAATGGTGTCCGCTACGCCATTTGTGTCCCTGCTCTTTGCCGTGATAGGCTACGTAAAGGTTTACGTAGCCTGTCACGGCTAAAGCAGGGACGCAAATGATATCTGCTACACTGGATGCCATTTTTGGCCACAGACCGGGGCAGCAGATGGCAGCGGACAGACTGGACTGGCCAGCGGCAGGTAGGGTCCGTCCAGGGCGAATTTCGTGGGGTGGCAGAGGGGAGTGCTCCGCTCTGCCACGGAGTCCGTAGGGCTGGATTTTAAAGAATCCGGCCTCATTGGAGTCCATGGTGGAATTCTCCACCATCCCTAGACGAGGTTCAAACAGATCTCAGTGTAGGCATAATCATTTCCTGAAAGAAGGGATACACTGATTAACTTGAACTTAATAAAATTGCATACATTTTTAGATTAAGGGTAGGGACAGCTATACAGTGATGGTATTCGGGGGCAAGTTCTGTAATGACACCCAATACCAGTTTCCTGTAAGATGTGTCAGACTCCTGATACATGAATAAAATAACTTTTCCCCCAACTTAAAAGTCTGCACATGAATGCGGGGGTGGGGGGGAGGGGGGAGATAGTGAATTCACTGCATTGGGATCAATGAGATCCAATTCCAGCAGTTTAACTTTCGTTTATTCCCCTTAACTGGGCTGTGCAACTTACCTCAGAACTCCAACTCCACCACCACCACCGCCAAGAACAACAATGATGATAATGATAGTTGAAACACAAAAGACCAATACATCCTTTTACTGTAGGAAGATACGTGTAAGATTAACTGACTGTGTGTGAGAGGCAAATTTTTATGCCCTTTGGGGGATTGTATATAATCCCTGAAGCATAGGAAGGTAAACACATTCTCAAGTAGTAATATTGCCACTTTATCATCATCATCATGGCTGCTGCCAGGTGACAGTTGAGGGAGGGTGAAAGGCAGCTGATTTCCCAGCAGAGGTGATGGAATAGATGTCTCCCTCACTCTCCACACTGATCCATAGTCATTCATGCGATCATCTGGGATTGTTGGCATTCATGGGTGAATTTCAATGTTCACTAAGTTCTTGATATTAGTTGTACATAAGGATGTCGTGAGCACCCAACTTAGTCTGGGAGGCCAGCAAAATCCCCCACGCCCAGCCCCCCAGAAGCCGAACTCCAGGGCACTGGTGGGCCCAGCTGACGAGTGCCCTGCAGCTCGGCAAGCGGCTGGGAACAGCTCGGACTTGGCCTCGGCCGCTAGCCATCTCCTGCTCATGAGCAAGAGATGGCTAGCAGCTGGGGCGTGCACCGCACCTGTGAATGCCCAGTCAGCTCTCCTTGACAGCCAGCCAGGCAGGAGGAGCAGGATCCCTGGCCACTAGCCATCCCTTGCTCATGAGCAAGAGATGGCTAGCAGCTGGGGCAATCCCTGGCCCCTAGCCATCCCTTGCTCATGAGCAAGAGATGGCTAGCAGCTGGGGCAATCCCTGGCCCCTAGCCATCCCTTGCTCATGAGCAAGAGATGGCTAGCAGCTGGGGCAATCCCTGGCCCCTAGCCATCCCTTGCTCATGAGTAAGAGATGGCTAGCAGCTGGGGCGATCCCTGGCCACTAGCCATCCCTTGCTCATGAGCAAGAGATGGCTAGCGGCTGAGGCGTACACCGCGCCTGCGAATGCCCAGTCAGCTCTCCTTGACAGCCAGGCAGCCAGCCAGCCAGCCAGGCAGCAGAAGGAGGATCCCGGCCACTAGCCGTCCTTTGCTCATGAGCAAGAGATTGCTAGCGGCTGGGGTGTGCGCTGCGCCTCCTCCTGCTAACGCCCATTCGGCTGTCCTGCTCTAGATCGAGTCTGGGCTGTTTGCAAGCAAGGACAGGGAGTGATGCAATAGAGTAGTCAAGTTGGCAAGCAAATGGTCAAGCACACAGGTTTCAGTCCAAGGAGGTTTAAGCTAAGGCAGGAGAGGTCAAAATCCAGGCAGAGGTCAGAACGCAGGCAGGCAGGCAATGAGGATCAGGCAGCAGCAGCAGTAGTCAAGATAACAAGCAAGAGGTCAAACACAGTAAAGCAGTCAGCAGAAGCAAGGTCGTTGAGCAGTCCAAATGGTCAGGAAACAGAGCATCAGACACAGGGCACGATTCAGGAGGCAAGGTGCACAGAACAGGCTAGAGGGACCAAGTGGTTCCAACGCTGGCTGGGTTTCCCGGGAAGGCGTTTAAGGCCAAAGCTGGCCAGACCCCACCCAGAGCTCAGCTGCAGCAAGCAGAGCTCCCTTTCCAGAGCCTACTCCGGAGGAGTCCCTTTCTGGAGGTGAGCACTCCTTTGCACAAGAGCCCTGCTAGCCTGTCACTTGAGGCGACGATGCTCCCGGGGATTGGGGGGTGGCGCAGCCTCTGCCCTTTCTCCTGACAGGGATGGCCCTGCAGCCAAGGGCTCAGGCTCCTGTGGGTCTGATGGCAGTCCCAGGTCTGACTCTGGAGTGCCCTGGGCTTCTGGGGCCTCTGGCTCCTCCTCTGGGGAGGACTCCTCCAGTCGGGGCATGACATCAGCTGTCCTTGACAGCCAACCAGGTAGGAGGAAGAGGGGGTGACTAGGCGTCGCTAGGCGTCTCTCGCTCGGGATCAAGAGCCGGCTAGTGGCTGGGCCAGGCGCCGTGCCTCCTCCTCCTCCTGGCTGGTGCTAGGGATGTTGTGGGCACCCTTCTGGATGCTCCCCACACTCACCCAGGCCCCGTCTGGCAAGCACCACCAGCCATTTTGCCTATTTGGGTATTTTTGCACAGCTAAAAAACCCTGTGCATATTTAAATGTGTGCATTTTTTAAGCTCCCTTTTTTCGCTAAAAAAAAAAAAAAAAAGCGGAAAATGGTGGGCGCTCTCCAGACGGTCCCGGGGCGAGTGTGGGTGACTCGCCAAGCTCCTGGGGGCTCTAGCGCAGGTCTGGTGGGGGGAGCAGGGGCATCGCTTCAGCAGGCACCCGGAGAACCCGGGCCAGGGTGGGTTCACACATCCCTAGTTGTACACAGTATACCAGCTTTGGCTATTGAACTGTATGTTCCAAGAGTGTGTTGCAGAGAACCTACCTTGACAATACAATTTTTTTTTTCTGGTGAGAATATGTGAATTTAAACCTTTAAGCATACGACTGCACGCTCTGAACACTTAATACTTAGTATTTATACTAGCAGCAGTGAAATGCTTTCTCGGTCATTTCTTTACAATAACCTCATAAGGCAGAAGATGCTGAGAGCGAACCTAGAGCTTCCTGGATCACACTCTTCTCTCTGTTACAACACCTAATGAAGCAGTGACTTTCTTCTGGGCATTTTGTGTTGGTTACTTATCAATAGGCTCTGAAGGTGATTTTGAAAAGTGGTTTGCTTAAAATTCTTTGAATTTGCCCTGTTAATATCTATATGTTGAAAGGCGGGGGTATAAATCCCTAAAATACCTTCTTAAATGTAAAACTCTAAAACATGGGTGTTGAACCTTAGGCCCATGGGCCAGATCTGGCCCACCTGGGGTCCCAATCCAGACCTCCAGGGGGGCCCAGATGACCACACACCCTTTTCCGCAACTGCCAATCATTGAGTGCTTGACCGGCTTTTATTCTCATTCTAAAGGGTCAAAATGCCTCCCCTAAGACTTAATTACTAATGCTGTCCTGAAAATTTCTCTCATGCTTTTTCCAACCATCCTCATTCAATTTGATAGAAAAGAAATTGCTTTCGAAAAGCAATTCAGTGGTGAAGAAAATTTCAGAGAAATTCTTATGACTTGCGTTTGGGTTCTTGACTTCTTGCGCTGAGCAGTGTGCCCAAGTGTCCTGTTTTTCATTGTACAATCACCTTTCCAGCAGCCTGTAGCCTCCTTGACTCCCCACATTTCAATTAAAGCCCAGGGAAAGACATTGTGAGGTAATTCCTCCCATATGGCTAGGGGAGTATGAAATCAATTTACCTTTCTGATCCAGGGCATCTGTGGGGGGGGGGAGGCAACCCATCCCTCCCCCCAGAATTCTCTCCGGCTGGTTCCGCTCCATGGCGAGTCTGTGGAGCCACTGGCCAGGCCCGTCTGCAGCCGGACTTCCGTCCGCTGCCGGGCTGCAGCCGCAAATGGCGTCCAGAGTAGGGGACGCCATTTGCGTCCCTGCTTTAGCTGTGATAGGTTACGTAAATATTTACGTAGCCTATCATGAAAAGAGTAGCAATGCAAATGGCGTAGAGGGTGCCATTTGTGTCCCTGCTCTTTGCCGTGATTTACATAGCCTATCTCAGCTAAAGCAGGGATGCAAATGGCGTCCGCTATGCCAAACGCCATTTGCAGCCACAGACCGGAGCAGCAGCTGGCAGTGGACAGACCGGACCGGCCGGCGGCAAGTCGGGTCCATCCAGGAGGAATTTAGCGGGGTGGAGGAGGGGAGTAGTCCATTCCGCCACAGACTCCGGGGGGGGGGCAGATTCTAAAGAATCCAACCTCATTGGGGTCCGTGGCGGAATTCTCTGCCACCTCTACATATGGCTGCTTTTTTGGATCAGGATACGCAGGCAGCCTGGGAGGCTGTAGAGCAAAGGGGTAATGTGCAAAAGAAAGAAAACACACACACAACATCCTCAGCCATTTTGCAGTGATTAGGTAAGCTCAAAAATGAATTATAGGACACCCTGAGAATGAAGCAGAACAATGGAAGCCTTTTCCATGGGGGAAGAAAACTTTCAGGAAATTGGAGGGCATATTTTCGCTCAGCACTAGCTTCAACTCTTCTCTGGAGCAAGGCACAGCACCCCCTGCCCTGATACCTGCATTGTGGTGGATGCAGAATGGGGGCCAGCCTCACAACACAGCTGGTGCTGGTGCTACTTCCAGTGGCAGCATAACCAACCAACCCCCAAACCCCTTACCAAAAAAGAAGCTGTGCTACAATGGGGAGCCCTACCTGTTGAGAATAGGGATGTACGAAAGTCACTTACCTTTTCGCAGGGGTGCTTCATGGTGGGGGGGAGGCGCTTCGCTTCTCCCCCCGAAGTTCAGGCGGGGGGGGAGGCGTCCCGCCTCGCCCGGCCGAAATTCAGGCTGGGGAGAAGCGCCCCGTCTCCCCGGCCGCGAAACAAAAAGTAAAAAACAAACAAACAAAACCCCCGTGATAGGCTACGTAACAATTAATGTAGCCCATCACGGCTAGATTTCCAAAGGCAGCTGTGATAGGCTACGTAAATCGTTATGTAGCCTATCACGGGTGACTTTGAAAAAAAAAAGCGCATATGCAAATGGTGGCACCCTATTTTCGCCGCCATTTGCGTTCCTTATTTGGTCCCGGTAGTCTACGTAAAGCTTGACGTAGATTACGGTGTAGTAGGGCCGTAGCCCCATAGGGCACCGCCATTTGCATACACGCTTTTTTTTTTTCCCAAAGTCACCCGTGATAGGCTACGTAACGATTTACGTAGCCTATCACGGCTGACTTTGGAAATCTAGCCGTGATAGGCTACGTAACAATTAACATAGCCTATCATGGGTTTTTTTTTTTTTACACTTTACTTTGTAATGGCGGTGGCAGCAGCCGGTCGGAAGACCAGCTGCCGCCCCCGCCCCCGATGAAAGGCCGACGAACCGCCGCCGGGACTCGCCGCCAGGAGGGACATTCGCCAAAGGTAAGTCCCATCCGGGGGGGCGGGGGGGCAGAGAATTTCACCGCCGATTTCGGGGGGCCGAGTGCGTTGGCGCTCGGCCCCCCGAAGATTCGGGGAGAAATTCTCTGCCATCCCTAGTTGAGAATTTCTTCTCCCCCTGGAGACATGTGGTGAATTTTCCCTGCCAATTTCTCTGCCCACAAAAAGGGTGAAGGATTTTTGAGAGGCCATTTGCACACAGCTCTATTAATTACTGGCAGTACTAACCTGAAGCGAAAATATGCTGGCATTGTTGGCCATGGCCCTTTTGCCTTTCCCCTCTGCCCACTGCTGGAATGTGGTTCAGGAGCCTCCCCAAAATGAAATTGGCCTTCAGGCTGAAAGAGGTTCAGCATCCTGCTCTAAAACAATGGCCTGCATTTTTACACACCGCAGATTCCTTTGAATTTCTCTGGTACCTTGGCCAAGATCCAACCCTGGATAACACAATAACTTTATCAGTAGCTGATCTTTAGGATGCAATAATCTGTGTTATTGATCTAATACAAATTGGATAGAATCATAGAATAGTAGGGTTGGAAGGGGCCTACAAGACCATTGACTCCAACCCCCTGCTCAGTGCAGGAATCCTGGTCAGAGCATCCCCGACAGATGGCCATCCAAGTACACAGCTTGATCTAAATACAAATTAAATAGATTAATTTTGTGTGGGACACTCCTTAACTTGCCTTGAGTCAGAAGACAAATTTGTCGCTCTAATGCTGTGTCAAAATAGGGTTTAGCTAAATATTTGCTGGGGCAGAATTATTACTAATGTGTGTTTCTTTCTGATGAAGCACCTATGACTTCTCAAGGACCTTTCACTAGTACAAGACCTTTAGAACATTTAGATCTAGGAGCGTTCATGTACTAAAGCAGTGAATTTTGAAATGATTTGAGTAGGGATGTCAGAGAATTCCGCCACGGATCTCGGTGAGGCCGAATGCCAGTGCATTCAGCCCCCCAAAATCTGTGACGGAACAGCCTGCCATCCCCCCCGCCCCCCAGCGGATCCCCCCCAGGACGAGACTTACCTGGGGCGGATGTTCCAGGCGGCAGCTGCGGCGGCTGGTCTTCCATTTGCAGTCTGGTTGCCTGGTTTTGTTTTTTTTACAAAGACATGATAAAGACTTACGTAGCCTATCATATCCCGGTTAAAAACAAAAAACGACATACGCAAATAGCAGTGGCTATTGCCACCACCATTTGCATTCCTTATTTTTCGCCGTCTTAGTCTACGTAAATATTTATGTAGACTAAGACGGCGAAAATAAGGGGAACGCAAATAGCGTAGCGGGCGCTATTTGCGTCCCTTTTTAATTCGCCGTTTTTGCCTACATAAATAAGATGACGAAAAATAAGGAATGCAAATGGCGGCGGCCATAGCCACTGCCATTTGCGTATGCGTTTTTGTTTTTTTTTACCCAGAGCCCTCCGCAGCCGGAAATCCGGCTGTGGACGGCCCTGGCCTGAGCCTGGCCGGCTGCTCCGCGGAGCCGCCGCAGAGCACAGCTGACCATTGAGGATTGCAGGGGGGAGGACCGGATCGCCTCCCCCCCCATCGAGGATTCCAGGGGGAGGGACGGAATGCCTCCCCCATGAACATAATCCGCGGAAAGGTAAGTGACTTTCGTACATCCCTAGATTTGAGGAGATTTTAAATTTCAAATAGCTAAAGTCAGACTGGAGGCTAGAATGTTTAAGATCTCTGCTTTCCTTCCACGTTGTCTTTCTGATGATAAATACATTCTTTGGGGCAGTAGTTTCCAAACTGTGTTCCAGGAAACGATTGCGTTTCCTCAACACTTACGCTGTTTACATAACCAAAGGAGCGTGCCTGCCCTTGCCACTTTTTCTGTGAGGTGCCTTCTTGCTTCCTGCAGAGTGCTGGGCGATTTACTCTGAACTGGCTGCATTTGGAGGTCATTGGGGATACATGATGTCATGGCCATCCAGCATCCACCCCAGAGCTTATCAGGGAAAAATGGATTTCCTGAGATGGCTTGCTGACCTATTCTTTTCCTTAAGTCGGGTTCTCCCCAGTATAGTTGTTGTGTGCCCCACCCCCTTATATCACTCCTGCAGTGGGTATTGAACTCTTAGGTTAGAAGTTCCAAGATCGTGATAAATCAGACTCAAAGGTTTTCTTACAAGGAGTATTTTATTGGGTAACTTCCAATAAATTTTATTGGGTAACTTCCAGTCCAGCACACAGGCGTACCCAATGGCTGGATCAGACAGCTTCTCTGAACCCCAAGCCACGGGGTATAATGGGTCTTAGTTATACTCTACATGTTGGCAGTAAGGCAGCATAACAGCAGCAAGTGGCCCTAGCATTTATTCCCAGCATAGGCTAGAATATGGCCAATCCAATCCGCAGCAGGGCCTCCATCCACTGCCGGGCTGCTGCGGATGCAAATGGCGTGCTGCATAGGGGATGCCAGTTGTGTTCCTATGCTAGCCCGTGATAGGCTACGTAAATATTTACGTAGCCTATCACGGCTAAAGCAGGGACGCAAATGGCATTGTTGTTGTTCTTGTGCAGTCGTTAAGTCATGTCCAGCTCTTCATGACCTCATGGACCATAGCACGCCAGGCCTTCCTGTCCTCCACTCTCTCCCGGAGGGTGCTCAAGTTCATATTAATTGCATCAGTGATGCTATCTAGCCATCTCATCCTCTGCCGTCCCCTTCTCCTTTTGCCTTCAATCTGCATTTGCGTCCCTGCTTTAGTGTAAATATTTATGTAGCCTCTCACAGGCTAGCGTAGGGATGCAAGTGGCATCCCCTACATAGGACGCCATTTGCGTCTGCAGCAGTCCGGCAGCGGATGGAGGCCCCACTGTGGATCGGCCTGGATGATGGCTCCACAGACTGGTGGTGGAGCAGAGCCGGCTGGGCAGGATTCCAGGGGGGAGGAACAGATCACCTCCCCCCCCGTCAAGGATTCTGGGGGGAGGAGTGGATCACCTCCCCCCACCCGCGGACCTCAGCAGAGCCAGGTAAGTGGGGTTTCATACACCCCTACCAAAGGCAGAGAGCATTATGGATCTAAGCCAGTCTAAAACTACTAATAGCTTGGTTCAGGACTGGGGCCTTACACCCCCACATTTATCTCGGGTATGCTAGCCCTGCCCAGGGGTGTGCCTTTCACTATCACCCTGGTCAAGGGGTATTTCCTGTCTCTGTGTCTCCCAGCAGAAACCAATTAGTGTCTACTCAGAAGTAACTCCCATTGTGGTCCATGAGGCTTGTCCCCTGAATGCACACTTTAAAATTTACAGAGATCCCCCTCAATCGAAATAGCACATTTTAAAGCACCAATTCCCTAAAGGGTGTAAAGCGCTTTCCTCGAGCTGCAGTTCTCTGTTGTTTGGTTTATTGCCTTCGGAAGTACTTAATTCAGACATTCATTCCTGCGCAGCATCAGGTTAAAAAGGGGGCTGGTTTCCCGTCCTTTTGTTTCCCCTCCTTTCCCAGGACAAACGTATGTGTGTTTACTTGGAAGTAACCCCCATTGTGGTCAATGAGGCTTGTTCCCAAAATGGGCACTCCCGAAGTTACTGAGATCCCCCCATGAACTGAAATAATGCATTTAGAGAGCCTTAATGTCAAAGCTTCAAAGCTTCAGTTCATTGCAGCAGGGGGGCGAGAACACTGTATTCCTATAATGATTGTTTCAGTAAAGAAGTAGGGGAGAGAGACAGGAAGAGAGTGATTTCTGTGGATATAGAAGAGGAAACTTCCCAGGATTTTATCAAAGGAGAAATGGGGGGAGAGAGCCTGGAGGGGGGAGCCTGTCTTATTGGTTGAGCAGCCCCTGCCCATCAGATGATGTTCACTCCAACCTCTCCCACCCTACCTGGAAATATGTTCTGTGAAGCAACTTTTACTGGTGCAATACACTTGCTTACGGAGCCCTGCATGGAGCAAAGCCCACTTCTTGAAAAATCCGGGTAAGCCACAATTGGTGTCTCCTTCCGTTTCCTTCCGTTGTCATGGAGAAACCCCCCTGGTAAAGGCTCAACAAACCTGGCCGGTTCTTCAGGTGAACTGTGTGCTACCTAGCCCAGAAACATCTGCAAGATATAGGAGTTCCTTAGCAGGCATGTTTGTTTGTAGAAAGAGTTCCTGAAAGATAGAAGGCAACGCACGTCTCGAGCAAGATTGAACTGGGCTGACCTGCATCTGTACCTCGACATCACTAGTCTTGATGTGAACAAGATGTAAGGGTAAATTTATGGAGTATGCACAGGGCTTGTGTCAGAGGTAGGCATCACTGGGCACCTGCCGAGGCCCAGGCCGCCAATCAAAAAATACCCATGGCCCTCCTCTCCTCCTCCTCCTCCCTGTCACTGCCTCTTCACCTGCTCTCTCAGACCACCACGCAGAGACCAGAGTGAGGAGATAGAGCATCTTCTTTCACTTGCCTTGCCCCTTCCCTCTGGATGGTGGCACAAATTGGGTCCAGATGGAAAGGGCATGTGAATAGGCAGTGAGGACAACTAAGCAGGAGGGGAATCCAATCAGGAAGGGGGCCTACTGAGGGCATCTTGCCATGCCGCCTCCAAATCCAGGTGTGGCATGGTGACGATGCGTTTATCAATAGCCATAGCCACTAGTCATGATTGCCGTTCAGAGCGTTCCTCTGAATACCTAGTGAACATGAGGGGGGGAGGATACTGTTGTGCTCATGTCCTGCTTGTGCGCTTCCTATAGGCATCTGGTTGGCCGCTGTGAGAACAGAATGCTGGACTAGGGAGAACTTTTGGTCATATCCAGCACGGTTCGTCTTATGTTCTTATGAACTGCAAGCCGTTCTAGGCATATCTGCTGTTGGAAGCCTGTGAAAGAGCCAACAGCGAGAAAGCTACTATTGCTCCCGGAGAGCCCTCCATTCCCTGTGGCTAGTCAGCATTCTTATTGCTTGGTGCTATGTTGCCATAATACAGGGGCGGCCAAAGAGTCAGCCCCTCTGAGCCACAGACCACAACCGTTTTTCGAAAAGAATGTACATCTTGCAGCTTTTGACATATATGACCTTTCTGTATGCATTAACTGTCTCCCTATCCAAAGTGAGGCCCTGCAGCACATGGGTGGTGAAAGTTAATTCTTTTCCTCCTGGGAGGAGGAAAGGCCTTGGAGGAATAGATGAATCCCCCCCTTCGTAGGTGATGCCTGCAGAGCAGGGGTGGAGGAGAGAGAAGGAGAAGGCCCCATCGTCTGGGTGTACCTCCTTGCAAGATAGCAACGGGGACCCAAACTGATTGCCCATTTCCAGGCCTAAGTTTTCTCTCTGCCCCGGGTTTGTATAGTCTGCTCTCTTCTGACTGAGTCTGCTCTCTCTTTCTCTCCTTCACACTATTCAGTTGTTTGGCAGCCAGTCACGTCCTTCCTTTCAGTGCTGCCCTTATCTCTGAAGAAGCTGCTTCTTCAGCAGCGTCCTCTGTTACTTCTCTTTTCTGCATGCTGGATGCTTCCCCTTTGTCCTAGACTCGAGACCAGGGCACAGCTTCCGCCCAAGTGGATGTGGAGAACAGCAAAATTGGACACCTTGTCGCTGAGCAAGTTGCATCCAAGCACACTTAAGACAGAATGATGGAAAGCTTTTAACGGGACCTTTTACTTAATGTTGTCAGCCATTTTCCTGTTACAACTAAAGCAGGCAAAAGTGAAACCCAAACCAGCATAGAGTAGGCTACACAAAAAGAGGGGGGGAAACACATCCCACCTCCCTGTTCCTACATGCATTAACTGTTTAGTGGCTTTTCAACCAATTATTCTATATAAGTATAGTGGGGTTTAACTAAGGGCTGCTGCTTATTCCAGCACCCCTTTGTTGGCTCAAGAGCTTCCATTGAAGAGTCAAAGAGCCATATGTCACTCCTGAGGTACAGTTTGGCAATCCCTGCTATACTACTACAACTACTACAAGACCAGGAGTTGTCCACTTAGGATGGGTGTGTGTGTTGTGGCCCTCCAGATGTTTTGTCCTACAACTCCCATAATCTCTCACCATTGGCTATGCTGGCTAGGGTAGATGGGAGTTGTAGGCCAACACTTCTGGACAACCACAGTTGCCTAGTGCTGATCTAGGATTTGTTACATTGCTAGATCAAGAATTTCTGAACATCTATTCCACAACTAGATATGGGATTCCAATACAATATAATATGTTAAGTTCTGTTTGTGGCAAATGGACAACCCAATTGCCATGAGCCGAAAGACTTAAAGGGAGCTACACAAGGAGTAGAAAAAGCTGCCCTTTTCACTGAACACATCCAAAATGGAGGAATACACGGGAACGGTATCAGAGGCAAGCTCTATCTATCCCAACCTTCATGCTCTGTCGCCATTCAACAGATCCTGCACATGCGTAAAAATGTGTGGGTGTAACCTCTGTACATGCAACTAGGAACCTTGCCAATTTTTTTTTTTAAAAACTGGGCAGCTCAATCTCACAGGCAAGATTATTGTACAAGCAGAATCTGTTTGCACAGGCTATCAAACACATGTAGGTCATACGTGGGGCCTCATCTTGCAATCCTGCATCCCTTCCTTCCAGGTGCACTCTGTGTTGTATGAAGGGGGTGAATGCCAACATAGTAAAGGTGATCAGCTACAACTCCCTAAAACTCCAGTTCAGCTCAACTTTGTCCACTGATCTGAAAATTTGAGTAATCTGAGCGCTAGAGAATTAGGAACATAGGAAGGTTCCTTACACTTAGTCAGACCATGGGTCCATCTAGCCCAGTATTGTCAATGCTGATTGGCAGTGGCTCTCCAGGGTTTCAGGCAGAAATATTTCCAGCCATACTTGGAGACGCTGGGACCTTCTGCCTGCAAAGCAGGGGCTCACAGCCCCTCCCCACAATTAAAGGGAGGCTCCAATTTTGAGAAGGTGCCTCTATATTAGATCCTGCAGTAGACAAAGTTTCAAAATCATGTAATTGAAAGATCATAATCTTGAAGGTTGGTCCAATTCCTTAGCTTTTAAAATATTTACTGTGGCCCACATGATGAGCATTCTTTCAACATCGGGGTGTTTTTCTTCTTAAAAGTGAATTGCTGCATTGTACAGATCTTTGCTGATTATTTTGATGTTCTTGAACAGTCACTTGGAAAATGCTTTTGATGTGTTGCTAAATACTGACGTAAGTAAGTGTCACAAGGAGTGTCTTGGTATCCTTTGTAACTGTGCTGACTGCTTGCTTGAAGCCCTCTCTCTTCAGTATTTGTGGGATAGAGTATATGAAACCAATTTGTATTGCATGGTTCACTTATTTGAAGATGTATCCCAAGAGTAGGCAACTTCAGTGGGTCCAGGGGCCAATGCTTGCCCCAAGAACCCACGAGGTCTGCACCCCTCCCTGTGTATGCCAGAACTGCTGCCACCATGCTGCTGGTTTTGCTGCCGAGGTTCTGTGGTGCAGCAGCAAAACAGCAGTGATTTCCCTAATTAGGGATGGACGAAAGTCCCTTACCTGGTCCTGCAGCTTGCTTCACGGTGGGGGGGAGGTGCTCCGTCCCTCCCCCTGAAATTCTGGGTGGGGTGGGAGGCGCCCCATCCCTCCCCACCAAAATTCTGGCCGGGGGGAGGCGCCCCGTCCCTCCGGCCGAAATTCTGGCCAGGGGGGAGGCGCCCCGTCCCTCCGGCCGCGAATCTCGTCTCCTGCCGGGATGCAAATGGCGGCGGCCGTAGCCACCGCCGTTTGCGTCCCTGCAGTCAGCCGTGATAGGCTGCGTAAACATTTACATAGCCTGTCACGGTGTTTTTTGAAAATCTAGCCGTGATAGGCTACATAAATCTTTACGTAGCTATCACGTTTGTTGTTGTTGTTGTTTTACTTGGAAATGGCGGTGGCGGCAGCCGGTCGGAAGACTGCCGCCGCACCGCCACTGGGAGCCGCCGCCGCCAGGGACATTCGACAAAGGCCCCATCCCGGGGGGTGGCGGGGGGGGTGGCGGACCATTTCTCCACCAATTTTGGGGGGCCAAATGCGTTGGCATTCGGCCTCCCGGAGATTCGTGGAGAAATTCTCCTACATCCCTATTTCCCTTTAAAACAAGATGCATGGCTGTGCACACCTTTTTTGGGAAGCAGAATCACACTCCTGGAAGTCTCCCCAGAACATGATTCTCCTTGCCAACAAGCTGCATGCTCCCTGCATGCCTTAGTTTAAAGGAAAATTGTAGCTTTGTTGTTGTTGTTGTTGGCTGTCATGACAAATTTGGCAGTGGAGGGGCAGGGGGAGGACGAGGACATAAAAATGGCCAAGGGCTTCACATGCTGCCCATCCTCTGATGTATCCAATGGAAGCTGTGCTCTATTCAGCATGTGTGAATGTGGGAAGGAGGCCAGGGTTTTGAGCAGGTTATTTATTACTTATTTATTTACAGTACTTTTAAACTGCCCAATAAAGAAGGTTCTCTGGTTAGTGTACAATACATTAAAAACATAAAATGGAAACATTAAAACAAGGGCGGCGGGGTGGGGGGGCGTTACAGCTCAGAATAAAACCAAAACCAAACCAGCAGCAAACAATAAAACCATTCAATCACATAAAACCAAATTAAAACTAGTAGCAGAATAAAAGCACTAGAAAAGAAGTCATTAAAATGCCTGGGAGAATAAAAAGATCTTCACCTATCCTTTTAGAGTTAAGACCTAGAGTATTAGGGCCAAATACCGTAACTGCTGTTACTTCAGTTTTCTTTTGGGGACCTCCTACTCTGCCTTACCCTTCTCAATTGAGCTTCCTTCATGGTCTGTTTGGTCCACTGATCTATTTCTCTCCCGACTTTGTTCCTGAGTGATCTCATTGAATCCTATGACTCTGTATTTCCCTGGCCGTAGGCTTCAAACTCTTAATTTAGAGGTGCCAAGATAGTGATAAATCAGATCCAGGCTTGCTTACAAGGAGTACTTTATTGAGTAACTTACAGCACACAGGCATACCCAATGGTTGGATCAGACAGCTTCTCTGAACCCAGAGCCATGGGGTGCAATGGGTTTTATACCATACATGTTAGCAGTAAGGCAGCATTACAGCAGCAAGCATTTCCCCTAGCGTTCATTCCCAGCATAGACTCACAGTGCTTGGTTCTCAGCACCTGAAGCTTTAAGGTAAACAAACTTCACTTCTCAGGCACATCTTGATTAGATAATCTACTCATTAGTATGGAATGTGCTAGGCTGCGCTATCAGCCTTTTGACTAATCTTCACATGCTCAGAGGCTTACTAGCAAGGGAATTGCACTGACAATGAACTTAAGCAAGGCATTATGGATCCCTAAGCCCTTCTAACACCACAGGTGATTTGGTTACTCTCCTGGGGCCAATACGGACTCTGAGTGCCTCTAGGATTCTGATGAAACCCAGCTTGACTGATGTGCCAGACCTTCTTCCCCTATTTCATTTAGTTCTCCATATTCAACTAGCTTTCTGATATATCTGCTTAGATACCTCATTGCCTCTTTAACTGTCTACATAGAGATTGTAAGATACTTGGGGCAGGGACTCTTTGCTGATGTTGCTCCATAAAGCACCATGATCAAATTAAAGTTCTCCGCTTTCATCCTTACTTTGAGAATCCTAACTGGATTCTTGTTGGCCAAATCTAGATCCTCTCACACCCTGGCAATCGTCTCACACCCTGGAGAGTCTATCTTCTGAGACAGCACATGACTCTGCCCCCCAAAATTTAATAGAGCAACCTAGACACTTTGCTTCAAAACAAAGGATCTTTTGCCAATGAGTGTAAGTACCCCTGAATGTCCAGACCAATGTTACGAAGATACAGGACAAGCCAAGGAAGTGAGGCGTTCTTATGTCTCCATTATTTCAGAGGAGTGAACTGCAATTAAGCATTTATTGACTGTTTTGCAGCTGAGTTAATTGACCCAATATGTGATGGTTCTCATCCACAAGAGTGGTGTAGCGGTTAGAGTGTTGGACTGGGACTTGGGAGATCCAGATTCCAGTCTGCACTTGGCCATGAGGCTCACTGGGTCACTTTGGGCCAGTCACTGACTCTCATCCTAACCTACCTCACAGGGTTGTTGTGAGGATAAAATGGAGAGGAGGAGGATCATGCAAGCCATCCTGTGTTTCTTGGAGGAAAAAGGGTGGGATGTAAATGTAAATGTAAAAATAAATACTAAAATAGAAAACCAGATTTTGAGGGGCTGGTGATGAGAGAATTTTTTCGATCTGGAATAAGCTTCTATTTTTTTTTTTTAGAAGCAGGGAAGGAAAAATCTGGGTAGAAAGGGGCATGAAGGTGGCTGAGCTGAACAGATCCTGGGTTCTCTTTTTGAAACTGTTTGGCAGAAGGAGACCTTTTAATTTGGGATTTCTGCCATGTTTTTTGAATGGCGAATTCCGGAATGCCTGTCCGGTGCCCAAGCACCAAATGTGAACCTCAGTCTCTGAATCCAAACAGACCTGGATGCATGCTGAAAGTATTCCTCCATCTTTCACAATTGTGGCAAAGGTGCGAGGAGCTATTTGTATCAGCAGTAGCCCTCCCATCTCAATTCTGATAAAATCGTAGCTTGCCTAAGACGATCTAGCTCGACCTTCCCTAGCCTGTTGCCCTCCAGATGTGTTGGACTACAAGCCCCACAATCCTCAGTCAGCAGCCAACACATCTGGAGGGCACCAGGTGAGTGACCTAGCTTGCTTGTGACTGACCAGAGTTGATTATCACTATAGTGACTATACCAATACCATTAGAGTGGGACACTCAAAGATTAAACAAGACTCAATGGGAAGTACTACTGAGATCTCTCTCGAGTCAGCTTCTCAATTTGCAAATCTGATAGGCATGGTCTGGCCTAGAATGAAAGCATCTCTTTAGAGCAGTTTCCTCCTCACACTGCTATCTACTGCTTAGAAGTGTGGCCTGACTTTGTCCTTGGCTAGAATAAATAAAATGATTGCATGCTGTTCTGAAACTGGGACTCGTACTGTGTAATCACATGAGCTGGCAGGCTAAGATGGAGGGGGTAGGGAATCCTTTGCAGCTGACACAACCCTGGCATGACTTGTCATGGTCACTCATGTTTGTTCTAAAATATGAGCACAGCTGGTGACTGCGGCTAATATGGATCCTAGCTTACTTCCACGGCCTCGGTTGTAT
Source organism: Heloderma suspectum (assembly GCF_057233095.1). Classification (NCBI taxonomy): domain Eukaryota; kingdom Metazoa; phylum Chordata; class Lepidosauria; order Squamata; family Helodermatidae; genus Heloderma; species Heloderma suspectum. The sequence continues at coordinate 108,718,908 of NC_139464.1, forward strand.
TCTCTCTGCATGTGCATGGGAATTGAAATCATGACATCTTTGTTATTTTATTTGTATTTGTTTTTTTAATTTGTTTTTTTCCCCCTTGAATTGGTTGCTCCACTTAACTTGGTGCCCTACGGAACCACCTAGTTCACCTTTGTTGATGGGTCGCCTGCCCCTGACAAAGAATTGCTATTGGTGATCACTTTCCCAAGCCATCCTTGCCTGAGTTGAACTGGCAGGACTGTGTTTCATATCCTCCACTCCTATCTTTAAATCAAAACTAGGTATTTAGGGAAATCTCCACCACTAGTACAACCTCTGAACAAATGTTCCCTTAAATCCCGAGTTTTGCCCACAGTTGATGCTGCTTTCTCATTCCTGAATTAATCTCTGGGGTAATTCTATCCAATCAGATCATATAGTGGATGGGAAGGTATGCCACTGCTACAAAGAGCCATCTGATTTGGCTACATGCTGATGCTAAAGGCAACTGGGGACAAATGAATGCATTAAAACTAGGCATGTTGGAGGAATCTGGTTGGGGATGGAGCTCAACAAGCTTTTGTCAGCTCTCCCCCCACCCCTGGACTCCATTCCGTCTTCTGCCAGCTGGCCCAACTTGGTGTGCAATGAGTTGGGCCAGCTAGCAGAACTTCTGTATTTTTATGTTTTTTGCGTGAATATATATTTGCGCAAATTTCAGCTGCAAATTGTGCAAATTTCAGGCATAATTTTTTTGCACAAATTTCAGCCAAGACAAAAAAAAGGAAATGCATTAAAAGTCCCCAGAACTTGGGGAAACCATGTAGCTTGGCTCACAAAAGTCAGCCGGGTCAGGCGCGCCACGGATGTCCGGCCAGCCCCAAAAGGATATGGCTTAGTACTGAAGTGGATCATGATGTTCATTGTTCAGTGTGGATCAAGAAGAGCCCAGAGATGCTGCTTATCACCTGCTTTTCAAAGTCCCTGCCCCCTGCTCTCCTTGGTGTGTGTGTGTGTGTGTTTTAAATCAATGCTTTTATTGTAAGTTTCAACAAAACAAACAAAAAGCAAGAATAACTAAAAAAGAAAAAAATATCTGGTACAATTACATGCTTTAAAGGTCTCAGTTTCAGTACTACAACGTTCTAAAAAAAGAGAAAGATTATATATAAACTTAAAAAAAAGCAGACCAAATATCCCTATATAGGTCCATTCATGAGTGGCGGCTGCATACCACTCTTTCATATGTTACTAGCATTGTTAGGTCTTCAGTCTATTGCATTATAGGAGGTGAGCATTTATCATTCCAATATTGTATTATCCAACTCCCTGTGTAAACTGTAAACCCTTCATCACTTCCCTAGAAACCTGCACATGCCTGTTTCCTGGGTCTAGCCCCACCAAGCTTGCTGGACGATGTGCACCCAAAGGAAAAGAGCAGTGCTGTTGTGATGGGTTTTTTCCCTTGGATGTCTGAGCAGAAAGGGCTCTCATCTGTGGTTGCTTTTTGCCTAAGCCAACTTTCCCCAACCTGGTGCCTTCCAAATGTTTTGGACTACAGCTTCCATCACCCCCACCATTAGTCTTGTTGACAGGAGCTGATGGGAGTTGTAGTCCCAAGCATGCGGTGGGCACCAGGTTGGTGGAAGGCTGGCCTATGCTAATGTGGCATCATAACTGCCTCGCAACAAGGCTGGAAAGTATGATTCTGTACTAAAAGGTTAACTAATTTCAGTGTTCAGAGTTGTGTGTTGGTGTGAGATTTGTGTGTGTGTGTTTTGCAACCCAGCCGCCCTGCTGTAGAATTAATCTCCTTAAGTGAAAGATAGTTATGTAAGGTGTGTCATTAGTGACAGGAGTTTGGGTGCACTCCTGGATCCAGTCCTGCACAGGTGGTGGTCGTGTGGGGTTGCATTTTATCAGTTTGATAGGCCATTTTTACTTCTATTCTGTCATGCCTTGTTTCCCCATCATCTTGACTGCAGCAATGCACTTTATGTGGGGCTTTCCTTGAAGATCGTTCAGGAGCATCTGCTTGTACAATTTGCATGACATCAAACAGAGGCATAATCAAACAGAGTGGCTTCTGACTGGTGGTGCTATGTAAATGAGAAACTGACCCAAAGTGTTCACCTCAACTGATTTTTTAAATGAACCCCAGTCCCTGGCTTTGAGTACCATTTCAGCCTAACAACAGCAGCAGGAAATATGCACCCAGTTTTCTTTCTCTTGGAGAATTCCACCGCCTTTAAAGCACTCATAGATGTGCGAGAATGTCAACATTTAGAGGCAAGCCCCTCCATGTTTGTTTGAAACAGTAGCAATGATTACTGGTGCTATTTTAGTGATGCATAAGGAACTGTCAGGCAAGTGACTTCCAGGTGGAGAAAAATAACCTTCTCTTGGCTGTTCTTTCTCTCCCATATGGAAATAGTTGATCCCGCAGAACGTGAAAAGCCTCTTTGCCAGGAATTGCAATGACTGTATAGTCCTTTTCCTTTCCAGTCTTATTCTTGCAACAGTTGGACTGTGGCAGGTTAATGGTGCTGGCGACAGGGGTGGGGATGGGAGGGGTGCTTAGGAATCATCTGTGTGTGCTCATGAGAGAACCATGAGAGGTGCTGTAGTCGAAGCACAAATTTGCCACATCTCCTGAGTGACTGCCCCTTCGCCTTCCTGCAAATTGTTAAAGAAATCCCTGCACAGAGGCAATGATGGGAAGACAGCTTTTCTCCCCGTGATGCTTATTTCTCATGTGTCAGAATCTTTTCTTTCTGAAGAGACTGCTTAGTCACCAGAGCTAAACCTGTGTGTCAACTATAACCACTGGCAGAATTTCTAAATAAATAGTCTGATGAAGGCTGCTCGAATTTCCTGTTCAGCCTTAAAGCATGGTGAGACTTAAATTTTGGTGGCTTGTTTTGATGTGTGTTTCGGATACAATCTGGGTGGCAAATGTTGACATGAACACCACAGCTTCCTCTGCTGTATGGTCAAGCTGTCAACATCCTTCTAGCTGCTTACCAAGGTTGGAGTTCTGAATATGGTACTTCCTTCTCAGTTGGCCAAGTGACTTGGCTAAACGTGCACACAAAAGCCTCACTTCCTATTAGGGAAGTATGGACTGTGTAAAATCCACTCCATCTGTGTTTCATGGATTGTCAGGTGCCTTTTGTTCCATCGTCCACCCACAGATGGATGCAAATATTTTTTTTCGACATGCAGAAAAATACGTAAATAATTACGTAATTACAGAATTTACTTTAGTACGTAGCATTTCTCCCCCATTCCATTCAACATTTCCTCAGCAGAAACGTATGTAGTTTCCTACAAAATTATATGCATAAATTTCAGGAAAGTAAAAATCATCCGAAAATCCACGGACTCTGTGCGGCCTGAGGGGGTCGCTCCGCAGCGGATTCCACAGGCTGGATTCTTAGAAATCCAAGCTCATTTTAGCCCATCTTGAATTTTTACAGCATCCCTATTTTCTCCTCAAGGAATTGCTTCATCCTGTTAATGCGCAACAGAAGGAAAGAAGTTGGCAGTTGTGTCATGATTACGGTGGTTTTCTGCCGATATCCCTGTGAGTCATAAGTCATGTGGGGAAGGCTTTGTCAATACCAAAAGAAACTTTCTCCTACTTTTGAAAACAAAGGCAGTCTCCAACGCCTCTCCCAAAAGTACACTGTTCTTTTCCCTGTAGTGCCTGCTTTTCTCAGGCTGCAGATAACTGACTGAGGCAAAGCCTTTGCTGCAAGAGAGTAGGGGAGTACGAAACCCACTCACCACTCCACTGGGGGGTCTGCGGGGGGGAGAGGCAATCCGTCCCTCCTCCCGGAATCCTCCCCGGCCAGCTCCACTCCACGGAAAGTCCACGGAGCCACCAGCTGGGTCCATTTGCCGCTGGACTTCTGCCTGCTGCTGGTCCACAGATGCAAATGGCATCCGTTGTAGTGGACACCATTTGCGCCCCTTCTCTTTGCCGTGATAGGCTTCGTAAAGATTTACATAGCCTATCACAGCAAAGATAAGGGACGTAAATGGCGTCCGCTATGCCGGGTGCCATTTGCTTCTGCGGACGGCAGCAGATGGACTGGACCTGGCTGGTGGCAGGTAGGATCCATTCCGGGGAAACTTTGTGGGGTGGCAGAGGTGGGTGGTCCATTCCACCACGGACTCTGAGGGACTGAATTCTTTAGAATCCAGCCTCATTGGAGTCTGTGGCGGAATTCCCCGCCATCCCTATAAGAGAGTAAATTGATGGACAAGCAAATCCATTGCTGACATTGTGGCCGGACACTTGTGCGAATCCCCCCTGTAATTTTAAAAAATACCAGTCTGCAAGTCTATGTGACTCAGAAGAAGCTGGTCCACTGTGGAATCCACAGTTTGGACCCAAAGAAATACATTTGACTCCATTGCAGATTTTTCTGACATCCTCACAATTCTTAGCAAGTTTACGTCAGAGCTGTGCCACAATTCTGGAAGTGTTTGGTCAACAATTCATCTTTTGAAGTGATGTCAAGAAGGCGAGTCTGTAGTAGGCTTTGCAATCACATGACATGATTTCCCAGAGAAGCCTCAAAGACAGTCTTGTGGAAAACTTTGAAAGGCAAGAAAAACATTTGCTTTTTAATTCTGAACAAAGAATGTAGATTTTCTGTACCAGCTGATACGTCTGCAACTGAATGGGAGATTCTGAACTTCTATTTTCTATTAGTTTATGATTTATAATTGCAAACTGCTGAACTCACCAACAAGGAGCTGAAGTCTAACTGCAAAGGTCTTACATCTGACTTATCTGGTTGACTAGTTTGCAGAAACAACTTAACACAAATGAAATCTTGTAAGGAGCTCTGTGCATTAGTATTTTAGATTTTTTCACGACTCAATTTCAATTGGCTTGCAAGTTGTCTTGAAGAATGCTTTTCCTCTCAGTTTGTTTAAAACCCCATTCTAGAATACCTTATCTTAATATACCCTAGCACTATTTAGGAAATTTCAGTGCAGCTGAACCAGACTAGAACCACCCCAATATCCGAAGGTGACATTTCTTAATAGGATGGAGGAGATTTTTGTGCAAGATGCTTTGTTTTACAACTAAGAGTTAGGAAGTTAACAAGTTGGATTTTCATTTTTCAGCCTTTTTGATCCCACTGAAAACAATGGGGCTTAAGTTAAACATGCCTAACTTAATCCATTGATTTCAATGAGACCAAAGTGTGACTAACTTATTCTGGACCCAGCCATTGGGCTGTGTTTGTGTCAGAAGGTGATGCATTTGTTTGCCCCATACGGGTATACCTGTCATGCCCCAACTGGAGGAGTCCTCCTCAGAGGAGGAGCCAGAGGCCCCAGAAGCCCAGCATACCCCAGACCCGGGACAGCCACCAGACCCACAGGAGCCTGAACCCTTGGGGGAAGTGGCTGCAGGGCCATCCCTGTCAGGAGAAGTGGCAGAGGCTGAGCCACCCTTGGGTCCCTGGGAGCATCATCACCTCAAGAGACAGGCTAGCAGGGATCCTGTGAAAATGAGTGCTTGCCTCCAGAAAAGGTCTCCTCAGGAGAAAGGGACTCCTTGGGAGTATGCTCTGGAAAGGGGGCTCTGATTACTGCAGCTGAGCTCTGGGTGAGGTCTGGCTGGCTTTGGGCTTAAATGCCTGCACTGGAAACCCAGCCAGGGTTGGAACAACTTGGTCCTTCCAGCCTCCGCTGTGTATCTTGCCTCCTGAATTGTGCCCTGCGTCTGATGCTCTGTTTCCTGACCATTTGGGTCACTCAACAACCCTGCTTCAGGACTGCGTAACTAAGGTACCTGACCGATTTACTATGTTTGACCTCTTCCTTGTCATCTTGACTGCTGCCGCCTGATCTTTGTTGCCGACTAACTGCCCGTGTTCTGACCTCTGCCTGGATTTTGACCACTCCTGCCTTAGCTTAAACCTGCATGCTTGACCGTTTGCTTGCCAACTTGACTACTCTACTGTAGTGCTCCCTGTACTTGCTTGCAAACAGCCAAGACTTGATCTAGAGCAGGACAATACCTGGACCCATTCCCAATGTAAAATTCAGCACACGTCATGCTGTGGGCAATTCCAAATTCATTGCATCACAGGGCTGAATACTGTGTCTGCCTTTAACTTGGCTGCATACTCTGAAGAACTATGTCCAGTGCAGTGCATGTCAGATCCAATATTCTCAATGGTGTTATTTATTATTGGAGTACATGGAATGTTTTTGGTTGACTTCACTAGATGTTTATTTGGATTCTTAAAAAATCCCCCCCCCCTTTGTCCCCTTTGCACACTTACATATTACAGTGAAATGAAATGGTGCCCAGTTAAAACTTCACCAATAAATGCAACACTTTGCCTAATGCTGTTTTTCAGGAAATGTTATTTTGTCTAGGATCACTCTGAGAAACTGAGAATGGGGTTCTAAAAATAGAATGCAATCCTTAGGTCTTTGTAGTTGTTTTCTGTTGCTGTTGTTTTAAAAAGGAGAACATTTGTCTAAAGCTTATTTATTTATATGTGCAAAAGTTCACGCTATTCACTTTATTTTGAGAAGACACTGGAAAACATTCCCCCTCTCTCTCTTTTTTTTTTTTTTTACAGGAATCAGTAATTGAAGATGGTACAATTGCATATAAGAACTGGGTTGTGCCTGGGAGCCCAATTTATAGGCAATTTTGGTTCTTTGATGTGCAAAATCCAGAGGCTGTAATGGAAAATGGATCACAACCAATACTCAAGCAGAAAGGTCCTTATACTTACAGGTAAGCAAGATCGTGTGGATTAACCTTGTCCTGTTGATTTGTGGATGGATTGGTGGGCAGACAAACACAAGAACTTAACTGTGACTCTTTCCCCCTGTTTAGATCTCAGCTACACTTTAGTTCAGCCTTTCTCAACCTGGTACCCTCCAGATGTTTTGGGCTTCAATTCCCAGCTGTCCCACCCAGCATGGGCAAAGGTCAGGAATGCTGGGAGTTGTCGTTCAAAATATCTGGAATGCAGTAGGTTGAGGAAGGCTGCTTTGAGTTTCTTTGAACCTTTATATCAGAGGTTGGGAACCTCTTTTAGCCCAAGAGCTAAATTCCATTTCAGAGAAGCTTTTGGGGGCTGCATTCCAGGGGTGGGTGGGGCCAAAGGCAAAGGGGGCAGCACAAAAGGGGGGTAGGCCCCCGAAATACAAAAATACCACCATATTAGCTTCAAGCACTTACTGTCAGTAACTAAGCCTTAGGAGAGGCATTCCAACCTCTTAGATGGGAGTGGATGGGAGTGGGCTGCACAAAAGTCCAGAAACCACCAAGTGATCAGTGGTTTGGGGGGGGGAAGGGGGTGGGACCACGGCAAGGAGGCGGGGCCATCTGGGGGACCCCAGAGGACCACATATGGGAACCCAGGTGGGCTGCATTTGGCCCATGGGCATGAGGTTCCTCAACCTGCTTAATACATTTGCCAGTAGCCTGATTCAGTTTTGGAATGGACTAGCATTGCTCACCACCCCATGTTTTTTCCCTTCAGTATCAATTCTCCAACAATAACAAGATCTTTTTCAAAATGCTGATCTACGAATGTTGCCTTTGAGACTGGGCTAGCCACATAGTCCTGCAAAGGATTGCCTGTTAGAAATTGCGGGTGGAGCCATTCTCAAAATCTCTTCCTCACCTTCAGAACACATGTTGCATCTATTCCCAGCATGGAAGACAAATACATGGATACATCACGATGGCTAAAACCAAGGATGCAGAGCCTCTTTCAGCCTGAGGGCCAAATTCCATGTTGAAGAAGCATTTGGGAGCTGCATTCCACTGGTGGGCAGGACTGAAGGCAAAAGGAGGAAGGGTCAAAGGCAAAAGGGGAGGGACCAAATGACCAAAAGCACCCGCATCTTTCAGTTTAAAGCTGTTGCTTCCAGTAACTGTAACCTCTAAAATCCTTTCATACAAATTTCGTTTTGGTACTTTGAAGGTGGCTCCCATCTAATACTTTTCCCGTACTGGGGAAACATGTGGGGCTAGTTTGTCCAGCCCTTGCTAAGCACGTCTGCTTCTCAATGGTTTCAATGGGAGTGTTAAGCATGTGTCTTGCGTTCTTTCATTGAAATCAATGGAAACTCGGTCAAAAGTACATACCTTAGGCTGGGTTGTGCACAGTCCATTAAAAACTCAGTGTGGGGTCAAATGTTCAGCTCTTTCTCACTACCTGCTGTTCCTTGCTATTACCAAAGGTGCTTTCAGTACCAGCAACAACAGCAAAAACAAACAAACAAACCACAGCTGTTGGGCCACTTCTTGCTGGTGATCTGTGCAGCCATTCTTTTTATTCATACTCCTGTCTGTACATCAATGATGCACTTTGGGGATAATCCAAAACCACATGTAGAAAGACCCTAAATATTTCTGTGTGCAGTGATATAGTGGAGCCAGGGCTCACAGGGGCTAGGGATGTTGGAGGAATCTGTCTGGGAGGTGGGGCTCACCCAGCCTTCATCAGTTCAGCCCCCCAGGCTTTGGCTCATTTCTCCATAAGCTGGCCTAACTTAATTTGCATCAAGTTGGACCAGCTCACGGATTTTTCCAGATTTCTAAAATGTACATAAATAGTAATGTGCACAAATTGTGGGACACAGTTTGCATAATTTGTGCACATTGCACTCACTATTTGTGTAAACTATACAAATTGTGGCTGAAATTTACGTAAATTGTGCAATTTGTGGCCACAATTTGCACGAGTCGTGCAAATTGTGCTCCTGCAATTTGTACACGTTTCTCTCTACGAAAAAAGAAACAGAAGAAGTTCCTGGATATCAGGAAAAGCCCTGTAGATTGGCCTGCAAATGTGGCCCATTTGGGTGCCCCACAGGAGTCTGATGAGCCCCCAAAGGACTGGGTTCCACTTTGATGGATATCCCTAACAGGGGCAAAGTGCCAGAACTTTTTGATTAGCAGGGATAATAAAGTCATCTCCCCCTCACCCAGGCCTCCCTGTTTCCTTTGAGTCCTCTCAGTATCTGAAGGGGAGAGGGGAGTATGGATTTTCCCAGCAATACAATGTTGCTGTGAGCTATTTCACTTGTAATGCCAAGTCTTGAATGGTCTTGCATGGGTAAGGAAAACCCATTAGCTTTACAAAAGGCCTGCTCCTGGTGGAGATGAAACAGCTAGAACTGGTTGGTTGATATGGATCAACATCTGCTTGTATTTTTGGATTATATTTTGAGGCATGGCTATGCCATGCCCCCCCCCCCGCCCCGAGGAATCCAAGAGAAGAGAAGACTGAGGGGACATATGATAGTGCTGTTCAAGTACTTGAAAGGTTGTCACAGGGAGGAAGGCCAGGATCTCTTCTCGATCATCCCAGAGTGCAGGACACGGAATCATGGGCTCAAGTTACAGGAAGCCAGATTCCGGCTGAACATCAGGAAAAATGTCCTGACTGTGACATTGTCATACGACAATGAACCAATGGTGGGCTCTCCCACACTGGAGGCATTCAAGATGAGGCTGGACAGCCATCTGTCGGGGATGCTTTGACTTGGATTCCTGCACTGAGCAGGGGGTTGGACTCGATGGTCTTATAGGCCCCTTCCAACCCTACTATTCCATGATTCCATAGGCATGACAGGCTATGGGCATTGTCAGGATGAACACCTGCCCTTCAAAATGTACCACTAAGCACTGGGGAGGGGGAAGCTCCAATGCACCTATCGAATATCAGTTTAGCTGGCTGTGGAGGTGCTGGTGTTAAGGTGCTAATGATCATGCCCTTGCTTCACCTTTGGAAATTGACATGGATTTTTTTCCTTTTTCAAAGGATGCGATATTTGCCCAAAGAAAACATCACCCAACACCCTGACTCCACAGTGTCTTTCTTCCAGCCAAATATTGCTCGCTTTGAGCCGGATCTGTCAGTTGGGCCAGAAGATGACAGAATCACATTGGTCAACCTTGCTGTTGTGGTAAGTAAGCCTGGTGATTTAAGAAAAGAAAAGAAAAAAAAGATGCGCTAAAGATTACAAAGTTATAACGTTCTCAGGGTCATGGAATGATGCTCTCTCTCACGTGCTTGTCTTCCAAAACACACAGGATGAGTAATGGGGATGCTATGCCAAGTTTCCAGCTGGAAAGAACTCGACCATTAATCAGTTTGGCCATAGGATACTTGTCATTTCTTTTTCCTGTGGTCCATGAAAAACACTGTGGAGTCTGCATTGAACTGGCCATGCATTTGCTCTTTCAGTCTCTCTTGCCTTAGTCTATGGGGACGAAGAAGCTTTCTTAAATCCCTTGTCCATCCTATACTTGGCTTCCCTGACAAGGCTACTAACAATGGTGCCAATTAGTGCCAGTGTGGTAGCATCCCCAGAGTCCTCCTGTCCTCCTGAGACTGTGGGTCTTAAGAAAAGCACATTGCCCAGCCCTCTTGGGACCTGGTCCGTAGAATAATACAGCACTTGTTTGCATCACCATGGATGATGACGATTGTTTTCTTTTTTGTATGAGAGGAATGCTTCACTCTGTCCACAGGTGTGAAATGTTTGTTCTCTTGTTCCTTAAACACTCTGACGGTGCCACGTTAATACCGATACCTTTAGATGCTAAGAAAGAGAGAACGAGAGAAAGGGTCTGGTTCTGTGTTTCCCTAAAGAGAATTTGGGATTAGCAACCTGATGAATCTAATGAGAACTATTTTTCCTGTGTTGCTGAATTACAACAATCTCACTACCAGTAAGTGCATTAACTGAATGCACACGAAAGCCTTTGCATGCTCAGAAACAGATTATCTCCAGAATCCTGATCATCCTTTTAATAGCCTGCCCCATCTTCTCAGCTGAGAGTATAGAGGCTTGTGGCAGAGCGGAGATTTCAGCCATCAGCTCTGGTTTACCCTCTTGGCCACTATTCTCTGGCTGGCTTGGGGATACGAAGAGTTGTAGTCCAACACAACTGGAGGGCACCAGCTTGGGTTACGCTGTTGTGTACCATTGCCCTATTGTGGGAAACTGGAGAGCAGAGATAGGCGAGGCGGGCGTCTGCAGCATGAGGCGCGTTTGCTGCTCTTGGAATGAAGCTCCTTCAGCAAGCAGGAGCCTGGTCATGCTGTTGCCCTGCTACTACCTGTACACCTGTGGTGCTGGGGAAGGGCTGTAGCTCAGTGGCAGAGCAGCTGCTTGGCATGCATAAGGTCCCAGGTTCGATCCCTGGCATCTCCAGGTAGGACTGGAAGAATTCTTGCCTGAAACCCTGGAGAGCCCCTGCTAGTCAGTGTCCACAACACTGGGCTAGGTGGACCCAGGGTCTGACTCAATATAAGGCAGCTTCCAGTGTACCTATGGATAAACTTGAGGGCAGTTTAATTACTCCTGTGTTTAATTACTGACCTCCTGTCCTGTCCTGAGCTTTGTCCATGTGACTGGAAACTGAATAGACAGGGTAGGCACAGCACGGGCAGCTACTGTTTCCACTCTCAGAAGGACGTTGTGTGGGAGTCAGTTGTACCTAGGGGTGTACGAAACACACTCACCAGTCCACTGGGGGGGTCTACGGGGTGGGGGGAGATGATCCGTCCCTCCCCCCCCCCGAATCTTCCCTGGCCAGCTCCGCTCTGCGGCAAGTTCGCAGAGCCACCTGCTGGGCCCGTCCACAGCCGGACTTTCGGCCGCTGCCACACAAATGGTGTCTGGCGTAGCAGATGCCATTTGCGTCCCTGGTCTTTGAATCCAGCCTCATTGGAGTCCGTGGCAGAATTCTCCGCCATCCCTAGTTGCCCCTTTTTGCCCCTTTGAGCAGGCACCCGTGCTATCCTACCTCCTCTCTTTCCCCAAAATGCTGTTCCAAAAATTCCCCAAAATGCTGTTTACATGTCGATTTGCTTCATGGTTGACTGTTTTCCCTTCCCCGAATACTTAATCTGAAATATTCCCTCCGGAATGTTAAAGTTCATTCTCTGTGTTTATTTAGAGGCGGAAATGAATAGGGCTGTGTGTCTCATTGTGCATATTTCCTGTGGACAGCTTTCTACTACGAACACACAGTTTGTATTGGTTTAACCAGCCTCCGCCAAGGTGCTTTGGACTATAACTCCCAGCAGCTCCAGCTGTTATAGCCAATGGTCAGGGATAATGAGAGTTGTAGTTCAAAAAAGCTGAAGGGCATCCTGTTGGGGAAGTCTGGGTTTAAGTGCCTGAATCCTGGAAACTGTAGTTTCATAAGGTCCCAAATATTCTCTCTTTAGAGATATCTGTTGCACAACTTCCATCTTTGTTGCTTCACTGAGGGAAGAAATGACTTGGTAAGCCTTGGATTTATGATACTATCCCTTGAAAGAGAAGTACATCTCCCATAATACAGCCCTCAAAATGGTGAAACTACGCACAACAGAGTTTGGCCATTTGAGATATGAACCTCATTCTTCTCTCTTGCCCAGATAACCAAAAAGTAGGCTGACAGGACATCCTGTTGTACCTAAAGGAATTAAATGTCAAGTTAAGCAATTAATTCTTTATCCATTTAGTTGTCTCTCACACCAGTCCTTGCTACGTGTTGCATCATTTTGTTGTTGTTGTTCAGTCGTTCAGTCGTGTCCGACTCTTTGTGACCCCATGGACCATAGCACACCAGGCCTTCCTGTCCTGCGCTCTCTCCCGGAGCATGCTCAAGTTCATATTCATTGCATCCGTGATGCTATCTAGCCATCTCATCCTCTGCCGTCCCCTTCTCCTTTGGCCTTCAGTCTTTCCCAGCATCAGGGTCTTTTCCAGGGAGTTTTCTCTTCGCATTAGGTGGCCAAAATATTGGAGCTTCAGCTTCATTATCTGTCCTTCCAATGAGCACTCAGGGTTGATTTCCTTTAGGATGGACTGATTTGACCTCCTTGCAGTCCAGGGGACTCGTAAGAGTCTTCTCCAGCACCACAGTTCGAAAGCATCAATTCTTCGGCGCTCAGCCTTCCTTATAGTCCAGCTCTCACAGCCATACATTACTACTGGGAAAACCATAGCTTTGATTAGACGGACCTTTGTCGGCAAGGTGATGTCTCTGCTTCTTACTATGCTGTCTAGGTTGGCCATAGCTTTCCTCCCAAGGAGCAAGCGTCTTTTAATTTCATGGCTACAGTCACCGTCTGCGGTGATCTTGGAGCCCAAGAAAGTAAAATCTGTCACTGCTTCCATTTCTTCCCCTTCTATATGCCAGGAAGTGATGGGGCCAGATGCCATGATCTTCGTTTTTTTAATGTTGAGTTTCAAACCAGCTTTTGCACTCTCCTCTTTCACCCTCAACAAGAGGCTCTTGAGATCCTCTTCGCTTTCTGCCATTAGGGTGGTATCGTCTGCATATCAGAGGTTGTTGATAATTCTCCCAGCAATCTTAATTCCAACCTCTGATTCATCCAACCCGGCGTTTCTCATGATGTACTCTGCATATAAGTTAAATAAGCAGGGTGACAATATGCAGCCTTGTCGTACTCCTTTCCCAATTTTGAACCAATCGGTTGTTCCATGTCTGGTTCTTACTGTTGCTTCTTGACCCTCGTACAGGTTTCTCAGGAGACAGGTAAGGTGGTCTGGTACTCCCATCACTTTAAGAATTTGCCACAGTTTGTTGTGATCCACACAATCAAAGGCTTTAGCATAGTCAATGAAGCAGAAATAGACGTTTTTCTGGAATTCTCTTGCTTTCTCCATGATGCAGCGAATGTTGGCGATTTGATCTCTAGTTCCTCTGCCTCTTCGAAACCCAGCTTGTACTTCTGGTAGTTCTCGGTTCACATGCTGCTGAAGCCTAGCTTGTAGGATTTTGAGCATCACCTTGCTGGCATGTGAAATGAGCGCAATGGTGCGGTAGTTTGAACACTCTTTGGCGTTGCCCTTCTTTGGAATTGGAATGTCAACTGACCTTTTCCAGTCTTGTGGCCACTGTTGAGTGTTCCAGATTTGTTGGCATATTGAATGCAGCACTTTAACAGCATCATCTTTTAGGATTTTAAATAGCTCGGCTGGAATATTGTCATCTCCGCTAGCTTTGTTGTTACTAATGCTTCCTAAGGCCCACTTGACTTCACTCTCGAGGATGTCCGGCTCAAGTTCAGTGACCGCACTATCATGGCTATCAGGGACATTCAGATCTTTCCTGTATAGTTCTTCTGTGTATTCTTGCCACCTCTTCTTAATCTCATCTGCTTCTGTTAGGTCCCTGCCTTCTTTGTCCTTTATCATGCCCGTCTTTGCACAAAACGTTCCCTTGAGATCTCCAATTTTCTTGAAGAGATCTCTAGTCTTTCCCATTCTTTTGTTTTCCTCGATTTCTTTGCATTGTTCATTTAAGAAGGCCTTCTTGTCTCTCCTTGCTATTCTCTGGAACTCTGCATTCAGTTGGGTATATCTTCCCCTTTCTCCCTTGCTTTTCGCTTCCCTTCTTTCCTCAGCTACTTGTAAAGCCTCATCAGACAGCCACTTGGCTTTCTTGCATTTCTTTTTCTTTGGGATGGATTTCGTTGCTGCCTCCTGAACAATGTTACGGACCTCCGTCCATAGTTCCTCAGGCACTCTGTCTATCAGGTCTAATCCCTGAAATCTATTCCTCACCTCCACTGTATATTCATCAGGGATATGATTTAGGTCATACCTGAACGGTTTAGTGGTTTTCCCTACGTTCTTCAATTTAAGCCGAAATTTTGCAAGAAGCAGCTCATGATCTGAGCCACAGTCAGTTCCAGGTCTTGTTTTTACTGACTGTATGGAGCTTCTCCATCTTTGGCTGCAAAGGACATAATCAATCTGATTTCGATATTGACCATCTGGTGACGTCCATGTGTAGAGTCGCCTCTTGTGCTGTTGGAAAAGAGTGTTTGCTATGATCAGCATGTTCTCTTGGCAAAACTCTATTAGCTTTTGTCCTGCTTCATTTTGTACACCAAGGCCATGCCTGCCTGTTATCCCGGTGATTTCTTGACTTCCTACTTTAGCATTCCAATCCCCTATGATGAAGAGGACATCTTTTTTTGGTGTTAGTTCTAGAAGGTGTTGCAGGTCTTCATAGAACCCATCAACCTCAGCTTCTTCGGCCTCAGTGGTTGGGGCATAGACTTGAATTACTGTGATGTTGAATGGTTTGCCTTGGATTCGTACTGAGATCATTCTATCATTTTTAAGATTGTACCCCAGTACTGCTTTTCCCACCCTTTTGTTGACTATGAGTGCTACTCCATTTCTTCTAAGGGATTCTTGCCCACAATAGTAGATATGATGGTCACCTGAATTAAATTCGCCCATGCCTGTCCATTTTAGTTCGCTGATTCCCAAGATGTCGATGTTCAATCTTGCCATCTCCTGTTTGACCACCTCCAGCTTACCTTGATTCATTGATCTGACATTCCAGGTTCCTAAACAATACTGTTCTTTACAGCATTGGATTTTCTTTTCACCACCAGACACATCCACAGCTGAGTGTCCTTTCGGGTTTGGCCCAGCCACTTCACTCTTTCTGGCGCTACTTGGAAATACCCTCTGCTCTTCCCCAGTAGCATATTGGACACCTTCCGACCTGAGGGGCTCATCTTCCGGCGTCATATCTTTTAGCCTTGTGATACGTTCCATGGGGTTTTCTTGGCAAGAATACTGGAGTGGGTTGCCATTTCCTTCTCCAGTGGACCACATTTTGTCAGAACTCTCTGCCATGACCTGTTATTTTCCAAGGTTTTATTAGCAAAATGTCTCAAGCAAGTATGTGCACCGACCACAATATTCACTTTGGAACCCGATTTGGTGATTCAGAGAACAGCCCAGACTGATTCAACTCGGGGCTAGGAATGTACGAAAGTCACTTACCTGGTCTCGCAGCTTGCTTCGCGGTGGGGGGGAGGTGCTTCGCTGCTCCCCCTGAAGTTCAGGCTGGGGGGGGAGGCTTCCCTCCTCACCCGGCCGAAATTCAGGCTGGGGGGGAGGCTTCCCGCCTCGCCCGGCCGAAATTCAGGCCGGGGAGAAGCGCCCCGTCTCCCCGGCCACGAACTTCAAAAGAAAAAAACAACAACAACACCCCTGTGATAGGCTACGTAACGATTAACGTAGCCTATCATGGCTAGATCTGCAAAGTCAGCCGTGATAGGCTACGTTAATCGTCACGTAGCCTATCACGGGTGACTTTGAAAAAAAAAAAAAGCGCGTACGCAAATGGCGGCCCCCATAGGGAGCCGCCATTCGCGTTCCTTATTTGGTCCCTGTAGTCTATGTAAAGATTTACGTAGACTACGGCGAAAATAAGGGCAATGCTTATACAAATAATATACAAGGTTATACAACGCTTATACAAATAATAGCGTTGCCCTTATTTTCACCGTAGTCTACGTAATCTTTATGTAGACTACAGCAACCAAATAAGGAACGCGAATGGCGGCTCCCTATGGGGGCCGCCATTAGCCGTACGCGCTTTTTTTTTTTTTTTTAAGTCACCCGTGATAGGTTACGTGACGATTTACGTAGCCTATCATGGCTGACTTTGCAAATCTAGCTGTGATAGGCTACGTTAATCGTCACGTAGCCTATCATGGGGGCGTTTTTTTTTTTTTACTTTTCTTGGAATGGCGGCGGCGGCAGCCGGTCAAAAGACCGGCTGCCGCCCCTGTCGAAGCCCTGCCGAACCGCCGCTGCTACCCACCACCGGGAGCGACATTCGGGAAAGGTAAGTCCCATCCCGGGGGGGGGGGGCGGGGGGGTGGAGAATTTCTCCCTGAAACTACTTTGGGGGACTGAATACATTGACACTTGGCCCCCCGAAGTTTCGGGGAGAAATTCTCCCCCATCCCTAACTTGGAGCCATAGTAGCCATTTATGAGGGAATGAAGCCTGCCAGCATTTAGACAAATACATGCTCAGACACCTTGTATTTTGATTCAAAAACAAACAAGCAACTGATGCCTCTTTTATTTCCAGGCAGAACTGGATGAAATTTTCAGGGAGAGTTGCCCCTTCTGATGAGAACAAGTCTGCTCAGTTTCAGATGGATAGGTTTTGTGAGGGTTGTTCAAGAGAAGCCGGGTATCCAAAAAGCATATGCTTATCCTGCTTCATAGTTGTGGGCAATTGTTATGGAAAAGACATATACCCTAGAGTAGCTATGAACCCTGCGCAAACGAGAGGTGCAGCAGGTGTTGTGCAAAGGGAGTCTTACAGAGGGGGAGGGGGAACAACTTTTCCTATTGGTGGACCCCCCTTTTCCCCCAAGGGTTTCCCACTTTCTGATAAGCTGCCACCAGTCAGGATGAATCTCCTGACACACCATAGTCTGTACAGATGCTTGTGGAGTTCTAAGCCCTTTTGCCAAGGACCCCTCTCTCCAGCCCAACCAGCCCTAGGAAATAATAGAAGTGCTTTGTCTTTAGGGGGTTGCCCAGAGCCCAGAAATACAGGAAAATCTTGTGAAAATCCTAAGAACAGGATTTGTAACCATGCGGTCCTTCACAAGGGGAACAGTTTTTAGTGAAAATGTCCACATAGAAAAGGACTTTATTGCGGGTGGGGGGAAGGGAAGGCAGGCAGGCAACAATCACACACAGCATTGCAAATAAAATCAATACTTACTTGGGTCTTGGGTTCTAGAGCCTACACAGAGTTCATAGCGAAGAGGATGGTCTGACAGAGAGCATCTTGACCTCCAGCTCGATTTTATATGGGAGGCTCTCCAGGAGTGAGCAACTCTTACTTTTATAGGAATTTGAGTTCAGTAAAATCTACATCCTTAGAGGGGACTGATAATTGTTTTGTCCAATCAAGCAATACCCTCCATTTCTGATGTCAGTAGTTAGTTAACAAATCAGAAAATTGTTTAGTGGCTGGGCCCACCTTCCTAGCAATTGAACACTTGAATTAAGAGCTGGCCAGTTTGAACAAGTTAGGCTATTCTAAAACAGAGCTTACCTTTTTTGGATACATATTAGAGAAGAAGAAGGTAGGATAAGCCTATTCAGGTATTGCAGCATGGTGCCAACTTACCAGATGGTCTAGGGGGCACAGTTGAGCTACATCAGATTATAGGGGTTTGTCACATACCTTCAAATTTGTTGTGGGGGCGCGGGTGATTTGTTTCCTTTTCCCTTCTCCGTGGTGTGTGTGTTTGTATGAAAATGGTACACATCATAGAAATGTCACTAGGCTAGAAACCTGTGAAATTTCAGGAGGATAGATACAATGGCTAGTAAATATCCAGCATTTTTCAAAAACCACCCAGTGCTACATCCTTCCAGGTCCCATCAACTCCACCAAAACTCTTCTTAATCTTTCTGCTTCTGGGAAAGAGAACCAGCAAAGATCACTGAACACTGAAACAGTGTGGTGATACATTATTATAGCATTCCTGTGCCCAAAGCACTGGGAGTGGAGAGCCCTGGTAAACCATCCACTGTGATTAGAAGCTAGGGCCATCATTCAAAAAACTACATCTCCCGCCGCCCCACCCAATCCCACCCCACCTCACCTCAGTGTTTTCATATGAAAAGCTTGGACAAAACACTATCAATTTTTGCAGCCACGTTGTCTGGTTCTCCATGTCCTTCCACAGATCTAGGTTCAGATTAGCTCTGCTTCTATTTGGACATCTCCCAACTCTTTCTGAATCAGCCTGATTCAGTTTGGAATTCTCCCAAATCCAAAGCATATCCCTAGTCTCAAGCTCAAACATGCTTATCATTCATCTCTTGCTGAGCTGTACAATTTCAGATTGCAGAATTCAGGCAGGAAAAGTGCCTACTTTTGTGCTTAACCAACTTCTTTGTACACCAGAAATTAGCATGTTGGGACATCCTAGTTTGTCAGCAACATTGTAGTTGTTTAACTACTTCCAGGTATTGTAAAGAAAGATTTCCTCTCACAAACAGAAATGGTATAGTGCCCTGCACTAGGGATGTCAGAGAATTTCTCCATGAATCTCGGGCGGGCCGAATGCCAGCGCATTTGGCCCCCCGAAATTTGTGGAGAAACGGTCTCCCACCCCCCCGGGACAGGACTTACCTTGGTCGAATGTCCCTGGCGGTGGCTCCGGCGGCAGTTCAGCGGTGGTTCGGCGGTGGCGGCCAGTCTTCCGACCAGCTGCCACCGCTGCCATTTCCAAGTTAAAAAAAAAAAAAGTGATAGGCTACATAAAGCTTTACGTAGCCTATCACGGCTAGATTTTCAAAAAACACCATGATAGGCTACGTATCATGGCTGACTTTGAAGAAAAAAAAAAGCGCATACGCAAATGGCGGTGCCCATGGGCGCCGCCATTTGCGTTCGTTATTTTGGCACATGTAGTCTACATAAACATTTTCGTAGACTACGGCGAAAATAAGGGGAACGCAAATAGCGTTGCCCTTATTTTCTCCGTAGTCTACATAAATGTTTACGTAGACTACGCGTGCCATGGGCGCCGCCATTTGCGTACGCGCTTTTTTTTTTTTTAAGTCAGCCATGATAGGCTACGTAAACATTTACGTAGCCAATCATGGCTGACTGCAGGGACGCAAACGGCGGCGGCTATGGCCGCCGCCATTTGCGTCCCGGCAGGACTAGAGGATTCGAGGCTGGAGGGACAGGGCACCTCCCCCCCAGCCAGAATTTTGGCGGGGAGGGACAGGGCGCCTCCCCCACGGCCAGAATTTCAGCGGGGAGGGATGGGGCGCCTCCCCCCCACCAGAATTTGGGGGGGAGGGACGGAGCGCCTCCCCCCCACCGCGAAGCAAGCTTCGGGATCAGGTAAGTGACTTTCGTCCATCCCTACCCTGCACCCTATGACTGCTCTTATATGTATGTTTAATCGGGATGTCGGAGGAATCTGTCCAAGGGGTGAAGTTCACTGAGCTTTCATCAGCTCGGCCACACTGGACTTCGGCTCACTTACCTAGGAGCTGGCCCAACTTGATGCAGATCGAGTCGGGCCACCTTGTGGATTTTTCTTTTTTTTTCTGTTCTTATATCAACATTTACGCAGGTGCAATTTGAGCAAATCTAGCATATTACAGGTACAATTTGTACAAAGGAAGCATATTACAGGGGCAATTTGCACAAATGAAGCATATTACGGGGGCAATTTGCACAAATGAAGCATGTTACAGGCACAATTTGCGCAAATGAAGCATATTACAGGCACAGTTTGCTCAAATGAAGTGTATTTCAGGTGCAATTTGTGCAAATGAAGCGTACTGTATGTGCAATTTGCACAAATGAAGCGTAGTACAGGCGCAAGTTGCATAAATATTGATTGAGGGGGCTCAAGAAGAGTTCCCAGATTTCAGGGGGAAAGCCCATGGCTCAGCTCACAAATGCAAGCTGAGCCAGGGGCTCTGGGGAAATCCAAAGAGACTAAAACGGGCTGGATTCCCCCGCCACGGCCATCCCTAATGTTTAGCTATATTGATTTCAATCATCCATATAAGTCATTGCTGATATTCAAAAAAATTTCATTATGCTTCGACAAAATCATGAATGGAATGATTGTAGTCTGTTTAAAAAAAGTAAAGTGGAGTCTTCTTGGTCAAGTCATGAGTGATGTGCATTTTGTGTTTGTCACAGGCTGCGCCTGCTTTGTATCAAACTGGATTAATACAAGCCATGATGAACTACTGGATCAAGGCATCAAACTCAAAATTCCTTCAAACCAGAAATGTGAACGAAATACTCTGGGGCTATGAAGATCCTTTCTTGAAGCTAATCCCAATGGCAAGTGTGGAAAAAAAAGTTGGAGTATTCTTGCCGGTATGTATGCATCCAATGGAGAGCTTGAATCACTTGTGATGGTGTCAGGTAGAAAAGAGAAGGTGCTGATACTGCAAACACATCCATCATAAAGGCCCTTAGAATTTAAAAAGTACATGGGCTTAGTGACTGAAACCCCTGTACACTAATAGTAGGGCCAAAACAAACATTACTTTAAGTGCCTATCTATCAGTTATGTGTCTTTTCTATCTTTGTTTTTTCCTCTAAAGTAAGCACAGGGTCCTGATCAAGACTGTTAAAGCTCCCACTCCTATGCTAGGGTCCGGATGCCCCTGTCCCTAAAAATGAAAGAAGACATCACTGCCAAATACAGAAAGTAATGTCTGTATTAGCCATAAGCCATGTGTGTACCAGGTTTATATAAGTAAAGAACAACTAGGGGTGAACGGACTCACCTCCGTCTGGGGTGTGAGGGAGTTCAGTGAGCCACCCTCCCCACTTGTGAGGCCCAGGCCTGCTCGCCCAGCCTCCCTGCTCGCCTCGTCCACTGAGCCACCTGAGTGTACCCTCCTCCGTGCCCTGAGGACTCCAGCAGTCAAGCCCATCTGCTTTATGCACACAAGGGCCTGACTGCAGGAGTCTCGGTGCTGCGTGCGTCCCAAGCACTCTGGCCCTCCTGCTCCTCTCAAGGAGGAGATATTGGGAGTAGATGGGGATGGGGGAAGCACAGCTATGATAATTCCGGGCTGCTCCCAGCTGCTCGCAAAGCTCCTGGGTTCTCAGCAGCCGGGTCCATCAGCACCCCACAGCTTGTGAGCGGGGCCTGGGGGCCAGGCGTGGGGGAGTCCACCAGCCTCCCAGACCAACCTGAGTGCTTGCAACATCCCTACAAAAAAGCTCTACATGAACCAAACTTCATCCTGTTTCAAAAGAATATGCCTTTCAGATGGCAGGTTACTCCATCGGATGCCAGATGGAGCTGTGAGGGCAAATGAGTTAAATCAGATATCATAGTGGAGGCTCTTTATTGGTTATGGTGTAGAGGAGGGGTGTAGAACTTTTTAAAGGTGGGGGGCAGAATTACCTTCCCCACCAGTCCCACTGTTAATGTCACATCCTTCCCGTTGTGCTGGGAGAATCATGGGGAAAGGGATTGCACCAGCTGAGTTTGTGCTTCCTGCGGTGCCCCCATGGATGCCACGCACTGTATTAAGTGACTTGGCCCATGCCGGGAAGAACAGCTGCCCTCTGACCATGGGCTAAGTCTCTGGCTTCACATGACATCCCTGTGGATGTTGCAAGAAGCTAACCTGCCATTCTTCCCACCACTGGTAGAGTCTCTGCAGCCTGTATCCCCGCTATAGCGTGACTGCTTCATCCTACTCCAGTTGGGTAGCATTTCTCTCTCACCTACACATGTGTAAGCATGGGAGTCCACGTTATGTGATGCTGTACAGCTCCAGTATGAGCAGAAACACATCAGGGCCATTTGTACCTCCTGGCTACCCAATCGCTGCCTGAATTGATGGGCAAAGAAACCATGCCATTGACTGTGAGCTCTCACACGCATATTCCATCTGCATGGGACTGTGCCATGGGGTAAATTCCCATGCTGCTTTGGGTGTACTGAAAGTGACCCCTGGGCACAGATCGTGGTTTCTTAAATGTTTTTTTAATGGATTTCAGAAATCCCCCTCCAACTTAAAGGATGCTTAAGTAACCCTACTCCCAGTTCTCCTCTTGGAATTCTGAATTATGTGGTATTGTTTCAGAAGCAAAACGAAATGTATTGGGAATCTTCCATTGTTCTGTGTCTTATTTCCATATGTTGTACAAATTGTTGTACACAAGTTTTCCCCGCAGCTTTCAGATAATTTCTCCCGTCCTCCCCCACCGGGTCCTGATGCACATGGAAATGCAGTAAAGAGCATTCTTGATGTCATTGTGTTTATAATTGCATCAGTTTGGGGATGGGTGGGTGGGGATAGCTTAATATCTTTTGCTCTTTTGCTCTTAGATATTGATGTGGGGAAGAGTGCAGATGAATGGTAGTAAGTGAAAGTTGTGGCAAACTATGCATGGTCAGATTCCAGAATTTAATTTTAGAAATTCTAGGTGTTCTGGAATTTATGAAGAGTAGAATATGGGGAAGACAGTCCAATGAAACAAGAAAGAAACAGAAAGAACAGGATTATTCCAGTCTCTTCCTGCCCCCCTCCCAAAAAACCATTCAAAGTTCAAGCAGCTGCCATCCATTTGCAAACAGAATTGGCTACTTATTTAGCAAGACCTACCCCTATGATAGCTGTAATTATCTGTTTTAGCTGGATTCATGGGGGATTTATGCTGCTGGACTGAACTGCAGCTGTGTAGATCTGGGGTAGGGAACATGCAGCCCTCCAGTTGTTGTTGTACTTCGATTCCCATCAGCCCTCACTACTGACTGCTGACTAAAGCTAATGGGAGTTGCAGTCCAACATCTCGGGGCCCACATGTTCTCCACCCCAGATGTAGAGCCTAATTGCAGTGATGGGACTCTTTTTGGGGGGGGTAACCCTCCCCTCCCCAACACTGACCTGTGCTTGACAAATTGCCCCTCCCTCTTTGCAATCAGGCTTTGAATCAGGCTTATATTGGTGCCAATGGGAGCTTTCTAAAAGCCAGATTGCAGTGTGTGTGTGTTTTTCAGGGGAGGATTTGCGATTGTTACAGTGTGTGTGTCACAGTGTATGAATGGGATCTGGGCAATCATGGGCAGGGGGGTGCATGCCAGCAGTGGGATGGCCCCACCCACTTTGGGACATGGCCCCACCTACTGCTGGCATGCAGCTCCCCACATATTCCCTGCCCCGAATGTAGAGGAGCAGATGACACTGTTACCTCTCCTGCTACTGCCTCTCTCACCCTGGCTTACTTCTATGCATCCACGTTGATGTGACTAGGACTTTAAACTAAGCATTAATTCTTAGAATCTCAGCATGGGCAATTCTGTTCTTAAAAAATGCAAATCCTTGGTGTAGGACCAATGCCATTTTACTGAACGTAGCCAGTTTCCATGCCTCTAGTCTTGGCAAATCCACATTTCAGATAGTAAGAGCTCCATGCCCAACATATAAGAAAAATAAATCCATACAGCTAAACGGCATAGGATGAAGGATGCTGTGCATTTCCTTGAAGATAAACTTAGGTTTACAGCCCAGCCTCCCAAATCATTGTTTCTATGTATTGTTAAAGGGAATGGGTTTTTCCGTTTTCACCTTGGTTATTCAACTTGTTAGTACTGAAAAGTAATTGCGCTCTCTCTCTCTCTCTCTCTCTCTCTCGCTCTCTCTTTCTCCTGCCCCCCAAAAGTACAATAATACACTTGATGGGCTTTACAGAATCTACACTGGGAAAGAAGACATAAGCAAGACAGCAATAATCCAGAGTTACAAAAACAAAAGGTACCATATATTTGAGAATGTGTGCTCACTGGGTGACTTTGTGGGGATGTTGCTATTTCCCAGCTTAGAGTAGAATAGGTGAAGTCATATAGCCTATATGTGGTTTCCTGAGTTCTTGGGTGGGTGGGGAATAGAGGTGAGACGGATCTTGTATTAGCAGCATATTGCATCTGGGCTACTTCGGTTCTTGCAGAAGAGGGCTCTAGCCTCTTCCTAGCTGTGGTAACAGCAGAGTGCCACTTTGCCCCTCCAAACCCATACCGGTGCTAGTCAAGGACTCCTAGTATTACTCCTATCAATGTGATCTTCCTTTGACCTGTAGAGGAAGGTCCTTGGAATAAGGCCATGCATTTCTTAATATAACACCATCTGTGCTCTGCCAAGACATAGACTTTGACAGCTGTCTGTTTCTGCTCACATTTCTCTCAAGTTGAGCTTCCAGTTTTCTTAGAGCAGGGGTGAGGAGGAACCTCTTCCAGCCTGAGGGGCAAATTCAGTTTTGGAGAAGCTCTTGGGGCCACATTCAAGTGGCAGGCAGGGCAAAAGGGCTGGGGCAAAGGGGACAAAAATAACAAAGATCAGTATAATGGTAGCCTAAAGCTCTTTAGCTAGTCTAAAGGTAGGTAGCCTATAGGTAGCCTCTTTAAGTAGCCTAAAGGTAGCCTCTTTGAGTAGCCTCTTAGGTAGGTAACCACATAGGCTTAGGTAGCTTCTTAGCTACCTAAGAGGTAGGTAGCCTCTTAGGCTTAGGTAGCCTCTTTAGGTAGCGTCTTTAGGTAACCTAAAGGTGGCCTAAAGGTAGCACATAGCTCTTAGATAGGCACTATTACTGGCTCTTCCTGCCAGTAGGGATGTCAGAGAATTTCACCACGAATCTCAGGGAGGCCGAATGCCAGCGCATTCGGCCCCCCGAAATCGGTGGCGGAACGGTCTGCCATCCCCCCGCCCCCCCCAGGACGGGACTTACCTTGGGCGGATCTTCCTGGCAGCAGCGGCTCCGGCGGCGGTGCGGCAGTGGCGGCTGGTCTTCCGACCGGCTGCCACTGCCGCCATTTCCAGTTTTTTTTTTAAAAAAGTGATAGGCTACGTAAAGATTTACATAGCCTATCACAGCTAGATTTTTAAAAAACACCATGATAGGCTACGTAAATGTTTACGTAGCCTATCACGGCTGATTTAAAAGAAAAACACACACACGTATGCAAATGGCGGCGCCCGTGGGCGCCGCCATTTGTGTTCCTTATTTTGGCACGTCTTAGTCTATGTAAACATTTACGTAGACTAAGATGGCGAAAATAAGGAGAACGCAAATAGCGTTGCCCTTATTTTCGCCGTAGCCTACGTAATCTTTACGTAGACTACAGCGACCAAATAAGGAACGCAAATGGCGGCTCCCTATGGGGGCCGCCATTAGCCGTACGTGTTTTTTTTTTTTCAAAGTCACCCGTGATAGGCTACATGATGATTAACGTTGCCTATCACGGCTGACTTTGCAGATCTAGCCGTGATACGCTACATAAATCGTCACGTAGCCTATCACGGGGGCGTTTTATTTTTTTTTTACTTTGCTTGTAATGGCGGCGGCAGCAGCTGGTCAAAAGACCGGCTGCCGCCCCCGCCCCTGACGAAGACCTGCCGAACCGCCGCCAGGACCCGCCGCCGGGAGGGACATTCGGGAAAGGCAAGTCCCATCCCGGGGGGGGGGCGGGGGTGGAGAATTTCTCCCGAAACTACTTCGGGGGGCCGAATATGTTGGCACTTGGCCCCCCGAAGTTTCGGGGAGAAATTCTCCTCCATCCCTATCATTGTGGAATCTTCTCTCTGGCCTCCTGTTGCCTCCTCAGCTTTCCACACTTCAATTAAAGCCCAGTTTAAGGCACCATGAGGTAATTCCCTTGGTGATATTTCAGATCAGGACATGCAGGCAGCCTGCGAGGCTAGCTGTGACTAGGTAAACTCAAAACAGCACAAACATAAATTATAAAACATCCTGAATGAGGCAGAAAACGGAAGCCTATTTCATGGGGGGGGGGAGAGAAACCTCCCAAAATGCTTAGGAAAAAAGAAAGAAGCTGTGCTACAAGCCCTGCCAATGGGGAGCCCTACCTGGGAGAAACTGTTGACAATACTGCTCCCCCCTGGAGAAATTCTGTGAAATTGTCTCCCAAATTTCTCTGCCCACAAGTAAGCTGGAGAATCTCAGGAGGCCACCTGAGCACAGCTCTTGTAATTAAGCCTTAGGAGAGACATCTCAGCCTTTTAGAATGGCAGGGGGAGGGACATAGAAACCACCAAACAATCAGCAGTTTGGGAAAGAGGGTGGAGCCAGGGGAAGAGGGCGTGGCTGTCTGGGAAACCCAAGAGGGCCAGATTTGGCCTGTGGGCCTGAGGTTCAGCGCCCTTGTCTTAGAGGAAGAAGCAATGACCAATGAAGCTTCAGGTGTATTTGTATCAGCATTAAACTATTGCTGCTTTGTGCATATTCTAGAAAAGGCAATGGGCTCTTTTTAAGTCTGCTGTCTGAGCAGACAGTTTAGGAAGCACATTAATGCCCAAGCACCCCTTCTACACTGATCTTGTAACAGCTTGACGTATATCCTTCATACCTTTTTGAAGACCTTATGGCTGGGTGTTGCCAGATCTGTTTTACAACTTGACTAACCTGAAAAGGAGCAAATTGCTCCTGGATTGGTGTCAGAAGAATATCTTTCAACACTAGCAGATGGCTGGTGGATTCTGGGATGTGTAGTCTAACACATCTCGAGAGTGCCAGGTTGGGAAAGGGTGGGTTACCTTGTTCGTGGTAACCCATTTGCTGCCATTTAACTGGTTAAGACAGCAATCATGTGGTTCCTGGGCCTCAAAGGTTGAAAAAGGGGGTGTTCCTGTGGGCAGGGAGGGTAGTAGACTGTAGAGGCCAGGATATGATTTATCCTGAGCCTCCTCCAGCATTCTTCCCTTCCCTTCTGAAGTACTTTTGCTAGATGGGCTGAAAAGCCTGTCTAGCAAAAAAGCAAACAGCAGAGGACAGGGAGGCAAAGATTGATTGTCTCCACTGTTCCTCCTGGCTTCACCCTGGCAGGGCACAGGAATCTCGGAAGCCTCTGAGTACAGGGACTTCTGAACAGTGAGGGCACAGTAGGATTGTGCTCTAAGGGGCTTTAACTTTGTTCTGTCCTCTCTTTGAACTAAAAGAATGAATAAATTGCTGGTGTCTGAACAGGTGACTGACTACGTGAGAGTTCATTCAGAAAAAAATCTTTTTTTATTACAGAGAATGGTGAGAAATATCACCACAAGGTGGCTTTTCCTCTTTCAAAATGATTATGGAATGTCACCCTATGAGGAGATTAAAGGAGCAAGGAGTGAAAATGAATATACAGCATGAACGCTGTATTGATGATATAGTAAAATATTTAGCTAAACAGACCTTAATGTGAAAAACTCTGTATGGCCTGGCCTGACCTAGATTATCTTTCTTTTTTTTCCCCTTTTCTTTTTTTTAAGCACCCTTCCATACTGGGGAGAGTATTGTAATATGGTCAATGGGACAGGTAAGTGTATATATATAATTGCTCATCATTGCTGATGTTCTAATACTGTGTACAGGAACATTACTGGTGTGTGTGTGTGTGTACACTAGGGATCTACGAATTTTGTAATTTTGTAAAATCTGTTCTGTCTGTGTTTCGCAGATTGTCAGGTGCCTTTTGTTCTGTTGTCAGCTCATTAGTAGAATCAGATTTTTCCCAATTCCTGAATTTGCAGAAATTTACATTTGCACAAATTTGCACTTGCACGAATGTGCAAATCCCCCCTCCCATTTTTGTGCTTTAGCCTATGGGGAAATGCACATTTTCAGCTGGTGTTTTTTATTTTTTTAGTTTTATGTTTTTTTCTATGACTAAATTTGTGTACAATTCCAGAAAGTAAAAAAAATTCATGCAATTTGGGAAAAGCTTGTCCATTGCAGAATCCGTAGGTCATATTCATAGAAATACAAACTCATTTGCTTCTGTTGCAGATTTCTCCAATATCCCTACTGTACACACACCATATCTCCTCTCTCTCTCTCTCTCTCTCTCTCTCTCTCTCTCTCAACCCAAAGAAACTAGCATACAAGTAGCATTCTATTTAATTACTTACCTTTATAGTACTTTTGATACATTACGATGCATATTACCATTTGGTGGAGATTGAGCACTGAGCACATTTCTACATGATGCAACTTGCACATGAAGACTCTGATCTTTAAATATGTTCTCATCAACATGTGGGCTCTTCTGTTCCTTGGCCATTATGGGATCTTCTGTAGGTCTCTGCAGGTGGAAGATGGAGCAGTGAATTTGTAGAAGGATCATTTTCCCATAGTATTGGGGTGCTGTACTCTGCATGCAAAATTGATCCATACATGAAAGAGGAGCACCTGAAAGTTTGCAGCCCTCAAAATGAGTTCTACTTGTCTTCAAGGGTTGGAGCATCCATACCAACCTCTGAACTATCAAACAGAACAGAAATGTCTGTTGTGATCCATCTTGATCTATCTTCCGATTCTGGCTTCTGCTCTTTCCCTATTGCATTGAGGGCCATCTCAAGACATGTTGCTGCCTGAAATGGAGCAGCAAATGCAAACACCAAGTCAAGGTGCATAGTACCCAAGGGCAAGCCAAGTTCCCCCTTGGGCTGTATGTACTGGCAGTGCTTTCCTGTAGTAGGCCATATGCCTGTGACTTGTTGTTAGTCAATACAGAGTGCTCCGATTCCCACAGGGCATGCAGCCAGGAACTTTGTTATAGAATGACTGAGATTATTCACATATTCAGATGGTCAGGAAAGGCTGTCCTACCTCATGATGCACATGAATAAATAGAGCACAGTTAATCTTTTGGAACTGAAACAGGTAAAGGAACAGTAAATCTAGGCGTTAATAATTGTTCCTGGTGTTGCGCATATTTATGGGCTGAGCACACTCCAGGCAAACAAGTAACCACAACTCCAGTTCAACTGAAGTTATGAAACTTCTCCCTATCTCAGTTTCTTCCTATGCTTTTGGTTTCTAATCACCTGATCTTGTTTGAGGAGTAGGACCAATGAGTCAGTGGTCTACCATCCTCTGGTCCTTCTGTTCCCCCTTATCACCAGATTTCCCCCCTCTGGTGCTTGTGCATGTGCTTATGGGTCATGCCAATGGCCTATTCCTCTGGATTCAGGGGTATAGGTTTAGATCTTCCTCCTCCCTAGTTTGACTTAATTTATCCTCTGAATACTACATGCAAGCATAGTGCAATTGCTGTTGCTTTCTCCCCCTGCCCCTGCCCCAGTCCACAAATAAAAGGGTGGGCTGGGAAGTACCTAATTTGTGCCATACTTTAATTTCATGTGCAGATGGGGCGTCATTCCCACCTTTTGTCCGCAAGGATGAAGTGCTGCGTTTCTTTTCTGCTGATATCTGCAGGTAAAAGGCATCAGGACATGTTTTTGTATATTTGATTTATCTAGCAAGGCTTCTGGATTGTGGAGACCAAACCGGACATGGTATGAGAGATGAATGATCAGAATAATTTGCATTGTGAAATTTAACACCAGCAGCCTCAGGGTGTGTCCCAGCCCCAATCATGACTCCGTACTGTTTCTCAATTAAAACTATCCCCCCAAAGTGCTTTTTATGTGCAAGGCAAACATTCAGGGGCCTAAACCACCCCAATATTATTTCCCTTCACCAGATTTTGTAGGTAACCCATAACATTTTTGGCCCACTGCACTAGGAGCTGCTGAGATACTCAATAATATCACTGGGATAGTATTTCCACTACATCTCAAGAAGGAAGTTATACTCCAGGATCCCAAGTAAAAACTAAAAGGCGTTTAGGTGAGGCAAGTGATCGCTTCTGAGGGAGGGCAAGTTTCTATTGGGAGAGGGCTTTCTTAGTGGTAGCACCCCCAGTTATGGAATACTCAGAGTGGTCTGACTGGTAGCAACTTTGTCCTATCAGAGCTATGCAAAAACCTCCTATATTCTGAGGCCTTTCAGGTATAATATCAGTACCAATTGTTTTTATCTGGCTTTTAAGATCTTGCTGCATGGGTGGGTTGTATTATAGTATTATCATCATCAATAACAACAATTGGATTAGCATTATTGTATTCACTGTTTTTTGTATTTTCTTATATAAGCTGCCATGGGAATCTTTATTGAAGGGTGGTATAAAAGTCTATCATATGCAGAATAGAACATTAAGTAATGCCTTTAGGTTTGTTGCAGACACACCATGCTTGGAGGGATGTGACTGATTGCCACTTAAAGACATGGGCATACCCTAAATCTGGTCCATATTAAGATCCTACCCATTTTCCCATTAACATCCAGGTCAATCTATGGCAACTTTGACAGTGAGCAGCTTGTGAAGGACATCCCACTCTATCGCTTCATAGTCCCTCCTGAAGCTTTTGCATCACCTTCTGTGATCCCTGAAAACATTTGCTTCTGCACAGATGAAGTGATATCCCACAACTGCACATCAGCTGGGGCTCTGGACATCAGTTCCTGCAAAAAAGGTACCAGACTGAAATTGGAAACACTTGTAAGAGTGTTATAAAAATTGAGGTTACACATCACACATTCTAATCTCTGCTGTACATTTTAATAACTTTGATACATCGAATGCACAGTTCAGCATTTTAGCATTGTGTATTTGCCCAAATATATGACACAGGGTTTGTAAGTGTACACAGCAACCCATACCAACCTGCCCACACATTAAGGTAATCCAAATAGCACCATCATTGGAGGTGAGGTTTTGTTACAGCAAGGCAAAGTACTGTTTTGGTAGAGGCATCCCAGTCAGGGGACACCCTCAGCATTTTCCTCTTAGGTGCCAGGCAAAAACGTCTTTATTTACTCATCCAAGCATTTTAAAAATGGGGTGCTACGCCCCATTCCCTTGGCCTCACCCCTTCCCCAACCACTGATCATTTCATAGAATCATAGAATAGTAGGGTTGGAAGGGGCCTACAAGGCCATCGAGTCCAACCCCCTGCTCAGTGCAGGAATCCAAGTCAGAGCATCCCTGACAGATGGCTGTCCAGCCTCGTCTTGAAGGCCTCCAATGTGGGAGAGCCCACCACCTCCCCAGGTAATTGGTTCCATTGTCGTATTGCTCTTACAGTCAGGAAGTTTTTCCTGATGTTCAGCCGGAATCTGGCTTCCTGCAACTTGAGCCCATGATTCCGTGTCCTGCACTCTGGGATGATCGAGAAGAGATCCTGGCCTTCCTCTCTGTGACAACCTTTCAAGTACTTGAAGAGTGCTATCGTATCTCCCCTCAGTCTTCTCTTCTCAAGGCTAAACATGCCCAGTTATGGTTCCCAGGCTTTTGTGCAGTGTTTTCCCCATTCTGAAAGGCCAAGATGCCTCCCTTAGGCTTAGTTACTGTGGCAGCAAGAGGTCTCAGCTAAAATGTGCTGGTATTTTTGGCCCCACCTCTGTTGCCTTCAGACCCACCCACCTCTGGAATGTGGCCCTCGAGAGCTGCTTTGAAATGGAGTTTGGCCCTTGGGCTGAAAGGGGTTCCCCACCCCTGCTCTACAGTTTCCCAATGAGCTGTAAAACGTTATGATCTTTTTTTGCTCTCATGGTAACACCAAATATGATGAACTGATGTGGTACGTCTCTGTGTGTCTCTGCTACAGGTCAGTGTGTGTGTGTGTGTGTGTGTGTGTGTGTATATATGAGAGAGAGAGAGAGAGAGAGAGAGAGAGAGAGAGAGAGAGAGACTGTAGTCTTCCCCAACCTGAATTCTCATTCAGCTCAACTGTGCAGAGCATAAACTTCAAATTCGATATCATGGACTATTTTTCCCTTCTTCCAAAGGAAAGCCAGTGTATATTACTCTGCCTCACTTCTTGTATGCAAGTCAAGATGTTTTTCAAGGCGTTGAAGGGATGCACCCAAATGCACAGGAGCATATGACCTATTTAGATGTGGAACCAGTAAGTAATCACACACGGCCTGTCACCCCCACCGCTACAGCAGAGGTTCAGTTATATTGTTCAGAGTAACTAGAAGTCTGGCAGCAGAGCTCGGACTGTGCTTCGGCTTGCTTTACATCAGGGGTGCACAACCTTCTCAGCCCAGAGGGCCACATCTGGTACCAGACAAATACACACACACACACACACACACACACACCCCTACCTTTCCACACACATCTGCCCCCCCTGACCACTGAGATCTAGGGATCATTGGGGATGGGGTGGAAGGTGGAGGCAAAAGCCTGTCCCATCCCCCAGGGATTACCATTGAGAAAGCTGTTTCTCTGCTGCTACCAGCAGTGGGAAAACAGTGATCTTGGAAGCCATGGAACAGTGTTGGTGCTGCACCAGCTTCAGGGGCCACCCAGGGAGTGGTCAAGGGCCGCAGGTTGTGCCCCCTTGCTTTACATGCACACCTCAGCTGATTAATACTTGTTTTCTCGACTGCTTCAAGCTACGTGCTTGTCCAAAGTGTCAGCACTGCAGCAACAGGTGAGCTTTGGAATCACCTCTTCACACCAGGGAATGCCCTGCAGAGTACAGGCTGTCGAGGCCACCTCTCTTCAGTGGCAGCCTCTTGACATTGCAGGCGATCTTGGGGTAGAAGACCTCTTGGGTTCGTAACCCAGCGGGGTGCATCTTGCCTTGAAAAAAGACCCCATGACCCTTTGTATTCTGATTCTGGTACAGTCAGGCTGGACCTGTTTTCTTTTGGATGGGTGTAATTTAAACTGAGTTTCTGAATTTAGCAGCAAACCATGTGAGAGAAGGGGGAATTACTAGGAACAGAGGAAGCTGCCTTATACTGAGTCCAACCACTGGTCTGTCTAGCCCAGTATTGCCGACACTGCCTGGCAGCAGCTCTCCAGGGTTTCAGGCAGGATTCTTCCCTTGCCCTACCTGAAGAAGCCGCAAAGCATGTCCTCTATCACACTGAACTATTACTCTCCACTCCTGTAGAGAAATCTGAACCAAAGAGAGCCAAGCCAGAGATTTCCTGAGCATTTATTTTTTCTCACTCCCCTTGAAAAATGAGGCCGCTTCACAGAATTTTCACTGAATATCTCCACCATTTTTTGTGGCAGCTGCTATTTTTCTCCCACAATGCCCCCCAAATGATGCTAGGGCTGGGGCACCATGCAGTATGCAAAATGGTGGCCAGGCTACCAACAATTGCTGCTGTCACTCACACACACACACACACACTAAGCCTTAGGGGGAAAACAAGAAAAGAATGAAGCTGTGGTCCTGTTAATAGTGAGTCCCACACTTGAGAAACTGTTGGAGAATTTATCTCTCTGGAGAAATGGTCGTCTTCCTCTCCCCTCAATTTCTCTGGCCACATATAGGATGGAGAATTTCAAGAAGCCATTTCTGCACAGCTCTAGTCCTATTATTATATATATTACAAAAGCACAACACAAACTTAACAGGGAACAACCTTAAAATTGGCTGCTATAGTGCCAGTCAAACAGTTCCAACAGATCTTGCATTGTGATTCTACTACCCAGTCAAAGGTGAATTAATTTAAGTCATGCGACTTTCATCGTAACTGGCCCAATACGGAGTGCTGCAGCTAAGGTAGCTACCATCAAACCATACGAACTATGTAACTTGGCCTCATTTTGCTGTTCATACTCTACAGCTGCCTCCATTTTGATGGAAATGGTTTCAACCCAAGATCTGAACAAATCATTTTCTCTCTCCCCAATGCTGTTGATCATTAGCGTTAATTCTCATCCCAGCCATTTCCCCCATTACAACTTCTTTGTTTTGTGTTTTTAAGACAACAGGATTTACGCTACAGTTTGCCAAAAGGCTGCAAGTGAATTTACTGGTGAAGCCGAATAAAAGAATTACGTAAGTCTTTGGAGTCGCTGTTTTTCCTGAGATGGGGTGAAAACGCTGCATATGTGCTGTGTTGTTGTAAATTCAAGTTTAAATAATTAATATTGGCTTTATAGACTTAAACTGATCCGCTTCAGGTTGGGTTTATCGGACACGTGGGTGCGTTTTTTCCTCAGCATCTTAGCAATCGGATTGGACAGAACAGCCTTTCCCAACCTGGTGCCGTCCAGATGTATTGGACAATAACTGCCTGGGGGATTATGGGAGTTGTGTCAAGCACACCTGGAGGGTCCAATGTTGGGGGAGGCTGGGACAGAAATGATAATCTCCTGTACATGTACAATAGAGATACACAACATGCTGCCTGCGGCCCCCCTGGACTTAAGTGTGGCCCCTGCTGCCCTCCACTCTCTTTGCCACCACTGAATTTGCCGCTGTGGCAGTGGCAAAACAATGGATGGTTTGCCACCAGATGTCGGCGGCAAACTGCAACAGTGGCCTAAAAAAGCCAAATTTAACTTTAAAACTAAATTTGGCCTTTTGAGGCCACCACTGCAGTTTGCTACTGAAAGTCAACAGGAAACAGCTGATTGTTCTGCTGTTGCCAAAATTCAGCAGTGGGAATGTGGCCCCGGGGATTCCGGTGTGCAGTGGGGAGCATCTACCATTGAACCACTTCTGAGTAGATGTGTGGGATTGCAGTGTAAGTGAATTTCGAGATTTCTCCTCCAGAAAGAAATATATGTGAGGAATAGGGATGTACGAAAGTTCCACCACGGATCTCGGGGAGGCGGCAGCGGCGGCTCCGGCGGCGGTTCGGCAGCGGCGGCTGCAGCAGCCAGTCTTCTGACCAGCTGGCACCACCGCCATTTCCAAGCTTAAAAAAAAAAAAAAAGTGATAGGCTACGTAAAGATTTACGTAGCCTATCATGGCTAAATTTTAAAAAACACCGTGATAGGCTACGTAAATGTTTATGTAGCCTATCACGGCTGATTAAAACACACACACGTGCGTACGCAAATGGC
This sequence comes from Heloderma suspectum, assembly GCF_057233095.1. Classification (NCBI taxonomy): domain Eukaryota; kingdom Metazoa; phylum Chordata; class Lepidosauria; order Squamata; family Helodermatidae; genus Heloderma; species Heloderma suspectum. The sequence goes on from NC_139464.1 coordinate 108,753,920, forward strand.
GGTGCCCATGGGCGCCGCCATTTGCGTTCCTTATTTTGGCACGTCTTAGTCTACATAAACATTTACGTAGACTACAGCGAAAATAAGGGGAATTTGCGTTCCCCTTATTTTCGCCATAGTCTACGTAAATGTTTACGTAGACTAAGACGTGCCAAAATAAGGAACGCAAATGGCGGCGCCCATGGGCACTGCCATTTGCGTACGCGTGTTTTTGTTTTTTAATCAGCCGTGATAGGCTACATAAACATTTACGTAGCCTATCACAGCTGACTGCAGGGACGCAAATGGCGACTACGGCTGCCGCCATTTGCGTCCCTGCTAGCCAGCGGCTGGATGTCCGGCTGCTGGCGGAGCCGGCCAGCGGCTCCGCAGAATCCCTGCGGAGCGGAGCCGTCTGGCTAGGGTTTGGGGGGGGGAAGGATGGAGTGCCTCCCCCCCAGCCAGAATTTCGGGGGGAGGGACGGAGCACCTCCCCCCCAGCATCAGCATAATCCGCGAACAGGTAAGTGACTTTCGTACATCCCTAGCTGAGGAATTTTTTTACCGAGTCTCATCAAAACTCTTTTTTTCAGAGCAGTCTGTACATTCCTACAGTCTTCCTGTGTTGTTTTGAAGGTATATTTATGTTCACTGATAGGGCAGCAAACATGTTCTTCTGGGGCACATTTGGTCATATTGACAGTCATCATGGAGATCAACCTCTTTAGCCTCCCATTTTTATATTTATGTTTAAATCTATGTAGACATGAACAGACCTAATGAAGCTTGTATTTCTCTTGTAGGCTAATTCCTGGTGGACTTGGAGAAAACTGCTACACAAATATTTAAAGTGGTATCCAGTGTTGTTCTATGTAGAGCAGACCTATTGAAATGCATGAGAGTCAGGTTAGTCCCAACTAACTAAAGTCCTATTTATTTTAATGGATCTACTCTATGTAGGACTGACACTGGATACTACCCTTTAGTGTTGTTGTCACTAAACATGCATTGAAGCCAGCTAATGGAATTTTGCTCAGCTGTGTATAGTTGTTGTTCTTAACCCAGCATTTCATCTGGCCAGAATAGAATCATTCTAATTTTATTTTTACATTTTATTACAGGCCTTTAAAACAAATTAAGATGCCTTTCATTTTTCCTATCCTGTGGCTAAATGAGGTTAGTTTTTTTTTTCTCCCTCATCTGTCATTTCACTTATTGTTAGTTAGAGAACTTTAGGTTATAAGGTTTGGTAGTGAATTTTTTTTTTAAATGCCAATGGTTTTGCCTCTGTCTGATCAACGGTGCTTTTTAACAAAGTTAATATAGGGCTTGTGCGTAATATTGCTATGTTCTTGCTCCACTTCTCCGAGCAGCGATGTTCCAGGGGTGTAGTGCTTACTTGGGTTTGGTTTCCTCTGGAAGGAGGTCACTAGAGGCTTCTCTAGTATTCTGTAATGTTTAGGTTTATTTTTAAATCTGATTGTTGATCATAGGTGGAGGAACAAACTTAAACGCTCCAGCAGAGAGTCCCACTGCCTGACGTTAGCTCTCCAGAGAAAAGCAGCCTTCTCCATCGTGGTGCCATCCAGAGGCTTCGGACTAGCTCCCATCAGCCCCTGCTAGCACGGCCAATAGTCAGAAATGCTGGGAGCTGTTGCCCAAAACATCTGGAGGGCACCAAGCTAGGGAAGGCTGTTCTAGGGCTCTCTTTTCCTTTCTTCCCCTCTCAAACTGCACTCCATCTTCCCAACAGCTTCACTTGTGTTTTACTGTCTCCTACCTTCCAGTTCCCTCTAGCTGAACGCAGGGGGCATGGGTGAGAATTAGGGATGTAGGGACTGTGTAAAATCTGCTCCGTCTGTGTTTTGCGGATTGTCAGGTGCCTTTCGTTCCATCATCCGCCCACAGACGGATGCAAATATTTTTTTTGTCATGCGGAAAAATACGGAAATAATTACGCAAGTATTTACATCATTTATCTCAGAACATAACATTTAGTGTATTGTCCCCTATTCCATTCTACGTTCCCTCAGCAGAAACTTACATATTTTTCTACAGATGTATTTGCGTACATTTTGGGAAAGTAAAAAAAAAATAATCCGAGAGTCCAGGGACACCAGAGGGGGTCGCTCTGCAGCGGATTCTGCAGGTCAGATTCTTAGAAATCTGAGCTCATTTTAATCCATCTCAAATTTCTCCAGCATCCCTAGTGAGAATACAGATGAGTCATATTCCCCGTCTCTGTCTTAGGCCATTTACCAGTAATTTCCCTAACAGAAGATGCACCTACCAACTTTGCCACTGACTATTAAGAAACATCTGGAGTCATTCTTGCCTCGTTCATCCTCTCCTGTCCAACCCCCCCCCCAAATCACATAGCATAGTTATGCGGAATGAGGTGACAGAATTGTGGACTTGTACCCTTTCAGAATGCATGTGGGGAATTGTGCTAGTTTACTCCATTCAAGGAGCATTCAAACATCAGAGAGGTTTAGCAATTCTCTTTCTCTCCTTTCCATTCAAATCCAAGGAAGCTGTTCTAGTTCTGAAGTGGTGTCTGCTGTCAGTAATGGACTGGATGAAGCCTGACAAGACAGAGGTGCTCCTGATCAGTCCAAAGGCAGATCAGGGAATAGGGAGTCAGCTTGTGCTGGATGGGGTTACACGCCCCCTGAAGACTCAGGCTTGCAGTTTCGGTGTACCCCGGGACTCGGCCTTGAACCTGGATGCCCAGGTTTCAGCAGTGGCCTAGAGTGTGTTTGCACATTTGAGGCTAGTGTGCCAACTGCACCCTTTCCTAGAGATGTCGGATCTGGCTATGGTCACACATGCCTTGGTTGCATCTTGTTGGACTGCTGTAATATGCTCTGCATGGGACTGCCTTTGAAAACTATTCAGAGGCTTCAGCTGCTCCAGAATTAGGGATGTACGAAAGTTACTTACCATTTCGCGGATCTGCTTTGTGGTGTGTGGGGGGAGGTGCTCTGTCCCTCCCCCTGGAATCCTTGGCGGGGGGGAGGCACTCCGTCCCTCCCCCCAGAGTCTTGCCCGGCCGGCTCCGCTCCGTGGGAATTCCACAGAGCCGCTGGCCACTCCGCCAGCAGCCGGACATCCGGCTGCTGGGCAGCAGGGATGCAAATGGTGGCTGCCATAGCTGCCACCAATTGCATCCCTGTATTCAACCATGATAGGCTACGTAAAGACTTACGTAGCCTATCACGTCTGGCTTAGGAAAATATTTTTCGCCGTCTTAGTCTATGTAAATATTTACGTAGGCTAAAACAGCGAATCAAAAAGGAATGCAAATAGCGCCCACTACACTATTTGTGTTCCCCTTTATTTTCGCTGTAATAGGCTACGTAAATATTTACGTAGACTAAAACGGTGAAAAATAAGGAACGCAAATGGCGGCTGCCATAGCCACCGCCATTTGCGTACGCGTTGTTTTTTTTTTAACCCAGACGTGATAGGCTACGTAAGTCTTTAGTCTTTACATAGCCTATCACGTCTGGGTAAAAAAAGAAGACCAGACTGCAAATGGTGGTGGCGGCACCGCTGGAGCCGCCGCCGCTGGAGCAGCTGCCATCCGAAACATCCGCCCCAGGTAAGTCTCATCCCGAGGGGGATCCGTGGGGTGGCGGGGGGGTGGCAGGCCGTTCTGCCACAGATTTGGGGGGGCCGAATGCCAGTGCATTTGGCCTCACTGAAATCCGTGGCGGAATTCTCCACCATCTCTATCCAGAATGCTGTGACCAGACTGTTGACAGGGGGCAGTTACAGGGATCACGTGACTCCCTTGTTACAACAGCTTCACTAGCTACTGTTTCTGGGCAGAATTCAAATTGCTGGATATGACCTATAATTAAAGCCCAATGCAGCCTGTAACTAGGCTACCTGAAAGGCTGGCTCCTCCATGTGAGCCTGCCCAGGCCTTAAGATTTTCGGGAGAGGCCCTTCTTTCAAGACTGCTGCCTTCAGAGATGCTTCTAGTGGTGATGCAAGAGGGGGCATTCTCATAAACTCCCTGCTGAGGGGGGCTGGGTTTTTTCCCTCTCTGCTGTCCTTCCACCACCTGGCAAAGATCATTTTATTCAACCAGGCCTTTGGTGTATAAGCCAGTCTGTTGGGTTAGATGTTGTTTTTATTGTGTTATTGTTGTGTCTTTAATTGTGTTTTAATGCATTGTTTTATTTTTGTTTTATTCAAATTTCATTTATGATTGTAAGTAAATTTATTTATGATTTATTTATGATTGAGTGCCATTTTTTCTGGATAGAAAATGCAGGGTTCAAATCAAATCAATCTATCAATAGCACAGCTTTCTTCTTGATGGTTTAGTTTGCTTTATGTAGTGAGGTTTTTTTTAATCTGGGGTAGCACTGGAAAATATGACCGTCCCCCCACACTGTTATTTGTGCGCTCTCCAGAATTCTACCACCACTGTGTAACTGCATCAGCTGTAAATGTCCTCTCCACTGCCATCAGCTTATCCCCTTACCGTTTATCCAAGTCTCTTTTTTTGCTCCATCTCCACATTGTCACCAGTCCATTCTATTGTTTGTGATGGAGCTAGGTGGAACCAACTATGTATACAGATCAGGGATGCTGGAGAAATCTGCTATGGGCCCAAATGAGGCTGAGGTTCCAGGAATCTGACCTCCGGAGCCCCCCTTCAGCTGTGCATCCTTGGATTTCACGTGGGGCAGCTTGCCATCTTTCTGAAAGCCATGCTAAGCTAATGGCATCTGCCATTAGCCAATCATGGGAAAAATATGGCCGTCATTGGCATATTTTATGCCATTTGTGGCCATACAGCACTTATTTCTGCCTAAATTGTGGCATAAACGGCCGCAATTTAGGAAGAAGTGAGTATTTTAAGGCCGCAAATATGCCAATCATGGCCATAATTTCCCCTAATACACTAGCGGCAGCCGCCATTAGCTTATTGTGGCTTTTTGAAAGATGGAGAGCCACCCTGTGAACTCCGGTGGACAACCCAGGGCTCAGGGAAAATCTGTGGGGGCCCAAGTGGCCTAGTTTTTCCTGCAGTGAAGCTGCCCTGCTGGGTTGTTTTATACAGGTTGTTTTATATTACCAAGGTAAAGTCTAAGATGAGTATTATTTTTGTAAAGGGGGATTGCCATGTCAAATAATATACTGAGAAACTGGCTTGTATACTTCTGCTTGAAATGACGTTGCTCTCTTGGGCTTGCTGTCCCTTCCTTTCTCCTGTCTCCAGACGGCTGTGATCGATGATAAAAAAGCAGCGTTTTTCCGATCCAAAGTGACAAATAAGATCAAGCTGCTACACCTGGTGCAAGCAGTGCTCATCATCGTTGGCTCTGTGATGTTCCTGGCATTCCTGGCTGCTTTTTTAATATGCAGAGCACAGAAATCAAAATAAGTAAGCAGCTGGTGCAGCAGCTCTTGATGACTATTTATGATGTGGTTCTTTTGGCGTACAAAGTGGGTTTGACAGTGGCTCCACCGATCTGTGAGTTCATGTGCTTTGTCCCGCCTTTGGATTTCTAAAATCTCAAGTTCTTTCTCCCCCGAATTCTGAAGTTTTGCAAATTTTTGTTAATTCTTATGAAAAATGAACTGAAATGCAGATCTCACCAATCTGCACCAGCCAAATGCAAGAGGAATAGCAATCCCCAGTATGGAGAGGAGCATACCTGTCTGCCATATAGGGATGGACGGACTCCCTCTGTCCACGCTGCTGGGCGCTCACCAAGCCACTGCCATCCATCCAGGCCTGTTGGGCTCCCTGGACGAGATGCTGCACAGTCTGCAGGCGCCTGGTGAGCACCCAACCCCTCAACGAGTTGCCATTTTGTGAAAAAAACGGTGGCTCGGGTTTTTCCGTAAATGTAATGTTGCGTAAATGATGGCCATAAAGGGGACATTAATGCAGCATTACAGGCCAGACTCCACCCCCCTCTCAGACTCCTGCAACATCCCTATGGCCATATTGCTGTTAAAGATGAGAAGCCTGTCAGAAAAAGAGGTGATGATCCTAATTCAGCACTAATATGGTTGAATACACAGGAATTCAAACCCAGACTTTTATGAGCTCAGTGCCCAAACATCCTGGGCCTGGATGGACAAATCTGTCCGTTTTGCTTTCTTCCACATTTGAATTTTTTTTAGTCTCATGTTCTTTTTCTCCGAAATATGGAAAACTTGTGAATTTTGGTAAATTCTTATCAAAACCAAACTGGAACCATCACCCATCCTTATCTATGAGGTAGAGCAGCACTGCAAACTCTTTTACCATGTTGAGCTTGAGGCCAGGGAAAGAATCTACCCAGTAACTCTTTGCCTCAGTTCAGCCTTCCTCAGCCTGGCACTCTCCAGATTCTTTGGAATACAACTCCCAGCATTCCTGACCATTGGCCATGGTGATAGGGGCTTCTGGAAGTTGACGTTCAAAACTTCTGGAGGGCACTGGGTTGTGGAAGGCTACCTTAGCTGAATGCAGTCACCTCTGATCCCAACCACCCATTTGTGTGTACAATGGCATCTAATTGTCCCTCAACTGCAAATAGCCATTACAGCTCTTTAGAAGAAGAGTTCTAAGCAAAGGAAATACAAAGAAATGAAGTGCTCACTGGCACTCCCCTGCAAGGTGGGTTAAAGTTGATTTGCTGAAAGCTACCTAGTGACCTTAGAGTAGGGATAGGAACCTGCGCCTCTTCACATTAGAGATGGGGGAGAAATCTGTTCAGTTCACATTTTTAGGCCAACTTGCCAAATTTCCATTACCCAAACCTGGATGTGAATTCGAATATAGTTAAACGTCGATATCGGCATGTTTTTGCAATTGGAGCTTGCACATGAAAAAATGCATACAATATGCATATAGTACAGAAAACCTGGCACACACAAAAATGTGTATATTGCATAGAAGTGCACAAAAGAATGCTTTACCTTAGGGGAAATTACCTGCAAAAATTATTGCAATTTGAAAAAATGAGTACAAAAATGTGTACAATGAACACAAGCTTTTTTAAAAAAGTGCACATATTAAAATTGCAAACTGATGCAGAAACAGGATGATACAAACGTTAAATGTGGAAAAACAAGAAAGTGAGCAAAAGAGAATATGAGAGATTCATCCCTGCTTGATAAATGTCTTAGAAATACACATAAAATGTAAGTGTCCATTTAGATGTGTGAATGCAAGAAATTAGTGTGTTGCAAGGCACTGCAGGGGTAATTCATCAGGGAATCCTAATCTTCTGGTGTTTCCTGTTGAGTGTGCAATTAGTGACAAACTGAGTTTTTGTTTACACGTAATATATGTGGTAGCCCCAAGCTCAACACTATATGTGATGAATTTAGAGGACCACCTCCAATACTCCAAACTAGTCCATACTAGTCCATTCTAGGGATGTCAGAGAATTCTGCCACGGATCTTGGGGAGGCCGAATGCCAGCGCATTCGGCCCCCCGAAATTGGTGGCAGAACGGTCTGCCCCCCCCGCCCCCCAGGGACGAGACTTACCTGGGGCAGATCTTCCTGGCGGCTCTGGTGGCGGCTCCGGCGGCGGTGCGGCGGCTGCAGCAGCTGCAGCTGTGGCGGCTGGTCTTCTGACCAGCTGCCGCCACCACCATTTCCAGTTAAAAAAACAAAAAAACAAAAAAAGCGATAGGCTACGTAAAGATTTACGTAGCCTATCACAGCTAGATTTTAAAAAAACACCGTGATAGGCTACGTAAAGATTTACGTAAATCTTTACGTAGCCTATCACGGCTGACTTAAAAACAAACAAACAAAAAAAATTGCGTTCCTTATTTTGGCACGTCTTAGTCTACGTAAACATTTACGTAGACTAAGACGGCGAAAATAAGGGGAACGCAAATAGCGTAGCATCTATGCCATTTGCGTTCCCCTTATTTTCGCCGTTTTAGTCTACGTAAATGTTTACGTTGACTAAGACATGCCAAAATAAGGAACGCAAATGGTGGTGGCCATGGTCACCGCCATTTGTGTACATGCGTTGTTGTTGTTTTTAAATCAGCCGTGATAGGCTACGTAAACATTTATGTAGCCTATCACGGCTGACTACAGGGACGCAAACGGCGGTGGCTACGGCCACCGCCATTTGTGTCCCTGCTAGCCAGCGGCTGGATGTCCGGCTGCTGGCGGAGCCAGCCCGCGGCTCTGCAGAATCCCTGCGGAGCACAGCCGGCTGGCCAGGATTCCAGGGGGAGGTACGGAGTGCCTCCCCCCCCGGCCAGGATTCCGGGGGGAGAGACAGAACGCCTCCCCCCCAGCATCAGCATAATCTGCGGAAAGGTAAGTCACTTTCGTACATCCCTAGTCCATTCACAGTTTTGTGTCCTCATCAGAAGAGCTGATCTAAAAAAAAGCCTATCTAGTCCAGCATTCTGTTCACTCAGTGGCTAATAAGATGCCTATGAGAAGTTGACAAGCAGGACATGAACATAATTAAAGCATAGTCCTGCTTGTGCTAAGAACACAAACATAAGAACACAACAGCCCTGCTGGATCAGACCAAGGTCCATCTAGTTCAGCATTCTGTTCACACAGTAGCCCATGGGAAACCCCAATCAGGATATGTGTGCAACAGCACCCTCCTGCCCATGTTCCCCAGCAACTAGTGTACATAGGCATACCACCTCTGATACTGGAGGTAGCATATAATCATCAGGACTAGTAGCCATTTATGGCCTTGTCCTCCAGGAATTTGTCAAATCCCCTTTTAAATCCATCCAAATTGGTGGCCGTCACTAATTCCATAGCTTGACTAGCAAGGTGTGAAGAAGTGCTTCCTCATGAGTTATAACCATGCCTCACAGAATTTAATCACATTCGCATTGAGTTTTAAGGATCTGTAGTACACATAAGCTTCAAAAATTCTGAAAACTAGCCCTTCCCCCCCCCAAATGCTTATGTCTGACTGCATAGATTCAACTTGTAAAACACATTTGAGATTATGCTGTACTTCATTGTTTTAACTTTTGTGAACCACCCAGAGAGCTTTGGCTATTGGGCAGTATAACAATGTAATAAATAAGAAATAAATGAGCTATTTTGATTGATAAGTCAATTGCTGTTTGATTACATCTTTCCCAGCCCAATGAAAATACAGTACGTATTTGGTGGTTCTGATAAATGGACATGGGATTCCAGGTTCTATGGAACCTGGAGTCAGCAACTAGCTCTTCTAGAAGATGATGTGGTAAGAGTGATCACTGATGAGCTAATGAGCCCACCCCTTCAAGGGGACTGCCAGGATCCTATGTCTTAAGGTAGGGGTGGAAAGAAGGTAGATCTCCAGATATTTGGGACTTCAACTTCCAGAAGCCCCTACCACCATGGTCAATGGTCAGGAATGCTGTGTTGTTGAACTCCAAAACACCCTGATGTCCATTTTCTTCCCATCCCTGTTTTAATGTACTACTTTTATCCAAAGCTCCCTTGCCTCTAGGTTAGGAACTAGGCAGCCAACTGTTGGCCCGCCAACATGCATTCAACATAAATTGAGCCACAGTTAACCATTCAAATGTTCTGGATGGATCTAGCTAACTTGTTATGCTTTCTGTTCTCAGTTACCAAGCTACAGCAGATGGAGGCAATAGACACTTCAGGTTTCAAGCAAGGGAAGGGTGATGCACCTTCCTGATGAGTTTCCTGATGGTATTGCTGGACTATACTTTTGTGGGTGTAAATAAGCTGTGGAAGAAAACCTGCCTCGGCATGGCAAGAGAAGTATGTGCCTCTTGGCTACTGGAAGCCCATGGCTGTTCAGAAGAGCCACTTAACAGAAAGACTAGCATGAAATCTGAATTTCTGAAGTCGTCTGAGCCTCTCAGTAACATAACACTTTCATCCACTTAAAATGGAAGTGTGATTTGGAATCAAGCCTGCGCTGCCGCTTATGCAACTTGCTGTCAGCTCTCCGTTATTTTCCATCTTGGGAATTTAAGAATGGGAATAGAAGTCATTGACCGAAACCGCTGAATAAATGCCAAGGTTTTAGGCCCAGCAATATCCTGCTTTCAAAAATATGTGCAATCCTTTTTCTCCTTCCACCCCTTGGAGGAAAAGAAGCCAAGCTTCTTCCAGAGATGTGAATTGTTAAAAAAATATATGATTGATGTCAGGAGCTATCGTAGCATTTGAGAGTCAGTAAATGTGTTCTCCAAGGTCTCCTGTGTTCGCTTGTGTTTGTACCCAAATCATTGCAAGTACACACTCATACATGCTACGCTTGCTGCCACAGACATGAAAAACAGTAATCTGAGGCCGCACCCAGTAAGTACTCTTCAAAACACCTCAGGTGCAAAAATGTAGAATTTGACTCTGAAATGTTTTTCAGACATTTTCCCTGCCTTGGACAAATATGAACAATACAAGTACTCACCTGTAATGGCACATATGTCTGTATATCAGGGATACAGAACCTCGGGTCCAGTGGCAAAATCAAGCCCATGTGGGGTCCCATTCCTGCTATCCAGGTTTTCCAAGAAGGCCATGTCTAGGGGTGGGCAAACAAGCACTTTTCACATTCACCCAGATTCTCCAAAAACTACCTTGGTGTTCAGCTCACCATTTGCTCAATTTGTCTCCCACCTTCATAAGAACGTAACAAGAGCCATGCTGGATCAGACTAAGGGTCCATCTAGTCCAGCGTTCTGTTCACACAGTGGCCAACCAGCTGTCGACTGGGAACCCACAAGCAGGGCATGAGTGCAACAGCACCCTCCCACCCATGTTCCCCAGGAACTGGTGTACATAGGCTCAGTGCTACCTGGAGGTAGCACATAGCTATCAGGACTGGTAGCCATTGGTAGCCTTTTCCTCCAGGAATTTGTCCAACCCCCTTTTAAAGCATCCAAACTGGTGGCCATCACTACTTCCTGTGGTAGCGAATTCCATAGTTTGACTATGCGCTGTGTGAAGAAATACTTCCTTCTACCTGTCCTGAATCTCCCACCAATCAGCTTTATAGGATGACCCCGGGTTCTAGTATTTTGAGAGAGGGAGAAAAATTTTTCCCTATCCACATTCTCCACACCACACATAATTCTGTACGCCTCTATCATGTCTCCCCTTAGCCTCCTTTTTTCTAGGCTAAACAAGCCCTGCTGTTGTAACCTCTCATAGGGGAGATGCTCCAGCCCCTTGATCATTTTCGTTGCCCTTCTCTGCACTTTCTCCATCTCTACAATATCCCTTTTTAGATGTGGTGACCAGAACTGGACACAGTATTCCAAGTGTGGCTGCACCATAGGTTTGTATCGGGGCAGAATGATATTGGCAGTTTTATTCTCCATTCTTTTTTCTAATTATGCCTAACATGGAGTTGTCTTCTCTACAGCAGCCGCACACTGGGTTGACATCTTCACTGAGCTGTCCACCACAACCCCAAGATTTCTTTCCTTGTCAGTCACCACTAGTCCAGATCCCATCAGACTGTCAGGGATGCTCTGACTTGGATTCCTGCATTGAGCAGGGGGTTGGACTTGATGGTCTTGTAGGCCCCTTCAACCCTACTATTCTATGATTCTATACTTGAAGTTGGGATTTTTCATCCCTCACTCTAGTTTTGTCTTGTTCAAACGGGGAAAGGGTACATTTCAAACAGGAAAAATGTGATTTTTTCTTTAAAAGCACATTGAAAATGTACACCCACCCCCCCGCAAACACACCCCCATTAAGTAAAGTGTGAAAATCTGCATTTTTTCAAGTCCTAACACAAGTCCAAGAATCTGCAGGGACTTTTGGAGAACATGTTCTCTTGCTCACATTCTGGGTTGGGGTTACAAGCAGGACAAGTTCACATAATTTGAAAATATAAATGATGTTCTCATGCACCCCGAGCCCAACCACTGACCGGTTGGTGGTTTCCTGGCATTTGTGCACTTTTTTCCCCCCATTCCAAAAAGTTGAAATACTTCTCCAAAGGCTTCGTGTTTGGCAGGAAGACCTTTCTCCTGCAACAAGCTTGTGATTTTTGTATTTTGGCCCCTCTCTCATTCCTTCAGCTGTGCCCACCACTGGGGTGTGCCCCCTGAGAGCTTCTCCAAAATAGAATTTGGCGCTTGGGCTGAAAAAGGTTTTGCACCCTTGGTGTATATGGTGGGGCAAGGGGCTCAGCTCAAGCGCGAGTGGTAGAGGTGCAAAGTCCTTCCCTTGTCATGGACCCCTGCGTGTGTAGGTGGACCTTGGGGCCAAAGTCTAGGGCCTAGCAACTGAGAGGGCTCCCCACTAACCTCCCAGAGAGGGGCAGGTGTTGGAGGCAGCCAGCGGCAAACAGGTTCAGCAGCTGCGCCTGGTAGTGCTGTGCCGAAAACTTCTCCCACATTTCCCCCCAACCATTCTCATTCAATTTGATAGAAGAGAAATTGCTGAAAAGAAATTCAGTAGTGAAGAAATTTCGGAGAAATTCTCCGGGGTTTGGGGTTGGGTTTCTTGAGCTTACCTTACTTGGGAGGTGGCTGAGGAGTGAGCACAAGCATCCTGTTTTTCATTGTAGAATCTTCTCTCTGGCCTCCTGTTGCCTCCTCAGCTTCCCACACTTCAATTAAAGCCCAGTTTAAGGCACCATGAGGTAATTCCTCCCTTGGTGATATTTCAGATCAGGACATGCAGGCAGCCTGGGAGGCTAGCTGTGATTAGGTAAACTCAAAACAGCGCAAACATAAATTATAAAACATCCTGAATGAGGCAGAAAAATGGAAGCCTATTTCATGGGGGGGAGAAACCTCCCAAAATGCTTAGGAAAAAAGAAAGAAGCCGTGCTACAAGCCCTGCCAATGGGGAGCCCTACCTGGGAGAAACTGTTGACAATACTCCTCCCCCTGGAGAAAGTCTGTGAAATTGTCTCCCAAATTTCTCTGCCCACAGGTAAGCTGGAGAATCTCAAGAGGCCATTGGCACACAGCTCCAACACCCGGCCCAGCATAAGCATAACAGGGCTGCCGATGGTTGCTGCAGCATCCTTTCTTCTTTTGTATTTTTTGTAACATTTTGCAGCCTGGAGGTGGCCATCTCTGCATGTAGATGGTTACAGTTCCTTATTATTTGTGGTGGTCAGCTCCATAAAGATGTCAACCCAGTGTGCGGCTGGCTGCTGTAAAAAAAAGGGCAAACTCCATGTTAGGCAGAATTAGGAAAGGGATTGAGAATAAAACTGCCAACATCATACTGCCTTTATACAAATCTATGGTGTGACCACACTTGGAACACTACGTCTAGTTCTGGCCACTGCACCTACACAAAGATATCAAAGAGCTGGAAAAGGGGTAGAAAGGGGCAACTAAAATGATCAAGGGCCTGGAGAGAAGGTTACAACAGCTAGGACTATTTAGCTAGGAAAAAGGCAAGTAAGGGGGGACATGATAGAGGTGTACAACATTACGCATGGTGTGGAGAAAGTAGATGGGGAGGCATTTTTCTCCCTCTCATAATACGAGAACCCAGGTTCATCCTATGAAGCTGACTGATGGAAGATTCAGGACAGATAAAAGGAAGTCCTTCACACAGCGTATAGTTAAACTATGGAATTCATTACCACAAGATGTAGTGATGGCCACCAATTTGGATGGCTATATTAATTATATATATATTAATAACAACAACGTTTCTATTCCATCCCACACCCAAAGCTCTCTGGGTAGCTTACAAAGGTTAAAACATTAAAAATGGAATATAAACAAATTAAAAATATAAGAAACACTCAAATGGACAATATACACAAAGACAATATATATCTAAAAACAACTTTGAGCAATCAGCCAAACCACAGAACAAATCCAGGATCAATTAAAACTCATCACATGCTGCCAAATGCCTGGGGAAAGTCTGCCGAAAAGATAACAATGTTGGCCCCAGGTGGGCTTCATCTGGGAGTTCATTCCATAACTGGGAGGCCACCACCAAGAAGGCCCTTTCCCTTGTCTCTGTCTTTTGAGCCTCCCTTGGAGTAAGCACCTGGAGGAGGACCTTAGATGTTGAGCGTAGTGTACGGGTATGTTTGAGCTGGGAGAGGTACTCTGACAGGTATTGCTGTCCCGAGCCATGTAAGGTTTTATAGGTTGAAACCAGCACCTTGGATTGGGCTTGAAAACATATAGGCAGCCAGTACAAGTGGGCTAGAGCTGGTCTTATATGTTCAGAACTTCTTGTCCCTGTTATCAATCTGGCCACTGCATTTTGTACAAGCTGCAGCTTCTGAGCCATCTTCTAAGGCAGCCACACATACAGTGCATTGCTATAATCTAACTTGGAGACAACCAGAGGATAGACAACTGAAGCCAGGTTATCCCTGTCCAGATAAGGGCAGAGCTGGGCCACCAACCGAAGTTGGTAAAGGCACTCTGTGCCATTGAGGAGACCTAAGCCACAAATGACAAGGGTGGTTCTAGGAGAACCCCCAAGCTACAGACCTACTCTTTCATGGGGAGAGCAAGCCCATGGTTGAGCACCCTCCATCAGGTCAGCAGAACCACCCACCAACAGCATCCCAGTCTTGTCTGGACTGAGCTTCAGTTTCTTTGCCCTCATCCGGTCCATTGTCGCAGCCAGGCACTGATTCAGCACATCCACACCCTCACCTAAAGAAGATGGAAAAGAGAAATAGAGCTGCGTGTCATCAGCATACTGATGACAACCCACTCCAATCTCTGGATGACCGCACTCAATGGTTTCATGTAGATCTTGAACAGCATGGGGGACAAAACTGACCCCAGTGGAACCCCATATTGGAGAATCCACGAGGCCAAGCAGCGTTCCCCAAGCATCACCTTCTGGAGCTGACCCTCCAAGTAGGAGCGAAACCACCTCCCACTCCCAGCTCAGAGAGCCGTCCCAGAAGGATACCATGGTCGCTGGTATCGAAAGCCGCCAAGAGATCAAGGAGAATCAACAGGGTCACACTCCCCCTGTCTTTCTCCCGACATATGTCATCATACAGGGCAACCAAGGCTGTTTCTGTTCCAAAACCTGGCCTGAAGGGGGTCAGACAAATTCCTGGAGGAGAAGGCTATCAATGGCTACTATCTTGATGGTGATATGCTACCTCCAGTATCAGAGGTGATTTGCCTATATATACCAGTTGCTGGGGAACATGGGCAGGAGGGTGCTCTTGCACTCACGTCCTGTTAGTGGGTTTCCTGTGGGCAGCTGGTTGGCCACTGTGTGAACAGAATGCTGGACTAGATGGACCCTTGGTCTGATCCAGCATGGCTCTTCTTATGTTCTTATTTTTACATTTAAAATATATATTCCTCTTCTACAACAAAAATTGCTGCTGATTTTCAAGAAAAATGTATTTAGCATCAGGGTAGCAGGAGCAAACTCCATTGTATTCCTCTAGCAATGTAGTAATGGTTTAAGTGAATTTTTTGAATGTGTAACTGCTCAAAGTACTTGGGGGGGTATTGTTTTTTTCTGTTTAAATAGGATTGGCAAATAAGTTTTTTGTTGTTGCTCTGATCTCTCAGGAATATAGGAGCAGTTTTAAAGCATGATGGAGTGCTGGTGGTGGTGGGGTGTGTGAGTGTGTGGGAGACGTTATTCCTCAAGAGCACTTATATTTTCACTTACTATGAGGTTTAAAAAGTAATTGCAATAAATGCCCTTAAAATGCACTGCTTTTTTTTTGTTTTGTGTTCCCAATTAAATCTCAGAATATATTCAAAAATAAGCTCTCATCAATGAATACTGCCAAGAGATGTGAAATTTCCAGAAATGTTGAGGCCGGGGGGGGGGGGGGGACATTTTTTGGGGGGGAGGGGGATGGACATTTTGTGGAAAATTGAAAAATAAGCAATACTTAATTTTTTAGCACTCTTTACAGATCTAAAATCACTTTGTTGCTTTAAGACAGCCTTCCCCAACCTGGTGCCCTCCAGATCTTTTGAACCAGCTCCCATTAGCTTAAGGAAGCATGGCCATTGGTCAGGAATGTTGGGCATTGTAGTCCAAAACGTCTGGAGGGCACCAGGTTGGGGAGGACTGCTTTAGGAACATAAAGCAGCCTTTCTGTTCCTAAAGTTATTTTATGTATAACTTAGTTTGCTCATAAAAATTATCATTATATTATAAAACTTTTAAAAGTAAACTCAGTAAATTTGTAATAATTGTCTGAATAGATTAGAACTACATGAATTGACTGTTACAGCATCAGAAACACAGGACTCTATAGAACAAAACCCAAACTGCCAAGAATGTATATTTACTGTCAAGAATGCACATAACAAACTGAGCATAAATGCCCATAAGTAAAAGATACTTTAGAGCAATCATTTTGACAAGGAATGAGAGAAATAACTATGATGGGAATCTTACAGAGGGGATTAAAAAAGCATTTTTCCCCATGGCTTCATTATTTCCAGACATTTACATCTCTAATCTTTCCATAATTAATATGTTTTTGTTACATAGCTTTTAGGAATCATTTTGGGGGGAGTAAAGGCTGGGTAATCATTAGGGATGGCGTGGGTGCCCGTTTGGGTCCGCAAATCTGTTGGACCACTGGCACCCCCTGAGCTGCACCCGCCGAGCTACCGCACCCCCTTGCCAGACCGCTCTCGTGTGTTTGGTAAGCAGCCCGCAACTTATCCGGGCTCGTCCATCTCTGGTGGCTTCGAGGGATGTACAAAAGTCACTTACCTGTGACGAAATTTGATTCGCGGTGGGGGGGGAGGTGCTCCGTCCCTCCCCCTGAAATTCTGGCCGGGGGGGAGGCGTCCCATCCCTCCCCCCCGAAATTCTGGCCGGGGGGGAGGCGCCCCATCCCTCCCCCCGAAATTCTGGCCGAGGGGGAGGCGCCCCGTCCCTCCCGCCGTGAATCCTGCCGACCGGGTCTGCAAATGGCGGCGGCCGTAGCCACCGCCGTTTGCGTCCCTGCAGTCAGCCGTGATAGGTTACATAAATGTTTCTAGGGATGTCAGAGAATTTCTCCACGAATCTCCTGGAGGCCGAATGCCAACGCATTTGGCCCCCGAAATTGGTGGGGAAATTCTCTGACACCCCCCTGCCCCCCCCCCCGGGATGGGACTCACCTCGTGTGAATGTCTCTCTCGGCGGCGGGTCCCGGCGGTGTTGCGGCGGCATTGCGGTGGCGGCGGCAGCAGGGGCCGGTCTGCCACCGCCGCCATTTCCCAGTAAAGTAAAAAAAAAAAAAGCGTTATTTTCGCCGTAGTCTACATAAATCTTTACATAGATTACCCGTGCCCAAATAAGGAACGCAAATGGCTGTGCCCATGGGCGCCGCCATTTGCGTATGCCCTTTTTTTTTTTCAAAGTCAGCCGTGATAGGCTACGTAAAGATTTACGTAGCCTATCATGGCTGACTTTGAAAATCTAGCCGTGATAGGCTACGTAAATTGTTACGTAGCCTATCACATTTTTTTTTTTTACATAACTTTTTTCTTTCATGGCCGGAGAGGCGGGACACTCCCCTGCGGCCAGAATTTCGGCGGGGAGGGATGGGGTGCCACCCCCCGGCCTGAATTTCGGCCAGGAGGTGCGGGGCACCTCCCCACCCACCAAGAATTTGGGGGGAGAAACGGAGCGCCTCCCCCCCCCCACCGAAAACAGCTGTGGGACCAGGTAAGGGACTTTCATCCATCCTTAATGTTTACGTAGCCTATCACGGCTGAGTGAAAAAAAAAAAAAACAACCGCGCGTACGCAAATGGTGGAGCCCATGGGTGCCGCCATTTGCGTTCCTTATTTTGGCACGTGTAGTCTACGTAAACATTTACATAGACTACGGTGAAAATAAGGGGAACGCTATTTGCGTACGCGCGGTGTTTTTTTTTTTAACTCAGCCATGATAGGCTACGTAAACTTTTACGTAGCCTATCACGGTATTTTTTATAAAATCTAGCCGTGATAGGCTACGTAAATCTTTACATAGACTACCACTTTTTTTTTTTTTAACTTGGAAATGGCGGTGGTGGCGTTAGCCTGTGATAGGCTATGTATATATTTACGTAGCCTATCACGGCTAAAGCAGGGATACAAACGGTGTCCCCTATGCCATTTGCGTTCCCGCTTTAGCCGTTATAGGCTATGTAAATATTTACATAGCCTATCATGGGTTAGTGTAGGGATGCAAATGGCGTCCCCTATGCAGGACGCCATTTGCGTCCGCAGCAGCCCGGCAGTGGCTGGAGGCCCTGCTGCGGGTCGGCCTGGCCGGGGGCTCTGCAGACTGGCTGTGGAGCATAGCTAGCCGGGCAGGATTCCGGGAGGGAAGACCGGATCGCCTCCCCTGTGTTGAAGATTCCGAGGGGAGGAACGGAACGCCTCCCCCCACCTGCGGACCCCAGCGGAGCCAGGTAAGTGGGGTTTCGTACACTCCTACTCTGTGGTTCCATGATGTCATGGCCATTCAGCCCCAGTGTCGTATTTTATCGCTAAAAAAATGCTTCTTCTGAGACTGCTTATAGTCCAACTTTTCCAGCTTACAACAGCTCCATTACTGACCTGTTTCCACAATCGCACTGGGTTCGCTGTCCTAGCCCTGCCTATGGGGAGTGTAGCCCAGCCTTTGTGTGTGTGTCACTCTGATCTCAGTGACCCAGCCCTTTCTCTCCCTGTTTTCCAGAAGTTTCATTGCCGTTTTGGAGCAGGATGACGAGGGACCCACTTTTAAAACATCATTGAAAATAAGCACTAGAAGATAGCCCATGACCCCAGTCAAGGGGTGTTTCCTCCCATTGTGCTGAATGAGGCTTGCCCTCTCAATGACCACAGAAATAACAGAGAAGCCCCTCAGTTGACATGGCACATATCAAAGCCCTCGGTTCTTGAAATGTGATTAAGCGGGATCTCGAGGCTTCAGTCCATTGCCTTAAGACGTAACTCCTTCACAGCTTCCAAACAGAGATCCTGTGCATTAAAATGGGGGCTGGTTTCAGTCTCTTTCCCACAACTAACCCATTAGTGTCTCCTCAGAAGTAACCCCCATTGCGGTGGATGAGGCTGAGATTCCCCCTCAATTGAAATGGCACACATTAAAGCCCAGTTGCTTAAATGCGTTTAAGTGACCAAGCGAGGCTCCAATGCATTGCCTGAGGGCGAAAGGACTTAGCAGCTGCATTCTAGCTACCCTGTGAGTTACAATGGGGGCTGAATTCTGTCTTTGTCTTTACTACTCTTTTTCTCACAACAAACCCATTAGTGTCTCCTCAGAAGTAACTCCTACTGTGCTAAATGAGGCTTGCCTTTGAATACCTACATGAGAACATACAGAGATTCCCTCTCAATTGAAATGGCACACTTTTAAGCCCAATTCCTTAAATGCAATTAAGTGTGATCTCGAGGCTTCGGTCCATTGCCTTAGGACGTAACTCCTTCACAGCTTCCAAACAGAGATCCTGTGCATTGAAATGGGGGCTGGTTTCACTCTCTTTCCCACAACAAACCCATTACTGTCCTGTCAGAAGTAACTCCGATTGTGGTCGATGAGGTCCTCTGGGTTAAAATGGGGGTTAGTTTCCCTATTTGTGTTGTCTCCCCACGCCCCTTTCCCAGTACAAGCATATGTGTGTCTACTCAGAAGTAGGGATGTCAGAGAATTCCGCGACGGATCTTGGTGAGGCCGAATGCCCGTGCATTCGCCCCCCCCCCAAATCCATGGTGGAACGGCCTGCCACCCCCCCGCCCCCCGCGGATCCCCCCCCGGGATGAGACTTACCTGGGGCGGATGTTCTGGATGGCGGCAGCTCCAGCAGCTGCGGTGGCGGCGGCTGGTCTTCCGAACGGCTGCCGCCACCACCATTTGCAGTCTGTGTCTTTTTTTTCCCCCATAGACGTGATAGGTTACGTAAACACTTACGTAGCCTATCACGTCTCGGTTTAAAAAAAAAAACGCATACGCAAATGGCGGCAGCTATGGCCGCCGCCATTTGCATTCCTTATTTTTCGCCGTCTTAGTCTACGTCAATATTTACGTAGACTAAGACAAAGAAAAGAAAGGGGAACGCAAATAGCGTAGTGGGAGCTATTTGCGTTCCCCTTTCTTTTCTTTGTCTTAGTCTACGTAAATATTGACGTAGACTAAGATGGCAAAAAATAAGGAACGCAAATGGCGGCGGCCGTAGCCGCCGCCATTTGCATACGTGTTTTTTTGTTTGTTTGTTACCCAGAGTCCTCCGTGGCTGGAAACCCAGCTGTGGATGGCCCTGGCCTGGGCCTGGCCGGCTGCTCTGCAGAGCCGCTGCGGAGCACAGCCAGCCGTCGAGGATTCCGGGGGGGAGGACCGGATCGCCTCCTCCCCAGTCGAGGATTCCGGGGGGAGGGACGGAACACCTCCCCCCCCACCATGAACAGAATCCGCAAAAAGGTAAGTCACTTTTGTACATCCCTACTCGGAAGTAACTCCCATTGTGCTCAATGAGGCTTGCTCCTGAAATGCAGGTGCATCTGGACTTTCAGGGGAAAGGAAAAAGGTGGGGGGGAGAAGGGGAAAGCCTTTTTAAAAATCCCATACTCCTCCATTAGCTTCTCCTTCTGGTGTCCTGGAAACATGGTGAGGAGGCGGGAACTCTGAAGTTGTGTGAAGGAGAGGGGGAGATGATCCTGGAGGGAGCAGTCAAGCAGAGATGAAAAGATGCACACATAAGCACCCATTTTAGGGCCAAGAAAGAAAGTTTAAAGGGGTGTGGGATGCTCCAGACACAGCGCTTTGATTTTTCGCCGCTTCATTAATGCACAATTGCACTTTAAATCCTCATTTCAGGGGCAACAAGGAAGGTTTAAAGGGGTGTGGGATGCTCCAGACACAGCGCTTTGATTTTTCACCACTTCATTAATGCACAGTTGCACTTTAAATCCCCGTTTCAGGGGCAACAAGGAAGGTTTAAAGGGGTGTGGGATGCTCCAGACACAGCGCTTTGATTTTTCGCCACTTCATTAATGCACAATTGCACTTTAAATCCCCGTTTCAAGGGCAACAAGGAAGGTTTAAAGGGGTGTGGGATGCTCCAGACACAACGCTTTGATTTTTCGCCGCTTCATTAATGCACAATTGCACTTTAAATCCCCGTTTCAGGGGCAACAAGGAAGGTTTAAAGGGGTGTGGGATGCTCCAGACACAGTGCTTTGATTTTTCGCCACTTCATTAATGTACAGTTGCACTTTAAATCCCCGTTTCAGGGGCAACAAGGAAGGTTTAATGGGGTGTGGGATGCTCCAGACACAGCGCTTTGATTTTTTGCCACTTCATTAATGCACAGTTGCACTTTAAATCCCCATTTCAGGGGCAACAAGGAAGGTTTAAAGGGGTGTGGGATGCTCCAGACACAGCACTTTGATTTTTTGCTCCTTCTCTACAGCAAAACAAAAGGGCTGGGAAGGCAAGGAGGAGACTAGCCAGAGTGGGAAGCTTCAGCGGGGCAGAGGGGGCGAGGGAGGGGGGGATTGGAAACAGGAGGAGGTGGAAAAACAGACAGGGTAAGCAGACCCAACCCACTCCAAAAAGGCTCCACCCAGCCATTAAGAGAAGAACGTGATTAGGGCTCCATGGAAACAGCACAGTCTGTAGGGATGGGGGAGAATTTCTCCCCGAAACTTTGGGGGGCCGAGCGCCAACGCATTTGGTCCTCCGAAGGTTGTTCAGGGAGAAATTCTCTGCACCCCCCCGCCCCCTGCCCCCCCACAGGATGGGACTTACGTTTCACGAATGTCCCTCCCAGCAGCGGGTCCCGGCAACAGTTCGTCAGGTCTTCGTCAGGGGCGGGGGCGGCAGCCGGTCTTTTGACCGGCTGCCGCCACCGCCACCATTACAAGAAAAGTAAAAAAAAACAAACACGCCCCTGTGATAGTCTATGTGACGATTAACGTAGCCTATCATGGCTAGATTTGCAAAGTCAGCCGTGATAGGCTACGTTAATCGTCACGTAGCCTATCACGGGTGACTTTGAAAAAAAAAAAGCGCGTACACAAATGGCGGCCCCCATAGGGAGCTGCCATTCCCGTTCCTTATTTGGTCGCTGTAGTCTACGTAAAGTTTACGTAGACTACGGCGAAAATAAGGGCAGCACTATCTTTACGTAGACTACAGGGACCAAATAAGGAACGCGAATGGCGGCTCCCTATGGGGGCCGCCATTTGTGTACGCGCTTTTTTTTTTTTTTTCAAAGTCACCCGTGATAGGCTACGTGACGATTAATGTAGCCTATCACGGCTGACTTTGCAGATCTAGCCGTGATAGGCTACGTTAATCGTTACGTAGCCTATCACAGGGGCGTTTTCTTTTTCTTTTGAAGTTCGCGGCCGGGGTGACGGGGCGCTTCTCCCCGGCCTGAATTTTGGCTGGGCGAGGCGGGAAGCCTCCACCCCGGCCTGAATTTCGGCCAGGCGAGGCATGAAGCCTCCCCTCCCGGCCTGAACTTCAGGGGGAGCAGTGAAGCGCCTCCCCCCCACCGCGAAGCAAGCTGCGAGACCAGGTAAGTGACTTTCGTGCATCCCTAACAGTCTGCCAGGGTACAATGATGATAGACCGCGTCCTTTTGGGACATGGAAACACACGCGAGAGAAAATGTGCTTGGGGAAACAGCGTGACAAAGCTGGAAAAGAAGTGAAGGTGATAGTGTGGAAACACACCCCTGGAGAACCGCAAAAACACGCCCCCACCACCCCAAGAGCTCTCAAGCCTTTAGGCTGCAGGCTTTGCTTTCCAAGATCAGTTGCCGGCCTGGGAAGTGTAGAGCCTTGAATCAACTAGGTTGGCCACTGTCCAGTCGCTTTAGCTTATCTTTTGGGAGGTACAAGAACATATGAACAGCAGGAAACCTGAGAATCTGACCATCACCCCAGGCATGAGCAATTAGGCTGCTCTTCAAACCTGCATGTAGCAACAGCAGAACTCAGGTAGCGAAGTCACCAGAGACGTGCCCACAGGGAGCTTTGATGCAGACCTGGACCGCGGAGGTGCTGCGGGTCGGCCATTGGACTAGGGACTCTCCGCTGCCATTCACCTGGGGTCCCTGACAACAGAAAGGAGAAGTCAGCTATCTCGATCAGTTAGGGGTGTACGAACCCCACTCACCAGTCTGCCTGGGGGTCCGCGGGGGGGAGGCGATCCGTTCCTCCCCCCAGAATCCTCTCCAGCTGGCTCTGCTCCGCAGCGAGTCCGTGGAGCCACCAGCCGAGTCCATCTTCAGCCAGACTTCCACCCGCTGCCGGTCTGCAGATGCAAATGGCTTCCTGTGTAGCAGATGCCATTTGCGTCCCTGCTCTTTTCATGATAGGCTACGTAAATCTTTACATAGCCTATCACGAAAAGAGCAGGGATGCAAATGGCGTCCACTACGGCGGACGCCATTTGCATCTGCAGACCGGCTTCGGACTCAGTGGATGGACCCGGACCCAGCCGGTGGCAGGTAGGATCCATCCGGCGAACTTCGCAGTGTGGTGGATGGGGGTTGGTCCGTTCTGCCATGGGAGGGGGCGGATTCTAAATAATCCGGCCTCATTGGAGTCCATGGCAGAATTCTCCACCATCCCTATGATCAGTACTGGTATCGTATGTGATTCTGCATCATTTTGCCTGATCTTTAATAAAATCCTCGGCTTCTATCCACTTGCGTGCTTGTTGCTTCTGCATCCCCAAAGAACCTTTGCCTCTTCGCGAAACAGAATTGGGGTCACGAAAAGGATTCAGAGGTAACATCCTTGTGGGGAGAACTCTGCTGAGCAAGATGTTGGCCAGAACCACATCCCGTGTGGGCCAGGCCCAAATGCTGTGTGTCGGTGGTGCAGGCTTTGAATCGACTGACCCTGTCAATACAGAAGAATCCAAGATGGCTGAATAGATGCTCCCCCCAATGTGGTGCTTAAATGCATGCTGATAGTGGGGGAGACACCATCCTACATAAAACACCACCCCACAGAAAAATTGCACTGAACATCCCAGAACCCACTCCTTTTCCCATGGGTGATTTCTTTTTGCCTCTCCCCCACATGAATGTTGCGCCTTCCCCCTCAAAACACAAAAGCAAAAAACAAAGACTAAAATGTCAGCACCACCCTATTTTTAACCCCCCTGTAGTGGTTGCAAGAAATGTACACTAACGTGTCTGTGGGCATTTTACCAGCCCAACCCATTTTCCAATGTATTTTGGGGTGGTAAAATGCCCCCATTAACAACGATATGTCAGAAGAAGTAGGTTATACACTCAAAATACTCAAAACTCAAAAAGGTAAAACATTATTATTACTAAGAACTAATGATGCTGGGAAAGACTGAAGGCAAAAGGAGAAGGGGACGGCAGAGGATGAGATGGCTAGATAGCATCACGGATGCAATGAATATGGACTTGAGCACGCTCCGGGAGAGAGCGCAGGACAGGGAGGCCTGGTGTGCCGTGGTCCATGGGGTCACGAAGAGTCGGACACAACTGAACGACTGAACAACAACAACAAAGAGTATTGTCTAACCCCATAAGAAACCAGTCTCTGGTGAGATAAATGTTCCCCAATGAAACCCCATGGTTTCTGCTGACCTACTGACACCAGAGTACTTAAGCCTGCTTCCCTAGAACTAGTTTTCTTTGGAAAAACCTATCAGTCATGTTCCTATCCTTAGTACATTGCCTGGTTTGGGGGACATAATGACATCCGAAATTCAAAATCAATAGATTCTGAGGATATTTTATGCCCCACATCATGGTTTCCCCAAAAAATAAAATTACAAGTAGTAAGAGGCAGAAAGTTGGGAACATTATGCAAGTGAGAGAAAACAACACTGTCGTGGGAGGACTATATTGGTCTACTTCAGTGAAAATCCTGCAGTGAAAAATGCCTTGGGGGCAGCATTTTGGGCTGCCTTGTTGTAGCAGACACTTTAAAAATCTTTCCCTTAGAATACTAGTGTTTTGTTGTCGTTTTTAAGGAGGTGGGTTGGCAGCTTTGTTTCATTCTGGTATGATATTCTCTTTGTTATTCTGTCTGCTCTGTGATAGGTAAATGGCACCAAAAGTGAAAAAGACATGAACTGGAAACCTGAAAAGTATTTTCTTTAACACAGTGGCTGGAACTTATTTACAAATGTCAAAAGAACCCCTAACCAAAAGGAGCAGCAAATACATTTCACAAAGTCCACCTCAAAAGTACTCTGCATGCATTCTGGCTTATATGCATCTCATGGGCCCAATATGGCATGTTTTAGATGCCTGTTAAAGACACATCTCTTTTCCCCAGCCTTCCAGTGTAGGGCACAATCCTATGGGGATAGTGGACCACCTCCGATCTCGGAGGCAACCAACTATCCAATGAAGGGTGGGCAGAGCACAGAGGGGATCCTCTCCTCCACACTCCGGCCACCCTGCATTTGCGGAGCACATCGGAGCAAGGAGGGAGGCCACACGGTGCATAGGAAGTGCTGTAACAGCGCTTCTGCGATCTCCTCCTCTCTCTGATCCTGGGAATGCCCCCTTTTCCCCACTTCACACTGCTCTTATGAGTGCGGAGCCAGGGACAAACCACGCCACCTCTGAGGCAGCCGGGGAGGCTCAGGGACTCGGGTTTCTGGCAACCCAAGCTTGGAGCCGTGGAACTGAAAAATCCTGTGGCCATCTAGATGCTGCCTAGCAGCCATAGGAGTGTGCCCTAAGTTTGCTTAGTACTTTTCAGTTTTGGCTTTAATTATTTTAAAAATTGTAGCTGGTGCTTTTATATTTATTATGATGTATTTCAATGTTTGAGTTTATAAACTGCATAGATAGGTAGGTAGATGATTGATAGATAGATAGATAGATAGATAGATAGATAGATAGATAGATGAAAGATAGATAGATAGATAGATAGATAGATGGATAGATGGATAGATGGATAGATGGATAGATAGATAGATAGATAGATAGATAGAGGTATGGTAAGTGGTATATAAATTAATTACATAATAACATTAGGGATGTATGAAAGTCACTTACCTGAACCAAAATTTGCTTCGCGGTGGGGGGAAGGCGCCCCATCCCTCCCCCCGAAATTCTGGCCGGGGGGAGGCGCCCCGTCCCTCCCGCCACGAATCCCGGCCGGCTGGGAACACAAATGGCAGCGGCCGTAGCCACCGCCATTTGTGTCCCTGCAGTCAGCCGTGATAGGCTATGTAAATGTTTACATAGCCTATCACGACTGACTGAAAAACAAACAAAAACGTGCGTACGCAAATGGCGGCTGCCATTTGCGTTCCTTATTTTGGCATGTGTAGTCTACGTAAACATTTACGTAGACTACGGTGAAAATAAGGGGAATGCAAATAGCGTAGGAAATCTTTTTTTGAAAATCTAGCCGTGATTTTCTGAAATTTTTTTGAAAATCTAGCCGTGATTGGCTATGTAAATCTTTATGTAGCCTATCATGTTTTTGTGTGTGTGTGTTTTTTTACTGGAAATGGCGGCGGCGGCAGCCGGTCGGAAGACCAGCCGCCGCAGCCACCGCTGCCGAACCGCCGCCGAACTGCCGCTGGAGCCGCCGCTGCCAGGGAGGTTCGCCAAAGGTAAGTCCCGTCCCGGGGGTGGGGTGGGGGGGCAGACCGTTTCACCACCGATTTCGGGGGGCCGAATGAGCTGGCATTCAGCCTCCCCAGATTCGTGGCAAAATTCTCTGACATCCCTAAATAAAATACATAAAGTTGCTGCACTAAGGGCACAATCCTATGGCCGCTAATCAGCAGCTAGATGGTCATAGGATAGGTTGGTTCCCAGGAACCGAGCTCAGAGCCCGTGCTCCAAGGTTAGTCCCCAGAGAACCGACCTCCACCCCCTCCTGCACTGCCTCGTAGGCAGCATGGATTAGCCCTGCGCTCCGCACTCAGAAGAGCAGCGTGGACCAGGCGAAATGGTGCATTCCCGAGGGGCAGGGTGGTCGGAAGTGCTGGTACAACACATCCTATGTGTCGTCTGGCTGCCCGTTCCTGTGCTCCAAGGTCCTGCAGCTAGACAGCAGGAGCGGGAGGAAAATCCGCTCCTCACCCCTCCTCCCACCCTGCACTGGATAGGCGGTGGCCCCCGGACTCAGAGGCGACCGTCGATCTGCATAGGATTGCTCCCTAAATAATTCTTTGGATGAATCTAGCAGGGCTCTGTGCCCTGTGAGGTACAGTATTGCTATTGCTACCTTGCAACATGAGGGGGCCGAAGGATAAACAACAGTGCCTCGTCCCTACGGTAAAAATGTTTACTGGCCCCACCCAGTTCTGCTCTTCCACACCTAGAATTCACTTCTGTGGAGGAAACTGCCTGGCATTCCTGGAGCTGTGGTTACGCTCTCAACCACCTGAACTGAATCTTAGCTTCAATGAAGTAATTAGGAACATTGCCATGAAGCAGACATGAGATACTGCCAAAACATCACTAAGGGCACACTCCTATGCCTGTTTAGACTGAGAAAAGGCCTATAACTCCCAGCATTCCCCAGCCAGCAAAGCTGGCTGGGGAATGCTGGGAGTTGTAGGTCTTTTCTCAGTCTAAACAGGCATAGGAGTGCACCCATAATTCAATTAATGCTCATTGGCACGCCATCCAAACGTGAAAATGTAGATGAGTAATTTAGGCAATGGCCACCAGATGGCACTGCTACATTTCAAAGCCAACTGTTTTGCACCTTAGTAAAAGTGGGATCTATTTTAGGAAGTCCGTAGCATCACCCCAGTAAAGTGATGAGGTTAGAAAAAGTGCGTGCCAATGAGCAGTTTCAGATGAAATCAAAGCAACATGATTATAACTGAGAGCTACTGTAGTGTGTGCTATAAACCCAAGCCACAGATCGATACGTCCGTGGTTCAGATTTTACATCTGCCATGAGCTCACTAGTTAGCCTTAGGGAAGCCGTTCTTTCTCTCCTCATCTGCAGTATGAGGAATAATAATAATAATACTGACTGATGTAACAGACTTGTAAGTATTTTATTATTGTTGTTACTGAGAGGTTGTATTAACTTTACCCTGTTATCTGCAAAGTTTTATATTCATTTATTCCATTTGGATTTCTATACCACCCAATAGCCGAAACTCTCTGGGCGGTTAACTAGGGATGGCCAGAATGCTTACCTGCCGTTCCGGAGGCGGGGGTCCGCAAGGGGGGAGGTGATCCATTCCTCCCCCCCGGAATCCTCTTTGGCTGGCTCTGCTCTGTGGCAATTCCGTGGAGCTGCTGGCTGGCTCCGAAGCCCCAGCGATACGGCTGCCATGGCCTTGGTCGTATTGCTGGGGTAGGTAGGCTGAGTCTCCAGATGCAAATGGTGTCCCGGATGCCATTTGTAGCCATAAAGACCTTAGTTTAAGGCAAATGCAGCCATTTACAGCTGCATTTGCCTTAAACTAAGGCCTTTATGGCCGCAAATGGCGTCCCAGATGCCATTTGCGTCCTCAGTCAATCCGCACAGCCAGCAATACGGCCATGGCTGCTGTATCGCATGGGCTTTGGAGACAGTGGCAGGGAGGATCTGCCGGCAAGGATTTCGCCCTGCAGGAGAAGGTAGGAGATCCGATCCTCCACGGACTTTGGGGGGCCGGATTCAACAGAATCCAGCCTCATCGGGGTCTGTGGAGGATGTCTCCAACATCCCTACGGTTAAAAAAGATTATTTTCAGGTCATGCTTCATGAACCAGCTCGGTGTATTTCTCCTGTAAGGTGGATTGTAGTTTTAGCTTGCTCTGGGCAGGAATTGTTGTGATGCCTGTGAAAAATCCAGCATGTCCGATAGTGATCTGGTTTGTGCGAACACTGCAGCTAGGGATGTCAGAGAATTCCGCCACGGATCTCGGTGAGGCCGAATGCCAGTGCATTTGCCCACCGGAACTCTGTGGTGGAACGGCCTGCCACCCCCCCACCACCCCGCCATGGATCCCCCCCAGGACGAGACTTACCTGGGGCGGATCCGCCGCCATTCCAATAAAAGTAAAAAAAAAACAATGCCCCCGTGATAGGCTATGTGACGATTAACATAGCCTATCACAGCTAGATTTGCAAAGTCAGCCGTGATAGGCTATGTAAATCATCACGTAGCCTATCACGGGTGACTTAAAAAAAAAAAAAGTGCGTACGGATAATGGCGGCCCCCATAGGGAGCCGCCATTCGCGTTCCTTATTTGGTCGCTGTAGTCTACGTAAAGATTACGTAGACTACGGCGAAAATAAGGGCAACGCTATTTGCGTTGCCCTTATTTTCTTCGTAGTCTACGTAAACAGCGACCAAATAAGGAACGCGAATGGCGGCTCCCTATGGGGGCCGCCATTAGCCGTACGCGCTTTTTTTTTTTTTTTTTAAGTCACCCGTGATCGGCTACGTGACGATTTACATAGCCTATCACGGCTGACTTTGCAGATCTAGCCGTGATAGGCTACGTTAATCGTCACATAGCCTATCACGGGGGCGTTTTTTTTTTTTAACTTTTAATTTCGCGGCCGGGCGAGGCGAGGCGCCTCCTCCCCGGCCTGAATTTCGGGCGGGCGAGGAGGGAAGCCCCCCCCTGGCCTGAACTTCAGGGGGAGCAGCGAAGCGCCTCCCCCCCACCGCGAAGCAAGCTGCGAGACCAGGTAAGTGGCTTTCGTGCACCCCTATAGGATGGTGAGTGGAGGAATTAAATAAGAAAACTATGCATAGCCTCCCAATTGGGTTGGGAGTAGTCTAAATCAGACTACTCATTCCCTTGCTGGAAATAAGTATGTGGCAATATGATGGCAAGAAGCAAGTGGGTTCAGTTCAGCGAATCCCTTGTTGTGTTGTCTGCAAAATGTATACGATATTTGAATACGTATAGAGGACACCGATATAAATGAATCCATAGCTTGCATCTAAAAGATTTTTTTTTTCAGCATGAGGACCAAATATCATTTTGGAAAAGGTTTCAAGGGGTGCATCCCAGCCGAAGGCAAAAGGGGGCAGGGCAAAAGGGGAAAGGGGGCGGGGTCAAAATAACAGCATGTTTTAGCGTCAAGCCCTTCCTGCCAGTCACTAAGCCTTATGAGGGGCATTCCAACCTTTTAGGATGGGGGGGATCTGAAAAAGCTGGGAAACCACTGAATGACCGGCAGACACGGGAAAGGGGGTGTGGACAGGGGAAAGATCATGGCTACCTGGGAAGGCCAGGAGGGTAGGATTTGCTCACCAGGCCTGAGATTCTGCACTCCAACATATAAATTAGATCAGGTTCATCCCAATAATACGGACCTTAATGTCAGTGTTGTGGGCTTGTGTTGAAACATTTAGGCAAATGCCTACATTTAGGCAAATGTAGCTGGGCTCACAGAAGGTGCCTCCACCTGATCATGGAGGACTTGCCCTGGCTTCTGCCATACCACTGCTTGTCCCATTCAGCAGGGTCCTCCAACTATCTGTGTCACATTTTCAGGGGGCCGGAGGTGCTACTGTGGGGAAGTGGGGGCCGGAGGTCCCTGTCCACCAGCCCAGTTGCACACGCCTCTACCTGGCTTTGGACATGCTGTGCCTGTGGAATCAACACACTCAGTGGCAATGCAGAGATGGGGAAATGCCTTGGGAAATTTCAGGAAGCAAAAAACTTAGATGATCTGCTACAGATGTTTTGCCTGTGCAGGGCCTGGGGAAAGGGAGGGCTGCTTGAGCAGTCTGCCCTCCTCCTGATTCCTGTCTTAACCAAAGTGTTGTCTAGCATCCTATTGCTTCTCCTGGCCTTCCAATAAAGGCCCCATCCTGCCCTGTTTTGGCATGGAAGCTACTGCATCTTGGTAAGAGTGGATGACTCAGCCAGCTTTGCTTTCCCCTGCATCTCAAGTTTGTTCCATCCCATTATGAAGACATTTGCAAATTCTGGTAAATTCCTAACAACCAAATTGAACTGAACCCACCTGTACTAGCCAAATGCAAGAGGTACAGCTATGCCCAGCATGGAGATGACCATTAAGTCCCTGCCTGTCATGGAGCTGTTAAAGGTGAGGAGTCTGCAAGAGAAAAGAGGTGGCAACACCAGTTTAGCACTGGCATGTTTCAGTACACAGAGATTCAATTCTGGTGTTTAAGAACTAAGCACGCAAAGCCCTGGGCCTGCCCTGGATGGATGAATCTGTCGGCTTCAGTTTCTCCCACTTTCAGGTTTTGTTTTTTGTAAAATCTCAAATTCTTTCCATTTGTGCATTCTTATAAAAAATGAACTGAAACAAAATTCTCTCATTCTACACAATGGCTCGTTGCTACACTGTGAAGGTCATCCCAGGAGCCTTGGCCATGTGGGAGAAGAAACCGATAGCATAGCTCCCCAGCCCATTCCATGCAGCATGACACCCATTTCTGGAAAAGGCTTTGCTGGCGTCAGGGGAAGCTGCTGCATTTTTCCCCTCTATGCCTTAGGGAAGGGGTGGAGGCTAGGGATGTACGAAAGCCACTTACCTTTTTGAAGGGTGACATTCGTGGTGGGGGGGAGGCGCTCCGTACCTCCCCCTGAAATTCTGGCTGGGGGGGGAGGCGCTCCGTCCCTCCCCCCTGAAATTCTGGCCGGCCGGCTCCGCTCCACAGGGATTCTGCGGAGCCGCCGGCCGGCTCCGCCAGCGGCCGGACATCCGGCTGCTGGCTAGCAGGGACGCAAATGGCAGCAGCTGTAGCCGCTGCTGTTTGCATCCCTGCAGTCAGCCGTGATAGGCTACGTAAATGTTTACGTAGCCTATCACGGCTGATTTAAAAGGAAAAAAAACACGCGCATATGCAAATGGCGGCGCCCATGGGCGCCGCCATTTGCGTTCCTTATTTTGGCACGTCTTAGTCTACGTAAACATTTATGTAGACTAAGACGGCGAAAATAAGGGGAACGCAAATAAGCGCCTGCCCCCCCATGAATGACGCTACGCTATTTGTGTTCCCCTTATTTTCGCTGTCTTAGTCTACGTACATGTTTACGCAGACTAAGACGTGCCAAAATAAGGAACGCAAATGGCGGCGCCCATGGGCGCCGCCATTTGCGTACGTGCGTTTTTTTTCTTCTTTTAAATCAGCTGTGATAGGCTACGTAAACATTTACGTAGCCTATCACGGTGTTTTTTAAAAATCTAGCTGTGATAGGCTGCGTAAATCTTTACGTAGCCTATC
This sequence comes from Heloderma suspectum, assembly GCF_057233095.1. Taxonomy (NCBI): domain Eukaryota; kingdom Metazoa; phylum Chordata; class Lepidosauria; order Squamata; family Helodermatidae; genus Heloderma; species Heloderma suspectum. The sequence goes on from NC_139464.1 coordinate 108,785,951, forward strand.
ACGTTTTTTAGTTTTTTGTTTTTTTTAACTGGAAATGGCGGTGGCGGCAGCCGGAGGGACATTCGTGAAAGGTAAGTCCCATCCCGGGGGGGGGCGGGGGGGCGGAGAATTTCTCCCTGAACAACCTTTGGAGGACCGAATGCGTTGGCACTCGGTCCCACCGAAGTTTCGGGGAGAAATTCTCCCCCATCCCTAATGACATGAGCCAAAATAAAAGTTGAAGATGGGGCCCCAATCTTTGCACATTGCAAAACCGAGCATGAAAATTAACTTAACAGTCAAACTCAAGCTAGATATTATTGCTGAATGCTCCCTGCTTCCCTAAGCGGTGAAGTGCCTCCAGGGGCATTACTACCTGAGCTTGACTTCCTTCTTGGAGAGCTGTGGTAATATTTGATTTATTTACCAAATGAGCATAGGTGGAATCAAGCAGCATCAGCATTCCTACATGGCAATAGATTGACTGCCCCACACTGGATTCTCACAGAGGTTTATCTGCATCCTATGGTGCCTTCTGTGCTCACAGATGGCTGCCAGTGCTATCCCTCTCTCTCAAATTGCACGTGGTGGTGGTAGGGATGGCGGAGAATTTCTCCCTGAATCTTCGGGGGGCCGAGCGCCAACGCATTCGGCCCCCCAAAATTGGCGGTGAAATTCTCCGCCCCCCCACCCCCCCGGCACGGGACTTACCTTTGGCGAATGTCCCTCCCGACAGCGGGTCCCGGCGGTGGTTTGGCGGCGGTTCATTGCGGGCGGGGGCGGCGGCCGGTCTCCTGACCGGCTGCTGCTGCCACCATTGCAAAAAAAACCCCTAAAGTAAAAAAAAAAAAAAAAAAAAAAACACCCGTGATAGGCTATGTAACTAATACGTAACTACGTGATAGGCCACGTGACGATTTACGTTGCCTATCACGGCTGACTTTGGAAATCTAGCCGTGATAGGCTACGTAAATCGTTATGTAGCCTATCACGAGTGTTTTTTTTTTTGTTTTTTTACTTTTTGTTTTGCGGCTGGAGAGACGGGGTGCTTCTCCCCGGCCTGAATTTCGGCCAGGCGAGGCGGGAAGCCTCCCTCCTTTCGCCTGAACTTCGGGGGGAAAAGCGAAGTGCCTCCCCCCCACCGCGAAGCCAAGCTGCGAAAAGGTAAGTGACTTTCGTACATCCCTAGGTGGTGGTAGTATTTTTCTTGCACACAGACCTTAGCACACCCCCTTAGTTCGGAGGCAGGGGTAATGAGTCACCTTCTCCATGTCATTCTTGGATTCCAGGGACCCTTCTCCATCTAAATCCTTTCTAGACTTTTAGCTTTGCTGTTTTAAATCTGTATTTCAAATTCCTGCAGTGCTGCGAGGTTTTATTGTGGTTGTATTGTCGTTTTAATGTTCTATATATTTTATATTGTTTTATTGTGTACCGTTTTGTTCTGATTTTTGTGAACCGCCCAGAGAGCTTCAGCTATTGGGCAGTATAGAATGAAATGAAATAATAAATAAATAAATAAATAAATCAGGGTGCATGATTTTTTTGGTCCCAAGTAGAGATGGCGCGGATGCCCGACTGGGTCCAGGAGTCTGTCAGGCTCCCCCCCACCCATGCTCCCAGACGGTGCTCACCAAGCCTCTGGCTGCGCTTGCCCCACTCGAGCCCTCCCGGACATTCCCCGCACTCACCCTAGATCCATCCACAAGTGCCCACCATTTTGCCAAGCTTATTTTTTACAGAAAAACGGGAGGTAATTAGATTGTGCATATTTAAATATGCTCAAATTCAGGCTGGGAAAGGCTGACCTATACAATACTGGAGGCATAAATGGCCCATTTATGTTTCTGACATTGGGTATATCAAGCTTTCCAAGCCTGAATTTGTGCATATTTAAATACGCACATTTCTAATGAACTCCTTTCGCCCCGCAAAAATACGCTTGGCAAAATGGCGGGCGCTCGCAGGCAGGTCCGGGTGAGTGTGGGTGGCTCGATGAGCTCGTGGGGGATCGAGTGCAGGTCTGGGGGGCTCATTCTCTCTCTCTTGCCCTCTCTCTCTCTCACACACGCACACTTACTTTCTCACACGCACGCTGCTCACACTCACTCCAGCCAGGAGCAGCAACAGATCTTGCTGTTGCAGCAACAGCATCTTCACAGCATCAAGGCGTCGACGCCCTCTCCCCACCCTGAACTCCAAAGAGAGAGAGAGGAAGTATCCTTTCTTGCAACAGGCACTATGGTTCCTGCCATAGAAGCCGCATTCCTGGAATGTCCCCAGAACATCCTAGGAAGCTGGCAGGAACACTCTAGGAATGAGCCTTTTATGGCAGGAACCATAGAGTCTGTTCCTAGAGGAGGTCCCCCCTTCCCCTTCCCCACCTTTTTCCCACAGTGGCAGAAGCTGGAGGTCTGGGGGCCACCAGACAAGGCTTCAGGCTGGATGTTTTGCACGCCTGATGTAATCCATCTCCTAGCAATCAGTTTCCACAAAGACACCCACTGGAATTCAGGAATATGTGGCCCATGAACACTTCCCTCAGTCCTTCACAGCAATAATTGTACATGTAGCTAATTTTTATTCACTGCAGTTAGCTTTCCCAGCTGTGTGGGCTTAAGAGCATACGAAGAGCCACGCTGGATCAGACCAAAGCCTATCTTGTCCAGCATTGTGTATGCCAGCCAGCTGCCTATGGGGGGACAACTACAGACAGGACATGAGCACAACAGCACCTTCCCACTCGTGTTCCCCAGCAACTGGTATACAGAGGCCTAGGGAAGGTGCGAGTGTCCGGGTGGGGCTCAAAGCCCGGAGAGAAGTTGCCAGTTCGGCGCGCCGGATTCCAGTTTGCAGACCTGAGCTCTTGCCAGACTCACGGTGTGCTGAATCGGGCGCACGCTTGGGTGCACGCTCCCTCAGCAAGGAGCGGAGGAGAAGGCGGCACCTCTCCTCCTTCCCCACCCTTGCTACAGCGGCAGTGGCGTGGGACAGGCTGGTCATTTTCCGTAAGTTTTCCTGTCCTTACAGAAAACGACCAGCTTGTCTCTTGCTGCCGCCGCTGTAGCAGGTGGGGATGGAGGGAAGGAGGAAGCACCTATCCTCTTCTCTCCCCCCTTCACCTGCTGGAGGCCAGGGTGAGAGGCTGCGCGGTGGTTGCGGAGGCTCTTTTTCCCCATCCCGGCCCTTGACAGCCAGTGTGAGGAAGAGGGGCGGCTCGTGCAGCTCGTGGGCAGGCAGAGTGAGCAAGGAAGCTCGCCGAGCAGGCCTGGGCTGCGCGAGCTGTGGGGGCCAGTTCGTCGTGCTCCCCCCGCCCTGGACAGAGATGGGCTTGTCCATCCCTGCAGAGGCTTACTGCCTATGATTCTGGAGATGGTAGGTTGCCATCATGACTAGTAGCTGTTGTTAGCCTTATCGTCCCTGAATTTGTCGAACTGCCTTCTAAAGTTATCCAAGTTGTTGGCCGTGACTGCACCTTGTGGTAGCAAATTCTGTACTTAAACTCTGCACTTGGGTGACTCATCCCAGGCAAACAGATCTCTCCCTGCAGCGCACCTGCTGTCTGTGGCAGATGGTGTGGTTTGGATCAGGGCTGCTGGGTGGCTGTGCTACTCTACAACCAGTGGTTAGATGGCTTTTAAGTACCTTCCAGCCCTGTTTCTTTGAAACGATAGATAGATAGTAGCTAAACAGATGCCAGTTGATTTCATGGGAAAGAAAGTAGTACAGCCTGTTTTGGTTCTGCTTTATCTGCTGATAGTTAAAAATGCCCAGGATTGAGGCTTAAATAAGATCTTTTTTGTTGGCATTTGCTAAAATTCAAAACAACAGTCTGGGAGAAAACCTTTCCCTCTGGAGAGCAGTGTGCACTTTTTGTTTAGCTGGGGATTTATTAAACACCAGCTTTTAGCATCTGGAGTAGCAGGAGTCCAAAACAAATTGTACGCTTCACATTAGCTCTGGTGTGGTCATTTGATTCCTGAGAAATGAACACATTCGGCATGTGCAGAACAAACTTGTAACCCCAAAGAACTGCTGTCTAGCAAGCACCAGCTGCGGAGTGTGTTAGCCAACTGAGCCAGGAAAAAAAAAACCAATACCTCCGTTCACAGCTGTGTTCACACTCAGGAACAGGAATGCCTTTTAAAGGCAGACCAAACCAGCTGACAGGAATGTGAGGCTTTGGGTCTTCAAACAAGAGAACATGACCTGGTTTTGAGACAAGCACGGTCGGGCTCAGAGCTGCCTGTTCCTACAGCTGTGCTTCTGTCCCAAATGGATGCTCAGTCCAACTTCCTTTTGGGTTTTGCTTTTTGCTTTTAACAGACTGGCTCATGCTGTACTTGCCAGTGAACAACATCAGGTGAGGCGGAATGATCTTGCTATATACCTGCCACAACAAACTACATGGCAGACGACAACCTGCCTGGCCATGCAGCTCTCATTATTTAGCTATGAAGAGTAAGGACTGGGTTGAAGAATCACTCTGGATCCAGTCGGTGTCAGTTCTGCATGTATGTAGTCATAAACCCAGTCTGCATCTACATGGCGCCGATTTCATTGCTCGTTACATTGGATCTGTGCAGTATTAGGGATGTATGAATCCCCTACCTGCCAGTCGGGGGGGGGGGTCTGCAGGCGGGGAGGCAATCTGTTCCTCCCCCTGGAATCCTTGCCAGTCGGCTCCGCTCCACGGCGACTCCGCGGAGCTGCCGGCCGGCTCCGTACAGCAAGTGATATGGACGCCATTGCTGCGCCGTAGCACTCGCTGCAGGAAGGGATCTAACGAAAAAGGTGTCTGCTACACCATTCACATCCCTGTGTTTTCACGCAATGGGCTACGCATTTGTATTTACGTAGATATTTGTGTAGCCTATCGCGTGAAAAAACAAGGATGCAAATGGTGTAGTGGATGCCATTTGCAGCCATAAAGCTGTTAGACTGACCTAAATGGAGCCATTTATGGCTACATTTGCCTTAATCTAAGACTTTTATGGCCGCAACTGGCATAGTGGACACCATTTGCATCCAGATCCCTTCCTGCAGTGAGTGCTCAGTGATACAGCATGGCAATGGCAGCCATATTGCTTGCTGTACAGAGCTGGCTGGTGAGGAGGATCCGGCTTTGCACGGGTCTGGTGGGAGGTGGACCTTTTCGCCGTTCTAGCCTACATAAATATTTACGTAGGCTAAAACAGCGAATAAAAAAGGAACGCAAATAACGCCCATTACGCTATTTGCATTCCCCCTTTTTTCTGCCGTAATAGTCTATGTAAATATTTACATAGACTAAAACGGCAAAAAATAAGGAACGCAAATGGCGGCCGCTGTAGCTGCTGCCATTTGTGTATGCCTTTATTTATTTATTTATTTTACCCAGACGAGATAGGCTACATAAGTCTTTAAGTAGCCTATCATGTCTAGGTAAAAAAAAAAACAGACTGCAAATGGCGGCCGCGGCAGCTGGTTGAAAGACCAGCCGCTGCCGAAGCCGCCGCTGGAGCTGCAGCAGTCCGGAACATCCGCCCCAGGTAAGTCTCGTCCCGGGGGGAATCTGTGGGGTGGTGGGGGGCAGGCCGTTCCACCACAGATTTTGGGGGGCTGAATGCCAGTGCATTTCAGTGAGAGCATTCGGCCTCACTGAAATCTGTGGCGGAATTCTCCGCCATCCCTACTGAGAACTGCATCACAAAACACAGAGAATTGCAGGATCCAAAGCATAACAGGGATGTCATTGTCAATGTTTTAGTCTGGGCTGTGTGAATTAGCTCAGTTCACTTAAGAATATGGACCATGGAGACAGAGTTATAGAAAATGTTATTATTTACTCTCTCGCTTTAATTGCCAAGTGTAGACCACGTTACTTATGGCAATTTCACCATTGAAGTGGATGTAATGAGACCACTTTGGACTAGGGATGTACGGATTCCCCACCATCCATTCCAGTGGGGAATCTGCAGGGTCGGGGAGGCGATCCATTCCTCCCCCCTGGAATCCGCGCAAAGTGGTTCCACACCACGAGGATTCCGCAGAGCTGAGGGCCGCCCCGTTCCGCCATCCTCATGCCCCGGATTCCCCCATGGGGTTTTCAGCTCCTCTAACTTACGTAAATAATTCCGTAAGTACCGCCAAAAAATCCTTTCCGTGCACCCGCCATTGTTCTCCGTAAGCCTCAGGTCATAGGGAAAATGCCTATTTATTTTCATTAAAAGGGTAAAGCCCTTTGTGGGGATTCCTCACGTAACTTCTGGTCACCTGACCTCACCTGACCGCACCTGACCTGTCCTGACCTCACCTCACCTGAACTCACCAAACCTGACCTCACCTCCACAGACAATAAACAGAAAAGATGGAGGATTTCTGTGGACTTCAAGACTCGGGCCCAGTGAAAGAAAGCCTCGGGTCACAGGGAAAATGCCTCGTAAAAAGGGTAAAGCCATTCTCATTCTCCTTCCTCCATTTCCGATTTACGGATTTCTTTTCGTAATTATTTTTGTAAAATCTGCCATTTGGCGGACCAAAAAAAAGGGTCCGTGTGAGGTCCGGTCCAGGTCAACTGGGCCGCTCTTTTCCGAGGAGGGTTCCGAGGACCGGATTTGTCAGAATTCGATCCCATTTGAAATTTGGGCAGAATTCTCTGACATCCCTACTTTAGACAACTTGTCTTTGAAACAAGGCTATGGTAGGGATGTATGAAAGTGACTTACCTTTCGCGGATTATAATGATGGTGGGGGGGGAGGCATTCCGTCCCTCCCCCCAGAATCCTCGACGGGGGGAGGCGATCCGTTCCTCCCTCCCGGAATCCTCAATGGCAGGCTGTGCTCCGCGGCAGCTCTGCGGAGCAGCCGGCCAAGCCCAGCCCAGCCCAGAGCCGTCCGCAGCTGTATTTCCGGCCGCAGAGGGCTCTGGGGAAAAAACAACAACAACCGCATACGCAAATGGTGGTGGCTACGGCCGCCGCCATTTGCGTTCCTTATTTTCCACCACCTGTATCTACGTAAATATTTACATAGACTATGATGGCAAAAATAAAGGGGAACGCAAATAGCATAGCGGGCACTATTTGCGTCCCTTTTTAATCCACTGTTTTAGCCTACGTAAAGATTTACGTAGGCTAAAACGGTGAATTAAAAAGGGACGCAAATAGTGCCCCCTACGCTATGTGCATTCCCCTTTATTTTTCCATCATAGTCTACGTAAATATTTACATAGATTCAGACTGCGAAAAATAAGGAACGCAAATGGCGGCGGCCGTAGCCGCCGCCATTTGGTACGCTTTTTTTTTTTTTAACCCACCCAGCCATGATAGGCTACATAAAGATTTACGTAGCCTATGACATTTTTTTGTGTGTTTTTTTTTAAACCTAGCCATGATAGGCTACGTAAATCTTTACATAGCCTATCACATCTCTTTCTTTTTTTTTAACAAGAGTGAAAATGGCGGTGGCAGCAGCTGGTCAGAAGACCAGCTGCTGCAGCCGCCGCCGCTGCAGCTGCCGCTGGACCCGCCGCCGCCCGGAAGATCCGCCCCAGGTAAGTCTTGTCCCGGGGGGGATCCGCGGGGGGCGGGGGGTGGCAGGCCGTTGCACTGGCATTCGGCCTCACCGAGATCCGTGGCGGAATTCTCTGCCATCCCTAGCTATGAGCTTCCCAGAGAGGGTCGCCTGCTGCCTACGTTGCACTCTTTTCAGGGCCAGGTGAAGACCTTATTTTCTCAGGCATTTTAGTCTCTCAGTTTCTGTTATTTTTGAATCTGTTAGGACACAATCCAATGCATGTTTAGACAGAGAAAAGGCCTACAACTCCCAGCATTCCCCGGCCAGCATTCCCCAGCTAGCATGGCTGGCTGGGGAATGCTGGGAGTTTTAGGCCTTTTCTCTGTCTAAACCCTTACTGTGTTTTAAATCTTTGCACTTTGCTAGGCTTTATTTTGGTTTCTTATTTTGGTTTTGGTTTTATACTGCAGTTTTAAACTTTTACATTATGTTCTATTGTGTTGTATTTTATGGTTTTAAGTGTTGTGAACAGCCCAGAGGACTTCAGCTATTGGGCGGTATAGAAATGTAATAAGATAAATAAATAAATATTGAATCTCAGGCCTGTGGGGCTAGTCCAGCCCACTTGGGGTCCCAATCTGGCTGTCTGGGGTTCACCAGATGGACCACCCCCTTCCCCTGGCCATGCCCCCTTTTCCCTGACCACCAATGCTTGAAATGCCTCTCCTAAGCTAAAATACGCTGGTATTTGACTGAGGCGCCCAAGAGCTTCTCCAAAACTGAATTCTGCTGTCGGGCTGAAAAAGGTCCAATGCTCCTGCTCTAAAACCAGCTGCCTGATTAGCCAGGGAATGTCATCGTAAGGAAACTCACAGGAACCAATGCTTTCCAGTTGTCTGCTAGTGCATCCACAGTCTATGGAAGTCAGTCCGACCCAACGACTCCTTGGGAAAGGAAGCAAATGAGAGGCAGGGATGGATTCTGAAGCACAGCAATGGGCAGCTAGAACAGACATGTTTCCATGAGGAAAGCATGGTAGGGATTTCAGACAAGCCCCCCTCATGGGTTTTAAAGCAGACGTGAGCATTCTGGGTGGTCTATATCCCGCCCACTGCCAATGTGCCTGTTGGCCATTGTTCAGCAAGCCCTATGTCTATATAAAAAAGTATGCCCATCAGAGTGTGTCCACATGAGGTGGCAGGAGCCAGGGCCCACACAGATGTCTTGCCAAGCTTAATTTGGGATACGCATCCCCTCCTCCCTGCTGCTGAATAAATAGCTGGCAGCTGATGAGTGGGGTCATCACAGGGTATCCCGTGTGGCCCTTTGATCGTCTTCCAAGTGTGAAAGACGTTGCTGTCAGCAAGACCTCTCCACCGCTAATAGGCCAGCCCTGCTACAAGAGAATGAAACCGGTCCCTCAGACAGCAGGTCTGGATCACCATTAAAAGCCAGCAAGCAGTTTTCTTGCCAGGAGACCCCCTTGTTTTAAATGTCTGCCTCAGATGCTGAAATATCTTGGGCCCAAACTCCCAATGACAGGAATACCTAAGCTTTCGAGGTTGGTGGGTACATTTGGGATTTTGAGAGAGTGTCATGACTGCTCTCACAAAATAGTTGCTGGGGCGGGGGGGGGGGCTTGCCCTTTCATAAAATGGTTGCAATGACAAAACACTCATTTCCAGAAGTCCAGTGGCTGAGTCTAAAAGAAAAGTAACATGACCAAGCACCTGAGTATGAGGCAGTGTCGGGGTCTGAGCTCCAAACACAAAAGCACTCTTTTGAACACAAATAAAGAAGGTGCTGGAGGGTCCTTTGCTTTGCATCATGCCAGCTTCCAAGTTAAAACCAAAATTATTCTTTAAAAAACCTTCAAAAATAAAAATCAGGAGGGGCAGGGAACTTCGCAAGTGCGATATGTATGGGCACTACATTAGAGATGTCAGGCCTATCACTACAGCTGATTTCCTCCCTCACAGCGGGATCACAGGTAGAGATGGGCAAATTCTCCCATCTTGATTTTGAAATGGGCTATCTTTCTGTGCTTATCATTAACAAATGACTGTAACTAATATAGTTAACAAATGCTGACTGCTAAATTATGGAAGAGAAATCCAAAACCAAGTAGAAATTGAGAAAATTTAGGATCAATTTGAGATGGTTACGTTTACAGCCTTTCAGAGTATATGTATGTATGCACACACACATACACACTGGTGATTGGACAGGCAGAATGATTCAATGTATTAGTAAAGACTTGGATATACATGATATGGCTCCTATGAAATTATAAAGTTTATAATGGGTAGTTTTAACCCATAAAGTCAATCTTAAAGTGTTAGTGGGAGTATATTTTGTAATTGTAATTCATACGGTTTAACATTTGTATTTTGTATAATATGCTTTTCTTGTTTTGTTCTGTGTTAATAGAATTAATAATAAAACTAAATAAGTAATAATAAGTACAGGGTCCCCCAAAGCCCTCTGAGAAACAATCACCCTCACCTGGTGCTTGAAAGCCAGCAGGGATGGAGCAAAGTGCACCTTTCCTAAGAAGGAGTCCCCTTGTCTTGGTACCACTGCTAAGAAGCCCCCGTCCTGAATATGTGGGGCATGGTGGGGACGAATACTCCGGGTCTGCAAGGAAATATCTTAATGTACAGATACAGGTGGGTTCATATGGAAGAAGGCCGTCTTTTCTGGATGAAGTTTCCAGCAGAGAATGGGGAGTTTGAGGAAGATGACATATGGCTACGTTTGGGGCTCAACACTTTACCAACACTGTTCCAAGTACAAAGACCTCTGTGAGGTGGTGTTTGCTAGGGCGTCAGTATCACAAGATCTATCCCCTAAGGTTGTCCACCTCACCTTGCAGGGCTAGACTGGGTATTTATTGAGCATTGGAGAGGCACAATCAGGTGTGGAAGATCATACAATGTTAATTTCCTATAGTATAGAGCAGGGGTGGGCAGAAAGTAAATGTCCAGATGTTAGAATAGTAGGGTTGGAAGGGGCCTACAAGGCCATCAAGTCCAACCCCCTGCTCAATGCAGGAATCCAAGTCAGAGCATCCCTGACAGATGGCTGTCCAGCCTCATCTTGAACGCCTCCAGTGTGGGAGAGCCCACCCCCTCCCCAGGTAATTGGTTCCATTGCTGTATTGCTTTTTCCTGATGTTCAGCCGGAATCTGGCTTCCTGTAACTTGAGCCCATGATTCCGTGTCCTGCACTCTGACATGATTGAGAAGAGATCCTGGACTTCCTGTCTGTGACAACCTTTCAAGTACTTGAAGAGCACTCTCATATCTCCCCTCAGTCTTCTCTTCTCAAGGCTAAACATGCCCAGTTCTTTCAGTCTCTCTTCATAGGGCTTTGTTTCCAGTCCTCTCATCATCTTTGTTGCCCTCCTCTGAACCCTCTCCAGCTTGTCTGCATCCTTCTTCAAGTGTGGTGCCCAGAACTGGACACAGTACTCCAGATGAGGCCTAACCAGTGCTGAGTAGAGGGGAACTAGTACTTCCCGGGATTTGGAAGCTATGCTTCTATTAATGCAGCCCAAAATAGCATTTGCCTTTTTTTGCAGCCACATCACATTGTTGGCTCATATTCAGCTTGTGATCAACAATTCCAAGAGAGCCAGTGTAGTGTAGTGGTGAGAGTGACGGACTGGGAGCCGGGAGATCCGGGTTCTAGTCCCCACTTGGCCATGGAAGCTCACTGGGTGACTTTGGGCCAGTCACAGACTCTCAGCCCAACCCACCTCACAGGGTTGTTGTTGTGAGGATACAATGGTGAGGAGGAGGATAATGTAAGCCGCCTTGAGTTCCTTGCGAGAGGGAGAAAGGCGGGGTATAAATGCAATAAATAAATACATAAATAAATAAATAAATAAAGATCCTTCTCGCTAGTAGTGTTGTTGAGCCATGTATCCCCCATCTTGTAACTGTGCATTTGGTTTCTTTTTCCTAGGTGCAGAACGTGGCATTTATCCTATTAAATGTCATTCTGTTGTTTTCTGCCCAGCACTCCAGTCTATCCAGATCACTTTGAATTTTGTTTCTGTCTTCCAAAGTATTAGCTATCCCGCCCAATTTTGTGTCATCTGCAAATTTAATCAGCATTCCTTGCACTTCCTCCTCCAAGTCATTAATAAAAATGTTGAAGAGCACTGGGCTCAGGTACCCCACCCGTTACCTCTCCCCAGTTTGAGAAGATCCCACTGATAAGCACTCTTTGAGTCCGATTCTGTAGCCAACTGTGGATCCTCCAGATCGTTGTTTCATCTAGCCCACTTTGAGCTAGTTTGCTCATCAGGATATCATTAGGGGTGGACGAAAGTCACTCACCTGTCCTCGAAGCTTGTTCGCGGTGGGGGGGAGGCGCATCGCTGCTCCCCCCGCGAAGTTCAGGCCGGGGGGGAGGCTTCCTGCCTCGCCCGGCCGAAATTCAGGATGGGGGGGAGGCTTCCCGCCTCGCCCGGCCGAAATTCAGGCCGGGGAGGAGGCGCCTCGCCTCGCCTGGCCGCGAACTCCAAAGTTTTTTTTAAAAAAACAAAAAACGCCCCCGTGATAGGCTACGTGACGATTAACGTAGCCTATCACGGCTAGATCTGCAAAGTCAGCCATGATAGGCTACGTTAACCGTCACGTAGCCTATCACAGGTGACTTAAAAAAAAAAAAAAAGCGCATACGCAAATGCATTGCCCTTATTTTCGCCGTAGTCTACGTAAATCTTTACATAGACTACAGCGACCAAATAAGGAACGGGAATGGCGGCTCCCTATGGGGGCCGCCATTATCCGTACACGCTTCTTTTTTTTGATAAGTCACCCATGATAGGCTATGTGACGATTAACGTAGCCTATCACAGCTGACTTTGCAGATCTAGCCGTGATAGGCTACGTTAATTGTCACGTAGCCTATCACGGGGGCGTTTTTTTTTCTTTTATTGGAATGGCGGGGGTGGCAGCTGGTCAAAAGACCGGCTGCCGCTCCCGCCCCGGACGAACACCCGCCGAACCGCCGGCCGGACCCGCCGCCGGGAGGGACATTTGGCAAAGGTAAGTCCCATCCTGGGGGGGTGCGGGGGGCGGGGGGTGCGGAGAATTTCTCCCCGAAACCTGTTTGGGGGGCCGAACACGTTGGCGCTCAGCCCCCCGAAGTTTCGGGGAGAAATTCTCCGCCATCCCTAGATATCATGGGGCACTTTGTCGAAAGCTTTGCTGAAGTTGAAGTATATGATGTCTATGATATATATGATGTGTATATGATGTGTTGAAGTCCCAAACAGCTGGAGATCTATCTTCTGCCCAGTCCTGATAGAGAGATTACTCACCGAACTTCATCCCCTCCCCTGAATCTGTTGTTGGATCCTTTGTTTCCAAAGAAGTATATTGTTTCTTGCAGCTGCACCATTAATATATTATTACCTGAACAGAACATTATTGACTTTGCAGGAATTGTCTTTTTTCTAATGAGCGTTCTGCGCCACCACCTAGAAAGATCATTTTGTTTAACACCTGTTAGTTTGAGCTCAGTTCCCCCACCCCCCCAGCTATGAGCTATTGCCAGGACTTTCTGCTTGGAATTAATGAGATGAAGTCAATGGTCAGCAATTTGGATAGTCCTGTCATAGCAGCGCTAAGAAAACAAACTCAAAAGTGACAATCCACATAGACAACGTTAAAAGTCCCTTTCTTTTTATAGGCCTGTAAACAAGTTTTTCTACCGTTGCCCTATGCCAGTGGTACGTTTGGACAGCTGAAGGGGTGGTGGTGGAGAAGGGTCTATGTGAAATGACCCCCCCCACCTCAAATGTAAATGTGCCTCTTTAAATTGTGACAATTGGATCTGAAGTTTCCACATGATCCCTCTGTGAAGATTTGCCGTGGCCTTTAAAAGGTGTTCATGATCAACATTTAATCTCTTATGCATTTAATGAGTTTATGCAGTGATGTATGGGGGCAATGAAAAAACAATGACACAAAAGGAGACACAGAGCAGACACATTTTAAAAGGCTGGAGAGCGAGAATGTAAAGTATGGTGCAAAGAATGCACACACTTTCTGTGTGTGTGTGTGTGTGTGTGTGTGTGTGAGTAAATTAAAATAGCACAGTTTGACACAAAAATCTTGATGCTGATGAGTCAGTTTTTGACTTGGGAGATTTAATGCAGTGTTTGTGAATAATCACGAAAAAGCAAGGAATTGGCAGTGACAGTCTGTCTTAACATGGGTTGTCTTGTTTACACACACAGAGGACTAAAGCCATCTGCCCAGTTCTTAGAGTTACTTACTTCTGAACAGGGATGTACGAAACACCTACCTGGCTCCGCGCAGGGGCATCCGTGGTGGGGGGGAGGCGCACCGTCCCTCCCCGTGGAATCCTCGACGGGGGGGAGGCTCTCCGTCCCTCCCCCCAGAATCCTGCCTGGCCGGCTCTGCTCCGTGGCCAAGCCGCGGAGCCACCGGCCAGCTCCAGCCGGCCGCCCGCAGCCAGACATCCGGCCGCTGAGCAGCCCTGCAGGGACGCAAAAGGCAGCTGTCATAGCCACCACCATTTGCATCCCTGTGTTAGCCGTGATAGGCTACGTAAGTATTTACATAGCCTATCACGGCTGAAGAGGAGGAAGTGAATGGCGGCCGCAGGACTTGCAAAGCAGCACAGACAGGAGCAGGTAAGTGCTCCGTTTCGCGCACCTTTCATGGGGTGGGGGCGGCGGGGACTTCGTCCCACGTGCCTTTCATGGGAGGGCGGGGGCGTTGTTCCGTGACGGATTTTGAGGGGCCGAATGCACTGGCATTTGGCCTCACCGAGATCTGTGGCAGAATTCTCTGACATCCCTGCTTCTGAATAGTGGCAAAGTGTAGCATTTGGCTTCACCGCCATCTAGAGAGTGCTTCCACTATGCAGGTCTTGATATGTAAGTAGGGATGGCGGAGAATTTCTCCCCGAAACTTCAGGGGGCCGAGCGCCAACGTGTTCGGCCCCCCGAACAAGTTTCAGGGAGAAATCCTCCGCCCCCCCGCCCCCTGCCCCCCCCGCGGGACGGGACTTACCTTCCCTGAATGTCCCTCCCGGCGGCGGGTCCGGCTGGCGGTTCGTCCGGTGTTCGAGCGGGGCGAAGTTTCGACCGGCTGCCGCCCCCGCCATTGCAATGAAAGAAAAAAAAAAAACGTCCCCTGATAGGCTACGTGACGATTCACGTAGCCTATCACGGCAAGATTTGCAAAGTCAGCCGTGATAGGCTACGTGAATCGTCACGTAGCCTATCACGGGTGACTTTAAAAAAAAAAAAAAAGTGTGTACGGATAATGGCGGCCCCCATAGGGAGCCGCCATTCGCGTTCCTTATTTGGTCGCTGTAGTCTACGTCAATGTTTACGTAGACTACGGCGAAAATAAGGGCAACGCTATTTGCGTTGCCCTTATTTTCGCCGTAGTCTACGTAAACATTGACGTAGACTACAGCAACTAAATAAGGAACGCGAATGGCGGCTCCCTATGGGGGCCGCCATTCGCGTACGCGCTTTTTTTTTTTTTTTTTTAAGTCACCCGTGATAGGCTACGTGACGATTCACGTAGCCTATCACGGCTGACTTTCCAGATCTAGCCGTGATAGGCTACGTAAATCGTCACGTAGCCTATCAGGGGACGTTTTTTGTTTTTGTTTTTTACTTTCGTGTTCGCGGCCGGGCGAGGCGGGAAGCCTCCTCCCCGGCCTGAATTTCGGCCGGGCGAGGCGGGAAGCCTCCCCCCCCGGCCTGAATTTCGGCCGGGCGAGGCGGGAAGCCTCCCCCCCCGGCCTGAACTTCGCGGGGGGAGCAGCGAAGCGCTCCCCCCCACCGCGAAAAAGCTGCGAGAAAAGGTAAGTGACTTTCGTTCACCCCTATATGTAAGTAGGACAAGGCCTCTGGCCAAAAGGGTCCAGAAGCATACTCATCGCTATGGCTTCTGACTAAGTCACCTGTGTTCCAGCATTGCTGAAAATAACTGGATATGGACTAGGGATGTCAGATAGGGACGTACGAAAGGTACTTACCTTTCACGGATTATGTTTATGGTTGGGGGGGAGGCGTTCCGTCCCTCCCTCAGGAATCCTTGCCGGGGGGGAGGTGCTCCGTTCCTCCCCCCCCTGGAATCCTGGCCGGCCGGCTGTGCTCCACAGCGATTCTGTGGAGCCGCTGGCTGGCTCCGCCAGCAGCCGGACATCCGGCCGCTGGCTAGCAGGGACGCAAATGGCGGCGGCTGTAGCCGCCGCCATTTGCGTCCCTGCAGTCAGCCGTGATAGGCTACGTAAATGTTTATGTAGCCTATCACGGCTGACTTAAAAAACAAAACAAAACGCGCGTACGCAAATGGCGGTGGCTACGGCCGCCACCATTTGTGTTCCTTATTTTGGCACGTCTTAGTCTACGTAAACATTTACGTAGACTAAGAGGGCGAAAATAAGGGGACCGTAAATAGAGTAGCGCCTACGCTATTTGCGTTCCCCTTATTTTCGTCATCTTAGTCTATGTAAATGTTTACGTAGACTAAGACGTCCCAAAATAAGGAATGCAAATGGCGGCGGCCATGGCCACCGCCATTTGCGTACACGCGTTGTTGTTTTTTTAAAGTCAGCCATGATAGGCTACGTAAACATTTACGTAGCCTATCACGTTTTTTTTTTAAACCTAGCCATGATAGGCTATGTAAATGTTTACATAGCCTATCATTTTGTTTTGTTTTGTTTTTTAAACTGGAAATGGCGGCGGCGGCAGCCGGTCGGAAGACCGGCTGCCGCTGCCGCCGCCATTGACGCGCCACCGGAGCCACCGCTGGAGCCACCGCCGGAGCCACCACCGCCAGGAAGATCCACCCAAGGTAAGTCTCATCCCGGGGGGGGACGGGGGGCAGGCCGTTCCACCACCGATTTCGGGGGGCCGAATGCACTGGCATTCGGCCTCCCTGAGATCCATGGCGGAATTTTTGTACATCCCTAATGTCAGAGAATTCCAACACAGATCTCAGTGAAGCCGAATGCCAGTGCATTCAGCCCCCCTGAAATCCATGGCGGAACGAAGCCCCCGCCCTACCACCCCGCGAAAGGCGCATGAAACGGAGCACTTACCTGGTGCCGTTCGCGCAGCTTTGTGAATGGCGGCCACGTCTACGGCCGCCAAATGCTTCACCATTCAGGCCGGGATAGGCTACGTAAATACTTACATAGCCTATCACGGCTAACGCACGGACGCCACTTGCGTCCCTGCGGAGGCGCAAATGGCAGCTGCCATAGCTGCCGCCGTTTGCGTCCGCAGGCTCCAGACGCCTGCAAATGAACCTGGCCGGCAGCTCCGCAGACTTGCCACGGAGTGGAGCTGGCCAGGTTAGGATTTCGGGGGGAGGTGCAGAGCGCCTCCTCCCCACTGCGAATCACCCCTGCGAAAAGGTATGTGACTTTTGTACATCCCTAGTATGGACCTGATTGGAAATCTGAGTAGAAGACTATTGGAGGTGCATTGGAAAGTGTGAGAGAGCATAATAATGATCATGGTGATAATATTATATAAAAAGCCACAATAAAACTTTGGTAAACTATAGAAGATCAGTTCATCCCACCATAAGCTGGGAATGTTATAATTATAGAATCATAGAATAGTAGGTTGGAAGGGGCCTAGAAGGCCATCAAGTCCAACCCCCTGCTCAGTGCAGGAATCTAAGTCAGAGCATCCCTGACAGATGGCTGTCCAGCCTCATCTTGAACGCCTCCAGTGTGGGAGAGCCCACCACCTCCCTAGGTCATTGGTTCCATTGTCATATTGCTGTAACAGTCAGGATGCTTTTCCTGATGTTCAGCCAGAATCTGGCTTTCTGTAACTTGATCCCATTATTCTGTGTCCTGTATTCTGGGATGATCGAGAAGAGATGCTGGCCTTCCTCTCTGTCACAACCTTTCAAGCATTTGAAGAGCGCTATCATATCTCCCCTCAGTCTTCTCTTCTCAAGGCTAAACATGCCCAGTTCTTTCAGTCTCTCTTCATAGGGCTTTGTTTCCAGTCCCCTCATCATCTCTGTTGGCCTCCTTTGAACCCTCTCCAGTTTGTCTGCATCCTTCTTCAAGTGTGGTGCCCAGAACTGGACACAGTACTCCAGATGAGGCCTAACCAGTGCTGAGTAGAGGGGAACTAGTACTTCCCAGGATTTGGAAGCTATGCTTCTATGAATGCAGCCCAAAATAGCATTTGCCTTTTTTGCAGCCACATCACATTGTTGGCTCATCTTCAGCTTGTGATCGACAACAATTCCAAGATCCTTCTTGCTTGTAGTGTTTTTGAGCTACATATCCCCCATCTTGTAACTGTGCATTTGGTTTCTTTTTCCTAGGTGCAGAACTTGGCATTCATCCCTATTAAATGTCATTCTGTTGTTTTCTGCCCAGTGCTCCAGTCTAGTGGTATGCATGCTGGATTATGGTGGTATTCATGCTAGGGGTGAACGAAAGTCACTTACCTTTTCTCGCAGCTTTTTCGCGGTGGGGGGGAGCGCTTCGCTGCTCCCCCCGCGAAGTTCAGGCCGGGGGGGAGGCTTCCCGCCTCACCCGGCTGAAATTCAGGCCGGGGAGGAGGCTTCCCGCCTCGCCCGGCCACGAACATGAAAGTAACAAAAAAAAAAAAACACGTCCCCTGATAGGCTACGTGCCGATTCACGTAGCCTATCACGGCTAGATCTGCAAAGTCAGCCGTGATAGGCTACATGAATCGTCACGTAGCCTATCACGGGTGACTTAAAAAAAAAAAAAAAGCACGTACGCGAATGGCGGCCCCCATAGGGAGCCGCCATTCGCGTTCCTTATTTAGTTGCTGTAGTCTACGTCAATGTTTACGTAGACTACGGCGAAAATAAGGGCAACGCAAATAGCGTTGCCCTTATTTTCGCCGTAGTCTACGTAAACATTGACGTAGACTACAGCGACCAAATAAGGAACGGGAATGGCGGCTCCCTATGGGGGCCGCCATTATCCGTACACACTTTTTTTTTTTTTTTTTAAAGTCACCCGTGATAGGCTACGTGACGATTCACGTAGCCTATCACGGCTGACTTTGCAAATCTAGCCGTGATAGGCTACGTGAATCGTCACGTAGCCTATCAGGGGACGTGTTTTTTTTTTTTCTTTCATTGCAATGGCGGGGGCGGCAGCCGGTCGAAAGACCGGCTGCCGCTCCCGCCCCGCTCGAACACCGGACGAACCGCCAGCCGGACCCGCCGCCGGGAGGGACATTCAGGGAAGGTAAGTCCCGTCCCGGGGGGGGGGCGGGGGGCGGGGGGGCGGAGGATTTCTCCCCGAAACTTGTTCGGGGGGCCGAACACGTTGGCGCTCGGCCCCCCGAAGTTTCGGGGAGAAATTCTCCGCCATCCCTAATTCATGCTGGATTCTTCTGATCCTTTCCATGTCTCTTTGAGGGAAAAGTTATGAAATGTGGGTTGGATCCAGACTTAATCATACGTAGAGTAGACCCACTGAAAAGTCACAACTAACTAAAGTCCCATTGGTTTCAATGGGCCTGCTTTAGTTATGGCTAAATCTGGATCCAGTGGGTGTACATGCACAAGAGTCCATTCCACATCACAAATATGGCATTTCCAGCTAGCCATTATGTGAACTGGCCCAAGTTGCAAACATGGAAGCTACTGAACAAACTAAAGGGGTCCTGAACAGTGGTGTAGAGGAGGCAGGGCTCACAGGGATGCAGCCCCGGCATTTTTTCATTAGCAGGGACTCTGATGTCATCTGCCACCCCCCTCAGAATTCCCTGTTCCCCCTGAGCTTAGCTGCAATCCTCACTGTAGCTGTGGGGGGGATGAATTTTCCAAGTAACAATATATTGTTCCATGTTGGAATGCAACATCTTCAGGATGACTTGGTCTGGAATGGGCAGTTAAGACCTCTTTGCTTTACCAAAGATGTGCTCCTGGTGGAGATGAAAACTCCTAGAACTGGTTTGTTGATATGGATCGACACAGCTGCCTGAAATTTTTGGACTGCCCTTGGGGACTGTCACAACCAGCTCCTGCATTTCCAGATTTACCACTACACCTGTGTGTGTGTGTGTGTGTGTGTTTCAATCCAGCTGGGTGTGCAGATGTTTCTGTTGGAGGGGGGGAGATATAATGAAGGATCTTAGGGAAGGCTAATGGGTAATGTTGTGGTGCTAAGAGAGTGTGCAAGGGGGCTGCTTAAATGAGAAGGGCTCTGCCCATGAGGGCTGAGTTGAGAAGGTAAGCTTCCATAGAGTATCATATTTTGAAAACCTAAACTGTTCGTGTTTGAATGAGTGAGAGTGAGTGAGTGAGTGAGTGAGTGAGTGAGTGAAAAAGATCTTAACACCCCTGCATGTTTTCTCAGATGTCCAGTTGAAATGCCCCTGCCTTCCTCACAGCTGCACTGTTTTGGGATCCCAGTTGAAGGCTGTATATCTTACAAGGTTGTATAATCTTAGAAGGGGGCCTGGCTATGAGGGAGTGTGGCTGTGACTGTCATGAAGGGACCCTGCACTTCTGGATTTGCCACTCCACTACTGGCCCTGAAGAATCCCCCTCCCCCACCAGCACACATGCCCCTCTGTGCTGAGATAGAGATGTATAGAATTTAGCATGAGGACCTTTCTGGTGGCATGAGGGGACAATTCCTCACCCCACCCCACCCTTTACTGCAGGCCATGCTTATGAGGGTTGACTTAGCAGCTACCACATTAAGGCTACTATATAGCCCTTTGTTCACTCTTTATGGAGAATCTATGAAGTATCATTCTCCAATTGTTGCAGTCCAGTGTTTTCCTGTGCTGTATCCTGCTTTTCAGGCCTGATTTGTAGGGATTGGCAGGGGGTAGGTAATAAAATGCAATTGCAGCATTGGCCTGTCCAGTATGCATGGACAACGTGCTATTGAGGCCTTTAATTAAAAGCTTCCTGTTTGAAGATGTTTCCTAGTGATTTTATAGCTGGAAGGATTCATAATAAATAAATAGATTCTCTTAATTGCTTCTGCTGTTGGCTGCTGTTCCTGCAAAAGGGAACGGGAAGCTTATTTGTTTCCCAGTATTATTTTTCCTCTCATACTTTTGCTATAACACAAGAAAATTAAATAATGCTATCATGCTATTATTAATGAAAAGAGAAATAATACAAGCAAATGAACAAATAAAGCTTCCCCACCTAAGTGAGTAACTGACATCAGGGCAATTAAGGGCGCAACCCTATTAGAATAGTCGGCTGCCTCCAACATCAGAGGCAGCTGACTATCCTCGGCCGAACAGGAAGAGTGTGGAGGGGATCGTCTCCTCCACATTCCGCCCACCCTGCTTTTGTGGCTAGACAGCCAATTTTGGCTGTCTAGCTGGGGCATGTCAGAGCCAGGGGAGAAGGGAGGCTGCGCAGTGCATAGGAAGCTGCATAAGTGGCTTCCGCAGTCTCCTCCCCTCTCTGCCCCTGAGGAACGCCCCTTATTCGCTCACCCCATGCTCTGTTTCCAAGCATGGAGACCAATGAGAACCATGCTGCCTACAAGGTAGTGGGGGAGGGGACTGAGAGCACGGTTCCTGGCAACTGCGGTTGGAGTGCTGGCTCTGAAATCACTTCCACTAGACATTGTCTAGTGGCCATAGCTCTCCCCAAGGCTGTTCAAGGCGTATCTTTCTCTCCAGTTGCAATCAACAGGAAGCAATAAAACAGGCAGGATCTGCAAACAGGAAACTTTTAATTAACATCAGAAAGGACCTTTGAATTGGGCTGATGAGAATAAACATCATTCAAGAAGGATCTTGAATGAAGGATCATCCAATGCCTTGGAAGGGCATTGTTGGATAATATAGCACTTTATTAAGCACTGTGTAGAACATCCATGTTTAATGTGGCTTCTATTTAATTATGGAAAAGGACAGGTCAAATGGTGCCATGAATTGAACCCAGAACCAACTAGGTAGCCAGTTCAGTTTTTGCAGAATAGCCTAATATGCTCCTTTCTTCACCCCAGTGCCTCGCCAAAACATGGTGTGACATTCTGCTAATGACAGGTCTTTGACATTCTGCTAATAAAGATTAAAGTGGTGGTGTTTCAATGCTTAAATAGTAATTTCTATTGTTCAGTGGGCCAACCAGCTCCTTGTGAGGTTTTTAGTAGTGCAAAGCACTGATGTGGCCCATTGGACCATATCTATGGGGGCCTTGCACCAAAGAAGCAGCATGAAAGTATGTTTGGGGGCATACTGTCCCTGGTCCATTGCTTCCCATTTAAATGTGGCTGTTTTGGAGACAGGCAACACTTTCATCTTCACTGCAAGTAGTTAATTTAAATATATATAATTTTGGCAAGTAACTGCACATGATGGGAGAGCTCTGGGGTTTATGGGTGGCACTGCCTACCTTAGGCAGACCCACTTTCAACAGCAAGAGCCAGCTTGGTTGGCCACCCTTGATGTAAAGAAACTGGGGGTGGTTATTAGTTTTTATTGGCTTTAAAAAACACACACACATCTTGGCGTTGTGCTCTGAAAGCTGTCATGCAACAGGACTTGTATAATTTCCAAGACTGGAGTTGGCTGACTTTGGAGTTGGCTGGGAGGGAGAAGAGACAGTTTCTGTACAGCTTTATAACCCTCCCCCCACACCACCACAACTATCATGTGGTTTTAGCACCACTTGAAAGAACAACTTGCCTTGTTGGCAGCAAAGACTGAACTAGCAAGGTGGATGGATGTCATCCTCCTCCTCTATTAGTTCTTTAGGCTAACAGGAACAATGGGATATGCATTTTAATGCTTTTCATGTGAATTTAGGGTCAGTGATCCAATTCCATTCACTACTGTGCAGCTACCACCAGCATCACAAGTAGAACTGTGTCCTCGTGCAAGACATTTCATGTGTCTGGTGTCAATTCCCTCCAGCTCCAGATAGGGATGGCTTAATGCAGCTACACCATGCCTGCTTGAGGTACAATGGCCTCCCTCTTTATTTCTCATGAGGGCAGCAAGAGTTATTTCTTAGCCTTCTCAGTACCAGTGTACACAAACCGCAGGATTGCAAGGTGCCACTCTTGCTGATCTGCATTACTTCCTACTGCAGGGAGCAGGATACCTGACATACTTTTCCCCCCTATGATCAGGGTGATTTTTAAAAAATAGAGGGCAGACTGGTATTTTAGAGGGGAGTTATTGTATATTTTAGGGGGAAATACATCCAACATAAATGCATATTTTTGTTAGGGATGTGTGAGCCTACCCCCGTCCAGGTTCTCCGGGCACCTGTCCAGTCCCTGGCCTCACTCACCTGTCCCCAGACTGCACTTGACCCCCATTCACACTCAGTGATCAGCCCGTTCTCACCCCGGTGGCCTCGTCGAACTCCGCAGTTGCCATTTTTTGAAAAATAAAATTGTGAACACAAAATGCACATATTTGCATATGCACGAAAATGCATATTTTTATGAATGCGCATATTTGTGCATGTGCGAAAATGTGCATTTTGCGAAAATGCACATTTTCGCGCACATGCAAATATGTGCATTTTTGCGATCGCCGTTTTATTTCTCAAAACGTGATGATCGCAGAGCTTGATGAGGCTGCCAGAGTGAGTGCAGGCCATTCACCAAGCTGGGGCAGGGGGCAAGCAGGGTCAGAGGCTTGGCAAGCTGGACTCGGGGCTGCAGGCAGGGGCAGTTTTGCAGGATTCCTGGATGGAATTGGGCACCCACACCATCCCTAATTTTTGTTTGTGCTTTCTTGAAATAGCATAACATGGGATGAAAAAGACGTATGATTGAACACAGGCAATCTATCCATCCATCTCTATCCTGAGAAAGCTCGGATGCATAAGCCCCTTCCAGGCTTTCAAACCTCATGGAACAAATGTGTGTGTTTGTATGGGGGCAGGGGGGGTGGAGTGCAGAGACAGGCTCTGTCCCATCTATCTGCATGTATTTGACCATCTGAAGCAAATGCAGTGTGAGGGAGGTTCATCTCAGCAGTTGAAATAAAGTTGCACATTGCAATATGATGCTAATTGTATTCCCCCTTTTGCCTCCCTGCCCCCAACACTTGACACAGTTAGAATATCTGCAAGAGACTAGGGATGTCAGAGATCTACAATGGAACCAAATGAGTTTGGATTTTCATGAATCCGACCCACGGATACAGCAGGGGACCAGCTTTTCCCCTATTAGGCAGATTCAGTGGACTTGTGGACCAATTTTCTAACTTTCCAGAATGTTCATCATACACAAAAAATTAAAAAAATCTGGCCAAAAATTCACAGTTCCCCCATAGGCTAAGGCCTGAAAATGCACATTTGGGGGAATTTGTGAATTTTTGCATGTGCAAAATTGTGCAATTGTGCATTTACAAGTGCAAATTCAGAAACAAAAAGAAATTCATCCATGGGTGGATGATAGAATGAAAGGAACCTGACAATCCACAAAACACAGATGGAACAGATTTTACTAGGGATGTATGGACTGTCTAAAATCCAATCCGTCTGTGTTTTGTTGATTGTCAGGTGCCTTTTGTTCGTACAACAGAACCACAGATGAATGTGAATATTTTTTTTCCATCATGCAGAAAAATTCGCAAATAATGACTTAAGTGTTTACATAACTGTTTTCATATTTTACCTTAGTATGTAACATTCAGTGTATTGTCCCTCACTCCATTCAATGTTTCCTCAGCAGAAACTTGCACATTTTTCTACGGATTTATATGTGTAAATTTCAGGAAAGTAAAAAAATCATCTGAAAGTTCACGGACTCTGTGTGGCCTGAGGGGGTCGCTTCGCAGTGGATTCCGCAGGTTGGATTCTTAGAAATCCGAGCTCATTTTAGTCTTTCTAGAATTTCTCCAGCATCCTGAGATTTTACACAATCCATATATCCCTCCAAGGGACTTAACTGGTAATGGTGAACACTTTAGCTGTAACGATTCATGCACATTTTCACTATAAATTGAAATGCACATGCCACATTGAACTGACTGCACCATCTTCCCTTTAAAAGCACCATTTTTAGGAACAGTATAGAAGGTCTCACTGGACATATGCCTGGATATTTTGCTACATCGCGTGATGCTTTTAAGGGCTCGGTTATGCCCAAGTCCATCTTGTGCATACTGGATGTTATGCTATAAGTGGACTCAGAGCATGATGTTCCAGCTGTGGTCAAGGGCCCCTAGTGATGTGCCAAGCCAATACGGCTGTAGTGGGGCCAGAGCTCGCAGAAATGAAGCACAGGCACTTCTTATCCGGGATGCTGATGTAGGGTGGCCACATGGCCAAAAAAGAAGGCACCGATCTGCATAACATTTGCATATGCAAATGTATAGGTGCAAGTGTAGAAATAGTGACTATAATTTATATAGAAATAAAATACAGCTCACCTTGGTAGAGAAGACTTGTGTGCCTGTACAGTCCGCCGTCAAGGTGCTAACTGTTGATAGAACACTTCAGGTTCCCCGTTCTCTCTGCTCATGGTTCTTTGATTTCAAACCAGACTTGGACTAGACAGCTCTTCAGTTAAACAACACCTTAAAATAGAGGACTGTCTTCTGTAAAGTAGAGAACCAGGCCACCCTACAGTGATGTCATCTGCCAGTGCCATCTGAACTTAGCTGCAATTCTCACAGAAGCTGGTGGAGGGAGTCAGGGAGGAGGGAATGTATTTTGTCTCCTGTTGGAATGCAAAGTATTTTGGGGTGGCCTGGTCTTGAATGGGCAATTAAGACCCAGGAGCTTTATCAAAGACCTACGCCTGATGGAGACAAAACAGCTAGAACTGGCTTGTTGATACGAGTCAACACAACCGCCTGCAATTGTGAACTTTCCTTGGGGGCGTGGCTATGGGGACTGCCATGACGCACGTCTCCACTTCAAAATTTACCATCACACCACCGAAGGAAGGCTATGTGACCACCTGGAGTCCTTCTGTGATGGAGTGTGTTTTAGTGTTGACACTTATTTGTGGAGAATTCAAAATGGCAGCCGGAGGCCAGGTAATGGAGGGAACAGCGGCATGATGGGGTTTGGTTCATGAAGGGAAGTATACAGAATGTCCAACAGCAGCATTTCTGTGGCTGAACAGCTGCTAATTCACAAGCAGATCACAGGGGAAAACAGATGGTAGTCTGCGAGAAACTTTGTGAATCAGTAGTGTTTTCTCTTGGTCCAAAAGGTTTGGGAATGACTGGGCAAGGAACTCAAATAATGTATGCATCTGATGAGAACCTGAGTAGGACAAATGTGATTGTCCACTGTGCAGAATTCATTTTGAAAACTGGCTGACATTTTCTGTATCCTCCTCCTCCCTTGTGAATCTCGGTTTCTTGCAGCTGTGCCTGATTAGAAAATTAACTTTAACAGTGGAGATCCTGGAGTAATCCTAGAGTGTCTTAGCAGCATTAATGCTCAGAGAGAGAGCATGGCTACAACTGTATCCTGAGCTAAGCGATGCGCTGCTGTACATTCAGCTCATCAGTACCTCAAGAGAATAGGAGGAGCATTTTGTGAGTATTCCCTTGTACAACCAAATGAGCAATTCCGTAGCATTCATGATCTTGAGTGAGTTACTAGAACTCCACCCTACAGAAATCCTGCAGCTATTCTCCAAGTGGAAAGTTTTCCATCAGACAGTGGCTTGTTCTAAAATGTGCACATGTTTGGCTTATTGTAATATAGCTTTAACTAGTGCTGGGTGAACTTACCCCAACAGAAATCGGAATTTGCTTGCCAGGTTACGAATTCCACTGTCTATTCTTGTATTTTATTAATTATTCTTTATTTATTACAGCTATGTCCCTCCCTTCTTCCACTGTGGAACTCAAGGTGGCTGCATGTGGTTCCCAGGTGGTCTCCCCTCCAAGCACTGACCAGACCCGGACCTGCTTAGCTTCAGCAAGGTGGCTGCCTCATGTGCCTTCAGACTGTATCCTGGAAGTTCTCCACTGTTCCAAGTTCTCATTCTGTATGTACAAATTTACAAGAAATTGACAGATCTCCTCCTTGCCCCCCAGGCGACCTCCCCAGCCTTCATTGCTTCCCTCCCCACCTCATCTTCCCTGAAAGGCTGTGTGTGCGCACACTCCTAGCAAGGGCTGCTGTCTTTACAGACTGTATGTCAGCTGGGATTTGGAATGCTCAGGTGACCACCCATGTGATATGCACTGCCATGGTCACGTGACCATTCCAGGAGGTGCCCCCCGGCTGAAACAGAGTCTGTGAAGGCAGCTGCACTTGCTACAGGCATTCTAAAGTAGTAAGAGCTTTAGAAAATCTCATTTTGTGCTTGTAGCTGTGCTGCTGTATTCAGAGAGGGCATGCTAGGGCACATCCTAAGGGCATTCCAGGAAGTTTAGGGGCTCTTAATCAATCTTGATTTGAATAACCAAGTGCGTTGGATCACCAGCCAAGCTCAGTAAACATGCGAGCATTGTGAACAGAGCAGATTTGGATTATGAGCAGCCCAATTCCAAGTTTTGGCATCGCTAGCACTAACTTGTGCGATGCACAGCTCCTTTGTCACTGAGCAGCAGCACGGAAAGGTAGTGAACTGCCCATGGGGGAAGAGAATGAGCTCTCATTCCATGGGCAATGCACTGCCTTTCCGTGTGTGTTTGGGTATGCTTGTGAGTGTCTGGGCAAGCCCGCTGGGGCCTGCAGGCCACTTTGAGCTTTGGTCCCGCTTGCTGGAGGCTGGTGGCTCCAATTTAAGTGGAGCAATGAGTCCATCCTGGGCTTCAGCTACAACCAGCCAGAACTCTAAAGGAGCTATAAATGGTGCCGAACGCAATCACAAAAATAAGTTCAGCACCTTGGACAGCTCCTTTAGAGTTCTGTCTGGTTCCAACTGAAACCCAGAGTGGATTCACAGCTGCACCGAAATTAGAGCTGCCACTGGTCCCGCCCCCTGCTGGCATGCTCCCCCCAATGTGTTTGCCCCAAGCTGATGTGGTCCACAGCCTGAAAAATGTGGTCCTCAGCCTTCTCCAACAGCAGGGGAAACAAGAATGTAGGGATGGCGGAGAATTTCTCCCCGAAACTTCGGGGGGCCGAGCGCCAACGTGTTCGGCCCCCCGAACAAGTTTCGGGGAGAAATTCTCCGCACCCCCTGCCCCCCGCACCCCCCCCGGGACGGGACTTACCTTTGCCGAATGTCTCTCCTGGCGGCGGGTCCGGCCGGCGGTTCAGCGGGTGTTAGTCCAGGGCGGGAGCGGCAGCCGGTCGTTCGACCGGCTGCCGCCGCCGCCATTCCAATAAAAGAAAAAAAAACGCCCCCGTGATAGGCTATGTGACGATTAACGTAGCCTATCACGGCTAGATCTGCAAAGTCAGCCGTGATAGGCTACGTAAATTGTCACGTAGCCTATCACGGGTGACTTAAAAAAAAAAAAAAAAAAGTGCGTACGCTAATGGCGGCCCCCATAGGGAGCCGCCATTCCGGTTCCTTATTTGGTCACTGTAGTCTACGTAACTCTTTACGTAGACTACAGCAACCAAATAAGGAACGCGAATGGTGGCTCCCTATGGGGGCCGCCATTTGCGTACGTGCGTTTTTTTTTTAAGTCACCCGTGATAGGCTACGTGACAATTAACATAGCCTATCATGGCTGACTTTGCAGATCTAGCCGTGATAGGCTACGTTAATCGTCACGTAGCCTATCACGGGGGCGTGTTGTTTTTTTTAAACTTTGGAGTTCGCGGCCGGGCAAGGCGCCTCCCCCCCGGCCTGAATTTCGGCCGGGCAAGGCGGGAAGCCTCCCCCCCCCAGCCTGAACTTCGCTGGGAGAGCAGAGAAGCGCCTCCCCCCCACCGCAAACAAGCTTCGAGGACAGGTAAGTGACTTTCGTCCACCCCTACAAGAATGTCAGTGTTTAGAAAGATGGGTCTCTTTCTCAAAGCTTGCATTACTCTAGGACAGGGGTGGGCCATGCATAGCCCATATGGCCCTCATGCACTCTGGTCCTTTTTGTCGGCCCCACCACAGCCAAATGGCTGCTGTGCCTTCGAACTGCCATAGATTTTAAGCCAAAGCCCCCCCCCCCGAGAAACCCCAAGAGGCTGCGTGAGCCACACTGGGGTGCCCCAAAGGCTGGAGTTTCTGCACCCCTGCCATAGAACTCCTGCAGTGGCAAGGAAAAAAAGCCTCCTTTTCTCTTTAAAACATGGCCAATGTGCCACTTTGTGAGCAAAACCAGTGGCTAAAGCTACAATATTTATTTTTATTTATTTTATTTATTTTATTTATTTCATTTCTATACCGTCCAATAGCCGAAACTCTCTGGGCGGTTCACAAAAACTAAAACCAAACAACACACAATAAAACAATTTAAAATATATAGAACATTAAAACCACAATACAAGATATGATGTCTATCCTATTGTGAGTCCTACATTCAAAGATTTTGATACAGGGTATTTAGGTCTTCTTTTCTTTTTCTTGTTTTGAGAGTCAGCATAGAAGGATCTTGCTACAAACTCCTTCAAGCTGGAATCCTCCTTTAGTAAGAGGACACCCCCCGCATTTAGTGCATGCCCCCAACTGTTCCAGAGGGCCAGCCAAATGACCCATGGCACTACACACTTGTCCCTGATGCAGCT
Source organism: Heloderma suspectum (assembly GCF_057233095.1). Lineage (NCBI taxonomy): Eukaryota > Metazoa > Chordata > Lepidosauria > Squamata > Helodermatidae > Heloderma > Heloderma suspectum. The sequence continues at coordinate 108,815,038 of NC_139464.1, forward strand.
GAGGCTGCAACTAAAATGAGAAGCTGGGAGAGCGGGTGGGCTTCTTATCCTGTTCTCCTGCTGTGGGTTTAAAAAAAGATCTTTCTCCCCCCCCCTCCTGCATTTTGCCTTGCAGGGGAAAACAGATAGGTGGGACGGTAAACAACTCAGATGCATATTTGTAACGGAAAAAAGGTTAAGGGGAACTGACCTTCCCTCCCTCCCGTGCTGCCTCTCAGGCATCTCAGAGCAGCCCGACAGTCTGCACTTGGAAGAGGAGTGCGGAGCAGTGAAAATGGGGCATTCTGGGGGGCATTTCAAGGCAGGGAAGGTGAAAATGCTAGTACGACGCATCCTATGTGTCATCCAGCAGCCTCCTCCCCGCTCCGCCTTCCCATGGCTAGACAGCCGAAATCGGCTGTCTAGCTGCAAATGCTGGGCAGGAGAAGGGCAGGGGGAACGATCCCCTCTGTGCTTCTCCTGCCCTGCATTGGATAGGTGGTCGCAATCCCATAGGATTGAGCCCTAAGTGTCACATACGGTTTGGTGCTGAGTGACTGATTTTCAAGAAACAGGATGCAGTAGATGACAATATTGTGATGGGTTTACTGCACAAAATACAGAAAATGATCATGGGAGTTGGACTCGATGGCCTTGTAGGCCCCTTCCAACCCTACTATACTATTCTATGAACATACAGATGCTTCTGTTTGAAAATGGTGCATTTTCATTTTTTGGAATCTCCCTCTTCCAAGAGGGAGGCAAATCTGTAAAGCGGAGGAAATCCAAAAATTGGGGGCATGCAGAGGGGAAAGTTTGGATAAAGAGTAAAATGAAATGGATGCTAAGGAGGTGGGAAGCCTGAGGTTAAATCAACACACACACACACACACACACACACCTTACCTTTCCTCCAGTTCTACAAGTTGTCAGTTTCTTCCAGACTCCCCTGTATGTAATTTCTTAAGGTAAACGTTGCTGAAGTTGAAGCATCTTTCGATTTGTGCCAGTTGGCCTGTCTCTAGAGTTCTAGCGTGCTTAGCAATGCAGAATTTGCTTGAAATCCCCACGGCCTTCCACTTCAGGCCATTTTCTTCGATGCAAGGCCCAAGGCATCTTCTGGTTCCTATATAAGTCTCGCATTTGGATCAAATACAATGAAGCAAATGGAGTTCTGAGAGCTCGTGAAACACTGTTTGCTTTCTACATTAACTCCAATGGCAGTTCCTGTGATAGAAAGCTATCAGTCCTTGAAATGCAGTTACCTGTTTGATCTATTTGTGATGATTTTTAGACTGAAGCAAGACCATTTAACCACCACCACCACCACCACCACCACCACCACCTTTCCCTTCTAGGCTTTAATTACACATAGGTAGATAAAAACCCTGAATTCCATAAACCTGATTTTTTGACTGGAGTAAGACCATTGAATTTGACTAGAATAAGACTATAGGCCATGGTCCATTTGACTGGAATAAGACTGTAGACAGGCTTCTTTTTTAATTCGAGTAAGACCTGGAGGGAGCAATCCTACAGGGATAGGTAGCCACCTCCAAACTCAGAGGCACCTGCCTATCCAAAGCAGGGCAGGAGAAGCATGGAGGGGATCATCCCCTTCGTGCTTCAGCCACCCTGCATTTGTGACTAGACAGCTACAGGAAAATGAAGCAGGGGAAGTGGGTGCCGGAACAATATGTTGGATGTGTCATACTGGCATTTCTGCCTTCCCCACCCCAGAACTCCCCCCAGAATGCCCCATTCTTGCTGCTCCACGCTCCTCTTCTGAATGCAGGGTGTGGGACCATTCCGAGCTGCCTGCAAGGCAGTGTGGGGAGCGGGGAAGGGGGGTTCTCAGGGAACCGACCTCGGAGCCTGGGCTCCGAGGTTGGTTCCAGAAACTGACGTATCCTATGGCCATCTAGCCACTGACTAGCGGCCATAGGATTGAACCCTTAAAAAACAACAACCATCCATTCAAGCCTCTAATTATACATTAATACACAACAAGTGTGATTGTACTTTGATTTATTCCATAGAGTTTGGGTTGGCTAGGAATTCTCTTTGGAAATTGACCAATTCTATGCATAAAACACAGGGCAGATGAAAGAGGCACAGTGTATGGGTCTTCAATGCCTTGGTTACTTCAATATTTTAACATGCATTGGTCTTGATGAAATTGCCAGGTACTCTACCAAAAGGGACCTACACAGGGTGCATGAAGCCAGGAACTTGACCAGCACTGGGAAAACAGACGCTTCTTCCACCACTGGCTGAGTCCTTTCTCTATGCTGAGAGAGGCACGGAAAAGGTGATGACTGGGCCATGACTAGTGATGTCACCCATCCTACAGAGGACCCAGTGGAGAGCAATTTGCCCCTGCCCCCCCACTAAAATATGTTCCCCACCCCTAGTGTAGGATTTCCCTAAATGACCAGTCAAGGGCGAGCTTTAAAAAGTGAACTTCTTTTTAGCACTGCCGTTATTGGGAACAGATGTATCCTTGTGAATATAGCTTTTCCGATGTCATATCGGCCAGCCCCCAAATGCGGACCATTCATGATAAGGGCATGGATCCTGAAGGGATTTTAAAAAAATCTGGTTGGGTATTAATAAAAAAAGGCTGTCATTTTTCTAAATATGTCATGCAACCGGAATATTCTTGAACAAATTATGAAGACTTGGAATAGTTTGGTCCTCACTGGAATTATAGAGAAGTTTGGGTGGGTAAATGTTACCTTAATTTATTACTTGGTAGTTCTGGTTGTGGAACTGATCTCACAAGTCTCTGTGTGTGTGTCAAGTGTGTCAATTTCCTGATTATATAATGTCTGGAAAATTAAGCCTTTTTTTGCATTCTGTTTAATGGGACATGTGTTCTCTAAGTTTGCTTCAGGGCGTTTAGAATAATCCTGTATGTAGGTGATAGTCAGAGATGTTTGTAGGAATTGGCTAGAGTTTACATACAAGCAGTATTTCCAAAGCTAACTTCTGGAATTTTGCCATTTTTCCATTCTCAGACCCCAACCCCACCCCACCCCAGGAAGTAATGTGTAAGTAGTACTGCAACACAGAAATTAGCTGTGCTATTTGTGTTCAGCCAAACTACAGCTGGTCTGCTGTATTCTATGTTCCATTTATAAGTGTATCCTCTTAAATAATATAATTAAATTATACAATTAAATAGCACAATACAATTCTAAGAACTTGTTTGCTTCCACCCCCCCCCCATCTACTTACAGAGCAATCGTGGGGTCGGGGAGCGATGCTCTGTCGCAGGGGAACCGTAATTCATGCTGGCCGGGGCAGAAGGTGGGGCATTTTTACCTTTCCCCCTTCCACACAGACGTTTTCCCCTTCATTTCACCAATGTGAAGGGAAATTTAACTATGTCAGCCCAAAGAACCCTTGTTTTGAGTGTGTTATCCCTGTCCCTTGTTTTTGGTGTGTTGGGGGTGCAGCGGGATCATGGGGGTGGGAGAGAAATTTGTTCGGTTCACATTTTAGACCTAATTTCTTACTTTTGAATCTCTGTGTGAACTGAAACTCAGTTATCCTTTGAAATGCTCTGAATTTAGCAATGGAATTCTTTAAACAAAAAGTGCATATACTAGGGGAAATAATGTTAACATGCATTATATTAGGAGATCTGTATATTAAACATGTGTACCTTGGGCAAAAATGCGTACAAAAATGCTAGTATTTAAGACAAGACGTACTTAAGGCAAGACATTCTCAAAGTTCAAGATGATCCCAATTTAGGATTGGGAGGGGGGGCAAATAGAATTGACAGATTTGTCCATCCTTACATGTGGACATTGTGGAGGATAAAGTTATTGATGGCTACTGATCCTGATGGCTATATGCTACTTCTAGGATCAGAGGCAGTATACCTCTATATACCAGTTGCTGGGGAACATGAGAGGGAGGATGCTATATTCATTTTCTGCTTCTGGGCTTCTCAAGGCAGGTGTGAACAGAATTTGGACAAGATGGACCCTTGGTCTGGTGACGCATGGTTCTTCTTATGTTCCTATGCCCCAGGACACCTCATTCCTTGCTCCTCCATCCTTGGAGCAGCATCAACAGTGGGATTTTCTGCCCCTGCACTGAAGAGAGGCCTCCGCCTGTGATCCTTTCTCTCAGACCTTCAGCGACCCTCCCAGTGAGCACAGAAATTCTCCCTTTAGCTTCTTTTGTTAACATCAAAAAGCAGATATTACTGGGTGGGATTGACGACTGAGGAGCAGTAGAATCCCCTCCCCCGTTCAGGTTGCTGGAGCTCTATTTTCTATTTTGTAAAAGGCCCTCAGAGAATCCATAAAGTTGACTAAAGAAACTATGTGGCTCTCCTAACCACTGTGTGTTTAGTGCAACGTTTGCTCCCCCCTCCAACTTTGTCTTGTCACTTTGCTGAAGTAAAATAAATATTCCAGTAAATTGAGAGGTTCTCTCTCACCCATCCCCAGCTTACCCCATAAGGGTTATGAAATGGTGCCCACTCAGCTCAGGATTAATGGGTTTATTTTAGAGATGTGATGAGGAGCAGCCTTTTTGGTTCCCACCTCAAAGTGTTACCACTGGACTTCAAAAAGCTCCATGACACACCTTGTGCTCCATGCAAGCATCAAAGGTGTGTTTGACTTGCATGCAGCCACATTGTGCTTATAGTTTAAAGTCTAAACATTAAAATTGAACTCAAAAATGTTCAAACTCAAAAATTAAAATTTCCACATGAATTCAAAAAGAACAGCAATCTTTTTGCTGCTACGTCTTTGTTTTTGGCAGGGGGAGGAAGAACATTCTGATGTCCAATTACGGTTGTGTTAAAATCTTGGCTTTCTCTAGGGATGGCGGAGAATTTCTCCCCGAATCTCCGGGAGGCCGAATGCCAGCGCATTCGGCCCCCCAAAATTGTTGGTGAAATTCTCCGCCCCCCCTGCCCCCCCCCGGGATGGGACTTACCTCCTGAGAATGTCCCTCCCAGCGGCGGGTCCCGGCGGTGTTTTGGCGGCGTTTTGGCGGGGGCGGGGGCGGCGGCCGGTCTTCCGACTGGCTGCCACCACTGCCATTACAAAATAAAGTAAAAAAAAAAACCACACACCCGTGATAGGCTACGTAACGATTCACATAGCCTATCACGCTAGATTTCCAAAGTCAGCCGTGATAGGCTACGTTAATCGTTACGTAGCCTATCACGGGTGACTTTGAAAAAAAAAAAGTGCGGACGCAAATGGCGGCGCCCATGGGCGCCGCCATTTGCGTTCTTTATTTGGTCCTGGTAGTCTACGTAAAGACTTTGGAAATCTAGCCATAATAGGTTGCGTAAATGGTTACGTAGCCTATCATGGGTGGGTTTTTTTTTTTCCACTTTGTATTTCACAGCCGGGGAGACGGGGCGCTTCTCCCCGGCCTGAATTTTGGGGGGAGAACCGAAGCGTCTCCCCCCCACCACGAAGCAAGCTGCGGGACCAGGTAAGTCCTTTTGTACATCCCTCGCTTTCTCAATGGATTTTTTACGTATGGGCAAATCTCACTTCAACCCCTCAGCAAGGAAAACAAAACAAAGATTCTTATGGAAGGGAAAACCTTTAGCTTAGGGATTATACAATATTTCCAAATGGCTATATTGTTCCTTGCAGCTGCAACATCAATTAATTATTACCTGAACAGAACTTTATTTAATCTGCAGGAATTGTCCATTTTCTAATGAGCATTCTAGGCTGCTACCTGGAAGGAGAATTCTGATTCCATTTCGTTTAACATCTGGTATCTTGTGCTCAATTTTTTTTCATGAGTGATTGCTGGGGTGTTCTACTTAGAGCTAATGGGATGAAGTCAGCAGTCAGCAATCTGGATAGTCCTATCATAGCAATGCTAAGAAAAAGATGATCTTTCAAGGCCAGATGTTGGTAAGTCTAACTGGAGAAAAAATGACTCTATTGGCCGGCCTGTTTCCTAAACTGTTTAGGGAGTGTTGCTGCTTGTGAATACTGAGTCATGCCAAGGAGATGGTGTGACACCATGTAGTAAAGAAGCCTTGATTAGATTCATGCCAAAGTAGCAGCCAGCACAGCTGAGGCAACATAGAGATTAGGGATGTAGGAATTGTGTACCTTCAGTGCCACTTGGGTTTTGCAGTTTGCAGCCAGTGCTCTGTTCCATCCTTAACAAGACCCCAGAATTCTCATTTTTTTCCCACTCCGAAAATTACAAAGATAAATCCATACCAACAACCATAATTCCGGTGCCCAGCCATCTCCGTGAGTCTGCACAACTTCCCTAAGAATGGCTATTTTTTTTGTAGATATTTATATATTTTTCCCCCTGCCCTGAGAGATGCAGTAATTACTTTCAGCCAAAACACTTCCTCCTACTAGGGGCTTCCCCAAACAAGGCTGTCCTAGGTATGCCTGAGCGATTTGTTTAAAGCAACGCTGTTTGAAAGAAAGAAAAAACCTTTTAAAATGACCATGCCAATTCTGGAGCCCTGTATGAGGCATTATTCTCCCTGCTAAACTTTATATTTCCACATGCAGTGTTGTTGTTGACGTTGTGAGGCTAAAATGGAGAGGAGAACCAACTCTGTGCATGTCTGCTCAGAAGCAAGTCTTGAGTTCAATGCGACTTACTCCTACACATGTCAACACCCCACTTGCCCCCAGCTCAGCTTTGTATTTCCACATCCAGCTCATTACCAAATAACTACCTCCTGTTAGTTATCTCATTGGGTGACTTTGGGCTGGCCTCTATCCACTACACCACACTTCTGTTATGAAACTCATGAAAAAGAGACAGTGTAATGGAAAGTTCTTTCTGAAGCAGTCACACTTGTATAAATGCAGCATGAAGGGAAAGATTAGCAAACTTCTCTTTGTTTGAATAAAAAGCACACTCTGCACATGCTCAGGGAATGGACAAGATGAGGAATAAACATACCAGGGAAACAGCTGGATTGAGAGAGAATCTCCCCCCCACACACACACATAATGGAAGAATACTGTTCTTCATATTCCCTGCTTTTACATGATTTGTTGTTGTTCAGGCGTTAAGTCGTGTCCGACTCTTCGTGACCTCATGGACCCCTTCTCCTTTTGCCTTCAGCCTTTCCCAGCATCAGGGTCTTTTCCAGTGACTTTTCTCTTCGCATTAAGTGGGCAAAATATTTGAGCTTCAGCTTCAGTATCTGTCCTTCCAATGAGCACTCAGGGTTGATTTCCTTTAGGATTGATGGATTTGACCTCCTTGCAGTCCAGGGGACTCGTAAGAGTCTTCTCCAGCACCACAGTTCGAAAGCATCAATTCTTCGGTGCTCAGCCTTCCTTATAGTCCAGCTCCCACAGTCATACGTTGCTACTGGGAAAACCATAGCTTTGATTATACAGACCTTTGTCAGCAAGGTGATGTCTCTGCTTCTTACTATGCTGTCTAAGTTTGCCATAGCTTTCCTCCCAAGGAGCGTCTTTTAATTTCATGGCTACAGTCACCGTCTGCGGTGATCTTGGAGCCCAAGAAAATAAAATCTGTCACTGCTTCCATTACTTCCTCTTCTATATGCCAGGAAGTGATGGGGCCAGATGCCATGATCTTCGTTTTTTTAATGTTGAATTTCAAACCAGCTTTTGCACTCTCCTCTTTCACCCTCAACAAGAGGCTCTTTAGATCCCCTTCGCTTTCTGCCATTAGGGTGGTATCATCTGTGTATCTGGGGTTGTTGATAATTCTCCCGGCAATCTTAATTCTGACCTGTGATTCATCCAACCCGGCGTTTCTCATGATGTACTTTGCATATAAGTTAAATAAGCAGGGAGACAATATGCAGCCTTGTCGTACTCCTTTCCCAATTTTGAAACTATCATTGTTCCATGTCTGGTTCTTACTGTTGCTTCTTGAACCTTGTACAGGTTTCTCAGGAGACAGGTAAGGTGGTCTGGTACTCCCATCTCTCTAAGAATTTGCCACAGTTTGTTGTGATCCACACAATCAAAGGCTTTAGCGTAGTCAATGAAGCAGAAATAGACGTTTTTCTGGAATTCTCTTGCTTTCTCCATGATGCAGCGAATGTTGGCGATTTGATCTCTAGTTCCTCTGCCTCTTCGAAACCCAGCTTGTACTTCCGGTTGTTCTCAGTTCACATGCTGCTGAAGCCTAGCTTGTAGGATTTTGAGCATAACCTTGCTGGCATGTGAAATGAGCGCAATTGTACGGTAGTTTGAACACTCTTTGGCATTGCCCTTCTTTGGAATTGGAATGTAAACTGACCTTTTCCAGTCTTGTGGCCACTGTTGAGTGTTCCAAATTTGTTGGCATATTGAGTGCAGCACTTGAACAACAACATCATCTTTTAGGATTTTAAATAGCTCAGCTGGAAGACTGTCATCTCCGCTAGCTTTGTTGTTAGTAATGCTTCCTAAGGCCCACTTGACTTCACTCTCGAGGATGTCCGGCTCAAGTTCAGTGATATCATGGCTATCAGGGACATTAAGATCTTTCCTGTATAGTTCTTCTGTGTATTCTTTCCACCTCTTCTTAATGTCATCTGCTTCTGTTAGGTCCCTGCCTTCTTTGTCCTTTATCATGCCCATCTTTGCACAAAACGTTCCCCTGAGATCTCCAATTTTCTTGAAAAAATCTCTAGTCTTTCCCATTCTATTGTTTTCCTCGATTTCTTTGCATTGTTCATTTAAGAAGAGCTTCTTGTCTCTCCTTGCTATTCTCTGGAACTCTGCATTCAGTTGGGTATATCTCCCCCTTTCTCCCTTGCTTTTCGCTTCCCTTCTTTCCTCAGCTACTTGTAAAGCCTCATCAGACAGCCACTTTGCTTTCTTGCATTTCTTTTTCTTTGGGATGGATTTCGTTGCTGCCTCCTGAACAATGTTACAGACCTCCGTCCATAGTTCCTCAGGCACTCTGTCTATCAGGTCTAATCCCTGAAATCTATTCCTCACCTCCACTGTATATTCATCAGGGATATGATTTAGGTCATACCTGGATGGTTTAGTGGTTTTCCCTACGTTCTTCAATTTAAGTCAAAATTTTGCAACAAGAAGCTCATGATCTGAGCCACAGTCAGCTCCAGGTCTTGTTTTTACTGACTGTATAGAGCTTCTCCATCTTTGCTGCAAAGTACATAATCAACCTGATTTCGATATTGACCATCTGGTGATGTCCCTGAGTAGAGTCGCCTGTTGTGCTGTTGGAAAAGAGTGTTTGCTATGATCAGCATGTTCTCTTGGCAAAACTCTATTAGCCTTTGTCCTGCTTCATTTTGTACACCAAGGCCATGCTTGCCTGTTATCCCAGTGATTTCTTGACTTCCTACTTTGGCATTCCAATTCCCTATGATGAAAAGGACATCTTTTTTTGGTGTTAGTTCTAGAAGGTGTTGTAGGTCTTCATAGAACTGATCAACCTCAGCTTCTTCAGCCTTAGTGGTTGGGGCATAGACTTGAATTACTATGATGTTGAATGGTTTGCCTTGGATTAGTACTGAGATCATTCTATCATTTTTGAGATTGTACCCCAGTACTGCTTTTCCCACCCTTTTATTGACTATGAGTGCTACTCCATTTCTTCTAAGGGATTCTTGCCCACAGTAGTAGATATAATGGTCACCTGAATTAAATTCACCCATGCTTGTCCATTTTAGTTCGCTGATTCCCAAGATGTCAGTGTTCAATCTTGCCATCTCATGTTTGACCACCTCCAGCTTACCTTGATTCATTGATCTTACATTCCAGATTCCTAACAATACTGTTCTTTACAGCATTGGATTTTCTTTTCACCACCAGACACATCCATAGCGGAGTGTTCTTTCGTCTTTGGCCCAGCCGCTTCACTCTTTCTGGCGCTACTTGGAAATTCCCTCTGCTCTTCCCCAGTAGAAGCTTGTGGCTTCACTGAGTTATGCAAGCCCCTTCGCCACAACAAGGCAGTGATCCATGAAGGGGTTTTACATGATAGGCTATGCAAATATTTGCGTGGCCTATCGCGTTAATCAAAACCACGGCTGCAAATGGCGTCCCGGACACCATTTGCAGCCATGAAGGCCTTAGTTTAAATTAAGGCCTTCACAGCCGCAAATGGCATCCGGGCCGCCATTTGCATCCTCAGTCAATCTGCTCCAGAGCCGACCGGTAGGGAGGATCCGGCCAGAGCGGATTCTTCCTGGAGGTGCAGGTAAGGGATCCAATCATCCGCAGACTTCGGGGGGCCAGATTCAATAGAATCCGGCCTCATTGGGGTCCGTGGAGGATTTCTCCAACATCCCTAAACAACTTTGGGATTAATAGTAAAACTGTACACCCTATCCTTTCACTATTGTTCCTAGAAGCGAATCATAAGGCCTGTGTGTGTGTGTTTTTTTTAAAGAAAGCCTTTTAAATTTACTCTAGTTTTAATTTCTAATAATCTGTTCTTGTTTGTCTTCACCTGCTTGGTGAAAGGGCCTATTTAGGACCTAATATCATACTATGGTGAAGTCTACATATTGAAATTAACTTTTCCATGAGCCAAAATGTGCTTGGAATTTTTGAGATAGCCCTGGGAAAATTAAATGTTGGCATAAGAATATGGGACATGATGGAAACACAAGTTGTGAGCAGAACTCTTGCCATGTCTCTGGTTTTGTCAGCCTTGAAATGTTTCCATAGGTAACCTTTCCCTATTGCCCATTCTTTTCTTTAAAAAACAAAACAAAAATAGACCACCAAATAGGGATGGATGAAAATCACTTACCTGGTCCCGCAGCTTGCTTCGTGGTGGTGGGGAGGCGCCCCATCCCTCCCCGCCAAAATTCTGGGCGGGGGGGAGGCACCCCATCCCTCTGGCTGAAATTCTGGCCAGGGGGGAGGCGCCCCGTCCCTCCAGCCGCGAATCTCGTCTCCTGCTGGGACGCAAATGGCGGCGGCTTTAGCCGCCGCCGTTTGCGTCCCTGCAGTCAGCCGTGATAGGCTACGTAAATGTTTATGTAGCCTATCACGGCTGACTTTGGGGGGGGGGGGAAAGCGCGTACACAAATGGCGGCGCCCATGGACGCCGCCATTTGCGTTCCTTATTTGGGCATGGGTAGTCTATGTAAACATTTACTTAGACTACGGCGAAAAAAGGCAACACTATTTGCGTTGCCTTTATTTTTGCCGTAGTCTACGTAAATGTCTACGTAGACTACACGTGCCCAAATAAGGAATGCAAATGGGGGCGCCCAAGGGCGCCGCCATTTGCGTACGCGCTTTCCCCCCTCCAAAGTCAGCCATGATAGGTGCCTACGTAAACATTTACGTAGACTATCAAGTTGTTTTTTGAAAATCTAGCCATGATAGGCTACGTAAATCTTTACGTAGCCTATCACGTTTGTTGTTGTTGTTTTTACACTTGGAAATGGTGGTGGCGGCAGCCGGTCGGAAGACCGGCTGCTGCCGCTGCCGAACCGCCGCTGAACTGCCGCCGGGAGTAGGGATGGGGGAGAATTTCTCCCCGAAACTTCGGAGGGCTGAGTGCCAACGTATTCGGCCCCCCAAAGTAGTTTCGGGGAGAAATTCTCTGCCCCCCGCCCCCCTGGGATGGGACTTACCTTTCCCGAATGTCCCTCCCGGTGGCGGGTCCCGGCAGCGGTTCGGCAGGTCTTTGTCAGGGGCGGGGGCGGCAGCCGGTCTTTCGACCGGCTGCCGCCGCCGCCATTCCAAGAAAAGTAAAAAAAAAAACACGCCCCCGTGATAGGCTACGTGATGATTAACGTAGCCTATCATGGCTAGATTTGCAAAGTCAGCCGTGATAGGCTACGTAATTCGTCATGTAGCCTATCATGGGGGCGTTTTTTGTTTTTTGTTTAACTTTTTATTTCGCGGCCGGGCGAGGCGAGGTGCCTCCTCCCCGGCCTGAATTTCAGCCGGGCGAGGCGGGAAGCCTCCCCCCCGGCCTGAATTTCGGCCAGGCGAGGAGGGAAGCCTCCCCCCCGGCCTGAACTTCGGGGGAGCAGCGAAGCGCCTCCCCCCCACCGCGAAGCAAGCTGCAAGACCAGGTAAGTGACTTTCGTGCACCCCTAGCCGGGAGCCGCCACCGCCAGGGACATTCAACTAAGGTAAGTCCCATCCCGGGGGGTGGCGGGGGGGTGGCGGACCGTTTCTCCACCAATTTCGGGGGGCTGAATGCGTTGGCATTCGGCCTCCCAGAGATTCGTGGAGAAATTCTCCGACATCCCTAAATCTGTTACATGCTTTTGATGCCTGTTAAAATCATATATCTGTACACTAGCCTTCCCTGATTGTGATGGACTGTGTAGCCCATTTTTCTGAATTGTAGAATTTTGAGATTTTAATTGTTGAGCATTTGTGGATTTTGTTGTGACGCTTTGTATTTTAATGTATGACTTGGATTCTCCTTTTTGTATTGTGAACTGGTTTGAGATAGTTTTGGATGTGTTAAGTTTTCTATAAATTGCTTAAATAAAGAAATAAAGAAATAAAGAAATAATGTGGCTATACTGAGCAATAGGGTCAATCTATGTGCTCACCTTTCCCTACTCACAGTTGTTTATGAGTTCTTTAGATGACATTGTGACCCTCCACTTTCGCTTCTGTGTCTAAAGAGCACTTCCAGCAAGTTTTTTTAGTGAATGGAAAATATATGTAATTGTAAAAGTGAAAGAGCACACTTTTTCACTTGTGTATTTGTGCAATCTGCTATACCACAGTGCCACCTAGTGGTTATGTAGTGGAGAAACAAGAAAGGAAATGTTTTTCATGTAGTGCTCAGATCTCAATTTTGTGAAGAAACCAAAAGTAGACAGTGCGTTAACAGCCTTGTGTAGAAAAGCTCCAGCTGACTTGATGGTTCTTTGTAGTATCAGATTGATTGTATAATGTCTTTTACATTCATAGCTTTACAAAAGGAGCTGTTGATGGCCATGGGCATGTGGCACTTACCATATTCAAAGCAGCTCAACCATTACTGCTACCACAATGGTCATGCTTGTAAACAAGGGCCCAGAACAACATGCATTATGCTTGTGTTCATTGTGGGATTCAGGTTTACTGGAACAGTGTGCTGGATACCCTAAATCCATGTTGCTGAGTCCTTCTGTATCAATGGCAATGGAACTAGGCAGATTTCAAAAGTGTACAGCTCTCATTGTGTGTACACAAGAGCATGCACGCACACCACTATGCCAATAGATGTGCAGAAATATGCAGGATAAAAATCTTATCAATACTTCTGTATATCCAAGATCCAATGTATTATAATCAGGGCCTTCTGTGCCATTTTTATGTGCTCATCCAGTTTATGATAATGCCATCTGTTGAGTACATTCGTGCAGAAATATTGAGAAGACTCTCGTTCTGCATATTGAGAGCCAGCGTGGTGTAGTGGCAAGAGTGCTGGACTGGGAGCCGGGAGATCTGGGTTCTAGTCCCCACTCGGCCGTGGAAGCTCACTGGGTGACTTTGGGCCAGTCACAGACTCTCAGCTCAACCCACCTCACAGGGTTGTTGTTGTGAGGATAAAATGGAGAGGAGGATAATGTAAGCTGCCTTGGGTTCCTTGCAAGAGGAAAGAAGGTGGGATATAAATGCAATAAATAAATAAAAATAAATAAAATATTTCTGTGTCAAAGGCTCCAAGCTAAGAGGAGCCCATTGTGCATAAGAACAGAAGGCCTACAATTCAATGACACTTGGATGAACATTGCAATGGAAACAGCAATGCACATCTCAAAGAGTTTCATGTCGTACACACCTTGAGATGTGTATGTAAGGCTGCTCCAGGCCAGGAACATTTCCCCGTTTCTATATTGGTGCTGGGGTCTTAGATTTTGTGCGCATCTCTTCTACTACCTCCTTCCTGCCTTTCTGTGTTGCGCACACACCAACGTTTCTATAAAAAAAATGCTACATGAGCTAATGTAGCAGACAATGACAAAACAAAAAGCAACATAAATCAATAAATAGCTTCAGCACCCTTTATTTCTCAGGCAAATATCATTTGGGGCATCCAGTTAAATAACACTTTGTTACTCTATCATTTTTTAATTCAAAATCTAATGAGTATTCACCTTAATGGGTTTCATCATGCTAAAACTATACACATACCATACTTGGTAGAAACGAGGGTGCTTTAAAAAAAGATGAAATACATGTATCTACAGTACCAATGATCAGAAGAACACATGGTTGAATCAAGATTTCATCCAACTTTACAGACGACAACAAAGGCAGTTACAAAACATACTTAATACACACCGATGAAAAAGTTTAGCGTTGAGTTTGTCTTTACATTTGGCAAAGTTATGTCTAGAAGATGGGTTTATTTTTTTTAAAAAAGAGTACAATTATATACATTATTCAGTATCCTCAAAATAGGAAGATATTAAATAACAACAAACAAACCAAAATTATAAATTTAAATGTTCATGTTACCTAAATGGGAATAGACTCTGAACAGGTAAAAACTCTAACAAAATGCTAATGGACACTACCCTGTACACTTTAAGTTAGCTTTGTTCATCACATCTTTAGCAACTCTGTGTTCAAGCAAACCTGGAGGAGGGAGGGTACAGAAGAGAAGAGGGTACAGAAGAGGGTACAGAAGAGGCAGGGCTGGCCCAAGATATTTTTGCTGCCTTGTCTAAGGCAAGAGACAAGATTCTTCTCCCATTCCACATACAGAAGCCAACTGAGCTGGTAGTTAAATTTTACGTCAACACTGGCAATGGGACAGCATTCTCTGCCCCACCTAACAGCAGTCTGGACGGGTTAGGTGGTGCAGAATAGGCGGCATGGTCTACACAGCTTTGGCCTCCAACACCTTACTGCTGCCCTCGCCATCTGCTACCTGAGGCAGCCCCCTCACTCTGCTTAATGGTAGGACTGGCCATGAGGTAGGAAAGGCCCAGTCCTCACAAAGCTAGCTGCAACTAAGTCCAAACAAAAACAATGACAGTGCAGTTCATTGCATTTCAGTAGGACTCCATTTAGACTAAAGGTTGTAGGATTGTGCCCAAACTCACTCAAGCTAGGTAAAAAAAAATAATCTAGGTTTCTTTTGTGCTGTTGATGGTAACTGGTTAAAGATCAGAATGTAGTGAAAAAACAGGAAGCAGAGGGTAGGCATGAATGGACAGTTCTCATAATGAAGAGATATAAGAAATGAGGTCCCCCAAAGATCTGTACTGGGGGCAGTGCTTAACTTGTTCATAAATCTGGAATGTGGGGTGAACAGTGAGGTGATCAAGTTTGCTGATGGTACCAAATTATTTAGGGTGGTTAAAACAAAAAGGGATAGCAAAGAGCTCGAAAAGGATCTCTCCAGTAGGGGTTGTGGGGGGTGGACACTAAAATGGCAAATGCAATTCGGTGTAAGCAAATGTAAAGTGATATGCATTGGGACAAAAGTCTGAAATTCACAGATACGTTGATGGGTTCTGAGATGGTGGTGACTAACCAGAAAAGAGATATTGGGGTCATTGTAGATAAATAGCTCAATAAAAATATGGACCCAGGGCCAATCTACATTGTGCCTGCCATTGCAATGAATTCGGTGTCCCGTCGGGTTAAATACTCTCGCATTAAAACGTGATTATTCACACTCACCCATTTTCCCTATTGCAGTGCTTCATCAAATGTGCGAGCTCGGTTCATACTCGAGCACTGTGCTGTTTTCCTGCTGTTTTCCTGCGTGCGCTTGTCTGATCTCAGATGTTAAGCAGGGTCAGCCCCGGTGAGTAGATGGATGGGCGACCGCCTGGGAATCAGGCTTCCTGCACTGAGCAGGGGGCTATTCTATCCCTTCAAATGAGATTAAGTTTTACCCCCTCCTATCCCCTGCCCTGGATTTTTTTTTTTTTAATTAAGGCGTTATCCTCGCAGAATTGGGGCTTCTCTGCGATGTTTTTTTCCTAATTCAGGCATGATCTTCAAAGATTCAAAGTTGTGAAGCATCACAACTTCGAATCTTCGAAGATCATGTCTGAATTAGGAAAAAAAAAACATCACGGAGAAGCCCCGATTCTGCGAGGATAACGCCTTAGTTTAAAAAAAACCACACACATCCAGGGCAGGGGATAGGAGGGGGTAAAACTTAATCTCATTTGAAGGGATAGAATAGCCCCCTGCTCAGTGCAGGAAGCCTGATTCCCAGGTGGCCGCCCATCCAACTACTGACCGGGACTGACCCCGCTTAGCTTCCAAGATCAGACAAGAGCGTGCACATCCAGCCCTTTGCTTGTTGCTGAGGAAACGGGGGCTGCTGAGGAAGCTATGCGATCAGTAGCTGGAAGAAGACAAGGGGCCATCGAGAGCTGTGATTGGACAGGAGGGAAATACAAACACTGCCGTATATGGACAGGCGGGGGAGGGGACTACGACAGGATACGGTAGTGAAAGCGGAAAATCAGAGCACATTAAGGGGAAATACTGGGATATTAGGGTATTGAAAGCGGGAGCACAGAAGTGGGAAATTCTGGTTCAAATTCGAGGCGGGTACTGCATAGTGTGAAAGGAGGGCGGTGAAACCCCATTGGAAGCAAACAAAGGCAGTAAGTGTAGATCCAGCCCCAGTGTGCAGCAGCTGTGGAAAAATGGCTTCCATGTTAGCAATCATTAGGAAAGGGATTTAAAATAAAACTGCCAATATTGTGATGCCTTTATACACTTGGACAACTGTATGCAGTTCTGTCACATCACAAAAAATATATTGTAGAGCTAGAAAAGGTGCAGAAAAAGGCAATGATCAAGGGGCTGGAGCAACAGCTCTTCAAGGCAAGGTTACAACGTTTTTGGGGAGTTGTTTAGAAGAAAAGTGGGGCATGGGGGATATGACAGTTTTATCGGATTATGCATGGTGTAGAAAAAGTGGATAGTCGCTCATAATAATAGAAGCTGCCATCATCCAATGAAGTTGAATGGTGGGAGATTCAAGGCAGATAAAACGAAGCTCTTCTAGCAATGCATAGTTAGACTATGGACTTCACTGCCAGAAGATGTAGTGATGGCCACCAATGTAGATGGCTTTAATAGATAAGATAAATTCATGGAGGATGAGGCCATCAATAGCTACAAGCTGTGATAGCTATATATTAGCTCCAGGATCAGAGGTCAATATGCATGGCTGGAGACTGAGAGCAGGTAGGGATGAGTGACCTCCACTGGCCGCTCAACCATTTATGCTTGGAATGTTGCATAAATGGGCCTCTTTATGGCCACAATTCATGTCTGCGAATGCCAGTCCAGGGGGCTGAACTGGCAGTAATCTGCCAAGCTTGAGCCCCCAACTGGACTCTGCTGCCATCCCTAAGAGAAGGGCTACTGCCCTCAGATCCTGCCTGTGTGCTTCTCACAGACATATGGCCGGTCACTGCGGGAAACACAATGCTAGACTAGATAGACTTCTGGTTTGATCAGGAAGGGCTCTTCTTTTGTTCATTAAAAAAAAAAAAAAGGTAAAGGTGTCCCCAAGCAGTCGTGTCCGACTCTAAGGTGCGGTGCTCATCCCCGTTTCTAAGCCGAAGAGCCCAGGTGTCAAAAATGGATAGCTTTTGGAGATCTCACTGGGACGATGGGTGTGTGTGTGCATCAGTAGTAGAAAAGCTAAGAGCCAATCTGTTCAACAGCTCCTATGTTAAAAAGTCACACATTTTCAGAGCTGCTTTTGAAGGCGCAACCATGGGAATACAGGAGAGAGCTTTGGACTGGGCCAATGGGATCCCTTTGTAAGTGAGCTGTAGCACATTTCTTCCATCTGCAAGGGTTTTCTCTTCAAATCCTGTGGAAGTGGCAGTCCTAAAGTGATGAAGCAGTGTATGCTGCTATGTATATGTGTTCTTGGAATGGATGAACCACAGAACTGGTGCACACACCCACACACATGCACACATACAGCATGAATGTGTGGTCTCTGTGCATGAATCAGAGGACAGCACTTGTCTTGCTTCCCCCACCATGCATGAGGCCTAATGGGTGCACCCGTGCAATCTACCTGTGCCAAAAATGGGATAGACACATTACTAGATTCAGGCTAAGTACATGGTCCTCACTTTGTACATTATGCTCTATATGTGGAAGGAAACCAGCATGAGCCAAACGTTCCTCATGTTTGAGCTGGATCTAAGTTTCGCTCTGTGACCCTGAGGTTGCTGTGCTGCACAGGCTGCTATAAGGATGAAGGATGAACAAAGCCTTAGACACATTATCATCATCTAGTGTAAACGGTTTCACATTAATCTATAATGATTACACTTCACTGAAGACCTGAATCTCACATATGCTGGAGATCTGCTACAAACCAACACAAGGCTGTTATCTAGATACATAAATTTTGTCATGCAACAGGGAGGGAAAAAAAATGTTAGTTTAAGTTTAATCCCTTAAACAGTCATACCATTGTAACAACATGTAAAGCAGCTTTAAAAATATTATTTTGGAACTTGAGGCTCTACTGATTAGGCTCTACTGATTTTGTTAACTGACCTGCACATATTGCCAATATTTTGTTTTTAATTAACAATGTTAATGATCACTAGTCCTCGGGCCTCATGGGAGCCTATTCATATATAACCATGCTTGGCCGTAAAAAGAATAAATGGTGCCCGTGCATGCTTATCAACTGCTGTACTTCATCTGGAAGCAATTACAACCTTTAGAAACAATATTAATGTTATATCAACTGCACTGTGAATGCGCTTGGTAACAGAAAATGCACAATGAGGAACAGCAACATTCAGAATACAGGGGGTCCAACATTCAGACTACAGGAGGTAGTTTTATTCTGTGAAGCCCAAAACAGTATTTTGTTGTTGTTTTTTTAACCAGGATGGCATCACATATATGATGGGTAGTTGTTCACTAGCATTTCCACTGGGAATGCTTATTTGTTTGTGACCATTCAGACATGACTCTGTTTTCATTACCAGGCCAAATGCCCCCATATACTGACCTTATTGACTTCTTCAGTGGAGAGAAATAATTTGTGTCACACCTAAAATAATGCAGCATACTTAGATTTTTTTTAATAGATTAAGCCATGGTTCACATTAACCATGGTTCATTGCTTTAGCCATGAAGGAAAAAAGCGGCCCTCTTACTGTGGGCCAAGCTACACATTATATACACAATGAGAATACAACCAAAAATAGCATCTTTGTGATGGGTTTTCTCCCTTTCCCTCATAATGCGTAGGAAAACTTACTCTGGGATGTCTTCAAGGTGTGAATTTTACTGCCCTGCCCTTTACCATTGGCTTGTGGGGCAACTCACAATACGATGCCATCACGTCACGGGTTGAGTGCACCTAAATGTTGCAGGGTAATGGAGGGCAACCTCCCTTAGGATTTTTGTTTTCAGTAGCAGCCCTGTGGCGTGCTGAATGTGTAGCTCAGCCCTGTGCTTTACCATGAAGACAATTTCTGTGTCATGTCTGAGACCAGAATGCACTCACAGTCTGAGGAGGAGTGACTGGGAACAGACCAAGAGGTTGGCTATGGTGTGTGGGAGGCTGAGAAATGAGGGCACAAAATCTCTCCTAAGCAGAAGTTACCTGACGGGCTTAAAAATGGCGGCAGTATGGTGGTATTCTTATACAAACATATTTATCTTGTGGAGGCTTCAAACACTGTGGGAAAAACATGAAATCTGGTAAAGCTTAAGTAAAGCTTTTCTATAGAAACTTTTATCTTCAAAAATACTTCTTATCTAGGCAAATACACAAAAGAAGGGAATGTGGGTGCATTTCAATGGGATGTACGAAAGTCACTTACCTTTCGCAGATTATGTTGATGGTGGGGGGGGAGGCGCTCCATCCCTCTCCCTGGAATCCTGGATGGGGGGGAGGCACTCCGTTCCTCCCTCCCCGGAATCCTGGCCGGCCGGCCGTGCTCTGCAGGGATTCTGCAGAGCCGCTGGCCAGCTCCGCCAGCGGCCAGACATCCGGCCGCTGGCTAGCAGGGATGCAAATGGCGGCAGCCATAGCCACCGCCGTTTGCGTACCTGCAGTCAGCCGTGATACGCTACGTAAATGTTTACGTAGCCTATCACGGCTGACTTAAAACAACAACAACAACGCGCATACGCAAATGGCGGCGGCCATGGCCGCCGCCATTTGTGTTCCTTATTTTGGCACGTCTTAGTCTACATCAAGATGTACGTAGACTAAGATGGCGAAAATAAGGGGAACGCAAATAGCGTAGCATCTACGGTATTTGCGTTCCCCTTATTTTCGCCGTCTTAGTCTACGTAAATCTTGACGTAGACTAAGACGTGCCAAAATAAGGAATGCAAATGGCGGTGGCCGTGGCCGCCGCCATTTGCATACGCACGTTGTTGTTGTTTTTTTAAGTCAGCCGTGATAGGCTACGTAAATATTTACGTAACCTATCACATTTTTTTTTAAACCTAGCCGTGATAGGCTACGTAAATCTTTACGTAGCCTATCACGTCTTCTTCTTCTTTTTTTTTTTAACTGGAAATGGCGGCGGCGGCAGCCGGTTGGAAGACCGGCCGCTGCAGCTGCTGCCGCCGAACCGCCACCGGAGCCGCTGCCGGAGCCACTGCCGGAGCTGCCGCCACCAGGAAGATCCGCCCCAGGTAAGTCTTGTCCCGGGGGGGGGAGTGGCAGACCGTTCCGCCACCGATTTTGGGGGGCCGAATACGCTGGCATTCGGCCTCCCCGAGATCCGTGGCGGAATAGTTTGCACATATGGGGGGGGGTCAGGAGTTTTTTGTGTGGGATGCTAAACCACATGGGCACTAGACATTGGCTGCATTCACACATTACATTAAGCCACGGTTCACATTAACCATGGTTTGTTGCTTTAGCCATGTATTGTCTTGCAAATGAACAAACAGCGGCTTGTTTTCCCTATTTCAGGTTGTTTCTCTGCTGCCCGTTCTGCCAGCCTTAAGGTTGTTTTTGTTTTTAGCTGCTCATGCTGGGCAATTTTTTTTCAGGGCAGATAGCAACACAAATAAGCCATGGATAAGCTGCAGTTCTGGGTCTAGACAACACAAGGCATGGTTTAAGCAAGCCAGATTTCATAAGCCAGCAACAAACCGTGCCCTCTATTTGTAGCTGGCTAACAAACCATTGTTTGTGTGGGAATAGGTTCGGACACAACGACAAGCCACGTTTCAAAAAGCCACACTGTGGATTAGCGTTCCTTGCAGATCACGCGATACTGCTAGACCTGGTCCAGAGGGGGGTCAACCACAAATGAAATGGCAACAATGCTTATTGTGGCATAAGCAAATGAATCACATAGGTTACCTATGGAATCATATAGTTACCATTAATGCAATTGATTCAGTTCAATGGAAATGCCTTTAGGATAGTACATAGTTTAGGTGTCTTTAACACAATAACTAAGAGACACTGGAGTCTCTTTGGCATAGCTGCTTCTTGTGCCCCTCTGGTAAGAGGTTGGGAGTGAAGTCTGTGAGGAAAGGGACATTGGGGCTGATGCACATCCCCTCAACACTATCCATACATTTAGGGCTATAATGTTTACCTCTCTATTCAACTGATGCAAAAAGAAAGGGCAATGCAATGAATCTGCGTTATCGCCATCTGTATAATTTTTGATAAGAATTCAGACCCATTCTTGTGGAGCCTCAGCTATTTGGGGAGGTATTATTTCAATTAGGGATGTGTGAACCCACCCCAGTCCAGGTTCTCTGGGTGCCTGCCCAGCCCCAGCCCCTGCTTGCTGGTCCCTGGACTGCGCTCAAGCCCCTCCCACACTTGGCAAGTGGCCCGCATTCACACCGGCAGCCTTGTCGAATTCCGTGGTTGCCATTTTTTGAAAAATAAAGCAGCGATCACAGAAATACACAAATTTGCATATATGCGAAAGTGCGCATTTTTGCAAATGTGCACATTTGCATATGTGCAGAAATGCACATTTTTGCAAATGCTCATATTTGCATATGTGCGAATATGAGCATTTGCAAAAATGTGCACTTTCACGCATATGCAAATATGCACATCTTTGCAATTGCCATTTTATTTTTCAAAAAATGGTGACCACAGAACTCGGCAAGGCTGTTGGGGTGTGTTCAGGCTGCTCACGAGCAAGGGCAGGGTGTGAGCTGGGGCAGGGACTTGGCTAGCAGGGCTCAGGAGTGCGGGAAGGGTGGGGTTCTGCCAAATTCTCAGATGGAATCGGGCGTCTGCGCCATTCCTAATTTCAATACATGTTTTTAGGCTTGCTTTCAGAATAGACAACATTTGAAAATTCCAGATCATATTGATATAAATGCGTCTATACACAGTAACTGAGATTTACTCAGGGTAAATTCAAGCAAATATTTCTTTTCATGTTACTTTTCTCTTTCATTTGACCCCTTGTTTTTGTTTTTGTTTTGGTCTGTTCTTGTGTCTTGTGCTGCACAAATACAGAGCACAATACAACGGAAGTTAAGCACTTTTAAAAGTCGCATTGATTTCAG
Source organism: Heloderma suspectum (assembly GCF_057233095.1). NCBI lineage: Eukaryota > Metazoa > Chordata > Lepidosauria > Squamata > Helodermatidae > Heloderma > Heloderma suspectum. The sequence continues at coordinate 108,837,450 of NC_139464.1, forward strand.
TGGAAGGGTTAAGTACATGCTTAAAACCCTGCTACCTGAAATCAATGAGATGTAGAAGTGTTAAACTTTGGCAAGACCATGCCCTTATTTTCCTCCTGCAGTCTCCTTCACTAGTTTCCTAGGGCAGATTCCCAAGCAAAAATGGCTACACCAAACAGCATAGGAACATCTGCAGCTGTTTAGCAGGTTGAATCTTTGGCCCAAATGACTTTCCCCTGGTTTTCTTGTTTATGCACAGAGATCTAACCATGTCAAAAAGCGTTGGGAGTTATGGTTATATGCAACTAACCTCACTGAGAGCTCACTACATTTTCAGGCGATGTAGGACTGCAGCCATAATCACTACTCCTGTGTTACATTTCAAGCACTTCTGTGTCATTAATACTAATATGGGAAATGATCTTTAAATGCTTGCCTCAACTGTTACTTTTTCAACGTAATGTACCGTAAACAGAGATAATCATATATTTAAAATGGATAGAAGATATGTCTGTAGAATCTACCACCCCAACTGACACGTCCTCCTAATTCAAACTCTGTCTTTTCCTTCCCACCTTGCATAATTCTCATGGGAGAGTCAGTGCATCCATTTCAATTTTCCTTCTCCGGAAAAGACATCTAAACATCACTCAGGAATCTGGGTTAAGGCAAATAATCTGGCTTTCATAGTTAAAAGTAAGGATCTGTCTGGTGTCAGTGGGCACTTCACAAATGAAATCTCTTTGGATCTGGTGTTTTCTTTTTCCTCTTAAGCTTAGATAGGTTGCATCTTTTTTTCTTTTACCAGGCTTGCTTTACTAATGCTTTTCTATGCTCTCAGCAGGAAAACAAAAAAATCCCTTGAAGGAGGATACCACCAAAAGAAAAACAAAAGATAAAGAAAAGTTTGATGCGCCAAGACAAAACTTTACGATCCAGGCAACTGATTTCTTCGGTTCCTACTTTTCCTGCTGTTGATGAGGGCCTTTAACTTGCTGTAATCCCCTCTCATCTTCTGGGAATCTTCGGCCTGCTGCCCCAGCTGTCTTGTGTCTTTGCAGTATTGATTAATCATCTGCAGTTCTGAATGGCTGAAAGATCCAGCCAAGTCCTTCGGATGAAACTGCAAAGCCTGGAGTGAACTAGCCCAGGTCCACGGGGACCACTTTTCAGTCATGAAGGCCACCATGTCAGAATCTAACACCTTGAAGTTAACCTTTGCTATGGTTTGCTTGAAGCTGTTTTCTGTCGCAATGCAGTGGTAAAGTCCCCGGTCTGCTTCCTGAACGGAGCGAATTAAGAGCCCTTGTTCAGTTGCTATGATTCTTTCGTTAAGTTTGACCTGGAAGCAACACAGACAACATGCGTTCTTATACCACAGGCCGGAACAACGAATATGGCAAGAGTGCTAAAAGTTATTTGTGGATTTAGTTTTCAATAAGAATCACATTCTAAGCCAGGCGATTTCATTCCACCAGCCACAAACAACTGTCTTAGAATGTAGTAGGATGTTCAACAGCCTTGAAGAAAAGGTTAAAATATCATAAATGAATAATTTTCTTTTCATTCATACATCCACCATTGTGGTTTGGGGCACATTTTTGTGTGAGTGTGGACATACTTCTGTGCTTGGCAGGGGAAACTGGAAGAGTGGGGGTGCAAGTATAGGGTTCATGTCTCCCTCAGCTAGGCAAAACATGGGAGTTGAAGCCACAACCTCACTGATACTCTACCCCATTGGTACCAGCCCTAGTGAAGGGGATCAGGCCTAAACCAGCAAGCTACTTTTTCTGCTCTTTGAGATAAGCCAGGGGTGCAGAACCCCAGGGTAAGGGGTCAAACCTGGCACAGCTGGGGTCCCAATCTGTGGTGGTTCAACACCCCTGGGATAAGCAACAAAAATGGAGGATGGATGCCACCCCAAAATACTTCTTAGTTACCTGCTTTACACCTTTACTCAGTTGTTTACCTATTCTCCTCACTATTTACATACTTCAGTTGCTACGTTTCTGCTGGCAGGGAGAAGAGGAACTTAAAAAAAAGACGATTCAGGCTTTCCGTTCTTCACTGTAGTGAACCACTAGCTACCCACAAACCTGAGCACCTTACTCCCTCGCTTGCTTTTTTCACATACTTATTCATTTTATCTGCTGATTTTGTAATGGGCAGAGAGAAATTAACTAAAACATCTTACGTGTACACCTCAAAGTGTGAGATGGCCCTAATACTGTGTGATTTCAGTTAGTACTTTCAACAGCCAGCATCAGCTATTAATTTTCAAGGGCTAGAATTTTATTCAGTGGACAAAAGCACACCCAGTAAAGTAAACCAGTGTCTTTGACTCCCTTTAATCCTTTCATGGTTTGGGTGCAGTGCTTTCTGTTATTCAGATATGGTCACTAGTATTCAAAAGAAGAGCATTTTCTCCTGCAGAGGAACTGCCTGAGATTTGTAAATATAAATAATTTTCCTTTTTGTTTCACTTAAAGAAGGCTGGCCTCCTATACACAATTGCACTGCACATTAGAGAACTGAAATGTGAGAACTTTGGAGAGGACAGGAATGGAAAATGTGATTACACCACACTCAGAGAAATTCTTCTTGCTGTGAGTATTTTTAGTTCAGACTAATTCCTTGCTACAAAAGCTTCCCGTATCATCTTCTCCCTCTGCTCCTCAGACATATCTCCTCTGTTGCACTCCTGAATGTTATGCCTGGTGTTTCTTTCGCAGACTGGCAGCACGTTTGAAGCACAGGAGACACTGCTCTTCTGGCAATCTTCATACTGAGTACAGAGTGATCCAGTTGAAGTTAATAGCTTTTAAATCCTCAGTGATTTCAGTGGAATAGAGTTACACACTACAATCAACATCTGAGGCCCTCCTCTGAGTGCCTCCTCTGAGAGAGGTTTGGAGGGCGGCAACAAAGGATAGAGCCTTCTCGATGATGGCCCCCAATTGTGGAAAGCTCTCTCCAGTGAGAAGCACCTAGTGCCAACACTGTTATTTTTTTGGCACAAGGTTAAGACTTTCTTCTACTCCCAGGCATTTCACAGCATATGATGGGCTTCTTAATTTAGTTGTTTTACTGGGCCATGGCATTTTAAATTTATTTTAACTGTTTAAAATTGTTTTAACTTTTTTTGTATGTTTTAGCCCCTGCTGCAAGATACCTTGAGCCTTTTTTTATAGAAAGGCATCTAATAATTTACTAAATAAAAATAAAAATAGTAATGGTAAGCACATGCTTAAAACACTTCCATGAGGATTAAAAGTGCTTATCTTGCTCAGAATTGTTATTCTCAGGAGAACATCTCCTACACCTTGGATCTGCTCTCTGTGTGAGTAAAATGCATTAAAGATACAGTTACTTGCATTGGATTAATGATCCAACTTCAGGTGTGAGCTGCAAATTTTAAAAGAATTAAGGCTCCAACATTAGGGATGGGCGGATTCCCTACCTGCTGGTCTGGGTGGGAATCCGCCCTTGGGGGGAGGCGATCCGTGCCTCCCCCTGGAATCCGTCCAGGCCAGCTCCGCTCCATGGCAATCCTGTGGAGTCGGCTGCCAGGTCTGCATCATTGGCGATACGGCCAGCCGCCATTGCCGTGCCATATCGCTGGGCTAACTCCATGCACTATGTATTGCTGGGCTAACTCCGTCCACTATGCCATTTGCGGCCGTAAAGCTGTTAGGTTAACCTAAATGCAGCCATTTACAGCTGCATTTAGGTTAATCTAACAGCTTTACGGCTGCAAATGGCATCCACTACGCCACTTGTGTCCCTGTTTTTTCACGCGATAGGCTAGCCGCAATAGAGCCATGAACCTTGCATCTACGTCTATGCATCCATAGGCTTATACGCAAGATTTGTGGCTCTATTTTGCATAGAAATCTATGAGCACATCCTGCCAATCACCATTTTTTTTTTAAATGGCAATCGGCAGGATGTGCCCATAGACTTATACACAAAATAAAGCCGTGAATCTTGCATATAAGCCTGTGGACGCATAGACGTAGACACAAGATTCATGGCTCTGTTCGCATCTAAGTCTGTGGGCACATCCCGCCGATCACCATTGAAAAAAAAAAGAGATGGTGATCGGCAGGGAGGAGGCGAACGGCTGTGGCTGGCAAGAAGCAGCCGAGTGCCGTTCTGTCTCCAGTCCTCCCGATCTGCTGCGGATTCCTGAGGCCAGATTCCAAACAATCTGGCCTCATTTGAATCCGCAGCGGATTTCTCTGACATCCCTAGCCACATCCCACCCAAGTCTCACTGGGGGCTGCCCCCCCTGCCCCATTGACAAAATGTGGTGATACAGTAGTGGCGGCAAGGAAAAACAGCCTCCATTTGAAAGGCAAAAGTAGTAGCTTGCCGCCAAAATTCTACACCATACAAATAGTGGGGAGAGGAAGGGACGATCTTGGTTCAAAATAGCCCTTATTTTGCTGCTGCGATAGTACAGCAGAGGTGAAGATGGAGTGTAGGGTGCGGATGCAAAAAAGGCCAGTGGGGGCTGCATGCGGCCTACGGGCTGTGTGTTGCCCACTCCTGTTTGTAGAGCATGCAGGCATAGGGCTCATTCTGCGGTGAGAATCTATGTTCACTGATCTGGAAGAACAGTTGCCACCTGGCTCCTCACATGGGGCATCTCTACACCACCCCAAAGTCCTGCATTTAAAACGGGGCTTTCTGCTTCCATTTTAAATGCAGGATCACGACGACTAGGGGTGCACGAAACCCACTTACCTGGTCTCGCAGCTTTTCGCGGTGGGGGGGAGGCGCTTCCCTGCTCTCCCCCCGAAGTTCAGGCCGGGGGGGGGAGGCTTCCCGCCTCGCCCGGCCGAAATTCAGGCCGGGGGGAAGGCTTCCCGCCTCGCCCGGCTGAAATTCAGGCCGGGGAGGAGGCGCCTCGCCTCGCCCAGCCGCGAAATTAAAAGTTAAAAACAAACAAACAAACGCCCCCGTGATAGGCTACGTGACGATTAACGTAGCCTATCACGGCTAGATCTGCAAAGTCAGCCATGATAGGCTACGTAAATCGTCACGTAGCCTATCACGGGTGACTTTAAAAAAAAAAAGCGCGTACGCAAATGGAGGCCCCCATAGGGAGCCGCCATTCGCGTTCCCTATTTGGTCGCTGTAGTCTACGTCAATCTTTACGTAGACTACGGCGAAAATAAGGGCAACGCAAATAGCGTTGCCCTTATTTTCGCCGTACTCTACGTAATCTTTACGTAGACTACAGCGACTAAATAAGGAACCGGAATGGCGGCTCCCTATGGGGGCCGCCATTATCCGTACACGCTTTTTTTTTTTTTTTTAAGTTACCCGTGATAGGCTACGTGACGATTAACGTAGCCTATCACGGCTGACTTCGCAAATCTAGCTGTGATAGGCTACGTTAATCGTCATGTAGCGTATCACGGGGGCATTTTTTTTCTTTTTTTTATTGGAATGGCGGCGGCGGCAGCCGGTCGAAAGATCGGCTACCGCCCCCGCCCCTGACGAAGACCTGACGAACCGCCGCCGGTACCCGCCGCCAGGAGGGTCATTCGGCAAAGGTAAGTCCCGTCCCAGGGGGGGTGTGGGGTGCGGGTGAGGAGAATTTCTCCGCGAAATTTGTTCGGGGGGCTGAACACGTTGGCGCTCGGCCCCCCGAAGATTCGGAGATAAATTCTCCGCCAACCCTAACGACGACTCTCTTTTTTTCGTGCTTCCTTTCCCCCCTCCCCTTTCCCCCTCCTTCTCCCCGTATCTGAGTCTTCCATTAACTTTCATTGATCTCGCTCCTCTTCTTGCCACTGTAAGTCTTTCCACGGAGGGAACTCCAGTGGAACACAATGGGGTAATGTGATAGCTCATTATCTGCAATCTATTAGGGATGTACGAAATGTACTTATCTTTCCGCGGATTATGTTTATGGTGGGGGGGAGGCGTTCTTTCCCACCCCCTGGAATCCTCGACGGGGGGGAGGCGCTCCGTTCTTCCCCCCCAGAATCCTCGATGGCCGGCTGTGCTCAGCGGCGGCTCCGCGGGGCAGCCGGCCAGGCCCAGGCCAGAGCCGTCTGCAGCCAGATTTCCGGCCGCGGAGGGCTCTGGGTAAAAAAACAAAGCAACAACAAAAAAACCACGTACGCAAATGGCGGCTGTAATGATTATTTATTTATTCATTTATTTATTTATTATTATTATTATTTTTATTTATTTATTTACTTATGCAGATCTCTAAAATACTCATGGACTATAAAGATATTTATTATGCAGATTTCTAAAATGCATTTAAGATGCGTTTAAAAATGTGTTTAAAAGCCGCCGCCATTTGCGGACTTGTGTTTTTAGTTTTTTTTTCAAGACGTGATAGGCTACGTAAAGTTTTACGTAGCCTATCATGGCTGGGTAAAAAAAAAAAAAAAAAGCGTAAGCAAATGGCAGTGGCTATGGCCGCCGCCATTTGCATTCCTTATTTTTCGTCGTCTTATTTAAGTAAGTAAATATTTACGTAGGCTAAAATGGCGAATCAAAAAGGGACGCAAATAGTGCCCACTACGCTATTTGCGTTCCCCTTATTTTCGCCGTCTTAGTCTACATAAATATTTACGTAGACTAAGACACCAAAAATAAGGAACGCAAATGGTGGTGGCCATAGCCGCCGCCATTTGCGTACGCGTTTTTTTTTTTTTTTTACCCAGCCATGATAGGCTACGTAAATCTTTACGTAGCCTATCACATCTTGAAAAAAAAACCAAAAACACAAGTCTGCAAATTCATTTTAAAACGCATTTTAAACTCATTTGAGAAATCTGCATAATAAATATCTTTATAGTCCACGAGTATTTTAGAGATCTGCATAATAAATAAATAAATAAATAAATAAATAAAATTAATAATAAATAAATGAATAAATAAATAATCATTACAGCCCATACTCAGAGGTGCTGTTGGATTTTTCCCCCTTGGGATGTTTTGTCCATACAGCACCCTCCCTTTCGGTTTTGTAATGATCACATTTTAGTCTCGGGGGGAAAGTGCACACTTTCACTTGTTAAATGTTAATTTTCCCCACTGAAAAGACACACTTTTCCTGTTCTCAAATGAACAGAGGAGCACAGCGATCCAAGCTTCAAAGCTGAGTTCGGAGACTGCGAATGACTCCTGTTTGCCCGTCCCCGCACACTGTCATGCAGTGTTTAAACGCATCTTCTCCCCATGGATGACTCAGTGCTTCCGACTGAGATGACTCACCTCTTTCCTTCTGTCTTTATCTTTCTGTAAGAGCCATTTAACAGAAGCCTGGGGAGATTTGGGTGTACACTCAAGGAAGGTGGTGTTATTCTTGACTCCATACTGAATGACCTCAGCTGCATTTCGGTAACCTAGAATGTGAAAGAGGCCAGATAAGAATGGGTGTTTCCACTCCTCCTGACTTGGAAGCACAGTACAGAATGGGTAAGTAGATGATTTACGACAGAAATCAGGATGATCGCAGGCTGATAATACTAAAGATCAAGCAATACAGGGCAAATACTTAAACTGGAAATATTTGCGGAAAGTATAACTTTAGTCTATGGCCTCACACGCTCTTTCCTCCCCTCTTGCAGAAAACTTCACCCTTTCTTTTATGATTTGCTCTCACCACTTATTTGTACTATTAATTGATTACATTTTTATCCCAGTTTTCCCCCAAGGAGCTCGATCAAGGTACTTCTCCCCCCCGCCACCCATTTTATCCTCATAACCAGCTTGGAAGATAGGTTAGGCTGAGAAGGAGTGACTGACCCACAGTCTGCCAGTAAGCTTGAACCTGGTTTTCCTGGGCCTTTATCCATATTGGTGTAACCATGGTTAAAGCAAACCAGGATTACCTGCAGCAATGAATTGAAAACCCATGCCAAATCATGGTCTGGTTTGCTTTAACCATGGTTAGCTCTAATACAGTTCTTATGCTGCACCATAATTAAAGCAAACCATAGGGAGAGGAGGTGATGGATGTGCTGTGAGCCAGTGGCACATTCCCAGTCTCTAATCATAGTTAGGAAGAATTCTATGCCTGTACAGGATTACAAGATTTATAGCGGTGCAACATCATTAGATATAAGTAACATCTGTGTTCTAGGGATGTCAGAGAATTCCACCACAGATCTCGGTGAGGCCGAATACCAGTGCATTAGGCCTCCTGAAATTCATGGCGGAACAAAGCCCCCCACCCCCCCACCCCATGAAAGGCACACGAAACGGAGCACTTACCTGCTGCTGTCTGCGCTGACTTGCGAATGGCGTCCGCGTCTGCAGCCGCCATTCGCTTCCTCATTATAGCTGTGATAGCCTACGTAAATAATTACGTAGCCTATCACGGCTAACGCAGGGATGTCATTTGCGTCCCTGTGGAGGCCATGATAGGCTACATAAGTATTTACGTAGCCCATCACGGGAAAAAAAAAAACAGCGAACGCAAATGGCAGCCTTTTTTTTTTGCCGTTTTAGCCTATGTAAATATTTACGCAGGCTATTACAGAAAAAAAAAAAAAAAGGAATGCAAATAGTGGCCACTACGCCATTTGTGTCCCCCCCTTTTTTTTTTTGCTGTAATAGCCTATGTAAATATTTACGTAGGCTAAAATGGCCAAAAAAAAGGGAACGCAAATGGCGGCTGCTGTAGCCGCTGCCATTTGCGTTCTCTGGTTTTGTTTTGTTTTTGCTGTGATAGGCTATGTAAATTACTTACGTAGCCTATCACGGCAAAATACAGGGACACAAATGGCGGTGGCTATGGCAGCCGCCATTTGCGTCCCTGCAGGCTGCCCAGCGCCCAGATGTCTGGCTGCGGGTGGCCCCGGCCGGCGGCTCCACGGAATCTCCGTGGAGCGGAGCCGGCTGGAGAGAATTTCGGAGGGAGGGATGGAGTGCCTCCCCCCCACCGCAGATGTCACCCTTCGAAAAGGTAAGTGACTTTCGTACATCCCTACTGTGTTCACAAGCAGATGCTTTGACTCAGGCCATTTACTTGCCATGTTACTGTGTGACCTTGTTTTGCAGGAATACTAACAATAAGGCTGTTGATGAAAATGGATAATAATAGACCTCACGTCTTATGGAATTCGTAGTGGCTATCACATGTGAAAAGAGCATTGCATTCTAGGATGCAATCCTGTGCACATATACGTGGTAGTCATAAACCTAAGTTCTTTGGGGTGCAATCCTATGCATGTTTAGATAGAAAAAAGTCCCATCATTCCCTAGCTACCATGCTGGCTGTTGGATGCTGGGAGCTGTAGGACCTTTTTCTGTCTCAATATGCCTAGGATTGCGCCCTTAATTAGTTGTGTCCTTTCTCAATATTTTTGGGAGCACCAAGTCACAGAAGTCTGAACAATTTTTTTTTAAAGGCCGATCTAAAAGGAGGAGGGCTACTTGCAAAAATTTCAGCAGCAGCAAAAAGGGCCCCCTTCTGGTGATTCTTCACCAGTGCCTTTGAAAGGGAGCAAATGTATTCACAAGTGCATGCGAGGACTCTGACATTGACAAGTGGGGAAGGACTGGTCTAGTCGCTTTCACGCCCGGGCTGGCACCACCGAGGAGAGGCAATGTGAAGGCAGGTGCCTTTGGTTGCTCAGATCTGATTAGCTCCATGGCGCTGTGCCATCCTCACACATACAACTCCATCCCTGATTGGCTGTAGCCACTCGAATCGTTTAGGAAATGCTCTAACACAGAAGCCACTGAAGGACCAGACGCAAGTAGGGGCTGGAAAGGGCACTAAAACAGGTTGACATAGGGGGTTCGGGGGCGGGCAGGCAGGATGACATTCTGCCCTGAACATGTTCATAACCAAACGTTTCGCACAACTGTAGAAAATAAATGCGTATTTTTTTTCCACAAATAAATATTTTGGAAGCCAACAGTAATCTAGCAGTCCTAATTGTCTCTGTGAAGAGAATGTTTGTAGAAAACGTGGAGTGCCTGGCATTCTGTTTTCAGAAATTCTGCTCACTGAAGTCAAAATGCCATGGCCTTATGTAACCTTAAATCCTGGAATCAAATACAGAGTATACGTCATGATTAAAAAAACAAGTGGAAGGAGACGCCCTATAGAAGTGAATGACTGTTTTCATTTTTGTGTTTGTCTGTTTGTTGTTGGCAGTGTTCTCTTGCTTTAAATGTGTCGATACCTTTGATTCTGCACAGTGCTCATGCCAGGATTTTGGGGGACTCAGACAAGAACCCCATCTGGGGGGCCCTTGAACTGCAAGGGATGGTGCATACGAACTGAGAAGAGTGCCACTATTAGGTCCCTGGAAAATGCCGGACCTCGCATCTTCTAGAACACCTTACCCAACCTGGTGCCCTCCAGATATTTTCAACTAAAACTTCCAGGATCCCTGACCATTGACCATGCTGGCTGGGGCTCATGGGAGTTGAAGTCCCAAAGCACCTGCAAGGCACCAGGTTGGGGAAGGGCGCTCTAAAGTCTAAGAACGCAAGCCATCACATGCTTGAAAGCCAATGTTCTCCTTAAGTTACAGTGTCCAATGTTTGGCTACACGGGGCTGGATCTGTGGCCTTCCCAAATGTGAAGCACTTTCATGTTTAATGAGGATTTTCATGAAACTGGCTTTGGTCCATCAGGAGCACACGAAGCAAAAAATGTGGAGTAAACACAACCTTAAAAACCACTTTTCACAGGTCGACAGCACTTTAATCCACCTTACTTTGTGGTTGAATGGGCCGAGTCCCACTAGCAGAACCGAACATCATCAACCCCATAGATGCTGCTCAGCCAATGAGAGGGGCTTGCTCCCTGCCCCTCTCCATGCTCAGGGAAGTTTAATGAAAGAGATGAGGAAGGTTGGATAGTTTACCCTACACCTCTCCCCCTAGCATCCACTTCGCATCCACCAACAATATTGTGAACCAGCAATATCGAGGCCTGGAGACAGACCGATGGGCGGGCAGACAGGAGGCACCTAGGTCCTGCACAGAGGGAAAGGGCTGGAATTGCCTCCCTCTGCTAGCACTCTGGAGTCAGCAGTGGGGGCTACTGCTGCCTCCACTTCCCCGACCGGAACGAACCCTCCTCCCCACAAACATGCAGGAAAATCACACACACAGGACACTATTCTGAAGGGGGAACATGAATGAATCAGAGGCTGCTATTTATGAATGGAGAAAGCAAACTGCTGCATTACTCTGAAGGGGCTACCCAGCATGATGCCATGACTGGGGAGGCATGTTCTCAGCCCTGTCTATGCTCCCTTGCTCTGGCCGCCCTTTCTCCTCCCACCTCTGTGTATTCCTTAGTTGCGGGTGTATTCTTTATTGTGCACAACATCTAAACTGGCTACTCCACTATTGTGAGTGAAACAGGGCTACTGATGATACTATGAATGGGGAAAGGAGGCTACTTATTGTGAAAGCAGCCCTACTGCAGATGGGGAAAAAGAGGGAGTGGTGGGGCAGAGGGGGAGGGAGTGGCCCCACCGCTTGACCACATCACTGCCAGGTCTCAGCCACATCACAGAGGCATGCCCAGGATTTAATGCAGAGAGATGGGGCACACTGTGGGGGAACAGCCTGGGAGCTGCTTTAAGTAAAAAATAAGGAGTAAAAGGACTTTCAGAAAATGTGGCTTTTCAAGAGGGATGCAGCTGGTTGGCTGTGGATTGGCCACAACGTCATGTGTCCCTAATGACTTTAAGGCACAGCAGCATTGGAGAAAACCTCCCATGTAGATGGGACCCTGGTCTACAGTTGCAGGGACCTTCCTTTGAGGTTGCATGACAAATGGTCCAGATGACCCATGAACCTGGTCCTCAATGCAGTTAATCGAGAAAGCAAGAGCAGTCATGCGCCAAGTGGCTCGCCGTGGATGCATCTTGGTTTGCGATGCTGCAGTGCCATGCTGAGCCACTATTGCAGACGCAGCTTATCTTGCAATCGGGCCGCTCATTTTTCATTTTTTTTTTTAGGTTCTCTTTTGAGCTCCAAACTGAATCCCCCCAGACAAACACAGCTCACAAAAACGAAGGAAGGAATGTTAAAAATGCATGGGTGCTCTACTGTTTTTACCAGTAAACCACATGGATGGTATGATTCACTTGAAAGAATGACCACATATTTTTATTGCTCGACCAACTTTCAGCTCAAAGTACCTTTTAGGTTAAATCCTCGGCATTGAGTCATAGGATTTCCATGCCTCACGTCTTGCCTACGACTCCTCCTAAGAAATTGAGGGGAAGAGGAGAGATGAACTTGAAAAAAAATCTTTAAAATAAACAAAGTATGTATTTTAAAAGCTACTTAGCAACTGAAACAATATGAGCACTATTCAGGTGTGTGCCTTCTCGTGTGTAGGGATCAAACCGGATCCCTGCATGCCTGGCTTCCTTCTGTAAGCACATTCAGCTGAATGCACTTACAGAGTTCCTGTGATTGTGAACTCTGCCTTATCAGGGGTTCTGATAACAGGAACTCTGTAAGCGCATTAAGCGGAATGCACTTACAGACCCCTTTTCAGACCTTCACACTCAACATACAAAGACCTAGATGGAAGCAGGGATGCAGGGGGCAGGGCTTACACCCACACCCACATGCCCATACCCAGTTCAGCGCTACATGCGGGCTATAGGGCTAAAGGTTAGTCAAGTTCCTCCTGGAAACAATATTCTGTTCTCTACATTACATACACATTCATATAGTGTGATGATGTACTCATCTTTCATTATTGTAGTCTTTTACATACATTATATAATGACCACTGCGTATGAAACAATTGCATAGGGTGCATAGGACAGTTGATGCCATTTTATTACATTATATTATTTTATATAGAAGTGAATTGCAATATCTACAAACCCATACCGTTTGAAATGCCATCGCTCTTTCTCTGTCCCCTTAAGAAAACTGTCAAAATTGGAATGGATAGAACTGTTGATCCCTAGAATAATTTTCAGCATCTTTACAGAACTACAAACATTTGTGATGTTGCTGCTGGGTAGGCAGAGGAACCCATAATAGCTGAAGGGTCACCTGCACCTATCTGACCCTACCTACACCCTAAAATGTCAGGCATGGAGACCCAGCTCACATCACCTCTGGTAAGATCTATTAGTTTGGTGGGTGCAAGAGATAAGGCCTTTTCTGTGGTGGCCCCATCCTGGTGGAATACCCTACCACAGGATACGTGTGTGGCTCCCTTCTTGATGGTTTTTAAATGGGATTTAAAGACCTTGATGTTCTGGTCTGCTGCCCATTTTTATTTTATAATTTTTTACTGTTGCTATTATTTTAAATGTTTTATGCCGCTATCTTGTAAACTGCTTTGAAGAGGCTTTGTGGTATAAAAATACAGTATGCAATAGCAATTAATTAATTAATTAATTAATTAAGCTATTTGGCAATTATATTTTGTTTTCTTTGCCTGCCTGCCTTATCTTAAAAGCAAATTGTTGAAGAAGAACATTTTCAGCATGTGACCCCTTGATCTTTAATATGACTGTCCAAAATTTACTGGGGTGTTTTGATCTTCTCAAGACAAATCATAGGCACCAAAAGTGAGATGTTCCTGTGAATTCTAGAATTGCTTGTTTAATACTTTCAGACATGTCGTGAATGCAGTAGACATTTTCAAGGAGCCTATAAGCCTGGTAAAGAACTGAGAAGTAGAAACTTTTGGTTAAGGGAGATGTGTCGTGGGTGTGTTTTGAAAACAAGGACATGTTCAGATACCTCAAGGTCCTGTTTTAGGAACAAAATTTAGTAGGAATCCAAAGGGCAACGAAATAACAAGGCTGGGCAAACTCAGTCTGTAGAAAAGAGTTACTACTTCTGTCTAGATTTTGAGACTTGACTTGGCTCCTGTTACGGATGTTTTCTCGATCATAATCTGTTTTTTATAGATAAAAGGAACAACTTATTTCCTAAACATATGAAAACCAGACCTCATTTTGTATGCATTTATTTTCCCCCCCACTATAAAAAGGACAGGATTAAAATACATATATCTCAAGAAGATGACTTATTCTTTTGCCAAGATGATGGATATATTAATCCACAGGTGTTTCTAGATGTTTAGATGGATTCGGCTCACACCTGTGCAACACCTGGCAGTTGGAATGACATTCTGAAACTTGCATTTGCTACATATGCCATGCAGTGGTGAAGTCTTGTCTTATCCCAGAACACCAGAGCACCTCAGAACCACAGGGAATTATGGTAACTATAGTAATGCAGGAAACTATGGTATTACTGTGCCTTAGTTTCCTAAACCATCTCAGAACAGACCATACTGCTCTGTATTAAGCAATGCTGTATTGATCTGGTCTCCAAATACTGGCACAGAAAAGAATATAGTCTTGATGAATGCAATCAGTTATTGTCAATCACATTGTTAAAAACTAGGGACTTATGGCACAAATCCTATTTTTGCTCGTTTCAGGCTAGGCCGTGATAAAGAAATAGTCTTGGCTCAGTATTAAGAGCACACATGTTGCATACCATATGATGGATGATTGCCTGGCAGAGGCTTGTGAAATCTTGTTGTCTTGCTGTCGGTTTTTTGCTGCTTGTGATTGCAAATGCTACGTTGTGTGTGTGTTTGTGTGTGTGTGTGTGTGTGAGAGAGAGAGAGAGAGAAGTACCTGGAAGGCCACAGTATGTGGCTAGCCTAGGGGCTATGTTTGTGGGCAACATGTTTTGCAAGCCTACTGCAGAAAAGTGTTAGAATTTCCAGTTGGAAGACGTCAAGTATCATGAACAGGAAGGATCTCAGGTCTTGGGAGCTGGTTCCAGACAGTCAGGCTGGCAGGCCAAAATTAAGCTGGGATATTGGGCTGGTTCAGTGAAACTCAGGTTTTTGTATATGGAACTCTTTCGACACAAGGGGACAAGAAGAGTGTTTATGCTCTTTGCTCCAAAGAGATATCAGTACGCTCCAGTCTTCCCCAACTGGTTGTCCTTGTGATGAGTTGTACAACTCCCAGCATCCCCTAGCCAGCCATGGGAGCTGGGAATTGTAGGCCAACACATCTAGAGGGCACAAGGTTGGGAAAGGTTGGCAAAATCTGTTAGCATACAGCTGATAGTCAGAGGGCATGCTTTAGATCAGTGCTCCCCAACCTGGTGCTCTCCATATGTTTTGGATTTCAATACCCATCAGCTCCAGCCTGCATGGGCAGTGATCAGGAATGCTGGAAGTTATAGCCCAAAACATCTGGGGACCACCAGGTTGGGGAAGGTTGCTTTAAGCTCTGAAAATGACTTTTTGTTCCTGTGTTACCATTTTCATATTAGAAATCCCTAAACTAAGCAGAATTAGGAAGGAAACTACACCACCCAAGCAGCTCCCCTTTTGCGTAAATCACGTTCCTTAGTTAGGTCTTATAAATGGAGAATGGCACTGAAAATGGATGTTCTAAATCTCTAGATACTCTGTCAATTTTGTGCCAAATAAAATAATCACAACAGTTACAACATCTTCCATGGGGGGAAATTTTTTTTTGCTGTCAGTTAACTACATTGTTAATTCTTAGGTAATGAACAGGTTTTTTTAGTGGGCAACTGTCCAAAGAGATACATCAGACTCTCCATAGATTAAAAGTAGTACAAATTTTTTACATTCTAAGACTTCAAGTGTCAAAGTTGTACATTAATAAGCAAACCCTTCTGATGGCCAGACCCTGCCAACAAAAATGGGTATTTGCTTTTACAAAGTTATCAATGAAAGACATCCCCTTCCAATACCACATTACGTGCCCAGCAATTGAATATAAGGTTACATCTTGGCTTGCATTACTCTTTGCAACTCTTATCAGACGACGTAATAGTTATTCACCTTTTCCCTGTGGGGTAGAATCTGGAGCAGGAACTGCCGTCCCAAGCGCAGTAAGGGTCTCTGGCAAGACAGCAGTCAGCACAGGCCGTCCCGTAGATATGACAGCGGTGCAAAGAAACTTGGGTGACTCCTTCATCGGAGCTTACATACAACTGTTGCTGTTTAATGGGAAATGGAGAGATTTATTTCAGGGGCTGAGATTAGAGAAAGAACGTGAGCCAAGATGCAACTAATAAAGCACTACACTCCCCTATTCTCTTGGAATTAACAATGAAACCAAGAGCTGAGCTGCCGATGGGTGGAAGGCCAAAATAAACAGAGAGATCTTTCAGGTGAATATGCCTACAATATTATACCTTCCTGTTAGAAAACACTTAGGAATAACGTTAACACTTTTTAAACACTGAGGTTCATTATTCCATTCTGTCAGGAGAAGGGCTAAATTCAGCTCGGAGATCTGATATGTTGCTTCTCTCTCCATATTTTAATTCCCCTCTCCCCAACTAGACATTTCAGTGTGACACATTGTGCTGCATGCAGTCTTTGGCTTCTAAAGTACTTTTTTGCAGATTGAATGAGACAGAAGTAAGGATAGACTGATTATTTCCAGTCCATACCAGTTTGCATGTATTTGATCATAAGTCCGTTCCATCCTGTTTTCTGAACAAACATTTGCATTTAAATTGTGTACATTTCCCTCTGCGATGCACATATTTGTATGCATTTTCCTGTAAAAATACACATTATGTACACATTTCTCCCCTAAAATACGCATTCTTGTTGGTTGCTGTAAAGCAAGTCTCTGTCTCTCATCCTCACCCACCTCACAGGGAACAGAATAGTAATGAAGTTAGTACGAAATGGGTTCGATCCAGAACAAAGTAGCTGAACTTTGATCCCACTGAAATCAGACACTGCCATGAGTATGGCTTAAGTTATAACTTATCTTCATCTGGATCCAACCCAATATCTACAAGTTATACATTTGTTCAGATTGCATAAACTGACATTAAATGCAATTTATCACGTGTAAAGCACAATCCTATGCATATTTAGACAGAAAAATGTCCTAGTACTAGGACTGTTTTCTATCTAAACATGCATGGGATGGCACTGTTAATGAATATTCTTCCTCTCTTTACCTTTTTAGATGAAATAGCCATTGTAGTTATAGGAGCATTATTCTGAAAGACAAAAATAAATGTTAGTTCCAAATCCCAACCTTCTATTTTGGTTAACCATAATCATAACATTTTCCAGTTCATAAAATGACAGTCCATTCTTCCAGAAATACATTTTTTTTTTCTTCACAGCTTCATGATTTGCCCCTCATCATTCTCTGTGAAAATGTTTGACATGGATAAAATTCTGAACCATGTACATGACTTGACAGCCTTAAGCCCCTCAGCACAAACACTTGCATCTTCTACACAATTCTAGATGAACAGACCTTAAAGAGAGACACCTCAGGACTGAAGATAGTCAGCTTATGCCATCAAACCATCACTTTCTGTTTGCAACAAATCCTTGTATTTATGCTTTGGAGATGATAGCATAGAGCTTTGTATGTCACAGCTCATATTTAATTAGCACGTAAGCAGGATGAGGGTAATGTCTAGTATTTCCTGCACACGATACCTCACAGTACACAGTTTTGTGGCACAGCTTTAGATTATCAACACAAAACGTCAGCATTAAAAATGAAGTGTTTGGCCCACTTGACGTTTTGTTTGTATTCGGCATATTCAGAGGACACATAAAGTCAGCCGGCATGTTGCTCCCTTTTGCTTCTTTGGTCCTCAGTTGGATACGGCAAAGGATGAAAGGACACACTAAAGTGTTAATAGGCAGGTCATGTCACATTAGAGTGACAGTATGCACTCTATTTTAAAAACATGCACCATGATAATGGAAAGGAGTATAAATCATTTTTCTCAGGCACATGGATTAACTGGAATAATCACATGAGAAAAATGAAGTTATGGCAGATCAAGCTGAACTGTATCTAGCTAGAAGAAGATAGGACGCGTAAGAACCAGTGTGGTGTAGCAGTTAGAGGCTTGGAATGGGACTTGGAAGATCTGGGTTCTAGTCTCCACTTGGCCATGAAGCTCACTGGGTGACCTTGGGCCAGTCACTGACTCTCAACCTAACCTACCTCACAGGGTTGTTGTGGAGATAAAATGGAGACAGGAGGACCATGTAAGCCGCCTTGGGCTCCATGAGAGAGAAAAAAGGCAGGATATAACATCATCAACATCATCATCCCGAAGTGGAATAGACCAGGGGTAGGCAGACCACTGGCCAATGTCTGCACCACCTAGGATCCCTGTTTGGACTAGTTGAATTTGCAAAGAATCCTGGATGATATGGGTTGGGGGCTGATCCTCCAAGGCACGTTCTGATGTTCTTCAGCAAAAGGACATACTCAAGTTCACTTAACAAAGATTAGCTAAGCTGAACCATGTACATGATTAACTATAACTGTTAGGATATTCTGAAAATGTATTCCTACTTTGTAAATGTCTGACAAGAGTTTCTTTCTAATAATCCTAAAAAGAGGTAGAGGGGTGAAATCAGCCTGGAATAGATTACAGTGGGGAGGAGGAGATACTTATTTCGGTGTGAAGCACCAAAGTAGGCATTGTAAGGATATCGCCACATATCACAAGTAGCACATGTTGCATCCTGGCTTACGGAGCACCTCCCTGATAAGGAGAAACAATTACGTTTGAGGCTCTTTAGTTTAGAAAAAAAAGCAAGTAAGGAGGAGGGGGACACACACATGAGGCTTATAACATGTGGCATGTTGTGGAGAAAGTGAATAGAAAGAAGTGTTTCTCCCTCTCTCACAGCACTAGAAGCCAATGAATCTGAAGGTGGGAGATTCAAGACAGACAAAAGGATATCCGTCGTCACATTGCACATAATTAGTTAATGGAATTTGCTGCCACAAGATATGATGACAGCCACTGATTTAGATGGTGTTAAAAGGGGATGAGATAAATTCATGGAGGATAAGACTATCAATGCATACTAGTCATGATGGCCATATCCTGCCTCTGAGTACCCGTTGCTGAGAAACAAAAGCAGCCTCAAGTCCTGCTTGTGGGCTTCCCATAGGCATTTGGTTGGCTACTGTGGGAAATGGGATTTTGGCTTTTAGTCTAATCCAGCAGGGATGCTCTTATGTTCTTATGGTGGTCAATGATTTTCCATGGAGAGACTCCAAAACCTCTCAACAGATTTGCACTGCGAATGAAAACCCTGCACTGGGAATGGAAATCCAAGCTTTAGGCTTCATCGTATTTGGCGACTCTCAAACTTAAGTCATCTTCACATGGGAAGACTCAGAATCAGTACCAAAGATACTCTAAAAGTGGCTGACATGCACAAAACAAGCGGCTCATTCAAGCAGTCTTCTTAGGTAAGACATGCAACCTCAGAGTTGTGAATTCACAGGAGCATAAACTTGAATGTGACTCTGAAGTGACAATGCTCATACTAGTAGATTGCCTGAATCAGCCATTTTTTAAAAGTGGAAGATAGCCCATCTTGCATCATCTGAACCAATCATTACTGGGACATGAAAAGTCACAGGCAAGTCGATGAGCAAGTCGAAAAGGAACAATGCCATTTCCATCACCCTCTTGTTCATTCACACAGAGCCAGCTGAGCAGGGGACAACAAATGGAATGCCATGTTATCTCCAACTAAGAGAAGTTGTTGACTCAATTTTTTAAAAAAAGATGTTTCATCGAAAAATGACATAGAGTCCTATGGAACTATCACTGTGGCAAATTTATTGAGACAATCACCCTTTTAGGGATGGACAAATCTGTCTTCACTTTTTTCAAGCACATATTCATTCCGTCCTGTTTCCGCATCAGTTTGCAAAAGTCATTTTTTAAAATGTACATGTATTCACATCTTTGTATGTGTTTTCTTGCACATACTTTTTCCTAAGCCACCCATTTTTATACATATTTTTGATCAGAGAACTGCATGACGAAGTTTGGAGAGGTGCAAACCCCAAAGGATAATTTTGTTCTGATCTGTTAGGAATGGATGGACTCACTTCCATCCACGATTCTGGGTCCTCACCAAACTCATGCTGGCCGCCTGCTCCTGTTCAGCTCCCTGGATGAGCAGCCATGGGTCCAGAGGCACCCGGCAGTCACCTGTCTCCTCACTGAGACGTCATTTTGCAAAAAAATGGCAGTTTGGTTTTTCTATAAAAGTAATGTTGCATAAATGGCAGCCGTAAAGGGGCCATTTACACAACATTACAGGTTCTGTAATGTGTAAATGGCCCCTTTATGTCCACCATTTATGCAACGTTAATTTTCCAGAAAAGCTCAAGTCGCAATTTTTTTTTAAAATGGGGTTGGGTGGCCGCCAGGCGCTTGCGGACCATGCAGCAGCTCAGTGAACAGGTCTGGTGGAGTCTGGCAAACAGGTCTGCTGGACTCCACTCCCCTCTCGGACTTCCTCGACATCCCTATGATCTGTGTATTAGTCTGGAAGTGTGAATTAGGTCAGTTCATATTAAAATGCTTACTAAATGCATTTCTCTATCCCTAAAGCTTTTGTAGACAGAACTGTTTCATCAGAGTCTCATATACATGTCATGCTGGAATACATTCGTTAGCCCTGGCTCCTTCATCTTTCCAACTGCATCTCTAACAGTCTCCCTCTCATTGCTCGGAATTCTGAAGAGGGGAGAAGGCTCTTATTCCTTTCAACCAGTCGTGAACTCATTCTCTGAACGTGGATGCTTACGTACACACAAGAGATGTGAGATGGAGATGGGGTGGAGATGTGAAACTGAGTGGAGGAGTGGGTATGGAATGGAGTATTGTAGAAAAGGGCTTTCCCGGATGGATGGCTGAAGTCCTGAACAGGAGCACTCTACAGAGCAGCATTTTGTTGCAGGTCCCACGTGTTGACCAGAATTGGTTCCACCTTGGTTCCAATGATGTGAGAGAGGCTTACCGACTTACTGTTACCCACCTCATACTGTCTAGGGAGAAAAATGAGCAGAAGCCACTTTAACTGCTTCTGTCCCTCCATGTCAGCTCACCCTCACACTAACAGCTCTCTTTGTTAAGAAGCTGTTCAGCTGTTCATCGTTTGCTAGGACAGCACCTGATCTTACAAATGTGGCTGCTTCTGGATCAGCTGCAGAAATATCAGCCAAGATCCTTGCTATATGTTACACTCACCTCACGAAAAAATATAGCCACCCTGATTTATGAATGCTGAAATCTACCCTAGGGGCAGAGAAGAAGAAGCTGGATCTCATCTATAGGTCAGTTTTCCTTAGGAGTTTAGAAGGGGAGGAGCAGAGACAATTAGCTACGGAGAGAGAGACAATAAGATAAGGATAGATAAACAACAGATGGAGCAAGGCAGCCAAAGGCGTTAAAATCCCTCTCCAGCTCATCTCTTGGAGAGCTTTCAGAAAGCTTAACAGAAATGCCAATGAAGTTTTCCAAACTTTGGCCTGGAAACAAACTTTAGGGGCTAATAAAGCCCACCACAAAATAAGGGCTCCAAAGCTACAAAATTCTCATCCAGCTTGGACTAAATCCAAACCAGAGAAGAATTCCCAGTCCCCCCTCTCTCTCCCCCATCTCTACCACCTTTCCCCAAAAGCTCCCTACACACACACACACACTTTCCTCTTCTGTTGAAGCTCGACAGAGGTGAGAGAAGAAGTGTTTCTCCTCTCCTTTTCTCTTCTCCATTGTCCCAACTCATTGATTAGCAGTATGGCAGGACATGGGGATTAAGGAAGAGGTTGCTCTCCCAAGGTCTCCTAAAATTGCTGGCATGAACTGTGGAACAGTCCACATTTGGACTGGGTCAGAAATAAGCAGAACTGTTGCCTAATTTTCTTTTTTTTGGGGGGGGGGGAACTCAACTTATAGCTGTTCCAGTCCAATGTGAGCAGGAGGAATGAATTAGTCAGAGCCTGGCTTATGTGTAGCTACTTCTCATACGCTGACTGTAAATTACAGAATGGGATGTTGTGTGAGTGAGGGACAATGCCAAATCCTGTGTTGTCCAGTGCTATAGGGGAACATTTTGAAGTGGGAGTGCTTGTCAGGACAGTCCTCACAGCCACGCCCCTGTGGAGAGGCCAAAATGCGGACAGCTGTGTTGATCCATAGCAACAACCCAGTTCTACCTGTTTTCATCTCTATTGGGTCTTAATTGACCATTTAAGGCCAGGCCATCCCAAAATACTTCACATTACAAGGGAACAATATATTGTTGCTGAGAAAATTCATCCTCACACCCATGCACACAGCTACTGCGGGGACTGCAGCTAAGCTCAGAATGAACAGAGAATTCTGAGGGGGCTGGTGGATGACATCAGCATCCTTGCTGATAAAAAAGTCCAGAACTTTGACCCTGAGAGCCCTGGATCCATGACACCATTGCTTCCATCTCCTCCAGAGGAGCACGAGGCAGAGAATAAGGAGCCAGTAAGCCTCTTTTGTCCCATTTACTGCTGAGAATGATGGCTGGCAGGAGCATTTTCCACCTTGTCTGACTTCCAAAGAGCCAGAGAAGGACACTTATGAACATGGTGCAAAAACAGCATGAACTGAGGCAGAGTCTTTAAAGGTGACACAGAATATTCTGGGTTTTTTTTAGGGGGGGCTATAATGGAGTAACATGGCTACTCTTCTAGTTTTTAATGTTCCGCTATAGAAGGATTCAGGAAAATGATTGGCAAGGACTATTTCATTCTATGGCTTTCTCTTGCTGAATTATTTACCCCTCTTTGCAGCTTTGGTTGACTGAGGCCTATGGATTTCCAACACCAGTAACATCTGGGCTTTCGAAAAGTACAGGAAAGCAAAAACAAGGCTCTTTTGCTTGAGATTTGTAGCTTAGCATCAGAAAGCTTATCGGATAATCGAAAAGCAAGAGAATTTGGCATCCCACTGCAAGCAACTACAATCATGATATAGCAAAAAAAAAAAAGTCTGCTCCTGGCAGCTGCTTTATCACGGAAGAAAAAGAAGAACCAGTAATCAAAATCCTTTAAGCCAGGATGACAATATAAGAAAAACAAGCAATTTAAATGCTATATAAAAGACTTAAACCCCTCTTTTCTTTCCTTGGAAAGCTCCAATAATAATAATAATAATAATAATAATAATAATAATAATAATAAGAAGAAGAAGTTATAGTGATCCTCATTTGATCTTTTATCAGACATTCCAACCTTGCCAAGCTACTTTAGATCAAAGTGTTTGGACATGAGATGAATGAGGCTGAAAGCGAAAAACTGACCTTAAAAACTTCCAGTTCCTCTAAAATGAGCTCTCCGCTTGCAGAGGAATTAGTGGGCAGGACCACAACTTTCTGTACTGTGCCCTGGTCTGGAACAGAGAAGGAGAGGACCAGGGATGAAAAGGAAGGCCAGAGGGGAACAAAAACAGAGAACAGTAATGAGACCACACTCCAGAAAATTTCATAATACAGACAAGAATAGACAAAAGACCATTTCATGTAATGCAAAATGTTGGTGGGATTGATGGCCTTTTGACCTTCCATTTACATCAGAATTGCACAGGGGAAGTCAAAATAAAGGCAATGTGGAAAATACATAGACTAAAAACTGGAGGACCATAATTCAACTTCCTAGGCATAAAAAGAAAAAAAAAATGGCAGCAGAACCACTATGTGCCGCACATAACTGAAAAGAAACCAAAGACACCCTTGACAACCTTAAAAAGTTATGGACTCTTCTCTACAATTTTCATGGGGATCTATACAACAACATACACTATTGAAGATAATTTTATGGCAACAATCCCTAACAGGATGCCAATGTAAACAATTTTTGGAGAAAAAAATAAAGTAGGCTGAGGAAGGGCTAAATTAAAGTTCTGTGCTGAGCCACATTCTGGGCTCCCACCGTTTACTCCCACATTTTTTTCCACTTGCTCATACATAGAGAGTCACCCGTATTAATAAAAACATGGAGAGAGACAGGTGTATGTACATAGATTCTCCCAGGGCCAAAGTAGATGTGGAAGAGTCTTCACTTGAAATGCAAACAGCAGCTTCTCTGAAGGCATCTTTATTTATTTATTTATTTATTTATTTATTTATTGGATGTCAGAGAATTCTGCGACGGATCTCGGTGAGGCAAAATGCCAGTGCATTCGGCCCCCGAAATCTGTCATGGAACGAAGACCCTGCCCCCCCAACCCACGAAAGACACGCGGGATGAAGTCCCCACTGCCCCCACCCCACGAAAGGTGCATGAAATGAAGCACTTACCTGCTCCCGTCCGCACTGCTTTGCGAATGGCGGCCGTCCTGCGGCTGCCATTCGCTTCCTCCTCTTCAAGCTGTGATAGGCTACGTAAATACTTATGTAGCCGATCACGGCAGGGGGGGGGAAACCCAGCGTACGCAAATGGCGGTAGCTGCCGCCGTTTGTGTACACTGGGTTCCCCCCCCGCCGCCGTGATAGGCTACATAAATACTTACGTAGCCTATCATGGCTAACACAGGGATGCCATTTGCATCCCTGCAGAGGCTGTGATAGGCTATGTAAGTATTTACATAGCCTATCACGGCGGGGGGGGAAACCCCAGCGTATGCAAATGGTGGCGGTTACCGCCATTTGCGTACATTGGGGTTTTTCCCCCTGCCATGATAGGCTAAGTAAATATTTACGTAGCCTACCATGGCTCAATACAGGGACGCAAATGGTGGCGGCTATGACAGCTGCCATTTGTGTCCCTGCAGGGCTGCCCACAGCTGGCTGGGCAGGATTCCAGGGGGAGGGACGGAGTGCCTCCCCCCCATCGAGGATTCCGGGGGGAGGGACGGAGCGCCTCCCCCCCACCGCGGATGCCCCTCAGCGGAGCAAGGTAAGGGATTCGTACATCCTTCCTTCCTTCCTTCCTTCCTTCCTTTCTTTCTTTCTTTCTTTCAGGATCATGAACAGGAAATGAAAGTAACTTTCACTGGACTTCCCCTGCCCACAGTTCAGAAGCTGCTCAGCCTTCCCCGGAATTGGTATTTACATAACTAACAAACAAAAATCATTCACATTCATTGCTCTCATGCAATTAATGTCATGTCTAATTTGGCCCTCAGGGTACAAAGGCAATATATAGCCTTTCCAAGCTTTGCTAATGTTACCATTGAATTCTTACTACTTCAAAGCAAATTTGGAGTGTTCTCTGTAGCAGGGAAATTATTTCAGGTTTTGGTTAGAGAGCGGGAAGGTTTCGTTAAGTGGGCAAAAATCACAGCAAGGTCCAAAGCTCTTGCTCTTAGACTCACTCAACATTAAACTGAACAAACAAACAAAACCAGTATATTTATCATTGCTATTTTTATACTTTATAAAAAGATTGGTTAAATAACAATGCAACCTTCTAACTATGGTGGAAGTGGTTTGAAAAGATACCTCAGAATGCAACAAAACTTTGTGTAACACTTCCACCACACTTCTATTTCCCCCTCAAAAATTCCCCTGGGTCTTTGTCCCAGCATGCTGAAGTTGGACACAAATATTCTACAGTATTTTGAAGTGGCCTCCAATGCAACACAAAGAGCTGTGGTTGGGAAAAGAAATTGGAGAAGCCCTCTTTAGGTCTATGGTAGGGGTAGGCAACCTGGTGCCCCCCAGATGTTTTGTATTACAACACCTATAACCCCCTTCACAGACATCATCTATAACACACGGGGTAGGCAACATGCCCATAGGCACCCATGAGCCCCTGGACACCTTTCCTGGTGCCTGCTGGGATTTTTGTGAAATAGATTTCCATAGGTGTTGAAAACTGTGGGTTCAAAGGAATTGTTTAGTGTGTTGGGTCTCAGATTCCACTTCTGCCTTGCACTCAGTCTTTTGTGCAGGTTAATTGTCCTTTGCCATGACTCCCATGTCAGCCATTTGTGGTGGTGTCCATGACAGTTTATCAAATTCCCAAATGTGCTCACAGCCCCAAAATGGTGCCTACCCCTGCTATTACCACTTAGGCACTCTACGCCTCCCTTACACTCAGTGGCACCTTCTGCTGTGCCCCCCCCCCCCCCCGGCTGTGGAATGAGTTCCCTAGAGAGGTTTGCCTGGCACCTACATTGTTCTCCTTCCAGCACCAGGTGAAGGTCTTTTTATTTTCCCAGTATTGTAGCGTTTTAGCTTCCTAGCCTTTTAGCTCTGGTGTTTTAAATCTGTATTGCTGCCAGGTTTTATTCTGGTTGTACTGTTGTGGTTTAAAGCTTTTATATTTTATATTGTTTTATGCTGCACTTCGTGGTTTTAATTTTCGTGAACCATCCGGAGAGCTTCAGGCAGTATAGAAATGAAATAAATAAAATAAACACCCATTTTCCCCATGTCAAACCTGCCCAAGCCTACGCTTAAGGGCTAATGTGTTAGAAAGCATTTTGCATATGTATGATCAGTGCATCAAAACACTGTTGATGAGCAACAACTGTATAGTGAAGCTGATGTGCAAATTGGGAATCCTCATTTCATACATTAGCTCTGCCATGAATTTAGTAAGTGGCCTCAGGTAAATTATTATTTTGCAGCCCAAGCCCCTCATCTGCAATACAGCAAAGACAATCCTGCCCCACTGATCATGCCTGTTGTAAAGATAACGGAGATAATGCAGATATGAATAGGGATGTCAGAGAAATCCGCAACAGAACCAAATGAGTTTAGATTTTCATGAATCTGACCTGCAGATTCCACAGCAGACCAGCTTTTCCCCTGTTGGACAGATTCTGCAAACTTGTGGACCAGTTTTCTAACTTCCCCAAATTTTGTACAAATTTCGTCGTACAAAAAACCGCATTTTTTTTTTTAAAAAAGAACAGCCAAAATGTGCATTCCCCCCCATAGGCTAAGGCATGAAAATGCACGTTGCAAATGTGCATTTGTGCAAATTTGAAAACAAAAAAAATCCGACCCTGTCGATGGGCGGACGATGGAATGAAAGGCACCTGACAATCCGTGAAACACAAACAGAACGTATTTTACACCATCTGTATGTCCCTAGATATGAATACTCGAAAGCTGTATAAATGCTAAGTATAACTAGTATTATTACAAATCCCATTTTTCTTATGAGAATTTGGAAAAGAGAGGGGAAAATAAGAAGTTGAAACTGACCCATATCTTCAACTCATATAAGAATGGCCGAGTTCAACAGAACTCAAAGCACTATGATTGTTTACATCAGGCTATGGTATGTTTCACAGTACATATAATGCTTAGGTAGTACAGAACACACAGATGTTTGGCCACTACACAATACATTCAACTTTCTAATTCACGATTAAAGTTTAAACTTTTCCATACATTTTAATGTAAGCCAAGAGAGAACATTCCAGTCAGTATTGTAAACTTCAAAAGCCAAGCTTCAAAACAGACCTATAAACGCCCTTCCCCCAAAACAAACAAGTAAGCAAAAGACAACAACTGAAAAGGCAAGCTGTCCACATCATAAAAACCACCACCACAATTGTAATAAGTACCCCAGATGACAGTTTTATGGAGGGACATCTTCCTTTGAGGTGGTCCTCTTTCTTTCCAGGATGAGATAAACTGCAATTGTCATTCTGGCTCTCGAAAATGCATGTAATGTACACATCTAGTTCAAGCGAGGTCTGACCTCCAGGTCAAGAAAACAAGAAGAGAAGAAAAAGAAAAGCCTAAAAATAAGCTTACTCTCTAAATTCCACTACATTTCTGCCAAATGACAGCACAATGAGCCTTCTGGGATGGCAAAAGACTGCCCCTCGCTTCTTGTGCGTTATGAGGGACATGCAGAACCAGCCTGATATTTTGCTAGTTTTAGCAAAACTCTTGTTGTACTACCTGCAGATAGGGATGAATGGACCCATCTCCTTCCGGGGCATGGGGGAACTCGATGAACTGCCCCCCCCAGCTCGTGCAACCCTGACCTGCTCAGCAAGCCTTCCTGCTCTCCCATCCCATGAGCTGCCCTTCCTCTCTGTGCCAAGGACTCTGGCAGTCAAACCATTGTGCTTTATGCGTGCAAGGGCTTGACTGCCAAGTCCTGAGTGCAGACAGCCCCCAATACTCTTTCCCTGGCCTCCACCCAAGGAAGCCAGGGCAAGACCACTGGGGTGCCGCCGAGGCCCTTCCTCCTTTGGCCAGCTGTTAAGGAAGCCCTTGACAGCTGATGGAGGCAGGACAGGGCCCAGCGTGGCCAGCCTCCAGTGTTCTTGCCCTGGCGTGCTGCTGAGGTCCTACCTCACTACAGCTTTAGCAGCCAGCAGAGGCAGGACAGGTCCTGGTATGGCAGCCCCCAGGACTCTCGTGAGGAGGCCAGAGCAAGAGCGCTGGGGTGCCATGGTGCTCCTTGCTGCTCGCTGAGCTCTGGGGTGCTTGGTGGCCAGCTATTTCAGTGCCCCTGGGTTCGGCGAGTGGGGTCTGGGAGGCTGGATGGGGGGGGGGATTCCATCAGACTCCACCCCTTTCTCGGACTCCCATACCATCCCCACCTGCAGAACCGTTCAGATGTTTCTCATCAGAAACCTCCAAGTCTATTTCAAAAATTCACTTCAGGTGCAAGTAAGTGCCAATTCAGAGATGAATGTATTATTGTGAGAAATTTTACAAGCCTGATCAAAACTCCGTTTCTTTCCCATTTTGGGCAAACTGGAAGCTTCCATTGAGCCAAACATCCACGTTGTTTCAAGAGAGGAAAGAAGAGTTTTGATGAGCTTAGCGAAATTTCGTGGTGGGAGAACAGACTTGTTGATAAGCCTTTAATGTACCCATTCATGTACCCTGGCCTACTGTATGGATTGGGCAATTCCGTCAAAGTTGCTGAGAATGCTCCAACACAACATCCCAACAACGGTCCACTGTGGCATGGAGAAAACTGTCTGAACTACTTGGTGACCAACTGCGCTTGACCAGTGCGCCGTAGCCCTGCTTATGCATTATGTCTTCACAGTGGAGGCTGCTGGTTCTGAATTTGGTGGGCCTGTAAGTCCATTCTGGGTTTTAGTCAGAGCCAGCCAGAACTCTGAAGTCATTTTCCTAATATAATGCATTTCTGGACATTATTTTAACTAATATATGTATCTCTGGGTGCACGTTTCCCTAATATATGCATTTTGTATGCATATTTTGATTGGAGAACTCCACTGCAAAATTTGGAGAAGTGCAAATTTTGAAAGATAAACTGAGTTTCAGTTGGGGTATTGATTCAAGAGTGCAAAATTAGGTAAATCTGCATTTCAATGTGAAGCGAACTAATTTCTGCCTCCAGCCCTATATTGAAGCAGCCTCCACATGATGGTGAAATGTATGATTAGCCTCTAGCCAGGGCATCACTGCGTGTGTCTTTGTGTACACTGCTTTCTCTCTGCTTCATTAATGAACCATAAAATTGACTCCTCAGAGCTATTATAAGCATTTTTAGTACAGTTTCTCTACAACTTTCCACTTTCTGTGTACAAAATACTTTATACATCTTATCTGCCCAGTTGTCCAGGCCACCTCCTTTTCCCATTATGTAGTGGGATTCTGAGGCTGGAAGTAAATGTTAATGGGGATGTGTTGCTGGCATCAGAAATGGCAGCTCAACACCTCTTATTCCTCTTTTCCCTAGTAAGGTTTAGTAAGACAAATTGTGTCATGTAAATTAATGTTGCTACAGTATGGATTTCCCTACTCCTGCTTCATTCTCTTCCTCCTCGTGGGGATGGGGGAATTCACAGTGCTGTGATGTCATGTCTTGCATTTGGTATTGCTGGACATTACGGGGGGGGGGAGAAGGACACACAGCGCTGCCATTTCTATCAGGGATGCATTTTATGGGACGCATCTTATGTCCTTTTATTTCTCTCTGATAAAAAAGCATCCACTACTCTTTTTGCTGCCAAACTTTTTGCAGCAGCAAGCAAAATCCGTCAAAAATGTACTCAATTCTTTTCTGAAATGTCTAGAACTTTTATATTTTTTTTGTTTTTATACATATATAGTCTTATTTCCTGTTATTGGTCAACATGTTTTATGTTGATTATTGTGCTACTTTGGTCGTTCGACTGTAATAAAGAGTGACTGATTGACTGAAAGAAAAGAACATGCCTTTGAAAATAAATTCAAAGGGGACGAACCATTTGGAGAAATGTTCATGGATTGGGTTCAAGATTCTTGTGCTTACCTTTCTTATGAGGTGGCTGAGAAGTGTGTGTGAGTGTCTTGTCTTCCTGTTGGGCTCCCTCCCTGTTGCCACCACAGAGCCACCACTCCGCTCCCTGCCAGGGCGCAGCAGAGCGAGGGGTGATCGCTCAGCGGTGGCAGCGGCAGCAGAGTGGGAGCCAGGAGGGAAGTGCCATGGAACTACTCCACCCTGCCATCACCACTGGCAAGCGCAGCCCCTCAGGCTCTCCTTGCTAGTGTCAGAAGCATCAGCAAGGACAGCATGAGGGGTTTGGCTGGTGGCGGAAGTCCACGAGCTGGCCCAACTCACGCTGGTTGAGTCGAGCCAGCTCACGGACAAAGCAAACCGGAGTCTAGGGGGCTGAGCTGCCCAAAGCTCAGTGGGCCTGACCCCTTCGCAGACAGATTCCTCTGCCAGCCCTAAGTACCATATGCCTGAAGAGTAATAGCAGGTTGAGGCATGCCAAGAAGATAGAGAGAAGATATGGGGCTACTGAAATCTCATTTTGCTCTTCAGAGATAATGCTGCCTGAAATTCAGCAATCACACCACACACAAGTCAATTACTCCTCTTGTTTCTGTAGAGGATTATGAAGTGTATCCTACCCGTCTCCCTTTCAGCACTGCTTTTTATGGCTGAATGGTTGCTCCTTTCCATCCAAGAGGCAGCTCCATTTGTGTAGCAGATAAAGAGGCTCCCTGGAGCGCCAAGTTTGATCATCAACCCCTCAGGACTGTGGAGTGCTTTAGGATACTTTGGGGATGAATGGCACACACTAAATGCGAGATCATTATCATTCAGAAAACCATGCAATATGTGACAAGAACAATTGTCTGCTTGTGGGATTTATTTCACGAGATCCGTAGCCTTCGAAAGGAATACTGTACCTGCTTTCAGTGCTTGGCAAGAAACGGCTGCCGTGAGCTTCACACTATTGGCCAGGGTCACAGAGGAGGACATAGTGCACTTATTTCCCAGCGATTTGCAAAGAAGACAGGGTTGACTGTGCCCTTCCTATGCTGAAAAGTGAAGGGGTTCTCACCATGCTGTTTTAGAATTGGTTACTAGTCCTGAGAACTCAGCTACATGTGCAGATAAATCACATGAAACAGGATCTTTGGAACGATGCCAGTTCAGGCAGCAGCTGCAGGTAAGCCTCACTGAATGGTTCCCCAGACCACCACGTTAAAAACTCTATGTACACAGAAAACTAGTGAAATGGTGCTTCCTGCCTGGCTCTCACCCTGTAGGAGAAGGCTGGGCTAGGTTCCTCTTTCTGCTAGGGATGTGTGAACACACCCCAGCTCGGGTTCTCCAGGCACCCGCTGAAGCCCCCACTTGCCCCGCCGGACCCATGTTCGAGCCCCTGTGCTCACCACAACCCCATCCAGCAAGCTTCTGCCATTTTGCTTCCTTTTTTTCTGCGTAGAAAAGGGAATTTAAAAATGCGCATATTTAAATATGCGCAGTTTGGGGGCGGGAAGGCTTCATATGTGCAATATTAGAGGAGTTATTAGAGGTGGGCATGGTCCAGGGTTGCGGGTGGGGGGGGCAACGGACTCCCAGACCCAGTCGGGCACCTGCGACATCCCTATTTTTTGACATGTTTGCTTTCTGTAACTAGTAGGGGTGTATGAAACCCTGCTTACCTGGCTCCGCCGGGTGCCGCAGGTGCGGGGAGGTGATCCGTTCCTCCCCCCCGGAATCCTGCCCAACCGGCTCCGCTCCACAGCCAGGCCATGGAGCCGCTGGCTGGGCCAACCCACAGCGGGGCCTCCAGCCGCTGCCGGGCTGTTGAGGATGCAAATGGCATCAAATACGTATATATTTACATAGCCTATCACGGGCTGGCATAGGGACGCAAATGGCGGCTGCTACGATGGCCGCCATTTGCGGCTGCAGCAACCCAGCAACAGCCGGAGCCGCTGCTGCCGCCGCCACTGCCGCCGCCGGAGCCACAGCCAGGTAGGCTCCGTTTCGCAGGGCTTTCGCGGGGTGGTGGGGCGGGGGCCTCCGTTCTGCCACAGATTCTGCGGGGGTGAATTCACTGGAATTCTCCCCCCCCCCCCGGGATCCACGGCGAAATTCTCTAACATCCCTAGTAACTAGGGAGATTTGGAGGTGGAGGGAACGTTCAAAGATGCAGTCCTCCACCTAGCCAAAAATAGTGCCAGATGTATCTGCATGTGTAGATCATTGGAGGTGGGGGGAGGGCGGTTGCACTTGGCTTGGAAACACTCTTGATTTGAAGAATGACTCACATCGTAGACAGTGACAGACATGACTGGCAACGTTTCAGTGCAGCTTCAGAACTCATCCATATTGCCTGAGCTGAAATGTCGCTCTGGTGCCAAGCCCCGTTCGTCACTGCCAAAGGGCTGTTGGAAGCTGCAGTGCCAATTATCAAGCCTGCCAGTATTATACAATGCAGTTTTTTACACTCACCAGAAGGAAATTGACACAAATCTCTTAATTAACCCATCATCCCAAGTTTGAACGGTTCATCAGCCATTGTGCGCTATCCATGTTCATGGCATTTTAAGTAAGCAAAGCCAAAGGAAGGGACAGGACCCTACTTGAAGCACTTACAGCATCGCTGGACCAAAAAGGATAGATTCAGAGAAAAAGGGTGTGTGTGCCCCCCCCAGCCCCCCCATCTCCATTGACTTCAGTGACTCTTGTATTTCAATGAGCGGATATCAAGTGGAACTGATTCTCCTGGCGACGTTGAATGCCCAAGGAACTCTTGCACACAATGCTATGAATCTGACCAATGTGCAGCCAAGCAAACCTTTGTTACACTTTTCACCATTCCCAATTATTCTGATTTCTTTCTTTGATGTTACTTGTTAATTTATATACTCTGACATTCTACACTGCATCCCACAAAAGAGAGACTGTTACTTAGCAAAAGAAAGAAATGTAACTACGTTTCTCTAAAGTAAAGAGCAATTAAAAAACAACCCCAGACAATTGACCGATGTGTGAAAATAGGGCTCGTTTAACTGGTGTTGAAGCCCATTATACACTGCATCGCTTCAAGTCTGAAACAGAGAGAGAGTGCCCCACAAAGAAGAACAAGAAAGAGGGCGGCATGTGCAAGAAAGGAGGTTCAGATATTGCAAGGAGCCCTTGGCAACCTCCCTCCCTGTACATTCAGCAGCTCCATCTCCTGGTCATCAAATGTTAGGAGTGGAAGGCAGGTTGAGCACACCGTCTCAAGTGCAGCTGTTTACTTTACCCATTTCTATGGAAGAAGGATGCCATTTGGATGGAGGCTAAATGTGCTCAAAACCATTAGTGACCACAGCCACTGAGAATTAAGGCTTCACTTCCCTAGTGCTAGCAAGTGGCATCTGTGGCAGCTAAGGGTGGCACCCTACTGCTGCAACCCCCTTCCCTCGGACAGGGATAGCCTGCTCTGGCCACCATCACCCATGCTCTGGCAATGGGCATGGTGGAGAATTCCGCCACGGATCTCGGTGAGGCTGAATGCCAGTGCATTTGGCCCCCTGAAATCCGTGGTGGAACAAAGCCCCCCCACCCCCACCCTGCAAAATGGGCCCAGAATGGAGCACCTACCTGCTGCTATCTGCGCTGCATTGCGGCCGCCATTCGCTTCTTCCATATAGCCGTGATAGGCTACGTAAGTATTTACGTAGCCCATTACGGCAAAACTAAGGGAACGCAAATGATGGCGGCTATAGTGTCTGCCATTTGCGTTCCCTTTTTTTTCCGCGATGATAGGCTATGTAAATATTTACGTAGCCTATCACGGCAAAACAGAGGGGCGCAAATGGCGTAGTGGTTGCTATTTGCACCCCTCTGTTTTGCCATAATAGGCTATGTAAATATTTACATAGCCTATTACAGCGGGAAAAAAGTGGAAAGCAAATGTCGGCCGCCGTAGCCGCCGCCATTTGCGTTCGCTGTTGTTGTTGTTTTTCCATGATAGGCTACATAAATATTTATGTAGCCTATCACGGGCCGGCGTAGGGATGTAAATGGCGTCCCCTACACAGGACACCATTTGTGTCTGCACCAGCCCAGTAGCAGCTGGAGGCTCCGCTGCGGTTGGCTCGGCCGGCGGCTCTGCAGCCTGGCTGCGAAGCGGAGACAGCTGGGCAGGATTCCGGGGGGGGAGGAACAGATCGCCTCCCCCTCCGTCGAGGATTCCGGGGTAGGGATGTACAAAAGTTCCGCCATGGATCTCGGACAGGCCGAATGCCAGCGCATTTGGCCCCCGAAATCGGTGGCGGAACGGCCCCCCCCGGGATGGGACTTACCTGGGGTGGATCTTCCTGGTGGCAGCGGCTCCGGCAGCGGCTCCAGGGGTGGTTCGGCAGCGGCAGCTGCGGCGGCCGGTCTTCCGACTGGCTGCTGCCGCCACCATTTCCAGGTTTAAAAAAAACAAAAAACAAAAAAACGTGATAGGCTACGTAAAGATTTACGTAGCCTATCACGGCTAGATTTAAAAAAAACACTGTGATAGGCTACGTAAATGTTTACGTAACCTATCACGGCTTATAAAAAAACAAACAAAAAATGCGCGTACTCAAATGGCAGCACCCATGGGCGCCGCCATTTGCGTTCCTTATTTTAGCATGTCTTAGTCTACGTAAACATTTACGTAGACTAAGACGGCGAAAATAAGGGGAACGCAAATAGCGTAGATGCTATGCTATTTGTGTTCCCCTTATTTTCACTGTCTTAGTCTACGTAAATGTTTACGTAGACTAAGACGTGCCAAAATAAGGAATGCAAATGGCGGCGCCCATGGGCGCCGCCATTTGCATACATGCGTTTTTGTTTTTTGTTTTAATCAGCCGTGATAGGCTACGTAAACATTTACATAGCCTAGCACGGCTGACTGCAGGGACGCAAACGGCGGCGGTTACGGCCGCCGCCATTTGCGTCCCTGCTAGCCAGCGGCCGGATGTCCGGCTGCTGGCGGAGCCAGCTGGTGCCTCCGCAGAATCGCTGTGGAGCACAGCCGGCCGGCCAGGATTCTGGGGGGGAGGAACGGAGCGCCTCCCCCCCCGGCGAGGATTCCGTTGGGAGGGACTGAATGCCTCCCCCCGCACCATCAGCATAATCCCCGAAAGGTAAGTAGCTTTCATACATCCCTATTCCAGGACCCGGCGGAGCCAGGTAAGCGGGGTTTCGTATACCCCTATCTGGCAATCTCCAGGTTAGACTCCTGCAATGTGTTATATTCGTGGCTGACTTGGAAGACTTCTTGGAAGCTTCAGTTAGTCCAAAATACAGTTGCTGGGTTACTGACTGGGTTCAGCTGAATGGAACACATTTTGCCAGTCCTTGTACAAGCACATTGACTGCTGGTCCATTTCTCCCCTCCACATACCCTGCCCCTTCAGTTGAAAAGAGACAGCTGCACAAGACTATAAAAAGATAACGAAAGGTATAACATTTGTATCGACTACTCTTAGAGCACAATTCTATGCGCGTTTAGACAGAAAACAGTCCTACAACTCCCAGCATTCCCCAGCCAGCATAGGGGAATGTTGGGAGCTGTAGGACTGTCTTCTGTCTAAACATGCATAGGATTGCGCCCTTAGTTGCTCAGAATACTGGCATGATTGGACATTGTCAAGGGTAGTTCCTATTGAGGAAAGATCAAGAATTCTGGAGCAGGATCCAGGATTATAAGAGGCTCATGACAAGCTATGAGGACACCAGCTTTCTCCAGAAGTGACTAGAGTGATCAGACTGATACTGTATTTTTAAGAAAAAGAAAGCAAGAGCCTTACACATTAATTAAAGATTAATTCAGAGCAGGCAACAACAACAACAACAACGACTTGTTAAAAACAAACAACAAAACTTTCAAGGATGCTGTCAATCTTACACTGAGCAGGGGATTGGGCTTGATGATCTCCTGAGACCCTTCCAAGTCTAAAATTCTATGATTTTATGATTTCTTTAAATTCACTTTTAAGAACAAAACAAAAACCCTTGTGAGGCATCAGTGACTACTGTATTGGTTACTGTGATTGAGCTTGTGTGCCAATACTGAGATCCTACTGTGCAAATCATAGATGGTGAGATTACTAAAACCACAGTTGTACATTAGTCTTACCTGTTCCAAGGAATAAGACATGGTATCTCCCATCTGCGGCACTGACACGATCGACAGCTATCTTCGTATATTTGTAGTCTGTGCCTGTCCGAATAATTAATGGCCTCTTGTGGACAGGGTAGATGGGATTAAACATCAA
Source organism: Heloderma suspectum (assembly GCF_057233095.1). Lineage (NCBI taxonomy): Eukaryota > Metazoa > Chordata > Lepidosauria > Squamata > Helodermatidae > Heloderma > Heloderma suspectum. The sequence goes on from NC_139464.1 coordinate 108,873,694, forward strand.
GGGGTGGTTCCTGATGAAGGTGACCACATCATCTGGAAACTCTTTGGTTGTCCGTATGTTGGGTGTGAAAGCTCCTCCAGGACACTATAAAAAAGGCCATGACAATCAGTGGTTAGCAACTACATGAAAGGCGGTTTCAATTTCTAGTTCTTTATCATGTCCCCTACACTGCAGAAATGTGCATCATCACTTCACCTTTCTCATTGGGACAAGGTGGGCAACTCTCAATCAAGAAGACTGCATGAGCTGTGGATTTAAGTATACTTTATCCAACTATAATTTTGTTTAGGTATTGTTAAAGATGTGCTTGAAGACCCACGCCTGCAAAATTCTCTTTGCTACATCAGATCAACACTGAATTTTTGAAGCCCCTATAAAGAATATATGTGTGGTTGGAAAGTAAACAACGTACTACAGAGCTGATCCAGCAAGACTGCGCAGCTGTGTATCTGGGTGGGGATGTGCATCACAATGCCTATCTGGGCCTCAGTGAACATGACAGATGTGTCTGATGCCGAAAGGGATGTATACCCCCCTCCCATGGGGCTATTAAACAATCACAACCGATGTATGTATGTATGTATGTATGTATGTATTTCATTTCTATACCACCCAATAGCCGAAGCTGCCTGGGTGGTTCACAAAAATTAAAACCAAGAAGCGCAGGATAAAACAATATAAAATATAAAATCTCAATATAGCAATACAAACAGAATAAAACCTAGCAGCAATGCAGAGATTTAAAATACAGAATTAAAACACCAGAGCTAAACGACTAGGAAGCTAAAATACTGGGAGAATAAAAAGGTCTTCACCAGATTAACAGAGTTCTGCATTTTGCTTGACCTAATTTTCTAAATGCCAACAGTTGTCATAACAATACACTTTGAAAGAAAGAAAGAAAGAAAGAAAGAAAGAAAGAAAGAAAGAATACAATGCAGGTGCCAGGCGAACCTCTCTAGGGAGCTCATTCCACAGCCGGGGGGGCCACAGCAGAAAAGGCCCTCTTCCTGGTAGACACCTGCCTCACTTCCTTTGGCGGGGGCTCCCAGAGAAGGACTGCTGAGGATGATCTCAGGGTCCAGGCAGGCACATATGGGAGGAGGTGATCCTTCAGATAACCTGGTCCCAAGCCATTAAAGGCTTTGCATGTTAATACCAGCACTTCGAATCGGGCCCACAAATGCATAATAATGTCTGGACAGTAGCTCTACAACTTTTAATTAGCAATCCGAATGGTACATCAGGACTCTTAACAGGCCACAGATCATCACATATTTACTTATTTCAGCAATTTGCCATACTCATATATCGTCACCCCAAGTGTATCTCTGGCACCACAGTTCTAAAGGAACGAATAACTGCGATGGCATATGGAAGATAAAGCACCATTTTGAAAGTTAGCCGCAGGAGATTTTGCCATAATAGAATACTTCTTGGGTGGCTGAAATATTTAGACCCTTGTACACAGCTGCATTGTCCCCCAATGGGACTTCAGCCTGGTCCTTGCACATCCCTGTCTGCTGATTAACAATGTGTGATAACATGACCATGTGTCTCGGAATGGAGGCTGCCTCCAGAATCATAGCAATAAGCAAACTACTTTGCTGGACTAAGGAAAAATCCTGAGGTCTGCTTTTGCTGCAAGGGCATTGCAACATGTCTTGATGCTCTGGCGGAGCTAACACACACACACACGCACACCCCATACACACATCTTATTCAAACTCATCTGTTGGTATAGCAGCTTACTGGATTGGGTCTTGAGCAGCTTTATGCTTGCACCAGGCCCAACTCGTAAATATTGTATTTTAACCATTTCCTGTAGATTTCCTAAGAGGGAAACAATTGCAAGAAATTGCATAACCAACACAGTGAAAGCTAAGATGTCCATGAAAGGCAATGTCAAAGTCAAATCAGATTAACAGAGTTCTGCATTTTGCTTGACCTAATTTTCTAAATGCCAACAGTTGTCATAACAATACACTTAGAAAGAAAGAAAGAAAGAAAGAAAGAAAGAAAGAAAGAAAGAAAGAAAGAAATCCTGTTATGCATCTGCTTGGCTTGTTTTTTCACCTTTTGTGGGGATTTGCATGTCAGATTCCTACATTTTAGTCCAAAACTCTAGCCATGGTTGGTTTTAGCTTATCAAACCAAGCCAGTGTGGCATAGTGGTGAGAGTGTTGGACTGGGAGCCGGGAGATCCGGGTTCTAGTCCCTACTCGGCCAGGGAAGCTCACTGGGTGACTTTGGGCCAGTCACAGACTCTCAGCTCAACCCACCTCACAGGGTTGTTGTTGTGAGGCCAAAATGGAGAGGAGGAGGGTAATGTAAGCCGCCTTAGGTTCCTTGTGAGAGGAAAAAAGGCAGGATATAAATATAATAAATAAATAAACAAATCAAATCAAATCAGTCAATCAGGTATTGTAGGGTTTGAACTGGAACCCAGCAAGTCAAACCACCTTCTTCAGCTGATTCACAGTCCACATGACCTTCATTGGGCCACTGTAGCTTCATAGACCCTCCACATATGTTACACTAGTGGCATGGGAACCACTGAAACACCACTGTTCCCTGAATCACCAGGGTAACATGAGAAGTGTGAGCCCAAGCGAGTGAAGCCCACACTTCAACTTCTCCCCTTACCAACCTTGCGTCTCCTGAGGCTTGGGCAACAAACGCATAGGGAGAAGTCACAGCAAGGGCTCCTCTCATGTGGCCCAACACTTCTCATGTTACCCAGCAGTACAGGAATTGACTCTGACTTTGCAAATGTAGTGAGTAGGGACAACGGTTTACTGTGCATTCCACCAGCAGTGACCTTCCCTGACTTAGTTACTATCCCTAACCCACTTCTTACTTTCTTGTTAGCACTTCCCTAGGATGGTTCACACAATGCCTACGGCTTATATTGGAAGCCAAAAAGGCTTACAATTCAAGCATTTCCTCCCTGCTTGTTCTCACAATTTAATGCCACTGCAACACCAGAATCTTCCTCTTTTGCTCCTGGGGTGCACCTAGGGATATCAAAGAAATCTGCAACGGAATGAAATGAGTTTGGATCTCTATGAATCTGACCTACACATTCTGCAGCAGACCAGCTTTTCATGAGACACACGCATTTGCAGACGAGTTATTTATTTATTTATGTATTTATTTTTACTTTCTGGAATTTTATGTAAATTCAGTTGTAGAAAAATGCATAAAACCAAAAATAAACGCTAGCTGAAAACGTACATTTCCCCTATAGGCCAAACCATGAAAGCGTGCATGGGGGGGGGATTTGCGCATTGCAGGGTTGCGCGTTTCCGCCAGTGCAAATTTGCGAAAATGAGGGAAACTGGAAAAATCTGATTCTGTCAATGAGTGGACGATAGAACGAAAGGCACGTGACAATCCACAAAAAGCAGACGGAATGGATTTTTCAAAATCTGTACATTCCTACAGTAGCTGCACCTCAGCAGTATATCGTGTTTTATATGTTGGAAGCCATCTTGGGAGGGTTTCAGTCCTAAAAGGTTGCCTACCAATATATGATACCCAAATATGCCTGCAAATGGTCCAGCTTTCAAACAACGCCATCTATAAGTATCACTGGAAAAGACCTCGTCCTGAGGTCTTCAAGAGCCACAGCCTTTAGAACAGAAATGGTCTGACTCAATGTCCAGCCAGGACCCCACCTTACATTGGGGCAGGGGGCATAGCAGTTCCATATCCTGATCTCCCTCTATGCCAGCCCCAACAAGGCTTATGGAAGAGGGGAACATTGCAGCCCTCACCAGAAATTGTGAACTTGGAGCCAACTGCTGGACTTACACACAATGTACCAATATGGGAATGTGATTTGTTGGCAAAGCTATTTCTACGTTGGTCAGAGAAAAGTAATTTCTATATTTGCCATGGGGCAACAATTAAGGCAGCAGAGGGTCAAAATAAACGTCCCTCAGTAGGCCATAAAAAGGATTCTCTTCATGCTACCTTTGGGCTATAGCTCTGTTTTATACCCCAACAAAATTAAGAAACTATATCACAGCATCTTATATATCAGAGCTGGGAAACTTGCGGTACTGCAGATGTCCTAGGACTCCAGTTCAAGCCAGCCTGTTCAATGGTGAGGGAACTTGGAGAGATGGGGACATCAGCAATGTCTGTGTCATGGATGCTAAACCCTCCCGCTGAGTAATGAGGCAGCAGAGACTCACTGTGCAATCCACAGACTCTTTATTCAGCTATTAGCACCTCTTTACCTATCAAGCCACCACAAAAGCTTAGAGCTGTCCTCTGGGCCTAATTTGAAAAGTAATTTTTTTTGGTAAGAAAGCTACTGAAAGCAAGTTAGTTGCCTTTCAACCCCAGATGGGTTTCCCACCATGTTCGGCTGGCTTTTTCTGAGCTCGTGCCTTCAGGAAGGATCCTCCCAACCCAACTTCTGCTGGGCAGCCAATCTGACGTGATGCTTCCCACCTCCTCCTCTGAACTCCACACGCTTAACTTGGTGGCAGGTTCTGGCATCTGTCAATCCTGAAGCTTCCTCCCCTCCAACAGAGCCTGGTTTTCCATGGGGAGCGGGGAGAACGGTCTCTGAGTCTGGCCTTCCTGGTCGACAAGCCCCTGGGAAGGTTCCTTGCTGGCTCCTGAGGAATCTTGGGGAATTTCCTCCTCTACAGTCTGAAGGGCCATAGGTTCCCCACTATATAGTCTCTCAAATTGACAGATTTCCCCCCTTACTCAAGAGATGATGTGAGGCTCATAATGCATTCTACGACATGCTGTAGCTCCAGATGATGATTTGTGTATAGTCTATAAGACAAATAAGATTTAACAGACAGCCTCCAACCCAGCATGAACTGGTACATTACATCATTAAGGTTTTCTATAACTCATAGCTGATTGTGGCAGAAATATCTGCTATGATTGGTATGTTTTGAAGGGATGCCAAGGCTTGCAGGGCCTGATTCTTGCCAAGTGACTATATTACCTAACTAACCTTATTCAATTTCACTTTAGCTGTTGCTCAAATAGCTGCCTTTAGAAGAATGTAAGCACTGGCTTCCTGAATCAGATCAAGGTCTGCATAGTCCACTATTCTTTTTCCAACAGAAGGTGGATGCCTCTGAGAAGCACACAAGAGCTCTTCCTTCTTAGCATTTAACAGTGCATCAGCCTGTTCCAAAAAGCATTCGAGCCATTTATGTCTTTGGAAGGACGTAGCAAATCCTTCTTGTCTTTCAGCGGTTCCCAACGTCGGGTCCCCAGAGGGTGCTGGACTACAACTCCTATCACCCCAACCTGTGGTCATGCTGGTTGGGGATTATGGGATTCGCGGTCCAAAATGAGCTGGGGACCCGAGGTTAGGAACCAAATTGACAATTTAGGGCCAATCTCTATGTTTAGAGATAGCTCGAGGTAGAGTCCTTCTGGGATTGGACCCCTTCAGACAGCAGTGAACATATTGCATATTTTAATGTTTCCCTCATGCGGCAAGGAGGAAAGCCCACAATTCTAATACCAAGGCCCCAATCCCATAACTACTTACTTAGAGGTAAATCTCATTTAACTCACTGGGGCACCCAGCTTACAGTTCACATAGCCCCTCCCCTAACAACCATGCCTAGGATGCAAACATTTGCAGAGAGGGGGATCTTTTTGTACAGCTGTACATGTAGAGGCCTCCATGTGACCCCACACCCTGATAGCACAGCGTTCTGGGTTGCATGGAGGGCTTCTTGGGTACAACTGTACACACAGAGGCCCTCTCTTTGAGGACATTTGAGCTATATGCGTAGATGCCATGTGGAGTATGGCTGCAACGTCAGGGGTAAAGCTTTTCGGTGCTCTCATGTTCACCTAAACTCTAAGGGCCAATCTACATTGCGCCCGCCATCGCAATGAATTCGGTGTCCCGTCGGATTAAATGCTCTCTCATTAAAACGTGATTATTCACACTCACCCATTTTCCCTGTTGCAGTGCTTCATCGAATGCACGAGCTCGGTTCACACTTGAGCGCTGTGCTGTTTTCCTGCTGCTTTCCTACGCGCGCTTGTCTGATCACGGATGCTAAGCGGGGTCAGCCCCAGTCAGTAGTTGGATGGAGGACCACCTGGGAATCAGGCTTCCTGCACTGAGCAGGGAGCTATTGTATCCCTTCAAATGAGATTAAGTTTTACCCCCTCCTATCCCCTGCTCCTGTTTAAAAATAAAAATAAAAATTAAGGTGTTATCCTTGCAGAATTGGGGCTTCTCCGCAATGTTTTTTTTTCTAATGGAGGCATGATCTTCGAAGATTAGAAGATCATGCCTGAATTAGGAAAAAAAAACATTGTGGAGAAGCCCCGATTCTGCGAGGATAATGCCTTAATTTTTTTTAAAAAAACAAGAGCGGGGGATAGGAGGGGGTAAAACTTAATCTCATTTGAAGGGATACAATAGCTCCCTGCTCAGTGCAGGAAGCCTGATTCCCAGGTGGTTCCCCAGCCAACTAGTGACCAGGGCTGACCCCGCTTAGCTTCCAAGATTAGACAAGCGTGCGCACATCCAGCCATTTGCTTGTCGCTGAGGAAATGGGGGCTGCTGAGGAAGCTATGCGATCAGTAACCAGAAGAAGACAGGGGGCCGTCGAGAGCTGTGAGTGGACAGGAGGGGGGGGGGAAAGGGATGTACGAAAGTGACTTACCTTTTAACGAAATTGATTCGAGGTGGGGGGGAGGCGCTCCGTCCCTCCCCCCCAAATTCTGGCTGGGGGGGAGGCACTCCGTCCCTCCCCCCCCGAATCCTGGCCGACCGGGTCCACAAATGGCGGCGGCCGTAGCCGCCGCCGTTTGCGTCCCTGCAGTCAGCCGTGATAGGCTACATAAATGTTTACGTAGCCTATCACGGCTGATTTAAAAGAAAAAAAATGCATGTATGCAAATGGCGGCGCCCATGGGCGCTGCCATTTGCGTTCCTTATTTTGACACATCTTAGTCTACGTAAACGTTTATGTAGACTAAGATGGTGAAAATAAGGGGAACGCAAATAGTGTAGATGCTACGCTATTTGCGTTCCCCTTAATTTCGCCGTCTTAGTCTACGTAAATGTTTACGTAGACTAAGACGTGTCAAAATAAGGAACACAAATGGCGGCGCCCATGAGCGCCGCCATTTGCGTATGCGCGTTTTTTTCCTTTTAGATCAGCCGTGATAGGCTACATAAACATTTACGTAGCCTATCACGGTATTTTTTAAAAACCTAGCCGTGATAGGCTACGTAAATCTTTACGTAGCCTATCACTTTTTTTTTTTTTTTTACTGGAATGGCGGTGGTGGCAGCCGGTCGGAAGACCGGCCACCACAGCCGCCGCACCGCCGCCGGAGCCGCCGCCGCCAGGAAGATTCACCCAAGGTAAGTCCCATCCCGGGGGGGCAGACCGTTTCGCCACCAATTTCGGGGGGCCGAATGTGCTGGCATTTGGCCTCCCCGAGATTCATGGCGAAATTCTTTGACATTCCTAGAAATACAAACACCGCCGTATATGGACAGACGGGGGAGGGGACTACGACCAGATACGGTAGCGAAGGAGGAAAATCAGAGCACATTAAGGGGGAATACCGGGATATTGGGGTATTGAAAGCGGGAGCACGGAAGTGGGAAATTCCCGTTCCAATTCGAGGTGGCTACTGCATAGTGTGAAAGGCGGGCGGTGAAACCTCATTGGAAGCGAAAAAAGGAAGTAAGTGTAGATTCAGCCTAAGTCTAACGCCTGAAGAGGGCTTCTCCTTTGTGCTTTTTTGAACATTGAGATCAGTCCTAAATCTATCACTGGACAGTAACTTCCATTTCATACCAAGTCTAATCTCTAAATCTACATTTAAGAAACCAAATAGAAGTGTTCATTGTGTACAGATACTACTGACTTAAAAGGGAATGTTGAAAAATTGCATTATGTCTGCAGGAGACCTTTCTTTCTGCCAGTTAAGATGTGCAAAGCCAAATAATACAGGAACTCATCCCAGCTGTAACTGAATAACATCTTCTCCCTTCCCCAGTTTGCCCTGGGCTTATCCCACATGATTTTGTTAGAGATGAATGCTATTATTACACTCCGTAAGAGAAAACAGTCCTCTGAGTTGAACAAATACTGTAATATATTATACTCTTCCAAGCATGACCCCTTTTTTAAGATGTGACCACAGGAAATGTACAGTGTTCTTTACTCTTAGTCAAATTGCCTATCTGTCAAAACTAAGAGCCAAACTAAATAATTTAAAATCTCACACAGCACAGGCTTTCCCGGACTGTACCACTTCAGAATGGAGGAGGATTCGTCCATGTTTGAATTTCACTGTGTGTAATTTTCCCTGCATGTCCTAGTTTTCACCTCACCCTCTTCCTGATATGCCAGTCTTCTACATGTAGGGCATTTTTTAGTGAGGGAGCATTCAAACATGTCCCCCACTTAAACTCTGAGACCTGTGTACTCAGGGAATCCTACAATAGGGTTGGGCCATTTTCCAGCCGTGTTCCAGCTTGCCAAGATTCTCCGAAAATCAGCTCTCTGCTGGTCTCTCCTCGCTGTGCACTTGCTTTGCAGATGCAGTTTGTTTTGCATGAATGAAAAAATTGCACAAAACCGACTGCAGTTGAACATGAAAGTTGTGCAAACTGGGAATTTCAAAACACATTCAATACATTTCCCAAACTGCACAAATTTTCCCCACAGACTAAAATGTGGGTGACTTAAAATGCATGCATTTTGAGAAAGTTGCCCATTTTGAGTAAAGTTGTGCATTTTAAGAAATTTGCATATTCTAAGGAAGTTGTGAACTTTAAGGAAGTTGCACACTTGGAGGAAGTTGTGCACTTTGAGAAATCTGCGAATTTTTTAAGTACACATTTTGTGAATGTGAAGGCAAGTTCAGGAATTTGTGAACCGTTGCGGAGAAAATGTACTTCTGTTCACATTCAGTATTAGAAACTGGGCATTTTTGAGTGATTTGCAAACTGATATGAAATTCTCATACATCCCTATACAACATTGTATGACTAAGGTCCAGAGATATCAATACCCATGGCGCCCTAAACACCAAGTCAGCCATCAATCACCCCATCCCCTACCGAGGGAATGCTGAATCTCCCATTGATTCCTTACAACTGGACTAGTTTCCTAGGGCACAATTCATTAGGTGAGAATGGCAGATATATATATATATATATATGAATGAGAGAGAGAGATATTCTCATTAGGTGAGAATATATACCTGTCCAGACCCGAAGATCCTTTTTACCAGTCTGTCTCTGGGAGCCCCACCAAATGAAGTGAGGTGGGTAGCTACTAAGAAGAGGGGCTTTTCTGTTGTGGCACCCAGGTTGCAGAATGAGCTTCCCAGGTGAGGCTTGCCTTCACGGTGGTCTTTTTTGCGCCATGTGAAGACTATCTTAATTTTCTAGGCATTTTAGTCTTCTAGTTTCTGTTGTTCTAAATCTCTAGTTTAAATCTTTGCACAGCTGCTAGTTGATCTTGATTTTTCTTATTATCTTTACTTTATACGGTGCCTTTCAAGCTTTTAAACTTTTATATTATGTTTTATTGTTTTAATTGTTTTTATGCATGCATAAAATGGCATTTTATGGTTTTAATTGTTGTGAACTATACCACCCAGAGAGCTTCAGCTACTGGGTGGCATAGAAATGTAATAACTGAATAAATAAATAATAAATAGCCTGTTCTCTTCCTTGCTAAATTGCATGGGAAGAAGTGAGAGAGGAATACTAGTACTACTTCTACTAGCATTTATATAGCACTTTAGGTGGGCAAAGAATTTCACAAATATGAACTCTGGAATCTTTACATCAATCCTGTCGGGTCAGTATTATTTTATGCCCATTTTGCAGACAGAGGCCGGTCTAAGACAGAGAATGGTGGTTTTCTTTCAATTAATGTAATGTGAAATTGTGAATAATCGTTTGGAAGCATTTTTTTTCCTGCACATGTGACTAATCCCAGACACACTAAACCTCCTTGTTAAATGAATAATTTAATTAATATGTCACAATAATACTATAAAAATGACAAAGCTCTGGAATGCAGGTGAGACAAGGTTGTTGTTGTTGTTGTTCAGTCGTTCAGTCGTGTCCGACTCTTCGTGACCCCATGGCCCATAGCACAAGGTACCATTATCTTTTATTCACCTTTTACTGTATCTGTTAAAAACCCTATCCTTGTACATTCATTTATCTCCGTGTGAAACTGAATTGCTCTGCTTGACACTAAAGGGAATTCACATGTGCCTTGTACGGTTCATACTTGAAAACTCCATATGCAGGAACCAGATCTGTCTAAGCTAATCAAATTATTTTAATCGTCAGTGCCATTAGCAGCCATTATGCTTCAGTTACAAGTTTATCAGCAAAGCTCTCATTGCTAATCAGCTGGGTAACTGATCTTAGCTAACAAGGCCGCTGCAGTTTCTCTATCTGGAATCACTGAACTGTTATTGTAGGCTCCCCTAGGACTAAGAAAAAGGAAGACAGGATATTAGGAAATAAATTGGCCACGACCTTAGTGGCAAGTTGCGATGTCATTCATTTTTCTGCTTAAGGAAAACCAGTGTAAATTATTCCCTTCCCCTCATTTGGGAAACTATGGAAAATAGGAAGCTATGCTGTATTGAGTTAAAACGCTAGTCTATCTAGCCCCATACTATTTTCTACTTTAACTGGTCAAGGCTCTCCATTAGGGATGTCAGAGAATTCCTCCACGGATCCCAGGGAGGCTGAATTCCAGTGAATTTGGCCCCCTGGAATCCATGGAGGAACAGAGCAACCCGCCCCACCACCCAGCGGAAGTCCCCCGAAACGGAGCCTATCTGGCTGCACCTCCAGCAGCTCCGGCGGCAGCGGCGGCTCCGGTGGCAGCGGCGGCTCTGGCCGCTGCTGGGCTGCGGCTGCAAATGGCAGCCGCTACATCGGCCACCATTTGCGTCCCTGGCAAGCCGTGATAGGCTACGTAAATATTTACATAGCCTATCACGGCAAAAGCGGGAATGCAAATGGTGGCCGCTATGCCATTTGCGTTCCCGCTTTTGCTGTGATAGGCTATGTAAATATTTACGTAGCCTATCACAGCTCAGCGAAGGGACGCAAATGGCGGCCGCTATGCCGACCGCCATTTGCATCCGCAGACCTGCCACTGTCGATGCACCCGGCCGGCTGCTCCGCGGAGTCGCCACGGAGCGGAGCAGGCCAGGGAGAATTTCAGGGGGAGGTACAGAGCGCCTCCCCCCCACCGCGGATGTCACCCTTCAAAAAGGTAAGTGACTTTCGTACACCCCTACTCTCCATGTTCTCAGGCGGAAATGTGTCCCACAACAACTGACCGCACAATTCTAAGCAAGTTTCAACTCACGAGTTAAGTAAGGTTCGCCTGGCGCCTACATTGTACTCCTTTCGGTGCCAGGTGAAGACCTTATTTTTCCAGCATTTTAGCACTCAAGTCTTTTAGCTCTGCTGTTTATCTGTATTTGCAATCTCTGCATTGCTGCTAGGTTTTCTTCTGGTTGTATTTTGATACTGTAGTTTTAAGCTTTCATATTTGATATGGTTTTATTCTGTTCCTTGTGGTTTTATTTCTGTGAACCGCCCAGAGAGCTTTGGGTATTGGGCGATATAGCCAATCTACATTACAACTTTAAACTGGTTTCAAACTGGTTTATCTAAAGGGATCCTGCAGTTTCATGAGGGTACTGAGAATTCTTTGCTAGAGACCCCTGTCCCCTGCCCAAGCGGCCCCTCTTCCTAGAGCTACAATTCCCAGAATTCCTGTATTTGGTAGCCATAATCACTAAAAACAGGTTTGAAACCAGTTTAAAGTTGTAATGTAGATTGCCCCCAATAGAGATAAAAAATTCCACAGAGTTCTGTGGAACTAAACCCAGAGAACCCCAGGTAAGCGCACAGAAGATTTCAGCCTAAATGATGCTGGGGACTGAACCTGGGAGCTTTTGCTTGCCACTATGCACCCGCCACTGCTGAGCTATCACTTCATCTCATACTGTTATCACTTCCACATCTGAACCTATATTTAGTGTCTACAGACTCCAGGCTACCTTAGCCATTTCCTTGACATTCGATTTGCTATATGCAGGTAGGTGCTACGGTTTGTTTTCTAAATATGGGGAAGCGTTCAATCAAGCTCAATCGAAACCAACAATCAAGCATTCAATCCAGTCAGCAACAGATTTGTTCCAGCAGGCTGTTGCGTGCATATTTCAACTTTCCATCAGTCCTTCTGACACAGATCCTGACACAGAAGAGATTTCAATTTTTTCATCAGTCGTGACACAGCCCTTAAAGAAAAGACAGAGACTCCCCAGCTCCCATAAGCAGTTTCCCCCAACAACCCACATTTGACAAATGTTCTGGCACATTAGAAACTTTCCGCCCAGTATTTAACTCATGTTGCTTGGTGCATCCTAAACTCAGGGCCTCCTGTCTTAGCACTCAGGAATAGATGGTGGATTGTTCCACCTTCATTTTTATGGCTGTCTTTTAAAATTATCATCTTCTCTCTAGGCTAAACACATTGAGCTGTCAGTCTTTCCACATATATCAAAATTGTTCACTGCATCCTTTCATCATCTCTACTGCCTCCTCATCCTAGCCAACTTGTCTTCATCCTTCCTGAAATATGGCCTCCAAAATCAGATGGAACACTCCAGTGTCAGACCAAAACAATGCTGAGTGCAAGATTATGCCTAAGGATGATAAAGATAAAACAAAGGCAAGCTTTGGACATATATAACAGCGTACTTACAGTCCCAGGTCGTGGGTAAGGAATTCTTCCCTGATAGGGAATCAGCTGATGGTTTGGGCCTTCCTTATGTGCAAATGGCCCATTGAACACTCTCTGGATATCAGACAAGTGGTAGGCACACACCGCCGAGCCTTTAAATACAGAACTAGGGAAGAAAAGGAAACGGGGAAAATCTGTTCATGCTGCGTTCTTGTGTCTTGCACATACAGCCTCTAAAATCATCCTAGAAGATGCAAAGCATTCATTCCACACATTATAGGATTCCGCTTAGCGAATTAAGAACTGCATCTTGCATTCTGTGTCCAAACTCAACAAAGCGTCGTACCAATGTGGTTCTCATGTTATTGTGCCTTTTGCAGGGGTGGGGTGGGTGGGATATCATTGTGATAGATCAATCTTTTGGGAGGTGGACTGTGGATGGTCCAACCTTGCAGTGAACTAGACTGACTGGCTTTGTAGTTTTTGTTGTTGTTCCTTCTGTGATAAGTGCTGGATGTTACTGAAGACCTGCCACTAGATGGATGCACAGCCACTTTCACACTGAGATGGCAGCACTTCTTAGCTCCAGGCTGCAATCCTATGGCCACTTCCCTGGGAATAAGCCCCACTGAACTCAAGGGGATTTACTGCTGAGTAGACATATATGGGATTCCACTGTTAGAGACTGAACTATGAATCAAGACAACCCAGGTTTGAATCTTGCCTTGGTACATAATATTTTAAAGGCAAGTTTCTCTCTCAGTCTCCGCTGCTCTACGTGCAATATGGGACTAGATGGTGATGATAATGGCAATAATAATAGCCACTTGTATAGTGCTTTCTAGTGTTCAAAGCTCTCCACATGCATCATCTTATTACAATCCTTCCAACAACCCAATAAGGGAAATCAGTACTATTATCTCCTGCATTGCAGATGGGTGATGACCTTAAGTCTAAGAGTCAAAACAGACGTTACTTTATGTGTGCCTAGCAGCTACGTCTTTTTTTTTTAATTTTTACTCTAGAGTAGGTACAGCATCCACAATCTGGACTGGAACCCTATTGGGTATGTGTGGGGTGGGTAGAGCATTTTTTAAGATCTAGAACAAGCCCCCCTTGCCTACTCTAGAGCAAAATGAAAAGAGGACTTCGCTGCTAGACATAAATTTGGAGTAACATCTGTTTTGGCCCTAATATTCTGAGAGAGAAAAAATGTAAAAGTGCTACAGAAATAAAATCAAAAGAAATACTTGCATTAGCCCTTTGAAGGAACTCGCCACGCATTTGGTGAGGTCATTGGTTGCAGTTTCTGTTGGCCATGTATTTGGCTGTAGTATGAAAGCCCTACTGTGGCCAACCGAGGTACCTGCTTACATAGAGCAAATTTATGTGCATACTAGGAATGTCAGAGAATTCTGCCACGGATCTCGGTGAGGCCGAATGCCAGTGCATTCAGCCCCCCGAACTCCGTGGCGGAACGGCCTGCCACCCCACCCGCCCCCGGGGATCCCCCCGGGGATGAGACTTACCTGGGGCGGATGTTCCGGATGGCGGCGGCTCCAGCAGCGGCGGAGGCGGCAGCTGGTCTTCCGAACGGCTGCTGCCACCGCCGCTGCCATTTGCAGTCTGTTCCCCCCCCCCATTCGTGATAGGCTACGTAAAGACCTATGTAGCCTATCACGTCTGGCTTAAAAAAAAAAAAACGCATACGCAAATGGTGGTGGCTACAGCCGCCGCCATTTGCGTTCCTTATTTTTAGCCGTCTTAGTCTACGTAAATATTTACATAGACTAAGACGGCGAAAATAAGGGGAACGCAAATAGCATAGCGGATGCTATTTGTGTTCCCCCTTATTTTCACCATCTTAGTCTATGTAAATATTTACGTAGACTAAGACGGCCAAAAATAAGGAATGCAAATGGTGGCGGCCGTAGCCGCCGCCGTTTGCGTACGTGTTTTTTTTTTTAAGCCAGACATGATAGGCTATGTAAAGATTCATGTAGCCTATCATGGCTGACTACAGGGACACAAACGGTGGCAGCTACAGCCGCCGCCATTTGCGTCCCTGCTAGCCAGCGGTCGGATGTCTGGCTGCTGGTGGAGCCGGCCGGCAGCTCCGCAGAATCCTCGCAGAGTGGAGCCGGCCAGCGAGGATTCCGGGGGGAGGGACGGAGCGCCTCCGCCCCCCAGCGGAACCTGGCGGAGGCAGGTAAGGGAGGTTTCGTACATCCCTAGACTGCATACAGATGTTTGTGCATAAGCTCTCTTCACACTACTTCTAAATGCATGGTATGCAGGCTAACCCATTACCCCCTCACGTGGTCATTGAACATGTAGGAGATGTCTGTGCAGGTGCATAAGGATGTAACATTTGTGATATTACAAGAACCTCATAACTGTTATAATATTGATATTGCAAGGAGCAAGTCCTCAACATAGATTGAGAAAGTCAGGCTATTTTCTGGACACTTGGAGTACATCTAATCAGAAACCTTAAATTGGGTTGCATTTGATATTACAGTTTTCAGCTTATTGGCCGTTTCTTTCCCTCTCTGAATCTTGCAAGATATGTGAATTTGATCATACTTAGCATGTTGAAAATTTGTTTCAGGGAATAATGTACCATGATCAAATCTGTTGTCTTAAAATCAGCTTCCATCTCTTCCCCCCGCCCCTGCTTCTCAAATAATGGTCAGAATGAATCTGGTATATTTTTTGATAACTTCAGGCAATGTAAACTTTGTCTGATAAGTAATTCATCTCAGGAATGCTCTTAGGAAAATGGGTTTTAATTAAAATTAATTACAATTCTGTGTTGTAACATGTTGCTACATTTTGGAGGTAGAAGAGTCACAGGCACCGCTGCCAAATTAAATCCATTAAGACCTCTATTTTTAATTATACTATATGTTCAATTTAGAGTTATTTTTAAAATATATGAAAAAAATCATTGCAGATCTGTGGTGAAAGAAACCTAAGCCAGTATAAACCTTGTACAGAGTGAAGGAAATATCTCTGGGGCCTGGAACAGACTCAGTGCTCACTTTGTTACCACCTTATATGGGTTCCTTGATTCTTGCCCATTTTCCACTTCACCATATGAATTAGGCAAACCAATTTCCAGCTCAAATATGCTGAATTCATAATGTAATCATAAATGTGGTCTCTCCCCACCCCTGCTGCTAAACGTCCTCCTTACACTGTTGACAGTGCACCAAACAGAGTCTCAGCTGTTGAAATTATTCTTTTTTTTTTATTGCCAAGCAATTAAGAAAAAAACATAACATATTTATTGCTTTGATGAAAAATGAAAATGTACGTTATCCATTTACTATGGTGGGGTGCACAACAAAAATATAGGCAGACAGCTGCTTTACATATTCAGTGCATGCACACACACCAGCCTCAATGGAAGTCAAGGGCAGTATCCAACATTGCCCATGCATCTGTGCTGGCTATGTGGCGCCAGCAGGACCCACCACCAGCACAACAGAAAGCTAGCACTTCCTAGAGCAACCCCAGAAAGGAGCCGAAATGCTCATTTCCAGAACAGGACAGGTCAGCGGAGCTGCCTTCTGTGAGCTTCGCTGACTTCCGTTCTGGAAACTAGCATTCTGGCTCCTTTCCAGTTGCCTGAGGAAGCACTAGCTTGCCATGCACCGGTGGTGGGTCATGCTGGACCATTGGCAGTGTTGGATACTGCCCCAAATTATTAGAGCTCTACTTTGATTTTTCTTTTGACAGTGAAGCTAATATACTTTGGGGCCAGGGGGTAAGGGGAGTTAGAAATGTAAAGCGTCGGGTATATATCACATCTAGGGATGTACGAAATTGGCCTTACCTGGCTCCGCTGGGTTCCACTGGGGGGGGAGGCGCTCCGTCCCTCCCCCCAGAATCCTTGCTCCATGCCTCCCCCCCCTGGAATCCTGGCTGGCTGGCTCCGTTCCGCGGGGATTCCGCGGAGCCGCCAGCCGGCTCTGCCAGCAGTCAGACATCTGGCCGCTGGCTAGCAGGGACGCAAATGGCGGCGGCCGTAGCTGCCGCCGTTTGTGTCCCTGTAGTCAGCCGTGATAAATCTTTACGTAGCGTATCACATCTTTCCCCCCCCCCCCAGACTGGAAATGGCGGTGGCAGCAGCCGGTCGGAAGACCAGCTGCTGCCGCCGCCCGGAAGATCCGCCCCAGGTAAGTCTCGTCCTGGGGGGGAATCTGCGGGGGGGCGGAGGGGTGGCAGGCCATTCCGCCACGGAGTTCGGGGGGCCGAATGCACTGGCATTCGGACTCACCGAGATCCATGGCAGAATTCCCTGCCATCCCTAATCACATCACTGTGAGATAGCAATCTGCTCTCTGTCTTCCATAAAATGGCTACACTGCTGACTGGTACAAAACAGCAGTAGAAAAATGGTCTTCTTCAATGTTAGAACAAATAATTTACCTCCAAAATATTTCTGAATTCCTAAAACTGAGCGACATGAGGAGTGCAGACAAACTTGCCTTTCAATTGACAATGACTGGGTTCACACAATTACAAAGGGGGAAATAAGCCAGTGTGGTGTAGTGGCGAGAGTGTTGGACTAGGAGCTGGGAGATCCGGGTTCTAGTCCCCACTCGGCCATGGCAGCTCACTGGGTGACTTTGGGCCAGTCACAGACTCTCAGCCCAACCCACCTCACAGGGTTGTTGTTGAGAGGATAAAATGGAGAGGAGGAGGAGAATGTAAGCCGCCTTGGGTTCCTTGCAAGAGGAAAAAAGGCGGGGTATAAATGCAATAAATAAATAAATAAGCAAGCAAGCCGCAGTGGCTTATTTCCCCCACCAAGTGTGCCAGGGGGATTTGCATAATGACCCTCACTGCCACGGTTAACCTGGGGAGAGTGGCTTATTGTCGTGGTTAACAAGCCACCCAGAACCCATGGGCTCTTTTAGGCTTCTGGGGTGTCTTGTTAGCCACAGCAGCAACCTACCCTCATTGGGTTCACATGACATAGCAAGTCGCACCAGCGAGGGTAATTATGTAAATCCCCCCTGGCATGCATGGTGGGGGAAGAAGACACCGTGGCTTATTTCCTCCATGATCGTGTGAACAGGACCATTGTGTGGAAGCAATTTGTCTGTCCAATGTCTCTTTATAGTAGGGGTGGACGGAAGTCCCTTACCTGTCGTCGAAGGACGTTCGCGGTGGGGGGGAGGCGCTTCGCTGCTTTCCCCGCGAAGTTCAGGCCGGGGGGGGAGGCTTCCCGCCTTGCCCCGGCCGAAATTCGGGCCAGGGGGGAGGCTTCCCGCCTCGCCCCGGCCGAAATTCAAGCCGGGGAGGAGGCTTCCCGCCTCGCCCGGCCGCGAACGCGAAAGTTTAAAAACAAACAAACAAACGCCCCCTGATAGGCTACGTGACGATTCACATAGCCTATCACGGCTAGATCTGCAAAGTCAGCCGTGATAGGCTACGTGAATCGTCACGTAGCCTATCAGGGGGCGTTTTTTTTTCTTCTTTGATTGCAATGGCGGCGGCGGCAGCTGGTCGAAAGACCGGCTGCCGCTCCCGCCCCGCTCGAACACCCGCCGAACCGCTGGCTGGACCAGCCACCGGGAGGGACATTCGGTGAAGGTAAGTCCCGTCCCAGGGGGGTGCGGGGGGCGGGGGGGTTCGGAGGATTTCTCCCCAAAACTTGTTTGGGGGGCCGAACACGTTGGCGCTCGGCCCCCCGAAGTTTCGGGGAGAAATTCTCCGCCATCCCTACTTTATAGACATGGTTGGAACAGTGGCTGACACCCTGCTCCAGTGTCGTGGGTATGGGCCACAGAAAAGTTATGATCAATGGTTTCAGAGGGAATTCTCAAAAGAAGCACAGAATTAGTGCACTATAAGCTCTGGGCAATCAGACCACTACATTTGATGATCAGAGGATGCTTTATTATATATATTTTAAAAAAGCCTTTGCAATGCTATCTTTGCATGAGAATGTAACTGCTTTTAGTACTGAAAATGTTTGCTTGTAATATTATAATTAAAACCTTCATGTGAACATCTCTTAGATGACATAGATTACAAAACACATCCAGAAATATATTTAATGAGAGTCACCTCACTTCTTTCGTGCCCATGTAAAATTCTATATGAGGATTTTCTTTAAAAAGTATGTCAGATTACCTGGATGTTGTGAAAATGCCATATATCAGTGTCGTTCTGGGGTTATCCGTTTCTAGCAGAAACACATCCTCTGTGGGGGGAAAAACAACACAGCTACTAAATAAATCAGTGTATGCCACTTTGTGATTTGGTTATGGTCAGATATGCCTGATCCCGTCTAATCTCAGAAGCCAAGCAGGGTTAGTCCTAGTTAGTACCTCGATGGCAGACTGCCTGGGAATCAGGCTTCCTGCACTGAGCAGGGGGTTGGACTCAATAGTCTTGTAGGCCCCTTCCAACCCTACGATTCTATAATTTCCAAATGCAACCCACGTATCCTGACCTTTATTTTATTCATTACATTCTTAAATGCCTCATAGACAAAGTCTCTTTAGTCGAAGTACAGATTAAAACACAATAAAATACAATAAAATCCATGAACAATTAAAAAGCAGCACAGATAAAGAGTCCAACAGACACCACCATAATAATGTAAAATACCCTATACAATACAAAACTTAAAACAGTAACAGTAGCTTATTCCATTTGAAGCCAGTAGAAATTTTTGTTTAGGCTATAAATGGAAACAAATCACACTGTAATATGCTTGTCCTACATTAATGACAAGATATCATGTACAATATAAGAGGTAAAAAAAAAAACACGTCAAACTTAGGGATGTCTGAGAATTTCTCCACGAATCTCCAGGAGGCCGAATGCCAACGCATTCGGCCCCCTGAAATTGGTGGGGAAATTCTCCGACACCCCCCCGCCCCCCCTGGGATGGGACTTACCTTGTGCGAACGTCCCTCGCGGCGGCGGGTCCCGGCGGCGGCCGGTCTTCCGACCGGCTGCCGCCACCACCATTTCAAAGTAAAAAAACAAAACAAAAACGTGATAGGCTATGTAAAGATTTACGTAGCCTATCACGGCTAGATTTTCAATGTCAGCCGTGATAGCCTACGTAAATCTTTACGTAGCCTATCACGGCTGACTTTGGAAAAAAAAAAAAGCGCGTACGCAAATGGCGGCGCCCATGGGCACCGCCATCTGCATTCCTTATTTGGGCACGGGTAGTCTACGTAAAGGTTTACATAGACTATGGCGAAAATAAGGGCAACGCAAATAGCATTGCCCTAATTTTCGCGTAGTCCACGTAAATCTTTACGTAGACTACCCATGCCCAAATAAGGAACGCAAATGGCGGTGCCCGTGGGTGCCGCCATTTGCGTACACGCTTTTTTTTTTCAAAGTCAGCCTTGATAGGCTATGTAAAGATTTACGTAGCCTATCACGGCTGACTTTGAAAATCTAGCCGTGATAGGCTACGTAAATCTTTACGTAGCCTATCATGTTTTATTTTTTACTTTACTTTTTTCTTTCGCAGCCGAACAGGCGTTCCCCCCCGGCCAGAATTTTGGCGGAGAGGGATGGGGCGCCTCCCCCTGGCCAGAATTTTGGCGGGGAGGGACGGGGCGCCTCCCCACCTGCCAAGAATTTTGGGGGGAGAAACGGAGCACCTCCCCCCCCGAAAAAAGCTGCGGGACCAGGTAAGGGACTTCCGTCCATCCCTAACGCCAGTGCATATGGCTTATATGACAACCAAGTAAGTTGTCAAGAAGGTCAGCCGGGGTTGCCACGTGTCCTACTTTACAGAGGATGGTCCACTTTTTGAGAGGGATGTACGAAAGTCACTTACCTTGAACGAAATTTTATTTGGGGTGGGGGGAGATGCTCCGTCCCTCCCCCCGAAATTCTGGCTTTGGGGGAGGCGCTCCATCCCTCCCCCCGAAATTCTGGCCGGGGGGGAGGCGCTCCGTCCCTCCACCCCCAAATCCTGGCCGGCTGGGACGCAAATGGCGGCGGCTGTAGCCGCCACCGTTTGCATCCCTGCAGTCAGCCGTGATAGGCTTCGTAAATGTTTACATAGCCTATCACAGCTGAGTAAAAAACAACACAAAAAACCCGCACATATGCAAATGGCGGCGTTCCCCTTATTTTCGCCGTAGTCTACGTAAATGTTTACGTAGACTAGATGTGCCAAAATAAGGAACGCAAATGGCGGCAACATGGGCACTGCCATTTGCGTACGCGCGGGGTTTTTTTTACTCAGCCGTGATAGGCTACGTAAACATTTACATAGCCTATCACGGTATTTTTTTAAAATCTAGCCATGATAGGCTACGTAAATCTTTACGTAGCCTATCACTTTTTTTTTTTTTTACTGGAAATGGCGGCGGCAGCAGCCGGTCACAAGACTGGCTGCCGCCGCCGCTGAACCGCCGCTGAACCACTGCCGGAGCCGCTGCTGGCAGGAGGATTCGCCCAAGGTAAGTCCCGTCCTGGCGGGGGGCGAGGGGTGGCAGACTGTTTCACCACCAATTTTGGGGGGCCGAATGCGCTGGCATTTGGCCTCCCTGAGATTCGTGGCGAAATTCTCTGACTTCCCTACTTTTTGAAGGGTTGTCAGAAGACTCTATTGGAAAGGCCATCCAGCACAAGTCCGGTTTAAAGATAAACAACTATAAGAGCAGAAGGCTTGATGTTGCCCATCAACTGTTAGCACCTAGGGATGCTGGAGGAATTTGAGACGGATTAAAGTGAGCTTGGATTTCTAAGAATTGGACCTGCGGAATCTACTGCGGAGTGCCCCCCTCAGGCTGTGAGGAGTCCGTGGACTTTCGGATTATTTTTTTACTTTCCTGAAATTTTCACATATAAATCCATAGAAAAATATGTATGTTTCTGCTGAGGAAACGTTGAATGGAATGGGGGATAATACACGAAATGTTATGTACTGAGGTGAATTATGTAAATAATAATGTAAACACTTATGTAATTATTTATATAATTCTTTCTGTATTTTTCCGCATGACGAAAAAAAAAATTCACATCCATGTGCAGATGATGGAAAGAAAGGCGCCTGACAATCCGCGAAACACAGATGGAGTGGATTTTACACAGTACATCCATCCCTATTAGTGCCTGGAGAGCAGAGTGAGCAAGCAAATAGGTCACCTGCCCACAGCCTTCCCCATTATGGTGAGATGTATTATATTTCTATTTAAATTACAATAAGTATTTTGAAAGTTGCATCTACATCTTAGGCCGCAATCCTGTGCGCACGTTTAAGCAGAAGAAAGGTCTACACTCCCACCATTTCCCAGCCAGCAATAGCATTCCAACCTCTTCACAGAATCGTAAAAGATCATGACGGCTGGGACTGGCAACACCATGGACAACAGGCAAAGGTTTGAGACAACAGCAACAGGAAGGACAAAGGCCTCATGAGCCACAGCATGCCTGAATTGTAAGCAGTAGCCCACAGGATGGATTCAGACAACCACGTTGCATTCCTGTCACCTTGTGGAACCCTGTGGAACTGGGTTGCCTGAAAGGGTTTGATTTATTTATTTAATACAGTTGTACCATGTCTTGTCAAGCACAATTTCAAAATGGCGACCAATTCCAAGGCAGCAATTTTTGCATTGCTATCCCAGTGCTATTCTGCTTCCAGTGAACAGAATTTTTGTAGTGTGTTGATAACATAGTGGCACTGCGGTCCACCATATGGTGAACCTTCCAGAGAAACCAATTTCAAATATATCAATGTAACAGTGGACTGTGCAAACCCATGTGGAGGTAACTCTACAGTGCTATATACACTTACCTGGGAGAAAGTCCCACTGAACTCAGTGGGGCTTACTTCTGCACAATGCATCTAGTAAGAGACATTGTCCTCTTGGTAAATGTTCATCAGCTTTCATGCAATATAAGTAGCTATCAATGTTTCAGCACATTGTATATGGAAGAAATGATAAGCATACGTACAGGGATGAAACGGCACGTGTTTAAGCCTCCTTTCCCCCTAACATTTTCTGTGAGATTAAATTACCTTTGAAAATGCCTTGGCAAGCAAATGTGTCAAATGCAAAATATCAGAGCTAAAACATCTTTTTATATTTAGACATTTCTACCAGTATACCTAATTCATCAAAGTAGGTCTCTGTGCCATCATCGTCCATAACTGAACACACAAGTCTTGCTTTCAAGTAGGTTGTCCATTTGTTTACGAGACTGCGCTGTCCACCAGTGTCATTCTGAAAAGAAAAGTGAGGAAATAAATAATTTCCAGGGGTGGGGGGATGGACGGAAATCTTCTGACATCTGCAAGCACTTTCCAACAGGCCCTCGGACTTATAAGGTACAATGTTTTGCCTTCCATCCTAAGCTTATACAAATAGGAATGAATCAGAATATAAAATGCTTCTACCACCTCTGTATTTGATTAAATAAACAAATTATAGATGGCGGTGAGTTATGAAGATGTTCGCTGAAGAAAACTCTACCAGCCAAGCCACACATATACGGAGTCATGTGCTATAACTTTCCTAGACAGTGCCATATCATAGAATCATAGAATAGTAAGGTTGGAAGGGGCATACAGGCCATTGAGTCCAACCCACTGCTCAATGCAGGAATCCAAGTCAGAGCATCCCTGACAAATGGCTATCCAGCCTCGTCTTGAAGGCCTCCAGTGTGGGAGAGCCCACCACCTCCCCAGGTAATTGGTTCCATTGTCGTATTGCTCTAACAGTCAGGAAGTTTTTCCTGATGTTCAGCCGGAATCTGGCTTCCTGTAACTTCAGCCCATGATTCCGTGTCCTGCACTCTGGGATGATCAAGAAGAGATCCTGGCCTTTTTCTCTGTGACAACCTTTCAAGTACTTGAAGAATGCTATCATATCTCCCCTCAGTCTTCTCTTCTCAAGGCTAAACATGCCCAGTTCTTTCAGTCTCTCTTCATAGGGCTTTGTTTCCAGTCCCCTGCACATCTTTGTTGCCGTCCTCTGAACCCTCTCCAGTTTGTCTGCATCCTTCTTAAAGTGTGGTGCCCAGAACTGGACACAGTACTCCAGATGAGGCCTAACCAGTGCTAAGTAGAGGGGAACTAGTACTTCCCGGGATTTGGAAGCTATGCTTCTATTAATGCAGCCCAAAATAGCATTTGCCTTTTTTGCAGCCACATCACATTGTTGGCTCATATTAAGCTTGTGATCGACAACAGTTCCAAGATCCTTCTCGCTTGTAGTGTGGTTAGTGGATTGCATAGCTGAAATGTCACCCACAAAATAAACTCCCTGCACATAGGAAAATACCCTATCAGGGAGTAAGGGTGTAGGGATGTTGGAGAAATCTGCAATGGATTCAAATGCGTTTGGATTTCTATGAATCTGAACTGCGGACTCTACAGTGAGCTGGCTTTTACCAAATTGCATGGAGACCACAAACGTGCAGGCCGGTTTTTAACTTGGTGGGAGATGCACAAATGGCACTTGCACAAGCATGTGCTATGATGCAAATGCGATTAGGGACACAATTCTTGTACATCCCTAAAAGAAAAAGAATTCAATGAGCAGACAATGGAGAGAAAAACTCCTGGCAATCTGTAAAACACAGATGGAACAGATTTAACAAAATCCGCACACCCCTGATAGAGTGCCTTAGGGCGCAATCCTAACTAGATAGGCGGTCGCCTCCGAACGCGAAGGCGACCGCCTATCCAAAGCAAGGCAGGAGAGGCACGGGAGGGATTTATTTTATTTTATTTTATTTATTTATTTATTTTATTTATTTATTTATTTATTTATTTATTTCTATACCGCCCAATAGCCGAAGCTCTCTGTTCCCTCTGTGATTGTTCCCTCTGTGCCTCTTCTGCCTTGCTATTTTTCGCTAGACAGCTGTTTTCAGCTGTCTAGCGGCAGGGCGGCCGACCGGGAGAGGAAGCTCCGGTCTCCCCACCCCAGAACTGCCCCTTTTTAGTCGCTCCGCACTCCTCTTACAAGCTCGGAGGATGGGGATTCTCCGCACTGCCTCCAAGGCAGAGGAGATGATGGGGGAGGTCAGTTTTCTGGGAACTGATCTCGGAGTATGGGCTCTGAGGTCAGTTCCCAGAAATGAGCATATCCTATGGCCCTCTAGACAGTGTCTAGTGGCCATAGGTTTGCTCCCTTAGTTTTCTATGTGAAAGCAGGCTCCCCCCCTCCCCACTATGGTAGAGCATACAAAGCAGCGATACCTATCTGCAGAATGACATGGCACAGGCCTAGAAAAGACATTACATGTTGTTCTTCTAGAGTTGGAGGAAAATGTTGTTCAGTTCGCATTATTATGAAAGCTCACCAAATTCACACTACCCAAACCTGTACATGAACAGGAATGCAGTTAAACGTCAACATTCTCACTTTTCCAAAGTTTGCAATCACAATTCATACATCGAAAAAATGCCTATAGTACAGAAGTGTACACACAAAATATGTCTTTTACAAAGAGGCTTGCACAAGAATGCTTTATCTTAGGGAAAATCAGCTGCAAAAATATGTATAATTTGAAAAAGGTGTACAAAATGCATACATTTTGAGAAATCCACATGAAAATGCATGCACATTTTCATGAAGACTTAAAAAAAAAAAAGACTCACAGACTTATGTGGAAACAGGATGGCATGAACTTAATGTAGGAAAAATGAGAAACTGAGCAGAATCAAACTTCAAATTTCTTCATCCCTAGGTTCTGCTACTTGATGTGCAAATCAAGCAGTCAGCTGAAATGAATCGAGCATATATAACTAGGTCTCATATATATTAATACCAATCTTCAATCAAGAGTGCTTGCATTTATGTAGCCAAAAGAGAACCACCCAAAGGAAAGAGAGAGGAATTAGGAGACTTGGGGCATCCCTGAAAAGTACAACAAATCATTAGGTGAAAACCCTAAAAAAAAGGGTCGGGGCTCATAAAATAGCCCAATGAGGACTCTTATTCCAGCCAACAGAGTGGCTGGAATCCTGAACATTTCGTTGCAATTTCCTCTGAAATGTAGACCCTGTCCAACTCTAATTGAAAAGATTCTTGATGCCAAAGGTCCGGTAAGGTCATCAGATACACAACAACAAAAATGCCCAAATCATATTCTTCTGACGCTTGCTTTTGCAAGTTCTGGTTTACACAGTTCAAGTGGAATTGTGCCCCAGGCCTTTGAAAGAGTCATCTGGGCTTTATTATGACAACAATGGTTTAATTGTATTTAGTGTCTTCTGAAAAATGCCTCTGGGCACCCTGACAACAACAAAAAAGCAACACAAACCCTAAGTCACGTGTCATATTGTTTTGACAAAGAAGAACCAAGTAAAGAATACAACAGATCTATTCCACTGCTCACCCCTGCTGTTAAAATGAGAAAACCTAACTCATCGACACATTAGACCAGGGGTAGGCAATGTGGACCTCCAGATATTTTGGTCTAAAATCCCAGCAACCTTCACCATTGGCTATGCTAGCTAGGACTGGCCTAGGAGTTGTAGGCCAACACATCTGGAGGGCCATACGTTGCCCACCCCTGCATTCAGTCATGCGCTAGAGAAAATGTACTGCACTGAGAAGATTTGTGGTGTTGAGTGCTTTCACGTTATAGTGACATTTGATGAATGGTATGGCTATCATCATATGCAATACTTTTGGAAGGTTAGGATATGCTGTGTTGTGTTCACACCAGCGACAATGGTTTGTACCACCATTTGCCTCAGACCAAAGATTACAGGCTGGGTGACCAGTCAGATGGGCGATTAATAAATTTAATAAATAAATAAATAAATAAAGTTCATTGGTCCCAGGTAGGGATGGGCAGGCACCCCCCATCTGGGTTCTCTGGGCACCTGCCCAGCCCCTGACCCTCCTCGCGCACCTGTGCACCTGCGATCGACCCCTCCCCCCATGCTTGCCAAGCTGCCCACACTGACCCAGGCCCCATCCTCCGGCGTCACAATTCCCATTTTGCAAAAAACCATGGCAATCGCAGAT
Organism: Heloderma suspectum; assembly: GCF_057233095.1. NCBI lineage: Eukaryota > Metazoa > Chordata > Lepidosauria > Squamata > Helodermatidae > Heloderma > Heloderma suspectum. Next base: position 108,900,455 of record NC_139464.1, read on the forward strand.
ATGCGCTTATAGAGCTACTTGCAAAATGGCACTGTGAATCACCCACATGCACAAGATTACAGGCATAAATGGGATATTCACACCTGTGATCTTGCGCACATGGGCAATTCAAGGCATCATTTTGTGTACAGCTCTACATGCGCATATTCGCGATCATCGTGTTTTTTCGCAAAAGGGCGATTGCGACACCGGAGGATGGGGCCCGGGTCAGTGTGGGCAGCTTGGCAAGAGCAGCGGTGGTGGTGGGGTTGAGCGAGGGCAGGGGCTTAGCAGGAATGGCTCCGGGGGACAGGCAGGAGGGGCCTGCCGGACTCCTGGACCAAACTGGGCATACATGCCATCTCTAGCCCTGGGAAAACAGTGGCATCAATTTCTGCCTTTGTGCACATCTGTTCCTAGGAAGAGGTGAGCAAAGTAATGAGACCTTGCCGTATCACTGTTAGAGCCAGGAGGCCCTGGGTCCCATGCAAGTCCCTGTGATTGTTAGTGGCATTAATGATAGCCACAGACTTCTAGTTTCAAAGTAACAGATGAAAGTGTGGTGGCCCTCAAAGTTAGACAGCTATACTGTCTCAGATTATGTGACTAGTCAAAAGTAGGCACTTACAGTATCAGAGAAACCATAGCACATTATAGTGCCACAGATGTTGTTGTCATGATAGACTGATCACTTCAACCATCTCATAGGCAAAATGGGGAGAATGGTTAAGCGTGATGATTATTCTGCCACACAATACACACACTGATGTGTTGCTATGTACAGCAGGTTTGCAGACAGTTTTCTTTCTCAGATTTGTAGAGTACAAGGGAATACAGTAGACAAATATACCCAATATATCTGTGAAACATGTAGAATTTTGAGGTTTTCTGTGAATATTTGTTTCTTCTCTGTATTTAGTAACTGTGCGGTACTGCTAAAACTCTAGGGTTCACACCAAGCTCCTAAAACCAAATAAACTGGGATGCACAAATTGTTTACTCTACAGGAACCTGAATTCCAGTATAGGAAAACATAGCTTTAACGATGATCCCTTATTTGTCCTTGGGATAGCAGTGCCTGGGAAGATCAGGGACCCCGAAAGTGTAAGTTAAGAATAAATACAAAGTTTTAAACTGTTTTTCCAAAAAGAAAAGTGCAGAACTGACTTTAGTTTCAGGCATTGCCAAACATCTTTGGATTATGCTGTTACCCTCTGTTGAAAAAAATTACAGCCAGTTATGCAAAGCACAAATGATCAAAAAAGTCAATAATGCTAAATACTTGGAAGCTCACAATAAATGAGCTTACTTAAGGGACAGATTAATCTTGCCTATGCAGACCACTATTCCATCATGGATACACTTTGCAAAATCTGGAATGATGCGACGTTTGTGGCTCTCAACTAGGGATGGGCGGAACGCTTACCTGTCATTCCGGGGGGGGGGGTGTCCGCAGTGGGGGGAGGCGATCCATTCCTCCCGCCCAGAATCCTCTTTGGCCAGCTCTGCTCCACGGCAATTCCATGGAGCCGCCAGCCAGCTCCGAAGTGCCAGCGATACGGCCGCCATGCCGTATCGCTAGTTGAAGGGAGGGAAGTGACTGTGGATGCAAATGGCATCCAGGACGCCGTTTGTGGCCATAAAGGCCTTAGTTTAAGGTAAATGCAGCCATTTACAGTCACTTCCCTTCAACCAGGGAAGGTTGTAAGTGACAGGGAGGATCCGGCTGAAGAGGATTCCGCGTGGAGGCAGGGGTAAGTCTTCTGTTCCACCACAGACTCCAGGGGAATTGGAGTCTCATTGGAGTCTGTGGCGGAATTCTCCCCCATCCCTACTCTCTACCCTTGACCTGCTGCAACAAGAAGCCATGTTTTAATGTGGTGTCTCTAACCAGAACAACATAGGAACATTAGGGCTTCCAATTGTTTAGTGCAAGGCATTCTTTTTTGCTATCCAGAATTACCTGGGTAGTTCATGTCCTGAACAGTATATGACAAAGTTTTGCTTACGGGGCATATTCTGGCGATCATTGAGTGGATCTGCTTGATGCTGCCACTGCTGTCCGTCAGTTTCTCTTTGAAGAAGAAGTACACTTTAGCATCGTTGGGATCAGTGCCATCAGGGATGAGATGGGCATCCACAAAAATGGGTTCTGAAATGACACAAAGATGTGCATCAACTGAAAACATGGAGATCAAACCACGGCCACAGCCTGACAAAGCAGAAGCCTGGAACTCCCCCCGCCCCCAAAGTTCTCCATGTGTTTGCTCAGCTTTGCCACTCCACATCGGAATCACATCTGATTTTGTTTTGGGGATTGTGACCCATGGATCTGGGTCCCTATAAACAATGAGGCTACAGAAAAGGGCAGATATGTAGGAGAAGCATTTTCATATGTCCTTCTGATACTGGTAATAACCATTTTTAACAAATTAGTAGCTCCATAGTTTTAATGAAACTATTTGTTGCATATTACCCAATATGGGTATGGAAAGTATATGCAAGACATACTGATGCACATGCTTAAATCTTAATATTTAAAGAATAATATGCAAGCAGTGGAATTACCTCACATCAGACACAAGAATCAGTAAACTGTGAGTTGTGCTGAACAGGAACATACAAGCCTGTTATAACATTTTTACTACAAGCAATTGACTTACTTACTTCACTTACTTACTTCAACTTGCCTAGCGCTAGAGACCTCAAATGACCTTTCATCTAAGCAGCTCAAAGGTATTAAGCCCCCTGCTGTTCATAGGTGGTCATACAGACACCAAAGCACCATCAAAACATTAGATCAGAGTTCCCCAACCTGGTGGCTTCCAGATCTGTTGGACTGCGGTTCCCAGCTAGGATGGCCGATGCTGTGTGGGAATTATGGGAGTTGCAGTCCAAGACATCTGGAAGACACCAGGTTGGGAAAGGCTGCATTATAACACTTCTGAGTGTTATACTTTATGGGAAGTATATACTCGAACGGTCTGATTTGCTGCCTGTGCCTGTAAGTCAGTTATTAACCGAGATAACAATTCTAAGTCAGGAGACCTGGGGAAACAGTTTGCTTTCCGGGTATATATTTTAACAGACTGAGAAAGTATTTTTTCTGTCACTTTAATTCTACAAAGTCAATGCGATTATTTGTGTAAAATGTCACATTCTATTATTTGGAGACGTATGTAACAAAATGGACTTAAATCTGCACTTCTCAAATCACTCAGTTTGGAACAGCATCAGCTTGTTCTCAGAGATGCTGCTTTGAAGTTTGCCTTCAGCTTGCCATGCTGGCCACGTTTCAGGTTACCTAAGCACAGAACACATACACAGTGCTGGCTACTAGAAAGATACTACAGTTGAGAAATCATACATCTGGCAGAGTCTGGTAATCCATTTTAAAATCCATTTTTTAAAATTGCATTCGTTTGACCTTGTCAAATTGCATCCCAATCAGACTACTTTTTCAAAATTCATGTTTTAGTCTCAATGTTGAGTTTGGCCATGAGATGCAATGGCCAAATCATGTGCTGTCTACAAAGACCTCACATTCATCTAAAATATTTGAATTCAAGTTTAAAATGTGTGCACTCAGGGTTGTTGTTGTTGTTGTTGTTTTATTTGCCAAACTTGATACTTATACAATGGGTATATTTTAAATATTTCTTGGATAACTTCACATTATATAAATCCTGGTAATCTTAACTTGCAATTATCCAAAGGCCAGTTCAGATCTGTGACGTGCAAACCCCGATACTATGGGTTAATCATGGGTTAAGCAACCCACAATTAACCTAAGAACTAATTGGAGGTTAAGGAAAGGAAAGGAAAGGAAAGGAAAGGAAAGGTTCCTCCTGTGCAAGCACCAGGTCATTAGTGACCCCTAGAGGGACGCCGCTTGCACTGGCATTTTCATGGCAGACTATAGCGGGGTGGTTTGCCGTTGCCTTCCCCAGTCGTGACTACCTTTCCCCCAGCAAGTTGGGTGCTCATTTGACTGACCTCAGAAGGATGGAAGGCTGAGTCGACCTGAGCCGGCTACCCGAGACCCAGCTTCCGCTGGGATCGAACTCAGGTCGTGGGGAGAGTTTTGGTTGCAATACTGCAGCCTACCACTCTGTGCCACATGAGGCTCAATAGGAGGTTAACTGTGGGTTAATTAACCCACAATTAACCCATAGTATCTGGGTTCACACATCATGAATCAACCTCCATTTGGGCTGATCGGAGGTTGAATATTCCAAATGGCCATGGAATGCACCCAATACATGTTGTGGCAAATTGTGGGTTACGTAACCCACAAGTCGCCATATTATGTGCGATCTGGGTCAATGGTGGCCTCTGTGCAATTGCCTCTGGAGCACATGGATGTTTGCTGTTAAAGTTGTGTGCAGGCCTCAGTTGCATGGCAGCCCCTTTCTGTGGAGTGATGTCTCCAATCTCCATGTGGGTGATGCATATGCAGCCATCAAGATTGCAGTAGTGGCAGAGATACTTTTTCAAATGGCTGTCCTTGTGGAATCACAGTACTCACATAAACACCACCCACTGCAGGTACCAGTTAACATAAATGGCACCTCCATGCAACTGTGATCAAAGGAGAAGCCCAGTGGTGTGCTGAGCACTCCCAGGTTGAACGTATGGGACATTTAAGTCATGTCTGAACTGGCCTCAGATATTTTGCATATTGTTTGCTCTCTCCATACAAAGGAAAATGTATGTATTTCTAGTACACCTTAACCTCCATTTCTGATGTTATTTCACAAAACTCTGTCCCTCGGCAGATTAACTCCACAGGAACTAAATCTCTTGCTCTTTGCAATTTTGTTTGCCATTAAACCAAGAGAGATTAAATATGGCCATCTTACCACTTAGCCATTTGGAGTTGTGCTGGTCAGTCCTCACAGCATTCCGCCTGGTTAAACTGCGGAAAATGGCAGCATCGGTCCCCATGAAATCGATGTACATTCCTGAAAATAGTTCTTCATCTGCAGAAAGTGAAAGGGGGGGGGGAGTGAATGCATTCTGTGGGGAAATTTTCATTTTTAGCGATTTATTTCGGTTTGATACATTGCCACTTTCTAATTCTGTAATGGGTAGGATGAGAGTAGGATTTCCTCTGAATCATGATGAACAAAACATCAGGTCTGAAACAGAGCATCCCATCTTAATGGAAACCTTTGGGTAACCGTATCATTAAACAGGAAAGCCTAACCGCAAATGTGGAGGAAACTTTTCAAGTGGAATGCCATTTAGTGGTTGAAGCTCCTAGGAACCAGCTCTAGAGGATGGAAAAAGTAACACAAGGAATCAAATTCTACTTCCTAAAAGAAAAAGACATCCCACTTCATGTGCTATAAAAGCAGCCAAAAAATAAAGAAAAAAAGGGGAATCTTAATACAGTTTCATTGTTGGTATAAATAGGCAACCCAGCAATTCATAGGCCAAATGCTTTCCTAAAAAGGAAGGGTTTTACCCACTTGTGGAGGGACATTAGAGAGGAGGCAAGATGGTCTGCCTTCAGAAGGTAATTTCAGAGCTTAGGAACAGCCACTGGAAAAGTCCTCTTGTCCCAACTAGGCCTATTTCTAGAGATGTTGGGACATACAGGAGGACCTCCGAAGGTGATCTCAATTGGCAGGCAAGCTCATATGGGAGAAGGCGGCCCTTCAAATATCCTGGTCCAAAACCATTCACTACCACCAACTTGGATGGCTTTAATAGACAAAAACATGGAGCAGAAGGGTATTAGTGGCTACTAGTCATGATGGCTATATTCTACCTCCGATATCAGAGGCAGTATGCCTCTGTATACTGGTTGCTGGAGAACACAAGCGGGAAGGTGATATTGCACTCATGTCCTGCTTGTGGATTTCCCATAGGCATCTGGTTGGCCAATGTGGGAACAGAATGCTGGACTAGACAGACCTTAGTCTGATCCAGCATGGCTCTTCTTATGTTCTTATGTCTGTTCAGGACATCATCAGCACTTTGAATTGTGCCCAGAAACAAAATGGAAGCCAGTGCCTTTTTTTCCCCTTGTGTCCTCTCATCCATCACGGACAGTGGGCAGACTCAATACCTCTGGCCCTTCAGGTCTTGTCAAATTCAAAATATGGCACTCTGGTTGATGATCAGGGCAATGCACTATGGGACAATCTGGTCTGGTCTCCTTCACGTCTAAGTAGGCTATTGAAGGTGACGGAGGTAATGTACACAAAGGCTGAGCACTTTAAGCTACAGCCAAAGCAAATGTCAGTCTCAAAATGTTTCAGTAAAGGGAATTAGGCATGCATCCTTCACTTGCAATAATGGGATTATGGACCTAAATTCTTTTGCACTGAAGAATTCAGCTCACATTTCGCAAAGTGTGTACAGTGTACATAGGTATGAATTACAGTTTTTTCTTGTCTGGGACCAACAACAGAAATCCCATAGCTGGCAAGGCAGTTCCAAAAAACAAAACATCAGCCAAATAAGAAAAAGAAAAAAGAGAGAGACTGTGACGGAGAGGCTGAATTAACTACCCTCGAATGGTATCCTTTGACTGTGGTTTGCAGATTGCCCTCCAGGAATAAGAAATACAAGTTCATCCACAAGACTATTAAAGCTCCAGTTTTGTTGGTATCTGTCAAGGTCACAGACTCAATGTCTACTGATTATGCAATCGTGTATAACGTCTAGCCTTTAGTTGACTTCACTCTTCTCTTTAACAAGAACAGAATGGAACCTGTTGCAGAGGGCAGGGCACTGCAACTGCTGCAGGATATGTTTCAGCTATGAGACCATACTACGTAGGAGGTATATAGCTCATACCGAAATGTGGAAGAAAACTGCAATGGCCTTGACAGCAAGTGGAGGTAGGTGGCTTGGAGACTGAGCTGTGTGCCAGGAAGTTGAGAGCCAGTGTGGTGTAGTGGCGAGAGCGTTGGGCTGGGAGCTGGGAAATCCGGGTTCTAGTCCCCACTCAGCCATGGAAGCTCACTGGGTGACATTGGGCCAGTCACAGACTCTCAGCCCAACCTACCTCACAGGGTTGTTGTTGTGAAGCTAAAATGGACAGCAGAAGGATTACTTACACTGCCTTGGGTTCCTTCAGGAGGAACAAAGGCGGCATATAAATGCAATCAATCAATCAATCAATCAATCAAGTTCAAATCCAGGTTCAAAACAAAACTCTGCCATAAACCTATTGGAGACTGGTCTGGTGTGGGACTACTGGCAAACTCTGATCTGGCAAACTCTGAAAGGCAGCATGGCTCCGCTGGGAACAGGCATATCTTCCAGATCCAGATCAACAAGCCCAACATCTCCCCTTTGTCTGGATTAACTTTCACTTTACTTTCTCTCCCTTTTTTAATACAGTCCATTTCTGAGCTCTGGCAGTCATTCATAGCAGGCCTTGTGGATAAAGAGGAGAAGGAGAAATCAGGCTGGGAGTCATCAACAGACTGATGACTCCACAATCCAAACTATAATGAATGCTATGTGAGGTCTCCATCTTAACCATTTGTTTATGGTTCTCGTTAGAAACTAGGGTTTGAAGTGGATTTGCAGACCCTTGCCATGAGTAAACCTGATTACTACCACTGGCCTCAGTGAAGATGTAATGCTAAACCATGTTTAAAGTTGAGAAGGAAAAGGACATTTATTCCAGAGAAGGAAGGACGCAAGGAAGCAAGGCGGAATGCATGTCCTCAAAGCCGGCCCCTGGTTTGTATACCATGGTTTGTGGAGTGCTAGCTCTTCTTAAGACTTTTACGAGTCCCCTGGACTGCAAGGAGGTCAAATCAGTCCATCCTAAAGGAAATCAACCCTGAGTGCTCATTGGAAGGACAGCTACTGAAGCTGAAGCTCAAATATTTTGGCCACCTAATGCGAAGAGAAAAGTCACTGGAAAAGACCCTGATGCTGGGAAAGACTGAAGGCAAAAGAAGGGGATGGCAGAGGATGAGATGGCTAGATAGCATCACCGATGCAATGAATATGGACTTGACCACACACCGGGAGAGAGCGGAGGACAGGAAGGCCTGGCGTGCTATGGTCCATGGGGTCACGAAGAGTCGGACATGACTGAATGACTGAACAACAACAAGCTCTTCTTATGTACCAAAATTAAATGTAGATAGGCAGGCAACATGGTGTGCCTCCTCTCTGCAATCTCAGAATAATACTATTGACCAGCAGCAAGGGGTGGACAACATGTAGCCCTCCGAATGGTTTTGGCCCACAACTCATGATCCCATTGATAACCATTAGCTACGCTAGGGTGGATGAATCATAGAATCATAGAATAGTAGGGTTGGAAGGGGCCTACAAGGCCATCGAGTCCAACACCCTGCTCAATGCAGGAATCCAAGTCAGAGCATCACTGACAGATGGCTCTCCAGCCTTGTCTTGAATGCCTCCAGTGTGGGAGAGCCCACTACCTCCCTAGGTAATTGGTTCCATTGTCATATTGCTCTAACAGTCAGGAAGTTTTTCCTGATGTTCAGCCGGAATCTAGCTTCCTGTAACTTGAGCCCATGATTCCATGTACTGTATTCCAGGATGATCAAGAAGAGATCCTGGCCTTCCTCCCTGTGACAGCCTTTCACGTACTTGAAGAGCGCTATCATAGCTTCAGTCTTCTCTTCTCAAGGCTAAACATGCCCAGTTCTTTCAGTCTCTCCTCATAGGGCTTTGTTTCCAGTCCCCTGATCATCTTTGTTGCCCTCCTCTGAACCCTCTCCAGTTTGTCTGCATCCTACTTAAAGTGTGGTGCCCAGAACTGGACACAGTACTCCAGATGAGGCCTGACCAGTGCTGAGTAGAGGGGGACTAGTACTTTCTGGGAGAACTCACCATCCATCCCGGGATGGATGGTGAGCTGTAGGCAAAAACAGCTGGAGGGCCACAAGTTGTTGTAAGGATTGCTTTAAAAGTAGCATAAGGGCTTTTGAACACTACAAAGGAAAGCTAGATAAATCCTATGTATTTTTAAATTAAACTTTCCATCATGAGCACTACTCCATAATTTCTTGTCATTTGCTTCTTACACTTGTAAGAGCTTAGGTTTATGGGTTTCACAAAGCCCTCATGTTTATGCCCATTTTTCTTTAAAAAAATCAAAACTGAGAAGATTCTGTGCTGTTCTAAATCCCTTTGCATACCAGCGTTATTAGTTATGTCTTAAGCATTCCTAGAGCCTACTTGTCTAATCAGGTACGAATAATATCTGTCGGCTCCATTCCCTTTTGGCTTAATTGTTAAATTCCCCCCAACAATTTTTCTTAGTGAGTGCAGTCACCAGCTCACACTCTTTGGCATTGTTTCTGTTCCAGTACATACTTGACTCATGCCTGCATCTGTAAAATCCGAGAATCTCTTCTGGGGAACAAAAAGAGCGGCCAAGAACCATTAAGTCTGCTTTCCTTGCCAAAAAGAAAGAAAACAAAACTATACACCACTGTCTTGAGCCATGGTTTGAAGTGGACTTGTAATCCATGGTTGTGAGAGCCTGGTTAATGTTACTCATGGCTAGCGCTGGTGCACACATTACCGTAAACCAAGTTCACACTCACAAGGAACAGAAAGGGGAATTCACTCCACAGGAGTTAGGGGGAGGCATTGCCAACCATCATTTTCAGGGAGTCAGCAGTACAACTGAAATACACCAGACTGACATATATAAGTAGAATAAGTTTCATGGTCTGAGATGAAAACTGTTTGTATTAAAGATCATGTCAAATAGGACGTGGAGTTTGCGGCAAGTTACAAGATGATAATGTATCAAAGTATGAATGAGCAATATTCTGAAGAGACGGCATTTCTTCATTGCGTATGTATACGTTTTTTTTTATCACATGGGTGAAGGCTAATATTACAAAGCGATTACATTTGGTGTGGATTGCACTGATTTTAGCATAATTTACTTAATTTATCCTGTTGCCAGTAAATGTTTGGTACTTCATTTAATGGGCGGGGGGGTTAAACTTAAAATCCACTCCCTCCCCTTCCCGGTTTTTTTTTTAATCAAACATGCTTATTTTAGAATCCTTGGAAAATTGAGGACTATCACTCTACAGTATCTCTCTTCACCCCCCCACCCCTCCTCTTTTTCTGAAATGTTCATCTGGCAGCCTAGTGCAGAGGTCAAACAAACCATCCTCTCTCCCAGCTGCCAAATGCCTGTTGATTTTGGTGGGAGCAGAACTGCTCAAGCTCCAAGACATGCTACGCTGAAAACCATTGGACTAAACAGCCGCTGCAGTTTGTTTTCAGTTGCTACGAAGTACAAAACCAGTATGCTAAGGTCAATGGCATTCTTCCCTTTGTTCAAAAAAATCCCAAGTCAGTCCGAGAGAAATCTGGAGAGCGGTTGCTTTCCCCCTTGGCTAAAAATGCAAGCATGCTGTGCTGCTGGCTTTGTGACAGTGGGATTAGATACAGAGTCATGATCCTAGGCTTTAGAACCACCGGTCTCCCCAAAGACAGTGAGAAGTGTGCAATACTTTGCATTCATAAGAAAGAAGGTGGCTGCCAGCACACTCAAGAACAGCTGCTGGTTGAGTGGCAATAGTGCTGTACGTGTAGGCAACTGTTTCCTGCCAGGCGGCTGGGACAGCCCCAAAGATAGTTTGCCAATTTTGCAGAAGAACGTAAGAAGAGATATGCTGGATCAGACCAAAGGCCAAACTAGTCCAAAGGCATACTGCCTTTGATACTGGAGGTACAAGTCCTTCTCCCTGCCTAACATATGCATGGCTTTCTTCTTTTTAAATTAAGATTTTAAACTATCTTTTTTTTATTATACTTCGCAATATACACCTGTACGATTCTGAAATCAAACTGTTAGCATCTACTACAATTACTCAAACCTAGTCAAGTCTCTTTTTTACTTCATTAAAATAAATGAAAGAAAACATATTTTTTAATGACACTGGAAAAATTGTGTTAAAAGTTCTTACCTAAAAAAAAGAAAGTTCATGAATTACACCAAAGATCCTAGGGGCCTATATATTATTTGCCCTAACAGAGACCTAAAGAAGATTTGTAACATATTTCCTGAACGTAGCAATCATGTTTTCCTGAATGTAAGCCTAGAATAATGGTAACACATTTCTTGAAGGGCCCAACAGTCCAATTCCCTGAATTGAGGCAAAATTTACTAGAACTAAACAGTCACTGACAGATAACTCTTTCCAGTTTCTTGTCTTTCTCTGTGGCTCAATTTGTTTACAACACCCTATCATTTCACTCTCAGCACCTAATGATTTAAGCTTGCAAAAACTCTGGTTGTTTTCACTTACTGATCATAACAGAGACGGTATTCACATTAGGGTTGAAAGAGCAGCGTCCCTTCCCAGATTCACATTTGGAATCTATCTTGAAAACTTGCTCCTGTAATGCAGAAAGAACATCTGATATGTAGAAATGGTTGAAAAATGGTCAAAACTAACACGGAGTGATCTTACAATCAGCAACGATAATCAAAGGGCTGGATGTGCCTGATCTCATCTGATCTCGGAAGCTAAGCAGGGTCAGCCCTGGTTAGTACTTGGATGTAGGGATGTACGAAAGTCACTTACCTGGTCTCGCAGCTTGCTTTGCGGTGGGGGGGAGGTGCTTCGCTTCTCCCCCCAAAGTTCAGGCCGGGGGGGAGGCTTCCCACCTCGCCCGGCCGAAATTCAGGCCAGGGAGAAGCGCCCCGTCTCCCCGGCCGCGAACTTCAAAAGAAAAGTAAAAAAAAAAAAAAGCCCCGTGATAGGCTACGTGATGATTAACGTAGCCTATCACGGCTGACTTTGCAAATCTAGCCATGATAGGCTACGTAAATCGTTACGTAGCCTATCACGGGGGCGTTTTTTTTTTCTTTTTACTTTTCTTGTAATGGTGGCGGCAGCAGCCGGTCGAAAGACCGGCTGCTGCCCCCGCCCCTGACGAAGACCTGCCGAACCGCCGCCGGGACCCGCCGCCAGGAGCGACATTCGTGAAAGGTAAGTCCCATCCCGGGGGGGGGGGGTGGAGAATTTCTCCCCGAACAACCTTCGGAGGACCGAATGCGTTGGCACTCGGCCCCCCGAAGTTTCGGGGAGAAATTCTCCCCCATCCCTACTTGGATGGGACATGGGAGACCGCCTGGGAATCAGACTTCCTGCACTAAGCAGGGGGTTGGACTTGATGGTCTTGTAGGCCCCTTCCAACCCTATGATTCTATGATATCTACGAATCCCTTACCCTCCACAAACAACAAACCATCCTGTGGTGTCTTAAAGGCTAACTCGTTTTTGCGGCATATGGCAACCCCTCGGAAATTTGATTTCATTATTCTGCATTTTCATTAGATTCCATGACTCACTTAAAAAAACAACAACATGGCCCTGTACCAAAATGTTCCCCCCAAAGTGTTCCCCCCATCTTTCTGAAATATTCTGCCCATTGTAATGGTCATGTTTGTTTAGGTCAGTTCAAATATGTGTAAACATTTCTTTTTATTTGGCTTTGATTTTGCTGCCCACAGCAGAATAGCAAATACTGCCCCTCTCCCCCACTTCCCAAGTCAAGGTGTATAGTATCTAAGGCTGGCCTAGTTCTTTTGGTCCTTGAGACAGAAAATCCCAGAAGTGCCTCTCCGTGGGAGTTAAAATACAATAACAATAATTTACTCCATGGGAGTAAAAATACAATAACAATAAATAAATTAATGTTTAGACAGAAAAAAGTTCTACAACCCCCAACATTCTCCAGCCAGCCATGCTGGGAGTTGTAGGACTTTTTTCTGTCTAAATATGCAGAGGATGGCACCTTTAATAACTAACCATTTGCTGCCCTTTAAAGACACCCAAAATCTGCTGGCTGAGCTGAGGCAGCTGACTTATTCTGCCTAATGGCAGGGATGACCCAGATCAAGTGACTATGACAGTGATGATGGTGATATAAAATGCCTAATAAAAGCTAGAGACTGGACTTTAAAAGGCTTGGATGGGAAGACAGCATTGCATTGGTATCCAAACAGAGTTCTACAAGCCTGGTTGGAATTTTATGGCACAGACTCTCCTAAATGAACTGAAGTAAAGCCAGTAAAAGTCATCCCATTGGCCATACTGGCTAGGGCAAACCTGCTCAGCTTCAGCGAGGTGGCTGCCTCATGTGCCTTCAGACTATACCCTGGGACTAGACTACTCTCTCTCCCTTTCACCCTTTATGTGTTCTCTGCAGCACAGCAAGTACACACACGGCTGTAATTTGTGAAGAACAACCTATTCCAAACTGACTACATATCCTAGGATTTAATCCTTGTTTTCCCATGTACAACTTCAACACAGACCACATTATTAGTATGAACAGAAACTTTGGGGTTCCTAATTTTCTTAACTTTTTTTGTAGGTGCTCCATCCAAAACAGCCTTCCCCAAGTGGGGTCCTTCCATATCTCCCATCATCCTTGACCATTGGCCATGTTGGCTGGGGCTGGTGGGAGCTGTAGTCCAAAACAGCTGGAGACACCGAGGTTGGAGAAGGCTGGTCTAGAATAAGGTGCTCCTTATTATAGGAACCAAAGAACGATCTTGCTGAATCGTACCAAAGGTCCATATAATAGAGTAAGCTGTCTCCATGCTGGTCAGCAATTTGGTTCTGGGAAACTTGCAAGTAGGGCATGAAGGCAATGTCATCTGTCCTCAATGTCATCTATTCAAAGGCACAGGGTCTTTCCTCCTTAATATCATCTAATCTTTTAAAAAGCCATTTAAGCTAGTGACTATCCCCACATCTTGTGCTAGTGAACTGTGCATGTTCATGATCATTTAAAAGATGTATATACTCCTTTTCTATAGAAATACCCAAATTGGTTTAAAAAGTGGTTGATTTATATAAAATAATGTTTAAAAATGTAATAAAAATAATTTAAGCAGGAGCACCAATAAGGGGACAATCTACACATGGAAAAACAGACCAAAAATGCAGCTGTGTGTGTCTTGGGGGGCAGTATTGTGTCCAGCTCCAGGGATGAGGTGGAGTTAGTTCCTCCAATTTCCTGGAAGTTTTCTTCCCCTATGAAAGGGGTTTCCATGGTTCTTCCTCATTCACAGGATAGTCTATAATTTATGTTGAATTTGAGCTTACCTGATCACTGCTAGCCTCCCAGGCTGCCTGTACTTCCTGACCTGAAAAAAGCCCTAAGGGAGGAATTAGCTCATGATGCCTTCCACTAGGCTTCAACTCAACTGAAGTGTAGGGAGGAGCTGAGGAGACCACAGGCTGCCAGAGAGATGATTGTAGAGATGTACGAAAGTCACTTACCTGTGATGAAATTTGATTTGCGGTGGGGGGGAGGCGCTCCGTCCCTCCTCCAGAAATTCTGGTCGGGGGGGGAGGCATCCTGTCCCTCCCCCCTGAAATTCTGGCCAGAGGGGAGGCGCCCCGTCCCTCCCGCTGAGAATCCTGTCCTGCCGGGACTGCAAATGGCAGCGGCCGTAGCTGCTGCCGTTTGCGTCCCTGCAGTCAGCCGTGATAGGCTACGTAAATGTTTACGTAGACGCTACGCTATTTGCGTTCCCCTTATTTTCGCCGTAGTCTACATAAATGTTTATGTAGACTAGACGTGCCAAAATAAGGAACGCAAATGGCGGCACCCATGGGCGCCGCCATTTGTGTACGCGCGGGTTTTTTTTTTCTCACTCAGCCGTGATAGGCTACGTAAACATTTACGTAGCCTATCACGGTATTTTTTAAAAATCTAGCCGTGATAGATTTAGGCTAGATTTAGGCTTAGGGAATCTCCCTGGCGGTGGCGGTTCGGCCGAAGCGGCGGCCGGTCAGAAGACCGGCCGCCGCCGCCATTTCCAAGTTAAAAAAAAAAAATCGTGATAGGCTACGTAAAGATTTACGTAGCCTATCACGATTTTTTTTTTTTAAACTTGGAAATGGCGGCGGCTGGTCAGAAGACCGGCCGCCGCCGAACCGACACCGCCAGGGAGATTCGCCCAAGGTAAGTCCTGTCCCGGGGGGGGCGCAGAATGTTTCGCCACCGATTTTGGGGGGCTGAATGCGCTGGCATTCGGCCTCCCCGAGATTCGTGGCGAAATTCTCTGACATCCCTAGATGATTGTACAATGGAAGGCAGGACACTTGTGTTCATTCCTTGGCCACTTCCTAAGTAAGGTAAGCCCAAGAATCCCAAACCTAACCCTTGAGAATTTCTCTGAAATGTCTTCACCACTGAATTTCTTTTCGAAAGGAATTTATCTTCTGTCTTCTCTTCTCTGTCCAAACATGCATAGGATTGCACCCTAAATGACTTGGTGAATAAAGGTCATAACATGCTAGGTGAGCAATAAAAGAGCACCTGCCAAAACTGCCTGCAGAGGGTAATCTTTAACGGGGTGCCACGACTGAAAAGACCCTGTTCTTGGTCACAGTTATGTGATGTGGGCTAGGCAGAAACAATAAGACCCAGCCTACCCCAGCCCAGTTTTGGACATGGCCAATTGTCATGCAGAGCCATGTTCTACGGCCTCATGAGATCATGGCTTTGCAGGAAAAACAAACCCAAATGAAATTGTTTGTAACAATCTTTCCTTCTTTTTCTCCTTCTTTCCCTTTTCACCTGGAAAAACAGCCTTTTGCCTATGAAAAATGATGGCAAGTTGGAAAGAGGGATTACAAAAGGCATTGCTTTGGTGATAAGCAGTGTAATTTCTCACTAGCCGTGTGTGTGGAATGCTAAAAATAAATGCACTCTGTTCAGCTAATTGCTATGTATAGAGGCAATAGGTACAAAGGCTGGGGGGAACTCATGTAAAATCCTCACACTTGAAGCAGCTCTGCTATTGTTGGCCTGCACAATAACAGCAATGAAAGCATACGGCCTGCAGTCAAGTGCCTAACAGACTCCAGACATCTGAGACAGCAGTTTATTTGATCAATTGATCATATGCATGTGGCTAAAAGAGACAGGCTCTCTGAGACCAATTCCAGTATGCTAAAGATAGATATCTTTATTTTATAGTTTAAAAACAACATATATCTGCTTCATTTTGCAGTCTAGTATTTGCCTGTGAATTAATCGATGTCATCTCGATGTCAGCGAACTAAAAAAATTAAACTTTTCTGCTTATGTTACATGTGAGTTGGTTGAAGAATACCTTGAAGATTCCTTTTAAAACGGGTCAAGATTCGTCTCACATTTGAAGGAATTAGTTCTGCTTCATTCCACAATGAGAGATTGCGATGCATTCTGTGAATGTTTTGTCTCACGGGGGCTGTCTCCACAAGGGATTTACTGTGAGTTTGCTGCATTTGGAGGTCGTTCAGGGCTAGGGATGTTGCGGATGCCCGAGTAGGGATGGCGGAGAATTCTGGCACGGATTTCAGTGAGGCCAAATGCACTGCATTCGGCCCCCTGAAACCCATGGTGGAATGGCCTCCCACCCCCCGCCACCCCGCAGAATCCCCCCGGAACAAAACTTACCTGAGGTTTCTGCGGCGGCAGCTCTGGCGGCGGCTGCCGCCATAGCGGCTGCCATTTGTGTCCTGCCAGGCTGCCGTGATAGTCTACGTAAGTATTTACGTAGCCTATCACGGTAAAGGCAGCCACGCAAATGGAACTCCGGCCGTGGACGGTCCTGGCCAGACGGTCCTCTGCGGAGCCACCACAGAGCAGAGCTGGCCAGGGAGGATTCCGGGGGGAGGGACGGAGCGCCTCCCCCCCACTGCGAATCACACCTGAGGAAAGGTAAGTGACTTCTGTACATCCCTACACCCGAGTGGGTCCGGGAGTCCATCAGGCCCTCCCCATCCGCAATCCCTGGACCGCACCCACCAAGCCCCTGCCCTTGCTCGCACCTGCTCGCACCCTCCCAGACTCACCGCAACCCATCCAGTGACTGTCCGCCATTTTGCTGCTTTTTTTAACGGGAAAAAGGGAGCTTTAAAAAATTCACAAATTTAAATATGTGCAGTTTGGGGCTGGTAAAGCTTAATATGTGC
This sequence comes from Heloderma suspectum, assembly GCF_057233095.1. Lineage (NCBI taxonomy): Eukaryota > Metazoa > Chordata > Lepidosauria > Squamata > Helodermatidae > Heloderma > Heloderma suspectum. The sequence continues at coordinate 108,917,398 of NC_139464.1, forward strand.
AATATTAGAGGCATTATGCCTCTAATGTTGTGTATATTAAGCTTTCCCAGCCCCAAACTGTGCATAGTTAAATATGCGCATTTTTAAAAACTCCCTTTTTTCCTTAAAAAAAAGCAGCAGCAAAATGGTGGGTGCTCGCCAGAAGGGCCCGGGGAGAGTGCGGGTGACTCAGGGGGGTGAGTGGGAGCGGCATTTCAGCAGGCACTGGGAGAACCTGAGCTTTTGTTCACACATCCCCATTTGGGGAAGATGACGTTGTGGCCGTCCTGCAACCGGTTTTTTTGAGCCTACTTTTAGTCCGATTGTTTTCCTTCATTCAGCTTATCTGTGCTTGTGTTGTGGTGTCCACCAACCCTCCACATTTACTCTGGAATGATAGCCCTGCCCAGGGGTGTGTCTTCCATCTGGCTGTGACCTCACTCACCATGGTGTATGCCCAGTGGTGTATGCCCAGTGTTTTCCCCACCTGGGTTTCCCTGATGTTTCTGCCATTTTGCACATTGAACTGGAGTAGCTATACCCCTACAGCGCTATAGCACCACAGCACTATCACGAAATAGCGCATTTGAACGGGAGTAGCTATACCCCCTATAGCACTATTGCAAAATAGTACATTTGAATGGGGGGAGCTATACCTGTTTTTACACCACTATGGTTTTAGAGGGACAATAACAAAAAATGGGGGGAATCGGGCCTAGGTTGGGGAGGCAGGTGCTAACACACAATGTCCAGAGAAAGCAGAAGAGTGGCGGAGCAAGGCAAGAGTGGGAGGGAGTGGGAGGGAGGGAACAGGCTCTCTAGGTGATGACATGGATGAGGCTCCACCCGGTAGCCACCCAAACAATCCGCGGTAAACTGCTGTGTGACCTGCCGAGAGCCCCAGGATATCTTTGGGATAATCCAGGCTTTCAAGCCCCATGTGTCCCCAGACGGAGTAGATCTGACTCCAGTAAAAACCACAGCAAAGTAGAGAGCGAACTAAACCCATCACCATGGAGATCTCCCCCACCCAGTGAAAAGCACTCCCACCCCCTTTTGCGGCAATTTTTGCACGTTTGTTGAGAAACTAGTGAAAATGTTTGCTGGTTCAGCGGGGAGGGAAAACAGTCTCATTGCCAAGATAGCTCAGCCACTCTTGCTGTATGATGGTAACAGAGAAAATGGGCAATTAAACCACCACAGAGCAGCACTGGAAGGAGAGCATTGACCTGCTGCAGCTTGAGCAAAACAAAGATGTCCTTTCTCTTCCGAACACTGACAAACATGAACGAAGAGCGATGTGTTTGGCTTTCTATGCCCTAGGAAAGGTTGTCATATGGGAAAATCTAATAGCTTATATGGCACCGGGATGTGATCTCATTCACTATGTATCCTTGATTGGCTGGGATCATGTTCTGAAGAAAACAGAAGCTTTGAAAAATGGGAAAAACATGCCAAAACATCCCATCAGAGCTGCAAACAGGTCTAATTAATGTGAATTAATGCAATGATAAGGAGTTTTCAGGGACTGTTTTGCTCCCCCCAAAGCATGCATCTTTGCTGGAATATTTTTGCTTGCAAAAATTTGGTGCAGGTGCTGCTCCCATTTTTTGCATGGCTAATAGTAATAAGGACATTGTGCAAGACTGCACAACTAATTGGGATGCACCAAGCTGGCACAGCGCACAAGCCCTGTATGGCCAATGACAGTCCTCCCATTTCTTATGCCGGGCTGGGACTAAAGAAACAGAGATGATGCCAATTTCTTTACAGGCAATAAATATGTTGCTGGCAATCGGTGTTCAGCTTGGTGGGCCACAAGTTGTGCAGGACCGGGATACTGTTCGACATGCCTCAGGGGGGATTAGAATGCACATCTCCCTGAACAAAGAACCTCCCTGGGCCAGAAACCACCTCTCACTAAACTATCTCTGAAGACTGTTGTGATGATAAAATGGGATAACCCATATGTGCACTTTTTCAAGCTTCTTGGAGGAACGATAGACCATCTGATTCTCTGGATCTCAATCCAGCACAGGAAGCTAAGGGAAATTATTTGCATCAACGTGGTTTGGATACTTGTGAAATGGTTCTGATGCATAATCTGCCCAACATGAACAAAACAGTAAAAGCCCTCCAGTTGATTAAGCCACTTACCTCAGACCTTCTCCCTCTGTTGAGGTATGCACAGACAGGGCTGAATGCCCCACTCCCACAAACATATAGGTGAGTGCGGTTGAAAGTCTGTATCACGCGGACAAAATTGCCACAACCGTGCTGCAGAAAGAGAGAGCAACAACGAGCATGGATAAACCAGCACACAAACGCTGTACAATGTTTATACTAGTATTTGGCATAATGTCTGTTATTTGAATGTCTGCAGCTCCCTCCCACTTTCTATCTTAAGACTGTAACTATTGTGTGTTCTATGGCTTGAATGTCAGCCCCCCCCCCCCCCGGCCCCTTTGCTCCCTATTCTTCCCAACCCTCCTTTGCTTTGTTTATCATCTTGCCTGATGAAGAGTTCTGAAGAGGGACAGGTGAACTAGCACCAAAGCAGAGATCCTTAGCATGGCTATAACATGGGTGGCCCATCTGCACCGGTACCACAAGGGCTTTGCTGCACAATCTGGACTTTGCGGCTCTGCTGGATAGTAGCAACAGGACTCCTGGACCTGGGCATAGTACAGAGTCAGGCCTAAACTGATACTGTTTTCATTGTTTATAAAATGATGTCGGCTGCCCTGATGCTCACGGAGCTTGTTTGGTAGAATACAAATTATATTATATTATATTTATTGTATTGTATTGTGTTATGTTATATACAAAGACATATGGACACGGACACACCATACACACAAACACACTATCTTCCCTGTCAGTCCAGCTGTGCACTGCTGCCTTCTCCCCAACTCAACAGACTGGGATGAAAACCACTCCAAAGAATGGGGAGGGGAGATCTAAATATACTGTAAAACAGGGATGGAGAGAAGGCAGCTCTTCAGGTATTTTGGACTTCAACTCCCAGAAGGCCCTGTCAGCATGGCAATGGTCAGGAATGCTGGGAGCTGGAGTCCCCAAACATCTGGAGATCTACCTTCTCTCCACCCCTGCTATAGTGCATGCTCAGTTGTCACTCTCACTTTCTCGTATGTTTTGTGTCACCAGATTTACATAGGGAGTGTCATGATCCTCTGAGTCACGTGTGGATGAAGGTCTAGCCCAGGTGTGGGGAATCTGTGGTCTTCCAGATGTCGTTGGACCTCAACTCCCATCAGCCCCAGCCAGCACGGCCAATGATCAGGGATGCTGGGGTACACAGTCCACCAATATCTGGAGGGCCACAGGTTCCCCACCTTTGGTCGAGCCACAGCAAGTTTCCTTAACTAGGCTCTTGTCCTGTGGTCGGAAACTCAAGCTCTTCAACAGCCAGACTTGCACTCTGTGACTTATATGAGAAGAGTCATTATGGTTGCAGCAGTATACAAAAGGCATAAGGAAAGAAGGCAAAGCCCCTGAAGAATATCTGTTTTTAAGCTGTCCCCTTCCCCTTCTTGGCTCTGCCATTGCTGGTGGAAGCAGTCAGCAAAATGGCCATAGCCCTTTCTTACTTGTCTAGACAGCTTCCCCCAATGACACTGAAAGGCTGACATGCTTGTAGCATTAGCTCCAGCAGACATGAAACATTTAGCCATGCTTTCAACATGTGGCAAGATTTTCAAAGCCACTCATATGGAAAATGTAAACATGTGCTTAGGGCTGCTCTATGTTCTTCTCTCTTTCCCTCTTGCCATTCTTTCACCCTTTTGTTCATAATACCCTTTGGGACCCTGAGTGGTGCCTGCTGGTGCACTTTACACACAGATGTTTCCTTTCCAGATGTGATGCTATGATGGACCTTATTCCACGTTCATACACAGCATACACTAATATGATTGGGGTTTGTATGCAGATAAACCGTTCATCATTGATAAACATTCATTCCATTACATACAACATCCCATTTTACTATGACACCTGTTTACATGACACCTCAAAAAGGGGTGCAGCACTCAGTGGCTGGTGGTACTACACATCTGGAAAGATGCCTGTGCGTTAGAAGCTCTGCCTGATGAATAGCCCAGACTTTTATGATTGGATATTTTATCAGTACAGCATCCCAGTAGATTTCTGTGAACAATTCAGTATTCTGGCTTTGTTCACAAACCTGCTGCTGTTTGGCACACTTATCCTCATGAACTATGCAGTTTCCATGTACATGTCATGATATATTTATATATTCATTTATTTCATTTTGTATACATTATGTATATTCATAAAGAGCGGGCTTACTCAGTGGGTTTATGAACTTTTTTGTGGGATTCACAAAAGAGCTTCTGACTTAATTGAGCAACAACTTACACAATTAATGACGGCTTCTCAGGCTGTCGCAGACAACGGAAGGAGGGAACTTGTTAGCTTAGCATTCTAGTTTCTCTTGCGGTCTCATATCATTTCTCATATCATTTCTTGGATACAGCAAACTCTGCATGAAGTGTTTTTGCCATATCAATTTTAAATTGACCCCCGCATGGTGAGTGGTTGTATTTGCTACATAAACTGATTCCACGGACAATTGCAAGGTGGCAAATGCCTGCTTACGGGTAGGTTGGATGTTTAACCCAGCTGAACTTTAGAGGTTTGGGGGAGGTGAATATCTCTCCTGAAGATCAGGAGGGAGGGGTGAACGTTTGGGTGGCAGGGTAACTTTCAGGTGTGTGTTTTTACTCATACCTTCTGGTCACAAGGTCACAAAGACTGTGTCCATGCAGCTGAAATGCTGACTGTGCAAAATTGGCAGCTACATTATTTTGTGATGACTTTAACCCATTAAAAAGAAATATGGGATTTGGGTATAATTTCCTAAATGACGGCACCTTTTAAAACAAGAAGAGTGCCTAACATCATAATCCACGGAAATTTACTGGAAAGTAAGCAAGTTCAATGTAGCTCATTCGCAAATACTGTCTACTGAGACATAAGTCTGTCTACTCAGAAATAAGCCTCACTGATTTCAAGGGACTTACTCTTAGGTAAGTGCATATAGGATTGAAACCTAAGTGTCATGTAAAATTTATCCATCTATTGCTCTCAGTTTTACATTGACTGCATTTAGTGATGTATAACACTCTACTAGAGTGAAAGAAACATGTTTTTAAATGTAAGAAGTGAATGGCATTTTGCCTAGTAAGGAGGAATGCAATACCGATCCTTAGTATGTGTGATGTATTAGGGTGTTATAGTCTTCTGGGAAAGGAAGCAGACAGCATGCCACAATTTTTACTCCAATTTAATTAAACAAAATCGCTTGAATCCATTACTAGTGACATCTTAATGGAAAATGCTGTACTCTATTATGCTTTGCTGATCCAATATTTTTTCCCCTTGAGAAGTGTGGATCAAGATAAAATGTCCGTGACATATTCAGATATATTCCTTTTAATTACACATCTATGACCAAATGAATTGTTATACAGCATAGCACAATACTGTTATTATTTTAGAAGTTGTGTACCTGATTCAAATAATGGCAAACCAAGATCTAATCTAACATCCCTCATACATGACAATTTTTAATTTTTAGCCTACCTTTTGGCACCAAAGGAACCACCCAGATAACTTACAAATTATATAATCCACAATAACAGCAGTATAAAATAATACCAACAGTAAAACAGATAAAACCAGTCCAAAGATCACAATGGGATTGAATTGTATTCCATTAAGATCATCAAATGTCTTGCCAACTAAAACTGTTTTAGGGCACACAATCCTATGCATGTTTGGACTGAAAAAAAGGCCTACAATTCCCAGCATGCCCCAGCCAGCATAGCATAGTTGGCTGGGCTATGCTGGGAAAGGTAGGCCTTTTTTTCTGTCTAAACATGCATAGGATTGTGACTTTAGACAGTCATCTAAGAATAACAGATACTGCTTTGCAAACCTCTAGGCAGGGAATTTCATAGTAAGGTGCTATCGCCAAGAAGGCCCTGACTTTTCATCACCATCTTTTTAGCAGGACTATGCCATGGCCCCAAAGCAGAGCCTCAGTTGGTGAACTGACATCATTTATTATTAGTATTACTACTAATACCAATGTAATCCCTTAGTGACCTTTCCAAGAAGTGCCCAAGGCAATGTATAATATATTAAAACCATGACAATTTCACAAGCAGTTGGTTCGCTGGTTTGACCAAGAATCACTTTAAGGACTGAAGGTTTAATAGGTAATTGGCTCAACAGATGGTTCTTTCGTGGGATTCTTGTTTGAACTCCAATAATAGTTGTGCCACATTTACCTGCTTTAAGGATGTTCTGCTCTTTTTCAGGCATCTGCTCAAAAGGTTGCTTTATAGAACTAATAAAAGAGTCTTTATGATCAAGCAGTAAGTGCTGTTGGAATGTACAGGGACTCTTTTTTCCATACAAAAGGCCACATATACCGTCTGGGAGTCTGTCCAGGCACTTACATTAGCATTAGCTCAGCAGTCTGCATTATATTCTTTAGGAGATATGCAGAGCAAGCATTATTAATGATATCCATCACTAGCAACAAGGTAAGCAAGAATTAGGTTTTGTTTTTACTTTAAAAACCCCCTCTAGTTCTGAACATTAGCGATGTGCTCATTTTTCCAGACATCAGAAGTGAGACCCAGGCTGTGTAAATATGTTGTTTGTTTCAGAATTTCGCAGGACCATTCGGCCAGCAGAGTATTAAAAGAAAATGCGCCTCTTCCACGTTGCTCTTGGCTGCACTCAAGGTACTCCATCTCAGTGGCCAAATATTTAATTAAAGGGAAAAATAAAATACTTACTGTAGGATCTTTGCCAGCCATTTTGCACTCATCAACTTTGGTTGTTGATGCTGGCCAGAAAATCTGTGTGGAAAGAAATTTTTTTTAAAAAATGGATTACATAATATGAAATGCATATTGACAGGGGCGGGGAGGAATTATTATTTCCGCCTTGTTCAAGCTACCACACTGCCTTCAAGGCATGCCTAAACTCACAAGGTCAATATTTTTGCAGATCCATTTTGCTGCGGAAAGTATTTCTTCCAAATTTTTCTTATGGAGAAAACCAGCCGAGGGGGTAAGCTCCCCTCCCACCATGCTGGGCGAGTTCAGCATCAGTTTGAAAAATGTGCTCCAAATATATCATCAAACTGCAAGCTGTTCTAAATTAGAGCATTCCAGAAAGCAGCACATTAAAGTTAATGGCTGCATTTGTCATCTCAAATTGGTGCAGGCCCTTGTAAGCCTTTGCCATTATGAAGACATACCTGGGCAGAGGACCTTCCCTAACATTTATTAATCTGACTGTAGGTAGGATTAAGATTTCCCAAGGGGTATCACAGGATCTCTTTGCACACTCACCTAGGGATGGCAGAGAATTCCGCCACAGATCTAGGTGAGGCCGAATGCCAGCGCATTCGGCCCCCCAAAACCCGTGGTGGAACGAAGCCCCCTGCCCCCCACCCCACGAAAGGTATGCGAAACGGATCACTCACCTGCTGCCGTCCGCGCTGCTCTGCAAATGGTGGCCACGTCTGCGGCCGCCATTCACTTCACCATTTTAGCCATGATAGGCTACGTAAATACTTAGGTAGCCTATCACGGCTAACACAGGGACACCATTTGCATCCCTGCAGAGGCTGTGATAGGCTACGTAAATATTTACGTAGCCTATCACAGCTAAAAAAGGGAACGCAAATGGCGGCTGCCGTAGCCGCCATTTGCGTTCCTTTTTCTTTTTTTTTGCCGTGATAGCGGCATCATGCATTTTTTTCTATCATGGTGAAAAAAAAGGGACGCAAATGGCGGCGGCTACGGCTGCCTCCATTTGCGACCCTGCACAGCCCAGCAGCAGCCGGATGTCGCTGCAGGCTACCCCGGCCGGTGACTCTGCGGAGTCGCCACGGAGCGGAGCCAGCCGTCAAGGATTTCGGGGGGAGGGACGGAGCGCCTCCCCCCCCCAAGGATGTACAAAACAAACCAGGTAAGTCATTTCTTACATCCCTACACTCACCTAAATGCAAATTCTTAAGTGGTGGGAAAAGTAGGTACACTCCCACATCATGATAGGTGGGACTGCCAGGTCCATTTCTGCCAGGACGTCCTCCATTCCCCACCCTCAAGTCCATTCCATTCTGATTCTGTGCAGATTTTTTCTTTAACGGAAATAAATTCTGTGCTCATTTAATTAAACACTCCCCCCCCATTCTGTGGAACACATCACAATTTCATAAATGTAGGGATTTCCAAATGCAAAATATGTCTCCATCTATATTTGGGTGATGCAGATTGGAGAAGTCCATTAAAATAATAGATGGAATGGATTTCTCACACATCCCTACTCTTCTGCAACAGGTGCATAAGGCACTGTGTGAGCTGGCTGCAGTGCTCTCCAATGGGGCCAATATGAGTAGAGGACCAATTTTTGACATCTTTCCCATACATTACAGGAGGGGGGAAGGAAGAGTGTGTGAATCGAACCTGTTTGCAAACTGTTTGGCTTTCCATTTGTAGTAAGGTCCTTGAACACTGAGATAGTGGAATGAATGTTGGCATACATGTTGAGAACATAACTGTACATTGCAAATATGATGCTCAAATGATGCCTTATATGTCATGAGTGCCATAGGGAGGTTCCTGCTCCCTCCAACACAGAGCAATGGTCTTTGCCTGGTGAGTGACTGAACCAGACTATTGTGAACCTCTTCAAATGTAGCAAAGATACATGACTGTGCCACTGAATTTCACCTACAGCAAAATTGGGAAGGTCCTTTGAAATTGAAACATCGAAGGAATCTCAAGGGAGGTTAACAAGAATGTTTATGAGATCACTGAAGCTTTTCAGAATGAAAAGCTTCATACATCTAGGCTGCATCAAATCTTACCTATAGCACGAAAGTCCTGCCTAGCCAAAACAACTCTACAGAATTCAAAGAAGTGATAAGGTTTGAGCATTTTTAGGGGAATGGATCAGTGAATCTCTATGCTGATGTTCAAAGACTGTATAAAAATATCAATCAAAGATATTGGGATATTAAAAATGTATGGGTTGCAGAAACGTTTAAGATCTTCAAGGGGTGATTCATCCAAAAGCACAAAGCTCACAAAAATTCAATATAGCCCTAATATTTATTTATTAATTAAAATACTTATAAATTGCCTTTCTGTCCAAAAAGGCCCTCAAGACTATGTACAGCATTAAAACAAAACAATAGATTTAAAAACAGAGCAAGCCATCTTTAAAAGGTCTGGGCAGCACAATGAAACTTTTAACCCCATCCCAAGCCAGTCTTTAAGGGCTGCCTAAAGCTAAGCAAAGATGGGCCATTCTGGCTCCTTAATCAGGGTGCTGCTACAAAAAAGACCCTGTCTTGTATTCCCATCAACCTAACTTCTCTTGGTGGTGGGACATTTAATAGAGCCTCTGAAGAAGGTTGTAAATTAATAGCTTCTGTGCTATTCACAACTCAGAGGGGATGCAGATAGCTAATGTTGCGCTGATTGGGAGGATGTGATTTGGTTGCTGTACTTCAGGTCTGGGGAACCTGTGGCCCTCCAGATGTTTTTGGATTACAATTCCCAACAGTTTGCCATGCTGATTTTAAGATATTCACAAAAAAACCTACGTTGATAGAAGTAATGGAGCAACTTGGACCTCCCTTGCAAATACCTAAGCCTCCTTAGGGAGACTGACCTCCCACACTGTGAATCCCTGAAAAATATGAAGCAAGTGACCTTTGGTCTTGTTATGAATGGAACTGAAGGGAAAGTAGAATAATCAAAGATTTTTTTTTGAGATTGTAATGGCCGTTCATTTGTTAATCAGTCCAGGTCAACTGTGCAAAGTGCTGAAGTCTTATAAAGAACGCTGTTGACAAATCGTTTCTTTTTGGATGCCAAAGCTGAAATGCAGGATGTCTCCTAAGAAAATACGCTCTGGCAAGCTTCCAGCTGAAGTTAGCCCAAGAGATTTAGCTAATTTCTAGATAAACATCTCAGCCTCAGAAGAATCCTCCTCCAGTACACACCCAAATTTAGAACAATATACACTCATCTCTAGCCGTCTCCAGTTTAGGCAAGTAATAGGAAAACATGTTTTTAAGTAACAGGAACTTCCCAAGATTTGCAAATTTCTTCATAAATGGGACAGAAAGAATTTGAGATTATAACAAATTTAATGTGTGCGAAACTGCGACTGACAAATTTGTCCATCCAGGCAGAGGGCATTAAGGGCCCTTATACATCTGGGTTTGAATCCCTGTGTGTGTTTTGCTATGTGTGTGATGCTGAATTAGTGTTGCCCCCTCTTTTTTCTGATGGGCTCCTTATTTAGTTCTCTCCATGCTGGAAATAGCTCTACCTATTGGATTTGGCTAATGCAGATGGGTGAGAATTTCATTTCTATTCATTTATTATAAGAATTTCACAAATGTTTCATATATGGGGAGGAAAGAATTTGAGATTTAAAAAAATTGAATGCAGAAGAAAGCAAAACTACCTGATTCATCCATCCCTAGTCTATCACCACCAACTTTCATCTAAACAACATTTTGAGATAAATGTGCTTGGACAGACTTCTGCTTAGACCGAAAAGGAAAGGTATTCTAGAGTGGGGGGAAGTGTTTCAAAGAGACAGGAGAAAATTATCAAATGGATTCACATAGGGGTGTGTGAGTATGGATATATGAATTGTGTACCTTCCATGCCACTTGACTTCCGCAGTTTGCGGCCAGTGCTCCGTTCTGCTGTTCACAAGCCTCCGGAATTCTCCTCTTTTTTTTTGCTCTGAAAATTACGACGATAAATCTGTACCAACAACCGTAATTCTGGTGCCCACCCACCTCTGTGAGTCTGCATAACTTCCGTAAGAATTGCTTTTTTCGTAAATATTTATGTTTTTTTTTTAATTGAAATCCTCCGTCTCCATTTACTTTCTGCCAAAACACTTCCTCTTCCTAGGAGCTTCCCAAAAGAAGGCTGTCTTATGCCTACAGGACCGGCATGGTCATTTTAAAAGGTGTTTTCTTTCTTTAAAACAGCGTTGCTTTAAACAAATAGTTTATCACTCAGGCATACCTAAGACAGCTTTCTTTTGGGAAGCCCCTAGGAAGAGGAAATGTTTTGGCTGAAAGTAAACGGAGACGGAGGATTTCAATTTAAAAAGAACACCCACAAACAAGGCGGTGAGCACCATTTTTTAAAAAAAACTTACGTATTTATTATCGGAATATACTACACTGCGTTTTTATTTACAAAAATTTCGTGACCCTTTGTGGTTGATGAAAAAAAGCCACTTGACTGCTGGCTCTGCAGGACCTCGTGGTGCCGTTTCACAGAGGATTCCGTGGCACGGACTGAAGGGAATTCGATCCCATATCAGTCTGTGGCGGAATTCTCTGACATCCCTATGTGTGAGAAATTTGCTCCATCTAGTTTTTATTTTAATTTTACGGAATTACTTAATTCACATCTCCTGAACCTGAACAATTTGTGCTCATAAATCTGTACATTTCCACATTTGCAATGTGTAGCGCAAAACAAAACATATGCATTTGACATGTGCACATTTGAAAAATGCATACATTTCATTTTCAGAAAATGCATACATTTCAAAATGCACAGAAATGCATACAGAAATGTTTAAATTACAAAAAATGTGTACAAATCTCCTTTAAAAAAATTGCAAGCTCATGTGGAAATGGGACGAAATGAGGTTGTCCTAAAATCCTCTGACAATCTTGGCAAGACTGAGATTGACAGATCTGTCTATCACTAGATTCACACAAAAAAGGAAAGAACAATAAAATAGGATTTGAGAAGTGGCAAATAATAGCAAAGAAGCACAGTTGCTATGAATAATGAGCAAATGTTAGTTTTCTATGGCTGCTGGACATATTCCACATTGTAGCAGTCTAATGTCTGGTGATGGTGTAACCTGCCAATAATATACAGAGCTACAGTTTCATGTATTGTGTCTATAAAGTTAGCAGTTACTTTCATTCTGGTTCAATCTGTGATGTTTCAGCAAATTCATTCTGCACAGAGGATTTCACATAAAATAAATCCCTAATTTCTTTAATTGAGTTAGCACCATCAGTGTGAAAACATGTTTTCCTATGAGATGTTAAATGGGGGATTAGTCAGTGTGGTAAGGATCTGTGTGTAGTTGTTCCAGTCAATAAGATATAGCCTGGAGCCATAGATGTTAATGCAGGAGACCAAATCTGAGTAAGATGCCAGTCATCATATGATGGGAACTCGATTTCTGTACTTTGGGAAACTGCATGTAACTGCTAAGGCAGTGTTAAAAGGAAGGGATACCTGCTTGTTCTATGCAGTTAGCTTATTCTACTCTTAGAGACTCCAACAGACACTTGACATCCAAACTCTCTGTCCAATGAAGTGTTCAACTGATACGGTAGATGGAATATGGCGTACTTGGACTTTGGCCATGGGATGCATTGGCCAGGTTCAGCACTTACTTGAACTTTGGACACCTTCAGCTAGATACCCCTCAAAAATTAAAAGGTAGCCGAATCATATTAATTCTGTTGTATCTTGGTCCGACTTTTCAATATTATCATACCTTGGGTGTGACTTGTCAATATGGGTGTGACTTGTTGACCGGTGTTTTGAATGAAAAACTTGACAGGCACCTGTAGAGCTGCTGTTGACTGGGTTGTCCCAATAAGTGGGAATTCCAGAGGGTGGTCATGGGCAACTGTTTGCTTAACAACCAATTCTCTTTTTGCTAGATCTTTATTCTGCATTCCCGCCGAGGCGGTACCTATTTATCTACTTGCAATTTCTTGCTTTCGAACTGCTAGGTTGGCAGAAGCTGGGACTGAAGACGGGAGCTCACTCCGTCACGCAGCACTCGGGTCTCGAACTGCTGACCTGCCGACCTTCCAGTCTGCAGTTCAGCGTCTTAACCACTAAGCCACCGCGGCCCCTTTATTCCGCATAGTGGCTTTCAATAACTGGGGATGGAGTGTGGGTGACATCACTGAAGCTGAATCCAGCTAAGGCAAAGATAGATAGATGACTGGCAGGGTCTGAAATTGGAAGAGAGAGGTCTTCAGCTTTTCAGGATCATCAAGGTTTCCTAGCTATCACGCACCACAGTTATGGTGGCAGATGGCGATGCTTCTCACCAAATCCAATTGGGAAAGAGGGCAGAGACCTCTTCTCTCATATTTTTACCAAGCAACTTTCCACTCTCCATTCATAAACTGTAGTGGTTTCTCTCCATGGTGATTTGAAAACAATTGAGAGACTGCAGATGAGGCAAAATGCAGCAGCTCACCTGGCAGGAGGATACGATCAATGCTCCAGAGTTTGCAGAGCCTTTCTTTGCACAATTACGATGTTGATTTTTTACCTATGTTGCCCAGAAATGCCCTAACCCCGGCGCCAGCTTGTCCGGCAAAAGGGGGGGGACGTTGTGGGCGGGTGGGGTGAGAAGAGGTGGCTGCTGCCTATTGGGTGCCCCCCCATGGCACCACCAAGCAGGGGAGGAGTCGGCAGAGCCCTCTTAAGCTCTGCGCCCCCTCCAAAACCAGCTCTCTCGCTCTCGCGACTTGAGACTGACCTGGAAGCGACGACCGACTCCTGGCTGTCAGCAGAACCGTCTGTCGCTCCCACCGAGATCGCAGCCGGCGCGCCTGCGGCCTGTCCAGTGCCGGTGCTCGCTCGAGCGGCATGCGTGCCGCGTGGGCGCCAGCCTCACTGCTGCAGCGTGCGCACCGGCGCTCGCCGCTGTGGTGCGTGCGCCCCTCGCCTCCGGATCGCCAGCGGGGCGGCCCTTTCGCCGGTGCTTGCTGCACCTCCGGGGGCGGGCGCTCGATGCCGTGGCGGGCGCGCCCGTCGCCTCCGGCTCGCTGGTAGAGTGGCTGGCTCGCCGGCGGTTGCTGCGCCCCCAGGGGGCGCTCCGGCTCGCAGGGAGGCGCGGCCCCTCGCTGGGTCGTGCCGCATCTTCGGAGGGGGCACCCGCGGGTGCGATACGCGTGGCCCTCACCTCTGGCTTGCTCGGGGGCAGCGGTCTCGCTGGCGTTTGCTGCGCCTCAGGGGACACCGACCCTTGTGGCCGCGGCAAGTGTGCCCTCCAGCTTGTCGGGAGGCGCAGCCCTGCGCCGGGTCTGGCTGCAGCGCTTGGGGCGTCAGCGCCTGCTACTGCGGTGTGCCCGCCCCTTGCCTCCAGCTCGCTGGGAGGCGCGGCCCTCTTGCCGCGCTCCCGGGTGCGCTGGCCCTCCCTTGGCGGCGCACGTGGCCCTCGCCTCCTGCTTGCTGGGGGGGGGCGGCCCTCTCACCGGCGCTTGCAGCACCTCTGGGGGCACCGACGCTCGCGGCTGCGGTGCCTGCGCCCCCCGCCTCTGGCTCACCAGGAGGCGCGGCCCCGCGCTGGGTCTGGCCGCGGCTCTGGGGGTGTCGGCGCTTGCTGCTGCGGTGCGCCCGCCCCTTGCCTCCGGCTCGCCGAGAGGCGCGGCCCTCTTGCCCCGCTGCCGGGTGAGTCGGCCCCTCTCTCAGCGGTGCGCATGCCCTTCGCCTCCTGCTTGCTGGGGGGGTGCCCCTCTCAGTGGTCCTTGCTGCTCCAACGCTCGCAGCTGGGGCGCGCGCACCCCCCACCTTCGGCTTGCTGGGAGGCGCAGCCTCTCCTGGGTCTGGCTGCGGCTCCGAGGTGTTGGCCCTTGCTGCTGCGGTGCGCTCGCCTGCGGCTCGCCGGGAGGAGCGGCCCTCTTGCCGCGCTGCCAGGTGCGCCAGCCCTTCCTCGGCGGTGCACGCGCCCCTCGCCTCCTCGCCCACTGGCTGCCACGGTGCATGGCCCCTGCTCCTCTCAGCAGCTGTTGTCGCTGCTGTAGGGGCATCAGGGATCAAGACGCCCCCCCCACAAACAAACAAACCAACAAACAACAATGTGGTGTAGCTGTGAGTGCATTGGTCTGGGGGCCGGGTGATCCGAGTTCTGGTCCCCACACAGCCATGGAAGCTCACTGAGTGACTTCACTGGCGGGTCACAGATTCTTAGCCCAAATTTCCTCACAGGGTGGTTGTTGTGAAATTGCAGAGGAGGGGGATAATGTAAGCTGCCTCGGGCTCCTTGCAAGTGGTAAACGGGCGACATATAAATGCAATAATAATGATAATTGCTAAATATATATAATGCAATACCTTTTCCCGTGAACAACGCACTCAGCTCGTGCCTTCCCTATCCCACCCATCATTCATATCTGGCAGTCATACTGGCCGTTCATCCTTGGCGTTGCCCGACCTAGGGTGGTGGGCAGTGACCTGCCTGCACTTGCCTGGCATTCGGCCCACTCACACCCTGGGCCTGCCTCCGCCCTACAGTAAAGGGCTGTAAGTGCTGCCTCAGTTGACCTGGGGTTAGGGGTGGACGAAAGTCACTTACCTGTCGTCGAAGGCCGTTCGCGGTGGGGGGGAGGCGCTTCGCTGCTCCCCCCGCGAAGTTCAGGCCGGGGGGGGAGGCTTCCCGCCTCGCCCGGCCGAAATTCAGGCTGGGGGGGAGGCTTCCCGCCTCGCCTGGCCGAAATTCAGGCCGGGGAGGAGGCGCCTCGCCCAGCCGCGAACGCGAAAGTAAAAAAAAACAAACAA
Organism: Heloderma suspectum; assembly: GCF_057233095.1. Classification (NCBI taxonomy): domain Eukaryota; kingdom Metazoa; phylum Chordata; class Lepidosauria; order Squamata; family Helodermatidae; genus Heloderma; species Heloderma suspectum. The sequence goes on from NC_139464.1 coordinate 108,933,042, forward strand.
AAAACGCCCCCTGATAGGCTACGTGACGATTCACGTAGCCTATCACGGCTAGATCTGCAAAGTCAGCCGTGATAGGCTACGTGAATCGTCACGTAGCCTATGACAGGTGACTTTAAAAAAAAAGCGCGTACGCGAATGGCGGCCCCCATAGGGAGCCGCCATTCCCGTTCCTTATTTGGTCGCTGTAGTCTACGTAAATGTTTACGTAGATTACGGCGAAAATAAGGGCAACGCAAATAGCGTTGCCCTTATTTTCGCCGTAGTCTACGTAAACATTTACGTAGACTACAGCGACCAAATAAGGAACGGGAATGGCGGCTCCCTATGGGGGCCGCCATTATCCGTACACTCTTTTTTTTTTTTTTTTTAAAGTCACCCGTGATAGGCTACGTGACGATTGACGTAGCCTATCACAGCTGACTTTGCAGAACTAGCCGTGATAGGCTACGTGAATCGTCACGTAGCCTATCAGGGGGCGTTTTTTTTTTTTTTTCTTTCATGGCAATGGCGGCGGCGGCAGCCGGTCGAAAGACCGGCTGCCACTCCCGCCTCGCTCGAACACCCGCCGAACCGCCGGCCGGACCAGCCACCGGGAGGGACATTCGGTAAAGGTAAGTCCCGTCCCGGGGGGGGTGCGGGGGGCGGAGTGGTGCGGAGGATTTCTCCCCGAAACTTGTTCGGGGGGCGAACACGTTGGCGATCGGCCCCCCAAAGTTTCGGGGAGAAATTCTCCAACATCCCTACCTGGGGTCCTGCTGGTTAGCCCTCTCTAGGATCTCCTCTCCTGTGGGTTTACGCCCCTGCCTGCGTTTGTGCTTACAGGGATTGGCCGAGTAGTTGTTGGAGTATTGCACTGGGACCTAGGTCCTTGTTATCTTCCCAGCTGCTAGGCCTCTGGCAGCCTGATACCAAGCACCGACCCTGAACTCCACCTTCTTACATTATGCCCCAGAAGAAGGGCCATGGTGGAGGGAGGGGGAAGGGTAGGGCCCCCCGCCCCCCCCACCAAGAGACCTCAGCCTGGGCCCAACTCCAGGTCTGAAGCAGAGGCGGGCCCAGTTCTGGCCTTAATCCTTGCTTGCCTTAAGGCTGCTGAGAGTTCCTCAGGAATCCCTCCCCTGGCCAGGCCTACGAAAACCTCGGCGGTCCAATCCGAAAGGATGCGACAGCAGACCCAGCGCGGCTATTTTCTATTTCAGCACGTCGGGATGCCGTTGCAGCTTCCACCTCCTCTTCACTGGCTATTCTCGAGAGCCCACTGCCCCCAGAGGGGCTCTTTCCCCTTGCGGCTTCCTCATCCCCTGTCAAGCGACGCCATCCACTTTGCCGGTTGGGGATCAGAACATGGTCACAGTAGGTTCAGTGCATCCGGATGCCATAGAGGCATCGCCCAGCCACCTTGTCTGCAGAGCGTCTGGGCGCCATTGCGGCCTCCACCTCTTCTTCGCAGGCTCACCTTGGCAGCACACCACTGCTGGAGGCAACCCACCCACATGAGGCAGCTATGCCAGCAGTGACGCAAGTAGCATCATTCACCTTGTCCGCTGGGGACCAGGGCGCTGCGGCCCCCGATCCATTGCGCCTGCACACTATTGAAGCTACGCCATGTCTTCTCTGGGTCTCCCAGGCGGCACACCACCATTTGAGGCAGTTCACCCTCCTGGGGCATCCTGTTAGCAGTGCCGTAAGCGGCATCATCCCCCCTACCTATAAGGGACCCTGGTATGGCTGCCCCCGGGTATTGGTGAGACAACCACACACCCCTATATATGACTCCCGGGCCACATGTGGCTCCGTCAGTCATATCTCCAGTAGCACTTCACTCCCCTTTCGCTAGTGTCCGGCTGAGTCCTGCAGGGTTAATTTAGGATCTCTTGTCCCTACCCCCACACACCCACATACGTGGCAATGCTAGGTCCTTTCGCTAATCCCGTGAGAGGAGCAATGCCCATCCAGGCTGCTGCTTCTGCAATTGGCCTTCACCTTAGGAGTGGCACAGCTGCCTTATGCCGAGGCCGTCCGTGGAAGGGTCACTACTAACCTTCTGTGCGCTGGGACCTGAGACCAGGGCCTTTGGGCTACTAGTTATGTCTCCTTCCCTGCCGGATTTCAGCAATAGGTCTGACAGTGGCCTCCACCTATTGCAGGCCTAGTGATTTGGCACTGCATGCTGAGCTGTGAGTACAGCCCCATGGTCACATGCTCCCAAACCATTGCCATTTTCCGTCACGTGCTCCCTTGGTAGCAGATAGCACCCATCCATCTCCTGTCCAATAGCCCGGGGGTGGCAGGGTCCCCCTGGGGGGGGGGGCAAGACTGCGGGAAGCCTGTAACAGGTTACTGCCCCTCCCAATGGGCCCCAGCCTGGTCAGAAGGGTGCCGCTCCTTCGGTTTTTAAAATGCTACCCCCCATGACATCCCTCTGGGAGTCCAGGCTATTCCATAGCCTCTCTTTCCTGTAAGCCAGCCCGTTCTTGACGAGACCCCCTGGGTGTCTGGGCCCTGTTTGAAACACCTCTTCCGAAGAGATGGTTGTCTCGGTCTGGTAGACCGACCCCTGGTCCCTGCTGGGCATGTTGCTACATGGGGTCCAGCAGTGTGGGCAGTGTTCTCACTTAATCAAAGCATTTGTCTCCTTCCCTTTTGCCCTCGGTGTCACTTTCGCCCACAGGATAGTGGGCCTGTATGCTGCATTACATTCTGGGGAATCAAGTCTGATACCCTTGGGCAATGTTCTCTCCCCCCCCCCCCGGACAAATCTCTGGCCTTTGGGCCGACTCCAGGTGGTTTTTACATCTCCCTAGGGTCTCCCTTGGGGGCCCTTGTACGAAGTTGTAGGGCAATTTTCTCAATCTCCCCGGTACGGTAGTGACCCCTGGCCGTGCCTTCCTGTGCCAGCTCGGTTCGACAATGCAGGGACTGCAGCAGCCGCACCATCGGACCAAGGTCACTCCCGCTGTGCATCTGGATATGCGGTTGCGGCTTCAATATTGCAGGATTTTAATGCTCAATGCCAACCCGCAGATCTTACCGGGTGCCGCTGGTACCCTGAGTTTCAGAATCGCACGGCTGGTTTGGTGGTGCCCCGGGCAGCAGCCTGAGAGTTGGGCCACCACCGGAATTTGTCAGGACCAGCCTTCTAGAGTCCTTCCCCATTCACCTAACCGTACACATTGGGGCCGACCTCATAGCCAAGTCGTTAACCCTCTTTGTACGACAACATGGCCACTGTGCGAGTTATTGAGTCCCACAGAAATTGGGAATCATGTCGTTGGGCAAAGCATCCATGCCCCAGTGTCTGGGTGTCTACATCTGATTTACGGGCCCACCATGTGCTGGGTTTTGGCACACCCAGTTCCTGATATTTGGTCATGGAATCAGAGCGACAGGCTCTGGGCCTTACCCTCATGGGTGTGTCTGTTACTAGGTACCATCCTTGCAAGACTACATGGGACCGGCGTACCGAAGCTGAACATGTTATCCTAAATTACATAGCTCTACGTGCTGGTGCCACCATGGCGGGTATGCGGTCCCACATCTTAGGAGTAAACGTCAGTCAGGACTCATGGCCCTTCCCTATACAGCCTTGCTGCAATTCTGCATCTCTTGGAGGAATAAAGGGGATATCGGCTAGAGCCAGGAGGGGCGAGCTGGCCGTTTTTAGTCTTCTTAGACACCACAAGGAGAGTTACTGACACCAAGTCAGCTTTCAGTGCCAGGCATCCACCGTGAGGTGGTGGCGCGGCCGCCTCCACCTTTTAGCAGATTCTGGGCACCCTCTCCAGATCCCCTTTTTGGGTTCCAAGATAATGGCCCTCCATTTGCCCCTCCCCATATGGCATTTCACTGTCCCACACTGCAGCCTTAACAGCTCTCTGGGGGGCCCTTGGGATTTTCAGGGTTGTTTTGGGTTCCTTATCTGGCTTGTCCAGAAGGGCCTTCAGATACTACGATGTACAGGTCTTTCGCACTGTACTCCACCTACCCATTCAGAGGTTAATGCCCGTCAGGGTCATCACAGGTTACTGGGATACTGGTTCTGGAAGGGACCCTTGTCTTGTCAGTCCGACAGTTCACTATTAACAAAATTTCAGTTGGGCCGTTACCACATCAGCTCTAGCGTGCTAGGCCAGGCAATTTTCAATAGGAACCCTCTTTTGGTATTAAGCAATATATTGAAGGCAGCCACTTCAGGTGTCTCCCACAGGCAAGTTTTGGCGGTGGAATGATGGCAGTTCAAAGCATTCCAGCAGGGCCCTCACAATTTGACCGCTTTTCCTTCTGTTGCAATTTTCCCTTTGCTTGCCCTAATGTTTTCTTCCTCAGACTGCCGGACTCGACGTACGCCGGTACGGGTCCGCTCATGCGGGCACAGTATAGTGTTTTGGGCTGCACGTATGGTTCTACGCCCGCCTTCGGATCTTAGTTTCCACTACCCAACACACTACGATCCAGTTGCCTAGCAAATGGAACATGGAGTGGGAGTTCCCCCCCTCCTCACCCTGTTCCACCAAGGTTTGGTCAATCTTCCTCTGCAGGTCCAGGTGCTGCACGATGGAGGGAACAACTTGGGCTGTAAGCCAGGCAAAGACTCGATCAAATGGGCCTTGATTAATGTGAAGGTGGTCCGGCATACCTGGCCGGAAGTAGCCATTACAATTCTCACTGCTACCTGGATCAAGTGGAAGGCTCGGAACAACGTTGCTGTTGGCAGGGCGCATCAGAAAGTGAATGGAGAAAGTGCTTATGGCCTATGTGAACGGGGTGATGGATGCACCACCCACAGGAAATTCTTTGGACAAGGAGGGAGTGTTACAGGCAGGACGGTGTCCACCTGTCTAATGTAGGGAATAGCATAATTTTGTCTGATCTGCAAAGGGGCCTGTGGGAAGTTCTTCTGCGCAGGTGGGGGGAGTTCACAAGCACTAGGCTTATGACTCCTGTGGCGGCTAGGATGGGCAAAAGCAGAAAGGGATTAGGGATGGTGTGCATGCAGAGGCACTTTATGGTGACAGGTGACGCCGGAGGCCCCCCGAACAGGTTGTGCAGCTTGGCGGGGGGATAAGGGTTGCCTGGGAGACCAACCCTACTCACTCACCCAGGTGTTGTGCGGCACCGGGTTGGGGGTGACACCGGAAGGTCTACCTCCCCCAGAAGGGGCAGTCCGGAGGGGCGGCGAGATCGACGCCACCCCTCAGGCGGGGTGTGCTTTCGCCCGAGAAGTGCCAGCTAGTCGCTGGCAGTCAGATGCCCGTCCTAGGTTCCCCCTTGCAGATATTTCAATAAATGTGGCCCAATTTTCAACCCAAGCCTTGTTGTCTGACTCTTCTTTGACCCATCTCTGCTCGCAATGTTTTGCGTCTCTCCTATTTCTTTCCTTATGTCCCATATAGGCTTCTAAAGATCCACAGAAAGAATTATATCCCAGGCAACATGAGTATACAACATGTGCAAATCAGTGTAGACAGAAGACCTATTTGTGTGTAGAGTAGAAGAGTGCAGGGGAACATGGGCATGACATAAGCGCCCCGCCCAACATCCCCCCATACCCAGCTCCTGTTCAGACCTTCACACACTGGGTCTGTATAGGGCTGTATAAGCACATTCAGCTGAACACACTTTCAGAGGTTCCATGATCACAAACCCAGTCCTATCAGGGTTTCCAGTCACAAAACCTCTGTAAGCATGCCCGTGTCCCCCTACACACTTTTGTCCTATGCATGTGAATGCCTGCATAGGGCTAGAGAAACAGGCTGAATCTACACATAGCAGTTTTACCATTGTCGTACTGCAATGATAACTATTAGTGCATATGACACCAATGGGCACCAATGGTTATCACTGCAGTATGATAATGGTAAAACTGCTATGTGTAGATTCAGCCCTCGTCTCAGTAGCTGTTCTATTGTCACAGAGAACAATCAATCTGTAGTAGCTAGAGTGCTGGGTTTGGGCGGGGCAAATCCAACTTCAAAACCCTGTTCATTTGTAAAACTCACTGGATTATCTTGGACAAGTCACTCTGTTTTGACCTAGCCCATCTCACAGGACTACTGTGAAGGTAAAATTAGACTCTGAGCTATCCATAGGAAGGGTTTAATCAGTAAATAATGGTGCATACTTCTTCTGAAATCCTGCCAAAACTTGAATCTAGTATATTACTTTTGTTTGAAACATAGAAAGCTGCCTTGTACTGAGTCAGGTCATTGGTCTGTCTAGCTCAGTGTGATCTATATTGCCTGGCAGTGGCTCTCCAGGATTCCAGGCGGGAGTCTTTCCCAGCCTGACCTGGGGATGCCAGTGACTGTAGCTAGGAACTTCTGCATGCAAAGCATGTGCTCTAACACTACATTATGGCTCATCTGTTTGGGGTTTTACAGGGATGCAATCCAACTCCAGTATAAATCAATGGAACTGTTACTATTGACTTCAGTGGGAGCTGGATTACACTCTATGACCAAAATCCAGATAAAGCTGGACTGAAATCAAAGGCGTAAGTTAACCATAACTAACATAAGCCCTGTTGATTTCAACAAACGCCCTTTAAATAAGGGCATAGAGAGAGAGGGAGGGAGGGAGATAGATACATGATAGATTAGACAGACAGACAGACAGACAGACAGACAGAGTAACAACAGGGTATTCAAAAATATATTTAAGCTAAGCATTTTGGCTTCTACCCTCATCAAGAGGTGTGCTGTTAAATCGATATCCATGTATCCATTTAACAGCACAGCTACTGATGAGGATGGGAGCCAAAATGCTTAGTTTAAATATATATTTTTTGAATGCTCTGTTGTTAAGTCTTTCTATCTTTCTTTTATATTTTACCTTAAGACTGACTCCATCCACAGTGGATCCAGGGCTTCCTTGTGGTTTTGCTTTTGTGCCACTTTACCCCCCCCCCCGCCCCCAGTTACAATACAGCAATGCCCATACTTTTCCATAATTTAAAATTTGTTATCAAATGGCATGGGGGAACATAAGCATCTAAATAAAGTGAGCAAATAAGAACTTGGCTGCTCTGACTAAAGAGAAGAAGGTTATAAGACCGCCTCGAGTCCTGCAAGTGTAAATTCTACAGCCACAGCTCCATCCTGACAAAACCATGGGGCAGGAAGAAGTGTGCATGCAGCTGGAGATCTTTTGTCTGAACATTTTTACTGCAGCCCATCAGCTGGAAGAATGGGCCAGCTGCTTTTCCTTTTAAAACCAAGGGCTGCCTGTTCATCCGAGTAATCCACTGCAGTACAAACAACACCACCACATTCAAAACGTTGTTGTTGGCTCCGTGCACACAAGTCCCATACGTTCCATCTGTCCCTGTTTGCCGAGGAGAGTCCTGAGTTTTTACGGGACCCTACGGATGCCGTTTAAAAACATGTGCAGTAACTTCATTTCCATCATGCCCTATCTGTGCCAGATAGTAAATGCTGATGAACATGTTTTGAGTTGCAGCTAACCGTATAATAAATACATCCAGATTCACTGTCAGATTAAACATTCTGTTAACTCGTGTTTCCCCAAAGAAAACTGTTCAGGTCAGTTTACTAACATGCCCTGCTTCAGAAGCCAATGTAGGACGTGGTATTGTAGATCAAATAAATATAGTGTACAGTAAGGAGAAGAACCTTCAACAATGTGTAATAGCAAGTACTCTGGCAGTGATCCTTTGGCATGGGAATAAAGGTACTCTGAGTACGCAAAAACATCTCCGTTTTTTATCTGAAAGGCTGGAGGGTATGCTCTCTGCTGGCCATGCTGTAGCTATACAGCACAACGAAAAGCAACAGGAAACAGGACAGTCACCATTATGAGGCATATCCAAGCAGCTGCCAGTAACCCAAGTGACCTGGGAGGGATGGCCCACCCCTTGACACTGCTATGTGTAGACCGATTCAGCCTTAGTCCTATGCGAACTTGGATTGCCTGAGAGGCTGGTTTGAAGAGCTGTACCCCTATGGTTTTCTCAGTAGTAACATATGGCTGTGGGAGATGGACTATAAGGAAGGCTGAGCGCTGAAGAATCGATGCTTTCGAACTGTGGTGCTGGAGAAGACTCTTACGAGTCCCCTGGACTGCAAGGAGGTCCAATCAGTCAATCCTAAAGGAAATCAACCCTGACTGCTCACTGGAAGGACAGATACTGAAGCTGAAGCTCAAATATTTTGGCCACCTAATGCGAAGAGAAAACTCCCTGGAAAAGACCCTGATGCTGGGAAAGACTGAAGGCAAAAGGAGAAGGGGACGGCAGAGGATGAGATGGCTAGATAGCATCACCGATGCAATGAATATGAACTTGAGCACACTCCGGGAGAGAGCGGAGGGCAGGAAGGCCTGGCGTGCTATGATCCATGGGGTCACAAAGAGTCGGACACGACTGAACGACTGAACAACAACCCCAGCAAACCTTTTGCTTTTGAGAGCAAAAACCTACCCCTCACAGGGGGTTCTTCTTACTCCTAGGGTCCCCTGTGAGGAGGTGGGGCTCTGCCCCCAGCAACAGTTTTCCTAGGTGCAGCCTGTCAAAACTGCTTGGACAGAGCCCTCCACTGACTGCCAGCACATCCCCTTCCCCAAGAATGGTTTGTTTGTTTTGTCCTTCAGGGAGGAGAACTGGTAGTAGGCAGTGGAGGGCTCAGGTATGAGGACAATCAAGGAGGTGGACCTGTGCACATTGGGCTTTTCTCATCTCAATTCTGCTGACAATTCACGCAGGGGTGCTTGCAGTAGTCAAGCACCCCTGCTTCCAGTTTTTGCCCTGTCACCAGCAGGTTTGTCCAAATCACTAACTGTACGTCTTGGTTCACTAAAACCCAAAATCAAAACACCAGGTAAACACATTGCCCAACACTGAGAGTAGTATATTTCTCCAACTGCTTAGTGAAAGTGTGGACTTGGAACGTTGCCTTACAAAGGGATATGTTGCCTGACAGTGTTTCCCTGCTCTTTGAAAGTAGAACATGCAGTAAAACAATCCTGGATTCCCAAAGTAGTTTGTGGACTTACACTCAGAGGAGCCTGGCTTATATTATTAATATTTAAAGACTGGATATGATCTTTGCTGCCGACATAGATCCGGTCCTGGTCTTCATCCATCACTAATATCCTGTAGTCCAAGGGGTGATGGGAAAGAGCGTAAAACTGAGAAGTCTTGGTTTCCTGCAGTTCTGTAAAAGAAAGAGGAACCCCAGCTTAATTTGCTTTCCTCGGTTGTATGACCACATCTTGATAAAAGAAATATGACACCAACAAAACGACAAAGATTTAGTGGGACCATCAGCAACTTAATCAAGCATGAAATCATTTTCAAAATGTGAGTACATTGCTCTTACACTTAAGTAACCAGCCATACTCATAAAGCATCTGGAATAGCTTTTTCTCTGTTCATCCAAAGAACACTGTTGTCTTAATGGAAATTATTATTTGCAGCTGTGCCTTTTAAAACACATCATATATTAAACTAATCAATGAGAACATCACATCTTATGGCAGGCCAGGATCAATTAAAAAAACAATTGAAATACATTTCAACTAATATTGCTAAGTAAGATGTGAATTAGCTAGCATCGATTGAGACATTTTCCTTGGGCAATTATTGTGTTGCAACAAACTGTTTTCTCTATCCTCTGAACCGTTTTTTGTAACTGTATAACTGGATTTTGTTTAAAAAAATAATAATAATAATGCTTGATTCTAAAGCCGCCTTGCACGCCATTTTTAGGGATGTACGAAAGTAACTTACCTTTTAACGAAATGTGATTTGAGGTGGGTGGGAGGCACTCCATCCCTCCCCCCCAAAATTCTGGCCAGAGGGGGGAGGCACTCCGTCCCTCCCCCCCGAAATTCTGGCCGGGGGGGGAGGCGCTCCATCCCTCCCCCCCCGAATCCTGGCCGGCCGGGTCTGCAAATGGCGGCGGCCGTAGCCGCTGCCATTTGCGTCCCTGCAGTCAGCCGTGATAGGCTACGTAAATGTTTACGTCGCCTATCACGGCTGAGTAAAAAAACCAAAACAACCCGCACGTACGCAAATGGCGGCGCCCATGGGCGCCGCCATTTGCGTTCCTTATTTTGGCACGCCTAGTCTACGTAAACATTTACGTAGCCTACGGCGAAAATTAGGGGAACGCAAATAGCGTAGACGCTACGCTATTTGCGTTACCCTTATTTTCGCCATACTCTACATAAATGTTTATGTAAATGTTTACGTAGACTAGACGTGCCAAAATAAGGAACGCAAATGGCAGCGCCCATGGGCGCCGCCATTTCCGTACGTGCGTTTGTTTGGTTTTTTACTCAGCCGTGATAGGCTACGTAAAGATTTATGTAGTCTATCACGGTATCTTTTAAAAATCTAACCGTGATAGGCTATGTAAATCTTTACGTAGCCTATCACTTTTTTTGTTTTTTTTACTGGAAATGGCGGCGGCGGCAGCTGGTCAGAAGACCGGCCGCCACAGCTGCCGCCGCCGAACTGCCTCCGAACCGCTGCCGGAGCCGCCGCCGCCAGGAACATTCACCCAAGGTAAGTCCCATCCCGGGGGGGGCGGGGGGGGCAGACTGTTTCGCCACCGATTTCGGGGGGCTGAATGCGCTGGAATTCGGCCTCCCTGAGATTCGTGGTGAAATTCTCTGACATCCCTAGCCATTTTTTGTCAGAAAGGCGGGGTATAAAGCATATAAAGAAATAAATATTGAAATAACATGAAAAAAATGAAAGGCATTTTTCTCCAGTTATATCAGAGTTATATTCTGATGTTCATCACACGGAGATTTTATCCCGCTATTGAGATGGCTCTCTCTCGGAAGTATGTGGGCTCTTTACATGATGTAGTTAACATCCAAGGTGAAACCCACAATTTCCCCCAGCCTATCTCATGTTTTTCCCCAAACGCAAAAAATGTGGTATTTTTTCTAGGGATGTACAAAAGTCACTTACCTTTTCGATGGGGTGATTCGTGGGGGGGGGAGGTGCTCCGAACCTCCCCCCGAAATCCTAACCCGGCTGGTTCCGCTCCGCGGCAACTCCGTGGAGCCGCCGGCTGGGTGCATTCACAGGTGCTGTGTGGAGCCTGTGGACGCAAATGGCGGCTATGGCGGCTGCCATTTGTGTTCCTGTTTTTTGGCCGTGATAGGCTACGTAAATATTTATGTAGCGGCCGCCAATTGCGTTCCTGTTTTTTTGCCGTGATAGGCTACGTAAATATTTACGTAGCCTATCATGGCAAAAAAAGGGAATGCAAATGGCAGCAGCTATGGCGGCCGCCATTTGCGTTCCTTTTTTGCTGTGATAGGCTACATTAATATTTACGTGGCCTATTACGGCCTCCGCAGGGATGCAAATGGCGTCCCTGCGTTAGCCGTGATAGGCTACATAAGTATTTACATAGCCTATCACGGCAAAAAAAGGGAAGCGAATGGCGGCCGCAGATGCGGTCGCCATTCGCAAAGCAGCGCAAACGGCACCAGAAGTGTCCCGTTTCGCGCGCCTTTCACGGCGTGGTGGGGTGGGGGGCTTCGTTCCGCCACAGATTTCGGGGGGGTGAATGCACTGGCATTTGGCCTCACCGAGATCTGTGGTGGAATTCTCTGACATCCCTAATTTTTTCCAGCCCACAGAACAGGAGCAGCATGACCTCCCAGTGAAAATCTTCAATAGAATAGCGGAAGAAACTGCTGTGTCTGCCAGCTGTAGGCGTTCATTTTCAGTTGTTGGGGGAGTGGTTAGGATGATGAAGGCATTGAGGATGGGAGCGGGAAGGAGACCCAAGCAGGTTTGACAGGCACGAGGGCAAGAATAGCCAGCTGACTGTGACTCCTGCCTCCACATTTCTCAGTTGGAGGGAGAAGACGGTAAAATGCCTCCCTGCAATGAAGGGAGACACATCTGATCCCCCCCCCCACCAAGCTCAGAAGCAATGTTCTCTGTTGATTCAGAGCACCCCACTAAGTTCAATGGGGCTTACTCCCAAGTAAGTGTGCCGAGGGCTGAAGACTTACAGGGTGATCTTATGTCTACTCAGAAGTAAGTCCCATTGAGTTCAATGCGGCTTCTCCCACATAAGTGTGCCAAGGGTTGCGGACTTACAGCACAATCTTACATTTTATGTCTACTCAGAAGTAAGTCAGAGGTGGGGAAACAGTACAGCAGAAGTTAAGCTACGAAAACAAGCACCCACCCCCACTCCTTTGCACACGTGCCAGGGAGGGAGGGAGGCACTCCCTCAGTTCAAACCATGTGGCTGCTGTGTAAAGAAGCCCTTCCTAATCCCACGAAGAAACTGAAAGCAGGAAGCTCCGGAAAGTATGTGGGTTTTTGCAGGGGGTTTTTTGCTTGATGCAGAGACACCCTAAGGGATCCTGGAAGAAGAAACCAAGAGCAGTAGGCGTTTTATTGTTGTGGAAGAATGAAGCATGAAGTGTTGCCACAAGACCACAACTGATGGATTTGCACTGGTGTCTGGTGCTGGTTTCTGTTATAAGTACAGTTCTGCCTTTTACTGGTGGGCCAACAACTGATCTCTGCACACTACAGGATTGCTACCTGGAGATGCTCAATCTTTAGGAATTCCAATATGAATTGACATGATCCATACCTCATAGACTAATGCGCTATCCATCAGCTTTCCCACTTCCCAAAGGTTCCAGTGCACTTCTCAGCTCACCAAAGTTTTTTAAAAAGTGTTAAAAATGTGTATGTTGAGAGAAAAACGTCTAGAAATGCATATTTTAAGAGGAAAGATGTTTAAAAATACATATTGAAATGCAATTTTTAAATGTTTTTTTTTTTAAGCGTGCAGATTCACATGAGAATAAGTTCAAACAGATTTGTGACTATAGATATGCAGAACCGACTTGGATTGGATGGAAAGAGACATTTGTCTATCCTTAGTACTGTCTAGTACTGCTGTGAGTGGGGCCTCTTGATCTTTCCCAGGGATTCTGCAGAACTTGTAGCGATGTAAACCAGGTCTTGTACCGTAGCACAGTGTAGGTGAATATAATCAGGTTGCCTAGTCCATTCAACAGTTTGTTTGAGGTTGTTGACCAACGTGAGAAACAACTGGGGTCAGCAACAGCTGATAAGGTGTTCTATCTTGGGGAAAGTCACATAAAGAATTCTTACTCAAGTCTCCCATACTAATTACAACCAGGATTTTCATTAACCTGTGTGAAAGGGTGCAATCAATGTTCATAATCTAAAGCTAGAGTTAAGTCCTACAGATTTTTTTTTAATCAGTGGTGCTAAATTTGTGATAGTTCATTCATACACACTACCATGTTCAAAGGATGGAACTTACTTCCACATTAAGAACAGGGCCATTATGTGATATTTCATTCCAATCTCACCAAACTTATTAAGAACATTATTATTATTTCATAACTTTTTTTTCTTAAGATGGGCAGATCTGCAACTTTGATCTCCTATTAAACAATCCAAAGCCGCATGCATGCCTTATGAAACTGGGAATGTAACCAAGGAAAGCATTAAGGCCTACATGTGAAATGAGCCATCAGAAAGTTAAGCCTCTTAGCACTTCTACAAGTAATATTTTTGCATAGCAATCAAAACAAAGCACTGGTGTACTCCTTCAGTAAACAGTTACTGACCCTTACTCCACAAGTTTTCTTTGTTCTCTGTTTTTATAAAAAGGCCAGTGAATACAGTCTTGGCTTTCCTGAGGTGATTAAGTCAATACCAATGACATTCAAGCACTCAATAACCTGATCTATAAATCCAGTTATTTACCACTCTGATTGCTTTAAGTAACAAAAGATTATAAGCACTTGCTCTCCAACACATGACGTTCTTCTCTGAAGGAAAGTTGGAATTAGTGTGACTTAGGGATGGATGGACTGTGTAAAATTTGCCCCGTCTGTGTTTTGCAGATTGTCAGGTGCCTTTTGTTCTGTCATCTGCCCACAGACGGATGCAATTTTTTTTTTCGTCATGCGGAAAAATACGTAAATAATTACGTAAATATTTACATAACTATTTGCGTATTTACCTAATTTACCCCAGTATGTAACATTTAGTGTATTGTCCCCTATTCCATTCTACATTTCCTCAGCAGAAACTTATGTATTTTTCTACTGATTTATATGCGTAAATTTCAGGAAAGTAAAAAAAATCATCTGAAAGTCCATGGATCCACAGGGCCTCAGGGGGCTGCTCCGCAGCGGATCCGCAGGCTGGATTCTTAGAAATCCGAGCTCATTTTAATCCGTCTTGAATTTCTCCAGCATCCCTAGTGTGACTAACTACACAATACATGAATGAATGTGACATGATATATGTGAAGGCAGTTCATGTATCTGCTAAATTTTAAATAACAATCATGGAGTGGGCTGTCATCAGGATAAGTACCACACAACATAGGGAGGGTTTAAAAAAAAGCTTTCTCCCTCCACACCATGGTGCTGGAAAAAAACCAGCCCCCGAGCTGCTTTTCCTTCTATCTGGATAAGCAAATGGCTGGATGCGCCCGATCTCGTCTGATCTGGGAAGCTAAGCAGCGTCAGCCCTGGTTAGTACTTGGATGGGAGACCGCCTGGGAATCAGGCTTCCTGCATTGAGCAGGGGGTTGAACTCGATGGTCTTGTAGGCCCCTTCCAACCCTATGATTCTACGAGGTTCTTTCTCCATTGGTGCCAATGGAAGCTTCCCTGCTGGAGTGAAAAGGAGCTTGCAGAACAAGGGGGATTTGTAGCTCAATTCAGAGGAAAGGGTTAAAAAAATCCACCCTGCAAGACACAGACCCAATTCCAATCACTCATACATCTGGGTGGGGGGGCATTCATGGATTTCACAGATCTGGCCCATGGTCTGCTTGTTGGCTTTCACATAATACTGAGGGCCACATCGATAGCTGAATAGAAAAAGAACAGAAGGGGCAGAGAATGAATTTGGCATTGCTGTGTAAGGTTAGCCATTCTGAAATTCTCTTCTCTATATGGGACAAGTTCACACCTGAACATTTATCGCATGATGGCAGCTTGTACGTGAGAATGAGCTATAGCAAGCCTAACACCACAGATAGACCATTCTAAACTCCCACAGAACATTTTTCAGTGGACTTAGTTGTGAATGATGAAGTGCCAAGTGATTATGGTCTGAGAAATCAGTGATGTTCAGCCATGTGTAAACCAGATCTATACTGTGAGTTTGATTTTCACTCATCCTATTTAATTCCTTTGCTGCTGTCACAGAGACATTTAAATAATTTCTCTCTCTGCCCAGTCTCTGGATGGTGGCATCACTTCAACTTGTATAAGGCATGCTCCATGGGAATACTGGGGAATTACTCCCAAGTAAGCACGTATAGGCTTGCAGCCTTAGTCCTACTACCAAATTTGGGCAGAGGCCAGAAGCATACCACCTTGAGACTTAATATGTAGGGGGGCAGGAGGCCATTCTGCCACAGATTTCTTTAGAATCCGGCCCCCCGGAATCCGTGGCAGAATGGCCGCCTGCCCCCCTGCCTCCCTGCGGAATCCCCCCGGGACGGCACTTACCTGGGGCGGATGCGGTGGATGCGGTGGCAGCAGCTCCGGCGGCAGCGGCGGCTCCAGCAGCTGGTCTCCTGGCTGCTGCAACCGCCATTGCCGTCCTTGGACCATGATAGGCTATGTAAGAATATACATAGCCTATCACGGCTAACCTCAACCCCCCAAAAAAAACACATCGTACGCAAATGGCAGCGGCTACGGTGGCCGCCATTTGCATTCCCTATTTTTCGCCGATTTATCTTACGTAAATATTTACGTAAGATAAAACGGTGAAAAAAGCAGGAATGCAAATAGTGTAGTAGTATTTGCGTTCCTTTATTTTTCGACATTCTAGCCTACGTAAATATTTACATAAGATAAATTGGCAAAAAATAGGGAATGCAAATGGTGGCCGCCGTAGCCGCCGCCATTTGCGTACGCTGCGTTTTTTGGGGTTTTTTTGAGGTTAGCCATGATAGGCTACGTAAATTCTTATGTAGCCTATCATAGCTGTCTGGCTGGATGCCAATGGCGGCCGCTATGGCGGCCGCCATTTGCGTCCGCATCAGGCCATTCGCGGATGGAAATCCGGCTGCGGACGGCCCTGGCCAGCTGCTCTGCGGCCTGGCCGCGGAGCAGAGCCGGCCATCGAGGATTCCAGGGGGGAGGACCGGATTGCCTCCCCCCATTGAGGATTCTGGGGGGAGGGACGGAGCAAAGGTAAGTGATTTTCGTGCATTCCTATGAGTCAGCAGTAAAGAGTAGAAGGAAGCGTTTATAAAAAAAAATTAAAAAATTACTCTCACTACTTCTTTAATTATGTTTTCAAGCACCCAATAACAGACATTACAAAAGTTAGAAGAATAAAGAACAATATAAAACTGGGAAAGCTAACAGAATAAAATGCAATACAACAACAAACAACCCAGGGCAAAATATAAAATATATAAAGATAGCCATAAAAACTAAAAAAGAAAGAAAACTGACCAAGGGCCAGTTCTTATTTCGACCACCTCCTCAATCATTAATCTAAGCTACTATTTTTAGTTAAAGAAGCATGTACAAATTACAAAGCCCTATTCAGGTGTTTGGAACTTGTGGGTACTGAACACATGAAAGGAATATCCAGAATGTGTGAGCTACCCAGCCCTACCCCACACCTTTCACTTCGAAAGGCGCCTGCATGAGTAAATCTGTATGCATGTAGGGCTCCTTCCACAGGGGCGGAAACACTGGTTGATCAAGTTTCTGTCCCCATGAAGGGGAACCCTATGCACATAGGGCCAAAACAGATGCCCTATTCCAGCGTTCTCTTACCCAGCTACATCAACATGCAAGGAGCTATTTTCCAGCATTCTGGCTCACATAGAAAGCCTCCACAGATACAGGAAGCTCTCTTCTTCAGACTTCAGCCTCCATGAGTAGGGGGTGACAGATGTGATGCAGGAGAGGGGCAGAGCTGATGCGTTCTCCCTCCTTGCATGTTTGCTGTAACTGGGTGAGAGAACAACTGAATATGGCTAGACATTATTTTAAATGTGTGCCTATTAGCTAGATTTTTTTTCATTTTTACTCTAGAGTACGTGCAGGGGCCCTGATCTGTATTGGGATCCTCGTGTTGTGTGTGGGGTAGGATCCAGATTGGGCTCCCTGCACCTATTCTAAAAATTAAAGAAAACATAGCTTCTAGACACATATTTAAAGTAATGTGTATTTTGGCTCATAGACCCCTGCCAGTCACACACTGCTTTGGGGCAGGGGCATGGCGTGCATACCTCTGTGTTTAGGGTACAGAGTAGCCCATGTGTTCAGTAACCAGAGGTACCAAACACCTGAATCGGGTTTGTGGGTATTCGCTAATTGCTTGGGCTAAGCTAGTTACCCATATCAAGCAGGTGCTTTTTTCGTTTTGTGCTTCTTTCATATTGTGGGTAACCAGAGGTACCAAACACCTGAATCGGGTTTGTGGGTATTCGCTAATTGCTTGGGCTAAGCTACTTATCCATACCAAGCAGGTGCTTTTTTCGTTTTGTGCTTCTTTCATATTGTGGGTAACCAGAGGTACCAAACACCTGAATCGGGTTTGTGGGTATTCGCTAATTGCTTGGGCTAAGCTACTTATCCATACCAAGCAGGTGCTTTTTTCGTTTTGTGCTTCTTTCATATTGTGGGTAACCAGAGGTACCAAACACCTGAATCGGGTTTGTGGGTATTTGCTAATTGCTTGGGCTAAGCTACTTATCCATACCAAGCAGGTGCTTTTTTTGTTTTGTGCTTCTTTCATATTGTGGGTAACCAGAGGTACCAAACACCTGAATCGGGTTTGTGGGTATTTGCTAATTGCTTGGGCTAAGCTACTTATCCATACCAAGCAGGTGCTTCTTTCATTTTCTCTCTCCCTCCCCCTACCTGGTATACAATGTCAAGAGCTCTGTAATGTTCAAGCTGCTCTGGAGAGTGGGGTGGGGGAGATTTGGACTGTAGGAATCCCCTTGTTGTATCTGTGATACAACTGTATCACAGATACAGTGCTGTGAATAGCAACAGAGCTTCTTTTTCATTTGTTTTCTAAAGGGGGCCATAAGGGATCGTATTTTTTCCTGCTTGAAAATGCAGAGCAGCTTCAGCCAGCGGTCAGCGTACACAGGATAATATATTCATTAAAGCTCAAGTCCCTTTTCTTCTAATTGCATTTGCGCCCACCTTTCTAACTCATACCTAGTTCACTGCATTCCAAAATGGTCTCTGTGTTATGGGTGTGGATGACCTGCCCTGTGAGGAAAAGGCAGGCATATCCAGAACTATTTGTCCATGATTAACATAATCACTCTTGTCTCATTCTTCTTTCTGGACATGGCAGCACGACTGTCGTTGTCAGTACTTCACTTCAGCTGGCACACCTTAATAGGGCCGGCCATACCATAAGGCAGAATGAAGCAGCTGCCTCAGGCGGTGGACGCTGGGGAGGCGGTGAGGAGGGCAGGGAGCGGCAGGGAGGTGTTGGACAACAGAGCTGTGGGTGTCACATGGCTTGCCCTGCACTCCCTAAGCTAGCCAGCTTCCCTCAGGTGCAGTGGAAGACACACCTGTCTTGAGGTAAGATTCAACTGCCAATCCACTCAGCTTTTGTATTTCAAATGAGTGAGGGGCACCATCTTGTCCTACGCCCCAGGCAGCAAAAATATCTTAGGCAGGCCCTGGTGTGAGGCAGCAGCGGGATGTTGGAGGACAGAGCTGTATGTGCCATGAGGCCTGCCCTGCACCTTCTCAGCTAGCCGACTGCCCTCAAGGGCGGTGGAGGAGGAGGTCATGGCTCAGGCAAGACTGCTAGTCCAGTCCGCTTCTGTATGTAGAACAGGGGAGGTGCCATCTTGTCCTTTGCCACAGGCAGAAATGTGTTTTGGGACACCTCTGCACACCTTAATATTCTTCTGTGGCAGAGACAAGGACATAGCAGCCCCCTTGAGTGTAGCTTGCTTTGACGCAGAGAGGGCTCCTTTCATACTGACCCCAGGGACAGTGCCTCTAGCTATTCCTTTTCACCTGGATGGGGCTGGCTGCAACTATTGCACGTCACCTTTGCTGCCCAACTCCTGGCCATATCTCAGCGTCGGCTTCCATGCTGGGATTGGGCAACATCATTTCTGGGTCTCAAGTCTGCCTTTCGGAGCCCTATGCTTGCTGCGGCTCATTGTACAACCCCTCTGGTATTGCCTAGTTTCCCGACTAACTCAAAACTGTATGCACCAAACACCCCATTAGAAAAATGGCAATGGGTTCATAAAGGAAAACAGAGAAGAATCTGCTGTGAACCCCCCTGATCTCCAACTTGTATCCAGGCAGCTGTCATGCATATTTCATGCGGAAGAGGCCAAGTTAAGCATATGCACAGTGCCCCATTTTTTTTATTTTAAAAATCAATACAGCAACAAAGAACCCGCTGAACTGGTTGAATTCTTGCTCTTGATGTGAAGATATAACGTATGTGGAAATTGGGAAGTCACCAGGGTCACTGCCTTGTCCATCCACCCCCACAAACAGACATTTCTGGAAACGTCAAAAATGGTGCTGTTGTCAGCTGCTTTCAAACTGACAGTTATTGTGATCAACACAGGCATCTTGTTCCTGAACCTTGTGATGGATCCGGAGCACGTGTGGAACTTTTCTGTGGGCAGGATTCCCTATTCAAATGAACAGGTACTAAAAGGATTGTGGAAGCCGTAGCCAACGAGGTGGGATGTGCCTGCAGATCCCTGCACTCGCAAGGGTTTTCCTGTTCTCTTCTATGAGGTACACGCAATGAGAAGTGGGCCTGCACTGCGGAGCGTTCCCTTTTCACAGGTGAGACAAGATGCCTCCGTAAATGTAGCATGTTGAGGGTCAGTGCACATCAACAGACACAGAGTCAAGGATCCCCTCCGTTAGAGCCAAGGCAGCTTTTCCTTTGAAAAAAGGAGGGTGGTGGTGAGAGGAGAGAGGGAAGGGGAACACTACATTTTTCAAGGGGTGAGAGAAAACCTAAACATTTGCACTTGGGTGGGCCTGTAGCCAGGGGTGGGCTAGGGGGGACCTGCCCCCCTAAATTTTCTCTGCCCCCTAATTTTGTTTACAAATAATTAAAAACAGTCTACAATTTTGTCTTTAAAAGGCCTGCAAACTAGATGAACTGCCCTGTCCCTGCTTTTTGGCACTCCCCCCTCCCCAAACATGTAGGCTGGCTACAGGCCTGCACTTGGGATATGGGTGTGAATCTTACCAAAAAAATTAAAGGAAATGGCTTTTCTAGGGAGTTTCTTTCTTCTACTAATTGCTGTGGCAACACAACTGCAGTTGGTGGGCCAGCAGTGGGGGCTGCCATCTACACACACACACACACACACGGCCTCTGGAACAATGCTAAGTCCTATTGTAGTGTCATTCGAACACTGCAGGGGAGTATGGTGAAGACTGGAGTTCCATCTCTGCAAGCAGTGGCAGAGCAATTAAAGAAAGAACCCCCCAGAAATCCCACCTACCATGGTAAGCTCCCCTCTGAGGCAGAATTGTTTTCGAATCCCCCCCTCCCCCCGGCCACTTCCCGTGCCCAAGAACTGAACTGAAAATGCTGTCCAACTTGCACACTCCGCAGAGTGGGCTGCAAAATAATGGCAGCATTTTTGGCTCAGCACAATCCTCGACCTGATGGAAAAGTGGTCACCCCAACTGTCCCATCTGTCTGTCTGTCTGTCTGATAACTTGTGGCTCAAAACCATTCACATGAGTGTTTGAGTGATGTGAAATTCTTTCTTTCCTCACTGGAAGATTGCATAAACTGAGCCCATGTGCAGAGCATCCACGTTCCACATTTGTTTACACACACATTGGGGTATATGCTTTGGGGTATATGCACCCACATTGGGCTATATGCACTCCCTCCTCTATGACATGGAGAAGATGCTAGGTAAGTATGGAAACTGGGCCTTCAGTTAAGCTTATTATATGTGTGCTAACAAAATTATAAAATTATAAAAAATGTCACTACTTCATATATTTAAGAAAGACAACATTTTTTTCCTAAAAAAAGAGAAAAAAGCAGGTGTATACAGCTGCAATCACAGACTATGTTTGATTAAAAAACTAATCACCCTGTCCTGGCAAGGCATTTATACGCTCTCATTACATCGTATCTTTTGAAAGGTAGGCTGCCCTCCAAAATCAATTTCTTATTTCTAACAAAGAGATTGAACTGTTGGGTTCTTAGCTCATAAAATATATGAACCTCAGTGCTTAATTAAAAATGTGTCATGATCAAGGCTTCTGCCACGCAACAAAGGACGTGATTTTAATACTGTCTAGAATGAAAATTTATCGCCCTTTTTGTCCCAGTGTGGTATATGGGCTTTCTCAGGGGTCCCTTCAAAGATGCATAGCAGTATGGGGCATTTTCCTGCCTGATGGACTTCTTCTCTACCCCCGCCCCCCTTATTTCTAATGGTTGTGGAAATATTTATTGTCTTATGGCCATTTTACACAGCAATACAAAGCAATGACTCTCGGCTTGCCCTCAAGTATACAGTCCGTAGGGGAAGAACCACAGCTGTCCGGGCCAGTTTCAGTACTACAGTGGGCCTTGTAGGTTATAGCCAGGATTTGGTTAGAAGGGGCCTATTCAGTTTCTGGAGTGTCAGAGCCTGTGTGAGCTTATCTCTGTCAGTGTTCTCAGAGCAGAGCCAGGGGGAGTCACCCAACTCCCTGTCCACCTGCTGGTCTGACCTTGGCAGGCAGGCAGGCTGGAAACGGTCCATGAGAACCTGACAGAGGAGGGGTGGGGTTTGCAGAAATGTCACCCCGGTTGAAGCGTCGCTGCTGGAGGGCTGAGCAGTGCTGCCCTGTTTAGACAAGGGCCTTGCTGAAAAGCCAAAGGCCCGTGTCTGTCAAGGGATCCGGAGGGGGCGTCCTACAGTCACGCCTTCCCTTTTAAGCTGATGCAAAGGTGAAGAGCCTTTGCCAGGAACATCTTGTCTTCATTGCCCGAAGCCTTCTCTGTCTGGATCCATCATCGCCTGGGCTTTTGGAGGCACTCTGCACAGGGACTGGAAGTTTGGATTGTTAAGGACTTGCCATGAAAAGTACTGTGAGGCTTTTCATAGACTTGAATTCTCGTTGCTGTGGATTGTGTGTCTGTGTTTGTAGTCAGCTCAGTGTACGGCAGGCTGGGTTTGATCCATGACTTTTGGACTTCCCTCTGCCAGAACTCATGCAGCGTGGAGTTGCCAATGCGAAAGCGGTCACCTGGAACTCCTTGCGTATGTGGTAACCCCTTCCCTTGGTCTTGATGGGCCTTGACCATGTAGCCTAGAGTTATCAACAAAAGATTCAAAGTTGGACTCTGTGGGTATGGGTTGTTAGGACTTTAAAGAAGTTATCCCCTGATTGCCTGATGGGTTCATTCCAGGAATCATTCCCTTTCCATGTCTGGGGTTGGAGCCCCGTGAAAGGATTGTCTGGGTTAGGTGCCCAGGAATCTAGAGTCCCTTCCCTTGTGTTCAGAACCGTGGAGATGGCAATGGAGAAACCATGTTGAGGATCTCAGTCACGGTAGTAGTGTTTAGCTTTGGACTGATTTGGAATTACATAGAGCCTATAGCTACTGACCATCAGATAAATGATTTCTGAAGAGTGTAACCATTAAGCTTTTGCCGTGGGATTCCCTGCAATAAAGAAATCTCACTGATTTGGGTGTCCAGTGTCAGATTGCCTGAGTGTGTGCACTGGGGGGATCAGGAAACCTGACAGCTCTCTGTCAACCTTTCTCTGACAAGTGTACCTGTTCAGTACACATATTTTCAAATAGCTGCTTGATTCATTTACACCAGAGATGCAGAATCTCAGGCTCGGTGGGCAAATCCAGCCCTCTAGGAATCCCAGTCCAACCTAGCAGTTGGTCCCTGTAGTCTACGTAAAGATTTACGTAGACTACGGCGAAAATAAGGGCAACGCTATTTGCGTTGCCCTTATTTTCGCTGTAGTCTACGTAAATCTTTACGTAGACTACAGGGACCAGATAAGGAACGCGAATGGCGGCTCCCTATGGGGGCCGCCATTAGCCATATGCGCTTTTCTTTTCTTTTCTTTAAAGTCACCCGTGATAGGCTATGTGACGATTAACGTAGCCTATCACGGCTGACTTTGCAAATCTAGCTGTGATAGGCTACGTTAATCGTTACGTAGCCTATCACAGGGGCGAGTTTTTTTTTTACTTTTCTTGTAATGGTGGCGGCAGCAGCCGGTCGAAAGACCAGCTGCCGCCCCCGCCCCTGACGAAGACCTGCTGAACCGCCGCTGGAACCCGCCGCTGGGAGGGACATTCGTGAAAGGTAAGTCCCATCCCGGGGGGGGCGGGGGGCAGAGGGGGCGGAGAATTTCTCCCCGAACAACCTTCGGAGGACCGAATGCGTTGGCACTCGGCCCCCCGAAGTTTCGGGGAGAAATTCTCCCCCATCCCTAAGGCCATCCGAGGCTGATCTTGTTGAGCAGCCTGTCTGGTGTTGCTGGAGGCGCTCCTTGAGACTATATAAGGTTTTAAAGGTCAAAACCAACACCCTGAATTTGGCCCGGAAAACAAATGGTAACCAGTGCATAGGGATGGACGAAAGGGACTTAGCTTGTCCTGCAGCTTGCTTCGTGGTAGGGAGGAGGCGCTTTGGTTCTCCCCCCGAAGTTCAGGCGAGGGGGGGAGGCGCCCCGCCTCGCCCGGCTGAAATTAAGGCCGGGGGGGGAGGTGCCCCATCCCTCGCCGGCGAAATTCAGGCCGGGGAGGAGCACCCCATCTCCCCGGCCGCGAAAAAAAAACACACACACACACACACCCGTGATAGGCTACGTAACGATTTGCGTAGCCTATCATGGCTAGATTTCCAAAGTCAGCCATGATAGGCTACATAAATCGTCACGTAGCCTATCACGGGTGACTTTGGGGGGAAAAAAAAAGCATGTACGCAAATGGCGGCGCCCCATGGGCACCGCCATTTGCGTTCCTTATTTTGGCACGTCTAGTCTACGTAAAGATTTACGTAGACTATGGTGAAAATAAGGGAAATGCAAATAGCGTGCCCTTATTTTCACCATAGTCTACGTAAAGCTTTACGTAGGCTACCCCTGTCCAAAGAAGGAACACAAATGGCGGCGCCCCATGGGGCGCCGCCATTTGCGTACGCGCTTTTTTTCCCCCAAAGTCACCCGTGATAGGCTACATGACGATTTACGTAGCCTATCACGGCTGACTTTGGAAATCTAGCTGTGATAGGCTATGTAAATCGTTACGTAGCCTATCACATGTTGTTTGGGGTTGTTTTACTTTGTTTTGTAATGGCGGCGGCGGCAGCCGGTCGGGAGACCAGCCGCCGCCTCCACCCCCGCCAAACCGCCGCCGAACCGCCGCCGGGACCCGCCGCCGAGAGGGACATTCGCCGAAGGCAAGTCCCATCCCGGGGGGGGCGGGGGGCTGGCGGAGAATTTCCCCAACACTTTTGGGGGGCCAAATGCATCGGCACTCGGCATCCCAAAGATTCGTGGAGAAATTCTCCACCATCCCTACCAGTGCAACTCCTTCAGCACTGGGGTGATGTGATCATGCCAGCGGCTGCCTTTAATGAGGCGAGCCCCCGCGTTCTGCACCAGCTGCAGCTTCCGAATCGTCTTCAAGGGTAACCCCATGTAGAGCGCATTACAGTAGTCTAGACGAGGGAAGACCAGGAAATGTACTACCGATGGGAGCAAATGGTCGGGAAGATAGGGGCACAGCCGCCAAATCAGATGGAGTTGGTACAGTGCTGCCCAGCTCACAGCTGACACCTGAGCCTCCATGGACAGCTAGGAGTCTAAAATGATCCCCAGGCTGTGGACCTGGTCTTTCAAGGGTAGCCATACCCCATTCAACACCAGCTCAACATCCCCCAACCTCCTCTTGTCTCCCACCAAAAGTACCTCAGTCTTGTCAGGGTTCCGTTTCAACTTACTTCTCCCCATCCATCCACTCACCGTCTTCAGGCATTTAGACAGGGATTCCACGGCCAACCCTGGTGAAGATTTGAATGGGAGGTAGAGCTGTGTGTCATCCACATATTGATGACACTGCACCCCAAACCTCCTGATGATAGCCCCCAGCAGCTTCACATAGATGTTAAACAGCATTGGGGAGAGGATGGAACCCTGTAGCACCCCACACGTGAGTGGCCACAGGTCCGACACCTCCTCTCCCAGTGCTACCCTCTGGTATCTGCTGGAGAGGAAGGACTGGAACCACCGCAATATGGTGTCTCCAATGCCCAACCCCTCCAGGTGGTCCAGGAGGATACTGTGGTCAGTGGTACCAAAAGCCGCTGAGAGGTCGAGGAGAACAAGGAAGGAGCATTCACTCCTATCCAAAGCCCTCCTCATATCATCCACCAAAGCGACCAAGGCCGTTTCTGTCCCATGCCTAGGCCTGAAGCCCAATTGAAATGGATCTAAATAATCAGCTTCTTCCAAGTGTGCCTTCAACTGCATTGCCACCATCCACTCAATGATCTTGCCTCAAAATAGCAGATTCGAGACTGGGCGAAAGTTGTTCAAAACTTGGGGATCCAAGGAGGGCTTCTTTAAAAGCAGTCTTATCACTGCCTCCTTGAGGGCTAATGGCATCACTCCCTCCTCAAGGGAGGGGTTTACCACCGCCCTGATCCACTCACCCAATCTCTCTCTGCAGCTCATAATGAGCCAAAATGGGCAAGCATCAAGTGAGCAGGTGGTCGGCTTTACAGATGAAACCACCTTGTCCACTTCTTCAGAAGGAAGAAGCTGGAACTGATCCCACAAAACCAGTTTGCCACAGGCTGCCTCTCACTCGCTAGCTGTATCCACGGTGCATGGAATAATACTCCTAATCTGATCAATTTTATCTGCAAAGTGCCTCACAGGAGGCCTTAGAATGCTCCAGCGGTACCGGAGCAACTGGACTGACCAGGCTCTGGACCACTTGGAACAGCCCCCTGGGACAGCACTCTGCAGACGCAATAGAGGTCTGCAGTACCTCCAGTACCAGAGGCAGTGAGCATGTATACACCAGTTGCTGGGGAACATGGGCAGGAGGGTGCTGTTGCATTCATGCCCTGCTTGTGGGTTCCTGATCCACAGCTGGTTGGCCACTGTGTGAACAGAATGCTGGACTAGATGGACCTTTCGTCTGATCCAGCATGGCCCTTCTCATGTTCTTATGATCTGCCCTTTCCAGTGGAGAGAGGGCTATCTTCTCCCTGCCCTGCCAAGAACAATATGGTGGGGGGAGGGTTCAGTTCAGCTCCAGTTACCACACAGCCCTTTTCATTGAAAAATGAAACAGCCACCCTCACTTCATGCACAAATGGGCCCGTGCCAAAACCTGGCCTGAAGCCTGACTGGAAGTGGGGTTAGACAAATTCTTGGAGAAGGCTATCAATGGTTGTTAGTCCTGATGGCTATATGCCACCTCCAGTATCAGAGGCAGTATGCCTGTATACACACCAGTTGTTGGGGAACATGGGCAGGAGGGTGCTGATGCTGGGGTCCCAGTCAACAGTTGGTTGGCCACTGTGTGAACAGAAGGCTGGACTAGATGGACCTTTGGTCTGATCCAGCAGGGCTCTTCTTATGCTCTTATGTTCTTAAACAGAGGCTGTAACCGCATTTGGCTGAACACAGTTACAGACCTTGATGTGATCGGGAAGCATGATGAGAAGAGGACCGGAACCACATTCAGCCAAATGCAGTTACAGCCTCTGTTCAGATCTCTCCCATCATCAACATAGGATTATGCTCTCCATCACAGAGGTGGAGAGCATAAGGCCAAAGCATGCGTCCCTGTCTCCCCTGCATAATTTGAATTTTGCATGCCTGAAGAGGGTCCCAGAGTACCATGGAATGGGGGCATATAAAGTACCCCTTCGTAGAAGAGAGGTTTCCCTCCATCCTACATGCCCTTTCTGCAAATGATTTTGAAGTGGGTTGAACGGTAGCGTTCCAAATTCTGGTCTGTGCTCATGACAAACAAGTGCATCCATTGGTGTGCAGAGTTCAAACCAGGCTCAGAATACAGCAGTAGCTCACAGGCCAGGAGCTAATACGAACTGGCTCTTTGCAGGTTCCCATTAGGAATGGATGAATCTGTCGGTTTCACTTTTCCCAACATTCATTAAAAAA
Source organism: Heloderma suspectum (assembly GCF_057233095.1). Lineage (NCBI taxonomy): Eukaryota > Metazoa > Chordata > Lepidosauria > Squamata > Helodermatidae > Heloderma > Heloderma suspectum. Next base: position 108,960,225 of record NC_139464.1, read on the forward strand.
AAAAAAACACCTTTGCATCCTGTTTATGGGGGGGGGGGTTCATTTTGGTCAATTCTTTATCAAAAACAAACCAAATGAAATTCGTATTTATCGCTACCAGTCAAATTCAATAGGTACAACTATTCCAAACATGTTGTACCTGGCTGCCATGTAGCTATTAAAGACAAAGAGCCTGTCAGAAAAAAAGGGGGCAACCCTAATTCAGCACCACAAACATGGCTGACTATGTAGGGATTCAAAGCAAACTCTTAAAAAACTAGGGGTGCAGGAAAGCCACTTACCTGGTCTCGCAGCTTGCTTCGTGGTGGGGGGGAGGTGCTTCGCTGCTCCCCCCGAAATTCAGGCCGGGGGGGAGGCTTCCCACCTCGCCCGGCCGAAATTCAGGTCGGGGAGGAGGCGCCTCACCTCGCCCGGCCGCAAAATAAAAAGTTAAAAAAAAAACGCCCCCGTGATAGGCTACGTGACGATTTACGTAGCCTATCACGGCTAGATCTGCGAAGTCAGCCGTGATAGGCTACGTTAATCGTCACGTAGCCTATCACGGGGGCGTTTTGTTTTTTTTTTTTACTTTTCTTGGAATGGCGGCAGCGGCAGCCGGTCGAAAGACCGGCTGCCGCCCCTGCCCCTGTCGAAGCCCTGCCGAACCGCCGCTGCGACCTGCCACCGGGAGCGACATTCAGGAAAGGTAAGTCCCATCCTGGGGGGGGTGCGGAGAATTTCTCCCCGAAACTACTTCGAGGGGCCGAATACGTTGGCACTCGCCCCCCCGAAGTTTCGGGGAGAAATTCTCCCCCATCCCTATAAAAAACTAAGCAGTGAAAGCCCCCTGTCTGGCCGGATGAATCTGTCAGTTTTGGTTTCCCCCATATTAAAATATTTTTAATCTCAAGTTCTTTTAAACCCCTGTATAAAGAAATATACAAATTTTGGGATGTTATCATCAAAAAATGAACGGAATAAAATTCGTACCCATCCCTAGTTCCTGTTCTGTGTCCCAACGATGTACTACATAGCTGTACTGCATCTATTCCCTGAATTGTAAAAGAGAATCAGTAGTTCCTTTCCCATTGCACCTTGCGATGTTGCTTTAAGATACATTGATTAGGTAATGTATGCCAAGCATTTTGAAATGTAAAGAACTATTTTTAGCCCATGCCTTATATGAAAGAAACAGCTCCCACACTTTTTCCTTCCCCGTGCTGTTTAAACCCCCCAAAATCTAGACTTCAGTTTTGCCAAAAACATTGGTTTGGATTTAAGAGATAACTTGTATGCTTTTCTGTTTAGATTTCATCTGAACAGAGAGCAATTTAAATAAATAAGCCATCTGCAATCACTCAAACCATGTTTAAACTAAACTTGCCATATTTATTCAGAGGCAGTGGAGAAGCCGTACTTTGTCCCAGAAAAAAATAAAATGGAATGTACTCCTCTGTTACCCTTTGATTAAGCATAAAATTGCTTCAGATAACAGCCAGTGTTTTGAAGTCAAACCTCATGAGATATGGAGTGCCCATGATTGGAGTACACAGACTTTTCGGTAACGACAGTTGCTTGCATTATTGAGCTATTTGACTCTTTGGTCTACAAAGAGGGCATGAATCATGATAGATGTATTTTTGTGATGCATACAGGGTCGCATCATATATAAGTCTAACATAAAAACAATGGATTGATGTGCCACAATCTTCAAACCAGCAGATCCAACAAAAAAGGGCCAAAGCCACATGTTTGACCAATCTCTGAAGGCTCTCTTTGTATCAGGAGGAAACTTCTCATTGGTGCCAATGGGGGATTTCCTCCCAATGCAAAAAGCACCTTGAGGGGAAGGAGTTCCCTTAGGACTGCAGCAGGGGAGGAAAGGGTTAAACTCTCCGTCCACACATGCTGCAATCCCAGTAATTATCAGCCCCCTCCCAGATTATACTATCTGCATTTTTTTTTCAAAAAACAAAACAACTCCCCCCCTTCACCTTAAATGCAAAGATGTATTTAACGTCATGTCTAGTTCAGTCCAAAGTTTCCAGTTTTAAGAATCACTACCCTTCCTGATCCTGAACACATTTGTATGTTGGCAAGTCATACTGCTTCAATAAAAGTTACTTCCAAACAAATGATCTTAAGAACACATTCAACAGAAGTAATGCAGATCACTTGTATGTACTTTAAGCATAACCATGTTTGCTTTCCCATGGGTTTTCTCTTAAGAAAACTTTCTCGAGGAAATGTTCCACTATTTCCCTTAGAATGACTACCGGGGGTGGGGGCAGGTACACTATAAAACGGCATGGGGGAAATCTTGGCAGCACAGATATGGCCTATGGATGTTACATCATCGGCTCCGTTTGTTCTAGCAAATAATGGTTCTGTTTGGATGGACACCTACAAACTACTGTTGAATTTTACTTCCAACTCAGGAATTCAGGAATGGCGAGGACACAAGGAGTGAGATGTATTGCCTGGTTCTGTGCTGTGTGAATGGGTGAGATGTTACTTCCACTCCAAGACAGGGAAATTTAAAAAGTAATAGGGACCTCTTCAGTGTTTCAAATCACTGTGGGGGCTTACAAGTGCATAGGAGACTCCTCTTGTCAGGCCTTCCCTCCCAACACATGGCAGGGCCAATGGGAATGTGATGGAGGGGTGGGGCCAGCAAGCACAGCCCTATGTTCCCTCTCACATAGTGTATCCGTACGAGGTATGAATGTCCAAATAGGGCAACTGCTTCCACTGGAACTTTGTGGAACCATCAGTTAGGGATGTACGAATCCCTTACCTTGTTTTGGTCCGGGGCATCTGTGGTGGGGGGAGGCGATCCGTCCCTCCCCCCAGAATCCTCCCCAGCCAGCTCTGCTCCACGTCGAGTCCACAGAGCCACCGGCCAGGGCTGCCCGCAACCGGACCTCCATCCGCTGCCGGGCTGCAGCCGCAAATGGCGGCCACTATGCCATTTGCCTCCCTGCTCTTTTCATGATAGGCTACGTAAATATACGTAGCCTATCACAGCTAATGCGGGGACACAGATGGTGTAGCGGCCACCATTTGCATCCCTGCGTTAGCCGTGATAGGCTACGTATATATTTACGTAGCATATCACGAAAAGAGCAGGGAGGGACGCAAATGGCATAGTGGACGCTATTTGCGTCCCTGCTCTTTGCCGTGATAGGCTATGTAAATACTTATGTAGCCTATCATGGCTGAAGTAGGGAGGGAAATGGTGGCTGCAGACCAGGGCAGCCATTCGTGGCCGCAGACCAGGGCGAGCGGATGGACCGGATGGCCGACACAAGGTAAGATCTGTCCCGGGGAAGTTTCGTGGGGTGGGGGGGGGGAATTGCTCCATTCTGCCATGGAGTCTGTGGTGGAATTCTCTAACATCCCTACCATCAGTTACCTCTACTCAGCTGTTCCTATCAACTGTGAATGTTTCAGTACTCCACAAACAGAAAACTAGCTTTGTGTTGAGAACTGCACCTTATACTGAACTTTCCTCTACAGTCATGATAGCCAAATACAAATAATCTTACACCAGGGGTGGACAACTTGTGGCTCTCCATATGTTTCGGCTTACAACTCCCATCATCCCTCACCACTGGCTATGCTGGCCAGGGCAAATGTGACTTGTGGGCCAAAACATCTGGAGGGGCACAAGTTGCCCACCCCATCTTACACAGAAAGCTTCTATGTTCAGGATTTTAAGAATACACAGGCAGCACTAATTTGGATCCCTGGACATACACTGAATTAATAAAATATTGTAGTAGAACACATTCAAATTAGGGGAGGGGGCATTAGTAGCATGTTTGAGAATAGGTGCCTCAGTATTGGTTTCCAAACAAATATAGACATCCTGGTATCAGCAGATCAGTCAGGTTTTCCTCAATGAGATGAGTAATAGTGGACAGTCTTCCCTGAAGGATGCGTTGTCCACCATTACTAATCTCCTCCCTGAAAGCACTAGGTGAGTGCTGGCTGTAATCTAGGGCAGGGATAGGCAACGTGGTGCCCTCCAGATGTTTAGACTACAACTCCGATAAGCCCTAGCCAACATGGCCAATGATTCTGAGAGTTGCATTCTGGGAGTTGCAGTCCAAAACATCTGAAGAGCATCAGGTTGCCTACTCTAGATCTAGAGTATACTGCTGACCAAGACCCAACAGGCCTGGCTTGCGCCCCATGTAAAATGGAGTATGACCTGGAACATGCTCTAGAACCTTCTGCAATTTGAATGTTCCATACACAGGGGATCTTCAGCAGACAAATCATTGTGGATTGTGTTCTCTGAAGCTAGGGTGCCCTCTAGAATGCAACAAGGGAGAGTATATATAAGCTTTATATAAGCTTCTTTCTACAAGGCAGCCTGGTAAAACATACAAATCATGCTCCTATTCAATGTAGCCTGAAACCGTTTCCTCCCCTGAGGTCCATCTTCCTGGACTTCTATTGTCATGTGATACAATGGTGTTTATCTGCTAGGTTTATTGCTGGATTAACCTAACAAACTTAATTTTGTTTTGTTTTTTTAAAAGCACAGATCTGCAGGTGTAAAGCACTACGTTAACTCACACTGCTGTAAACAGTCTAAGCCTTGGCTTAGCTCTTACAGAAGAAAAGGACTTTCTTGCCCAGCAGCTATTTTAAAGTCAGGATTGCATTTATTCGCATTAAAGCAAGCATTTCAGTCAATCAAATACAGTGAATTCCTTCTCCAAACATTGTATACCTTATCCGAAGAACCTGCACCACAGTCTTATAAATCTAAAATTTTCGCAGAGGCATCATAAAAGGCATTTTGTTTGTAGATCAGTATTTTCAAATTGTTTTTCAACTTGTTTTCCTCACCACTTCACTTTCACTCAATCATACTCTAGCCCAACCTCCCCAACCTGGTGCCCTCTGGATGTTTTGGACATCAACTCCCATCAGCCCCAGCCAGTATGGCCAATGGTCATGAATGCTGGGAGTTGTAGTCTAAAACTTCTAGATGTCATCAGGTTGGGGAGACTTCCACGACAACAGAAGGAGGAAGGAGTGCTTACCTGCATTTTTCAAGGAGCCGGCTTTGGTCCATTCAGGGCTCCGTGGGCGCATGAATTGCACAATTCTAAGTCACTATACAGAAAATACTTCTGGGTGGGGGTTAGAGTTGAAGTGAATGTCATCTGACTGGCAGGGGCTGCTCAATCAATAAGAGAGGATTCCCCCCATCCAGGCTCCCCCCTACCCCATTCTCCTTCAATAAAATCTTTCTCCTGTGTCTTGATAATCTCAGTAACTCCAGGAATGTGTATTTCAGGAGCAAGCTTCATTGAGTACAATGGGAGTTACTTCTGAGTAGACACTAATGGGGTTGTTGTGGGAAAGAGAACAGAAAACACAGGGACAGGGACACCAGCCCCCACTGTAACCCAATGCTGCACAGGATCACTGCAACAGAGGTGTGAATTAGTTACTTCCGAAGGCAATAAACCAAGCCACAGAGAATCGCAGGGTCAGTAAAGTGCTTCACTGCCTTCAAGAAAATCAGTGCTTTAAACTAGGGTTGGCGGAGAATTTCTCCCGAAACTTCGGGGGGCCGAGCGCCAATGTGTTCGGCCCCCCGAGCAAGTTTTGGGGAGAAATCCTCCGAACCCCCCCCCGCCCCCCCAGGGACGGGACTTACCTTCGCCGAATGTCCCTCCCGGCGGCAGGTCCAGCCGGCGGTTCGGCGGGTGTTCGAGAGGGGCGGGAGCGGCAGCCGGTCTTTCGACTGGCTGCCGCCGCTGCCACTGAAATGAAAGAAAAAAAAAAAACGCCCCCTGATAGGGTACGTGACGATTCACGTAGCCTATCACGGCTAGATTTGCAAAGTCAGCCATGATAGGCTACGTCAATCGTCACGTAGCCTATCACGGGTGACTTTAAAAAAAAAAAAAAGCGCGTACGCTAATGGTGGCCCCCATAGGGAGCCGCCATTCGCGTTCCTTATTTAGTCGCTGTAGTCTACGTAAAGATTTACGTAGACTACGGCGAAAATAAGGGCAACGCTATTTGCGAAAATAAGGGCAACGCTATGTAAGTATTTTCGTAGCCTATCATGGCTAACCCCTAAAAAACCAAAAACAACAACCAGCGTACGCAAATGGCGGCGGCTACAGCGGTCGCCATTTGAGTTCCCCTTTCTTTTGCCGTTATAGCCTACGTAAGGATGGACGAAAGTTCCTTACCTGGTCCCGCAGCTGTTTTCAGTGGGGGGAGAGGCGCTCCGTTTCTCCCCCCGAAATTCTTGGTGGGTGGGGAGGCGCCCCATCCCTCCCCACCGAAATTCTGTCCGGGGGGGAGCGCCCTGTCTCCCCGGCCACGAAATAAAAAAGTTATGGGGAGGGGAAACGTGATAGGCTACGTAACGATTTACGTAGCCTATCATGGCTAGATTTTCAAAGTCAGCCATGATAGGGTACGTAAATCTTTATGTAGCCTATCACGGCTAACTTTGAAAAGAAAAAAAAAAGCGCGTACGCAAATGGCGGCGCCCATGGGCGCCGCCATTTGCGTTCCTTATTTAGGCACGGGTAGTCTACGTAAAGATTTACGTAGGCTACGGCGAAAATAAGGGCAACGCAAATAGCGTTCCCTTATTTTCGCCGTAGTCTACGTAAATCTTTATGTAGACTACCCATGCCCAAATAAGGAATGCAAATGGCCACCATTTGCGTACGTGTTTTTTTTTTCAAAGTCAGCCGTGATAGGCTACGTAAATCGTTACGTAGCCTAACACTTTTTTTTTTTAACTTTACTGGGAAATAGCGGCAGTGGCAGCTGGTCGGAAGACCAGCCGCCGATGCCGCCGAAATGCCACCAAACCGCCGCCGGGACCCGCCGCCAAGAGGGACATTCGACAGAGGTCCCATCCCGGGGGGGGTGTCGGAGAATTTCCCCACCAATTTCGAGGGTTAATGCCAACGCATTCGGCCTCCCCGAGATTCGTGGAGAAATTCTCTGACATCCCTAAGCCTATGTAGGCTATTACGGTTAAAAATAGGGAACGCAAATGGCGGCCGCCGTAGCCGCCACCATTTGTGTACGCTGGGTTTTTTTTTTTTTTAGGAGTTAGCTATGATAGGCTACGTAAGTATTTACGTAGCCTATCACAGCTGCAAGGATGGCAATGGTGGCCACAGCAGCCTGGCCGCAGCCGGCCAAGAGACCAGCCACCACCGCTGGAACCGCCGCATCCACCCCAGGTAAGTGCCGTCCCGGGGGGATTCCGCAGGGGGACGGGGGGCAGGAGGCCATTCCGCCTCAGATTCCTTACTGGAATCCGTGGCGGAATTCTCTGCCATCCCTACTGCATACCCAAGGACAATGTGGGGGTTGGGTAGGGATGTCAGAGAATTTCACCACGAATCCCGGGGAGGCCGAATGCCAGCGCATTCAGCCCCCCGAAATTGGTGGCGAAACGGTCTGCCACCCCTCCGCCCCCCCCGGGACGGGACTTACCTTGGGCAAATCCTCCTGGCGGCGGTGGCTCCAGCGGTGGTTCGGTGGCAGGGCGGTGGCGGCCGGTCTTCTGACCAGCTGCCGCTGCCGCCATTTCCAAGTTAAAAAAAAAAAAAATGATAGGCTATGTAAAGATTTACGTAGCCTATCACAGCTAAATTTTAAAAAACACCGTGATAGGCTACGTAAATGTTTAGCCTATCACGTAGGGATGGCGGATAATTTCTCCATGAATCTCCGGGAGGCCGAATGCCATCGCATTCAGCCCCCCGAAATTGGTGGTGAAATTCTCCGCCAATCCCCCGCCCCCCCCGGGATGGGACTTACCTCCTTCGAATGTCCCTCTTGGTGGCGGGTCCCGGCGGCGTTTTGGCGGTGTTTCGGCGGGGGCGGCGGCTGGTCTTCCAACAGGCTCCCGCCACCGCCATTACGAAGTAAAGTAAAAAAAAAAACAAAAAACACGTGATAGGCTTACGTAACCTATCATGGCTAGATTTTCAAAGTCAGCCGTGATAGGCTACATAAAGATTTACGTAGCCTATCACGGCTGACTTTGAAAATCTAGCTGTGATAGGCTACGTAAATCGTTACGTAGCCTATCACGTGTTGTTGTTGTTTTTTTAATTATTTCGCGGCTGGGGAGATGGGGCGCTCCTCCCCGGCCTGAATTTCGGCAGCGAGGGATGGGGCGCCTCCCGCCCGGCCTGAATTTCGGCCGGGCGGGGCGCGGCACCTCCCCCCCGCCAAGAACTTCGGGGGGACAACCGAAGCGCTTCCCCCCCACTGCAAAGCAATCTGCGGGACCAGGTAAGGGACTTTTGTCCATCCTTACTATCACGGCTGAGAAAAAAAATAAAAATAAAGCACGTACGCAAATTTGCGTTCCATATTTTGGCACATCTTAGTCTTCGTAAACATTTACGTAGACTACGGCGAAAATAAGGGGAACACAAATAGCGTAGACGCTACGCTATTGTCAAGGGCTCCTTGGCGGCCTCTCTCAGTCTAATCCAGTAGCCAAGTCCAGACACAGACAAAGGGATTCCTTTCAAAGCTTTATTCTTCTTTTACAACTTAACAACTATACCGTTTGCAACTAGATCTGAGCAGCACATTACCTATGCCCTGAGGTGGAACAGTTGGTCCCCGTTTGAAAGGGAATTACTGGCAGACCCCTGAACTTAAGGACTAGGGAGAGTCCCTCCCCTTTTCCCTTGGATCCTCTGGGCACAGCCGTTGTTTGCGTGCCAACTAGGCACTACGCCTCCTTTCCGCGCCCTCCATCTGGCGCCGCTCTCTGTGTCGGTGTCGCGCGTTCACCAAGTCTGCTATCCACCCTCTGTCACTCCCTGGACTGCTATCTAAGCTAGGAATGTTGGTGGGAGGAATCTCCGTCAGCTGTTGGCCCTGGGAAAGAGGAGCGCGCTCCCCTCCCAGGAGCGACTGCTCTTCCTCAGAATCAGAACTACTCTGGGATTCTATGGGCTCAGTGTCCACCCTGACAGCTATTTGCGTTCCCCTTATTTTCGCCGTAGTCTACGTAAATGTTTACATAGACTAGACGTGCCAAAATAAGGAACGCAAATGGCGGCACCCATGGGTGCCGCCATTTGCATATGCACTTTTTTTTTTTTTACTCAGCCGTGATAGGCTACATAAACATTTACGTAGCCTATCACGGCTGACTGCAGGGACGCAAACGGCGGCGGCTACGGCCGCTGCCATTTGCGGACCCGGCCGGCCAGGATTCGGGGTGGGAGGGACGGAGTGCCTCCCCCCCGGCCAGAATTTCGGGGGGAGGGACGGAGCGCCTTCCCCCCCCGCGAATCAATTTCGTCAAAAGGTAAGTGACTTTCGTACATCCCTAGGGTTGGGGCACACAGCCACTATACTGCGGATAACCCGACTTAAGGAAAAGAATTGGACTTTAAGCAGTCTCAGGAAATCCAGGTTTTCCCTGACATGCTCCGCGGTTGTTGCTGGATGGCCACGATTTCATGTATCCCTAATGACCAGAGCACACAGCCAGCTTGGAGTAAATAGCTGGTGGAGACACCCCGCTGGATCAACTTAAAAAAAAAAATCCATACTAGCTGGTATATATTTAATAACCATTTACTTATATCTACAGAAGTCTTCTTAAAGTGTATATGTATATGTAACCTTTGTTAATCAATAGCATTTTTTGCACAAAAAACGTTTACTCTACAATCTTTCCCCTTTGTTAATCCTTTCCCCACAATGTCTTCAGGTATTTCAAATAATTACAGAAATAGCTACAGATTGATCTGAGAACTATGGAGCTAAGGTCTCTATGGTATGTGAATGCAGTTTTCAACTGGTATTTTTTAAAAGATGTTATGGCGAAAGGTTCGTGGAAACAGGTTTTCTTGTTCAAACAACATTGTGCATTATGCAAAATCAATCAAATCCATATCTTAAAAGTATTTGGTTGGCACTGATCATGCCTGTCTAAATATCACAGTTTAAAGACAGTACACAGCTATTTCAATAACTTCATTATAGTTCCAATTTAGATATGGCTTATCAGGCTATTAACAATGGCAATTCATTTTCTGGTTAACAAAATGTGCCTAGTACATTATTGCCCATGGTGAGTGGCTGTTAAAAAAAAATGGTCGCAAGTACTGGATGTACAATGCGAAATATGTGAACTAATTCTTCTTGTCTGGTACTGTTGCTCAGGGTGGGGATTTATCAACTGTAAAGACTTTACTGAACAAAGGAACAGTCTGTTGATAGCCTCATGGGAAATGTTCTCATCAGAAATGAGAAAAAAATATTTAAGAAAGATTGATAATACAAAAGGCAGAAAAACTAGTAAATGTCATTGGTTAGCCATTAACAAATCTAGTGGTTTTCAAACTATGTTTTGAGGAATGGTGATAATCTTCCTCGGCAATGTTCAGCCACTTGGGAGTGCTAGTGTATCCGAAGTTGCATGCTTACTTCCTGCAGGGCACCGGAGAGCCCCAAAGGCTTAGCCAACAGCCTATGTGGCCAGCACCCAGTGCAAACAGAGAGGGCAGTCGAGAAACATGCCCCAGAATCTCTGCAAGATGAAGGGATTCTGTGGTGGCTCAAAAAGTTTACCTGCTAGACTACACAGATTCCATTATAGATTTATAGATGGATGGAAGGATGGATGGATGGATGGACGGACAGACTGACTGACTGACTCCATGGTAGCTAAAAAGGCTCCTTGCTAGACTAGTTATATTATACATACCTATTTCTGACCCAAAGGTCCAAGGGCAATATCAAAACATGAAAACAATAGCCCTGTTCATGCATTACTCAGGAGAAGAGGATTTCCATAGTAAAATGGGCAGTGGGGCCAATTTAGGGATGGACGAAAGTCACTTACCTGATCCCGAAGCTTGCTTCGCGGTGGGGGGGAGGCGCTCCATTTCTCCCGCCGAAATTCTGGCCGGGGGGGAGGCGCCCCATCCCTCCCTGCTGAAATTCTGGCCGGGGCGGAGCGCCCCGTCTCTCCGGCCGCAAATCCTGTTGTCCTGCTGGGATGCAAATGGTGGCCGCCATAGCCGCCGCCATTTGCGTCCCTGGCCTGCAGTCAGCCGTGATAGGCTACGTAAATGTTTACGTAGCCTATCACGGCTGACTTTGGGGGAAAAAAAAAACGCGTACGCAAATGGCGGCGCCCATGGGTGCCGCCATTTGAGTTCCTTATTTTGGCACGGGTAGTCTACGTAAATATTTACGTAGACTATGGCGAAAATAAGGGCAACGCTATATATATATAAAGGCCACGTAGCCTATCACGTAGGGATGTACGAAAGGCACTTACCCGGTCCCGCAGCCTGCTTCGTGGTAGGGGGGAGGCGCTTCGGTTCTCCCCCCGAAGTTCAGGCCGGGGGGGGAGGCGCCCCGGCTTGCCTGGCCGAAATTCAGGCCGGGGGGGAGGCACCCCGCCTCACCCGGCCGAAATTCAGGCTGGGGAGAAGCGCCCCGTCTCCCCGGCCGCGAAATAAAAAAGTGACCTCCCCCGGTGATAGGCTATGTAACGATTTATGTAGCCTATCACGGCTGACTTTGGGAATCTAGCCGTGATAGGCTACGTAAATCGTTATGTAGCCTATCACGGGTGTTGTTGTTGTTTTTTACTTTATTTTGTAATGGCGGTGGTGGTAGCCGGTCAGAAGACCGGCCGCCACCCCCGCCCCCGACGAACTGCCGCCGAATTCCCACCGGGACCCGCCACCGAGAGGGACATTCGAGGGAGGTAAGTCCCATCCCAGGCAGGGTGGCGGGGGGGTGGCGGAGAATTTCACCAACAATTTTGGGGGGGCGAATGCGTTGGCATTCGGCCTCCATGAGATTCATGGAGAAATTCTCCGCCATCCCTACTATCACGGTGTTTTTTGAAAATCTAGCTGTGACAGGCTACGTAAATCTTTATGTAGCCTATCATGTTTGTTGTTGTTGATGTTGTTTTTTACTTGGAAATGGCGGCGGCAGCATCCGGTCGGAAGACCGGCTGCCGCCGCCGCACCGCTGCCAAACCGCCGCCGGGAGCCGCCGCCGCAAGGGACATTCGCCAAAGGTAAGTCCCATCCCGGGGGGGGTGGCGGACCGTTTCTCCACCAATTTCAGGGGGCCGAATGCGTTGGCATTCGGCCTCCCAGAGATTCGTGGAGAAATTCTCCGACATCCCTAGGGGCCATGCACATAGCCCTGCGACAAAAATCATGCTCTCCATAACTCTGGAAGAAGGGGAGCTTCTCTACTTGTAAAGGAGGGATTGGCAGGACAACCTTTTCCCCTGTCAAGGGCCACATTCATTCATTCATTCATTTATTTATTTTATTAATCACCCATGTGGCTGGTCACCCAGCCGCTCTGGGTGATGTACAACAACAAAACAGTTAAAACAATAAAATTCTACATTAAAAACATCATAAAAAATACCATAACCCACCACAAATGCCTGCCTGAACAACCATGTTTTTAATGAGCGGCAGAAGCTCATTAAAGAGGGGTATGGTGGAGTTCCCTAGGGAGGGAGTTCCACAGAGTGGGGGCCACCACAGAGAAGGCCCTCTCACTTGTCCTCACCAGCCTAGCTGTCCTGGCTGATGGGACAGAGAGAAGGCCATCCGAGGCTGATCTTGTTAAGCGGGTTGTCTGTTGTTGCTGGAGGTGCTCCTTAAGATAGGCTGGGCTGGAACCATATAGGGTTTGAAAGGTCAAAACCAACACCTTAAATTTGGCCTGGAAAACAACTGGTAACCTGTGCAACTCCTTCAGCACTGGAGTGATGTGATCTCGCCGGCAGCTGCCTGTAATCAGGCGAGTGCCGCGTTCTGTACCAGCTGCAGCTTCCGAACTGTCTTCAAGGGTAACCCCACGTTAGGCATGGTGGAGAATTCCTCCACGGGTCTCAATGAGGCCGAATGCCAGCGCATTCGGCCCCTGAAATCCATGGCGGAACAAAGCCCCCCACACCCCCACCCTGCGAAATGGGCCCAGAACAGAGCCTCCCTTGGTCGGCCGTTCCAGTGCTCCTTGAATAGCGGCCGCGTCTGCAGCCGCCATTCACATCTTTCGAATGGCCGTGATAGGCTATGTAAATACTTATGTAGCCTATCACGGCTAACACAGGGACGCCATTTGCGTCCCTGAGGAGGCTGTGATAGGCTATGTAAATATTTACATAGCCTATCACAGCTAAAAAAGGGAATGTAAATGGCGGCCACTATAGCCGCCGCCATTTGCGTTCCCTTTTTTTTTTGCCGTGATAGGCTACGTAAATATTTACATAGCCTATCATGGGCAGGCATAGGGGCGCAAATGGCGTCCCCTACACAGGACACCATTTGCATCCGCATCAACCTGGCAGTGGCTGGAGGCCCTGCTGCGGGTTGGCCCGGCCAGCGGTTCTGCAGCCTGGCCGCGGAGCCAGCCGGGCTGGATTCCGGAGGGGAGGAACGGATCGTCTCCCCCCTGTCGAGGATTCCGGGGGGAGGAACGGATCACCTCCCCCCACCTGCAGAACCTGGCAGAGCCAGGTACACCCCTACCCCACGTAGAGCGCATTACAGTAGTCTAAACGAGAGGAGACCAGGGCATGTACTACCAATGGGAGCAAATGGTCGGGAAAGTAGGGGTGCAGCTGCCGTATCAGACGGAGTTGGTACAGCACTGTCCAGCTCACAGCTGACACCTGAGCCTCCATGGACAGCTGGGAGTCTAAAATGACCCCCAGGCTACGGACCTGGTCTTTCAAGGGTAGCCATACCCCATTCAACACCAGCTCAACATCCCCCAACCTCCTCTTGTCTCCCACCAAAAGTACCTCGGTCTTGTCAGGGTTCAGCTTGAGCTTATTCCTCCCCATCCAGCCACTCACCGTCTCCAGACATTTGGACAGGGATTCTACGGCCAACCTTGGTGAAGATTTGAATGAGAGGTAGAGCTGCATGTCATCTGCATATTGATGACACCACACCCCAAACCTCCTAATAATAGCTCCCAGTGGCTTCACATAGATGTTAAATAGCATCGGGGAGAGGATGGAACCTTGTGGCACCCCACAAGTGAGTGGCCACGGGTCCAAAACCTCCTCTCCCAGTGCTACCCTGTAGTACCTGCCAGAGAGGAAGGACCAGAACCTCCGCAATACGGTGTCTCCAATGCCCAACCTCTCCAGGAGGTCCAGGAGGATACCGTGGTCAACAGTATCAAAAGCCGCTGAGATGGGTGGATGCATGTTGGTACTGAGCAGGGGCAAAGCTAGCAGTGAGCAGAGCCAGAGCCAAGCTGCAAACCTGATCATTCAGAAGGATTGAAACCCCGCCCAGGACAGGCTGTACTTCCAATCCTAAATTGGTTTCTCTGCCAACAGCACCTCTGCCTTATCTGGACTGAATCTTATCTTGTTAGTCCACATCCAATTAGGGATGTCGGAGAATTTTGCCATGGATCTTGGTGAGGCCGAATGCCAGTGCAATCGGCCCCCCGAAATCCATGGTGGAACGAAGCCCCCGCCCCCCGAAAGGCGCGCGAAATGGAGCACTTACCTGCTGCTGTCTGCGCTGACTTGCAAATGGCGGCTGCCCTGTGGCCGCCATTTGCTTCCTCATCATAGCTGTGATAGGCTACGTAAATACTTACGTAGCCTATCACAACAAGCTAAAAAAAAAACGCATACGCAAATGGCGGCAGCTACGGCAGCCACCATTTGCGTTCCCTTTTTTTCGCTGTTTTAGCCTATGTAAATATTTACGTAAGCTATTACAGCAAAAAAAAGGGGAACGCAAGTAGCGTAGTGGGCGCTATTTGCATTCCTTCCCCCCCCTGCCGTAATAGCTCATGTAAATATTTACGTATGCTAAAACGGCGGGAAAAAAAGGAGCGCAAATGGTGCCCACTACTCTATTTGCATTCCCCCTTTTTTTTGCCGTAATAGCTTATGTAAATATTTACGTAGGCTAAAACAGTGAAAAAAAGGGAACACAAATGGCGGCCACCATAGCCGCCATTTGCGTATGCGGTTTTTTTTCCTGCAGGCTGCCCAGCAGCTGGATGTCCGGCTGCAGGCAGCCCCGGCCGGCAGTTTCGCGGAATCTCCGCGGAGCGGAGCTGGCCGGGTTAGGATTTCAGGGGGAGGTGCGGAGCGCCTCCCCTCCACCTTGAATCACCCCATCGAAAAGGTAAGTGACTTTCGTACATCCCTACATCCAATCCATCGCTCCATCAAAGAAACATTTCAAGACTTCCACAGCTTCCTCAGCATCAGTAGAAAAAGGAAGAAAGAGCTGGGTATCAGCACCATAATGATGAGACCCAATCCCCAAATCCCAGTTGACCCAGCAGTTTCATGTGGATGTTAGGAAGAACATGGGATAAAAAAGAACCCCAAGGAACCCCACTGGCCAACAGCCAAGGGGCTGAGCAATAAACCCCTACTTCTGGGGAAGTTCAGCCAAGTGGGACTGGAACCACTGCAAAATCATGCCCCTGAGTCCCCATACTAGTTGTTATCGAAAGGATATCTGAAAGTATGAAATCTGAAAGTCTGGCCTACAGGCAGGGTATGACAAATCCATTTGCCAGGGCAGTTATGGCAACAGGCCCTCCTGCTCGGGTAGGAGAATGAGGTGATAACAAGTCATTTGAATTTTACTATTGTTTGTGATGCTTCTTGTACATTTTTTCCTCCCTTTCCCTTTTTCCTGCTGTGTTGTGTCTTTTAGATTATAAAACAGAGAGCAAGGCCTGTCCTGTTTTTACTGATTATATGTAAGCCAATCTGAGAATCTTTTCAGCTGCTGCAGAATGGAGTAAAAGCACTTCAAATAAAACATTCTACACAGGGGGCAGGACATGCCCATAATTTGCAGACTTAGATCACAGATTAATAATGTGTAAAATGCAAACGACCACTTGACACTGAGATTTTTAAGATTATTATTCCAGTGACAGAAGGTGAAAATGGCAGTGAAGAAGAACTGATCTAGCATCACTCATCATTAACAGACATACAACCCAGCACTTACAAAGCATCAGCATACCGTATGGTGTCACTGAGTGCTGAATCTATTTATTTCGGTATCTGTCTAGTGTTAATTTTTCCATCTGCCTCTCTTGAACAGCTCATTATATATATATATATATATATATATATATATATATTTTTTTTTTTCTCCACCTTCACTAACAATATACTAAGCATTTTCCCCAAACCTTGTTTCCAGTTGTAATTAGATGCCTGATTTTCCCAATGCCTTGGAAGAAGATAATGCCCAAACTCTCCAACTGTCTCTGTTTTGGGGTACCCATCCCTATCCCAATATTGGCCTCTTAGAGATGCTTTGCTTTAAAAAAAAAAAAAAAGGTTAGTTGCTAGATAATTTACTCATCAGACTTCAGCTCTCTTCCCAGGGTTTTTAGGGGTTAAATCTTGGAGTAGATGGATTCAGGGCCAGAGTCAAGGGCAGACAAGGTTGGGCACCTGCTGAGGCCCATACCCATCAGGGGCCCCCTGACAAAAGCCCCCTGGAGTTGCTCTTCCTCTTCCTCCTGCTTGTTCACCTGCCTTTCGTTCTGGCCCAGACAATGGTGGTGATGAGAAGTAGATGCCACCTCCTGTGGCTCACTCCTTCTCTTGCCTGTCAAGCAAGCATGTGGAAGCAATGCTGAGTAAGAAGATGAGGAGAAATAGCAGCAAGTGACAATGATGGTGAGAAGGTAGACTCACTGAGGGAGGGGATTCATTGTGGGTGCCTTCCCCGGCCTGGATGGGTTGTTTTTAACATCTACACATGTTGCATAAATGCTAAGGCTACACGCAGTACACAGACTACCACTCATATTCTGCAACTGCGAAGGCATACTTGATCACCCTATTGTAGGACAAGCATATGCACTTTTTAAAGTGTATCTTTAGCCAAAAGAACAAACACTCTCCTGGCTTTCAAACTGGTGGGAGACAGGTGGTTGAAAAATAAATGAATGAATACGTCATAAACAAGGCAGAGTACATGACAGCCTTCAGCACTATGCAATATGTGATGCGGGGGAAGACTCAGGAGGAGGAACTCTTCGGTGTTATAACCCTATACCTATTTTCATCTATGAAATGGAGGACATGTAGTCATTTTCGTCCTTCGGTGCCAGCCAGGCAAACAACTTTTCGTTTCCCAAACCAAAGTGTTTTATCTTTGGGATGTTCTTACACCGCATTTTTAAAATGTTATTATTTTTCATTTGTTTTTAATTTTGTCTTCATTCATTTAAAATAGTTCTATACAGCTCTTCATCTGAGTTAGGATTTCAGGGAAGTGCACAACCAAAATTTCCTCACAGTATACATACAATCATAAAAGCAACAAATAAAAATCCTGAACAATTAAAACATACAGCTAATTAAAATAAGAAACGTCTTGCCTGGCATGGAGAAGGGTGCAGCCTTGGTCCCCAGGTGAACCTCTTTAGGGACAGCACCACAGTCAAGGAAGTCCATCCCTAGTTGTTGAATAATGTATCTCTCTGATAAAGGAAGTACCTGGAGAAAGGCCTTGGCAGAAGATCTTAAAGCATGAGCAGGTTATTATGGGAAAAGGTGCTCCATCAGGTATCTGGGCCCCAAGCCATTTAGCACTTTAAAGGGTAAAATCTTGCTGCTTTTAGTTGCATTTTTTTATTTTAACAGTGCAATCCTATACACTTTTACTCAAAAGTATGTCCCACCATGCTAAAAGTGCTTACTTTCTAGGAAGTACATTTAGGACTGCAGCCTTAATATTCTCATTATACTTTTGATTGGATATTTTAATTTATTTGAAGATGAGATATAAATGTCTAAATAAACAATAAATAAAATGTTAGGAATCCATTGGAATTTATATTTAAAAAGCTGCTATTTAAAAAAAAACTGCTTGAATTAACTGTTCAAATAATGGCCAAATATTATTGGCTAAATTACAGGTTTAAAGAATTAATATATTAGAGGAAGAAGAAAGAGTAGAACTGTGCTAATTCCAAAAACTGACTGTGCTCAAGAACATTTATTTCTCTCCCAAATATTTATTTATTCATTCATTTCATTTCTATACCGCCCAATAGCCGAAGCTCCCTTTGCGAATTTTGGAATATGTACTTTGAGAATTTTGGAAAATTCTTATACAAAACAAACAGTGAATTTCTCACCCATCTGCACTAGCCAAATTCAGTCAGTACAGCTATTCCCAGCATGGAAAGGACCATGTTGAACCTGCCTGCCATGAAGAGCCTGTCAGAAAAAAAGAGGTGGCAACCCTAATTCAGCACAAACATGGCTGAGAACATAAGGATTTCAAACCCAGACTTCTAAAAGCACTCAAAGCTTTGATGAAAATGTCAGTTTTGGTTTCTCTCACATTCAAAGTTTTAAAATATCAAGTTCTTTTTGTCCCATTTATGAATTCGATAATTTAAAAAAGTTCTTATCAAAAAGTGAACTGAACGAAATTCTCATCCACTCCTAGTAGAGGGACAAAGAGAAGGAAAAGATCTGAAAACGAGTTAACACGTCTATATATTTCTTTGCCTTCTATTGCTCTTTCGTTTAAGTGAGATGTTTGTGGTTGCTTCACCAGTTGTTACTGTTTCTGTCAACTTCATTGACCAGAAGATATGGTTTGCACTCTTGGCCTGCACAATAAAACCTTGTTTATTCTTTTGTGAGTCCACATCAGCATTGGTTGTGTGCAGTGTAGATGATCCATAGATCTTCCACAATGGAATGGGGAAAGCTTGTTTTTCTCTAGTTATGCTGTCCTGTATTTGTTCCTCCACAAAATCATTTCTAGCCTTCATTCATCCAAGACCAAGGTACTTCATGCTATCACCTTCCAGAGGGGTAGCCGTGTTAGTCTGTTGTAAGAGATTTGAGGCACCATGAAAGTGTATGCACATTTTATGGCAAATCAGTGCAAAAGACAGCTTGTATCCCACTAAATAAGGCCAAATCTAGCCCTCTGAGGTTTCCCAGATGACCATGCCCCTTCCCCGGGCCCCACTGCCTTTCTCCTGACTGCCAACCATTTGGTGATTTCCCAGCTTTGGTGTAGTTGTCCCCATTCTAAAAGTTTGAAATGCCTTTCCTAAGGCTTAGTTACTGGCAGCAAAAGCTTTCAGCTAAAATATGCTGACATTTTTCCCCTTTTGCCTTCAACCCCACCTGCCACTGGAATGCAGTTCCCAAGAGCTTCTCTGAAATGGAACTTGGCTGTTGGGCTGAAACAGGTTCAACACCCAGGAGAGAATGTGGCCATCGACAGTAATATAATCTCTAGGGTCGTGCTCTCAGAAAATGATAAGCCAGAATTCCAGAGAATCCTAGCTTATAGTTCACAAACAAGTGTGTTAGTGCAAGCTGCCTGATCACTTATGTTTGCCTCCTCCCACTACAACATGCAGCTTCAATACCCAGGAACTCACCAGGGGAAAGTAGCTTACTGTGATATCCAGACTGGGACTCCTGGTCTGTGGCCAGAGTCTGAAGCCAGGGTTTAAGGTTGGCTTATGACTCCTGGCTTGTCTGAAGAGACAACCTGAGAGTCCGGTTTGGACACAGACTGTGCTAAGCGTCTTCTTGCTGGTGAGTTACTGGTTATGGAAACTGCTCCTACTAGAGGAGGAGTCAAGTGGGAATGATGGGGGCAGCCATCATGAGCAATAAGCCAGATTTCTCTGGAATTCTGGCCAATCATTTTCTGAGAACAGGAAGTACACTGGATGTTTTTCAGATCAAGAAGAGATATCACCAATGTGGAAGTTCCCTTCCGTGTAGGAAGAATGAATGCTCCCTTTTTTGTCTTTACATATCCTGTCCCAGAGTTCCAGTTGCATTCTGTTCCTATCACGTTTACTTCTGGATAGACATTGATATAATGAATTGACTGCATTGTAAAAATAGACCACTAATAATG
Organism: Heloderma suspectum; assembly: GCF_057233095.1. NCBI lineage: Eukaryota > Metazoa > Chordata > Lepidosauria > Squamata > Helodermatidae > Heloderma > Heloderma suspectum. Next base: position 108,980,159 of record NC_139464.1, read on the forward strand.
AGTCATTTGGTAGCATTTCCCTGTTCAAGAGTCTCACAGCGCTAAAATTGCTCAGTACTAAGTAAGGAAATTGTAAATACCGTTTATATGTATACGAGTCTTTGAGGACCCTTAACAATATTTTGCCTGTGATTAATACATGTCCACAGGTTATATAATAGCAGTTTTTAATTAATTTGTTAGGGGTACATGGAAAAATAATTTAATACACAATCATTCTATTGATCCAATGGTAGTGTATAATGACAAACATATCATTATTTTTAATTAGATGGTGAACTACACCCAAGTAGCCAATAAATGTTTGTGGCAATGGTGTAACACAGCAAGAACAATAAAAATTACATCCAAAATCTGAGAAAGCTATCAGAGTTGAATCTTTATTCGCCTAAATAAACATTTTTGTTTAGACTAGTTAAGCTGCAATCTTATACTCTTTATGTGGGGGTAAGCACAATTAAACTCAGTGGAACTTACTTCTGAGTAGGCATGTATACAATTGATTGTACTATGAGTAAAAGACTGGACATTTTACACGCTAAGAAGGACTTCTATCATCCATAAACAACTTGTAGCCTGAATCCAGAATAAATTCCAAATTTTCGTTAACTAGTCTGCAAACACCACATTGTCTATACATGGGTGTCGACAGGAATTGGGGGGGGGAGCTGCAGAGTGTAATGTGGTTGTAATTTGCACAGGCATAGGACAGACTGCTAGAATACACCTGTGCATTTTCCTTCTGTGTGCATTTTGTTGCTTAGAGTCACATTCTATGACATTTAGAACCCTACACAGACTGGCAGAAAATCCTGGGAATTTGACAGCACTAATACAAAGGAGTGTTATATTTGAGCTTCACACCAGAGGCATAACGAATTCCAACAAAAGTTTATTTGGCATGTGGGGGAAAGCAGATGCAAAAACACAGTATAGCAGATATTTTCTGTTATGACTACTCATGTCATAACTAGATAAGGTCTGGAAATAAAACCAGAAAAATGGGGAGCAGGGAGACAGAAAAATTCTAAAAGCCTGTTTTGTTTTCCAGGGATTTTTGGAAGATTGGCAGGGGGGGACAGTTTTTCCTCAAGCCTTCACATCTCTAGCCATAACCTTGACAACATCCCATGACTTGTCAGGAAAGAAGTCCCCATGTCTTAGAATAGCTTTTCCCAACCTGCTCCACTCCAGATGTGTTGATCTTCAACTCCCATAATTCCCAGCTAGCCTGGCTGATACTGGCTGGGAATTATGGGAGTTTCTGTCCAATACCAGGTTGGGAAAGGCCATCGTAGAATGGTTTCCATCATCCTGGAAACATTGGTGTACAGTCTATGGAGAGTAGGAGTGGAATCTGTGGAGAGGGTCTTTGACTGCAGGAGGAGAAATGGGTATACTTGATCACATTTGAGGGTTCTAGAGGACCTGGTTGCCCATTAAAAAAAGAAAAACAAAAACGTGATGGCACTGTAGAACTGGTCCATCAGATCTGGTGACTTAGCAGCAACAAAGCCTGGGCATCCAGTGTATTGAGATAGGTTGACCTGGCCTCTGAGAAATGTATATCCAGCTTCCTTCTGTTGCTTCTCAGTGGGCAGACCTGGTATCCAGAAAATGCCTTTCCATCCATGGCCAAATTCCTCCCATCTTTCCCTGGCTCCTTTCACACTTCTAGTGCCCAAGGGCCATTATAAGTGTGAAGACCATGGTTAATTGGCAGGCTTAGGGTGCCCTGCACAGCTTGTACTCCACACTTAGGCTCTGCTCTCTAAGCAACACACCATAGACTCAGGTACCTTCACAACAGAAGTCTTTTTTATTACATGAGAAAACACTAACTGAGGAGCTGCATGGCACACTGTTTCAGCTCCAAGGCCTGTTTTGTGTGTGTGTGTGTGTGTGTGTGAGAGAGAGAGAAAGAGATCCAACCAGGCCTCCTGCAATAACTAAAATGGGCAATCTCTCTTAAGGCTATATACACATATACATACATCACCGCCACCCAAGCCCACCCTGCCCTTAATAAATTGCATTACTTCTACAATCAACTGTACAGCCTCCCCTACACTTCCCTAAAAAAACTCAGCACCCCTGGAGACTGAACAACAAGACTGGATTACACTGCAGGGTTGTCAGCACTACTCTAAGTCCCCCAACCCAGCAAAAGAGAGGATAACAACATAGGCTACTTTGCAGGGCTGGCATAACCCACCCTCTTTCAGCCACGGATCTGCCACCTGTATTGGTTTAATAATGATTAACTCTCTCTGCATGCATTGTCGGGATAATTCTTAAGGTATACAAACTCAGCAAAAACAATTTTTAACAAGAACTATTAGCTAGATCATTGATCATTTTAACTGAGTTAGAAAAGTCTTTGTGATTACCTTTTCTTTTTGGTTTGAAATTGTTGTTGTTGTTGTTGTTCAGTCGTTCAGTCGTGTCCGACTCTTCGTGACCCCATGGACCATAGCACGCCAGGCCTTCCTGTCCTGCGCTCTCTCCTGGAGCGTGCTCAAGTTCATATTCATTGCATCCGTGATGCTATCTAGCCATCTCATCCTCTGCCGTCCCCTTCTCCTTTTGCCTTCAGTCTTTCCCAGCATCAGGGTCTTTTCCAGGGAGTTTTCTCTTCGCATTAGGTGGCCAAAATATTGGAGCTTCAGCTTCATTATCTGTCCTTCCAATGAGCAGTCAGGGTTGATTTCCTTTAGGATGGACTGATTTGACCTCCTTGCAGTCCAGGGGACTCGTAAGAGTCTTCTCCAGCACCACAGTTCGAAAGCATCAATTCTTCGGCGCTCAGCCTTCCTTATAGTCCAGCTCTCACAGCCATACATTACTACTGGGAAAACCATAGCTTTGATTAGACGGACCTTTGTCGGCAAGGTGATGTCTCTGCTTCTTACTATGCTGTCTAGGTTGGCCATAGCTTTCCTCCCAAGGAGCAAGCGTCTTTTAATTTCATGGCTACAGTCACCGTCTGCGGTGATCTTGGAGCCCAAGAAAGTAAAATCTGTCACTGCTTCCATTTCTTCCCCTTCTATATGCCAGGAAGTGATGGGGCCAGATGCCATGATCTTCGTTTTTTTAATGTTGAGTTTCAAACCAGCTTTTGCACTCTCCACTTTCACCCTCAACAAGAGGCTCTTGAGATCCTCTTCGCTTTCTGCCATTAGGGTGGTATCGTCTGCATATCGGAGGTTGTTGATAATTCTCCCAGCAATCTTAATTCCGACCTCTGATTCATCCAACCCGGCATTTCTCATGATGTACTCTGCATATAAGTTAAATAAGCAGGGTGACAATATGCAGCCTTGTCGTACTCCTTTCCCAATTTTGAACCAATCGGTTGTTCCATGTCTGGTTCTGACTGTTGCTTCTTGACCCTCATACAGGTTTCTCAGAAGACAGGTAAGGTGGTCTGGTACTCCCATCACTTTAAGAATTTGCCACAGTTTGTTGTGATCCACACAATCAAAGGCTTTAGCGTAGTCAATGAAGCAGAAATAGACGTTTTTCTGGAATTCTCTTGCTTTCTCCATGATGCAGCGAATGTTGGCGATTTGATCTCTAGTTCCTCTGCCTCTTCGAAACCCAGCTTGTACTTCCGGTAGTTCTCGGTTCACATACTGCTGAAGCCTAGCTTGTAGGATTTTGAGCATCACCTTGCTGGCATGTGAAATGAGCGCAATTGTGCGGTAGTTTGAACACTCTTTGGCGTTGCCCTTCTTTGGAATTGGAATGTAAACTGACCTTTTCCAGTCTTGTGGCCACTGTTGAGTGTTCCAGATTTGTTGGCATATTGAATGCAGCACTTTAACAGCATCATCTTTTAGGATTTTAAATAGCTCGGCTGGAATACTGTCATCTCCACTAGCTTTGTTGTTACTAATGCTTCCTAAGGCCCACTTGACTTCACTCTCTAGGATGTCCGGCTCAAGTTCAGTGACCGCACTATCATGGTTATCAGGGACATTCAGATCTTTCCTGTATAGTTCTTCTGTGTATTCTTGCCACCTCTTCTTAATCTCATCTGCTTCTGTTAGGTCTCTGCCTTCTTTGTCCTTTATCATGCCCGTCTTTGCACAAAACGTTCCCTTGAGATCTCCAATTTTCTTGAAGAGATCTCTAGTCTTTCCCATTCTGTTGTTTTCCTCGATTTCTTTGCATTGTTCATTTAAGAAGGCCTTCTTGTCTCTCCTTGCTATTCTCTGGAAATCTGCATTCAGTTGGGTATATCTTCCCCTTTCTCCCTTACTTTTCACTTCCCTTCTTTCCTCAGCTACTTGTAAAGCCTCATCAGACAGCCACTTGGCTTTCTTGCATTTCTTTTTCTTTGGGATGGATTTCGTTGCTGCCTCCTGAACAATGTTACGGACCTCCGTCCATAGTTCCTCAGGCACTCTGTCTATCAGGTCTAATCCCTGAAATCTATTCCTCACCTCCACTGTATATTCATCAGGGATATGATTTAGGTCATACCTGAACAGTTTAGTGGTTTTCCCGACGTTCTTCAATTTAAGCCGAAATTTTGCAAGAAGCAGCTCATGATCTGAGCCACAGTCAGCTCCAGGTCTTGTTTTTACTGACTGTATGGAGCTTCTCCATCTTTGGCTGCAAAGGACATAATCAATCTGATTTCGATATTGACCATCTGGTGACGTCCATGTGTAGAGTTGCCTCTTGTGCTGTTGGAAAAGAGTGTTTGCTATGATCAGCATGTTCTCTTGGCAAAAGTCTATTAGCTTTTGTCCTGCTTCATTTTGTACACCAAGGCCATGCCTGCCTGTTATCCCGGTGATTTCTTGACTTCCTACTTTAGCATTCCAATCCCCTATGATGAAGAGGACATCTTTTTTGGGGGTTAGTTCTAGAAGGTGTTGTAGGTCTTCATAGAACCGATCAACCTCAGCTTCTTCGGCCTCAGTGGTTGGGGCATAGACTTGAATTACTGAGATGTTGAATGGTTTGCCTTGGATTCGTACTGAGATCATTCTATCATTTTTAAGATTGTACCCCAGTACTGCTTTTCCCACCCTTTTGTTGACTATGAGTGCTACTCCATTTCTTCTAAGGGATTCTTGCCCACAATAGTAGATATGATCACCTGAATTAAATTCGCCCATGCCTGTCCATTTGAGTTCGCTGATTCCCAAGATGTCGATGTTCAATCTTGCCATCTCATGTTTGACCACCTCCAGCTTACCTTGATTCATTGATCTGACATTCCAGGTTCCTAAACAATATTGTTCTTTACAGCATCAGATTTTCTTTTCACCACCAGACACATCCACAGCTGAGTGTCCTTTCGGGTTTGGCCCAGCCGCTTCACTCTTTCTGGCACTACTTGGAAATACCCTCTGCTCTTCCCCAGTAGCATATTGGACACCTTCCGACCTGAGGGGCTCATCTTCCGGCGTCATCTCTTTTAGCCTTGTGATACGTTCCATGGGGTTTTCTTGGCAAGAATACTGGAGTGGGTTGCCATTTCCTTCTCCAGTGGACCACATTTTGTCAGAACTCTCTGCCATGACCTGTCCGTCTTGGGTGGCCCTGCACGGCCTTCATGCCCTTCATGCCCTTCATGGATCACTGCCTTGTTGTGGCGAAGGGGCTTGCGTAACTCAGTGGTTTGAAATACTACTGCCCAATCAGAGTTATGCTAAAATCCTGGATTTCTGAATTGTTTCATGGAGCGGCAGTCAGTTCCCAGCAGGGAAGAGCCTTGAGAAGAGTTCTTGTTTTTAACCTTGAGAAGACTGAGGGGAGATAGGATAGCGCTCTTCAAGTACTTGAAAGATTGTCACAGAGAGGAAGGCCAGGATCTCTTCTAGATCATCCCAGGACATGGAATAATGGGTTCATGTTACAGGAGGCCAGATTCCAGCTGAACATCAGGAAACACTTCCTGACTGCTAGAGCAATATGACAATGGAACCAATGACCTAGGGAGGTGGTGGGCTCTCCCACACTGGAGGCCTTCAAAAGGAGGCTGGACAGCCATCCGTCAGGGATGCTCTGACTCGGATTCCTGCACTGAGCAGGGGGTTGGACTCAATGGCTGTGTAGGCCCCTTTCAACCCTACTATTCTATGATTCTATGATTCTAAGAGCGCACAAAATGGCTTAACAATGAACCAAGAAGTTCTTTCTCCAGACAGCGGGTCTATCAGTCATGGCTATGGCTTCACTGAATGGAGAAGCAGGATAGTTTGGCACAAAAATAGGCAGAATAGTGGCTGCACATTTTGCTTCACATCTTGGATTCAACAAGGGCTAGTGACGTACCTTTGTTTACAATGAAAGCTGGTAATCTGGGAGTTGACTTACCTGGGGCAGGGGGGCTTCCCCCTTGGCCCCCTTTGCATGCCCATCTGTCCATATTACTAAAGTTCAGACCACTGAAAGATTTGGATAAAATATTAAGAATTTTACTTTCATGTAGCTGAAATTGTAGCTACAATAGTAATACCCAGCCATTAACAGGAAGGGTGTAATTCTCAGGCAGGCATTTGGGGTGGGTTAGGGTATTTTTAGATGTTGTTTTAATGTGTAATTTTACTGTTTTAAATTGTACTGTTGTACATCTCCCAGAATGGCCAGGTGACCAGCCAGATGGACGATTAAATAAATAAATAAGTAAATAAGAAAGCAAGCAAGCAAGTAAATAAATGGAAAATAATGCTGAGGATTTTTTTTTTTTCCTCCTAAGGCAGCTGCCACCTCTGAACAGCCTACTATATTCAGGCTAAAAAGACGGCCACAAAGTTTCATTGAAAGAGAGGACTGACAAAGGTTCCATTAACAAAGCAGCTCTGTTTATATCTAAAAATATCACTCATACATATTATCTTATTCCTTAGTGTCATAATAAATAATGTATATTTGAAAACTGTCGGAAATCTCAGGTGTAAAACATCAAGCCTGGTTGAGTATCTTGAGAGGCTAACAAATCATTAACAGCTTCGTACAATATGATTTGGCAGGGCTGAATATAAATCAGAGCAATGTTCACAATTAACACTGATTAATTGGTAAAATGTTAATGAAAGAGTGTTGAAAATAAGCAGTATTAACAACTAAGGAAAATGCTGTGTATGTTCACAGATCCTTCCAGGCTCTGCAATACTTATCTGCCTTGACAGATAATGATGAAGACCAAGGCCCAAAGTGGAAGTGATGTGGCTGGGGTAATGTTCAGGATTTTCTTTCTTTCTTTAGATTTATATCTAACAGCACATCCTCTCCTCCCTGCACCTGCTCGGACCCTTAGGTCATCTTCAAAGTTCCTCCTCCAGCTACCCCCAGCAAAGGAAGCTAGGCAGGTAGCTACAAGAGAGATGGCCTTCTCCGTGGTGGCATCCCACTTATGGAATGAACTCCCCAAAGAGGTTCAACCTGGCGCCTACGTTGTTATCTTTTTAGTACCAGGCAAAGACCTTCCTTTTCTCCCAGGCATTTTAGTGACCTACCCAGTTCGAGGTTATTATCGCTGTTCTATCAATTCCTGTGCTGTTTGTTGTTTTGCATTATATTGTATTTTATTCTTTTAAATATGTGTATTGTATTTTTTAATGTTCTATGGCATTTTAGTTTTTAATTGTTTGGAATCCACCCAGAGAACAGTAGTTATTGGGTAGATTAGAAATGTAATAAATAAATAAATAAATAAAGATGGATGGATGGATGGATGGTTGGATAGATAATATCCCACCTTTCAGCTACAAGAGCCCCCAGGGCATTCCAGAATTTGATTGGGAAAGTGGCCCTGGGGGGAGGAACGGTAACCCTTCACCGTTCTCTATTTCCCCAACTTAAATTGTTCCCCATGCTGTTATAAACCGGGGGAGGGGGTTGGGTACAGAAATTGACACATTTTAAAAATGCTTTTCAAACACAGCACTTCATAAATGACTGTAAAATTAAGATTTACATAGCCTGGATCAAAGTGAAGATCCCTCTGTTAAAATTAAATAATATTTACAGCCTCTTATAAGAAAACAACAATTGAAACCAAAGGCCCTGGTTCCTTAAAAGACACCCCTTACCCCATTGTGTGTAAGTTACCAAAAGTGGTTGACCTTCTATTCTAGTTTCAGAATCCACGGCAAGATGGTTTGTATATCTCTATCAAACCGATGCTCTTTCTTAATTGGTATTTAATAATGCAGAAGTGCTAACTGGATGGGTTGGGGGGGTTGTTTTTTTGTTTTGTTTTCAGTTGGTTCACATAACTGGAAAACAAATGGCTACTCCTGAATTCCAAGGAAGTATGTCAATATGTACAATCTCTGTACCACACAGGAATTATATGACCACAAGTATTCATTCTAATACATTACCAAAATAAATATAGTGCAATTACTCCAATTTCCTTCTATGAATGTTAAAAAACTGATAAATGTACTAAGAAAGCCACTCTACACTGGAAATGGAGTGTCAACAAACACTTGAACTCAGGAAATGCATGCCTTGCATATGGGCAGTATAATGCGGTTATTGGCTTTTGATTTTGAAATATTGCTCCTGCGAACAGGCCTAGGTAAGAGACCAAGACGGACATAGCAAAGGCAGAACCTGATGGTTTCGAACAGAATCTAGAGAAATCTGACTGGTGAGGGGCTCTAACCCAGGCAAAACCTGGCAGAATTGTGATGTATTAGCTTTTCAGTCCCCAGTTCTGGTTAGTGGTCAGTATATAGTTTTATTGGTAGAACCAGTAAAATTCAGACTGGTTGCCAGTCTGATAGGGATGTGAGAATGTTCTCCGGATGCCTGCCCAGCCCCTGCCCCGATCGCCAGTCCCCAGACCGTGCTCGACCCCCTCCCCTGCTCGACGAGCAACCCAAAACTTACCCAGGCCCATTTCCCAAGCACCCCCCTCTGCCACAATCACCATGTCCTTAAAAAACATGGTGATCAGAAGTCTATGTGCACACAGATTTATACACAAAAAGCACTGTGAATCTTGAGTATATGGGCAATTCACAGCACTTTTTCCTTATGCATGCACATAGACGTATACATAAAAAGCGCTGTGATCACCCAGCCAGGAGACTGAGGAGGCACGGCGCATGCCACAGCTGCTAGCCTTCTTCTACTCACAAGCAGGAGACAGCCAGTGGCGGGGGCGCTGGCTGAGGCCCCGTACTGCCTGGTCAGCTGTCAAGGTCAGGACAGCCACCCTGGCAGCAGGCAGAGGTGCTGCCATCCATGCCCCAGCTGCTCTTGCTATAGGGACACACACGGTGGAAAGTCCCTGGAGTTTGGCGAGTAGGGTCCAGGGAGCTGCGTGCAGGGGATTTTGCTGGCTTACAGGACTAAATTGGGAGCTTGCGACATCCCTATGATCTGACTGTACCCTGATACAGCCACAGCTTTCCAATGAGACCAAAGGTTGGAAAACGTGCAAGTACGATTGCAGAAATGGCTGCCATGTTGCTATTATATTGAAATTATAATCAATATTGTTGGAAGAGGTGCGGTCAGATTGGTTCATGCTTTATACATCCTTGATGGGAATGTTCAACAGTGCATGAGTTTTGGATCATGGTTGCTGATTACAGTCAGGAATGTCTTCACATTAGACCATTGGTAGGTCCTAAAGCTATGCGTCTTCATCTTTTTGAACCCAGTGACCCTGAATTCTTACATAAACTCCTTCTTAAGCAATTGTATACAGGAACAGGATGCAAAGCCATGTACAGCATGTAATTGGAAGTCTCCAAAGCAACCATCTAAAGAGCAGTGGGTTGATAAAATTAGACTATGACTATGTATAAACCTACTCAGCAACTGCAGCAAGCAAGGAAACTTTTAAGATACGATGACACCATGGTTTCAATGTATTTCCTATGCTGAAACTCTTCAAACTTTTGATGAAATTCCAACCAAGTAGAGTTGCCTATATTTCTTCTGACTGATACACACATACATACAAAATAACACACACTCACACACATTCCTTTTATTTGCTGTATACATTGTATATTTTTCTTTCACAAGATACTGAGATCCTACTTAGGCTGTTTTACTGCAGATGTTCCACAAGGATATTGGCTATAGACTAAGAAATTCTTAGTTTCTGGAGGGAGCAATCCTATCTAGATCAATGGTTGCCTCTGACCCTGGGGGCAACCACCTATCCACTGCAAGGCAGGAACAGTGGTGAGGAGCGGATCTCCTCCATGCACACGCTGCCCTGCTTTCGTGACTAGACAGCTGATTTTGGCTGGCTAGCCACAGGACCTTGGAGCGTGGGAAGTGGCAGCTGGACAACACATAGGATGTGTCGTACCAGCATTTCCGACTTCCCCGCTCTGGCACGCCTCCAGGAACACCCCATTTTTGCTGTTCCACGCTCCTCTTCTGAGCACAGAGTGAGGGGTCGTTCCATACTGCCCACAAGGCAGCGTGGGAAGGGGTGGAGGTCAGTTCTCAGGGAACCGACCTATCCTATGGCCGTCTAGCTCCTGACTAGTGACCATAGGATTGCACCCTTAGTGATCTTGTTAAATTATTCTGTGTCTTCTAATTTTGGTTCCCTTGTTAACTTTATTTTGAAATAAAATAAAATGTCATTAAGATGAAAAGAAAAGAAAAAGAATGGATGTCACCTATCTCTGTGTACAGCACAATTCATACATTAGATCCCAGGGCATAGCCTGAAGGCACATGAGGCAGCCACCTTGATGAAGCTAAGTAAATCTGGGACAGGTTAGGGCTTGGAGGGGAGGCCACATGGGAACCGCATGTAGCCACTTTGAGTTCCACAATGGAATAATGGTGGGATATAAATGTAATAAGCAAATCATAAACAAACAATAGATGAGAAACCTGTGGCCTTCCAGATGTTGTTGGACTATAACTCCCACCATCCCTGAACACTAGCCATGCTGGCTGAGGCTGATGGGAGTTGAGCTCCATCAGCATCTGGAGAGCCGGAGGTTCCCTTCTCTGCACTAATATTTTCCCATGAGTTCATGTGTAGTAAAGATGTGAAGGCCTGGAAAAATACAGAAAAAAAAATGGGTTTTTTTTAGGGATGGACGAAAGTCCCTTACCTGTTCTCGAAGCTTGCTTCGCGGTGGGGGGGAGGTGCTTCGGTTCTCCCCCTGAAGTTCAGGCGAGGGGGGGGAGGCGCCCCGCCTCGCCCGGCCGAAATTCAGGCCGGGGGGGAGGCGCCCCATCCCTCGCTGGTGAAATTCAGGCCGGGTAGGAGCACCCCGTCTACCCGGCCGCGAAAAAAAAGTAAAAAAACAAAAACAAAACAAACACACCCGTGATAGGCTACGTAACGATTTACGTAGCCTATCACAGCTAGATTTCCAAAGTCAGCCGTGATAGGCTACGTAAATCGTCATGTAGCCTAGCACGGGTGACTTTGAAAAAAAAAAGCGTGTACGCAAATGGCGGCTCCCATGAGGACCGCCATTTGCATTCCTTATTTTGACACGTCTAGTCTACGTAAAGATTTACGTAGACTACGGCGAAAATAAGGGCAACGCAAATAGCGTTCCCTTATTTTCGCCGTAGTCTACGTAAATGTTTACGTAGACTAGACGTGTCAAAATAAGGAACGCAAATGGCGGCGCCCATGGGCTGCCGCCATTTGCGTACGCGCTTTTTTTTTTTCCAAAGTCACCCGTGATAGGCTATGTGACAATTTACGTAGCCTATCATGGCTGAGTTTGGAAATCTAGCCGTGATAGGCTACGTAAATCGTTACGTAGCCTATCACAGGTGTGGTTGGTTTTTTTTTACTTCATTTTTTTTTTTTGCACTGGCGGCGGTGGCAGCAGGTCGGAAGACCGGCCGCCGCCCCCGCCGAAACGCCGCCGAAACGCCGCCGGGACCTGCCGCCGAGAGGGACATTTGGCCACGGTAAGTCCCATCCCGGGGGGGGGCGGGGGGCCAGCAGAGAATTTCCCCACCAATTCCGGGGGGCCGAATGCGTTGGCATTCATCCTCCTGAAGATTCGTGGAGAAATTCTCCGCCATCCCTAGTTTTTTTCCCCCCATTTTTTTTCCCAAAGGACCATTTCTGTTTTTGTTTTTTCTGAAAAACTGGAAAAATTGAACAGCTTTGGATTATGAAATATTCTCTCTTAGACAAGGTGTTTATATATTGTTACCCAGACTTTACTCCCCCCCCAAAAAAATGATTTCAAAAACTATGTAATAAGAACACTTTCTTATTACAAGAGATGTAAAATGTCTGTAAATAATGAAGCCATGGGGAAACAATGGTTTTTTTTAACCCTCTCTGTAAGATTCCTAGCACAGTTATTTCTTTCATCCCTTATTAAAATTATTGATCTACAGTATCTTTTACTGATGGGCATTTATGCTCAGTTTCCCAGTATGTGAGTAGAGTCACTGTTGTGAATTCTTGACAGTTTGGAATTTGTTCTATAGAGTCTTATGTAGGGAAATACAAACCCACCCCAGCTCGGGTTCTCCAGGCACCCTCTGAAGTGCTGCCACACTCACCCCCCCAACCCATGCTCAAGCCCCCATGAGCTCAGCGAGTCGCCCACACTCACCCTGGGCCCATCTGGCGAGTGCCTGCCATTTTGCTGCTTTTTTATGGGAAAAAGGAGCTTAAAAATGTGTATGTTTAAATAAGCGCAGTTTGGGGCCAAGAAATCTTAATATGTGCAATGTTAGAGGCATTATGCCTCTAATATTGCACATATTAAGCTTTCCTGGCCCCAAACTGCGCATATTTAAATATGCGCATTTTAAGTTCCCTTTTTTCCATTAAAAACAGGCAGCAAAATGGCAGGCATTCACTGATGGGTTGCAGTGACAGCATGAGCAAGTGTGAGCGAGGGCAGGGGCTCGACGGGCGCAGTCCAGGATTTGTGGGCAGGGGGGGGCTGACGGACTTCCGGATCCAGTCGGGCGTCTGCAACATCCCTAGTTCTGTGTTTCCAGGCTTGTTCTGGTGAGATGCTGTAGCAATCAATTAATGTAGTTCTAATCTAAAACCCACATGTGCGGGGGGGGGACATGGTAGGTTATCCAGCTGCTGTCACCAGATGCGACAGAACAGCAAGTGGTTTATCCCACCTATGTTTCTTTTTTAAAAAATATAGCTTTAAGGCTTGGGTCTATAGAACTCACTGCCACCGTTTTTGAGGAAGTTCTCAAGTAGACCTCACCACTAGGGAATGCTGCCTACAAAATGTTTTAACTGCTGCCACTAGAATAAATCCTCTACCTAAAAGAAACTCAATAGCCTGGTTCCTATGACGTAGGCAAGGGATTGACACTACCATTAGAGACAACTTTTCAAAATCAACAAAAAATTAATGGAAATTATTTACAAAAGTGAATAAAATGTCACTCTTCAAATAATACTAAAATAATAAAAATGTCACTCTTCAAATAATTCAGATTGCTTAGAAGTTCTTAAATTAAATATGATTATTTACCATTCCTAAGCAGAGCCTTTCTGGGCTAAATAAAATCTCAATAGCTTTTCCTTCAGATCAGATTTCCCTAAGCCCCACCCCACAAGAAGGAACAGGTTTACGAATTTCCCTAAACTTCTTTACAAATGCAAACTGATGTGGTATGCCAGTCTTCCTCTGCCTCCAGTTCTTCCTGCTTCTTCTGGCTTCTAGGATGAGGTTTCAGAGAGTATTTGCTGATGTTCCCTCTGATCAGACATTAAATAGGAACCTAAAATATGTTATGTATATCTTGGTTTGCTCATAAAATTATCATGTTTGATACATGAAATGTAAAAGCATAGTTCATTCAGACAATAATTACAAATTTACTAACCAGGTTTACTTTTAAAAGTTTCAAAATATGATGATAATTTTATGAGCGAACAAAGTTATGGCTTCACTGGCTTCCAGTCTGTTTCCGGGCACAATTCAAAGTGCTGGCTAGGACCTATAAAGCCCTATATGGCTACAGTCCAGGTTATCTGAAAGACCGTATCCTCCCTTATGAACTTGCCTGTGTCCTGAGATCTTCTGGGGAGGCCCTTCTCTTAGTCCCACCACTGTCACTGACACATTTGCTAGGAACCTGGGAGAAGGCCTTCTTGGTGGCTGCCCCACAGCTGTGGAACACCTTTCCCAGGGAAGCTAGGATGACTCCCTCCTTGATGTGTTTCCAGAGGCAGACTAAAACATTCTTGTTCCAGCAGGCCTTTGGGACATAGTTGGAATCCTGGGGGTAAGCTGCTAAAATGCTGTTTTAAAATGCTGTTTTAATGTTCTAATATAATTTTAATTGTATTGTTGTTTAATTTATATTTTAACTTTTGTATATTTTTGTATGTTTTAATTGTATATGTTTTAATTTTTGTAAGCCACCTTGTGTCCCAGTACTGGGAAAAAGGCAGGGTGTAAATAAATATAATAATAATAATAAATAATAGTAATAAGTTATACATAACATCACTTTAGGAAGAGAAAGCCTGCTTTATGTTTCTAAAGCAGCCCTCCCCAACTTGGTGCCCTCCAGATGTTTTGGACTACAGTGCCCAGCATTCCTGACCATTGGCCATGCTGCCTGAGGCTGATGGGAGCTGAAGTCCAAAATATCTGGGGGGCACCAGGTTGGGGAAGTCTTAAAGCAACAAAGTGACTTTAGATCTGTAAAGAGTGCTAAAAAAAAAAAAAAAAGCATTGCTTGTTTTTCAGTTTTTCCAAAAATTTCTGATCTTTCGGGAGGGGGGTTTCCATGGCCCCAAAATTAGAGGAAATTTTACATCTCTATGTGTAGTGGAATTTGATTGTGTGAATAAGCCCTAATGTTAGCTCCATAGGACTGCCACCTAAAAAGCTAGACCCCACGCCCTAATACCTGCTTTCCATATGCAATGGAAATAATTGTGAGGTGCATGTGTTCCTATACATAATAGTAGGCAAGAAAAGAAGCAAGGCCTGATAATATATACTCTCCCATCCTTTTCTTCAAATGTATCTACCAGAAGGATGCCAAATGCTAACGGGTGCAACAGAGAAGCTTCAGTTTAGCACAAGTATTATCTTATGGTGCTGTTGACGCAAAGCCATGTCCAAACAGCTGCTAAAGAGAAATCAGGATACCATCTGTTGCAGAAAGATACCCAATAGCTGAATAAAGAGTAACTTCGTTGTCATGATACAGCCTGCATCAGTAAGTATCTGGAAATCGGAAGCTGCCAAAATTCCAACTGTAAAGTTTCCATCAGTGTTAGTCTGTTATTTTCAATGCAGTGCAGACACATCTGGGGCGTTATGTGGGTGTAAGACAGCAAAACTTGAATCTTTCAGAACAAAACAAACAGAGAGAAAAAGGGGGGGTGTGAACAGAGTCATTTTCAGTTTTCAGATTCTAGAGGGAAAATCTCATGTTTCAAACCTTCAAATTCTGTTCATGAAATCCAGTTTTCATCAGACAAGCACTCTTGGTAAACCATCCCAGTCCACCACAATCCACATATCATACATGTATTTATTTATCTAAAGCATTTATATGCCACCTTTTATCAGAGATTTCAGGCAGTTTAGAACAGGAATGGGAGAATCAGTGAGGTTCGAATTTGCCAAGATTTTCCTATTTTACCTCCCATCTTGTTTCTTCTTGTTCCTGTTCCTGAATGCAAGCTTTTTTCCCCTTTTCAAACCAAAAGACATGCCCATTTCAGTGCCCATTTTAAAGTGTCTGCCCAATATGTGCACATTTCCCCCTCAGGCTAAATGCTGTGGGGATTTTAAAAAATGCACACTTTTTGAATGTGATGGCAACTTGTGAGCTTTTCTGGAAGATTGTGCTCCCGTTTGCATTCATGTTTGTGGTTGCAGATGGGGCAAACTCAAAGTAAAAACAAATGCTAACAAAATTAACATGCATCCCTAGTTCATAAGACATGAAAGCAACAAGTAAGACAACTATAAATAGAACAAGTCCAAGCAACCGACAGATAAAATTGCTATTTTGAAAAACAGAGGGTCCTTGGCTGGTCTACAACACAGAAGAATTAGGTGGTAGAGTATATGGTAGGGATGGAGAAGACAATCATTTGATTTGCATTTTAACGCAAGCTTACCTAATTTTGCACTTTCGAACCAATAGGCGAACTGGAACTCAGTTATCCTTTGAAATCTGCACTTCTCCAAATTTTGCAATGGAGTTCTCCAATCAAAACATATGGACAAAAATGTGTCTCTTAGGGGATAGTGCACACAAAAAAGCATGTATTACTGAAGATCACATTTAAAATGTGTTATATTAGGAAAACCGCTTGCAAAAAATGTATACATTAGGCAAAAGTATGTCCCAAAAGTATAAATGCACACAAAACTGTGTACGAATTTTCATGCAAACTTAAAAAACAAAAGAACAAAAACAAATCCAGGATGAACCAAACTTAAGTTTGGAAAAATGAGCAGAGAGAAATCAAAATTGACAAATTTGCCCAGCCCTAGTGTACAGTACTACTTCAGGTGAAAGTACCGCAACATTTGAACATTAAAGAAAAAAACCCTGCACATCAGGTGTAACGGTTCTAGACCATCCATGCTATTTTTCTAACTGCGGTGATTTTTTTAAAACACAGGAAAATGTTAAAAATGGATCCTCCACCAGTTCTACCACTTCAGGTCTCTACCACATCATTCGTCCCTCAACCTGTTTCATGCCTAGACCAGTCCCTTATCAGACATCCTAACAGGTGGAAATGCACTATTCTCACCTCTAATTAAAATGCAGTAGATTTCCACATCTATGGTAGTCTGTCTGCATTCATCTCTGAGCTGAAGAAGTACCACCACATTGTGATGCCTTGAGCATTAGTTTAAAATCACCTAGGGATGTCAGAGAATTCTGCCACGGACTGAAATGGGATCGAATTCCCTCCAGTCCGTGCCACGGAATCCTCTGCGGAACGGCACCACGAGGTCCTGTGGAGCCAGCAGTCATGCGGCTTTTTCTTTGTCGTCTGCAAAGAATCGTGAAATTTTCGTAAATAAAAACACAAGGTAGTATATTCCGATAATAAATACGTAAGTTTTTTTTTAAAATGAATTGTGCTCGCCACCTTGTTTGTGGGTGTTCTTTTTAAACTGAAATCCTCTGTCTCTACTAACTTTCAGCCAAAACACTTCCTCTTCCTAGGGGCTTCCCAAAAGAAGGCTGTCTTAGGTATGCCTAAGTGATAAACTATTTGTTTAAAGCAATGCTGTTTTAAAGAAAGACAAAAACTTTTAAAATGACCATGCTGGTCCAGGACCGGCATGGTCATTTTTAAAGGTTTTTCCTTTCTTTAAAACAGCGGTGCTTTAAACAAATAGTTTATCGCTCATGCACAGCTAAGACAGCCTTCTTTTGGGAAGCCCCTAGGAAGAGGAAGTGTTTTGGCTGAAAGTAAATGGAGACGGAGGATTTCAATTGAAAAAAACACCAGTAAATATTTACGAAAAATAGCGATTCTTACGGAAGTTATGCAGACTCACGGAGACGGCTGGGCACCAGAATTACGGTTGTTGGTACGGATTTATCTTCGTAATTTTTGCAACGGAAAAAAAGAGGAGAATTCCAGGGGCTTGTGAACGGCGGAACGGCGCACTGGCCGTAAACTGCGGAAGTCAAGCGGCACTGAAGGTACACCGTTTGTACATCCCTAAAATCACCTACCTTTGCTTGGTGTCTAAAAACTGGCCAGTTCTCAAAAACTGGGTGGGAAAAAGTTGGTTTGGTTTACCAGAAATGTAAACTGATGTTTCTTCTTTGGTTGCCTCAGGAGGAGGTATGACAGTTGTCATAGGATGCTGCCCACACTCAAAATAGGTGGAGCATGTGTCTTAATTTCCTGAGAACTGTCCTCTTTTTGAAAGGCACATCTAGTTTAAAGGTAATGCACTGTGAGCTGGGAGAGCCTTCCTGATGGGCCTCAAAGTTGCTCATCAACAATTAGCACCTGGACAGCAGACTGAACAGCCACACTGGTCACTTGGTCACTGTCTTTCCCAATATAGTGAAGTGTATTGTATTTCTATTTAAATTATAGTAATTATTTCTAAAATGTGCACCTATACACATGAGTTAGCATATGCACATTTTATGTAATTCTGTATCTTCTTTTTTGGTGATGCCTGTCCTTCTTTAGTGATATGCAAGTGGCCACCCTTGTCCAAAAATCCAAAATGATGGTTAAAAATAAAAAAATAAACTAAATAACTGGCCATTTGTTGCCTTTTAATGATACCCCAGTTCCACCTGAAATGGGCTGCTTTACCTAGAGATATATGAGAAATTTGTTTCAGTCTGTGTGTTTGGATTTTTTTTACCACGATTTACTCAATCTGCACCTTCTGGATTGAAAATGGACTTGAATGCAGTCTGTGGTCAAAGTCTGTACATTTTCGTACATTTCCAAGCTTGTGATGTGGTTTGCAGACCAAAAAAGTGCAGTCGACAGCATCCATACCTTTGAAAAATACACGCAAACACGCTTGAATCAAGGGGAGAAGAATGAGTGCATTTCAAAGATGCGCACAATTGACGCGTGCATTTTAAAAAATACACTAAAATATGCATGAATTTTCATGCAAAAAGGAAAAACAAAGCTTGCAATCTGATATGGACATGAGTTTCAAAGTGGAATGTGGGGAACTTTGATGAACTCGAATTTTGCTCAAGCTTCAGCTTGATAGCAGGGCTAGCTCTAATGATATATCATATTCACCACACTATGGCGAATAAACAGGCCTCCTTTTGGAGGGAGGGGGGCAGGGGGTAACCTTCATCAATTTTATGATGGCATTAGATTTTCTAATGGTGGGGAAGCAAAACTCTCATTCCACTTTTTGCTATAAAGCCTGAACATTGTCATTAGTTGTCTCTGGAGCAATGCACAACCACACCCCTTGCCAGCTCTGTGAAATGGAGGTCTGGTTCCAAGAACTGCTGTCTGTCTCCACTCTCCAGGCTGTACAAGTCAACTCAGAAAATCATCCCTGATTCGGATCCAAGCCGGGGGCAAGCATAGGAAACCGCAGGGCTTCAAATTCAGCAGACACATCTCCTTTGCTACCAATATTTTGATTTTGTGCCACTGAAGAGCTTGCTCTCTTTTCACGTGAGGAGGATAATTCTGCTCCAAGTATAATGCTTTGCTTTTCTCCAACTGTTATTCCAGTGAGTGGCTTTGGGAGTAGGCACCATGCTGTAGTGTTATATTTCAAAAATTGCAGGATGTCATATAGCTGCATGCAACTAGCTAGATGAGTGGAAATGCTATTAGAAAAAAAGTGCTATGCCAGCTCATAGGCAGACACCTAATTGTTTAGCACATCACATGCATCCAGGGAGACTAAATGCAATATAAGATATCTCTCCTAACCCTTTCATAGCTGTAAAGAAAAAGAAAAAGAAGAACACTGGGAGGTACAGCTGGTTATGCCATAAATCTGCTGGTATGAGAAAACATTCTGCTAAAACCCTCCTCATTCTTAAATGTATAGAAGCCCTGGCTTTTGGACATTATACATCAATACTTTAAACACAAGAGCCAAATTAGGGGGCAATTATAAAACAGATTGCTCCCTTGTGTTCTAAATCAGAGCAGATTTAAGTGGCAGCTTCCTGTACTGTTGGCTGTGTGCTGCACCACCCTATCAAGGGAACAGGAAGGAAACGGCAGCTACCTTTCCCTGGAACATCAATGCTCCCAATGTGTATGGCAGTAGCACTCAGAAAAGCTGGTCAATTATAAAACGCCCATGGACATTTCAAGAACCAACCAAGCTAATCTTCCCCACTCTATATCCAGTTCTGCAGAACAAGAATGGGCGACTTGGGGCCAAGCTAAACGTCTTGGAAAGCACACATAGTGGATGTTTAAACCTTTACCCCCCACCCTGTGTGTGTGAGTGTGTCAGGGCAGGGGGGGGGGATTAAAAAAAAAAGCAAAAAGGACACCACTGATTCCAAGGGAGACATTTTTAAACCCCTATGGTGAGTGGGAGAGGGCAAAAAATGGGGGGGATGTTGAACACTCCCCTCCTGGAGTGCCATGATCCCAACCTGAATTGGGGCCACATGTGTTTACAGAAGAGTAGGAAAGGCTAGCACACATAGCTCCACTATGCAAGCTTTCCCAAACATTTCATTTGGCTCTTAAAGAGAAAACAGTATGAGTATTGGTCATGATGGGTGTTTTACCGAGGAGCCTATGACAAGCTGAAGCCAACCTGATTCTTGGTGCAAGAGGTTAGTTCTGCAAACTGCCCAGTCTACTCCAGTCCCTAACTAATCTCTGTTGATTATAACTGTATGTGCATCAAGAGTATTTTTGTATGGTGTTTTATCAATCTACAAGAATCCAAGTTAGCATCAGTAAAACACTACACAAACAGAATCTGGATGCCATCAGACATACCATCTTCACAAAAATGATGCCTTTTTGCAGTGTTTTAGCAATGTATATGTACCTATTAGTAACATAGAGGGAAGAAAAGGATGCAAGTGATCTGAAGGAACCCGAAACTGTGACTATCTGAGCATGCTCCAAATCTGGAATTAATCTTATAAATTATTCTAGTTAAATCAGATTTCAGAAGAGAAATGCAGGACTGAGTGAAGCAGAGTAACAATAACGAAAAAGAATAGGGGAAATAAATTCATCACTATTAAATAGGCAATATTTTCGAATGAATATGAGATACAAGATTGAGAGAATCTTTACCAAAACTTGGTCTAAAAAATTTAGAAGAGGTCTGTCTGTTTCTAAGAAAACCATTACGAGTTGTTATATCGTTGGTATTTAACACCCCATAAACTCAATAAAAGTCAAATATGGCCAGATTTTATATGTATCTTGTGGGACTATCTAAAGATTAAAGCATTTTGGAGAAAAAATATCCATGAAATAAATTTTATTTTGTGTTTCCACATCCCTTTTAACCCAATTCACATTCTATTAGAGAACTTTAAGTGAAATCTTTCACATAATTCATTTTGAACTAATTTGGAATGCTACAACAGCTGCAGAAAATTCTAATTGCAAGTAAATGGTGCAGTTCTATTATACCTTCCATCTCTGAATAGCACAATAATTACTGAGAAATTGCTGAAATGACAAAGCTTACTGATCATGTAAGAATGAGAGTCAGCAAAACAGATCACGAACAGTTGAAAAGAATTAACAAAGTGAGTTCCTTCCGGCTCACATCCATTTGGCTCACAAATAAAAGGAGCTATTTCCACACACAAAAATGAGAAATGGCTTGGCTTATTTCCGTGGCCAATCCAAATTCGACATCCCGCATCTCCCATATTACACCCTGTGAACCATCCTATTTGCATTCAGTTGAACACAAATAGAACCTGACCTCACAACCTCACAGCAAGGTTGGGGAATGAAGGGAGCGGGGAGTCCAGTGCACATAGGAATATTGGGGGCAGGGCCAACTTGGGCAGCCCCATTCCCGTCTTCGAACCCTCACATCTTCTTGTCTCATTTAAAAGTGTCTTTCCTTGAGAGCCAGTGTAGTATAGTGGTTAGAATTGGCAAATTGGTCTGAAAGGCCTGGTTTTATATATATATATATATATATATATATATATATTTTCAAAAATGTTTATATGACAAATAAAAATTGGGAAATATTTGACCACTGAAGAAGACCTTTTGTATTGCCCCAGCTGTGGGCTGCTAAAGTTTGGAGGTGCTGAGATAATGGTAAGCCAGACCCAGGTTTGCTTACAAGGAGCCTTTATTGAGTACCTACAGTGCACAGGCATACCCAAAGGTTGGATCAGACAGCTTCTCTGAACCCAGAGCCAAGGGGTAAGATGGGTTTTATACCATACATGTCAGCAGTGAGGCAGCATGACAGCAGCAAGTGTTAATTAGCGTTCATCTGCAACTTTCCCAGCATAGACTAACAGTGCTTGTTCAGAAGGAAAACAATCAGAACTTTCCCAGCACAGACACCTGTAGCTTGGCATAAACATAGCCTCACTTCTCAGGCACATCCTAGTCCCTGATAAGATACTAGCCTTCATTAGCATGGAATGTGCTGAGGCAGTGCTATTGACCTTTGAGTCATCTCACATGCTCAGAGGCCCACTAGCAAGAAAATTGAATCAATAATGAGCCAAGCATTATGGATCTCTGGGCCCCTGTGAAACTACAGGTTACTTGGTTACACTCCTGGGGCCATTACTAAGGATGGACGAAAGTCCCTTACCTGGTCCCGCAGCTGTTTTCAGTGTGGGGGGGAGGCGCTCCGTTTCTCCCCCCGAAATTCTTGGCGGGTGGGGAGGCGCCCCATCCCTCCCCGCCGAAATTGTGGCCAGGGGGGAGCGCCCCGTCTCCCCGGCCGCGAAAGAAAAAAGTTATGGGGGGGGAAACGTGATAGGCTACGTAACGATTTACGTAGCCTATCACGGCTAGATTTTCAAAGTAAGCCGTGATAGGCTACGTAAATCTTTACGTAGCCTATCACGGCTGACTTTGGAAAAAAAAAAAGGACATATGCAAATGGCGGCGCCCCTGGGCGCCGCCATTTGTGTTCCTTATTTGAGCATGGGTAGTCTACGTAAAGATTTACGTAGACTATGGCGAAAATAAGGGCAACGCAAATAGCGTTGCCCTTATTTTCGCTGTAGTCTACGTAAATCTTTATGTAGACTACCCGTGCCCAAATAAGGAACGCAAATGGCGGCGCCCATGGGTGCCGCCATTTGTGTACATGATTTTTTTTTTTCAAAGTCAGCCGTGATAGGCTACGTAAAGATTTATGTAGCCTATCACGGCTGACTTTGAAAATCTAGCCGTGATAGGCTACGTAAATCGTTACGTAGCCTATCACGTTTTTTTGTTCTTGTTTTTACTTTACTGGGAAATGGCGGTGGCGGAAGCCGGTCGGAAGACCGTCCGCCACCGCCGCCGCCGCAACGCCGCCGCAACGCCGCCAGGACCCGCCGCCGAGAGGGACATTCGCACGAGGTAAGTCCCATCCTGGGGGGGGGTGTCAGAGAATTTCCCCACCAATTTCGGGGGGCCGAATGCGTTGGCATTCGGCCTCCCGGAGATTCGTGGAGAAATTCTCTGACATTCCTAGCCATTACACCTTACTGTCAAAACATATGTGTTTTACATATGATTCCTTTTATGTTATGTATTTGGGTGATGTAATAAGTTGTTCCCCTTCATGGATCTGGTTTTATCCTGGTTTCGTCCAGGGCCATCCGCAGTGGGGGGGAGGCACTCCGTCCCTTCCCCCGAAATCTTCAACATGGGGGAGGCGCTGCATCCCTCCCCCCAAAATCCTCAAAGGGGGGGAGGCGATCCGTTCCTCCCCCTGGAATCCTGCCCAGCCGGCTCCACTCCGTGGCCAGGCCACAGAGCCATCAGCTGGGCCAACCCGCAACAGGGCCTCCAGCCGCTGCCGGGCTGCTGCAGACGCAAATGGTATCCTGAGTAGGGGACGCCATTTGCATCCCTATGGCAGCCCATGATAGGCTACGTAAATATTTACGTAGCCTATGATGGCTAAAGCGGGAACGCAAATGGCGTCCCCTACGCCATTGGCGTTCCCGTTTTCTCCGTGATAGTCTACATAAATATTTACGTAGCAGCCTATCACGGGCTACCATAGGGACACAAATGGCTTCCCCTACTCACGACGCCATTTGTGTCCACAGCAGCCCAGCAGCAGCCGGAGCTGCCGCTGCCGGAGCCGCCACCGGAGCCTAAGCCGCAGCCGGACCTGCAGCCAGGTAGGCTCCGTTTCGGGGGGCTTTTATGGGGTGGTGGGGCGGGTTCCTCCATTCCGCCATGGATTCCAGGGGGCCGAATTCACTGGAATTCGGCCCCCCTGGGATCCGTGGCAGAATTCTCTAACATCTCTATTCAGGTGACCATTATATCTACTACTGTGGGCAAGAATCCCTTAGAAGAAATGGAGTAGCACTCATAGTCAACAAAAGGGTGGGGAAAGCAGTACTGGGGTACAATCTCAAAAACAATAGAATGATCTCAGTACGAATCCAAGGCAAACCATTCAAAATCACAGTAATTCAAGTCTATGCCCCAACCACTGAGGCCGAAGAAGCTTTGGCTGATCGGTTCTATGAAAACCTACAACACCTTCTAGAACTAACACCAAAAAAAGATGTCCTCTTCATCATAGGGGATTGGAATGCTAAAGTAGGAAGTCAAGAAATCATCGAGATAACAGGCAAGCATGGCATTGGTGTACAAAATGAAGCAGGACAAAGGCTAATAGAGTTTTGCCAAGAGAACACACTGATCATAGCAAACACTCTTTTCCAACAGCACAAGAGGCGTCTACACATGGACATCACCAGATGGTCAATATTGAAATCAGATGGATTATGTACTTTGCAGCCAAAGATGGAGAAGCTCTATACAGTCAGTAAAAACAAGAACTGGAGCTGCCTGTGGCTCAGATCATGAGCTTCCTATCCCAAAATTTCAGCTTGAATTGAAGAACGTAGGGAAAACCACTAAACCATTCAGGTATGACCTAAATCATATCACTTATGAATATACAGTGGAGGTGACAAATAGATTTAAGGGATTAGACCTGATAGACAGAGTGCCTGAGGAACTATGGATGGAGGTTAACATTAACATTGTTCAGGAGGCAGCAACTAAATCCATGCCAAAGAAAAGGAAATGCAAGAAAGCCAAGTGGCTGTCTGATGAGGCTTTACAAGTAGCTCACGAAAGAAGGGAAGTGAAAAGCAAGGGAGAAAGGGGAAGATATACCCAACTGAA
Organism: Heloderma suspectum; assembly: GCF_057233095.1. Classification (NCBI taxonomy): domain Eukaryota; kingdom Metazoa; phylum Chordata; class Lepidosauria; order Squamata; family Helodermatidae; genus Heloderma; species Heloderma suspectum. The sequence goes on from NC_139464.1 coordinate 109,004,925, forward strand.
TGCATATTTCCAGAGAATAGCAAGGAGAGACAAGAAGGCCTTCTTAAATGAACAATGCAAAGAAATTGAAGGAAACAATAGAATGGGAAAGACTAGAGATCTCTTCAAGAAAATCGGAGATCTCAAGGGAACGTTTTGTGCAAGAAGGGCATGATAAAGGTCCAAGAAGGCAGGGACCTAACAGAAGCAGATGAGATTAAGCCATTAAATTAAAAGATGCTTGCTCCTTGGGAGGAAAGCTATGGCAAACCTAGACAGCATAGTAAGAAGCAGAGACATCACCTTGCCAACAAAGGTTCGTATAATCGAAGCTATGGTTTTCCCAATAGCAACGTATGGCTGTGAGTGCTGGACTATAAGGAAGGCTGAGCGCCGAAGAATCGATGCTTTCGAACTGTGGTGCTGGAGAAGACTCTTATGAGTCCCCTGGACTGCAAGGAGATCAAATCAGTCAATCCTAAAGGAAATCAACCCTGACTGCTCATTGGAAGGACAGACACTGAAGCTGAACCTCAAATATTTTGGCCACCTAATGCGAAGAGAAAACTCTCTGGAAAAGACCCTGATGCTGGGAAAGATTGAAGGCAAAAGGAGAAGGGGACAGCAGATAGGGATGGGGGAGAATTTCTCCCCGAAACTTTGGGGGGCCGAGTGCCAACGTATTCGGCCCCCCGAAGTAGTTTCGGGGAGAAATTCTCCGCATCCCCCCCGCACCCCGCACCCCCTCGGGATGGGACTTACCTTTCCCGAATGTCGCTCCCGGTGGCGGGTCACAGCGACGGTTCGGCAGGGCTTCGACAGGGGCAGGGGCAGCAGCCGGTCTTTCGACCGGCTGCCGCTGCTGCCATTCCAAGAAAAGTTAAAAAAAAAAACAACGCCCCCGTGATAGGCTACGTGACGATTAACGTAGCCTATCACGGCTAGATTTGCAAAGTCAGCCGTGATAGGCTACGTAAATTGTCACGTAGCCTATCACGGGTGACTTTAAAAAAAAGAAAAAGCACATACGGCTAATGGCGGCCCCCATAGGGAGCCGCCATTCGCGTTCCTTATTTGGTTGCTGTAGTCTACGTAAAGATTACGTAGACTACAGCGAAAATAAGGGCAATGCCTTTATTTTCGCCGTAGTCTACGTAAAGATTTACGTAGACTACAGCGACCAAATAAGGAACGCGAATGGCGGCTCCCTATGGGGGCCACCATTTGCGTACGCGCTTTTTTTTTTTTTAAGTCACCCGTGATAGGCTACGTGACGATTAACGTAGCCTATCATGGCTGACTTTGCAGATCTAGCCGTGATAGGCTACGTTAATTGTCACGTAGCCTATCACAGGGGCGTTTTTTTTTTTAACTTTTTATTTTGCGGCCGGGCGAAGCGAGGCGCCTCCTCCCCGGCCTGAACTTCGGCCGGGCGAGGAGGGAAGCCTCCTCCCCCCGGCCTGAACTTCGGGGGGAGCAGCGAAGCGCCTCCCCCCCACCGCGAAGCAAGCTGTGAGTGACTTTCGTGCAACCCTAACGGCAGAGGATGAGGTGGCTAAATAGCATCAGCGATGCAATGAATATGGACTTGAGCACACTCCAGGAGAGAGCGCAGGACAGGAAGGCCTGGCGTGCTATGGTCCATGGGGTCACGAAGAGTCAGACATGACTGAACGACTGAACAGCAACAACAACAACAACAAGTTGTACTTTAACAAAAACATTTTTGAGGTTTTAAGTTGGTATTTATCAGAATCTGCCCATGATTATGAATACACCATTCATTCCAATGGCTCATAGTTTTTGGCTGTAGTGAACTGACTAGAGTTCCTGGCTCAGTTGGAATTGTCTAAGAACATGGAAAACCCCAAGAGAAACTAAGACGGTAATGAATATAGGCTGGGCTTCCTCATTAGAGGAAACTGAAATCACAACAGTTGGAACAAAATGTGAACTGTCTTGAGGGCAGAATGTACATTCTGGGAAATGGCAGTATACCAGAACCTGTATGCATTAGAAAGAGTGCCTCAATGCTCAAGGTCTCTCTCTCTCTCTCTCTCTCTCACACACACACACACACACACACACTCATGCCATTTCAGAGCACATGAACCAATGTCACATAGCACTGCACATGAGCAGCTGTAGTCCCGGGCAGGAATGCACCAGGACGGATGTAATCGTGCAAAGTAGATACATATGGAATCTTTTTTAAAAAAGCTTTTTTTCTTCTAGAACCAAATGGCCAAACTCTGATCTCTTCATTGGTTTGCTTTTGTAATTACCAATCTGGGAAATGGGCTCATTCTCAGAAAGGAAGACTATGGGTTGGTTCACACATGCATGTTCATCACTAGATCACTGCATGTTTAGATACACCTCTAGATAAAATGTTTGTATTGTCTCACAGGATCTCAAATGCAATGCTTTTTAATGGAGTCAGTTCACATCACCAGGCATTACTTAAAAACAGCAGAAGAACCCTGCTGGATCAGTCCAAAGGCAGCATCCTGTTTCATGCAATGGCCTGAAATGCCTCTGGGAAGGCCACAAGGAGGACGTGAGGGAGGCACCCACCTTCCATCTCCTCTTCAAATTGCACCCTTCATCGGTTAGAAGTGGTTTAAACTCTGGTACATGCTAACTCTCGCTCCGGGAGAGAGCGCAGGACAGGAAGGCCTGGTTTGCTATGGTCCATGGGGTCACAAAGAGTCGGACATGACTGAACGACTGAACAACAACAACATGCTAACTCTAGCCCTATTCAGGTGTTAGTCCAGTCCAAACCATGCAAAAATATTGTGTGAAGAGTGTGTGGGGCCCACTCACGGTGGCCCCATCCACTCCACCCTGACCTTTAGATGCTCAATGCAAAGGTTGGAAGGAGATTCTAAGCACATTCAACTGACCACACTCAGAATCTCCCTTCAGGCCTGAGTGAAGCCAGCAGAGTTGGAGACGTTGGGAGCGGGGCTTCTGCACTCAGTCTCAGATCCCTGTTCACACATTATTCCCCTGCAGTTTGGAATAACACCTGCATAGGGTTTACAGTTTTAATGTTCAGGTCAGTGAAGATGCAATGCGAACCGTGATTAGCCCTGAAAAGGGGAAGAAATTTAAGTGGGAGAGAGCATGCTAGCCTGAGACAGTCACCTAATCTCTTTAGCACAGTTAAGATACTGGGATACATGAAGTACATTGAGAAACATTCCCAAAATTACCTCAGAGCGAGTCATAATACATATCACCTTTATTTCATTTCAGTTTGGAAGGTTGCTGAATACACATGTATTAGTGAGGGGATTGCACAAAACCATGATCTAAGGTAGCCCATACCTTTGATGTCAACTATAAACACATGCGCTGCAGGAATAAATAACGGCAGCATTTGTTTCATGCCGCAGGAAGCTTTCACTTGCCTGAGAACATCCTTTGATGTGTGCTGTAAATTTGTGAACCAGATGCTGTAGGTTCTTTTTAAAGAAAGTTCAAATACAACAAGGCAGACATAAATACAATTTGTAAAACAAACTGTTTAAAAGACTCTGGTATAATAAACAAACAGAAAGAACTGCATAGGTAGAATGGGGAAAGCCTAGCACAGTTACTTCAGAATGCTTTGCCAAGATAATCTTTAGCTCCCTCAAATCACAAAGGCGATAGCAGACCAGAGCTCTACAGGGCACACAACACAACCATAGGCTGCAACAGAGCACGGATCAGAGTTTTAAATGGATTTCTCTCCTGCCAGTTTGAAAACAGAACACTCCAGGCCAGGCTAGGGATGCTGGAGAAATTTGAGATGGACTAAAATTTGCTCGGATTTCTCAGAATCCAACCTGAAGAATCCGCTGTGGAGCGACCCCCTCTGGCCGTGTGGAGTCCATGGATTTTTGGACGATTTTTTTTACTTTCCCAAAATTTACGCATATACATTTGTAGGAAAATATGTACGTTTCTGCTGAGGAAATGTTGAATGGAATGGGGGACAATACGCTTAATGTTATGTACTAAGGTAAATTATGTAAATACGTATGTAAATACGTATGTAATAATTTCCGTATTTTTCCACATGACGAAAAATAATATTTGCATCCATCTGAGGGTGGACGATGGAACAAAAGGCACCTGACAATCCACAAAATACAGACGGAGAAGATTACCAAACTGGCTAATCTTAAGCATTAGCTCTTCTTTACAGGGGGAAAAAGCTGGTGTATCCAATAGCCAAGCCATCCTATGACTTACAAAGAACACCTTCAACTCATGCAAGAGAAACCAGAAAGCTCTTTAAGGCACAATCCTATGCATGTTTAGACAGAAAACAGTCCTGCAACTCCCAGCATTCCCCAGTAAGCACGGCTGACTGGGGAATGCTAGGAGTTCTAGAAGTTTTTTCTGCCTAAACATGCATAGGATTGTGCCCTTAAAGTATTTAGACAGAAACATGTTAATCCTGGTTCTGAGGTGGCATAAAATGGTATAGAATATAGATTCACTTCACTGGAGCATCTGAAAAAGGGCACTATTTAGAAAGAGCCAGGAGATGTTAACTCATCATTAGCCTGTTTGCCAGAAAACCTGAACCAAGCTGTGGCCACTTCACAAAAATAGCCCTTTGATGAATGGCTTCATCTTCACCAAGATGTTAACAGTACCAGCAGAAGCTGTCCATAGCCTTTTGGGACCATCAAGATAATGTCTAAGATGTCTATGACATGAGAAACTCTCCCAAAATTACTTCAGAACTGCTCTAGTACCAAGGTTCTCATAATCTGTGAGGAAGTGGCTGTCATGTTCTCATAATATCTTAACTATAACTTTCCCTAATTAGAAAATGGATTATGAAACCTTTACCATGCCCCCTCTGGACAAATCTTCCTCCTCCACTGAGCTAGAGCTCCTGGAGATGGATAATGTCAGGGAACTACCCATGTCAGGAGACCCAGGGAGCCTGGGCCTCCGGGGGAGATGACAGTAGATTCATGGCCACAAAAGAAGGGGAGCTCCACCTCTGAGGTGGAGGCTGGGCAACCACCTAGCCCATGAGAGCATTGTCATTTGAAGTTGCAGGCCAGCAGGGCTCCTCTGAGAAGGACTGCTCTATTACAAAGAAGAACTCCTCAAGACAAAAGGACTGCTTGGTAGCGAGGCTATCCTTATGGGAAGGGCTTTTGTCAGAGGTCCTGTAAAAGAAGCGCAGCTGAGCTCTGGGTACGGCTCTGGAAGCTCTGGCTACATAAGCTTTCTCTAGCTGCTGGAACAACATCTTACTTTCAATTCCAATGTCTTGTATCCCTGACTTTGTGACTGAACCACCATGATACTGACCTCCTGCTTGACTCTGCTTTTTGGAGTGTGTTTCTGTTTAACTACACTCCTGTGTTTTTACTTTGGCTGTTCCTCAGACTAGGGATGGTCATCATGAGGAAATCCGGCTCTATTTGGGTTTGCCGGATTTTCCTGCCTTCCCCAGCTCAGCTTGCATTTGCAAGCTGAGTCAGGGGCTTTTCCTGGAAATCCAGGAACTTACTTAGGGCGGAGGTGTTTCTGTGGGTAAATTTGGGCAAATTACCTCCGTAATTTCCACAAATTTACCCATGGACATGAAAAAAAAAAACATTCCTGCCTCTGACATAGGAATGTACGAAAGTCACTTACCTTTTTGAAGGGTGACATTCGCGGTGGGGGGGAGGCACTCTGTCCCTCCCCCCGATATTCTCTCCGGCTGGCTCTGCTCCGCGGAGATTCCACTGAGCCGCTGGCCGGGGCTGCCCGCAGCTGGACATCCGGCCGCTGGGCAGCCTGCAGGGATGCCAATGGCGGCTGCCGTAGCCGCCACCATTTGCGTCCCTGTATTTTGCCATGATAGGCTACGTAAATGGCAAAAAAAACCAGGCAAACGCAAATGGCGGCGGCTATGGCGGCCGCCATTTGCGTTCCCTTAGTTTTGCCGTGATAGGCTACATAAATACTTACGTAGCCTATCACGGCTTCCGCAGGGATGCAAAAAGTATTTAGGTAGCCTATCATGGCTACATGGAAGAAGTGAATGGCAGCTGCAGACGTGGCCGCCATTCGCAAGTCAGCACGGACGGCAGCAGGTAAGTGCTCCATTCCGGGCCCATTTCGCGGGGGGGCTTCATTCCGCCACGGATTTCAGGGGGCCGAATGCACTGGCATTTGGCCTCACCGAGATCCATGGTGGAATTCTCTTACATCACTACTCTGACACAGAACAACCCCTCAAGCTCTCCTTGCAGGTGTCAGCAGCATTGGCAAGGAGAGTGCATGCGGTTTGGCCAGCAGCAGAAATCTGTGAGCTGGCCTGACTCACATTGGTTGAGGCAGGCCAGCTCATGGACAAGTGAGCCAGTAGGGATGGCGGAGAAATCCGCCACGGACTCCAGTGAGGCCAGATTCTTTAGAATCCGGCCCCCCAAAGTCCGTGGTGGAACGGACTGCTCCCCCTCGCCACCCCATGAAGTCTGGTAGGGATGGACCCTACCTGGTGCCGGCTGGTCCGGGTCCGTCCGCTGCCGTCTGCAGCCATCCGCTGCCGGGCTGTGGATGCAAATGGCGTCCGGCGTAGCGGACGCCATTTGTGTCCCTGCCCTTGGCCGTGATAGGCTATGTAAATATTTACGTAGCCTATCACGGCAAAGAGCAGGGACGCAAATGGTGTAGCAGATGCCATTTGCGTGGCAGCAGACGGAAGTCCAGCTGCGGATGGGCCTGGCCGGTGGACTTGCTGCGGAGCGGAGGCAGCCAGGAAAGATTCTGGGAGGAGGGACGGATCACCTCCCCCCCCCAGCAGACGCCCCAGACCAGATGGGTGAGTGGGGTTCATACACCCCTACAAGCCAGACAATGGTCAAGAAAGCCAGTGGCCTGACCCCCATATGGAATCCGCTGACATATGGAATCCGCTGACCTTTCTTCTGTTAACCACGTACTTGTCTGGTAATACTGTGCTTTGACCACTGCCTGTATGTTGACTACACTTGACTTAAACTTATCCCATACTGGACTAATATCTCTGTGCTTGTCTATTTTCCTGCCTAAGGGTGCAATCTTATTGGGATAGGTGGCCACCTCCGAACTCGGAGGCGATCGTCTATCCAATGTGGGGCAGGAGAAACGTGGAAGGGATCATCCTGCATTCGCGGCTAGACAGATGATTTATGCTGTCTAGCTGCGGGAGGTTGGAGGGGGCAGATGCCGGACGATGCATAGGAAGCGCTGGAATGGCAATTGCACCCTCCCCACCCCAGCACACCCCCAGGGAACGCCCTGTTTTCGCTGCTCCATGCTCCTCTTCTGAGCACAGAGCGTGGGGACATTCCATGCTGCCTACATGGCAGCGTGGGACGGGGATGAAGGTCAGTTCTCATGGAACCGACCTCACAGCGCAGACTCCAAGGTCAGTTCCTGGGAACTGATCTATCCTATGGCCGTCTAGCCGCTGACTAGCGGTGATAGTATTGCACCCTAATTGACTTGCCTGTTAGATTTGCCCCTTTATTTGCCTAGCACTCAATTTGACCCAGCTAGAACAGGACAACCTTCCTGATGAACATGATTAGTTCATTACAGTTGCTGGGGGAGGACAAAAATCCAAGGACTAGTAATCCCTTCCTAGTGAAAGATATTAAATACTGGTATTAGGCCAGTAGAACTGTGTATTCACAGCACAGCACTGTCCTTTGAAGACATCCCAAAAGTCAAGTATACACCCAGAGGGTTCCTTTGCACGGCTAACAAAGAAAATATCTGGAAGACTCACCAGCTAAATTGTCTTGAGTCTTTGTAAGCTATATCAATATGTCTGCTTTAGGAACAGATTTTATTAGTTTAACAGCATCAATCTAATGATTAATTAGAGCTCTGCTTCACTCCTGTCTGATAACAGAGGAGAATTCCTAACACCATCTATTTTTAAGACTATCATGTGTTTATTCCTCAAGACCATCAATGTGTATATATAACTAGCTTAATTAAGCTGGTTGATGTGAGCTGTCTGTTTTCTGTATTCTCTGCCATTTGCTGCTGTAGTTGATAATGAGATATTGTTTTTATTGGACATCATATTTAGATTTTTTAATTACATTTAGCATACTGCCCTGGTACTGTAAGATGAAGGGCGGTATAAAAATATTTTTAGTAAATAATAAATAGTCCAGTTTACAAGTTCTGTACACTGAGTGGTTACCGTAACACATAATTAAGTGGGCTTATGCATCAGATACGTATGCCAAAGGCATAAATCCACTTCCCACTTTTTAAGGTAGTTTCCTGTTAGCCTGTATTGATATCACCAGAAATGTTTAAAACAAGCAAATGAAGTGCTTCTACAATACTCTGCATTTCTTTTTTCAAATTTAACCTTGAATGTGGATTATGAACATGTGAAGCTGTCATATTGATCCAACTAGCCTAGTACAGAAGGCCAAAACTGACGTTAGATTTGTGTCCAGCAGCTATGTCTTCTTACACTACAGCAGGGGAAGGCAGCCCAATCCAAATCTTAAAAGCCCCCTTACCCCCACCCCCACTGCTAGGTGCCTGATCCTTATTGGGGCCCCTGCACCTACCCTAGAGAAAAAAAATGGGGGGAGGCGTAGCTGTTAGACATGCATTTAAAGCAATGTCTGTTTCGGCCCTACGACTGACTAGCAGGCAGAGGTCTTTCAGATCCCTTCTACTCAAAATCCCTTTAAGAGACTGAACCTGAAACCTTGTATAATGCAAAGGACACCCTCAGCTGCTAAGGTACAACTCCCTCAGTTCAAGAGTGGGCCTCTGAATTTTCCCTAAAATCTCCTAGCATCCCTCTTACCAAAGTCTGAAAAGATAACCCCACATCCGAGCATACAGAGCACGATTTCATCTTACACCACAATATGCGAGAACAGATTGGAAAAGAAAAAGGCAGTATGAACTGGAAGCATTTCTCAAGAGGTCCTCCAGCAAAGCCAGATAGACAGCCGGCTTTCCAAAGAACAAATTACTGTTCTGATTAGAGTTACCACTTTAAAAAAAAATGGCCCCAAGGAGTAAGTGATTAAAAATAAATAGGCCTAGGCATTCAAAAACTGGCCAGGCTAGTCAAAAGCCGCCCAGGTGGCAACCCTACTCCTGATTATTCCTTATGAGCATCCATCTTGTTCTTGCCTCTATCCAAAGCACATAAGCCTTTCATCTAAATGAGTTGCTGTTGCCTGTCGTGCTATTAGCGTAAAAACCTGCTGCTGTAAGCATCCATTACCCACCAAGCTGCTTATGACATATTGATTTCCAAGCTGGAGTCACTTCCCTCAGGGCACAGAGCATATGGCTGTTTCTTTGCACCACACGACACAAGGCTCTTATGTTGAGGGTAGGGAAGAAGAAAGGCCTAAATGCAGGTGTAGATTTCCATATTTCTCACTGTTTTATTAAATTAAACAGTAATTAAATTGGCTTTTGAGGAAAGGGGTCGTGCCCTCTCTGTTGCCTGCTTCTGTTACAGTAGGCATCATTGCTTGATGATGTTGTGGCATTTGTATAATAAACTGAGGTTATTTTTTCTGAAAACATTTAAACGTGGAAAAACGCTAAGAGCATCACCCCAACCTAGTGTTTTGTTGTGACTGCAGGTGCTCTAATGTGCAAAATGGAGTAACCGCGTGACTTCATTCTCTGTCCCCTTCATTTCAATAGTGAAATAAAAGGAAAGCGTACATTGAGTTACCCATTCCAACGACACAAATGCGAAACTTTGCACATATCAGATCTCCATCTGAACACTGGAAAAAGCACAGATCAGTAGTATCGTGATTAATTTAATGGTCTGTCACTCAAAGCATTCTATAATTAGGTGTTTGGATAAAAGTACTAGGCTGTGTTGAATTTTTATCCACTAACATTTTCAAGGTGAAGGGGAGAAGTTCCAGGCAAATTTCATAACACATAAACACACATACAGTACATCCTGCTTATCATATTGGTCCTCTGTTTGCACTTGATTCTCTCCCTAATCTTCAGGGCTTTTAAAAATAGGGACTTCTTCCTGAGGCAGTTCCAGCCAATCAGAATCATTCAGGTAGCATGACAACATGCCATCCTGCAGCCAATCAGATTTGGCTATGTAACAGCATCACAAAGCCAAGTCACAGTGATGGCAAAAAGCACTGTCTATGACACCACACAATGCCACTTAGCTAACCATTAGCTATATGATGATATAATGAAGCCAAATCAGAGAGAAGGCATTGCCTGCTGTCTTCGCTCCGACTTTTGCAACCCTGCCAACCATTTCCAAAACAGGGAAAGTTAAGGGCAATTTTTATCTAATGTAGATCTAGCTTCTAACACCTACATTTTCCTGATTCTGTATTAAGAACATATAAACAGCCATGCTGAATCAGACTAAGGGTCCATCTAGTCCAGGATTGTGTTCACACAAGTGGCTGACCAGCTGTCGACTGGGAACCCAAAAACTAGGGGTGTACGAAACCCCACTTACCTGCGTCCGCGGGGGGTCCGCTGGGGGGGGAGGCGATCCGTTCCTCCCCCCGGAATCCTTGACTGGTGGGAGGCAATCCGTTCCTCCCCGCGGAATCCTCCCCAGCCGGCTCCGCTCCACGGCTAGTCCGCAGAGCCACCCACCAAGGCCGCCCACCGCAGCCTGACTTCTGGCCACAGCTGGGCTATGGCCGCAAATGGCGTCCCACATAGGGGACACCGTTTGCATCCCTGCTTTGCCGTGATAGGCTATGTAAGGATTTACGTAGCCTATCATGGCAAAAAGGGAGGCATGCAAATGCTACGTAGGACACCATTCGTGACCGTAGTCTGGATGGCGGCCAGCAGCGGCTGGATCCGGACCCGCCGGAGGCAGGTAGGATCCGGTCTGCTCAGACTTTGCGGGGTGGTGGTGGGGATTGCTCCATTCCATCACAGACTCCGGGGGGCTGGATTCCAAATAATCCGGCCTCACTGGAGTCCATGGCGGAATTCTCCGCCATCCCTACCACAAGCAGGACATGAGTGCAACAGTGCCATCCCACCAGAGGTAGCATATAGCCATCAGGACTAGTTGCCATTGATAGCCTTCTCCTCCAGGAATTTGTCTTTGTTGTTGTTGTTCAGTCGTTCAGTCATGTCCGACTCTTCGTGACCCCATGGACCATAGCACGCCAGGCCTTCCTGTCCTGCGCTCTCTCCCGGAGTGTGGTCAAGTTCATATTCATTGCATAGGAATTTGTCTAATCCCCTTTTAAAGCCATTCAAGTTGGTGGCCATCACTATGTCTTGTGGTAAGAAAGTCCATAGTTTAAATATGCGTTGTGTGAAAAAGTACTATCCTTTATCTGTCCAGAATCTCTCCCACCATTCAGCTTCATGGGATGATGCCAGATGCTAGTATTATGACACAGAGAGAAAAATGTCTCCCTATCCACATTTTCCACATCATGCATAAATCTGCACACCTCTGTTCATATGGAAGAACACACAGAACCCACGTCTTGCTATATGACCGTGATGTGACAAATGCATGCATTCAGCATAAGTAAAAAACAACAACAACAACAACCCTGCCAGCTGCTGGCAAAAAGTTTTAACAAAGGAGGAGAAATTATTACTTTCCCCCATTACAGTCAAATCAGTAATACAGAATGGTCATGTATCAAATTGTTTTTCTCCCTTTTATGATTATATTAATCAGTGATCTGAGCCTTCTGCAATACAGTCTGGCCACAATAACGTGTTTCATACAATATCAGTATGTCACCGACTGACATCTAAAACATCCTACACATTTTTGCTTCCTGTCTGCTAGGTAAACATGGGCCAGAATGGAGGAAACCCCGATGTACTCAAGTATTTCCACACATTTCCACGGCTGGGACCCAAAGGGTTGTGCAGGGACCGCCATGTGCCTCATTCATGCCAATTTAGAAGCTTCTCTCCAAATTAAAGAGTCTTCAGACGTAGTGCTGGACATACACACATACTTCCCCCCACCCAGGCTTTTCTTGGCAGCTTCTGGTAACCACATGGATCCTCCCAGCTCCCTCTGAATCTCCCTCCCACTTCTAACTGGCAGAATCAGCCATAAGCATTCTACCCCACAAGACCCCCCCACACACACACACACACTATCTTTGCTTCACATGAGCATGCGCGCATTCAGCACTCGCACGTGTTCATTTCAGCGGTGCAATAAGAGCTGCAGTAGTTACTAGGGATGTGAGAACTCACTTGTGCCACTGCACAGAAACAGAGTCTCTGCTGCCGCCTGCCCCTGCAAGCTGGGCTGCACGGCGAGCCCTGGAGGACTCAGCGAGCTGTCCGGGAACTTCCCACATGTCCTGCTCCTCGATGCGAGCTGCCATTTTTATGCAAGATGGGGGGCTCGCATCGAGGCGTGAGCGGCTGCAGGGGTCCCCGCTGCCACTGCCACCACTGTAGCGGAGGGCAGAGGAGAGAAGTGGCCCCTTCTTCTCTTCCCACCACTGCCACAGCAACAGCCACAACAAGGGGCAGGCTGGTTATTTTCCGTAAGTGAAAGGGACTTACATAAAATGACCAGCCTGTCCCTTACTGCCGCCGACATGGGGATGAGAGGGGAAGGAGGCAGCTGCTCTCCTCCTTCCCCCATCCTTGCTACAGTGGCAGCAGCAAGGGACAGGCTGGTCATTTGACATAAGTGTACGAGACTTATGGAAAATGACCAGCCTGTACCGTGCTGCTGCCGCTATAGAAGGGATGAGGGAAGGAGGATAGGAGCTGCCTTCTTCCCCTCTCAGCGATAGGCGGCTCGCTGAGGGACCAGGCACCCATGCCCTTGCCCGACTCAGCATGCAGCACATTGGGCAAGAGCTTGGGTCCGTGAACTGGTGTCCAGGGGGCCGAACCAGTGATTTCTCGCTGGGCTTCAAGACCCAACCGGATGCTCCCGCCATCCCTGGTAGTTACTCGATCTTGTAAGTTAAAGATACCCCCTGCTTTGAGAGCAGTGGGGTATAGTGGCATCACAGTGGGTCTGGAATACCAGGCTTCAAAGCTCTAGTCAGCCAAGAAGGATACTCTTGAGCCACTATGCCTACCTCTCAGTCTAATCTACTTTACAGGGTTGTTATGATCAGAAGGGGGTGGGGGGGAGAGAGAAAAAAACATGTTTGCTGCCTGAACTCTTCAGAGAAAAGGGTTGACAATACTAATCTATAACTTACCCTGCTACTGTCATTCAGCTTCAACTAATTTGGAATCTTTTCATGAGTAGAAATGGAGGAAGGAACACAGCAGGGACAACAAGGATATGGAAATAGAAGGTTTGCACAAAGGAGAGGGAGCTGCACAAGGCCCAGAAGCTCTACCAGAAGTTTGAAACTGTGAGGTTTCTCCCACTCCCTCTGCTTTTTGAACCTTCATCAGATACTATCCATGTATCCAGGGCTGGCATCAAGGCAGGAGGGGCCTACTGACAAGAGAGACCTGGGCTTGGTTCCTCTCTTCATCATTGCAACCAGCTTGTTCACCTGCCTCTCACTAGGGGTGTACGGAACCTACTTACCCGTCCACTGAAGGGGTCCGCGGTGGGGGGAGGTGATCCATCCCTCCCCCCAGAATCCTGCCCGACTGGCTCCGCTCCATGGTGAGTCCGTAGAGCCACCGGCCGGGCCCATCTACAGCCGGACTTCCGGCCCCTGCCACGCAAATGTAGGGATGTCAGAGAATTCTGCCATGGACTGAAATGGGATGGAATTCCCTTCAGTCCGTGCCACAGAATCCTCTGCGGAACGGCACCATGAGCTCCTGCGGAGCCAGCAGTCATGCGGCTTTTTTTTTGTCATCCGCACAGAGTTGCGAAATTTTCGTAAATAAAAATGCAAGGTAGTGTATTCTGCTAATAAATATGTAAGTTTTTTTTATGAATTGTGCTCTAGGGATGTACAAAAGTCACTTACCTGGTCTCGCAGCTTGCTTCGTGGTGGGGGGGAGGCGCTTCACTGCTCCCCCCGAAGTTCAAGCCGGGGGGGGAGGCTTCCCGCCTCGCCCGGCCAAAATTCAGGCCCGGGGGGAGGCTTCCCGCCTCGCCCTGCCGAAATTCAGGCCGGGGAGAAGCGCCCCATCTCCCCGGCCGCGAACTTCAAAAGAAAAGTTAAAAAAAAAAAAAGCCCCGTGATAGGCTACGTAATGATTTACGTAGCCTATCACGGCTAGATCTGCAAAGTCAGCCATGATAGGCTACGTTAATCGTCACGTAGCCTATCACGGGTGACTTTGGGGGAAAAAAAAAGCGCGTACGCAAATGGCGGCCCGCATAGGGAGCCGCCATTCGCGTTCCTTATTTGGTCCCTGTAGTCTACGTAAAGATTTACGTAGACTATGGCGAAAATAAGGGCAACGCTATTTGCGTTGCCCTTATTTTCGCCGTAGTCTACGTAAATCTTTACGTAGACTACAGCAACCAAATAAGGAACGCGAATGGCGGCTCCCTATGGGGGCCGCCATTAGCCGTACGCGCTTTTTTTTTTTAAGTCACCCGTGATAGGCTACGTGACGATTTACGTAGCTTATCACGGCTGACTTTGCAAATCTAGCCGTGATAGGCTACGTTAATCGTCACGTAGCCTATCACGGGGGCGTTGTTTTTTTTTTTACTTTTATTGGAATGGCGGCGGCGGCAGCCGGTCGAAAGACCAGCTGCCGCCCCTGCCCCTGTCGAAGCCCTGCCGAACCACCGCTGCGACCCGCCACCGGGAGCGACATTCGGGAAAGGTAAGTCTTATCCCGGGGAGGAGGCGGGGGGCGGAGAATTTCTCCCCGAAACTACTTCGGGGGGCCGAATACGTTGGCACTCGGCCCCCCGAAGTTTCGGGGAGAAATTCTCCCCCATCCCTAGTGAATGGTTTGTTTTTTTTCAGGGAACAGGTAGATTGAGGGAGATTACACACACATACTCACACACATAATAGAAGGATATAGTTCTTCATATTCCCTGGTATGTTTATTCCTCATTTTGTCCATTCCCTGAGCATGTGCAGAGTGTGCTTTTTATTCAAACAAAGAGAAGGTTGCTGATCTTTCCCTTCATGCTGCATTTGTACAAGTGTGACTGCTTCAGAAAGAACTTTCCATTATATTGTCTCTTTTTCTTCATGAGTTTCATATAACAGAAGTATGATGTAGTGGTTAGAGTCCAGCCCAAAATCACCCAGTGAGATAACTAACAGGTTTGATAATGAGCTGGATGTGGAAATACAAAGCTGAGCTGGGGGTAAGTGGGTGCTGACATGTGTAGGAGTAAGTCGCATTGAACTCAATAAGACTTACTTCTGAGTAGACATGCACAGAGTTGGTTCTCCTCTCCATTTTAGCCTCACATGTCACCAACAAGGCTGGATGTGGAAATTGAAAGCCTAGCAGGGGGAATAATACTCGTGCAGGGCTCCAGACCGGCATGGTCATTTTAAAAGGTTCTTTCTTTCTTTCTTTCTTTCTTTCTTTCTTTCAAACAGTGTTACTTTAAGCAAAGAGTGCATCGCTCAGGCACACCTAGGGCAGCCTTGTTTTGGGAAGCCCCGAGGAGGAGGAAGTGTTTTGGCTGAAAGTAATTACTGCACCTCTCAGGGCAGGGGAAAAAATACGGAAATATCTATGAAAAATAGCCTTTCTTACGGAAGTTATGCAGACTCACGGAGGTGGCTGGGCACTGGAATCACGGCTGTCAGTATGGATTTATCTTTGTAATTCTTGGAGCGGAAAAAAAAGAGGAGAATTCTGGGGGTTTCTGAATGATGGTACGGAGCACTGGCCGCAAACTGCAGAAGTCAAGCGGCACGGAAGGTACACAATTCGTACATCCCTACACAAATGGCGCCCGGCGTAGCAGATGTCATTTGCGTCACTGCCCTTGGCTGTGATAGGCTATGTAAATATTCACATACGAATATTCGTAGTAAATATTCACTAAAATATTCGTAGTAAATATTCACGTAGCCTATCACAGCCAAGGGCAGGGACGCAAATGGCATCAGCTACACCAGACGCCATTTGCGTCCACAGCCCGGCAGCGGATGGCTGCGGAATGAAGACAACAGACAGCCACTGCCAGGTAGGGTCTGTCCCAACCAGCCTTCACAGGGTGGCAGGAGGGAGCAGTCCATTCTGCCGCGGACTCCAGGGAGCCGGACTCTAAAGAATCTGGCCTCACTGGAGTCCATGGTGGATTTCTCCACCATCCCTACTCTCACTCTGGCCCAGACAGACAACAGAGGTGGTGAGAAGGAGAAGCAGTGGATGGTAAGCAAGCAAGTGGGGGCAATGAGGAGAAAGAGGATGAGGAGCAATACAGCTGGTGACAATGGTGGTGAGAAGGAAGACTCACTGAGGGAGGGGGCCCATTGAGGGTGTCTTGCCCAAGGACCTTCAAAAAACTGGAGCATCTCTGCATGTATCTCTCAGTTGTTCTCCACAAGTATGAGAACCGACAACTTAACTGTTTTAAAATATGGAAGATAATCCCTAGCGCACACATCAACCATCAGAATTGTGAGTCAAAGCACTAGGCAAGCATGCACAATATGCGGCCTTTGATCATTTGTTTTAGCTGCCAGGTGGATAGGCTTTATTTAATTTTGTAAAATCTAGTCCTCATACTCACAGAAACAAGTCTGAATGCACAACGGCAAAATGTTCTGATGAGCTCCTGGGTGCCAGACAACTTGCTCATCCGGATCTAAAGGTACAGATGTGGATCAAATCATGCAAGATGTAGTTGTGCTTCTGAAGAAGCCAATTTCGTTCAATGGTCAAACAGGATAAAGCTGCAGAAAACAGCTCACTGGCCATAGATTTTAGCCACATGGCTACCAGCACGTGCTTGTGAATATGCAATGAGACAAAGGAAAACACCGTATGGGGCATGGCATGAGATCACTAAACTACAAGAAAAGAAGCAGAAATTGTACTGCCCAATGACACTGACCAAGATGCCGCTGTTAAGTTCTCTAGAATGAAGCAATCGAGGCACAAGAAGGGTGTGTGTCAATAGACGGTTGAAATGAGCCAAAGAAAATCAACAACTTTTCTTCAGGTTTGCCCCCATGGGAACCAGCATAGATCAGAGCAGTGCCTTTCACAGTTTCCACATTTACGAAATAATTTCCACATCAACTTTTCTGCCAAGAAACCTCTGAATGTTGCAAAGGATTCTGGGGAATGTTCTAGGGTGGACACTAAACTCTTGTGGAGTGCTGGCCAGTTCTCGTGGGTCTGGACATGTCCCCCCCCACACACACACACACACCCTGTGTGATCTGAGAGTACCATCTCAGAACACATCCAGATCTCTCCTGCACATTTTCGCACAGGAAATTGGGAGCGGTACAGGAACAAACTGTCTTACAAGGAAAACTGTTTACCAGTACTGATCTTCTTACTGAAGCATCTTGAACTGAGCTTCACTGGAGTTCCTGGAACAGAGTTCGCACAACATTTTTAACCAGAGGCTAGAGTATGGCATTGAAACCTTCCATTCCTCATCCCTATGGAGTGATACCCCATCCTTCTTCCTCTGTGGAAAACCCAGCTTTGATTAACGGTCATAACAAAAGATTTTCCACTTAAGCTGCTGCAGAAGACAAGCCGCGTGATTTACTATATATATTCAATAGGTTTGCCAGGTCTCTGGTCCTCTCCTGAAGTCTCTGGTCCTTGCCCCAAGTCTCTGTGTGGGAGGGGAGCAGCTGAAATATCCAGGCGAGATCAGGGGCCGTCCCTAGGTCTCAGGTTTGGTCCCAGAAATATGAAGGCCTGGGATGTTCCAGACCTGGCAACCCTAATATTCAGTGATGATATTTATTCAATTTGTAACCTGCCCAATGGTGGGTAAGCAAGTTTTTGCTTTGTTTATTTATTTATATATATAGTGACAGACTGAGTGTGACAAATGGACATACACTCTGTAACCCAGGGTTTTGAAACCTCAACTGGGCAGAAAAACACTACAACCAAATGTATGTATATTGGCAGCAAACCAGTGGGTTTTTTCCTGCCACCACTCAAAATGTCAGCAGTACGGGGCCGCGGGGGCCGCATGTGGCCTATGTGTTGCCCACCCCTGGTTTATACACACATTTCCCTTGATGAAGAGTTTCTCTGAAATGCATTGGGACCTATCTCACTTGAGCAGCTGCCTTTTGTTTGCCTGTTTTCTGATCTTTCTATGGCTCTACTGATCCTCTCTATTTGAGCTCCAACATAGGAGCTGGAAGCTTGTCAGGGGAGAGACAAGTCAGAGTCTGTGGTTTGCACATCATGACAAACAGCCCAGGGCTGGTGAGCCGTGCTCTGTTCGCAGCGGGAGATATCGAACAGCGCGAACTAGCATGCTCGCTCGTTCACAACCGTTATGTGTGAGCCGGGTCAGGAGTATTTACGAGCAATCCGGAGCCTTTGTACTGTGTGCAATTAGCAGGAGCTGATGTTGCGCACTCCTATTTCCTTCTGTGCCTTAAGAGACCTCTGAGGCCTGATGCTCCAGACAGGGCTCACTAAACTAGATACCAGCTTCAAGGTAAGGACTTATTGGCTGAAGCACTACAATTCCTGACAGTAACAGAGGGAGGGGTTAGGGTTTTAGAAATAGGCTACTGGTCAAGAATTACTGATCAAGAATTAATGCAATGCCAGGGTTATGTGACTTTCTATGACAAAACTGCTATTTCATAGGGTGCAAAAGGTCTGTGGAAAAGATCCCTTCCTTCTACTCTCTTGTATTTGTTTTCTGCAGTTCACAGCCAGTGTTGTCCTATCTGAGGCTAACTTGGCACTTTTTCTTTTTTTTTTACATTTAGAGATATTGCCTGCTCACTCTTTTTTCAGCTCTGCATACCAACATACATTAAAAGACCCTTTAAAGCCCCATCGAATTAAACTTATGCATGTAAAAACCTAGATTTAAAAAGAAATGTGAAATATAAAAACTTTTTTTTTAAGCCTGTGTTGTATGTAGCAATATTCAAGCTCACCTAAATTCCCCGAAAATCACTTTGAAACTCATTTTGGCTTGCTCCTGTTTTCATTTTCGACCCATTTGGCTCATTCAGATGCAAAAAGTGTGCATTCCTAAAGAAACATACATATTTCTGTGTATGTTTTCCAAATGTGTGCACTTTTCCCCCACTGACTAAAGCATAAAAATGCATTTTTTAAAAATGCACATTTCAAAGTGTGATTTTATATATATATATATATATATATATACACACACACACACACACACACACAGAGTATATATATATATATATATATATACACACACACACACACACACACACAAACACACAGAGAGATTGACCCAGAAGTAGGTATACGGTATAGTTTATTTGCATTTTATTACATTGTTTATTACATTTACATTTGTTTAACATTGTTTAATCTCATAAGTGCTTGAAATGTGCTTGCAACTTTGGCACATCAACGTTGCAACATTCCTCGAACCTGTTCAGAACACTATGACACACAGTACGACACAAATTCCAGTCTGCATCAATGTCCATAAATGCTTCAGTTGAGATGTGATAGTCAAATGAGGATTTTCATCTGCCCAATACCCACAGCTAAGCCTGTTCACATGGCCTGACAACTTGAAAGAAGCCTCATCTGAACAGATGATCTTATCAAGAAGGTGTGGTTCATTAGAGATTTGGTTACGCATCATCTCACAGAATTGCCACTGATGGTCTGGGTCGTCCTCCAGAAGACCATGTGACAGTCTTGGACGGTATGGCTTCAATTTCAATTTACGCATTAAGCATTGCAAGGACGTTCTAGGTCTGGATAGCTGCTTAGACGCACATCATGTGGACTTTTTCGGACTGTTCACAAATGTCAGAGCAACTCCCATCCCATTTTCCTGTCATAGATGTCCTAGGACGTCCAGATTTCGGTGAATTAGCCACTGCACCTGTTGCTTCAAATTTATCTCTAAGACAATAAATTGTCAGACATGTTGGTGGAGGAGTGTGCTTCTTGCCACACTGTGCGCACCCACTCGGCATTTTCAGTCTTCCAGTACTGCTTTAGAATCCACTTTCTTTGTTCTTGACTCATGTTCACTGACTCATGTTCGCATCATTCACAATATCAGTAAAAAAAATAACTAAACAACTAAACAACTGTATACCTATTTAAGGGCCTCACTCCCCTCACTCCCTATACTTAACGGATTTAACTGTCACTCCCTGTCACTCACTCTTCCCAACTGTCATTCTGACTCCACCCACACATCTTCTACTCACACATTCTCTCCCCCTCCCATCAACAATCTAAACAACTGTATATCTACTTTTGGGCCACCTGGTATATGCATTTTTTCTGAAATTCAGGAATTTGTGAATATTCCTGGTGGGGGGGGGGAACTCCTGCTCATGTTTGCATTTGGGATTGCTAATGGGACCTCTTCACATGATTTGTGAACAGAAATGAAATTCACATACATCCCTAGGTGTGCGCACTAATGCACATACTAATGGGCATTAAGATGACTTTTTTTCCCCCTCCAGCCCCACTGATTAGTGTGACCAGTCTGTTAATGTGCATAAACTTCTGAACTGTTGTGTGTGTCTCTTTGTGTGTCTTTTAAAATCTGGAACCTACCCACTCCACCAACAGTGTCATGCCTTTTAACCCTCATCCCAAATTTCCCCAAAGTGGGGTGCATGTTTTGAGGAGCATGGAAATATTTGCTGAAACTCATCTCCTACAACCTCCCTGCCAGTTTGGTCCAAGCACTCATTTTGACAAGCAGTCCCACCAAAAGACCTCAAATGGCCCTGGTTACCCAGGGTAACCTTATTTTGGAAACCTTAGGATAGTGAGAGACTGAAGCTCATGTACTTTTGAACTTTCCTAAACAACTTTGGCACATCTTTCATTATAAAGTTCACGGCCTTCCAAAAATAATATAGTGTCTGAAACGCAACAGTCCAGTATCGTTTTGCAGTTCTCTTGCCACCCATAAATGCCGACGAGCTCGGAAAACTGATGGAGTTCAGAGGCACAGAGTGTGTCTCTGCCAAATCACTTGGCAGCTCAGACAGATCTAGGCTAAAGGTCACAACCCGACTTTCGCTGACATGTCCAGGACTGATATCACAAGAGCCATTCTTGGGAAGGTCCCTTTTCAGAGATGCCTCTCGCTTTTCAGCCCACCCAACATTATTGCCTCTCAGTTATCTAAGTTATCTATCTCGTGCTGAAACTAAAAATTGTTTTTAGCAGGTTTCCAAAATACCATTCTGCTTCCAATCGACCTCATTGGGAACACAGGGTGACCACAATGTGCAAACACGATTGCAATGGGTACACAATGGGACCACAAGGAAAAGAGGTCAGACAATTAACCGAAATGTTCTCTGCTTCAGACATTTTTTCTTGCAACTAGCGTAAATCTATATGCCCTATATTGTTGTTTAGATTTTATTTATATAAAAAACAACGGCAGGCATGTTGGCCATAAGAAACACTCCAAAAATCCATATAGAGCAATACTTTTATTAGGCCAAATCAAAGAACACAAAAATGTGGACGTTTTTGAGATCTCCAAATATCTTCATCAGGCAAGAAAGCAGGTTGGGGGTGGGGGAGAGTAGGAGAGAGAGAGAAAGGCTGACTCAGCGTTATAGTCAGGATGTCTGCATTGTCAGAAGCCCTATTTAGGCATTATGAACCAGAGTACAGCAAACTCATAAGGAGGAAGTAATTGCAATGGGTACACGTACCTCCACTGTTGTATTTGTCACCCTCAATTCATAGATTCAAGGTGCTGGTTTTGACCTATAAAGCCTTACATGTTTTGGGACTGCAATACCTGATGGACCACCTCTTCCAGCATGAACCTACCCATCTACTAGGTTCACCATCTAAGGCCCTCCTCCAGGTGCCTCCTCCGAGGGAGGCTCAAAAGGTGGCAACAAGGGTGAGGGCCTTCTTGCTGGTGCCCCCCCCCATTATAGAATGATCTCCCCAATGAAGCCTGCCTGGCACCAACATTGTTATCTTTTTGGCACCAGATTAAGACCTTCCTCTTCTCTCAGGCATTTGGCAGCATATGATGAGGTTTTAATCACATCCTGGATTTTTCTTATTGTTGATTGTTTAAAATTGCTTTAGATATATGTGTTTCTCTGTGTGTGCTGTCTGTTTATATGTTTGTATGTAAATGATCCTTATACTGTATTTTAAGGTTTTAGTCTTTGTAAATGATCAAGAAAGCATTGGCTATTGGGCGGTACAGAAATGTAATAAATGAAA
This sequence comes from Heloderma suspectum, assembly GCF_057233095.1. Lineage (NCBI taxonomy): Eukaryota > Metazoa > Chordata > Lepidosauria > Squamata > Helodermatidae > Heloderma > Heloderma suspectum. The sequence goes on from NC_139464.1 coordinate 109,027,212, forward strand.
TGAAATGATGCTAGGAGAAGCTATTTGGTTTACTAAAGCAACAGATGACATATTTTATTATACTTCTTCCTCACATTTCCTTACTATTCCACCAAAGGAATAGTACAGTATTGTGTTCCCCAGCCATTGGTACTGTGCAAAGTATTCCAAGTGTGGCCACACCACAGAATTGTATAAGGCATTATGATACTGGCTCTTTTATTTTCCCACCTTTTCCCTATGATCCCTCATCATCAAACAACATCTACTAGAACACCCCCAACATTGCCCAGAAGAGGTGCATTTCAGAGGAAGATTTAGGGCTGAGCCAAAATGCCACACCTTGTTTTATTATCACATTTGTGGACAGCTATTTTGAAGGTTGCAGGAGGCCAACTGTGGGTTGGGTCTTCTGCTCCCAGTGGCTACCATTTTGTTTCCCCATAACACCACTGTGAGTGACACTAAGTCACCATGTAGCATTGTTCACAGAAACACAGGGGTGTTCAGGGGTGTGCGGTCAGCAGCTGGGAGGCAAACACAGCCAAAAGGAGCCCTGCTGTTACCACTGCCATCATCACACACCAGGTAGCAGGCAATAGGGAAAAGTGGTAAGTGCATTTCACACACACACACACACACACACACCCCAGCACTGAATGTTCACCCCAAAATTCAAACGTTTGGCTCAGTGCAAACTGGGAGTGGAGGGCAAGTTGTCTTCTAAGGAAGTTTGTACACCATACTGATCTTCTAATTGAGGAACTCCCAATATGCTTCCAAGAAATCCAAAGATCCCCCATAAATGGAAAACCGGTACTTTAGTGGTTCATGTTAAACAAGCCCCATTTGTACAGAATGGCTTTGTGGAAATAAATGATACTGTTAATCTTTTAACTGCCCATGAGTGCTGTGAGGGCACTTAGAATTGGTTTTATTTAGCTGCTAGAATTACTTTGCATGTTGGAGGGTGGTTTTGTGTCACCTTTTAGCTGGGTTTGATTATGGGGATGGCAAGCCAGCTTGAGCATTTCGAAAGGCTGGGTAAAAACATTCTAAAGCAATAAATTCTAACTGACAGCATCCTCCTAGTGAGTATTTTACTATAATCCAATGAGTCTTCCCCTTTCGATATCCTGCTGTACGTGGCTGAGTGTCACAGCAGACCTCTTAGCACACTTATTCATTGCACAGTTATAGAAGCCAGTGACCTCATCGAAGCTTTCTGTTCCTTCTCTTAGTCTCTCTCCATAGTAGGTAGTGAAAGTCAGCTTTAAAAGACCAGAGGTCAGAAATACTTGGCTGGCTTTACTTACTTCAAGGGAATTTTGCCAACAGAGCAGCCTAGTTTTGATTAACAACTCCGGCTTCCTTTCAGTTTTGTAAATCTTGCCACTGAGAGAAGTGATCATTTGAAATCTATAAAACTCTCATTTTAAGTTCAAACAAATATCTGTGAAATCTGTTAACGTGTCAAAAGTAATTTGGGCCTCTTCATGCCCACTTCCACAAATTTCTTACAAGGGAGCAAATCACACTGAAATCATTGGGAAGGTCTTGCCAGGATTCCTTTGGCAGTCTTGACCTTCATTCTTATTTTGTCGCTGCATCTGTGGGATTGCACCAGGCCACTGAAGCAGCATTTCGGGGGAGGGGGGTTGTTGTACATATAGCTGCAAAGACCACTGGCTGGCAAGAAACAATGGAGCAGGGCAAGCTGTGCAGATGCCCTAGTACTACGCCTAACACACTGGTGAACAGCACATATACTAACCAGTGTTGTCCCATCAGTGAGACTCGAGCTTGTTGAGATTCTCTGAGTCCCACCTCTTGTTCCCATACCCAAATGCAAGCGTTTTGCTTTGTTTGTTCAAATGGGAAAGCATGCGCCCCAATCCCACATGAGAACAGCACATATACTAACCAGTGCTGTGTAGAATATGTTAGCACATATACTAATCAGTGGTCCACACATGTTGCTAGATGCCACTGCATTTATGCAGCAGGGCACCTCTACCATATGGCCCAGCTCACCCCCAACCCCACCCCCCAATGGCATCCATGAGCCCTCCCTCACTTACGTGTTGTTCAGCAACCAGAGCCTGGCAGTACAATCATTCCAGCACAGAACTTCCAGTGCCACCCTTCTATCTTCTAAGAAAAGAAATGGCACCCAGACCACTCCCCTTCCCCCCATGAGCCATTCTAATCCAGGCAGTGCTCACACAGCACTGGCCATCTCTCGATAAAGGTCCGATGTATGATGTTTCCATTCCTAGCAAAATAGCGCCAAAACAAAATAGGCATATGCATACGTGGGAACACAGGAAACTGCCTTATACTGAGTCAAACCATTCGTCCATCTAGTCCAGTACCGCTGATACTGACTGGCAGCAGCTCTCCAGGGTTTCAGGCAGGAGGTTCTCCAGCTCTACCTGGAGATGCCAGGATTGAGCCTGCGACTTTCTGCATGCAAAGCAGGGGCTCTGCCACTGAGCTACGGCCTTTCCCTTCATATACAGTCAGGGTGCATCTGTTCATGCATAGATTATGTACATCCCCTAGGATGGCAGATCACACAATCCTCTTATAGGATATAGAAATATAGATATTTAACAGTCGCAATGTGATTTCATAGCATTTCATATAACACAGGAGGAGTCTCAGGTCGATAACTTTAGTTTAGCTCCATTGTAGATGAGGCTAGTGATGAACAAACAACTCAAGTCTATTTCCATGTCGCTTTTGCATGTGTTCACTCACAAGTTCATTCTATCCTATTTCTTCATTAATTTTCTAATGTATAAAAATCCCACATGAAAAACTGTATTTACATACATATTTAAATATGTCTTTTCTCTCCAAATGTGTATTTCTAAACCAGGGATGGAAGAATCAGTGAGACTCGGGCTTGCTGAGGTTCTCTGAGTCTCACCTCGAAGCTTGGTCCACCTCGTTCCCATTTCCAAATGCAAGCTTTTTGCTTTGTTTGTTCAAATGGGAAAGTGTGCACCTAAATCCCACATGAGTACTTTTCTCCAAGTGACTAAAGCATTTTGTTTTCCAAAATGTGCATTTTTTAAAGTGCACATTTTTCTAACAACCACAGTTGCAAGTTTGGAAATTTGTGAGCTTTGCCCCCCCAAATGTGCTCACATTTGCATTTGAAGCTGCAGACATTTCTGATGCTTAATGAACTGAAACAAAATTCTAATATTATATATCCCTATTGTAAACATACTTTGCCACAAAATACACATTTCTAAACGTATTTTGATGCAGCAGTTTGAGATGACATCTGGACTGGACCTTCTGGAAAGTAGGAAAGTATGTAGATCGCTAGGTCCCAATCTGCCCATTAGTCTGGGAGTGGCAGATTAGGTCACTTCATATCAGAATTCACAGAGGTTGAAGTCCTCAAGCAACCCTAGGTGAGGGTCTTGCTAACTTTTAAAATAACTTCTGAATATTTGTAGGACCTCCCCCCACCCCCATGACCAGAGGTTCAAAATGACAAGACAGTAACATTTACTCAAAGTCCAGCAGACTCTACGTGGATATGAGGAAAAAAAGAAAAAAGAGAGTTGCCCAGATCTGAGGATTTGATCACATCTTGAAGAAATGTGCTGACATTGGAGAGAGATGCATTAACTAAAAAATAAACCGGATGGAAGATCAGTCTCTCTTAATATGAACCTAGGCTAACCTTCCCTACTGGCCATATATGGATACATATGAGGGAGGACCCATGAAGCCGCAAGATGAGAAAGGTAATTTTAAAGAGCTTCCCTTAGGCTCTAAAGTGTTTGAAATGTTTGGAAACATGCACATAAAAGCTGCCATATGAAGCTCACATTTACAAGTACATCGTCAGTCTTTGTGACCTTGGCAAACCGCACAGTTCAAATTTCCATGCATGAATGGTTCTTGGAAGATTTTTTTCCCCCTTCTAAAGTAGCAGACAACAAACAAGCTTTCTTTCCCAACATAAGGTCTTCCTATATTCTATAAATACTTTGCTTCCTGTATTGCATTTCATTGTATTCTACAAATTAAAATAAGCGACACATTAGCTAACGTTACGGAAGCGTGACTTTTCTCTTTGTAATCCATGCAAAGCCCTTCTTACAATTCATCCCCCCCTACACACACACACACACACACACACTTGCTCCAGTGACTAAGAATGCAATGCACAGCCATAGTTTTCATCTCCCAAAGAGAAATTAATATCCACGGCTACAGTTTTCAGAAGATGTTTAAAAATAAGCAGCATCTTCTTGCACAAGACATTGCACATTGCACAGCATACTGCAGAAAGAGCAACAGATGGGTGTTGCTATGTGTAATAATAGTACGCAAGCCATGGTTGCATGAAGAAACACTTCCTTTTCTTGGCCCTGAACTTACTGCTAAACAATTTCACTGGATGATCCAATGAAACTTTCTACTATTTTCAGTTCTCTCTGGTTGTTCTAATTGTTTATTATGATTTCCCATCACTACCATCATCATCACGCCCACAACCTCGCAGGAAGAGACAGAACAGAAGCTGAGCAGCATTTCCATCCAATAGAAGGAAGAATGCCAGCCAAGGGCATGGCAGTCCTATTCTCAGACGCTAATGGAAATTTGGCAGACAGCTAAATAAAGTCTGAATCTTCCCTTTGTGTGGATTCTTTCCTACCACATTTCAAGGACACAGGTTCTGCTAAGTGTGGGGAAGCTTCTGATAATCTTCCAAAAACTGTTCTGGCTAGCCTAAACAATTTTGCGGTGTTACCATTTCCCCTTTATTTATTTAATTTATTCATTTCATTTCTATACCGCCCAATAGTCGGAGCTCTCTGGGCAGCTCACAAAAACTGAAACCAAAGAGCACACAATAAAACAATACAAAATATATAAAACATTAAAACCACATTAAACAATACAACCAGAATAAAACCTAGCAGCAATGCAGGGATTTAAGATACAGATTTAAAACAGCAAAGCTAAAAGTCTAAAGAGCTAAAATGTTAAAATGCCTGGAAAAATAAAAAGGTCTTCACCTGGCACCGGAAAGAATACAATGTGGGGTATTCATGCTTTCTTTCATTTCCCTCCCCTTCTCCCTCCCAAGTTCCCAAGGACATACCTAATCAGGAAGATTATTCTCCAGACACGTATCACAACTATCAATACAGTATTGATAAACCACTCACCGCCCTGAGATTTTAATGATATAGGGCAGGATACATATGTTATGAATGAATGAATGACAGTTACTGATTAACAAGCAAACATAGTAGAGTTTACTTGAATGTATAGGATGGCAATCACAATATCTAATAATACTCTTTTATTTGTTTATTTTAAAATGTTTCTTGGCCACCTTTCAGGGCAGAAGCCCCCCCAAGGTGGCTTACAATAATAAAATACATAAAAACAATTAAAATATTAAAAGTGATAAAAACATAAAAACAATAAAAACAACAATAAAAGCCAACAATAAAACCAGGAACAATGTTAACAGCAGTAACAGCAACAATAGCACATCACAAGAAGGCCAAGGTAAAATAACACCTTTTCAAGGCCTTCTTAAAAGTCTGCAATGACGCAGCATGGCAGACTTCTGATGGCAGCTTGTTCCAAAGGCGTGGGGCCACTGCAGAGAAGGCCCTCTCATGTGTGGTCACCCACCCGACTGCTCTCATGGGTGGGCAAATGAGAGAAGGGCCTCTCTTTCTGATCTTAAAGTGTGGGCAGGCTGATATGGGTGAAGGCGGTCCTTCAAGTCACTTGGTCCCAAACTGTTTAAGGCTTCAAAGGTCAAAACCAGCACTTTGAATTGGGCTTGGAAACACACACGTAACCAGTGCAGCTGGCACAAATATATTTTCTTGTGACCTTGTGCATCTCAACTACTTTTTCTTATGTTTAATGTCTGCCATTAACTCTATGAGGTCTGTCCAAAGATACCTATTAACTACAGAGGGAGATGTGTCAGACTTGTTTTCTGTAGTCATGTGTCAGTCAAACTAGTTGTGAAGACAGACATGTCACTACCATCAACAATGACAGCGACTTATCTATCTCATTACACTCTCCTCATTATGGCATCACAACATCCCGCATTTCCCATCTGCACATAATGAGCTGTCAATGGTAGATGGTGGGGTGATACAGAATGTAATGGCATTATAACACAAGACAAGATCTACTAGAAGTTATGGAATTGGTAGAACATAAGAAGCTGCCTTATACCAAGTCAGATCATTGGCCCATCTAGCTAGCACTCCAGGCTTTCAGGCAGGAATCTTTCCAAGTGCTAACTGGAGATGCCAGGAATTGAACCTGGGATCTTTTGTATGCAAGCATGTGCTCTACGATGGAGCTATAGCCCACCAAGCTACAGGAGGGAGAATTGGATCTACGGTGGCCATTTGGCAGTAGCTCAATGCTTACCACCACATCTGCTTTGATAACATTCTGCACTAGTTTAAAAGATACAGGTGGTAGGTAACAACTACCTACCATTTAACTAACTACTAAGTAAGTACTACCTACCATTTAACTAACTACTGAGGCAGGTAACCTCAACCTTTTAACAAAATAATACAATTTTTAAATAAAATTAATAAAATAAAAATCATGAGAAGCAGGGAGCCTGGTGAGTGACAAGAGAGGTGTTCACAGCTACCATGCTGGGGACCCCAGTAATAAGGTAATTTTTTTAAAAAACACAAATGGTAGGCAACTACTACTGCAGGTTCACTGGAAGTTTGCTTTCCAAGAGTGAAATCATAGGATGCCTGCTCCAGCAAAGGACTGATTAAAGTTATAAATAAATAAAGGTAATCAAGAGTAAAAATAGACAGGTGTTTGATTATTGTGCCTTAGACTCAAGCCACAATTCACTCAATTAGGAATATTTTCTTGCTGCGTTCCACTGAAGTATACAGAGTAACACCAGAGCTTCTCTGAAGCGATTTGAGAATGTGGACGTCACCAGCAAAAGCTTTGTACTTAAGGCTCGGATCAAAGACTGATATTTGTCCTGTAATAACTCCTAAAAGGTTCACTTGAGCTGTGTGCTTACATTAAACACCCAATTATAAATCCTCTATTTGGCTCTTAATTCAGTTAAATTTAGCCAAATCTAGACAGCTGTATTTATTAGCAGAGATGATCTTGAAAATCAGATAATAAAAGAAAATTGTAAGGAATTTTTTGTGCCCAAATTTAAACATGTAGGTGCAAGTTGAAATCTTAGACAATGACAATATTACAGATAGGGCCGTAGTAATAGAAATGTATGAATTAAGCTTCTGAAATTACACCTGGATATTCAGCCCTCCTGTTCCTGAGATTACTTTCTTGTTGAACAAGTTGTAACCAGCTGTTTTCCAGGCAAAATTCAAGGTGTTGGTTTTGACTGTTAAAACTCTATATGGTTCCGGCCCAGCCTATCTCAAGGAGCGCCTCTAGCAACACCAGATGGGCTGCTCAACATGATCAGCCTTCTTTCTGTCCCATCACCCAGGACAGCTAAGCTGGTGAGGATGAGGGAGAGGGCTTTCTCTGTGGTGGCCCCCACTCTGTGGAACTCCCTCCCTAGGGAACTCTGCCATGTCCCCTCTTCAATGAGCTTCCTCCATTTGGGGTGGGTTAGGGTATTTTTAAACAATGTTTTAATGTATAATATTACTGTTTTAAATTGTATTGTTGTACATCACCCAGAGTTGCTGGGTTTTATCTTTAAATTAAATTTCTTTCTTTAAATTCTAAATTTCTTATTTAAATTTCTGGATAAAGAAATTTAATAAATAAATAAATAAATAAAATGCAAATTGTAAGGATTATAGGCCATTTTATCTGGACTGACCTGTGGAGACTTCTCCAAATATAGAGTTTACTGATTGATTATTGGACAGTGTATATGCATTATACAGACACGTTGCTTCGAGCAGAGTTCCATGAACAAATACCCAAGAAACCAATGCAAGGGCAGCGTCTAGTTCCATATAAAGAATATTAGGGTGTTTTAAATGTTGTGATGTCTGTCTTGTTTGTTTTTTGGGACTGTGTCTCATTTCAGATGTTAGGTACATTCTGAAAGCTATACAGCTGGAATCGGACCAGATTAGCCACCATTAGGGTGCACTGAAATCCAGTGTTGGCTCCAGGTTTGGCAGACTCCACCATCAGTGACTTTGCCTTCCTACCACCATGATCAGCTGCTATTGGTCCTCATCCTCTTTCTTGGCATTGCTACCACTGGCCCGCTTGACAGGTAGAGAGCCAAATAGGCAGTGGCATCTACGGCTCCTCCTCCTTCACCACCAGTGTTCTCTGGGACAGAGCGAGAGGCAGGTTTCAGTGGGGAATAGGAGCAACTTCTGTGGGCTCCTGCTGGGATGTGGGCCCCCATCAGGTTCCCAACCATGCCTACCCTTTATTCCAGACCTGCTGAATTCAATGGGACCAGAAGCCTTCCATTTTCCTTCAGGCAAACCTATAAAGATGCCACATCTTTTCAGGAGGCACAACTGAATCTGGCTTAACTGTCTCCCAGCTTGAAAGCATGCCACTTCCTTCAAAGCCATCCAACTTCTTTTTGCCTCCCACTTCAGGCACTGAATAGGACCTAAGCTAAGCATTGCTACTTGGTCTGGGCCCTAGCTGTCATATCTTCTTTCACCGTTGCTTCTCATTTTCTTCTCACCAGTCTCTCATATGAGGGAGAAGACAGGCACAAGAAGGCATAGCAGCTGAGAAAACAGACAGCTCTATACTGCTCTGAACAATGTGTCAGAATTCCTTTTGCCCCTACTGAACTTCAAACTCAAATCAAACACAGGCAAGAGGCTTCAATCTACGGCCTTTAATCCATTTCTTCAAAGGGTCATACAGATACAAATTCTCAGTCTACAAGGAAATGCCTTCAGGGGGTTCAAAAGATAGCTACAAAAGTTGCCTGCCGTTTGAAAGGAAAGCAGTCTCACTAGTATAACTTAAGGGGTGGGGGGAGGTCTCTCGTGAGGTCTCTAGGCGCAGCTGTTCACGCAAGGCCAATCAGGTAGACCATCTAAGTTCTGTCCCGGCCGTCTCCCTCTTTGCTCTGCATCTGGCATCTATTAATTCAGATTCCCCAAACCCTGCCTCTCCCTGTTTGCGATTTCTCATGGGGGGGGTGAAGAGAGACCCTGCTCCTACAGCTGGACCTTTGAAACCTAAGAAGCTGGTCCAGTCATGTCTGGACTAGCCTGGGAACATACCTCCCCCATGTCTGGTGGTTCTTCTTCAGAATCTGAACTACTCTCCCACTCCCTGTGCTCAGAAACAGTCCTGACATGATGGGTAACCCATGTTTTATTCATTAGAGAAGCTGAAACATTGGGCCAGGTGTGCTGTTGATCAACATTTTTTTGCAATAAAAGTACTGATAATTGTTCAACCTTCGGGCTATCTTGTGGGTGTACTATTTCATTACCACATCTGATAAAAAGGATATCTTTTTTGGTTATTGGAAAAATGTATCATCCTATCCAGTCTCTCTCTCTCTCTCTCTCTCTCTCTCTCTCTCTCTCACACACACACACACACACACACACACACAGAATCTCTCCAGATTCATTGGCATTTATTATATTAGGTAACACCTGCTAGGAGCCTTGCATCACAAAGCTTTCAAAGGCAGATGGGAGCATCATGCTAAGATCATTCAATGAGTCCAGGATTTAAATCCACATCCTCAGGATTAAGTATGATCAACTGGAAATGAATAACTCTTTATTGCAAATAGTCCTACTTAATTCACCAGATGGAGAATGAACCTTCTTGGAAAAGGGGATTCTACACCAATCTATCAGTTTTGCATACCCTGGTACTTTGAGTTTTGGTTTCTTTTCACTCTCCTCCACCCTATCCAATTTCATCATCCTTTGAGTGGTTTGCATTGGAATATTCCCTTGTTTAACTCAGCCAGGGACAAAGCTGAAATTAAATTTCTTTGCCAGCTCCAGTTTCTTGGGAGCCATCATCTATTCCAGCTAGAAAGGCCCCTCATTTTTCAGAGAGTGATTAGCAAAGGCGCAGCCAGCAAAGAATGGAAAGAAGCAGGGTGTGCAAATGGAGAGAACACCCCAGAATCCTCTATGCAGCCATAAGGAGTCAACAAAAGGTCTGTTCCAAATCATATAGTGGCCACATTTGGACAATTCTCTGTAGTTTCATAAAGTTGTGGCCAAGTGCTGTGGCTGCAAGCTCCTCCCTCGCCAGTCCCCTCTCTCCCTCTTCCTGTCGTATGCTGGCTTCGGCATGGAGATCCTGGGTTACATGACGCCAGCGTTTACCATTATGTCTGATCTGATCCTGCCTTATTATACTGGGTTGTTGTCCAACGTTAAGCCAGGGTGAGGAAACACTCTGGCTTGATGTAAGCTAGGATCTCTGTGCTAAAGCTAGCACACGATGAAAAGACAGAGCACAGGGGCAAGGAAGGAGCACACAGGCACACCATTCCTCCAAAGCTTTATAAACCATGCTTGTCCAAACATGGCCAGTGGGTAATGCCTCTGTCTTGGTTGGAATCCGAGCCAAGTTAGAGTCGAAGCGCTGCAGCTGTCTGTCTGTCATTGGCCTCTTAATGGATCTGGGCCTGGAAACTGCCCATCCCCACTTCTGGCATGGCCCAGGTACTTTGGAACACACTCACATAAATTCACAGATCTACAGAAACTAAACCTGAAAAAAGAAATCTTGGCAAGGTCTTCTTTTTCTACAGAACCTTTGAAGCAGAAAATTCTTCTTTCCATCTTCATGGTTGAAATCTGAGCTTCCACTTGCCAGATGCAATTTACAAAATGAAATGGAAGTGTGGAAAAACATAAACATATGCAGGTCATTTAAACTAGACTCTTGAACGGGTTTCAAATTTGGGCAAATTTCCCACATGAATTTGTAGAATTTGGTCACTCTAGTCTAAGCCAATACTTATTTTACTGCTACAATACCCATTTTTTAATACTTTAAAACCAGTCATAATGTTTTGTGATGTTCACTCCCATGCTGTGGTCTCCTCCTAGAGCTAGATGCATATAGAAGTAGCTAGGGATGAACGAATCAGTCAGTTTTGCTCCCTGTGGCATTCAAATTTCTGAGATCTTAAGTTCTCTCCTTCTCAAATATGAAGAATTTGTGAATTTTGATGAGTTTTAATCAAAAACGTAGCAAAATGAATTTCTTATTCATCTGCAGGGGCCAAAGTCAATAGATAAATGGAGAAAACCATGTTCTACTTGGCTGCTATATAGCTGTTAAAGATTTGGAGCCTTTCAGAAGAAAGAGGTGGCAACATGGTTGAATACACAGAGATTCAAAACAAGACTTCAAGAGCTAAGCACTCAAAGCCCTGACCCTGGTTGAAAGGATCTGTCAGTTTTGGTTTCTCCCATGTTTGTTTTTTGTTTTTGTTTTAAATCTCAAATTATGTCCTGAATATGAAGAAATTTGCAAGTTTGGGTAAATTCTTATCAAAAATAAACTGAAATTAAATTCTCACTCATCCCTAGAAGCAGGTTTCTATGTGTGTGTCCACAGTTGAAAGAAGACATGGGACATAACAGTAGCTGCCGTCCATGCATTTTCCTAGACTGAAAATAGGGATGTCAGAGAATTTCACCACGGATCTCGGTGAGGCCGAATGCCAGTGCATTTGAGCCCCCGAAATCCATGGTGGAACGAAGCCCCTCACCCCCCCACCCCACAAAAGGCGCGCAAAACGGAGCACTTACCTGGTGCCGTCCGCGCTGACTTGTGAATGGCGGCCGCATCTGCGGCCGCCATTCGCTTCCTCATTATAGCCGTGATAGGCTACGTAAATAATTACGAGGCCGTGATAGGCTACGTAAATACTTACATAGCCTATCACGGTGCAAAAAAACAAACAAACAGCAGACACAAATGGCGGTGGCTACGGCAGCCACCAGTTGCATTCCCTTTTTTTTTGCCATTTTAGCCTACGTAAATATTTACATAGTGGGCCACGGTGGCTTAGTGGTTAAGACGCTGAACTGCAGACTGGAAGGTCGGCAGGTCAGCAGTTCAAGACCCGAGTGCCGCGTGACGGAGTGAGCTCCTGTCTTCAGTCCCAGCTTCTGCCAACCTAGCAGTTCGAAAGCAAGAAATTGCAAGTAGATAAATAGGTACCGCCTCGGCGGGAAAGGCTAAAATGGCCAAAAAAAGGGGGAATGCAAATGGCGGCCGCCGTAGCCACCGCCATTTGCGTCTGCTGTTTGTTTGGGGTTTTTGCCATGATAGGCTACGTAAATATTTTTGTAGCCTATCATGGCAAATACAGGGACGCAAATGGCAGCGGCTAGGGCAGCCACCATTTGTGTCCCTGCAGGCTGCCCAGTGGCCAGATGTCCAGCTGCGGGCAGCCCCAGCCGGTGGCTCCGCAGAATCTCCGCGGAGCAGAGCTGGCCAGAGAGAATTTCGGGGGGAGGGACAGAGTGCCTCCCCCCCACAGCGAATGTAACCCTTCAAAAAAGTAAGTGACTTTCATACATCCCTAGTTGAAAAGCCCCATATATGAGTCCAGGCTACATAGCAGTCAGATCATCTGTTCAGACTAGGGATGGCGGCGAATTCCGCCACGGATTCCAGTGAGGCCGGATTCTTTAGAATCCGGACCCCCGGAATCTGTGGCGGAATGGCCTCCTGCCCCCCCACCCGCCTGCGGAAACCCCCCGGGATGGCACTTACCCGGGGCGGATGCGGTGGCGGGGGCTCCGGCGGCGGCTGGTCTCCGGGCCGGCTGCAGCAGGGCTGCTGCCGCCGCCATTGCCGTCCTTGCACCATGATAGGCTACGTAAGAATTTATGTAGCCTATCATGGCTGACGTCAAAAAACACACACACACACGCAATGTACGCAAATGACGGCGGCCGCCATTTGCGTTCTCTACTTTTCGCCGTTTTATCTAACGTAAATATTTACGTAAGATAAGTCGGCGAAAAATAGGGAACGCAAATGGTGGCCGCCGTAGCCGCCGCCATTTGCGTACGCTGCGTGTGTTTTGACTTGTTTTTGACGTTAGCCGTGATAGGCTACGTAAATTCTTACATAGCCTTTCATGGCTGTCTAGCTGGACGCAAATGGTGGCCGCTACAGCGGCTGCCATTTGCGTCCGCACCAGGCCATCTGCGGCCGGAAATCCAGCTGCTGACGGCCCTGGCTGGCTGCTCCGCAGCCTGGCCGCGGAGTGGAGCCGGCCATCGAGGATTCTGGGGGGGAGGACCGGATAGCCTCCCCCCCCATCGAGGATTCTGCGGGGAGGGATGGAGCAAAGGTAAGTGAGTTTTGTACATCCCTAGTTCAGACGATGGAATAGGAGAATAAAGAGTTGGATTCAAGCACTTCTAAAATGATAACTGATATTGCTGAAAACTGAACTTTGGTTGCCCTGTGCAGTCTTGACAGTAAAGGCCATTCCTGAGTGGATGAGTGAGGTACTTCCTCAGGTTTGACGCAGTTGGCAGATGAACCCAAAGCAGGTGATCCATTTGGGTCATAATTTCATGGAGCTGCAAGGACAAGGATGTGAGATTCTACTGGTTGTCCTTTTACTGTCCATCAGTGAACAGATCACTGCAGGGTTGTATGAAAGTCACTTACCTTTTAGCAAAATTAATTCAAGGTGGGGGGGAGGCGCTCCGTTCCTCCCCCTGAAATTCTGGTGGGGGGGGAGGCGCTCCATCCCTCCCCCCCGAAATTCTGGCCGGCCGGCTCCGCTCCGCAGGGACATCCGGCTGCTGGCTAGCAGGGACGCAAATGACGGCGTACCATGGGCGTACCATGATTTAAAAGAAAAAAAACACACGTATGCAAATGGCGGCGCCCATGGGCGCCGTCATTTGCGTTCCTTATTTTGGCACGTCTTAGTCTACGTAAACATTTACGTAGACTAAGATGGCAAAAATAAGGGGGACGCAAATAGCGTAGCGTCTACGCTATTTGCATTCCCCTTATTTTCACCGTCTTAGTCTACGTAAATGTTTACGTAGACTAAGATGTGCCAAAATAAGGAACGCAAATGGCGGCGCCCATGGGCGCCGCCATTTGTGTACGCGCATGTTTTTTTTTTCTTTTAAATCAGCCATGATAGGCTACATAAAGATTTATGTAGCCTATCATGGTGTTTTTTAAAAATCTAGCTGTGATAGGCTACGTAAATCTTTATGTAGCCTATCACTTTTTTTGTTGTTGTTGTTTTTTAACTGGAAATGGCGGCGGCGGCAGCCGGTCAGAAGACCGGCTGCCGCAGCCGCCGCCGCCAAACCACCGCCGAACCGCCACCAGGAAGATCTGTCCAAGGTAAGTCCCGTCCCGGGGGGGGGCGGGGGGGCAGACCGTTCCGCCACTGGCATTCGGCCTCCCCGAGATTCGTGGCGAAATTCTCTGACATCCCTATCATTGTGTTTAAAATATCGACAGTGCTGACTCCTTGTTATAACAGGATAATGTTAAGATATTTTTAGTCATTAAGACAGAGAGATGGGATTATTATTTCTAAGAGAGGGGTGGAATCCTGGTACTCTGTTTTAAAGTGTTGGTCTGCTTTTAAATAGCTGGCTGATGTGTGTTTGGGGAGTAAGGCAGCTACTGATAAGGGGCTGAGGGTGGGAGGCATCACCATTGTTAGTTAACTTGACCATCCTACCATCCTACCTCTGCCACTATGATCGTGTCTCCCTCTGTTCCATACACTTCCACTTCACCTGTTCCAATCTGGCTATGTCTAAAGATACCGGTCTTTCATCACAACTTCGTGAGAAGGACCAGAGTGGACATGGAGAATGACACTAATAGGGTGAGAATGAGAAGGTGTCTGGGAGGTCCATTTCGGCTGAGATGGAGGATAGCAGGACCCTCACAGGGGTAGGCTCTAGAGCTGTAAATGAATAATGTGGAGAGCCAATAAACACCTGCCCATCCCCACAGAGGGAACGCACTACCATCCATCAGAACAAGCCTGAGCTACACCCTAGTGGTGCCAGGGAGACATTATAGTTGGCTATCCATGCCAATCCCCCTAAACAGCTCATAGGAAGGGGTCAGAAAATGCCCCTTCCATCCTGGTCTTATCCAATGCACGTATGCCATGTTCCTCCAATAAAGTTGTAGCCCATTTGATCCCGGTTGTTGGTGTCTGCCTCTTGCTTCATCCTATCAGCAATGCACTGTATTGGCTCGCCTTCACTTTACACACACACACACATATATCACAAACACATGTTAGGTGTGTGTGCCTCATTCTTGCACACAATCACACATTGTTAAGTGCCACCGACTGAAGTGGAAATCTATTCAAATCAGATCATAGCTGGAAGGCAAAACTATGTAGCTTTACAATAAACATTTGAATTTCAAGGAAAGTGCAAGCCAAGTCAAAGACCATGTCTTGAAGCGGAACGAGGTCATTAGCAGGTAAAATGTACAAGGAGTGGCTACATTGGATTCTGCTACTGAGAGCGCCTTCCAGGGCCATTTATTCCCCCAGAACCTAGCTGCAGTGCAGTCATCTTTGTGCGAATAAGGTCACTGAAAGAGCAAAGAGGCTATCTCCCCTTCCGTTTAGAGTGAGACAGCTATCACCAGTGACAGCCCGATTTCATCTGGCTTCCTGTAACTCATCACACACAGCATCTTAGAAAGCAACCTTTGTTAAGATGTAATGGCTTTAGGAAACAAAATAGATGAGCAGGATATTTTCTCCTCTGTAGAGCGATAATACAGCACCACCTCATAAAAATGAAGTAAGTGGGATTGGCTCTTGATGGTATGCAGCATGCCAAATTTTGATTTCCAAATGGAAAGGGACATCCTTTCTCCAACACAAGAACACCCACCATTAAGCAATTGTCAGGAGAAAAAAACTATCGTAAAATCTCAGTTGTATCCCACGGTGGGCCAGATTCATTCCGGAGCAGCCAAAATCACACTGTAGGAACTACCCCAAACACTGGTTGTTTATCTCAACCAGGGTTGCCAACTCATGAAATCAAAAGTTCTGGCACCTAGGTAGGGTGCAACTGGAAGCAAAAAACCCATCTCTATTCATGGTGTATAGCAAGGGAAGGCAGAAGGTAGGTCTGGATCCACTGGTAGATCTCTGGGTGATTTACAGTAGATTAGCTAGGATTTCGGACTCACAGTGGTTTAACAATAGCAGAAACAAAATGGCTTCCACCCCACCACCCCAATTATACTGTTGAAATGAAGAAAACCTGGAGTGATTAGGGAATTTTTTGTATGGAATAGTCCTCAAAACCAATTCTTGAACTCGGAATTCTTTAATAATAAGTGTACGGCTTTTGCAACAGGCTCTGGTTGCTGGATCTCACTAAAGAAGTAGGTCTTGCAAGCCTGAAGTCTGCTTACCCCTGCTCCACTGCTTTTTTAAAAGCCTAAGGGGAGAAAAACAGCCTTATCCTCTGCTTTTCTGGCAACCAGCCCAAAGCAGGGGGTTGGGGGAGGAGGAAAGAAAAAGAAAGAGAACCCAAGCTTTAAATATATATAAGTCATCGGCAACACTAAGTTGGGTACTAAGGTCTCTACATCATTCTGTTGACTATAATTTAATGTTAATGTATATACCCATTTCACACATATAATTTTAAGTGTACACACTTAAATATCTTAGGAATATGTGAATTGTGAATACAGCAAACAGATACCTTGCAAACATTTATCATACAGGTACGGTCATCATAGAACCATTATTGATGGCAGCTACCTACTGACTGGACACCCCGTGATGAACTCAGGTCTGTCTCTGCATAGTATGCGAAATGGCCAAGAGAAAAATCTACCAGGTCTTGGAAACTGCTCAGCTAGCCCATCTGAGAAAGATTTCTTTTTTGAAATTGATACCATACCTTATAGCTCAAAAGAATCTTCAGCAAACCCTTGAGCCGATAACATATACAATCCTACCTGCAGAATTAAGGAAAAATCTCTACCTACAAGATTTAATAGCTGGCACGAAAAAAATGGCCATATCGAATTGACATTTCATGGCAGTGGCATTTTGAACATCTCAGTATAATACTTGCATTATTCGTATGATCATCCTAGACTCCCTGGCCCCAACACTGTTTGCTGCTTAATGCCGTGCATATTTAATACTGATTTTAAGGGAACCTAGCTATCTTGGCATGCTACAGCTTCCAGATTGCTTTTTGTCAAGCAGTTCTGGGATGCAAGCAACTGTTGGACACAATCACATGCACAGTTTACAACTGGGATACACAATTATTATAAAAATTCACAACTGTAACATTCACACAGCCATGACAGCTGCACGCTTGTAGGGATGTTGCAAAATTTCCGTTATAGTCCTGAACCATTTCGCACAGTGCAGTCTGGTGGAAATTTTAGGACTTTTGCAAGACACATCTTTAATCATGGAAATGATGTGTAAACATCCACTTGGCAAACACACCCATGGACTGATAGGAATCTACGCTGTGCCACCTGCTTTCATTTCTTATTTCTAACATGCTCAATACTAGGGATGGCCATTGCACAGAAATTGACGGATCCCCGTGGATCCCTTTTTGGATCAATGGATCCCCATGTGCCCCCAACTTGGTATGCATTTGCGAGCCAAGGGGTGGGTCAGTGTCCAAAACTCAGGAACTATGTCACCTTTATTTTTATATCCATGAGTCACAATTTGTGCAAAAACCTGTGGCCGTAAATAGCGGAATTTGCAAAAAAATTCAGGCACAAATGGTCTATGCTTGTAATTTTGTGCAAATTGCACTATTTCCAGCCTCCATTTTGCACAAATCATGATTTCTGTAAATATTTAGACCCACAATTTGTGCATATATATAAAAAAAGCAGAAAACCGCAACCTGACCAGACTCGTCATACAAAAAGTCAGGCCAGCTTGCATGAGCCCAAGTCCAGGGGGCCAAGCTGGTGAAAACTCGCCAAGCTCTACCTTCTAAATGGATTCCTGCAACATCCCTACTCAATTCTGGCAACCCAGATAGAACTGCTGTACCATCAATATTAAAGAAGTGGCCTGTATTTCCTGGCATGTAGGGCACAACCACTCCTTCCTTTTCTACCAAATTTCACATCAGAAGAAAGAAAACCATCTGGTTTAAGTCATGCTTGTTCTATGAACTCATTAAGGGCGCAATCCTACGGGGATAGGTGGCCGCCTCCAAACTCGGAGGCGACTGCCTATCCAATGCAGGGCAGGAGAAGCATGGAGGGGATTGTTCCCTCTGCGCTCCTCCTGCCCTGCATATTTGGCTAGATAGCCGCTTTTGGCTGTCTAGCCATGGGAAGGCGGAGCAGGGGAAGCAGCTGCCAGATGACACATTGGATGTGTCGTACAGGCATTTCTGCCTTCCCCACCCCGAAGCACCCCCCAGAATGCCCTGTTTTCACTGCTCCATATTCTTCTTCTGAGTGGGGAGCACGGGGCCATTCCAAGCTGCCTGTGAGGCAGAGCAGAAGGGGGGAAGGTCGGTTCTCTGGGAACTGACCTCAGAGCACAGGCTCTGAGGTTGGTTCCCGGAAAACCACATATCCTATGGCTGTCTAGCGGCTGACTAGCAGCCATAGGATTGCTTCCTAAGTGGTCTTAGCCACGTCTCCATTTGCAATTTGCCTGTTTTACAGGATTGCTGAGAGGATTACACCAAGCTGAGGAAGGCTGCTGGTATCTAACTTCTCTGTTGCCAATTTCGTTGCAACATGGAATCGTTGAGTGAGAATTGAGGCTGGGCCAGCAGCATGGGGTCGTGTTGTTGGGGTTCCCATCACAATTTTTCAGAGGAGATGCAGCTCAGATTGTACCCCTGGGCCCCACAGCATGAGGTAGGTTTGTGACACTTATCGCTGTCTAAAGTACAGCACCTAGCACAAGATTAGAACTTCAAAAATTACATCAGATTTCATATTATACGTGTATGCTTTTCCTGAGTGGTATGTAAACATGATCTCATTCACTAAATCCAGATACATAACCTGAATTAAAAAGCATAATGCACTAAAGTCCGCCTGATATTAGTTATATGTTGCATGCATTAAATAAATGGGTGCACTGTCTGGAAGCACGTTTAATGTGTTCTTTCTAGTGGCAGGAAGTGGGTTTATAACAGAATCAGTTTAAAACATTCCAGTTGTGTTTGCATTAAACCCACCCAAAAATCTAAACCCGAGATCAGGATTTCCATGCCAACTAAACCCTTATCAGGCCTCCAAAAGTGACTTTTTGAAGGAACGCCAGCCCTCGCCTTGAAAACAACTTAATTGGTTCATTCTAATAAAACTGCAAATGCCACTTGATGCAGTGACAGTGCTTACATTGTTTCCTGCCAACTTGACATTTTGATTTCCAAGAACGCTATAGGACTTTCTGTATTGACTCCAAAAAACCATTCACTGTACTGGTAACGATGACCAATGGGTTAGGCTGGAATGACTACAACGGGATGATGAGAAGGCTTTTTGAAATGCTGCATGGCCAGAAACACTCTGTTTTTTGGACAGAGGCAAACATTCTAAAAAGAAAACCCCCATAAATAACCTTTTATTTGCAGATTCAGGACCATTAAAAGCAGGATGCAAGAAACAAATGAGAAGTTCACACGAAGCATGGCTGGTCACAATCAGTGAATATTATCCATTAGCAGCGCAATCCTATATGTGCCAACTCAAATGGAATTCCCATAGAGTTCAATGGGGCTTCCTTTCAGGTTTGCGGGCATAGGATTGCAGCCTAAAACTTCAGAGAAACACCTTCTTGCACAATGATGTGCTAAAGTCAATGACAGATAGGGTCCCTGTCTGAACTTCAGGTCCATGTCCCTATCTATAACCCTATAGTTAATGTAGCATTTGCCTGTGCTCCTATGCATGACACAGAGCTGGGAGAACTGCACTAGTTCCCAGTTTGTTTCCTGATACAATTCAATGTGCTACCTTTTAACCATTAAGCCCTAAACAGCCTTGATCGAGATCATCCCTGAGAGCCCCTCCTTTCCAAAGAAAGGAAAGGAAGTCCTTCTTCACACAGCCTATGGAACTCGCTACCACAGGATGCAGTGATGGCCACCAATTTGGATGGCTTTAAAAGGGGGTTGGACACATTCCTGGAGGAAAAGGCTATCAATGGCTACTAGTTCTGCTGATGGCTATGTGCTACCTCCAGTACCAGAGGCAGTGAGCCTATGTACACCAGTTGCTGGGGAACATGGGTGGGAGGGCGCTGTTGCACTCATGCCCTGCTTGTGGGTTCCTGGTCAACAGTTGGTTGTCTGCTGTGTGAACAGAATGCTGGACTAGATGGACCCTTGGTCTGATCCAGCATGGCTCTTCTTATGTTCTTATGTTCTCATACAAGAACACACACACACACACCCCACTGGCACAGGTATACTTCTGTATGGGGCTCTACTCCATATGTACTCTAATTGAAGTTAGAGCGATGGGACAAGGAACAAGGTCTTTTCAGCAATGGCACCCCCAGTGCAGAACTCTGTTTTAACTTTAAGGATTTTGGCAAGAGCCAGGGCTACACAGAATGTTCTCATATTTTTTCTTCAGGCTGAAATTAGAGCTGGTGGTGGAAATTTCCTGAAAAACCTTTCACTGCTGTTGTTTCCCCTCACTTTCTATGCTGCTATATAGTGCCTTTTTTCATCTTCTTATAGTTAATGTGTTTAGGTTCCTAGGTTGGTTACATGGATGACTATTGATTTTTTAGCCACTAAGAAATCAATTTCTGAATAATGACAACATTATACTATGTGGCCAATAAGATTTGGCTATGGGCTAGCATCACCGGGGGGGGGGGGTCTCCATGAGTGATTTCCTGCAGGTTGCTACATCTGGATGTCGTTCAGGGCACATGACACCATGGCCATCCTGCAGCCATCCTGGAGATTTTTGCAGATAAACTGGTTTTTCCCAGACTACTTTTAAGTCTAATTGTTTTCCTTAAGTCAGGTTCTCTGAGCTTTTGTCATTGTGTGCTCCAACCCCTGCATTTACCTCGGGTATGCTAGCCCTGCCCAGGGGTGTGTCTTTCCCTGTGACCCCGGTCAAGGGGTGTTTCCTATCCCTGTTTTCCCAGCACAAACCTATGTGTGTCTAATCACAAATAAGTCCCATTGTGGTCAATTAGGCTTATTCCCTAAATGCGCATTCCCAAAGTTACGTGGAATTCCCATCAGTCGAAATAGCGCATTTAGGAAGCTTAAAGTACTAACCGGACCCATGGTAAATTGTTCAAGCCTTTAAAGGGTTAAAGGCTGACTGGAGTAACTCCCCTAAAGGCTGTCTTGCTTCTCAATGAAGCGCTATGTTGATGCTGCATTTCTTTGATGTTTTGTTAATTGTTATTGGGAAGTTATTAATATGGAGCTTCCATCCTTCACAGCTTCGCAATATGGGAGCTTCAGGGAGAAGGAGACAGGGGGGTAGAAGTGGCTGATTGGAAGCAGTAATGTAATAGTAGCAGAGGGGAACATGGACCGGGGTGCGGGGAGCCTCTCTCATTGGGTGAGCAGCCCCTGCCAGTCTGATGACGTTCAGTTCTACTCCCCTCACCCCACCCGGAAGTATGTTCCTATCAAGTGGATTATAAAGGTGTGGTGCACTCATTTGTGGGTCTCTGCCAGACCAAAGCTGATTCCATGAAAAATCCGGGTAATTCTCCATTCACTTCTCCTTCTATTGTGGAGATCCCCCCAAGAGAAAAGCCAATTCTAAGTGAGTACAATGCTTCCTGAATAGGTGAACACATCACCAAGAAAAGACAAAAGTAATCATGAAAATGATCATTTTCAGCTTACCACTAGGGATGTACGAAAGTGACTTACCTTTTGCGGATTATGTTGATGGGGGGGGGAGGCGTTCCATCCCTCCCCCCGGAATCCTGGCCAGGGGGGGAGGCGCTCCGTTCCTCCCCCCCAGAATCCTCGAACGGCCGGCCGTAGCCACCGCCATTTGCGTACGCGTTTTTTTTTTTTAAACCCACCCCCAACCATGATAGGCTACCTAAAGATTTACGTAACCTATCACATCTTTTTTTTTTCCCACAAGCCTGGCAATGGCAGCGGCGGCAGCTGGTTGGAAGACCGGCCACCGCCACCGCCTTCGCCGGAGCCGCCACCAGAGCTGCCACCGGAGCCTCTGCCGCCCAGAAGATCCGCCCCAGGTAAGTCTCGTCCCGGGGGGATCCGTGGGGGGGGCAGGCTGTTCCGCCACAGATTTCAGGGGGCCGAATGCACTGGCATTTGGCCTCACCGAGATCCGTGGTGGAATTCTCTGACATCCCTACTTACCACTAGCATTTTTTCCCCAATTCAATCAGTTATGAGGGTGGAAAGTACAAGGCAAATTTTAATCAGAGCTCTTTTCTGCTGATTTGCTGGTTTTTATTTTGGAATTCTGGTTTTAAATGGTTAATTTTGAATGAGGAAACCTACTTACAAATTGGGATGAGCAGATGCCGCCCATTCTCTTTCATTATTATTCCAATGGGTTAATTCTGCCCTAGATTCTAAAATTAGTTTCGGAATGGCAGACGTGGCATTTAGTATGGTTGGTTTTCAGTTTCCATCTCTTTAGCTTTCCTTACAGGTTATCCACACAAATACAATAAAACACCATATAAGGAGGACTCTTTTGGACAGTGTTTTAATCAGTGAACATAGGAACTTGTGCACACTGGAAACATTTAAGGGGGAAAACAGATGCAAACTGAGAATGGTGCCAGGCTGCATATGTGCAATAGTCTGAAGAAAGTTCAGATTAAAAAAAAAAAAAAATCAAAGAATTGCTAATACAGCTGTGCTGCTCCATAAACAGTGTGGTGTAGTGGCGAGAGTGTTGGACTGGGAGCCGGGAGATCCGGGTTCTAGTCCCCACTCGGCCATGGAAGCTCACTGGGTGACTTTGGGCCAGTCACACCCTCTCAGCCCAACCTACCTCACAGGATTGTTGTTGTGAGGATAAAATGGAGAGGAGGATGATAATGTAAGCTGCCATGGGTTCCTTGCAAGAGGAAAAAAGGCGGGATATAAATGCAATAAATAAATAAATAAACAAACAAGGCCAACCAATCAATTCCAGGCAAAAATTCAGATGAGGAGAATGTAATTCCCATTTACAATATTAACGATAAGATGCTTATCTTATCAATAAGCCCATAATTCTTTCTATGGCACGGTCCTATAGAACTAAGACTCCAAAGTGGAGTTGTCCCTCTAAATCCAGATCCCAGTTCTAGACCTCTTCCCCCAAGCTCACTTAAGCCACAGTTGAAAGAGGCGTACCATGCACCATGCCAGCTCTGGCTTTCTGGAGGCTCTTAGGCAAGACCCCTACAATAGGGCCCCTCCCTCAATGAGTCTACCTTCTCACTGCCACTGTCATCAGCTCTCCATCCTCCCTCATCATTGCTACCACTTGCTTGCTTGGCAGGCAGGGAGCTAGTGAGCAAGTAGGCCGTGGCATCTACTGCTCCTCTTCCTCCTCACCACAACCATTTCTGGGCCAGAGCAAGAGGCAGATGAACAAGCAGGTTGCCATGGTGGAGATGAGGAACAACTCCATGGGGCTCTTGTCAGTGGGCCCCCAATGGGGTGTGAGCCCTCAGCAAGTGCCCAATCATTCCTACCCTTGATCCCAGCTCTGAACTTGCACATGCTCAGTGGGACTTTGCACATTTTCGGGGGGAACAGCAAACTTCATGCCATATCATAAACCACTTTTGAATTTCCCCTAAGTTTCAGAATCAGTTTGCTGTGTGGTGCTGTGGAACTCTCTAGAAACGTCAGTAGAAAACGCAGCTGGGATTACGGAGTCAGTTGCACAGTTCTCTGGATTGTGGCTTGCAAATACGTTTGCCTGGGTTTCTGGCAGCAGCTGATGGTCCCTCAACATGATGGGAATCATATGTTCCCCCACTAACACCAGATGAGGACTGGGATGCGGTGTTTCTATTGCAACCATAGAAGGCTAGTGCTGCTCTAACCACAGTAAAAAGACTACAGTATTTTCTTACAGTTGGACAAACTCATGCAGCCCAATCTATCAGGGTTAAACCATGGCTAAAACCACCTAACAACATACTCCACTGAAATTTGCAAATCTAGCTCCCCAAATCATTTCAGCTGGGCTAGACAGCAAGATTTATGGGGATGTTCAAAAGAAGGAAAATATTTGCCAAATTGAATCTCCATCAATCAGCGTATTCTGCTACTTATGGAAGCTGCTGCCATAATAAACATTTTTCAAAATTGTGAGGGAGAATGGGAATGTTCGCCACAGAGCCATGCAGAGAGCGAAAAGAAGCCCAAGAACACCACTTAATCTACATGAAAGACGGGAGGCTTTTATTATTATTATTCTTTTAGATACTCCTGGAATATGAAAGCAATGAATCCACAGCATGACAGAAACACACTCCAAAAGGGAATGCCTAAAAAACACGGAGGAATAGAGAACACAGAATTATGAATGCTAACATGGCACATCATGATAATAGGAGACAGAGCAATTTGGGGGCATTTGGGGGCCCTCAACAGAATATGACAACTGCACACCTTTTCTCCATTTATGGTTCTACAGCTCCCTAAAGCTAAAAGCCCTTCCTCAGTCTACTTTGCGGGGCCCAATGAAGCTTTCATGACATCCTGTTCTTCCAACTGCCAAACTAATGCATAGACCGAGTCATTATTAATGCCTTGGTAACGTCTAGGCTAGCTTTTCAGAAGCATTCAGAAATTGCAGTTAATTAGAACACAGCAGTTAGCTGATTGACTGGTGCCCACCATGTTAAGCACATTTCAGCAGGGTTGAAAGATCTTCACTAGTTTCGAGTTTGCTTCTGCTCGTTTGGACCTATAAAAGCCAAACCAGCTTGGAAGATGGGTACCTGAAGGACCACTGGTGTGAATGAACCTGTTGAGTTCATCTAAGAATGTCCTCTTCTAGGTCATAGAATCATAGAATAGTAGGGTTGGAAGGGGCCTACAAGGCCATCGAGTCCAACCCCTTGCTCAATGCAGGAATCCAAGGCAGAGCATCCCTGACAAGTGGCTGTCCAGCCTCGTCTTGAACGCCTCCAATGTAGGAGAGCCCACTACCTCCCTAGGTCATTGGTTCCATTGTCGTATTGCTCTAACAGTCAGGAAGTTTTTCCTGATGTTCAGCCAACATCTGGCTTCCTGTCACTTGAGCCCATGATTCCGTGTCCTGCACTCTGGGATGATTGAGAGGAGATCCTGGCCTTCCTCTCTGTGATAACCTTTCAAGTACTTGAAGAGCGCTCTCATATCTCCCCTCAGTCTTCTCTTCTCAAGGCTAAACATGCCCAGTTCTTTCAGTCTCTCCTCATAGGGCTTTGTTTCGAGTCCCCTGATCATCTTTGTTGCTCTCCCCTGAACCCTATCCAGTTTGTCTGCATCCTTCTTAAAGTGTGGTGCCCAGAACTGGACACAGTACTCCAGATGAGGCCTAACCAGTGCTGAGTAGAGGGGAACTAGTACTTCCCGGGATTTGGAAGCGATGCTTCTATTAATGCAGCCCCAAATAGCATTTGCCTTTTTTGCAGCCACATCACATTGTTGGCTCATATTCAGCTTGTGATCGACAACAATGCCAAGATTCCAAGGACCTCGACCTTCAGAAGGAAGGTCACTCTCAAAGACAGGGCCTTTGGTGTTGTGATGCCACACGATAACTTGTGCTAGTCATCAAAACTTTTGGTGGCATTTAATCCATAACCTGTAGCAGATGAACTCTGCTTAATGCTACTGCACATCCAACTGCATTTCTTATATTGCAAAACTTGGGTTTAACTGCATTACAGCATGTCTACTCTGGTATGTGTCTACTCAGAAGCAGAAATGTCAGGGAAATCCACAAGGGGTTTCAATTGAGATCGGATGTCTGTGAATCTGGCCTGCGTATTCCTCAGCAGACTGGCTTTTTCCGACTTGCAAGGATTCTATTTTTCATGAGCAATTTGGGGTGCCTTCTTATAAAAGACCAGTTGCATGCTGTATGGTACTGCAGATCTTCAGCAAGGACACTTAAGCCCTCACAGGACTTTCTCAACAGTCTTACTAGAGTTCCAAATAAATGTTGTAGTTTTTACCACTCACTGACTTCCTCTGGCATTGCAGCTTTATTATTATTATTATTATTATTATTATTATTATTATTATTATTATTATTATTATATCCCACCATTTCCCAATACTGGGACTCAGGGTGGCCTTACAACGTTAAAACTGCTACAATTAAAACCTACAAATAGAAATATAAATACAATTGTATAGAAGTTAAAAATATAATTAAATCATCAATATTAAAATTGTAAAGATAGTAAAACATTAAAAGACAACAAGAACAACAAAAATGGTATCCATACGTCGCATTTTCCCAGGTCCAGACTAGTTATCCCCAAAGGCCTGCTGGAACAAAAACGTTTTTGCATGCCTGCAAAAACATATCAAGGAGTGTGCCACTCTTGCCTCCCTGGGAAGGGAATTCCAGAGCCTTGGGGCAGCCACCGAGAAGGCCCTCTCCTGCGTTCCCACCAGGCATGCCTGTGATGATGGCGGGATGGCGAGAAGGGCTTCCCCTGAAGATCTCAGGGCATGAGTAGGCTCATAAGGGAGAATACGGTCTTTCAGATAACCTGGACCCGAGCCGTATAGGGCTTTATAGGACATAACCAGCACTTTGAATTGTGCCCGGAAACAGACTGGGAGCCAGTGAAGCTGTTTTAACAGAGGAGTTGTATGCTTCCTGTAACCAGCCCCAGTCAACAGTCTGGCCGCAGTTCTTTGAACTGGCTGAAGTTTCCGAACACTCTTCTGAGTAGAGAATTCCGCAACGGATCTCGGTGAGGCCGAATGCCAGTGCATTCGGCCCCTCGAAATCCATGGCGGAACGAAGCCCTCACCCCCCCCAACCCACGAAAGGTGTGCAAAATGGAGCACTTACCTGCTGCCGTCCACGCTGACTTGTGAATGGCGGCCGTCTTGCGGCCGCCATTCACTTCCTGATCTTAGCCTGAGAAATACTTACATAGCCTATCACGGCTAATGCAGGGACGCCTTTTGCGCCCCTGCAGAGGCCGTGATAGCCTACGGAAGTATTTACGTAGCCTATCACAGAAAGCAAAAAAACCAAACAACGCGTATGCAAATGGCGGCTATGGCGGCCGCCATTTGTGTTCTCTATTTTTTGCCGTTTTATCCTATGTAAATTTTTACGTAAGGCTATTACATTGAAAAAAAAGGGAAACGCAAATAGCGTAGTGGGCGCTATTTGCGTTCCCCTTTTTTTCCCACTGTAATAGCCTGTGTAAATATTTACGTAAGATAAAACAGTGAAAAATAGGGAACGCAAATGGCGGCCGCTGTAGGCGCCACCATTTGTGTATGCTGTTTGGGGTTTTTTTGGCCTGCCATGATAGGCTACGTAAATACTTACGTAGCCTATCACGGCAGCCTGGGTGGACGTCTGCATTTGCGTCTGCAGCAGCCCGCCATTTGCTTCATCATTATAGCCGTGATAGGCTACATAAATACTTACGCAGCCTATCACAGCTTCCACAGGGATGCAAATGGCGTCTCTGCATTAGCCGTGATAGGCTACGTAAGTATTTACATAGCCTATCATGGCTATAGTGATGAAGCGAATGGCGGCTGCAGATGCGGCCACCATTCGCAAGTCAGCGCGAACGGCAGCAGGTAGGGGTCCCGTTTCGCACGCCTTTCACGGGGCGGGGGGGCTTCGTTTCGCCACGGATTTCGGGGGACCGAATGCACTGGCATTCGGCCTCACCGAGATCCGTGGCGGAATTCTCTGACATCCCTAGTCCCAGGTCAGCAGAGGCCTGGGTTTTATGCCCCAGCTCTCACAGGTGTTGCAGCTGGGAATGGGGTGGTGCTTGGCTGGACCTGGGTCTGCAAGGAGGCAGAGAAGAAGTCCCCCAGATGGAGATATAGCTCCAGCAAGGCAGCAGCAGCAACAGCGCCGGATACACACACACACACACATCCTTGCTCTTTATCCTTTGTAAAACTCACGGGGTGGGGGGAGTCACCTTACTTTTTCCCTAGCTTTCCTCAGTGTGGCTTACAATGAATAATGTCTCATAATACATTTTTAAACTAAATAATCTGCATCATAAACCAGGCATCCTTGTTGTATCAAACTGGAGAAAAGAAATCTATAGGCTCTCAGACTCATCCAAAGTGCTCTTCGAGGTTTAGGTCCTAATTCTAATTCATCCTGCTGAAACGAAACACCAAGTTGGCAAATGAATTACCTCCTGTGCGATGGCTGGAAATATTTGTCCCCTAGAGTGCAGGATCCTGCATGGAATGAACTGAAGTATGGCTTCATGAAGCCATAAATAATTTATTTATAAGACTTGTTAATCGCCTTTATGCCACAGAACACCCAAGGCGAGTCTTAGTTCAGTCCAACTCCAACATGCATATTATACATATTTACATAAAACTTGTTGGGGCATGGGATGACTAAACTGTATGGCAACAAGCAATCCCACAGCTTCCTCTCCGATGGGTCCAGCGCTAAATCCAGCCAAATAACAGAACTCATATTTCGAATATTTAGGTTCAAGTTCCTAGTCTTCCTCCATGGAATGGCTGTGTGGTCTTAAGAAAAAACAAAAACAAAAAGGGAGGGGGGAGAAAAAACCTCAAAATGATGGTCAGAAGAAACTCTACTATGGTATATGGTATGCCCAACACATTTCAACACAGTGCAAGATCTTCTCGAGTCTGAAGACGTTGTGTTGGGTAGACCATATACCGCAATACATTCTCCACTTCTGAGTATCATGCTGAGGTTTTGCCAGTCCTTTCCTCTCTCCCACTCCCCACCTTTGGTTTCCTCCTTCGGGCTGCCTCTTTTCCTCCCTGGCCTTAGGCAAGTGAGCATGTCTTTCTCTCTGTTCCCTATTTTTAAAGTAGAAATCACAGTGACCTAACACACTGGGTTGCTATGAGGACAAAGACAACATGATTTGCAAAGTGCTATATGAATGATAAGTAAAATATGTACACTGCAGTCAATTTTGGGAGTTCATTCTCTGTCTTCTCAAGTGAGGAAGGTGGAAACGAGGAAAAGGGTCCTCTCAGTGGTGTTGCCCCACTTCCTGAACACTCCTAGGATGGCCAGGTGTCCTACTTCACAAAAGGCAGCTCTCTATTTGGTGGGCTGCCCAATCCAAGCTTGATTTACAGTCAAAGAACCATAAGGAGGGAGAGCAGGGGGGATGGAATTGCCCATCAACAGTTAGCAACTGGACAGCACACTGAGGAGGTACACAAGTCTTTTTCACTATGGTGAGATATATATTTGTTGTTGTTCAGTCGTTAAGTCATCTCCAACTCTTCGTGACCCCATGGACCATAGCACGCCAGGCCTTTCTGTCCTCCGCTCTCTCCTGGAGTGTGCTCAAGTTCATGTTCATTGCATCAGTGATGCTATCTAGCCATCTCATCCTCTGCCGTCCCCTTCTCCTTTTGCCTTCAGTCTTTCCCAGCATCAGGGTCTTTTCCAGTGACTTTTCTCTCCTCATTAGGTGGCCAAAATATTTGAGCTTCAGCTTCAGTATCTGTCCTTCCAGTGAGCAGTCAGGGTTGATTTCCTTTAGGATCGACTGATTTGACCTCCTTGCAGTCCAGGGGACTCGTAAGAGTCTTCTCCAGCACCACAGTTCGAAAGCATCAATTATTTGGCACTCAGCCTTCCTTATAGTCCATAGGGATGGCGGAGAATTTCTCCACGAATCTCCGGGAGGCCGAATGCCAATGCATTCGGCCCCCCGAAATTGTTGGTGAAATTCTCCGCCGGCCCCCCGCCCCCCCCCCCGGAATGGGACTTACCTCATGCGAATGTCCCTCTCAGCGGCGGGTCCCGGCGGCGTTCCAGCGGCGTTTCGGCGGGGGCGGCGGCGGCCAGTCTTCTGACCGGCTGCCGCCACCATTGCAAAAAAAAAATGGAAAGTAAAAAAACAACAACACACACCCGTGATAGGTTACATAACGATTTACGTAGCCTATCACAGCTAGATTTCCAAAGTCAGCCGTGATAGGTTACGTAAATTGTCACGTAGCCTATCACGGGTGACTTTGAAAAAAAAAAACCCGTACGCAAATGGCAGCGCCCATGGGGCGCTGCCATTTGCGTTCCTTAGTTTGGCACATCTAGTCTACATAAAGATTTACATAGAGTATGGTGAAAATAAGGGCAACACAAATAGCGTCCCCTTATTTTCGCCGTAGTCTACGTAAATCTTTACGTAGACTAGACGTGCCAAACTAAGGAACGCAAATGGCGGTGCCTAATGGGCGCCACCATTTGCGTACGCGCTTTTTTTTTCTTCTAAGTCACCCGTGATAGGCTACGTGACGATTTACATAGCCTATCACGGCTGACTTTGGAAATCTAGCCGTGATTGGCTACGTAAATCATTACGTAGCCTATCACGGGTGTGTGTTTTTTTTACTTTACTTTTTTTTTCGCGGCCGGGTAGACGGGGCGCTCCTCCCCGGCCTGAATTTCGGCCGGGCGAGGCGAGGCGCCTCCCCCACCTCGCCTGAACTTCGGGGTGAGAACCGAAGCGCCTCCCCCCCACCGCGAAGCAAGCTGCGGGACCAGGTAAGTGCCTTTCGTCCATCCCTAATAGTCCAGGTCTCACAGCCATACGTTGCTACAGGGAAAACCATAGCTTTGATTATATGGACCTTTGTCAGCAAGGTGATGTCTCTGCTTCTTACAATGCTGTCTAGGTTTGGCATAGCTTTCCTCCCAAGGAGCAAATGTCTTTTAATTTCATGGCTACAGTCACCATCTGCGGTGATCTTGGAGCGCAAGAAAATAAAATCTGTCACTGCTTCCATTTCTTCCCCTTCTATATACCAGGAAGTGATGGGGCCAGATGCCATGATCTTCGTTTTTTTTAATGTTGAGTTTCAAACCAGCTTTTGCACTCTCCACTCTCACCCTCAACAAGAGGCTCCTTAGATCCTCTTCACTTTCTGCCATTAGGGTGGTCTCATCTGTGTATCTGAGGTTGTTGATAATTCTCCTGGCAGTCTTAATTCCGACCTGTGAATCATCCAGCCCAGCGTTTCTCATGATGTACTCTGCATATAAGTTAAATAAGCAGTGAGACAATATGCAGCCTTGTCGTACTCCTTTCCCAATTTTGAACCAATCGGTTGTTCCATGTCCGGTTCTTACTGTTGCTTCTTGACCCTCGTACAGGTTTCTCAGGAGACAGGTAAGGTAGTCTGGTACTCCCATCTTTTAAAGAATTTGCCATAGTTTGTTGTGATCCACACCATCAAAGGCTTTAGAGTAGTCAATGTGATCCACACAATCAAAGGCTTTAGCGTAGTCAATGAAGCAGAAATAGACGTTTTTCTGATATTCTCTTTCCTGTAGGGACGTACGAAAGTTCCGCCACGGATCTCAGGGAGGTCGAATGCCAGCGCATTTGGCCCCCTGAAATTGGTGGTGGAATGGCCCCCCCGGGATGGGACTTACCTTGGGCGGATCTTCCTGCTGCCGCCGCCATTTCCAGTTTAAAAAAAAAAAAACCGTGATAAGCTACGTAAAGATTTACGTAGCCTATCATGGCTAGATTTTTAAAAAACACCGTGATAGGCTACGTAAACATTTATGTAGCCTATCACGGCTGACTGCAGGGACGCAAATGGCGGCAGCTACAGCCGCCACCATTTGCGTCCCTGCTAGCCAGTGGCTGGATGTCAGGCTGCTGGCGGAGCCGGCCGGCAGCTCCGCAGAATTGCTGCGGAGCACAGTCAGCCGGCCAGGATTCCGGGGGGGGGAGGAACGGAGCACCTCCCCCCCTGTCCAGGATTCCGGGGGGGGGACGGAGCACCTCCCCCCCACCATCACCATAATCCGCGAAAGGTAAGTGATTTTCGTACATCCCTACTTTCCTGTTTAAATTATAGTTATTTCTAAATGTGCACATGGACATATATATTTGCATATGCAGGTGTGTGTCCTCCTTTCTGGTGATCCGTAAGCGGCCACCCTACTCTCCTTAGGCCGGGTTATCTGGCATCCACTTTGACATCTGTTTGGCAGTGGTGGCGGCCTTTTTCATTTCTCCATGCCTTTTCATCTTTATATGTTTTATTGTACTGAATTTGCTTTATGTTGATTTTATCGGCTAGTCTTCTGATGTTACTGGTTCTTTGTATATATTTTCTACATTTTATAGCTTTCACTTGTAAACTGCACTGGAAATATTTACACTGAAGGTTGGCCTACACATTCTTAAAAGAAAGTCAATAAACGC
Source organism: Heloderma suspectum (assembly GCF_057233095.1). Classification (NCBI taxonomy): domain Eukaryota; kingdom Metazoa; phylum Chordata; class Lepidosauria; order Squamata; family Helodermatidae; genus Heloderma; species Heloderma suspectum. Next base: position 109,059,598 of record NC_139464.1, read on the forward strand.
AATGAAATCTAACTTAGTGTCAGGAGCGCCCTAGCTGCCTCTTGCAGTCCCCACCAATAGCCAACTCAGGATACAGACGACGAAGATTCTTTCCGAGGCTTTATTCCTTTATTACTTTATGAATCTTTAAGATACTAATCACTAGCGACAAAGCAAGGAACAGCACTGGGGAAAGACAGCAGAGTAGCCTAAGCTCCAGGTAAGGCAGTTGGTGCCTGTTTGAAGGGGAACCATGGGAGGACTCTGAACTTATGGGCTATGGAGAGATCCTCCCGCTTTCCCTTGGGTCCTTGGGACGCGACCATTGTTTGAGCGCCAAACGAGTGGAGCACCTCCTTTCGGTGCCCTCCATCTGTCGTCACTCCCTGCGTCTGTGCCAAGCATCCAGCAAGCCCCCCTCCAGCGATCTCTCGCTGCCAGGGTCACTATCTCTCTCAGGAATGCCGGCAGGAGGAATCTCTGTCAGCTGCTGTGCCTGTGAGGGATGAGCTGGCTCCTCTCCCACCGATTGCTGTTCCTCCTCAGAATCAGAACTGCTCTGGGGCTCTATGGGCTCAGTTTCCACCCTGACACTTGGGTTCCAATCCTGGTGTGCATGCCAGGGCTCCAACTCTGGCATGCTCCAACTTTAGCCCTATTCATGTTGGAGGCAAATGCCTCCATAGGGTTATCATGACCTATGAAACTGACTAAGGGTGCCATCCTATGCATGTTTAGACAGAAAGAAGTCCTACAACTCCCAGCATTCTCTTGCTAGCCATGCTGGATGGGGTATGCTGGGAGTTATGGGACTTTTTTCCTATCTAAATGTGCATAGGATTGCACCATTAGCTACTCTGTTCAATTCAATAGCTATGTTCATAGTTTAAAAACAGTAAGCAACGTCGTCCTCCTCCTCCCTGTCGCCATCTGCCACTCCTCAAAAGCCTATCTTGAGGATCAAGGACCCACTTGAACAATGTGGGATGGAGCAGGGGTGATGTTGGGGGAAAGGGAGAGGAAGGGATGTGAAACTTCCCTTCTCTTAACTGTAGTAACAGTTAAATTATTTTAGGATCCAATCCTGATTCAGGGTGATTTCCCCCCTCCTGCAGTAGCCCACACACACTCCTTCCCACATTGTTCCTCCCGACCGAAGGGAGGGATCCCTCCCACCCCAGGGAGGCTTCTGAGGGAGCACAGAAGGCTAAATGGAGGAGAGGCAACAGGAAACATTCTTTCTTTCCAATAAGTTTCCATGAACCTCCGTAAGGGTGCAATCCTATGCAGGTTTAGACAACTATGCTGGCTGGGGAATGCTGGGAGTTGTAGGCCTTTTTTCCATCTAAACCTGCATAGGATTACACCCTAAATTAACTTTGGGTGCAGGCCTTAAGGCCTAAGTTTCAAAGCTCTCTTTAGATGTCCCCAAGTGCTTAGGTTTTGGTTTTGCTTTTCATTAAAAAAAAGTTGTTGTTTTGTCCTTTGAACCATAGGCCCATATCCCATACCACAAACTCCACTCAGTTTCAGAAGACGTTTGCCATGCGCTATGAGGAAGGGACCTGCTATTCAAGAAACATAAGCTAGAGATCCCTTGGACAGACACAGCCAGTAGCACAGCTCTCTGGGCCCCGCCTACAGGTACATTTCATATAATTTTATTTTTAAACCTTGCCCCCTCCAATAAATAAATCACATTAGATTTCAATGAACAAAGGAAAAAGATTCAGTTTGCAAATGTAGCGCAAACTCTAATTACGGTAACTCAAGTGTAGCATAGTGGAGGCTACTATGTAGGATAATCTTAGGTATATTCACAATGGCTTCTCTGGAAGTTGTCAAAATGGGCTGCGAACAGTTCCAACACATAGACTTCTGTGCACAGAATGTTGTCTTGACATATCATGCTGTGCGGCATTTAAAACCAATGTTCACAGTGTGGTAACAGCGTTTGTATATTAGGAACGCCTCCGACCTTGTCCTTTCTGCTTTAGAAGGGAGAGAGAATGAACTATTTACCAAAGTCAGCATGGGTTTTCCCTGCAGGGCCTAGCATCTTGGATAGGGAAATTAAGAACTGTGGAAAGTAATGAGGACACTTGTTCCTTCAATAATTGGTCTTTCTCCATATTAGACTTTTCTCGGGAATCCGGAGAACCATGGCAACTATAAACATTCTGGAATGAATCCACACACTTTCCTCCCACAACTCTGGAAAAAAATGACTACCACCACCTCTACACACACACACACACAAACACACACACTTTCACGTCAAATAATGGAAGGACAGTTGCTTAGGCATGAAATGCTGAGACTAAGGTTCAGAGGATATTTCCAGCACTGTGAGACTTCAGAAGAAAATATTTTAAAAGTGTGTGGGAGGGAGGGGAGTTGGGCATAAAATACCATTAAAAATGGTCTTGCATTTTACTTTAAAAACAGCTGCATTTCAAAAGATGTGCAGAACGAGCCTCAGAAACGGATGCAGGAATCCCCGTTACATTTTCCAAGCATAGGATGTGTAGACATAAAATGATTTTACTACCTGGGTATAGCTACATCGTATCAGTCATATGGATCCATAACATAACTTGCTTCCTGGACTACAATATTCTAGAGCTGAGCTTGTTGCAATACATGGCTGTCATCAAGGAAGCATTCTGGAGGAAATGGCTCCAATCCACGAGGAGAGAAATTAGCTCAAGGTGTGGTCAAGCAGGCTTGCAGCTCTAAGCAGCACCATGCATGTAACCACGGTACAGGGTAGGATGACAGGGATTCCCTCTTGTCGCAGTCTCTTATGCACACATTATGTGAACTCCCTCCTCCATTCTGCACATCGTCAACTAGGTCTCTAAGTGGACAAGGATGATCACAGCTTGGATCCAACAGAAGACCTGCATGAGCAGAAGGTACTTCCACTCACACAAAGGACGGTCAAAGATTTCTGCTGATTACTCCTCACAGCTAGTTTCCCGTCATTGCACCAAATGCTGTTCCAGAGAGTTTCCTAAAAGAAACCACTTCTAAAGATTGCGGAACTGTAGCGGAAAGGAGGAAGTGGAAATTATCTGTTCCGTAAGCAACACCATTTGCACTTCTTAAGATCCAAGTCTCTGTTTGCACGTGTATGTGGACAGAGGGTTATCCCATGGAAACCTGCACACAGAGTAGACTTTAGAATAGGAAAGTATCTGCTTTATAGGTTAATAACACCAGGCCCGTTATTAGCTGGATTCAGCAGCTGCACAGTACACAGTTACAAAATTGCAAGTTGCATGAGTGCACTGGAAAAAGTCATTTTCCTAAGCACAGAAGAGTTAGTTGTTTCGGGGGTATGGATTTTTCTATGGTCAATTGTTCTAGCAGAAGCAAGGAACCAACTAGATGGGAAATGGTTAGAATTAAATCTCCTGGCCAGATTTTCAGTATGTTAAACTGAGCCAGCAGAAAGTAGGGATGTCAGAGAATTCTGCCACGGATCTCGATTCGACCCCCGAAATCTGTGGTGGAACGAAGCCCCCCTGCCCCCCACCCCGCGAAAGGCGCGTGAAACGGAACACTTAGCTGCTGCCATTTGCACTGACTTGCTTCCTCATAGGGATGTACGAAACTCATTTACCTTTTCGTGGAATCTTCCGCGGTGGGGGGGAGGCGCTCCATCCCTCCCCCCAGAATCCTCGATAGGGGGGAGGCGATTCAGTCCTCCCCACAGGAATCCTCGACGGCCGGCTCTGCTCCACAGCCAGGCCGCGGAGCAGCCGGCCAGGGCCGTCCGCAGCCATATTTCCAGCCGCAGACAGGCTGCTGCGGATGCAAATGGCGGCTGCTGTAGCGGCCGCCATTTGCTTCCAGCCAGGCAGTCGTGATAGGCTACATAAGAATTTACGTAGCCTATCATCGCTAACCCCCCCAAAAAAACCCAGCGTACACAAATGGCGGCGGCTACAGCGGCCACCATTTGCGTTCCCTATTTTTCGCTGATTTATCTTTCATAAATATTTACACAGGCTAAAACGGCGGGGGGGAAAGGAATGCAAATAGCTCCCCCTACGCTATTTGCGTTCCCCTTTTTTTCTCCGTAATAGCTTACGTAAATATTTATGTAGGCTAAAATAGCGAAAAAAAGGGAACACAAACGGCGGTCGCCGTAGCCACCGCCATTTGCGTACGCTGTTTTGTTTTTGTTTTTCCGGAAGGCTGCCCAGTGGCCAGATGTCTGGCTGCGGGTGGCCCCGGCTGGTGGCTCCGTGGAATCTCCACAGAGCGGAGCCAGCCGGATTAGGATTTTGGGGGAGGTGCGGAGCGCCTCCCCCCACCGCGAATCACCCCATCGAAAAGGTAAGTGACTTTCATACATCCCTAGCAGAAAGCCACCAAGTTTTCAATGAAAGAAAAATCAAAGCACTAAGATCCACACTTAGAACACTGTGGACCAAAAAGTAATGACATAAAAGACTAAAGGAATGTATAAAGGGCTAAAGAAATGTATAAAGGTAGAAAGAACTGTAGTAGTACATTTAAGGACACTTCCTTTACATTCAGATGTCACTTTACTTATAAAGGTTACTCCTAGGTAAGAGTGCAACGTGTGTCCATTTAAATGTGCTTTTTAAATTACTATGTGATCGTGAACATTGCTAACAAATTATCAAAATAAGGAAAAAATATTCAGCAGGGATGCAATAACTCCTTTACTCCTCGCCATTCTGATTTCCTTTTGAAGTAACTTTTTAAAAAGGAGTTTGACTATCCCAAATGCCCCACTGACCTTTTCAGCAAAGTAAAGCCTTCAGTGGCTACTGGATTGTCATCAAAACAAAGTGCCCCCTATAATAAATGAATGTTTTATGAGCAGTAGGGCAATATTAGCATCACAATGAGGGATTGTTTGGAACAAGCTGTATTACTGTTGCTCAGGAGATAAAAGAAAGTTTCTCAGGGGTAAATTTTTGGAAAAAGAAAGAAAGATCCACAGGGGTTATATTAAATCTTTCTTAAAATGTTGACACTTGGAAAAAGCGCTTCATTACTCAAGTGACCTTCCCTGCTTTTTAATTGCTTTTAATGGAGTGGGGAGGTTGCTTGAAAATAAAAATACTGGATACAACCCAGCCCAAGTTAATGATTTCTCCACTGATTTCAGTTCAGAATCTGTAGCGTTTTTAAAAGGCTGGATTTTGCCCACTATTTACTTATTGGGGGGGGATAGTTGTATAAAATACTTACATATATTTAGACCTGAGCTGGCAGTCATTAACTCTTTCCCAAGCAGAATAGAGAACAAAGGACAGACCTGTACGTGAAACATCTGCTCTAATCAAGACCTTGTAGATAAAAGTAAATGAAATGCAGGCTACAACCCTGAGACCTCTGAGAAAGAATCACTTTGTGATCTCAAAATGATTTTAGCATCCAATCAGCTCAATCATGTAAAGAGATTCAGGGTCAATAAGACTTCCACCAATTAATTTCATTCTCTCATATATATATATATATATATATATACACACACACACAAACACACACACCTTATTTCATGTCTACTTTATAAGGATGTTGCATTCAGCTGAAAGGCCCGTTAATCCAGGCCCAGTCAGCCAGGGCCCAGTCAAGATGAGAGGCACCAGTCTGGTGGTGAGCCAGAGACAGGCAGGCAGCTCAGTCCATGCTTGACCAAAACATTGCTCAGATTGAGACGCCAGGCAACACTCAGCAAACATATAAACCCAGATGAAACTCTGCAGCCTCACCTTCCTCAACCTGGTGCTTTCCAGATGTGCTGGACTGCAGGTCCCATCATCATGGCCATTGTAGTCCAACAAATCTGGAGGGAGCCAGGTTGGCCAAGACTGATCTAAGCTTTATCAGGCCTCCTTCTTGTGTGAGCAGTGAGAAGCAAGACAACTTACTCCACCCCAACTTCCAGGTGTTCAACAGAAGGTCTGAAAGGTCTACATACATACAGCTATAGAGACTCCTTCACTTGACCAGGAATCCTGATCATGTAGGGCTCCTAGTCACACAGAAAGCCTATGCAGGCAGAGCTATACACACATAAGGCCTGTTCTCATGTTCCCACTCACATCTACATCAAATACATGGGGAAAAGCGAGGCTGGGTCCACTGGTTCCGCAAGTACTGACACCCCAGTGGCCATGCCACCAGCCATCACACATTCAATGTTACTGAGAAAGGGCAGTACACACATACGGCTCCCCCTGGGAAGCCTGATGGGCCCATGGTTCCGGGTAACTCGAAAGAACTATACGCACAGCTGCTGAAGGGCATGGCCAATGGGGATGGTAGTGTTTGCCCTAGGGATGGATGGATCACTTACCCTGTTCTGGGCGGGGGGGGGTCCACGGGGGGGGAGGCGATCCATCCCTCCCCCCAGAATCTGTCCAGGCTGGCTCCGCTCTGCAGCACTGGCAATACGGCCGGCCACCATTGCTGTGCCGTATCACTGTGCTAAGTCCGGATGCAAATGGCGTCCACTACACCATTTGCGTCCCTGTTTTCACATGATAGGCTACACAAATATGTACGTAAATATAATGTGCGTAGCCTATCACATGAAAACAGGGACACAAATGGCGTAGTGGACGCCCTTTGCGTCTGAACTTAGCACAGCGATACGGCACGGCAATGGCGGCCGTCCATATCGCCAGTGCTGCGGAGCCAGCGGCCGGCTTCACAGGATCTCCACATGGAGAATCCGGCCTGGACAGATTCTGGAAGGGTGCAGAGGTGAGCGCTCCATTCCGCCATGGACCCCAATGGGGCTGGATTCTTGGAATCTGGCCTCATTGGGGTCTGTGGCAGAATTCTCTGACATCCCTAGTTTGCCCTGAGGCGGAGTCCTTGCACACACATTCTGTTAACACATGAGGGGGATTTCAACCCAAAGAGTCTTGTTTTCAGACCTCCTGCTGAATGAGCAAGGTCAGGGAGTGTGGCCACTGAGCATGACCCTGCTATTACCTCCAGGCATTCATTCAGTAGATGCAGCAAAAGATTTGAAAAAACGCTCTAGTAGCTGCAATATTAAGCACAGCAGCTCCTTCCTCAAGCAAGGTATCGTGGCGATAGCAGAGAGTAAGGCTGCTGGGTCCCACTGTTAAGAGATCAAGGTTCAAGAGCTCAGGCACACAGGTCCATCAGTGTGGCCTGTATAACATGCAGACATTTTCTTACCCCCCACCCCACCCTTATTCTAGGCAAACTGATCACGTCTATAGCAGCAGGCTTGGTGGATTTTCCAGTTGCATAGAGAAACGTAATCTCTATGCATGGAGGGGATGTGGACACACACATAAGCCTTACCTACCACATCCCTACATGCATTCGAGATCTCCACACATTTAGCCTTGAGATGAGAAGACCGAGGGGAGGTGGGAGAGCACTCTTCAAGTACTTGAAAGGTTGTCACAGAGAGGAAGGCCAGGATCTCTTCTTGATCATCCCAGAGTGCAGGACACGGAATCATGGGCTCAAGTGACAGGAAGCCAGATTCTGGCTGAACATCAGGAGAAACGACCTGACTGTTGGAGCAATATGACAATGGAACCAATGACCTAGGGAGGTGGTGGGCTCTCCCAAACTGGAAGCATTCAAGATGAGGCTGGACAGCCATCTGTCGGGGATGCTCTGCCTTGGATTCCTGCATTGAGCAGGGGGTTGGATTCAATGGTCTTATAGGCCCCTTCCAACCCTACTATTCTATGTTTCTATGATTCTAAAGTCAAGAACTGAGAGGGGATATAAGTGCATTCATCTGCATGTCCTTACAATACTACTCGCAACAGGGAACTCTGATATGGCAGGATTCCTGAACACAGGTAACGTTGAAAGCAGGTGGCACAGCTCAGCTGACCGTGCTTATGGCCCCCTTTCAGATCATGGTGCTAAGGTCACAAAGTTCTCTAATGCAGCCAGGTGCATGGGGAAGTTGGGAGCAGAGCTTGTGTGCATGGCCACGTCCCCCTCCATGCTTCAAACCCTATTCATGTTGCAGGCGAATGCCTCCATAGGGCTATCATGACCTATGAAACTTACTACGGGTGGGGCATGCTGGGAGTTGTAGGACTTTCGTTTCTGTCTAAAGATGCATAGGATTGCGCCATTAGCTACTCTGTTCAAGTCAGTATCTATGTCCATAGCTTGAAAACGGTAAGCAACATCATCCCTCTCCTCCACCCTGCAGCCATCTGCCACTCCCCAAAAGCCTTTCTCTCGAGTATCAAGAAACAATGAACCTGAACAATGTGGGGTGACGCAGGGCTGCTGCTGGGGGATGGGGGAAGGAAGGGATGTGAAACTTTCCTTCTCTAAACTTCAGTAAAAGTTAGTTATGTTATTTTAGGATCCACTGCTGGGATTTTTTTTCTATCTAAACATGTATGGGATTACACCTTAAAGCATTTCAAAAAACTTGCCCATATAAACCAGCCTTCCCTAACCTAGCGCTCTTTAGATGTGTTGGACTGCAACTCCCATCATCCCAGCCAGCATGACCCTGCTATGAATTTGTTAAACCTAAAAGTTATTATTACCATCTGGACAACAGACGCTTTAAAAAGCCAAACTTGGAATGTTCACTTTACAGGGACAGCTTGCCACTTTGCGTTCCAGGCAACACTGAACATGTTTCCTTCGGAGAGTCTTTCACAGAACTGTTAAAAGCATCTCACTTAAACAGTTAAAAGAATCTTCTCATATTCCTTCTTGAAAATGTAAAGAAAATTGCTCTTGGACTGACATTTTCACGTACAAAACTCAGATCACATTCAGGAGAAATCTTTGAACATCGCTAATAGCTCCGCTAAATTTATGGGGCAATTAAGAGAAAACTGTCATGGAGAAGAGAGCTCCTTTTTCTTGAATGTTTTAGAGATAAGACATAGCTCCTCAACTCAACCTCTTCCTGCCTTTCTTTTCTTGCTCTCTTCGTCAATATGTTTTGCACAGACACACATATTACATCTTACAAGCATATTATAAGCATATATACATTTTTTCTACGTTTAAATTCCATTCATCAATCTCTCTGGAATACTGTCTCCCAGAATCAAAGGATGGGTATTTATGCTGTGGTATTAGTTTATGTTTCCTTTTCTTCTTTTTTTAATGGCTCTTTGGTCAGATTGTGTAACTACAAATTGCACTTAGAAACAGAATATTTTATGTCTATATTTGATTAGATCTGCTCACCTGTTTGGAAACAGCGCCAAGTTGTATTACTAACGAACAACATAAAATCACAATTTGTCTATCTTAGGTCTCACCTTCCTATTCCACTGAAATTTTGTTATGTTACATTTGTTTGAGAGGGTTCTCCTAGGGTGGCCATGTGTCCTCTTTTACAGAGGGCAGTCCTTTATTTGAAGGGCTGCCAGAGGACCATCCTCTATTTGATGGATGGTCAAATGTCCATGTTTTCAAATGTCTTCCATTTGAAAGGGTCTCCTGTCCAATTCCAGTTTAAAAGGTAAAGATGTTTCCCATCAATGTTTCCCATCAACAGTTAGTACCTGAAGAGAAGATTGAACAGGCAGGCACACAGGTCACCTGGCGGTTATCCCTATGGTGTGTGTGTGTGTGTGCTGCATTTGGAGGTAATTCGGGGCACATGATGTCATGGCCATTCCGCAGCTAGGGATGTCAGAGAATTCCGCCACAGATCTCGGTGAGGCCGAATGCCAGTGCATTCAGCCCCAAGAAATCCGTGGCGGAACGAAGCCCCCTGCCCCGCGAAATGGGCCCGGAACGGAGCACCTACCTGCTGCCGTCCATGCTGCATTGCGAATGGCGGCCACGTCTGCTTCTTCCATATAGCCATGATAGGCTACGTAAATACTTACGTAGCCTATCACGGCTAATGCAGGGACGCCATTTGCATCCCTGCGGAAGCCGTGATAGGCTACGTAAGTATTTACGTAGCCTATCACGGCAAAACTAAGGGAATGCAAATGGCGGCGGCTATGGCAGCCGCCATTTGCGTTCCCTTTTTTTTGCCGTGTGATAGGCTACGTAAATATTTACGTAGCCTATTACGACAAAAGAGAGGGGCGCAAATGGTGTAGTAGCCGCCATTTGTGTTCCCTTTTTTTTTTGCCGTGATAGGTCATGTAAATATTTACGTAGCCTATCATGGCAAAATACAGGAATGCAAATGGCGGCGGCTACACTGGCTGCCATTAGCATCCCTGCAGGCTGCCAGGTGGCCAGATGTCCGGCTGCGGGCCAGAGAGAATTTTGGGGGGAAGGACGGAGCACCTCCCCCCCACCGCAAATATCACCCTTCGAAAAGGTAAGTGACTTTCGTACATCCCTATGTGTTTCTATTTAAATTATAATAATTGTTTCTAAATTTGCACCTATGCATATAAATTAACATGTCCAAATGTTATGCAAATTGTGGTCCTCTTTTTTGGTGATGCACTTCCACTTTGGGAACAATTTACAAGTGTCCCCCCCCATACATTCTACCCTTAAAGGCAGCCTGATTTTTTAAAAAGAAATCAATAAAATGTTATCCCTTCCATTTCTTTATCACAGTACTGCTTACATGAGTTATAGCTCAGAGTCTTCCCATGCTTCCACTGATGCCACTGATGGAGTGGTTTCATAGAGCTGATTTGCACTGCCTTTATATCTGATCATCCACTCCTTCAAATGCTGGATTTTAGAAGCCTGCGTTTACACAGGAATGGGTTATCTCATGACAAGCATGTTGTCCCCAATGGCAGGGGGAAGACTGTTCATCCATGACTTCCTACCTAGGATTGCTTGGATGCCCTCCTCAAAATAATTCTTCATTAAAATCTGTTGAACCTCACATATCAGTTTGCAGTTGGGCATTCCTACTCTACTGATAACACCACAACTGTACAGAGTCAGATGACAGATCTGCTTAAATATACAATGAACAAACAACCCAACCTTTCCCCTGCACCTTAACTGGGAATGCTTGTACCATTTGTGCCTGGCAGAATGGACTGAGGTAAGAAGAGAACAAGGACCAAGAAACTCTGTCCCGACATACATTTCTGCTCAGCCATTAACACTGCTAAATTGGTTATTACTCATGATACATGTAAGGCATACATCAGCATTGATACAGAGCAATTCGTTGTTCAGTCATTAAGTCGTGTCCAACTCTTCATGACCCCATGGACCATAGCACGCCAGGCCTTCCTGAGCAAATACAGCTGCCAGTGTCACCAACATCATTTTTTAATTTCTTTTTCTGATAACACACACTTCCATACCAGTGGGATTCTGTTGTTAACCTCCAATGAACAGAGGACAAAGCACAGACTATCACAGTACAATCGGAAAGCTAGAAACTTAAGGGGAATAGAGACTATGGAAGGAAAAGACTCTCCAGTGGTGGTGACCTGCAAGGTCTGTGCAGCGTTTCCTTGCCTGAGATCCAGATGGTCTACACGTGCAACAAGTGCTAGTTGGTTACACTATCAGAAGAAAAAGTAAGAGGACTGGAGAGGTGAGTGTCAACCCTCCAGGGCATAAGAGAAGATAAAGAGTTCTTAGATGAAATGGTGGAACTACAGCAGCAAAATGAAGTACAGAAGGTGCTAGAAGAGCAACAGCAAGCTGAGGCAGAAGAGGAAAATGCCAAGGCAAGGAAAAATGAAGTAGAGGATACTCCTTGGAAAAGGGTGACAGTTAGGAGCAGAAGAATTAGAAGCCACTCTGCACCAGTGGAAGCAGTGGAACTAGGGAACTGTTTTCAGGTACTTGAGGATGAGACTGGAGGACAGCCTGCAGAGGAAGAATTACAGGGGACCCCACAGACAAACTGGAGAGGGTTCAGAGGAGGGCAATGAAGATGAGCAGAAGAATGGAAATAAAGTCCTATGAGGATAGACTGAAAGAACTGGGCATGTTTAGCCTTGAGAGGAGAAGACTGAGGGGACATATGATAGCGCTCTTCAAGTACTTGAAAGGTTGTCAGAGAGGAAGGCTAGGATCTCTCCTCAATCATCCCAGAGTGCAGGACACGGAATAATGGGCTCAAGTTACAGGAAGCCAGATTCCAGCTGAACATCAGGATCAATATGACAATAGAACCAATTACCTAGGGAGGTAGTGGGCTCTCCCACACTGGAAGCATTCAAGATGAAGCTGGACAGCCATCTGTCAGGGATGCTTTGACTTGGATTCCTGCATTGAGCAGGGGGTTGGGCTTGATGGTATTATAGGCCCCTTCCAACCCTATGATTCTATGATTCTATCAGATGTCTTCTGAGCGTGATAGTGTGTGGTAATGTGCAAAGTGTCAGACCTGGACAGGAGAACCCTGGAATCAAATCTCCACTGAACCATGAAGCTCACTTGGGCCGTCATGAGCACACGTGGTTCTTGTGAGGACAAACCAGACTGGGGAACCCTGTCTGCCACCCTAGGCAATCTACTGCAGGCTAAAAATAGATTAACTCAGCTACCTAGCTAGCGATACAGAGACATCATGGGTTTGGACTGAAACTAGTAGGGTAGACAAACCTTGAACAACTACAATAATGAGTCTGCCAAGCTAAAAAAAATATGAAAAATGAACTGTGTGGGGGAAGCTGTTCTGATTACTTGATTCCTTCAAGGTAACCTACCTTTTGTAGGTCTATTGAGCAGTGCAAAAAGAAAGAAAGTGAAACTGGGGCAAATGTTCCCCTTTCATTCATCTTAAATACTTAATGTTTGCATGCAGATTACAGCAAAATGAATATATTATTATTATTATTATTATTATTATTATTAATCCTGAAACTATAGGATTTAACAAGGGTGTATATTGGCAAGAGTGTCTTTTCCCATATATTCTTCTCCACTCTACAGTCTGCAGAGATGCCTTGCTCTGGATTCCTTGCCTGTGTAAAAATCTAGCAGGGCTAACAGCAGGGCATTGACTGTGGCTGCACTGTAACTTTGGAACCAGCTTCCAAGGGAGACCGACTAGACCACCTCGATCCTAGCATGACAGTTTCCTAAGCATATTTACTCAAAGACTACATTTCTCTGAGTTTAGGATTGCAGCCTCAAGTGCACATCTAAACCCTTTCTGTGTTCTGGTGCATTGTTTCAGGTTTTGTGATTAGATTTTCCTCTTTGATTAACAATGCTTTTCAGTTACTTACAGCCCAATACTATACACGTTTACACAAAAGTACGTTCCTGCCTTCAGTGCTGCTTCTTCCCCGGTAGCTGCAGCCTGACCTTTATTTGGTTATAAATCATCTCCAGCATTTTGTTTTGATTGAACGGAAAGGTGATTCATGTAAACCAAATTTTATATATTTGATTTTATAAATGAATGAATAAAATAAATATGCATGCGTGTGTAATCTCTATTTTCCTATCAACGTACAGTTTCTAAAAGGTCAGCTGGGACAACTGTTCTAAGCAAGCGGTAATGAAGCAAGCAAGACGGCCTCCTAGACATTTGGGTGACTGTAGCAACAGGAGAGCAAACAGCCAGTAATTAAAACAGAAAAAAAGCTGAAATGGATTGACTGACAGAAAAGCTTATCCCATTGATTCCTCTGGTGTTTCTTTCTATCCCATTTATTACCTTTGGGCTGGTCCCCCCTTTTTTTTTTCCTTTACAAGCTTGATGACTCATACAGTCATTCCACTTAACTAGTGGTTTGGACTGTCAGCTGTATGGGCTGCTACATGCATTTGGCAGTTTGTGCTTTTAAAGCTTGCCCGAATTTTGTAATCACAGATAATTCCTTACATGCCCTGGAAAATACATGTGCAGAAAGACATTCAAATGGAAAGCACATTTCCCAGCCTTACACTTTATTCTCACTAAAACCCAGGCACTGCCAACAGAGTCAGAACCCTCTTACATGGATACAGCCAACCAAATCCTACAATGACTCACAGAATCATCAGTCTACTGGTATATGGCCAACATTCTGAGATCTTCTAAAGAGGAAATGCTTCCATGGTTAACACACAGCCAAACACCAATTACGCAGTTTTGCTTTATAAGCGGGTAGGTGACAAAAACCAACAGCAGTGTTTGGAGTCTACTTGGTAGATAAAGCACACATGAATGCAGACTCAAAAGGATCCAGACTAGAGGTTCCATCTGCATCCTATAGAGTGCCAGGCCCAATGTGAGCCCACTTGTATATATACACCATGGCTATCTGGGTAAGGATGACACTGTCTTCCAATACTGGATGCATCGGATGCACCATTTATGTGTCACTCTTCAACTACACCAGTGCACCAGACCCTAACAGACGCATCTCACTTGTTCCTAGGTCAGACCGAATGGAAGTCTATAAGGAGCGGACTTACACAAAATGAGACCAGTGGTCCACCTAACCAGATGTTCTTTACTGTGCATGCAAGTCGCTTATACATCTCAGAAACAACTCTTTATCATGCTTGCAGCTGGAGACCCTTTAACTGCTGATCCTAGAAACTAAACAGGGGTCCTCCTCTAGACAGATAGGTGGACCCGCACTCACAGCTAGGATACATATTGCTTTGACATAACTAACAGCTATGTCTTTTTTTTTTTTCTTATTCTAAGGTAAGCACAGGGAGCCCAATCTAGATTGGGCCCTTGTCCTTATTTGAAAGAGACGGAGAGAGAAACTGAGAGAGAGTAGCTAGCAGTTAGCTAGCTAGATCTTCAAAATACTGCGTTGTTTGGGTCTTTGTTGATTTTCAAGATAAACACGTGTTCCTTTCCGAAAATCCGGGATGCTTTCCATTTAACATTTAGCAGTCAAAATTTAGGCATTTGCTCTTCATGTCACTTCAGATGTGCTGGATTCCCTACATGGATAGCACTTCGTGCAAGAAGAAAGCATGCAAACCACATTGCCACATATGTCACACACGCATTGTATTGTATTTTATCCTGCAAACTAAAGGCAGCTAACAGCCGTTTTGAATCCTACATGCGGGTCCATGTCCCTCAAAGGCTTGCAAGAACAGTAGACCACCCAAATGGACCCAGGAAGAAAATGATTAAGGAGAACTGAGTGGGGGCAGTGGGGGGGAGAGATGAGAAGAGAGACTAGTTTTAAAACTTTGATCTCAACAACAAAAACACAAGCCCAACATGGGGGGGGGGGGGAATTCCTCTAGTAAACATAGCAGAGAAGGCAACATAAAGGTACCTCCCAGCTGAGCGGGGAGCATGTATTTAGGGGGCGATTCTCTTTGTGTTCCTGGCCCTCCAGGTTTTCTGTAACAGGGCAGTTCATGTTAAGTGATGACTCGCTGTAGAAGGGGGATTGTACGTAACACATATATCGATGGAAAGCCATTGCCAATCATGGCTTCCTAGCATATGGGCATTCAGTGAAGCCCATAGGTAGGCTCACTGCCCTTTGCAAGTATTTTCCAGTGTGGATGTGCTACCCATATGGGAAGCTCATCACATTCAAAGTGGTTGCTGCTAGACCTGAAAAGTGGCTATGTACATCTTCTAAAGGCATATATGTTAATATATCTGGATACAGGGAAAACACATAACAAATATATTTGGGCTAAAAGTATGTTTAAACTTCCAAAAGTCAAAGAACATGGCACTTTTCAACCTAAATAATCAAGTATGTTTAATAAACATTGGTAAGATCAGACCCAACACAAACATGAACGTTAGCATTACAAGCAAGGCAAGTTAGGTTGATGAAGCCATAATTCTATTTATTGCTTAGTTAGGGGTGTGAAAGGAAAGAAGACAATGTTCTACAATAACATTTGCCTAGGAATGTTTATCTGCTTTCTTACCATTGAATGTTAAGGACACCCTGGCCTGAGGCTGTGAAGATCCTTTTACACTGCACGAGCAAATAAACACCCCAATCAACACTTGGAGAATTAGAAATGTCATTATCTTCAGATGCGAAACTTAATATCCAAGATATGAAACCTAAACAAAACAAAAAGAGAGACAGAGGTCACTGAAGATTTTTAATACATTTTGCAAGATGTAAATGTCAGTAGTGCAGCACAGTACCCGTCAACGGCATTGTGAAACTCTTTGGAAAGGATGGCTTGCACCATTCTTTTCTAAAAGAAGACAAATCTGGCAAGGCCAGTAGTGAAAAGAAGCTTCTGCAAGTGAAGTGTCAATTGAGTAATGCCTGCAGTAAGGATTAGTCTCAGTTCTTTCTTCAATAAGGATGAGTCCCACCTGCTGGAAAAATAATTATGTTAAATGTCAAGGCAGAGCAAGGCAAGGCAAGAGATAAAGTTTCATGAATGAAAACGTCTTGATATTTTTAGACCTCTGTCTTTACTGTACTCTTCTTTAAAATATAAAAGGGCCCGCTCTGCTTGAAGTGCCCACAATGACCACTTTGGTCTTTAGCCTTGTATAAAACGGAGAACAGATAAATGTCTTCAGGCAGCTCTGGAGAGCCAGAGCGGCGAGACACAAAGGGCTTCCCATCCGAACAGCACAACCTCTCTCAGTTGGCATGGGGCACCCAAGAAGGCTGCAAACAATGTAAGATTTGTCAGGCCACTTTTTCCAAGGGCTCCCTCTGAGGGTGCCTTGCCCCAAATTGGCTCTGAAAGTGCTCAATCCTACACAGCCAAAGATTGTGTCACTGACATAAATGGAGATGCAACTAACTCTTCGTTCTTATATATAATGTTCAGCATGCAATCCAGGGAGCTTGGGTTTGTCTCCAGAGCAATCAGACATCCATTGTGGCTTTGGCCAAGCCATCAACTCTTGAAAAGCTAGCCCTTCGCTAAAGATTGAACATTACTTCTCCATGAGTAACCATCGTCCCAAATCAAGGAAAGCGCAGAACCACTGATCAAAGAAAAATGACAAGAATGAAAGTATTATGATGGCCACTCATAATACATTGTTGTGAGAGCCGAGGAAATGCTAAAAGTAAGTGAAACTATATATTTTATTGATCTAATGTCTAGGTTAATATGAATTCAGTGGAGAATGTGAATGAACAGCAGTGATCATACATGATGACATGAAGGCGTAGAATCCCAGAAGTTGCCCAGTCCATATGCATAGTCTCTTAACAGGTGCTGGACAAAGTACACAAGGATAATCAGGTAGTGCGTACAATGGCCAGTCAATAGGGTGGATGCTCACTAAGTACATTGCTCCAGGGAGATATGAAACGTACAAGGAGGTTATGCTTATTATTTGGGCAATGACTGCCAATTGCTCAAGAAATCCACATTCTCCAATATCTCCTGGTGATCATATCCAAAATCCTTGATGATGAAGAATGTGCAAAAAAACCAAAAACCCCATCCTGTAAATGCTCCAAGTTTCATTTTCTATACCTTCATGTGAAGGTGCAGAATCACTGTTGCTCATTTGCTAGTCAACTCCATAACCCAAACATGTACACAAACACATGCTGGCTGAACAAATGATATAGCCTTCTTTCTTAGGAAGGCCAAACTCTAAGAATTCTATATTCCTAAAGCATTTCAGATTAATGATGTACAGCCTGCAGAAGAAATGGAAGAGAGCTAGATGCTTGTTATCTAAACAGGTCTTCTAGACAGTAGAGGTTTTGAATAGTAACTTTCTTTTATTCATTTATATTTTTAAAAAAAATACAGAGCCCCCTACTTTTATCCAATAAATAAATGGCCACAGACGATATATAATATATTAGACATAACCAGTAATGTGCGATGGCAGGTTACACATTCCCAAATGTTTACTCTTCTGTTAGTGGATTTTAAAACTGAAACAGTAAGTGAAGGCAGAAGCAGACTGAAGTCATAACAATGCAGATTAGCCTGGATATCAAGAAATAACTTGCAACCATAACTCAACAGCAGGGAGGCCATTTTATTTTAAATTACTCTTTTTGGCAGCTGTCTCAACATGATGAGCCCATTCATACGAACCAGTTCCCCACTTAAACCAAATGGATTTTCTCACAACCACAACAGGGAGTGATTAAATCAGTCTCCACGTGGTTGCTGGACAATGTTCACCAGCCTCAATCTCTGGGGAACTGGCTCTTAATCTCTGGGGAACTGGAAATACACAGAGTTAGTCCATTTTACAGAGAGGTCAACTGAAAGTGAGAAAAGTGTAGAGGTATGAAGTTGCCCGTCAGAAAGAATTTGCTGAGGAGCACACATTTCACATTAGTGCAACATCTTTGAAGCAGACCCAGTTACATCACCAGTAAACAGGTTTTATAAAATAGAAAATACATTTCTATATATGAAGAGACAGAGACAGTGACAGGTGTAGTGTTAGTCATGGAGCTGGAAGTCTGGAGTTCAAATCTTTGTTCATCCATAATGCTTACTGGCTGTCAGTGAGCCAATCACCATCTCACAGTCTAATGCACCTCACAAGATGTTGTGAGTGGGATAACCCTCAAGTACACCACCCGGAGCTCCTTGTAATTACTTCTTGTGTTGTTGTTGTTGTTATTAATCATTATCATAATTGTCGTCGTCGTCATCATTTGACAATGATAAAAATACATGAAGGGAATAATTTGAAAGCTCATATGAAAACGGATTCCTCTCCTTTCCCCAGAAAAACTTCTATCACCTTTGAAAAGTGCCTAGTTCCCGGCACGTTCTCAGGGGACAGATTCAAAAAACAGCCTGTACTTGCGTGGCAGGCACAAAGCCATGCTTAGACTCTGGACTGGCTTTGTGATGTCAGCATGTAGCCAAATCCGACGGGCTGCATTACATCACAGGGTCAGGCTATTGTCAGACTAGGTACACAATCCCCGAGGATCATAAAGGTAGACAATAATAGCTGGATCACATAGGGATGGTGTGGGCATCTGGGAGGGGGGCAGAGTTCGCTAGACTCCACCCTGCTTGCCAAGCCACCTCTTTTGCCCACCCCCACTTGCTGCACTGAGCGAGCTCCTGGTGGGCTCAGTGAATGGCCAACAAGCATCGCAGAGCCACCCATTCCCGTAGGGAGATGCGATTATGTGCAAACTGGAGGCTGTTCCCCGTTCTGCACAACACCGCTTTCATGGAAATAGCGGCTGATCACGGCATCTTTGCTTGTGTAACTCTGCCGTTTCTCTGATGCATATGTAACTTTCCTGTACCTGGGCAGCACAATCAGGGAATTGCGATCCTTCTCTGCCGCATTTGTTACTTTGGAGCTTCTCTGATGCTTCTGTTCCTTTGCAGCTTGAAAAGTTATAGCTTTGGGAGCTATAACTCCCAAAGGAGCAGAAATCTTGTGTGCACCAAAAAGGGGGTGGCGGGTATAAAACCTTCAAGGCCAGGGCCAAACTTGGCACACAGCCTCTCCTAGTAGGAGGCATCTGATGCACCATCAAAACCCTGTGTGATTGCTCCCAAAGGAGCAGAAATCCCGTGTGGACCAAAAAGGGTGTGATGGGTATAAAACGTTAGAGGTTTGCAGGATTGGGACCAAACTTGGCACACAGCCTCTCCTACTCAGGAGGTACCTGATACACTATCAAAACCCTGCACAATTACCACAGAGGAGGGAAAACCCCAGGCACAACAAAAAGGGGGGGGTGGCTATAACACCTTGAAGTTTTGCAGGATTGGGACCAAACGTCACATACAGCCTCTCCCAGTCAGGAGGCACCCATTGTACCATCAAAACCTTGCACAATTACCACAGAGGATGGAAAATCCCAGGTGCAACAAAAGGGGGTGGGAAGTAAACCCTTGGGGGTTTGCAGAATTGGGACAAAAACCCCAACTACACATTTTCCCGTATGCCTTTATTCTATTCTCTCAAAACTGTTATAGCACTTTAGTGATACAGTGGAGTTGTGTATTTCACACCTCCCAGATATTGCTGGCAGAGCTGCTTCTGTTCATTATAGCGTTTTAGTGCTAAAGTGGAATTGCGCAAAAGCGGAATTGCACAACTCCATAATCACGCAAAAAGTGAAATTGTGCTTCCCCCCATAGTCATTTTACTTTTTCATGGACAAGTGACCAGAGAAGGGAAAAGGGGGTGGAGGCTATAACGCCCTGACAGTTTGCTGGAATGGGGCGAAACTGCACAGGTGGGATGCCCTCATGGGGAGCCTTCAGATACTGTAGTGGATAATTGTGCCTTTTAGCTGGCCAGCCCAGCTCCCCACCTTCATCGACTCTCATTTTATCACTCTTGTTAAGAATCATAAGGGAATGGTCTGCAGGTCTAACACAGGGGGTGGAGGGGGGGTATACTAACCAATGCTTTCCTTTTTGTAAACATGTATGGTTCAATCAAACCTATGTGCTTTAATCTGAATCCTGACACCCTTCTCAGAGGGAGGGTTAATTCAAATCAGCCCCACCTCACCACCCCTGGTTTACTTTCCTTACACTAACTGATAGGATATCCAACTACTTAGTCCAAATGCAGGGCATCATTTATTGCTGGCATGCCAGCATTCTGCAAAAGTTACCAATGTTTCCGTGTCGGTTGGGTTTGCATACACATGTGAATGAGGACACATAGTGACATATTGTCTCAGAGTAAGCAAGTGCCCTAAGATGCATACCTTTTGTTACGTGGCATAATTTCTCAGTGCAACAGCAGCAGCATCTGTGGGTTCACATGCAGGAGCTGAGAACACTCAGCACCTCTCCTTAGCACTGTGAATATTATACTCCCTGGAGCGGTGACAGCAAGCCTAAAGCTTTTTATCCTCGTATTACAAGCATCGCGCTCATGATCCTCCACAATGCACTCAGCTATGTTCTGCTGGGGCAAACTCAAGGAGGTATTTCCCTCTCCCTGTGCACATTCATGTACAGCACAGCACATGGCTATGTACTGGATGGCTGAAAGTGGCCATGAGATTATGAGCCTTTCATCTCACTCCCAAACTCATTTATTACTGCTAAGCATGCAGTGAAGATGCAGCCTAACTCATTGGTCCGGGTCCAGTATTGGACACAGCCAGAACGGTCCAGTTGTTGGCTGGCTACCCTACGTGATAAGTTGCTTGGCATGGCTGATTTTCTTGTGCATTTTTTCCAAGCAGGTGTTAGCTCCCATGCAAAGACGATGGAGTCCAATTTTAAAAAGTGACATCAAAGTGACCTGAAGAAATTAATCCTGCCACAACCATTCCAACCAGCAGTAAAAGTGACAGAGGCTCTCGATTGCCGACACACCAATTCAAGTCATTTAATGTGGGGTTACTATTACCTTCCATGTGTGTGCACGCACAAAATAGCCCTGTTAATTTCCTGTATAAGACACAGGATAAAGGAAAGCATCCATCTGGGGCAGATTTATTTCGCAACCTTACTTTCAACAAATGTAGTTAGAATGCACAAAAACCTTGGACCAGAATAAAATTGTGCACTTCCAATATTGGCATTCTTCTTAGAGGGAGGGTTAATTCAATTCAGCCCCACCTCACCACTTCTGCCTTCCTACCTCTCCACTACCTTCTCCATAATCCTTTTTGCAAGGGAAGAAATGCTATTAAGTCCTAATAAAATGGGTTTATGAGTCCCAGAGAAATGGCCAATCACGCTGAACTTGTGGGTTTAATAGAAGCAATAGGATTAAGATTCCACAGTTGCAGAATGTATTCCATCTAATGCATACGGGAGAAGAGTGACGGAGTTATGCAATGCGCATTTCAATTATACCAGGAAAGAAATAATCACAGCAAACGAAATGCCTTCCTGCTCTTACCAATTTAGTCTAATTTAATCCAGGATGGGTATAATCACATTTTCCTGCTTTTTTATTGTTTTAATTCACTTTCGGATTTACATTGCTATGCTACAGTGACAATCCCCCATAAACTCTAGTTTATTTGAAACAATAGGTAAAGATCCCCCCCCCCCTACACACACACACACACACACAAAGGTGTGTAAGCCTGCAGTATCAGGCACACTTCAGATCAAATGGGGGTTACTTTGTGAGTAAATATGGACATAATCAGACAGGGAAGGCTGCAATCCTATATGCACTTCCTGTGAAAGGAACCTTACTTCACAATAAGACTTACTCCTGAGTAAACATGCACAAGATCAGGCCGCATGTAGCATTGTTGAAGCATTATAGCATCACATGCCACGTGAATTAGAAAAGAGAAGTAGGAATGGATTTAAAAAAAAAAAATAACCTTTTTTCTCTTCTTCTCACTCACATAAAAAGCATATTGTTTTAATTCAAAAGGCATCATTTGTGAGCATGCAGTCCAAGTCCAAACTTAGTCTTCCCCCAAACCAAGGCAGTAAAATATCGGCATGTCTTCATAACACATGATCTCCACTGGCAACCAGCAGCAAAATCTCTAAGAAGCAGAAGCGCGTGGCCTCCGAAAAGCCACCCGGAGAAAGTCCACAGACCACAGCTCCCTAGAGCATCCGTGGACCATGTGGGAAAGGAGCGTCCCAGCAGGAAAGTTAGGACAGCAAGTCTTAAGTTAAAGTCAAAGTTAAGACAGCACGAGCCAGCGTGGTGTAGTGGCAAGAGTGTTGGACTGGGAGCCGGGAGATCCGGGTTCTAGTCCCCACTCGGCCATGGCAGCTCACTGGGTGACTTTGGGCCAGTCACAGACTCTCAGCCCAGCCTACCTCACAGGGTTGTTGTTGTGAGGTCAAAATGGAGAGGAGGCGGATTATGTACGCTGCCCTGGGTTCCTCGCAAGAGGAAAAAAGGCGAGGTATAAATGCAATAAACAAACAAGCAAGCAAGTCGCCTTTGGGGAAGGAGGGAAAATGCAACTTCTCTGCTGCTGCTCCTTTCGCACAGCACCCCCCCCCCCCCCGTACAGCCGAACAGGGAGAAGAAACACAAGGCAGGTGTCAAGCGCTCCAGCCGGAATTGCACCCTGCACGGGGGAATTACGTATTCCCACGAAAAGAAACATCTTGCACATATCCATTCAGCTATTCGGCTGGGGTGGGGAGGGACGATTCTGTTCCCCCGGAGTAAATGCAGCTCTCGGTTGCCTGGATCCCATCAGTTCATCATGCGCCTGGAAGGAACTTTCGATTCTACTCACCGAGCCACTGAAGGGTGCGGAAAGGAGCTGCTCTTAAATTGCCTGTTCAGTTTGGGGGGTTCCTTTTGGACGGGGGGGGGGGGAATACCCAATGCGCTTAAAAAAAAATTAAAAAAAATAAATCCCAGGGTCTGAAACTTCTCTCTCTCTCTCTCTCTCTCTCTCTCTTTTTTTCCCAGGTTGCGGTAAATAGATCCCCAGACTGAGCGAGGAAAAGGGAGAGGGGGAAATCCTCGCAGCAATGCTCTCCCCGAAGGTACCACGAGCCTCTTTCCCCCAGCCCAGTGAGCAGAGCACCTCAGCCTGAATGGAAAGGCGCTGGGAGCGGCGCTCTCCAATTGCACTCGGCTCCGGCGCTGCGAGCCCGCCCAGGGCCCGCCTTCCTGGCGAGGAGCAGCGCCGCTTCCAGCCTCGCAGGCGGCGGCGGCGGCGGCGCAAATCGGAGCGCTGCGCCGGGCCGCTGCGGAGAGGCCCGTAGACGCCACACCTCCGGGGGAGTAGCGAGGCCGGGCGCGAGAAGCCGTAACGCCGCAGGCCCCCGACGGCCACGGGCAGCCCCGATCCTGCGCACGTTTACTCCGGCGTAAAGCCCACGCAGTCCAGCGGGCCTCCCTGTCCGGGAAGCGTGCGCAAGAGCGCCTTCCCGGGAAGGCCGCGATCCCGCGCACGATTACTTGGGGGAGCAGCCCCCCGGCCCCGCACGCGGTGGGGCGTGCTGGAGCCCGAGCGGCCCTCTTGCGCTCCTAAGGTGCACTGGGCTTACTCAGGAGTCAGTCCCACCGACCGCAGGCAGGCTGGGGCTCAAATCCTCGAGGGGGCTGATCTCTGGCCGGGCGGCCATGGATAGGAGCGCGGGTGTGTGCTTTTATTTAGGACATGTTTGTGCTGCCCAGTAGCCGAAACTCTCTGGGCGGCTCACAAGACAACGGAAACCGTAAAAGGCAAGATAATAAAATACAGGCTATGACATATAACTTAGGGCGCAATCCTATGCATGTTTAGGCAGAGAAAAGTCCTACGACTGCCAGCATTCCCCAGCCAGCCTTCACCAACACCAGACAGGCCGCTTAACAAGATCAGCCTCGGATGGCCTTCTCTCTGTCCCATCAGCCAGGACAGCTAGACTGGTGGGGACGAGGGAGAGGGCCTTCTCTGTGGTGGCCCCCACTCTGTGGAACTCCCTCCCTAGGGAACTCCGTCATGCCCCCTCTTTAATGAGCTTCCGTCGTGCATTAAAAACGTGGTTGTTCAGGCAGGCATTTGGGGTGGGTTAGGGTATTTTTTTTAAAAAAAAATTATGGTAAAATTTTATTGTTTTAAATTGTTTATGGTGGGTTGTACATCGCCCAGAGTGGCTGGGTGACCAGTCAGATGGGCGATTAATAAATTTAATAAATAAATAAATAAATCAGAGGTTCCACCACCTCCCTAGGTCATTGGTTCCATGGCAATCCTATGCATGTTTAGGCAGAGAAAAGTCCTACAATATTTATTTATTTATTTATTGCATTTATACCCCGCCTTTTTTCCTCTTGCAAGGAACCCAAGGCAGCTTACATTATCCTCCTCCTCTCCGTTTTATCCTCACAACAACAACCCTGCGAGGTGGGTTGGGCTGAGAGTCTGTGACTGGCCCAAAGTCACCCAGTGAGCTTCCATGGCCGAGTGGGGACTAGAACCCGGACCTCCCAGCTCCCGGTCCAACACTCTTGCCACTACACCACACTGGCTCTCAGTGTGCTGAGAGCAACTGCCAGCATTCCCCAGCCAGCCTTCATCAGAGGTTCCACCACCTCCCTAGGTCATTGGTTCCATGGCAATCCTATGCATGTTTAGGCAGAGAAAAGTCCTACAACTGCCAGCATTCCCCAGCCAGCCTTCATCAGAGGTTCCACCACCTCCCTAGGTCATTGGTTCCATGGCAATCCTATGCATGTTTAGGCAGAGAAAAGCCTACAACTGCCAGCATTCCCCAGCCAGCCTTCATCAGAGGTTCCACCACCTCCCTAGGTCATTGGTTCCATGGCAATCCTATGCATGTTTAGGCAGAGAAAAGTCCTACAACTGCCAGCATTCCCCAGCCAGCCTTCATCAGAGGTTCCACCACCTCCCTAGGTCATTGGTTCCATGGCAATCCTATGCATGTTTAGGCAGAGAAAAGCCTACAACTGCCAGCATTCCCCAGCCAGCCTTCATCAGAGGTTCCACCACCTCCCTAGGTCATTGGTTCCATGGCTGTATTTTTCCTGATGTCCAACCGGAACCTGGCTTCCCGTAACTTGAGCCCATTATTCCGTGTCCTGCACTCTGGGATGATCGAGAAGAGATCTTGGCCTTCCTCTCCATGATAGCCTTTCAAGTCCTTGAACAGCACTCTCGTATGTCCTCCTTTTCTCAGTCTAAACATGCATAGGATTGCACCCTAAAACAACAATATAAAAAATAATAACCAAACAGAAGCTAGCAGCACTGCAAAAAATTAAAAATACCATATCAGACATAAAACAAACTGAAATTCTGGGAGAGTAAAAATATATATACTTACCTGGAAGGAAATCCAGTTGCACTGCTATTCTTTGGTAGGAATGGCTGGTTGTCAGCTTAATACCCCTTAGATTTGAGGGATGGCAACCACAATGGATCAGGGATGGTACCCCCCAACCCCTCCTCCCCCCCCTTGGGCCACACTGCTGTCGCTACAACTGTTGCACTGTCTAAATTCATTAGCATAACAGCAGCAATAAAAAATAAAATGGGTAGCTTGCTGCAGGACAAATTCAGCTTGTTTTCAAACTAAACTTGTCCCTTTTAGCCTCCATAGCAAGCCACCAATGTTTTTTTTCCCAGCAGTGGGGGGGGGGGGGGCACACTAAAGCCAGGGGGACATCATGCGGCCGAGGTGCTGCCCACCCCCTACCTTAGAGGAAGCAGGATGTGTTTTAACCCAAACTCTCTGGAGCATCTTGAGAGAAGAAAGATTCACTTTAGTCTCGCATTCAACCCCCCACTGTTGTCAATGGAAATACAATGAAATCTTTCCAAAGAAAAAAAAATTCCCCACATCCCCACCTCCCCACATTATTTTAAGGCTAATCCTTTATGTCATGACTTCCAAATAGATGTCAATTTCAGCTTCCCGCAACAGCGGGCAAATCTTTGAAAGCGGAACTTCAGAGTAATTGAGATCAGCCATAAGGGTCATGATATTTAAAACAAGAGACTTTTCCTACAGATTCTCAAGCTTCTCTGCCACTTGCAGACATCTACAGTCCAATTCACACCTCCCAGCCATTTCTATGGAAGCCAGATTCCAGCTGAACATCAGGGAAAAACGTCCTGAATGTTAGAGCAATATGACAATGGAACCAATGACCTAGGGAGGTAGGGGGCTGTCCCACACTGGAGGCATTCAAGACGAGGCTGGACAGCCATCCGTCAGGGATGCTCTGACTTGGATTCCTGCACTGAGCAGCAGGTTGGACTGGATGGCCTTGTAGGCCCCTTCCAACCCTACTATGATTCTGTGATGCCTTCAACCAGATGCCCATTCCAAAACAGTTGAAAAGGGCTTCATGCAAGCCAGGGCTCAGCCCCAGAACCTGCTAGTGTGAATGCTACAGGCTCAGTCTTGGCACAAGTGAAAGAAAAGCACTCTGCACATGCCCAGTGGCATTCACTCTTTCTAAACAACAACAGCCGGCCCACCCCAAATCAGGAATTCAGGGTCAAGCTATAAGATCCAAAGTCATGATTTCACAAAGGTTTGATCCCCAACACTGTCAGCCGTACTTTCAAAAGCTCCCACAACTTCAAAGGTGACTCCCTCCTCTCCTACAAGCTATTCCCAGAACATCCAGGCAACCCTGGCTTTCTTCTTGCAAAACTATCTTCTCTCTCCAGTAGACTGAAGGGTTAAATTATTTTTTTTTAAAAAAAATTGCTCGTGGAGATGGTCTTCTAAAAGCAAAATCCGTTTGACCGCGTGTAGTGGCAAGAGTGTTGGACCGGGAGCTGGGAGGTCCGGGTTCTAGTCCCCACTCGGCCATGGAAGCTCACTGGGTGACTTTGGGCCAGTCACACACTCTCAGCCCAACCCACCTCACAGGGTTGTTGTGAGGATAAAATGGAGAGGAGGAGGATAATGTAAGCCGACTTGGGTTCCTTGCAAGAGGAAAAAAGGCGGGATATAAATGCAATAATAAATAAAATATCTGGAGAGGCTGCCTCAAAAGGCAGCTGAGGTCTTGAAACGGCAGCCTCATTTCTTCCATATGACTCTCATTTTTACAAAGAGAGGTGCTGGATGGCAAACCTGTTTGGAAATTATACCCCTTGATCAAGGAGCCATTAGGTGCTAATCCCAGGTGCATGGAGACTAGCTACAGTCATTCAGTGGTCAAAGAAAGGTACTTTGTACATGCTTGGAAGCACTTCATCCAAAGCTGACTTTTCCCAGGAATGAGGAATGGTATTGAAAACAGGTGCTGGGGCAAGTGATGGCTCATATTAAAGACTGTGGGTTGAGAGGAGGGGAGATGGAGTATGTATCGCAGTCAATTTATCATCCCTGGCATTCGTATCTCTGCAGTAATGCTACAACTCTAAATTATAAATCTATTTCATAGCATATTTATGAGAGCTGTTGTCTCCTTGGCAATGTTTTCTTCCCAAGTCTCTCAAAAGTAAAAAATATGTCTTGGCATGCCAACGAGCATTACTGTTACCAAAATATAAGAGGGACAGGCCGTCCCAAAGCCTGCTCTCTTCTCTATAGTGCTTTAGACTGTGCCCTTATCTCAGCAGCCTGCCTCAAAAGAGCAGAACAAATTCCACATCGTAAAAGAAAGCAAAGGCCCCGGGGGCGAGAGAGGGAAAAAAAACCTTACGCAATTGTTTCTCTTCCCCCTCACTGTTGCAAAGGTAAGAAGAGAAATCTTTGCACCGCCACCCTAATTAAAAGGCAAAGTGGAATGTGCTTTTGATTTTCTCATTAGAAGGAGCTCCACGGCTGCCTGTTCAAGTGCTTGGGACGGAACTTTGTAATCCCTTTAGATAATAACAGGCAAGACTGCAATACATTTCAATCCAGTAGATGTCGGTGCACAGTGGAAAGAGGGTAGATAAGGCGAGCTGTGCTTGCATTAGGAGGGCAAATCTAAAAGCTGGCTTGTTTTGAAAAATGCAGTGACTTTTACCTGTAAAAGTGTTACTTAAATGAATTGTTGTGTGACTTGGGAGCACGATGCAACGGGATGGAATTGGACTATTTAGGGTGCAATCCTATGCATGTTTAGACAGAGAAAAGTCCTACAACTCCCAGCATGCCCCAGCGACACTTTTCTCTGTCTAAACATGCATAGGATTGCACCCTAAATAATTGCACCCCTAGCCTTTCAATAATTCTGTGGTCCCTTGAGACCAGAGATTTCATTGCAGATGGTTAATATCAGTCTGTCCCCAGTGTCCACCGTCTATCAGTTAATATCACTTCGTCAGTCCCCAGTGTCAACTGTCTTTGTCATGATGAAACATGGCATAGAGAAAGAACTGGATTGGACCCCAACCTGGACTTGGCAGACCAAAGGCATCAAGAAGGTGATATTAAGTGCTATGTTGCGGTGAGGAGAGGGCTTTCTATTTGCAGCCATCACAAAGGGGTGGGGGTGGGGTGGGGGCAGAGCATTTGAGCACTAGCACACCTAGGAAGAGATAAAATGCTGATGGTTTCTGTGCACTGCGTAGCCCCACCACTGTACCTCTTACTGCAGAAGTGGGGAGCCTCTTTCAGTCTGAGGGCTGAATTCTATTTCGGAGAAGCTCTCGGTGGGTGGGGCTTAAGGCAAAAGCACTCACCACCCTGAGTGCTTATTGGAAGGACAGATACTGAAGCTGAAGCTCAAATATTTTGGCCACCTAATGCGAAGAGAAAACTCCCTGGAAAAGACCCTGATGCTGGGAAAGACTGAAGGCAAAAGGAGAAGGGGACGGCAGAGGATGAGGTGGCTAGATAGCATCACCGATGCAATGAATATGGACTTGAGCATGCTCCAGGAGAGAGTGCAGGACAGGAAGGCCTGGTGTGCTGTGGTCCGTGGGGTCACGAAGAGTCGGACACGACTTAACAACAAAGCGTTCCATGGGATTGCTGCCGTAGAATTCCTAATTACATGAGTTGCTATTTTCAAATCTATCAAGTTCTCACCAAACAACATCCTACTGGTAACAGGTGGAATATCACTACAGCACAGCACTACAACAAGCACGGGGAGGTAAGACGTGCAAAACTGGGATTTGGGGAGCCCACACACAACAACCACATATTGTATCCTAAAGCGCTTCCTGCCGGTAACTAGGCCTTAGGAGAGGCATTTCAACCTTTTAGGATGGAGAAAAAATGCACAGAAGCCAGGAAACCACCAAATGATTTGTGCTCGGGGAAAGGGTACGTGGCCTTCTGGGAAATCCCAGAGGGCCACATTGGGACCCCAGGAGGGACCATCC
This sequence comes from Heloderma suspectum, assembly GCF_057233095.1. Lineage (NCBI taxonomy): Eukaryota > Metazoa > Chordata > Lepidosauria > Squamata > Helodermatidae > Heloderma > Heloderma suspectum. The sequence goes on from NC_139464.1 coordinate 109,089,072, forward strand.
CGGTCTTACTGTCTCCTCCTTCCTCTTCAATCCACCCCCATAGCAGAAGGCTTCCCTCACGAAGGTGGTGATGGTGGTGGCAGCCTAGAAGGTTTCTGACAGTCACTATCATACTTCGATGGACACAGTGCAAATCTAGAGAACCCAAAGTGGATGCTTTAGCCACCACCTTGAAGGCTCTTCAAGCTCGGCTATGGAAAAATGAAGCTCTGAGAGAAACATTTGCAGCATGAGGGGTTAGTTAAGGGATGGTGCTGGGCAAAAGGCAGAGAAGACCGAACAAGAAAAGGGGAAGAGGGTAAAGATGAAAGTGACTTGAGTGTCCCCCCCTCCCCTCTCTCTCTCACACACACACACCTCCAACTCCATGCACAGTGTCATCATGGGCCTTTACCTGCTTATATATATATATAATTTCAGCCGATCATTCTTTTAAAATGGAGATTAAAAATGAAGCTGACTTTTATCTGTATTCTGAAGTTATCACACATTTCCATAAAAGCTTATTTTTAATGTCTGCCTATTATCTCACATTACTGAATGCAGTTTCTATTTTTAGCTGTAACATTATATGCGGTTTGAACAGTGACTCCAGTCCTGCTTTCATTTATGTAGAAATAGCACTGCTTTCAAAGAGGGCTGTGTGTGACTAACTAGGTGTTAGCCATAACTAGTTAAACTGTTTTTGTGGTGTGACACACCTAGGAGAGATTTCTGGATGCAGAAGGCTGAATTCTGGTCATTTCACATATGTATTACCTGATTACTCATAAATAATTACCCTGCTAATTGTGTGAAGTGTGAACCGAATCCCGACTCCACTGAAAGCACGATGTGAAAGTCATATGCATTCACACGCAAGTCACAACTTGATGCTAAAGTCCAGAAGTGACGAACAAGCATGTGTGAAGCAGCCTTATGCAGAAGCAAATCCAGCATGCTGGCCTGTCAAGTATTGTACAGTTAAAATAGCAACATCCTGAACTCTCATCTTCACAGAAGCTGTGTCGTTAAGCTCATCTAGAACCAATGTGACTTGGAAGTAAATGATTCCAATATTTTCTGGTTTGGAGGACAGGGATAACTCAGACCAGCTGCATCCATTTAAAAAAAAAAAAAACATTTGGCCAAATCAAAGATCCAAATGTAACAATATGTTATTATAATTGTGGATTCATTTTGTTCCATAAAATAAATCTGCCGTGTACTTAAAACTTTCCAAATAAGCATAATCCTTTATGTAGGAGCAATATATCAACAAGATGACATCTAAAATTTTAAAGCACTGTATTTGTATGCCTCTTTGTCTCAACCCTCAAATTGAAGGTCTTAAGATTTTAGATGTCATCTTGTTGAGGTAGATATAGATATATATCCCCCACATAAAGGTTTATGACTATTTGGAACGTTAAATAATAACCCTGATAATTAGGGCATCTCTGTTTTATGTCCTGTGCCTGAGTAAGAAATACCAAGAATATGATTTCATGTCATATTCTAAATATCAGATGTCTAGTGCAAGTGAAGCACCTCTGTTTTGTCTTGTTTTAATTGCATTCAACAGTATGTGTTAATATTAAACCAGAAATAAAATTACTTGTCCAAAATCTAGGGACTCGGAGGGGCTTTCATACAGCAAGGATCAGGCTTGTGAGCGGAGTGAAATGGAAAACAACAAGATATGCTTCTGACTGCAAACGTGAATGGGATCCAAAAAGGGAGCAACCCTAACTCCTTTTATCTTAAAAACAAAAAGATGCAAGATGTACAATATTATATACCAGGAAATCTAGTGCACCGTAGCTCAGCGGTAGAACAAATGCTCTGTATGTAGAGCATCCCACATTCAGTCTCTGGCATCTCCAAGTAGGGCTAGGAAAGAACCCTGCTGGAAAACCTGGAGACCCACTGCAAGCATTTACAGTAGTGAGCTAGATAGACCAGCGGTCATAGAACAGTAGGGTTGGAAGGGGCCTAGAAGACTGTCGAGTCCGACCCCGCACTCATGCAGGAAACTAAGTCAAAGCATCCCTGACAGATGGCTGTCCAGCCTCGTCTTGAATGCCTCCAGTGTGGGAGAGCCCACCACCTCCCTAGGTCATTGGTTCCATTGTTGTATTGCTCTAACAGCCAGGACGTTTTTCCTGATGTCCAGCCGGAATCTGGCTTCCTGTAACTTGAGCCCATTATTCCACGTCCTGCATTCTGGGATGATCGAGAAGAGATCGTGGCCTTCCTCTCTGGCTCAGTAAGGCAGCTTCCTGTGTTCCCCTTCCCCACTGAAATGAATGGAGGCTGTGCCAAGACACAGTAGCACTCTTGTGCAGCAGCCATTCATTTCCCTGGGGCTTCTGCAGGAGGGTTTGTATTCCAAAATGTTCTCAGTTAAATTAATCCATTAGGGGATCCAAGTAGAGCTGGAGTTAGAGATTTGAGGATCCCTGAGCTTTCTTTACTCATATTGAAATAAAATTTGCTTTCCACAAAACTCATCATATTGCTCAACTCATCATATTGCTCAAGCAGCAATTTCTGGGGTGTGTGTGTGTTTTTCCCCACCTTAGATGAACATCAGTGACAAGTCTGTTCTGCTTTCCCTTCCCCCACCATCCAGCTGCAGTACCAGAGTGAGACCATTAAACTCCACGGGTTGTACTTCTGGATAGACATGTATAGAATGGCATTATGTGCTATCCTCTACTAAGGAAGCGCAGATTTTGTTAAATCTATTCCATCTGTTTCACAGATTGCCAGGCATCTTTCGTTCCATTGTCCATTCGTTGATGTAATTATTATTTTTTTTTAGAAGTATTTTGTTCTACTCGTGCTAATTCACATTGGTGTTAATTCACACTTTCACAAATGCACTCATGCATATTAGCTAATTAGTGCTAATGCATATTTGTGTAAATTAGCGCAACCCCTGCCTAAGTGAAAAACCAATCCGCAAGTCCGCAGATCTGTGTGGCTTGGAAAAACCTGGTCTGTGGAATCTATCGAATTCATAGAAATCTGAATTCATTTGAGTCAGTGTTGGGCTGGGAGCCGGGAGATCCGGGTTCTAGTTCCCACTCGACTAGGGATGTACAAAACCACTTACTTGTTTCATAAGTGGCATCCACGGTGGGGGAGGAGGTGTTCCGTCCCTCTCCCCAAAATCCTCCCCAGCCAATTCCGTGGAGCCACCGGCCGGGTGTATCTGCAATCCCTTCACCAGGTCTGCAGTCCCTTCACTGAGCCATGATAGGCTACGTAAATATTTATGTAGCCTATCATGGCAAAAGCGGGGATGCAAACGGCAGCCGCTATGCCATTTGCGTCCCTGTCTTTTGCCGTGATAGGCTACATAAATATATACGTAGCCTATCACGGCAAAAGAAAAGACAGGGACGCAAATGGCATAGCGGCTGCTATTTGCGTTCCCGCCTTTTGCCGTGATAGGCTACGTAAGTATTTACGTAGCTTATCATGGCCTCCGCAGGGATGCAAATGGCGTGGTAGAATTCTCCAACATCCCTACACTCAGCCATGGAAGCTCACTGGATGACTTTGAGCCAGTCACAGACTCTCAGCCCAACCTACCTCACAGGGTTGTTGTTGTGAGGATAAAATGGAGGAAGAGGGAGATTATGTATGCCGGCTTGGGATCCTTAAGGAGGAAAAGGGCGGGACAAAAATGTAATTAAATAAATAAAATCTGTCGCAGATTTCTCCGACATCCCTATCCGCTACCACCCATACAGGTGTCTGTGCAAAGAAATGATTTCTAATAAGAAACATAAAAATAATGTCATATAACCACCACTCCCGCTAGGTCTAACTCTTTCCTGGAAAACTGCAGGATGAGAAGCAGAAATGGGCTCTTGTAAGTCTCATTGATCTGATATTGTTCCCAGATCCAATTTTGCCTTGGTGCAAAGTTTCTAGACTAAAGAACCCTGGCCAGGATTCCTTCCATATTACATCTCAATGGATGCAATTTTGCCATCATATGTGTGCCGATCACACAAATATCAGAGATGCTCCCACAGTAGCTTCTGACTGCCACACAAGAAATGAGCCATCATGTTCTCCAGCAGCTGCAGCAGCTGCAACTGCTGCATAGACTGCCATATATAAAGTGTAGCAAACTGACATGACATGAGGTCATAAAGGCACTTAGGGTGGCATGCTGGTTAGGGATGGGAAATGTTATAGGCTGGTCGCATAAGAGATGGGTATCTACATGCATGCAAACTGAAACTTCGTAGCATGCCGTCCTATGTAATTCTGGGAACCCACCATCCTAGCCGCAAAACCCAACAACTTAGTTCTCATTTCATCTTGCTTATTCACGTGAAAATCTTCACTTGAATTATCAGTTCTCCTCGATGAAAGATATGAGAGTTCTGATAGCTTCGAGGAAGAATGGATGTTTTTTGATACACAGCCAGCTTTAAACTTTTCACCACCTGCCAACTTGTCCAAGGTAATAGTACCTTCGGGCAAGAGCTATCAGAAATCTGTGTGCAACATGGAGATTCAGTGCCATCCTTGAGGGCATTTCCCTCAGCACCTCCGGCAGCTGTCAAAAAAAGCTTTTGATCTGCATCATACCACCTCAAGTCTTGATCTTGACATGGATTCTGAGGGTAGGGATGGGAGGAATGCTCAAGTTTGCCAAAATTCTCCAAACTTCATTTCAAAGCTTGGTTTGGCAGGCTCACTCCCATTCTCATTTGCAGTCTGGTTTTTCAGTTCGTAGTAATAGGGAAAGTGTACATTTTTCAAAAGTGTGCACTTCCCACCCCATTGACTAAAGCGTGAAAGGGCTTTTCTTTTTAAAGTGCGCATTTCTTAATGTGTGCGATTTTTGAAACTGTGCACTTCCTCCCCATTGACTAAAGTAGAAAAATGCAGATTTTAGAAGTGTGTCTTTTTTAAAGTGTGCATTTTAAAAAATGCACACTTTTAAACATGTGCACTTTAAATGGTGCATTTCTAAACGCAAATTTTGTGAACATGAACACACAAGTTTGGGAACCTGTGAACATTTTCGGAGAAGATGTGCTCCCATTCATGGTTGGGCTTGTGAACAGGGCATTTTCACATGATTTGTGAACTGAACTGAAATTCTCATAGATCTCTAGCTGAGGGGAGACACTAGTAACCTGGGGCAGAAGCTATCATGCAACCAGAGCTTCCATTCCATGTTAGAAGTACCATCTGAGATCTTAAATAAGCCCTTCTGAGGGAGAATCAGGAGTTGAGACAGGGAAAGCTCTCATCCCTGTCCATCCACTGATTTTTCCTTACAAATGGTTATGCCCAAGATTACTGCTAGTCAGCAAACACATGAAGAAAGAGTGTGCCAGCACGTCGTTCCATGTTAATTCAACTGCTTTGCAGAGTAGTAGAATTATCCATCAAGCACCGCTTCTGTGGACATCCTGGGAAAATGAATGATGCTCTTGCAGGTGCACTGCTTGGTGGAAGGAGGCCCAAATGGATTAGACTTGCATTTTAAGAAAATCACAGTAGCACGCTGTAAGTTAAAATTAGAAATGTACTCTCTTTCTCAGTGATCAGTCTCACATGTCCAAAACTCAAATCTGACGCTGTTTAAATGGACGTACAAGCCAGGTTCATGGTAACAATTTACATTCAGAACAGCATAATAGCGTTCATAGCCAATTAATTCTCCTGTCATCCATGCATGTACTCAATTTGCAGATAAGCCAAGTGGTGTTATATTGCAAGATGGATGCAACACTCAGCAATAGATGAAGTACCCATGCAATTAAATGGCCCCTGTGGGATGTGGCTCGGCAGGAGTATGTTCTCACTGTATACATATTAAAACTCTCAGAGCTAAAGCTGACCCAATAAGACCAACTTCATATGTGGTTCTGTAAGTGTAGCCCCTGGTGATTCCATAGAATCACACTGTCCTTTCAATTCTTGGAGCACATCTCCAAGAACTAAGAAGAAAAGAGAAAAAGAAGACAAAGAAATTGGATAGAGTCAATCACAGAGGAGCTTTAAGGGGTCCTGTGGTGCTCATCTTAGCCACCATCACCCTTCCCACAACCTTCAGTAGCCCAACTCAGGGCCGGCATCAAAGGTAGGCATGGTTGTGTACCTGCTTAAGATCCACTCAATGGGCAAGGGCCCATTGACAAGAGCCTCCTCCATTCCTTGTTGCCTCGCCTGGCTCTTTCTGGCCCAGACACGGTGGTGGTGGTGGAGAGCAGCAGTAGATGCCACTGCCTACTTGCTCACCAGTTCTCTTCTTAAGTGGGAGCACTGATGAGGACAATAGCAGCTGTGACAATGGCGGTGAGAAGGTAGACCTACTGAGGGAAGGGGCTCATTGAGGGTTTCCCAAGGGCCCTCAAAGACCAGGGAATGACAGAAGACCTCTAGACATCCAGTCAAGGACCTTACAGTAGTTATGGGTTAGATCAGGAGTGCAGAGCCTCTTTCAGCATGAGGGCCAGATTCCATGTTGGAGAAGCTTTGGGGGGGGGGACTTCCAGTGGTAGGCAGGGCTAAAGGCAAAAGTGATGGAACCAAAAATACCAGAATATTTTCAGTTGAAACTTTTGCTGCCAGGGGAGGCATTTCAAGCTTTTAGAATGGGGGGGGGGGTGCTCAAAAAAAAGCTGGGAAACCATCAAATGATTGGTAGTTGGGGAAATGGTGGTGGGACCAGGGCAAGGGGGCTTCTGGGGAACCCCAAGGGACCACATTGGGACCCTAGGAAGGCCAGATTTGGCCTGAGATTATGCACCCCTGCGTCAGACTCTGAGATCTGATTGCTGATTTGTTGCTAGACTGAAGGAAAACGTGGTTGTAGTGGCTACTTTAGGACCTGATCAGCATCAGAAGAGAGCACTACTCCAATGTATTCAGCACCATTTTATTATTAGCTTTATTTTTAAAGCACATGCATGGCTTATCTCGACTTCTTGTTTCACTTCCCCCTTTCTTACATTAATACTGAAGTCAGAACTAGTGTACAGCAATCCTGCACCATTATTAATCCTGAATTTAGAACCAGGGCACAACAATCCTATAAGGGTGTAGTATAACAATTTTATAACCACTGATAGGGTACGTGTAGGTGGCACTTAAAGCCACCACAGGTTGTCTGATGAGGGGTTTTTTTGGAAGGAATGTGAGGAGGCTGGTGTGTGTTTTTCACAACGCATATGGTGGTGATATATCAACACAAAGTCCTCCTGAGAAGCAATTTGCAGTAAGATCCAGGACATTAAATGTCACCTAGCATGGTCCCTCTGTCCTGAGAGTGGAAGAAGAAGCTCTGTACCTGTTCCACACACTGTTATAATGCATTTATTAATAGCTGCAAAATCAATCTAAAAAATCTGTAGAGGCTGACCAGATTTGGCACTGGATCTAAAAGGTGCAGGGCACATGTAAAATACAGAACAGCTTTCTTCAACCTGACACCCTCCAGATGTGTTTGACTACAACTCTCATAGCTGGCTGAGGATTATGGGAGCTATAGACCAACACATCTGGAAGGTGCTAGGTTGGAGAAGGCTGAAAGAGAAGATTTTTATTCATGTATTACATTTCTATACCACCCAGTAGCCAAAGCAATCTGGGCAGTTCAGAAAAATTATAACCCTAAAATACAACATGATGAAAGATCATATAAAGCCTTTAAAAGTTTTAAACAGAAGAAAACTAGAGTAAAAACCAGCAGCAGAGCTAAAAATACAACACCACACATCTGAAAACAAACTGAAGAACTAAAAATCTCCAGAAAAATGTTAAGAAGTCTTCACCTTTATTTCCAAGAGTGGTCCTTTTGGAAGAGGGGCCCTTTCAAAAAGACCACTCTTGGTTATATGAACAGAAGTAAACAGTTAACAGCTAGGCCAGAATTGATGACCAACTAGTTAGGGAAGGGCAAAAGAAATGTGCAAATTATGTGACCGACAACAACAAAAAGCACAAAGCAAAGGGGGACTGTCTAAGATTAGAAACGAGCTGAAATATGGTTTTGCATTCAGCAATAAAAACAGGCAGAAATACACTCACATTAAAATATGAAAAGGTTAAAATCAAGGTCTATTCATAGAACACTTAAGAAACATGAAAATGGATACTTATTCTTTTTTACATTTGCTGTCTGAATAGTTAGCTATATTCTATTTACAGCTTGCCGAAAATGTTGATTTCCCTGGAAGGATGTCAAAATATACACTTGCTTTTGTCCAATTTGTGCTGATGTAAAATTTGGAGATGATGAGTTTTTCGCCTCAAAGATGCTAATTTTCCTCTCCTTTATCTTAGCAAACTCAAGAGGGACAATCTGTTCTTCTAAAGTATACAGCCAAGGGTGTTTCCCATTATTTTTACGCCTTGTCATTGTTCATACTCGTCTTCTTTGCTCCTGTCTCTTGGAACTCTACTTTTCCGCTTAAGTTTCTTTGTCGTTCTTAATGCTTAACAGAAATCAGACTTAGAAAATTGATTTGCTTTGTGAAAACTATCTTTGGCAGACATGGCCTGGACTGGAAGCCAAGTCCACTGTGAGTAGCGATCACATGTATGAACCCCCAAAGTAAGACGAGGAAGTATCTTTGCAATCTTATCATAATGTTATGTCAGCCTCCCAGAATTTTTTTTAAGAGAAATGTCTCAATATTGAAGTTTGGCAACGAGACTGCTTACTGGGCATGCAGTTGTGGGAAGGATCAATGCAATCACGCTTGATCAGGAATGCTATTCAGATCATCCTGGTTGTGATAAGCATTAATGCTACCAGGGAAGCAGGATAAATTTGTTCAGTTTGCATTTTAATATAAACTTACCAAATTTTGCACTTTCAAACCAATACGCAAACCCAAAACTCAGGTATCCTTTGAAATTCAGACTTCTCTGCATTTTGAAATAGAGTTCTCCACTCAAAAAATGCATGTGGAACCGTGTGTATAATTAAGGGGAATGTGCACACAAGAATATGTATATTTATTTATTTATTGCATTTATATCCCGCCTTTTTTCCTCTTGCAAAGAACCCAAGACGGCTTACATTATCCTCCTCTCCATTTTATCCTCACAACAACAGCCCTATGAGGTAGGTTGGGGCTGAGAGACTGTGACTAGACCAAAGTCACCCAGTGAGCTTCCATGGCCACATCAGGACTAGAACACAGATCTCCTGGCTCCCAGTCCAACAGTCTCACCACTACAGCACACTGGCTCTCTCTCATATTTGTGAAACTAATGTTAAAAATGCATGATTTTAGGTACATTGCTTGCAAAAATGTGCGTATTAGGCAACATTACATATAAAAATACATATATTAGGAGAAATATTGAGCCAAATCCAAAGGGCTGCTGGTATTAATGTACAAAGCCCTAAATGGCCTGGGGCCAGGTTACCTGAAGGATTGTCTCCTTCAATATACACCTGCCCGGACCATACAATCATCTTCAGGGGCCCTTCTCTGGGTGCCTCCACCCAATGAGGTGAGGCGGGTGACTACTAAGAAGAGGGCCTTTTCAGTGGTGGCACCCTGGTTGTGGAATGAACTTCCCAGAGAGGTTCCCCTGACACCTGCATTGTGGTATTTTCAGGTCCAGGTGAAGGTCTTTATTTTCCCAGCTTTTTAGCCTTTCAGATTTAAAGACTGTGTTAGTCATTTTTAGATTTTAGTTTGCACTGCTACTGGCTTTTATCTTGGTTACTGCTTTGGTTAGTTTTAAACTTATTTTTTTATATTTATATAAAAAAGTAAGAAATAAATAAAATAAATAAAATATTATGTTTTACGATGTTATTTTATGATTTTAAGCTTTGTCTTGTAAACCACCCAGAGAGCTTTGGATGGCTAATGGATGGTATAGAAATGTAAGAAATAAATATGTGTACACATTGTAATGCAAACTTTAAAGAAAAAAAGGCCCAAAGTTCAGGATGAACCACACTTAAGACCGAAAAACTGAGAAACTGAGAGAAACCTAATTTGTCAGATTCATCCTCCCAAGATGCCACACACTGCCCCTACCAACCCTTTCTAAGAGGATGATAAAGGCTGGAAATGATCCTACATATATAGCACAGTGAAGGCAAGAACATGTGTCCCCAAACTTAGGGATACACAGCAGTGCACGCTACCCAAAGGGCTGAGAGAGAGGCATCTCTTCTGCATTAGGAACAAGCAAACATTTAAGATATAGCGCACTGAAGGCACAAGACACGTATTTATGCCACACCTAGGAAAACGCTTTCATGCCAACTTATGCCTTTCTACCATTCCCATACAGAAACGACAGCACAAACCATAGAAATACATAAGTGTTTCTGTGGGATAACTGGGGGTCAAGTCAAATGGCCCCTTCAGTGCACACCTGCTACCAGAAAACACTCATCCTGGGGTGGGCACGCCATGTGACTGCCACCATTCCACATGCAGATCAGCCTGGATACACTTTGGAGCATGCTACTGCAAATGTAGACTTCATATTGTGTTGTGGTTCTAAATATTTATCCACACAGAGGGCTGGCCCAAGACATTTTTCTGCCTGAGGCGAAGGACAAGATAGGAATTTCCCTTATTTAGGGGGTAGTCTTGAGACACATGTAGGAATCAAACCAGACAATGACGCACATGGTCTTCGATGTCTGTATACTAATGCCCAGAGTATGGGAAACAAACAGAACGAATTGCGGCCACATTTTGTGCAAATTATGGAAATTACAGCTAAGATTTGTGGAAATCGTGCAAATTGTGGCCTGCAATTGGCACAAATTTTCATTTACGTATATTTTTAAAACCCAGACAAATCTGTGAGCGGGTCAAACTAGATGCAGATCGCAGGGAAACAAGCCGACGTTTGGGGGGGCTGAGCTGATGATAGCTCAGGAAGTTTCCCCCCCCCTCCAATATCATGTACAGAGGCTGACAATGAGCAGCTGCATCTTACTTCAACATTGGTGAATGGACAGTGTCCTCCACTGTGCCTGATGGCAGCAGGCTGGTTTAGGGAATGCAGGGCAGGCTGCGTGGCAAGAGAAGCAAATGGCCAGGGGGCTCAAGTAGAATAGTTGGTGGTAAGTATGGTGCAGGTGCCCGATTCAGTCTGGGAATCTGGCAGAACCACCCCTGCCCACACCCCAGAGCCCCATTTGCTGAGCCCCTGCTCATACCTTCCCACGCTCAGAGAATGGCCTGCACTCACCCTGCTGGCCTTTTTGAGCTTCGCTGTAGGATGTACGAAAGCCACTTACCTTTTCGACGGGGTGATTCACGGAGGGGGGGAGGCACTCCGCACCTCCCCCTGAAATCCTAATCCGGCTGGCTCCGCTCCATGGAGATTCCGCAGAGCCGCCTGCCGGGGCCGCCCATAGCCGGATATCCGGCCACTGGGCAGCCTGCAGGCAAAAAAACGACAACAGCATATGCAAATGGCGGCGGCTACGGCGGCCGCCATTTGCGTTCCCTTTTTTTCGCTGTTTTAGCCTACGTAAATATTTACATAAGCTATTACGGCAAAAAAAAGGGGAACGCAAATAGCGCCTACTACGCTATTTGCATTCCCCTTTTTTTCGCCGTAATAGCTTACGTAAATATTTACATAGGCTAAAGCAGTGAAAAAAAGGGAACGCAAATGGCGGCCGCCATAGCCGCCACCATTTGCGTATGCTGCTTGTTTTTTTTTTAGCTTGCCATGATAGGCTACGTAAATACTTACGTAGCCTATCACGGCCTCCGCAGGGACGCAAATGGCATCCCTGCATTAGCCGTGATAGGCTACGTAATTATTTATATAGCCTATCACAGCTATGATGAGGAAGCGAATGGCGGCCGCAGTGCAGATGGCAGCAGGTATTATTTATTTATTTATTATTTATTTCTATACCACCCAATAGCCGATGCTCTCTGTAAGTCCATTTCACACGCCTTTCGTGGGGGGGAGCGGGGGCTTCGTTCCGCCATGGATTTCGGGAGGCCGAATGCACTGGCATTCGGCCTCAGATCCGTGGCGGAATTCTCTGACATCCCTACTTCGCTGTCTCCATTTTTTTGAGAAATAAAATGGCGATCGCAAACATGTGCATATGTGCAGTTTTGCAAATGTGCATATTCACATATGCGAAGAGGTGCATTTTTGCAAAAATGCACCTTTCGCACAGAAATATGCGCATTCGCAAAAATGCACATTTTTGCACTTACGAAAATATGTGCATTTTTGTGATTTTGTTTTTCAAAAAAATGGTGACCATGGAGATCGACGAGGCTGCTGGGGTGAGTGTACGCTGCTCACCAAGCATGGGAGGGGCTCGGGCATGATCTGGGGACTGGCTAGCAGGGGCGGGGGCTGCGTGGGCATCCGGAGAACTGGACAGGGGTGAGTTCGCACATCCCTAGTTAGCAGGGGCTGCTGCTGCCACTGTGCCCTACAGCACACAATACCTGAGGCAGCTTTCTCTCTCTGCCTAATGGTTGAGCCGGCCTTGCACTGATCTCGATATGCACTGGTGATAGTCAGAGGAGTCCAAGCAGCATGCACTACTAGGATGGAGCACAGCACAGGATTTTCCAGTTGTACTCTGACAGGGTCATGCAACTCAGCCCTCAGTGAGCTGTGCTGTTACTCTCAAAGAATGGGCCAGCCTAAAACTGGCCATTCCTGTTAAGCAACCCCAGTTATTCAGGTTTCAGTAGCCCTCTAATTGGAAACTAGGGGTGTACGAAACCCCGCTTATCTGGCTCCACTGGGTTCTGCTGGGGGGGGAGGCACTCCATCCCACCCCCGGGATCCTGGCCGGCCAGCTCTGCTCTGCGGGGATTCCACGGAGCCCCAGCTGGCTCCGCCAGCAGCCGGACATCTGGCCACTGGGTAGCAGAGACGCAAATGGCGGCTGCCGTAGCCGCTGCTGTTTGCGTCCCTGTATTCAGCCGTGATAGGCTGTGTAAAGACTTACATAGCCTATCACGTCTAGGTTTCAAAAAAAAAAAAACACGTACGCAAATGGCGGCGGCTATGGCCGCCGCCATTTGCGTTCCTTATTTTTGGCCGTCTTAGTCTACGTAAATATTTACGTAGACTAGGGCAGCGAAAATAAGGGGGAACGCGAATAGCGTAGTGGGCACTATTTGTGTTCCCCTTTATTTTTACCATCTTAGTCTATGTAAATATTTATGTAGACTAAGACGGCCAAAAATAAGGAATGCAAATGGCGGCGACCGTAGCCTCCGCCATTTGCATATGCGTTTTGTTTTTTTTTAAACCCAGACATGATAGGCTACGTAAGTCTTTATGTAGCCTATCACGAATTGAGGGGGGGAACAGACTGCAAATGGTGGTGGCGGCAGCCGGTTGGAAGACCAGCCGCCGCTGCCGAAGCCGCCGCTGGAGCCGCCACCATCCGGAACATCTGCCCCAGGTAAGTCTCATCCCGGGGGGGGGATCCGCGGGGGGGGGGTAGCAGGCCGTTCCGCCACGGAGTTCAGGGGGCCAAATGCACTGGCATTCGGCTGCACTGAGATCCGTGGCGGAATTCTCTGACATCCCTAATGGAAACCAAAGAAATTGCACAGATGTCTGCATTGTCTTCATGCTGTGATCTCACATCACAATTCTCAAATTGACACTGGAGATGATGGTTTTGAGCTCTTTCTCCTTCCCCTGAGGGCTTCCACACACTGCTACTGTCAATAATGGAGAGAGACAGCCAACAGCATCACCTGAATAAAAATAGGCATTGGCACTCCCATGCAGATGAGGGCATCTTCTGGTCACAAAAATAATACAGGGGAATGATATTGCAAGGCTATTGTGGTCCTTAGGGAAGCTGAAGTACTCAACACAGGCATCGAATTGGACTTGATATTTAGGGGGGACAAAATTCTTCAAATTAATTCTTCAAATTTTATCCAAAAATATTCTGCCTCTGGGACCAAAACTCACCAACTTCACCCTCCTTTAATGAGTGTGTGTGTGTGTAGCCTCTAATATTGTGCAAGGCACAATACTGTACGCACATTTCATAGCTGTCTCCACAATTAAGCAGTTGCTCTAGTTATGCAGCCGACATGCCCATTGCCATCTTTGAGGTATTTGCCCCCACAACTGCTGGAGGAAGTTGTGGACCAGGGGTGGATATGTGGGTGATGGAGGAGAAACTGATGGGTGGGGGTGACAATTTAGCAGAAAAGCTGTGAGGTTAATCTTGCATCCCTTTTGCCTCATCTTAAGGCTAAGCCAAAATCGCACTCCCCATTGTGCTGCCCTGTTCAGGAGCAGAGAAATGGGGTGACCATTTTGACTATGTTTTCAAGAGGGGACTTTTGGGGGGTACTTACCTTTTAAGGCCTTCAGTCTTCCTGCCTATCACCAGTTTAAGAAGCTCTCTCTGTCTCCATCTTCACACTAACAGTGAAAAAGAGCCCCTCATGGTCCACATAGTTCTCCTCCCAGAACAGGTTTAGGTGCTGCATCGAAACCCATGGCGGAACAAACCTCCCTGCCCCCCCACCCCGTGAAAGGCGCACGAAATGGACCACTCACCTGCTGCCATTCACACTGCTCTGCGAATGGCGGCCGCTTCTGCGGCCGCCATTCGCTTCACCATTTTAGCCGTGATAGGCTACATAAATACTTACGTAGCCTATCACATAGGGATGTACAAAAGTCACTTACCTTTTCATGGATTCTGTTCGTGGGGGGGGGAGGCCCTCCCCGCAGAATCCTCGACGGGGGGGGAGGCGATCCGGTACTCCCCCACGGAATCCTCGACGGCCGGCTCCAGGCCATCCGGAGCCGGATTTCCGGCCGCGGATGGGCTGCTGCGGACGCAAATGGCGGCCACCGTAGCAGCCGCCATTTGTGTCCACCCAGGCAGCCGTAATAGGCTATGTAAGAATTTACGTAGCCTATCACAGCTAACAAAAAACAAAAACACCCCAGCGTATGCAAATGGCGGCGGCTACGGCAGCCGCCATTTGCGTTCCCTATTTTTCGCCCATTTATCTTACGTAAATATTTACGTAAGATAAAACGGCAAAAAAAAGGGAACGCAAATAGCGTAGTGGACGCTATTTGCGTCCCTTTATTTTTCGCCATTCTAGCCTACATAAATATTTACATAGGCTAGAACGGCGAAAAATAAAGGAACGCAAAGAGCATCCAGTATGCTATTTGCATTCCCCTTTTTTTTTGCCGTTTTCTCTTACATAAATATTTACATAAGATAAATCGACGAAAAATAGAGAACGCAAATGGCGGCTGCCATAGCCACCATTTGCGTATACTGGGGTATTTTTGTTTTTGTTTTGGTTAGCTGTGATAGGCTACGTAAATTCTTATGTAGCCTATCACAGTCCCAACGACGGCAATGGTGGTGGCAGCAGCCCAGCCGCAGCCAGCGAGGAGACCAGCCGCTGCCGCCACCAGAGCCACCAAATCCGCCGCATCCGCTCCAGGTAAGTGCCGTCCCAGGGGGATTCCGCGGGGGGGGGCTTTCCACCACGGATTCTGGGGGGCCGGATTCTTTAGAATCTGGCCTCACTGGAATCCGTGGCAGAATTCTTCGCCATCCCTACTATCACAGCTAACGCAGGGACGCCATTTGCAGAGGCAGTGATAGGCTACGTAAATATTTAAGTAGCCTATCACGGCAAAAAAAAGGGACGCAAATGGCAGCGGCTATGGTGGCCACCATTTGTGTCCCTCCACAGCCCAGTAGTGGCCAGATGTCGCTGCGGGCTGCCCCAGCCAGCGGTTCCGTGGAGTTGCCATGGAGCAGAGCCGGCTGTCGAGGATTTCGGGGGGAGGGACGGAGCGCCTCCCCCCACACCGCAGATGTACGAGAAGAAACAGGTAAGTCATTTTGTACATCCCTAATCAAAATATAGTGCCATCCCAGCATCTTCTTGAAGGGGAATAGTAGTGGCCAGCTACCAGCTGTCTGCCCTGAGGAGCTCTCCCTCTCTTACTCTGCGAAGGGTGGGGGGAGAAAGAGAAAGCACTTTTTAAACAAAGGGTGGGGAAGAAAGAAGGCATTAAAATTAAGCACCCCCCCCCAGAACAGTTCAGAGTAGTGCTTCAGAGTAGTTCAGAGTAGTGCGTAAAGATTTACGTAGCCTATCACGGCAAAAGGCAGGGATACAAATGGTGTCCGCTACGCTGGACGCCATTTGTGTCCAAAGAGAAGCAGCGGCGGATAGCGGAGGGCAGCTGGACGGACCGGACCTGCCGACGACCAGGTAGGGTCTATCCAAGGGGGATTCAGTGGGGTAGGGGGTAGTCCATTCCACCACGGACTCCGGGGGGAATTTGGATTCTTTAGAATCTGGCCTCATTGGAGTCCATGGTGGATTTCTCCTCCATCCCTAGTAGCAATGATGAGAAACAGGATGAGGAACAAAAGGAGGTGGTGACTGTGGCAATGAGAAAGTACTCACTGAGGGAGGGGCCCCATTGAGGGCATCTTGCCCAAAGGCCCTCAAAAACCTGGAGCCAGCACTGCTAATGTCCCCAAAACTGTGTACTTATTGGCTCATAAATATAAGCCTCAGGAGCTCGTAATGCTTACCTCTCAATCCTAGAAAGAATTCTAGGGTTTCAGTCTGAGACAGAAAAATCCTACAATTTCTTCCTTCCCATCCACCTATATGCAATCCTCCATATATATATATATATATATATATATATATATATATATTCATTCCAATTCCTCTTC
The DNA here is from genome assembly GCF_057233095.1 of Heloderma suspectum. Classification (NCBI taxonomy): domain Eukaryota; kingdom Metazoa; phylum Chordata; class Lepidosauria; order Squamata; family Helodermatidae; genus Heloderma; species Heloderma suspectum. The sequence continues at coordinate 109,105,780 of NC_139464.1, forward strand.
TCTCCAACCCACTTACCCAGCTGGTGCTTGCACATTCATTGTAGCAAGCTGGAGGCCTTTCCGGCACCTGGTGCACTGCTCTGCAATGGTACAAGTAGACTCAGAATATGTAGTTTTCCCAAGGGCTACTAATAATCACAGTAGCACCTGGAAAACCACATTTCCCAGGAATACCTGCATCTGGCACAATGCATAACTATGTATCAGGCACCTTGGGCAGTGATATGGAGAGAATCTCCCGTTGCTGCCACTGCTCTTGAAGCCAGCAGCCAGGTAAGCAGATATGGGCAAGTGGAGGGCGTTTTGAAGCTCCTGAATGGATGGAAGGGGTTTGGGGAGGGATCAAACCCCATCATTCTTCCAATGGCAATCATGGGAGAGCATTACAGGGTCCGATTTGGTTCACAATTGCATTGGGAAATTGTGGGCCAAATTCCCCCCCCCCCAGGTTTCAGGGAAATAGTTCAGTTTTTCAAGTTACAAACCTAACTTTGGGAGAAGGTTCCACCCCATTGCTACCTACACCAAACTCTACAGGAATTTTGAGATATATATCTAACTTAATACCATGCTAATGTATTTAATCAGCTACTTCTCCTACCATCCTAACCAGTATGGGATTTAAAAAAAAAAATGCAGAATGATGCCTTTTATTAATCTAGCATTTGTTAATAACAAAGGAATCCAAAAGTCATGTACTAACTCTCACCACCAAAACTGAACTTTAAATAAGAGTTTTTCTTAAAACAGCTCTTGTACAGCAGACTAAACAGTTCCTTCACAAGTGGGGCTTGGCCAGGAATGCTGTTTTTGGAGCATTCTGCTTTGCTGATGGATAATTTACAGAAGTGGTTTGCTGCTCTCACATTTCTGTCTAATCTTAACAACTGCCGGTATTCCTAGAAACCCGTCGACCGAACGTTTGACAGGTGAGAGTGTACGTAACTTTTACAGATAAGTAGTAGAACTAGAAACCAAGCAGTTCACTAAGCACAGACATTTGAAGGGTATGGACATTTCTTTCTTGGAAAGATTTAAGGCAAGGGTGAGGAACCTATGGCCTTCCAGATGTTGTTGGATGACTACCATCCTTGCCCACTGACTATTCTAGATGGTGCTGATAGGAAATGGAGCCCAACTATATTCGGAGAACCACAGGTTCTCTGTTCCCAATTTAAGGAAAATTTTGGTGGGCATCTTTCAAAGATGCGTTTGATTTACTATGTTCAATTTTTTCAGATGGTGAGGAGGGGTGGGATTGTCCCATATCCAAGCTGCCTGAGAGCCAGTGGCTTCTTCCAATTGTACCATCAATTCTTTCTCCTAAACAGGGCAGAGAGCAAGGCCAGATGACAAGTGGGAAGGAGTTTTACTCTCATATCTGATTGTGATTTTGCTTTTCCCACCCATGTCTTTAAATGTTGGTCACTGGGCGGATTAGAAATGTAATAAACAAACAAATGTGTACATGGATCGAACCAGGTAATAGACACTACAAGTATGCAGACTTCTGACATCCAAAACAGTGCCAGCTCCAGGTTTTGGGGGGGGGGGCTTGGGCAAATCACCCTGATTGGGCCCCCTCCCTCAGTGAGTCTACCTTCTCACCACCATTGCCACCAGCTGCTATTGCTCCTCACCCTCTTTCTCATCCTTGCTTCCACTTGCTTGCTTGACAGGCAGATAGCCAGTGAGCAGATAGGCCGTGGCATCTACCGCTCCTCCTTCTCACCACCACCGTTGTTTGGGCCAGAGTGAGAGACTGGCGAACAAGCAGGTTGCAACAGGGAAAAGGAGCAGCAGCTCCAGGAGACCCTTGTTAGTGGGCCCCTGCTCTCCTTGACACTGTTCCTGGTCCAAAGTCTGCGACATGTACCTCTTCAGGCTTCATGACTGAAGCTGCAGTCTTGTACACATTTATCTGGGAATAGGACCCATTGTATTCAATGCAACTTACTTCTGAGTATACATATATATATGATTGTGCTGTACGTCTGGAGTCCTAAACACACCTACTAGGGAATAAGCCCTATTGAACACAATGGGACTTAGTTCTGAGTAAACATGGATGGGCTATAAGGTTGCTATACTATGCACTCTTAAAGAGGAGCAAGTCCCATTGAAACCAGTGGGACTTACACCAGAGTGAAAAATGCATAGGATTGAGCTGTAAAAGTATCATGCACAGCCCTCTTTAATCTCTAGGTCAAAACCATATTTATTTCCCCAAGCGCTGCATGGCCACCCACCTAGATTGTTTTCTCCCACCCGTACATATCAACCTTTGGTGATGAAGGTAGCAAGAATGTATTGATGCAGTCCGCTTTTCATCTTCTTTCCTCCTTCCCCATTCTGCCCCGATCCTTTCCCATTGTAGCATGTGTATCTGCTTGAGACAGTTTCGATCGAAGACAGAGACAGCAAGAAAAATTGTGCTAACAAATGTTTATTCAGAAAGCATTGACTTACCACGTTCCTGAAGATTTTTAGTCTTGTCTCTTCCCTTTGCCCCCTCTCTCTTCATCAGAGGCTGGGGCTCTTTACATCCAAAATGAGTAACCCCCACCACACACACACACACACACACACACACACAATCAATGTGAATAATAAGGAGTCATTCCATTCCATCTCTTAACATGAGAATAGAGGGGGAAACCCTGCCAAGCGCTCTCATGTGTGCATAAACCAGAGATGGAGAACTGCGCTGGGAAGCAAACCATTTGAATCATTTCAGCCCTAGCATTTCAGCCCTAGCATTGCAAGTCAGATTGCTTGCTGTTAAAGCCACAGAAGCAACAGGGCGTCAGGGCCCTTAAAAAAAAAAAGTTGGCAACCCAACTCAAAACAGGCTACAGCACCCTAATGAATGGGGAAGGAGCCTCCTGTTATATGGCTTACAAATCTCTTACACAAAACACAATAGGATTAAAATTTCAGCCCCTTCTTCCCTGTATTAATTTAATCCCAGCCCGAGAAAGCCAAAGAAAACTGTTGCTTGACCTTGCCCAACTTAGGCTGCAACCTAAGGGTCAAACTGTTGCTTGACCTTGCCCAACTTAGGCTGCAACCTAAGGGTCAAACTGTTGCTTGACCTTGCCCAACTTAGGCTGCAACCTAAGGGTCAAACTGTTGCTTGACCTTGCCCAACTTAGGCTGCAACCTAAGGGTCAAACTGTTGCTTGACCTTGCCCATCTTAGGCTGCAACCTAAGGGTCAAACTGTTGCTTGACCTTGCCCAACTTAGGCTGCAACCTAAGGGTCAAACTGTTGCTTGACCTTGCCCAACTTAGGCTGCAACCTAAGGGTCAAACTGTTGCTTGACCTTGCCCAACTTAGGCTGCAACCTAAGGGTCAAACTGTTGCTTGACCTTGCCCAACTTAGGCTGCAACCTAAGGGTCAAACTGTTGCTTGACCTTGCCCAACTTAGGCTGCAACCTAAGGGTCAAACTGTTGCTTGACCTTGCCCAACTTAGGCTGCAACCTAAGGGTCAAACTGTTGCTTGACCTTGCCCAACTTAGGCTGCAACCTAAGGGTCAAACTGTTGCTTGACCTTGCCCAACTTAGGCTGCAACCTTAGGGTCAAACTGTTGCTTGACCTTGCCCAACTTAGGCTGCAACCTAAGGGTCAAACTGTTGCTTGACCTTGCCCAACTTAGGCTGCAACCTTAGGGTCAAACTGTTGCTTGACCTTGCCCAACTTAGGCTGCAACCTAAGGGTCAAACTGTTGCTTGACCTTGCCCAACTTAGGCTGCAACCTTAGGGTCAAACTGTTGCTTGACCTTGCCCAACTTAGGCTGCAACCTTAGGGTCAAACTACTCGATGCATTAATTGCATGTAGAGGAGCCAGATCCTTGTCTTTATTTTAGCATTGCTTTGACCTGGATCAGGACCAGCCATCACTGGGATGGGGGATTAAACCTTCACCCGACCTGTTTCCTTCCTACAGTTGTCCCCACCACCACCCTGCATGCAGGGATTTATTTTTTTTAGCCTCCATTGACTTCAGTGGAGACCTTTACTTTTTAAAATCCCCACATGTGTGGGGTGTATGGTATTTTGGGAAGAAAACAGGGGAGGAGGAGGTTTGATCCTCACCTCCCAGTGTGTGCTGGTCCCAATACAAATCAGGGCTGAAATTTAGTTTAATTGCACTAAAGAAAATGATCCGGCTCAGCTACGCACTGCACAACTAACTGTTGTGGCCCAGCTCCAGCACTGCAGTGGGCCTTAGGGTTTATAGTCAGAATCTGACCAGAAGTGATCCAGAAGGTTTGGGGCCTATTCAGCCTGTGGAATGTTGGATCATCAGCACGAGCTTATCTCCGTCAGTGTTTTCAGAGGAAAGCAGCCAGGAGTTAAGTTACTCCCATCCAGGAGCTTCGACCTTGGTGGGGAAGGAGGCTGGCAGCCTTTCTGTGAGAACCTAACAGGAGGGAAGGAAGAAGGGAGGGGTGTTTTCAGAGGTGCCACACAGGTCGAAGCATCAACTCAGGAGGCCCCTGTTTGGGCAGGGGCCTTGTTGATGGGCCAAAATCCCTTGTCAGTTAGTTGTTCAGGAGGAGGTCTATTGCAGCCACACCTTCGCTTTAAGCCAATGCCCAGGCTTGTAGCTTTTGCTAGAATGTTCTAGAATTTACTGCACAAAAGCCTTTCTGTTTGGATTTACTACCACCTGATCCTCTTTAGGCACTCTTCACATGGAGTCTCCATCCAGTTTGGACTCTTGCCTCTTTGAAGTTCGTATTGTTAAGACCCTGCCATGAAAAATTAAATACTGCTATACTTTTCATAGACCTTTTATTCTTGTTTGCTATGGATTTGGACCCACGTAGCGTGGAGATAGCAAAGTGGAAGCTATGGTCGTGGAAATCTCTGCATGTTTGGGATTGCTCTGGCCTTACTCTTGAACCTTGGATTTGATTGGCCTTGAACCATGTAGCACAGAGGTTCCAACAAAGATTTCAAGGTTGGACTAATCTCTGCGTGTGTAGATTTGTTTAGGTCTTTTTCTAGAACCCTTGTCTTGAATTGCCTGGGATGGGTTATGCCAGGAATCTTCTGAGCCCCTTGCCCTGTATTCTGAACTGTAGAGATTGCAACAAGGAAACCAAGTTGCATGGGTGTCTGACACAGTTATAATTATTAGCGTTTGACTATTCTAGAATTACATGGAGCTTATCGCTAATTACCATCAGCTTTATGTTTTCTGGAGCATGTAACCATTAAGCTTTTACCTCTGGATTTGCTACAGTAAGAGTCTCACTGACTTGGGTGCTTTGTGTCAGAATGCCAGAGTGTGTGCTTGAGGGATCAGATCCATGACACTAATGTGACATATAGTTTGATCCTCATTATACCAGTTACCTCAGTGTAAGCCCTGTTGTACAAAGTAGGACTTACTTCTGAGGAAACACATGTAAGTTTATGCTGTGAGTATTCAAATATAGGTATCAGAAGATACCAAATTACTGTTTTACTGTGTATTAAAATAATCTTGTTCCGCAGCAATAAAAAGAAATTATTAAGGGCACAGTGGTGCTGTTTTTGGGTGCCGATAACACTGTAACACCTAGGAGATAATGTGGAAGATTTTCAAATGCATCAGGGCCATGTAGGCCTATCAGCCAGAAAGCTGGAACACAGTAAGTCTAAGTGGGCAAAGACTGGTCTAGGTTCATAGGACAGAAAAATAAAAATAATACTCCTGTTAAATAGAAGATGGAGATATGAAGCCAAAGGTCAGGATGTAAGAGAGGGTGAGTTGCCTATTTACCTGTATTTAATTGCACTCATTATCTTTTATTTTACATTATAAAATGTTTAGTCAGTGAAGTGCAGCATGATGATTTGCCCCTGAATTATGTCTGAACAAAAGGTTTGAAGCAAATGTGGATGTTCCTGCTGCAGAGAAATATCCAAGAGTTGAGATAATAGTAGTGACATTTTTCAGTGTGGTTTTATGCAGCTCTACCTGGGCTCCACAGAAAACATTAATCCAGACCAGATCATTAGTCAAGCTATGCTGTGGAGTCGTCAGTCAGCCTCTCAGCAACGGTAGACATCCTACTGGAAGGTCTGGGGCTGGTGAAGAAACTCAAGTAGTGGGCAAAGTTGATAAGACCTCGGCCTAAAGTTGCTTCCTATATTCACCTAACATGAACTTTCATGTTGAGCATGGAGATTTGTGCTTTGGAAAAACAGGAATTTGGGGCAGCAAAAAAAGAGTTTTGATTGGATGAGTTAATTTCTCAGGGTGGATTCTGCACATCTCTAGAGAAGACATCAGGACACTCCCCTTCACTCCCTCTCACTTAAATGGGTGAGAGCTCTGCATAAGGCCTCTTTCTCCATCTCCCTCCTTCTTCAAGGGACACTAATGTAAGTGTACGGACACTATGTTCCCTAAGGCTGCTATCCTATCCCCACTTATTTGGGCATCAGTCTCATTGAACTCAACGGGCCCTACATCTTGAGTAGGCATGTTGTATAGGACTGCACTGTTAGCCACTTCTTGGCAACGTGGCCTGGAAATGACAGCACACTGTGTCACTCACAAAGACTGCTGCTATTGCAGAGGCATTTCTAGTCTCTGCATATGATTATAATCTTGAACTATACATATGCTTGTGATAAGCAAAGCAACAGGTGGTTTGAAGATGTACTATCTAGCCAAATTTTAAGTGTGAGTTTATATACCAGGGGTGGAGAACCCGTTGCCTCCAGATGTTGCTGGACTCCAGCTCCCATCAGCCCCAGCCACCCTGGCCTGTGGACAAGGATGATGGGAGATGTAGTTGGAAATCTGGAGGGCCACAGGTCCCCACCGCTAGGGTATGCTTTCATATTAGCATTGATCTGCACAAAGTAAAGTAAGTTAAACCGAGGATCTCATTTTGTACAGAAATCCAATATTTGCTTGTGCATATTCCACAACATCTGATAATACACATAGTATTACAAAGGGATACACCCAGAGTAGACTTTGAAAACTAAATCACCATCCTTACTTTTATTTTTCCTCCACATTCAGGATGACTATGCCAAGGACACGTTGAGATTCAGTCACAGCTGTGGGTGCTAAATATGTACATAGGTTAAGGTGGCACTCCCAAGTATTTTACCTAGGAGTGTCTTAACATAAACTCGCTGTTTTGCCAGAGGCATGGTGAGAACAATCTTTATGACCTTACAGGGCAAATATGAGATTATTGTTTTACACTGAGCTGTCGTCTCACGACAAAGTCCAAAGGATACCTGAAATGGAAGGCGTGTCATCCTGCTTTGAAAAAATAAAAGGGAAAATGGTTCTATAAACACAGAACGTCATAATATGACTCTCAGTTTTTTTAAAAAAATTGTTTCATAATCTGCCTTTTACAAACCAACTGATTCATCAACAACACTTAAATAACTGTGGATATAATGAAATGAAAACCTCAATAAAGGTCCCTTTTTCAGACACTGAAGGAACTGTAAAGCCCTATTCAGAAGCAATGCTCATGCTTTGATTCAATGTGTGACAAGGAAGTCGGGTCACATTGACTTCCCCCTGCCCCAGTGGCGCATGTGTCAGCTTGGCCTGTCCCTTGATGTCCACACATTCAGGGCTAATGTCTACAGCGAGGAAGCCTTCACACATGCAGATGTATATAGTAAGGCACCCATGTGACCTGGAGCCTTGAGCAGATTGTGTGGATTGACTGATTGATTGATTGATTGCATTTATACCCCGCCTTTTCTCCTCTTGCAAGGAACCCAAGGCGGCTTACATTATCCTCCTCCTCTCCATTTTATCCTCACAACAACAACCCTGTGAGGTGGGTTGGGCTGAGAGTCTGTGACTGGCCCAAAGTCACCCAGTGAGCTTCCATGGCCGAGTGGGGACTAGAACCCGGATCTCCCAGCTCCTAGTCCAACACTCTTGCCACTATACCACATTGGCTCTCATCACACTGGATACTTTATACACACAGCTGTACTTGCTAAGACTTCCTTATTGCAGACAGTCACAATGACCAGACAACGGGGTGGGGGTGGGAGCTGACATATGCGATGTCAGGGGTGTGGCTAGTTGGCATGGCCCCACCTCCTGGCTGAATTTAAATTTTCATTTGTTTTTTAGTTTATGGTAGGATTTATAAACTGCTCCACATCCAAAAAAATCAGAGCAGTGTACAACAAGTTAAAACACCAATTACAAAAAATTACAATAAAAACAAAAAATACAATAAAATCAAAAAACAACATGAGCATTCCTTCAGGTGAACATTACTTCTACACAGAGTTTAAGATAACTTACATTTAATAAATAAAAAGGTACCATTCATTGTCAGAAGGAAAAGCCATAATATAGGGGTTTCTTTCATTCCATATTATAGTAACACACCAGAAAGAAACTAGTGACAGACAAGGCCAACCCAAGACATTTTGCTGCCTGAGGTGGAGAACAAGATGGTACCCTCTCCCATTCCATGGACAAAAGCCAACTAGACTAGCTGATGAATCTCACTTCAGTACTGAGAATGGGACAGCTTCCTCCACTTCATCTGAAGGCAGCAGCCTAGGTTAGGGGGTACAAGACAAGCCACATGGTCCATAGCTCTCTCCTCCAACATTTCCTGCTGCCTCCCAGCATCTGCCTCACTTTGCCTAATGGTAGGGCTGGCCCTGGTGAGAAAAATAATAAGTGACCCCTTTGCACACAGCACCACAAATTTACCCTCACCAATTAATCATTTATGAATCAATAGGTTCGTATGTAGCTCTAGATCGATGTCGGTCTAGTGCAGCATGTGGGTCTAGCATTTGTCCATGTTCATTTTCACAGCTGCCACATCCAGCTTCCTACAGTGTCTGCTCAGGAAAGGGTTGTATTTTAATCTATTATGCTGCCCACCTCCACAACTTCCACATTTTCTAGCCCCAACAAGAAAGGCATAGAAATTAGGAAATAGTGGCTGCTTATTTCAGAAAGTTCAGTGCCTCTTGCCATAAAATCAGTTTCCTCTTCCACAGACCTTGAACAACTGGTGTGACTCAAGATGTAACAAATGTTTGCAGAAGAAAAAGAAAACTGTAATTTTCTTTCAGTAGTAGTCAGGGCACTGACAGCAGATGCCTGATAAGTAGACTAGACGGGTCAAGGAAGCATTTAAGATGCTGGCTCTTGTTTCAGAGAAAGGGCGTAGGTTTTAGACATCTGCGATTTCATTACCAGAAGAAAAATGTCTGTGAAGTAAGATCTACTTAATAGATGGAGAAACTGAGCTCCTGATTATTACTCCCTTCCAACAAAAAAATGTCAGAACCATCAATAGAAATAAGGTTTTTTTTAAGGTATATATTTCTTAAGAAAAAGAAACTGCTTTGGTCGGTGGAGATTTTTTTCATAAAGAGACTAGAATTTTCATATTTGTTCTACTTCAATAGACCAAAATTTCTGTACTTTCCTATGATTTCTCAAGCTGTTCATATTGAATGTGCCAAGGTTTTTTTTTTTAAAAAATACATCCTTTGAAATCTGTATGCTCACATGAAGGGAGTGATAATAAAACACGTTGAAGTCCCAAAACTTAAATGCTTAAGTCTCTCCAAGTGAAATCACTGGGACTTACATTTAACTTTGGCTAGATTGCACCCAGCTTTTGCAATATTAAACCTGGGTTCTTTGTCACTTCCTTTGTTCCATTCTGTAATTGATATTTACATATATGTTTATATGGTGTTATGAGTTCAGGCAGCCTTGAATACTGTGAATGGGAAACTGATGAGTGGCCAGGGATTTCAACAAAAGAACACTTCATGAATTATCAGGATATTGTCCTAATGGCCTGGAATTTCTCTCCAACCTTTAAGAGATAACTCTCTCAGCAAGTGGAAAGAACAGAGAAACAGTGTGGAGCCATTTACAATTTCAATTTGGAAAATGAAGCCCAGTTCAGACATATTGACAAACCATGAACTTGTGTACTTCCTTTTCCCCTTCGCCCTTCCTTCATGAAAAGAGATGAGAAAGTTCTGTTCATGGTTTGCAACAAACCACACTTTCCCATTTTATATGTATATGGGAAACAGTGGTTTGTGCAAACCACAGTTAGCTCTCAATCTAGGATCTGACTGAGGCCCATTGTCATGGCTCACGAACATGATGACAAACTGTGGTTTGTCATATATCTGAGCCAGGTGTGTATGTGCATGTATTAGGCAGATAGCACATAGTCTGCAAGTTGGAGTTTGCTGGTGTGGTAGGAGATGTATGTGTGTGGGGGGTGAGCGCTGCAAGGCTCCAAACCTGTTTTTGGAATCTGGGGCAAGATTTGCAGTTTTACAGCCTCCTATAGGAGCCTACTTGCTTCCATTGTGCTCTTCCTGAATATCTGTAGAAAAAACAAATATTATGAAGACACCATAGTCACCCAGTTTTCTCTCATCCCAAGGACACTAAAATATTTCAGGGCTAATATATTATGATGCCCTGATTACATTTGTGTCTTGAGATCAATAGTCTCTGTAGTCTCACTAGAGGCCCAGGTGACCTGAGTGGGTTGGGGAGATCATTGCCAGCTTCGACTGATGCATCAGTTACGCCTATTCCTAGATAGGGATAGCCTAGCCACTGTGATCCATGCACTGGTAACTGCCCAATTAGATTACCATTATGCAGCCTACATGGGGCTGCCTTTATGACTTGTTTGGAAGGTGCAGCTAGTGCAGAATGCAGCAGCTAGGATATGCAGTGGAGCACCTATTATTGGAGGCACACTTTTGCCTCCAATAGATGAGGTGATCAGTCAAAAAAGGATTCTGCCATGTTTAATGAAAATCAGGGGGGTGGGTGATTCTAACCTTAATAAAATCGAAAGGGTTTCACCAATCTTCCTGAAAATTGCATGTGCCAGACCGAAATGTCTATTTCACATAACCTGAAAATGTCAGGAAGATGGGTTAAAGACTGAGGGAGAAAGGGAACTTAACACAAAAATAAAATAAATACTCGGTCACACAGTTTTGGCACTGAAAACATGCGTTGGCAACTGTTTGTGTCCATCATTTGCCAAAAAGCTGGAAGCTACATATAAAAACCATATACATTTTCCTATTCCCTTTCTTCTGTAGTTGCTGGAATGGAATTTCTTTTTTAAAAAATTCAATTTACTTATTTTTAAAATAATTTTTTATTAGTATAATGAATCCCTATGAGATTTCATAGGCTGGCACTAGGAATGTTGGGGGTGGGGGGGGATAACTGCTGCGTAGAGAAAAAGCAGAAGCAGCTGAGTTTCTAGGTCCTCTGTGTGAGTGTACACAGACAAGCAATCCCCTCAGCATGACCAGGCCCCACTGGTCTGCCCTCCCAGCTGTTCTCCTTTTTCCTCTGCTTCCCCCTTTTCCCTTGATCGTTTTTGTTACTAAGGTCCCTTTCTGGGTTCAAGTGCTGGGAACAGAGGGCTTAGAAGGGAGTTATGGCATGGAACGGGAGTGAAACTTTGCTTCATAAGCAGGCCTGTCTTTCCTTGGGGGCAGAAAGTTTTGCTGCCTGGAGTTTGAGAAGCAGGCAATTGTGCTGACAAAGCCGTGGTCAATAGGGTTGGCGGAGAATTTCTCCCCGAAACTTCGGGGGGCCGAGCGCCAACGTGTTCGGCCCCCCGAACAAGTTTCGGGGAGAAATCCTCTGAACCCCCCCCGCACCCCGCACCCCCCCCCCCGGGATGGGACTTACCTTCGCCGAATGTCCCTCCCGGCGGCGGGTCCGGCCGGCGGTTCGGCGGGTGTTCGAGCGGGGCGGGAGCGGCAGCCGGTCTTTCGACCGGCTGCCGCCGCCGCCATTGCAATAAAAGGAAAAAAAAAACGCCCCCTGATAGGCTACGTGACGATTCACGTAGCCTATCACGGCTAGATTTGCAAAGTCAGCCGTGATAGGCTACGTCAATCGTCACATAGCCTATCACGGGTGACTTAAAAAAAAAAAAGTGTGTAAGGATAATGGCGGCCCCCATAGGGAGCTGCCATTCCCGTTCCTTATTTGGTCGCTGTAGTCTACGTAAAGATTTACGTAGACTACGGCGAAAATAAGGGCAACGCTATTTGCGTTGCCCTTATTTTCGCCGTAGTCTATGTAAACATTTACATAGACTACAGCGACTAAATGAGGAACGCGAATGGCAGCTCCCTATGGGGGCCGCCATTAGCGTACGCGCTTTTTTTTTTTTTAAAGTCACCCGTGATAGGCTACGTGACGATTGACGTAGCCTATCACGGCTGACTTTGCAGATCTAGCCATGATAGGCTACATGAATCGTCACGTAGCCTATCAGGGGCGTTTTTTTGTTTTTTGTTTAACTTTCGCGTTCGCGGCCGGGCGAGGCGGGAAGCCTCCCCCCCGGCCTGAACTTCGCGGGGGGACCAGCGAAGCGCCTCCCCCCCACCGCGAACGTCCTTCGAGGACAGGTAAGGGACTTTCGTCCACCCCTACCACAGACGGATGTGATATTTTTGTGCCATGTGGAAAAATATGGAAATAATTATGTAAATAATTACATAAGTATTTAAATAATTGACCTCAATATGTAACATTTAGTGTATTATCCCCCATTCCATTCAGCGTTTCCTCAGCAGAAACTTGCATATTTTTCTACGGATTTATATGCGTAAATTTCAGGGAAGTAAAAAAAATCATCTGAAGGTCCACGGACTTTGCATGGCCTGAGGGGGGCGCTCGGCAGTAGAAGCCACAGGTCGGATTCTTAGAAATCCGAGCTCGTTTTAATTCGTCTCGAATTTCGCCGACATCCCTAGCAGGGAGGTCTTTTGTCTGGGAGGGCTGAGAGGAGAAGGTCAACACAGAAGGCTATTAAGTCTTTCTGGGGAATGTTTAGAAACGGTGGTGGTGGCGAGGGTGGGAGAGGAAGGATGCTTTAGAACTGGAGCGATTTGGGGGGGGGGGATTTTGTGAAGAGTTGTACCAACGATCTCCAAGGACGAGAATGTTAGTGCTCTCCATCCTCTTTCTGCAGCTGGCCAAAAGCAAGGCAGCTGGTGATGCAGGGGCACATTGTTAATCCTTAGGTGCTGCAGAAGGCTTCAGTATATAAGCCCGGCATTCACAGTGGAGGCAGGAGGACAACGAACCAGCATTAACCAATCAAACTTCAGCTTATTTGTGGGTCTATGATGGGGGAGCTGACCTCTTTCAGCCCAAGGGTTTGAATTCCATTTTGGAGAAGCTGAGGATGGACTGAAGGCAAAGGGGGAGGGGCTAGAGATACTGAAAATACCACTATAAAGCTTCTAGTATCAGTAACTAGCCCTCAGGAAAGGCCTTTCAACCCTTTAAAATGTGGGGGGACACCGCACAAAAGCTGAGGAAACACCAAATGAATGGTGGTTGAGAGAAAGGGGGTGGGGCCAGTGAAAGGTGTCTCTCTGTAGGGATTGGGCCTGGCACCTCTGCCTATGCACCCCAAGATGACATGGGAATGGATTCTGAGTCAGACGGGGGGGGGGGTAGAAAGTGTTCTTGAGCCACCAAGGGCGCAGGAAGCCGGTGAAAATAACACTGTCAAAAAGTAGATAAAGCCCAGCTGGATGCCTGCCAGGCTGAGGCCTCTGAATTTGTGGGAATGCAGGCTCCTAAATACAAGGAGGAAGGAGGAGGAATACAAGACCCTAGGGTCAGATGTCAGTTGAAAAGGGAGAGGCAACGTAGGGTCACAAGATGCTCCAAAAGATTGGCAGCTGAAGAGGCGACAGCCTAGAAAGACCCACCTTAAGGGCAGAACCTAGTAACCCACTCATATTGAGAAGGGAACCCCATAATAGCCAGTGGCAGTTTCGTAACAACTCTTTCATGGTGCCTCAACCCAGGTGACTACCTGAAATCTACATGATTCTGTATCATGCAAAGTCTCTTAGAAAAGCCTGTCTCTAATGGATGCATGAGGATACTGTCTCTAGCCTGAGGCAATGCCTGTTTTCTTGTAGTTTGCATAATAAAAGTAATTGACTGGAAATATGACTTGGCAGTTTGACCGCAAAGAAATCTGACACTATCTGCGGAACCCAGAGGAACCCAGATCTTTGCATGATACAGAGGGTCGGATTAGGATCCCACAGCACCCCTAGTCTATGAGATGAATCCTGATTTGTTCAACTTTAGCTGAGCATTACATCAGAATGTAGTGTTCTCTCTCTCTCTCTCTGAATCTCAATAACCTTACTTAAACAAAAATTGAGTTCTTTTGAAATTCATGCAGATGTTTCTACTGTGAAGGACCCTCCAAATGTAGAAAAACTCAGAGGCAACTCTATTTTCTAGGCTAGAGTTCCAAAGTATATTTGAAAATGAGGTGTGGAGAAACGCAGCCAGCCATGACCAGAAGATGAAAGGTGAACTTCATCGGGAACATTGGCCAAAGACATTAGAAAATAACTTCACTGGGGCAAAACGATTCAAGAGGTTTTTGTAACCATGCACAGCAAATGGGATATGCATTTTTAATAACCCATCTGAAAGGCTTTTGAACCCTCCTTCCCCTGCTAAGTTCAAAGCATATAATAAAGACAACTGCTTTTGCAACTGTTAGGGCAAATACAACAATCTCGGGTATTCAGATAATCAACAAAACATTCCTGCCAAAAGACACAGGACACCGAATTTAAGCATGTTAGTCACAGCTGTAAAACTTGCAAAACCATTTCTTTAGCCCAGAGTTCTTGACATTTTTACACAGCCTGTTCATGCAACCTAATGCTGACACATACAGCAGAATTCCTCTATGGCTCACCAGCACCCATGAGGAACAAGGGCTCAGTTCTCCTCCTCACTGTAAATCCTACATCATTTCAGCCGCTACAAAGGAATCAATATGGCTGGCGTACCAAAATTTGGTCTTCAGGTCTTGCCAGTATAATGCCACTGTTATTGCTGTTCTTAACCATGTCTCAACGAGGTTTTGCAGGACTTGCGGCTTCATGGTGCTGCAGCTGGTCTTTTATTTAGAGAAACGTATTGGCTGACCAGCACATGCTGCTACCTGACTCACAATGACAAGTTTATTTTCCTTCCATGAGAAAAGCACAGTTTGAGTAATATGTCAGCGGAGGTGCTACCAGTCTAAAACCTCTACAGTGCAAACCCTTGTCTCTTCAGAAGTAAGCCTCTTTGAATTCAGTGGGACTTACCCTACGCAATATGTGGGGGCTATCCTTGAAGAAGCTTCTGTTGGTAGCAGAATGCAGCAGCTAGTCTGCTAACCGATTCATGGTATTAGGACCATATTACACTTGTCCTGAAAGACTTGGCCTGGTTGCCAATTGCTTTCTGGGCTCAATAAGGTGTTTGTTTTAACATTTTGAGTAGGGATGTACGAAAGTTCCGCCACGGATCTTGGAGAGGCCGAATGCCAGCACATTAGGCCCCCCGAAATCAGTGGTGGAACGGCCCCACCGCCCCCCGTGGGATGGGACATACCTGGGGCGGATCTTCTTGGTGGCGGCGGCTCCGGTGGCAGCTCCGGCGGCGGTGCAGTGGCAGCGGCAGCGGCGGCCAGTCTTCCAACCTGCTGCCGCCACCGCCATTTCCAAATTTTTTTTTTTAAAAAAGTGATAGGCTACGTATCATGGCTAAATTTTAAAACACACCGTGATAGGCTACGTAAACATTTACGTAGCTATCACAGCTGATTAAAAAAAAGAAAAAAAACCTGCACGTACGCAAATGGCGGTGCCCATGTGCACCGCCATTTGCGTTCCTTATTTTGGCACGTCTAGGGAAAATAAGGGGAACGCAAATAGCATAGCATAAATGTTTACGTAGACTAGACGTGCCAAAATAAGGAACGCAAATGGCGGTGCCCATGGGCGCCGCCATTTGCATACGCGCGTGTGTGTTTTTTTAAAAAATCAGCTGTGATAGGCTACGTAAACATTTACGTAGCCTATCACGGCTGACTGCAGGGACGCAAACGCGTCGCCATTTGCATCCCTGCTAGCCAGCAGCCAGATGTCCGGCCGCTGGCGGAGCCAGCCGGCCAGGATTCGGGGGCGGGGAGGGATGGAGCGCCTCTCCCCCGGCCAGAATTTCGGGGGGAGGGATGGAGCGCCTCCCCCCCAGCATCAGCATAATCCGCGAACAGGTAAGTGACTTTCGTACATCCCTACTTTTGAGCCCTAAATGGCTTTGGGCCTGCTTATCTAAGAGACAGCCCACCTCATTATGAACCTGCCCAGGTAGTAAGATCTGCAAGAGAGACCCTTTAGAAGGCACCATTGCCCACAGATGCCCGTTTGTCAGGCATGCATGAAAGGACTTTCTCCTGTGTTTCCCCCAAACTATGGAACGTGCTCCCTCAAGAACTACAGCTGCCCCCCACCCCAGCACTCTCATGGCCTTAGAAAGGGTGTGAAGGCACATCTTTTTAATTTAGCCTTTATAGAGAGTGATCCTTTGGCCCCCAGCATCTGGGACACCATAGGAAGCTGTGGATATTCTCCACACGTGTACACAGAGCTATGAGCATGGAGGAGGAGAGCCGATCGTGGATCTTTCCAACCCCCCCCCCCCGCTGCAATGGAAAGCTTCTCTTATGAGGTTGCAACTGCAACTTCATAAGAGGACTTGGAGAGGGAGATTATGACATCCACAATTTGCGCAAATTGAGCAAATTACGGGCTTAATTTGCGTAAATTGCGATTTAACGGGGAAGAAACCTGAACATGCGTGGGCTGGCCCGACTTGGTACAAATGGCTGAAATGGCTCTCCTAAGGCTTAGTTACATGTAATAAGAGCCTTAAGCTAAAATATACCGGTATTGTTTGATATTTTGGGCCCCGCCCCTTTGCCTTTGGATCTTCCTCTTTGCCTTTGGCTGACCCAACCACTGGAATGCAGCCCCTGACAGCTCCACCAAACTGGAATTCAGGCTGAAAGAGGTTCAAAACCTTTGGAATAGATGATCTCCAAAGTTTCTTGGAATTCTAGGATTCTGTGACCAGGAGGGCAGTTGGTGGGCTTACAGGACCAGGCCTCCTCTGTAAGGTGATGGAGCTCCTTATTCTGGGAGGTCCAGTGGGCCTCCTTTCTGATGGCATCCAGGTACCAAGTAAGACCTATCTTATGTCAGCATGCCCATGGTATGACTGGTTCTTGAATACTCTGGTTTTATTTCATGCCTCTGTTTTGTATTGAGAATGTTACTGTTGTCAGCCACCCTGGATGTCCCGTTGACGAGATGGGAAGGCGTCATAAACATATTTTAAATAAATACATTGTATGTGAAGCTCACCAGTTATAATGCACACCGTCTGATAAAAATGATCTGCTCAGTGCCAAGATTATGCGGGGGACCCATAACGTTTGAATAGAACAGTTGGATTTAAATAATTCCAGACTCACCGAGTAGCTCATGAAGATGTTGCCTTTTGTTTGTGTTGTTTAGGAAAATGCTGCCAGCTCAGAGATCTGGAGCTTATTACAATTGTGCCTATGATAAATACCCCAGAAATAGGCTGACTGAAATTTTAACCAAAAGCAAGAAGCGCAAGCTGCCTGGATGATCTCAGACATAACAAGCAGTAACAAGCTTCTCTCTGGGCAACTGCTGCCTTGGGGCGGGGGGACGGAGGGGCTATTTTAAATTTATCAGCAGAATTCACACATAGTTGAGATACAGATGTAAAGGGACGATGGCATAGTCTGATCCTATGTCTGTTTATCCAGAAGTAAGTCCCATTGAAAGTAATGAGATTTCGTCCCAATGGAGAGGACAATTCTATTGTCCCTGGGTGAGCATCCCAGGGACCATAGGATGGCTTGGGAAACTCCTTCCGAGGTTTGAGATGGCGCTCCGACCTCGGAAGGGGGAGTCGGAGATCCAACCCCCGGCCCCGACCCCGAGAGAACCACACAGGCTGCTTCTCCAAGGTCTGTTGGAGAGGGGGGAAATGGTGCATTTTAGGGGGAGGGGAGGGGAGGGGAGCACAGCAGTGGGGATATGATTTATTCTGAGCTTCCTCCGGCCGCCCAGCCTCCCTTTCCAAAGTGCTCTCACTGAAAAGCCTTTTAAAGAAAAGGTCAATTAGACAGATGGAGAGTGACAGCTGGAATTCACTTAGAAGAGAGCTGGTAGCTGAGGGGAGCAGAGCTCAGAGTGGAGGAAGGCGTGTGCTTTCCAGCTAAAGAGAACCCTGCTGGGGAAGGCCTGAAGAGCTGGGGGCTGAGGGGAGCAGAGCTCAGAGTGGAGGAAGGCGTGTGCTTTCCAGCTAAAGAGAACCCTGCTGGGGAAGGCCTGAAGAGCTGGGGGCTGAGGGGAGCAGAGCTCAGAGTGGAGGAAGGCGTGTGCTTTCCAGCTAAAGAGAACCCTGCTGGGGAAGGCCTGAAGAGCTGGGGGCTGAGGGGAGCTACCCAGTCATGCTGTGCTTCTGCGGTGAAGCTTCAAGTAGGCAGCAGTAGTAGAGTGTCAGTCTTCAAATCCTAGACTGAAATTGCTGGAGGGCGTCAGAGGCAACTGCCTATCCAATGCAGGGCAGGAGAAGCGTGGAGGGGATCGACCCCTCCGTGCTTTAGCCGCCCTGCATTTACAGCTCGGCAGCTGATTTTGGAGTGTGGGAAGCAGCAGCTGGACGACACGTAGGATGTTTCGTACCAGCATTTCCGACTTCCCTGCCCCGATACGCCCCCCAGGAACATCCCATTTTTGCCACTCCATTCTCCTCTTCCGAGCACAGAGCACAGGGCCTTTCTGTGCTGCCTACAAGGCAGCGCGGGAGGGTGTGGAGGTCGGTTCTCAGGGAACCAACCTATGATATGGCTGCCCAGCCACTGACTAGTGGCCATAGGATTGCGCCCTAAATGTACTAATATGAAATATGCTTGGTTACTGTTCCTAATATGTAAGAGAGTCTTCCCCAGCCAAATAGGCTCTCATTAGTTTTTTCCTCAGACCAGATTTCTCTAAATATCACTTCAGCCAATCTCTCACAACCAGAAATAGATACTATACAGCACTTTTCCTCTGCCTCCAGCTCTTCCTGCTCCTTCTAGGACAGTTTCAAGGATTACTTGAACTAGTTCCCTTTGTTCCCCTAGGGATGTATGAAAGCCACTTACCATTTCGCGGATCTGCTTTGCGGTGGGGGGGGAGGTGCTCCGTCCCTCCCCCCGGAATCCTCGAAGGGGGGGAGGCGGTCTGTCCCTCCCCCCAGAATCCTCGAAGGGGGGGAGGCGCTCCGTCCCTCTCCCCGGAATCCCGCCTGGCTGGCTTCGCTCCGCGGGGATTCTGCGGAGCCGCTGGCCAGCTCCGCCCGCAGCCGGACATCCAGCCACTGGGCAGCAGGGATGCAAATGGCGGCGGCCGTAGCCGCCACCATTTGCGTCCCTGTACTTAACCGTGATAGGCTACGTAAATATTTACATAACCTATCATGGCAAGGTAAAAAAAAAATGCGTACGCAAATGGTTGTGGCTATGGCGGCTGCCATTTGCGTTTGCTATTTTTAGCCATTCTAGCCTATGTAAATATTTGCGTACGCTGTGCCCAGCCAGGAGACCAGCCAGGAGACCATCCACGGTGGAGAGGAGGCACCACGCCCCGTCCCTCCCTCCAAAATCCTCCCCAGCCGGCTCCGCTCTGCGGCGACTCCATGGAGCCAGCGGCCAGGGCCGCCCGGAGCCGGACATCCAGCCACTGCTGGGCTGCCCAGGGACGCAAGTGGCGGCCGCGTAGTGGCCTAGCTTGCAGCTATGCAAGCTGCACAGCTTGCATAGCTTCGCCACAGAAGCACAGCATGACTGCGTAGCTCCCCTCAGCCCCCAGCTCTTCAGGCCTTCCCCAGCAGGGTTCTCTTTAGCTGGAAAGCACACGCCTTCCTCCACTCTGAGCTCTGCTCTCCTCAGCTACCAGCTCTCTTCTAAGTGAATTCCAGCTGTCACTCTCCATCTGTCTAATTGACCTTTTCTTTATTTTTTTTTTTTAAATCCTGGCCAGAACCAATCAATCTAGTTCTTGATGGGCCTTCTAACTACCAATCCAATTTGCCAACACCCCTGACCAATCCAATTGCATTTTACTATCCACCTGGTACCTAGCTTCCTCCCCTAGTCCAGGGGTTCAGAATCTCAGGACAAGGGGCAAGTTCAGTCTTCCTGGGGGTCCCAAACTGGACCTCTAGGGTTTCCCAGATGGCCATGCCCCCTGTCTCCTTCCCCCATTTGGTGATTTCCTGGCTGTTGTGTAGTTTTTCCCCACACCTTGTCTTCACCCCACAGCATATGCAGCCTGAAGCAACTGCCTCATGCTGCATAATGGTAGGGCTGGCTCTGCCACCACCCCCCATGAAATTTTTAAAAAGACACACTTGGAGACCACTGGGGGGATCACAGAATTAAAACCTATGCGAGCCGTCAGACCTAATTTACTCACCAAAATGCCCTTTTAAAGATCTGAGAGAACACGTAGTTGCTGGTTAGTCTTCAGGCACAGCTCATAACTATTGCATGGAATATAGTCATATTCCTCAGTTCTCACACTAGGGATGTCGCGGGAGATCGAAAGGGAGGTGGAGTCCGGATGACTCCACCCTGCTCAGCCTCCTGGACCCCACTCGCTGTACTTACCAGCCCGTTTGTCAAGTGCTGCGTGGTCCACAAGCACCTGGCAGCCACCCATCTCCTCACCAAGCCCCCATTTTGAAAAAAATGGCTTGGGTTTTTCCTTAAAAGTAATAGTCCATTTACGCCTGTAACGTTGTATAAGTGGCCCCTCTTCACCCACCGTTCACACAACATTACTTTTACAGAAAAACACGCCCTGCCATTTTTATGCAAAATGGCGGCTTGCTAAGGAGACAGGTGGCTGCCAGGCCAGCGAGGATGGGCTGCGGTGAGACTCACACCAATGTAGCTCAATACACCAAATCACACCACCAAGCACACAAAATTATTTTTTAAATCCAAAGACTCTTAAAAAGAAGAGTAAAAAGAACTAAGCAAATTCATAGACATATTGTAAACAAAATTTAAATTATTATACAATTTTGATGTCTAGAATGGACTACGAAGATAAAGAACTCTAATACAGCCCAATTTCTAGAACACTTTTTCATGTGGGTCACATTACTAGGCAGGTAACCTTTACAATGTTCAAACCAACATTACAGTCATTAAGTGCTATTTAAAATTGTTTCTGTGAGATAGAAATGCATGAGTACGCATCCATCTTTTTATTTGTACTTCTTTGCTCCTCTTAAAGTCACACTTGTGTTAAATAAGACAATTTTAAATATTCCTGTGGATGCATAAAACATATCAAAATTACTGATGTCATCATAAGCTCCACTGAAACTAAAACAAGTAAAAAGAAAAGAAGGGGGAAGGACTATTAACATTTAATGGATGTGGGATAGTTGCATGTTTTGATAATCTGATCTATATTACACTACATTTCTGTTACTTTATGCATTTCTTTCAAAATATTTATATCCTACTTTTCTTTTCCAAATCAATGTGGCTTAGGTTTCAGAGCTTTTTTATGGAGACTTTTCTTGCAGCTGAACTTATCTGGGAGCAATTAAAATTAATTGTGGTTATTATTGTTAAATTATGCTAGCTGTTTAGAAGACATCGCCCTAAATCATCAATTTATAGTTCAAGAGGAAAGGTGGGTTTTTTAAAAAATCATTTTTGAGGCTTAGTTCTTCACACAAACCATTGGACTGAACACAAAAGATGTATGTATACCAACTAGGTGGAAACTTGAGGTCTTAGAAGGAGTGCAATTCTAGCTGCAATTGTAAATAATTAAAGCTTCACAAATTGGATAGAGATCTTCTCATTCTGCAATGTGAAGAATCACATCCCCTTTGGAGAGCTTCCACTGTAAGCGAGCATGAGTTGGATGGATGAATTACCATAAGCCCTATTCATAAGGGTCTACTGATGAATGGAAAGGGCATGGGGCTATGTGGTGTAGAGTTCTCTCACTACACCTGATCTTGTTGGACAAGGCTCCTTTAAGACCCCCAACCATACTAGCAACTAACAGCTAGCCCTCCTTTTGTTCCAGCCTGATTGGGAGCAGATGGGTCACTATCTTGCAGGGCTGTGCACAGACCCCTCAACCCACTTCAGAGACCAATTTGGAGCTTCAGATTTGGCCCCAGTCTGCTTAGGGCTGATTCAGAACCAGTCTGACCTGCTTCCCACTCCAGATCTGAAGCAAGATTTAGAAAATCAAATTATTTGGATTTTACATTTTCCCATTGACTTACATTGGAAAACAGAAACGGCCATAACTTTTTTAGTTTTATGAAAAATACATACAATTTGGAGACCTGGCAGCCCCTATGGAGGTCATTGAACCTGCCAAATATCAAACAGTTTGGTCTGGTGGCTTTTGTGCTAGCCACAGGTAAAATTTGCTTTTTTCAAGAAAATCTGTCAAAGCAAAGCACTATATATATAGTGCTTCCACATAAGTGTGTGGAATTTGGGGATGTGGCAGCCCCTATGGAGGTGACTGAACCCGCCAAATTTCAGACAGTTAGGTCCAGTGGCTTTTGTGCTAGCCATGCATAACATTTCCTTTTCTCAAAAAGCTAAAACAAAAAGGTTAAAAAAAACCCCAAACCCTGTCAAATCACACGGGAGATTAGAGATCCTAATCAGAAGGTGTTGAAAGTTACAGTCAGGAGGTCACTATCCCTAATCTCCCCCTTCATGGATCACTGCCTTGTTGTGGTGAAGGGGCTTGCGTAACTCAGTGAAGCCATAAGCTATGCCGTGCAGGGCCACCCAAGACGGACAGGTCATGGCAGAGAGTTCTGACAAAATGTCCACTGGAGAAGGAAATGGCAACCCACTCCAGTATTCTTGCCAAGAAAACCCCATGGAACGTATCACAAGGCTAAAAGATATGACGCTGGAAGATGAGCCCCTCAGGTCGGAAGATGTCCAATATACTACTGGGGAAGAGCAGAGGGTATTTCCAAGTAGCACCAGAAAGAGTGAAGCGGCTGGGCCAAAGCCGAAAGGACACTCAGCTGTGGATGTGTCTGGTGGTGAAAAGAAAATCTGATGCTGTAAAGAACAATATTGTTTAGGAACCTGGAATGTCAGATCAATGAATCAAGGTAAGCTGGAGGTGGTCAAACATGAGATGGCAAGATTGAACATCGACATCTTGGGAATCAGTGAACTAAAATGGACAAGCATGGGTGAATTTAATTCAGGTGACCATCATATCTACTACTGTGGGCAAGAATCCCTTAGAAGAAATGGAGTAGCACTCATAGTCAACAAAAGGGTAGGAAAAGCAGTACTGGGGTACAATCTTAAAAATGATAGAATGATCTCAGTACGAATCCAAGGCAAACCATGCAACATCACAGTAATTCAAGTCTATGCCCCAAACACTGATGCCGAAGAAGCTGAGGTTGATCGGTTTTATGAAGACCTACAACACCTTCTAGAACTAACCCCCCAAAAAGATGTCCTCTTCATCATAGGGGATTGGAATGCTAAAGTAGGAAGTCAAGAAATCACTGGGATAACAGGCAAGCATGGCCTTGGTCTACAACATGAAGCAGGACAAAGGCTAATAGAGTTTTGCCAAGAGAACACGCTGCTCATAGCAAACACTCTTTTCCAACAGCACAAGAGATGACTCTACACATGGACATCACCAGATGGTCAGTATTGAAATCAGATTGACTATGTACTTTGCAGCCAAAGATGGAGAAGCTCTATACAGTCAGTAAAAACAAGACCTGGAGCTGACTGTGGCTCAGATCATGAGCTGCTTCTTGCAAAATTTCAGCTTAAATTGAGGAACATAGGGAAAACTACTAAACCATTCAGGTATGACCTAAATCATATCCCTTAAGAATATACAGTGGAGGTGAGGAATAGATTTAAGGGATTAGACCTGATAGACAGAGTGCCTGAGGAACTATGGACGGGGGTCCGTAACATTGTTCAGGAGGCAGCAACGAAATCCATCCCAAAGAAAAAGAAATGCAAGAAAGCCAAGTGGCTGTCTGATGAGGCTTTACAAGTAGCTGAGGAAAGAAGGGAAGCGAAAAGCAAGGGAGAAAGGGGAAGATATAGCCAACTGAATGCAGATTTCCAGAGAATAGCAAGGAGAGACAAGAAGGCCTTCTTAAATGAACAATGCAAAGAAATCAAGGAAAACAACAGAATGGGAAAGACTAGAGATCTCTTCAAGAAAATCGGAGATCTCAAGGGAACGTTTTGTGCAAAGACAGGCATGATAAAAGTCCAAGAAGGCAGGGACCTAATAGAAGCAGATGAGATTAAGAAGAGGTGGAAAGAATACACAGAAGAACTATACAGGAAGGATCTTAATGTCCCTGATAACCATAATAGTGTGGTCACTGAACTTGAGCCGGACATCCTCGAGAGTGAAGTCAAGTGGGCCTTAGGAAGCATTACTAACAACAAAGCTAGCGGAGATGATAGTCTTCCAGCTGAGCTATTTAAAATCCTAAAAGATGATGCTGTTAAAGTGCTGCACTCAATATGCCAACAAATTTGGAACACTCAACAGTGGCCACAAGACTGGAAAGGTCAGTTTACATTCCAATTCCAAAGAAGGGCAATGCCAAAGAGTGTTCAAACTACCGCACCATTGTGCTCATTTCACATGCCAGCAAGGTTATGCTCAAAATCCTACAAGCTAGGCTTCAGCAGTATGCAAACCGAGAACTACTGGAAGTACAAGCTGGATTTCAAAGAGGCAGAGGAACTAGAGATCAAATCGCCAACTTTCGCTGGATCATGGAGAAAGCAAGAGAATTCCAGAAAAACGTCTATTTCTGCTTCATTGACTATGCTAAAGCCTTTGATTGTGTGGATCACAACAAACTCTGGCAAATTCTGAAAGAGATGGGGGTACCAGACCACCTTACCTGTCTCCTGAGAAAACTGTACGAGGGTCAAGAAGCAACAGTAAGAACCAGACATGGAACAACCGATTGGTTCAAAACTGGGAAAGGAGTACGACAAGGCTGCATATTGTCGCCCTGCTTATTTAACTTATATGCAGAGTACATCATGAGAAACGCCAGGCTGGATGAATCACAGGTCGGAATTAAGATTGCTGGGAGAATTATCAACAACCTCAGATATGCAGATGATACCACCCTAATGGCAGAAAGCGAAGAGGATCTCAAGAGCCTCTTGTTGAGGATGAAAGAGGAGAGTGCAAAAGCTGGTTTGAAACTCAACATTAAAAAAACGAAGATCATGGCATCTGTCCCCATCACTTCCTGGCATATAGAAGGGGAAGAAATGGAAGCAGTGACAGATTTTATTTTCTTGGGCTCCAAGATCATCGCAGACGGTGACTGTAGCCATGAAATTAAAAGACGCTTGCTCCTTGGGAGGAAAGCTATGGCAAACCTAGACAGCATAGTAAGAAGCAGAGACATCACCTTGCCGACAAAGGTCCGTCTAATCAAAGCTATGGTTTTCCCAGTAGTAATGTATGGCTGTGAGAGCTGGACTATAAGGAAGGCTGAGCGCCGAAGAATTGATGCTTTCGAACTGTGGTGCTGGAGAAGACTCTTACGAGTCCCCTGGACTGCAAGGAGGTCAAATCAGTCCATCCTAAAGGAAATCAACCCTGAGTGCTCATTGGAAGGACAGAGACTGAAGCTGAAGCTCAAATATTTTGGCCACCTAATGCGAAGAGAAAACTCACTGGAAAAGACCCTGATGCTGGGAAGGACTGAAGGCAAAAGGAGAAGGGGACGACAGAGGATGAGATGGCTAGATAGCATCACCGATGCAATGAATATGGACTTGAGCTAGGGGTGGACGAAAGTCACTTACCTGTCCTCGAAGGACGTTCGCGGTGGAGGGGAGGCGCTTCGCTGGTCCCCCCGCGAAGTTCAGGACGGGGGGGGGAGGCTTCCCGCCTCGCCCTGGCCAAAATTCAGGCCGGGGGGGAGGCTTCCCGCCTTGCCCCGGCCGAAATTCAGGCCGGGGGGGAGGCTTCCCGCCTCGCCCGGCTGCGAACGCGAAAGTTAAAAAAAAAACAAAAAACGCCCCCTGATAGGCTACGTGACGATTGACATAGCCTATCACGGCTAGATCTGCAAAGTCAGCCGTGATAGGCTATGTCAATCGTCACGTAGCCTATCACGGGTGACTTTAAAAAAACCAAAAAAAGCGCGTACGCTAATGGCGGCCCCCATAGGGAGCCGCCATTCGCGTTCCTTATTTAGTCGCTGTAGTCTACGTAAATGTTTACGTAGACTACGGCGACCAAATAAGGAACGCGAATGGCGGCTCCCTATGGGGGCCGCCATTAGCGTACGCGCTTTTTTTTTTTTTAAAGTCACCTGTGATAGGCTACGTGACGATTGACGTAGCCTATCACGGCTGACTTTGCAAATCTAGCCGTCATAGGCTACGTCAATCGTCACGTAGCCTATCAGGGGGCATTTTGTTTTTTTTTTCTTTCATTGCAATGGCGGCGGCGGCAGCCGGTCGAAAGACCGGCTGCCGCTCCCGCCCCGCTCGAACACCCGCCGAACCGCCGGCCGGACCCGCCGCCGGGAGGGACATTCGGCGAAGGTAAGTCCCGTCCCGGGGGGGGTGCGGGGGGCGGGGGGGTGCAGGGGCGGGGGGGGTTCGGAGGATTTCTCCCCGAAACTTGTTCAGGGGGCCGAACACGTTGGCGCTCGGCCCCCCGAAGTTTCGGGGAGAAATTCTCCGCCAACCCTAACTTGAGCACGCTCCAGGAGAGAGCACAGGACAGGAAGGCCTGGCATGCTATGGTCCATGGGGTCACGAAGAGTCGGACACGACTGAACGACTGAACAACAATCCCTAATCTCTGGTGTAGGTTTTTGGGGGTTTTTTGAAGTGCAAAATAATCACTCTCCCCTAGTACTTTCCTTTTTGTCTATCCTGAATCTGCCCCTGTCCAGCTTCAGTGGATGATCTGGGGCTCTTCTCATTAAAGGAAGAAAAAAGTTAAACCTCTCTTTGGCTGCAATACACATTACCTGGGAGTAAGTCAAACTTAATCCACACACAATGGAGCTTATTGCTCCACTTTTTCTACTCCACAGAGCAGCACCATGGGAGGTAGTACCCCTAAGATGCTTCATATGTGTACTGTGTGTAGTGTTTAGCCCCGCAGTGTATATTGGACTGTGTATGTACTGCTTTGGCCACACACTGTTTGCTTGTGCACAGTAATGTGTATGCTGCACTCACACAGCGCACACATGTGCGTGCACAGACACACACACACGACCAAAAGAAAAGCAGATACAGAAAGAAAAAAACTACCTGCACAAGCTACGTCTTTAATGAGCTTCCATCGTGCATTAAAAGCGTGGTTGTTCAGGCAGGCATTTGGGGTGGGTTAGGGTATTTTATAAAATGTTTTTATTGTCGAATTTTATTGTTTTAAACTGTTTTATTGTACGCTGTACATCGCCCAGAGTGGCTGGGTGACCAGCCAGATGGGCGATTAATAAATTTAATAATAAATTATTAATAAAACGTTGTGGGGAGGGAAATAACACTAACTATCCATCTAAAGTCTAATAGAAGAGAAGTGGGGAGGGGGTGTTGTATTTTTAAAAATAAGAATATATTTGTAGTGTCCAGATCAGCAACTAACAGATAATAGAGGCCATATTTTCAACTGAGCAAGGGCCAGCAAAATTAGGTCTGGCCATTGACTCTTTAACCCCTTCTGCCCCAGTGTATACAGCAAGAGAGCAAGCGGCAGAGCCATTCCTTAAGCTAGATGAAGCTTGGGTTGCTGAGTGCCATCCTGTTTTGCTGTATCTTGGCCTGTAGATAAGAGTGAGGTGCATAAAAAGTGCAGGGCTTTGGGAAGAAGCCCTTAAAAGCCCCATCCCTGTATCTCATCTGTGGCTGAAATGCATAATATTTAGCAGGATGGGTGGGAAGGAACTTTTTTGTGATCCAGGATACACAGGGAAAACTTTGGGGATGTATTTAGCCACTCATGTAGTATATGTTGGTTATTATTCACATTAAGCATAACAGGACATAAGAATAGTACGTGGAGGCGGGATGGGCAACTTTTGGCCCTCCAGATGTTTCGGCCTAAAACTTCTGTGATACCTCACCAGTGGCTATGCTGGCTAACGTGATGCAAGTTGTAGGCCGAAAATCTGGAGGACCACAAGTTGCCGATCCCTGATCCAGGTAACTGAGCTCTTGGTCCTTTAGTAGTTGAGTAGGAGAAGGGATTTCAGCAGGTGTTGTTTTTTACTGTATGATAAGCTACCCCTGCCAAAATTCCCTCTTCAGCATATTAAAGATATATAAAACGTGGCCTCCTTGGCACCTAGTTAAATAATCATAATAAAACAACAACAACAACAACAACAACAACAACAACAACAAGGAGAGATACAGTGTTTGGACTGGAGTGGCCTCAGCTTCTGCTGGTTTCAAGAAATGCTACATGAGTCTCTCTCATCTGACAATCAGTTTCTCCAGAGGCCATTTGCAAGCCACTTGGCTCAATGTAAAGCTAAGCATATTTTCCTCAAGCTGCATGAAAAAGATGTTATCAGGTGATGCCGAGATTTCTAGAAGGCAAACACCAAAACAGGTACTTTACTTCAGTGTATGGGATTGTGAGACTGGCCTTTTAAGGTGAACACACAGTTTCAGTTTTTGCTCAGCTTTCAACAGGAGCAGTCATAACAAAGAGGAGTGGGTAGCAAATCAAGTCATACAGCTCCCGCTTCTTCAGGTGGGGAGACTCATTACCAGACAACGTCTTTCTGAGCAGGTATTCATGGAGACAGCACTCGATCTACAACTATCACATCATTTACTAGAAATTCTGCCAGACCGTTTACATCTCAATGAAAACTTGCTTCGTTAACAGTTCAGTTGCTTTCGAGTAGGGATGGCGGAGAATTTCTCCACGAATCTCGGGGAGCCTGAATGACAACGCATTCGGCCCCCCGAAATTGGCGGTGAAATTCTCCGCCCCCCGCCCCTCCCGGGATGGGACTTACCTCCCTCAAATGTCCCTCTCGGCGGCGGGTCCCGGCGGTGGTTCGGCAGCGGTTTGGCGGAGGCGGCGGCGGCTGGTCTTCTGACCGGCTGCTGCCACCGCCATTACAAAGTAAATGTAAAACAACAACAACACACACACGTGATAGGCTACGTAACGATTTACGTAGCCTATCACGGCTAGATTTCCAAAGTCAGCCGTGATAGGCTACGTAAATCATTACGTAGCCTATCACGGGTGACTTTGGGGAAAAAAAAAAAAAAGCGCGTACGCAAATGGCGGTGCCCATAGGCGCCGCCATTTGCGTTCCTTATTTGGGCCTGGGTAGGGAATTTGCGTTCCTTATTTGGAAAGGAATTTGCGTTCCTTATTTGGGCCCAGCTATTTGCGTTGCCCTTATTTTCGCCGTAGTCTACGTAAATCTTTTGCCGTAAATCTTTACGTAGACTACCCGGGCCCAAATAAGGAATGCAAATGGCGGCACCCATGGGCGCCGCCATTTGCATACGCGCTTTTTTTTTTTCAAAGTCACCCGTGATAGGCTACGTAACGATTTATGTAGCCTATCACGGCTGACTTTGGAAATCTAGCTGTGATAGGCTAAGTAAATTGTTACGTAGCCTATCACATCTGTGTGTTGTTGTTTTTTTACATTTACTTTTTTATTTCGCAGCCGGGGAGACGGGGCGCTTCTCCCTGGCCTGAATTTCGGCCGGGCGAGGTGGGGCGCCTCCCCCCCCGGCCTGAACTTCAGGGGGAGAACCGAAGCGCCTCCCCCCCCCCCGTGAAGCAAGCTGCGGGACCAGGTAAGGGACTTTCGTCCATCCCTACTTTCGAGTTACTGGTGCTGTCATAAAACACCTAGTGTGTTTTTAAGTCAGAGGAAAGGCTGTGAAAAGGACCAAGTTAACTCCATTGTTCTAAAGTGGCATAACATGCCAACACAAAGGACATTTATTTGCAAAAATACTTAGAGAGCAATCCTATGGTCCTGGGACTCACCTGCTGCCCACCTGAGCAGAAATCCCCCTCCGAGGTCATAGGAAAGACAACCTTCTGCACAGGACTTGGCTCCTACAAACCCCAGGCAAACCCTTTTCTTCATACAGAGAGAAGCTTGGAGCTCCATGGAGATAATAATAAAAAAAATTAAAGTAGGCAGGGCAGATAACATCTGGGGAGGGGCTTTGGGGTGTGAGGCCCCACCTCTTGACTTCATCAGACCTCAGACCAAAAATGGTTGCCCTCCCCTGTCATAGACAAAGCTCCAACCTCAGAGCATGAGATTTAATGTTGGAGTCCCCCTCCTGGACCTTTTCAGCCAATGCCGAACTTCCCATGTCGAAGGAGGGAAAGAGGCATGTTGGGGGTGTGGTGGTGAGTGAGTAGAGTGGTTCCACGGAATGTGGATCCACAATCCTCTCAGCCCGCAACCATGCCTCTACACAGGGAAACATTTAGACCAGAGTCTAAGTGAATTTCCTCTCATTGCTTGGAAGGCCATATTCCTTGCAGGTCTTTAGATAGGTTGGAGGCTGTGATATTGGAGTGCTATATCTCTTGGGCTTGTCCCAACAGGATTGCTCTTAGCTGGATATTACACAAAATTTACTAAGGGCGCAATCCTATGGGGAGAGGCAGGCAGCCACCTCTGACCTTGGAGGCGACCGCCTATCCAGGGCAGGAGAAGCATGGAAGGGATCATTCCCTCTGTGCTTCTCCTGCCTTGCATTTGTGGATAGACAGCCATTTCGGAAGGCAAAACAGGGGAGGAGGCTGCCAGACGACACATAGGATATGTCGTACCGGCATTTCTGCCTTCCCCGCCTTGGAGCGCCCCCCCAGAATGCCCCATTTTGGCTGCTCCACACTCCTCTTTTGAGCAGGGAGCATTGGGCTGCTCCGCTATGCCTGTGAGGCAGCATGGAAGGGGGGAAGGTCAGTTCCCGGAAAACCACATATCCTATGGCTGTCCAGCCACTGACTAGCAGCCATAGGATTGCTCCCTAATTCTTAGAGATGGAGATCAGCAGACATGAGAGTGGGTAGGGATGGGGGTGTTTACAGAAATACCAAGTGTGTGAGGTAGATGTGCCCCCAAATCCAGGAGATGGTGAAGAGGAAACAGTTTACAAGTTTATAGTATACATATTATTTAAACCTCAGGCAAGGAGTGAAGCAGAGGCTTGGGATGTTATTAACAGGGGATGCCCACCCCTTCCACAATATTGGGGAAACAGACAGCTTTGAGTAAATAATTGGATGAGTTTTTTAATTTATGAACCATGTAAACAGGTTGTATGAATTGTGATAAGTACTATAAGTATGTATAATTAATTAATTCATGTAGAGAAGTATGAATTGTTATAAAGTATGTTTGTAAGGAAGTGTAAAGAAATAATTTTAAAAAAATACTTATTGCCGTCCAAGTCAAACTACTTTTGAATTTGGGCTTAGCTCATAAATAAACTCAGCCCACACTCTAAGCTACCCTTGGAGCTGCAAAAACATTTTCCACCAGCAGCAAGGAGGGCCACTAAAAAGAGGGCTGCTCCTTCGACCTGCATTAGTCTTGAACCTTTTTTGCCTGAGCACCAAATTCCATTTCAGTGAAGCTCTGAAAGGGTTGGGGGCAAAATACCAGCATATTTTATCTCAAAGCTCTTGTTGATCATCACTAAGAATCAGTAAGGCATTTCAACCTTTTAGAAAAGGAAAGAAAAAACTGCACAAGGTCTGGAAACCACAAAATGATTGGTGGTTGGGGGCAGGGGGCTGGGCCATGGGAGGGTGAGGGGCCTTCTGGGGAACCCCAGGGGGGCAGATTTGGCCCATAGATCTGAGTTCTGCACCTGTGCTGTTCCAGACCATGGGTTCCAATGGTGATCTGTGACGTAGCTTGGATTGCAGGGTCCTACTGTAGATCAGATCTTGAGCAGGGGTCAGATTCGATGTGGTTTCTCAGGAAGCAAGATGGAAAGAGACCAGCACCATGGAGAGCTCCAAGTGGTGCTGGGGTTGGAAGCTAGACAGGATGGTCTGTACCTTGCTCCAATGAGGAACAGGGCAAGACTGAGATTTATATAAAAACGCATTTAGGCTGCTTGGCCCCACTCCATACTGACTGAGACTTGCTCTCGTAAAAGGGGCCTGGCCTTTTTTAGCAATCCCAGGCTGTGATGTGGCAGTAGCTGGGATATGGTAGTGCCCTCGTGGCCCCAGTCCTCAGATTCCGGGGAAAGTAATGCAACCTCCTCTACGTGCAGTGGAGCTGGCTCCTGGGGTCTTCCTCGTGAACTGGGGAGGTGGAAGCCTCATGATGCCTTTCTGTGGCCAAGCCATCTCCCGGAACCATTAACTCTGGAACTTCCTTGGAGAACAAGGGGGCAGGATCCTCTGAGGATGAGGGTTTAGGCTCCTAGTCCATGACAACACCCCTGTACTATGCCCTAAAATGTTCCAGAATGAGCTTTCCAACGCAAAGGATCAGTAGGAGGAATCGCTTAATGAAGTCCCAAAGAGCAGCCACCCCATTTGCATTCCCTGTCACTGCTGCTACAAAGTACCTTCATTTGGGGGAACGGGGGTTGTAATGGGGTGGGAAGGCCTCCAGGCATCATTATTTCCTAACAACACACTTGGGAACATGTTAAGGCCTGGTACATGGAATAAAGAAGCTTTAAAACCAACTGATTTGGGCCCAGTCCAAAGCAAGACCATAGCTCATTTTAGGAGAGCTTATTCCAGACTGAGCCAGGGCAAGAATCTTGGCGACTACTCATTGTTACACATTTTTTTGCATGGTAGGTGAATTAAATGTGGCCAGGCATGCATGGAATGCATATACCGACATGGGCTTGCTCATGTCCTGCATAAATCAGACACCAGAGCTGTAATTTGAAGGCTGCTGCAATCCAGTGAATACCAGGTCACTGTCTGCAAAATGTAACATAGTTTAAAGGAGCAATCCTGTGCATGTTTAGAAGGAAAGAAGTCCTACATCTCTTAGCATTCCCCAGCCAGAATGGAGTTGTAGGACTTTTTTCTGCCTAACATGAATAGGATTGATTGCGCCCTAAATAAGCCTTCCCCAACCTGGTGCAATCCAAATGTGTTGGACTGCAATTTCTATCATCCCCATGGCCAATGCACCAGGATGGGGAAAGATGGTGTAACATAAGAGCTGTATTGTGGACACAAAGGTTCTGAACACCTCCCATCATACCAGGGTTTCCTTCATGCTCTTCTTGTGAGCTTACGAGGGCATCTGTCTGGCCATTGTTAAAACCAGAGGGTTGTATCCTATATTAGACATACTTGGAATTGATTAACCCATCGAACTGAATGGGACTTAAGTTAGACTAACATTGGATACAACCCAGAGTTCTCTTCTGATCCAGTATAGCATTAGTTATGTCTTTACTTACAGTGCCAAATTAGTAGGATTTCCACATGCATACTTGTGCACATAGGACTGCAGTTTATGGGCAAGATCCAGGCAAAATTAAGCACGTTAAAGTTCCATTGGGATGGATGCGCCTGATCTCAGAGGCTAAGCAGGGTCAGCCCTGGTTAGTACTTGGATGGGAGACTGCCTGGGAATCAGGCTTCTCCCATCCAATCAGCAGGGGATTGGACTCGATGGTCTTGTACGCCCCTGCCAACCCTACTATTCTATGATTGCATCCAGTCTTATTGCCTTAAACTTTTTTTAGGCTAAAATCCTATACACACTTAGGGCACAATCCTATGGCTGCTAGTCACCGGCTAGACGGCCATAGGATTTTTCAGTTTTCAGGAACCGGTTTTTCGGAAAACTGGGTTTTCAGTTCCTGAAAAGCTTCCTCTCCACCCCCTCCCCTGCTGCCTCATAGGCGGTGTGGATCATTTCAGGCTCTGTGCTCATAAGAGCAGCACAGAGTGGGAGGAAAGGGGGCACTGCTGGGGGTGGGGAGAAGCGGGGATGGCGGAGGCATCATTATGATGCTTCCTATGCCTCCTCTGGCTGTGCCCCCCAACTGCTCCAGCTAGACAGCTGAGATTAGCCATCTAGCCAGTAATGCAGGGTGGCCACAGAATGGAGGAGAAGATCCCCTCTGAGTTCGGAAGCAGCCGCCTATCCCGATAGGATTGCTCCCTCCCTGTATAGGCTTACACTTACTGTGGGTGTAAGCCTCATTGAGCTCAGTGGGAGTACTTCTGAGTAGACAACTCCACTTCTGAGACTGTGCTGTGTATGGAATATTTTTTTATAAATTTTAAACAACGGAATAAATACATTAGAAATGTCTCCAGCATGATAAAACACATAGTTCGGTGCAATCCAGTGGTTATGGACCTATGTCTTTATTTACTCCAGGCAGGGTGAACCTGTGGCTGTCCAGATGCTGCTGGATTTCAGCTCCCATCATCTGACCCTCAATTGGCAATGCTGGCTGGGGTTGGTGGAAGTTGGAATCCAACACCACATGGAGGGCCATAGGTTCCCTGTCCCTGATTGTCTGTTTCCTTTGGTCTTATATGTGCAGTGAGAATCATGCCCCATTTTTAAAAATCGTATTCAACAGGGTTGCACGCTCTCTCTCTCTCTCTCTCTCTTTTCTTTTTCAGGGTCCCCCCCCCCACTTAGCTACTGTATGTTCTAAAAATTGTTCAGCTGCCAAGTCTGCTTCTATAGTTTGATTTTAAGCAATCCATAAAAGGGCTAAAGTTTAATAAGAACCATGTTGTAGTGAGATAAGATGACAAATGTTAAAGATGAATTTAGGTTAAAAGAGATTGGTTCCATATTCATGTTCTCTCTGTTATGCAATTGGTTCTATCTTCCCACACAGTTAAGAAAATACATGAATGTACTACGTGGTGTTAGAGTCTATAATAAACACAAGCCATTTCCAAGTTATGCCCTGTCCCTCTGAGGCTGACCTCTGATAAGACCGGGGTTCTGTGACTTTTCCATGTATTAATTCTTCTGTAGTTAGCAATAGCTCACATACAAGCCAAGTATGGATCATTTCCAGAGGTATGATCTCACCGAGAACCTTTCCTTTGGTAATTGTAGGTAACACACCACTTTCCCTATAAATTAAACTGGGATGGAACTTTCTTTTCCTCTCAAAGAGATCGGCGTGACGTTCGCACTAAAACAAAATAGTCCATTATGACTTTTGCCATTACTGGGACAACAGGAAACTCAACAAAGATAGGATCCGCTAGCTAAATTGATAATGGAGTGTTACAAAACTGTCGTCTTTGCACACAAAAAGAAAAGAAAAGCTGAAGCCAATATACTTTTCCTTTGTTTTTATTTTCTTTAAGCTTCCCTGCTGTTTTGGTAGGTATGTACGAATCACTTACCTGTTCCAGTCGGGGCATCCGCTGGGCGGGAGGAGGCACTCCATCCCTCCCCCTGGAATCCTCGACGGGGGGAGGTGCTCCGTCCCTCCCCCCAGGAATCCTCGCCGGCCTGCTCCGCTCCGCGGGGATTCCGCGGAGCCACCGGCCGGCTCCGCCAGCAGCTGGACATCCGGCCGCTGGCTAGAAGGGACGCAAATGGCGGCTGCCATAGCCGCCGCCGTTTGCATCCCTGTATTCAGCCGTGATAGGCTACATAAAGACTTATGTAGCCTATCACATCTTGGTTAAAAAAAAAAAAAAAAAACACGTATGCAAATGGTGGCAGCTATGGCCACCTCCATTTGCGTTCCTTATTTTTGGCCGTCTTAGTCTACGTAAATATTTCTGTAGACTAAGACGGCCAAAAATAAGGAACGCAAATGGCAGCAGCTGTAGCCGCCGCCATTTGCGTACGCAATTTTTTTTAACCCAGATGTGATAGGCTACGTAAGTCTTTACGTAGCCTAACACATCTATGTAAAAAAAACCCCAACAACACAGAAGCGACCAGACTGCAAATGGCAGCGGTGGCAGCCGGTTGGAAAACCAGCCGCCGCCGCAGCCACCGCTGAAGCTGGCGCCATCCAGAACATCCGCCCCAGGTAAGTCTCGTCTCGGGGGGGATCTGCGGGGGGCAGGGGGGTGGCAGGCCGTTCCACCACGGATTTCGGGGAGCCGAATGCATTGGCATTCGGCCTCACCAAGATCCATGGCGGAATTCTCTGACATCCCTATGTTTTGGTTGCCTGGCCAAATAGGCGATCTTACGGGCTACTCAGAGAACTGTGCAAGATGTATCAAATTGACTTCATTCCTTATTAGGAAGGAGAACATACTACTCTTCCAATTCATTTGAAGAATCCAAACTTTGTCTGTTGTATCATACTGAGGTTATCCTCGGGATGTACAAGTCCCTTACCTTGCTCTGCTGAGGGGCATCCACAGTGGGGGGGAGGTGCTCCGTCCCTCCCCCCGGAATCCTCAATGGGGGGGAGGCGCTCCGTCCCTCCCCCCGGAATCCTGCCCTACTGGCTCTGCTCAGCAGCTCCGCTCCGGCCGCTGGGCAGCCCTGCAGGGACGCAAATGGCGGCTGTCGTAGCCGCCGCTGATTTGCGTCCCTGTATTGAGCCGTGCATTTTTTCCCCCTGTCATGATAGGCTATGTAAATACTTACGTAGCCGATTACGGCAGGGGGGAAAAAAACCCAGTGTACGCAAATGGCGGTAGCCGCTGCCATTTGCGTATGCTGGGGTTCCCCCCCCCCCGGCATGATAGGCTACATAAATACTTACATAGCCTATCACGGCCTCCGCACAGATGCAAATGGCGTCCCTGCATTAGCCGTGATAGGCTACATAAGTATTTACGTAGCTTATCACGGCTTGAAGAGGAGGAAGCGAATGGTGGCCGCAGGACGGCCGCCATTCACAAAGCAGCACGGATGGGAGCAGGTAAATGCTCCATTTTGCGCACCTTTCATGGGGTGGGGGTGGTGGGGTCTTCGTCCCACGTGCCTTTTGTGGGTTCGGGGGGTGGGGGCTTCATTCCGCGATGGATTTCTGGGGGCCAAATGCACTGGCATTTGGCCTCACTGAGATCCGTCGTGGAATTCTCTGACATCCCTAGGTTATCCCTATTTATACCCATTTCAAAATTTATGTGAAGATTCCACTCACTTTCTCTGCTGTGTATCCGCCTTCCCCAACCTGGAGCTCAGCAGATGTTTTGGAGTTCAAATTCCATCAGGTCCAGCCAGCATGGCCAATGGTCAGGAATGCTGAGAGTTGGCATCAGGATGGGGAAGGCTGCAGTATATTGTGTCCCCCGCTCCCCTGCCACCACCATACTTGTAATTTTACAATTAAGAATCAAAAATGTTAAATACTGTCATTTGAAGACAATACTCTAGAATGTTGCCTGGGTTACTTGCCTGAATGATATGTTTTATTAAAACATCCTTAAACTAGAAAGCAAGATTCATATTGGTTGGTCCTTTCTGCTAATCTATAATCAAGGTAATTTTAGCCTCATTCTGGTGTTGTATTATTTATTTGTTTGTTTGTTTGTTTATTAAATTTATTAATCGCCCATCTGGCCAGTCACCCAGCCACTCTGGGCAATGTACAACAATAAAAACAGTTTACACAATAAAATTCAACATTAAAAACATCACTTTTCTAAAATTACCCTAGCCCACCCCAAATGCCTGCCTGAACAACCATGTTTTTACTGCATGGCAGAAGCTTATTAAAGAGGGGGCATGGCAGAGTTCCCTAGGGAGGGAGTTCCACAGAGTGGGGGCCACCACAGAGAAGGCCTTCTCCCTCGTCTTCACCAGACTAGCCATCCTGGCTGATGGGACAGAGAGAAGGCCATCCGAGGCTGATCTTGTTGAGCAGCCTATCTGGTGTTGCTGGAGGCGCTCCTTGAGATAGACTGGGCTGGAGCCATATAGGGTTTTAGAGGTCAAAACCAACACCTTGAATTTGGCACGGAAAACAACTGGTAGCCAGTGCAGCTCCTTTAGCACTGGAGTGATGTGATCTCGCCGGTGGCTGCCTTTAATCAGGCGAGCCGCCGTGTTCTGTACCAGGTGCAGCTTCTGAACCGTCTTCAAGGGTGACCCCACGTAGAGCGCATTACATTAGTCTAAACTAGGGACGGCGGACAATTTCGCCATAGATTTCAGTGAGGCCGAGTGCCAGTTCATTCGGCCCCCCGAAACCCGTGGTGGAACAGCCTCCCCCCAAATAGCATTCCCCTTATTTTCCCCAAATAGCATTCCCCTTATTTAACGCAAATAGCATTCCCCTTATTTTCGCCGTAGTCTACATAAATGTTTACGTAGACTACACGTTCCAAAATAAGGAACGCAAATGGCGGCGCCCATGGGCGCCGCCATTTGCGTACGCGCGGTTTTTTGTTTTAACTCAGCCGTGATAGGCTATGTAAACATTTACATAGCCTATCACAGCTGACTGCAGGGACGCAAACGGCGGCGGCTATGGCTGCCGCCATTTGCAGACCCGGCCAGCAGGATTTGCGGCGGGAGGGACGGGGTGCCTCCCCCCCCGGCCAGAATTTCAGGGGGGAGGGATGGGACGCCTCCCCCCCGGCCAGAATTTCGGGGGGAGGGACGGAGTGCCTCCCCCCCACCGCGAATGAAATTTCATCACAGGTAAGTGACTTTCGTACATCCCTAGCTAGGGATGTCGGAGAATTTCTCCATGAATCTCCGGGAGGCCAAATGCCAATGCATTCGGCCCCCCAAAATTGATGGGGAAATTCTCCGACACCCCCCCGCCCCCGGGATTGGACTTACCTCGCGCAAATGTCCCTCTCGGTGGCGGGTCCCGGCGGCGTTTCGGCTGCATTTCGGGGCCGGCAGCGGCGGCAGCCGGTCTTCCGACTGGCCGCTGCCACCATTTCCCAGTAAAGTAAAAAAAAAAAAAACCTTGATAGGCTATGTAACGATTTACGTAGCCTATCACGGCTAGATTTTCAAAGTCAGCCGTGATAGGCTACGTAAATCATTACGTAGCCTATCATGGCTGATTTTTTTTGGGGGGGAAAAAGCACGTACGCAAATGGCGGCGCCCATGGGCACCGCCATTTGCGTTCCTTATTTGGGCACGGGAAGTCTACGTAAAGATTTACGTAGACTACGGCGAAAATAAGGGCAACGCTGCGTTGCCCTTATTTTCGCCGTAGTCTATGTAAATCTTTACGTAGACTACCCGTGCCTAAATAAGGAACGCAAATGGTGGAGCCCATGGGCGCCGCCATTTGCATACGCACTTTTTTTTTTTTCAAAGTCAGCCGTGATAGGCTACGTAAAGATTTACGTAGCCTATCATGGCTGACTTTGAAAATCTAGCCGTGATAGGCTACGTAAATCGTTACGTAGCCTATCACGTTTTTTTTTACTTTACTTCTTTTTTTTTTCTTTCATGGCCAGAGAGGCGAGGCCCTCCCCCCCGGCCAGAATTTCGGCGGGGAGGGATGGGGCGCCTCCCCCCCGGCCTGAATTTCAGCGGGGAGGGGCGGGGTGCCTCCCCCCTGCCAAGAATTTTGGGGGGAGAACCGAAGCGCCTCCCCCCCCACCGAAAACAGCTGCGGGACCAGGTAAGGGACTTTCGTCCATCCTTAGCTGTAACCCAGTGACATTGGAGTTCTGGATCATGTGGAAGTCTTGACATTACAGCTGTACACTCCTGTGGATGTGCATGCCGTATGTGTGGATACCAGGGGGAGGGGCTACTGGACACATGTAGCATCAGGCTACTTGGTGTGGGCACTCCGCTCTGCACTCACATGTTAATCTTACTGGTAAGCATAATGCCTGAATATAGCTATAGTAAGGGGTTCATGTGGGAATGTAGAAATTATTTAGATAAAAGATATTATGCCATAATGCAGAAGATTGGACATAATAAGCCAGTCTTTGATTCTATATCTATAGATATTCTATAAATGAATCCAGGATTCCTTGTAAATAAACTATTGATCTAATCCAATATGGCTACTCTAATATGCACAGTCAAATACCAATATGCATAAGTTAGGAAATCACTTTCATAATAGCACCACTAATCTGACACATTCCGTACAGAGTCATGCCAAAATTGGCTTTTCTGATAGCCTCATTAAAAGTCCTTCCTCTTTCATGCCAGAGATATCATAAGTACTGTTGTTTATTAGGCATAGAGAGCAATCCTGTGCTCCCTGGATAGTGTCTGGAGGGACATAGGATTATTCAGTTTCCTGGATCCGAGGTCAGAAATAGGGCTCTGACTTCGGAGCTCAGAAACTGTGCTCCCCTCCCCCCTCATAGCCAGCACTGTTCTGGCTACATCTCCAAGCTCAGCAATGGAGTGTAGCGATGGGGAAAAGGCGATGGTCTGCGGAGCGGGGAGGAGACTGGGGAAGCTGTGTTATGCAGCTTTCTATGCTTGCCCCAGCCTCCTTCCCTCTGACTCAAAAGTGCTGTGTCTAGCGAAAATTCCGGGTGGCCTGAGAACAGAGGCAAGGATCGGCTCCATGCTCTGGCCAGCCCGCATTGGATACTAGGCAGCCTCTGACTTCGGAGGCTGACAACTATCCCCATAGGAATGCACCCCTACAAAAGCCTAAAGAGAAGGGGGAAAGTCTATTTCTTTAAACTGGGGGATATTACACAGCCCCTACCCAAATTTTGCATTTTATATTCACATTTGATATTGCATTTGTATTTTATATTGGGAGGAACAGGAAAATAGTTGCAAAAATAGTTTTAAACACGGATGGACAAATCAGTCTATATCCAGCCGGTGTCATGTTTTTCACGTGTTCATAAGTCGGTTCCATCCCATTTCTACATTAATGTGATTTTTTTTAAACCCTACATATTTTAAATGCATTTCCCCCACAAAATATGCATTTCTAAATATATTCTCTCATAAAATGCACATTCTAAAGCATATTTTGTTACGTTAGTTGAGCCGAGAACAGCATTGTAACATTCCAGAAGTACAAAAGCTGGAGAATAACTCAGGCTACAATCCTACACATACTTATTTGAGAGTAAGCTCCACTAAATGCACTGCTTGCTTCTGAGTCAGCATGTGTAGGATTACACTGTGAGTTCCAATTTGTCCATTAGTTCGATTCAGTTTGTAGTATCAGAGTTCACAAAGATTGCATTTTGGTTTCTCTCAGTCCTCATTTTTCAAATCTTAAGTTTGGTTCATCTCGAACTTCAAGAATTTCTCCAGTCCAACGTTTGATTCATCCTGAACTTTTAGATTTTCTTAAAAGTTTGCATGAAAATTCATAAGCATTTTTTTTGTGCACATTTATCGTAATGTATGCATTTGGGGATGGGGTTTGCCTAAAATACACATTTTTGCAACATATTTTCCTAATATAATGCATTTTTGAATGTCATTTCCCTGAATATATGCATTTGATATACATTTGTTTAAAAATCCCTTTTCAAAATGCGAAGTGTGAATTTCAAAAGATAATGGAGTTTGTTTGCATAGTGGTTCAAATAAGCATAATTAGGCGAACTGAATGCATTTCTTCCCCATCTCCATTTTGTACTCCCAAACTAGGGGTGCACGAAAGTCACTTACCTGGTCTCGCAGCTTTTCGCGGTGGGGGGGAGGCGCTTTGCTGCTCCCCCCGCGATGTTCAGGCCGGGGGGGAGGCTTCCTGCCTCGCCCGGCCGAAATTCAGGCCGGGGGGAAGACTTCCCGCCTCGCCCGGCCGAAATTCAGGCCAGGGAGGAGGCGCCTCGCCTCGCCCAGCCGCGAAATTAAAAGTTAAAAAAAAAAACACCCCCGTGATAGGCTACGTGACAATTAACGTAGCCTA
This sequence comes from Heloderma suspectum, assembly GCF_057233095.1. Taxonomy (NCBI): domain Eukaryota; kingdom Metazoa; phylum Chordata; class Lepidosauria; order Squamata; family Helodermatidae; genus Heloderma; species Heloderma suspectum. The sequence goes on from NC_139464.1 coordinate 109,147,577, forward strand.
TCACAGCTAGATCTGCAAAGTCAGCTGTGATAGGCTACGTAAATCGTCACGTAGCCTATCACGGGTGACTTTTTTTTTTAAAAAAAAGCGCGTACGCAAATGGCGGCCCCCATAGGGAGCTGCCATTCGCGTTCCTTATTTGGTTGCTGTAGTCTACGTAAAGATTTACGTAGACTACGGCGAAAATAAGGGCAACGCTATTTGCGTTGCCCTTATTTTCGCTGTAGTCTACGTAAATCTTTACGTAGACTACAGCGACCAAATAAGGAACGCGAATGGCGGCTCCCTATGGGGGCCACTGTTAGCGTACGCGCTTTTTTTTTTTAAAGTCACCCGTGATAGGCTATGTGATGATTAACGTAGCCTATCACGGCTGACTTTGCAGATCTAGCCGTGATAGGCTACATTAATCGTCACGTAGCCTATCACGAGGGCGTTTTTTTAAAAAAAAAAACTTTGGAGTTTGCGGCCGGGCGAGGCGGGAAGCCTCCCCCCCTGGCCTGAACTTTGCGGGGGGAGCAGCGAAGCGCCTCCCCCCCCACCGTGAACAAGCTTCGACGATCATCATGTAGCCTATCACGGGGGCGTGTTTTTTTTTTCTTTTATTGGAATGGCGGCGGCGGCAGCCGGTCGAAAGACCGGCTGCCGCTCCCGCCCCGGACAAAGACCTGACAAACTCCCGGCCGGACCCGCCGCCAGGAGGGACATTTGCCAAAGGTAAGTCCCGTCCTGGGGGGGGTGCGGGGGGCAGGGGGTGTGGAGAATTTCTCCCCAAAACTTGTTCAGGGGGCCAAACACGTTGGCGCTCGGCCCCCCAAAGTTTCGGGGAGAAATTCTCCGCCATCCCTATCCCAAACTCATATCCATTCTACATGCTAGCCAAACTGGATAGATATATAATTGCAGCACTTCTTGAAGAAATTAAAATATTTCCTCCCATTATAGGAACAGTCATATGGTTTAAAGCTCCTTTAATAGCATCACATGAGTTCCAAATTGAATGTAGCTAACTTGTTTGAAAATTATGGTGAACTCTCATTCCTCTTTGAAAAGTAGAAGTGGAAAAACAGCTGCCCAGAATATTCCCCAACTTTTGTTGTTGTTGTTCAGTCGTTCAGTCGTGTCCGACTCTTCATGATCCCATGGACCACAGCACGCCAGGCCTTCCTGTCCTGCGCTCTCTCCCGGAGTGTGCTCAAGTTCATATTCATTCCATCGGTGATGCTATCTAGCCATCTTATCCTCTGCCGTCCTCTTCTCCTTTTGCCTTCAAAAGAAGAAGGGGACGGCATCAGGGTCTTTTCCATGTTAATTGTTTCTGAGGTCATAATTAACAAAGGAGAACACACTAGAAACACATGACAGTAGAATACTGACAAGTATCTTAATTTTTTGGCTTTTATTGTTGTTAGCTGCCTTGAGCACCACTTCCTGGTGGAAAGATGGGGTGTAAATTAAACAAACAAATAAGTTCAAATGCCTTTCAGAGGTTTAATTTTAGACCTTTTGATGTGTTACAGAATTCAGAATTTTGACTGAGATCTCACAGGAAGAGATCTTTAACACAATTTCACTTTTCAGAATAAATATAGCATTGTATTCTGGCTACAAAAAAACACTCCCTACTCAAAGGACAGCAATACCACAAATGTTTGACGGAGTCATGTTTTAAGGAATCATTGGAATGCTGACTGTCCTCATAAACTGTTCAGCCCTCCTATGTAATATTGATATCATTGTTTCGTAAAGAAAAAAACGTATCTCTGAAGTAATTTAGAACATGGTTTGATTATCTAAACTCAGGGATGGTTCAGGAAAACAATGCCGTGCTTCCCCCCAACCCACTTACAGAAACCAAAGACAGGACCTGAAGAACAAGGGCAGAATGAAATGTTTCAAGAAGAAAGAATCTGCTGCCCAAAATGGCTACCTTGTGAAGAGTTTCCCACTCCATCAGGGCTGGCTTCAGGTTTTCAAAGGCACTTGTGCAAGATTCCCAGAGCTACCACTCCTTCTCCTTGCTCCTCTTGCTAAAGTCCATTCCCTTGTCCTCTTCCTCCAGGTGTAATCTCCACAGCCAGGCAGAGGGAGAGGTGAGCAGGGGCTGCCATTCCTTCTCCTTGCTGCTGTAACTGCTCATGTAATAAGGGCCTGTGAAAAGGCAGCAGTATCAAGGAGGAGAGGGAACAGCAGTTGAGGCATGGACCTGGGCATGTGCCCAACAGTGCTGGGCCCCACCAGCCCTGCTCTCCAGTATACATCTTAACCTTTGTCCTGACATCATTTCGCTGTCCGTTTTCTTACCCTTGCCATCCAGTGATGCAAAATAATGGGGGGCGGGGAGAGAGATAAGGAAACACACAACATGATGATGATGGTAAGTTTTCTAGACTTTATAGAGGAACAGGAGGTACTCTGTTCCTGCTGCTGGTTTCTGAAGCAACTCTGTGTTTTTTCTGTTGTATCGTTCCATCCTGAGCAACTGGCATGTCTAAGGCCCTGTTTTTATAATATGCTGGACCTTGGAAGATCAAGTAGCACTGAACAATCTTATTTCCCTCTCCAGTGCAATGATGAATTGCTCTTCCCCTGGGGATGAGCAGGAGGAAGTTTCACCATTTTCTGTTTTCTGCCATGACTGTGAACCTCAGTGAAATCTCTTAGCACCTTAAATGGCCTTAGCAACAACCCCAGTTTTCGGATGGGAAACTGAGGGCCAAAGCTAGCCATCTCAAAAGGAGTTTCTGTGGAAAGGTAGTATATAAATTATAATAAATAAATAAGATAGTGGCATGCGCAAGGCTACAAAACCAGACTACAGCAGAGGAGGAACTCAACTCAAAACTTCTAGAGCTAAGTTTCCATTTACTAGACCACGCTGTCTTTACATAATTGATCGGGAGAATTCCAAAAGAAATACCGGAGTTTCCTATTGCAAGATGATTCCATGGAGTGCCATGAACTTACGCCTAATTTTGTAGCCGTTCAAGGAAGGAAATATGAAATGGAAGGAAAAATTATTGACCAAGGTGCAAGTTCGACCAAACAAAACAAAGAGGAAAAAGATTTGAATAAAGCTATGAACTTCCCAATGTATAGCCAAAGTGAAACCTACTTCAGACTGTCATTTCTTAGGCAATTGTCTTTCAATAAAATTAATGAAAGACACATGAAAATATGCTCAAGCAGAGAAGAGTTACTGTAGAAAGTTGTGTGTGAAGGCAGTATGGGAAGCCTATAGGACTGTTGCCAACTGAAAGGCTTTCCAAATTTCCGTCTGGGAGACTGGAGTCTGAAACTAGACATGGGAATTCCAGACCTCAGAATATATGTGCTAGGCTGTTGGGGAAAGGGGATACTTTCCTCAGCTCTATCAAGAAAAGTGCTGTCCGCTTGAGTCCAGTTTAATTCTAGCATACAAGAAACTGTTATCAATATTGTGCATTGATGGCTCCAGGCCTTGCGGGGACTAGGGCAAAATAACCTCAAAATATCTTTCCTTCTAGGTGCTGGTGTGAGTTGACCCACAAAACAGGGGACTTTGATCATTGAGGCTGCAATCCTATGTGTACATACTTAGGACCTAGTGGGATTTACTGAGTTCTAAATAGAATGCATAGGATTGTACGATATGTTACATAGGCCATTAGCAAACCTTACCATTGCCCAGTTAAATTCAGGCATCAGGTTCATTCAGGGGCTCACACTTGATCTTATAATAAGAGCGCTGAATCCCCAGGCTGGGATGTATGAGAATTTCCTTTCAGTTCATTAAACATCAGAACTTGCCCCGTTCGCAATCCCGGAAGTGAATGCATTTTTCAGGCAAAGCTCGCATCCTCCTGAGCTTGCGATCACATTCGCAAAATGTTTTCATCAGAAAAACGCACACTTCAAAAATGCACATTTTAGAAAATACACATCGTCATGCTTTAGCCAATGGGGGGGATACACATTTGGGTGCACAGTTGAAAAATGCACACCTAAATGCACACTTTCCCCATTCCAACAACAAAACAAGCTGACATTCAGGAAGGAAGTGGACCAAGCTTCGAGGAGAAACTTGGACAGCCAAATCAATCTTGAGCCTTGCTGGTTTTCCCATTCCTAATCCCAAGTCTAAGTCGTAGTTTGTGATGTTCAATTGGAACAGGAGGTGCTAGCTCCTTCCCTAACAACATACTAATTGCAGATGCAACAGCTCTTTCAGGCATGTCCAGAGTTATATTCTGAAACTCTGCCAGTAGCATCTAGGTTTGTACTATGTTCTTTACGTCCCTCCCTCGAATATCTAAAACCTAAACCTACACAACTGAGATAAGGGGACAAAACCTCAAAGCAAGAGATTGCATCTTCCAAAGCAGGAGACTGGGCATGGATCCCAAAATTCTCTTTAGAAATTAACCTCTGGTCCCATATGCTGTATCCAGAGGATTTTTTAAAAAAAGAAAAATACTACAATCCACACAAGGTATTTTATGCTGTCTTCTGCTATTTGGGTGTTGTGCCTGCCCTGGGTGAAAAACAGATCAATGTAAAAAAAAGCAAAACTGTAGAGATATGCAACTGGAGCACACGGAGAGTGTAGCTAGCCCTTCAAGGATAAGAACGGTGAGTGTAGTGACAGAGAGGTCATGGGAGAAATGCAGTACCTCTTTATGCAAACCCATCACTTTGCTTCCTCCCAGAAAGCATCCCACATTACTCATGAGATCAATTTCAGCATGTGTGTATTGATTTCAACTCCCATTGACCTTATTTGCCTCCTGAACCAGAACCAACCGTGGCTTCTCGGCAAACAACAGATCAATAGATGGCCCACTTTTTGCTTAACCATTGAGTCTCAAGTACATGAACAGAGAGAGAGAGACACACACACACACACAATTCACACTCCCTCTTTCTAAGGCATTTGTTCTGCATTTGTGTCACTGACCTAAAGCTCAACATGTTTTGCTATTTCTAAGCAAAGGAAGAGGGCAGGGGAGCCTAGTAGTGGGATTGCTGGAGGAATTCAGTCATTGCAAATTTGGATATGTACTGAGCAAATTCTTCACTTCCAGAGTGGAATTTAAGTTATCCACTGGTTTTTGCACATCCTGAATGTTTTGACCTAATCCTCAGCTCAAAGAAAATATCAAAATACATTTAAAATGTCTTGGGAGAAAACATTTTAAAAATACATATTTAAAGGCAAATTTCATGCAGATTTATATGATATAATTATTTATATAATTCACAGATTAATGGGACAGAACAGACTTATGGATGAACACAGGTGGAAGTGACATGGATCAAAGGCAAAACAACCAAAGTCCAATTCTACATGCCCAAGGTTTTGATCCTACCTAACAAAGTTCACTGGCTCTCAGCTACTACATGTGAGTATAAATGTTTTTGTTTGTAATTCAAGGTTGTTCCCTGGTCTGCATTGCCATGGACGGACAGGTAATAAATCTCACAAACAGTTTGGGGGCTGAAGTCTCCATTTCTGTTTCGTTCCAGCGTAACCTTGTGGATGCTAATTTAAATTCCTCAGTAGCCTGAATGCAATTTGTATCTGAAACATAATTACTTTTTTTAAAATGTGGAGCTGGGGAGGGAGAGCAGTTTCCATGCTGTTTGTTTTGTTATGACCTAATGGTAAAATTTAATGGGGATTTTATTACCCAAAAGTGTTTCGCTCCTACTGCCTAGCACAAATACAGTTTCCTCAATGCTTGTGTTTATTTCACAAGAAGCCAGAGAAAGGCTTCACTGTTCCAAACTTGCTTTTCTTACTGAAATTATGAACTTGTAATTATTGTACCAGAAGTATATCCTATTAACTAGCACAGTTAGCTTCCAAAACAAGAAAAGAAAGCATCTGTAAAGGATTCGGAGACCTTACCTCATTCAACAGTTATGAGACAAAGACTAACTATTGTCATTTGTCCCTTCCTTACCATGTGAAACACTCAGGACATGACCAGAAAGGCAGTCAATGGAACCATTCATACCGCAGTTTAAACAGATTATTTAAAATGGCCCCCATGTCACAACTGGAAGGTCAAGGAGGGGAAAAGTGTTAGTGTGTTTCTTTCAGAAAGAACCAAGAGGAGAAAAATGAAGTCAGCTCTTACAGCAACACAGCCATAAGGCGTACATTATGATCTGAAAGTTAAGGTATTCAATATGATAAGAAAAACCTTCCAGAAGAGAGTTGTTAGGCACTACATGCCTACCATGATTACACAGGGAACAATAATTTATATAAGCAAGGGTGTCTATTACATACCAGTTTTTTAAAAACACCCTTAAAGTATCATGCTTCTTTCAGTGAGAAAATACTTTATATAAGCTCAGTCAATAAATATTTAGCTTTACCAGGCCTATGCAGCTAATAAATACTGAGCTTTGCCAGCTTTGTTAAATTGCCTGGTTTGCTGAGGAGACAGCCCTTACAGGATTTGTCATTCAGTCCTCCTTCCAGAGTCCCTGCGCAACACGTCTTTAAAGCGAAAAACTGCTTCCCATTTCTGACAGTTCACAACCTGGGCTGGGACCCAAAAAGCTACGTGCAGCCCAATCCTAGGCAGGTTTACTCAAAAGTAAACCCTTCTGAATCCAGTGGGTTTACTCCCTGTGCAGCCGTGAAGCCTGATCCTGTCTGTATTGACTCAGAAAAAAGCCTCGCTGCTGCTGCTGCTGTTTTCTCTGCGGGAATCTCACTCCCTGCACGCAAAGGGCTGCAGCGCTGAGCTCACACAAGGGCCTTGTGTAAGCCCAGCAGGCGGCTTGGTTTGGCTTTTCTTTATGCTGTTGACTCCAGTGGTGAAGCACAAGCTGCTTTGTTTTGAAGCGCCCCATCCTTCCAAAAAGTGCTGTGACATGTGGCATTGTGAGGAGGGTTGGGGTCGGGGGGCTGTTCCAGAAACAACAAGTCTAAAGCACCCTTGGGCTCGCAGAATTATTTCCATGGTTCTTTGGCCCCCGGCCAGGGTGTTCACCTCACACATCAACTGAGGCATGCTAATAGCACCAGGAATACACTTGGTTCCTGCCAAGATGAAACTGAAAGCAGAATATATATTTTTAAGGACATAGAAGAATTTTGAAAATTGTGCAATCCAACCTTAATTTGTGGAGAAACAGAATGCTGATGATCTACACTGACTTGTATTTTATTCTCAGGACAGGAAGGCTGTAAAGGACCTTGACTTCAAAGGGCAGGAGGACAACCTCTAGCCTCCAGATTCAAGCCAGTCTGACTGCTGCTACTACTGCCTCAGCTGTTGTGGGTTAAGGGGAGGGTTTTGCTGCAGCAGCTGAAATGACATTGCATGTCAGGCAGATGGGCAGAGCAACATAGCCAGGGGCTCTATCAATCACTCAGGGCATGTTTTCCCAGTGCCATGTGTCCCCTTGATTCCCATGCAAATGGATCGCCTTGTTTCAGCCATAGCCCGTCCGCTCCTTGACCAGAAATAGCCCTTTATACAGTGCCCGTGACGTGAGCCTCACGTGTGAGGCTGGATGCCAATTCTCCCTGTAAAGCAACCCCAGCTTTAATATCTTGCTTGTAGATCTGGGGATGGATCCATATTTAGTCATACTTGGAGTAGAGCCACTGAAAGCCATGGCACTTAAGTTAGTAATCGCTTACTTGTCCGATGAATTTCAGTGAGTCTACTCTAAGCATGACTAAATCTGGATTCAAGCCCTGGTGTTGTGTAGTGGATGATTATTAACAGTCTGAGCGATGAAGTCCACAATTCAAATCTCACATCAGCCATGAACCCAACCAGTAGGCAGCCTTAAGCAACGCACATTTTTATGCTCCTGTTCGTTCCCACACCCTGCCTTATCTGCAATAGGGGGAGGATAATAATATGGATTCTGCCTTACACGATTGTTGTAAGGATTGCAGACAGACTGCACATAAAGCCCTTTGAACACTCAAAATGTTCTATTAAAATAGTGAATATTATTGAATATCACAGGAACAGGAAGTTGCATTACACTGACTCAGACCACTGGACAATTTCACTCAAAATGGTCTACACCAGCCTTCCACAACCTGGTGCCCTCCAGATGTTTTGGATTTCAGTCCCATCAGCCCTAGCTGGCATGGTCAATAGTCAGGAATGTTGGAGTTGCAATTCAAAACATCTGGAGGGCACCAGGTTGTGGAAGGCTGGTCTACGCTATAGATAGATATAGACACACACACTGGGAGGGAGGGAAGGAAGGAAAAGAGAAATAGAAAGGGTTGGATCCAAATATAAGCTGGACCAACTATGCTGGTAGAAGCAGAATTCCCCGCCCCGTCCTCCCCACAGCAGTCCCCTGAAAATGCTACTCAGACAGTCAGGACACCCTGCTGATTGGGGGCAGGAGAGCTGTGGTGTGTGTGTGTGTTGTGAGGGGGAGCAGGATCCCCAAAAATCATGTGGAGGAACCTTTTGTGAGCAGAGGTTCTCATGGAAGGTAGATCCTGTGTCCAACCCAAAGGATTTATCTAACTGGTAAAATGTCCATAAACTCTTAGGAGGACAGTGGATTTCTCTCTGGTCAAGGTCCTCTCCAACGCTGCCTACAGCTTGTGGTGGATGGAGCAGTCTTACTTGGCCTCTCTGCCAGGGATTGGGTGTTTCCTGGGCTGCCAGTGATGCTCTCCATCAAGTGAACCACACTGGGGCATTGGCACTAGTCTAGGCAAGCCTCCCGCAATGAACAACAGTAGGGCAGGCTGCAAGTCCCACAAGAGAAATGGGTGTTGGTGCCGTTGCACCGTTCCGGACATTGGAAGGCTCCAACCAGTGATTCTGTCCCATGGGGTCAGTTGTGGCACAGTTTGCCCTGGATCCTCAAAGAGGCATCTCCCCAAGCCAACAGGAAGACCAGGGTGAACAGCAGAGTCCTCGCCATGGTGCATGTTTGTCCAGGTGGGAACCAAATTGGGGCAGCATCTCCTTTCCTTCCCTGATCGAATAAACCACATTGTCTTTGTGAATAGCCAAATGTGCTCTGCCAGCCCTCCTAGCCAGCCCTTTTATCCCACCAAGAAACATTCATTGATGAGCCAGGAAACACAGCTAATCTCAGCTGGCCTGCTGGCCCTGATCCCCATTAAAAATGACCCCTCTGGCCATTCTTACCTTTCAGGAATGGGCCAAAAGAGCTTGTGCTCCAAATGGACAATCAACAGAGCTCATGGGCATGCTTTCGGGCCTGCTAAGTCTCTGTATGTCCAGCAGGACTGAGTAACAGGATAAGCTTATGTATGTTTACTTGGAAGTAAGACTTACTATGCTCAACAGAGCTGACTCCTAGGTAAGGGTATATAGGATTGCAGCCTGACCCTATACAAACTTGCTTAGAAGTAAGCAGCTTTTAATTCAATTGGGTGCTTTCCAGAATAAGGGCTCCTTCCCACAGAGCTTTTATCTTGCGATTGAGACTGCTCCTTCATGAAAGTTTGCGGGCTCTTTACATGACGCCATGACCCTCCAAGGCATCTCCTGCACTAAATGCCCCTTGTTCCATTTTTAAATAGATTGCAGATAATGAGCTATCAAATTACCCTGTTGTGTTCTGCTTGAGTTCCCTTGTGAAAAGAGGAAAAGTGGCAAGAAGAGGAGAGAGATCAATGAAAGATAATGGAAGACTCAGATATGGGGAGAAGGAGGGGGGAAGGGGGGAAGGGAGAGCATGCAAAGGGAGTCAGTTGTGCTCCTGCATTTAAAACGGAATCATAGAATAGTAGGGTTGGAAGGGGCCTACAAGGCCATCAAGTCCAACCCCCTGCTCAATGCAGGAATCCAAGTCAGAGCATCCCTGACAGATGGCTGTCCAGCCTCGTCTTAAATGCCTCCAGTGTGGGAGAGCCCACCACCTCCCCAGGTAATTGGTTCCATTGTCGTATTGCTCTAACAGTCAGGACGTTTGTCCTGATGTTCAGCCAGAATCTGGCTTCCCGTAACATGAGCCCATTATTCCGTGTCCTGCACTCTGGGATGATCGAGAAGAGATCCTGGCCTTCCTCTCTGTGACAACCTTTCAAGTACTTGAAGAGTGCTATCATATCTCCCCTCAGTCTTCTCTTCTCATGGCTAAACAGGCCCAGTTCTTTCAGTCTCTCCTCAGAGGGCTTTGTTTCCAGTCCCCTGATCATCTTTGTTGCCCTCCTCTGAACTCTCTCCAGCTTGTCTGCATCCTTCTTCAAGTGTGGTGCCCAGAACTGGACACAGTACTCCAGATGAGGCCTAACCAGTGCTGAGTAGAGGGGAACTAGTACTTCCCGGGATTTGGAAGCTATGCTTCTATGAATGCAGCCCAAAAGAGCATTTGCCTTTTTTGCAGCCACATCACATTGTTGGCTTATATTCAGCTTGTGATCGACAATAATTCCAAGATCCTTCTCGCTTGTAGTGTTGTTGAGCCACGTATCCCCCATCTTGTAACTGTGCATTTCGTTTCTTTTTCCTAGGTGCAGAACTTGGAAGCAGAAAGCCCCTTTTTAAATGCAGGATTTTAGGCTGGTGTAGAGATCCCTAAGTGTGCTAAGGATGCAGCCTTACTTGGTGGTAGTAACCTACCCCACTGAAGTAGTGGGGCTTACTTCTGAGTAAATAGTGGGGCTTACTTCTGAGTAAGCAGGGATAGGAGTGGGCTGCCACAGGAACCTAGGAGGGGAAAGCTAAATTGGACAAGACCAGCAAGAGCATGAATCTAAAAGGTGTTTCCCCCCCCCCCCCACACACACACAAAGGTAGACAGCTGCCTGTGAGTGAGCTGCAGCAACACAAGACAATAACTCCTTTCCCCCCACCCTTTTACTCAGGATTACAGTACCAGCTTCTTGGGATCCCTTGAGCAAGATAGCTTCAACAGAGTGGACTCACCTCTTTCTTGCCACTGTCGCTGCTGCCCATTTGCTTGCCCTCTTTCTCTGTGCCCAGTCAGCACAATTGTTGAAAAGGAGACCAAAAGGCAAAAGTAGGATGCTCTTCCTTCCTTCTCCTTATTCCTGTCACTGCTCACATGCTAGGTGAGGGCAGGTAGGCCATGAGAGCAAGGAGCAAGCCAGGGGGATCTGCAGGGGGTGCATCAGGAGCTAGTCCGACCTGTCGGACCTTGGGGAGATTGCATCCGAGGAAGGGGCTTGGGACCTCACAACAAAGGCCGGGCACAAGTGAGTCAAGCAGCTTGAGTTGCTGGGTCACTTGGACTCCTTGCCTGGGGCTCCAGACAAGTCCCTGCACCACACTGCCATTGCCAACTCTTCCCTTTCACCTCCACTCAGCCCCCAGGAACTAAGATGGAGGCTAACCTGGCAAGAGGAGTGCCTGCCTGCCTGCCTGCCTGCAAGGTGACTGCAGCTTTAGAGGCCTACTCAGGAGGAGGGGTCTACTCAAGAAGTGGAGGGATTGGCTGTGCTAGCATAAAAGCTCTCTGTCACTGTTCAGCTTTTCCTGGTTCAACCATTCCCATTAGATCTGACTTTGAGGCAGTCTTGCACCAGTTTCTGCCCTCCTTGCCTTGGCCTTTGTTGAGTTCAGTTCCAGCTTATACTTGGTCTTGACTGGACCTTCACCACCACTATCCCCTCCCTCTGCTCTCAGACTGCTTGAGTTCTGCTATGATAGACTGACCTTGGGCAGCCCTCTGCACTGTGTGGGCCTCAGCCAGTACCCAAGAAGGCTGACCCTTGACCCCAGCCCTACTGGACCACTTAATCTGGAATTAATACTGCCTCTTTGGGTTCATCAGTTAGTCTTTAATGGGTAGAAATCCATCAAGCACACAGCATTACCCCTCAGATCTCCATGAAAAAGAAAGATGAACCTATTGAATGTGTCTGTCATGCAACTCTTAATGGCACAAGTTCTCTGGGGAGAAGATAACTCTACCATGAAGGTAAAATAAGAGAAGTGTAATTTGGAACCAGTGTGATATAAGACGAATCCTGCTGGATCAGATGAAAGTGACACCTAACTCAGCATTCTCCTTCTAACAATGGGGCCCCATTAAAAAAAAGAGAGAGAGGCTAAGGCCCATACATTTGACCCTTAAAAACAGGGCTAACAGCTGGGGGGGGGGGTGTTTGGGTGGGGGTTATCAGGAAAATTGCACTACTGGGAAAATTGCACTACTACCACAGCCCCAGTGAAGCATCCCAATTTGATTCTCTGTCCCAGCCTGGTTGGGTTAATTGCAATCATATTTAAAATGTAAATATTCCTTTTTTAAGTAAAACAGTAAATTTATATTTCAACAATGATTCATTATATAATACTGGTTTGCATTATGGAAATGGTACAACCCCAACATGATGGCCTTGTGGGCCCCTTCCAACCCCACTATTCTATGATTCTATGATTATAAATTTGGGAAGTGGTACAGCTACAATGCAGGTTGGACTGTGGACTAATTATCGATGGTTGATAACAACAACACCTATTGTTGTGTTGCATCATGATGGTTGTTGCCACCAGTGTCCTCTTCATTGGCTTTGAAGCTATACCTGGCTGAAGGTTCAGCCTTCAACAAGAAAATACTCTTCGCATATTATTATTATTGTAAACAAAGTGTTGAGAGGGGGGTTTTGTGTGTGAGAGAATTAGTTAGGGCGCAATCCTATCAGGCTAGGTGGCCACCTCCGAACTCGGAGGCAACTGCCTATCCAGTGCATGGTAGGAGCAGCGTGGAGGGGATTGTCCCCTGCATTTGCGGCTAGACAGCAGATTTTGGCTGTCTAGCCATGGGAAGTTGGAGCGGGGCGGGGGGCAGATGCCGGACGACGCATAGGAAGCGTCAGAATGGCACTTCCGCCCGGCCCCAGGAACGGCCTGTTTTCACCGCTGAGCTCTCCTCTTATGAGCGCAGAGCGCGGGGCTGATCCACTCTGCCTGCAACAAGGCAGCATGGGACGGGGTGGAGGTCAGTTCTCAGGGAACCGACCTATCCTACGGCTGTCTAGCCGCTGACTAGGGGCCATAGGACTGTGCCCTTAAGGGGTTTTTAGTTGTGACTAACAGCCCAATCTAATGCCTGCTTACTCAGAAGTAAATCCTACTATGGAGGATTACTTCAGTGGCACTTACTCTTTACCTGTGAGCAAAGTTTTGAAAAGATTCAGCATTTTGATCTCAATGACAGCTATAGCTTAGCCTATGCTCTTTAACACACTTACTTGAGAGTAAGTCCCAGTGATTTATATATAAATCTTTACTATAAAAAGTAAAAAAAAATCTATATAAATCTTTTAAATAAACAAACTAAATCCAATAGGAGTTATTCCTGAGTAACTATGCACAGGGTTACAACATAATTCCATTCATTTCAATGGGACTTGTGTACTCACTCTATGCATATTTACGTCAAAGTAATTCCCGCTCCAGTGAACTGAGCTTGCTTCCGAATCGCCGCCTAACATCACAGCTGATTTGCATTCATTTCAATGAACTGTATTCCCAGCTAAGGCTGGAATCTCAAGCACAGACTACAAAAGAGACTTGCCCCCAAATCCAGGAAGATGGACAAAACAATATATAAACTTTTAATGTATCTCAACTTTATTAAACGGAGATGTAACCCACTGGTATATTTTTCTTTAAGAATTCTGAGGGAATAATCTGCATATGGAGGGGCCGCAGTGGCTTAGTGGTTAAGACGCTGAACTGCAGACTGGAAGGTCGGCAGGTCAGCAGTTCGAGACCCGAGTGCCGCGTGACGGAGTGAGCTCCCGTCTTCAGTCCCAGCTTCTGCCAACCTAGCAGTTCGAAAGCAAGAAATTGCAAGTAGATAAATAGGTACCACCTCGGCGGGAAAGGTAACAGCGTTCCGTGCACCTCGGTGTTCAGTCATGCCGGCCACATGACCACGGAAGCGTCTTCGGACAGTGCTGGCTCTTCGGCTTAGAAACGGGGATGAGCACCACACCCTAGAGTCGGACACGACTGGTTGGGGACACCTTTACCTTTTTAATCTGCATATGCTCAGTAAAGGAGTGAGTTATGGAATGGCCACATTTTAGGCAGTTACCAAAATTGCAGTGTCGAAGAAGCTTGTTTTCTCCTCCCTGTAAGACCCTGAACCCTTGAGGCAGGGCAGTTTACATTCTTCCTCTGTTGCTCGATCCTGATCCATTTTTGAGAAGATTGCTGCAGAGTTGGAGTGAACAGAGTAGAGACTGTTTTCCTTCTTCAGCCAGCAAAAAAATCAAGCTTCCGAGAGACATTTTATTTATATTTTTGTTTTGAAATCAAGCTGGAGAAAAAGAGAGAACTTTGGAAGGGCTGTGCTCTGTTTTATTGTTTGGGTGATAAGTGTATGGTTATGCATGTAAAATTATTACATATGCATTATTGTTTTTAATTAAGATATTAAAATATGTTAATTGTTCCTGTACAATATGTACAAAGCGTTGTTGTGAGTCCCTTTAGAGGCCCTGAAGAAAAGTGTTACAAAGATGCTACCAAATTCATTTCACTTTTTAAAAATTTATTTATTTATTACATTTATATCCCACCTTTCTTCCATTGTGGAACTCAAGGTGGCTACATGTGGTTCCCAGGTGGTCTCCCCTCCAAGCACTGACAAGACCCAGACCTGCTTAGCTTCAGCAAGGTGACTACCTCATGTGCCTTCAGACTATGCCCTGAAACCTGTTTTCATCTTGTGCTGCATTCTTCAGAGGGGTAGCACCTAAAACATTTATGTTTGAACTCATCTTGAGTTATAAGCCAAGGTACAGCAGCCCAAGGGGATGGAAGTGCAGAGAAGGGCAAAACTTGTCCATCCATCCCCCCCCCGGGGGGGGCAATTTGAGCTTGAATGGGGGGAAATCCTTTTTGGCTCCAATTCTGGCAACCAACTAAGCCTGTACTGTCAGTTCAAATGATGGGTGGGGCATTCCTTCAGCTAGGCCCAACAAGGATCCAATGGAAAGAGAACTCACCTTGTCAGGTCTACTTGCTGAGGCCTAGATCTCATTGAATTAGTCTATCTGTTTCAGAGTTGTACCATTGGTTTTATTATAAGACTTCTAGCCTAGGCTTCCCTAGAGGGATTTTTTTTTAGGGATGTCAGAGAATTCCGCCACGGATCTCGGTGAGGCCGAATGCCAGGGCATTTGGCCCCCCCGAACTCTGTGGCAGAACGGTCTGCCACCCCCCCGCCCCCCTGCGGATCCCCCCTTGGACGAGACTTACCTGGGGTGGATCTTCAGGGCGGCAGTGGCTCTGGCGGCGGCAGCGGTGGCGGCGGCTGGTCTTCCGACTGGCTGCCGCCACCGCCATTTGCAGTCTTGTTAAAAAAAAAAAAAAGACGTGATAGGCTACGTAAATCTTTACGTAGCCTATCATGGCTGGGTGAGTTTAAAAAAACAAACAAACTGCGTATGCAAATGGCGCCCGCTACGCCATTTATGTAAAAAGATTTACGTAGGCTAAAACGGCGAATCAAAAGGGGACGCAAATAGCACCCGCTAGGCTACTTGCGTTCCCCTTATTTAAGACACCAAAAATAAGGAACGCAAATGGCGGTGGCCATAGCCGCCGCCATTTGCATTCACGGGTTTGTTTGTTTTTCCCCAGAGCCCTCCATGGCTGGAAATCCGGCTGTGGATGGCTCTGGGCTGGGCTGGGCTGGGCCTGGCCAGCTGCTCCACGGAGCTGCCGCGGAGCACAGCTGGCCATCAAGGATTCTGGGGGGAGGAACGGATCACCTCCCCCCCGTTGAGGATTCCGGGGGGAGGGACGGAACACCTCCCCCCCACCATCAACATATCCACAAAAGGTAAGTCACTTTCGTACATCCCTATTTTTTTTATGGAGGACCAGTCATGTGAGCTTCAATCAGCAGCCTGAAGGGGTACAGCCCAAACACAGTTTGAACTAACTACTATTTATCAGTGGGCCTATTGTTGAGTTAAGATGGCTGCCATTGTCTTTTCTGTCAGCCATGAAGATGAGCTTGCAAGGGAAAGAAAGATTGAAGTTAGATATGGAACTCCACAGATGAGTGCAGGGAACATAGTAGAACAATAAGCTCTGTGAAGAGAAGACTGCATCCTTCTGACATGTAGAAAACTAGATGTCAGGGAGAAGACTGTTCAAGAGTATGGAGGAGTCATGTGAACCCTCACCCTCGGTCAGAAGCCTCCTTCAGACAAAGCTTAGCCACTTCAGGGTGATTTGAACTGAGAGCTACTTACTTATAGGGATGTTGAAGGAATCCATCCAGGGGGTAGAGCTTGGCAAGCTTTCATCTGCTCGGCCCCCCAGACTTTAGCTCATTTCCCACAAGCTGACCTGACTCAATCTGCATCACGTCAGACCAGTTTGCAGATTTTCCTTAGGGTTTTTTTGTTTTTTGCATAAATAGAAATTTGTACAAATTACAGCTGTAATTTATGTAATTTGTGCAAAATTTGGGAGAAATTTACTCAAATTTCTATTTATGTACATTTTAAAAAATAGAATAAGATCCCAGATTTCAGGAAAAAACAGCAGCTTGGCTCGCAAATGCAAGCTAAATTGGGGGTGCTGCGGAACTCCAGCAAGTCCCCAAAGGGCTGGATTTCCTGGCAACAGACATCCCTACTAATGTACCAATGGGCCTTTTGCTTCATGATGTAATTAGATTTACATAGGGATAGAGTAATGGCTGCATGGCACGTCCTCCCTCCCTCCCTCCCTCCCTCCCTCCCTCCCTCCCTCTCTCTCTCTCTCTCTCTCTCTCTCCCACACAGACACACACACATCATATCACATACACAAACACACAGGAGCATGTCCCATTCAAACAACATGCCACATGAACCACCAAGGAATGATAGTGGGGTGCGACAGGATGCCACATGTCACAAAAGGAATGATAGGACAGCAAAAGCAGCCACGAGAATGATGATGGGTGCACCAGAATGCCACACACAGCAGCAGGAATTGTGATGGGGTGCAGGCAGCAGGACACCACATGAAGCAAAGCAGCAAAGACAGGACACTGGACCTAAAGAAATTATGAGGCAATTCTTTCTCTCATAAGGAGAAAACCTTGGAGGAACTTGGAAGACTATCAACTGAAGGGATGTACTGACTGTGTAAAATCTGCTCCATCTGTGTTTCATGGATTGTCAGGTGCCTTTTGTTCTGTCATCTGCCCACAGACAGATGCAAATATTTTTTTTTCCGTTGTGCAGAAAAATGCGCAAATAATTACCTAAGTATTTACATAATTTACCTTAGTACGTAATATTTAGCACATTGTCCCCCATTTCATTCAATGTTTCCTCAGCAGAAACTTACATATTTTCCTACGAATTTATATGTGTAAATTTCGGGAAAGTAAAAAAAAAAAACATCCGGAAATCCACAGACTGCGCACGGCCTGAGGGGGTCGCTCCGCGGCGGATTCTGCAGGTCAGATTCTTAGAAATCCGAGCTCTAATCAACTGTATCCTATGCATTTTTGTTCAGAGGTATGCCCCAATGATTTCAATGGGCCTTGCATTTGGGCATGCATATGACTGTAGCCTCAGAGGGGTTAGGAAGCGGGATTCTGTGGACAGAAAATGGTCTTATGTGACAGGCTGTGGGCAAAGAACAAGATGTTTAAAATATACACATGCACCAGGGGTAGGGAACATCCAACCTGTAAGAATCCCTTTTAAAATGACATTGAGCCAAAATGCCCCCCACCCCCGTGCACACACTTTTTCCACCCCAAAAAGGTGGTGGTGAAATTTTGGTAAACTTTATGGGGGAGGCAAAAATGGGGGAGGAAGTGAAACTCAAGCTATATGGTGGCAACAACAGTGCTTTCCCCAGTGGCCACTAGCTGGCAGACATCCCCCCCCCCCCAGCACCATCTTCAAGATGTTACCTCTTGGCATACTGTCATTCTGAGGAGGCTTTTGAGAAAACAGTCATAGCTGCCAGCTAGGGGGGATTGGGAGTAGTGCTGTAGCAGTGAAACACAGGCAGCAGGGAGAAAGAAACGGGAAAGTGGGAGGCTGCTCTTGGCCTCCTGTTTCACTCTTGAAACCATGCCAGATTTTAACTGGAAGTTGTCCTTGAAGAACATCCGGCCCTATATGATTTTTAAAGTTAAGCATTTGTACACATCAGCAAGAACAAGTAAGGTTTTTAAAAAGAGTCAACGTGCATTAACATGAACATGAGCTCACAAAGGGATTGGGAAAATAGTGTAAAAATGTAGATATAGTAAGGAAAGGAAAGAAAGGTACTACATACAGATGTAGATCTGGGGAATAAGGGCTGTGAAAAGATTTGTGAGAAAGTGAGTTGGTAGAGGAGTGTTCGGAGACATTCTTTTCACTCTTCAAAATGGCAGTTTTTCACTCTGAAAATCAAACATTTAAAAAATGGTGCCACAAATTCATACATGCATATAATCATGTGCCTAAGCTGTTTTGCAACATGCACTATTTTTCTTAGTTCCTATGAAGACAACTTCCAGCCCAGTTCTGTGTTCCACTCCACTTGCATCAATAACATGAAGCGAGCTTCTTCACCTACCTTTCAGTGGCAAGTTAACCGTGGTGTGTTATTGGGATTGGTCTAACTAAACAGGCACCATAATGTGCCACTGGAATAGAGGTCACCTTTATGTGCATGGAGAAATAAAGCAGTTAAAGCACATTATACAAACATGTACAAAACCCCATTAGTATTAATAAGTTCCCACATGCCCAAAAGTGCTGCAGAAAGAAATGTTGAAATAGTTAAACTTTTGCTGTGAGCTGGGAATGAGAAATTATAAAACCGTATGAGATGTGTCAGACCATGGTTTCATTTAATTAAACAAGATACATAACAGAGATGTTAAAAGGCTTTCAAAATTGATCAAAGAAATTCATTTGATTTATGTGTACAAGTCTAGGAAATTGGTGTGTGATCTGGCATTGGTCCACTAAGAAATTTAGTATCAAACAAAGTTAGTTGTTTACCAGTTGCAGTGCAATGTTTTAGATTTAAAATCTTGTTTTACTCTGGTGTGTGGCTTTAGAAATAATTGGAGAATGTTTTGAGTAGATCATTATGTATTCCTGTTTCTGTGCACAATTGTGCTATTATACAAAACCCATAAGAAAATGCTAGAACTGATCCTAAATTTTGCAGATGACATTTTTTTCTGAGTACATTTCTGATATTTTTATTTTTTCACCTTGCTAGAAAAAGAAGGCCATGTTCAGAATTTTCTCCAAGTATTTCCTCCATTTGGGGGGTGAGACTCCCCCCACCCCCATCACTCTGGGCAAATAATGCAAGGTTCAGGGCATTGTGGAGGTTGCAAAATGATGGCCAGGCTGTTAACACACATGCAGCAGAAGCCACAGCAGCAACAAAATTAAAATAAAAAAAAACCTTAGGAAAAGAGGGAGAAGTTGTTCCGTATCCTGCCCATGGGGAATTCTACCTCTGAGAAACTATTGGAGAATTTCTCCTCCCCGTGGAAAAAAAAATGGTGAAATGGTTCCCCACTCCCCCCCACCATTTCTCTGCCCAGAAATAGGGTGGAGAATTCCAAAAGGCCATTTTTGTTCACTGCTCTAGACAATACCAACTTTCCTTCCAATTTAAGCAGACAAATGTTATTTATTCACATAATTTTATTGATTATTAGTTTGGCTCATTGTGTGTTTGCTGCTGGTTTTAGCTTTTCGCTTCTAGTAACTGTTTTAATGACTGGTTATTTTTTATGCTGTATATATTCTGTAAACTGCTTTGAGAGATTCCATTGCGGGGTGGGGGGTGGGAAGCAAGGCATAAATTCTTTAAATAATAAAATAAAAATAACATTGTAACACAACTTTGGGTGATAGTGTCAGGCTGTCACCAATAACAGAGTTCCCAAAGGTCTCAAACTATTTTAGCAAAGCGTTACATTAGAATGTCCAACAGCTGCATGCGCAAATTTGAAGATCCCATTACAGAAGCAGGACTAACACTCATGAACAAAATGAAACTTTTGGATGTCATTAGGAGATATGGTATTTGTTGAGAAGGGGACTACACACTCTGTTCAGATGATTTCTGGGTAGGTTTTCCAATCTGTCACATATTCTGTTTCCATTGTGGTTTATTGATGGTGATAGGTCAACAGAGACAAATGTTTCAGGAAATAAGATGTAATATCAGTCAAGAAAATAATCATGACTGAGTTAGAGGTCATCCCACCTACATCAACATCAGCAAAAACATCACGCAATCATCTTAAGGGTGGTTTATATAACAGGTGGTCTCCATGTGATTGCCTCCAAGGGTGTAAACCACAGACCACACAGTATTGTATGGAGCACCCGTTGAATGAGCTGGTGCCTCCAGGTGGAAGCTGTGAATGTGGAGTGTGCATGCTCACCACGATAGCACAAATCATGATAGCTGCATCTAGAGCCCTCAAATAGTGGTGCTAATTCATGCAATCATCCTTACATGATCATGGCACAGCCATACAGCATTGGCAGCCTCTCATACCCTTAAATCATGTGGGTCATGGGGGGGGGGGGCGGTTGTGAGGAAAGAATTACAATAACGTTGACAAGCAAGAGTACTGTTGTTATTGAAATCTATTGTTGGAAAATGTTTCCAGTTTATCTACATGATATACAGAAGTAACAGGGAATGTGCAAATCAGGAAACCCCAATCTCATTGTGGTTCCCTGATTTCCACCTCAAAACATGTTCCCTCTTGTCTGTATCAGATTACGAGCTTTGTTTTTTTTTTCCCCTTTCCACGCAAAGAATCATGCATATTTTCGTGCACATATTTACATATCAATTGTTCATGTTTTGAGAAGTATGCATTTTCTTCCCATCGATTAAAGTGTGTTTATGCACATTTTTGAAATAGTCTCATTCTTCGAACACATTTTTTTTTTGGCAGCACAAATTATACTTCAGGCTTGGACATCTACAGACTTTGGCTAAAGATTTTGTTCAAGTCCATGTTCAGGTCCAAGAGGTGCGAATTGAGTAAATTCTGGTAAAAAAAAAAAAATGAACTGAAATAAATTTCTCATACACCCTTGGCAACAGTTCGATCATTAATGCTGTTGCAGCTTGGGAACACTGGTAGCTGAGTAGCCAAGATTCACCATCAAGATGTAGTGAAACATGGACCATCCTTAGTTTCCTGAGATGCGCAGTACTCACAAGGAACAGGTTCTGAATCTGAACTCATTGTACAAATAAGTTCAAATAACATTATTTGGAGACACAGAATTTCTCTCCCCTGAACACATACATGTTTTAATATATGCTGAAGCCCAAAGTCTTTTTATGGAACTGCACACCTCAAAACTGATGTAGATATCTACAGCTTTAGCATGGTCACAAGAAGGCTTGGGAAAAAATCTCAAGCACTTTTTTTCCCTTGAAGAATCACACATTTCTTGAATGGATTGCATTAGTCATGGTATGACTACATGCATGAGCTCATCATTGTGTATATCCTGAACCCTGTGAATTTATATGCTGGTGTGGGAGTAGCCACAGATGAAAATAAGGATGCGCAAGAGATTCTATATTTGTGAATTCTGATGCAAACTGACCTGATCCACACCACTGGGGCTGTGTGAATCAGAACATAACTATTCTTTGGATTTTACACTGTAAATGTTTCAATACAGTTCTTGGTTCAAACAATGTAAAAGTATGCTAGAAATGTGTTACTTTAGAATAAAATATGTTTAGAAAAACAAAGATAAAATATGTTCAGACATGCATATTTTGTGAGAAAAATGCATTCAAAAATATGCATTCAAATACATACTTATATACACATTTTCAGATTTAAAAAAAGGAATAATAATCATCCATTAATATGGAAATAGGGTATATTGGGCTTATGAATGAACAGATGTGAAACTGACATGGACTAGAAACAGACTGATCCATTCATATCTAGATGCAATAAATGCCACTTAGAATGATGTGGCCAATTGGTTACATTGGCTGCTTTGACAAACTGGAGTGCAAAATTCTACTAATAAAGCTAAATTATTTATCAGCTGTGTTATGTCTGAGAGTGCTTGGGGTTGTAAGGGGAGAGATGTTGCAATGGCATAAAATGATTTCCTTATTTCTTGGTGTTAGTAAAAGGTAATGTAAGAAGGCAGATAAGTGACATCATTGTGTCGATCTAACTGCTCAATTAGCAATGTGCCACAAGAACACAAGAAAAGCCCTGCTGTATCAGACTTAAGGCACAATCTTATGTATGTTAGACAGAAAAAAGTCCTACAACTCCCAGCATTCCCCAGCCAGCTAAACTTAAGATCCGTTTAGTCCAATGTATCCTGTTTACCCCTATGGCCAATGAAAAGCTTCACAAACATTTTGCTTCCCTGGTGAAATGTGCCACCATTTCAATTATTTTTCAGGGGTGTGTGAAAGTGTTCACATTGCTGCATGGGCCACACTATCACTTTCCCATTATTACCTCTCCTCCGCCTGCCCATTGCAGCTCCCTCACTCAAATCTCTCCCTTCTCACCGGAGGTCTCTTGTCTCATTCTACCTTTCTCCCCGCTCCAAAATTGCAGCTCTCTTCCTCCACCCCAATTGTGGCTCCCTCATGTTCTCTTTTCTCCCTCATCAAGTCTCGCATTTACAGACACACACTCTCCCCATTGCAGTGTCCTTACGCACTACGCACTACACACACACACACACACACACACTTACTTACTCCCACATCAGTGCGCTCTTTTACCCATCTGTACCTCCTCTCTCTCTCCCTCTTTCTATGCTCCAGTCCCCAAACATGGAGGGAATGTATCATGAAGGAGTTGTTGTTTGACTCCATTTAAGCATCCCTCCCAAAATTATCTTTCCAGGGTCATTGCAGGTGCTCTGAGCTATCCTCCACTGGGAGGGGCAGTTTTCATGGGCCTTTTAGTGGCAATCCCCGATGCAAGAAAGAAGCACTCTGGAGATCAAAGACAATGGGGGTGTGGCTTCAGAAAAGGGGTGTTCCCTAGAGGAACAGACCCTTGGGCCAGAGGTGTCCCACAGCTCTTTAAGCACCCTCAGTGCTGTTGAGACTAAAACCAGGCTGCAAATGTGTTGCTGCTCTGCTTTTTCCAAGTGTCCTCTCCAGTTTGCTGTCATTGTGGAGGCCTCTGAGGCAGGTCCCCATTTCTTCTTGGCAGGGATGACTGGAGGACAAGGAGAAGTGATTCTCTTGGACTTCCCGGAGCACAAGGGAGTCACTGCTCTGCTCTTTCCAGCTGTCTCTTAAACCAGGAAATACACCATCTCCCAGAAGCTCCAGTGATATCGGAGGTCTCCTGGGCAATCACTCCTAGTTGGAAAGATACATAGAGGGAGCTGATCCCTGACTCTATCGTGGCCCAAGGAGCCCATGGAACTAAAAGGAGCATGAGAGGATTTAGACTCTGCTCCCCCAACACACCTCCCAACAGCAAATGAATATTTATGCCAGATGCTTGTGCAATCGTTGCAGACACTCATGGGCCCAACTTCCATTTCTCAATGGGAGGGTGCTTGGCAGAGTACGATCTCCCTTATGCTTTAATAAGGAATAAGGATTCTGCTGCTGCCAGTCACTACTCCATTGGCAGGTACCCAGCCCAACATATACCTCTCATGGCCACACATGCACTTCACAGCTCCCTTGCCCATGCCTTTTAAAATTTATTTCTGACCCCCCATTGGCTGCTTCTTCAGGAGCATTTCATTAATTAAAAAAGCAGCCTTCTTCCTAGAAACAATGAAGTTACCATGTAGCCAATCAGATTTGCTACTTGATAGCACTGAGGGAAAACAAAGCTTATGGGAAATGCCCCATAAGCTTTGTTTTATGGGGCATTATGGGGCATTATGAGAAATGCCCTCACTCTTAATTAGCTTTTTTGCCCATAGTGATAATGGGCTACATGACAATTTTAATGTTACAATAGAAGGCTGAGTGACTGCTGAAGTGTAACTGTACTATGAATATGAGCACATATATGCCAGCGATTGTTCCTAGATGACTTCAGTGAGCTAAATAGCTGCATTGACTCAAACCAACCTTGACAGTTCAAGGTATTTATAATCATCCTTATGGCTACTACTCTGGATTTCAGTGTTACTTCTAGCCATCATTGCCCCAGTTCCTGTTACACCATTAATCCATGACCTCCAAACCTGGGATAGGATGGAAATTTACAGATCAGTCAGAGAGCATGGAAGGAAGGAAGTCATTTCCATGAATATGGAAACATGGCCCTTCAGTTGTGGGATGAGAGAAGACATGTTCTTACGTAGTATTGGCATAGAATTTCACTCACAGCAAAATACAGAGAATTTAGGGGTCTTCTTTCAGATTAGATATCTGAAGAATTACTAGGTTAGTCAAAAACATTGACCAGTGACATTTTTTTCAGGGGGGATCCCACTGTTTCCCAGATTGTCACTAGATATCACTTAAAGTGAAATTCAAAGCAAATTCAAAAGGTTCTCAGGCAAAGCATTTGAGGAATGTCATGGGAAGCCAAAAGTGGTGATAAAACTAGCTGCATTTTCTGGGGGGTTCAACCCATCCCTACTCCCATGGCAGTGGAACTGGTTTCATATGGATGCAGAGAGATCAAGAGATATAATAATTCACTCTTTCCAGGGTCGAGAGGAAGTTTAAGTGCTCCCTTTATCTTCAAAAGAGTTTTCTGTTCCTGTACTCCTTTTATTAATCCTCTTTATTCTCATAACAAGTGAACAGAATGTACTGTCTTGTCCCAGATTCTGAGCTCTTTTGGCACCAAGCTTCATGCTTGGCAACAAAACCACTCGAGATTTTCCTCAACAGCATGGCAATCTGTTGTGTAATTAAATTATGCTCTGTCTATGTATTGTTTTGGCTTGTAAAAACAGAAAGCATGGGATCCACCTACTTGGAGGCTCATCAGTACGAAGCATCACCAGTTCATTGAGACTCTTGGCTCTGGGAATACTAGTAGACAACACATTAATCAATAAAGCCATGATAGAACAAGGTCAGAAGACAGATTCAAAACACATGTCAGCATATATGTATCTGCAGATTGTGCTCCTTCGATGTAACACACACTATAGGTTTTATTTAATCCAATTTGGCTCTTCGTAAGTGACTGAAGTCTTTATGAACCTTGTGACAGACCATTGTGGAGTTTACACAAAGACACAAAATTGGGTATTAGCCACGCAAACATATCCTGACACAAATCATCGTGTGTTTACAATTTGCATGCACACATGTCCATGTGCGCAGTGCCCTCCCCTTATACCAGATGTCATGATGGGAACTCAGTTTGTTTGATACAAGAGTTAATGAGCTGTGCTGAGCCTTAGTCATTGCCATGCAATGATGTATGCTGCGTAACACTCTATTAGGAACAGGATTAGCATCACCTGTTAGAGCACCTCTGTAAAGATCCTTGAGGAATTCAGTCTTCATGAATCCCTCTATGAAATGACCGGGATCTGCACTTCTCAAATTAATGTGTGCATTGGAACATAGCTACCTCCATCAGGGAATGTGGGGCCGTGCAGATATTGCTGGACTGCAACTCCCCTCAGCCCTAGCCAGCCTAGCCAATGGAGAGGGATGATGGGAGTCCAACCACAGGCAGAAGGCCACATGTTTCCCATGCCTGATCTACTCAGTTCTCAACAGTTTTAACCAGGGGTAGGCAACCTGTGGCCCTCCAGATGTTTTAGCCTATAACTCTCATAATCCATCACCATTGGCTAGGCTGGCTACAGCAGATGGGAGTTGTAGACCAAAATATGGAAGACCCCACATCAAAATACCCAATTTAAAACATATCTAAGAGAAATCCATATTCAAATCTATATACATATTTAGAATTTTTTTTAAAAAAAAGTTTGCAGATTAATGTGGAAATGGAACAGAAGTTTAAAAATGGCTAAATTGGCTTGGATTAAATTTGCCATCTGTATGCTTAGGTCAGAAGCTAAGGCAGTACAGTCCAAGAGATGACCCCAAGGCTTTGCCCAGGAACTGTGTCTAGTTTTGCCAAAAATAATCATAATTGGCATTGATATAGTGATTTTGAGTGTTCAGATTCACATCACATGGTTCTTAAAAGTAGTCCTTAAAAGAGCTCTATCAGGAAATTCATTTTGTTTATTCATTGTATGAAATAGATAGATGATTAGACAGACAGACAGACATTTTAGGCTGCCTTTCTACTGAAGGCCTTCAACACAATGTACATCAAAATGAAATCAATAAATTAAAAATGCTGAAAAGATATCACTGTACAGAAAATCATCATCAGAAATCTGAGCTACAAAAACAAAGAAAACTAAACAGCAATCAAGAAGAAAATAAAACTACTGCAGAGGCCTGACAAAATAAAACAGCTTGAACAAAGTGTCAGAATGCTCACAAGGTGGGGGCCAGGCAGATGGCTTGGGGAGGGAGTTCCCGTGCCTGGGAACTGCTAACAGGCCCCATCTCTTGACATCATGAATCGCCCGTGATGGTGGTGGGACCTGGAGGAGACCTCTGCCAAAGGTCTCAGTCAGGAGGCAACTTTGTCTGGGAAACACAGTCCCTTTAAATATTCTGGTCCCAAATCCTTCATACAAATCATCACTTTAAAAGTAATGGCCAGCCATTTGAATCGTGCTTAGAAATGAGCTGGGAGGAGCCAACAGAAATTAAACAGCAATGGAATCACAAGTTCCTTGCCATGAGCTCCCACGAGCGACCTTGCCACAGCATCTCTACCAGCTAGCTGCAGTCCCTGAATTCCTGTCTAAGGCAGCCTCACATCAGCATCACTGACTCTGCTGTAATAGCCCAAACTGGATGTGACTGAGACAGGGATGTCTTTGTCCAGGAAACAGACACCGCTAGAGTCCCAAGCAAGGTTGTGCACAAGCGTTCTTGGCCACAGCTGCCCCCTGCCCACCCAAAAGCAAAGCCAGGTCCAGGAGCACTCTCAAGCTGCACACCTGATCATTCAGGAGAAACCCAAGCCCATCCAATGTATACTCTATATGGCTAACCCCCAGATCAGCTTTTGGACCGATTGAAAGCATGAATTCAGGACCTCCATAGCTACCGTCAGATGGAAAGGAGTGAAAGAGTTCCGGTGTTCTCAGCATAGATGGCAGTATGCCATCAATCATGGTAGTTTCCAAAAGACTGGAGTGCAGACCTATATTGGGGGGGGGGATATCCTTGAAGAACCCAAGGAAGCTCTGCAGGCCAGATGTGGAACTTCTGCTGGCTGGAGGTTTTGCATCTATGGCCTAAGGCCACTTAGTGAGTTCATAATAAGGTGACAATTGAGCCTGGCTGAAGGCCCTCGCTCTTGTCTATGTGCTACAGCCAACAGCTCTCTTCCCCACTCAGCCCACATGTAAGAGGACCTTTCCAGGATGCTGATATTACTAGTGCTGGTGGGAAACCAGTGGCGTTCTGTTAGGCCCTTTATGCCCCCTCTCTAACAGCTGCCTTTGTGTCAGGGGCTGGGGGGGGGGCAGTCAAAATTTTCAGTGTTGTAAAAACACCCACATGCACAAAACAAACCAGTATATTTGTAACAACTAAAGGAGAGTCATAAATATAATTAGAGGAGGTATCATATAGAGTAGTCTTTTAATAACATAAATAGCAATTTCTACAGAACAGCTTTCGACAGCTCCCACCAGCCCCAGCTAGCATGGCCGATGGTCAGGAATTCTGGGCATTGTAGTCCAAACCCTTTTAGAGGGCACCAGGTTGGAGAAGGCTGCTGCAGAAGTTATGCGCAGGTTCTTTTGTCCACTCCTAAAGCATCTCTCCACCAGCCTAAAATCCTGCATTTACAATGGGGCTTTCTGCTTCCATTTTAAATGCAGGACACAACAACTCCCTTTTTCACATGCTTCCTTCTCCCCCACCCCCTTAACCCTTCTTCTCCCTGTAGCTGAGTCTTCCATTATCTTTCGTTGATCTCACTCCTCTTCTTGCCGCTTTTCCTCTTTTCATGGAGGGAACTCAAGCGCAACACAATGGGGTAATTTGACAGCTCATCATCTGCAGTCTATTTAAAAATGGAACAAAGGGCATTTAGTGCAGGAGACGCCCTGGGGGGTCACGGCGTCATGTAAAGAGCCCACAAACTTCTGTGAAGGAGCAATCTCAATCCCAGGATAAAAGCTCAATGTGAAGGAGCCCATAAACTCTGTCCTCACTATTATGATACTTTCCTTATCATTTTTCGATCACTTAGTTATTAAAGTACAAAATACACAAATCCACACTATTCTAAAGAGGGAACTAGTGGCATTCCTATACAGACCTACCTGGACATAAATCCCATTGGGCTTAGTTCTGAGTAGACATGCACTCATAGAGGTTGAAATGTGAAAGAAAGCTCAGCTGTTGAGTGCAGACTATTCATATTCAACAAGGAGGCCGCATTTGATTTGTCTTTTCTTCCACAGCTTGGGCTGTGGAGAGGGAGGTCTGTGCTGATTAAAGCAAAAGAAGAGTTGCAACTTCTCCAACAGGACCTGTTCAGAGACAAATTGAGATGGATTCAGTCATCAGCTTCCTGACAAATGGCAACCATTAGGTCCCACTTTCCCATCCCCCCCCCAACCAGTACAGCTGGGCCTAATTTAAGGCATATCAGGTGCTCTCATGGCCAGTCAGCAGGAACAAAGCATGTGCAATCTGTTCCATTAAAAAGATGGGGTGTGATTTAAAGAGGCCCATCAGGCACAAGTACCTATGACAGAGATGGAGTTTAAAGTCTAACACTGGTGCTGTGATATGAGGCAAAACCTGACCCTGCACTTTTATTGTTCCAGTAATTTATTTAAATATGTTTTAACCATTACCAGTGCTTCCTTCCTTCATACTGTTGCTTACATTTGTGTGTGATTTCACCCAGGGATAGAATTAGGAATGGATGGATCAGTCTATTTCTGACTTGTGCCAGTTTTGCATGTGTTCATTCATAATCTGTTCCATCCCATTTCTGTTCTAATTTCCAATTTTAAAAACAAATTGCACAAACTTTTGCACTGAAGGATGGATGTATTTTTTCATAAAATATGCAATTTTTTACATATTTTATCCACAAATATGCATTTTTATACATTTTGAGCTTTTTTTCACAAGGCTGTTAATCCACTGTATCTACTTTTGGTTTTGTCGCAGAATTGAGATCCCAGCTCTATGCAAAGAGCTTTTCCTTACCTGCTTTTCTGCTACATGACCTCTTGGCAGTGCTGTGCTATAGTGGAATAATGTAATTACACAAGTAGGAAAAAACACTTTCACTTTCACAAATAATACTCTATTTTCCCTGCTCTAAACCTCCCCACAAAAGTGCTCTTGAAAAACGGAAGTGAAATTGGAGGGTCACAATGTCATCTAAAGAACCCGTAAACAACCATGAGTATGGAATGATGAACACATAATAATTGTGTCATGTAGAAAAGCTCTTTGATATGTTTTTGAGGTGAGAAATGTATCATAACATTCCAAAAAGCACAAAAACCTAAGGGTAATTTTATTCCAGTTTGTGTATTAAGGTGCAATACTATGCATGTTTAGAGAGAAAAAGTCTTACAATTCCCAACATGCTCCAGCCACTATGGCTGTCTGAAGGGATGCTAGGCATTGTAGGATTTTTTTCAACTAAACATTAGGGATGTTAGAGAATTCTGCCACGGACTCCAGTGAGCCCTAGGAGTCCATGGCGGAATGGACCACCCACCTTCGCCACCCCGCGAAGTTGCCCCGGAACAGCTCCTACCTGCCACCGGCCAGTCCGGTCCATCCACTGCAGTCCTGCAGAAGAAAATGGCGTCCGGCGTAGCGGACGGCTATTATGTCCCTTCTCTTTGCCGTGATAGGCTACGTAAATATTTACATAGCCTATCATGGATGCCATTTGCATCCCAGCAGCCAGAAGTCTGCCAGCGGCCGGAGCCGGCCGACAGCTCCGTGGACTCGCTGCGGAGTGGAGCCGGCCGGCAAGGATTCCGGGGGGGAAGAACGGATCGCCTCCCCCCCCACAGACTCAAGGTAAGGGGGTTTCCTACATCCCTACTAAACATGCATAGGATTGTGCCCTTAGTTTGCAAAGTGTGAATTAGGTGAGTTCACTTAAGAATGTCTTGGGAATTAATGCTAAACCGTTTTAACTGGTAGATTGGGAGATCTTGGGGGAGAGGGTAATGATGCTTCTGAAAGGAGTTACCATCTCTTAGTGGTGCAATTACATCTAGATCCTTCTTTTAAAAAATAATCTGAACACACACAGACTGATTGTACATCAACACAAGTGGAGTAGGCTTAGGTTTTTAGGTCTCTTCGATGATTGGATTACATGTACAGCCATAAACATGAAGAGACAGTCTCCACCATGAGATGACTATACTTTTAATATAAATTTTAATGCTTTTATATTTTACATTTTGTCCCGCTTTTTTAGTTTTAATTTTTGTGAACCTCCCAGAGAGCTTCAGTTATTTGGTGGTATAGAAATGAAAATGAATGAATGAATGAATGAATGAATGACAGAGTCAAAGCATTCAGCCTTTCCCCAGAAAACATAGCAAAGCTATTGGAATTCATTCATATTAATGAATTAATCTGAATATAAATCCTGAAAAATGCAACATCAGATGCTGTTAGACTTACTTTTCTTTAAACAAAAACATTAAGAGTTCACACAAGTTAAAAAAAAAACTATTCCAACCATTTCAGCAAATGCTATTTAATTGAACTGTTGTTCCATTTTGTGACATGAAAAATATTCACCCCAAGAGTGTTGTTAACACCACCTTCCTATCTTCCAAATATGTTATTTGCAATTCTGTCCTGTTGATTTAACTGGGATTTGTTTCTCAGCAAGTGTGCATGCTGCCCAGTCCTATATACTGGACTGGAGACACAGGAGGACTGGCCACTCTGCACTGCTGGACTGGTGAGAGAAAAGAACTGAGGGGAGAGGATTGTTCCACCGTTTACAGCTGGCTGGTTGCTTGCTGCCTGTAACCCCCCCCCCTCCAATCTCCCAGTATCCTGCCTTGCGTCAACCTGCGCTAATTGCAGAGTGAGTGGGAACACCTGCCGAAGTTTTCTCCAGCCAACGGGAGCAGAGTGCTATCTCTGAGCCTTGAGACCTCCAGGCATCGTGGAGACATAAAATCTGCCCTGCTACGAGGCGGCGGGCCACCACCAAAGGGGGGAAACACCAAAGGGGGCGTGCCCCTTTGGTTTGCCCCTTCGGTTTGCCACGAGGGCGAAGGTGCCTTCCATCTTCTCTTCCTTTTGTTTCACTTACATCCTGGTCATCTATTGATTGCCTGTATTGTGTGAAGTGAGGTGTGCGAAGTTTGGTGTCCCTGAGTGAGAGCAGGGACCCTCTGCCAACAGCAGTTCTTCTTATGTTATTGTTGCCCACCCTGGGTGAGAGACAGAGGATAGAGGCTTCATATCCCACAACTACTTCTCTGCCCAGGGTGGGAGCCTGTGGGAGCTTGAAGTGGAGCTTACCCTGGGTGAGAGCCAGGGGGTGCAGGGGAGAACTGCTTTGCCACCTTCCAGGTGCGACAGAATGAGCATGAACCAACAGAAGACTGTTACATGGCTAGGAAATAGCACTTTCCTTGTTCTCTGCTTTATTGGTTGGGTAACAAGCCTGATGTCCTAACTTTGACCAGTGGCTGGTTACAACAACTAGGGATGGCGGAGAATTCCACCACGGATTTCAGTGAGGCCGAATGCACTGGTATTCGGCCCCCTGAAATCCGTGGCAGAACAGCCTGCCCCCCCTCCCCCCCCCGCAGATTCCCCAGGGATGAAGCATACCTGGGGCAGATGTTCTGGACGGTGGCGGCTCTGGCAGCAGCTCCGGTGGCAGCTCCGGCAGCTCCAGCGGCAGCTCCAGTGGCTGGTCTTTCAACCGGATGCTGCGGCTGCCATTTGCATCCTGGTCTTTGCCGTGATAAGCTACATAAGTATTTACGTAGCCTATCATGGCAAGCCAAGCAAAAAAAAAAAATGGAATACGCAAATGGCGGCGGCTACAGCGGCCGCCATTTGTGTTCCCTATTTTTCACCGTTTTAGCCTACGTAAATATTTATGTAAGCTATTACGGTGGGGAAAAAAGGGACGCAAATAGCGCCCACTATGCTATTTGCATTCCCCTTTTTCCCCCGCCATAATAGGCTACGTAAATATTTATGTAGGCTAAAACGGCGAAAAATAGGGAACGCAAATGGCGGCCACCATAGCCGCTGCCATTTGTGTATGCTGGTTTGTTTTGTTTTGTTTTTTTTGGCCAGCCATGATAGGCTACATAAATACTCACATAGCCTATCACGGCAGCCTGGCTGGATGCAAATGACAGCCGCTACAGCGGCCGCCATTTGTGTCCACAGCAGCCTGTCCGCGGCCGGAAGTCCGGCTGCGGCCGGCTCTGGCCGGCTGCTTCGTGGAGCTGTTGCGGAGCACAGCTGGCCAGGCAGGATTCCAGGAGGGAGGACCGGATCGCCTCCCCCCCCCGTCAAGGATTCTGGGGGGAGGGATGGAGCACCTCCCCCCCCCCATGAATCAATTCCGCCAAAAGCTAAGTGACTTTCATACATCCCTAGTTACAACCACAATTACAAACTATGACTGTATTAGCTTGGTTGGGAGTGATTGTTGGATGAGTGGAGTGTATGAGTTGACTGGCTGATTGTATATTTGAATGGTGGGTGGCTGTGGAGAGTGTGTGGGTATTTTGCGGCAGTAAGGATGTGCCTAGGAGACTCTAATGCGGGGACCCATGGAGGAGGCACCACGATTCCAGTGACTTGGGGCAGAAGGAGATACTGTAGGAGGAGGGGGTTGGGCCATCAAAGTAGAATGAGCCACAGGTGTTTATACACTGTTCCCCTTCCCCTCCTCTAGCTCTCATGTAGCTGGTAGCTGTTCCACTGTGCCCTCCTGTCTTGCAGTGCTGCTATTTAATGCCAGATGGGTCTGCAATAAGACCACACTCATTCACGATTTAATCGTGGATGAGAGGGCCGACCTGGCGTGTATCACTGAGACTTGGGTGGGTGAGCTGGGTGGAGTCAACCTGACTCAGCTCTGCCCACCTGGGTACTCAGTGCAGCACCAACATAGGTTGGAGGGCCGGGGGGGGAGTTGCCGTGGTTCATAGAACTTCCATCAATATCACCAGGAGACCACTCCACCTTGGAGCGGGCCTTGAGGGGTTGCACCTGGTGGTGGGCCATAGAGACAGATTGAGGATGTTGCTGGTGTACCGCCCACCCTGCTGCCCAGCATCCTCCCTGACTAAGCTGGCGGAGGCAGTTGCAAGTGTGGTGTTGGAGGAACCCAGGACGATGGTTCTGGATGACTTCAACTTCCATGCTGAGGCTGTCTCCAGAGTTCCAGCTCAGGACTTCATGGCCTCCATGATAACCATGGGGCTGTCTCAGTATGTCATTGGCCCAACACATGAAGCAGGGCACACCCTTGATTTGGTTTTTGCTCCAAGATGTGAGATGGGTAGTCTGAAGATTGGGGGGCTCCAAGTAACCCCACTGTCATGGTCAGACCATTTCCTGGTGAGATTTGAACTTACGGCATTACTTTCCTCCCACAGGGGTGGGTGGCCTAGTCGGATGGTCCGCCCTAGGAGACTGATAGAATCCAATGGATTTCTGAATGCTCTTGGGAATTTTCCAGTGGAGAGAGCTGGTGATCCAGCTGAGGCCCCAGCCTCACTGTGGAACAGTGAGATGCGGAGGGCCATCGACATGATCGCACCTGAGTGCCCTCTCCGGCACTGTGGAGCCTGTTCTGCTCCCTGGTATACTGGGGAGCTGCAGTCAATGAAACAGGCTGGATGTCGGCTGGAGTGCAAATGGCGCAAGACTCGAAGTGAAGACGACCGAGCATGCTCTAGAGTGCATAATCGTGCCTATTGCGTGGCTGTACGGGCAGCAAAGAAGGTTTATTTTGCTGCCTCCATTGTGTCCTCAAGTAGCCGCTTCCGGGTGGTCCGGCGGTTGTTAACATCTTCCCCAGTAAATGGGGCCCTGGCCTTGTTGAGGACCCACTGTGACCTTTTTGCATCGCACTTTGAGGACAAAATTGCTTGTCTCCACAGCGACCTTGATGCTGTTGTTAGTAGGGATGTATGAAAGTCACTTACCGTTTCGCAGATCTGCTGTGCGGTGGGGGGGGAGGCGCTCATGTCCATGGGGTCACGAAGAGTCAGACATGACTGAACGACTGAACAACAACAACATTGGAGGGCTAGGCTGGGGGAGGCTGCTATAAACAATGCCTAGATCACAACTTGGTCATGGCAAGTGAGTCATCTGAACTGTTCATCATGAGTAGGGATGGGGGGGATTATTTGGTTCACAGATTGACCTAATTTGCACTTCCCAGCCTAATATTTGAACTGGAAGACAGTTACCTTTCAGTTTTTGCACTTCTGTGAATTTTGTGATGTGGGTCTCAAATCAAAACATGCATACAGTAATCTATACATTATGGGGAACAGTGTGCAAACATGCATACATTAGGGAATATAACATACAGAAAGGGGAAAATGCTTGAAAATAATGTTTATATTAGGAACATTTCAATACAGAAAATGTACACCACCATAAACCATCCACATGTAGGTTGAAATGCAGTGGGCAGATGTGTTACCCCAGCTGTGGGCTTCACACTCTTAATTTAGAGGTGCCAAGATAGTGATAAATCAGACCCTGGTTTACTTACAAAGAGTACTTTATTGAGTAACTTACAGCACACAGATGTACCCAATGGTTGGATCAGACAGCTTCTCTGAACCCAGGGCCATGGGGTACAATGGGTTTTATACCATACATGTTAGCAATCAGGCAACATAACAGCAGCAAGCACCCCCTAGCATTCATTTCCAGCATAGACTAACAGCTCCTGGTTCTCAGCACAGCCACCTGTAGCTTTAAGGTAAACAAACTTGGCTTCCCAGGCAGAGTGCTTGATAACACTCCACTCATTAGTATGGAATGTGCCAGGCTGGACTATCATCCCTTTGACTCATCTTCACATGCTCAGAGGCTTACTAGCAAGGGAATTGCACCCATAATGAACTTAAGCAAGCATTATGGATCTCTAGGCCCCTCTAACACTACAGGTGACTTGGTTATGCTCCTGGGGCCAATACAGCAGATATGTAGCCCATCCCTATGCATGCTTACTCTTCAACCTCTTCAGCCTAGGATTTACTTTCAAGGAAGTGTACATAGGATTGCAGCCTTACAGTCAGAACACATTATTAAGATTAACTTTTCATGCCAAACAAGATGCAATCATCCAGGTAGGAAAAGGGCCAGCAACATGCAAAGTGCATGAATGAATTGTTCCCCAGTCAGAGCATGACTATTTCCTCTCTTCCATATTTAAAAAAGAAGAGGCAGCAAAGACAAAAAACAAACTCATACAGTGGTTAACTTAGTCCTTCCGTTACAGAAATCCACCCTTTCAAAATGAGTGTCCTTCCTTCCTGAACTATAGTGAAATCAGATTAAGAGGTTATTGGCCTCATTCAGATTATCGCATCTCTGTTTAATAAGCAAAGCCTTTTGCTTCATCCTCGCATCACCCCTGTCCTCTTCCCTTCTCAGCATGCTGAAATAAACCAGGAAGTCTTCAATTAACCATAGTTGTCTCTCATGTCCAAACTGGGCAACAAAGGTTACTAGTTTCTACTAGGTTCAGAACAAGCCAAGATCTTAAAACATGGTTTGAATTTGTTTAAGATCCTGGCTTGTTCCAAATCTGATAGCCATAGTTTCCCAGTTTGGATGTAATGGGAAACTATCATTAATTGAAGACTTCTGGAGTTTCTCAGAAACCTGGCTTGCCCAGATCAGTAGACCTAGCACCCAGACATTGCTCCTCCTTGACCACCAGATCTTCCAGAAACAGTAGACCTGTTCTCTGATGCTAGCTATGTATGTATTATTTATTTATCTATTTATTTATTGCATTTATATCCTGCCTTTTTTCCTCTTGCAAGGAACCCAAGGCGGCTTACATTATCCTCCTCCTCTCCATTTTATCCTCACAACAACAACCCTGTGAGGTGGGTTGGGCTAAGAGTGTGTGACTGGCCCAACGTCACCCAGTGAGCTTTCATGGCTGAGTGGGGACTAGAACCCGGATCTCCCAGCTCCCAGTCCAACACTCTTGCCACTACACCACACTGGCTCTTGGGCTAAAAATGGGCTAATAATGTATATACTTTGCCACCTCACTCCCTGAAAAACATCTTCTGTATTGGGTACTGTCAGGATGTTGCCCTAGCTGACCTTTTCAATACCGTATAGGACAATGGAATAGAACCCATATGGTAATGATTTTTGGTTACTGGCCATCTGAGCTGCATTTGAATTGGGAGACCTACAGGTTTGTTCATATCTCCGCTTATTAATCCAAGATATGATTGTCTGAAGCAGGCCATTGCCTTCACCTTATTATGAGCGTTACTCCTAGGAGTATAGAAAGTCATTATGTGCTGAAACTCATTTCATCCATATATTTTTATGGGAAGTAAAGCAATAGTACCAAAAGCCAATTGTACCAAATGACATGATTCTAAGGGGGGAAGGTATGTGTGGGGGTGCTAGTTGGCTTTTCCAGTCCAGATAAAAGAAAGATGTTAAAGTTTTATATCAGGAAAAGGAAGTACAGCTTACACAAATGGGCTAAAAATGTGGAAAAGGCTAGTAAAAAAACCTTAACTGGTTAAGTCAACTTATGTTTTTGTGATTTAAGATTCTCTTCTTTCCCTCTCACTGACAGTATGAGGGATCAGGGGAGGTGATAAAAAAAATAGCATGGAGGTGGTCTTTTTATTGTTTAGATAACAGAAAAGCAATAAAGACTCAGCCAGCGATTTAAGGAGATTGTGTCTAAGTCTGCTATATGCAGGGGCATTTGGGGGGTCTTCTAAGAAAAGTTGTTTTATGTTCAACAGTCTTATCTGTGCTCTGTGCCTGCCCTATTGGCCAAAAGCAGGGATCTGACTTGCAGCTTGGTAGCAGTTTCTGGCTGAACAAGTGGCTTGAATTTAACACTGAAGAGTCTTGTGCTACCGTAAAGTCTAACCAATGTGCTTTTGTGGGCCAAAGGCCACTTAGATGCATAAAGTGGTCACCTCGGTGACCTGCGTGTGTCTGTATTAGTGTGCGAGACAGACCCATTCATTATTCTGAGCAAGCAGATTTGGGTCCATTGAAGCATATATGCTGCAAGATGATGTTGCTGTTCAAAAGAGAGATAGAAACAAGAGGCTCCAATACAAGGTCCAAGCTGACATTGCCCTGCACAGAGTACTTTACAGTCCTTACCCTCTGAGCAGCAAAGTTACTGCAGGACTGGGGTGTATTTAACATATCA
Organism: Heloderma suspectum; assembly: GCF_057233095.1. NCBI lineage: Eukaryota > Metazoa > Chordata > Lepidosauria > Squamata > Helodermatidae > Heloderma > Heloderma suspectum. The sequence continues at coordinate 109,185,008 of NC_139464.1, forward strand.
AACCAACTGATTCAAGACTGACTTAAACCATAGTCAAATGTCAAAAACAAACTGAAGAGTACATTCAGTATAGTCATATGTATCCTCCATGCAAAGGATACATGGATACAGTGAAATTGCGGGGGGCACGTGTTTAGCCCCGAAGTCATGTGACTCCCCCCCCCCATTGCTCAAGGATAACTTCAGCCACAAGGAGCCTTTTGAGTGAGGCTCCCCACACAATTGAGACCCCTGATCTTCCAGGCTTCGAAACTGCACAGGCAGCCGTCATGGACACAAAAACCTGTCCCTCAACATGTGAGGGGCCTGGAGGAGTCAGATAACCTCAGGAGTGGGGGCCTGTTGTATCTGTCTTCTCTCTTATTTATTTATTTATTTATTTATTTCTGTACCACCCAATAGCTGAAGCTCTCTGGGCGTTTCACAAAAATTAAAACCAAACAGCACACAATAAAACTATTTAATGTTCTATATAGCACATTAAAACCACAATATAACAATACAACCGCAATAAAACCTAGCAGCAGTGCAGGAGTTTAAAATACAGATTTAAAACAGCAAAGCTAGAAGTCTAGAAAGCTAAAATGCTAAAATGCCTGGGAAAATAAAAAGGTCTTCACCTGGTGCAGGAAGGAATACAATGTAGGCGCCAAGCGAACCTCACTAGGGAGCTCATTCCAGAGCTGGGGTGCCACAGCAGAAAAAGCCCTTCACTCGAGCAATGTGTGAGCATCAACCCATTCAATGAACTTCATACAAAGGATGTCAGGAATGGGGCTGCTGTGCTACCCAAGGGGTTATCGGACTTCTTGCACTTCCCAAGCCCTGGTGCAGTCACTTCTTCCCACTCTCTTTCTTAGCCTCAGTAGTGGAGAGGAGGGGTGGTTGGTTTGTGGTTTGTGGCTTCATGCAGTGTTCTCCTTTTCCTCATGGTATTTGGCCTCAAGATTTTGTCCTTGGCCACTCCTCCCACCCCTTAAATAAGGCATGGCAAGCTGTACATGCATCTTATCCTGGCCATCTCTCAGGAGGCAGATCGTGTGAGAACAGCTGAGGTTCTGCTGTCGCCCCAGCAACCCCCACAGCTTCTCTGTGATGTGGCAGCCATTTTCCCAGATGCCTTGGCCATAGAGGCCACAATGATGATACACTGCTGAGGTGTGTCACCTCTGCCTGTGGATGGCCCATCAGTTTGGGGACCCCAAGTAGTAGCTGGATGGTCACCCCTTTCCAGGTGGCCCAGCACACAATTCAAGCATTACATAGCTAATCAGATTCAGTTATGTGATGATGTTATGGAAGGAAAACAAAGCACTCCCATTGTCCCTCACTCTGAATGGGGGAAAGGAAGGCAGGAGGCATCCCTGTTGCCCAGACAACTTGGACAACCAACCTTCCTTGCCACTGCATGGCAAGACTTTCATCCTGACGCAGCTGCGGATCAGGGTGAGAACCTATCTGCCCAGCCGCCTCAGCGACAGGGACATCTTTCCTTCACCCCCAGTGTAAACAACGTTGTGCCTTTATATAAAGTGGTGTGAAAAATCACTGAAAGGAGCGGGGTGGCAAAAAAGTTTACAAAACGAGTCTCCCTGTTTCTGGTCAGCACTAATATTATGTCCCTGTTTAGTCTGTATATACAAATACAAAGGAATTATGTACTTCAGTTAATGGGTTTCCTGTTATTACCGCCCACTGAACTGCACATAAACAAAATACAATTTTAACAAGAAGGGGTGGGGGGGGCAGTTTTGAGGGTGGGGGGTTATGGGAAGTACATGAGATCTTAGGAACTGTAGGCGTTACTTGCGGAACGGTGGGGTGGGGGAATGGGCAGAGATGTCTCAGTCCTACCAGACTGCAAACAGATACAGTTTCTCTCCTGGCACTCAGCCTGTGGAGAAGAAGAGGGCTAAGGAAGCACTGGTTTAGAGCTCAGTTTTTAGCACCCCTTGGGAAAATGCTGCTCAACAGCAGGGGCTGAAGAAATGAAGCTTTTCAGGTCACATTAGTTAACATGAAATCATTGGGATGCACTGAGTCTTCAGACAGTTTGGTCCTGCCCTCAAATACCAGGGAGATCTGCAGGTGCTGCAGTGTAGCATGAATCAAGTAAATGAGTCAGAGCCATGGATTGCGTACGTCAGGGACGGTCTGGCCAAGGCCCTCTTAGGTTTCTGCAGAGTTCAGCTTTTCTGAGATGTTTTACATTCAAGACCCGATGCCTGAGAGACTTGCAGGCTCTGACTAATTAATCTGGTTTACATAAAAGTTACACTTAGGCTTCAGATTCAATCAGATCCCTAATCATTTCAATCAACAGCATTTAAGGGCCTGCCTCCTCTCCCAAACTGGGGGTGTTTTAAGGATTTCCCAGAAAGGAAAGGCATTTGCAGCTGAACAAAAGAGTTTGGCGTTCGGTTTATTTGTGAAATCTGTAGCAGAAGCATTCCTAGAGTGTTGCGATAACTTTGGGAGAGCGTTGCCTCTTGTTGCCAAAAGAAGCGAATATTGTCAAAAGTCGCCCATGGACAATAAGAAATGAATAGCCCAGTGCACTAAAATTCACCATTTCATACACCTGCCTGTGCTCACTATGGATCAATTTACCTGCCAATCAGGGGCATCATTTTAAGGGGGCCCACTTGGGCATGGGCCCTGGATCTTTCGAGCTGTCCTAATTGCCATTTTTTAAAACATTTTCCCATTGACTTGCATTGGAAAACAAAAACGGCCGTAACTTTTTAGTTTGCATGATAAATACATGAAATTTGGAGGCTTGGTAGCCCCCATGGAACTGATTGAATCTGCCAAATTTCAGGCAGGTAGGTATAGTGGCTTTTTAATTAAAAAAATATGAGTTTTTGGTTTGTTTTTTAAGTGGAGAGGAGATAAATTCTGTTCATTTTTACAAGCCTATGTATGCCTACTCAGAAGCCCCATTATGTTTAATGAGGCTTACCCTCAGGAAAGTGTGCATAGGATTCCAGCACAAGTTACTTTTGCAGGGAGGTTTGCACCTTGATGTTCTGCATGTTTACTCAGAAATAAGTCCTGAGTTGTGAGCCTGGTACTGCAAGCTTAATACAGTGCCTATCCAATTCCGTCTAATGAACTGACTACCCTTTCAGCTCAATCCTATGCATGTTTTGTCATTTGTGGGTTTTTTGGGGGCGGGGGTTGCATGAACTCTAGCTTCGATAGCGAGGGAAAGGCACTTAGGGCATGCTTGGAGTTTCTCCATAACTTAGCCCTAGTTTTGAAAACAGACTCATCGGCTGAATCCTGGTGAAGTCTTGGCACAAATGAAGTTATGGGGAGGAAGATACAATGAGAGCTTGTGTATAAGTAAGAGGAGGTAGAGAGGAGTTGCACAAAACAAGACATCTGTTTTTAAGAAGAGTTGCTGGAGGATGGTAGGATGAGGAGTGACGGTTGCATGGAGGGGAATAGAATTGGTAGGGGGAGAATGTAATTGCTCAGTGGTGAAAGAAAAAAATTCTGCACATGCTTAGAGGCACTGTCTATTTAAGAACATAAGAAGAGCTGTGCTGCATCAGCCATCCATCTAGTCCAGCATTCTGTTCACACAGTGGCCAACCAGATGCCCATAGGAAAACCGCAAGCAGGACATGAGTGCAATAGCACCTTCCACCCCATGTTCTCCTGCTGCTATTTACATTGGTGAAATTTACACTGGTGAAATGTAAATAAATTCTAGTCATTCTAAATTAGAATGCATGTATATCCTTCAGAAACATAGCAGGTTTCTTGACTGGGGGACATCTCTAATGACCTGTGCATTTTCATACAAATTTACCCAAAAAACAATTGGGGAAGGGGTGAAGGGAAGGGAAAGCAAATCACTCCCTCCCCCAAACTGGAGAACTCCCCTTCCACATGAACTTCTGCACCTAGCCTTCTGAAACTTTGCTGGTTTCTTACTTATGGACAACTGTAGGCTGTCTGTAATTTTCAGAACAATGGTCCACAAGGAACATAGGGAGATAAGTATGTCTTCTTTTGGAGACCTCAAAATGTCAAGGCCATCCTTGCACAAAACCCTTTGTGGCCAGCATTCTGAAATTTGGCAGACCTGATCTCTTCTGATGGGGCAATGAATCCTGAAATTTTTATCCAATTCTTCCAAGGAATTAAAACGTTATTGTCAGTTCCCTTTAAAAGAAAATCAAAATATAAACCCTGCACCTATTTTCTGACACTGGGCAGGTGTAATCCTCTTCTAGGGGGCTACTATGCCTGAAATTATCCGGTTCTGACCAAGAGAAAAAAGTTACAGTTTTTTTTCTAATTTTCTGTGGTAGTCAACAGGAAGCATAAAGACTCATTTTTCCAAACCTTGACTCAGGTTTGGTGCTGAGCTGAAGTGGGGTCAGTGCACACTTCATGTGTATATATGTATGTATGTATGTAATCTATACACACACATAAGCACACTGCATGCACACACCACACACACACATTAGACATGCGCTTAGACTCATGTGTGTGTGTGTGTGTGTATATATATGCAAATTTGTACTATGGGCCTGTACTCCAGATCTCTTAAGACCCTAGCAATGCCCCTGCGGCCAATTTTTAATGTGGTGGGTAAGGGGCAATTCCCCTCATCCCCCTTTCATTTTGTGTCATGTATTTTTAGAGTACAAGCCCGTGGGCAGGGCCTGCCTTGTTTTTATTGATCAGTCAGCTGCTCTGGGAGTGGGAGCCCCTCCAGCTGAAAAGTGGAGTACAGCTGGAGTATAACAGCGACAAATAAATAAATAAATAAATAAATAAAATAATGTGGTGACTAAGAGCATAATTGGTTGGGTACAAAGTAGGGATGCTGGAGAAATTTGAGATGGACTAAAATGAGCTCGGATTTCTAGGGATGTACAAAAAGCACTTACTTTTCGTGGATTATGTATATGGTTGGCGGGGAGGTGTTCTGTCCCGCCCCCCGGAATCCTCACCGGGGGGGAGGCGCTCCGTTCCTCCCCCCCCCCGGAATCCTGGCCAGCCGGCTGTGCTCCGCAGCGATTCTGCGGAGCCGCCAGCCGGCTCCGCCAGAAGCAGAACATCTGGCCGCTGGCTAGCAGGGATGCAAATGGTGGCGGCCATAGCCGCCATTTGCGTCCCTGCAGTCAGCCGTGATAGGCTACGTAAATGTTTACGTAGCCTATCATGTCTGACTTAAAAAACAACAACAACGTATGTACGCAAATGGCGGTGACCATGGCCGCTGCCATTTGCTTCCATGCGGGGTTTTGTTTTTTTTTAAAGTCAGACATGATAGGCTACGTAAACATTTACGTAGCCTATCACGGTCTTGTTTAAAAAACCTAGCCATGATAGGCTACATAAATCTTTACGTAGCCTATCACTTCTTCTTTTTCTTTTTTTTAAACTGGAAATGGCGGTGGTGGCAGCCGGTCGGAAGACCGGCTGCCGCAGCTGCTGCCGCCGAACTGCTGCCAGAGCCGCCGCCGGAGCCACCGCCGCTGCCAGGAAGATCTGTCCCAGGTAAGTCTTGTCCCGGGGGGGCGGGGGGGGGGCCGTTCCGCCACCGATTTTGGGGGGCCGAAATTCTGCAGAGGATTCCACAGGTTAGAGTCTTAGAAATCCATAGGGATGTACGAAAATTCCGCCACGGATCTTGGGGAGGCCGAATGCCAGTACATTCGGCCTCCCCGAGATCTGGGGCAGAATTTTCATACATCCCGACAGATTTCTAAGACTCTAACCTGTGGAATCCTCTGCAGAATGATCCCCTCAGGCCGCGCGAAGTTTGTGGACTTCCGGATGATTTTTTCACATTCCCCAAATTTACACATATAAATTAGTAGGAAAATACATAAGTAGGGATGGCGGAAAAATCCGCCACGGACTCCAAAGCTGAGCTGGGGGCAAGTGGGGTGCTGACATGTGTAGGAGTAAGTTGCATTGAACTCAGTAAGACTTACTTCTGAGTAGACATGCACAGAGTTGCTTCTCCCCTCTGCTCAGCTTTGTATTTCCACATCCAGTTCATTATCAAACCTCCTGTTAGTTATCTCAGAAGACCCTTGGGTGAATGGGGGGCGGGGTTTTCCAGGGAACAGCTGGATTGAGGGAGATTCACACACACACACACATAATGGAAGAATATAGTTCTTCATATTCCGTGAAATGTTTATTCCTCATTTTGTCCATTCCCTGAGTATGTGCAGAGTGTGCTTTTTATTCAAACAAAGAGAAGGTTGCTGATCTTTCCCTTCATGCTGCATTTGTACAAGTGAAGTGTGACTGCTTCAGAAGGAACTTTCCATTATACTGTCTCTTTTTCTTCATGAGTTTCATAACAGAAGTATGATGTAGTGGTTAGAGTCCAGCCCTCACCCAGTGAGATAAGATAACTAACAGGTTTGCTAATGAGCTGGATGTGGAAATACAAAGCTGAGCTGGGGGCAAGTGGGGTGCTGACATGTGTAGGAGTAAGTTGCATTGAACACAGTAAGACTTCTGAGTAGACATAAACAAAAGTTGGTTCTCCTCTCCATTTTAACCTCACCATGTCACCAACAAGGCTGGATGTGGAAATAGAAAGCCCAGCAGGGGGAATAATACTCGTGCAGGGCTCCAGACCGGCATGGTCATTTTAAAAGGTTCTTTCTTTCTTTCTTTCTTTCTTTCTTTCTTTCTTTCTTTCTACAGCATTGCTTTAAGCAAAGAGTGCATTGCTCAGGCACACCTAGGGCAGCCTTGTTTTGGGAAGCCCCGAGGAGAAGGAAGTGTTTTGGCTGAAAGTTAAAGGGAGACGGAGGTTTTAAATTGAAAAAGAACACCCACAAACAAGGCGGTGAGCACAATTCATTAAAAACAAAAACAAAAACGTATTTATTATCGGAATATACTACCTTGCATTTTTATTTATGAAAATTTCGCAACTCTGTGCGGATGACAAAAAAAAAGCCGCATGACTGCTGGCTCCGCAGGACCTCGTGGTGCCGTTCCGCAGAGGATCCTGTGGCACAGACTGAAGGGAATTCAATCCCATTTCAGTCCGTGGCAGAATTCTCTGACATCCCTACCTGACGATCCACAAAACACAGACGGAGCGGATTTTACAGTCTGTACATCCCTAGTACAAAGACAGCCTTCTTCCTGTGGACAAGATCTTCTGCTCTGTGATGACACACTGTGGGTTATTCCACCTAAGTTTCTTTTTAAAACTTTGAGGCTTGGGCCTATGGAACTCCCTGCCAGGATTTTTAACAAAGTTCTCAAATAGACCTCACAGTTAGGGCATGTTGTCTCAACGATGAAACCTTTACCATCAGATTTGAAGCTTCCAGGAATCATAGTCAAATGGCTGGGAAACGGATCTGTTTCTTGATGTCATCCCTGATTGGGTAGGATCACCTGTGTGACCAGTGCAGGAGGTTGCTCTCACTCTTACAGTATTAGTGATGTCACACCCATAGCTAAATGTGATTGGTTAAATAGTAAAGTCTCCGCATCACATCAAGTATATGGTCCTTGATGAGTTGGGATCACTTGAACAGAAATGAAGCTGGGTGGGGGTGGTCAGTGAAGCAGCAGCAGATGCAGGGGGAGGGAAATGAGTGGTTGAGAAAAGTTGTGAATGACCATAGGAAGTAGTATGGAGAGGCTTGGAGTCCCCCTGACCTGAAAATCACCACTAACTTTAGAACAAAATTCAAACCTACAGAACATGATCAGATCTAGCCTATCTGCATTCAGTGCTCACAGATCAGCAAATGGTTATCCTTGCAGCAGGCACGCTAGACATATGCTACACACATATGTGTTGGCATAATGGGTAGGAACCTTTTAAATATTACAATAGCCATGTGACGCACCCCTTTTCAGTTTCCAAAATACGAAATATTCACATAACAAGGGGCAATGCTCCATGCGACAGAAAGCACAACATGACAGCTGTGGATATAGTTTCATAACTAGGGTCTTTGTGAATGTCCGTGAGTTATGACAATGGTATATTGACGATTGTGTATAAGCGTCCTGAGCATTGAAGGAGCTCAGAGAAAGCAGTCCCCAGAGGTCCATGCTGATGAGCAACAGGGTCAGTAGTGGATATTAATATGCATTTGGAGTGCAAGAATGATGCAGACCTGTATTATATGGCTTAGAGCAGAGGTGATGAATCTGTTGCAACCCAGGGGCCACAATCCATTTCAGAGAAGCTCTTGGGGGTGGCATTCCAGTGGTGGGCCAGGCCACAGGCAAAAGTGGTGGGGCAGAAATACCAAAAATACCAGCATATTGTAGCTGAAAGGGCTTAGCGCAGTTAAAAAAGCCTTAGGAGAGGCATTTCAACCTTACAGAATGCTTCTCGTAAGACAAATTGTACAAAAGCCAGGGAACTACCAAACAAATGTGAGTCAGCAAGTGAATGGGGGCATGGCCAAGGGAATGTGGTTTCACCATCTGGGAAACACCAGAGCGCCAGACTGAGACCCAAGGAGGGCTGGATTTGGTCCCCGGGCCTGCGGTTTTGCACCCTTGGTTTAGAGAGATACTGTGCTTTTGAATGGGGAGCATAATGTTCCGTTAAGCCAGGTACAGATAATATGTCTGTAACATGCAACAATGATTAGAACTGCATGGCAACAACCTGCACACGGCTCTGCCCCTGACTCCCAGAGCATTTCCTATGAACGCAACCTAAAAAGGTGTCTCCATTTCCTAGCACAGGATACTGACCGATGCCTTTAACCGCAAAATTCATTTTTATTCTTCATTCTCTTATCCTCTAGAGATGATGGTTCAACAAGAGGCCGCTCAAATAAATAAAGATCTCCTGCTTGAGATGTGGTCAGACCTTTCCTAAAATTATAGGGTGGGGTTGACAATACAAAAAGCTATTCTTTCCAGGTTTGATCATCCCAGACCAGATGTACAGGGCAATAAAACATTCCACGTTACTAATAAAAAAAAAAAAGGAGTTGCCCTTGTTTAGATGCACTTTCCAGAAGAGATTTTCTAATCATGACAACATACCTCTGAGAGGTTCAGAACTGAACCACAAGCTGACCTTCCAGACTCTTCAGGGAAACATAGTTAAATGCAATAATAAATGGAGAATGTCTGGCTGGCTATAGCCAACACTGCTTTGCAGGCTGTATTGTCTTGTATTAATGCATTGTTGAGCAGTAAATTCAAATGGAATAACATATTTTTGTACAGACAGACATTTCTAGCCAGACCGATTGGGTGAAAATTCAGTTTTTGCCTTGATACAAGGAACTTGATATGATTGGTAGTATTGGATTTTTATTGTAAGTGACTTTGGATGGTAGGGACAAAATTGGTTGTTTACCTTGCAGTTATTTTTACAACAGCATTTGTTGTTTGAAACATGTCGTGCTCTGAAATGCTATTTTGTTATCATATACTTCAGTTATCAGCTGTGCCGAGATCTGTCCTCCAATTTCCCGAATGTTTTCTTACCCCATGAAAGAGGGTTCTGTTTTTCTGACTCATTCTTTTTAAAAACAGCATTAAGTGAATGTGTATCCTTTCCTATTACAATGTAAGACCAATAATACCATGCCAAACTGTTAATCAGGCTTTTCAGAGCTCTACGGAGAAAGTGCACAGAGAGCATTCCCCTTGCTCTAAACTGCAGCCACCCTTGTTTCTAAAACCAAGCTTGTAAGTAGGGTAAGTACAGTGGCACAAATTTGCATCTGCTAATTTAGATGTATAGATGCAAATTTAGAAAAAAATACTGTAATTTAAATAGAAATACAATCCATCTCACCATAGTAGGGAAGATGGCGGCCAGGTGACCTGTATGCCTGGTAAGTCTGCTGTCCAGGTGATTGCTGTTGATGGCCAACTTTAGGGCCCTGATGGCTCTCCCTCCTTAAGGTTCTTTAAACCAGTCTTGGACTGGACAGCCCTTCAAATAGGGATGGTCATCTGACAGCCCATCAAAGAGAGGACTATCCTCTGTAAAATAGGGCACATGGCCATCCTACTTGTAGTCTTATTTCATCTTATACTGTGTGGCAGTTCCTATACAAAAACATGTACCTGATTAGCTGTTTTTAGACCATATAGTGCTGCCTTTATACCTAATTGTTTAGGGCTGATGGGAGTTGTTTTGGCCTACATCTCCCATCATCCCTAGATAGCATAGCCAATGGTGTGGGATGATAGGAGTTGTAGGAAAAAACATCTTGAGGGATGCAAGTTGCCCATGCCTACTGTAGGTTCTCCTGATGGCCTTGTCAGGGCAGGCACTATGGAGGCAAGTAGATGCCAACCAAATTGCCCATGCCTACTACCATGCCTCTTGACAGCTTGCCTCATGTTCTGTCATCGATTTGAGGCACCATAAGAGGAAAGCAACAACCATTTGCTTGCAGTAGGATTCCCAGTTGGAGAAAAAAGTGTGAAAGTATTCTCAGCTGCTGCTTCCGGAGATGCTTGCCATCCAAATGAGGTGAAATAAGAATTCAGCAGCAACCGTAATAGTGCAATTCCCCTCTAAGACATCATTTTAAGAGGTTACGTTCAAAAGAAAATTGTACCTTCTTACACTGAAACAAGTGAAGACATATCCACATTGCTACCCAACATGCTATTGCTAATGGGTACCATACTTTCACAAACGCCTATGTCATCTGAAACATTAAAATGTCAGCATGTATGATGCACTCATGCTAGATTAAAATTTAAAATGGCGAAATAAAACTTTAAAGCTACTTCTGATCCAACAGCTTTAGAGACATAGTGTGTAGTGACGAAATTTTACTGCCTGGCCTGTTACCAGTTGACATGTTCATACTTTAGGTTATGGTGATATATGGAAGTGGCCTGCCAAGTGATTTATGTTGAGTTCAAATGTTAAGGGGATCCAGAAATAGGAAGCAAAGGATGAAGATAAAAAGAGTATTAAAAACCCACAATTATCTAGATATAGATGAGGAAAAAAAGCATCCTCATTTTAAGGCAGTTGGCATAGGTAACCACCCCAGGTTATGAAAGCAACCATTAGGGCATCCAACAGGTGAAATGATGCCATTAAAAAATAGATGGTTCTCCTGAAGGCCTTGTCAGGGTTGCCACCATGCAGGCAAGCAGATGCCAACCACGCAGGAAGCAGGCAGGCAAATAATTGGGCTGCCAAAGTAGTCAGCAGGTAAGTAGGCAGGAATAGGCAGACAGCAACTGAGTCTGTTCCACAGCATTCTGTCAGGTGCCTAGGAAAAGTATCCTAGGGAACAAGGGTTGGGAAATATAGGTCTCCGTTCTGTTCAGTACAATTTAAGGATAACGTTGTTTGTTATCTTTAAAGATAACACTCTACTTCCTGGCTCAACCAAAACACACACACCTGTGCCGAAAATAGTCCCAATTTACCGAGGTGTCAAACTGAAATTTCCCTTGAGTGGCTCCAATTTTGGCGGTGGTATGAATCCATCCTGGGTTTCAGTTAGAACCATCCAGAACTCTAAAGGAGCTATACAAGGTGCTGGACCTATTTTGGGGATAGGGTCCAGCACCTTGGATAGCTCCTTTAGAGTTCTGGCTGGTTCTGACTGAAACCCAGGATGGATTCACAGCCTCACCAAAATCGGAGCCACCAGCCTGCCCTGCTTGAGTTGCTTCCCAATGTAACAGTTTGTGTGAGCAAAAATCCTGTGATGTGAAAGTGGCTGCTGTGCGGAGAGGGGTTCCTTGTTTACTCCTTTGTCTATAGCCAGCCTTTTTTTCCTCCAGGGCCACCACGCCTTGGAGGGAATATGTCAGAGGTCGCATGCTGGCAATGAGCAGTGCCAGGGCAAGTGATGTGTGCCTTTTCTGTTTGGATGGCTCTAATGCCAATATAACGTTAACAGTTGCTAAGCTTTTGAATGTTGCTATTAACATCAGATGTTTAATGGTGGCAAACTAAGCTGTACTGTACTTGCACTCTGAACATGGCTCTTTCTGTTTCGTTTTATTGTATTATGGTTGGTTGACTAATCAGCTTTGATGATGTTGGTGGTGGTGATGTGGGGCCAGTTCCAACTAACACACACACACACACACACACAGTACATGCAGAGGGAAGGCTTTGAAAAGCATGAGTCTGGTTGGATCAGGGAGCTGGAGCATCTCCCCTCTGAGGAAAGGTGACAACAGCTGGGCTTGTTTAGCTTGGAAAAAAGGAGGGTAAGGGGAGACATGATAAAGGTCTACAAAATTGTGCATGGTGTGGAGAATGAGGAGAGGGAGAATGTGGATATGGAGTTTTACGCCCTCTCTCATAATACTAGAACCTGGGGTCATCCCATGATGCTGATTGGTGGGAGATTCAGGACAGATAAAAGGAAGTACTTTTTCACACAGTGTGTAGTTAAACTATGGAATTCGCTACCACAGGATGTAGTGAGGACCACTGGTTTGGATAGCTTTAAAAGGGGGGTAGACAAATTCCTGGAAGAGAGGGCTATCAATGGTCACTAGTCTTGATGGCTATGTGCTGCCTCCAGTACCAGAGGCAGTGAGCGTATGTACACCCGTTGCTGGGGAACATGGGTGGGAGGGTGCTGTTGCGCTCATGTCCTGCTTGTGGGTTCCTGGTCGACAGCTGGTTGGCCACTGTGTGAACAGAATGCTAGACTAGATGGACCCTTGGTCTGATCCAGCATGGCCCTTCTTATTTTCTTATGATCTGCCCTTTCCAGTGGAGAGAGGGCTATCTTCTCCTTGCCCTGTCAGGAAAAATATGGGGGGGGGGGAAGAGGATACAGTTCAGCTCAAGTTACCACACAGCCCTTTCATTGAAAAATGAAACAGCCACCCTCACTTCATGCACAAATGGGCCCTGCCATTAAGCAGAGTGAGACAGTCACCTCAGGTGGTAGTTGCTGGGAGGTGGCAACAAGGTATTGGAAGAGAGAGCTGTGTGCCACACAGCCTATGCTGTACCCCCTAAGCTGGTTGTTGCCTTCAGGTTCGGTGGAGAATGTTGCCCCATCCCTGGTACTGAAGTATGATTTAGTTGCTAGTCCACTTGGCTTTTGTACATGGAGTGGGAGGGGGCGACATCTTGTTCTTTACCTCAGGCAGCAAAACATCTTGGGCTAGCCATGTACCCTGTCTTGTCTACTTTGGCCCTCAAATGTATTCTTCTAGTTTTAGGGATACACACAATCTATTTTGCTACTACGGTATGAAGAGAAGTCACCTCCCCTGACTTCTCCCCTTTTCTGCCGTCTGTGTAGTGATTTTTATCTCATCTTTTCAATGTGGAGTGATGGAAGGGATGGGAATGAAAAGGAATGTTGAAATCTGGACAAATAGAGTATAGGTGGGGTTGAAGGAATGCCACTTAGGACTCAGGTCAGGATTGTTCCCCTTCTTAAATACATACAGACCTTTTTAGGGCAGAATTTTCTATCTATAATGCAAAAGGAGATGAAACGTTCATGTTAGCATATTACATCAAAAGACGGAACCACTTAAAGCAACCTTCAGGGTATTTCCATCGTGAAGGAATTTTTGAACATTTTTAGGGGCAAACATCTTTTCTGAATCTGGATTGGATTTTAACTTTCATGCTACATCAGTTGTTGAATGAAGGATCACTTTTATCGCTCCTTAGGATGAATATTGCCCTTGATTGCCCACAAATGCTGGGAGTCGCATAGACATACTGAAGGCCATAGATCTTAAGGTCTGACAAAGAACATTTGGGATTTATGGATGCCTAAAGGCCTCTTTTGAGATTTAAAATATGGCGTCAGTGCAAACAATTTTTTTGGCAAAGAAGAACAAACCCTTTAGATGCATAGCATCTGTCAAAGCTTCCCAAAATGTCTAGCTATTTTGTGAAGAAACAGTTGACTGAGGTGTAATTCATTATTGGCATTCACAACACCTATCCGGTGAGGATTCCCAAAAACTTTACAAGCAAAAGGACATCAGGTTTAATATCCTCGTTTTAAAAAAAAAACAACAGATGAAATTATTTGACACTGAGATGCCAAAGCCTCTTTTATGATCCAGATGCCACTTTTGAGAACTCTTGCCTTCTAAAATTACCCAGGATTTATGGACATCTCAAGTTGATTCTTAGTGGTACTAGGGATGGGGGGGGGATTCATTCAGTTCACATTTAAATGTGAACTTACCCAATATGGCACTTTCGAACCACTATGCAAACCAAAACTCAGTTATCCTTTGAAATTCACACCTTTCCGAATTCTCCAATTCCAGTTCTCCAGTTTAAAAAAATGCATACAAATATGCATCTATTAGAGAAATTCATGTTCAGCTATGCTTGCAAAAATGTGTATATTAGGCAAAAATGCATACAAAAATGCATATATTAGGAGAAATGTGCACAGAAATTATGAATTATTTTCATGCAAAAAAATTCTCAAACTTCAACCAGACTTAACACTGGAGAAGCGAGAAACTCAGAGAAACTAAAATGGGCAGACTCATTCATTCATACGGACTACTAAGAAGTATGTTTTCTACTGCCTGCACATTGAGGTACTTCTGTGACTTTTACAGTGACATGGTCGCAGGGAAGAAGGGTTCAGGGGAAAACTCAGCAGGCATGCTTTTTTCACCCCACTACAGCTCTGACAAGGATATACTTAATTCCATTGGCCTACAGGGTTGCAGACCTTCAGGCTGCTGTATTCTGACTTACATGATTTTATTAGGAGAATGTCTGCAGTGCCCAACCTCAGGCCTGTGGGCCAAACTCAGACCACCTGGGGTCCAAAAACAGACTCCCGGGGTTTCCCAGATGGCCAGACCTCCTTCCCTTGGCCCTGCCCATTTCCCCAACCAACATTTGTTTGGTGGTTTCACAGCTTTCGTGCACTTCTTTCTCCCATTCCAAAAGGCTGAAATTAGCACCGTACCAGATTTTTCTATTTATTTTCAGCCATTCATTGGGGGAAGGGGGCAAAAAGAAATTGCGTCTGAAAATTGTGTGTAGGAGTGAGAGGTTTGGAGAAATTTCTAAGTGTTCAGGGCTTCAGTGCTTACCTTACTGCAAGGACGTGGCTGAAGGGCATATGTGTGTGCTCTTTATTTCACAGCTTTTACCCGTTGTTCTGTGCTTCCTGGAAAGCCCCTAAAGGACTAAACCATGACTTTCTCCCTAGGGGCTTTCCAGTGCTGCTGCCTGCTGAGCTCTGAAAACCGAGAGAGGCATTTTTGGTTGAGCCTTGTTGCTGTTAAAAGTCCTTCTAACAAGAACAATGCCGGTGCCAAAAGGGCAGCAAAGTCAGATGAGTCACTTCAGCTCAGCTGTTAATGAATCCTCCCCACCAAAAAAAATAGGCTATTGACAATTACATAATCAGGTGTCCCCAACAGCACCCATGAAGGTCTCTACTCTCTGCTTCCTTCAAAAATTTATTCTTAATAGAAAACTTTAAAAATGTTAGGCTGACAGGGTCTCTTTCCTGTTCCTGAACTTGCCACTGTTTAGTTGTCCAGGAGGCAGGAAGAGAAGGAAAGAGCTGCTTCCTGGTCCCACCCAATCTTCTTCCTTCCACACAGACCTTTCTCTCCACTCCCAGGCTCTAGCCCTGCTATTTTTCTCTACTTAACCCCTTTCCTTGCTATTTCTTTCTCTTTCCCCTTTGCTAGGCTTCTTCTTTCTCTCCCTTCCTACCCCTTGGACTTGCTTTTTCTCTACCACTCACCTCTTTATCTTGCATTTCCCTCCACTCCCCTCCCCTGTAGCCTTGCTATTTTTCTCCCCCACCACCTCTTTACCAGTTTCTCTCCCGTTCTAGCCTCATTCTTTCCCCTCTACCCCTTTCCCTTGCTATTTCCCTCTCCCTCCCAGCCTCTAGCCTCACTATTTCTCTCCCATCACCACCCCTCTTGACTAGCCAGGCCCCCCACATCCTCCATGAGAGCCATTTTGTGGTGGTGTCCCATGACAGTTTCTCGAAAGTGTGCCAAAAAGGTCCAAAAAGGTTGGGGAACCTTGACATACATGCTCTTCCCTATTACCAGCTCAAAGGCAACAATGATAACGCTTCCAAGTTACCCCAGCAAGTATGTAGGACTGCTTCTGATATTACTTTTCCTGATGTGCATTTGAAAACATGTGTATAAGAAAGTAGCCTCTGATAATAAGGGAAGAGGCGGATAATGACTAGGTAGTGGAACAGCACAAGATGTCTGGTCCAGACCTAGACTAAAAGTGTAAAAGTATAGGAGAGTGGATTATAGCCATTATGCTTTATAATCCACTAAAATAAAATATGATTTAGGGTGCAGTCCTATGGGGATAGGTGGCCGCCTCCAAACTCAGAGGTGACCACCTATCCAATGCAGGGCAGGAGAAGCACGGAGGGGATCACTGCCTCCATGCTCCTCCTGCCCTGCATTTGCGGCTAGACAGCCGATCCAGCTGTCTAGCCGTGGGAAAGTGAAGCGAGGGAGAAGGCTGCCAGATGACACATAGGATGTGTCATACCAGCATTTCTGACTTCCCCGCCCCAGAACCCCCCCCCCGGAACCCCCCATTTTGGCCGATCCGTGCTCCTCTTCCGAGGGCTGTTCCGCAAGGCAGCGCAGAAAGTGGGGGGATTGGTTCTCCGGGAACTGACCTCGGCACACAGGCTCCGAAGTCAGTTCCCAGACAGCCACATATCCTATGGCCATCTAGCCGCTGACTAGCAGCCATAGGATTGCTCCCTCCATAGTTCACTGTTGCAAACACGGTAGGGAACAGCTTTAGCTTAGTTCCTCTTACTTCAAGTATTGGTACAATATCTTTAAAGACCTTTTGGCAATTGAAACCCCTGTACTATGCACACATGATGACACAACTGCACATGCTGAACCAGTGGCGGCAGGACATTAGGGCAGTGCAGCACAGTGGGCTCCTTCAGTTTGAAAATAAATGAACGGTGTTGCCTGTATTCCAAGATGGGGAAGTCATTTCTTCTTTCATACAAATCTTGATTGATTATCTAATTAGTAATTCTGAATTATTCTCAGTGATGCCATTGAATTGTGAAAATCACTTTCCTCCAAATACATCATGTAGATCTTGCAGCTCTTTAATGAAAACAAAGCACATTTGCTGCAGTTTTGTTTAATGAGCGCGTCAGTAATCGAAAATGTTCATTTATCACTGAACCTTTATTGCCATAAACACAACTTCATCCTTTAATTATGTTGATCAGGCTAATATATAGAAGAGTTACTTAACCAACATTCTTGGACCACTGCCATTTTAATCATATTCAGGTCCATGGCCCCATATATAAACATGCCCTCAGCACACAGAGAACATAAGAAGAGTGATGCTGGATTAGACCCTTTTCCACAGTGGCCAATCAGATGCCAAGATATTGGTGCTTGAGAGCACAGTTCTGCAGATTGCTCTTATACAGGGTTCTCCGGAATGTGTGTGTGTTTGAGTCATTCATGTCTCTGAAATTTAACTGGGGATTCAGGGGGATAAGGGTATTCAGTGACCAAGGTAGTTCCTCGTTCCAAAATCCTGAACATTCCTTGTAAACCTGAGTCTGATAACTACCTTCAGTGGGGGCAAAAACATGGGCCTTGTTTGGAAGCAAAATCATCACTACTTTTGGGGATCTGCCAAGGGGCCACTGAATTTCAGCAGCAAATTCAGCAACAGTGGGAAAAAGAGGCAGGGAGGCATCCCCTGGTGGGCTCTGAAGGGCAATATGGCCTCCCAACCTCCAGTAAATGCCTACCCCTTCACTAGTGCAAGTGAGGGCACACTAATATTATTTTAAAAATTAATCCTCAACCTCAAACAGTGTACAATTATATATGGCTAACTTGGTAGGTTACGGTCTCAGTCCTACGCATATTTATCTAAGGTGCAAGCCTCATTTATGCAGTGGGCCTTACTTCTGAGTAAACATGCATAGCAAGCTCAGATTTGTTCTCTCTGTCCCAGATGGCAGAAGTAGATCTAATGGGCTTATGTTACAGGAGAGGAGATATCTGGTTGAATAGCAGGAGAAACTTTAGTAGTAAGAGAGCAGGTTGACAATGGAAACAACTGCCCAGAAGGGTGGTGGGCTGTCCCTCACTGGGGGTCTTCACTGGACAGCCATCTGTTGTGGATACTCTAGCTCTGGATTCCCTGCATTGAGCAGGGGATGGACTAGATAGCCTCTAAAGACCCTCCAACTCTGTGAGACTATAATTGTGCTGTGAATGCATCATTTTTGCTGGTTTTAACCAGAAGTAAGTCTCACTGTGTTCAGTGGGGTGTACTTCCTAATAGGTATGTTCAGGATTCTGGCCTTTACCATTTGCAGAGGTCTGGAGCTTGTCTGTGTGGTACTGGGAAACTGAATTTAAGAAGGCTAATGAATGGACCTACCCATACACTACGGTCAGTACCCAAGTGCCTCCTCCAAGGGAAGCTCGAAAGTCGGCAACGAGGGAGAGGGCCTTCTCAGTGGTGGCCCCCCATCTGTGGAACAAGCTCCCCAATGAGGTCCGCCTGGCACCAACATTATTATCTTTTCGGCGCCAGGTTAATACCTATCTCTTCCCCCAGGCATTTGGCAGCACATGATGAGTTTTAATCGGTCCTGGATGTGTCTTTAGTTATATAACTGCCAGTTCAAAGTTGTTTCTAGTTGTATGTTGCTTGTGCATATTGTCTGTGTGCTTTTATGTGCTTTTTTGTAAATGGATTTTAAACTTTGTATATTGTATTTAATGTTTTAACTTTTGTAAACTGCTCAGAGAGCTTCAGCTATGGGGTGGTATAGAAATGCAATAAATAAACAAACAAACAAACAAACCAATAAATAATATTAAGGTGCATGTCCTGCTAGCAATTTACGCTGATTTTTGCAGGGAGGATGGTATGGATAAAACAAATGATAGATTTGAAAATATATGATGACTTTTTAACTGATTCTTATTATGGATTATGCAATGGCATACATCAGCTTTCCCCAACCCAGCGCCCTCCAGACATGCAGGTCTACAATCCCCATCATCCCCAGCAAGTATGATCAAAGGCCTTGCTGGCTGGTGATGATGGAGGTTGTAATCCAGCACATCAGGATGGCAGCAGGTATGTCCGCAGAGAATTGGAGCTAAGATGTGTGTGATATACATGATGTTTTGCATATTTTGTTCTAGAAATAAATAAAATTGGGAAAGTGTTTTTAGCAGGGAGAAACTGCTGTTGAGTGCTCAGAATAGAAGAGAGAATGGGTTATAAATGTTAGAATTAGTAAAACAGGGACACTTAGAATGCATGTAATTCTAGCCTACCACAGCATTTTGCTTTTCCTAGATACATAAAAAAAAGAAGAAGCAGTAAAATATTTAAAGGAAACTAAAATGAAGGTTGGGAAATGAAGCTACGTAGCACAGGAAGGCATGGACAAAACTTAAGAGGAGCTGATGTAAGCCAACCCTTTTCCCAGCAACACATTTTGCAGAAACTTTGGTGTTCTGGAGAATGAGGCACAGGCTTAAATGATTAAACAGAGCAAACAAAATAGGTGCATATGTGTAAAGATATAATAATTTGGGGTGAGAGCTAAAAGAGATCTGTTAAAGCAGAAATCACACCTACTTTTTAATTTCCTGTTCTTTCTGGGTGTGATTTTTTGCCCATTTTGTCTACAAAATAGAATAATAGACATTCCCACAATACGCGCGCGCTCACACACACACACACACATTTTGGCTGCAATCTTCCACACAGTTACTAGTGGGATTTCAATGGGATTTTAAGCAAACTAAGTGGGTGCCATAGCACAGCCTACAATCGCGTGCAAAATCATTTGGTGGTAAGTCCCCAAACAGAAGGATTTGCATCTAAGTAAACATTCATAGAATCCATCTGCCCAGATCCTTGGTAGGACATAAGTGACACTTCTGAAAGTGCTTACTTACAAGTAACTGTGCTGCCATTTCCTATAAGTGGTTTCAGGAAGTAAATCTGCTTTGATGACTGGGCTGGCCATAAACATTCATTAGGAACAAAACCCTTAAAAACAAAACAGCTTATTTTATAATCAACTGGATATGTTCCTGAAAGCGGAGACTATGAAACCTGGCTTTCAAAGGTGATTAACAGGAGTGCTGGATGATCATTCTCATGCAATCTACATAAAATGTAAATATTTGGAAAAGGATGAACAACCCCATAAGTAGTTTGGAGGCCATCCTGAGTGCTTTGACCTTTCAGCCTGAGCATGATCCTCATTGCTGGGATTGCCATCTTCACCAAGCCATTTTTTCTGCACATCTATGTACATGACTAGGGCTGATCACAGCTCTTAGAGATGGACGGATTCCCTACCTGCCGGTCCATGGGAAATCCGCCTGTGGGGGGGAGGCGATCCGTTTCTCCCCCCGGAATCCTCTTCAGCTGGCTCCACTCCACGGTGATTCCTCAGAGCTGCCAGCCGGCTCTGAAACGCCAGTGATACAGCCGCCATGCCGTATTGCTGGCTGAAGGGGACTGACTGAGGACGCAAATGGCGTCCAGGATGCCATTTGCAGCTGTAAAGGTCTTAGTTTGAGGTAAATGCAGCCGTAAATGGCTGCATTTAGCTTAAACTAATACCTTTATGGCTGCAAATGGCTTCCCGGATGCCATTTGTGTCCCTGCTTTTCACTCATGCGATAGACTATGCAAATATTTGCGTACCCTATCATGTGAAAAAAAAAAAGGCCGCAAATGGCATCCTGGATGCCATTTGTGTCCTCAGTCAGTCCCCTTCAGCCAGTGATATGGCATGGCAGCCGTATCACTGGCAATCCAGAGCCAGAGGCTCTGGCTGAAGAGGATTCTACGGGGAGGCGGAGGTAAGTGTTCCATTCCTCCATGGACTGCAAGTGTTCCATTCCCTGTGATGGACAACCCTAGTTTCAACTTGTGTGACACCACTGAAAACTCCACCCCTCTTCTTCAGTAAGTTTTTCACAGAGAAGCAGCCAAGGCCAACTCTAGTGGCTGGATGGGAGTTGCTCTGCTCCCGCCCAGTTTCCTCTGAGAACTCTGACAGAGATAAGCTCACACTGATTTTGACATTCTAGAGGCTGAATAGGCCCAAACTTTTCCGGACCAGTTCTGATCAGATTCTGGCGATAAACTACAAGGCCCACTGCAGCACTGAAGCTGGGCCACAACAGAGTGAGGGATGGACAGTCCTTAACCCTCCACTATGATGAGCTGGGCTCCTAGGACCAGGAACAGAGACCTGGAGTGATTCTAAGCCCTGTCTTGTGATGTAAGAGGGAGATGAGAACATTCTGAGGGACTGGCTTCCTCCCTGCAAAGCTTTTGGGATCTCCCACAGTGACTCAGTATAAAACATCTGCACATCAAACATATTCTCTTCACAGAAATATGCTATGCAATGTACTACACATCTATCTTGCATTACTACCACAGCTATGGGAGTCCAGGGTGAGGTGAAGAGGCCTCCCTCTCCTCATATATACACTCATACCACAGCAGCAAAACTTCAGGTACTTTGCGAGTCTTACCCTGTGCCTTCCCATTACCCCTTCGAGTTTCATCTTCCAATATTAAATAATCCACATGTTCAGATGACAATAACAACATCGTGTAAAAGCAGTACCAAAATTTAAAAAATGAAATTTCTCAAAACGTATATGCAGTTTTCTTTCTTGACATTGGGTTTTCAACTTTCAAATCATCTAACAGATTGTTGGGACCATACTGATGTTTTACTTGGGAAGTTTTGTCATTTTGATCTTACATTTACCTTTCATGTTTGCCCTGACAAACGGCCATTTATCACATGGTAATTTACCACAGTGGGCATTAACCACTTGGAAGCAAATTACCTGTGGTGAGGAGAATTTTTCCATACTTCTACATGTGATTTAAAAATCCGAGGAACCAGAGGAATGGTAATTTTTTCTCCACCACTTAGCAGAATGATACAGACGTTCAGCTTACTAAAAAGCTACATGCACTCTGTAGTAATTTTTTTGCCTGGTAAACAGTTGCCTATTTTTACTCATAGCATGGCCTGGATATGTAGTTTAGTTTTAAATTAACCAGTCAGAATGTCTTTTTGAATACTTTGCATTCAGTCATTGGATCCATTTGTTCCATAAATGCTAATTGACCTTTTTCACTCAGGAGTAACTTCATGTCTAGTTGCATGCTGTGCAACTCAGAATTCTTTTTGTGGAAAGTACAAGTTATTTGAGTTTAAATATTACATTTAACACCAGCAATGATGGTAATAGCACAGGTTCCTGCAACAGGTGAGGCTTCTCAAAGCCTGGCACAAGGTTTGAGGGGGCCCTGGGCAAAGTTGCCTTTGTCCCCCCCACTGCCTTCCTGGCAGCACCCCCTTCTCACATGAGCCTCTGTAGCAGCTCAGTTCCTCCACCCCCATGAGCCTCTGTAGTGAGAGCATAGTGAAAGCCTCCACAGCAGTTCCCTGACAAGCCTACTGGGTGGTCGATGAAGGCAGTGGCTGGAAGAAGCTGTGTAGAGTCACCTCACCCAGTGTTTTTCCTTTCCGCACCAGGTCCTTCAAAGGGGAAAAAAAAGTTGTACTAGTCTGGGTGAGAGAAGAGAACTGGAGTGGCTGCCATTTTCTTTCCTCCAAAATGCCTCTGGGCCCTGACATAGCATCACTACATTACAGGCAGGGCCCAGAGGCATCAGGGTGACAGCAGCCAGTGCTTCTCTTTTCAGTGCCAACCTTAAAATAAAATTAAATTAAAAATTTAAACTAATAATAAAATCCTGTCATCAGCCCCCACAGACCCTCCATAGCCTGACATTTGCCTTACTGGATGCTATCACCAGGCCTGGATTTCTCTGGGTTTTATTTTTAGTTGATGTGATATAGAATTTTGTAGCAACCATGGGTGTCCAAATAGCCGCATATACATCTTAAGTATGGACGTAGGCTTTGTCAAATAGATTTGCCTTTGCTTTGACCTCCTCTTCCTCCTCTCTGCAACCTCAGCAATACCCCAGATCTTCC
The DNA here is from genome assembly GCF_057233095.1 of Heloderma suspectum. Classification (NCBI taxonomy): domain Eukaryota; kingdom Metazoa; phylum Chordata; class Lepidosauria; order Squamata; family Helodermatidae; genus Heloderma; species Heloderma suspectum. The sequence goes on from NC_139464.1 coordinate 109,208,014, forward strand.
ATCAAGGGCAGAATTTCCCATGGGGCCTCTAAATTTAGTAAAATAGAATCACAAGGCTTTTTGCAGCTCTCTCTGCAGGCTCTCCTCAGCTAGCTATACCAATTGCTTCCTCAAGCAAAGCAGACGTCTCCCTAGGGGACAGACTAAAAGAAAGCCCACTATGGATGTGAGATTGCTCCTCTAATTTAGCCTGCCAGAGCTAGCAAACTTAGAGAGGTCTATCCAAACTCAGAGAATAAAGGGACAATTGTAATCTAGGAAGCTAAGAAAGGAAGTAATTTTACTATGACAAGACACATTTCAGAATTGTATACGCCTAGCAAGAAGCTAAATATAAAGTAGGAACTTCTGTATTTACATGAATAAAGAATTTTAGAACATCTTGTATTTATACATATACATTTTACATTTTCCCCATTATTTTTCAAGAAAGAAATTTAATACAGATTATAACAAAAATAAAATCATAAGCGATGCGTAATATATACAGGAACCAAGATCTACAGTGATGACAAAATCAAGGTAGAAATGTAAATACAGCAAGTTATGGACCAGCGATGATCAAGGCATGCATAGTGAGCACTTTGGATACTGGAAGTAAGCCAGGGGCAGATACCACAAGGCTTTAGTATTTAGTATTTAGTTTCGATTTTTTTTTTTTTTCAGTCTGTGCTGCTGAGCACATGCAAATTTGGAGTGGGTTGTTGTTGTTTTTGCAATTTCACAGCAATATTTTTCTAAATATACTGTTACAATGGATGGTAACCAAGCCATCAGCACAGGCTGTGATTTCCACCAAATACAAGCAGTATATAACAGAGCAGAAATGGACTGCAAAAGTCACTTCATGGTTGTGTGAAATTAGGAAACATATACACAAACTATTAGTGGTGAAGAACCCCATGCACGCTACCTTGAGTAGGGATGGAAGGACTCACCTCCATCCAGTCCCTTTGGGTGATCACCAAGCTGCTGTCGCTGCCCACCCATGTGAGCCCCACTGTGGGAGCTGAAGGACAGCTCGGTGACCACCAGAGAAGTGCCGAAAGGCTGTCCATCCCCTTACTGAGCTGCAACTGTGTGCATATTATTCATGGCTCTCTAAAGGGCCCTTTATGCCTGTAATCTTGAGTCATTGCCCCTTTAAGGCAGCTATAGACACAACTTTAGATATGCAGAAGTAACCAAGCCGCAATCATGCACACAACTGCAGCTCAGTAAAGGGATGGACGGACTCACAGTGGTTCCTGCCAGTCGCCGAGCAGGCAAGAAAGCCCTCTGCAGCCCAGCAAGTGGGGTCTGGGTGGCCGGCAGCGGGGGGCTGGGGAGTCCATCAGAATCCACCCCCTGCTTGGACTCCCACACTGTCCCTAACCTTGAGTTCCATTATGGAAAAGACATGGGATATAAGTGAAAGAAAGAAAAGAAAGGATCTGTGCACATTACTCCTATCATATCTTACAGTGGGAACATGAATCACTTCCTGTAATGCACAAAAGAGTCCATTCAGTGAGTTGGATCCAGATTTACACTGGATCAATTGCACTGGTGGAAGTGGAATTCCCCGCCTCCTCTTTCCCACAGCAGTCCCTCCAGCCCTCTGACAATTCCACAGTCAAGAGACCCTGCTAAATGGGGGGTGCTGGAGAGGGGAGGGGGAACCCCCAAATTGGGTGGAGGGATATTCTTCAAGCCGAGCCCTTCCTCTTGAGGAAAGTCCCTTCTTCTTGCAGAAGGCAGTTCCTGGATCCAAACCAGTATATAGGAAGTGTATGTACAGTACAGAATTCCTCTGTGGGTTCAACTTCTTAACACAGTTTGTATTTAGAATATTTTGCTTTTTAAAAGCTTGGTATAAAGGAAGGTTTACTGGAAGCAGGATGGCAAAGAGGGCATTTGATGAGGACGTTAAAGGGGAGGAGAAACAGAACACCACGGTATTTCTAGAATGTGTAATGATATCAAGGAAACCTTTCCTAGAAGTATGAAAGCTGAAATGCATTCATTTTATTCCCTTCACTTCAACGAATTAAGCTAATCTGTTTTTTTTGCCAATGCATTTTCAATCATATTATCAAGGAACACTGAATGGAGTTGTTATATATAGAACTTCAAAGTTCAGTCAAATCTGGCTGACCTTTGGTAAGCTCTAATTTCACCTACCTGTGGGGTCTTTCAAGGAACATGTGTGCCAATTAGCAATTAAAGCAGCCAAGAAGCATTATACATGGTATATACAATAGGGACAGATATTAATGCACATGGATTGGTTGCAATTAGCATGGTAAGAAGCCCAGCTGAAAACGTAACAGCAGATTATATAGACAGCTAAACTAAAATGAAACCTTTCACAGGGAAGTAGGAGAGCACATCAATATCGCCCAGAATGTGGCAAGTAGCTTTGGCATGTAACAAAAGAGCCAGAAAAATCAACACTAATAATTTAACAATAAAACCCGAAACAGTACAACTAACAGTGTGAGATAATAATGGAGCATTAAGGGTTGGATTTACAAATGGTTTAAAATGATTTGTACAATTAACGCTATATTTATCTGCCTGCGCACATTTTTAATCTAGGTATATACTTCATATGGAAGCATCACAAACTATAATATTTTAGCATCTGAATTCATACCTTAGGCCAAGGGTGAGGAATGTGTGGCTGTCCAGATGTTGGACTGCAACTCCCAGTGGCCCTAGCCAGCATAGCTAATGGTGAGGAATGATGGGAGTTGCAGGTCAACAAGATATGATGGGCCAAACATTCCTTACTCTGGCTTTAGGTCTTTGGCACCACCTCAATAAATTATGTAGCAAGATGCCTCACCAATTCCAATGGGACATAGGCCAGACTCTAGGACATGAGGCATTGATTTTTACTGTGGCAACCTTCCTGTATCAATAATGTATTCAATAATGTATTCATTCAATCCTTGATCCCTTGCTGAGCTGCAAAATGGTGGCACAGCTGTTCTCACAAAGGCCAGTTTTATGCAAATGGCCATAAAGCGACCATTTACACAAGATTACAGGCGTAAATTGTCATTTACGCCAGTAATCTTGTGTAAAGGGCTGCTTTATGGCTGCCATTTGTGTGAAACCAGCCTTTGCGTAAAAGGCCAAGATGCCATGTTTATGCAAAATGGCAGCTTGGTGAGAAATTGGGCAGCCACACGCCAGGCACTCATGGACACCTGGTGACTTGCTGCACTTGGCAAGCAGGGGTGGGTGGCTGGTGGGGGTCTGGCATGCAGCGCATGACCCGGATCATGGTGAATTCACCCATCCATAATTACTTCAGCCACGTGGCTAGTCCACTAAACCCCAAACTATTTTTCTTCCATTTTAAGATGTGTAGAGCGATGACTAACTGAAAACGATAAAACTAACGATGGGTGAACTTACCCCAGTGATTTTGTTATTTCCTTGGATAATAAGAAATTCACCCATGTAAGCTCAGATGAGTGTTCTTCCTTGAAACGAACTCTCATTCCATGTAAATGAGCTTTTGTGCACACGTAGTGTCAAAGTGCATTGTGGGAGCTGTTGTTTGGAAAAACATGATGTCATGCATCACCACGTTATGTCCTCCTTTCCTGATTGCTTGTTTTTTCATGGCCTCTTACAGAAACCCTCTACACACCAGCAACAGTAAGTACACATCTACTTACCAAACAAAACAAAAGAAAGTACTGCATGAACAACAATGACCCAAATCCAGTCTGATGAGTGTAAGAGAGACAGACACACACACACACAGTGTGCTGAGTCTGACAACCTGAATAGGAAACCACACCACATGTGAGAATGAAACAAAGCGTTGTATATACACCTATCTGACTATTTCTTTGAATATGATTGGTTGGGTGTAAAGTGACATCACAGTTTACCATAAGCAAGAAAAGGGTTAATCCAACCAATTCATCACATGTGTAGAAATAGCATTGTTTAGATACAGACTGCACATGCCCAGAAGCTCATGATCAATTCCAAACATAATAGTGAATTTGTAAAATGCCGCTCCAGGCTTCTTAAAGAAACCATGAGCATTATAAATGGTCGAAGTTTGACCAGTGAGCTGACTAATTATGAAATTCGGCAGCATCACTAGTTAAAACCTGGATACGCACATGGATTTTGTGCAGAGTCTATAAGACTATATGATTATCATCATCATTAAATAAACTTATATACCACTGAACATATTTAAAAAATATCTCTAAGCAGTGCACAAGAAAATCCCAAGTACATCAGGATACATTATAATATACAGTAAAATACAATTAAAATACATAACCATTTCTAAAACATCTATATAAAAATTAATAAAAACATTAAAATAAATTAAAACACCATAATTACAAACACATTATAGCCAAGGTACTAAAGATTAATCCATTGAAATTACAAAAGTACTTAAGGACCCACCCATCCTTCCCCTGTTTTGATGATTTTCAGCAATGCCTATAAAACTGTTTGTTTATTTTCATTTCCCTCTCTCACTTTTACAAATGTCTTTGTCCTCAGTGACATCCTTATGTAGTCTGCTTGGCTACATAGTACTGTGATGTCATGCTGTTCAGTATGTGATCCCTAATTGGCTACGATTGCCCACATAACAAATCATAGAAAAAGAAAGATGTAGTAAGGATAAAAATATGGTGCTGAAGCACCATATAGGAAAAAATAGTATGAAACAGGACTGAGAAAAGCAGGAAATTCTCACTATAAATGGACTTTGCTAAAAATGTTTCTGCAACCCATCACAAAATTGTTATTTTAGCCCAATATCTAAAGAATATTCAGAGTAACTCTATCAAAAATGAGAACATCTGACCTTAGTCTTTGATTATAATTTGCTAAAGCAACTATATAACCAGATTTACAGTGCTTCCAGTGATTTAATGACTATTTCTTCATGATCCATGGAAATAATGTAATCCATTAAAATCCATTCTCCCTGAATGCAATTGAGCTTTCTACTGGGATAAAGGAGTGTCAAATGCCTGTGTCAAATACCGCTTCAATAAACGAGATAAATGGTGGCAGATCATATTTCAGCCACTTGCAGTGCTGCTGTGACATGAGTCTGCCTTGGATTCTCGATGCATAATACAGCTATTTTTCAAATTGCTAGGTTGTCTGAAATATGAGGAGAAGGAGAAGAGGTAGAACAAATGTATCTGGCACTAAGGATTTATGAAACATGATTAAATTAGCTGCAATGGAAAAGCATAATCAACAGGATGTAAAGTTCAGTGTAGGAAAATCAAGTTGTTATACTAGATAGATGATAGATAGATTTAAAAACTATCTATCTATCTATCTATCTATCTATCTATCTATCTATCTATCTATCATCTATCTATCTTATTTATTTATTTATTTATTTCTATACTGCCTAATAGCCAAAGCTCTCTTGGTGGTTCACATTTATGTTTTAAGACACTTGAAGATTAAAATGTACATGACAGGTCAGCACCACAATCCAAACTATGCTCCAATCAGGTGTTTAGACTACAAGTTTACTTCATCAGAACCAGCACTCAACTTCCTTTAGTCTCAGCATGTCTGTATATTGGCCCCAGGAGTGTAACCAAGTCACCTGTAGTGTTAGAGGGCCTAGAGATCCATAATGCCTCGCCTAAGTTCATTATTAGTGCAATTCCCTTGCTAGTAAGCCTCTGAGCATGTGAAGATGAGTCAAAGGGCTGATAGCCTGGCCTAGCACATTCCATACTAATGAGTAGAGTATCTAATCAAGATGTGCCTGGGAAGTGAAGTTTGTTTACCTTAAAGCTACAGGTGGCTGTGCTGCGAACCAAGCACTGTTAGTCTATGCTGGGAATGAAGGCTAGGGGGCGCTTGCTGCTGTCATGCTGCCTCATTGCTAACATGTACGGTATAAGAGCCCATGGCTCTGGGTTCAGAGAAGCTGTCTGATCCAACCATTGGGTATGCCTGTGTGCTGTAAGTTACTCAATAAAGTACTCCTTCTAAGTAGGGGCAATAGGCTGAGCTAATGGAAAGAGAAGACAACTCATTCTATTTTTCTCCCCATCCTCCACCATTGCAAAGATAGCAAGGACACTTCAGCAATTCAGTACAATTACTTAGCAACTAAAAAGTCTACCTTGGCTCAGAAGACTTGCATGCTACTGTCCTGCTACAGCTGAATCACACTCAGCGTTAGAACAAATTATGGGGCAATCCAAAAGGCGAGGCAATAAAGTGGACCAATGGTCACCCACAAAAGTTCCAGTCCGTTATGGGATCAGGAAAAGGCAGGAGTGATCCAGATGCAAGCAAAGGTCAAACCACAGTTAGGGCACAATCCTGTGGCCGCAAGTCAGTGGCTAGATGGCCATAGGACTGGCCGACCCCCAGGAACCAACCTCGGAGGCTGCACTCCGAGGTTGTTTCCTGGAGAACTCTAGAGATGGCAGAGAATTCCACCATGGATCTCGGTGAGGCCGAATGCCAGTGCATTCGGCCCCCCGAAATCTGTAGCGGAACGGCCTGCCCCCCGCCCCCCCCGTGGATCCCCCCCGGGATGAGACTTACCTGGGGCGGATCTTCTGGGCAGCGGCGGCTCCAGTGGCGGCTTCAGCGGCTGCTGGTCTTCCAACCGGCTGCCACCGCCGCCATTTGCAGTCTTGTTTTTTTTAAAAAAAACACAACGTGATAGGCTACGTAAAGATTTACATAGCCTATCACGGCTGGGTTTAAAAAAAACAACAACAACCGCGTACGCAAATGGCGGCTACGGCTGCCACCATTTGTGTTCCTTATTTTTGGCCGTCTTAGTCTACGTAAATATTTATGTAGACTAAGACGACGAAAATAAGGGGAACGCAAATAGTGTAACGGATGCTATTTGCATTCCCCCTTATTTTTGCCATCTTAGTCTACGTAAATATTTACGTAGACTAAGATGGCCAAAAATAAGGAACGCAAATGGTGGCGGCCATAGCCGCCATTTGCGTGCGCGTGTTTCTTTGTTTTAAGCCAGACATGATAGGCTACGTAAGTCTTTACGTAGCCTATCATGGCTGACTACAGGGACGCAAAAGGCAGTGGCTACGGCCGCCACCATTTGCGTCCCTGCTAGCCAGCGGCCGGATGTCTGGCTGCTGGCGGAGCTGGCCAGCGGCTCCATGGAATCCCCGCGGAGCGGAGCCAGCTGGCCAGGATTCCGGGGGAAGGGACAGAGCACCTCCCCCCCCCAGCGGAACCCGGCGGAGCCAGGTAAGGGGACTTTCGTACATCCCTAGAACTGGCCTCCACTCCCTCCCACACCACCTCATAGGCAGTGTGGATTGGCCCCATACTCCACGGTCAGAAGAGAAGCAGAAGAGGTGTTCCTGAGGGTGGGATGGGGAGGTCAGAAGTGCCAGTACAACACTTCCTATGTGTCATCCGGCCTCCTCCACACCCTGCACTCTGAGGTCCCACAGCTAGACAGCCAAAAGCATCTGTCTAGCTGCGAAAGCAGAGCAGCAGGAGCGTGGAGGGGATGCGCTCCTTGCCACTCCTCCTGCCCTGTAGTGGATAGGCGGTCACCCCCAGGTTCGGGGGCGACCGTCAATCTCCATAGGATTGCTCTCTCCAGCAGTAAATTACCATACACAGTTCAGAAGCAGAGTCAAACGGGAGTCCAAGGGTCAGTAGCACAAGTCAATCACAAGGCAAAGTACAAGGCACTGGAGCTGATAGAATGAAGTTGTTCCAGCAGCACTTGTATTGAAATACATATTTAAACGCAGATTTTAACACATATTTTCTCCTAAAGAACACTTTTCTAAATGTATTGTCTCTAAAAATACACTTTTCCAACTCTGAAAAGATGCATTTCTAAACATATTGTCTCTCAAAATAAGTATTTCTAAATGTATGTTGATACATTTTTGAGCCAAGAACTGCATCAGAATGTTTGAGATGTGAAAGCTGGTGGGCAATATTTCAGTCTGTAGTTTAGTCCAGGAAGTGTGTCCAGGTCCAGGTCAGTTCATATCAGAATTTACAGATTGAATACTTCAAGCATCCCCAGTAAAAAAAAAAATAAGGAAATGGAGAGTTATTGAGGCAATCCCAAGACTATACAAGAAAACCCTCTGTATCTCATCACATCTCCCTGAATCTGCCCTGAAGTACGTGAAATAAAAATGATGATAAGGGTGCTTATGAGCATAGAACAGCCTTCCCCAACCTGTTACCCTCCAGTAACAGTTACTGTAGTAACAGTTACCCTCCAGTGTTTTGGATCTGAATTCCCATCACCCTCAAACAACATGGCCAGTGGTCAGGAATCCTGAGAGTTGTAGTCTGAAACACATTGAGGTCACCAGTTGGGGAAAGCTGCCTTAGAGTACACTTTCCACTATCAGCATTCATTACTTTACTTCTCTCGCACATTTTTTTTAAAAAAATCACCTTTTGACACAACAATCATTTTTGGCATTCGAGATTATTATTAGTATTTTTTGTCTTGGAACAGGTATCTAAATGATTGCCTTCTCCCCTGTGAACCTACTGTTCTTTCCTCTGACAGCTTTCTCCAACTGCTTCCACCTTTGTATTGGAAGTGGATGGCTACCATTGAAAGCGGATTTTCTCTTTCTTTTTAAAAAATGGGATTTTCTCATTAACAATGACAAACCCTGTCTACACCCACCCACTGACCCCCACCCTCCGCAATTGCCAACAAAAGAAGAGAAAGGAAGTGGCACCAATTGGATGTCCAGGGAGAAAGTTCCATAAACAATAAATAGCAAAACAGAATGAGCAGAGTCAATTATGAAAGCGGGACACCTGCTTTCAGGGAGGTCAACACAGGATAATGGAAACAGGAAGAGAACTAATAGAAGAGAAGGACAGAAAGGTATGTGGTGCAAAGCGATGGAAAGCTTTACAGGCACAGACAAAGCTTGTGCTCTTTGCTGGAGGCCATGAGAAGCCAGGGTAGGGATCCGAAGCATCAGTAGTGAGAGATTAAATGCTCTTGTCAGCAGAATTCTTGACAGGGTCGATTGAAGTGTGACAAGGGAATGCTGTAGAGATCGAAGTATAAAAGATATAAGGGCCATCCATGTCAGATATTCAAAAACCTAATACCATATCTACCTCCAGTAACAGTAAGTGTAAAAAAAATCATATTGTTTTTAGCAGCCCTGGGACCATTTAGAGAATCTTTCTCATTGCATCAGTGAATGGTAGGAAAAGAGGAGTAAAGAATATAGACCCAGAACAAACAAACTAAAATGAGTCTATGAATCAAATTAATCTGTTTCCCAAAGTAATTCAGATCTGAGATTGCACAGGATTGCTCGCATCCAAAGACAACAATCTTCAACTTCCTGTACTAGCTAGACAACTGAAGAAAAAAAGCTCACAATTTTGCGTGTGAGTGCATGCGTGCGCACGCATGCATGCAATTAGGAACAGCTGCCCTGTGATTCAGCAAATATGGTTTCAACCAAAGCACCCATTAGCAAGTGCTAATGTTAAGTTTCACATCTCTTTTCCTACATTCTACCAAGTTTTCATCTCCACATCAGGCCATTAGGAACAGGTTCCATTATCCAAATATCTTTTACCTGAAGTGATAGGGATGGGCAGATCAGTTACCCCGTTCCGGGTGGGGGGGGTCCACGGGGGGGGAGGCGATCTGTTCCTCCCCTCTGGAATCCGTCCAGCTAGGGTTGGCGGAGAATTTCTCCACGAATCTTCGGGAGGCCGAGCGCCGACGCATTCGGCCCCCCGAAAGTGTTGGGGAAATTCTCCGCCGGCCCCCCGCCCCCCCGGGATGGGACTTACCTTCGGCGAATGTCCCTCTCAGCAGCGGGTCCCGGAGGATTTACGTAGCCTATCACGGCTAGATTTCCAAAGTCAACCATGATATGCTACGTAAATTGTCACGTAGCCTATCATGGGTGACTTTGAAAAAAAAAAAGTGCGTACGCAAATGGCGGCGCCCATGGGGCACTGCCATTTGTGTTCCTTATTTTGGCATGTCTAGTCTACGTAAAGATTTACGTAGACTACGGCAAAAATAAGGGCAACGCAAATAGCGTTTGCTATTTGTTTGGAAATCTAGCCATGATAGGCTACGTAAATCATCACGTAGCCTATCATGGGTGTTTTTGGTTTTTTTTTACTTGCTTTTTTATTTTGTAATGGCGGTGGCAGCAGCTGGTCGGGAGACTGGCTGCCGCCCCCGATGAAACGCCAACGAAACGCCGCTGGGACCCGCCGCTGAGAGGGACATTCGCTGAAGGTAAGTCAGTAGTGGACGCAATTTGTTGCCATAAAGCTGGTAGATTAGCCTAAATGCAGCTGTAAATGGCTGCATTTAGGCTAATCTACCAGCTTTACGTCTGCAAATGGCACCCACTACGTCATTTGCATCCGGGGCCTGACTTAAAGCAATATGGCAAGGCAATGGCTGCTGGCCGTATCAACATTCACCAGGGACGTTGACCAAGCAGTCGGCTCTGCAGGATCAAGGCAGCGACGGATCTGACCCGGAAGGATTCCGCACAGAGGTGGAGGTGAGTACTCCGTTCTGGCATGGGACCCAATGTGGCTGGATTCTTGGAATCTGGCCTCATTGGGGTCCGTGGTGGATTTCTCCCCCATCCCTAAGTGTCTAGTTAAGTAGGACTGCAATCCTAAACCCATGTATGATGGAGTATGCACCACTTAATATAATAGGACTAACAGAGAGGTGGGGATCCTTTTTTGGGTCCAAGAGTTGAATTCCAATCTTCGAAAGGTCTTAGGGGTGGGGCAAAAAACAAAGTGGGTGAAACAAGAGGTAGATTGGGTGGGGCCAAAATGTGATTCTTTAATCCCACAAGAAGTAAGCAGGCAATCCTCTGCATATCTACTCAGAATAAGCAGAACATATAATAATAACTAAGCAGCACTTTTGAACAGGCATGCGAGAAACAGGGATGTTTGATTTCACCCAAATTCTCCAAACTTAGCTTCAAAGCTCAGCTCACCTCACTCCCTTTTTTGTTTGTGACATGTTTGGGGGTGCACATTTCTGTGCATTTCTCATTTTTTCAAAAGTATGTGCACACGCACACGCACCCATTGACTAAAGTGTGAAAATGCTTTTAAAGAAAAGACATTTCAAAGCACATTTTTCAAAACGTTTTTGAACATGACTGCAAGTTCGTTTTTCAAACTTGCATTTGAAAATGCATTTTTCGAACAGGACTGCAAGTTCAGGAACATGCAAATGCTCCCCCCCCCCATGTGCTCTTGTTCATGTTTGCCATCGGAGTTGTGAGCAGGACAAGTTTGGATGATCTCTGAGCTAAAATGAAATTCTCGTACATCTCTACTTTCCAAGAGTATCCCAAGTACCAAGCCTCTGCACGTCTACTCAGAAGTAAGCAGGAATGAAGCAGTAGGCCAGTATGCACATAGAGCTGCTACACACACTGGCCAAAGACAGAGCCTCTGGGGCTTGCCAGCACACTCATTGGTAGCAGGTGGCATGACTGCCAGTCACAACCAGGGATGTTGGAGAAATCTGCAATGGTATGGAACCAAGCGAGTTTGGATTTTTATGAATCCAACCCATGGATTCCGCAGCGGACCAACTTTTCTCTTGTCGGGCAGATTCCATGGACTTGCAGACCACTTTTCTAACTATCCTGAATTTTGTGCAAATTTCATCATAGAAAAATATGCAAAAAAAAAAAAAAAAACCTGGCCAAAAATGTGCATTTCTCCCAAAGACTAAAAAGTGAAAATGCACATTTCTGTGCATTTTCACACGTGTGAATTTGCACACATTTGGAAACTAAAAAAATTCAATTCTGTAAATTTGCAGATGATGGAACAAAAGTTGCCTGACAATCTGCGTAACGCAGGGTCCATCTAGTCCAGCATTCTGTTCACACAGTGGCCAATCAGCTGTCGAGCAGGAACCCACAAGCAGGGCATGAGCACAATGGCACCCTCCCACCCATGTTCCCCAGCCACTTGTGTACACAGGCTCACTGCCTCTGGTACTGGAGGTAGCACATAGCCATCAGGACTAGTAGCCATCGATAGCCTTCTCCTCCATGAATTTGTCCAACCCCCTTTTAAAGCCATCCAAATTGGTGGTCATGACTAGAGATGGCAGAGAATTTCTCCATGAATCTCGGGGAGGCCGAATGCCTTGGCATTTGGCCCCCCGAAATTGTTGGTGAAATTCTCCGCCCCCCCACCCCCCCTAGGATGGGACTTACCTCCCTCGAATGTCCCTCTCGGCGGCGGGTCCCGGCGGGAATTCGGCGGCGTTTCGTCAGGGGCGGGGGCGGCGGCCAGTCTTCCGACCGGCTGCCACCGCCGCCATTACAAAATAAAGTAAAAAAAACAAAACACCCGTGATAGGCTACATAACGATTAACGTAGCCTATCACGGCTAGATTGCCAAAGTCAGCTGTGATAGGCTATGTAAATCGTTACATAGCCTATCACAGGTGACTTTGAAAAAAAAAAAGTGCGTACGCAAATGGCGGCGCCCATGGGCGCCGCCATTTGCATTCCTTATTTGGTCCCGGTAGTCTACGTAAAGATTTATGTAGACTACGGCGAAAATAAGGGTGCCGCCATTTGCGTACGCGCTTTTTTTTTTTCCAAAGTCACCCGTGATAGGCTACGTAACAATTAACGTAGCCTATCACGGCAGACTTTGGCAATCTAGCAGTGATAGGCTATGTTAATCATTATGTAGCCTATCATGGGTGTGTGGTTTTTGTTTTTTTGTTTTTTACTTTTGTATTTCGCGGCCGGGGAGACGTGGCGCTTCTCCCCAGCCTGAATTTCGGCCGGGTGAGGCGGGGCACCTCCCCCCCTGGCCTGAACTTTGGGGGGAAAACCGAAGTGCCTCCCCCCCACCGCAAAGCAAGCTGCGGGACCAGGTAAGTCCCTTTCGTACATCCCTAGTCATGACTACATCCTGTGGTAGCAAATTCCATAGTTTAACTACTCACTGTGTGAAAAAGTACTTCCTTTTATTTGTCCTGACCTTTCTATTTAACATAATTTGTGGGTATATTCCAATGTGCCCAGCACATCGTTGTCAGGGTGGACACTGAGCCCATAGAATCCCAGAGTAGTTCTGATTCTGAGGAAGAGCAGTCGCTCCTGGGAGAGGAGCGCGCTCCTCTTTCCCAGGGCCAACAGCTGACGGAGATTCCTCCCACCAGCATTCCTAGCTTAGATAGCAGTCCAGGGAGTGACAGAGCACAGGAAGCAGATTTGATGGACGCGCGACGCCGACGCAGAGAGCGGCGCCAAATGGAGGGCGCAGAAAGGAGGCATAGTGCCCGGTTGGCGTGCAAACAACAGCTGCGCCCAGAGGATCCAAGGGAAAAGGGGAGGGACTCTCCCTAGTCCTTAAGTTCAGGGGTCTGCCAGTAATTCCCTTTCAAACGGGGACCAATTGTTCCAACTTAGGTCATAGGTACTGTGCTGCTCAGATCTAGTTGCAAATGGTAGAGTTGTTAAGTTGTAAAAGAAGAGTAAAGCTTTGAAAGGAATCCCTTTGTCTGTGTCTGGACTTGGCTACTGGATTAGACAGAGAGGCCTCCAAGGAGCCCTTGACACTTGTGTTCCCAGCTTAGGACCATAAGAGGGGAATAACTGCCTGCAGAGAATCTGCTCTCATGCATGATGAAGCTATGTGGCTCTACAGAGCTGCACACACAAGAGGGACAGACCCTGCTTATGCAGAATAATCTGATCAAAGTCTTTTAGACATTTCTGCTGCCAGTAGCCATTATATAAATTGTACACTATAAGAACTTAGTCAGAAGGTAGACAATGTCTACCAGTTAGCCCTGTTTTTAATCAGTCATCATCAGAATGTGAGTCTTCTATATAATTTTAGTTAATGAAGTCCACAAATTTAAGTGTACTGTGAATGTTATCAGTGAAACATCGGCTCCCTGAGGTGCTTTATAGATTTTATTTCATATTTTTTGCAGGAAAAGCCTATTGATTTATTTTACATTTAACATATTGCCCTCAATATATTCTCAGAATGGGGACAGACTCCTTTCCTCATGTATGCTGAGCTGACATAATTCTTTATTGTTGTCAGCTTTATATTGGGAAAACAATAATTAACATGGCACAACGTGTACAGTGCTAGGCACTGCTCAACAGCCTGGTAGTTAGGTGATACTTTGGGTGGAATATCCAGTTACGCGGGTCACATTACGCTGTGGTTATTTAATAACTTTGCTGCAGAAGCATTTACATGACCTAATCGCTTGGCACAAAAACACACTAAACTGTATTCAATTATGAATGTGTATATTTCACATTACACACAGGAAAGTGATGGAGCCCAAGTATTTTGGTGCTTCAGGGGTTAGTTAAACTGAATATGGGTCACTTGACTGAATCATATCCAGACTAGTAATAAGGAACACTGTCCGCGACTTACCTGCTGGATGGCTGATGTTCACCAACCTGTTTCCTTGATCATACATCTAACAGAACATTTAATAGTTCTCTACTTCGAAATCTGCACTTGTGAAAAATGCATCTTTCCTTTTCAAAAGATTACTATAGCTCTGAGACTATTTTCATTCTCTGACTATCACAATCGTAAATTGCAGTGTTCAAGAGGCCTCAATGCAGTTTTCCCATGACAATGTGTTTTGCATCGTTTCTAAGGGTAGTCATGTGTCTTCTTTTACATAGGACAGTCCTCTGTTTGAAGGGCTGTCCAATCCAAGTCTACTTTAAAGATAAAGAAGAATAAAGAACCATCAGAAAGGAGACGTGGGCCTTGAAATTCCCTATCAACAGCACCTGGACAGCAGACTGAGCGAGGCACACAGCACAGGTCACCTGGTCATAGTCTTCCACACTATGGTGAGATGTATTGTATTTCTATTTATGGTGATTCCACATGGACCCATGGTCTGGTTGGAGTCTGCCAGGAAAAGAGCCTTCAGTGTGGTGGCCCCCTTCCTGTGGAACTCCCTGCTTTTGGATGTCAGACAGGGGCCTTCATTGTGTTCCTTCCGGCACCTCCTAAAAACATGGTTATTTCAGGAAGCCTTCTATGAGTGACCAGCCATGGTTTATTAAATTTAGTCTTATCAGAACTTGTTTCTTTCTGAAACGTTTACAATGTTTTAACAAAGTGTTTTATTCTTTCATCTTTGCTGTTCACCACTCCAAAATCTTTTGATGTGGAGCGGTATATAAATAGTGTAAATAAAACATTGAAAAATAAAAAATATTTAAATTATAATAATTATTTCTAAATCTGCATCTATGGGCAGTATACAGCAAGGCTATTCCACCTCTACTGGTTCCATAGTGTTCGCAGGACACACTGTTTTCACAATGAGATGTTTGCGCTTCTAAAAATAAACACGGAAATCAGCAGAAACACTTGTTTCCAGATGAGGACAGATCAACAGAGCTCCCATAAGACAGATCAACAGAGCTCCCTTCTGCAAACTCCGCTGACAGGCCCTGTTCTGGAAATGAGCATTTTTGCTCATTTCGGGTTATTTTTAGAAGTGTAAAAGCTCCATTGCACAAGTGTGGGTCCCGCGAGCACAGAGGCACAATAGGATACTACCCATTAAATATATATTAGCATACACAAATTGGTATCCTCTTTTGTCCTTTTTAATAATGCATTTCCTCTTTTTTGGTGATTCCTAAGTGGCTACCCCGTCTTTCCTTCTCCCGTTAGAAATGGGATCTGTAAATAGAGAGACTATTCAATACACAGCTATCTTGTAAGTATACTTATTAAGATGTATTATGATAATAGCTTAATACCCATGGAAAATATTGCATTACAGTACATTAGTTTACCCCTTGAAAGAGGGTGTCATAGTCAAGCTGGGGTTCAAATGTGCTGTGCTTGTATGAGTCAGACAAGGTTTAGAACAGAGACAGGGATAAGGTTTTATAGAGATACAGATAGGGTAGGGATGTACGAAAGGCACTTACCTTTCACGGAATATGTTGATGGGGGGGAGGCACTCCGTCCCTCCCCCCGGAATCCTGGCTGGCCGGCTGTGCTCCGCAAGGATTCTGTGGAGCCGCCGGCCGGCTCCACCAGCAGCCGGACATCTGGCTGCTGGCTAGCAGGGAAGCAAATGGCGGCAGCCATAGCCGCCGCCATTTGCGTCCCTGCAGTCAGCCGTGATAGGCTACGTAAATGTTTACGTAGCCTATCACGACTGACTTAAAAAACAACAACATGCGTATGCAAATGGCGGCGGCCACGGCCGCTGCCATTTGCGTTCCTTATTTTGGCACATCTTAGTCTACGTGAAGATTTACGTAGAGTAAGACAGCGAAAATAAGGGGAATGCAAATAGCGTAGCGTCCGCTACGCTATTTACGTTCCCCTTATTTTCGCCGTCTTAGTCTACGTAAATCTTGATGTAGACTAAGATGTGCCAAAATAAGGAACGCAAATGGCGGCGGCCATGGCTGCCGTCCTTTGCGTATGTGCATTGTTGTTGTTTTTTTTAAAGTCAGCCCTGATAGGCTACATAAACATTTACGTAGCCTATCACTGTTTTTTTTTAAAAAAATTAGCCGTAGTAGACTACGTAAATCTTTACGTAGCCTATCACGTTTTTGTTTTTTTTTAACTGGAAATGGTGGCGGCGGCAGCTGGTCCGAAGACCGTCCGCCGCCACCGAACCGCCGCTGGAGCCGCCGCCAGGAAGATCTGCCCCAGGTAAGTCTCGTCCCAGCGGGGTGGGGGGGCAGACCGTTCCACCACCGATTTCGGGGGGCTGAATGCATTGGCATTCGGCCTCCCTGAGATCCGCGGCGGAATTCTCTGACATCACTAAGATAGGGATGTCGTGGGCGCCCAATTTTGTCCGCAAATTTGCTGGACTGCTGGCGCCTGCGCTCTCCGAGCTGCGCCCTCCGAACTCCCCCAGCTTGCTGGGCCCCAGTCCGCCTGCCCCTGTGCTCAGTAACCAGCTCGAGGCTTTCCCGGAGCCGTTCGCCTCTGCGCCGATCACCATGTTTTTTAAAAACATGGTGATCGGCAGTATGTGCCCATAGACTTATATGCAAAATAGAGCTGTGAATCTTGTGTATAAGTCTATGTGTCCATAGATCGTTCTAGTCTCCCTGCCCCACATCCCGGGCCAGCTATGTGAGGGCAGCAGCTTGACAAGAGGAGAAAGGCAAGAGGCATTTCTCCCTTGCATTCCTCCTCCTGTCAAGCTGCCGCTTTCACGTACCTGGCCCGGGATGGGGTGGGGGGAGAGACTGGAATAATCTATGGTCACATAGACTTATACACAAGATTCACGGCTCTATTTTGCATATAAGACTATGGGAACATACTGCTGATCGCCATGTTTTTAAAAAACATGCTGATAGGTGCGGAGGTGAACAGGTCTGGGAAAGCCTTGAGCCAGTTGCTGAGCGTGGGAGGGCTCGACCTGGACCTGGGGCTGCTGAGCAGAGGCTGGGGCTGGGCAGGCACTCAGAGAACCCGAAAGGGGGGGGCGCCCGTACATCTCTAGATATAGATAAGATTTTAGGATTGAGAACTGAGGGAGAGAGGGCGGTCTGTGGTGATTTGTGAAGTGATTGAGGGTGTGATCTAGAGTACTGTGTATGAGAGAACATACATTAATAGAACAATTAAGAGTTTATTGTTGTGTATTAGTGAACAACTTATTTGCTGTAGATAATAAAGTTTATTTGTTTAACCAAATCCTATGCCCTCTGCTCTTGGCTACATAAGGGGAAGGTAATAAAGGAAACAATGCAAGTAATATTATAAACCAGTGTGTCCTCACAGATAGAACACTGAGTGTGTTGGACCTGAGACTTAAAAGTCCCAGTGGCAGCATGATTGTGTGTGAGGAAGGTGTTTCCTGCTTAAAGTGAGAAAGGCCTTAGAGAAGAGGAATTCTCACTGGGAAGGGGCAGGAACGCCACAGGGCATCAGTCTATTTCTGGTCTGTGTCACTTTTGCATATGTTTACCCACAATTACATCACATTTACACATTATGATTTTTTTAAAAAAAAATCTCTCAAAATACATGTGTATTTAAATGTGTACTTTCTCCCAAAACATGTATTGAAGTGTATTTTAATACATTTATGCGAACTGCATCACAGTGTTTGAAGAAGCACAAAATCCAGTAGATAGCCAAGCTTTCAGATCCACACATTAGACCAAGAGGTAGATCAAGTCATTCCAAATAAAAATTAGCAAAGATCAGACTTCTGAAGTATCCCTGTGATGATGTTCCTTAGCTTGGACAAATCCCCAGAGGACTTGCCCCAATGGATGGGAGAATGCTATTGCCAAGGCTGTAGTACTATGCTCGGTTCCACATCTGTTGGCCCACATTTATTTTGATAGGGCTTAGCATGAGCGATTGGGTGCTAAATTGCAGCCAGAGAAAGCAAACCAAATCCCAATAAATCAAGCTAAAAAGTAATCTAGTGCAAAGTGTAATAAAAGTGCTATAGGTGAAGTAATTACAGATCTCCTGAACTGCAACAGAAGCAGAGATCATGCTGCTTTATAACCCAATGCTATGAGATATTTAACTACATTGGCATGGCTGCTCATATATTCAGGACAAGTGTTTCCCAAACATGGTGGCTGAGGCACACCTTTTTTCTGAGTTAAAAAGGGAGGCACATTCCACTCTTATGGACCCAAAAGGTTTACTTCTAGGGTGTGTAAGAATAAGAGTCCCCTGTCCTCAAAGTGTGAGTTTCTGTGACTCACTGTTCTGTGTGGGCCTCCTGACTGAAAGCCTAGAACAGTGCCTGCTGAAGGAGAATGGCTATTCAGGCATTCAGGATCTGTGTACAATAGGGATGTTAGAGAATTCCGCCACCGACTCCAGTGAGGCTGGATTCTTTAGAATCCGGCCCCCTGGAGTCCGTGGCAGAATGGAGCAATCCCCCCGCCACCCCGCAAAACTTCCCCCGGATGGATCCTACCTGTTGTAGTCCATCCGCTGCCCTCGTCTGCGGCCGCGAATGGTGGCCCCGGTCTGCAGCCGCCATTTCCCTCACTACTTTAGCTGTGATAGGCTACATAAGTATTTACGTAGCCTATCACGTAAAGAATGGGGATGCAAATGGCAACCGGTACGCCATTTGCGTCGCTCCTCTTTTCGTGATAGGCTACGTAAATATATACGTAGCCTATCATGGCTAATGAAGGGATGCAAATGGCATATCGGCCGCCATTTGCATCCCTGCCCTTTGCCATGATAAGCTACGTAAATATATACATAGCCTATCACGGCTAACGCAGGGACGCAAATGGCTCAACAACACTACAGGCAAGAAGGATCTTGGAATTGTTGTCGATCACAAGCTGAATATGAGCCAACAATATGATGTGGCTGCAAAAAAGGCAAATGCTCTTTTGGGCTGCATTCATACAAGCATAACTTCCAAATCCCGGGAAGTACTAGTTCCCCTCTACTCAGCACTGGTTAGGCCTCATCTTGAATACTGTGTCCAGTTCTGGGCACCACACATTAAGAAGGATGCAGACAAACTGGAGAGGGTTCAGAGGAGGGCAACAAAGATGATCAGGGGACTGGAAACAAAGCCCTATGAAGAGAGACTGAAAGAACTGGGCATGTTTAGCCTTGAGAAGAGAAGACTGAGGGGTGATATGATAGCACTGTTCAAGTACTTGAAAGGTTGTCACAGAGAGGAAGGCCAGGATCTCTTCTTGATCATCCCAGAGTGCAGGACAAGGAATCATGGGCTGAAGTTACAGGAAGCCAGATTCCGGCTGAACATCAGGAAAAACTTCCTGACTGTTAGAGCAATACAACAATGGAGCCAATGACCTAGGGAGGTGGTGGGCTCTCCCACACTGGAGGCGTTCAAGAGGAGGCTGGAAAGCCATCTGTCAGGGATGCTCTGACTTGGATTCCTGCATTGAGCAGGGGGTTGGACTCGATGGCCTTGTATGCCCCTTCCAACCCCACTGTTCTATGATTCTATGAAATGGCAGCTGTTATGGCAACCGCCATTTGCAGCCGCAGCCCAGCAGCAGAAAGAGGTCTGGCTGTGGGCGGCCCCAGCCGGCGGCTCTGCGGACTCGCCACGGAGTGGAGCTGGCCGGGGAGGATTCCAGGGGGAGGGACAGATCACCTCCCTGCCACCACGGAAGCCCCGCAATGGAACAAGGTAAGGGATTCATACATACCTAGTGTACAATCAATGTGTGAGAAGAGGGAATGCTCTGTCACCCTGTACTCATGGAGAGCAAGAGTCTCAAGAGGAGAGCCTTTTGTATCTGTGCTGTGGAGACTCTCTACATGATGAAGAACCCTGATTTTCTAGTGTTCTTTATCATCTGGAAAGCCTCCACACATACAGGAGGTTCTCCTCTTCCAGCTATCATCCTCCACAAGTACAAGATGACAGAAATGTGTAATAGGGGGTGGGCTAGAGCATTCCCTCTCCTCATGCATTGATTGTACACAGATCCTGAATGCCTGATAGGACTAGTGTCTTTACCAGCGTTTACCCCTTGCAGTTGACCCAAACACATGGCTGACAGGGGAATATTGGGAGTTGTAGAAGTTTTTTCTGTCTAAACATGCATAGTATTGCACCCAAAATCAATAAGTGTCTCTTCAATATGGCAGCAAAATCTCATCCTTTTATTTTATTCATTTGTTTATTTGCAATATTTATATACCGCTCCCCGTCAAAGGATTTCAGAGAAGTGAACAACAAAAGATAAAAGAATACAACACCCTCTTAAAACAGTGAGAACATTTTAGAAGAAACACATTCTGAATTTAATAAACCACGGCTGGTCACTTAAGGAAGGCCTCTTGAAATAACAATGTCTTCAGGAGGCACCAGAAGCAACACAACGTTGGCGCCTGCCTGACCTCCAAAGGCAGGGAGTTCCACAGGGCCACCACGCTGAAGGCTCTTTTTCCTGGTGGACTCCAGCCAGGCCATGGGTCCATGTGAAACCACAAGGGACATGCCCTCTAATGACCTCAGTGACGGGGCAGGTTGGTAAAGAAGAAGGCGCTCTCTCAGGTATCCTGGTCACAAGTTGTTTAGAGCTTTGTACACTAGTACTAATTCCTTAAACCTGGCCCAGTAGCGAATAGGCAGTCAGTGCAGTTCCCTCAGCAAAGGAGTTGCATGCTGAAAAAAAAGGGGCAGCTCCTGACAACAGCTGAGCTGCTGTATTCTGCACTAGCTCCAGCCTTAAGGGCTGCCTTAAGGACAAAAGATTTCCAGCTTTTTTTCAACTTTGCCATACTGAATGTGACCTGAAGCAATTCATTCACTTCCAGCACCGTCCAAGTGAGAAGTCCATCATTTCCTACTAGTTTTCGTCAAGCTGTTGTGCGCTGCTTGCAAATGTCATAAAATACATGGCTTTGCCCTGCAGGAATTACACTCTGTAATGCCTTCACGGAAAACGTAACAGTTCTGCACACAAAAGAGAGGGAGCTCTGTTCAGTTTCAAAAGGAGAATTACAGCATTTCACAGGTATGCACAAATGCCGTCATTGTTTGCCATTTGCCCAGCCTGCTGAATTATTTATAATGGGTGAGCTTTCTCACAATATGGACATTAAAATCACATACAGGCAAATGGCTTTTTTACAGGCAGGTTCTGTAACCTGTAGTAGATTACAGATTATTAAAGGGGAGGGGTAAAGTCTATGCTTTCATCAACAACACATGTAACCACTTGGAAAGAGATATTGATGTTGGCTATCAGATGACTAATACCTTTTGTTATATTTCAAAAGTATGCTTTCTGAATAAAGAATGAAGTACACTATTGGAGTAGGCCTATTATACAATAATTATAACCCCAAACTTAGCTATCCAATTTTTATGTTTAGGAGCTTAGGGTCCATGGCCAACCAGGGTATCTCTACTGTGGTCCAAGTCTAGTATACCATACTTGCTCTTTTTTAGACCTCTTTGAAGAATGCAAGTGGCATTTCATTGGTGGATAGCTTTTTGGATACTTTTTGTACCCGCTCAAGGGCATCTCAGTGGGTTAAATCTGGACTCAGCCATGCTTAGCCATGACATCGAAGGGACTTAAGTTAGTAATGATTTATGTGTCCCATTGATTTCAACATGTGCATCCTCAACTCATCATCCTTTTATTTACACAGTAGATGGGGTATCAAGGAGGAAACAGAGTTCACAGAAGATTCCTCAAACAACAAACAACACAGAACCTATTTCTGCCTTCCACATTTCTAATTTTGCACTACAGTGCCAAACCCCTAATGTAGGAAACCTCAACACCATACAACAGGAACAGGAATGATAGAATCCTAAAATCAGGTCAGAAGCTTTTAGCAGTATTACCCAAGCAATAGATAGACATGAGGAATACTTCTTCACACGTTTAAATGAATATTATAAAATAGGCTGGCTCTCATTTTGCATCCACCTCAATACAGGCGTGATGTGGGGTAGCGTGATGTCCAGTTCCAGGGAAGAGGTGGAGCTGTATGTCCAGTTCCAGGGAAGAGGTGGAGCTGGTGCTGAGCCAAAATCTGTCCCTCGATTTCCTGAAAGTTTTCTTACCCCATGAAAATGGCTTCCATTGTTCTTTTTCATTCTCAGGGTGTTTTATGTAATTATTTATTTTTGTGGTTTTTTGAGCTCACCACACTGTGAGGTGGCTGAGGGTGCTGTGTTGAGTGTTTTGTTTCTATTACACATCTCTCCTTTGCTCTGCAGCCGCCTAGGCTGCCCCCACTTCCTGATCTAATGTCTTTCCCTGGGTTTTAACTGAAGTGCGGGAAGCCAAGGAGGCTACAGACTGCTGGGGAAATGATTGTACAATGAAAACAAAGCCCTATGAAGAGAGACTGAAAGAACTGGGCCTGTTTAGCCTTGAGAAGAGAAGACTGAGTGGAGATAGGATGAAGTCCTCTTCAAGGACTTGAAAGGTTGTGACAGAGAGGAAGGCCAGGATCTCTTCTCGATCATCCCAGAATGTAGGACACGGAATAATGGGCTCAAGTTACAGGAAGCCAGATTCTGGCTGAACATCAGGAAAAATGTCCTGACTGTTAGAGCAGTACAACAATGGAACCAATGACCTAGGGAGGTGGTGGGCTCTCCCACACTGGAGGCATTCAAGACAAGGCTGGACAGCCATCTGTCGGGGATGCTCTGACTTGGGTTCCTGCATTGAGCAGGGGGTTGGACTCGATGGCCTTGGAGGCCCCTTCCAACCCTACTATTCTATGATTCTATGAAAAACAGGACATTTGGGCACACCGCTTGTCTTCCTCTTTATGTAAGGTAAGCCCAAGTACCCCAAACCATGAGAATTTTTCTTAAATTTTCTTCACCTTTTAATTTCTTCTAGGGATGGTGGAGAATTTCTCCACGAATCTCTGGGAGGCTGAATGCCAACGCATTCAGCCCCCCAAAATTAGTGGAGAAACGGTCTGCCCCCCCGCCCCCCCTGGGATGGGACTTACCTTTCCCGAATGTCCCGCTGGGCGGCTCCCAGCGGCTCCTGGCGGCGGCTCAGCAGTGGCTCGGCGGCAGTTTGGCGGCGGTTCGGCGGCGGCAGTGGCCGGTCTTCCGACCAGCCGCCGCCACCACCATTTCCCTGTAAAAAAAAAAAACTCAAGCAAACGTGATAGGCTACGTAAAGATTTACGTAGCCTATCACTGCTAGATTTTCAAAAAACACCATGATAGGCTACGTAAATCCTTACGTAGCCTATCACGGCTGACTTTGAAAAAAAAAATGCGTATGCAAATGGAGGCGCCCATGGGCGCCGCCATTTGTGTTCTTTATTTGGGCACGTGTAGTCTACGTAAACATTCACATAGACTACGGCGAAAATAAGGGCAACGCAAATAGTGTTGCCCTTATTTTCGCCGTAGTCTACATAAATGTCTACGTAGGCTACACATGCTGAAATAAGGAACGCAAATGGCGGCGCCCGTGGGCGCCTCCATTTGCGTACGCGCTTTTTTTTTTTCAAAGTCAGCCATGATAGGCTACGTAAGGATTTATGTAGCCTATCACGGCTGACTGCAGGGACGCAAATGGCGGCTATGGCTGCCGCCATTTGCGTCCCGGCCGGACAGCAGGATTCGCGGCCGGAGGGACGGGGCACCTCCCCCCCGGCCAGAATTTCGGCCAGAGGGACAGGGCACCTCCCCCCCGGCCAGAATTTTGGCGGGGAGGGATGGGGCACCTCCCCACCACCACAAAGCAAGCTGTGGGACCAGGTAAGGGACTTTCGTCCATCCCTAATTTCTTCCCAAAAGCAATTTCTATCAAATTGAATGACAATGTTCAAAAAAATGTGGGAGAAATTTTCAGCACAGCACTAATTTAAATTCTGTCTTCAATGTTATATCGAACCCTGGCCAATGTAAGCCTCTAAGCGCTCAAAATCAAAGCACAGAGTTTTATAATGCAATAGCAGGGCTAACATAATGAAATACTGTGAACACCTTGTCTGTCAGTCTCCATTCTTCAGATATAGATTATTCAGCAGGGCTACCAACACACACATACACTCTGTTTCCTACTAAAATTGTAAGCCAGGTTGGAAAAACTTGAAGAAATATGTCTCGTATAGCAATAAATGGATGAAGTCCATTTAACTTTATTTTGCTTTTAAATAGTCATAATTCATACAATTATTCACAGAAAGGTTGTAAATCCCCCCCCCCCAACACACACATGCTATTATCAATGTGTTACAATAACTGTTGTCCAAGCAATTAGCAGCTATGCATCAGTGTAATCCGACGATTGGAGCTAAATTAAAATGGAGCTGAGAGAGACCCCCCTCCCCAAGAAGTTAAGGTTTATGGTTAATAAAAATTGCAGTTGTTGCAACACAATATTGGTTTTATTAAGTAACCTGTGACACAAAGTGGAATAGTCAGCCAAATCCTTTGATGCTGCAACAGATTGGATCTCAAGTAGTGAATATGTATATTCAACACTGGATGATCTGCAGCTGGTTTGAACTTAGTCAATCAAAAACCATTGGACCTAAGATGATACAAGAGGAAATGAATATTCTCTCTGTAGTGTTTGATTTACATATATATAAGACTCCACTTAACACCACACTCAAAATAATGAATGCATGCATGTATGAACAAGCCCATAATGGGATTATCGTCTCCTCGTGAATTTTGAGTGAAAATAATGCTGCCTTTTATCTAGGGATGTTGCGGGAGTCCAGGAAGGGGGTGGAGTCCAGCGGACATCCCTCCAATCAGCCTCCCAGGCTCCACTCCATGGGCCATTGCTCTTGCCCAACTCGGCGCATGCTGATCCAGGCTCCCTGCTGGTCCACTGAGCCGTCATTTTGCATAAAAATGGCAGCTCGGACTTTTTCGTAAATGCCCACTTACACAAATGGTGGCTGTAAAGGGGGCATTCATGCAAGATTTGCACCTGCCATTTGCATAAATGGGCATTTACAAATAAGGCCGAGCCACAAAATGGAGGCTTGGTGAGGGATGAGGCAGCTGCTCACCACTTCCCAGGCACTTGCAGGCTGCCCAGCGGCTTTCCATGCATGGCAAACTGGGTCAGGCAGCTGGTGAGAGTTTGGCAAGCAGCACGTGGCATGGATAGGGGTGAGTTCGGCCATTCCTACTTTTAACCAGCTATTTCAAAGCAGTTTACAATATGACCAACAGCAAAATCCCACACACAGCACAGTCTCAACATGCCACAGTTGCATGGGAGAAGTAACAGTCACCTACAGTTCCTAGCACAAAGGAAGACACAGCAAGAGGATCACTCTCATTTGCAACCAGTTATTCATATGATTATTTGTATGAAAATCAAAATGAATGTTTCTGTTCCAAACTGGATGAATGATCATGGATTTTTTTTTAAGGGAATGTAATGCATTATTCTTTGTAATACAAAAAAGGCATTTTCCTTGTTCATTATTTATGGACTACTCAGATAACGTTGCATGGAGCATTACATTTATTGGAGCACGTTCAGGAACTAATATTCTGGATAGAGTCATATTCGAGCATATTTTCTGGTATTTTCCTTGTTATGTTTATCTTGTGCAAACATGTTTTTAAAAAATGATTCAAGGTGTTCTCTCTCTCTCTCTCTCTTTTTCTCTCTCTCGTATTCTCTCTGCTGCATTCAAGCCTCCCCTCATTATCAATCTTCACATGAAATTCACTGTATATTAAACCTACTAAGGAAAGGCAATAAAAAGTAATTATGTGGAATCCCCACATTTTACTGTCATTTACAGGGTAAACAGGTGGCCTATAAACCATTGTTAGTAAATTGTTCTTTCTAAAACCACTTACTCAACAATTTCCTACAGTAAATGCTGCTCAAAGACACTTATTGGAGTGCAGAAAAGGAAACTGGAAATGAAAGATTGGACAAACTGAAATCTAATGGATAAGCTAGTACAATGTAATACATCATTGATTCCCAGACTGCAGTTACTTCTCTTTTTGCTTTTGTTTTTTCTTTTTTGCTGCCATTTACTGGTCTGTGAAATGGACATATGAAGATGGCTTATACTGGGCCAGACCACTGGTTCATCGAGCCTCATCAGCTACTATGGCTGGCCACAGCTGTCAAGGCTTCAGGTAGAGCTCAGTTGCTTTTCCTCACCCTGCTACCAAAGAAAATACTTTAAAACTGGAATAACAAGGAATTGAACTGGGAACATCTGCATGCAAACAGACCACTCCACTGTGGCCCTGTAAGTCTTAAAAAGCTAAGGTTGATGCCCATGCCAGACAGTTCTATATTACACTGAGTACTTTTTATCCAAGATCCCAACACAGGAAAAAGTAACAAGACAGCAGTTATATATCAGACACTGTGTATCAAGGTATTGAACCTCTTTCAGCCTAAGGGCTGAATTCCATTTTGGAGAAGCTGTTGGGAGACACATTCTAGTGGTGGGTGAAGCTGAAGGGAAAAGGGGTGGGGCCAAGAATGCCAGCATATTTTAGCTTCAAGCCCTTCCTGCCAATAACAAGAGGCATTTCAACCTTTTCAAATGGGGGTAAAGCTGCACAAACGTTGGGAAACCATAAAATGATTGGTCAAAGAATAGGGGATGGGACAAAGGGAAGAGGGCGGGGCCATCTGGGGAATCCCAGAGTGCTGGATTGGGGCCCCGGGCTCTTCCCTTTGTCCCATCCCCAATTCTTTGAATATATTTGGTCCCTGAACCTGAGGTTCCGCTTCCCTGTTGTATATCACCACCTTCCTACAAGGGACTCAGGGCCCAGGACTAGACTATGGGACCATCTCCTCTCATATTCATCTCTGCCATGTCTATCATCTTGTCTATCATCTTCCAGGGAGGCCTTGCTACAAGGACCTTACCTTGCTCCCTGCACTTTACCGTGATAGGCTACGTAAAGATTATGTAGCCTATCACGTTAGAGAGCAGGAATGCAAATGGCGTAGAGGATGCCATTTGCATCCACAGTCTGGCTATAAGGCCATGGCGGCCGTATCGCTGGGTCTTCGGAGCCAGTGGCAGGGAGGATCCGCCAGTGAGGACTTCGCACTGGAAGAAAAGGTAGGAGATTTGATTCTCCATCGACTTTGGGGGGCCAGATTCAATAGAATCTGGCCTCACTGGGGTCCGTGGAGGATTTCTCCAACATACCTAGATAAAAGGCTTCAATAAAATGTGATAAAGACAACAACCTGTTCAAACGTATAGTTGGTATATTTTCATAACCATAACAAGCCAGCTTGAGAGAAACCACTAGAGGAAGAGGAAGCAGAAGCAGAAGTCAGGCACTCCACCCTCAGGCATGGATCCTACTCCAGCTGAGAGCCCCTCTGTCCAGCTGAGGCCATCAGAAGCAGTAGCAGTCCTTCCACTGTGGTTAGGTATGGCTCCATGACCGGCTGAATTACTACTGGTGAATGGTGTAACTGAGATTCTAGTGCCTGAGTTTACATCTTTCTCCCTCCCAATCCACTCTCCTTTTGTGCTGTTCCTTTTAAGATGGTAAGCCTATGGGCTGGGGATGGATGAAGTTGAACCTGTCAATTTTGGTTTCTCTTAGCATTTTTTCCCCAATCTTAAGTTCCATTCGTCCTGACCACGTAGATTAAAAAAAAAAAAACTTCTCAAGAAATTTCTTACACATTTTTGTGCACATTTCTCCTAATATATGCATTTTTGTAAGCAATTTTGCCTGATGTACACATTTTTTTCAAGCAGTTTACCTAATATAATGCAGTTTTGAACAGTATTTTCATTAATCTATGCATTTTTGTGTGCACCTTTCCCTAATATATACATTGCAAAATTTGGAGAAATTTGAATTTCAAAGGAAAGCTGAGTTTTGGTTTGTGAATTAGTTCAAAAATGCCAAATTAGTTAAATTCCCATCAAAATGTGAATCAAGTAAATCCCCCCCCCCCCATCCCTACTATGGACAGGGACTGTCTTATTTGTGGTCTTCGTATGCAGCTCTTGGAGCCTCCGGGGCTAAAAGGGCCTCCCTTGATAAGGAGTTCCATATATCTGTAGTGAAGGCATCAACATTAGCTCTCTCTTTCAACTTCCTGCCAAACATGGCAGGACAGAAAGAAGGTATTGTTGTGGAATAGCCTCCTTGGGAATGGCCATCAGGCCATCTTATTCCTTCTTTTTAGGTGTGCTGGTAAAATGATTTATGCACACCTTCATTTGTAACTTTTCTAGAGCAGCGTTGCTGTTTTATTTTCCTATTGCCATTGATGATTACCTTGCTCAAATATACTTTATATTATTTAACTAACAATTTTCTGTCCTGTTTTATTGTACTTCACCTTGAGTGCCTATATGATAAATTGGTTTCATAATGAATAAAATGCATACCTCTTATGGTAAGACGTAGGTGTTTTACTCGTTAAAAAAAAATTATCACATTTCTCTTACTCCACCCCCATTTTATCATTTCATGCTGAAGCATTGATCGACTAGCACTCTAAATTTTATAGGGTAAGTGGGAAACTATAGAGCTATAGCACTGTGCTAGAGCACATGCTGTGCATGCAGAAGATGATGATGATATTTATTTATACCCCACCATTTTCCCACTGCTGGGACACAAGGTGGCTTACAAAAATTAAAACATCAGTTCCTCACATCTCTAGGTAGGACAGGGAAGGCCCTAGGGTAGGGATCCACTGCGGATTCATATGAGGAATCTCAGGAATCTGCAGCGGATCGGGATCACTTACCTCTGCTCCAGGAGGACTGGAGGCGGAACGGCACTTGGCTGCTTCTTGCCAGCCAGAGCCGTTCGCCTCCTCCCTGTCCCTGCCGATTGCCATGTCTTTAAAAAGAAAAAAGGCGATCAGGAGGATGTGCCCATAGACTTATACGCAAATAGAGTCATGAATCTTGTGTATACGTATATGTGTTCATAGGCTTATATGCAAGATTCATGGCTCTATTTTGCATATAAGTCTATGGGCACATGCGATCAGCAAGATGTGCCCATAGACTTATATGCAAAATAGAGCCGTGAATCTTGCATATGCGCCTATGGACACATAGACTTATACGCAAGATTCATGACTCTACTTGCGTATAAGTCTATGGGCACATCCTCCCGATCGCCATTAAAAAAAAAATATTAAAGACATGGCAATCGGCAGGGACAGGGAGGAAGCGAACGGCTCTGTCTGGCAGGAGGGAAGGTAAGCACCCCCTAAGCCAGTCTCTCCCCCCACCCCGGAATCCAAGCGGAGTGGAACCGCTCTGGAGGATTCCGGGGGGGAGGAATGGATTGCCTCCCCCCCCCACAGATTCCCAACTGGAACAGACGGTGGAGAATCCATATACCCCTAGAAGGCCTCTGCCTGAACCCCTGGAAAGCATCTTCAAGTCTGTGTAGACAATGCTGAGTTTGATGGTCTAATGGCCTGACTCGGTATAAGGCATCTTCCTATTTTCCTCTTCCTGAACAGATAGCTGTGTAGATGGATGATGAGTATCAGGTTAATCACCCGCATAAGTGAGCACACCTTAAGTCAAGTGAAAATAGTTCCCATAATAAATTCAAGACGTCCTAAATCTTTGTAGTCAGACAAGCACAACTACATATTCCATACATTTCACTCTACTG
Organism: Heloderma suspectum; assembly: GCF_057233095.1. Classification (NCBI taxonomy): domain Eukaryota; kingdom Metazoa; phylum Chordata; class Lepidosauria; order Squamata; family Helodermatidae; genus Heloderma; species Heloderma suspectum. Next base: position 109,238,166 of record NC_139464.1, read on the forward strand.
GAGGTATTTTTTTTATGCTGAAGAGGTGAAATGTGCCAATTTTTTTTAATGAGCCAAACAATTTATGTCCAAATTCTTTCACCTACTCAGACCCATCCACATTTTTCCATCTGTTATCTTTCCATTCTTATTACTGTCATTTTGAACAGGGAAGAAACTTGAGCTGAAATATATTTTCCTGTAAAAGACATTTATAAAGAGTGTCTCCACAACTTCAGGTGTAACCTTGTGAATAATAAGATGAGAAAAGTTCATATTTCTGGATTGCAGCTCAGATCTGATCTCTCTGAACTGTGTCTTATGGAGTAGACTAAACCAATTTTTATATTGTCAGGAGTTATGCCACTCCATCAGACAACTAATATTCAAAGCTATGGGATTTGTTATTTTATATTGTCAGAATCAATACAGTCCTGACCTAAAGACAGTTTCTCCGTTTTCCATTGCTCTATCTTGATGCAAAAAAAATACCAAATATTGGGAGTAGGTGTGGCATGGGAGTCTGAAAAGGGGGTGGGCTCCAATGCACTCCCTCTCGCCCTGCCTCCTGGACCCCACTTTGTGACCCTGGGGTGCGGATGGACCCAGCCACCAAGCACCCTGGAGCTTGGCGAGCACCTGGGGGTGCCGTGCGGCACCCTAGCACTCTTGCCCTGGCCTCCTCAGGACTGCACTGGGACCCATCCTGCCTCCACCAGCTATCAAGGGCTTCCTTAACAGTGGGCATGGGGAGGAAGGGCCTTGGTGGCATGCCAGCACTCTCACCCTGGCATCCTCCTGAGGAAGCCAGGGCAAGGGTGCTGGGAGCTGACCACGCCCAGGACTTGGCAGTCAAGCCCTTGTGCGAATAAAGCATGAGGGCTTGACTGGCAGAGTCCTTGGCACAGAGAGGAGGGGCAGCTCGGTGGGTGGGCAGGGCAAGCAGGGAGGCTCACCAAGTGGGTCCAGGCCATGAGAGCTGGGGGGCAGCTTGTCGAGCTCCCCACACCCTGGACGGAGCTCTCTCCTGCCCCGGATGGGTCTGTCCATCCTTTATTGGGAGCTACAGTTTACTTGCTCAGTGGGAGCAAATAAACTTTAAGAAAGCCCTGTTTGTGCTTGCTGCAGCATGGGGCTCTTAGACAGGCTTTCAGCTTGGCAGCAGTTCCTAGAATGTCCATGTGACCATGTGTCATGGCGTGGTCACATGGGCATTCCAGGAACTGCTGCAGGGCTGGATGCATGGAGTCGTCGGTTTCGTTTTCTCCCACATACATTTTTTGAAAAGAATCGCAAGTACTTTTTGTCACAAATATGGAGGACTTTGTGAATGTTGGTAGATTCTTATCAAATTAGTGATGGGCGAACTTACCCCAAGTGTATTCATTATTTCCTCCAGAAGTAATGAATTCGTCCATGTGAGCTCAGAAGGGATGTGTGAAACACTTACCTTTCTCCTTTCTGGGGCATCCATGGTGGGGGGGAGGCACTCTGTCCCTCCCCCCAGAATCCTCCCCAGCTGGATCCGCTCTGCGGTGACTCCGCAGAGCCACTGGCTGGGGCCAGCCGCAGCTGGAATTCCGGCCGCTGCTGGGCTGTTGCGGCCGCAAATGGCGGCCGCTACGCCATTTGCGTGGCTGCCTTTTGCCATGATAGGCTATATAAATACTTATGTAGCCTATTACGGCAAACAGCAGGGGCGCAAATGGTCACATGGCCTGACCATTTGTGGCTGCAGCAGCCCGGCAGTGGCCGGGAGACCAGCCGCATCCGCCGCTGTCGCATCCGCCGCCACCGCCGCATCCACCACCACATCCAACACCAGGTACGCTCAGTCCCTGGGGGATTCCGTGGGGTGGGGGGGGAGGCTGTTCCGCCACGGATTCTTTAGAATCCGGCCTCACTGGAGTCTGTGGCGGAATTCTCTGACATCACTAAAGCCCAGACGAGAGTTCTCCTTTAATATGAAATCTCGTTCCATATGTACATGTTTTTATGCATGCACAATACAAAGGGGCTTCTTGGGAGTGGTAGTTGGAAATAGCATAGTGTGGTATGATGTCATGTGTCACCACATGACCTGCCCCTTTTCTGATTGGTTGTTTTCACATGGCCTGCCTACATGGTGATGTCATGTGATGTTTCCTCACTGTCGCCAATCACCAGGATGAAGCTGGTCCTGCACAGTCGTCCTCCTCTTCCTCGGAGACAGAGCTGCAGCCACGGTGACAAGACTGCCTCAAGTATGTTTTGGGGAGGGGGGGTCTAGGTGGTAGGACAACTGAAAATTTGGGGGGGATCTGTGTGCTACTTTACTGTGCACGCTTCAGTTCTGAACCTAATAGCAAATTGGTAATACATCAGTCCAGGCTCACTACAAAGGTAAGCAGGATGAATGGAGGAGTTCTGACCAACAAGCCAATGGATTACAAAATCCAGTGGCATCACTAATCAAAATCAAACTGAAACAAAACTCTCACCCATCCCTACACTTAATAAGGTAACTGGACCCTCTGACCCACCCAGCACGGCTGCCATTTTTTGTCAGCGTGGAATGATGTCAATTGTTTGATTTGTTAAACATTGTACTATTATGAGTGGGTTATGTGTAATTCTAATTTACTTGCATTTTTAACTAACTCTTATCACTATTATATTACTGTATTTACAGTGCTACTTCGCTTTGCTGGTCTTGTGACCATAATAAACCATTACTTACTTAGGATACAATCCTATGGCCATCTAGACAGCGTCTAGATGGCCATAGGATTTTTCAGTTTCTGCAAACCCGACTCCCCACTCCCTCCCCCGCTGCCTCATAGGTGGTGCAGTTTGTCCCCAGCTCCATGCTTGGAAGAGCAGCATGAAGTGGGCAAAAAGGGGGCGTTGAGGGGGTGGGAGGGGAGGAGACCGTGGAAACACCATTATGGCACTTCCTATGCACTGTCCGGCCTCCCACCCCCCCTCCGATGTGCCCTGGCTAAACAGCTGAAATCGACCATCTAGCTATAAACGCAGAGTAGCCAGAGCGCGGAGGGTAGGATCCCCTCCGTGGTGGTCCACCTGCCCTGCATTGGATATTCACTGCCTCTGTGTTCAGAGCGGGCCGACTATCCCCATAGAATTGCACTCTTACTGACACACCCACCTTTGTAGTTAGAAATGTCTTTGAAATTCTCCCCCTCCCTAAGAAAGAGGCAGAAAAAAACAATGCTTCATTCACAGGGAGGGAATAATTTCTCAAAAGTAGGGAGCAGGATTTGACACAGTGCTATTGAATAGTATTTTCCAAAAAAGTTTTCAGATACTTCTGATCCAGGGGAAGCAGTTGGACACTCCGTCTGTCTGTCTGTCTGTCTGTCTGTCTATCTATCTATCAATCATCTATCATCTATCTATCTATCTATCTATCTATCTATCTATCTATCATCTGTCTACACACACACACACACACACACACACACACTAGCCTTTTCTAATTATATAGGCTTTGGCAGAGTTTGGGATAGTTTATCTACAACTTTGACACATCTTGGATTTCCATTTCCCAAAGCCAAATTTATATTCATTGTGGAGACTTTAAATGACGGACTGGCACTGGCCAGTCTGGGGAAGTAGGTAACACAAATAGCCCATTTGTAAGGCAAGCCTCCATTTTAGATAGAATATCACAGGATAAAGTAATCAACAAGTCTGGCCTGAAATTCCTTGAACTCTTATCCTTTCATCAACTCTGTTGATAGATCTTTAGGAGCCTGTACCTATTTTTGTAACCCAGGTGCTCTATTCTGTTTCTTGCTCTATTCTGTCTGGTATGCTAGTAATAGTATCAAATCATTGTCTATTGATTTTGTTAATAAATTAATATGGAAAGTAAACACGGTTTGGGAGGACACTTCTAACATGGACATAGTAGACAAATCCATCCAGGCAAAACCTTGAAAAGAACCCATCTCTATTTAATCCTGAATATAAATCTGCTGACACCAGTTGTATTTAGGGGGGAAGCAAAGGCTTTATTAAAAGCATTCTGATTTTCTATTGTTTCCAGAAGATTTTTCACTCTTCCCTTTTATTGTATTGTGATCCACATGTCCACTTTCTTTATTTCAGGCTGAATTTCATCTTTGTTTGCCTGGGGTGAACAAACACCCACCTTCCCCCTTCCTTTCATCAACTTTGCATAATTCAAACATTTCTAACAAAACACTTTCCAAAAGATGTCTCGATTCCAACCTTCTAGCAAAAGAAGAGTTTATCCAAATCAAAACCTTCTCTATTCAAGGGGAATTGGGCAATTTCTCCAGCTGGATTAGAAAACTCTCCTCACATTTCAAGGGACTGTTTTGAGGAGATTTCCACAGAAATTGTATGGGCCCAAGACCGTAAGAGACAGTGTTTCTGTAAAAGAGAAGGCCTCTCGGTGTTGAGATTTTAGGCCATTCCCGTGATCTTCCAGATCTCCCGATTACACTGGAGGCATGTGGTTATTGTAGATTGGTGGAGGTTCTGGGAGGCATAACTTACAAAGTGCCATTGCAAATCTAACTTGATAAGATGGTCATTTTTCTGAACAAATGGTAAGGAGAATTTTACCACTTCCCTGGTTCCCAAATTTCTAATCAGGTCTGGATGTGTGTGATAGAATTCCCCCTCTACCACTTAGCAGGACATACTTACAACCAGCTTATCAAGTATCAGGTTTAAGAACATACAGAAGAAATAAGAAGAGCCCTGGTAAGTCAGATCAAGGGTCCATCTAGTCCAGCATTCTCTTCTCACATAGTGGCCAGCCAGCTTCCCATGGGGAACCTACAAGCAGGACATGAATGCAACAGCACCCTTCTGCCCATGTTCCCCAGCAACTGGTGTACGTAGGCTTACTGCCTCTGATACTAGGAGGAGCATAGAGGCATCGGGACTAGTAGCCTTTGATAGTCTTCTCCTCCAGGAATTTGTCTAAGGCTTGGCTTTCTGAAGGCAGGCTGGCCTGGTAGCCAAAATGGGGATCGGTCAAGTTGCAGTGCTAGAATTATGGAAAGTAGGAGGCCCTTAAATGAAATCCACTAGTTCCATCCTCTCATTCCCACTTTAACCAGCACTTGTCCTTGTTCCCCCAACCCACCACCTTCTAAAAACAGTGGCCAAGAGGAATATCATAAAAGACAAAGGACTGCCCTGCTTCTACCACCCCCGCCCCTATAATTCACTCAGATGTACCCAAGCAACAAATTTGCTCAGACAAATTTCATTTAAGGACGGGTCTGAGCAGGGGGTGGAGTCTGATGGACTCCCCACCACCACCCAGTCAGCTGAGCTGGACCCCATTCACTGGGCTGCAGGGGGCTTGCTTGCCTACTCAGAGACCAGTGGGAAGCATTGTGAGGCCGTCTGTCCCCTTACCGAGCTGCAATTGTGTGCACAATTGTGGCTCGGTTATTTCCGCATATCTAAAGTTGCATCTATGGCTGCCTTCAAGGGGCAATGGCTCAAGGTGACAGGCATAGAGGGCCCTTTCCACCTGTAATCTTGAATCATCTTGTAATCTGCAGCCGATCCTCCCAGGCTGAGTCCCTGGCTTTGCATGGTGCACAGCATCCCATGGAGGCATTGTGCACTGTGCACAAGGACTCCGCTGGTGCTGGGAGGAGGAACTGCCCACGGGGGTGGCACTTGCCATGCTACGCCACTCAGCCAGTACTGGAAAGTCCCTGGCTTCACATTCCGTGCACCGTCCCCATGGGAGTGACACATGCCATGCAAAGCCAGGGATCCCGGCAGTGCTTGGGGGGACTGGCCGCTCTTCCCAGCACTGGCTGGGTCCTTTTGCATGTGAAGTCAGAGACTCAGCTGAAGCAGCACTGGAGATGCCACATGTGGAGCTTCAAACATGCCCAGAATATGGGTCCTCCTCTGGACCTCATGGAGGCTGCAAGCACACATGGAATTCACTTAGTTCAGCTTTCCTGAATCCTGAATCTGGTGCCCTCCAAAAGTTTTGGACCAACTTCCATCAGCCACAGCCAGTAAGGCCAATGGTCAGGAATGTTGGGAATTGTAGTCCAAAACAACTGGAGGGCACCAGATTGGGGGAGTCTGGCTGATTTGCAAGGGCTTACTGGAAAGTCTAGATGTCTAACTACCATCAGATAAGAAGAGGCCCCATTCCTATGGATGTACGAAAGGGACTTACCTTGTCCCGCAGCTTTTTTCACAGTGGGGGGGAGGCGCTTCGCTTCTCCCCCTGAAGTTCATGCAAGCGGGGGGTGTCTTCCCGCCTCGCCCGGCTGAAATTCAGGCCGGGGGGGAGGCTTCTTGCCTTGCCCCGGCCGAAATTCAGGCCGGGGAGAAGCGCCCTGTCTCCCCGGCCGCGAACTTCAACAGAAAAGTTAAAAAAAACGCCCCATGATAGGCTACGTAACGATTTACGTAGCCTATCACGGCTAGATCTGCAAAGTCAGCCGTGATAGGCTACGTTAATCGTCACGTAGCCTATCACGGGTGACTTAAAAAAAAAAAAAAAGCACGTACGCAAATGGCAGCCCCCATAGGGAGCTGCCATTTGTGTTCCTTATTTGGTCGCTGTAGTCTACGTAAAGATTTACGTTGACTACGGCGAAAATAAGGGCAACGCAAATAGCGTTGCCCTTATTTTCGCCGTAGTCTACGTAATCTTTACGTAGACTACAGCGACCAAATAAGGAACGCGAATGGCGGCTCCCTATGGGGGCCGCCAGTAGCCGTATGCGCTTTTTTTTTTTTTAAGTCACCCATGATAGGCTACGTGACGATTTACGTAGCCTATGATGCCTAACTTTGCAAATCTAGCCATGATAGGCTACGTAAATCGTCACGTAGCCTATCACGGGGGCGTTTTTTTTTTTTTAACTTTTCTTGGAATGGCGGCGGCGGCAGCCGGTCAAAAGACCGGCTGCCGCCCCCGTCCCTGTCGAAGCCCTGCCGAACCACCGCTGCGACCCGCCACCGGGAGCGACATTCGGGAAAGGTAAGTCCCATCCCGGGGGGGGGGCGGGGGGGAGAATTTCTCCCCGAAACTACTTCGGGGGGCTGAATACGTTGGCACTCGGCCCCCCGAAGTTTCGGCGAGAAACATTACAGAGTTTTGTTAGTGTGGACTCCTTTATGCTTCCTTTATCCTGAGCACAAGACATGAAGGCAAAAGACCATATTGGTGTCCATTCATTGTGTCCCCGTGCTTTTCAAATGGTTATGCATATCCTTCATGAAGGCAGCAGGGTTCCCCAGCTAACCACACTGCACCTTTCCAATAACGCCCCTGTAGGTCCACAGCTGCATATTTTGCAACCATCTTCCACCAGATTCTGAAATCTCCTCTGTAGAGCAGTACAGCTCAGCTTCAAGAATGGACAGTATCTGACAGCTACTAGTGCCTTATCTTCGCATTGCGTATCTCAGTTTTTAAACCAGATTTCAAGAAGTTATGGCCCCTCAAACTTCTGTTTTAATTACTTCTGTGCATCTTTGTCAGATGAAAATGAGCCGCAATCTACATCTGCAGAAAGTAAACGGGTTGAATTGGTCACACTCTGAGCATGTCTAATATAGAGCTTGGCAGCAATTGTATATGAAATTCCAGTGGCTGATGTTTTAAAAGAGAGCTTTCATTGACAGTGAACAGATACCATTCTGCCACAGGCTTGCTAAAATTCAATATTTACCATATATGTTTTCAATAAACATTTGGAACGCAATTAGCCTACAATAGGTTTTCCATTAGAATTGTTCCATAAATGCAATCTTATACATTTATCTCTTACACTGAAATCTCAAGGCTCTTTTAAAAGTAATCAGTTGCTAATGTTTTTCTTATTTGTTCCTTGAAATTATTAAATTGAGTTTATTCTCTAGATCTCTAGATCATATTATAGCAAACAGAATCATACTGTAGCAAATAAATATGACTCTAGAACATATTAAAGCAAACAGAATACACACATGTGTAATTACTGATGGAAATACACACAGAATACAGAATACATATGTGTAATTACCAATACAGAATACACAATACAGAATACACACGTGTAATTACCAATGGAAATGTGTTGGTTGTTTGACCCATTGCCCTCAGCCATATAAAATTTGTTCCTAAAGATCCAGGGGTTAGATCCAAGCTTGGTCAACCTTAGAGTAGATCCACCGAAATCAGTGGACGTAAGCTAGTCATAAGGAACTTAAATCCCATTGATTTCAGTAAAAACAAGACCTGGAGCTGACTGTGGCTCAGATCATGAGCTGCTTCTTGCAATATTTTGGCTTAAATTGAGTAACGTAGGGAAAACCACTAAACCATCCAGGTATGACCTAAATCATATCCCTTATGAATATACAGTGGAGGTGACAAATAGATTTAAGGGATTAGACCTGATAGACAGAGTGCCTGAGGAACTATGGACGGAGGTCCGTAACATTGTTCAGGTGGCAGCAACTCAATCCATCCCCAACACAAAGAAATGCAAGAAAGCCAAGTGGCTGTCTGATGAGGCTTTACAAGTAGCTGAGGAAAGAAGGGAAGCGAAAAGCAAGGGAGAAAGGGGAAGATATATCCAACTGAATGCAGAGTTCCAGAGAATAGCAAGGAGAGACAAGAAGGCCTTCTTAAATGAACAATGCAAAGAAATCGAGGAAAACAATACAATGGGAAAGACTTGAGATCTCTTCAAGAAAATCAGAGACCTCAAGGGAACATTTTGTGCAAAGACGGGCATGATAAAGGACAAAGAAGGCAGGGACCAAACAGAAGCAGATGAGATTAAGAAGCGGTGGCAAGAATACACAGAAGAACTATACAGGAAAGATCTTAATGTCCCTGATAGCCATGATAGTGCAGTCACTGAACTTGAGCCGGACATCCTCGAGAGTGAAGTCAAGTGGGCCTTAGGAAGCATTACTAACAACAAAGCTAGTGGAGATGACAGTATTCCAGCTGAGCTATTTAAGATCCTAAAAGATGATGCTATTAAAGTGCTGCACTCAATATGCCAACAAATTTGGAACACTCAACAGTGGCCACAAGACTGGAGAAGGGGTGCACGAAAGTCACTTACCTGGTCTCGCAGCTTTTCGCGGTGGGGGGGAGGCACTTCGCTGCTCTCCCCCCGACGTTCAGGCTGGGGGGGGAGGCTTCCCGCCTCGCCCGGCCGAAATTCAGGCCAGGGGGGAGACTTCCCACCTCGCCCGGCCGAAATTCAGGCCGGGGAGGAGGCGCCTCGCCTCGCCCGGCCGCGAAATTAAAAGTTAAAAAAAAAACACGCCCCCGTGATAGGCTATGTGACGCTTAACGTAGCCTATCATGAATAGATCTGCAAAGTCAGCCGTGATAGGCTACGTAAATCGTCACATAGCCTATCACGGGTGACTTTAAAAAAAAAAAAAAAGCGCGTATGCAAATGGCGGCCCCCATAGGGAGCCGCCATTTGCGTTCCTTATTTGGTCACTGTAGTCTATGCAAATCTTTACGTAGACTACAGTGACCAAATAAGGAACGGGAATGGCGGCTCCCTATGGGGGCCGCCATGAGCCGTACGTGCTTTTTTTTTTTTTAAGTCACCCGTGATAGGCTACGTGACGATTTACGTAGCCTATCATGGCTGACTTTGCAAATCTTGCCGTGATAGGCTACGTTAATCATCACGTAGCCTATCACGGGGGCGTTTGTTTTTTTTTTAGTTTTATTGGAATGGCGGCGGCGGCAGCCGGTCGAAAGATCGGCTGCCGCCCCCGCCCCTGACGAAGACCCGACGAACCACCGCTGGGACCCGCCGCCGGGAGGGACATTCGGGAAAGGTAAGTCCCATCCCGGGGGGGGTGCGGGGGGTGGGGGGGTGAGGAGAATTTCTCCCCGAAACTTGTTCGGGGGGCCGAACACATTGGCGCTCGGCCCCCCGAAGTTTCGGGGAGAAATTCTCCACCAACCCTAATTCCAATTCCAAAGAAGGGTAACGCCAAAGAGTGTTCAAACTACCATACAATTGCGCTCATTTCACATGCCAGCAAGGTGATGCTCAAAATCCTACACGCCAGGCTTCGGCAGCATTAGGGATGTACGAAAGTCACTTACCTTTTTGCAGACTGTGTTCGTGGTGGGGGGGAGGCACTCCGTCCCTCCCCCCGGAATCTTCAATGGGGAGGAGGCGATCCAGTCCTCCCCCCCTTGAATCCTCGACAACCGGCTCTGCTCCGTGGCGGCTCCACAGAGCAGCTACCTAGGGCCGTCCACAGCTGGATTTCCGGCCGCGGACTGGCTGGTGTGGACGCAAATGGCAGCTGCTGTAGCGGCCGCCATTTGCATCCAGCCAGGCAGCCGTGATAGGCTATGTAAGTCTTTGCGCAGCCTATCACAGCTGGGCAACCCCCCCCAAAAAAACAGCATACGCAAATGGCGGCGGCTACGGCCGCCGCCATTTGTATCCCTTTTTTATTCGCCGTTTTAGCCTATACAAATATTTACGTAGACTAAAACGGCGAAAAATAAGGAACGCAAATGGCGGCCGCCGTAGCCACCACTATCTGCGTACACTGTTTTTTTTTTATGGCTTGCCATAATAGGCTACGTAAAGACTTATGTAGCCTGTCACGGCAAAGACCAGGATGGAAATGTCGGCCATGACAGCCAGTCGAAAGACCAGCCGCCACCACCACCACTGCTGGACCCACTGCCATCTGGAACATCTGCCCCAGGTAAGCCTCGTCCCGGGGGGAATCTGCAGGTGGGACGGCGGGGCGGGCCGTTCCGCCACGGATTTCAGGGGGCTGAATGCCAGTGCATTCAGCCTCACTGAAATTCATGGCGGAATTCTCTGCCATCCCTAAGCAGCATGTGAACCGAGAACTACCGGAAGTACAAGCTGGGTTTCAAAGAGGCAAAGGAACTAGAGATCAAATCGCCAACATTCGCTGGATCATGGAGAAGGTAGGGTTGGTGGAGTATTTCTCCCCAAAACTTCAGGGGGCCGAGCGCCAACGTATTCGGCCCCCCGAACAAGTTTTGGGGAGAAATTCTCTGCCCCCCCGCCCCCCGCCCCCCCCCCAGGATGGGACTTACCTTTGGCGAATGTCCCTCCCAGCGGCGGGTCCGGCCGGCGGTTCGGCGGGTCTTCGTCCGGGGCGGGAGCGGCAGCCGGTCTTTTGACCGGCTCCCTCCGCCGCCATTCCAATAAAACTAAAAAAAAAAAACGCCCCCGTGATAGGCTACGTGACGATTAACGTAGCCTATCACGGCTAGATCTGCAAAGTCACCTGTGATAGGCTACGTGACGATTAACGTAGCCTATCACGGCTGACTTTGCAGATCTAGCTGTGATAGGCTACGTTAATCATCACGTAGCCTATCACGGGGGCGTTTTGTTTTTTTTAAAAAAAACTTTTTAGTTCGCGGCCGGGTGAGGCGAGGCGCCTCCTCCCCGGCCTGAATTTCGGCCCGTCGAGGCGGGAAGCCTCCCCCCCGGCCTGAACTTTGTGGGTGGAGCAGCGATGCGCCTCCCCCCCACCGCGAAAAGCTTCGAGGACAGGTAAGTGACTTTCGTCCATCCCTAGGAGAAGGCAAGAGAATTCCAGAACAACATCTATTTCTGCTTCATTGACTATGCTAAAGACTTTGATTGTGTGGATTACAACAAACTGTGGCAAATTCTGAAAGAGATGGGAGTACCAGACCACCTTACCTGCCTCCTGAGAAACCTGTACGAGGGTCAAGAAGCAACAGTAAGAACCAGACATGGAACAACCGATTGGTTCAAAATTGAGAAAGTAGTACGACAAGGCTGTATATTGTCTCCCTGCTTATTTAATTTACATGCAGAGTATATCATGAGAAACGCTGGGTTGGATGAATCACAGGTCGGAATTAAGATTGCCACCAGGAGAATTTTCAACAACCTCAGATACGCAGACGATACCACCCTAATGGCAGAAAGCAAAGAGGATCTAAAGAGCCTTTTGCTGAGGGTGAAAGTGGAGAGTGCAAAAGATGGTTTGAAACTCAACATTAAAAAAATGAAGATCATGGCATCTGGCCCCATCACTTCCTGGCATATAGAAGGGGAAGAAATGGAAGCAGTGACAGATTGTATTTTCTTTGGATCCAAGATCACTGCAGACAGTGACTGTAGCCATGAAATTAAAAGATGCTTGCTCCTTGGGAGCAAAGCTATGGGATACCTAGACAGCATAGTAAGAAGCAGAGACATCACCTTGCTGACAAAGATTCATATAATCAAAGCTATGGTTTTCCCAGTAGCAATGTATGGCTGTGAGAGCAGGACTATAAGGAAGGCTGAGCACTGAAGAATTGATGCGTTCGAACTGTGGTGCTGGAGAAGACTCCTACGAGTCCCCTGGACTGCAGGGAGGTCAAATCTAGGGATGTACGAAAGTCCCCTTACCTGGCTCTGCCGGGTTCCGCTGGGGGGGGGGAGGGACTCTGTCCCTCCCCCCGGAATCCTCGCAGGGGGGGAGGCGCTCCACGCCTCGCCCCCAAATCCTGGCCGGCTGGCTCTGCTCCGTGAGGATTCCGCAGAGCCGCTGGCCAGCTCCTCCAGCAACCGGACATCTGGCCGCTGGCTAGCAGGGACACAAATGGCAGCAGCCGTAGCTGCCACCTTTTGTATCCCTGTAGTCAGCCATGATAGGCTATGTAAAGACTTATGTAGCCTATCACGTCTGGCTTAAAAAAACACACACGCGTGTACGCAAATGGCAGTGGCTACGGCCGCTGCCATTTGCGTTCCTTATTTTTGGCCATCTTAGTCTACATAAATATTTACGTAGACTAAGATGGCGAAAATAAGGAACGCAAATGGCAGCAGCCGTAGCCGCCGCTATTTGCTTGCACGTGTTTTTTTTTAAGCCAGACGTGATAGGCTACATAAGTCTTTACGTATCCTATCACGTCTTGTAAAAAAAACACAAACCCAGGCGACCAGACTGCAAATGGTGGCAGCAGGAGCCGGTTGGAAGACCAGCTGCCGCAGCCGCTGCTGCAGCCGCCGCCGCCCAGAAGATCCACCCCAGGTAAGTCTCATCCCGGGGGGGATCCGCGGAGGGGTGGGGGGGCAGGCCGTTCCACCACAGATTTGGGGGGGGCAACGCACTGGCATTTGGCCTCACCCAGATCAGTGGTGGAATTCTCTGACATCCCTAGTCAAATCAGTCCAGGAAATCAACTCTGACTGCTCATTGGAAGGACAGATACTGAAGCTGAAGGTCAAATATTCTGGCCACCTAATGCGAAGAGAAAACTCTCTGGAAAAGACCCTGAAGCTGGGAAAGATTGAAGGCAAAAGGAGAAGGGGATGGCAGAGGATGAGATGGCTAGATAGCATCACCGATGCAATGAACATGAACTTGAGCACACTCTGGGAGATTGCGGAGGACAGGAAGGCCTTGCGTGCTATGGTCCATGGGGTCACGAAGAGTCAGACACGACTTAATGACTGAAGAACAACAATTTTAAGGGTGTTTTCAGCACTAACAATCAGAAGGCATTGTGTAGCTGTTATGTCTTTTCTTTCTTAACAGATCTTATGCAGTATGAAAAACAATGGTAGAAGTGGTGGGCAAACACAGAAGGTTTACAAGTGAATAATGGTGATGTCTCAACCCACTGTTCCTTACTTTTCTCCGCTTTTCTCTCAGTTGTCTCCCAAGTAGGGATGTCAGAGAATTCTGCCACAGATCTCGGTGAGACCGAATGCCAGTACATTCGGCCCCCCGAAATCCATGTCGGAATGAAGCTCCCCTGCCCCACCACCCAGCAAAAGGCGCACAAAATGAAGCACTTATCTGCTGCTGTTCGCGCTGCTTTGCGAATGGTGGGCACATCTGTGGCCGCCATTTGCTTCTTCATTATAGCTGTGATAGGCTACGTAAATACTTGTGGCAACCATGCCATTTGCGCCCCGTCTAAAAAAAGGGAATGCAAATGGTGGCTGCCATAGCTGCCACCATTTGCGTTCCCTTTTTTTTTTCTGTGATAGGCTACGTAAATATTTATGTAGCCTATCATGGCAAAATACAGGGATGCAAATGGCGGCGGCTATGGCGGCCGCCATTTGTGTCCCTGCGCAGGCTGCCCAGCGGCCGGATGTCTGGCTGCGGGCGGCCTCGGTCAGTGGCTCCGTGGAGTTGCTGCGGAGTGGAGCCAGCCAGGGAGAATTTGGGGGGGAGGCGGGGAGCGCCTCCCCCCCACCTCGAATGTCACCCTTCGAAAAGGTAAGTGACTTTTGTACATCCCTATGTGGAAGGAAAGAGCAGGCCATGCTAGCTGGCCCCACCCCTGTCATCACATCTCCATGAGACCTCTCACTGCTGGCTCCAGGTTTTTGAGGGCCCTTGGGCAAGACACACTGAATGGGCCCCCTGCTTTAGAGATTCTATTTTCTCACCACCTTGTCACCAGCTGCTATTTCACCTCATCCTCTTCCTTATCTTTGGTACCATTTGCTTGCTTGATAGGAAAATTGCCAGTGAGCAGGTAGGCCATGGCATCTACGGATCCTCTTTCTCACCATCACCATTGTCTGGCCCATAGCGAGAGGCAGGTGAAGACGCAGGTTGCAATGGAGAAGAGGAGGAGCAACTACAGGGGCTCTTGTCAGTGGGCTCCTGCTAAGGTTTGGGTCCTCAGCAGGTGCCCAACCATGCCTACCCTTGACACCAGCCCTGAGGCCTAGCCCTGCTGTCTTCACATTTGTGGGGGGGGGGGCACGACAAGAGGGGAACCTTCTCTACATGTGTCGGCCCTATGCAGGATTCAAAACTCAAATTATGTAGGGTTATAAATCATGGGGAAAAGCCTATGCGCACCGAGATTTGCCCCCCCATGCACACACACACACGTGCACACACATGGATGGGGGCAGGGCCAAATCCCTCTGTATGAGCACAATCACTGGGGAAATGACAATGGGAAAGGGTATGGGTCTGTTTCAAAATTAAGGAAGAGAAGTCATCCAGCAGCAGCTGTGCCAAGTGGAGAGGGACCAAGGGGCACTTAGATGTTATAGCTGTAAGTTGGGCTGCTAAAGACAATGCAATGAGACTGGAGCAGCTATGAGTGTTGAACCCAAGCTCGAATGATGTAGAGGTATCCTCAATACGTGGCATGGGATAGAGGACCTGGGTGCAAAAGTGCCTGTTTGTATCTAAGGTTGCTCATATGTTAGACCCAGTGATACGGGAGCCCCATCTGAACTGAGGAGATAAGGTAAGAGGACTGATGAGTAGGGATGGACGAAAGTCACTTACCTGTCCTCGAAGCTTTTCGCGGTGGGGGGGAGGCGCTTCGCTGCTCCCCCCGCGAAGTTCAGGCCAGGGGGGGAGGCTTCCCGCCTCGACGGGCCGAAATTCAGGCCGGGGAGCAGGCGCCTCACCTCGCCCGGCCATGAACTAAAAAGTTTTTTTTTAAAAAAAAAAAAACGCCCCCGTGATAGGCTACGTGACGATTAACGTAGCCTATCATGGCTAGATCTGCAAAGTCAGCCGTGATAGGCTACGTTAATCGTCACGTAGCCTATCACGGGTGACTTTAAAAAAAAAAAGCGCGTACGCAAATGGCGGCCCCCATAGGGAGCCGCCATTCGCGTTCCTTATTTGGTCGCTGTAGTCTACGGAAATCTTTACGTAGACTATGGCGAAAATAAGGGCAACGCAAATAGCATTGTAGTCTACGTAAATCTTTACGTAGACTACAGTGACCAAATAAGGAACAGGAATGGCGGCTCCCTATGGGGGCCGCCATTATCCATACGCGCTTTTTTTTTTTTTTTAAAGTCACCCATGATAGGCTACGTGACGATTAATGTAGCCTATCACGGCTGACTTTGCAGATCTAGCCGTGATAGGCTACGTTAATCGTCACGTAGCCTATCACGGGGGCGTTTTTTTTTTCTTTGATTGGAATAGCGGCGGCGGCAGCCGGTCAAAAGACCGGCTGCCGCTCCCGCCCCGGACGAAGACCCGCCGAACCACCGGCCGGACCCGCCGCCGGGAGGGACATTCGGCAAAGGTAAGTCCCATCCCGGGGGGGTGTGGGGTGCGGGGGGGTGCGGAGAATTTCTCCCCGAAACATGTTCGGGGGGCTGAACACGTTGGCGCTCGGCCCCCCAAAGTTTCGGGGAGAAATTCTCCGCCAACCCTACCGATGAGATCATTTTCAACTGATTGTTTAAAAATGCATGTTAATGGGATGGGGGGATACCCAGTTTAAGGTTGACAGGAAATTCTCAATGGAGGCTGGTGACTCCAGTATAGGAGGGGCAGTGATTCCATTCTGGGTTTTAGTTAGAACCAGCCAGAGGTTTAAAGGTGCTATCCAAGGTGCTGAACCCACTGTGTGTGTGTGTGTGTGTGTGTGTGTGTGTTTCTGGTGGCTGGTGACTCCAGTTTTGGAGGGGCGGTGATTCCATTCTGGGTTTTAGTTAGAACCAGCCAGAGCTTTAAGGGTGCTATCCAAGGTGCTGAACCCAGTGTGTGTGTGTGTGTGTGTGTGTGTGTGTGTTTCTCAGAATTATTGAGACACTAACGCAATAAATAGTTCTGGATATCAAACTAAGTGAATCTCAAACACAGGGAAGTAGCCAATTTGACAATTACTGCTAACATATATTACATTAAAGGAAGCCACCGGCGAGGTCACATCACTCCAGTGCTGAAGGAGCTGCACTGGTTACCAGTTGTTTTCCAGGCCATATTCAAGGTGTTGGTTTTGACCTTTAAAACCCTATATGGTTCTGGCTGAGCCTATCTCAAGGAGTGCCTCCAGCACAGGCTGCTTAACAAGATCAGCCTCGGATGGCCTTCTCTCTGTCCCATCAGCCAGGACAGCTAGGCTGGTGAGGACGAGGGAGAGGGCCTTCTCTCTGGTGGCCCCCACTCTGTGGAAGTCCCTCCCTAGGGAACTCCGCCATGCCCCCTCTTTAATGAGCTTCTGCCATGCACTGAAAAAGTGGTTGTTCAGGCAGGCATATGGAGTAGGTTAGGGTATTTTTAGAAATATGATGTTTTAATGTAGAATTTTATTGTTTTAAAACTGTTTGTATTGTTGTACATCACCCAGAGTGGCCGGGTGACCAGCCAGATGGGCAATTAAGAAATTTCATTAAATAAATAAATAAATAAAACGCCATTGGCATTGTGTTAGAGGTCACTAATGCTAGCACAATGTAATTTACATCAGTGCCAGTAGTAGTGTCCAATTGGATACTGCAGTGAGAAACCAAAAGTCTCACTGTAATTCTTGCTACTCCTACTCCATTAAAAATGCTTAGGGCATGGAGGAGAGAAAGCTGTCCCATTGACCCAGCTCACATGAAATGGTAAACCATGGTTCAGTGTTGTGAGGATAAGTGCCATGAGCTTCAGGCTTGTATGCGCCCTCACTCCCTTCTCCTCCTCTGGTGCAGCCTCCAGGAGACTGGAAGCTTTTGCTTCTGTTTCACTTCTGTTTCTGGTTCTCTTTCAGCTTTTGCTTCTGTTTCCGATTAACTGCCATGTGGTGTTATGTCCAAACCCTGAATGGTGGTTAGTGAAAATGAGCCAGTTCCATAACCCATAGCTTGGCATGGGCTTGCTTCTACTAAGAGTAATTAATACTAACTGCAGTTGGCCAGGGTTTGGAGGCCATGACAAGCTGCAGTTAGCCAGCAGTGGTGCAGCCAGAGCTGGACACTGGGTCCAAAATCTAGAGCCCCACAACCCAGGGGTTCCCTGTATGTCCACAGAAAGAGTGGCAGATGACGGGGGGGGGGGGCACTGGTAAACCATCCCAACATTGGCACTTTCTCCTGCCATGGCATTCTTTAAAAAAAAAAAAATAGAAAGTCACTTACCTTTTCGAAGGGTGACATTCGCGGTGGGGGGGGAGGTGCTCTGTCCCTCCCCCCAAAATTCTCTCCGGCTGGCTCCACTCTGCAAAGATTCCACAGAGCTTCTGGCCAGGGCCGCCCGCAGCCAGACATCCTGCCGCTGGGCAGCCTGCAGGGACTCAAATGGCGGCTGCCGTAGCCGCCGCCATTTGCGTCCCTGTATTTTGCCGTGATAGGCTACGTAAATATTTACATAGCCTATCACGGCAAAAAAAAAAAAAAAAGAAGAACAGCGGAAGCAAATGGCGGTGGCAACGGCGGCCGCCATTTGCGTTCTTTTTTTTTTCCGTGTTAGCCTACGTAAATATTTACGTAGGCTATTACGGCGGGGGAAAAAAGGGAACGCAAATGGTGGCCACCGTAGCCGCCGCCATTTGCATCTGCTGTTTGTTTGTTTTTTTGCTGTGATAGGCTATGTAAATACTTACATAGCCTATCACAGCCTCCACAGGGATGCAAATGGCATCCCTGCGTTAGCCGTGATAGGCAACGTAAGTATTTACGTAGCCTATCACGGCAAAAATGGGGAAGCGAATGGTGGCCGCAGATGCGGCTGCCATTTGCAAGTCAGCGTGACAGCAGCAGGTAAGTGCTCCGTTTCAAGCGCCTTTCGTGGGGGGGGCACAGGGGGCTTCGTTCCACCACGGATTTCGGGGGTCCGAATGCACTGGCATTCAGCCTCACAGAGATCTGTGGCAGAATTCTCTGACATCCCTAAAAAAAAAAAAAAAATTTATAGTCAGAGGGTGGCCAGCTGGGCATGTACAGATGCTCATTTTATTAATTTCACTTTAAAATGATGTTATCCTTTTCTACAACACGATGGTGTTTACTCTTAGGTAAATGTGCTTATCCTTGGGACAGCAGAAGCAAACTCCATGTTATTCCAGCAGTCATTAGGATGCTATGATGTGAGTTTAAAATGTGAGACTGCACATGCTCAGAGTTTTTCTTTAAAAAAAAATCAGGGTTAGCAAACAGGGTTTTTGTTTCCATTGTTGCTTTAAGATGTCAGGAATGTAGAAGCAGTTGTAAAGCATGGAAGAGTGGTGGGGTGATGGTGGAGAAGAGAAACAATAATTGGGCGCTTCACAGCTGAAGTAATATATGTGGCTGACTAAATGGAGTCCCCGCCCCCATAAGACCATTAAGTATGGGGTCTAAAATTACCCATGAATTTGTCTAAAATGGAAGTGAAAACTTCCAAATTCCTCATCACCATGCTGGAGGAGGAGGAGGGAGCACAGAAGCTCAAAGCTTGGAGCTAACACTTAACCATAGTTTAACATTATGTGTGAACACAGCCTTTGCATCAGGGTCTTCTCAATGGTGGCTCCCTGATTGTGGAATGCTCCCCCCAGGGAGGTCTGCCTGCTGCCAATATTGTCATCTTTTCGGTGCTAGTTTAAGATTCTCCTCTGCTCCCAGGCATTTGATGGCATCTTGATCTAGTTGTTTTACTGTGTCTTGGTTATTTTTAATTGTTTTTAGATGTTTTCAATGGTTTTAAATCTTGGTTTGCTTTAAACCTTGACTTAAGACATCTTGAGTCTTTTCTTTTTTTAGAGAAAGTTGCCTTATAAATAGAGATGTGCGAACACTCCCCCGTCTGGGTTCTCCAGTCGCCCGCCCAGCCCCTGCCTAGGGTTGTACGAAAGTCACTTACCTTTTCAAAGGGTGACATTCGTGGTGGGGGGGAGGCGCTCCGTCCCTCCCCCCGAAATTCTGGCTGGGGGGGGAGGCGCTCCGTCCCTCCCCCCCGAAATTCTGGCTGGCCGGCTCCGCTCCGCAGGGATTCTGCGGAGCTGCCAGCCGGCTCCACCAGCGGCCGGACATCCGGCCGCTGGCTAGCAGGGACGCAAATGGTGGCGGCCATAGCCGCCGCCGTTTGCATCCCTGCAGTCAGCCATGATAGGCTACGTAAATGTTTATGTAGCCTATCACGGCCGATTTAAAAGAAAAAAAAACCCGCGTATGCAAATGGCGGCGCTCATGGGCGCCACCATTTGTGTTCCTTATTTTGGCATGTCTTAGTCTACGTAAACATTTACGTAGACTGAGATGGCGAAAATAAGGGAAACGCAAATAGCGTAGCATCTACGCTATTTGCGTTCCCCTTATTTTCGCCGTCTTACTCTACGTAAATGTTTACGTAGACTAAGACGTGCCAAAATAAGGAACGCAAATGGCGGCGCCCATGGGCACCGCCATTTGCGTACGCGTGTTGTTTTTTTCTTTTAAATCGGCCGTGATAGGCTACGTAAACATTTACGTAGCCTATCACGGTGTTTTTTAAAAATCGAGCCGTGATAGGCTATGTAAATCTTTATATAGCCTATCACGCTTTTTTGTTTTGTTTTTTAACTGGAAATGGCGGTGGCGGCAGCCGGTCAGAAGACCGGCCGCCGCAGCTGCCGCCACCAAACCACCGCCAACAGGAAGATCCGCCCAAGGTAAGTCCCGTCCCGGGGGGGCGGGGGGGAGACCATTCTGCCACCAATTTTGGGGGGCCAAATGCGCTGGCATTCAGCCTCCCCAAGATCCGTGGCGGAATTCTCTGACATCCCTACCCCTGCCCACACTTGCCGGTCCCCGGACCATGCTTAAGCCCCTCCCATGCTTGGCAAGCAGGCTGCACTCACACCAGCAGCCTCATCGAGCTCCACAGTCACCATTAAAAACAAAAAAATGGCGATCACAAAAATGTGCATTTTTGCAAATGCACATATTCTCATGTGCGAAATGCACATTTTTGCAAAGGCACATATTCATGCGCGTACGAAAATGTGCATTTTCATGGATATGCAAATATGCGCATACGCAAATATATGCATTTGTATGTGTGCGCAAATATGCACATTTTTGCAATCGCCATTTTATTTCTCAAAAAAATGGTGATCGCGAAGCTCGATGAGGCCACTGGGGTGAGTGCAGGCCATTCGCCGAGCAAAGGCAGGGGGGGAGCAGGGGCAGGGGCTCAGAGAGCGGGGGTCAGGGGTGCACGCATAGGGATGTACGAAAGGGACTTACCTTGTCCCGCAGCTTTTTTCGCAGTGGGGGGGAGGCGCTTCGCTTCTCCCCCCGAAGTTCATGCAAGGGGGGGTGTCTTCCCGCCTCGCCCGGCCGAAATTCAGGCCGGGGGGGAGGCTTCCTGCCTCGCCCGGCCGAAATTCAGGCCGGGGAGAAGTGCCCCGTCTCCCCGGCCGTGAACTTCAAAAGAAAAGTAAAAAAAAAAAAGCCCTGTGATAGGCTACGTAATGATTTTTGTAGCCTATCACGGCTAGATCTGCAAAGTCAGCCGTGATAGGCTACGTAAATCGTCACGTAGCCTATCACGGGTGACTTAAAAAAAAAAAAGCACGTACGGATAATGGCGGCCCCCATAGGGAGCCGCCATTCCCGTTCCTTATTTGGTCACTGTAGTCTACGTAAAGATTACATAGACTACGGTGAAAATAAGGGCAACACAAATAGCGTTGCCCTTATTTTCGCCGTAGTCTACGTAAATCTTTATGTAGACTACAGGGACCAAATAAGGAACGCGAATGGCGGCTCCCTATGGGGGCCGCCATTAGCGTACGCGCTTTTTTTTTTTAAGTCACTCGTGATAGGCTACGTGACGATTAACGTAGCCTATAATGGCTGACTTTGCAGATCTAGCCATGATAGGCTACGTGAATTGTCACGTAGCCTATCAGGGGGCGTTTAAAAAAAAAAAAAAAAAACTTTCACGTTCGCGGCCAGGCGAGGCGGGAAGCCTCCTCCCCGGCCTGAATTTCGGCCAGGGTGAGGCGGGAAGCCTCCCCCCCGGCCGGAACTTCGCGGGGGGAGCAGCGAAGCGCCTCCCCCCCACCGCAAACGTCCTTCGAGAACAGGTAAGGGACTTTTGTCCACCCCTAAGCCTATCACAGGGGCAGTTTTTTTTTACTTTTCTTGTAATGGCGGCGGCGGCAGCCAGTCGAAAGACCGGCTGCTGCCCCCGCCCCTGATGAAGAACCCTGCCGAACCGCCGCCAGGACCCGCTGCCGGGAGTGACATTCGTGAAAGGTAAGTCCCATCCTGGGGGGGTGGAGAATTTCTCCCCAAACCTTCGGAGGACCGAATGCGTTGGCACTCGGTCCCCCGACGTTTCAGGGAGAAATTCTCCCCCATCCCTATGCAGGCAGGAGTGGGTCCGCCGGATTCCTGGCCTGAATTGGGCACCCGCACCATCCCTACTTATAAATGTAATAAATGAAAAATAAAAGATCATGTTGTTAAAGCAGTAGTCTTAAGCGAAGAACTATGCAAATGTTTATGCCTGGGGTTCCAAGGTGCGTTATGGGATTATCTTCCAGTTTACATAATAAACCTTCCTGTCTCACTGCTTGGAGGCGACCTCCCACAGAAGAGCAAGTGAATGGCTATTTACAAGTCTCTTCTTGTAAATAATCAGTGGCAATTATATGCACATTAAGAGTATGCATCCTTCTGACCAAAGAGCAAACATTTCCAAATGTCTTATAAATAGAACTATTCTGGAATATGCAACATGTTTTGTAGTTACATACTACAGAACCATGAAACAAAACACTTTGAATAACTAAATCTAGGAAGGGTGGGCAATTCAAATTTTCAGTGCTTTGAGACTCATTGCCAAAATAATTTCATATCTCAGGATGGTTTTCAGTAAGAGAGATAACTTTTAAAGTCCCAGACCAGGAGATTTTTCAAGTGCTCATTTCATATGTTTCCTGCAATTCCATGTATTTTTCCTTTTGAGGGAAGGAAATGAGCAAACACAGAACAGTGTATTTAATTTGTACGTTACAGCAATTTTTCCTTGAGCATACTAGATGTATACCAGCAAAAATTAAAGAATTTTAATTAAAGAGAAGTTTCCCTTCCAAGCCAATTAAAACCACGGGGAGAGGCTTGAAATCCAATGAGGAGAATACACTGATAGAAATACTTAGCAATATGTTCACTTGGCTCCCTTGCATACTTTATTAACTCAAGAAAGCTGACAATTTTTTCTAGCATATTAGATTTACAACACATGCCAAATCAGTGTTTATCATTTACAGTTAAAGATTTCTAATGCACATCCTAGACTATCTATCCCTGATGTTCATAATCATAAATTTCATTTATTTTCTGTAGCTGCTGCTTCAAAAATAGTTGGTTATTTATATCGTCATGACAAAAAGCTTCAGAAAATCCCCCCACCCCCACCCCAGTATACACAATTTAACAGCATGATCAAATCTGTCCGTCTGGCTCAACATCAACTAGGGATTGTTCACAGGGAACTCTATAGAAAACTAGCGTGTTGAAAAGGAATATAGTATAAATATGTAACAGTGTGATCCAAGGAAGCACAATGCTACAGATAGAAGTGTTTAGTCCTGTGTTTAACCCATTAGATTAAATTAGTTTTTTCACATGCTTAATGGTAAGCATATTCCTTGCTGCTTTATATTATTATTATCTTTGCTCAAAATGTATAACTATTGTTTTGCTTAATGCATGGAGGGAGCAATTCTATGGCCACTAGACACTGTCTTGAGGGCCATAGGATATGCTGTTTTCTGGGAACCGACCTTGAAGTCCGCAACCCGAGGTCGATTCCTGGAAAACCGACTCCCTCCCCCGCCACATCCACGCTGCCTCTGAGGCAGTGCAGGGAAGCCCATTCCTCTGCGCTTGGAAGAGGAGTGCGGAGTGACTGAAAAGGGGCAGGGCTGGGGGCGTTCCGGGGAGGGGAAAATGGAGCTGCATGTACGACACATCCAATGTGTCATACAGGCATACAGCAGCCTTCTCTCCTGGTCAGCCTCCCCATGGCTAGACATCTGAAAATGGCTGTCTAGTGGAAAATAGCAGGGCAGGAGAGGCGTGGAGGGAATGATCCCACCCATACCTCTCCTGCCTTGCTTTGGATTCCAAGCTCAGAAGCGGCTACCTAACTTGATAGGATTGCACCATAAAGGACATGGGATTGTGTATCCTTTGTTAAGACTCAACAGTAAAACAAAAACAAAAACAGAAACCCATTCCACCACATGAAATGATACTCAGGGTGGGTTGTTCTAATCTTCATAAAATTGGAACAGTTTCACCAGTCTTTCTGAAATTTACAGAACTGTTGGTTTTACATGCCCTGAAAATTTCAGGAAGATCGGTGAATGTTTGAGGGTCAAAAATACGTTTAAACACAAAACATGAAAAAAAAAAACCCTTCTGTCCAGAAGTGACTCTCAGAAAGAAGGTTGACAACCATTTTGTAGTCAAGGTTTCTGAAAAAATGAGAGTGATCCTTCATAAAGCATTGATGGTTTTCTATTCCTCTTGTACAGGAGTCGTTGGAAAACTTTTTTTAAAATGTCTATTTTTAATTTTATTTTAAAATAAGCTTTTTAACAAGTAATGAGACTCAGTAGGACTCTCTAGAAGCCTGTGCAGATGCCTCCCTATTAACTATCAGCTGTGATTCAGAATTCTGAGGGCAATAGCAAAAAACTGCATCCTTTCCAGGCCTTGTTTTCACTTGAGGTGGCCATGTTGTTTTCCCTACCATGCCATGTTGTGCGGTGTTTTGGAGGGAAACAAAATGGATGCCTCATTTGCCAGGGATACCTGCTGGGAAATTTAGTGGGTATGATCAAGCAAAGGACAGAAAAGTAGATTGGGATATGTTAAAGGAAGTAAATGCTTTAAAGGAATGCTGGTACAGATATTCTGTTGTGTATGCGTGTGTCTGCTTCTTCCTGGCTGTATAGTTCTGTGTATTGCAAGTGGTTTTACTTCTGGTTTGAGTTTAATTTCACTCTCTCCTTTCCCCCAAATTATCTTTAAATGAATTATCTTTTAGCTTCGCAAAGATGAGTTACTGAATATCAGCCACAGAGTTTAAAAGTCCCATGCTGTAATTTGGGGAGGGAGATAATAGACTAACAGTGCACTCCTATGCATGCCTTTTCAGAATTTCCATTTCACTCCCAGTGTTTGGTGTCAGCATAACTTTGACTGCAAGAGTGAGGAAGGGAAAGATAGTGTGTGTGTGTGTGTGTGTGTGTGTGTGTGTAGACACAGGAAAAAGGGAGAGAAATTTTTTCTTTCTGAAAACTAGAGCTGCTCACAAAGATCCAAAGGTACCCTGTTTAAAACAGCAACAGAGGTTTAAAAGTATTTCATGCCTTTTGTTCTTTCTTTCTTTCTTTCGGGAGGTAGGGGAGAAGGGAAGGCTGGAGCCATAGATTCAAGTTGCAATCCATATATACACACTCACCTGGGAATATGCTGCTTAAAACAGTGGAACTGCACTATTTAGGGCTCCATCTCACAGGTGGAGAATTCCACATCAGTGCCAGTTCTTTCTGCATCCAGTATCATTGCAAGGCTGGCTTGTTCTCTTTAGATGGCTGTCCCCGTCATGTCATTTTTTGTTTCTTTCCTTCTCACGGGGGTGGTGATGCCGCTCAGAGGCATCACCACCTTTCTGTGAAGAAGCATTACACGCGCTCGGGGCGTGCCGATAATTCCTCCCCGGTTCCTGCCCCTTTCCCTCCCCTTGCATGTTACTTGTGGACTGACATGTCCCCCCACCAATCTCCCTTCCCCCTCCGCCTCCCCTTTCAGTGTTTTTGACAATCTCTGCCATTTACTCAGCCATTTAGTCACCAGGAATGTAAAGCAGGGGGGTGTTCTGGCAGGTCAGAAGGCGGCACGCCACTCTGCCGACCTGCCACTCTGCCACTCCGCCGCCTTGCCTCTCTGCCCTTCTGCTGACCGGCTGCCTTGTTCAGAATGCTGCAGGCCGAAAAGGGCAAGGACCCAAAGTGATGCAGGCATGGGAAGGCGACACGCCCCACAACCCATCATCATCACCTTCGCCATCATGACTGCACCCCCAACAACCCAAAACAACCGCCCACAGCCACCAACACACAGCTAGGGATGGGTGGATTCCCTACCTGTTCCTCCGCCTGGGAATCTGCCTGTGGGGGGAGGCGATCTGTCCCTTCCCTCAGAATCCTCCCTGGCCGGCTCCACTTTGCACCGATTCCATGGAGCCACCAGCTGGCTCTGGAACACCAGTGATAGGGCCGCCATTGCCGAATCGCTGGCTGGGCTGACCGACTCCAGACGCAAATGGCATAGCGGACACCATTTGAAGCCGGAAAGCAATTAGATTAAGCTAAATACTGCTGTAAATGGCTGCATTTAGCTTAAACTAAGGTCTCTACGGCTGCAAACGGCTTAGTGGATGCCATTTGCATCTCTGGATTTTCACGCGATAGGCTAGCTCACTGGGGTCTATGGAGGAATTCTCCGCCATCCCTACACACAGTGGTTCATTCGCGCTAGGGGAGAAATACACGGGGAGTCATGGTGTTCCATTTGTGCATATTTGGAAAAATACCACATTTTTTCCATTTGAGGAAAACACGGGATAAGTGGGTGGAAATGGTGGGATAATGACTGGACGATGACGACGTCATGTAATGGACTCGCACAATTCAGTGAGTGGCCAATCATGAATGTGCAATAAATTGGAGGTGTAAAGATGCCCTTAGTTCCCCAGCCAAGAAATGTGTAGGTTTAAAGGTGGCTCGGGAGGAGAGGACCAAAAAATATTAAGAAATATACTGGAGGGATGTGTGTGTGGGTGAGAAATTACTTTTTTTTCCCATCATTATAGCTCTAAAAAGAGAGAGAAACACTGTGCCAAGATTTGCTAGGTCAATCTACCGTGGGGTGAGATGGGCAATGCAGGGATACAATGCCAACATTCTTTATTGAATGGTTGAGAAGAAGATAAGAGAGAAATGTCTTCCTTTAGGGTGAGTGAACTGGATATGAAATTCCTCTCCTTAAAAAAAAAAAAAAAAAAAGGAAGGAAGGAAGGAAGGAAGGAGGAGAGAGAGAGAGAGAGAGAGAGAGAGAATTATGTAGGAGGGGAGTAACATTCAATTTGCTCTGGGAAAAGTCCAAGAGATAGAACCTCCATGTTCAGAGGTAGTATACTCCTTATTGCAAAAGAGAAAAAAGGGGAAAGGGTGTCCGTGTAAAAAAAAAAAGAGAACTTTTTTAAAAAGAAGAACTTGCAATTGCCAAACATTTGTTACTGAAAAGCGGGGGGGGGGGGTAGATTTTATGAAGCACCTTTAGAAACGTCATCACCTCCTTCCTCCAGGAGGGACAGGGAGAAATAAGAGTACCTTGGGATCCTACTTGCTTCCCAGACTCCACAAAGGGTTCTACTCATGCAGAGTATTTGATTTTTACATACATTTTACATCTTTATTTTTCTATTGAATATCTTTTTTTAGCCTGGCTAGCAATGCCATCCCCTGTGCATGCTTCCTCAGGAGTAATGCCCGAAGTTTCTTTTCCACAGGGCACCCATGTGACTTTATGTCCCCATCCATTTTATACTTATATGGATAGTATATGGATAAGAGAGCTTTGGCTATTGGGCAGTATAGAAATAAATAAATAAATAAATAAATAAATAAATAAATAAATAAATAAATAAATATTATTTATTTATAATCATAATAAATAGAAGCCTCCCCCCCCCGCCTGAACTTTGCGGGGTGAGCAGCGAAGCGCCTCCCCCCCACCGCGAACAAGCTTCGAGGACAGGTAAGTGACTTTCGTCCACCCCTACACTATCCTCTGTGTAAGGCGCTGCAATTTAAACCTCTTTTAATCGGGTTTGAATAAACCACGCGGTGTATTGCTATTTTTCAGCCACTAAATCGTGCTGTTTTTCATTCAATGATACGGGGGCTGCTGAGAAAGGACATTTGGTCACATTCGCCGTCTTAAGAGCCAATTGTCAACGTGCCGCAGAAAGGGAAGTAAAAAGCTCCGAGGGGCTCCCAATTTTTATTTTATGTATTTAATGTAGAGAAGCCGAAGGTACACCTTTGATCTTCACGCCTTAATGCTGCTGCTGTGAGGAGAAAAACTGTGTAAGCTTTCAAGATCGCCAGATTTCTTCTTCAGGCAAGATGTTACAAAAGGCAGGGGGAAAAGATGGGGCAGGGGGTGGGGAGTGACTAGATGGTGAAGTCACATTGCTTGCAAGACCAGACTGGTAAGTCCCAGGCATAGTGTGGGAGGAGTAGTCCGCAGATCATGTGATGGTTACAGAAAGGTTCCCGTGTCCCTAGTCACACTGGGAAGAAGGGGTAGGGAGGGATGTTGCAACCTCTATTTTGGGGACTATAAAGTCCAGCTATTCTCAGGATTGTTTTCCATCCTGATTGAAGCAAACAGGGCCCTTCTGCCAGTGGGTTACAAAGAAAAATTAAGGCAGTCTTTATATTAACAAAGCCGGGGGTTACTTTAGAGGCTTATAGGTAATTAATGTCAATTTAAGCCAATTTGGATAGCATTACCTAGTGGTTAGAGCAGGTGACCCAAACAAAATGAACAAAAACAAACATTTCTCACATGAAAAAAGACCTGAATTAGAAATAGCATGAACTCGGGTCTGAAATATTGCTCTCTCCCTCCAACAGCAAGTGTTCCAGAAATGCATCTGAAGGCTAAAACACACATTACTTTAAAATAATCTGTGTCTAGAAGCTCTGTCTTTAGTTAATTTCTACTCTAGAATAGGCGCAGGGGACCTGTTCCAGATCTTAAAAGTCTCCCTGCCTCTCACATTGGGGTTATGATCCAACTCGGTGTCCTGCAGCTACTCTGCCAGACTGAGAGGTAAAGTCAAGTCTGTGGGCAATGATAGTTTGATTATGACTGAATCATGCCCATCTCCTCCTCAAGGTGCAAAAGGGGAGGAGAGAGGAGGGAGAAGCATGCAAGCCCAAGGCTTTGAGTTCCTTTGGAAAATAAGGGATATTTGAACATCTGCACAGTAGTCTGGGTGCAAGGAATAGGTCGGGATGTCAGAGAATTTCTCCATGAATCTCAGG
Source organism: Heloderma suspectum (assembly GCF_057233095.1). Classification (NCBI taxonomy): domain Eukaryota; kingdom Metazoa; phylum Chordata; class Lepidosauria; order Squamata; family Helodermatidae; genus Heloderma; species Heloderma suspectum. Next base: position 109,266,979 of record NC_139464.1, read on the forward strand.
GAGGCCGAATGCCAGCGCATTCGGCCCCCCAAAATTGGTGGAGAAATGGTCTGCCCCCCCGCCCCCCCCCCGGGACGGGACTTACCTTGGGTGAATCTCCCTGGCGGCGGCGGCTCCAGCAGCGGTTCGGCGGCAGAGCAGCTGCGGCGGCCGATCTTCCGACCGGCTGCCGCCACCGCCATTTCCAAGTTAAAAAAAAAAAGAAGTGATAGGCTACGTAAAGATTTACATAGCCTATCACGGCTAGATTTTTGAAAATACCATGATAGGCTATGTAAATGTTTACGTAGCCTATCACGGCTGAGTGGGGGAAAAAAAACTGCGCGTATGCAAATGGCGGTGCCCATGAGCGCCGCCATTTGTGTTCCTTATTTTGGCACGTGTAGTCTACGTAAAAATTTATGTAGACTACGGCGAAAATAAGGGGAACGCTATTTGCATTCCCCTTATTTTTGCCGTAGTCTACGTAAATGTTTACATAGACTACACGTGCCAAAATAAGGAATGTAAATGGCGGCGCCCATGGGTGCCGCCATTTACGTATGCGCGGTTTTTGTTTTTGTTTTTGTTTTTCACTCAGCCATAATAGACTACATAAACATTTATGTAGCCTATCACGGCTGACTGCAGGGATGCAAACGGCGGTGGCTATGGCCGCCGCCATTTGTGTCCCGTCAGGACAGGATTCGCAGTGGGAGGGACGGGGCGCCTACCCCCCGGCCAGAATTTCAGGGGGGGAGAGATGGGGCTCCTCCCCCCTGGCCAGAATTTTGGGGGGAGGGACGGAGCGCCTCCCCCCCACCGCGAATCAACTTTCGGGTTCAGGTAAGGGACTTTCGTACATCCCTAGTAGGAAGCTGCCATATGCTTCCTTGGTCCAAAGACCCAGGAAAAGTGTGGGTGCATGAAGGGTAAGCTGCAAGCAAGCACAGCTTGTGACATTGCACAACATCATCATGGATCACAGGGCCTGAGCCTCCAGTTTCCTGGCTTTGTGGAGTTTGAGCCAACATGAGATAGCCTTAACTCCGGTCTTTCGTACTGGCAGGTTTTTTGATCACTGAATAACAATAATGCACCACAAATTGTATGACATATAAGAGGGGTTTTCCCCCCCGGGAAGGTGTAATCAAGCCACTTGCCATTGCCAAAGTGCCATTTGGCAAAGACTCGGATTCCTGTATTCTAAAGCGCTCAAGTTCAAAAGCATATTTTTGGCCACTACTCAATCCCAATCAGGCTTATTGCCAAAAAAATTCCCATTTTGCAGATAGGGGACTATGCTAGGTCCATCTGGTGGAACAAAGGCTTGACTGATACCCCCAAATCAAGCCTGGCATTTGCTGCCCCACCCATGCCAGCCAAAAATGTGAGAGGTGGTGTTTGTTTGTTTAAGAGTAGTATATTTTATTAAGGGTGGTTTGGTGGAGTACACTCAAAATGGGGAAAAAGCAAGCTGAATGTTGCCTTTAGATTTCTAATTCTGTGGTTGGGTTCCAAAGTCCCATATGTGCAGTAACCTCCATTGCCTCTACTATGAAGGGAAATGCCTTTTACCTCACATTTCCCTATTCATAGAAGAGGGCAAAGAAGCCCTTGTATATACTGAGCTCTGTAGTACATCATTTTATTACACAGGGTCCTATCACACACACTAACACCAGGGATGGGCAAACTCACCCCTGTCCACGTGCCACTCGCTGGACCCCTGCCGGTCACTCAGCCCTGTTCACTGCATGTGACAAGCCACTGGGCAGTCTATGGGTGAGTCCCGCTGCTGGCATCCCGCTGCTCCGCCAAGCTGCCATCCTGCACAAAATGGTGGCCCGGCCTTTTCCGTAAAGGCTGATTTCGCATACATGGCAGCCGTATAGAGGCCCATTTATGCAACATGACAGGTGTAAATGGTCCATTTTGTGCAGAATGGCAGCTCTGCAGAGCAGCGGGGCCTGCTGGGGTTGCCCGACTTGGCATGCACCGAGTCAGGCAAGCACGGCAGTCCATGGACTCCAGTCTGGGGGGCTGAGATGGAGGTAATCTGCTGAGCTCAAGCCCCCAACTGGACACAATTGCCATCCCTAACTAACACATATGTGCGTTAACATAGTGTGGGAACCTCTTTGTTATGATGAGATCCCATGTGACTGCAGTATGTGAGAGAATACTGGAACATGCCCTTGGGCAGATTCAATTCCCCCCCCCCCCAATCTAATCACCACTAGCAAAGGAGGAGGTGAGCAAAGAACCGGGTGAAAAAGATCCACATGATCCAAATCGAGTCTAATCCAATCCAAATGAGTGTAGAACTTTTCCTGTATTTCAGACATGCACTGAAATCGGTATGAAGTTTTCATCCCCAACTAGGGATGTACAGACTGTAAAATCTGCTCCGTCTGTGTTCTGTGGAGTGTCAGGCGCTTTTCGCTCCATCCTCCGCTCACAGACAGATGCGAATATTCTTTTTTGTCATTCCGGAAAAAAAGGAAGCAATTGCGTAAATATTTACGTATTTATGTAAGTATTTACATAATTTACCTCAGTATGTAACGTTTAGTGTATTGTCACCCTTCCATTCAACGTTTCCTCAGCAGAAATGTACGTATTTTTCTACCGATTTATATGTGTAAATTTCAGGAACGTAAAAAAATCATCCAAAAATCCACAGACTCTGCACGGCCTGAGGGGGGTTTTCTGCAACAGATTCCCAGGAATCCGAGCTCATTTTCTCCAGCATCCCTATCCCCAGCTAGAGAATGTTGTAAGGAAGGCAATTAGCAATAGGGGTGCCAGAAATCAGTGGGCTGCCAAAGCCCCAGGGGTGGAATTTGGGGTAGCCTGGCCTACTTATTATCTTGGGATCTCAGTAGTTAACCTTTTTACTTGTATTAGGTTAATAGAAAACAATCATCATATTTAGATAATTGAATTTCAGTTTATGTTTTATTATATATATTTGCCCACAAGGAGCCACAATTTGACATAATGGCCACAATTGCATATAATACTAAACTATGGTTTAGCACTATGTGCATCAGCTTCTGCAAAGTGTCACGAAGTCTTGGGATATTCCTTCACCACCACCCCCCAAGTCTCTTCTCATGCAGCATTGAGGAAGGCTGAATCAGGATTTGGGTTGAGTTTCTATGATTCCTGGCTTATCATGATATATGAGCCAGGAATCAGGGTTTATGACAAACCTTCAGTTGTTAAATAACAAAGGTAAACAATCCAGGATTTGTTTAGCAGTTGACTAGAGTTCATTTTAAACCATAATTCCTAGTTTGTACATAATGACAAGCCAGGAATCCTAGAAACTGAAACTGAATCCTAGTTAAGTCTATCTCCCAGCTAGGAGAGGGGAAGGGACAGCACACAAGCCTGAGGCTTCACTCCTATTCACAAAGGCTCATCCAACGTAGCACTAAATCCTGGCTTAGCATTAGATGGCCAATGTATTGGGTTGAGTTGATGAATTGGCATTCCATTCACTTTGATGAAGAGTAGGCAAGCAAGTCGTAGCACGGCAAAGGAATAATGTTACATCCTATCATCCATGAGGGCCTACATTCTTCTTGAGCTAGAATCCCCTCTCCCAACACACACATGCAACCCCTATTGTGAGATGTTGCCTGGACCCTTCTAATATATTTCAGGGAATGAGTGCTTCTCACGAAGGTCCCGTTTCTTAGAAACCTAATGGCTATTCCCCGACCAGCATTTTTAAAGCTCTCCAAAGTCAATCTTCAACTAAGTTGAAGTGGCTGATAGACCCTGATAATAAACAGGGCCAGCCCTACCATTAGGCAGAGTCAGGAAGAAGCCCCAGGCGGCAGCTGCAGTAGGCTGGCTGGGACAATGCCAGAAGCAGCTCCACTGGCTGTTCATCCAGAGCTACCCCAGCTGTCCCTTTTTGTTGGCGACAGAGCTGTGTGTGACGTGTGGCCTGCCTTAACCCCCTGAGCTGCCCTGCTGCCCTCAGGGGTGGTGGAGCATTCAGTCCTGCTGCCAGTGTGGAAGAAAGACACTGGCCACTGGTGCACATCTGTAAGTGATGTGCACTTGCAGACGTGGTTGAAATGCAGATTCTGTGGGCCAAACTAGATGGGGTGTTTGTCATGTAGACTGTCGCATAGATTGTCACACAGATTGCCCTGGTGCACTTGATGTTTTAATATACATAAATAGCAAATAGCAGGTGCAGAGTGATTCTGATCATAACCAATATGGAGGGGTTAAAGCCCCCCCCCCCCCGGCATGCTCCCAATCCATTACCCCACCCCTACATCAGGTTTCCTTTTCTTTTTATGGAGCATGTCAGGCTAAACTAAGTGGCACACATCACATCTAGGTTGGCCTAGAGAGGTCACGCCTTCCTTTTAAGAAGGCAAGTGAAAGTCTGTGACATAAGTCTGGCGGCCATTCACTCAGTCACCTCAGTCTCTGGAGACTTTCATGCCTCAGGCAAAAGCAATCCAATACCAATTAAACTTGGCATGCTCTGTAATCCTCTGCACTCTGTTATTATTACCTTCAGCTACAAAACTGAAGGCTTCTCCGGTTTAAGAGGGCAGAGCATTTATCGGTTCCCTGCAAAGGAAACCCATTAAAACTGTCTAATTCAGTGCCAGAAGACAATCAGTTCCACATCCTTGTAAACAGTGTTCAGTGCAATCTGGCAGCAAAGAATAAATAGGGTGGTGGAGAAGAAGGCCTATTTTTCAGCTGTGATGGATGTCAATTCCATTCACACTCAAAAATGAATCCCATGCCGAATTACTTCAGACAGTGATCCCGAAACAAGAGAACATGATTCTGCTGTTCTAGGCAAGTCATGCAATTTTCACCTCTTTCCCGACATGGAAGATAACATAAACATCCTCCAAGTATGCCAAACAGGCACTTCTTTTTATCAATAATTTCCAAACTTTTCAGTGTAAAAGTATCTGCACAGTTGCCCCTCATGTCCTGAGTAGGGTTGTCAGAGAATTTCGCCACGAATCTCGGGGAGGCCGAATGCCAGCACATTTGGCCCCCCGAAACCGGTGGCAAAACAGTCTGTCACCCCCCCACCCCCCTGGTACGGGACTTACCTTCGGTGAATCTTCCTGGCAGCGGCGTCTCCGGTGGCGTCTCCCGCAGCGGTTCAGCGGCGGTGGCTGTGGCGGCTGGTCTTCTGACCGGCTGCCGCCGCCATTTCCAAGTTTAAAAAAACAAAAACAAAAAAAAGTGATAGGCTACGTAAAGATTTACGTAGCCTATCACGACTAAATTTTAAAAAACACCGTGATAGGCTACGTAAATGTTTACGTAGCCTATCATGGCTGAGTAAAAAAAAAAATATGCGCGTACACAAATGGCAGCGCCCATGGGTGCCGCCATTTGCATTCCTTATTTTGGCATGTCTTAGTCTACGTAAACATTTACGTAGACTACGGAGAAAATAAGGGGAATGCAAATAGCGTAGATGCTACGTTATTTGCGTTCCCCTTATTTCCGCCGTAGTCTACGTAAATGTTTACGTAGACTAAGACGTGCCAAAATAAGGAACGCAAATGGCAGCACCCATGGGTACCGCCATTTGCGTATACGCGTTTTTTTTTACTCAGCCATGATAGGCTACATAAACATTTACGTAGCCTATCACGGCTTACTGCAGGGACGCAAACAGCGGCGGCTATGGCCGCCACTATTTGCGGCCCCGGCCGGCCAGGATTCGGGGGGGGAGGGATGGAGTGCCTCCCCCCCCAGAATTTCAGGGGGGAGGGATGGAGCGCCTCCCCCCCGGCTAGAATTTCAGGGGGGAGGGACAGAGTGCCTCCCCCCCACCTCAAATCAATTTCGTTAAAAGTTAAGTGACTTTCGTACATCCCTAGTCCTGAGCATTAGAAAAACTGTATTTCTTATGGCAAGTTTGGCAGAATTGTTCTTCTCAACTTATTCGTTCCTTCCTTTCTCTACTTGATTTGTTGCAATCTGTTTTTCCTGTTCAACTAAAAGAGTTCCTATCATTCTACTTGTGGGGTCCAATGAATAAGTGGTTAAGGGTGCAATCCTATGACTTTCGCCAGTGCAGAGTGAGAGGAGCAGCCGAGGCAATTGTCACCTCCCCGCTCTGCATTTTCGCTATGTGGGCTTTTTTGCCTGTCTAGCTGGGGTGCCTTTAGGGATGTACAAAAGTCACTTACCTTTTCAAAGGGTGACATTCGCGGTGGGGGGGAGGCGCTCTGTCCCTCCACCCAAAATTCTCTCCAGCCAGCTCTGCTCTGTGTAGATTCCACGGAGCCACCGGCCGGGACCTCCCGCAGCTGGACATCCGGCCGCTGGGCAGCCTGCAGGGATGCAAATGGCGGCTGCTGTAGCCGCCGCCATTTGCGTCCCTGTATTTTGCCGTGTTAGGCTATGTAAATATTTACATAGCCTATAATGGCAAAAAAACCAACAACAGCCAACACAAGCCACGGTGGCCGCCATTTGCATTCCCTTTTTTTTGCCGTGATAGGCTATGTAAATATTTACGTAGGCTATCATGGCAAAAAAAAAGGGAACACAAATGGTGGCTGCCATCGCTGCCGCCATTTACATTCCCTTTTTTTTTGCTGTGATAGGCTACGTAAATACTTACGCAACCTATCACGGCTTCCGCAGGGATGCAAATGGCTATATGGAAGAAGTGAATGGCAACCGCAGATGCAGCCGCCACTCGCAATGCAGCGCAGACGGCAGCAGGTAGGTGCTCCGTTCCAGGCCCATTTCGCGGGGTGGGGGGGCAGGGGGCTTCGTTCTGCCACGGATTTCAGGTGGCCAAATGCACTGGCATTTGGCCTCACCGAGATCTGTGGCAGAATTCTCTGACATCCCTAGGTGTCTTGGAGGAAGAGGGGAGAAGGCTGGAGAGGACCTCAGGAAAGCCCATATCCTGGCCTCTCTAGTCCCCTCCCCCCCATCCACTGGAACCCCTTTTACCCCCTCTCTGAGGTTGCATTCCCAACCTTGGAGACCCAATTGGTGTGGTTCTTTCCGCACCATATGCGAGGGGGATGGGATCCGAGATTTGAGGCTGGAGCGCTGCCTTGGATCCAGGAATGCAAAGTATACTATGCCCCCCCCCAGACCCTGTCTAGGGGGGATAGGACTTCTCCCTCTGTGACTGGTTACAGTCCATGCTTTCAGACTTCCCCTTCTGCCCTCTAAGATGCATTGATTTTTATCAGGGATTACTCATCTCTACTAGGGATGTCAGAGAATTCTGCCATGGACCCCAATAAGGCCGGATTACAAGAATCCGGCCTCATTGGGGTCCGTGGCAGAATGGAGCACTCACCTCCATTCCCCTCCAGAATCCGTCTAGACCGGCTCCTCCATGTGGTGATGCTGCGGAGCTGGCCGCCAGCTTCGCAGTGCTGGCAATACGGCTGGCCACCACTGCTGTGCCGTAACACTGTGCTAAGTCCGGACACAAATGGTGTCCACTGCGCCATTTGCATCCCTGTTTTCACGCGATAGGCTACGCAAATTATATTTTGGTAGATATTTGCATAGCCTATCTTTTGAAAACAGGGACACAAATGGTGTAGTGGATGCCATTTGCGTCTGGACATAGCACAGCTATACGGCATGGCAATGGCGGCCTGTCGTATCATCAGTGCTGCGGAGCCAGAGGCCGGCTCCGCAGGATCACCATGGAGTGAAGCCGGCCTGGACGGATTCTGGGGGGACGGATGGATCACTTCCCCCCCTGCAGACCCCCCCACCAGGAATGGGGTAAGTGATCCACCCATCCCTAATCTCTACCTGGTCACCATTCACAGAGGGATGTCTTGCCCAGGATTACTATATTTAGCTCAAAGCAGCACCTTGCCACACATAACCTATGTGAACCCTTGCACAAGGAAATATGCACTGTGTGCCCCATTACTGCCTATGCACCAAGGGTTCAGAACCTCTTTTGTCATTTTGGAGATGCTCCTGGGGTCTTCCAGTGGTGAGTGAGGCTGAAGACAAAAGGGGAATTGCTGAAAATACCAGCACATTTTAACTTAAAGCGCTTACTGCCAGTAACTAAGCCTTAGGAGAGGGATTTTGAAATTTTGGAACAGGGAACAAAATGCACAAAAGCCGGGGAACCACCATATGATTGGTGAAAAGGGTTGGGACCAGGGAAAGGAGGAGTGGCATTTGGGAAATCCCAGGGGCCACATTTGGCCCCTGGGCCTGAGGTTCTGCACCTTTGGACTAAATTTTGCCAACTGAGTGTTGTCTCCTGTTTGTGGTCAAATATTGTCAAGAATGCCCTTACGTATGCAGGTGGCAGATTACCTTTATACTGAATCCTGGAATCACTTGATAAACCAGGGGTCCCCAGTGCAGCTCCCATAGGCACCGTGGCATTCATGGGCATCTCCAGTGGCACCTGCAATGGGTCCCAAATGTGGTGGCTGGGGGCAACTGAAAAAAGATTTTTTTTAATTGTTTTTATTGTTTTCTGTTTTTTTTTAATACACATACATGGATTTGTATGAAATGTATACAATTTTCTAGCAATTATACATGGGTTTCAACAAAAGTGGATTAAATATCCAAATAAGTATCCATTTGAAGGTGGCCCCTATATGCAAGCCATTCAAAGACTGAAAGCATTTTAAAGTCCTCAATCCATTGCATTATGGGAGCTGAGTGTTTATTCTTCCAGTGTTGTAATATCAGTCTTTTAGCTGTCAAAAGGGTGCAGAGAATCCATTTATGCTGACCATTTGTTAATTTTCCATGAAGCAATAAATAATTTAAAAGAGCCTGTACATCAGTGAATATAAAGACTGCTCCAGTACAAAATTTATCTGTGTAATAACCTCCTCAAAAGAAGCAGCTACTGGACATTGCCAAAAAACGTTTAAGAGAAGTATTGCACTGCCAGCAATTAGCTGAATTAGACAATCCCTTATTAAAGAAACGTTGCTGTGTCCAGTAGACACAAAAGAAAAGTTTTTGATGAATAAGATGTAGCCTAAGATTAGGGATGTCAGAGAATTCCACCACGGACTCCAGTGAGGGTGGGTCCCTTAGAATCTGGCCCCCCGGAATCCGTGGCAGAACGGCCTCCCCCCCGCCATGCCACAGAATCCCCCCGGGTTGGAGCTTACCTGGCGGCAGATGCGGTGGCAGTTCCGGCAGCGGTGGCTCCGGCGGTGGATGCAGCAGCGGCGGCTCTGGCTGGTCTCCTGGCCAGCCGCGGCCAGGCTGCTGAGGCCACAAATGGCGGCCGTCATAGCGGCCGCCATTTGTGTCCTTGCAGTCAGCCGTGATAGGCCATGTAAGTATTTACATAGCCTATCACGGCAAAGAGCAAGGATGCAAATGGTGTAGCGGCCGCCATTTGCGTGGCTGCCTTTACTGTGATAGGCTACGTCAATATTTATGTAGCCTATTACGGCAAAGAGCAGGGGTGCAAATGGCATAGCGGCCCCCATTTGCATCCCTGCTCTTTGCCATGATAGGTACGTAAATACTTATGTAGCCCATCACGGCTGACTGCAAGGATGCAAATGACGGCCGCTACAATGGCTGCCATTTGTGGCCACAGCAGCCCGGCCGTGGCCGGAACTCTGGCTGCGGCCAGACCCGACGGCGGCTCCATGGAGCCGCTGCTGTGCAGAGCCAGCTGGGGAGGATTCCAGGGGGAGGGACAGAGCACCCCCCCGACGGATTGCCCGGTGTGGAACCAGGTAAGGCTTTTGTACATTCCTACCTAAGATCCATAGATGTGACAGGTAGATGTCAAAGCGGTGATGCACTCATGAAGCATTTTCTGGTGGTACCCACAGCTAGGGATGTACGGACTGTGTAAAATCTGCTCCGTCTGTATTTCGCGGATTGTCAGGCACCTTTCATTCTGTTGTCTGCCCATAGACAGATGCGAATATTTTTTTTGTCATGCTGAGAAATATGCAAATAATTACGTGGATATTTACATAAGCATTTACATAATTTACCTCAGTACGTAACATTTAGTGTATTGTTCCCCATTCCATTCAACATTTCCTTAGCAGAAGCTTACATATTTTTCTACAGATTCATATGTGTACATTTCGGGAAAGTAAAAAAAAATCATCGGAAAGTCCATGGCTCCGCACAGCCTGAGGGGGGCACTCCACAGTAGATTCTGCAGGTTAGATTCTTAGAAATCCAAGCTCATTTTAATCCATTGCGAATTTCTCCAGCATCCCTACGCACAGCATGTTCTCAAATTCCCAAATGTGCCCATAGGCCCAAAACGTTAGGGGACCCTTGTGATTAACAATAGCGTGAGGTTCTGCACCCCTGCTATATACCATAATAGTCTCTATCCTTGGCAAAAATGCAATAACATGGTCCTGATTTCATGGCCAGAGCTGACACATGTATAGTTTATATGCACGTAGGCTCTTCTCACATGTTGAAAGAACATAGGGTGAACAGGGATGAATCCACCCCTCCTCCAAGCACATTCTCTCTATCCACATGCAATATACAAGGCTAATAACAGGAGAACATATATCCCTACAAAACTTTCGTAAGAGCCCTGCCATATCAGACCAAAGGCCTATCAACTCCAGCATTCTTTTCCCACAGTGGCCAACTAGTTGCATATGGAAAGCCCACAAGCAGGACATGAGTGCAATTACACCCTTTTGCTCATGTTCCACAGCAACTGGTGTTGAGAGGCACACTGCCTCTGGTAGAGGCATGCTGGCTCAGTAATATTCTCTCAAATGATAAATCATACACAGCAAATGTCTCAGGGGTGCATTATGAATATCCCCACAATTACATTTTTCTTCCTGAAATGGAAACAATAGAGGTACAGAGACCAGATTGATTAAATTGCTGCAACAGAGGTAAACATCAGCAGAAAGGAATTAAATTATTTTAATCACAGGGAAGCTTTGTAAACTATTGAGGCAGTGAGGCAACTACTGAGGCAGCATTTGAAGGCATCAAATGCATCATTTGATGCATCAGCTCAAATGATACAACAATTTCAGGAGCGATTGCCAATAATTTACTTTTGCTCTTACCCCTCTACCGAACAACTACCCTTTAGAAATAAGGTATTTTCATGTTTACACATCTGGCATGGTTAAAGGTATTGTAATCAACAAAAAGAAACCAAATGATCATGGAAGATCATGTCCATACTTCAAAATAATAAATCACTAACAAAAACTAAAATAAAAAAGACTCCAGGCTGTGGCACCTTAACAACAAAACAACAACAACAACAACAACAACAACACAACGGTGACTTAAGCTTTTATGGGCCAGAATCCAGGCATCTCTACATAGTGGGTTCAGGTCTACAAAAGTATATGCCACAATGAACACGTTCATTTTTAAGATGCCACAGGAGTTGATGAAATACTGAAAAGATCAGTCCCTCTCATGTAAATCAGTTTCAGTCATCTGCATATCGGATAAACTGATATTAAACCAAGTGAATTGTTTTGAAACATTTTCTATCCGCTGTTAAGTCTTTCACTAGGCATTGGCTGAAGTTCAAGTCATTATTGGTCTGTTCAGTTTTACTGCCTCACATCTTGAGTGGGTCTCTGAACCGTGGCCGTGAGCTAAACCCCTCCACACCCTGGCCAGTCAGGTTCCCACCCCCATGAAGGAGGCTGATGTGCATTCATTTGTACTTGCCTAGGTCCCCTTTCCTACTATGCCAAACGTGCACCGCGAAGGCCATGGCGAACGATCCCACACTGAGCTAATGCATTTATTGAATGTGTGAGTGCATTTGTCTGAACAGCCCTCATAACTCTTACAAATTCCAACTCTCTCAAATTCAGCTCATTCCAGCTTTTGGTTCTAAGCACAGCTTCAGGTTGCTGAAAGTACTCTACAAACACAGGAGTCTCTTGGCTAAAGCCTGCATTTGAATATTATTCATAGATTATTTATTTTAATTAGATTAAATGTGTCTATGAGTTTGACATGAGTTTGTTGGGCAAACAGCCATGCATGCTTATATAGGATCTAGTGGGAATAGTCCATTAATAGTCCTTTGCTGTGTCCAGAGCAATGGCACACAGCACGTTCACTCTACCTAGCTAAGCATTATCACATGAAATGTTCAAGGGCCATTTTTATTCATAACCTTGCTCTGCATTTCCAGTAATCTCAGGTGCATTTGCTGGTCTAATTAAAATACAAGCCAACAAATGAAATCATTCGGACTTCTCCACTGTGTCCCATAAACCAGTTTTTAAAAGAGTGCCAAATGATTTATCTCATCAGAAATCATCTGAGAGAATGATTAATGGGTGACGTTCCTGCTTCTAGCTGAAGTCATCCAGAAAACCGACAGCTGGATAAGAATTATCAATCTGACAGATCACTGAGTAAAATCCAGCTACAGTTAACACTCTACTGTCCCATTAGCTTCCAAGTGCTTAACTCTCTCCCACTGAAATCCAGAAACAAAACCCTAAAATTCCTGGCTGGATCATGCAGTTTAAACTTAAAACCGATACACAAAGAGATAAGCAAGATTCAGGTGAGGTCTGAAGTTGGACGGCTTCATTTTGGTTGAAAAACCTTAAAGTGCTATGGATTGCATGGAACATTATGCAGTCCATTTTTACCGCAGCAAATGGTTGCCCAATCTTGCAAATCAAAGCTAAAACATTACTTTAAATCCATATCTAGCAGCTACATCTTTTTTCCCTTTTTATTTTGTATTTTTTTACTCTAACATAAGTGATCCAAATCTTAAAAGCCCCTTACCCTCCATGCTCGGGCCCTGATACAGATCAGGGGGGTCTGTGCCTATTCTGGAGTAAAAATGAAAAAGAAAAGACATAGCTGCTTTAAGCTGTAATGTCTGTTTTAGCCCTCGTGCACTAACCCTACAAACCCAGAAGCTCGCCTAAATGGAATTGTTAGATTTATACAATAAATGTCATTGTCATCCAGTTTAAAGAACAGGAGTTCACAGCTGGTATTGGCATACCATGTTTGGACCTGTGAGAGAGTTTGAATGGCAAAGAACCTCATCCATAAACCAGAGCCTTTCGACTTGGACGTATGTCTGCTTAGTCCTGTGCAGCTGTATATCCACAGGACTACATGCAGTCAGTCTCTGATTGTAAACTGTCTTGTGATTTGAGGCATAATTATTAAACATTTCTATCATACGCACGATGCTTTGCAGCCTGTGTTTCTCTTCACAACAACTTAATGAGTTGTTTAATAAATATTCCCATAGTATTATGGAACCTGGGGCTGAGAAGAGAATAACTGAATCGTCTAAGGCTTCCCATGCAGTTCATGACTGAGTAGGGATTTAAAACCAGGAGTCACTAGGCCAAATTCAGTATCTTTTCCATGGCGCCACAGTAGCATGCAAAGAAATCATGTAGGAGGGGGGAGGGGAGAAAATTGATATCTCAAGGTAACAAGAGGAAAAATGCTATCAGAAAGATGTTAGTCATGGTGCAACTCACCAAAATAACTCCACCAGAGCCAACCAAATGTTTATATTGTATCCCTATCTGTCCAAGCCTGAGGTTTCTCTTTCTACTTAGAAATGCTCTCATAACTAGGGATGTACAAAAATTCTGCCACGGATCTCGGGGAGGCCGAATGCCAGAGCATTCGGCCCCCGGAAATCAGTGGCAGAACGGCACGTCACCCCCCCGCCCCCCCTGGGATCACCGAAATTCAGGCCGGGGGGGAGTGCCCTGTCTCCCTGGCCGCGAAATAAAAAAAATAAAGTTAAAAAAAAACATGATAGCCTACGTAACGATTTACGTAGCCTATCACGGCTAGGTTTAAAAAAAAAACGTGATAGGCTACGTAAATGTTTACGTAGCCTATCACGGCTGACTTAAAAAAACAAACAAACATGCGCGTATGAAAATGGCGGCGGCCATGGCCGCCACCATTTGCGTTCCTTATTTTGGCACGTCTTAGTCTATGTAAACATTTACGTAGACTAAGACAGCGAAAATAAGGGGAACGCAAATACCGTAGATGCTACGCTATTTGCGTTCCCCTTATTTTCGCCGTCTTAGTCTACGTAAATGTTTACGTAGACTAAGACGTGCCAAAATAAGGAATGCAAATGGCGGCGGCCGTGGCAGCTGCCATTTGCATATGCGCGTTTTGTTAAAATGCCATTTGCATACGCGCGTTTTTTAAAGTCAGCCATGATAGGCTACATAAACATTTACGTAGCCTATCACGGCTGACTGCAGGGACGCAAACGGCGGCGGCTACAGCCGCCGCCATTTGCATCCCTGCTAGCCAGCGGCTGGATGTCTGGCTGCTGGCGGAGCCGGCCAGCAGCTCCGCAGAATCCCTGCGGAGCACAGCCGGCCAGCCAGGATTCAGGAGGGGGAGGGTCGGAACGCCTCCCCCACAACCATAAACATAATCCGCGAAAGGTAAGTACCTTTCGTACATCCCTACTCATAACATTCCCAAGAGTCGATCTAAACATACATGTGCATTGCTTGTTCTCTTGACATTCTTGGGGAGGGACCATAGCTCAGTGTACATGCTTTCCATCCTCAAGGTCCAGGGTTCAAACCTTGGCATCTCCAGTTAAACAAGATCTTTGGTTAGAGATGGACTAATATGTTGATTTTTGTTTTTCTCTGTTTCTCATTTTTCTAATCCAAAGTTGGGTTCATGTCAAATGTTGAGAATTTCTCCAGTCTCAAGTTCGGTTTGTCCTGAACTTTGAGATTTTTTTTTTTTAAGTTTGCATGAAAATTCATATGCATTTAATACATGCATTGTTGTATTCATTTATTTATTTATTTATTTATTTCATTTCTATACCACCCAATAGCCGAAGCTCCCTGGGCGGTTCACAAAAATTGTATGCCTAGTATACACATTTTTGCAAGCCATTTTCCTAATATAAAGCATATTGGAACAATATTTTCTCTAATTCACACATTTTAATATGCATTTTGTGGGGGATTGGAGAACTCCATTGCAAAATTCAGATAAGTGCAAAATATTTTTTTATTAATTATTGTAAATTTCTTTTTATTGTAAATTTCAACAAAACAAATCATAAAAAGAATAGATAGATAGATAGATAGACGTTAAAAGTAGTGATGCTGGAGAAATTCAAGATGGATTACAATGAGCTTGGATTTCTAAGAATCCAACCTGTGGGATCTGCTGCGGAGCAACCCTCTCAGGCCACGCCGAGTCCGTGGACTTCCAGATGATTTTTTTACTTTCCTGAAATGTACGCATATAAATTCGTTGGATTCGTTTCTGCTGAGGAAATTTGTTTCTGCTGAGGAAACTTTGAACAGAATGGGGGAGAATACACTAAATGTCATGTACTAAGGTAAATTATGTAAATACTTATGTAAATACTTACCTAATTATTTATGTATTTTTCCACATGACAAAAAAAAAAAAATTCACATTCATCTCTGAGCGGACGATGGAAAAAAAGGTGCCTGGCAATCCATGAAACATAGACGGAGCAGAGTTTACACAGTCCATACACCCCTAGTTAAAAGTATCAATTTCAATTGGCTACAACATTCTAGAAAAAGTGGATGATACATAAATTTCAACAGAGGCAGACCAAATATCCATATATGTGTCCATTTGTGACTGGTGCCTATATACCACCCTTTCAGATGTTGATAGCACTGTTAGGTGCTCAATCCATTGCATTATAGGAGGTGAGCGTTTATCCTTCCAATGTTATAATATCAGTCTTTTGGCTGTCAAAAGGGCACAGTGAACCTATTCACACTGACCGTGTGTTTACTTCCAGGAAGTGGAAGGGTAAATAATGTAAAAGAACATGTACATCAATAAATATTAAAGAGTGTTCCAATACAAAGTTTCTCCACATAATATCTTTCTCCCAAAAGGAGGCGACTATTGGGCATTTCCAAAACATATGGAAAAAAGAAGCATTAGCTCTATTTCACCTCCAACAATTGGTCGAGTTAGACAAATCTTTATTAAAGAGATGTTGTGGTATCCAGTAGGCCTGAAACAAGAGTTTTTGCTGTATAGGGCGTAATCTATGATCTAGAGACACTTCAGTTACAGATGTTAAAGCAGTGCTCCATTGATTAGACAAAATGGTACAATAGAGTTCCCTATGTCATTCCTGGAAATTTGAAAGATAACTGAGTTTCAGTTTGCATAGTGGCTTGAATGTGTGAAATTTGGTAAACTTTCATTAAAATGTGAACTGAACAAATTTCTCCCCCATCCCTAGAGACTCAGGTAGCAGGTGGTATGAAAAAACTTTAACATCTTCTTTAACAACTTCATGACAGGTGGGTACAACATGATCCTCTTCCTGCTGGGAATATTTGTGCTTATTGGATTTGGCTGGAGCAGATGGGTGAGACTTTTGTTTTAATTAGTTTTTGATAAGAATGTACCAAAATTGGCAAAGTTCTTCATATTTGGGAGAGAAAGAACTTGGGATTTTAAAAATGTGAATGTGAAACTGACAGAGTCATCTATCCCTACCTGCAGGCATAGTACGGGAGCAAAGTTGGAGATGGTGGCAACTATGCCACTCAATGCAACGTGTAAACTAGGCCTCAGTTATTTACAGCTGAACATTTGAACTGCTTCTGTTCACAATTAGGTGCTGATGTAAAGGCATATGTGACAGGTCACAACAGCGGCAACAGCAGATATGTCTAGTCCCCATCCATGTGGCATGGCAAGGGGGCTAAGTGAATTCCACTATTCTCCAACTACAGTGAACTGACTATTTGCTCGAAAAGGAAACTTGATGCCTTGGTCTCTTCTTCTGGAAGCCAATACAGGGGGAAGACAAGGTTTAAACAGGGATGGGGAATATGTGTGCTTCCAGATGTTGTTAGACTACAGTTCCCATCATTACTGAGCATTGGCTGTGCTGGCTGGAGCTGATGGGAGTTGAGGTCCACCAGCATCTGGGGGACCACTGATTCCCCATCCCTGGTTTAAATCATGTCTTTCCTCCCTGAGGGGGTGATATATGAATCAGACTTAGAAATAACAAGAACTGAGACTTGACGCATATCAAGAGGCAAAAACGTAATGGGAAGGTTAATTTCTCAGGTCCTAAGCATGGTAGAAACTAGGGATGTACGAAAGTTCCGCCACGAATCTCAGGGAGGCCGAATGCCAGCGCATTCGGCCCCCCAAAATCGGTGGCAGAACGGCCCACCCCCCCGCCCCCCCCGGGATGGGACTTACCTTGGGCGGATCTTCCTGGGGGCAGCGGCTCTGGTGGCGGTTTGGCGGCGGTGGTGGCCGGTCTTCCAACCAGCTGCTGCCGCCACCATTTCCAGTTAAAAAAAAAACACACGCAAAAAAAGTGATAGGCTACGTAAAGATTTACGTAGCCTATCACGGCTAGATTTTAAAAAAACATCATGATAGGCTACGTAAATGTTTACGTAGCCTATCACAGCTGACTTAAAAAAGAAACACACGCGCGTATGCAAATGGCGGCGGCCATGGCCGCCGCCATTTGGGTTCCTTATTTTGGCACGTCTTAGTCTACATAAACATTTACGTAGACTAAGATGGCGAAAATAAGGGGAACGCAAATAGCGTAGACGCTACGCTATTTGTGTTCCCCTTATTTTTGTCATCTTAGTCTATGTAAATGTTTATGTAGACTAAGACGTGCCAAAATAAGGAACGCAAATGGCGGCGGCCATGGCCACCGCCATTTGTGTACGCACGTTGTTGTTGTTTTTTAAACCAGCCGTGATAGGCTACATAAACATTTACGTAGCCTATCACGGCTGACTGCAGGGACGCAAACAGCGGCGGCTACAGCCGCCGCCATTTGCATCCCTGCTAGCCAGCGGCCGGATGTCCAGCTGCTGGCGGAGCTGGCTGGCGGCTCCGCAGAATTGCTGAGGATCACAGCTGGCCGGCCAGGATTTCGGAGAGGGGAGGAATGGAGTGCTTCCCCCCGCAGCCAGGATTCCGGGGGGACGGGACGGAACGCTTCCCCCCGAGCATCAACATAATCTGCGAAATGGTAAGTGACTTTCATACATCCCTAGTAGAAACCTATCTGAGAAAGGTTTAAGGATGTCCATCACTGGAAAATCCATTTCTTTTTTGACTTGATGGAGTTCTGTGCCATGTATGACTCAATTTGCATTTGCAAGCCAAGCTGCAGGCTTTCTCCCAAAATCTGGGAAATTTCTTTGCACATTCCCCTCCACCTTTCAGGTTCCACAATTTGTGCAAATTTCTGAGCAATTTGTGCAAATTATAACTTTATTTATTTATTTCTATACTGCCCAATAGCCAAAGCTCTCTGGGCAGTTCACAAAAATTAGAACAAAAGAGTGCAGAATAAAACAATACAAAATAAATAAAACATTGAAACCACAGTAAACAATGCAACGAGAATAAAACCAGAATAAAACCTAGCAGTAGTGCAGGGATTCAAAATACAGATTTAAAACAGCAAAGCTAAAAGTCTAAAGAACTAAAATGTGAAAATGCCTTGGAAAATAGAAAGGTCTTCACCTGGCACCGGAAAGAATACAATGTAGGTGCCAGGCGAACCTCGGAGCTCATTCCAGAGCTGGGGTGCCACAGCAGAAAAAGCCCTCTTTCTAGTAGCCACCCGCCTCACTTCCTTTGGCAGGGGCTCATAGAGGAGGCCACTGACGATGATCTTAAGGTCCGGGCAGACACATATGGGAGGAGGCGATCCTTCAGATAACCTGGCCCCAAGCCATTAAGGGCTTTGAATGTTAACACCAGCACTTTGAATCGGGCCCGGAAATAGACTGGCAGCCAGTGCAGCTGGAAAAGTGCTGGCGTAATATGAGCTTGCAGGCCAGTCCCTGTTAACAATCTTGCTGCCCTATTTTGGACCAGCTGAAGTTTCTGGACCGTTTTCAAAGACAGCCCCACATATAACACATTGCAGTAATCCAGACGAGAAGTTATCAGAGCATGGATAACTGTAGCTAGGCCATCTCTGTCCAGATAAGAACATAGTTGGTATACCAGCCTAAGCTGATAAAAAGTGCTCCGTGCCACTGAGTTCACCTGTGCCTCAAGTGACAGTTCTGGATCCAGGAGCACCCCCAAACTACAAACGTGATCCTTTAGGGGGAGTGCAACCCCCTCCAGAACAAGTTGAATATCACCTAGCCGGGCATATGAACCACCCACTAACAGTACCTCCTTCTTGTCTGGTTTGAGTTTCAGTTGATTGGCCCTCATCCAGTCCATTACCGTGCCCAGGCACTGATTCAGAACAGCCACTGCCTCACCTGGGTTTAATGAGAAAAAGAGGTAGAGCTGGGTGTCATCCCCATACTGATGGCATCTCAGCCCACACCTCCGGTTAACCTCCCCCAGCGGTTTCATGTAGATGCTAAATAGCATGGGGGATAAAATAGAGCCCTGTGGAACCCCATGAGACAATTGCCATGGCACAGAGCAATAATCCCCCGCACCACCTTCTGGAGTTGGCCATCCAAGTAGGAGCAGAACCACTGCAGTGCAGTGCCTCCAACTCCTAACCCAGACAACCTATCCAGAAGGATACCATGGCTGATGGTATCGAAAGCTGCTGAGAGGTCCAGGAGAATCAACAGGGTCGCACTACCCCATCCCTCTCCTGGCAGAGGTCATCCCACAAGGCGACCAAGGCAGTTTCCATTCCAAAGCCAGGCCTGAAGCCCGATTGAAATGGATCTAGATAATCCATTTCATTCAACAGTGCCTGGAGCTGTCCTGCAACCACCTGTTCAAACACCTTGCCCAAGAAGGAGATGTTGGCCACTGGTCTATAATCATTAACATCCTCTGGGTCCAGGTTAGGCTTTTTCAGGAGTGGTCTGATTTTAAAGAGGCCAGCACCACTCCCTCTCTCACAGAGGAATTTACAACCTCCTGGACCCAGCCAGACATCCCCTCCTTGTTTGATTTAATAATCCATGAAGGGCAAGGGTCAAGCACACAAGTGGTCGATTGGACTTGGCCAAGCACCTTGTCTGCATCCTCAGGCCTCAGTAACTGAAACTCATCAAATAGAACTGGACCAGATGGTGCTCTGAACACCTCTACCAATGGAACTGCATTAATCTTGGTTACAATTCATGGCAAATCTGAGCGACTTTATCTTCAAAGTGCTGCACAAACTTGTCACGGCGTGCAACCGAGGGTTCCACAGTCTCTCTCCCTGGCCCAGAATGTAACAAGCCATGAACCACTTGGAAAAGTTCCACTGGACGACACTGAGAAGATGCAGTGCTGGTGGAAAAGAGCTGTCTCTTTGCCACCCTCACTGCCACAGAGTAGGTTCGATAGTGAGTTCTTACCTGTGTTCGGTCAGACTCAGCACGAGTTTTCCTCCGTCTGCATTCTAGCTCCCCTCTTGCTTCATTGCCCTCAGCTCAGGTATATACCAAGGAGCTGGGCAGGCTCTGCTCAGAGAGAGAGGGTGCTTGGGTACAATCGTGTCAACCTCCCGAGTCATGTCTGCATTCCACAGAGCGACCTAGGCTTCGACAGGAGCACCAGCCATACCAGCAGGAAAATCCCCCAGAGCCCTCTGGAATCCATCGGAATCCATTAGCCTCTGGGGGCAGACCATTTTAATAGGTCCCCCACCCTTGCAGAGGGGGAAAGCTGCCAAGAGTCTAAACCTCAGCAGGAAATGATCTGACCATGACAAAGGGACAGATGCTAATTCCTCCACTTTCAGATCACCATCCTCCTGCCCAGTCCAGAAAACCAGATGAAGTGTGTGTCCTTCTACATGCATTGGTCCAGTAGTATGTTGGGACAGCCCCATGGTTGTCATGGCGGCCATGAAGTCCAAATTGCTCAGGAATTTGTGCAAATTGCTCAGGAATTTATGCAAATTGTAGAACCTGCAGGGGGAAATGTGTAAAATGCCCGGAAAATCTGCATACTGACCCAACTCGCTGCAGACCAAGTTGGGTGCTGCAGCAGGAACCGGAAGAAGTCCAGGGGGTGGGGATGAACCTACAAAAAGTCATCAAACTCCACCCCCACAATGGATTTCTCTGACATCCCTAGAAAGGTTACACTTGCTTTGCATTGTTAATCAGACCTAAGCCTTGCTGAGTTCAATGGGTTTCTCCCAGTTAAGTGTGCACAGGATTTCAGGTTGATCTGTAAAATATGTGAACAAGCAAAAATTCAATCAAGTAACAGTTCATTCGAGATTTCCCATTGTGTGAATTCAAATTAGAAAATTCATTCATATAAACAAGCGATGAGAAAAAAACAAACTGAAAAGATGGAAGTCTGCTTCATTCCAGTTCTATTATTACAGAATGTGGGGGTAACTCAAAGACCAATGAACCAGTTCCAGTGTAAACAGTCTTTGAGTTGCCCCTTCAGCAATATGACTGTTGAAATTACAAAAACCGATTAATAACCTGTAGGACTTGGAAGCAATTCCTATGCAAGATATAAACCACAGTGCTGTGTCCAAGCCATGAGAAGATATGAATCTATGCTTTTAAATCAAGGAATGATTCGTCAGTGCAAGCCATGCAGTGTATATGTTTACTGGGTTAAAGCTGGGTTAAATCCCTTTCGTAAGCCTCAAGAATTAAGGACTAATAAAAATTAGTTACTTGTGGGCAGCATCCAGCCAAGTAGACAATGAAGTGTATATGGTATACTCAATGGCAGACAGCCATTGCTGGCTTCACATCAGACCCTCCGTACATCAGTAAGTGCAATTACACGCAAACAAAATGGGCTTCCAATTCTGTCATTTATCACCTTGTAAAGATGTATTCTTGTGTTTATTCTGAACAGCCTAATGCACAAATACAATTGAAAGGCCCTTTAAAAAAAGCATACTGACCTCACAACCACAAGATGTTGTGGCTTCATGCAGGTCTGGACAGGAGCAAGACTGAGAAGGTATATAGAGCTGCAGACAGCTCTTTTGTTGTACGTGGCTAACGATTTTCACATCTTATGTTTCGATTAAATCACATACTGGATTCAGGAATGGAAAGCGACTTTGTGTGACACGAATGATGCTTTTAAGTTTGTAAATCAAAGAGTTCAGCAAATACGACACAAAACATGTCGGGCTGTACAGCTATTCAGAAACCACTATCTTTCTATTGGACAGCAAAAAACAGCATCTGTGTTAGCATTTATAGTTGCAGAGCTTTAGAATGTTCCAAGTGTCTTACGTTCACTATCTCAATGGCCCTTATAACATCCATAACTCAATAAAGTAGGCCTAGGTTATGATAGGGATGTCAGAGAAATCTGTTCGGGGATGGAGTTTGATGAGTTTTCCTAGGGCCCCGAACTTTGTTTTGGTTCCTGCTACAGCACCCAACTCTATCTGCGGTGAGTAGGGCCAGTTCATGGATTTTTTGGGAATTTTACACATATTTTTAAGGTTCTGCAATTTGCTCAGATTTCTGAGCAATTTGTGCAAATTACACAAATTTTGGCCAGATCTGCATAACTTGCACAAATTCAGCCATATTTGTGCAAATTGCTCAGAAATTTACAGAAACTGCAGAACCTTCCCCCCAAAATTGCGCAAAAATGGTCCTGGAGTTCGGGGAACAGCCCTCAGCTCATCTTGCAGACAGGAAGCGAGTTGTTCATGCCAAAGAATTCCATCGAGCTAAAAAGAACTGGATTTCCCAGTGACAGACATCCCTAAGTTATTATTCTGCTTGTTGCAGATTAGGGACAGATACTGAGAGATAGTGCCTTATGCATCACCAGAAAAAGAGTACACCAGTTTCCATAAAATTTGCATGTGCTAATTTACATTTAAATGCAAATTGTGAGATAATTATTGTAATTATACATAAAATGCAATTTCATAGTTGGGAAGACTGTGACCAGCTGATCTGTGTACCCACATGTTCAGTCTACTGTCCAGACGCTAACTCTTGATGAGCATTTTCAGGCCCCTGCTCTCCCTTCTGTAGCGGAAATGCAGAAGACAGTTATTACTTTGAGGAGTTAGTGGTGAACAACAAATTGCTCCTTCTGGGGCTAGACTTTCCATTGGGCCTGTTTGCTTTATGTTGTTAGCTTATTTTTATTTCCCAGAGCCGGTGGTCTGTTTGAGATGGTACGACTTGAGAGGCTATTATTTACCTTTAACCCTTAGCTAGACTTCAAGGTCTACCACCAAGGATGGGCAGAAGTGTCTAGGATGGTCATATGGCTATCTGTGCTGGCTGCTTGCAATTTGCTGAAGTTAATCATTCCACTTCGCAGGAATGTGTAAACATTCTCAAAGTCACTGGAGATGGCCAGAACATGGGTGGGATTAATATGAGCATAATAGTATATATGAATCCCTGAGACATTCCCAGGGTAGAATCTCAATGCAGGCTGATCCAGGAAAGGTGCTGTGTTCCAGGCCATTACTGGAGTTCATTCATGACCGATACTAAACGGGTTCCCAGCGACTGCAGGGACGAAAGTGTTATAATCTTGCTCTGTAGTTTCTTGCTGCAGCTGTTGGCCTGTAGTGTTTTGCTTTCTTGTTGTGTTAGTTTATTCCTGCTTAATAAAATCTTTATCCTTCACCCATTAGTGTGTTCATGGTTTTGAATCCTAAAAAAGAACCACTGCCTCCTCACAGTACAATTGGCAAGACACCGTCTTATGGTTCTTTATCTTTAAGCAGGACTTGGCCACTCTACCTAAGCAAAATAATACTTTGACCCACTAATCAGAGAAAATGTAGTGCATTCACAGCAGGGGAGAAGTCTTTTTAGTCCACAGCTTAGTCCAGAGCTTGCCTAACCCATTTTGCTGCCCAAGACAGAGCAGAAATGGGAAGTCAAGGTGTATAAATACCCAAGTGGTCAAGTAATTTTGGCATATAAAGCAGAAGATCCCAGATGCGCCTCTCTCCTTCCCTGGCAATAAAAACAGGAAGTGATCATAGAATCATAGAATCGTAGAATAGTAGGGTTGGAAGGGGCCTACAAGGCCATGGAGTCCAACCCCCTGCTCAATGCAGGAATCCAAGTCAGAGCATCCCTGACAAATGGCTGTCCAGCCTCCTCTTGAATGCCTCCAGTGTGGGAGAGCCCACCACCTCCCTAGGTCATTGGTTCATGGTCGTATTGCTCTCACAGTCAGGAAGTTTTTCCTGATGTTCATCCGGAATCTGGCCTCCTGTCACTTGAGCCCATGAGTCCGTGTCCTGCACTCTGGGATGATCAAGAAGAGATCCTGGCCTTCTTCTCTGTGACAACCTTTCAAGTAGAGTGCTATCATATCTCCCCTCAGTTTTCTCTTCTCAAGGCTAAACATGCCCAGTTCATTCAGTCTCTCCTCATAGGGCTTTGTTTCCAGTCCCCTGATCATCTTTGTTGCCCTCCTCTGAACCCTCTCCAGTTTGTCTGCATCCTTCTTAAAGTGTGGTGCCCAGAACAGGACAGAGTACTCCAGATGAGGCCCAACCAGTGCTGAGTAGAGGGGAATTAGTACTTCCCAGGATTTGGAAGCTATGCTTCTATTAATGCAGCCCAAAAGAGCATTTGCCTTTTTTTGCAGCCACATCACATGGTTGGCTCATATTCAGCTTGTGATCGACAACAATTCCAAGATCCTTCTTGCTTGTAGTGTGGTTGAGCCACGTATCCCCCATCTTGTAACTGTGCATTGATGTTAAGCAACAATTTGCTTAATGATCAGGGTACCCAAAATCAGCTGTGTGAGGTGGCTGCCTCATTTTGCCTAATGGGAGGGTCGGCCCTGGCTTAGCTTCATAGCCACTAAGTTGCACAAGTCCTTAAGCAACTGACAGACCATCGCAGAAAAAGCAAAGGGACACTTTGACTCACAAATCAGTAGGAATTCCGCCACG
Source organism: Heloderma suspectum (assembly GCF_057233095.1). Classification (NCBI taxonomy): domain Eukaryota; kingdom Metazoa; phylum Chordata; class Lepidosauria; order Squamata; family Helodermatidae; genus Heloderma; species Heloderma suspectum. The sequence goes on from NC_139464.1 coordinate 109,291,844, forward strand.
GATCTCGGTGAGGCCGAAATCCATGGCAAAACGGCCTGCCACCCCCCCGCCACACCCGTGGATCCCCCCGGGATGAGACTTACCTGGGGCAGATGTTCCAGGCAACGGTGGCTCCGGTGGCGGTGGTGGCTGGTCTTCCGTCCGGCTGCCGCCGCTGCCATTTGCAGTCTGGTCGGGGAGGGGTTGTGTTTTTTTTACAGAGACGTGATAGGCTACGTAAAGATTTACGCAGCCTATCACATCTGGCTTAAAAAAAACACACAACATGTACGCAAATGGCGGCGGCTACGGCCGCCGCCATTTGCGTTCCTTATTTTTCGACGTCTTAGTCTACGTAAATATTTACGTAGACTATTACAGCAAAAATAAAGGGGAACGCAAATAACGTAGTGGACACTATTTGCGTCCCTTTTTAATTTGCCGTTTTAGCCTACGTAAATATTTATGTAGGCTAAAACGGCGAATCAAAAAGGGACGCAAATAGCGCCTGCTACACTATTTGCATTCCCCTTTATTTTCGCCGTAATAGTTTAGGAAATATTTACATAGACTAAGATGAAGAAAAATAAGGAACGCAAATGGCGGCGGCCGTAGACGCCGCCATTTCCTTACACGTTTTTGTTTTTTTGGTTTTTTTACCCAGAGCCCTCCGCGGCCAGAAATCTGGCTGCGGACAGCCCTGGCCTGGGCCTGGCCGGCTGCTCTGTGGAGCTGCCGCAGAGCACAGCCAGCCGTCGAGGATTCCGGGGGGGGGACCAGATCGCCTCCCCCCCGTCAAGGATTCCGTGGGGAGGGACGGAATGCCCCCCCATGAACATAATCCATGGAAAGGTAAGTGACTTTCGTACATCCCTACAAATCAGAGGAAATGCAAGCAGTGACACAACAGTCTAGGTGGCATGACATGAGAGGAAAGTGTGGGTTCTGTCAATGTACTGAAGAGATAGGTTCATACGTGAACTGAACTCAGGTAATGCTGGAGAGGTGTGAAAAACAAACACAAAAACCATATGTCTGGGCAGTAAAATGGGAGGGTGGGGTGTTGACACATAGGGATCGCAGGAAAGATGAGGAGCAGAGGAGGTAAGATAAGAAGACAAGGTAAGATGCTAGTTTTGAGATATACGAGAAGCAGAGATAGCTATGTTGTGAACGCCCGGCAGGATCCAGGAGTCTGGAGGGCTCCCCGGCATCTGTTCCCTGGACCCCCACTTGCTGAGCTGTGGGTTGCTGATGGACCTGGTTGCTGAGCACCCTGGGGCTTGGCAAGTGTTTGGGAGCAGCCCGCCCTCATTGTGAGCTGCCACCATTATGCACAAAATGGCAGCTTGGCCTCTTCTGGGAAGACAGTGAGCCACAATTGTGTGCACCATGGAGATCCCCAGAGTCCCCTGTGGGCCAACTGCTCAGCATCTTGACAGGCAGTGAAGGCAGGAGCTGCCTTCCAACTGTGGGTTCTCCCCTCCCTGCAAGGAGGCGAGATCGTGCAGTTGGCGGGCAACTCCTGCCTCCACCACCTGACCCAAGCCTTCACGGGCTCCTTGCAAGGAAGGAACCCATGAAGTCTGGACAGGCAGTGAAGGCAGGAGTCGCCCTCCAGCCGCATGCTCTCCTCCTTCTTGAAGGCAGGGAGAGCACTCATTAACCATCTGGGAAGAGCCTGCCCAAGTCCCCGTCATTGTGCCTAACGGTGGCTTGAAGGCAGATGCCCCCACGGCTTCGTCAGGTACTTGTCAGGCCATCCAGAAGCTCATGCCACACTGCAAGCAGGGGCAGCGGCAGCTCGGTGAGCACCTGACAAAGCTGGGCGCAGGTGGGTCCATCCCCAAGCAGAAAGGCAACAAGCCAGCGTGGCAAGTATTATAGATACACAGATGGAAATGTGGGAAGTAGTAGAATGAAAATGAACCAGGATAAAGATGCCCAGTCATCGTCAGAATTTTGGTACATAGCACCTGATGAATGAGGAGGGAAAATGAAGAGAAATAAGGAGAGCTTCTTTTTCCCTGTTCCACGAAGAGATGAGAGAGGACCATGCAAAGCAGAAGAACACCAACTTAAAAACCCTCACCCCTTTTTGAGTCAAGCCCAGACCCCATTCAAACACCCCATTGGGTCCTGCTTGAAATGGGCTCTCTCCCCATCCCTGCTGCTAGCCAGACTTCCACTGCCAGTCCTTTCTTTGCTCCCAAGCAAGAAAGAGCATAACACTTTATGAAGCTAGAAGGGTCAACTAGTAGCAGAGAGGGCCACCATTTTCAGCTGGACATCATAGGACTTGTGGGCTGTACATCTAGGGCTGTACATCCGCTTCAGCCCAAATACTGAACAGATGTGGGCTGCTTCAGAAGTATTCAGACCTCCTCTGAACCAAAGCGAGTCTTCGCTAAGGTGGTCCAAACTGAAGCAGGCTGGGCACAATACCTCAGACCACTTCAGAACTTTGGAGGGGCAGGTTTCAAAGCCCCAGTGCAAGTCCATAGATATGGACTGTGAAGTCTATTCATTAGGGATGGTGCAAGCGTCTGGTTGGGGCTTGAAGCCCGGAGAGAAGTTGCCAGTTCGGCCCCCCGGATGCCAATTCATGGACCTAAGCTCTTGCCCAACTCACAGTATGCTGAATCGGGCAAGCGCTCAGGCACCCACTCCCTCAACAAGGAGAGGGGGAGAAGGCAGCGCCTCTCCTCCTTCCCCATCCTCGCTACAGTGGCAGTGGAGAGGGTCAGGCTGGTCATTTTCTGTAAGTTTTCCTGGCCTTATAGAAAACAACCAACTTGTCCCTTGCTGCCGCTGCTGTAGCAGGTGGGGTAGAGGGAAAAAGGAAGCATCTATCCTCTTCTCCCCCCCACCTGCTGGAGGCCAGGGTAAGAGTCTGGGGGCTGGCCGCCGAGGCCCTCCTTCCCCCTGCCATCCCTTGATAGCCAGCACAAGGAAGAAGGCGATGGCGCCGCCCCAGTGCTCTTGCCCTGGCCTTCTCTACAGAAGGCCAGGGTGAGAGGCTGGGGGTTGGCTGCTGAGGCCTTCCTTCCCCCACCAGCCCTTGACAGCCAGTATGAGGAAGAGGGGCGGCTCGCACAGCTCACGGGCAGGCGGGGCGAGCAGGGAAGCTCACCGAGCAGATCCGGGCTGCGTGAGCTGCAGGGGGCAGTTTGTCGAACTCCCCCCACCCCGGATGGAGATGGGCTTGTCTGTCCCTACTATTCATAAACTTGAATAGAGAATCGGGATGTTAGAGAAATACGCCACGGATTCAAATGAGGAACCCGGAATCCGCAGTGGGACGGCCCCACTTATCTCCACTCCAGGAGGATTCCATGCGGAACAGCTCTCAGCTGCTCGCTTAACCGGAGCTGTTCGACTCCGCACCGATTGCCATATTTTTTTAAAAAATGGCAATCAGCAGGATGTGGCCATAGACCTATATGCAAAATAGAGCCGTGAATCTTGCATATAAGTCTATGTGTCCATAGACTTATACGCAAGATTCACGGCTCTATTTTGCGTATAAGCCTATGGGTACATCCTGCCAATCGCCATGTTGCTTAAAAAAATGGCGGTCGGCAGGATGTGCCCACAGGCTTATACGCAAAATAAAGATCGTAATTTTTTAAAGCAACTTGGCTATCAGCGTGGAGGCGAATGGGTCCAGGACAGACCAGGTAAGTGGCCCTCAAGCCAGGCAGCTCCATGGAATCCTCATGGAGCAGAGCCACTCTGGAGGATTCAGGGGGGGGGGAGGAATGGATTGCCTCCTCCTCCGGGTGGATTCCCCACTGGAATGGATGGTGGGGAATACGTACATGCCTCATAGAGAATAAGGCTATCAATGGCTACTGGTCAGGATGGCTATATCTTGCCTCCAGTATCAAGGGTGGCAGTGGAGGCTGGTGGCTCTGATTTCGGTGCGGCTGTGAATCTACTCTGGGTTTTAGTCAGAAACAGCCAGAACTCTGAAGGAGCTATCCACAGTGCTGAACCCTATCCCCCAAATGGGGTCATAACCTTGGATAACTCCTTTAGAGTTCTGGCTGGTTGTGACTGAAATCCGGACAGGATTCACAGTCCCACTGAAATCGGAGCCACCAGCCTACACTGAGGGATGGTATACCTCTGTGTGCCAGTTGCTAGGAAACATGGCAGTGAGAGGGTGCTGTTGCACTCATGTTCTGCTTGAGGGTGTCCCACAGGCAACTGGTTGGCCTGTGTGAACAATATCTTGGACTAGATAGGCCTTTGATAGATCCAGGATGGCTCTTCTTATTTTACATTCTTTTGCACAGGGAAATTATAAAGGGGCAGCCTCGAAAATAATTATGGGAACACCCACCACCCAGGAAGGGCCCTGTTGCCCAAGGGTCTTTGACAGAGGGTGAGCTTTCCCCCCAGCAACCATTTTCAGGGGTACAGCCTTTATTTTCCCCCATGCAAGTCAATGGAGACATCGCTTCATTCTATCAATGAGACTTATGCAAGCTTATCATATCCCGGATTGCAGCCTAAACTTGTGCAACTGAATCTGAAAGTATATTCCACTGACCACCTTCCAAATGAATGGGCTTATGAGTATAACTGTTTCAAACGTCATATTGGAAGTTAGTTGACCGTGTTAAGACAACAAAAAAGAAGACCAACCAGCATTGACCCTCATTAACTGCTCGATCTGCAGTTGAAATGCCATAGAGAGAAAGTTAAACAGAGCCAACCACTGAAAGCTAAAGTTTCATCGAAATGACTAAAGGAAAAAGTGTTTAAGTGACTGAAGTGTTTAAGATGCTCTGTCTGTTTACTGTGCCAAGCTTCAGATTGCACCTGCTGTATTTCTGGGTTACAAGAAGTATCTTCTCCTGTTAGTGGCAGGTGGAATATCAGTAGGCAAGGCTTCGCAGTTTTAGGCGTGGCTTATTTCCTAAAACCAAGAAAGAAAAGGAGGGCCAGAGAAGGAAAAAAAGGAGGTGAACCTCAACTTGACTGATTCAAGCACCCTGTCCAATGTGTCTTGACAAATGTCTTCCCCAGGCACAACAATTAAATGTTCTATTTCAAAATGTTCCCTCAGAGTTCTAGTTCACTCACACAGATTGCTCCTAAGGAAGAGGGCAGTGTTATTTCACATTATCATACATAATGTAACAAGAAGGAAACAAAGTCCTATGAGGAGAGATTGAAAGGACTGGGCATGTTTAGCCTTGACAAGAGAAGACTGAGGGGAGACAGGATAGCGCTCTTCAAGTACTTGGAAGGCTGTCACAAAGAGGGAGGCCAGGATCTCTTCTCGATCATCCCAGACTGCAGGACACGGAATCATAGGCTCAACTTACAGGAAGCCAGATTCCAGCTGAACATCAGGAAAAACGTCCTCACTGTTAGAGCAATACGACAATGGAACCAATGACCTAGGGAGGTGGTGGGTTCTCCCACACTGGAGGTATTCAAGACGAGGCTGGACAGCCATCTGTCAGGGATGCTTTGACCTGGATTCCTACATTGAGCAGGGGGTTGGACTCGATGGTCTTATAGGCCCTGTCCAACCCTACTATTCTATGATTCTAAGATTACATTTAGAAAGTTTTTCTCAGGCACCAGTTTGAGGCGAACCTCAACTTTTTTTCACCTTGCCTTGGGACCAAACTGGACAAGATGCCAAAAGATGAGTAGTCAGTCAAGAAGATGGGTAGTCAGTTAGGAGATAGACTACCTATCTTCTGGTGTTCTGTCCAATTTGGTCCCAAGCCAAAGAAGGAAACATGAGGTGAACCTCAACCTAGTGCCTACTGGTTTTGTATGTGTTTTCTCAAAATCCCTTCTTCACATGTGGAATAGCTCTCTCTCTCTCTCTCTCTCTCTCTGTGTGTGTGTGTGTGTGTGTTGGGTTATGTGATTTTGACAGAGTAAACAGTTCAAGGGGAACGGTTAAATCCCTCCACCCTCTGCTCAGATCATGTTCACAACATACACCCTAACTGTGCTTCATATTTCTTTCTGTCCTGCTGAAAACCTGATCTCTCCTGTCTCACCTAGGTTCACCTTTCATACCCAACTGTTATGTGTGGTTTTACAGAAAACATGAGAGGGTCTGAGGCTCCAAGGCCTCTGCCTTGGGCAAAAATACCATATGAAGTTAACTAAGCCCCCTCCCCACAAATCTTCTGGCAAGACTAGAGCAAAGAACGCAAGGGAGAATCTGTTCTAGCACTTCACAATATACTTTGGAAGAGGGGGGGGGACCTGCAGTAGGAGGTCTCTCGCTGCTTCCCTTTCCCCAGTGCCTGGCACTTTGGGAGGGTCACTTTGCAGTAGGCACTGGGAAAGGAGGACGGAATGGGTGAGATTTGTTACTAGCAACCTAATCTCTCTCCTTCCTTCCTGACATATTTACAATGCCCAGCAAACATTCACTGCCTGAAGCACAATACCATGCTCCACTAAATTAAATTGCACGACTAATATCTGGTTTTACTATTCATCCTGTTAATTTCATCAGAGCCATAAATATATGGATTATTCTTCCATTTTGGAAACATCTGTTATTGATGTAAACTCTCCTTTCATGGATGTATTTCTGCAAAATGTGCAAATCAGATCTTGGAAAGTGATTGAGACACGTGGCAATTGGCACGGGCTCATTAGGTTTGGTTGACAGCTTTCAGTACTGGTGGCACAGATCTGAAGAGACTCAGCCACACACTCAGGCAATTCTGCGTACTCACTGGAGATAGGGATCTGCAGAGTGAATGCCCCTGAGAATTATTGCTGTTCTTATCACCACCCTTGGATGTTTCTCAAAATCTGCAGATGTCATGGTTGAGGAGGAAGAGGATACTCATCCCCTTACCAATAGTTTGGTGGCCATTCTAACTGAAGGCAACTTCAGGTCATTTCCTGACTTTCTGGAATGGCTTTTGCAGGGCATGAAGGCTGGAATGGGAAGGTGGTTGGAAAGTATGTCCTTTTGGTCTCCAACGTAGCGCCCGTGGGCTCCTGTCTTGGTGCCTACCATGCTCCCTACACTCCTGATTTTTATTTTGTTTCTTAAGATTGTTTTCGACTGGGATGCTGGCATGCTGTAAACCAAAGTGCTGCCTTCAAGCATGATCTTTATTGGGGTTCAAAAGAGTGGTCTTGTGTTATGGAGCTCAGCCATCCCACTTCTGCCCCTCCGCCTTGTACTTACATTCTTGAGCAAGTTGCTTTTTTTTTTTTTAGTCTCTCCAGTTTGCCTTCTGGGAAATGAGCATTTTGTGACTGATGATGCTCACTATGGCAAGCATTTTATGAATTGGCAACACACACACACCCCACAATGGCAGCTGTTTTAGGAGAGCACCCATGACAAGCTCTCAAAATTACAAACGTGCCCACCAACTCAAAAAGATCGGGGACCTCTGGTGTATCCACAGTTCTTTGGATCTCAGTAAAGTTTTGGAAGCTTTAAACGGGGGAAATGCACCTCTATTTTTATTAAGCAAAACAGCGCCAGGACCCAGAAACAGGAAGCCCTTCCTGCATTTCTCCCCTAAATCTCCTTAATTTATGTGAAATGAAAAGAAATTGGGCAAGGATTTCATTTAACGAAGTAGCTCTTCCATTTCAATCTTGATTCCCACACTCATTCTGCTATGCTTTTAAAGTCAATCCACTCCCCCCTCAAAAGAAAATAATCTTAGTAAGTGAGCCCTTTAAAAGGAGTTGAATGCTTTATTATCTGTCCACAGATACCTGCTTGGAAGCTGATAAGTGGATTTGTGCAGCTAAACTATTGATTCCGCTTGGTTAGCAAATGATGGGAAAAATGCAAGGAAGAGTCCAATTTGCTGAAAGTCATGCCAAATAAAAACTGATAGGGCCAAATTCTACACTGAGGTCTTTGCTGAGCATCAAGTGACTCCTCAATAATATATATGTATAAAATTGCTTGATGCAAAGAAGCACATGGGCATTCAAAATGAACGAGGCATATGTATTCACATCTGTATTGCATTATGTGGGGAGGGGGATCAAAGTTTTTACATTATATGTTACACTTGCAACCTATTAATAGGAATAGTAGATTCTGATATATTGCTTAGATTAGGAAGGTTTTTGTGGCTGGAAGAGCGCTGGAATAAACAGTTTATTGCAGCTGAATTTAATTCCTGTTATAAAAGTGAAGGATGAAAAGGCAGAGATGAGCCACATTAGAAAACGGGGGAATTCATTACTGTCTGTCTTATAGAACAATGAGCATCTTTACTCAATATAGATTTTCCAGTTCATCAGCCTATTAAATAAAATAAAAAATGGTTGTCAAATACAACAGAGAGAGAGAGAGAGAGCAGTCGGTGGTTCTTTCCTCATAGCCCATATTGGCTTAATCGTCCTTTAGGGTTTGTCTTCTCAGATCACATCATCGCTGGCCATAAGGCTGAAATACATTTTAACATGTTTCCCTGAAATGTAAAAAGCATTCCTGTGGTGTGCAAGCATGCCTAGGTATTGCATATAACACGTCACTGGTGGGATTTGCAGGAGTGCTAAGCGTTCTTTTACACTTGTCCCAGTTGAAACCAAGGAAAACAGAGTCAGACCAAAGTGGAGGACTTCTGCAAATGATGACAGAGTTCTTCAGAGTGATTCTACCAACATCTGTTTCCAAGGTATTTTCCAGCCAACAGCCCTCCACCCATCCCAGGTCTCAATTCGACAGATGGACATCTGCTAGTATGATCACATTGTCAGGTCTGCATGCATTCTAGGCAGGGTTAGGAAATTGGCCCAGAGCGGTGCCAACAAAATATCAGAAACTCTGCATCATGTTAACCCAAATTCTGCAATATAAGCCCTGAATTCTGCAACCTGTAAGGGGCGGGGGGTATTCCAGTGTTAGCAGCCTCAGTGGTGGTTGCTAACACATTCCAGTGTTAGCAACCTCAGCATCATGTTAACCCAAATTCTGCAATATAAGCCATGAATTCTGCAACCCAGGTGGTTTCCAACAATCACACTGGCATGTGGCAAACTACAATAGGTGCTTCAATTGTTGTTGTTCAGTCATTCAGTCATGTCCGACTCTTCGTGACCCCATGGACCAGAGCACGCCAGGCCTTCCTGTCCTGCGCTCTCTCCCGGAGCGTGCTCAAGTTCATATTCATTGCATCCGTGATGCTATCTAGCCATCTCATCCTCTGCTGTCCCCTTCTCCTTTTGCCTTCAGTCTTTCCCAGCATCAGGGTCTTTTCCAGAGAGTTTTCTCTTCGCATTAGGTGGCCAAAATATTTGAGCATCAGCTTCAGTATCTGTCCTTCCAACGAGCACTCAGGGTTGATTTCCATTAGGATGGACTGAGTTGACCTCCTTGCAGTCCAGGGCACTCGTAAGAGTCTTCTCCAGCACCACAGTTCAAAAGCATCGATTCTTTGGCGCTCAGCCTTCCTTATAGTCCAGCTCTCACAGCCATACATTACTACTGGGAAAACCATAGCTTTGATTAGACGGACCTTTGTCGGCAAGGTGATGTCTCTGCTTCTTACTATGCTGTCTAGGTTGGCCATAGCTTTCCTCCCAAGGAGCAAGCGTCTTTTAATTTCATGGCTACAGTCACCGTCTGCGGTGATCTTGGAGCCCAAGAAAGTAAAATCTGTCACTGCTTCCATTTCTTCCCCTTCTATATGCCAGGAAGTGATGGGGCCAGATGCCATGATCTTCGTTTTTTTAATGTTGAGTTTCAAACCAGCTTTTGCACTCTCCTCTTTCACCCTCAACAAGAGGCTCTTTAGATCCTCTTCACTTTCTGCCGTTAGGGTGGTATCATCTGCATATTGGAGGTTGTTGATAATTCTCCCGACAATCTTAATTCCGACCTGTGATTCATCCAACCCGGGATTTCTCATGATGTACTCTGCATATAAGTTAAATAAGCAGGGTGACAATATGCAGCCTTGTCGTACTCCTTTCCCAATTTTGAACCACTCGCCATTTGTGTCCCTGCAGTCAGCCGTGATAGGCTACATAAATGTTTACATAGCCTATCACGGCTGAGTGGAAAAAAAAAACTACGTGTACGCCAATGGACTGTTCCATGTCTGGTTATTACTGTTGCTTCTTGATCCTCGTACAGGTTTCTCAGGAGACAGGTAAGGTGGTCTGGTGCTCCCATCTCTTTAAGAATTTGCCACAGTTTGTTGTGATCCACACAATCAAAGGCTTTAGCTTCAATTAGGTAGGTAGATAAAACAGGGAAGCCAGCTAGTGAAAGTGTGGTCTGGCCATGTCTCCTACTTTACAGCGGACAGGCCTCTATTTAAGGGCTGTCCAGTCCAACTCCAGTTTAAAGATAAAGAACCATCAGAAGGGGGAGCTGGGCCTCGAAGTTGCCCATCAACAGTGATCAGCAAGACAGCAGACTGAGCAAGGCACGCAGGTCATCTTGTTACAGACTTCCCTGCTATGGTGAGATGTATGGAATTTATATTTAAATTGGCATAATTATTTCCAAATTTGCATCCAATACATATACATTAGCATATGCCTTTACCCATCTCTGGACTGGTGTAATAGGATTTATGTTAGGAAAGGTGTGTGTAAGGTGTGTGTGTTGTTTTAAAAACGACATCTTTTTATCTTTTGCCTAATGAGAAGGGCTTTTCCCCTTGAAATGTTCTGCCCTCTGTCTCTGTTTTTGCACAGTTGTGGCCCTCTGGATTGAGAAGTGAAGGCCCAGGGAAAAAAACCTTGGAAAATGCAGGGGAAAAAACAGGTGCTTTCCATTTTGTCCCAAGAGCCTTTTTGTTTGTTTTTTCCTGAAAAAAGTGGAAAAATTGAACAAGTTTGGCTAATGAAACATTTTCTGTTAAAATAATGAATGAAATGTCTAAGACAAGGTACTCATATACTGCCACTCCGCCAGAGACCTAAGTGGCTACTCAAAAACCTTGTGCAAATTCCAAACGACTCAAGCATCTCAAATCAACTGTTGGTTCATAATACCCATCTTTGGTCTGTTTTGTTCAGAAAAGGTGCTTTTGAACATAAAATAAATAAGAGACAGCAGCAACTGCTACTTAGGAGAAAATACAGAACTTTTCTGAAGCTCACCGTAGAGCAGCCCCACACCTTTGAAACAATACAAGCTGCCATTGGAGGTCTGCCGTGCTCCATCATTGCAGGCTTTTAAGAAGGCCTTGAAAACATATTATTTTACCTTGACCTTCTCTTGAAATGACTGCTGTTATTGCTGTTGTAGTTGTTGCTGGTTTTATTGTCAGCTTTTCTCTTTGTTTTTATTGCTATTGTGTTCATGTTTTTATCGCTTTTACTATGTTAACTGTTTGTATGTGTTTTATCGGTGTGAGCTAGGGATGTCAGAGAATTTTGCCACGAATCTCGGGGAGGCCGAATGTCAGCGCATTCGGCCCCCCAAAATTGGTGGCAAAAAGGTCTGCCCCCCCCGCCCTCCCCGGGACGGGACTTACCTTGGGCAAATTCTCCTGGTGGCGGCAGCTCCGGCAGTGGTTCGGCGGCGGTTCAGTGGGGCGGCTGCGGCGGCCAGTCTTCCGACCGGCTGCTGCCGCCGCCATTTCCAGTAAAAAAACAACAACAAAACAATGTGATAGGCTGCGTAAAGATTTACGTAGCCTATCACGGCTAGATTTTAAAAAAATATCGTGATAGGCTACGTAAATCTTCACGTAGCCTATCACGGCTGAGTGAAAACAAAACAAAACAAAACCGCGTGTACGCAAATGGCGGCGTCCATGGGCGCCGCCATTTGCGTTCCTTATTTTGGCACGTCTAGTCTACGTAAACATTTACGTAGACTACGGTGAAAATAAGGGGAACGCAAATAGCGTAGATGCTACGCTATTTGCGTTCCCCTTATTTCCGCCGTAGTCTACGTAAATGTTTACGTAGACTAGACATGCCAAAATAAGGAACGCAAATGGCGGCGCCCATGGGCGCCTCCATTGGCGTACGCGCAGGTTTTTTTTTTCACTCAGCCGTGATAGGCTATGTAAACATTTATGTAGCCTATCACGGCTGACTGCAGGGACACAAATGGTGGTGGCTACGGCCGCCGCCATTTGCGGCCCAGCCTGCTAGGATTCGGGGGTGGAGGGACGGAGTGCCTCCCCCCTGGCCAGAATTTCAGGGGGAGGGACGGAGCGCCTCCCCCCCACCGCGAATCAAATTTCGATACAGGTAAGGGACTTTCGTACATCCCTAGTGTGAGCTGCCTTAGGAGGGCTTCTGCCCTGGAAGGCGCCAAGATTTTTTAAAAATAAAACAAACAAACAAACAAATAAATAAATAAAACAGAGCTTATTAGTTGGAGATAAGTTAGGCTTGAAGGCAATGTTCAACAATTTACTGCACCTTTGCTTCTTTTAAGTTTCTGATCCACATAAGGGATATAGACAGATAAACAAGCACATAGGCCTGATTTGCCAATGAAGAAAACTGAAAATGGGAATTTAACAACAAAGCAGTAATCAAGAGCAGTGAGCTGTGAATCCGGCTCTTGATATTAAGTAATTGCTCCAAGGTGCTGTGAGCCAACAGATAGTTCAAAGTGAGTTTGGACTAAACAACAAAGGCATATTTTTTATTGAAAGAACTCTGGCTCCATAAAATGTACAAAATAATTTACAATGCCAACATTTTATAAGAGAGCAAAGGAGAGAGGGAGCACAATCCTGAAGTGATTCATATTCCAAATATATATCTGAAGGGTGTAACGCATGTTCTAGTGTGGCATGGACAGATAACTCTTACTATATTCCTGCTCTCTCGGCAGGTCAAATAAAAATATATCAGTACTTAAGGAAAAAGGGGAGCTGCCCCATTGAGCCCAATGGCAGAAGGTTGGCCGAAGGTGCTTCAGGTCATATTATAAGGCATAGCTGTGCAGTATAGCTGTGCACCAATGGCCGCTGGAAATTTTTCACCTATTTCTGGCAGAGAAATTGGGGCGGGGGGACAATTTCACCAAATCTTCCCAGGGGGAGGAGAAATTCTCAACAGTTTCTCACAAGTAGGGCTCACCATCAGCAGGGGTTGTGGCACAGCTTTTTTCTTTTTCTTTGTAAGGATTTTGAGGGGGGTTGTGCTGCCGCAGCTAGTGCCAAGAGCATCGACTGTGTTGGCAGCCTCCCCCCACCCCCCACCCCTTTGCATCCTCCACAGTGCAGGTGTGAGAGAGGTGGTGTTGTGTCAAACTCCATGGAAGAGCTGGAGCTAGTCCTGTGCCTAAATCTGTCCTCCGATTTCCTGAACATTTTGTTCCCCCATAAAAGAGGCTTCCATTGTTCTGCCTTATTCTCAGGGTGTTTTATAATTTATGTTTGTGGTGTTTTTGAGCTTACCTAATCACTGTGATGTTCACTTCTTGGGAGGAGAGCAATGACAAATCTTGATAAAATAGTTAAGAGCAGAGACATCACACTGACAACAAAAGTCCGCTTAGTTCAAGCAATGGTATTCCCCGTAGTAACCTATGGCTATGAGAACTGGACCATAAGGAAGGCTGAGCGAAGGCAGATAGATGCTTTTGAACTGTGGTGTTGGTGGAAAATTCTGAGAGTGCCTTGGACTGCAAAAAGATCAAACCAGTCCATACTCCAGGAAATAAAGCCAGACAGCTCTCTTGAGGGAATGATATTAAAGGCAAAACTGAAGTACTTGGCCACATCATGAGAAGACAGGATACCCTGGAGAAGATGCTGATGCTAGGGAAAGTGGAAGGCAAAAGGAAGAGGGGCCGACCAAGGGCAAGATGGATGGATGATATTCTGGAGGTGACGAACTCGGCCTTGGGGGAGCTGGGGGTAGTGACAGCCGACAGGAAGCTCTGGCGTGGGCTGGTCCATGAAGGCACGAAGAGCGGAAGTGACTGAGTGAATAAACAACAACAATCACTGTGAAGCGGATGAGAGTGTTGTGTGTTTGTTTTATTTCTATTATACATCTTTCTATTGCACTGCAGCCTCCCGGGCTGCCTGCACTTCCTGATCTGAAAAAAAGCCCTATGGGATGAATTATCTCATGATGTTTTCCCCTGAGCTTTAATTGAAGCATGGGAAGCCAAGGAGGCTACATGCTGACAGAGAGATGATTGCACAATGAAAAACAGGACACAGTTATATTATATGTAGGGATGAGAGTAGGGATGTCAGAGAATTCCGCCATAGATCTTGGTGGGGCCGAATGCCAGTGCATTCGGCCCTCCGAAATCCATGGCAGAACGAAGCCCCCCCCGCCCCCCGCCCTGTGAAAGGCGCGCAAAACGGGACACCTACCTGCTGCCACTCTCGCTGCTTTGCAAATGGTGGCCGCCGCCACCATTCGCTTCATCACTATAGTCGTGATAGGCTACATAAATACTTACGTAGCCTATCACGGCTAACGCAGGGACACCATTTGCGTCCCTGCGGAAGCCGTGATAGGCTGCGTAAGTATTTACGTAGCCTATCATGGCAAAAAAAAAGGGAATGCAAATGGCGGCGGCTACGGCCGTGATTTTTTGGCCATGATAGCCTATGTAAATATTTGCGTAGGCTATTATGGCCAAAGAGAGGGGCGCAAATGGTGTAGTAGCTGCCATTTACACCTATGTCTTTTGTCGTAATAGGCTACGTAAATATTTACGTAGCCTATCACTGCCAAAAAAAAAAGGGAATGCAAATGGCGGCTGCCGTAGCCACTGCCATTTCCGTTCACTGTTTTTTTGGGGGGTTGCCGTGATAGGCTACGTAAATATTTACATAGCCTATCATGGCAAAATACAGGGACACAAATGGCAGCGGCTACAACCGCCACCATTTGCGTCCTTGCAGGCTGCCCAGCAGCCGGATGTCCAGCTGCGGGCAGCCCTGGCTGGCAGCTCCATGGAACTGCTGTGGAGCGGAGCTGGCCAGAGAGAATTTCGGGGGGAGGGACGGAGCGCCTCCCCCCCACCGCGAATGTCACCCTTTGAAAAGGTAAGTGACTTTCGTACATCCCTAGATGAGAGGACCACAGATGCTCAAGCTTGCTGAAGTTCGCCAAACTTTACTTCAAAGCTCAGTTCGGCTCACTCCTGTTCTCATTTGTAACCTGTTTTTTGTTTAGTTCAATTGGAAAAAGTTGCGAATTTTGAGAAAACTGTGCATGTTGTGAAGGTTTTGAGAAAGTTTCAAAAGCTGTGCATTTTGAGAAAGTTGTGGATTTTTCAAGTTGTGCCTTTTTCAAGTGCACATTTTGCAAATGTGAACAGAAGTTTGGGCATTTGCGATTTTTTCAGAGAACACATGCTCCCATTCGGGGTCTTGTCCATGGTAGTGAATGAAGCATTTTTGAGTGATTTGCAAATTGAAATGAAACTGTCATACATCCCTAATTATGTGAAGCATAATATCTGGTGTTGGGATGCAATGTATTTGTTACCAGAAAGTGAATTAGAATTCTGCTGCCCTCAGGGAGGTCTACTGACAGCATGTTCACTTGTTCTTTGGCCTCTAGGATTTCTTATCTACAGGTGAGATTGGGAGTAGGCCTCATGGCTTTACCATCAGTAAAAGTGAGCAACAGGTAGAAGAAAATAGAGCAGGGGTGGGCAATTTGTGGTCCTCCAGATATTTTGGCCTACAAATCCCATCACCCCTAGCCAGCATAGCCAATGATGAGGGATGATGGGAATTGTAGGCCAAAACATCTGGAGGGCCAAAAGTTGCCCATCGCTGCACTAGGAAGTGGGCTCTTCTTTGATTCTGAGTTCAAATAAATGTGAACTATGTCATTTGTTCACGTCTACTCATGGTGAACAGAGTGCAGAGTGTGGGATGGTGGAGAAGATGAAAGAAGAAGCAAGCAAGACCAATGCTCACCCTCCTCTCATATGGGTGAGAATCCGAAGGATGAAGTAACAAGTGACCAGGCCCAGTGAGCAATGCATGCCCTTTGGAGAATGGGAGGTATGAAGACTCATCTGTCTACAGAGAGTGTCCTGGAGGTACCTACATTGCTGGGTGGATTTAGATGGAAGAAAAACCCACAAATCGTTGCTGTTGGAAAAGAGTTGGTTTAGGGGAAAGTCACGAAAATCCAATTAAATCCTGAAAGAACTGAGTCCACCCATACTAATTGCAATACTGCTGTTTGGCTTTGAAATGCATGCATTAAAGACACATGGGCAGCTGCTTAAGATTCCTCTTCTGACTACATGGATATTCGCAACAAATTAGCACTGTGCCTTGTTCAGCTTAACCAAAAAGCGGCTTAATTCTTTCCTAAT
This sequence comes from Heloderma suspectum, assembly GCF_057233095.1. Taxonomy (NCBI): domain Eukaryota; kingdom Metazoa; phylum Chordata; class Lepidosauria; order Squamata; family Helodermatidae; genus Heloderma; species Heloderma suspectum. The sequence continues at coordinate 109,308,087 of NC_139464.1, forward strand.
GCAACTCATTTTCTAGGTACCACCTCTGCTATTTGACTGTGCTGCTTCTCTTTTGATCTACATTTTTTTAAAAAAAATATTTAGTATGTCAAATATGTTGGCTCAAATATTATTTATGCTACGAGTGGCCAAACCCCAGATGTGAGTAAACAAATGGAATGGGTTTATTTTGTTGTCTCTTTCATCCTCTATTATAACAGAGAAATGATTAAACTGATCCAGATGTGCTCATCTCATTGATCCCACCCATTCCTGCCAGAAAGCAACAATACCCAACAACAGATTCTGGAATATGGACCTCCTGAGAGTCTTTGATGTCATATTTCTTCTCTGCCTTGAAACTAAAGAAATGATAGATTTGTTCTGCCCATAATCTGCCTCCCAAAATCTTCTATGGGGAAAAAAAAACATGTTATCTTTTCAACCTAAGAATTGTGGAACTGCAGAACCAGATTTTGAACCAAAAAAAAGAGAGTGGCCAGACAAAATGGATATTTCATGGAATTATTTTGTTGGAACTATATCGACCAAGTCTTATTGATGGGTTCCATGGATTCCTTGCACAGATGCCACTGAGGGAAGGGCAAGTGGCAGTTTCTCTCACCATGTTTCAGACCACAGACCTATATTTCTGTCCAACTCACTGGCTATTCTGATTGAATGGCAATCCTCTACCTGTCTGCTCAGAAGTAAGTTGGGTTGAACTTGATGGTCTTGTAGACCCCTTCCAACCCTACTATTCTATGATTCTATGAAGCCCTATTAAGTTCAGTGAAGTTTACTTCCAGGTAAGTGTATATAAGATTGTAGCCTAAACAATTAAATTGGGCTCTGAACTAGATTTAAAGTGTGTGTTTGTGGGGAGACGGGACTGTTTGACTGTGTTGATAACTCTACTATAGTTACTATGAGGCATAAAACCACAACAAATGTTTCACTGTACTTCTGCTGTTTAATGTTGAAAATATCCAAGAATGACCATTGGAACCTTGTTGTCAGTTTTGTCCCATTCAACTTTGCGTCCCCTACTGAAATCCAAACTGGCATTTCATTCACTCTAGCTCTGAACACACCAAATCAGCTCATGGTGAACAGTTCTGTAAACATTCCCTGAAAATGTTATCTGTATGCATTCTCTTTCTCAAATATGGAATGATTACAATCAGATCTATGAACACTCCACCAATCTTAGTTTAGAGAGTTCACAAAGAACAAAATTAATCTTACACCATTTCCTTCCTCCCCCACCCCTTTGATGAGCCTGAATTAAACAGTCCCATTATCTTTCAAACTGTTTAATTAAATGGCATTGTGTATCTCTTAATCTTTGTGAATTGTAATCACATCCTGAAGGCTTGCTAGTAAGGGCATTTTTCCTCCTCAAAAATGATGTCCTTGTTATTATAAGAGATTAACATTTACAGGATGACTGACTTACAGTAAGCTATTGGTTTCCTTGGATAACAAATTTGAAGTATTGCTTTCCTTTTAGTATGTATTAATGATGCAGTGAAGTTTAGTTTATATTAGGGCTGTGCTGAAAATTTCTCCTACATTTTTTTTTTTTTTTACCATTCTCATATAGAAAGGGGAAGAAATGGAAGCAGTGACAGATTTTACTTCCTTGGGCTCCAAGATCACCGCAGACGGTGACTGTAGCCATGAAATTAAAAGACGCTTGCTCCTTGGGAGGAAAGCTATGGCAAACCTAGACAGCATAGTAAGAAGCAGAGACATCACCTTGCCGACAAAGGTCCGTCTAATCAAAGCTATGGTTTTTTCCCAGTAGTAACGTATGGCTGTGAGAGAGCTGGACTATAAGGAAGGCTGAGCGCCGAAGAATTGATGCTTTCGAACTGTGGTGCTGGAGAAGACTCTTACGAGTGCCCTGGACTGCAAGGAGGTCAAATCAGTCCATCCTAAACGAAATCAACCCTGAGTGCTCATTGGAAGGACAGATACTGAAGGTGAAGCTCAAATATTTTGGCCACCTAATGCGAAGAGAAAACTCTCTGGAAAAGACCCTGATGCTGGGAAAGACTGAAGGCAAAAGGAGAAGGGGACAACAGAGGATGAGATGGCTAGATAGTATCACCGATGCAATGAATATGGACTTGAGCACGTTCCGGGAGAGAGCGCAGGACAGGAAGGCCTGGGGTGCTCTGGTCCATGGGGTCACGAAGAGTCGGATATGACTGAACGACTGAACAACAACAAACATTCCGTTTGATAGAAAAGAAATGGCTTTGGAAAAGAAATTCAGAGGACAAGAAAATTCCAGAGAAATTATCATGTGTTTGGTCTGGGGTTCTTGTGCTTATGTTACTTATGAGGAAGCTGAGGCATGTGCATCAGTGTTAGTGATGTACGAACCCCCCACTGTCCGGTCCGGGAGGGGGGGTCCATGGAGGGGCTATCTGTGCCATGTGGGACCCTGCGGAATCCCAAGGAGCCCAGCTGCATCCACTGCAGTCCACAGAACAACTCTCTGGCTCCCTATAATGTACGAAACCCGAATGGTGGCTGCCATTAGCCTATCGCAGGAAAACATACAGCCATAAATGTATTTTGTGGCTGCAAAGCACTGGCTTTGACCTAAATTGCAGCCTTTTACAAACAGTCAGTGTCCTGTCTTTTGCTGTACAATCATCTCTCCGGCAGCCTGTAACCTCCTTGGCTTCCCACACTTCAATTAAAGCCCAGGGGAAGACATAATGAAGTTATGTTCCTCCCATGGGGCTTTTTCAGAACAGGAAGCGCAGACAGCTTGAGAGGCTGCAGAGCAATGGAGACGTGTATAAAATAAAACACACAGAGAGAGCACCTTCAGCCACCTCACAGTGATTAAGTGCGTAATCCTAACTACATGGGTGGCCCCCTCCAAACTCGGAGGCGGCCGCCTATCCAAAGCATGACAGGAGAGGCCCGGGGGGATCATTCCCTCCGTGCCTTCCTGCCTTGCTCATTTTCACTAGACAGCCGTTTTCAGCTGTATAGCGGCGGGGGGGCCGACCGGGAGAGGAAGCTGCCGTACAACACATTGGATGTATCGTACACACAGCTCCACTCTCCCCACCCTGGAATGCCCCCAGCCCCGCCCCTTTTCAGTTGCTCTGCGCTCGTCTTGCGAGCACAAAGGACGGGGCTTTTCCATGCTGCCTCCGAGGCAGTGCAGACAAGAGGGGCAGTCAGTTTTCCGGGAACCGATCTCGGAGTGCGGGCTCCGAGGTCGGTTCCTGGAAATGAGCGTATCCTATGGCCTGCTAGACAGTGTCTAGCGAGCCATAGGATTGATCTCTAGGTAAGCTAAAAACATCACCACAATACATTCAAAATAAACTATAAACTGTCCTCAGAATGAAGCAGAAAAATGGAAGCCTCTTCCATGGGGGAAGAAAACTTTCAGGAAATGGGAGGACAGATTTTGGCACAACATTAGTTCCACCTGTTCCCTGGAGCTAGACACAACACTGCCCCCTTCACACCTGCACTGTGGGTGATGCAAAATTGGCGCTAGGGTACCGATACAGTTGGTGCTGTTGCCACTTGCAGTAGCAGTCCCAAAAAACATAATCCCTTAGGACAAAAGACAGAAGTTGTTCCCGTGGCCACCCGTTCCCTCAGCGAACCATCATTGTTGTGCAAAATGGTAGCTCAGGTTTTTCCAGAAATGTAATGTTGCATAAATGGTGGCCATAAAGGGGCCATTCATGCAACCTTACAGGCCTAAATGGACCTTTGACACCTGTAATGTTGCATAAATGGCCCCTTTATGGCCACCATTTATGTAACATTACATTTACAGAAAACCCGAGCCACCACTTTGCAAAAAAAATGGTGGCTTGCTAAGGAAACAGGTGGCTGCTGGGTACCGCAGACCACATGGTGGCTCAGCCAGCGGATCTGGTAATTGTGGTGGCTCAGTAAGTAGGATCCAGAAGGCCGGGGGGGGGGGAGAGATGCCACCAGATTCCACCCCCCTCTCAGACTCCCATGACATCCCTAATTGTCTTCCCAATTTCTCTATAGGGTAGAGAATTTCGAGTGGCCATTTGCAGCTCTAGTGTGTATCAACGACACAGCAAAATTACTGGGGTCTCTCCAGCCTAGTCTGAAACTCTAACCCCAACAACATATGGTGAAATGGGGAACTATTGTTTTTGTTGGGGATTGAGAGAGAAGGAATTACATGTCTTTCAGTGTGGTGGTTTATTCCTTTTAGAGGTGTGTGCAAAATCTCCAATATATTTGTGGAGAAAGAAATTGGGATGGCCATTTCACTGAATTTCTCCAAGGAGAGATTCTCCAGCAGTTTCTCATAGGTTGGGCTCAGCATTGGCAGGGGTGGTAGCACAGCTTATTTTTGTTTTCCTCGGGGGTTTTGGCATTGCCACTGCAAGTGACAACTTGGCCCCCATTTTACATCCTCCACAATGCCCCATACCTAGCAATGTTGCAGGGCATCGTGGGGTGGGGGTAGGGGTTGAGGATAGGGAAGGCAGCCTCCAGGAAAAAATGCTGAAGAACATTTGGAGAACATTCTACAAAGTGGCTTTCTATTTCTAGGGAAGTAAGAAAATAAAAAGTATTACTCAGAAAAAAAATTCTGAGTAATTTTGGCTCTGGTCTACTTGTCATTATTCATTGTTCAGCACCTGCCCCAAGGACTTCCAAACATTAAATTTCTGAGGGTGATTGTGGATACATCTTTTTTCTAATACAGATGGTTATAATAGTGCTACTTCCCTGAAAAGCCCTGTAGTGGGTTTAAGGAGGTCAGTGTTGTGTACAGCTCCAGGGAAGAGGTGGAGTTAGTACCGTGCCAAAATCTGGCCTCCAATTTTCTGGAAGTTTTCTTCCCAATGAAAAGAGCTTGTTTTTCTCCCCACCCCTCATTCTCAGAGCACTTTATATTTTATTTTGAATTTATTTTGGTGATGTTTTTATGCTTACCTAATCACTGCAAGGTGGCCGGGGGTGTTGTGTGTGTTTTTTCTTTCTGTTAACATCTCTCCATCGCACTGCGGCCTGCCAGACTTCCTGCACTTCCTGATCTGAAGAAGCACTACGGGTGTTACTTCACAATGTCTTCCGCTGAGCTTTAATTGAATTGAGGGAAGCCAAGGGGGCTACAGGTTGCCATATTGTTCAATGAAAGACAGGACATTCATGCACTTTCCTTGGCTACCCCATAAGTAAGATAAACACAAGAACTCCAAACTCAACCCATGACAATTTCTCTGAAATTTCATTTCCCTTTGTATTTCTTTTTGAATGCTGGCTTGTTGTTTTTTTGGTATTGACTTGAATGAGAATGATTAAAAAAAAACATGGAAGACGTCTTTGGTGCAGCATTAATTATTTTACTTGGCTTTAAAAGAATGTGAATTGCTGTTGCTGTTACAAAATAAGAAAATAAACAAATTGTTATTTATCCGGTGTGGTTTAGTGGAAGTCAATACCCATGTGAACTGGACCTGGCAGTTTATACAGCAGCAACATAGGTGCCCTGGTATTCCCGAGGGTAATGAAAGGAAAATTCCTGAAGCGGTGGCTGCAGGCTAATAGTACCTGTGTTAGGTTTCCCACTTCTAAAGGGTGAGGCATCATACACCACACAAGAACTTGGTCATTGGTTGCTAGCATTACAGAAGTTAAAATAGATTATATTTAGCTTTTGACACTGCTGGAGTTTTTTCTTCCTCAGACTTGACTATCCTTTTCTTAGCAATGTGCTACAAATCCAATCTGTTCTCATAACACCTCAGCACATGGTAGCTCATTTGGAGGATATAATGTGGTTCTGATACCACACCATGAGGGAATCAAGAATGATTGCTTGTTTCAGACACTCAGTACATCCTATCTGTCACCTATGAGAACAGAAAAGGCCATAGGCAGCACCTCAGGTAAACAACCAGTGTCTCCATATGGATGCAATCTGCATAGTTTGAATTATACTGTGATTGTGCAAATTGTATGTATAGGCTGAACATGGTCATAGGGATGTACGAAAGTCACTTAACTTTAACGAAATTTGATTCGCGGTGGGGGGGGAGGCGCTCCATCCCTCCCCCCAAAATTCTGGCGGGGGGGAGGTGCTCCGTCCCTCCCCCCTGAAATTCTGGACAGGGGGGGAGGCGCTCCGTCCCTCCCCCCCGAATCCTGGCCGGCCGGGCCGCAAATGGACGCTACACTATTTGCATTCCAAAGTAGATGCTACGCTATTTGCGTTCCCCTTATTTTCGCCGTAGTCTACGTAAATGTTTACGTAGAATACACGTGCCAAAATGAGGAGCGCAAATGGTGGCGCCCATGGGCGCCGCCATTTGCGTACGCGTGGTTTTTTGTTTTTTGTTTAACTCAGCCTTGATAGGCTACGTAAACATTTACATAGTCTATCACTGTATTTTTTTAAAATCTAGCCGTGATAGGCTACGTAAATGATTACGTAGCCTATCACGTTGTTGTTGTTTTTTAACTTGGAAATGGCAGCGGCGGCAGCCGGTTGGAAGACCAGCCGCTGCAGCCGCCGCCGAACCGCCGCCGCCAGGAGTATTCGCCCAAGGTAAGTCCCGTCCCGGGGGAGTGGGGGGCAGACCATTTTGCCACCAATTTCGGGGGGCAGAATGCACTGGCATTCGCCTTCCCGAGATTTGTGGTGGAATTCTCTGACATCCTTAAACATGGACGATGTTTATAGGGGTGGACGAAAGTCACTTACCTTTTCTCGCAGCTTGTTCGCGGTGGGGGGGAGCGCTTCGCTGCTCCCCCCGCGAAGTTCAGGCCAGGGGGGAGGCTTCCCGCCTCGCCCGGCCGAAATTCAGGCCGGGGGGGAGGCTTCCCGCCTCGCCTGGCCGCGAACACGAAAGTAAAAAAAAAAAAAAAAAAAGTCCCCTGATAGGCTACGTGACGATTCACGTAGCCTATCATGGCTAGATCTGGAAAGTCAGCTGTGATAGGCTATGTGAATCGTCACGTAGCCTATCACAGGTGACTTAAAAAAGAAAAAAAGCACGTACGCAAATGGCGGCCCCCATAGGGAGCCGCCATTCGCGTTCCTTATTTAGTTGCTGTAGTCTACGTAAATCTTTACGTAGACTACGGCGAAAATAAGGGCAACGCAAATAGCGTTTCCCTTATTTTCGCCGTTGTCTACGTAAAGATTTATGTAGACTACAGCGACCAAATAAGGAACAGGAATGGCGGCTCCCTATGGGGGCCGCCATTATCCGTACACACTTTTTTTTTTTTTTTAAAGTCACCCGTGATAGGCTACGTGACGATTCACGTAGCCTATCATGGCTGACTTTGCAAATCTAGCCGTGATAGGCTACGTTAATCGTCATGTAGCCTATCAGGGGACGTTTTTTTTTTTTTCTTTGATTGCAATGGCGGGGGTGGCAGCCGGTCAAAAGACCGGCTGCCACTCCCGCCCCGCTCGAACACCGGATGAACCGCCAGCCGGACCCGCCGCTGGGAGGGACATTCAGGGAAGGTAAGTCCCGTCCCGGGTGGGGGGCGGGGGGCGAGGGGGGTGCAGAGGATTTCTCCCCGAAACTTGTTCGGGGGGCCGAACACGTTGGCGCTCGGCCCCCCGAAGTTTCGGGGAGAAATTCTCCGCCATCCCTAGATGTTTATGTTTATGCAGTTCAAACATGTTTATGCAGTTCAGGGAGCATCATCACACACACATATACTTTCAGTCTGAGAGCTAGTGCTTAGCCCCATGGAGGAATGCAAGGGGGCTTTGTGGGCTGGATTGGGGAGCCCAGCAGGCTGGATTACTCCTGCAGGCCAGGAGTTCTGCACCCCTGCCATATAATGTTCTGATGGTTGCATCATCCATTTCCAGGCCAAGTGTAGGGATAAATGAGAATTTTGTTTTTGCTCACAAAACATGCAAGCACGTGTCCATCAAATATGTTTGTAAATTGCTGAACATATCCTCACATTCGAGTTGTGGCACTTTCCTAAACATAGGCAAATTTACTAAATTTCCATAAATTTCTACTGTAGACTGAATCAGCCCTGCTTTAGTCTATGGAGGGAATTTAGGAAGTTTGTGGAAATTTAGGAAATTTGTGAAAATAGAACAGGGGAAAGTTGCGCAAATTTCACATTTGATCACTGCTTGATTTGCATAATTTTCTTGTTCGTGCAGAGCAAGCAGCAATTGCAAATGTGAATGATTTGCATGAGACAAGTGGCAATCCGATGTTCAGAGAATCCTGGCAATCTCGAACATCACTCATTCATCCGTCTTTAGCCCAGTGGCCATGTGGCATGGTTGGGCAACTGCTATGGCCCATGACACTGGTGGTGCCCGAGTTCCCTGCTCTGATCATCTTGGCAGCTGTGGTTACAGCCACCATCTTTATTTCCAAAATGCATTGTGGTGGAAATTCTGGTGAAGTGCACCCCCTATCAAGAACCCCTGGGGCAACAGGCTCCTTGGTGCAGGGGGAGGCTCAGCTCCCTCCACCCAATTTTTGGCAGGGGGCTTTTTTGTTCCCTATGCAAGCCACCAGAGATTACTCCACTGGCTTGTAAAAGAAGCAACAGCAACAACAAAAGCCTTCCCCCTACTGAAAAATGGCTGGCGGGGGGGAAAGTGCACTCCACATGAAGGACCCCTGGGGCAACATGGTCCTTAGCGGGAGATGGGCTTTTTTTGGCAGGGTGGTGGTGTTCTTACACCATACGAATGAGCGAGAGGGAGGGGAGGGAGAGAAAGAGGGACCACAGGGGGAGAGAGAGAAGAAAAAGAATGAAAGCAAGGAAGAAACCAGGAAAAGAGACAGGTGGAAGAAATAAAGAGGAACCAGAAAGCATGAGGAGAAAGAAACAGGAACTAGAGAGAGTGGGGAAAGAAAGGAAGAAAGAAAAGCCAGAGAGACAGAAAGGAGAAAAAGAAAAAAGGACCCAGAAAGAGGACAAAGACAGGAAGGAGAGCCAGAAAAAGAGGGGGAAGGAAGGAAGGAAGGAAGGAAGGAAGGAAGGAAGGAAGGAAGGAAAAGACAGAGAGAGTGGAGGGAGAAGAGTAGGAGTGAGGGAGTGGATAGCACACACACACAGGGTACACATTCACGCACACACACACAAACATAGGTAACATTTCCTAACATTTATTGTGATGGGCCCCCACTCCCCTACAGTATTCAATTTGTGGTAGCACCCAGGGCATTTTTTTTTAAGTGCCAAATGTGCCAATGGACCCAAAAAGCTTGGAGACCCCTGCCCTGCAAGCTCCAGTTTGGCTTGCCACATGCCTGAACTGGGCCTGAGGTTGGGAGGAACAAAATCAGAATTTAACAAAGCCCAATAATATAATTTCATTCAGAGAGCCAGTGTGGTGTAGTGGTTAGAGTGTTGGACTTGGACTTGGGAGACCTGTGTTCTAGTCCCCACTCACTCGGCCATGGAGCTCACTGAGTGACTTTGAGCCAGTCACAGACTCTTAGCCCGTACCTCACAGCGTTCTTGTTGTGAGAACAAAATGGAGAGGAGGATTATGTACACCGCTTTGGGTTACTTGGAGGAAAAAAGGTGGGATATAAATGAAATAAATAAATAAATAAATAAATAAATAAATAAATTCAGGACAGATAGGTCCAGGTTATTCTTCACAAAAACCTCAAGGCTAGAACCAAGGGACAATCAAATAGAAGTGAAAAGAGTAATTGTTTCGAAACTAGGGGCATGTTTTCACCCTAAACATCAGGCTAGCAGTGTGGCTGAGTTCTAGGCCCTTACTGAAAAGATGGGGTAAGGAGAATCTGCTCTGCACCTGACTTTATTCTCACCTCACATGTGGCACTGTCAAACAGGGGAGTTTTGGTCTTTAAAGTCATGCTGCTTAAAAGACGCATCAAGTCGTGAGTCAATGCTGTCAGGCAGTTACTTGAGGGAAAAATAATAAATGCTATCGAATACAGTTTAAAAAATGAACAATATTCAAGTATTTTGTTATCAAAAGCCTCTGGCTACAGGCCAGCAAGAAGACTTCAGTGTATCATGGAAGAGGCTCTTCCTCCATGGATTGTCTGCTCCCTAGGTCAGGGTCAGATAACCTATGACCGTAGAGTAGCAATTCATGGAGGGTAAGGCTATTAATGGGGCCTAGTCATGATGACTATATACTACCCCCAGGATCAGAGGCCGCATGCCTCTGAATACTAGTTGCTCTGATTAATAGTGGGAGAAGGCTATGCCCTCATGTCGTGCTTGTGATATTCCTAGAGTAGACAGGTGTAATGGCCCCAGGCCTGTAACCAAGTCACCTGTAGTTTTAGAGAGGCCTAGAGACCCATAATGCTTGGCTTAGGTTCATTATTGGTGCAATTTCCTTGCTAGTGGGCCTCTGAGTATGTGGGATGAGTCAAAGGTAGATAGTGTGGCCTTCCATGCTAATGAAGACTAGTATCTTATCAGGGCCTAGGTTGTGCCTAAGAAGTGAGGCTATGTTTATGCCGAGTTACAGGTGGCTGTGCTGGGAAAGTTCTGATTGTTTTCCTTCTGAACAAGCATTGAGTCTATGCTGGGAAATTTGCAGATGAACACTAATTAACGCTTGCTGCTGTCATGCTGCCTCACTGCTAACATATATGGTAAAAGACCCATTGTACCTCTTGGCTCTGTGTTCAGAGAAGCTGTCTGATCCAACCATTGGGTAAACCTGTGTGCTGTAAGTACTCAATAAAGGCTCCTTGTAAGTAAACCTGGGTCTGGCTTATCATTATCTCGGCACCTCCAAACCTTAGCAGCCCACGGCCAGGGCAACAGGTCTTTTCATCTGATCCAGCAGCGCTCCTCTTTTTTTCTTATGTTGCATTTGGGGCCATATTTAGGAGCAGGCCCCAGGTCACTGACTGGGGCTATGGGCTTGAGGGGGATAAAAAGGCAATCTACTCAACTATCTAGTCAACCATTGAAACAAATAGTACAGAGTTCTTCGCTTATGATACTGGCAGCACTGACCTACATGGGAAATGTACAACCTCGGTACCAATTTAACATCTTCTATGACAAGGAGGGCAACAAAGGTGATCAGGGGACTGGAAACAAAGCCCTATGAGGAGGGACTGAAAGAACTGGGCATGTTTAGCCTTAAGAAGAGAAGACTGAGGGGAGATATGAGAGCACTCTTCAAATACTTGAAAGGTTGTCACAGAGAGGAAGGCCAGGATCCCTTATCGATCATCCCAAAATGCAGGGCACGGAATCATGGGCTCAAGTTACAGGAAGCCAGATTCCAGCTGAACATCAGGAGAAACCTCCTGACTGTTAGAGCAATACGACAATGGAACCAATTACCTGGGGAGGTGGTGGGCTCTCTCACACTGGAGGCATTCAAGATGAGGCTGGACAGCCATCTGTCAGAGATGCTCTGACTTGGATTCCTGCATTGAGCAGGGGGTTGGACTCGATGGCCTTGTAGGCCCCTTCCAACCTTTCTACTCTATGATTCTGTGAAGGGATAAATCCTGCACATCAGTTGTATATCAAAGTCATGAAATGGGCTATTAAAGCTGTAAGAAACAAGACATTCAAAAGTTGGAGGGGACACTAACGTTACTCACTATAGCTGATTTTATTCTGGTTTTGTGCTCTTGCTAGTTTTATTCTGTTTCAGATGTTATGTTTGTGTCTTACTGTTTTTTCTGGTTTTAATTTTTACTGTAAACACCCCAGAGAAATTTTGTTATTGGCTGCATGTATATATATATATATATATATATATATATATATATATATAAATGCTTTCTTTATTTAAAAGATTTTTAGGTTGCCTTTAGAACCCTTTCAAGGAGGCATACAAGATTTTTTTAAAAAAACAAACATGGGCAATAAAAATACAATAAAACACTATAAAAACACTACAAAACATTGCACATTCATATATAAGTAAATAAATAAATAGATATGGAGATTGTGCTATATATATTTATGCAGATCATTCCCAAGGGAGTGAACAGGACTGACTGGAAGACCTAGAAATGTTTGCTGAAATCATGACCTTCCTTCTCTTTTCTTCCAAAGGAAGTGACAAATTTGATGTTTTCTGACACCACCAAGGGTGTGGTGGTGAATCTGTCACAAGGATTATGAAAGAAAGTAATACATGGGGAGCAAAGTACTTTGCCCTATTTTTTTGTTTCTCAAACAGATTTAAAGGAACTTTTCATTAAAAAATGCAGCTAGTGAGAAATCTAAATATTACACAATCTAGAATAAATATTGTGCTAATGATATGGTGCTAGATGGCTCAGCCAACTGGCATTTGCAGTGAAAGGAGTAAAGTTGTCATTATTACCAGCACATATTAAATGTGAAACTACAGGGAGTACCCAGGAAAGCTCAATGTCATTTTTGCCATTCCATTTAATCCACCTTTACTGCAAACAGTTTTTAAAAATTAGTATAAAAAATGTGGACAGCAGACAGTGATCTCCTTTCTTTCACAACCCCAGCTGACAGATTCACTGCCACACCCTTGCAGATGCCAGAAAAAAAAGAAAAAAAACAAATTTGTCATTTCCTTTGGAAGGAGGAAGAATAAAGTTCACAGTATTTTAGCAAACAACCAACCATGCTCCAGTCCTCTTCCTAGGTAGGAAATCCATTTGTGACAGTTGTCCTGCACTTACTAACATAAATGTCAGAGGAAACTAGGCATTAAGTGGTTCAAACTGGCCTTCAAATGCTTCTTGGAGAATGAAGTATTTCAGTTGTTTAGCTCTGGAAAGACTTCCTTTCTAGCCCTGATCCAGTGAGTTGCTATACCTGAGATAATCAGTAATGAAAAACTGTTGCACTTGAACTACATGGATTGATGCCACAGTGCATTAATCAACAGTTAGAAACAGCCGACATAGTACTGCTGGCAAAACTACTAGGTGCGGGTGCAGCTGAGGGTGAAAGGTGGGATGGAGTTAAAGCTAGAAGGTGTGGAGAAACAAAAGAATGGAAAAGTTTGTTTCATGGCAGGGATAGTTAGGGAGAAGATTGTGAAGATGCAAGAAGGATTGGCAGTAGCACGCCTGAAAATATAAACCTGCTTCCTGCCTTCGTCAACAATCCAGGTCTGGTTTTTAAACTGCCATTGGCAACTGCGCGCTTGGAGCCCCCCCCCCCACCTTAATATCATAGACACCATAGGATATCAGCTTATGGGTTGATTGAATTAAAATATTTTTGAATGAGTGCTCAAGGAGATTTACAGTAAAACTATAAACACAATAAATTACAACAATTCCAGGAAAACAAATGAAACAAAAGTCTCCCCCCATATTTACCTACCTGGACATTAATATCTTCATCTGAGGTCCTTCTCCACATGTGCCCAACAAATGAGGCGAGGTGGGTGGCTACCGGAGAGAGGGGCTTTTCAGTGGTAGCACCCTGTTTGTGGAACGCTTTCACCAGAGAGGCCCACCTGGCGCCTACATTGTGGTCTTTCTGATGCCAGGTGAAGACCTTTCTCTTCTGCCAGGCATTTTAAGAACTGTATTTACTATTTAGTGCTTTTTGTTCTTTATTCTGCTGCTGGTTTTATTTTGGTTTTATTCTGCACTGTTTTTATTGTTGTTTTTAATGTTTGTTCTTTGATTTTAATTTATTGTACACCGCCCAGAAATCTTTGGTTATTGGATGGCTTAAAATGACTGTAAATAAGTAAATGAACCAAACTGATATATACATAATAAAAAAGGGAAACCTTGTAAAATCAAAGAGCGGTCATGATCAAAAGTGCAGTGGAAGATATAGTTTTACCAGCCGATTCTGTCCGGGAATCCAGCAGAACCCCATCGCCCCTGCTCGCACCCCTGAGCCCCACTTGCCAAGCCCCTGCCCCTGCTTGCCCTCGGCCTGGACTCAACAAGTGGCCTGCACTCACCCTGGCAGCCTCGTCAAACTCTGCGGTTGCCATTTTTTGAAAAATAAAATGGCTATCGCTGCAATGCGCATATTTGTGCATGCTCAAAAATGCTCATTGTTGTGAATGCACTTATTTGTGTATGTGAAAATGTGCACTTTTGTGAGTGCACATATCTGTGTGTGTGTGAAAATGCACATTTTTGCGAGGATGTGCATTTTGCACATCCGCAAGTATGCATATTTTTATGGTCGCCATTTTATTGTTTTCAAAAAATGGTGACCACGGAGCTTGATGAGGCCACTGGGGTGAGTGCGGGCTGCTTGCTGAGCGAGGAAGGGGCTTGATTGCAGTCCAGGGACCAGTGAGTGGGGGCAGGGGCTGGGCAGGCACCTGGAGAACCCAGACGGGGGTGGGTTCACACATCCCTACTTGCTGCCCTGTCTAGGATCTAGGACAAGGCCCTGTGTAGGGTTTCCACTAACTCATGTATAAATAGGAACATAGAGATTTTCCTTATACCAGGTCAGATTATCTGTCCATCTACAGTACCCCCATATCCTCTGCTCTGAATAACAGTGGCTCTCCACTGCCATCACTTGCTCCCTGATGCCTTTAGCTGGAGATACAACCTGGGACCTTCCCCCCTGCTCTGCCCCTTTATTTTGTTTAATTGGTACATTGCTTTTCCACATAATGTTCCCAATGCGTAGGGATGGGTGAACTCGCCATTTCTCGCCTTGCACGCCTCTTGCCCAGACTCCCACCGGCTCGCCGCATGAAGTCTGGGCAGTCTGCAGGTGCCTGGCAAGCATCATGTGGCTGCCCACTCCCTTGCAGAGCCACCATTTTGCATAAAAATGGCGGCTTGGCTTTTTTCGTAAATAACAATTTATTCGTCTTGTGGCTGTAAAACAGCCATTTATGCAACACAGGCGTAAATGGTCCATTTACGCCTGTAATGTTGTATAAATGGCCACTTTACAGCCACCATTTGCATAAATAGTTATTTACGAAAAAGGCCGAGCTGCCATTTTTATGCAAAATGGTGGCTCAGCAAGGGAGTAGGCAGCTGCGGGCTTGTCTGACTTGGTGCGTGCCAAGTCAGGCAAGTGAGGGGATCTGCAGAGTGGTGTCTGGTGGGCTGAGCCAGCGAGAAATTGCCCCAACCAGACACCCATGCCTTCCCTAGCAAAGCGTGCTGACACCACAAGACCAATACAAAAACAAGAATGCATACTGATACATCAGTTGCAATAGTACATCATTATAAACAAGCCAAACAATTCATTTCATTAAAACTAACATTATAGTATTACAAATTGGTCTGGAGCCTGGTCAGACCAGTTGCTCCAGGACCGCTGGAGCATTCCAAGGCCTCCTGTGAGGCCTTGTCAAGGCACTTTGCAGATACAATTGACCGGATCAGGAGTGTTATTCCTTGCGCTGTGGATACAGTTAGCGAGCAAGAGGCAGTCTGTGGCAAACTGGTTTTGTGGGATCAGTTACAGCTTCTTCCTTCTGATGAAGTGGACAAGGTGCTTTCATCTGTAAGGCCGACTACCTGCTTACTTGATCCTTGCCCATCTTGGCTCATTATGAGCTGCAGAGAGAGGCTGGGTGAGGGGATCAGGGCGATGATGAATGCCTCCCTTGAGGATGGAGTGATGCCATCAGCCCTCAAGGAGGTGGTGGTGATAAGACCACTCTTAAAGAAGCCCTTCTTGGATCCCCAAGTTTTGAACAACTTTCTCCCAGTATCGAATCTGCCATTTTGAGCGGGTGGTGGGATGCAGTTGAAGGCACACTTGGAAGAAGCTGATTATCTAGATCCATTTCAATCGGGCTTCAGGCTTGGGCATGGGACAGAAACGGCCTTAGTCTCTTTGGTGGATGATATGAGGAGGGCTTTGGATAGGGGTGAATGCTCCTTCCTTGTTCTCCTCGACCTCTCAGCAGCTTTTGATACTGTTGACCATGGTATCGTCCCGGACCGCCTGGAGGGGTTGGGCATTGGAGACACCATATTACAGTGATTCTGGTCCTTCCTCTCTGGCAAGTACCAGACGGTAGCACTGGGAAAGGAGGTTTCGGACCCGTGGCCGCTCACTTGTGGGTTGCCACAAGGTTCCATCCTCTCCCCGATGCTATTTAACATCTATGTGAAGCCACTGGGGGCTATCATCAGGAGGTTTGGGGTGCTGTGTCATCAATATGCGGCTGACATGCAGCTCTACCTCTTGTTCAAATCTTCACCAGGGTTGGCCGTGGAATCCCTTTCTAAATGTCTGGAGGCAGTGAGTGGCTGGATGGGGAGGAATAAGCTGAAGCTGAACCCTGACAAGACTGAGGTACTTTTGGTGGGAGACAAGAGGAGGTTGGGGGATGTTGACCTGGTGTTGAATGGGGTACGGCTACCCTTGAAAGACCAGGTCCACAGCCTGGGGGTCATTTTAGACTCCTAGCTGTCCATGGAGGCTCAGGTGTCAGCTGTGAGCTGGACAGCATTGTACCAACTCCATCTGATATGGCGGATGCACCCATACCTTCCTGACCATCTGCTCCCATCAGTAGTACATGCCCTGGTCTCCTCTCGTCTAGACTACTGTAATGTGCTCTACATGGGGTTACCCTTGAAGATGGTTCGGAAGCTGCAGCTGGTGCAGAACACGGCGGCTTGCCTGACTAAAGGCAGCCACTGGCATGATCACATCACCCCAGTGCTGAAGGAGTTGCACTGGTTACCAGTTGTTTTCTGGGCCAAATTCAAAGTGTTGTTTTTTTGACCTTTAAAACCCTATATGGTTCCAGCGCAGCCTATCTCAAGGAGTGCCTCAGCAACACCAGACAGGCCGTTTAACAAGATCAGTCTCTGTCCCATCAGCCAGGACAGCTAGGCTGGTGAGGATGAGGGAAAGGGCCTTCTCTGTGGTGGCCCCCACTCTGTGGAACTCCCTCCTTAGGGAACTCCACCATGTCCCCTCTTTAATGAGCTTCCGCCATGCACTGAAAACATGGTTATTCAGGCAGGCATTTGGGGTGGGTTAGGGTATTTTTAAATAATGTTTTAATGTATAATTTTACTGTTTTAAATTGTACCATTGTACATCTCCCAGAGTGGCCGGGTGACCAGCCAGATGGGCAATTAAGGAATTTAATAAATACATACATACATACATACCAAAAAGGCAATATCAACCATTACAATACAGAATCAGTTATTATTATTCATCAGTGCAGTGTAAGCCATAGCCAAATAAACCAAACCTTTCTAATGCATTGAGACATTAGCAAACAATTCAACCTGCGAACAGCTACCCCAATAGCAACCGGATTTGTTACAGCCTGCAGCAGCTGATCTCTCCCATGCTCCACTTCCTCATTCTGGTGCAGTTCTCAATGTTCCAACAGAGACAAGGGTCGTGGTGGTGTTTTCTCTCTTCCCCTGTGCCCTGGATGTTTCTGTTGCTTCACATGCCAAGTATATGCTTTACCACTAAGGTCCAATCGCTCTCCTACCATGCAAATTGTTTCATGAAAAGGTCTACAGAAAGAAAGAAAGAAAGAAAGAAAGAAAGAAAGAGAGATTTGTCCTCAATTACCTTTATAAAGAAAATGGAAAGCATATTTTTGAGGAATCATCACTTGCCTATTTATTTCATTCCAATAGTGAATAGACACTTCCTAATGTCTTGGAGGGGGCTGTGGTGGTAACAGCGTTCCGTGCACCTCGGTGTTCAGTCATGCTGGCCACATGACGTGATGGAGTGAGCTCCCGTCTTCAGTCCCAGCTCCTGCCAACCTAGCAGTTCGAAAGCAAGAAATTGCAAGTAGATAAATAGGTAATGCCTCGACGGGAAAGGTAACAGCGTTCCGTGCACCTCGGTGTTCAGTCATGCCGGCCACATGACCACGGAAGCGTCTTTGGACAGCGCTGGCTCTTCAGCTTAGAAATGGAGATAAGCGCCACACCCTAGAGTCGGACACGACTGGTTGGGGACACCTTTACCTTTTTACCTTTTAATGTCTTGGAACAGAGACATGTATGCGTGGCTCCCCTTGTTAGAAAAATAATCTAACTCTTGTAAAGACTGCTGAGGCATTGTTCATCACTGATCCTTTTCAACGTGCTAATTGACCAGCATGTTATTCTGTATGTAGTCAAGCTATTGTGCATCTTTCCCCATTCTGTGAAATGGGCTTAATCAGCAATATCTTACAAAAGTAACCACTCCTCACCACTTCTCTCTTTTCTGTTTTTGCTGGATGCAGAATAACAGTTTGGAAATTTCATTTGGGACACTTTTATGCTACTGCAAATGTGTGATTTTTTACTTTGGAAAAAGAAAATCACCAATATTTAATCTGTTGCATCCCTAAAAATATCAGATTACAATATGAAAGTGGTGGAAATTGGCATGCTTTCCCCCTCAGTTACTACATGTGAATAAACTGTAAGGTGCCAAGTTTCATCTTTGCAGGTTGTAGATTATCATAGAAAAATTAAAAGCACCTTTGTATATATGATAAGGTACCCCAAAACAGACCTAAAAAACTCTAATAGGCTTTGTTGTCTAAAATCTACAGCAAGGTGAGTCAAATGTGTTTAGACATCAGTTTTGGCTTATCTTGTTTTAGAGAACCAGGTCTATTGGGGTTTTTTTAAATTGTTTCTGTGTTATTATATGTTACTGTTAGGGATGTACGAAACTCACTTACCTTTTTGCGGAATCTTTTGCGGTGAAGGGGATGAGGTAGAGGTGATCTGGTTCTCCCCCCCAGAATCCTCGATGGCCGGCTCCGCTCCGCAGCCAGGCCGCAGAGCAGCCAGCCAGGTCCATCCGCAGCTCCGCTCCGTAGCGTCCGCCATTTGCACCCAGCCAGGCAGCCGTGATAGGCTACGTAAGAGTTTATGTAGCCTATCATGGCTAACCCCCCCAACCCCCCCCCAGCGTACGCAAATGGTGGCGGCTACGGCGGCCGCCATTTGCATTCCCTATTTTTCGCTGATTTATCTTATGTAAATTTTCATGTAAGATAAAACGGCGAAAAAAAGGGGAAAGCAAATAGCGTAGTGGGTGCTATTTGCGTTCCTTTTTTTTCCCGCTGTTCTAGCCTACATAAATATTTACGTAGGCTAGAGCAGCAAGAAATAAAGGGACGCAAATAGCGCCCACTACCCTATTTGCGTCCCCCTTTTTTTCGCTGGTTTATCTTACGTAAATATTTACGTAAGATAAATCGGCGAAAAATAGGGAACGCAAATAGCGGCCGCCGTAAAAGGTAAAGGTGTCCCCAACCAGTTGTGTCCGACTCTAGGGTGCGGTGCTCATCCCCGTTTCTAAGCCGAAGAGCCAGCGCTGACCGAAGACGCTTCCGTGGTCATGTGGCCGGCATGACTGAACACCGAGGTGCACGGAACGCTCTTACCTTTCCCGCCGAGGCGGTACCTATTTATCTACTTGCAATTTCTTGCTTTCGAACTGCTAGGTTGGCAGGAGCTGGGACTGAAGACGGGAGCTCACTCCGTCACGCAGCACTCGGGTCTCGAACTGCTGTCCTGCCGACCTTCCAGTCTTCAGTTCAGCGTCTTAACCACTAAGCCACCGTGGCCCCATAGCCACTGCCATTTGCGTACGCTGGGTTTTTTTGGGAGGGTAGCCATGATAGGCTACGTAAATTCTTACGTAGCCTATCATGGCTGCAAGGACGGCAATGGCAGCAGCAGCAGCCCAGCCGCGACCGGCCATGAGACCAGCCACCGCCGCCGCTGCCGCCACTGCCACCGCCACCTCTGAATCCTCCACATCCACCCCAGGTAAGTGCTGTCCTGGCGGGATCCATGGGGGGGTGGGGGGCGGGCTGTTCCGCCACAGATTTCGGGGGGCCGAATGCCAGTGCATTCGGCCTCACTGAAATCTGTGGCGGAATTCTCCGCCATCCCTAGTTACTGTTAGATTTTGCAATTAAGGATCCTATACATTGTTTATATTCTTTTTCCTCCTTGACTCTGTTTTTGGATGCATGCTTTTTATAAAAAAATATTCTGTGCCTTTGGGGAGGGGGGTATATAGAAATACACGTACACACACTCTTGATTAGAGATGGATCTGGCAAGGTCTAGGCAAATTCTTTCTTACTCCGGTGATACAAGACAACACCTTTAAAAGAGAAGAATGGCCAACTCTCCCCATCTCCCTTCCAAATTCATTTTCCTTCTTTCATTACCCTGATCTGTAAGAAGGAAATAAGCTTTATCAACATTTTCATTCTTTCAACAACAACAACAAATCTCTCCCATTATAATCCTTTCCCTGCATTACAGTAAACAATGAATTATATTATAACTATAGGTAGTACAGATGATAAAACAAAACATTTCTATGTTATGAGAGCATTATTTTGCTCTGCATACTTGGTTCATCCCAGACATCAAATAAAAAAATGAATTATGTGGCTCAGTGGCCCAGAAATTTTGTCAGATGTTGAGGGATGTGTGTATGCCTGTGTGCAATATTGCTATTTTATGGACTATCACACCATTAAAAAAATCGCCTAGACACCAATCCAAGATACTGACTCGGTGAAACAAAGGCTAAATGCAATCATAGAAGGTGTTGAATTCTTTCTTTGTGATTTTTGAGGTTCCATTTCAATAAGAATCATAGAATCATTTGGTTGGAAGGGGCCTACAAGACCATCGAGTTCAACTAGAGGTGTACAGATTCCCCACTGTCTGTTCCGGTGGGGAATCCGTGGGGGGGGGGAGGCAATCTGTTGGTCACATAGACTTAGATGCAAGATTCATGACTCTATTTGCATCTAAGTCTACCTGCCAATCGCCTTTTTTTTTTTTTAAAGAAAAGACATGGCAATTGGCAGGGACACGGAGGAGGCAAACGGCTCTGGCTGGCAAGAAGCAGCTGAGTACCATTCTGCCTCTAGTCCTCCTGGAGCGGAGGTAAGTAGGGATGTCGGAGAATTTCTCCACGAATCTCCGGGAGGCCGAATGCCAACACATTTGGCCCCCCGAAATTGGTGGAGGAACGGTCCGGCCCCCCCCAGGATGGGACTTACCTTCAGCGAATGTCCCTGGCGGCGGTGGCTCCCGGCGGCGGTTCGGTGGCGGTTTGGTGGCAGCAGCAGCAGCGGTGGCAGTGGCCGGTCTTCCGACCGGCCGCCGCCGCCACCATTTCCAAGTAAAACAACAACAACAACAACAAACGTGATAGGCTACGTAAAGATTTACATACCCTATCACGGCTAGATTTTCAAAAAACACCATGATAGGCTATTTGCGTTGCCCTTATTTTTGCCGTAGTCTATGTAAATATTTACGTAGACTACCCGTGCCAAAATAAGGAATGCAAATGGCGGCGCCCATGGGCGCCGCCATTTGCATACACGCTTTCCCCCCCCCCCCATAGTCAGCCGTGATAGGCTACATAAAGATTTACGTAGCCTATCACGGCTGACTGCAGGCCAGGGATGCAAACGGCGGCGGCTACAGCCGCCGCCATTTGCGTCCCGGCAGGAGAAGAACTTTCGCGGCCGGAGAGGCAGGGCGCTCCCCCCCGGCCAGAATTTCGGGGGGAGGGACAGAGCGCCTCCCCCCCACTGCGAAGCAAGCTTCGGGGTCAGGTAAGTGACTTTCGTCCATCCCTAGAGGTAAGTGGTCCCGATCCACTGCAGATTCCTGAGGCCGGATTCCAAAGAATCCCACCTCATTTGAATCTGCAGCGGATTTCTCTGAAATCCCTAAGTCCAACCCCCTGCTCAATGCAGGAAGCCTGATTCCCAGGTGGTCTCCCATCCAAGTACTAATCAGGGCTGACCCTGCTTAGCTTCCAAGATCAGACGAGATCAGGCACATCCAGCATGGGGCTATATGAATGTGAATGGAATGACCACTGAATTAAAATTAATCCAATGTTGAAAGACAATTCAAATTAATCACTGTGATCCTTGATTCCACATGATATGCATGTGTAAGCTTGGATTCTCCCCATATCTTCTTATTTGAATTGCAAAAGTTATACCAAAATACCAGAGAGTGGATAATAATATAGATTCAATAATATAGATTCTGATACTTTTTTTTTTTTTTTGAGTGGAGATTAATATTAACCATTTTATTCTCAGTAAATTCCGGATGTTAAATATCCTGAAAGCCTGCATTCAGCAACAGCTTCCAAAATGGCAGGATTGATTGCTCCTTTTCCTTCCCCAATCCATAGCAATCAGATAGCGCCTGACATATTCTACATGCCACATATTCAAAACAAGTGTCTTTGAGGAGTGAAGAGGCCTCATCATTTCTGGACAAGAGAGATTTTCATGTAAGACTACAGCATGCATATGCTGTGAGCAAACAACAATTCCCAGATTGCTTTTAGGAATGTATAAACATACCATATTTAATCCAAACTTACCTTCCCCAGTGGCAAGATGTAGGACCTGTTCCAAAGCCCATTGGAATCAGTGGAAACACACCCTTGGAAGACAGCCACAGACCTCAACCTAAACTCATCCACTCTAAATCTGATTTCCTCAGGGAAGGCTTTTGCTCCCTCCTTTGACCTAGTTACAGTTAATATGATGCATCTGCCACTTAATTCTATAGCAACGTGTTGTGCCTCTTTCGACAATGTTCTGACACCTGTACTTAAGAGTTGTCCAACGGCCCATCCCTGCAGTCTTATGGGTAGTCCATGAACCAGCCACATTCCTGAGTTTTGGATCAAGCATAAGCAATTGTAGCCAATGTTTCACAAGCATAGAAGTTTACCCCCAAAGTGGGCTGTACAAGTCTGTGGCAACCTGAGTGTGTTTTGCTGTATTTTTACCCAGGATACTCTTCTTTTCCCTAAAGAAAACTATGTTCAGGGTAATGGCACATGGTAATAGTTACCATGGGGGCCACAGTGGCTTAATGGTTAAGACACTGAACTGCAGACCGGAAGGTTGGCAGAACAGCAGTTCGAGACCCGAGTGCCACGTGACGGAGTGAGCTCCCATCTTCAGTCCCAGCTCCTGCCAACCTAGCAGTTCGAAAGTAGGGATGGCAGAGAATTCTGCCACAGATCTCGGTGAGGCCGAATGCCAATGCATTCGGCCCCCCGAAATTTGTGGCAAAACGGCCTGCCCCCCCTGCCCCCCCTGCGGATCCCCCCTGGGACGACACTTACCTGGGGCGGATGTTCCGGGCGGCGGCAGCTCCGGCAGCGGCTGGTCTTCCGACCAGCTGCCACCGCCATTTGCAGTCTTGTCGGGGGGGGGGTACAAGACGTGATAGGCTACGTAAAGATTTACGTAGCCTATCATGGCTGGGTAAAAAAAAAACACATACGCAAATGGCGGCGGCTATGGCCGCCGCCATTTGGGTTCCTTATTTTTGGCCGTCTTGGTCTACGTAAATATTTACGTAGACTAAGACAGCGAAAATAAGGGGAATGCAAATAGCGTAGCGGGCACTATTTGCGTCCCTTTTTGATTCGCCATTTTAGCCTACGTAAATATTTATGTAGGCTAAAACGACAAATCAAAAAGGGACGCAAATAGCTCCTGCTATGCTATTTGAGTTCCCCTTTATTTTCGCCGTCATAGTCGACGTAAATATTTACGTAGACTAAGACAGCCAAAAATAAAGAATGCAAGTGGTGGCGGCCGTAGCTGCCACCATTTGCGTACGCATTTTTTTTTTTTACCCAGAGCCCTCCGCTGCTGGAAATCCGGCTGCAGATGGCTCTGGCCTGGGCCTGGCCGGCTGCTCCGCAGAGCTGCAGTGGAGCACAGCCGGCTGTGGAGGATTCCGGGGGGGAGGAACGGATTGCCTCCCCCTCCGTCGAGGATTCCAGGGGGAGGGACAGAACACCCCCCCCCACCATCAACATAATCCACGGAAAGGTAAGTGACTTTCATACATCCCTATTCGAAAGCAAGAAATTGCAAGTAGATAAATAGGTACCGCCTCGGCGGGAAAGGTAACAGCGTTCCGTGCACCTCGGTGTTCAGTCATGCCGGCCACATGACCACGGAAGCGTCTTCGGACAGCGCTGGCTCTTCAGCTTAGAAATGGAGATAAGCGCCACACCCTAGAGTCAGACATGACTCGTTGGGGACACCTTTACCTTTACCTTTAATAGTTACCATAAGGATACCACCCCAAAACACTTCTTTCTGAAAAGTACCATGGCCCTTAATGTTTAATTTCAAGAGGACAAACATTTGGTCCTCATTTTACAGACCTTTACAGATATTTAGATTGATACCACATACATCTTGTTAGCTCTTCCATATTTATCTGCAAGACCATTAAAAACAAGGCTATTAATACATACTGTTACCTGAGAAACAGAATTTACTTTCTTGACTGCTGTCCTCCCACTTTACTACACTTCTTTCTAACCCTCTTCTGGTTTCTTCCCTCCCATTTGTCATTTCCCCATTTCCCTCAAATTCTTATTTATAGTCCCTTCGATTTATATGCATTGTGTAACTGTTCATTTCTGTACAAGATGGAATTAGGCAACTTTTGTGTTATTGGGTGGTATAGAAATGAAATGAATAAATAAATAAATAAAGTTACAGAGAGAGAGAGAGAGAGAGAGAGAGAGAGAGAGAGATCATCATGCTACAATTCTCCACACTCCAGCTCCACACTCACAAAGTGTGTTGAGATGGAGTGAGGGGAAGCACTCACAAAGTGATGAGTAAGCGCATAAGGCCTAATAAAAATAAAAATAAAATAAGTGGGGATAGCTCACTATGGTTTTGGTAGCATCTCATGGCAGCTGTAATGTTGCCCTTAATGAGGATATATACTGCTTAAACCACCGTTGGACGGGAGTAGATGGACATATGTATTTGCTCCTGCAATATTAAACAATTGCAGAAACCTGAGAATGCAATCTTTGAAAATTGGTCTAGCTCAGCCTTTCCCAACTTGGTGCCCTCCAGATGTTTTGGCCATCAACTCCCATCAGCCCCAGCTAGCATGACCAATGGTCAGGAATCCTGGAAGTTATAGTCCAAAACATCTGGAGGGCACCAGGCTGTGGACAGCTCAGCTAGACCAATGCCCTTTGGTTTCCAGGGCTCCTTAGAAGTGGGAAGAAAGAAATACATAATTCTTCATCCAACTTCTTAACCCAAAGAATAGTCTTAGGGCATATACCATGCCATTGCATTCTTAAAGCTAAGCAAGCCTCAGCCTGATAAATGTTTGATTAATCATAAATCATTGGTACTTAAGTCTCAGTATGACCAAGTCTGGATCTTAACCCATTGATCTCAACTTTTTTTTCTTCTTCTTTTTACAAACCAGCCAGAACTAAATGAGCTATCCAAGCTGCTGAGCCCATTTTGGGTAGCTCAGCACTTTGGATAGCTCCTTTAAAGTTCTGACTGGTTCTGACTGAAACCCAGAGTGGGTCCACTGCCCCTTTTAAATAGGAGCCACCAGCCTCCACTAAGCATAGAGAAAGCATTACAAATAGAAACATAAGCTACCTTTTGAAAGCAGGGAAAATAAAGTATAAAACAGAAAGAAGTACATCCTGAAATGATTATACTACAGAGACTTGTCAACGCATCCTTCCCGATCACATCTTCACCTGATCATGTGCTGTACATATGTGGTTTCCATAAAGGCTACAAGTTGGTGATGCTGTGGGAAAATCCAAGGTTCAAAGCAAACGCTGTTCTCCTTGGTATGAATTTAGCTGCTGTCCTTGTTCTCACTGGCAGTGCCGTTATTTAACCAGCATCAAATGGTACCCAATTTGAATGAAGCCTTTTAAGCTTAAAATGTGACCTCCACTGGCTCTTAAATCTTACATGCATTTCTAAGCATTACTGACATGATGTCTACAGAAACGTCAAGTCTCTCACCGATTCTAACAAAAATGGCAATCAGTTCTGAAAATCAGGACTGAATCCCACATGTATTGTTCGCTTCTTCATAGATCGCTGAGCATTATCCTTTTTGACAACAAGCACTTTGCCATATGTCACTGTTAGTGGAGAGTAGGGATGTACAAAATCCCCCTTACCTGGCTCCGCCGGGTTCCGCTGGGGGGGGAGGTGCTCCGTCCCTCCCCCCAGAATCCTCGCCGGCCAGCTCCGCTCCGCTCCGCTCCGCTCCACAGGGATTCCGCAGAGCCACCGGCCGACTTGGCCAGCAGCCGGACATCCAGCCGCTGGCTAGCAGGGACGCAAATGGCGGCGGCTGTAGCCGCCACCATTTGTGTCCCTGTAGTCAGCCATGATGGGCTACGTAAAGACTTATGTAGCCTATCACGTCTGGCTTTAAAAACAAAAACACGCATATGCAAATGGCGGCGGCTACAGCCGCCACCATTTGCGTTCCTTATTTTTGGCCGTCTTAGTCTAAGTAAATATTTACGTAGACTAAGACGGCGAAAATAAGGGGGAATGCAAATAGCATCTGCTACACTATTTGTGTTTCCCTTGTTTTCACCGTCTTAGTCTACGTAAATATTACGTAGACTAAGATGGCCAAAAATAAGGAACGCAAATGGTGGCGGCCGTAGCCGCCGCCATTTGCGTATGCGGGTTGTTGTTGTTTTTTAAACCCAGGCATGATAGGCTACATAAATCTTTACGTAGCCTATCACGTCTTTTTTTTTTTAAAACCCAGCCATGATAGGCTATGTAAATCTTTATGTAGCCTATCACGTCTTTTTTGTTTGTTTGTTTGTTTTGTTTTTTTACAAGACTGCAAATGGTGGCGGCGGCAGCCGGTCGGACGACCAGCTGCCACAGCCACCACCACTGCCGCCACCACCCAGAAGATCCGCCCCAGGTAAGTCTCATCCCAGGGAGGATCCGTGGGGGGGCGGGGGGGCAGGCCGTTCTGCCACGGAGTTCGGGGGGGCGAATGCACTGGCATTCAGCCTCACCGAGATCTGTGGCAGAATTCTCTGACATCCCTAGGGGAGAGTGAAGGAAAATTCGTCAAACTGTAATCCTCCTAGCCACTTTTTTGGCTCTAAAATAGGTTTGCACAACTTGTGACTAGGAATGCATGGACACTCGACTGGGTCCAGAAGCCCATCATGCTCCCCCCCTGCCCGCACCCCTGGACCACACCTGCTGAGTCCCTGGCCTTGCTCACCCCCGCTCGCCCCCTCCTGGACACTCCCCGCACTCACCCAGAGCCATCCACAAGCACCTGCCATTTTGCAGAAGGTGTTTTTTTAATGAAAAAGGGAGCTAATTAAAATGTGCATATTTAAATACACACACATTAAGGTTGGGAAAGCTTGATCTCTGCAATATTAGAGGTATTATGCCTAATATTGTGTGGATCAAGCTTTCCTAGCCCAAATGTGCACCTGTTTAAATATGCACATTTTTATTTCACTCCCTTTTTCCATTAAAAAAAAACCTCGGCAAAATGGCAGGTGCTCATGGATGGGGCCCGGGGTGACTTCAGGTGGCTTGCCAAGCTAATGGGGGCTCAAGCACAAATCCAGGGGGGCTCAAGTGGGAGCAGCACTTCAGCGGGCACCCAATGATCCTGGATGGGGGTAGGTTTGCACATCCCTACTTGTGACCAATGGGGCCGCGGTGGCTTAGTGGTTAAGATGCTGAACTGCGGACCAGAAGGTCAGCAGGACAGCAGTTCGAGACCTGAGTGCTGTGTGATGGAGTGAGCTCCCATCTTCAGCCCCAGCTCCTGCCAACCTAGCAGTTTGAAAGCAAGACATTGAAAGTAAATAAATAGATACTGCTTCAGTGGGAAAGGTAATGGCATTCCGTGGACCTTGGTGTTCAGTCATGCTGGCCACATGGCCACGGAAGCATCTTCGGACAGTGCTGGATCTTCAGCTTAGAAATGGAGATGGGCACCACACCCTGGAGTCGGACACGACTGGTTGGGGACACCTTTACCTTTACTTGTGACCAACCAGCCAGATCTGATGGCCAGTCGGGGGCTTGAACCCATCTCTCTACACTTTTGTTGCCTATGTGAGACTATTAGAAAATAGTGGGTTGTGTTCAGCTTGGTGAGTCACAGGTAGGGATGTATTAAATCAGTTCTGTCTGTGTTTCATACATAGTGAGGCATCTTTTGTTCTGTCATCGGCTTCTTTTGTTCTGTCATCTGTCTGACAGAATTGGATTTATTATTTTTTTAGGGATGTATGAGAATTTTGTTCCACGTAGGCAAATGCGGATTTGCGCAAGTGCACACTTGTGCTAATGTGCATTAGTGCTAATCTGCACTTGTGCTAAAGCACACTTGCACTAATGCACATGAATGCAAGTGCAAATACACCCCACCCCAAAATTAAAACCTGGTCTGCAAGTCTGTGGAATCTGTGAGACTTGGAAAAAAACATTCTGCTGCAGAATTCACAGGCTAGATTGGTAGAAATCTGAACTCATTTGAATCCAGTGCAGATTTCTCCAACATCCCTAATCACAGGTTGTTAGGACTATTCTGGAAGCTAATCCCTGCATCATGTCCAGTGCATTATCGAGTCTCATCATGTTTAAGGCCAGGTGTATTGGCCACCTATGCACACTGTGTCAGCCCAGGCTCCTTCCAGTCACCAGTTAGGGCCAAGTAGGATTTATTTTTTTTTCCCTTGAGATGACTTGGACATTGGGAAGGGAGTTATATTCCACACTTGAGCTTTTAAATTTTAGCAGCCAGACACTGATGGGTGCAAGATTCCATTTGGCAATTGTCAGGGCCAGTAAAAGATATTATGCTGCCTGAGGCAGACCAGCAAACATCGCTCTCCTCCTCCCCCCCAAGTCAAGTTGAAAAGTATCCAAGGCCACTCAAGTTCTTTTGGCACCTGAGGCAGAAAATTTCACAAGTACCTCTCTCCATCCCTGGCAGCAATACAATACTAGTAAATTAAATAGCTAACAAATTGCTGCCCTTTCATAACACTTAAAATCAGCTGCCTGAGGTGGCCACCTCACTCTGCCTAATGACAGGGCCAGACATTACGTTAAACCAGATGAACAACTGGGCTGTGTATGATTACATAAGAACATAAAGAGCTGTGCTGGATCAGAGCAAGAGTCCATCTAGTCCAGCCTTCTGTTCACCAGCTGCCACAGGATATCCACAAGCAGGACATGATTGCGACAGCACCCTCCCGCCCATGTTCCCCAGCAACTGGTGTACATAGGGATACTGCCTCTGATACTGGAGGTAGCCTATAGCCATCTTCATGCTTGAAGAGCATGCCAAGGCCTCACCTGAGCTAAAGGCATCCTCACCAGGGGTTTGCGGCAAGATTTAGCCAATCCTGTGGAGCTTTTTAGTCTTATAAGCTAGAGCTTATTGGCATCAGAGTGGTTGTCCCACTCCACCAACTTTTATGTGGTGTGCTCTTGGAGGAGCAAGGAGCACTACCTGTGAGTGCTCCAAAGCACACACCTGTTCAGCAAACTAATTGGAGGCATCAATAGATGCGATCCTGCCCTGAAGGAATGGCAGAAGAAGCAGACACAGCTTCTTGAGAAGCCCCCGTGTAGCTCCCAGTGGTGTCCCCTCCCTCCCCCAACTGCCTCCAGAAGGGTGTCTGAGCGAGGAAGCATCTTCCCCTGAGGGGATGGGAGAAGAAGGAGATTCAGCTGAATTCAGAGAACAAGAGAAACTGCAGAAGAAAGAAAAGAGGAACAGGCAAGCAAAGAACAGGCCAGCCCAGGAGGGAAATAGATGCAGGGTAAATCTGAATATATTATAATTCGTTCCAGTATAGGTAGATTCTCCCATACACCTGGGCAACTGGATCAGCTATCACCATCATGCTTTTTTCCTCCTCCCTGCCAAACCTTTTTCTTGTGTCTCATGTCTTTTTAGATTGTAAGCCTGAGGGTGGGGACTGTCTATGACTGATTTCTGTAAGTTGCCGGGGAGTTGGTTTTTTTTTTACTGAAGAGCAGTATAAAAATGCTTTAACTAAATAAATAAATAAAATCTCAAAAAGCACACTGGGCTAGCATATTCATAACCAAGAGCCATTAGACCCATGGCAAGTCCACTGTAGCTTCAGAGATGTCGGGAGTCTAGTTTCTGTCCCAGTATTGGCTTCTTGCTTTCTTCCTTCTATACATTATAAACTAGGATGGCAGAATTACCAATACTATTGCACCCATATGAAAGAAATTTGTTTTAAACAAATGCAACTGAGCAGTGGGCAGAACTGCAGCCTGGATCTATAAGGAATTATTTCTGACAATGTGGTAAGCTTTTAGGATTTCCCCTAATTTTTCTCCTCCACTATTTAGGCACAGCATTCACAGTGGGGAGATTCCTCATGTATTACATTTCTCTGCTAAAACACATGCACAAAACAGCTGGGAAATGGCTCTGAAGATACAAGTCTGCGCATAGTCAGACATGACTTATATGTCAAAATGACTGGCTATGCTGGCCCACAGAACATGGGTTTTCAACTCAAGCTTATCTTACAA
Source organism: Heloderma suspectum (assembly GCF_057233095.1). NCBI lineage: Eukaryota > Metazoa > Chordata > Lepidosauria > Squamata > Helodermatidae > Heloderma > Heloderma suspectum. The sequence goes on from NC_139464.1 coordinate 109,338,433, forward strand.
AGACATGCTCTTTTGGCCATTTTCTGTGCCATTCCTGAAATGTGTTTTAAGAAGGAAAACAAGTATGAAAAAATAGGCACAATCTAAAAATAGCTGACTGGATTGCTCAAAAAGTATGAATTATTAATACATTTGGCCATGGATGTGGTGGCCATTTTGAGACTCAGTGCAAGGGGGGCAGTTTCACAGCAAAGAACTGTCCTTAGCAATATTCAGGATCACATTGCCATGAAGCAAAGTATTTTAAAATATTTGGTAGTGGTGGTTCTTTTTTAAAAAGTGTGTCTCATCTCTTTCTATGTCAGAATAACCAGGGATATATAGGTACTTGAGGAATTGCTATATTGTTGTTTATTCGGTCAGTCACTTCCGACTCTTCATGACTTCATGGACCAGCCCACGCCAGAGCTTCCTGTTGGCCGTCGCCACCCCCAGCTCCCCCAAGGTCAAGTCTGTCACCTCCACTGTCATATAGCTATATATGATCTGAAATAACAGGATTGATGGTGGGGGGCAGGGAAGAAATTTCTAAGGCCTTTTTGATCTTCCTAAATGGTACCCTTGGCCAAAGAGCTGAAAGTATAAAGAAGACCTTTTTGACTATAATAATAAATAGGGAATTGTGTATTGTGTATATATAAAGTAACTGTATATTCAATATTAGATATGTGCTGTTGTCTGCATATAGTAAACAGAGTAAAATTGCCTGCCTATAGGTATATTGTTATAGACAGGTACACACAAATGGGAAACAGCTTGTTGTAGAGACACCTTCAGGTTTTCTCATGTTGCTGCTTCTGAGTACTTATTTTTAAAAGCCTGTTTACATCACTAAGATGTGGTGTGTCCACACAGACTAGGGTTGCCTCACCCCACACAGAGAAAATTAGGAGTTGAAGCTTGACCAGAAAAGTTTCACATACTAAATGGATGGTGTTAAGGGTAGGAATGGTTGGGCAGCCACCGAGGTCCCACACCTCAGCAGGGACCCACTGACAAGAGACCCCTGAAGCAGCTGCTCCTCATTGTAACTTGCTTGTTCACCTGCCCCTCGCTTTGGACCAGACAATGGTGGTGGTGAGGAAGAACAGTAGATGCCACTGCCTATTCACTCACTGGCTCTCTGCCTGTCAAGCAAGCAAGTGGGAGCAATGATGAAAGGGGGTGGAGAGCTGGTGACAGTGGCAGTGAGAAGGTAGATTCACAAAGGGAGAGGGAGCCCAATTGGGGCATCTCGCTCAAGGGCCATCAAAAAAACCTGGCGCTAGCACTGTGTCAGACTAAAGGCATAGGAGCAGAGTTCTGCTGTGAACTTCAACTCCTGAAAGAGAAAAAGTAAATTAAGCAAAGTCGATCCGAACTTACCTAGGCTACTCTGCTTCTCACACAGGGCTAATGAGGATGTCTTGGCATAATTCAGACAGGGGACTGTGTTGCAGCACTGAATTACCAGGAAAAGTCTGACTGTGCAGTGGAAGGAAATGGCGTGATAAAATATTATCGGATCACAACTCCCAGGTGTTAATGGGGGCAAATTAGAACCAAGGTCATATGAGAATGAATCATTAACACCGCGAGAGGAAGTGAGACTTCATGGAATTTTGGACAATTGCGCACTCCACAGTTACTCAGTTCCCTTTGCTCACAATGCTGGAACTCTTACTCACCTAATGAAACAGCAGGTTTGAAGGCAGAACAAGGGGGTATTTCTTCATAGGATGCATAATTAACTTAGGGTGCAATTCTATGTCTATGTAGACAGGAAAATTCCTAAAACTCCCAGCATGCCCCAGTCAGACTTTTTTTCTGTTTAGACATGCATAGAATTGTACCCTTAAGGAATTCAGTAGTACAATGTGATTATTACTGCTAGCTTAGATGACTTGAAAAACAATTACATGCTTCAAGGATGATAGGCAGTGATGCCATCAAGGCCAGACTTTAGGGCAGAGGTCCAGGGCCCTACTCAGCAAAATGAGCAGGTAGGCTCCCAAATGCGGCAGGGCTGGCGTACTACAATTTGAAGTAAATGAAGTAATGCACATTGCCATCTAAAGAGCCTCACCCCCCCCCAAAAAAAGACCATTTGAAATTTATTTATTTATTTATTTACAATATTTATATACCGCTCCTCATCAGAAGATTTCAGAGTGGTGAACGACGTAAGAATAAAACAATGGTTAAAAGAGTTTTAAAAAAAGTTAAAACATTTTTAAAAAGACAAATCCCAACGAAGTGGAATTCAACAACCCATGGCTGGTCATGCAAAGAAGGCCTCTTGAAAGAACAACGTCTTCAGGAGGCGCCGGAAAGAACACAATGTTGGCACCTGCCTGACCTCTAAAGGCAGGGAATTCCACAGGAAGGGGACCACCACACTGAAGGCTCTTCTTCTGGTGGACTCCAACCGGGCCATAGGTCCATGTGGAACCACCAGGAACATGCCCTCTGATGACCTCAGTGTCCGGGCAGGTTGGTAGGGAAATAACTTCAGAAATAACTGAAGTAATGCACATTAACTAGGGGGAGGAGGACAAGAACATTAAGACCAGAGTCAAGAAATTACCTGAGTCCACCACAGAGCAGGCCCATTGATGGCTATTAGCAATGATAGGGAACCTCAACATGCATACTAGCCTGATGGCTCTATGTTACCTCCAGTACCAGAGGCAGTATGCCTATGTACACCAGTTGCTGGGGAACATGGGCAGGAGGGTGCTGTTGCACTCATGTCCTGCTTGTGGGTCTCCTGTGGAAAGCTGCTCGGCCACTGTGTGAACAGGACTAGATGGACCCTTGGTCTGATCCGGCATAGCTCTTCTTACGTTCTTCTTATTCCTCTGAAGGCCAGGTGCTGGGGACAAACAGGAGAGGATTGTTATGAACATAGGAACATAAGAAGAGCCACACTGGATCAGACCAAGGGCCCTTCTAGTCCAGCATCCTGCTCACACAGTGGCCCGCGAGCTGCCCACAGGAAACCCACAAGCAGGACATGAGTGCAACAGCACCCTCCCACCCATGTTCCCCAGCAACTGGTATATGTATTTAATTAATTAATTGATTGATTTCTATACTGCCCAATAGCCGAAACTCTCTGGACAGTTCACATCAATTAAAACCACAAAGCACAGCACAAAGCAATATAAATATGAAAGCTTAACATCACACAATAACAGTACAATCAGAATAAAACTGAGCAGCAATGCAGAGATTTAAAATACAGATTTAAAACATCAAAGCTAAAAGGCTAGGAAGCTAAAATACTAAATGCTGGGAGAAGAAAGGTCTTCACCTGGCACTGGAAGGAGTACAACGTAGGCACCAGCGAACTTCTCTAGGGAGCTCATTCCACAGCCCCATGTACAACGCATTGCAGTAACCCTCATAGGCATACTGCCTCTGAAACTAGAGATAGTTTATAGCCATCAGGACTAGTAGCCATTCATAGCCTTATCCCCTGTGAATCCATGTAATCCCCTTTTAAAGCCATCCAGATTGGTGGCTGTCACTCCATCTTGTGGTAGGTAGCATATTCCACAGTTGTGTGAAGCTGTGTGCTATGCAGCATATGAAGGACTCCCTTTTATCTGTCCTGAATCTCCCAGCAATCAGAGTCATGGGATGACCCCATTGGGTATTAAAAGAAGGGAAGAAAAAGGTCTCCCTATCCACTTTCTCCACACCATGCATTGTTGCCCCCATACCCTTCCTGTGAGTTTCATTTGGTAGTGGCTATTAGCCCCTGGCAGAAACAAAAAGCAGGGCTATATGGACCTGTTGTCTGATCCAGCCAGAATTGCCTAATGGGGTTGAATATTTCACCGAGTGATCAGCAAACCAAGAAAGCTTTCCGTGTTTGTCCAGCATTTGGAATGCACAAAATATGCAGATGATTACAAGATTAATCTGTTTGACCAGAAGTGGCAGAAGAAAGGCTGTTCTCTTGAGTACACAAATGTGACTAATGAGACTTCAACATCCCTGCCACATAACCGTTTCTAACTACCAACTCTGGACAATGCTAAATGGACTGCTGCACTGCACTTTGCTCTGTTGTTTTATTTACAGAAGTTAGGATATTAGGGTTTTCAGCACAGCCATTGTTTATTGATACTTCAGTGACGCAGTGCAGATGCATTTGTGTGGTCTATAGTCATTTACCATTCAGATGAGGAGCAACCAGCCAAATACCAAACACATCCAGTTGACAGATGAGCTTAGTACTTGGGTCTTATGTAGGCAATGCTATGGACGTTTTCTTTCTTTTTTATAGGGATGTCAGAGGATTCTGCCACAGATCTCAGTGAGGCCGAATGCCAGTGCATTCAGCCCCCCAAAATTTGTGGCAGAATGAAGCCCCTCGCCCCCTGAAAGGTGCGCAAAACGGAGCACTTACCTGGTGCCATTCGCGCTGCTTTGCGAATGGCCGCCGCATCTGAGGCCACCATTCGCTTCCCCATTTATTTTATTTATTATTTATTTATTTAAACATTTGTATCCTTCCCTATGTCATTAAGATCTCAGTGCAGCATAGAGATAAAATCAATTTAAGCACTACAAACAATAAATAATTTAGGGTGCAATCCTATTCAGATAGGCGTCCGCCCCCAAACTCGGAGGCGACCACTTATCTAGGGCAGGGCAGGAAAAGCACAGAGGGAATCATTCCCTCCGCACTTCTCCTACCCTGCATTTTCGGCTAGACAGCCGACTGCGATTGCTGTCCAGCCACAGGAGGGCTGAGCGGGGGAGGAGGCTGCCGTAAAACACATTGGATGTGTCATACAGGCATTTCCACCCTCCCCACCCCAGAATGACCTCTCGAATGCCCCTTTTGGGCCGCTCTATGCTCCTCTTGAGAATGCAGAGGATTGGGCTGTTCCTCATTGCCTCCAAGGCAGCACAGAAGTGGGGGGAGGTTGGTTCTCCAGGAACCAACCTCAGAGCACAGGCTCTGAGGTCAGTTCCCGGAAAACCAGATATCCTATGGCCTTCTAGCCACTGTCTAGTGGCCATAGGATTGCTCCCTCCAACACTTCAAAACATATCAAACCATTAAACAAGCTAATACCAATTAACGTCTAAAACAATAAACAGGTAAAACAGTGTGCTACTTTAGGGAACTTTAGGGAATTTAGCCCTCAAAGTCTTGGGTAAAAAGCCATGTTTTTACTTGGCGCCAAAATGAAACTAACATCTGCTCCAATCGGGTCCAAGAGGGCATTCCACAACCGGGGCGCCAAAGCAGAGAAGACCCTCTCCCATGTCCCACCATAGTGTATGTCTTGCACTAGTGGGACACAGAGGACGGCCCCTCCAACAGATCTCAGTCCTTGGGGCAGGCATATACAGGGAGGCGCTCCCTCAAATATCAAGGTCTCTCAAGCTGCTTAAACTTACCTGTTCTCATGCATCCCCCTATAGGCTCTAAGACTCAATCTTTGAAGAGTACTCACCTGACCCAACAAGCCTTTACTAAAAGCCATTATGACATCAGGAACCAATCAGAAAGCTTGGCCACTGCCCACAACCCCTTCTCCTGTACAGAGCAAGCTGAACACGTCTTTGCCTAACCCAAACACACAAATTCCTTTTATAGTTCTGGAGAGCCTTGACCAGGGTTGGGCGACTTCTGAGAGTTCGTGGAACTGCAGCCTTTTTTGCTGCTGCAGCAAATGCGGCGGTGACAGCAGTGGGGGGTAGTGGGTACTGCACAAAATGCCAGGGGCGCTGTATGCAGCCCAAGGCCACATATCGCCTACTCCTGCCCTAGAGAGACAGATTCTTACATCAAAACATTCTGCAGAGCATTTCATTTCTATGCATACAGGCACATTTTGAGCTGCATAGGGGGCTGATTTCTCCACACAGCATCCAGTGTGAATTGAGGCAAATGTGCTATTTTTCCATGTAGCCGGTGGTCAACATGTCTTTGTGTGCAAATGCTTGCTGGCCTCTCCACTCCTCCCACCCAGGATGAGGCGGTAGTACATACAAGCCCAGCTCTTCATCTCAGGTTGCTTCCACGCTGGCTGTTCTCCAGAATTCGCATCATTCATTCAGACACTTATAATGGAACATCCAGACAATGTAGGTGCCAAACCAACATGTCCTCTATTTTCCTAAATATTTGTGGTGCTTTTTTCTGACTTCAACTGCAATAGGAGTGGCAGCTTTTATCCACATGACCTGATAAAGGGATGTTGATCCTTCTCCTGGCTACTTGCCTTTAATAAGTCGTTTTCTAGTAGCTTCCCACCATAACTGGCCCTTTAATCAATTGCTTCCTGTTCTCAGGGCCAGCATATCTGATGTTTTCCCAGCATGCATTCCTCAACTATTTGTTTGACTTAGGCTTTTTCAACCCTTACCTTGCCCTGTTGTCCTCGGTTTCATGAATTAGTTAATGCTCATTCTACTGCCAAAGAGAAAAAACCCTGACCATGCACATAGTACCTCGGTGGGGTCACAAACCTAGCCTTTTACCTCAGGCAGCAAAGGAGGCATCAGACAGCCTGTGTGTCACTCTCTGTCTTCCAAAAACAATGGGCAATATCCAGGGCTGCCCCTCCACTTATGCTATTGATGTAGTGTTAACATAACCGATACCTAGTGCAACACCAACTGTGTATGCTGGTGTGATGGGTTTTCTGGAGAATCCTGTCACACCAGCTAATGCTATTGACATTTCACTAGAGGTCCCTTATGACAGTGCAATGCCAATGGCGTAGGCAGAGTGGCTGCGTTGGATCCTGCCCCTTGTCAATTGATTGTAATGTATCCAGACTTAGTCGTTCTTAGAGTAGACTACTTGAAATCAATGGCACTTAAATTAATCATGACAATGGAACCAATTACCAAGGGAGGAGGTGGGCTCTCCCACACTGGAGGCATTCAAGACAAGGCTGGACAGCCATCTATATAATAGCGCTCTTCAAGTACTTGTAAGGTTGTCACAGAGAGGAAGGCCAGGATCTCTTAATCCCAGAGTGCAGGAAATGGAATCATGGGCTCAAGTTACAGGAAGCCTTGACTGTTAGAGCAATATGACAATGGAACCAATTACCTAGGGAGGTGGTGGGCTCTCCCACACTGGAGGTGTTCAAGATGAGGCTGGAGAGCCATCTGTCAGTGATGCTCTGACTTGGATTCCTGCACTGAGTAGGTGGTTGGACTCGATGGCCTTGTAGGCCCCTTCCAACCCTACTATTCTATGATTCTATCTGTCAGGGATGCTTTGACTTGGATTCCTGCATTGAGTGGGGGGTTGGACTCAGTGGTCTTGTAGGCCCCTCCCAACCCTACTATTCTATGATTCTATGAACTTAAGCCTCATTGATTTCAGTGGATCTACTCTAAGTATGACTAAATCTGGATTCAACCCCAGATATATGAAGCCAAAGCAGCAGACCTGTTCAACCTGCTTCAGAAAAAGAGTAACTGAAACTGAGGTGGGCACAGCCCTCATTCCTACTGGAAATGCCATGTGCTTAAATATTAGCTGAGTAGGCTTTATTTTGCTATAGCATACCAATCCCCCCCCCGCCATTTATATCTGTAATAAATTCTCTCTTCTGTACTCTATTTTTCATTATAAAAAAAAGGTAAAGGTGTCCCCAACCAGTCGTGTCCAACTCTAGGGTGCGGTGCTCATCCCCGTTTCTAAGCTGAAGAGCCAGCGCTGTCCGAAAGATGCTTCCGTGGTCATGTGGCCGGCATGACTGAACACCGATAAAGACATGCAATTAAAAAAACAACAGTCTCAACCTGCAAGGTTTTTTTTAAATTTTTTTATGTTTAATAAAACAGAATTATAGAATTTGAGCTTCCTGGGTAAAGGCTTTTCAAACCATAAAAGAGTGCAAGCATATATCAAGATATCATAAAAATGCAATAAAGCCAGCTTTGGACTTTTTATGTTTCATATTTCAGTAGAAAAGTGAGCATATCTGTAACACATGGCCTTAAAATCTGATCTCAGACGATTAGCACAGGCCTTAAACAATGTATGGTGTGTGTGCGTGTGGGGGTGTGGTAGTGTTTCAATTTAAGGTAGTCTAAACTCTGATTAAGTTGGCAATAGTTCTGATGGCATCTGGAAGGCATTTTACCAGCAGAAGAACAGTCAAGGTAGCATAGGAATGAAAGATGTGGACCAAGTGTGTTAACTTCAGCTACATGACAAAGTAAAGTAACTACCCTGTTACATTAAGCCCGCACACGTCCCTTTGATGTGCGATGCTAAGATTTAGAAGGGGCATGGGCTCACACAGTATAGATTTCTTATAAAAATATTATTATAGCCCTAAGTGTATCCCAGAAACTGGTTACCCATCCAGATCGGGTGATGTGCCTGTGGTTTACCATTTAACATAGTAGCTCACAATCCAAGGGACATGGTACAAAAGTACTAGGAAAAGGAAGAGGAAAATAAATAAATGCAGGCACCAACTCTTCTGTATTGTTGCATAATATAGTTACATAGGAGAGTTATGCGTGTCTGTTCTGGGATGAGAAGAACCATGCAGCAACTGGTCTTAGCCAGACCAGTGGAAGAGGCTTCAGTGTCTCACTTCTCTCTCTGAGGCAAGTTGGCAACTAGCTGCTGATAGAAGCAGTTCTGGGTGATGCCACTAAATGGCGGTTGGTCTCAGCCAAACTGGAGCAGGGGACCCAGTGGTGCAATTATGTAGTTTTAGCCTCTGGCTTTAACACCCTCCTCACCCAATTTCTTTAGATGGTTACATCACTTCCTTCAAAATGCGACAAGTCAACTCTGCTGCATTTCTGGGCCCTTCCTGCTTATTCTGCCGGTTGGGCCCTGGATTCCTTGACAACACCACTGAGGGGACCTCACCATCTCACATCTCCCTCATAACATTTTAAAATTACCACAGGCTGGCCCTCTCTGGTTCTCCCTCATGCTGTCACAATTGCATGAGGGAAGAGTGTGGGACCATGTTTCCTGAACCCGTCGTGTCCTCATCACATGGGTTCTAAATCATTCTGGGAACCTCCACATGTATAACAGTAGGGATATGGGAACCCACCCCCATCTCAGTCCTCCCGGCACCCATCCAGCCCCGGCCCCACTACAGGTCCCCGGACCACATTCGAGCTCCTCCCATGCTCTACGAGCAGCCCTCACTCATCCTTAGGGATGTACAAATCCCCTACCTCTGGGTCCGGTGGGGTGGTCTGTAGGGGGGGAGGGGATCCGTCCCTCCCCCCTGGAATCCATGCGGGCTGGCACCGCTCTGCTGCAATCCTGTGGAGCCAGCCACCAGCTCTGCTCCACTGGTGATATGGCCAGCCCCCATTGCCAAGCCATATCGCTGGGGTAGGGTAAGTGAGTCTCCAGACGCATATGGCGCAGTTGTCGCCATTTGCGACTGTAAAGCTGGTAGATTAGCCTAGCCAATCTACCAGCTTTACGGCCGCAAATGGCATCCACTATGCCATTTGTGTCCCTGTTCACTTAATAGGCTTCGCAAATATTTGCGTAGCCTATCGTGGGGAAAAGCAGGGACTCAAATGGCATAGTGGACACCATTTGCAGCCATAAAGCTGGTAGATTAGCCTAAATGCAGCTCTAAATGGCTGCATTTAGGCTAATCTTCCAGCTTTATGGCTGCAAATGGTGCCCACTACTCCATTTGCATCTGGAGACTCACTTACCCTACCCCAGCGATACAGCACAGCAATGGCCGTACAAAAATACAAAGCTGAGCTGGGGGCAAGTGGGGTGCTGACATGTTTTGGAGTAAGTTGCATTGAACTCAGTAAGACTTACTTCTGAGTAGACATGCACAGAGTTGGTTCTCCTCTCTGCTCAGCTTTGTATTTCCACATCCAGTTCATTATCAAACCTCCTGTTAGTTATCTCAGAAGACCCTTGGGTGAATGGGGGGGTTCCGGGGAACAGCTGGATTGAGGGAGATTCCCACACACACACACACATAATGGAAGAATGTAGTTCTTCATATTCCCTGGTATGTTTATTTCTCATTTTGTCCATCCCCTGAGCATGTGCAGAGTGTGCTTTTTATTCAAACAAAGAGAAGGTTGCTGATCTTTCCCTTCATGCTGCATTTGTACAAGTGAAGTGTGACTGCTTCAGAAACAACTTTCCATTATACTGTCTCTTTTTCTTCATGAGTTTCCTATAACAGAAGTATGATGTAGTGGTTTGAGTCCAGCCCAAAGTCACCCAGTGAGATAACTAACAGGAGGTTTGCTAATGAGCTGGATGTGGAAATACAAAGCTGAGCTGGGGGCAAGTGGGGTGCTGACATGTGTAGGAGTAGGGATGGTGGAGAATTTCTCCACAAATCTCAGGGAGGCCGAATGCCAATGCATTCGGACCCCCGAAATTGGTGGTTAAATTCTCCGCCGCCACCCCTGCCACCCCCCCGGGATGGGACTTACCTCCTTCGAATGTCCCTCTCAGCGGCGGGTCCCGGCGGCGTTTCAGTGGCGTTTTGGAGGGGGCGGGGGCAGCGGCCAGTCTTCCGACTGGCTGCCGCCACCGCCATTACAAAGTAAAGTAAAAACCAAAACAAAACACGTGATAGGCTACGTAACGATTTACGTAGCCTATCACGGCTAGATTTTCAAAATCAGCCATGATAGGCTACGTAAATCTTTACGTAGCCTATCACGGCTGACTTTGAAAAAAAAAAAAAAAAAGCATATACGCAAATGGCGGCGCCCATGGGCGCTGCCATTTGCGTTCCTTATTTGGGCAGGGGTAGTCTACGTAAAGATTTACGTAGACTACGGTGAAAATAAGGGCAACGCTATTTGCATTGCCCTTATTTTCGCCGTAGTCTACGTAAATCTTTACATAGACTACCCCTGCCCAAACAAGGAATGCAAATGGCGGCGCCCATGGGCGGCGCCATTTGCGTAAGCGCTTTTTTTTTTTCAAAGTCACCTGTGATAGGCTACGTAAAGATTTACGTAGCCTATCATGGCTGACTTTGAAAATCTAGCCGTGATAGTCTGCATAAATCGTTACATAGCCTATCATGTGTTTTTTTTTATTATTTACTTTTTTTATTTCGCAGCCGGGGAGACGGGCACTCCCCCCCGGCCTGAATTTAGGTGGCGAGGGATGGGGCGCCTCCCCCCCAGCCTGAATTTCGGCCGGGAGGGGCGGGGCGCCTCCCCCCCACCAAGAACTTCGGGGGGAGAACCGAAGCGCCTCCCCCCCACCGCAAAGCAAGCTGCGGGACCAGGTAAGGGACTTTCGTCCATCCTTATGTAGGAGTAAGTTGCATTGAACTCAGTAAGACTTACTTCTGAGTAGACATGCACGGAGTTGGTTCTCGTCTCCATTTTAGCCTCACCATGTCACCAACAAGGCTGGATGTGGAAATAGAAAGCCCAGCAGGGGGAATAATACCTCATGCAGGGCTCCAGACCGGCATGGTCATTTTAAAAGGTTTTTTCTTTCTTTCTTTCTTTCAAACAGCGTTGCTTTAAGCAAAGAGTGCATCGCTCAGGCACACCTAGGGCAGCCTTGTTTTGGGAAGCCCCGAGGAGGAGGAAGTGTTTTGGCTGAAAGTAAAGGGAGATGGAGGATTTCAATTGAAAAAAAACACCCACAAGCAAGGCGGTGAGCACAATTCATTTTTTTTTTTAACAAACGTATTTATTATCGGAATATACTACCTTGCGTTTTTATTTACGAAAATTTCGCGACTCTGTGAGGATGACCAAAAAAAAGCCGCATGACTGCTGGCTCCGCAGGACCTCGTGCTGCCGTTCCGCAGAGGATTCCATGGCACAGACTGAAGGGAATTCGATCCCATTTCAGTCCGTGGCAGAATTCTCTGACATCCCTAGATTTACGTGGCATTTGGAAGTGCCTAACTGGGAATAGTGTTGCGGTAGTCCTGCATTAAGGTCCTGTAATAGTTTTGCAGTCATCCTATATTAAAAGACCTTCAAGATCATCAGAGGAGGCGTTTCTGGTCATTCCAAATCTGATGGAATGTCTATGGAATGTTGCCGTGGAATACCTCAACGGCAGGCCTTCTCGGTTGCAGTGCCCACCCTTTGGAAAACCCTCCCTCATGAGTAGATTGACACCAGAGACAATCCTTTGCTGAAAAAAATCTGGATACTTTTTTCTCTACCCCCCCAAAATAAGAAAAAGTGGGCTTCCTAATGCCAATGCTCAATTCATATGCTCAATTCACCTCTTATTGCATTTTGCATATAACTTCCTATTTGCAGATACTGGGGGGGGAAAGGAAGCTAAGTATCTGGGTATCTTTGTTTAATCTGATCATTTGATAAAATTATACTGTTATTGAGACTGCAGTCATATACACACATACCTGAAGGTAACCCCATAGAATATAGTGGAACTTACTTCCCAATAGAGCAGTAAGATAGAGCAGCATGATTAATTTAATTACAACCCTGGGTGAGTAAGTGTGTTTTCAGGGGGCATTTGAAAGATCACAAAGAAGAGAAATAGGTTCTCTGGATTATATATATTAATCATGCCACTCTATCTTAATATGTGAACTGCATAGGGGTTTTATTATATTTAATCCCAGTACTGGGAAAAAGGCAGGGTATTAATTATTATTATTATTATTATTAAGCAGTATATATATCACAAATAAATACAGACATAGTATACATATATAAAAAGGGGAGTTTTAAACTACTATAAGTTGCAGCCCATGCAAATATGTCTCCTGCATTTCTCATCCCTCACCTCCAAATGGACCTTATGTGCTCATTCTTGTGCAGAGTGTCCACTATAGGTGGACACCTCCCATCTTCAGTTCCTTTGTTGTTGTTGTTCAGTTGTTAAGTCGTGTCCGACTCTTTGTGACCCCATGGACCATAGCACGCCAGGCCTTCCTGTCCTCCGCTCTCTCCCGGAGTGTGCTCAAGTCCATATTCATTGCATCGGTGATGCTATCTAGCCATCTCATCCTCTGCCGTCCCCTTCTCCTTTTGCCTTCAGTCTTTCCCAGCATCAGGGTCTTTTCCAGTGAGTTCCTACTCTGGCACAATTCTTACAATATGAGAGTGCTGTGGCCACCACCCTGGCTCCACCCCAGATGACTCCTAGCAATGTATAGCTACAGAAATCACATGAACAGACAAGAACAACCACACTAAAATGAGGGCGGATCCAAAATCTACCATGGGGCAATAGCCGTCATCAGGCTAGGTGGTAATAAAAAGGAAATGGAAGAAAAAAGAGCAAAGTCCAAAAATTTGGCCAAGTATTGTGGCCATGCGGTCTGCAGTACAGATGGACCCAGTCTCCAAATGGAGATTTGCAGCCTGAATGAGTCAGTGGTGGTGCAGTGCATTTTGGGATAGTGAAGCAATGGCTTATTTCCATTTCTGCAAATGCAAAGGCCGGAGTTACAAGGGATTAGGGGTGGACGAAAGTCACTTACCTTTCGTCGAAGCTTGTTCGCGGTGGGGGGGAGGCGCTTTGCTGCTCCCCCCGCGAAGTTCAGGCTGGGGGGGGAGGCTTCCCGCCTCGCCCCGGCCGAAATTCAGGCCGGGGGGGAGGCTTCCCGCCTCGCCCCAGCCGAAATTCAGGCCGGGGAGGAGGCTTCCCGCCTCGCCCGGCCGCGAACTCGGAAGTTTTTTTTTTTTTTTTAAACACCCCCGTGATAGGCTACGTGACGATTAACGTAGCCTATCACGGCTAGATCTGCAAAGTCAGTGGTAAGTGACTTTCGTACATCCCTATGAAATACAGTTTTAAAATATAGAATCTCATGGTGGATTAGCAGGTCAGCATTCTGGTGGAACCAGGGGAATCACTGCAAGCTGATGGGATTCTCTGCTATGGTGTGATAAGAAGCAGCTCCAGCCCTCAGCTGACACCCAGTTCTGTGCTGATGAGATATACTCATGGCTTGTCTGCAGCCAACTTTGTCAGGAAATAATATCAACAGATTGTATTGCCCCAGCCGTGGGCTTTGTACTCTTAATTTAGAGGTGCCAAGACAGTGATAAATCAGATCCAGGTTTACTTACAAGGAGATACTTTATTGAGTACAATCAGCATGCAGGCATACCCAAAGGCTGGGTCAGACAGCTTCTCTGAACCCAGAACCATGGGGTACAATGGGTCATATACCATACATGTTAGCAGTGAGGCAGCATGACAACAGCAAGCGCCAACTAATGTTCATTCCTAGCGCAGACTACCAGTACTTGTTCAGAAGGAAACTTTCTCACTACAGATATCTAGTTGCTTTAAGGCAAACAAGCTTCACTTCCCAGGTGCATCCTAATAAGGCCCTCTAGCTCATTAGTCTGGAATGTGCTTGAGGCTGCACTATTGACCTTTCACTTATCCTGGTAAATCAAGAGGCCTGTTAGGGAAAACAGCAGCCAACTGACCAGAGTCAGAGAGCATTATGAATCATCTAAGCCCCTCTAAACCTACTAATAGCTTGGTTCAGGCCTGGGGCCTTACACAGGTGCACCAGCAGGCTTCAGGGCAGATGTCAGTCCCTGGCTGGAGAAAGAAAATGGCCAGCCACCATCCAGGATGAAGGAGCCAAAGCATGTACCCAGACACTGAATCAAGCCTGGATGTCCGGAATAGCGAGGATTTGAGGATCCCGCCTGAGAAGTAATTGGTGGCAAGAAAGGAGGAGTTCCTGACATGCTGAAGAATGAGCCCCAGAGACATGGGGCACAATCCTATGCAGATAGGCGGCTGCTTCCAAACTTGGAGGCAACCACCTATCCAAAGCAGGACAGGAGAAGCACGGAGGGGATTGTTCCCTCCGCTCTCCTCCTGCCCTGCATTTTTGGCTAGACAGCCGATTGCGGCTGTCTAACTGTGGGAGCATGGAGCAGGGAAGGAGGCTGCTGTACGACATATAGGATGTATCGTACAGGCAGTTCCATCCTCCCTGCCCCGGAATGCCCCCAGCCATGCCCCTTTTCAGTTAGTCTGCGCTACTTTTGCGAGCATGGAGGGTGGGGCTGTTCCACACTGCCTCCGAGGCAGGGCGGAAATGGAGGGAGATTGGTTCTCCGGGAACCGACCTCGGAGTGCAGGCTCTGAGGTCGGTTCCTGGAAAACAACATATCCTATGGCTATCTAGATGCTGTCTAGCAGCCATAGGATTGCTCCCTCCATGCAGCGCTGCACAGAGGTCAGAGGGGCTCCAAGGCAGGGGTCTTAAGACATTTGGACTGGAAATCAGAAGTAGCTGTAAAGACGCGAAGGTTGAATAAACTATTCTTACCTGTCACCTCTTTACCTGATTGGTGTTACGGACATCCAGTCTTATCTGTTATGATGCAGAGCTGACCTGCACAACTTGTGATCCACCAAACTGAACGCAGCCCACTAGCCATATATTGTGCCTCATCAAGAGCCTGACAAGGTTTGTAGAATGTAACACAGCTTGTGAAGTACACTCTAGATAGTTGACAGAATCTATCAATCATTTGGTTCTGCCAAACCATTTCAGAAACACAAGTATATTATAAGTGTTCATCTATAATTTCATTCAAACAAATAGGTGCAAGATTGTCCATCTTAGGAAAGAATAGATATTGGTTTCAGTTATTTTTCTCCATGCACTTGCTCTCCACTTCCTAACACTAAGGATTTACTGAGGTCCTTCTATTTATATTTAGAAATGTAGTATGGTGGTAGTTGGGACAACAAGCAGAAAGCCATGTTCATTTTACCTTGCTCTTGTTATATTCTTTTTCATAACTGTCCATGACACTTTACAGAGGATGTCAGAAGAAAGCTAGTAGCAATTAGTTGATAAAACAGATAACTTTTATTTTATTATTATTTTATTATTGCATTTATATCCTGCCTTTTCTCCTCCAAGGAACCCAAGGCGGCTTACATTATCAACCTCTCCATTTTACCCTCACAACAACCCAGTGAGGTAGGCTAGGCTGAGAGTCAGTGACTGGCCCAAAGTCACCCAGTGAGCTTCCATGGCCGAATGGGGACTAGAACCTGGGTCTCCTGAGTCCCAGTCTAGCACTCTAACCGCTATGCCACACTTGCCGTTACTCTTAATGGCAAATGCAAGACACGATGTTCAAAGATGGACAACAAAAGTTGTTGACAAAAATTAATCAAGGGAACACACAACGTACAGTTGAAAATCATTCTAATTTAATGGGGAAAAGGTAGCAAATATAATTTTGTCATGGTCCTCTACGTCTTCAAGGGCACAATCCTATGCAGTTTAGACAGGAAAAAGTCCTATAATGCCCAGTATCCCCCAGCCAGCAGGACTTTTTTCTGTCTAAAAATGCATAGGATTACAACCTAAACCTCTAAAAATATTCAGATTTGGGGCTCCATGATGCCCAAAGGAAGATAAATGTGAAGGACTTTAATAAGCAATCAGTGCTTTGTTAAATGGGATGGCACAATGTTGACAAATGCAAGGTCACTGCATTGGACTGAAGAATAATATACATAGGTACCAGATAAACTGAGCCACAGAATAGCACTTTGAAAGGGACCTTTGTAAAATACATTTATTTCTACCAAACCCTTAAAAAGCATGTTCTCATATCAGTTGGAAAAGCAATTAAAATAGTAACTTGCCATATATCATATGCCTTTGCTGTGAGCTCTGTTACTCAATTCACTGCTCACAGTTGTTTGAATTTCTGTCTTATTATTATTATTTTTGCCCTGGCATCTGTTTGAACTAGCAATTTTATCCCTTTAAAATATAGTTTAACAATGATTTACTGTTGTCGTAAAGATGACGGGAAAAACAGATCAATCCATGATGTGTATGAAAAAAGTCTGGTGCATTATTTGAAGTTCCATGCGTATCACCAGCCAAGATAAACATTCATGGAAGCATTGCCAGACCATATGTAAGAACGACACATGTTTAATTGAAACTCCCATACAATATAGTTAGGGTGGAAGCAAAAAGCAACTCCTTTCCATATCCTAAGCACATTTTAAAATACGATTATTTCTTATTTCCTTTCATTATCATACGGTAACACTTCACACATATGCTACCTTGGCTCTCTCCTTATAAATCAGCCCGGCTGTCAGCTCGGAGGAGTTTGCTTTGCTCTCTGGGGCATGCTTCATTTCAATTTGTGAATCATTTCTGGTAGCGAAACGGTTGCGCCGTTCAACGTATGGTGTCACTGCTGCCACACAGAGGAACACTCATTTGGCTAGGGATGGCAGAGAATTCCGCCACAGATTCCAATAACCCCGGAAGCCGTGGCGGAACGGCCTCCCGCCCCCCTGTGGAATCCCCCCGGAATGGATCTTACCTGGGGTGGATGTGGCAGCGGCGGTGGCTCCAGTGGTGGCTCCGGCGGCGGCAGCTGGTCTCCCAGTCAGCTGCGGCCAGGCTGCTGCAGCCGCCATTTGCAACCTTGCAGCCATGATAGGCTACGTAAGTATTTACGTAGCCTATCACAGCAAGGAACAGGGACGTAAATGGCGGCCGCTGCGCCATTTGCGTCCCTACTCTTTGCCATGTTAGGCTACGTAAGTATTTACGTAGCCTATCACGGTAAAGGCAGCCACGCAAATGGCGTAGCGGCTGCCATTTGCATGGCTGCCGTTACCATGATAGGCTACGTAAATGCTTACGTAGCCTATCACGGCAAAGAGCAGGGGCACAAATGACGTAGCGGCCCCCATTTGCACCCCTGCTCTTTGCCGTGATAGGCTACGTAAATACTTACGTAGCCTATCACAGCTGCTAGCAAGGATGCAAATGGCAGCCACTACAACAGCTGCCATTTGCGGCCACAGCAGCCAGGCCGTGGCCAGAACTCCGGCCCCGGCTGGCGACTCTGTGGAGCCACTGCAGAGCGGAGCCAGCCATGGAGGATTCTGGGGGGAGGGACAGAGTGCCTCCCCTCCACTGCAGAAGCCTCACAACAGAACAAGGTAAGGGATTCGTCCGTCCCTACATTTGGCCAAAATCTCCTCCTGTGACTTCAGGATGGGGTGACAAAAACTGTCCTCTGATCATCTGTCAAAAATGTTGCAGTGTTCTTCATCGTTCTGTCATAGGCAGGATGGCCACTTGTGAATCATAAGAAAGAGGGCAAAAGGGGGTCCCTATTGCATAAAATTTGCAGAGAGAGAGAGAGATGTAAATTTGGAAATTATTATTATTACGACTATTATTATTACTATTACTACTACTACTATTTAAATAGGAATATAGTACATCTCACCACAGTATTGAAAAATGTGGTCAGGTGACCTGTGTGCCTTGCTCAGTCCACTATCTAAGTGATCCCTGTTGGTGGGCAATTTCGGGGTCCCTGCTCTCCCTTCTTACCATTCTTTATCTTCAAAGTGGACTTGGACTGGACTGCCCATCAAATCGGGAATGACTTTCAATAGACAAGCCTCTGACAGCTCCTCTCTAAAAGAGGACACATGGCCACCCTAGCACATAATGTTCTGCACTGCAGTCAGGGCCAGCTGCAGGTTTGATGATGCCTTCAGCAAAATGCTTTCTTCTCCTACATTGGTTGGCCCCAGCCACTGTCTTACCTTGCAGCAGTGGTGGGTAGCTACAAGCAGCCTTTTTATTTTCCTACAATAGCCTGGAGTGATGCTATGTTGGGGCTTTGAGGGAAATATTAAATGGCAGTTTGTAGATCGGTGGTGCCAGTGGGTGGTGCCAGTGGGCCTTTCGGTGATGCTCCGACCTCAGCACCTGCCCTAGGGTGCTGGTGCTGGGCCTGACTGGAAGTGACTCACAGAATTTGCTCCTTGGAACTAACTCTACAGCTAGGATTGAAAGGCTGAATTTAGAAATAGTCAACAGCTTTTTCTTCTTGGAAGAAGACACCCCTAATACCATATCACAAGCTGCCTTGCTTTGAAACTGCCCTTAATCTCAAAAGAAGGTGATTTTGCAGCATTGGCAGTTGCATGAAAGTGCATGTTCAAATTAAGGTTGGGACAAACTTTTGATGAATCATTATTTTGCCCAAAATGGGTATGGGATTCCTTCCTTCCCTCCCCAAATTGGAGTCCAAGTTGTGGGCATGGAAACAAAACAGTTCACCTCATAATGGAGGTGGAAGGGGGTGCTTAAGGGTGCAGGGATAGGACTATACTTTTAAAAATTAACCTTAATAAATATATTTTAATTGTTCATATTCTTTGCTTTGCTTTCTAAATTAACTGCAACATTCTCCCCATTAAAAAAAAAATGCATTCCCTAGAATGCCGTGTCCCTTTTGCGGAATGACACTCATATTTCAGTGCCACAGAAATGCTGTTTTTGATTTTGTGCTGACTGCTTATGCTCATTTGGTTTATTTTGTATTTATGTTGTTTTTGTACTTATTTGTCGTAAGCTGTCCAGAGAACTTTGTGTTATGGGGTGGCATACAAATGTTGTGAATAAAAAATAAGGACAGGAGGACATTTTGCAAAGTGTTTAAAAAAAACAAACCAACAACTCTTAATTCTTCGTCAAATTGTGATCTCTTTTTAATATAGTAAAATCAGACTTAATAACATAACCTAGCTGCTTCAGTTCAATGAATAAATGAATAAATGAGTCATTGATCAATTATATCCAGCTCCAATCATTACATGAAACCCTTAAAATATCCATTAGTGCGATGTTGGCCTGGATCGATTCCAAAACCAAATAAAGTCCGGTTTCTCTGGTAAAAGTTTCTGTTGAATTATTTTTCCTTCCCAGAGTTGTTTATAAGCTCTGATCTTCTTTATCAACAGCTTATTCCAGTTCTTCCTTCTCTGTTGAGCAAGGGACTGCGACACCAACCACCCTTAACACACACACAACTAATACTCCATGTTCTTTTCTAACTTGCCCACTTATTGCTCCTAGTCCTGTCAGCAATGTGGTAGGATTTAAATATATCTCATAACCAATAGTATCTTTAATACCTTGAGCAATCTCTGACTAGGGATGTACAGACTGTGCAAAATCTGCTCCATCTGTGTTTCATGGATTATTGGGTGCCTTTTGTTCCATCGTCCGCCCACAGACAGATGCGAATACTTTTTTTCATTGTGCGGAATAATACGTAAATTATTACATAAGTATTTTTGCAAGTTTTTACATAAGTTACCTTAGCATGTAACATTTAGCATATTGTCCCTCATTCCATTCCACATTTCCCCAGCAGAAATGTATGTATTTCTTATGAATTTATACTCGTAAATTTCAGGAAAATAAAAAAATAATCTGGAAGTCCATGGACTCAGCGCGGCCTGCGATGGACTCTCTGCAGGTTGGATTCCGAGCTCATTTTAGTCCATCTCAAATTTCTCCAACTTCCCTATCTCTAACCAGCTTTTCTCACCTCAATATATTTCCACCAAATATGGGCCAATGTACCTATTGCCCTTGTGCATCTCCAGCATAAACCAGACCCATTTAGATACATTTTTGCAATTGTTATAGGTGTGTAAATTATCCCTCAAGGCTACATCTGCCTTTGGTTTATCACATACAAACCTCCATTTTGCTGCTGTAATTGTCACTAAATTTTCTCTCCCAATTTTGCTTTGACAAGATTACATGTCGCAGTTGTTTCAAATATTATTGACGCTGGAGTTTGCCTGTCAGAAATGGTCGACACTCCAATGGTTTGAGCCCAGGTCCACATGATGGAAGTGAGCTCCCATCATTTCATCCCTAGCTCCTGCCCACCTAGCAGTTCAAAAGCATAACGTCTGCAAGTAGATAAATAGGTACCTCCATTTCTGTGGGGGGAAATGCTGGCAGCACTCTATGCGGGGAGCAGGAACCGGGGCTGGATCTGCCTGGACACAATCGGCGGAGGAACGGTGGAGAAAAAGCCCGGATGAGCCGACTTCCCTAAGAACACTGCTGGCCAGCTGATGCAAAGCTCTTGCCCTCTTCTGGTGCATCAGTGCAACAAAGACTAGTAACTACCATTGCCAGAACATCTACTGTGTAAAAACATTGTACATTCCCTGGCAATGTGTGCCATATGCTAAATAAATTTATATACTAGAGGTGTACGAAACCCCGCTTACCTGGCTCCGCTGGGGTCCGCAGGTGGGGGGAGGCGATCCATTCCTCCCCCCTGGAATCCTGCCTGGCTGGCTCCACTCTGTGGCCAGTCCACAGAGCCGCCGGCCGGGCCAACCTGCAGTGGGGCCTCCAGCCGCTGCCGGGCTGCTGTGGACGCAAATGGCATCCTGCATAGAGGATGCCATTTGCGTCCCTACGCCAGCCCGTGATAGGCTATGTATATATTTACATAGCATATCATGGCTAAAGCAGGGATGCAAATGGCATCCCCTATGCCATTTCCGTCCCTGCTTTAGCCGTGATAGGCTACGTAAATATACACATAGCCTATCACGGGCCGGCATAGGCACGCAAATGGCGGCCGCTACGACGGCCACCATTTGCGGCCGCAGCAGCCTGGCAGTGGCCAGAGCTGCCACCGTCGCTGCCACTACCGCTTCATCCGCTGCCGGAGCTGCTGCTGGAGCTGCTGCCACCGCCAGAGCCACAGCCAGGTAGGCTCCGTTTCGCAGGGCTTTCGCAGGGTGGTGGGGCGGGTTGCTCCGTTCCGCCACGGATTCCAGGGGGCCGAATTCACTGGAATTCAGCCTCCCTGGGATCCATGGCGGAATTCTCTAACATCCCTATTATATACTAGCAAACGGACTCAGCTTCACACAAGTTAGAATAGCCCTTTGTTTGATACAGAGAAGCCTTCAAGTAAACTTACACTGCTGTCAGTACTGGACACATTGTGCCCAGTGGGTCTGAGTGAAACCATGCCCATTGCAGGCCTAGGTATGGCCCCTGCCATGGTACCCCCCTAAAGCCCCCTGAGGGAAGGGTCTGTCCACTCTATTTTCCTGCATTTTAAAAACAAAATAACCCCAAGGTGCCCCCCCACCAGGTTCCTTCAGCATGCATGCTATGTTTCAATTGTCTAGGTTCCACGGTCTTGATTCTGTGGTGCTGATGGACAGACACACATCCTCTTATTATTATAGATTATGGTGCCTCTTTATGCTTTCCCTCAGCTATTATCTTTTCAAAAGATGCCAATGCTCAATTCATATTTATACCTCTTATTGCATTTTGCATATAACTTCCTATATGCAGATACTGGGGGGGAAAGGAAGCTGAGTATCTGGGTATCTTTGTTTAATCTGATCATTTGACAAAATTATACTGTTATTGAGACTGCAGTCATATACACACATACCTGAGGGTAAGCCTTATAGAATACAGTGGAACTTACTTCCTAATAGACATTGTGCTGTAAAGCTAGTTATACTAGCTTTTATCCATTTACTAAAATCTCCTGTTTCTCTTGGTCTTTGAAATCCTGCCCCATTTATTACCAGTGCTAAAGGTCAGATATCTGGAACTAGAACTGATTTGTATTGATCTCATATGTTTGTTGTATCTCTGCTTCCATTAGATTGAGCTCTTTTTCTTTCTTGGGGACTGCCCTATATCCATTTGGATAAAGGCCTATCTACTTCTGTCTGTTCTACTGTAATAACACTCCTGCATTGATTTTGTAACTGGATGTGTCTTCCCAGCATGTGTCCAATATATGCAGCAAAATAGACACTTGCATGAGCACAGCATCTGCCCAATATGTATTATTATTATTATTATTATTATTATTATTATTATTTATTACATTTCTATACAGCCCCATAGCCAAAGCTCTGTGGGCTTGTATATAAAATATATTGAGTATATATTTCATCATTACATTTATACCCCACCTTTCTTACATTATGGAACTCAAGGTGGCAACATGGGATTCCCAGGTGGTTTCCCTTCCAAGCATTGACCAGAACGAAACCTGCTTAGCTTCAGCAAAGTAGGTCCTTGTTGTGCCTTCAGACAAAGTCACTACTAAATTTACAAAATGGATGGTCAGTTCCTATGTTTACTCAGTTCGTGATCTTCTTCCCCATTAAACCCTCTTCTTGGAAAAGCTCCGCAACTGTTTCCAGAAAGTCAGTGGCAGCAATTCCAATTCTGGGTGTGGAGTATTTTCCATTTTAATGGGAGCATCCAAAACTCTCATAATCTTGCCTGGAATTTTTTACGGGTGTCATATGGTACAAATAAAATTAGTCAACGTGATGCATCTTACAGGAACCGTTCCAAAGAAGGGATGGTACCACTAAGAGAGAGAGTAAGGCTTTCGTAGCCCAACTTCATTTAAACAAACAAAAAATGGAATTGATTCATGTCTTTATGAATCCCCACTGGGCTTGGCTGTTTTCATGACTAATTTCTTTCACTAACCACAGCTTCACAGCCTCTGACCTTACAACAGCGAGCAGCCTGTAGGAAAACACGGGCTTGATGCGAGAGGGCATGCTTTAGCTCATGTGCCAAGTCCCCTGTGGCTTATTAACTATCCGCACAAATAGTCCTAGTCAAATGAAGTTGTTAAATTGCTAAGGATGGCAAGCAACATAATCTGACTTCCGTGAAGACTGGTGTGCTCAAATAAAATACAATACATCGAAATAGAGTGTACAAGGGAGGGGTATGCTCAGGGTAAGCCTAAGGTTTGGAAAAGTACACAAAGAAAATTAGGAAGAAAGGCTAAAGCAGGGAGGGAAGGAAGGATGGAAGAGGATGTTGTTCAGTTCACATTTTGATACGAATTTAGAAAATGCACACCTCCCAAATCTATATGCAAACCAGAGCACAGTTATCTTTCAGTATTTGCACATCTCAGAATTTTGTAGTGCAATTCACCTGTCCCAAAACATGTACCCAAAAGCATGCATTAGAGAAAAGTGTGCATTGAAATGAGTATATTCATGAAAAAAGTATACAAAAACACATTAAAAGGGGGGAGGGGAACTGATTTTAAAAAATGCATTTAGTACGCAAAAACAGGTAAAATGTGCATATTAAGAGAAATACACATGAAAATGAATACAAATTTTCATGCAGACTTTAAAAATCGTGAAGTGCAGAAATGGGACAGAATAAACTGAGGACTGGAAAAAGAGAAACTGAGAGAAACCAAAATTGACAAAAAATTTCCCCTAGGGAAAAGCCCCAAAATAGCCCAATGAGGATTGAACATGTTCAGTAGTCACAGAACGCTGGGGGTAGGGATGGTGGAGAATTCCTCCATGGATCTCAGTGAGGCTGAATGCCAGTGCATTTGGTGCATTTGGCCCCCCTAAATCCATGGTGGAATGAAGCCCCCCCACCCCCCCACCCCGCAAAAGGCACATGAAACGGAGCACCTACCTGGTGCCGTTCGCACTGCTTTGCGAATGGCGGCCACATCTGCGGCCGCCATTCGCTTCATGATTTTTCCCGTGATAGGCTACGTAAATACTTACGTAGCCTATCACAGCTAACAGAATGACACCATTTGTGTCCCTGTGGAGGCTGTGATAGGCTACGTAAATATTTACGTAGCCTATCTAGGGATGGTGGAGAATTTCTCCCCGAAACTTCGGGGAGCCGAGCGCCAATGTTTTCGGCCCCCCGAACAAGTTTCGGGGAGAAATCCTCCGCACCCCCCCCCGCACCCCGCACCCCGCCGGGACGGGACTTACTTTCACCGAATGTCCCTCCTGGTGGCTGGTCCAGCCGGCGGTTCGGCGGGTGTTCGAGCGAGGCGGGAGCGGCAGCCGGTCTTTGACCGGCTGCCGCCGCCACCATTGCAATGAAAGAAAAAAAAAATGCCCCCTGATAGGCTACGTGACGATTAACGTAGCCTATCACGGCTAGATTTGCAAAGTCAGCCGTGATAGGCTACGTCAATCGTCACGTAGCCTATCACGGGTGACTTTAAAAAAAAAATAATAGTGTGTACGGATAATGGCGGCCCCCCATAGGGAGCTGCCATTCCCCTTCCTTATTTGGTCGCTGTAGTCTACGTAAAGATTTACATAGACTACGGCGAAAATAAGGGCAACGCTATTTGCATTGCCCTTATTTTCGCCGTAGTCTACATAAACATTTATGTAGACTACAGAGACTAAATAAGGAACGCGAATGGCGGCTCCCTATGGGGGCCGCCATTAGCGTACGCGCTTTTTTTTTTTTTAAGTCACCCGTGATAGGCTACGTGACGATTGACGTAGCCTATCACGGCTGACTTTGCAGATCTAGCTGTGATAGGCTACGTGAATCGTCACGTAGCCTATCAGGGGGCATTTTTTTTTTTAACTTTCGCGTTCGCGGCCGGGCGAGGCGAGGCGCCTCCTCCCCAGCCTGAATTTTGGCCGGGCGAGGCGGGAAGCCTCCCCCCCGGCCTGAATTTCGGCCGGGGCGAGGCGGGAAGCCTCCCCCCCGGCCTGAACTTCGCGGGGGGACCAGCGAAGCGCCTCCCCCCCACCGCGAACGTCCTTCGAGGACAGGTAAGTGACTTTCGTCCACCCCTAAGGCTATCACGGCAAAAAAAGGGATGCAAATGGTGGCGGCTACAGCGGCCGCTATTTGCATCCCTGCGCAGCCCAGCAGCAGCCGGATGTCGCTGCAGGCAGACCCGGCCGGCAGCTCTGCAGAGTCGCTGCAGAGCGAAGCTGGCCAGCGAGGATTTCGGGGGGAGGGACGGAGCACCTCCCCCCCACCACGGATGTAAGGATGGACGAAACTCCCTTACCTGGTCCCGCAGCTTGCTTCGTGGTGGGGGGGTGGCGCTCCGTTTCTCCCCCCGAAATTCTTGGTGGGTGGGGAGGTGCTCCGCCCCTCCCGGCCACGAAATAAAAAAGTTATGAAAAAAAAACCCGTGATAGGCTACGTAACGATTTACGTAGCCTATCATGGCTAGATTTTCAAAGTCAGCCATGATAGGCTACATAAATCGTTACGTAGCCTATCACGGCTGACTTTGAAAAAAAAAAAAAGCACTTACGCAAATGGCGGTGCCCATGGGTGCCACCATTTGCATTCCTTATTTAGGCACGGGTAGTCTACGTAAAGATTTATGTAGACTACGGCGAAAATAAGGGCAACGCAAATAGCATTGCCCTTATTTTCGCCAAAGTCTACGTAAATCTTTACATAGACTACCCGTGCCATATGCGTACGTGCTTTTTTTTTTTCAAAGTCAGCCGTGATAGGCTACATAAAGATTTACGTAGCCTATCATGGCTGACTTTGAAAATCTAGCCGTGATAGGCTACGTAAATCGTTACGTAGCCTATCACGTTTTTTGTTGTTGTTTTTTTAACTTTACTGGGAAATGGCGGCGGCGGCAGCCGGTCGGAAGACCGGCCGCCGCCACCGCCACGCCGCCGAAACGCCGCCAGGACCCGCCGCCGAGAGCGACATTCGACAGAGGTAAGTCCCATCCTGGGGGGGGCGGGGGGAGAATTTCCCCACCAATTTCGGGGGGCCAAAATAGTTGGCATTCGGCCTCCCCGAGATTCGTGGAGAAATTCTCTGACATCCCTATGTCACAAAACAAAACAGGTAGGTCGTTTTGTACATGCCTAGCTGGAGGGAATGGAATGGAGTATCCTGAAAGTGGAATGGAGTAACACTGAACTGGAGCACTCCACCCTACAACATTTGCTGCAGGCCCACTTTTCACTGTACCCTCTATTTCCAATGTTCAGGCGGTGAGTGCCAATGTTTATGTAGCTATATCGGCATAACGTATGCAGAAGACGGAAGTATCAGCTGACAAAGGAACCTGGGTCATGAAATGCCCTCGCCAGAGAGGCTCACCTGGTCACCTACATTGTGGTTCTTTCAGCACCAGCTGAAGACCTTTGTGTATTTTCCCAGGCTTTTCAGTCCTTCTGTTTTGTTTGTAAATGTGTGTTGGGTTTTTAGATCTTGCCTTGCTGCAGGTTTTTAGTTTTATTTTGTTTTGAACTTTGGAAGGCATTCTGTTATGTTTTTATCATATATTTTAAGCTCTCTAATTTCTGTGAACTGTCCAGAGAGCTTGGGCTATTGGGCGGTATAGACATGTAAACAATGAATAAATAAACCCCCCACATTTGCAGCAGTATCTAAAGGGTTAGAAAAGGAAAGAAAAGGGGGCCTGTGGCCCTCCAAACAGGGGAATGCAGACTGCTCATCCCTGCACTCCTATGAAGACCAGGGGAGGAGGGAAGGGGCGTGCTGATCATTTACTGCCCTGCCCACCTCCCTCTTCCCTGCCCACCTCCCCTCTGTGTGTTCCAAAGAGTGCTTGAATGCGTGGCTTTCCATACTTCAAATCTGCTCTTCCAAAGATCATCCTTCCCAGCTAGATGCCTGGCCTGGGCTGGAACATGCATGCAAGTCCTTGGCAGTGAACACGGGTGACATTAGCATGCTCTCCAGTGATCATCACACCCTTCTTTCTGCCAGGGGTTGTACATGCCTCTCTGTGCTTGCCCTCCATGCATGAAAATAGAACCGCAATCATGCCCCTGATTTGGATTGGAAGCATTTACCATTCACAGTGTTGTCTGTGACAATATTGTCCACCACCTGTTTTCCGTGCAGGCTTTTGCATAGATCTAGGCAAATACCAGTTGGTGAACATTACCTGCACAAGGCAATTTGTCCATAAATAATACCCTTTTCAGTTTCACCTCAGAAAAAAATGCTGCATTCACTAGATAACAGCATTGAACCTTGTTTAAAATGGGCACAAGTGATGCTCCAGAGAATAAAGCCACCATCTTAGGAATAAATAAATACCTTCTTATGGGAGGAAACTTGCAGGACTTTGAATGATGCTGTGTTTTTCTCCCATCAGGATACATCCTGTCAAAGAATGAATGTATTTGCGTGGAAGACAGAACCACACTGAGATAATCAAAACTTTCATGTCGTATCTCTTCCTCTCTCACACACACACACAGATTCTTTCTGGAGCCAAAAGTAGGGATGTACAACATACTCACCTGGCTCCGCGCTGGGACATCCATGATGGGAGGGAGGTGCTCCGTCCCTCCCCCTGGAATCCTCCCCGGCTGGCTCTGCTCCGCGGCGGTTCCAGCCACAGCCAGAATTCCAGCCACAGCCAGGCTGCTGCGGCTGCAAATGGCAGCCGTCATAGCAGCCGCCATTTGTGTCCTTGCAAGCAGCCATGATAGGCTATGTAAGTATTTACATAGCCTATCACAGCAAAGAGCAGGGACGCAAATGGCAGCTGCTACGCCATTTGCGTGGCTGCCTTTACCATGATAGGTTACGTAAATACTTACGTAGCCTATCACGGCAAAGAGCAGAGGAGCAAATGGCGTAGCGGCCGCCATTTGCATCCCTTCTCTATGCCATGATAGGCTACGTAAATACTTACATAGCCTATCACGGCTGCAAGAACGCAAATGGCAGCTGCAGCAGCCCAGCCATGGACAGCCGGGAGACCAGACGGAGCTGCCGCCGCCACCGCCGCCACTACCGCATCCACCCCAGTTAAGTTCCATCCCTGGGGGATTCTGTGGGGTGGGGGGGCAGGAGGCCGTTCTGCCACAGAGTCCGTGGGACCGGATTCTTTAGAACTGGAATCCGTGGTGGAATTCTCTGACATCCCTAGCCAAAAGACAGCTGAATTTTATATCGACTAGGAAAATCTATATGATTTTAGTCAAGCCAAAGCAACCAGTTTAAGTAGAGATGTACGAAAGTTACTTACCGTTTCGCAGATCTGCTTCATGGTGGTGGTGGGGAGGCGCTCCCACCCTCCCTCCGGAATCCTCGACGGAATCCTCCCTCCCCCCGGAGTCCTGTTTTAGCCTACGTAAATATTTACGTAGGCTAAAACAGCGAATCAAAAAGAAACGCAAATAACGCCCACTACGCTATTTGCGTTCCCCTTTATTTTCGCCATCATAGTCTACGTAAATATTTACGTAGACTAAGATGGCGAAAAATAAGGAACGCAAATGGCAGTGGCCATAGCCGCCGCCATTTGCGTACGCTTTTTTTTTTTACCCAGACGTGATAGGCTACATAAGTCTTTACGTAGCCTATCACGTCTATGTAAAAAAAAAAAGAAAAAAAGACCAGACTGCAAATGGCGGTGGCCGCCATCCAGAACATCCGTCCCAGGTAAGTCTCTTCCCGGGGGGATCTGCAGGGGGGCGGGGGGGTGGCAGGCCATGGATTTCGGGGGGCCGAATGCCAGTGCGCCTCACTGAAATCTGTGGAGGAATTCTCCGCCATCCCTAGTTGAAACCTTTGAGTGTGGTAATTTTCCAGCAAAGAAAGCAATCCCATGGTCCCTGTGCGAGCATCTCAGGGACCATAGGGTGGCATGGGAAGCACTCTGGCCTCAGAAGGGGGAGTCGGAAATCTGACCTGCTGCCCCCTCTCAGCTGGTGTGAAGACAACTGTGCCGGCTGCGTCTCTGAGGTCAGGAACTTGACCTCAGAGAGGGGGGAAAGGTGGCATTCCAGTGGGCAGTGAGGAGAGAAGACAGGAGAGGCTTTTCACGGGGTGGTGGGGTGGGGGGCTTTGTTCCACTGCGGATTTCAGGGAGCCGAATGCACTGGCATTCGGCCTCACCAAGATCCATGGCGGAATTCTCTGACATCCCTAGCCTCCTCCATCCTCCTTCCTTCCTCCTCCAAAGTGCCCTCTCTAGAATAGAGAGGCTAGAAAAGCCCATCTACCAAGGATAAAGGAGATCAGAGGACGGGGAGGCAAAGATGGCCTCCGTCATTCCTCCCACCCTGCTGGTTTCAGCCCAGCCCAGCATAGGAATCTCAGATGCTTCTGGGTTCAGGGGGTTCTGAGCAGGGAGGGCTCAGTCCATAGCACTGCACCCTAAGCCAAGAATGCTTTCACCATTGCTTTATCTCCCTGCAGATAGCTTTACCTGCACAGGTACTTGGGATTCAATGAAAGAACACAGTCCATGGAAACCTTTCCTAAGGGGAATGTGCATTCTAAGATCTAAATCATTGTCTTCCTCCCGTGCTTTTGATAAAGCGGAGCGGGGGGCGGGAGGGAAAGCATTAGGAAACGTAACCTTATGCAGAAAACGTTGAAAATAACAAGAGGCCTCGGTTTGCTATTTGTTTGTATTCATCGCTGAACTCTTTGCAGGCACGTTTAAACCAACTGCAGTCGGTTGGAAAGCAAATACCTCCTTTGAAGAAAAAAAATACTATACCCTTGTGGGGGTTTGATAAGGAAGGAACAGCAGGGTTCACTGTATCAGAATCCTATGAAGCAGACAGCACCTGCAGTCTTCAGAGAACGATACATTTTATCTCTTTCCAAAAGCAGACAGTGAAGGAATAGAAGTAGATTTATGTCCCCCAACTGCTGGAATACTATGATGGCTTCTTTGTATTGAAGGTAGGGATGTACGGATTGTGTAAAATCCGCTCCATCTGTGTTTCGCGGATTGTCAGGTGCCTTTTGTTCTGTCGTCTGCTCACAGACAGATGCAAATATTGTTTTTGTCTGGTGGAAAAAATATGTAAATAATTAGGTAAGTATTTACATAAGGAGTTACATAATTTACCTCAGTATGCAACATTTAGCATATTGTCCCCCATTCCATTCAACATTTCCTCAGCAGAAACTTAGGTATTTTCCTACGAATATTTATGTGTAAATTTCAGGGAAGGAAAAATATCTAGGCGTGGTCGAAAGCCACTTACCTGGTCTCGCAGCTTGCTTCGCGGTGGGGGGGAGGCACTTCGCTGCTCCCCCCGAAGTTCAGGCCGGGGGGGGAGGCTTCCCGCCTCGGCCCGGCCGAAATTCAGGCCGGGGGGGAGGCTTCCCGCCTCACCCGGCCGAAATTCAGGCCGGGGAGGAGGCGCCTCGCCTCGCCCGGCCGCGAAATTAAAAGTTAAAAAAAAAACCACCCCCGTGATAGGCTACGTGACAATTAACGTAGCCTATCACGGCTAGATCTGCAAAGTCAGCCGTGATAGGCTACGTTAATCATCACGTAGCCTATCACGGGTGACTTTAAAAAAAAAAAAGCGCGTATGCAAATGGCGGCCCCCATAGGGAGCCGCCATTTGCGTACCTTATTTGGTCGCTGTAGTCTACGTAAATCTTTACGTAGACTACGGCGAAAATAAGGGCAACACAAATAGCGTTGCCCTTATTTTCGCTGTAGTCTACGTAATCTTTACATAGACTACAGCAACCAAATAAGGAACGCGAATGGCGGCTCCCTATGGGGGCCGCCATTAGCCGGACGGGCTTTTTTTTTTTTTTTTAAGTCACCCGTGATAGGCTATGTGACGATTTACGCAGCCTATCACGGCTGACTTTGCAAATCTAGCCGTGATAGGCTACGTTAATCGTCACGTAGCCTATCACAGGGGCGTGTTTTGTTTTTTTTTACTTTTATTGGAATGGTGGTGGCGGCAGCCGGTCAAAAGACCGGCTGCCGCCTCTGCCCCTGTCGAAGACCTGACGAACCGCCGCTGGGACCCGCCGCCGGGAGGGACATTCGGGAAAGGTAAGTCCCGTCCCGGGGGGGGCGGGGGGTGCAGAGAATTTCTCCCCGAAACTACTTCGGGGGGCCGAACACGTTGGCACTCGGCCCCCCGAAGTTTCGGGGAGAAATTCTCCCCCATCCCTAAAAATATCATCTGAAAGTCCACAGACTCCACTTGGCCTGAGGGAGTCACACCACAGCAGATTCCTCAGGTTGGATTCTTAGAAATCCAGGCTCATTTTAGTCAGTCTCAAATTTCTCCAGCATCCCTACTTGAAGGTAGGATTGCTAGTCATGGTGTGAGGCGGATTTGGCTGAATTAGGGATGTACGAAAGTCACCTGTTCGCGGATTATGTTGATGATGGGGGGGAGGCGTTCCGTCCCTCCCCCCGGAATCCTGGAGGGGGGGAGGTGCTCTGTTCCTCCCCCCCGGAATCCTCCGCAGCTAGTTGTGCTCCGCGGCAGCTCCGCAGAGCAGCCGGTCAGCCCCAGGCAGGTCAGAGCCATCTGCAGCCGGATTTCTGGCCGCGGAAGGCTCTGGGTAAAAAAACAAAAACAAAAACCACGTACGCAAATGGCGGCTATGGCCGCCGCCATTTGCGTTCCTTATTTTTGCCCTCTTAATCTACGTAAATATTTACGTAGAGTATGATGGCGAAAATAAACGGGAACGCAAATAGCATAGTAGGCGCTATTTGCATCCCTTTTTGATTCCCCGTTTTAGCCTATGTAAATATTTACGTAGGCAAAAATGGGGAATCAAAAAGGGACGCAAATAGCACCCGCTACACTATTTGCGTTCCCCTTTATTTTCGCCATCATAGCCTACGTAAATATTTACGTAGACTAAGACGGGCAAAAATAAGGGACGCAAATGGCGGCAGCCATAGCCGCCGCCATTTGCGTACATGGTTTTTTCTTTTTTAACCCACCCAGCCATGATAGGCTATGTAAAGATTTACATAGCCTATCACTTCATTTAAAAAAAAAAAAAAACCTAGCCATGATAGGCTACATAAGTCTTTATGTAGCCTATCATGTCTTTTTTTTTTTACAAGAACAAGAGTGGAAATGGCAGCGACGGCAGCCTGTCGGAAGACCAGCTGCCGCAGCCGTCACCACTGCTGAAGCTGCCACCGCCCGGAAGATCCGCCCCAGGTGAGTCTCGTCCCGGGGGGGATCCGCAGGGGTGCGGGGGGGTGGCAGGCCGTTCCGCCACAGATTTCGGAGGGCCGAATGCACTGGCATTTGGCCTCACAAAGATCTGTGGTGGAATTCTCTGCCATCCCTAGGCTGAATGCACAACTGAATTGGGCTGATTTGGACGGATTTGGGAAATGGCTGCCTCAAGTGGACTGAATCCACATCTGAAGAATCCTGAAAATTTGAGATTTGGAGGGACACAGATCTAAAAATTGTAGGGATGTATGAAAGTCACTTACCTTTTCACAGATGTGATTCGCGGGGGGGGCAGGTGCTCTGTCCCCCCCTGGAATCCTCCCTGGCCACGTCCTCTCAGCGGCGGCTCCACAGAGCCGCTGGCCAGGGCCGTCCACAGCCAGAGTTCCGGCTGCGGATGGGCTGCTGTGGATGCAAATGCCATTTCCGTCCTGCGAGGCTGCCATGATAAATACTTACGTAGCCTATCACGGCAAAGAGCAGGGACGCAAACAGCGGCCGCTACGCCATTTGCGCCACTGCTCTTTCCATGATAGGCTACCTAAGTATTTGCATGGCTGCCTTTACCGTGATAGGCTACGTAAATACTTACATAGCCTATCATGGAAAGAGCAGTGGCGCAAACGGCGTAGCGGCCGCCATTTGCGTCCCTGCACTTTGCCGTGATAGGCTACGTAAATACTTATGTAGCCTATCACGGCAGCCTTGCAGGACGCAAATGGCGGCCACGGCAGCCGGTTGAAAGACCAGCCACCACCACCAGAGCTGCCACCACCAGAGCCCCAGGTTAGTTTCGTTCTTGGGCTATTCCATGAGGTGGCGGGGGGTGGGGGGCCATTCCGCCATGGGTTTCAGGGGGCTGAATGCCAGTGCATTCGGCCTCACTGAAATCCGTGGCGGAATTCTCTGCCATCCCTAAAAAATTGATTCATTTCTCCCCGAGCTCTCCATATAAGGAAAACAACAGGATGTGCAGAGTGGGGAGGGAAAGTAGGGGGTGTAGTGTGGTGACTTGCAGCTCTAGCTTCTAATGACAGTGAATAGTTTTACCAGGGCTCGCCGATCCCAGTGCTTTGGGGGAGGCATGTTGATGGAGGCATCCTCCATCAGAGGACTCATCCAGTGTTCAGTGCTCTTTGCTCATTCTCTTTCCCAGGAGCAAGAACATCAGAAGAGGTTTGGTGGAGTCTCCCTGCACCTATTCATTTGAAACTTGCTGGGCTTGATCCCATCAGAAGGGGCAACAATCCCTCTTAATGCCAACCAATTTTGCCAAGAAATATAAAAGTTATTGGCCATTCCTTTTTAAAAAAATAATAATCAAAATTTAAAGACACAAAACACCCTGCACCTATTTGTCTGAAATTTGGCAGGAGAAATTTACTCAGAAGGGATTACCTGCAATTTTCCTCCAGTTCTTAGAAATGGGGGGGGGGGAGTTGTTTGTTGATTTCCAATGATAGTTAATGGGAGGCATGAAGATTTGGATTTCTGAGTTGAAATTCAGATTTGGACCTGAGTCAAAGTGGGGAACATTTCAATCAGTCCAAGGCAAATCAGGCTGTTTTCTGAACCATTGAATTAGGGTCTGAAGCAAATCTTGTGATCAGTGCACACCCCGAATTGTCAGCCAGCCAGGCAACCAACCAGCATTTTCTAGTCCAATCAGTAAAAGGTGTTCTGCCAGGAAATGAAAATTGGTGAGGAAGCAAAAAAAGGAGTTAATTCCAGAGTTTTTTATCCCATAGATGTATATTGTACCCTTAGATATAAATATCCCCAGAGCAGCGCTCAAAAAAAAAAAAAAAAATTACCCATAACCTGCCAGAGTCTGACAAGCTCAGCCCATAGCCCACTGGTTTGCACTCTGCCTGTGGGTGTGGCCCAGGGCTGGAACTAGGTTTCAGTGGGCCCTCGGCATAGTGCTACCAATGGGACCCCACCCCCTCCTGTTGAAGCCTGTCATCCACCCATGCTCGCCTGCCCTGCCTGCCTTGCCTGCCTTGCCTGCCTTGCCTGCCTTCCTTCCTTCTGTTGTAGTTGTTACTTGGTGTGTGTGTGTGTGGGGGGGGGATTAGCCAATGAGGGCACAGCCTGGCCAGTCCTGCTGGCAAAGCCTGATGGCCCTGCAGACAATTTATTTATTTGCTTATGTTTTGAGTACCAATGATCTGAACCAGTCAGATGCTGCCTTTGGGGTGGGAGGTGGGGGGTGGGGGATGGTCTATGCCAATGAGGGCACAGGAATGAAATAAAGAGCACCCTGTTCCCTCCTTGGCTGTGCCGCCCCCCCCCCCCAAGGCAGCGTCTGACTGGTTCAGATTGCTACTATTCAGAATGTAACTTTCAAAAAAGATATTTCATATGGAGTACCACAGGGCCCGCAGGCCTGGCCACAGTGCTACCTTTTGGTAGTAGGGCCAGCTGAGAGGGTGAGGAGGAGGATGGTGGCAGCTTTGGCAGACTCAAGGGCAGGGATGGGCCCTTCTCAGCCATTAGGCCCTTGACAACTGCCCGCCCATGCCAACGCCTGATGCTGGGCCTAGTCTGGCCTACAAGATTCTGCTCTTAACCTTCCAGATTTCAATTTTGTCTCCACCCATTCAGTTCTGTCCTGGTTCTCTCCCTTTACTGCATTGGCTCTGCCTGCTACCACCATGAAGGGAGTGAAGACTTTTTGAAACTGAAACCTGTCTGCTTTGGTTGAAAGTCAACTGCCTACTTAAATAAAAAAAGTCAGACAACTCATCTGCTCAATGGCAGGCCTGTTCTATCACATTTTGAAGTGGACTGTGACCACCACTGGATTGGACCCCAGGTCATTGATGGGCAAACTTGCTATTACAATGGTGGAACCTACATGTCAGCGTGTGTGTAGCGACAATGACTTATAAAGTGAAATAGGAGCCAGTTTAATGGGTGGGTGGGGAGTGGAGCTCTGGCCACCTGGGGAATGCTTGGAGTTGTCATATTTTTATTTCTGCTTAAACCTGCATAGGATTGCACCCTTATTTAAAGTATGTCTATATTGCTTTTCTGCCCGCTCACAGCAACATCCAGGAAAATGCAATAAATCACAACATAAAAACAAACCAACAAAATTGAAAACTGTTTTAAAAACAGATCAAACACAATTTGAAATGCCCAAATCCTAGTGAAACAATGCAGCATTTACTGCCATTCTAAAACTCAGTAGGGATGGAGCCAGTTTGACCTCCCTTGGTGTGGCGTTTCAAAGCTGAGGTGCTTCTACAGAAAAAGACCCCTCTTGTGTACCCACCAACCACACCTTTCTTGGTGGTGGGACAAGCAACAAGGCCTCCAATGAAGATCTGAAATTACAGGCAAGCTCAAACTGACCTCTCCCACACCTGACGATGTCGGAGGAATCCAAAACAGATTCACATGTCTTTGGATTGCTATGAATTCGACCTGCAGACTCCACAGTGGACCAACATCTTCTGAGTTGCACAGACTCGCTGACCATTTTTTTTTTTTAACTTTCTGGAATTGTATGCAAATTTAGTGATACAAAAATACATAAGTTACTGGAAATTATGCTAATGTATACACCACTTTTTAAAAAGAAAAACACAACGCTTTGTACATCTCTGATGTCTCTTAAGCTTCTGCTGTGTAGCAGTCTTTTTTAGTGCATCTGCTCTTTGATGGTATGCTGAGCTAAGGAAAACACACAAAATGTTACATGCTGGCAAAAGTTACATCAATTGCGGAAGACCTTTTTGTGTACTTTTCTGAAGGGGGGAAATCCAGTTCTTCCAATGACTGGACGATGGAATGAAGGACACCTGATGATCTGCAAAACACAGTTGGAACAGATTAAACAAAATCTGTGCATCCCTTCCCACACCCTATATTGGAAATCAATTCTAACCCAATTCTATTTCTAGCACATGATTACGCCACCATCCTGTCTAGTCTGTCTCTGCACTCCGGTATGTGCAGAAGGGTATCTTTATCATACAACTGTAGGCAGGGAAAGGGTTCCATTTCAACAGTGCACTTT
Organism: Heloderma suspectum; assembly: GCF_057233095.1. Classification (NCBI taxonomy): domain Eukaryota; kingdom Metazoa; phylum Chordata; class Lepidosauria; order Squamata; family Helodermatidae; genus Heloderma; species Heloderma suspectum. The sequence goes on from NC_139464.1 coordinate 109,375,032, forward strand.
AAAAGAGGACACACAGCTCAACATTGAAGACGTTTGAGACCCAGGGAGGTACAAACATCAGACAAGCATTTAAAATATCTACTTGCGTATTTTTCTTCCTTAGCATTATGATCTGGCATTGGGCTGTGGTGCAATTCCTTGTCATGCAGAAATCCATTTCTACTTGGGGAATATAATGTTTGCAGGGGAAATTTCTCACATACATAAAAAGAAAAACAACACTTAGGTTATTGTTAACCACGGCTGAGTATGAATCAAGATAATCAGCGAATAAAAGAGACAATGAGAGTGCACATCAAAGGATGCTTATTTCTATCAGCTGAATGCAGAGATTATTAATCATGCTGCTGGGATCGATATGACAGAAGAACCAAATTTGGCCCTAATTTGCATCCAAGGATGCTCACAGATACTCCTCGCCTGAATTTCTTCCCAGATTTTGAAGTTATGAATGATTTGATCTTGGTTTCAAAGTGAAAATGATACATTAGGAATTCCCCATTGTTCCATTTTTTCAATGTTGAAATTATGTCCAGAGCAAAGTGTATGCACAGTTTGCCAAAGTTTTTGCTTCTTTCACTTGATTTGTGTCTTTTTTCACCCCTCTACATTACTATTGTGTGTGTGCGCATTGAGAAAACACTACAAAAAGAGGAACGATGTACATTTGCATCAAGAAATGTGTGGGTTGTGTTTTATTGATGCACAAGTGCACACATAGGCATGGATAAAATTCAGCAAAAAGCAAACTTGAGGGGAACAAATATATGGTTGTATCAAGATCCATTTATTGTGGTGTTTTACTAATCTGCAACTGTGCATGTGTGTACTAATAAAGCATGACACAAAAATTCCCAGAGGGGTAGCTATATTAATGCTTTGCAGCAAAAACAACAAGGAGACTTGTGCCTAACACATTTATAATGGCATAAGCTTCTGTGGAGTTCAGTCCACTTCATCAGATGCATGGGATACCATCTAGAATTAGGGATGTCTGTCATTGGGAAATCCAGTTCTTTTTTTTTCTTTTTTTTACTCCACAGCATTCTACAGTATGTACAATTCAATTTGCATTTGTGAGACAAGCGGCGGGCTTTTCCCTGAACACTGGGAACTCTTTAATGCACCCCTGGAATGAGCTCCCTAGTGAGGTTCGCCTGGCGCCTACATTGTATTCCTTTCGGCGCCAGGTGGAGACCTTTTTATTTTCCCAGGCATTTTAGCATTTTAGCTTTCTAAATTTTTATCTTTGCTGTTTTAAATCTGTATTTTAAACTCCTGCACTGCTGCTAGGTTTTATTGTGGTTGTATTGTTATATTGTGGTTTTAATGTTCTATATATTTTAAATTGTTTTATTGTGTGTTGTTTGGTTTTAATTTTTGTGAACCGCCCAGAGAGCTTCGGCTATTGGGCGGTATAGAAATGAAATAAATAAATAAATAAATAAATAAAGCATTTTCCCCACAGGTTCCACAATTTGCACAAATTCTGAGCAATTTGCACAAATTTCTGAGCAATTTGCACAAATGTTTGAGCAATTTGCGCAAATTGCAGCAACTGCAGGGGCAAATGTGCAAAATGCCCAGAAAACCCATGAACTGGCTCAACTCGCTGCAGACAGAGTCAGGCGCTGCAGTAGGGACCAGAATGAAGTCCGTGGGCCAAACCTAGGAAAACCTGTTGAACTCCACCCCCCAAATGGATTTCTCTGAAATCCCTATCTAGAATTGGCAGGTATGGGTGAAGGGAAGAGAAGAAAAATGTTAGTAGTAAGGTCAGAGGGAAATGAAATGCAAGACATAATAATAATTACATTAAAAGCTTAATGCATGTAATATAATTACAGTGACCATTCACTGTGATGGTAAACATCCTGGTATTGTAAGTTAATTACACTGTTGATTATCTTACTAATGCCAGAATGTTTATTGACACTACACCATGGGTCACTGTAATTATTGTACATACATCTAAGCTTTAATGTGATTAGCATCATCTGTGTTTTTTTGCATGTCATGATCTCTGATCTCATCTCACTGCTATTACTTTTCTCCTACCTTACTCCCTACTAGAATGCTCCAGAGCATTCTTGGGAAAGGAGGTGGCCAATGAAATTGGCTGCTGCTACAGTAAAAAGGTAAATTGCCCACCTCCGAATATGTGATGAATGGATACAAATGGAAAAACAAACAACCCTTTTTCATAACCACCTTTTACTCCAGGCATTGTTTCGTAACAAGTGAAAATTGAACCAAGCAGGTACCATTCGGTTCAGTTTTTCATTTCTGCTAAAAAGGCACACCTCTAAATTTTAGTTAATCCTTTTCCCTTTCCATATTCAAGAGTATTTGTGTTCCTTCCTTGTGGAGGCTACTGTCTAAAACATGTCTCCAAGCCGGTGCCCTTGAAATGTTTTGGACTACAACTCCCAGCATTCCTGACCATTGGCCATAATGTTTGGGGGCTGATGGGAATGGAAGGCCAAAAAATCTGGAGGCCACCAGGCTGAAGAAGGGTGGTGTAGAACAACAACAACAAATACTAAAACCAAAATTAGTTTCTATACACATTATGAAGAAAATATTCTATTTTTCAGCCAGAGTTTCCTCTTCCATGAGTTCTTTGGTTTTCTGTGATCTGCTGTCCCTATAACATACCACAAATGCTTAACTGCTCACATATGTGAGCAGAAGATAAATGTCTCCCCATTCACTCTTGGTTCAGAAGCATATTTCTGCTTGGCCAAGAGCTTTAATGACCAGCTGAGTGTGAAAGTGTGTGTGCCATAAGTTCATGATCGACCTATGGGGTCAGACTGAAGCTTTCTTTTGAAATGCCTGTGTGCATTGCTTACCTAACACCCCCATGCAGTTAAGCTTCCTTTGCAAAAGCCTGGCCAGCTGTCCCCTAGGCATAATGTATGCATTGAGACAGATGGCCTGAATATTTGGTAAGCATATGTAGGCTGACCTGTGTGGTGTTCCAGGTCACCTGCATCACCATAGCATGGAACGGTGTGCACTTCATGCACGTGGGCCTTGTGCCCATGAGAAAAACCAATTTTATCTAGCTCGTTGAGCAGTCAACCGATAGGAACGCATTCCAATGCGCCTCTAATCACTGGTGAGCAATGTGCTGGGGAAATGGATATAGCCAGCCTAAAGACTGAGCAAACAGTGAGCCAGGTGTCAGGTGACATGAGCTGGATATATCGTCTTGGCCTCTGAACTACTCCTGTGGCACAGAAACCTGGGACATAAAAATCTTCTTTGATGGATCTCATAACAGCAACTCACATGTCTAACCTTGAGTCTTCAGGAGTTTGAGATGTCTTCAATGCCCCCTTTGTCCACTGTACATCTGAGAAGACGCGGAACCACATTCAAGTGCTGTGCATTAAGCAGAAAGAAAGTTGCATGTATTATACTGTTTGGGGCAAGATCTTCTTAGGCATAGCTATATGACCCTTATATGAGCAAGCTCTTTTTCTTTCTGTTTGGGGGATTTGCTGGATTCCAAGATGGTTGGTTAAAAAGGATTCTTGTTATATCTAAGGAAAAATCACTGCTCCCTAAATATACCGGACTGGGAAGATCAGTTCTGTATTTTGGCTACATATGAAAAGATATTATACAATAGGGCAGAAATCTGGTAAAGGATACTCTCCTTTCATAGAACGTCATTCATTGTAAGTAAATGTGTTCCTCTGATGTATTTTCTTTTACTCTTTATTTTGCTATCTCATGCTAAAACAGCCTTCATCTGTAAAGACTCTCAGATTAGATACCTCAGACAAAGGCTAACAGTTTTATTTAGAGAAACTGAAAGCATTCTGTAACTCATGAATTATCATTTTGAAAAGACCTTAATAGGATGTGGCAGTCTTCCCAAATCTGATGCCCTCCAGATGTTTTGGACTACAGCTCCTAGCATTTCTGGCCATTGGCCATGCTGGCTGGGGCTGATAGAAGGTGAAGACCAAAACATATGGTGGGCACCAGGCTGGGGAAAGCTGGAATGTCATATGGGGAAGGGCAGTGTAAATACAGCACAACCCAGTCTTACCATGGGTGGAGGTCCACCACACCAGCACAGAGCCTTGCACAGGGGAGGGATGTGCAGATTAGCAAAACTTGAACTCGGTGGAATTCTCTGAATTCCATCTCGAAGCTCATTCCGACTTGTGTCCATATCAGATTGCAAACATTGTTTTTTTATTTGTTTTCGCATGAAAATCCAGGCATATTTTTGTGCTTATTATTCCAAATGTATGCATCAGTTGTGCACATCTTTGAAATGTACGCATTCTTCTCCCATTGATTAAAGCACATTTGTGCACATTTTCAAAAGTATGCATTTTTCATGTGCATTTTTCAAATGTACACATGCTGTCAAACACAGGGTTTCGGGGGCGGGGGGGAACATGAGTCACATTGCAAGCTTGGAAACATGCAGACTTTGAACACAGATTGCCTCCGAGCCCATGTACAGTCCAGGAGATACGAACTGGGAAAATCCTAATCAGAAATGAATGGAAATTAATTTCTCATACATCCCTCTGCAGACAGGAGCGGGTTGACAGGTATGGCCTGAAGGCACATGAGGCAGCCACCTTGCTGAAGCTAAGCAGGTCTGGGGCTGATCAGAGCTTAGAGGGGAGACCACCTGGGGACCACATGCAGCCACCTGGAGTTTGTAATGGAACAAGGGTGGGATATAAATGAAATAAATAAAATAAATAATTTACAGAATTAATAACTATAGAGCCATTTGCTCTCCGTGGGCCTATTGGTTTCCACATAGTCTCACTGTTCCTTAAACCCCTAATGCAAAGACTTCTCATGCTCTGAGTAATGTACCTTGCACAGCTCTACCATTGGGCAGAGTGAGGCAGGCAGCTGCCTCAGGCAGTAGATGCAGTTGGTTGTGGGGGTGGGGAGCAGTGGCAGCAGCTTCTTTGGATATTCATCCTGAACTCCCTCCCTCCATGTGTGTTCCCCTCTGCTGGAGGGCAGAGCTGTGTGTGTCATGGAGCCTGTTCTGGACCCCCTAAGCTGGCCTGCTGCCCCCAGGTGTGGTGGAGGGCGGCCCCATTGTCAATGTAGGTATAAGGCCATCCGGATGGCTTCCATACATGGAATAAGGGGGCAGCTTGCCCTCTCCCTCAGGCAGCAAAGTGCCTCGGCTTGGCCCTGATAGACAACACTGAGAAGGAGAGTGAAGGGATCCATCTGTGGGAGTCATGGAAGGGCATTCCACTCCAATACCCAGAAAAGACTCTGGCGGTGGAGGGCTGGGCTCTGTAATATCCTATGGGGCTCCCACACTCTCAGGTCCAGATTTGCACCCCGAGGAGGAAACGATTGAGCTCTACATGTTAAATGTTTGCCTTGGTATTTTATTAAGAATAAGAACAAAAGCGTCCAGCTGATACCGGTTTGTGTCTTGTTTTTTTAAAAAAAAAATTAAAGTAATCCTTCACTCTGTTTTACTAAAACAGTTCACATCTAAAATCAGAATAAAAAAGCCACTGAAAGGCCCACTGAAACACAACACGGCTCAACAACAACTGGAAGCATAGGTAAATTCTCTGCCTCTTTGGGGGGAAAGGAGAACCCAGCTGCACTTGGAACCTATGCATTACTTCTCAGTCCCTGAATTCGGCATTCCAATAGTCCTATTCATGCCATCAGCCAAATGTGTGAAGGCGCCACCCCACTCCCAAAGCTCCCCTGTGCATTAATCCTGCTCCCTCCACTCCTGACAGTTGCAAAGGGAGCTGTACACAATTGGGGACGCAAGTAGGGATGTCAGAGAAATCCGCTGCAGATTCAAATGAGGTCAGATTCTTTGGAATCTGGCCTCAGGACTCCGCAGTGGATCGGGACCACTTACCTCCACTCCAGGAAGATTGGAGGCGGAATGGCACTCAGCAGCTTCTTGCCAGCCAGAGCCATTCACCTCCCCCCTGTCCCGGCCGATCGCCATGTCTTTTCTTAAAAAAAAAAAAAAAAAGGCAATCGGTAGGATGTGCCTATGGACACATAGACTTAGACACAAGATTAATGACTCTATTTGTGTCTAAGTCAATGGGCACATCCTGCTGATCGCCATTTTTTTTTTTTTAAGAAAAGACATGGTGATCGGCAGGGACAGGGAGGAGGCAAACAGCTCTGGCTGGCAGGAGGGAAGGTAAGCGGTCCCCAAGCCGGTTCCCCCCCCCCCGGAATCCTCACTCTGGAGGATTCCGAGGGGGAAGGAACGGATCGCTTCCCCCCCCCCACAGATTCCCCACCAGAATGGACGGTGGGGAATCCATACACACCTAGACACATGCCCCCTATACTCTTTGTGCCTTGTGTGCTCAGCTGAATGCCTGAACAGGGGCTTATTATGTGCCCCATTTCAGCAAAGATGTTTGGTTGTGGCCAGCAGCAAGCAGCGAATGTGGGCACGTGTTGAAAAGATGGCACTTGTACCCATGGCAAAGTGATCACATTGAATACTTCATTAGTCATGCAAACTCAAGCTTAAATACAATGGATTCTCATCAGCATGAGCCAAAGATGGTGTGAGGTAACCATGCAATCCTCTGCATGTCTACTCAGAGATGGAGCTAGTCTGGCCTCCCTTGGCAAGGAGTTCCAGAGCCACAAAGCAGCTACTGAGAAGTAGGGATGGTACAAATTCAGTCTGGGAATCTGGCTGACCTGCTTCTGCCCGCACCCCCAAACCCTGCCCCCCTGCCCACACTCAGCGAATGGCCTGCACTCACCCTGGCAGCCTCGGAATCCCCCCAGGATGGAATCCGTGGTGGAACGGCCTCTCCTGCCGCCACCCCGTGGAATCCCACCAGGAGGGAGCGTACCTGGCAGCTGATTCAGTAGCCCGGCGGCTCTGGCGGCAGCAGCGGCAGATGCGACGGTGGATGTGGAGGTGGCAGCGGCTCCTGCTGGTCTCCTGGCCGCTGCCGGGCTGCTGCAGCCACAGATGACGGCCATCGTAGCGGCCGCCATTTGTGTGGCTGCCTTTCTTCGTGATAGGCTACGTAAATACTGATGTAGCCTATCATAGCAAAGAGCAGGGGCGCAAATGGTGGCCTCTATGCCATTTGCGCCCCTGCTCTTTGCCATGATAGGCTACATCAGTATTTACGTAGCCTATCACGAAGAAAGGCAGCCACGCAAATGGCGTAGCAGCCGCCATTTGTGTGGCTGCCTTTTGTTGTGATAGGCTATGTAAATACTTACATAGCCTATCATGGCTTGGCAGCCACGCAAATGGCGGCCGACATAGCGGCCGCCATTTTCGGCCGCAGCAGCACAGCGGCTGCTGGAATTCCAGCTGCGTCCGGCCCCGGCCGGCAGCTCCGAAGAGTTGCCACAGAGAGAAGCCAGCCGGGGAGGGTTCCGGTGGGAGGGATGGAGCACCTCCCCCCCACAGCGGATGCCCCGGAATGGAGCAAGGTAAGTGTTTTGTACAACCCTATTCATAGGCCATAGCCTATTTAAGCCTGCAAGTATTATTCCTTTCCTACTGAAGAGTGTCATTTCCTGAACAGATTTCATGAAGATTTTCTGCAGCAGCTGGGAAGTGTGCTTATTCACTTTGCCACCTGAAGAAGTGTGAAGAGAGCAAAAGCAAAGGAGGAAGCAGACAGCAATAGATGAGAGCAATTCATTCCAGAGGGTGAGCTGCATCAGTCCACTGCAGCAAACACGGCTCTTTTTTAGTAGGATGATCACTAGAATTTAGCGTCAATTCCGGCTCATCAGGAAATATTTTCCTTCTATAAACATAAAACCCTTGGAGTGCACCACTGAAAATATTAAAATTAAATTGTTGTTGGTGTGTTCATGATGGATCAGTCACACAGCTGTTTGGAGCAATAAGGGACAAAGTACACATTCCACAGAATTCTGGGTAACTCCCCCACTGGACTTTCCTTCAAATGAGAAAAGCAGCCAGGGAGGCTTGCAATCAGGCACGAAGAACCCCGCAAGGAGTGGGGCAAAATCTGGATGAAATGTTTTGAGCTCCACAAATCTCCTAAGTTATGAATTGCAATGGAACCTTCTTCTTTTTTTCATACAGCGTTAGCATTTGAGTTGTTTGGAATCTGATACATCAGCACTTAGGGCAGCCATCTTCAACCTGGTGCCCTCCAGATGTTTGGTCTTCAGCTCCCATGAACCCTAAGTACCATAGCCAAAGGCCAGGAATGATGGGAGCTGTGGTCCAAAACATCTAGAGGGTATCTGGTTGGAGAAGGCTGTCTCAGAAGAACATCACATCTGGACAGCTTGGTCTAGACACTATGGTCCTGTTTGCTCTTGTCCTGTATATTCTAAAGGTTATAGAGCAGGAGTGCACAACCTGTTTGGCCTTGAGGCCCACACACACGCAGCCACACATATGCCCATGCACACACAAACACACAAACACATGGACACACACACATCAGCTTTCCTGATGCAGGTCACTTTTTCCTTGCTGCTGCTACTAGGGATGGCCAAACTCACCCGCCGTCACCTTCACCTCGCATGCTGCTTGCCAGGCCCCCTCCCCCATTGGCTGCCTGACCCTGTTCAGTGAGCGGGGAGAGCTGTCAGATGGTCCGTGGGCACCTGGCAAATGGCATGCAGCATCCTGCTGCTCAAGCAGCCCTCATTTTGTGCAAAATGGCAGCTAGGCCTTTCCCACAAAATCCTCATTTTGTGCAAATGTCAGCCGTAAAAAGGGCCATTTCCGCATAATTACTGGTATAAATGGTCTACTTAGACCATTTCCGCCAGTAATTTTGCGTATATGTCCCTATTCATGGCTGCCATTTGTACAAAATGAGGATGTGTGGAAAGGATTAGCCACTATTTTGAGCAAAATGACAGCCGTCGGAGTCTCTGTCACTGCCTGCCACTCCCTCCTTCTCTCCTTGTGAGGAAGGAGAGTGCGAGGGGTTGGCAAGCAGCAGAAAACTGCGAACTTGCCCAAGTTAGCACACACCAAGTTGGGCAAACACAGAGATCCACGGACTGGCATCGGGGCAGGGGGGCAAGCTGGTGAGAAATCACCAGGCTCAAGCCCCGACTGGGCCCCCGCAACCAGCAAGGAAAGAGGAACTTTCAGGATCACTGGGGAAGAGAATTTGGTGGTGGTTGAGGAGGGGCACCCATGGGGGCTGCAGTTAAACCTTGGGGGCCACATGTGGCCATCAGCTGTGCACCCTTGTTATAGTGGTATAAACCAGAGCTTGTCACTCTGCTGGAGATAATACTGAAATCTGTTCCTGTACTCTTTTTAAATGATACGTACACAGAAACCTGTTGCCTGTGGCCCACTAAAACATGGAATTTTCCCACCTTTGTGGGGGTGTCCTTGCTTTACCTACATCAGTGCTTGTATTACAGCAGATGATGCCCAGCCCTCTTCCATTTCTCTTCCTGTTAGCAAGTGTTTTAGAAGGCTGCGGGGAGACGGGGGGCATGATTTGGACACGCTAAGGAACCATTAAGGTCCCCCTCGGTTTTCCTCCATAATGTGAACACAGCCCTGCCCAGTTACTGTGGCCCCAGAAACAACCATGGACGCTGAGCTCTAAGCTTACAGGAGCCCAGAGAGTTGAGCTATGCTTATTTACCCGGCAGCTTGTATATGGACAGCATGGTGGCGAGTTCTGCAGATGAACACTTGAAATATTGGACATTTTATCTGTTGTGTTCAGAGGTGGCTTGAAAATACAGGAATGTAGCCAGGGTTGTGTGTGTTTGTGCACTGGAACACAGAAAGAGTCAAATGTAGGGCTGAGCTCAGAATAAAGGTTTCTGGAAATATCAGGCTTCTTTAAAAGAAGAAGAAATGCAACTTTTTGGCCCTTATAGTTTATACTACTAGAACCCCGGTTCATCTAATAAAACTGAATGGTGGGAGATTCAGGACAAAGGGAGATACTTATCCTGACAGGATATAGTTAAACTAAGGAATTTACTACCACAAGATATGGTGATGGTCACTAACTCAGGTGGCTTTAAAAGGGGATTAGATTAGACAAATGCTTGGAGGATAAAGCTATCAATGGCTACTAGTCATGAGGACTATACACTTTGTTTGGGATCACAGGCAGCATACCTCTGAATAATAGTCCCTGGGACTGAGTTCATCTCCTGCTTGTGAGCTTCCTATAGACAACTGGTTGACCACCGTGAGTTCCAGGAGCTGGATTATTTAGTTCTTATTTCTGATCTAGCAGGCTTCTTCTTATATTCTTTATGTTCTTAAATACTTGAAAGTGTGTGGGTAAAGCATGCCGAAAATTCAGAGGCAGAGACATAAGATAATAAGACATTCAGTGGTTGGGTACCAGATTCCAGTGTCCTTGCCTCTCCCATCACTAACAAAACCAGAATAAATTATGCAAAGTAGCAAATATTACAGAATAAATTATACAAAATAAGAAAAAAATGATGAAAATATTCTCAATTTCCATATTCATACAAGCTGAAGAATTTGGATTGTATAGGTGCAGATTTTTATTTTATTTTATTTTATTTTATTTTTTTAGGGCAGAGTACCACTCAATATAATCCTCAGCTCCTTCACATTCTATACAGTGTCTATAGAATTTGCTATGCTATGAAACTGAATAGCATAATTTTAACTTATCTTTTATTTTTTAAATGGGTGCATTGCACTTGTTAGCGTCATCAGTTTAATTATTTATCGCAGGTTTTTAAAAGGGTTCAGGTTCACATGCGCCAGACTTTTATCCATCGGGGATCAAGACATGTACATTCATGTAGATCGCATTTATGAATGTGGTGCAAAGCAGGAAATGAACAGAAATTAATTTCCAGTGTCATCTGCTTCATTTCATAATTGAACTGAGGTTGCAGTGGAACTGGATGGAAAGATACTAGGCACAATATTTCTAGACCTCAGTACACTCATTCTGATTTTGCACTAAAAAGTACATATTTTAGACTTATATTGTTTGTCAAGAGACATGAATGTGGAAGAACAAAGAGCTGTATAAATGATCCCCTGGTCCTCAAGAGGTTTGTGCACAGCAGAGAGCCAAAAACAAATACTTAGAAACATGGCCTACTAGGTAATACTGGATTAAAGAACTGCATTTATTTAGCATTAAACAAAACTGGTGAACATCCAAATGATCCAATGGAATACAGAAACGAAGTCTCAGGATGTTGAAAAAATATATGTGGTTTTATTCCAAGAAATAGCAGTATGCATTTCTGCACTGAATATGGGCCTTCTCCAGGGGTCAGTTTTAATATATAGAGTTGCTTGTAGAGGTCCTCAACAAGATTCATCTTGGAGACTATATTTTTCAGAGATCTCTGCAGGACTGTGGTAAAAGTGGGTGGGGTGCTTCTGGTGTTGTGGGTCACACTGGGAGCAGCCATAGGTTGGGTGTGGCCCACAGGTTGGGTGTTGTGCACCCCTGATTGAAATGTTCAAACATGGGTGGTGGCCAATGTCATGGGTCCCAATCATGAAATTACTGTCCCACTGGGAAGAAAATGACCCATGTAGTCAGACTACAAAAAATATGCCTGGTTCATTTAAAAAATATCCCACCCCCGTGGGTGTTACTGATAGAAAAACCTGGATAATATGTAAAGAATTCCCAACCTGCAGATAATTCTTTTTGAGTACTGAGTTAAATGTTGTACTGATGCCACAAATAAGGGATCACTATGGAAATTTGTGGGACATCATATAAGGGTTTGGGGAGGGGGGGGAGGTTGAATATCTGAACCAGTCAGTCTACAAGGTTGTTTTATTTTTTTTGCCAGTCCAGTGTAAAAATGTTTTAAATGCATTCATTTCTCTAATGGTGTTGTAAACTCACATTAGAATTCCAATATTGCAAAGGATGGCTCTGTCTCATCACGTACAGCATTTCAACCTGAATATCTCTACCCACCCACCATTATTAGAAACAGATTTGACAAGAGAAACTGCAGATGCAAAATACGAAAGGTCCTGACCCTGATATAAAGCCAATCGCAGGCCACGGTTTCAAGAGTGGCCCATTCGGTTTCTCCAGTGTATTAAATTAGCGGAGAATATCGCAAGACTCCGTTGAAACAGAATGGTTATTTTTCATTCCAAGACATCTCCAGCTATGAAAACACCATTTGTTTCTTTTCCAGCCGTAACTGGTAGATGAGCTTGTCCTAGCGAGCCGGACTCCGAATCCTTAACAAAACATCCATGATTAAAAGAGGCTGTGACATGCAAGCCATAGTCTTCTTACCCCGTAGAGCACTTTCCAGGTGCTCAGCTTATGTATGTAGTTCCATATACTGCGAGAGTTCACGATTCCACTGACTGCAGGATTGAAAAAGCATCTTTCTTTAAAAAAAAAGTTGGAATACCAGACGATAATTCAACTTTTTAATTCCAAGTTCCTAAGAACGTAGCTCAGTGGAGGAGCTCAGGCCTTGCACAGAGAAGGGCCTGGGTTCAATCCCCAGCACAGTGGAGGCTGGTGGCTCCCATGTCAGTGGGGCAGTGTATCCACTCTGGGTTTCCGTCAGAACCACTCAGAACTCTAAGGAGCTATCCAAGGTGCTAAACCTATTTTGCTGAACTCAGGGGACTCCAACGCAGCACCCTCAGAGACCACTGCACCCACAAGGCCAGGCTGTGGTGCCTGTCAAGCCATTTCCCCCCTGTGCAAGTGAATGGAGCAATTCTTCCATATACTTCTACTGGAGGAGGGGGGAGAATCTTCTTTGCTGAGAAATGTCTGGAGGGGTATGACGTGCACCCCCCACCAAGGACCTTGGGGCAAAAGGATCCTTGGTGGGGAGTGGACTTTGCCCCCCTCCAGCTGATTTTCAGCAGGGGAGGGGCTTTTTCTCACTCCATACAAATGAGTGAAGGAATTTCTCTGTTCAGTTGCATGGGGATGGGGAGAGAAAGAGAGAGAAAAAGAGAAAGAGGATCCAGGGCGGGGGAGCGAGAGAGAAAAGCCAGAGAGAGAGAGGAAGGAAGGAAGGAAGGAAGGAAGGGTCAGAAAGAAAGAGAGAAAGAGAGAGCATGCAACAGAAATTTTTATTTTACTATGTTTTTATTTGATTTTATAATTTGCACAACATCTAAAGGACATGTTTTAAATGGCATCCAAAAATATCTAAATCATAAATATAAATAAATAGTTATATCCACACCCACAACTTACTAGCTTGAAAGGTTCCTTTCTCACATAATATGGAGGATTAAAACAGAATGAACGCGGCCTTCTGCCAGCCTAAGATCTGAAATCAGCATTTGCTCTGAGGCTGGAGGAACGACATTCATTCTTCATACTCTGAAAATGAGCATGAAGGGAGCGTGATGTACTGGATTTTAAAATCTGATGATGGTGGCGATGACCATAATGATGATGGCAATGCTGAAACAGGTCCAACTTTTACCCTTCATTATTCACAGATCAAGCCTATTCATGTTTATTCAGAAGTAAGTCCCACTAAGTTCAATGGGACTCATCTCCTTGGTAAGTGAACCTAGGATAACAGCCTTACAGCACAATCCTATATTTGTGCACTCTCAAGAGCGAGCCAGTGTTGTGTAGTGGTTAGAGCATTGGACTGGGCCTGTATACACCTAGGTTCAAGTCCCCCATCAGCCTTGAAGCTCACTGGGTGACTTTGGACCAGTCAGTGACTCTCACCCTAACCTACCTCACAGGGCTGTTGTGAAGAGGATCATGCATGCTGCCTTGGGCACCTTGGAGGAAAGGCAGGATACAAACGTAACAAATAAGCAAATAAATAATAAAAGTAAGTCCTATTGAGCTCAGTGGGATGTACCTCCTGGTAACTGTGTATAGGACTGCAGCTTTAACCTTTCTAAAACATTTTGGTGGATACAACACCAACATACTTTAGTGTTCAGTACTGATTGTGTTACTAAATAGTAACAATATTTTGCTAATATTCTAATTCTCATTTTTTTTCTGTTGTGTAGATTGTCTTGAGTTACAGCAGGCATGTAGGTATGTAAGTTCCCCAACCTCATGCCCACCAGATTTGTTGAGCTTTAACTTCCATCATCCCCAACCAGCATGGCCCCATGTTGGGTGGAGAAAATGGGACTTCTGGTCCAACATATCTGGAGGGCATGAGGTTGGGGTAAGCTGAGATTAGGCTGTGACTTTTTGCACAGTTATGTTAACTGTGCTTCTTTATTTTTTATTCATCCATCACAGATGTTTGCAACCCTGCTTCCTGATAGAGACACATATATAACAGCAAATACGTGTTATATTTCTCCCTTAGGGAATGGAGAACCACAGGTACTTGCAATATCTTTATTACTTTGTCTTTTGAACACAGCCCTCTGGTTTATGACAGCAATCTGTGCATTATCGGGAGTATGAATAAGATCAATAAAAACTAACTTGCACAACTCCCAAGCACAGGAAAAAAAAAAAGATTCCTGGTGGATTCTATTTTGATTGATTTTATGTGCAAAACCTTGAAACTTCAGAAAGATCTATGGAAGACCTTCTGTGGTAGAAAATGATGTCTACTATAAAAATATTTATAAGTCTGATGATAAGAAAAATCACTGTTTTGCTTTTTCTGATTAGGGCTGCTCCCAAAATTGATTCACGTGATGTGGTGTATAAACAAGAACCATCTCAGTTACATGCAGCCATAGATGTGGCTGGGCAGAAAGAGTAGACCACATCTTTAAACCATTATGGAGTTTTATTTTGTGAATGCTCGTTGAACTATTGAAAGTCGTCTGGAGGACCACACAAGGCCTGATGTTCAAAAGATTGGAGAAATGGTAATGGGCTGAGATTTTTCACTGCTTTAAGCTTTGAAGATTTGCAGCATTCTCTCTGGCCATTAATCCCCTCCTGTTTATTGGGACAGAATATAGCATTTTAAACGACTAAATTGGAATTTAATAAGTCACTTTGGGGTTAGGCTTCAGGAGCACATAAGGCAGTTGATTATGTTTTTGGATCAAATGCTTAGCCATTTTTTTAAAAAACAATGTTTCTTAGCATCAAACACCTCTGCTTGGCTCCTGGTGTTGAGAATGGATTTGCAAGTTTTACCATTCAGGGTATTTGGCTTCCTTGGGACATTCTTTTTCAGCACTGTGGATGTTGTAATATCTTTTAAACTACAAGACGCACACTGTGTTGGGTTGCACTCAAGAACACTTTGACGACAAATGAGCCAAGAAGTGTGTGTGTGTGTGTGTGTGTGTGCGTGCGTGCGCGTCTCCCTCCAAAATGGATTTAAAATTAGTCCCAACTAAGTAATGCTTTTGCATGCACATGGACAGGACATGTATACATACAAAATTTCTAGGCTGCCTTTTTACCATATTGTCCTCCAGGTAGTTTGCAAACAATTAAATCTGAAATAGTCGTCACAAAGAATCCATTAAAAGGCATTATGTTCTAAACAGAAAAATATGTTTTAAAAGCCCAACCTAATTTTTTAAAAAGAATATACAATTAAGTCCTTAAAAAAACCCGCAAGCCTCTAATTTGTTTCAAGGACTTTTCCTACCATTAGAATGGGGTGAGAGCATGTCTACCTATTCAGCTTCCTCATATGTGTGCAATCCCCTATCTAATGCACACTGTTTTATCCTGAACTAATTTATTCTTCCACAGAAGTATGTGAAGAGCCTCAAGGTTCACCACCTACCATCCCCAGAGCCATACTGGCCCAGCTGTTATTTAATTAAAACAAGTAGGGTAACAGCTGGATTGTATATTTCCGAAAGGAGGTCATCCAATATCTTTCTGGTTCCTAGCAATCCTTGGGTCAGCCGCAGGTCTAACCTGCAGAGCCTAATGTGATGTGAGGTCTGCAGAGCCCTTCTCCCCTCTACTTCACCTTGAGACTCTGAACATGCAGACACTCTGACCTCACCACTGAGTCAGGTTTTGTCCCCCCCCCCATTCCCCTCCCCAAACCTGCTTTTGGTAACATCTTGCCTGATGAAGAGATCTTGAAAGCTTGCAGAATTTTTCGGATCCTTTGCCTAATACAGGCATTATACTCGTATGGATTTGGGCTTTTTTCTTATGGTCAACACAGCTACCTCTGCTTTATTTTTTTGTAAAATGAAGACAGAGGGCAGTATCCAATGCAACACTACCACTAACATCAATTCTGTTGCACGAGCAAGAAGGGCCTTTAGCGCAATGCCAATAACATTTGCTGGTACAATGGGTTTTCCAGGGAAACCCATTGCACCAGCCAGATCTATTGGCCGTGTGCTAAAGGTTGTTTACCCGCTAGCACAATGTCATTTTGGTCAGTGGTAGAATCCCATTGGATGCTTCCCAGAGGCTCTAATCCTGTGGATGCTGTTTAATATCCCTTAAAGTCAATGGGATTTAAGGAGACTAACTTCATGTGCGATTGTAGTCAAGATGTTTACTGTCATTCTGTTATTTATTTATTTAAGAAAAGATACATATGCTCACATTTTCACTGTAATAAATCTGCTATTAACAAAGCACAGAAAGGACAGAGCTGTTCTTGGAAACTTAGTGTAAGAGCTGACCTGGTTCCTTGCCCAGTTATGACCCACTCTGGAATTTGACTCTTGTCTTTGGGCTGTTCATTGTTGTTGTTCAGTCGTTCAGTCGTGTCCGACTCTTCATGACCCCATGGACCATAGCACGCCAGGCCTTCCTGTCCTGCGCTCTCTCCCGGAGCGTGCTCAAGTTCATATTCATTGCATCCGTGATGCTATCTAGCCATCTCATCCTCTGCCGTCCCCTTCTCCTTTTGCCTTCAGTCTTTCCCAGCATCAGGGTCTTTTCCAGGGAGTTTTCTCTTCGCATTAGGTGGCCAAAATATTGGAGCTTCAGCTTCATTATCTGTCCTTCCAATGAGCACTCAGGGTTGACTTCCTTTAGGATGGACTGATCTGACCTCCTTGCAGTCCAGGGGACTCGTAAGAGTCTTCTCCAGCACCACAGTTCGAAAGCATCAATTCTTCGGCGCTCAGCCTTCCTTATAGTCCAGCTCTCACAGCCATACATTACTACTGGGAAAACCATAGCTTTGATTAGACGGACCTTTGTTGGCAAGGTGATGTCTCTGCTTCTTACTATGCTGTCTAGGTTGGCCATAGCTTTCCTCCCCAGGAGCAAGCGTCTTTTAATTTCATGGCTACAGTCACCGTCTGCGGTGATCTTGGAGCCCAAGAAAGTAAAATCTGTCACTGCTTCCATTTCTTCCCCTTCTATATGCCAGGAAGTGATGGGGCCAGATGCCATGATCTTAGTTTTTTTAATGTTGAGTTTCAAACCAGCTTTTGCACTCTCCTCTTTCACCCTCAACAAGAGGCTCTTTAGATCCTCTTCACTTTCTGCCATTAGGGTGGTATCGTCTGCATATCGGAGGTTGTTGATAATTCTCCCAGCAATCTTAATTCCGGCCTCTGATTCATCCAACCCGGCATTTCTCATGATGTACTCTGCATATAAGTTAAATAAGCAGGGTGACAATATGCAGCCTTGTCGTACTCCTTTCCCAATTTTGAACCACTCAGTTGTTCCATGTCTGGTTCTTACTGTTGCTTCTTGACCCTCGTACATGTTTCTCAGGAGACAGGTAAGGTGGTCTGGTACTCCCATCTCTTTAAGAATTTGCCACAGTTTGTTGTGATCCACACAATCAAAGGCTTTAGCGTAGTCAATGAAGCAGAAATAGACGTTTTTCTGGAATTCTCTTGCTTTCTCCATGATGCAGCGAATGTTGGCGATTTGATCTCTAGTTCCTCTGCCTCTTCGAAACCCAGCTTGTACTTCCGGTAGTTCTCGGTTCGCATACTGCTGAAGCCTAGCTTGTAGGATTTTGAGCATCACCTTGCTGGCATGTGAAATGAGCGCAATGGTGCGGTAGTTTGAACACTCTTTGGCGTTGCCCTTCTTTGGAATTGGAATGTAAACTGACCTTTTCCAGTCTTGTGGCCACTGTTGAGTGTTCCAAATTTGTTGACATATTGAATGCAGCACTTTAACGGCATCATCTTTTAGGATTTTAAATAGCTCAGCTGGAATACTGTCATCTCCGCTAGCTTTGTTGTTACTAATGCTTCCTAAGGCCCACTTGACTTCACTCTCTAGGATGTCCGGCTCAAGTTCAGTGACCGCACTATCATGGCTATCAGGGACATTCAGATCTTTCCTGTTTAGTTCTTCTGTGTATTCTTGCCACCTCTTCTTAATCTCATCTGCTTCTGTTAGGTCCCTGCCTTCTTTGTCCTTTATCATGCCCGTCTTTGCACAAAACGTTCCCTTGAGATCTCCAATTTTCTTGAAGAGATCTCGAGTCTTTCCCATTCTGTTGTTTTCCTCGATTTCTTTGCATTGTTCATTTAAGAAGGCCTTCTTGTCTCTCCTTGCTATTCTCTGGAACTCTGCGTTCACTTGGGTATATCTTCCCCTTTCTCCCTTGCTTTTCGCTTCCCTTCTTTCGTGAGCTACTTGTAAAGCCTCATCAGACAGCCACTTGGCTTTCTTGCATTTCTTTTTCTTTGGGATGGATTGAGTTGCTGCCTCCTGAACAATGTTACGGACCTCCGTCCATAGTTCCTCAGGCACGTCATTATGTCCCCTTAATCCTGTTGCTACTTCTAAAGTGCTGCATCCCACCAAGTGAGTATGGACGAGGCCTGTGATGAGTATGGGCAAGGTGTTCACAACCTCAGAGATCAGACGGTGCAAAATGGAGACTGGTAGGCAAACCTGGAGTGAGGAAAAGGGATCCATTAGCAAGACTCAAAGGAAAACAAATAGAGCAATAAAGGAACAGCATCCAGAAAAGCTGAAGAGCTTTGGAACAGAGTGCCAGGAAAGTCACATCTGTTTGCTGTGTATTTATAGGAGAATGGAATCAATCAATGGCATGATTTACAAAGGGCTAATCTGCATGGACGTCTGTGCTTTTTGTCTAGTCGTGATTGAAAGAAGCTTAAGGGAGCATGGTTGTAGCCTAGAGGAAAAACATCAAGAGGCAAGCCCACAAGTTAATAGTTCCCATAAATTGGTACT
Source organism: Heloderma suspectum (assembly GCF_057233095.1). NCBI lineage: Eukaryota > Metazoa > Chordata > Lepidosauria > Squamata > Helodermatidae > Heloderma > Heloderma suspectum. The sequence continues at coordinate 109,394,105 of NC_139464.1, forward strand.
GCTATATGGGGGGCAGAGGAGAAGAACAATTGTGCCCCTCTCTCTAATATACTGAGGAAAGAACAAGAAGCGATGTGTTCAAATCAGGGACAGGTTATGTTTGAACACTGAAGAGTTCCTCCTAATTAGCAGCTCCACAGTGGATCAAGCTGAAAAGTTATGCAGAATGTCTTTAAGTCAAGGGCTGGTCTAGATCAGGCGCAGGCAACCCGATGTCCTCCAGATGTTTTTGACTACAACTTCCATTAGCCCCAGATAGCATGTCAATGGTCAGGATTATGGGAGCTGTAGTCCAAGCAGACTATCCAATGTTAGTCCTACTTAGAGTAGCCCCATTGAAATGAATGAGATTAAGTTAGTCATAACTAACTTAAGCCCCATTCATTTCAATTGGTCTACTTTACATAGGACTGACATTGGATGCCACCTCATAACATCTGGAGTGCACCAGGTTGCCTACCCCGATCTAGATGGTGCACACTAAACTCCAGGGCTATATAATGTTATGACACAGCTTTATATTCAGAAACCTACATTGCTCTTCATTGTGCTCACAAGGAAACACTAAGGATCTCTATCATGGTTTTGCATATGTAGATACACTATTGAAAGGGGATCCATGTAATACAGATAATATATGGAATCCTGGTTGTGTCATATCTGTGCCAAGATGTCTGCTAACTTTAATGGTGGCCGATATTTAGCCCTAAGTGGGTTAAATGTTTTGTAATGAACCCTGACTTGAAGCTGCAAGGGAACAAGAAACCACCAGCTGTGCTAAAAAGGCCAAAAAGCAGTTACAACAGGACTTCTCTCCCTCTACTACATAAAATTTATGATCCACATTTCAGATTTTAAACACCATTAAAACATCATGCACCCTTGTAAGAAAAGAATTGTGCTTCATGTTTACTAGAGCAAGCAAAATGTTTGGTTTTCTAGAAGAGCAAATGGAAAATGACCAAGTCTTCAACTTTTAAATGTACCCGTTGCATTCTAGTTTCCTAAGCAATTAGGACAGTGTGGAATGGATATGAATTCTGTACAGTGACAATTCATGGAGGCTACCATTTTCAAACAATGATCTTCGAATTTTGATTTTTTAAAACAACAAGTATTATAACAAGGCAAAAATGAAAAAAGTCTAAGCACATAGAAATGTATTATACCCATCATTAAAATCATGTGAACTTTACCAATTATAAAAGAAGAATTGATTTTATAGGAACATTAAGGTGACCAGAACACACTTTTGAATTAAACCAATTATAAGATTGCAGTAGAATCAAATGGTCATCATCTGAAGCCTTTCTACAGGTGCCTCCTCAGAGGGAGGTTCAGAGGATGGCAGCAAAGGGCCTTCTTGGTGGTGCCTCCCCATTTGTAGAATACTCTCCCCACTAGGGATGCTGGAGAAATTTCAAGATGTACTAAAATGAGCTCAGATTTCTAAGAATCCAACCTGCGGAATCCCCTGTGAAGCAGCTCCCTTAGGCCATGCGGAGTCCGTGGACTTCTGGATGATTTTTTTACTTTCCTGAAATTTACACATATAAATTTGTTGGAAAATATGTAAGTTCTGCTGAGGAAATGTTGAATGGAATGGGGGACAATACACTAAATGTTACATACTAAGGTAAATTATATAAATACTTACATAAATACTTACCTAATTATTTGCATATTTTTCCACATGATAAAAAAATATCCGTACCCATCTGTGGGTGGACAACAGAACAAAAGTCACTTGACAATCCACGAAGCACAGATGGAGAAGATCAGTTTGTACATCCCTGCTTCCCACCAAGGCCTGCCTGTTGCCAATGTTGTCATCCTTTCAGTGTGAGGTTAAGACTTCCTCCTATTTGACAGCATATGACAAGGTTTTCACTGGTCCTGGATTTTTGTGTAAACTGCCCAGAGCAATTAGGCTATGGGCTGCAAATACAATCATCATCAGGAGGAGGAAGGTTCTAAAAAATCTCAGTCTACACTCATCCAAGACACACACACATGGACACCCCTAGGTGTGGATTCCACTCTATCTCCAGTCTTCCCTTTTCAGGGACAATGTAACTCTAGACATACCTGAAATCACTTGCCTTCTGGACCACATTATTCTAGAGTGTCAGGATGTTGTATTCAAGTTCTGGAGGCAGAGTCAGGCCCAACATACCTTAGAGATTGCCTCTCCAATCTTGATCCCTAAGATTGCCCAAAGGTATACTCTTAACAAGACTATTGATCCCCCATGTTCAAGCAACATGGGCTAGGGATGGGTGAGCATTTCATTCAGTTAATGTTTTTTATAAAGACGTATGAAAGTTCCCACATATCTTCATGAACAGAATGGAAAGAATTTGAGATTTAAACAATCTGAAAGTGGGAGAAAGCAAAACTAACACATTCAACCATCCAGCAGAGGGCTTTGAGTGCCCAGCTTTTACTGGGTTTGAATCCCTGCAGATTCAACCAGGTTTGTGGTACTCAACAGTTGCCACTTTTTTATTTCCTGACAGCTGCTTGCTCCCCAGTAAGTGTCTATAGGATTGCACTGTGAACCAGTCAATAAACAGAATATGTAGAAATGGGGATTTTATCAAAGCAGGCACTTGATCAAGGCTAAAATCACAAAGATAAGCAAAATTGCTTAGCGTTACGACTTCAATTGGGGCAGCATACAGCTTGCAAACAGGAAATTACTGCTATTTTCCAGATTTTTTTTTCTCATCTTGTTTTTATTACAAAAAGATTCTTCTGTACCCTACTGAAAGTCATATTTCAATGTATTTCTTTTACACACACACACACACACACACTCCCTTCTGTGGGAGCTTTTCCAAACTCCAAGATGCCAGTCTCAGCAGTCCCTTTTCATAATGTGTGTGTGTGAGTGTGTGTGTGTGAACTTTGAACTTTTCCATTCCTTTAACCATATCCCCATTATTTGCCTTGTATTCCAAGCCCAGTTTATATGTGAGGTATATTTTTCATGCTGCAAGTACACAAGTCAGGGCAGAGAGATGAGAAAATAACTCCGGCACTGGGGATGTTGGAGAAATAAATTACAATAAATGTGAATTTTTGTGCATTTTTACAAAATTTGCAGAGCGATGTGAAAATTGGATGGAATGGGCTTATGACTGAATACATGCAAAGCTGACATGGACTGGAAATAGTCTTATTCATTCATTCCTATTAGCTGTTGTTGATCAATAGTCTTATTCATTCATTCCTATTAGCGGTTGTTGATCAATAGTCTTATTCATTCAGTCCTATTAGCTGTTGATCAATTCTCACACTGTTCAGCCATGTGCAGAAGTTCTTTCAGTCTAGCAATTAATGTGTGAGGCAAGGAGACAACAGAATATACATCTATTACCTTATTGGGCCTTGCTAAGATTTCATGTCTAGGTTCTCAGTTCACTGGGTTGGGGTTCTGCACCAAGACCTAAGCATGAATATTCAAGAATATCTACTTACAGTCACACTGGCATATAGAAATCCATGCATTTAGTTGCACACATGCTTGATGCAAATCTGGTCATATATGGGTATCTTCCATTCAAAGAGGAGAGGCACACGGACACGGGGCTTAAGCTAATGTGTCTATAGGCATATGTGACTTTTTGGAAGTTTGCAGCATTTTTTAGCCTCAGAAATGAGCTGAGTTAGTTAGAGGATATATAAATATATAATGATAAACTGTGTGTGGTAAAATGCTTTTAGGTCACATCAAGAAGCATTTGGTTTATAACATTTCCATGTATTCTATAATACTTCGAGCTTTTACAATAAATGCTATAAGCAGTGACCGAGTCTCTTTTCAGAATTGTTTAAATGGTACCCGTATTTATGTCATGCTTCATACGGGTTATTTTACTTTTTAATGTAACAAAACCCTTCATTTGTTATCACCAGCTAATGAAAAGAATGAATGATATTTGGCGGCATGCAGGATCACTAGCTCAGATAATTCAGTAGGGAAAAAATGCTAAGGGAGCTGTCCAAGATTACTAAATTTTAAAAGCTGTAAATACTTGAAATAATGGCTTTGCCAGAGTGGGCCAACAAGTATTGTTAGGAAGGGAGTAGCCACTTCAGCTGACAATCTTCCAAAAAGCGGTAGAACTCTTTGTCAGCTGTACATGTGCATACATACACACAGCCAGATGACTCCTTTCAACATTCTAATCTGGTCTCCTTCCCAATAAAAGAAATTTACATTTCATTCTCCATACAGACACTTATTATGACAGCTATATACACACCCAGAGGGGAGCGATAATTGCATGATAGATGCATCTGGCTGTATTTTACAGTTTGGAATACGTTTTCATAAAAGCCATTCTTCAAATTTTGTATCCTTTTCTAGGGAGCTGGGTAGTATGCAGACCAATTTTTGTTAGAGAGACTAGCGTGATCAGGCAAAATGTCTCTGATGATAAGCTAATGCCCTTTGTTTCATACGACTAGGTACTCAAGAGAATTCTAGGTGGCGAAAGATTCATATAAATCACCCACAAGCTGGGCTCAAGAGTGCTGTGTTTACTCAATTCTTCTTATTCAGCACAGCAACCCATGCAAATCCATTTCAGCAAACGGAATTTCTGTCCCTTCCAAGCACGCACGCGTGTGAGTCTCCATAGGCTTAGGATTTTGGCCGCTTCTGCTCTTCAGCGCCGGAGAGGAAGAGCACACAGCTCCAAAGAATGTTGTTATGATATAATAAAAGTTTCACAAAATAAATGTGCACATATACAGCCCTTGTGCCATGTGTTTGTACAGTAAGGGAAGGGGACATGGATAAAAAGAATTCCTCCATGTATGCCAAAAAGGGGAAAGACAAGCCTGACTCCATTATACATTCTTTGAATAATTCTAGGTGGGTTCAGGAGATGCAAGTTCTGATAGGATGAAAAATCCTGCCTAGAATAATAAGACATTGCTGCAGGAGGCTTAACATAAAATAAACATAAACATAATAATAATAATAATAATAATAATAGGTAAACAACTAGAATGTATGTAGTGCTTTTCCTAAGTTGCTCAAGAAATGCTCACATCAACCCCATAAGGTAGACCAGTCATAGGATTGCTATGGTTGGCACTAGAGTCCAAGGAGGGAGTGGAATCCAACAGACTCACACAGACCAACTTGCCAGGCTGTGGGGAATTACTTGCTTGCTCGGTGACCGCCCCGGACGCTCTGCAAGGCTGCCAGTCACCATACCGTGTCACCGTTGTGCACAGAAATCATGGTTCAGTTACTTCCACAAATCTAATGTGGTGTCTAGGGCTTCTGTAAAGGGGCAACGTCTCAACGTTACAGGGGTAAAGTGCCCGTTACCCCTTTACCCCTGTAATGTTGAGACGTTGCCCCTTTACAGGAGCCATAAATGCAACATTACATTTGCAGAAGTAACCGAGCCATGAGTTCTGTGCACAACGGTGACTTGGTAAGGTGACCGACAGCCTCGCAGAGCTTTCTAGGTGGTCACCAAGCCATCCTGTAGCACCCACAGCGTGCTCGCATGGGCAGGCAGTGATGCTGGCTCATCAGTCACACAATGGAACTGGGCGGAGATGATACTCAGCCATCCCTGAGTAGGGATGTAAGAACTCACCCTAGTTCTGGTTCTCCAGGCACTCACCGAAGCAGTGCCCCTGCTCACATCCCCCCGAACCTGCGCTCGAGCCATCCACAAGTTTGGTGAATTCCCCAGTGCTCACCACGAACCCGTTCAGTGAGCGCCGCCATTTTTGCGCCTTTGATTTCTGCATAAAACAGGAAGTTAAACAAATGCGCATATACAAATACATGCAGTTTGGAGCTGGGAAAGCTAAATAAGCACAATATTAGAGGGATTGTACATCTAATATTGCACATATTTCGCTTTCCCAGCTCCAAACTGCACATATTTGAATATGCACATTTGTTTAACTTCCTGTTTTACGCAGAAATCAAAGGCGCAAAAATGGCGGTGCTCACCAAACAGGTTTGAGGTGAGTACTGGGGAGCGCAAGAGGGCATGAGCAGGGGGTGAACAAGGACAGCGTTTCAGCAGGCGCAGTTCGGGGGTCGCGGGCGGGGGTTGCTCGATGAATTCCCGAACCCCGAACTGCACTCACAACATCCCTATCCCTGAGTATTTCTATCAAGCCTTGCACCGTAAACAATATCTAAGTCACCAACACCTGCATCCAGCCGCTGAAAACTGTGTGGACATGGATCCACAAACACCACCCATGGTGTCCACTTTACTAGGGATGGCAGAGAATTCCACCACGTACTCCAATGAGGCCAGATTCTTAGAATCTGGCCCTCCCGGAGCCCGTGGTGGAACGGAACACCCCACCCTGCCACCCCGCGAAGTCCGACCCGGCTGGATCTTACCTGGTAGGCTGGCATCGCCGGCTCTGGATCCGGCCGGGTCCATCCGCTGCCCTGTGCAAATGCAAAATGTAGGGATGTACGAAAATCACTTACCTTTTGCAGATTATGCTGATGGTGGGGGGGAGGTGTTCCGTCCCTCCGCCCAGAATCCTGGATGGGGGGGAGGCGCTCCGTTCCTCCCCCCCGGAATCCTCCACGGCTGGCTGTGCTCCGCAGCAGCTCTGTGGAGCAGCCGGCCAGGCCCAGCCAGGCCAGAGCCGTTCACAGCCGCATTTCTGGCCACGGAGGGCTCTGGGTAAAACAAAAACAAAAAAACCCACATACGCAAATGGCGGCAGCTATGGCCACCGCCATTTGCGTTCCTTATTTTGGGCCATAGACTAAGGCTGTAGACTAAGACTTAGGCTGTAGAATAAGACAGCCCAAACTAAGGAACGCAAATGGCGGTGGCCGTAGCTGCCGCCATTTGCATACGCCTTTTTTTTTTTTTACACAGACATGATAGGCTACGTAAGTTTTTATGTAGCCTAAAACATCTGCGTAAAAAAAAAGGCGTACGCAAATGGCGGCGGCTGGCCATAGCCGCTGCCATTTGCATACGCCTTTTTTTTTTTTTTACCCAGACGTTTTAGGCTACGTAAAAACTTACGTAGCCTATCATGTCTGTGTAAAAAAAATAAATAAATCTGCAAATGGCAGCGGCGGCAGCCAGTCGGAAGACCAGCCGCCGCCGCTGCAGCCACCACCACAGACGTCGCCACAGCCGCCGCCACCCGGAAGATCCACCCCAGATAAGTCTCGTCCTGGGGGGATCTGCAGGGGGGTGGCAGGCCTTTCCGCCACAGATTTCGGGGGGCCGAATGCACTGGCATTCGGCCTCCCTGAGATCCGTGGTGAAACTCTCTGCCATCCCTAGCAAAATGGCATCCGTCATAGTGGACACCATTTGCGTGCCTCCCTTTGGCCGTGATATGCTACGTAAAGACTTGCTGTGGAGTGGAGCTGGCCAGGGAGGTTTCCGGGGGGGAGGACCAGATAGCTTCCCCACCGCTGACCCCCCAGCAGACCCAGGTAGGTGGGGTCCATACACCCCTACACTGTACAGCTGTCCTTCCTAGGGATGTACGAAAATCACTTACCTGTTCGTGGATTATGTTTATGGGGGGGGAGGCGCTCCGTTCCTCCCCCCCGGAATCCTCCGTGGCTGGCTGTGCTCAGCGGCAGCTCCGCAGAGCAGCCGGCCAGGCCCAGCCAGGCCAGAGCCGTCTGCAGCTGGATTTCCGACCGCGGGGGGCTCGGGGGGGGAACCTGCGTATGCAAATGGCGGTGGCTATGGCTGCCACCATTTGTGTTCCTTATTTTTGACGTCTTAATCTACATAAATATTTACGTAGACTAAGACGGCGAAAATAAGGGGAATGCAAATATCGTAGTGGACGCTATTTGCATTCCCCTTATTTTCGCTGTCTTAGTCTACGTAATTATTTAGGTAGACTAAGATGGCCCAAAATAAGGAACACAAATGGCGGTGGCTATGGCCACCGCCATTTGCATACGCCTTTTTTTTTTTTTTACCCAGTCATTTTAGGCTACGCAAGTTTTTACGTAGCCTAAAACGACTGGGTAAAAAAAAAAGGCGTACGCAAATGGCAGTGGCCTTTTTTTTTTTTTTTTTTTTTTACCCAGATGTTTTAGGCTACGTAAAAACTTACGTAGCCTATCACGTGTGTGTAAAAAAAAAAAAAACACCTGCAAATGGCGGCGCCAGCAGTCAGAAGACCAGCTGCCGCCGCTGCCGCAGCCACCACTGGAGCCGCCGCCGCCCGGAAGATCCGCCTCAGGTAAGTCTCGTCCCGGGGGGATCTGTGGGGGGGCGGGGGGCAGGCCGTTCTGCCACAGATCCGTGGCGCAATTCTCTGCCATCCCTAATCCTTCCTAATTCTGACACCTAAGGTTTGAATGTTGGGGCCCATTAACAACAACTTCTGATTATTTATTTATTTATTTATTTATCACTAAGTAGCTGAAGTTCTCTTGGCAGTTCGTTGTTGTTGTTCAGTCGTTCAGTCGTGTCCGACTCTTCGTGACCCCATGGACCATAGCACGCCAGGCCTTCCTGTCCTCTGCTCTCTCCCGGAGTGTGCTCAAGTTCATATTCATTTGCATCAGTGATGCTATCCTTGGCAGTTCACATGCCATGTATTCTTTCCTTCAGTCTACAAGCTGCTATAACATGTCTACCTACCTCCACATATTTGAATAGACAGTTTCCAATCTATATATAGCCTCCAGTTTACATATTTAAAAGCATCCATGCTGACAAGGATGCTGGCAGGTTCAAGAAACACACGGAGGTGCCATTTGTATGAACCTGTATCGCCTAGTGTGGGCAGTACATGTGGTCCTCTTAATTGCCATGGTCACAACTACCCTGTTCTGAGAACAAAGTGTGGGGGGGCACGAATGGACCACCCTCATGTGGAGCCTCTGCTTCATATGATCAGTGCTTCCATGTGGTTCCTGCCAGTCCTTGAAGCCACTCGCAGCCCCACACCACCTCAGGGGCTTTTAATTTTTGGAACTGGGGTTGGGTTGTTGAATTCAACCATGGGATAGAATTTCCAGTTCAAACACATTTGCAGATTTGAACACTCAGGTTAGATAGCTCTGGAGGTTGCCGCCTCCCTTTTATTTAAAGCTATTAATCACGGGCTGTCACAGCATGTGAGAAACTCAGCATTTTTTACATATTTGCCATGCCTCATACCTGCTCTTTTCTACTGTGTGTGCTGCACATAAGCTATTGTTCTGATAATGAGATTTGATCCCCTTTGCCTTGTAATTTCATTGTGGCTGCAGTAATCAATCACAGCTGGAAAAAGGAAACATACTTTGTGGACTCAGGTGTATTTCCACAATTTTGCATCCTACTGAAAGCAAACCCCATGCTATGTGTCATGGAATACATTGCATAGCTTGAGCTTTGATATTGCATTTCAGCCATGATACATCCATCATTCGCAGTTCCACCTTTCTTTGAAATTATGAGCCATTTGTCTTTCTGGACCTGCCAAATGACCATCTGGTATGTGTAAAAATATTGCATGCAAAAATTCCACACTGACCATTTTATAGGTTCTTCACAATCCCTGGATATAACCATGGCCCGGTTGGAGCCCACGAGGAAAAGAGCCTTCAGTGTGGTGGCCCCCTTCCTGTGGAATTCCCTGCCTTTAGATGTCAGGCAGGAGCCAACACTGTGTTCCTTCCAGCACCTCCTGAAGACATTGTTATTTCGAGAGGCCTTCCTTGCATGACCAGCCGAGGTTCATTAAATTCCACCTTAGTGGGATTTGTCTTTTAAAAAAACGTTTTAACTGTTTTAACCTGGTGTTTTATTCTTTTACCTTGTTGTTCACCACTCCGAAATCTTTTGATGTGGAGTGGTATATAAATATTGCAAACAAACAAACAAATAAACAAACAAATAAATACTAGACATCCAGCTGAAACAGATATGCTAGAAACTGTAGCAAGTTACATATGTACTCTGGATAAGCTAATGGCTGTTGAGCTGATTAAACAGAAGGAACTGTTGGACATCAATCACGGTGCCTATAGTGCAAGGAACAGTTATCTCAGGGCTTCTTACACAATATTGGATTCCGGAATAGGGATGGCGGAGAATTTCTCCCCGAAACTTTGGGGGGCCAAGCGCCAACGTGTTCGGCCCCCCGAACAAGTTTCAGGGAGAAATTCTCCGCCCCCCCGCCCCCCGCCCCCCCCCCGGGATGGGACTTACCTTTCCCGAATGTCCCTCCCGGCAGAGGGTCCAGCCGGCGGTTCGTCGGGTCTTCGTCCGGGGCGGGAGCAGCAGCCGGTCTTTCGACCGGCTGCCGCCGCCACCATTCCAATAAAAGAAAAAGAAAAAAACGCCCCCGTGATAGGCTACGTGATGATTAACGTAGCCTATCACGGCTAGATTTGCAAAGTCAGCTGTGATAGGCTACGTGAATCGTCACGTAGCCTATCACGGGTGACTTAAAAAAAAAAAAAAGTCCGTACGGATAATGGCGGCCCCCATAGGGAGCCGCCATTCACGTTCCTTATTTGGTCACTGTAGTCTACGTAAAGATGTACGTAGACTACAGCGAAAATAAGGGCAACGCTATTTGCATTGCCCTTATTTTCGCCGTAGTCTACGTAAAGATTTACGTAGACTACAGCGACCAAATAAGGAAGGCGAATGGCAGTTCCCTATGGGGGCCGCCATTTGCGTACGCGCTTTTTTTTTTTAAAGTCACCTGTGATAGGCTACGTGACAATTTACGTAGCCTATCACGGCTGACTTTGCAGATCTAGCCGTGATAGGCTACGTTAATCGTCACATAGCCTATCACGGGGGCGTTTTGTTTTTTTTTACTTTTAATTTCACGGCCGGGCGAGGCGAGGCGCCTCCTCCCCGGCCTGAATTTCGGCCGGGCGAGGCGGGAAGCCTCCCCCCCCGGCCTGAACTTCGCGGGGAGAGCAGCGAAGCACCTCCCCCCCACCGCGAAAAGCTGCAAGACCAGGTAAGTGACTTTCGTGCACCCCTATTACGGAATGCAGTATTTCTGAAGGCAAGTGATGAAATGCAGCTATGACCTATTTCAACTTGCATATACTTATGCCCAATACGTATTTGACAAAAAATTATACTACTTTCTAATTAAACATCTGTGATGATCATCCTTGCAGAACCATCAGGCTAAAGCAGGGCCCATACCTCAGTGGAAAACAGACGTTTTGTATGCATCTGATTCTGTTCCCAAGCTGAAGATAAGCAAATCTGTCAGTTTTGCTTTCTCCTGCATTTTCATTTATATATATATATATATATATATATATATATATATATCCTTTTTAAAAAAAATCTCAACTTCTTTCTCTCCTGAATAAGAAGAACTTTGCAGATTTTGATAAATTCTTATACAAAATGAACTGAAATGAAATTCTTAACCATCTGCACCAGCCAAATTCAGAAAGTACTGCTAGGGATGGATGGATTCATCTTTGTTGTTGTTGTTCAGTCGTTCAGTCATGTCCGACTCTTCGTGACCCCATGGACCATAGCACGCCAGGCCTTCCTGTCCTGCGCTCTCTCCCGGAGCGTGCTCAAGTTCATATTCATTGCATCAGTGATGCTATCTAGCCATCTCATCCTCTGCCGTCCCCTTCTCCTTTTGCCTTCAGTCTTTCCCAGCATCAGGGTCTTTTCCAGGGAGTTCTCTTCTTATTAGGTGGCCAAAATATTTCAGCTTCAGCTTCAGTATCTGTGTTCTTCCAATGAGCACTCAGGGTTGATTTCCTTTAGGATTGACTGATTTGACCTCCTTGCAGTCCAGGGGACTCGTAAGAGTCTTCTCCAGCACCACAGTTCGAAAGCATCGATTCTTCGGCGCTCAGCCTTCCTTATAGTCCAGCTCTCACAGCCATACATTACTACTGGGAAAAAACCATAGCTTTGATTAGACGGACCTTTGTCGGCAAGGTGATGTCTCTGCTTCTTACTATGCTGTCTAGGTTTGCCATGGCTTCCCTCCCAAGGAGCAAGCGTCTTTTAATTTCATGGCTACAGTCACCGTCTGCAGTGATCTTGGAGCCCAAGGAAGTAAAATCTGTCACTGCTTCCATTTCTTCCCCTTCAATATGCCAGGAAGTGATAGGGCCAGATGCCATGATCTTAGTTTTTTTAATGTTGAGTTTCAAACCAGCTTTTGCACTCTCCTCTTTCACCCTCAACAAGAGGCTCTTTAGATCCTCTTTGCTTTCTGCCATTAGGGTGGTATCATCTGCATATCGGAGGTTGTTGATAATTCTCCCAGCAATCTTAATTCCGACCTGTGATTCATCCAACCCGGCATTTCTCATGATGTACTCTGCATATAAGTTAAATAAGCAGGGTGACAATATGCAGCCTTGTCGTACTCCTTTCCCAATTTTGAACCAATCGGTTGTTCCATGTCTGGTTCTGACTATTGCTTCTTGACCCTCATACAGGTTCTCAGGAGACAGGTAAGGTGGTCTGGTACTCCCATCTCTTTAAGAATTTGCCACAGTTTGTTGTGATCCACACAATCAAAGGCTTTAGCGTAGTCAATGAAGCAGAAATAGACGTTTTTCTGGAATTCTCTTGCTTTCTCCATGATCCAGCAAATCTTGGCGATTTGGTCTCTAGTTCCTCTGCCTCTTTGAAACCCAGCTTGTACTTCTGGTAGTTCTCGGTTCACATACTGCTGAAGCCTAGCTTGTAGGATTTTGAGCATCACCTTGCTGGCATATGAAATGAGCGCAATTGTGCGGTAGTTTGAACACTCTTTGGCATTGCCCTTCTTTGGAATTGGAATGTAAACTGACCATTTCCAGTCTTGCGGCCATTGTTGAGTGTTCTGAATTTGTTGGCATATTGAATGCAGCACTTTAACAGCATCATCTTTTAGGATTTTAAATAGCTCAGCTGGAAGATTGTCATCTCCGCTAGCTTTGTTGTTAGCAATGCTTCCTAAGGCCCACTTGACTTCACTCTCTAGGATGTCTGGCTCAAGTTCAGTGACTGCACTATCATGGCTATCAGGGACATTCAGATCTTTCCTGTTTAGTTCTTCTGTGTATTCTTGCCACCTCTTCTTAATCTCATCTGCATCTGTTAGGTCCCTGCCTTCTTTGTCCTTTATCATGCCCATCTTTGCATAAAACGTTCCCTTGAGATCTCCAATTTTCTTGAAGAGATCTCGAGTCTTTCCCATTCTGTTGTTTTCCTCGATTTCTTTGCATTGTTCATTTAAGAAGGCCTTCTTGTCTCTCCTTGCTATTCTCTGGAACTCTGCATTCAGTTGGATATATCTTCCCCTTTCTCCCTTGCTTTTCGCTTCCCTTCTTCCCTTAGCTACTTGTAAAGCCTCATCAGACAGCCACTTGGCTTTCTTGCATTTCTTTTTCTTTGGGATGGATTTCGTTGCTGCCTCCTGAACAATGTTACGGACCTCCGTCCATAGTTCCTCAGGCATTCTGTCTATCAAGTCTAATCCCTGAAATCTATTCCTCACCTCCACTGTATATTCATCAGGGATATAATTTAGGTCATACCTGAATGGTTTAGTGGTTTTCCCTACGTTCTTCAATTTCAGCCGAAATTTTGCAACAAGAAGCTCATGATCTGAGCCACAGTCAGCTCCAGGTCTTGTTTTTACTGACTGTATAGAGCTTCTCCATCTTTGGCTGCAAAGGACATAATCAATCTGATTTCGATACTGACCATCTGGTGATGTCCATGTGTATAGTCGTCTCTTGTGCTGTTGGAATAGAGTGTTTGCTATGATCAGTGTGTTCTCTTGGCAAAACTCTATTCGCCTTTGTCCTGCTTCATTTTGTACACCAAGGCCATGCCTGCCTGTTATCCCAGTGATTTCTTGACTTCCTACTTTAGCATTCCAATCCCCTATGATGAAGAGGACATCTTTTTTTGGTGTTAGTTCTAGAAGGTGTTGTAGGTCTTCATAGAACCGATCAACCTCAGCTTCTGCGGCATCAGTGGTTGGGGCATAGACTTGAATTACTGTGATGTTGAATGGTTTGCCTTGGATTCGTACTGAGATCATTCTATCATTTTTAAGCTTGTACCGCAGTACTGCTTTTCCCACCCTTTTGTTGACTATGAGTGCTACTCCATTTCTTCTAAGGGATTCTTGCCCACAATAGTAGATATGATGGTCACCTGAATTAAATTCGCCCATTCCTGTCCATTTTAGTTCACTGATTCCCAAGATGTCGATGTTCAATCTTGCCATCTCATGTTTGACCACCTCCAGCTTACGTTGATTCATTGATCTGACATTCCAGTTTCCTAAACAATATTGTTCTTTACAGCATTGGATTTTCTTTTCACCACCAGACACATCCACAGCTAAGTGTCCTTTCGGCTTTGGCCCAGCCACTTCACTCTTTCTGGCGCTACTTGGAAATACCCTCTGCTCTTCCCCAGTAGTATATTGGACAACTTCCGACCTAAGGGGCTCATCTTCCGGCGTAATATCTTTTAGCCTTGTGATACGTTCCATGGGGTTTTCTTGGCAAGAATACTGGAGTGGGTTGCCATTTCCTTCTCCAGTGGACCACATTTTGTCAGAACTCTCTGCCATGACCTGTCCGTCTTGGGTGGCCCTGCACAGCATAGCTTGTGGCTTCACTGAGTTATGCAAGCCCCTTCGCCACAACAAGGCAGTGATCCATGAAGGGGGATGCATCGTAGTCCGCCTCTACTCAGCACTGGTTAGGCCTTATCTGGAGTACTGTGTCCAGTTCTGGGCACCACATTTTAAGAGGGATGCGGACAAACTGGAGAGGGTTCAGATGAGGGCAACAATGATGATCAGGGGACTGGAAACAAAGCTCTATGAGGAGAGACTGAAAGAACTGGGCATGAGAAGACAGAGGGGAGATATGAGAGTGCTCTTCAAGTACTTGAAAGGTTGTCACAGAGAGGAAGGCCAGGATCTCTCCTCAATCATCCCAGAGTGCAGGACACGGAATCATGGGCTCAAGTGACAGGAAGCCAGATTCCGGCTGAATATCAGGAGAAACTTCCTGACTGTTAGAGCAATACAACAATAGAACCAATGACCTAAGGAGGTGGTGGGCTCTCCCACACTGGAGGCATTCAAGACGAGGCTGGACAGCCATCTGTCGGGGATGCTCTGACCTGGATTCCTGCACTGAGCAGGGGGTTGGACTCAATGGCCTTGTAGGCCCCTTCCAACCCTACTGTTCTATGATTCTATGATTCATCCAGGGCACAGGGGAGCTCAATGAGCTGCCCCCCCCTCACATGGCCTGGACCAACTCAGCGAGTCTCCCTGCAGGCCACACCCACCGGCCAAGCTGCCCCTCCTCTCTACGCCAGGAACTCCAGCAGTCAAGCCCTTGTGCTTTATGTGCAGAAGGGCTTGACTGCTGGAGTCCTTGCTGCGACACACACCACAAGCATTATATCCTTCTCCTCCTCCTGAGGAGGAGAGGGCTAGAGCACTTGGGGCACTGAGGCCTGTCCTGCCTCCACCATTTGTCAAGGGCTTCCTTGATAGCCAGCGGAGGCAGGATGAGTCCTCGGCATGGCGCACCCCCCCCCAAGCGCTCTAGCCTTCTCCGTCTCCCAAGAAGGACACGTCTTGAGGTCTTAGGCCTCGCTGAGGCCCCTTCTACCCCGCGGTTGTCAAGGGCTTCCTTGCCAAGCTCTGGGGGGCTCGATCGCCCAGTCCATAAGCACCCCACAGCTTGGCAAGCAGGGTCCGGGAGGCCAGATGGGGGGGCGTCTGTTGGACTCCACCCCCTCCTCGGATTCCCATGCCATCCCTACTTCCCATGCCTGTAGGGATGGTGGAGAATTCCGCCACGGATTTCAGTGAGACCAAATGCACTGGAATTCGGCCCCCCAAAACCCATGGCGGAACGGCCTCTCACCCCCCCGCGGAATCCCACTGGGACAAAGCTTACCTGGGGCAGATGTTCTGGCGGCAGTGGCTCCAGCAGTGGCTCCAGCCGCGGCGGCAGCTGGTCTCTTGGCCGGCTGTTGCGGACTCAAGTGGCAGCAACCGTAGTGGCCGCCATTTGCATCTGGCCAGGCTGCCGTGATAGGCTACCTAAGTATTTCCATAGCCTATCACGGCAAAGGCAGCCACACAAATGGCAGCCACCACGCCATTTGTGTAGCTGCCTTTGCTATGGTAGGCTACGTAAATACTTACATAGCCTATCATGGCAAGCTAAAAAAAAAAAAAAACAGCGAACACAAATGGCGGCAGCTACAGCAGCCACCATTGCGTTCCCTTTTCTTCGCCGTTTTAGCCTACGTAAATATTTACATAAGCTATTACGGCGAAAAAAAGGTGAACGAAGATAGCGTAGTGAGCGCTATTTGGATTCCTTTTTTTTCCCACCGTAATAGCTTACGTAAATATTTACGTAGGCTAAAACGGCAAAAAAAAAGGAACGCAAATGGCGGCTGCTGTAGGCACCGCCATTTGCGTATGCTGTTTTTTTTTTCCAGAAGGCTGCCCAGTGGCCAGATGTCCGGCTGCAGGCAGCCCCAGCCGGCGGCTCTGCGGAATCTCTGCGGAGCGGAGCCGGCTGGATTAGGATTTTGGGGGGAAGTGCAGAGCGCCTCCCCCCCCCCACGAATCACCCCATCGAAAAGGTAAGTGACTTACGTACATCCCTACATGCCTGCCATATAAGTCTTAAAGATGAGGAACTTACCAGAAAAAAAGAGGTGGCAGCCCTAATTCAGCACTAGCATGGTAGAATATTAGGGATGTCAGATAATTCCACCACGGATCTCGGTGAGGCCGAATGCCAGTGCATTCGGCCCCCCGAATTCCGTGGCAGAATGGCCTACCACCACCACCACTACCACCCACGGATCCCCCCTGGGATGAGACTTACCTGGGGTGGATGTTCTGGGCGGCGGCGGCTCCAGTGGTGGCTTCGGTGGTGGCAGATGGTCTTCTGACCGGCTGCTGCTGCCGCCACCGCCATTTGCAGTCTTCCCTCCCCCCATTCATGATAGGCTACGTAAAGACTTACGTAACCTATCACATCTGGGTTAAAATAACAAAAAAAAAAAACATACACAAATGGCGGCTACGGCCGCCGCCATTTGCGTTCCCTATTTTTGGTTGTCTTAGTCTACGTAAATATTTACATAGACTAAGACAGCAAAACTAAGGGGGAACGCAAATAGCACAGTGGTGAAAATAAAGGGGAATGCAAATAGCATCCACTATGCTATTTGCGTTCCCCCTTAGTTTCACGATCTTAGTCTACATAAATATTTACGTAGACTAAGACAACCAAAAATAGGGAACGCAAATGGCGGTGGCCATAGCCGCCGCCATTTGCGTACGCATTTTTTTGTTTTTTTAACCCAGACGTGATAGGCTATGTAAGTCTTTATGTAGCCTATCACAGATGAGTACAGGGACGCAAATGGCGGTGGCTACGGCCGCCGCCATTTGCGTCCCTGCTAGCCAGCGGCCGGATGTCCGGCTGCTGGTGGAGCCGGCTGGCGGCTCTGCAAAATCCCTGCAGAGCAGAGCTGACCAGCCAGGATTCTGGGGGGGAGGCGAAGAGCGTCTCCCCCCCCCCAGCGGAACCCGGCAGAGCCAGCTAAGGGGGGTTTCGTACATCCCTATAGAATATACAGAGATTCAAGTCCAGAATTTTAAGACCAAATGGCTCAGATGGACAAATCTGCCAGTTCTGGTTTCTCCCATATCTGAGGGTTTGTTTGTTTTTTAATCTTTTTGTGCAAAAGAAATTTGTGAATTTTGGTAATTTTTTATCAAAACTGAACTGAAGCCAATTCCTTACCCATCCCTATCCCAAGCATCTCCAGTCAATGGATCTCAGCCAGAAACTAGGGACATCCATCGTGGTAAATCCAGCCCTTTGGGGGCCTGATGGATTTCCAGGGTGCCCCGGGTTGGTTTATTTTTGCAGGCTGAGCCAGGGGTTTGTTCCTGAATTCTGGGAACTTTTTCAGCTTGGGTTTTTTGTTTTTTGTAAACACCAATTTCCACAATTTAATTGTGCCAAGATGGTCTCCCAAAGTTCTCCATATTTTTTTATGGGTGGCAAAATTGATGGTGGGGGGGATATTATTTGAATATTATTGGGGGGGTCTTCATTTGGGTGAGGATGAAAATGTATCGAGAAATGTCAGCTCACTTATGTTGGATGAAACTAAATTGTTGATTCATATTGGTAGATGACGGAAGCAATGGGCTAGGAGGACTGGAAAGATTAGGGCCCAAGCACATTATTTCCTTTTACATAGAGATGTACAGATTTTGTTAAATCCATTCTGTCTATGTTTCACAGATTGTCAGGTGTCTTTCGTTCCATCATTCACTCATTGACAAAATCAGATTCTTTAAAACGTGATGTTTCTATGTTTCACAGATTGTCAGGTGTCTTTCGTTCCATCATCCACTCATTGACAAAATCAGATTTTTTAAAACCAGAATTTTGTTCTTCTTGAGCTAATTCGTATTAGCGCTAATTTGCATCAGTGCTAATGCGAATTAGTCCAAATTCCCCCTAAAAGTGAAAAACCAGTCTGCAAGTCCATGGAATCTGCATGACTCAGAAAAAGCCAGTCTGCTGTGGAATCTGCAGATCAGATTCATAGGAATCCAAACTCATCTGAATCCATTGCAGATTTCTCCAGCATTCCTACTTCTACACAGTTAAAATGTTAAATCTTGTTAAAACTGAATCACAGTTGCACCTGAATTTTTACACCCTATTCATGGATGGCAAAATGGGAGGGGGGCATTTTGCCAGAGGATTGAGGTTCCCCAACATCACAGGAGGAGCTACCAAAAGAATTTTCCCCAAATGTATCAGAAATTGTTTTTATTCATTCATTTCTTTTTTAAAAATATATATCTCACCTTCCCCCTAAATATAGTGCTCAACAAAGCTCAGCTTCATCTGAGAAATTTTAGCCTAGTCCTGGTAGGAACATCTGTTGGAATGAGTTAATGCAGATAAACATAAGACCAGGTGTCAAAGTTTATTGATTTGCTTCTTGCAAACACTCCTCTCTGTGTGTTGGGGGGGGGGGGGAATGTATTATCCCAGCAAAAATGCTTCCTATACTAAACATTATAGTGAAAACGTTTCTAAGTTCTCCCAGGAAACCACATAAATTAAACCAGCATCAGATGTTCAGGACTACTAGAGTTTAAGACATCTACAGAAGTCAAGTAAAAATCAGTATCGCTCCTTTACATAAACAACAAAACAGGTGCTAAATCCTTCAAAATGACACAAAACACAGCCATATCCTTTGAAAGCCATCCCTGCAACCTTTGGGATCTTTGTAAGAGGCTCTTCTTAAGACAACAGAGAACATATCAGTTTACGATTGTATGTTTTCAGTATTTAAACCCTACCGAAGAAAACGCCACCAGTACAACACGAGGAAGAGCAGCGGTGTTTTACTAGATATAAGATCTCAAGAATGTGCCCATGTGCATATGATTATAGTTATGGCTGAAATTATACAGAATTATATAGAATCAACTACACAAGTAGTTTCATTTTATATGGTTTAAGTTTATCATCATGCAAACTATCCTAAATATTTTAATGTTCGATCTGATGGTACTGTTATGTTGTCCTTCATTATGATCATACACATAGGGTTGATGTTGTATTTAGCAACTATGACTGGCAACAATTAGCAATTCATTTTTTTAAAAAAAAAATAAAGTAATACAGCATTTCATTCTGAGTTTTTTTTTAAGACACACAGTGGTTTAGGGCAAGGATGGGAAAATTCTGGCCTTGGGCCAAATTTGGCCCATCAGACTGGTCTATCTGGCCTGTGGGCTGAGGTCCCTCCCCAAAGCCTCCTCAGAAAGGAGGGGGGGGGAGAACTGCACAACAGTTGGGAAACCACCAAACGATCAGTGATTGGGGCAAAGGGGCGGGGCCAGGGAAAGCAGGTGTGGCCATCTGGGGAAAGCCGGTGTGGCCATCTGGGGATGACCCCAGAGGACCAGATGTGGCCCCAGGACCTGAGGCTCTGCACCCCTGCACCAAGAGGAAAATCATCTTGGGGAAGGGGGAGTGGACAGCAGATAGAAGAAGGCTCCAGAGGCAGCGGAGATGGACCTCTCCTTTGGTGCAACTGACATCCTGAGCATCTTCTTCTGCCAGCGGAGGTGAGACTGGACTACAAGCCCCGCTCTTCCATTTGAAGATGATGCTCATAGTGTCTTTCTCCTCCTTCCTCAAGGTAAGTTTTCTTCTTTGGCAGAGGGGGAAGTGGTAGCAGGCAGCAGAAGTCAGTGTGGGTGAGAGCTGGGGCCTGGGGATGCTTGAGGAACTCATGCTTTGAGAATTCTCATATGAACTGAACTGATCCCCCCCCCCATACACCTTG
Source organism: Heloderma suspectum (assembly GCF_057233095.1). Taxonomy (NCBI): domain Eukaryota; kingdom Metazoa; phylum Chordata; class Lepidosauria; order Squamata; family Helodermatidae; genus Heloderma; species Heloderma suspectum. The sequence goes on from NC_139464.1 coordinate 109,414,489, forward strand.
CTGGCCATGGGCCAGAACTAGTCTTATCTGTCCATCCTTACTGAAAAGGACAGATGGTGTGAGCCGATCCAAGGCTCCTCTTGATTCTCCTTACCTTAATTCATGGAGGGGTGCTCACACAGCCTCCCTCTCCCTAAGGAAAAGCACTCTGCATTGGTGATTTTGAGGAATCCAGGCTCTTTCACAGATGTCTGGATAGAGAAGGAAGAATGGATGCAAGCTGTTCATCTCTTTTTATCACAGTAGGTCAGCCAGTGGTAAGAAGAGTGCGCAGATTGACAGATGTCTGTATTTCTGTCTTTCTTTCTTTAGCAAATCTGTCTAAATTACAACTGTCAAATCTAAGGCCTGCCGGTCAAATCCAGCCCACCTATGGTCCCATTCTGTCCCTCTGGCATTCTCCAGATGGACATGCCCCCTTCCCTTGGCCCCACTGTCCTTTCCCCAAATGCTGATAATTTGGTGGTTTCCCAGCTTTTTGCATGGATTTTTCCCCGTTCCAAAATATTGAAATGCCTCTCCTAAGTCACTGGCAGTTAGAGCTTTAAGCTGAAATATGCTGGCATTATGGGTATTTTGCCCTGCCTCTTTGGCTTCACACTCTTTTGCCTTCAGGCCCCTGGAATATGTCCCACAAGAGCTTCTCCAAAACTGAATTTTGGCTGAAAAAGGTTCAACACTCATGATCTAAAACTTGGCTTTAATTACACCTTCTTCAGATCTGCAGGGTATGATAAGTAAGTTCCCTAAGACAATATCCTCATATGGTAATGTAGAGATATTGAAAACAGGATACAGATTCCAGGTCAAACTGAAGGACACGTGAGCAGCTAATGCTTCCATTGTCAAGTGAATGATCAAAGATTGACAAGTGTCTTGAAGAAACATGACTACACTGCAGCGACAGCCTGGCCATGGCCAGTCAGAATCTCTGAGCCTAAATACACATGCATACTCACACACACGTACTCTTGACAAAGGCCGTTGCACTTGATCTTCAGGGGAAGGCGCTGACATATTTGCCAGGTTGACAACTCTGAAGCCATGGCTTTGTCTAAAGTACCAAAATTACCTACACCAAAATCATGACCTAGAATGATACAAAGCCCTTGCTCTCGCTTTCTTCATAGGAATACATTTGCCCCTAGTAAGTGGATAATTGCAGGTATATATGAGGCAGCTTTCTAAGCATGGTCCAAAATCTCAGTAACAGCCCTATTCAGGAAAGGGGATGGTTTTAAAAGCCAAGATACTGTGAGAGCTGTGTAGTGTTGGGGGGGGGGGGAATTGACACACACCCCAACCAGCAATCTGTTCTAGTCTACAGGATTGCTGTGCAGTGGCAGGTTATGTACATGAAACAGTCTGAACAGTCTTAAAACCATGTAGAAATACAAAGTATTAAATAACTATTCTCCAAATAGGTGCTCTCCAGAGGATTCTGATTAATGGCTCAGTGGGATGCTGGAATTAACACATAAAATCCTTCTTTAAGGCAGTAGGTTTCAAAGAGACAGCTTTACTAGCTGAGGGGAGGGGAAAAGATTTCCCTCACATCTCCTGAGTGTATATTTATGTTGAGAGTATATAAATGCATATCTGATAGACCCCAGCACAAATGCAGGAATATAAAATCTATACATTAAAACCAACCACAGTATCAAATTATCAGCTTATAAAAAACAAAAGCCTCAAAAAGCACAGGAAGAATAAAACCAATACGGAAAATATAATTGTAAGGTATTCAAAACAGTTTTCTTATAAAGCTTTTTGGCCCTTTTGTGCCAACAAAAGTTGTCACCTCTATTTTGTCAGTTAACAGATATATAATTTTATGTACAGTCGACAAACTATCCATATTCCTTAGTCAACTATAACCATTTAGAACTAACTGTACAGAGAAAGAGAGAGTGCAAACTTTCTAATCCACGCATTTTAAAACAGTTTTAAACCTCTGAGATTTTTTTGATTTATTTTAAAAAAAAATGTATACTGGCGGCAAAATGCCTTTCGCTCCACAGATAATCGTTGGAAATATTCTTGCTGCAGTTGGCAAATTTTTGTTTCTCTCTCTCTCTCTCTCTCTCTCTCTCTCTCTCTCTCTCTCAATTTCTGTGTGTGTGTGTGTGTGTGTGTGTTTGATTAAGTTAGGTGATGTCAGCTCAGCCCCAGAACAGAGCAGATGTCAGTGCATATGTAGATGGCCATGATTTCTGTATTTCCAGAAGCTGGTGGGAAGACCATGAACGTCAAGTCATGTACACAACTAGATGAGAATTACTCAGAAGACTCCAGAAGGATAGCTTTCTGGAAGCCCATGGAAAATTACTTTTCTATCTACGGTAAAATAGATAGGGGCGAAATAAAGGGGAATCCATCATTTTGTAAAGGAGAAACACACTGACACCCAAATGAGTCCAGCGGTGGAGAGGAAGAAGCAGATGCTCCATAAAGGAACGCTGACATCTAACCATGAACAGAAATTAAGAAAGGTATCTGTAGCAGTCAAGGTGTCTTGCCTGTCTGAATATCGTTATGTACCTCTGGTTTTGAAGATGCACGGATGTAAGAATTGAGTGTATGTTATAGCTTATTTTGTAGTTTGCCCAGAAGTTCTGGATGTATATATCTTTTCCAGTTATCTTTTTGGGGTATTCATCTTATCATGTCCCTAGTACATGCTGATCCTTTCAAAGATCCCCACCTGTTTCGGTGTGTGGTTTCTGCTATCAAGAAAATTAAATGACCCACTTGGGTTTGGGACTACCAAATAAAAGAAAAGAAAAGAAAGAAAGCCTTTGCTTTTAGTTGAAAGCCCAATGAGGCCCTCGGAAATTAGATTTTTGTCCAGGGTAAATTATTATTGTTGTTGTTGTTGTTATTTACATTTCTATACTACCAATAGCCAAAGCTCTCTGTGTGGTTTACAAAGAAATTAAACCTTAAAAATACAATATAAAACTTAATATAAAAACCATTTACATAAAAAAATAACACTAAAATATCCTGGGACCATAGTATCATAGAATCATAGAATTGTAGGGTTGGAAGGTGCCTACAAGATCATCAAGTCCAACCCCCTTCTCAATGCCAAGTCAAAGCATCCCTGACAGGTGGCTGTCCAGCCTTGTCTTGAATGCCTCCAGCGTGGGAGAGCCCACCGCCTCCCTAGGTCATTGGTTCCATTGTTGTATTGCTCTAACAGTCAGGATGTTTTTCTTGATGTTCAGCAGGAATCTGTTAAACCAGTTAAAAACTTCTCTTTTAAATCTGTTAAACCTTATAATAGTCTGTCAAAGGCTTGGGAGTTGAGTAAAATCTTAACCATGGCACTAGATGGACTTCAGTGGGAAGAATGTTCCATAATTGGAGGGCCACCACTGAGTAGGCCCTCTCCCTTGTTGCTACCCTCTGAACCTCCCTCACAGGAGGAACCTGGAGTAGGGCCTCAGATGACAACCATAGTATATGGATACATTTATACCAGGAGATGTGCTCAAATGGGGGAGAAAGACCATGAAAAGGTCGCAGGGTCATTAGGAACGCAGTCCTAAGAAAGTGGAGAAGTTAAATAGTTAGAGGTTCTTATTCAAAACTTGCCCATATGCCTTCTAAGGTTAGTAGAGGAGAAGTACAAGTCATAAAGTTATACTGAGGGAATAGAAGAGTGGGTAATGGTCATCACTAAGGTCCAATAAATGTAAATATCCAGCTGTCTGGAATTCCCTTCACCAATAAGAACTTGGCACATACATCTCATTTTACCACAGATACATGTATTAGTTGCTTTTCTGTTTATTGAAAATGCTCAAAGGGATTTTAAATATATATATATAAAATAATACCCAACTTCTCAAAATATAAAAATATTACTACAAGTACAAACTTTGGATACAAGTTGCCATCGGAGGTCCGCCATGCTCCGACTTGCAGGCTTTAAAGAAGGCCTTGACAACACACTATTTTACTGTGGCCTTCTCTTGAAATGACTGCTATTGTTGCTGTTACTGCTGTTATCATTGTTGCTGGTTTTACTGTTGGCTTTTATTGTTGTTCTTATAGTTTTTATGTTTTTATCACTTTTAATATTTTAACTGTTTTATGTATTTTATTGCTGTAAGCCGCCTTGGGAGGGCTTCTGCCCTGAAAGGCGGCCAAGACATGTTTTAAATAAATAAATAAAATATTTGTTAAAGAAACAATTAAAATTGGACCCCTGAATTTTCAGGAAAGTTTTGAAGGAGGAGGAGGAGTTTTAACTTTCCATCAGAACCTAATCCAGTGGAAGCTGGTGGCTCTGATTTTGGTGGGGCTATAAATCCACTCTGCATTATAGTCAGAACCAGCCAGAATACTAAAGGAGCTGTCCAAGGTGATGAACATATTCTAGGGATGTGGTTCAGAACCTTGGGTAGCTCCTTTAGCATTCTGGCTGGTTTTGACTAAAACCCAGAATAGATTCACAGCTCACCAAAATCAGATCCACCACCTAATCAAAGATAGAATCTGACAAGTCTCCCTGAGCAAAGAATTCCACAAAAAGTGCACCGTCGACCAGTCAGGATCACAGTTCTGAGGATAACAGAAGTGGAGCAGCAATTCCATGCTGATCGTGATGGATGGTGAGCAGGAGAAGGCACTCCTTTAGGTATGCAGACTACCCACTGACTTTCATTACTCTTTGCACTTTCCTTTACCATGGTGAAATTAGGGATGCTCATTCTGTGTGCGTTTGGAAGCAAGCTGGACCAATTCACACCTTTGAAAGGAAATTGGAACACCATTATCCTTTTGATTCTACACATCTCTGAATTCTGCAGTGCAGTTTTTAGCTTTAAAAGCATGCCAAAATGTGTATAAAATACAAAAAAGAAAAGGTGTCCCCAACCAGTCTCGTGTCTAACTCTAGGGTGTGGTGCTCATCTCCATTTCTGAGCCAAAGAGCCAGCGCTGTCCGAAGACGCTTCCGTGGTCATGTGGCTGGCACGACTGAACACCGAGGTGCGCTGAACGCTGCTACCTTTCCCGCCGAAGCGGTACCTATTTATCAACTTGCAATTCTTGCTTTCGAACTGCTGTAGGGATGGACGAAAGTCCCTTACCTGTTCTCCTCAAAGCTTGCTTCGCGGTGGGGGGGAGGCGCTTTGGTTCTCCCCCCGAAGTTCAGGCAAGGGGGGAAGGTGCCCCGCCTCGCCCGGCCGAAATTCAGGCCTGGGGGAGGCGCCCCATCCCTCGCCGGCGAAATTCAGGCCAGGTAGAAGCGCCCCGTCTACCCGGCCGCGAAAAAAAAAGTAAAAAACAAACAAAACACCCCCGTGATAGGCTACGTAACGATTTACGTAGCCTATCACAGCTAGATTTCCAAAGTCAGCCATGATAGGCTACGTAAATCATCACGTAGCCTATCACGGGTGACTTTGAAAAAAAAAAAGCACGTACGCAAATGGCGGCCCCCATAGGGGCTTAATTCTGACCTGTGATTCATCCAACCTGGCATTTTTCATGATGTACTCTGCATATAAGTTAAATAAGCAGGGTGACAATATACAGCTTTGTCATACTCCTTTCCCAATTTTGAACCAATCATTTCTGGTACTCCCATCTCTTTAAAAATTTGCCACAGTTTGTTGTGATCCACACAATCAAAGGCTTTCATGTAGTCAATGAAGCAGAAATAGACGTTTTTCTGGAATTCTCTTGCTTTCTCCATGATCCAGCGAATGTTGGCCATTTGATCTCTAGTTCCTCTGCCTCTTCAAAACCCAGCTTGTACTTCCGGTAGTTCTCGGTTCACATACTGCTGAAGCCTAGCTTGTAGGATTTTGAGCATCACCTTGCTGGCATGGGAAATGAGTGCAATTGTACAGTAGTTTGAACACTCTTTGGCATTGTCCTTCTTTGGAATTGGAATGTAAACTGACCTTTTCCAGTCTTGTGGCCACTGTTGAGTGTTCCAAATTTGTTGGCATATTGAGTGCAGCACTTTAACAGCATCATCTTTTAGGATCTTAAATAGCTCAGCTGGAAGACTGTCATCTCCACTAGCTTCGTTGTTAGTAATGCTTCCTAAGGCCCACTTGACTTCACTCTCGAGGACGTCTGGCTCAAGTTCAGTGACCGCACTATCATGGCTATCAGAAACATTCAGATCTTTCCTGTATAGTTCTTCTGTGTATTCTTTCCACCTCTTCTTAATCTCATCTGCATCTGTTAGGTCCCTGCCTTCTTTGTCCTTTATCATGCCCATCTTTGCACAAAACGTTCCCTTGAGACCTCCGATTTTCTTGAAGAGATCTCTAGTCTTTCCCATTCTGTTGTTTCCCTCGATTTCTTTGCATTGTTCATTTAAGAAGGCCTTCTTGTCTCTCCTTGCTGTTCTCTGGAAATCTGCATTCAGTTGGGTATATCTTCCCCTTTCTCCTTTGCTTTTCACTTCCCTTCTTTCCTCAACTACTTGTAAGTTGTAAAGCCTCATAAGACAGCCACTTTGCTTTCTTGCATTTCTTTTTCTTTGGGATGGATTGAGTTGCTGCCTCCTGAACAATGTTATGGACCTCCGTCCATAGTTCCTCAGGCACTCTATATATCAGGTCTAACCCCTTAAATCTATTCCTCACCTCCACTGTATATTCATAAGGGATATGATTTAGGTCATACCTGAACGGTTTAGTGGTTTTCCCTACGTTCTTCAATTTAAGCCGAAATTTTGCAAGAAGCAGCTCATGATCTGAGCCACAGTCAGCTCCAGGTCTTGTTTTTACTTACTGTATAGAGCTTCTCCATCTTTGGCTGCAAAGGACATAATCAATCTGTTTTCGATCTTGACCATCTGGTGATGTCCATGTGTAGAGTCGCCTCTTGTGCTGTTGGAATAGAGTGTTTGCTATGATCAGCGTGTTCTCTTGGCAAAACTCTATTCGCCTTTGTCCTGCTTCATTTTGTACACCAAGGCCATGCTTGCCTGTTATCCCGGTGATTTCTTGACTTCCTACTTTAGCATTCCAATCCCCTATGACGAAAAGGACATCTGTTTTTGGTATTAGTTCTAGAAGGTGTTGTAGGTCTTCATAGAACCGATCAACCTCAGCTTCTTCAGCCTCAGGGGACAGGGGTTGGGGCATAGACTTGAATGATTGTGATGTTGAATGGTTTGCCTTGGATTCATACTGAGATCATTCTATCGTTTCTGAGATTGTACCCCAGTACTGCTTTCCCCACCCTTTTGTTGACTATGAGTGCTGCTCCATTTCTTCTAAGGAATTCTTGCCCACAGTAGTAGATATAATGGTCACCTGAATTAAATTCACCCATGCTTGTCCATTTTAGTTTGCTGATTCCCAAGATGTTGATGTTCAATCTTGCCATCTCATGTTTGACCACCTCCAGCTTACCTTGATTCATTGATCTTACATTCCAGGTTCCTAAACAATATTGTTCTTTACAGCACTGGATTTTCTTTTCACCACCAGACACATCCACAGCTGAGTGTCCTTTCGGCTTTGGCCCAGCCGCTTCACTCTTTCTGGCGCTACTTGGAAATACCCTCTGCTCTTCCCCAGTAGTATATTGGACACCTTCCGACCTGAGGGGCTCATCTTCCGGCCTCATATCTTTTAGCCTTGTGATACATTCCATGGGGTTTTCTTGGCAAGAATACTGGAGTGGGTTGCCATTTCCTTCTCCAGAGGACCACATTTTGTCAGAACTCTCCACCATGACCTGTCCGTCTTGGGTGGCCCTGCACGGCATAGCTTATGGCTTCACTGAATTACGCAAGCCCCTTTCCCACAACAAGGCAGTGATCCATGAAGGGGACCTGCTTCTTAGTTGAATACAAAAGCTATGCTAAAGCATTACTAAGTTCCTCTAGGCATATGAAGAATAGAGGTAGGAGTTAGAGTGAAAGGAAAACTCAAGACCTGGAAATGATTCCATTTGCCACCTCTGAAGATGGGATTCCAAATCCCCTCCTCGGAAATAACCTCCAAGTCTCAAACTTAGAAAGCACTCTAAGTCCTAAACTCAGAAATAATTCCAAGTTCTACTTTCAGAAATATCCTTAGTTCCAAAGTCTAAGAGTCTAAAGAGGTCCATAGTTGCCCAAATCTTTGGGTCTGGTGGCACAGCAGAAAGAGTGAAGTGAAGTAGCAGCGGCAGCAGCAGCAGGAACCAGAGCCATAAGGAGCTTTCATTCCCTGTGCTTTTATACCCCTGCTGTGGTCAAAGGTGGGGCCCAAGGAACAATGAGATGATCATCTTCCAATCAAAATGGGCTGCACGTGGTTAGAGCATTTGCTCACCAATCAGAAGCAAGGTGTCTCATCTATCTTCCACAAGTTCATGTGCCTGGGGAACATGTCTGACGCCATTACAAATGGGTTACTTTGAAATGTCCCAAAATATGACCCAAAGTCTGCCATCTGGGCATGTTATCTTGATTGACGCATTTCTCTATGGTATATCTTCTTTGAACTCCCATTCCTCTTTTGCCATTTTTGGTCATATCTGCTCAAAAACCTCCTCCTGGTCATGCTCAGGGCTACAGCTTCCCCGCCCAACTAGCATCAAGGCCATCCTCTTATCAGCAGGTGTACACCACAAGATGTCAGAACAGTACTTTTCCTCCTCTTAGTGGGCATCTGAGCATGCTCAATTCTGCTGTTCAACTCACTTAGACACTCTGCCAGCACGTCATGGCCTTGAGCAAGCTCTGTGAAGCTGCTTGTAAAGACAGCTGCATTTTCCCCCTTTCTTCAAAGACAGTCCTGCAAAATCTCAGTCAGAGTCTCAGTTAGTGAAATAATATCATTTAGCATAGACTCAGACTTCAAGGTCTTCTTGCCCAGGGGTCAATAGTCTAGAATATAAAGCTGGTTATGAGTCTGGGCTCTTCTAGGGGCTCTTCTTGTAGGTCTCCCCCAGATCAAATCAGCCCTTTTTACTCTTTGTTAACCCTTTTAGTACCAGATGAATAGTTTCTAGAGAGGGGGCAGAAAACGGGGATCAGGAAAGTCTGAGTTAATGTGTTTCCAACTGAAACATGGATACAGCTGAAACAATGCTAGGAATAAAATCCTTCAGAAAATTCTTCTAACTAGAACTTGGCTTCCATACATTCAAATTCAGAGTTTGGTGCTATGGAACTCAAGTCAGCTTTTAATTTCTACAAGTGTTATGCCTATAGACATCACCTTCTGCTCTAGAAGCTCATTGCCTAATCCTTACTATGTGTGTGGGGGGGAACCTCTCCGTAGTTACTCAGAGGTGAACAGGCCTGGCTCTAGCATTAGGTATAGTGTAGCAGCCTCCCCAAACAGCTGTTTTCTTGGTGACTTGAAAGACAGGGTTGATGTCAGAAGTCAACATGATAGGGCACCTCCCAGTGGCTTTTAGGGGTGGCACGAGAGCCTGAAAAGGGGGTGGAATCCGATGGACTACCCCCCCCCCCATCCAGTCTCCCAGACCCTTCTCACTGAGCCCTGGAGTTGCTGATGGGCTGGGCCGCCGAGCACCCTGGGGTTTGGCGCAGGGCTGAATGCGCTGCAGCACCCCAGCGCTCTCACCCTGGCCTCTTTGAGAGAGATCCTTCCTTCCACGCTGGCTGTCAAGGGCTTCCTTAACAGCCAGTGTGGGGAGGAAGGGCCTCGGTTGCACCACAGCATTCTCCCCCTGGCCTCGTCAAGAGAAGGCCAGGGTGAAAGCGCTGGGAGCTGGCCGCGTTGGTACCCATCCTGCCTCAGCTGGCTGTCAAGGGCTTCCTTGAGAGCACTGGGGGCTGGCTGGTCCAAGGACTCAGCAGGCAAGCTGTCATGCACATAAAGCACATGGGTGCGGAGAGGAGGGGCAGCTCATGTGGCTCGGCAGACAGGCAGGGCAAGCAGGGAGGCTCGCTCCATGGGTCCAGGCCACACGAGCTGGGCGGGGAGGTCGTAGAGCTCCCCCTGCCCCAGACAGAGATGGTTCCATCCATCTGTAATGGCGCTAGAGCACAGTAGGACCTATCCTCAACCTTGCTCTCCCCACCTACCATTGGGACCCCTGCTCCATACAGCTTCTGCCCTGCCAACGTCAGGCACCCCACCTTTCAGGGTTGCCTTTGAGCACAGGGAATGGCTCAGTGGCTCAGATTCTGAAGAGGAATTGCAGGAGGTGGGGGAGAAAGTTTCCCAGGCTTGTCCAGAGATGGAGACACAGACTCCTCGGGCTTCAAAGGCCCAGCTGGACGGAGAGGGCCTCTCTTCACACATCCCTGTGAGAGATAGTGAACAGGGAGAGGTGGGGCTTGGAGAGCTTGAATTCTTAGATGCCAGGGGCAGACACAGAGCCAAGAGAGAGATGGCCGGGGCAGAGCTTAGATGGTCTACCCAATTGGCCCAGTGAGAACAGCAGTGCTTAGGGGCTTCATGAGAGAGAAGGAGATCCCCCACCCCCACCCCTTAATTTAGGACAGTAGCCCACCTTTTCGTGAAACGGTGAGCAACTTTCGTAGCTTTCCTTTGAATTCCCTGAAGGCGTTTCTTTTGTAGGCATGGCGGAGAATTCCACCATGCATCTCGGTGAGGCCAAATGCCAGTGCATTCGGTCCCCCGAAATCCATGGCGGAAAAAAGCCCCCCCGCAACCTGCTGTCATCCGCGCTGCATTGTGAATGGCAGCTGCATCTGCGGCCGCCATTCGCTTCTTCCATATAGCCGTGATAGGCTACGTAAATACTTACGTAGCCTATCACTGCTAATGCAGGGACACATTACTTACTTACGTAAATACTTACATAGGCTTATCACAGCAAAACTAACGGAACGCAAATGGCGATGGCTACGGCGGCTGCCATTTGCGTTCCCTTTTTTTTCTGCTGTGATAGGCTACGTAAATATTTACATAGCCTATCACGGCAAAACAGAGGGACGCAAATGGCATAGTGGCTGCCATTTGCGCCCCTCTGTTTTGCCGTAATAGGCTACGTAAATATTTACGTAGCCTATCACAGCGGGAAAAAAAGGGAACGCAAATGGTTGCCGCCGTAGCCACTGCCATTTGCGTTCACTGTTTTTTGGGTTTTTTTCCGTGATGGGCTACGTACACCATTTGCATCCCTGCCTTAGCCGTGATAGTCTATCACGGGCCGGCGTAGGGACACAAATGGCATCCCCTACCCAGGACGCCATTTGTGTTCACACCAGCCCGGCAGCGGCTGGAGGCCCCGCTGCAGGTTGGCCTGGCTGGTGGCTCCGCAGCCTGGCCATGGAGCGGAGCCAGCCGGGCAGGATTCCGGGGGGGGAGGAACGGATCACCTCCCCCCACCTGCGGAACCTGGCAGAGCCGGGTAAGCGGGGTTTCGTACACCCCTATCCTTTTGAAGACTGTGAGTCACTGACCATTTGCATCTGTATGACCCACTGAGGTAGTGGAGTAAAAGCTGAGAACTGAAGCCTCTTGTCTGTGTTTTGATTTGTGCTCTGAAGTTTACAGCAGGGAAATAAGGGAATCCTGACACCACCCAGCACTGCTGCCATTGTGGCCAATCACTCCTCTCCTCTACCCAGACACTCCCACTGCCACAGTGGCCAGTCGTCGCTCTCCTCCTCCTCTCCAGGACAAGCCTACCCAGAATCCAGTGCTGTTGGATGGGACTTGACCCTCTGCTCCAGTCCCACTCATAGCAGGCAACCACCTCCTTAGTTCCCCCATGATGCAATGCTCAGTGTCAATGTTGCGGGTAATCTAAGATGGTGGCTGGCCACCATAGATGGGAGATGAGCAATGGATCAGCTCCTCTCCATCAGCACTGGCTATTGAGTAAGCGTGTCAGCATAGGGGCTATTCAAACAATCTACTGAATGCTTATAGTTTGTGGGCAGGGTCAGCGTCAAGGGCAGGCATGGTCAGGCACTTGCTGAGGTTCCCCAGCAGGGGCCTGCTGACAAGACCTCCATGGAGTGGCCCCTCCTCTTCCCCATGGCAACCTGCTTGTTCACCTGCCTCCTGCTCTGGCCCAGAGAATGGTGGTGGTGTGAAGGAGGAGCAGGCAGGAGATGCCACAGCCTACCTGCTCACTGGATCTCTGTCTGCCAAGCAAGCAAGTGGTAGCAATGATGAGAAAGACAATGAGAAGCAATAGCATCTGGTGACAGACAGTGGCAGTGAGAAGGCAGACTCGCTGTGGGAGGGGGCCCATTGAAGGGGCCCCAAAAAACCTGGAGCTGGCACAGCTTATGGGGAAGGGCTGCCATCACAATCCTACTCCCTCCCCTATGTACTAGGGATGCTTACAGAAGCCCAGCCATTTCTGCCAGGTTCTGACCCAGAACGTGAGGTTCTGCTGTACCAGATACGTTCACTGGAGCAGAACCCAAAATGTCAGAATCTGTTATTGTTCCAGAGATCCATTCCAGGAATTTTGCAGGAGGGGAGCTAATTCCTGTCCTTCTTTGCAGTAAAATCACATACAAAAATAAATTTAAAAAATAACTCTGCCTCCACAAAAGGAGAGAGAGAGAGAGAGAGAGAGAGAGAGAGAGAGAGAGAGAACACAGTTGCATTGTTACACTGTTGTGCAAATAAAAAAAGAAAAGAATACACACACAAAGAATATATATATACACACACACACACATACATATGCATATACATACATACACACACACACACTTTCTTTTCTTTTTTGTTTGCACAATACAATGCAATTGTGCACTTTTTCAGAAAGGAATTTAAAAACAAAACAAAATAGGAATTGTACTTTTTTAAAAAAAAAATGGCGTGTATTTCTTCATTCCCCCTCCCCAGTTTTGCTGGCATGCACATAATCTGTTCCAAACTTCAAAAATCCAGAAGTCCTAATTGCTTTCAACAGGAGCAGAACTGAAAGGCTTGCCCGAATCTCAGAATCTTATCCTTGGTTCCCTCAGTCTGGATGGATTGTTTGAACAAGGTTGTTCCCTAGTGCGCCTTGGGAGAAAATGAAGCCCTAGTTGGGAGAGGTCGCGGTAAAAGAACATTCTGTGTAAAGTCCTGAATTTGGGGGATAGAAGCCATTCCACATGAAAGTCTGTGACCTTGTAGATGTGTCATCATTACCAGTGAAGCGTCTGAGAACCAGGCTTCCTTTTACTGAGATCTTTAATCAGTGAATGATCCATTTGGGTTATTTGCACTCTCAGTACCACTGGCAACATTTTAATTTGGATGCTTGGCTGAAACAGCTTTTTAGGCCTGTGCATGATGACTTGCAACAATTCACCCTCACAGGTGACATTGCGCTGTGCGCAACTGATCCACTTGAACTAAGCTGCACTGTGCAATTAGTTCCATGATTACTCTCATGACCTCCTATAATTTATGAGCTCAGAGGTCAAGCAAGCGAAAGACTAAAACTGACAGAAATTTAGGAAGCAACAAGAGAGGGGAAAGGTCAAAGGCCAGGCCAAGAGGTCGAATGGAGATGACAGAAATAGTCCACATGACAAATAATCCACACGCTAGTCTCTGTAAACAAAGCCTCTTTTCCCTGCGTAGCAACCCTGACAGAAACAAAAGTTGCTTCACTCGGGGAAATATATTGATTTTCTTTTTATCACAATAAAAATGTTCTTATAGCTGTTAAACCCCGGGCAGGGGCATGGAAAGTTCAGTCAAGTCCCATGCTGAGCAAGTTTGGTAACATTTAAAAATATATGACCAATGCCTAGTTCTTAGTTTTAAAAAATACAAAAAATAAAATGTGGTCTGAGCATTCAAATCCCTTAGAAGGCAGAATATCTTGGCCCTTATATTTATTTCATCAGAACTGCCCAAATAGAAGTACAACCTATCTATCATGTAGTGAAGGGTTTATGATCGGAAATCTAAAAAAAATGTATCCCGAGCACCCATTTTGGTGACAGAAGGGGAGAGTCTCATCCATTACCTTCTTGTGTGTAGGACTATCAACCCTGTTGGAACATTGGCCAACCAGATTTCTCCAAGAAGCTCTCAAGGCAAAGGCCTTCCTGGGCGTAACCTCATGTGGTTCTTCCTGGTGACCGCCTATATCTCTGACCATCTCATTGGTTCTCTTCATGGAGTGTTGATTCTTATAAATCATTAAGCTGGTCTCTATGAATACAGCGGATATTGCGTAGGTAGGCATGCCAAAGGTACACCTTCCTTTACTTAATCAAAGGGATTGACTGATTGCCCTGTATTGGCAGAACCAGAACTAAAATGGCTCCAGTTGATATGAAACAGGGGGGAAAAAAACATAACTGCAGGAAGTGCTTTCAAAATATATGTAATTTTTGCCTTAATGGACCTAAGTAGTTTAAACCTTAATGCAGCCTTCCCAACCTGGTGCCCTTCAGATCTTTTGGACTTCAACTTCCATCAGCCTCAGCCAACATCGCCAGCAGTCAGGAACCTTGGGAGCTGTAGTCCAAAACATTGGGAGGGTGCCAGGTTGGGAAAGGCTGCCTCAATATATCTAAGAGCAGTCCTAAGAACTTTGTTAAATCTTGACGCTCTCTCTCTCTCTCTCTCTCTCTTGGTCACTCACTTGCTTCCTCACTGATAAGTTTCAGCAGGGCCCTGAGGCATGTTCTGAAGTCCCTGTGCCTGGTCACCAAAATGTGAAATGGTCTCCTAGCTATATTTTGGAGAACATGTCTCACATGCGTCTCCTGTCTCTTGCACACACACACACACACACACACACACACACAATTTATATAATCAGTGAGCTATTTATGTAGTAAAGATTCTGAACTAGAATTCCAAAGTGCAGAGCAAGGATGGGGAAGCTTTTCAGCCCAACGGCTGCCCTCTACTGCATGCAGCATGAGGGAGCCAAATGGACAGGGCCACCCCGACACCTGGTGTGCTTTCCCAGACACACATAAACACACATATACACACCCATTCACACACACACAGCATGCATCCAATTCACACACACACACTATTGACCCCATGCTCTGTCTCTGTCTCTCTCACACATACACACACATCCATTCGCCCCATACAGGTACACACACACACACTCCATTCACCCAATACATACCCACACAATTCCCCCCTTACACACACACACACACACACACACACACAGAGACCATTGACCCCATTCTCTCTCTTTATCTCTGTCTTACACACACACACACACACGCACACACACACACACACCACATAGAAAGGCAGCAAACTTCCAGTGGAGGGAAAGATTCTTCCCCTGTGTTGCTGCTTTTCCCTACTGCATGAACAAGGGCTCCTTTCTCACCATGTAGCAGGGAAACACTCTTTTCCCTGCCTGGGGAGAGGGAGCAGGGTCTGTGGAATGTTGTGCTCAGAAACCTGGGACACTTAGAATTATGAATCTGCAATCTAGTCTGTTTCCAGTCCATGCATATATTCAGTCATAAATAATTCCATCTAATTTCTGCATCATTCTGCAAATTCATATTTTTAAGTGCATGAAAATTCACATTTATGTTTGCACATGATTTCCCCTAACATGTGCATTTTGTATGCAATTTCCTTAATATATCCCTTTTTGTATGCAACTTGCCTTAATGTACACATGTTGTATGCAACATTGCCTAATATATGCAGTTGTGTATACAACTTTCCCTAAAATAAGCATTTCTGGCTGCAAACCTGGGTTGAGAACTGCACCACAACTCTGAGAAGTAACCCAGAGGAAAACTGTGTTCTGATCCTCATATTAGTCTGGGAAGCATGAACTAAGTTGGCTCATGTAAAAATGTGGACCAAACAACATTCTCCCCCATCCCTAGTTCAGGCTACTTAACAGCTTAACAGATGTAGAGTTTTATTTTACAGCTCCTTGCTTGCCTAAAACTAAAGCAGCCTTCTGGCCTTCCTTTCAGAATCCCCCTTGCCCTGCCTGTCTAGTATAAGTCCTGGAGTGGACTTCTTGTTTGTGATTAACTCTGGCCATGCTGAAATCTGGCCCTGGATCAAGGGATGGATTGACCAAAAAGATTATGTGGTAGAAATTTTTATCCATGTATTTATTCTGAATGAATGAAAATGAAAATGTATCACCATTAGACCTGATAAGAATGATGCCACTGGACCTGAGAAGAATGTGGAAACAATTGCACAGCACCTGAGAAAACTAGCACATCTTTGTTTTATGTACAGTTAGGTTTCTCCTGCCAGGGCCAGCCCAAGACATTTTGCTGCCTGAGGTGGAACAGCAATTGCCCTGCCCTGCAAGGCTGGTCAAGTTATTTTGGAAGCTAAGGTAGAAAATCCCACAAGCAGCTCATCTTTGGAGAAAAAAAATACACCAAGAACAACAACAACACAAATAACTATTTGTTGTCCTTCCATGACATCCAAAATCAGCTGACACAGGTGGCCATCTCACTCTGCCTAACTTTAGGGCAAGGACTCTAATCTCTACCCCACAAATGGAAGCTGGATAGGTGGAACAGGGGCAGGGAAACTCACAGTGACCTGGTTTATATGACATGACTGGTTTGTGGGTGGGTGGGGTATTTAACCCCCAATGAGCCATACTACATGCCAGGAGCATGTAGCCACCTCCAATAGAGTTGTGGAGTGTCATCTGAACCTGGCCACTATGTGTTATGTGAGGGTTAAACAACCCTCACATAACCCTTCTACAAACCATGGGTTGTACAAGGATAGTTTATCCAGTATACCCAGTTACTTTATATAACCAACATTGGCCAGGTTTGGATAACATGCTGCAACCCCATTGGATTCATGATGACGTCCACATGCGCCTGGCATGCGCTATGGCTTATTGGGGGTCAAATAACCCATGATGAGCCCAGCACAAACCGGCCCAGTGTGGTGATGCCAGTCACACTTTTTGTAGTACTAGGCATTACCAGGGCAGGGAGGAGAAGGAAAAGCAGGACTGTTGCTTTTGGTAGCAGCTAAATCATTCCTGTGATGTCTAGTTACAGCCCAAGTATCTGTTGTATATTTGTAAATAAATGGATATGACAGAAACGCCCCATGTCTGCACAGTACATTCTGACCCAGTAAAAGTTTACTTTTGGCACAACCTGCATCTCAGGGGAGTGGGGTGCCCGAAACAATGAGTTCCTGTGGTAACTTCTTAGGAACGCTTTATGAACTCGAGTGTAACAGACAGATTTATTTCACCAATGTCATTCAATAAAATCTTATTATCTCCCTTCTTTTTTGATACAAAACTTTATGGTCAGAAGCATGACAACTGAAGATGAGTTTAGCTGATGAAATACTGGTCCCACAGATCTTTTGCTTAACATTAAATGGTGTGCGTGTGTGTTTGAGGTGCGTGTTTACCCAGTTACCGGTATTTGATGTTTTGAAATATACACTTTCTGACAGGCTTTGAGGTGTTTGCCAAGCCACTCTGTGACATTCTTGGCTGTAAATGATTATTTCTCAGGTATTTGGCTAAAGTTTTCTGTCTGTGGAAAAATGGAAACAGACTGATTCCAGATTCAGTTCTTTCAAATTGAGAGAAATACATGGTTTGCAGTTAATTCTGCTGTAGATTTATTTAAATACTAGGTTCCAAGGGACATTGTATGGGGGAAAAGCATGGCTTCCACAATTGGTCCTTGGAGGCAGCCATGCTTTTTCCTATGCGATCTCCCAAAGAGTGAGGGCACATAATCACTTCCCATCACTCACAGAGGAATTGGCAGCTCCATTATCATGTGCGCAGCAGAAACCACACTTTTCAGACACAACAAGCTGCTAGCACCTGTAAAAAGAAAAAGAAAAAGAAAAAGGGAGGGAGGGAGGGAGGGAAGGAAGGAGAAAGAAAGTAAGTTAAGAAAGAAAGAAAGAAAGAAGAAATGAATGAGCCAGCGTTATGCATAGCATTTAAGCCTTTTGGGGAGTGGGTTTGCATGCAAAAATTATTTTTGAATAATAGTTGCTTTATCGATTTTAATATGGTAAATGGCTGCCACACGCAGAAGGGATTAATTATCTTGAATTTAGGAGGGAACGTTCCCCCCCTTTCTTTTGTAGAGTTACCAGTTGAATAGTGCGGATCTCAGTTTTTGTTCCATGTCAGAATTTATGTATGATGTTGACCTTCCTTCAGTAAGGGTTGTCATGTTTATCTGTGTATTTTCTCCCTCTGAAGAGGACCGGATAAGTCAAAATGCATTTGGGATATCTATATTGTGAATATGTACAGCCTGTGTATTTGATGTAGTGTTGGGTATTTTTGACTGGTAATATATTGGTTTCGATTTAAGTGAGATATTCATATTCATATTCAAATCTTGTTATTCTTTGAATATCTATTTTTCCCCTTTAACCTCTTATGTTGTCGTGGTTTTTTAAGTGGTTAAGGACAGAACTGCTAGGTTGTTTTCTGAGTGAACCCTTGGATTATCTTGTCATGGAATCTGGTAGATTGCAGGTTCCAAAGTGGACCCACATCTGATCTGCACATTAGGATGGTAGGTGTGGATCAGGAGAGTCCACTTTGGAATTCAGACTCATTGAATTCTTCAAGAATCCCTAGACCAAACTAACTTGTACTATTGACTTCAGTGGGACTTAAGCATAACTAACATTCCCTGGATTTGGGCCCAATATACCTACCTACCTGTCACCAAGCCCATCCAATTCAACACTTCCTCTGATCTTGGGGCTGCGCTCTTCAGAGATTTGGTTCTGCTTGAGGGGATGACTCCGATAAAAACTGAACCATTTGAAACGAGAGGAAGCAGTGCAATGAAACACAATCCAGAATCTTTTGTCTTAAAATCAAATTGTTCACAAGAGGTTTAGCTAATAGTCTATAAATGAAACATTTGTAATGTTAAAATCCTACCTAAAGGTGTAAATTACAGAATGACAAAGTAGCCCACTGAGACGTTAAAAGGTCACCATCATTTCATTTGATACTTCTTTTTGCTAGGCATTCTTGTTCTAGAGCAAAAGTTTTTAGGGATGACGTTCTGTCTGTACTTATTGGAACTAATTCTTCCTAATGCAAAGCAACACTGCAGCATTCATACTGGGATCAAAATGGGCATCCTGAAAGTCAGCATTCTGGTTCACAATTGTGTCTTTACTTCATTTTTCATTAACGTTTGAATGGCTATTAGCTGTGGAAAGAAGCTCGTGGCAAACTGAAGATTCAACAAGGCCTCCCAATTTAATTATTTAAACGGGATGTCTTGTTGGAATAACACAATCAAAATGTATCTATAACAAAAACATTCCTGATCTGTTAGGTGATGTTTGCATGAAACCAAATGTAATGGTATCTGAGAACTCTATTTCAGCAATTTAGGATAAATTATTTACTGTAACCATGGTGCTGTGCAGCTCACATTTAACAAATCATCTTTTTGATAAAGTAAGCCAGTATGTACTTGAATTAACATTAGTTTCACATTAGCAGAAAGCTGATACGCAAAAATATTTTAATAACCACTGAGACATCTATGTTGTAATATGCTTGTGAAGCCTTTGACACCGGACTGATTGTGAATCCACTTAGCCCTGCTCAATTGGCCCATCATGTAGAGAGCATGAGTGCGTACATTACATACAGCTTCTTCCTACATACCTGGCATAGCATCCCCACTTATACATGTGGGCATGAACCATCCAATTGCCTCTTACGTGCTACAAATTGTGTGGAATCTCTCGATTGATTTTGTGGTCATCAACCACATGATCCTACGCGTAGCATCCAACTGTGTCATTCTGTTAGTGCAAATTATGTTGCTCTAATGGAAACCAAGTTCTAAACTATGCACAAGTCGAGAATCCAAGAAAAGCTATGGTTGCGTGAGCGTGGTTGCACAAATGTTGTGCATTATGCTTGCATAACCCGTTGTGCAACCAGTTTTGCATAACTCTTGTGCAGACGGTTGTGCATTCCACTTGCGTAATGCATTGCTCAACCAGTTGCTCAACTGCTTGCACAACTAGTTGCGCATGCTCAATGGGCAACAGCTTACACAATGGAAAGTTCGGAGGAGCTCCACTAGCACTATTTAAGTTTGTGGAATGACACTGTTGGATACTGCCCATAGTGTCTGTATGTGCATAGGAGGTAATCAGATAATCTATCCCTTTCTGTAGAGCTGGGGATGGCATGTTGGGTGGGCTGGATAACCTATGTGCACTCACTCCCCTCCCTCAATTGGGCCAGTTGAAGGAGGGGTGAATACTGTTGGAGCCAGCCCTCTGATCAGCTGAGACAATGTGAAGCATTCTCCGTCCAATTACTCTGGGAATAAAGCTAGCAGCAACAAAAGGTTCACAGTCCAGAGACTGTGAGAAAGGGCAGTTGTCAGTTTGGCTGGGGCTATATATAGGTCCAGTGGAAGAAGAAAGCTACAGACTAGAAAGGTGACTGGGGAAAAGTCCCAATAAACAGGGACAATATAGGGCCCAGTAGCAGGTTAGCTGAACAATGAGCTATGGAGCAATGGAGTTATCTTAATGAACCTGAGGAAAAGCAGGGGGAAGTGACAGAGATATGAGAAAAAACCTTAGGGACTATGAATTAGGGATGGATAGATGTGTCAATTTGGGTATCTCACAGTTTCTTATTTACTAGTCTTAAGTCAGTTCATCTCAATTCCACAGCAGTTTTGGGAGGGGGGGTTAAGTGTTCATGAACATTCATGTACATTTTTGTGCATATTTCTCATAATCCACACATTTTGGCCCATATACACATTTTGTAAGCATTTCTTTGTATTTTTCAAAATATAATGCATTTTTAAACATTATTTTTCACTAGTTATTTCCACTAATATGCATTTTGTACACATTTTTTGACGGAAGTACTCCATCGCAGAATTTGGAGAAGTGTAAATTTTAAAGGATCACTGAGTTTGGGTCCTTGAATAGGATCCATTGTGTGAAATTAGGTAAGTTAAAATGTGAATTGAACATATGTTTCCCGTTCCCATTCCTACTAAGAGCAAGGGTGCTAGGAACTAGCCAGTTGTTTTGGCTACAGATGTCTAGTTTCTGTAAACTGGCATATTTTAACAAACAGGTCATTAAGGCTGTGCTAAATGGAAGAGCCATCCTGACAAAAAAATGAAATACCTGTGTATAACTTAAAAAGGAAATAAAGAAATATGGGCACTTTTCTACCAAGGTTAGCCACTTGGAATTCACTCAGTTTTAATGGGGAAAATTAAGCATATGCTTAAAGCACTGACTGAAATCAGTGGAACGTAAAATCCAACTTTGGCTGGATCACACCCCAAGTATACTAACCTGTAGTAAGAGGCAAACATAGCATTTGGTTCAGACTATCTAGTGATTGAGGCTGACTGGGTTTGAACAATAATTCATTTTGAAAAGCAAGGAATTTAATTCATTCTTGAACACACACTGGGGTGCTGGGACAAAGACAAGTAAAGGAATTCTCTTCCCATCAGACAATATTAGGAAAGTATCTCAACAAGACGGATGTCTGTCCACTCATGCCAAGTAGCTACACCAAGGTGTAAGGGAAAAATGCTGGTGATTACCTCAATAGCTGCAAGGGATAATGGCCTTCAAAAGAAGATTAATAGCTCCACTCCCTCTCCCCCTAATTGCCCCAAAGACAAAAGGGAAGGGAGGCATATGGTTACCCACCCCCTTGAAAGTGAGGGGCTAGTATAGTATGGAAACATTATTAGTGAGGTGCCCACTAAATAGTGGGAAAGTTTGAATCCTGCAGTGTAGCCCACCATGGCATTCTGAGCTCAACATTTTCACAGATGCAAACAGGAAGAAAGGAAGAGGAAGAGGAATGGCATCACAACGGCCCTCAACTATCTATTAATATATATTCCCCTACTGTTGGGGATGCAGAGTTTGGAGTGCCCACTCTCTGGTGAATGGTAGCGTATTTCCCACAGTCCACTGTCCCTCTCAGCGTTCTGATGGCGCCTCCCCCCTCAAGCTCCAATTAAGCAATGCAGGAAGAGGTAGACAGAATCGTCACTTCTGTGATTTTTGCACTGACACGGAGCCTCATCTGGATTGTTATGCCCTGTGTTTGTTTTGATTTCCAGAAGGGTTGTTTGTTTTGCAAGGGAATGACATCAGCAACTATTACTTGCTTAGATTCACTCTACTTTCGGTTTCTAACCCCTGTAAAGAAACCCTCTGTTCTAGATCTCTCAGCTCCCTCACAGTTATGCGTCAAAATCATCATCAGGTGAACATGAATCTGCATGCCCTGTCAACATTACTATTTGCCTGGAAATTCTCCAAGCCTGGAAGATACAAGATATACATAAGACATAAATAAGATACAAGAAATATCCTCTTTTATCCAATACGGTTTTCTTTGAAGTGATAGAATAGGATCATTGCTCAGCTTTATCTCTCTGTTGGCTCTTCCAAAGAGATGCAACCTACTTCATCAAGGTGGTTCTTGGATGAAATACTCCCTCTGGTGGTACATGGAGGCAAAGAGTCAATACCAAGTCTGTTCGGAAATAATGCAATTACATATGACCAACTGCACCAATTAACCAGGACAAGCTGCTGCTTTGGGGAACCTGTCCCTAGGACAGGGGGAGAAATTCATTTGGTTCCCATTTGAAAGGGAACTTTCCTAATTTCACACTTTTGAACCAATGCGTGAACCAAAACTCAGGGCTTCATCACACGGAGCTTTTATCCTGTGATTGAGATGGCTCCTTCACAGACATATGCAGCAATCAGATGATATTACGCCTATGCCGTGCCAGTCGCACTGGTTACCAATGTGTTTCTGAATCTGAGCCCAATTTAAAGTGCTGGTTTTGACCTTGAGAGCCTTAAACAGTTTGAGGCCAAACTACTTGAGGGACTACCTTCACCCTAATCAGCCTGCCTGCACTTTTAAGATCAGCAAGAGAAGCCCTTCTTACTTCCCCACCTGTGAGGGCAGTTAGCGGGGTGAGTCACAAGAGAGGGCCTTTTCCACAGAGGCCCCACACCTCTGAAATGGCATCAAGGAACTGCCAGGCCCCATCACTGCAGGCTTCTAAGAAGGCCCAGAAGACTTACTTCTTTACTCTCACCTCCCCTGATTATGTTTCATCAGACTGGGTTACAGATGCAATTGTGTTTTAGGTTTTATCTTATGCTGGTGTTTGTTGTTTCATGGAACTTTTGCTGCTTTTATAACTGCATTTTCTTATGTATATAAATTTTATGATATGCATTTTATCGTTGTACGCTGCCTTGGGAGGGCTCCTGCCCTGAAAGGCAGCCTTGAAATATTTTATATCTCTTCTCTATCATCTCAGAGTGCAGGACATGGAATAATGGGGTCAAGTTACAGGAAGCCAGATTCCGGCTGAACATCAGGAAAAACGTCCTGACTGTGAGAGCAATACGACCATGAACCAATGACCTAGGGAGGTGGTGGGCTCTCCCACCCTGGAGGCATTCAAGACGAGGCTGGGCAGCCATCTGTCAGGGATGCTCTGACTTGGGTTCCTGCATTGAGCAGGGGGTTGGACTCAATGGCCTTGTAGGCCACTTCCAACCCTACTATTCTATGATTCTATGAGCACCAGCATCCACTGTGAATATGGCTTTTGCTGTGCCCATTTACCCTCTTTGGCTTCTGAAGCAGACGTATCAGTAAAAACTTAGCACAACTGTTTTACTCTGCTTTTTTCTATCTTCTGTTGTGCCTGAGGGGACCAGATGGTCATATCATATAACACCAGATGGGGATAGCGTATAAGACCAACACTAGTGCTGCAGTGTCTCCGGGATGGCGTCCTGCTGCTTCCTTATTTTTCCTCTCTGTGACAATCTTTCAAGACCTTGAAGACTATCCTATCTCCCCTCAGTCTTCTCTTCTCAAGGCTAAACATGCCCAGTTCTTTCAGTCTCTCTTCATAGGGCTTTGTTTCCAGTCCCCTGATCATCTTTGTTGCCCTCCTCTGAACCCTCTCCAGCTTGTCTGCATCCTTCTTAAAGTGTGGTGCCCAGAACTGGACACAGTACTCCAGATGAGGCCTAACCAATGCTGAGTAGAGGGGAATTAGTACTTCCCAGGATTTGGAAGCTATGCTTTTATTAACGCAGCCCAAAAGAGCATTTCCCTTTTTTGCAGCCACATCACACTGTTGGCTTATATTCATCTTGTGATGATCGACGACGATTGCAAGATCCTTCTCGCTTGTAGTGTTGTTGAGCCAAGTATCTCCCATCTTGTAACTGTGCATTTGGTTGCTTTTTCCTAGGTGCAGAACATGGCATTTATCCCTATTAATGTCATTCTGTTGTTTTCTGCCCAGCACTCCAGCCAATCAAGATCACTTTGATTTCTGTTTCTGTCTTCCAGGGTATTAGCTATCCCACACAATTTTGTGTCATCTGCAAATCTGATCAGCATTCCCTGCACCTCCTCCTCCAAGTCATTAATACAAATGTTGAAGAGCACTGGGCCCAGGACTGAGCCCTGCAGTACCCTGCTTGTTACCTCTCCCCAGGTTGAGAAGATCCCATTGATAAGCACTCCTTGAGTCCGATTCTGTAGCCAACTGTGGATCCACCGGATAGTTGTTTCATCTAGCCCGCTTTGAGCTAGTTTGCTCATCAGGATATCATGGGGCACTTTGTCGAAAGCGTGGCTGAAGTCGAGGTGCAGTGAAGTGGTTTGCTAGGTAAAACCACCAGTAGCCATGGTCTGGGGATATGGGAGAAGATCCTGAGTGGACAATCATCCTAACATGGGCACAGGGTGATGATGTCAGCAGGGGTGACCACCCACTCAGCAACCCCATGCACTTGCAGCGGTGGCACCCTCATGTCCACCACCGATGCCCAGTGCCATAAGGTGAGAGTGGGAAGGCCCCATCCCTCTCTACCACCATGCCATGGTGGCCGCAGTGATCTTGCCTAGAGAACTGCCTCACCAGCTGCCATTGCACTGGTCTGGTGTACTATTTTCATCTGCGAAATAGGAAATCCACAGGGGAAAGGAACTGATTTATACACATTTGTTAAGGGTACATGCACCTGTCATGAAATCAGAGCTCTTGGCTTGCAGGTAGGGATGTATGAATCCCTTACCTGGCTCCATTCCGGGGCATCCGCGGTGGGGGGGAGGCGCCCCGTTCCTCCCCCCGGAATCCTCCCCAGCCGGCTCCACTCCGTGGCAACTCTGCAGAGCCACCAGCTGGGGCCAGCCACAGCTAGAATTCCGGCCACTGCCAGGCTGCTGCAGTCACAAATGGCAGCCGCTACACCATTTGCGTGGCTGCCTTTTGCCATGATAGGCTAAGTAAATACTTACGTAGCCTATTATGGCAAAGAGCAGGGGCGCAAATGGCGTAGCGGCCACCACTTGCACCCCTGCTCTTTGCCGTGATAGGCTACGTAAGTATTCACATAGCCTATGACAGCAAAAGGCAGCCATGCAAATGGCGGCCGCAGCAGCCCGACAGCGGCCAGAAGACGAGCCGGGACGGACGCCAGGTAGGCTCCGTCCCGGGGGGATTCCACAGGGTGGCAGGGAGGATTGCTCCCTTCCACCATGGACTCCGGGGGGGGGGGCGGATTCTAAAGAATCCAGCCTCACTGGAGTCCATGGTGGAATTCTCTGACATCTGTACTTGCAGGAGGACTGCTGACAGGGAGGGAGGGAGGGAGGGAGGAATAGCAGCAGAACACTACTTCATGTGGAGCAGAATGGTGGGGAATATGCAAAAGGAACTGGATAAGGCCCCTAATCTGTATCCCACCATGTAGACCCAGTGGGATTCTCACTGGCTTGCAAGCAACAACAACCCAACCACTTACCATCACAATATTTATTCAAAAGATAAAACCATCTCATAAAATTTTTACAGAAACTTACAACCAGCAGTGATAAAGCTCATCCAGGCTGCTTTTTTAAAACAAAAGAGTCTGAATCGCTCTTCTAATGTCAGAGGGAGGGAGAAGGCTAAGAGATCGTTCTACAAGAGCCAGTGTGGCATAGTGGCTGGGAGTTGGGAGATCCGGGTTCTAGTCCCCCCTCGGCCATGGAAGCTCACTGGGTGACTTTGGGCCAGTCACAGACTCTCAGCCCAACCCACCTCACAGGGTTGTTGTTGTGGGGATAAAATGGAGAGGAGGATTATGTACGCCACCTTCGGTTCCTTAAAGAGGAAAAAAGGCGGGATGTAAATAAATAAATAAATAAATAAGAAGGAACTATGACCAACAAGACCCTGCTCCTTCCATCCACCCTACCTAGTCTCCGAAGACAAAAAATACTGAGGAGGATCTCCCCTAAAGACTTGAATACACAAGGAAGATCATATTGAGTGAAATAAACTCATTAGCAGTCAACAGCAAAACATTCTCTTTTGCTTTAGTTGAGGGGTGGGCAACTTGTGGTCTACAACTCCAATCATCCCTCACCATTGATTATGCTGGCTAGGGCTGATGGGAGTTGTAGGCCAAAATGTCTGGAGGACCACAAGAAGCCCACCCCTGCTTTAGTTCCCCTGAGTTGCTCACCCCTGCTTTAGTTAGTAAGTGGTTTCTTTCAAACAGGTTGCAGCAAGATATGCATTCCCACCACAAAGTGATTTTCCATAGTTTCCACAAAGTTCTGGATGGTTCTGACTGGTGTAATGGTCGTGTTGTTGTCAATTATTTATTTTCACTTGTCAGTTTATCATCCTTCTCTTGCTTTTGCCTACAATGTTTTTATGTGGTATACCACAGTTATTTGCATTTTAAAGAGGGGAAGCTGAGATGATGAGTAGGTGAGTGCTGCTTCAGGGCTGCTCAGAAAGCTCAGGGTTTACCTGAGAACTAAGCCTTTGTCTTTGCTTCCCAAATTCAGGTAGGGATGGCAGAGAATTCTGCCACGGATCTCGGTGAGGCCAAATGCCAGTGCATTCGGGCCCCCGAAATCTGTGGTGGAACGGCCTGCCACCCCCCGCCCCTCCGTGGATCCCCCCCGGGATGAGACTCACCTGGGGCGGATCTTCCGGGCGGTGGCGGCTCCGGCAGCAGCGGCGGCGGCTGGTCTTCCGACCGGCTGCCGCCGCCACCATTTCCACTCTTGTTCCTGTAAAAAACACACACACACATGAGGTGATAGGCTATGTAAATCTTTATGTAGCCTATCACAGCTGGGTGGGTTTAAAAAAAAAAACGCGTACGCAAATGGCGGCGGCTACGGCTGCCGCCATTTGCGTTCCTTATTTTTGCCCATCGTAGTCTACATAAATATGTACGTAGGCTATGACGGCGAAAATAAATGGGAACGCAAATAGCGTAGCGGGCGCTATTTGCGTCCCATTTTGATTCCCCGTTTTAGCCTACATAAATTTTTACGTAGGCTAAAACGGGGAATCAAAAAGGGATGCAAAGAGTGCCCGCTATGCTATTTGCGTTCCCCTTTATTTTCGCCGTCATATTCTACGTAAATATTTACGTAGATTAAGAGGGGGAAAATAAGGAACGCAAATGGTGGGGGCTGTAGCCGCCGCCATTTGCGTACACGGTTTTTTGTTGTTGTTTTTTACCCAGAGCCCTCCGCGGCCAGAAATCCGGCTGTGGATGGCTCTGGCCTGGCTGGGGCTGGCCGGCTGCTCCGCGGAGTTGCCGCGGAGCACAACCGGCCGTGGAGGATTCCGGGGGGGGAGGAACAGAGCGCCTCCCCCCTGTCCAGGATTCCGGGGGGAGGGACAGAACGCCTCCCTCCCCCACCATAAACATAATCCATGAACAGGTAAGTGACTTTCGTACATCCCTAAATTCAAGGTGCTAAGTTCCATATTGCAACAGAGAGAAGCTTCCTGTCTCTTCACATGTGACATTCTAGGTGTACGCCTAAACATGTCAATTCTGAATATGGCAAAGATGTGTTTGCAAACATGTACATCATGCAAGTCTGCTCATCGGGGAGTGCATAATGTCTGCTGCATCTGGTTCATTTCAGATGTTCAGTGTGGGGGTAAAATGAATGCACATGATTGAGCAGCAGCATGGGAACATCAACATTCTCCCCCTCTGGCCCTGACCTATGCATGTTCATTAGAACATTTACATCCAGAGTGGGAAGCGTGTGGCCTTCCAGTTGTTGGTGGACTGTAACTCCCATCAGCCCTAGCAAGCATTCCAAGTGGTGAGAGTTGATGGGAGTTGTAGTCCCACAACATCTCGAGTGCCCCATGATCCCCATACCTGATTTACATAGAGAGTCCACTCCACACACATTGCAAAAAGGAACTTGCAACTGCTGTGCAAAGTCATTTTACCCCATGTTGAACATCTGGAAAGGGTTAGTGGAAAATCCATGTTGTCCGAAGTTGGGTTAAACAGTCTTTAGAACTGAGAAGGAAGATTATGTGGTGGCTTTTACTTCTTCCCTCTGTCCCCTTGGCCTCTCTCACCTCCACAGGAGGTTCTGTCTGCACAGCTGTGCAAGGAAGGACAGTACCGCCCCAGTTTGATGAATCCCTGCCAAAATTAAAAAGAGCAGGAAAACATTCCTATAGCATTGGGTAGTTGAGAAGACATAGTGAGAAGGTGTGAAATGCGTAACAGGATTACATTCTATAATGTTCAAACTCTACACATTCCTATATGCTCATTAAAAGTCGAACTCAAACATTGATGCAAATTTTCTTTCTGGGTCAACTCTCAAGCTGCAAGCTGTTGACACATGGAGGGAGCACCATATCTGTGAAAAAGGCCATAAGTGATGCTTAATTGTCCTTTTATGGGGAGAAAGCCTCATTTTATTTGGAGTGCCCATTTGTTAAACAAAGGAAGTGGTGGTTTGGTTGGGCAGTGTTGATGTTAAAAATTGAATTATGTGTTAGTGGTATAGATTAAAAAACAGCACCAAGTTAAATCGCTTCCTAGCTATTAATGCACAACTTTTTATTTCAATCGCACTTAATGATCTGTAAGGGATGGAGGCAGAGTAAGTACCAACGCAGATTTAGCAAAAATGACTATTGATGGTATAAAATAAATGCAATATATTAAGAGACGATGACATTTACATGATCCTGAGACAGCTGATCTCCAAGTAGCCCAATTCACTAACTCACCACAGCTCAGCACTTCAAATAACTCTGTTGATTAAGGGCACAATCCAGTGCATGTTTACACAGAAAAATGTCCTGCAACTCCCAGCATTCCCCAGTCAGCCATGCTAGGAGTTGCAGGAAGTTCTTCTGTCTAAACATGCATAGGATTGTGCCTTAAGCAGAATGCTTTCTTATATTGATTGTTAACAGCATTTCTAGACAAGTTTCCCATTTTAGCAAATATTGTAACTAATGATGCTTACTCATAAGGCGATTATTTATTACATTCATTTCCTAAACTGGTATAGACTAAGAGTACTTAGTCTATACCAAAAGTCCATGGCATCCCCATCATTCATCAACTCAAATGCTAGACCGAGGGATGGGCAACCCCCCCTGACATCCAATCCGTGGGGGGCGGGGTCCACCAAAGGGGAATCCAGGCCACTTGGGACTCACCAGATTTCCCCAGAGCCCTGGCATGTTCTCCAGATTTCACAGGACATTTTCCTTTTTAAAAAAAGACAAGATAAGCGAATTGCAGCTGCAATTAGCCTATCTTTGGCAAATTACAGCCATAATTTCCATATTTTATGCCATTTGTGACCATAGAACACTTACTTTTATGTAAATTGTGGTTGTAAAGCACTTTTGTATACATAAATTGCAGCCGTAAAGATCTTATGGATGCAATTTATGTAGAAGCAAGCACTTTACGGCCACAGTTTATGTAGAACTACATGCTTTATGGTCACAAATAGAGTAAAATATGGAAATTACGGCCATAAATTGCCCAAGATGTGCTAATTGCAGCTGCAATTAGTTTATCTTGCCTTTTTTACAGACAGAAAACCACCCCAACTGAAATCTGGAGGACACAGAGGTAAGGGGAGCCGGTCTGCTGTGGATGAAGCAGGTCGGCTTCTTGGGAATCCAACCTCATTGGAGTCCAGATTTCTTCAGCATCCCTAGCTGGAGCATCTTGAGGTCTAAAAAGTGGATGATCTCAGAAGGGCAAAGGGACTGCTTCACTAATGGCTCCTTGACATACTAGTTAACATCTAGAAAAAGAAAAACTGTCTGGAAACTGATGGATTGCCTGACTGGGAAATCCTTCCCATGCTCCTAATTTCACTACCCCTTAACGATAATGATAAGGGCTAATGGGTAATTGTTGAAATTACTCAGTGAGGAATCAAATGCACTTTTGGAGCCTCTCAAATTACACCAATGTAGTGGGTTGGATCCAAATTTAGTCATTTTTAGAGTAAACCTGTAGAAAGCAATGGGACTTACAGGAGTCGTGACTTAGTTGCCCCACTATTTTCAATGGCTCTGCTCCAAACATGAATAAGTGAGAAAGAGAGAGAGTGCAGGTGCATATCAGAACTTTTTCTGGTCAACCACAACACTCCAGTGGGATACTGTAGGCAGCAAAAAATGAAAGCAAACAAGCAACCACAGCAGCAGAATGCTTCAGAGTGGTCGGCCCAAGGCTCAAAGCATCATGCAGGATGAGAGTTTCCAAAACCAAGCTGTCTATAGGCAAAAGCACAGCTCTAGTATCTTTCCTCAAAGGCCAGGGTGCAGGAAGGCAGTAGACTACCACACTTAGGTACGGGGGACTGTGAAAAAAACCAACCAGGGAAAGCCTGTGTACAGGAAAGCTAACCAACCAAGAAACAGAGTGGAGGTACTTTCCCCCACTCTACACCTCTGTTGGTGCAGCTTTCCCTGCCCTGCACCTTCCCCAGAGTGAGCAAAGCACTTAGTGCACTGCTGGAGGCTTGCACAGGACAATCTCCATGGTTATTCTGAGATAACAACATGGATTCCTCCTCCACTCAATCCACTCAGTTCCTCAATCCACAGTGATTCCTCCCCAAGCCCCACCCCCACTAGTATCTAGGGGGCAGGGCTTAGGGACGAAGCTCAACCTCTACAGACCAGAGGAGAAGCTTTGAGGACCAGAGTTAGCCTGTAGGCTGCAGGTTCCTCATCCCTGACCTAAACTATACTGTTGCCTCGACAAAGGCCCAGACCTGGAAGCATTTATCGATAGTTCAGGTCCAGGAAGAAGTTCAGGTCAGGAATAAGGTTATCCTGAAGAAGGTAGCGCTGCTTCTTTTGACTTCAGGCCACAGCTTCTTCTGAGTCCAAATTATATCTAAGAATTGTTGTCAGCTTCAAGTGGGAAAAAAAACCCAATGTATATTATCCAAAGCTCCTTGTAAGAAGGTTGTGATACAAATATCATGGATAATTACATACATGTTTCATACCACCTGTTTGATACGTTAGGCATCCAAATCCATTGAAGCATCAGCCGTATCTGGAATCCATGCCCAGGGTGTGCCCATGCTGACTTTTCACAAAAGATTTTCTTCTACAGATTTTCCAGCTAACAAGAGTTCTGGAAAAACACATTGTAATGCTCATCTAAGTTCAGCAATCCTGGGAAATTTCACCATTGCTGGCAAAACGATTTCCAAAATTGAAGGAAATCAACCTTGCATCCTTTCAGTTTATGCTTTTCAACCATGCAGCTACAAATCCAATTGCAACTACAGCGGTGGGAAGCAGTCTGTCAATTAGCTAAGCCCCCGAACCACCGGGACATGAATAATGTCATTTTGGATGCATCAGTGGAAGAACAAAAGCCTGCAAGTCAAGTGTTCCCATGTGTTACATCTAGAAAATCTCACGAATTGAAAGATGGCTGGAATGAAGCAGTCATTTACCTATAAAGTTCGATGCATTTGTCAGTTCCACCCTTTTATCGGTCACCCCAGTGTTGACAAGAGTGGTTGCATACTATGTTCCAGTGATGACTTAAGTGACTCTTCTGTTTCCATCAGTTTGGGTTATTAATAGATAAGAATAGCATTATGCCCAGTGGCTTTTAATATGGCTTTTAGGCTGTTGCAAAGCTTTTGGGATTTGTGGATGGCTGAATTAATTTTTGTCTCTGTTTCGGTCATTCTCCTTGTTGCCCATTCTGAGATAGATCCTACATTTGGGGAAGTTAAGGTCCCTGCCCACAGGAGCACAATGAACTATGATGCCTTGATGAAACAAACAATCCAGGGTCCATCTGGTCCAGCATTCTGTCTGATAACCAGATGCCTCTGGCTACTCTACAAGCAAGGCATCAAAGTGTTGACCTCCACTTGTGTTGACCCCCCTTCCTGATTTTAGGAAGGAAGGTGCCTTATTATAAGAGTCAGGCCATTAAACCTTTCAGCTCAGTATTAACTACTGCAGGGGTCGGGAACCTCTTTCAGCCCAAGAGACAGATTCCATTTCAGAGAATTCCACCTTTCTCCTGTCTTGGGAACCACATTCCACTGGTGGGTGGGGCCAAACACAAAAGAGGTGGGGCCAAAAATGTAAAAAAAAAAAACCCACAACCCCAGCATACTTGAGCTTAAACCTCTTATTGCCAGTAGCTGAGCCTTAGGAGAGACATTTCAACCTTTCAGAATAGGGAAAAAAGTCACCAAAGCTGAGCAACCACCAGACGAACAGTGGCTGGGGGAAGGGGGATGTGGCCAGGGGACTATGCCATGGCCATCTGGGGAATCCCAGAAGGCTGAATTGGGACCGGCAGAGGGCCAGATTTGGCCCACAGGCCTGAGGTTCCCCACTCTTGATCTGCACTGACTGGCAGTGGCTCTATAGTGGTTTGAAACAAGGTTTTTTCCCTGTCCTACTTGGAGATGCCAGAGGCCAGACCTGAGACCTTCTGCATCCAAAGTAGGTGTTCTCCTACTAAGCTATGGATCACAAGAAATCATACCGGTGGCCCATTTAGGTCAGTATCATCTACACTAGCCTTGCCCAATAGATGGTTTGGACTTCAGCTCCTATCAGCCCCAACCAGCATGGCCAATGGTCAGAGATGATGGGAGTTGTGGTCCCAAACATTGGAAGGTTCCAGATTGGAGAACACTGGTGGCCACCGATGGACAATGACTCTCCATTGTTTCCAACATTCCCAGCTCTGCTTGGAGATTCCATTTCCCAGGACCTTTTTGCATGCAAAATCATTGACCCTCAATGTCTTACATTAGGACATATATTGCTATCTGTATATGAAGCTTTCATTTCACTGTCATGGCTAATGATAGCAAACAGCATCACTGGACTGACTGCTATAGGAAAAGAAAGACAAACATGTACAGGTAAAAACATCTTAATTTGAGTCACTTTTCAATTGTGACTCAGGCCGACTTTACATATGGCTTAGCTAGCATGATTGACACCTGCTTTCTGGTTGCTCCAACTCCGCTCGGGGTTATATGTTTCTCTTTTGCCCACATGGGTGGGTCGAGTTGCATGTTTATGTTCCATACTAATGATACCCACCCATCCCATTAGGGTTTGTGTCACCAGCATGGTATGTCTCTGCAAATTTCATCCAATTCTGCCAAGAAATGAAAGAAGTTATTGGCAGTTCCCTTAAAAAAATAAATTAAAATATAAAGGTGTGTAACACAAAAATGACCACACCTATTTTCCTGAAATTTGGCAGGCATAATTCCTTCCTAAGCAGCTGCTATGGCCATAAATTGTATCCACTTCTGACAAACAGCTGGCTTTTTATTTCCCATGATAGTTAATGGGAGGCAAAAAGCCTTGGATTTCCGAATCACAGTTTGGGTTCGATACCTGAGTTGGAGAGGACAGCCTCTGAATCAGTCCAAGCAGAACTGGGCCATTTTCCAAAGTGCCAAATCGGGGTCTGAGTCAAATCTTGTGGTCAGTGCGGACCTCAAATTTAAAAGGTCTCCGAGCCATTTCCGTGTGTTATGAACAGGAATCTCTCACTTCCGAGCTGGACAAAGTATTTCCCCGAAGGAAGGGAGGCTAAACAACCTCCAGAAAGGGAGTGTTTTATTTTCAGAGATCACATCCAAGTGGAAAAAGTTGTCCAAGTGTTAGAGAAAAATGTGTGTGTGGGATAAGGGGGAGCTTGTCCAATCTTGTACGTTATCTCATTTTAAAGAGGAACTGAAAGTTCACTTGAAATGTTTGGCATGCCTAATAGTTTACATGAAGCGGAAAATGCTTTCATTCTCATTCTTTTCCAAAAAGGGCTTTGAAGAACAAGCTGCAAACATTAGTCTACATTAGGAAACCAGCTCCACCTTATACGGATCTTGCGCACGTGCACAAAGAGATCATTTTAAATGCTTACAGACCCTTTCTGAAACATCCTTTTCTTAGTTGAGAAAAGGAGGTTGTGCAGGGACATGATAGCTATATTCAAATATCCAAAGGTCTGTGGTATAGTGGAGCCAGGGCTCTTGGGACCCAGCACTGGCACTTTGTCATTAGCAAGGATTCTGATCATCTGCCATCTGCCACCCCCTCAGAATTCCCTGTTCCCGCTGAGCTGCAGCCCTCTCAGCAGCTGGAGGAAATGAATTTTCCCAACAACAATATATTCTTCCCAATTGTAAACCAAAGTATTTTGGGATGGCGTGGCCTCCTTCAGTGGACAGTTGAGGCATAAGAACGTAAGAAGAGCCATGCTGGATCAGACCAAGGGTCCATCTAGTCCAGCCTTCTGTTCACATAATGGCCAACCAGCTGCCCATGGGAAACCCACAAGCAGGACATGAGTGCAACACCACCCTCCCACCCATGTTCCCCAGTAACTGGTGTACATAGGCTTACTACTTCTGGTACTGGAGGTAGCATAGAGCCATAAGGACTAGTAGCCATTGATAGCCTTCTCCTCCATGAATTTGTCTAATGCCCTTTTAAAGCCATCCAAATTGGTGGCCATCACCATGTCTTGTGGTAGCGAATTCCATAGTTTAACTATGCACCATCTGAAGAAGGACTTCCTTTTATCTGTCCTGAATCTCCCACCAATCAGTTTCATGGGATGACCCCAGGTTCTAGTATTATGAGGGAGGGAGGGAGGGAGGGAGGGAGGGAGGGAGGGACAGACCCATTAGCTTTCCCAAAGACCTGCTTCTGGTTTAGGTGAAAACTGCTAGAAGTGGTTTGTTGTGATGGATCACTAAAGCTGCCTGAATTTTTGGACTCTGTCCTTGGAGGTGTGGCTATGAGGACTATCATGATGAGTGTCTGCACCTCAGCATTTACCCCTATGCCACTACTGAAGGGCTGTCACACAAAGGATGAAGCAGACCTATTCTCTTTCTCTCGAGAGGGCAAGGCTAGAACTGGTGGGTGGAAATTGCAGGGAAGAAGGTTTTGGATAAACATTAGGAGAAACATCTTAACAGTAAGAGCTGGGAGGTGCTGGACTCTCCTTCACTGGAGGTACTTAAGCAGGAGCTAGACAGCCAGCTGTCAGGGATGCTGCTTTTCCATCTAGCATTGTACATCCTGAATAGTGCAGGAGTGACGTCCAAGGTTCCTTCCAACTCTGCGATTCTTTGTTTCTATGACTGTTAGTGTAATGTGATCTGTGCTTCAAAGTGGCTCCCAATATCCTCCAGACAATTCAAGGTTGAATTGATTTCAATGGGAGATGTTTACGCCTGTATTTGACCTCTGTGTTGGAATCAATAGGGCTACAAAGTGTTTACATTTGGCTGGACCGAATGTTTTTCAAGGTAAATATGGAAGTCCTGTTCAGGCAAAATGTCCGCTGGAAATTCAAGGGCAGTTAAAAGATTTTTAACATGACTGGCAAACTCTGTCATGGTGGGCTGGGCTCGCACATCTCTAGAAATGGAAACAAAGCCCTATGAAGAGAGACTGAAAGAACTGGGTATGTTTAGCCTTGAGAAGAGAAGACTGAGGGGAGATAGGATAGCGCTTTTCAAGTACTTGAAAGGTTGTCACAGAGAGGAAGGCCAGGATCTCTTCTCGATCATCCAGAATGCAGGACATAATGGGCTCAAGTGACAGGAAGCCAGATTCCGGCTGAACATCAGGAAAAACTTTCTGACTGTTGGAGAAATACGACAATAGAACCAATTACCTAGGGAGGCGGTAGGCTTGGAATGCCCTGGAGGCATTCAAGATGAGGCTGGACAGCCATCTGTCAGGGATGCTCTGACTTGGATTCCTGCATTGAGCAGGGGGCTGGACTCGATGGTCTTATAGGCCCCTTCCAACCCTACTATTCTATGATTCCATGATAGATCTAGCATGTGCATTCATTGCCATGACTTGCATAATAATTGTACTATTGTAGAAAGGGTAGGTTTCTGTGTACCTATCACGTTGCCACCAGATTTCACCCAAACCAAAATGTGTGGTGAAATTAATCCCTGCCTGGCCCAAACACCCATCAGCATTTGAAAGGAAGTTACAAGAAGTTTTATGAGCTCAGTGAAATTTCTCAAGGGGACTGCAGGCTGGTGGCATAGAGGCAAGAAGGCAGTCAAGCAGGCAAGTAGAGATGGGCAGTCTACAGGTGAGTAACTAGTCGTTAGACTGAGAAGTCAGAGGTTTTATGGGACCAGGCAGAATGTTATTGGACCCTTATGAAACCTGCCCCCTGATGAATTGGTAGCTGCAGTACCACCCTTTGGCCATCTGAAGTGGTAGTGCTATAGCACTGGAAATGGAAGGCCAGCCACTCCTTTTTCCAACAAGTTGCCAGGGTCACTCAATAAGCATCCTGCTGCTAGACTCCCCAGTTTAAGACCCCTGCTACCCAATGGAAGGGGTCACACATTTCTATTTCTTGTTGTGTTATACCATTACTTAATGAAGTCTGGACTTCCAGATCTTGTAATAGGGCCTCCTTGGTGCTGGGAGCCCAGCCGTGGAATGCTCTCCCCCTGGACCAGTGCCTACATTGGTCAGCTTTCAGTGCCAGGTGAAAACAATCCTTTTTCAACAGGCCTTTTGATCAGATGGGTGGGCCTACATATTACAGCGAGACAGCTGGTGATGGCTGCGTATGAAATTTTTGATGCTGACCAGTTATTGTGCATTTTTATGGTTTTAATAGTTTTATAGTGATTGTGCATTTCGTCTCACCCTGGGATCATTTTGTAATGAAGGATGGAATATAAATTTTGTAACAACAACAACAACAACGCTATTATTAATTATGATTTGCTGGACTTCCTAACCACTCAATCAGTTATGCCTTCCTTCTTTTCCTTTATTTGTCACACATAGGTGCTTTATTTTATTACTCACTTAGCTCATTCATTAGTCTTCCCTTGTATACGAAGGATTAACTTGAACTTTAGAACCTCAAGAGTATTTATTAGTTTTAAGAAGCCATATGTTTTATAATCCTTTCTTGTTAGGTCATTTTTTCTTCTTCTAGTACAGATTCTTAGCTGGCCCTCACATTTAAGATTCTTTACAGCTATCAGATTGCACCAGAGTGGAAAAAGCCATGCAATTATTGGGTGTTACTCATTAATAGGAATTCAAATGGCAACTGTTAACAGTCTGTAACACCAGGAAGTAAGGTGTGTGTGTGTTTTTCCATGAGTCATAAAAAGAAAGTGTCTCAGTCATCACAAAGCTTACGTTCACTACCTTGTGACAATTTATGTATGGGCCAGTTTATTATTACATGGAGAATCTGCATGTTAGCTGCAAAGAGCTTGATGGTATAGATTTAGAAAAGAAAAAGATGGTTGCAATTAAAAGATTCAAACCTGTTAAAAAAACACGTCTTCCTATATTATACATTCAAGCAACAAGACACATATTTAAAAAGCACTTCAAGGCAAAATCATTTCAAACCAAGGCTCTTAATTCCATTTAGAATGACAGATAAAACACACATGGGTTGTTCCAGTGCATAAAATCAGTGTTAATGGGTTGATTATAGGAGACTCCATCTTGAGCTAAAAATGGCTTGTTTGACATGCTTGTTGTTTCATTTCCATTTTCCAGTGAATGAAAGCCCCATTATAGGTTTCTCAAATAGTTTCAGCATTAAAGCATTACAAAGTAGGGCACATCTACCATGAAGTGTAGCTATTCCTTCAGCACATTCACTAAATGTTTCACAGTCCTTATCTCTTAACATTCTTGTGAAACAGGTAGCTGTGAAAACTGGGAAACTGGGTTTGTACATGGACTCTTTCACAAATGCGTATTCATCATTTGAGGATTACAAGATGAATCGTAGAGTTGGAAGGTACTGTGGGGATCATCTAGTCTGACCCAGTGCTCCACAGGATCTACAGTGCAGGATGCAACTACACAGCATCCTGGACAGAGGGCCATCCAGCCTCTGCTTATCTGCCTCTAGCTTGCATGTGTCCACAGGCCCATCATAATAACATCAGAGATAGACCTTTCACCTCACCTCACATGCCATGTTTTTCAATGGATCCATAAGTCATCAAATGAATGCAAACCATCTGGCCGTACTTTGAACAGGTTTCTCAATTTTACTTCCAAAGCGCAATGGTGAAATTAATAAGGCCTACTTACTGGGCCAAATTATGATGGCAGGAATCTCCTTCCCTGAGAACATTTTCCAATGTATATGAATGGAAGCGTTATGATAAAGTCCTGGTCCTCAGACCAGGACTTTAGAAGCACAGCAGGCAGGGAAATGTCAAATTTGTCAAATGTGCCTAGCCCAATTTTTAAATGCTGGTATTCCACCAAACAGTTGTTTGGCAGAGAAGCAGGGAGAAAGGTCTGAATCTGACCTCCTCTCTCTCTTCTGAACAGTTGGCTACTTCTTCTTCTTTTTCTTCTTCTTCTTCTTCTTCTTCTTCTTCTTCTTCTTCTTCTTTTTCTTCTTCTTCTTCTTCCTTCTTCTTCTTCTTCTTCTTCTTCAACAACTACTACTACTGTTACTACTACTATTACTTCTCCTTCAGGATTGAACTGAGGTGTGTGTGTGTGTGTGTGTATACACACACACACACATGCATGCACACACAAATGGAACGTCCATGTACATGTGCAATTCCCATCCAACTAGGGATGTACATGTGCAATTCCCATCCAACTAGGGATGTACATGTGCAATTCCCATCCAACTAGGGATGTACATGTGCAATTCCCATCCAACTAGGGATGTACATGTGCAATTCCCATCCAACTAGGGATGTACATGTGCAATTCCCATTCCCATCCAACTAGGGATGTACATGTGCAATTCCCATCCAACTAGGGATGTGCATGCACTAGCCGACTTCCATGCTGGATCAGGCTGCTTTTCTCCCTTACTGTTGGTCTCTTCATATCATGCAGGAATAGGCTCAGGCATGTGTGTGCACTACGGAACTGGGATATTTTAACTAATGCTTAAATGATGAGAGAGCAGATGGTAGTTTCAGGGAATCCAAAAAGTTCACCCTAATATGTAATCTGTTTGAGAAAACCCATAAATGGGCCCTGGTAAATCCCTTCCAGACTTGCCAAACTCTTGAGTGCAATTGGGGGCAGGGGGAATGCGTTGAGTTTCAACTTCAGCTCTGCCAAAGAAACATTCAGTGTAGCTTAGGAGCATATTTACAGGCTCAAGCCAACAGCAAAATTTTCCCAGTCTGTATACTTATAGTATCATCTGGGTAGAGCTTATGTATTAAGACAAGCGATGACAGATTGCTACAATTAAATTCAAATGATAGTTAGAGGAGGAAAAAGAAGAGCCTTTAATTGTTAGGAAATCTTTGGCCAAGCTTAGTAAAAGGAAGTAATCTCACACATGGGGGGTGGGGGGAGAGAAAAGATGATAATATCTACTAACGTGCAGCTTTGCTTTCTAGTGGGTTTGTTATGTTAACTGCTGTTTTCCATTATTACTGTTTTATGTATTGTTGATCTTGTTTTATACATTGTCTGGCTATTTCATTGTTGCAAGCCACCTTTTTTTGAAATAAGAAGGATATATGAGATACACACACAGAGAGAGACACACACACACTTTATTGTTATATTTACTGTTAATGAATATTTCGCTTTTAATGTCAATGCTCATTCCATCTCTTTAATTTGTTATAGGATAAGCATTTAAAAAAAAATAGAACATGCCACCAACATAATAACATAAGCTGTAACATTTTTCTATTATCCTAAAATGCTGATTACATCAGAGAGACCATATACCTTAGGTAGTCTGAAAAGATGAAATCCTGGCAAAGAAGGACTTATCAAAGATACTAGAGGATATATAAGACATCACTACTATAGAATGGTCAGTCAGACTATTTTATTGCATATAGCCATAGGTTCTTACAATTTTGCCAAACAAACAAAGACAGTCACAGAAAGAAAAAGGTTGAACAAGCCGCTCAGATCACTTCATCATGATGTGCACAATCTACAGCAACAGTTTTTAGGACCTCTTTCTAAGCTTTTCAGCAGCCACTGAGAATGAGGCTACTGGACTAGTTAGATAATGATCTGCATCTACAAGTAGTTTACACATGCGCTCCGCCTAAGTCCTATCAGACATTCCTCCTAGCAAAGGTACAATAAATCATTTTCTAGGACTGGTGTACAGTCTCTCTCTCTCTCTCTCTCTCTCTCTCTCTCTCATAATGTCCTCTATATGTGAAGCCCTACATTTACAAAGGCGTTGCAATATGGAAACATTTCTATACATCCCATCCAGATATGCAGAAGGCATAATCTGGAATCATAATTCCATAAATGCCTTCCTTAGCTCCAAGAGAGTGAAGGAATTAAGATAATTAGAGAAAGATTGCTCACCCTTGTAAAAATTGTACCACCTGCTAAATCCTGTTTGTTGACTGATTCTAACATCTTTATTAACATCCTGTGAGTACAACCCAATGTCTAATTTTAACATACTCAACGTAGGAAGTGTAAAAAGATGAAATCCAGGAAAAGAAAGACTTATCAAAGATTCTAGAGAATATATAAGACATCTCTACTATAGAATTTTAAATTTGCAAATAGAAAAGGAATGAAATGTCATTGAAAATTGGTCTGACAATCCAGGACTCTGTAAGGGATTGGGATTTAAATCAGTTGAAATCAATTTATTTTTGTTGACTGCAGTTCTGTTGACTGTTGTTCTCTTATGTAAAGCCACAGATCAAACATCTAAGGGAGCTTACACTCATTGATTTCAATGACCTGAAGGGTACTTAAATCTGTGTTAGATTGGAACCGCAAGGTTTTTGCATAGTGAAACACTTAAAAACTAGAAGAATCAGAACCGGAAACCATAGAAATATTAGTATACACTGCTCAACAACCATTCTTTTTGTATTGTGTGTATATCAGTGTATTTGCAACTGAATGGGACCTCTTTATGCCTCTTATTATGAACAATCATTACACATTTCTTAAACGATAGGGAAAATAGCACAAACAAAGATAATTAGCACAACATGGCATTTCTGTTCCTCAGTGGTTGAAAGAAGTTCATCGAATGGTGACTTCAACACTTGCATTTTGGGGGAATATTGCAACCTCATCTGCAAGTTACAGGATGGGGGCAGTGTTTAGGCAGGTTGGAAGAATCTGTCTGGGGGGTGGAGCTCGGTGAGCTTTTGCTGGCTTGGCCCCCCCGGACTCCAGCTGGGCCCACTGGAAGATTTTCTACCTTTGCACAGTGGTGCCGCTTCAGGGGCAGGAGGGTGAGAGGGGAGTGGTACATGTGGGACTCATAAAAACTCATACTGTTTGTCCTTTTGTTTTTCTCTGCTAACTGCCTTTTTAACAAGAGGCAGCAATACCAAATAATCCCATTACATTTTACAGTAGGCTTCTGAAGGCAGATTCTGACATTACTCCTTCCTGTGTTTCCCGGACATGGCCATCACTCACCTGCATGTGTTCCTCCATGAGAAAAAAGTAGTACATGAATCTTACTCACAATCACAAATAGGTATGTATTCATTTAAAGTATTTCATCCAGCTACCTGCTCTTTGAGGTAGCTTGCAAAGCCATTAAAACAAATACTTGACCAATTTGTTGTTTATTCGGTCAGTCGCGTCCGACTCTTCGTGACTTCATGGACCAGCCCACGCCAGAGCTTCCTGTCGGCCGTCGCCACCCCCAGCTCCCCCAAGGTTGAGCCCGTCACCTCCAGAATATCATCCATCCACCTTGCCCTTGGTTGGCCTCTCTTCCTTTTGCCTCCCACTTTCCCTAGCATCAGCATCTTCTCCAGGGTCTCCTGTCTTCTCATTATGTGGCCAAAGTACTTCAGTTTTGCCTTTAATTGGCAGATTTATAAATTAAAGCACTGTCAACAACAAGATGAGTCAGTTGATGGGAAACTCTCCAACTCAGCCAGCCAAAGCACTGCTGCCCTTCTTCTTGAAGTTCATTCCACAGCCACTCCTGAAAAGGCAGACTTCTCCCAGCCACTGCTTTGGCCTCAGTAGAATAGATCCACATTGAAATCCATGGATTTGACCATGGGTCATACTCTTACATGACCACTTTGCACACCACCTTCTTCATGTTTTTCACAACAGCTGTGAAAATCCAGCATCTACCCCATTTTGCTCATGAACACAGCTGCATTCTGCAAGACTCCCATTCATTTGATGGGGCTTCCTGGAAAGATTCATTTCAGGAACACTGACCCCCTCCTTTTTGTTAAAGATGGATACAGCCAGGTAGAATTGTATGAAAAATTAACCAGAGTGTAATTATGAGAAGCAATAGCCAGCCACTAGCCCTCCACTAGCAATGGCCACAACATCAGTGTCATTTCCTTGGCACTCTTCCATTCCATGGCTTCAGTAGCAGTGTTCTGACAAAAAGAATACTGTCAGGAGAAGCAATGGTTTCTGTATATAAAGCCCCGCTCTTGTAATCCTTCAAATTTCTGTTGATGTCTTTGGGATTATCCAATACACCAAGACAGGACTCCAGAATCAGCCTTAAGCTTTTATGTAAACCTGGAAAACAGTTCAAAAATAAATCTAAACTGCTTGGGCATACAGTGAAGTAATAGGAATGCTGGAGAGATAATTATCTGTTTGTATACAGCTAGATGCGATAGCAGCAGCCATGTTTCTCTGCCCCTGTTCAAATTAGAGTTGTGTGCAAATGGACTCTTGAAATTCTCCACCTAACTTGTGGGCAGAGAAATTGGGGGGGGGGGGCAATGTCACCGAATTTCTCCAGGGACAGGTGACATTCTCAGCCATTTCTCCCAGGTAGGGCTCCCCATTGGCAGGGCTTCTATCCCAGCGTCTTTCTTTTTTGGTAAGGAGTTTTGGGGGGGCGTTGTGCTGCAACAGCATCAACTGTCTTGCCAGGCTGGCCCCCAGTTTGCACCCATTGCAATGCAGATGGGGGTAGTGTTGTGTCCCACTCCAGGGATGAGGTGGAGTTTGTGCTCTGCCAAAATTTGTCCTCCAATTTCCTGAAAATTTTCTCCCCCCATGAAAGACGCTTCCATTCTTCTGCCTCATTCAAGATGTTTTATCATTTATTTTTGTGGTGTTTTTGAGCTTACCTAATCACAACCAGCCTCCCAGGCTGCCTGCATGTCCTGATCTGAAAAAGCCCCAAGGGAGGAATTACCTCATGGAGCCTTAAACTGGGCTTTAATTGAAATGTAGGAAGCTGAGGAGGCCACAGGCTGCCAGAGCAATGATCGTACAATGAAAAATAGGACCCTTGTGCTTAGGGATGGTGGAGAATTCTGCCACGGATTTCAGTGAGGCTAAATGCACTGGCATTCGGCCCCCCGAAACCCATGGAGGAATGGCCTCCCACCCCCTGCCCCCCCGCAGAATCCCCCCCAGGATGAAGCTTACCTGGGGGGGATGTTCCAGCGGTGGTTGCTCCGGCAGCAGCTCTGGCGTTGGCGGCGGCAGCAGCTGGTCTCTCAGCCGGCTGCTGCGGACTCAAATGGCAGCCACCACGCCATTTGCGTAGCTGCCTTTGCTGTGATAGTCTACGTAAATACTTATGTAGCCTATCACAGCAAGCAAAAAAAAAAAACACCGTGTACACAAATGGTGGCGGCTATGGCGGCCGCCATTTGCGTTCCCTTTTTTTCGCTGTTTTAGCCTACGTAAATATTTATGTCAGCTATTACGACTAAAAAAAACGGAACGCAAATAGCGCCCACTACGCTATTTGCATTCCCCTTTTTTTCGCCATAATAGCTTACGTAAATATTTACGTAGGCTAAAACAGCGAAAAAAGGGAACGCAAATGGCGGCCGCCGTAGCCACCGCCATTTGCATACGCGGGTTTGTTTGTTTTTTCCAGAAGGCTGCCCAGTGGCCGGATGTCCGGCTGCAGACAGCCCTGGCTGGCGGCTTTGTGGAGCCACCGTGGAGTGGATCCAGCCAGGGAGGATTCCGGGGGGAGGGACGGAGCACCTTCCCCCCATCACGGAAGCCCCACAACGGAACAAGGTAAGGGATTCGTACATCCCTACTTGTGCTCACCCCTCAGCCACCTTCTAAGGTAAGCCCCCCAAACCCAAACCAACCCTTGAGAATTTCTCTGAAATTTCTTCACCATTGAATTTCTTTTTGAAAGAAATTTCTCCTCTTGAGAATGGTCAAAATAAGGTATGGGAGAA
The DNA here is from genome assembly GCF_057233095.1 of Heloderma suspectum. Taxonomy (NCBI): domain Eukaryota; kingdom Metazoa; phylum Chordata; class Lepidosauria; order Squamata; family Helodermatidae; genus Heloderma; species Heloderma suspectum. Next base: position 109,458,946 of record NC_139464.1, read on the forward strand.
ATTTTCAGCACAGCACTAGTTCAAATATAAAGCAATGTCTGATGTGAACATCAAAACAGGCAGGTTACATGAGTGAATTGAGCTGAATCCTGAATGAGTGAATTGAGCTGAATCCTGTCCATTCTCCAGCCTCCTCCCTCCCCACACAAAGAGCACATTGTCCAAACTCCTCCTCCTCTGCCACTTCAATATTAGAAATGAGCCAGGCTGGGAGGTAAAGTGCTTGAATAAATGGACTATGGGAAGAAAAGACATGGGAAGGTTCAGTTCACCTCACTCATGCATTCCTTTTGGAGTGGAATCCCCTACCAAATTAACTCCCCTATCTGCACTTTATATGTGAAAAGGAAAGATGTATGATTGAAAACGTATGTGGCTGACACAGTCATGTGTAGCTCCGCCTTTCATAACAGGCCATACTATGTAAGGTGAACACTTCCAGCTTGAGGGCCAAATTCCATTTTAGAGAAGCTGTTGCGGGTGGGCGGGGCTGAAGGCAAAAGAGGCAGGGCCAAGAATATCAGCATATTTTAGCTTCCAGTTCTTACTGCCAGGAAGTAAGACTGGATTTGGCCCCCAGGCCTGAGGATCTGCCCCTCTGATTGAAGGCTCACTGAGGGAAATAGCAACTGTAACAGGTTGTCAGAGAAGATGCCATCTCCTCATGAATGACTGTTGATTATGAACACTAAGCAAACAGCTGCCGATGGATCTGAAGAATTTTTCTCCACCATGTTTTTTTAATGGCAGTTGTCATTTACACCCTCTCCCGCAATGCCCCAGAATGATGCTAAGTCTCAAGCAGCCTCCCCCAACTTTGTGCCCTTCAGATTGTTAGGACTACAACTCCTATCACCCTGACCATTGGCCCTGCTGGTTGGGGCTGGTGGGAGTTGTAGTCCAAAACATCTGGAGGAGAGCAGGTTGGAGAAGGCAGATCAAGGGCATTGTAGAGAATGCAAAATGGCGGCCAGCCAAAAAGAAGGCTTCACTCTTCCTTGCCTTAAAAGCACAGCAGAGTTTTTAACCATCTTGTAGCTGACATCATCTTTTTACAGTGAGGATCATAGAGGCTGAACTTCAGTGCCTGTTATCTCTAGTGAAACAAGACAGCCTCAATTCTGCTTATAAGAATCTGAGCTCATGGCCATCTTGCTCCAATCCTCATGGCGCTCCTAGTTGTGACCGCCTCACTCAAACACATTCCCTTTCCACGTTTCCAGCCATTTTCTAATTAGTCTATAGGCAGGGCTGATGCAATACATTTTGGCTGATACAATAAATAAAGTCTGTATCAACCAAAATCCCACTACAAGAAAATGATTATTTCCACAATTTGCATAACTTATGCAAATTAAATCATACATAATTCCTCTTATGTGATTTATCCTGTACTTTTTTACTACTTTGTATAATTTATTATGCTTCTTCTAATCATTCTCCTAATCTTCTAATCACTGAATCCCCTCCCACCCTACTTGAACACAGGAAATTATTCCAGAAAGCCTCTGGTTTACGAGATTTCAGCAAGCATCTCTCTCTTCCATGTCCCCCCCTCCGCCCCCGCCAGCTCCTGCTTTCAATCATGTGGCCTAGATTCTTGTTTAGTTCAAATGAAAGCCAAGACTTTGGGGAAGCTAAATTTTGCACCTAATGCCACATGCTGTGACTCTTCTGAGCTTCCGTAGACTTGCGGCATGGAGAGTAGTGCTGCATCAGCACTGCACAATAAATCACTAGAGCAACATTCAGAGGAGTCTCAGTGGAAAGTAGCCAACAGAGCAATATTCATTCTGGCTAGCAATAGACTACAGTTCAACTGTACAATCTAAAAGATAAAAGGCATCCTGTTTAGGCTAGTGATGGATCCATCAGACTATTTCTAGCCCATGTCAGTTTCACATGCATTCAATCATAAATCTGTTTCATCCCATTTCCACATTCGTCCGTGAACATTCTTTAAAACTACATGAAAATGCACATTTATTGCCATACACAATTCCTCCTAACATAAATTTTTTGCATTGGATCCAGACTGAGTCATACTGAAAGTGGACCTATGGAAATCAACAGAACCAACATTTGTTGTGGCTGTCTGGATTCAAGCCACAACTTTCCCTAATATATTCATTTTTGCATGCAACTTTCCCGTGGTGGAGCTTTCCCTGATATACACATTTTTGTATATTTGTGTACACAATTGTCTAGCTGAAAAGTGCATTGCAAAATTTGGAGAAGTGCTCATTTCAAAGAACAACTGTGTTCCAATCCCCATACTGGCCTGGGATGCACAAATTAGGTCAGTTTGCTTAAAAATGCAGACCAAATGAAATGTGCCCCTATCCCTAGTTTAGGACCCATATCTAATGACATGTTTTTGAGACTTGACTTCTATTCATACAAAGTTGCAATCTTGCCAGTTTCCTTTTGCTCTCCCTTCCCAGGTGCTCTTCCATATGGTTTGTTCCATCCAACTTCCCTCCCTCCTAAACTCAATGTTAAAAGCTCCTTTGCCTTCAGCACAATTTAATCAAGTTCCTTCAATGAATTTCAAACAGGCAGGAAGGAGCATAGTTCAATCAGCAGCACGGTATAAATGCCGAGCATTGTAGCCTGCCACTTCTTGACGGACCTGGCCCACTCCTTCATACGCAAGGCCCAGTGGCAAGCTAACCATCTATTTATAAAGAAGAATGCTTTGATAAGTCTGAACACTTCAACTTTGAACACAGTTTTTTTGGGCCTATATTTCCCATTAATATGAAATATACTTAGAAAATCTATCCTGACATTTTTATGAATGGAGCCCTTTGTTGAATTTCAGCTTTGAGACATTATTTATGGATTTCGCTTAATGCTCCTGGGAAACAGATCTGACCAGGTATCATTTTTTAAAAAAAATGGGTGACTCATGACCAGCAAGATTCCTGGAATGTGACAGTTTGTAAATTACTTTCTGCTTTGCAGAATGACATCTTAATTAGAAACAATGTTTACCCTTCCAAGAAATGGTGCTAGCATTTTTTGGTCTGTATTTTCACTCTCTCTTTTTTTAATCATATAGTATATTGGATATTTTTGAAAACTGGAAATATATCTTCTCAAAGGGCTCTTTTGAGTTAACTGAAAACTCCTTGGTTATTCACATATCCTAAAATGTTCAGGAACAGAAAATGTTCACTTTGTGTCCCTGAAAATACCAGATTATTCCCCCTTTCCCAAAAAAGAGATAAGAGAGAAGGTGGTCAGAAGATTTCATGTGTTTCTCTTTAACCCTCCTACATATTTGAACTCATTACCGACCCCAAAGGGATAGGAAGGGAGGAAAATGTAAACCTCACACTCCATGGATAAGGAGAGCTATTGTTCTCCCTCCCATTGTGTGTGGGTGTGTTTAATTTAAGGGTGTCACTAAAAGGGTACTGGGGTCAGTTAGATCCCAGTTAAAGTGAATGGGGAGTGGGGATGATACAATGCATATCCAAAGGGATTCAACAGCATTTTTTAAAAAATTAAGGTATGTCATGCAGCTGATGCAGCAGGTAAAACGAAGGACATATCTCTGTTCAAAATTTTTATTTGTAAGGAAAAATGCATGAGCATATGAGACTTCATAGGAATGAACATTGAGTGTCATTACAGAGGCCAGATATGATCCCCTTATAATTGTATCCTGTACTACATAAATAACTATATAAATAATTTAAAAGTTAAATAAATTTAACTTCTTTTTGTAAAAAAAAAAAAAGGAGTTATTGCCAAAGACATCTCATTTTTTCAAATTATGACTCAATTCAAGTCTATCTGATTGAGTTAGACTTAGATTACAATCAGATTAGCAAAGTGGTTTTTACAAGTTTAGGAACATTAAGACCTCACATCATTACATTTGGGTATTAATAGATCCACCCCCAAAGCCCACAGGACAGCACCATGGAGAGCTCCAAGGGAGCAACTTTCTCCAATGAAGACTGCAACTGAATTGAAGTCTTTTTATTCCTCCAGGCCAGATCATTCCCAGGCTCCGCCCCGTTCTCAAGGAGTGGGAGGCTTTAAAGGGGCAGATCTCTGGCTTAGAGCTAGCACTCCTCCCCCTCTCAGACAATCCCCCCCCCCGGTTCACTGCCTGCATTGACAGGTCAAAGTGGGGATGTGTAGGGACCCTGGCTTTTTGGGATGGGTTTTTTGTGCAGGGGGGGTAGCATCTGAGGTGTCAGGGGGCCCTAGCCGGCCTCTTTTAGTCTACTCCAGTAGCCAACTCCAGACACAGACAAAGGATTCTTTTCAAGGCTTTCCTTTTACAACTTAATAACTCTATCACCAGCGACTAAGCTATGAACAGCAGAGTAACCTGTGCCCCAGGTTGGGAACAGCTGGTCCCCATTTGAACGAGAATCACTTGCAGACCCTGAACTTATGGGCTAGGGAGAGTCCCTCCCCTTTTCCCTTGGGTCCTCTGGATGCGACTGTTGCTTGCGTGCCAAACGGGCGCTACGCCTCCTTTCCGCGCCCTCCATAGCTCGTCACTCTTTGCATCTGTGTCGAGCATCCAGCCAGCCCTCCTCCCACGCTCTTTCACTCCCAGGACTGCTATCTATGTCTGGAATGCTGGCAGGAGGAATCTCTGCCAGCTGCATGGCCTGGGAGGCATGAGCGTGCTCCTCTCCCATGGATGGCTGTTCCACCTCAGAATCAGAACTGCTCTGAGGTTCTATGGGCTCAGTGTCCATCCTGACATGAGGGTAGAGACTCTGGAAGTTCCAATTCAGGGGTCCCTCTCTCAAGGGCATCCTATCCAGTGAGATCTTGCTTTGGTCCAGTCATGATGCTGGGAGAGTTCTCTGCCTCCCGTGCTGGTGATCTAAGTTACATGGCTGGCCCTTCCTAGGGATGTGTGAGTCAACAAAACTCGAGCCCATCAAAGTTCTCTGAATTTCATCTCGAAGCACGTTCATCTCATGTCCATATCAGATTGCAAGCTTTGTTTTTTTTTCTCCTTTTCAAGCGAAAATCCATGCACATTTTTGTCTGTATTTTTCCAAATGTATGCATCAATTGTGCGCATTCTTGAAATGTATGCATTCTTCTCCAATTGATTGAAGTATATTTCTGTGCATTTTTCGAATGTACGCATGCTGTCAGACACAATTTGGGGGTCTACGAGATTGGAAATGTAGTTATGTACAGACTTTGACCACAGATTGCAAACAAACCTGCATTCGATCCAGAAGCTGCAAACTGAGTAAATCTTGATCAAAAACAAACTGAAATGAATTTCTCTTACATCCCTAGCCCTTCCTCATCAGAGGCCAGGCTGCTTGTCTGCATGGTGACACAGATACAAGAAAGTGTGGTCCTTGTCCACCTATGCAGACATCACTGGATTTCTCTCCTCTTTTCTGAATCCACATCATTGCTCCCCACAACTGGGTAGTTATTTATCTATTACATTTCTATACCACCCAAGCACTGAAGCTCTCTGGGTGGCTCACAACAATTGGATGTAAAATGATATAGAATGATGATAAGTACTGTCACTGCTGTTCTCACTGCTGGATTTGGAGGTGGGGGGCAGAAATAGAATTCAAAGCACCCATTTACATGGTCAGCTCATATTACCACTAGGAAACAATGTACAGAAGCCAGCTTCTGAGTACATATTTCCCAAACTAGTTGAGAAGCACATGTCTGCAAACTTGAACTATATACATTACAAACTTCTTCTATAGTCCTTGGGGCTTGAGGGATATCTGAATAGGGAAACATACATGACCCTTTGTCCAGCAATGGTGCAGAGCTTCCAAATCAGCATGGATTACTCTCGACTATGGGCTATACAGCTCATTCTTCTTGGAATATGCTGCCCTTTGTAAGGTTTGTAGTGAAAAGATAAACTGGGTGTAAACAAAAAGGGCTCAAAGGTAGTTCTGACATGAAAGGGGGAGAGACATTCAGAATACCAGATAAATCATGATAAAACAACCAGCTCTGAAAAAAAAATATTTTTTAAAGTTCTGTATTCAACCTTCAATCAGTGCCCATTTTTATTTAATCAGGCCCAGTAGGGAGACTTTTTTTTCATTCTCCAACTGACAAAGACTTTCTTCATACGGTCTGTTATTTCAGATTAGAATGTTATCGCAACTATCTGACAGTTAAGCTCTTTGAGCCCACATGCCACTAACCCCTGCTAATGGGAGTAACCCAGGGGTTTATTCACACCCCCTAATAGGTAACAGTTTGCAAAACCAGACACTTACCATGTGCTGGTACAGACTGGCCATTGTCTTATTATTGCAGTTCTGTAGGTGCCATGATAATATCTAACCCTCTACAGAGAGAGATTTCAACCAGTTTGCAAAACCAGACACTTACCATGTGCTGGTACAGACTGGCCATTGTCTTATTATTGCAGTTCTGTAGGTGCCATGATAATATCTAACCCTCTACAGAGAGAGATTTCAACCAGTTTGCAAAACCAGACACTTACCATGTGCTGGTACAGACTGGCCATTGTCTTATTATTGCAGTTCTGTAGGTGCCATGATAATATCTAACCCTCTACGGAGAGAGATTTCAACCAGTAGCAGCTAATGCTCAGTGGAGGCTGGTGACCCCAATGTCAGTGGAGCTGCGAATCCGATCTGGGTTTCAGACAGAACCAGTCAGAACTCTAAAGGAACTATCCAAAGTGCTTAACCCTATCCCCAACATGGTTCTGTCTGGTTCTGACTCAAACCCAGAGCAGATTCACAGCACCACTGAAATAGGACCCACCAGCCTCCACTGTTAATGCCATTGCCATGGATTCATTACCATCCATCTCTTGCCATCAGGGAGGCCTGCAGAGATACCAGCCATATGAGTAAGGTAGTTTCTTAACCACAATCAGCCAGAGCAGGTCAGGTGATACCCTAAGGCTTCTGCATAAGGCTAGATTGAGTAAATATGGACAAAATAAGGCTGCACATACTTCAACATACTTTGGGGTGTTGATGTTGTTTACATTACATAGCTTCTAATATGGTCTAAAACGAGGTTGTGGGGGGTATCAGAGGAAGTTGCTCAATTATTATTATTATTATTGTTGTTGTTGTTGTTGTTGTTGAAAAGCAGTATGGTCTAAAACAAGGTTGTGTGGGTGTGTGGTTGTATCAGAGAAAGTTACTCGATTTTTTCATTATTATTATTATTATTATTATTATTAGTGAAAAGCAGTATCTAGCTTGACTATAGAGATGGAATTCAGGTTTGTTCAGTGATTAAATTACTGTAACCATTCATTAACCAACCAATTGATTTATGAAATATATTTCCATATAAAAGGTTTGCATGGGTTTCCATACTTTGAAAACCACTGTACAGGTGGCTTTCTGAAGTTATGAGATTATATTTGCTCATTAAATCATTAGTTGTCTCACATTTTTAGCAAGAAAGCCCATTTTTATTCACTGTTCCTATAACGCAACTAGGGATGTGCAAATCAACATAACCCGAGCTCACCAACGTTTTCCCAATTCCATTTCAAACCTCATTCCAACTTGATCTGTATCAGATTGTGAGCTTTGTTTTTGTTATTTGCATAAAAATCCTTGCATATTTCTGTGTATATTTTTCCAAATATATGCATCAATTGTGTGCATTTTTGAAATGTATACATTCTTCTCCCATTGATTAAAGCATATTTGTGCACATGTTTTTAAAGTACGCATTTTTATGCACATATTTCAAATGTATGCATGCTGTTGAATGCATTTTGTTTTGGTTTGTGAATCACATTGCAAGCTCAGAAATGTTTGTTTGTTTGTTTATAATAATTCTTGGCCATCTTTCAGGGCAGAAGCCCTCCCAAGGTGGCTTAGAACAATAAATGCATGGACTTCCATCACAGATTACATCCAAGTCCATACTTGGTCCAGAAGGTGCAGGCTGGTAGGGATGTCAGAGAATTTCACAATGGATCTCGGTTCCATCGCAGGAACCCCCGCCCCCCAACCCATGAAAGGCGCACGGGACGAAGTCCCCGCTGCCCCCACCCCACGAAAGGCGTGCGAAACGGAGCACTTACCTGCTCCCGTCCGTGCTGCTTTGCGAATGGCGGCCGTCCTGCGGCCGCCATTCGCTTCCTCGTCTCAATAGCCATGATAGGCTACATAAATACTTACGTAGCCTATCATGGCTAATGCAGGGATGCCATTTGCATCCCTGCGGAGGCTGTGATAGGCTACGTAAGTATTTACGTAGCCTATCACGGCAGGAGGGGGGGAACCCAGGGTACGCAAATGGTGGCGGCTACCACCATTTGTGTACGCTGGGGTTTTTTTCCCTGTGCCATGATAGGCTATGTAAATACTTACGTAGCCTTTTGAAATCCTCTTGAATGAGATTTTTCTGAGGGGTTTGATGTTCTGAATGAACTGAACCCTGTTCAGGCATTCTCCCCAACCCCATGCAATATTCACAACATGAGTGGGGAGGAGTCCATTGGCCCCACTATAGTGGGGATCCTTTTTAAAAAACTAAAGTACGCCCTCAATAGGAATGTGTAGGGGGCAGGGGCAGTGGACTCATTCCCACTTTCTTCTTTGCATGACAGTAATCACTGGAGGGTGGGCAAAGAACACCTAAACAGGGCTCTGGTCTTGTTCCCCAAGTGGAACTGCTGCTTTGCAAACACTCCATTTTTCTTCTTCTTTTTTTTTAAATCAAGTTTTGTACAAAGCACTATGTGTATCCAGGTTGCTGCAGCAAGCAATCTTGTTGTGATCAAGTATCTTTTTAAGTAGTGTGCTACAGATATCATAGAATCATAGAATAGTTGGGTTGGAAGGGGCCTACAAGGCCATTGAGTCCAACCTCCTGCTCAGTGCAGGAATCCAAGTCAGAGCATCCCTGACAGATGGCAGTCCAGCCTCGTCTCAAATGCCTCCAGTGTGGGAGAGCCCACCACCTCCCTGGGTAACTGGTTCAATTGTCATATTGCTCTAACAGTCAGGACGCTTTTCCTGATGTTCAGCTGGAATCTGGCTTCCTGTAACTTGAGCCCATTATTGGTCCCAGGGCATAGTCTGAAGGCACATGAGTCAGCCACCTTGCTAAAGCTAAGCAGGTCTGGGTCTAGTCAGTGCTTGGAGGGGAGACCACTGGGAACCACATGTAGCCACCTTGAGTTCCACAATGGAAGAAAGGTGGAATATAAATCTAATAAATAAATAATAAATATTCCGTGTCCTGCACTCTGGGATGATTGAGAAGAGATCCTGTCTGGCCTTCCTCTCTGTGACAGCTTTTCAAGAACTTGAAGAGTGCTATCCTATCTCCCTTCAGTCTTCTCTTCTCAAGGCTAAACATGCCCAGTTCTTTCAGTCTCTCTTCATAGGGCTTTGTTTCCAGTCCCCTGGTCATCTTCGTTGCCCTCCTCTGAACCCTCTCCAGTTTGTCTGCATCCCTCTTAAAGTGCGGTGTCCCAGAACTGGACACAGTACTCCAGATGAGGCCTTAACAGTGCTGAGTAGAGGGGAACTAGTACTTCCCGGGATTTGGAAGCTCTGCTTCCATTAATGCAGCCCAAAAGAGCATTTGCCTTTTTTGCAGCCACATGACATTGTTGGCTCATACTCAGCTTGTGATCGACCACAATTCCAAGATCCTTCTCGCTTGTAGTGTTGTTGAGCCATGTATTCCCGTCTTGTAACTGTGCATTTGGTTTCTTTTTCCTAGGTGCAGAACTTGGCATTTATCCCTATTAAATGTCATTTTGTTGTTTTCTGCCCAGTGCTCCAGCCTATCAAGATCACTTTGAATTTTGTTTCTGTCTTCCAAAGTATTAGCTAACCCCACATATACACATGTTCTATACAAGTACACACATTGGTAAAAAAGAAGAAGAAGGGAGGGGGTAGATCATATAATTTCCATCGTGGGACACCCATATGTGCAATCATATCAACTGCTCTTTTTATGGTGTGTCATCATGACTTAGGGTCCTGATTCTTCCTCCTCAGGAGGAGAACCCTCTTATGTGGACCTCTTGTATCCAGAAGGGGATGTAGCCATGGACAGCCATTGATGTCCCTCTCTCCTTAGAGCCCTCAGTCCCAGAAGAGCTCCCGGGTCCCGGGACCAGCCCCTCTGCTTTTGCTTCTGGTCCATTGGTGTCCTCAGATTCTGAGGACTCCGATGCTGAAGCCACTACCACACCCCAAATGCCTCCATGCTGTTGCAGCCAAAGTCTTCAAAAGCAAACATGACTAATTGTTTACTTAGGGTGGCCAGTCACAGAAGTTGTTTGAAGGGAACTGTCATCCTCCATCTAAAGGTTTATACACAAGAGCCAAGGATGAGTGATTAGTTCTAGGCCATTGTTGAAGACCTCACATGAAACGTGTTTGGGCAATTTGTAACAATTTTTATATATTTTGACACATTAGGTTTTTTATTATTTGTGTTATTCTATATGTTATCATTAGATCTTTTATTAAAGAACCCCATACAATGTTTATATTTTTTCTCCATAACTCTGGTTTTTAGTGCCATTTGCCACGGGCCAGAGAAATGCTGAGCACCATGGCGTCATGCATTTTTCTTTCACAAGACTTTACCAGGGAGATGTGGGCAAGTCTGTCTGTGTGTGCATGTGCACGTTGGGGGGGGGGGTCATGTTGGCTGTAATCACACATCCCTCCATAGTGTCTCATCTAGGCATAGCCCATGAGAAGTACTTAACATAGTCTACCAAGCTCATGTGAGAAATGTTGAGGAGATTGTTTATGGATGGGGCTCCAAGCCACACAGCAGTATGCTAAAATGCCAGATGGAATAAGGAGATATGAACTGACCTTCAACACTCTCCGTTGCCAAGATATGATAGCTGAGGCAACTTGGGAGTAAACATTCTTTCAAACGTTCCAACTCCCCCTGTCCCCTACAAGTTAGCATTTGAAGGTTGCTAATGCAGCCCTTGGCCTAGCTGTTGTAAACTGTTTTCATAAGTTGCTCCAAATCTACACCCGCTGATCACATTCTCAGCCATTTTTGTTGTGTCATGGAGTGCATACAGTAAAAGACCTGCTGTGTGGGCTTTTCTGTAATTCCAAGCGACGGTCTCAACTGGAAAAACAAACAAGGCAATTGGAATGGTGTTTCTTGCATTGGTCTCCCAGTACTGAACAGCAGGTGATCTGGTCTGTGCCACACATGTTACAGAGGAGAGGAAACACACCGAGAAATAATCTCTGGATTTTGTGGATTGCCTTCACGGTGCTGGCTTCCTAATTGTTGCATTCAGTTGAGAATGTGGGAGCAGTTGGCTCAATTGTGTGGTTTGGGACGTGGGGTCTAACCAGCCCCAGACTGTGTTCATCATAAAAGTACTGCCAAACATCTTTCAGAGCTTGGCTCTCAAATCTCAAATGCAAACAGGCTTTCTATCTTGAGATCTATTAGGGCTGTCAGATCTAAGCCGCAACTATAATTCCTAGAGAAATAAAAGTAGCTTATTGGGAAGAGGAAAAGTAATGCAAATCATTAAAGAATATTTATATGTTCCCAATGTGGCAATTACATTTGGATTGCTGAATGATTTAATTACTTATTTGTTTCTTCTTTTCTCTGATGATAACAGCATAAAATTGCTCTTCATCCTGAATCTCCTTGGTCCAGAAATATATGTACCCATTCGGTGCACCTCCATTTTTTTTTTAAAAAAAAGAATATTATTCTATTTGAAAGACTTTTATGCATCCTGGATGGCTGATGCTGATCTTTGATCCTTCAAGTGGCTTTAGAAACCAGTTTAGTTAGAAGGAATATGGTCTCCAGGCATGAATCTTGTGGAATGGCTCTGCAAACGTATCCTCCATAGACATGCAAAGGATGCAAGACTGCAGCCTTTGAATACAATCAAATGTCTAGGCCTGGGGTCATAAACACATCACTTGTGGGCACCACAGCAACCCCAGACATCTCCCTTGGCATCCCCCAGCCCAGCAAATATTTTTATTATATTTAAAAGTTGTTAATGTCTTTCCAAGGTATGTGTGTGTGTTTCTAAATTTCCCCTTTTGGGGGGCAAAGAGAGGAGGGGCAGCAAAGCATCGACCTCCAGCTGCCCCTCTTTTCTTTCCCCCAGGTTCCCCCTGGGCCCCATGTTTGGAGTAAAATAAATGAAGAAGTTGGAACGGCTGGAGCTGGTGCTCAGCTCTGTTTTTCCAGCATGCCCAGTGGTGATGTGTGTGTGTGTGTGTGTGTGTGTGTGCGCATGTGTAAAATGTTTTTTCAAAAAGGAAAGAAGAAGGGACCCCTGCCCCTGCCTAGTACACTTGGGAGACTGGGAGGGGAGTGGGGAATGACCTGGTGGGGGAGCAACTGAGTAGGGCTGTGCATCGTTTCGGTGCCGAATCTGAATACCGAAGCAAATCGGGGTGCTTTGGGGGTGCTTCAGTGAAATCCGAAGTGGATCAGACCAGCATTGAGGCAGTCTGAAACAAGGTGGGTCACTGCCGAAGCGCCTCAGTATGCCTTGGAGATTCAGAGCTATTCTGATACCTTCTGAAGCCCAGACAACCTGTCTCTAAATGTATCAACTTGTGAAAGATCAGAGAGGGGGAGAGGAGGAGGAGGGAGAGGGGAAGAGGGGAGGAGGAGGAGGAGGAGGAGGGGGGGGAGCTTTGGTGAATGTTAACTCTAGTTGCCAAATTAAGGCTGAACTTCACCCAGCAGTCTCCAATCAGTGACAGTGGTGTTGCTGTAGATACTGTATATATTGGGGAAATCAGCCTGTGTTTGTTTCATTGTGTGAGAGAGTGCTGTTAGAGGTGGTGGTTGGAGAAAGCTGTTAGATTTGGTTAGTTAGTTGGCTGGATCTGTGGTGTGTGTATGTGTGTTGTACTGCAGCTTTGTTCATATTCTTTTACACACAGCCCTTTTCAATGCAACTATTCCCTTTCTTTTCTAGATTATTTATTTAAAAAACAAAAAACATTTTAAAAGTACTTAAGTTTCCTTCTTTCCTTGCCTTGTTCTTTGGCTCCCCCACCCCTGCCTTTCTGAATTATTCAACCATTCTTCTTTCTTTCTTTCTTTCTTTCTTTCTTTCTTAAAAATAAGAACAAATTAAAAAGTAGTTTAGTTTCCTTGTGTTGCCTTGTTCTTTGGCTCCCCTCCCTGCTCTTCTCAAGTCAACCATTTCTTAGTAGTTTTCTTTCTTTCTTTCTTTCTTTCTTTCTTTCTTTCTTTCTTTCTAGATTTGTATGTGTGTGTGTGTGTATGTATGAATGTATATGTGTGTGTATGTATGTATGTATGTGTGTGTGTGTATATATATATATATATATATATATATATATATATTCCTTTCCTTGTTCTTGGCTCTCCCCACCCCTCTTCTCAATTCCTGTATTCCTTCCCTTCCAATTTTTGAACTCTATCTTTTCCCCAAAACAAAACAAATTAAAAACCCTTTTCTTTGCATGTAAGTAGTTTTGTATTTGCTTTTCTTTTGCTTGTGTGTGTGTGTGTGTGTGTGTGTGTGCATGTGTGTGCGTGCTTGTGTTGTGGTCAAGCAAACAGTGTGTGGCAATGGCAAAGCACTACACACATTAACATATATTATTTATATTTAATGCTACACTTTGTAGCAAAGCAAGCCCAGTATGAAGCATCTTTGGGGACTTGCCATTGGGGCTGCCTGTTGCCCAGATTTCATACGCTTCTGTGCAGCCAGTGAAAAGTTATACTTCTTTGCTTTGAGAGTTTGTGTTGAAACATCAAATTTTACCTGCACCTAGCACAAATACTACTGAGCCTGAAAATACTACTGTCTGAAATTTGATAGGTGCAATTCCCACCATGGGAGCTGCAAGGTCCCCAAATTACATGTATTTATCACAAAAGCTGAAAAAGTTATGGCCATTTCTGTTTTCCAATGCACGTAAATGGGAAAACATCAAATCCGAATAATGTGGATATTTGAATCTTGCTTTGGCTCTGAATCTGAAGTGAAGCAGATTGGGTCTGAATCAGTCTGAAGTGAAGTGGGGCTGCCTTGGAAGATCCAAATCGGCATCCAAAGTGAAACAGGCTGTGCACAGCCCTACAACTGAGGGTATTTTTTTTACCTGGGTTTGTTTGTGTTTGGACGTGTGCTTTTGCCCGACTTTTGGGGAAGCAGTGTATGGTTTGCCTGTGTGTTTGGCCTCAGTGTGTTTTGTCCGTGTTTTTCTTGTGGGTATGCTTTGTCTGCATTTTTTTCCCTTCAGGGTGTGTGTTTTCCCTTTTTTCTCCTTTCTGTGTGTAATCCAAGTGGGAGATTACCAGAACATGGATCACCATGGGCAGGCAACCTTGTTCTGGAATGATTGTAGCTGCCAAAGTACTCAAAGCTGCTAAAAGCTAAGGATGCTTTTTCGTTGTTTTAAAAAAAAATGTTTGGTTGTAATTTAGGGATGTATGACAAATTTGTTTCAGCTCATTTTTTATCAGGATTATACCCATACTGTAGGGATGTACAAAACCCCTACCTGGCTCCGCGCTGGGCAATCTGGGGTGGGGGGGAGGCACTCCGTCCCTTCCCCCGGAATCCTGCCTGGCCAGCTCCGCTCCGTGGCCAAGCCGCGGAGCTGCCGGCTGGCTCTGGCCACCCGCAGCCGGACATCCGGTTGCTGGGCAGCCCTGCAGGGACGCAAATGCCAGCTATCGTAGCCGCTGCCATTTGCGTCCCTGTAGTGAGCTGTGATAGGGCTAGGGATGTACGAAAGTCACTTACCTGGTCTCGCAGATTGCTTTGCGGTGGGGGGGAGGCGCTTCGCTTCTCCCCCCGAAGTTCAGGCTGGGGGGGGGAGGCTTCCCGCCTCGCCCGGCCGAAATTCAGGCTGGGGGGGAGGCTTCCCGCCTCGCCCGGCCGAAATTCAGGGTGGGGGGGAGGCTTCCCGCCTTGCCCGGCCGAAATTCAGGCCGGGGAGAAGCGCCCCGTCTCCCCGGCTGCGAACTTCAAAAAAAAAAAAAAGCCCTGTGATAGGCTACGTAACGATTTACGTAGCCTATCACGGCTAGATCTGCAAAGTCAGCCGTGATAGGCTACGTTAATCGTCACGTAGCCTATCACGGGTGACTTTGAAAAAAAAAAAAGCGTGTACGCAAATGGCAGCCCCCATAGGGAGCCGCCATTTGTGTTCCTTATTTGGTCTCTGTAGTCTACGTAAAGATTTACGTAGACTACAGCGAAAATAAGGGCAACGCAAATAGCATTGCCCTTATTTTCGCCATAGTCTACGTAAATCTTTATGTAGACTACAGGGACCAAATAAGGAACGCAAATGGCAGCTCCCTATGGGGGCCACCATTAGCGTACGTGCTTTTTTTTTTTTAAGTCACCCATGATAGGCTACGTGACGATTAACGTAGCCTATCATGGCTGACTTTGCAAATCTAGCCGTGATAGGCTACGTTAATCGTTACGTAGCCTATCACAGGGGCGTGTTTTTTTTTTTTTACTTTTCTTGTAATGGCGGCGGCGGCAGCCGGTCAAAAGACCGGCTACTGCCCCCACCCCTGACAAAGACCTGCCGAACCGCTGCCGGGACCCGCCGCCGGGAGCAACATTCGTGAAAGGTAAGTCCCATCCCGGGGGGGGGTAGGGTGGAGGGGGGGTGGCGGAGAATTTCTCCCCGAACCTTTGGAGGACCGAATGCGTTGGCACCCGGCCCCCCAAAGTTTCGGGGAGAAATTCTCCCCCATCCATATCTAGGGATGTCAGAGAATTTCGCCATGAATCTCGGGGAGGCCCCGAAATAGTGGCGAAACGGTCTGCCCCCCCGCCCCCCCTGGGACGGGACTTACCTTGGGCGAATCCTCCTGGTGGCAGCGGCTCCGGAGGCGGTGCGGCGGCGGTGCAGCGGCAGTGCGGCGGTGGCGGCAGCCGCTGCCGCCATTTCCAGTAAAAAAACAACAACAACACACACAAAAACGTGATAGGCTATGTAAAGATTTACGTAGCCTATCACGGCTGAGTAAAAAAACAAACAAACAAACCATGGGCGCCGCCATTTGCGTACACACTTTTTTTTTTTTTTTTACTCAGTTGTGATAGGCTACATAAACATTTACGTAGCCTATCACAGCTGACTGCAGGGACGCAAATGGCGGCGGCTATGGCTGTTGCCATTTGCGGGCCCGGCCGGCCAGGATTCAGGGGTGGAGGGATGGAGCGCCTCCCCCCCCCGGCCAGAATTTTGAGGGGGAGGGACGGAGCGCCTCCCCCCCACCGCGAATCAAATTTCGTTAAAGGTAAGTGACTTTCGTACATCCCTATGAACCACCCTTAGCTAGTGGATAAAAAGGCAGCTTTTTCTATCACAACAGGCTAACAGCACGCACAGTAGCATCTCTGGCGGTGCTGTCTGTTCACATTTCTGCTTTTCAATTCAGAATCTTGTGGGATTTGAACTGACAGGAAGCAGAACTATCAATGCCAGAAGAACTGTGCTGTTCTCAAGAGTAAGGTAAAGCCCAGTGGGGAAGGTTTTTAGGATTTTTTCTTCAAATCAATTTGACTGGCAGATTAATGGTGTGATTACTTTGTTTCCCGGGCTTTAACACACCTTCCCTTCATTATTTTTTAGTTGTTGTTGTTCATTTGATCAGGGCTTAGTTAAGAATGCTGCCCAAACTGCAAAATTAGTTACAGATTAGAGAAGTACCATGGGGAAATTGGTTCCTGAAAGCTGTACACTGCTGCTTTATAGCAGTATTGAAGTGCAATGATAACTGTTGGGGTACATTCTGCATTCGATATGCCTCTATCATAGTGTTATTTCCTGCTTTTTATTCCACATTATCCAAAACACCATGACAAATGTCATTGTGTGTCCTATAAGGTATAAAAGCGCAAGAGGGATATAGCTTTACTATGATCATAATGATACGACACAAGGTGTAGATCTGGCCCAGATCAGACGTCTCTCCAGGCAGAGACTGGACAGCCGTTTGTCAGGGATGCTTTAACCTGGATTCCTTCACTGAGCAGGAGGTTGGACCTGATGGCCAACTCTATGATTCTGCGATTCTCCATTCTCTGCAACATTGTTCTCCTTTCAAAAAGGGCGAGAGAAATATCTTCTCCTATGCAAAAGCCCGGAGACACTTGCATGTTCTCTCGTTCATATAAAACATGTTTATTTACAAATGACCAACATCCTTGCCATTATGTTACAGGGGAGGGGATGATATGGAAAGACACTACAAGGAGCCCCAGGGAGTAATTCTCAGTGGAGTCCCAGGCCAAGACAGAGGTGGATGAATCTTTCAGCTTCAGTTTCTCATGTTTCCAGTCATTGGATGACCTTCCAGTCATCTCCAACTTTGTGAATTTCCCCAGTCCTGCATTCAGTTCTTCTAATACATTTCTTCTAATACATGCGTTTTTATATTCATTTTGCCCAATATACATATTTTTGCAACCGATTTTCCAACTGTAATACATTTTTAATTCTACCTCCTAATATTTACATTTTTTTGTATGCATTTTTTTATTGGAGTGCTCCAGCGCAAAATTCAGAGAGGAGCGAATTGCAAAAGATAACTGAGCGTTGCCTTGCAGAGTGATTCAAAAGGACAAAATTAGGTAAGTTTTGATTAAAATGCAAATGAGAGGAATCCATTGCTAGGCAAAGCTCCCTCTCAGGAACAGGCCAGCCCCACCACAGCGTGTTTCCATGGACAGCTCTCTCAGCACTACCAATCGAAAGACACCATGCAGCTGTCCCAGCTTTTCCACGCATGTGTGTGTGTGTGTGTGTGTGTGTGTGAATAAAAAAGAGGGAAGAAACAGCACCTTGTAAAATTCCATGAATGAAGCAGAGCAATTCCACAAATAAAAACAGTGGAGGCTGGTGGCTTCAATTTCAGTGGGGGGTGAATCCATTCTGGATTTCAGTCAGAATCCTTCAGAAGTATAACGGATCCAAGGTGTTGAAGCCAATCCCCAGAATGGGCTCAGCACCTTGGATAGCTCCTTTAGGGTTCTGACTGGTTCTGACTGAAACCGAGAGCAGATTCACAGCCCCACTGAAATCGGAGCCACCAGCTTCCGCTGTTAGTACCATTGCCTGCGTATTCAATTGATTGCATAATAATTCTAGCCATGCTATGGAAGCTGAATAGTATCAGGACTGAGGTTGCAGCAGGGCAGATCATCCTGAGTTTCTGACCTGAAGGGTGTTAGGTAGGGATTTATTACCACCCATCTCTGGCCGTCAGGGAGGACTGCAGAGATACCAGCCATATGAGTAAGGTAGTTTCTTACCTAATCCCCAAAATGGGTTCAGCACCTCAGATAGCTCCTTTCAAGTTCTGACTGGTTGTGACTGAAACCTGGAGCAGATTCACCACCCCACTCAGCCTCTACTGAGCATTAACTGTTACTTGTTGAAATCTCCCTGCATAAACGGTTAGATATTATCATGGAACCTACAGAACTGCAATAATAAGACAATGGCCAGTCTGCACCAGCACGTGGTAAGTGTGGAAGGTTGTTTCAGCTGGAAACAGCCTTTCTCGCAATCTAGGGTCACACTGTTGCAAGACCAATGTGGCTGGTACTACACACCACGCAGTCAAGAGTGAGCTCGGTTATCAATGGCTGCCATAACATTGATCATTGTTATGGGAGCCATAGATAACAGAGCTCACTTTTGGCTGGACTCAGCTTGCTTATGGCATTTTTACATTCCATTCCATATGTAATGTATCTTTTTTTCTTGCCTCCTGAGGCCCTTTAACAGATGAACCCCTCATGCATTAAAAGGCTGTGGAACTGCACAGGCTAACTCCGCCCCATGCGCCGCCCTGCCCCCCAGCCACACATTCAGTGAAAGTGAGAAGGAGCCGTGCATGCATATGACCAGGATGCCTCCTCACTTACAGGAGCTCTACACACATACATTGGTATGTGAGTAGGGCAGCTTCTCGCAGCTGCTGAATGTATGGATGGCAGGAACATCCCCACCAGATTAGACAAAAAGTCCATCTAACCCAGTATCCTGGTTCCATCAGTGGCCAGCTAGATGCCTCCAAGAAACTCACAAGCAGGGCAACACCCTTCTTCTGTTGTATGTTCAAATAACATGTGTTCAGAAGTTACCGCCTCTCTTCTTGGTGGTTCCATTTAGCTATTGCTTATAGCTGTGCTTTGACCCACCTATACTTCCTGATTTTGTTTAACCTACTTTTAAAGGTTAGCAGCCTTCTGTCTATAACAGTGCACCATGGATATCTCAGAATAAGAAGTATATTTGAATAATTACAAGCCACTCTAATCTTTGAAGTGCTGCCTATCATTTCTCTTTCTAACATTTTTAGTATTTCAGAACTAGCTTTCTTGAGTTCCACAAATTTGCCCCATCTGTTTTGCATCTAAGAAGCATCCATTATCCAAAGCACAGTACTCTGATTTTTATGATGGTTTGTGGAAACTCTTAGCTAAGCTAATCTACTTTTCTATTTCATTTTCTATACTCCTGTCCAATGATCTTCTCACTTTTTTGTTCTGTTTGTCTGAATTTAGTTCCCCCCCCCCATTCCATGTGTTGTCAATGTACATCAGCAAATCTAACAATTAATAAGGATCATTGCATTTTTATTGAGACCTTAATCTGGAAATCTTTGTCTGTCAACTACTAAAAGAATTTTAAGATTACATAGACATTATACCATTCTTATGTGATTCCCAAATAGATAAATGGGAATATGAATAACAAGTGTGAGCGTATGTGGTATGTTAGAGCCAGGAGTATGTTTCATATTGAGTGACATATTGGGGGAAAATAGAATAAACTATGACCATGTGCCTGACTTTATTTAATTATGTGGCTTTGACATAATTTATACATATAACAACCCACCTCACAGGGTTATTGTTGTGAGGATAAAATGGAGAGGAGGAGGATAATGTAAGCCACCTTGGGTTCCTTGCAAGAGGAAAAAAGGCGGGGTACAAATGCAATAAATAAAATAAATATGGCTGCTTCTAGATTTCAGGTGAACTTGACCATGCTCATCTGTTCACATTCTGTCTTTCAGAAAAAGCCTTAGTGGATGACCTATGCCAGGACCTGGGCAGGGGGCTTCTTGGTGGCTTTGAACACCATCACAAGTTAAAACAATTGGGAGAAGCAAACCAATGAAGATAAATGATGTCCCCCCAAAAATCTGATAATAATACTTTATCTATGCAGACTAAAAAAAAATATGTTCCAAGACAACAGTACAATACAATAAGTTATGCAATAATATCCTACAATACCAAAAATAATGAGTTCCAGAAATGACCAAATGTGTTTCCATCAAAGATCTTCTTCAGTGGTCTAGGATATGAAAGTGGTCTACATTTCTCACATCTATAAACAATAAAGGACCCTGCAGTATCTTCACCTGAAATTGTAAAAACGTTTTTTTTAAAAAAAAAATACTATGTTAAAATACGGTAATAAAACATGCAAATATAAACCACTCACCAATTCAGGCACAAATTCATGGACCTTGCCAGTCCAAAAATAATATTACTAGGGGTGTACGGATTACTTACCCCATTTCGCTGGGGCTCTCCGCTGGGGAGGGCGATCGGTCCCTCCCCCTCAGAATCCTGCATGGCCAGTTCCGCTCCATGGGGAGCCCATGGAGCCACTGGCCGGGGCCGCCCGCAGCCAGACTTCCATTCGCTGTTGGGCTGTGGCCGCAAAAGTGGCCGCCGTAGCGGCTGCCATTTGTGTTCCTACAGTAGCCGTGATAGGCTACGTATATATTGGCATAGCCTATCACGGCAAAAGGCAGGAACGCAAATGGCAGCCGCTACACCATTTGTGTCCCTGCCTTTTGCTGTGATAGGCTACGTAAATATAAACATAGCCTATGACAGCTACTGCAGGGATGCAAATGGCAGCTGCTAAGCCATTTGTGTCCCTGCGTTAGCCGTGATAGGCTACGTATTACTTCTCGACTAATCACATGGGTAGTCCCAGCCAGTTTGATGATTATGTAGTGAATAGTATAACATCATGACAAGACATTGTCAGTCAGATCTGTCTATGTGTGACATCACTGAGGACAATAAAGACAATTCCGAGTGAGGACAATGTTTCATAAATAGATGAGCCTCCTCAGCCCTTTTTGAAGTAACCACTGAAGGTCACTGAAAGAGCACATGCATTTTGGTGCTGCTAAAAATGTGCACAAAATATGCCTGATTTTCCATACAGCCCTAGTGAAAAATAAAAGTGCACATTTTTCACCTATACGGAGATGAATGACTTCTCTATGCATCAGGAACCAATGGAAGAAGTATGCCAGTTTCCTTTTTCATGCTAAAGAAGTAATCTAGCAGAAAACAGAGATTTTTCATGCTTTCTACCTTGAGAGGCTTTCCATCATATCAACCTGACTTCCTCTATGTTAGCCAAAGAACCTTGCATATGGCAGAGTATGCCGAATTGTACCCTAGGATGCTTACTCAGTTCATATGAGGTACTGGCCAGGGCCTTGCCTTTACTCACTGTGAACTGAGAGTCTTAAGGACATAAGAAGAGCCATGTGGAGTT
Organism: Heloderma suspectum; assembly: GCF_057233095.1. Lineage (NCBI taxonomy): Eukaryota > Metazoa > Chordata > Lepidosauria > Squamata > Helodermatidae > Heloderma > Heloderma suspectum. Next base: position 109,480,536 of record NC_139464.1, read on the forward strand.
GTTGAGGCAGGGATAATATCGGTCAGCATCCTGCTTCCAACAATAGCCAAACTGATGCTGCTGGTGTGGTGGCAAGAGAGCTCATTTACATATACATGTGTTCGCGGCTGCCTGAAGGCAATGAAGAGGGAACAGTCTGGGCAGGAAAATGCAGATGTGATTGTGGTGAATTGTGGTCCCCAAAGACCAGCATGGGTCATCAGTTTGCACCACTCCCTAAGGACCACTGGATAAACACACCTCAATAGACTTCCTGGCCTAGTCCAACAAATCTCCACTTCTCTGCAGCTACTGAGTGACAACTTCTTTTCCCATTCCAGTTGCTACTCAGGGAACCATACAGTGTGACACTTTCCTCCCCTCCCCTCTCACCCATCTGTTGTGCTGCTATTGGCTGAAACAATACACAGTGTGAACATTCCCAGGCTACAAAATACACGTTTACATAAAATTAGCATAAACTGCATAGGAAAAACGGAAAGACAATATAGCCATGATGATACCCGTTATGGTGATACCAATACTAAATATCTGTTTTGCACTAAAGTTGTACAAAATATGTTTTTAGTTCTGTTGTGTTCTGCTGGTTAAAATATGAAATTATCTCAAGTTGTACAAATGAGGGGAAGGAAACAGAAGTCTATGAACAATCCAAAGCTTGAAGACTTTCTTATTTATTTATTTATTTCATTTCTATACCGCCCAATAGCCGAAGCTCTCATATTGAAGCTCTTCATATTGTAAGCAAAAGAAGTTATCTCTTTCAATATTATTCTAACCTTATACATTTGTGTCCTCTGTTCCCTGGAATTTTACCCTCAGCCACACTTCTCATTTTTAAAAAAGGAAAACAGTAAATTCACTAAGCAAGTGTTATTCTGGTAGGAGCCTGGGTTTTTAGGATGGTTTACTGCTGGGTGAAAAAACTGCAGATTTTCTATCTTTAGCTATATGGAATGAAATCAGCTGAATTTCTAGCCAGGATAAACCAATACATGTTTTTCAATGTGCCACAGATTTTAATTTATCTACTATTTATGCTTTAAGGAACAGGAAACCAGGAAAACTTCCAACAGGCTTTAATTGTAGTATATATTTACCACATAATTGCAGGGTGAACGAGATGTAACACAGAGTTTGAATGGCAATGGCATGCTTACAGATGGGTTTTTTATTTCCTTAGTATTGGATCTAAAGATGATTGGCTGGTCATTCTCACATTATTCAAAAAAAAGGCATTATCACATCCCCAGAGATCCTTGTAGGAATGCTGGCAAAGTCCTCTATGAACTCCGGGCACTCATAAAAGTCAGCCTCAAAGGAGAGGTGAGCTTTACAAGCTTTGAAATTTTTCTCCAGCTCAGATTAACATCTGAGCTGGCGAAGAATTCCTAGCTTCCCTCCCTCATCAGCCCTCCTGTTCCCCATGCCCCTTGCCAGTCCTTTAGGCCACAAAACACTCCATTCCCTCTGAGAACTTTACCTTAAGTGGACATTGGAAGCAGCTACAACACGCAGGGGTGGGGCAGTATATGTTGCCACCACAAACTCTGCCCAGTACTCAATATTCAGTTATATTGCTGGACACTTAATGGGTGAGCCTGAGCACTTGCTGAAAAATCAATACTTGAAATGCACTGAAAGTGCCGACGCAGCATTTTCACATACCCAGTTTCACATACCCAGTTGGTGTCACCTCCAGGTCTAGCTGTTTTAGAGTCGTTCGTCTTTGGTGTGTTCGGAGAGCAGACTGAATTCTGAAAGCTAGCATTTCAGTCAATGTCAGGCCCAGCTCCTGCCAAGCCAGATGAGGGAGACAGGAAACAGAATCTGGTCAAATCTCTTTTACGATCCCACCACAGCGAGCGCGAGCCACAAGCTTTGACAGGGGGCGAGACTTGGTCATGCAACCTCTTTAGGCAAATTGCTATTTAAAAGGCTCCTTCTTTACTAGTCTGGCTGGTTTTGCCTTCTTTGGCCAGAGCTTGGGGCCGATGCTCAGGCCACCCCCACCACCTCAGTTCCTTCCTGCAGGTTTTCAGTGGAAGCAGCATCCACTTCTGAGTTTTATGTGCGGCTTTTATGAGAATCACTATTTATAATGTATATGAAAATACTTGAAGAAATATACGCCGCAAAATGTTTAGATTTAAAAGTTAAATTGATGACATATTTCATATTATTTTAGCAACGACTGGAATGTCTCTAATGCCACACCCCTATACATGTCTACTTAGAAACAAGCCCCATTCATTTCAGTGGGACTTTCCCCCAGGTAAGTGTGTATAGGAGTGCAGTTTAAGCTGACTATCAGAAAATAATGAAGGGAGTTGGTTAATATTCTGCAAAAGTGACTTATTATGGCATGACCTGAGAGAGAGAGAGAGAGAGAGAGAGAGAGAGGATGCTTTGAACATGTTATTGATATGGTCAATTATCTACTCTTGATACACAGATTGTATCCAACCATTTTGGGATTTATGGAGGTTTATGAGGCATAAGCAACTGCACATTCTTTTTGATATCTGCAATAAAATTCAGGCACTCCATGAAACCCTCTTTTGGTTTATTGGGTTTTAATATGATGGTTTGATAGATGCAATACCTAAAGAAAACAACATGCCCATTACTTTGCTTATATAAAACGGAGGTATTTGAATAATGGCAGGGCTTTGTCTTCTTAATGTTATCTTTATAAAAGGGAGTTTTTAAAAAGGCTCTAAGAAATGCACATATAATTTCCAACCAAAATTCCAGGACCAGAAAAGTTGTTTTTGGAAGCATCCTTACAACTCCCCAGTAAAACCTATGGGAGTTGCATACTTTTATCTGAAAACAGAATTTGACTGCTTTGCCATCAATTGTACAACAACATCTACTAGGACAGATAGGATATGCTCAAATTATTCACAATGGTTTAGATAATGAAAAAAGATTCTTAAACACACTGACCTTACTCCGTACCTATCTTCCAAGAAAAACTTTTTTTTCCTTCCAAAATTTGCAAAATAGCTCATTCTTGGTAACATAAGAGAACTACACGTTATACTTAAAATAAAACCTGATTTTTCCTCAAAAGTAATAATAACCATGCATCTCAATTGTGGGTTCATAAACAGGGATCCAAAACATGCTGGAAAATCTATTAGCATGACACAGTTTGAACCTAGGTTTACCCCAAAACTGATTTTCAGGCCTGGAGTATGTAACATAATAGTAAAAGCAGCTTGCAAGAAATTCCACAAAGCCTACTAAACTTACCAATACCTGAAGCAATGTTTTTTGTTCCTTCTGCTTTTTCTTTGGAGCACATTATTTATTTATTTATGTATTATTATTTCCCAGCCTTCCTCGAAGGAGCACAGAGTAACTTACATGGTTTCCACCCCCAATTGTGTCTGACAGATACCTTAGGTCACAGGTCACCAACCGTTCTGAGCCAATGGCTAAATTTGGAATGTTGGTAGTGTTTTGGGTACTGTCACAATATGGCAGCCACTAGGGTATACCCATTCTAAAATGGCTCTTGTGGTAGGTGGGGTCAATCACAAAACACCCATTTCACAAAAGGCAAACTCGTGAGACAAGTAACTTCCCCAAGAACTGGAGTACAAGACAGAGAGGAGGTCTTAGCTCTAAAACGCAAACACTCCTTGGAACCCAAGTTTTCTCTTACAGTTCCCATTCCACAGAATGCAAACTGGTGATGCTCAGAGAAATGTACAGACACACACACACATACACACACACATAATACACATAATACACATCGCACATATATCGTAGGAGTTATTCTCCCCTTACGTCCCTGCTCAATCTTTGCAAACATCAGAGGAATCACCCAGGGATGTACGAAAGTCACTTACCTTTTTGAAGGGTGACATTCACGGTGGGGGGAGGCGCTCCGTCCCTCCCCCCGAAATTCTCTCCAGCTGGCTTCGCTCCGTGGAGATTCCACGGAGCTGCTGGCCGGGGCCGCCCACAGCCAGACATCCAGCCCCTGGGCAACCTGCAGGGACGCAAATGGCAGCTGCTGTAGCCGCTGCCATTTGCGTCCCTCTATTTTGCCGTGATAGGCTACGTATATATTTATGTAGCCTATCATGGCAAAAAAAAAAAAAGAACAGCGGATGCAAATGGTGGTGGCTACAGCAGCCGCCATTTGCGTTCCCTTTTTTTTGCCGTTTTAGCCTACGTAAATATTTACGTAAGCTAAAACAGCAAAAAAAAGGGGGGGGAATGCAAATGGCAGCCGCTGTAGCTGCCGCCATTTGCGTTCCCTTAGTTAAGCCATGATAGGCTACGTAAATACTTACGTAGCCTATCACGGCTTCCACAGGGACGCAAATGGCATCCCTGCATCAGCCGTGATAGGCTACATAGTTATGTACGTAGTGCATCACGGCTATAATGAGGAAGTAAATGGTGGCCGCAGACGCGGCCACCATTTGCAAGTCAGCGCGGACGGCAGCAGGTAAGTGCTCCATTTCGCGTGCCTTTCGTGGGGTGGAGGGCGGTGGGGCTTCATTCCGCCACGGATTTTGGGGGGGCGAATGCACTGGTATTCGGCCTCACCGAGATCTGTGTAGGGGTGGACGAAAGTCACTTACCTGTCGTCGAAGCTTGTTCGCGGTGGGGGGGAGGCGCTTCGCTGCTCCCCCCGCGAAGTTCAGGCCGGGGGGGAGGCTTCCCGCCTCGCCCGGCCGCGAACTCGAAAGTTTGTTTGGTTTTTTTAAAAAATGCCCCCGTGATAGGCTACGTGACGATTAATGTAGCCTATCACGGCTAGATCTGCAAAGTCAGCTGTGATAGGCTACGTTAATCGTCACGTAGCCTATCACGGGGGCGTGTTTTTTTTTTCTTTTATTGGAATGGCGGCAGCCGGTTGAAAGACCAGCTGCCGCTCCCGCCCCACACGAAAACCCGCCGAACTGCCGGCCGGACCCGCCGCCGGGAGGGACATTCGGCAAAGGTAAGTCCCGTCCCGGGGGGGGTGCGGGGGGTGCGGAGGATTTCTCCCCAAAACTTGTTTGGGGAGAAATTCTCTGCCATCCCTAGATCTGTGGCGGAATTCTCTGACATCCCTAAGCACTCCTGAGGGTGCCACATGCTCCTGAGCTTCACCTCAGAAGCACAGGTAACAGAGTGTCTAGTGCTGCAGCTCTGAAGCGCACTGTGAATAGAAAGGCCCCCACTTCTGATGCCTCCTCAAGAGCCATCTCTTCACACAGATTTTCCCTGAAGTAACCCAGCCAGCTGTGGTCTATAGCACACAGTACAGCATGCAGTTTTATCTCCGATTATTATTATTATTATTATTATTATTATTGTTGTTATTATTACCAACTGTCAATAGGTAGGCCCCAGTTCTGATGCCTCCTCAAGACCCATCTTTTCACACAGATTTTCCCTGAAGTAACCCAGCCAGCTGTGGTCTATAGCACACAGTACAGCATGCAGTTTTATCTCCGATTATTATTATTATTATTATTATTATTATTGTTGTTGTTATTATTACCAACTGTCAATAGGTAGGCCCCAGTTCTGATGCCTCCTTAAGACCCATATCTTCACACAGATTTTCCTTGAAGTTATGTTTTATTGTTGTTTTGGTGGTACGATACTGTATGTTCAACACTTTGAAACTTTGTGGAAAGTAGTATCGAAATCTGGTTAATAAATCAAATCAATCACTAAATATACCACACAAAATATACCCCTATCATTCCCTGCCACCCTTCCCAGCCCCACGGGCTGTTTCCCACCACCCCAATCTTAACGTTTCCTTCCCCCACTTTTTTTTCCTGGACAGTCAGCCTGAAGCCAGCCAGCCACCATTTAAATTTTGTAAGAATGCCATGTGCGGCCCAGATGAAGTTAGGGGGAAAACAGTGTGGGAGGCTGATGCTTCACTCTGCAATGTGCCCGTTCTGCCAGTTAAAAAGAAGTTTTACATTTATTTTAAAAATTAAAAAGGGGAGGCAAGGACCCTCTGAGGGTGTCAAGCAAGGTGTCTGTGGGCACTGTGGTACCCTCAAGTGCTGTGCTGGGAACCCCAGCTGAGAGGCAATGACTGGCCCAAGATCATCCAGTGAATTTGATGGCTCAGTCAGTGGGAATTCAAACCCAGGACTCTCCAGTATTCATCTGAGACTAACTACTAAACCACTCCGGTTCTCATTATTTGGATTAATTTGCAAGAGAAGAGAATTTTCAGGAAGAAGGGGTGAAATGTGAGAGAAACTTGGAGCAGAAACTGGTTAGTCTAATCATGAAATTGGGTAAGGATTCCAGAAAATTCACTGGAGCATATAGAGCACCCAGATTTTAGAACAGTGGTGGACCTTAAAAAGGCTTTTTGCGTGGAAAAAAATCTGAACCTCCAAATCTTTTTTGAGAATGCAACCTTCCCTGTTATTGTGGAGAAACTGTGGGGTAAAAGAAAGATAAAGTATCTGGAATGCTCAGATTCCAGTACAACACCCACTGACATTCATCAAATTCATGCTGGTAAAATATTCATCTTTTGACAGGAATTTTCTGTGTCATGCAGTCAAAATTTTGGGCCAGAGTCTGCTTGCCAAACTCAGAAGATCTGATAAATGTTCAAGCACACATATTTCAGAGGAACTGCTATCATATGTTTATCAGTTTTCAAATTGAGAAATCACCTCAAAACCAAGAATATCAAATACTAGTCCTTTGAAATTTCATACCCCGCCCCTTTAAAAAAAAAATTCAGCAACATGATAAATGATGTGTTGGGTTAATCTGAGGTATGGAAATATAATCATAGCAAAAAGCAGATAGAGACTATTAACTATACTAGGGAGCACAAAGAAAACACTGACCTTGAGTAGTACCAACAGCTTGTAGCAAAGCAATATCCAACGAAGTTCAATTTCATACTTCTATCTGCGTTTATCTCAACCCTTTCTTCTAGATTTTTCCAGATGCCCAGCAGGTAAGAAGTGGTGTCACCTTGTACTTACAATCTGGCAGAGGATGTATTGGGACTGGGGGTGGGGGGATTGTGGTAGAGATGGATGCGGACTGCAGGTAGATAAATGTTCTAGATAAACTAAAGTATTGTAAATGTAGAGCTGTAGAAACAATATTGTTTTAATGATGCTGTGTACACCCAAATGAGTTGGATGGTTTGAAGGCACATGATACAGCCACCTTGGTGATGCTAAGCAGGTGTGTCTGCTCAATGCTTGGATGGGAAACTCCCTGGAAATGCCATTTATACTATCTTGAGTTCCATGATGGAAGAAAGGGAAGATATAAATGTATTAAATAAATACATTCACACCCAGCAATAACCAGGAAGCTACTACATTTTAATTCTCACCATGTCAGTTCCACCTCAGTTTCATAAACGTCCCTTCCCTCAAAAATCCTCTTTCTGATGCCCATCAACCACTAGATGTGTTTCACTTTCTGGAGTATATCCTAGGCAGAAGACACTGCAAAAGAAGGGGAGAAAGGTCTACTTCCTGTTGTCTGCCTGCAACAAAGCAGAACTAGCCCATAATTTTTCAAGTGCCTTTGCTCATCCCCGTTTGTTTGTTTGTTTATTACACTTATATCCCACCTTTTTTCCTCCTTAAGGAACCCAAGAGCCCCCTGCTGTTGCTTCCTGTTCACTTAACTTCTCCAAGTGTGCAAGCAATGACAAGAAGAAGCCTCTCCTTGTCCTCTCCTGGGATGGGAAGTGATGTGGTTTGGATTGAGCCAGAGGTTCTACTCAAGAGACAAAGCTAAAGAAAGAACAGGCAGGATAAGAAGATGGTGGAAGAGGAGAGAAGAAAGTCAAGATCCATCCAGCTTTGGAAAGGAGAGACCATCCAACTGTGCATCCTGTAAGACCTGGACCCTGTTCCTCTGCCAGGTGCTCTTCTACCTGGCCTGGGAGGGCAGGGCCCCAGCAGACTTCAGCTACATAGGCTCCTGCTGTAGGGTCTTGTTTAGGCTTGGTGGCTTAGCTTTAGATGAAATAAATTGTTTTTATTCCTACTGAAATTGTTTTGTATTTCGTTTTTGTTATTAGTGGATTGTTCAATTTTGGTGTATATTTACTGTGAGTTCTTTAGCCTATTTGTATGATTATTTAAACCTTGCTATGGTTTGTACTTCTTAGTTATCTGGGAATGTTGCTGCATTTTATGTATTTTTCTTGATGTTGCTATAAGCCACTTTGAGCATGAATTACCACGGAAAAGTGGCGTACAAATAAAACTATGATGATGAAGATGAAGATGGCGATGGTGGCATATATACTCCTCCTCGCCATTTTATGCTTGCAACAACAACAATCCTGTGAGGTGGGTTGGGCTGAGAGTCTGTGACTGGCCCAAAGTCACCCAGTGAGGTTCCATGGCCGAGTGGGGACTAGAACCTGGATCTCCCGCCTCCCAGTCCAACACTAAAAGCTACACCACATTGGCTCTCTTTCCTGTAGAATCCCACTTTTTGATCCCTGTTCTTGGCCAAGTGCTAATGAATGTATGTTAGACCTCTGATATGTGGAGGCCCACACCCCAACCTCAGATCACATATATTTTAAAGAACCAATCAATTTTTCCAAATAGAATTTTGAGGGCTCTAAAACATTGTCATCCTGAACTGAGTAGGCTCAAATCCCTGGCTCCACTGAAATAAGTGGGACTTTTGCCACTGATATTAGTGAAGGCAGGTTTTTCCATATGTGTCTTTAACCATAAACTCTGGGAACTTCATCATTTTCATTCTTTTCACCAGACAAATTAAGTCATCATGTCCAATTCCATTAGTCTCAGTGCAGAATGACAACATATACACATATAACCGAAGGAACAGATGTGGACAGACATATTCATGCATCAGTGCAAACTTGAGGACCTTAGAGATTATGATGGTTCCAGATTCATAGCTTTCATTACAGTACAAACATATTTTTTAAAAAAAAACATTTTTGACCTTCGTAATCCTGAATTTGGGCCTAATTTGTGTCTTCTATCTGAGACACATTTCACAGCTATTACAATTTTCTAAGCAGTTCAGAAAGGTTTGCTACCATAAGGCATTATAGGAATGTGCGATGAAAATGATGGGTAGGTCTCTTTCAATTAATTCTGCAGATTGAAATGCTGCAAATAAACGGAATGACATCCCTATAAAATATACAACTGAGTTGTGTTATGACATCCCTAGAAATAAAAAGGCACTCGATCAGATAATGCAAAAAGGCCAGAGTTTACCCCATTAATCAGGCCTGTTCTTTTGCAGGGCAGAATGTAAACAAGTCATGGAAGTGTGCGTTAGTGATATACGTTTATTATCGTATCCTCTCAACCCAGGAACTATTTTGCATCTATAATAATGGATGGCCTGCTTGATTGCTTTTCTTTTTATCCCAGCTGCACTCAAGTGCATAAACATCACTCAGCAATATTAAAAAGTTGCACCCAGCTGATTTACCTTATTGTTTGTCTTAGCATCATGACCTTTGTCTGTGGGCAGCATGTCATTAAAAAGCAAAGCTCTCGTTTCACTGGTGAATAAATTATTATGGCACTTTAAATATATGCTCCAGCGCTCTCTATTTACCATGGACAGTCCCTACTTTCTGGTTCTTGCCCCTAGTAAATCACTACACCAATTTTGTCCCATTTTCATTTTGGGAAAGTCCTCTTCGAATGTTATTAGGAGAGCAGTTCGAATTACCATTTTCTTCAGTTTTCAGCACACTCCCTAACGTTCATAGTAGTTTAATATTTGATTAGGGGCACATGCATTTTGTTTCTAGTGCATATACATGCAAATGCTAGCAACAAATGAGTTATCCCAAGCAGAAAATCCTCTCCTTGGATTCACCAGGAAATAATCAGACATCTTATTTCACAAAAATTGATAGATCCTAGATTATGGGCATCTCTATACCAGCCTAATGTCCGGCATTTAAAATGGGGCTTTCTGCTTCCATTTTAAATGCAGGATCACCACTGACTCCCTTTTTCACATGCTCCCTTTCCCCCCACCCCCTTCCCCCTCCTTCTCCCTCTATCTGAGCCTTCCATAGTTTTCATTGATCTCGCTTTTCTTGCCACTTTTACTCTTTTCGTAAGGAAACTGAAGTGGATCACAAGGGGGTAATTTGATAGCTCATTATCTGCAATCTATTTAAAAATGGAACAAATGGCATTTAGTGCAGGAGACGCTGTGGAAGGTCACAGCATCATGTAAAGAGCCCGCAAATATCCATGAAGGAGCCATCTCAATCACAGGATAAAAGCTCAGTGTGAAGAAAGCCCATGTGTCTAAACAAATCCAAGGCCTCAATTCAAGGTGTTCTATATACTACGCAAAATTCACAAAGCGTGAAATCCTGGGGTCCACTATAGTTTGGGGCATTAGCACCTTCACAAAAAGGTCCCTAGCCCTGATTTCTCGGGGGGGGGGGGTATTCAGCTTCATACGAGACCACCAATGCCAGCTCTAAATGCCACGTCTGTTCCTATAAATACTGTCGTAACAGCCACACCATCAGGGCTTCATTCATCTGCTCATCTTCTGGTGTGACAGATGCAATCAATTGCCAACACAGCCCTCCTACATTCTACTCGGGACAAACAGGTCAGTCTCTGCACTAAAGACTACATGGACACAGATCTGTCATCAAAGAGGGCAATATCCAGGAACCAACAGGAGAACAATTCAACCTGCCAGGATGCTGTGAGTGACCTTAAACTGGCCTGAACAAAGGAACTTCAAAGGGAGACTCCAGCATGAAACTGTCAAATTACAACTTTTCAGGAAGTTAGGTTCTATAACCTGTGGTCTGAATTGAGACAACAGGCTTTTATCCCACTACAAGAGTTAAATGGCTTACCAATACCAGGATTTTTGTGTTATCATCCAGACTGCTTTGCGAATAGTCGCTCTAATTATTTTATATACATTTGAACTTTAATGTAATGGTCACCCCGTACTGGTTTTGGCATTTAATTTTCCTCTGACCTCAGCGATGACATTTTTCCCTTCTACGACCATGTGTATACTTGCCAACTTATGGTAACACTTCATGCATCTGATGAACTGGGCTGACCGTGCTCCTAATCCAGAGTAAAAATGAGAAGAAGACATAGCTGCTAAACACAAATTTAAAGAAATGTCTGATCGGTCCAGAGCCTCTGAGGCTGGGCTGGACAATCCATGTCTAACAAAGGTTTTGCTAAGCTAGCAGATGTCACTCTCTCCTGGCCGTGCAAACCATTTGTTAGCCAAGGAAGCAATTTTCTCCAACTTCCATTCTTAGTTACTTATATTGACTCATCACTAATGGAGCTTTGGCCTCAGCTGGGGGGGAATTCAGGGGGCTGTACAGTTTGTATCTCTTTGGGGCAAGGCTTTCAACAAGCCCCCATTGTTCATTTCAGGGCCGGGCTTGAGAGAATGGCACGGGCATCTCTACCAAATGCTCATGCATAAATCCTAAAGCTCCATGGAGTGCACACCCTGCCATTTTACACAGGCCAACTGGTGAGAGTCATTTCAATATCATTTATATCATATCATATCATATCATATCCTTGGACAAATTGTTTTTTGGTCTATTTGCATATATTTTTAACTAAAAGAACAAACACCTACTCTGCTTTAATAAGCACAGTGCTTGTTACCACACGGTTGTTACCAAGTAAGGGAAGGCAGAATGCAAGCCGTGGAGGAGCGGAAGGCTGAGCACCGAAGAATTGATGCGTTCCAACTGTGGTGCTGGAGAAGACTCTTACGAGTCCCCTGGACTGCAAGGAGGTCAAATCAGTCAATCCTAAAGGAAATCAACCCTGACTGCTCATTGGAAGGACAGATACTGAAGCTGAAGCTCAAATATTTTGGCCACCTAATGCAGAGAGAAAACTTATTGGAAAAGACCCTGATGCTGGGAAAGATTGAAGGCAAAAAGAGAGGGGACAGCAGAGGATGAGATGGTTAGATAGCATCACCGATGCAATGAATATGAACTTGAGTCTTGAGCACACTCCAGGAGAGAACGGAGGACAGGAAGGCCTGGCATGCTATGGTCCATGGGGTCATGAAGAGTTGGACACAACTTAACGACTGAACAATAACAACAAATAGATGTGTTGGGGGCAGCAGTGATCCTTGTAGTAAGTAAAGGGATTCCACAAAAGCAAAAGACTGTCACTATTTTCATCAGTAAAATGTTGGAGGATAAAGAGCTGTGTTAAATGTTATGGAAAACACTGGTTTCTTCCCCCAAAAAAGTTTGGCACTTTAAAGGAAAGGCAAAACCCTACCAATGGCGTCAACATTGATCTGGACCTGGCATTCAACCAACAAACAAACCAAGAAACACAGCCACATACACACACACAAACACACACCCCAAGAAACCAAATGAACGAATAGCATTTGTGTATTGCAGCACAAGTATAATGGCCACACATACATTAATCAGGCACATTGTTGAACAATTCTCTGGAAGTATTTATGAATCAAATAAAATTAGATTACTTGGAATGCCCAAATGTGGTATGAAGTGCTGAATTGCCTCTGGATGAAGATTAGACAGTTGCCTAGTTTGGTCAATAGCTTCCATTCCCTTCTCATAGCTTTGTTGTTTAAAAAACATTTCTTCTACATATAACATTGGCTGCCAGGCAGAAGAGACATGATGAATCTTGACATTAGAATCTTGAACCAGTCACTATACGGTAGTGGTCTTCTGGTTTAGCCACTGGACATCACCAGTTTTACTGTTAAAGAGGTACTGCATTCTTGTCACTAAAGAGAAAAAAAGACTTGGTCTTAGTATTCTTATCAGAAATAAACAAACACATAAATAAATTGCCTTTATACAGTACTTCCAAGTGTTCAAAGTACTTCATATACATTTTTGCAATCTTTGCAACCCTCTTTTAAGGCAGAGTAAGCAGTTTACACCTTCCCAAGCTTGCTTTCCTCTTTCTTCCGCATCCCTCTTTCTGTTTATATCTATGTTTATTAGGTTTTGAGCCTGTGGTCAGGGACTGTCATCTTTTGATATCTGAATGGTGTTCAAAATATTTGAGATGCTCCATATTTGTCAGATAACTACTACTGCTGTTGCTGCTACTGCAATATTAGTTGGGGACTATTGTCTGCCTAAATCCACCCTGCTGGCTCAGAGTCATAGCAGAGGCAAATTCAAACTAAGGATTTCCTAGTTCACATAGCTCAAATCTTTTAGCCACTACATGACAACAGCTCTCATTAGATCATCAGTCATGATACTATATTAAATATTCAAACCCAAACTGCCTGAATTAAGATGCATGATTATCCAAAGAATTATGTTAATAGGAAAGAAACTCAATGATTTCCAGTCATTTATCAAGTGACAGATGAATTTCCTGCATGTATGAGCATTCAGGAAATTATTTAATTGCGCCCTTCCCTCCAATGTGCTGAATACTTTAAACAGTGAGCAGAGACAGTTCCTCTATCAACTGAAGATCCGTGTGGAAGCACAACTTTGGTAGGACTACATAATTGTTCTCAGTTTCTGAATACCTGTTAACCAGAAGCTCACACATGGGATAGATCTTGGTGGCATTTTGTAGAACCACCAAGATTTGCCCATCACTTCAGTCTCATTCACATAATCTTTACCAGTGATGTCACCAAAGTTTGGAATTTCCTGGCTGTATTATGAATGAAGTCCCATTCCCCCTAAATCTTCCCCTTTAGCTTAGAATGTAAAATAAGAGTGTTTGAAAGGTTCTGCACATGTACAAGCAGTACTCAGCAGACCAAGCACCCGAACTCTGCTGCTCTGTAGGCAGATTCACAAATGTTCCTCAATATTAAACACCGTACTGTTGCTGAAACTTGTGGACGATGCAACATTACACAAAGTTGTTGTTGTTCAGTCATTCAGTCATGTCTGACTCTTTGTGACCCCATGGACCATAGCATGCCAGGCCTTCCTGTCCTCCGCTCTCTCCCGGAGTGTGCTCAAGTCCATATTCATTGCATCGGTGATGCTATCTAGCCATCTCATCCTCTGCCATCCCCTTCTCCTTTTGCCTTCAGTCTTTCCCAGCATCAGGGTCTTTTCCAGAGAGTTTTCTCTTCGCATTAGGTGGCCAAAACATTTGAGCTTCAGCTTCAGTATCTGTCCTTCCAATGAGCAGTCAGGGTTGATTTCCTTTAGGATGGACTGATTTGACCTCCTTGCAGTCCAGGGGACTCGTAAGAGTCTTCTCCAGCACCACAGTTCAAAAGCATGAATTCTTCAGCACTCAGCCTTCCTTACAGTCCAGCTCTCACAGCCATACACTGCTACTGGGAAAACCATAGCTTTGATTAGACGGACCTTTGTCGGCAAGGTGATGTCTCTGCTTCTTACTATGCTGTCTAGGTTTGCCATAGCTTTCCTCCCAAGGAGCAAGCGCCTTTTAATTTCATGGCTACAGTCACCGTCTGCGGTGATCTTGGAGCCCAAGAAAATAAAATCTGTCACTGCTTCCATTTCTTCCCCTTCCATATGCCAGGAAGTGATGGGGCCAGATGCCATGATCTTACACCAAGTATGAAGCAGCTAAAACCATTCATGGGGCATTTGTAGGCCAGAAATGCATCTAGGAGGCTGCCAGATAGCCTTGTGGCTCCTCAGAGCAGCCATGATGGGGGGGGGGGTTAAAATGTAAAAAAAGAAGAAGAAAAATAACCCCTTTGGCCACCTCATCTGAAAATGTAAGGTAACAGTCCCAGACCATCTGCCCAAATAAGCAGCCTTATTTATTACTATACTAGCAAATGAACCTGGCTTCTCGTGGGTGAGTCAAGCCGTGCCTGCTGTCACTCCAGGGCATGCCCCTGCTAAGGTGCACCCCTATAGCCCCCTGAGGGGGGATCTTCCACTCCATTCCCCTGAGGGGGGCTGCCACACAGCAGGGGGAGGGTTGTTGTTGTTGTTCAGTTGTTCAGTCGTGTCCGACTCTTCGTGACCCCATGGACCATAGCACGCCAGCCAGGCCTTCCTGTCCTGCGCTCTCTCCCGGAGCGTGCTCAAGTTCATATTCACTGCATTGGTGATGCTATCTAGCCATCTCATCCTCTGCCATCCCCTTCTCCTTTTGCCTTCGGTCTTTCCCAGCATCAGGGTCTTTTCCAGAGAGTTTTCTCTTCGCATTAGGTGGCCAAAATATTTGAGCTTCAGCTTCAGTAACTGTCCTTCCAATGAGCAGTCAGGGTTGATTTCCTTTAGGATGGACTGATTTGACCTCCTTGCAGTCCAGTTCGAAAGCATCAAAGAAAGTAAAATCTGTCACTGCTTCCATTTCTTCCCCTTCTATATGCCAGGAAGTGATGGGGCCAGATGCCATGATCTTCGTTTTCTTAATGTTGAGTTTCAAACCAGCTTTTGCACTCTCCTCTTTCACCCTCAACAAGAGGCTTTTTAGATCCTCTTCGCTTTCTGCCATTAGGGTGGTATCGTCTGCATATTGGAGGTTGTTGATAATTCTCCTAGCAATCTTAATTCCGACCTCTGATTCATCCATCCCGGCATTTCTCATGAAGTACTCTGCATATAAGTTAAATCAGCAGGGTGACAATATGCAGCCTTGTCGTACTCCTTTCCCAATTTTGAACCACTCAGTTGTTCCATGTCTGGTTCTTACTGTTACTTCTTGACCCTCGTACAGGTTTCTCAGGAGACAGGTAAGGTGGTCTGGTACTCCCATCACTTTAAGAATTTGCCACAGTTTGTTGTGATCCACACAATCAAAGGCTTTAGCGTAGTCAATGAAGCAGAAATAGACATTTTTCTGGAATTCTCTTGCTTTCTCCATGATCCAGTGAACGTTGGCGATTTGATCTCTAGTTCCTCTGCCTCTTCGAAACCCAGCTTGTACTTCTGGTAGTTCTCGGTTCGCATACTGCTGAAGCCTAGCTTGTAGGATTTTGAGCATCACCTTGCTGGCATGTGAAATGAGCGCAATTGTGCGGTAGTTTGAACACTCTTTGGCATTGCCCTTCTTTGGAATTGGAATGTAAACTGACCTTTTCCAGTCTTGCGGCCATTGTTGAGTGTTCCAAATTTGTTGGCATATTGAGTGCAGCACTTTAACAGTATCATCGAGGATGTCCGGCTCAAGTTCAGTGACCGCACTATCATGGCTATCAGGGACATTCAGATCTTTCCTGTATAGTTCTTCTGTGTATTCTTTCCACCTCTTCTTAATCTCATCTGCTTCTGTTCAGTCCCTGCCTTCTTTCTCCTTTATCATGCCCGTCTTTGCACAAAACGTTCCCTTGAGATCTCCGATTTTCTTGAAGAGATCTCGAGTCTTTCCCATTCTGTTGTTTTCCTCGATTTCTTTGCATTGTTCATTTAAGAAGGCCTTCTTGTCTCTCCTTGCTATTCTCTGGAACTCTGCATTCAGTTGGATATATCTTCCCCTTTCTCCCTTGCTTTTCACTTCCCTTCTTTCCTCAGCTACTTGTAAAGCCTCATCAGACAGCCACTTTGCTTTCTTGCATTTCTTTTTCTTTGGGATGGATTGAGTTGCTGCCTCCTGAACAATGTTACGCACCTCCGTCCACAGTTCCTCAGGCACTCTGTCTATCAGGTCTAACCCCTGAAATCTATTCCTCACCTCCACTGTATATTCATCAGGGATATGATTGAGGTCATACCTGAATGGTTTAGTGGTTTTCCCTACGTTCTTCAATTTAAGCCGAAATTTTGCAAGAAGCAGCTCATGATCTGAGCCACAGTCAGCTCCAGGTCTTGTTTTTACTGACTGTATGGCGCTTCTTCATCTTTGGCTGCAAAGTACATAATCCATCTGATTTCGATATTGACCATCTGGTGATGTCCATGTGTAGAGTCGTCTCTTGTGCTGTTGGAAAAGAGTGTTTGCTATGAGCAGCGTGTTCTCTTGGCAAAACTCTATTAGCTTTTGTCCTGCTTCATTTTGTACACCAAGGCAATGCTTGCCTGTTATCCCGGTGATTTCTTGATTTCCTACTTTAGCATTCCAATCCCCTATGATGAAGAGGACATCTTTTTTTGGTGTTAGTTCTAGAAGGTGTTGTAGGTCTTCATAGAACCGATCAACCTCAGCTTCTTCGGCATCAGTGGTTGGGGCATAGACTTGAATTATTGTGATGTTGAATGGTTTGCTTTGGATTCGTACTGAGATCATTCTATCATTTATCATTCTATCATAAGATTGTACCCCAGTACTGCTTTTCCCACCCTTTTGTTAACTATGAGTGCTACTCCATTTCTTCTAAGGGATTCTTGCCCACAGTAGTAGATACGATGGTCACCTGAATTAAATTCGCCCATGCCTGTCCATTTTAGTTCGCTGATTCCCAAGGTGTCGATGTTCAATCTTGCCATCTCATGTTTGACCAGCTCCAGCTTACCTTGATTCATTGACCTTACATTCCAGGTTCCTAAACAATATTGTTCTTTACAGCATCGGACTTTCTTTTCACCACCAGACACATCCACAGCTGAGTGTCCTTTCGGGTTTGGCCCAGCTGCTTCACTCTTTCTGGCGCTACTTGGAAATACCTTCTGCTCTTCCCCAGTAGTATATTGGACACCTTCCGACCTGAGGGGCTCATCTTCCGGCGTCATATCTTTTAGCCTTCTGATACATTCCATGGGGTTTTCTGGGCAAGAATCCTGGAGTGGGTTGCCATTTCCTTCTCCAGTGGACCAGATTTTGTCAGAACTCTCCGCCATGACCTGTCCGTCTTGGGTGGCCCTGCACGGCATAGCTTATGGCTTCACTGAGTTACGCAAGCCCCTTCGCCACAACAAGGCAGTGATCCATAAAGGGGCAGGGGGAGGGAGCAGGCATTTAACTCTGTCTCTCGGAGTTTCTGCTTTCTGCTAAATAGCTTTTAGTTCAGGAGTGCAGTGGCTGGTCATTTTGGAATTCTGTGGAGTGATGAATGCAGGATGAGGGCATGTCCTTTTGAGATTCAGCAAGAAGAAGGCAATACTAGCATCCAGAAGTTCCAAGTGATCACCCACAGTACCAGAAACACATCTTGTTACATTCTCCCTAGAGCAGCAGTCTGGATTGTTGATCGCTGTTTCAGTTTCTTTAAACATTCTGTGGCCTCTGCGACCATTGACTTCATAGGGTTGTTTTTTTCATTTTCATGAGTCCAGAATCCATAGTTCAGTCATCTCTTATGGTGTTTTCGTTGGATCCAGGCTTAGTCATGCTTAGAGTAGAGACTGAAATCAGAGGACCGTAAGATAGTCATAAGTCATGACTAACTTTTTACAATGATTTCAGTGAACACACATTTATTGCACTCTCTCATACACACACACACACACACACTCAAGAAAGAGACATAAAGTGCCTCACTGCCTCTTTCAGATGCAACAGCCAAACAGGCTGTTTTGTTATCAGAGGACCTTAAGATAGTCATAAGTCATGACTAACTTTTTCCATTGATTTCAGTGAGTCTACTCTAAGCAAGGCTAAGTCTGGATCCAACCCTTTATGTGGCCTTCTGAGCAATGTCTCAACTCTGGGGAAATCACAGTACACAAAAGCACTCCTCTGGACCCACATTCTCTTCTTTGAGAAACAGCAGCTACTGCCACTGCTAAAGATGATATTCTCAAAGCCACACAGCAAGGGCCAGCTCAAGGCCATGATGGGTCCCAGAATAGCTGTCCCTAGTGAGCCTCCTACTCTGCCCCCAGTACTGAACTCACACACAACATACACACATACAGAGAGAGAGAGAGAGAGAGAGAGAGAGAGAGAGTCAACAATGTACAACAATAATGCAAAAAAAAATTCATTACATACTTTAGTGGAAATCATATTCCATGCTTTCCTGGAAACAAAAGACTTTCATCTCTTCCATGGTAGAAAACTTAAATACAAACACAAGCTTCTCCTTTTACAAAATACAGTGCACAGACACAGAAAACATGAACACACACTTATTGCACTCTCTCATACACACACACACACACACACACACACACTCAAGAAAGAGACATAAAGTGCCTCACTGCCTCTTTCAGATGCAACAGCCAAACAGGCTGTTTTGTTATTATAAAGAAATCAAACCAGCCTGTTGGGAATCCATGCGTATTTATACCCCATTAACTTCTAGAGGCTTGCACCTGCCTTTTTTTAAATGTAACCTCAAGACCATGTACTTAGGGATGTACGAAACCCTTACCTGGCTCCCTTCTGCAGTGGGAGTGGGGGGGAGGCACTCTGTCCCTCCCCCCAGAATCCTCCCTGGCCGGATCCGCTCTGTGGTGACTCCACGGAGCTGCCAGCCAAGGCCGGTCACATCCAGAGTTCCAGCTGCGGCCAGGCTGCTGCAGCTGCAACTGGCAGCCATCGTAGCAGCCACCATTTGTGACCTTGCAGGCAGCAGTGATAGGCTATGTAAGTATTTACGTAGCCTATCACGGCAAAGAGCAGGGACGCAAATGGCAGCCACTACACCATTTGCACCCCTGTTCTTTGCTATGATAGGCTACATTAGTATTTAGGCTACGTAGCGGCCGTGATAGGCTACATAGCAGCCGCCATTTGCGTGGCTGCCTTTACCGTGATAGGCTACGTAAGTACCTACTCTCAGTCTAGGAAATCTGATTTAGGACACATTCTTTCAGCATTGGGGCTGCTACAGCCGTGTCTTTGGGTTTTTTCACTGGATCAAGTGAAGACGGTGGGCAAGTGGCGCTCCAGGGAATAGCCTCTCCTTTTCTGTTACTTTCTGTTCTCCTTTAGATCAATGGAATGGATGTGAACCCGTGCGTGTGCTCATGTGGTCACAGCATGGTGTTCTGGGATGGTCGGAGGTCTTAGGCCAAGCTGTGGATCCCAGCTTGGACTGTTCCAGTGTTTCCGTGTTCGGCGGCTTGGCCGACATGGCATGCGGTTGGAGCACCCTCCCCACTCTATTCCATCAATGTGAGGTGCAGGTCCCCCCGCAAGTTTTGGTGCTGCATCTAGGGGGGAATGGCCTGGTTGTGTGAAGGCAAGGACCTCATCCTGCAGGCCTGGGCCAATTCTGGGGGTAACTATAATTTGGTCTTGTGTGTTCACAAGAATGAAGTGTGGAATATTCTGACCCAGAAGGCCATGGGAAGGGCCCGTCAGAAAGTGGAATGGGAAATAGCCTTGGGGCTATACAAGCACCGTGAAGGGATCATCACTCACCAGGAAATCAGATGGACAAGGAGGGAGCTGTACAGGCAGGATGGTGTGCACCTGTCTGATGCAGGAAATGCCATATTTCTGTCAGATCTGCAAAGGGGCCTGAGGGAAGTTCTTCGGAGCAGGTGGGGGGAGTTTGACAAGTAATAGGCTTGTCACTCCTGGTGGCAGCTAGGACAGGCAAAGGAGAATGAGTTTAGGGATGGTGAGCTTTCAGAGGCACCTTATGGTGACAGGTGACGCCTGAGGCCTCCTGAATGGGCTTTGTGGCTCGGTGGGGGGATAAGGGTTGCCTGGGAGACCGACTCACCTCACTCACCCAGGAGCTTTGCGGCCCAGGAGGGGGTGACAGGGGAAGGTCTACCTCCTCCATAAGGGGGCAGTCTGGAGGGGTGGCGATCCTGTCACGCCACCCCTCAGGCTTGGTATGTTTTCACCCATAAAAATGCCAGCTAGTCAGTGCCCATCCTAGGTTTCCCCTTTGCAGATATTTCAATAAATGTGGCCCCATTTTTAATCCAAGCACTTGTGTCTGTCTCTTTATTACCCCGTCTCCGCTCGCAAAGCAAATCGAGTCCATGGAGAGCCCCAATAAAGTATGCCACAAATTAAGGGAGGCTATAACAAAGGATAGATTTAGTGTTGGTTAAAATGGAGCAAAGTTTGATGGGGAGAGGCATGAAAAAGACTTTAGAATTGGACAGTACCATGATCAGGTAGTTGTTCAACCAGTTCCCATTCTCCACCCTGTGCTGAGATGATGAACTGAGATGACGGTGGACTAAAATGATACTGAGAATCGACCATAATCTGGTCATTTTTCTGGATGGTAATCTAAATTATGCATAGACCATATACAAAGGACAGGATTACATATTACATGCAAATTGTTTCATTCCAGGCAGAAACATATGGTAGAAAGAACACCATGTCATTGGAAACAAAGGACTTTCTAATAATTTCCTTCATTACTTTAATATACAAAGAGAGAGAAAAACGTACCTTATTTTTCCATGTACCTTTTTTACATTGGGTTTTTCATGGTACGCTAGTGACACCATGTGGATAGGTCAGAATATTCTCTCAAAAAGTTCTGTTTGGGATTTGAACTATTTTCTGCTAGTTTACTGCACCTTTGTGATTTCCCTGACAACAGCTGGGATCTTGCTCAAGAGACTCCCCCTTATGCTTTCAGAAGCAATGTATTTCTCATATATATTTAATTTAAACAAATTAATGTACATAGGATCTGAGTTAACAATATTACTTAATAGCCACTAAGTTGATCAATTCTATGGAGAGCTTCTGACTTAGGTCTCAGGCTCAATATTTCAGTAATACTAGAAGCAACCTTAAAAGCATAGTGTTTTTACTAGTACGAAAATTTCTCCCACATTTTTTCAACCATTCTCATTCAATTTGATAGAAAAGAAATTGCTTTCAAAAAGAAATTCAAATAGGGATGTACGAATCCCTTACCTGGCTCCACACCGGGGCATCCGTCCCTCCCCCCGGAATCCTCCCTGGCTGGCTCCGCGGAGCCGCCAGCCAGGACCGGCCGCAGCCAGAGTTCCGGCCGCAGCCAGGCTGCTGCAGCCACAAATGGTGGCCGTTGTAGCAGCCGCCATTTGCGTCCTTGCAAGCAGCCATGATAGGCTACGTAAGTATTTATGTAGCCTATCACAGTAAAGGCAGCCACGCAAATGGCGGCCGCTCCTTCATTTGCGTGGCTGCCTTTACCGTGATAGGCTATGTAAACACTTACGTAGCCTATCACGGCTGCAAGAATGCAAATGGCGGCCGCAGCAGCCCAGCCGCGGCTGGCCGGGGAACCCGTCGGAGCCGCTGCCGCCACCATCCCCAGAGCCACCGCCGCCGCCGCATCTGCCCCAGGTAAGTTCCGTCCCGGGGGATTCCGTGGTGGAGCGGGAGGCCGTTCCGCCATGGATTCCGGATTGGATTATTTAGAATCTGGCCTCACTGGAATCCGTGGTGGAATTCTCTGACAACCCTAAATTCAAAGAAGAAATTTTGGAGAAATTATATGGGTTGAGTTTGGGGTTCTTGTGCTGACCTTACTTATGAGGTGGCCATGGATTGTGCATGATTGTCCTGTCTTTCATTGTACAATCATCTCTGTGGCAGCCTGTTGCCTCTTCAGCTTCCCACACTTCAGTTAAAGCCCAGGGGAAGACATAATGAGGTCGTTCCTCCCATGGGGCTTTTTCAGAACAGGAAGCAAAGGCAGCTGGGAGGCTGCAGAGCAATTGTGAGATGTGTAATGGAAAGAAAACACACACTTGTAGCACTCTTCACCACCTCACTGTGATTAGGTAGGCTCAAAAACACCACCAAAATAAAGTATAAAATGCCCTAACAATGATGCAGAAAAGTGGAAGCCTCAATACTTATAGCGGAAGCAGAACAATCCAAAAACCCTTAAGGAAAAAGAAAGAAGCTGTGCTGGAACCTCTCAATTGTGAGTCCTATCTATGACAGACTGTTGGAGAATTTCTCCTCCCTTTGGAGAAATTGAGTGAAATTGTCCCCGCAATTTCTCTTCCCACAAATACTCTGGAGAATATTGAGAGGTCATCTATGTGTACAGGTCTAGTTTCTGCAATATTAGAATCTTGTGAAGGAATAGGTGAGTGAGGAAACTTGGATCATGTTTTAGGGAATGACTAATGTGTCTCTTAGGATACTCCGAACCTGAGAGATCAAGTAATTCAGCTCCATATCATTCAGAATTCAGCTTGCAATTAATCTTGGATGCCTCCAGTTGTACTCTCTATGCCACCGCCTTCTTGTCTCTCAATCCCACTGCCATCAGTGGACACAAGAGAGGGCCATCTTGTGGCTACTCTCAGGCTCTGGTATTCCCTGCAGAGAGAGGCTAGGTTGGTTCCCTCTCTGTTGTCCACCTGCCAGCAGGCAAACATGTTTTTATTAAGGTAGGCCTTTGGCATGTAAACTGGTCTGCCGTTGGATTAAACTGATCGGGTGCTGACCTGGCTATGCCTTTTATTGTTGTTTATGTTTTTATTGTGTTTTTAATTGATTTGTTTTTACATTCTATTTCGAGGAAGATTTTGTTTTATTCTGTATTTCATTATTGTTGGCCATCTTGAGCACCATTTTGGGGTGGTGCGGGGGAAGGTGGAATATAAATTTAATGAATAATTAAATCATGGCCTAGTGGTAGAGCACATGCTTTGCATTCAGAAGGTCCCAGGTTCAATCCCTGGCATCCTCAGTTTAAAATAAAAAAGATCAGATAGAAGGTGACATGAAGACCTACCTTAGAACCTGGAAAACAACTGCCAATCAGAGTAGATGACGCCACATGATGCCAATGATTCTACGTGACTAACCAATCAAGACATTTTGATCCTTACAGGTTTTTAAAGTTGTTGCATATTCCTGCTGCCCAGTTTGTGTCTTAGTGATTTTATGTATGCGAAAAGGCTTAGATTTTTTTAGTAGTTGCTGTCGTTGTTTTAGTCTCTGCTGGTTTAAAATTGATTTTTGTGCTGCTTTTCATATTGACCTTACGTATGTAGACTTTACTGGAATTTTATCTGTGATTTATCTGTATTTTTGTAAGTCACCCTTTTTTTTAATAGTGTAACTAACAAATCGAATGAACGAATGAATGTAAGGTAAGACTTTGTGTTTTGTTCTGTTTGGGAAGTGTGTGTGTGTGTGTGTGTGTGTACACGTGTGTCTTGGAGGGGATAGCAGGGAAAGGGAGAATGAGCGTCACACATTTCAGCCTTTTGAGTGTTTCTGTCAAGTGCTTAAAAAAAGCATCTTGACGTTTTTCCAAGCATTTGAGAAAAATACTAAAAAAGCCCAAATGATTTGGGGGGTGAACTGAGTAATCTCACATATTACTAAAGTCTGGAACTGATTTCCAGGTGTATATAGAGCACCAGAACCCATAACAACATTTTTATTTCTTTACCTGGGTCCACCGCACACCCATCATACAAGGCGGAAGGCTGAAAAGCAATATAAACACCAGTCAACTTTTTGAGTTCTGAACTGTACTCTTTCACTCATGTATTCCCAACACCCTCAAAGAATATACCTGATTCTTCTGGTCATCATTTATTCTTGAGATAACAGAAACTAGTTAAGGAAGGAAATTAACAGAGCTGAGGTGAATTTTTTCAGATATTTCTGATTTTTTTTTTTTTTTGTCCTAGAAAAAGAAGGCCACTTTGCAGCATTTTCTCCATATATTTTCCCAAAATTTCATTTGTGGCGGTGGCTGCCATCCTCCACCACCTCCACCACCTCCACCACCTCCTCCTCCTCTTCCTTCTCCTCCTCCATTAGAAGACACATGGCACCAGTGGAGGCAGTGGAACTAGGGAAATGTTTCCAGGGACTTGAGGATGAGACTGGAGGACAGCCTACAGAGGAAGAATTACAGGAGAACCTGTATGAGAGCGAGCAAGAGGCTGAAGGTCAGCCAAGCAGAGGTGATGAAACCAAAGCCTACAACATGAAGAGAAGAGTAGTAGTAGTAGTAGTAGTAGTGGGAGACCCCTTGCTGCATGGGATCGAAACCCAAGTATGTCATGAAGACCCGTGGACTAGCCAGGAATGCTGTCTCCCAGGGGACGGATTATAGACGTGACTTAAGGTTTGCCCATACTCATAAAGCCCACTGATAGGCATCCCTTTCTTCTTATCCATGTGGGAACAAATGATACCGCCAAGCAGAGCTACAAAGAAATCACATCAGACTTTGAACCTTTGGGAAGGAAACTCAAGAACTTTGGGGCCCAGATAGTTTTCTCATCCATCCTTCCAGTAGTTAGAAGAGGGATAGAAAGGGAAAGACAAATACTCCAGGTGAATGACTGGCTATGAAGGTGGTGCCGACGAGAGAGATTTGGATTCTGGGACCACAGACTATACTTCCTGGAAGATGGACTGTTGGCAAGGGACGGGTTGCACCTCACAAAGGCTGGGAAGAATGTGTGGCCACAGCATGAAGAACTTTATCAGGAGGGCTTTAAACTGAATCCTACAGGGAAGGGAGACGTAAAGTTGGGGTAACAATGGACGAAGGCTCATGCACCACAACTGAGAGACCAGCTCTAATAGTGCCCAATAATAGTCTTCACAAATATGTAGGAAGAAAGCCAGACCATGAAGCACATGGTCTTCGATGTCTATACACTAATGCCCAGAGTATGGGAAACAAACAGAATGAACTTGAACTCTTAATACAGGAGGGAAATTATGACTTAATAGGTATAACTGAGACTTGGTGGGACAACTCTCATGACTGGAATACAGCAATTGAAGGATATAACTTGTTCAAAAAGAACAGGAGGAACAGAAAGGGAGGTGGGGTTGCGCTATATGTTAAAAATACATATCTCTGCACAGAAATACAGGAGGATGAGCTTGGTAGCCCTATTGAGAGCATCTGGGTTAAAATAAATGCAGCAAAGAATAAAAGGAATATGGTGGTTGGAGTCTACTCCTGGCCACCCAATCAAGGAGAAGACGAGGGTGAAACTTTTGAAAAGCAAACAGCCAATGTCTCAAGGAAGCATGATGCAGTAGTAATGGGGGACTTCAATTTCCCTGATATTTGTTGGGAGACAAATTCTGCAAAACATGGCCCCTCCAGGAAATTCCTGACTTGTGTGGAGGATAACTTCCTCCTACAGAAAGTAGAGGAAGGAACTAAAGGATCGGCTATCCTTGACTTGATCCTAACCAACAGAAATTACTTAGTGGGTAAAGTAGCAGTTACGGGAACTCTGGGGGAAAGCAACCATGTTATACTTGAGTTCATGGTTCTAAAGGAAGCAAAAGTCGAGTGTAGACAAACCCATACCCTGGATTTTAGGAAAGCCGATTTTAATAAACTCAGAACAATGATCAGTAAGGTCCCATGGCAAGCGACTCTAACGAGAAAAGGAGTCCAAGGTGGGTGGGAGTTTTTAAAAAGGGAAATTCTCAAGGCACAATTACAAACAATTCCAACAAGAAGAAAAGATGGAAGACAACAGAAGAAGCCAATGTGGCTTCACAAAAAGCTTAGAGATGACCTGAAAACAAAAAGGACACGTATAGGAAGTGGAAGGAAGGCCACGCAACAAAGGAAGAGTACAGGCAGGTAGCACAGAATTGCAGGGATGGTGTCAGGAAGGCTAAAGCTGAGATTGAGCTGAGGTTAGCGAGGGATGCTAAAAGCAACAAAAAGGCTTTCTTCAGATACGTGCATAGTGAAAGACAGAGGAAAGAAATGGTGGTTCAGCTATTAAATAAGGATGGCAAAATGATAACAGATGACAAAGAAAAGGCAGAAGTGCTCAATTCCTACTTTGGCTCAGTCCTCTCCCAAAAGAGAATCTATGACCCCCTGGCAAAGGAGAAGTACAGGCTGAAGGGGCAGGATTGCAGCTTGAGATTGATAGGTATATGGTCAAGGAACACCTCATTACTTTGAATGAGTTCAGATGTCCAGGGACAGATGAACTGTATCTTAGAGTAATAAAGGAAATGGCAGAAGAACTCTCAGAAGCACTGTCTGTTATCTTTGAGAAATCATGAAGGACGGGTGAAGTGCCAGATGACTGGAGGAGGGCTAATGTTGTCCCTATCTTCAAAAAGGGAAAAAAGGAAGAACCTGGGAACTACAGACCAGTCAGTCTGACATCAATCCCTGGGAAAATTCTGGAGCAGATGATAAAGCAATTCACCTGTAAGCACCTTGAAAACAATGCAGTGATTACTCGAAGCCAACATGGATTTGTCAAGAACAAGTCCTGCCAGATGAATCTGATCTAATTTTTTGATCAAGTAACCTCCCTTGTGGACTGTGGAAATGCTGTGGACATAATATACCTCGACTTCAGCAAAGCTTTCGACAAAGTGCCCCATGATATCCTGATGAGCAAACTAGCTCAAAGTGGGCTAGATGAAACAACGATCCGGTGGATCCACAGTTGGCTACAGAATCGGACTCAAAGAGTGCTTATCAATGGGACCTTCTCAAGCTGGGGAGAGGTAACGAGTGGGGTACCGCAGGGCGCAGGCCTGGGCCCAGTGCTCTTCAACATTTGTATTAATGACTTGGAGGAGGAGGTGCAGGGAATACTGATCAAATTTGCAGATGACACAAAATTGGGTGGGATAACTAATACCTTGGAAGACAGAAACAAAATTCAAAGTGATCTTGCTAGACTGGAGCGCTGGGCTGAAAATAACAGAATGACATTTAATAGGGATAAATGCCAAGTTCTGCACCTAGGAAAAAGAAGCCAAATGCACAGTTACAAGATGGGGGATACGTGGCTCAACAACACTACAAGCGAGAAGGATATTGGAATTGTTGCAGATCACAAGCTGAAAATGAGCCAACAATGTGATGTGGCTGCAAAAAAGGCAAATGCTCTTTTGGGCTCCATTAATAGAAGCATAGCTTCCAAATCCTGGGAAGTACTAGTTCCTTTCTACTCAGCACTGGTTAGGCCTCATCTGTAGTGCTGTGTCCAGTTCTGGGCACCACACCTTAAGAAGGATGCAGACAAGCTGGAGAGAGTTCAGAGAAGGGCAACAAAGATGATCAGGGGACTGGAAACAAAGCCCTATGAAGAGTAGGGATGGGGGAGAAATCCTCCATGGACCCCAGTGAGGCCGGATTCAAAAGAATCCAGCCTCCGGAGTCCATGGAGGATCGGAAGACTTATCTCCGCCTCCTGGAGGAATCCTCACCAGCTGGATCCTACCCGCTGGCCGGCTCTGAAGCACCAGTGATACGGCCACCATTGCGAACGCAAATGGCGTGCACTACACCATTTGCAGCCGTAAAAGTCTTAGCTTAGACTAAGACCTTTACAGCTGCAAATGGCGTAGTGGATGCCATTTGCATCCCTGCTTTTTCACGCAATAGGCTACACAAATATTTAACTAAAATTTACTAAAAAAACCAGAAGGGATATAATAAATAAAACACATCAAACGCACACACAAATCCAGCCAAATTCTCTTTCACTTTCTCTTTTCCTTTCATTCCAGCTGTCTCCTAAACTCAGCTGTTATGGCCCCATCCTGTCCTCAACACTCTTCCATTACCATAAGCACCCGTAAAGCAGCATACTGTTGTGGCAAGAGTGTTGGTCTAGGGCTTGGGAGACCCAGGTTCCAATCCTCACTCAGCCATGAAGCTCACTGGGTAACCTTGGCCCAGTTGCTATCACTTAGCCAAACTACCTCACATGGTTGTTGTGAGGATAACATGCTAGGGAGACCCATCTTCACCACCTTGAGCTCCTTGGAGGAATGGAAGGATAATGTATTAAACAGAATATTTTTATAATGTATTAAACAGTACTTTTCCAGCTGCACTGGCTGCCAGTCCATTTCCGGGCCCGATTCAAAGCGCTGGTGTTAACATTCAAAGCCCTTAACGGCTTGGGGCCAGGTTACCTGAAGGATCGCCTCCTCCCAAATGTGCCTGCCCGGACCTTAAGATCATCATCAGCGGCCCTTCTCCGTGAGCCCCTGCCAAAGGAAGTGAGGCGGGTGGCTACTAGGAGGAGGGCTTTTTCTGCTGTGGCACCCCGGCTCTGGAATGAGCTCCCTAGTGAGGTTCGCCTGGCGCCTACATTGTATTCCTTTCGGCGCCAGGTGAAGACCTTTTTATTTTCCCAGGCATTTTAGCATTTTAGCTTTCTAAATTTTTAGCTTTGCTGTTTTAAATCTGTATTTTAAACTCCTGCACTGCTGCTAGGTTTTATTGTGGTGGTATTGTTATGTTGTGGTTTTAATGTTCTGTATATTTTAAATTGTTTTATTGTGTGTTGTTTGGATTTAAATTTTGTGAACCGCCCAGAGAGCTTCAGCTATTGGGCGGTATAGAAAGGAAATAAATAAATAAATAAATAAATAAATATTTTACTCCAATCTTTGTTCAGCCCCAAAGCCAATGAATCTAGTATCCTCCATAACATTTTTAAAATACATTTCATACCTCCCTCCTGCAGCAGTACAGAAATGAAAACAACATATTCAATTCAGGATGAATTGGTGAATATCCAATACACATCCAAAGGAGAATAGGGCTCCTGTGTCTAGTTGATGGGGGCAGGGGGGGCACAATCCTTCTCCTAGTTATAAACAGGGGCTGTAGCTCAGTGGTAGAGCCCCTGCTTTGCATGCAAAATGTCCCAGGTTCAATCCCCAGCTTCTCCAGGTAGGGCGAGGAAAGAATCCTGCCTGAAATCCTGGAAAGTCGCTGCCAGTCAGTGTCAACGGTACTGGGCTAGACAGCCCAATAGACTGACTCACTATAAGGCAGCTTCCGATGTTCCTAAATGGCCATTCTAAAACCTTGAACTGCTGCTGCAGTCCTGCTGATGCAAGGGAATGAGGAAGCTTCAGTCTCTCAAAACACAGGAAAGTCCATTGCTGACAGACAAGGCGTGTAGATTAAAATTTTCTTCTCACATCTACATGGAATGTTTATCGGTCAAGATAAACAACAGGGACATTTTCACTTCTAATTACTGTTACGATTCCACTTACGTTGGAGTTTGCTGACAGTAAACTGAGGGTTGTATCTGGCTTTGGTTGACTCACTGTTGGATTTGTTTTTCTAATTGAGAGAAACAAAGTAGGCAGCATTAGACAAGGCACTGTCAGGGTTGGATCGGAGCCCCTAGAGCCCCAAAGCAGTTCTGATTCTGAGGAAGAGATAGAAACCGTGGGCGAGGAATCCACGCGCTGTTCAGAGGCGCCGCCGGATGGAGAGCCCCTCCCTGCTCACATTCCTGAGTGGCAGAGACCCTGGCAGACAGGGGGAGGGACAACTGGAGCTTCGGGATGCTAGGCGCTGGCACAGGGACAAGCGGCAGATGGGGGCGCTGAGAGGAGGCACTCAGCCCGCTTGGCGTGACATCAACAGCTGCACCCTGATGCCCCATGGGAAAGGGGCAGACTTTTACCTCCTAGCCCTTAAGTTCAGAGGCTTCCCACCTTTACCCTCCAAACGGAGATCAACTGATTCATTAAGGCTGGAAACCCCTTAAGCTCTCTAGGGAGCTCTCTTAAGTTTCCCTCATTAGGCTCAGGCAATTAGCATCTGTAAGCATCATTAGGTTGAATGGAAATAAAGCCTTGGAAAAGAGCCCTATCGTCTGTGTGTTGATTCTGACTACTTGAGGATTTCAGAAGGCAGCAAGGGCGCTCCTGACAGGCACTGTCTAACTCTGTCATAATGATCTTCCCTGAGTATAGCAAATGGAAAACAAAAGTAATTAATATGACTGGCAATGAGAAGGAAACAGGGAGTAGTGCCTGGTGTTGCTAAGGTCATTGGCAGCCCCTTGAGACATACATCCTGGCATCATCAATGCACCCATGCCCTGCTCCCAATTTCCCAACCCCTCCTAGTATTTTCTGTCCTCTCCTGGGAAAGGACCTGCGAAGTTGCCAGAACTGCACCACAGAAAAAGAGTAGGTACATGCAAGCTCTCTTTCTCTTTCAGGCCATGAAAAAGAGAGGGAGAAGGGGGAAAGGGATGGGCAACTTGTGGCCTTCCAGATATTGCTGGACTGCAGATCCCATCAGCCCTAGCCAGCCTAGCCAATGGTGAGAGAAGATGGGACTTGCAGACCAGCAACATTAGGAGGGCTACCAGCTTTCACAGGAGACCTCCTTCAGACTTTGAGAACTGTGGCATTAGATGTATCTGCATGAGGGTATCCTAATGGCTGAGAAATTAGTGGCCCTTACCAAGTGGTGTGTCGTACATTTATATGTGCAGAGATTGTGGATGGGGATGTGGGGCAGGAGCATCATGTCCCACCACCTTCCTGGAAGGACCATCCCAGAACTGAGCAAGACCTCAGAGGAAGATCCTATTGCTGACCCTAGTATTTACAGGGGTCAAAAAGATGCTGATAGGCCTCCTCTGACAACCACCAGGGGAAAGATGCCCCACTTTAGGAGGCTGTAGTGTTGGAAGAAGCAAAGCTCATAGAATCATACAATAGTAGGGTTAGAAGGGGCCATAAGACCATCAAGTCCAATCCCCTGCTGAGTGCAGGAATCCAAGACAGAGCATCCCTGACAGATGGCTGTCCAGAGACATCTTGAATGCCTCCAGCATGGGAGAGCCCACTGCCTCCCTAGGTAATTGGTTCCATTGTCATATTGCTCTCACAGTCAGGACTTTTCTCCTGACGTTCAGCTGGAATCTGGCTTCCTGTCACTTGAGCCCATGATTCTATGTCCTGCACTCTGGGATGATGGAGAAGAGATCCTGGCCTTCCTCCCTATGACAACCTTTCAAGTACTTGAAGAGCTCTATCCTATCTCCTCTCAGTCTTCTCTCCTCCAGGCTAAACATGCCCAGTTCTTTCAGTCTCTCCTCGGAGGGCTTTGTTGCCAGTCCCCTGATCAGCTCCCTGATTGGTACCCTCCCCTCACTAGAGATCCACTAGGATCACCCCTAGGACCCCAGGAACAGAGGCGGCAGTAGGTCCAGATGAAGGTCCTGAGCCAGAGGCACAATGTCCATCTGGCAGCACATCAGATATCCCTGAGCCCTATTCAGGAGGAAGCGTGTTCTCAATCAAGCCCTAGCGATGAGCCAGGAAGGGCAGGGCAGCAGCATCGCTTCTACAGCTGCTCAGCTAGCCTTGCCATTCCTGAAACAACCTCTCTGTGCTGGACAGCTCCCCTGCTAACCTGAACATCCTTATCACCCACCCGACTGCTCCTGGTGTGAGTCAAATCCTGGAAAGCAGGATTTGACTCACATGGCAGGGCTGGCAGGAACAGGACAGCAAAGTACAATGAAATTGCACTAGCTGGTCAGCATCATTTTCGGTCCCCATGTAAACGTTCTTGGCTATTACTCTTAGCAGAAATCTCCAGGTTTGACTTCAAATTACAGTGTTCCTGTGTGGAAACCCCCACCCCTAGGGAACATTACTAGTTTTATTGGGGGGGGGGACTTCTTTCTTTTTCTTTTTGCTTCCCTCAAGATTTCTTGGATATTTTGCTGGACATGTGCTTGCACGTTCATCCTGAAACTTCATTTTTAACTAAAATGATGTAGCTACTCTAACTGCATAATAATTAGCATGAGATTATATATATATATATATTTGTTGTTGTTGTTCAGTCGTTCAGTCATGTCCGACTCTTCGTGACCCCATGGACCATAGCACGCCAGGCCTTCCTGTCCTGCGCTCTCTCCCGGAGCGTGCTCAAGTTCATATTCATTGCATCCGTGATGCTATCTAGCCATCTCATCCTCTGCCGTCCCCTTCTCCTTTTGCCTTCAGTCTTTCCCAGCATCAGGGTCTTTTCCAGGGAGTTTTCTCTTCGCATTAGGTGGCCAAAATATTGGAGCTTCAGCTTCATTATCTGTCCTTCCAATGAGCACTCAGGGTTGATTTCCTTTAGGATGGACTGATTTGACCTCCCTGCAGTCCAGGGGACTCGTAAGAGTCTTCTCCAGCACCACAGTTCGAAAGCATCAATTCTTCGGCGCTCAGCCTTCCTTATAGTCCAGCTCTCACAGCCATACATTACTACTGGGAAAACCATAGCTTTGATTAGACGGACCTTTGTTGGCAAGGTGATGTCTCTGCTTCATAGTATGCTGTCTAGGTTTGCCATAGCTTTCCTCCCAAGGAGCAAGCGTCTTTTAATTTCATAGCTACAGTCACCGTCTGCGGTGATCTTGGAGCCCAAGAAAGTAAAATCTGTCACTGCTTCCATTTCTTCCCCTTCTATATGCCAGGAAGTGATGGGGCCAGATGCCATGACACACACACACACACACACACACACATATATATATATATATATATATATCAGCTACTGATGAGGGTGGAAGCCGAAATGCTTAGCTTAAAATATATTTTGTAATACTCTGTTGTTAGTCTGTCTATCATCTATCTATCTGTATGGTTGGCTGGATTCTTTCAGCTTTTGAATATTTATTTATTTGATTCATTAGCCATCCATCTGGCCGGCTACCCGGCCACTCTAGGCGGTGTACAATACTAATAACAAATTTACATAATCAACTGAACAAAAAAAAGTAACAAAACAACACTGCTCTAAAAAACCCTAACCCACCTGAAATGCCCGCCTGAACAGCTAGGTTTTTAAAGCCCAGCGGAAGCTAATCAAAGAATATTAGCTTGAATCTTGTGGTTCTGGATTTAAATGTCTCTGAACTTCCTGGCTTTCATGAATGGGATCTGTGGATGTTTTCAGTACATTGACTGAAGCTGTCGCCATGGTGATCACAATCTTGGATTCCTCAGAACATATGTGACAAGTGAACAGAGCAAGCGTGCAATCGATCTGTGGTGCTCATAACCAAGGCCCAATCTACACGGCCGATTTAGTGTGGGGGAACAGCACAGCAGGGTCGTTGGCGACAGATGACACTGTTGCCAATCCGCAGCAACCCCCCACCCCAGCTTCCCTCTGGAAAAGGCGCATTTTCAGAAAGTCCTCTAAGAGCATCTTTTTTCCTTAAACACAGCTGCCGTGCAATTCCGCTGCAGTGTGCCCCATCCCCCTGCATTAAATCCTGGGCGTGCCTATTTCTGTGACCTGGCAGTGATCTGGTCAAGGGGTGGAGCTGCCCCCCTTTTCCCCCCATTCCCTCTTTTCCCCCCTTCACAGCAGGGCTGCTTTCCCATTCACAGTATCGAAGTATTGAAACAGTATTGTTTCAGGCATTCACAATTGTGCAGCAGCTGCTTTATCCATTCACAGTATGTAGCCTGTATTTCCCATTCAGAATATCACAGTAGCACTGTTTCAAGCATTCACAATATCCCATTGAGGGGTGAAAGGGAAGAGGTGTGGGCTAAACCGCAGAGCTTAATTCATCACTTCTATTAAACTTCTCTGAGCAGAGGAGTGTGGATAGGGCCAGGGAACAAGCCTTTCTCATTGAGCAGCACCTATGGGGTTAATGATGATCAGTTCTACTTCACCCACCCGACCCCGAAGTATGGGGGTTTTAAGTGCTGTATGCTCCATAAAAGTGGGGTTTTAAGTAGTGTTTACTCTGCTTTTCTTGCTTCATGTGCCACTGACAGACCAAAGCAATTTCATGAAAATCTGGATATATCCAGAAAGCGCTTCTCATTCCATTTCCATGTAGATTGGGCCCAAGACAAAAGAGTAGTGTAAATACATGCAATGCCATTTTGGATTATGGTATAATGTGGAACTTTATCGTACCTGTTCAGGGGAATCCAAGATGGTAGCCCCTATATCTGCCTCCATCTTTTTCATCTTTGGTGTTGGTATAACTATATTCTATCATTCACAGCAAATAGAATACATGCTATTTATACAATACAAGCTATAAATAGAATACAAACTATTTATTCTATTTATGCCATCTATTTATGTTCAGTCAAATTTGTGATGGTGGCTGTAGGCTGCCTATACCATCTGAAAATCCTACTGAGGAATATTATCCCTGTGCCCACTCTAGGAGTAAAAACCCCAAAACCACTGACAACCAGCATAAAGGAAGGAAGTACAAAGGGGAATATGCAGCAGGAATTTGGTGATGTGGTGGCAAAAAATTGCCCCCTTTTCACCACACTGCCAAATTTCTGGAACAAATCACTACTTTTTGCCATTGTGCTAGCAAGCACTAGTAATGTTACACAAGTGTTGGTTCACATTATAACAAAATCATTGGCACTAGAGCTGGGACACTGTTACATGCTACCTAAAGTATTGTTACAGCCATAAATGGCATATTGTCTGCTATTTACAGCATAAAGCACTTACTTTTACCTAAATGCAGCCATAGACAGCTGCAATTTAGGTAAAAGTAAGTGCTTTATGGCCGCAAATGGAGTAAAATACGCCATTTACGGCTATAAATTTCCCGCGAGAGGCTAATGGCAGCCGCCATTAGTGCATCGCGTTGTTTAGAAAGCCACAGAACCACTCCGCCAACTCCGTTCTTATTTTATGTTATTCATTTATTGTATTTTTATCCTGCTCCTCAGCCAAAAAAGGCTCCCAGAGCAGCTTACAATCAATGAACAAAGAAGACAGTCCCTGCCCGCAGGCTTACAATCTAAAAAAGGCATGACACACAAGGAAAAGGCAATGGGGAGGGGAGAAAAAAAGAATTAGGTAAACTGTCAGCAGGGCTGGTGGGATGGCCCTGTTCCCCCCTCTCTTCTCCCAAGGGAGGGGCAGTCCAACTGGAGCAGGCCCTGATGTTCCCTTTGCCTGCTCCGTCTCTCCTTCTTCTTCCCCACAGGGCCATGGATGGCAGTTAGCCCTGTGAGGATGTGGGGAGTCCAACTGGAGCAGGCCCGTTGGACGCAGCAGGGCTCTGGAGGACTCTGTGGGGCCCCAAGTGACCCAAATTGCCCCACAAAGGACACCCCCCGGCCAGACATCCTTACTCCAAACTCACCCCCTAACCACCTGAGGGAAATGAGCTAAGGAGGAAATGAACACTGTGCAGAAGTCCCTTACCTTGGCAAACCAGCCTTTTTTTCTGTGTGTGGCACTGGCGGAAGGCTTCGATCAGTGCAGCACTGAGGAAATAACAGTCCACATTTCGCAACGCTGTTGTGGGGAACAATGCCATCTACATTAGAACCACAGAATGCATATTCAGGAACCATCTAAGCAGAGGAATTGTTGGAATAGCTGGAACAGTGTATAGGCATAAGCTTCGTTGCCAACATACTGTACCACTAAGAGTTTTGGTGTTAGACACTACCCTGCAGGCACACACATCCAAACTCCATACATTTCTGTTGCTGTGGTATGTGGCGATATGTGACCTTAAGAGGCATTAGTTGGTGCCAAACAAAATGCCTTTCTGATGGATAACAAACCACTTTTTAAACTCCTCTAAGATTCAAGAATGGCAGCTTACAAAACATGGGGGATCTAGGCAGGGTTCAATTGCACTAGGCGATATATGTTAGACATGCTCACAGACCAGCTGTATGTTTTCCTGCCAATGGTCTCCTTTAACTTCCAAAAACAAACACTGAAACATGTCTTACTCTTTGAAGCAACCCCACGCTGCCATATACAGGCTCATCAAGAGTAGGGCTGCTGTTATGGTTAGAACAACAGGAAACCAGTTTTCAGGATGCCAATAATACCAAGTGCGAACCAACACCGAGGTGGCAGCCTAGACATAAAGCACAAAACAGACAATTTGCAAATCAGATGCTGTAGACTCAGGGCAGTTTGGTTTTCTGAAATGAAAATAATTTGGAGAAGAAAAATTCAGTTCAAACTTAATTCCAAATAAACATGCATAAGATTAGGCTGCACGGGGGAACCATTTTGGTTCATATGAACTCCTGAGTAAAAGGCATGCCAATTTTTTAAAAACCTCTTTCATAAGCACAAAGTGCTATCCAGAAAGTTATATCTTCCCAAGTCAAATCCACCACTCACACCCTGACTGCTATTAGCCATTGTTTATTTTAATGTGGTAAGCCCTAGTCATGGATTTTCTGCATCATGTATAGTTGGATCCTAAAGTTCCATTAAAAAAAGCTTTGAAATTCCTTAGAAATTAGATGAACTTGTACTAATGACAAATCTGCCCTTTCCCCAGCAGATGGCAGTGTAGCATATGCTAAAAGAAGCATTATTTCGATATAATTATAGCGCATGAAACACATTGGGAAAAGATGTGTTAAAACCAAGGTTTGCAGTGCTTTAGAGGAGCCGCAAGATAAAAACTGGACATAATTGCTGTTGTTTTATTTTTATTTCAGATACTTGCTTCGTTGAGCATTAGCAATAACAGAACATGAGATGAGAAACCCATTTAGCAGAAAAAAAGAAGATAATCAATTGACAATTTATAGAAATGAATAGACTAGCTAGCTTTAGGAGAGGATATCAGAGAAGGGGTTTTGTTTTTGTTTTTAATCTTAGCATTCCAAAAAAATAAAAAAATAGCAGCAACACGTAGGATCTGAAAACTTTGCCCCTCAATGGTTCTGGCTGTCAAGCAGATGCAGGGGACAGATCTCAGATGTTCTGGACTTCAACTCCCAGAAGCCCCTGCCAGCATGGCCAACCCTGGGAGCTGAAGCCCAAAACATCTGGAAATGTTTGGGACTTTCTGCCCACCCCTGAAGTAGAGACTGTGCTGAATCATGCAACAGTGGGTTTGGGCACCATGTTTCTGTACTCCAGTGGATCCATTTTGAATTGAGCCTCAGGCCATCTGGGTCCAATATATTTGGGCAGTGTCTGAGGCTTCAGACCCTGCTATAGCCTGTTTTGTGAGGCATGGAGCTATCCCTCTTCTCCCCACACACACACACCACAGCTTCCAGTGAGAAGTACTGGTGGGGAGGGTTTTTATTTATTTATTTATTATTATTATTAAATTTATTAATCGCCCATCTGGCTGGTCACCCAGCCACTCTGGGTGATGTGCAACTTACAATAAAACAGTTTAAAACAATACAATTCTACAATAAAAACATTTTCTAAAATACCCTAACCCACCCCAAATGCCTGCCTGAACAACCATGTTTTTAATGCACGACGGAAGCTCATTAAAGAGGGGGCGTGACAGAGTTCCCTAGGGAGGGAGTTCCACAGAGTGGGGGCCACCACAGAAAAGGCCCTCTCCCTCGTCCCCACCAGTCTAGCTGTCCTGGCTGATGGGACAGAGAGAAGGCCATCCGAGGCTGATCTTGTTAAGCGGCCTGTCTGGTGCTGCTGGAGGCGCTCCTTAAGATAGGCTGGGCCGGAACCATATAGGGTTTTAAAGGTCAAAACCAACACCTTGACTTTGGCCCAGAAAACAACTGGTAACCAGTGCAACTCCTTCAGCACTGGAGTGATGTGATCTCACTGGCGGCTGCCTTTAATCAGGGTTCACTGAAAGAATGCCGCACAGCAAGGCCCAGGGCTTGAATCCAGATCTAATCTACGATCATAGAATCATAGAATAGTGGGGTTGGAAGGGGCCTATAAGACCATCAAGTCCAACCCCCAAATCAACTTCCAGTTAATTGCCAGTGACTTTATCTGGTTAATTCTGAAGTAGACTTGGTTAAGTCCACCCCATCTCTACTGGCAAGGAGCAAGGTGTGTGTGTGTGTGTGTGTGTGTGTGTGTGAGAGAGAGAGAGAGAGAGAGAGAGATTAAGTTTCTTCTTTTCCTTGGGGGGATTCAAAGTCCTATTTGCATGTATTCCAGCCAGAAAACAGCAGCACAGAGACAACTCTCTTGCCACCATCAGTTTCCTTTAACTGCCCTCTCTTTCTCAGGACTGCCTCCAACTGACTTTCCTCCCCTCCCTCACGTTCTTTCTTGTCTCTATGGTAACCAGCCACACTGTCCCTCACTCCATTTCCACCCAGACCCAACTCCCCACTCTCCATACAAGGTTCTCCACGAAGGTCTAGCCTCCTCTTGAATAGCCGAAGCTGACTTTGCTGAGATGACCATCCCATACTAGTCATTATTTCCAAATTAACCTGATGGCTTTCTCTTCAGCATAAACATTTCCAAGTGATGAAGAATGTGTGAGCCTAGGAAATACTTCAAAACACAAGCCAGTGAAGTTCTACTTCCTTTCATTCTGTATATTTTAAATGCACCTCATTAAAGATGTCAGCCTTTCCTTTCTAGGTTGACTTTTTTTTTCCCAGGGATACCAGACAGATGAACATGTACCGATTGCCCATTCTGATAAAACAGGCTGTCATCAGCCTACGAAACTGATATCTGGGACTATTGAAGTAACTGACTGCTCTTAGCCAATGCATTGAATTAACAAAGGATCCGAACACAGTTTGCATGCATCTCTGATGCTTATCTCAACATTATGTCACCAAATGATGAAACTAAAGGATTTAGACAGTTAACATCTGTTGTGTCTGTTTTTACCAGTGGACTAGGATGTAGAGTTCCCCATGAGTGTGGCCACTTAATTTGATTTCCTGGCTTAACCTCTTAATGATTCAGCTGGCTATCTTGTGTTTAGGTTTACATTATTTTTATGCATGAGTCTATGGTATGGAGTATCCAAGAAACTTAAAATCTGCCCCAGGGAAATACCAGAAATAGAAGATTCTGAGGGCTATTCATATAAATCAATACACCTTAGCTGTGAGACCAGGTGCTGGGACTAAAAAAGAAAAAGCAAAAGCAAACAAGAACTGCTAGAGAGCTTCTAGAGAGACCTCTGGGTGGCCACTGAAGGAAATAGATGCTGAATTCGATGGAGCTTGGTTTGAACCATGAAGGCAATCCCTATAGATTTGGGGAACACCCTACCTTTAGATGGGATGAAGCAGAAGATTTGGGGGAACAATTTAAATGTGACAAATTTTCCATCCTTTGTTTATTATTATGCTTGTACCACCAGTGAAGGCCAACTGGAACTGCTGTATCAGGTACCAGAATGTTTTGGGCTTTCCCACCACAGTGCCCTCCTCTATCCCCAAGTAATATTTGAAGGTGTGGTATGTGTTTTTAAGTGTGCTTAGAACTTACAGCAGTTGTTGTTGTTTTTGTGGTGCCAGGAGGCTTGGTTGTACTCCAAGGAACAACATGTACTATTACAGTTGCTGTCGCAGACAAGCGGCTAGCTAAATCACCATTCAGTCCATCAGCCACTTCTATTAGCAGCTGAAATGTAGTGGGATCCTGAATTCCTTGGAATGCACCATACTGGAAGTTCTGTGTTGTCATCAAAGAAGGTGGGCCAGAGCTTAGTCTCTGGAGTTTGAACCTATTATGCATATTCCCTAGAAAGACATCATAATACATTTAGTATCTAGTTCTTCAGTTTCCATGGCCTTGCACTACAAGGCGTCTGAAGCATATTTCAAGATTAGAGAGTTAGGTTCAAATTCTGTTTGGATAATGCATAGAGCTTGTATGACATAGGCCCTAGAAACCAGGATTTTCCCTTTGGACAGCTATTGGAAGGGACAACAGATATTTTCATTGGGACCCGAGTATAAGTTAGAAGGCTCTCCTCTCCTACCTGAAGCTGGGCAAATCTTGCATCAGTTGCTTCCTGTTCCATTTCATCTCCACCTGCATGGTAGATCTTATATCACCTCACATCCCAGAAGATTAAAAGCATCTCCCTTATTGGGAAAGAATAGGGAATTTCTTTCCTGCTAAACCTGAGCCATCACAAGGCTGCCACACCCATTGAAACAATGCCTCATACGCTCTAGCTGCCTTGTAGGGGTACTGAACAGCTGAGGTGCCTGGCAATCTAGTTTCGCGTTGTCTGTTATTTCCAGCTGTCAAAATAGGCAGGATGGGCAGGATAAACAGATATATAATGAGTGTTTGATGTCTGGGCCAGAAAAATAACGATGGAAATAATCAACAGCAAAAAAGCTGCATCGGGGTCATAATCCAAAGGATGCAAAGCTCAGTCTCTTATTTACTTCACAGCCCATGTGCAAGTCCTGAAACACTTTTTCTGGCCACTGAAGACCCAACTAAAAACATATTCAGACTCTAAGAAACAGAAATTCTACACTGTAATATTACACCTCTCCTTTGGATTTTGCATGTTAGAAGTACATGTATATATTTGCATGTAAAACTATATACAAGCATGTGTATTCCATAATTGGGAAGCCCTTACTGTTAGCGCATGCCAATTTCATTAGGAAACTGACAGCTCCCATTCCCAGGCCCCTGCCTGGAGAACAGAGTGGTCCCCCAAGACCACAGAAGCTGGGTATTAATGATTTCTATCAGGACATTCATGATTTAGATCAGTGCCTTCCAGATGTTTTTGGACTGCAATTCTCATAATCCCAGACCATTGGCCACACTGGCTGGGGCTGGTTGTAGTTCAAAACATCTGGAGGATGCCAGGTTGCCTACTTCTGATTCAGATAAAACACACTTGGCAAGGCCTGACTGTTTAACTACTGCTCGTGCATTCTCTTCTCCATGTGACCTCCTCCAGGTTGACGTATTTCTCCAGGCTGCACATGTTCAGAATTGTCTTTGGATTTCCAATGCTGCCATAAAGCTAATTGACTGGCTTCTAATCTCTGTGGATTCCCCAAAATGCTCCCTTCCAAAGGGATGTATGAGAATTTCATTTCAGTTCGCAAATCGCTCGAAAACACCCCATCTGCAGCCCCTGAACACAAATGGCAACACGTATTATTTGGAAATGTTCGCAGTTTCTGAAACTTGCATTCACATTTGCAAAATGCGCACTTTTAAAAATGCACTCTTTAAAAAATACACAATGTTAAAAATGCAGAACTTCAAAAATGCACAACTTTTGAAAATGCTGACTATTCCCATTTGAAGGAACCAAAAAACAGGCTACAAATGAGAACAGGAGCAAGCCAAGGGTCAAAATCAGAGAATTTCAGTGAGCTCAGGTATCCCTGATTCTCACATCCTTAGGGATATGTACCTAGAAGTGCTGTTACTGATTATATACACATAAAAATAAAAGTGAATGTACTGTATGGTTACTACAAAATATTAATAGTCTTACCTCCCACAATAGCGTAGCTAAGTTCATGAGCTGGAGAATCTTTGTCTGAACAATTCAGCTGGAGGACAGATGTTTTAATAGTAGAATATATAATTTTGTTATAATAGGGTGGCCAGCAGACAGGGGGTTCATCATTCACATTCTGTAGAAGAAAATGCCAGTTCATTTCAAAACGTATTGAGAAAACATTAAGAGCCTAGTGGGGAGGACTGCGACCTCGCAGCATCCTCCTATAATCATTACATAGCAATTTGGCAAATCCATTTCTGCATATATACTGGTACGTTATTCAGTCTGATTACAGACACACATTGTATCAAAGTTTCTGTCTTGGACAGCTGATTTATAGAATCATTGATCATATGAATATTCACAAACATTCATTAGGATGTTCATTAATCTTTAATTCCGCACTGCTGGAAAGCACATTTGAGGCTTCCTGATCATATTTCAGGCCAACCTCTCTTCTCCAGAACCCCAAAATCCCATTGACCCATCTTCCTCAGATGCTAAAAACCTGACTGCAAAGGCATCTAATAAAATCTGACTGTCTACTTCTTCACTGCAAAGCAGTATGGGAAGGAGGAAATTTAGAGCAGAGAAGCAGTTGACAGGGGGGAAAGAGTTGAGCATCCTTCCCCCATTGTTGGTCCAGTCCAAATCGCCCCCTCCCCAAACTACTTTGCAGGTCGTCAACACATCAGCATGTCATGCATAGTTAGGCCCTAATGGTAAACTGTATGAAGTCTTTCTCACCATTACTTTACATAACATGAGGCCAACTTAATTTAATCAGCCTACGTCTTGGCCTTATTGGCCTGCACCAGATCACAGAGACTTCAGAACAGGCCCATGATCACCAGCTGCTACTGAACTTTTAAAAAAGTGCAGGAAATCCAGTCACAGCTCTCCTGACATCATAACTAGCTCTGCCCTCAGTCTTGGCAAAGAACTATGACCAACATGTTTCACTGCATTTCTTGTAATCATCATCACATAGGATGTCCAGGTGTCCTTTTCTTTTTTTAATAGAAGGCTGCCAGAGGTCTGCCCTCTATTTTGAAGGCATCCCCTATTTGAAGGACTGTCATAGAATCATAGAATACTAGGGTTGGAATGCAGGAATCCAAGTCAGAACATCCCTGACAGATGGCTATCCAGCCTCGTCTTGAATGCCTCCAGTATGGGCGAGCCCACCACTTCCCTAGGGAATTGGTTCCATTGTTGTATTGCTCTAACAGTCAGGACATTTTTCCTGATGTTCAGCCGGAATCTGGCTTCCTGTAACTTGAGCCCATGATTCCATGTCCTGCATTCTGGGATGATCGAGAAGAGATCCTGGCCTTCCTCTCTGTGACAACCTTTCAAGTACTTGAAGAGCGCTATCATATCTCCCCTCAGTCTTCTCTTCTCCAGGCTAAACATGCCCAGTTCTTTCAGTCTCTCCTCACAGGACTTTGTTTCCTGTCCCCTGATCATCTTTGTGCCCAGTCTGAACCCTCTCCAGTTAGTTTGTC
Organism: Heloderma suspectum; assembly: GCF_057233095.1. Classification (NCBI taxonomy): domain Eukaryota; kingdom Metazoa; phylum Chordata; class Lepidosauria; order Squamata; family Helodermatidae; genus Heloderma; species Heloderma suspectum. The sequence continues at coordinate 109,523,811 of NC_139464.1, forward strand.
TGCATCCTCCTTCTTAAAGTGTGGTGCCCAGAACTGGACACAGTACTCCAGATGAGGCCTAACCAGTGAGGGGAACTAGTACTTCCCGGGATTTGGAAGCTATGCTTCTATTAAAGGTTAAAAAAAAAAAAAGATAAAGGTGTCCCCAACCAGTCGTGTCCGACTCTAGTGTGTGGTGCTCATCTCCATTTCTAAGCCGAAGAGCCAACGCTGTCCAAAGATGCTTCCATGGTCATGTGGCCAGCATGACTGAACACCAAGGTGCACGGAACGCTGTTACCTTTCCCGCCGAGGCGGTACCTATTTATCTACTTGCAATTTCTTGCTTTCGAACTGCTAGGTTGGCAGGAGCTGGGACTGAAGACGGGAGCTCACTCCGTCATGCAGCACTCGGGTCTCAAACTGCTGTCCTGCCGACCTTCCAGTCTGCAGTTCAGCGTCTTAACCACTAAGCCACTGTGGCCTGAATTAATGCTTCTATTAATGCAGCCCAAAAGAGCATTTGCCTTTTTTGCAGCCACATCACATTGTTGGCTCATATTCAGCTTGTGATCTGCAACAATTCCAAGATCCTTCTCACTTGTAGTGTTGTTGAGCCACGTATCCCCCATCTTGTAACTGTTCACTTGGTTTCTTTTTCCTAGGTGCAGAACTTGGCATTTATCCCTATTAAATGTCATTCTGTTGTTGTTTTCTGCTCAGCGCTCCAGTCTATCACCATCACTTTGAATTTTGTTTCTGCCTTCCAAAGTATTAGCTATCCCGCCCAATTTTGTGTCCTGTCCAAGTCCAGTATCAAGATAAAGAACCACCAGAAGGGGTAGCTGGGTCTTGAGGTTGCCCATAAACAGCATCTGGACAGCAGATTGAGGAAGGCATACAGGTCACCTGGTCACAGTCTACCACACTATGGCAAGATGTATTGTATTTCCATTTAAATTATCATGATTATTTCCCCTTTTGTACAATTTGCATATGCAAATATTATGCAAATCGATGTCCCTTTTTCTCCTCTTTTATGGTGATGCATGTCCCCTTTTTTGGCAGTTCACAAGTGGCCACACTAGGTAGTATAGAGTGCACTTTTGCACAATGTGTTTCCCTAAATAGTTACCATTGTGGAGGAAGTTAACTGCATCTGTAAATTCTAACCCTGAGAAGATAAGGGATTTAACTTAGGGACTGATTCCATTTGCCTCTGGAAAAATGGTTACTGTGATGGTATCCCCGAAGCCTCAGCCAACTAGGAGATGTCTTGGCAGCAGCAGCGCATGCTTACAGCTGGGACAAACAGCCTCTTGGAGCATACATGTGTCAACAGATGGCCTCTGTGTTTGTGCTTATGGCACCTGGGCTTTATGGCAAGGAGATAACTCCATGAGCAGAGACAGTGCCAGCAGTCACTGCCACAGGCGGGATACCCAAAATAAGACTGCCCTGTTGATATCTAGCAGAAGAAAGGGCCAAGGACAGGCTTCCATTTGTCACCATACTGCTTGCCAAAGATCCACAGCAGAGGCCAAGAATGGCATTCCCCTTGCTGGAGCCACTCAATAAGGATACATTGCCAGCAGAGACGGGGGGGGGGGGGCAGCCCTCCATTTCATCTCAGATTACGACAGCCTTGTGTGGTTTTTGTCTGTCTTCCTACACTGTATTGATTTAACGTAATACCATTTTGATTTTGTTAGCTATCTTGAGCAAACCAAGGCAAAAGTGGGGTATAAATTTAATAAATAACTAGAAAAGAAGAGTGCATTCCACCACTGTCACAACTACATAATCGCTGGAGTACTTCATAGGTGGGGCTCGGTGGACAAAAGTGAATGACCCTATAAATACAAGGTTATTCTTGTATTTATAGTAGTGAATAACTACCCTTACCTTGGGTAGCTACCATGGTGGCCTTGGAAGCAGTTTGGGGGGGATTCTTGTGGCATGATTACAAATAATGAATTGCGTGGGGGGGGGGGCATTACAGAACCAGCAATCCACATGGTGCTTTATACAGTTTCATAATTGTAGTATATTGGATGTATCTTTAAGGGGCCTGGAATGGAACAGTCTGTTTTCCCCTCCAAAACTTGCTTGGTGGAGTTTAGACCCACTGGAGGTGACTCTTATAAGAACATAAGAAGAGCCATGCTGGATCACATTAAGTGTCCATCTAATCCAGCATTCTGTTCACATAGTGGCCAACCAGCTGTTGATTAGGAACCCACAGGGCAGGCATGAGGTATCAGCACCCTCCCACCCATGTTCCCCAGCAACTGATGCACACAGGCATACTGCTGCTGATACTGGAGGTAGCATATAGCCATCAGGACTAGTAGCCGGTGGCCTTCTCCTCCAGGAATTTGTCTAACCCCCATTTAAAGCCATCCCAATTGGTGCCATCACTATGTTTACTGGTAGCCTATTCCATAGTTTGACTATGTGCTATGTGAATCATAGAATAGTAGGGTTGGAAGGAGCCTACAAGACCATCAAGTCCAACCCCCTGCTCAGTGCAGGAATCCAAGTCAGAGCATCCCCAACAGATGGCTGTCCAGCCTCGCCTTGAATGCCTCCAGGGTGGGAGAGCCGACCACCTTCCTAGGTAATTGGTTCCATTGTCTACCACAATTCCAAGATCCTTCTCACTTGTAGTGTTGTTGAGCCACATATCCCCCATCTTGTAACTGTGCATTTGGTTTCTTTTTCCTAGGTGCAGAACTTGGCGTTCATCCCTATTACATTTCATTCTGTTATTTTCAGCCCAGTGCTCCAGTCTATCAAGATCACTTTGAATTTTGTTTCTGTCTTCCAAAGAATTACTTCCTTTTATCTGTCCTGAATCTCTCGCTGATCAGTTTCATGGGATGATCCCAGGTTCTAGTATTATGAGAGAGGGAGAAAAATGTCTCCCCATCCACATTCTCCACACCATGCATAATTTTGTACACCTCCGTCATGTCTCCCCTTACTCCCCCTTTTTCTAAGCTTAACAATCCCAGCTGCTGTAACTTTCCCTCACAGTGGAGTTGCTCCAGCTTCTTGACCATTTTAGTTGCCCTCCTCTGCACTTTTTCCAGCCCTACAATATCTTTTTTTTAGGTGTGACGAGCAGAACTGTACCAGTATTCCAAGTGTGGTCGCACCATAGATTTGTATAAGGGCAGGATGGTATTGGCAGTTTTATTCTCAGTTCCTTCCCTAATTATGCCTAACATGGAGTTTGCCTTTTTTATGGTGGCCACACACTGGGTTGACATTTCATCGAGCTGTCCACCACAACTGGTGCACAGTTACAAGATGGGGGATACGTGGCTCAACAACACTACAAGCGAGAAGGATCTTGGAATTGTTGTCGATCACAAGCGGAATATGAGCCAACAATGTGGTGTGGCTGCAAAAAAGGCCAATGCTCTTTTGGGCTGCATCAATAGAAGCATAGCTTCCAAATCCCGGGAAGTACTAGTTCCCCTCAGCACTGGTTAGGCCTTATCTGGAGTACTGTGTCCAGTTCTGGGCACCACATGTTAAGAAGGATGCAGACAAACTGGAGAGGGTTGAGAGGAGGGCAACAAAGATGATCAGGGGACTGGAAACAGAGTCCTATGAAGAGAGACTGAAAGAACTGGGCATGTTTAGCCTTGAGAAGAGATGACTGCGGGGAGATAGGATAGCACTCTTCAAGTACTTGAGAGGTTGTCACAGAGAGGAAGGCCAGAATCTCTTCTTGATCATCCCAGAGTGCAGGACAAGGAATCATGGGCTCGAGTGACAGGAAGCCAGATTCCGGCTGAACATCAGGAAAAACTTCCTGACTGTTAGAGCAATACGACAATGGAACCAATTACCCAGGGAGGTGGTGGGCTCTCCCACACTGGAGGCATTTGAGACGAGGCTGGACAGCCATCTGTCAGGGATGCTGTGACTTGGATTCCTGCACTGAGCAGGGGGTTGGACTCGATGGCCTTGTAGGCCCCTTCCAACCCTACTATTCTATGATTCTATGATTCTATGAACTCCTAGTTCTCTTTCTTGGTTGGTCACCACTAGCTCAGATCCCATCAGGTTATACTTGAAGTTTCGGATTTTATGCCCCAACATGCATCTCTTTACACTTGTTTATATTGAACCACATTTGCCATTTGGATGCCCGTTCTCCCAGTTTGGAGAGATCCTTTTGGAGTGCCTCACAATCCCTTTTTATTTTGACCACCCTAAATAATTTCGTGCCATCGGCAAACCTGGCCACTTCACTATTCACTCCAAACTCCAGATCATTTATGAATAAATTGAAAAGCATTGGTCCTAATACAGACCCCTGTGGTACCCCACTATTTACACCCCTCCATTGGGAGAATTTACATTTATTCCTGCTCTCTGCTTTCTGTTCGTTAACCAATTACTGATCCATAGGAGGACCTGTCCTCTTACTTCATGACTGCTAGGTTTGCTCAGGAGTCTTGGGAAAGGGACTTTGTCAAAAGCCTTTTGGAAGTCCAAGTAAACAGCGTCTACTGGATCACCCCTGTCTACATGTTTCTTGACACTCTCAACGAACTCTAAAAGGTTAGTGAGACAGGACTTACCTTTGCAGAAGCCATGTTGATTCTTTTTCAGCAGGGCTTGTCCTTCTATATGCTTACTAATTTTATCTTTAATAATGATTTCAACCAATTTACCTGGACCAGACATTAAGCTAACCAGCCTGTAATTTCCTAGATCCCCCCCCCGATCCCTTTTTAAAAACTGGTGTTACATTGGCCATCTTCTAGTCCTTTGTAGGGATGTACGAAAGGTACTTACCTTTCGCGGATTATGCTGATGGTGGGGGGAAGGCGTTCCGTCCCTCCCCCCGGAATCCTGGCCAGGGGGGGAGGTGCTCCATTCCTCCCCCCCCCCCCGAATCCTGGCTGGCTGGCTTCAGCGACATCCGGCCGCTGGCTAGCAGGGACGCAAATGGCGGCGGCCGTAGCCACCGCCGTTTGCGTCCCTGCAGTCAGCCGTGATAGGCTACGTAAATGTTTACGTAGCCTATCACGGCTGATTTTTTTAAAAAACAAAAAAACGCACGTATGGAAATGGCAGCGCCCATGGGCACCTCCATTTGCGTTCCTTATTTTGGCATGTCTTAGTCTACGTAAACATTTACCTAGACTAAGGAGGCAAAAATAAGGGGAACGCAAATAGCATAGCGTCTACGCTATTTGCGTTCCCCTTATTTTCGCCGTCTTAGTCTACATAAATGTTTATGTAGACTAAGACGTGCCAAAATAAGGAACGCAAATGGTGGCGCCCATGGGCGCCGCCATTTGCATACGCGGGTTTTTTGTTTTTTGTTTTAAATCAGCCGTGATAGGCTACGTAAAGATTTATGTAGCCTATCATGGTGTTTTTTAAAAATCTAGCCGTGATAGGCTACGTAAATCTTTACATAGCCTATCACGTTTTTGTTTTTGTTTTAACCTGGAAATGGCGGTGGCGGCGGCCGGTCAGAAGACCGGCTGCCGCCGCCACTGCAGCCAAACCGCCGCTGGAGCCGCCGCCGGAGCCGCCACCGCCAGGAAGATCCGCCCCAAGTAAGTCTCGTCCCGGGGGGGTGCGGGGGCAGACTGTTCCGCCACCGATTTCAGGGGGCTGAATGCGCTGGCATTCAGCCTCCCTGAGATCCATGGCAGAATTCTTTGACTTCCCTAGTCCTCTGGTACAGAGGCTGATCTTAGGGAAATGTTGCATATTTTGGTTAAAAGATCAGCAATTTCATATTTGAGTTGTTTAAGAACTCTAGGATGGATACTATCTGAGCCTCGTGAATTATTTACTTTTAATTTGTCAATAAGGTTGATAACCTCATCTTTTGTCACCACTATTTGCCTCAGTTCCTCAGATTCCCTTCCTGAAAACATCTGTCACTGCACAGATATCTGTAATCTGTCCTATATCTTCTGTAGGGAAGACCGATGAGAAGAATCCATTCAGCTTCTCTGCAATCTCCTTATCCTCTTCTAGTATTCCTTTAACCCTTTTGTCATCCAATGGTCCAACTGCCTCCCTAGCTGGTTTCCTGCTTCTGATAGGATTTGGTACTACCTTTCCTAACCTGTGATATATTTTAGCTGAGCTTCTATTTTTGTGATTTTGAATAATCTCCAAGCATTTTGAAGGGATTTAACCCCCTTGACTCCCCCTTTCAACTTCCTTTATACCAGTTTCCTCATTTTAGAGACATTTCCTCTTTTTGAAGTCAAATGTGACTGTCTTGGACTTCCTGGCAATTTTCAACTTAAATATGTATTAAATCTGATAGAACTGTGGTCACTGTTTCCAACTGGTTCAACAACATTCGCATCTTGTACTGGGTCTTGGGCGACACCACTTAGGATTAAATCCAGGGTCACCTCCCCTCTGGTCGGTTCCATGACCAACTGTTCTAGCTAGGGCACAGTCATTTAGGGCATCAAGGAATTTAACCTCTTTGTCATGACTGGAACATGCATTTATCCAGGCAACGTGGGGTAATTGAAGTCACCCACTGTTACAACATTTCCTCATTTGGAGGCTTCCTTGATTTCGTTTTCCATCTCAAGGTCACCCTGAGCATTCTGGTCTGAGGGACGATAGCACATTTCTAGCACTAGATTAGTTTTGGAGCCTGGCATTGTCACCCACAGTGCTTCTGTGGAAGAGCCTGCCCCTTTCAGGGGTCTAGTCTGCTCGACACTATGCCCTCTTTGACATATAGAGCAACACCCAGTACGGCCTCCCCTGTTCTTCCTGTAGAGTTTATATCCAGAGATGACCATATCCCATTGGTTCTCTCTGTTCCACCAGGTTTCAGTAATGCCCACTATATCCAGGTTCTCTTTTTAAACCAAGCACTCCAACTCTCCCATTTTGGCTCGGAGGCTTCTGGCATTTGCATAGAAACACCTAAGCATGGTGTCCCTCCCCACATGACCCTGGCGTGTGCATCTTTTGGTTCGTGTTGCTTCTGTTTCTGTGTGTTCATGCTGGAGTGTGTGAAAGCATGTGTGAGAAGTCACTATGTATTGTTCCTAATAAAAGGAAGGTGTTTATCCATGCGCTGTTCCTAACAAAAGGAACATGATGTTTCTCAACTTAACTGTCTCTGCTAAGTACGGACCTGACAGCATAACCTATCAGGGCAAGGAAGCTGAGTGAATACTCCACCCCGGAACCCATAGGCACAGAGGAAATATTATAATATGAAAAAATCTAGGGCCTTATCCCAAGAGGCTTACAAACTAAATCCCAACAGGGAGGGAGGCAAGGGGGGGGCAAGAAATAAATATTGTTATGTACACTTAGATGTAATTGCAGTACAAAATGAGGACTTAGTCTGCTATCCTATCCCCACTTACCTGGGAGTAAGTTCCATTGACTTCAGTGGGGCTTACTTCTAGGTAGGCATGTGTAGCTGTAAGGTGTTAAGCCAAAGGTTTCACAGAAAAAGGTGAGGTTCTTGGGAGTAGTTCTAGGCATAAGACGCAGAAAGAGCAGATGAGCACCATTGTTTATGGTTGTTTCCACTCAAGAGCCTTTTAGTATTGCTGAGGCATAGACCTTCCGTAATTAGCTGGAAGTGGAATTAAAATGAAGGTTTCATGGACCATTTCACAGAGTGCTATTATTATCCACTAATACCCTTCCCTGTAGCCAAGATCCTTCTAAAATGTAAGGTGTATCTAAAAAGTAAGGTGAGGGAGCAATCCTATGGCTGCTAGTCAGTGGCTAGACAGCCATAGGATATCTGGTTCTCCAGGAACCGACCTTGGCGCCTGCACTCTGAGGTCAGTTCCCAGAGAACCGACCTTCCTCCCCCCTTCTGCACTGCCTCACAGGCAGCGTGGAACAGCCCTGTGCTCCGAGCTCTCAAGAGGAGCATGGAGCGGCCAAAACGGGGTGTTCCAGGGGGGCATTCCGGGGCGGGGAAGGCAGAAATGCCGGTACGACGTATCCTATGTGTCGTCCGGCAGCCTCCTCCCCCAGTCCTCCTTCCCACAAATGCAGCGCAGGAAAAGCACAGAGAGAACAATCCCCTCCGTGCTTCACCTGCCCTGCATTGGATAGGCTGTCGCCTCAGAGTTCAGAGGCACCCACCTATCCCCACAGGATTGTGCCCTTAGTCACAAGTCAGTCCTTTCCATTCAGCTTTCCAATGTCAAAGTTACTTTCCTGTTTGCAGATTCTGTCCATATTATTGTATACCAATAGCTGGAGAAACCTAAACCGGAATATGGAAAGTATACAAAACTGTTAAAAGTTTACCAGTTGCTTATAGAATTCCTTAGTTTCTCGCCTTTCTAACGTAAGAGAACCAACATAATATGCGCTATGTTTTGTCATGAAATCTTTTTATGGATAATCTTACTTTTGCCGCAAAAGAGAGATAAACAGCAAAGCTATCAGTCAGCATGAAGAAAACATGGTTTCTTTTACTGTCTGCTCTCAATTAAAGAAAAATAAATCAATCTGGAATGCTCAGACAGGCTTTACTCTGAATTATGTTAAAAAGAAAAATGACTTGGAATGTTTATCTTACTAAATGCTCCACTAAATTATTTGCTAAGGTATGTAAAGCTTCTGTACACTTCCTTTGAGAATTCTTTTCTTAAGGACAAAACAAAATACAGCTAATCCATATTTATAAAGTAGATTGATATAGCTCAAAGAAAAACAGGTGAACCACGAGGCCGTATTAGCTACAGCAAACACAATTTATTAGTGAACAAGATGGATGACACAGAACTGAATGGATGAAACACACCAGAGAGCAAGGGTTCATAGACCATTTAACAGCACACTAACCTAAGGAACAACAATCAAATCCAGAATGTGGTAGGAGATTTGGGAACCTGACACTTCTGGTTCCATTTCAAAGTTGGACTTACTGAAGTCCACTGGCACCTAAAATGGATCAGGTAGGGTCCCATAGTGTTTCGGGCATCCCTATACCCTGGTGTGAGCCAATGATGTCATTGGTGTGTATAGAGGTCTCAAAAACAGACTGAACAACACAAAGCAGGTCTTTTCTAATCCTCCCACAAATGACTTTATGGGGGAAACAGAGAATCCCATCCCTTCTGTTCAGGTTGCAACCTGTTCTAAGGCCTGGAATTAAGGATGTACAGATTTTGTAAAATTGTTCCCTCTGTGTTTGGCAAATTGTCAGGTGCCTTTCATTTCATGATCCACTCATTGACAGAATTGGATCTTTTTCCAATTTCCTGAATATGCACAAATTCGCACTTGCGAAAATGCACAAATCTGCCAAAACACACAACCCCCCCCCCCCTTGTGCATTTTCATGCCAATGGGGGAAATGTGCATTTCTGGCCGGTGGTTTTTATTGATTTATTTTACCTATTTTTCTGCAGCTAAATTTGTGTAAAATTCTGGAAAGTAAAAAAAAACTGGTCCACAAGTCTGTGGAATCCATGCAACTTAGGAAAAGCAAGTCTGCTGTAGAATCCATGGGTCAGATGAATAGAAACCCAAGCTCATTTAATTCTGTTGCAGATTTCTCTGACATCCCTGCCTAGAGTGCTACTTGGCATGCCTAGGCCTCTCAGCATCATGGAAAATGTAGTTCCTGTGTGCATCCATGGCCTCTGAATAGGCTGTGACATGAACACAGGATCAGTCACTTCCCTACTGTCACTTTCTCTTTCAGTTATAGTATGTAGGCAGCAGAGGTGGCAGCATACCTTCCAACATTTTGGAGGTGAAAATATGAAAACTCTGTATTTACACATTCTAGACATTTTTTGCCTGCTGTACACTGTATTCATGTACTCTGCAATAACCCATCCTCCACTGGCTTCTTCTCAAACAGGTGCGTTAGTAAACTGATTTTAAAAAATGGTTTCTTTTTCAAACTTATGAACATTTAATACTATAATGCCTCAGTGGTTCTGGCTGGATTTATTATAGAACAAATGGAGCCTGCAACAAAATGTTGCAGCTCCTGTTGAGAGTTCCAGCCAGCCAGCCAAGTCCTTTGCCAGGATATTCCTTTCCATGCCCCATCGGTTTCCCCACCCCTTATGCACAAGTCAGTCAGTCAGCTGGGCTAGATTGCTGAGGCTGAGTTTCTAGGTGAGCAGAAAGCAGGTCATCTAGCCTGAGCTCAGCACCAGAGAGGGAGGCAGGATTTTTCCCAAGTGTTTAGCCCCCTCCATGCAATTTCTTATATGTCCCCAACCTGTAATGAATTCAATCCCTTAATTGGTGTCTGTCAGGGTTGGATCTGAGCCCATAGAGTCCCAAAGCAGCTCTGATTCTGAGGAACAGACACAATCCATGGGAGAGGAACCCACTCGGTTTTCAGAGGCACAGCTGGAGGGAGAGCCCCCCCACTCACATTCCTGGGAGCGACAGTGACCCTGGCATGGAGAGGGAGGGACATCTTGAGCTTCTAGATGTGAAGTGCAGGTGCAGAGACAAGCAAGAGGTTGCGGTCGCCAAGAGGAGATGCTCAGCCCACTTGGCACAATGACAACAGCTGCACCCCAACGCCCTACGGGAAAGGGGGGAGTCTTCCCTCCTACTCCTTAAGTTCAGAGAGTTGCCGCACTTTTTCTCCAAACAGAGACCAACTGACTGTCTGAAGCTTAGACTCCCCTGGTAGGCTGCTCCTTTGAGTTTTCCACTTAGTCACCGGCAATTAGCACCTGTAAGAGTCATTAGGTTTAACAGAAATAAAGACTTGGAAAAGAGCCCTTTTGTCTCTGTGTTGATTCTGGCTACTTGAGGATTTCAGAAGGCAGCAAGGTCTGACAGTGTCTGAATTACAAATTTGGACCATCGTTAATTTTAAGAACTAAAAATCAAATTGTACCTGACCATTCCATTCATGTTTTCTGTTTTGGTTTTTTTGTCAGTAGGTGTTTGGTGTGCTGCTAAAACTGCATTTCTTTCAAAATAAGTCTGATCTCATCATTGGCTTCCAAAATGAGGGCTAGAGTTTCAGAAGATCTTTTTCTCCATACTAGGTTGTCCACTTAGAGATCACCAAAAAAAGAAATCAAAGAGGAGACAGATTTGTTAAACACTGCATTCGCTACTTTATATTTATAGAATAGATGCACAATGGGAAATGGTAACTGTAATTTAAAAAGGAATACAATACATCTCACCGTAGCAGGAAAGACTGTGAACAAGTGATGTGGGTGTCTGCTCACTTTGTAATTTCAAGACCCATTCTCTCTCTCTCTCTCTCTCATGGCTCTTGATCTTTAAACTGGACTTGGACCGGGCATACCTTCACACAGAGGACTACCCTCTGTAAATTAGGACACATGGTCACCCGAGGTCCCAATTAACTTTAAATATACTGCTCTGAATTTCAAAACAAGCTAAGCATCCTGCACCCCATACAGGATGATGTAAGAATCTCTGCTGGGTCATTAACTGGGAGCAACATTTAAATCAAAGCATTCACCTGCAGGTGCCAAGCTCTGCTAAATACCTCCACTATAAGATTTTGCCTGGAAGCTTGTTTATATTACTGCCTTTATTTATATTTGTATTTTATTTTCTTGTTCACTTATTTATGCATCTTCTTGAGAAAATTGGCAAATAAATAAATAAATTCTGAAGAGGTGTCATGGTGTATATTGTGTTTGCTATTTAATACTTCATTCCAAGAACAGGAACGAGAACAATGCAAGTATGCGAAGTGGACTGTTTGGGAAGGGAGGGTTTGAGAAATTTTAGGAATGGTATGTTTGCTCCAGAACATGGAAAGTTGGCAGAAGGTTTTGGTGAGCTGGCTGGGGAAAAGTGTGAGTGAGAGTATGTGGTAAGGAGACCCACCTCCATTCTCCAGGTGTTCGTAATTCCTCAATTCTGCTATGACGGAGAACAATTCTCAGTGGCCAATAGCTGTTGCAAAGCAATGGGGAACTCTGTAGGCGATCCATATGGAGACAATTTGGGACTTGTGAATTCCACAATGCAGCCCATGCATTTAGGAAATCATTATAACTCTCTTGTCCAAAACGGTGAGATGTGTCCATCTGTATTGTTTAGCTCTCCAAAAAGTGCCCTTGATCTGGGAGGTCATTCCCTACATGGGCTGCAAGATAATGAGAACAAGGCAGTACTAGGGAAGTTAAATAATCTCTGGTCCAGATGACCTATTTAAATCACGTGTCTTTTGCACTGTTCTGTGTGTAATGTCATCGTGATTACTTCACTGAAAATAGCTCTTTGCTGATGCCTCTATTGGCTTCATTTTAAGGGGCTCAATGCATTTGCTTGCAGTGCGGAAACATCTGCAGCAGTATTGTAGAGAAGAATTGCCATATATTTTGGCATTACTGGAGAATGAAATCTCTCCAGTAATAAATATAACCAAGGATACTCTGCACAATAGCCTAAGCATCTCTGTCACTCCCCCCACCTGCCCCCCCCACCCCTGCTTTACAGGCTGAGATTTCCAAAAGGCATTCCCAGTAAAAATTAGAAAGCTCATGTTTGGCTCTGTCTATGTAGATATAAATATACTTGACATCTAGGAACTCCACTGTGCTCAAAATGTCTCACATAATTTACAGGAGACAATTCTATCAATTGGACATGCTCCGGCCAAATCTGAAGACTGATCGACAGAGTAGAAGTGAGGCAAGTTTTTCAAACCTGAGAGATATCTTGGTTGTGGGTGGACAGGATGACATAATATTTCTTCTCTATTATGAGTGTTGTTTTCCTTGAAATATAACCAGTGTTCCTCTTCCTAGAAATTAATTCCTCTTCCTGTCACATTTTAAATGGAGAGGACAAAGGAATTCTCATGATGTAATCTAAAGAGGAGATTTCCTGGATTTCCCTGGTAACTAAATAGTTTTCAATCTAGAAATTCCCTTGCTTTGTTTTAATTCAGGGCTGAGCAACCTCAGCCTAATTTTGAGTGGCCTTCAGGCTAATTTCAATAGCCCTCTGCAACAATAATGTTCAAGCTCTGGCAAGAGTGATAGGCCCTTCTCCCAGCAGCCCACTGGGCAGCGAAGAAGAGGGGGAGAGAGAGGAGAGAGAGAAAGAAAGAAAGAAAGTGCCAGCAAGGAAGAGAGAGTAGAAAAGGAGTGCCAGAAAGACAGAGAAAATGGGTGGCTCAGCCCAACGTTAACTTCACCTCAACAGCAAGAAGGTTCCCCACCCATTTCCATTGCATCAGTACAAACAGAAATCATGTGAAGCTTGCCCTTAAGCAGAGGAATAATCCCAAAGCATCATTTATAACTTGTTTTGAGAGTTAAGAGATAGTTGTGGTTGCAATCAATGGAAATAATACTATACTTAAAGGAAAGGGAATTTCAACCAATAAGACTGTTATTAACTTCTTATACCTACTAAGTAAAAAAGGTAAAGGTGTCCCCAACCAGTCGTGTCCGACTGTAGGGTGCGGTGCTCATCCCCATTTCTAAGCTGAAGAGCCAGCGCTGTCCGAAGACGCTTCCGTGGTCATGTGGCCGGCATGACTGAACACCGAGGTGCACAGAACGCCGTTACCTTTCCCGCCGAGGCAGTACCTATTTATCTACTTGCAATTTCTTGCTTTCGAACTGCTAGGTTGGCAGAAATACCTGCTAAGAGATCCCTCTTAACTTTATCATTTACACAATGCAGGCATATAAACAGACCTTTTTAGGAATCGTTCCAGAATTAGGGAAACCATCCTCCAGTGGAGGCGTTCTCAACATGTGTAAGCTCGACACGTGAGGAGGAGAAGTAAGGATGAGCACATTTACTCCAACCCCTTCCTCGCCATTGTCATCACCCTCTACATGTGGAGGGAGGCTATCTACAGGGAAGACCCTCCTCTATTTGTGGAGCCTCTCCAAGGTGAGGAGAAGTTCTCCATCGATTTCTCCAGGACAGGAGTGCAGCTTCTATCTTTTTTCCCCTAGGTTTTTTGGGATATCACTGCAAGTGACCACAGCCTGACTTGTTCCCGGTAGGGATGTCCAGATTTTGTCAAATCTGCCCCACATGTGTTTCATGGATTTTGCGGTATCATTTGTTCCAGCATCCATTCACAGACAGATTTGATTTTTTTTTCATGATGCAGAAAAATATGCAAATAATTCCGTAAGAGGTTTCACAACAATTTGCATAATTTACATTAGTACATAACACTTAGCGTATTGTCCCCCATTCTAGTCAACTTTTCCCCACGTATATTTACCAGTCTCAGCAGAAACTTGCATATTTTCCTACAAATAAATTTGGGTAGATTTAGGGAAAGGTTTTTTTTTTTTTTAATGATCCGAAAATCCACGGACTCCATGCAGCCTGAGGGGGTCGCTCTGCAGCAGATTCTGCAGGTCAGATTCTTAGAAATCCGAGCTCATTTTTGTCCATCTTGAATTTCTCCAGCATCCCTAATTCTGGGGCTCTGTGGAGGCAAAAATGGCAGAGAGTATTTGGAGAAAATTCTGCAAAGTGGCTTTTTTTGCCACTTTACCATGGGGGACCAAAAGAAAAGTAAACCTCAAGAATTTTCTCAGAAACATCTATTCTGAGAAATTTCAGCTCTGCTCGAGTAATAATTATGGATTCATAATCTTCTACATTTTAATAGGGCTCAGTAGCATACATTTTGTTTAATGGCACTGTTATTGTCCCAAAATATTTGGATGGGATGGGATACAAAAGTAAATCAGTCAAGATGTCCGACTGCTACTGACATGCATATATCAAACAGCCAGGTACGTACAACGCTGTCATCTAGTCCTACCAAAAATTGCACAGACAGAGCAGCTCAGAACTGGATTGCAGTAGCAACGTGAGTATACAACTGGAGCCTCTGTATTGATGCTAGCACCAGCCCCACACCTGGTGCGGAAGCAATGAGCTTTGCTACCCTGATGCCTTCTTCCTTGCCCAACAAAGCCATGCCTACGGAAGGGAAAGTGTCCGTTCTACACTGTTTGCACTGGGAAAGCCATGGGGTCCATTTTGTCCCCTCTGGCTGTTGTCCTGTCATCAGAAATGCAAGAGCAATTTGGCCCCTGGATCTGATATCCTGTACCCCCACTATAAACTGCAAAGATTTCAAACAGACAATTCCACTCCCCTCCCGCACCCGAGTATGCTCAGTCCTCAATGAACATTTATGGAGGTGAGATTTGTTTTGCTTTCTTGTACATCTGCATACGTTGGGGTTTACCTCAGGATGCCAGTACCTTCCTTTTGCTTCTCAGTGGACCTGTTTTGGTTTCAGTCCTATTGGCAGAGGAGCACTTCATTGAGTTTGCTAGCAGAAGCAGTGAGGGTGAGACGCTTACAGCTGAAAAGGGGAAAGCCAGCGTGTTCTTCTTCCACACTTGCCAGGCATTGTCTTTAGGTACAGTCACCAAAATCACTGTTAGTTGTGCCTCTGCACCCTAAAGCTGACCTGTAGGATCAGGCAGTCATGAACGCAGCTGTGTCCTTCAGAAAATGTCTGTCTTTTCTTCTTTCCTTTTTTTAGCATAAGGCAGGTTTACTCAGGACAGAAAGACGCAATAATTATCAGTCTCTCCAAATCTAGACCAAGCCACATTTACACAAGTGAGTCACAGTGAAGCGAGATTAGGTATTTGTATGTTTTAGATTCTTACCAGCAGAGGTTTGTTATTTAAAGCCATGTTTGGGTATCTGAAAATATTAAAACATAATCTCTAATGTCCATATCATGGTAAGCAAATGAGAGAAACCTTATTAGAATAGCAAACATTACCCATTACATTAAGAATCTCATTGATGTGGTCTGTTTCATGCTTAATTGCTTCTACTAGAACATAATAGCCAGATCTGTTGCTGGAGATTTTCCTCCCTCACTTGTGTGTGTGTCCCTATCCACTTCTCCCCACCTGCCCCCACCCCCAAATATAAATACATCCAGTTTGTGCCTGAGGCACTAAGATCATCAACCCTACTGAGACAGAGAGTAAGCATAAGGACCAACGATGAGTCAGATTCAGAGTCTCACTAGGAATACATCAGACAATAAGCAGGGCCTGTAGGTAACCTGCAAAAGCCATTGTGTGACCTCCCGGTGCTATTATGTTTATGCCTTTGCTGCTTCAGGGAAGGGAAACATTAAATAAAAACGCAACAGCATCAGGGAAACATGATTGAGGTTGCAGCCTCTAACATTTGGTAGAGTTATTGGACAGTACTTCAGAGAATTTTGTGTTGTAATATTAAGCCGTCCTCATGAGGAGGACTATACATACTCCATGTGGATGGATGGATGGATGGATGGATGGATGGATGGTGTCAGGGTGGACACTGAGCCCATAGAATCCCAGAGTAGTTCTGATTCTGAGGAAGAGCAGTCGCTCCTGGGAGAGGAGCGCATTCCTCTTTCCCAGGGCCAACAGCTGACGGAGATTCCTCCCACCAGCATTCCTAGCTTAGATAGCAGTCCTGGGAGTGAAAGAGCATGGGAAGCAGACTTGATGGACGCACGATGCCGATGCAGAGAGCGGTGCCAAATGGAGGGCGCGGAAAGGAGGCGTAGTGCCTGGTTGGCGCGCAAACAACGGCTGTGCCCAGAGGATCCAAGGGAAAAGGGGAGGGACTCTCCCTAGTCCTTAAGTTCAGGGGTCTGCCAGTGATTCCTTTTCAAACGGGGACCAACTGTTCCAACTTAGGTCATAGGTACTGTGCTGCTCAGATCTAGTTGCAAATGGTAGAGTTGTTAAGTTGTAAAAGAAGAATAAAGCTTTGAAAGGAATCTCTTTGTCTGTGTCTGGGCTTGGCTACTGGATTAGACTGAGAGAGGCCTCCAAGGAGCCCTTGACAGATGGATAGACAATATTCTCTGCCAAGAAAAACTGAATTCTGCAATTAATTTTGCCTAATCTTATCTTATTTTGCATCATATTGGGCAGTATCCAAATGTGTCATTCCATAAGCACAAATGATGCTGTGCTAGTGGAAACTAGGTTCTGAACTATGCGCAAGCAAGGAATCCAACTAAAGTTACATTTATGCAAGGACAGTTCCTCAAGCAATTGTGCTTTATGGTTGTGCAACCCATTGTGCAACCATTTACACATACCTCTTGTGCAACCTGTTGTGCAACCAGTTGCGCATAACTCTGGCGCAACTGGTTGTGCAACTACTTGCACAACCAGTTTTTACAAGTATAGTGGGCAACTGCTTGAGCAATGGAAAGATTTTCAGTTCCGCTAGCGCTCTTTGAGTTTGCAGAAGGACACCATTGGATGCTGCCCAGGATTGTTACAGTCTTGATCAATCAGGTTTTGCTAGTGAGTGGGGGAGGGCAAAGAGCTATGGAAAACATGAAAGACTCCGCCACAACTGCTGGAAATTTTAGAAACTTGCTTTTAAAAAAGGTGAGAATCTCAGGTACCTGAGTTCTGTGTCCAATATCATATTCGACACTTCTGTGCTGCCACAGAAACATGGTATACCCACAGCCCTACTCATAAGTCAAAGCAGAAAGACTAAAATTAAGTATGTCTAATCCAAAAGTCTGCCTCTAGCATTGGCCAGCCATATATTCCTGAGGGGGCAATCTGATGCATGTTTAGAAAGAAAAAAGCCCTTCAAAAAAGCAGAGGTCAGCTATACCGCCTCTCGATATGAATTTTCTGCCAAAATATTTTTTAAATACCACCACCACTCCTACTACAATGACAACTACTATTATTTCATTATACTTTTTTGCTAACAGTGTGGTAGAGTATACACAGGACCTCAGTAAGAACAAATAATTGTGTTGTTGGATCACATCCAGGTCCACTTAGTCCAGCATTATGTTCTCAATAGGGATGGGTGAATCCATCAAGCTCAATTTTGCTCAGGTTTTCATTTTTCCACTGCTGAGTTTGGTCTGTCCTGTTTCCACATTGGATGGCTTTTTATTTTAGTCTGCATGAAAATTCATAATATTTTTGTGCACATTTAAAAAAAAATACACACATTTTATACAAATATTTTCTAATATATGCATTGTTGTGCATACTTTTTCAAATGTACACATTTTTACAAGCAGTTTTTTTATTGAATGAAGTGTTTGTATGTGCTCTAAGTGGTTTTATACTGAAACAGTATGCACTGTTTCAAATGTAGGCATTTTATTTTATTATATATTTTGTTACCCAAATTTATATACCGTTTTTGAGAGACTAATCAAAGTGCTGAACATGCAGTTTCACTGACACCAAAATACAACAAAAAAACACAAAAATAAGAAATAAAGACCAATCAGCTACCCACTCTGCTGTGCACTACAGTCCACAGATTTACAAAATCCAAAGCGTGAATGCTTTCAAAATTACCACAAATTATGCAGTTTGTTTTCCCATGTTTGGGGAAATCACAGGGGTCAGCACACCTGGAGTGCAATGGATGAGCCTCACCCTGGGAAAACCACTGACATGATTATGATGTCTCCCCTGCCAGGTAACAACAACAACAAGAAGACCACAGGTCTTTGTGCACACGTTTTCAAACGTACTCATTTTTTGTACACTTTTTTTGGTGAACTGCACCACTAGCTTCAGAAAAGTACAGATTTCAACACCTAACTGCATTCTGGTTCACGTTTAGGTTCAGGAAGTGCAAATTTGGAAAGTTCGCACTGAAATGCAAACTGAATGAATTTCCCACCCAGCCCTAGTTCTCAACAGCAGCCAGTCAGATGACCTTGCCTGGATCCTCCATGAAGGTGTTGGTCATCAGCTGCTGTTTGTCCTCACCATCTGATCCTCAGAGGCGTACATCTTCTGAACATTGACTTTCCATTTATCCATTATTGCCAATTAACCTCTTTGAAGGCCAGTTACACTGATACTATAACATCCATTGTGATCGTCCCCTCCCATGTGATTACCATTACTGAGATGGTTTGGAACCCCAGACATGGGGAATTGGCAACCATGCCAGTGACATCTAAAACAGCAGTAAGTTTAAATACATGGATTCAGTACTCATCCCACACAACTTTTGCTTCTAGACAAGTTGATCTCACTGGAATTGCTCCTAGTTTTATACCAAAGTTTAATTTATCTGCAATTACATATGTAATTCCATTATTTTGAAATGTTGTTAGATTTTTAATTTTTTTAAATATAGTAAAATATCAGTATGATGAAGAAAATGAGCTACTATATGTGTGTGTGTGTGTGTGTGAGAGAGAGAGAGAGAGAGAGAGAGAGAGAGAAAGAGAGAGAGAGAGAGTGAATGTTTGCAAGAGAGAGAACTTTGTTATTAAAGTCCAATCCAAGCTTTACTTGAGGAGTGACTGCATTGACCCCAACTAACATCAGTTAGTGTTCTCAGCTTTATTCCTTAAATGTACATAAAAAGTGGAGTGGAGATAACCAGTGTAGGGTCCTGTTGCAACCCAGATGAAGTCATAAACTTTAGTATTAAACTCTTGTCATATAAAAATGTAGTTGGATCAAGTTAATTATGAAACATCTCTGGATATTAAGGAATATGAATCTGTTATCATACATTGTATTTGAAACTAAATGTTAAGACAACAAACGCGTGAAAATAGCAGCATATATGTACGTGCACAATATGTATCATGTATATGCCACTTAACTGCAGGAAATTAACAGCCCCAATCCATAAAATAGAACTATGTCTGTGTACTTGGTGTGGTTGGTGTATAGTACCAATAAACCAATGGTTTCTGCATGACACAACATACTTCAAAATAGTCTCAGTGTGGATCTGATGTTGGCAGCCCTTGTACTGAGATAACTAATTTGCGGGCAGGGGGGCTCAGGGGTAGAGCACCTGCTTTGCATGCAGAAAGTAGGGCTGTCTGTTGCTGGGAAATCTACCCCTTTGGGGGCTCACCAGATTTCCATGGCACCCCTGACATGGCTGGCATTTGCAAGCTGAGCTGTGTGTTTTCCCAGAAATCTGGGAACTGCAAATTGCTTCCAGAATTTGTGCAAATTATGCACATTGTGGCCAAAATTTGCACAAATTTTGGAAATTGCAGCCATAATTTGCACAAATCTCTATGCAAATTTTAAAAAGATGGAAAATCCTCCAGCTGGCCCAACTCACTATGGACCGAGTCGGGCCAGTTGATGGAAGTTGGAACAGCATCTGGGGGGCTGAACTGATGAAAGCTCATCGAGATCCACCCCCACTGGATTCCTCCGACAGAAAGTCCCAGGCATCTAAGAACATAAGAAGAGCCATGCTGGATCAGACCAAGGGTCCATCTTGTCCAGCATTCTGTTCACACAGTGGCCAAACAGCTGTCGACCGGGAACCCACAAGTAGGACACGAGTGCATCAGCACCCTTCCACCCATGTTCCCCAGCAACTGGTGTACATAGGCTCATTGCCTCTGGTTCTAGAGGTAGCACATAGCCATCAGGACTAGTAGCCATCAATAGCCTTCTCCTCAATGAATGTGTCCAACCCCCTTTTAAAGCCATTCAAATTGGTGGCCATCTCTACATCCTCTGGCAGCGAGTTCCATAGTTTAACTATGAGCTGTGTGAAGAAGTATTTCCTTTTATCCGTCCTGAATCTCCCACCAGTCAGCTTCATAGACATAGGGTGACCTCGAGTTCTAGTATTTTGAGAGAGGGAGAAAAAATGTCTCCGTATCTCCCACTTGAAACCCTGGAGAGCCACTGCCAGTCAGTGTCGACAATACTGGGCTAGAAGGACCAATGTTCTGACTTGGTATAAGGCAGCTTCCTATGTTCCTTTGATAGTATTGGTCACCTAGGGGACAAAGGTATGGTGATAGATTGTACAGTAGATCTTCATCCTATGCCCAGTTCTCAAACTGGCAAACCAGGTGGTGTAATGGGAGGCAGCTACAGGCATGCTGTAGTCACTGCCACCAAAACATGAGTTCAATTTAGGGAGGGTGGGGTAGCCCCCCCCCCCGATTTCAGACCACTAATTATTATTCTTCAAAAGCACTTTTTCTTATAAAGGAACCTGAACAAATGCTCTTAAAATATTCATTGTTTATTGTTTTAATTCTGGATATACCTAAGGACAGGTCTTCAGTACTTGCTGTGACCTTACCACCCAACACCTAAAACGGCACCCCAGCGCTGCCTCCAGAGAAGACAAACAACAACCCATTTTCCCACTGCTAAGGTTCAGCTTATTCAGCTCCTCCCACCTCGTCTTGTAGAATTCAACTGAAAGGAATATGCAACAGAACAAACAAACAAAAGAACTGCAAAGAAGAAAAGAATTTCAGCTCTTCGCTACAGGAATGCTGTCTAATTCGTCACCTAATATTTGTGCCGTACATCTCTGGCTAATACTTTGCCATAACTCTTTGGCAAAAGCTTATTTAAAATGTCATTTTAGGCTAAACCAAACTATATTTTATACTACTCACATCTGGCACAGATGCATATTGTGCCATTTATTTCAATGAGGCTAAAATCAATTTGAAACACACTGATAATCGGAACTCGAAAACAACTGTAATTTCCCCTTAGGGATATTTCTTTTCTTTAAAATGCTGCTTTCTGTTAAGGAGCAAGCCACACAAACACTCAACCATTTGCTAGTTCTCTAGCAAGTCTCATACCATATGGAACAGAAGACATGCAACAGAATGCAATGCAACAGAAGACATGGTTACTGTCTGTTAATAAACACTGTCAAATCAATACCCATGGTATTGTTCACGTGGACTACAGTGTCATCACTGTGTCAGAGTTGATATAAGTATGGCATTATGTTGCTATACTTAAAGCCTTATTTCTTAATAATAGCCTTACTGGGGAGATTCAGAATTGGTTGCAATAATGGAACAATGTCATGGTTCAACACTAGTGGAGGAAGCCTATACAATTTATGCATTAAGTTGCTTTCTCTGGGGTCGTAGCGTGGCCTACAAGTCTATAATCCCATTTATCCTACTTGCTGCTACTATACAAAGGGAGCATGGTCCAAATAGTGCTGCAACTGCTTTACAACAGATACCTGTAGAATCAAATATACCAAATCCAAAACTTACTTACCAGAACATTGATTGTGACCATAGCAGTGCTGGATTTTTGTCTGATGGGGTCCGGTTCAATATCATTGTCCAAGTCAATAGCTTTCACCCAGAGAAAATATTGGGACCTAATTTCTCTGTCAAGGCTGTTCAAAACCTTTATGATACCTAGTATGGGCACACACGTACACAAAACCCCATTAAATCCCATTAAATCAGTAAACATGCATCTCCCATTTTTTGGCATTAAAAATATTCATCAGTTTGAGACTGTTAATGGTCACCTTCTCAAAACCCATTTTGTGCGAACACAAGAGATTAGTATTTGAACACTGCTTCTGCAGCATCCTCAAATCTCTGTGGGTTTTGCACCAGCTCATATTAGCAGGTTCAAAGTCTTGAACTAGTGTACATTTCCATGTGGCAATTTCCATGAGGGCTAAGGAAGTTAGAAGGTCAAGGAGCAGAAGAAGAGCCCAAAAGGAGCTTGATCTACAAGCCATTTTCAGTAAGGGGTAATTCAAGAGGTTTGGCAGGAAGCAGCAACTTCCGAAAGCCGTGGGGTGGTAAATCTCACTGAATTAGGCAGTGCTTTACGTGAAGGTGGGGTATAAGTCCTAGATTTGATAAAATGCACCAGATTTGATAAAATGTTATCAAATTACAGCCTGGGTGAAATAATGCACATCATCCTGCCTCTCCTGTCCTGAACCTACCTGGACACTACGGTCAACATCTGAGGCCTTCCTCCGAGTGCCACCTCCAAGGGAGGCTCAGACGGTGGCAACAAGTGAGAAGGCCTTCTCAGTGGTGGCCCTCCAACTGTGGAAAAATCTCCCCACTGAAGCCCACTGGGCACCAACACTGTCAACTTTTCAGCGCCAGATTAAAACTGTCCTCTACTTCCAAGCATTTAATGACATATGATGCGGCATTTACGCCAGCTGTGTAAAAAGTCTAGTATTTTATTGAAATTGTTTTTTAGCTGTTTAAATTGTTTCTAAATTTTGTATATTTATTTTTATGTTGCATTTTTATCTTGTCAATTGTTGTGAACCACCCACAAGAGCTTTGGCTATTGGGCAGTATAGAAATAGATAGAATAGATAGATAGATAGATAGATAGATAGATAGATAGATAGATAGACAGACAGACAGACAGACAGACAGATAGATAGATAATGTTTTTACTGCCATGTATATGCCCCTGATGAAGTGCTACAATCCCACAGTGCTGTGCAAATGCAGGCCAATGGAGTGGCATTATCCCATACTGCTGGAGACAGACAATAGTTTTTTGTGGGGTTTTTTAGAGTAGGAAATAAGAGCATAAGAAGAGCCATGCTGGAACAGACCAAGGGTCCACCTAGTCCAGCATTCTGTCCACACAGTGGCCAACTAGCTGCCTGAGGGAAACCCACAAGCAGGGCATGAGTGCAACAGCACCTTCCCACCCATGTTCCCCATACAGAGCTTACTGGCATACAGAGGCATATTGCGATAATTAGTAGCCATGGATAGCCTTATCTTCCATAAAGTTGTCTAATCTCCTTTTAAAGACATCCAGATTGGTGGCCATCACTACATTTTGTGGATGCTAATTCCATAGTTTAACTATATGCTGTGCAAAGAAGTTCTGCCTTTTATCCATCCTGAATCTCCTGCCAATCAGCTTCATGGGATGAGGCAGAGTTCTAGTATTACGAGGGAGAAAAACTCATCCCCATCCACTCTCTCCACCACTGCATAATTTTGTACACCTCTGTCATGTCTTCCCTTATTTGCCTTTTTTTGAAACTAAACAGTCCCAGACATTGTAACTTTTCTCATAGGGGGAGTTGCTCCAGCCCCTTGATCATTTTGGCTGCCCTTTCAGAGTATTGAAGGTGAAATGATCCTAACATAATTTTCCCATGGTGTGGAAAATGTCACTCCCCTACACTCTCTGTTCACAGAGGTTGCAGGTTCTTGAAGTGCCGCATGAGGAAGCATTTACCTAGGGATGTGGGCTCTCCCACCTTGGAGGCATTCAAAATGAGGCTGGACAGCCATCTGTCAGGGATGATGTGACTTGGATTCCTGCATTGAGCAGGGGGTTGGACTCGATGGCCTTGTAGGCCCCTCCCAGCCCTACTATTCTATGATTCTGTGATTCTATGAACCTGCAAAAGCTATTTTAGTGGGATAAAAGAACTGTGTGTGTCCACCACAGACCACAATGCCTCTATCATACCACCAATTCTCCTAGAAAACTATTGGCTGTCTTCAGCTTATGATGCAGCCTGATCCCATTGGAGACCCCATCATCTCTGCTATGGCAAGAGCTCACCTCATCATTTTAGAACTAATGGAGCAACTTCATGAGAAGCTTCACTCTGCATAATTCAGCCAATGGATAAAGAAGCTTTATGCCTTAAGCTGCCTAAAAAGAAAAGTGAGCAGATGGGCCAGCAAGCAAATCCACTGGCACAGGAGCCAATCACAAGTTATACCGAATGGTGATGAAAGTACCATGAAATTGGCATAAATTTGCACATGCTCAGGGTCTGTTTATTATTATTAACTCAGGATGAGCTCCAGGACTGAGTCCTGACATAAAACATGGGTTGTTGCTGTTGTTGTAGTTTCTTGATTGATTAAGCCCACCTTTGCCAGCCTGATGTCTTCAGGTTGTTGTGGACTGAAACACCCATCAGCCAAGCCAGCATGGACAATGTCAGGGATGATGGGAGTTGTAGTCCAAAACATCTGGAGGGTGCCAGGCTGGAGAAGCCTGGATTAAAGTGTTTTTTTTTTCCTCCAGTAGCATTCATTCTTCCTAAACAGAGAGGTATTTTGTAAAAGAGCAGGCAATACCTGTGTCTGGCTCTATATAAAATTTAGGAGGGTTTCCCACGCTGTCTGCAATAATGGTATATTTCAAATTATTGAATGGCCAGTCTTCATCTTTAAAGGTGACTCTTCCAACCAGTGTGCCAATGTTGCTATTCTCAAGCACATGGAATATATTGGTGCCAGTGTGAGGTGTTATTTCATTAGCGCGGGTCACTTTCACAATAATGGTGATGATACCTACAAGGCAGGGAGGAGAAACAGATAGTGAGCAACTTCGAAGATGGCATTTGGAGAAGTTCCCTCATAGATTCTCTGCCATCAGGGGCAGCAGCCCTAGGCTAGCTGGTAGCAACTGATGCCCTAGGCGAGCCATGCAATGGGTGACCCCACTCCCAAACCCCAAGGACAGATCTAGGCCTTCGGGATAAACTGGGAGACCATGCGCCCCTATTTTCCATTTAATGAAGAGACACACCAGCACCACCACGGCCTCTTTGGAAGCAGAAATATTATCATTTATAATAAAACACGCCCAAAATGTTTTGTTGGGGTTTTATTTTACTAACCACTGCTATCAGCACAGAGGGTCTGATAGAAACAACAAGGAGACGAGCACAGCCCTGGAAGCAGGGTCCCTGGGAGAAGGGCCCTGGCTGCATCCTCGGGGAGATGTGGCCAACAGGCACCACCAGCCGCTAGGCTCAGCACTCCAAAGGAAGTGAGCGGCTGCTCTTGGGGGGGGGGCGCTCTCACTCCCTGCCTCCACCAGGAGCAGCAGCGATGCCTGAGGTCCCAAAGGCAGGCGGGCGGGCAACCTGACTTAGGCCCACCATCCCCAGTCGGTCCCACGCTCATCTCCACAGCCTCAGTCATGTTCCCTCTGTATGCGCACAGGAATTGAAATAATGACATCTTCGTTATTTTATTTATATTTTTAATTTGTTTTTTCCCCCTCAACTTTGGTGCCCTGCTTAACTCGGCACCCTAGGCAGCCACCTAGTTCGCCTATATGGACGGGCCGCCCCGGTCTGCAATGGATTGTTCTTGGATTATGATCCGACTGCTGTGAAGGAGCCTGAGTTTGGATGGTAAATGGTTAATGGGACCAGAAGGACTGCTTAAAATTCCTTAATGTTGATTGGCCGGGTCTGCCAGCCAGGTCCTTTGTCAAGCAAATGGCTTGAAGATCAGAAAAGTCAGTGAATACTTTTGCATTAATAGGGATGTGTGAGAAATTCGTTCTATGGATGTGGGGGGCGTACACATTTTTACAGATTCACCAAATGTGTACTTCCCAGACGCAAACACAGCCCTGAATGCAATTTTGCCATTGGAAATTGCAGTGCATTTCATAAAACAGAAACAATGCATTTGACAACCTGCACACATTTGAAACATGCACAAAGAAAAATGTGAACACTTCCAAAATGCACACAAACACACTTTAGTCAACGGGTGCATGTGTCCAAAAATGCATACGTTTAACAATGTGCAAAAATGTGTACATTACAAAAAATGCATATGCATTTTCCATGCAGAAATAAAAATATGGCAGAACAAGCTTGACCTAAAGAAAAGACAATCTTAGCGAGACGGAGACTGACAGATCCGTCCATCTTTATGCTCAGTAGCCAGGAAATAGTTGGATCATTCTGGATGGTTCCAAATTGGGTAGATGGCATCCCTCACCCAGCCTAGCCAAGGATGATGTAATTTAGATTAGACTGTGAAGTGGTACAAGCTGCAGTTTTGAGACAGACAGTGAGAGTGGGAGAAGCAGAGAGGGAGCGGCAGCTTTGAGCTCAGGAAACCTGAGGCTGGTTCTCTAGTGAATCTGATGTACGCCTGTAGTCATGCTATGTAGTCTGGGTAGTCACGCTATGCTGTCTGTGTCCACCTTTGTTCAACTTATATATCTGTAAATAAACTCAAATACTACAAAATACCATAAGCCTCTGCAGTGGTGGTGACAGGGAAAAAAGCTCCTTCTAAAAGTGGAAAGCCACAGATTGCCGCCAAATTTCAGCAGTGTGGCGGTGACTGGAAAAAAGGGACCCCTTTGCTTTAAAATAGTGCCTTTTTGCCACTGCCATGCCACCCAATTTTGGTGGCAAACCATGGCTTTTCACTTTTAAAAGGAGCCTTTTTTCCTGTTGCCAGTGTATCACCACATCTTAGCAGTGTGGCAGCAGCACGGGGCACGGGGGGGCACAAAAAAAGGCCAGGGGGTGCATACAGCCTATGGTCTTCGTATTGCCCATGCCTGCTATACTGTATGCCTGGATGATGGCCAGACTCGACTACTGTAATACACTCAGCATGAGACTTCTTTTTCAGGTGGTTCAGAATTGCAGTGGCAATTGTCTGCACACTTCTTGTCTGCACACAGGGAGCCTATTAAGAGTACACACACACACACACACGCTTCTAGTTGGTTTTGACCTTTAAAGCCCTAAACTGGGCCTAGCGTATCTGAGGAAACATCTTTTCCCATGTCACTCTGACCCCTGCCTGAAGACCTGAAGTTAAGTAAATGAGGCCTATTATAGGTCCCACCACTGAGGGAGCAAAATTGTCATCTGCAAGAAGTAGTACCTTCTTCGTGGTAGTTCTTGATCTCTAGAACTCCCTCCTAAGAGAGAGATGCACAATCCTAAATCTTGGATCTTTTAGAAAAAAAGACAAAACCTTTTATTTGTCAGACCTTCTAAGGACGCAATCCTATGCACGTTTAGACAGAAAAAAGTCCTACAATTCCTAGCATTCCTCAGCCAGCATGGCTGGCTGGGGAATCCTGAGAGTTGTGGGACTTTTTCTTGTCTAAACATGCATTGGAGCGTATATATTTCTGTGCGTATATATTTCATCTTCTGCTGTTCTATATCAGTTTTTAAATTCTTTTAATTTAGTTGTATGTCACCTTGGGAGCTGAACTGTGGCATATCAATCAAAAGGATGCCTACAAAAACAAATATTTAAACCAAATGGAACCCTGATGTTATTTAGCCTAGGATGATGCTACGGATCTTCCAAAAGAAAATGTGTTGAAGTATTTGAATTCTATGTGTGATAACCGCATAAGCTATTTTTGAATCAGGCAGCTTCTACATTAACTCTGATAAATGCAGGTATTACCCCACTTACTTGTTTGCAATGGCATACCACCATCTGCTACTTGGATGGTGAAGATATGTTTAAACTGCATTGCAGCAAAAACCTCAGAATCATAGTTCAGATGTTTAGGGCCAACCTACGACAAAAGTATGAATATGAATCAGAATTTACTGGGAAATCAATTCATTTCTGTATTAACAGCAAGGAATTCTAAAGGTTAATTGTATGCAAAGAGGGCAATTCAAGCAATAGTGCATGCTTCCCCATGTCCTTCAGGAGGACCTGCATAATTCAACATGCTGGTACTAACCTTTAAATCCCTACATGGCCTGAGACTGTGGTTCTGCTGACGTAAAAAGGATGATGACAAAGAGCAGGTAGCCAGAACGTTTCAAGCAAAGGTCAGCAGCAGCATTTTCACATATTGTGCATGCTTGAACTCTGTACATCTACGTGTTTGAGCTCAGCTCTTCACAAGTTGCTACAGGAGAGACTGGAGAGTGCAAGTGTGTTTCTTCTTCTTCTTTCAAGTCCTTTGGCTCAACTTGGCGGCCACCAGCTTTAGAGATTGTTCTCATACTCACTTCTCTGTGCAGTCCTTTCAACCCTTTTCTGACAGCACCAGGCACAGCCAATAGAAAGCTTTACTGGAGTCTGCATGGCTTCACCTCTCCCCCATCCACATATCAGAATTTTTGAAAGCAGAAGTTGGCAAATTCCAGGTTCACCGGTGACTATAGGGGGAGAGATCCTGACACTTTGCTTGGTTTAATGGTAGAGTGCTTTTTGATTGTTGTTGTTGTTATTGCAGCTATTTATTGATTACAATTTAAGCTATTTCTTGAGTGGTTTTATATGACAGCATATTGATCTTATTGTCTGTAGGCCGCTGTGAGAGCCAGGTTGGCAATAGGATGGGGTAAAAGTTTAATAAAATAATCATTTCCATGACCTCTCCAAAGCTCATTGCATCTCGTTGCCAAAAATAGTGCAAAAGAGGAGAAAGATTATACATCAAGCAGTGGTGAAGATAGATCATTTTATACCCTGGATTTAATGGTGTTCCAGGGTGGCCGGGGTGGGGGGGAGCTCTGTGGATGGCAAGCCAGACCAGCTGTGTTTGGGGCCCTCTCCACTCTTCTTCGGAGTGGAGCCTTGGACTTCTGCTGCAAAGTCCTGCCCCGAAAGCACCACCAACATCCTGAAAGCACCAGCAAAGTTTTGCCCTAAAAGCACCACCCATATCAAGAACCAGACCACTGTTTGAGTGCGTGTGTGTGTGTGTGTCTGTGTGTGTGTGTGTGTGTGTGTGTGTGTGGGGAGAGAGAGAGAGAGAGAGAGAGAGAGAGAGGCAGATTACACTATATCATGATCTTTATGGCTGGATTAACCATTTTGGTAAATGTGAGATCTCCGATTTTCTTGAAAAGATCTCTAGTCTTTCCCATTCTATTGTTTTCCTCCATTTCATTGCATTGTTCATTTAAGAAGGCCTTCTTGTCTCTCCTTGCTATTCTCTGGAACTCTGCATTCAGTTGGATATATCTTCCCCTTTCTCCCTTGCTTTTCGCTTCCCTTCTTTCCTCAGCTACTTGTAAAGCCTTCTCAGACAGCCACTTGGCTTTCTTGCATTTCTTTTTCTTTGGGATGGATTTCGTTGCTGGCTCCTGAACAATGTTACGGACCTCCATCCAGAGTTCCTCAGGCACTCTGTCTATCAGGTCTAATCCCTGAAATCTATTCCTCACCTCCACTGTATATTCATAAGGGTTATGACTGAGGTCATACCTGAATGGTTTAGTGGTTTTCCCTACATTCTTCAATTTAAGCTGAAATTTTGCAACAAGAAGCTCATGATCTGAGCCACAGTCAGCTCCAGGTCTTGTTTTTACTGACTGTATAGAGCTTCTCCATCTTTGACTGCAAAGGACATACTCAATCTGATTTCGATATTGAGCATCTGGTGATGTCCATGTGTAGAGTCGTCTCTTGTGCTGTTGGAAAAGAGTGTTTGCTATGATCAGCGTGTTCTCTTGGCAAAACTCTATTAGCCTTTGTCCTGCTTCATTTTGTACACCAAGGCCATGCTTGCCTGTTATCCTGGTTATTTCTTGACTTCTTACTTTAGCATTCCAATCCCCTATGATGAAGAGGAGTAGAGGACATCTTTTTTTTTTTTTTTTTGGTGTATTGCATAGCAGGCGTCAAACAGGGTTATATTTATTAAGCTAGTATGGTTCTTCTGCTTCATCACTTGATTGCTGCAACATCAAGAGATGTCTTGCAGAGTTATCTCTGATCAAACACTACAGATAGAGGCCAACGTAATTGTTTTCAGTGGAGGCAGTCCACACGTTCAACTTAAATCACCAAGTGGTATGTAATAAAATGCTGTGAGACCAAACGACGTACACTCATATCAGGACCAGCTATTGCAAATATTGGTTGTCAAGTGCTAATAAGTACAGAATGAAAACAGAGCCTCTAAGCCACCTGTCATGTGCACCTCTAAGTATAGGTCACTTTTGGTTCTGCCTTGTTCCTCATCTGCCTTATATACCAATCATAAAAATAGTTAGAAAGTGACAACACCAGTTGCCTTTCTAGCAACCTTCAGCAATTTAACAGTCAACCTTGATTTATCTACAACTAAATAAATAATATTTCATATAGCCAGCGGGCTTTTACCCTAAAACATATAATGGCACATAAAAGGGCTTTGTGAAAGTACATACTTTGATTTCATTACCAGCTAGTGTAAATGTTTCATTGGAAAAATCATCAAGTGTTAAGTTGTAGGAAAGAACATTGTTGGGAGCCGTCCCATCTCTGTCTTCACATGTCAGGGTGACCAACGAGGTTCCAAGTGGGGTGTTTTCAGGAACTTCAATGCTATAATTGGGAGGGGGGGAGAAATACAGAGACAACATGTATATAAATCAATTCATGTTAACATGCCTTGCCTATGATAAGAAGAAGACAACATGAACATTAAACCAGTGAACACCCTGCGTTTAGAACTTTGATTTCCTTGGATAGTCCTGGACTAGTTTTGATATTCAGGTCCTTCCACTGGTGGTCAGTAGTGATATTACTACTTTCTGAAGTGCCATGCTTGCTTGAGACGTGTTTGCAATGTAAAACACTTACATTGTGTGAGTATTCCACTTTTTCAGTCCTGTTCAGTGACATTGTTTCCCCTGGCAACTGCTTCTGTGGCACCCTTTCTCCCCGAGGGGGCTCCCGTTGCTTCCTCTTACAAAGTGCTAAGGGACTCAAACCAAGTGCGTTATTCCCTACGCCATGGAAGCTTGCAAGTGGAGGGAAGCAGTAGGCTGATTCCTGCCGTAACCTACCACCACCATTGCAGATGTCCAGAAGGTGGTACTCAGCTAGTGCTCAGCCTAGCACGGATCAGATGACATGATGAGCTGACAGAGCCCCATCAGGCCTTATAAAGCAGCTGACTCTAGCCCGCTCCCCAGTCTGGGCAATATGTTATGCACACTCAGGCTGAGCTGCTCACAGACGGATTCCTTTCTTGCCAGTAGCGGTGCAAATCAGAGGGCAGGGTGTTTTGCCCAGCCCCTGCCTGCTGCAGCTGCGGGCCAGGAAGCAACACCTGGTCTGGCAGCATCAGTGTCATTCTGTTAACTGCGCACACATGCACGTGCACACACACACACACCTACCATCCCCCAGTTTAAGAAAGAAAATGGCTTCCTTCCTGGAAGGCTTGCTCCTGCAAAACAGTGGACTTTTTTTTTTTAACTTGTTGGATCCGATCCTGATCCTTCCTAAAGGGATGGGTTGGAAGGGTGTTGGTGAGGGCGCCCAGCTGACATGGTTCAATTCTCCCCTCCTTCTATCACTGTCTAGCAGCCTCTTCTCTCTCAGCCAAGGGGAGAGGAAGCAGAGGCGGCACAGACTGGATGAACATGACAGGAAAAGTCTCTCTCTGGCCTGTTCTGTTTTATTTAAGCAGCAGAGCCTCTTTGTGAGTTTAATATTATATTACATCTCTGCCTGGGAACAGAAAACCATTTAAAATCTATCTGAGTGAGTTTAATATTATACTGCAACTCTGCCTTGGAATTGAGGGGTACCCATTAAAACACCTATCTGAATGAATGTAATATTATATTGCATCTCTTTGTGGGAGGTGGGGGAGTAGGAAATCCTCTCATGACTAGGGATGCTGGAGAAATTTGAGACAAACTAAAATGAGCTCCCCCTTCATGGATCACTGCCTTGTTGTGGCGAAGGGGCTTGCGTAACTCAGTGAAGCCATAAGCTATGCCGTGCAGGGCCACCCAAGACGGACAGGTCATGGCAGAGAGTTCTGACAAAATGTGGTCCACTGGAGAAGGAAATGGCAACCCACTCCAGTATTCCTGCCAAGAAAACCCCATGGAACGTATCACAAGGCTAAAAGATATGACGCCGGAAGATGAGCCCCTCAGGTCGGAAGGTGTCCAATATGCTACTGGGGAAGAGCAGAGGGTATTTCCAAGTAGTGCCAGAAAGAGTGAAGCGGCTGGGCCAAACCCAAAAGGACACTCAGCTGTGGATGTGTCTGGTGGTGAAAAGAAAATCCGATGCTGTAAAGAACAATATTGTTTAGGAACCTGGAATGTCAGATCAATGAATCAAGGTAAGCTGGAGGTGGTCAAACATGAGATGGCAAGATTGAACATCGACATCTTGGGCATCAGCGAACTAAAATGGACAAGCACGGGTGAATTTAATTCAGGTGACCATCATATCTACTATTGTGGGCAAGAATCCCTTAGAAGAAATGGAGTAGCACTCATAGTCAACAAAAGGGTGGGAAAAGCAGTACTGGGGTACAATCTTAAAAATGATAGAATGATCTCAGTACGAATCCAAGGCAAACCATTCAACATCACAGTAATTCAAGTCTATGCCCCAACCACTGAGGCCGAAGAAGCTGAGGTTGATGGGTTCTATGAAGACCTACAACACCTTCTAGAACTAACACCAAAAAAAGATGTCCTCTTCATCATAGGGGATTGGAATGCTAAAGTAGGAAGTCAAGAAATCACCGGGATAACAGGCAGGCATGGCCTTGGTGTACAAAATGAAGCAGGACAAAAGCTAATAGAGTTTTGCCAAGAGAACATGCTGATCATAGCAAACACTCTTTTCCAACAGCACAAGAGGCGACTCTACACATGGACGTCACCAGATGGTCAATATCGAAATCAGATTGATTATGTCCTTTGCAGCCAAAGATGGAGAAGCTCCATACAGTCAGTAAAAACAAGACCTGGAGCTGACTGTGGCTCAGATCATGAGCTGCTTCTTGCAAAATTTCGGCTTAAATTGAAGAACGTCGGGAAAACCACTAAACCGTTCAGGTATGACCTAAATCATATCCCTGATGAATATACAGTGGAGGTGAGGAATAGATTTCAGGGA
The DNA here is from genome assembly GCF_057233095.1 of Heloderma suspectum. Classification (NCBI taxonomy): domain Eukaryota; kingdom Metazoa; phylum Chordata; class Lepidosauria; order Squamata; family Helodermatidae; genus Heloderma; species Heloderma suspectum. The sequence continues at coordinate 109,557,184 of NC_139464.1, forward strand.
TTAGACCTGATAGACAGAGTGCCTGAGGAACTATGGACGGAGGTGCGTAACATTGTTCAGGAGGCAGCAACTCAATCCATCCCAAAGAAAAAGAAATGCAAGAAAGCAAAGTGGCTGTCTGATGAGGCTTTACAAGTAGCTCACGAAAGAAGGGAAGCGAAAAGCAAGGGAGAAAGGGGAAGATATACCCAACTGAATGCAGAGTTCCAGAGAATAGCAAGGAGAGACAAGAAGGCCTTCTTAAATGAACAATGCAAAGAAATCGAGGAAAACAACAGAATGGGAAAGACTCGAGATCTCTTCAAGAAAATTGGAGATCTCAAGGGAATGTTTTGTGCAAAGACTGGCATGATAAAGGACAAAGAAGGCAGGGACCTAACAGAAGCAGATGAGATTAAGAAGAGGTGGCAAGAATACACAGAAGAACTATACAGGAAAGATCTGAATGTCCCTGATAGCCATGATAGTGTGGTCACTGAACTTGAGCCGCACATCCTAGAGAGTGAAGTCAAGTGGGCCTTAGGAAGCATTAGTAACAACAAAGCTAGCGGAGATGACAGTATTCCAGCCGAGCTATTTAAAATCCTAAAAGATGATGCTGTTAAAGTGCTGCATTCAATATGCCAACAAATCTGGAACACTCCACAGTGGCCACAAGACTGGAAAAGGTCAGTTTACATTCCAATTCCAAAGAAGGGCAACGCCAAAGAGTGTTCAAACTACCGCACCATTGCGCTCATTTCACATGCCAGCAAGGTGATGCTCAAAATCCTACAAGCTAGGCTTCAGCAGTATGCGAACCGAGAACTACCGGAAGTACAAGCTGGGTTTCGAAGAGGCAGAGGAACTAGAGATCAAATCGCCAACATTCGCTGCATCATGGAGAAAGCAAGAAAATTCCAGAAAAACGTCTATTTCTGCTTCATTGACTACGCTAAAGCCTTTGATTGTGTGGATCACAACAAACTGTGGCAAATTCTGAAAGTGATGGGAGTACCAGACCACCTTACCTGTCTCCTGAGAAACCTGTACGAGGGTCAAGAAGCAACAGTAAGAACCAGACATGGAACAACCGATTGGTTCAAAATTGGGAAAGGAGTACGACAAGGCTGCATATTGTCACCCTGCTTATTTAACTTATATGCAGAGTACATCATGAGAAACGCCGGGTTGGATGAATCACAGGCCGGAATTAAGATTGCTGGGAGAATTATCAACAACCTCCAATATGCAGACGATACCACCCTAATGGCAGAAAGTGAAGAGGATCTCAAGAGCCTCTTGTTGAGGGTGAAAGAGGAGAGTGCAAAAGCTGGTTTGAAACTCAACATTAAAAAAACGAAGATCATGGCATCTGGCCCCATCACTTCCTGGCATATAGAAGGGGAAGAAATGGAAGCAGTGACAGATTTTACTTTCTTGGGCTCCAAGATCACCGCAGACGGTGACTGTAGCCATGAAATTAAAAGACGCTTGCTCCTTGGGAGGAAAGCTATGGCCAACCTAGACAGCATAGTAAGAAGCAGAGACATCACCTTGCCGACAAAGGTCCGTCTAATCAAAGCTATGGTTTTCCCAGTAGTAATGTATGGCTGTGAGAGCTGGACTATAAGGAAGGCTGAGCGCCGAAGAATTGATGCTTTCGAACTGTGGTGCTGGAGAAGACTCTTACGAGTCCCCTGGACTGCAAGGAGGTCAAATCAGTCCATCCTAAAGGAAATCAACCCTGAGTGCTCATTGGAAGGACAGATAATGAAGCTGAAGCTCCAATATTTTGGCCACCTAATGCGAAGAGAAAACTCGATGGAAAAGACCCTGATGCTGGGAAAGACTGAAGGCAAAAGGAGAAGGGGACGGCAGAGGATGAGATAGCTAGATAGCATCACGGATGCAATGAATATGAACTTGAGCACGCTCCGGGAGAGTGTGCAGGACAGGAAGGCCTGGCGTGCTATGGTCCATGGGGTCACGAAGAGTCGGACACGACTGAACAACTGAACAACAAAAAATGAGCTCGGATTTCTAAGAATCCAACCTGCAGAATCCGCTGTGGCATGACCCCCTCAGGCCATGCAGAGTCTGTGGACTTTTGGATTATTTTTTTACTTCCCCGAAATTTACACATATAAATCTGTAGGAAAATATGTAAGTTTCTGCTGAGGAAACATTGACTGGGGGACAATATGCTGAATGTTATGTACTAGGGTAGATTATGTAAATACTTACATCAATACTTAGGTAATTATTTGCAAATTTTTCTGCATGATGAAAAAAAATTTGCATCCGTTCGTGGGCGGACATTGGAACAGAAGTCACCTGACAATCCGTGACACACAGACGGAGTGAATTTTACACAGTTGATACATCTCTACTCATGACCTCTTGGCTCCATCCTCTACCCCACCAACTGCAGTGACCAACAGCTGCTTCCTTACCACCCCACTTGATTTCCTATTGCATTGTCTGTTTGCCTCTACGGTGAACTATTTGCCTGCCTCCATTTTGAAAACTCCTCTCTGGATTAGTCAACATGGGTGATTACGCCAATCTGGGATCACACAATGAACAGGATGATGTCACAACATTACATAGCCAATCAGATTTGGCTGCGTGTGAATGTCACAGGGCAAAGGAGGACAACAAAGAATGAGAATGAGCAAAGAATTTTAGAAAGAGTGCTGAAAAATCACCAAAAGCCAGAGGCCTTTTCTGCCTTGCTGAAAAAGTACATGAAAAACTGATCCTTAGCTATGTCAGCATGTCCCAGTGAGCCAGATCTGAACTCCTGTTTACCAAATATGAAAGGGAAATTGAGCTCTTCCATTCTCCTGCTGAGAACAACAGTGGCAGTGAATGCTAATGGAGAATGTTTCAGAATATTTTTTCAAACGCACACGTAAAGGTCTTGGGTGCACGTAGGAAGATTATCGTTGACATCCTGCAGAGTGACAGTCAGCTGAGTTGTGGCAGAATGCCACCGAGCATCGTCGAAAGCTCTGATTTCTAATACTCCTTCATGGGGGTCCCTGGGATCTTCATAGTCCAAAGAAAAGGTGGTTGTAATTTCTCCAGTATCTAGACACCAAGAAAAATAGGGCAGGGAGAGGGAGAAATACCTTGGTTGATACTGTAGAGTGTCTTAAAATAATGCAGACAGAATGATATATAAAAGACCATTTCACAATCACTGTGCAAATTATGGGGACGTTTGGATCAGAGGGTGCAGAGCCACCAGCCCGTGAGCCTAATCCATCCTGTGGGGCACCCCAATCTGGCCCATGCCAGCTCTTGGGGATCCTCCAGGGGGTGTGGCTTAGGTTCCAAGCCCTGCCCCCTGGAGGAGACCCCTTGGGGGGCAACCCTGTCGCTACCTCTGATCTGAGATTGGAGATAACAGTGGGGGGTGCAGCAGCAGTGGAACTTGACTCTGATTCCTGCATTGAGCAGGGGATTGGACTCAATGATCTTATAGGCCCCTTCCAACCCTACTATTCTATGATTCTATGATCTCCAGCCTCAGATCAGAGACAGATAGCAGTGGAGATCAGAAAAGCAGTGGGACTTGCCCACAGAAGAAACAGCGGGCACTCTTCCCAACCCCTGGAAATTGGAAAGTCTCCAATTTCGGAGATAGCAGCAGGGATGAGAGGTGGCATGATTCACCACTGAGGGAAGAGCAGTCATGGGATCATATAATAGTATCATGGAATAGTAGGGTTGGAAGACTCACTCTTCCCTGCACTGGTGAGTCTGAATGCCCAGGCTGCCCCTCATCCCAGCTACAGAAGCACGGGTGTGGGGAGGCCTGGGCTTTCTCCGTACTGGGAGGAGGCATAATTCTAGGGATGTATGAAAGTCACTTACCTTTTCGCAGGGGTGATTCGTGAGGGGGGGGAGGCGCTCCGCATCTCCCCCCAAAATCCTAACCCAGCTGGCTCCGCGGCAACTCCACGGAGCCGCCGGCCGGGTGCATTCGCAGGCGTGTGGAGCCTGCGGACGCAAATGGCAGCGGCTACGGTGGCTGCCATTCGCGCCCCTGTTTTTGGCTATGATAGGCTACGTAAATATTTACGTAGCCTATCACGGCAAAAAAACAGGAACGCAAATGGTGGCGGCTATGGCAGCCGCCATTTGCGTTCCCTTTTTTTGCTGTGATAGGCTATGTAAATGCTTACGTAGCCTATCATGGCCTCCACAGGGATGCAACTGGCATCCCTGCATTAGCCATGATAGGCTACGTAAGTATTTACGTAGCCTATCACGGCCAAAAACAGGGGCGCGAATGGTAGCTGCCATAGCCGCTGCCATTTGCGTCCGCAGGCTCCACATGCCTGCGAATACTATGCAGAATACGAATACTACGTAAGTATTTACTACGAATACTACATAAGTATTTACGTAGCCTATCACGGCAAAAAAACAGGAATGCAAATGGTGGCGAATATGGATAGATAGATGGAAAATGGATAGGCAAATTAGGCCTATCATGGCCTAAACGGGGAAGCGAATGGCGGCCGCAGACGCAGACGCCATTCGCAAAGTGGCGTGAATGGCACCAGGTAAGTGCTCCGTTTCGCATGCCTTTCGCGGGGTGGTGGGGCGGTTTGTTCCGTCACGGATTTCGGGGGACCGAATGCACTGGCATTCGGCTTCAGTGAGATCCATGGCGGAATTCTCTAACATCCCTACATAATTCTATGCATCCTTCCAGTGTGAAGAAAAGGAAAAAGGGGGTTTCATCCGAGGGTGGGGCCACACCCCCTGATGTCATCCAGTCTATGGGGTACAGGGAGGGGTGCAATCTGGCTCCCACCTCAAAACAGTTCTGCACCCCAGTTTAGACTACAGTAGTATACATAAGTATACGCTTTATTTGTTTGTTTGTTTGTTTATTGCATTTATATCCCTCCTTTTTTCCTCTTGCAAGGAACCCAAGGTGGCGTACATAATCCTCCTCCTCTCCATTTTATCCTCACAACAACAACCCTGTGAGGTGGGTTGGGCTGAGAGTCTGTGAGGGGCCCAAAGTCACCCAGTGAGCTTCCATGGCCGTGGGGACTAGAACCCTGAATCTCCCGGCTCCCAGTCCACTCTAGCCACTACACCACACTGGCTCTGTACATGGCACAAACTTATAAGAATGTAGTAGACATTATATTTTCTTTTCCAAGTTCAATGTGTCTCAGAACTTACTTATATGTGTTAAGCTATAAGATATATTTTCTGTATGGTCATAAGAACAGAAGAAAAGCCATGCTAGATCAGACCAAGGATCTATCCATCATAGATATTTACCGAATGATATACTTACTTACTGAATGACGATTTCTGGGCACCTTAAAGCCTATTTCGACCAGGCATGCTGCTAAGGTTAGAAAGCTGACAGCATGACTATGTATTCATCAGTGAGTATAAAGCAGACTGAAAAGAGTTAGTTCCAAATATTGTATCAAAATGTATTGGAAATGTCCTCTAGCACCAACATGTATTTTAAAACTGAGAACAATTCTGAAAATAAGAACCACAAGGTGTTTATGTTTTGCTTCTTAATCCCTATGTGGTTCATGCTCTAATCGTCTAAATTTCATGACAAAGGCAATCTTTTGCAGCAAGAAATTTTCACTGGAGCTATTTTCACTGTATTTGAGCCTACAGGTCAATGGTAGAGCACAGAGAAGGTCCCAGGTTCAATTTCTGCATCTCCAATTAAAAGGATCCTGTACTGGGCTGGGAAACACCTCTGCCTGATATCCTGGAGAGCTGCTACTGGACAGACTCGACACTACTGGGCTAGATGGACAAATACAGCCTGACCTTGTAGAAGGCACATTGTTATGTTCTTCCTATCTTCTCTCAAAATACTGGAGGCTTTTTCTCTGGGACTGAGCTGCCATCCAAGCTGAATGAAGCCCATCAGCCATGTTGGTGGCCCACCAGGGAGACTACATAAAAATCCTGGTTGTCCTGCCTGCCTTGAACTGCAAAAATGTGGCATGGGGGTGGGGAGGGTTGTCAAACACCATGCAGGGCTGGTAGGCTAATTTGGGTTTAGTGGATCACACACTGAGCAGTCTTGGTTGAGGATCTTCACTCTGCCGCTCTTCAAAACTTAGATTTGGATGTATATCCCCTAAATGTTAGATGGTTCTTCCTTACCAGCATTGAGAGAAAACCCTCTGTAGCTGCGCACAAATTCATAGTGTACTCTGTCCTCGATATCTCTGTCCACTGCAGTCAGTCTTGCCACCAATGTCCCAAAAGGCAGATTTTCCAAAATGTTCACATGAGTTTCTGATTTATTCCTTTGGGGAAAGTAAAGGCAGTTACAGGCATCCTGTTGGTTAAAATATATACAATGTCTCATCCAGGGCCTCACCTACCATGAGGCAGGGTGAATCCTCTACTCAGGCAACGGATCACCACCGCACAACACAACAAGAATACAAGAAGAGCTCTGCTGGATCAGACCAAGGGTCCATCTAGTCCAGCATTCTGTTCACACAGTGGCCAACCAGCTGTCAACCAGGAACCCACAAGCAGAGCAGGAGCACAACAGCACCCTCCCACCCATGTTCCCCATGGTGTACAGCTCACTTCCTCTGGTGCTGGAGGGAGCATATAGCCATCAAGTCTAGTAGCCATTGACACCCTTTTCCTCCAGCAATGTGTCTAACCCCCTTTTAAACCCATCCAAACTGGTGGCCATCACTACTTCCTGTGGTAGCGAATTCCATAATTTAACTATGCGCTGTGTGAAGAAAGACTTCCTTTTATCCGTCCTAAATCTCCCACCAATCCGCTTCATAGGATGACCCTGGGTACTAGTATTTTGAGAGAGGGAGAAAAATGTCTCCCTATCCACGTTCTCCACATGATGCATAATTCTATAGACCTCTATCATGTTTCTCCTCACCCTCCTTTTTCCAAGCTAAACAAGCCCAGCTGTTGTAACCTTTTCAGGGTCAGGAGAGATGGCGGATCACCTGCCCCCCTGTCGTGGGAAGGGCCCCTGTTGGCACGGCTGCCACTTTCCCAGCCCCACTTCCCCACTGCAGCAAATGCCGTAGTGGGAGAGGGCCAAGCAAACAGGGCTCCTTGGGGGAGGAGCCACATCCCCATCTCTCGTCCTGAGCCCTCTCCCAAAGTGAGAGATCAGGTGAGTGGGCTGCCATGTTCAGGGCTACCTCACAATGACTCGCTTTGAGGAAGGACCCCTCAAAGTAGGCATTCAAGCCTGAGCAGCCTCTCTGGAGAGGCAGCCTGCCCGATCTCTCATTTGGTGGGGGGGAGCGAGGATGACAGGACATCTTCTGCCGCCATTGGTTTCATCAAAATATCCTATTCCTTATGTAGCATGCACTTTAGTAGAGCTGCCTTTTCACAACATCCCCCAGCCTTGTGAAAACTCCAAAACAAGGGCAATGTCATGGCTTTCACATAACCTCCCAGAACACTTCACAGCTTTAATTCAAGTTAGAGCTGCTAAAGACATTCTAAGGAATTCATAGAATCATAGAATAGTAGGGTTGAAAGGCGCCCACAAGGCCATCGAGTCCAACCCCCTGCTCAGTGCAGGAATCCAAATCAGAGCATCCCTGAGAGATGGCTGTCCAGCCTCATCTTGAACACCTCCAATGTCTGGGTCTGAATGCCTAGGTCATTGGTCCCATTGTCGTCGTTTTGTTGAGAGGGTGGCCACACCAGCCACTCCTGCTTGCTCCCCCGTGCTTCCATCCAAAAGAGGCTGTAGGGTGGTTGGACAAAGACAAAACATTGGCCTGCAACAAGACAGGGCATGCTGCAGTCTGACCCAGAAAGCATCTGGAAGTTGCCTGCAAGCACTGATATACTGCTTTCAATGTGATAATTCCAGTAGAAGAATTCCCCACCATCACCACTACCGTGTTGTCATTGTCAAGTGTGTGACTTCTTTGCAACATCACCAACACCAAGCAGATCAGTGTCAATCTGACATCAGTGAAATTACACCATTGAAAGTAGAGTAGCAATGTGTTTCCAGAGCATTCACTATCAGATTACAGCATGGGTTGATTCATATCCACTCAGAGATAAATACCACTGAATTCAATGGGACTTATTCCCAGGGAAGGAAGACTTACTACAGTTTTAGAGAGCCAGTATGGTGTAGTTCACAGGCTGGCAACATGGCACCCTCCAGATGCTGTGGACTACAACTCCCATTATCCACAGCCAACATGGCCAGTGGTTGGGGATTATAGGAGTTGTAGTCAAAAACATGAAATATAGATTGCCTATCCCTGATATAGTGGTACAGCACCAGACAGATCTCAAATATATGTTCAGCCATGAAGCTCATTGAGGGACTCTGGGCCAGTCACTTTCTCTTAGCTTCACCTAACCTACTGTTGCAACAATAAATTGAGGAGGGCATGTATGTGACTCTGAACCTCTTAGAGGAACAGCAGGTTATCATTGGGGGGGGAAGAATAAATTTGACCTCAGCTGCTTCTAGGACATGGAACAATATCTTAGAAGAAGGAAAAAATGGAAAATATGCACAAATATTCATAAAATAACAGCATGGATCAGACCATAATAGAGTCTGAAACTTTAAGGTGACATTTCTGTATCTGTAATTGGGACATGGATCATTAAGGAAGAAAGAGGCCTAAGCACACTTACCTGGATTGTATTAATATAGGTAACTGGAAACCTTGCAATTCTGATATCAGAAAGAGCCCCATATTTTCACAATAAGAATACTGCAGCATAGTAATAAACATTTAAAATAGTGGACTGAAGAATATTGCTTCTGAATGCTCCTTGAACATACGTTTGATTTGACATTTAATCTATATCGACATCTCCGTCTAGCTGCAAGGAAAATAAATTCTTTCTACTTTTATTTCACTTTCAGAAGAGTGCTGATATCTCAGATGTCATTCTTAATTCATTTTGTTTTGTTTCTCATGCACATTTTATTAATGACTCCCATTTGCTTTTCTTTCATTCAATAACCCCTACTAGGATTGAAGATCAAAATGTTAAAATAAGAAATACCTAAGGGACAACACCTATATTCAGTGGAGCTTTGATGTTCTAGGTGAGGGGAAGTACATCATAGAATTATAGGACTTGAAGGAACCTCAAAGGTCATCTAGTCCGACCCCCTAACCATTCAGGAAATCCATTACTACAGCACCCCCGATAGGCGGCCATCCAGCCTCTGCTTAAAAACCTCCCACAAAGAAGAGTCCACCACATCCTGAGACAGTCTGTTCCATTGGCAAATAGCTTGTACCATCAGGACATTTTCCCCAATTTTTAGTCTAAATCCTTTTTCTTGTCATTTGAACCCACTGGTTTGGGCCCTACCCTCTGGAACAAGAGAAAACAAATTTCCTCCATCATTAATGTGATAGCCTGTTAAATATTGCCTCTTAATCATCTTTTTTCTAGTCTATGCATACACAACTCCTTCAATCTTTCCTTATAGGGCTTGATCTCCATGCCCCACACTATCTTTGTTGCTCTCCTCTGGAGAAATTCAAGTTTGTCAATATTCTTCTTAAATTATGATACCCAGAACTGGACACAGGACTCCAGATAATATCTTACAGAGCAGAGCCATACCTTCCCACGATCTGGACACTATACTTCTGTTGATGCAACCTAGAATTACAGTAGTCTTTCTAGCTACAAATCAACCTAACAGTAGCATAGGCTGCTTGCCAACAAGAATACCATGGGGGGACCTTATCAAAAGCCTAACTGAAATGAAGCATTGCCCTGATCTATCAGGCTAGTATCCCAAAAAAGGAGATATAGTCAGTCTGGTATGCTTTATTCTTGAGAAATCTGTGCTAGCTGTCTGTTGGGTTACGGTTACAACATTAAAAAAAAAAATGTTCACGGTCTGACTGCTTAATGATTTGTTCTAGAAGCTTTCCAACGTCAAGTCAATAGGTGCCTGGATCCTTCCCCCCCCCCTCCTTTTTGATGATGGGGATAAGTTGCTCACCTTCAATCTCCCAGTATGCCTACTGTTTCAAAATTATAGACAGCGGATCTGGGATTAAACCTGCAAGTCCTTAAATTTAGTACTCTAGGATGAAATTTGTCAGACCTTTAAGACCTCAATTTCTTTGAAGTGGCTAGGGCTGTGTTTCCACAATAACGGAAGGAGAAGCTACTGGACGAGTACTGGATTTTTTAAAATGGAATCAGCTTTGCTGTGAGCAGGGTTCCACAATCAGATTCTCCACAGCAGTAAAAATCACTTTGCAGAACTTACTTCCTGGTGGGAGTGGGGGTGGAATGAATGGCAGGGGCTGCTCAGCCAATAAGAGAGGCTTCCCGCCCTCCCCCCCTTTTTCCACTCCCCTGAAAGTGCAGATTCACCTGCATTTCAGAAGCAGGCTTCATTGAGCACAATCGGAGTTACTTCTGAGTAGACACACATATACTTGTGCTGGGAAAGAGAGGGGGGGAACACAAAGACAGGAACCACCCCCCATTTTAACCCACAGGACCTCATTGACCACATTGGGAGTTACTTCTGAGGAGACAGTAATGGGTTTGTTGTGGTAATGAGAGCAGTAAACACAAAGACAGAAACTAGCCCCCATTGTAACCCTCAGGATATCTAGAACTAGGGGTGTACGGATTACTTACCCCTTTCCACTGGGGCTGTCCACTTGCAGGGGGAGGCGATCCATCCCTCCCCCCCGGAACCCTCCCTGGCCAGCTCCGCTCCGCAAGGAGTCCGCGGAGCCGCCGGCCAGGGCCACCCACAGCCGGACTTCCGTCCGCTGCTGAGCTGCAGCCGCTACGCCATCTGCGTCCCTGCCTTTTGCTGTGATAGGCTACGTATATATTTATGTAACCTATCACGGCTACCGCAGGGACACAAATGGTATCCCTGCATTAACCGTGATAGGCTACATAAATACTTACGTAGCCTATCATGGCTAAAGTAGAATGGAAATGGCGGCCACAGATCGGGGCAGCCATTTGCGGAGCAGCAGATGGCCGACAAAGGTAGGTTGTGTCCCGGGGGGATTCCGCAGGGTGGTGTGGGGGGGGGGGATTGCTGCGTTCCGCCATGGACTCCAGGACACAAGAATTCTTTAGAATCCAGCCTCACTGGAGTCCATGGTGGAATTCTCTAACATCCCTATCTAGAACGAAGCTGTGAAGTACTTATGTCCTAAGGCAACAAATTGGAGCCTCAAGATCCTGCTTAATCGCACTTAAGGAATTGGGCTTTAAAATGTGTCATTTCAATTGAGGGGGAATCTCTGTAAGTTCTGATATGGGCATTCAGGCAAGCCACATTCAGCACAATGGGAGTTACTTCTGAGGAGACACTAATAGGTTTGTTGTAGGAAAGAGATGGAAAGGCAGTGAATTGGAGCCTTGAGACTGTGCTCAATCACACTTAAGGAATTGGGCTTTCAAATGTACCCTTGTCAATTGAGGGGCTTCTCTGTAATTTCTGTGGACATTGAGAGGGCAAGCCTCATTCAACACAATGGGATGAAACACCCCTTGACTGGGGTCACAGTGAAAGACACACCCCTGGGCAGGGCTAGCATACCCGAGGTCAATGCGGGGGTTGGGGCACACAGTAACTATACCAGGGAGAACCCGACTTAAGGAAATGAATCAGACTTTAAGCAGTCTCGGGAAATCCAGTTTTTCCCTGCTAAGCTCCGGGGTGACTGCTGAATGGCCACGGCATCATGTATCCCTAATGACCTCAACATGCAGCTGGCTCGGAGTAAATCACTGGTTGAAACACCCCCTAGGGGCTCTCATGCTACCTCTTTACCTGTCTTGTTGGGTTGCAATTACTTCCCTTAACCATTTGACCTATTTTGGCCTGGTCAAGCACAGTTTCCCCTGTGGGAGAGGACTGAAGCAAAGTAGGAGTTGAGCAGTTCTGTCTTCTCTCTATCGCCTTCTATTGTTTCTCCATCTTCTCCTCACAGGAGACCAACCACTTCCTTGATGGGGACGGGTTGTGGCTCAGTGGTAGAGCATGTGGAAGATCTCAGGTTCAATGCCTGGCATCTCCAGATAGGGCTGGAAAAATTCCTGCTCGAAACCCTGACAAGCTGCTGCCAGTCAGTGTCGACAATACGGAGCGAGATGTCAAAATGGTCTGACTCACTATAAGGCAGCTTTCTATGTTAATATGTTCCTTGTTCTCCCTCTTCTTCCAAGCATAGTAATAAAAAACCCAACTCCCACATACTTTTTTTTTTAATTTTTAATGTCCCTTCCTAACCTAAGTTAATTCTGAGCTTTAGTCCTCCTGACTCTCTCTCTCTACAAGCTTCGGTTACTCATTTGCCCTTGATGAATTTCTCTGCTTTCCATTTCCTATTTTTATTTTATTTATTTATTTAAAACATTGCTTGGCCGCCTTTCAGGGCAGATGCCCTCCCAAGGTGGCTTACAGCAATAAAATACATACAACAGTTAAAGTATTAAAAGTGATAGAAACATAAGAACCATAAAAACAACAATAAAAGCCAACAATAAAACCAGCAACAATGATAACAGCAGTAACAGCAACAACAGCAGTCATTTCAAGAGAAGGCCATGGTAAAATAATATGTTTTCAGTTTCCTATGCATTTCCCTTTTAAATCTGAGCTTATCAGGAAGCTCCTTACGCAGGCACCCCAGTTTCTTTAGATACCTCCCATTTTTCTTGCTCAGTGGAATGGTTTGTGACAGCACGTTCAATATTTCCCTTTTCAGAAACTCCAAATCACCTTGAACAGTTGAACTACTCCTCAAGTATTTCTACCCATGGGATTGCACACCGTATTTCTTTAAACATGCTGTAATCATGTTTCTTGAAGTCCAGGGTGCATGGCTTACTACACAGGGCATTCCCTTTCCTCAATATCATGGATCCCAAGAAGACACGTTCAGTTATGCTCTGTTTGTTTGTTTTTAAAAACTATAATTCACTACTGTGAAGACTAGAGTACCACCATAGCTGATCTCTACCATCATGGGTATTTCACATTATCAGTCAAGCAAATCCAACTAAGGGTACACAACTTAAGGTAAACTTCACAACTAATATTCCTGAACTGATTCAATCTAGAGATGTGCAAGCCTTTCCCAACAGATGTTGCCGATCTGATCAAAAATCTTTTCAGTTCTCTTAAAATGTCCACCAACATTTCACCTCTCAGGGAAACTCCAAATTCTCCCTAGGTTTCACTTCCAGTGAAATTTGGTGGCAATTCTAACAGACCCACAAGTCAGCTATCCCAGTGAAAGCTTTCTGGTAAGAGCATTAAAACAAACAAAAAACCAGCCCCGGTGCATACTGTTCTGCTGCTGAAGGAGAAGTATCATGATAGGGGTTTGGCCAAACCATACTCATAGGGTTCCTCCACTCTGAGCTTTTATCCTGTGATTGAGATGGCTCCTTCATGGAAGTTTGCAAGCTCTTTACATGACGCCATGTCCCTCCAGGGCGTCTCCTGCACTAAATGCCCTTTGTTCCATTTTTAAATAGATTGCAGATAATGAGCTATCAATTACCCCGTTGTGTTGCACTTGAGTTTTCTCCATGAAAGGAGAAAAAGAGGCAAGAAGAGGAGCGAGATCAATGAAAGATATGGAAGACTCAGATATGGGGAGAAGGAGGGGGAAAGGGGAGGGGGGAAAGGGGAGGGGGGAAAGGGAGTCTGTTGTGATCCTGCATTTAAAACGGAAGCAGAAAGCCCCGTTTTAGACTGGTGTAGAAATGCCCTAAGACTATATACACAGCCAGTCTTTGTTCTCTGATGAGTGTACCTGTGTAATGCATGTGTTTCCAAATGTATTTATCTCAGGGCCATGCTACCATGTTGTGTTAAATACACAGCATGCAAATATGTTTGGGGTTTAAAAAAAATTAATACTAAGCATGGTGAGACATGATTTTGATTGGTACCGAAGCGTGTAGCACACATCCTCAGCTGCAATCCTAATGAAAATTTCTCCTCCCCACGCTACATTTAGCCTTAGGGGGAAACCCCCCAACTGGCACTAGTAGCACTTTCCCACCCCCCACCCCACCCCAGGTGAATTGCTGTGAGGGGAGGGGTGATTTTCATTAGGATTCCAACTGGGGAGAAAAGGATTAAACCTCTTCCTGCACACTGTTATCCCAATGAGAATTGCCCTGTCCACATTTAGTGTTAAAGATAAATCTCCTATAGTGGCACAGACTCTATTTAATGTAACACATAGGTTGACTCTCATTCACACATAGAGTATTTGGTATACACTTTAACAAATCTCAATAAGATGAAACAAATCAAACATATCACGAAACAAGCTTAATCTAAAGTAGAAAGTATAGAAAACACTTACATAAAAACAGGAAACTCATCATTCACATTCTGGATATTTATAGTTATTGTGCCAGTACATGATCCAGGACTTGCCTTTTCTTTCTCTTTGGCAGCAACAACCATCTGGAAATGCTAAAATGCATGAAATTCATAAATTCACAGTATTATATTTTTATGAACCGTCTTTTATGTCCTTGCTTTCTAGGTTAGGGAGGGAGCGTGGGCAGCTGGACAGCCAAAAGGACATTGAGCCAATGTGGTGTAGTGGACAAAGTAGTGAACACGAGCCAGGAAGAACTGGATTCAAATCCACACTGAGCTATGAATATATCACTGAGTGTCCTTAAGCTAATAGACCGTTCCCAGGTTATCTTGCTCTCCAAGGAACAAAATGGGAGAATGTGTACACTTCTTTCAGTTTATAGGAAGAAGGGCTGAAACAGAAATGTTATGAATGCATATTGTAGAATGAAGGAATGGAGGAATTCCACATTTAGTGGGCTATTTCTGTAGGAATGTGTGGTTTGGATCCAAAGATGTCCGTCCACAAATGGAAGAGACCACATTCCTGCAGGGACATCTTCTGTTAGAAGGGTGGGAAACCACTTTTGCTGATTCCCCCTTCCACCTGTAGCCCACAGCACCACCAACCACAGTGCTCCAGTGGGTCCACAAACCTACAGCAGATTATCAGGGGATACAAGAGGCTGCAGGGGAAAGGAGGAATCTGTGAAAATCACCTCACCTCCCTTCCTCCAGCAGGAGCATTTCTTCTGCTCACAGGAACTTTGAATCCAAGCCTTTGGGTTCTACAGATTGGTTTAGTGTAAAGCTTTGAGCTAGATGAGGCCTGTACAGCTAGGGAGCTAGATGAGACTTAAGGACACTCAGTGATATATTCATAGCTCAGTGTGGATTTGAATCCAGTTCTTCCTGGCTCGCGTTCACTACTTTGTCCACTACACCACATTGGCTCAATGTCCTTTTGGCTGTCCAGATGCCCACGCTCCCTCCCTAACCTACAGGCATCATCTAGCTCAAAGCTTTACACTAAACCAATCTTTGAGCTAGATGAGGCATGCTACACTAGATGCAGAATTCTACCACCATCTATGGCAGACCATGGGTCAATACACCTGCTTTTACTGCCAGTGCAGGACTACAAAACCCGGGAGGGTGTCCAAAATCTGGCTAATCACAATTCACCAGCTAGTGTATCATGTTTGTTTTGGGTTTCCAGGTTGTACAGGGCCACACCAGATTACGATGTTCTCGACTCGTCCCTTAGGAAAGTAAGCAGCTGCCATATAGCAAATCATTGGCCTGATTTGATCGCTCAAGCTTATTATTGTCTACACTGCCTGGCAACAGCTCTCCAGGTTTTCAGAGATGAATCTTTCCCAACTGTACCTGGAGATGAGCAATTAGATTGCCTTCTAATCGATGATTTTTACAACTATATAATTATATGAAAAACTATGTGATGACATGATCTACGTGCATCAAAAATTGTACTATATAATTCATTCTTAGGCCAACACATACACCACACCACACACACACAACCTCACAGAAGAAATGAAAAATAGAACAAACATATATTCTGATATTTATCAAAGGGTCTTTAACGAGGTAATCTTACTTTAGGGTCTGTTTCATAATCCAGAGCAGTTTCAGCAATGCGATAAATCCCACCATTTGTTGGATCCAATCGAAAATATGTCGTGGTGTTGGCTGAAGAATGCAGAATAGAAAACTGGGAAGAAAAACCATTTAAAAGGTATTGGAAGAACTTGCTTAGGGTGCTTGTTTTGTGCAAGTTCAAAGAGCACTCTTTGGAAAATAACACACTGCAAGCTGACATTTATCTGGTGACCACAGTTTATGTAAACTAAGCTTTTCTACTCATCCAATTTCAAACATCAGATGGACTTCATGAGGGTTGTTAAACCCTCGGCTGTAGGTTTCCAGATCATTTTTATACTATTCCATTCATTTTTCATAACGGGATTTATGCGCATAAATCATAATATTTTTATAGCTCTCTAAACCTTCGGATTTATTAATAAGGAGAAAGTCTGGTTCATATTTGTGCCCTCTACTGTTTGAAATTAAATGCCAGTGGAAGAAATCTGTTTCCCAGATTTCCAAGGGATGAGAGTTACTACACACAAGGGTCATCCAGGTTATATGCCTCTAGTCCACAGAACAGGGGAAATTTGGCATGCCTTTTTGCTGTTATGGAACAACCATTGAGTGTTTGCTCTGAGAATGAAAGGGAATGTAATTATACGCAGATGGAGGACCCGTGTTTATAGTAGTTTCACCTTTGTCTACTGCAGGATTAAAATTTCAGGAGCAGTCAAATGATTATGTAACCCATACCACCTGGCATTTGTCTCCCCTCACTACACAGAGGGTTCACAAGCCTGCTAGCAGAGAACTTTCCTTAACTCAGTGTGTGGAGATCATGCTTTGATACAGGGTTTGAGGTAAACCAGTTCAGGAATTAGCTCACCACTGCCTGATTCATGTGTTCCATTTGCAGCATTAGGTTGCGGAAACATGGACATGACACATCAGTGCAGTTCTCTTTGCTGACACATGGATAGGGTTGGAGTCGGATTTTGGAAAGCCCCAAAATTGGGGCTCCATCCAAATTCTATGGCATTTGAGAGGCCTGTGCAAATCACAATAGCAGGTTCCATCTGGATGCAGACTGGATCCTCCATATCACCATGCTGCTCCAGGCATGTCTTGAGGGCTCTAGGTCCTGGCTTGTGTTGAAACCATTTTAAGATAAAACATTACTTTAAAAAAACAAACCTTAAAGTGGTGCAAATCCCCTCACACAGTGCTGAAGCAGTTATAAGACCTTGCGTAGTACAATAGATAAGAGTCTTGGACTTAGATCAGAGAAATCTGGATTCAAATCCTTACTTTACCATGAGAATAACCGGGTGACCTTTAACCAGTCACTCTCTTTCAGCCTAACCTGCCTTACAGAGTTATTGTGAAAATAAAATGTCATTCTGAGATCTTCACTCAGCAGACCTTCTCAGATGAAGGGCAGAATACAAACAGTAATAATAATAATGAGGAGGAGGTAGGACTGCCCATATTTATTTATTTGTACCCTGCAGTTCCTCCAAGGAGCTCAAGGCAGCATACATGGTTTCCCACTCTTTTATCCTCACAACAACCCTTTGAGGTAAGTTATGCTGAAAGATAATGATTATCCCAAGGTTACTCAGTGAGTTTCATGGCTGAGTAGGGATTTGAACCTGGACCTTTCAGGCCTAGTCCAACACTCTAACCACTTTGGAGGAGTTGGAGTAAGCTCTGTACATACATTTCCTCCTCCTCCAATATCTCCCTTCCTCCCCTCACATCTTAGCTTAAATTGAACACTTCCCGGTTTGCCAAACCACTATTTAGCATGACATCTGACTCTGAACTGACAAACTGTCCTTTGAACTATTTCAGGCCCAACTATGATCAAACTATGGTTTGCAATCCTGGTTTGGATGGATCGTTCAAACCACATTTTGCTGGTTCAGATGCCACACCAAACTGTGGTTTGACAAACCAGGACATATTCTACTAAGGTGGGCACATGAATCATGGTTCAGATAATCAGAGAACATGATGTCTGAATGCATCCAACAACCACCCTGTTGGATCAATCCTAAAGGAAGGATGAAAAGAGAGAAGGAGAAGGAGGCTTGAACAGCTTGTTTACAGAGTTGTCTCTGTTGTGACTAATAATGGGTTCCCCTTATGTCATGGTCTGAAAAATGCTATGTCTGTGAAATCAGATGTGCTGCCTTCTCATTCTGCTCACAAAACCATAGACATTATATGTTATTCTGATACATGCATTCTTTCAACTATTGAAATGAAAAGGGTAAGCCAAGGAATACTTGTGGTAGAAAACAATGGCTAGAATGTTTATCTTACTCCAAAGCATAATTTCTGTCCTATTCTTTTGCCCTCTGTTCTTCTCTCTTAATTGTCCTGGACCTTCTTGTAATAAAATATTGTGATTTAAAAACAAATCTACTTATGGGAGAAGAGGTAAATAAAATCATTCTCCTTGAATAGTCTGTTAATTGCGAAACACAAAGACCTGGTTCAGATGATCAAACAACCCATGGTTTGTAAATCATGGATGGTTTATGAGTGGGCAGGACTGAGCAAACACGCTGGTTCCTGCCCGCTTGCTCACTTCTGCTTTCAATTAGGTTGTTTACCCTCAAAACAACATAGAGTTGTTGGAACCAAACAGGGTGTCCCAGGTGTTTCAAAGCTAGCGGACTACGCCCCACATGTTCAAATAGATTGTTTCCAAACAAATTTCCAAATTTTATTTAAACAAAGTCTCCTAAAAGATCTCTCAAGTAGAGATGTTAGAGAAATATGCTGTGGATTCAAATGAGGCCAGATTCTTTGGAATCCTCATTTGAATCTACGGCGGATTTCTCTAACATCCCTACTTGACAGACCTTTGTATAGCAGACTTTGTTTAAATAAAATTTGGAAATCTGTTTGGAATCCGGCCTCAGGAATCCATGGCAGATCGGCTCCACTTATCTCCTCTCCTGGAGGATTCCATGTGGGACAGCACAGCAGAGCCACTCTGCACGGATTCCAGGGGGGAGGAACGGATTGCCTCCCCCACCGCAGGTTCCCCACCAGAACGGACGGTGGGAAATCCGTACATCCCTACTCTCAAGTTGTGGCTTCTCTCTCCCCAGGCCAGAATTAGTGGGTATAAACCTTTTTCCCAGGAAAAACCCCATTCAGTCTGAATCCAGCAATTCTTTCATATTGTTACACCTGAAAATGGGCAAAGCACAGGTGGGGGTCAACATGCTCACTCACTTCCTTGCACCTAGGGATGGATGGATGATGCTTGGAATTCTGTTCCATTTGAGCCTGATGGGATTCCACTGTGTTTTCATTCTGGTGAGCAGCAGCAGACTATAGTAGATCCCCCCCCCCCATTCTGGAAATGTTTTGCACATTTTTTTCAGGTCCCACCATTTGCACAAATGGTAATTTGCACAAATTGGCTAAGGGGTATTTGATTTTTAGGGGGTGGCTGTTGAAATTTGTGCCAAGGGGGTCTCTTTTTTAACTGGGAAGTAAATGGAGGGGAAATTTGCACAAATCTAAAGACTTTAAATTTGCACAAATTTCCCCTCCATTTACTCCCTAGCCTCTAAATTTGAGCAACTTTACCATCCATTTACTTCCCAGCCTTTAAAAGTGTGCAAATTTAAAGGCTGGGCAGAAAGTACATTTTCACAACAGGGGTAACTACTCCATGAAAAAGGGGGGCAATAAGTGTCCTTTCTTGACCTGCTAGAGGCTCAGGTAAGTGCTGAAAGGGAGGAGGGTGCTGACAAGTGTCAGTTCAACACTTAATAGCAAGAGGATTACATTGCCAAGTGGGAGATATTGTCCTCCCCCCTTTGGTGCACTTTTGCATTTTTTCCCCAATGGTTCTGAACTGTGCAAGTGGGTTCCTCCTTTCTCTCACTCTTATTTTCCCTGGTCCTTCACAACTGTGCACAAATTAGCCTGTATGCAGTCTTGCCTTGTCAGTTTCTTTTTATGTTACCTACTCCAGTTCTGTTTGCCAGTTGACAGCTGAAACATACAAGGAAATCAACAAGGCAAGACTATGCATATCTGACAGTTGAATCTGTGGCAAAAAAAAAAAGCCAAACTGTGCAAATTAAAAACAGTGGAATCCATGTATTGTTACTGACTTGTTACAGATCATGTCAATGCCAGCAGGGGGGGGGGGGACACAGAACAAAATCCACCAGGGCTTAACCAGAAAATCTGTCAAGATTTTACCCCCCAGATAGAATTCTCATACATCCCTACTTGTGTCCCCACCAATTCCTGAGTTAAACAACCCAGGAATTGGCCGTAAGTGTGAACCAGGTCAAAGTCTTACTATGCCATTCAGCCTCATAGTGATGGGGTGAATGACAGTGGTTTTCTATTCATATGATACTTTACATTTCAGAATTAAGCCCCTTACAGCCAAATAACACTGGAAAAGCTGAGCATAAGTGAGCACAAGTATATAGTCTAGTGGTAATTAATATTGTTCTCTCTGTGTTTCTTGATGGTGGTACAGCACTGGAAACTCTCTATGTAATTGGAGTGATGGAGAGCTGCATAATATGTTTCAGTTGCAACATGGAAACCTCAGCAGACCTCCATGAGGTCACTATTATTTGCGGCTTGTCTGCTCAGGTCCCTTGCAATAAATCACAATACAGAAGGATGAAAAACTGGGATGAATTGTGGTTGCCTTTTCATCAGTGAAGGTGGAACTAAGTGAGTTAGGAAAGAAGACAGGAGGAGAAATGATTTAGTGATGCAGCTTTCGTGAACAGCAACCAGGAAGTAAGTCAGCAAAGAGAAAGAGAGCAGGAGGAAGGCAGAACAGAGAAGCTTCAGCAGGTTTGTTTAATATTTTTAAAAACTGTTTTAGATAATTCTTCTCTTGCTCTTTCATTGGTAGCAAAAACCTCTTGGAACAACTCCAACCAAACACATCTGAGTGCTCTCAAGTCCCATTTCATAGCCTACAGGCCATATCTGGCTCCCAAAGGTCTTTAGGGCAGCTCATGTATTCTTGTTAGAATGGTAGGAATCCTATACTTCACTCAGAGATAACTTTTTCAGTCCTCATGGCTGCAGAAAAAAATGCAGGATGGCAACATTTTCTGACAGCTTTCTGCAGCAAACAGGTCACCTGTTAGCTGCACAGGCAGTAAACCTCTAAACAAGGGATAAAGAGAGCAGGAGAAGATATCTACGGACTTCTATGATAATCCTGTGTTGGTATTGGCTATGATTACTAACAGATGACCTCCCTGACATTTCAAGCTGAAAGCCAAACACTTCCAAACAGTTTTGGGAGACAAAGGGTCAAACAACAACACATTACATGAATTGTGTAGTGTGTTGCTGAGCATCATCTTTTTGTTTACTCTAGAGCAGGGGTCCCCAACCCCCGGGCTGTGGATCGGTACTGGTCCATGGCCTGTCAGCAACCGGGCCACAGGGGTGTGCAAAACCCCCTCACCTTGGGTCCGCGGGGGTCCGCAAGGGGGGAGAGGCAATCCATCCCTCTCCCCACCCCCAGAATCCTCACCGGCCCTGGCCGGCTCCACTCCACAGCGAGTCCACAGAGCTGCCAGCCGGTTCAGGCCGCTGGCGGACTTCCAGCCACTGGGATGCAAATGGCAAAAACCAGCCATTTGCATCCCTGTTCTATAAGTAATAGGCTACGTAAATCTTTACATAGCCAATTAGTGCAAAGAATAGGGACGCAAATGGCGTCCGCATAGTGGACACCATTTACATCCCAGTGGCCAGAAGTCCGCCAGCAGAAAAAAAAAAACCCTCGGTCTGTGGAAAAATTGAACCAGTCCCTGGCACCAAAAAGTTGGGGGCCACTGCTCTAGAGTGTGTATGGTACAAAATTCTGAATCTTCCTGCCCCCAGTTTTCTTCTCAACATTTTCCTCCTCTCCTCCCACTCCAGATAGATAGATAGATAGATAGATAGATAGATAGATAGATAGATAGATAGATAGATGATAGATAGATAGATAGATAGATAGATAGATAGATAGATAGAGATAATGATTAGGATTCTGTATTATGAGCCCAGATTGATATAGTTACATATTCATAGGATAACAAGAACTTAGAACTGCAGTGAGTTCCATTCACTGTAAAACGTCTCTGGGACACCTCTCATCCACTTACTTCAATTGCTTCACCGGGGTCTGGATCTCTTGCCAGAATTGTGTAGACAGCTGTGGCAGCTGGAAACGTTTCAGGAACTGATACAGAAATGCCTGGGCAATAGGAATAACAAATCAGACCCAGTAAAATAAGTCAGGCAGGCTGATAGTATCTAACAGCAATAAACGGTTCCTTTGAATGTTGGAAAAGTCGGTGTTCCTTTTTGGGGGGGCATAGATTCCTTGCGTATAATAGGCCCAGTTGTGAGGTTCTGCTGTCCTTGTGCAGGCCAATAGCAGGTGAACATCCCACTGACTTAATAATAAATAAGGAATGTTGAACCTCTAAACTGAAAGGAAAACTGGGTAGAGCTAGGCTATTCTCCAGTGAGACCAAATTAAATCTTACTGTAAAGCCAGGGCTTTGACACTAGAATTCTACCTCACAAGATTTCCAAGCTAGCCAAGAAAAACAGATGTTTGTACACAGAGCAAGGAGTCAGCATTTTTGCACCCCAGGAAAAATAAAATAAAACCCCCTACTCATGAGCTCCCACCTACACTAGACTGCGAAATAGAAATTGTCTTTTCTTAGCAGTGCCCTGCACCTTCATGTTGGGGCACGCTGAGTCTTCCATATTTTCCATTCCCCTCAGATTCTAGCTTCCCACTTCCACTGGGTTCTCTTACTTCAGGGGTAGGGGAACTATGATCCTCCATATTTTGTTGGACTCCAAATCCCATCAGCCCCAGTCAACATGGTTAGTAGTCAGGGATGGTGGAAGTTGTTGTCCAACAACATTATGATTGCCACAAATTCCCTTCCCTTGACTTGCTTCTTCCTTCAGTTTCTCTGAGCACATCTTAAAAAGCCCTTTCTACAGCCTTCACTAGGGTATGTGGCCGCACAGCTTTCTCATAGGAGTGTATCACCTTAGAATTTCTGGGGATACCTCCACCTGTTTCAGCATATAGTTAGGAAGATATCAGCAAAGGGGGGGAGAAATTATTTTTGCAAGGGCAGAATTGTTCACTTGCAGATTAGCTGGATCCTAACATTATTGTGCATAGATCCCCATTTTAAAAAATGAGGAGCTGACTCAAGCGAGCAAGGCTTATAACTGAAAGGGACACAAAGCAACTAGCTATTGTGTATCCATCTGGTTGTAGTATTCATCATAGTTCCCCACTCAATTGTTGACCAACTTGCTATTTGTATTGCCCCAGTAGGCTTCGAACTCTTAATTTAGAGGTGCCAAGAAGTGATAAATCAGATCCAGGTTTACTTACAAGAAGATACTTTATTGAGTACAATCAGCACACAGGTGTACCCAATGGCTGGATCAGACAGCTTCTCTGAACCCAGAGCCATGGGGTAAAATGGGTTTTATGCCATACATGTTAGCAGTGAGGCAGCATGACAGAAGCAAGCATTAATTAGCTTGCGGTCTACAACTTTCCCATTATAGACTAACAGTGCTTGTTCAGAAGGAAAACAACCCGAAACTTTCCCAGCACAGACACCTGCAGCTTTAAGGCAAACAAGCTTCACTTCCCAGGTACATCCTGATAAGACCCTCTAGCTCGTTAGTGTAGAATGCACTGAGGCTGCACTATCAACCTTTGATTCATCCTGGTAAATCAAGAGGCCTGTTAGGGAAAACAGCCTGCCAACTGAACCAAAGTCAGAGAGCATTATGGATCATCTAAGCCCCTCTAAAACTACTAATAGCTTGGTTCAGGCCTGGAGCCCTACACTATTTCACATCCTTTCCCATTCTGTACAATTGCCCTAATTTCTCCATTGTGCTCAAAGGCATTTTTAATGCAAAAAATCTCAATTACCTCTCCTTCAAAAATAGCTCTAACCTCAGTCAAATGAATACAGAGCTAAAGGAAATGTAAATCCATAGATAGACCTCTGGATCTACAGTACCATATCTACAGTACCAAATTCCCTTTTTTTGGAGGGGGGATATTTTTCATAATATGTGATAATTAAGGGCACAATCCTACGGCTGCTAGACAGTGTCTAGATGGCCATATGATTTTTCAGTTTATGGGAACCAAGCTCGGAGCCAGTGCTCAGAGCTTGGTTCCCAGAAATCCAACTCCCCATCCCCACCCTGCTGCCTTATAGGAGGCATGGTTTGTCCCCAGCTCCATGCTCGGAAGAGCAGCATGGAGCAGCCAAAAAGGGGGTGTTCCTGGGGGTGGGGAGGGGACCACGGAAGCACCAGTGCAACACTTCCTATGTGCCATCCAATCCCCCCCCTGCTCTGAGGTGCCTCATTTAGACAGCTGAAATCAGCTGTCTAGCTGCAAATGCAGGGCGACCAGAGCACAGAGGAGAAGATCCCCTCCGTACTCTACCCACCCTGCATTGGATAGTCGGCCGCCTCTGAGTTTGGAGTTGGCCGACTATCCCCATAGGATTGTGCCCTAAATTATTTAATTGATAGTGGGCACAATCCAACCAAAGTTGAGCACTTAAGTTCCACTGATTTCACATGTTCCATTTTCCCATTAAAGCTTAAGGTTGCTTTACTTTGCCTGGATTTTGTCCAGTGTTATTGATTTCCAATTATTCTGAATTAGTAGATCCAGCAAATATCAACTTGCCTGCTCCTGCAGAAAAACTTGGATCACAGACTGGTTGGTCATTTACATCTTCTACAAAGATCATTACTGTATAAGAGGCGGTGTGAATATTTCCATTGTCCTTTGCCTCGATTTCCAGTGGATAGACTTTGACATGTGTAACGCTGGCTGAATCCAAAGGCTCCAAGAGCGTAATTGTGCCTGTTTCTGATGTTTTTAAAAGAAACAGAAATTAGCAGATTGACATGCATAGATAACATTGACATTGTGAAGTAGTCCCAAGACACAATGTGGTGGACTCATTCGTGTGGCTTTTCATCTATATGGGCATTTATTGGAACAAAATTGGCTGGTTCACGCTTCAGCAGAGAACAAAGGCACTGTACCAAGGGTGTTGCCCAAGGACCGAGTTTCATTTCTTAGAAGCTCTTGAGGGCCATGTTGCAGTGATGGGTGGGGCCAAAGGGGTGGCAACAAAGGCAAAGGGAATGGGGCCAAAACACCAGCATACTTTATCTTAAAGCATAAAAAATGCCAGCATTTTTATTTTATCGTATCTTAAATGCCAGCATGTCTATCCTTATTTTATCTTAAACACCAGCATATTTTATTTTATTTTATCTTAAAGCATAAAAAAACGCCAGCATATTTTATCTTGCTGCTGGTAACTGAGCCTTAGGAGAGGCATTTCAACCTCTTAGAGTGCAGAAACAACTGCACCAAAGGCAGGAAACCACCAAGCGATCAGTGGTGCAGTGGAAAGGAGAAGGGGGTGGCTATCTGGAGAACCCCAGAAAGCTGGATTGGGACCTTGGGCCTGAGGTTCTGCACCCCTGCACCACACAGTGGGTCATGGATCAAGTTCACAGTGCAATAGGGCCAGATTCAGATCACCTTATCTAGTAACTTCTCACTGCAGCACAGAGAAGTCCTACTCCATGGGGAGTTTTGCATGCTTCATGGGCCACTTTATGGGGAGCTATTGAATGAAACAAAATGGCCAGAAGGGGATGCTGTGAGAATTTGACCATTGTGCAATTCTTATTGCATGTTCTATGCTGAGAAGGTGCAAAGAGCTCACTTACTTGGGTCCAAGCCAAACACTATCTGTGGCTTTGCAAATGCGTAGGTAATGCTGCTGTGCTCATCTCGATCCACTGCTTTTACTGTGGCAATAATAGTTCCAACCAGCTCTTTTTCGGTAATATTAACAGAAGGCAGCGGTCTAAACGTAAGGGTAAACATGAGGGTAACATATATGTACTGGTGGAAAAGGGATATCATGTTTCTTGTGCTGTCTCCATGCCTACACGCCCTGCATATAGACGCTTTTCAGCCAGTTGAACTCAAACCTCTCTTTAAATCCAACAGTTCTTTAATGAACGTCTCTTTCAGTGGAACAACAAAAAGACAATAACTCGCAATCCACAGGAAATGTCACAAATGAAGGTTGGGTCCAGGGGGAAATTATTGGTGGGTTCTGGATAACAAGGGGTGAGGCCTGGTGAAATAGAGCATTCTTTCCCAGGTCTTCCAAGCTTCATGCTTCTTTCCTGGCTAGGCCAAAAGTAAAGAAGGAGTCCCACTAGGGATGTCAGAGAATTCCACCACAGATCCCAGGGAGACCGAATTCCAGTGAATTCGGCCCCCCAGAATCCGTGGCGGAACGGAGCAACCTGCCCCACCACCACGCAGAAGCCCCCCGGAATGGAGCCTACCGGGCTGCGGCTCCGGCGGCGGCAGAGGCTCCGGCGGAGGCTCCGGCAGTGGGGCGGCTCTGGTGGCGGCTCCAGAGGCAGCTCCGGTGGCGGCGGCAGCTCTAGCCACTGCTGGGCTGCAGCTGCAAATGGCAGCCGCTACACCAGCTGCCATTTGCGTCCCTTCACTGAGCAGTGATAGGCTACGTAAATATTTACATAGCCTATCACAGCAAAAGCGGGGATGCAAATGGCACAGCGGATGCCATTTGCATCCCCACTCTTTGCTGTGATAGGCTACATAAATATTTACATAGCCTATCACAGCTCAGCGAAGGAACGCAAATGGCAGCCACTATGCCAGCCGCCATTTGTGTCTGCAGACCTATCGCAGCCGGATGTCCAGCTGCAGATGCACCCGGCCGGCAGGTCCGAGGAGTCACCGCGGAGCAGAGCCAGATGGGGAGGATTCTGGGGGAGGGATGGAGCACCTCCCCCCACACACCACGGATGCCACTTACAAAACAGGTAAGTGGTTTCGTACATCCCTAACTCCCACCCAAGGAAGGTCTCTACTACATCATCTCAGACTGCTAGGATCCAGCTACAGCTGGCCTGGCTAGCAGATCCTTGATCTCTCCACCCACAGTATAAACATATACATTTCGTATTAACACAATACAGAGCCGGGGGCAGGACATTTCTCCTGGCACTTTGCTCTTGCTGAAAGACTTGTGGCTTAGTCCTCCAAATTGCTGCTCTGACAAGTAAATGCTGAGAACACAATAAAAGCCCATTTCATACATTACCAGAGGCAAAGCCAGATTTACCAACTAGTGTACAACTGAGATGGGACCTTCGGCCAATCCCAGCTCCTAATGAGTGCACCCTTGTTATTAACACTGAGCCAAAATGTATCCCCAGTTCTGTGGACCCCTTCAGAAGCCTTAAAAGTGGAAAGGCATATTTGGCTTCTTGGGAGGAGTGGAAATGGGGGAGGGGGCCTCTTACCTGGAGATAACTGCTGACTGTAGTGGTTTCTTCTTCTTCCCGTTTTTAAACACAATAGCACCGTGCCACCTGTAGTGACAGATCTACAATCGGCAGCCCTATGTGCTGCCATATGCCCCACATCATGACATAAAATCTGTGCTTTTAACTGCTGAATAGTGGGTACAAATCAGGAGACGGAGCCTGGCCAGTGCAGAGATTCGGTGATGGGGGAAATGCCACCTGTTTTGCCTGCTGTGCAAAGGCACTCTGCTCATGAAAAAGGTGGCTGGCAGCTCCATGCACAACAAAAGACTTCGCGCAGTCAAAAGGCTGCTTCCATTGCAGCTTCTGGCAAAGCCTGTCTCCTCAGCCCAGGGCCAGCCATACCATTAGACAGAGTGAGGTGGTTGTCTCAGGCAGGTGATTCTGAGATTCATAAAAGGGTAGCGCATTGTTAGATCATTAATTTATTATTGGTATATTTTTACTGTCCGGGTGGGAGAGGTACTGATGGTTTTGCCTCAGGTACCAAATTAAAAGGACCTGCCTTAGGTACTATGCACCTTGATGAGGGGTGGAGGGGTGAAGCGGCCACCATTTGCTGTTCTGAGTGAGACAGCAAAATCTGGTTGGCCACCAGTGCTGCCTCAACCTTCACAACCTTCAGTCCCACCCTCAGAACCTCTGCTGAGTCTCTCTCACATTTTGCTACACACAGCCCATTCCCAGCCCTTGCTTCTCTTTCCTACCCCAGGTTATGGCCCAACCTGAGATTCTTCCTCTGCCCTATTTTGGGCTGCCAGCCAAAGCATCTCTAAGAATGAGCTTATCTGAGTGGCATCTCAATTCAAGCTACCTTTTAACTCAGGTTCAAATCTCCATCTTGTCTCCAGTGCTATTCAATATCTATATGAAGCTCCTGGGTGTGGTCATTAGGGGATTTAGGGCAAGGCGCCATCAGTATGCTCTGTTTTTCTGCTTTGTCTGAATCAGCAGTGACTATGCATGACCTAGCTCATGCTCGTATACAGAACAGAAAAGATAAGGTTCCCAGAAACAAATTCATAATAAAGACTCCAAGCGTAGGAGCCCTGAC
Organism: Heloderma suspectum; assembly: GCF_057233095.1. NCBI lineage: Eukaryota > Metazoa > Chordata > Lepidosauria > Squamata > Helodermatidae > Heloderma > Heloderma suspectum. The sequence continues at coordinate 109,585,701 of NC_139464.1, forward strand.
AATGCTGTACTAGACCAGTAAATTATTTTTTTTACAACATTTATAATACTTGATGGTACAATTATGCTAAATAGTTTTTTCAAAACAGCCATATCGATTATAGACAGTCTGTCCATTTTTCAAATACAACAATATCAGTTATATCTGGCAGTCAATTTTACAAAAACACTTATCTCAGTTATATCTGGCAGTCTACAGACCTTGGTGTGATTCTGTCACAACTGCTGTGGAGGCAACCAGTTGTGGGAGTATGTACACACGGGGAACAGTGAGCTGGAAAAATCAGAGGGATTACCTCATTCTTAAGCCACGAATTTAATGAGCTATTTTGCCTTTACCGACCAATAGACCACTGAAAGAATTCAGTCACTCAGGAAAGTGAAACTATTTCTCTACATTATCAGTTTCTGTAAACTGGTATTTCAAACGTGTCATGTCTACAGGAGTACCTGAGGAAGACTTTTCATAGTCGAAATGGAATCACACCGGGGGTCCGTAGACTGCCAGATATAACCGAGATAAGTGTTTTTGTAAAATTGACTGCCAGTGCCAGATAGAACTGATAGAACTGCTTTCTCAGGCAGGTAAAAACTTTTTTGTTCTAGCAGGCCTTTGGGGATAGCTGGTCTAGACCTGTGAGAATATGATGGATCGATACTATGGCTTATATTTCTTGTTGTCTTTTACAATTTTGATATTTTACACAATTTTAATATAATAGATGGTATTGATTGATTGATTGATTGACTGAATTTCTTAATCACCCATCTGGCCGGTCACCCGGCCACTCTGGGTGATGTACAGCAATACAATTTTAAAACAATAAAATTCTACTTTAAAACATCATATTTCTAAAAATACCCTGTTGTTGTTGTTCAGTCGTTCAGTCGTGTCCGACTCTTCATGACCCCATGGACCATAGCATGCCAGGCCTTCCTGTCCTGCGCTCTCTCCCGGAGCGTGCTCAAGTTCATATTCATTGCATCGGTGATGCTATCTAGCCATCTCATCCTCTGTCATCCCCTTCTCCTTTTGCCTTCAGTCTTTCCCAGCATCAGGGTCTTTTCCAGCGAGTTTTCTCTTTGCATTAGGTGGCCAAAATATTGGAGCTTCAGCTTCATTATCTGTCCTTCCAATGAGCACTCAGGGTTGATTTCCTTTAGGATGGACTGATTTGACCTCCTTGCAGTCCAGGGGACTCGTAAGAGTCTTCTCCAGCACCACAGTTCAAAAGCATCGATTCTTCGGCGCTCAGCCTTCCTTATAGTCCAGCTCTCACAGCCATACATTACTACTGGGAAAACCATAGCTTTGATTAGACGGACCTTTGTCGGCAAGGTGATGTCTCTGCTTCTTACTATGCTGTCTAGGTTGGCCATAGCTTTCCTCCCAAGGAGCAAGTGTCTTTTAATTTCATGGCTACAGTCACCGTCTGCGGTGATCTTGGAGCCCAAGAAAGTAAAATCTGTCACTGCTTCCATTTCTTCCCCTTCTATATGCCAGGAAGTGATGGGGCCAGATGCCATGATCTTCATTTTTTTAATGTTGAGTTTCAAACCAGCTTTTGCACTCTCCTCTTTCACCCTCAACAAGAGGCTCTTGAGATCCTCTTCGCCTTCTGCCATTAGTGTGGTATCGTCTGCATATCGGAGGTTGTTGATAATTCTCCCGGCAATCTTAATTCCGACCTGTGATTCATCCAACCCGGCGTTTCTCATGATGTACTCTGCATATAAGTTAAATAAGCAGGGCGACAATATGCAGCCTTGTCGTACTCCTTTCCTGATTTTGAACCAATCGGTTGTTCCATGTCTGGTTCTTACTGTTGCTTCTTGACCCTCGTACAGGTTTCTCAGAAGACAGGTAAGGTGTTTTGGTACTCCCATCACTTTAAGAATTTGCCACAGTTTGTTGTGATCCACGCAATCAAAGGCTTTAGCGTAGTCAATGAAGCAGAAATAGACGTTTTTCTGGAATTCTCTTGCTTTCTCCATGATCCAGCGAATGTTGGCGATTTGATCTCTAGTTCCTCTGCCTCTTCAAAACCCAGCTTGTACTTCCGATAGTTCTCGGTTCACATACTGCTGAAGCCTAGCTTGTAGGATTTTGAGCATCACCTTGCTGGCATGTGAAATGAGCACAATTGTGCGGTAGTTTGAACACTCTTTGGCGTTGCCCTTCTTTGGAATTGGAATGTAAACTGACCTTTTCCAGTCTTGTGGCCACTGTTGAGTGTTCCAGATTTGTTGGCATATTGAGTGCAGCACTTTAACAGCATCATCTTTTAGGATTTTAAATAGCTCAGCTGGAATGCTGTCATCTCCGCTAGCTTTGTTGTTACTAATGCTTCCTAAGGCCCACTTGACTTCACTCTCTAGGATGTGCGGCTCAAGTTCAGTGACCGCACTATCATGGCTATCAGGGACATTAAGATCTTTCCTGTATAGTTCTTCTGTGTATTCTTTCCACCTCTCCTTAATCTCATCTGCTTCTGTTAGGTCCCTGCCTTCTTTGTCCTTTATCATGCCCGTCTTTGCACAAAACGTTCCCTTGAGATCTCCAATTTTCTTGAAGAGATCTCGAGTCTTTCCCATTCTGTTGTTTTCCTCAATTTCTTTACACTGTTCATTTAAGAAGGCCTTCTTGTCTCTCCTTGCTATTCTCTGGAACTCCGCATTCAGTTGGATATATCTTCCCCTTTCTCCCTTGCTTTTCGCTTCCCTTCTTTCTTCAGCTACTTATAAAGCCTCATCAGACAGCCACTTGGCTTTCTTGCATTTCTTTTTCTTTGGGATGGATTTCCTTGCTGCCTCCTGAACAATGTTACGGACCTCCGTCCATAGTTCCTCAGGCACTCTGTCTATCAGGTCTAATCCCTGAAATCTATTCCTCACCTCCACTGTATATTCATAAGGGATATGATTGAGGTCATACCTGAATGGTTTAGTGGTTTTCCCTACGTTCTTCAATTTAAGCTGAAATTTTGCAACAAGAAGCTCATGATCTGAGCCACAGTCAGCTCCAGGTCTTGTTTTTACTGACTGTATAGAGCTTCTCCATCTTTGACTGCAAAGGACATACTCAATCTGATTTCGATATTGACCATCTGGTGACGTCCATGTGTAGAGTCGCCTCTTGTGCTTTTGGAAAAGAGTGTTTGCTATGATCAGCGTGTTCTCTTGGCAAAACTCTATTAGCTTTTGTCCTGCTTCATTTTGTACACCCAGGCCATGCCTGCCTGTTATCCCGGTGATTTCTTGACTTCCTACTTTAGCATTCCAATCCCCTATGATGAAGAGGACATCTTTTTTTGGTGTTAGTTCTAGAAGGTGTTGTAGGTCTTCATAGAACCCATCAACCTCAGCTTCTTCGGCATCAGTGGTTGGGGCATAGACTTGAATTACTGTGATGTTGAATGGTTTGCCTTGGATTCGTACTGAGATCATTCTATCATTTTTAAGATTGTACCCCAGTACTGCTTTTCCCACCCTTTTGTTGACTATGAGTGCTACTCCATTTCTTCTAAGGGATTCTTGCCCACAGTAGTAGATATGATGGTCACCTGAATTAAATTCGCCCATGCCTGTCCATTTTAGTTCGCTGATTCCCAAGATGTTGATGTTCAATCTTGCCATCTCATGTTTGACCACCTCCAGCTTACCTTGTTTCATTGATCTGACATTCCAGGTTCCTAAACAATATTGTTCTTTACAGCATCAGATTTTCTTTTCACCACCAGACACATCCACAGCTCAGTGTCCTTTTGGCTTTGGCCCAGCCGCTTCACTCTTTCTGGCGCTACTTGGAAATAGCCTCTGCTCTTCCCCAGTAGTATATTGGACACCTTCCGACCTGAGGGGCTCATCTTCCGGCGTCATATCTTTTAGCCTTGTGATACGTTCCATGGGGTTTTCTTGGCAGGAATACTGGAGTGGGTTGCCATTTCCTTCTCCAGTGGACCACATTTTGTCAGAACTCTCTGCCATGACCTGTCCATCTTGGGTGGCCCTGCACGGCATAGTTTATGGCTTCACTGAAAAAATACCCTAACCCACCCCAATAAATACCCTAAAAAAATACCCTAACCCACCCCAAATGCCTGCCTGAACAACCATGTTTTTAATGCGTGGTGGAAGCTCATTAAAGAGGGGGCATGGCGGAGTTCCCTAGGGAGGGGGTTCCACAGAGTGGGGGCCACCACAGAGAAGGCCCTCTCCCTCATCCTCACCAGCCCAGCTGTCCTGGCTGATGGGACAGAGAGAAGGCCATCCGAGGCTGCCCTTGTTGAGCAGCCTGTCTGGTGTTGCTGGACGTGCTCCTTGAGATAGGCTGGGCTGGAACCATATAATGATTTAATTGTATTTTTACCTTTTGTATATTTCTGTTTATAGGTTTTATCTGTACAAGTTTTTAATGTTATACAGCCGCCTTGAGTCCCAGTTTTGGGGAAAAGGCAGGATAATAATAACAATATTGCATTTGAAAAATGGATGGACTATCCATCACTGATATAGCTGTTTTGAAAAAAAAACAAAAAACTATTTAGCATTGTTGTACCATCAATTATTATAAATTTTGTAAAAAAGAAAAAGAAAAGAAAAGAAGAATTATTTACTGATCCAGTGCAGTGTTGTCAGGTCTCTTACACTTAGAGTGTTCATTTTGAATTTGTAACTAGATCATGCTTAAACACACTGGTGTGCTGGATGAGGGCCAATAAGTTGAAGCAGAAACTCAGTTAAGATGGAGTCACTGTGAGTGAGTGGTTCCTGGGTCCGGGAATTAGGGGAATTACCAGCTCTGGGTGGGATTACACTCCCCCTGAAGGAACAGGTTGGCAGTTTGGAGATGCTCCTGGATCCACTGCTGTCATTGGAAGCCAAAGTGAACTCCGTGCCAGTTTAGGTTGGTTACACCAACTGCACCCATTCCTGGACAGGGATAGCCTGGCCACTGTGATCCACAAGCTGGTAACCTCAATGGATTACTATAATGCTCTCTATATGGGGCTGCCCATAAGGCTGGTTTGGAAGCTGCAGAAAGTGCAGAATGCAGGGGCTAGGAGTGCTTTACCACCCACATATTATGCATGCACCAAAAGATCTACCCTGGATTCCAGCTGCTACAGGTTTATGCTGTTGGTATTAGTATACAAAGCCCTATACAACTCAAGACCGGGTTGCCTCAAGGAATGTCTCCTTCTTGACCAGCCTCCCAGGCTGTTATAATCTTCAGGGGAGGCCCTGTTGTCCATGCCACAGCCTAAGGATTTCGCCATGATACAGAGACAGGCCTTCTCTACATTGGCACCTGCCCTGTGGAATAGTCTCTCCTCTGTAGCACACCAGGCCTCAATGCTGGTGTGTTTTAGGCACTGACTGAAAATGTATCTTCTTACTTTAGCTCTCCCGCAGCCATGAGGTGTCTTTAAATCAGTATCAAAAAAAAAAGGTGACCCCAACCAGTCGTGTCCGACTCTAGGGTGTGGTACTCATCTCCATTTCTAAGCCGAAGAGCCAGCGCTGTCCGAAGATGCTTCCATGGTCATGTGGCCAACATGACTGAACACCGAGGTGCACGGAACGCTGTTACCTTTCCTGCCAAAGCGGTACCTATTTATCTACTTGCAATTTCTTGCTTTCGAACTGCTAGGTTGGCAGGAACTGGGACCGAAGATGGAGCTCACTCCGTCATGGCACTCGGGTCTCAAACTGCTGTCCTGCCGACCTTCCGGTCTGCAGTTCAGCGTCTTATTGATTGTATTGTATTTATTGTAATTTTTTTGTAAACTGCTTTGGGATTTGTGCAAATGAGAAGCAGCATAGAAATACTGCTAATAAATACATAAATAATAATACATAAATAATAATACATATAAAGTAATAATACATAAATAGCAAATTCTGCATAAATGCAAATGTTGATACACAGTTCTTTTTGTTGTGTTGTTTGGTAAAAAGCAATCAATTCCTTACTCAAATTTAGGTTTTTCATCATTTAAGTCTCGAATATGCACGGTCAGTGTTCCCCGACAGAAGTTCCCAGTTGTGTCTGTGGCTCTCATCACAAATTGGAATATCTAGGAGGAAAGTTTCACTAAATGTGAAATCATTTTTATTACAACTATAATTGATTATACACAGTCTGCCTGAAATCCAAAATTATGAATATAACCTGTCTATATGAATAGCCATTTTGGACTGAACCAGTTTGTACTACTCAGGGCCACAGGGGAAGAGAGATTTTCTTTTGCTATGAGCAGTAGATATACTTTCCCCTTTCCCTGCTACTGGTGGCTTCGGTGCTGCAACGGGCATAACTAGACAAGAAGTGCAACTGCCCGGAGACCATTGGTGATTGGACAGTGTAGAAACATAATAAATGAAATGAAGAAATGAATGAACTCATGCCATGGTGAATAGCAAGTGGATTGAGATAGCGAGTGGATTGAGAGAGTGGATTGAGAGAGCCTGCTGCATGCTGGGATTGGAGTAGCGAGTGGAATAGCGAGTGGATTGAGAATAACGAATGGATTGAGAGAGCCTGCTATTGGATTGAGAGAGTCTGCTATTGGAATAGCGAGTGGATTGTGAGAGCCTGCTATTGGAATAGCGAGTGGATTGAGAGAGCCTGCTATTGGAATAGCGAGTGGATTGAGAGAGCCTTCTATTGGATTGAGAGAGCCTGCTATTGGAATAGCAAGTGGATTGAGAGAGCCTGCTATTGGACTGAGAGAGCCTGCTATTGGAATAGCGAGTGGATTGAGAGAGCCTGCTATTGGAATAGTGTGGGGATTGAGAGAGCCTGCTATTGGAATAGCGAGTGGATTGAGAGAGTCTGCTATTGGAATAGCGAGTGGATTGAGAGAGCCTGCTATTGGAATAGCGAGTGGTTTGAGAGAGCCTGCTATTGGAATAGCGAGTGGATTGAGAGAGCCTGCTATTGGAATAGCGAGTGGATTGAGAGAGCCTGCTATTGGATTGAGAGAGCCTACTATTGGAATAGCGAATGGATTGAGAGAGCCTGCTATTGGAATAGTGAATGGATTGAGAGAGCCTGCTATTGGAATAGCGAGTGGATTGAGAGAGCCTGCTATTGGATTGAGAGGGTCTGCTATTGGAATAGCGAGTGGATTGAGAGAGCCTGCTATTGGATTGAGAGAGCCTGCTATTGGAATAGCGAGTGGATTGAGAGAGCCTGCTATTGGAGTAGCAAGTGGATTGAGAGAGCCTGCTGTTGGAATAGCGAGTGGATTGAGAGAGCCTGCTATTGGAATAGCGAGTGGATTGAGAGAGCCTGCTGTTGGAATAGCGAGTGGATTGAGAGAGCCCGCTATTGGAATAGCGAGTGGATTGAGAGAGCCCGCTATTGGAATAGCGAGTGGACTGAGAGAGCCTGCTGCATGCTGGGATTGGAGTATGGGCAAATAGAAAGACGTTACCACACAGTGTTATCATATGCAGAAGTTCTTCCCAAGGGGAGACTGGACAAAGGTCCATGCTGCTTATATGAGGAAGACCAGTAGACAGAGGTTGTGGGTTGTTGTTTTTTTCATTTTCATGAAACTCAGTAACCATGCACTATATTTCACCGTACTACCAATGTGCTGTACAACACTAGACAGTGGGAAAGAGGTGAGCAAAGGGTTGCCCAGTCTTCTGATTTTCTCTGTTTGTCAGTGCTTTCGGTGTTCTCTTTTTAGTTGAGATTCTGAACTGTTAATTATTTGTAGTCCCTGAGTTGGCAGGACCAAGCCTCTGTTACTTTCCTTCACTCAGCCTGAGACCTCAATAATATTCCTGAACTGATTCAATCTAGAGATGTGCAAGCCCTTCCCAATAGAGGTTGCCAATCTGATCAAAACTCTTTGCAGTTCTCTTAAAATGTCCACCAACATTTCACCTCTCAGGGAAACTCCAAATTCTCCCTAGGTTTCACTTCCAGTGAAATTTGGTGGCAATTCTAACAGACCCACAAGTCAGCTATCCCAGTGAAAGCTTTCTGGTAAGAGCATTAAAACAAACAAAAAACCAGCCCTGGTGTATATTGTTCTGCTGCTGAAGGAGAAGTATCATGATAGGGGTTTGGCCAAACCATACTCAAAGGGCTCCTCCACACTGAGCTTTTACCCTGCGATTGAGATGGCTCCTTCACGGATGTTTGCGGGCTCTTTACATGACGGCGTGACCCACCAGGGCGTCTCCTGCACTAAATGCCCTTTGTTCCGTTTTTAAATAGATTGCAGATAATGAGCTATCCAATTACTCCACTGTGTTCCGCTTCAGTTTCCTCCATGAAAGGAGTTAAAGCGGCAAGAAGAGGAGCGAGATCAATGAAAGATAATGGAAGACTCAGATACGGGGAGAAGGAGGGGGAAAGGGGAGGGGGGAAAGGAAGCATGTGAAAAGGGGACTCGTTGTGATCCTGCATTTAAAACAGAAGCAGAAAGCCCCGTTTTAAATGCAAGATTTTAGGCTGGTGTAGAGATGCCCTCAGATACAGGGAGAAGGAGGGGGAAGCGGAGGGGGGAAAGGAAGCATGTGAAAAGGGGACTCGTCGTGATCCTGCATTTAAAACAGAAGCAGAAAGCCCCGTTTTAAATGCAAGATTTTAGGCTGGTGTAGAGATGCCCTCAGATACAGGGAGAAGGAGGGGGAAGCGGAGGGGGGAAAGGAAGCGTGTGACATGCTCATGTAGCCATCACATGCTATCCGACCTGACATAGTCACTCCCTTTCCTCTTTTTTTCCACAGATCTCGCCTAGGTAGACCATAGATTCATTTCTTTTAAAAGGAACCATTCGAAGGTTTACTGGCAAGCGTTCATCGCTGCACAGTATTACATCGCAGTGACTCATCTTTATTACATGATATCCTTCATCGTAGTCCAGGGGCTGTTTTGAATTCCGGCTAAGAATACCAGTCTCTGGATCCAGGCTAAAAAAGCCTCCTCCTTCCTTGGGCACAGATAACTCTTTCTCCATAGTGTACTGCAAAACAGTGTACATATCATTTGCACAGTGTATATATATCATTTACACTGCCAGTGCCTGTATCACAGCTTAGATTCAGAAAAAGAGAAACAAATCCAAAAGGAGCAGAAGCCGTAGAGATTGCAGCAAAATGTGAATTTTTGGATGCTGATACCTGTTTTGAAGAAAGTTCCATAAAATGATACTTCAGGTCTCTTTCACTCATGCATGTTCAATCACTTAATAATTACAGCATCGCATGAGGAACTGTGCGTGTGAGTCAGCTGTCAGCTCACCTTAACTCAAACATTTTGCTTTTTAGTGGATCTGTTTTAATTCAGCCACCGAGGGCCAAACTAAACGTTCTTGTAAGCACACTTAGTTTAGCTACGTGTGATGGGACTGCCGATGCTGGTGTAAACATGCATGGCCCCAATTTGGATCCATACCACAACAATCTGGAGGGGGGGTTAAACCTTCTCCCCCCATTTTTTCCCAGAAATTCCAACACACACACCCTTTCCCACGAGGGATTTAAAAAAAAGACTTCAAAGTCAATGAATTCTCCCCCACCCCTTTTTAAGGGGTGCATGGGGGCGGGGTGTAGACTTGCAAGAAAAAACATATGGGGGAAAAGGTTTAACCTCCGCCCCCCTCTAATCACCATGCTCCCAATCCAAATCGGGGATCACTGTGTAAGCAATCCTATTACGCATAGCAAAACTATGTGTGATTCCCAGAACATTTCGTTTAGTATGATGATTCAATGATTCTAATCCAGTGATGCATGTCATGAGGTCCTTAGTGTGCTGTCTCTCTGGGGCACAATAGCAATATCAGAATCATGCTATGGTCAGAATGACCAACACCCTTTTCCCCTAAAAACATTTTTTTTTTTAAATCTACCATTATATCCCTCAGCTCAAACTGGTGAGGAAGAGGTTGGACAAGACAATGACACGATAACCCATGACGGTTTAAATAAGCCACCATGGTTTATTGACCCCATCACTGGTTGTTGTGTTGTTCGTTGGGAATTTTTAAATCTACCATGGCTTCTTTGGCCAAAATAAGCTACTCTGATAACCCACAGTCTGCAGTAAGGGTTATTTAACCCACCATGGGTTATCATGTCATCTGGTGCTCACTGTGGCGTATTCTGATCGCCTACAGGGTAGGCAGGCAAGACCAGCCAAAACCTCTGCGGCCACTCTTCCCCAGCCTGCAGAGCTCTTTTTCTGAAATCTGACAAGTAGCCCAGGGACAACCACAGCCAAACAAGCACAGCCTTCCCTGACACCACACTACAGTTACAAAGTGACAGCTTTCCCATCATACAATGACAGCCTCATGCTATCGCGCTACCCACTACAGGAAAGTTATACAGTGACGGGTTTTTCTGTTCGCTACTTTGAAACTGTGCAACTTGGGAAATAGGGCAATAGGGAAAGAACTGCCCACTTTTCCATGAAGAAGCGCAGTTTCACAATTAACCACTACAGCATCTGGAGGCTTCCCATGAGGGCACCCCACCTGTGCAATTTTGCCCCATTTCATCAAACTGTCAGGGAGTTATAGCTCCCACTCCCTTTTCCCTTCTCTGGTCACCTTTCCATGAAGACGCAAAATGGCTATTGGGGGGGATGCGCAATTGCACTTTTGCACAATTGCACCCTAGCGCTAAAGCACTATAGCGAACAGAAGCAGCTCTGCCAACAATGGGGGGGGGGTGAAATGCGCAGCTCTACTGTATTGCTAAAGTGCTTGAGCAATTTTGACACAATAAAGGTTTCATGCCAGCGCTGGGTTGGGGGGAGGGCTTTTGAGCAATTTCACTTTAGAGCTAGTGCTATAGTGAACAGAAGCAGCTCTGCCAGCAATGTCTGGGGGGGGGGAGGTGAAATGCGTAACTCCATTTCATTGTCATTGATCTTGGACAATAAAGGCATCTATGCCAGCAATGGCTATGGGGGGAAATGCAGTTGAGGGTTTCGTCCCAATCCTGCAAGGGTTTTGTCCCAAGGGTTTATTTTTGCCACCCCCTTTTTGTTGCACCTGGGAGTTTCCCTCCTCTAGGGTAATTGCACAGGGATTTGGTGGTGCATCCAGTGCCCCCTGACAGAAGCTGTGTGTAAAGTTTGGTCCTGATCCTGCAAACCTCCAAGGCTTTATAGCTGCCACCCCCTTGTTGAGGTGATGTTGTAAGCACTGAATTAAGCCCCTGTACTTCAACCCACACCTCTCTCCTCTCATTGGGATATTGAAAGGTTAACACAGGCTGCTGCAATGTTGTCAATGGGTGAAACAGCACCACTGCTCGTGGGGGGGAGGACTGCAGCAGTACAGGGGGTGGGGGGATGACTCAGATTATGCACAGTAGCTTATTAGCCTGCGTGTGTGGCAGGGCATCATGGACTATCTCAAAAATAAACTACTTATTAAACCATCATGGTGAAGTGATGTCCAAATGCGGCCAATGTATCTTGATTAAGAGAATCTCCAAGTGATATAAAAAGTTCAATAAAAGTTCATAATACCCTCAAAGTCTCTAAATAGAGGTACTGTGTTTGTTAGCAAGGGGAAACAAGAATTTTTTTGGCGGGGGGTCCCCCAAAGCAAACTGTATGCGTGAAGGAGGTTCCACAGGACTGGGAAGCCTGTGGGGTTCCCAGTAGGGATGTCAGAGAAATCCGCCGTGAATTCAAATGAGGCCGGATTCTTTGGTAATCCACAGCAGATCAGCATCACTTACCTCCACTCCAGGAGGATTGGAGGCGGAACGGCACTCGGCTGTTTCTTCCACTGGAGCCATTTGCCTCCTCAGCACCAACTGCAATTTCTTTATTTATTTATTTCTCCCCCCCCCACGAATCCTCTGGAGCGGCTCTGCTCTGCAGGGATTCCATGGAGTCACACCAGCTATAGGGCCACTTACCTTGCCAGCCAGAGCCATTTGCGTCCTCCGCGCTGATCGCCATTTCTTAAAAAAAAAAAAAAAAGGCGATCGGCAGGATGTGCCCATAGACTTATACGCAAATAGAGCCGTGAACCTTGCGTATAAGTCTATGTGTCCATAGGCTTATATGCAAGATTCATGGCTCTATTTTGTGTATAAGTCTATGGGCACATTCTGCCGATCGCCTTTTTTTTTTTTTTTTTTAAGAAATGGCGATCAGCGCGGAGGACGCAAATGGCTCTGGCTGGCAAGGTAAGTGGCCCTATAGCTGGTGTGACTCCATGGAATCCCTGCAGAGCAGAGCCGCTCCAGAGGATTCGTGGGGGGGGGAGAAATGGATCGCCTCCCCCCCCCCACAGATTCCCCACCGGAACGGACAGTGGGGAATCCGTACACCCCTAGTTCCCAGTCATCTGAGGCACTTTTCATGCATTCAGCTGAACTTGCCTAGATCATGGGCATGCCCAGCATACACAATCCCTGACATATTCAGAAGGAAACACATGGAAAGGGCCTTTTATGAGATCAAAAAACCAGCAATACTTCTAATTTTCAATGAAATATCCAAAAAAGAAGGAAAAGAAAGCTATGTACCATTAATTTATCACCATTCACAAGATCCTCATCTGTTGCTTCTACTGTGTAGATTGACTGAAATACTGGATGGTTTTCATCAATAGTTACAGAAACTATAAAGCAAATATAGTAATGAAATAATAATAACAATAATAACAATACAAGCACAAGTGTTTTACAGATAGTTCCCTCTGAATGCTTTAGTCTCAGATCCCCAACGTTTTTGAGTCAGTGGGCACATGTGGGATTTTTTTGAGTGTCATGTTTTCTTTCACAAAATGGCTGCCACAAGTGGAGCATGCCCATTCGTAACCTGGCTGCCATGGTAGACATGGGTGATCACAAAACATGCATTTCCTAGAAGGCAGGCTAGTGGAACTAGAAGAAACATAATTTGCTCAAGAAACAAAGTACGAGGCAGAGGTGGGGATCTGAGCTCCAAAATATAAAGCCACTCTTTTGAATCCAAATAAAGATTGTGCTGGAGGGCAGCACTTTGCTTTGCAGAATGTCAGCACCCCAGTTTAAAAATAAATAATTTTAAAATTTTAAAATAAATTATAATGATCAAAATATTCAGGGAGCCAAGAGAATTATCCAGGGCAGTGGAGGCTGGTGGCTCTGAAGTCAGTGGGGCTGTGAATCCATTCTGAGTTTTTTTAGTAGGGATGTCAGAGAAATCTGCTGCAGATTCAAAGGGGGCTGGATTCTCTGCAATCCGGCCTTGGAAATCCACAGTAGATCGGGTCCACTTACCTCTGCTCCAGGAGGACTGGAGGCAGAACGGCACTCGGCTGCTTCTTGCCAGCCAGAGCCGTTCCCCTCCTCCCTGTCCCTGCCGATTGCCATGTCTTAAAAAAAAAAAAAAAAAGTGATCGGGAGGATGTGCCCATAGACTTATATGCAAATAGAGTCACAAATGCTGCATCTAATCTACGTGTTCATAGGCTTATGCGCAAGATTCACGGCTCTATTTCCATCTAAGTCTATGGGCACATCCTCCCAATCGCCTTTTTTTTCTTTCTTTTTTAAGAAAATACATGGCGATCGGCAGGGACAGGGAGGAGGCGAATGGCTCTGGCTGGCAGGAGGGAAGGTAAGCAGCCCCCAAGCTGGTTCCTCCCAAAAAAAAATCCTCACAGAGCGGAGCCGCTCTGGAGGATTCCGGGGGGGGGGGAGGAATGGATCACCTCCCCCCCCTCACAGATTCTCCACTGGAACAGACGGTGGGGAATCCGTACACTCCTAGGTTTTAGTCAAAACTCTAAAGGAGCTATCCAAGGTGCTGAACCCTGATAGAGTTCTGACTGGTTCTGACTGAAAGCCAGAGCGGATTCACAGCCCATCGGAACTGACATCGCAGCCATCAGCCTCCACTGATCCTGGGGCACATTGGTGCTCACAGGCACCATGCTGGAGATCTCAGCTTAAATCAGACTTCATCTGGATTACTGTGATCAGTTCTCGGTGCCACACTTTAAGGTGGATATAGACAAACGATAACAGGTTCAGAAGAGTGCAACAAAGATGGTCAGAGGTATGGAAAACAAGTCCTATGAAAAAAGGTTGAAGAAACTGGGTATGTTTAAGCCTGGAGAAGAGAAGACTTGCCGGGGGGGGGGGGATGATAGCACTCTGCAAATACCTAAAGGCCAGTCACATAGGGCAAAGACTTGTTCCCTGCTGTCCCAGAGAGCAGGACTAGATGTAAAGGGCTTAAGTTACAGGACGGTAGGTTTCAGTATAACATTAGGAGAAATCTCTTGATGGTAAGAGCTGTTGGAGAATTGAATTAATTCCCTAGGCATGTAGTGGGCTCTGCCTTGCTGGAGATCTTCAAGCAGAGGCTGGACAGCTAGTAATTGAGGATGGTCTAACTCTCAATTTCCTGCATCAAGCAAGGGTTAGGCTACCTGGCCAAAATGGCCCTCTCCAGCCCCATGATTATATCAACACTACTTCTGGGAACAAACAACTGGAGAGAGCCATTACCCTGTGCCCTGCGGATGAGATTCAAGAGGAATGTGACACCAGATGTATGATCCAGCAAGGCAGTTCCTATGCTCCTATTAATAGCCATCCTGAATGCATTATTTTATCATTGGGAGTTTTAGAGGAGGGGGGTTGAAGATAGGGATGGCGGAGAATTTCTCCCCAAAACTTTGGGGGGCCGAGCGCCCCGAACAAGTTTTGGGGAGAAATTCTCTGCCCCCCCGCCCCCCGCACCCCCCCCCGGGACGGGACTTACCTTTGGCGAATGTCCCTCCCGGAGGCGGGTCCAGCCGAATGTTCGTCAGGTCTTTGTCCGGGGCAGGAGCAGCAGCCGGTCTTTTGACTGGCTGCCGCCACCGCCATTCCAATAAAAGAAAAAAAAAACGCCCCCGTGATAGGCTACGTGACGATTAACGTAGCCTATCACAGCTAGATTTGCAAAGTCAGCCGTGATAGGCTATGTAAATCGTCACATAGCCTATCACGAGTGACTTTAAAAAAAAAAAAAAAGCGCGTACGGATAATGGCGGCCCCCATAGGGAGCTGCCATTCACGTTCCTTATTTGGTCGCTGTAGTCTACGTAAATCTTTATGTAGACTACGGTGAAAATAAGGGCAACGCAAATAACGTTGCCCTTATTTTCGCCATAGTCTACGTAAAGATTTACGTAGACTACAGCAACCAAATAAGGAACGCAAATGGCGGCTCCCTATGGAGGCCGCCATTTGCGTACGCTCTTTTTTTTTTTTAAAGTCACCCGTGATAGGCTACGTGATGATTTACGTAGCCTATCATGGCTGAATTTGCAGATCTAGCCGTGATAGGCTACGTTAATCGTCACGTAGCCTATCACGGGGGCGTGTGTTTTTTTTAACTTTTAATTTCGCGGCCGGGCGAGGCGGGGCGCCTCCTCCCCGGCCTGAATTTCGGCCGGGCGAGGCGGGAAGCCTCCCCCCTGGCCTGAATTTTGCGGGGAGAGCAGCGAAGCACCTCCCCCCCACCGCGAAAAGCTGCGAGACCAGGTAAGTGGCTTTCGTGCACCCCTAGTTGAAGAGGCATTTCGACATTTGTATTATGTGAAGTCCAAGAGACTCTCTTGGATCACACACAACATTCCTCACCTTTTCCCAGAACAAACTGTGGGTCTGTACATTTGGTCTTTTCAGGAACATCAATAATGTTGATGGTCAGAAATTTCCGTTCCTTGCGGTCAATAAACTTTGACTCAATGAGCAGCTCATACCATTTCTCATCTGTTTCAAAATTGAACACTTTCTTATTTTTAATGATGCCCGAATCTAAAGAGAGAGAGAGAGAGAGAGAGAGAGAGAGAGAGAGAAATAATGTTGGCTTCCATTTTACCACCATTACTTTGTTTTTAGGTCGCCTAACTCCTTTGAAGCCACATCTCAAGAGGATCTTCATCTTTCTTAATTATTCAAATTAGACTCAAACAGAAAAGTTTGAAGTGATGCAATTCAGAACAAGTGAAGTTATATTGAAAATATGCTAGTGTATTTATGCTTTTTTTAATTCAAGACTTGAAAGGGGATACCCTGAGGTGAGATCCCCGTGCAGAAGGCAACCCCCAAGCATTCAACGAATGTGTAAGGGAGGAGTGTGATTACGCTTGCTAGCCATGCCAACACACCTCTTGTACTGTACATGGGAAGACCAAATTTATATGCAACTTTAGGACTGCTGAGAGGATTTGTGGGTCTGTGGAAATGGCGTTGCTCTTGAAAGAAGGCATGAGGAGCGGACTGATGTTCCTGCTCCCACTTGTACAGATCACATGTGATTATTCCTCAGGAGTACTCATCTTTCTGGTCAACATGGAATGGCTTCTCTTATAAATTTAATTATTGAATTACTTTGTGTACCACCTGTCAAGGCCCAAATCCCTTTGATTCCATAAAGCAGCGACTGTCCTGTGTCAATAATACTGTTAAGGTAAAGTAAGTTTTTAAAAGTCATCAAAAAAGCTCTTCAAATACACTCTTGTTTTGATACTCTAGCCTTGAATGTACTTAGGAGTTGGGCTATTACTGAACTTTCTCCCATCCATCCCCACTGAAATCTGAAATGCTGCCTTCGGGATACAAGTCAACACTGCTCTATTTTGCATATAAGTCTATGGGCACATCCTGCTGATCGCATGTGCTCATAGACTTATACGCAAAATAGAGTGCTGAATCTTGCATATAAGCCAATGGACACATAGACTTATACACAATATTCATGACTCTATTTGCGCATAGGTCTATGAGCACATCCTCCCAATCACCATTTTAAAAAAAAAAGACATTTTTTTTAAATGCAATCAGCAGGGACAGGGAGGAGGTGAACTGCTCTGGCTGGAAGAAGCAGCCAAGTACTGTTCCACCTCCAGTCCTCCTGGAGCAGAGGTAAGTGGTCCCGATCCGCTGAGGATTCCTGAGGCCGGATTCCAAAGAATCCAGCCTCATTTGAATCCGCAGTGGATTTCTCTGACATCCCTTTGTTGTTGTTGTTGCTTATTCGGTCAGTCGCTTCCAACTCTTCGTGACTTCATGGACCAGCCCTCGCCAGAGCTTCCTGTTGGCCGTCGCCACCCCCAGCTCCCCCAAGGTCGAGTCCGTCATCTCCAGAATATCATCCATCCATCTTGCCCTTGGTCGGCCCCTCTTCCTTTGGCCTTCCACTTTCCCTAGCATCAGCATCTTCTCCAGGGTATCCTGTCTTCTAGGGATGGGGGAGAATTTCTCCCCGAAACTTCAGGGGGCTGAGTGCCAACATGTTTCAGGAAGAAATTATCCGCACCCCCCCGCCCCCCGCAGCCCCCCCAGGGACGGGACTTACCTTTCCCGAATGTCCCGCCCGGCGGCGGGTCCCGGTGGCGGTTCGTCAGGTCTTCGACAGGGGCAGAGGCGGTAGCCGGTCTTTTGACCGGCTGCCGCCACCGCCATTCCAATAAAAGTAAAAAAAAAAAATGCCCCCGTGATAAGCTACGTGATGATTAACGTAGCCTATCACAGCTGACTTTGCAGATCTAGCCATGATAGGCTACGTTAATCGTCACGTAGCATATCACGGGGGCGTTGTTTGTTTGTTTTTTTAACTTTTTATTTCGCGGCCGGGCGGGAAGCCTCCCCCCCGGCCTGAATTTCGGCCGGGCGAGGCGGGAAGCCTCCCCCCCCCGGCCTGAACTTCGGGGGGAGCAGCGAAGCGTCTCCCCCCCACTGCGAAGCAAGCTGCGAGACCAGGTAAGTGGCTTTTGTGCACCCCTACTGTCTTCTCATTATGTGGCCAAAGTACTTCAGTTTTGCCTTTAATATCATCCCCTCAAGTGAGCAGTCTGGCTTTCTTTCCTGGAGTATGGACTGGTTTGATCTTCTTGCAGTCCAAGGCACTCTCAGAATTTTTCTCCTGTCAGGGTGGACACTGAGCCCATAGAATCCCAGAGTAGTTCTGATTCTGAGGAAGAGCAGTCGCTCCTGGGAGAGGAGCATGCTCCTCTTTCCCAGGGCCAACAGCTGATGGAGATTCCTCCCACCAGCATTCCTAGCTTAAATAGCAGTCCTGGGAGTGACAGAGCGCGGGAAGCAGACTTGATGGATGCACGACACCGACGCAGAGAGTGGCGCCAAATGGAGGGCGCAGAAAGGAGGCGTAGTGCCTGGTTGGCGCGCAAACAACGGCTGCGCCCAGAGGATCCAAGGGAAAAGGGGAGGGACTCTCCCTAGTCCTTAAGTTCAGGGGTCTGCCAGTAATTCCCTTTCAAACGGGGACCAACTGTTCCAACTTAGGGCATAGGTACTCTGCTGCTCATATCTAGTTGCTAACAGTAGAGTTGTTAAGTTGTAAAAGAGGAATAAAGCTTTGAAAAGAATCCATTTGTCTGTGTCTGGACTTGGCTACTGCCTGGATTAGACTGAGAGAGGCCTCCAAGGAGCCCTTGACACCTCCAGCACCACAGTTCAAAAGCATCTATCTTCTTTCGCTCAGCCTTCCTTATGGTCCAGCTCTCGTAGCCATACGTTACTATGGGGAATACCATTGCTTTAACTATGCGGACCTTTGTTGTCAGTGTGATGTCTCTGCTCTTAACTATTTTATCAAGATTTGTCATTGCTCTCCTCCCAAGAAGTAAATGTCTTCTGATTTCCTGGCTGCAGTCAGCGTCTGCAGTAATCTTTGCGCCTAGAAAGACAAAGTCTGTCACTGCCTCCACGTTTTCTCCCTCTATTTGCCAGTTATCAAGTCAAGCTGGTTGCCATAATCTTGTTTTTTTTGAGGTTTAACTGCAACCCAGCTTTTGCACTTTCTTCTTTCACCTTCATCAGAAGGTTCCTCAGCTCCTCCTCGCTTTCAGCCATCAAAGTGGTATCATCTGCATATCTGAGATTGTTAATGTTTCTTCCAGCGATTTTAACTCCAGCCTTGGCTTCATCAAGAGTATACAACCCTGCCGTATTCCTTTCCCAATCTTAAACCAGTCCGTTGTTCTGTGGTCTGTTCTTACCGTTGCTACTTGGTCATTATACAGATTCCTCAGGAGGCAGACAAGATGTCTTGGTATCCCCATCCCACCTTGCCACAATTTGTTATGATCCACACAGTCAAAGGCTTTAGAATAGTCAAGGAAATAGAAATAGATGTTTTTCTGAAACTCCCTGGCTTTCTCCATTATCCAGTGGATATTGGCAATTTGGTCTCTAGTTCCTCTGCCTCTTCTAAACCCTGCTTGTACATCTGACAATTCTCGTTCCATGAATTGCTGGAGTCTACCTTGCAAGATCTTGAGCATTACCTTACTGGCATGTGAAATAAGTGCCACTGTTCGATAGTTTGAACATTCTTTGGTGTTTCCCTTTTTTGGTATGGGGTTATAAGTTGATTTTGTCCAATCTGTTGGCCATTCTTGTGTTTTCCAAATTTGCTGGCATATGGTATGCATCACCTTGACAGCATCATCCTGCAAGATTTTAAACAGTTCAGCTGGGATACCGTCATCTCCTGCTGCCTTGTTATTAGCAATGCTTCTTAAGGCCCATTCCACCTCACTCTTCAGGATGTCTGGCTCTAGCTCACTGACCACACCGTCAAATCTATCCCCGATATTATTATCCTTCCTATACAGATCTTCCGTATATTCTTGCCACCTTTTCTTGCTCTCTTCTGCTTCTGTTAGGTCCTTGCCATCTTTCTTTTTGATCATACCCATTTTTGCCTGGAATTTACCTCCGATGTTTCTAATTTTCTGGAAGAGGTCTCTTGTCCTTCCTATTCTATTACCTTCTTCCGCTTCCGTGCATTGCTTGTTTAAAAATAATTCCTTATATCTTCTGGCTAACCTCTGAAATTTTGCATTTAATTGGGCATACCTCCCCCTATCACTGTTGCCTTTTGCTTTCCTTCTTTCTTGGGCTGCTTCCAGTGTCTCAGCAGACAGCCATCTTGCCTTCTTGGTTTTCTTTTTCTTTGGGACGTTTTTTGTTGCCGCCTCCTGAACAATGTTGCTAACTTCTGTCCATAGTTCTTCCGGGACCCTATCTACTAAATCTAGTCCCTTAAATCTATTCTTCACCTCCACTGCATATTCATGAGGAATATTAGTGAGTTCATATCTAACTGATCTGTGGGTCTTCCCTATTCTCTTTAGTCTGATTCTAAATTGTGCAGTAAGAAGTTTGTGATCTGAACTACAATCAGCTCCAGGTCTTGTTTTTAAATAGAGCGGTGAATCTTGTGTATAACCCTATGGACACATAGACTTATTTGCAAGATTCATGACTCTATTTTCATATAAGTCTATGGGCACATCCTATTTGCGGTTCCCTTTTTGTTCGCCATAATTGCCTATGTAAATATTTATGTAGGCTAGAACGGCGAAAAATAGAGAACGCAAATGGCGGCCGCCGTAGCCGCCACCATTTGCATACGCTGGGTTTTTTTTGTTGTTGTTAGGGCTTAGCTGTGATAGGCTATGTAAATTCTTATGTAGCCTATCACAGCTCGAAGGACAGCAATGGTGGCCGCAGCACCAGCTGCTGCCGGAACCGCCACTGCCACCGCCGAATCCACCGCATCCACCCCAGGTAAGTTCCATCCCAGGGGATTCCACGGGGAGGGCAGGGGGCCATTCCACCACGGATTCTTTAGAATCCGGCCTCACTGGAATCCATGGTTGAATTCTCTGCCATCCCTAGGGAACAATGCCTTGTTCCAGAGAGGCATTAACCACTCCTGTTGTCCACTCAGCCAGTCCTCCTCTGGCTTCTTTAATAAGCCAGGAGGGTCAAGGATCCAGAATACATGTGGTGGCTCTCACCGCTCCAAGAATCCTGTCCACATCCTTGGGCTGCACAAATTGAAAAGAATCCATCAACACTGAACAAGCAGGAGCCAAAGTGACATCCACAGGATCTACATCAACTACAGCATCCACGTCAGAATGGATCCGAGCAGTTTTATGAGCAAAGTGCTAGGCAAGTTGTTCACAGCAGGCTGTCGAGCGGTCGGAATTTTCATCACATGGGTCAGGAGGCAGAAGGCCCCTGGCCACTCGAAACAGCTCCACTGGCCGGCTCCCTGCAGATGCAATGGTGGCAGAAAAGAAAGACTTCTTTGCTGCCATCACTGCCACAGAGTAGGCTTTCAGATCAGCTCTGGCCCATGTTCGATCGGACTCCTTCCGAGTTTTCCGCCAACGTCGCTCTAGTCTCCCTCTCATTCGCTTCATCGCCGCCAGTTCCCTCAAGAACCAGGATGCTGGTGCGGCTCCACTCCGTGAGAGGGGACACTCAGGAGCGATTGTGTCCATGGCCCTGGTCATTTCTCCATTCCAGAGATTGTCCAGGGCTTCGACAGAATCGCCTGCCGAGGCAGCAGGAAAATCCTAGGGATGTACGAAAGTCACTTACCTGGTCTCGCAGCTTGCTTCGTGGTGGGGGGGAGGCGCTTCACTTCTCCCCCCGAAGTTCAGGCCAGGGGGGGGAGGCTTCCCGCCTCGCCCGGCCGAAATTCAGGCCGAGGAGAAGCGCCCCGTCTCCCCGGCCGCGAACTTCAAAAGAAAAAAAAAGCCCCGTGATAGGCTACGTAACGATTTACGTAGCCTATCACGGCTAGATCTGCAAAGTCAGCCGTGATACGCTACGTTAATCGTCACGTAGCCTATCACAGGGGCGTTTTGTTTTGTTTTTTACTTTTCTTGTAATGGCGGCGGTGGCAGCCGGTCGAAAGACCAGCTGCCGCCCCCGCCCCTGACGAAGACCTGCCGAACCACCGCCGGGACCCGCCGCCGGGAGCGACATTCGTGAAAGGTAAGTCCCATCCCGGGGGGGGGGGGCGGAGAATTTCTCCCCGAACCTTCAGAGGACCGAATGCGTTGGCACTCGGCCCCCTGAAGTTTCGGGGAGAAATTCTCCCCCATCCCTAGAAAATCCCCAAGAGCTGTCAGGAAACCATCTGGATCCATCAGGCTCCTGGGGCAGACCAACTTAATCGGTCCCCCACCCCAGCAGAGGAGCTGAGTTCCAGCGAGTCTAAACCATACCAGGTAGTGATCTGTCCATGACAACGGAAAAACAGAAAGTTCCTCCACACCCAGATCACAGTCATCCGGCCCAGCATAGAAAGTGTGTGTGTGTGTGTGTGTGTGTGTGTGTGGAGGGAGCTCAGTGTGCTCAGAAAGAACACACAAATAATGCCCAAAGTCACCCAATGAGCTTCCATACCCAAAGCCCCATTGAACACAGTGGAGCTTCCTTCTGAGTAAACATGCAGAGGATTGTACTGTAAGGATTAAAACCAGCACCTTGGATTGAGACCAGAAACAGATGGACGGTGGGGGGGCTTCACGACAACAGAATGAGATGCATTTTGGAGCATTATCCAGATTTTCATGGAATCAGCTTTGGTCCAAAAAGGATGCATGAAGCAAGAAAAGCCGAGTGTATGGTACCTTTTCATGGGTCACACAGCGCTTGGAAGAACCACACTTCCGGGATGGGTAGGGGAAGTAGAACTGAATAGGGATGGCGGAGAATTCCGCCATGGAGTCTGTGGCAGAACGGCCTCCTGCCCCCCCCCCCAGAATCCCCCTGGGATGGCACTTACATGGGGCGGATTCGGCGGCTGCAGTGGCGGCTCCAGCGGCAGCGGTGGCTGGTCTCCTGGCCAACCGCAGCAGGGCTGCAGCCACCGCCATTGCCATGCTTGGACCATGATAGGCTACGTAAGAATTTACATGGCCTATCACAGCTAACCTAAAAAAAAAAACCCGCAGTGTACGCAGTTGGCGGCGGCTATGGCGGCCACCATTTGCGTTCCCTATTTTTCACCAATTTATCTTATGTAAATATTTACGTAAGATAACATGGCAAAAAAAAGGGGGAACGCAAATAGCGTAGTGGACGCTATTTGCATTCCCCTTTTTTTTCGCCATTTTATCTTATTTAAATATTTATGTAAGATAAATCGGGGAAAAATAGGGAACGCAAATGGTGGCTGCCATAGCTGCTGCCATTTGCGTACACTGAGGGGGGGGGTTAGGTTAGCCATGATAGGCTACATAAATTCTTATGTAGCCTATCACAGTTGTCTGGCTGGATGCAAATGACGGCCACTACAGCGGCCGCCATTTGTGTCCGCACCAGGCCGTCCATGGCCGGAAATCCGGCTGCAGATGGCCCTGGCTGGCTGCTCCGCAGCCTGGCCATGGAGCGGAGCCGGCCATCGAGGATTCTGGAGGGGAGGACCAGATCGCCTCCCCCGCAATCGAGGATTCCACGGGGAGGGATGGAGCAAAGGTAAGTGAGTTTCGTACATCCCTAGAACTGAACGTCATCAACTGGGCAGGGGCTGCTCAACCAATGAGAGAGGCTTGGTTCCCAGCCCATGTCCAGGCTCCTCCTGTTACTACATTATTATGAATGTAACTAATAGAGTAACTAATTCACAGTTCTCTAGAAACAACCCAATTAGCCAGTACAGCATCTGAAGGTTCCCCATGAGAGCATCCCACCCACCCCAATTTTGCCCCATTCCAGCAAACTGTTGCAGAGTTGTTGCTCCCGCCCCATTTTTCCCAATGTGCACAGATTTCCCTGAAGAAGCCAAAAAACCCAATTATCCAGTGCAGCATCTGAAGGCTCCCCCTGAGAGCAGCCCACCCCACCCCAATTTTGCTCCATTCCAGCAAAGTGTCGCAGAGTTATAGCTTACACACACACACACACATCCCTTTCACCTTCTCTTGGCACTTTCTCTGTGTTTACAATAACAAGCTCCCTTGATCCCAAGACCTTGCCAGATCAGTACTGAGATAAAGTTCTTATACATCAAAGAAACAACTTTACACAGCATCGGGGAAGCGATTTAACATGACATTGGGGAAGTGAAGTAACACAAACATCAGAGGACTGCATAATCACTGAGGCTCATTACTCCCACTGGTGAAAAGGAAGTGCAGGGTGATTCTGAAGGGTCAAAACAGTGCTCTAGGGCTTTGATGTGTTGATGTGTCCTTTTGGCAGGTGAGTTACTTTAGTTACCTAAGTTACCAAGGTCAGGACCAGATGAAAGACACACCCCTAGAAACACCCTGATCATACCAGATTTAAAGCGGGTGGATGGGCGCACAGCAGCTGAACTGCAGGGGAGCCAAATTAAAGAAAAACAATGGAGTAAAAGTTCTCTGCAAAAGTCCCCACAGATAAGCTCCAGGGTGCCTGCAGAGTGGCCACGACATCGTGTGTCCATAATGGCTTTAAGCCACTGTAGCATCAGAGAAAACCTCCCATGTAGACAGGCCCCAGGAGTTGGTACAACTATCTTAAGACTGGAGATATGTGATCCATACCTCTGGTCCAAGCCAGTAGGTCTCACTATAGTTTGTGAACTGTGTTCAAGGACAGCCCCATGTACAAAAATCCAAGCAGAATGTTGCCAGAGCTCCATGGAGTGGTGCGCTATGGTGCACCCCATGCACAGGCCTTTTTAAAGCTGAGGAGCGAGAGTGAAGCATTCACAAGGTTCTGGTCTGCCGGTGGGTGCAGTGCTAGTTGAAACTGGTTGACAGACCCTTGTCACAATTGCCGGCTTTGCTTTGCCTCTCACCCCCTGTAACATGTAAGAACCTGCACATGTTCAGCTGCTCTCAGTGACATCCTCAGCACCTTGCCTTTGCATACGCACACGTATCTCCAGGATGTGCTCTGTTGTGTTCTCAGTCCACCAATGCCCCTGCCAAATTCATCTATGTTTTGCACATGATCCATCCACCTCTAATTTGATGAGAAGTCATAATGAAATGTCCAGAGATGCTCCTTGTTTACACTATTTTTGTTTTAGGAAATGGCTTTAGTTGCAAAAGGTATTCATTCTGTGTGCGTGTGTTTTAGTGCAGAATCTACGGAGAAAGAGAGAGAGAAAGAGCATGCATTTGGAGAAGGCAATTGTTGGATTATTATTTATGTGGAATATAAATGCATTGATTTTCTCCAGAGTGAAGATTTTGTTTTTTTAAACACAGGAAGTATTTGGTTCTTTTTGGTGTTGTACTTTAATGGGTGTGTGTGGGAGGGGCGTCACTCAATTTTGGGGAGGGCGTTTTGGAGCAAACCCCTGAAATGAAACAAAGGGAGAGAAGAGGCAGTACCACAAAATGATGGGGAGGGGAAGACTTCTTACCAGGGTTTTTTTTTTTCTTTAAATGCTTTTTAAAGCTGGTGGTTTTAAACACTCACATACACACACACACACACACACACTGTGTCTTGTTTTTCATTCATTCAAGATTCAACTCGGAAGGGTTGTTGTTGTTTTCTGTACATACCTGAAGAAGAAGAGATCCTGTACTTACCTGGATCGATGATAAATGTATCCAAGTAGCCAATTATGCTGTAAGCAATAGTGCCATTATCAACAGGGTCATAAGCTTGACTTAGTACCATTCCTGCAGGTGTAGACTCATTCAGATTGACAGGGTTAACGGTAAATGTGAGCTCAGCTTTTAGCCTTGAAATCGCTAAAAAAAAAAAAAAAAGGAGGGGTAGAAAAAGATCCACTTTCACCTTGATTTGTTTGATTACAAACTTGACCTACAGATATCTCTCCTGGCTGAGATTCTCCTCTGGTGAAATATTTAAGTATAATGTCTCAGAAAATATCCATCATCCTCGGCTGTAGTTTAACCTACCTGTACACACTAAAAGGGCAAGCAGGCTATGCCATGCCAAAGCCATGGCGCATGGATTCTAATGAACATTAGAACAGTACGTGCTGCACTTGTGAGAAACTGAATGTTGATTAGGCAAGCAGCACTCAATATACTATTACCAAACACAAAAGAATGGCATTGTCTGTGGGTGTGTATACAGGTAAGTGTATTCCAGGTTCACATGACAGCTGATAATGTTAAGCTGGCTTCCTTACCATTAGTTTCACCTTCAAGTGGTGATCCAAATCCCAGTCAATACAGTTGGAGCTAAGCTGACTTAGTTGCAGTGGCTAAGAGACTGAGCTATGAAACAGGAAGCCCCTGGTTTAGATCAGCCCTGAACAGACTGGTCGGCCTTAGGCAAGCATCTCTTTCTCTCTCGCCTGCAATATGGCAAAAACAACACAGGCCTAC
Source organism: Heloderma suspectum (assembly GCF_057233095.1). Lineage (NCBI taxonomy): Eukaryota > Metazoa > Chordata > Lepidosauria > Squamata > Helodermatidae > Heloderma > Heloderma suspectum. Next base: position 109,611,814 of record NC_139464.1, read on the forward strand.
ATTACATGGTTATTGTAAGGACTGCCACACAAGAACATAATCATGAAGGCCTTTCAACATTCTGAAGGGATCATTATTAGGTGGCCTTGCCCACTTTACCGATAGCTAACAGGAGACAAAGCCGATCTACCCAGAAGAATACCCTTCAAAATACGAACAGAGTATTTACAGTGCAGTCCTATACATGTCTCTGGATCCGCGGTGGCTTAGTGGTTAAGACGCTGAACTGCAGACCAGAAGGTCGGCAGGACAGCAGTTCGAGACCCGAGTGCCGCGTGACGGAGTGAGCTCCCGTCTTCAGTCCCAGCTCCTGCCAACCTAGCAGTTCGAAAGCAAGAAATTGCAAGTAGATAAATAGGTACCACCTCGGCGGGAAAGGTAACAGCGTTCCGTGCACCTCGGTGTTCAGTCATGCCGGCCACATGACCACGGAAGCATCTTCGGACAGCGCTGGCTCTTCGGCTTAGAAACGGGGATGAGCACCACACCCTAGAGTCGGACATGGCTGGTTGGGGACACCTTTACATTTTACCTTTACCTATACATGTCTACTCAGAAGTAATACTGAATTCAGTGGGGCTTCCTCCCAGGTAAGTGGGTATAGAATTGTGCTGTAAAATGGGTAAAGAGATAAGCAGTGGAACACTGGAAGCCATTTTACACAACTGTTCTATAGGATCATTTCACACATATGGTTTTAGCTGGTTCCTTGAATTCCCATGTTCTCTGTTCATATAAAGCTAAGCTTCTGTGTAATATTCATTTATGTATTTATTGTATTTCCAGATGGCCTTTCCTAGTCCTATCAAGGTGGTTTACAGAAGGTCCAAAATATAAAAACAATAATCAGAAAAATATAGTGAAACGTAGGGATGGACGAAAGGGACTTACCTTGTCCCGCAGCTTGCTTTGCGGTGGGGAGGAGGCGCTTCGCTTCTCCCCCCGAATTTCACACGAGGGGGGGGAGGCACCCCGCCTCACCCGGCAGAAATTCAGGCCGGGGGGGAGGCGCCCCGCCTCGCCCGGCCGAAATTCAGGCCGGGGAGAAGCGCCCTGTCTCCCCAGCAGCGAAAGAAGAAGTGCGGGGGGGGGAACCCGTGATAGGCTACGTAACGATTAACGTAGCCTATCACGGCTAGATTTCCAAAGTCAGCCATGATAGGCTATGTAAATCGTCACGTAGCCTATCACAAGTGACTTTGAAAAAAAAAAGCGCATACGCAAATGGCTTAAATACGTAAATCTTTAAAACTTAAAGATTTACGTAGACTATGGCGAAAATAAGGGCAACGCAAATAGCATTCCCGTATTTTTGCCGTAGTCTACGTAAATCTTTACATAGACTAGACGTGCCAAACTAAGGAACGCATTTGCGTACGCACTTCTTCTTTTTTTTTTCAGTCACCCGTGATAGGCTACGTGACGATTTACGTAGCCTATCACAGCTGACTTTGGAAATCTAGCCGTGATAGGCTACGTAAATCATTACATAGCCTATCACGGGTGTGTGTTGTTGTTTTTTTTACTTTACTTTTTTATTTTGCAATTGCGGCGGCAGCCGCCAGTCGGAAGACCGGCCGCTGCCCCCGCCCCCGCCGAAACGCCGCTGGGACCTGCCGCCGAGAGGGACATTCGCCAAAGGTAAGTCCCATCCCGGGAGTGGGGGCGGGGGGGCGGAGGAGAATTTCCCCAACACTTTCGGGGGGCCGAATGCATCAGCACTCAGCCTCCCGAAGATTCGTGGAGAAATTCTCCGCCATCCCTAGAACGGTATGGAAAGGATAGGTTCCTCTTGTGCAAGCACCGAGTCATTACTGACCCCTAGAGGGATGCCATTTTTCCTCGGCCTTTTCCTGGCAGACCGTATAGTGGGGTGGTATGCCATTGCCTTCCCCAGTCCTAACTACCTTTCCCCCAGCAAGCTGGGTACTCATTTTACCGACCTCAGAAGGATGGAGGGCTGAGTGACTTAAGTCTTTACGTAGCCTATCATGTCTGGGTAAAAAAGAAAAAGACCAGACTGCAAATGGCAGCCACGGCAGCTGGTCAAAAGACCAGCCACTGCTACCGCCGCCACCGCAGCCGCTGCTGCCGCTGGAGCCGCCGCCACCGCCCGGAACATCCGCCCCAGGTAAGTCTCGTCCCGGGGGGGATCTGTGGGGGGGCGGGGGGTGACAGGCTGTTCCGCCACGGATTTCGGCCTCACTGAAATCCGTGGAGGAATTCTCTGCCATACCTAGCTGAGTCGACCTGAGCCGGCTACCTGGAAACCAGCTTCCACTGGGATCGAACTCAGGACGTGGGGAGAGTTTCGGTTACATTACTGCTGCCTACCACTCTGAGCAAAAAAACACAGAACAACAATTTAAAAAGCCAAGTTACAAAGATGTGTCTTGACCCCTCTCCTGAATGCAGAGAGAACAGTCATCGCTCCAAAGGGAGTGTGTTGGAGAATTTGGGAGTAACACAGGAGCAAGCTCTTTCCTGTGGCCCCGACAAGAGGACCTCTGTAAGTGAGGGTGTCCCCTACTCATCTTAGTAACATAAACAAGTTTCTAGTCCTCCTTGATGAGATTGCTGCATGTTTTTGTTGGCAACCCTTTCAGAACCTCAGAACTTCAGTCTCCTAATGCCCCATGTTAGGTTTGTTGCATGTATATCTGTATGTTTCTATTTTTTAAAAAAAAAATAATTTGTGGATTCTAAATTGGGCTTTCAGAAATAACATGTTACTGGACATATCCTAGACTTTCTAAAGGAGCTGAATCTCCTTCCACTGAGTAAATTAATGGCAGGAAAATGTAGTCAACTTTCTTCTTCCTCTCTGCTATTCATGTGCAGTGTGTGTTCGTGTGCGTGTGTGTTAGAAAGAATGAGGGCTCATTCACATGGGGCTTTTATCCTGCTGTGGAGATTGCTTACTCACAGAAGTTTTGGGCCCTGTACACGCTGCAGCCCGCCGCCACAGAACCTCCTGTTCTTTGTGAGCTCTATTGCGTTGTTTTCCATGATGACAAACATCCGGCATTTTCCCTCCTCCCACCATGGAGTCAATATAAATGAGGGTATACTGTTTAAAGTCACTTTTATTGCAAAGAAAACAGTAGCACCACTTAGTGGCTTTGTAATGAAACACATAGTCATTTAGCTTTTTAAAAAAGCCACGTGGAATGGACCTGATCTAATCCCACAAAGATTCTGGAAGCAGGAGCCATGGTAAATTGCAGGATTTTTAGCCTTGTGTGGCGAAGCCCTGAGTGAGTGCATGAGCAGTTTAGGGACAAAAGCTGAAAGAGAAGAAGAGAGCTAGCGAAAGGCTGAAAGCGTCTGGGGCTGTGGGGTTACCTCTCTCTGGAGATCTGGCATGAGGTGGCAGATGTACTGCCTGGTAAGAGTACACAAACAGCTTTTCTCCACTTATGTTCTACCTGTATATTTGTAAATAAAAATAAACCAAATATTACAAAAACGTCACCAGACTTCAGCGATCTCTCCTTCAAAGGAAACCAACCCCGAGTAATGCTGTCCCTGGAACTTTTTACAGCTCTGGGAAGTGGGTAGCACATTACACTAGTGTGTGAAGTAGGATTGTGTTTCCCTGTAGAGAAATGTTGAGCTGGTGTGACCGAACCAGTATGGAGGAAGTAGCAGCAAGGGGTGGACGAAAGTCACTTACCTGTCCTCGAAGCTTGTTCGCGGGGGGGGGGAGGTGCTTCGCTGCTCCCACAGCGAAGTTCAGGCCGGGGGGGAGGCTTCCCGCCTCGCCCGGCCGAAATTCAGGCCGGGGAGGAGGCGCCTCGCCTCGCCCGGCCACGAACTCCAAAGTTTTTTTTTTTAAAAAAAAACGCCCCCGTGATAGGCTACGTGACGATTAACGTAGCCTATCATGGCTAGATCTGCAAAGTCAGCCGTGATAGGCTACGTTAATCGTCACGTAGCCTATCATGGGTGACTTTAAAAAAAAAAAGCGCGTAAATGGCGGCCCCCATAGGGAGCCGCCATTCGCGTTCCTTATTTGGTCGCTGTAGTCTACGTAAGGATTTACGTAGACTACGGTGAAAATAAGGGCAACGCTATTTGCGTTGCCCTTATTTTCGCCGTAGTCTACGTAAATCTTTATGTAGACTACAGCGACCAAATAAGGAACGCGAATGGCGGCTCCCTATGGGGGCCGCCATTATCCGTACGCGCTTTTTTCTTTTTTTTTAAGTCACCCGTGATAGGCTACGTGACGATTAACGTAGCCTATCACGGCTGACTTTGCAGATCTAGACGTGATAGGCTACGTTAACCGTCACGTAGCCTATCACGGGGGCGTTTTTTTTTTCTTTTATTGGAATGGCGGGGGCGGCAGCCGGTCGAAAGACCGGCTGCCGCTCCCGCCCTGGACGAACACCCGCCGAACCACCGGCCGGACCCGCCGCCGGGAGGGATGTTCGGCAAAGGTAAGTCCCGTCCCGGGGGGGGTGCGGGGTGTGGGGGGGTGCGGAGAATTTCTCCCCGAAACTTGTTCGGGGGGCCGAACACGTTGGCGCTCGGCCCCCCGAAGTTTCGAGGAGAAATTCTCTGCCATCCCTACAACGCTCTTAACCCAAGTGAATCTGATGTTTCCACAGCGACGTCAGCAGCTTGATGCAAAAGTGAATGCCTCACAGCCCCGCATGGAGACTTCTTCTGAGCAAACAGACCAGGAGCTTGAAAATAGTGAGCTGCAGCAAAAATAAGACTCCTGCCAGCAGCAAACCCACCAACAAATGGAGACTTCACAGCAGTTCAACGAAGACCTGAAAGCCAGCAAGATCAGTCCACAAATAGTGCTGCAACACATTAAGCACATAGCCAGTCAAAATGGAGATCACTGCCAATGCATAAGCAGGTGAGCCTGCTGGGGGGGTTCTCCAAGACCACAATTTTCTGGACCATGCAAACTAACTAAACGTACCTTACGTGTAAACGTCTTAGCCCTTATTCCTTTAATTTTCTTCTCCTCTTCCTTCCCCCCCTCTGTTGTTTCCCCCACTATCTATCTTTAATTGTAAGCTCTGTGGAGACAGGGACCTGTCTCACTTGCATTTGTAACTCTGTAAGGTGCCATGTACAGAATAAGTCTCCCTTTGACCAAAACATCTTGACAACTCAGCAACTGGGATAATAAAAGGAGAACTTGCCCATTACAGCCAGGCGGCTGTTATTTTTTATGCGCACAGGCACACTGCAATTATTATGAACTAATGGCTTATCAATTGAACATCTGCTGCAATGTGTAGAAGTCAGAAATGCAAAAGACCTATTAAACCATCAACTCATCTCCCAGCAAGGGAGGAGATCAGTTCCAGACAACGAATGAGATGCTAGATTAATGTGCTGGTGATGGGAGTCACAGGCATAGAGAAGCACTGTTCGTGGACTCCTTATATGGCCTGATGATCTAGTATCACTATTGTCCAGAGAAGGGTGTGTATTATTTATTGGATGTCAATCACCACAATCCCCCCCCACACACACATCTTTAGGAGTTTCATTTGTAGAAGCTCCTGGTGAGAGGTATTCAAGATACAAAGGAGAACATGGCTCCTACACCTCTTTCAGCTCAATGAAGAGAGAACTGTGGCAGATTGCAGTTCATCGTGCAGGGATGAATCATGTGCACTCTTTCTTCTCCCAGGTATAGCAATTCAAGGGAGCCATCATATACAGTGGGGACATCTGGGAAGGATTTGGGGGCAGAGGTCCAGGCCCAAAGGGGGTGGGGGGAATGCAGCAGGGCTGGCTTTCCACATTTTGAAGTAAGTGAAGAAATATACATTTAAAGGGCACTCCTCCCCCCTACAAAACTATTAAGTCTGAGGCTTTCTTCACTCACAGCTTTTATCCTGCGATTGGCTCCTTCACGGACGTTTGCAGGCTCTTTACATGACGCCGTGATCCTCCAGCTTCACAACTTCGAATCTTCGAAGATCATGCCTGAATTAGGAAAAAAAAAACATCGCGGAGAAGCCTCGATTCTGCGAGGATGTCTTAATTTTTAAAAAAAAATCCGGCGCGGGGGATAGGAGGGGGTAAAACTTAGTCTCATTTGAAGGGATAGAACAACCCCCTGCTCAATGCAGGAAGCCTGATTCCCAGGCGGTCGCCCATCCAGCTACTGACCGGGGCTGACCTCACTTAGCATCAGAGATCAGACAAGCGTGCACAGGAAAACAGCAGGAAAACAGCACAGCACTTGAGTGTGAACCGAGCTCATGCATTCGATGAAGCACTGCAATGGGGAAAATGGGTGAGTGTGACTAATCACGTTTTAATGCGAGAGCGTTTAACCTGACGGGACACCGAATTCATTGCGATGGTGGGCGCAATGTAGATTGGCCCTAGATCGCCGATAATGAGCTATCAAATTACCCCATTGTGTTCCACTTGAGTTCCCTCCGTGAAAAGAGGACAAGCGGCAAGAAGAGGAGTGAGATCAATGAAAGGTAATGGAAGACTCAGATACAGCGAGAAGGAGGGGGAAAGGGGAGGGGAGGAAAGAAGCATGTGAAAAAGGAAGTTGTTGTGGTCCTGCATGTAAAATGGAAGCAGAAAGCCCTGTTTTAAATGCACGACTTTATGCCGGTGTAAGAGATGCCCTAAAATTACCTAAATGAACCATGTAATCATATGAAGCTCCCTTATGCTGAGTCAGAGAGCACTGGCCCCTTTTAGCCCACTGCAGGCTATTCTGACTGGAAGCAGCTCTCCTTGAACTCACCAGGAGGTCTTTCCGAGGCCTGCTTGCTACCTGATATCCATTTAATGACTCGTTGCCAAGGCATACAACACATTGCTTTATCACTAAGCTGCCTGTGGCCCATACCGAACTAACTCAGGGCCAAACCAGACATGTCTTGGAGATGTATGAATTCATTTCCAATATCATCATCTTCTGCTTCCTCCTCTTTGTTTGCTAAAAGCACTGACTGGGGGGAAAAATGTGGATTAGGTCTGTGGCACGGGTGTGTGTGTGTGTGTGTGTGTGTGTAATTAAGCCTTTCCTGGGGATGCTCAAGGATGCTTCACTAATTTAAGTGAACTGACCTAGTTCACAATTCCTTCACTAATACCTGATCTGATTCATAGTTCTTTCACTGACAGCCAGGGTGGCCTACTGGTTAGAGTGTTGAACTGGAGCTCAGGAGATCCAGGTTCTAGTCCCCACTCAGCCAAGAAGCTCACAGGGTGACTTTGGGCCAGTCACTGACTCTCAGCCTAAACTAGGCTAATGTTGTGAGGATAAAATGGACAAAAGGAGGACCACGTAAGCTGCCTTGGGCTCCTTGCAAGAGGAAAAACAGTAAAATGTCATAAGAAATAATATGCGGATATCAGAATGCAGTTTTTATTCTAGGATAAAATGTGTACAAAATACTTATTTTAGGGTAAAACGCATACAAAAACGTGTATGTTATTTTACAAAATTGCATTAAAAATAATGCAGACGTTTGTACATTTTTTACAAAATTGCAGATTGATGTGGAAACAGGATGGGATGGCCTTCCGAATGGACATTTGTGACACTGACATGGACTGGAAGAACACTGAGCCATCCATTCCTAGTCTTTCCCCAAACCAGCTCCCTGACACAAATCCACATTGTTCTAGAGCTGCTCTTTGTCGCGCAGGGGAAAACACACAGGCACCCACAACCTGAGTTTTTCCCCCTCTCTGTGGCTAAGAGCAGACCAGGTAGCAATTGTTTTGCAGGCTGTAGCATGGGGGGAAGCATTACGTCCCCTCCCCCTACACCACAACACTGACAGAAATCAGAACTCCCTCCAGGCTGCTCTTAGCACACCCACACCCGCAAAGGGCATCTCTACACCAGGCTAACATCCTGCATTTCAAACGGGGCTTTCTGCTCCCATTTTAAATGTAGGATCACAACGACTCCCTTTACACGAGCTCCTTTCCCCCTTCCCCTTCTCCCCTCCTTCTCCCCGTATCTGAGCCTTCCATTATCTTCCATTGATCTCGCTCCTCTTCTTGCCACTTTTCCTCTTTTCACGGAGTGAACTTGAGCAGAACACAACGGGGTAATGGGATCACTCATTATTGTCAGGGTGGAAACTGAGCCGATAGAACTCCAGAGCAGTTCTGATTCTGAGGAGGATCAGCAATCCATGTGAGAGGGGCCAGCTCATCCCCCACAGGCACAGCAGCTGGCAGAGATTCCTCCTGCTGGCATTCCTGAGATAGATAGTGACCCTGGCAGTGAGAGAGTGAGGGAGGGGGGCTTGCTAGATGCTCGACGCAGATGCAGAGAGCGACGAGCGATGGAGGGCACGGAAAGGAGGCGTAGCGCCCGTTTGGCGCGCAAGCAACGGCCGCCTCCCGTGGACCCAAGGGAAAGAGGGAGGATCTCTCCCTAGCCCATAAGTTCAGGGTCTTCAAGTGATTCTCCTTCAAACGGGGATCAACTGCCTACTTGGAGAATAGGCTACTCTGCTGTTCATTGCTTAGTCGCTGGTGATTAGCATCTGAAAGAGTCATTAAGTTGTAAAAGGATTAAAGCCTTGAAAAGAATCCTTTCGTCTGTGTCTTGAGTTGGCTATTGGAGTAGACTGAAAGAGGCTGCTAGAGCGCTCCTGACAATTATCTGAGATATATTAAAAAATGGAAGAAAGGGCATTTAGTGCTTGGAGGACCTCAGCGTCGTGTAAAGAGCCCGCAAACTTCCGTGAAGGAGCAATCTCAATCGTAGGATAAAAGCTCCATGTGAAGGAGCCCAAAGACATCAGAGATGCATTCATGCATCCCCAGTGTCGCATCTAGCTTGGCCCTCAAGGGAAGTTGAAAAGGAAAAGCCATGCTGCCTCATTCACCTACTGCCTGTGGTGGCTGCCAGAGCCGTAAGGCACAGTCACCATTTTGATTATATTTCACATGCTCAGGAGTCAGGACCAAAGAAACAAGGTGGCCAGAACCTCAGCATCTTCAGCTATCACAGCCACCAGACAATAGTGATGAGAAGGGAAGAGACAGAGCCCCTTGGCTGGCTACCTGAAGATCCTAAAGCAGCTCATTTTCTCCTTCTTGGTAAGCAGAGTGACCTGTAGATAACTGTATTAGAAACAGGTTTCATACCATTTTGTGTGACTATGCAAATAAAAACAACAGAAGTGAATTTGGTCTCATTTTGCAATCAGCATGCTCGATTTGCATGCTTTATTGTTATTATTTGTAGTTATGCACAACTTTTGCTCAGAAGTGCTACCGGAGCAGAAGAGGCATATATCAACCGAAATATGCTTCTAAGAGGAATGCAAAGCGCTTTGATTTGGATATGCCTTCAGTGGGCATGGGCTAAGCAGATGACGCTCTCAACTTAAAAAAGATGTTTTGCATTTTTAAAATTCTAAATTCCACTTTCTGACTTAGGATGTCACCTCTTCCAAAATTTGAGGATGGGTTGGATTTAAAATGCATTTATTTACATAAATACAAATATACTGTAGTATGAAAAAATAGAAATTGACAGGAGGCCACAGTGAAAAGCCAAATAACTCTGTCTTCCCAGGTCCAGAAGAACTCAATTGTGAAGACAGAAGCTCCCGTCCCGCAGCTCCAGTCTTTTGACCAGCTGCCGCGGCTGCCATTTGCAGTCTGGTCTTTGCCGTGATAGGCTACATAAGTCTGTACGTAGCCTATCACGTCTGGGTAAAAAAAAAAAAAAAAGCGTACGCAAAAAACGGCGTACGCAAATGGCGGCGGCTATGGCAGCCGCCATTTGCATTCCTTATTTATTCCTTGTTTTAGTCTACGTAAATATTTACATAGACTATTACAGCGAAAAAAAAGGGGGAATGCAAATAGCGTAGTGGGCGCTATTTGCGTTCCTTTTTTTTTGCTGTTTTAGCCTACGTAAATATTTAAGTAGGCTAAAATGGTGAAAAATAAGGAACGCAAATGGCGGCCGCCGTAGCCGCCGCCATCTCCGTACGCCGTTTTTTTGTTGTTGTTGTTTTTTACCCAGACGTGATAGGCTACATAAATTCTTATGTAGCCTATCACGGTTCCCTGGCTGGACGCAAATGGTGGTCGCTACGGTAGCCGCCATTTGCGTCCACACTAGGGGTGTACGAATCCCTGCTTAGTTGGCTCCGCCGGGTTCCGCTGGGGGGGGAGGCACTCCGTCCCTCCCCCCAGAATCCCTGCTGGGGGGGAGGCGCTCCATGCCTCCCCCCGGAATCCTGGCCGGCCGGCTCCGCTCCGCAAGGATTCCACGGAGCCGCCGGCTGGCTCCGCCAGCACCCGGACATCCGGCCGCTGGCTAGGAGGGACGCAAATGGTGGCTGCCGTAGCCGCCACCGTTGGCGTCCCTGTATTCAGCCATGATAGGCTACGTAAAGACTTACGTAGCCTATCACGTCTGGGTTTTAAAAAAAAAACAAACGCGTGCACAAATGGCGGCAGCTACGGCCGCTGCCATTTGCGTTCCTTATTTTTGGCCATCTTAGTCTACGTAAATATTTACGTAGACTAAGACGGCAAAACTAAGGGGGAATGCAAATAGCGTAGCGGGTGCTATTTGCGTTCCCCTCATTTTCACCGTCTTAGTCTACGTAAATATTTACATAAACTAAGACGGCAAAAATAAGGGGGAACACAAATAGCGTAGCGGGCACTATTTGCATTCCCATTTATTTTCACCGTCTTAGTCTACGTAAATATTTACGTAGAATAAGACGGCCAAAAATAAGGAACGCAAATGGCGGCGGCCATAGCCACCACCATTTGCATACGCACTTTTTTTAAAAAAAACGTAGACGTGATAGGCTACGTAAGTCGTTACGTAGCCTATCACAAATGGGGGGGGGGAACAGACTGCAAATGGCAGCAGCAGCGGCAGCTGTTCGGAAGTCCAGCCACCGCAGCTGCCGCCATCCGGAACATCCGCCCCAGGTAAGTCTCATCCCGCGGGGAACCACAGGGGGCAGGGGGGTGGCAGGCCATTCCACCACGGAGTTCAGGGGGCCGAATGCACTGGCATTCGGCCTCACTGAGATCCATGGTGGAATTCTCTGACATCCCTAGTCCGCACCAGCCAGTCCGTGGCAGGAAATCCAGCTGCGGATGGCCCTGGCCTGGCTGGCTGCTCTGCAGAGCAGAGCCGGCCGTCAAGGTTTCCAGGGGGGAGGACCAGATCGCCTCCCCCGCATCAAGGATTCCAGGGGGAGGGACGGAGCGCCTCCCCACCACCACCGCGAACAGAATCCGTGAAAAGGTAAGTGACTTTCGTACATCCCTACCTTCAGTGCACACATGAGGCTTCATATCACCAGGAGTTGCCCTGTTCAGTTCAATATTGCCTTCTCTATCTACATGGCAATACAGATATTTACGTTGTAGATCAAACCCTTTCTATCATAGTGTGAGCCTTTTGTAGATGGTGCTTGTGAAAGAAACGCATTGATTCGGTGCCACTGGGTACACTCAGATGCACATGACTGCCCCATTCCTTTCTAAAGAGGTATAGCCAGACATCCAAAGATCTTCTTTCACTGGCAAAAATGGAGAAGCCCTTGTGAGAGGGAGATCTCGAAGTCCATACCAGAGTTCTCATACCTATACGAAATTTCTACATTGGGGCATTATTATAGAAAACAACACTTTCTTTTTTAAAGGTGCAACTCAAACCTCAAGACAATTACTCCCCACATCCTCTCCAGTAAGTGGGAGGCTTTATATTACCTGTAGAAGGTGGGAAAGGCACAAACACAAACTGGTACCCAGGTGGAACTGCTTCTGTTAACTCAGGCCTCAAGACAAACACTCCCCCTCAAAGGTGACAGAAATTCCTAGATTCTACAGTGCACCGTAGGGTAAAAAACATGGCGCCCCCCCCCTTGGGTGCCATGTTTTTTTCCCCAACAATTCACCTGGAATGACAGTACATCATGATACTACATCACAAGGACAGTATGAAGACAGGGCTTCCAGCTGTTTGGAGAAACAGTGCTGCTGCAGCAGCAAAAACAAAAAAGGAGGGGAAAGCTTCTGCCACACTGCTGCTTTTTAGGTAAAGCTCTCCACCCCTCTGAAAAAAATCTTATTTTTTGCCAGCTCCCTGAAGATGTATTGCCTCCCCACGCCCCACTTCCATGCCCAAGAAGAGCCCTCACAGGTCCCCAAAAATGTTCCCAGTGGAACTTTTGGCCCAGCTCTACATAAAAGCATATGAGATTATTTCCTTAAGAGAGTCTGAAAAAGCAATAGGGAGAAAATGGGAACATGACACACGTACACAATATAAAATGAAAAAAATACAGAACAAAAAACAACCAGGTGCCTGAGTTCAGAAAGACGTCACTCTAATATGGAAACTATGCAGGATTATATTACTTCCTGTTTTCTTGTTTTGTTCTAAAGCATTTTTGGCCCCATGAAACACCAGAGATAAAATATTAGGTTGCTTCTTTGATACAATCCAGAAATGTTTATGTTCTTTGTGACTAATTTTATTTCCCTAACATGTCATAGGACCCTCTCATTGAGGCCGACAAATGGCAATTAGGTCACAGAGCAACAAAATCTGCTATGGACAACGGCTGAGTAATGGTCATTAGCCATTCTACATAATAACAATCAAATATCGTAAAAAGAACCCTTAAAAATGCCAGCAGAACATGACCTAGCAACATCACAGCTCTTTTTCAGGTGCAGGAGGATGACACAGAACATCGCAGTCCAGTGCACCATCTGAAACTTGGGCGTATAACCGAACACACCAGGTCAAGTTGGCGTTGCCTTCAAACTACTTAATGGCTTTGAACTAGCTTAATGGCTTCCCTATGAAGCCCAAGATACATACAAAAGAACTGCCACAACTAGGAAGATGTTTCTGTTTGGAAAGACAGATACATACATGAGACAGAACAGGGAAGTTCAAGATAACCCCCTCCGCCTGTTGAAAGAACGTGTGAATGGGGTTGTAGGACCACACAGGCTAGCACAGCCACCACCAAATCCCGCTTAGAATGGAGGTGCTCTGCATAAGTACATTGGTGCATGCATAGCGCCCCTTCCCACATGCTCTGAATGTGGTGTGGCCAATGAGCATAACAGCAGGTGGGCTAGCCCATGCAGCCCCACATCAGCCCTCATGTGTCGAGGTCTTCTGAACCACCCTCATTTGACCCACAACAATCTGTCTTGACCTTTGCCCACGCTGTGCTTTTTTTCTGGAACATCCACATTACGTTCTGGATGTCCAGTGTCATCAACCATTGGAATTGGGAACTTGAAGCAGGGGAAGAGAGAGTCACAAGGTTTCCCCTCCAGCATATGGTGGCAGAGAAGCCAATTTTGGTCAAACTTTTTCACAGGAGGGTGCCATGAAGATCTGCAATGGGCTATGATCATGGCAGTAGGAGAAACTGCCTAATCGACTAGCCTTTGAAACCCTCCCTAATGAAATACAGTGAATTTATATAAAAACAGAACCTGGAATCCATTTAACATGTTGGCCCATGCTGGTAAATAGGTGACATCATTCCTTTATAAACAACAAAACAGAAAAAGAAACCTAATTTCTTCCTGATGTTAGGTGTAGTTAGCAGTGAAGAAATGGGTTTGCTTCCTTTCACTTTGCTTCCTCACCCACACAAACAGACCACACGATTGTGTGTGTGAAACAGGCAAACAGAATGTGCCCTTATTAGCTTCATCCTGTATAAGATGTTTGGGCACAGTGAGTAATAGCATGGCCAAATGTTGCATTAGCATCCATTCCAGGACAAAAACTAGGCCACCAAGTTTCCTTCTTGTTCGTAAAATTAACAAGTTAAGGGTGCGATCCTGTGCATGTTTAGACAGAAGATAGTCCTACAGCTCCCATGCTGGCTGGGGAATGCCGAGAGTTGGAGGACTTTTGTTCTGTCTAAACATGCATAAGAGTGCACTCTAAGGAGTTCAGATGCTGGATCATCTAGTCCAGCCTAGCTTCAATTAGGATGGACCTCAAGTCTGATCCAGCACAGCTCTTCTTAGGATTTTAAAACGAACATCTCATGGACAAGGCTTCTATCCAGCCCTTTCTCTGACATACTTTTCTATGTTCAGGGATTTTTTGTTCCCCCATGGGGAGAACATGGAAACATTTATCCATATCCCTAAATGGACAGTCCAGGAAAATATTTATAATCTGATGATGAATGCTGCTTGCAGAATCTCCTCCAGGTTTGAGGAGGTTCTTGCCATCCAGTGGGCCCTTTCCCACCTCCATGTCCCCCTTCCCTTCCATTGGCACTGGTAGGTGGGGGGTGACACGGCCAGCTTTTTGTCTTTCTTTCAATGCTTTGGAAAGGGTACCCATGTGTCTTATTTTACGGAGACAGTCTTCTGTTTTGGAGAGACATGTGGACTGGACATGGTCATCTAGTCCAAGTCTGGTCTGAAGTCAAAGAACCATAAGGAGTGACAGCAGGGGACTTAATGATGCCCATCACCAGTTAGCATCTGGCCAGCAGACAGAGCAGGCACACAGGCCACCTGATCAGCCTTCTCCAATAAGGCAAGATGTGTGGTATTTCTATGTACATAATAGTTATTCTTTCTAAATCTGAACCGACACATATACATCTGCATATGCAAATGTAATGCAAATTGGTGCCATCTTGTGCTCTCTTTTGTTGATGATGCAATTCCTCTTTTTTGCAGCAGCAGCAACACTGGCAGCAAAAATGGCACACTTTCTGTCTAGCAAGTACTAGCTACAGCCTGCCGGACCCTCTGCCACAATGCCCTCAACATCGAACAGAGATACTACAGCAGTTAGGGGCATTTGTGTGAGTTAATGGTTTTGTGTGTGTGTTGGGGTGGGTGGGAGGAGAATAACAGGTGTCAACCAGCACCCATTGGCTAGAATGATATTTTCATTGCAAAACAACAACAACCCCCAAATCCTGCTATGCTGTACATACCCATAATGACAGTAAAGGAGACAAGATAGAGGTGTACAAAATTATGCATGGTGTGGAGAATGTGGATAGGGAGACATTTTTCTCCCTCTCACATAATATTAGAACCCGGGGTCATCCCATGAAGCTGATTGGTGAGAGGACAGATAAAGGGGAGTCCTTCTTCACAAAGTGCTTAGTTAAACTATTTAATTCGTTACCGCAAGACGTAGTGATGGACACCAATTTGGATGGCTTTAAAAGGGGTTAAATTCCTGGATGAGAACTCTATCAATGCCTACTACTTTTGATGGCTATATGCTACCTCCAGTAGCCAGTTGATGGGGAACATGGGCAGGAGGGTGCTATTGCACTCATGTCCTGCTTGTGGGTTTCCTGTGGGCAGCTGGTTGGCCACTGTGTGAGTGGAATGCTGGACTAGATAGACCCTTGGTCTGATCCAGCATGGCTCTTCTTATGTTCTGAGCAGTTGCTGGCTGAGCCAATCATTCATTCATTCATTCATTACATTTTTATCTCACCTTTCTTCCATCATGGAACTCAAGGTGGCTGCATGTGGTTCCCAGGTGGTCTCCCCTCCAAGCACTGACCAGGCCCAAACCTGCTTAGCTTCAGCAAGGTGGCTGCCTCATGTGCCTTTAGACTTTAGACTATGCCAATCATCTCCAAGGGGCAGGCCAGTCATCAGTAGTGGTCAATGCCAGGGTGCTTGGCCTGGGCAGCTGTCCAAAGATGCCACCACCCCTGCCTTGGAGTGCCTTCTTGTGCAGTTAGTTGCTTTATTTTAAGCCGCACTTTGTGAGTGTTTTCCTAAGCTTTTTAAAAGTCATGGTGCTGACCTGGCTGCTTCTTTGCCCTTCAATGTGACTTTATTACGAAAGGACAATGTTTTTCCTCCCTCTCAGGCTGATCTTCTTTAGCTGGAATGTTTGGGGACAAATCCAAATAGTTAAGGCGGAAAATCTGTTCCTTCACCATTTCTCAGCTACCCAAAGTAGTTTTCCCCACTCATCCCCCTTTATCACAGGAAAACTCCTAGACAAAAGAGATGACGGCTATAAAAAGTACCGATTGCTGTAACGTTCGGATGACAAATACGATGATGGAACAGGAGGGATTTCCAACAAAAATAAACCACATGTCAAGCTGCAGCTACGATTCGGCCCCTCTCTCAGCAGAGGAAGGCACGCCTTGGTTATAGATCATGGAGTAAACACTGGAGTACTTTACTCCAAGCCATCAGTAGAGAAACAAACAGAAATAAGAGCTAAAGCCGAGTAAAAAGAATAAACAGAAGACAGTGCCAAGAGCAGGTCACCACATGCCTCTATTCCATTGTACCACCCCGAAAGGAACAAACCAACATGTCTCCATGCCCTAGGCAATGCTAAATTTGTTTACACCGATACTATAGATCTTCAGATTAGATTTTGCTTGGCTACTCCGGCATCTTCGCTACCAAAGAGGCCACAATCCAGACTGGGCCTTCAAAAGTCGTCTTCATCACATCCAGAAAGCCATCCCCAGTTCAAGCACACTCAAATAATGTGTATGGTTCAATCAATGCCAAAGTAGGTGGATGAAGGTATGTGGTGGGGGAAGGGAGGAAATAAGCCCATTTATCAACAGTGAATAATACAAAACTAAGGACTAAGAGCCAAAACAGATATTACTTTAAAGCCATATCTAGAAGCTATGTCTTTGTTTATATTTTTACTCTAGAGTAGGCACTGGAGGCCTGATCTGGATTAGGCTCATAGCCGGAGAGAATGGCTAATGCCCACTACCCCAAACACTAGGTTGCCAATTTACAGATTTAAAGTAATGTCTGTTTTGGCCTTAAGAGTCACCAGAGGGCTAGTTTTCAAAATGTCCACCATCAATTGAAAGTTATCTTGTAAACCTGGGGTGCAGAACTGTTTTGTGATGGGGGCCTGAATTGCTCTCCACCAGGCCCTCCATAAGCCAGATGATGTCAGTGGACGTGGCCACACTCACGGTGTCATGCCCCCCCATTTTGTCTTTCTTCACACTGAGAGAGGCACAGACCACCCTGACCAGATTGCTGCTTTCTCATCACCATTAATGGCAATAAAGCAGCTACCCAGGCTTCTTTGGGGTCAATGTGGAAGAGAGAAGGTTGTATCCTTCTCCCCACCTTAGCACCGCCGACCAGATCGCTGCTTATCTCAAATCTTTCATCAGAGACAGAAGATAAGGGACAGAATTCCCTTGCTAGTGTTTGCAAGGGAATCCTTGATCTCCAAACTGTGATGAGAGATTAAGAGCATTGGACATCAGGGAAAAAAAGCCCTGGCCTGCATAAAAACTAACCCAGCATTATTGCTGGCTTTGCATGCTTATGATGAGACAGTAGCATTACTGAGAAGAATTGGAAACTAATAGCAATAACGAAGCGCATATCATTCAGCCAAATGAATACAAGTGAGCAATACTATGCTGCTAAAAATATTAAACATGCTGAAATTGGTTATATTAACCAGAGCAGAAATATGGTAAGTAATAGTATTTCATGTATTGACCTTGGTCAAGAGTGGATCCATATATATATATATATATATATATATATATCCCATGTTTTCAAATGATAGCCATGAATTGAGAAAATTCAAAAAGGAGTAAACTGGAATAGAGGTCAGTGAGTGCAGTCACTGGCTGGGTTCACACAACATGCTAACCCACACTCAGTGATTGTTCTGGGCTGTTCCGGAACTGTGGGTTATTGTGTTGTCTGAGTGCCCCATGTTTTCTGCAGGCTCAGTTATCATGTTGTCTGAACGCAGCACGTTTTCCGCAGGGTGGCTTGTTAACCACCCTGAACAACCCAACAACAAACCTTGGGTTCTCAAGGTGGCTTGCTCGAGAAAAATAAGCCACACTGCGTGGTTAACAAGCCACCTTGTGGAAAATGTGCTGCATTCAGACAACACAGCAACCCACAGTACAACAATAACCCACAGTTCAACAACAGTCCACACTCAACCACTGAGTGTGGGTTAGCATGTTGTGTGAACCCAAGGACAGGGTTAGATCCAGATTTAATCATACCTAGAGCAGACACATTGAAATCAATGGGAGTAACATTAGATATGACAGACTTGACTGTTCTAAGCATGGCTATATCTGGGTCCAACCCACTGAGAATTGTGGTACTAAAGTGATTGCCATTTTGGACCTTGGCACTTATAAACACATTAACAATGGACAAGGATTACAAAATAAGATTGTGAATTCCTTCAGTTTCCCTTTATGTTAGACTTCACACACGCACATACCTCTTCATGGATAAGGGAGTAATTACTAAAAGGACCTTTCTTTAATAATTCCATTGGATGAATCCAAACATGTACCATTTTGGTTCTTCCCAGGTTGGTGAGCTTAAACACACCATGTTATCCTTATATGGAAACTAGAACTAAACAAGAAAAGGGGAAAAGGGGAAATTGTGACTTTCTGGGTGAGGTTTCCTTCCACTGAGGTGTATAACACTGAGCTAAAAATGAGCCCTTGGAGATCCCTATACCTTAGAATTCGCTATGAAAGATAGTCAGTCTTATTTTTCCATGAAATATTGTGTACAGCATCCAATCGTGTTATACTGGTAGGCAAATGATCAAAATGTTCATACAACTATGATAGTCTCAGATTCTCAGTGGCATGGTTCCAATGTAATACTAAACCATGCCTTAGTGTTACAAGCAGCAGCAAGCCTCTGGCTCAGTCAGTCCCTTCTCCCCTCGCCTTTTTCTCCTCTACATGTGAGAGGAAGTTTCCATTTTAGGTTTGAATACACCAGTTTTCTGTCAGGTCCAAACTCAGATAACTGTAGTTTATTCTAACTATGATTAATATACAAACAAACCAAAGTTAGTTTCGAGATATAATGGGAAACTGTAGTTTATTCTATACAGATGATACCACTTTGATGGCTGAAAGTAAGGAGGAGCTGAGGAACCTCATGACGAAGGTGAAAGAAGAAAGTGCAAAAGCTGGGTTGCAGTTCAATGTCAAAAAAACCAAGATTATGGCAACCAGCTTGATTGATAACTGGCAAATAGAGGGAGAAAACATGGAGGCAGTGACAGACTTTGTCTTTCTAGGCGCAAAGATTACTGCAGACGCTGACTGCAGCCAGGAAAACAGAAGACGTTTACTTCTTGGGAGGACAGCAATGACAAATCTTGATAAAATAGTTAAGAGCAGAGACATCACGCTGACAACAAAGGTCCGCATAGTTAAAGCCATGGTATTCCCCATAGTAACCTACAGCTGCAAGAGCTGGACCATAAGGAAGGCTGAGCAAAGGAAGATAGATGCTTTTGAACTGTGGTGTTGGAGGAAAATTCTGAGAGTGCCTTGGACTGCAAGAAGATCAAACCAGTCCATACTCCAGGAAATAAAGCCAGACTGCTCACTTGAGGGAAGGATATTAAAGGCAAAACTGAAGTACTTTGGCCACATAATGAGATGACAGGATACCCTGGAGAAGATGCTGATGCTAGGGAAAGTGGAAGGCAAAAGGAAGAGGGGCCGACCAAGGGCAAGATGGATGGATGATATTCTGGACGTGATGGACTTGGCTTTGGGGGAGCTGGGGGTGGTGACAGCCGACAGGAAGCTCTAGCATGGGCTGGTCCATGAAGTCACCAAGAGTCGGAAACGACTGAATGAATAAACAACAAAGTACTTTATTCTAAACCAAAAGGGAAGCTTTTAAACTCCTCCCCTCATGCTCAGAGGAAAAGGAGAAGAGGGGAGTACATGAGGCTTGCTGTGGCTCATTCCCATAATGCTAAACCATGGTTTACCACAGGGGTGTTGAACTTCTTTCAGTCCAAGAGCCAAACTTCATTTCAGAGAAGCTCTCGGGGGCCACATTCCAGGGGTGAGTGGGACTGAAAGCAAAGGGCATGGGGCCAAAGGCAAAATGGGTGGGGCCAAAAATACCAAATATACTAGCATATTGTTGCTTAAGGGTGCAATCCTATGCATGTTTAGACAGAAAAAGTCCTACAATTCCCAGCATTCCCCAGCCAGCCATGCTTTAGGATTGCACCCTAAAGCACTTACTGCCAGTAACTAAGCCTTAGGAGAAGCATTTCAGGTTTTCAGAATGGGGGAAAAACTGCACAAAAGCCGGAAAACCACCAAACAATGGATGGTTAGGGGAAAGGGGGTGTGGCCTGGGGAAGGGGGCATGGCCTTCTGGGAACCCCAGAGGGCTGCATTGGGAACCCAGACCTGAGGTTCTGCACCCTAATTGAGCATTCTGTCTGAACCAGGCCAACGTGTACAGATTCAGCAAAAGAGAGGTGTGCATGATAACAACCCAATGACAATCTGTACTGTTCACTGGCTTTTTTTCCCCACAGAGACATTTGAAGCATCCCTTACCAGCTAACAAAAGGGGCCTTGCTTTTTGGTTGTGAATACCACGCTAGTAATGGAAAGTACGCCATTCTGGACATTTCCATGTGTGAGCCGAATGAACCACATCCATCCATTGGGGTGCAAAGGGTATTAAGGATGGAGCAAGGAGGGAAGGGAGCCCTCGACACTCTTCTAATTCCAGCAAAATAAATGTGTCAACGAGAAAGAAAGCAGGGTTTCAAAGGCATCCCCCTGAAGCAATAAATATTCCAAGCACTCCCAGGCTAGTGCGTTCTTTTTTAAAAAGTAGAAAAAACACTTTGCTTTAGAAATATAAATGTGATAAAGGTCTGCATTAGTGCAGCTCCGTTTTCTTTAGATGATTAATTCTGTAGCCATTCTACATTTTTCTCTCTACTTCAGCTTACTCATAGTGCTTTCCAAGAATGTAGATGATTGGAGATATACATTTACATTTTGAATGACTGTTTAGAATTCAGACTTATAACTGGTCTATTTGAAACAACAACAGCCAACTCCTTTTTCTTATCAGGGATATTCATTATTCATATTCTTTTTCTAGACCAAGATGGACTACTTCTAAATATTTACACTGTGAATAGGGTTGTGTGTACAAACAGAGTATACTGAAGGGAATGCTTCCACCCATGAGTTCATTAGGTTTCCTTTAATGACATATGAATCAGTGAGGTTATGAGCAATCAGCTGTGTAAACTAGAGTCATCCGGTGGAAAGGATACCTGTTTCAGAAGCTTCCAGTTGCGTAAACCAGGTCTCCACAAAACTTCACAACATTTTGTCAGTTAGCTTCCGGTACAGATGGGTGTCATCATTTGGTTCCACTCCTTCGCATTTTTGGATTGGAGACCTTTAGAGGTGTGCGCTTGAATGCCCTGACACTCCACCCCAACCCCCCAACCCCAAAGGGTTCAGATCGATCCACTTCTCTTGCTGGATTATGGACCTGTGGGATCTGGGAAAGGGATCTAGTGCAACCCAGAAGATTGCACTTGACCCACAGCACTCGTGCCCATGTAGAGCTGAACTGAAATTTCTCAGAAGATGTTTTTCTGAGAAAATATTGGAGATTTCTCTTTTGTCAGCCCTTAGAAAAAGGCCACTTTGCAGAACGTCTCACAAATATTCTCCACCATTATTTTGTGGTGGCTGCTAACATCCCCCCCCCCCACACACACACACACATGATGTCCTGGAATGGTGCTAGGTCCAGGGGACTGTGCTAGGTCCAGGGGACTGTGGAGGATGCAAAATGCCGGCCCAGCTGCCAACGCAGTTGTTGCTGGTGGTGGGGAAAATCACATTTAAATATATATGAAAGGCATCTTTTAAAAACAAATTTGCAGATTAATGCAGAAATGGAACAGATTGATGGGTTAAAAAAAACCCTCTGAAAGTGACATGGAGCAGAAATTGACACATTCACCCGTCCGTTCATGGAGAATGTGCCGTGGAGGAAGGCCTCCTGTTTTTGGGAATTGCTGGGCTCATTGCAGTGCACCTGGCTGAAGGCGGGGGGGGGGGAGCATTCACTCAAATGCCTTTAGGGATCCCCTGAGTGCAGAAGAGCTGTCTGTGGATGGGAGGGGATGCATTGTACCCTTGCTTTGGTTTTTTTAACCATAGCAAGTTGCCTAGACATATTCAAACAAACTACAAACACCTATTTGAAAAACAACACTTAGTTGTTCATGAATAGGAGAAGAATGAAAGCTTCAGTAGAGAACTTAATTGGATCCTTGAAACCTCAGTACGGATGAGTTGTCTCTCCTATGCGGTAACTTTTAGTAAAACCTTATGGTGTAATGAGGAGAAGAATGATGAATGTACTGAAGGATGGCTTCCTGTTCTAAATGACTTTATGAACCTTCTGGGACTTCTCCCCCTCCCCTTTTCTACATCTGGTAGATGGTGATTAATGCAAGATAATCAAATTAGAAATCATTCAGACAGCAAAAGGTCTAGTGACCACAACATGGTCCATTGCTTACAACGAGATTAGAAGCCTGTATGTGTATATCATAACCAATTCTAATAAAATCCAGATGTATGAATTCAGATAGTTCACTTTGAGGAAGATGTTAGAGAAGATTAGCAAATAACCAAGTGGCTAGAAATAATGAAATGTGATGCCTCTTGGACTGAAAATAACTAGTCATGGTTATACAAACCTTGAATAAATTCACAAAGGACAATAAAAGATTTTGGCTCATTATAAATGCTATGGAGCATCGCCCTCTGACCATTTTTAAATTTTAAAAAACTACGTTACCATTATCCGTTGCATAATTCAAACAAGTGATGATTGTCAACAAACTGTGTGAAAGCTACAGGTGGAAATTCTTCATATCTCCAGCTTCAAATGTTCATTTTCTCAGTCTGGATCTGCACAGTCTGATCAAACGCATAAACTGAGTTGTTTTTCTCCTCTGGACAGTAATCGCTGAGGACAAAGTTTGCACACTTTGAGAACTAATGTATCCTAGTGACTAAGGGCCAACCAACATGTTAGATTAAATACATGCTCATATTTCACATATCAGGGTTAGGAAAAAAAAAAAAACACACCTAGCAGCTATGGAGTAGATGATCAGTATCTAGACTGGGACCCAAGCATGCAGGAAGGTGTAGTTGAGCCTAGGGATGTGTGGGTTTTGTTTAATCTGTTTTGCCTGTGTTTCGCATATTGTCAGGCATCTTTCACTCCATCATCCAGTCATTGGTAGAGTGGGATCTCTTCCCCCCTTCTGAAAGGTACACAGAAAGGTCCACCACTGTCAAACTCAGCTAATCGTTGGGAGCATCATGCAGCTAATGCTTCTCTTATTCATATGTTTTGGAAATGCCCAACAGTTGCCTCCTTTTGGGAGGAAATTATTAGATTGGTAGATTGTGTATTGGAAAGCTCTTTACTATTTACTGATGTAAATGTACTTACCTGCTTTTTGAAATGTAACACAGGGTCAGTATAAATGGATTCTTTGCACCCCTTTCGTTGCTAAAAGACTGATATTATGATACTAGAAGGATAAGAGCTTACTGCCTGTAATATCTATCTATCTATCTATCTATCTATCTATTTATTTATTTATTGCATTTATATCCCACCTTTTTTCCTCCTTAAGGAACCCAAGGCGGCTTATATTATCATCCTCCTCTCCATTTTATCCACACAACAACAACCCTATGAGGTAGGTTGGGCTGAGAGTCTGTGATGGGCCCAAAGTCACCCAGTGAGCTTCCATGGTTGAGTGGGGACTAGAGCCCGGATCTCCCAGCTCCCAGTCCAACACTCTAGCCGCTACACCACACTGGCTCCATTTATTTATTTTATTTATCGTATGGCACATTTACATCGCATTACAATAAAAACCTAGAACATAATAAATATGAAATGTAAAATATAAAATATAGACAGGAATATTACAAACGTATGTCTAGGTTACAGATATAGTTTTTTACTTCAGTTGTCACAGCCAGGAAATCAGCAAAGTCTCCATTGTAGGCTCGGTTTTGACACTCTGTCACTATATGTTGGATAGTTTGTTTTTCACCCCACAATCACAATTTGATGATGTTGTTTTGCCCCATTTATAAAGGGCATCTGTATATCTACCATGACCCATGTGAATATGGTTCAAGGTTGTCCATATCACACAGGGCTGGTTAAATCCAGGTGGTTTTTCCAAGATGCAGGGCAAGCTTCAGCATTGTGGAGGACCGTTTCCTAGCCAATGTTGTTTCCACGTGTTGTGGATATTGAAATCATCTTCTAGAAGAGCTTTAGTGTTAGAAAAGGCTGGATGTCTCGATCTTAGCCTGTTTCGCTCCAAGTAGGTTACGTCATTGAATACTGGTAGCTGGAGATTGTCAATAATTTTCCGGTATGCTTGAAGAAGGGCGTTCTTTCGTCTTGCATCCAGAGGTGGTATATGGCTCCAAACAGGCAGCCAGTATGTGGGAGTAGATCGTATCGTCCCAGTAACAATATGCATTGACTCATGCAGTTGTGTATCGATCTTTTTCATGTGCGGACTATTAAGCCACACTGGGACACAGTACTCTGCTGCTGAGTAAACCCAACTGAGTGCGGTCGTTCTCAGAGTATCCGCTGTCGAGCCCCAGCTAGTGCCACATAGTTTGTGTAGAATGTTATTTCTACTTCTCAGTTTGGCAGCAGTCTTCATCAAGTGTTCTTTGTAGGAAAGTGTCCTATCCAGTGTGACCCCAAGATTCTTGGGATGCATGTTGTGATTGAGCCGGTTTGCCTTAAATTGAACGTTGAGCTCTCTGCCTGCTGATCTGTTACAAAGGTGGAAGCATGTTACTTCCATCTTTGTTGGATTGGGCTGTAACCTCCACTTGCAGAAATATTTATCCAGTATGTCTAGATCAGGGGACATCTTCAGTTGTCTCAAAGGATTTATGTTGTGTGGCTATAGCCCAATCATCCGTGTAGCCAGTCTTCCTCGACTTTGTGTGTGGTATGTCAGCTATGTCTAGATTGAAAAGGAGAGGTGCAAGGACCCAGCCTTGTGGTAGTCCATTGTTTAAAATTTTAGGGATGCTAGTATCCTCTCTTATAGTCATAGAGAAAGTTCTTTCCGCAAGCATATTATCAATAAGTCGGGTAGTTTTCGGTATGAGGTTACTTGTATTAATTTATAAAGTAGTCCATGTCTCCACACTGTATCATATGCTACACTTAAATCTATAAAAGCAACTGATGTTTTTTGCTTCGCCTGATATCCTGCTTCGATATAGGTTGTTAGTGAAAGCACTTGGTCAGCGCAGCTTCGTGCGGGGCGAAATCCAGCTTGTTCCACTGGAATTATCTGAAGTATCTTCTGGCTGATTCTATTATGCAGAAGCCTTTTGAGAAGCTTATAGACAGTGCTTAGCAATGTGATTGGTCGATAGTTCTTTGGTTGGTCATTTGTTTGGGCTCCATAATGCAATGGATTGAAGACTTAACAATGCTAGCAACATTTGAAAGAGTGGTATATAGGCGTAACTTGCAAACAGACTTATATTTGGACTTAAATTTGGATATCCGATGGTCTGCTTTTACTGAAGTTTACATGTAACCTATTCTTTCTCTATTTTTTTTCTTCATAGAATATTATAGTATTTGAAACTGAGGATTTTAGAATATGTTGTTATATTTTTATTTGGTTTTGTGATGTTTATTTAATTTGTTTTGTTTTGTTAAAACTCACAATAAAAAAATTGAAAACAAAAAACAAAAACAAAGCAAAAAGGTCTGCCAAAGTTTACGGAACTTTTGCTGGCACATAACATTTTGTGTATTTTTCTTAGCTCAGTGTACAATGAATGAGCAGAGTGTGCACACACACAAAAATATTGCTACATGGCAGAGGCATATATTAGCGTATTTTCCAATAACATTTCCAGAAAGCTTCAGCTACTGGATGGTATAAAAATGTAATAAATAAATAAATAAATAAATAAAATGTTTGCATTTTTATACAACTAAAGTTGTGTACAATTCTGAAAAGTCCGCAACTCTATGGAATCCACGTGACTCAGAAAAAGCTTGGTGCCTGAGCAGGGTAATGGACTGAATGAGGGTCAACAAACTGAAGCTCAGTCCAGGCAAGACTGAGGTACTGTTAGCAGGTGATTCATCTGCCCAGTCAAGTGATGTTCAACCTGTCCTGGAGGGGGTTGCACTCTCCCTGAAAGATCAGCTGGGGGGTAATCCTGGATCCATCATTGTCACTTGAGGCCCAGGTGGCCTTAGTGGCCAGGGGAACCTTTTATCAGCTTAGGTTAATATACCTGCTGCATCCCTATCTGGACAGAGATACCCTTACAACAGTTACTCATGCTCTGGTAACCTCCTGGTTGGATTACTGCAACAGGTTGTATGTGGGGCTGCCTAGTTTGAAGACAGTTTGGAAGCTTCAGTTAGTTCAAAACAGAGCGGCTAGGTTACTAAGTGGGACTGGATGATATGATCATGTGTGACGACAGTGCTTCGTCAGTTGAAGTGGCTTGAAGTCTGTTTCCAAGCCCAATTCAAAGTGTTAGTGTTGACCTTTAAAGCCCTAAATGGCTTGAGACCAGAGAAATATCTAAAGGACTCTCTGTATGTACCTGCTTGGACCCTTAGGTCATCTTCCTAAGGCCCCACTGAAGGAAGCTAGGCAGGTGGCTACAAGAGAGAGAGCCTTCTCAGCTGTGGTACCCCACTTATGGAATGCCCCCCCCCCCGTTCACCTGGCACCTATATTGTTATCGTTTTGGTGCCAGGCAAAGAATCAACATGGCTTCCACAAAGGTAAGTCCTGTCCCACTAATCTCTTAGAGTTCTTTGAGGGTGTCAATCAAAATGAGGACTGGGGTGATCATTTTCTCATTGTTTCATAATACTAGGTCCTGGGGCCATCCCATGAAGCTGATTGGTGGGAGATTCAGGACAGACAAAGGAAGTACTTCTTCACACACTGCATAGTTAAACTATGGAATTCACTGTTGCAAGATGTAGTGATGGAATTGCAAGATGTAGTGATGGAATTCACTATTGCAAGATGTAGTGATGGCCACCAATTTGGAAGACTTTAAAAGGGGATGACGCTATCAATGGCTTCTAGTCCTGATGACTATGTGCTACCTCCAGTATCGGAGGCAGTATGCCTATGAACACCAGTTGCTGGGGAACAAAAGCAGGAAGGTGCCCTTGCACTCATGTCCTGCTTGTGAGTTTCCCACAGGCAGCTGGTTGGCCACTGTGTGAACAGAATGCTGGACTAGATGGACCCTTGGTCTGATCCAGCACGGCTATTCTTGTCATCTAAAGACATTTTCTTTAGAGGCATTTTAGAGACTGAGTTCTAAATCTTTATGGTGTTCTTATATATCTTTATGTATTGCGGTGCAGTTTGTTGTTTGTATTGTATTTTATTCTTTTAAATATTTGCATTGTGTTTTATCTGGGGAAATTTCCACGTGTAGAAGTCTACCTGTGAAGACTACCCTACCTGATAGATCCACAGTGCATCAGTGGTGGGAACAGGGCCAGGAAGAACTGGGTGAAATCATGGGCTGGGCTAAAGGCACAACCGTTACTGAAATCTAAAGTGATGTCTTACTCACAATAGAGACATTACCATTCTTGGCTACAGTACCCCGCATTCATAGCTGCCCTCCATCAGGCCCATGCACTGATCTGTTCCCATTCGCGCAGCACCCGGAGATTGGGGTAGCATTTTGCCAACCCAACAGAAAAAGGGAAATGGGCTTTTCCTCAATTAGGAATTGATTGATCATTCTATTTCCGACTCATGACAACTCATGTTCACGGGAGGCTGGTGGCTCCAGTTTCAGTGTGGCGGAAATTCCATTTGGGGTTTTAGTTTCAAGACTAAAGGAGCTATCCAGGGTGCTGAACCCTGTCCCCAAAATGGGTCCTTTAGGCTTCTGGCTGGTTATAACTAAAACCCAGAGTGGAATCTCTGCCCCACCATATCTGGAGCCACCAGCTTCCCCTTCACATGTGTTCATTCAGAAAACGGTTCCACACAGTTTCAGCATTAATCTGTATTTTAAAAACAAAAACAAACTATATGAAAATTGGCATTTAAATACTTATTTCTAAATGTATTTTTTTTTCCCCCAACATACCTTTAAATGTAGTATTTTGATACGTTTTTTGACCCCTTCATGGATCACTGCCTTGTTGTGGCGAAGGGGCTTGCGTAACTCAGTGAAGCCATAAGCTATGCCGTGCAGGGCCACCCAAGACGGACAGGTCATGGCAGAGAGTTCTGACAAAATGTGGTCCTCTGGAGAAGGAAATGGCAACCCACTCCAGTATTCTTGCCCAGAAAACCCCATGGAACTTATCACAAGGCTAAAAGATATGACACCGGAAGATGAGCCCCTCAGGTCGGAAGGTGTCCAGTATGCTACTGGGGAAGAGCAGAGGGTATTTCCAAGTAGCGCCAGAAAGAGTGAAGCAGCTGGGCCAAAGCGGAAAGGACACTCAGCTGTGGATGTGTCTGGTGGTGAAAAGAAAATCCGATGCTGTAAAGAACAATATTGTTTAGGAACCTGGAATGTCAGATCAATGAATCAAGGTAAGCTGGAGGTGGTCAAACATGAGATGGCAAGATTGAACATCGACATCTTGGGAATCAGCGAACTAAAATGGACAGGCATGGGCGAATTTAATTCAGGTGACCATCATATCTACTATTGTGGGCAAGAATCCCTTAGAAGAAATGGAGTAGCACTCACAGTCAACAAAAGGGTGGGAAAAGCAGTACTGGGGTACAATCTTAAAAATGATAGAATGATCTCAGTACGAATCCAAGGCAAACCATTCAACATCACAGTAATTCAAGTCTATGCCCCAACCACTGATGCCGAAGAAGCTGAGGTTGATGGGTTCTATGAAGACCTACAACACCTTCTAGAACTAACACCAAAAAAAGATGTCCTCTTCATCATAGGGGATTGGAATGCTAAAGTAGGAAGTCAAGAAATCACCGGGATAACAGGCAGGCATGGCTTTGGTGTACAAAATGAAGCAGGACAAAAGCTAATAGAGTTTTGCCAAGAGAACATGCTGATCATAGCAAACACTCTTTTCCAACAGCACAAGAGGCGACTCTACAGATGGACGTCACCAGATGGTCAATATCGAAATCAGATTGATTATGTCCTTTGCAGCCAAAGATGGAGAAGCTCTATACAGTCAGTAAAAACAAGACCTGGAGCTGACTGTGGCTCAGATCATGAGCTGCTTCTTGCAAAATTTCGGCTTAAATTGAAGAACGTAGGGAAAACCACTAAACCGTTCAGGTATGACCTAAATCATATCCCTGATGAATATACAGTGGAGGTGAGGAATAGATTTCAGGGATTAGACCTGATAGACAGAGTGCCTGAGGAACTATGGACGGAGGTCCATAACATTATTCAGGAGGCAGCAACAAAATCCATCCCAAAGAAAAAGAAATGCAAGAAAGCCAAGTGGCTGTCTGATGAGGTTTTACAAGTAGCTCACGAAAGAAGGGAAGCGAAAAGCAAGGGAGAAAGGGGAAGATATACCCAACTGAATGCAGAGTTCCAGAGAATAGCAAGGAGAGACAAGAAGGCCTTCTTAAATGAACAATGCAAAGAAATCGAGGAAAACAACAGAATGGGAAAGACTAGAGATCTCTTCAAGAAAATCGGAGATCTCAAGGGAATGTTTTGTGCAAAGACGGGCATGATAAAGGACAAAGAAGGCAGGGACCTAACAGAAGCAGTTGAGATTAAGAAGAGGTGGCAAGAATACACAGAAGAACTATACAGGAAAGATCTGAATGTCCCTGATAGCCATGATAGTGCGGTCACTGAACTTGAGCCGGACATCCTAGAGAGTGAAGTCAAGTGGGCCTTAGGAAGCATTAGTAACAACAAAGCTAGCGGAGATGACAATATTCCAGCCGAGCTATTTAAGATCCTAAAAGATGATGCTGTTAAAGTGCTGCATTCAATATGCCAACAAATCTGGAACACTCAACAGTGGCCACAAGACTGGAAAAGGTCAGTTTACATTCCAATTCCAAAGAAGGGCAATGCCAAAGAGTGTTCAAACTACCGCACCATTGCGCTCATTTCACATGCCAGCAAGGTGATGCTCAAAATCCTACAAGCTAAGCTTCAGCAGTATGTGAACCGAGAACTACCGGAAGTACAAGCTGGGTTTAGAAGAGGCAGAGGAACTAGAGATCAAATCGCCAACATTCGCTGCATCATGGAGAAAGCAAGAGAAGTCTATTTCTGCTTCATTGACTACGCTAAAGCCTTTGATTGTGTGGATCACAACAAACTGTGGCAAATTCTGAAAGTGATGGGAGTACCAGACCACCTTACCTGTCTCCTGAGAAACCTGTACGAGGGTCAAGAAGCAACAGTAATTACCAGACATGGAACAACTGATTGGTTCAAAATTGGGAAAGGAGTACGACAAGGCTGCATATTGTCACCCTGCTTATTTAACTTATATGCAGAGTACATCATGAGAAATGCCGGGTTGGATGATTCAGAGGTCGGAATTAAGATTGCTGGGAGAATTATCAACAACCTCCAATATGCAGACGATACCACCCTAATGGCAGAAAGCGAAGAGGATCTCAAGAGCCTCTTGTTGAGGGTGAAAGAGGAGAGTGCAAAAGCTGGTTTGAAACTCAACATTAAAAAAACGAAGATCATGGCATCTGGCCCCATCACTTCCTGGCATATAGAAGGGGAAGAAATGGAAGCAGTGACAGATTTTACTTTCTTGGGCTCCAAGATCACCACAGATGGTGACTGTAGCCATGAAATTAAAAGACGCTTGCTCCTTGGGAGGAAAGCTATGGCCAACCTAGACAGCATAGTAAGAAGCAGAGACATCACCTTGCCGACAAAGGTCCGTCTAATCAAAGCTATGGTTTTCCCAGTAGTAATGTATGGCTGTGAGAGCTGGACTATAAGGAAGGCTGAGCGCCAAAGAATTGATGCTTTCGAACTGTGGTGCTGGAGAAGACTCTTACGAGTCCCCTGGACTGCAAGGAGGTCAAATCAGTCCATCCTAAAGGAAATCAACCCTGAGTGCTCATTGGAAGGACAGATAATGAAGCTGAAGCTCCAATATTTTGGCCACCTAATGCGAAGAGAAAACTCCCTGGAAAAGACCCTGATGCTGGGAAAGACTGAAGGCCAAAGGAGAAGGGGACGGCAGAGGATGAGATGGCTAGATAGCATCACGGATGCAATGAATATGAACTTGAGCACGCTCCGGGAGAGAGCGCAGGACAGGAAGGCCTGGCGTGTTATGGTCCATGGGGTCATGAAGAGTCGGACACGACTGAACGACTGAACAACAACAACAACGTTTTTTGAGCTGAGAACTATGTCAGAGCATTCAGGAACTGCAAAAGCCAGTGGAGCTCTAAGTTCCGATCCACACTACAGAGCTACAGATCAGGTCAATCTATATAGGAATTAACAGGGATCACATTCCTCAAATATGATCCCTACCCCAAATCTTACCAAGATACTATTATTTTTCCTAAATGTTGCAGCCATGTGATGCTGTAATAAGTTGGCCTCTACTCAATGCCATGAACAAATATTGTCTTTGGGTTCAAATGACTATTCCTCCAGACACCTTTATAACTTTGAAACCTGTCAGGTGGGCTTATTTTTTGAGTGTACTGAAGCCAAAGAAACCAACTAAAAAGAGCAGAAATATCTAAGAAAAACAAAAAAAATCTACTAGCATTTCACTGTTCTGATTTGCTTATCATTCTAAGTTCTTTTACTTTCCCAGTCTGAGAGATATTTCTCAGTGAGGCCTCTGAAGAAATACACTAAACCACAACAAAAAAGAAATAAAGTTAGGCCTTGACCTTATGGCTGGCTGGGGAATGCTGGGAGTTGTAGGACCTTTTTCTGTCTAGGATTACATAGGATTCATAGGATTGCATCCTTAACCTATTAATGTATAATGTATTTTGTCTGAGTAATTCACATGCATCAGGTGGTTTCAATAGCTCTGAATGACATGAGAACAGGTAGCTTGTATGATATATTGCAGCCCCTAGATCAAAGCAACACCTCTTAGCATCCAGTGCTGCTTGCTAAGTTTTAACTAGATGGCTGTATAATCCTATCTTCAGCATACTTTAAAAGGTTACTGGAGAATAACAATACACATTATGTAAAGAAATGCAAATAAATAACTAAACCTGGGCTAGCTGTTCAGTTTTCAATGGTAGTTTTGAACAGAGTCAAGGACATTTTACTACTTCAACCACCATTTGAGAAATGTAGCTCCCACATCTACTTTTTTTCCATAGAAACAGCTCTAGCCTATAACTTTACCAGACTGTCTTCACAATTAAATAGCTTCATACCTGGTGTGGTGATGGAAAACACCAGCTTATCACTGGCAATAAAGACACTGGTCATCATGTGAAGCATCATGTTAGTTCCACAAAAACAAAAAAACACAAGCAGTGCGAGAATGACTGATGCACGTTGAATAGCACCGAAGACAAAATGGGCTCTTGAAACGTCTCACAAGCAAAGTCACTGGAGGTGATGAGCAATCAGCCACTGCCGACCCCTGGTCATCGATGGTAAGAAAAAGAGGTTCACGTTAGTAAGAATTTCAGGGAGAAATAGAAAGGTTGGGAATATACATTTGTGAGTGAAATATTAGGACAGGGGTAGGCAACCTGGTGCCCTTCAGATATTTTGAACTTCTTGTTGTTCAGTCGTTAAGTCCTGTCTGACTATTCGTGACCCCATGGACCATAGCACACCAGGCCTTCCTGTCCTCTGCTCTCTCCTGGAGTGTGCTCAAGTTCATATTCATTGCATCGGTGATGCTATCTAGCCATCTCATCCTCTGCCGTCCCCTTCTCCTTTTGCCTTCAGTCTTTTCCAGCATCAGGGTCTTTTCCAGGGAGTTTTCTCTTCGCATTAGGTGGCCAAAATATTTCAGCTTCAGTTTCAGTATCTGTCCTTCCAATGAGCACTCAGGGTTGATTTCCTTTAGAATTGACTGATTTGACCTCCTTGCAGTCCAGGGGACTTGTAAGAGTCTTCTCCAGCACCACAGTTTGAAGGCATCAATTCTTCGGCACTCAGCCTTCCTTATAGTCCAGTTCTCACAGCCATACATAAACCATAGCTTTGATTAGATGGACCTTTGTCGGCAAGGTGATGTCTCTGCTTCTTACTATGCTGTCTAGGTTGGCCATAGCTTTCCTCCCAAGGAGTAAGCGTCTTTTAATTTCATGGCTACAGTCACCGCCTGCAGTGATCTTGGAGCCCAAGAAAATAAAATCTGTAACTGCTTCCATTTCTTCCCCTTCTATATGCCAGGAAGTGATGGGGCCAGATGCCATGATCTTCGTTTTTTAATGTTGAGTTTCAAACCAGCTGTTGCACTCTCCTCTTTCACCCTCAACAAGAGGCTCTTGAGATCCTCTTCGCTTTCTGCCATTAGGGTGGTATCGTCTGCGTATCTGAGGTTGTTGATAATTCTCCCGGCAATCTTAATTCCGACCTGTGATTCATCCAACCCAGCGATTCTCATGATGTACTCTGCATATAAGTTAAATAAGCAGGGCGATGATATGCAGCCTTGTCGTACTCCTTTCCCAATTTTGAACCAATCGGTTGTTCCATGTCTGGTTCTTACTGTTGCTTCCTGACCCTCGTACAGGTTTCTCAGGAGACAGGTAAGGTGGTCTGGTACTCCCATCTCTTTAAGAATTTGCCACAGTTTGTTGTGATCCACACAATCAAAGGCTTTAGCATAGTCAATGAAGCAGAAATAGATGTTTTTCTGGAATTCTCTTGCTTTCTCCATGATCCAGCGAATGTTGGCGATCTGCTCTCTCGCTCCTCTGCCTCTTCGAAACCCAGCTTGTACTGCCGGTAGTCCTTGGTTCACATATTGCTGAAGCTTAGCTTGTAGGATTTTGAGCACAACCTTGCTGGCATGTGAAATGAGCACAATTGTACGGTAGTTTGAGCACTCTCTGCCATTGCCTTTCTTTGGAATTGGAATGTAAACTGACCTTTTCCAGTCTTGTGGCCACTGTCGAGTGTTCCAAATTTGTTGGCGTATTGAGTGCAGCACTTCAACAGCATCATCTTTTAGGATCTTAAATAGCTCAGCTGGAAGACTGTCATCTCTGCTAGCTTTGTTGTTACTAATGCTTCCTAAGGCCCACTTGACTTCACTCTCTAGGATGTCCGGCTCAAGTTCAGTGAGTGCACTATCATGACTATCAGGGACAGTCAGATCTTTTCTGTATAGTTCTTCTGTGTATTCTATCCACCTCTTCTTAATCTCATCTGCTTCTGTTAGGTCCCTGCCTTCTTTGTCCTTTATCATGCCCGTCTTTGCACAAAACATTCCCTTGAGATCTCCGATTTTCTTGAAAAGATCTCTAGTCTCTCCCATTCTATTGTTTTCCTCGATTTCTTTGCATTGTTCATTTAAGAAGGCCTTCTTGTCTCTCCTTGCTATTCTCTGGAACTCTGTATTCAGTTGGATATATCTTCCCCTTTCTCCCTTGCTTTTCACTTCCCTTCTTTCCTCAGCTACTTGTAAAACCTCATCAGACAGCCACTTGGCTTTCTTGCATTTCTTTTTCTTTGGGATGGATTTCGTTGCTGCCTCCTGAACAATGTTACGGACCTCCGTCCATAGTTCCTCAGGCACTGTGTCTATCAGGTCTAATCCCTGAAATCTATTCCTCACCTCCACTGTATATTCATCAGGGATATGATTGAGGTCATACCTGAATGGTTTAGTGGTTTTCCCTACGTTCTTCAATTTAAGCTGAAATTTTGCAACAAGAAGCTCGTGATCTGAGCCACAGTCAGCTCCAGGTCTTGTTTTTACTGACTGTATAGAGCTTCTCCATCTTTGGCTGCAAAGGACATAATCAGTCTGATTTCGATATTGACCATCTGGTGATGTCCATGTGTAGATTCGCCTCTTGTGCTGTTGGAAAAGAGTGTTTGCTATGATCAGCGTGTTCTCTTGGCAAAACTCTATTAGCCTTTGTCCTGCTTCATTTTGTACACCAAGGCCATGCTTGCCTGTTATCCTGGTGATTTCTTGACTTCCTACTTTAGCATTCCAATCCCCTATGATGAAGAGGACATCTTTTTTTGGTGTTAGTTCTAGAAGGTGTTGTAGGTCTTCATAGAACCAATCAACCTCAGCTTCTTCAGCCTCAGTGGTTGGGGCATAGACTTGAATTACTGTGATGTTGAATGGTTTGCCTTGGATTCGTACTGAGATCATTCTATCGTTTTTGAGATTGTACCCCAGTACTGCTTTCCCCACCCTTTTATTGACTATGAGTGCTACTCCATTTCTTCTGTGGGATTCTTGCCCACAGTAGTAGATATAATGGTCACCTGAATTAAATTCGCCCATGCCTGTCCATTTGAGTTCGCTGATTCCCAAGATGTCGATGTTCAATCTTGCCATCTCATGTTTGACCACCTCTAGCTTACCTTGATTCATTGATCTGACATTCCAGGTTCCTAAACAATATTGTTCTTTACAGCATCGGATTTTCTTTTCACCGCCAGACACATCCACAGCTCAGTGTCCTTTCGGCTTTGGCCCAGCCGCTTCACTCTTTCTGGCGCTACTTGGAAATACCCTCTGCTCTTCCCCAGTAGTATATTGGACACCTTCCGACCTGAGGGGCTTATCTTCCGGCGTCATATCTTTTAGCCTTCTGATACATTCCATGGGGTTTTCTGGGCAAGAATACTGGAGTGGGTTGCCATTTCCTTCTCCAGTGGACCAGATTTTGTCAGAACTCTCTGCCATGACCTGTCCGTCTTGGGTGGCCCTGCACGGCATAGCTTATGGCTTCACTGAGTTACGCAAGCCCCTTCGCCACAACAAGGCAGTGATCCATGAAGGGGTATTTTGAATTACAACTCCCATAATCCCTTACCATTTGCCATGCTGTATGGGACCGATGGGAGTGATAGTCCAGAATAGCTGGATTGCCTACCACTGTATAGGGATCCATTTGGGTTTTGTGGGCCCTGTTGTTCTCTCTGTCAGGTGGTTCAGAACACAAATTATCAGGCTTCAGAAGTGAACTGCTGAGATCTCTGGAGTATATATTGCTTGTATACACTGACTGAGTGAGGACAGAACTAGATTCTCAATATGGATCCACTCTAAGTTACTTTGCCCCTTGCTGCTTAGCATCATAGGCAAACATATCCATGTTGTGATGTCACCATATTGTGTGGTTCTCCACTCCTGCTTAACATGTTTGGCTGTCACTGACAGAGTTGGGGAAGGAACATGGACAATCATTATTAGAATAATTTCTAATAATTATGGCTGGGGGAGGGGGGAATTCAATGCAAAGCTGCCATTTTGGTCATGATCCAGGTCAAGTGTCACAACTAGCTCTACCCTTGTGTCCACCACAATTGAAATCTGAACTTATGCTCTTGTTCTGATGCTTGTGGGGCGAGGACCAAAGGGAGCCAGTGAAGATTATTTGCTATAGAAGTACCCTGTTACTATGTTTCAGTAGGCAAAGGCTGATGCATTGTGAGAGGCACCAAATTGGAGACCCACCACCCAGCAAATTCCCAGCATGCTGAGAATTAGGGTGGGAAATAAATCTAAATTACTATTCCAATTTTCATTTCATTTCCCATTGGATCAAGGCTAATTGTAAAGCATTTCAAAACATACAACATCTCAAGATTAAAAAATCACTCTCTCACCCACCTCTCAAAATGAAGTACAAATAAAACATCAGCAGGCTTCATCTGATGGACCCTCAGAGGAAGATTTGCCACCCACAAAATGAATTACTATGCCAGACATAAATCCTGTAAGTTCCAATATCAGCAATTGCTTCTTAACAAAAGCCTGATGTTTTCCAACAGAGTCTCTCCCAGCTAATGTGTGAACCTACAAGATCCCAGAGAGTGACCCCTATGTGAGCAATGCCGTTCAATTTTGCAGGTAGCGTGCTAGTGACCTGCGCTAATCAGACATGCCTGCTGGTAAACAGTCATTTGAAATGTGATGCCTGAAAACCACTAATAGTTCTGTTTTCCAGCTGCCACTGAACATCTGGAAATTCTCTGCTCTCCTAGCTTTTTAGCTACTCTGTAATGATTCCACCTTGTAATACAAAGACTTCAGACTTGGTAGATTAGGTGCATACATTTGTCTTGCGACTAACATTCTATGTTCCCAGTAGGACAACAGGAAAAATGTAAGTACAGTCATGTTCCTTCAGAATTTCTTTTCTGAAAGTCCAAAAATCAATCGCGTAAGGCACAGAAAACATGGTCAGGGAAGGAAATGGAAAGGTTTTGCTTATGTCGCAAGGGAAACTTTGCATGTATCATCATCACATACCATAAGGAAAAACTGCAATCCATCTGTCTCCACCCAAAAGAGTTTGGGTGGAAATCATCCTAGTTTTTACCCACACGCTGTGTTTCAGGAGCTCTTTGTATTCTTATGTGACTTCATTCAGGAAAAGTTGGTCATGAATCTTGTAACTGTACATCTAAGACTGCTGAAGTCTCTAGCACTGAGCTGCTTAGCCCAAGGTTTTCCAAGCCTGCTGTAACATCAGAATAGGTATGTCATTGGAGAATGGCCTGTTCATTCCACTGTAACAACAGAGCAGCCTGACTACTGACACCTCTAAAAAGAATCCTAATAAACCCAGGCAGATTTCAATCTGAATTTCTGTAGGCAGCAATTATTTTTCAGCAGAAAAGATCTGAAACTAAATCACAGCACTGTTTACATAAAACTGACAGCTCCTAATTCAACATATCTGCTCCATCCAGTCATCTGATTTCACCAAGGAGGAAAAAAGGTGAAGAGGGAATTCCATGCCTTGGAAAGCTTTCACCCACAGAATTGTTTACTACAGTTCAATCAGCTGGATCTGTTCAAATTCATTTTGTAGATCAGCCTGGGTCTACCGGGATGAAAATTAGAAATAGATTCTTCTTTGTTCAAAGATAAAATACTTAAAAACATATTTGTCTGCAATTCTATAAACATTATCGGGGAGTAAGCCCCGCTGAACTTAGTTGGGCTTTCTTTAGGCATTTTGCACTATTAAAATATGTTAAAATAAAGAAACATAAAATCTGGTCATTCTAAACGTAATCTCGTTTCCCCCTCAAAAGTGAATCTGTCTATTTCTAGTCATTATCACTTTCAAAAATTGATCTAATATGTACTTCAAATACATACATTTAAATGTGCATTTACATGCATATTTTGATGCATTTAAGTGATCAAGAACTATGTTAACAGCATGCAGAAAAACGCAAAGCCCAGTAGATAGTTATGCTCCAGTCCACCCTTTAATCCAAGAGGCGCAAATCAGCTCACTATGCATCAGAACTGGCAAATATTAAATTCCTTACGCATCCAGACAATTGCACAACCCACACACCATCATCACAGAACAGGCCCCAATTCCAGTGGAGGTACAATCCTATACACACCTACTCAGACGTAGGGATTTGTAAAAGCCATTCCATCTGCGTTTCATGGATTGTCAGGTGCCTTTCGTTCCATCATCTGCTCATTGACGGAATTGGATTGTTTTCAATTTCCCAAATTTGCCCAAATTTGCACTTGCGCAAATTCATCCTTGTGAAAATGTGCAAATCCCTCCAAAATGTGCATTTTTATGCTTTAGCCTATGGGGGAAATGCACATTTGGGGCTGATTTTTTATTGTACATATTTTTCTATGACTACATTTCTGTACAATTCCAGAAAGTTTTTTTTTTAAAAAAAAAAATCGGTCTGCAATTCCATGGAATCCGTGCAACTTGGCCCAATCCGCTGTGGAATACGCAAGTCAGATTAGACATCTAAAATTTGATTCCATTGACTCATTTCATTCCATTACAGACTTATCTGACATCCCTATTCAGAAGCAAGACCCATCAAGTTGAATGGGACTTCCCAGTAAGCGTGTATAGGATTGCAGCCTAAATTATTTCCACAGCTGGAGCAGCCTCCCAATTTTCTGCACTGAGAAGAACTACCCATACATAGTCCCTTCTGAGGAATGATAAGATCTAAAGAGAGTAACATTGCTGCACTCCTTTTCCCTTCCCCTGTCAGAAGCATTCAGGGGCTTGGTCAGTGCAGCAGGCTAGGCAAAGGGTTGCCCTTGCAGCTTCCCATTCGCTCTATGCGTGGCTTGTTTTTTCACCTGCACGCATCTATGTATGTATACATCTGTAGCATCAACTGGAGGATAGCTCTTCATGCATCTGATGAAGTGGGCTCTAGTCTACAAAAGCTTATTCCACAATAAATCTGTTCGTCTTTAAAGTGCCAGAAGACTCTTCGAAAATAACAGATTTTCCTAGTCATTGCATGGAACTTGCTTGCTTATTTTGCTCCCTCCCCTCATGTTTCTTCAATTCTCCATTTATTTATTTGTTTGTGCCTCCATTTTTTCATTTATTTGGTTCTTTTCACGTCATTCCCCCATTATCAAAACATTCATTTGTTTTATGATGGTAGCTGATTGCCTAGCCCTATGGTCCAATTGGTACATTGCATTTAGCACATAGTTGCTACCCAAACCCCATGTTCCTATGGCCAGTCCCCAGTTGTATGTCTAGAGGGCCATAGCGTAGTGGGAATGGATGAAATGGGCTCTGGTGGCATCGTCACATATGACTGAATCATTAGCCCTGTTCAGGCATTACACCTGAATGAGGAAGTTTCAACTCATTAAGCAGGGAACGTCACCCTGAGCAGCATCCCTGTCCTCTCTGCTTCAGGGAAGGTCTAAAGGGGGTGGGGAGTTCAATGGGCATTCAGTTGAATGTATTTTAAAGTCTTCCTGTAATTAGGAAGCCTGCTTTATCAGGGTTCCCAACTGCAGAGAGGCTTCTACACAAAATGCACATAGAAGCCACCTTCAGAGCTTTCTACTTAACAAAGGAAAGGTCAGAAGCAAAGAGGGGAGGGCCTTCTATAGATTTGTTAATTTTATCTTTAATAATATCTTCCACCAATTTACCTGAAACAGACATTAAGCTAACTGACCTGTAATTTTCTGGATATTCCCTCGATCCCTTTTTTTAAAAAATTGGCATTACGTTGGTCACTTTCTAATCCTCTGGTACAGAGTCTGATCTTAGGATCACGTTACATATTTTTGTTAGGAGATCAACAATGTCGCATTTGAGTTGCACCCAAATGAATTGAGTTCTATTTACTTCTTGTTTTGTATCAGGGACTACAAGATCAAGTTGTTTAATTTAGTAGTATAGAGCTAAGGAAAATATCCAAACTGGAAAGCTGACCAAAAATGTACTATTTCATTCTCTCACTACAAATCTGAGAATCAAGCCAGATTGACTCAAAATGTTCTCTCCGTTGGGCTCGATTTCAAGAAAAAATTGGCTGGCTTTAAGTGGGAATGAGCTAAGCATCACAAATGTATCTAACTGGATCCAATTTATGACTTTGGACAGAACCTTTAAGTTTGTGCATAACGTTTTCATAACTGGAAACCCTTGGTTGAATATTTACATCTACATTTGCCACTGTAGAGACCTTGAATACGTTATAAACAGCATTAACTTTCTCCTTGATGTAGTTATAGTCTCATGTCATTTCCTTACTGTGCTGCACATCATATTCAGTTTATTCCATTTGCTTCCATGGATGCCATCTGTGCAGATATGAAAAATGAACTTTAAAAAAACTGGCAGATATAAGGGTTCTAAAAATGTGTCATAGAATCAGTCAGGTTTTCTGCCCCTTACCATGTGGATGCTGTACAGCATTAGACAAAGGAACGCAGGTTTGTTCTGTGACAGCACAGCTCATTTCACACAGTTCCGGTTTCTCTTGTAGGGCATTATTGATCATTAGCCATGCACATTTCACCAATGAAATTAACTTGTCTTGCATAAAGTTGAATTGACAAGACTCACCTCAGTTTGTGCTTGTTTCCATTAATGCTGGGAATCAATTGTCTGAAATATCTTTTCTCTCGCTGTCCTTGGACATCTTCAACCAAAGCCATACTGCGATATAATCTGATTTGTTGTGGTGACCCATACAACTTTTTGATGATGTCACTGCACTGCATTTGATATAATGACATCATGGGTGAACATAAATAACATCCCATTGAACACCCTAGCCCACTGGATTTGAGGCTGGGTTTTTCACTTAAGAACTGCTGGAAATCTTCCTGAATGCTGGTGGGCTTTGGGGGTGAAAAAGGGGATGAAATCATCTTCCCTCCTTCACATTTCTGATGGTGGCGAAGCCTGTCCATTTGCGGGTGGCGGTGCTGATGCTTACTACACCTCACAACACTGTTGGGCTGCCATTTCCTCACTGCCATCCTGGGGACTGCTCTAATGGGGCATGCAGAGGGGAGGGGAGTGGAATAGCAGCCATCCGCCCAACAGGGCTCTGAGAGAACTCTAGGAATGTTTCTCAACCTGCCCAAAACCATTCCTACCACCACCACCACCACCCAAAATTGGTAAAAGCCTTCCGTCAAATTTGCATCCTGCATGGGGCCGCAAAAGGGAGTGCATTATCACTAACTCCTATAGTAAACTGCAGTCAGGGCAAATGAGTCTGAGGACAGAGAAGATGGTAAATGATGTTGAGCTTGCTTGCTTGCTTGCTTGCTTATTTATTTATTTATTTATTACATTTATATCCCACCTTTTTTCTTCTTGCAAGGAACCCAAGGTGGTTTACATTCTCCTCCTCCTCCTCCTCTCCATTTTATCCCCACAACAACAACTCTGTGAGGTAGGCTGTGCTGAGAGTCCGTGACAGGCCCAAAGTCACCCAGTGAGCTTCCATGGCCGATTGAGTGGGGA
Organism: Heloderma suspectum; assembly: GCF_057233095.1. Taxonomy (NCBI): domain Eukaryota; kingdom Metazoa; phylum Chordata; class Lepidosauria; order Squamata; family Helodermatidae; genus Heloderma; species Heloderma suspectum. Next base: position 109,653,635 of record NC_139464.1, read on the forward strand.
CTAGAACCCGAATCTCCCAGCTCCCAGTCCAACATTTTAGCCGCTACACCACACTGGCTTGGGAACACAAGATTTTCAAACAGCATTTAAACAATGTGAACATTTGGTGAGGTCAGTATATCGTAGGCAATCTGTTTGGCTGCTTAGAAAATGCAGTTTCCAAAGAAAATATAGAAATTAGAGTGTATTCACTGCAGCCCCATAACTTTTGCGGTACATAGTTTTACTGCATCCATTGAAATACCACTTTCTTCATACCTATTCCATTTTGTTTACGCTCTCTATAGACATTGGACAGGCTTTAAAATGTTCAGTTTTGCACCAGAGTTTTATTTCTAAAACAAAAAGTACCAGAATACGTCACCTCTGACCTGGGAGCCCTTCCTTCCCAGAAGTGTGGGAGCTGGATGTAGTTTCCTGTTGGTGATGAAAAACAGGCATACAAATATTCTTGGTTTCCATATTTGGGAGTAAAAAATAATAATGTATCAGCAGCTGTAGATAAATGTCTTGGATGAAGCAACAGATTTCCAAACAGTTATTGCTGATGGGGGGGGGCGTGTTGGGGATGGGGGGTGAGGTGGAGGGGAGACATGACTCATTGCACAAGGTCTCATGCAACGAAGCCAAATTCACCAAATGGAGAAGGATGCACAAACGATGACCGGGGTCTTTGGAGCAACAGCTCAGCACCATACCTAAAATCAAGTTGGTCGATCTTCTTATGGGGAAGAACGATAAGCAATTTCAAGCTGCTAAGCATTTAGATGGGGACAAAAATATGACAGCAAGAGGAAGTTACTCATCTCTCAGACTGGGAACAAGCTGGTTAGCAGCATTTTAAATGGGGTCTGATGCACGCTTAGGTAGGATGCAACAGGTTCAATGAAAATTCAGCAAGGTTTTGCACAACCCTATCAGAAAGACATGGAGGTTCATCACACGGGAGCGGAAATCCTCATCAATACCGGGGCTTTCTCCACTCGGTTTCATTGCGGGGTTAGATCGGGCTCCTTCACACAGTTGTTTCTATCTCATTGTATTCTGTCCCTTACAGGGGTGTACGAATTACTTACCTGGCTCCGCTGGGGCCATCAGCGGTGGGGGGGGGAGGTGCTCTGACCCTCCCCCTGGAATCCTCCCCGGCCAGCTCCGCTCCACGACGACTCTGCAGAGCCGCCGGCCGGGGCCAGCCGCAGCCGGACTTCTGGCCGCTGCTGGGCTGCGGCCACAAATGGCGGCCGCTACACCGGCCGCCATTTGCATCCCTGCCAAGCCATGATAGGCTACCTAAGTATCTACATAGCCTATCATGACAAAAGGCAGGGACGCAAATGGCGGCCACTACACCATTTGCGTGGCTTCCTTTTGCCGTGATAGGCTACGTAGATACATATGTAGCCTATTACGGCAAAGAGCAGGGGAGCAAATGGCGTAGTGGCCACCATTTGCGCCCCTGCTCTTTTCCGTGATAAGCTACGTAAGTATTTACGTAGCCTATCACGGCAAAAGGAAGCCACGCAAATGGCAGCCGCTACAACGGCCGCCATTTGTGGCCGCAGCAACCCGGCAGTGGCCAGGAGACCAGCTGCCGCCACTGCCACTAGAGCCGCTGCCGCCGGAGCTGCCGCCAGAGCCGCATCTGCCAGAGCCGCATCCGCCACCAGGTAAGCTCCATCCCAGGGGATTCCGCAAGGTGGCAGGGGAGGGAGGCCGTTCCACCACAGATTCTGGGGGGCCAGATTCTAAGGAATCCGGCCTCACTGGAGTCCATGGCAGAATTCTCTGACATCCCTACCCACAACAAACAACTGCACACAGCCGCACACATACAGCAGTTTATTCACACTATGGGAGAAATACATGGGGAGGTCATGGCACTGCTGTTGCGCAGGCTGAAAAAATACTGCATTTTTTTTGTTTTGGGATAACGTGGGATAGGCAGGGGGAAATGGTGGGAACCTCACTGGAGGATTATGACTAGGGGTGTACGGATTCTCCACCATCCATTCTGGTGGGGAATCCATGGGGGGAGGCAATCCGTTTCTCCCCCCACAGAATCCTCTGGAGTGGCTCTGCTCTGTGAGGATTCTGGGGGGGAGGAACCGTCTTGGGGGCCACTTACCTTCCCTCCTACTGGCCAGATCCATTCGCCTCCTCCCTGCTGATCATTATGTCTTTAAAATTAAAAAAAAATGGTGATCGGCAGGATGTGTCCATAGACAAATAGAGCCATGTGTCCATTGGCTTATATGCAAGATTCATGGCTCTATTTTGCGTATAAGACTATGGGCACATCCTGCCGATGGCCTTTTTTTTTTTTTTAAGACATGGCGATCAGCAGGGAGGAGGCGAACAGCTCTGGCTAGCAAGAAGCAGCTTAGTGCCGTTCCACCTCCAGTCCTCCTGGAGTGGAGGTAAGTGGTCCCGATCCACTGCAGATTCCTGAGGAATTCCAAAGAATTCGGCCTCATTTGAATCCGCAGAGGATTTTTCTGACATCCCTAATTATGACCTTGTGTAATGGACCCACAAACTTCCGTGAGTCGCCAATCATGAAAGTGTGATAAATTGCAGGTGTAGAAATGCCCATGGAGAACAAACTCAAAGCCAAACACTTCTTTGTCATTACTTCACACATTGCTTTAGGAACCAGATCCATGCCACATATAACATTAGTGCCCAAGCATTTTCTCTGGGTCAAGTAAAAAGCACATAAAATTGGCTCCTCCTTTGTACTCCCACCTCCACCCCCACAAGCCCTTGTCTGTTTTGACAAATCAGCAAGAACAGCCTTTCCTATGTCAAACATTTTGAGGTTTGGTTTACTTAGGGATGTACGAATCCCTTACCTGGCTCCGCGCAGGGGCATCCGCGGTGGGGGGAGGCGCTCTGTCCCTCCCCCCGGAATCCTCGATGGGGGGGAGGCACTCCATCCCTTCCCCCGGAATCCTGCCAAGCCACGGAGCCGCCAGCCGGCTCCAGCCGCCCACAGCCGGACATCCGGCCGCTGGGCAGCCCTGCAGGGACGCAAATGGCAGCTGTCGTAGCCACCGCCATTTGCGTCCCTGCATTGAACCGTGATAGGCTACGTAAATATTTATGTAGCCTATCACAGCAGAGGGAAAAACCCCAGCATACGCAAATGGCGGTAGCTGCCGCCATTTGCATACGCTGGGGTTTGTTTCCCCCTGCCGTGATAGGCTACGTAAGTATTTATGTAGCCTATCATGGCGGGGGGGGGGAACCCAGCGTACGCAAATGGCGGCGGCTACTGTCATTTGCGTACGCTGGGGTTCCCCCCCCCCGTCGTGATAGGCTATGTAAATACTTACGTAGCCTATCACAGCCTCCACAGGGACACAAATGGCATCCCTGCGGAGGCCGTGATAGGTTACGTAAGTATTTACGTAGCCTATCATGGCTATTGAGAGGAGGAAGCGAATGGCGGCCACAGGATGGCTGCCATTCGCAAAGCAGCGTGGACGGGAGCAAGTAAGTGCTCCGTTTCGCGCACCTTTCGTGGGTTGGGGGGGCAGGGGCTTCGTTCTGTGATGGATTTTGGGGGGCCGAATGCACTGGCATTCAGCCTCACCGAGATCCGTCATGGAATTCTCTGGCATCCCTAGGTTTACTTTACTTTAGCTTCTTTGGGTTCCTGACCACCCCTTTTTTAAAGATCCTTACATTTCCAGCAGTATAGTATGAATACTGCCCTTTGGGCACTGATCTGCCTTTAGGATGTGGCGTCATTTCTCCTAGAGATGAGAAGCCGAACTCATTAGCCTTCTTCGGGTATTATCCCTGAACAGGGTTTAGATAGATAGATAGATAGATAGATAGATAGATAGATAGATAGATAGATAGGCATGTGAGAGGCAGTGGCTGTGTAATGTATATGTTGGTCCCACCCCCCAGCATCCCCAATTCCTTGCCTGCCCTTGCTGAGTTGAGAAGCAAGGACCAAAGGGGTGGGAGTTCTCCTCATGTTCACTCAAACATGAGTAGAATTCTCCACATGAGCATGGATCCATCTTTATCAGAGTTCCTGACTGCATGGAAGGTTTTACTCGTGTTCTCGCTGCTCAGTGAGAGGAGTTTGGGGACTGAGGGGGCAGAGGGTGCGCACAGGAACACTGGGGGCATGGACAATGTACACAGCCCAATGCCCCTTACTAATCTCCATAAATCCATAATGCCTGAACAGGGCTATTGACTCACCCATATACTGGGTCAAATGCTATCAGCAGCACTGGCTCTGGGATCTGAATGCCCCTGAATAATTATAGTGCTTGTTTCTACGCTATGCTATCAGTTGGTTTCCACAACTTAATGGTGGTTCCCCGACTGCCTAATGCACAGGGCATGTCAGCAAGAAAGAAGAATTCTGGAACTTGTAGTTCTAGAGGGATTGTACCCCACAGTGCGGCAGTCTTCTCTCGGCCTGTCAAACTACAAGTTGTAAGTTCCTTGTGGAAGTGTGTTTTCAGTCTGAGGAGGAGGGCCTGGTTCAGCAGCTCACTGTTAAGAATGTGGCCTGTATTCTTTTCTAATACACCACCAGATTAGCACTAGCAAAGCTGACAGGATTTTATATATCCCATATGGAAATAAATAAATAAATAAATAAAATTTGCGTGAACATCTTCAAGTATGATCTATAATTTAGCCTCAACATTTTCTTCATGGTATGGGCTTATTGCCAGAGCCAGGCCTTAAAGGCCCTGGAAAAGAGGAGGGCCACAGGTTTCCCAGTCTTGCTATAGCATGACCAAGCAACAGAACCCAAGGTGTGCCTGCCTATACAGATGATGAGGAGGGCTAACCAAAGGTAAAGGTTCTCAATGGCTCTCACTGAGTTCGATGGGACAAAGTCAATATTTGCACTCCAGAGCACAGCTATGGTACACGGAAAGGACCTGCACTTTGCTATAGCCACTGGTGTCAGGGGTCTCTGAGGTATATGGGGCCTCCCTCCATTCCCTGACTAGTCAAAATGTTGTGTTGTGCAGTGCCAAAGCATTGCCTGGGGAGGAAGGAGCACACTAATATTACTGACTGGAGCTGGGCATATGGAAACTATCATGCCAGGGTTGAGACAGCTGTACTGGTTCCCAGAATATTCTGGAACCCAATTCAAGGCGTTTGTTTTTAATTTTTAAACCCCTTTAATAGCTTAAGACTGGTATACTTCAAAGATAGTTTCTTCCTTTCCACACAACCTTCCTGGATATTAAGGTCCACATTGTTTACTGTTTCTGTGCCTCCCCTCCGTCATATAAAGCAAGGCAATGGGAGCTCCAGGATAAGCCCTTCTCTGTGAGGTCCTCACCTTTGAAATGTGATCCTGAGGGAAGCTTCACCTGGCACTGATGGTATTAGCTTTTCAGCAGCAGGTGGCACGCTTTTTATTCACCCACGCCTCTAGTAATGTCCAGTTTCAGTGTGATGGTTTTAAATGGTTTTTATAGAAGTTTTTTTTTTCCTACTGTTGACCTTTATTAAAGTATGATTACTTTACAGATGTTTTGTTACTGTAAACCACTTTGAGAGATTGCTTCTACCTGAAAAATCATATAGAAATGCTTGTCGTATCACTTATAGTAATAACAATAATAGCCCTTTTGCTAGACTAATGTAATAGACAGGGCCTTTATACAAATATAGAGGTCACATACACGGCAGTGTAAGTTAATGAATGGAGCTTTTCTACATACATAAAGTGCATGTATGTCTTCAAAATCTCATTATGTTTTGCCAAGAACAACAGAAGGAAGATTAGACAAGGTAACATTGTTCCACGAGGACAACTGTATTATCCTAGCCATCATATGGAAGTAATAGATCTACAGAGACCACAATAATATTTTATAATGATGAGCATAATAGAGTTGATGGTTTATCGGCTATATTCTTGCATAGAAAGAGGCACAAGCAAGGCCTTAAATGCACTGCTGTGGGAGCCAAACAGCTCTGTCAGACAACTTTTCCTTCATGAAACTCCTTAGCATGTGTAGTTGGGTTTTAAAACTGTCTCGGGCCTCATTAAATTATATTCCAGACACCACAGAGCATCTTACACCCTTATATTATTGTCTCCATTCCCCTTGCTGCCAACAGCTGTTTTTGGTTTAAGACGTTCACGTGGAGATGGGAGGTGGGGGTGCTGGAGGGAAAGAGTTCCCATAGTACAAAGACAGTTTGCTCTCAAGGTTTATCTCTCTCAACATAGTAAAGTCTAGATTAAGAGATGCCAGTTTGCCGGCTTCAAAAGAGAGAAGATTCCATGTAATCATGAACTCCCCTCTCTGACATTAAAAGGCCTAGTTTTATGGGGCCAATGGGGTGCGTTTTCTGAAGCAAGGCTTGAACCAGTGAAGCCTCAGCTAACAAAACTTGCTTTTATTAAAAATGCATGGCCAGTCTTAATGGAGCACATTAGCACACGCCTAACCAGAAGATAATGTAAAGCCAGTGAATGAGAGTAACATGTAATAGTCTATCTCTACAAGATATCAGCAGATATCCATGTCTCGGCTGAGGCAAGGAAGATCACAATTGCACCAGAAGCAAACATGACACCCCCTGGGGCACATTACAAGCTGGTGCAGATGGGATCACAAGTCTTAACCTTGGTCAAGAGATAGAGAGAAAGCTGCCCAGTACAGTTGGAACATCTCTACACCAGCCTAAAATCCCACACTTAAAAGGGGGCTTTCTTCTTCCATTTTAAATGCAGGATCTCAATGGACTCCCTTTTCACCCACTTCCTTCCCCCCCCTTTCCCCCTCCTCCCCCCCCCTTATCTGACTCTTCCATATGTTTCATTGGTCTAGATCCTCGTCTTGCGGCTTTTCCTTTTTCATGGAGGGAACTCGGGCGGAACACAAGCAGGGTAATTTGATAGCTCATTATCTTCAATCTATTTTAAAATGGAATAAAGGACATTTAGTGCTGGAGACCCTGGAGGTTACGGCAGCATCATATAAAGGGCCTGCAAACTTCTGTGAGTGACCAGTCTCAATAGCAGAATAAAAGCTCTGTGTGAAGAAGCCCATGGTTTGGAATTCTGGTTAGCTTTACCTGGGATTGTCATCATTGCCAATAAAATACTTAACCACAGTTAGTGGGAAGAGGCCTGTAAATCTGGCCATGGCAGGGGTGCAGAACCTCAGGCCTGGGGCTCAATTCCAGCCCACCTGGGGCCCCAAACTGGCCCTCTGGGGTTCCCCAGAGGGCCATGCCCCCTTCCCCAGGACCTGCCCCCTTTCCCCTGACCAATGGTTTGTGCAGTTTCCCCCCATCCTAAAAGGTTGAAATGCCCCTCCTAAGGTTTCATTACTGACAGGAAGAGCTTTAAGCTCAAAGGTGCTGGTATTTCTGCTTTTCTGGGCCCAGCCCTTTCCCTTAGGCCCCTCCCACCACTGGAACGCAGCCCCTGAGAGCTTCTCTGAAACAGAGTTCAGCCCCCAGCTGAAAGAGGTTCAACATTTGGGGGCTACAGTATGAAGTTAGGCTTGTCCTTCTGTTTGCCTGTCTGACACTATACTGCTGTCTGATCCATAGCTCAGCAAACCAGAGGCAATGAAACTCAAGAGTGCACAAGCATATGTACTTCTGCCTGCAGCTGGGTGCCAGGACTTCCCATTTCAGATTTGATTTGACTGGCAGGAGAAGAATTGCCTATCTTCAAGACTAAAGTCCGGGGCTCTCCCCCTATCCACCTCACCCCCCCCCCCCAGAGACACATATAAACTGCCCTACACTCCTATTCATTGACTTCACTTTTCCTAAATCGCATCTTAATGACAAAACCTTCCTGAAGTGAGGGTCTCTGCATATTCCATAGGCATTCTGAGCCAGCACAGAGATGTGCATTTGACACTGTATTAGCATCGTGAGACTTTCAGAGCATTTGGACAAAAGGCACACTAGGGCTCCTGCTGCCTTTGAAGTGAAACAGAACATCAAGCTAGCGTTAGGACCTGCAATTCTCATCACTGCCCATGCTGCAGACTGCCTCTGTGTGTATTCAAATAGCAGCACTGTTTACGTAAGCAAGCAGCTCAGTCTCCAAGCCTCGCTTTTTTGCACAAATGCCAAAAAAAGTGCCCCAGCCAGGTGTCTTCGAAGAACTAGGACAAAGTAAGTGGATGTCATACATGTTACTCTGTGGGCTGGCCTGGTAGGTTCCATTCTTTACAAATCAAGACACACTTTTCTCAGAGAGTTGCAAAGCCCCCCAAAGACAACTGTAACAGCCACATAGAGGATTTGTTTTTCCATAAACACTACTTTATTTTTTAAAAGCCTCTGCTCTCCTTTTGTTCTGCCATAAACTATCCATACAACCACTTTCAGTTTGTTTCTACTTCATCTACTTTATGATTTAAAGGCCTACCTGGGAAAATCAGTCTCCTCCACCCACTACGACTGGATTATCTATGGAACATTAACCTGAAAATCAGTCATTATAATATGTGGATGATCAAACGTCAGACACAAATTCTCTGATCCTGCAAAAACATAAGCGCAATACTGGGGTCAGATCAACTCCAGTTAAGTCATGCACATATTAAAGCAATGATGCATTTAACTACAGATCCAGTTTACGTGGGTGAATCCCATTGAATTTACTTCCAAGTAAATATCCATAGGATTTGCTCTATTAACATGAAATATATTGAAGAGTATTCTTTACAGGTCGTGAGTACAATGGCTTGAATAGGCATCTGGGTTCTGTAATAGCATAAGAACATAAGAAGGCCCATGCTGGATCCAACCAAAGGCCCATCGAGTCCAGCATTCTGTTCCCACAGTGGCCAACCAGCTTCCCATGGGAAGCCCACAAGCATGAGCATAAAACATCACCCTGCTCATGGTCCCCAGCAACTGGTACTGAAAGTCATACTGCCTCTGATGCAGGACATAATATACAGTGATAAGGACTAGTAGCTATTAATAGCCTTATCCTCCATGAATTTGTCTAATCCTTTATTAAATCCATCCAAGTTGGAGGCCATCGCTACATCTTGTGGTAGTGAATTCCATAGTTTTAACTATGCTGTGTGTAGAAGTATTCCTTTTTTTCTTTTTGAATCGTGATTTGTGATTTATTTCTGTATATTTTCGGCTTGAAGAAAGGTATTAGATGCTCTTGGATATGATTTTTTTTTTAAAAAGAAACATTGAATCCAATAACATGAATCAAGGATATAGGGGTTTAACAGGCTTTGGGATAGCTGTTTTTAATAAACTCAATGTATTTGTGCTTTTTCAATTTCTAGGTTTGCACTTAGCCTGGATACAATTAAGCTGACAATGTGATTGCTTCAAAATGTAGCAACGGTATTATATGGGAACTGAAACTTGGTGTAGAGCAATAGTAGTAAACAAATTGCTTTGATTCCAGGGAAACCTCTTTGTGTTATCTAGTAGCCAAATCTGCTCCAGGACAATATTTGGGTCTCTTGTAAGAACCCATCCATGTTTGCGAGGAGTCCATATACAAACTGGTGGTGCTAGCATATTAACATGCAGAAAGTGTTATATTGGCCATGCTAATACCCAGAACAGCCAATCCAAGATAACAATATGGATAGGGATGTCAGAGAATTCTGCCACGGATCTCAGTGAGGCCGAATACCAGTGCATTCGGCCCTCCAAAATCCATGGCAGAACGAAGCCCCCTGCCCCCCCACCCCATGAAAGACACGCGAAACGGAGCACTTACCTGCTGCCCACCACACTGACTTGAGAATGGCGGCCGCGTCTGTGGCCGCCATTCACTTCTTCATTATAGCCGTGATAGGCTACGTAAATAATTATGTAGCCTATCACAGCTAATGCAGGGATGTTACGGCAAAATACAGGGACACAAATGGTGGCGGCTATGGCAGCTGCCATTTGCATCCCTGCAGGCTGCCCAGGGGCCGGATGTCTGGCTGCGGGCGGCCCCGGCCGGCAGCTCCACAGAATCTCTGCAGAGCAGAGCCGGCCGGACAGAATTTCGGGGGGAGGGACGGAGCACCTCCCCCCCACCGCGAATGTCACTCTTCGAAAATGTTAATGACTTTCGTACATCCCTAAGGAAGACCACTGGAGATAGTTGGCGATGTTCCTCTCTTGGAGCACTAGGAACTTGTGTTCTGTGTCCTTGTGTCCTGAGGAATATATGACCCATGGCTAGACCCACAGCTGTGGAGGCAGATGGGCTAAGTTCAATACCTACCTTTCTTGACAATTATGGATGTTATGGTGGGAGTTCAAGTTTAAAGGGTTAACAATGTTTTGTGATGTAAAGCGCACTCTGTACAGCAGTTACTGTAAATAATGAAAGACTAGTCCTCCATAAGTATGCTGTTCTTACTTTCAATCCACTGCTGTGATCCAAAGCAACAACACGCAGTTTGCTTACTAATGTCTAACAGATTGGCCTTCTTGTAGATGTACAACTTTGATTCGAAGCTGTTCTTGTAAAAAATCAGAAACCCATCTTTTCTCTTAAATAAACTTTGAAGAAATGTTTGAACTAGTTTTACCTTAGACTTGTTCCAGAATCCAGTTCCTGGAGGAAAGTCTAAAGAGCCAATATTCTTTATTTTTAGATCTAACAGAATCAGGAAATGTCTAGCTCTTTGGCACATAACAGACTTTTGTAGCTCTGTTCTGAGTTCGGGTACAGTATATATCCAGAATAACTTATGCTGAAATTTATTTTATATGACATTATTGGCCTTGAAAATGGTGATAATTTGATGGATTGATATAAAAATCAGAAAGGGTATTTATAATAGCAAAATAATTACTAGAATACCAGATCAATGCTCTGCATGCCAGGGCTGGGCAACCTACAGCCGTAGGGCTGCATTCAGCCCTTGGCCTAATTTCAAAAATTTTAATTTTAAATTAAAACGTTTTAATATCAAAAGCCCTGTGCATGCGATCAGTTCAGACCTCTAGCAAGAATGATCTGTCACTTCCTGGAAGTCCCCTGGTCATAAGAACATAAGAAGAGCCATGCTCAATCAGACCAAGGATCCATCTAGTCCAGCATTCTGTTCACACAGTGGCCAATCAGTTGCCCATGGGAATCCCACAAGCAGGACATGATTGCAACAGCATCTTCCCACCCATGTTCCCCAGCAACTGGTGTACATAGGCATATTGCCTCTGATACTGGAGGCAGCATATAGCCCTCAGGACAAGTAGCCATTGTTGGCCTTCTCTTCCAGGAATTTGTCATGATTCTGGGTTCAAGTATTTTGAGAGAGGGAGAAAAATGTCTCCCTTAGGGATGGACAGATCACCTGTGCCTGGCCCCGCAGCGCTCTTCCAGCATGCTGTGGTCCCTTTCCTGTTCAGGGCCCATTTAATTGTTTTTTTGTTTTTTTGTTTTAACTGTGCACCTCTATTGTTTACACACACTAATGCCATGTCTATTTTGGCACTGAACTACTTTATCTAATCCCAGCTCCAATTCTCTCTCAACTCCATGGTGTCCTCCTCTCTTCTTCTTCCTGCCATCCACAGCACACACACATGTTCACTCCTATGTCTCTCTGCACTAGGAATGTATGGATTTTGTTAAATATGTTCTGTCTGTGCTTTGCAGACTGTAGGGCATCTCTCGTTCTGTCCTCCACTCATTGATGGAATTGGATTTTTTTTCTAACCAGAATTTTGTTCTACTTGCACTAATTAGTATCAGTGTTAATGCACACTTCCATAAATGTGCTAATGCACATTAATTAAGGTGAATTACCGCAAATTCCCTCCCCCATGAAAAACTGGTCCACAAGTCCACTGAATCTGCATGACTTGAAAACAGTCAGTCTGCTGCAAAATCCACAGGTCAGATTCATAGAAATCCGAATCATAGAAATCTAGGGTTGGCGGAGAATTTCTCCAATAATCTTCGGGAGGCCGAGCGCCAATGCATTTGGCCCCCCGAAAGTGTTGGGGAAATTCTCCGCCAGCCCCCCGCCCCCCCCCCCGGGATGGGACTTACCTTCGGCGAATGTCCCTCTCGGTGGCGGGTCCCGGCGGCGGTTTGGCGGCGGTTCGTCAGGGGCGGGGGCGGCAGCCAGTCTCCCGACTGGCTGCCACCGCCGCCATTGCAAAAAAAAAAAAAAGTAAAGTAAAAAAAAAACCCACACACCTGTGATAGGCTACGTAACAATTTACGTAGCCTATCATGGCTAGATTTCCAAAGTCAGCCGTGATAGGCTACGTAAATCGTCACGTAGCCTATCACGGGTGACTTTGAAAAAAAAAAGTGCATATGCAAATGGCGGCGCCCATGGGGCACCGCCATTTGTGTTCCTTATTTTGGCACGTCTAGTCTACGTAAAGATTTACGTAGACTACGGCGAAAATAAGGGAACGCTATTTGCGTTGCCCTTATTTTCGCCATAGTCTACGTAAATCTTTACGTAGACTAGGCATGCCAAAATAAGGAACGCAAATGGCGGTCCCCATGGGAGCCGCCATTTGCGTACATGCTTTTTTTTTTCAACGTCACCCGTGATAGGCTACATGACGATTTACATAGCCTATCACGGCTGACTTTGAAAATCTAGCCGTGATAGGCTACATAAATCGTTACGTAGCCTGTCACGGGTGTGTGTGTTGTTGTTTGTTTTTACTTTTTTTTTTCGCGGCCGGGTAGACAGGGCGCTCCTACCCGGCCTGAATTTCGCCGGCAAGGGATGGGGCGCCTCTCCCCCGGCCTGAATTTCGACCGGGCAAGGCAGGGTGCCTCAGCCCCCTCGCCTGAACTTCGGGGGGAGAAGCGAAGCGTCTCCCCCCCACCGCGAAGCAAGCTGCGGGACAAGGTAAGTCCCTTTCGTCCATCCCTACAGAAATCCGAATCTCAATTCATAGGAATCCGAATCTGTGTGACTTGAAAAAAGTAGGGATGTCAGAGAATTCCACCACGGATCTCGGTGAGGCCGAATGCACCCCCAAACTCTGTGGCGGAACGGCCTGCCATCCCCCCGCCCCCCCCACGGATCCCCCCTGGGACAAGACTTACCTGGGGCGGATCTTCCGGGCGGCGGTGGCTCCAGCGGTGGCGGGCAGTCTTCCGACCAGCTGCCACTGCCGCCATTTCCAGGCTTGTGGGGGGGGGAGACGTAATAGTCTACGTAAAGATTTACGTAGCCTATCATGGCTAGGTTTAAAAAAAAAGAAAAAAAAGACGTGATGGGCTACGTAAATCTTTACATAGCCTATCATGGTTGGGGGTGGGTTTAAAAAAAAAACGCGTACGCAAATGGCGGCGGCTACGGCTGCCGCCATTTGCGTTCCTTCTTTTTACCGTCTTAATCTACGTAAATATTTTGGTAGACTATGACAGCAAAAATCAAGGGGAACGCAAATAGCGTAGCGGGTGCTATTTTCGTCCCCTTTTGATTTGCCGTATTAGCCTACGTAAAGATTTATGTAGGCTAAAATGGTGAATGAAAAAGGGACGCAAATAGCACCCGCTACGCTATTTGCCTTCCCCTTGATTTTCGCCGTCATAGTCTACGTAAATATTTACGTAGATTAAGACGGCCAAAAAGAAGGAACGCAAATGGTGGTGGCTGTAGCCACCGCCATTTGCGTACGCATTTTTTTTGGTTTTTTGTTTTTACCCAGAGCCCTCCGCGGCTGGAAATCTGGCTGCGGATGGCTCTGGCCTGGCTGGGCTGGGCCTGGCCAGCTGCTCCGCAGAGCTTCCGCGTAGCACAGCTGGCCGTTCAAGGATTCCAGGGGGAGGAACGGAGCGCTTCCCCCCCCGGCCAGGATTACGAGGGGAGGGACGGAACGCCTCCCCCCCCACCACCAACATAATCCGTGAAAGGTAAGTCACTTTCGTACATCCCTAGAAATAAGTCAAAATCATGGAAAAGTCAAAATCCTAGAAATAAGTCAAAATCATAGAAATCCTAATTCATAGAAATCCAAATCCACATGACTTGAAAAAAGTCTATCTGCTGCAGAATCCGCACCGCAGGTCAGATTCACAGAAATACAAACTCATCTGAATTTTTTGCAGATTTTTCCGACATCCCTACTCCGCACTACCACAGGCCTGCACCCCCATCTCTCAGTTGCCTCCATCTTTTTTCCATTTTCCAACTACAAATTTCTCTGCAGCCCACTCCCTCAGCTATCACAATACTCGCATCCCATGAAGTTTGGAGAGCAATGTGGCACGCAGACATCAAGGGTTTCTCAGGTTCATTTGCAAAACTTCTCTTAAGGATGGGAAGAAAAGGAGACAAGTTTTATCCCTTACTCATTAGTTACCTCTATAGAAGCTGCCTGTGGAACATTTCTAACTTTCCTAGGGGAAAAAAGGAGTTTTAAGTTTAAACAAAAGCAACAAAACCACTAACAAGGCACTGAGACAGAGCAGCTGACATACAAGATGCCAAAGAATACTTAACAAGCAAGTGTTGGCAGAGAAGAGAAATGCATATGCAATGAAACTTGGAGGGTAAGCAGTTTCTCTTCAGAAAACAACCATCACCTAGGCCTCAAAGAGGCTGAACAAGACTTTGGTCAAAGGCTGCACATGGATCTTATAATGCCTACCACCTGGCTCTCATATTACCATAAGTGCTTATGGAATAAACATGAGAAATTGGGCTAGGAGCCAGTTGAAGGCAGGTTTCCAGTGCATAAAAAAGGGGCAGCACTCCTAAGAGAAATAATACCCTTAAATGGTTTACTGCAGACAGATAAATTTGCTCAATGTGCTTCTGTAGCACATCATTGAAGCAAGTTGGATGGTTAGCTTTAAGTGGTAAACCTTCCCAAGTGGCATGGAAAACACACTTTCATCATTAAGTAGAAAGCGATTTTACAAGCACAGTACATGCATAATGTTCTTGAATATATACCGGCACATACTGTTAATTCCCTGAAATATTTTAAAAACCAAAAATGTTATGGGGCTATTATACTGGAGATGATCATACTATAAAAGCATAAAACTACATGAAAGTAGTCATTTTATTTGCAAGCTTACTTTTATATTCACCTTCCTATAATACACCACATATTTTTTCTCCAGTAATTTGCCTTCCAGTTTAATAAGTGTTTTCACAATTACATGGCCGTCTGGTACTTAGAGATAAGTACCCTAGGCAGAAGGTTAAAAAAAAACCCAAAGGCAAACAAGCTTTGTGTGTTTCATTATGTTTTTCAGATAAAATGACCCATCTCTGAAGCCAACATTTGGAAGCTAGCAACATCAAGGTTCTTGAGTCTTTGGTTCAGCTAGGGTGAGCAACTTGTGAAAAACTACTTGTCTGCAAGGTCAGTAATGAAAGTTGTGCCCCTCTTCTGACATTAATTCCAGTGGCATGGAAGCCACTGCAGCTTGGCTTTTGTCAGGGTGGACAGAGCCCATAGAATCCCAGAGTAGTTCTGATTCTGAGGAAGAGCAGTTGCTCCTGGGAGAGGAGCGCGCTCCTCTTTCCCAGGGCCAACAGCTGATGGAGATTCCTCCCACCAGCATTCCTAGCTTAGATAGCAGTCCTGGGAGTGACAGAGCATGGGAAGCAGACTTGATGGATGCGCAACGCCGACGCAGAGAGCGGCGCCAAATGGAGGGCGCGGAAAGGAGGCGTAGTGCCCGGTTGGCGCGCAAACAACGGCTGCGCCCAGAGAATCCAAGGGAAAAGGGGAGGGACTCTCCCTAGTCCTTAAGTTCAGGGGTCTTCCAGTAATTCCCTTTCAAACGGGGACCAACTGTTCCAACGTAGGGCATAGGTACTCTGCTGCTCATATCTAGTTGCTAACAGTAGAGTTGTTAAGTTGTAACAGAGGAATAAAGCTTTGAAAAGAATCCATTTGTCTGTGTCTGGACTTGGCTACTGGATTAGACTGAGAGAGGCCTCCAAGAAGCCCTTGACAGCTTTTTCCTGTGCCTCTAGGGTAATCTGAAGTAATGTGGGTTCATCCTGCAGCTCTTTCCAATGGCAGAAATGGAACTTGAGCAGCACAGTGTAGGATGTGTTTCTATGTGATATCAGGCTTTCAGTGTGATCTAGGAGCCACAGTGCAAAGGTTCCATGCTCCCACATCAAAAGGAGTCCTAACAGATCTGCAAATTGAGCATGTGTCAGTGTAGTTCATTTATATTATCTTACCTTGATTTTCAGTGTTTGAGAGCTTTTGTTGCTCATAGACTGCCTCTATGCAGTCTCATAAAATGAACTATAAAAATGGGGATTTTTTTAATGGGATAAAATCAACTTCCAGACTGTTGAGTTTTCTACGGGAGACAGGCTACCACCCTCAAAATTTGTTTCACAGAAACGAGCTAGTACCATACAGGCCCTCAGCCAGAACACATGACACATCCATTTTGGATTCTTCTGATCATGGGCATCCAATGACTCAAGAGGGATTTACTATGGTAGTGCCACTAAAGGCTTAACTCTGGGCACCACTAAGCATGCAACCCTATGCATGTTTCGTCCAAAAAAGGCCCTACAACTCCTAGCATGGCTGGCTGTGGAATGCTGGAACTTCTAGGACATTTTCTTTGTCTAAACACACATAGGATTGTGCCCTAAACTGGATTTTTCTGCTCAGAAAAATATAAAATTACCAGTACGATTTTCTTGCTGCCCCTTCTCAACTTGTAGGTTTTTATACTATTCAAATAAAGGACATAAACGGCTTTTTGATAAAATATTTTATTAATAATAAAGATACAAAAATGCCAACTTTAATGGCTAGTTACAGAACTATTGTAAAGTCACAGAACCATAGTGTTAAAGGGTTTCCAAGTGGTAGCATCACCAGGCAGCATCTACAGGAAAGTATTGAAGAAAACGTCAAATTGGGTTCCATTTACAGCACTGTAAACGTAGACCGACACTGTCAATAATGAGTTTAAAGAAATTACATGGTTCCTTTCACCAGGAGACCAACGCTCATGAGTCAATAATATACTTGTAAACATGGAAAAGAAAGGACAGGTTAATATTGCAAAATATATCATATATCAAACAGTTTTCCCAGCGACTTAGAAAGATCAATATAGTCCTGTTAAAACTTTTTTCTCTACTGCCTAGGCACCACCTGAAGCAGTGTACATGGTCAAATATAAAAGCACAGTATTAAATTAAGATATCAATTAAAAAAAAACCCTTCACATTAAGCAGTTAATCTGCATATTTCAATCCAAATTCTACACAAAAAATATAGCCATGTGTTTCAAGCAATTATGGGTCTGACCTCAGACAAAAACCTCTGTGCTACCAAAACAAAAATAGGCACATGTAAGAAGAGAAGATGCACAACCGGAGCCTGCTTGTAGCTTTCACTTCCAGGACCAAAGAGTTATCCAGGTAAAATAGAAAATAAATGTTTCTGAAGTAACAACATAGTTCCCTGACAGTGTCCTTCTTAGCACAAATGCTGTAATTGTACCACTTGCATGGTAAAGTACCATGGGTACCAACAAGAAATATTCACAGGAATAAATGAAGCACAAATTCTTTGCCAAATATCGTTCCATTCTCCTTCCTTTGTTTTTCAGATTCCATCACTACCAAAAGGAGAAGGCCAAGGGCCAATTAACACACTATTTTTTTTCTGTTTCTTGAGCATCCCCAGGTACTCACTCAGAAAGACAAAGGGTTGTATCCAATGTTAGTATTACTTAGAGTAGAACCATTGAAATGAACGGGACATAGGTTAAAGTAACATTGGATACAACCCATAGAGCCAAACTAGAAGTGATTCAGGAGACCAATGATTAGGATCTTGTTTGATTTGTTCTACTAACGCGCATGGGGCTTCTTTGAAGATGGGAAAATGGTGTTCTGGGAGAAGGTGCTCAACACTTTCCTCCCATGTCTTCTCACTACTCAAAATTGCTTTGACCCCTGAAGCTATACCTGGTTTTCCCCACACTGAATAACAGCAGCTTGGCAAAGGGGAGGATTTAAACTAGGGAAAAGATTAAACACCCTCTCAAATCACCACCTCCTTGATTTTCAAAGCAGGCCCATGGGACTGGTAATTAGTACAGCAAAAACTGAGGAGGGTCCTAATCATGGGGATCCTTATCATGTGGCCCAGAAACCTGGGTGCCTTCCATCTATTCCAGCCAGTCCTTACAGGGTCAATGTTATTGTAACTCGCAAAGCCTTTGGACTGCACAGGTGCCAGGCCACATGTATCCTGGGTTTGCTGGCCTGGACCTCAGCTGCCTGGACTAGAGGGGATCAACAGCAATGTATGCATCACACCCCTAATCTGCTACTATTCCCACTATTACATGTAAATGTTGCCCTGCAGTCCCAGGAATTGCTGTGTATCCGTGATGGCCTCGTCCAAAAAGCAATCTCGAAGATAGGACAGAAAAATCACTGTGTGAATGAGCCCCAAAAGATGGCTTGATAGGCGAGTGTTTACAGAAGTATTTAGTTCTAAATTATAAACTCTGTACAACTCATTCTACTGAGATTCAGCTCAGAACAAATATTTTTAATAGCCTTACACATTGTCTAACACGCCCCCCATATATATTTATACATATAAACTTGTATTGTCTTCTGCACAGCAGAAGGTTATAATATTTTAGAATAATTTTTATTACACTGAACAAAATGCCTGCGTACATAATACAAAATGCCTGCACATATAATACAGAGGGTACATAAATCTTGAGAAAAATGCAAAGTGGATGACATCTTCTTTATAGCCTCATAAACATCAGTATTCCCTTCATATATCTGGTACAAATATATATATATAGAGAGAGAGAGAGAGAAAGAGAGAGAGAGAGAGAAGTTTTTAGATGGAGAGGATAACATTTTAAAATATCTTACAGCTTGAGCCATAACCCTATTAAACTGAAGGAAGTGGTTTTATATAGATCCAGCTACATCACATTTCACCAGGTTAAACTGGCTTAAATCCAAGATCCTTAGTTAATGAGTTATGGTTGGGTTGGGTAGGGTTAGACTACAGTTTAGGAATACAAGCTCTGAAAATGCATGTCAACACTGCAGTGTTACAACTCTAATTTCCTAACTCATACCCATTTTTGGCTTGAACATGCATAGGGCTTTTTAAATGCATTATTTCTATTAGAAGTTCTGAAAATGTTGTGTAAAATTAAATACAAAGCCTTTGAACAAAAGGATAAGTATACAAAAGCCGTACACACTTCACAGTACATTTTGTCTGCTTGGTTGATACTACGGAGCTATAGCGTAATGGCAAATAAGCTCTGCCTCACACATTATATTTTTCAGGTGTACACTCAAAATTTATTTAATGTGTGAATGCAACACATATCATACAGATACACTTGCCAGAGAACCAGAGTTAAATGCTGCCCTCTTTTAGTACACACTTGGTGGCAATCAGAATGCAATATATGTAATACGTGAAACAGTCCTCTGCTATTTTGGCACAAGGCTGAGTATCCAATACTTGCCACCAATCTTTCACAGTTGGATTGTAAATGACAGGAAGCAAAACAGAAGTGAACTGACCGGAGATGTCACGATACTTCTGTCAATACAAGCTGCACATCACAGCTATGACTAACTATGGGACCAGGGTGTTTAATCAACTTAGAAAATACAAGCAAATATCCTGCAGCCCTTTGGTGAGAATCCACACATTAAATACTCTGCTCTCGCAGAGCTGTTTATAGCTGTAAGTGCAAAGCTTTATGCACTCCGTAATTCCATTATTTAAAAGGGATTTACTGCTTATCATGGATAAGACACATTCATTTTTTTAAATAAAATTGGAACCTAGCGTTTTAAATAAGCGGCAACTATTAATAAGAAATATGCTCTCATTAATATACTTTTATTGATTTTAATTGATCTTCATCCTCTGACAGAAAAACAAGCAAACACAGGACCAACCAGCAGTAAACATTTAGAGCAGCCCTCCCTAGCCTGGTTCCCTCCAGATGTGCCAATGGCCATGCTGGCTGGGGAGGATGGCAGTTGTACTCCAACACTCCTGGAAGGCAACAAGTTGGGACAGACTGACTGAGAGAATACTGGGAATGATGACCCAAAGTCAGTTTGTGTGAAAAGGGTCCAGCTATGCTAACCCATATATTTTAAAACACTTTATTAATTAGGGATTATCTTCTTCATCATTGCTTTGACTACAAGCACAATTTTGAGTGCATGATTATGCAATGTTAATCCTATTTAGAATAACCCCATTGAAATGAATGGGACTAACACTGAACAACCCAAAGGATTTAACCTGATATTCCTCAAATCCAACAATATGCAAGCATTCTTACCTTGCTTGAATATAGCTTTTTAATGCAACGTGCAATTCCTGCTGCCTAACTGAATTTTACGTACCTATTACTATATAACTAAATATATATCAGTTTACAAAACTACCACCTACCATCTGCTTTTCCAGGTTCTAGACCTGGTTTCTGACACAGAGAGATCTGGAACCCTGGCAGGGGATTGGGAGGGAAGCAACTGATGTAAGTACAGTGGAGGGAATTTGTTGGGGGAAAACCACTAGTAAGGTTAAGCAGCCTTCAGACATTTTCTGCTGCAAATCACGGAGCCACACTTTGCAGAGGAGAAGCAGTGCCGGCGTTTAAGGCATGGGGCAGACATGGAACTTGTAGTTCCTCCCTAATACGTTGTTAAAGATGCAGAACAGAACTGGGAGCACGATCTGGCCTAAACCAAACAATATGGCTGGTATCCCAAGAGCTATTTTAGGCATGCCCAGTAGGATTTTTTTCCTTTCTTTTTTCCTTTCAAAAGGAGGCCCTCCACCTCTGCGTGCTATAGCACACTGCTTTTTGAAAGAACCCTCAGTTTCAAAGTTATTTGCTACATGATTTTGTGGCCTGCTATTTAAGTGACACATCAAAACTCACCTTGGGCACACAGAGCTAGTTGCACACAGCTTTGGATCCCAGCCCATGTACTAGTAAACATGGTCGACATACAGTCAGGGCCAGAAATATTGGAACAAGGATAACTGTTTTGGCAGTTGGCCTCTGCACACCACCACATTGAAGATGAAAGGAAACACCCCCAGATGGGAGCGAAGTCAGGACTTTCAGCTGTAATTCAAGGAGTTTGACAAAAGTGGGGCACTAACCATTCAGGAAGGACAGCCAGTGGCATACACACATACCCATCGTTGGTGGCTCATAAGTAATGGAACAAACCAACATCATTTCAAACTGAAGGATCGCCTTTAATACCAGGATGAAAATCCTTTGCAGTCAATGACTGCCTGAAGTCCGAAACCCACAGACATGACCAAATGCTGAGTTTCCTCCCTCGAGATGCTTTGCCAGGCCTTTACTGCAGCTGCCTTCAGCTGCTGCTTGTTTGTGGGTCTTTCTGCCTTCAGTTTTGTCTTCAGTATGTGAGAAGCATGCTCTATTGGGTTGAGATCAGGTGACTGACTTGGCCATTGAAGAACATCCCACTTCTTTGTCTGGAGAAATTCTTGGGTAGCTTTTGCTGTATGTTTTGGGTCATTACCCATCTGCAATATGAAGCGATGTCCTATCAGTTTGGCAGCATTCGGCTGAATCTGAGCAGAAAGTATAGCCCTATACACTTCAGAATTCATCCTGCTGCTTTTATCAGCAGTCAGGTCATCAATAAACACCAATGACCCGGCTCCATTGGCAGCTATACATGCCCATGCCATAACACTGCCTCCACCATGTTTGACAGATGATGTGGCATGCTTTGGATCATGAGCTGTTCCTTTCCTTCTCCATACTTTTTTCTTCCCATCATTCTGGTACAAGTTAATCTTGGTTTCACCAGTCCAAAGAATCTTATTCCAGAACTGGGCAGGCTTTTTTAGGTGTTTGCTGGCAAAGGCTAATCTGGCCTGTCTGTTCTTGGCGTTACCAGTGGTTTGCACCTTGTTGTGAAGCCTCTGTATTTACATTCATAAAGCCGTCTCTTGACTGTAGATGTTGACAATGACATGCCTACCTCCTCAAGAGTGTTCTTGACCTGGCTAGATGTTGTGAAAGGGTTCCTCTTCACCACGAACAGAATTCTGCAGTCATCCACTTTAGTTGTCTTCCGTCTTCCAGGCCTTTTGCTGTTGCTGAGCTTGCCAGTTAATTCCTTCTTTTTCAGGATGTTCTAAACTGTTGTGTTGGCCACTCCCACTGTTTTTGCTATCTCTCTGATGGGTTTATTTTGTTTCCTCAGCCTAATGATGGCCTCCTTCACTCGCATGGACACCTCTTTGGACCTCATGTTGGGGGTTCCAGTGAACAGCTACCAAATGCAAATGTAACACTCAGAACCACCTCCAGGCCTTTGATCTGCTTGATTGGTCATGGGGTACCCAGGAAACAGGCCACACCTGGCCATGCAGCTGCTTGTCAGCCATTCGTTCCATTACTTATGAGCCACCAACGATGGGTGTGTGTGTATGCCACTGGCTGTATTTCCTGAATGGTTAGTGCCCCATCTTTGTCAAACCCCTTGAATTACAGCTGAAAGTCCTGACTTCGCTCCCATCTGGGTGTGTTTCCTTTCAGCTTCAATGTGGTAGTGTACAGAGGTCAACTGCCAAAACAGTTATCCTTGTTCCAATATTTCTGGTCCTGACTGTATGCATTTGTGATATCTTCAAAATTGTACTCTATTGTAAGTGTTCAAGAATACCACAGTAACAATTGCTTATAGATCATTATCAACTATCTTCTTAGGTATCTCCATTAATTTAGGAGGTTGCTTTCATAGTCCAAAACAGCAGCAAATATTTCATCAATTGCCATACACAGTTTGTGCAAGTGACTTTCCCTACCTCCAAGGAATGTAGCTTGTAAAACGTTTGCTAAATTGGGTTATAAATCCAAGCAATCATTTATAAATGGGATTAAAATATTATTAAATGTAGCTTTTACTAGGGGACAGCATCATTTCTGGCTGATGCATACATTTTTCACTGTCCTAGTGAAGAATTAAGAGGCTTGTATAGGTAAGGAAATATATTGTAAATTTCAAATTGTGTTTATGTTTCATCAACAAGCTGACCTAACCAGCAGCATATGAGAAATACATTCTAATTCCACAGAACACATTCTCATCCAGTAATCATATTCTGCAATTTTGTTTTCCCATTCAAGTATCTTCAGGAAATAGGTCACCATACTTGCTTATACCACAGTTCACCATACAACGCACCATGACAGAAATATCCATAAATATCTGCAGAACATGACTATCATGTAGTACTTGATTGATGTTGTTTTTAAAGAATCAAGGATTTTTCTATTACACTTCCATTTCATACTTTCCAAAATGTTCCCATAACTGGAATTGGCTTTCTTGGCTGGAATATTGAGCTATGATCTGTATGTCATTAAGATTTTATGTATCCATTTGGAGTAGAAGGCCACCCTGACAAAAATCCCAGGTCGTTTAGGAATCGCACATCCACGCCCAGGAATGATCACTCCCACTACTATTTTAATTCTGTTTTGTTCACAGACCAACGGACCACCATAATCCCGCTAGAAAGAGAAAAAAGAAAATTAAAATAAACAGATACATATATTTTTATGAAGCAAAAAACAAACCCTCTCACACACTCCATAAATTCTTGATGCATGCAATCACCCTGGCCCATGAATGATCGCGTAGGAATGAGAGAACGTCTGATTGCAAGTTGGCCTTGATCTACTGAAATTAAAGGCAAAAACGTCCACTAGGGCATTATCTCTTCAGACTATCAGTTATACACTATATAAAAAAACTAATTATATTAAAATATAGGCTAAGTGATCCTTATCATATTTCACCCCCCCCCCCCAAAAAAAACAAGCTCTACTTTGTGTGAATTAGCCATGTCTACCAAGTTCATATTCCCTGGCTGAATATGAACTTCAGCAGCTCATAACACTTGCCTCCAATCTGAGCTTCCCCTAACAACTCTAGAGTTAATTTTGGCTCAGATTGTAACCCACAATGGATTACAATCTCACCCTCAACACATCTCCCATGCCCACACACACACACACACACACACAGCATTTACATGACTGCAGTGGCAGCGATGATGGCAGATAGGTCGGTCCCCCCTCCCTCCCTGCCATGTGGATTGTGGGTTACCACTACAGCAACAACCCACAACCCATGCACCAAGAACCCTGTGAAATGTAGCCTTCCCAGATCCAAAAGGGCTCAGAGTTGGAACTGGGAATAAATAAGCATTTTTTTCAGCTTTTCAGCCAGATAACTTAGGTAGAGCACAATCGTATGACTTCCACCCTCAATGCTCATAAGCCTCCAAACTCGGAGTCTTACGAGCATCCAGTTCTGAGCGGGAGGAGCGGTGGAGGTGGCCTCTGACACTCCTCGCATTCTACATTTTCACTAGATGGGCTTTTTTTGCCTGTCTAGCTGGGGCGTTCCAGAGAGGGAAGGAAGGAGGCTGGAGAGGCCTTGGGATACCTTGCATCAAGGTATCGAGGCCCCCTCCCCTCCCACTGGAACATCCCCCGTACCCCCTCTCTGAGATTGAGTTCCTGACCTCAGACAGACAGCTGCATGGTTCTTTCCACACTGGCTGTGACAGGGAGGGGGAGAGGGGGCAGATTCCCAGATTGTAATGCGGTCTCCAACCTCTAATCCAGGAATCTGAAGTATCCTATTGCCCCCTAGACACTGTCTATGGGCCATAGCATCACTCTCTTATCTGATTCAATTCTGAATCAAATCCAGGAGGGTTTTCCCATCACTATGGACAATCCCCAATTCTTGGCTAAACTTATCATACAGACAATATTGCACCCTGACTTGATTCTGGAGCTGCTCCATGGAGCAGAACACCTTCTACATCCACTCAACTCAGGTGATGGAAGCAAACCAGGACTGACCACACAACCACTGTTCTCTGCTATCACTGAAACACACACATATCTGGGAGTTGGGAGGACAGCCTGATCATATAAATAGAGACATTTCACTACCAACCGAACTCAAATTTCCATTAAACAACCGTCTTTGTTTTTGGAGTATTGCGTGTAAGCTTGGGCCAGTGGGATTTCTGGGATGGGAGCAAGGCCACAGCTGGGTATGTGAGGGAGGAGGATTTTCTGTAAATTCTATGTATGTGAAATTATGCATTACACAATTTATAACATGACAAAACCTCAAAACATAGAGCAAATGAAGGGTGTCAGAAGATTGGGATTTTCTAAATTAAAACCTTCATTGGTAACCTCCACTGAAATCGTACATTGTACTCCTTTCTATTTAGAGATGGAAGATGTTACAGTATCCTACACATTTCCAAAATGACATAGAGCCCATGTGGCGTACCGGAATGAGGGTTGGACTAAGCCCGGGGAGACCCAGGTTCAAATCCACATTCAGCCATGAAGCTCACTAGGTGGCCTTGAGCCAGTCACTATTGCTCGGCCTGACCTACTGCACAGCTTTGTTCTGAGGATAAAATCGGTGGGCGCGGGGTCATGTATTCTGCCCTAAGCTCCTTGGAGTTAGAATGGGATATAAATTAAATGAAATGAAATAGTACCTCACAAGTTCCGCTGCCAATGCTCTCTGCCCGAGCACACATTTCTGACTCTTTCATCACAACACTTCCTCCAAAATCCTGATTGCAACGCTCATTTCCAACAATGATCATGTTTGCTTCTTGAAGCTGCCCATCAAAAGTGGTGCCTAAAATTAAAATTAAAATGGCTACTCTTTATTCCATCCTCAATAAGAAAGGATGTGTTATTGTTTACAAAGCACTCCCAAACACGGATTGTGCATCTATGTTGGTTCTAATAAAGAGATACAAAACAGAATGTACCTTGGTCAGGCAACATGATAAACAAAATTAACTGCATGTTTTCAGAGAGATGAATCTGTTTTACACCTTATTCTGAGTATATCTAAAACAATAATTCCAAAATCTACCTCCACAAAAACAATTTTACTGAAACTATTTTGGCCGGATCCCAGATCCATTTGCTTAGCTAAAAGGTAAACAGAGGGCAAAATCAAGCTTATGGATCAAGTATCCAAAGAACAATGCTCATATTGGATAAATGCCAGGAGGAGGGCAGTGAAAGAAATATTTTTATTTCTTTACCATACACAACAAAGTTGCAACCTCTCATACTTGAAGTTAGCTAGTTAAAATGGTAAGATAAAATGTTACGATGCACATAGTACGGTGTAATACATTACATATTAGTGGGACACCAAGCAAGCGTGAATACATGCTGCTGGTCAATAAGCTTCGCAGTGAACGTGCCATGTCTGTCTCTCTCCAGACAAATTGTCTTGCTGAAAGTCCAGGATTGAAAGAATTCTCCATGTAGTGGGGAAAAGTAGACCTGGAACTAGAGTTCCTACAAAATTTCACTTAAATGAAGTTTCCGAGGTTATTCGGAGGCTCCTCAGAAAAAGAAGAAATCCATGCAATTTCAAAGAAGCAAAATGAGTTTCAGACTAGCAGAATTTCTCCAAGAGAACCAGTGTGGTGTAGTGGCTAGAGTGTTGGACTGGGAGTCGGGAGATCTGGGTTCTAGTCCCCAGTCACTCGGCCATGGAGCTCACTGGGTGACTTTGAGCCAGTCACAGACTCTCAGCCCAACCTACCTCACAGGGTTGTTGTTGTGAGGATAAAATGGAGAGGAGGAGGATTATGTACACTGCTTTGGGTTCCCTAAGGAGGAAAAAAGGTGGTATATAAATCTAATAAATAAATAATAAATAAACCATAAATAAGTTCCAGAAGGTGGGGGAGCAAATATTACCTACTTTATGCTGCCAAACTATGTTTAGTTCTCATATAAGCTTAGTTTAGCTTTCCCCAATGTGATGCCTGCCAGATGTTTAGGGCTGGGCTATACCTCCAACCCACCAATTTATGGGAGAATTTAAAGTGACACCCACCCCCTATTTATTTATTTTATGAATTGGGTGGAATCCTGCAGAGAAATGAAAAGCTCCTTATGGAAAGCTCCTTTTGCTTCCCTCAAAATTCCTTGGATTTTTCTCCCAGGTGGGAACCTGCAAATTTGCCTATAAGTTCCCTCTTAGCAGTGATGACTATCCAAACCATTATTGAGAAAACAATAGGTCCTCCAATAATTACTCACATACATCCACACACACAAGCTTACATCTCAGGTGACTATTGGCACACATGTGCGTGTTCAATTTTTGAACAAGAACTCTTACTTCCTGTGTGTCCCCATCCATAAACACTGCAGGTGGTGCCTTCTGGAATGGTACATCCAGAAATTGGCCACCTGATGATAGCCACAGCATCACTGCTTACTGCTGGTCTGGGAAGAGAAAACAAAAAGAACAGATAGACGCTTATTCTTATCAGCCCTTTTAAAATGGAATTGACACTTAATGATAGCTGACAAAGAATATGATCATTTCCACAACCAGATCAACTGAACATACACATTGTGGCCACTTCTTAAAAAGCTCAAGTTTGACAAAAGGACCTCAGTTTTATACTGGTGTTAACTCTTTGAGGTCTACATGTTGTTACGGTACACTAGCACTTTTTTTTATTTATTTATTTATTATTAAATTTATTAATCGCCCATCTGGCTGGTCACCCAGCCACTCTGGGTGACCAGCCAGAGTTTTGTTGTTTTTGTTTTGTTGTTACATTTACAGAGCAATCCTATACTCAAGTTACACCATCTGAGTGGCTATAAGGTTCAACAGAAGTCCCTCTACGCGTGCAGAACATGAGTTGCTATGTTGCCATAAGAGATACGCTGGTGAAACAATTAAAATGGGGTGGAGCTGTGGGCAGGATACAGTGGCATAGAAGCATGCTTAAGCTGTATCCTATACTCCCCCTAGAGTGCAGCGTACCCCCATCAAGAGCGTGACTTTAAAGTAAACCAGCCCTGGACCAGGTGCAAAGAATATCCTTCTTATTGACTTCAGTGGGATGGGGGTGGGTGGGGGGAACCCTGCAAAGACATTAGCATGATGATGACTGACCTGGAAAGTTTCAGCAGTACTAGATCTGATCCTTTAGGGCCATACACCAGCTGGGAGATATTCAGAACTTGTTTATGCTCCTCTTCATGTGCTCTTTCGACATTATGTATTCCAAGCCAAGCCTGATAGTCTTTGAGATTGTACCTAAGGGAGGCAGATTTCACTGGCAATTTGTGTATGGCTCTCAGCAGAAAATGAGTCAACACCAGGAGTGAGCTAGATGGCAGCATGAAGGGCCTTGACCACTGCCAAGTCTCCCACCTGATAGTCCAGTATTCCCTGCATCCCTCCTTAATTTTCTTTTTCATCCTCTGTTTCTGTCCTCTCTCTTTTTCCTTGATGCCATTGGCCAACCTGCTCTGATGTCACAGTGGGCTTGTGTAAGTGTATCAGCTATCCGACCCTAGGCTTGCAAGGCCCTCTGTAACTAACATTAAGAGGACTGATACAGGCTGCAGGTATCAGTCTCCTGGCTGCCATTGGCTCAGCTGCTCAGATTTATACGGGGCTTTGCAAGCTTTGGGATAAACTCATAATTGCTTAGGGACAACAGGGAAACATTACTTCAAAATCCATCAGTATCGCTGGGCTAAATTAAATAGCACCTGCATATATGTATACCGTAGGCTCTTCAAGTACACCTTATTAGTTACATCCACTGAGTTATCTCAGACCCTTTCACCAGAAGCAGATAAATGACAACATTGACTTATAAAGGTAGGATATATTCAAGTATCATCTTAGGCTGTTATTCTGAATGCCAGCTTCAAGTGGGAATAAGACTGTGTGAGGCGTTTAAAGAGTTTTGAAGGGTTCTGAGACACATATTGCTTTTTTTTATTTCTGCAGTTAGAAGAACTGGAAACATTTTACACATGGTGAATGCTTGTCATCTGCATTCAGTCCCACTGGCCAGGTTTGCATGATCAGGGAGAGGGAAATAAGCCAGGGTGGGGGATTTGCAGAATTACCCTCAGCAGCACACTTGTCATGTCATGCAAACCCAGCCAGGATGGCTTATTGCTCCGTGTAACAAGCCACCCAGAACCCATGAGCTGTTGTAGGGTTCTGGGTGGCTTGTTACCCACTGCAGCAAGCCACCCTGGCTGGGTTCGCACAACACAATATGCCACGCCGCCAATTAGGCTAATCCCTGCAGCACACGACTGGTGTGGAGGGGGAAATAAGCCACCGTGACTTATTTCCCCCTCCATAATCAGGTGAAACCGGCCAGAGTGTTTATATTGCCCACATGTATTGTACATAACAACATTAACTCAAATAATTTTAATATTGCTAATTTCACGTGAAAACATTTCTTGTTTCTGTGAATGAAATGGTGCTGGTATTGTCTTGCCAATTACTGCTCAATAGATTGCAAGGAACACTGAAACACCAATGCAGTTTATGGCTACATATTCAAATTCTTGGAATGTTCCAAAGTTGCATCTAGATTTCTAACTGAACAGACATTTTGGATAGTCTAAAGTCGGGATGGACAGACTCACCCATGCCCAGCTTCGTCGGGCACTCGCTGAGCCACTGCCACCAACCAACTCTGCACGAGCTTTGGCAAGGCACGGCAAGTGCCTGACAAAACTGCGGGGCCACCTGTCCTCCTAGTGAGCTGCCATTGTGCGCAACAATGGCGGCTTGGGTGCTTCTGGGTAGGTAATGTTTCATAATTGGCGGCTGTAAAGGGCCCATTTACGCAACGTTACAGGCATGAATGCTCTGACGTTGCACACAATGGCGCCTCGCTAGGATGGGGAAGCTGCTGGGCGCTCACTGAGCTGTGGGGCGGTCGCTGAGCGGGTCCGCAAGTGCCCTGTGGTTCGGCAAGCGGGGTCTAGGAGAGCAGGCGAGGTGGAGTCCCTCGGATTCAACACCCCCCCCCCCCGTGGACTCTCGCGACATCCCTATTCTAAAGTTTCCACATCACCACCACCAGTTCTGTGATGTTGAGTTATAGGAAGCTGCCTTATACTGAGTCAAACCATTGGCCCATCTAGCCCAGTATTGTTCACACTACAGATGTAAAATTTCCAAAAATGTTGAAGCCATGGGGAAACACACACCCCTGAAAAAAATGGAAATGTTTGGAAAAAATGAAAAATATGCAATACTTTTATTTTTTAGTGATCTTTACAGATCTAAAGTCACTTCGTTGCTTTAAGACAGCCTTCCCCAACCTGGTGCCCTCCAAATGTTTTGGACTTCAGCTCCCATCAGCACTATGTAACATGGTCAATGGTCAGGAATGCTGGGAGCTGTAGTCCAAAACATCCAGAGGGCACCAGGCTGCTTTAGGAATATAAAATATATTATGTATAACTTGGTTTGCCCATAAAATTATCATTAAAATTTAAAACTTTTGAAAGTAAACTCAGTAAGTTTATAATTATTGTCTGAATAGACTATACTTTTAAATTTATTATACCAAAAAGGATAGTTTTATGAGGAAAACTAATCATATGTAGTATATATTTTAGGTTCCTATTTTATTCTCACCAAAGGGAACTTCAGCAAGTCGTCCTTGAAATCTCTGAATCATCCTAGAAGGCAGAAGAAGCAGGGAAATAGCGGAAGACTGGTGTTCCGCATCTGTTCCTGTTCGTAAGGAAGTTCAGAGGAAGTCCTAACCCTGTTCCTGTCTGTGGGGTGGAGTTTAGGGAAATCTGTCTGAAGGAAAAGCTATTGAGATTTTATTTAGCCAGGAAAGACTCTCTCACCTATTAGGAGGTAAGCATCCTCTAAACCTATTATTTGAAGAATGACATTTCATTTTCGTTTGTAAATAATTTCCAGTAATAAACATCTTAATTTTGTTCCTTTTCAAAGGTTGTCTTTAGTGGTGGTGCCAATGCCATAGAAACCAGGCTACTAAGGGCACAATCCTATGCCTGTTTAGACAGAAAACAGTCCTACATCTCCCAGCATTATGCTGGGAGTTGTAGGACTTTTTTCTGTCTAAACAAGCATAGGATGGCACCCTAAGTTTATTTTAAATAGAGAGGGATTATTCTAGTGGCAGCAGTTAAAGGTTTTATAGCTGAGACAGAAAGTTCTACTGGTGATGTCTAAAAACGGTGGCAGTGACTTGAGAACCAAGCCTCAAAACTTAATTTTTAAAAAAGAAACATTGGTGGGATAACCCACATGTTATTCCGTTGCATCTGGTGGCAGTGGCAAGATAACCTACAGTGTTTCTTTCACATGTGGGTTTTAGATTAGAACGACATTAAGGGCGCAGTCCTATCGGGATGCCCGTCAGCCTACAAACTCAGAGGCTGAGGGGCATCCTATGCAGAGCAGGAGGAGTGCAGAAGTGATATTCACCTCCACGCTCCTGCCACTCCACAATTTTGCTAGACAGGCTTTTTCGCCTGTCTATCTGGAACTCTGCAGAGTAGGAGGGAAGGAGGCTGGGGGGGGGCAGAAAATTCTTCATAAGCCAGCATCCCCAATCCCCTCCCCTCCCCACCCACAGAACCACCCTCTTTCCTTCCTCTCCAATGTCACTTTTGTGAACACGGAGAGGCAGGAGGTGGGGTTCTCTCCACACTGGCTGTGAGTGGGAGGGAGCTCGGACTCTGGGATCCGAAGTTGGAACACTGTCTCTCATCCCGGATCCAGGAATCCAAACTATCCTATGCCCCCCTCCCCAGATGCTATCAAGGGGCCATGGGATTGCTGTAAAATTGACTGTTAAGAGCATCTAAGCAGATCAAGCCCAAGACTCTTTAGAACAAAAACCAAAATCTCAAGAATGCACATGTTCTTCCATTTTATGATATGGTGACTCTACTCACACGTTGGGAAACTGAGCCTGACTTGGATCATCCCTAAATGTCTTATCAGCAAAAGATACATTATAACAATAATTTTAATGAGGAATGGAAGAAATGACTATTTTTGGAATCTTACACGGAGAAAATTTAAAAAGCATTTCCCCCCATAGTTTCATTATTTCCAGACATTTTACATCTCTATTCATTCTATAAAAATTTTATTACATGGTTTTTAGAAATTATTTGAGGGGGAGTAAAAGCTTAGTGGCAATATATAAATACATTGCCTTAAATATTTCATTCATCAGTCTAAAAGAAAATACTTCATAATTCAAAACTGTTCAATTTTTTCCAGTACTGCAGAAAAAAAATGCAAACAACCCTAAGAAAAAAGTGGAAGAAAAACGGGATTTTTCCTCATTTTTCCAGTTTTTTTCAGGGCCTTCACATTTCTAGTTAACACTGACTGGTAGTGGCTCTCCAGGGTTTCGGGCATAAGTTTTTCCAGCCCTACCTGGAGATGCTGGGGACTGAAACTGCAACCTTCTGAATGCAAAGCAGGTGCTCTATCACTGAGCCACAGCCCCTCCCATCACTGAAAAGTGTCAAATTTTAAAAGAAAAAATCCTACTGCAGACACTTAAAGAATGAAATATAGTTTTCACACAAGAGCTCTACTAACAAGAAGTTATTTTACCGAGAAGGAAAACACTGCTTTGCTGTCAGGACCCAGTCTTCCTTTACCAATGAACCTCCGCAGAAATGTCTGCCTCTGCTGGACGAAAAAATTGGAATAGTTAAATCCAGTCTTATCTGCTGCGAGCATATAGTTCACACCAATGTCATTTGAATTAACTGCACTTTGCTCTAGCAAAAGAGATTCAGGGGGCAATCCTATGCATGTTCAAACAGAAAAAAATCCTACAACTCCCAGCATTCCCCAGCCAGTAGTAAACAGGCATACGATTGCGTCTTCAGAAGATTAAGTAATTGACAGGGCAGGTTTTTCTTGGACAAGACTGGAAAAATCAAGGCTCCTGGTTGCTCTCATGCTTAACTGATGCTGCTTTCTAAGAATTATGGAATTAAAAAAAAAAATCTTTGTCCAAGACGGTTGCCTACCAATGGCTACGTTCAGACAATCATATCTCAGCTTAATAAGCCAAGATATGAAAGAGCCTTGTGGTCCGGCATGCACTGCTTCACTCCTCCCTTTGTGTGACCCAGGAAACTAGCCAGGAAGACTTCAGTTAACTACGATTTCCCATTATGCCAGAACCAGGAAACTACGCTTAACAGCTTCTGAACAAGCCACCATACAAAGCCATGGTTTAAAGCTGGCTTCACATCCTGACTTGTTCGGAAGACATTGACTATAATTTCCTGGTTCAGACATAACAGGAAACTATAGTTAACTGAAACTTTCCTGGCTTGTTTCTTGGCTCACACAAATATAGGACTGAAGTGGTTGGATGTGGGGCCATAAAACTAGTTCACATCCAGCTTATTAAGCCAAGATATGATCATTCGAATAAGGCCACCGTGATGCCAACTTCTAGAAATTTGATTCTATTTCCGGTTCTGTGGATGATACAATTCTCTATGTGCATGGCACAGTTCTTGCCCAATTTTACACACGGGTAGCAATCACGCATTCTTTTGCCATGGTTCTTTAGCACGGAGAAAATTATTTTATCTTCCTTCAGAGAAGCTACAGTTTTGTTTTTCCTTTCATTCAATGAGAGGTAAGCGCATGGCACAACTGGAATATGGGTATTGCAGTCTTACCTATGGGTAATGGGTAATGGAGAGCTCTTTGTAATGGACAGCTCTAGTCCAGGGGTGGGCAGAAGGTAGATCAGGATCTACTGGTAGATCTTTAGGTGATTTGCAGTAGTTCAGCAAAGGTTTTTGACTCTTAGCTGTTTAACACTTGCAAGAACAAAATTATTTTTTCCACCTAAGTTAGGCTGCTGAAATGAAGAAAGCTTAGGGTAACAAGGAGTAAACTTCTGTGTGAAAGGACTGTGAGCTCAAATAACTTCTGGAACGGAAAACAAATCCCTAGGCACAGAATTTGCTCAGAGGCACCCTGTTCTATTTTTTCACCTGGTTCTCGCTGGCAAATTGTGGGGTCCCTGTAAAAACTCAAAGTAAATCTGACAAGCCTGAAATCTGCTCTAGTCAACTCCAAGAGCAAAAGGGCTAGGTAAGCAAGAGCTGGAATACTGCATGCGATGCCCACGATTGAAAACCATCTCTGAAACAGATGGAGCACATCAAGGGGGGACTTATGCCTTCTTGTGGAAGGAATGGAAGGAACTTATCATTTTATTTACTCTGCAGTTAGAAATTGAGCATTATAGGGCCTACAAATCTTCTAAAGTGGGGAATCTGAGGCTTAGTCCTAGGGGGTGGGGAAGGTTCCTATATAGTGAATGGTAGAGTACACAGAGTCTTACCTGTCTTTTAAACTAACCATCCATCCTTTGTCAGGTTGAGTTGGGATTCCATTAACAACTCTCAATTGTTTCGTTGAGGCACAAGGAATGACAGTGACTGAAAGATTTATAATTTAGCAGTTTACGTCATATTCCATTCTAGACTTAAGTCACTGAGCAGCTTATACAAACACATTTTCACATTTTTAAAAACAAGAAGACTTTTTCTCCGAATATTCCACAAGCCACCCCAAAACTGCCAGTATCTTTTTGTAATCATGGAGATAACAGATGGCTGTTGCAATTGCTTGGGATGGGGAAAGGATGACAAACAAAGGCCCAGACCCCACATTCTGCTTACACCATATTTCCAGGAACTAATGTCTGAAATGGGGCTAAGGCATACCCAAGAAATATGGAAAAGGAGGCTAACATATCATAAGAGAACCAGCATATATAAACATTACTTACGGTCTAAATTGCTTATCATAGGAACTGTATCATCTTCACCTAGACAGACAACACAGTGAAATCACATAGTTATCAGCCTTATTAAAGACAATTCATCTACAAATATGAAATATTTGTTAAGGCCACACATTGCAATTATTACTGAGGAATATACATTTTTTCTTCTTAGCTTGTGGCATGTACTCAACAATGCCGCAGTCATGAGTATTCTCCTATGTTTCTGAAGAAGAATAAAACTCAAATATATCTTTGGTTTGTACTCTAAAATTACATCCTTTTTTAATGGATGCAATGGCCTTCAAATTGGAGATCTATATTAGGACTGAGTCAAAACTCCCTCCTTTTACCTCTCCATTTACAGGTGGCAAAATGGCATACACATTTTGATGATTTTTAAGGGGGAGTTAGGGGAGCTCCTCTATCCAACTGCCATTTTCCCCTAGAACACAACATTCTGAATGGATTTTTTAAAATCTTTGAATTGCAGCTAGGTTTTATTTTGTTTTTTACTTTTATTTTATACTGTAGTTTTAAATGTTTATGTTGTATCATGTTGTATTTTATGGCTTTAATTGTTGTGAACGACCTAGAGAGTTTTGGCTATTGGGCAATATAGAAATGTAATAAACAAATAAAGAAATAAAACTGGCCCTCACAACAAAAAAGGCAGCTACCAGTGGAGCGGAAGAGTCATTTCCCCCCTTCAGAATGATATTATATCTAGGAGGAAAAATGATAGCTGCCAAGAGGTAGATCCACCACTTCACAAAAAACAAAAGAAAAAATACCACCATTGCCACCTGCCGTGCATTCTTGGCCACCAACAGTAAGCACTCCCAAATGTCCCAGCATTGCCTCCCCATTTAAGCTCCCTTTTGTTCTCCCCCTTCCAAATTCAAGCAATTTTTCTGTGTGACAACTTTCATCTCGGCCTTAAATTTACTTGATAATTGAACATTCTAATATTCTACAGAAGTGTAACTACACCTGCATTAATCTGAGTAGGCCAAACATCAAGTTTTTACCTATCTTCAAGTTGAATTTTGAGAAATGTACCACATTGACAGATGATCCACAATGCACAACTGAGCCAGGAGATCTACACCTCAGGTGGTGTAATTTTCCCACCATTTTGTGGTCTGGAATGGTGGCAGTACATGATCCACCCAAATCAGAGGTATACAATATACTTTACAATCCCTCCTTTCCATTTCTAGTCATATCTGAGGTGGTATACAGATGATAGTTTTTCAGAGACCTGGTGGCTATTAGTGTTCTCCCACAATACAGATGTTAATTATTTGCATCCTGGCACAGTTTCTAGTCAAATGTGTTTTGCAGGCTTTCAGAATACCCCAGGCTATATCCTGGAACAGTGGAAAAAAACCTCCAAGAAATACAATCAGTACTGCTGCAATAGACATGTGTACATTTTGGCGTGATTATTGGATAATACCCATAACACTTATTGGATAGTAACCATGGTAAGTAACACATTTATTCCCATTCTGAAATATCACCAGCACTTTTGGAATTCCTTTCAAACTTAGGGCACAATCCTATGCATATTTAGACAGAAAAGAAGTCCTACAACTCCCAGCATTCTCCAGCCAGCCCAACTGTAGGACTTTCAGTTGCATGGCAATTCCCCAGATGTAGGGTTTTTTTTCTGTCTAAACATGCATAGGATTGTGCCCTTAAAGTATATACAAGGATGAGTACATATCCACATACTTTTAGAAGAAAATAAGTTCCCTAAAGGAAATTAACTAGATTAGGAACTTACAAAATGTAGGAGTGTGCACTGGATTCAGCCGAATTCTGAATCCAGAACCAAATTGACCAGAGTTGGACAGATATGGGAAATGTCTGAATCAAAGCAGGACTCTTCTGAAGTGGACCATAACCAAAGTTGAATGCTCAGGATTTGGAGGGGCACAGAGATACATACTATGTATCTCTAAAAATTGATACATTTCTCCCCAAGTTCTCCATATAAGCAAAACACCAAGATGGAGAGTAAGGTTCTAGCTTTGTGATGGACAGCTCTAGCTTCTAATCACAGTGAATGGTTTTAACAGGGCAATCTGGTCCCAGTGCTTTGTGGGAGGAATGCTGAAGTAATATATCAGGGTTGGAGAACCTCAGGTGGTGTAACCCCTGGCCCACCTGGGGTAGAGATGCTGGAGAAATTCAAGATGGACTAAAACGAGCTCAGATTTCTAAGAATCCAACCTGCAAAATCTGCTGCGGAGAGACCCCCTCAGGCCGCACGGAGTCCGTGGACTTTCGTATCATTTTTTTACTGTCCCAAAATTTACGCGTATAAATTTGTAGGAAAATACATAAGTTTCTGCTGAGGAAAACGTTGAATGGAATAGGGGACAATAGCTAAATGTTACATTCTAAAGTAAATTATGTAAATACTTGCATAATTATTTACATATTTTTCCGCATGATGAAAAAAAATATTCGCATCCGTCTGTGAGCGGATGACGGAACAAAAGGCACCTGACAATCCGTGAAACACAGACGAAGCAGATTTTACACAGTCCGTACTTCCCTAACCTGGGGTCCCAATCCAGCCCACTGTGGCTCTCTAGACGGCCACACACCCTTGCCCTGGCCCCACCTACTTTCCCCTGGCCACCGGTAGTTTCCAGACATTTGTGCAGTTTTTAATGTCAATATGCCAACCAGAGTAAAGAAAAATATTTACTTTCTACTGACATCATGCAACTCCCAACCATTCTGTAGTGACATCACACATCATTTCCTAACTACTTACATCTAGATATAGGGCAGTAGTCCCAGGGGATATAAGAATTACTTGTGTAGCACCAGGGACCATGAGCATCATCATCTGGATTGCGGCAGTAATTTCTCTTCAGCTTCCTGGTATCTGGCTCTCTATATAATGGCAGATGCCTATAAAGGAAAATATGTGCCACTGATGTCACTATATTTTAATAAACGTATATGTACAAAATACATTTTATGAACATTAATTAATGTTTTTACAAGCATTGGTGCTGTAACAGCATTTGCACTAAAAGCTAGTAGAGTAGTAGAGCCATATGCATGACTAATCAGAAGGAAGCTCCATTCAGTTCAATGGGACATACTCACAAACAAAGATGTTGAAGAACTGGCAAAACAATTCTGAGAAACAGGGTTGGGGGAGGGAAACTGTTTCTCCTTGATAACTGGGACAATTTCACAAATTTCAAAGGACTTGAACCAGAGACACTTTGATTCAAATGCAAATTATCTTTGAAACAAACTCAGTATACTTGGGCCAGTCACTTATCTCAGCCTAACCTACCACACAGGAGATTTGGGACAATAAAATGGGATAAACCCATTTACACTGCCCCAGTTTCTTGGAGGAAGGGTGGGAGGAAATTGTAATAAGCAAACCAGCCATT
This sequence comes from Heloderma suspectum, assembly GCF_057233095.1. Taxonomy (NCBI): domain Eukaryota; kingdom Metazoa; phylum Chordata; class Lepidosauria; order Squamata; family Helodermatidae; genus Heloderma; species Heloderma suspectum. Next base: position 109,691,773 of record NC_139464.1, read on the forward strand.
AAAGGGAGGCTAGGTATCTGGCAGCTTCACCCTCAATATTCTGCTGTAAAATCCCATGAGAAAGGGCAGAACAACATGGAAAAGATACCTTTGTCCTGAGTACTGAAGCTGACATTAATTTCTAGTTCTCTTCTTCTTGTTAAGAGGGCATGCTGGGACATGCAGTTTGTAGCAAACCCAGAAATCACAGTGAAACTAACACTAAGGCAAATTTGGGCCAAATCAATTTTTGTGGACCTTTAAAATTGCAGTCAAAATTTCTACTGAAAATTTCTCGTCCTTCCCAAATGGTTTAACATATGCAAACAAAGAAACTTCTGTAAGTTTGGTGGCCACTTTTCTTATGGCAGATCAGAATCAGCCCTTTCTGCTAGTAAAAGGATATTGTGGATCCAAGCAACTGTTTAATATTAAAAACATGTATAATTTTATTTGCAGAGAGAACTATTAAAAGAACTAGGGATGTGCAAGTACCAAAATGTTCACCCTGAAAATCAGTTGCAACCCACAAGTATTGCTTTTGAATGCTCAGAAGCTCTCAAGGGATTCACCCAAACATTCAACAGTAACAGTCTTTGGGTACAATGGCTGGCCAGCAGTTCCTTCCCGTACCCCCCCCCCTCCTCCCAAAGGGAAAAAGAAGCCGGCAGAGGAATCTTTTGGCAGGAAATGATGCTCTGAGCTACAGGCCCCATTATGCCTGCCGGGAAATGATGTGCAAAACATCTTTTTCCCCCAGAGGAGAGACCTCCGATTGTCTGGAATGATGCTTTCAGTGTCATTTCCTGCTTGGGATGCTAGGGCTTGTAATCCAGTTCCATTATCCCCAGTGGGAAAAAACACTTGGAGCTCAGTCACTTTCCGCTGCAGGAAGAGGGCCCCTTCACTGTTCACTGGAGTCCATGGTATCGGCTATGCCTTCTCATTCCCCAAGGCAAAATTCCACACCCTGAGAGAGCAGAGAGGCGGGAGGAAGAGGCAGAAGGCAGGGAGTGAAAGGAGAACAGAGGCAGGGAGCTTGCTCAAGATGGGCTGTATCCACCTCGATTCTGCTCTCTGTAATTCAAGCAGTGGTACAAGCATTTGCAAGCACTTTTTGTCACAGCAATCATCATCCGCTTCCCCTTAAAAATAATACAACAGCTTGAAAAGAAAGAAAAGAATGAAGCTAAACTTGAAGACACTGAAACAATTTGGTTAGTGAAGCTGCTTGAAGAATACACTGAAGTGTTCTATAGTAATTGAGATGGCAAGTCTTATAATTCTTTGAATTACTTTAGTACATACCTCCTCAGATCTTGAATGTTTTCATCCCACATAGAGCAGGTTAAGCCAAACCTTGTCTGGGCTAGATTCCCCATGTAATTTGCTCCATTTCCTCTATAGCAATCTACATAAAAAGGTATATTTAAAAGTTGTTAACATAAACTACTGAAACCAGTACAATGAGGGACAGGGAAGTCTTTCTAAATATTCTGTTAATGCAAAATGATCAGGTTTTAAAAAGTAGGATAGTGTTTACAGGATAATATATACAAAAACAGGGCTAGTAAATACATAAATGAGATAAGATTAATATATATGAATACAAGAGCAGTTTGAAGCCTAAATAAGTATGTCAAAAGACATAAATAAGTAACCTGAAAGTAAATAAGTAACTTGCTTTTGCTAACAATTGCAGATGTACTGGGAACTTTTCAGTTTAAATGGTAATTTGTTGACTGTGAACTTGACAAGGTCACCCAATGCATTAAGGTTTATAAAAGCCACCAATGTATCTTTAGTTTTGCAGTTTAAAATCCAGATGTTTTCAGTAGGCTATAGAGTGGAACTTCAGCGAGTGAAGAAGAGGCCCTGAGTTTTGGCAGAGGCAGATAAATGTTGGAGTTACTCATCTCCATAACAAGGCAAAGGACTAGCACATTGCCAATCTGGAAATATTCCCATCTTTGAAACATAAATTGCGGTTTATTTTAATGTGGATAACCGACCAACATAAAAGAAAGTTGTTCAATTTTGCAAGTACTGTGAATGTGTTACACATTTGCACTTTAAAAAGCGTCTATCACAATAACGCTACACTCACTGTAGTAGCAAAAGAGAATCACAGGAGATGATGTACTTTAAAAAGAAAGTGTAACATGGCATGCCGGTATCACAGATTTGGTCTTTCAGACTGACTCTGCAACCATCTATAGTCCAAATAGCTGGAACAATCCAGGCATAAAGGGACTGTAGGGATTGCAATACATTAGATGCATATGGAAACCCACTCAGGACAAGCTCTGTGCAGACACCATAAACATTCACAAAAAATAAATAAGATGACCTGGCACTGGGAAAGAAGTAATTACTCTTGTTTTAGGGTGGCCTTTCTTTAAAAAAATAATTTAAAACAGCATGATGTGCACAGAATGTTCATGTTCCTGCTATGTCTAATCCTGTGCAGAACAAAAACATTTGCACGGTGCTCCTACCAGATTATACAGGACTCACTTCAGAGGACATTAATATGGACTTTTCCACATTACTTTACACTATTCTTCCTAGCGCAAGTTACCTTGTTCACTTGGCACATCACATTTCGGGATTTGAGAGCAATACCCCAAACGAATGTTTGGGTTAGTTGTAAAACACCAGGGTGCCTCAGCGCCGTCTGGATTTCGGCAGAAGTTCTCTCTTAAGTCCCTATTTAAATAATAATAATAATAAATGTGTTAGCAGATGCCAGGCCCATTGCTGTTTTTCACTGCTTTTTCTACTGCAAGTTAGCAATAATAACAGCTGTTTGACATCTCTGTATCACTGAGCTTCTACTGCAGAAAGATTTGTGTTAAAAAACCAAAAAGTACGTGTGCGCGCCCCTGTACACGCACACACCAAGGAAATTTGGCAATTGCAAGTAAAACATAACAGGTAAAACTTATTTTCAATAGGTAATGGCTATAGGGTTTCACATAAAGGGCAGGAATATTTGCATGCAGTTTTCACATAGGAAACATACAGCCATTGTTGCTCCAAATGTATTTACCTATTACAAAGTCTTTCATACCAACTGGCATCAGATCCATCTGAAACCTATTATAAGCCCCTGCTTTCAGGCTTATGACAACAATAACCCCCCACCCTCAATTGCTCTGCAAGTATCTATCTGGTTATATAGGCAGAGTCCCCTTAAGTTTCATCACTGATTTAATTAGGAAACTGAAACCCAGGAATATGAGAAATGCAATTAGAAATCCTATACAGGTGTTACTTTTTGAATGGGGGTCTAACCATTGGGGAGTCTCTCTAAAACAAAGTCTCAGTTTGTGTTAAACTGTCAACCTCTTGAAACACAAGTGTTACTCTCCATTCCCCTGAAATCTCCTCTCAGGTTCAGTGGAGTCTTTAGTTTCAAAGGGCTACCCCACCCCGCCGGCCCACCATCTGGAACAATGATTGATAACTGTCTGTAGAATAAGTGTGCGCCCAGTCAGTCTTGTTAACATAAACATCTCTATCTAAGTAACTCCAAAGAGAGAGACAGGGGGGCTGTTTCTGACATCACACTTCCCTACTCGCATTTAAAAAATATTGAATAATGGAATAAATGTTCAAAGATGCAGAGCTTCATGTTGGTTGAAGGTTATGAAACAACTTCCAAGGTTTCTGGAATTTTGAATTCAGGGTTGACTTTCCCATCATTTACAATGACATTTGCATCTTCAATAGCTCTTTGTTGTTTAAAAAAATTGCCAGTACTAAAATGTAACACCACAAGGGACATAGAAGTTAACTAGGTTAGCATTGAAGAGCTATCCCAGTATACTAGTCTGATGACAGTATTAAAAAGCAGGGTGTTTTCCAAGGGAAATGGGCTCAATGTCAAACGCTGACTAATCTTTCTGAAGTGTTTAATCAAAACTCCCAAGAGATTCAAAGTGCATGTTTTGCCTGAGTAATACTACAGGCCCAGAGCCCTAACTTCCTTCCTAGGTGGGTTCAAGAGGTTTTTCAAGGAAGGATTTATACAGGATATTCTATATTAGTGCTGCTTTAAGTAAAATTTATGAAATAATCTGAGTGACGGGGAGAACGTTCAGCTTTGCACATGCTTTTCTTTAAAGTGTGCTGTTACACATATTTTTGGCTGAACTCTTGAAATCACTTACTCTGGTTCTGAACGATTGACTAGGACAATGTCCAGAGTACAAGTCCTGAGCGTTCCTCCTGAGCATTGCAACAATACTTTACAGCCCTACTCCATACTTTTAGGGTGTGATCCTATGCACACATTACCTGGAAGAAAGCCCTACTGAAAACAATGGGACTTACTTCTGAGTAGATAATTTAGGACTGCATGGTACAGGATCTAATTTTGTGGTCTGTACACAGATCCTCAATTTCTAACCCGTATTCTAGCATTCAAACACAACCACCCTGAAGCCTGGTTTCTCAGAAGTCCCTGGCTTCAGTGGGAATTACTTCTGAGCAATTATACTTAATAGTGCCGTCAAAGGCATATACCTCCACCAATTAAGCAGTTTAACTCCAGGCACTCACAGAGTGAGTGGATTCCAGGACACCATAGGAAATGTTCACAGTAACTGTGATGGCTGCTCTGTTAATGGCCTTGTTGACCTTTGATGGTTTTGACCTGTAAAGCCTTGAACAATATTCCCAGCAAACAGCTGGGCAACCGTAATTACCAAGACATTGTAGTATTGTTTTAAAAATCATGCTAACATCCCTCTTTTTCAGAGGTGGAAAAATCAGATTCCTAACTGTCCCCCTTTCCCAAAGTACTCATGGGCATTTTTTCCTGAGGCTTTGTTGCAAGCAAAGAAAACAGAAGTGTCAAAATTATGCCCTTGCAGCTGGGCTATGCCTGCCCTCATGGCATGACCAAAGGAGGGTGGGATCCCCACCCCACCCTATTTTGTTCTAGTAATGGGTAAATAGATAAAACGAAGTTATGCATGGGGGAAGGGAAGCTATGTTCCTCCCCTTGAAAAAAGTTTCCCAGTGGATGGCTCGGGCTTAGTAGCTAGAGCAGCCATTCCTAACCTAGTGCCCTCCAGATGTCCTTGACTACAGTGTTTTGATATCAGACCAGCCAACATGGCCAGTGGTCAGAGACGATGGGAATTATAGCTCAGAACATCTGGAGGACACCAGGTTGGGGAAAGCTGAGCTAAAAGTGACTTAAGGCACAGTCCTATACATGTTTACCATAGCTGGCTGGGGAGTTGTAGGACATTTTCTGTCTAAACATCCATAGGATTGTGCCCTAAAGCTACATGCCTCACCTGCAGCAGTTTTCTCAGGGATATCCTTTCACATTCTCCCCAGGACCACACATAATTCTTCTAGAATATCTGTCCCATTCCGCTCTTGCAAAGGCAGATAAGACACAACAATTGCAGAATAGTTTATTGCCCTTGATGCAAAATAGAACTAGATTGTTTTACATAACAATCCTATGTATGTCTACTCAAAAGTAAGTCCCATGGAGTTCAAAGGGACTTGCTCCCAGGTGAGAGTGTATAGGATTACAGCTGTTCACGAATTTTACAACTCTGAAATGGTATTTGGAACTGGGATTGCTTGATGGGATATACAGGCAACGATCAGGTACTATGCATCAGTATAGTATCACCCAAGCAAACACCTACCTAATTTTCAAACAAATGAGTGCAAAGATCACAAAAAGGAAAAGTGAAAACACTAGTAATGCCTTTATTGAAGTTGCTCTACAAACATTATAAGATCCATTATCATTTTGTTGCTAAAATACTCTATCACATATTACAATGAGTAATCTCATAAAAAGCAAATAAAATCATGTTCACATACAGTACATTAATACATGCTTTCCCACCAGTTATATCAGTTAAGCACAAATAAACCTGTTTAAACACAAGTGAAAGATGACATGAGTGAAAGTCAGTAGGTAATGGATACCATTAAAAAAATTACGATGCAATTTCTTGCTGTGCTTCCGTGTTGGCCCAAATTTTATGTACTGCAGTGACATCATGAGGGCAACCATATGTTCCACTATCACCAGCACGTGTGCCAGTGCAAGGAAATAGCAGTGTTGTTAGCTATGTGAGCCAGGTGAAACGCAGAGATAGATGGTCAGCACTGACAGTTAGTATACAGCAACAACAGCACATAAACATAAAGTTGGCTGCTGCAGTGGGAGTCCTCCCAGGATTTCCTTGGGTACCATTATTTAGAGTTTTCTGGGCTATCAGAGCCAACATCCCCAGAGTTGATGGAGCTGGAAGAACAGATACAAAAAAGAGGTGGGAGAACCTATTTCCATAATCACCATGACTGCATTGACTCCATGAACACAAGGATCAGCACAGAAAACGCTCTCACTATAACATCCAATAGGAGAGGGCTAGTGTGAACCACTGTGTTGTACTTGACTGGCATTATCACCATAATGTCAGTCACCACTACCATCAAGATTATCTTCTATTAAACACCATGGTGAACCTCACAGAATGTACTTCTCTAGCAAAACTTGGAAGGAAGATCTCCTATAGATGGGCGTGCTATGCCACGGAACATTTATAGGTGTTTTCTGTTGTTGCTGCCGTGCCTGTTGGATGCACATGAGACTCAAAAAAAGTTGTAGCAAGGTGGGACAACCCAAACTAGTGCCAAAACAGCATGGCATTGAAATGGCGATGTCTACACCTAGCTCTGTGCCACAATGATTTGGTTCCATCACATAGGATCAACAGTCTCACAGCTGACAATATGAGAGGCAACTGAGTACAGGCACCACTTTCTCATCCCAACCATCAGCTGGTGATCCATAACAACCAGTCCAATATTAATTGGTTTTCCTTTAACAATGACCTCTTGTGTATACAATTTGAAGTAAAGAACAAGGGAAGAAAAAACAAGGGGGAACTGGTCATAGTCTGGGACAGGAGATGAACTGACTGGAGGCTGGTGACTCTGACTTCGGTGGGACTGTGCTTCCATTCTGGGTTTCAGTCAGAACCAGCTAGAACTCTAAAGGAGCTATCCAGGGTGCTGAACCCTATCCCTGCCATGGGTTCAGCACCTTGGATAGCTCCTTTAGAGTTCTGGCTGGTTTTGACTGAAACCCAGAATGCACTCACAGCCCCACCAAAATCAGAGCCACCAGCCTCCACTGGATAAACTGTAACTGGGGATTCTTTCTGCTTATGCAAGCATACAAGGCTAAGAGATAAGAGTCTGAGAACAACCAAGACTGCAACAATCCAAAAACACTTACCTGGGAGCAAGCCCTTATGAACACAGTAGGATCTATCACTAAAATTCATAGGAGCGGACTGCAAAATAGAGTCCACAAAAATGACTGTGCATCACTATCTGAGAAGTGAGAACATTCAGGGGCAGAACTACCTGCTAGGTTTCCTCTGAATGAGAGCGCACTGGAGACTCCACAGCATCTTTGAAATACTCCTTTTATTTACAAACGTACAAGCAGAGGCTATCTCAAGCAAGAAGATTCCTAGAAACAGGCAACAGATCTGCTAGTCTTCCATCAGATCCCCAGAGATGAATCTTGGAGATCCCAAGGCTGCACACCAATTTCAACTGCTCCAACCGATCCCAGCTAGAAACTCCCTGTATCTCTTTCTTTGCCACCAAATTCAAACTGAAGGGGTTTCAAGCTGTTTTTCTACCCCAGTCCACAGCTGGAGGGTACCGTGTCCCACACTCTGATGAGTATTGCATTCTGAAGGACCGACAGAGACTTCCAACGATCAGCAGAACATCTTCTGTACATTAGTTCCCTTTGACGAAACACACTAATGAATCATCCTGGATTATTGGAAAGCCATTCGCCTAACACAGGATGGTTCCGCAGCATCCATAACAGTACACTTCATTGCAGTCATGTCATGAATCCCATTTTGTTCTTCCTCGGCAAGAAAATGGAAGTTGAGCCTGCAGATGTGGCTTGTTGAATGGTGCATGAGCACCCTGTTCCGAGGGAGTGTTCCATGGGTGCTGCACAGCACCTGGGTCACGTCACTCACATCCTAGGGTCAGCAACTATCTCAGAAATGTACTGGTAAGATAAAGGACAGATGCTTTTTCCTGCCACAACAGGCATCCTGGAACAGAAACAGAGTGGGTAAGCACAATAACTAGTTATTTAGAGCTCTTGGCTACAATTTTCCTCAAAGCCTCTAATGTACTGTATAATAACAGCCACTAAAATATGAAATATTAATTTAAAAACTGGGAGTCTTCTTTCTACCCTACCTAACCCCCTTGCAAGGCCCCAATGAGAGTCCTTTTCTCAGACTCCTTCCACTCTGGGAAGAAAAAAGGACTGGAAGCCAAAGTCCCTGGCCAGGGGGAATAATTCATACAAATACGCTAGCCTCTGTAGTAATTCCAGACACTAATATCTACACTAGAAATCAATACAAAATGGAGCATCCCCGGGTGAACAAATTTGCACTTTTGGTATGCATAAAGTACTGATAACAACAAACAAACTGGACACTCATTCACTGTCTGCTTTGCCTTGACAAAACAAGCACACCCTCACAAAACCACAGTGTATTATTCAGCCAGGATCACTTACCTTCAAACAAGATTCTTGTCATCAAGGTGTTGCTGTGATGAAGGCTTAGGAGATGGACAGGGGACCGAAGGAACAGCCAATCAATTTAACAGGTGAAGAAGGAACAGCTGCAGGGGATCATGGTTCCACACAACCAGAGCTTCTATAGCACCAGCAGTCCTAATTAGGAGGGGAAGAATTGATGCTGGGGCGTGCACCATTCCAACTAGTTCACCTACCGTTGAATAGATTCCACAGAAGGGAGGATCCTTCAGACAACTAAGCATCAAGTAATGGTTGGAGAGGGGAAGCAGCAGCTTCTCCAAAATTATAGAAGAATAGAGAAAAGAGGGAAACTTCGGTCTCCAAGGTCAGACAAAGTCATGCTGTAGAAAGAAGCCGGAGCTACAGTTTAGCTCCTCTCCCAACTGTGATCAGTTCCACTTTTCCCCCACCGTTCTTACTGGAAACATTGTCCCATCATCCCAACGTACACAATCCATGTGTATGTACAAGAGCCACCATACCACAATTTGTAAGGTGTACTGTGAAAAGCCACATGCTCAAGGAACAATCCACCATCGGTTACCATGAACATATCACACTTATGTGCCAATGTTCTAGCCCAGAAAAAGGACTCAGAAGATTTACAAATTGGATTGCTCACAAAGCCATAAAATTAGTCCATCATACAATTATGATTCAGATTCAGCTGTGCCTGCCCAACTTCAACACTTCACAAATGTAGCTATGATTCCTAAAAAGACATGGTTTAAATGTCAGGAAACACTTGGTAAAAATGTCACATACTACAAGACTTCCGATTGTGTGTTGTGTCAAGCAAATAAGAAGATTAGCAATGATTCTGCAAGTGATAATAGTACTAATTTCAATGTTTAGCTTACTAACCTTTAACGATTACTCTCGAGATTAAATCACTGCCATTTAAATTGTGCCACCCATACGGCTCCACTCACTTGCATTTAAAGTTCTCTGGTGTGGTGTTGTGCAGATGAGGAATCTGGGAGTCCCAGCGCTGACATTCAATCCCACTCCATATGGTGTTCACAGTACCACGGTAGCCCTCTCCTTGTCCTCGGATGCACTCAGTTGTTTCAATTACTGCTGCAGAGTTGTTCATCACATTCTGAGCTAGAAAGAAATGCAATGACTGCTGCTTTTATTCCTATCAGCCAGACTGATGTAATTGGGCAGTATAGAAATGTAACAAATACATAATGAGATGTATTCAGATCATTTGCTCATTGCTGCAGATCACTCGAAAGAAATTTGGGATCCTAGGGAAGAAGTCAACCCCTTCAAAAGTTAAAGAGCAGCCTTGTTAAGCTAGACTAAAGTCTGGCTTAAGAAGTCACTAGTCCCAATTGAGTCAAAATAATTATTCATGGATGGAAAATTAAACATATAAATCAGTGATTTGGCTGATGAAGAACCAGTATGTGTTATGTGGAAATCACACACATGGATTAAGGAAAAAGCACCTAATTTGAAAGAAAATAAATCCCCTTACATAATATTCCATAGGCTTTATTAAGCTAATATTTATGCACATTGAAGTGTAGTAATATTTCTGTAAAACTGATTATTAAAATTCTCTGTAAAGTAATATATTTGGAAAGCCAACAAGTTTCTCTGTCTCAAGGCCTTTAGCAAGATGTCTCTGCAAGATGCACTCAGTCTGGCATAGACTGTTTGGACCAGAATTCCAGAAAATGGTAGCTCTTCAAATGAGTCATTCAGTCAGCCAGAACACGAGGCTTATTTTTACTATTTAAAACATTTCTGATCATTGGAATTGTACATGGCATTAATGCTGCATCATGAATGTAAGGAGATTATTTAGCTTAAATGCTTCATATTAATACAATATGAATTATTGTGATATGCAATACAGATTCCCCACATCATTCTCAAATATAAGTTGCAGCTTTTTTTCCAAAGGTGTTAAATGTTGATTTTATTGGAATAAATAAACTGTTGCTTAACTTCTTTGAAAGCTGGCACACTAGAAATGTAATAATAAATTTAAAACTTTGCTATGAGCAAGCGAAATTACGTATTTTAAGGGGATTCCTTATACCCAGAGTCTTCTCAACTGAAATGTTGTGGATAGTGCCAGTTTCCTGCCTGGGATTCTAGGACTTGTAGTCCCAGTCCCTGGCAGGGAAAGGTATCTGCCTTAGTGCAGATCAGCAAAACTCGAAGTTCTCCAAATTCCATCTCAAAGCTCATTCCGACTCGAATCGTATGAGATTGCAAGCTTTTTTTATTTTTGCATTAAAATCTGTGCTTATTTTCATGCAAATGTACCATATTTCCATGTTTTTCCAATTGTGCACATTTTTTAAACATACTCGTTTTTCAAATGTATGTATACTGTCGAAAGCTTTTGGGGGGGGTCCACGAATCACATTGCAAGCTTAGAAATGTACAGACTTCAATTGCATATTGCATCAAAGTCCATGATAAAAAACCTGATCAAAAATGAACTGAAACAAATTTCACATACAGCCCTAATCTGTCTTGAACACACGTGTATGATGATCTGAAATGTTTTGCAAGCAGAGTGATTAATTACATCACATCTTATGCAGTTACGTTGGAATGTTAGGAAGCAGCCATAATATAGAAAAAGAATAGATCAGGAAAACCAAATGCTACTGCAGAGAAGTATAACACACACTAACTGCATTAACTTCATCCAAGTACATCAAGACCCCTAATAGTACAACGTTTTCTTGTGCTGGCATTGTAGGTTTCTACTGAATTCATATAAATATTTTATCGCAGTGATTCTGTTTAATTTCCTGCTGAAGATGTTTAGAGTAATTTCCTGAAGTGATCCACTAGTAAAAAATGTCCTGTTACCTAGAGCTTGCAAATTCCAAAATGATACTGGAACAGAAAGGATAGAATCATTCCCTTAGATTCCTAGGATTCCACAAGCAAATCAATATACTTTAAAATGGGGGGACGTCTTCTACTGTTTGAACACGATTCTTACTTTTCCTATCACTTAATACATAGGTTATGAGTAATGCTGTCACAGTGAGGGTTAGTTCACATACAGCCTCAGACGTCTGTGTACCCTCCCTTACTATGTAAATACATTTTAATGACTACTGTAACACACTTTACATGGGGCTACTTTTGAAAAGTGTCCAGTAACTTGTAAAAACTAACATTCCGAAAAAAGGTAAAATGTTCATTAAAGCCAGTGGAATTAAAGATAGGTAAGTCATTTCAGGATCATTTCAGTCAAAGGCAGGCTCAAAATGTTTCATATGCAACAGGCATGAGCAAAATTGGCTCTTTGATTTGATCAGTTTAGTTTGCAAGTCAAACAGTCAGGTAGCATGAAGTCCAGATGGCAATAAATGCACCAGATGTTTGTATTCTCGGGAGAGGTCTTTCAGCACTGTTCTGCATGTTAACTGCTAGCATAAAACTGAAAACTGCTAGACAGAGCACGTAACAGTTGCTTTTCAGATTTTTGCTACCTTAAATAGCTTGATGGTGGGCTAATACATCTCACATGCATTGCAAGGACTGCATGATTTACAAAAGGACCCAGAACTGGAGCCCTTATTTTCTCACACACCACCACCACCACTGTCCTCTGCAGAATTGCAACAGCAATGACTGAGTGCAGCAATTTTCTATCTCTGTCCTGAGGAACTCTGGGAACTTTTGAGAGTTCTTCACTTAGAAGACTGTTAAGATCTTGGCTATCATTACAAATGTCTCCTGCAATATGCTGCTTCAGGGGAGGCCTGGGCACGTTCTAAGCCTGTTAGGAGTCGAGTCAATTAGGACTGAGGCACCTAAGAAGGTCTCCTACATAAAAGACAAGCAAATCCCACCCACGAAATCTGAGGAGAGGCCATTGCCCTTAGATAATACCGATACAGAACTTCCCTTCACATGCAGCTGGCCCCATTCCTGAAGTTACGTGGCTTCCCCCAGCTCCACCCCCAATGTGCACGTGTTAGGTCTGGAAAGCCTATGCATGAATTATTAGGGTTCCAGCTCCCAGGGAAGCCTATTCATATAGAGATCTACATGTGTAGGCTTCCCCCCTGCACACGTCCATGTCTAATGCATGAACATTGGGTGCAGGCTGAGGGAAGCTACATGACTTCAGGGGCAGGGGCAGCAACGCAGCCCCACTTCCCAGCAATTATGTGAGGATCCTTCACACATTTAATGTGTGAAGACAGCTGGAGAAAAGGATAGCAGGAATGAGAAGGAAGAACCAGGCAACCCATGGAATCCATGTTGTAAATAACATGAGCCAACCTACACAGAATATACCAGGCAGTGCAGACTCAGCCTTAGAGAGATTATTGGCATCTAAACTTGGGAAAAGAAAAAGGAGGCAAACAAACATTTGTGTTAAACTCACCACACGTTTTAATTGAGCAAAACTCCCAGGGGGTGTTTGGGTCAAGAGTGTAACACCACGGCCTCGGCTTGCCATCCGGATTGCGGCAGTAATTATCATCAAAGCCTTTGTCAGGATATCTGCAAAGCACACGGACAAGCATGTCAACCAAGTCAGCCGAGCAATGCTACGCAGGCACAAACACACACACACGATATGATCCAAATGACCTCCAGCTCAGATAGGATTCCTATTTCCCCTGACGGGCTTAGAGCCCAAACATGTAAAGTACAGAATGCCTACAGATGCGGGAGTAGTAGCAGCCTTCAAGAAAGCACTCAGCAGAGGTAATATCTGGAAGAGAACTATTTTGATACGATGCAGGACATCAAACAGGGTCATGCTGCTAATTGGGCAACCTCGGATTAGCGTTGAGTCTGACACAATAGCCTTACTTTGCAATCTTCAAATGGCCCAATTAAGCGTGGACAATATAAACACTTCCTGGCATGGCAGACTCATTAAGCAAATGGGTTCTATAGTTCAACGGCCCTGGGTTCAAACTGGAAGCTATTTTCAATAAACTCCAAGCTAATGATAGCTCTATTTTTAGAAACCAGCTTATTTAGAGGCCATGCCCTCATTTCCAGCACTGCAAGGAAAAAAAGACTAAAAGAAATTTTCCTTTGCCCTCCTTTATCTTGGGTTCTTGGCAGGATTTTTTTTTTTCTTCTTTTAATTATTTCCATACCCTTTTCCTGGTATTACTGAAGGGAGTGAAGAAAAATGTTATGAGACAACTGTGGACTTCTTGAATGAACAGCATTTCACTTAGAAGTAATTGTTTGTTTGTTTTACATTATATGTGGCACGTCTGCAGGTGAATGATAGATTATTTTAGGGGAATACAGATGGTAACTTCCTCAGAACCTGAGGCTTTATAGAACTGCTACCAGATGTAGTCCTCTTCAGCAAATGAAAACATGATTTACAATTGCCTGCTTCTTTTATCCTCAAGTGTGTGTTTTTTTAACTCATCTCATCGTGCACTGTGATCGTGCACTGTGGAATTCTGCTTTCTTTAGAGCTAAAACTAACCATGGTTCTTTCCTTACAGAACGCTTCCTTTACAGCAGCAGTTGGTCATGCTGGATGGGGAGATGAGAGTTGTAGTCCAACGTATCTGGAGGGCACCAGTTTGGGGAAGGCTGCCTTAAGTGTAAAGTGAGGTCAGAGCTTCTTACAACAAAACCACATAACCTTTTATCAACAGAAGTTGCTGAGCTCAGAGGATGCTATTGTGGCTTTAGTGTAGCTGTTCCATTGAAAACTGGACAATTTTAAGAGGTCCATATACTTTCAAGGATGGTGCTTTAGCAATCATAGCAAACAGTGCCGTGAAATGCAGGCCTTATCAAATCTGCTCCCAAGACAGTTTGGTCTCAGCCAACAACCCAATCCTATCTAATTTTAGTTGGAAGTCTCACTCTCAACAGAACCTACTCCCAAGTAAGTGTGCATAGGATCACAAAAGATCTGATTAAATAGTCAACGAAGGATGAGGGGGAAGCTCCTAGGAAAAGCAAAGAGTCTTATGAAAAACATGTAATACCTAGTACTAAAAATCAATACAGGTCTTATATTCAGGAATGCTAGTGCCTGAATATATAAAGGGGCAGGACACATATTGCTCTTACAGGGAAGGAAATTGGGGTGCTTCCAGATGAACAGCCCCTAGCACTACCAATGAAATGGTATGTGAGAGCTGGACTATAAGGAAGGCTGAGCGCCGAAGAATTGATGCTTTCGAACTGTGGTGCTGGAGAAGACTCTTACGAGTGCCCTGGACTGCAAGGAGGTCAAATCAGTCCATCCTAAAGGAAATCAACCCTGAGTGCTCATTGGAAGGACAGATAATGAAGCTGAAGCTCCAATATTTTGGCCACCTAATGCGAAGAGAAAACTCCCTGGAAAAGACCCTGATGCTGGGAAAGACTGAAGGCAAAAGGAGAAGGGGACGGCAGAGGATGAGATGGCTAGATAGCATCACGGATGCAATGAATATGAACTTGAGCACGCTCCGGGAGAGAGCGCAGGACAGGAAGGCCTGGCGTGCTATGGTCCATGGGGTCACGAAGAGTCGGACACGACTGAACGACTGAACAACAACAACAACAGCTATTTCGTCTTTCCCTCTTAAACAGATTTTTTTCTGGTAAGAAAAAAAGAAGACATCATGAGAGAACACTGGAGGGTTACAAATGCAAGATGACTTTGCGTGGATCCCATGAATATTCCATAAAAGGAAAGCCTTGTCTGGAAACACCCTCAGACTCCACCACCCAGTGTCTCCACAAAGTGGCCTGCCTCACTCATTTGGTTAATACTGGCAATTACTCTGTGCTTGAGGGGCCATAGCTTAATGTGATGGAGCCCCTGCTTTGCATGCAGAAGGTCCGAGGTTGGATCCCCGGCTTCTCCAGGGAGGGCTAGGAAAGAATCCTGCCTGGCTGAAACCTTGGAGAGCCGCTGCCAGTCAGTGTCGACAATATTGGGCTATATGGGCCAATGATCTGACTCAGTATGAAGCAGCTTCCTACGTTCCTATGCATAACTTGTCATGTACTCTAGATTTCATTCATCATTTAAGGTCATACTTATTGCTATTCACTTTTCGATTTAAGGATATGGTTCAGTACTTTGATAGATTTGTTACAGCATGCCCAGAGAAACCATTTAGCAGAAAACAACAACTATCTGTACAGCAAGAGAAATATGCCTCCTAAGTATCCTACCTATTTGCCTCAAATATTTCTCTCCTACCTTAGTGGCTGTTATTCCCACTGCTGTAGGTAACACAGATATAGAAGATTTCAAACCTATGTACACGTATTTGCCATAAGCCCCACTGAACTCAGTGGGACTTAACCTCTGGGTAAATATATACAGGATCTGGCTGTAAGGGGGACAAACGGTCACATGGAGAAAAAAGACATTCATCTTCAGCACAGAAGATAGTCTAGGCTAGCAGCTTTTTAAAAAAGTTAACATTTCTTTTGAGTCCTTTCTTTTTTTGTGGGTCTTTCCCTCTCTCCATGTTTGTTTGTTTGTGCAAATTACAAAGTAGAGCTGAGTAGATTTAATACTCTCCGTTGGTACTCATTATCCCTGGATTCCAGGCAATTGTGATTAACAGTAAATAGGATGGCTCTTCCCAGGCACTGCTCTGTTTTAAAGGGTTATTAATTTCAGGGCTCTTATTTTACCGCTTAAACTGTTATTTAGGTGGCCACTGTAATAACTTAGGAAGCCAAGTATAATTGATGCTTCCCTTTCAGGACTGAAATTTAAAATGTGCACTGCTAATTGGGACCAGGCTGCACATCTCAAGCTCTGGCCCACCAATGAAAACATTTAAAAGCAAATGTTCTACAATCTACACAGATCATGTTATTTTTAAAAAAACAGAGCATGTGTTTTTGTTTACATACCCTGGAGATGTAATTTCCACGATAAATTGCTGAGAACCAAAAATGCTGGCAATGATTAATCATAGATCAGCATAAGCATGTATTTGGTGAAGTCTCTAACGCAACGATTTGATTTCCGCAAATGAACCTGTTTCCAGCACCTTCCTCCAGTGCCACCCTATCACCACTGTTCACATATGAAACTGGACAAATCAGTCAGTATGTCCTATTCTAAGCACAGGCAATGCCTCGGCAAGATTTAAGACTGGGCATGGGGGCGGGGGGGGGGGTTGGAGGGCAAAGTCTCTCTCTCTCTCTCTCTCTCTCTCTCTCTCTCTCTCACACACACACACACAAATTAACCTAAAAACTTTAGATCAGTAAGCACCACTCTCCTAGTACTATTATTTTTTAAATGAAAGACCTCCTTGCATCATATTGGCCTTTTGCTGTTTATAGCACATGTACAGGATGTTCTGGTGTATATGTGGCAATTGTTTACAATTAAGCTGTAATGGCTTAGAGCTACAAGACAATAAAGACTGCCTGGTATTGCTATACCCTATCTCCCCACCACACACACTCAGGGGTCTGGTTTGGGGTTGTTGTTGTTATTCAGTCGTTCAGTCGTGTCCGACTCTTCGTGACCCCATGGACCAGAGCACGCCAGGCCTTCCTGTCCTCCGCTCTCTCCCGGAGCGTGCTCAAGTCCATATTCATTGCATCCGTGATGCTATCTAGCCATCTCATCCTCTGCCGTCCCCTTCTCCTTTTGCTTTCAGTCTTTCCCAGCATCAGGGCCTTTTCCAGAGAGTTTTCTCTTCGCATTAGGTGGCCAAAATATTTCAGCTTCAGCTTCAGTCTCTGTCCTTCCAATGAGCACTCAGGGTTGATTTCCTGCAGCAGTATTATTCAAAAGCATTAGACTATTGCTTCTGAGGCTACATCTGCAAACTGGTTAGCAGTCAGCACGACTTTCCTAGTCAGCAAGGAGAACTATGTGAGATTCTTCAGCTGAATTGTATTACTTGCAGACTGAAGTCAGAGAACTTTAAGAAGCCTACAATTTATCACTTTCGTGTGCTTTTGGACCACCCCCTGCTCCCCTGCTGTTGATTCCTCACCCTGTTTCAGTTCCAGTGTGCTGTTGACAGAAATGTGTAGTAATGCAAGCAGCAATGCTGTCTACATGCATTCCCACTGTGCTATCACACCACCCACAGCATTCTCAGATCTGCTTGGGTGTTACATACACCCATGTAGCTCTGTACATCCTGGTGACTCCAGTGCACTTGCAGTACACATGTGCAACACACAAGCCAGATGTGCTGATCTAGCTATGCTCTCAGTAATGTGCTTCTGCAACCCCTTCCTAAGAATTTTTTCTCAGTGTGACCCAGTCAATATGTCACCATGGAATTCTACCTTTCCGCTGTGCGAGTTAGCAGTGAAACTCCCCTTTTAGCCTTCCCATCATTCAGCAGGACTAAACAACATCAGGCCACTCTTGTCTGCTTACAGACAGTTGCTCACTACAGTTCGGAGGTAGGATGACAGAGCTACCATTGCTCATAGTTCATTGTGACCTGATCAACTTGTTTGCAGATTTTCACAGCGTTTCTACCCATACCATAGCAAGGTAAAAACTCGCTCACTGAAGAATAATGGGCACGTTTCAATTCCACTGCTGCAGCCACCCATTGGCTTGTCACTAATCGTGTCATAGGTACAATGCGATGTGTGCTCACTATACTCAGGCAAAATGGCATTCGCTGTTGAAATTGACTTTCTGGATTAAGGATTAAAAGGAACACTTTCATGGCAACAAAATATTGCAGTTGGAGAGCCAATTAAATTCTCTTGGCAATACAAATGCTACCTTCAGGAAAGCTACTTGGATCTCTAATAACAACTGAATGTATGTGCAACATTATAAACTTATCACTTGGAAAGATCCTGAAAAAAACATCATGGGGTGGAAATGGATATTATCCCAGCCTAACTCTGTCCCTATACCCCAAGTCCCTTGTCCAGTTACCCTGGTCACTCCTGTAATGTGATATTATTATAGCACATACTTCCCTGCCCTGGAAGTAGCAGGTAATAATGCAAAGCAGGAGTGGGGAAACCCACCACATAATGATGTTACATCATGTATTTGCATTACTATATGTTATAAGAATGAGGGTAGTTATATTTTTGTCTACACCTAGATAACAATTTCTGCCTGATTGAGGCATTAGACAAAATATAAGGAGTAGAAAGGTGTGCAAGGTCTATAACTCCACATATCTGAACTGACTGCAGGACATGATTCCACCAGTCAGCGAACAAGTGTATATTAGTACAACACCAGTCAAATTGGAATAACAAGTTTCCAAGTAAACTACAATGCAGAAAATATCACTTGTTATGCAGCTGGAGCACAAAATGAATTAATAATCAGACCGAGGTCACAAAGAATGCCTGTGAAAGGACACAAAACACAATACTAATTTCTTTATTTCCAGTCCTGTGATCACAAAGTTGTCCTTACAATGGAAGCAAAAACAGTCCCTTTGTTTTGTGTGTGTGCCAGTTAACTTAAATATGATTAAAAGTTAATTCCAAAACAATGAACGATATAGCTACAGTATACAAAATCCTATTTACCAGAATCCTATTAAAATCAATGGGACTGCTCAGGGGTAAGTGGACTGAACTCATAATGCTCAAAGGCATCTTACGCAATACATACCAATACGAATTTCTATCCTAAGCCGTATAAAGAAAGCCTTATTTGCAACTACCTACGTTGCAAATAAGTGTCAGTTTTATACCAGTTTAACTGTCATGGCTTCATCAGAAAATACTTCACTGTTTTTTTCCTGACAGACATCCATAATCCCCCTCACAAAACTACAATCCCCCTCACAAAACTACAATCCCCCTCACAAAACTACAATCCCCCTCACAAAACTACAGTCCCCCTCGCAAAACTACAATCCCCCTCACAAAACTACAATCCCCCTCACAAAACTACAATCCCCCTCACAAAACTACAATCCCCAACGTTTCCTGAAGAGAAGGAAACACTATTAAATCAGTTTACATCTGCAATAAACCCTCAGATCATTCTGCGTAGCCTAACCCCACTCACACAGTCTTTTCTAAAGGAGGTTTAAGCATTATACATGCCACTGTGTACCTGGGTAAATTTCACCCTCCCTTTTTAATCTACACTGTTCATGCACTAGTTCTGACTCACTTTTTGGCATTAAATACATAAATAACTTAAGTAGTAATCGCCCAATACCATAAACTCACAGTAATTAAACACTGCACTTGGTCATTCACAAATACGGATACTGCTTTTGAGGAAGAAAAAGAAAAGAACAAAAGATAAACATCAAATCATTCACAGGCAGAGAACCAAAAACCTGAAAAGATTATACCAAATATTCCAGTAGAGATTTGCGTGAGAAAGTAAAGGTTAAGTTCATAAATGCTGTCCATTAATTTGAGTGCCTTTAATAACAGATTAGATACTGCTTTGGTGGACAATCTATGCTGGGAACTGGGCAGGGGGAGTATATCATTGCTGGTTTTGCTGGACCTTTCAGTGGCTTTCAGTACCATCAACCATAGTATCTTTCTCAGGCATGTGTCTGAGATGGAACTGGGAGGCACTGTTATATGGTGGCTCTGGCCCTCGTTGGAGGGCCAATCTCAGAAGGTGGTGCTGGGAGAATCCTGTTTGATGTTGTGGCCATTGGCCTGTAGGGTCCCTCAGGGGTCCATCCTCTCCCACACTGTTTAACACGTATATGAAACCACTGTCTGGAGTTTGGGGGTTCGACACCACCAGTATGCTGATGACACCCAACTCTCTCTCTCCTTTCCATCCAAATCCAAGGAAGCTGTTCTAGTTCTAAATCGGTGTCTGATGTCAGTAATGGATCGGATGAGGGCAAACAAATTGAAGCTTCATCTGGACAAGACAGAGGTGCTCCTGGTTAGTCAAAAGGCAGATCAGGGAATAGGGATTCAACCTGTGCTGGATGAGGTTACACTCCCCCTGAAGACTCGGGCTCACAGTTTGGGTATACCTCTGGATTCGGCCTTGAACCTGGATGTCCCGGTCTTGGCGGTGGCCAGGAGTGTACTAGCACAGCTGGGACTGGTGTGCCAACTGTACCCATTTCTACAGACATCCGATCTATCCACGGTCACAGATGCCTTCGTTACGTCCCACTTGGGCTACTGTCATGCACTCTACATGGGGCTGCCTTCGAAAACAGAAACTTCAGCTGGTCCAGAATGCTGCAGCCAGACTGTTGACTAGGGCTGGTTACAGGGAACACATGACTCCCTTGTTACAAGAGCTTCACCAGCTACCAGTCTGTGCCCGGGCAAAATTCAAAGTTCTGGTTAAAGCCCTATATGGCTTGGGACCAGGCTGCTTGAAAGGTCACCTTCTCGCATATGAGCCTGCCTGGTTCTTAAGATCTTTGGGAGAGCCCCTTCTGTCAAGACCGCTGTCTTCAGAGGTGCATTTGGTGGCAATGCAAAAGAGGGGCTTCTCAGTGGCCGTTTCCTGGCTGTGAAATTCCCTACTGGGGGAGACTAGGTTCAGTCCCCGTCTGCTCTCCTTCTGCCGGTGGGCAAAGGTCACTTTATCCAAGCAGGCCTTTGGTGTGTAAGCAGGTCTGTTGAGCTGGATGCTGTTTTTACTCTGTTGTTGCTGTTCTTCTTTTAAATTATATTTTAATGTATTTACTTATTTTTATCCAGTTTTATTAGTGATAAGACGCTTTGAGTGCTCTTTTGGTAGAAAGGGAGGAACAAATAAAATAAAAATATAACATGCTATTTTCAAGTTATTTTCAAAGATACCCTCATACCTGTGTTTCCATGTTCCTTTTTCACTTTCAGTTTCTCTCATTAAAACCTAGCTATGCTGACAATAGTATCTTCAAGCTTTTAATTAAATGCTTTCATGAGCAAACATAAAAGTGAATGTGAAACGAACACTATCTATGCTACATCCTACACTAGGTATGGTTCTTGCCCCAAACTCACTAAAACAAATAAGGCTAGTACAAGAATGGGTAGACAGTAAATTGCATGGGCTTTCCATTAAGACAATTAACAGTCAATTCATTTAACACCTGTATGGATGACCATCAGCTTTGGCTTGGCTTTGATATGTGGACTGGGTGAGGGCTCCACCATTCACCTAAACCCAGCCCAAAATGACATACACTTGTACCCCAAAAAGTTGTGTCTGTGTTACAGCCCTTACATAACTTGTTACCATGACAAAATTCCCAGTCCATTTCTGGGCTCAATTCAATGTGCAAATTTCCAGTTAAGTGTTGGTTTCAACCTTTAAAGACTTCACAGCTTGAGACCAGCACACCTGAAGGGTTGCTTATTTCCATATGTGCCTGCCTATGCACCAATATCTTCAACAAAGGGCATTCTTGGATGGCCCCACCATCTGAGGTGTGGCTTTTGGGGAAAGATCCTTTTCAGTGGTGGTGCCCCAATTATGGAATGCTCTCCCCAGCGAGACTCACCTGGTACCTACTTTGTTGTCATTTCAGCACCAGATGAAGACCTTATTTTCTTATTTTCTTTCCTGATGGCTTATATGCAGTCTTTAGATTCTGCTGTTGCTACTTTTGTACACTTTGGTTTATTGTATGTCGTTTTTAACTGGCCTGTTGTATAAGAGTTCAGTGAGACTTACTCCCAGGTACAGGCAGATAGAATTGCGGCCTAAATGAATGAATGAACAAATGATTTCCAGCCATACAGGAAAAATATGCCTAGATGCCCACTCAGCATTCTAGTCCCCTATAATTCATGGGCACCATCACTGCAATATTCCTATGAAATGAAGACAGCCATATAATTCCATTTCAGAAGTCTTGCTTTCTTAAAAAAAAATATAAAATGATAATGAGCATGTTTACCTCTCTGGATGAAATTTGTGCCTGTGTGGTCTCTGGAGGTCCCAGCGTTGACATTCCTTGCCAGTTTCTGAGTGGTCCATTGGGCCTCTGTAGTCTTCCCCGTTGCATGTCATGCATTCAACTGAAAATGCAGAAGAGTGACTGTTTTGTTGGGCTAGAGACTCAAAACACAATATATATATTTCATTCCAATATTGCAGTTAAAAAAACATGCCACCAAATTGCAACCCACATGATCTTCAGTGAAATCAAGACCAGAGTTGCCACCAAATTTTGCCCAACTACTCCTTTGCCAAAATATCCAAAGACTTCCAAGAGAAATGGAAAAGGGTTTCAATAAGAGTAGTAAGGGGGTTCTACACAACCTAAGTCACAAAGTCTGGATTTCACCTTAAGTAAAGCTTGAAGCGAACATGCAACATCCTCTAATGCAGGGGTCCCCGAATTTTTGCACCTGTGGGCACATTTGGGAATTTGAGATACTGCTGTGGGCATCACTACAAAATGCCTCATCAGCGGAACACTCTTTTGGCATCTACCTTTCATGTCCATTGATCTTAGGCAGCGTCTTATTCAGCAAAAACGTTTGCTTTGCGTCTACTGGACACGACAACATCTCTTTAATAAGGGATTGTCTAATTCAGCTAATTGCTGGCAGGGCGATACAGCTAATGCTTCTTTTAAACATATGGTTTGGCAATGTCAAGTAGTTGCTTCTTTTTGTGAGGAGGTTATTACACAGAAAAAAATTGTACTGGAACAGCCTTTAATATTTTCTGATGTTACATGCCCTTTTAAATTATTTACCTGCTTCATGGAAATTAACAAATGGATTCTCTGTACCCTTTTGACAGTTAATAGTTCAATATTTGAAAGAGTGGCATATAGACAACACCTTCAAATGGATATTTATTTGAGTATTTGGTTGACTTTTGTTGTGGCCCATGTATAATTGCTAGAAAGTTGTATGCATTTCATACAAATCCATGTATGTAGATTTTTTTTAAATGGGAAAAAATAATAAATACAATTTTTGGGTGCCCATGGCCACTGGGAACCCATGCTCCAGAGATAATCAGAATCAGAGCTTCAGTCTAGCCCAAAGGACAGAAGAAACGCAATTACTTTCTGAGACAATATCCATGCTAAGGGTTCATCAGAACAGCCCTGGAGTGTTGTTTCCAGTTATTTTTAAAACCAGTATAACTTTTGATATAGACATATTTAAAGACAGTTTTGGAAATGAACACCAAATTTTTAAATTCCAAGCCCCTTAGTGTTAAGTGTTATTTCTGCATGATGACATAAATACAGTCATTGCCAGTGCTTATCCCTCCTTAGCTTACAGAAGCAACAGCAAGGAAGACATGGAGGCGGCAGAAGCACTAGTTTCACAGCATGATGAGAATAAAAATGACAAAGTGGTATAGTGTCAGAGAAGCATTTAACTGAAAACAGAGCAGCATGGGAATTTGCTAATGTGAGACAAAGCTTTTGATATCTAATATTTCAGTTAATTCTAAATAATATTCACACAAAACTGAAATCAACTAATAATTGATATCCCAAATGTTACCTTCTGAACAGAGGGGAATGTCACAGACTTCATGACGTATTGTTGGATTGCTTGTAAAACACCACGGCCCGCCTTCTTCTCCTCGGGGGTTCCGGCAGTAGTTTTCCCGAAGATCTTTACCTCGATAGCTCGAAGGCAAAAAGCTAGTTTTAAAATGACAATCATTACAGTATAAGAGCATGCAAACTTTGTTGTGAACCTTTGTATCTTCATGAATAACTTATCTTACTCCTTCAAGCATACTGTGTTTTAATATAATTTTTATTATTATTATTATTATTATTATTATTATTATTATTTTAGCGTTAACTGCCTGTTTACTTCCATACAGAAGTTAAAAGCAATATTCTAAAATACTGTAATAAATCAGTAGACAAGAAAAATATAAAGCTAGACAAACAGCAATAAAGAATATCAATGATCTAGGATTATACTGATTGCTTTTACTCACACTGAGTATCTTCCTCTACTATTATAAATTATACTCACCAGTTTCATCCCTGGTTCTCATACTTTTCCCCTTATCATGCATATAGGGAATTAAAGGCCTTAATTCATATTACATAACCGGGAACATTTAGCAGCAAACTTAGTTGCTGAAGTCCGCTAAGAAATCCTACTATGTTCTGTTTATGCAATAATTGAACAGGATCAGATGATTTCACTACAAAGTAATGTGCAATTTCAGTCAAATCAGCAGGAATTTTACCCTAGATTAATTGCCCTTAGTTATGGTATCCAAATATTCTTTTAATTTTTGTTTCTCCACTTAGGCGGTGAACACGTAAACAAGAAAAAAGGGAAAAATGCATCTTCCAGCCAACAGTCTATCATAAAATATGTAACTGTATTTTTACCTAGGTCTTCAGTATTGAAGCCAGCTCATCTGCACATTAACTCCCTTTATTACATGCAGATTATATGGAATACACTAGCATTGCTTCCGCATTTTCTGCTTTGTGTGGAATGAAAAGAGGGTTTTTTTCTCTCTTCTAATGTAGTCCATCATATTTTTGCTTATTTCCCCTTCCATGCTATCATCATGTGATTCTTTTATAACCTCTCAGCTAAGGACAGCTTCAGGCAAGCCTTTTTCTGACAGAGAATTACATCTCATGCATGTGTTTAACAACGGTACGCCCTTGTGTATTAGAGTATTATGGGAATACCCTCCCCCACCTCTTTCATCAGAAAGTCCTAAGCTTGGGAAAGATAAACGTTAAATAGTACAAGCCAGCGTTATTCAGTCCAGATTGTCCTAAATATGTTATAATCATTTAGCCTTGTCTGCAGCACGGAAACATTCTACTGCACTGATCGGCAGAAGCAACCAACAAAAGGAAATTCAGCAGGTGCCTTTCTAGAAGCTCTAGAAAACAAGATCCAATCAAACCTATCAGCTTCCCAAAGTGCTGCTGAGATCCAGAGGCCAGTCCATGCTTGCTGGCGGTACACAGGCCAGTGCTTTGGCAACACAGGATGCCAGGCTCACAGGGAGGCAAAGTTCACAGGGTGGTGACAGGTAGGTCACCAATGCAGCTGCTGCGATTTGAATAACCGGGCTGGCTCAAAGAAGTACATACAAACTTCTGTTTGAACGGTGTGAAAAAAGGTGCAGACAGTCAGTGTCTCCACGTCGGGCACTGCTCACCTGCAGCCCTGCACACTCCAAAGGCCTTCATGTAGCAGTCATGGGTAAGCACATCCTGGTTCTAGGGTACTTCCTTTATGTAACTTGAAAAAAGCCATTCTAGTGAAAGGTCATTGTTTAAAAGTAGTTTTGAGTCAACAACCACAGTGTTTCGGCTTTTTAGGTTTTCTCTGCCCTTTTGCTTTTCTCTATGTATTACATATTGAGGAGTTTAAAAATAAAAACAGATTCACGATATTTAAATTCTTCCATCCTCCGCCTAATTTTCAAGGATTCCCCCTCTCCCACATCACAGCCTACCTGATTAAGTAGGATTCCCCCAACCCTCTGTGTAGCATTCCTGGAGGGGCTGCCATGGGGAGGAGGAGGCAAGGAAGTCTGCTTCCACCTGCCCAGTTGCACATGCAAGGAAGTCTGCTTGCCTAAACCTGGATCCAACCTACTATCTTTATGTATGGCACTTTCTGAAGGACATTTCAAATTTTAAGGTGTATACCTAAATCATTCTAAGTATATTAAGTATATGCCTAAGAAGTAATGTGTGAATACAACAAACATGTATAACAGACAGGTACACTCATCAGGTACTCCAGATTGGCCGTGGCTTTCTGTTGAGTGTCCATTCAGTGGGAAATCTGGATTTGCTGCAATATACGTGAAATTTCCATTTATTCATGTGTTCAATGAAAGAACATTGGCAGGAGAGAACTGCATTAGAGCACGCACTTTTGATCCCACCAATCTTACCTGTGTTCGTGAGGTATTGCAGAATTCCATGCCTGACACCGGATGCCAGTTTTTGTGACTGATATGGTTCCCTTATAACTTGCTCCTTTACCAACAATACAATTTCTAACATAGTCTGTTGAAGAAGAAAAAAATAAAATAGAGCAATAGAGGAGCATACATTTTTGTTAGTGAATAGAAATGTAAAGAACTTTAGAACTTAGCATTTAGCGAGGTATTACACTTCGGTAATGTTCACACCCTCTTCATGGATCACTGCCTTGTTGTAGCGAAGGGGCTTGCGTAACTCAGTGAAGCCATAAGCTATGCCATACAGGGCCAACCAAGACAGAAAGATCATGGTGGAGAGTTCTGACAAAATGTGGTCCACTGGAGAAGGAAATGGCAACCCACTTCAGTATTCTTGCCAAGAAAACCTCATAGAATGTATCACAAGGCTAAAAGATATGACGCCGGAGGATAAGCCCCTCAGGTCGGAAGGTGTCCAATATACTACTGGGGAAGAGCAGAGGCTATTTCCAAGTAGCGCCAGAAAGAGTGAAGCGGCTGGGCCAAAGCCGAAAGGACACTCAGCTGTGGATGCGTCTGGTGGTGAAAAGAAAATCCAATGCTGCAAAGAACAATATTGTTTAGGAACCTGGAATGTAAGATCAATGAATCAAGGTAAGCTGGAGGTGGTCAAACATGAGATAGCAAGATTGAACATCGACATCTTGAGAATCAGCGAACTAAAATGGACAAGCATGGGCGAATTTAATTCAGGTGACCATTATATCTACTACTGTGGGCAAGAATCCATTAGAGGAAATGGAGTAGCACTCATAGTCAATAAAAGGGTGGGAAAAGCAGTACTGGGGTACAATCTCAAAAACGATAGAATGATCTCAGTACGAATCCAAGGCAAACCATTCAACATCACAGTAATTCAAGTCTATGCCCCAACCACTGAGGCCGAAGAAGCTGAGGTTGATCGGTTCTATGAAGACCTACAACACCTTCTATAACTAACACCAAAAAAAGATGTCCTTTTCATCATAGGGGATTGGAATGCTAAAGTAGGAAGTCAAGAAATCACCGGGATAACAGGCAAGCATGGCCTTGGTGTACAAAATGAAGCAGGACAAAGGCTAATAGAGTTCTGTCAAGAGAACACGCTGCTCATAGCAAACACTCTTTTCCAACAGCACAAGAGGGACCTAACAGAAGCAGATGAGATTAAGAAGAGGTGGAAAAAATACACAGAAGAACTATACAGGAAAGATTTTAATGTCCCTGATAGCCATGATAGTGTAGTCACTGAACTTGAGCCGGACATCCTAGAGAGTGAAGTCAAGTGGGCCTTAGGAAGCATTACTAACAACAAAGCTAGCGGAGATGACAGTCTTCTAGCTGAGCTATTTAAAATCCTAAACGATGATGCTGTTGAAGTGCTGCACTCAATATGCCAACAAATTTGGAACACTCAACAGTGGCCACAAGACTGGAAAAGGTCAGTTTACATTCCAATTCCAAAGAAGGGCAATGCCAAAGAGTGTTCAAACTACCGCACAATTGCGCTCATTTCACATGCCAGCAAGGTTATGCTCAAAATCATACAAGCTAGGCTTCAGCAGTATGTGAACCAAGAACTACCGGACGTACAAGCTGGGTTCCGAAGAGGCAGAGGAATGAGAGATCAAATCACCAACATTCGCTGGATCATGGAGAAAGCAAGAGAATTCCAGAAAAACGTCTATTTCTGCTTCATTGTTTACGCTAAAGCCTTTGATTGCGTGGATCACAACAAACTCTGGCAAATTCTTGAAGAGATGGGAGTACCAGACCACCTTACCTGTCTCCTGAGAAACCTGTACGAGGGTCAAGAAGCAACAGTAAGAACCAGACATGGAACAACCGATTGGTTCAAAATTGGGAAAGGAGTACGACAAGGCTGCATATTGTCGCCCTGCTTATTTAACTTATATGCAGAGTACATCATGAGAATCGCTGGGTTGGATGAATCACAGGTCGGAATTAAGATTGCTGGGAGAATTATCAACAACCTCAGATACGCAGACGATACCACCCTAATGGCAGAAAGCAAAGAGGATCTGAAGAGCCTCTTGTTGAGGGTGAAAGAGGAGAGTGCAAAACCTGGTTTGAAACTCAACATTAAAAAAACTAAGATCATGACATCTGGCCCCATCACTTCCTGGCATATAGAAGGGGAAGAAATGGAAGCAGTAACAGATTTTATTTTCTTAGGCTCCAAGATCACCGCAGACGGTGACTGTAGCCATGAAATTAAAAGACGCTTGCTCCTTGGGAGGAAAGCTATGGCAAACCTAGACAGCATAGTAAGAAGCAGAGACATCACCTTGCCGACAAAGGTCCACATAATCAAAGTATGGTTTTCCCAGTAGCAACGTATGGCTGTGAGAGCTGGACTCTAAGGAAGGCTGAGCGCCGAAGAATTGATGCTTTCGAACTGTGGTGCTGGAGAAGACTCTTACGAGTCCCCTGGACTGCAAGGAGGTCAAATCAGTCCATCCTAAAGGAAATCAACCCTGACTGCTCACTGGAAGGACAGATACTGAAGCTGAAGCTCAAATATTTTGGTCACCTAATGCAAAGAGAAAACTCCCTGGAAAAGACCCTGATGCTGGGAAAGATTGAAGGCAAAAGGAGAAGGGGACGGCAGAGGATGAGATGGCTAGATAGCAACACCGATGCAATGAATATGAATTTGAGCACACTCCAGGAGAGAGCAGAGGACAGGAAGGCCTGGCGTGCTATGGTCCATGGGGTCACGAAGAGTCGGACACGACTTAACGACTGAACAACAACAACAACAATGTTCACACATAACAAATGTCAAGCCATCTTGCTTTTGCCAATTACTCATGGCTAATGCAATAAAAATATCTCATTGGTTGGATTCAGACTTAGTCATGCTTAGAGTAGACCCATTGAAATCAATGAGACTTACATTAGTCATGACTTATTTGTCCCACTGACTTCAGTGGGTTTATTCTAAGCATGACTAAGTCTGGATCTAATCTAATATATACAACGTGAAAAGTGTTTTGGCCAGGACACAAATAATTGTGCAACTAATTCTGTGCTACCAAGGGGCCTTTTAAGCTTCTATTTCTCAGACAGCAGTACCCAATTGCCAAATGGCACAAAGGCGAGTGTCAAAAGCAGTTCCAAGTCTGTTGTTCAAAGTAAACAACAACAATAAACAATTGGCCATGTGCAAGTCCTTGGCATTATCTTTATCCACTCTTTGGAGCCTTTACTGGGGCCAAAAGAAAATGTTCTGTTTAGTTTCATAAATTTTCCCTGGGTGTAGGTTTTCACTTCAACTAACAAAACATATTTTCCTACAGAAAGTTCTGTCAGAAACAGAGTGTTCAGCTGACCTTTTTGTTTGGGAATTGTTCTTTCTAAAGCCTTAGAACCTTAGATATCAACAGGGGAAATCACAAGTGGTAATGAGACATTATAGTAACTGGCTGGCTCAAATAGGCTTTCTTGTCTGGTTTGAAGGATGAGCAACTTACCTTTCTTTTCATAGAGATCAAATGTGTTGTCTTGCCTACTCCTCACTCCATTTTCTAGGCTCGTAAAGGATAACCAATGGCAGCGTTTTGTAGCTTTATCAAATGCAAAAGCCCTGTGCAGAAAATAGGATAAATGAGTACTAAAACGCCACTAAGATAGATGGTTACCATTATCACCACGGTATCATTGATCAGAAGTCCAACTCTGTATGTGAGGGAGAGAGTCTCAGGCTCTTGACAGGTAGAGTGTAACATCTGGCAAAGCCAAAAACTGGGTTTCGTCAATTTTATGGAGCGCCTTGAAATCATTCCCCTCTTTTAATCTAGGATAGACTAACAGGTTCAGGGAGATCTTGTTAGGGTACAAATAAATGCACTTCATATGTTACTTTCCACTCATGGTAAGAGGGCTGGAAAAAAGATGGATGAAGCATTACTGATTCGAGATGTCACCTAATTCAGAAATGACATGGCTCTCAGTACCACTGTAATGGCCACCATTACAAACTAGATGAGAACTTTTGAGAAACAGACAAGCTTTCCTACTGAGAATGTGCAGGTAGTATGAGCTGATTCAAAACTGAGCTGGAAAAAATCTTCCCAGCACTAAGGAGCTTAAGGTTCACGCCCTTTCATAATTGGTTGTAAAAGTTATGTTATAGAACAAACACTCCCTGATTGAGGTTCAAAAATGGATCAAAATGTCACATACATTTCAGGATACAGAAGCAAAAGAAAATACAATGAAGGCCTTACAGCAATTTTATGTACAGATCTGATTTTGCTTTGCTCAAATTCTGTATGCAGAAGTATTTGTTTTACTTTCTTTGTGTGCAATATTTTTGGAACAAATACATGAGGTAAACACAATTGGAAAAATATATAAACAAAGTTTTTGATATAGGCTTCACTCCAGTTGAAAAGGGTGGGAAGGGTACTGTGCTGCTGAGACTCTGTTTTATGACTGGTGGTAGTTCTCACTGATAAATCATTCAGAATTTTGAGTCCGATTTCAGCAACAATTACGTGGAACGCAAATAGATTTTCAGCTGTGCAATAAGGGTAAACTGCGTGGGAGTAGAAAGTGTTACCACAAACTGGTAAAATCCTACTATCTTCTCTCAGTTTTCTCCTGCAGAATGACATGACCTCAGTGTGACCAACAATTTTATCTAGATCCAGTAATGTGTATATGAAGGAAATTAACATCAACTGCACCACAAACAACAATTTCTAGTTTCTAGCCCGAAATCTGTCACATCCCTGGAAAATTTGAGAATCTCAGCCTCCCCTTCACTGTAAAAGAGAGATTTCTAAACCTGCAAATACAATCATACAATCAGCCATATGTGTTCTCTGTTTCCACTAAAAAGCTTCAAATGGCTCAAGCAATTTTTACCTATCACATGCATGGAAGATCAATACTTACAAAGCTAAAAGCAATGTAATAAACATTGCTCATGGATCTTACAATGGATCTTACAAAACTCAAGTCTCTCAAGTCTTTCTTGGTATTTAGCTGCTTGTACCCATGTTACCCAGGCCCTCTGTGACATCAAGGCAGCTAAACCAATGACAGCTGAAGAAGCCACAAGCCACTCTTCATTTACAGGCCCACTGTAAAGTCAGACCTTCACTGCTGAATGACACACACAGCCATTATATGCTTATCACCAATGTTTGTTAGGTTTGTTTTTCAAGTGCAAACTGTACACTTTTTTTAAACCAGAGGCTTAAACAGCAGACTAGATCAGAGATGAGAATTTAGGAATCATTGTTAATGGGCTTTAAATATGAAAGGACATCGATTAGAAATGTAATTTACTGTGTGAAGTGGGGCTGTGCAGCGCTTCAGCTCCAGAGCCGAATACCGAGATGATGAAGCAGGGTACTTCAGGCCACATCCAAAGCGGGTCAGGATCAGCCTGGAGCAGCCCAAAGCAGCTCAGTTTGCTCCAAAGTGCTCTGGAGCAATTTGGAAGCCCAGCCATGTCCACCTCCCAGCCACCCCCACTGCCCAGCCGTCTGAGCCCCATACTCCTTACCTGGACCCTCAGGTTGTGCACCAGCAGCCTCTTCGAGGGAGGTGCCATTGAGACTTCCTCTATTTCTGTAAATTGAATCCTGTGCAAATGGTGGCTGTAAGGCGTAAACACCCATAACGTTGTGTACATGATCAACTTACAGCTGCCATTTGCTCAGGATCCAATTTCTGGAAATGGAGGAAGTTGCCATTTTAAAATGTAATGGCGTCACCCTCGAAGAGGCTGACAGCGCACCTCCCAGAGGTCCAGGTAAGAAGCAGGGGGCTCGCGTGGCCCAGCAGGGTCATCCGGGGGGGGGAGCCAATTCGGCCATCCAAATCCCATTTCGGGCCTGGAATCCGAAGCAGATCAGATGGGACCTGAAGCGGATCGAGCCCATCTTGGAAGCCCCGAAGCGGTCCCCGAGGCAGGTCGGGGGGTCCCTGTACACCCCTAGTACAAAGTGAAGAATTTTACTCCTTACTAGGCACCAGATTACCTGGCAGAACACCTTCCCTGCTATAGTCCCATGCAATCACCCAGATCATCAGAAAAGGCCCTGCTGGTTGTACCATGACATGCAAAATGCCATATGCCAGCAAACCAGAAGTGGGCGTTTTCTGTGACAGTGCCTACCTTGTAGAATGCCCTCGCCCCTGGTATTCGGGAGGTGCTAACTCTGGCATGTGTTACTCTCCAGTTGAAGTCCCCTCACTTCACTTAGGCCTTTCCTGATTGATCGAACCGCCTAGTTTAATCGTTGTTTTCCCATTTTAAATGTTGTAAATGTTTTAACTGCTTTCTCAGAAAGAGGTAGTTCATACTATGCCTTGGAAGCTAAGTCACCCCATTTGTGGAGCCAGTTCAGACATATGGATGTTTAGGTTTGCAGCCAGCAGCTCTAATGACCTACATCGTCTTGAAACTGAAGCTCGTATGTGCAAGAATTTCGGTCTTAGGAGGTGCCATCTCTCCCAGAGTAGGCATATAATGTATTATATGACATGCTGCATCATGATCAGTATTAAATTGCCACCGTATTCAGCATTTCCAGGTTCAAGGTCTATCTACAGCTCCATATTCTCACTCACAAAAAAATATTTGAAGCCTCATTTGCATCCTCTCTGAGTCAGTCCCCATCCCCTCCCCTTTTCCAGTTGGTTTTGATGCCATAGAACAATGCAAGCCAGAGAAAAAATTTGGACCCAGTCCAGAATGAAAGGAAGTCTTTTTTGTTCCACAGGGGAATATAGGATATCTACCGCTATAGGCAGACAAAGTATCAGCAGCGCTGATATGAAAAGAACATGCAGCCATCATTAAAGCCAATTTACATGCTACAAAAAACTGCCTAAGTTAATAAAAATACATACACATGGAACTGGTATGGGCAGTTGCCTGAAAGTACTTCTTTCTTGGAAACACTGAACATCCATTTTTGGCCACTGACACTTGTTCCAGTTCCATATTTTCCAAGTCGCTGGCCACCAGCACCCATCAAATAGATGCTCTGCATCTACCCAGTACTTTTCGATACCATGTTATCTGCCAACGTCTGAAAGGATCATCTCATTTTTATAATATTTGTAGAGCCTCCGCCGCCCAAGCAAGTTCAAACCAAAACAGTGTACAGTAAAGTAATAAAAATACCATAAGTAGTGCTGTGCTGAAAATTTCTGCCACATCTCTTTCAACCATTCTCATTCAATTTGATAGAAAAGAAATTGCTTTCCAAAAGAAATTCAAAGGCGAAGAAATTTTGGCTAAATTCTCATGGATTGGATTTGGGGTTCTGGTCCTTCTTTTACTTATAGAATCATAGAATCATGGAACAGTAGGGTTGGAAGGGGCCTACAAGGCCATCGAGTCCAACCCCCTGCTCAATGCAGGAATCCAAGTCAGAGCATCCCTAACAAATGGCTGTCCAGCCTCATCTTGAAGGCCTCCAGTGTGGGAGAGTCCACCACCTCCCCAGGTAATTGGTTCCATTGTCGTATTGCTCTTACAGTCAGGAAGTTTTTCCTGATGTTCAGCCGGAATCTGGCTTCCTGTAACTTCAGCCCATGATTCCGTGTCCTGCACTCTGGGATGATCAAGAAGAGATCCTGGCCTTCTTCTCTGTGACAACCTTTCAAGTACTTGAAGAGCGCTATCCTATCTCCCCTCAGTCTTCTCTTCTCAAGGCTAAACATGCCCAGTTCTTTCAGTCTCTCTTCATAGGGCTTTGTTTCCAGTCCCCTGATCATCTTTGTTGCCCTCCTCTGAACCCTCTCCAGTTTGTCTGCATCCTACTTATGAGGTGGCTGAGAAGTGTGCGTAATTGTCCTGTCTTTCATTATACAGTGATCTCCCTGGCAACCCGTAGCCTCCTCAGCTTCCCACCCTTCCCATGATGGGGAAGACATCATGAGGTAATTCCTCTGATTGGGCTTTTTACTTCAGGAATGGCAGGTGGCCTGGGAGGCTACAGGGCAATGGAAAGATGTGTAATACAGATAGAAAACACACACAGTGCCCTCAGCCACCTTGCAGTGATTAAGTAAGCTCAAAAATCAACAGAAATTCAAAATTCTGTCTCAGAGACATGGAAGCCTCAACATAATTGATCCTGTTGCCACTTGCAGGAGCGGTGCAATAAACCAAAAACCCTTAGGAAAAAAGAAATAAGCTGTGCTACAACCCCTGCCAACAGTGAGCCCTATCTGTGAGAAACTGTTGGAGAATTTCTCCTCCCCTAGGAGACATTCGGGGAAATTGTCCCCCCAATTTCTCTGCCCACAAACAGGCTGGAGAATTTTGAGAGGCCATTTGCTCACAGCTTTAATCATAAACACAGATAAAACCAATAAAACAAGACGACTAAATCACATCAATGGATCTGTTCAGAGGTTATCCCCACCACTCACCCATTCCTAGGTCTGCTTTCAGAAAAGATCAGTAGCAAGACCTGGGTTCATGCAATTCTTCCACCACCACCACCTCCCAGGGAGAACAATAATATCCAAAGAGGCCCAAAGTCATGTGAACTATACTTCTAATAAAACCAGCATCAACTCAGTCAGCCAACTTAAACCTAGCCTTGCACAAATGCTCTTCAAAAAAGCACCATTTCCACACGCAATGGAAGCTTGTCAGTTAAATCTCATGTCGCTTACACTAGTCTAGTCCTTTGGTAATACTAAAAGCAAATTAAAACATTGCTTACTTGCATGAGAATGAAAGGCCTTTATTTCTGTTGCATCTCTTGGCACACTGTTCCGTCGTGTTTAGCAGCTTAGTTTTCACTTTCAGTGTCTTGTCTATTCTCATCAATGAGATATCAGCTGTCTTTCTGTAGTCATGAAGGGCATTTCTTTTCCCTTTCCCTTCTGTGGAAGGAACCAACAAACAAATTGTTGCAATAAAGCACACTTTATTGGAAGAAAACTGACGCATTTCAAACCTTTCATTCAATAAATGTATTAGATTGTTATCGAAGACAGCAGATCAAGCAGCAGATACAGGTTAGAAAACTAAGCTGGAGAAATGGCAGACAGAATTGAGGTGGAGGGATAGATGGTTGATGGAAAAGCAGAGATGGGGTTATTGCTCCTTGGCCACATTTATAGAGGACTCTAAGGGTTAGATCCAACATTGTGCTAGCGGACGTCTGCTAGTGTGACGGGTTTTCTCTCTCTCTACTCCCTGCAGCCTTCCATGCTGCCCCAAAATCTGCCCAATGGAGGGTTTCCCACAGCACTCGGGGGGGGGGGGCATTCTTTAGAACCATGGTGCATAGGGAAGGTGGCTAATCCTTTCCTCTCCCACAATAGCCCCAACAAAACTGACACCCTCCCATGGCTACTATTAGTCCCTGGAAGGAAACTAGTAGCCACAGGAGAGATGATTTTTCTCAGAGCCACAGTGGGAGAATGATCCCCTTCCCAAGTGCTGCAGTCCTAACAAAAATCTCTCACCACCACCTCGCCTGCAATTATTATTATTATTATTATTATTATTATTATTATTTTAAAAATGCAGCAGTGAGTGCTGCATGTAGCATTGTGTGTGGTTTGGCCCTTAAATTGACAACTATTTCTGGGGTGAAGTTCACAAGCATAGGGAATTGGCACACTTAAGTTTAGGTGGCATTAGAGCCAGTAAGAGTGCTGAAGAGGATAGTAGTCCTGGGTACTTTTGTACTAACATTACATCATCTGGGCAGCTATGGTAATTTTGTCTTAGACGAAGTTCCAATTATGCAGTTTTGCCACAGCTTGTCTATTCTTCCTGAACTTATGAATATGTAATTTTGGTGGAATCTTAAGTCCTTCTTCGCCTTTCTTAAAAACAACAACACCAAACTGGGAAAGGGATCCTAAAGAACTTGCACTCTGCACAGGAAACAAGCAGCAATGCACAGGGAAGATTGAACAGATTGAAAACCTAAACAGACAGGGTGGCAGATTGGATAAATTGCATGCGGAAAAACCAAATTCACATTCCCACTCAGTTGTAATCTGAAGCTCACTGGGTGGCCAAGCGCCCACCCCCTCTCTCTCCCACTTCACAGGACTGTTGCAAGGATAAAACTTCACTTGAGGGTGGGGTACAAGTGTAAGAAATAAATGCAACAAATAACTAGCAGCAATGACTGGAAGAAGGGCCGGGGGGGGGGGGACTGGAGCACAAGCTGAAGGGTTTATTGCTTCTACTCACTGGTTTGCATTATGACCTTTTGAGAATAAAGCTGATTTCATTTAGCAAAGAAGCTACATAAGATGTTAATCTAGAACCAACTTAAAAAGTGTACAGTGCCAGAAAAATGTCACGTTACTCCACATGAAATATACTCTTGATTCTCCTTTTGCAATATTTCCTTCCTTCCTCTAAAACTGTTGCACCAGTAGTAAGCCAAGGGGGTGTCAGAAGCAATCAGATTACAACAGAAGTTTCCTAGAAGGATTTTTTTAAAAAAAATTAAGGAACTGTAGACTTGCTCGTCTTACTGCCCCATTACACTTCTTCGTGTCAGTGCCAAGCAAGTGTGATATGTGACACAAGATGAAAGTTACTACTCAATTAGGGTCTCTAGTCTCACATCATAACTTACTTATTATAATGGAAGTTGCAAAATCTCTTTTGTAAACACTCCTCCCAGTTCCTTTCCTTTCTTCCTACCTTCATGTTCTGAAGTCTAACCTGCAGGCACAGCTGGAATGAAATTAGGACCGCCCACTCCAACCATCAAATTTATTTTGCTATTGCCTGTACCAGAATCAAGTTTGAGAGGACCTTCGGCAAAGTATTCCAGTGGCCCCTCTCCTATGGAGGTTGGCCCTGGTTGGTTTACTGAATGCGACAGT
The DNA here is from genome assembly GCF_057233095.1 of Heloderma suspectum. Taxonomy (NCBI): domain Eukaryota; kingdom Metazoa; phylum Chordata; class Lepidosauria; order Squamata; family Helodermatidae; genus Heloderma; species Heloderma suspectum. The sequence goes on from NC_139464.1 coordinate 109,729,071, forward strand.
GGTGGGCAGCTTGGAGCCATCATTTTAATTTTCCACAGTGGCCCTGAATAAGCTTCCTTCCAGGGCATTGTGGCAAATTTAAATGGCAACTCCAAGCCTCCTAGCACAGAAAACCCCAGGCAATCATTAGCACAGCACCGGGCCCTGCCATGGAGATGAGCCCTCAGCAGGTGCCCAAGGGCACCACATGCCAACGCCTGGCCTGTACCATCTGTACTAGGGCTGTGCACAACTTCAGTCCGAAGCCCAAATAACGAGGGAAAGTGGGCTGATTCGGAGGTGCCTCATCTTGCTATGAAAGAGATCAGAACAGCACCCCAAACCGAAGCGGGTCACCTATGAGGCGCCTTGCTCTGCCTCATATATTCGGAGCTCTTCTTATGCTTTCTGAGCAGCCCAGACAGGCTGTCTCCAAAATGTATCAGCTTGTGAAAATTCAGGGCAGATGTATCAATTTGAGAGAGATCCGGCCACTGGGAAGGACAGAAGACAAGGAGGGAGGGGGGAAGGGGAGAGGAGAGGAGAGGAGAGGAGGCAGAAGAGGGAGTGAGCTTTGCTGTGAGTCAGCCTCTGTTTGCTCATTATGAGAGAGGTTGTGTTACTGGAGAGTAGAGGACTGTCTGAACGTTATTTGGCTAGAGCAGTGGTCTCCAAAGTGGGGTGCACATACCCCAGGGGATACACAAGACGATTCATTGGGGCATGCAAACCGCCTGATAACTGAGCAGCATCCCACTGCCCCAATGAGCTGCCAGCCTGCCACTGTGTGCAGTGATGCAGTGGAGGCAGCAGGATGGGACAGGAGCCGAGAGGGAAGCTCCATGGCATTTATCTCTTGGCTCCAGTCTTATCCTGCCTCTGCTGCAACCACCAAGAGCAATTGCGTCAGTCTCTGCCAGGCATGGCAGAGGAAGCCATAACCCTTCCCACTCTCCTTTGGCAGAACGAAGCCGAGAAGAAAGCCTGTGCTATGACAGCTATGTTAGTGTCTCCCCACCCCAGCCTTCTGTAATAGGTTTACTGATCTTCTTGTTGTTTGTTCATTTAAAAATCCAGAACATTTCACTGTAGTTGCTTATCCTTCCCCCCCCCACACACACACACACACCTTTTCAATTCTCTCTCAGCCATTAGTTTGTCCTTACTTTGATTCTGTCTAGATATTAGATAGATAGATAGATAGACAGATAGATAGATAGATCGATGGATCGATCGATCTTTACTTTCCTTGTTCTTGGCTCCCCTCCACCTCCCCTTCTCAATTCCTGTATTCCTTCCCTTCCCATTTTTTATCTCTTTTCCCTAAAAGACAAAAAACAAACACCCTTTCTCCTCTGTTAGGATTATAGTCCCCCTCCGCTTGTAGTTTAGTGTTTGCTTTTCTTTGATTTGTGTGTGTGCATGCTTGTGTTGTGTGGACAAGCAATCAGTGTGTGTCAAAGGAGTACACACAATCCAGATTTCCAAAACCAGTGGGCTAAGGGCTACATACATTAACAGATATTATTTAAATATTATAATACTACACTGTGTGTTGCAAAGCAAGCAAGCCCAATATGAGGCATCTTGGGGGACTTGGCAGGGACGGAGGTAGGTGAGGTGCTGCTGTGCCCTCCTGGCAGGGTTACTGCGTTGTTTCCTGCCTCTGCTAATCCTGCAGACAACTGTTGTTGCTCTTCATTCAACTCAATGTAGTACAATATGAAAGTAGAACTATTTGTACTTCAAAGAAACCTACAGAGTTTAGGGATAGTAGCCTCCTCACCACTTCAACACCTAACCTGATTATCCCTTTATGATCTTTGGTTTGAATTTCTCAGAACAGCGCATTTTACCTGCACCTTGCACAAAAACTAGTGGGCCAAACTGTCTGAGATTTGGCATGTGAGATGCCCTCCAGGGCGGCTGTGCATTCCCAAACTTTCATGCACTTCCATACAGGCCGTGAAAAGTTATAGCTCTTTGCTTTGGGAGATTTCCTTGAAAAAAATCAAATTTCACCTGCGCCTAGCACAAAAACTACTAGGCCAAATTGCCCAAAATTTGGCAGGTGGACACCCCTCCCAGGGAACTGAGAGAGGTCCCCAAACTTCATGTCTGTATAATACAAACTGAAAAAGTTATGGCCATTTGTATTTTCCCATGCAAGTCAATGGGAAAACGCCAGAAAACGAATGATTCGGATGTTCGAATCTTGCTTCAGATCCAGAACCAAGTCAAAGTGGAGCGGGTCTGAATCAATCCAAAGCAGAGTGGGGCCGCTTCAGAAGATCCAAAGCGTCATCCAAAGAGGAGCCGGGGGACTGTGCACAGCCCTAATCTATACACTCTCAGCCAGGCTTCATGAGACTGCAAGAAGGCCAGGTAACTTCAATTCCACCTGTTTTCATCTTTCACCACCACCCCTCCCCTGCCAACACAGTTGGCAGAGATCAGACAATACAGTTCAGGAAGCCATGAATAATATGAAAGGAGCTTTTCATGAGAAGAACTACCAAAAAAACAAAACGAATCCTGCCCAAACTTCAAAGTGCCCATAGAGCTCTCCCCACTAATTATCACAGGGAATTAGTAGTTGTACCATTAAGGCTACAAACCTATACAGTGTATAATATGCACACTGTCCTGGGAGTAAATCCCCCTGGACTTACTTCTGAGTAGACATGCATAAGATTGCACTAGAAACCAATGTTCCAGTGCTTATTTGTAGCCAAAGTTCTTCTAAATTTTTACCTTGGGCATTAAATGTTTGTTGGGGGGCTTTGTTTATTTTTACTATTGAAATAAGTGTAAGCCTGAGAATGAAAAATTTTTTTTTTTACGTTTCTGGGAAATCACTAATCTACCATCATGCCTAGCTCTTCTTCCTCCATCTCATCAATATCTATCCCTACGTAAGCACATCACTTCCTAAATCGCAGCGGTCCCCAACCCTTTTGGGCCAATAGGCACATTTGGGAATTTGAGAAACTGTTGTGGGCACCACCACAAAATGACTCCCACAAAGGATGTGGCTAGTCACATAATGGCTGCCATGAAGACCTGGCTACTCAGAAGAAAGTAATTCACCCAAGAAGCTGAGTATAAGCAGAAGACGGGTCTGAACTCCAAACCCAGTCAATGTATTTGAGTCCACAGAAGCACAAAAAAATACACATTTAGACTGAAATCCTATGCACGCTCACACGGAACTCAATGGGAATTACTTCTGAGTAGACCTACACAGGATTGCTCTACTCATCCTATCCACACACACGCACCCTATTCCCCATCACCAAAAGAAAAGTTTTAGACTCCATTAGCCACCTGCTGATCCTACCTCCTCCTCTGCCACCAGAGCTCCTGCCTGTACATGTACGAGAAAGTATTCCTTTGCTGAAATATGCGCCATAACAGTTGCCTTCAACTGTTGGCACCAGAGAACAGCATGTAGGTGCAAGCCATGGTGCTGTGCTGAATGTTCATGGGGAAATATTTTCAAAGCAAAGGGGATGGTTTGGGGAGCCCAGATTGTTCCACGAGAGCCCTCCAAATGCCTACCTCTGTTGTACCTTTTTGCTTCCCCTCTGGGACTACTTTTATCTTCCACCAGGGCTGCTTCTTTTTTCATGATTCCAACCAATAAGGGATAAATATTGTTAACATGATGTCGCAACGCCAAATAGTTGCTATGTTTGCCCGCAGTGATGTTGTAACAAATAGCCAATTTAGAGGAGTGAAATGTTTCTGTAGTACAGGGATAGACAACCTGGTACACTCCAGATGCTTTGGACTATAACTCCCACAATCCCTGTTCATTGGCCAGGTTAACCGAGGCTTATAGGGGACTAATGGTTATAGTCCAAAACTTCTGGAGGGTACCACATTGCCTACCCCTGCTGTGAGATGGAGGGGAAAGACTGAAGGACCACAGTAAGGGAGGGGTGATGGACTACTATAGGGGGCCGTGGTGGCTTAGTGGTTAAGACGCTGAACTGCAGACTGGAAGCAGTTTGAGACCAGAGTGCCACGTGACGGAGCTCCCGTCTTCAGTCCCAGCTTCTGCCAACCTAGCAGTAAGAAAGCTAGAAATTGCAAGTAGATAAATAGGCACCGCTTCGGCGGGAAAGGTAACAGCGTTCCGTGCACTTCGGTGTTCAGTCATGCCGGCCACATGACCATGGAAGCGTCTTTGGACAGTGCTGGCTCTTCGGCTTAGAAATGGAGATGAGCACCACACCCTAGAGTCGGACACGACTGGCTGGGGACACCTTTACCTTTACCTTTTTAATTGACTACAGGGGATATGCATCTCCTAGTTCAGCTCTTCCCTTTCAACCACAATTTGCTCCCTATGGGTCCCCACTTGTATTATGATGTATCAGGCTAAACCCTCCCAAAAATCTGTGAGGAAGGCTTAGATGAGATATAATTTGTCCAGCACCATCCTGTACACTTCATTGGTGAGTTCAGTGTTGAACCCAGCAGGTCTACGAAGCCCAAGACGACTACCACTGTGGACCTCAGAATTATGTAAAACCAAATCGATTTTTCTTGCAGTTCAGTTGTGTTTCATTCACACTCAATGTCTAAGGGTTCGATCCTATGCATGTTTAGACAGAAAAAAGGCCTACAACTCCCATCATTCCCCAACTAGCCATGGATGGCTGGGGAATTCTGGGAGTTGTAGGACTTTTTTCTGTCTAAGCATGCACAGGATTGCGCCCTAAGTGCCAATTTAAAAATTGACACTGCAGTCCTATGCATGTTTCCTCAGAAGTTCCTCCCAAGTAACTGCAGCACGTATAGGATTGCTCAACTCCTATGTGGCAAGGCTGCATTACTATAATATTTTGTATTTCCTCCAACGAAATTGGCACTTAACAATTCCCTGTTAAGGAATCAGAAAGGATAAGAACTGCAACAAGAAGAGGAAAATGCTCAACCGTAACACTGATGACCAATTCCCCTCTTATCTGCATAGCTTCAGCTGTTACTGACACAGAATCCCAAGTGGGACTAAGTAGCCTTCACACATGTAGGAGCTGCTTCACTATGAACCAATCTCCCATAGCAGGGAGCTGTGTATGAATGACACAATCTTGTTGTGGGTAGCGTCAATCACATGTGTCTTTTCCAGCCAATTGGAAACTTTCTTTCTAACTGGATTCCAATCGTGTGGCAAAGATCCATGGAACTGGCTACCCAGGTGATTGCCTCATTCATTCCCCCACATGCAGTCCCCACAGGTGTTGGATTGCACCACAGGGAAGTGGCTCCCATGGAGATGCATGTAAAGGGAGCCTAATTCATGAGGGAGTGTGATAAAAAAAAAAAAAAAAAACGAGAATGCTGGGACCCAGCTATTATCACTTCCCCCAATAGCAAACTTAGGTGGTGGGTGCTGACAAGCCAAAAAGGAGCCACTGAGAATCAAAAGGGAGGTATCAGTGTGCTTGGGAGAACCCCCAAGGTATCCAGAAGTGTGTGTGTGTGTGTGTGTGTGTGTGTGAAAAACAACGAAATGAGCAAAAATCACCTGAACACCCCACTGAGGACTGAACAGCCTCAGTAACCTTGGAATATTAAGATGGAAAAGAAAAACCAAAAACTGGATGGAGGAAAGGAAGGCCCTTGCTTGAGCTCCTCCTTATGGCTTAAAATATATACAAATGTGTGTTAGTGTGGTATATAGTATAGTATGTACTACAGTATATAGTATTGCCGTAGTATATACAGCAAGAACCCTGAACAAGAGCATTCTTCAAAGGTGGTAAGGATACACTGCAACATTTTATTGGCAGGTCCCACTTCTGTTTAGAGAACTGAAACCAACATTGTTCAGATATGAACTAAATACTATAGGAAAGTTGAGGCTGGCAGGGGAAACGAATGAAAGCTCCTAAACTCACCAGCCAGTAAGGAACCTTAACAGAGATATGGAAGAGGTAATTGTATACTGCTTCCACATTTTTCCTGTAATTAAGTAAAACTGAAGACATGTCAGAGAAATGATCACATATTTCACATGTGGGTGGAATGCCAAGAGATATTTATCTACAGAGAGAGGTACTGACTAGCCAGTAGCCATCAGTTCAAGAAACTTAATCAAAAGTACTTTTTTTTTTACTTAAGCATTTCACTTGGTGTTAGGTGCCTTTGTCAAATGAGACAAGCTAATCACTTTTGTTCAAGAACTCATGTGAACAGTTAACATATGGATAATTCTAAAATCAAATGATTTGTAGTAAAATTAATAATTAGGTCACAACCAAGTTACAAAATAGATGTACTAAGTATAGTCAAATACAACCCCAGGGCTAACAGAACTGGACTTCAGCTTAACAGATTTGTAATGGAAATAGCAATGAATGGAAACACTGATAAAATGAGGGAGTGGGGGGAGGTCATTAGATGATTTTGTTTGTTTAACCAAGGAAATGAACGTTGTCTAATTATGAGACACGTTTGGGAAGAAAAACTTACTTTGCCTTTGTATCTGCTTTACATTTTTGTTAGTACATAATCAAGATGCTGCTGTTTGTGCAATTGTATTGCTGCTGATTAAGTAATGTTTCTCTCAGCTGATCCTTGCTGCTGCATCCACCCTAGGAGCAGACCAAGGATTTACCTTTCATCTGAAGCCTGGCTTTCTCAAAGTAAATGCTGCCTTCACAACTTTCACCAAGAAGGATTACCAATGAACCAGGCAGTAACAGATAATGCTGTGTACTGCAATTAGAACTACATGTACAAAAGGACAGACCCTGTATCCTCCTCCTTCCAGGAATGGGTTATCTGCACAGCAGGATAATAGGATATCCTGGCAGAAAGGTCTGTTATGCTGTTGTTACTCTGCTCTGCATCTAGAACTTCCAAATAATAAATACCAGGATTGTGTTTTGAGAGCCAGGACACAGACACACACACAGCAATTGTATTAATGGGGCGGGGCGGGGCGGGGGGGGGGCCTGGATCTCATACCAACAGTTTTCTCCCCAGTCCAAGCCAGACTTCCTATCCAGTATACCACAGTGACTCTTGTCTTAAGCCCCTCCTCTGACATCACCCGTGTTACTTAGCCCTGCCCCCTGACGGCTGCGCAGAGCAGCTCTCCAGGGTTTCAGACAGATTTTTCGCAGTCCTACCCGGAGATAGCAGGGATTGACCAAGGACTTCTCCCATGCAAAGCATGTGCTCTGCTACTGAGCAACAGCCCTTCCTCAGTTCCCCGGCAGCACTCCTCAGAGAGGGATGGAGGACTAAGAAGCCAACACATACAGGGTGTATGAATGATAGCTTCAAGAAATATCGCTTGCTACCGCACTTGTTCAAATGACTACAGCAGCAGTGTTAGTACCCTTTGAAGAAATACAAAGGAATTAATTAATTGCCTAAGAATCCTAGAACACCCCACCCCACACCCCAAAGCACATACAGCTTTGTTAATCCGTGCCCTTCCTCATTTCTAGCACAGTTGTTTGATTTGAGAAGACTGGCTCTAAAAGACAAGGAGGATAATGTGCAGAAGGTCCGATACATGGAAAAAATGAATGATGACGACAGGTTGAAAATGAGCAACAATAATGAAGTGAATACACACGCGATTACCGTTTTCCATTACAAATGCTATGAATAACCCACAGAAGGACTTCATAAAAATGTTAGCTCACCATAACGTTTTCCTGAGATAGGTTATTCAAACAGCCCACAGAAATGCATACCAAATTAAGTGATGGGGGCAGGGAGGAAAGAGGATGAGTCAGTACATGGTCCCTCCTATGCTCAGGACCATGAACGATCACACGTATATATTCCCCAGCTTCCCTGGTACACATCTTTACATACTCACCAGTCAAACACGTGCTATATGGTACAGTCAACAACTGCTTGACAGAAATAACACTGACTGGCTTGAGAATGAGTTGACAGTCAGGAAGTCCCCTGGTTCAATTCTAACCTCAAGCATGAACTCACTGGGTAGCTTAAACAAGCCTCACTCTCTCAAAACAGGTATAATAATACAGGCCTTCCTAACCTGCAGCGGGATATGCTAGATCCATCCCTTTTCAACACTGTGATATTTCATCATATTAAGTAAGGATGGAACAACAATTCAAAGCAGAGGTTTTGTGCAATTTGAACTCTGTGCACCCCTATTCCAATTATTATGAGCAGAATGAAGGTGGGCACAGCCCACCTCAAGAAATTTCCCCACCTCAATTCTGCTAGCGCCCTACTCTTGCTAGGCCCCCTCGCTATAGGCTGGGGTCGGGCTGCTTTTTCAAGCCTGTGATCATCAGCGCCATCACTGCCGTCAGTGCTCATGACCTGTTCCAGCCATTTTTAGAGCAGCGCACGCTTTAATTCTCCATAACATGAAGTCTTCATTAATGTCAACAGACAGCATTAAAGCTGCTGGGGACAAACAGTGGCCCTTGAGAGAAGGGGACAAGGGGATATACAGGAGGGGGTCACTGCTTCCCCATACCAGCCGTTTTCCAGCATCCAGCCTCTTAACATGATTATTGAAAATCAATGGATATGCTGTGCCCAAAATGTTCAGGAGGCTTGCAAACATTTTACTTTTCTTTTCAAATACACACAGAAGCCCTGAAGGTTTTGCAAGCACTCAGAGGAAATGCTTGCAAAACCCTGATCATATTTGAGCTGAACATGGGGGAGGATGTGAATTCCTAACAGTAAGTAAAACTTAGGCTTTTTCTACCTTTCAATTCTGTCACCCTTCAGACTTGACAAAATGGCTGTATTCAGATGTAATGTCAAATCACGGTTTAGCATAACAGGAATTAGCCTAGCTTTCCTCCAAGATCGCGAGCTACCTCCTCGCATCTTCTCCTCCAGCATGGCCAGAGGAGAAGATTAAACACAGTTCAGCGTATCATCCAAACGCTATACTGTGGTTTGGTTAATCTTAACCATTATTAGTGAAAACAAGCCAGCTTCATAAACTATGGTTTAAAGTTGGCTTGTTTCCAAAAAAAAAACAGAGTTAAAATTAACTTCAGCTTGTCTGGGCTCAAATGACCCAGCAAACTGTGGTTAATCAAGAATGAAAGTGAAAGCTTTTGGTTGTGCCAGAGAAGGAGGGAGGGAGGAAAGCATGCAGGCCCAGTGAGAGGTACGCTCATTCTCATAACACTAAATATAGTTTAGTGCTACATCTGAACAAGCCAAGTGTGTGTATATTTGTACTATGGTATCTGTATCCCCACGTACAAAACACTTTGTGGGAAACAGGCCTCACACATACACGCATACACAAGCCCTCAGAATCAGATCCCTTGCTGTATATAGGGATGGCGGAGAATTCCGCCACGGATTTCAGTGAGGCCGAATGCACTGGCATTCGGCCCCCCGAAATCCATGGTGGAATGGCCTGCCCCCCCCACGGATCCCCCCCGGACGAGGCTTACCTGGGGCGGATGTTTCAGATGACAACGGCGGCAGCTCCAGCGGCTGGTCTTTCGACCGGCTGCTGCAGCCACCTTTGTCGTCCTGATCTTTGCCGTGATAGGCTATGTAAGTATTTACACAGCCTATCATGGCTGGGCAAAAAAAAAATGGCATACGCAAATGGCGGCGGCTACGGCAGCCGCCATTTGCGTTCCCTATTTTTCGCTGTTTTAGTCTACGTAAATATTTACGTAGGCTATTACAGCGAAAAAAAGGGGAACGCAATTTTTTTTTCTCGCCGTTTTAGCCTACGTAAATATTTACGTAAGCTATTACGCAGCCTATCACGGCTGCCTGGCTGGACGCAAATGGCGGCCGCTACAGTGGCCGCCATTTGCGTCCACAGCAGCCCATCCGCAGCTGGAACTTCGGCTGCGGACGGGCCTGGCCGGCTGCGGAGCGGAGCTGGCCGGACAGGATTCCGGGGGGGAGGACCGGATCGCCTCCTCCCCCGTCGAGGATTCCGGGGGGAGGGACCGAGCGCCTCCCCCCCCACCGCGAACACAATCCGCGAAAAGGTAAGTGACTTTTGTACATCCCTGACTGTATAATAGAGAAGGCATGTTTCCATTCCAGCTTTGAACTGTGCTATAGAGTGAGATAAGCTTTCCCCCACTAAGAAGCTTTCGTTTCTTTGATTTCTGGGCACAAATTTTCCGTTTTTATTCAACGTCCTAATCTTGAGCCCTCGAGCTCCATTTTCCTTGTGCTGTATTGCTCACAAAAATAGCATTAAATAGGAAAAGGCCGGTGGGGTGGGGTGAGGAGAACCCTGTTAAAACTCTATGCTGTATGGGGAAGGGGGAGGAGGACAAGAAGCTATTGGTACTACACACAAAATGGATTCCATTAGCATGAAGGAATATACTGTTAAAACTGGAAGACTATCATTTCCAATGCTGACAGCATACAGTACAATGATAATTTAAGCTAATAGAATAAATCATAGTATGCTAATGACATATATGCAGTTATGCAAATACGGAGACAGCAAGCATTGCGAGAGACACCTAGGCTTCTGAATATTTGATTGGTTTCCTCATCATTATTCAGATTTTCATCATCCATGATGTGTGACATCACAGGTTACACTTAAATGCCAAGATGTGTGACTAGACTAGATCAAGGAATGTTCTCAGAAAATTCAGGGTGCTTCTGGATGAGGCATGTATTGTGCAATTGCCCAGTTTTCTTATGGAATGTTACGGGGCTGGGGGCAGATGGCATCATCTTCCACTTGTAACCCTCACATGTTTTTCCGCTGCTTCTTCCATCTTTTTTCTTTCCACAAAAATTACCATAATGGAGGAAAAGACTGTCACATCTAGAAGTACCCTCACCACCTTTGTTACTCAAGTGTTTTGTTAACACACTAGATTTTAAAACACTCTGGAAAGATTGTGACAACACCATATGTGAACCTATGGGCTACTATTCCTGTTGGATGAAAGGAGAAAGCTTTGTCTCACTTCTGCATCACTATGAAGACATGGATACAATGGCTGCACCCAGCTCACTGTTATCCATGCAGCTTGCGTGTAGGATTACTGCTCAAATTTCTATGCTTCTCCACTAAAAATGTTAGAGGCATATGGGTAGAAGGGGAGGGGTAAGAAGTGGTTGGACATATCTACACCAAAGACTGAAGATTTAAGAATAATTCCCTCTACCTGGGGAACCCTGGAAGGTATGAGGGATCTCTAGCAGGAAATTTTCAACACCCTCAATAAAACTACGGTTCACAAGATTCTTTAGTGGAAGCCATAACAGTTAAACTGTTAAAAGTGCAGTCCTATGCATGTCTGTTCAGATGTCCACCCTACTACGTTCAGTTGGACTTACTCCCAGGTATGCTTGCATTGGATTGTAGCATTACGTGTATAGTGTAGATCAGATCTGCTCTTTAGCTCCTCTCCAGGACCTAAAATTACCACCAACAGAATGATATCCCAAAAGCCATAACCTGAGAACAAAAGCTTCATCATGTTCTTTGCAGCAGTTAAAAGTTATCCTGGTACACATCAAATATAGTGCTTCTATAGACACAGCGGGCTGCGGTAGATTCCTATCCAAAGTCCTGCTCAGCTATTTAGCGCACCAAGTGGCCTTGACTAAATTAGGGCGCAACCCTATCCAGACAGGCGGCCACCTCCAAACTTGGAGACGACCACCTATCCATGCAGGGCAGGAGAAGCACGGAGGGGATCGTTCCCTCTGCACTTCTGCCCTACATTTTCGGCTAGAAAGCCAATTGCGGCTGTCGAGCTGCACGACGGCAGAGCAGGGGGAAAGCTGCTGTACAACACATTGGATCGTACAGGCATGTCCGTCCTCCCCGCCTCAGAATGCCCTCTGGGAATGGCCCATTTCGGCTGCTCCACACTCCTCTTGCAAGCGGGAAGGATGGGGCTGTTCTGCGCTGCCTTGGAGGCAACACGGAAGTGCGTGGGGGTCGGTTCTCCGGGAACCAACCTCAGAGCATGGGCTCCGAGGTCAGTTCCCGCCCCGGAAAACAAGATACCCTATGGCCATCTAGCCGCTGTCTTGCGGCCACAGGATTGCTCCCTCCTTCTCGCTTAACCCAATCTAGGGTTAAGATAAGGGTTAATCCACCCTGAGCTATTAGAAGAAAAGCACGCTGGCCAACTGATTTTGCCACTAAACTGTTACTATTATTTAACAGATCAGAGATATATGATTAAAAATAGAGAAGTGTTGTCAATTAGGCCATCACAAAAATATTTCAGGAAGACTGATTATAATCTACAGTTGACTGTCTCTGGGAAAAGATATATAGGCAATAGATGTTAAAAGGAAAAAGGGACAATCTGCATATGCATTTGCATACCCGCATATATTAGATTTGGATAGCTTAGCCCAAATCACAACTGAAAAAGTAGTAAGCATGCATTTTTGTTGCAGTTTCTACCTCACTTCCTGGGCCCTCAGAGTGACGCAACAGTAAAAATCAGGTGTTTGTACTTCATTTGAACAACAGGGATCTTGCTCCTGGCTTGAACAAATAGAAACCAGCTTTACAAGTATGAAATTACTGCCAATCCACCTGGTTCTCACAGTGATCAAATAGATTCCCTTCCAGAGTTCCCATTGATTCACTTGAGAACAGGTATTAAGAATGCACATTTAAAGCATTACGCTAAAATTAAAGTTACACCTTCTATAACAGAAAATTAAGAAAGTCAACAATAGGGATGAGAGAATATTTTTGTAATACTATTTGGTGCTACTGTTATTTTTTTCTAGCATGTACAAGTTTTATTTTCTCAAAAAAAGAAGACCGATCCAAGTTGTCCAATGATCAGCTGGGGTGGGGGTGGGGAAATAAAACTTACCCTCCTCCTAAATAACGTTAACAATGGGCCTGATCAAATGTCAAAATGTGTGCAGGAGCGCCGATAAAGACAGGGAAACAAGGATGCTGGAAATAAGAGGGGGAAAGCTAATTCACCACCCTCCTAACAGAGATTACATTAGTGACACAGAAACTAAAGATCACCTGGACAGTCGTTCTAAAAACAAATTAGAAAGGGCACTTGGTTTCAGAAGAAGCACAGAAGTATCAACTGGCCACAGCTGCATAAATACTCTCTTGGAAAAAATTAGCACAATCTCCTCCACCCTGTCAAATTTATCTACAATAAAGGTACACCTGCAACTGCCCTTTGTATTGGTTCCAAAACGATAACACGGATAACAGGCTCCACGCTATTTACATGCCAAACTTTCTCTGTGTAACCTGCCACGAAGAGCAGCTCCTCCTTCCCTTGTGCCTTAACGGGTTTCAAAGAAGAGGAGGGAAAAGAATGAAAGGTGTGCTTTTTAAACCAGTACCCTTGAAAGAACAAACAGAATTGCCAGCTCAGTTCCTCCACAGGTCCAGTTCCACATAGAAGAAACACAGAAAATCAAAATAAAAAAATCAACTCAGCGGTTGCCATTGCTGATTGCTGATTGTTAGTTCTTCCTACTTTCCACAGCCTCAGGAATGTGAGCTGCCCAGAGATGAAATGCTAACCGACTGGCTCCAGAAATAGACAGTTTGCAGCACTGGGCACACACAAGGACATGCCCGCCATTGAGGCATTCATTCCCAGCCTTGGAAATGGGTCTGCTGAGGTTCGGATGTTCGCTGTAACATCGCCTGCTGCACATGGACTTCATTATATTGCAAGAGGGGACAGATGTTTCCTCTGGTCCTGATCACAGCTCAAGGGCCTAGAAACAAGCAGTGAATTGCCCCCCCCCTTTCAAAAACTGTTAATCTGTCCAGTCCCGAAACACCCCGCATATATAGGTCTCCCCAGGCTCAGGCCGTCAGACGGAAACGGTGCCCGAGAAGCGCACGACCCGCGTGTGTTCGTGTGAAGAGCGTGCTTACGCAGGCGAACAACGCAAATCCAGCAACGATGTCCACACAAAGGTTTTCCTCCTGAACAGCAGCTTTTGGGTCCATGAACCCTTTTTAGAGCTTCCATATAAACACTCCAGTGGGGGTAAGAGACGTTTCTGCCGTGTCCTTTCCAAGACAAGGAATCTCCCACCCGCCCCTCACTTGCTTATTGCTTGGATGGGGGGAGGGGGGGGGGAGATCCTACTACTGTATGATGATGATGATGATAATGATAATGATGATGATAATGATGATGATAATGATGATGATAATGATGATGATGATGATAATAATAAGCACAAATGTCTGATTTGGGCGAAAGAATGAAGATCGGATGCTCTACGTTTGACTCCGGGACAAGCTTTACCTCTTCCTGATTCAGTGACAATTAGGGGGGTGTAGCTTGAAACCTGCTCCGGGAGGTGGCCTCTTTAAATACACTTAACCGTGTTGTCGCCGGGCGTTTTCCACTGGTTAATGCATTGTCCTACCCACCTCCACCGTCCCTCTCTGGGCATCTTTAAACAGGTTCGACGGGGCACTGGGTTGCATCACGCCCAACAGATCCCGAAGGCTCTTCGCGCCCATGCACGGATAAATGCACGTGTGCGTGTGCTGACAAGTCCGCAGACTTTGCAAATGTAAGCATACCTGCACCACGCACCCGCTCCTAAAACGCAAGGAGACCCCAAACGGCGCATCATCATCTTAAGCGCACATCAGGCTTCCCCTCACCCTCCTTTTTGCAAGTAACAGAAAATCAAGCATCCAACTAACCTGCCAAAGGGATGGCGAGGATGGAATGAAGCAAGAGTCCGAGTGGCAACAGCTGCTCGGTCCACATGGGTGGTTTGGGGAGCTGGGCTCGCGGCGCGCTACCCAAAGGTGGCTAAAGGTGGTGGAGCGCAGATGCCCAGCCGGTCAACAGAGGAGGCAGAGCGAGCCGAGCTGCTTTTTATTGCGATGAGCCAAGTTTTGTTGTGCGATTAACTGGAAAAGCTCCGGGTCCCAACTCCCTCTTACGGTAAGAAAGGGCTCCGACAACATCCCCCCCCCCCCGCGGCTCTGCCTCCCCTCCCTCCCTCCCCCCCCCCGCCTTTCATCCGAGCCAGCCCGGGGAGAGAGGGAGGGAGGGAGGCAGACCCGAAGGGCGCAGGGACCGCCGCAGACACCCACGGAAGGGCAGCCGCGGGCAGCCCGCGCCCCTGCTTCCTTCCAAGGGGGCTGGGCTGGCGCAGAGCTGACACGCGCGCCGGGGGAAGCGGCGGCCGTCGCCTCGGCCCGGGCAGCCCGGAGCCGCGAGGCTCGCGCGAGGAGCGTGGCGTGGCCGGGGCGCGCGCGGGCGGGCGAGCCGGGCGAAGCGCGGAGGTCTCCCGCGGCAACTTGGAAGCGCGTGGCCGGGGCGGCTCCCTGGCGCCCAGGACCCCGTTTTTACGTCCATTTAGGGTGCAGTCGTGGCCATGTTTGGGTGGGGAAAGTACTACAGTTCCCAGCATAGGCTGCTTGGAGTTGTAGGCTTTGTGTGTGTGTGTGTGTGCCTAAACATGCGGAGAGGATTGCACCCTTCGGGCGCAGTCCTATGCATGTTTAGACGGAGAAAAGGCCTACAGCAGGCATGTTTGGGTGGGGAAAGTACTACAGTTCCCAGCATAGCCTGCTGGGAGTTATAGGCCTTTTTTCTGCCTAAACAGGCAGAGAGATCCTCTGTGCATGTTTAGACGGAGAAAAGGCCTACAGCAGGCATGTTTAGGTGGGGAAAGGACTACAATTCCCAGCATAGCCTGCTGGGAGTTATAGGCCTTTTTTCTGCCTAAACAGGCAGAGAGATCTTCTATGCATGTTTAGACGGAGAAAAGGCCTACAGCAGGCATGTTTGGGTGGGGAAAGTACTACAATTCCCAGCATAGCCTGCTTGGAGTTATAGGCCTTTATTGTGCCTAAACAGGCAGAGAAGATTGCACCCTTCGGGCTCAATCCTCCATGCATGTTTAGACGGAGAAAAGGCCTACAGCAGGCATGTTTAGGTGGGAAAAGTACTACAATTCCCAGCATAGCCTGCTGGGAGTTATAGGCCTTTTTTCTGCCTAAACAGGCAGAGAGATCCTCTGTGCATGTTTAGACGGAGAAAAGGCCTACAGCAGGCATGTTTAGGTGGGGAAAGGACTACAATTCCCAGCATAGCCTGCTGGGAGTTATAGGCCTTTTTTCTGCCTAAACAGGCAGAGAGATCTTCTATGCATGTTTAGACGGAGAAAAGGCCTACAGCAGGCATGTTTGGGTGGGGAAAGTACTACAATTCCCAGCATAGCCTGCTTGGAGTTATAGGCCTTTATTGTGCCTAAACAGGCAGAGAAGATTGCACCCTTCGGGCTCAATCCTCCATGCATGTTTAGACGGAGAAAAGGCCTACAGCAGGCATGTTTAGGTGGGAAAAGTACTACAATTCCCAGCATAGCCTGCTGGGAGTTATAGGCCTTTTTTCTGCCTAAACAGGCAGAGAGATCCTCTATGCATGTTTAGACGGAGAAAAGGCCTACAGCAGTCATGTTTAGGTGGGAAAAGTACTACAGTTCCCAGCATAGCCTGCTGGGAGTTATAGGCCTTTTTTCTGCCTAAACAGGCAGAGAGATCCTCTGTGCATGTTTAGACGGAGAAAAGGCCTACAGCAGGCATGTTTGGGTGGGGAAAGTACTACAATTCCCAGCATAGCCTGCTTGGAGTTATAGGCCTTTATTGTGCCTAAACAGGCAGAGAGGATTGCACCCTTCGGGCTCAATCCTCCATGCATGTTTAGATGGAGAAAAGGCCTACAGCAGGCATGTTTAGGTGGGAAAAGTACTACAGTTCCCAGCATAGCCTGCTGGGAGTTATAGGCCTTTTTTCTGCCTAAACAGGCAGGGAGATCCTCTGTGCATGTTTAGACGGAGAAAAGGCCTACAGCAGGCATGTTTAGGTGGGAAAAGTACTACAATTCCCAGCATAGCCTGCTGGGAGTTATAGGCCTTTTTTCTGCCTAAACAGGCAGAGAGATCCTCCATGCATGTTTAGACGGAGAAAAGGCCTACAGCAGGCATGTTTAGGTGGGAAAAGTACTACAATTCCCAGCATAGCCTGCTTGGAGTTATAGGCCTTTATTGTGCCTAAACAGGCAGAGAGGATTGCACCCTTCGGGCTCAATCCTCCATGCATGTTTAGATGGAGAAAAGGCCTACAGCAGGCATGTTTATGTGGAAAACGTACTACAGTTCCCAGCATAGCCTGTTTGGAGTTATAGGCCTTTTTTGTGCCTAATCATGCAGAGAGATCCTCTATGCATGTTTAGATGGAGAAAAGGCCTACAGCAGGCATGTTTAGGTGGAAAAAGTACTACCATTCCCGGCATAGCCGGCTTCAAGTTATAGGCCTTTTTTGTGTGCCTAAACATGCAGAGGATTGCACCCTTAGGGCGCAATCCTCTATATATGTTTAGACAGAGAGAAGGCCTACAGCTACCAGCATTCCCCAGCCAGCCATGCTGACTGGGGGTTGCTGGGAGTTGTAGGCGTTTTCTCTGCCGTAACGTGTGTAGGATTGTGCCCTAATAAGCTTGTCACTGTGGATGGAGAGACTGGCTGTCGAGATGCTTTCATAAAGGGCAAAGAATCCTCCCTCTGACATCTGAAAGGCGAACCAGTTTTTATGGATGCTGTCCCCTTCATTTTTGCATCTAGAGGCTTAACAAGCTGCCCCTCTGGAAATTCTCCTAAATGGATTTCCCTGCATGACGAAAACTAGCATTTTAGGAAGAAGAGTTTGTCTTAGCTTTCCTCCCAATATGCTCCCCCACCCCGATGGTGGGGAAATTCCAAGAAAAATGTCACAACATAATGAGCCAGTTTGCCTGGACTCTTCACCAAGCTGGACATTAAATAAAACAAGGGGTAGCTGGCTAGATGTTGAAGGAATCATAATTTGGAAATGCAGAATTTGTGGAATTAAGATTGCTGGGAGAATTATCAACAACCTCAGATACGCAGATGATACCACCCTAATGGCAGAAAGCGAAGAGGATCTAAAGAGCCTCTTGTTGAGGGTGAAAGAGGAGAGTGCAAAAGCTGGTTTGAAACTCAACATTAAAAAAACGAAGATCGTGGCATCTGGCCCCATCACTTCCTGGCATATAGAAGGGGAAGAAATGGAAGCAGTGACAGATTTTATTTTCTTGGGCTCCAAGATCACCGCAGACGGTGACTGTAGCCATGAAATTAAAAGACGCTTGCTCCTTGGGAGGAAAGCTATGGCAAACTTAGACAGCATAGTAAGAAGCAGAGACATCACCTTGCCGACAAAGGTCCACATAATCAAAGTATGGTTTTCCCAGTAGCAACGTATGGCTGTGAGAGCTGGACTCTAAGGAAGGCTGAGCACCGAAGAATTGATGCTTTCGAACTGTGGTGCTGGAGAAGACTCTTATGAGTCCCCTGGACTGCAAAGAGGTCAAATCAGTCCATCCTAAAGGAAATCAACCCTGACTGCTTATTGGAAGGACAGATACTGAAGCTGAAGCTCAAATATTTTGGCCACCTAATGCGAAGAGAAAACTCCCTGGAAAAGACTCTGATGCTGGGAAAGATTGAAGGCAAAAGGAGAAGGGGACAGCAGAGGATGAGATGGCTAGATAGCATCACCGATGCAATGAATATGAACTTGAGCACACTCCGGGAGAGAGCAGAGGACAGGAAGGCCTGGCGTGCTATGGTCCATGGGGTCACAAAGAGTCGGACACGACTTAACGACTGAACAACAACAGGTTCTCCACCCCATGCTCTTTCTCTTTTCCTTATCCCCATTTTACTTATTATCCAGCTGATGAAGGATTCTGGAGAACTTGAAAGTTTGCTCGCTATTTTGTGGCAGTTGGTCCTAATAAAGCTATTGCCCAACTGTGGGGGGTTGGGAATTTTTTGGACCAGCACAGCCCTCTACTTTTTGTTTGTGGGGAAGAATTCGGTGATTCCTTATGCAACTCAATCCTTTGCACATCACAAGAGATCAGTAGGTCTTTCTCCCATGTAAGCATTACATGGAATTCCAAGCATGAACTGCTGCATGCAGCTCTTTGCAAAATAGTCATCCCTCAGAGCGTGCTGCTTGCAGCCGGACTCCACCCAAATTTTCCCATTCTCCCAGAAAGCCACTAACCCAAACCTGCAAACATGTGTCTTCACCTGTGGGGAAGAATTAGTTTCAGTGCTTCCCCATTCTAAGGGCCACACCTGTATTTCAGCTACAGCCCTATTATGTCCTCATCTGAAGTCACCACCACCCTCTCTCCACCCTTGTTTCTTCCTCAGAGACACTCTGTGGAGTCTGTTAATTATTTCTTATGCATTACTGTCCTTCACACACATGATATGAAGCAAGCTCAGTGTGAGTACACCCCTCCCACGCACACATAAACATGAGCCAAAAAGAGAAGAAAGTTAAATGGAAGTGAAGCTGGTACTGTAATGCTAGAGTTCACTAAACCTAATAACATTTTGTTTTCATTTATAGCAGTTTCAGATTTCTCCCTAGTTCCACCCACATACTCTAGCTAACAAGCAACTAAAAAGCAAGAGAAAGGCAAGCTTTGAATCCTTCATATTAGATTTCTTTATTTGGAGTATTTTAAATGTTAAAGGCTCAAGGTTCTGCTACAGAACCAAGTTCCCTCAAACATAAAAAAATAAAAAGCTGTAGCAGTATTTACTCTCAGAACCACTGTCTATTCTCTTTGAGAAATCATGGAGGACGGGTGAAGTGCCAGATGACTGGAGGAGGGCTAATGTTGTCCCTATCTGCAAAAGGAGGAACCTGGGAACTACAGACCAGTCAATCTGACATCAATCCCTGGGAAAATTCTGGAGCAGATGATAAAGCAATCCGTCTGGAAGCACCTTGAAAACAATGCTGTGATTACTCGAAGCCAACATGGATTTGTCAAGAACAAATCCTGCCAGACGAATCTGGTCTCATTTTTTGATCAAGTAACCTCCCTTGTGGACTGTGGGAATGCTGTGGACGTCATATACCTCGACTTTAGCAAAACTTTCGACAAAGTGCCCCATGGTATCCAGATGAGCAAATTAGCTCAAAGTGGGCTAGATGAAACAACGATCTGGTGGATCCACAGTTGGCTACAGAATCGGACTCAAAGAGTGCTTATCAGTGGGATCTTCTCAAACTGGGGAGAGGTAACGAGTGGGGTACCACAGGGCTCAGGCCTGGGCCCAATGATCTTCAACATTTTTATGAATGACTTGGAGGAGGAGGTGCAGGGAATGCTGATCAAATTTGCAGATGACACAAAATTTGGCGGGGTAGCTAATACTTAGGAAGACAGAAACAAAATTCAAAGTGATCTTGATAGACAGGAGCGCTGGGCTGAAAACAACAGAATGACATTTAATAGGAATAAATGCCAAGTTCTGCACCTAGGAAAAAGAAACCAAATGCACAGTTACAAGATGGGGGATACGTGGCTCAACAGCACTACAAGCGATAAGGATCTTGGAATTGTTGCAGATCACAAGCTGAATATGAGCCAACAATGTGATGTGGCCGCAAAAAAGGCAAATGCTCTTTTGGGCTGCATTAATAAAAGCATAGCTTCCAAATCCCAGGAAATACTAGTTCCCCTCTACTAAGCACTGCTGAGGCCTCATCTGGAGTACTGTGTCCAGTTCTGGGCACCACACTTCAAGAAGGATGCAGACAAACTGGAGAGGGTTCAGAGGAGGGCAACAAAGATGATCAGGGGACTGGAAACAAAGCCCTATGAAGAGAGACTGAAGGAACTGAGCATGTTTAGCCTTGAGAAGAGAAGACTGAGGGGAGATAGGGTAGCGCTGTTCAAGTACTTGAAAGGTTGTCACAGAGAGGAAGGCCAGGATCTCTTCTCGATCATCCCAGAGTGCAGGACACGGAATAATAGGCTCAAGTGACAGGAAGCCAGATTCCGGCTGAACATCAGGAAAAACTTCCTGACTGTAAGAGCAATACGACAGTGGAACCAATTCCCTAGGGAGGTGGTGGGCTCTCCCGCACTGGAGGTGTTCAAGACGAGGCTGTACAGCCATCTGTCAGGGATGCTGTGACTTGGATTCCTGCATTGAGCAGGGGGTTGGACTCGATGGCCTTGTAGGCCCCTTCCAACCCTACTATTCTATGATTCTACCTTCATTAAACTAAAGAAGCCCAACAGAGTACAAATAAATTTGAAATGGCACACAGAGAGCCTGTGACTGGATCATCATTACCAATTTCCATCTTTTCTCTCCCAGAGGGTTTCCACCCAAAGCAGAATCATACCTGCCAGGGAACAACCCTTACAATATGTAGTAATCATCTTGACTGCCAACCAGAGAAAAGGCCCAAACCCACCAGAATTAACCTTTTTCTTAATAATTTCTTAATTAACTCTTAATAAGGTTCATCACATAATTATTATCAATCTTGCCACCAACAATGGCAACTTTACCAATTTATTGTTTATTGGACTGTCAACGTGCAAGAAATGGAGAACACAACACGTGACTACACAGGAACGAGTTCATGGGAACATAGGAAGAACCCTGCTAAATCAGACTAAAGGCCTATCTAGTCCTCTGGGAAACCCATGAGAGCAATAGAAACCTCTAGCTCCTGTACCCCAGCAACTGGTATTCAGGAGCATATGGCATCATGACTAGTAGCCATTGGGCCAGTTTGCACAATCAAAACAGCCGACTGTCGGTTTTTTAAACCACGGTGGACTGTGGTCCATCCTGGATGGGGTTTGCATAATCGATACCCAGCCACGGCTTGTTGTGTCGTACGATACCAAGGATCGGGGGTTATGCAAGGGTTAAACAACCCACGCATAAACCAACAACAGACCATGGGGTTGTTTAACCCTCGCATGACCCACAGCCTCCAGGTTCTCACGACACGCTGCGACTGAGTGCTGAATATTAAAAATGGCTGCAAGTATGTGCTGGCCGGTGCTGCAGCCCGCCGCCCCAGGGGGCTGTTCGATCATGCATCCCTGCCTGTTGTTTGTGAAAAAGTACTTCCTTTTGTTTCTGAATTGTCCATCATTCAGCTTCATTTGATGACCCCACGTTCTGGTATTATGGGAGAGGTAGAAAAACTACTCCCTATCCAGTTTCTCAACACCATGGATAACTAATCACCTCTATCATGTCCCCTCTCACACTCAACCTTTTTCTAAGTTAAAAAGCCCCAAACATTGTAACCTTTCTTCAGAGGGGAGTTACTACACTCCCTTGATCATTTTGGCTGTCCTTTTCTGCACATTTTCCAGCTCTACAATATCCTTTTTGAGGTGTGGTGACCAGGTATGCAGTATTCCAAGTGCGGTCGCACCATAGGGTTGAATAAAGGCAGTTTGATTTTTTTTATTCCTTTCCTGATGATCTTCAACATGGATTTTGCCTTTTTCACAGCAGCCACGCACTTGGTTAATGTAGTCATTGAGCTATCCACAGTGTTTTCCCACAGCGGAGGAGGGACTTGGGGGGGGGGGATGGTGAGGTGGGAGAATTAATCCACTCCTGTTGCATGGTGGTCCTGATCCAAATCAGGCCCATGTCTGCTTACACTAGAGTAAATTCAAAGCTAACCTTCAGTTACATGCAACACGATTAGTGCAAGGTGTAGTTGATTCTGCCTGCTCTCTAAATGCTGGGGAAAGCTGCAAGTATTGGATTTTTGCTTCTCGTGCAGCTGTTGAAGGCCCAGAATTAAGATTTTCAGGATTAATTTGAGTTTGTCAGGAATAAAATCTCTAGGCTCCAGTATCAAAGAGAAATCTTTGCACATACAGCATGGGGATACAGCACGTAATGCAAGTCTGTCAGACAAGAGACAGAGAGAAATATTCACAGAATCCAATGGATAGCCATTAAGTATTAAAACATCTTGATTTATTGGTCTCTGTTGTATCGCAGATTCATAAAATAATCCAAAGAGAGATTATTAGTGAAGCAGTTTTTCTATTTCTCATTCAAGCGTTCTGCTCAATTTTAAGTTATCGTGGTTTACCCTTGGCTACTTTTACATATTTTCTGTTTGTTTATTCAATTTATAACCTGCCACATGCTTCAGAAAGCCTGAGGGTGGCTGTGTTCTGTTCATTATATTTATCTTCACCTACACGTTGCCAGAAACTGGTAGTACTCTACAACTGAAAGGCCCTAATAAATGAATCAAAATAAGTCCCACTGATTTTCAATAGGATTTACCCCGTAGTAAGTGTACATAGGATTGCAGCCATAGTCAGCTGCAGGTGGAAAAGGGGACAGATTTAGAGATATCAAGATATAAAAGAAAGAATACACAGACAAAAATGGAGAGTGGATGCAGGAAAATACTTTCAGAAAGCACAGGAGTATAATTTTAACCAGAACTGATATGGTGTGCCATGGAACCTGATCACATAGAACGGAAGTGAGACGGATGACCACGCTTTGAGGGTAACGAAATAAAAATCATCCCATAGCTCAGATATGCTGTCTATGTATGTCTGGTCCCTACAAGTCATACGTGGCCTGACCAAGATCTGTTCAAAATGTTCAGTCCCCAAGCCTAAGTCCAATGTCAGCCCAAGGTCTTTGCAATATGTTAAGGGCTGAGACATAACTTCTTGAATACTGCATACTGCAGCTGCAATCCTAAATTCATATTCTAGGAAGTAAGCCCATTGAACACAATGAGTCTTTGGATCAAAAATTCATGGGATTTCACTGCTGGGTTTGGTTCACACATGAATGCTAATCATTCACCAAAATCTGGCAAAATTAAGAAGTCTAATTCACATTTTTGACAGGCATGTGTGTTTGACTGGACCATCATAGATCTAACACCACAGTCAGAATTTTCATATAATCTCAAATGTCATCCTTTCCAAGGAGGTTATTTGGAAAGTTCACTCATTTCGGATTAGGTCATACATGGAAATTTATAACTTGATGCTTGCGACATGATGACTCGCATGTAAGAATGGGTCATCGCAAATACCTCATTCTCACATAATCTAAAATCAGTTGTAATAACCAAGTGTAGGAAAATCAGGTAATGTACATACATGTGAAACAGCCCTTGATCACTGGCAACTGAAAGTATGTTCAGAATCCATTGAAAAAGCTTTGAGTTTGAAAGTGATGTGAAAGTTCTGTCTGTGGTGTTAGGTACATGATGACCTATTTACACACCCAAAAGTTATCTCATCACTTGATGTTGCCGGTATATGATTTGGCTTTTTTCCCCTTCATTTTGGAGTAGCAAGAACAATTTGAATAATAGCAGATCTCAGTGATCCCAATACACTTTCAATCATCCACTTCATTAGGGGATATCTTTAAAACCAATAATGTTGTAACAAAATATACATTTTGATAAACTATATTGAGGAATACATTCATTTGCACAATAATTTTGATTATAGAGACTGAGAAGTTAAAGCTTAAAAATAAATCACTATAGTCAAAACTATCAAATATTTCTCTCTCCAACCAATATAATTTTATATGTTTGGGATATCTATATATACTTTATATCTACATTTCTGACTATCTAGAGCAGGTGTGGGAAATGCCCATGATGACCCCCATTGCGGCCCCTGACTTTCCCCAGTGCCCCCCCCAATACCCTCCAAAATGGCATTGTAGCAGCTAAGGAGTGCTTTTTTAGCTTGTTTGCAACAAGCTAAATTTAACCATTACAGTGTTCTGTAGTACTATAGACTGGTTTGCTGCCAAATGTCAGCAGCAAACTGGTGATTTCAGGTCTTTCGGGCGGGGGGCGCCCCACAAACAGCAGGCCTCCCACAGAATGCAGCCCATGGCAGAGCCAAAAATGGCCCCCAGACTTCCAGAAGTTGCACACCCCTGAGAGAGAGAGAGAGCGTGCGCGCAAAAGATAACATTTACATGTATTCCACAAGGTTGATGACAGATTTTTTTTTTTCTTCGAATCATTAATTGTGTGGACAGCTTTACGTGTATTTCTGGTGCATGGCTAGAGCATCAAAATGTGTAGTTGACTCTTTTAGATCATACCAAAGACAATGACAAAGAGCAAAAATTTTAAGTAAAGACACAGAAGGCATTTGGTACGTCAGGTGAGGACATTCAAACAACAGAGGCAGGACTGGAAAAATTGATCAAGGAAAACAGGTTAGGTTAAGGACCCAGAGAAAGCAGGTGAAAACTCAGCAGATCAGGCAATTAGGAGGACATAAAAGAAACAATTGGTAAGCAGAAAGAGGTGAGGCAGCCTGGTTTCACCACATGGAACTGTGAGAAAATTTATAGCTTTAGAAGATGCAGTGAAAGAGACCACACAAAAAGCATTTGGAATACGCTGTTTATGCTACCAGGTTGTTGGGCCGTAAGCTCAAACTACATGTAACAATAGCAGATCTACTTGGTTAAACCCATATCCTTATTCAGACATAATATGAACAAGTGGAGGCCGAAGTGACATCATGCCCATGTTCATTATAAGCTCTGAAAATGCCCCCGCACATACAACTGTACATGAAGAGAGTTTCCTTCCCACACAGTTGGGAAATCGAATGTGTGGCAAGCCCCCCCTCCCCCCCGCACGCAGTGGTATGCTCCTACTCCACATACTCATATAACATCTGAGTAGGGCTCATGTCTACTCCAGCCACGTATAAAGTAGGAGTGGGAACTCAAAATTATTAGAGCAAAAGGTGAGGGGAGATATTCTCTAAACGTCTCTTCTCCTATCTGAGTTCACTTCCAGTATCAGAGCTCAGCTGAAGAAAAAAATGTCTGGAGAGGGGCGAATATGGACTGTAGGAACATGCCACCAGTGGCAGAGGGGTTTAGCCACCCCATTTATCCCGTTTGCTCTAAAAGTGGACCCCTATAATTTGCTTTATATGTAACTGCGGCAGACCCAGATTTAAACAAATAGGTCTGCCATGATCATATGTGCTCTGAGTCTTTCTGATTCAAAGAAACTGAAACACAAGAAATCGGTACATGATTACCTTACCATACCTTGATTCAGTATGTACATGTTCCATTGCTTCCATTTTTTTACTTGAGCTACATATGTCTTGGGGGGTGATTTACCCCAGGCTGGTTATGTGTTGAGATCATTAGGGATACATGACGTCATGGCCATCCAGTAGCCGCCCTGGAGCTTATCAGGGAAAAACCGGATTTCCTGAGACTGCTTAATCTGATTCTTTTCCTTAAGTCGGATTGTCCTCAGTATAGTTGCTGTGTGCCTCAACCCCCACATTTACCTCAGGTATGTTAGCCCTGCCCAGGGGTGTGCCTTTCACCGTGCCCCTGGTTGCGGGGTGTTTCCTATGTGTTCCCCATCCCTGCACAAACCCATTAGTGTCTCCTCAGAAGTAGCTCCCCTTGTGGTCAATGAGGCTTGGCCTCTGAATGCCCACATCAGAACTTACAGAGATCCCCCTCAATTGACATGGCACAGTTTAAAGCCCAATTCCCTAAGATGATCAGGGCAAAGCCCTATGAAGACAGACTGAAAGAACTGGGCATGTTTAGCCTTGATAAGAGAAGACTGAGGGGAGATAGGATAGCGCTCTTCAAGTACTTGAAAAGTTGTCACAGAGAGGAAGGCCAGGATCTCTTCTCAATCATCCCAGAGTGCAGGACACAGAATAATGGGCTCAAGTTACACGAAGGAAGATTCTGGCTGAACATCAGGAGAAACGTCCTGACTGTTAGAGCAATACGACAATGGAACCAATGACCTAGGGAGGTGGTGGGCTCTCCCACACTGGAGGCATTCAAGACGAGGCTGGACAGCCATCTGTCAGGGATGCTCTGACTTGGATTCCTGCATTGAGCAGGGGGTTGGACTTGATGGTCTTGTAGGCCCCTTCCAACCCTACTATTCTGTGATTCGATGATTCTAAGTGCGGTAAAGCGTGATCTCGAGGCTCCAATTCTCCTTTGTTTGATTTATTGCCTTAGGAAGTAACTACTTCTACCCTTTGTTATAGAGATCCTGAAGGTTAAAATGGGGGCTGGTTCCCGTATTTGTGTTCTCCCCCAGCCCGCTCTTTCCCAGCACAAACATATGTGTGTCTACTCAGAAGTAACTCTTATTGTGCTCAATGAGGTTTGCTTCTGAAATGCAGGTGCATCTGGACTTTCAGGGGAAAGGAGAAAGGGCAGGGGGAAGCCTGTGTTATTGGCTGAGCAGGCCCTGCCACTCAGATGATGTTCACTCCAACCCCCACCCCCACCAGGAAGTATGTTCTGTGAAGAGATTTTTACTGGTGCAGAGAACCTGCTTGTGGAACCCTGCATGGACCAAAGCGCAGCCAAGCTGATGCTTTTTTAAAAAAATCTGGTACTCCTCCATTCGCTTCTCCTTCTGTTGTCATGGAAACACAGTCTTGGGTACTAATCAATTAAAGACGGGGATGGAAAAATCCTCAGTTTTTTCCAATTTTATGTTTGGTTTGTCTCAAAACCTTTAGTTTTTAAAAAAGCTTGCACAAAAATGTGTACATATTTTTGTGAGCATTTCTCCTACTACATGCATTTTCGTAAACAATTTTTCTACTGTGCACTTTTGAATGTTATAGTCACTAATATATGCATGGAATTCTCCAATTAAAAAGTGTATATTACAGAAAAGTACGCACAATAACGTATGCACAATTCATTATAATATATGCATTTGTGCATATATTATAATGAATTGTTCATACATTATTGTGTATACTTTTCAATAATATAAATTTTTTATTGGAGAATTCCATTGCAAAATTCAGAGAAGTGCAAATTTCAAAGGTTAACTGAGTTTCATTTTGTATATTGGTTTGGAAGTGTGAAATAAAGTACGGTTGCATTAAAATGTGAATCAATCTAATTTGTCTCCCATCCTTAATTAAGGATGCCACAAAAGTTCAAAATATTGCTGTTTACATTGTTTACATTGTTTACATTCAAAATATTGCTGTTTACATTGGCATATCCTAGTGAAAAAAGATCTCCTGTAGCTGGTCAGCCCCAGGAAACTGATGGGTCCAAATGGTTTTCTGGTAGCTGCTGGTGATTCTCCTTTCATACAAGATGGAAATCCTGTTGAAGCCCTTGTTACCCTTTGGAATGCAGAAATAGCCTGGGCAGTAGACATGAATAGTGCAAATATTTCAGAATGTGGGTGTCCTTCTCAGTTTTAGGTCGCGATCCTCTTACAACAATCCTGTGAGGTAGGGGTGGCTGAGATATATGCTGGCTGGGGAATTCTGGGAGTTGTAGGACTTTTTCCTGTCTAAGCATGCATAGGATTGCACCTTTAGTCTTACAGTATCTCTCAGCCATACCTACCTCAGAGGGTTGTTGTAAGAATAAAGTAGGGGGAGCCATGTACGCCACCTTGAGTTCCTTGGAAGAAAGTTGGGTTATAAAATGTAATACATACAAATAAATACATTTCTAACATGAGAGATTCTAGCATTCAAGCCTGCTGAGAATTCATAGCCCTTGTTATGAGGGCTCTTCACCAATCCCAGATGTTTGGAGACTGGCTTCGGATACTCTGTGGTGAAGTAAACATAACATAAGAAGAGCTCAGCTGGAACAGACTGAGGGTCCATCATACTGTTGTTTCCAGCAGTGGGCAGTCAGATGCCTCTGGAGAAACAAAGTAGCAATAGAAGGCAATAGACCCGTCCCTTGCATTTGTTCTCCAGCATCTGGTATTTACGGTTATGCTACTTCTAGTCTTGACTTAACAACATCCACTTAACATTCGTAGCTGATAGCCACTGATAGATCTATATCTTCCACAAATTTGTCTAACCCTTTTAAAAAGCCATCTTAGCTAAACACCACCACCACCACATTTTAGGGTAGTGAATCCTGTACATTCTCAATGTCACATTTCTTCATTATTTTCTCACATGTTCCAGAGCATTAAAAACTCTCTGAGATTGAACCCAGCCTCAAATTCAGTCTTGCCCGTATGTCACCTTTACATACGAATACATCTGGCATTTGATCCCCAGGCTGAAAATAAATTGTGGATGACCCACTATGATGTTGCAGCACATTCCTAAAAGAGCTCTTGATATGTAGTCCCATAGGAAGAAGTGGTGTAGAAAACTGGCTCCAGATCTGGAAATAAGCTTATAATAACTAACAGAAGCAGACAAATGACTAATATTGTGAATGTTATGTATTGCTTTTCAGACAATGGATGCTGATGACATAGTTAAACCACTTCTGTACAAGGCTGCGTATAACTAAGCGGAAAATGAAAACTAATGGAATATTCCATGTTTTAATGGAATATTAAAAGATGCTATGTTTAAAAGAACCATATTAATGGGGAAACTATTATATTTATCCTTTTGTAGGCTAAGCACAAGAATACTGATTAATGGTGCAGACAACTGCAAATTCTAGACAGACCAGAATGTAGTTGAGACAGACAAACTGGGACAGGGGATATGCCCCCACACACACACACACACATACACAATATGCCAAAAAATGATTATGATGATTTATAAAGCACCTAAAATTGTGTAGAAAATGATGATTATCACTTATTAAAGCTCCAAAATTCAGTAAGCACTGTACAGATATTTTTAAAAGACAGTGCCTGCCTGCAGGCTTACAATCTAATAAACATCATATCAAAGGGAAAAAGGTAAAGGCAAGAAAAAGGGAAGCAATTAAAGTCAGGTAACAATTCTTGCTGCCTCCAATCAGTAAGTTCCCAGATTTCCCTGTCAGAGTTCAAACTCTTCTAGATAGCTTAAGTGCAGGAATTGGAACACTTACGATACAACTATTCCTACCAAGTCCAGATCTGCAGGATACTTTCACCTACTGGTCTCTGCCAGTGGCTGAGGCCTAGTCCAAGACTAACTGGGGCTGTGTAGTATTCACAGAATGCTTTCTGCACATAAAATTTTGCTAGAGAAATGAGTGGTTTTACCAGACGAGCAGAGGTGGGCGACTTGTGGCCCTGCAGATGTTTTGTCACGAAACAGGAGAGAAAGTGATCTCAGCTTCCTAGAAAACCTTTTATTGGGCCCAACGCATTTCAGAAAGAAATTTCCTTCCTCGAGGACTGCAAATAAATACCCTTATAAAACATTGTTAGCATTTCGTGATACTACTAAAAAACGATAAGCATGTATGAAAAGTTGTAATAGAATATAATAATTAAAACCACAATTTGCAACATTTATAAAACACAGCCATTAAAAGAAACTGTTACATTTAGGGCGCAATCCTGTGGCAATAGGCGGCCACCTCCAAACTCGGAGGCGACCACCTATCCAATGTGGGGCAGGAGAAGCACGGAGGGGATCGTCCTCTCCGCACTTCAGCCGCCCTGCAAGCGGAGTGGGGGAGGCAGCTGCCAGACGACACATAGGATGTGTTGTACCAGCATTTCCGCCTTCCCCGCCCCAGAACACCCCCCGAAATGCCTTGTTTTCATTGCTCTGCACTCTTCTTCTGAGCGCGGAGCATGGGGCCGTTCTAAGCTGCCTACAAGGCAGCGGGATGGGGGGGGAAGGTTGGTTCTCTGAGGTCAGTTCCCAGAAACCCACATATCCTATGGTCGCTAGCCGATGACTAGCAGCCATATGATTGCTCTCTCCAACTATTATTCAGTATAAATTCTAATTTTTGTATCCACGTACTGGTGTATAGAAATGCGCCAAAATTTTAATTTAGAAAAGCTTCCCATTGGTAAGACTGCTTGCAAAAAAATTTTGACGTAGATCTAATACAGTCAACTCCCTTGGGTGATAAAAACAAACCTTTCAATTAGCAAAAAGCCACTGTAGTTTTATCACATTCCTCTACAAAAACATTTTTGCCACATATTTGAATCCTCTTAGGGCACAATGCTATGGACTGTGCCCTTGCTGCCTGGAAGCCCCCAAACTTGGAGACTTCTGAAATTCCTATGCCCTGCCGGGCTGAAGCTGGCAGGGCCAGAATAGCAGCAGAGGTAATCTTTGCGTCCCCATCCTCCAGTCTCCTTTATTTTCACTAGACTGGGCTTTTTTTTTGCCTGTCCAATAAGGGCACTTTGTAGGGGGAAGGAAGGAGGCTGGAGGAGGCTTAGGATAAAACATATCCTGGCCTCTCGGGTCTAATCCCCAGAATGCCCCCCTTTCCCCCCTCTCTGATATCAATGTTCCAACCTTGGAGCAGCCAGCTCAATTCTCTCTATGCCATCTGTGAGGGGGCGGGGACGGGGGGTGGATCTCTGACTCCCCCTTCCAAGGTTGGAGTGCTATCTCCAACCTTGGAAGGGGTTTTCCAAGCCATCCAATGGTTCCTGGAACTCCCAAGGATCATAGGATTGCTCTCTTACCCACTTATCTATCTCCAAATAGGGATGTGAGAACCCATCCCAGCTCAGGTTCTCTGAGCGCCAGCCAAGCCATCCCCCCACTTGCTGGCCCTCCGAGCTGCAGCCAAGCCCTCCTCCATGCTGGGTAAGCAGCCCACAACTTACCCAGATCATATACCCTGGTTTCACAGCACAATTTTGCGTATAAGTCTGTGGGCAAGCGCTGCCAATCGCCATGTTTTTTAAAAACATGGCGATCGGGACAGAGACAAACAGGCCCAGGTAAGGTGTGGGCTGCTTACCAAGCATGGAGGAGGCTCGACTGTAGCCCGGAGGGCCAGTGAGAGGGGGGAGCTTGGGGGGCGCAGCTCGGGGGGCGCGGGCACCAGCGGTCCAACAGATTTGCGGACCGAAACAGGTGCCTACACCATCCCTATCTCCAAATGTAACACAGAAAATCTTACTGTTGCTTCTTCTGTTACAAAATAGGAAGTATTCTAGATGTTCATTCAGATGATTCAGGACAAGACATCTCTCTTCTGGCATCTGAGGTTTAGCATCTGATTTATATAATTTTTCATTCATGCAGAAAGTTATTGCTTCAACTGAATGGTTTTGCTGTCTGAATGAAAACCTAGAATACTTCCCATTACTGTAGGTGCAGAAAGAACCTTGTCAGTCTACTCAGAAGCAGAGGAAGCTAATGTAAGAAGAAGACATCTCCCCTGTAATGAATAGATATTGCCCTCATTTCACCTGCAACCAATTTAGGATTATAAAACTAGGGTGAGCCCTCCCTGCTTCTTCAGCCTTTTGCAACAGAGGAAGAATCTGTAAGATTTTTGGCATTACATTTGGAGAAAGACAAGTCGGTGAGTAAAAGGATGCAAATGCATTGGGCCTAATAAAAGTTTTTCTAGGCACCTGGGAACACTTTCTCTCCTGTTTTGTGACATTATTAGTGCCTTTCCCTTGCTGCTTCCCTGCAGACGTTTTGGCCTACAATGTCCGTCATTCCTCACCACTGGCTATGCTGGATAGGACTGATGGGAGATATAGGCCCAAACATCTGCAGACCACAAGTTGCCCACCTGTAATCTAAGTTATCACATGCCAGTAAATTGAGGTCAGAAACAAACTGGAAGCCAGTGCATGCTAATGTAAGAATACTTTAGTATGCAAAAGTTATGGGGGAAAATGAGCCTGTGACAACTCCACCACATCAGAAGAGGTTGTCTGAAGTAGTTAAATTAAACTTCTTTTGCTAATGGCTGCAAGGGATCAGGCTTCAGCATATCAAAATGAGCCCTCCTTAGCCATTGACTCAATCGTGTATTACCGTTCCAAGTTGTCAGAAGTTTTTAAATTATTATGTTGTGTGTGTGATGTCCTTGGTACCAGGATATCCATATCCTCGGCTCAACATCAAGAGAATCCATGATGGCTCAGTAAAATTGCACTCGTTCTGTTTATTTTGGATCAGCTCTGCAATTAGTTTACCCAGCTTCCACTGTCCAAATATCCTTTGACTAGCTCTTCTAGCAGAGCCTGGGCTAAGGAAAAGGAAGTTCCCATATTGCTTTACCTTTCTCCCAGGGACTTCCTCTCTCGCTCTCTCTCCTTGCCTCCAGGAGGTGCCCTGGGGGTTCAGAAGTTAGTTCCTCATTGTCTGCAAGGAGCCTACACCAGTTGCCTCTGGAACCTCAAATCTCCTCCTCCCCTTCTGGACCCACACAACTGTTCCCTTCTGCCTTTACTTTTAAAGACTCTGTGACGTCCCTGTGTCTCCAGAGAACTGATTAACCACCCTTTCTCAGGGTTAGTTTTCTATCTGCCAATAGCCTGTTAGGCAGCCAACCGATGCTGCCCATGGATGCAAAACCTCCCAGGCTCTGGCAGTTATGCCTGGGTCAATTCTCAAGTTCCATTGGGGAGGGTGTTTTCCTTCATGCTGCAATGGACTGTGCATGTATGTGGTATGTGAATGGTGTGTATGAGTAGATGTGTAACTGTGAGAGCAATGTAATGGGATGTTTGTGTATGTGAAGAGGGAGGTGTGAGAAAGAGCGATGGAATATATGGATATTGCAGACACGCACACTAGTGCATCCGCAAATGTATGCACGTCTTCATCTGTAAGTATTCTTTCACAAAACTTCATCCTAATTCATACAGGAGATTTCAGAGCTTCATAGTATCCCTAAAAAAAAAGTTTCCCTGGTACAAATAAGCAGATTTCAAAACAGCAAATACAAGGACAGCATGTTGGAGATGAAGAGAGAGACCAAAGAGATAGGCAAGATCCCATCGCAAGGTTCAAAGGTTATTGGTTAAACTGTTTACATTTCTTGTAGGATTTTTAAAAATATCTCACAATAACCAGAGATCTAGGTGCTAATGCTCCTAAGGAATATTCACATGTGATCTGAAACATGGGGAGAATGGAGGGCATATGGCTCTGCCTAGCACAGATGAGCCATCCATAAATTGCCAAGTTGGAGAACATTTTCCATCAGATTCATGTTGCATTTCTGAAACTGGATATTGGCACACATATGCAGCTTTGCTCTTGTGAAAATACAAAGGAATTGCACAGAACGCTGAGGTGATGCCAAAATCTACTACAGAGCTTTATCGTCATATTTAATGTACTAGTAAAAATGCTGTGTGACCATTACAACTTACTTTAAAAGCTAGTTTCACTTTATAGCTGGCCTGAATAACAAATGCAGATGTGCCAACTGTGCTAGGAAGCCTAGGATTGAACGTAATGTCTATCCGAAGCCTAACAGACTCTCTATTTCAGCTCACAGAGGTGGTCTTGAGCCTGGTGTTAGAAATCTCTCAGTTGTTAGTCCTGGAGGATTTCAACATTCACACTGAGGCTCCTTTACCAAGATTTCTTGGCTGCCATGACAACCAGGAGACTGTCCAGTTGTGTTTTAGGCCCTGCACATTCTGCTGGTCATACCTTTGAACTGTGGTATTTTACTCTCGGTACATGGATGGGGAACAGCGGGTGGGAAACCTTCAAGATCTCCTTTGACCCAGACAGATAATAACTGCCTGATGACAATGCATGACACAGGACTCATTAGCTTCCAAAGGGTTGGGGATGTGATTAAAATAGTCTGCCTCCAAAGGCAGCTGATGCCAGTGGACTTCCAGACTGCTTTCTAGACAACCTGTCAAACTCTCCTCTCAAAGTTCTGGCTGGAACTGTGAGCTGATCCAGGCTATTGATATCCTTTCCTGTGGCATGGACCTGAAGATGCTCCTGGGTTTCTCTGGGGAGCGGCTAGAAAAGAAGTGCTGAGGTAACGACTGGAGTACAGGTGAAGGAAGACTCAGTATGAGTCCAAGTGGGCATGGCCCATTTGAAGGTTTCATATTGTGTTCTTGATGGTTGCCCATCATGTGTGTTAACATCTAGCTACAGTAAGTTGTTTGGTGATGAATGCATTCCTGCAGGAATGTTAACCACCAGCTACCCTGAAGGAAGTGTTCATTTGGTCTTCCTTTAAAAACCCCACTATTCTATGTAGTTTGTAGACCCGAATCTAATTTACCATTTTTGATCGAAGTACTTGAGAAAGTGGTGCTATTGGATGAAGACAGAGGATCCATTTCAATCTGGTTTCATGCCAGGTTTTGAGGCAGAAACTTCCTGATCGTTCTGGTGGATAAACTGTGCCAAGAGGCAGATGGGGAGTGTGACCCTATTGATTCCCTTGGAGCTGTAAGCAGCTTTTGATATAATCCGTAATAGCATCTTTGGACCCCCTCTCAGAATGCACCACTTTGCAAAGGCTCTGCTCCTTACCAAAAGGCAGGTTCCAGAAGACAGTGCTGGCAGGCTATTATTCTTTCCCATGGGAGTGCCTCAGGAATCAGTTTTGTCCCCGTGACCTTTAACATCCACTTGAAACTACTGGGAAACCAGATTGCACGGAATGCCTCCACAACAGAGGGGGCTCTGCTTTTCAGAACATGGCCTTCCACACGTAGAGGACAACAAAAACATGTGAGGAGGGAGTGGGGCTAGTGTGCACCACTCCTCACATATTTACCCTATACAGTTAAGGAATGCCTGAATAGGGCTCTAGTGTGTGCGGTCATCAATATGCATTGCAGCTGACACTTATGACAGAGATTCTCTTCTTGTGCTTGTAGCAATAACTCTGTGTAGCAGGTTGGGCAAGACACACTCTCTCTCTCAGCCTACATGGCTGAGTGGGGATTTGAACCTGACTCTCAGCAGAGGCAACTGGGTTTTATGGGTCCTTGGAGAGGAAGTGATCAGTGAGTCCCCCCTAGTCTCCTTTATGTCTTTGTTACATATTTAACCCACACAATAACAAAAAGTCTCTGGGCAGATTACATAAAATGAAAAACACTGGTTACCAGTTGTTTTCCGGGCCAAATTCAAGGTGTTGGTTTTGACCTTTAAAACCCTATATGGTTCCGGCCCAGCCTATCTTAAGGAGCGCCTCCAGCAGCACCAGACAGGCCGCTTAACAAGATCAGCCTCGGATGGCCTTCTCTCTGTCCCATCAGCCAGGACAGCTAGGCTGGTGGGGACGAGGGAGAGGGCCTTCTCTGTGGTGGCCCCCACTCTGTGGAACTCCCTCCCTAGGGAACTCCGTCATGCCCCCTCTTTAATGAGCTTCCGTCGTGCACTAAAAACGTGGTTGTTCAGGCAGGCATTTGGGGTGGGTTAGGGTATTTTAAAAAAAAAAATTATGGTAAAATTTTATTGTTTTAAATTGTTTTATGGTGGGTTGTGCATCGCCCAGAGTGGCTGGGTGACCAGTCAGATGGGCGATTAATAAATTTAATAAATAAATAAAATAAATAAAAAAGCATCCAATACAGTGCAAAAAACAACAACAAGCGGCCCAAGAAAAACAATGTACAATATATGAAACAACGGTAGGGATGCGAAACGGAAGACATGTTCTCAAGCACATACAAAGTGCTTTCCCTTGTGAGTGCATCACTACAGCTAGTCTAAAAATGTCAGAGATGAGGAGAGGGGGATTCTGGGGCAAAGGCTGATCTCGGTAGGCAGCACCTCCCATTTCATGTAGTCACTGGAAACAACAGAATGGAATTTAATAGGGATAAATGCCAAGTTCTGCACTGAGGAAAAAGAAACCAAAAGCACAGTTACAAGATGGGGTATACATAGCTCAACAACACTACAAGTGAGAAGGATCTTGGAATTGTTGTAGATCACAAGCTGAATATGAGCCAACAATATGATGTGGCTGCAAAAAAGGCAAATGCTGTTTGGGGCTGGATTAATAGAACTATAGCTTCCAAATCACGTGAAGTACTAGCAAGGATGGGCGGCCGTTCGAGGGGGTGTCTGCAGTGGGGGGAGGTGATCCGTCCCTTCCCCCCTGGAATCCTGGCCGGCCGGCCGGCTCTGCTCTGCAGCAATTCCACAGAGCCGCTGGCCAGCTCCGAAGTGCCAGTGATATGGCCGCCATTGCCGTATCGCTGGCTGGGCTGATTGACTGCGGATGCAAATGCCATCCACTATGCTATTTGCAGCCGTACAGGTCTTAGTTTAAGGTAAATGCAGCCGTAAATGGCTGCATTTACCTTAAACTAAGACCTGTATGGCCGCAAATAGCATAGTGGATGGCATTTGCATCCTCAGTCAATCAGCCCAGCCAGTGATACGGCAAAGGCAGCCGTATCACTGGCACTTTGGAGCCAGCTGGCAGGGAGGATCCAGCCGGCAAGGATTCCTCCAGGAGGCGGAGGTAAGTCTTCCAATCCTCCATGGACTCCGGAGGCCAGATTCTTTTGAATCTGGCCTCACTGGGGTCCGTGGAGGATTTCTCCCCCATCCCTAAGTACTAGTTCCTCTCTACTGAGCACTGGTTAGGCCTCATCTGGAGTACTGTGTCCTGTTCTGGGCAACGCATTTTAAGAAGGATGCAGACAAACTGGAGAGGGTCCAGAGGAGGGCAACAAAGATGATCAGGGGACTGGAAACAAAGCTCTATGAGGAGAGACTGAAAGAAATGGGCATGTTTAGCCTTGAGAAGAGAAGACTGAGGGGGAGATAGGATAGCACTCTTCAAGTACTTGAAAGGTTGTCACAGAGAGGAAGGCCAGGATCTCTTCTCCATCATCCCAGAGTGCAGGACACAGAATCATGGGCTCAAGTTACAGGAAGCCAGATTCCGGCTGAACACCAGGAAAAACTTCCTGACTGTTAGAGCAGTACGACAATGGAACCAATGACCTAGGGAGGTGGTGGGCTCTCCCACACTGGAGGCGTTCAAGATGAGGCTGGACAGCCATCTGTCAGGGATGCTCTGACTTGGATTCCTGCATTGAGCAGGGGGTTGGACTCGATGGCCTTGTAGGCCCCTTCCAACCCTACTATTCTATGATTCTATGATTTGTAATGTCTGGTTTGGGCATCAGCTTATTCAACCTCATAAAGGACAAGATGGAAGTAGGGGACTTAGTGGAGAAGGGAAAAGACTTCTCAAAATGGGATGGCACTCTCCATAAACTATCAGTTTTGTACTTTGGTGGTACTTCTGGGTCCAGGTTTGCTTCTGCACATCCTGGTTACAGCTACAGTTCAGAGTGGTTTTTACCAGCTTTGACTGGTAACTGATTTGCATCCTCTGCTGAAAGATAGACCTGATCACTGCCATCCATGCCCAAGTAAATTCAGCACCAGTTGCTTGCAATGAGCTCTGAGTTTGTTTGTGTGTGTGTTAAAAATGATGTTTGGGTTGCCTCTAAGGGTGGAACCCTCTCAAGGTGGTGTACAAGATAAAAACCATACGAAGTGAATACAATAAAAATCAATAACTCCATGTTCAATCAAAGCTTCATACAAACAGAATTTACCAATAAAATAAATACAAACTGGGGGAGGGGGGCAGAAAAGTGGGGCTACTTATAAAGACAGCTTGGAACCTGAAATTGGTGCAGAATGCTGCTACCAAATGTTTAATGGATGTAGGTCAGCATATTCATGTGACACCTTGTCATGGAGAGTAAAGAATAAACTATAACAGTTACTTGTAATCCTCTGCTAAGCTTTCTCTGAATGGGGCAAACCTCCTCCACTTTTAAAAGGAAAGATGGCACGCAACTACTATGTATTGAACTTTGTTTCATCCAAGGCACTGAATATGCAATGGGTAGGGCAAGCCCAGACATGCTCTGCTCTGTATCCATAAGCAGGAAACCATTCCTAAAGAGGATTATGCATTTGCATCAGTTTTGCAGCCAAGTTTGCTATAAATATATACAGCCAAGTTTTTTGTTAATAGTCATCAGTCTGGAGAACTTCAATCACATTCCAGCTTTCTTCATACGGATAAATTTTTATCCTGAAATTGAGATGGCTCCATCACGGAAGTTTGCGGGCTCTTTACATGACACCGTGTCCCTCCAGGGCGTCTCCTGCACTAAACACATTTTGTTCCGTTTTTAAATAGATCGCTGATAATGAGCTATCAATTACCCCACTGTGTTCCGCTTGCGTTCCCTCTGTGAAAAGAGGAAAAGCAGCAAGAAGAGGAGCGAGATCAATGAAAGATATGGAAGACTCAGAGACGGGGGAGAAGGAGGGGGAAAGGGGAGGGGGAAAGGAAGGGGGTGAAAAAGGGAGTCATTGTGATCCTGCATTTAAAACGGAAGCAGAAAGCCCCGTTTTAAATGCAGGATTTTAGGCTGGTGTAGAGATGCCCTCCATCTTCCTGTCAGGAAGGCAAAGAAAGACATCTGTTTTCTGAATCCAAATGACTGCCTTTTGCCATGGACATGACCTCTAGCACCACTTAGAATTCACCATGGAATGTGTGATTAGCACTGTGCCCACGGAAGTCCCGCAACGTGGGCTCCTCCATTCACTTTAATGGGTGAGGTAGCTTATGTGTGCATCCTTGTACGTGTAGATGCCCCTTCCCCCCGCATCCGGCTTGCTTGGCCGTGGGGAGGATTTTGCAGGTGGGGAGGGAGGGAGGGACAAGGGGAACGCGATTGGCATTTCCTGGCTGGCGCCATTGTGGAGGAGGGGGGCCTACTGGCCATTTTAGGCTAGGGCTCCCCTCCCTTTCACCTCTTTGTAGCGCAGCTGAGAGGAGTGTGGCACGCGCTGCTACGCAAGAGAAGCAGCTTCGGTGCCTGACAAGGCTGAGGCATCGGCCTGTTTGTTGGCCAATAGAGGGGAGCTGGTCAGCCTTGCCTCTTCAGAGTTGAGGCTGCTCAACTCCTCTCGGCCTCTCCAGCTCCTGTCAAGGCTCGGGAGGACTCTTCAGGGCCCAATCTCAGTGGTAGCATTTTGGAAGCGGCGTCTCGCCAGATAACACGGCTCGTGTTGTCTGCAGCATCTGGGGCTCTGTGGGGCCTGATTTCGGTGGCGGCTTGCCACGGCATTCCTAGCATCATCACTTCCGGCTCAACCGACAGCGAGGCCCTCACTCACGCATGCACAGTTCCCCCCAGGCACAAAGCAGGGGGCTTTACGCTGCTACTGGGCCTATAGGCTCAAGGTTTGTAGGGTGGGCCTCTAGGGCCTCACCACACACCCCATTTTCACCCAGTACAGCGGGCATGGGGATCGATTGGGGGGAGGGAGTTGGGTGGCTTTGCCCCCCCTTCTTTTTGTTTAGGCGATTACACACCATGGTGACTAGGGCCTGCTGGTTTTGAGGGGTGATAGGCTACGTAAATACGTAAATACTTACGCTGGTTTAGGCCGTGATAGGCTATGTAAATACTTACGTAGCCTATCACGGCTAACGTAGGGATGCCATTTGCGTCCCTGCGGAGGCCGAGATAGGCTATGTAAGTATTTACGTAGCCTATCAGAGCAAAAAAACCAGGAACACAAATAGCGGCAGCTACAACGGCCACCATTTGCGTTCCCTTTTTTTGCCGTCATAGGCTACGTAAATACTTACGTAGCCTATCACGGCCTTCACAGGGACGCAAATGGCGTCCAAATGGCGTCCCTGTGTTCATTTTTACGTAGCCTATTTACGTAGCCTATCACAGCCTAAATGGAGAAGCAAATGGCGGCCGCAGACGTAGCCACCATTCGCAAAGCAGCGCGAACGGCACCAGATAAGTGCTCCGTTTCACGTGCCTTTGGCAGGGTGGTGGGGCGGGGGGCTTCGTTCCGCCACGGATTTCGGGGGGCCGAATGCACTGGCATTCAGCTTCACTGAGATCCGTGGCGGAATTCTCTGACATCCCTAATGGACTCAAGGTTGACTAGGAAACAGACTCAGAGGAAACTTCTGCTTTCAATTTCAGCCAGGTTGGATGCTCTGGAGGCATCTCCTCGCTCCATTCCAGTGCAGGTAGCAGAGCTGTCGGACGTTTCTTTGGCCTATGACCAAGAGCAAGAGCCAGTATTGGTTTCTGATCCCATTCCGGTTTCCAGGGAGCATGCCTCCACGTCGGCAGACATGGCGGCATTTAGCCTGAGCCAGGTCCCAGATTCTCCTGTGGTAAAACCTCTGGGTCAAGGTGAGGGGGCAATGCCTGGGTCTCCCGCCCCTTGGCAGGGGTGTGGCCCATTTATGCCTTGGGGGTGGCTTCGCTGGATGTCTGCGATGGGTTGGTCCTTTCCTCTCAGAGGTTCCCACTACTCAGGCCTTTTGGCTTATGCTACCTCCTACTGGGGGTTTGTCCAGTGTTTCTGGCACAGCTGTTCCCACGGTGACATCGGTTGGGGCCTCCTCTGGTATCACTTTGCATACCAGGTGGGCCTTTGCGGGCGCTGACCCCCCTTCCTCTGCTGTGTCCAGGGAGTCAGGAGCCGCTGTGGGGAATGGGTCTGTTCCACTTCCGCCATTCCCAACAGTTTCTGTGTCTATGGGGGCTATTCTTGAGCCTGCTTCTCAGCAAGTATCCTCTGCCACTGTGGCTTGCACAGCAGTGTGGCATGGCCCTACGGCCAGTGACCCTGTGGCTCCTGTGGTGGCCCCCGTTGCTGGCAACAATCGTTATGCCAAGGTTAGTGATGAGGCAATCCTGACAAGCAGTACTGTCGCCCCCCTCGGGTATCATTATTTCTGGCCGCTAGGGAGAAGATGTTGAAGGGTGAGTTTGTGGATGTATTCTCCTTGTTATTCCTGGAATCAGAATCAAAAGACAAGGAGAAGTCTAGCGACAAAGAACAGGAGCCGGTTAGGCACAAGTAGGGATGTACGAAACACTTACCTGGTTTTGTCCAGGGACATCCACGGTGGGGGGGAGGCGCTCCATCCCTCCCCCCAAAATCCTCGATGGGGGGGAGGCGCTCCGTTCCTCCCCCCCCGGAATCCTGCCCGGCCAGCTCCGCTCTGTGGCCAGGATGCGGAGCCGCCAGCCAGGCCAACCCGCAGCGGGGCCTCCAGCCACTGCCGGGCTGCTGCGGACACAAATGGCATCCTGAGTAGGGGACGCCATTTGCATCCCTATGGTAGCCCGTGATAGGCTATGTAAATATTTACGTAGCCTATCATGGCTATCACGGAGAAAACAGGAACGTAAATGGCGTAGGGGACGCCATTTGCATTCCCTTTTTAGCCGTCTTAGGCTACATAAATATTTACGTAGTTAATATTTATTTTAAACGCTGCGTTGCCCTTATTTTCGCCGTAGTCTACGTAAATCTTTATGTAGACTAGACGTGTCAAAATAAGGAATGCCAATGGCGGCGCCCATGGGCCGCCGCCATTTGCGTACGCGCTTTTTTTTTTCAAAGTCACCCGTGATAGGCTACGTGACGATTTACGTAGCCTATCACGGCTGACTTTGAAAATCTAGCCGTGATAGACTGCGTAAATCATTACGTAGCCTATCACGGGGCTTTTTTTTTTCTTTTGAAGTTTGTCAAAACTTGTCCTTTGACAAAAGCGCTTGTCCCCGGCCTGAATTTCGGCCAGGCGAGGCAGGGCACCTCCCCCCCAGCCTGAATTTTGACCGGGCGAGGCGGGGTGCCTCCCCCCCCAGCCTGAATTTCGGGGGGAGAAGCGAAGCGCCTCCCCCCCACCGCGAAGCAAGCTGCGGGACAAGGTAAGTGGCTTTCGTACATCCCTACATGAGCAACTGTCCAACTCTGTAGTGCACTTTTGGTGAAACAACCAGGCCACGGTACAGGTGATTAATTCCCTGTCATCCCATAATCCTAGAGTAATGGCTTTGGTTAGGGCATTTACTTTGTAATGCCTCTGGTTTAATATCTTGTTCTGGGCCCGACATACCCCTGGCTTGGATAACACCATTGCTGATGCTTTGTCGCATAACCAGGTACAGAGGTTTCGGGACCTTGCTCCCTGGGCGCAGGAACTGCCGGAGACCATGCCAGCCGAGCTTTGGGAGATTGGCGGGATGAGGCTGAGTGGGCCATGCTACAGTCTGTAGCACCAAGCATGAGGCCTTCTCACTTCAAGGCAGG
This sequence comes from Heloderma suspectum, assembly GCF_057233095.1. Classification (NCBI taxonomy): domain Eukaryota; kingdom Metazoa; phylum Chordata; class Lepidosauria; order Squamata; family Helodermatidae; genus Heloderma; species Heloderma suspectum. Next base: position 109,771,742 of record NC_139464.1, read on the forward strand.
GAGGGGTTCTTTGTTTTCAGGGATTCCTTGCAGTAGCTGCAGGTTTGGCCCCTTCCAGTAGAGCACCTGTGCAGTTCTGAGTTCATGCTCGGCAGAGAGGCCTTCCAGCTTGGACTGTTGGTGGAACACTCCCCTTTTCCATGCCTCAGCTTTAATGGCATTTTTTGGAGCATTTCGGATTTTGGAATTGGTTGTGGCCGCCAAGGGTGATCTATCCGGGCGAGTGTTTCAATTTAAGGATATTCAATTTTCACGATGGTCGTGCGCATCCATTTGTGGAGGTCTAAGACCAATCAGTGTGGGAAAGGAGTGCAGGTGTCTCTTTTCCCTGCCACTCGGGAAGAGCTATGCCCAGTGGAGGCTCTATGGGCATTCTCGATGTTTGAGGGGACTTGCCCGGCCCCCCTTTTTGACATAGCAACTCTGCCCCCCTGACTAAATACCAATTCTGGACTGTCATGAAGCTGGCCTTGAGGGCTCTTGGTTTAGGGGCGTTCCATTTTTTGTTCGCATTCTTTCCATATTGGGGCTGTTTCAACTGCTGCAGCTACTGGCTTCCCAACGGTAGGGATGTACGAAACTCACTTACCTTTTTGCAGAATCTTTCACGGTGGGGGCAGAGGCGCTCTGTCCCTCCCCCCAGAATCCTTGATGGGGGGGGAGGCGATCCGGTCCTCCCCCCCCGGAATCCTCGATGGCTGGCGGTTCTGGCAGCGGCAGCAGAGGTTCCAGCAGTGGAGGCGCGGTGGCAACTCCGGTGGCAGTGGCGGCTGGTCTCCTGGCTCACTGTGGCTGGGCTGCTGCCACCACCATTGCCATCCTGGCTTGCAGCCAAGCTGGGTAAAAGAAACCAAACCAGCATACGCCAATGGCGGCGGCTATGGTGGCCGCCATTTGCGTTCCCTATTTTTCGCCGATTTATAAAATGGCAAAAAAAAGGGGAATGCAAATAGCACCCACTACGCTATTTGTGTTACCCTTTCCCCCCCTTTTTTCATCCTGGGGGGATTCCACGGGGGGGCAGGGGGGCAGGAGGCCGTTCCGCCACAGATTCTTTAGAATCCGGCCTCACTAGAATCCGTGGCAGAATTCTCCGCCATTCCTACCCAACGGACAAGGTACAGTTGGTGGGTAGATGGTGCTCCAAGGCCTACAGAGCCCATGTGAGGCCACTACCTGGGCACTAGTTCTTATGCTGTTGTTCTCACATGTTCACTTTTGTTTCCTAGATCTCTGGAATTCTCAGGGGCCAGTGTGTGTGCTTATTTGTGGGAACAGCATGGTCTTCTGAGCCAGATGGAGGGCCTCCCAGTCAAGCTGTGATAGGGATGGATGGATTCCCCACCTTCTGGTCTGGTGGGGAATCCACCCGGGGGGGAGGCGATCTGTTCCTCCCCCCCGGAATCCTCTGGAGCGGCTCCATGTCCGGAGGATTCCGCGGAGTTGCACTCCGGCTCCGTACCGCTGGTAATAAAGTAATGGCAGCTGCCGTTACCATATTCCTTGGAGAAACACAGCTGCAAATGGCGTAGTGGACAACACTTGAGGCCGTAAAGTGCTGAGTTTAACCATTTAGGTTAAACTCAGGGCTTTACGGCCACAAGTGGCATCCAATACACCATTTGCGGCTCTGTTTTTTCCAGTGATAGGCTAGCCGTTTACGGCTGCATTAGGTTAAACTCAGCACTTTACGGCCACAAGTGGCGTCCACTATGCCATTTGCAGCTGTATTTCTCCAAGGAATACTGTAATGGCAGCCGCCATTACCGTATCGCCAGCGGTACGGAGCCGGAGTGTGGCTCCGCAGAATCCTTGGAGGCAGTGGATCCCAGCTCAGACTCAGCCAGTATGCCAACGTTCAGTGGTACATGGCATGCGTTGGGAGCGCCTCCTGCCTACATTATCCCAGTACATTATCCCAGTACTGCCTACATTATCCCAGTACAGAACTGCCCAGCATGTTGTACTGTTACTCCTCGGGGGGAATGATTTGGGTTTGCTGAAGGGCTAAGCCCTCATTTTTCAGGCTTTGGCCGACATTCAAGTTATCCGGCATCGTTGGCCAGGAGTTTCCATTCTGTGGTCATGTTTATTGCCCAGACTGGTATGACATGGCGGTTTGGATCCTCGGGTCCTGGATAAGGCCTGCAGGAAGATGAATAGGGAGATAGATAATGCCTTATTCAGTCAGGGGGATGGGATAGTTAGGCATCCTGATATTTCTTACACGCAGAGGGAGCTATATAGGCAAGATGGGTCCACTTATTTATGAGGGCAATTATTTGTTTTTTGGCTGATCTGCAAAGTGGATTGCTTGAATGGTTCAGCACAGGTGGGGGGAGAACAGCTAAGCAGAGGCTTGCTTGCCACCCTCCTGTGGCGGGTATGTGCAGGCACCTTGGTGGGTTTTTAGGGTTGGTGAGCATTCGGAGGCACCGTTTCAAGTGACTGGTAAGGCCTGAGGCTTCCAGCTAAGGGTTCTGTGGCCCCAGTTGGGAGACAGGGATTACCTTTGAGGCCAAGTCCTCTCATCTATGAGTTTTGTGGCTCGAGGGGAGGTGACAGGGGAAGGCCTCCTGACCCAAAATTGGGGGTGAATGTCTAGCCCAGTACTACGCCAGGCTACACTGGCTTTGAGAAGGTGCCCACTTAGTTCCCCCTTCACAGATCAAAGAATTTCAATAAATGTGGCCCAGATTTTATTCCAAATACTTGTGTCTCATCTCTTTATTTCCCCCTCCTTACACCCACAAATGCCTTTCCCATTAAAGCAAATGGGGACATTCTGGCAGACTTTGATGCTCTGTGCGTACATTGGAGCCCTCATATCCAGAATAAAGGCTCAGTCCTATGTGATCTGCCCTTTATATTCATAAGCCTCCAAACTTGAAGGCTTACAAATATCCAGTGCAGAGCCGAGTACATTTATATAGAGCCTATTTTCACAGATTTGTGCATTATTCTGAGTATACAGACCCTGCTTCTGAAAACTGTATCCATAGCAGATATGTGTTATAGATTCACGTCATATCATTTGTAGCTATACTGTCATAGCCATTTAACCGTAAAACACCAAATACATCCCCATTTTCATTTACTGCCTCTCACTAACCTTATTTTCCCCTTTTAATTAGTCAGAGCTTTCTTTTTTTAAAAAAAAAAAAAATCAGAATACAAGGATGGAAATAAATACTGATAAGCCTAAACAACCCTCAGTAGTCTTACAAGCTCCTTTTCCTCAACTTTCAGAAATATGACTGAAATATTGGCCAGCACAAATCTCTACACTTAAATCAGATGGGTGCGAAGAAGCCAATTTTATGTCTAATCCATATGGTAGGCAGCTGTTCTTCACATGAACGAATTCTTAAGCAACTGTTTTCTGGAAACTAGAACAAACTAATAAAACTTTCAGAAATTTTATCAGGATAAAAAGTGTCAAGACAAGATGAGCTGTTGGCATGGCTAGTACGGAACAAGTTCTGAACAGTAACAGCAGGTGACCTACAATCAAGAACTGCTATTTTTCAATAGAACAATAAAGTAGAAAAATGATTTGCAAAGGCAGGGACCAATTTAACAATGTCTGGAAAAGTCATGTGTATTTTGGAAGGGACATTTCTTTTTGTTTTCAGATGCTGTTTTCAAAAGTAGTTTCCAAAGTCTGCTCCACAGCAAACCTCTCACTGAATTTAATAGAAGACCATTATTCTGCTGTGTCTTCCTCAGCTTGTGTTCATGGCTGTTTTTCCACTGACGTTTAAGGTAATTCCAGTTTACATCATCTTCAGCTCCTAATCTGCCCCTCTTTTTTAGCCAGTGGCCTTCATGTTGGCTGATACATGCTTACCATTCCTGAGCTACCTTCTGCTTTGACTCCACTCATAACTCTCAAGGGATGGCTATGCATATTTTGTACATATGACACAGCTTTCAGTTTCTTCATTCTTGTAATCAGACGTTTTCAAGAGTGCATCCAGACAGGGAAGCCAGAGGGGTGTTGGCAGCAATCCTAGGGATCAATGGGAATGGGTAGATTGGGAGATGTCCCTTGGATATTTCACAATACCCTCACTCTCCTTGTATATCCACATTCCTAACTTCATCTCCTGATGGGTCATCGAATCATAGAATAGTAGGGTTGGAAGGGGCCTACAAGGCCATCGAGTCCAACCCCCTGCTCAATGCAGGAATCCAAGTCAGAGCATCCCTGACAGATGGCTGTCCAGCCTCGTCTTGAACGCCTCCAGTGTGCGAGAGCCCACCACCTCCCTAGAGAATTGGTTCCATTGTCGTATTGCTCTAACAGTCAGGAAGTTTGTCCTGATGTTCAGCTGGAATCTGGCTTCCTATAACTTGAGCCCATTATTCCATGTCCTGCACTCTGGGATGATAGAGAAGAGATCCTGGCCTTCCTCTCTGTGACAGCCTTTCAAGTACTTGAAGAGTGCTATCCTATCTCCCCTCAGTCTTCTCTTCTCAAGGCTAAACATGCCCAGTTCTTTCAGTCTCTCTTCATAGGGCTTTGTTTCCATTCCCCTGGAACTGGAATGGGTCTCCTGGTTCATTCCTCCCATACACCTTTGCTATAACACTACCTCTTGTTCAAATATTCTAAATTCTGTGGAAACCTAAATACCACAAGTTAGAAACAAACTGGGCAGTGGGGTGGGGAGACACCATATATGTCAGCCTTCCCCAAGCTGGTGCCCTCCAGATGTGTTGGACTGTGGCTGGCTGGGGGGCGCTGGAAGTTGTAGTCCAACACATCTGGGGGGCATCAGCTCGTCAGGACTGCTGTATGTATTTGATAGTTGATACTTTTATACTGACTGCAGAATTGGGGGGTGAGAGGGATTCCAAAAGTAGAGCTTCTTTGTGAAGTTTAAACAAATCCTGGTAATGTGTGACAGCTTACATAAAGAAGAAACATTTATGGGGAAGTCTGTCTATCCTATCCATGGCCTGTGAAGGGAATGCAGCATTCTTGTTGTTAAGCCAATAAGGTCGAGGAAATGGCTTAGCTGTACAGCCACCCCAGATACTTTTGCTCACCTATGATAGCCTTCAGTGCTCATTTAGGCTGAATCTACACATAGCAGTTACACCGTTATCATATCATTATCATAACTATTGGTACACATGACACCAATGGGCACCAATAGTTATGATAATGGTATGATAACGGTATAACTGCTATGTGTAGATTCAGCCTTACTCAAGTACAGGCTATTTCAGAGATTGACTTTCGCAGAGTCGTTTTTCCTTTTTGGAGAATATACTGGAAATGTATAGTGAGTTTGTATTATTTGTTTGTTGACACAAGTAGACAAGGTGAGGATGGGAGTTGAGGAAAAGACCCAGTTAGAGGTAGAAATAGTCTGAAGAACACCAATTTTCCTCAGTTGTCCACACATCAATGTTGTCAGTGATGACTATCCTTCTCTGCCTGCTGGCCCTCACCTACATTCTGAGCCAAGGATTCCCTCCAAACACGCCCTACCAAATTCTCCTCAAATTGCAAAGACCTTGCAAGGAGGAGATATTTGCACTGGGCACAAGAGACTTTCTCTCCCACAAATCCCTGGTCATGTGCAAAAAATGGCTTTTCTACACAAGGCACTTATTGTACATTCATGATTTCCTACTCATGGTTGTTTATGGGTTCTTTAGATGACGTCATCATGACCCAGTTTTGCTTCTGCTTATATTCTTTCATGGCTGGCTGGATAATGCTGGGAGTTGAAGGACTTCTTTCTGACTAAACATGCATAGGAGTGTGCTCTTAGTAACTTAGACTAACACTGAATACAACGTATTGGATGCAACCCACAGAGTTTAGGACTCAGACAGATTTTACTCTTCACTTTAAGTTAGAAATAGTGTTTCCTGAATGCTATGCCATGGCACAATACTGTGCAATTAGAGAAGTACTAATGTGGTACCAATGATTTAGGCTGCATTCCTATACACGCTTACCTGGTGCAAACCTCAAAGTACCCACCCATACAAGAGTGAAGGACTGGAAATTCTGGTGATGTGGTGTCAGATGCGATTAATCTCTAGAACACAATGACTGGGCTCAGACAGCACGATAATCCACACTCAAGGGTTGAGTGTGGGTAGTTTGTTGAACTGTGGGTTGTTGAAATGTGGGTTATCGTGTTGTCTGAACTCAGCCATGCTAACAAACCATTGTTTGTTAACCACAAACAACTCATAAAGAGAATCCATGGTTTGTTGTTGGGTTGTGAACTGTGGGTCGTTCGTGGTTAACAAACCATGGTTTGTTAGCATGGCTGGGGTCAGACAACATGATAACTCATGTTTAAATAACAACCCACGGTTCAGTGACAACCCACACTCGACTCATACTCAGCCTTTGAGTGTGGGTTATCATGTTGTCTGAAAGCAGCCAATGACAGAGAAGGAACAGAATGGGCGGGTTCACACGTCATGTTCAGTCATCCTACGATTACGCCATGGTGGATCAGTTGTTCACTGAACAAACCATGGTATGCCTGACAGACAATGAGGTTAGCCATGACTTGTACTCACCCTCCTTTCCCTTAGACCTCCAGCTGGCTCTGGCATGTATCCCAGGTGCCTTTGTGGCAGAACTCATCTTGTCCCCTCACCCCAGCCCCCTCCCCACTCTGAACGCTATCCCTTTTCCTTCACCACTTAAAAAAAAAAAGATGCTTCAGGAGTATGCAAATGTGTTCATATTATTATTGCTATATTATTATTATTATTATTATTATTATTATTATTATTATTATTATTTGTCAGTCATTTGCAAGTGTGGATTTATGGCTGTCCGATATGTGGAGTCTCATCTGGTCAATTTCCTTGTAAGTTTCAGCTGTCAATGGGAGTGCCAAAGGAGAGTAGGTAACCTTCAAGGAAACTGACAAGATATGCACAGTTGCAAAGGTCCGGGAAGAAATGCCCATTAAGCAAAAGAAGGGATCCAGCAGTAGCACAACTCAGAAGCACTTGAAAATTGGGTCGGGGGGAGGAGGCTAACAGAGTAAGTCCACCAAAACAATATCTCCCCCTTGGCAATGTAATCCTCTGGATTTTCAGTGTTGAACTGAAACGTCTCAGTGTCCTCCACCTTTTCAACACTTCCCTCAGTCTCCAGCCATTCCAGAAAGTGGAGATATTAACTGCCTCTCTTTTTACAGCTCTTCTCAGAACAGTTACTGCTGGGGTTACTTCAGCTGCCATTCTCCCTCATCCCTTTTCAGCAGCAGGATGATTTTTCCCTTCTTCTAGGAATCATGAAGAAAGGACACCAGAGAGCATCCTAACACATTTGCAATGTTTTTTAAAAATTAAAAATATTCCACTCCTTTGCAAGTGCGGAGGAGCAAATGACCTCTGCTATAAGAGAAGGCAGGACAAAATTGACAAGAACACTGAAACCTGTTAAAAGTGCTGGAAACAAAATATTATGAATGTCTTACAAGGACATTTCGGTTCAAGCATTTTCATGCAGAGTTCAATGTTCTTGTCAATTTCGCTTCTTCGCAAGTGCACAGGAGCGAATGACAGCTGCTAGAAGAGAAGGCCTCCTTCATGGATCACTGCCTTGTTGTGGCGAAGGGGTTTGTGTAACTCAGTGAAGCCATAAGCTATGCCGTGCAGGGCCACCCAAGATGGACAGGCCATGGCAGAGAGTTCTGACAAAATGTGGTCCACTGGAGAAGGAAATGGCAACCCACTCCAGTATTCTTGCCAAGAAAACCCCATGGAATATATCACAAGGTTAAAAGAGATGACGCCAGAAGATGAGCCCCTCAGGTTGGAAGGTGTCCAATATACTACTGGGAAAGAGCAGAGGGAATTTCCAAGTAGCGCCAGAGAGAGTGAAGCGGCTGGGCCAAAGCCGAAAGGACACTGAGCTGTGGATGTGTCTGGTGGTGAAAAGAAAATCCGATGCTGTAAAGAACAATATTGTTTAGGAACCTGGAATGTAAGATCATGGCCTCTGGCCCCATCACTTCCTGGCATATGGAAGGGGAAGAAATGGAAGCAGTGACAGATTTTATTTTCTTGGACTCCAAGATCACCACAGAAGGTGACTGTAGGCTAGGGATGTACAAAAATCACTTACCTGTTCGTGGATTATGCTGATGGTGGGGGGGAAAGTGCTCCGTCCCTCCCCCTGGAATCCTGGACAGGGGGGGAGGCACTCCGTTCCTCCCCCCCCCCCGGAATCCTCCTTGGTCGGCTGAGCAGCCAGCCAGGCCCAGCCAGGCCAGAGCCATCCACAGCCAGATTTCCGGCCGCGAAGGGCTCGGGGGGGGGGAACCGTGTACGCAAATGGCGGCGGCTATGGCCGCCGCCATTTGCATTCCTTATTTTTGACGTCTTAATCTACATAAATATTTACGTAGACTAAGACGGCAAAAATAAGGGGAACGCAAATAGTGTAGTGGACGCTATTTGCGTTCCCCTTATTTTCGCCGTCTTAGTCTACGTAATTATTTACGTAGACTAAGACGGTCCAAAATAAGGAACACAAATGGTGGCGGCCGTAGCCGCCGCCATTTGTGTATGCCTTTTTTTTAACCCAGTCGTTTTAGTCTACGTAAAAACTTACGTAGCCTATCACGTGGGTGTAACAACAACAAAAACCTGCAAATGGCGGTGGCGGCAGCCGGTCGGAAGACCAGCCGCTGCAGCTGCCACCGCCGCAGCCGCCACCGCTGCAGCCACCTCCACCCGGAAGATCCGCCCCAGGTAAGTCTTGTCCTGGGGGGATCTGCGGGGGGGCAGGGGGGCAGGCTGCTCCACCACAGATTTCAGGGGGGCCGAATGCACTGGCATTCGGCCTCCCCGTGATCCATGGCGGAATTCTCTGCCATCCCTACTGTAGACCATGAAATTAAAAGACACGTGCTCCTTGGGAGGAAAGTTATGGCAAACCTAGACAGCATAGTAAGAAGCAGAGACATCACCTTGCCGACAAAGGTCCTTCTAATCAAAGCTATGGTTTTCCCAGTAATAATGTATGGCTGAGCTGGACTATAAGGAAGGCTGAGCGCCGAAGAATGGATGCTTTCGAACTGTGGTGCTGCAGAAGACTCTTACGAGTCCCCTGGACTGCAAGGAGGTCAAATCAGTCCATCCTAAAGGAAATCAACCCTGAGTGCTCCTTGGAAGGACAGATACTGAAGCTGAAGCTCAAATATTTTGGCCACCTAATGCGGAGAGAGAACTCTCTGGAAAAGACCCTGATGCTGGGAAAGACTGAAGGCAAAAGGAGAAGGGGACGGCAGAGGATGAGATGGCTAGATAGTATCACCGAGGCAATGAAGATAAACTTGAGCACACTCCAGGAGAGAGCGGAGGACAGGAAGGCCTGGCGTGCTATGGTCCATGGGGTCACGAAGAGTCGGACACGACTGAACGACTGAACAACAAATAAGAGAAGGCAGGATGACATTGGCAAGACCATTGAACCCTCGAAAGCTGGCTGCCCATGGTGGGTCGTTGTGTTGTGCGAACCCAGTCAGTGGGTTGCTCTTAAGGGAGGCTGCCTTCTGAGTCAGGTGAAAGAATGAAGTGTGCCTCCTGTCCTGTTTCATTTGGGGGGATGGACAGGCTGATTTTATTAGATGTTTGGGAAACACTGCTTTATATAGCTTCACAGTAATACCGTCCTTGTTTATGCAGTGCTCCCACATGCCTTGTAAGAACACCTGGCATTCTATTTCAAATCTCACTTAAAAACCACATATTTATTCTATTTTCGGATATTATGAGCATTCAGAAAAGGGCACTCAATCCTGCAAGTGCTATGCCACTACTTCCCAAGTTCCTATTAACTTACTTTGGGGCCCAAGAAGGAAGCAGACACTGACAGTTCCCCAGACCCCATTATGTTATTTTTTCCCATCAGTGATACACTGATCCTGGGACGGGCAGTGGGGAAAGATGCCCTGCTGGGGTCTGGGGAGTGCCCATCGCTTCCACCTTCTCCCTGCTTCAAGGTAAATTGCCTTTGGGACAGAAAAGGGGAAACAGTGATGGGACCTCTGTGAGTATCCTGCAAGTATTCATGTCAACACAATAACCAGTGAGGTTATTTTGGTTCAATGGCTACTACATTCTGTCCCTTCCTGGTGATGAGGAGGAATCATCTGCCACCCACTGTGGTGAGCTTGCAAAAATCTTGCTGACAGAGGATTGTATACAATGTTAGTCCTACTTAGGATAGCGCCATCATGACTAACTTAAGTTCTATTCATTTCAATGGGTCTACTCTAAGTAGGACTAACATTGACCAATTTTGGGTTGTGTCCATATTCATTCTGACATGGCACTGAATACAGACTCTGACAATATGACTGAGGCAGCTGCTTGTCCAGTTTTGATGGATGAGTTTCAGTTTATTCAGCTTGAGGAGGGAGAAAAGTTGCATGGAGAGGTCAAGCCAACTACGTGCTCCTTAGACCAGGGAAAGGGAACCTCTTTCAACCCAAGGCCAAATTCAGTTTTGGAGAAACTCCTGGAAGCTGCATTCCAGTTGTGGGCAGCATCAAAGGCAATGGGGGCAAATACATAAAAAACACCAGCAAGTGGTATACTGGCAGTAAAGCTTTCACTGTCAGTAATCAATCCTAAGAAAATGCATTTAATCCTTTTAGAATGGAGAAACATCTGCACACAAGGCAGGAAACCACCCAAAATTTGGTGGTTAAAGGAAAGGGGATAGGGCCAGGGAAGGAGGCATGGCCTTCTGGGGAACCCCAGTGGGCTGGATTGAGACCCCAGGAGGGCCAAATGTGGCCCCGGGGCCTTAGGTTCCCCGCCCCTGCCTTAGACCCATGTCCATCCTGGCTTATAAGAACTGCCAGAGGAGGGTGTCATCTGGGTGGTGGAGATTACTAATGCTTCCTTGACCAAAGACCATGTTCTGACTTCTCTAAAGGAGGCCAAGGTATGACCTTTATTCAAGAGGCCATCACGGGTCCCCACTAACCTTGATAGTTATCAGACAGCTTCAAATCTCCCTTTTTTGAGTAAGGTCTTGGAGTGGAGGGTGCCTGCACAGCTCCAAGTTTCCTGGGATAAAAATGTTTATCTAGCTCCTTTTCAGTCTGGGTTCAGACCTGGGTTTGGGAGGGAAACAGTCTTGGTTGCCTTAGTTACCCTGGTTGATGGCCTACACCAGGAGCTAGACAGGGGAAATGTGTCACTGTTGGTTCTGCTGGACCTCTCAGCAGTGTTTGATAACCATTGGTCATGGTATCCTTCTGGGACACTTGGCTGATATGAGACTTGGATGCACTGTGTTGCAGTGGTTCCAGCCCTATTCGCTACGCATTCCTAGAAGGTGGTGATCAGGGGCTGTTATTTGTCCCTTTGGCCTATGGGGTTCCTCAGGGCTCTGTTCTGTCCTCCCATGCTGTTTAACATACATATGAAGCCACTGGAGAATTCATCCAGAGTTTGGGGCTTGGGTCTCATCACTATGCTGATGATACCCAGCTCCATCACTCTTTTTCAGCTGATTCCAAGGAGGCTGTGGAAGTCCTGAACCAGTGTCTGGGTGCAGTGAGGGACTTGGATATGGGCAAACAGAGGCTCAGTCCAGACAAAATGGAGATCCTGTTGGTCAGGAGACCAGTCAACACAGGATTGGAAGTACAAACTGTTCTGGATGGGGTAGCGCTCCCTCTGAAGAATCAGGTATGCAGCTTGGGGATGCTCTTGGATCCAGCGCTGCTCCTGGATGGTCTGGTGGTGGCAGTGGCCAGGATGGCCTTTGACCAGTTGGTGTGCCAGTTATGTCCTTCTTAGGGAAGCTGGATCTGGTCACAGTGATCCATGCTTAATCGCCTCCAGATTACTATAATGCACTCTGTGAGGGGATGCCCTTGAGGAGTGTCCAGACACTACAGCTAGTATAAAACACAGCCGCCAGACATTTTCCTGGTGTACATTTTATAGACCATATAGCACCAGTTTTGAAACAGCTGCATTGACTTCCAATTTGTTTCTGCGTTCAGTTCACTGGTGTGTGATGATTTAGAGCAGGAGGTTGGCAATGTGTGGCCTTCCAGATGTTTGGGCCTACAACTCCCGTCTGCCCTATTCAGTATAGCCAATGGTGAGGGATGATGGGAGTTGTGACCCGCCAGATACCTGGCCTACAAGTTGCCCACCTCTTAGTAAAAGACAAGTTGTCTTTTACTAAGAGCACAAAAAGAAAGGAGCAGGTAAATATGCCCTTTTTGCTGGGTATAATTGCCATATGGCACCATATTTTTACCTAGCTTTACAGTGTCTTGGTGCTTCACTGTGGTAACTATAACACTTGAAGCATTCCAGAATACTGAACTTCCAAATCCTAGTCAACGTTGTTAACTGAAAACACAGCCTCTGATCTGCAGCTTTGTTTCAAATGTTTCTCCTCATTAATTATTTTTCCCATTTAAAAATAAAAAGGCACCTATTACAAGTTATGCATACTCATTAGGTGCATTTGAAACAGGATTCATAGCCATGTCTCAATTACATTGCATATTTCTGTATTTTTAGCCACTTTCTCTGTAAAATTAACACAAGTGCAAGGGGGAAAGGGATGGTTGAGCCCTGCTCATGTTTGTTTTAAACAAAGAAGCAGCCAAAAATCAATGCTTGTGAAGTTCACATTGCAGCCTTCAGAGGTGAAACTGAGTTTCCACATTGGCCTGGGGAAAGGTTTTTGCTTTAGTCCAAACTTGGTAGCAACCAAGAAGTATGCAAAACCCACCTGACAATTTTCTCCGGCTTTATCCATGGAAAGCAAAACGATTCGTGACACTTTTTGCATATTCCCTAAATCGTCACTGAGTTTCACCTCCAGTGAAATTTTGAAGTGAATCTGGAGGTTCTTGCTCAGGTAAACATTTGGGGGAAGAAAAAAAAGGTTTTGATATTTCTGTAGACTGAAGATGTTTCTTTAGCTCAATTTTTTTCTTTACAAGAAACCTAGTAGAAATGGAATGTGCTGGTATTTTCATGAGTATCATCAAAGCCTTTTTTTTTTTTTTAACTTCCTATGGAAGTTAGTGAAACTAGTGAAACTTTTCAGGTCAGTTTTGTGCCTAAGCCTAAGGCAAATTTTTCTAGGCAAATTTGGAAGTTCCTGTTTCACTAAAACATCCCAGGGCAAAACAGACTTTATTTTAAATGTTTGTCTAGCAGCCATGTATTTTCATTTTTACTCTAGAGTTGGCACAGGTCCCCCATCCAGATCTTTAAAACACCTCTACCCACCCCCATGCTAGTGTTCCAATCTGGACTGGGGCCCTTGCATTTACTCTAGAGTAAAATGAAAGAAGGATGTAGCTGTTAGACACACACTTAGGGAGCAATCCTATGGCTGCTAGACAGCGGCTAGATGACCATAGGATATCTGGTTTTCCAGGAACCAACCTCAGAGCCCTCACTCCGAAGTCAGTTCCCAGAGAACTGACCTTCCCCCACTTCCGTGTTGCCTCAAAGGCAGCACGGAACAGCCTCATCTTCCGCACTCGCAAGAGGAGCGTGGAGCGGCCAAAAGGGGCATTCCTGGGGGGCATTCCGGGGCGGGGAGGGTGGAAATGCCTGTACAACACATCCAACGTGTCGTACAGCAGCCTCCTCCCCTGCTCTAATCTCCCATGGCTAGACAGCCGCAATCGGATGTCTAGCCGAAAATGCAGGGCAGGAGAAGTGCAGAGGGAACGATCCCCTCCGGGGTTCTCCTGCCCTGCATTGGATAGGCGGTCGCCTCCGAATTTGGAGGTGGCCACCTATCTGAATAGGATTGAGCCCTTAAAGTAATATCTGTGCTGCCTATGTGCCCTGCATATAGACACTTTTCAGCCAGTTGAATTCAATCCTCTCTTTAAATCCAGCAAAGAGTTCTTTATTGAACAGTCTCTTTCAGTGGAATGGCAAAGAAATAATAATTCATAGTCCACAGGAAATAAGGAGGTTGTCACAAATGAAGGTTGGGTCCAGGGGGAAATTATTAGTGGGTGCTGGATAACAAGGGGTGAGGCCTGGTGAAAACACAGCATTCTCTCTCAGGCCTTCCAAGCCTCGGGCTTCTTTGCTGGCTAGGCCAAAAGCAAAGAAGGGCTCCCGCCCAAGGAAGGTCTCTACTAGAGCATCTCAGACTGCTAGGATCCAGCTACAGCTGGCTTGGCTAGCAGATCCTTGATCTCTCCACCCACAGTATAGACATATACTATACATTTCGTATACTTTAACACAATACAGAGCTGGGGGCAGCACACTCCTCACCTGGAATTCCACTATCCCCCTTTTAATATTAACAAAATAAAGCCCTGATATCAACTGATGCAAACTTTAGATAAGAATAGTTAGTGTCATTATTCTCTTTCATGCCGGAACTTTTTCAGAACACACTAGAAGCACAACTTTGGTGGCTGGCCTCATGAATGTCTTTGAGGTACCTTGTTTGGCTGTTCGTTAGGGAAGTACGAATTGTGTACCTTCTGTGCCGCTTGACTTCCGCAGTGTGCGGCCAGTGCTCCGTACCGTCGTTCGCAAGCCCCCGGAATTCTCCTCTTTTTTTTCTGCTCTGAAAATTACGAAGATAAATCTGTACTGACAGCCGTAATTCTGCATAACTTCCGTAAGAAAGTTTACATATTTTTTCCCCTGCCCTGAGAGGTGCAGTAATTACTTTCAGCCAAAACACTTCCGCCTCCTCGGGGCTTCCCAAAACAAGGCTGCCCTAGGTGTGCCTGAGCGATGCACTCTTTGCTTAAAGCAACGCTATTTGAAAGAAAGAAAGAAAGAAAGAAAGAAAGAAAGAAAGAAAGAACCTTTTAAAATGACCATGCCAGTCTGGAGCCCTGCATGAGTATTATTCCCCCTGCTAGGCTTTCTATTTCCACATCCAGCCTTGTTGGTGACATGGTGAGGCTAAAATGGAGAGGACAACCAACTCTGTGCATGTCTACTCAGTAAGTCTTACTGAGTTCAATGCAACTTACTCCTACACATGTCAGCACCCCACTTGCCCCCAGCTCAGCTTTGTATTTCCACATCCAGCTCATTAGCAAACCTCCTGTTAGTTATCTCACTGGGTGACTCTGGGCTGGACTCTAACCACTAGATCATACTTCTGCTATGAAACTCATGAAGAAAAAGTGACAGAAGAAAAAAGAAAAAATTCAGTCCGTGGCAGAATTCTCTGACATCCCTACTGTTCGTATCTTAGTTTTGTGGACCTACCTTCCCATCTACTCCATGAATGACTTTGGAGATGATTCCCATAGGCCTCTTTGTCTCTCAGGGGAACATTGTCTCCTGAGCAGGCCTGGCTAGCAGATCCTTGATCTCTCCACCCACAGTATAGACATATAAATTTCTTATACTTCAATACAATACAATGCTGGGGGCAGCATATTGGCCCTGAAGACTTTTGAAGGAAGCAAAATGGAATATTGATTAAATCAGTTTAGGGTGCAATCCCATGCATGTTTAGACAGAGAAAAGGCCTACAACTCCCAGCATGCCCCACATGCATAGGATTGCACCCTTAATATCTCAGGGGTAGGGTGCGGTTCCAAACTGCATAATGGGCTGGTTCTGTTTCATCAGGGATCAACAAACACACTTCCCTGGAAGCAGTGGTAGACCTAATCTAGTTTGGCGAACTGGGTAGCAAAGCTGGAAATATGACTCTCTGGATCCTGTAACACTCCAAATCCATAACATACATTTTCTCAGTAGCAAAGAGCCTTGCAATCTGCACTCTCACCCTCACACACGTGAGTTAGGTGAATGAACAATAGAAATGTCTCCACTGGAAGTGACCTCCCTTCTATTTGCTGCAGTGCTGGTTGGCCACATTTGCTAAGGTGTTGACATGTCACAGACCTTGTCATCGGCTTCCTAGATGGAATTGAAATTGCATCCAGCAACCACATGCAGTTGGGTTACTCTGGGACAAATGCGATCCCTCTGCAGATGTCTGCCATGGTTTTGGTTCCCAGTTTTCTCCCTACTAGTCCCCTTGCCCATTATATAAGCATCCCACAGTCAGTATCATGCAGTAGCAATTTCCTTTTGCTGTTCTGTACTCATTTCTCATCATAGTGTTTGGGCTTCATTTGCACAACTGCTCAGATAAAGCAAAAATAAACAGGCCCATGATGTCTCATAATGATGCTTGAAGTAAACATTATCTATTGTTATATTGCTCTTCCCTCATTTCCATTAACTATTGGATTTGTCATCTACTATATTTATTTCCGTAACGGCCAAAACTCCTGTTGACTATGTGCTCCCTCCAATACCAGAGGCAGCGAGCCTATGTACACCAGTTGCTGGGGAACATGGGTGGGAGGGTGCTGTTGCACTCATGTCCTGCGTGTAGTGGGTTCCCAGTTGACAGCTGGATGGCCACTGTGCTGGATTCCACAGAATGCTGGAATAGATGGACCCTTGGTCTGATCCAGCATGGCTCTTCTTATGTTCTTATGTTCTCATGTTCTCTTACTTAAAACCCTGTGCTCCCTTTAAATTTAACTCATTGTATAGGAACACAGGGCCTTCATCTGGTGGCGCATCATCTCTGGAACACCCTCCTCTTTGAAGCTCAACTGGCACCAACACTGCCATCATTTCAGTGCCGGGTTCAAATGTACTTATTTGCCCAGGCATGTTAACCTATCATGCTGGATTGTTCAGTTTGCTCTGCTGTTTTTATGCTTTTGATTTGTGTTTTTTGTGATGTGGATTTATGATTTTATTGTATTATTTTGCAGCATATTTTGGTTTTTATACTTCTTGTATGCCGCCCTGATATCCCAGGATGGCAGGCAGGTTAAAAACAATTCTAATAAATAAAAATATAAATAACCTGGCAGTACTTAAAATTCAGTTGAGAAAGCACACATTAAGAGTGCAATCCTATGGATTGTGCTCTCAATAGACAGAGGGTTCTCTGTCTATCCAATGCCCTGCTGATGTTAGCCAGTTGCCACTATCTGCGATCACATCAACCCAAGTTCCAATAGATGAAGAGTTGGACACACAAAACGAAACCTCTCAGAATTACCTCAGAAGTTGGGCTGGATCTTATGGGAGCAGGTACCCCCTAAGGTATCAAGGCCCAAGCTCATTAAAGATTTAAGTCTCAGCCAGCACCTTAAACTGGGCCTGGAAACTAATTGACAACTAATTCAACAGATATTTTATAGTTTGGAAAACATGCACAGCTGATTAGAGAGCTCAGCTTCTTCAGATGTTCTGAGGTGGAACACAAAATCACATGCCTTTTTAAGACTGTACTGAATAGAATCTTAAATAGAGTGTTTTGAATCATTAAGACCATTTTAATATTAGATTTCATAACCAACAAACTTTAACTGTCTGGTCATACTTAATGAGATGTGTACATAAAGCATAAACTAGAAGTGTGACTAATATAGGGGAACTCAAGCATTATGTAAACACTTTGACCTTTCGTGTGGCTTTTTGGTACTTGAGTTTATAATTTAACATCTGGAATTTATCTGGTTTATGAACAAAGGGATTTGAAAAATCATAGAGTTGAATCCAGACTTAGTCATGCTTAGAGTAAGCCTACTGAAATCAATAGGATAAGTTAGTCATGACGAATGTAATTCTGATTTATTCTACTCCAAGCATGGCTAAATTGGGATCCAACCCATAGTAAATAAATTCTAGGGCTGAGTAAAAACTGATCCAAAACCTCTGCAGCCTTTTTTTCAATGGCTGCGCAGTTGGAGTCTGTTTTTATTGATGCCTTTCAAGGGCAGGGCTGCAAAGTTCAACGGTTATGTGGATGATGCTTTCTCCTCTTCTAGCAGCTCTATGAGATCAGAAATGCCACCCAGTTTCCAAAGTAATGCAGGGATCGTTCCCAGTCTTCCAGAGCTGTGCAGTGCAGCACCAGAAGATTGGAAGAGTTGTTCAGTGGTCTTGACACCCTATCTTATGGTGCTAAGCACTGAAAAATAGCAGGAAGAAAAAATAATACATATCAATGAATTTATTTCAGCAAGGTCCCCAAGATGGCTTACAACAATTTAAAAATAAAATATACAGTGAAATCACAGCAATAAATCACAGAGCTAATTCGGTGGCAATCTTGACAATGCAGAGGCAAAACTAAGATACGTTTGAGGGGCCATTTTGCACCCCACAAACCATCTATTCTACACCATATTTTCTACTGGGAAATACTTTGGTTCAGCCTTAATAAAATCTATAAACATTCCAGAGGTCTTCTGGTTTTGTACCAGTGATTTTTTAAGGCTATATATAGAAGAAAGGGACAAAAATCATTTCCTGGAGTTAGTATTTTATGTAGTTCCAGTTTTAATTGTACACTGTCAGCCTTGTAAATATTTTACTACTATTAAGGTGCCATTATAGAATCTTTAGTACTCCTGCCTCCAGCAAGGATGAGCTCAGAGCTAATATGATGAGCAGAGTACTTGGTGAGAAGCAAGTCTTATTCTTTGGGTTGTGTTTTTTAGATGGTCACAGTATGCTACAGAGTTCAAATAAGGGTTTATTCTAGGGATGTACAAAACACTTACCTGGCTCCATTCTGGGGCATCCGCAGTGGGGGGGAGGCGCTCCGTCCCTCCCCCTGGAATCCTCCCTGGCCAGCTCCACTCCACAGCGACTCCGGAGAGCCGCCGGCCGGGGCCAGCTGCAGCCAGAATTCCAGCTGCTGCTGGGCTGCTGTGGTTGCAAATGGCGGCTGCTATGCCAGCTGCTGTTTGCGTGGCTGCCAAGCCGTGATAGGCTATGTAAATACTTACGTAGCCTATTACGGCAAAGAGCAGGGGCACAAATGGCGTAGCATCCACCATTTGTGCCCCTGCTGTTTGCCATAATAGGCTACGTAAGTATTTACGTAGCCTATCAAGAAGAAAGGCAGCCACACAAATGGCGGCCGCTACAACGGCCGCCATTTGTGGCCACAGCAGCCCGGCAGCAGCCCGGAGACCAGCCGGAGCCGCCGCCGCATCCTCCGCCACCAGAGCCACCGCATCCGCCGCCAGGTACGCTCCATCCTGGGGGGATTCTGTGGGGTGGCAGGGGGGGAGGCCATTCTGCCACGAATTCCAGGGGGGCGGATTCTTAAGAATCCAGCCTCACTGGAGTATGTGGCGGAATTCTCTGACATCCCTAGGTCTTTCAGCTTTCCCAAATGGCTGGATTTTAGGGATGTACAAATTGTGTCCCTCCCGTGCCACTTGACTTCCGCAGTTTGCGTCCAGTGCTCCGTTCGGCTGTTCACAAGACCCCAGAATTCTCCTCTTTCTTTTCCACTCCAAAAATTACATAGATAAATCTGTACTGACAAACATAATTCCTGTGCCCAGCCATCTCCGTGAGTCTGCATAACTTCTGTAAGAATTGCTATTTTTTGTAAATATGTACGTATTTTTTCCCCCTGCCCTGTCATGCAGTAATTACTTTTAGCCAAAACACTTCCTTTTCCTTGTAGGGACTTCCAAAAAGAAGGCTGCCTTAGGTGTGCCTGAGAGATAAACTATTTGCTTAAAGCAATGCTGTTTTAAAGAAAGACAAAACTGTTTAAAATGACCACGCTGGTCCTGGAGCTTAGCAGGGAGAATAATACATCGTGCAGGGTTCCAGGACCTTTTTCTTTCTTTAAAACAGGGTTGCTTTAAACAAATAGTTTATCTCTCAGGCACACCTAAGACAGCCTTCTTTTGGGAAGCCCGTAGGAAGAGGAAGTGTTTTGGCTGAAAGTAAACTCCCCAACGGAGAAGGAGGATTTCAATTTAAAAAGAACACCCACAATCAAGGCGGTAAGCACAATTCATTTTTTTAAAAAAACCTTATGTATTTATTATCATAATATTACTATACTGTGTTTCTATTTACGAAAATTCCATGACTCCTTGCAAATGACAACAGAAAAGCCGCATGACGGCTGGCTCCACAGGACCTCATGGAGCTGTTCCGCAGAGGATTCCGTGGCACAGACTGGAGGAAATTCGATCCCATTTTAGTCTGTGGCGGAATTCTCTGACATCCCTAGCTTATTCAGGTGTGTGTGTGGTCTCCTAAGTCTCTGTGTAGCATTTTCAGGAGGCTGGAGGGGCTGCCTTGAAAAGAAGGGAGTGGGAAAGTCCATTTCCATCAGTGCAGTTCATCCAGCGTAAATCTGGATCCACCCCTGTGTCCGTTGCACATGTTGCATTCATAAATCCATTTTATCTGGTTTCTGCGTCAGTCTCCAATTTTTGTTAAAAAAAAATCATGAACATTTGAATGATTTTTGAACATATTTTTCACAACATCTGCATTTTTGTACATATTTTACAATATTTGTATATTATTTTTATGTAAAAAGTATTTACATATTTTTTGTATGCACGGTGTCCTAAAATATGCATTTTGGTATGTATTTTAGGGCACAATCCTATGGCCGCTAGTCAGCGGCTAGATGGCCATAGGATAGGTCAGCTTCCGGGAACCGAGCTTGGAGCCTGCACTCCGAGGTCAGTTCCCTGAGAACCAAACTCCACCCCTTCCTACGCCACCTCGTAGGCAGTCCAGAACGGCCCTGCTCTTGGCGCTCAGAAGAGGAGCATGGAGCGGCAAAAACCAGGCTGTTTCTGGGGGCATTCCGGGGGGGGAGTCAGGTATAACACATCTTATGTATCGTCCAACTCCCACTTCCCACCCTCCGAGGTCCTGTGACTAGACAGCCGAAATCAGCTGTTTAGCCATAAAAGATGGGCAGGGGGAGCGAGGACGAGATCCGCTCCTCACCACTCCTCACCACTCCTCCCGCCCTGTGCTGGATAGGCAGTTGCCCCCAGGCTCAGAGGCAACGGTCGATCCAGGTAGGATTGCTCCCTTCACCTAAAATATGCCTCATTATATGCATTTCGGTACGTTTTTTGACCTGAGAACCATATTGCAAATTCAGAGAAGTGTGAAAACTGAAGTATAACTGCATTCTGATTCACATATTAGTCAGGGAAGCACAAATCTGGTCAGTTCCCTTAAAAATCAGAGCAAATAAAATCCTTGACCATGAGCATCCCTAATGATGAGCGCGCACAGTCTGCGTTAGGCACACCGAGGGCTAAAAGCCAGTTGGTTTGTAGATACCTGCATAGGTCTTTAATTTTAACCAATTACTCATAAGGAGACTCTCATTGATTGCCATGAACCACACGACTGGGCCACTCAAACACGCAGACTTTTGTCTGGGGGATATCTTCTCTATTTTGGTTTAGCAATTCTCTTGAATGTCTCCCGCAAACTTGTTATGAGGTTGGCATCCCCCATTCACATCTAAATGAGTTTCATAATGACTAACAGAGCAATCCGATACATATCTATTGAGAAGAAAGCTCCTTTGAGGTCAGTGGGGCTTTTCCCACATCTGTGTGTACAACTGAAGCCTTGGGGAGCAATCCTATGCCTGTTTAGACAGAAAAAAGACCTACAGCTCCCAGCTTGCCCCAGCCAGCCAGCCTATCCTAAACAGACATAGGATTGAGCCCTTAGTCTCTTTTTACCATCTCTTAGATGTTGTAGGGATGGCAGAGAATTCCGCCACGGATCTCGGTGAGGCCGAATGCCAATGCATTTCAGCCCCCTGAAATCTGTGGCGGAATGGCCTGCCACCCACCCGCCCCCCCGCAGATCCCCCCTGAGACGAGACTTACCTGGGGCAGATCTTCCGAGTGGCGGCGGCTCTGGCGGCAGCTCCAGCGGCGGCGGCTGGTCTTCCAACCGGCTGCCGCCACCGCCATTTGCAGGTTTTTGTTTTGTTTTTTACAGAGACGTGATAGGCTACATAAGTTTTTACGTAGCCTAAAACGTCTGGGTAAAAAAAAAAAAAAAAGGCGTACGCAAATGGCGGCGGCTATGGCCGCCACCATTTGCGTACGCCTTTTTTTTTCTTTTTTACCCAAACGTTTTAGGCTAGGTAAAAACTCACGTAGCCTAAAATGACTGGGTAAAAAAAAACACCCGCGTATGCAAATAGCAGCAGCTACTGCCGCCGCCATTTGCATTCCTTAGTTTGGGCCGTCTTAGTCTACGTAAATATTTACGTAGACTAAGACGTCCCAAACTAAGGAATGCAAATAGCGTCAGCTACGATATTTGTGTTCCCCTTATTTTCACCATCTTAGTCTACATAAATATTTACGTAGACTAAGATGGCCCAAACTAAGGAACGCAAATGGCAGCAGCTGTAGCTGCCGCCATTTGCGTACGCGGCTTCCCCCCCCCCCAGAGCCCTCCGCAGCCGGAAATCCAGCTGTGGACAGCTCTGGCCTGGCTGGGCCTGGCCGGCTGCTCTGCGGAGCTGCCGCGGAGCACAGCCGGTCGCAGAGGATTCCGGGGGGGAGGAACGGAGCGCCTCCCCCCCGTCGAGGATTCCGGGGGGAGGGACGGAACGCCTCCCCCCCCATAAACATAATCCGCGAAAGATAAGTGACTTTCGTACATCCCTACCTATTTGATTAGATTTGCCATTTCTGCAGTCCTACAAGATCTTGCTAACTAGTGTTTTAATAGATGGAGGGTCCTCACAACTCCATTTCCTTGTTACCAATATTTTCATAGCAGTAAAAAGATTCCAAGTAAGTTTATGTTGTTCAGGTCACTTAGTCTCATTCATATAACATAACAGGATGAACAAAGGATCAAATTGTTAAAAAAATATAAACGTCTGTCTGATACAATAAAGTGTTTTTTTCCATCTATGGGCATGTTGGCTATGAACTATATCTGAATGAACACCCTTAACATGGACATATTCAACACTTGTCACAATTATTCTTATACATTTGGCAAGATAACGATTATGTTGTTATGGAAAGAGCTATAGATCTTGCAGAGTAGTATGCATGCCAGTACAAGTCTATTTCCACACAGTGCTAACCTAGTAAATAGCAGTATCCTGTCCCATATGGCTGGTTTGAAGCAAACCCTACATCATTTCATATACATATTTTATCATCCTTCTGGTACTTGAGCCAGCAACTGTTTTGTCAGACCACAGAATTTCAGGTTCTTTCATCATTTCCTAGAGTCTCCGGTAGTTTAAATTTTAGATGTACTTTGTCATCCTTGTAAACTTTTTACTACTGTTAAAGTGGGTTGATGGAGTTACTAGCATACTTACCTCCAGCAATGATGCTGTTCAGCACCAATGATATTATGAGCTCCTGCAACTGGGTAGCTCATAAAATCAAGCAAAGGTATCCAGCGTATCAGCCCCCTAAACCCAACACAAGGTCTGATGAAGCAACAGCCAACACTGCTACATTAGCGCTGTTCCCCTTCTCAAAATGGCTGACAGACCAATCCTATTCATGTTTACCCAGAAGTAAGCCCCTTACAGAGCCCCGCTGTGCAGGGAAGGGCCTGTAGTGGCCTCTTACACTCCATCCTCCTAGCCAACAATTTGCCAGAAGCTACAGCACAACAGTGTACAGCCATTCCTCCTTCAGTAAGAGAGGGGTGCATGACAGCTGAAGAATTTGTCATATATAGGATGCCACCATTGTTATGGCACATTTTACTATCTGCACCAAAGGAACTTAAGTAAATGAGGAAATAAAACTTCTCTTTGCTAGGGTCAGGCACTAAAACACTTCTATAAATGCTTTAGGAATTTTTGTTCTTGTGATGGGGAGCGACCATAGCTCAGTGGTAGAACACATGCTTTGCATGCAGAAGGGATGCTGTAGTAGGGAATTTCCTGCATCGGCAAGGGGTTGGACTAGATGACCTTTGATATACCTTCAAAACGTATGAAATCATATGATTCTAAGATTCCAGGTTTCTTGGCATCTCTGTTTCAAAGGACCAGATGTGAAAGATCTCAACCTGAAACGCTGGAGAACCATTGGCAGTCAAAGTAATAAACAATATGTTTATTATTTATTGTGTTTATATCCCGCCTTTTTTTCCTCTTGCAAGCAACCCAAGGTGGTTTATGTAGAACTCCTCTTTTTCTCTATTTTATCCTCACAACAATCCTGTGAGGTAGGTTAGGCTGAGAGTCGGTGACTGGCCCAAAGTCACCCAGTGAGCTTCATGGCTGAGTGGGGACTAGAACCCGGATCTCCCGGCTCCCAGTCCAGCACTCTAACCTCTATACCACACTGGCTCTCAATACTGGCACCAATATTGGATTACGTCAGCCTTCCCCAATCTGGTGCCCTCCAGATGTTTTCACCTTCAACTCCTATTAGCTCCTGCCAGTAAGACAAATGGTGGGGAATGCTGGGAGTTGTAGTCTAAAATATTTGGAGGGCACCAGTTGGGGAAGGGTAGACTAGATGGACAAATAGTTTGATCTAGTATAAGGCAGCTTCCTACACTCCTAGGTAAAGGTGCATTACCCTGTCTTGCATTTCTACATGCATATTTTCGACTTATACAGGAAATGTCTGAAGTGTGGTGAATTTCAGCATTCAGAAATGAATGTTGCAAATCATAGAAAACATGTGGATGTCCCAAAACTCAGAAATACACCAGAGAATGTTGTTGCTAACATTATTTATAAAGTGTCTGAGTTTTCCTAGCACTGGAGAATGAATGATCAAAAGCAACAAGACAGTCCCTGCCACAGTCTTACAATCTAACAGTCATGATGCACAAGGAAAATGGGATGGGAGAGAACAGGAAACCAAGCCAGTTCAGGCACTCATTCATCATAAAATGATATAAATGTTTAACGACCAGGTGGAATGACCACTGATGGAGAACGGTTCTGGGAGAGGAACAGTCAAACAGCAGCTGGTCCCAGCAAAGCCATGTTGTCCAACTCCTCCTCTGCTGCAGTCTCTTTGTGCTTTGTCTGTATTCACTTGTGTATAGACAAAAATATTCCCTGGAAAGGGAGAAAATACCTATCTATTTAAAAGATTTCACCCAATTCACCTAAGTTTGCCAGCATTCCCATAGGAAAGTTGGCATGCACCAATTTTTGGATATTTACTGTAACATGCACACATCCATAGATATGTATGTATGCACACGCGCACACTCATGTGTAAATGAAGCTCACATTCCACCAGCATGGATACATACTCCTAGCTGAAGACCCTTGTTATCTCAGAGTGGTGGGTGTGAAAAGGGAATGGAACTCTTGTATCCCAACATTCCCATGTGCGGTTTGGCTTGCTTTGCGCCAGAACTAGCACTGTGCTAAATTTTTTGATCTATTTATTTTCGACCATTCGTTTGGGGGGAGGGGTGAAAAGATATTGCACCCGGAAATTGTGGGAAGGGGTGAGAATTTCGGAGAAATTTCTCAGGGTGCAGGACTTCAGTGCTTTCCTTAGTGTAAGGAGGTGGCTGAGGGGTGTGAGTGCTTTTTCTTTTACCATTCCCCCCCCCTTCTGTCCTTGCAGCCTCTTGGGATGTTTGAGCTTCTTGGAAAGCCCCCCGAAGGACTTAACCAGGACTTCTTCCTTAGGGGCTTTCCTGTGCTGCTGCCTGCTGAATGCCTGAAAGCTGAGTGATGAGTTGTTGTGGTTATTCTTATTTTTCCTCTTGTTGTTGTTCAAGGGACTTTCGGTAACAACAAAGCAAAACCAACGAATGCCCCTCTCAGCTTTCAGGCACTCTGCAGGGAGCAGCACAGGGATGCCCCAAGGGAGCAAGTCCCCTGGCTAAGTCCTCTAGGGCGCTTTCCAAAAAGCTCAAGCGGCTTGAACGGCTGCAAGGACAGAACGGGGGGGGGGGAGGAATGGTAAAAGAAAGAGCCCATGCACACATTCGTCAGCCACGTCCTTACAGTGAGGTAAGCACTGGAACCCTGCACCCTGAGAAATTTCTCTGAAATTCTCAACATCCCAAAGAAAGAGGCAGAAAAATGACTGCTTCTTTCACAGGGAAACAAAGAGTTTGCGAACAGGCAGGTGGACTTCCAGCACAGCACTGGCCAGAATGCTACTTTCTGTTATGAGGTAAACCTCACGTCCCAGGTTTTTTAACTGTTATATGAAAATAATCTGTTATCAGTCTTTCCTAGAAAACAGTGTGTCTTCGTTCGGCTAGGTGCAACTACACTTCAGCAGTCTGGATGGCCTGGAAGTATAAATGGTGTACACTTCTAGTTCCATTTCTACGACAGTTTTACAAATGTATCCCTTTCCAACTTTTTTTTCCAGTAAGTATGTATCTTGGATTATGCATGTACCAAATTTCAGCTTTTGATCTCGTGTGAGAATAGCTTAACCATTAGGAGTACATTTTGAAGGAGAAGTACAAAGCTCTTATTGGCCTGCACATGCACCAAATTACAGCACCCAAACTCATTGGGAAGTACTCTTAACAGTTTTAGGGTGCAATCCTATGCTAGATTAGGCAGGAAAAAAGCCTCCAACTCCCAGCATGTCCCAGCCAGCTATGTTGGCTGGGGCATGCTGAGTGTTGTAGGTTTTTCTGTCTAAATTTGCATAGGATTGAACCCTTAGTTACATTAGTGAGTCAAGCAGTGTAACCCAAGTCTCTCTCTCTTTCATACATGGACACACACATGTACATGCATGCATGTGCGCGTGCGTGCGTGCACACACACACAGAGACACTTTGTATAGAGAGTGCAAACACGCACAATTTACAGAGTCAATATTTTCTTTTTCCTCCTGAAGTAGCGGATAATATTATTTTGGATAAACTAATATTTATAGTGACAGGAAAAGTTCTTTTATGCAATGGAATGCTGAAGGGGAAACACAAATTAACATGGAATGTGGAAGGGGAAACACAACTCTGACGAGAAAAGAGAAAGAGGGACCAAAAATATTGGTGGGACTTAATGGATCTATAATTCAGAGACCATTTTTTTGGTCCCATTTCCCAGGTGAACTCAGGAAAACACAGATCTTCTTTCACCTAAAACTGTTTTATGTGGAATGAGTCCAGAAGTGCAATGCTCACAACTGTTTTCACAATGTCTTTACAAACTGATTTATTCCAGTCAACTCCAAACACAAGCCCATCTGTTGACATCAGGCTAAATTGCCCGCAGTAATGACTCAGGGCTTTTAAAGGTCACTCTGGCCTGATGTTCAGTTATTACTCACCATCACCAAAACAGCTCCGTACAATAAATATAGATTAAATAGGGAAACACACATGCTGCAACAAGACTAGTACACAGGAACAGCAAGATCACCAATTTCTTCTTCCTAAGCTTTTTAGTTTAACTCTTGCACAACAACAAATCTTGAGCTGCAGTCTTCTAAGGCACCAGCTCCACTGTCAGAGCGACTTAAGAGCTGAACTTCACAGTATGTTAAATATGTAATGTGCAGCTTACTCTCTCTTTCTTTTTTACTTATAAGTAAGTGCAGGGACCTGATTTGGATTGGGCCCACTATGCAGTTAGGGGAGGTTTAAATTTTCTGCTTCTGGCTGCTTGTTTTCCTAAATCCCCCAAACACACACACCCCTTTACGTACAAGTGCTAAAAAAAAGGAAGCTTCCATTGGCATCAGAGGATCCACAAAAGTTCACACTTTTTTCAGATGTTTGAACTGAAATATGGGGAAACTGAACACTATCAAAGATGTGTGAATCTATACAAATTTTGTGTGTGCATCAACCTATCAGAATTTGAGACGATAATATCATGAATGTGGCCCTATGACTGGAAAATAGAACATCCTCAGTCACTTTGGAAGCAAGATTCATAGCCCAATATTATGTGTGTTTACTCTAAAGTAAGCCCAGCTGTGTTCACTGGGGCTTACTACTAGGTACGTGCACACAGGATTGTAATTTTAGACACTTAACAATCCAATTCTAAACATATTAGTAGAAAGCAGATCCCATTAAAATCATTGCCCTACACTTCCATATAATCAGCCCAATCAGTTACCTTAGAAATAGGGCTTTCTAAGTCCAATGTTTTTGTATGGTTATTACAATGAGGGCTTACTCCTAAGTAAATATGCATAGGATTTCAGCCAGCATGTGCAATCAGCAAAGAATTAGGGCCAAACTAGACATTGCTTGGATCCTACAATAAGTGGATGGAAGTTCACAGAAGGACATGCATTTCCTCTCCTCTCCTCCCATCTGCAGCTGCCTGCACACCCTGAAACACCTCTCTGGAGGGTTGGGAAGCTCTCCTGAACCATGTGGAATGGGATACAGGGGCTGCTGGGGTAGGTTGGCTTGATTTGGGGTGATCCCCCTCTTCTGGCAGCCCCCCACATTCCATCCCACATTGTTCCGACTTTTTAAGGGGGAAGGGGAGACTGCAGAGAGGAGGAAGGGATGGACAACTTGCCAACTTTCCTTCCATGAGCTTCCTTCCATTCACTTATCTTAGGTTCAAAGCCCTTGTCTTGGCAAACACACAGTTCCAACTCCATGTCTGCAGAGATATTGAGGAATGTAGTGTGGGGAGTCACTAACAGAGGATGATCAGTAGACAGGAGAGAGCCTGTTCAATCCTTCATCAATTCTCCTTTGCAAACGCTCCACAGATGCTGATCCCCAATGGGAATCAGTTGGGGTTTGGAGCATGAATGGGAAAAACCTTTAAAAAACGACCTGAAGAGGGGGGAAGAACTGGCAGCTGGGAGAAGGGTGAAGCATCTCTCCTGCCCACTGATTTTCGCCTACTGCCTACTGCAAGCACTCCCAATCCACATAGTTGTTTCGAGTAAACTATGGGGTTCATTGGATGTGTGATTTTAAGCATGCTTTCTAGGTAGGAAGTCCTATTTAGTATTGCACTATTCAGGAATATATTGAGAATTAGACTGATAAATGTTCAAGGAGCCTTTGAACATTTCATCCTAAACCAGATAAACTGCATATGCCCATGCAGCATTCCCCTGAGGTCTTCTACTTTTAGATATATTTGGCTGATCCAAGTGAATGCTTTCAAGCCAAAATGTAATTAGTACAAGCTCCTCATTATGATCTTTGCAAATGCTGTTTGCATGTCATTAACATTACCACAATATTGGTAATACCCAATGTAACATTCTTTGGGCAGAAGGTGAAACGGATAAAAATGATACCAGCCTACCCCTGAACAGTCGCCAAAAAAAAAAAAAAATGTTAAGGGAAATCTGTTAATTTTAATTGGATGTTTACAAAGGAACAACAAGACATGATCAGAAGCGACTGATGAATCTCCAGTACAGTTTGATTATATATCTTTCAGACATTTGGATTGACGCTGCAGTCAAATGCCCCTGCCCTGGGGTGTTTAAGTGCCTAGTTTTCCAGATCAGATAAATGGCATTCTTTAACGAATATATTGCCATATTTTAGAGTCGATTCCATTTGTTGGAGTGATAAATCGAGACTGGAGCTCTCCATTGTCTGAACACTGTCCCATTTAATCTGAGAGCACTGTCACAATTTATGCAATATGCTGCTCTAAAGGTTAACAAGAAAGCATCCAATCTCTTTCCCCAAATGTCAGCCAAACACTTTATGGATTTCTTCATGTCTCCTTCTGCAGCCCCCTTCCGTTAAATTAGTGCAGCTGTCTCTGCCATTGGATTTAAGGCCTGGGTTGTAGAGCACAAGATTTGCCAGTCACCGATAAGGTGAGTGAAATATTTGTGTAAATAAGGCATGACAGCAGGAGGAGGAGGATGCAGTGGAGAGCTACGGGCTCTTAAAAAGTCCACAGAACCTTAGAGGGCAACTGACAATTTCTAAAAACAGAATAAGATGAAGGCAAAGGATACCATCCTTGCAGACCACAGTAATAATTTCTTGGATTCTTTTAAGCTGCCCTGGAAATATTTCTTACATGGATGGGCAGGGTATACATTTATAAAATAAATGAAAAACAATGTATGTTTTAAGTCCTATTGAAGGCAACAGACAAGACTTCACAGATTTTAATCTTTTTTTTTTTGTGAACCACCCAGAGATCTTTGGCTACAGGGTGGTATAGAAATATAATGAATGAAATGAATCTGGCAACTCCAGGGCTTCTATGCTGACCTCTCCTTACAGGGGTGCAGAATTGTAGGCCCTGGGGCCAAATCCAGCCTGCCTGGGGTCCTAATCCAGCCCTCTGATTGGGGCCCCAGAGGGCCATACCCCTTCACCTGGCCCCACTCCCTTCCCCCCAACTGACAATGATTTGGTAGTTTCCCGGCTTTTGTGCAGATTTCCACCCATTCTAAATGGTTGAAATGCCTCTCCTGAGGCTTAGTTACTGACAGGAAGAGTTTTCAGCTAAAAGAGGCTGGTATTTTTTGGCCCTGCCCCTTTTGCCCTGCCCACCTCTGGAATGCGGCCCCTGAAGTTCAACACTTTAAGGCAAGAATTGCTGCCACCCCGAAGTTTGTTTCTGCACCTGAGCTCAGCAAAATTCTCTGGCATCTCTAAGAAACAATATATAGTTGTTTTGAATTACAATGGAAATCTGACAAACTGAATGAAAATGAACTGGACATATGCACCCATCCCTAGCCCTTAGTATTATAAATATGACATAATTAATATAATATGTTAATATAGTATTAACACTAGGACCTGGGCAACCAATGTTGTTTGTTGGTTGAAAATAGACCTTATTGTTGGTGTTAAATTGGTACCATGCCTATTTTCTAGGGCTGAGCACCGCTTTGGCCAGAGGCCTGAACCCCGAGTCACAGTGGGCTGCTTCAGGTCACTTTGAGCCCCTTCTGAAGCGAAGTGGAGGGGGCATGAAGTGACCTGGAGTGGGTTGGGGGTGCTCCGAAGCGCTTTGTGCGCTTCGGAGCTTTGGCACCCCTGGCCCAGCCACGCCGGCACCTCCAGGTCCTTACCTGAGCTGCCCACCACCTCTGCCTCTGCCTTCTCCGCCATCGCCACTGCCACCTTCTTCTCTGCCGCCACCACCGCCATCACCGTCTCCACCATTGCCGCTGCCGTCATTGCCGCCGCCGTCTCCTCCGCCGCCATCATCGCCGCCGCTGCCAGGTCCTGAGGCCTGGACGTGCCAACTCTTATTGCAGAGAGTTGCCATTTTAAAAATGGCAACTTCCAGGAACTTCCAGGAGGTGGCCATTTTAAAAATGGCGACTCCCTGCAACAAGAGTCGGCACGTGTCCAGGCCTCAGGACCTGGCAGAGGCAGCAGAGGCGGAGACAAGGAGAAGGCTTGCAGCAAAGAAAGGCAGCAGTGGAGAAAGCAGTGGTGAGGAGAAGGCAATGGCAGCGTCGGAGGAGGACGAGGCTTCGGCAGCAAGGTAAGGAGCTGGGGGGTTGTACAGGGGCATCGGGGGGGGACCCAAAGAGGGGTTCAGTATCCAAATCCTCTTTGGGTTCGGGGCCGAGTCAGGTTGCGGCCCCCCCAAATCATCCCGAGACGAATTGGGCCCATCTCCGAAGCCACGAAGCGGCTTCTGAGTCGGATCAGGGGGTCCCTATACAGCCCTACTATTTTCTCACTTTATAGTCCAGAAGAATAACCATATGAATCTATTGCAGCCAAAATGATAAAGATTACTGTGGCCCCTTAAAAAGTGATGAGTTTATGGGATTTTGTAAGGCTACAGACTCCAGTGCAAAATGGAAGATACTCTGAAGGTGTGGTTGTGGGGCAAGGATAATACCTGTGTTCTTGCTTTGATACCAGATATAACAGGTTGGATAGTATAGAGTTTTGAAATGATAGAATTGGAAGATAATGACACCCTGAACAAAAATACAGGGCTACAGAATTTCAGTGGATATAGATATGGATTTTGTGGGCGGTGAACAAAAAAGGATGGTTTAGAAATGTGTACATTTTATAATGCACACAGACATTCTATAATCAATGGTAGAAAATATGACATTTTAAAAATGCATATAGTTGATGCATACATTTGGGAAAATGTATGTGAAAATATGCACAAATTTTTGTATGAAGAGAAAATACAGTGCTTCCAGTCTGATATAAATCCATGCTGGAATGAGCTTTGAGATGGAAAACCTCAACAAGCTCAAGTTTTACTGATTCATACATCCCTACACTCAAGTGTGTAACCGCACAATGATTCATCACCTGTACAATGATGAATATGCCTGTGTGAACAGGGCCTAAGACATGAAACAGGAGATGCTGTGTTTTCTCCAAAAAAAAGAGCACACAACACTTTCCCCTTTCACATCATCAAAATAAGCTGTCCTCTTTTAGAGATAGACATTTGGGCTTTCTTTCTTTATCATGTAAAGAACTTCTAATTCAATCAAACGTTCCATTGGCCATCAGTATCTCATTTCCTTTTAGCATGAAGTCAGCAGCTGTTAAATTGTGTGAGCTTTGTGAAAAACTCAGGACATTTCACTACATGTTTTGAGTCTGCTGAAATTGCAGGCCATATAATTAATCCAGTGTGTAACAATAAAAGTGTTTAAATTAAAAACACAGGCTTTCCCCCCCCCCCTTATTTCAAAGGGGAAAGTGTACTGAGACATTGTTATAAGTACAGAATTACTTTCTGTTTATCCTTTCAAACAAGAAAAAATGGTTAGGTTTGTAAAGTAACCTCCTTTTCTGTTTTAAGAGACTTAATCCTTAAAAGTTGCCCACAGCCACATCTGCAGCTGAAAATTAGCAACCACAATTCAGAAGCCTCCCTTAACTTCCCTGCTCTAATTTCTTAAAATAGAATTTGCATTGAATGTAGTGGTACTGTTATTGAAATAGGCTGTGTGAAATAAATTTAGAGCAGAAGTGAAAACTGGCAATTGATCATGGAAATTAATGCCTTTGCAATCAACACAATCAACTAGTAAAGCTTTTCTGGGAGCATACTGCTCCCACAAAAGGAGCATGTTTGAATGTTCCTCTCTGTGAGGAAAACACACTGTACATAGAAAAAATAACATGTCACAGAGAAAGCTAAGATAGTTTGGTAGTTTTTCCTTTATTTGCTAGTTTTCAATATGCAGGAAGTGTTTTGTTGCCTTTAACAGGTGTGGTCTAGTAACATGATTTGCCATAATTCTTTGAAGTGTATAAACTGGCTCTAAGAAGCTAGCTATCCAATGTTCTGAGCTGCTCTGTCAGGAAATAGCATGTTTAGGATGGACCAAATTGACAGCTCCACCGATGCAATCTCATGACCTTTGGCAGTGTGGTACAATTGTAAGCAAATCCAGGTGATACTTCGTCAGCAATAGCCACCACTGTCATAATGAGCATGTCCGCAGTGGAAATTTCTCACACTCCTAATAAGGAATCACGTAAACCTGAGACCCCACCAGCCTGAGACCAACCAAAGAAGGGAACAGATCCCAGCAGCAGCCAGAACAGCTAAAGGAGGCTGGAGAAGCTTACAGAGCTCAACCAGCTTGTCCCTTGACCTGTCCCATCACTATGCAACAAACTGTCTTCCATAGCACCAGTCCAGCACCAAATTTTCCCAGAGCAGCCGTATCTTGCTTCCTCTGGCAGAAACTACTCTCCCCTTCCTCCTAGGCAAAGACAGCTGCAGCCAGAGTAAACAAATGACAGCTGCTTTGGGCTAAGTGGCGTGTTGATCTTGCCCAGAAAGAGAACCCATCAGTGGTACATCTTTATTTCTTTGGGAGTGCAGAGCAAGTCAAAGGGCTAAACCAGGCCCTGTAAACCTCTCAAGCCCCCTCTGATGAGGTCTGATACAAAGGTCATGCTCCAGATTAAGGAATACCTGAGTTTGACTTCCCCTTACCTTGCTTGTATTTTGGAATCCTGAAAAAGGAAGCAGGTTCCCATTTATAAGGAGGGAATTCAAACACAGGCATTCTCATGCATCCTCACATTTGTCGGTTAGTTTGTGACTCAGACCTAATTCCTTCATTTATTTTTCTGTGCCAGATCTCGCTCATTCCAACTGAATTTGGTTGATTGATTGGGAATATTTTGGGATGGCCCGTCCACTCAACGAGTGCTCAAAGTGATAAAACAATACGAAGAATAAAAATAAAAAATCTAAAATATTTTTTTAAAAATGGGGATTAATAATAAAAACCACAGTGGCATTAACTATTAAAAGCTTGGCAGAACAATATCTTTACCACCCTAGATGGTGTCCTTTAGATACTAAACAGGAGGCTAGCCTACCTCCTGGGGTGGTAGTTCCACAATTGGGGTGCTGCTACACAAAAGGCCCTGTTACAAGTGCCCACTTACCTCACCTTTCTGAAATGGGGCATGCAACAGGAGCTCGGATAATGGATGCTAGATTCATACAGCTGTTTGGGTTTTGTTTTGTTTTTTAGAAAATCCCTTTTGTTGTTGTTGTATGTGGTTATGGCTAATCTAATGCGCTATGTGAGAAATAAAAGAAGGTAGACAAACAGTGCTACTTTTTCAAGAAAATTGGTGATTGTTAATTGCTTATTGGAAGATTAGAGTATATCTGCTTACAAATGATGATTGCTATTTAGCTTACTGTAATCAACCATCAAATTTACTTCAAAAGCCACAATCAATATCATAGTTTTATAATATAATAAGACCCAATACAAGAGTTGGAACCAGTGTAGAGTGCTAATTCACATGAATTCTAAGAAATAAATTCTTGATTAATTCAATTATATTTGGCAGAAAATATGTTCTATAAATGGGTTCATGCAATGGGTGTTCAATATATAAAAAGGGGAGAAAATTCATAGCACACTTCCTGAAGTGACTGAAAACAATTCCAGATCCATTTTGTTGTGTGTATGAATGAAATATAATGAAAAGGCGTCTGCCTGTTAAATTATGTAAAACAATCCTTTTACTTTTATCATGCATGCTTTCCTGTTTTAACTATAAAATACAGTCATTAGGGAGACAATTTCCATCACAAAGCATAAAAGCATTGTAGCTCACGATGACATTAACATTAATTTAGGGGTACAACAAGGAACACATGTGATATGATGCCGCATATATTATGTATCTACAAAAAAAGAGGGGGCAGAGAGAAATATAATACCGTAATATTTGAGATAGTGTAACTGAAATGTACATCATATCAGTGACAAGAAACCATAAGGAAGAGTATACTTAATAGGATTTGTGGGGAAGGGAAGGGAGTTTAATCCATATGGGTGATAGTTTAAAAATCCACAAGATTATTCTGCATACATTTCTAAGAACAGTTGCCTTTTTGAATCATATCTGACCCAGGCTTTCATTAGAAGTGATTTTTCCTTGAATATAGTTATTTTTTCCAGTTTATATTTTGCATTTATTCACACATAAACCCTTTCAGCCATTTCTAAAGGAAGTAAAGTCTTTAGTTTCCCACCTCTACTTTTCTTATTCTTAGGATAAACTATTTTTATATTTAATTTATACCGCACAATCCTATGTATAGTTTAGGACGAGGTTACCTTCTCTTGTATGAATCTGCCCGTATTGGTACAAGAGAGACCCTTTTCTTCTGAAAGACCCTTTCCTTTGTCCTGTCAACGTTTGATGTGGGTTTGGTGGGAACTTGTGAAAGGGTCAGTGGCTGCACCCAGACTTTGGAATCCCTGCCACTGATGGACTGTCATCAGCAAGTGAACCCCTTTTTATTTAAACAGGCATTTGGATTATAGCATTGATATTTATTCTCTGCTGCTCTGTTTTAACCTGCATTTTCATTTAATGATGTTTTAACTGGCTGCTTGATTTTTGCGGATTGTGTTATTTTTTATTGTGGATTTTACTGTTGTTAGCCTCCTTTTGCATATTTTATGGAAAGGCAAAGTAATAATTTTCATTAATGATGCTGCTGCTGCTGCTGATGTTTCACTCAGAGGTTAGCTCTATTGAGCTAACCTCTGAGTGAATTTCCTCTCAGGTGAGATTTCCTCTCAGTAGGATTTCCTGAGTAGGATTTCCTCTCAGGTTAGTATGAACAGATTGCAGCCTAGATAATTGTATTATACATATGCTTTAGGATGCAATCCTGTACATGTTTAGACGGAAAAAAGTCCTAAAACTCCCAGCATGCCCCAGCCAGGTATTGTGGCTGGGGCATGCTGAGAGCTGTAGGACTTTTTTTCAATCTAAACATGCATAGGATTGCACCCTTAGGGACAGATTCTTCTGTGGAACCTGAAGAAAATAATCTGCAGGATTTTTTTTTTTTAAAATGTACCTTTTTCACCCTGTTGCTCTGATGCCAAAAGAATGCATATGATGAAGAAACCGCATGAGAGACTATGCTATACTGTGTGTGTGTGTGTGTGTGTGTGTGTGTGTGTTTAAAAACTGGGGGAAATCTGTGTCATGAAAACAATAGGATAAATTACTCAAGGAGGACACTGCCCTACAAATATGAGCGCATTTGAACAATCAGGTAATTGCATGTAGATCCTACGATCTTCTAAACTCTGGAGACTCATCAAAGTGCACATTATTCTGGAAGGATCCATGTAAGCGCTTTTAGAAATAAAAGCTTATTTCACACAAAAAACCCTAGGGCTGTCTTTGTGTATAACAAAAGAAAACAGTAGTTGAAATGTGCCTGAATGTACAGACATCTTTAAAACATATGCAACAACAGTGACAGTTGGTGTATGTGACTAGAGTTAACTATTGCTTTCTTCTTAATTTTGCCCATAATGTGAGAACTCTTGCATCCAAAGGCAAATTGCGGGCAGCCCCCTGTTGCTCAGATTCTTTACTTCTCTTAGGAGCCTCAGAATAGAGCTTAATTCTTGAATTTTGTTTATAATGTTGAAAAGGTGGGGGGAAAGGTGAAAGAAAATGGCATCGTTTCAAGGCAACTAATATATTTTATGTAATAGAGCACCAAGTCAAGAAAACACAGGATTAGAAGTCCAATTTCCCCATCCCTTTAAATACACACATACGTTGTACAAGGTTTTTGAGTTCAAAGTAGAGAATCTTATGAGAGAATTGTCCTTCTCGCTGTGCTGGTTATGTAGTTAGAATAATAAAAAAAAATGTCTTCCCCTAGCAAAGACCATGGTTTGGCATATGTGGGCAGCCATGTTGAAGACTATTGTGTTAATCCCATGTATTTTATTCACATTCAACATGTGCTTAATGAGCTGAATGTTTTATACCTTCTGAGAAAGATCAGAATGCAAAATGTGAACTTCGTGGCTTGAGATCGGCCTAGGTTAAATGTGTCAACGTGGATTTGGCAGATCCAGGCCTCAGAGGCCTCGTTAGGCCTAGCAGTGAAAGGATGCACAACACTGGGTTGTGTAGTAATTGGAAACTATAGAGTGAAATATTGTCTCCAGTTATTATGGGTTGGAGTTTAGACTGCAGTCCTTGAGCTTGCGATTGCTTTCGTTTTCCTCTTTAGTTCAGCGTTAGCCTGTTGCTCAATAAACAGCCTCTTGTTATTTGGGCCTACTAGTGAGTACTCTCATTTATATTACATAAATGAAAACTTAACAGGCCCTGTGATTGGAACACAGTAAAAAGCCTTTGGGTTGACCATGCCTAGTATAAAATTGTAGGAGCCTGAACTTCTGGTTCGCCTGGTCAACAATGCAGTAACTCCTCCTTGCTGCGTTTCAAAATCCAGTTTCTCAATCCCAACAGTTTTGTTCAGCCTCCACTGCAACACCAGTCCGGTCTCCAGGTTTTGGGAGCCCTTGGCCAAGATGCCGTCAGTGCATTCTCCATGCTCACTTGCTTGGAAATGACATGTGAACAGCTATCAAGAGAAAGGAGGAAGAACAGGAGGGTCAGGGGAGCTCTGACTCACCAGTAGGCCCCCTGCTGGGGCATGCGCCTTCATAGGTAGCCAACAATGCCAATCCCTGACACCAGCCCTCAGCAACACGTGGACACAGAGACCCTAAACTGGAGAACATACCCTGCAAGTATGACCACCCATGGCCTCAGTCTGACCTTGACAAAATCATATATTCCTTTGTATGGGGACACTGGAGCAAATCCACTGATTTCAGAAACATCACGGCTCTTGACCTGTGTGTCAGTGTTCCCAGCATAGGGGCTTCGCAGACACCAGAGCCATACTGCACTTGACTTTATTTTTCCTCACCTGCACACTTGGAAACAGGCCTCTAGTTATCATTAAAGGTGATGTGCAATAAGTGACATTTAACCCTCATATATTTTGTTTTACATTCACAGCGCCCATAAACATTAATATAATAAGACAAGGATTCATTCTGTTTGTAGTAATAAACGTTCAACAGGCATTCAGTTAAAGAAATACTAATATCAGAATCATGTCCCCTGCCCCCACCGCCCAAATATCTGGCTGGTGAGAACAATGTATAGTTCTGGACCGATGTCAGCTGAGAATGAAAGACAAATCTATTATATTTACATTGGTCCCAGATTGGTTTTGTGTTTATTTTATAAATCAAATTCTTGATCCTGTTTCTCGGTCTTTTATTACGTTAGGGAAGGTAGATGCTTCCTTGAATTTAGTTTAAATTTCAAGAAATTATTCTTTTACACACAGGGAGAGAGGTGGAGAGAGAGAGTGAGAGAGAGAGAGAAGCTTGGAGTGAATATTTGATATCCCCCCAAAGAACTATTCCAAATCGCTCTAGCCTTGATGTATAAGGAACAGTGTTTTTATCCAAGGCTTAATAAGTCCTTGGATAAATAATAAGGCCTCCCATTGTGAGCATTCTGTTATATAAGCTGACATAAAAATATTCATGAACGCCATCTTGAACCTGCTGTCAATGTCAGGATACATTTCAAGTCACTGGATTACATGAACATTTAATTTATTAGCACATCCAATTACTGAAGAGCCTCTATAAGAGCCAGAAACTGGAACAATTACAACTTTTATACCTTTAGGGCGCAATCCAATGGCCACCAGTCAGTGGCTAGATGGGCATAGGATAGGTCAGTTCCTGGGAACCAACCTCCATCCCCTCCTGCGCTGCCTCATAGGCAGCGCAGATTGGCCTCGCACTCTGTGCTTATAAGACGAGCACAGAGCAGCGAAAATGGGGCATTGCTGGAGTGGGCTGGTCTGGGGAGGGCGGAGGTGCAGTTCTGATGCTTCCTATATGTTGTCCAGCCTCCGCCCCCTCCCACTCCGACTTCCTATGGCTAGACAGCTGAAATTGGCTGTCTATCCATGAATGCAGGGCGGCTGATGCACGGAGAGGATGATTCCCTTTGCGCTGCTCCTGCATTGGATAGGTGGCCGCCTCCAAGTTCGGGGGCGGCCACCTATCCCAATAGGATTGCACCCTTAATGAGGGTGAAAGTCTCCCTTAGACCAGGGATGGGCAACCTGTGGCCCTAGGGACACATGCAGCCCTCAGACTAATTTCACACAGCCTTCAGCCTAATTTCAGAAGTCCTCTGCATGTGATCAGTTCAGACCTCTGGCAAGCGTGATCTGTCCTTTTCCTGGCAGCCCGCAGGATGGGAAAGAAGAGGAAGAGAGAGAAAAGAAGGGGCAGAAAAAGAGATGGGGTGATCCACCCACTTTTGGCTCTGGCCCTGCCCACTGCTGGCTTTGGCCCCACCCACCACCAACCTCAAGCACCCAACAGATTACCCATGAGGCAATGCAGCCCTCAGCAGAAAAAAGCTTGCCCACTCCTGCCTTTGGCTTTCTTTCCAACTAACTATTCAGCCCAGGAAAGCTTCAACAGTGTTCAGTCTGGAGATGGGTGTAACAAACCTATTTGATGAAAGATTTTCCAGGATTTAAAATTTCAAAGAAACTGACTGGTTTTATGTATTATTGTTTATTAT
The DNA here is from genome assembly GCF_057233095.1 of Heloderma suspectum. Taxonomy (NCBI): domain Eukaryota; kingdom Metazoa; phylum Chordata; class Lepidosauria; order Squamata; family Helodermatidae; genus Heloderma; species Heloderma suspectum. Next base: position 109,811,423 of record NC_139464.1, read on the forward strand.
TGATTTCATTTCTATACCGCCCAATAGGCAATAGCCAAAGCTTTCTGGGTGGTTCACACACACACAAAAGCACTTATTCAGACTTTTCCTCTCACAATATCTTTTTTCTGAGTGCAGTGATTCTGCTAGCAATAAAGACCCCAAATGGTCTTTCTCTTTCTTCTGCAACAAAATCCTGGTTTCATTGCTCTCATGCTTACAGAGTTAAGGAACATTTAAGGAAATACTAAGTTGTATTATTAACTTCACCACTGGGAAAGAAGACCAGGTGAACAGAGCAAGGTTTTTATTATTTATCTATTTATGTGACAGATTTTACCTCACTTTTCACCCCAAACTAACAACAATCCCCCCAGAGTGGCTGACAATAATAAGACAGTCCCTGCCCTCACTAACTATGTAAAAGACGTGACACAAAAGGAAAAGGGATTGAGAGGGAAGAGGGGAAAAGAAAATGCAGGCACTAGTTTTTAGTTACATGCTCCTTATAATGAATGACTGGCTGGGAAAAGGCTTGTGGTTGCCATCTCCAGAGATGCTGGGGAGTGAATGACATCATGACAATCCTGGAGTCTTTCAAGTCAGTCATTTTCATTCTAAAAACTGCAATTCTGTGTATACTGACTCGGGAGTAAAGCCTTCTCCATGTCCCGGGCATTAATATGGCACCGAGCATGAGGAAAAGTCACAAGGATTAAGTGCTTCACCCCCAGTAACAAAGCCAAGTGTCAAGTTAAAAAGGAGTTTAGCACAGATGCAAATTAGGCGCCTGTACAAGTTTAACAACAGGCTGACGAGGCCAGGGCTGTCAACCCTTCCATGACTCCTGATAGTAATTAACATGGTTTTTCAGGTAAGCAAACCAAATAAAACAATAAAAATGGCTATGAAGGTAGGAAACCAGCAAGGGTGTGGGGGCTATCTGTTTTATTGCACTGTGTCACGTATTTGACTATCTGCCTGCTGGACAGAAGTTATGGATGTGTGTTTGGTGCAATGAGCTCTCTCGGAGAACAAGTTCATTTCTTGAAGCCAAGATTGCTGACTTGGAGAAGCTGAGAGAGGCAGACAGGTACATGGGTGGTACTTTGGGGGATGTAATAGTGGCATCTGTCACCCAGGGTGACAGCTGCTCTGCAATCTTGTTGGCATGTTACATATTTTTGTTAGGAGGTCCCATAATTTCACTTTTGAGTTCTTTAAGGACTCTTGGATTGATACTGTCTGGAGTTATTTGTTCGTTATCAATTTATTGATAAGGTTTAGAACTTCATCTCTTGTCACCAGTATTTGCTTCAGTTCTTCAGACTTCTTTTCTGAAAATGTCAGGTCAGGCATAGGTATCTGCCCTACATTTTCCTCTATGAAGACCAGCACACAGAATTCATTTAGCTTTTCTGCAATCTCCTTATCTTCCTTTAGCATGCCTCTGTTGTTAACAGCCCAACTGCCCCATAGATGTGGACCATTTGGAGCACTGCATCCACCTACCCTATGATGGATTAACAAAAGATATGGAATGTAACAAGGACCATATTGCTCTGCCCTTATTTTACTAAGTATTGCGAAGTGAGATGGTCTGGAACACCATATTGTATTCTCTTATTTTTAATTAAGATTTGGGGGAGCAGGGTTGTACATCCTCCTATTTTATTGCTTGCAAGGCCTAAGCTCCTATAAGATCACCCTTGCATTATCAACATGGAGAGTAAAATATTTCAGCTTGGCACATGGAATGCGACGTTTAAAGAAAAATTCACAAGGAAAGTGTCAGTTGCATTCTGTTCTTCCTTACACACCATTCTTCTGCTAGCATTTCATCTGCAGAAAAGATCCAGGCCTACAGCTGTGTTTTAATTACAGGGGACTCTTCTCCACCTCGCCTAGAAGCATAGAGTTTATCATCGCTTTTGAAATGTACAACAGGTCTTTCCATCATCAGCTTGCTAATAGGCTGTTGGGGAAGTCTCGAGAGTCTGACAAAGGAAATAAGAGCAGTAGGTAATTGCTACAGCTGGAATTGCTTTGCACTTCAGAAGCACCTTAACGTCATTCTCAGATGTGTGAATAATCCATTAGTGACCCAGGAGGATCATTCACTGGCACAGAAGGCTTCCTTTCTAAAAGAATGCTACCCTGCCACCTCCTCTTTTTAACCATAGGCACAGTGATGAGAATCTGTGGTGCAAAGCCACCTTGTGATCCCGTAACCACCCTATACGTTCAAACACCCATCCTTTGTATAGAGCTTAGGCTGGTATACCAGCTATTAGGGATGTTAGAGAATTCTGCCACGGATCCCAGGGAGGCCGAATTCCGGGGAATTTGCCCCCCCCCCGGAATCCGTGGTGGAACGGAGCAAGCCGCCCCACCACCCTGCGAAAGCCCCGTGAAACGGAGCCTATCTGGCGGCGGCTCTGGCGACGGCTCCGGTGGTGGCAGCAGCTCTGGTGGCTCCAGCCGCTGCCGGGCTGTGGCCACTAATGGCGGCCGCTACGCTGGCCGCCATTTGCATCCCTGGCAAGCCGTGATAGGCTACGTAAGTATCTACGTAGCCTATCACGGCTCAGGGCAGGGACGCAAATGGCGTAGCTGGCTGCCATTTGCATCCGTGTCTTTAGCCATGATAGGCCACGTATATATTTACGTAGCCTATCACAGCAAAAGACAGGGTGCAAATGGCGTAGTGGCCACCATTTGCACCCCTGTTTTTTGCCGTGATAGGCTACGTAAATATATACGTAGCCTATCATGGCAATAGGAAGGAATACAAATGGCGGCTGCCTTAGCCACCGCCATTTGCGTCCATGTCTTTAGCCATGATAGGCTACGTATGTATTTACATAGCCTATCACGGCTATAGACATGGATGCAAATGGTGGCAACTACAGCGGCTGCAATTTGTGTCCCTGTGCAGCCTAGAGGCTGGATGTCCGGCTGTGGGCAGCCCCGGCAGGCAGCTCCGTGGAGTCGCCGCAGGGCGGAGCCGGCCAGGGAGGATTCCAGGGGGAGGGACGGAGCGCCTCCCCCCCCCATGGATTGCCTGGCACAGAGCCAGGTAAGAGTTTCATACATCCCTACCAGCTATGCCCTTATCCGGACAGAGATAGCCTAGCTATAGTTATCCATGCTCTGATAACCTCTTGTCTGGATTACTGCAGTACGTTATACATGGGGCTGCCTTTGAAAACGACCTGGAAACTTCAGCTAGTCCAAAATAGGGCAGCAAGATTGTTAAAAGGGACTGGCCAACAAGATCACATTATGCCAGTACTTTTCCAGCTGTGCTGGCTGCCAGTCCACTTCCAGACCCAAGTCAAAGTGCTGGTATTAACATTCAAAGCCCTTACTGGCTTGAGGTTATCTGAAAGATCGCCTCCTCCCATATGTACCTGCCAAGACCCTAGGATCATTCTCGATGGTCGTTTTCCATGAGCCCCTGTCAAAGGAAGTGAGGCGGCTGGCTACCAGGAAGAGGGACTTTTCTGCTGTGCCCCCCCCCCTCGCCATGGAATGAGCTCCTTAGAGAGGTTTGCCTGGCACCTACGTTGTACTCCTTCCGGTGCCAGGTGGAGATCTTTTTATTCTCCCAGTATTTTAGTATTTTACCTTCCTAGTCTTTTAGCTTTGGTGTTTTAAATCTGCATTTTAAATCTCTGCATTTCTGCTCGGTTTTATTCTGGTTGTTTTGTGGTTTTAATGCTTTCATATTTTATATTGTTTTATGCTGCACTTTGTGGTTTTAATTTCTGTGAACCACCCAGAGAGCTTCAGCTATTGGGCTGTATAGAAATAAATAAATAAGAAAGAAAGAAAGACAGACAGACAGACAGACACAGACATAACAGTGTCCTACTTCACCAGCTAAAATGTTCATATAAATATGAACCACACTTGCCCTGTGCCAAGTCAGATATATGCTGCTGCATTTGGAAACCAATTCTCTGGCCCACTGTTTTGACCAGACAACGGGGACATGAAATCAAAATGGCTGTGTCTTCAACTAGGGTGCACCCATTCAGAATAACTAGAAGCAGATTAGTTTAAACAATTATTATTATTATTATTAATTACATTTCTATACTGCCCCATAGCCGAAGCTCTCTAAACAGTTGGCAAAAGTTAAAATATTAAAATACAATACACAAAGTTTAAAAGCCATTTACATAAAAGCATATGGACCATGCAAACAACATATATACAAACAACATATAACTAAAAACAACTTTGAACTAAAAACATTTTAAAAAATCCAGCAATAAAGCAACACAGCATAAAACAACGCAGCTTAAAAACAGTATACAAGAGTCAGCAAAAGGAACAAGAGTTCTAAAAAGGGAAGGCCTGCCAGAATAATAGAGTCTTTAATTCCTGCTTAGAAACCTTCGCTTCAACGAGGTCAGCGGGTGCATTTCAACCAGCAGGTCATTCCACAACTGAGGGACGGCAAAGGAAAAGGCCCTCTTGCATGAGGCTTGCAGTCTCACGTTAGGCAGCCACAGCAGAAAGCCCTCCGAGGACCTTAGGTTGTGGACTGGGACGTAGGGGAGAAGGCACTCCCTAAGGTACCTTGGACCTAGACCACATAGGGCTTAAAGGTCAGAACCAGCACTTTATATTTTGCTTGGAAACAAACATTTATGCATGTTAAACATCCTTTTGTCTACAAAACAAAATTTTAGTTATTTTTTGCAGGATTTATGTATCACTCTATTACTGATAAAACTCCTGAGCGCTGAACAATAACAAGAAAGGGAAAAGAATCAAAATACATAATTAAAATATTTAAAATCAGGTTAAATAATTTAATTAATTAAGGGCGCAATCCTATGCACGGCTGGCTGGGGAATGCTGCGAGTTGTAGGACTTTTTTTCTGTCTGAACATGCATTAAGATTGCGCCCCAAAACTAATGAAATCATGGCTAATCAGTCATGGAAGGCTTGTTTAAACAAAAACGTCTTCAGCAGGCACCCAAGTGAAATGTTACAACAGGGATGGAATTTACAAAATTATATCAACAAATTGTAAAAGTTCTGTATCACATGAGTAATGCAGATCACATAGATACAACTCACACCTGTGGTATACACCCTGCCTGTTATAGCAATGGGTACTTTTCTCGTCTTATATACAGATAAACAGTTGAGGAACTATGTGCTGTTTCCTTATATTTGCCTTAATTTTTCTTACACCATGGGTTGAATCCAGATTCAGTTATGCTCAGAGTAGTCCTACTGAAATCAGTGGCACTTAAATTAGTCATGACTAATGAGTCTACTCTAAGTATGACTAAATCTGGATCCAACCCCATGTGTTTACCCACCTCAGACTACTTTACTACTTTTCACAATCACAGTTTTGTGATTGTGATTTGAAATATCTGTATATGTTGGCTCAGATAGGGCGGGATATAAATATTCTTTGTAAACAAATAATCTTCAGATTGCTTACCAGCAGGTTAAACCATTCTAATCACTGGGCTTACATTGTATCTCCTATTCTGTTTGCACTATGAAAGCTTTGACAGTGGTTTGTGAGAATATTGTAGCATTTCTTGAGGCAAACAGCTAGAATTATGTTCATCTCTTACGTATGATATTTATTATTCCAACAGAGGGTCTCCTTAGAATTGTTCCCTCTAGGACATAGTTACTGAACTCTTTGGTTTCTACGCTAGGACACTACTGTACAGTTAAGGTGGAAGCACAAAGTATACAGGCTGCTCAGATTCCTTCAAACATGATTGGTTGGATTCGGTCTAGAGTCCAGTAACTGATAAAAAGCATGGAAATAATTTTTATATTTTTGTCTGTTTGTCACTATGACATCATAGGGAGAGTAGGAACTGGATGGGACATAGAAACAGGAGGTCCACCCTGCACTCAATTCCAGGCTTCATACCATCTTTTGGGTTTTGCGCAACATTGATAATACGGTAGCCACCAGGGAAACTAGCCCTCAACAAAATTCAGTGTAATACCCAGGAAAGAGAAGAACCATCTTATAAATAACAAAAGTGTGGTCAAGCAGTCTCATGTCCCTTGATCTCATTTCATCCATTTGATCATCCAGATGGCCACAGTGGCCTAAAGTTCACTTTCACTTCCTATTCATTTTCATAATTAGGACATGATATGTGAGGCTGAGGACTTAACGGCATATTCAGGAACGAAAAACTGTCTCGCTGTGGTTCCTCTTCTGAAGATGCTTTCTTAATGCATACTGCTTACCACCTTCCTCTCTGAGGCTCACGTGGGGATATTTTGCAACATAAGTAACAAAACCAAAACAAGAAATCTAGGACAATGTTCAGTCAATCATTTAGCACACAGGCTCTGAGTGACTCTTTTAGCCTTTGCTAAGGAATCAAGAGTAGCATGCCCTAGAGCAGCCTTCCCCAACCTGGTGCCCTCCAGATATTTTGGACTATAACTCCCAGCATTCCTAGCCATTGGCCATGCTAGCTGGGGTTGATGGGAGTTGAAGTCTTGGAGGGCACCAGGTTGAGGAAAGCTGCTCTAGAGGGTGGTGGTGATGACTAAATGTTTCCCTAGACAGCCGTGTCACTTTATTATTGCCATCTAATGTGTGCTAGGTATTTATGAGCAAGCCAGGCATTTTAATCAGTTGTAAATGTTTAATTGGTATGGATTTGTATTGTTTTACTATTGTATATGTGTGATCATGCAATTTGGTTGCACACCACCCTGAAATTCTAAATAGGATGAAGGATGTTATAAAACAATTAATTAATTAAACAAATAAATATGAAGGCAAGAAAAAGGAGACCAAATTCATTGGGTTTAAAAAAAAACACCTCTTATGATTACCAAGATCACATCATCAAGATTTTATTTTATTTGTTCGCACAAGTTTAGTTTCTCATGAGTCTTACAATTTCTTCATAATGATATCATCAAATAAGTGCAGCAGGTACTGCAGCAATTGTTTTGCATCTTTGAAGGTGATTGAAGAGATGTTCAGAATCTCAGTATAATGAAAACATGCGATTTTGGCTTCCATGCTATACCTCTGATGGCATGACAAACATTAGTAAAACTGGTTCTGTTGTAGTTGGCTGTTGCATGGATATTTGGGCAGATATGACAGTTCTGCCTGGCAGAAAAAGATATGTGAAAAAATGAGTAGAACTTTGTTTTTCCATGTTTTGTCTCATCCTGCCTAGCTAGACCACTGGAATTGGTAGCGGATTCCTGCAACATGGAACAGACAAAGACAGACTACCTGAACAATGCCAGCTGGCTGGGAAGTGATGTTGGCTTGAACTACAGAAAGGGAGTTGCGAGCTCTGACTTTCCTGGCTAGGGAGGAGACACTAAGCAGCAGCCATCTGCAAGAAGAAGAGGTGACAGGGGAGCATAGCTCTGAGAAATAATGCCAATTGACCCGCCCCATGTGGTGTTTCAGCCAAAATTAAAAATAAAAATCTGAGGCCCTTTGAGAAAAGGCTAACTACAACGATCTTAAGTGCAGTGCCTCTGGATTTATATCTTCGGCTGTTTCCTGAAAACATGAAATATACCATGACTTTAACAAGTGCTCACGCTGTCCCCAAAGTATAATTTCCTATGTTCTTGATCATCCAGTTTTGCCTCTCCCAAAGATGTAGTTAATCTAAGGAAACGTCATGTCAAAGCTTCAGTGTGCCAGTGTGCCACTTCTAATTTACAAAGGGAGAATCATCATAAATCCTCACGGACATCAGGATGCTAAATGCAGAAATTAAGTCCAGTGTTTAGACATGGGATTTGTTTTCAGTGCCAGGACTCAGCTCATGTACAGAGTGCCTTTCCTCACCTCTGAGTAACAGCAGCTAGTTCTTCCATATTATTATGATTATGGTCCGAGGCTTCCAGGCAGATCTGAGCCCTGCTAGCTAGAAATTAATAACTGAGGGCGCAATCCTATGCGTGTTTAGACAGAGAAAAGGCCTACAACTCCCAGCATGCCCCAGCCAGCATTGCTGGCTGGTGCATGCTGGGAGTTGTAGGCCTTTTCTCTGTCTAAACACGCATAGGATTGTGCCCTAAGTAAGTGAAGTCCCACTGATACTGAAATAATTTGTATGTGCATCCTGCATGGGAGCATGACATACCAAAGGGTTTTTATTGGCATTGATTGCTTGAAAGTAATTCCTACCATCCTTGCAGAGTGTTAACAGAAATAGCTCTGAGTGTTAAATACACGATAACTAGCCTATACATGTGTCTCTGGTGGTGTAGTACATAACATTCATACTTAACATTCATGTTAACATGAGAAATAGCACAGTGTTTTTCCACTGAGATTCTGTCTGTCTGTCTGTCTGTCTATCTATCTATCATCTATCTACCTCACATTCAACTGTATTATATTATATTAATTATATGATGTGATATGATATTTTAACTGGCTTATTTTAAAATGGCTTAAATTCAAGGTAGTTCTATAATTTGTTGTTATTGAATTTTACTCTTTTATATTGTAAGCCACCTTGGGAAGACTATGGTCTTGAAAGACAGGCAATCATGTTTTGTATTATCTTTATTATTATTAATTCAAAGTCCACTATCAAAAAGCATTACATTTCTAACACACAGATCTTGCAACCTATGATTTATAAATAAAGCAACTATTACAGAGACAACAATTAAAAGCAACCATTACAGAGACTCTCACCCAAAGAAAACTAAACCTTATAGCATTACCCCTGGAATTTCTCACCACTCAGTGCTGGACAGCACATATGTTTAAGCAAATGTTTCTCTGACCAGCACCTCCCATTTTCTACCAAATTAAACCCAAGGCAGTTTACCTTCAGAATAAAGCCAACTGTAAATCTCCATAAAAGTCACCAACCTAAAACCACTTTCAGCAAGATTTTCAGAGCTAAAATCTCTGTGAGCTAAAGGAGTGGGAGAGGATTAAAAAAAAATCTGTTCCTATGTGGGGGTAGTAGAGACAACTGACAGTGTCCTCCCTACCTTAGGCATTTCCCCATCCCTCCCACCCCTTAAAAGCACCCCTTAAATAGAAGAGTTGAGGAAACTCACAGGAAACCTTTTTGTTTTTTGGTGGTTAGATTAACAACGTCATTTCAGTAGAAGTGAGTATAGCCTGAAAGCAGATGTCAGATTTCAACTGCTTTGTATTATAAACTGGCTTCCGACCTCAATAACGGAATGATAACATTTGAATTGTGAATTCACTATCACACACACCCCAGTGTCAAGAAATGTTTACCGATCAGAAGCTTGTTCCTTACATGCAGTGACCTGGTAATATTTTACGAGAGAAACACATTGGATGAAAATGCTGCTTTTATGGCCAAAGTGGCACTGGAGCTTTGATGTAAGAAGGGGGATGCTGAGTAGCTAATTACTCGTAATTTAAAGCATAGAACAAAAGCTTATGCAGGAGTGGGCAATTGCAGGTTGTTGCCTCCAACTCCCATCAGCCCCAGCCAGCATGGCTAATGATCAGATATGATGGGACTTATAGTCCAACAACATATAGAGGGGCACAGGTTGCCCACCCCTGAAGCAAAGTTTGTTGGACTGGATGACTCATATAATCTTTGTTCACAAAGAAGTATGGGGTGGGGGAAACACTCAGGGCGTGCAAATTCTTGCCACACACACACACACACTCAAAGGAAACTTTCCACTGTTGGTCTGAACATAGCTTGAAGTGACATCTTGGAAGCTAAGTCAACTAGGGATCTACCTGGCACTGGCATTGTCATATTTTCGGAACCTGGTTAGGACTTTCCTCTACCCCTCGGCATTTGATAGATGGTGGGGCTTTTTAATATTAGTTGTTTTATCAGGTCCTGATGTTTTATTGTTAATTGTTTTAAGTTGTTTCAAACTGTTTTAAATTTGTGTGTGATAAAGGCTTTTTATTATCATTTATCATCATGTTGCATTTTAGGGTTATGGTTTTTGTGACCCACTCAGAGGGCTTTGACTATTGGGTGGTATAGAAATGTAATGAATGAATGACTGAACTAATGGACATCTAGCTTTCTGAAACAGGTACATTAGTAAGGTATATTCACACTGGTGCGATTGATTGATTGATTGATTGATTGCATTTATAGCCCGCCTTTTTTCCTCTTGCAAGGAACCCAAGGCAGCTTACATTATCCTCCTTCTCTCCATTTTATCCTCACAACAACAACCTTGTGAGGTGGGTTGGGCTGAGAGTCTGTGACTGGTCCAAAGTCACCCAGTGAGCTTCCATGGCCGAGTGGGGACTAGAACCCAGATCTCCCAGCTCCTAGTCCAACACTCTTGCCACTACACCACACTGGCTCTCTATCGAGGGTTCTCATTTCAGATTTTTATAGGAGGCAAAAACGTTTTGGTGGTGGTAGTGTGTGTGTGTGTGTGCATGTGTGTGTGTGTAAAGAATTGTTTAATCAATGCCCAAAGAAATGGAAGCAGGATAACTTTGTGCTTGTCACTCACTCTCCCTGTAATTCTTAATGATGCATGTGGTAATGACAAATGCGCCTAGGGATGTCAGAGAATTTCTCCACGAATCTCAGGGAGGCCGAATGCCAGAGCATTCGGCCCCCCGAAATTGGTGGAGAAACGGTCTGCCCCCCCCCCCCCGGGACAGGACTTACCTTGTGCGAATGTCCCTGGCGGCGGCGGCTCTAGCAGCGGCGCGGCAGCGGCCGGTCTTTTGACCAGCTGCCGCCACCGCCATTTCCAAGTTAAAAACAAACAAACAGAACAAACATGATAGGCTACGTAAAGATTTACGTAGCCTATCACGGCTAGATTTTTAAAAAACACCGTGATAGGCTACGTAAATGTTTACGTAGCCTATCACGACTGAGTGGGGAAAAAAAACAAACGCCATTTGCGTACGCGCGGGTTTTTTTTTTTTCCACTCAGCCGTGATAGGCTACATAAACATTTACGTAGCCTATCACGGCTGACTGCAGGGACGCAAACGGCAGCGACTACGGCTGCTGCCATTTGCGTCCCGGCAGGACAGGAGGATTCGTGGCTGGAGGGATGGGGCGCCTCCCCCCCGGCCAGAATTTGGGGGGGGAGGTACGGGGCGTCTCCCCCCCACCGCGAATCAAGCTTCGGGTTCAGGTAAGGGACTTTCGTACATCCCTGCAAATGGCCTACTTGCATAGCTAGTCAGAAGCCATTGCTAAATCCTATAAAGTATTTTCATTGACATTTGGCTATTAGAAGTTATCAGTGTGTAAACTTGGCAACAAAGCAGACTATGACTGGCAGCGGGTGGGCAGGAAGGGTTCACTTTATCAGGGTCCAAAGACCCCTGGCTGCAACCCCATTACCCTGAGGGGGAAAACTGAGGCTTAATTGTAGATCGTGCTTGAGGATATTTATGGAAACTTATTTCCCTATGTCTACATATTTATTGTCCAGATTTTGTGAGATTATTGGGAGCCAGTCAGAGGCCCTGCAAGGGCAGAACAATCAACATTCTGCGCCATGAGTTGCTGGCTCAGGCTCTTCTGTAAAACAGAAAGTGTGTGCTTGTGTAGTTAAATGAGGATTTGTCATTTGATTTGACAGACAGAGAGATTTGGGCTTGCCTATGTCCCATGCTCTCTCAAGAACGATTATACCCACAGTTTCTTGTGCACAGGCAGGATGGATAAACAGCTGGTGATGGGATGAACAGCTGGTGGTAGGGCAATGTACCATAATAATCAGGGTCATTGATCCCAGGGACAGTGAGAACCAGTGCTGCTGATTTACAGGCCCAAAACATATGGGCCTGTAAATCAGCTGACAACATTGTCAGACATGCTGTTAAAGATATTCACATTAGTAAGATTGAATTGGAGTATTCAGGAAGCTAATGCAGGCGTTACATTATCAAAGATTTTCTGTGGGGGGTGTGTGTGTGTGTGTGTACACACACACACATACACACATCTGAAAATGTGGACACAGGAGATAGCAGCAGCTATTTCAACTATTGGGGGGGAATCATCTTGCAATATTTCTTCTCACATGTGATCTTCCATGTACATCCACTTCAGATGTTATGCTGCTCAACGAAGAAAATCACTCACATGAGTGGTTATGAATGGAGCTTAGCCAGCTTCCGCAACATATCTGCTGTTCCAACTGTAAAACTGTGGGGAAACACATCTGGAATTGTGGGACAGAAAGCATTGGAGGATAATCTCAGAATTAGTTGTTACTGTTGTTCCCCTATCTCTTTCCTCATTCTCCTTTTTCTTGTTTGCTTTCTTGGCATCACAACTATTTTTGAACACAAATCATTGGCAGCTCCGTGTTGTCCTGTACATTTTTCTATGCCAGCACTTTAGGGAGCCCCAGAGATTATCTATTAGCACTTTATAACCTGAGATGATTTGAATTGTCCCTGTATAATGGAGAACATGGACATTTGGCATTTCTGTGGTATTCATTGTCAAAGTCTCTAATGGTAAACCAAGATCAGTGGGTTGTAACTTGTAAAATAATGATAGAAGACTGAAGAATGTGGAGTTGGGTTGGATAACTTCCAGAAACCGCATGTTCTAGCCTTTATATCTTCTTCCCAAACTTTCCAAGAAGGAATTAAAGGTAAATAAAATGACTGTTTGACAAGTATAAATGTGGATGCAAGCTTGGTCTTCATGTCATCATGGTCAGATCAGTGGCATCATTTGGCCGTTATGCTATATAGAAGACAGCAGGGGTGGGGAACTTCTGGGGGTCAGGGGCACATCCTGCCCCTACAACCATGCTGCTGGAATTTGGCAGAGCATCAGCAGCAAAGAGGGTCAGTGTTTGCTTTAAAATGGCCCCTGAATTGCAGCAGCCAACTGCCACTTTAGGCTTCTAAAAGGAAGATATTTCCCCTGCCACATCACCAAACTTCGGCAGCAAATTTGGCAATGCAGGGGTGGGGTGTGTGTGCAAAAAAGGCCAGGGGGGTACATGCAGCCCACAGGTTTTATACCGCTACTATACAGGGGTGTTCCTCATTATCTAGGCACTACCTCCAAGAAAGATACCTTATAAGACTATACAATATCTTATAACTCTGCTGGCAGCCTGTCGGGGTTGTTCTTCAGAGAACATTTATGATATTTCTAAGAAAGAGACTCCATGGGAAGTATATTAATACAAATTGGTCTTCCTTCCTGAACTACTTTCAAAGAAATGGTCATCTGCCCTGGTTCTGGAACTCGGCATTACCTCAAGGAAGACTTGGATTCAGACTGGTCGTGAGTCACCCCACTTCGGAGGAAGCCCTCAGTGCCTCCTTCTGTACCTTCCTAGGCTGAGGACATGGCTCTCCCATTGACTCTAACTATGACGATGACTTCCCTCCAGCTTCTTCTTTCCCTCTGCCCCACAGGAGCATGAGACTGTGGAAACAGACATTGGCCCTTTAAGAACTACCGTCAGCATCCAGCAAGGCTGGAGCCACTGAAAGATGGGCCTCTGCCAGCCTCCCGAAGGCCTCAGACCTTCACTAGGACAACAGCTCCTTATAGGGAAAGCTCCAGCGCTACTTTCTGCAGTGCACTGTTCCAGGCTCTGCCGTGACTCCTGCTGTGCCTGATGGGATCCGTGACAGACAGTGAGTGCTCTGTTGCAGTCCACTTTCCCTAGGCATCATGCCCGGTCAGTCTAGTGACAGACAACAGCTGACCTTAAATAGGATTGAAGGACCCAATTCATCCTAATGCAGAGACTAATGTAAAGTAGGAGCTCTTGGGTTTCCCCTCTCATGTTTGTTTTGTGGTTTTCATTATTTTAACTGCTGTTTGAATTGTAATTGTTAGAAGTATAATTACAATCCAGGTCTTTTAAAGCTCAGAAACATTAAAGCTCCAAATGGGTTGCCCACTAATGTGCCAGGCAGCCCACTAGGTTTTACTTTGGTCTCAGTCGGTTCACAGCACGGTATCCTCCTTCAGGGCTGAGAAATCCTCCACTAAGAGGCAAATGACATATTACTTTAATATGTGGTATGCAGTTATGTCTGTTGCTGTTCCTTCCTCAAAAGTAAACACAGAGAACCTGATCTGGCCTGGGACCCTAGAATGGGAGTAGGGAGCTTTAATCCTCTGACCTCCACTGTGGTCCCAATCCAGGTTAGGGGGCTTTCACCTGCAATTTGCATAGAAGAAAATTTTTATTAAATGTCTGAACATAAACATGAAAATTTGATTTTTCAGAGTTACTCCTGTCTCCAGAATCTAAAGTTAGATCACCTTCTGTTTTGACAGAAAGGCAGAATATGAATTAAATAAACACACATTTATGTATTTATTTATTTTATTGAACTACTCCTTTCAAGGTAGCATCAGTCACCCACCCATCCACCCCTGTCCCCAAATATGCTTTCCAAAGTGACAAGCATTTTTCCTGACACAGGATGGGTGCCTCTCTTCTGTAACACATTTAGGGCACAATCCTATGCATTTTTAGAGAGAAAAAAAGTTACCCAATCCAAAAGTTTGTTCGGATTCATGCTCCCTGCACCCAACCATATAATCATGTTGGATTAGAATGAATTGTAAATCCAACATTGTTTACCGACAAGACCATTTAAATGCCAGACTCTTCAATTTTATATTTCAGCAAGCCTGCCCTAAGTATCACTTGAGTTAAAATTCTGTAGCGGAAAAATTAAGCAAGCCATGAAGTTGTCTTCCCTAATTACATTCATGCTACATAAATTTACAGTTTTATAAGAAGAGGAACTACAGAGAACCTGCCTTTTTAAACAGTGGAGGATAGCAATTTTAAACCACTCCATGTTCATTGCATTAATTTATTTCATTTCTATAACATCCAATATCCAAAGCTCTCTGGGCAGTTTACAGTGATTAAAACCATAAATGTAAAACCATCATACAAAAATATAACAGTTTTAAAACAATCAACAATAAATCCCAGGACCCATTAACAACTTTATCATATGCTGTCAAATGCCTAGGAGTAGAGGAAAGTCTTGACCTGGCATTGAAAAGATGACAAGGTTAGCCCCAAGTGGGCCTTACTGGAATGTTCCAGAATTGGGGGCCCACCACCAAGAAGGCCCTCTTCCTTGTTACCATCCTCTAACTTTCAGTTGGAAGATAGCCTCAGATAATTAGTGACGCATAACAGGTAGGCTTAAGATGTCGTCTTTTAAAGTAACAGCGAATATCTTACCAAATTCCATTTTTAGTGAAATTCTTAATAACAAAAAATAATAAAAAAACAAAACAGAAGGCTTTGAATATCTCAGAGCAATTGGACCCTCACTGAATTATTATTTTTAAATGAATGAACTACTTAAGAGGTCCATGGGAATGTAATACACATGTTTGCTGAGCTGATAAAAATAATAATAATACTCCCTCCCTCCAAAGTCTGGATGCTTAATCTTTGACTGTTCACTTTGTGACGTGGCAGTGAAAAATGCACATTCCACATTAGAGATGGGAATGAAACAGCCAGTATTGTAATTCCTTTATATAAATCTATGGTGTGGATGAATTTGGGAACTGTGTACAGTTCTAGTCACTATACTCCAAGTTAAAGAAGACATTGCAGAACTGGGAAAGGAGCAGAAAAGAGCAAATTACATGATCAAGGGTTTGGAGAAGCTTCCCTAGAAGACAGGACTAAAGCA
The DNA here is from genome assembly GCF_057233095.1 of Heloderma suspectum. Lineage (NCBI taxonomy): Eukaryota > Metazoa > Chordata > Lepidosauria > Squamata > Helodermatidae > Heloderma > Heloderma suspectum. The sequence goes on from NC_139464.1 coordinate 109,827,070, forward strand.
GGGATGAAGAATGTGCAGTTTTCCAGATGTTGTTGTACCACAACTCCCATAACCCCTCACTATAGTCTATGCAGGCTAAGGCTGATGGGAGTTGTAGTCCAAGTACATCTGAAGGATTGTCTCCTCCCATATATACCTGCCCGGAGATCATTCCCAGCAGTCCTTCTCCAGGAGCCCCCATCAAAGGAAGTGAGGCAGCTGGCTACTAAGAATAGGGCCTTTTCAGTTGTGGCACCCCGATTGTGGAATGAGCTTCTCAAAGAGTCTCGCCTGGCACCTATGTTGTGCTTTTGGGGGGCCAGGTGAAGACCTTATTTTCCCAGGCATTTTAGTCTTTCAGTTTCTTTTGTTTAAAACCTGTGACTGTATTTTAAATCTTTGCATCGCTGGTGGGTTTTATTTTGGTTTTAATTTTTATTTTATACGGTAGTTTTAAATTTTAAACTTTTATATTGTATCTTATTATGTCGTATTTTATGGTTTTCAGTGTTGTGAACCACCCAGGGAGCTTCAGCTACCGGGCAGTATAGAAATGTAATAAAGAAATAAAATCTGGAGGGCCACACATTCCCTGCCCCTGGGCTAATGCATTTAACTGGTGTGTGTGTGTGTGTGTGTGTGTGTGAGAGGGGGGGGGCAGGCAGGCAGGCAGGCAGAGAACACGTATCAGAAGTTTATAAAATGATGCATGGTGTGCTAGTGCACTCTCCCTCCTCACAGGTTTATTTTACTCACTTTCAGAATGCCTGAATAGGGTTTACTGCTCTGTTTTTCCCAGTCCCTGAATATTACATCTCCTTCTCCCAGCAGTGTTGCCCGTCCTCAAAATTATACTGACATGGGAAGCATTTGCTTAATAGATTCTGCTACAGCAGATCCCTCACTGAAAATATGTTAAAAGTCCTATCTCCCATTATCTCTGGGTTGTACTGAGTCAAAAATAAAACAAAATATGTTTATTGGCATATTATCCACAGGTTAGGATGCTTCAAAATTATTTTAGAATGGCTGTAAGTAGCCTGTTTTATTTCTCTGAGTGGCTGCATCTGACTGAACAGGGTGTATGCACATCTGAATGAATTGTACAATTGCCAGAGTTTTCCATACCATATTTCTGTGAACTGTTTTTTATTTCAAGTTTTAATCATTTTCCAGCTTTCATTGCTGATCCCAAGCCAACATCTCTGATTCCCTAATGCTTGAGACGTATTACTAACCTGATTCTTGGCCATTATGAATTTGTGACTTGGCCTGGGTAGGAATGGGAATTGAGTCCAATGTTTTTCTTTTCTATAATATTAATGGGAAGCAAAATGAGTAAATGGGCTCCTTTGTGAAATGGATTCATCTTTCATCCTATTTTTCAATATCTATTTATTTCTCATGTTTTCCTCAAGGTCTGATTTAACTAGAATGTGCCATATCAGTCTTGCAGTGTCTTAATATTTCCAAAGGCAGTTTAATTTCTGGTTTTTCCATATGCTAGATAATACATACACAGATTCTTTATTTTTTTAATGTGTGAAAGAATGAGAATGGCATATGTTTTTATTACACACGCTAAAATTTTGCTCCTTAAAATTCAGTGTGTGTGTGTGTGTGTGTGTGTGTGTGAGAGAGAGAGAGAGAGAGAGAGAGAGAGAAGAAAACATTAGTTCCTTTAGTACTGGCACTGAAAAACATACCAAATGAATGATATGCCTGTAAAATACACATTTTCCTCTCTTGTATGCAGCAATGATATGACTATAGTATATAGGTATGAGCACAGAATATATTTAAAATACACAGGAATCAGGAAAATACTGGCATCTGTATGACACATAATTGTGTCATAGGATCTTACAGGAAGAGTTTTTAGTGGAGAGCAGAAGTTGAGAAGAAGGTTTCAAGACCATAAACGCAAATAGCATGAACATGCCCATCAAGTAGGGTTGGATGAAAAACAAATTGGGTTAACGTGAACTTGCCGAAATTGCACTTCCCAAACCTGCACACAAACGGGAACATGGTTATACAGTGATATTTGCACTGTTCAGAATTTTGTGATGTGGATTAAAAATTACACACCAAAGAAACAATTACACACCAAAAATATGGATAATAGGGGAAAGTGTATACAAAATGTGCATATTAGGGGAAAGGGCATGCTAAAATGTGTATATTAGGGAAAGAGCACACATGTAATATATTAGGGTAAATAGCTCAGGGAAAATGTGCATATTTAGAAAAGTGCATACAAAGATGTGTACATTTTGGGTAATGTACATGAACATGTGTACGTATTTTTGTATGGACTTTAAATAAAATCCACAAATGAACGCTGAAACAGCAGAATGAACGTAATGCTGGAAAAAATGAGAAACTGAGTATTATTGAACTTTATAAATTCTTCTATCCCCAGTTTCAAGCCCCATGCTTTCTGATTACGTAGTTCAGGTGAATTTCATGCCTGGCTATGAGTCTTGAATTAATCATAATGTCATACCTTTCTTGCAGGGCGTTGCCGTAAAGCATGAAATTACCAGGTGGGGGGCGCTGTAGCTCAGTGGCAGAGCCTCTGCTTTGCATGCACAAGGTCCCAGGTTCAACCTCCATCTTCTCCAGGTAGGGCAAGGCAAGAATCCTGTCTAAAAACCTGGAGAGCTGCTGCCAGTCTGTGTCAACAATACTGGACTGAATGGACCCATGGTCTGACACAGAATAAGGCAGCTTCCCATGTTCCTGTGTGTTAAACCTCAGGCCCACGGGCCAATCTGGCCTGCCTGGGGCACCAGTTGTGCCCTCTGGGGTTCCCCAGATGGCCATGGCCTCTTTCTCTGGCCCCACCCATTTCTCCCGACTGCTGATCATTTAGTGGTTTTGTGCATGTTTTCCCCCATTCTAAAAGGCTGAAATGCCTCTCCCAAGGCTGAATTACTGGCAAGAAGGGCCTTAAGCTAAAACATGCTGCTAGGTTTTTGTACTTGGGCCCTCCCCCTTTTGCCTGTGACCCCACCCACTCCTGGAAGGTAGCTCCCGAGAGCTTCTCCAAAACGGAATTTGGCCCTCGGTGACACAAATCCCTTGGCCCCCTCTTTCCTTAAGCACCCAGAGATGCACAAGTAGAGAGGCTTCAGTCTCACGCCTTTAATTCATTATCCACAGGTTCATTACAGATGCAAATCCTCGCAGACTCTCTGGCTGCAAAGGAATGCCTCCAGCAGATTCAAATGGATCACTGAAAGTTGCCCGCAGTTTGAAAGGGAGGCTTTCTGGCTAGGCTAACTTAGGGAGGGAGGTCCCGCCCCTTGCGTGTGGCTTCCCTGCGTAGCCTCTCACGCATCATTAACCGGGTCAACCACCTGAGCTCCACCCCTGACGTTTCCTTCTTAGCTCTGCACCTCCGCCTTGTGTCTCTTAGGTCACAGTCCTCAAGCCCCTCCTCCTCCTGCTCTCTGCTTCTCTCAGAGAGGGGTAAGGAGGAAGCTTCAGGCCTGGCCATCTGGGATCTGGTAACCTGAGAAGCATGCCTACCCATATCTGAACTGGCTTGTGAAATGCCTCCCCCAGTTCTGGCTGCTCCTGTTCTGAATCTCAGCTGCTATCTCCCTGTGCTCAGAATCATTTGTGACACTCGGTCTGAAAGAGGTTCAACATATACCCTGCTTTAGAGTATAGAGTCCAAGCTTGACTTTTATTTAGTGTCTGAATATAAATATGAAAATTTGATTTTTCAGAGCTGCTCCTACCTCCAGCACCTAAAGTTAGATCACCTTGACTTGGTTTTTAGCTTGAAGTTCAACCTCCATTAGATAATTGGCATGATTTTCTTTGGACATTTGTCTGAAGCTAGCACTGTTCTGAACATTTGTCTGAAGCTAGCACTGTTCTCTAGTGTACATCATTTTGAGCAAAAGTAGTGGGATTATGCTTGCAAACCCTACAGGCATTTGACGTGGATGGTGTGGAAGCAGTGGAAAGGGACACAGTGGCTTTCCTGTGCTCACCAAGTAGCAGAGATCAGTGTCCCATATTCTACTAAGAAACAGCATATATGTTTTTCTGCTTTAAAGTTGGCGCTATACTTGGGAGCAGAGGAGAGAACAGCTCTGCAGGGTTCCAGTTAAGAATGAAGGGGAAGAAGTGATTTCATTCTGCCAAGTTTTGGCGAAGAGTGGAATACATCAATTTGAATTAGTACTTCCGAGTCCAGCACTTTAATGATGCTGCTTCTGGAGTTACTTATTTTGCAAAATAAAACAGCACGAGTTAGAAAGAAGTGGGATCCCATAAAAAGACATGGGACGTATGTGTCCCTTACTAGAATCTGTAAAAGATGAAAGATTTATATGATCTGAAGAGAAACCAGAGTTTTGTTAGAGCCTGAACAAAGAAGTCCAAAGCCACCTTAAGAATGAATACAACGAGCTCGAGTGACGTTCCTTAGTAAAATCAGGGCTTCGAAATTAATTTTGATTTGGAACCCATCCACATGGAGATGCTTCATGATCCATTTGTGGTTTAATCTGGAGTTCCATCAGTTCGGGTTTGCTTCTCTGGTGGCACACAGTAGCCAGTAATGCAATGTATACCTTTAAAAAAAAACACCACTTGCACTGGGCAAATGGCATCTGAAGCTGTTGGAGTTGGGTGGGTGAGTAGAACAATGTCATGAATTGCATAGGTGCAGAGCAGAGAATGGACAGAGCCTTGCTCCCTGCCCCTGTTCTCCTTTCCCTGCTCAGTAAAGGGCAATGGCGTGCATGACTTACTTCTGAGTAGGCACGTTTAGCCAACACCTCCCCTCGCATGCTCCCTCTCTCAGGGGAAGTCAGGGTGAATTAAGGTACTTGAATTAAATTGCCATGGACATGTGAACAGAGAGGCTCTCCTCCCTCTGCCTGCTGTCCGCACTCCTGTGCTTTGTCAAGTCAATAGGACACACCGAGTTATTTCTGCCCCTGTTCTCCTTTCTGTGCTTAGTCAAGTGAAATGGATGAGAATAGGGATGCCAGTGCATTCAGCCCTCCGAAATCCATGGCGGAACGAAGCCCCCCCCGCCCCACCACCCCATGAAAGGCGCACAAAACGGAGCACCTATCTGGTGCCTTTCGCGCTGCTGGTGCCATTTGCATTCCTGCAGAGGCCGTGATAGGCTACGTAAATATTTACGTAGCCTATCATGGTAAAAAGAGGGAATGCAAATTCCGGTGGCTCTGCAGAGTTGCCGCGGAGTGGAGCCAGCTGGTGAGGATTTCGGGGGGAGGGACAGAGCGCCTCCCCCGCACCACGGATGTCACGAAATGAAACAGGTAAGTCATTTCGTACATCCCTAGATGAGAATAAGGGGAGGGGGGTTGGGGATGATCGCTATTTGAGTGCCTAGAAATGTGCAGTTCTGCAGTGCTGTATATGACTCAACAAGCTTTCCCCCCTCACTTGCGTGTAGTGGAGGAGTCACTTCTGAGTAGACATGCAGACATCCTCCTTCCCACCCCTCTCTCTCCCTCCGGTGGCAGCAGCGCCCCTACGCCCAGGGGAAGTAATGCAAAGGTGCTCAACAATGCTCCTCCAGAAAAGCGATACTGTGAATGACTGAGCAGCGGCAGTGATGATGATGATGATGATGATGATAACGGTCCTGGTGGGATTAGGCATCGTTTGGGGGCTGTCGGCTCTTAAAATCAATAACGCTCTGTGTACCTGAGAATCGGGAAGGAAGGGGAGGGGGAGGGCATTGCAGGAATGTGTGTATTTCTGCACACGATGATGCTGTGTGGAGATTTTTATACACAAATACACACGAAACCCAAAAGCAACCTGCTGGCTGTCTCATGAGTAAGCCTCACTGAAAAAAAAAAGTGAATTATTTCTGAGTAGACATGGTAATCTATGCCAGCTCATTGTTCCTTGATGCAAAGAAATTAAAAGGAGAAAGGAGAGAACCAGCCTCATTCATATTCGAAGGTGTACAGATACAGAGTTACGTATTTCCAACCCCCCACCCAATAGGGAGAAGCCGAAGGTTAACTCCTTCCATTCCTTCACTCTCCTGCTGTTTGAGGCTTGCTCTCCGTCACTCTTCCCCACTCCCCAGCCCAGGGATGGTGAACTGCAAAAGAGGACAACAGCCTTCCAAGTAGGTATGTGTAGTTTTAAAACGGAAGGCTTGAAAATGCTCTCCACAACTCCTACTCCCCATTCCTGCGCTCAGTGAATATTATAACAGGCAGAGGAATTCTCCCAACCCCTCTGCTCCTGTACTCGGCAAAGTGCACATTGAAGTTACTTCCAGGTGGACATGACTCTACTGTCCCCGCGCCCACCCACCCACCGGCACTTTTCCTTCTGCCAATCAGCACTTGCTGCAGCAGACAAGGGCAGTTCAGCTCACACAGACCCCGAAAGAGCAGTGAAAGCACTGTGGTGGGATAATCCATCTGAAAAGCAGTTTCAGAAACACTGGATTTTAGAGCTAGAAACAGCACACTGGCTACAGAGAAGGGCATGAGTCATCTGACTCTATCAAATTTCGGGTGCAGTAGAACTAGGGTATCAGAAAATTCTGCCACAGATCTCGGTGAGGCTGAATGCCAGAGCATTCAGCTCCCCAAAATCCGTGGCGGAATGAAGCCCCCCGCCCCCCGCAAAAAGCACGCGAAATGGAGCACTTACCTGCTGCTGTTCACGCTGCTTTGCGAATGGCAGCTGCATGTGCAGCCGCCATTTGCTTCTTCATTATAGCCATGATAGGCTATGTAAATACTTACGTAGCCTATCACAGCTAACGCAGGGATGCCCTTTGCATCCCTGTGGAGGCCGCGATAGGCTACGTAAGTATTTACGTAGCCTATCACGGCAAAAAAAAAGGGAACGCAAATGGCGGTGGCTACCATTTGTGCCCCTGTCCTTTGCCATGATAGGCTACATAAATATTTATGTAGCCTATCATGGCAAAATACAGGGACAAATGGCAGCAGCTACCCTGTGCAGGCTGCCCAGCAGCCGGATGTCTGGCTGCGGGTGGCCCTGGCCAGCGGCTCTGCGGAGCTGCCGTGGAGCAAAGCCGGCCAGGGAGAATTTTGGGGGGAGGGACAGAGCGCCTCCCCCCCACCGCGAATGTCACCCTTCGAAAAGGTAAGTGACTTTCGTACATCCCTAAGTAGAACCAGTGTAAAAGCCCCGTGTAGATCCAGCTCAGAAAAAATATCAAACACCGCCATTTTTGCTTGTTCTTCTGAAAATGAAGCTATTGAAACAGGTTAATGTGCTTTATTTTGAGATTTTTATCTAGATCTCTGCAAATAGTTCACATGTAAACTTGAAATCTTTGACCTCTGCTAGGCATCCTTGGTAAGACTGGAGGGCAGGATTTGAGGGATAGACAACAGTCTCTCTTTAAAAAAAAAGTTTATTTTTAAAATATTTGAAGGTTTGCATTAGAGATTTCCATATGTTAATAGTAACAAAATGTTATTGGAGGGGGTGGGCAAAGTAGAATACTGTCCCCCCCCAATACAAATATAAAGGAACCAAGTCCCCGAACTCAGAAATACTCCAGCTGTTAAACTGCATATGTGTTCAGCTGATGACCTCTGTGGGTTGTGGGGAAAGGTGCGTGTGCATATGTCTCATGATCCTGGGGGAGAGAAAGAGATTGGGGGAGGCAGTGACTTCATTAGCAGGGGGGACAGGAGTGGACTGTGTGTTCTTTGAACAGGAATTGGTTTAGTAATGAATTTGGGGGTTATAAATTAATTTTAGAGGGATTTATTTAGAGGTGATTTGGAGAACTTCATTGGCTTTCCTTCTGCGAAATGGGAGAGTAATCCACTTGCCTTCTGTGAAACGGGTGATCAGTCAGTTTTCAGCAGAAAATTGGACTCTCAGGAGTGGTTTTGTGTTTTGGGGCACCGCTGCCATACTGTTTACCCCCAGCATTTGATGATCAGAGAGAGGGGTGGTGGTGGTGGTGCTATGGCTGGTTGTATGAACCCTGTTTGTCCATGAAACAGAGAGAAGACTATATGAATACAGCTCTGAGTGCCTCCAGATGTTCTTGCATGTAGTGGAATCTATGTGAACCAACCCCATTGTCCACCATCTTAAACACTTGAACGCAGTGAGACTTCTGGGTTATGATAACATGATAGTCTACACAGGAGTGCACGGTCCAGTTTCTGAAAGGTGGTTTGCATGCAGTTGTGATTCTCAGCCTGAGTGCAAGGACCGGCAATGTGAAAAACACATCATGGCCTAGTAGTTTAGTTTTACTTTTATCAGATGTACACAAAGGTGTTGAAGGAAGCAAATGAAAAAATGACAGCCGTGGGTTGGATCCAGGATCTGCCTTCTGCCAGAGGAGGGACCTTCCACGAGAGGAAGGGCTCTCCTTCCAGAAGGTACTTGCTGCCAGTATTTGGGGATCCCCTGCCCCCCACAGCTCATCCCATTCAGCAGGGTCTCCTGACTCTGTGTAGTATTTTCAGCAGGCTTGAGGGACTGCCATGGGAGGAGGGAACGGGGAAATCAATTAATAGCCAACGTATAGCCCACAAGGGTAGCTACGTGGGTTGGGGCAGTGTATGCAAAGCCAGGACTCTTCCTGTAGAACGTACACTTCTTGACATTATTGTGGGTGACCCAGTTATGGTTGGGAACACCATTTTGCTCATTTTTCCCATAGTGATACAAAGTCAGTGGGGGGGGGTAGCTAAACTCCCCTTTGTCGTCCAATATGCCCCAAATTTTGCACATAGGTAACAAATATGTAAACACCTTGAAGTATTAAAATAATAATGTATAATGTGTGTGGGGGGGGGATGTGTATTTTGAAATAACTCATCCTTCCCCAACCTGGTGCCCTCCAGTTATTTTGGATGGCAACTTCCAGCATTTCTTACCATGCTGGCTGGGGTTGATGGGAGTTGAAGTCAAGGGGTTGGACTCGATGGCCTTGTAGGCCCCTTCCAACCCTACTATTCTATGATTCTATGATTCCACCCGGGTGGGAAAGCCTGAGGCAATGTATAGATATTTTTCCTCTTCAGAGATCTTCTGTGATGGATATGAGAGATTGATAATATCACTGCAGACACAGTGACATGGGTATGCATTGTTCAGAGAATCTTCTGTTCCAAGCCCCCCAGCCCCTCTGTGTTTCATCTCATAATTTTGAGTAAGGAAGAGGCTGTCCAGAGTTCTTACGAAATTTGGCACCAATTCTGAGATCTTGCAAGATGTCACAGTGGTTGTTAGCGGTCCCCCTGCAGCTGTGAAAACTGGAGGAAGCAGAGAGAGTGGCAGAGTGAGAAAACAGCCAGAGACAGAGAGAGGAGGGAGTAGCAGCACCGAGAGGGAAAGTGAGAGCAGACAGAGAGAAAAGGGGTGGAGAAAGCAGGAGAGAGAGGGAGACAGAGTAAGAGAAAAGAGGGAGAGACAAAGTAGCCAGAATGAGAGAGAAAGGATGCATGTGTGTTCATCCACACACAGCTAAAGTGGGCTTTGCCTCTCACATTTGGTGACTGGCCATGCTCCCCACGGTAGCCATTCTGGGCTAGTGTGCCCATTGGCCTAGAAAGGTTGGGGAGCCCTGATCTACACTGGAATAAGAACATTAAAATCATATTTATTGTTGTAGACTATTGTTATTGTTCCTTAAACAAAGTGAGGTCTTTTAACTCATCCGTTTCACATTCCCTTTCTTTATTCATTTATTTGTCAAGTCAATACAAGAGCCAGTGTGGTGTAGCAGCTAGCGTGTTGGACTGGGAGCCGGGAGATCCAGGTTCTAGTCCCCACTCGACCATGGAAGCTCACCGGGTGACTTTGGGCCAGTCACAGACACTCAGCCCAACTCACCTCACAGGGTTGTTGTTGTGAGGATAAAATGGAGGAGGAGGAAGATAATGTAAGCTGCCTTGGGTTCCTTGCAAGAGGAAAAAAGGCAGGATGTAAATGAAATAAATAAATAAATAAATAAAATTTGTAACATGATAACTCCATTCGACTCTGGCATACCAGAAGTAAATTTGGTACACATATTCAGCACCCCATTCTACTTTTCAAGTTCCAGTACTCAGTTGACTGCCCCACACCCTCACTCCAAATCCATTTTCAGTGGAGAAAAGAAAATGCAAAGCAGATTGCTCTTCAAAAGAGCTCACATTACAATGTATCAGAATGAAAGCTGGTGGGCATGCCCAAGTTAACATTATACATTTCAAGTCTGAACTTTAATTTGACCCACATCCATTTTCAAAGGGGCCAGGAAAGATGTTAAATCTCTTCCTTTGAAGTCTAAAAGTTCACAGTAAAACTTGGTATGTGCATTTACCTCATAATTCTTTATCTGATGCTGGATCTCTAGTTTGACTCTACACCTATTTAAAACGGGACTGATGCAAAATAAATTGAAATGTAACATTGGGCTTCATTTGCTTAAAATCACTGGTCATCATTAGAAATGTTTGAACAAATACGTGGATCCTTCCTTAAATGTTTCACAGATGTTTGACAGCATCTGTCCTGGAACCATCCCCCCCCTTCCTTTTTCCCCCAATTCCTTCCACTATTTTTAAATATCATCTTAATACATATAGAACCAGAAACATTTTCTACCATCTGTCAGTGTTTGCTTGTTTGTGCAAGCATCTGTGATACCCATAATATCATTTACTATGGCAATTTAATATCATATGCTCTTCAGGTTATTTGACCTCTGTCAAAAATCATAGAATCATAGAATCGTAGGGTTGGAAGGGGCCTATAAGACCATCAAGTCCAAATTGTCTTATGTTGCTGAAAAATACGAATAAGAAAAAAAAGATAAAGATCAACCATCTGTGAACTCCTTTTAATTATATGAAAGATAGTTCAGGATACTGTTCCTTAGATTTAATTTTGTGGTTTGAACCTGCTACATACTGTTGCTTTAAATTGTCAGCCTCATGTGCATCTGGAGAGGCCATTCCGATGTGTTATTATGATTTCCAATTTTATTCAGGGCTGGCCCTCCCATGAGGTGGAGTTAGGGATGGACGGACTCACCTCTGTCCGGGGGCTCTGGCCACCCGCCGAGCCACTGCCCACGCCCACTCTTCGCATCACACGAGCCCCTAGAAGGCTCGATGAGTGACCAGCAAGTGCTGTGGGGCTGCCCGCTCCTTCCCTGAGCCACTATAGTTACACAAAATGGCATTTTGGGTCTTTCTGGAAAACCAATGTTCCACAGATTGTGGCTGTAAACGCCGGGCCATCTATGCAACATTCCAGGCCTAAATGGGTCATGCAATGTTGTGTAGATGGCCCCTTTATGGCCGCAATCTATGGAACACTAGTTTTCTGGAAAGACCTGAGATGGCATTTTGCATAACAATGGTGACTTGTGGAAGGAGCCGGCCAGCAAAGATTCTGAGGGGGAGGAATGGATCACTTCCCCTGCTGCCGTGGAGCCCCGGTAAGGGGATTCGTACATTCCTAGATTCCCAGGCGGTCTCCCATCCAAGTACTAACCAGGGCTGACTGCTTAGCTTCCAAGATCAGACGAGATCAGGAGCATCTTTGCTCACCATCACTCGTGACATCCCAAGGTAGGTTGAATCCCGAGCCTCAGGTGGCAGACTGGCGAATTGCACACTGCCCCTGCCCCTGCCTGGAGGGCCCACCCCTTCCTCCAGCAGGCGCTCCACCAGCTGACCCTGCCTGTCCTTCGTTTCACTCCAAGGGAATCCTCAGAGCAAAGAGAGGATCATTCATTCATTCATTCATTTACTGTATTTTTATCCTGCTCCTCAGCCCCAAAAGGCTCCCGGAGCAGCTTACAATCAATGAACAAAGAAGACAGTGCCTGCCCACTGGCTTACAATCTAAAAAAGACACAACACACAAGGAAAAGGCAATGGGGAGGGGAGAAAAAAGAATTAGGTAGACTATTAGCTGGTGGGATGGCCCTGTTTCCCCCTCTCATCTCCCAAGGGAGTGGCAGTCCAACTGGAGCAGGCCCTGATGTTCCCTTGTCTGCTCCCTCGCTCCTTCTTCTTCCCCACAGGGCCATGGATGGCAGTTAGCCTGGGGGGGGTGGGGACTCCAACTGGAGCAGGGCCTGAAGTTCCCGTGCTCCCTCGCTCCTTGTTCTTCCCCACAGGGCCATGGATGGCAGTTAGCCCTATGGGGTGGGGGTGGGGACTCCAACTGGAGCAGGCCCTGATGTTCCCTTGTCTGCTCCCTCGCTCCTTCTTCTTCCCCACAGGGCCATGGATGGCCCTGATGTTCCCTTGCCTGCTCCCTCGCTCCTTCTTCTCCACAGGGCCATGGTTGGCAGTTAGCCCTGTGGGGGGTGGGGACTCCAACTGGAGCAGGCCCTGAAGTTCCCTTGCCTGCTCCCTCACTCCTTGTTCTTCCTCACAGGGCCATGGATGGCAGTTAGCTATTTGCGTTGCCCTTATTTTCGCCGTAGTCTACGTAAAGATTTACGTAGACCACAGCAACCAAATAAGGAACGCGAATGGCGGCTCCCTATGGGGGCCGCCATTTGCGTACGCGCTTTTTTTTTTTTAAAGTTAATCGTCACGTAGCCTATCACGGGAGCGTTTTTTTTTTTTAACTTTTTATTTCGCGGCCGGGCGAGGCGGGAAGCCTCCCCCCCGGCCTGAATTTCGGCCGGGCGAGGAGGGAAGCCTCCCCCCCCAGCCTGAACTTCGGGGGGAGCAGCGAAGCGCCCTCCCTCCCACCGCAAAGCAAGCTGTGAGACCAGGTAAGTGGCTTTCGTGCACCCCTACCTGTGGGGTGGGGGTGGGGACTCCAACTGGAGCAGGCCCTGATGTTCCCTTGTCTGCTCCCTCGCTCCTTCTTCTTCCCCACAGGGCCATGGATGGCAGTTAGCCCTATGGGGTGGGGGTGGGGACTCCAACTGGAGCAGGCCCTGATGTTCCCTTGTCTGCTCCCTCGCTCCTTCTTCTAAGCAATTGCTCGCAACCACCCACCCTCTGGCTTGCACTGAGAATTCTCTCAGCACAAGCCAGAGAGTGGGTGGGCTCTGTGAAGAACCACACTGGCTGGAGAAAAGGGCTGATGCAGCTCTTCAGACAGCTGGCCAGGCCCAAATGCCTGGCTCTGAGGGGGCTCTTCCAGAGAGCCAGGAATTGCCTGACTAGAGATGTGTCCCAGGAGATCACCAGTGCTGCAAGTGATCTCCCAGAACATCAGTCCTTTGGGGCAGCCACCTGGTCTTCTGTTTTAGGACACCTCTCCAGATAATGCCTGGCTCTGAGATGAAGGAGGGACCCCCTCGTAGGCAGGCATTTGGGCCCATGACGGGGTTGGGGCCTGGGTGCAACATGACAGCAAATGCAAGGTGGGGTGGGGATAGAAGGGTGGGCAGATAGCACAGGTAGCAGCCACAAAAGCAGTGGTGGCAAGGGCTGGGGCTGGGGCTGCGGTAGAGGGGCATAGCAGCGGCATTCTCTGCTGCCTTCGGTAGTGGTAGAGCTTGTACTGATGCTGACTTTATTATATATACTAAATAAGTTATTGGATACAGATATACACACACACTATAACAAGTATCTTTGAACAAGGAATATGCCAAGCGTGTCCAGGTTGTGATAGACCCCCACATCTACCTTTGTATACCCCTAATAGGCTGACTCATCGTCCTGCTAAGTAGGTAATAGAGAAATCACCTGGAGCATGTATGCCCAATCAGGTCATTCCAGGCTATTGAGTTTGCAGTTTGCATTTCTCTCCCTTGGAGCTGCCCAGCCCTTCCTCACCGCCCACCCCCCGAAGGAACACCTTTGGTTCTTAAAGAAACTTTTCCTTTGTGTCCAACTTGGCAGGCAAAGAGTGAAGAGCAGACCAAGCGAGGTTGGAACCCAGGTGGGCCTCATCCCTTCCCTCCCTGTAGGCTGCCGTGGACTCTTCAGATCCTGATCAGTAAGGCTGAGTGAGCAACTTTGATGCTTCATTTTATTTTAAAAGCCACTGACGCTCAGCTTGTTTCTTTGAGACATATACTGAATTGGAAAATGGAGTTGATATGGTTCTTTGCATAGCCTGAAGGCTGGCTTCACTCATTTTATTTTTTATTTTATTATTGCATTTATATCCCGCCTTTTTTCCTCTTGCAAGGAACCCAAGGCGGCTTGCATTATCCTCCTCCTCTCCATTTTATCCTCACAACAACAACCCTGTGAGGTGGGTTGGGCTGAGAGTGTGTGACTGGCCCAAAGTCACCCAGTGAGCTTCCGTGGCTGAGTGGGGACTAGAACCCGGATCTCCCAGCTTCCAGTCCAACACTCTTGCCACTACACCACAATGCACTTAGGGATGAGCAAACTTGACAGAGCCCACTTTCTATGCCGCATGTTGGATACTGGCCGGCCAGCCAGTCCTGTTCAGCATGCTGCACGAGCTCCCAGACAGTGTGCAGGCGCCTAGTGCACAGCATCCCCACATCCAGTGAGCTGCCATTTTGTGTAAAACTGGCAGCTTGGCTATTTACGTAAGTCACCATTTGTGTAAAATGGAAGCCATAAATAGCCCTATCAATGCAAAATTACAGGCGTAAATGGTCAGACCATTCATGCCTGTAATTTGGCGTAAATGGAGCTATTTATGGCTGCCAAGCTGCCAGTTTTATGCAAAATGGCAGCTCACAGACAAGTAGGGAACCCTGCGCTTGCCCGACTCGGTGCGTGCCAAGTCGGGCGAGTGCTGGGATCTGCAGACTGGTGTCCGGAGGGCCAAGCTGGTGGGAAATTGCTGAGCCCCAAGTCCTAACTGGACTCTTGAGACATCCCTGCATGCACTTGGAAAACACACTAAACGGGCTGTTTAGGAGATTAAAGGAAACTCTGAAGTCGGGGCCTACCTCTCTCCATGTACCTTGCAGGCTTGGAAGTGCAGACATAGCAGTTAGTCACACTCTCTCTCTCACACACACGCTTCTTTTCTTCATTTTGTCACAGACATAGTGGTTCTAGTCCACTGACATTGGGTTGGGTCCGGAGATCTCATGGGGTAAGACAAACTCTGCTCATATTCTCTGATTGGTGAAAGCGGGGAAGTGATTTTTACCAATTTCTCTTGCCCCTGTAGCAAGGGATTTTTTTTTAAAAAAAAATTACATTGCAAATACATTTACTGCTTACAACACTGAGTAGCAGGGATTTTGCAACATTCTTCCTAGGGAGGACGAATCTATCAATTCTGGTTCCTCTCTGTTTCTCACTTTCTCTGTTTCTCACTTTCTCTGTTTCTCAATTCTGTTTCCACTCTGTTTCTCACTTTCGCTGTTTCTCAGTTCTGTTTCTCACTTTCTCTGTTTCTCACTTTTCCAATCTTAAGTTCAGTTCGAACTTTGAGAATTTCTACAGCCTCGTCTTCAGTTTGTTCTAATTTGCAAGATGAAAAGAGGTGGGAAGTAAATGTAATTTTTTTTTTTAAAAAAAATGTCAGCTCATGTTTCACAGTGGTCTGCTTCATACAGTATGTAGTTGCTGCATAAATTATCTCCATACAGTTGGGACACCATGTGGCTGCTGGAAATAAGTAGACATAAGTTAAGCATGTGGATTGGTCCTAATAGAGTGGAAAGTAGGGATGGCCATTGTGGGGAAATCTGACCCTTTGGGGGCTCACCGGATTTCCCCAGAGCTAGGGATGTACAGATTGTGTAAAATCCATTCTGTCTGTGTTTCACTGATTGTCAGGCGCCTTTTGTTCCATCCTCCTCCCATCAACAGAATTGTATTTTCCCCTGGATTTGTGCAAATCCACGTAGGCAAAAATGTGCAAACCCCCCCCCATGCATTTTCACACTTTAGCCTATGGGGGAAATGCACATTTTTGACTGGGTTTTTTATTTTACATATTTTTCTCTGACAAAATTTATGCAAAATTCAGGAAAGTTAAAAAGATCATTGCAAGTCTGTGGAATCTCCCAGACAGGGGAAAAGATGGTCCATTGCAGACTCTGTGGACTGGATTAATGAATATCCGAACTTATTTGGTTCCGTTGCCGATTTCTCTGACATCCCTACCCAGACCTCTGGCTTAGCTCAGTTTTCCCCCCTTCAATCACCATTAATGCAAATTGCTGCTGCAGTATGCTTAATTTTGCACAAATTGCACTTGGAATTTATGCAAATCGCAGGCACAATTTGCATAAAGTAAGCATATTACAGATGCAATTTGTGCACATTACAGCTGAAACTTGCGTAAATGGTGATGAAATGAAAACAAACAAGCCTCCAAATCTGCGAGCCAAGCCGACTTGATAGTTGGGCCAGCACATGGTTAAGCTAGCCAGGGGCGGGGGCTGAGCTGTTGAAAGCTTGGCAAACTTCACCACCCAGTTGGATTCCTCCGGCATTTCTAGTAGAGTCTCCATACTAGTGCTACAGTTTCCTGGAGGCTGCTAGCACAAAGACTTTCCATGCAACAAGGCAGAACCCCATACATGCAGAAAAGGTTTACAGTGACAACCACACCACCAGTGTAACATGTGAACACTAGTACAACTGCAGTACGAGGCTGTTTAATCTGTGCTACTACCAGGTTTACCTGTGCTACTAAATATAAGCTATGTCGACACTGTAACACCATACAAAGCCAAGGATAAGAAAACTGGCTGAGAAAAAATAGCCCATATTATATATTAGAGATGCTTTTTAGGAACATAAAGAGGTTTCAGGATCTTCCTCTGTTTTTAAAGCAATACGCTTTCTTCTTAAGGTTGGTGCCAGCAATCAGACAGCCAAAGATGAATGAGCCCAAAAGCATTACTCTTCTATCTTAAGACCATGAGACAAAACACTAGTGAAGTCACCTGAAAAACATTCAGTTGACAAAGTTTTTTTTTTTTTCTCCAGCAGATGTTTTTGCCTTAATTCTGTACAGGCCTACACAAAATATATATAACCTCGGGAATCTGCAAGAGTTTGGTTCATGAAGGTTAGCTGTCTCAACAATAACCTCTTGAAGCTTAAAAAGAAATTAGCCCACCCTGTGTTTTCAGTAGACATCTGCCTACATCGCCGAAGATTACATTACTTCCCAAAGCTACAACCAGATGCTCCTAAGTCACTGATTTCCAGAATTGTTGGATGTGGCTTTGATCATGTGTTTCACTTCTAGGGCTTTGCTTTGGCAAACGGGATAATACTGTCAACTAAAATTGGGTGGAACGTGCCTGGGCCTTGATTGGGGAGGGGATGTACTGTGGGAAGCCAGGAAGTATCATGCAGACAACAATGCAGGCTTGCCAGAAGTCAAGGACAACTCTCTGCGAGCAGTTGGCATTGGACAAGGAGTGTGCATTTGCTATAGAGAATCTGTTTCACCCTGTAAAATCAAATCGTTTTAACCTTACAGCAGAGATGTAGAAATCGGGTGGGTTTTTATTTTCGACTGAAGGTGAAGGAATTTTGAAAGCTGTCATAAAAGTCAGTTACTCCTGGGAAGCATAGTTTTACAATTTGGTAATGTATTAAAATTCTCTCTCTCTCTCTCTCCCTCTCTCTCTCTCTCTCTCTCTCTCAGTTTTAACAAAAGCTCGAGGAACAAGATATCAATTTGCATGAGTCAGCATCTTCTGGAAACAATAAAGATACCTATCTTGGGCTACTCCCTATTCCACCTTTCCCGCTCCTGAGCGAACTTCCATTGAGGTGAGAGCCAGATACCATTTGAACCCATTTGTGAAAATAAAGATGAGAAAAGTGACACAATGGGCAACATTTTTTATGCAATACAATGAAATCTTTCAAGTTGGATACTTCTGAAGGCAGGCATATTTCCCTAAGGGGGCCTAAATGAACCATAAAAGCACACAGGGGCTTTTGAACACTGGTGATGGCAGCGAGAATTAATGCATGGAACAGACCTGCATAATGTATGACTCATTTAGCCAATGGCAGGCCGCCAGCAATCTACTATGGCCGGCGTGGTGCTGGTCAACCCCCTTCCTATTTCTGCAGTTCCAGGCAGACAACCAAACAAAAGGTTTATTGGGCCTTTGGTAGGCTGCGCTCAGCTTGGAGCAAAACAGCTTGTGAAGGCCTGGCATGGTGTAACAGGGCATAATACGATCACAGTCACAGGTTGTTCTTGCTCACTCGCCCTCGGTAGCCCTGGTCAGGCATGACGCCTCATGGGATTACAATTACATGGGGGGGGGCAGAGCTTCACTCACTGGCTCCGCTCGCCCCACCATCGATATGTTGTTGTTGTTGTGGAGATGTCTGAAGAAGGGAGCCCTGCTTTAAGTCCTGCGCAATTTAGAACGCTGACACAATTCTAATCATGTGAGACATAACTCCTAAGCAGGGTTTATATATCTTTCTATATCAGTGCATACTCTTCTTACAAGTTGTGTGAAAAACCCTGAAAACCACAGCATTGGATAGGATGAGGCTCTGTTTTCTTTCGGAGGCTTTCGAAAGTTACTTTCAGAAATTTATAACCAAATATGGGTCTGACAAAACAAGAAATCATGACGAAAAAAGATATAGTATTAGCTAAACATTTCACCTTTCTTCCTCATCAGTAACTTGAAGCCAAAATCATTAGATTTTAAGTCAGGCTGTGATTCAAAGCCACAATCCTTGGGGTGGAGAGCTGTCAGAAAGGTCACATCTGCTATGTAAGTAGGATTATATATGTAAGAAAGGTTTAAAAATTTAAACACCCACAATAGTTCATGTATCATCCCCCAATTTGTGGTTATGGAATATTTTCAGAAGCCAAACTTGTTTGGGGGGGAGGGCGGGGGGGGGACAGTACCAACTTGTAACACACTCTCCTCCCACAGTCCTGCCTCCATACATACCATAGTCCTGCCGCAGTGTGGACCATCAAGTAATGTCAGGAATGAAGAAAATGTAATTTCAGAATTAAAATAGAAATTTCTCCTTCATGGTTCATCAGAGTCATGAAGGAGAAATCTCTACTTTAATTCTGAAATTACATTTCCTTCATTTCTGAAATTG
The DNA here is from genome assembly GCF_057233095.1 of Heloderma suspectum. Lineage (NCBI taxonomy): Eukaryota > Metazoa > Chordata > Lepidosauria > Squamata > Helodermatidae > Heloderma > Heloderma suspectum. The sequence goes on from NC_139464.1 coordinate 109,846,044, forward strand.
TATGATGGTCCACACTGGGGCTTTTGTGCCATAACTCAAAACTGACTATTCAGAATGCTGCTTGTTCTGCTCTAACACTCCTTCTGATTAGTGATGGGAAAACTTACCCCAACAGAGACGGTAATTTCCTAACAAGTTCCAAATTCCTCTGTTTAATCTTGGATGAAAGTTCTCCATTATTGCAAGTTCTTTCTTTTTCATATATACAAACTCCTACAGAAACATAGATCTTCTCCTTGTCCACCAGCTTGCATCGCTCCTCTCCCAACCTCCTCTTCCTTGAAACTGTGTGTGTGTGTGTGTGTGTGTGTGTGTGTGTGCATCCCAATAGGGATGGTGCAGGCGCCTGATTCAGTCTGGGAATCTGGCAGAACCATCCCTACCCACACCCCCCCGCTCGGCAAATGGGCTGCACTCACCCTGGTGGCCTCGTCGAGCTTTGCGGTCGCTATTTTTGAGAAATAAAATGGTGATTGCAAAAATGCGCATATTTATGAACGTGCAAAAATGTGCATTTTGGCAAATGCACATATGCGTGTATGTGAAAATGTGCATTTTTTGAAAAATGCACATTTTTCAACATAAATATGCACATTCGCAAAAATGCACAATTTCGCACATCCAAAAACATGCGCATTTTTGTGATCGCTATTTTATTTTTCAAAAATATGGGGGCCGCGGAACTCGACGAGGCCACTGGGGTGAGTGTGGGCTGCTTGCGTGGGAGGGGCTCAAGCGTAGTTCAGGGGCTGGGCAGGTGTCCGGAGAACCAGTCGGGGGTGAGTCTGGTTCCCTACCCCACAAGTGTTGCTGTCTTCAGAGAAAGCAGTTCGGCTGTGGGCATTCCAAGAAGTTTAGGGGCTCATAATCAATCTCAATTTTACTAACCATATTTGTTGGCTAGACATCTAAGCTTGGTACACATGAGAGCATTACAAGTATAGAAGATTTGATTTATGAGCTGCCTAATTTCAGGTTTCACCAACATCACTACTTCAGATTGGCTCCCGCAAATCTTGCAAGATCTGGACCACACTAGGTACACCAAAGGAGAACAACATGTATCACATGGAGGCCGCCAGTGTGGTCCACCGCAGGTGCCCTGCCCCCCCATTCCCCCCCTGCCCATGCAACTACTTCACTAACACAGGGCATGTGAGGAGCATCTTCCCCATGCTTCCTGTATAGTGGCAGAATCAGTCTCCTCCCAGCCTGCCAATCAGCTGTTTGGGAGGCTGATGGGAGCAAACCAGGATTGCTGGGAAAGGGGGAGATTAAAGCCACTTTTTCCTTCCAGTGATCATGATCCGGGTCACTGGGATTGCAGGAAGGCTTTTATGCCATCATTTGCAATCCCAGAGATGTGAATCATGATCACTGGGAAAAAGATCCTTCATGTGTAAACCCACCCCCGTCTGGGTTCTCTGGGTGCCCACCCAGCCCCTGCCCCCGCTTACCAGTCCCTTCACTGCACTCAAGCCCCTCCGGTGCTCAGCGAGCAGCCCGCACTCACCCTGGGGGCCTAGTCGAGCTCCACGGCTGTTCTTCTTTGAAAAACAAAATGGCGATCACAAAAATGTGCATATTTGCACATACACAAATATGCACATGTGCAAAATGCATTTCGCACATACACAAATATGCGTATTCACAAAAATGGGCATTTTGCGCAAAGCAAATATGCATGTTTTCACACAAAAGTAAATATGCAACTTTTTGCAATCGTCTTTTTTTTTTTAATGGCAACCACGGAACTTGATGAGGCTGCTGGCATGAGCGCGGGCTGCTCGCCAAGCATGGGCAGGGGGTGAGGGGGGGCAGGGGCTCGGCCAATGGGGCTTGGGGGTGCAAGCAGGGGGGGGGGTCCTCTGGATTCCTGGACCGAATTGGGCGCCCACGCCATCCCTAGTTTCGGGAGGTTGAAATTGCTCCCTGAAGCCCATGAAGTTGCCATCACTAAGGTACATTGACAGGCCAATGAGCTTCCTTAAGCATGAGCTGCAATTTAGCCTCGGGGCGGTTATGCTCATGGTAATGGGTTGCCACCTAGGCCAGGAGCCCTTTGACCTTCAGTGTACCTCTTGCCCTCCCATGCTTGGGCCTTGGAGGCTCTTGGCAGTTGATCCAAAAGGTCTCTCTCCTTAATATGCTAAAATGAAACTCCCCAGAGAGGCTGACCTGGCACTCATATTGTGGTCCTTTCAGCACTAGGTAAAAATATTATTTTCCCAAGCTTGTCAGTCCTAAACTCTGCAAGAGATTTTTAGAACTTTTGGGTGTTCTTGGAATTTAAAGATCCATGACATTTTGGTGCCGCTTTGAACTTTGTTGTACTGATTTTATTTTCTGCTATTGGTTTGCTGCTGTATCAGATTTTACGATGTATTACTTTTTATCATTTTATGATCTCATTTTGAATTTTTATTGGAAGCCCCCCAGAAAACACGTGCGCAGCATATATTGTCTCTCTCTCTCTCTCTCTCTCTAGTAAATAAAAAATCATTTCTATGGCTGCTTCCATATGTAAGACCTATTTCAGTGTTGAGATTCTCTGACACTATTTATAGTCATGTCTAATCACTGTTCATGGAGCAGAGAAAGTGGGGAAATGTATAGGTAGGAGTGGAGGTGTAGAATCAGTGAATGCATGGTGAGGCCTGACTGTATCCCTGAAGCCTTTTCTTAATTCTAGGGATGGGGGAGAATTTCTCCCCGAAACTTCGGGGGGCCGAGTGCCAACGCATTCGGTCCTCCGAAGGTTGTTCGGGGAGAAATTCTCTGGCCCCCCCCAGGATGGGACTTACCTTTCATGAATGTCCCTCCCAGCGGCGGGTCCCGGCGGCAGTTCGGCAGGTCTTCGTCAGGGGCGGCAGCCGGTCTTTCGACCGGCTGCCGCCGCCGCCATTACAAGTAAAAAAAAAAAAAAGCCCCTGTGATAGGCTACGTAACGATTAACATAGCCTATCACGGCTAGATTGCAAAGTCAGCCGTGATAGGCTATGTTAATCGTCACGTAGCCTATCACGGGTGACTTTAAAAAAAAAAAAAGCGCGTATGGCTAATGGCGGCCCCCATAGGGAGCCGCCATTTGCATTCCTTATTTGGTCCCTGTAGTCTATGTAAATCTTTACGTAGACTACAGGGACCAAATAAGGAACGCGAATGGCGGCTCCCTATGGGGGCCGCCATTTGCGTACGCTTTTTTTTTTCTTCAAAGTCACCCGTGATAGGCTACGTGACGATTAACGTAGCCTATCACAGCTGACTTTGCAGATCTAGCCGTGATAGGCTACGTTAATCGTTACGTAGCCTATCACAGGGTGTTTTTGTTTTTGTTCTCCTTTTGAAGTTCGCAGCCGGGGAGACGGGGCGCTTCTCCCCGGCCTGAATTTTGGCCGGGCGAGGCGGGAAGCCTCCCCCCCGGCCTGAATTTCGGCCGGGCGAGGAGGGAAGCCTCCCCCCCGGCCTGAACTTCGTGGGGAGCAGCGAAGCGCCTCCCCTCCACCGCGAAGCAAGCTGCGAGACCAGGTAAGTGACTTTTGTGCATCCCTACTTAATTCCCAATGGAATCAGCTGGATTTTTGTAAATTTCTGTTTGGCGATGTGTGTTTTTAACCAAAATCGCCACCAAATTCTAAGTGCCCTCCCCCACATTCATAATCTGTTGTAGTGTCTCTGCATTATTTCTCCTCCTTCACTGTCACAGTCTCAGTCTAACCTACTCTGTAGATAGGATCACATTATAGATAAGATCAATAACAATTGTCATTCTATTTCAAATAAGTTATTTCAAATGCGCTTAATGGTTTTGAAGTGCAATTCTATGCAGGTCTACTCAGAGGTAAGTGTGTATATAGGATTGTAGCCTGGCAGGTCCTCTGCCTCATCCAAAGCCCTGCCGGCTCATTTCTTGTGCAGATAAGGCCTCGGTTTTAATGTGAGAACATTCTGGAGTAGAACTTGTAAATCTAATAAGGCTAATAACTGTCATATCTACTGACCGCATGTTTTTTTAAAGAGATCACAGTCCATGTACACCAATAATTGATTTCAAATGATAAACTTTTATTCTGAATATACTGTTTATTCCACAATAATTAAACACAACATTTTTAGGATTATAAATTTTTATAACAGTATTGTACAAATTTTTACAAAACGTTTTGCTTTTATTCCTTATTCAGCCTTGTCAAATTCACAAAAGTGTCAAGAGAACACAATAAAAGGGAGAAAAGTCCTATATGCCCAATCAACAGGATTTCCCCTCTCTTTTTCTTTTGCAGGGATGCATACTGAACATCTCAGTACTAACAGCCCCAAAAGCATGATTGAGACATCCCAGAAAACATAAGAAGTTTGGTTAGTTTTATCAGATGTAAATTGCAAGAATTTGAACAAGATGGTATCACTTTATCCTCAGCAAAAATGTTTCTCCAAAATGTGAGTTTCAGTTGCATAAAACAGATGCAGTGATAGGTAACACAAACTGCTGGTAACAGGCTGCAACCAACTTCTGAAACTCTGGACACTTTTTGAACCCTTTTTTACAATAGTCTACAGCTAATATTAACAATATTAACAATGTGGTATGAAAAAAAACTAGCAACCCAGAAACTTGGCCGGTGTTCAGAATGGGATTAACTATCCTCTCTTTCCTGGAGATATTCTCAAATACAGTAGTGGACTCTGGAGAATGGCTTTGATCATAATTTGGATTTACTTGTTTGGTGGGATTTTGCAGAATAAGCAGCATTGATCCACTGGTTCAAAGTAATAGCTATACAAGTGATGTAAGCTTAATTCAATCACAGCTTTTGCTAGATGTGTGCCACTTCCCATGGTCAGCTTCCATATTGCATCATTAATTAATATCTGAAGTTCAAAATCAGATGAGTTACCTGGTAAAACTTCACCTGCTCAAAACTAGGGCAGCTGATTATTAACAGGGACAGGTTGATAGGGATGTCATGGGAGTCTGAGAGGGGAGGGGAGTCTGTTGGACCCCCTCTCCAGCTCGGCCTCCCAGACCCTGCTTGCCGAGCCACTGTGCACTTACTGGGCAGTTCACCAAGTGTCACGCAGTCCTTAAGTGCCCAGTGGCCGCCTCTTGACGAGCCACCATTTTATGACAAAATGGCAGCTTGGGGTTTTCCATAAAAGTAACGTTGCATAAATGGTGGCCATAAAGGGGACGTTTTTATGCCACTTTACAGGCATAAATGGTCCAACATGGCGAGCAGGGCGTGCCGCGGTTCGGCAAGCATCCAGCAGGGACAGACAGAGGTGAATCCATCCATCCCTACTGGTTGATATGAACCTTTTGCACCAGTGCTTTGTGATCTGCCCTAGCATCCAGTCTTTTTCTGGGCCCAATTCAAAGTGCTGGTATTAACATTCAAAGCCTTAAATGGCTTGGGCCAGGTTACCTAAAGGACCGTCTCCGGCCATATATACCTGCCGAGATCCTAGAATCCGACTCAGAAGCCCTTTTCTGGGTGCTCCCACCAAATGAAAGGAGTTGGGTGGCTACTAAGGCAAGGGCCTTTTAAGTGGTGGCATCCTGGCTGTGGAATGCCCTCCCCAGACAGGTCTGCCTGGCAGCTACACTGTGGACTTTTCAGCACCAGGTGAAGAACTTTTTATTCTCCCAGGCATTTTAAGTTCTTCAGTTTTTTGTTTTAAATCTGTATTTTTTAGATGTTTACACTGCTGCTGGCTTTTATTCTGGTTTTATAAGATCATTTTATTTTTTAAAAAAAAGTTTTATGTTTTATTTTGTGTTGTGAACCATCCCAGAGTGCTTCAGCTATTGGGTGGCACAGAAATGTAATATTAAAAAAAAAAGAATAGTGTTGGTACTTCCAACACTAGTATCGTAGCCACAGTGGAAGGAAGATGCTGGTATGGGAAGTACCCACATGATATGGGAGTTGGCCACTGGGAAGCAGCGACTACAACACAACCCCCTTCATGTGTCGCTCACTTGAAGGTGAGCTCCACAAGTTGAGAGAGTGTGGGATTGCCCCCGACCTTGTGCACACTGACTAGCCTGAACCTCTCCAGTGGGGAAGCCCATGCAGGTAAACCTCTATGTGCATCAGCTTCCATGCATTCCAGAATCCTGTGCAGTCAGTTCCAGAACACCTGGAAAACTATGTATATAAGGGATCTGTACACATAGGCCCCCCAGCTGTAGGCAGCTACATGAATTGTCAGGGGCAGGGCTAGTCAGCATGCACAATGTCACAGTGGGGCTGTACTGTTGGCCCCACCCCCTCAAGCTGTAGTGTTCACTTTCATGTGAATAGTGTGAGATGGGGGCTTCTGTGGTAACATCTGAGAAGAACCAAAGCACCCATGTAGAAGGGAATAAAACATCTCCATGTCCTTTAAGAGCTACTCAAACATTTAAAACAGCAAGTAACACTTGGGTTGCAAAGGTCACTTAAAAAAGGGATACTGCCTATTTGAATGCAGTAAGGCCAGTCAGTAAAAGGAACAGTATACGAAAACTTACAAATGGCAGCAATACTGTTTTTCTTGTTAAATTTAAGCAATAAAGCCTCAAGCGTTAGAAACGTGTAAAGAGATCATACTAAAGTCTTTAAAGGTACAAGGACCTAAAAATCTCCTCAGTCAAACCCATGAAATCTATGTCATGTTAAAAACCTGATACAAATATGGACCACACTTAGTGTTTTGGCAGTAATGCTGGTTGTTCCAATGGGGGGGTGAAAAGGAGCTAAACCTTTCGATCTGCCAGCTGTTTTCTTGTTCTTTTAAAAAGCAGAACTAGAATTACTTGGTTGTCAGACAATACAGCAGGGTTTCATGGTTGTTGTAGAAATTAAAACAGTTGGTACAGCTAGGAGTTTAAAATCAAATAGCAACATAGTTTGTTATATATGCTAAAAGTAAAACTTTTTTTACAGTGTATTATAACTTGTGCCTCTCAAGCCAATTATTGTGGGGGGAAAAAGGTTATTAAAGCCAGGCCTGGTAAGAGAGAGAGTGCATGTACAATTTGCAAGATACTTCACCTTGTCACTCAAATTATTTCAAAGAGCTGTACCTTCGCTATTTGCAAGGTGAGTGACATTTACAATGTCACTGTAAATCCCACCGTGACATATATATATATATATGCATATATATAGCACATTTTAAACATTAAACAACTGAATAGTATTTGCATATTATTGTTAAAAAAAAAACCTTTGTGCAAACCACCAGCAAAAATCCAGTATTTGAATGTTATGAAAAATATGTAGAGCCAAATGTCAAGGTTTGGTACCTGCTTTCTTTCAGCGATGTCAAACTATTTGAATTCTAAACTGGTGTTACATCCAGGAACAGGTGCAAAGTCTGCAGATCTTACCCTGACAACTAAGGCATTTTTCTCGTAGAACGTCTTGCACCCTTCCCTGCTGGAATGACTGGCCTTTGGGTGTGTTGCCACATGGCAACTGTACAAGTTTGCCAGGGAGAAGAGCTTAGGGGCTTTATGCTGCCTACTCCAGCTTAGTCAATAGAAAGTTACTGAGCTAGATTTTTCGTGGACTGTGTACACATACGGATCTGTTTTATAGCAACAAGCAGCCAACAGCTATTCTATTCTAGTTTTCCAGATATGTTTTTTCAAGATTCTCCCATCCTCTTTTACAGAGTGGGAGTGAACACGGCAAATAACATTTAAGCACTCTGCAAGCTAGTTGTCTGTATCATTGTACGTCAAGTAGAAAGGAGAATTTTCACCAGTGCTCTGATTAGATTAAATGTTTCTAGGGGTGGCGGAGAATTCTGCCACGGATTTCAGTGAGGCCGAATCCATTCCGCCACGGATTTCGCCCCCCGAAATCTGTGGCGGAATGGCCTGCCCCCCGTGGATTCCTCCCAGGATGAGGCTTACCTGGGGCGGATGTTCCGGACGGTGGCGGATCCGGTGGCGGCTGGTCTTTCGACTGGCTGCCACGGCTGCCATTTGCATCCTGGTCTTTGCCGTGATAGGCTACATAAGTGTTTACGTAGCCTATCACGGCAAGCCAAGCAAAAAAAAAAAAAATAGCGTAGTGGGCGCTATTTGCGTTCCCTTTTTTCCGCCGTAATAGCCTACGTAAATATTTACATAGACTAAAACGGCGAAAACTAGGGAACGCAAATGGTGGCTACCCGGGCTGCCGCCATTTGCGTACGCCGTTTTTTTTGATTGGCTTGCCGTGATAGGCTACATAAATACTTACATAGCCTATCACGGCAGCCTGGCTGGATGCAAATGGCGGCCGCTACGGCGGTCGCCATTAGCGTCCGCACCAGCCAGTCTGTGGACGGAACTCCGGCTGCAGACGGCCCTGCCCGGTTGCTCTGTGGAGCCACCGCAGAGCGGAGCCGGCCGGGCAGGATTCCGGGGGGGAGGACCAGATCGCCTCCCCCCCCACCGCGAACACAATCCGTGAAAAGGTAAGTGACTTTCATACATTCCTAAATGCTTCTGTTGCTTCGACACTGGAACCCTTTAGTGCCACCGAGGGATTGCTTCTTGGCTATCAGTTGGAAACAAATTTGATGAAACACTCTATATGGCACCATATGATCTGGCAACAGCCTTCTCCATAGCTAAGCTTGCATTTAGCAAACATTCCCGGCATCTTTAATTACAGGCTTTTTGCTCCCTGTTCAGTGCAGCTATGGCATACCTGGCGAACTGTCCTTTAATTAGTCAGTTTCTGTTATTAGTAAGGGGGACTGTTAATTACTAGTTTCTTCTTGTTTGTTTTCTTTTTAATTCCAAAATAGTTCTATTTTGCAATTAAAACAGAAAACAATTATGAGAAGAAACCAGTAATTAAATCCATCCATATTGGGGACTAAGTAAGTGGAAATGTATCAGTAATGTTTCAGCAATTAGAGGCAGTACCCACAAAATCATCATTGTCACCATCATCACAAAGCAATTCTGAAAAAGATGGTAGGATGACTCAGAAGACAGCAGAATGCAAGGGGTGGGCAATGACGTCTGATTTCTCCATAAAAAGTGAGTGAAAACAGAAGCAAACTTTGTTATAATTCTCAGCACTTAGCAGGATGGTATACACAATTTGCTATAGAAATACAGTAACTTTCCACTTGGTAAATGGCTATCTACACTTAATGTTCATATGTGAACATTTGTTGTGTGAAAGTAATGCTTATAGGTATTATGAAATGTCCCTTTTTTATACTACCTTGCCTTTTTCCTTGCTATGTTTCCTTGCCTTTTTTAAAGGATGTTTGCTGCCCAGTTGGCAGCTCATTCTACACCATTTTTAAAGGCAGGGATTTCTCCATGTTGACTAGGTGATCCCAACCATTTAGGGACCACATAGTCACAATACAACATAGCCAATCAGACAACATCATGAAGTCAATTCAGAGCAAGTGCAAGGCATACTGCTCTCAGTTTAACTGGCCAAACTCTGCAGTTCCTGTTTGCAACCCCTTTGCAAGAAAACGTCTGACAAAAAGTGTACCTTCACATTTGGCTCAGGACTAATATTCAACCTAAGAGAATGTACCTGAATGGGATAGATGCAATAGCAGGAAGTTTTCTTTGTGTAGCAGTGCAGCACTTGCACACAGGAAAATGGAGATTCTTATTTTTTTTTTACTATCAAGATGCTGGGAATTAAGAACTGGGATCGATGTCTTCATCATGCCCTCGTCAAGTTTCCTTAAGTATCTGTGCCCAGCCATTGCTGTTAGGCAGACTGCTGAGCCAGATGGAGAAATCCAGCATGTCTGTTCTTAAGGTACCATGCTCCCCATTACTACTTGTTGTAGCAATAACCTTCCAAGGCATAATCCATCCCTGACAAGATAAATCAAGAGTTTGCAGCAGGAATAGGCTGCAAACTTACTCCTGACACTTTCCAGACAAGAGTGAAATTTCACTCTATTTGTTATGGGAGCAAACATAATAAAACACAGCACTCAACCTGCCACTAGTAAGTGATTGAAAGTAAGACACAAATATGCTACACACACTTTGCTGACTCATGAGTACCATCTTCATAAACAGAATACTAATTGAGGATAAGGGAAGCACCCTGACTCTTACTTTGATTGGGTAAAGGCAATAAAACTGAAGCAACAGCAGCAGAATGTGATGCTCCTGGGTTATTTTTCTTCACCATTTTGAAATTGGTACCTGTTTCCTCAGGGCTAAGTAGAATCAGTTGCAACTATTCTCTTAGAACCACAGGACTTTATAAATGCACAGTTAAGGAACCTTGCTCAGGTAACCATTTTTCTACAGTCTCTGATCTTAACAGTGAAGTTAGAAGCAAGGGTACTTGTGAGGAAGAAAATAATTCAAGGCTGGGCATGATAAAGCCAGAAATGTAAAGTTCAAATCCATGTACAAATGAGAATTGATGTATATATATATTTAAAAAATGTCATTGCATATCAATGCATTCCCAATAAATCCCATAAAAAGTTTGGACTCAAAATTAGGTGAGTCATTTGCCAGCACAATGATAGTAGCATTTTGCTTTTTTATTATTTAAAAGAAGGGTTCTCTTATACAAAGAAAATAATTGCATATTGCAGCTTTTAGCAGAATTCTACAATATCAGCAAAGTTGCACATTCATTGGTTTAGCTGTTTTGCAATACTGGTTAATTCTCAAAAATGGGGATGGGGCAAAAATATTCTATCCTGTGTCTACAATATTCTATACTGCAACATAATTTACTTCACTGATCTGATTCCTCACCAGGTTTGTATAAAAACAATTTTTATATTATTCACAATCAAGTATCACTGTACATACATATAGATTCAAGGCTCCCCATTTGTCCTGATTTTGCTACTGTTTCAGAAAAATTCAGCTTTTCCAGTTTGCTGTTTCTTAACTATAAAACAGAAAGATTGGATGCTTTATAGATACTAATAGGTAGGAATTAATTTTAGTGGAAACAAAGAAAAACGCCGTCAAGTACAAATCTGAGCACACATACTCTTTAAAATATAAATGCCTGTAATTTGATTTTGTTTACTTAAAATACCTGTAGACAGGATTTTAGGTGAGTGTTTTCATCTGTATAAAATCCATCTCTTCCCATTTGTGCAGACAACCAAATGTACCGTACCCCTTTTTCGACTTTAATATTGCACAGTATATTCAGATTTCTGTTTAACAATATATAACTTAAGATTAAATTGCATCACATTGCAATATTTGGTTTCTCACACAACAAAAGAATCACTCAGGTACCTTTTAAATAAACTATACTCTACCATCAAAAAGAAAACAAAAAACCAAACTAAAAGAAACAGCAAAGCTGCAGCTTCATCATCATGCAAAATACCCTTGGAAACCAACATTCAATATTCACAAAGACATTTTTTATTCACAAACTTTGCGTCTGAATGTTTTGGAGAACTTGGCTAGCGGTAGATAACTGCTCTGAGAACATGAATCATGACATGGACGTTAACAACTGTGCAGCAGGGTACGGATACCCAGTTTGGATGAAAACCACCTTTTCTGCTAAAATATGCAATTCTCAAGAACCTTTCCATTCAAACATTATGCCGTTTCATTTTTTGCCGTTTAAAGGCTTTGCATTCATTTCACAAACCTACTCAAGCTTAGCCAATTGCCCATTTATACTCATTTTGGGAGGAAAAAACCATTCATCATAAGGCATTTTGAGCTATGTGAATCTCTGTAGATGGCTAGCCCTGGAGTCCCCAGTGCAGCACTTGCAGGTGCCAGGGTAACCCTCAACACTTCCCTAATTTTAATTTTTAAAGTGTCTTTTTGTAACTGGAGGCGGGGGCACACTACTAAGCCAAGGGTCAGCTGCCCAGCCACTGCCTTAATTTCCCCAGAATGCTTCTGGGCCCCACATGGTTCAGAGGCGTTTTCAGGAAACTAAGGTGGCAGCTGGAGGGTGGCCTATGGCTTTGCAGCACACCCCAGCTGCATGTTGAAACTTGAAGAAAAAAAGAGAAAGAACCCCCCCCCCCCCGCCGCCCGGGTCTCCCCATGGCAAGCTTGGGAATGGCACTGGGAGTGATGAGAGGATGGCCGTGGGCTTGTTCATGAGGGTTGGGCAGGGTGGCAGGGCAACTGTGGTGGAGGGGAGCAGAGAAGAACTGTGTGTCTGTTCTGTGTGGATGTTTTGGGGGTGTTTTCTGCTACATGGAAAATCTGGATAGTGTGGATTTTTTATGCCTGCAGTGTGGGGTGTATTCTGGGAAAATGTTTTTGGGGTGATCTTCCTATTAATGTGGATTTAAAGTGGTTTTGTGTTTTAGCTCTTAGATCCAATCTCATTATTATACTCAGGCTTTGCGTGAGTTTTTTGTCCTTAGCCACACCAGTTTGCCTTCTGCGTAATGGGTGTTTTGTGACTGACCACATCCACAACAACAGCCATTTCATGAATGGATATGCGCCCATGGCAGGCATTTTGTGACAGTGCCCATGATATTTCCTAAAAATTCCAAATGTGCCCAGCAGCCTCAGAAGTTTGGGTACCCCTGGGCTAGCCAGTACAAAACAGTTCTGGATGAAACTGAAGTCTATTTTGCATTTTGGACACAACTGATATTGAAAGCAGGCATTAAAAAAAATAAGTACTCTAAATATGAGGGCCGAGGAAATGTCAGGGTTTCCCACAACCTTACAAAGCATTTGTTTTAAAGAATAAAGAGTGCAACAAATTCAAAACTAACAATAAACAGAAATCATGTAACCTTTTAAAGGGGAGCCCTTTTTACATAAAAGTCTTCAAAAGCACAAAAAACCTGCAATTCCTCAGTAAAGCACATATAGAATTCAGTTCCAATGGCCTAGATGATGCAGCATTTACACACGTCTACAGATCGGACACGCCAACATGCAGCCACGGTGGGTGCCTTCAGAGTCTTTCCAAAGAAGATATCAAGTAATGGACATTGGCATTTATCTGTGGTCTGAGCAGGCTGACCCCTTTTTCCAAATGAAATGGGAGGCTAACATTTTGGCAGGATCGTGATTTGTTACACAGGTTTTGGTTTGAACAGGGTCATAACTGGTAACGTCTGCTTCCAGATAACAGCCAGAGCAGGACAAACTGGATTCCTACTATTGAGCAGAGTGACGGGCTCAAACCAGAGGCACCACCACAGTCTGTTGAATTCTCCTGTGGGCAAAAAAAAAAAGAAGATATGTGTATTCTGTACTAGCTGAAATTTTAGTTGACAGGCAAAGAGTTTATCAGCTGATTGAAACATCAATTTGCTCACCATAAGATGTCTTGTGCGATTCATCCTCATAAGCTGATCCACATGGGAATCAGCCTTCTGAATAGTTTCACTAATGTGTTGCTATCCAAAGTAAAGAGTGTTAACCCAAGAATGGTAAGTTACCTATGAATCCTCTCAACATGTGCCAAAATGCTCTGACATCATGTACCCAGCCTCTGACATCTGTGGGGAGTGCCCAAACCCAACTTGCTATGAGAGGTGCTACAGCTTAACCATGTCATTTACTTTGAAGAATGATTTTGGCCTCAAATCTTATTTCCTGATTGCAGTACATAGGAGTTGACACTTGCCTGTTTCGATTTGCATGGAAGTATAATTGAACACATTCACACAAAAACTTACCACAGAAATACGAACTCACAGGGTCATTCTTGTAGCTGACAACAATGCATGCATTTACACATGCACATTCTGAGAATTAAGAACTTTTGAAATAATCAGTGAGTTTGGTTCTTTAAAAAAAAGTCCCCAGTTTAGTTGTCACCATTGCTACTAGTCAGTGTGCAAACACAAATTTACTATCACAGCAGGCTGGGCCGCAATGACATCGTACAAAGTAGGCTCATGACATCAGAACATTTATTCTACTCTTGTCTACTCTGACTGTGGTGACTCTCCAAGGTTCAGATAGAGGTCTCTCCCATCTTTTTCAAATGGAGGTCCTAGGGACTGAAACTGAAACCCATGTATGCAGAACATGTGATCTAACACTGACCAAAGGGTCCTCATGGAGAGCTTATGATCATATTCCAGTAGAAGCTCACATGGGATGAGAGGACAGATTCTGTAAGTGAATGAGCCAGAGCCTCTTTTCAGATGTTTGTGGTCGCATTCCATTTCAGCTGGCAACCTGTGCAAATCCCAATGGATTGATTTTTGATACCTCTATGACTAGAAGATACTCCATTAGGTTTAGCCAGCCTGCACTGGTCCAGTTCAAACCAGCTGGTAGCATACCAAAAGATAACAATCCTGAAAGATGGATTAGCAAGCTAAATATTCTCAAATATTTTAAGAATTAGTGCATATTTAAGGGAGCGGCCATAGGATATGTCGCTTTCCAGGAACCAACCTCAGAGCCCGCGCTCTGAGGTCGGTTCCTGTAGGACCAACCTTCCCCCCTCCTGCGCTGCCTCACAGGCAGCTCAGAATGGCCCCGTGGTCTGCATTCGGAAGAGGAGCGCAGAACATCGAAAATGGGGCGCTCTGGGGGGCGTTCCGGGGCAGGGAAGGTGGAAATGCCAATACGACACATCCTATGTGTCGTCCGGCAGCCACTTTCCCTGCTCCACCTTCCTGCGGCTAGACAGCCGAAATAGGCTGTCTAGCCACAAATGCAGGGTGGTTGAGGCATGGAGGGGACAATCCCCTCCATGCTTCTCCCACCCTGTGTTGGATAGGCGGTTGCCTCTGAGTTTGGAGGCGGCTGCCTATTCTCATAGGACTGCGCCCTAAGTCTGTCTAAAAGGAATACATTGCATATGAAAGTGAAGTTCATTTTATAGGTTAGTTAATTTATTAATAATTTAGTTTGGTTGCAGAAAGAAGCTCCTCAGCATTGTGGCTGGGTATTTAAAGGGTGGGAGATGCATAGGACAATAAAATCAACATATGATATCCACTTTACACAGAATAAAGATTAAACACCAGGTTACTGGGCTGAATTGCCCCGAATTGTAATATATTATAATGAATATAGAGGTCATGATAGACCTGCTGATTATGTTTGGAAAGGTCTGTTGATTAATAAGATCCTCCCCCACCCTATTTGTTTCAAAGTCTCTCCTGTTGCTTTTGTGCATTTGTATTTATTCAGTCCCAGATCCTTGGTAATGAGAAACTTTGCAGTGATTCATAAATGCAGTCAGAGCAGCAGCAATTGTTCAGTGGAGGAGCAGAGCCAGATATGGATTGCTTCCAGTGGAAACCAAATCCTCTCGAGTGCCCAATTGCATGATTACACACAGAGGGAGACACCCCCCCACACACACACACATTCTAAATGGGGGGAATAACGTGAACTAGGCTTCTGCGTGATTGTGTGCGGATGCAAAAGCTCAGTTCGCACCGGAAGCTGTTTGCATAACGGAGGGAAAGAGCTGGCGCCAATTCTCCACCATGGTATTTCAGCACCCAACTGACTGTATGAATCTGACCTTCCTCTCCTCCCATTTCAGTTTGCATTTTTCTTTTCTTTAAAAAAATTATGTGGGGCAGGGGGGATGACATTCAATCAAGCATTGATTTTTGCTCTCTATTCTCTGCAATCACTAATCCTAGGCCTTACGGAAGGCCACACCAGTCTATTTCTGGTCCACATAAATTTCATATTGTGTTCATAAGTTGGTTCTGTGTCATTTCTGCTTTAACATACATTTTTTTAAAAAAAATCTGCATGAAAATTGTATATATCTATTTAAATCTGTACTTTATATTTTCTCACAAAATATGCATTTCTAAATGTATTTATCTAAATGTTGCATTCCTAAATGCATTTTGTTAAAAAAAAATACACATTTAAAAATGTTTTTTGATCTGGTTGTTGAGTGAAAATTACATCTAGGGATGTCGTGGACACCCGACTGGCCCATTTACGCCTCTAATATTGCGTTTATCAAGCTTTCCCAGCCCAAATTTGTGCATATTTAAATATGTGCATTTTAATGGCCTTTTTTCCCTGAAAATATCAGCTCGGCAAAATGGCAAGCACTTGTGGATGGGATCCAGGGTGAGTGCGGGTGGCTCAGCGAGTTCATCGGGGCTCAAGTGTGTGCAGTTCTTCAACAGACACCCGCCAATACCAGATGGGGGTAGGTTCATCCCTATTTACATTGTAAAATTTGGAGAAGTGAAAAATGCAAAGGATCATCACATTCTGATTTACACATTAGTCTAGGATCAGGTGTGTTCACATTGGAATTCATGAAGATCAAATTCCTGAAGCATCTCTATCTAGTTCAGAACTCAAGATCCCTGGAGCTTCTTACAGTCATGTGAAGAATCTAAGTTGTGTCTCTGACATTTGTTGTCACATATCTTGAATCCTTACTGAACCAGTTTAGACAAACTTCTCCCCCGCCCCCCTCAAGCACTTCAATTGACTAGGAGAATGCATTTTCTTATATATTGTCTGATTGGGAAATACCAATATGGATGGCAGTAATGCTTGTAATTGCAGAAGCATTTTTTCCAGTCAACATAGTAACTGAAATTGCTGCCAGTTGTATTCCATGATGGCTTGGTCACTGTGTTATGTCTATCCAACCAGTTCTACTTGTATGAAGAGGGTGGGGAATATATTGGGTGAATTCAATTATTGGGTTCAATTATTTTGTATTCAACTATTGATTATTTTCTCTCATTGAAAGTGTATGTTTGCTTTTTCTCAGCTTCTACTAAGCTTCATAAAAATTTCCTCTGTTGAAAGTATTGGTTAATGTGAAAGGGGTGTAGACATCCTTTCCACTGAGAATATTGGAATTATATATGCAAGTTTCATCCTAAGTATTCTTCAAATATATCACTGAGAGAAAAATGTCCACAAATGTTTGTGTAAATGGTACTCTAAACCTACCAAATTAACAAAACTGTATGCTAACTGCTCTGGGAATTGTTGAAGATTAAGTCACTGGAAGTCACATATGGTGGAAATGCACGAGTATGAAAACATTAAAAGAAATCTTAAGGATTATTAAGGACAACACTGTTTATTAAATCCGATACATCCTACTAGTAATCTTGTTAGGTTATCTAAAAACGGTTTTTGTTAGCTGGAAAATTATTGCTTCCAGCCATAGTACTACTGGCAAAATTTTGGCAAAAGAGCTTAGTTGACTGGTTGAGAAAAGTGTTGCAGATTGCTTTAATAAACAATTAACATGTTCCAGACAAATGTCCCACATGTGAGATGGGAAGATACATTCAGTGTTCTGAAACTTGGAGTCCTTTCATAATCTTTTTTGGTTTATCACTCTTCCAAAAATATATGGAAAAGTGCATGAATATTCACAGAACCATAGAATTCGAAGTGTCTTACAGGCCATCTAGTCCAGCCCCTGCTTGAAGAATCCCCAAGAGATGGCAGTCTAATCTCTGCTTGAAGACCTCCAGCGAGTGAGAGTCAATGATCCCTTGAGGTAATTGGTTCTAGGGATGTTGCGGATATCCAGGGTTGGGGTGCGGTGGAGTCTGATGGACATCCACCTGCTTGGCCCCCCAGATTGGAGTCCGCTGTCTGCCTGACCCTGTTCGGCAGGGGGTGCGAGCTGCTGGCAGGTCTAAATAGACCATTTACGTCTGTAATGTTGCATAAATGGGTTTATTTATTGTTGCCATTTGCATAAAAAGCCCTTTACGTAAAAGAACAAACCATCATTTTCTGCAAAAATGGTGGCTCAGCAAGGGAGTGGGCGGCCACTCGTGCCCTGCACAGAACAGAGTCAGCCGCCCAGCAGGGTTCTGTTGAGTGGTGTGTGAGGCGGACCTGGTTAAGTTCGCCCATCCCTAACTCGTTCTATTGTCAAACCGCTCTTACCTTCAAGACATTTCTCCTAATGTTCAATTTGAACTCCTATAACTTAAGTAACTTAAGAGCTAGTCCTGCCCTCTGGGGCAACAGAGAACAAGTCTCTGCCTTCTTCTGCATGACAACTCTTCAGGCATTTGAAGAGTTATAATGTATTATTATTTTGGATAAAATGTATTTTTTTGGTCAAAATCTTTGGTCAAAACTTCATGAGACACTCAAACAAGATTAAGGCAAAAAAACTGAAGTCATATTTAGAAAGTTCTAAAGAGAATGTCACCACTTACAAATTTGGTAAGTAGAATAGCAGCACTTCAAAAATGTCTTGTGAACCTTTAAGTTCTTAAAAAAATAAAAAAAATAAAATGCACATCAAGGGGTAAGAAAAAAACCCATCCCTGGCTTATTATGTGATTTGTTATTTTAGCTTCACAAGATCATTTGATAGCCAATCTAGCAGATCTTTTATCTAGAACAGAACTGGAAAATGAAATGAAGTTGTTGCAAATGATTGCTGTGGTTTAATAACCTCCTTGACTCACTTTTACTCCTCTGCATTTCTCAGTAAAAGAGATGCTGAGAGATTAACTAAATAAGGGGTAGTGATGTCCTCTTAAAAAATGATCATGTAGTTCTAATGGAGGAATGCTTCAGACAAAATATCCACAGCAGGGGCTTTCCACATCAGAAAGGATGACTGCTGCATCTCTAAGGCCTGTTTCATGCATTACCCGAGGTAGCATGCTTGCTTGCGGACCATAGTGTGTGTGTGTGTGTGTGTGTTGCCAGTGTAGTATAAAGTCATGCAATCCACCACAACCATGTGGCAGAAGCTGCACACATTACTGGGGGCAACTTGGGTGCAATCATGGGACAGCAGCAACTCAAGGTAATGTGTGAAAGAGGCCTAAGAACAATTGCTTCTGGTGCATAGTGAGCTTTCACTATGGCAAGCAATTAAATATTCAAGTCAATGACTTCACCAACCTTATTTAAACTTAAGAAAAGGTTGGGTGCACCCTCCTGTATGAACCAAGCGTGGGATCAATATAGAATGACCAATTACACTCACCATGTGGAGCCAGATTAAAACAATATCTCTGTGGGCTTTAGTTCACATCACTGGTCTTCATGCAGTGCTTTGAGGAGTTTCCATCCCGGCACTACACATTCTTGATGTTGACTAGCCCTCACATAGACTTTTTCCACATGATCATCCAGAAGAATCACATAACAAACCAAAACTCTGCCCATTACAGTCATGATGTGAAGAGGACACCACTGGGACAATATCTTAATAGAACGGCATGTAGTGAATTTAAAGTGCAGGCCAAACCTAAGGCATTTATTTGTACATGTTACTGAGGCACTTGTACATATTGCTGGCTGCCTTGGTCTGCATGAGTGAAGCTGAAGTAATATTACAGCAGCCCACTCATGTGAATCTATTTGTTCAAGTTGTTATTTACTTCATTACTTTCTTCTGCCAACAGCATTTGTTGTTGGATCAAGTCGCTCCTGATTAGTTTTCCTACTCTTACATAAACCCTTCAAAATCCTGAACTCAGGATAAGCTTTCTCCCTCTTTAATCCCTTCATTAATCACAGTTGTTTACCATTGCTCTCCGAGTTTCTTTCATCCTAGTCTTGCGATTATCTACTTTCATATGCATCTTAATACTAAATAGTAGGATGGTTAAGTCCAAACTGTGGAAAACACCAGAGCAGCAGTAAGAATGCTTGTCTTGGGTAATGAGTCTGACATCATTGTTGAGGCTTTGGCCAGAGCATATAGGCTCCTATTTGCAGTTGACAACCTGTTCTACAACTTGATCAATTTGAAGATGATTTTAGTGGGGGAACCAAATCAAGGAAGAACAAGCATCCCATTCCTTGCCCTAAAAGGGGCTGAACCTTTGCAATTATTCTGAGTGCACTCAAGTGAACATGTGTCTGGAAGGTGCCCACAGGACAATAGCACTGCCTCTGCCTCTTTCTTTCCCTGCCCTAAAATGTCAAACTGATCTTGTCGTAAGGCAAGCGAAGGCAGTGCCGGAGCTTTCGGCTTGGGAAGAGCGTTTTTTCCTGCTGGGCCCTGGGCCTTGGACGAGTAGTCCCAGAATCTCTGGCAGAAATGACATGCAGAACATCTGTTTCCTGTCAGAGATTCTTGGACTGGAAGCTCAGCTCTACCAGTAGCTGTGGAACACCCGCCATTCTTGCCTCTTCCCCATGCCCCCAAATAAGTTTCTGGGTTGGGAGAGGGTAAGGTGGAGATGGTACTGGCTTCCAGGTCATGCCCACTTTAATCCTATTGGAATGCTTGCAACACCCCTAGATTGAATTGGCTCATGTTTGCTTAACTAACTTGTGCCTGGGGCACAGGCAGCTACTCCATATATGTAAAACTGTTCTTTTCGTTACTTACTTTGGAGTAAATAAATTACTATATGATGTATTTTGGGGAGGGCATCATTTATTCCTTAGGAGGTTAGTGCTAAAAAGTTAACTATTAACTACAGACAGGGTTATGCAACCCTCCCAACTTAAATCCTATTATTACCAGACCTGTTACCCAATTAAAGAAATCTAAGCCAATTAATCGTATGAGTTTATTACATCAGCCTTTCCCATCCTGGCGCCCTCCAGATGTATTGAACTACAACTCCCAGCATCCCCCAGGAAGTTATATTCCAACGCGTTTGGAGGGCATGAGATTGGGGAAGGCTGGATTACATTCACATATATTTTCATAGAAATAGAAATAATTGTTCTGAATTTAAAAGCACACTTCCGTTTATCTAGAACACTAACAAGCCACTGTAAAAACACCAAAGTGCTGTCACATTGAGCTATCATTCTGCCACCATAACTTCAACTAAAGTAGTTATTACTTGTCAGCCCCTGACGCTGTGTGGTGCACCATTTGTTGCACCATTTTAGAAGAAGCACCATTCATCATACGAGAGGGAATGCCTCTTCTAAGCTGGTGACTTCCATCCACTTTTTTTTTTTTAAGTACTCATATTTAAAATAGCTGAAGGACTGCCTCCTCCCTGATGAACCTGCCCATAAAGGGCTGGATGTGCCTGATCTCGTCTGATTTTGGAAGCTAAGCAGGGTCAGCCCTGGTTAGTACATGGATGGGAGACTGCCTGGGAATAAGGCTTCCTGGATTGAGCAGGGGCTTGGACTCAGTGGTCTTGTAAGCCCCTTCCAACCCTATGATTCTATGATTCTAAGTTGCAGTCATCATCAGGAGCCCTGCTCTGTGTTCTTCAAGTGTTTTCCAATGCTGTCCTTTAAGTGATAAAATTCACAGACAGAATATAATGTGTCATATGAGCTCTGCATGGATATAGGAAGCAGCAAAGGGATGGGTGGGAGGGTACTTTCTCCTACAACATAGAGAATTATCTCTTTTCAAACATTTTTTTTAATCTTCTGTGTGGACTGTGGTCCGGTGATCCTTCCTGGGCACATTATGACTTATGAATCCAACCAAACAAATGATGTGCATGGAAATGGCTGTTGTAGAATCATAGAATAGTCGGGTTGGAAGGGGCCTACAAGGCCATCAAGTCCAACCCCCTGCTCAATGCAGGAATCCAAGTCAGAGCATCCCTGACAAATGGCTATCCAGCCTCGTCTTGAAGGCCTCCAGTGTGGGAGAGCCCACCACCTCCCCAGTTGTGATGTCTCTCCCTGCTTTGTTTATTCATGCCATTTGAAAATATTACCTTGCAGTGTTTAAGTTTTGAAACTATGGCCAGGTGTCAGCAACAAATGTGCTGAGCTGTCCTTTCAGCTGTCCCAGTGAAAGGACAGCTCAAATGTTGAGCTGTCCTTTCACTGCTAGTGAATTATCTGGGAGCTTGTTGAAGTTAATTGGGTATAGATTGGACTGAAGTAGTTACTAGGAGTGATATGCAAGCTAGTCACAGCTTTTCAGAGGAAGAGCATATTCAAATAAAATAAATAACCAATACATTCCTGTTTAATGTCTTCGGTTTGTTCTTAGGCCCACAGTTGGCGGGATTCCCATAAGGAAAAACAGAGCCATTGGGGCACACATACAGACACCATGCCGGGCCATGGGAGGTCTGCATGCATTCTGTAACTCCTTCCAGCTAGTGCAGGGAAAAATCAGGCCAAGCAAATTCTGTATTTAATTGTTGTTGTTGTTACCCTGTGCCTCAAGGACATAGCCAGAGAGACATTCTAAATTCATTATGGATATAGTTAGAAAACAATGTAAAGATGTACAAAAAAGCTAGCTATCAAGCTGTGCCCAAAAGTATTTATAACCATGAAGTATTTATAACCATAAAAGCCAGAAACTACTAATTTGTTTCTTCATATATTGAAGAAACTCTACACCCCTACAGATATGGATGAATCTGTCAAGATCGATTTCGTCTCATTCTCATTCACTTCTGCATGAGTCTGCAAATTTGCTTTTTAGAATCTGTTTTCGTGGCATTCCGCATCTTTGTACAAACTTTTCCAATTATGCCCATATTTGTATGCAATTTTCTAAATGTATACATGTTTTTGCAAGCAATTTCTCCTAATATAATGCGGTTTTGTGGACACATTCTCCTAATATATGCATTTTTGCGCACACCTTTCTGGATTGTATGCATTTTCTCTATTATATGTGTTTTTGTGCACATTTTATTTACGAACTGCATTGCAAAATTCAGAAAAGTGCGTAATTTTGAAAAGCACGAATTTTGTAAGTTTGCATTAAAATGCGAACCAATGAATTCCTTGCCCATCACTGCCTACATTGGACATCAGGTAGCCAAAATATCTCTATAAATAATTAAGAACATATAAATAATTCCAAACAACGTTTCTGGATACATATATACGGGAAACCATTTCTACTTTTAAAAGTTTTATCTGTTAGATAAGATACTGTTAGAGATGGCCATGATGATGTCTCCCTCTAGTGGTACTTTGGGACAATAATGCAAAAGTAGAGACAGATATAACATATTAAGGGCAGTGATAGTGCTCTGGAAATGTTCTTACTGCTTTCAGTCCAAATGTACCTTTCTCATTTAGGGTGGACCTTTGAAAAATAGAGTTCTGCCAATCTGAAGCGCAAGTTGGCTGTACACAGCACTGATTAGCTGGCACCCAAATGTCTCTATGAAAAATCCCCTGCACATGTTCCTCAAAACAGCGAAACTGAATAATAAAGGTGGTTATTAATGAACAGCTAAATGTTAGTGCAGAGTTTTAAATTTGTTTTAAAATGTGTACAGTCTCCCTGTATGTGGGGAAGAGCAGACTGATGACCAGCTTCCCGCTATGAACATTTGTTATTTCCCTTTTGAAGTGATACACCAGGGGTGGGGAATGTATGGCCCTTTAGATGTTGTTGAACTGCACTACCCATTGGCCCTAGCCATCATAGCCAAGAGCTCTAGCCATCATAGGTTTGCACAGAAGCTGAAGAATCGGTAGCGAGCTGGAGTTATCTATCTATCTATCTACCTACCTACCTACCTACCTACCTACTGATCGACCGACCGACCTATTGTCATTCTAACTTAATCCCACTTTAGTTATAGCTACATACCGATAATGAAATAACCTCTGTTATAGGGTCTTTAAATATATAGCAGCCCTGGTTGACCAAGGCATCACCTTATGCCACATGATACAGCAACATGATGTAGCAACCTTACTGAAGCTAAGCAGCGCTGAGACTGATGTGTGTCCGGGATAAGAGACTGAGCCCTGTGCAATAGTGACAATAAATAAAGAGGTGTAAATAAATAGATTAGATCATAGATAGATAGATAGATAGAAAGATAGATAGATAGATGTCTGAAATTAATCTTTGACCACTTCCAGCTGTGACCACCATGCACTGATGTGGCCGTAAGCATGCTAACCTAACAAGCAGAATGCGGCTTTTGCACATCATTATGGGATTAGCTCTGGGAGCAACTGTGGTGGTACATAAAAGGCCAGTTCATGCTCAGTTCTGCAGATGGAGGTGGCATCATCAGGGCCACCTCAGCACATGACAGCTACGGCTGGAAGTTAGCTAGTTCATGGGCTTAACCAGGTGGTGATCCAAAGCTTTCTTTCAGCACTCATCAAATATGGGGAACGTGTGGCCCTCCTCTTGTTGGTAAACTGCAATTCCCATCAGCCCTAGCCAACTTAGCCACTAGTGAGGGTTGATGGGAACTGCAGTCCAACAACATCTGGAGGGCCTCACATTCCCCATCCCTGCCACACAACGTAATATCACGTGTAGTACTGGTTTGTCATACAAAGGTATAATTCACACAATGTTTGCCTCCACTTTTTGAGGGGAAAGAAGTATGTGATTCTGGACATAAAAGATTCCAGGTGAAGTATCTAGTTCATGTGATACGTTAGGTTTGTGGAAGAACGAGGGGCACACCTGTTTCACAACTAGAAGTTTTAAATCACTGCCTGGTAAGTCTATGAATGGTGCCATTGACTCATTTAGGATGCAATCCTATGCATGTTTAGACAGAAAAAAAAGTCCTACACCTCCCAGAATTCCCCACCCAGAATGGCTAGCTGGGGAACACTGGGAATTGTAGCACTTCTTTGTCCTACAAGGGTGATTTTTGCTTTACTTTGGCAGTTCAAAGCCTCTGAAGACACTGAAAATATGAAAAGAAGAATTATGTACTTTATGTAGCATATAGTATGCTACGTACAGAGTGCACACTACAGCACCCTGCACAAATAAGGGTTGGGGGCTTTCAGAGTTGAATGACACCAACTGATTCTCCCCCAAAATGTGTTCTTCAACTAGACTCCTTCTGAGCTAGGATTAATGCTGACTGCAGTGTAGTACTAATAAGCATTAATCCTATCAGAAGATACACAGTCATCATCTTTTTCTTGGGATCCCAGGCAGATGAGAAGATGCTGACCCCAGATCTGATGGTCACCTCCAACTATAATATGACACTCTTTGTTCTTAGGCAAACGTTGCCCACAGTTTTTGTGTGTGCTTACTTTCTTATCTTTGTTAGGCTCATAAAGGAAGGCTAGTACAAATGTTCTGAAGTAATGGGAACTAGAATAATACATCTAAAAACAATAATACTCTGTTAAATTAGCCTTGCCAACATCCCAAAACCTAAGAGCATGTCTGCATGGTTCTAATTCAGGGACTCCATTAAGGATTCAACTGTGGATAAATAATAGGTACTGTAAGATGAGCCAGACTCGTTGTCCACCTAGGCAAATACTATCAACCCTAATTGGCGGCCAGCAGTGCAGACTCTAGGAGGAAGGTCTTTCCCAGCCCCAGTTCCTCAGAAGCCTGCTGGGGGCTAAACCTTAACCATGCAAAGTGTGTGCTCTACCACAGAACTATGGTTCCCCCCTCCTTGTGAAGAATAAGGGTGGGTTGTGAAGACTCCAAGACTAGCTACCTGCATTAAACATA
The DNA here is from genome assembly GCF_057233095.1 of Heloderma suspectum. Classification (NCBI taxonomy): domain Eukaryota; kingdom Metazoa; phylum Chordata; class Lepidosauria; order Squamata; family Helodermatidae; genus Heloderma; species Heloderma suspectum. The sequence goes on from NC_139464.1 coordinate 109,871,324, forward strand.
TGCTATAGTGCTGAACTGGGAATGGAGGAATATGCAATATGAGTGTGCCCTCAGGTTGTGATTCTAAGCAGGATTTCTTGCAACCATAAAAAATAATGTGATTTACTTATAAAGTTAATCCATCACTGAGTGGTGTACCAGGTAATTGCTACAGGATAGGTATCTATGGTAGTTTGTTTTAGATTATATTTCTAAGCTTCTGGTCATATAAGCCGATGGGCCTATTCAGACTTTATTCTTCTCTTCCCCAGTTGCCCCTAGGAGAATGTGCTCTCTCTGCTCACCACAAGGAAAAGTGAAAAAAAAAACTGAATCACCAACCAAAGATTAAACCCTCTTCAAATAATGACTAAATAATGTCAAATAATGACAGTCCCATGCATGTTTAGACAGCAAAAGTCCAACCATTCTGAGCATTCCCCAGTAGGGTATAGCTGGCTGGAGGATACTGGGAGTTGTAGGACTTTTTTCAGTCTAAACATGCATAGGATTGCACCCTAAATCTCCCAGTCAGGAAAGAAGCATGTGATCCTGAGACTCACACCCAGGGGAAAACAAAACACCCAATCTCTTCCCAGGGGAAAACAACCTCTGAAAAGGCTCCATTTGTCATTGATCCCTTTCGTAATAACAGAGTTTGCTCCATATTTCCCCCCCAACTTAATACTTGCTTCTCTGATACCCTAACAAAAATGCCAAACTTTGAAAAAACAGAACAAAACACAAAATTAGAGAAAGTAACTGACCATCCACACCACATGAAAACTTGCAGAAAAATGAAGATAGGAGCGGACATCATGGCAGAGGCACGACTCGTTGTGCATATAGGCTGATCCTATTAATAACGGGCAAAGTAGCAAGTAGAGGAAAGGAAAGAAAACACAGAAAGAAACACACACAAGATGAGATTTCATGCAATTTGCCCGCAGTCAGCAGAGTTAATGTGAAAAGCATCCACCCAAGAGTAAAGGATTTCACAGTGAGAATCGCAAAGGAAACTTATCCAAAAATATTACACTGTTACAGTTACAGAAAACACAACTAACACACAGGATAGCACATCAAGCTAGTGAGCAAGACTCCTTGTACTTTCACACACAACAGATCCATCGTTAGTAGACCATGGAGACAGCCTAAGAATCCTGATATTACTTCCAGTTTGTCTCCAACACTTTCCTTAATCAGTTTTTAAAACCGTTAAAATGTGGTATTCCAATGTCCCCCTGGTGTGGCACATGTTTTAAAGCAACAATAACAACAAAAATTAATTCATCCGTGCATGTTTACGTTTCCTTCAAAATATGAGACTATAGCATAGATCTGGGATTCTCAAATTGTGGCACAGGGAACCTTTCTTTCCACTGTCCACCGTCCTGAAAGAAAGGGAGACAATAAACATATCTGCTGTGGGGTAAGTCTTGTTTTGTCTCTTCACTGGGAGAGTACTCAGATAAGCCCCAGAAGCATGGGAAGAGGAAGTGATTTGTATTTCCTCTCTTAACATTTGTTCTGGTGTGCTAAGAAAGTAAGCAACTCTACACTTATAACAGAGTGGATATATGTGTATTCCACCGCCTACAAATTTGGGGCAAGGAGAGACGGAGGAGTTTGCATTTGTCAGCCACTGTGCACACAACCTTACGGTAGTCTGCCAGAAACTAGAAGTCCAGTTTGCATGTCACGATAACCCACAATTTAAAAGCCTTATGGTGCATGCTACCCAACTGCTCCTGCAGGAGCACTAAATAAATCATGGTCAGATGGTTAAGTATGAAGTGCAATCCAGGACCTCTGGCTTGTTTTCCCCGAGTAGTCAGTCATAATCCAACAACAACCCATGGGTTATGACTCTGGCTTGTTGGGAGAAAGACAACCCAGAGTTCCTGGTTTACATATCATGTTAAACAAACCACGGCTGCAAGTGGGAGTGGGTTACCATCCACAATAACCCACAATTTTTGTGTTTTTTTTTTAAATGGTGGGTTATCTTCACATGCCAACTGGAATAATCTTCCAGATATTTTCACAACTATGGGGTGCCCTAGGGAGGATGGAGCCTACTTCTCAAAATACAGATGCTGGCTTTCCTACACCTTGGGCAGATCAGAAGGCTTTTAAAAAAAATCACTGCTTCTGTATCAGCCCGATCTTGCCAAATTGTAAAATGGCTTTTTAAAGTGCCCACATTTACAACGTAGTTTGGAGTTTCAGTTGAGGGAAGGGATCTGTTCAAAGAATGCAGATATTAAAATGTAAGGTGAAGACATGAAAAGCAGTGAGAACAACATGGAAGTTATTCTGAGATACAGCAGTGAACAACAAAATTTCAGAGGCCCTGACAAATTTATTTCTGAGAAGCTAAGTGGGTATTGAACTGAATATTGGAGTTGTTTTGTTATTGCTCACAATTAGGAATGGGCTGAAGGTTTAGTAGAGAACTGTTAGCAGTTTTCTACAAATATAATGGCCACTCAGTGAAAACATCTGCGTGCATCAGGTTGGGCTTTTTCTCTACAGGAACAATTGGACGTCTTGCCTGTGGTTGGGGATTCTGTAAATATGTCCATTAAAAAAATCAGCTGTGTGGACACTGTTGTGTAACTGAGGTAACCTATTGTGTAGAAGCTGTTACACAACTGTGGGGAATTTCTTGTTATCACTACACTGTTTCTCATATTTATATTGTTTTGATGTAATATTCTAACATATGTAGCATATCCATTTTGTACCCCTGTTATTATAAATGTCTTGCTTATCCCCTTTTTGCCATTTTGGGCTGCTGAAACAACAGAGGAAAAAAACCACTTGCTGGTGTGTATGTCTGTGGACATGCATGTTAAACATTTGCTCCTAAATATTTTGCTGGATCACAGCAAATGTGATGGGGCACAGCCTCTGAAGAGTTTGGGTCATTTCATGACATTACTGCAATGGAATAAACGTGTGGTTTGTGTCCTCATGCTAGTGTGACAGCCTTTCCAACTAATCCTTTTACAAGTGTATTTGTAAGAGCCTCTGGATTGAAGGGCCGCGGTGGCTTAGTGGTTAAGACGCTGAACTGCAGACCGGAAGGTCGGCAGGACAGCAGTTCGAGACCCGAGTGCCGCGTGACCGAGTGAGCTCCCGTCTTCAGTCCCAGCTCCTGCCAACCTAGCAGTTCGAAAGCAAGAAATTGCAAGTAGAGAAATAGGTACCGCCTCGGCGGGAAAGGTAACAGCGTTCCGTGCACCTTGGTGTTCAGTCACGCCAGCCACATGACCACGGAAGCGTCTTCGGACAGCGCTGGCTCTTTGGTTTAGAAACGGGGATGAGCACCGCATCCTAGAGTCGGACACGACTGGCTGGGGACACCTTTACCTTTTTACCTGGATCATAACGTGCCACAAGCAGGGAAAGTTGGAACAAGGTAAGTGCACTGCACCAGCAGGACAAAAAGTAAAGCCACAGTGTTTTAAAGGCAACTTTTCAAAGAGTCCAATGACAAGAACTATGGAGGATTGCCGTGACTGTTTTGCCATCATCATGCCGGCACAGGCTGTCCTGCTTTTTTAGATAGGAATCATGTGTGAAAGCACAGCAATTACAGCAAAAGCAACTCAGAAAAAGCTGTTGTTAATTTAATGTTAATTGTGGGAACACTAGAAATAGTGCAATGTAGTCCAGAGTCAACAGTAAGTTTAATGAGAGACAGGCATGTCAAGGTGCAAACTATTCTAAAAAATATTCATTTTCTGTTGCAGGGAAGGTACTTCTTCCATGCCTCTGAAGACCAAACTTACGGCAGCATCATTGTCAAAGCAGACATCAGGTCCTTTTCTGTATCTGGGTTGCTGAACCATTTCACAGGGATTAGGCCCTTCATCTAACCTTTGGTTAAGGAACCGGGATAATAGAATTCTCACGTTTATTTACATAGCACCATCCTATGCTGAAGTTAAGTCCCATGAGATCAATGGGGCTTACTCCCAAGTAAGTGAGTACAGAATTGTAACCATAGTTATCTGAAAAATTCACAGTCAGTAAAAACTAGAAGATTAGGAATGAAACCTTTGTGTGGAATTCTGGTGTTTGCACGGGGAACCTTACCTAGTGAGCTCCCATGGACTGTGTGTAAAGAGACTAGAGATGAACAGACCTCCTCAATAAAATGGGCTTTTCAAGTGTGCCAAGAGTAGGCTCGAAAAACACTGAGAGGTTTTGAGTATACAGCATCAGCTCTTGATACTGGCAGAAAGTATTAAGCCTCTAGATTGGGCAGACTTCATGTAAATACTTGAAGTCTAGAATTATATTTACTTTGAAGGAAGGAGTACTTTCTGCTTGCTGCCCTTCAGGTCCAGCTTCCACCTTAGCTGCAGACATTAGGCATTCTAAGCTAACTCACCGCTGTATGCCTAGATTTGGGTGTGGCTAATCTAGCCTTGCCAGGCCATGGAAGACAGTTTGAGAGTGCTTTCCAAAGGAGAAATGGCTGTCCCCAGACCAAGCAGGCTTGCAGAATCCAGTAAGGTTTTAATATATATGCAAAGTTTTTGGCTTGATTGAGTTTGAATTGTTATTGAAATGTTATAGAAAAGTTGGCACTGTTTCTTGAAATGCACTGCTATTTTGTTGATAATGTTATTCAGATGCTTGCTGACATCTATTTTTTATGTATGGTTGTTACAGTCTTTTCACTTTGCATATTATAAGTTGCCTTGAACACAATTTCTTTTGTGGAAACTCAACATGTAAATTAAAGTCTAAAGTAGGTGAGTGGGGGGGGGGGAAATGGCAGTGTGTGAGGGTAGGCAGAGTGGTGTGTGTGTGTGTGTGTGTGTGTGTATGTGTTAGTCCAACTTGCAGAGGAAAGGGATTGGGACAGAAAGTCCATGGGACAGTGTGGGCTAAGCTGAAAGCGAGTTCAATATGCAAGACCAGAGAACATGCTTACTAACTTACCTGGTGTGGACATTAAGGGAAGTGCTTAACTTAAAAATTGACTCATGCATGCACCATAGAACCTGGAAACTGTTAATGCCTTAACTGTTCTCTTAAAGGTTTTTTATACTAGAAATATTATGATCTATATTATAATCAATATTAATCTATATCTGTATTGTAACCTATATTAAGATCATGCAAATAAGATGTTTATGTGAAATGTCCATCTCACATTATCTGAGTGATTGAAGATATATTTGCCTGTGCTGCACCCTCCACCCACACAGACTGTTACCAACCCAGATATATGAACTGGGCCAGGCTTTGGAGGGAACTGAGAAACAGAGAGAGGGGGTTCTACAGGTCTTTCAAATATTATTATTTGTAAGGAAACACAGATCCAGTGTAAAGTTAACTTTCAAAGGATACCCGGCTTCTCTGCTTGCATCAGTGGCCTTGCATCACAGTGATGGCACATAACTTTGCTGTCGCTCATTATGAATACTAAATTTGTATTAGCAATTTTTTCTGCGTGAAAAAGTCTGAGAACAGAAACATATCACAGGATGGACATTTAATGCCGAGATAAAAGAAACAAGCAGGTAATCTTCTACAGATATTTTTTGAGCACGACATAATGAGCTGGATCCAGATTTAGTCATAGTTAGAGTAGAGCCACTGAAATCAGTGGGCTTATGTTAAACTGAAGTCCCACTGATTTCAGTGGGTCTACTCGAAGTATAACTAAATCTGGAGCCAACCTAATGAATTTGCCAATTACAACTTCAAAGGCTCAATGCCGCCTTCCGCAACAGTGCCCCCCAGATGGCCATACTGGCTGGGGATTATGGGAGTTGTAGTCCAACAAACCTGGAGGGTACCATGTTGGGGAAGGCTGGCTTAATGAAACTCCTGCTTAGAGAGCTACAGTTAGCATTACTTTGCTCACAGATCTCTCCTTCTCAATGGGCAGTGAATAGATCTATCTGTTAAACCTGCTTCCACTCAGCCAAATCCAACCATCTATTTCCAAGCACTATGCAATACGGGTTGCTAAGCATATGTTCAATCTTACTATTAAAATATGTATAAATCACAACAGTACAGACTAATGGATATTCATATGCATCTATAGCTAATTATTCCATTGACAGAATAAAAGCTAGTTTCCCATTAATTGCTCATGTGTTTGTTTACTTTTTTGAAACATTAATAAGAAAAGGTAAGAGACACTTTACATATTTTGGAATTCAAAGGAAAAACCTACCTAGAACAGTTTATACAGTCTAGGATGTTATTAAATGATTTCTCATCATTCCCAAAGAAATACTGAGTTTGTACTGTGATGCAGCTGTGTTTTGATGGGACGGCATTGAATTCTTCATCCTCCACTTCCGCTATGAGAAAGAGAATATTTTCAGCCCCATAAGAAAGAGAATATTTTCAGCTCCATGACAAATATGAAATGCAAATGCAAGTTAAGTACTCCTACACCTTCACTTACCTGCACCAAGAAAATGTGGAAATGTCAGGCCCAAAAAGAGCTGCTGCAAGATAGACCTGGATATACAAATAATTGTATAGGGATATAATAATTGTAGAATTATTAGTTACAGCCACCATAGCAATGTAGAATGGTTATGTTTCATGCAGTACTAATTCTGTGTATTGAGCATATAGCAAACATAGGTACATGCTGAACATAGGAACAAAAGAATCAGGAATTATGTGCAGGGCTAGTGCCCAAGTCAAGTAGTCCTTAGATCTATGAGTTGGACATAGGCTCATGCATTACAGTTTTGGCTAAAAGTTTTCTTCCCATCTCTTCTTCACAACCATCAAATCACTTGTAAAAACACACAAAAAGTATTTTACAGGCATTCTAAAAACATAAGAAAAGCCCTGCTGGATCAGATCAAAGGTGCATCTAGTCCAGCATTCTGTTCACACCGTGGCCAACCAGATGCCTGTGAGAAACTCACAAGTAGGCCATGAGGCTAATAGCAGCCTCCTGCTCATTTTCTTCAGCAACTGGTTACATAGGCATACTGCCTCTGACACTGGAGGCAGCATATAGCCATTAGTACTAGTAGCCATTGATAGCCGTGTGAGCATTCCCCCACCTGGTATGCATAAGACTGGCTTGAAAAATCAGCCAAGCTTTCCCTCCCAAATGGTGTCCTGGTAAGGTCTGAGCTATACTAGGAGGGGTACAAGAGGTATGGAAATGGTTAGGTCAGTTCAAGTACCCAGTGATATCAGTCTTTCATTTCTGAAGTTATTCGTGTCCCTCCTCAATACTCCATCAGACTTAACAATTATATTACTTAACAGTGGTTGCCAGTAACTGAAGATAACTTGTCAGCTTGTGATCCCTGTCCACTCTTGGTTTGTCAAAGACTATGATTTACTGCAGAGGTCACAATCAAGGCTCCTTATTTATTCCCCAGTATAAGATGAAAGCTGATGGCTTTCTAGAGCTAGCATGTAGTACAGAAATCAGAACGGCATTAGTAGTGTGGAAATTGAGGACAGTAGGAGTCCTAGCGGTGGAGACGTGTATCTTAAAGTTTTTAAAGTTTTAAGCTTTTACATTGTTTTAAAATTGTGAATTGTAAGTCACCTTTCTGGGCTAAAAGGCAGCTCAGAAATAATGTCATTCATAAATAAATAAATATGCTGGTGTATTCAAATTTTAACTCTAGTTAAAAACTCTAAAAACTTGTTACTGTCTTGGCTGAAATGCAGTATGGACTGCCCCTTATCTACCATTGTGATGGGTTGGGTTTTTTTTTTGTATTTTTATATAAAAACCACCCTAGAATCATATTCTGATGAAGAGTGGTATAATAATTTTTGCAGGGGGTTGTTATTTATCGCTTATTGAAAAGTCTTCTAAATTTTTACAACAAAATCTCCCTCTGCCCCATCCCAATTATATGGTTGGTGATACAGGACATGTATGAGTAAGCTTCCATTTATTTATTTATTTATTTATTTATTTATTTTATTAGCTTTATTAGCCACCCATCTGCTCGACCACTCTAGGAGGCACACAATACTAATAATAAATTTACATAATCAACTGAACAAAACAACGTAACAAAACAACACTACTTAAAACACCCCACCCCAAATGCCCTCCTGAACAGCCAGGTTTTTAAAGCCCAGCGGAAGCTAAGAGGGGGCATGGCAGAGGTCACTAGGGAGGGAATTCCACAAAGTGGGGGCCACCACAGAAAGGCCCTCTCCCTAGTCCTCACCAGCCTAGCTGTCCTGACTGATGGGACAGATAGAAGGCCTACCAAGGCCGGTCTCTTGAGTGGTGTCCCTGGTGCTGTTGGAGGCACTTCTTAAGATAGAAACATTTGACATGGTTCCTCTCCCCCTCCCCACAGTCCCTTCCCCCCAGGTCACTGATATGTGGTACATTCTGTGTCTTTAAAGTTCCTACAGAATCTACAAATTTTAGCTGATGCATCTACAGATGTGCCTGTTCTGGAAGTATATAAAGAAAATGAGGAAAGATTGAGAAGAAAAAAAAGGGGGGAGAAGGAGAAAAAGGAAAAAGAAGACATGACATTGATGCTGTAGTGGAGTAGCTATTGCAAGGGGAGGAATCTGTCTTCTCCTCCTCCATCTGCATAGAGTATGCATTTCCTGCAACCAAATTCTTCCCTGGATTTTGGTTTTTCTTAACTTGGCCTTCTCTGAGGATCAGCACCAATGCACAGGCAATCCGTTGCTCTTCTGGTTATAGATAGGATGCATGAGAACTGTGTTTTAGTACACAAATCACTTGAAAATGCCCTGTTCGCAACCCTGAATGCGAGGTCACGTTCCCCAAAACCGTTCTCAAATTCCTGAACTTGCATTCACAAAACATGCACTTGAAAGATTTTCTCAAAATGTGCAATTTTCTCAATATGGGCAACTTCTAAAAAATGTGCAACTTCTCCAAATGAGCAACTTTTTCAAAACACATAACTTTCTCACAACGCACAGCTTTTCCCATTCAAACGAACTGAAAAACAGGTTGGAAATGAGAAGGAGAGCAAGCTGAACTGAGCTTTGAAGTAAAGCCCATAGCATTTCAGCAAGCCTGAGTATCCCTGTTTCTCCCATCCCTAGTTATGGAATTCATTTTGCATAGACATTTTACACACAGCTGTGCACGTGCAATTTGGATCAGTGTTCAGCTCTTTATGTTCATTTGTGTTTTTCCCCATGTTCATTTATGTTTTTCCCCATGCCCATTATCAACATGAATTGATAATATAGCACTTGTGTATAGTGATGAAACACAGCACAACAGGACTGCATCCCTTCTTGTACTGTATTAATCCATGTGCACATCAATAACCTGAGCAGAAAAAAAGATGTGAATGAACAGAGTGCAGTGGTCAAACCTGCACATGCACCAATCCCAGAACTAAGTTTAGAAATTCTCCATGCACACTGGAGCAGAACGTGGAGCAGAACAAATCCATGGAACAATGCGGGAACATGAACAAGGGAAAAAATATATATAGTTTCTTTGTTTATTGCATTGATTCTTGTGAACTGCCTTTCTCCTTTTGTTCGTATCAGATCTTACCTAACCCCCCTTCTTAATATCCCTCAAGCTCCCTACCAAGATTTTATTACAGAAAACATTTCAAGAAAGCATTTTTATGTGAAAAAACGTGTGTCAAAACTGAGCCTAGACCTCTCCACAGATAACAACCCATTTTGATATTACTCAGATTTTAATTTCTTCTCTGAATTACTGTCCAGTGCAAAGATTTTTTCAACTGCAGTCATCAAGGTTCTTTCTTTATGTTAAGTTACACGTTCCTAAAATGTTTTCATCAGCCTTCTGGGAGACCATGTGCGTATTTTTGTTTTGCTGTGCCATAATTAAATACTCAGCCAAAGATAGCGTGTTATCTAGCTAATTATTATACATAATAAACTTGAACAAGAAGAATGTGTGTGGAAGACTCTCAGTGGGGTTAATTCATACTGTATACAGGGCTTCATGCATGTCAAATGTACAATCAACCCTATCTGAAAAGCTCAACTTACCAAGCAGCTGCAGAGGCCCACCAGCCTAGATGTAAGATATCTGCTATTGTAGGCTAGAAAATAGAAGGGAATGAGTGTAATGTTATAAGAACCTCTGAACATGTAGAGGGATTGCACTGGTTGGAGAAGGGCAAGAGTACACTGACCACATTGACAGAGCGGAGTCCAGCTCCTTGCTTTGGTTCTTCTTCTGGATCACATACAGACTGATAGTCGTAAGTCTTGTTAAAGGCATATAAGGACATATTAATGAGATTTCGCATGAGGCCCGGGTCAATCTCACCGAAGAATTTGCCTATCTAATGCAAAAAGAGATTAAAACACACATCAACAACATGATCCTCTTCAAACATACTGAATGAAAGCCCCAGCTTTTTATGTTTTTTTAGGGCGCAATCCTATCTAGATAGGCGACCGCCTCTGAACACGGAGGTGACCGCCTATCCAAAGCAGGGCAGGAGAAACACAGAGGGGATCATTCCCTCTGCACTCCTCTTGCCCTGCTTTTTCTGCTAGACAGCCGATTACGGCTGTCTAGCCACAGGAGCATGGAGTGGGGAGGGAGGCTGCTGTATGACACATAGGATGTGTCGTACAGGCAGCTACGATCTCCCCACCCAGGAAAGCCCCCAGCCGTGCCCCTTTCCGGCCGCTCCGCACTCCTCTTGTGAGCATGGAGGATGGGGCTGTTCCATGCTGCCTCCAAGGCAGCGTGGAAGTGGAGGGAAGTCGGTTCTCTGGGAACCGATCTCAGAGCACAGGCTCCAAGGTCGGTTCCTGGATAACAGCATATCCTATGGCTATCTAGCAGCTGTCTAGCAGCTATAGGATTGTTCCCTTAATTAACGAATACTTCTACAGCCAATAGTTTGGGTGAAATATATAGCCAAGAATCCAAGTATTGGCCTTTTATGAGACTTAGGACCGAAGCAGAGCTTTCTACAGATATTCATAGGCAGTCTATCAAAATTGAACACAGCATGGCAATGAATTATTACGAACGCCAGAAAAAGTTTTTTAAAACAAGCAATGAAAAAAGAACTGTTGAGAATGATCAAGGCTATTCCTTTTTGAAGCCTGAACCCAAGACATTGTAAAGTGTTACTTTCTAACTACAGAGGAAGTGTAACTTCTCTAGGGACGTACTGGTTTTAAACAAGTCCAATCCATATTACTCTTTTGTTCTGCACAAAGTTACTTGTTTTCAGTCCAGGCTTCACTTTTGTGTATGGTGAACCTTCTAAACAATCTGTCAAGAACACAGAGTTTAATAGGGTTTTTCAGTTATGTGGAATTGGAGGCACTGTTCAGCTACACATGGACCCCATGCCAGTGAGCATTTCTAGGCCCCCATTGCTGAATACAGATATTGAACTACAACAAGGAGCTGTTCTTGTACCGGAGGATGCAGAGTAGCCAAGGGTGGTTGTCGTACTGAGGCCCCCGCACCAGTATGGGCATGACCCGATGACATCAAGTTAAAACAACTACTCTAAATTCTCTTATCATTATGTCCTCAACATTCCACATGTCTTGACATTCATGCACTCCTCCTCCAGGATGGACACGATGCCCAGCAGCTGCCCGAGAAGTGGGAGAGAAGAACAAGCACAATGATGAGATACGGTCAATCGACAGGGAACGGGGGGAGAGGGAGGCAGTGAAGTGGCTCAAATGGTTACGAAACACCGAAAAGCTCCTGTAATGTTGTGAGTCACAATAGGGACGCTAATAATGGCGAGTCTGTATCAGTAGCTGCACTGAGCAAATCCAGTAATTTGCACTGGGTGCACAAGTCCACATTCAGAGAAGCATATTCCATTTTTAAAAGAAATGTTTTAAATTAAATTAAAGCCAAACAAAACAAATCTGGGAAGAGCTGATTGCAGATGTCCCACGCATGGTCTGAAGGCACATGAAACAGCTACCTCGTTGAAGCTAAGCAGGTCTGGGTCAGGTCAGTGCTTGGAGGGGAGACCACCTGGGAACCACACATAGCCACCTTGAGTTCCATGATGGAAGAAGGTGGGATATAAATGAAATGAATGAATGAATGAATGAATGAATGAATGAATGAATTCACAAGTCCTAGAAGCTAACAGATCTGTATTTTTTGGAAGAGAGGGTTTTTATGTTTCTTTAAATTTGCAAAGTTATATACTTCTGCATACCTAGGGAGTTGTTCAGTTGGAATCTGGCTGCCTGTAACTTGAGCCCATTATTCCGTGTCCTGCATCCTGGGATGATTGAGAAGAGATCCTGGCCTTCCTCTCTGTGACAACCTTTCAAGTGCTTGAAGAGCGTTATCACATCTCCCCTCAGTCTTCTCTTCTCCAGGCTAAACATGCCCAGTTCTTTCAGTCTTCCTTCATAGGGCTTTGTTTCCAGTCCCCTGATCATCTTTGTTGCCCTCCTCTGAACCCTCTCCAGCTTGTCTGCATCCTATCCTTCTTCAAGTTCTGGACACAGTACTCCAGATAAGGCCTAACCAGTGCTGAGTAGAGGGGAACTAGTACTTCCTGGGATTTGGAAGTTATGCTTCTATTAATGCAGCCCAAAAGAGCATGTGCCTTTTTTGCAGCCACATCACATTGTTGGCTCATACTCAGCTTGTGATCGACAACAATTCCAAGATCCTTCTCGCTTGTTGAGCCACATATCTCCCATCTTGTAACTGTGCATTTGGTTTTTTTTTCCTAGGTGCAGAACTTGGCATTTATCCCTATTAAATTTCATTCTGTTGTTTTCTGCCCAGCACTCCAGACTATCAAGATCACTTTGAATTTTGTTTCTGTCTTCCAAAGTATTAGCTATCCCGCCCAATTTTGTGTCATCTGCAAATTTGATCAGCAGGTTCAAGTATTCAGAATGGCATTTTCCAAGTTTATGTTTAACAAATTTTATTTTTATTGAAAATAATGAGGGGTGAAGTAACAAATTACAAGACCACTTTATCAAATCCAGGACCAGAGCATGTGTTAGATGTAAACATGCCACCAAGATTCCATCAAAAATGGTAAAACTGCCATTTTTCGACCCCCACTCTAGATATGTTTAGAAAGATACACCATATGTGAATATCTATTACTTGCATTCATATTCTGGATCAGGGATGGAGAACATGTGACCCTCCAGATGTTGTTGGATGGCAGCTCACGTCATCCCTCATCATTGGCTATGCTAACTAGGGCTGATGGGAGTTGCAGTCCACTAACATCTGCAGGGCCACATTGTTCCCACCGCTGTTCTATATATTTCTGGGCCATCAGGGACCTTTTGAGGGCTGAAATACAGGGTATAAATAGTGTGTGTGTGTACACAGGCATGCACATACACGCTCATGCACACGCACACACGATGGTAGCACCACACTTGCTGTGTAATAGCATTTAGGTATGAGTGCTTAAATTAATTTACATACATTGTTTCAGTAATCCTTACAACAACCCTGTAAACGTAAGCCAGAAATATTATCTCCATATTGCAAAGGGAAGCTGTGGGTGAGATATAGGGCCTTGCTTAAAGTCACCTACTGAGTTCTTGGCAGAGCTGAGGTGTGACACTGTTTTCAGAGGTATCCATACAGCAGTTGTAACTGATGTGTATGTGCTCTAACTAGGGATGGCCGTGAATTTCTCCACGAATCTTAGGGAGGCCGAATGCCAACGCAATACCCGTGAAATTGTTGGTGAAATTCTCCCCCCCGCCCGCCCCCCCCGGGATGGGACTTACCTCCCTCGAATGTCCCTCTCGGCGGCGGGTCCCGGCAGCATTTTGGCGGCGTTTCGGTGGGGGCGGCGGCCGATCTTCTGACCGGCTGCCGCCGCCGCCACCATTACAAAGGTAATGAAAAAAAAAAAACACACCCGTGATAGGCTACGTAAAAGAAAATCCGATGCTGTAAAGAACAATATTGTTTAGGAACCTGGAATGTCAGATCAATGAATCAAGGTAAGCTGGAGGTGGTCAAACATGAGATGGCAAGATTGAACATCGACATCTTGGGAATCAGTGAACTAAAATGGACAGGCATGGGCGAATTTAATTCAGGTGACCATCATATCTACTATTGTGGGCAAGAATCCCTTAGAAGAAATGGAGTAGCACTCATAGTCAACAAAAAGGTGGGAAAAGCAGTACTGGGGTACAATCTCAAAAATGATAGAATGATCTCAGTACGAATCCAAGGCAAACCATTCAACATCACAGTAATTCAAGTCTATGCCCCAACCACTGATGCCGAAGAAGCTGAGGTTGATCGGTTCTATGAAGACCTACAACACCTTCTAGAACTAACACCAAAAAAAGATGTCCTCTTCATCATAGGGGATTGGAATGCTAAGTAGGAAGTCAAGAAATCACCAGGATAACAGGCCGGCATGGCCTTGGTGTACAAAATGAAGCAGGACAAAAGCTAATAGAGTTTTGCCACGAGAACACGCTGATCATAGCAAACAGTCTTTTCCAACAGCACAAGAGACGACTCTACAAATGGACATCACCAGATGGTCAATATCGAAATCAGATTGATTATGTACTTTGCAGCCAAAGATGGAGAAGCTCTATACAGTCAGTAAAAACAAGACCTGGAGCTGACTGTGGCTCAGATCATGAGCTGCTTCTTGCAAAATTTTGGCTTAAATTGAAGAACATAGGGAAAACCACTAAACCATTCAGGTATGACCTAAATCATATCCCTTATGAATACACAGTAGAGGTGAGGAATAGATTTCAGGGATTAGACGTGATAGACAGAGTGCCTGAGGAACTATGGATGGAGGTCCGTAACATTGTTCAGGAGGCAGCAACTCAATCCATCCCAAAGAAAAAGAAATGCAAGAAAGCCAAGTGGCTGTCTGAGGAGGCTTTACAAGTAGCTGAGGAAAGAAGGGAAGCAAAAAGCAAGGGAGAAAGGGGAAGATATATCCAACTGAATGCAGAGTTCCAGAGAATAGCAAGGAGAGACAAGAAGGCCTTCTTAAATGAACAATGCAAAGAAATCGAGGAAAACAACAGAATGGGAAAGACTCGAGATCTCTTCAAGAAAATCGGAGATCTCAAGGGAACGTTTTGTGCAAAACGGGCATGATAAAGGACAAAGAAGGCAGGGACTGAACAGAAGCAGATGAGATTAAGAAGAGGTGGAAAGAATACAGAGAAGAACTATACAGGAAAGATCTGAATGTCCCTGATAGCCATGATAGTGCGGTCACTGAACTTGAGCCGGACATCCTCGAGAGTGAAGTCAAGTGGGCCTTAGGAAGCATTAGAAACAACAAAGCTAGCGGAGATGACAGTATTCCAGTTGAGCTATTTAAAATCCTAAAAGATGATGCTGTTAAAGTGCTGCATTCAATATGCCAACAAATTTGGAACACTCAACATTGGCCGCAAGACTGGAAAAGGTCAGTTTACATTCCAATTCCAAAGAAGGGCAACGCCAAAGAGTGTTCAAACTACCGCACAATTGCGCTCATTTCACATGCCAGCAAGGTGATGCTCAAAATCCTACAAGCTAGGCTTCAGCAGTATGCGAACCGAAAACTACCGGAAGTACAAGCTGGGTTTCGAAGAGGCAGAGGAATGAGAGATCAAATCGCCAACATTCACTGCATCATGGAGAAAGCAAGAGAATTCCAGAAAAATGTCTATTTCTGCTTCATTGACTACGCTAAAGCCTTTGATTGTGTGGATCACAACAAACTGTGGCAAATTCTTAAAGAGATGGGAGTACCAGACCACCTTACCTGTCTCCTGAGAAACCTGTACGAGGGTCAAGAAGCAACAGTAAGAACCAGACATGGAACAACTGAGTGGTTCAAAATTGGGAAAGGAGTACGACAAGGCTGCATATTGTCACCCTGCTTATTTAACGTATATGCAGTTAATATGCATCATGAGAAATGCCGGGTTGGATGAATCAGAGGTCGGAATTAAGATTGCTGGGAGAATTATCAACAACCTCCGATATGCAAACGATACCACCCTAATGGCAGAAAGCGAAGAGGATCTAAAGAGCCTCTTGTTGAGGGTGAAAGAGGAGAGTGCAAAAGCTGGTTTGAAACTCAACATTAAGAAAACTAAGATCATGGCATCTGGCCCTATCACTTCCTGGCATATAGAAGGGGAAGAAATGGAAGCAGTGACCGATTTTACTTTCTTGGGCTCCAAGATCACCGCAGACGGTGACTGTAGCCATGAAATTAAAAGACGCTTGCTCCTTGGGAGGAAAGCTATGGCAAACCTAGACAGCATAGTAAGAAGCAGAGACATCACCTTGCTGACAAAGGTCCGTCTAATCAAAGCTATGGTTTTCCCAGTAGTAATGTATGGCTGTGAGAGCTGGACTATAAGGAAGGCTGAGAGCTGAAGAACCGATGCTTTCGAACTGTGGTGCTGGAGAAGACTCTTACGAGTTCCCTGGACTGCAAGGAGGTCAAATCAGTCCATCCTCAAGGAAATCAACCCTGAGTGCTCATTGGAAGGACAGATACTGAAGCTGAAGCTCAAATATTTTGGCCACCTAATGTGAAGAGAAAACTCTCTGGAAAAGACCCTGATGCTGGGAAAGACTGAAGGCAAAAGGAGAAGGGGACGGCAGAGGATGAGATGGCTAGATAGTATCACCGATGCAATGAATATGAACTTGAGCACGCTCCGGGAGAAAGCGCAGGACAGGAAGGCCTGGCGTGCTATGGTCCATGGGGTCACGAAGAGTCGGACACGACTGAACGACTGAACAACAACAACAACAACAATCATGGCTAGATTTCCAAAGTCAGCCGTGATAGGCTACGTTAATCGTTACGTAGCCTATCACGGGTGACTTTGGGAAAAAAAAAAGCGCGTACGCAAATGGCGGCACCCATGGGTGCCGCCATTTGCGTTCCTTATTTGGGCCCGGGTAGTCTATGTAAAGATTTACGTAGACTACGGTGAAAATAAGGGCAACGCAAATAGCCTATCATGGGTGTTTGTTTTTTTCATTCACTTTTTTATTTCGCGGCCGGGGAGACGGGGCGCTTCTCCCCGGCCTGAATTTTGGCTGGGCAAGGCAGGGCGCCTCCCCCCCCCCAGCCTGAACTTCGGGGGGAGAACCGAAGCGCTTCCCCCCACCGCGAAGCAAGCTGCGGGACCAGGTAAGTGACTTTCGTACATCACTAGCTCTAACCCTAAACTTGGATCCCTTCAAGAAATAATGACCACAACAAATTTGGTCTTTATGGAATCTGAAATCTGAATCTTCATTGCAATCCGAAACTAAGCATATAAATTGATTTGATTTGTTACAATGAAAGTCGTTTCTGTTTTAAGAGGTTAGACAACCTAATCTGTATCACTCTTAAACCATGCACTTACCTCTGGAATATAATCATCCTGATTTGTCATCAACAGAAATCCCCCATCATCAAGGATAACACAGTCAACATGCTACCAAAAAGATAAAGGTGGAGAAAACAGTAAGAATTTATCTTACAACGGGATACCAATAGGAAAATGGTAACCTAAGATCTTATTGAAAGGTAATATAACCATGCTCAGTTGAGAGTCTCAGATCCCACAAATAGCTCTGAAGTGTTCTAATACTCCATACAATTTTTGGAATTTTGAACATTTAGAATACACTCCAATGCCTGATGAAACAGGTGTCGTAGGTTTATTAATCCCTAATCAGCAGGCACAAACATGTTGTATTTAAATGGACTGGGTTTGTACAACATGCTAACCCACATTCAGTTGTTGAGTGTGGGTTGCTGTTGAACCGTGGGTCATTTGTTGAACACTGGGTTAGCGTGTTGACTGAACCCAGGACGTTTTCCACAGGGTGGCTTGTTAACCATGCCTTGTGGCTTATTTTTCTCAAGCAAGCTACGTTGAGAACCTATGGTGGTTAATAAGCCACCCTGAGGAAAATGTCCTGGGTTCAGAGAACACACTAGCCCATGGTTCAACAAACAACCCATGGTTCAACAACAACCCATGCTTAATCACAGACTGTGGATTAGCGTGTTGTGTAAACAGCCCCATGCTCTACAATTCTTCTCTTCTAGTGGTACAGGCAATAGTGAGAGATGGAGTGCGCTGAGCCTACTAGTTACTATGGTTATATATAAACTAAGTGTGATGACTTTGACCAAGGAATTTTTAAATTTCTCAGAATTTTTCTGAAGTGTTGACTTAGATGTGACTGCACATAAAGGTGTATTTGATTGGATATTCTTTTGTGCAAATAACACAGGGACCTGGAAGCAAGAGGATACTAATAACATTATGCTTAGCATTTATATAGTGCCTTTGAGTGTCCAAAGCACAACAAATATGTTATGCTGTTGCAATGCTAACGACTTTATAAGATACGTCAGGATGGTGATATGGAGTCTAGTGTGTTTGGCAAAGGAAAATCTCAGACCTGCAAAACATCAGCTTCAGTATATGCAACAACAACAAAATTATTCTTACCTCACTGTTCTTTTCACATCCACATAGTTCACTTTTGCACTGAAAAACGTAAGTATAACACATTTTATGAAATTTGTTCTTAAACAAAGAGTTTAGCTAATGCTACTTTTGCAGCCAGGTCAAATTTCAACAATCTGAATAAGTTGTTTGGGTAGAAGATTCACTTTTGTCAGAATTCCCCACTGTTCCTCAATCCCCATCTTCCCAATGATTTAGTCACTTCCTGTGTGTTACCTTCCACTGCAAGATCAACTGGTGACATTAGCTATATCTGTTTTCAATCTTACAACCTCCTTAATTCAAATGATTATGTTCTTATGTTCAACAAACATGGGTATGAAGGAGGCGTATCCCACAGTCAGGTGTGTGTGTGTGTGTGTGTGTGTGTGTGTGTGTAAATGCTCTACATTCCCACCGTGAATGGGGCATGTCCTTCCACTTAGGCACCCATGGAAACCCACACGGGCCTTGGGTCTTGGAGGCATTATTTGCAATTTTCTTTGCATCTTTTGTAGTTTATTACTTTCTCTGAGATGATTTTACCTAAACTGACTTACAGATTACTAAAACATGTATGGGCTGTACCCAGCTTCCCTAAAATGTCTCTAACCAGACTTTAGGTGAAAATTCCCTGAATTTTACCACTCTTGTACAGAAATGCACAAGCATCTCTTTCTTTGCACTGAAAGAGGTTCAGTCCACACCACAGCATGTGCATGCTCAATAGCATGACAGCAGCCAAGAACCTGGATTTCCCCTTGTTGCTGCTGGCGCCCCTTTCTTCTGCCCTAGGTAAATTTGGACAGCTTTGGGGGTCAGGGAAAAGATGAGATGACAGAGGGAAAGGTGGTGGCGGTGTTTACATTTTGGACTGAGCAAGGCCCTGTTTGGCCCAAATTTACTCACAAATAATTAATCAGAGGCACTTGATATTTTGACTGCCTCTTTTTGAATACTCACAACATCCCTACTCTTTCATCTGTTGGTACAAAGCATGTGCTAGTGAATAGTAGGAACCAACTAATACTTTCTGCCCATTTATTTGTGTATGAATGCTTGAATCAGTGTTTCCAATTGGCTACTAAGCTGCAGATCAAGGGCATGCAAAGCAATCCTGGATTTAATGGGGAGATTTGAACCATGACTTTAAGAAGTTCAGACATTCACACTGAGACCTGTCAGTTCCTCACCTGATTTTTTGTTGTGATTTTTGTGAAATTTTCCATCCAGTTTGTAATATTGATTTTTACTCCAACAACTAACAGGAAATACATGAAACATGAGAAAAGTAAAGTAAACAGTAAAATGCAAACCTATAACATTTCCTAATATTTTATAATAGAACATATTCTTAGGCTTACGTGTTGGCTTCCATAACTTTTTTTGCAAACAGTTTTATTAACAAACCTGTGAGAAGTTTAGCATGGCTAAAGAGAAAATCTGATTTAGAAGAAAGCTCAGCAACACGGGTTTGTGCTTTAGAAGAAGACTTTGAATTGCATTTTACTAAGTTCAATAACAGATGACATTCCTTAGTAGAATGTCAGTACCATTCCTTCCTACCTGCAGGTTTCAGAAGTTTTCCATTGACGGTAATTTTCACAGCCTTGCTTACCATAATGCCTTCTTCAGAGACACTTCCTGAGATTTGGAAGAAGAAATAAATACCCACATTTTATAAATAACTAACAATCTTGCTATGTTCCAATTCTCAAATGAACCAAAGTCATTATGAATCAAAGAGTCAAATAAGACTTAATCAACAGGATTGCCATCTGATGACTCTTTTGGACAAATCAGCTGCTTAATGATTATAGGAGTGAAAGCCTCAATAGTATGACCATTTCTTTCACTGAAAAGGATTCATTGCCTGTAGCTTAAATTATTTGGTGCATTTAAGGGACACTAATTAAGTGTTCAACAGCAATAATGGTAGGTAGGCTTTTATTCCCCTCCATCCAAGAACTGATGTGACTTTATGCAAACTTGCAGGTTGCACAGGCATTGTCCTTGGACATAGCTGAAGGACTCTTAATTTTCAGCTACAGTATGAGCATATTTCCCGATGTGAGCATTTTACTGATCTTGGGTCGATCTAATTACTAAATCCTCTGTACGGCTAGTGCAGACATCAAAAGAACACAGATGTTCTGGGCTCTGGCCCACAACTTCAAAAATTTTCCAGTATCTAGCCCTACATATCTTTCAGAAGCATTGTAAATCAGAGATGTTTACAAAATTCTCCCCATCCATGTTCCACTTCAGATTTTAGGGTTCTAAATTACCAGCAATCCACAATTCATTCATTTTGATTGTGGGACTTTGTCCAGAGACTATTGCACATATGCAATTTACCACATTTTTCAGTTTGTGTCATTTCCACCCTGCCCAAGCTACCAATGGAGCACAAGTTCATATGCACATCGATTAAGGGCACAATCCTATCTAGATAGGTGGCCGAACTCAGAGGTGACCGCCTATCCAAAGCAGGGCAGGAGAAGCACGGAGGGGATCGTTCCCTCCGCGCTTCTCCTGCCCTGCTTTTTCGGCTAGGCAGCCGATTGCGGCTGTCTAGCCACGGGAGCATGGAGTGGGGAGGGAGGCTGCTGTATGACACATAGGATGTGTAGTGCAGGCAGGTATGCTCTCCTCACCCCAGAACACCCCCAGCCACGCCCCTTTCCAGCCGCTCCGCACTCCTCTTGCAAGCATGGGGGATGGGGCTGTTCCGTGCTGCCTCTGAGGCAGCATGGAAGTGGGGGGAGGTTGGTTCTCCAGGAAGCGACCTCGGGGCACGGGCTTTGAGGTCAGTTCCAGGAAAACGGCATATTCTATGGCTGTCTAGCAGCCAGAGGATTGCTCCCTAAAGCACCATACTAAAAAGAATATTGAAGTGATTGCATCAAGATTCATTTGTGCACTGCCTGTGACATAACCAATGTATGTGTGCACGGTGGTAAAATTATCAGTGTGGGAAAGATGCTTATATAGGTCTGTTTGCAATTCAGACTTGAGTATTAATTCTTCTTCCCAGGATGCTTTTGAATGAAAACCACAACACTGGAGGAAGTCCTAACCCAAGTATGAAAGTCAGGGTTAAGCTTTTCCTTAGTTATGGTTATTTACAGCATTGCCAAGACTTCCAGGAAACAGATAAGCAGGACTGCTTTAAGGGAAACTACCTATAGCCGTTATCCATCCTCTTCCAGATTTCTCCGAAATTTCATAGTGGCAGAAAATGGATAGACTGTACTGTACCTGTTTTCTATTAAACCAGTGTACAGTCTACTAATATCTTTGGTATTGGTGCAGCAGGCAAATGCTAAGTACACATGATCATGATCTTGAAGGCTGCTACTGAGATTTCTTTATACTCTCAAACAATAGCCTCTTTATTTTTATGAAAAAGGACTCATTTTTGTTGCAAAAAACAGCAGCCCTCATTACCGTATTGCTGTTCGTACGTTCCCAAACTCCAATCCAGCATTTTCAGTCAGTATACCTTTCTCAGATCTTACCTTACCCTAAAATCCCCACTCCCTAAAAGAACTGGATCTGGAGAGTACGTCAAAACCTTTCACATTGCTCAGCCTTTTACTGTGGGACCACCTAAAGGTTGGCAATAAACCATAAGCAGGCTCATGAGTAGGTGCCTGGATTCTAATAAGATTATTTGGGGTGTCCAATGACTTACTGTTGCCGAAAGGAACTGTGAAGATATAGTTTTCATTATCTAAACTCCTTTTGTAGAAACTGTATTCATATGTTTCAGCAGTATCTTTCCAATATTCGCCTGCACTGAAGATGAGACACAAACGTCAGTTTTTAATTTGAATCTACACTGTTAAAAAAAATAAAAGAACTGTCGGTGCAATCCTATGCCTGTCTACTCAGAAGTAAGTGCCACTGAGTTCAGTGGGGCTTATTCCCAGGAAAGTAAAGCAACCCTAATGTTACAAACTTATAACATTAACCTTGGAGTGAGCCCCACTGATATAAATGGAACTAACTTCTGAGTGGATGTACAAGATTGCACTGTTAGCGGTGTTGTGGCTGAGAAGGTTAATATGTTATTATTACAATAATTACTTAGATTATTGAACACTAGATATGATATGTTGTGGCATGTAGCTTTGATATATTTCTTGAACAGCAACTAGGGATGGATGGATTCACCTCTGTCTGGGTTGGCCTGGGCCTTGACGAGCTGCCACCCCCACTCGCACAGCCCGGACCCACTTGCTGAACCTCCGTGCTCTCCCTGCCCCCACCCGCTGAGCCGAATCCCCCTGGACGGATTCTTCCAAAACCCCTAATACTTTCAAAAGGGATTGGAAATTCAGGGTTGGGCTCTGTTTTTTAAAAGGTCAACAATTCCACAGTGTATGTCTGAATTAGCTCATTGGCTTTGGGCATACTATTATAAAGAGAATTCAACAAAAGCTCTTTTTATGTCTAAATTAACACTGATTGAAATTCAATATGTGAAAAATTAAGTTTGTTCAGAATATGTATTCTGTAATAACAACTTCAGACTATGCTGATCAAGTACCTGTCATGAATTTTGAAAAGCTGGACCTGGACACCCTACCCGTCCCTGTGGGATACCACTTTCTTATGGAAACTTTCCATAAGAAATTGGTATCCCACATTTTTTTAGGTTTAACTGAGTTGCAGTTAAACCTCAAAAAAACCAAGATTATGGCAACCAGCTTGATTGATAACTGGCAAACAGAGGGAGAAAACGTGGAGGCAGTGACAGACTTTGTCTTTCTAGGCACAAAGATTACTGCAGATGCTGACTGTAGCCAGGAAATCAGAAGACATTTACTTCTTGGGAGGACAGCAATGACAAATCTTGATAAAACAGTGAAGAGCAGAGATATCACACTGACAACAAAGGTCCGCATAGTTAAAGCAATGGTATTCCCCATAGTAACCTATGGCTGTGAGAGCTGGACCATAAGGAAAGCTGAGCAAAGGAAGATAGGTGCTTTTGAACTGTGGTGTTGGAGGAAAATTCTGAGAGTGCCTTGGACTGCAAGAAGATCAAACTAGTCCATACTCCAGGAAAGAAAGCCAGACTGCTCACTTGAGGGAATGATATTAAAGGCAAAACTGAAGTACTCTGGCCACAAATGAGAAGACAGGATACCCTGGAGAAGATGCTGATGCTAGGGAAAGTGGAAGGCAAAAGGAAGAGGGGCCAACCAAGGGCAAGATGGATGGATGATATTCTGGAGGTGATGGACTTGACCTTGGGGGAGCTGGGGGTGACGACAGCCGACAGAAAGCTCTGGCGTGGGCTGGTCCATGAAGTCACGAAGAGTCAGAAGCGACTGAACGAATAAACTACAAATCGAAACTTTCCTCCAGCATATGTGTCAGAATGAGAAAATTATATTTTGGGGGAGTTGAGATGTTTCTGTTCTGTGTAAATACTATCACTTTAATTGTGATAATTTCAAGTGACATTGGGGGTCACAAGAACTCTGGCCACAATACAACAAAGAGTTAGGTGTGCTTAAGAACTTTATTACATCAGCATCTCTTTTATATTCCTTAGAATTAAATGGAGCCTTACCTTTTTGGATACACTCTAGTGATTCCTCCATCGGTAGCTACAAATCGTTCTGTAATTCCCTCACTGTGGAGAAAAAGAGAAAACTTTGGATCAAAGTGAATTTGTAATGATGGCCAACTCTGTATATACAATATTCACGAGAGAATCTTCTTATATATTCTAAACCAAAGACTTCAATATGCACATACACTAATGCCATGGTGTATTTCTTTTGTGCATTGATTATAACAAATGTAAGTTCTGACCCAATATTATTTTAATATACCATAATAACTGAAACTAGGAATAGCCTTAATACTTGGGCATGGAGGGAAGGAAAAGAACACTCACGGGTCCTGCTTACTCCAGTAATTCTGAACAAGTTCACTTGTAAATCCTGCATCCAGCAATGCTCTCATAACCATATCATTACCTATCAAAGGAAACAAGCAAATACCAGTGAGGACCATAGGAAGTTGCCCTATCAGACCATTTGTTGGTCTAGTTCAGTATACTAACTGGCAGTAGTTCTCCCTGATTTCAGACAGGGTTCTTTCCCAGCCCTACCTGAAGATGCCAAGACTGAACACAGGACCGTGTGCATGCAAAGCATGTGCTATATCCCTGAGCTATGACTCCTACCCATGCTATGGCCTCTCCCCACACTTAAAACTAACTCTGATTTCAACATTTGATTTAAATATAAATCTGTACTATTTGGCTTCTGTTGCTGCTGTTTCAAACTAAACAAATTTTAAAACAGTGCTAACTGTATAGGACGTGCTAACTATATAGATGTCATAGGCCCTGAGCTGTCCTTCCACAAAGGAGGCCAAAGCAAAAGTTGATCATCATAACATCCTGTGAAGTAGATTCGGATGACAGACGATGCCTTGCCCCAAACCATCCAGCACACTCCATAAGTTAACAGGGATTTGAACGTGAGTTTCTCACAACTATGCCTATCACTCTAACCACTAGGCTACACTACACTCTCTCTCCCATGGGCTAAAAATGTAAATTTCCTTAAGACCTACTGATTAGGTCCTATTGAGCATTGAACTGTAGCTAAGAATGCATTTCAGTGCATTCTGAGGTACAGTTGGTGGCAATGCACAAGAGGGCTTGGGCTGGGCAGCACCCCATATGCAGAACTCTCTACCCCTGCGTTCAGATGGAGTTTTCCAGCAAAATGTTGATTTTATTCTTGTTCAGATTGCTATGTTTGGGTTATACTGTTGTTTTTTAAATCTTTCTGTGTTATTTTATTGCATGATTGTATTTTAATCGATTGAAATATTTTTTCTACACTTTTGTTAGCCGCTTCAGACATCTCCTTTTGGAGAAGAAAATTCAGGGTGTACTTTCTACTATTTTACACAGAGAGAGAGAGAGAGAGAGAGAGAGAGAGAGTAGTTGAGACACTGGACATTTAAGAACTTGGATTTTCTCCATCCTCACTAATTTGGTGTCACCAATACAGCTCATCCCTATATCTAGATCATGTATTAATAAACTGAATTGCACTGGTCTCAATACAGATCAGGGTAGGGGTACTGCTTTATTCTCTGCCGCATTTACTTCTATGCTTTTCTTACTGGCCTTTACTTTAGCCAGTTAACAATATATAAAAGGATCAGTCCTCTTACTACATGACTTCTAAGCTTTCTGGACTCTTTGACAAGAAGCTTTTTGAGAATCCAAGTAAATATTGTCTACCAAATTACCCCTAATTACATGCTTGTCACCAATCTCAAAAAATTCCAAATGGTTGCTGAGGCAGAAAATCTGTTTACAGCAGCACTGCTGATTCTTCTTTAGCGAAGCTTGTTCTTTGTCTTTAATAATATTTTTCACGAATTTACTTCAGATCAATATGAGGCGCATTAGCTTAGCAAACTACCATGTGATGATTGCAACCATCATACAAAAACCAGGATAATGTAAATTCACTCCATGTTTACTGAAGAGCAAATACGATCGCTGAAGCGGTCTGACTAAAATGAAGTGAGAAGCTCCGCAACCTCACGTATGTAAATCCACTAAAGAAATCTGCTGTTATGATTACGGAAAACAGTGAACACCACATTAAATTATGTTCTTTAGAACTAATTGCTGCACTTACATGGTCATCTTCTACAAACAATTTCATTTAACAAAAAAGTAACACTTACATGAAGGGCTTTGGGGTGTATATCGATCAATAAATTCACTGAAATTCAGAAGAAATGCAGTGTTGTTCTTTTCCGGTGTTTTCACAGGACTACAGTAATCTCTAGAAAAAAGAACAGGTTTTAAAATTGTTTTTAATGCATCTTGTAAAGAAAAACACACACCTGCCTATATTACTGGCTGAGCATGCCAGGGTTTGCATGTCTTCTGGTACCAAGCAACAATTACTCTAACATTTGATACCAGTGTTCATTTAGTATCATGTGTGCAAGCTATGTCTCTGACAATGTAGAAAAATTATAAATTTATAATTCTGTTTAGCATATAATCAGGATAAGTTAAATGCCCAAAACAAGGAAATACATTGATCAGTTTTCTCTGAAGGATCAGTCTTGACAAGAGACATCTATTAGGAAAATATCTTCCTAACAACCACAACAAAATGTCACAGTAATGAAAAGGGACGTTACGCACATTAGGATCACCGCTTTAAATTCAGAGGCAACATTTACAATGGAGAAAGTGTTAAGAGGACACATACTTGATCTGGTTTTCTCAACTGGGAAGGAGGATGGTGATCTGAAAGTGGAAGAATTAACATCTACCCCCTTGTCATGGTCAGATTACTTGCTATTCAGGTTTAGCTTCTCAGTGGTCTTTAATAGGGTGGGGGACCTATTAAAATGGTCCACCCCTGGAGGCTAATGGTTTCTGATGGATTCCAGAGGGCTCCGGGGGATTTTCCTGCTGGTTTGGCTGGTGCTCCTGTTGGAGCCCAGGTTGCTCTGCGGAATGCAGAGATGACTCGGGCAGTTGACACAATCATACCCAAGTGCCCTCTCCCTCTGAGCAGAGCCCGGCCAGCTCTGAGTTGTGGCAATGAAGCAAGACAGAAGACGACTAGAGCGCAGGTGGAGAAAAACTCATGCCGAGTCTGACCGGACACAGGTTAGAGCTCATTATTGAGCCTACTCTGTGGCAGGGAGGGTGGCAAATAGGGAGCACTTTTCTACCGCCATTGCATCTTCTCAGTGTCAGCCAGCACAGCCTTTCCAAGTGGTTCATGGCCTACAACTATCTGGGCTGGGGAGAGATATGGCAGAACCCTTGGTAGCACACTGTAACAAGTTTGAATAGCACTTTGAAGAGAAAGTCGCTCACCCAGAGCACTGTCTGGTCCAGTTTGATGGGATGAGTTTCAGTTGTTTAGACCTGAGGATGCAGACAAGGTGCTTGGCCAAGTCCAGTCGACTACCTTTGCCCTTCATGGCCTATTACATCTAATAAGAAGGGGGTATCCAGCTGGGTCCAGGAGGCTGTAAATTCCTCTTTGAGAGAGGGAGTGGTAGGCTTTTAAAGAAGTGGTAATTAGGCCACTCTTGAAAAAGCCTAACCTGGAGCTGGATGATGTTATCTACTATAGACTGGTGGCTAACCTCTCCTTCCTGGTCAAGGTGCTTGAGCAGGTAGCTGTCAGACAACTCCAGGCACTCCTGAATGAAACTGATGATCTAGATCCATTTCAACTGGGTTTCAGGCCAGGTTTTGGAATGGAAACTGCCTTGGTCACCCTTGTGGGATGACCTTTGCCAGGAAAGGGACAGGGGGAGTATGACCCTGTTGATTCTCTTGGATCTCTCAGTGGCTTTTTATACCATTGACTATGGTATCCTTCTGGACAGGTTGTCTAGGCTAGGAGTTGGAGGCACTGCGCTGCAGTGGTTCTGCTCTTACTTGGATGGCCGATTCAAGAAGGTGCTGCTGGGAGATTATGACTCTGTGCCTTGGCAGCTATGCTATGCCACAGGGCTCTATTTTATCCTAACATCTTTATGAAACTGCTGGGGGAGGTTATCAGGAGGTGTGGGCTGAAGTGTCATCAATATGCAGATGACACCCAGCTCTATCTCTCCTTTTCATCAAATCCAGGTGAGGCAGTGGCTGTTCTCAATCATAGAATCATAGAACAGTAGGGTTGGAAGGGGCCTACAAGGCCATCGAGTCCAACTCCCTGTTCAGTGCCTGAACATGTTAATGGACTAGATGAGGGCCAAGATACTGAAACTCAATCCAGACGAGACAAGAGGTACTCATGTTCAAACTTTTCTGGAGGGGGTTGCACTCCCCCTAAAGGATCAGGTTCATAGTTTGGGAGTCCTCTTGAATCCAGAACAATCACTCGAGGCAGAGGGGGACTCGGTGGCATGGAGCAGCTTTTATCAGCTTAGGCTGATATACCAACTATGTCCTTATCTGGACAGAAATAACCTAACTACAGTTATCCATGCTCTGATAACCTCTTATCTGGATTACTGCAATGCATTATATGTGGGGCTGCCTTCTCCAGGAGCCTCTGCCAAAGGAAGTGAGGCAGGTGGATAAGAAAGAAGAGGGTCTTTTCTGATGTGGCAACCCTGGTTGTGGAATGAGCTCCCCAGGGAGGCTCGCCTAGTGCCCATTTTGTGCTTTTTGGTGAAGTCCTTTTTATTTCCCAGGCATTTTAATCTTTTAATACTACTCTTTTAAATCTGTTATTGTATTCTAAATCTCTTCATTGCTGCTAGGTTTTATTCTGGCTTTTACTTCATTTTATACTCTAGTTTTATTCTTTATTTTATGTTACCTTGTATTGTATGGTTTTAATTGTTGTGAACCACCCAGGTAGCTTAAGCTGTTGGGCAGTATAGAAATGTGATAGATAGATAGATAGATAGATAGAGCACGTGTCTGTGTATTGTGACATCTAAGCATTCGAATTTCTGGCCAATTCACTGGTTCTATGCAGTGTGTGACTATAGTTATCTAAACAATAAAATGTGCTTAACCACTAGGTATTCATGCTTGCCGCATAATCCCTGTTCCTTTCTTGTTTTAAGGTGACTGATCTGTGTTAATAACACTGCTATGATTAGGGATGGTGCAGGCACCCGATTCCGCCCGGGAATCCAGTGGAACCCCCCACCCGTACCCCAAGCCACGCTCACCGAGACCCCACTAGCTGCCTTCCCATGCTCACCAAGCCACTTGTACTCACCTGGGTGGTCGAGCTCTGCAATCACAAAAAAGCGCATATTTGCATATACGCAAAATGGGGCCGTGAATCACCCCTATGTGCAAGATCACAGGTGTTTGCTTGCCTGTAATCTTGCTTATTTGGGCTATTCATGGCCTCATTTTGCATATACGTGAAAATGTGCATTTGCGAAAATGTGCACATTTACATATAAGCAAAATGGGGCCTTGAATCACCCATATACGCAAGATTACAGGCAAGCAAATGCCTGTAATCTTGCATATATGGACGATTCACAGCCCCATTTTGGGTATACACAGATATGTGTATTTTCACAATTGCCATTTTATCTTTCAAAAAATGGCGATGGTGGAGATCGACGGGGCCGCCTAGGTGAGTGCGGGCAGTTCAGTGAGTAGTGGGGAGCTCGACTGTGGGTCTGGGTGCACGCAAGTAGGGGCAGGGGCTGGGCAGGTGCCCGGAGAACCCAGATGGGTGGGCACCCACCCTTCCCTAGCTATAATTATCATGAGGAGTGCGTGTGTAAACATGGTGTCCTATTAAGATTCTGCTTCTTTGCAATTTCATATTGAATATATGCAACTATAGAGTAACGTCTCTGAGAATCTTCCCACCCTTCTACTGAAATCTCTTTGCTGCTGTGAAATCTGAATGAAGTCAAGATTCGGCCAAGCACAGAAACAGGCTGTGGGTCCACTCCAGGCCTGGCTGGGATCCAATTCTGGCACATACCGAATGGATCAAAATGGCCAGGAGCAGATTCCATCATCTAAGATGGGCTGGTGGTCAGGTTCTGGAGCAGGCAGACAAAGATCCAAAGGGCGAGAGGTAGATGCCGTGGCTGAAGGTGGTCATATTCCTCAGCAGAGACAAGAATCCCCCTGGTGGTTCCACATTGACCTATGGCCTGATTGGAGCCCATATGGAGAAGAGCCTTCAGTGTGGTGCCCCCCTCCTTTCCTATGGAAAGATTTCCACTGCCTTGGAACACACTGTGCTGTTTCTGGCACCTCCTGAAAACATCTTTATTTCAGGAAGCCTTCCTTGACTGACCAGCCATGGTTTTATCGGAATTCTGTTTCTTTTAAAAAATATATTAATGACCTTAACATGGTGTTTTATTCTTTTATCCTCTTTTGTATCTTTGATTGTTCACCGCTCTGGAATCTGTCTAGATGTGGAGCGGTATAGCAATGTTGCAGATAGATAAATAAACCCAAAGGGCCAGAGGCAGATGGTGTGGCCTAAGACGTCCTGGTAGTCAGGTTCCATAGCAAGCAGACAAGAAGGGTGGTGGGGAAAGGAGAAGTGAGATAAGGTAAGGCAAGATGAGGCAAGATGAGATAAGGCAAAGCAGGCAGTGGTGTAGTGATAAACTCTGAAGTGCAAGCGCTCATCACGATAGCCTCCAGAGCCATGTCCGTAAGGAGAGTCCAAAATTGCAGGCAGCTCTGCGTTGGTCGAAATCAACAAACCAGTTCTAGCGATTTTCCTCCCCGTCAGGAGCAGGTCTTTTGTAAAGCTTATTGGTGGCCAAGCCACCCCAAAATATTTTGCATTACAACAAGCAGCAATATATTGCTGTTGAGAAGAGTCATTTCCTCCCCAGCTGCTGTGGAAAGCACAGCTCAGCTCAGAGGAACAGGGACTTCTGAGAGGGGGTAGCAGATGATGTCAGCCCCCCGCTAGTAAGAGAGCTGCTGACGCTGCATTCCTATGAGCCCTGTCTCCACTACACCACTGAAAGCAGGAGGAGTCTGTACAGCAGCTTCTCCCAATGACAAGTTGCTTTGATTGAAACAGGGCAATCTCCAATGCTGCCCATGTGAACGCAGGACCCCACCGCTGGCGCAACAGGGAGCTAGTATTTCCTAAAGCAACTGGAAATGGGCTGAAATCCTCATTTTCGGAATGGAGCCCATCCTGTTCCGGAAACAAGCATTTCAGCTTGTTCCCAGGGTTGCTCAAGGAAGCACTAGCTTCCTTTGTGCCGGTGGAGGGTCCTGCTGACGCAACAGAAACACCGGAGGCACAGAGGCAGCACTGGAGACTGTCCAAGGGCTCCTCTCAGGCCTGCCTGTGCCATCCGTGCAGTAGCATGAATATCTGAGGTGGGGCAGCCCTATGCACATAGACTTCTACATGCATGTGCTTCTCCGGTCCTCGAACCCTAATCATGCAGGGGGTCTATGTACAATCATGCATTGAGATCTATGTGCTTAGGACTGTCCCCCACCTTGGACGGAAGCATCAGGAGTAGTGCGAGAGATGTGACTTTGCCCCTTCGTGTTTTGTTAAGCAAATGCTCAATACATTGCATAGGCCAGATTCCATGCATACTTACTCTATAGTAAGTCCCATTGAACTCAGCAGAACTCCCATGTAAGCATACTCCAAACAGGGCCATGAAAGAGTGTGCCTCCGTGTGTGTGTAAGTGAGGGCAGGGGGAGAGGCATTTTCACAGCAGCAGATATTTTAATATTTTCAGGCATTTGCAAGGTTCGTCTGGGGTTATTTATTTATTTGTTTTATTTCATTTCTATACCGCCCAATAGCCAAAGGGTTAGGATTTGGGATTTACCAAATTTTGGACTGCACTATAACATACACACACACAGCACTTGCAGCAACCTTTTTATTTTTCAGTGTTACAGAAAACGTAATTGCACTTAGGAACATAGGAGCCAGATCACTGGTCCATCTAGTCCAGTACTGTCGACACTGACTGGCAGCAGTTCTCCAGGGTTTTGGGCAGGAGATTTCCAAGCCTACCTGGAGATGCCGGGGATTGAACCTGGCACCTTCTGCATGCAAAGTATGTGCTCTGTCACTGGGATACAGCCCCTGGTTGTTTTCCTGTCCCTTGGGTTACAGTATAGAGAGCTTCTCTACACAAGTGATTTATTGCATGCTTGTGATTGGCCACTCATGGAAGTTTGCGGGTCCTTTACACGACACTGGCAACTTCCAGGACGTCTCTTGCACTTTCCCCCCTTTATCCCGCTTTCAAAAGGATTGGAGATAAAGTGATGAGGGACATTAATATCGACCGCACCATCTAGTGGCTGTATAATGAAACATACAGTTTACCGTGGGAGGAAATAAACTTTGAATCAAAGCCCATATCTGCCCGTGTAAAGGAGGCGATATATCCCACAAAGAATCCAGAAGCAGAAGCCCCGGTAAACTGTGGGATAAAAAGCCTGGTGTGGTGAAGCCCAGAGAAAAGAAAGAAATGATTAACTTGGTTTTCAAAATATTTTAATGTGTGATAGCACTGAGCTGCTATTAAGGTAAGATGCTATACATCCTTTATCAGAATTTGAACTTGAAAGGCTCAAACGCAATGGTTTTTACTTAATACATATTCTTAACCACACTGAATTAAATCCAGCCTAAATTAGTTAAACATAGGTCCCATCAAAATCAATTTAGTCATTGTTTAATATAGGTAACCCACTGATTTCAATGGGAATTAAGTGAAACTAACTTAGTGGACCATTTCACACATAACAGCATGCCATGTGCGAGCAATTGCCACTTTTAATATGCAACCTCTGATCAGCCCAATCATATGTTGCTGCGTGACATGTGAATCTGGACACTTTGGGTTGTTTGTGGGTTAAACAACCCAAACTTAACCTAACAACTAATCATTGGTTAATGTTGGGCTGTTTTAATTAACCCATGTTTTGCTGCCATTATGTGCAGACCAGGTCAGTGTTGGTTCAACCCTTTTTATTAGATATTCCCATGTTTTCATAATTGTTATTTCCTTATTCTAGACTACTTATTTACTGTTTGGGTATATATTGCTTACACCAGGAAAAATGACCAACCTTGGTGCTAAAAGCGTGTATCCGAATTCATCAAAGCGATCTAGCTTCAGAGTTTCAGTAACTACAAAGATGGAAATGCAACATCAGATAGGTTAAATTAGCCTTTTATAGCACTGAGCTGCTTGGTGATTTTTTTTAAAAAAAGCAAGACTAACTTGATAAATTCCACATTCGGTTCAGTGGATTTCAACATCAAGCTTCTTGAAGCCCATTCCTAGGACTTCCCAACACTAACAGCCAGTTCAGACATATAATGAGCCTAGATTAACACACCATCATTCATTTAGCCAGGAAGGAGAGTTGTGTTCACATGCTCCCCCTTGCCCCTTCCTTGGTACATCTGGAACGGGAAACTCTGGTTTAATTCTGGACTTGGACATAATAGAAAACTGTGGTTTAAAGTAACCGCAATACAAGGACTGAAGCCAGCATGTGACGGGGAGAGGGGAGGGGCTAAGGGAAGTATGCTGGCTCGACATTCACTGTCAGCTGACTAAATCTGAGCTGGGATCAGTACATCCAAACCAGCCCTAAGTGCTTATCATGGGACACACCAAGACCTACTCTGGCAAAAACATGAAGTTATGCAGGTATTATGGCAAGCTTATGTAGATATCCCAGGTACAAATGTCAAATGTTTAGCATCCAGGCACCAATGGTGTTTCCTTAGCTAATCAATATTTACTGCAACATGGATATTTTCACATTAGAAGTGGAATTTATCAACTTATCATAAAAGAGCAGCAATATGACATGAAACAGTATAACAATTGGTGCAAGTTAAAGGTGGGACATTATTTACTCACTAAGCATGGCCATCTGTTAACTGAAGCTCTAGCTGCCAGAATGCCAAGCCAAGAACAAAAGTTTTTGTAAAATATGTCAGTGTTAAAATATTTTACTTTGCATATGTTCAGTGCAGAGTTGTTTAAAACATATATATATTAGGGGGGGGAATGTGTTTCTTCGTGAACCAGCAGGTGACATGATCAAACAAACAAGGAGAAGAGGGCAACAATAAATTGAAAAGCATAAGAAAAAAAGACACCATAATATATATGCATGTTTTTTTCTTCCTTCTCTATCTTCATAATACCCAACTGGCATGGGAGAAGCGTTGATATGAAAGATACAGAGGACAGCATCCAGGAGGAATGGAAATATAAGCAGAAAATATCAACAGCAGTAAGCAGAGGGAAATTAAGCAACAAGAATATACTTGCCCTTTGGGACTGTGATAATCCATCAGAAAGAGAAGGCAGGGAAACAGAAAAAACAGGGTAAAGCAAAAGGGGTCACAAACCAATATTTTATTCAACCAGCCACTTGAATAAAAATATTGTGGCATAAAGAGAGATCAGAGGTTCATTTTTTGTACAGCTGTGCTCTGGAGAAAAGACAAACATCTTTGAAGACTTGAATGCATGTCTTCTGTCAATTATTTCTTTAATGTACCTTCTATATACTGTGGCTATTTCAAGGGTCTGCGTAAAGGAAATATTGACTCAGGAGACTCCAAACAAATTCAGCCCAGAAGCATTCATCTTGCACTCGCATTTTACGGATTGCTCCGAAGTTCAGAACGTTAGGAAACAAATCATGCAACATGCTGTGTCACTAAAAACATATATCCATCACACATCTACAAACCAGCCTGAAATCTAGTTTTGAGAAAGCCACCAACACAAGGCCAATTCATACATCATATGGGCAGCTATTTGGGGCATTTAACTGCTCCTTAAGCAATCGACACATGTGAATTCAGTAATGTAAGATGCGGAGAATGCACATAGTAGTACAGGAAACATACAAAACATGGCAATGTAAGAGGTCTTCAGTAAGATAGAGGACTGCTAAGTAAAAGTCAGATGTTAAGCCCACACAACTTGTGACCTGCTAAGCCAAATCAGTCAAGGTCAGACATTGTGTAGGCTTGCCCTAGAATTATATATAATACTTCATGAGGATGAAACTGCCTTTCATTTCTGAATCAATCCTTGACACTTAAGGCTGGAAACTAGACACTGGCAGCAAACCTAGGATTCCCAACCCTATGTTTGCTGCAGAAGATGAAAACCAGGGTGGAAATTTGCAGGGAAGCAGCAGAGAAGAACTGAGCAGGAGGGACTGCTTAGCCCTTCTACTGGATAGTTGGCCAAAGGGCTATTTATTTATCACTTTTCTATACCGCCCCAAAGCCAAAGCTCTTTGGGCCAGGGGTCCCCAACCCCCAGACCATGAACTGGTACTGGGCTGTGGCCTGTTAGGAACCGGGCCATACAGCAGGAGGTGAGCGGTGGGCGAGCGTCCCTGTTCTTTGCAGTAATAGGCTACATAAAGATTTATGTAGCCTATTACTTGAAGAACAGGGATGCAAATGGCGTCGGCTATGCTGGATGCCATTTGCGTCCACAGTCCGGGCACGGCGGGTGGACAGCAGTGGATGGACCCGGACCAGCTGCTGCCAGGTAGGTTCCGTCCAGGGGGATTTTGGGGGGTGGGTGGGGAGTAATAATAATAGAAATAAAGTACAGAATAAATGTAATGTGCTTACATTTAACCACCACCACCCCGGTCCGTGGAAAAATGGTCTTCCACGAAACCAGTCCCTGGTGCAAAAAAGGTTGGGGACCTCTGCTTTGGGCAGTTCACAACCATGGGGCTACCTCTGAAGCCTGCCTGGAAAGCGATGTAAGTTCAAAATACAGCTGCTAGGCTACAAAACAGGGGTGGACATGGGGAATCCACCACACCAGTGTTTATTAAGAGCTTCATTGACGTCCAGTCCATTTCTGAGGGAAAAAAATCAATCACTGCTAACTTTTAAAGCCATCCATAGTGTAGCATCTGGGTACCTGATGGAACGCCTGTTCCCGCATTAACCTGCCTGTGCACTTAGATCATCTCTGGAAGCTCTACTCTAGGTGTCCCAACAGGGTGCCAACCGAGGAGACAATCCTCTTGCTAGTGGTACCTTGCTTATGACATGTCCTCTATGGGAGGCTCACCTTGCACCTAACATTATCTTTCTGGTGCCAGACAAAGACATTTATCCTATATTTTAAACTGCTTTCACTGCTGTTTTTAAACACTGGATTTTATTTTTATGAACGTGTGCTTTGCTTGTATTGATTTGCTTGCTATTTTATTTTGCCACTGTAAACTGCCCTGGAAGCCACCTTGGTTGAAGAATGGTACAGAAATCTACCTTTTATGTAAGGGTTAAGCACCCCACCTGCTGCTTCTCTGCAATGAACACTCCCAGCCCCGCTTCTCCCTTGCAAATGCTCCCGCTGCCTTTTTGCACACTGATGGCAAACATGTGGTTGGGAATCCCGTGTTGGCCATCAAATATTTAATTCTGGATTCTATTGCACTCAGCAGAGCCAAGCTATGAGTAAGTATGTGCGGTACTGGGGAGTTAGCAACACAAATTCACTGGAAATAGAATTATTTTCTACGTGTTCCTTCTCATTCCAGAAACTAGAGAAGAAAGAACCCCTATGGCATATTTTCAGGATAATTCTGTCCAGGCTGAAAAAATTGCATTTTTATTACCTTAGGGGTTCTCCCTTCTCTTGTTTTTGCACTGGTGCATTCTCTCCTTCTTCTTTCCTTCTCACTTTAAAGACAACTTGAAAGGAATCCAAATTACACACCATCCTGACAGCACCCATTCAGGTCACACACATCATGGTATGCAACATTCAAACAATCTAACTACAACCCCAACCTAAGCAAAATTCATTTAACCCAGGGTGGTGTCCAACTACTACATAACGTGCTGCAACTACAGCACATGACACAAAAGCAACTCCGTCTACACAACTCATACTTTGCAGATGGGCTATTCAAACATTAGCTGTCAGACCCTTAAAAAGGCAGCAACAGAGGATACGCAAAGCAATGATTCGGTAGGTACATAAGCAAAGAGATGGGGGAGAGATAAAGGTTTACTAGTGCAACTAAGGTAGCAGAACATATTCTACTTGTGTAGAATACCTTTTGTACCTTGCACGTTCACACAATGACTTAGAATCATTGCTACAGCGTGGGGGTACATCAAGGAAACACTAGTGAATTTCACAAACTTTACGGCTTTCAAAATGGTGCTTTAAAAAAAGGGGGGGGGAATCTACATACTGCACAGTAACACTCAGAATCTGGAGAACGTTCAAAGTTACTTACATTTAGCCTGAATTAGGGCTTCATTAATGGTCGCTTTAATGTAGTAAAAGCTGTAGGATGGTAATACCAAGGCCAAACTGCAGAAGAAATAAAACAGGCATAAAGAGTGAAAACAGAGCCACATTTAAATATTGTCAGGGGCATTAGCAGCTGAATATGCCCCCCAGCTTTGATGGAACTGAAAACAAGTCACAAAAATTACGAACACACAGTTTCATGGAATACATTTATTTGGCCAGCTACTTCACTAAATCCCTTCATTGTTTTCAGCTCTGTCACATCTAAACCCCTGCAAATGAAAGATAGGATACAGAGAATGAGGCACTTTCCTACCCCATCTTGACGTTTTTTATTTCATCTGTACACAGCTCTGAGATCTTAATGATACAGGGTGGGATACAAATGTTTTAAGTAAGGAAGCAAGCAAGCAAGCAAGCAAATAAATAAATAAATTTTGTATGAGTCACCATCTTTATGGCAATGCTTATTTGAAATTAGTATTGAAGGGCAGGTGAAGGCTGCATGAAACCTGAAAACACTTGAAAAGGCGGCAGATGAGGTCTTGTTTAATAAGGCACCTATAGCTATTTCCTGCAGTGTTTCCATATCCTGCTGTAACTTAGCATTACGTTATTTTGATGGGAGAGACTACAGTCACAATCTATGTGAGATTTCCATACGAACCCATTTATTTGAAAGGAAAATCAGGAGCTACATTTGTACCTTAAGTCTTGAAGGAAATGAT
Organism: Heloderma suspectum; assembly: GCF_057233095.1. NCBI lineage: Eukaryota > Metazoa > Chordata > Lepidosauria > Squamata > Helodermatidae > Heloderma > Heloderma suspectum. The sequence continues at coordinate 109,909,316 of NC_139464.1, forward strand.
GTTATATCAACATGTGCATTTTCCTTCTTAATGTTAGCTGCAGGGATATTGTTTACTTAGGTCTGGGAAATGTTTCATGGACTGAAGACAATATGATATTTCTGCTTGTATGCCTGTAGCTTAAGTTTTTCTACAGCTGGCAGATATCAAACATCCATTCGTTGACATGTTGCAGTTGCTCTAAAATATTCCTAGATACAAACAGCTCAAGAGATTGTACATGGCCAATACGTTTGACTTCGTTTTGCAGGGCTGCAAGGCCTAACCAAGATACATCATATTCTATCTTTTATTTAATTCTGCTTTAAGTTTAATATAGATTTTGTCTAATAATCATCATAATGAGAAGCCACTCAAAACACCCTCCCTTAGAAACAACAGCATCCTTCAGAGACATGGTTTAAACGTTATATGAATTTAAAAGTATTCTCAGGGAGGCACACTTTCACTTCTATCACTGTGGCCCTCAGGTTTCATTAACATGGGACAGGACTTAGGGGGGGCTGAAATTTCACAAAAAAATAAAATAAAAACATGGAACAGTACTGTGTGTTACTTAGGATTTCCAGTAGATGCTGGTAGAAATCAACATTAAAACAAAGCAGTAGAATATTGAGCCACACACGAGAGCCTTTACCAGTGCACTTACCGTGTGAACTGCGCAGCGGAATGACTAATTATTTGGTGACCGCTTTCCACAAATTCCCCTCAAGGGAAATCAGAAGAGGCTTCCCTGCCATTAACAGTTACTACTAAACAGAAACTACTAATTAAAACCCATAATTTTATGTATAAATGTGTGTACTGCAATGTGGGCCCGATGAGATTTCAATACTGTTCTTTCAGCTGACAAAAAACAGCTCCGAAAGAAACTGGTCAAGAGTTTGAGGCTTATATATGTCAAACAGGTAACTAGTGTTCAGTGAGGGACAATAGTAAGACAGGAAATCCCCTGCTTAAAATTCTGGGTAAAAAAAACAGGGAACTATGGTTGCTAATGATGGATGGATCACATCAAATTGTGGCATTTTTAAAAGATCCACAACCTAATGAAATTCACTACTTCAGTTTAAGTGATTGGCAGAGAATATAAATAACCAGAAGGCTGATGGAATTGGGCTTCTGTCTTAAATTATTTCAGACACGTAATCTGCTCTGGAATGCCCCAGGCCACCTAAAGAGCAGATCCTTGACTCAGTGGGCGCAGTCTCAAAATGGAAGAGGGGCACTTATTGAGAAGGTTGTACTTACCAAAACAAATAAACAAACAAAAGGCGGCCCGGTTAGCTTGGCTTTGGGAGCAGTTGCCAGATTTTTTATATGCAAAAGCCAGAATTAGGGGATGGGTTAGGGTAGTCACGTGTCCTCTTTTATAGAAGACAGTCCTCTATTTGAAGGACTGCCAGAAGACCATTCTGTATTTGAAGGCATCCTCTGTTTGAAAGGCTGTCCAATCTAAGTCCACTTTAAAGGTAAAGAACCTTAATCATCGCTGCCCATCAACACTTAGCACCTGGACAGCAGATTGAGCAGGCGGGCACTCGTGTCACCTAGTCACCTATACTATGGTGAGATGTATTGTATTTCTATTTCGATTAAAATGATCATTTCAAAATTTGCAGCTCTCTATATAAATCAGCATATGTAAATTTTACAGAGATCGTTATCCTCTTTTTTGCTGGTGCATTTCCACTTTTTCCCCCCTGAATGGCCACCATAGGATAGTTGCAAATATATTTTGGGGGGAAAAGCTGCACCATCATTTCACCTACTATACATACTTGAAATGCGTAACCTGGACATGTGCACTAAGGAGCCAAGTTGCTTTGCTTTGCTCAGCCCAGCTCTCTATGCTGCTGCATGCAGGATTGACATGCATGTGGGTGCTTCTTCCATAACGCCCCTCCCAGACTCTTGTTAGATGGAGCAAGCCGGATGGGTGCTGGTAGAGCAACTTGGTGGCACCAGCTATAGAATCTGCTATTCTACGTTCACTCTCCTGCATAGCAACTTCAAGCTGCACTAAAAAGCAAGTATAGGCTCAGCTCACCATAACTTCCAGCAACAGCCACAGAAAGGTGTTGCTGTTAGCTCTATTCCCATTGGACTCTGCCAAGCTCAATCTGATGGTCAGCTACATCAGTTTTTGAAATCAAACGTCAGCAATTCTACCTGGAGCAGGGCGTGGAGTCTGATGGCCGTTAAAAAACCCTCTCAAACACCTCCTCTTTACTAATCTATAATGTCAGAATATTAGTCTCTTTCCCATGTATTTTCACTTCAAAACACATTTATTATGGGTTTATAGATGTCTACCTCTCAGGGTGCCTTCAAAAGAAGCTTTTATTGTGCAAATGCCCTGCCTCATTCATGGATTTTTACAAGGGTGGAGGTGGCAGAGATGGACGGACTGATCTCCGTCTGGGGTGGGGGGAGCTTGATGAGCTGCCCCCCCCCCAGCATGCATGGCCTAGACCCACTTGGTGGGCCTCCCTGCCTGCCCTGCCCTGCCGGCCTGCCTCCCCTCCTCTCTGTGTCAAGAAGTACAGCAGTCAGGCCTTTGTGCTATATGCAGACAAGGGCTTGACTGCCGAGCCCCCGGCTTGGCCAGGCCCCAGCACTCTCGCCCCGGCGTCCTCTTGAGGAGCCCAGGGCAAGAGCATTGGGGGCTGGCAGCACTCCCAGCCTCTCGCTGAGCTCCGGGGCACTCAGTGGCCAGGTCCATCAGTGTCCCAGGGCTCGACGTGTTGGGTCCGGGAGGCTGGATGGGGAGGAGTCCATCGGACTCCATCGCCTTTTTGGATTTCTGCACTGTCCCTAGCGGTGGTGTCTAGATGCTGCCATCTTCCATTTGTAAGCCTCCTGTGTTTTCCCATCACTTCCTCCATCTTTTTTCTTACCACTGAAAATCCATTAAGGAGAGAAAGATGGAATAGCTACACAACGCCTTTTGATCAGTAATGCTAGCAGCCATCCATCTGGATGCATCCTCAGTTGATCAGTGCATAGGAGCTCTTGGACTCATCAGGAAAACACCGCAGGAAAAAATGCAAATGAACTGAAGGAACTGAAACTGCAGTAAACTGAGCATGCTCCAATTCCAGAATTAATTACACACATTTTCCTAGTTAAGTTGGAATTCAGAAGGAAGAGCACAGAGTAAAGCTGAGGATCAAAAATGAGCAGAAAAGGGAAAATCTGTTCACCCTATTTTGGCACTGAACAGCAAAAAAGGAGCAGGCACTAACTGAATGCCCAGAGGATTCCATAATCATAGAAAAGAACCTATATCTCTGGTAGTTCCCTGCCTAACCACTGAAGGTAGGGGCACACAGAGCAAGGCCTCAGATGACAGCTTTAGCAAACAGGCGGTGCATACAGGAGAAGGTGATCCTTAATATAGGTTATCCTAAGCTGTTCAGTGGAAGCTCAAAGTTAATGCAAGCGCCTCATGTAAGCTTTACCAATCGATATTAGACAGGTCCCCACAGTTCTGATGTTCAGATGTCTTCTTAAAACTCTTCTTTTTACAGAAGCTTTCTCTGAAGTGCGACCCAGCCAGTTATGGTTTGTAGCACACAGTAGTGTGCAGTTTTATTGTTGATTAATTGTACTGTGTTGTTTTTAGTGTTATATTTATGGTTGTTTTTATGCTATTGTATTATATGTACACTGCTTTGATACTTTTGTGGAAAGCGGTATTTAAATCTGAAGAAAGAAAGAAAGAAAGAAAGAAAGAAAGAAAGAAAGAAAGAAAGAAAGAAAGCAAGCTAAAGAAATGTGCCTTCTTAAGGAAACAACAATATCTTTGCTATCTGCAACAGCTAAAACTTTTTTCAAGCCATACTTTATTACCTGTAATCAGTCCCATTCACAGCCGTCCATGTGTATGTTCTGTTTCCTTTGTCAATGTAACGCTGCAAAATATTGAGCGAGACAGTCATTTTCTCAAAGAACTCAGGAAACTTAAAAAAAAATAGAATTTAAAAACCCCACAAGATTCAGTAACAAATATTCTAATGTAATTAATTACATGACATATCAACACATTTCACTACATTTTCCCCCTCAGAATAAGGCCCACAGTTCTTTTTGAAAGGTAATTTGGAAATTTAGAACATGTGTAACAGTCATTTATATTCTTTTAAGACCAGATGATAAAAAAACTACTGGAGGATGGTGTCAAGCTTGACGAACTGTACATTCAATCTAATCTTCTCCAGACCGCAACTGTTATTTTCTTTTTTCCTTCTTTATTGTCAATTAGTTACCCTCTACAAAGAAAAAGGAATTGCATCAACAACACATCCTTAACATTTTTCCTATATACACCTTAAGACTACTGTATATGTGCTAGATGGAATATGCGAATTTTTTTTTCAGGCAACAGCTCTGATAATGAGGGAAGGCGAAAAGGGTTAATTTCACATGCTTCTCCATTCAAAAGAAAAGAGCTGACTCACCTCTGCATTATCTGAGCAGAAATCAACCCAGGGTCAGCATAATAGCAAGTCAGATACAGCAACTGGGTTCCCTCCAGAATGTGAAAAGAAAATCTTTGCTACTTTATCTACTAACAGTGCAATCTTATGAATGATCTACTCAGACGCAAGCCCCATTGAGTTCAGTGGGACTTACACCCAGGTGTGTACAGTTTTGCAGCTTAGATTTGTTAAACGTAGGCTTTGAGCTTGGTTAAATGTGCAAGATAGAAAACCCTCATTTACTTTTCCCATCCAGACCTCTAAGAAAAGTCATAGTTTTTCCCATGAGTTTTTCCAGTGCTGTTTCCTGTTCACAAAACACCACTATCACCATGCCAGTATCTTTATTTGTTTACCTACAGTACAGGGATACACAATATGGGGGGTGGGGGGCATAAACATGTTTTTTTCTTCTTCTTCCCTGCAAGAGTAGGTTTATGGGTATGGCTCCATTTTCATAGGACACCTCTACCTGATTTGGGGTGATCCCCTAGCAGGCCCCTGTATCCCATCCTATCACATCTCATCCCCAAAACCTCCAGAAAGCCTTTTGGGGAGGTGGACAAGGCTGCAGGGGCTGGAGAGCCAGGAAAGTTGTCTTTTGTGAACTTCCTTCCATTCACTGATGTAAGCCATAAATGGTTCATCCCCCCTCCCCCAACTTGGGAACCAGCCAAATTCCTTCGGGGCCCACCCCCACCCACCCCCACTGTTGGACCCATGTGGTTACTGGAAGGAAAGGCACTTTTCACATACTTTATTATCATTGCCCCCCATAATAAAAGAGGAAGTATGTCTGTCAGTCTTTCAGCTCCATAGCACCAAGAACGTGAAAAATACACACCTGAAATTTGGCATGCATACTTAAGGAGACCCTAGGAGTGTGCACCTTGGGCTTACTTCTTTTTAAAATGCACCAATTAATTGAAATGTGGCTGTGCGATTGAAGCCTGCAGTACTATCTTCAGTCACTAGTCTGCAGACATCCTTAATCAGCACATAGCTTTGCAGTCCATAGAATCTGAAGTAGGGATGTCAGAGAATTTCGCCACAAATCTCGGGGAGACCGAATGCCAGCGCATTCGGCCCCCTGAAATCGGTGGCAAAACAGTCTGCCCCCCAGCCCCCCCCGGGACGGGACTTACCTTGGGTGAATCTCTGACAGCAGCGGCTCCAGCAGCGGTTTGGCGGCGGCAGCCGGTCTTCTGACCGGCTGCCGCCGCCGCCATTTCCAGTAAAAAAAAAACAAAACGTGATAGGCTACGTAAAGATTTACGTAGCCTATCATGGCTAGATTTTTTAAAAAATACAGTGATATCACGGCTGAGTAAAAAAACCAAAAAACTGCGCATACACAAATGGCGGCGCCCATGCGCGCCGCCATTTGCGTTCCTTATTTTGGCACGTCTTGTCTACGTAAACATTTACGTAGACTACGGCACAAATAAGGGGAACGTAAATAACGTAGCGTCTACGCTATTTGCGTTCCTCTTATTTTTGCTGTAGTCTACGTACATGTTTACGTAGACTAGACGTGCCAAAATAAGGAACGCAAATGGCGGCACCTATGGGCGCCGCCATTTGCGTATGCGTGGGTTTTTTTTGTTTTTTTACTCAGCCGTGATAGGCTACGTAAACGTTTACGTAGCCTATCACGGCTGACTGCAGGGACGCAAACGGCGGCGGCTATGGCCGCTGCCATTTGCAGGCCCGGCCGGCCAGGATTCACGGCGGGAGGGACGGGGCGCCTCCCCCCCAGCCAGAATTTCGGGGGGAGGGACGGGGCGCCTCCCCCCCACCTCAAATCACATTTCGTCAAAAGGTAAGTGACTTTCGTACTTCCCTAATCTGAAGCCAGGAGGGAATGTTCTGAGCGAACGGAGTGGAGAACCTGCCTCATTATCTGTTTTATTGCCTTACCTTTTCACAAGTTCATCCCAAGTATTTCGATCCATTTTTTGAGAAAAAGTTTATCTGGCCCGATTCAGGGAGAATATTTTTTTTTTTACATGGCTTATTTATTTTATTTTATTTTATTTTTATTTCATTTCATTTCTATACCGCCCAATAGCCGAAGCTCTCTGGGCGGTTCACAAAAATTAAAATTAATTGGCTTAATAAGACAATTCTCCTGGCACTGGCCAATTTTGCCCCTGCAGCCATAGAGTAAAATGTCTGACCTTGCAGAATGATTAAAAATGTGTAACATGTTTTATCTGATTTTTATCCATCTATGTTTTTTGTATGCTTATTGTAACCATTGGGTGAAACAATAAGACCTTTATTATCATCATCAATATTGCAGCCCTCTCTCCCTTGCTGTGGGTACCCCCCCCAGAGAAATGGAGTGGGTAGAGCCATCCTTCAGGGGACTATGGAGGTGCACCATGGCAGGGGTCATGCCTAGGGGCAGCAGCCATGGCTTCACTCTGATGGGGACAGCTGCAGGCCTTTGCCTCAAGGTGTATATATATATATATATATATATATGTGTGTGTGTGTGTGTGTGTGTATTCGCAAATCATTGAACCCGTGCTCGTGTTCGTCTCACTCCTAGCTCTATTTGTGTAAAGTTCCTAATTGGCGCAAATTTCCTCTGTTGACTGAATCAGCCCCAGTTTAGGGGAGATTTGCACAAATGTGGGTAGATTTGTGCAAATCTCCTATTCGACTGCTGCTCGATTTGCACAAATTTCCCATTTGTGCACAGTGAGCAAAGATCACCAATGCAAGTGGGAATCAGGCACGAGATGAGTGTCGAGAAGATGTACAGAGAATCCTGGTAATCTTGAACATCACTCCATCGCCCGTCCCTAGGTGCTAGGCACCAGGACCACATTTTAAAGTTGACTGTGGCAAAACAGGTGCCTGGATTTCTTCATTTCTGGCTAGCTGTAGTCTCACAGCTAGTATGCATCAATTGAAGCATAAATGTAAGTATGTTACTGGAGTGCAAATTTAATCGGAAAATTTCAGTTCCCTTCATTAATGAATGAATTCATATGATTGAAAATTTATATGATTGAAAATTTTAGAAGGTCCCATGATACCATGTTGAAATTTAATCAGAGTTAATACATCCCAATGGAGAAGGGTTATTCAGTTTTCATCATTTAAAACTATATCTTCCTGCCAGCGGTAGCATATTACAATGTTATACTCAGAGACAAAGATTTATAGGAATTACTGTGATAAAACCCATACAGCTGCTGCATTGCAGAGTTACTAATACTGTTCAAACATATTACAGCAGGTGTCTTAGTTCTATCTATGTGCAACTTAAGCAATAACATTAACAAGATTCTGATTTTTAGGACTGCTATACATTTTCTGACACTCCTCAGAACACCTCTCTGTACAGCAAGGCATAAGCCTTACAAGAAACATTTTGCAACAATGTGATATTTTTAAAATGTCTTGTTTTGATGTGATTCATCTATTTTGGCTGAGGGAAAAACTATATTCTATTTGCAATCTGCCTCCATACATACAGACAATATGATTCCTGTATTGCCTGTAAAGACAGTCACAGATTTGAAGAAAAATAACACCAGGTCCAAAACTGTAATCCACAATCAAAAAACATTCCCTGTTCAAGACACTGAGTTTCTGCAGACTGTGGAATCTGTGGACATTCTCACAAGAGGGAACAGAATTGAGGAGAGGAAATGCCCCTCTGCTAATCTGAGGTGAGGGGTTAAATATGTGCTGTTCCATGGGCAAATAAGGTTCCAGCATCCAGCTCTAGCCTCAAATTCCTAGCCTTCAGCTTCTCTCTCAGTACTATGGATTCAGATTTGAAGACTGTGAGCTTTTTTACACAAGGCATTTATCATGAGCTCATCATTCTCTACTCACAGTTGCTTATGGGTCCTTTAGATGATGTTGTGACCCTCCAATTTTGCTCCGGTGTCTAACCAGAACTTTCAGTGAATTTTTTAGAGCAGGAAAATTGGCATTTAACTGTGAAAGCAAAATAAAGCATGGTTCCTTCTTGTGTATTTGCACTGTTCCAGTATACCACAGTGCCACGTAGAGGTTATGTAGTGGGAAAGCAGGGAAGGAAAAGCTCCTCGTGTAGTGCTCGGATCTCAATTCTGCACCGAAATCAAAACTAGATTCAGTGGATTAACAGACGATCAACAGTCTTGTGTAGAAAAGCTCTATGAACAGCCACCATGATGTATCAAATGCAGCAGTGCCCCATAATAGACATCTAGTGTCTTCCTTTTCAGAAAGCAAATGCTCATAATCTCACCTCATCTTGAGACTTGACCAGTGTTGTAAACGTCCGATCCCCACTTTCTCCATCAATCATTTTTTTCCGAATCTAGAGTCCAGAAAATTACAAGAATAAAGTATGTTGTGGTTGGAACCAATGTCGCTCTGGCAGCACCCCACGGGCTCTCCGTGGGAGCTTTCTCAAACAGCTTTTTAAAAGGTTGAAAAACCTTTTCATTCCCTGCTGGAATTAAAAGGGGGGGGGCAAGGCATAATCTGGATAACATCTTGGAGAAAAGTACCCCCCATGAGATAGTGGGGTGGCTGGATTCCAGGATTATCTCCCCAGAGCTTTACCAATGCAAAAAGCTGTGATGAGACTCCTATTTCATAGGAGAAAACAGGGCTGACGTGTTCCATAATAATATATGCTTTAAGAAATATCAACAACTCCTGAGGGATGATTTAAGGAATATTAACAATATTTGAGAACATCTGAGGACCTACAAGATCTGTTTGAGAGAAACATGACTACATTGAAGAGAAGAAAGGGGCTGGCATCATCGCCAACTCCCCCCGTACCTCCTGTGTCAAAAGTTTCAAAAACAGAAGATACAGGGGAATTATTTACTCTGATAAAGACTTTTATCTTCGCAATTTGTGGAGCAAGCCAAAAGGTTGGATTTAATCCAAAATTCCATCACCGCCTTGCAAGGAGCTGTGGATCTAATTAATGCATCATGGCAAAAAATGGTGACGAAAATTAATGAGATAAAAGACTGAGTAGCAGGGAATGAAACTATGACACAAGTTTGTTTTAAAAATGCCTCTGACAGAATTTCTCAATTGGAGGCCTTCACGCGAAGATCCAATTATTGGGATTAAAAATCTGTCTAATGATGTAAAATTGCCTATTTTTGTGGATAACCTTTTGCATGAGATACTCCCTATCCCAATTGATTATTTACTTGATATTGAGCAGGCATTTTGTGTGCCAAATGCTAAAGGGACTGACTACACAATCATAGTCCAATTTGCAAAAGTCTCCACAAAGAATTATATCCTGCATTTAGCAAGAGAGGGTGGAAGCCTTTCCTGGAAACAAGATAAAATTATGTTATTTCCAGATTACATCAAAGAGGTGGTGAATAAAAGAAGACAATTTATCAAAGTGAGAAATATGGCAAAACAAATGAACTTACAATATTACTTAAAATATCCTGCTACACTTTGTATTGTGTCTGAAGGTCAGATGAAGAAGTTTCTGAATCATGAAATGGCAGAGGCATGGCTGAATGTAAAAATGTGTGAGATTTCTGTTACAACCCCATGAACTGGAATTTTTAAACAAGCTTTGTTAACTGTTTGTGTTTAGTCTACATGATCCAGGCTAGGTCAGAAGATAAATGATTACACATATATTCATTTATTCTTTTTCATCTTTTGTTTTTTCTTGCTTTTCTTTATATTTTTTATTTCAAAATAGATATGGTATGCTGTATTTAAATATTGTTTGAGCGTATATTGTGCACATGCACTTATATAGCTAGTATAAAATATATTACTGATTGTTGAAGGTTAATTTTAAGTTTTATTATTATATAACACTATATTTATTTTATTACAACAACAACAACAACAGCAGCAGCAACAATATAGGCTACTGGGAATGAACTGTAGACCTGTTTCTTTGATATAAGATTGATGATACGATATTGAAATGTAAGGTTGTTTATTAAACTGTAAGTTTGTTAAGGTTATAGAGTTTCTAAAACAGAATGTCATCGGAAGCCAAGTGATATTGGAGTTTAAACTTAATTCTTTAAAGGGGACGGAGAGGGGGAGGGAGGGGGGAAATCCTTTTCTTTTTCTTTACTTCCTTTCCTCCTCTCTTTTCCTTTTCCTTTTTTTTTCTTTTTCCTTTTTGTTATTGTGGTGACCTCATCAGAATATTGTATTGCTGGGAAATTGTAGTATTGATCAGGTTGTTGGTATTTTGGGTATTGTTTATTTCATTTATAAAGATAAAATAAATAAAAAATATATTCAGAAAAAGAGAGAATAAAGTATGTTAAAAGTATTCAATACACTTCACTAATTTTGAAAAGGATCCCTGCTCATTTCATGCACAGTATAAGAAATTGAAACAATTTAAACATGTATCCGACTACCATGTTCAAGGCAAGTTAAACGCTATAATGTATTCATTTCAATGGGTTGTATCCAATACTGTAATTCTGCTGATAGAAGCAGTTCCATCAGTGGAACAGGGAGGGGGCCGATTTCCCCTCCCATCCCAGAGCCCACCACACACTCTGCAACTCTGCTTCAGGGGGCTGGGAAAACCTCCAGAACAGATTTTCAGGCTGCATGGAGGGCTGCAGAGAGGAAGGAGAAAGGGAGAAAGTCCTATCATGCTAGTGGACTTCTACGAGCATGATGTTGAGTTTAACCCAATGGTACCACTGACAGCCCTCTTAATTACCATAGGGCACAGACCATAGCTCAGTGGGACAACGTGTGGATCAAATTCCCATGGATCAAATCCCCAACATCTGTAACAGCTGTAACAGGATAGTCGGTAGCAGGGCTTAGAAAGACGTATTCCCAGGTCCCAGGGCATAGTCTGAAGGCACAGGAGGTGGCCACTTTGCTGAAGCTAAGCAGGTCTGCTCAGTGCCTGGCTGGGAGACCAGCTGGGAATCTCATTTAGCCACCTTGAGTTCATGATGGAAGAAAGGTCGGATATAAATGTAATACATACATACATACATACATACATTAAATAAATAAATAAATAAATAAATGTTCCTAGGACCTACTGCAGTCCAGAACTATCAGCACTGGATTTAGCTGATTACCCTTACATATAAAATCAGCACTCTTTGCCTGACAGAATTTCCTAGATCTCATTTCTGACTCTGCACTAATCCATATGAATCTTTGAAGGGGTTTTTTTTTTAGCTGTAGCACTCAAGTAGAGTTGTGAAGGCCCAGAAAAAAACTGGAAAAATTTGGGGGGAAAGGGGGCAGTTCTGTTTTTTTCCTCTCCCAAGGACCGCTTTTAGTTTTTTCTGAAAAACTGAAAAAACTGAACAGCTTTGGATTATCAAATATTTTCTTCTAGAATTCAAGACAAAGCATTTATAGTTTGTCCCCTTCCCCCAAAAAATGATGTCTAAAAACTATGAAATAAGAACACTCTTATAGAAAGACTAGAGTTGTAAAATGTCTGGAAATAATGAAGCCGGGGGGGGGGGGGTATTTGTAAGATTCCCAGCATAGTTATTTCTTTCATTCTTTATTAAAACTATTGATCTAAAGTTTATTTTTCTGATAGACATTTATGCTCAGTTTCCCAACATGTGAGTAGAGTCACCACTGTGCATTCTTGACAGTTTGGGTTTTGTTATATAGAGTTTCGGATGCTGCAGCAGTCATTTAATGTAGTTCTAATCTATTCAGACAATCATTATCAATTAACTAACTGAGCTTATTTTTAAAAGTTTTAAAATATAATGATAATTTTATGAGAAAACTAAGTCTTACAAAGAATCACTTTAGGAACCTTTTGGACTACAGTGCCCAGCATTCCTGACTATTGGCCATGCTGCCTGAGGCTGATGGGAGCTGAAGTCCAAAATATCTAGAGGGCACCAGGTTGGGGAAGGCTGTCTTAAGGCAACAAAGTGACTTCAGATCTGTAAAGAGCGTTAAAAAAAGTACTGCTAATTTTTCCATTTCCTCCAAATTTCTGTTTTTTCCAAAAAAGCCCCTGGGGGAAAAAAACCCATTTTTTCCCATGGCCTCAAAATTTCTGGAAATTTTACATCTCTACATCCAAGTCATGGAATGCCCTACCCAAGGTGGTCTGCCTATCACCAACATGGGTTTTAAAAATGCCAGGTAAAATCCACCTTATTTGCCCAGGCTCTTTCACCTTTGCCATATGGTCTTTTGCCTGCTGGCTATTTTCATTATAGCTTTTTTTTGTAAATTATCCGTTGCTTTTATTTTTACTGGTGTGTGTGTGTTCAAAAACTTATAAATTTCTTCAAATTAATTTATAAGGAAAAGCACGATTCATTTTAAAAATAGAATCAGAATATTCTGTTCCTGGGATTATTACAGGGCCAACTCTTTCTCTGAAAAGTCTAGGGAATGACCAGATGCCTAAACATGGGCTTCCGCTTTTCTAACTGGAGCATATTTCAGCAATTTGCTTGTTTCTTTCATCATAACATGATTTCGAGGGCCCCTTCTGCATGGTAGTTTACCGTGTTGTCCACTCATTGGTCAGCGTGAGGTCAGGGAGCATTGACTGTATTGTTATTGCAACTTGAACCAGCAAACTTCTGAACTCAAATGCAGCTGGTTAGATTTTTGTTTGCTCCAGAAAACAAATAACTTTCCTAATCATCATGAACGATCCCTCAAGGTACAATAAAATAATGATTTATCAATGCAATTTACCTCAACTTTAATATCATTTTCCAGCTCTGCATCCAGAAAATCCAGCGTCACCGGCTCCTGAGATTTGGGATTCTGAAGAAGAAGGTGTCAAAGCAGCAAATAATAAATGTCTTGCTATGTATCATTCAGGATGGATTAAATTGCTGAAAATGGTTCAAATGCAATCTTGAAACTATTGAAACTCATAAAACAGGAATGACTTACCTCTCTAGTTTTTAATCAGTACAACTATAATAAAATGTACTCTATCCATTTAAACTGAATGATAAAGAGAGAGAGAGAGATAATTGGAGAACAAGTAATTCATTTGCACTAGAAGTTGAGATCATCTACGTTTTGTGGGGATATCTGGAGGATCTTTCTCTGATCTAAAGTATTTGACGAATTATATGGGCAGAAACTGATGGTAAAAAAATAGACATGGCATCATAGATGCTCTCTAAGAGGGGAGATAGGAAGAAAAGCAAATGACTTTTCACAGCTAGTCTCTAGAGAGGAGAATCAGAGAATACAAATGTTGTACAAAGGAGTTAAATCACTTGATTTTGTAATAAAAAGAATAGGGTAGATAAAGGGAGGAATCAAAAGAGGAATGGACAATTTAGATAAAGGAAAGCTTTAGGAATATGTCCAAGTCCTCTTAGGTTAAAAGAGAACCCAATCTTTAGTTAGACAGATAGATTTGCAAATAACTCTGACTTTCTTGCAGATTCAGACAATCATCAGGTTCTTCATTACTACAAGGCCAGACTATGATAATGTAGTCTAATAGAGCTTCCTTTTAATGGCTTAGATTAGAATATTCAGCTATCTCCTGTGGGGTTGGATTGCCATAAACGAATGGCACTCCTAGATCATGGAGTCCTACCTCCTTTAGGGATGAATTGCCATGAACAAATGGTTGTACACATTCCTATTAAACCTGTATGTGGCCAATAAAGCCATAGATGGCTTGGGACGACCCAGGCAACTTCCTTTTCACCTCTGTCCTAACAGGGTCTATGAAAAGATGGAATCCAGACAAGACCAATGTCAACTCACTCTCTCAGCAATGACATTCAGGGGAAGAAAGCGTGCAATGTCAACAAAAATCACAGTATAAAGAGAGGGCCATGGGATAGCCATTTACAGAAGGAATAGGGGAATAGAATTCCACAAAAATATTTTTTCAAGAAACTACAGTTTGTGTCAGGGAGTCTGGTTTCCAAGATTAATGGCTGTTCATCCATCAGCCATGTCTGCATAATAGAGTTTATAGAGAATCATTCTTTAGAGGTTACCCACTATTATAGAATTGCATTACTCTCACGAGTCTACGAAGTATAAGCATCATTCACTATAAAGGGCTTTCTATCTGGACCAGAATTAAGGTGGTAATGAGTGAGTTTCCTCTCTCTGCAACTGTTTTGTGGGTGTGCATATCAGTTTTATACTGTTTTAGTTTGTGTTGCCTATCATAAATCCTCAGAGCAGGGCAAAAGTAAAATAAAAGAAATATAAGCATGTGTATTTCCTGATATTTCCCTTAGTTTTTTTTAAATCTAATCATAATGAAAATAATAATTTACAGAAATAAACGTTAAAAGTCTCCAAATAAAACTTTTTGCCAACTTAACAAGGTTTACAGTTGGTACATAAAATGTCTTTCATATAGAGTTTTAAATTGGTCCACAAAACGATATAGGAATGAGCCATTCTTATTGATTGATCAATTGATTGAATGATTGATTGGACTGAATTTATCTCTTGCCATCATGACTTTATAGTGCTTGTCAGCATGACTGGCCATACAGAATTGGCAAGTTTATCTATGCTGCTACAAAAGGATATAAGAAAATATTTGGTAAACTAAACTAAGACTGCAGTCCTACTTGACTGATACTTGATAGATGGAGGGCTCCAATCTCAGAAACCCCTGTTTATTCTAAGCCTTGCCAGCAAGAGCCAGGTATGGTAGGAGGAAAAATGGAGGCATGTCCTGTTCCTCCTTTGTGTTCTGTTGAACTAGACAGGCACCTGAGCCTGTCTAGATTGCTTATCTTCCTGGGGATGGAAAGAGAGAGGCTTCTGGATCTGGCAGATTCACAGCCTCTCTTCTCTTCTCTTCCCTTCCCTGCCTACTGGCACACCCCTGCCCTTTCTTTCCATCCTCTTCCAAGGTCATAGTAGTGACCTCAGGTGAGGAAACTACCATGGAGCTTCCCACAGAGGCTAGGATGGTGGGGGGGGGGGAAACCAAGTAGGAATTTCCACCCACCCCACAAGGTTGTAGCTCTGTCTCAGGAAGGGTGGGGGAAATCCACTATGGTCCCTCAGACAATGTCTAGGCCAGAGAATTGCTCTCTAAACTAACATCTGGTAGCAAGGAGAACGTCTCCTCAGTTACACGGTGAACTGTTGCATAGAAACAGCTCACTCTGTGGTAATAGCTGCCACATGGGAGAGATTTAAAGTGGTCACCACTTAATAGAGTAATGCAATGCATCTGTCCTTGCTGGGGTGAATATGTAAATGCTTTCATAAATACCAGAACACATAATTTCTATTCTAACAGTTGTTACTTTGAACCTTAAATGATTTCAGGTGAAGTGTACAGGTATGAAAGGGCATAACTTTACCTCAAGAGCTTGGTATGGGAGTACCCATTTGAATGACTTCAGTTAACCCTACAACAACTGAAGCTCCTTTCACATATTTTGCTCACAAACTCTAATTACTGCGTGAGTAGGGAGGGCCACCTAGGCCTACCTCTGTCCCCTATGTCACACATCCTGCTGGGCCCAGCACCTGATGTCCATGCAATAAACATGGACAACTGAAGAGAGGAAGCCCACGCCCATACTATCCACACAGTCTTTCACAAGGGTTCCAGACTGTGTGAATGCCAAAGGACGTAGCTTTCCCTTCTTCAGATGTTCACCCTCAATGCACGAATATCAGGGCTAGGGTGGGGATGTAAGGCATCGGAGGAAGGGTTAGCTAGTGCAGCCCCAGTCCCTGTTCAGGCATTGATTACAACGCATGAGCAAAACATGTGAAAGGGGGTTGAGTCACACATAGACCCAGTGACATTGGAACCATGTCCAAGGAAAGGATGCAACAACTCAGAGTCTGAAACAGTTCCAGTAGTCAATGACTGGGCAACTATTAGGGACTGGAAGAAGATATCTTAACAAATATGCACAGTTTTATTTTTCTGGAGCAGATTCACAAAGCACTTGAAACCATTGTCATTTTTTTGTTCTTTCAATGATTAATATTGCCTTAGATGTGAAAATATTCGAACACTGAATAAGTTTTTTTTAAAAAATATTTAGAATAAATACAGATTACTCATCTGCATCATTTCATGAATTTAAAATTGTTCAATTTTTACTTATCTAGACAAATAAATTAGGAGCGTAATCCTTAGGAATGTTTAGTCAGAAAGAAGTCCTACAATTCCCAGCATTCCCCAGCCAGCATGGCTGGCTGGGGAATGCTGAGAGTTGTAGGGCTTTTTTCTGACTAAACATGCATGGGATTGCACTCTAAAGATCTTATGCTCCTAGACACTGGAATCGGTCAACTTGAGGTAAAATAATCATAAAAATGAAATGAATGACAAACAGAATTACAAAAAATAAGACAACATTGTAACCATTGCTAATTAAACATTCAAGGTCTACTAGGTCTAAAATAAAACACAAATAAAATTTAAATAATAACTCTCTTACATGCAATGGAATGGTATTAGAAGGATCAAACCCAGGCAGCATGCAGGAAGGCACTGCTGTGGCAAAAGCAGCATTGCAGTCCGTGTCCCATTCCAGTAAACAAAGCAAGGATACAAAAGAAAAGAAAATGATAAAGAAGCCATAATATCATATCAATAGGTTGGATTCCAGACATTCATGCTTAGAATAGACCCACTGAAATCAATGGAACTTAAATTAGTCATGACTAAATGAGGTCTTATTGATTTCAATGGATCTACTATAATAGTGACTAAGGGTGCAATCCTATGCATGTTTAGACAGAGAAAAGTCCTACAACTCCCAGCATTCCCCAGCCTCCCATATCTTGGGAGTTGCACATCATTTTCTGTCTAAACATGCATAAAATTGCACCTTAAATCTAGATCCAACCCAATAATTTAAAAAAAAATCGTTTTACAAAATGATGGTTTAGTCACAATGAAGGAGTCTGAAAACTTAGGCAAACGATCAATACACAAATTAAAATTAACGTAGCACAAATGCCCAGGATCTTATCTTGATCCTTAAGATTCATTTCCATAAAAAAGGAAATGTATTGCTAATGCTTAGGTCACAATCCACTGGGAAGTTCTCTTGTACAAGCCCATTGTGTCTCATCTTTTTAACAGATGTTATTGTGGTTTAAGCCCTAAATAATGAAATAAACTTTGATGGGACACTGCCATGTTCAGGTCACATTCATTCCAATGTGGCTTGTACAGGAGAACATTCTGGTGAATTGTGTCTTTGGGCTCACATACAATACAATTCCATCTTTCTTATGGATTGTAATCACCCAATTTGTCAAAACGTGTCATGATGCAAGGGAGGTATGCTTAGTCTCTGCTTTCTACATTTTTACTTACATTTTTGTTTATTTGATGTAGGTATGATAGATTTTGGTATGTTTTGTGAGCTTTAATGATTATCAGGAATAATGTGGAAGGTCAAGTCAGAAGTCTGACAAATCAGTCACCTGGTGATGTTCCATATCACTCAAGTAAATCATTTAAGACTCCTAGCCATTCATCCTAACAAAAAGATGGCGGGATGGGAGAGGGGGTGGTTGCCAGCCTTTAGACTCCATTAACTGTTCTCTTCCCATTTTACTGAGATGCCTTTATACAGCAGTTCAGCATGATTTGCATTTCTACACATCCGATTAGCTGCAGCCATAAAACATGACTTTTTCATAAAACAAAGGTTGCCATGCAAGAGCACAACTAGTAATGAACGTATGCCACTAAAAGAAAAGCCTCCAAGCAAATTAAATGCATATTGACTTCCAACATGGTTATGATGAGGATTGGAAGGGAATATTATTTTAATTGATCAGATAACGATGAAGGGCAGAAGGAATGGCAAAACCTGTGCAGCAAAATATAAATGGCATTGTTAAACTGCACTGAATGGGGTAGTAACCTGTGTAAATTCCGTGTGTGGTGATGTGTGTGTGTGTGTGTAGCTACTATCTTCAGACTGAATTTGGAAGCAAGCATCAATGCCTGTTGATTAAGAATTTTGTGTGCAAAAAACTGTTCTGCAGTGTATACTACAGCGTTCATCACAACAGACACGCTGCTTCAAACTGAACAACATGCACCACTTTCTGATTTGCACATGGAAAACCATAAGCTACTAACATTGGCACAAAGCTGTCCGATTGTGGTGCACTCTCCACAATAAGTTTGTCGAGTACTTTGTATAGACTTCAGGCTTACAACAAAATAAATCTGGAATGAGTAATCTCCCACCCCAGATTCAAAACGTCTCTGAAAAAAATTGAAAGCTGTGGCTAAAGCACGTATTTAATTCTCAGTTAATAGCAACACATAATCACTGAAAGCAACATCTTCCACAAGCACCACACTGATTTTGCAAGCTTCATGCTTTAGAAGCTGTTTGATAAAGTGAACAGCCTAGTTAGGTTTTTCCCAGGAAGCTAAATAGAAGCTCTCTAATGTCAGCTTCAGCTCTATGCATCTTTAAACACAGTAACAGTCACCTCCATCCATAGTTACCTGCACGTGGGGTCTCCTTTTTCTAGTTTTGGGTATGCCCACACCAATGTGCTAAAGCAACAAAACAGCATTCATTCGCATTGATTCAAATTTTCACACCATTATGATAGTCATTCTAGGTCTGTGATTATAACTTAAGAATGTATGATTCTCCTAGGGGCTCTTGACAAACAGCATAAACCTTCTGACATACAATTCGACCCAAAACAACGTACTCAGGAGAGTGAATCCCACTGAAATGTATACAACTACAGCAGAGGTGGTTCCATAGTTGCATGTTCTTTGTCAGCGACGGTGGACAAGCAGTTGGACAAATATAAAAAGAGTGAAATAAAATGAGAATTCTGCCTGTACATCTGAACAGGCAGCACATTCTATCTGTTTGAAGGATAACTAACTGACAGCTTCTGCTGTTCTACTCAACTCCTTTTCTTCAAACAACGAACTGAAAAGTACAAATCACACAGACCCAGGGCATTTCTACACCAGCCTTAAATCCTGCATTTAAAACAGGATTAAATCTGCTTCCGTTTTAAATGCAGGATCACCACTGACTCCCTTTGATGTGCTTCCTTCCCCGCCCCTTCTCCCTGTATCTGAGTCTTCTATTCTCTTCCATTGATCCCGCTCCTCTTCTTGCCGCTTTAACTCTTTTCACGGAGGAAACTGAAGCGGAACACAACGGGGTAATTTGATAGCTCATTATCTGCAATCTATTTAAAAATGGAAAAAGGGGCATTTAGTGCAGGTGGGTCACGGCAGGGTCACGGCGTCTTGTAAAGAGCCTGCTAACTTCTGTGAAGGAGCCATCCCGATCGCAGGATAAACGCTCTGTGTGATGAAGCCCCCGGTTCAGATGGTTACTGGGCAACCACTGGCTTAGCTTTATGGAGGAGTGGCATGAGAAATCAGGCAACCAACCACATGTGAATTTCCCTGTGCTATTTTAGGTGCATGGTGGTGGGGAAAGACAATCATTTAACTAGAGTGTTTAGAACAAGCATTAAAAAAAGCAAAACACCTTTGCCCCAACCCAGCTAGGAGCACTACCTGCATGGAAGGAAACTCCCATGCACATACTCCTAGTTGGGTGGGGACTCACATGGCAGCTAGGTGTTGTGCATGTGGCTTCCCTCTTCGACCCAGAGGCTAGGGCTGTGCCCTATTTTGAAAGCTACAATCCTGATGGTTGGCTGTTTGGCAGGGGCAGCCAGGCTGGATTCAGTCACTCCCCCACTCCCACTTCCCTGCCAAGCAGCTGATCACCAGGGAAAAACCTCACCTGCTTTCCAAGAGCTCCATCCCAGACTGCCAAGAAAGTACATGTGTGCTGATGGCACCGCACACATGTGCGTTGCTGCATGGTCCCATGGGATATTTTGATGGGTTTGACTTCAGCTGACACAGAAGCAACAACACCGTGGCTCAGATACCTCTCCTCCTCCATTTCATTTGTTCATGCAGCACTGTTATCGGTTTGCATGACCAGTTTAAAAGTTCACACCGTTTCACAGCAATCAACAAGAGCTTCACTGAAGTAAGAGGTTTGTGGACTGCAGCCATTTCACGGACATAAGCAACACTAATTTCAATAAGGCTTGTCAATGATTTTAGTACTGAGGTTTTATTCTCGTTATATTTTAAGGAAACTAGAGAGCCACAAGACTATCTACGCTAACTTGAGTCTAAGTGCCATTGAACACAATGGGACTTGTTTTTGAGTAAGCATACAAAGGGGGCAGAGGAAATCAACCCTGAGTGCTCATTGGAAGGACAGATACTGAAGCTGAAGCGCAAATATTTCGGCCAACTAATGCGAAGAGAAAAGTCACTGGAAAAGACCCTGATGCTGGGAAAGATTGAAGGCAAAAGGAGAAGGGGACGGCAGAGGATGAGATGGCTAGATAGCATCACTGATGCAATGAATATGGACTTGAGCACACTCCGGGAGAGAGCGCAGGACAGGAAGGCCTAGCGTGCTATAGTCCATGGGGTCACGAAGAGTCGGACATGACTTAATGACTGAACAACAACAACAACAAAGGGGGCAGTAAACCACTTTGAATCCAAGTAATCCAGAACTACTGCACTGTTTTACTAACTATGTATGTACTGAGGGGTGTGTGTGTGTGTGTGTGTGTGTGTGTAATCAGTGGGGTCATGAAAAAAAAACTATCAAAGTTTCAGTCAGGCACAAAGGGAATTGTTGATTTGGGAATGATAGCCATACATGGGCCTATAAATCACAGGATCAGTATGTTGTACCAGTTTTGAGTGAGAGATTTTCAAAAAAGAAAATAATTCAGAAGTCACTCAGAAGAAAACAGTCTTGAAGAGCCGCACCTTTTCAAATATAAATATGTAGCTACTTTGTTTTTCTGGACAATCAAATTTCTGGCAGAGAAGATAAGGATGTTGTGAGTTAGTATGTTAGATTACGCTGGACTTACTGACTAAAATTAAAATGGTAGGTCAAAGTATGATGGTTAGCTTTCTCTGCCATGTACCTTAGCTTAAGAAGGTAGTTCTTACATCTGTTGAACAACATGCACTCCAGTAAGGACATGCACTCAGAATAGGCTGACCATATTTCCTTGAGACAAAAACGGGCTATTGGGATGACAAAAACAGGACGGGGTTTTTATTACAGCAGAGAGTTCCGCTGTAATAAAAAAAATAGCTAACAGCCTGTTGAACCAAAATATGAATCTGAAAAGTCCGAATCAAACTGAATGTAGGGCAGAAAGAATCTCTATGGGCGGAATGATGGTAGAAATAACAGTAAGACTCACCCTCCTGGCTCCCACATGCTGAATGGGGCTTAGCGACCACCTCTCGAATTCCCCGCCACTGTAAACAAGCAAGGGGGCGGCGTCTGATCATCGCTAGCTCAAGAAGCCTGGACCAGACTGGATAAAGTAAATGGAACTTCCTCTTTCGTCACACTAGTAGTTTTACTGCACACATTGATTAGCACAGAGCCTTACGATAAACGCGTTCAGTTTTTTAAAAAAATTAAAAACAGGACAAAATTGAGATTTATATTAAAACGACGGGACGGTCGGGAAATATGAAAAAAAATGGTACTGTCCCATTTAAAACGGTACGTACGGTCAGCCTAACTCAGAACCATATTTAATACTCAGTTTAAATTATCTGTGAGAAACATAAAGAAGATAATATCACTTAGGTACCCTGAACAAAAGGGATGTTTTGTTTTTTAAAGAACTTTCTGAAAAAGCCACCACTTGGTTTCAGAATGCCCTTTATTTTAGAAAATTCAACTACAATGAATGCTCAGAAATCACTGAAGGAAAATGTAATCCAGTGGACTGTGTTGGCGTAGGATCTTCCACTCTTGTAAAAGACATCGTAACACCTCAGACTACAAAATGGAGTTGTTCCCCTGCCATAATACCTCAGACTACAAAATGGAGTTGTTCCCCTGCCATAATACCTCAGACTACAAAATGGAGTTGTTCCCCTGCCATAATACCTCAGACTACAAAATGGAGTTGTTCCCCTGCCATAATACCTCAGACTACAAAATGGAGTTGTTTCCCCTGTCTTTTTAATCAGTAATTGTATTCCAGGCTTGTGATTTGTTAAATGTCCACTTGCCCAAGGCAGAGACTATAGCAGTAAGCTGTACCTTACTCATGTGAAGCTGGTTCTTTCTGTGGAGATACCCTCAAGTAGGCTCAAGAGCACTGTGCTGTGTTAGCACAGCTCTCTTCTATTATTAAAGGTCTCAACACAGGACAGGGCTGAACTGGCTGTATGTGTAATTCGGGTTCATTCCTCCTCTTCTACTCTCACTTGTCCTTTGAGTTAATAGGGCAGGGAAGTAGGGTTGCTGTGTAACATTCCATAGTAATTGCATAGCAGACAGCTGCAGCATAGGCAAGAGAAGGGCAGCATGATTGACTTCTTAAATAACAATTATTTACAAGGCTAGTCTTCTTCTAATAATAATCTCTATGTACTGGCAAACGTAGCCAATATACTGCAAAATACTGCACTTCATAATTGACCGCATGATGCTAGGTGGCTGACTGTTGAAGCCAAAGTCCTCTGGATTACATGGAACCATCACTTTTTATTTTTGTGTTACACAACTGTGCTGCCACATTGTTCTCCCAGTGCTATGGACATGCAGAGGGACGGACATATTTGCTCCGCTTGATAAACGCAGGATGCCATTTTAGTTACTTTGGCTGATGCATCTAAATAGTATCTTAGAAGTTCCCAACTGTGGGTCCCCAGTTATTAAACTACAACTTCCATTCCAGCCAGCATGGCCAATGGTCAGGGGTGATGGGAATTGTAGTCCAGCAACTACTGGGGACCCAAGGTTGGGAACCACTGGTTAAGGGATTTGGTTGCAGGTACTACAGAAGTAATGAAATCTACACCCAACCCTAAATTAAAGATTGAATCCAATATTAGACCTAGTTAGAGTAGACCCATTGAAGTGAATGGGACCTATGTTAGACTAACATTGGATATATCCTTAAGCTTAAATTTAGGTGTGCATCAAGCTGTAAATTGTACATTTTTTTCACTTAAGAAATGACGACCAATAAAGATGTTTGGGATTCAGATGCCTGCCCTTATTTTTTGTTTACAGGAAAGAAGGAACCAGATTCAGTCATAATCACTAGCACCAAGAAAGTGCCAGACTGATTTACACCTGCTTCAGATGTAATCTTACAGCCTGCCAGGTCCAATGAACTTCCAGCTATGGGATATAAAAGGTATTGGGTGGTGATGGTGGGACTTGAATGATAAATATGACTGCTAGCAACAAAAACATTTTGGTGATAGTATACGCTCAGAATACTCTTGCCATGAGATCCAGCAATAAACTTCAATGCAGGTGCAACTGGAAACAATAATCGGCCTGTATCACTAATTCAATAATTGCCATTCATTAATGACTTGTCACTTGTGCCATTTTTTTTTCTTAAAAAAAAAAATCACCACAAACATTCATCAAACAGGAACTGGCTACGGAATTACGATCGCAAGTTTAATTATCTTATCCATTCAGCTCAAGCAATCACCAGCATTTGCATTCCCTCTAATACTGAACATGGGTGCTTTGGTGTCATACCTATCAGATTGGAAGCAAAAGGGGACCACCCAAAACTAAGTGATCATTTCTGCATACTGAGAAACTCCCAGATTATGCCAAAGTATATCCGTTTGCAGAGCCAGCCCAACTCTTAGAGTCTAGTATACATAAAATCTGACTGCAATCACCAATTTCTGCCTTCATATATTCCCCCAACTCCCTCATGGTGCTGCCTGAGTTTCTAGTACCTGGAGGAGGTATTTGGGTCAAATGGATGTGCTAAGAGGAAGATTTGGGGAAAGAGGGAAGGAAAAAGTCCATTTTTCCCCTCAGGAAACTTCTTTGCTCCCCTCCTCTTATTTTACCTTAAAGTGCTCAGGTTTAGGTCTGGCTGCCAGAACTGTCACTTGAGGCAGAGGTGAGCTCAGTGGCAGGGAGCACTTTTTATCAGCTTAGGCTGGTATACCAACTACGCCCTTATCTGGACAGAGATAGCCTAGCTACAGTTATCCATGCTCTGATAACTTCTCGTCTGGATTACTGCAATGCGTTATACGTGGGGCTGCCTTTGAAAATGGTCCGGAAACTTCAGCTGGTCCAAAATAGGGCAGCAAGATTGTTAACAGGGACTGGCCTGCGAGCTCATATTACGCCAGTACTTTTCCAGCTGCACTGGCTGCCAGTCCATTTCCAGGCCCGATTCAAAGTGCTGGTGTTAACATTCAAAGCCCTTAACGGCTTGGGGCCAGGTTACCTGAAGGATCGCCTCCTCCCATATGTGCCTGCCCAGACCTTAAGATCATCCTCAGCGGCCCTTCTCCGTGAGCTCCTGCCAAAGGAAGTGAGGTGGGTGGCTACTAGGAGGAGGGCTTTTTCTGTTGTGGCACCCCGGCTCTGGAATGAGCTCCCTAGTGAGGTTTGCCTGGCGCCTACACTGTATTCCTTCCAGTGCCAGGTGAAGATCTTTTTATTTTCCCAGGCATTTTAGCATTTTAGCTTTCTAGTCTTTTAGCTTTGGTGTTTTAAATCTGTATTTTAAATCTCTGCATTGCTTCTAGGTTTTATTCTGGTTGCACTGTTATATTGTGGTCATAATGCTTTTATATTTTATATTGTTTTACTGTGTGCTTTTTGTGAACTTTTTTAATTTTTGTGAACTGCCCAGAGAGCTTCAGCCATTGGACGGTATAGAAATAAATACATACATATATACATACATTTCAGTGTTATATAGCACAGTGGGGGAGTTTCAGGAAGGTAAGAAAGAAAAATACAATGCCTTTTTCTTTCCCCCCACAACCTGAAAACTTTCCCCCCCTACCCATGAAAGCCTTGAACAGCATTACAAAGCAGCTTTTCTAGGCTGGCTGAACTTCTCAACAACAGGGTTAGTGAAACATTTTATTGTGGGTCCTCACTTGTTTCCTCTAATAGCAAACTTGGGAGCCTTGTGTCAACCAGTAGCACAGTGAAAGGGGCCACTCACAGACAAGGTTCTGCATACTTGGGGACTTTCCACATACATAGAAAAATATTAGATTGTAATTTTAAGAAGGGAGGAAATAATATGCTCCCCACAATCCACCTTTGTATGAATAGCCCTCTTGTAGGAACAGAATGTTAGAAAGCATTTTTTTAAAAAAACAAAAACATGGCCAACAAAAGTAAAATTATGTGGAATTGGTATTGGGAAATGGTTGTAGTGATAGCTGATCTGAAAAACTGCAGCTAACTATTCAGAAATGTTGAAGACTTTGGTTCAGACTGTAACACTCCATTCCCTCAGAAAGACAATTTTTGAGACTGTGGTGAAAATATAGCAGCAATGTTATATAAGACAAGAAGTAGCCCATAAGGAAGAAAGAAAAATCATATGAAGTATAAAACAGGAGAGAGAGCAAAATTATAAAAGGAAAGATGATGAAAACATTGTGCCTCTAAAGAATGAAGGGGGAAATAATAACAAGATGCTGGCATAAAACCAAAGATAAGTTGCACAAGTTCAGAGAACAAGCAATTATATTAAAAGTTAGAAAATATATTGTAGAGACTTGTGTAATATACCACATTATTACACAATAGTGTGTCATATTAAACACATTAATATGAAAGATATTAATGTGAGCGCCAAAATAGAAATTCTGTGAGGGGGGGGGGAGTATTGACAGCAATGTCTAATCTAACAATTTAGAAAATGTACAAAATAAACTAAGTGAAAGAAAAATCACTGTCTCCCCACCTGTAAAGGCATATAAGTAAACCAAGTTTGAAGGGGCATGGGACAGTATTTAAGCTAAGTTCCCAGGCACTAATAATATTCCAATAATCCTTCTGTAAAAATGGAACTGTGGGAATAAAATTCATGCATGTTTCTCAAATAGAATAAAGAGATACTGACCCAGTTCGCACACTTAAACAACTATAGTTAACAAACCAAAGGATTGTTTTAAGTGTGTGGGAGCAAACAAGCAAGCTCGCTCCCGACCGCTCGCCCACTCCTGCTTTGCTAAACAGCCCAGGAAAGCCCCATTCTTGTGTTGTCCACCATGACATGTGAACCCAGAACTATGGATTGTTGAGGGAGAACCCACCCAGAGGTTTAACCCATGGTTTGTTCTTGGGTTTCTCCTTCAATGACCCAGTGTTCCAGGTCTGCATGTCACGGTGAGCAACCCAGGAACCGGAGGGCATTTCTGAGTTGTTCAGCAAAGCTGAAGTGGGTGAGCAAGCGGAGCACGCAAGCTCCTTCACTCCTGATCTCTCGCAAACAACTCATGGTTAACAAACCACGGGTTATTTAGTTGTCCAAACTGGGTAACTGAGAAGCCAAGAAAAATGCAAACAACACAGATGTTTCATGCAGTCTATTGAAAAGAAGCAAGAGGAAGGATTGTATAAATATACTAGAGGCGAGCCAAAAGTTTTCCAGAAAAAAATAGGCATTTGAGGATGAGCGAATGTAGGGGTGGGGGGTGGCAACCCCACTTGCGCATTTCATGGGGGTGGGGAGAAGAGAAAATCTAGCACCTTTAAGGAGCCTCTTGGAACGGTGCAGTCAGGAAAGAGCGTCATTACAGGGGCATTGTTTTGGGCAAGTGACATAGCATTGTTCCAAAGGGGTCATTGTTCAGGAAATGACAGCTCACACCGCTCTGGTGCTGCTTGCAGCAAACACTATTTAGGAAGAAAGAAACAGAAGGCAGGCTCACACAATCATGGAGGGAAAATAAGCCACAGTGAATCCTAGAATCTTAATGATACAGGGCGGGATACAAATGTTTTAAATAAAACAATAAATAAATAAATGAACAAGCCATGGATTTCAGGGTGGTTTGTAAACCACCCTGGCCAACCATCCTCACCAGGTTCAGGTGTCATGGCATCCCATGCCCGGTGAGGGCAATTATGCTAATTAGGTGGCTCACAACAGGCACACTCAGGGAGGAAAAATAAGCCACAGTGGCTTATTTGCCCTCTATGATCATGCAAACCCAGTCAGAGGATGGAAGGGGGGGGAGAGAGAGATAGAGAGAGACTGCCCCTTTTCCCAGCAAGCCTCCCAACTCCTGAAAATGGCTAGATTTTCTCCCAAATAATCAAAATGCCCCCACAAATTCAGTACCACCAAATGGAGCGGCAAAATGGACAGCAGAAATGTCACCGCAGCTCCAAATATGCCATTAAAAGAAGTGGGCAGTCAAACAAAGCATAAACAACGTTGTTTTCATAACTGAAAATAGGTGGAAGCATACAGCAAAGGCAGTAGTAAAGGGGGCTGGGGGTGAAGGGAGAATCCTTTACATTCATTTCAAGCTAAGACATCAGGCATTAATACCAGATCACAGCATTGTGATATAAAGATGTGTGGAGAAAAATAAACTGGAAGGGGGAAAGTGAACATTACTAACATATACTGAAGGGGAAAAATGGAATAGTGTGGTCATGCAGACAGTAAAGAGAACCATATATACACTTTGTACAACAAACTGAGGGTAATTGAGGAAGTTAAGGTTGCTTTTATCTGGGAAGCAGGAGTATAAAACAGGTGGAAAATGCAAAAAGAAACAAAGAAGAAAAGACATTTGAAGTGTGTACAGGTACAGACTTAAAAACAACAACAACAAAGTAGAACAGGAGAAGAAGAAATCATATGTATTATGCAAAAGAGAATAACAAAGAAAACCAAGCTGAACAGGTAGAAATGTAAAAAGCAACAGTGTGATAAGAGTTTACTGAGATGTAGCTGGAATGTACAATATTCCTCTTTATGTTTAAAAAGGCACAGAGTTTTGATTCAGAGTCCTAAACACAAAATCAATTTTGATGCAAGCAATTTGACACACATATGTCAATATTATTGAGTCGGACATTTCAGGTATGAGAAAAGTGGCACTCATGACAAAACATGCTATCATTATGGAATAATGAATTATGGAATAATGAATAGTCACTGTCCCTTTATAGTGCATCCAAGCTTTGGTTCCTGATATTCCTCCACCACCCCAGGCATGCAGGGATTAATAAGCAAGGGGTGGGGGGAGCTTCTATTGGCGTCAATGGAGGCTTTATTTTAAAAACCCCAAGTCGGGCTGGGATAGAGTTTCAGGAACCTAGCAGCTCGGGGGAGAAGATTTAAATTTGTCCTCCCAGCATGTGGTGGTCCCAGTGTAGATTGGGGCCATGCACACTTACTCTAGAGTAAAAACAAAGACCGTTACATGTAGTTTGGCCCTCAGTTACGGCCTGATGTCTATGAAATCAGGATTGTTGGTGTGATCCCAAAGAAGTGAGTGTGACAGAAGCCTCCAAAGGTGTAGATAGTCCTGATCTGATGATGCCAGATTTCCTAAATAATCTCAGTCCTTATCCTAAGCTAGTTTGGGGGGGGGGGTGATTGTTCTCAGAATGAATCCTTACTCCTCAGCTGCTGGAGTTGGGGAAGAGGGAAGGGAAACGGAGTAAAGCGTAGCAGGTATTATTAAAGGAGGCATCTCCCAAAATATTCTGGGACTGGGTGAATGAGGCAGTGTGTTAACTTGTAATCTCTCTCTTTCCAGTATGACTAGGGTTGGGCCTAATGTTCTCCTGCCCCCTTCACTGAAGACTCAGTCCCCCACGAAAGGTCGCATATGTCCCTGGGAGTGATGGCACGTGATGACGTACTTTTTTCTGAGCAGTATTGTACGGAAAACAAGATGGCTGCCACAATGTGCCCAAGTAGAGATAAGTTACTAGGAAAACTGTATTCATGTGTCCCTGAAGAAGGTCTTCACCAAAACACATTTGCCATTTTACACTATTATTACATTTCATATACCTTTTCAGTCCCTGCCTCTTTTTTCTTTTTATCCTGCAGTAATGGGCCTGGTGGGGTAAAACACATCTCTTCTATTACCTTTGACCCACACAATCTTGGGTGGGGGGCAGAGAGAATCATTCTTTGGCAATAAACAAAGGCTATATATGACTGTCTTTCCCTTGATTTTTACCTTAATACTCAGAGGGATTGCAGTGATTTGCCTGCTCCTCTTCTTGTATATAATTCTTTAGCATTATTGCAGTTCCCCGCAACCCCACTTTGTTTTCCTGCCCTTACAGAACTATTCCTACACAGATTTGTCTACTGAGAAACTGTCATGTGTTGCAGAGGACTTGGGGGGGGGGGTGTTCCAGTGTGCAAAATCACATCACAGAAAACACCAGCCAAGTTTGCTGGGTCTCACTGTTGCCTATGCAAACTGAATATATCCTACACTACCTTATGTATGTGAAGTACAGGGGAAGATTGTATTGGTAGATAAACCAGGTAAGCATTTCTGCCATTACTCATCTTCTCATTAAGTTTCCAAGGAACTCATATGTACTAAAGTGTTTCATACAGAATGATTCCAAGTCCACATTTATTTCTCCACATCCAGGGGGAGAAAGTTATGTTTTGGCTAATGGTCCATATAGCTTTGTGGTGGTAAATCAAATAAAAATGTGTGAATGAACTAGGGAAAACGTTTCTATGAACTCAGTCTGAAAACCGTTGCTTTATTCTTTTTACACAAAAGACACTCCTGATCTAGTTCCCTTTTTATTTTGACAAACTGAATTTGAAGTAATTTACAAACCAGAAGATATTACATACCTTTGGTTGAAGATTTGGATGAAGTAACACATAACCATTGGGGTCGATTGCAAAATAATAACCATTTGGACATAGCTGTGGAGGGGAAAAGAAATGTAACTGTACTGTGTTGCCCACTGTAGTGGCATTAAAAAAAAAGTCTGAATAACCCTTTCTCCAGTAATATTATATGGAAAATATGCTAACCCAAACACAAATCGAAGTAACTGTTAAAGAACAATGCCTTCATTGAGCTAATGTGAAGGGCAAAAATGTTTTAAAATCTTCTGTTTTTTCACCATGGATTTCAATATAGAAAATATGGTTAAAGTAATCCCAGAAATTAACCAATTACATCTTGACCCAATATGCATCATATAAACATAAAGTTATATGAAAGTTGAGTATACGTTCACTTGAGTCATAATAAAAAGCTGTTTATATATCTAACGTACAGTGAAATAACGCTTTCAGTGCAGTGTGTTAGGGGGCAGGGGGGAATGGTAGTTTAACATGTACCCTTAGGTCTTCTGCTTTCAAAACTGTGGAACACAGCCATAACCTACAAGTCAGCTAGAGCAGACTAGACAATTCATGGAAAACCCTGGATATTAGCTTTGTTGGAAAGCAGTCATCTCCCTGAAGCACCACTGGTGTGAGGGGAAAAAACGGGGAAATGACAGGGTGAACGAAGGGCAAACAATCTTTTGACTTCCAGCCAGAGGAATACTAGATAGCCTGGAAGAGAGGCTTGAACAGAATTCAAGTTTTAGCAGAAGTTAAAAATAGGCAATATTGCAAAAGTATATGGGAAAAGAGACTTACTGTAAACCGTGGGGTCAGTTTTTTAATTTCTTCTAATGACACATCAACTCCCATTACTCCAAGTATCAACTGGTTCTGACAAAAGATGTTTTAATGTTAGTTTTGAGATGGTTAGAGAGCCATATCAATTGTAACAATGGGTAAACTTCAACTTTCTTTTTCTGAATAAAGTTAAACATTTAGGGACAATTATACATATATCCACATACCTTCTCCAAGGTTTCACGCAAACGAGAGGGATGCTATACCCATGTTAGTAAGGGCACTTTGTTTAGGAGATGTCCAATATTTCATTACAGAGGTCAATGTACATACCTTTTTATATGCACAACGTTTAAAATACTTTTGAAAGGTTGAAGCCTTACACACATACTGACACACTGTTTACCTAAATATTATGTATCTAAACAATGCATGTGCCCACATATTAACATATAAAAGATCAGGAAAGAAATAAGAACTGCCCTCTATCTGTATATTTACTTTTCCCTCTTTTTTTGTTCTTGACGTCAATCCCTCATGTCCTTCGTTAACAAAATATTTAACAACAAGGTAGCAACCATAAAATTATATGAACTCTTTCAAACTTGCGCACTCAGGTATACAAAATATCAGAACATTTGCACATGAACAATAGAACTGACACTGACTACCGATGCCATCACATAAATCCTAACTGCTAGAATAATCTGAAAATAGGACAACCGTGCACCTGTCCCTCAAAACAGGGGACCCCAACGTACCTCCAAATAGTTAAGATACAAAGGCATAACATTGGGACTGCCTTTTACCAAGTTAGACCACAGGTTCTTCTCGCTCCACTGACTGGCAGAAGCTCTCCAGGCTTCAGACAATCCTCCCTGGATATGCCATGGATTGATTCTGGGACATTTTGCATGCAAACCATGTCCTTTACCACCAAACTGCAGCCTTTTCCCAAGATTCCACACAAGCAAGAAAGATACAGTTTGGGACATACATATTCCAAGATGTTCTCATTACTAGAAAGGTCTGGAAGGGGGGCAGTTGTTCCTTGTTAAAAATAGGTCAGTATGCTTCACAATGACTAAGTTATTCCCAGAATATACAGAGAACAGAAATCTGCTATACACATAAGCCCTGTTCAGGCATTCTTTATCCATGCAGAATAAAGTGTGAGGAGAAGGGGCACTCAAGCCTCCCCCCACCATGCATTTTCATTGCCCTGTACTCGTGGAGGGCAACAGTCTGAAGAGGAGACCCTTCTGTATCCATGGAGGCTGTCCACATGAACCAGAACACTGATAATCCAGCATTCTGGCTTGCATGGAGAACCATGGATACAGGAGGCTCTCCTCTTCAGACAGTCACCCTCTATGAGTACCAGGCGACAAATGCGGTGATGGAGGGCATGGGGCTGGAGTGTTCCTTCGCCTCATGCATTTATTCTCTTCATGTACAAAATGCCTGAATACAGCTTTATACATGATGACAGAATGTCATAGTTCCAGGGTTTTCGTAAAACATCTCTGATCTTACTTTTGCAAAGTACAAGTCAGGGATGCTCTGACTTGGATTCCTGCGTTAAGCAGGGGGTTGGACTCGATGGTCTTATAGGCCCCTTCCAACCCTACCATTCTATGATTCTACATGTACAGTTAGCATTACTTCCTACGTAATTCTTCATCCCCAATTATGTTTTCTTTGTGACGCAGTCCGAGAGATACAATGACTAATGCCACTAAGGAATAAGAAGCTTGACCTTCATTTCCTTGTTTTCTTGTGTTTCGTGAAACGTGGCAGTGTTATTTTCTGCTGGACACGACAAAAACACTGCAAGTATGAATTTGCACAGGTGACCTCTAAGTCAAATTTTAGTCACAGGACTTGCAAGCTGTCCCAATTCCATTAAAGTGTTTGTGTTTAAGAAATGTTCATTCCATTGAAGTCAGCAGGGCCAAGCTGGTTTAGATCTAAGTTGTTCAGCTTGTTTGGCTTATCAATATGGCAGCTTTGCTGCTTTCCAGTATTAAGCATCGGCTTACCTGGTTATTATATTGGTCTTTTGTTAAGTTGAAGACAGGCAGGGTTCCAGAAATGACCAAGCCAAGTTCCTAAGAAATGGACATAAAGAGAGCTGTCCATATTTCGTGTCAGAGCAGGGGTGGGGTGGGGGAATCAAGCATCCATCATTAACTGAAATGTAATTAAAGGTCAAAACACATTTCCCAAATAGAAGTTTTGGATAAAAGGTATAATTTTCATGAACAAAAAATTGAGCTATTGCTGAGGCTTTAAAGAAAAATCAGTTCCTTTACTTTTGAGTTCTAAACGTCTGCACAACACACACACACACACACACTTATTAATATGGATTTGATTTGGAAGCCATTAGTATGAACAACTAAAAACAATTGTTGTGATCCTGTGGCTTGAAAGCATGCATGGACATGTGCATGTATACACGCATTCTTATTTTCTACTATTATCTGGGAAGAGCTCGTTCACGCAATGGGAAACCCTTACGTGTTTTTTCACAGGAAAGGATGGAAGCCCTGGCAACATGGATCTTTGACTCTATCCAATGTGAGCAAATACACAAAAACACATGCCAAAAATAAAACCTACATTTCCCAATGAAAGAGGAATTCACACCAGCAGTCTTTACCCACACAGGGCTGGGCTGCAGAACCTCAGACCCGGGGTTCCAATCCAGCCCTTTGGAGTTCTCCAGATGGCCCCTTGGCCCCATTCTCTTTCCCCCTAACCACCAATCATTTGGTGGTTTCCTGGCTTTTGTGTGTTATTCCCATTCTAAAAGGCTGTAATGACTCTCCTAAAGCCAGGTTACTGGCTGTAAGAGCTTTAAGTTAAAATATGTGGCTATTTCTTGTTTTAGGCCCTACCCCTTTTGCCTTGGGCCCTGCCCACCGCTGGAATGAAGGCCCTGACAGCTTCTCTGAAATTAACTTTTGGCCCTCGGACTGAAAGAGCTTCAACATCCCTGACATAGGGCTTATAATTCATCATCCATTACCTCTGGGATCAGGTAAGTCCCTTTTGTGCTTCAGCTCCCTCCCTCCAGGAACAGGAAGTGGCCACTGATGCGATACTAAAGAGGCATCTGAGCCCCAGCTTACATCTTTCTCCTTGACAGTGACTTGTACACATCTGGGCAAGAGTTTGTTCTCATACTAGAACTTCCTAAAAATCCTGCTCCAACAGGCATAAAAGGGAGCAGTCTCAATAACTAATCAAAATGGTACCCAACTGCTTCACACAGGGGCTATAATCCAGGCTTCGGGAATGGAAACGTTTCTGATATAGAAAAGTAATCTAACCACCTATGCCAGTACCACAAGTAGGGATGTACAAAAGTCACTTACCTTTTCACGGATTGATTTGCGGTGGGGGGGGAGGTGCCCCGTCCCTCCCTCCGGATTTCTCGACGGGGGGAAGGTGATCTGGTCCTCCCCCCTGGAATCCTGCCCGGCTGGCTCTGCTCCGTGGCGGCTCCGCGGAGCAGCCGGCCAGGGCTGTCCGCAGCCGGAGTTCCAGCCGCGGACTGGCTGCTGTGGACGCAAATGGCGGCCGCTGTAGCAACCGCCATTTGCGTCCAGCCAGGCTGCCGTGATAGGCTACGTAAGTATTTACGTAGCCTATCACGGCAGGCAAAAAAACCACACCAGCATACACAAATGGCGGTGGCTACGGCGGCCGCCATTTGGGTTCCCTATTTTTCGCCGTTTTAGCCTACGTAAGTACTTACATAAGCTATTATGGCGAAAAAAAAGGAACGCAAATAGCGCCCACTACGCTATTTGCATTCCCCTTTTTTTCACCGTAATAGCCTATGTAAATATTTATGTAGGCTAAAGGTGAAAAATAGGGAACGCAAATGACGGCCACCGTAGCTGCCGCCATTTGTGTACGCTGTTGTTGTTGTTTTTGCCTGCCGTGATAGGCTACGTAAATACTTACGTAGCCTATCATGGCAAACAGCAGATGAAAATGGTGGCTGTGGCAGCCGGTCGAAAGACCAGCCACCGCTGGAGCTGCTGCCATCCGGAACATCCGCCCCAGGTAAACTTCGTCCCGGGGGGAATCCGCAGGGGGGCAGGCTGTTCTGCCATGGATTTCGGGGGGCTGAATGCCAGTGCATTTGGCCTCACTGAA
This sequence comes from Heloderma suspectum, assembly GCF_057233095.1. Classification (NCBI taxonomy): domain Eukaryota; kingdom Metazoa; phylum Chordata; class Lepidosauria; order Squamata; family Helodermatidae; genus Heloderma; species Heloderma suspectum. The sequence goes on from NC_139464.1 coordinate 109,944,421, forward strand.
ATCCATGGCGGAATTCTCCGCCATCCCTAACCACAAGACACCACAGGATATGCTGGCTTCCAGGACTGTGTGTGTGTGATTCTTATGTAAGTACTGATGCGTAAGCCCAGCCCCAGTGCCACTGCACTGATACATTTGTCTAGCATCCATGCAGTCCTGCTTGGCTGTGCAAGAGATATAGTTAATTGCATAGCATTTAGGAGAGGCTTATCCTTCTTTCTGTTTTCTTTTTACTCCAGGCTCCACTAGAATCCTGATTATGTGTGCATGGCTCTGATTCAGATCAGGACCAGTGCACATCGGAAAGGGAGAATTAAACCTCCACCCTGTTTACATCCCAAAGATCCCCCTCCACCACATGGGAACTAAAAAAATAATCCTGCGATAAAAGGTAAAGGTGTCCCCAACCAGTTGTGTCTGACTCTAGGGTGCGGTGCTCATCCCCGTTTCTAAGCCAAAGAGCCAGCGCTGTCCGAAGACGCTTCCGTGGTCATGTGGCTAAACTAAACACTAAACACCGAGGTGCACGGAACGCTGTTACCTTTCCCGCCGAGGCCGTACCTATTTATCTACTTGCAATTTCTTGCTTTCAAACTGCTAGGTTGGCAGGAGCTGGGACTGAAGACGGGAGCTCACTCCGTCACGCGGCACTCGGGTCTTGAACTGCTGTCCTGCCGACCTTCTGGTCTGCAGTTCAGTGTCTTAACCACTAAGCCACTGCGGCCCTAATCCTGCAATGGAGACTTATAAATATGCTAGGGCATAGAACAAATATCCAGAAACAATATTCCACTCCTTATGGCTCATTCTGAAGGTCGACTTCAGCTGCAATGGTGCAGATAAAGGTTTGTGTGGCTACAGATATAATGGCACACTGTTGTTTAACCCCCATACAGGGGACGGGACTTTCAGGATACAGACAGTGGGGGAGAAGGCTTACGCCACCCCTCTTGGTGTGTGATGGTCCTGATCCAAATCAGGGCCATGTGCACTTACTCTAGAGTAAAAAAAATTGATAAGCCTCATCTACTTGCTATGCAATTAATGTAATGTGCAGTTTCACCCATACTGTGCTTTGGGTAGAGTTGAAGACTGGATGTGGAATGGGAACAGGAGAAATGAGAACATACTGAGTGTGATTCTTAATGTAATCACAGAAGCTCAGGATCCCTTGCAACTATGCAATGCAAATGAAGGAAACTATATTTCAATGGCAAACAATAGTGTGCCATTGTATCTGTAGCCACACAAACCTTTATCTGCACCGCTGCAGCTGAGGCAGACCTTCAGACTGAGCCATAAGGAGTGGAATACTGTTTCTGGGTATTTGTTCTATGCCCTAGCATATTTATATAATTTCATTGCTATTTATTGCAGAGGGCAAAATAAATACAGTTTCTGTGTGGAATTCATTGAAAGATGAAGCAGTGCAATGGTTTGTTTTGTTTTGATTGAGCTGCCTAATCCACAACTTTCCCCCTCTCCTTGCACGTTCTTGCTTTTGTGCTGACATTTAAGAACAGGATGTGTAGGAAGATATGAACTTTCTCTGTGACATTTCCAGTAAGTACCTCATCAGCAACCAAGAAAGAGTGGTCAATGAACTTCTGAGCATCGGAACTATAATGATACAAAAGACTGACCCACTTTGACGTGGACAACTCATAATAGACTGATTACATTTTTAAAAAATAAAGGAAGACATCACACTGTAAACCTAACAGGAAAAGGTAGAATGTCAACTGGTCATATGGGCATGAGTGTATGGCCTACAGATTAGTATATTACCGTCACTAGTGAAGTATTTGAAATGTGTATATCAATGTTATCTCCTTCAAGTGGCAAAGCTTTTGATAGCAATTGTTATACTTTTGTAGTTTCCCACACAGATCTCCATTTTACATGTTCCCAGTGATAAACTAAGCAGCCAGGAAGATGTTGGGTTGTGCCAAAGAAAAAAATTCTTGGCCCTAATCCAGATGAAAATAGGTCTGCTGTCTTTATGTGTTGAACCAAGATTTCCATACAGTTTAACCAAATTGCTTAGCAGAGCCATTCAAACAGAAAATAGTTCTCTTCAATTTCTTCATGTCAAGTCAAAGCAGAGGAAAAGGCCCACCTTGCTTAGAATACTTCTCAAAATCAAAGTGGTGCTTAATCTCTAGAAAAAGAGGGGGCATGGTTCAGGAATGTCTGGAAACATCACCCTCTGAACCAGAAGTCCCCTTCCCCACAGCTGCCATATCTGGAGGATATTCCATAGGAGCTAAATGGTGAAGGATATTCAAGTCTGTAACTGCTCAGGGGCACTTCATTCTCTTCTTATTTCATGTGATCTAGGCTTAAGAACTGACACTAGAAACAGAAGTGGGGCTAAACCCTGGTGCAAAGAGAAGCCTTGATATCAAGACTGCATGTGTGTGTGTGTCTGTGTGTGCGTGTGCATCTTAAAAACGACAAAGAAGATAGACAGACAAACCCACACACACTTCCATGCACACAATGAGTTACTCTCCTGGAACCAAGGTTGGAAGGAGAGGATTGTCTGCTGTATCTCTTAGGCCCAAGACAGGATAATTAAAGCACCCCTGATGCGTACCTGTTCAGCCTTCAAGGAAAGAGTCTCACAGCTGGATTGCCTTACAGTTAAGTCCTTCCTAAAACTAAAGCTACCTCCCAATATTGTGTTTCAGCGCCACTGGTTCTTCTCCAAACCTCCGGGGAACCCTTGCCCTTTTAATTTCTGACATTCTTTTCAGTATTGGAAAATAGTCAGGGTCAAGTCCCCACAGATGCTTATTTTCTGTAGCCTAAACTGCCTAGTTCCTTCACGTTGTCCTTGACAGGAGGGGGAAGCACAACTCCATATTTTTCACTGCAGGAATGGTGATGTTATCTCCCAGAGTGATATTTGCCAGTGTTGTAAACTGAGCGGGGGTGGGGTGGAGGACAGGTCCAGGCTGACACATGATTCCTTTGTTAGGAAGGCTAGGCTCAGAAAGTGAGTGGCCCAAGGACACTCACAGAACTTCATGACTGATCAGGGACGTGAACCAAGGTCTTCCCAGCACTGTGTGTGTGTGTGTGTGTGTGTGTGTGTACACACTTGCCTATGGCTCAACACAGCTGTCTGCATTTTTGAACTCTTCTTAGGGTGTGCCTAGGGTGGCTGTTATGACAAGCCCCTAAGAACATGAGAACATCAGAAGAGTCATGATGGATCAGACCAAGGTTCCATCTAGTCCAGCATTCTGTTCACACAGTGGCCAACCTAGGGATTGGTGGAGAATTCTGCCACAGACTCCAGTGAGGCCGGATTCTTTGGAATCCGGCCCCCCGGAGTCCGTGGCGGAACGGAGCAATCCCCCCCGCCACCCCACAGAATCCCTCCGGGACGGACCTACCTGGCGGCGGAGGCGGCTCTGGCTCCTCTCCTGGACGCTGTTGGGCTGCTGTGGCCACAAATGGTGGCCGTCGTAGCGGCTGCCATTTGCGTGGCTGCCTTTTGCTGTGATAGGCTATGTAAATACTTACGTAGCCTATCACAGCAAAAGGCAGCCACGCAAATGGCTGATTTGCGGCTGCAGCAGCCCAGCAGTGATTTGCAGCTACAGCAGCCCAGCAGCGGCCGGAACTCCAGCTGCGGCCAGAGAGGATTCTGGGGGAAGGGACAGAGTGCCTTCCCCCCACCGTGGATGCCCCGGAATGGAGCAAGGTAGGGGTTTCCTACATCCCTACAACCAGCTGTCAACAAGGAACCCACAAGCAGGGCATGAGCGCAACAGCACCCTCCCACCCATGTTTCCCAGAAACTGGTGTACATAGGCTCACTCACTGCCTCTGGCACTGGAGGTAGCACACAGCCATCAAGATTAGTAGCCACTGATAGCCTTCTCCTCCAGGAATTTGTCTAACCCCCTTTTAAAGCCATCCAATCTGGTGGCCATCACTACTTCCTGTGGTAGCGAATTCCATAGTTTAACTATGTGCTGTGTGAAGGAGGACTTCCTTTTATCTGTCCTGAATCTCCCACCGATCAGCTTCACAGGATGACCCCGGGTTCTAGTATTTTGAGAGAGGGAAAAAAAGGCCCCCTTTCCACATTTTCCACACCATGCATAATGTTGTAGGCCTCTATCATGTCTCCCCTTACCCTCCTTTTTTCCAACCTAAACAATCCCAGCTGTTGTAACCTTCTCTCATAGGGGAGATGCTCCAATCCCTTGATCATTTTAGTTGCCCTTTTCTGCACCTTTTCCAGCTCTACAGTATCTTATTTTAGGTGTGGTGATCAGAACTGTACACAGTATTCCATGTGTGGTCGCACCATAGATTTGTATAGAGGCAGTATGATGTTGGAAGTTTTGTTCTCAATCCCTTTTATAATTATGCCTAACATGAAGTTTGCCTTTTTTAGGGATGTATGAAAGTTCCGCCAGAGATCTTGGGGAGGCCAAATGCCAGCGCATTCGGGGCCCTGAAATCGGTGGCGGAACGGCCCGCCACCCCCCCGGGATGAGACTTACCTTGGACGGATCTTCCTGGCGGTGGCAGTGGCGGCTGTGGCGGCAGTTGGGCGGTGGCGGCGGCCGGTCTTCCGACTGGCTGCCGTCGCCATTTCCAGTTAAAAAAAAAACAAAAAACGTGATAGGCTACGTAAAGATTTACGTAGCCTATCACGGCTACGTTTTTTAAAAAAGTGATAGGCTATGTAAATGTTTACGTAGCCTATCATGGCTGACTTTTAAAACAAAAACAAAAAAATGCGCGTACGCAAATGGCGGCGGCCATGGCCGCCATCATTTGCATTCCTTATTTTGGCACATCTTAGTCTATGTAAACATTTACGTAGACTAAGACGGCGAAAATAGGGGGAACGCAAATAGCGTTGACGCTACGCTATTTGCATTCCCCTTATTTTTGCCGTCTTGGTCTACATAAATGTTTACATAGACTAAGACGTGCCAAAATAAGGAACGCAAATGGCAGCGGCCGTGGCTGCCAGCATTTGCATACGCGCATTTTTGTTTTTTTTAAGTCAGCCGTGATAGGCTACGTAAACATTTACGTAGCCTATCACAGCTGACTGCAGGGACGCAAACAGCAGCGGCTACGGCCGCCACCATTTGCGTCCCTGCTAGCCAGCGGCCGGATGTCCGGCTGCTGGTGGAGCCGGCCGGTGGCTCCGCAGAATCGCTGCGGAGCACAGCCGGCCAGCCAGGATTCCGGGGGGGGGGGGGAGGAACGGAGCGCCTCCCCCCCAACCATAAACATAATTCGCGAAAGGTAAGCACCTTTCGTACATCCCTACATTTTTTACAGAGGCTGCTCACTAGGTTGACATCTTCATTGGGCTGTCCACCACAACCCCGAGATCTCTTTCCTGGTCACTCACCGCTAGCTCAGATCCCATCAGGCTATACTTGAAATTGGGATTTTTTGCCCCAACGTGCACTTTTGTCCTGCACTTCTTAATTCACCATTACACCACTGGAAAGCAGTACTGGTTTACCATGAATTAATAGAGACATATGAACTCAAAACAACGCTTCTGTTGATAATAGCTGTGGCCTGTTGTGCCACATAAACACATACGCAAGTCCTCCTCATTCATGGAAGTGCTGCTACTTATCCATGATGATACTTCCATCTTTCTTGGGACAGTGGCAATGCAGCCATTTCCCCCTCTTATACGAGAGCATTTAATTCCCTTTTTTTCCTGTCTGTAATACTTTACAATTATCCTTGGTGAACTGAATTCTTTTGCTATCTGCCTTGCACTCCACTGAGATCCTTTTGAATTTTTAGCCCATCCTCCAGAATGTTTGCAGTCTCTCTCTGTTTTGCATCAGCCACATTAACAGGACCACTACACTGCCACATTTACATGAAATTAATTTTATTTTTAATGATTTTATATTTCAAAATATACTTCCTTTAACTATGTAATACCAGTGGACATCTTACCAGTGCATCCAGGTAAACATTGGTCCACTGGACTTGTTTGGCTTGTTTTCCAGCCAGAACCATTGGTCTCCCCAAAACATCCAAGTATTCCTGTCAAAACAAAGCAAACATTGAGTCAGCTTGTCAGTCATTAAGATTTTTTTAAGTCCAAAAATAACACTCAGGTGTAAAGCCTTCTAACTAGAGACAATTGTGCAATGATGTTTTGCAATCAATAATATGAATGTTGTTGGCTAGGCTGTTTGTCTACGGCAGGGATGACAAAACCTTTTTTCTGTTTTCGGGGCACAGTTCCTCAGGGGTAATTTGCAGGGGGCTCATTCCAGAGGTGGGCAGGACAGAGACAAAAGTGGAGGGCACCCCTGTTCTCTCTCTTTCTCTACCGCTCCCTTCTCTCTCTCTCCCCCTCCCTCCCCCCACTCTCTCTGTCTCTGTCTCTCTCTGTCTCTCTCTCCTTCCCTCTCCCTCTCTCTCAGCCACCCCCTTCCCCTCTTCCTCCCTATCCAGCAGGCTGCCAGGGGAAGGACAGATCATTCTTGCCCAAGGTATGACATAATCATTTGCAGAGGTCTTTTCAAATTAGGCCAAGGGCTGCTTGAAGCCTAGGGCTGCAAGTTGCCCACCCCTGGTCCAGCACAAGGTTTCTCAAACTTTCTGAACTCTTCTAAATCTACTCAGTCCTTCAACCACCAGCAGGCATTTTTTGCAGGTGAGCACATAGAATCTTTGCACACATGAAGCCCATTGCTTGTGTATATAAAGATCTCTGGACTGGGAAACTAATTCACCCCTGGCATTAGAAAAGAACTAGAGTAGGGCACCTCTGAATCCCTCCTAAAACCAACCAGCTAGCCTGGAAGGAGGTGGGAAGCAGAGAAGCTGCTCTGGACAGAAGCTCCCATATGTTCCCTGCTTCTCCAGCTTCTGCGATTAGCATAGCAGTTTGGGTGGCTGGAAATACTAAACTTCTACTGCTGGAAGGAAAGCATGGCGAGCTTCTCCGATGGAAAGCTGAAACTCATGGCTCCTGAAAATGTGCTGCATTCCCCAGGGGGTCCCATCAGCTCCCGTGAGTATGGCCAATTGCCAGGGATGTCTGGAGTTGTAGTCAACCAACATTTGGAGGGGAACAGGTTCCCCACTCCTGGTCTTGAGGTATGATGTCCCCTCTGGGTATAGGAGGTTGCATGCTTTGAAAAAAAGAGGGTATACATGTTATATTCTGCTGCAGGTCATCCAGTAGAGCTGACTGGAGGTAGATAGGTGGTTCCTTACAACTTGATCACCACCCCAGCCCACTTCTAGCCAGATCTTCCCAAACCAGTGAGCCTTTACATGCTCCAGCAGCATGATGAGTTGAGCCCACAGAAAAGTGGCTTCCATGCTGCTACTTTAAAGGGCACAATGTAAACTTAACATGTAGGCTCACTACCATAATTGTAGGCTCATTACCATGGAGCAATTGGTTCAGATGGCTTTCTAAAAGCATTAGACAAATTCATGGAAGATGGACCTATTAACGGATATGGGAGCGAACTGCAGAGCACGGTTTGCCTATGATCTTCTCAAGGTACCCATCTGGCCACTTGGGAGACAGAACACCGGCCTCAGTGGGTTCTTCATCCGATCCAGCAAGGACACTCTTACATGCTTCTCTGGAAATATCATTCTGCATAAATACATGTGAAAATGCTTTGTTGTCCAAAACCATGCAAGTTGTCCAAGACCAACCCTGTGAGCTGGACTCCCAGAAGCTCTTATATAATAGCTACTTTTCATTCAAGGAGTTTTACTTACGAGTATGTATGTTGGTTTTTAAATACCTGTGTGTTTATTCTAATGGCACCAATGGAAGGAATTTCATAATAGTAACCTGAAACAGAAAACGTAAAACAAAATGTGGAACTTTAATTGCAATATTTATTTATTAAATTGATAGCCTGCCTTTCTACCAAAAACAGTGTTCAAGGTGATTTCTCAAGGTAGCCTCCTCTACACAAGAGCACTTGAAATGGGGTAATACTAGAACTATGTGACTGGGGTCGACACTAACTGTCACTGGCTGAGGAGGACTCCAAAGGTCAGGCAGCAAATCCCCCTCATGATTGGCTTACTCACGTAACACTGGTATTCAAGGATGGGGACTTTGCCACAGCGAAGCAACTCACATGCTGCTGGTGGTTATCAGTGCTGGCGCCAGGTTTTGGAGAGCCTTTGGGTGAGACACTGGGCCGTCCTTCCCTCAGGGAGTTTACCTTCTCACCACCATTGACACGAGTTGCTATTGCTCCTCATCCTCTTTCTCATCACTGCTACCGCTTGCTTTCTTGGCAAGCAGAGAGCCAGTGAGCAAGTTGGCAGTGACATCTACTGCTCCTCCTTCTCACCACCCCCATTGTCTGGGCCGGAGCGAGTGGCAGGTGAACAAGCTGATTCCAATGGTGAAGAGGGGCAAGTCCAGCGGGCTCCTGTCAGTGGGCTGCTGCTGGGGTGTGGCCCTCAGCAAGTGCCCGGCCATGCCTACCCTTGATGCCAGCCCTGGGTGATATGTGTGAATGAGGCCTTGGCTGCCTCAAATTCTGAAGTGTGCTGAGGATTAGATTTAGAAATGAAGTTCTACTTTTCCACATTCTTCTCCATATTTTAGAGCTCTGAATTACCTGGAGTTGCTTCTAAAAGAGGAACTGATACTTTTAAGAAATCTCCGGAGCTTCTCTTCTTCGTCTTCTTCTTCCACATTTTGTACAGAGCTGTGGACTCAAAGTTTTCCTCACTCTTCAATTCATTAGGTTCATTCTCATCTCCCACCACCCAATGAATTACCAGTGAACATGTTTGCACTGATAAATCACTTCAAAAAGCAAATTTTGATGCAATCATGTGCATTAAGATTCTTTTTGTGTGGTGTTTTTGCAATGTGTAGTGCACATGTGTGTATATCACTAAAACACCACATAAAAAGAATCTTGATGCAATCCTGCATGTGATCACATCACCTGTCTGCAGTGTTTTATCTATGCAGTAGGGCTGATAGTTCTTCAGAATTCCAAGGCCCAAGGATCAAGAGCTAGGGCTTGGTGGGGCACCAGAATTGAGGGGAAGCAGAATGCAGGGAACTGTGAATGGGGGGAACAATAAAGGGAATGGAACCATAGAAATCTTCTCATCCGTAATTAAATTACGCTCAACACTTCTCCAGATTTGCTTCTGATCTGGTCTAAGCAATGAAGGTATTTACTATTTTCTACAGTCATATATTTATGGCATATATATTTCCACCCACACAAGAGTCATATATTTATGACATATATATTTCCACCCATACATCATAGTTTTCCAGGTGGTTTACAAAACTTAGAAGAGATCTAGGTGGCACTGAGTGGTAGTGTTGTGATAAAGAAACACAAATACAGAATTACCTTTATTTTCACAGGCCATCCATTGTATGGGTCCCTTGTCATAATTATGTTGACCAACAGAAAATGTAAACACGCGGACCTAGGAAAATTTAAAAAACAGGTGTTGAATCAATTTGTCAAAGAAAAAGCATCATTTCTTTTTTTAAAAAAGAGGATAATTGTGAATATCAAACGACTAAACATGTCATTTACAAATGGATTATCATGTTTTCTTCACCTTTAAATTATACTGCTTGCATTTTAAAATGTCTCCAAATTCCTAACATTGGGTACTGTGACTAGTAGAGCTTATTTTTCAATACTTTCCTAAGGAAACAAACTGGTCACAAATTCAATTAAGTGGTGTTCTTGCCTAAATAATGTGGAAGGCTTTTAGGTATTTAGGGCTACTGAAGATTAGGGATGTGTGAACTCCCCCCTGTCCAGGTTCTCTGGGTGCCCGCCCAGGCCCTGCCCCCGCTCGCCAGTCCCTGGACTGTGCTCAAGCCCTTCCCGTATTCGGCGAGCAGCCCACACTCACCCTGGAGGTCTTGTCGAGCTCTGCAGTCACCATTTTTTGAAAAACAAAATGGCGATCACAAAATGTGCATATTTGCATATGCACAAAATGTTTATTTTGTCAATGACATATTTGCATATGGGCAAAAAATGTGCATTTCTGCAAAATGCGCATTTTCGTGCATAGGCAAATATGCACATTTGCAAAAATCTACATTTTCAGATATGTTTCAGATGCGCATTTTTGCGATCGCCATTTTATTTTTTAAAAAATGGTGACTGCGGAACTTGATGAGGCCACTGGGGTGAGTGCAGGCCACTCACCAAGCAGGGGCAGGGAGAAAGCAGGGGTAGAGAGCGAGCAGGGGCAGGGGCTCAGTGCGCAGAGCTTGGGGATGCAGGCGGGGGAGGGGGTTCCGCCTGATTCCCAGACAGAATCAGGCACCCACACCATTCTTACTGAAGATCTGAGACCATAGTTAGAACCTTCTTATCACCAATCATCACCTCAAACACAACATTTTTCAGTGGTGCCATTCATACATTCAGTAACCATCCATTATGTGTGTAATCAAGTTATATACGAGCATGTATGAATCAGCCCTAAACATTGCTTAAGTTGCAATGTTTTCTTCTTCTTCTTAACACTGGTGAATGAACAGGAACATCCGAAGTTGTACTATTAAACTAATTCACATACACTCCTGCGTTATGTTGTAATCATTCAAATAACATTGGCTTTACCCTTCTATGTGCAAAAAAGCTTGCATCTTTCACCCCTATTAATACCTATTAACAAGAAAGGATATTTGATTGTAAATAGAAAACATCAGTACTTTGACATTCGGAAAGAAAATTTTCTGAGAATGAGACATTGTTCCATATCAAATTCCTGCCACCTAGTGGAGAGCTCGTGACATATCTTAAAAGTTTCTGCTTTCCATAAGAAAAGAAAGCACATACTTTGCATGCATAAAGTCTCATGTTTATCTTGGAGGGCTGGGAAAGACCTCTGTCTTTGATCTTGAATAGCTGCTGTCAGTCCTAATAGAGAACTTAGCTAGATCCGTGTAGCTTGATTTGGTGTAAGATAGCTGCTTAGATCATACACATAGCTGTTCCATAAAGGTCACCCATGATGATAGTTCCACACTACCTCTGGTGACCATCCCTTGTATGAGTTCTTCCTGAAGTTCAGAGAACATGGTGGAGGGTTGGTAGTCTGTATCCCTTTGTGCTGGTGTTGTCAAAAGGCAGAAACAGCGTGAGACGCTTGTGCTACTTCTGTCTTCCGCAAAAGGCGGAACAAGTGAAGTGGAAGGATATCCAGTCAACTGACATGTGGAGAGATCTGGAGAAAAGTGGGTATGTCTTGTTTAAGGGCCTTTGAAGAAAGGCAGAAGCAGCATAAATCTTCCATGCACTTTCTGGGTTTAGTAAAGCGAGCCCAAAGGAAGACAGATCCTTTCTCTTACCTTAGTCCCCTTATACAGAGAGAAGACTTATGGGATGGGAAAGCTCAATGGCTTGAAAGCAAAGCCCAAATTTGGGGGGTCTCTGGTCATATCCTCCCCGCCCCCATTTGCACAAGTGAATCTTTCCCTTTGATTCTAAATTTAGCATGTGACAGTCTATCTTCCAGAAGGGACCAGCTAGCATGCATGTGGATATAAGGAAAACATGCTTGCTTTGTGCATATATCCCGGATTTGTTCCTCAGCTGTATCCATATTAGCAAATTACCTGTTATTGACACCCGCTGTCAGCACTTGATACAGCTAAACCACTACAGAGGAAAAAATAAATATAACTGTAGACAGTGCCAAGCCATAAAATGCAGGCTTTAAGCGTTTCCTGACAAACTGCGTTTTTCTTCTCTTTTACATAGAAAAGAAATGTACTTCACGTTCAGACAAAAATGGTTCTATTTAAGCTGTTAGTCAAGGTTTTGCATACCAAATGGATTTTCAGGTGAATTTTCAGTTTGTCATGTCATATCCTACCCTATTTTAAGGAGCTGGATGCAGAAAAAACATTCACTGGAACATCCTTGGAACGCTGGAGATCAATTCATTCTACTGAGCAGTATAAGAAGCAAAGTCAAAAGGAACATAGGAAGGATTATCTCCAGTTAGGAAGCTGTTATCTAAATTCTTTATTTTTATTTTACTGTTGCTGATCTAGAGCTGTACTGAATGTCTCCCTTGGGAGGTGAACGGGAACAATTTCTGCAACTCTGTATGTGTGTGTGTGTGGGGGGTGGCATTAAAGTGATGAGGTGATCTTTCTTCTTAATTTCCCTTTAAAAAGGAAAAACAAAACTTAGGTGCAATCCTATGTATGTTTTCACAGAATAATGTCCTACAGATCCCAGCAGCCCCAGTGTTGGGAATTGTAGGACTTTGGGTGTTTAAACATGCATAGGATTGCACCCTTACTTGCCAAATGCAACTTAGCACCTTTGCTGCCACACACTTTAAAACTGTTCTCAGGTTCACTGCATTGGGGAAAATATGGCTGCCCTCACCAGGTCTCTTCCTCTAATAGGAAGAAACCCCCACCCAAACTTTGCCTCCCACATCCAAATGGTTTGGGAGGGTCTTCGTATCCCCCCCCCCAAAAAAACCCTCAGACATTTGGCTGGGTCAATCATTTGGCCAGATCTATGCTGATCCAATGCACAGCAAGGACTGTGTAATCTAAACATTTTATTTTAGCTTGGAAAAGCTACATTTTCTTGAGTTATCCCTGTTAAGAATGCAAACTGATATTCACATCATGACAAAGTCAAAAGCTGGAAGTTTTTAGGGACATAAATAAAATCTCACATCTCATTCAATCTGATTTCTGTCATTCCCCCCATAACATCTAGTAATTTATTTCAACTCCTTCCTGTCTTTTAATCATATTGGCATGGTGACTGATTATTTCGGATAATTGTACATTATGAAGTTATCCTGTATCTTTGTATAGATTATCATTGCCAGGATGAATAGGTCTAGTAAATAGGTTATGCTTGTAGATTAGGATTTCCTATGGCCTTTCTAGCACAAGAGGCGACTCTACACATGGACGTCACCAGATGGTCAATATCGAAATCAGATTGATTATGTCCTTTGCAGCCAAAGATGGAGAAGCTCCATACAGTCAGTAAAAACAAGACCTGGAGCTGACTGTGGCTCAGATCATGAGCTGCTTCTTGCAAAATTTCGGCTTAAATTGAAGAACGTCGGGAAAACCACTAAACCGTTCAGGTATGACCTAAATCATATCCCTGATGAATATACAGTGGAGGTGAGGAATAGATTTCAGGGATTAGACCTGATAGACACAGTGCCTGAGGAACTATGGACGGAGGTCCGTAACATTGTTCAGGAGGCAGCAACTCAATCCATCCCAAAGAAAAAGAAATGCAAGAAAGCCAAGTGGCTGTCTGATGAGGCTTTACAAGTAGCTGAGGAAAGAAGGGAAGCGAAAAGCAAGGGAGAAAGGGGAAGATATACCCAACTGAATGCAGAGTTCCAGAGAATAGCAAGGAGAGACAAGAAGGCCTTCTTAAATGAACAATGCAAAGAAATCGAGGAAAACAACAGAATGGGAAAGACTAGAGATCTCTTCAAGAAAATTGGAGATCTCAAGGGAACCTTTTGTGCAAAGACGGGCCTATTAAACGTTTTGTGCAAAGACTAGTCCTATTAAACACAACAGGACTTACATCTGAGTAGACATGCATAGGATTGTGCTTCTAATTATGAACACAAAAGCACCTTCAGAAGTTATTCTCCAAGCTTTCCAAGAATGTGTAGAGGGGAGTAGTGTCAGTTCCAGGTTTTGGGGCAAGATACCCTTGGTGGGCCCCTTCCCTTGGTGAGTCACCAGCTGCTCTTTCTCCTCATCCTTTTCTTTATCATTGCTCCCACTTGCTTGCTTAACAGGCAGAAAGCCAGTGAACAAGTAGGAGTGGCATCCACTGTTCCTCCTCACCACCAGAGTGAGAGGCAGGTGAACAAAACGTTTATAGCCAATGGCTCCATCCCAGACCTTCACAGGTTGGTCAAAGGGTCTGAAGTAGGGATGTACGGACTGTGTAAAATCTGCTCTGCCTGTGTTTCACGCATTGTCAGGTGCCTTTTGTTCCATTGTCCGCCCGCAGACAGATGCGAATATATTTTTTTTGTCGTTTGGAAAAATACACAAATAATTATGTAAGTATTTACATAATTTACCTTAGTACGTAACATTTCATGTATTGTCCCCCATTCCATTCAATGTTTCCTAAGCAGAAACTTATGTATTTTCCTACAAATTTATATACGTAAATTTTGGGAAAGTAAAAAAAATCATCCGGAAGTCCACGGACTCAGAGCTGCCTGAGGGGGTTGCTCTGCAGCGGATTCCGCATGTCGGAAATTTAGAAATCCGAGCTCATGTTAGTCCATCTCAATTTCTCCAGCATCCCTAGTCTGAAGGGGGAACCTGCAGGCAATTAACTGAATACATGTAGACTCCTCCATGTGACTACGTTCCCAACATGTGACAGTCTGGAGGTGAAGCCAGCAAGAATGAAGATGTTGGGGGCACAGCCAGTGCACATGTCCCAGCTTCCCATGCCACGCATGCATGGAGAGTCACTTTTGAAAGGGACTAAAATGTTCTGAGAATCTGGAGTTCTGAAATGCCTATATTCCCAAAGGAAGATAAATAGAATCCCCAAAAGTAAACTCATAATTGCCTTTCAGTCTACTCTTCTGAGATTTTTGTATGTTTCTAGCACACACAAAAACAGCTTTCATTCCAACCCCAATATAATATACTCTTGAAATCAGAGTTCTCTTCCATACTACTTTCATTAATCCATGTGCACCAGCTCTAGTCTCAACCTCTTTGCAATACCTTTAAATCAATCACTGTTAATAATGCAACCAGCAATATTACCTGAACCAAAATAAAAGTATCAAATAGCCCTTGTCAAGTGCCAAATGAAAAAGAATGGAATGGTATTTTATAGAACAAATATGACAGGCAAAATTATTTTCCAACAGAAATATAACCAAACGTTTATTAGTTGCTTCCCCCTTCAAATTATTTCTGGCATATCAACTAATAATACACATGAGATGATTTTTTAAAAATGTTCTGTTGTGCTGACAAAGCACTGGCATCACACGATCATGTCAGCCAGTCCCAGTTAGTAACCTCGTAGCTCTATTTTGAACTAACCGAAGTTTCTGGATCATCTTCAAAGGTAGCCCACATACATACATCACATTGCAGTAATTTAACTGGAAAGTTAGCAGAGTGTGGATAATTGTCACCAGGCTATCTCTATCCAGATAGGATTGCAGCTGGTATATCAACCAAAGTTGATACAAGGCACTCCTGCCCACAGAGGCCACCTGGGGGTCCTGGAGGACCCCCAAGCTACACACCTGATCTTTCAGGGAGAGTGCAATTCCCTCCAGGATAGTTTGAACACCACTCAGCTGGGCAGATGAAGCACCTGCTAACAGTACCTCCATCTTGTCTGGATTAATCTTATGTTTGTTGCCCAACATCCAGTCCATTGTGCTGTTATTGCTAAGACACAGATTCAGGACGTTCACTGCCTCACTTGGGTTGGACAGGAAGGAGAGGCAGAGCTGGGTGCCATCAGCATATTGATGACACCTCAGCCTACAGCCCCAGATAACCTCTCCCAGCAGTTTCATACAGATGTTAAATAGCATGGTGGATAAAATTGAGCCCTGTGGAACCCCATGACATAAATACCATGGGATAGAGCAATAATCCCCTAGCACCACCTTCTGGAAATTACCATCAAAGTAGGAATGGAACTACTGTAAAACTACTGTTGAGACTACTGCCCCTAGTCTCAACCCAGACAGCTGATCCATACGGATACTATTGTCAATGGTACTGAAACATGCGGACAGAATTTTACCTTTTTCACACAACAGCCTGGTTTGGCCATAATGCAATGCCATAGTTTAGTGATGTGAACACGAGCCTACTTCTCTGCTCCCCTTTCCTCCTCTGGCACTGCCATGAGAACAGTAGAACCATCTGTCTTCTATTTTCAGCTGGTCGGGTGTTGTTGTTTTTTAATCCAAACTGGGAACTGGTTAGTTTTAACTATGGTTTACCCAAACAAGCCTGGATCAGAAACTATAGTTTAAACTAACCAGTTTGTCCTGGTTTGGGAGAAAACAACAAACTGTGACGATTTGAAAATAGACATGAATCTCCTTGCTGCTAGGCCAGAATAGGAGTGGGGAGGGGAGTGCACAAGGCCTGTTCACATGGCATTAAACTATGGTGTATTGTTATGTCCCAATATAGCCATTGTTTTCCATATTGATTTATGTATTTGTTACATTTGTATCAATGGCCATGTTCTATTGGCCTTGGATGACCTTCCGGGGACCTTGGGATTGCTCTGAAAGACACTTCAGTATATCATAGTGAGTATTCAAGAGAACTAAAATAATACAGTAAAAATGCTTAGTCACAAAACAAAGCCACCAAATAAGACAGCTCTTGGACAAAAGCCTCTCAAAATAAGCAAGGGTAATTACAAAATCAACTGCAAAACTTAGTAAATATTCCAGAGCACCCAAAATTTGAATTGTTACACCTCTTAATTGTGTTTTGAGGGTTTTAACCAATTGAATAAAGCCAGCTTCCCACATTATTTTTGATACCTAAATGGCAAACACACATGGATCCTAGCTCCCTCCAAGAGCCCATTAGCTTTGTAGAAATGCCTGTGTCCCTTTCTGTGAAAAACACAGCTTCCCACTCTATCATGCCATCAGACTCAGGCTTCTTCTTTGATGACAACCACCTTAGGTTTCCCTTGTGGTCAAATAATCTGAGCTAAGCAATTGAGATCTGCAAATTTGGCTCAAAGCATTTAAAATGTTTGTAAAAAATGCTATATCATCTCCGGGATTCAACCATCTTTCAGACTGCCACATATTCCCCATCCATACTAGCAAGCCAATTTCGGCTAATGGGGCTTTATAAAGAGGAAAGTTTAATCAATCTGTGTCATTCGCCAGATGCTATGACATTATATGCACAACAAGCCATTAATTAAATAAATGTATGCATGAGAAGCAGACAGGATAGGCAATTATTCTTACTAGTAAATGTGTTTCTGCAAAGTGATGGACAAATTAGGTGAATTTTAAATTAAATTACAGTGGCACAATTTTTGAGTGGCTCGCCTGACATTTTTCAAGCTGGTTGGCCTTCTTAATAATCAGTGACCTAGGATTTTATTGTAATTACTGTCTCTGACCAGTAACCTTTTGACAGTCATTGCCCCCCCACACACACACACATACCCCACCATACTACACTGACTCAACCCGACCATGCTCCAAGAGAAAGAGGAAACTCCTTATCCAACCAGGACTAGGGAGAAGGGCTACAGGGAAGGAAGATGGGGAAGAATTTCCTCACCATTTCAAACCCTACAGCAAACTCCATGATCAGAACCATGCAGACAAGCTGACCCAGGATGGACCAATTGACCCCAACCCTGATTCTCATTTAATGACATTAGCAGGTCTGAGGGGTGGAAACTCTGCAAAAGGTAATTAAAAAAAGCTTTTTTAGTTTTGACATTGCTGTACAGTGGTTTAGAATCCTGTAGCAGGAATTTGGATATGCAGGTTCTAATCTTGCCTTAACGGAACTTCCTCCCGTCCCCATTTTCTCTTTTTAGCTGCATACTTCTCTAAAATTAAACTAACGTTTCCAACAGAATTTAACACACTTAACGTATCATAACATTATATTTTGTATTTCAGAAAGGATGCCAGTGAGATACAATAACAATATACAAATTAGCTTAGCCTGACAAACCTAGGCCAGTTTACGCCTAAAGTTTGTGGCATTGTTGCTCCCATAAACTACTTCCTTGTCAAAATCTCTGATGTTGCATTCATTACATGTAAAATTATGATTACATGGGGTATCTGGATCAGACCGGTACTTCTGACAAGACCGATATACTTCCACTGAGCCCACTGACGCTGGTGTGGGAATTACTCAGGCTATCTTGGTGACCAATGCAATTACCGCTTGTACATGTCATGGATGCACCATGCAAACTGACGATGGGTAGCCATTTTGTAGTGGTAAACACCTTACAAAGGCAAAATGTAAACTGGGCTCTAAAGGGAAACAGACACTATTTTCAGAGAAACACACTGCTTGGGTCATGATGAATGGAAATGTCTCATGGAATCAAATACCTATTTTGCGACACACCTGTACAATTAGACTTGTGCTTCATGTTTAACAACTGGAAAAAATTCAAGAAATGTTATTATCACGAAGAATCATTGTAAGGAGGAATTCATTTTAAGTGGTATATAAAAATGATGACTAGAGATGTGGGTTACACTGGAGAGCACCTTGAGGTATCGAGTGTAGAAGGGAAGATTATCTAAACCAACCTTTCCCAGCTAACTGGTTCAGAGGGATCTGGCACTCTTGGGCCCTGATGGGCTTACTGCTCCAACGTCCCATTAGCAGGGGGAAGGGGCTAATGACAATAACAGTGCTTCCTCAGCACACCTTTGCCTGACTAGGTGAGAGGCCAAGGGAAAGCAGACTGCACTCACTATCTGTTCAGGGCCAGGTCAGGCAAGCCAAGACAGAAGCCACAGCAGAGCCTTTGATAGCATACCGCAGGAAGTGCTGGCTGGAGCATTCTCCCATATGGAGCTGTTGTCCCAGCCAAGGTCTGCAGACAACTGACTTAAAGGCTGGCACAGCCTGGCATTTTCGTGGCTCCACCCTGATGGATACTGACTGTAGTTCTTAAAGGGCTCATGTCTGTTTCTGCAGCCTCGTGCTCCTGCGTGTCTCAGGGACAGGAGGAGCTGCAGTAGAGTCATCCTAATCCTCAGAGTGAGATGGTGGGAGTTTTGCATCCTCAGGCCGGGATGGTATAGAAGAGGGCACTGAGAACTCCGACCTGGACAGAACTACAATTTCCATGCTGCATGGTTCCATGTCATGTCAGGAAGGGAGAAAGAGAGGTCTCAAAGAGAGGCCTCCAGTGAGACCTATTTATTGCTTCTTCTTTTCTGCTGCTGCTGCCAGGTAACTTCGGAGGAGAAGGAGGAGGTTCCAGAACAGGATTTAGAAATTCATGGGGGAGGCTTTTTGTTTCCAGTAACATCATCTGATACACTTGGGGGTTCAAATTTGGAAGTGTGCTCAGGGAAAAATGAACTTCCTCCTCCTCCTCTTCATCCTTCAAGTAGTCTGGCTTTCTGAGTTCAGTTTCACATTGAGCTGATGGGAGCTTGTCCACCAGAATTTACAATTGCAGTATCACTTAATTCAGTATGCTGCAAAATCACAGAGTTTAAAAACAGACGTTCTGTTGGAAATTGAGAGACACATGTTTAAATCTCATGTAGGAAAGCAGAAGAAGATGCTTGTTCATTTTAGATATGCTGGATTTTATTTGAATTTATTGAACTGTCACAATAATCTCTGAGCAGGTATTCTTGCAATATGAGTTAGACAAGAAGCAGATCACACCGAACCAGTAAAACCATAAAAGTTAATCAGATCTGTAGCCAGAACCCTATCATTGTTTATATCAGAAGTGTTTAATTAAGTCCCGTGTTTTCTACATGGTAGCTTATCGCTATTCATTAATTTTGCCAAGCCATGTATGAGGAATGATAGCAGAGAATGCTTATAGCATTCTGGAACCACGTGCAATCATTTCTACTAATAACAGTTATAAAAAGACACTGACACCGTATTCACAGAACCACTTTGCCAGAAAATCTGGTCTGGTTCTTATGCTGTCAGAACCATGTGATTGCCACTTCCCATGGTCAGTTGCTATGTTACTTGTCCTGGGAATAGATTATATAGCTGAGCGAACTACCCAGGTCAGCAGCTTCTCTTATGTAATTTTACTATTCTAACATTATTGGGCCAGCATAGGAGAAAACCACTGGGTGAGCAAGTAAGCTACTTCCATAATGTAAAGAGCAACTCTTATCACCACATTGCCCAAAGTCACAGTCGGTTGCACTGTGTAATGACCTGAACCAGCTTTCCTCAACTTGGTGCCCACCAGATGTTTTGGACTAAGATGGTGGGAGTTGTTATTCAACACATCTGGAGGGCACCGGCTTGGGGAAGGTTGACCTGGACTGTTCCACTGATATGCTAAGAGGATATCATATAGTGGAGAAGGGACTGAATTACTAGTCATCCTAGATGCATTCTGGCCGTATTGATTTATTTAGTCATTGTATTTATTTATATATTCTGCTCACACTGACAACAAAGGTCCACATAGTCAAAGCAATGGTATTCCCCATAGTAACTTATGGCTGCGAGAGCTGGGCCATAAGGAAGGCTGAGCAAAGGAAGATAGATGTGTTTGAACTGTGGTGTTGGAGGAAAATTCTGAGGGTGCCTTGGACTGCAAGAAGATCAAACCAGTCCATACTCCAGGAAATAAAGCCAGACTGCTCACTTGAGGGAATGATATTAAAGGCAAAACTGAAGTACTCTGGCCACATAATGAGAAGACAGGATACCCTGGAGAAGATGCTGATACTAGGGAAAGTGGATGGCAAAAGGAAGAGAGGCCGACCAAGGGCAAGATGGATGGATGATATTCTGGAGATGACGGACTCAGCCTTGGGGGAGCTAGGGGTGGCGATGGCTGACAGGAAGCTCTGGCGTGGGCTGGTCCATGAAGTCACGAAGAGTCGGAAGCGACTGAGCAAATAAACAACAAAAGTAAATATAAAATAATAAAAGCTTTAAAATGTCAATGGATGAAACAAACAGCAACAGAAAGCAAATATAACAGCAGCATCAAATCATGTTAAAAGCAGTAGAAAATAGGAATGTTTTGGGGGTTAAAAAGTTAACAAGGAGGGAGCCTACCGGGGGGAGCGGGGAAAGGCATTTCACAAGTGAGGTGCCAAGACTAAGGAAGCCCTATTCCTTGCCTGTCAATTAATTGTAAATAAGGCCGACCTGATTTATATTCTCAGAAGAAGAAGAAAAATGTGATGCTGATGAAAAATATGTTTTAGTCAAAAGTTTAATAGACTCCCAAAACGTCATGTTTTGTGTATATGGCCCTAATTAAGCTTCTGTTTATACCGCCTTTAAAAATGTTTTGTGGGAGGTGAAGTAATAAAAGGGTGTGATTTCAGTGGAGCAATTAATCCAGAAACAGAGGTTTGGTCTTCCTTCCTCTGTCTGATATAATGCTTATCCCTCCAAAAATATGTTGTCAGCAAAGATCAGAAACTGTACGGCTCATTTCTATGAGACAGATGAAATATCAAAATGACCCTAACTTATGTAGACCAGTAATTTAGTATTTGCCTAATATTTGCATTATTACTGATGTAAAGCCTTATGGAATCACTAAAGGAGCATCGAGGTCTGCACAGTGAACATTGGTCATCATCAGCATTGCATTAGTATGACAGTGAGCATGGCACTGTATTTGACAACCTAGCAAAATCTCCCAGAGCCCCCAGAAATGCTTTCATTTTCTACATGGCCTTCAGGTCACTTGGCAACATTCTGAGCAATGCAGCGCTGTCTTAACCAACCACTGTTGCAATAGGTTGGTAGTTAGTGTAGAGCCAAGACATAAGCACTGAAGAACAAAAAGCTTTCTACATACATTGTAACTAGAGACGGTGAATCTGTTAAGTTTCGTTCTGCTGAGTTCCTCATTTTTCTACTCTTAAGTTCCGTTTGTTCTGTCCTGTTTCTGTACTAGTTTGTGATTTTTTTAAAAGTCGGCATGAAAATGTACATGTATTTTTGTGGAGATTTTTCAAAATATATGCATTTTTCTACATACAAACATACATAGTTTTGGACGCACTTTTCTAAATACACAATTTTTTCCCCAAGAGGTTTCCCTACTATGATGTGCTTTTGTGCGCACTTTTCCCTATTCTATACATTTTGTGAAAATTTCCCCCTATTATATGTCTTTTTGTGTGTGCATTTTTAAATTTGTGAACTGTATTACAAAATTCAGAAAATGTCACTGAATCACTACAAGATGGTTTGTGCATAGGTTCAGGATGTACAAATCCAACAAATTTCTCATCCATCTCTAATTGTAACTCATTGTATCAGAAACTCTTGATAGGTCCACAATCTTTTAAAGATACCATATGTGGAGAAGGATGAATTCAGATATCTAATGTGCCATTTCAAGGCAAAAAAAAAAGAGCCAGCGCTTGTATTGTAGCTATTGGCATACTTGGATCAAGCAAATGTTTTCAGTAAACACCAGCCTGATTTTCACCTGGCTTGCTTGATGATGTTCACCTAGGAGTCACCTATGGATTTGTTTCCGAATCCTTTGTCATTCTTCTGGAACCTGCAGTGGCTTTTGACATCATACACAACACCAACTTGCTCAGCCATTTTACAGTTTCTGTTGGGAGCGCATGTCTGCTCCTTGCTATCTGATCATTCACGTAGTGCTGTACTGGAGGATTATTCCTCAGTCCCCTGGGATTTATTCTGTGGAATCCATGGAGTTGCTCACTCTTTTAACATCTCTATGAAACCATGGCAAGAGATCAACTGGAGATCTGGAATACAGTTTTAGCAATGTATAGATGAAACCCATCTGTGCTTTTCTTTTCATTTAATCAGATCCATGAGCAGCAATCTGAGACAGAATCCAGGCAAAATAGAGTTGATGCTGACCAGCAGCCCTAATCCTTTCTTTGGAAGATTAGGTTCTTGGGATGGAAGTGCGTTACAGTCCCATCTTGGTGCTGGATGGTTTCTGCGATTACGAACATGTACTGGAAAGGGCGTGGCCACTGTGGCATGTACTGATATTGCCCTCAAGGAAAGGGCTTTTAAGTTTTCAATATAAGCCCCCCTTTTAAAATTTGGCAGCTTTATTTATTTATTTAAAATGTTCTTAGGTCACCTAATACTATAACAGAACAAAAAAAAAGTCAATAAAATTAATAAATTCTAATGAATAATAAACAAAAAAACCATCCAAAGAAAATAATTGCAGGTATGATCCCATCAGGCGAAAACAGAACTCAAGAGAAAGCCAAAGAAAACAGATGGGTATATAAAGATGATGTCTGACGGACCATGGATGACAACTCATTACAGAGGTGTGGGGCCACTTTAGGAAAGGCCCTCTCCCTTGTATTCACCAACGTAACTGTGCTCAATGAGAAGGGCCTCCATTGCTGACCTTAAAGTGCAGGCAGGTAGATATGAGTGAAGGCCTTCAGCTAACTTGGATCCAACCATTTACAGCTTTAACTATCAAAATGAGCATTTTGAATTGGGCTGAGTACAGGTGTCACACGAGCCAACTGCTGAAATTTCCGAACCACCTTCAAAGGCAGCCATCAGAACTCTACATATCAGATCACAGCTGGCATACCAGCCTAGCTGGTAAAAGCACTGCTGGCAGCCACCACCACCTCAGCCTCCTCAGTTGAGGCCAAGTCCAGGAGAAGTCCCAGCTGTCACACTTTGTATTTCAGGGGGAATGGAACCCAATTTTTTTCAGAAAGGTTTAGGAATGCATTTGTGGACTGTTGATCTGGAAAACTTATTTATTTATTTATTTATTTATTTTCTATACCGCCCAATAGCCGAAGCTCTCTGGCCGAAAACTGTGAGACAAAGCGTTGTTGCTATTTCTCTGATCGTTAATTCATGGTTTGTTTGTTTGTTTGTTTAATGATTGCTGAGAGACAGTATACATATTTTAAATAAAACACAATAGTTAAAGTAGAAGCAAGCAGTACACTGGCAAATATCCATAGGTTTCTGCTCCCAAGCAAAAAACACATATTAGTTGTTGAGAAATTGAGAATAAGTATCCAGAACCGAAAGCAAGTTTGCTAGTATTGTTGTCAGGCCCATGAAACAAGTAGTGATTTCACAGTGCACTTAAACCAACTGCTACTTAAACCAATTGGTTTTAAGTGCACTTAAACCAACGGTGGCAAAGACCAATGATGCAGACCTGCATTAATCTAGTATAATTTTGAAGAGGAGTCATAATGTGCAGGTTATTCTAATATGTGATAAAATATGAATACAATAGTAAAATATGGATATAGTGTATTAACAATGATTAATTTGTGAAATCCACATACCTACATTTGCAGATAAGTGTCTTGAACATGCAGTGCCAACGTGTAGAGTAACGAAACCAAAATAATTAAATCTACAAATATAAAGGTTAATCTATCACACATATCTACTGTACAAAGGATTGAGGCTTTTTTCTCTTGATCTAAAACGTAAGCCTAGAAATGTTCCCGTTATCGTATTATCACATTTCTAAAGCAATTATGTCCATCCCACTTCGGTGCTCACTCTATACCTCCTAAACTAATGTTGTTTTCTAACAGATGAAAATACTGATGTTTTATGATGTTTTTATCTGATTATTGTTTTTATGCTTTGGACCTTTTGTAAATCACCTTGGTTGGTCTCAGAAAGGTGTTATAAAAATACAAGACAAGACAATACATAAAATAAAATATAACTAAAGCATACATATACCGGTTACTGAAAAATTAGTAACTATTAGTAAATTAGTAAAATTATCACTTGGGAAGTGGTAAGACACAAAGTATAGCATGATTTACTAATATGTCTCAAAAAATTTATTTGTGTAAGAAAAGTGAAACCTGGCATTCAGTGAAGAGATGCTACACCCATTAATCTGATTTAAATAGAATCCCCTCTCTCAAACTATATTCGTTTGGACATTCACAGAACAAGATGACATTCAATGAAGACACGCAAATAGTTTTCCTGCAAAAGGACAAGGGAAAACAAAAACAAATTTAAATTGCCATGTTTGTAGAACTGTATTTCACAGGGATTTCTGTGAATCTGGGCAAATTTCCATGGATGAATAAAAATACAAAAAATGAATGGGCATCGATGGATATAATTCCACAGAGCTGGTAAGGTTTAGTGATTATTTTTCTAATACAAACATTTACACAACAACACATACATAAATGTACATATGTATGTATACTCACCCACAAATATGTGGAGGGGCTATAGCTCAGTGGTAGGGCACATGCTTTGCATGCAGAATACCCCACGTCTAATCCCTGGCACTTTCAGGTAGGACTGCCTGAAACTATGGAGCCTGGCTACCAGCTCTCCAGTGACAATAATACTGGGCTAGATGGACTAATGATCTCACTCAGAATAAGGCAGCTTCCTATCTTCCAGGGTGTATATTTTGTGTATGTAAGTTGGCAGCCAACAGCCTGATCCTAAAATTGGTTGCACTAGTAACCAAGTGGTTAGAATAGATCATACAGATCACTGTAATGTAACATCACAATATTATGTTGTAGCACCATAGGGAGGTGTATCGGCACAGGTTTTTAGATGAGAATGAAATTCTGAATACCTGCAATGATGGATCTATGAGATTTCACTGACATTAAAAAGAGCTTCATGCTCAGGTAGGCAAAATGGAGGGAGAAAGTATGTATTAGCCAGGATCAAGAGTTATTGTTGAAGAAAAAGGAAACATACAGAATGTGATACAAAAGATGCAGAAGGAATACATGCTCAGGGCCAGTTCACAATTCCAGAAACAATCACAGACACGGGTCTATCCACCCTATTCTCACGGCTCCTGCATGCCTGTTAGTCATATGGAAGACATGCTCATGCAATTTAGCCCTACTTAGGATAACTATGCAAGAATGAAGTTGTGAACTTTCTTTATGCCATGAGTTCGTCCATTTACTATTCATTTTGACTGGAAGCAGTGGCTCTCCATGATCTCAGGTGGAGGTATTTTCCAAGTTCCTGAGATCCTATAACTGAAAATGCTGGAGGTTTAACCTGGGACCCTGTGAGTGCAAAACACATGCTCCTATCATTGAGCTGGGAGCCCTCCCCATACTGATATGGCCTCCACACGATCAGAAGATTGCAGGAGGAAGGGAGTGTATGCACCCTTGAACTCAATACATGATGATCGCTGCTGACAGTATTCACTGGCCCAAAGTTTCATTGCTATCCAGGAGTCATTCAGGAAGTTGTATGAGTCACGTACTTAGCTACTCAGTTACAATATCTAAGGGAAACAAGTACATCAGGACCAAGACTCACTGAAGGGTTTTGAAGAGACTCAGAGTGAATCCCGATGTGACAAAAACTGGAATAACTGGTAGGGATTTGATCCATCTATGAGGATATATTAGAACTGACATGCTAGATGTTTTGTAGGATTTATGAGCAAAACACGTATCCACTATTTGCTCTTCTAGTACATTTTCCCTTGGACTGCAATGTACAGATTGCTACGAGAATATGTAAATGTATAAAATATAAAAGCAACCCAAAACTTTACACACACACACACACACACACAGAATATTTTAATATATTTGTAATATATTGTAAAATACCAGGTGGCCCAAAAGTAGGTATACCATTGTTTAGAATGTTGATGGGAGGGGGAGAGAATGTGTGAGTAGAAGATGTGTGGGTGGAGTCAGAATGACAATTGGGAAGATTGAATGACAGGGAGTGACATTTAAATCAGTTAAGTGTAGAGAGTGAGGGGAGTGAGGCCCTTAAGTAGGTAAACTGTTGTTTAGTTGTTTAGGGTTTTTTTTTTACTGATATTGTGAATGATGGCAGC
Organism: Heloderma suspectum; assembly: GCF_057233095.1. Taxonomy (NCBI): domain Eukaryota; kingdom Metazoa; phylum Chordata; class Lepidosauria; order Squamata; family Helodermatidae; genus Heloderma; species Heloderma suspectum. The sequence goes on from NC_139464.1 coordinate 109,971,021, forward strand.
GAACTTGAGTCAAGAACAAAGAAAGTGGATTCTAAAGCAGTACTGGAAGACTGAAAATGCCGAGCGGGTGCGCACAGCGTGGCAAGAAGCATCTGATACTCCTCCACCAACTCGTCTGACAATTTATTGTCTCAGAGATAAATTTGAAGCAACAGGTGCAGTGACTAATGCACTGAAATCTGGATGTCTTAGGACGTCTATGACACAGGAAAATGGGGTGAGAGTTGCTCTGACATTTGTGAACAGTCTGAAAAAGTCAACACGACGTGTGTCTAAGCAGCTATCCATACCTAGAACGTCCTTGCAATGCTTAATGCATAAATTGAAATTGAAGCTGTACCATCCAAGACTGTTATATGGTCTTCTGGAGGATGACCCAGACTGTCGGTTGCAATTCTGTGAGATGATGCGTAATCAAATCTCTAACAAACCAGACCTTCTTGATAAGATCATCTGGTCAGATGAGGCTTCTTTCAAGTTGTCAGGTCACGTGAACAGGCATAACTGTGTGTATTGGGCAGATGAAAATCCTCATTTGACTATCACATCTCAACTGAACCAGCCAGGCATCACAGTGTGGGGTGCACTGTCCAGCGAAGGTGTTGTGGGACATGGTGTAGGAATGTTGCAACATCGATGGAATACATTTTGAGCACTTACGAGATTAAACAGTGTTAAAAAAATGTAAATGTAATAAACAGTGTAATAAAATGCAAATAAACGATACTGTATACCTACTTTTGGGCCACTCTGTATGTATTTAAATATATATGTTGTGTGTATGTGTGCATATTGGGGAAAAAAATAGTCATGCCCATAAAAAGAACTTTAGAGAATATCAAGCCATAAAGTGCTTCTAGAAGTTAACCTTACTTTTTTGTCCTTGTTGTATTTAGTGAATATCTCCTGCGCTTTTTCTTCACCACCATCAGTAAATAACATTATAATCTTGTTGCAGTTAGCTCTGAAGACACTGTGGCTGTACTGGAAGAGACAGAGGGGTACATTTTAGTTAAGGTTCATCAGACAAAACAAGTCAATATGCAGCATTGTAATGCAGCTTTCAAAAACATGTTTCTGTTATTTTGGAGGGGCCTTTTCATATGTTGCATTTCGCACATAGCTAGGTACTGATGGATGTTCCCCCATGTAAAAGGAATTAGGAACTTCATCCTCCTATGAATCTTCCTATGGTTTCTAGATTCATTGTCCAATATTTCTGGCAACAGCAGAAGGACAAGTTGCTTTGAGATTCTCCTCCATATAGTGTTGACTTTCTTATTGTGTACATTGGTTTCCACATGCAAGCCTATATATGACACAGCACATTTTGCAAGCCTAATAGGAAAATTGCTTATTTCAAGACCAGCAAAGTAGACTGCACTGAAACCTGACCCAGAAAAAAACAACAACATAATAAAAATCCTGAAATCCACCACAATGGAACAGTCAGGAGAGCAAAAACAGCTCCAATCCTCATCCTGTAGTCAGAGATAGGCAATCAGGTGCCTTCCAGATGTTTTTATCTACAGCTCCCATAATTCCTTACAACTGGTCATGCTGGCTGGGGCTGATGCCTAAAAGTTATTGTCCAAAACACCTGGAAGGCACAAAGTTCTCTACTCCTGACTTAGATATTGTTTTTATCCACATACTATAGCGGGTGCCAGAGTGCTGGACATGGACCGGACATCCAATTCAAATCCCTATCCAGTCATGGAGCAGAGTGTGTAATTCTGGCCCACTCACTAGCTCTCAGCCTAACCTTACCACACAGGGATGCTGTGAGGATAAGAAGTGAGGGGTGGGGGTGCCACCCTAACTTCACGAAAGAAGGTCAGGAAAGTAAAGTATGTAATAAATAAAACTGTATGCCTTATCCTTATTGATTAACCAACAAACACCGAAACTGCTATTATTTTACAGTTCTACAAAAGTATCTGAAGTCTGCTATCAATATTTTGAAATTCAATGTTTTATTTACTGATATTAAGTTTATTGAATATCAGAGTGTCAACTTCTATCTCCAGTTATTTAAGATTCTCCATCTAAGTATTACTTTACCAAATAAAGGTAAATAAACACACACCAAACAGTTATATTAATAATGCTAGTGCTATGATTTTGATTCAGAAATAAAACATTCATGCAGAAATAAAAAATGCATGGAGGTTCCAACATGTAATATATTGCTTTGGAGGCCTGGTAAAAGAGAAGAAAGAAAAACTGCTTCATAAATATTGTAAATCAGCTATGGTAACATTGCTTTGATATAAATTCTGCAGTGGCATCACCTAAGCTTCATAAACAAATAAACAGGGCACATTTCCTGTGCAGTTAGCATCTGTGAATAGTCACAGTGATTTGAGTAAAGGAACTCCATTTTGGGCTATGTTTAAAGGAAGCAAAGCTTGCTCATGACACATAAGAGTGTCTAGTTTAGTTTACAATACATTTAAGTAGAATCTTGAACGTAGAATCTTGAAATCTTACCGAACAAGAGATCAGCACTTATAAAATGATGATCGGGAGGTCAAGAGTGTGCACTGACTGCTGGAACTAGTGCTGAATATACTCCTACTGGTGCATAGTTCACATGTGATCAGCAATAGCTCAATATGAAATTACTGGCTGTATTCGAATGTAATGCTAAACTATGAGCCTGGCCACAAAGGAAGCTTCTGTTTCCCTTTTAGATCAGACACAGTTAAGTGTGTTGTTCAAACCCTGAACCTGGTGTCTCCAGCCTGTTGTGCCCATGGGAACCACTCTTGGTGCCCACCATGCTCCCTGCCCCCCTCCGATTTTTATTTTATTTCGTAAGGGTTCCCCCCCCCCCATTCATTTAAAAACAAACAAACTGGGAGACAGGCATGCTGCAAGTAAGGTGCTGCCCTCAAATGCCATATTTGCTTGGTTTCAAAAGAGTTGCTGTGTGTTTTGGATCTCAGACCACACCTCTGCCTTGTACTTAGGTTCTTGGACACGTTCATTCTCTTTTTCCAGTTTGGCTTCTAGAAAATGAGTTTTCTCATTTCGCCAGCCCTGCTCACTGTGGCAGCCATTTTATGAATGGGCAAGGCACTCTCTCAACATTCCAAATGTGCCCATTAACCCCAAAAGGTTGAGGACCCCTGTCCTAAACTGTGGCTACTCTTAACTAAGGTTACTTAACAAGCCAGCTCTGTAAACTATAGTTTGAAGTTGGCTTGTTTCCTCTAACCATAGTTAACGTTAACCACAGTTTGTCTGGGTTTGGATGACACAGCAAGCTGCAGATAATTAAAAAAAATGGCTTCAAAATTCCTCCTTGTGGCCATGCCAAATGAGGTGGGGGTGGGGGGCTAAGTTCATTCTCAGAATGTTGAAGTATGGTTTAGCATTTGTGTCTGAAGTCCGAACCAGCCCACTGTTGGAAGATCTATCAGTAGGTTACTGCAATTTCACATAAACTGCTTGAAACAATACGTGGAAATTACTGAGGAATAATGTATTTATCTCTTTCCAGCCATAAATAGTTGAGTTGTATCCTTTTCTACTACAACATCACTGGTAGAAACATTTATGCAAATTGCAAGGCAATTTATACAAGGATAAATGCGATAGCCACTACTTTCCCTCTCAGCCTAGGTACAACAGCAATAGCTTACTTCCCACTAAATTGGGACCGTGGATGGTACAGAAGTGAAGTACAGGGCAGTATCTAATCAGGGCATTCTGTGTCCAGCCTGCCCCACCAGTTCTGGTCCACACATGGCCAGCCCTGCTGGCCCGCCTCCACAAGCAACCCATACTGCTTGTGCGATGCGATATCGCACTTCTGGGGGCAAGCCCTGAAATTAGCACAATCCTCATTTCTGGAAAGTGGGAGGTCACTGGAACCCTGCCCCTTCCAGAAACAAGCGTTTCTGCTCATTTGGGGGCTTGCCCTGGAAGCACTATATCACATCACACAAGTGGACTAGTGGGGCTGGCCACACACAGCCCGGAACTGACATGGATGGCCACGCATGGAAGACCCTAATTGGATACTGCCCACAGAATACTGTAAAGCTTGAATGAACATGGGATTAAACTAATGCTGTTTTAAAAGTGAGGGGCTAAACATATCCTAAGTACCACAGTGCACAGTTATTACATATATTACAGAAAAATAAATTTTATATCAGTTCAGTGTGGGCTGGGGAAACTGGGAACATATGATACAAACATATTCATCTTTTTAAAGCAGTCTCTGATCATAAACTGATGTTGCATTATTCCTTTATTTTCATGGAAGTTTCTGCATCTCAGGCCTGTGCTTTTGGAGCATCCCAGAAAGCCTATATCTCTCTCAGATATTCTCGATTTTCTGAAAAACTTTTGAACTAGATACTAATGTCAGCCAGGAAGTTATTCTTCAAGGCTGTCCAAGCAACTTTCTCAGTGGATAAGGCAGAGGCAGTTGTAAGGAGTCACATGTGGGATGGAAAAGTTGTAGCGTGAGAGTTTTGCTCCCCCCCCACACACACAGCAGGATGCCTGGAAGGTTGCCAGCAGAAAAGGACTGTGGCTCGTCTGGCTTTCTGAATCTCAGACTCTGAGCCAGGGCAGAGTGAAAGAGCTTAAGGTGGCATTTGGCAGATGAGTGGAAAAGTGTATTGATACCTAATGACTCAGGGGTGGAGTGTGATGGAGATGGAACAAATAACAAAAGTCCTCAAGCCAAGAAGGAAACACCTTCCAGTGCCCACTTAGTTCCTGCTCCTCATCTGAGATTTCACTCTTTCCTCAGAGAACCTAAGAGAGAGGCTGAAACCCTGAAACTTCAAGTTAAATTCTGACACCTGGCAACATTAGCTCAGAATACGTATCAAATGCTTGCAGAAATTGCTGCGTATCGTATTTTATACTGTTTCATGCTGCACTCTGTGATTTTAATCTTTGTGAGCCGCTCAGAGAGCTTCGGCAATTGGGCGGTATATAAATCAATCAATCAATCAATCTGCAACAACAATACCCTGTTGGAGAACTTGGAACTTTCAGATTAAGAACAAAAAGGGAGCAAATCCAAAGTAGGGCAAAATTATCTTATTTGAAATCACAACAGGCTTAAAGAGGAGGCAACTTCCTCCTCCAGCTATCACAGCTAAAATTAAATTGAACTGCCACAGGAAAAGGTTATTATTCCAAATGAGGTTTTTTTGTCCATAAGTGGAGGAACAGTGGGTAGCAAAATGACTCACAAGCAACCTTATCCCTTTTTAAATTCACCAATTCCCTTCAAATGGCTCTATTAAAAATACGTATTTTTGCTCTACTATCTGTTTAGAAAGCAATTTTCTTCTAATGTGAAGAAAATAACTCTGTTTTAACACATAAGGATGACTAAAAATAACTGCCAGCTACAGTGCTTTGCATTTATGTTTACTGAAAGTCATTTAGGATTATTTAAAACAATTTGGTATCAGAGGGAATTGAAAGGGCTGTATTACTTTGCTTAAATCATAAATGTACATGTGGAAGCATCCATTTGTCTTTATCTCATTAAGTTTGATCATGCTCATTATATCAGCCAGCTAGAGTGTGCCCTCTTTTCCCCTGGACTATGTACTGGCTCCCATTTGCAAAACCTTACTGCTCTCGCTCACTGAAATCAAACACAATTGATTTCCTATATCTTTTTCAGAATGGAAAGCTGAAAATTCTTATAGATCATGTAGACTGCAGTCCTATTTACACTTTCCTGGACGTAAGCCCCAGTAAACATGGTGGGATTTACTCCCAAGTAAATATGCACAGGAGTAATCTCCTAAAATCCCTTGAGATCCCTGGCCATATTACAAAACTATTCATTTATATTCACTCAGAACACTTTGCCAGACAAAACATACACACAAACACTGGTGAAAGCCACTCTAATTTCCATCCTTCCTGCTTACATAAGCTACTGTTTTTCTGTCATTTTATTGCTTCGAAGCAATTGTACTCAGCTTTAACAACAAATATGTCTTGGGGTGATATCCATCACTTTTGAATTGAACTCTCCTGCCTCTTCATTATTTCTTGACTCTCCACATGGTGATCAGTAATATTGCACAGTGCAAAGAACAGAAAATGACTGCCCGGAGGTTCTTGCCATTTACAGACCTCTCACAATGAGGCATCCCATCTAATGGAACTACAGCCATCCAAGAAGGGTGTAAATGAAGTCTACACATATCAGAAAGAATCTAAAAAGAACCTGAGTAGAGCAGAGAAAATCAGTGAGTCAATGTGGATCACTTCACCCTTTACACAGTATTTAAGTTTGCTGTCCATAACTTACATGGGTATATCCCAAAGCAAATATGAGAAGCATGAATGACAGACATGTGTCCTTAAACCATATGTACCTGGTCATTCACAGAAGCCTTTCTTCAAGTTCCCCCTCATCCTGAGGTTTGGAGGGTGGCAAAAAGAAAGAGGGCTTTTTCAATAGTGCCCCCCCCCCCAGCTCTGGAATGCTCTCCCAGGGAACCTTGCCTGACACCCACACTGCTATCTTTCCAGCGCCAGCCTAAGACTTCCCTGTTCTCCCAGACTTGGGAAAAAAAAAATCAGAGTCTTTTAGGGTGCATTCCTATGCATATTTAGGCAGAAAAAAATCTCAGCATGCCCCAGCCAGCATGGGATTGCATGGGATTGTGCCCTTAAAATCTTTTAAAAAAATTTAGCATTTTTGTGTTTAATTGTGTTTAATTGTGTCTCTGCATATTGTTTATTATCCTAGTCCCTGCAACGTGATACTGTATTTTGTGCTGTGTTAGCATGTTTAATAGCTTTATATTGTTGATTTTATTATGACTGTATTTGCATTTTTATCATTATTGTAAAACACCTAGAATTTTTTTTAATGAGGCATTGAATAATTTTAATAAATAAATTTTAAAAAACATCCATATACACACATCAAGGATCTGTGGACTAGTCAAGCCTCCCAGACACATGTATATGCAGGCTTAAGAATGTGTTTCTATCATTCACACTTCACATTTGCTGCAGACAAACCATGGTAACACCAGATTACCTGAGGAGAATATGGATGACACCTAAACGGTAGCAAGTGTTGGAGATGAAGGTGGAAGGCCCAAGTTCAAAACCCTGCTTAGTCATGAAACTCACCAGTAGGCTTTGGCCTGCCACTATAGCCCTCTTCACACATTACATATGCAGTTACTGTGTTGAAGGAGGGTTGGGAGCATGCTTTTAGGTCCATCCCCGATATCATGCATTTGTCATCTACACATTGTTTGCAAAGTGGCTCCATGCAGTCAGGGCACCCCCAGAATTGGGTATCCAGATCCCCCAGAGTGTCAGGGTGGAAACTGAGCCAATAGAGCCCCAGAGCAGTTCTGATTCTGAGGAGGAACACCAATCCATGGGAGAGGAGCCAGCTCATCCCTCACAGGCACAGCAGCTGGCAGAGATTCCTCCTGCCAGCATTCCTGAGATAGACAGTGATCCTGGCAGTGAGAAAGTGTGGGAATGAGGCTTGCTAGATGCTTGACGCAGACGCAGGGAGCGACGAGTGATGGAGGGCACGGAAAGGAGGCGTAGCGCCCGTTTGGTGTGCAAGCAATGGCCACCTCCCGTGGACCCAAGGGAAAGAGGGAGGATCTCTCCCTAGCCCATAAGTTCTGGGTCTTCAAGTGACTCTCTTTCAAACGGGGATCAACTGCCTACTCGAAGCTTAGGCCACTCTGCTGTTCCTTGCTTTAGTCGCTTGTGATTAGCATCTGAAAGAGTCATTAAGTTGTAAAAGGATTAAAGCCTTGAAAAGAATCCTTTCGTCTGTGTCTTGAGTTGGCTATTGGAGTAGACTGAAAGAGGCTGCTAGGGCGCTCCTGACACAGAGCACCCCACACAAGCAGCGTCCCTTTGCAAATAGCCGCACTCTACACGTGGATATCAGACTGTGGATGTGTGACATTGGGGCTGGGCCTCAAACTGCAGCTCTACTCCTCCTTCAGCATCATAAGGCCCTTTATGTGACTCACCCACGAATAGGACTTCTCTCTCAGCCTCATGTGGTTAGAAATAAGTAGGTGCTCAGGGATACAGACTGCAGTTCTGTGACAAGTCAGACAGAGGGCGATTTGCCTCTAAAGGGGGAAAAACCCCAAACCAAAGCAAAATGGTGATCAAGGTATTTCCTTAAGCCAAATTTAGAGTTTTTGAACTAAGAAATTACCCCACAAGAATAGATCAGCTTGCAAATACCACTGGGGAAACAGGCTCTTGTTTAGTAACAGCAATGCATTTGCTCATCAAAAAGGTTCCATCACCAGACAACAACCATATGAGCTTCTTAGAGGATGCAGCTTTCTAAGACTTACATTTAGCAGCTGTTCAAAGGCATAACTAAAACCTTTCTTGTAATCAGTGATTCCTTTTGCTTGGATTTTATAGACAGCTTCTTTCAACTTCTTCTTATTCCTCACATTAGCTTGTACAAGATGGTTGAAACAACTGACGTTCTGAGCATTTTCATTGAACTGAAAAAAAGAAAAAAAAGGGGTAAAAGGCAACTCAGTAAAGCACATTAAAAGTTAGACCGAAGAGCTGTAACTTCTAGAATGTGAATGATGAGGAAAATTATACAGATTGGACCACAAAATAAGTGGCCAATGTCCATCAACTTTAGCTGGATCAAAAAGTTCATGTGAGAGGTTTTCAGTACCCCAATGGGATTTTGGAATTGTTTTTTGAACAGCTGCCCAAACATAACACATCATGAACTGCTTCTGAAATGCCCTGGTTACAAAAATAGTTTGTCATACCACATGGCTGAGAGTGAACTGCTGTTTGAAAAAACAAAGCCCCTTGGGCTCAGAAAAGTGGCCAAACAGTACTTCGGATAACGACCTCTAACTGCTGTGCAGGTTCAAGTGACCCATTATATAGATTTTGTGAAATAAGACTAAATTAACCATGGTTTGTGATACCCTTCCTCAGTGGAGAACAAGCTGCCCACGTTTGTGCTAGGTTAAATTTGAATGCAAGCATCATCCAATGGTCTGGAATAGGCTGATAGACATTCCTGGAGAACATGACAAAACAAGCCTGATTAGAGGTTAACATCACCCCCAGTGGACAAGTTATGTAGCAGATATATCCAAGGTTCTGAAGGCCAGAGAATGATTGACAACTATGGCTGCAGGGAGGAAATGTAATTCAGGGCTGTATTTAATTAATTTGAGTTGCAATAACTAAAGCACTGAAGTAACCGAAGTACTTGAAGTACTTGCATGCAGAATATGTGCTCGACCCACTGAGCTATGGCCCCTTCCTTTGGATGCTACCCTGCATGATCAGGATTCTAAATCGGGGTCAGGCGGATACATGTAGGTCAGGGACCTCATATTCATACCTTCTCCCATCCAATGTGTGGATGATCGTATGCAGAATGTCTGAAGAAGGATGTAGCCTTTTTTGGATTCAGGGGCCTTAGCAAAACATTTCAACAGGCCAAGAAATAATCCACATCTTCATGAATTATTCTATTGTTTGCTTGTTTGATTGACTGATTTTTACCCTGCATTCCCACCAAACAAATGGTATTCAAAGCAGCTATCCACTGCATTCCTCATCTATTCAGAACTACATGCAATGATTTTGGAGAAAATGTATTTACTGTATTGGCATGTTCCATTTTATCCTCTCAACGCTCATGTGATGTAGGCAGATGGAGAGGATGTGACTTACCCAAGGCCACCCAAGAATGTCCATGGTGAAGTGAGGACATAAACACATGGCTCCCTGAGTGATGTCCACCCATCTATCCACTTTACAACTCACGGGGCCATTCAACCTTATTTCTAAACCATGCCCTAACTTTACTTCTTGCCATCAAATCAGCTAGCTTGCTATGATCAAATGTGCTACAAAAATGGACAATGAACAAAGCTATGTGGTTTTACAACTGTGATAGCATTATATAGCTGTATTTTTTTAAAAGCATCATCTTTTAATAAACTAATAATGCATTCAGACTAGGAACTGCCTAGCTTTACAGCTCATGAAATTAAGTGAAACATAGATTTTCTCATTATATCAATGGATCCAAAACAAGTGGAAGAGATTTTGATCTAGCTGTTACTCTCTGCATGTAAGAAGTTAACACAATACAAATTAATTGCTGAAATTGATTTTCTTCTTCTTCAAATAGAGATCTAAATTGTCTCTCTTTAAACTAAGTGATCCACACATATTGAAAGAAATGAGACCTTAATTCTCTAGTCCTACACAAGTAGCATTAGGGAAAAATCCAATAATATATGATAAGTCCATTAACCTTGTTACAAAGGAGCACTGCTTTTCAAGCTCAAGCCACCAGGTGGCAATCTAGTAAAATAAGTATGCTTCATCAGGGCTCTAAACTGTTTCTAAGAAAAAGGTTTTATTTCCCTTTTACTTAGAACTAGGAATGTGTGAACTCACCCCTGTCCAGGTTCTCTGGATTCCTGCCCAGCCCCTGCCCCTGCTTGCCAGTCCCTGGACTCCGCTTGAGCCCCTCCCAGCCTTGCCGAGCAGCCTGCACTCACCCCAGCTGCCTTGTCAAGCTCTGCAGTTGCCATTTCTAAAAAAAATGAAATGGTGATTGCAAAAATGCATGTTTTTGTATGGACAAAAATGCGCATTTTGTGAATGAGCCTATTCTCATGTGAGAAATGCGCATTTTTGTGAAAACACACATTAGTGTATGTACGAAAATGTGCATTTTTCATAAAAAGCGCATTTTCGTGCACAAATATGTGCATTCGCAAAATGTGCATTTCCGCATACATGAATATGCACATTCGCAAAATGTGCGTTTTTTGCATGTGTGCAAATTTGTGCATTTTTGTGATCACCATTTTATTTCTCAGAAAATGGCAACCGCGAAGCTTGACAAGGCTGCTGGGGTGAGCGCAGGCCATTCGTCGAGCACAGGCAGGGGGCGGGCAGGGGCAGGGGCTCTGCGAGCAGGGCTCAGGGGTGTGGGGAGGAGCAGGTCCGCTGGATTCCTGGACTGAATCGGGTGCCCGTGCCTACTTAGAACTTAGAACATCAAGGCTCAGTCCCAGAAACTATTTTAAATGACAGAGCTCAGCCCAGGACTAGGTAGAGTAATAATACAAATAGTTCATCCAAGCATGTGTAAACTACCTTTTGTTCACCTCTGAGAAACCAGAGACACTAGCATCTGGGGATAAGCCTTCCAGTGTGTGACTAAGCCCCATTTATGTAAGGCCTGGAGCAGTGTGGTTGATGCTACACATACCACTCCTGGTAACATCTGCATCTTCTGCCTACATGATTAAGACAGTTTGCATTGTCGTGTGAGCACCCGTGTCCTATAACGGTGGGCTGGTAGCATAATATGTGGGCCAGTAGCATAATACATAACTATACTTCAGATACAATAACAAAAGTCTTGCCACTATAACTTAGTAGAGATACATAATTCATAGGGATGGCGGAGAATTCCGCCACAGACTCCAATGAGGCTGGATTCTTTCGAATCCAGCCCCCCGGAGTCTGTGGCAGAACGGACTGCTCTCCCCCGCCACCCTGCGAAGGCCCCATGGACTGGATCCTACCTGCATCCAGTGGGTCTGGATCTGGCCACTGCGGCCTGCTGCTCCACTGTGCGGCCGCGAATGGCGTCCATAGGCTACGTAAATAAAGCAGGGACGTAAACAGCATAGGTGACGCCATTTGCAGCCCTGCTTTAGCCATGATAGGCTATGTAAATATTTACATAGCTAAAGCAGCGATGCAAATGGTGTCCCCTACGCAGGACGCCATTTGCGTCCACAGCAGCCAGGCAGAGGACAGAGGCCCTGCTGCAGATCGGCCTGGCCGGTGGCTCCATGGACTTGCTGCAGAGCAGAGCCGGCCGGACAGGATTCCAGAGGGGAGGAACAGATCGCCTTCCCCCCACCATAGAGGATTCCGCGGGGAGGAACAGATCACCTCCCCCCGGCCAACCCCTGGTGAAAGAAAGGTAAGGGGGATTCATACATCCCTAATAATTCATGTCCCTTTATTTCTGGAGATGTTTCTGCCATACCATATGCTGGCATTGCATGTTCAGACAAGGAGCTTTTGAAATCCTGTGTGTGTGTGCGTGCGCGCGTGTGCACATTTCTAAATACCTATTTCAATGTCAATTTCTTCTTTGCAACACCCTTGGGCAATTATTTTTCACCCTAACAACTATTGCATAAACATGACTGAAAGGAGTGAACAAATCAAAGCCCACCCCAAATCAGGGTAAAGTATCTTTATCCTGCTGCTTGCCTATCAGCCTGCAGGTCTGGCATAATATTCTTACAATATCACAAGAGCTTTGTGGTATGTGATATATTTGCTTGTAATGTCACCACAGCATCAGGAGAACTTCATACGAACATAAGAAGATCCCTGCTGGATCAGACCAAGTGTCCATCTAGTCCAGCATTCTGTTCACACAGTGGCCAACCAGCTGCAACAGCACCCTCTCGCAAATATTCCCCAGAAACTGGTGTACATAGGCATGCTGCCTCTGATACTGGAGGTAGCATATAGCCAACAGGACTAATAGCCATTGAGAGCGTTATCCTCCATGGATTTGTCTAATGCCCTTTTAAAGCCATCCAAATTGGTGGCCATCACTATGTCTTGTGCTGGTGAATTCCATAGTTTAATTATGTGCTGTGTGAAGTAGCGCCTCCTTTTATCTATCCTTAATCTCCCACCAATCAGTTTCATTGACTGCAACAGGGCACCGGTGTTGTAGGCAAACACCCCATCTAAACACTAAGCTAGTGCAGAAAATGTGAGGTATAAGAGGCCATGAGATGTCTAGAACAACTGAACAACAGCACAATCCCATGCATGTCTACTTAGAAGTAAGTCCCACTTAGTTCAATTGGATTTACTCCCAGGTAACTGCGTATAGGACTGCAACCTAAAGAAAGTTAATTGTGTTTGGATGTGTAATGCCTTCCAATACATGGCACTGATACAGGGGGAAATCCTATCTCTTTAAACTCATTCAAAATAAGCATATTGTTGCATTCAGCTATTGCTTTGAGAATACAGAAATGTGAAAATATATAGCCAGCCTGTTTCCAGCCTAATCAGATTTTGCTGCAGCTGATTTTTCAATCGACTTTTGCTATGGCGAAAGCAGCTCGGAGACCCAGATGTATCTATACATATTAAATGAGCAGTAGTAAAATATATCTAATTCCAAAAGGCTTTTCCTTGTAACTAAATCCAGTGCCATTTTCCTTTGTCTGGGATGTGTGTGTCGGTATGATCAGCAATAGGATCTTAGGGTTAATTCTTAAAAAGAGCCAAACTACAATATTTCCTGTATTTCTAAAACCCAGTATGCATTTAAGCACCTAGACTGTGGTATTGTTTTTCGAAGGACCTTTGGTGAAGAGAATGGGAAAGAGTGCTCATTGCAGGACAGATTCTAACATGCAATCCAAGGCTCCATCTACATGGAAGTGGAATGAGAAGTGCTTTCTGGTTATATCCGGATTTTCATGAAATCGCTTTGGCCTGTCAGGGGCACACAAAGCAGGAAAAGTGGAGTATACACTATCTAAAAACCCGCTTTCACAGTCACAGGTCACACAGCAGTTGAAACCCTCATACTTCGGGGTTGTGTGGACAGAGTAGAACTGAACATCATCAACCCTGTAGGTGCTGTTCAACAAATGAGAGAGGCTTGTTCCCTGCCCCTGTTGATGCTCCCTTGTCCAGGGAAGTTTACAGGAAGCGCTGAATTAAGCCCCTGTAGTTTACCTCACACCTCTCCCCTCTTATCCACCACTGGGATATTGTGAAAGATTAAAAAATACTGCGCTATTGTGAATGGGAAAAACAGGCTACATGCTGTGAATGGGGAAAGCAGCTACTTCGCTATTGTGAATGCCTGAAACAGCACTACTACAGATGCAGATGTGGCCACCATTCGCAAAGCAGCACGAACGGCAGTGGGTAAGTGCTCCGTTTTGCACGCCTTTCGTGGGGGGGTGTGGGGCTTCGTTCCACCACAGATTTCGGGGGGCTGAATGCACTGGCATTCAGCCTCACCGAGATCCGTGGCGGAATTCTCTGACATCCCTAGCACGGACATTTCTCCCTCTGCAGGCTCAAATGTGAAGTACATTTCTCTGGAAACCGCAGCTTGCCCACAATCATAAACAAATTATGCTCTCTCTGTCAACATGAGAAACCAAGTCTCTAAATCATAGCATGCTGGGATTGAATTGCAACCCCTATCATCTACCACTTACAGCTATCAAAGCATATAACCGGATTAGTTTGGAAACAGCTGTATTGCACATACTTTTAAGCTCTTTTAAACAGCAGGCTTCCTTTCTGCAACAAAGCACACCACTCCAGATAGTGTAAATGCAAATTCCAGGGGAAATTAGAACATATTTATCCCTGACAGTCTTTACATGACTTAAATACCTCCTGCAGCCCGTTCCTCCCTGGAAATAAATTGGAGGGACTGCACAGAAAATATGGGGTGACAGTGATTCAAACACCTACACCCCCCACCCCACTCCAACCATGGGCCATGGGAATTCTCACTGCACCTAGCATGGCTGATTAAATCACCATCACTTAAGAAATTATTGATATGTGTAAATCCCAGTTACTCAAGCACTGGCACAAATATTATGGCTTTGTAAGAGAACAGCATGTAAGAGAAGTTCGTATCTCATTTCTAGATGTTGCTAAGAATATCTAGGTATTGAATTACATGGGCGCCTTGCAAGGAAGGGTGAGAACAAATCAAATAAATGTAACAACAATGTTGTTTATACGAAGTCTGGATTATGGCTAGGGCTATGCACATTCCGTGATCCAACACAAGTACAGGTGCAGAATGTATTATGTGGAAGGATGCTACTTCTGATACTTAAAAAAACCAACCAAAAAACTTGTGTTCTGAAGCATTAAGTGTTGGGGCTGATGCTATGGGGAGGAGCTGGGTCAGCAAGCAAACCGGGATAGAGAGTCTGACAGTGGCTTTCTTCACATGGAGCTTTTATCCTGCGATCGAGATGGCTCCCTCACGGAAGTTTGCAGGCTCTTTACATGACGCCGTGATCCTCCAGGGCGTCTCCTGCACTAAATGCCCTTTGTTCCGTTTTTAAATAGATGGCAGATAATGAGCGATCCAACTACCCCATTGTGTTCCGCTTGAGTTCCCTCCATGAAAAGAGGAAAAGCGGCAAGAACAGGAGCGAGATCAATGAAAGATAATGGAAGACTCAGATATGGGGAGAAGGGGAGGGGGGAAAGGGAGCACGTATAAAGGGAGTCAGTTGTGATCCTGCATTTAAAATGGAATTTAAAATGGCATTTAAAATGGAAGCAGAAAGCCCTGTTTTAAATGCAGTATTTTAGGATGGTGTAGAGATATGCCCAGTGACCCAGTCTGCCTATGCATTGAGTGGACAGAGTCAGCAACTTTATAAGACCAGGTGGAACCCTACAAGCACCTTAGGTTACCTGACCCATGCCAAATCAGTAGCTCTGTGGTCACCCTCTGGTCATCTGTAGTGGTGCTGCTGAGGCACAACAAAGAAGAGGCTGGTTGCACCCTCCTCTGGTAAGCTCTTCTCTTTTCCCATCTTCTTCTCTTCCCATCCCTTTTTCCTTGTGTGTCGTGTGTTTTTAGATTGTATGCCTGTGAGCAGGGACTATCTTGTTTTACTGATTGCATCTAAGCCTCTCTGGGAGCCTTTTTGGCTGTGGAGCGGCATACAAATATTCCAAATAAATAAATAAGTTGTCACAGTGGCACAGAACAAAAGGCACCTGAGTCCCACTATGGAGTGCCCAGCTTGAGATCATGGGTGCCTTACACAAAGCACACATTTGTCAGTTGTGAACAGCATATGTAGATTTAAAATAAAATCATACGTGGAAGTGGAAAGTGGGAGAGGACCATGCCTGTGTATTGTACCAAGAAAAAAAGGACAATTTAAATCACAAGAGGCAGAAGACATGAATATGTCCAATGACATTTGTCCAAGTACAAATAATATATTAAGTAGATCTAAAAATGCCAACTTTTACCTTATTTTTTAAAACCAAGATTCTATTCTAGGTAGACCAGAAATTTATGGGCAATGCTTGGGGACATTTCTGAAGCTGGGGAGGAGGGTGTCAAGAAAACTCAGCTAGAATCAAGACTTTTGTTCTTTTGCCTTTTGCTGTTTACTCCACCTCCCATGTTTATGCAGCACCAGGCAAAGCTAAGCTCTTCCTTTACATGCCAGGTGCCATCTTCTGCTTCCCACCAGCCATTTTGAGCTAACTATGATGGCTTAGGGTGTCGTCTGTGGGGCATTTTTCCTAACCACGGTGGCTACATAACCATAGTGTAACCACTCTCACTAACCACACACTGCAGCAGGTTAGCAGCCCCTACGGTGGCTTAGCATGTTGTCTGTCAGGACCCTGTGGTTAACTGAGTGCTACCACAGAGCTCCATGGCAAGAGCGGCCAAAAACAGCCCTGCCACTCCTGCCAGCACACGAGAACTCCATGGTCGAAATCTGCCTAGCAACACATGATGTAGCAGCCGAGAGCCAGTCTCCTTGCTCTCCGTCCCCATCTCCTTGCTCTCCGTCCCTCTCTGCAGTATGAAATTGGAGAAGTGCATGGGGAACAAAGATGTTTTCGATCCCATGCTGCTGTTATCAGCACAGCAACCCTGAGTGCTCCACACTCCCTGGCACAAACACCTGTGACCGCTGCGGAAAGCGAAAACATCCCCACCATGGCCAAGCAGCATCCTCCCTGCCTCAAGCTGCCCCCCCAAAGCTACAGACCCCCCAGACCCCACTGCCTGTAAGGCCAAGCCCCAGTATTGTCAGGGTGGACACTGAGCCCATAGAATCCCAGAGTAGTTCTGATTCTGAGGAAGAGCAGTCGCTCCTGGGAGAGGAGCGCGCTCCTTTTTCCCAGGGCCAAAAGCTGATGGAGATTCCTCCCACCAGCATTCCTAGCTTAGATAGCAGTCCTGGGAGTGACAGAGCGCAGAAAGCAGACTTGATGGACGCGTGACGCTGACGCAGAGAGTGGCGCCAAATGGAGGGCGCAGAAAGGAGGCGTAGTGCCTGGTTGGCGCGCAAACAACGGCTGCGCCCAGAGGATCCAAGGGAAAGGGGGAGGGACTCTCCCTAGCCCTTAAGTTCAGGGGTCTGCCAGTGATTCCCTTTCAAACGGGGACCAACTGTTCCAACTTAGGGCATAGGTACTCTGCTGCTCATATCTAGTTGCTAACGGTAGAGTTGTTAAGTTGTAAAAGAGGAATAAAGCTTTAAAAAGAATCCCTTTGTCTGTGTCTGGACTTGGCTACTGGATTAGACTGAAAGAGGCCTCCAAGGAGCCCTTGACAAGTATGCGCCCAGATCCTGCTGCAGCACCGGCCCCAAGATGGCTGCCTGTGGTGGCCACAAGATGGCCATTTGCTCTGCTGAGGCTGCTGGGATGTGTGATGACCCAGCCCGAGGACTGTGGGGTTTTGCGGGATGGGGTGGTGGTTAGGAAGTGGTTAGGCTCACCATGCTATGGGCCGTGATTCCATGTACCCTTCCCCAAGTTACATCTGAACAGTGCCAATGTGTCAAGCAGGCATCCCACACACAAGCCCATACAT
This sequence comes from Heloderma suspectum, assembly GCF_057233095.1. Classification (NCBI taxonomy): domain Eukaryota; kingdom Metazoa; phylum Chordata; class Lepidosauria; order Squamata; family Helodermatidae; genus Heloderma; species Heloderma suspectum. The sequence goes on from NC_139464.1 coordinate 109,988,710, forward strand.
GCATAATCCCAAGTTACATTATCTTTTAATGGAGGAAGAACTGGATAGGGGAAGAATTGGGTCTCTGTGTAGGATGGGGAGGAGTAGACCTCTGCTCCCACCACACAAGGGGAAACCAGGCTTGTGCTTGTAGTGGAGTTCTGTTTGTGGAACTTCATCCTGGAGAAGGCTTGCTGAACTCAGCCTTTCACAATCTGCAGGAGAAATCCCACAAAAATATGTTTTTGCTGTGTCCATTTTGGGCTGAGTTGGGTGTTTTATTTGTGCCATTGCACACATTTTTGCATTAAGAGCTACCTTCGACATTTCTACCTTAAGATCAATGTGGATTTAGAAACAAAAACCTTTCATTCATGGTGTTTTATTAACACCACTGTTTGATTATAATGGTCAATGTGCATTAGATTTCGGGAGGGCGGGGTAGGGTGCTGAATTGCGTTTGGTGCCTAAAATATATACACATAGTATATAAAATAATGGAAGGCTGAAGATTCTGTCTGCCTTTGTATTGGTTTACGTTGAATTTTCCCAATCAAAGAAGTAAAATTAAATAAATGAATAAATAAACAAACAAACTACCCTACAACCAAAGTGACTCAGCCAAACCTATTTTATTTTCACCACGATAGCCTGAAGTGGACCTCCTGGCACAGTCAAGTTTTGATTCTCCATTTCTTATTGTGGAAAGGAGGCAGCAAGGGGTGGGGGGATATTTCTACTGAAATCCACTCAGCCGTAACTACTCCAATCAAATATCGTATCATATTTATGGAGTTATGCAAGTTTAAAGCTATATGTTATGTAAATTGAATTGTTATCATCCAATTTTCTCTAGCTGTTTATGACGAGACAGCACACAGTTCAAAGGGTTGTGTGTAAAACCACTATAAAAGCTGCCATGTGCTGTTAAACATAGGGATGGGGGAGAATTTCTCCCCGAAACTTCGGGGGACCGAGTGCCAACGTGTTCGGCCCCCCGAAGTAGTTTTGGGGAGAAATTCTCCACACACCACCGCACCCCGCACCCCCCCCGGGACGGGACTTACCTTTCCCGAATGTCCCTCCCGGCGGCGGGTCCCGGCGGCGGTTCGTCAGGTCTTCGACAGGGGCAGAGGCGGCAGCCGGTCTTTCGACCGGCTGCCGCCGCCACCATTCCAATAAAAGTAAAAAAAATAAAAAACGCCCCCGTGATAGGCTACGTGACGATTAACGTAGCCTATCACGGCTGACTTTGCAGATCTAGCCGTGATAGGCTACGTTAATCGTCACGTAGCCTATCACGGGGGCATTTTTTTTTTTAACTTTTTATTTCGCGGCCAGGCGAGGCGCCTCCTCCCCGGCCTGAATTTCAGCCGGGCGAGGTGGGAAGCCTCCCCCCCCGGCCTGAATTTCGGCCGGGTGAGGCGGGAAGCCTCCCCTCTTGGCCTGAACTTCGGGGGGAGCAGCGAAGCGCCTCCCCCCCACCGCAAACAAGCTGCGAGACCAGGTAAGTGGCTTTCGTGCACCCCTAGTTAAACACCTATGTTGGACACTTCCTTTCCCTTGAGGATTAATTATTTGAGACAAAGCATTCCTGACTTCCACAGCAAAGTATTCTTTGGAAGAAGCATCTGTCTCAAAGGCTATGAAAAACAAAACGAAATGAAAAACTGAAATGCTAACATACAGAGTAGGTCCCATTTTCACTGCAGAGATAAAGTAAACGTACTGTAAGTGTTTTAAAATCCCACTAGGACCAGAGACATCCTAATTTTAATTTGGTGCTAAATCCTTTTCCCACACTAAGCCATTTGACAAAGGATCCAGGGAGTTTGCCTTGAAGAATTCAAAGACAACATCCCAGAAGAAGAAGAAGAAATCCGAGAAAAACAGAGCTGTATAAGAGCACATACAGTCTAAGGTCAAGATATATTTGAACATATGCTACCGAAAGACAACTAGCAGCCAAGTGTTCCAAAGAAAAAAAAAGAAATCAGGAAAGGGCTACAATGAAGGTATCAGTGCCTGCCCATTTGCTCATTCTATAACTTCTAATCCCAAGGTCCAGCCTCATGCAATTCAGGCATACAAGCCAGGTGCTTTTCATTGACTCCTTCTCAGTATGAACAACAGATGTTTTGGCAGAACCTTCACCTTCTCATGCACCTCTGCTGCTCATTAGAAGACAAAGGCCAAAGGCTCTTTCATACTTCCCCCTCCTGGGGTGAAAAGCAACAAAGACTATGTCAGAAAACCAGCAGAAGTGTATAAAGGGAGAACTTGGCAAAAGACTGTTGCCAGTCTCATCAACGAGGGAAAAGAACCCTTCGCTGTGTTACTGGGAACGAGTCCACCAGGGGAACCAATGTTGCCGGTCCTGTAGCTCTTGCTCAATTCAAAATAGTTGGTTAAAAAAATATGTTGCTGTACCTCTCTAGAGCCAAGTTAAATCCTATCTCTTTTCTCCGGCATTTGGCAGCTTTTAATCAATCCTGGATTTGTCTTTTGGTTATGGCTGATTGCTTGTTTTTAGACATATGTTGTCTTTGTGTATACTGTTTGTTTGTGTGTTTTAAGTAAACTGCTTTTTAAACTTTGTATATTGTATTTTAATATTTTTAATCTTTGTAAACCGCACAGAGAACCTCGGATATGGGTGGAATAGAAATGTAATCAGTAATAAATAATAGCAGCTTTGGAATGGGGAGGCAATTTAGGAAAAATGCTACAGGAAGAAAGGGTTAAATCTCCCCACCTCAGCACCTCTGCTCTATTCAAACTCAGAGGCTTCTATGCCTGCTCTTAAGTTGAAGTTTTCTTTAAAGTCTGTGACTGGATCTCCTGTACTATGCTTGGTTTAGGTGTGAATGGCTTTAGGAGTTGGCAGCACCACTGAAAGACAGCAAGTAGCCTCTTAGTGACAGGATACCTTGTTTCTCATTCTTTTTAAAGCGTAACATGTCCCCTCAGCTCCCCCTTTACATTAGATCCATGCCCCCAAATCATCACCATTGATAATGGACTGTTTACAGATAGGGCCAGGGGACAGAACTGAGCCAAGTTTGAAACATTTTTATATTAGAAACTCCTTGAGGCAGAAATCTGTCTTTTTATTGTTACTCTTAGAGCAGCATGCTCATTAATGCTCTCTCTATAACAGGACTGGGCAACCTGTGGCCCTCCAAATGTTTTGGCCTAATACAGGGTGTTTAACCTCTTTCAGCCTGAAAGCTGAATTCTGTTTCAGAGAAGCTCTTGGATGCTGCATTCCAGTGGTGGGTGGGGACAAAGGAAAAGGGGCAGAGGCCAAAAGGGGTGGGGCCAAAAAAACCCTAGCATATTTAGCTTACAGCTCTTACTGACAGTATCTAAGACTCAGAAGAGGCATTTCAGCCTTTTAGAGTGGGGCACAAACTGAACAAAAACCAGGAAACCACCAAACGATTGGTGGTGGGAGAAAAGGAGAAGAGGGCATGGCTATTTGGGGAACCCCAGAGGGCCAGATTTTGCCCCCAGGCCTGATGTTCTACACCCCTGGCCTACAACTCCATCAGCCTTGGTCAGCATAGCCAATACTGAGGGATGATGGGAGTTATAGGCCAAAACACTTGGAGGACCAGAAGTTGCCCACCTCCACTCTCTATATTTATTAATCCCCATCATCAACATCTTTGTCATCAAATTCTCAAGAGCTTAACCAGACCAAACTTGCTACTAACTCTTCTATATGAGAAACATTCAACAGACACCACACAGTATACTGGAAATGAATCTTACCTCCATAATCCCTTAAAAACAGTATAGTGAAGATTGAAGGGTAGATCTTACTTTTGGCTGCCCACAGCTACAACCAAATACTAGTAATCCACAATCCACATGCACTTTCAACTAAGTTCTAAAATAAAACTCTGGGATATGATGATCTCCATTGATTAGAGATGGACAAAACATGTTGGATTTGTCATGTGTTCCCTCAAAATTCCTGTAGTTGTCTCACCCAAGGTGGCCCCTTCCTAATTTATCTATAATTTTATATAACACTATATTTTAACAAAATAATGGCAACTCTAATTTTAATACGCAAATTGAGTTCTCAAGTACTCTGGTGTATATCTACTTTGCAAATAACTTTCTTGGGCCATTTTTCTGTATTAAGAGAGGAAGAGAGAGATACTCACTGAAACGACGTTCACAAAATCGTCATCAGACAAAGTTTCTAACATCTCAATGACGGACGTTCGGATCAACTTCAGCGTCAATCCACTGACACTGCCGCTCCTACAAATGAATTTTTTAAAAAAACAAACCAGAACATTCTGTCAAAGAAAGATAGCATCTTAGGCTTTACAAGACAGCTCACAGATTATTTTGAATACCCTAAAGCAGGGGTAGGGAACCTCCTGGCCTGTAGGCCAATTGCAGATTTCCAGGCCTCTCGGTTTAGACCTCTGGACTCTCTCCAAACCACTGTCCCCATTCCTAGTTATTGATAGTATTTACTCCACCTTGCTTGGCCACCAACTAATAGTTGATCAAGGGAACCTTGCACAAGTTGAGGAAGGAGAATGCCTGGACAAAACTGTCTTCTTCTTTCTCTTCTGTAGTGAGCAAAGGTAAGGCCTCATCCACAAGGCCTCATTCTTCACACACACTCCCAGCACTGTAGAACTGAATCCTAGGAAAGGGATTGCATGCCACTGTCACAGCAAGTGTTACTGCCGAGTAAAAACTTTTTATTCTCATAGTCCTTTTGAATAGGAACATTTGGCTATATTTTAATGATTAGCTATTCCTGATTTATATGTATACTATTTTTCTTTTGTGGTTTATTTGCCTTCAGATGTTGTTCAGGTTGAGGGCAATTTTCTTTTAGCAGAATAACAAATAAAAAATAAATAAATTACACATTCTGATAAAAATGCTCACATACATTTTTCTTCTTCAATATAGAAATATTTATCTGCTTTTAAAAGCACTAATTGCAATATGCACCATGGAGACAAAGTACAATAGAACAGAGCTTTTCGCATCCAGTACAAAGCAATATCTGAGAGATACCAAAATATAGTTCTTCACTTATTTCTTGGCACCAGCCTTAACGAATAAAGATCCAACTAAGCAGCTTTCATCAAGTGCCACCTCCAGACTTTTAGAGATCAAAGCTCTGATTCTAACAAAAATTTTCGGAAGCATATTTAGTTTGCTCAATGAGAGACAGCAGCTCCAAATTTATCATGGCACTGCACAATATTTTTTCATTAGCGTCGCAGAATGAAAACATCTGGTGGGAAAATGAAATGGCAAATCACTACTTCTACTTCCAAAAACATAGTAATACTAATAATAAAATGCCATCTTAACCTGCAAGGTTTACTGATCTAGCTTTTGAATTGTTTTCTTTCTCATTCAAAATGTATTTTAAACACACAGACAGAGAGAGAAAATAGTGGATGCATGAAATAATCCCTTATGAGTAGAGAATAAATAATGTATGAGCGATTCTTAAAGAGAACTGGAAAGGAGACAACAATTCAGTGATGCTCAATTGGATCGAGAGCTTTGGAATTCAGTTCCAAGCCCACAAAGGAGCTCCCCTCCCTAACGATTCCAAACTGTGCTCATTAATTCACTGACATATTTGTTCCATTATTTCTTCTGTATTTCATGACATATGCTACCACAGGGGTATCAAACCTCTTCCAACTTGAGGGCCGAATTCCATTTCAGAGAAGCTCTCAGGGGCCACATTCTAGTGGTGGATGGAGCAAAAGGCCCCAAAGGCATATTTTAGCTTCAAGCTCTTAATCCTAGTAACTAGGCCTTAGGAGAGGCATTTCAATTAGTGCTGTGCTGAAAATTTCTCCCACACTTTTCCCCACCATTCTCATTCAGTTTGACAGAAGAGAAATGGTTTTCAAAAAGAAATTCAATGGTGAAGAAATTTCAGAGACATCCTCATAGGTTGGGCTTGGGTTTCTTGGGCTTGCCTTACTTAGGAGCCAGCGAGGAGTGAGCGCAAGGGTCCTGTTTTTCATTGTATGATCATCTCTCCGGCCTCCTGAGCTTCCTCCATTCAACTAAAGCCCAGTTTAAGGCACCATGAGGTAATTCCTCTCATAGGGCTTTTACAGATCAGGATGTGCAGGCAGCCTTCCCGGCTAGCTGTGATTAGGTACTCTCAAAAACACCACAAAATAAAACTATAAATCATCCTTAATGAGGCAGAACAATGGAAGAGAATGGGGAGAGAAAACTTTCAGGAAATTGGAGGACAGATTTTGGCAGAGCACTTGCTCCACCTCATCCCTGGAGCTAGACACAACATAGCCCCCACCTGTATTGTGGTGGATGCAGACTGGGGGACAGCCTGCCAAGGCAGTTTATGCTGTTGCAGCATGAAAAACCCAGAAACCCTTATTAAAAAAGGAAGAAGCTGTGCTACAAGTCCTGCCAATGGGGAGCCCTACCTGGGAGAAACTGCGGAGAATTTCTCCTCCGTCTGGAGAAATTCGGCAAAATTGTCTCCCAAATTTCTCTGCCCACAAGTAAGGTGGAGAATTTCAAGAGGCCATTTGCGCACAGCTCTAATTTCAATTTACAAGTGACTAGCATGTGCCTGAAACACAGGACCAAAATACACATTATGCAGCAGTGTGTACTTCATTAAAAAAAAATTAAAAGCAGCCTCCAAGACTGCAAATAACAGCAGAGGACTGGGGTGGCAGGGTGCATGTGTGTGTTGCTTAAACCTTTCCTGGTTTTGCACTCAACCCCCCATTGCTTTTTTGCTGGTGGGGAGTAGCATCCCAATCCTTTTCCTTCATGGGGCAAAAAGCACCTTGAGGACAATTTTGAATGAGAAGACCCTTCTTTTCACTTACCATTCCTTCTCCGAAATGCACAGCCCTAGAGGCTGCTTTTGGTTAAAAAAATTAAAAGAAATACAGATAAAAGAGATTATGTGGCTGCATTTAAGATGCAGTTTAAACATAGACAGGGGGCTGATAATCTTAGATTAGTTGTTGATCTAGTTGCTTTAAACTCTGAAAGAACTGATCAGGCAGCCATCATCTCCTTGGATGCAGAAAAGGCCTTTGACAAAATTCATTGGACATGTATTTTTACTGCACTGACTGATTTTGGTTTGCGATAGAATTTTTGAAATGGGATAAAATTTTATACTCTGTTCCTAGAGCGAGAGTAACAACTAACTAATTTGAACAATTTATTCTCAGCCTTTTTTTCTTTTTCTTTTTTTACTTGGGTGGGGTATCAGTCAAGGTTGCCCACTTTTCCCATTCATATTCAATTTATGTTTGGAACCCCTGGCGTGTGCTATTAAACAAAATAATAGTATTCATGGATTTGGCCATTTTGGTTTAGAATTCAAAATTAGTCTTTATGCTGATGATCTTTCATTGTTTATCTCAAGACTCCAGTCATCATTTCCAACTTTGATGAAACTGATCAGTACCTTTGCTGGATTGTCTGGCTATTCAATTAATTGGTCAAAGTCAGAAATAACGCTGACTGGAGACAGGATATACTCTAGTGTATTAGCCAATTGGCAATTTCGACAGTGCCCAGAGTACATTACTTACTTGGGAATAATTATCCCTAGAGATATATCTCAAATGATTAGTTTAAATCTAAACAAGTTGATTAACTATATTTCATAAGGTATAGATAGGCATCTTTAAAGTTGAGTTTATGGGGTAAGGTGAATCCACTTCAGATGAAAGCCATACCTCAAATTATTTATACGTGGGATCCCTATACTTGTACCTCGCAAATACTTCCAAAAACTTAAGGCTTTGTTTCGTAAATTCTTTTGAAGTTCCTCTTCACCAAGAATATCTTTAAAAAGGATGCAACTTCCAATTAAAGAGGGCAGGTTCAGTTTTCCAGATCTAAATATGTACCATCAGGCCAATTTGCTGACCTCTACTAAATTTTGGTCTTTTCCACTCAAATTAGATTTTCCTCCTTGGTCAATATTGGAATCTTCTTGTCTGGAGCCCCTCTTTAAGTGAATAGCATTAGGTTCTCGGCATATTAAGGTAGACAGAACTCCTCCCACAATTTTGGCTGTTAGAGCATATAATGTCACATCAATTACTGTTTGATCAACTTTCCATGCTAAATTGACTTTATGGGGAAATCCAGACGTAAGAATTGGTCAGAAAATGTTTTTATGGAGGACCTGGACAGATAAAATGATCTTTACTCTGGATCAGTTAGTGGGGGTTGATGATGAGTTTTTGTTATTTTCAACTTTGCAAGATCAATTTGATTTGCCTGCTACAGCAGAATGGCAGTACTTGGAATTGAAACATTTGTTGGTATCTAGATTCGGTCCTGCTGCTTTTACTGCCTCAGAGTCACCTTCACTATTGGAAATACTTATTGAAGCTGCTCAGATATATTGACCTAGGATTCATGTTTACAAACATTTATTATCAATGAATAAATATGACACAAGTGGTTTACAGCAGGAATGGAACAGGGAATTGGAACATCCTGTTTTGCTTAATCAATGGACTGCCGTTTTGGTGTCTGTATCGGACATTTCAATGGATCTTCGGTTACGCCTTATTCAGAAAAAATGTTTGTTTCGCGTCTACTGGACGCCACAATGTCTTTTTAATAAAGGCTTGTCAAATTCAGCTAATTGTTGGAGGTATAATGCAGTCAATCCTTCTTTTATTCATATGTTTTGGAAACGCCCACTAGTTGCCTTCTTTTGGGAGGAAGTTATTGTACGGATAAATTTTGTATTGGAAAGCCCTTTAATATTTACTGATGTAAATGTTCTTTTAAATTACTTACCTGCTTCTTGGAATGTAATACATGGTCAGTGTAAATGGATTTTTCGTGCCCTTTTGGTTGCTAAAAGACTGATACTATGATACTGTAAGGATAAAAGCTCACCACCTATAATGCAGTGGACTGAAGACTTAACAACACTAGCAACATTTGAAAGAGTGTTATATAGGTGTAACTTACAGATGGACTTATATGTGGATATTTGGTCTGCTTTTACTGAAGTTTATGTATAATCATTTTTTTCCTTTTTTTTCCCTTCATGAATATTGTAATATTTGAAACTGAGGATTTTAGAACATGTTGTATTTTTATTTTGTTCTTTTTCAGTTTTGTTATGTTTTCAGTTTGTTTTGTTTTGTAAAAATTCATAATAAAAGACTGGGGGGAGAAAAGATGTAGTTTGCTCCAAATTCAACTGATTTCTTTAGGAACTGAGATGCTGACAATAAGAGCAATATCAACCTTTTGTTTCTGTTATAAAACAAGGCCTTAAAATAAACTGGTCATAAAATAAACTGGATTTCTTTGCATTTAAAAGCATTTTCTGGAGTAGTTCTTTTGACCCTTTTTACACTTAAAAGATCACCATTTTCCCACCCTCCTGTATGAACACCTCAGCTTCTGGCACTTACGCATCAACTAGAATGAGCATGTCTTTGGGAGACGCAGCTCCTTGGATGTACCTGAAATAAAAAGATAGACAGAGAGATATGAAAGATTGGACATTTTCAAAATACTGTGCTGGTGTTTGAACTACAGAAGGTCCGATTCTGAAAAGCAGATATTGGTGAATCAAAGAGCCCTCCTACTGTCTCCCAGCAGGAAACGAATGCAAACACTTATTTTCTCTTTAGCATTCTTCCTTCTGGGTAACCAATGGGTCAGATAACAGCAGGAAAATTTGAAGGTCCTTAGATACACTATTATTATTTTTTTCAATCTCTAGCAACACTAACGGCAGGAAGTGTTTCATAAGGAGATGCTTGTGTCAAGTTTACATGGTGACTTACCCCAACAGCTCACCTCCAGCGAGATAAACTGCCACTACAAAGCCACATATGTATGCATATGTCTGAACTAGGTGTGCTGCAGAAGATTCCTGATTACAGATCTGATGGGGTTTTGTTTGTTTACTAATTAGCGGTCCCAGAGGGCTGCTTTGAACATTGGGAAAGTAGCATTCAAGGAACGGGTGTTTAACTCAGTTCTCCTGTGTCTTTTCTCTAATCTACACTGTCCTTACTCCCTACAGAGCAGCTAATAGAAGGTTTGGGATGGGGAACACTTAAAGAACACCCTCCTTCTCCCAGAACACCATTTTCCAAACGTCAAAGCAGCCTCACGTGCCTGCTAATTAACAAAACCTAAAACACAGAAGATTTGTGAGGATCTCCGGGGTCACATTTAGCTGCGCTCTAATTCTGCTCTCTTTCACACACACACACGCACAAAACAACAGCCTTATTGCATGCTCCCCTCCATATAAATACTGTTCTCCAGAGTAAAGATTCATTTGAGTTTTATGACGTCTAAATGAAACTAACAAAGGTTTTATCAAGCAGGAAACCCCCCCCCCAAAATGCTATTTTATATATGGATAATGAATTATTTATATCAGTGTTCCCCAACTTGGCGCCTTCCAGACATGATGGACTACAATTCCCATCACCACCAGCACACACTGCCATTGCTGGCCATGCTGGCTGAGGATGATGGGGGCTGTAGTCCAACACATATGTGCCACATGAGCTTACAAACAAGCATTTTAAAATGAAATGAAATTTTTATTTGAATCTATCTGGAATAATTTTTAAAGAAAATGTGATGTTACTGTGGTCCTGAAAAATACAGAAAAAAGAAAAAGAATAAAGGTGCTCTACATAAATATGTAGGTAATATCATCTGGTTCATAACTGTGAATCTTACCATGGTCTTCTACGGACATCATACAGATCTATCTTGTTCTGAGTTTGACTTTTGTCCACCCATGGAGATGCTGAAAGAAATATGTCATAAAGTTTAGTCATAAAGTCAAGTTTAATGACACCAGTGGATAACTGTATTTAATAAGACTTTATAGTTTAATTGCTATGCACACACTGTTTCATAACAATAATGGATCACACCAGCTTGAATACCACAACCACATACAAAGCTATAGAATTGTTTGTACTGCTAGATCTTTGGATAACTAACAATGGGGCACAACTGTCTAAGGCTGCAATCCTATGCACAGTTATCTGAGGGTAACTCCCAATGGATAGGGTGGGACTGACTTTTGAATAAATGTACAAAGGAATGTGCTGTGAAGGAATAGAAAATTCATGGAGAATTCTATCCATTGCTAAAAGTCATTTCATTCTTTAATCACCTAGGGCGCAATCCTATGGTTGCTAGTCAGTGGCTAGACAGCCATAGGATAGGTCACTTCCTAGGAACCGACTTCCACCCCCTCCCATGCTGCCTCGTAGGTAGTGCAGATCAGCCCCGTACTCTGCCCTTGTAAGAGCAGCGTGGAGCAGCAAAAATGGGGGGTTCCTGGGGGTGGGGTGGGCAGAAGTGCCTTTCTGATGCTTCCTATGCATCGTCTGGCTTCCGCCCTCCTGCTCTGACTTTCTGCAGCTAGACAGCCAAAATCGGCTGTGAATACAGGGTGGCTGAAGTGCGGAGGAGAAGATCCCTTCCGTGTTGCTCCTGCTCTGCATTGGAAAGGCGGTCGCCTCTGAGTTCGGAGGCGGCCGCCTATCCCAATAAGATTGCGCCCTCCGTCACATGTCTTCACTTACAGCCACTTTTCTCTTCTCCAAAATTCCACTACAACACAAAAAACGCTTTGGCTATTGCACAATATAGAAATGTAATAAATAAAATAAAATAAAACAAAATAAAAATTGTATTGGATTCAGAATGCAGTATACAGATGGAATATGTTGACACAAAATAAGAACATTTCCATACATGTTGTCATGTTGTCATCTCAGTAATGTGTTCTGAGAATACGAACCAGATTCCAAAGAACCATCAGAGAGATTATTCCATAAATGGGTGTTTGCCCTGGCCATGGCCTGCTACGGTTTGGAGGTGCCGTGATAATGATAAACCAGACCCAGGTTTGCTTACAAGGAGACTTTATTGAGTACTTACAGCACACAGGTGCACCCAATGGTTAGTTCAGACAGCCTCTCTCAACCCAGAGCCAAGGAGTACAATGGGTTTTATACCATACATGTCAGCAGTGAGGCAGCATGATAGCGGCAACATTAATTAGCTTTCATCTGCAACTTTCCCAGCATAAACTAACAGTGCTTGTTCAGAAGGAAAACAATCAGAACTTTCCCAGCACAGCCACCTGTAACTCGGCATAAACATATCCTCACTTCTCAGGCACATCCTAGGCCCTGCTAAGATACTAGCCTTTGTTCGCATGGAATGTGCTGAGGCCACGCTATTGACCTTTGACTCATCTCACATGCTCAGAGGCCCGCGAGCAAGGGAATTGCACTAATAATGAATCTAATCAAAGCATTATGGATCTCTAGGCCCCTCTAAAACTACGGGTGACTTGGTTACACTCCTGGGGCCATTACAATGGGGAGCCACCACTGAAAAGGCCCTCTCGCTTGCTGCCACCCTCCGAGCCAGGAGAGGAGTTCTGAAAGGTACTGTGGTCCTGAACCTTGTAGGACTTTATAGGTTAAAATCGGCACTTTTAACTGAGCTCAGAAGCATATAGGAAGCCAGTGCAAGCGGGCCAGAATTGGTCTTATAAGTTCAGACCATCTGGTCTCCATTATCAGTCTGACTGCCACATTTGTACAATCTGCAGCTTCCAAAACATCTTCAAAGGCAGCCCCATGTAGAGCACATTGCAGAAATCTAACTTGGAGGTTACCAGAGCATAGATAACTGAAGCCAGGTTATCCCTCTCCAGATAGGGGTGTAGCTGGGCCACCAGCTGAAGTTGGTAGAGGGCACTCCGTGCCACTGAGGCTACTTGAGCCTCAAGTGACAAAGATGGCTCCAGGAGGACCCTCAAGCTATGGACCTGCTCCTTCAGGGGGAGTGCAACCCGATCCAGAACAGGTTCTCCACCTTCAGATCACCATCTTCCTGTCCAGTTGAGAAAACAAAGTCTAGAGTATGCCCTGCTATGTGCATTGAGCCGATGACATGTTGGGACAGTCCCATAGTTGTCATGGAGACCATGAAATTCTGAGCCGCTCCTGACAAGGTGTCCTCAGCATGAATGTTGAGATCCCGCAGAACCAGCAGAATCCCCAGTCTGTCCCACTGGCCCAACACAAGGTACAAACACTCCAGGCCAGCAGTCACATGGACAGGGAGCCTTCAAAGGGAGATGTAACTCCTATAGGCCACAGCAACCCCCCCTGCTTTCCTGGCCCCCAAGTCTTCCCAGATGCTGAATTGAGTACCCCGGTGGGCAAAGCTGAGAGAAACCAATTCCTCCCTGCTTGCCCACCCAGGTCTCGGTTATGTATGCCAGATGGGATAAGGGAGGTCTTATTCTGAACCGATCCTGAACTATAGCAATGTTGAACCCTTCTTTTCAGATTGATAACGGCATTAAATCAAAACTTAAAGACAAGGCCATCATTTTTAAGGATGAGAAGGCCCTTGTTTACAAGCACATGCGGCAGATCATTACTCTAGTCTACAAAAAGCACAGGAGAGACAACAGCAAGTCATTAATTATTCAAATTCTCTGCAGATCACAGTTAGATGTTTAATAAATATTGGTGACAACTAACTCCAACTTTTTTATATTTCACAGACTCCATATGGAAAGTTTAGTCTCATTTCATGAAGCTGTTCAAAATGCAACTATGTGACATGGAAAGTTGACTCTAGGAAGTAAACTTCATGCAGTTTTTGGCAATTCTCAAACCACTGCCAATGCTAAACCTCTTTATTTTATGTAGTATTCAATTGTGAAGTAGAAATCCCACCCCCAAAAATGGCGGCGGCGGGGGGGAGCACAGGCAACTCCTTCATATGAATTTTTAAAAATTATTTTACAAGTAGGCAGTTTCTTTACCAGTGCACCCATGAGTGATCATGCCACAAAATGAGTACAGCTCAGCTGGGATGAAGCTTCCATTTGCAATGATGCCTTCCCTGGAAGACCTTAAAAGCTTCTTCATTACATTCTCTTATCTTTGAGCAATGATGCTCAGAGAGGGGTCCTTGTTAACCACACAGTTATGATTCTTAAGCCTTTGGTTGTATGACTTCCTTTTAGACTTTTAAACATATAAACACATTCATATTTATTTGATATCAGTCCCTGTAAGCTCACTGCTCGCCTCAAAGCAATACAGTTTTCAATCAATTCCAAGGAATACACGATCATGCTTCTTTGCAAAGCATAAAACAAGCGATTCCCATGACACAGAAAGTCTCTTCCTGTCCAACTTTTCAGATCTTACAATAGAAAATAATTCCTTTCCTGCACCGTTAATATAGATTATATATTCAAAACCAGGCAGGATGCAGCTCAGGTTAAGCCCTGTGCAGCATGATTCTACACCTGCAAATCTCACCAGGTTTGCTTGGAAGAGTGCAGAGGGTTGCAGCCTATTTGTTCCAATTGGAGAGACTTAAGGCCGCACTCAATAAAAATAAAATTAAAGGAGATCTATATGTGAATCATGATCCATTTTCTAGATTTATTCATAACTGGTTGCATTCAATAGTGGAGGCTGGTGGCTCCAGTGTCAGCGGGATGGTGAATCCGCTCCACGTTTCAATCAGAACCAGTCAGAACTCTAAAGGAGCTATCCAAGGTGCTTCAGTATCTTGGACAGCTCCTTTAGGGTGCAATACTATTGCGATAGTTGGCAGCCTCTGAACTTGGAGGCTGACGACTATCCAATGCAGGGCAGTCATAGCACAGAGCTCCGGCCACCATGCGTTTTTGGCCAGATGGCTGATTTCGGCTGTCTAGCCATGGCTTCATGGAGAGGGAGGGAAGAAGGGTGCATGGCACGTAGGAAGCTGCATAAAGCAGCTTCTGCAGTCTCCTCTCCTCCCCAGGCCCAGGCCAGCCCCCTTTCCCCATCTTCATGTTCCACTTCCGAGCGTGGAGATGTAGCCAGCGCAAAGAGAACTGTGCCAGCTACAAGGGGGTGGGAGAGGGGGCTGGGAGCGTGGTTTCCGGGAATTGCGTTAGGAGCCCTGGCTCCAAGCTTGGTTCCCAGAAATCAAAAAATCCTATGGCCCTCTAGGCAGTGTCTAGTGGGCATAGGATTACTCCCTCCGAGTTCTGACTGGTTCTGACTGAAACCTGGAGCGGATTCACCACCCCACTGACATCAGAGCCACCAGCATCCACTGCATTCAACTAGACTTCCTATGGCTATTATGGTCTATAAATGGCTGTTTTTCACATTAGCTTTTGCTGCACAGCCAAAAATATATGGATTATGTCTTCCTCTACATTTCAGTATCATTAAAGACAATTATTTTAATGGTAGAGAAATATATCTGTTAAAATGATAACTCCCTAGCTTATTTTTTGTACTTATTCTGTTTTATTTATGATTCTTCATGATTCTTGCTAATTATTTTCTTAATTAAATATTGCAGCATAAGACAATGCACCTATAGATGGAACTAATTCTTCAACTGTCGTCCAAAGAACAACAATGATACTACTGGGCCAAAGTAGTGACCAAAAATGATATCAAGAAAAGCCAACTGATGGAAACTTTGCACACCAGCACAGGGTCACCGTGACAGGCTTCCTGATATCTCTGGAATGGAAGGACTGTTGTTACAGTAGAAAATATGGTGATTTCTATTCCTGCATAATGCAGGAATCTCACATTGCATTAGTAACATTAGAATGAGGGAGATCATGTGGAGAGGACTGACAATGTCCTTATCTTTTACATCAATATGCTCCACCACTGGGGAACTAAGCATGGAAAGAAACAATATCATCTTCTCCTCCCATATGATCACATCCTTTTCATGTAAAAATCCCCAGGTTAAATCCCCAATATCTCCTGATAGGGCTGGGAAAGATTCCTGTCTCATTCCCTGGAGAGCTGCTGCCGGTCAACACAGACTACAGTTCATCAAGGGGTTTGACTTTATCTCCTGTGGCTTGAACAGGGACAGGAGGGTTTTTTTTAATCATACTACATGTGTTAATCAGCTCACCAGTGCAAGGATGTCTGTGTTATATTACTCAACGGTTTTGGGAATTACCACTGTTAATAAGTTAATTATCACTGTCTGAACTTTCTGGATTTCATTTTCTACCGATCTCACTGTTTACAATTCCCCCACAATTGTGTGTGTGTGTGTGTGTAACTCATATATACCCTTGTAACTCAACTTAAAACTTCATGCATCTGATGAAGTGGACTGCAGTCCATGAAAACATGGGGCTGTCTACATGGGGCTGTCTCTGAAGATGGTTCATAAGCTGCAGCTCATGCAAAATGCGGTGGCCAAATTGATAACTGGGACTAGAAGGTCCACACATATAAGGCCGACTCTGGCCTGCTTCCACTGGCTGCCTATATGCTTCAAAGCTCAATTCAATGTGCTGGTTTTAACCTATAAAGCCCTACACAGCTTGGGATAGGTTAAGACCTATGTCTTCTCCCAGGCATTTGGCAGCACGTGATGAGTTTTAATCAGTCCTGGATGTGTCTATAGTTATGACTGACTGTTCAAAGTTGTTTTTAGTTATATGTTGTTTGTGTATATTGTCTGTGTGCTTTTATGTAAATGGCATTTATACTTTGTATATTGTATTTTAATGTTTTAACTTCTGTAAACCGCCCAGAGAATTTCAGCTATGGGGTGGTATAGAAATGTAATACATTATCATTATCATCATATTTCACTCTGATCACACATTTCCTGTGTGAGATGCAGAGCTAGTTCACTTGGGCCCTAAACCTGTAAAGATTTAGGTCAACGAATGTGTGTACATCCACGTTTCCAGAAAACTGGTTGTGAAGAATGTCTCCAATAGTAGCAGTGTTTCACCTCAGTGATATGTCCCAGGCTGAAAATCTACAGAGATTCATGCAGTACCTGTAGCAACTATGGGGCACCACCACAACAGTATTGTGACCCATTGGTCTAAGCATTTAGAAGAGCATTTAACCATTTTCCTGTTAGATAAGAATGGAAACCTAGGAGCTTTGAAAAAGCAACCCACTAGTGGAACAAATAGATGCTAAAATCTGGGCTGGCTTCTGAACACTACTAACCAAATTATTAAAAGGCCACAGTTTTCATTCTTTGCAAACAGGCTAAAAATAAGATTCAGTATTCATACTTTCCTGGGAAACTTGATACAATGATGATAAATTGTTTGACATATGCCTGTACTCACATAAGGAGACTGAAAGCATTAGATGGAAACAAGGATGAACCAATCCAAAACTAGATTTAACTAAAATGTAATCTCCAGGGTCAGCCTGTACTGTTTTATCCTCAAGCACTTTGAGCAAGAATTTCATTTGCGTGCACATTGAAAATACAAATACATCCAGACTTGAGCTGCAAGTGGTCATATATGGAGGGGACAATCTACAGATTCTAAAATTAATTAAAACCTAATTTATACATGCAAACTGTGGCAAGGTTGACATGTGAAATGGAACAGTACGGGCACAGTGTTACATGACAGGCCTGTTGAGTGATGGACACATTCAACACATGGTTACAGAGTAGTCAATTTAACCATACTCTTGCAATCCCTTGTTTTCAAGGCTGCAGTGGCATTGCTAAAATCACCAAAGTTGCATGGAGTAGAAGTGGTTGACACAAATGACTTGTCAAATAGATTTGCAATTTTAACCATGCCCATGCCAGGAAAGAATTACATCCCACCTTCACCCACAAAAAACATATATAGCTAAAAATGGCCTAAACCATGTGGGAGTAATCCTATCTAGACCTCTGAATTTAGTTGATTTATAGTCCATTCTATGCATTTAAATATTTGGATTGTTTCCAATAGTTAACTTTTCTACCTGAGGCTGTTAATCAGCTGTTAATCTGCTGTGTCTACTTTCAGTTTTGTTGCAGAATTGAGATCTGAGAACTACACGAAGCGTGTTTCCTTTCCCACTTTTCTGCTACGTAACCTCTAGGTGGCACTGTAGTATAGCAGAATAGAGCAAATACACAAGAAGAAGTCATGCTTTCTTTCAAAATGCCACATTTTCCCTGCTCTAAAAAAACTCACCGAAAGTGCTGGCTAGACACAGAATCTAAACTGGAGGGTCACTCACAACATCATCTAAACAACCCATAAACAACTGTGAGTAGGGAAAGACAAACGCATGATCAATACCTCATATAGAAATGTAATTTGTCATTCCACTAGCACAAAGTTTCTACCGCTTGCAGAGCTGTTTTCATCCTTTTCACAAGCATCAAATCCAATACTTTGATTCCACTTACACAAGCTATTGTACAAGCTGTTGCACAAGATGTTGCATACGCTGTTCCACAAAGCATTAACAACTCATTACAACTTCATTAGGGCAGGTGTTACTTTGTGCTAGTTCTTCTGCTGGAAGTTATGCAACCACCAGTAGACCAACACCAACTCTTGCAATTTTTCTGCTAACATAGCATTGAATAAAACCCTCTCTATCTATTTATATCTATATCTATATCTATATCTATATATCAAATTCTGTGGCAATTTAGTCCTTATCAGACAGAAAAAGCAACAGAATCTCAGGGCATATCTACACCACAGACTTATACTCTTTCAGAGTCATTCCCCCCTCCACAGAGAATCCTGGGAAATGCAGTTTGTGGAGGTGTGCATCCTCAGAATCTATAATAGAGGGTTTACAGCAATCTCAAACTACAATTCAAATGATTCTTTGGGGTGGTGGGTGGGGGAAGCTACCAGCAGGGATGGGCAAATGATAGATGTTCAAGATCACCAGGACGTACGGATGTATGAAAACCCCCTTACCTGGCTCCACCAGGTTCCGCTTGGGGGGGAGGCGTTCCGTCCCTCCCCCCGGAATCCTTGCCGGCCGGCTCCGCTCTGCGGGGATTCCGCAGAGCCGCCGGCCGGCTCCGCCAGCAGCCGGACATCCGGCCACTGGCTAGCAGGGACGCACATGGTGGCGTCCATAGCTGCCGCCATTTGCGTCCCTGTATTCAGCTGTGATAGGCTATGTAAAG
Source organism: Heloderma suspectum (assembly GCF_057233095.1). Lineage (NCBI taxonomy): Eukaryota > Metazoa > Chordata > Lepidosauria > Squamata > Helodermatidae > Heloderma > Heloderma suspectum. The sequence goes on from NC_139464.1 coordinate 110,007,712, forward strand.
ACTTACATAGCCTATCATGTCTGTGTAAAAACAAAACAAAACACGTATGCAAATGGTGGCGGCTGCGGCCGCCGCCATTTGCGTTCCCTATTTTTGGTTGTCTTAGTCTACGTAAATATTTACGTAGACTAAGACGGCGAAAGTAAGGGGGAACGCAAATAGCGTAGCGGACGCTATTTGCGTTCCCCTTTATTTTCACCGTCTTAGTCTAGGTAAATATTTACGTGGACTAAGACAACCAAAAATAGGGAATGCAAATGGTGGCGGCTGTAGCTGCCGCCATTTGCGTATGCGTTTTTTTTTTTTTTTAGCCTGCCGTGATAGGCGTCCCTGCATTAGCGTCCCTGCATTAGCCGTGCTAGGCTACATATGTATTTACATAGCCTATCACAGCTTGAAAGAAGAAGTGAACGGCGGCCGCAGGGCAGCCGCCATTCACAAGTCGGTGCCAACGGGAGCTGGTAAGTGCTCCGTTTTGCGTGATTTTCTTGGGGTGGGGCGGGGTAGGGGCTTCGTGCCGCCTGACTTTTGTGGATTAGGGGAGGCGGGGGCTTCGTTCCGCGATGGATTTCGGGGGGCCAAATGCACTTGCATTCGGCCTCACCGAGATCCGTCGCGGAATTCTCTGACATCCCTACCAGGACAGCCACTAGGCTTGTGCTCGATTCCTGTTTGCATTTGCAATCACTGCTGTATCTGGTTAAATGGGAAACTTGCTCAAACTGAGCCATGATTAAATGAAGATTTTTGCAAATCTCCTCAAATCTGCACAAATTTCCTCCATAGACTAAATCAAGACTGATTCGGTGTACAGAGAACATTTGCGCAAATCAAACTAGGGAATCAGTAACAAGATGAATGTAAGCATGTGTTCAATAATTTGCAAATATTTTTGGCGGACATGTGCTCGCCCTTGCATTCAGAGCTTTGAATGGGGCAAGCTTCCATGTTCTGTGAGGAAAACAAAATTCTCATACTTTGCTAGCTACAGTAGTTAAACTGATAAAACATTATACGTTTGTAGTAAGGATATGCCAAGAAAAACTGAACAAAAAGGTGCATCATGCCAGAGATAACTCTCTCCAAAGTATAAAAGAAAATTCCTTCTCACTCTCATGTATAGTCCAGAGGCATGTTTCACAGTGGATGTGTTTAACAAGTAGTTTGATGGTTTGGGGTGGGAGAGTGGGAAGAAGATATGTGCCCTATCCAGAGCATGTTTTGGTGGGAGCAGCTGTGGAATTAGACCCAATTCATTTCTTTATGGATCTGATACTGGAGCAAAATGTCACCATGTAGTGGAAGAATCCATCATGTAAATCCATTGCTTTGACTGCTACCGTCTGATGCAATCTCGTTATTCGTATACAATTGCTGATCATTTCCAAAACAGTTTTAGGGGGAAAGTGGTTTTTACAAAATTGGAAACTTAAAAAAAAAAGTTAGCTTGAGAATGCTGGGAGTTGTAGGACTTCTTTACCATGTAAATATGCACAGGATTGTGCCCTTAGAAAGGGCTGTCACACCTTAAAATGAAATTGATACTGATGGCCATTATAATTTGACGTGAGAAAACAGAAGCAAAAACAGTATCCCTGCCTTGAAGGGAAGTTTGGGCAGCTCAACTCCCAGGACACTGGGAAACCACAGGAAAGAGCCAAGGAGATGGAGACGGAGTCTGGTGGATCGGGACCCTAGCATAGGGAGTAGGGGGGGTTTTAAAAGCCAGAGCAGGGGCCATGAGCCTACTTTAGAGTAAAAATGAGGGGAAAGACATAGCTGCTAGCCACACATTTCAAGCAACCTCTGTTTTGGCCCTAAGAACATGAGGTCTATACCTGTCCTCTGATGTCACCTCACCTACTGACTTGTCAAGGAATAATGTCAAATAATTGCAACAATTTAATTAATTAATTAATTAATTTCTATACTGCCCAATAGCCGAAGCTCTATAATTATGATACCTAAAATTACATTCAATATCTATATTTTCCTAGGCACTCAAAGAATTTCACATATATTACTTTATGAATCCTTTGAACAATTAAAGTATTGGTATTCTCATATTACCATTGGAGGGTGAAGGGGAGGGAAGATCAGAAGAAAGTGTGAAAGAACATATACACTCTCTACTCAGATTTAAATTTAATATGGCCATGGCTGAACTAAATTTGAACAGAAGATTGCAGTTCATAGCTCATGCCTTTAATACCAGCAATGTTATGTGATCCAGTAAATTATCTGTGTTCTCTCAGACCGTTCCAAATTTCCTACCCCCCGAAAGGACTCTCTGAAGTTTAGTCGTAAGACTGAAAAGATCGGCTACTCTGAAATATATAAGCATCCAGCAATGGTCTCCCATTTAACTTTCTTCTTGTAAGAAAGATTCATTTTGCACAGTTTTATATCAGCCAGCCTCCGATTACTTGCTACATGGTAATGACTCTCTTTGGTAAGTCCAATATTGAGGCAAAACTATTACCTGCCAGTAATAGTTAACACAAGAGCAGCTGTGCACAACAAGGCTTTCATTTAGAGAGAGAACCTTTTATTTTATTATAAATTGATTTTCAAAGCTGATCCATTATTTATTTGCCTAAGCAGAGAGGAAAACCTCAGCATTTGAGCAAAGGAGGCTCACGCCACCCGGGCTCGTCAGATTTAACAGAAAAATAGGAAGAAGCAGAAAAATCGAAAGGAACAGAAGAATAAAAATAAGGGTAAAGTTCAAAGACAGACAGACAGATGTTTTAACAGTATCAGGGTTTTTTGCATCTGTTAGGCAAAAAGCCACCAAACATTTTATACCACATTCAAATTATAATTATCTACTTTAAATGTAAAGTATTCCTTAAGCAACAAGTGAAGTTCTACATGTAAGATCACAGAGCCTAATATTTGTAAGACACTAGGGGATAATTATATTCTAATGAAATTATCATTAACCATTATACTTATGTGAGATGCCATTTATTATATTTGTTTAAAATGACTGTGTTCAAGAGTTGGTTGGGCATTTGTATATAATATTACCTAAAATACCACAAGGTTTTTTTAGCCTTGAAAAACTAGAATAAAATGAAGGACAGGGGACTTGATGACCTCAAGGTCTACATAAAAATATACTAGTCCATTAGCAATTAAATGAAGCTTAGCAAACAAAGAGAATAAATGTGCTGCCTACAACAGTTGTATAATGAACTATTGATTTACAATTATAATCTAAATTACATCTGTAATTAAGAAGGAATGGAGGAGAAACTGGTGAGGAATGTGGACCATCTTTTGGTATCCAACTTTGTTGCCTTTCTTTGCAGTTGCTTTTTACAGCGTCTCTGAGGGCCATTGAGAAAACTATATTGGCACTCTCTGTCTCCCTCTCCCTCTCTTTGCAACACCGTAAAACCAACAAGAAGTGACTTCTCCATATGGCCAATGCATGGCACAATTCTTTTATTTCAAACTATCTCCAAAGTCCAAACTGTAATTCATGACATCCTCAAACAGGTTCTTTCTAAGAGTGGACTGAGCACAAAGCTGGAATTTGCAGGCAGCTATTTAGTGATGCTAACTCTAGCCGGCTTTACTGTATTCATGAGGAGCTAAAAAGGGTTGAGTGAAATCAGCTAGCAAGACAGAACCCTTATCCAATACATAAATCAGTTAAATCATCTAACAAACTTGGTTTGTTCCAGGGCATAGTCTGAAGGCACATGAGGCAGCCACCTTGCTGAAGCTAAGCAGGTCTGGGTCTGGTCAGTGCTTGGAGGGGAGACCACCTGGGAACCACATGCAGCCACCTTGAGTTCCACAATGGAAGAAAGGTGGGATATATATGTAATAAATAAACAAACAAACAATCTTGAAAACTCGGTTTCATTTAAAACTAAGTATTAACAGTTCTTAAAATCTGCTTTAACATGAGCACCAACCTGTGGTATTGGTTCCACAATTGCCACAGACATCAGGAGTCTGTGGCACATATGACCAAGTGCAAGAAGCCTATGGGCCTGGCTTTGGCATAGAGTTAAGCCTGCAATCCTGGAGTCATCATTGCCATTTGATGTTCAGGTGGCTACAGTGGCACAAAGTGCCTTCTACCCGCTTCGGTTGGTGGCCCAGCTACGCCCCTATCTGGAAAGAGATAACCTGGCTTCAGTAGTTTAGGCCCTGGTAACATCAAAGTTAGATTACTGCAATGCACTCTATGCAGGGCTACATTGGAAAATGGTTTGGAAGCTGCATCTTGTGCACAGTGAAGTGGCCAAATTGATAGCAGTCACCTGAAGGTCTGAACATATAAAACTAATTCTGGCCCACTTGCACTGGCTGCCAGTATGTTTACGAGCACAATTCAAGGTGCTGGTTTTGACCCATATAGTCTTATATGGTTTGGGATTGCAATACCTGCAATACCTCTCCCAGTATGAACCTACTAGTACAGTACGATCTTCCTGAGACCTTCTTCGAAGTGCGGTTCGGGGGATGGCAACAAGGGAGAGGGCCTTCTCAGTACTGGCTCCCCAATTTTGGAACACTCTCTCCAGTGAGGTCTGCCTGGCACCAGCTTTGTCATCTTTCCAGTGCTAGGTTAAGACCTTCCTCTACTTCCAGGAATTTGACAGCGTATAATAAGATGTTTAACAGGTCCTGATTATATATTAACGTGGTTATTATTGATTGTGAAAAATAGTTTTATTTTTTTATGCAAATGGCTTTATATTATGTTGTTATATTGCATTTTTTATGGCCTTAATCTTTGAAAACATCCTAGAGAGCTTTGGTTATTAAGTGGGTGGTATAGAAATGTAATGAATGAATGAATGAATGAATGAATAATGGAAAGAAAGAAATACTTATTTCAATACACTGTAAATCTGAGGCACTCCTGCCTGTTTCTCCCATACTGTGCTATTGCCTTGTATTTAGCCCAGTAAGCAGGATCCAAGGAATTCATGGCTGCATATGTATTACAATGCACAATCTTATGATTCTGTTAAATGCTCTGCACTTAACTATGGGAACATGTGCCAGAATTAAGTTTGGCCACCACTGTGCTAAAATAAAATGATTAGATCCCACATATACAGGTCCAGAATGGCTTTGCAGGACCAAGAGCCATCAACAGAGCTATTCATGCATTATAAGAGCACCACTTGCAAGGAGTAATCATGTGCTACAGATATTAAGGATAGTCATTTCAATAAACTCCATTTAGGGACATTTTTTGTGTAGTGCAATCCCATGCATGTTTACTCAGAGGTAAGGGCCCCTGTATGCAATAGGGCTTACTCCCAGGTAAAATTTGTATAGGATTGCAGCCTTAAGAAATGTAATGGAATAGTTAATTCTGAGGATTTTTTTTACAAACTTTCACAGACTAAAGAAAATGGGCTCCACCCATTTTTGGATGAGTAGCTTTCCACCTGTACAGCAGAACATCCCTTCCCTTCCCCTTCCTCTCCCCCCACCCCCTGCAGCCCTGTACTCTACCCAAATCTGCCCCAGAGGATCTGCCAGCCCTCAGAGCAGATTATGGGCATACCAGGGGTGTGTGTGTGTGTATGGATGGGGCATCTGTTCCACCAAGGGTGTCTGTTCCAATGGTGGATGGACCCCATTAAGTTTCACCCATTGACTGTATTACCAAGTATGTGTTCATTTAAATCACGTGCACAAATGTAAGTTCATTTCATAGCCTGGCTACTAGTCATGAAGGCTATATATTAGCTCCAGTATCGGAGGTAGTATCTCTCTGTATACCAATTGCTGGGGAACAGGAGTGGGAGGGTGCCCTTGCACTCATGTCCTACTTGTGGGCTTCCCACAGGCCACTGTGTGAACAGAACACTGGACTAGATAGGCCTTTGGTTGGATCCAGCATGGATCTTATGTTTAACTGCAGGTTTTTTCAAATTTTCTCTCTCTGGGAAATGGCCATTGCTCCCCTATGATGCAATATACCAACAGTTACCATGGTCTGAGATGAAACCTGAAACCTCCTGAACCATTTTACTGTAGCACTCCTTTTCGACTATAGTTCCAATAGTATACTTGTTACCAGTTGTTTTCCATGCCAAATTCAAGGTGTTGGTTTTGACCTTTAAAACCCTACATGGTTCCGGCCCAGCCTATCTCAAGGAGCGCCTCCAGCAACACCAGACAGGCTGCTTAACAAGGTCAGCCTCAGATGGCCTTCTCTCTGTCCCATCAGCCAGGACAGCTAGACTGGTGGGGAGGAGGGAGAGGGCCTTTTCTGTGGTGGCCCCCACTCTGTGGAACTCCCTCCCTAGGGAACTCTGCCATGCCCCCTCTTTAATGAGCTTCCGTCGTGCATTAAAAACGTGGTTGTTCAGGCAGGCATTTGGGGTGGGTTAGGGTATTTTAGAAAATGTTTTTACTGTAGAATTTTATTTTTTTAAACTGTTTTATTGTATGTTGTACATTGCCCAGAGTGGCTGGGTGACCAGCCAGATGGGCTATTAATAAATTTAATAATAATTTAAGAATAACAATAATAATAATAATAATATACTTATTCACAGAGGCAATGTGTTCTTTGGTACTGCTGGGATGCAAGCTGGCTGCTTGACTTAGCCAGTGCTCATACAATGCAACAAAATAAAAACCTTGAGTTGCATTCAGGGATGGAAGTTGACTTCTACATTTCCAGAGTACCTTAAACAAAAGATTTGGGGATGGCAGCTAGGGAAGAGAGGCCATCCGTTGAGCACCAGTTTGCATTCCGTCTGGAAGCAAACTACAAACTAGAGCAAATTAGACCTTCTCTTTCTGATGATTTAGGAAGCTGAAGCTGAGTGACCCTGTGCTATTCCACCCTTCCAATGTAATTGATTTTCAGGACAAAACTGATAAACTTTGTGCTGCTGTAATCTAATCAGTAGGACACAAAGAAGTGGATAAGCATAATGTGATACATAATGTAAGAGGCACAGTGAGAAAGAACCTTCGACGATCAATTCTCCCTGAGAACCAAAGTTCATTTTAAACAATTCCAAGTAATTCAAGTACACTGCAAGAAAATGAAGCTATTTAATTTCTTTTATCCATTATAACCTTTTCCAACTGTTTTGTATTGCATATGCTATTAAAGAAATACAGGAATGGAAGATACATGAAATGAATGTGGCATGGTTTCTGTTTTGAATCATATGGTATAAGAAATGACAAACACTGGCGGACAGGGAAGTTTTTGAGCTTTGGAACAACTGATAAAACTCTGAGAGGGATTGGTATTCCAGCAAAACCTTGAGTTAGGAAAATGAAACACACCTTAAAGTTACTTCTTTTCCATTCTACCCTCCATATGACACAGCTTCATGTTTTAATTTGAGTGACACAAAATGCATCGTAATACATTCATGAGTTTATTGTCAAATTGGACACAGGCTTCTGTGTGGAGGCATTGACAGTAGAACCTCACGAGGGAAATTCATGGTTTATCTTGATTTCTCCCTAAATACAATTAGTTCAGGATGAGGATGTCATTCCTTACATTGGCTGCTGCTACTGTGGAACAGCAGGGAAACTACTATTTCCAACCCCTTTTCGACAATTTGCCTCTTCCTTTTCTTGACCACAGGGACTTGGAAGATAGTTTATGCAAGCAAAATGTAATTTAGGTTAGTGGTAGCGTAATCTGCACTATTACCATAAAAACTACACTGTGTTGAAGTGTCTATTAATTTGATTGGGGATATATGGCAGATAATTTTAATGTAGTTCCTTTTTTGAGCTGGTCTTTGACTGTAATAAAGTTTTATTCTATTACCATAAAATTGCTGGACTAACAGTATCTCATACCCTGGATTTAAAATATATTTTATTTATTTAAATTTAACACATCCTTTCAAAGCTATTATGTACATCATTAAAACCATTAAACAATAAGTCTTGCAAAATACTTGCCAAAAGGGATAGCTACCAGTTCTGTGCAAGGAAGTGGGAGTCCTCTCTTTCTCTCTTTGTTTTTTCATCCCTTTGCTGAAACAGCAGGGGTATGTACAATATTCTACATTTATGTATTACTTCCTTCTTCTCAGCCCACCTATAGATCTAAGAGCAGATTCTTTAAATTTCTAGTGAAATTTATCTGGGCTGTTTACAGCTAGCACAACTGACCTCCAAGCAGAAATGTCAAATGTTAAGAATATGTGCATAAAGAAATCCATGGAAATAACAGAATCCATAATTGGTGTCATAACAGCAATTAAAAAGAACCTTACGTGTCTTATTAAAAGAAATATTCAAACCCCTATGAATCTTGGTAAAGTGCTTATACCTGTACTGAAAAGAAAATTGGCTGAACATGAGAGTTCTCCGTTTAATGAGGACATGAACTCCTCAGATAGTTTTCTTGTATTATTTTTGAAAACAGAGCTTTTCTACTTTCTACACTTCCTTGAATACACTACTTAAGAAAGTGTATTGGAAAGAAAGATCAAAGCTTTCCTTACATTCAAGTCAAGGTTTGTACCCACTCCCACCCACCCCCGTCAACATTCCTGATTTGGAATGATTTGTGATTCCATGGATGGACCATTCCCTTTCCTCTGTCTTTCCCAAGGCAGAATCCTAATGTTAACTAAAAAAAAAAGGGTGTGTAATCATGAAAGCTGTGGGGAAAGCCTCTTGCTGGCAGAGCAAAAAAATATGGTTACTAATACTAGTGAAGAAATCAAGCCAAGCATTTGGGGTTTGCACTTCGGGCCACTTCTTTCCTTTTACATTTTATGTACAGGTGTTTTGCATTCATCAAGGCTTCTCTTCAAAGAGAGCATCAAAGTCATTATGCATATGCATGTTCTCAAATTCATCTTGTGAACAAGTGGAATTATCCAATGGCCAAGTTCATCAGAGCCCAAATTGTCTAATCCTCATGTCTGTGGAACTAGCTAGTTCACATCATTTGCATGTGCTCTTTATCTTAAGATTTGGATTCTGTCAAAGGATGGCAGAGCACAGCCATGGCAGCCATACTTTGGAACTGCCTGCCCATTGAGCAATTTCCCTCTATACCTGGGGTCTCCAATGCGATGTCTGTGGGCACCAATGCGTCCACCGGACTCTCTGCCCATTTTAACTTATTTTTATTGTATTTCTTAAGATGTCTTTAACTATACTTTTTTTTAACTGGGAGGCTGGTATTCTGCAAAGCAAAGTACTGCCCTCCAGTGTCATTATTTGGGTTGAAAAGAGTGGTTTTGTGTTTTGGAGCTCAGACCCCTCCTCTGCCTTGTATTAGGTTCTTGGGCAAGTTACTTTCCTTTTAAGCCTCACCAGCTTGCCTTCTTGGAAATGAGTGTTTTGTGACCATCACTGCCCACCATGGCAGCCATTTTATGAATGGGCAAGTGGTACCCCAACGCAGCCATTTTGTGAGAGCACCCACAACGCTAAAAATTGAATGTGCTCACTGACCCAAAAAGGTTGGGGACCCCTGACTAGGGATGTATGGACTGTGTAAAATCCTCTCCATCTGTGCTTCATGGATTGCTAGGTGCCTTTTGTTCCGTCATCACTCATAGACAGATGCGGATATTATTTTTTTTGCCATGCAGAAAAATATGCAAATAGTTATGTAAGTATTTACATAATTTAACTTAGTACGTAATATTTAGCATATTGTCCCCAATTCCATTCAACTTTTCCTCAGCAGGAACTTGTGTTTTTTCCTACAAATATATATGTGTACGTTTTGAGAAAGTAAAAAAATGATCCGAAAGTCCATGGACTTGGCGCAGCCTGAGGGGATCACCCCGCAGCAGATTCCGTAGGTCGTATTCTTAGAAATCCGAGCTCATTTTAGTCTGTCTTAAATTTCTCCAGCATCCCTACCCCTGACATCATCCACCTACATGTATGTTGTTGTTTTTTTAAAGCTTTCTCTAACCACACAATGCATATGGAATACAATTTAAATAAATGTTGCTGTTGTACTGTTGTTTCTATTGCTGCTGTTTGTGTTTTGACTGATAGGGTTTTAATTAACTATTGGTTTTAATTTGTTTCTCTATGCTTTTAGTATTTGCAAGTTGCTTTGAGTACATATTCTTCATTTACCTAAGAAAAAATAAATATATAAATACATAAGACAAAAAATACATAAGACAAAGTACATAAAAGCTCTGAGATGCACGTGACTATTTTACATCTTTGGCACCCAATTATTAGATAAGACAAGACCCTATTTCTAGTGGTATACTGTTTAATTGTATACTCTTGCCAAGAGATACTGTCTATATTAGGTTTGTGGGGTCAGATCATTGAATGAGGAATACTTTGAGGAAAAGCCCATTACTTCTAGAAGGCAAGGATATTAGAACTTCTTGGCAGGGGTGGGGTGGGGGAGACGAATGACATTAAAATTTTCTTAACGATTTGACTTCCCTAACCTAAAATCTGTTAGACTTCTTGTTAATTCACATAGCTTGGAAATTGTTAGCATTATTTCCCATATTGTATTGATTTCAGCATACGTCAACCATTTTAAATACAATGGCCTGGTCCAGAGTTAATGGGAAACCATGGATTCCCACTATGTGAAGGAGCCACGACAAGCCTCAGGCTCAGATGTGCACCATATCATCTCCTCCTCTTCCATGGGCCAGAAGAAGCAATCAGAAACAATCAGAAGCATCTCACCATGATGGCTGAAGTAAAAAATGGTGGTCTGTTTATAAACCGTGATTAGTGAAAAGGTTAGGATCTGAAACCAGACTTTGATCCTGGTTTGTGCAGATTAGTTCCTGAGTTTGGATGTCATGGACAATGGTGGTTTGTTTAAAATAGGAATGAAAAGCTTCTGATCTGTTCCACTGGGAAGCATAGTCTGAAGGCACATGAGGCAGCCACCTTGCTGAAGCTAAGCAGGTTTGAGTCTGGTCAATGCTTGGAGGAGAGATTACCTGGGAACCACATGTAGCCACCTTGATTTCCATGATGGAAGAAAGGTGGGATATAAATGTAATTGATTGATCAATAAACAAACAAACAAACAAATAAGAGAAGGGAGGAATGACTGTATGCTCCCGATGCTTGCCATAGCCCATTCACATAATGGGAAACCATGGTTTCCCATTATGTCTGAATTGGGGCACAGGGTCTAGTTTCCAAATCGCAATCCTACGGATGTGCAAATCCCCCAATGTCTGGCCCAGGGGGCAAGGGTCCACCGTGGGGAAATTTGGCTCTTTGGAGCCTCAGTACATTTCCCCAGAGTCCATGCCTCCAGATTTTGGCAGTATTTTTCTCTCTGTAAACAGGGCAAGATATGCCAATTGTGGTGGCAATTAGCATATCCTGGGCAAATACAGCCATAATTAGCATGTTTTATGCAATTTGTGGCCGTAAAGTACTTAGTATAATCCAGAGGACACGCCGTCAGGGAGAGCCGGTCCACTGCGGACTCTTCAGGTCAGATCCTCAGGAATCTGACCTCATTCGGATCCATGGCAGATTAGTCCAGCATCCCTACTCAATCCTTATCCACACTGTTAAGAAAAAAGAGGAGCTCTCAGCTATCACTGGCTTATATGTGATGAATAAGAACCTCGATGGAGGATGGGAGAGGGAAAAGAAGAAAGGATTGGGAACCAAGCGTGGTCTTGGCATCATTCTCATGTTATAGGAGCAGCAGTTTCATGTGGACAGAACCATACCAGGCTACACAAAAGCCCTATCCATGCCTTCTGCCCTCACACAATTACCAACACATCAGAGGAAAAGTGGGACCATGCTTGCCAGCTCCACCCTCTCCCATCATGTCACTGTTGCCTCTCCCTGCTGCCCTATCCATATTAGGGGAAAAAGTCTGAAGCATGAAGGGTTCCTGCACAGGGTCCTAACCACGATGGGAGCCTCCATGCACAGAGCAGGCTCCCTGCTTCAGAAGTTCCCCACACACGTTCATGGAAGACAGTGGGGATGAGCACCAGGGATGCAACAGAGGGGGCAGGCCTAGTGGGCACAGTCCCACTCTCCCCCCTCATGCGAGGGTCATTGTGTGCAGCAGAATGCATGAATAGGGCTATACACACAGAACTCTTATACACAAATATGTGAAACGCTGGCATGGTTGCTCCCCCATGATCCCACATACTTCTGCAATGGCTCCTCCATTCCTAGAGTACATGGGAAGCAGCTGAAAGAAAGCATCACGCATACCACCCTTATAACATACAAACCGAACTCATTTAAGCTGCCCTGGAAATAACGATGGATTGAGGGTGGGATATTAAAATATTTAAAACAAACAAATTATTTGCATACACTCAAGACATGGGCAGCTCTTGCAGAATCTAGTTTGGGAATATCTAATACTTTGGTACTACTAAAGTTGTTTTTTATAGAAACCGAAGAGCTACCTACTAGAACCAGGTGCAAAATACTGGAAGAGATATGCTAAAGATGTCTGGAACTTACTGAGCACATGCTCAGCCAAAGAATTTGTAATCTTCACCAGAACCAAGTCCTTCCACACAAAAATCCACTCCTGGTTTTCCCCCAACCTAATTTCAGCAACCTAATTTGGGGTGGGTGAGAGGGAAGCTTTTTAGTTATTACTATTGGTAGGCAACAGGGAGTGAGACACCCTTGACCATGTACTGCAGATCAACCAGAGAGCTATCAATAGATCATGATTTACCTTCTCTCCAACCCTGATATATATACCTGCATGCACGCGCGTGTGTGTGCACACACACAGAGGACTGAAATGGATCCTCCCCCAAAATCTTATCCATTCCTAGAGTGGTTTGGGACACATCCATGGTAAGGTGGAAAGCCACTTTGTAATGTAAAAACCAGCCCTTTGAAACCATTTCATGGAATCTGTGCTATACTAGTAGTATCAAAGTATTAGATATTCCAAAACTGAATCTCAAACTGATGTTAAGTCTATGGTAAAATCAATTATCCTATACATTTTGGTTTTTATTTTATATTGTAGCTTAAAACTTTTAAACTTTTATATTGTATATTATCATGTTGTATTTTGTGGTTTTAATTGTTGTGAACTGCCCAGAGAGCTTTGGTTATTGGGCAGTATAGAAATGTAATAAATAAATACATTAGACCTGAAAGATAGAACTGATTTAAATCAACAAATGAATCACCTAAAGCTTTAATCACAAATTAAAATGAGTTGGATGGGGAATATTATTTCAAAACTTCTAGCTTTGGGAAGGGGAGGGAGGAAATGGGGCATTATTTAGGAAGGACATGTAAAGAAGTGCGAACTGCACAAGCTGTTCACAGTACATACCATGGAAAAACAGACTTTGGAGACACACCAATAGAGACTCTGCATGGATAATGATGGAAACAATTTATTAGGCTCAACCTGTTTAGGGACTTGTCGGCTGTACAATATTTTTATTATACAAATGAGGACAATAAACACTACTATTTGTATTCTGAGTCCCCCAAAATCCCTCCACTAGAGAAACCCAAATTAGATTTAAAGGAAGTTGAAGTGCTATTTGAGAATTATGTACATTCTGTGCATAAGCATAAATTTCATTTCCATAATTCATTTTGGTTGTATTATTGGACTGTTTCCTAATTGGGATTTCACAATAATTAAGTTGATGAAGTGTGACTATAGGCCAATACCGGGGCGGGGGGGAGATTGGGCACAGCAGTAGAGTTAAAGGGGCCAAAATACATGAAGGTTGGAGGAATGAAGTGTACAGAAACCTTTTTATCTGATCTTAAGAAACCCAAGTCTGTCTTGATTTCTAAGCTTAAAAAAAAACCTATTATCTGCAACAATAAGAACTAGAAACTTAAATAAAAGCTTGATAGTCTTTAGAAGCCAAATTCACCTCAGAAATGAAAATATAGTGTGGAGCACATTAGATATGCAGAACATCAACACCTAGTCATAAGGTAAAATCTGATTGCTTAATTTCTTTTCTTTTTTAAAATCTCCTTTACAGAAGCATTAAACTAAGTGCATTAGATGAGTCTCCTAGAATATGTTAATTGAACTGAGTCTACCAGTGGCCTAAAGACATTAAAAATATACACCCACTTAAATTAATTACTATGGTGCAGTAATGAAATTCTCTAAAGAGCAGAACAGAGCAGAACAGATGCAGGCATAACACAAAACCCTTCTCTCTGTATTAATCAGCATGAACTCCCATGGCAGAGCCATAATCTTCAGAGGTACTGACGACAGTTCATAAGGGCAAACATTTCCTCTGAAACAGTTGTGCTTCCTCTTAATTTAACTGGGCAAAATTATGCACCTAGCAATTGCTTCAAGCACTCCCAGAGCTGAAAGAAGCGACCGCCATACCAACTTGTATGCCGGTCAAACCGAGAACTGCCGCCAAAGTGCTTCCTGAAAATTTCAAACAAGATTCCACCAGAGAGTTCTTCTCTTTTGGTGAAGAACCTGCAGGTAATTAGATATCGGGGATCTCAGCTCTCTTCTCACACCATCATTCATACTCCTAACTTCACTTTCAACTATCTGTATTGTGTGTGTGTGTGTATACGCTAAAAATGTCCAGTAAACTTTATGAGAACTAGGGATGGCGGAGAATTTCTCCACGAATCTCGGGGAGGCCAAATGCCAACGCATCCGGCCCCCCGAAATTGGCGGTGAAATTCTCCGCCACCCCCCCGGGATGGGACTTACCTCCCTCGAATGTCCCTCCCGGCAGCGGGTCCCGGCGGCGGTTCGGCGGGGGCGGCGGCCGGTCTTCCGACCGGCTGCCGCCACCGCCATTACAAAGTAAAGTTTAAAAAAAAACCCACACACCCGTGATAGGCTACGTAACAATTTACGTAGCCTATCATGGCTGACTTTGGAAATCTAGCCGTGATAGGCTATGTAAATCGTTACGTAGGCTATCACGGGTGTGTGTTTGTTTGTTTTTTACTTTACTTTTGTATTTCGCGGCCGGGGAGACGGGGCGCTTCTCCCCGGCCTGAATTTCGGCCGGGCGAGGCAGGGCAGGGTGCCTTCCCCCCCCCCCGGCCTGAACTTCGGGGGGAGAACCGAAGCGCCTCCCCCCCACCGCGAAGCAAGCTGCGGGACCAGGTAAGGGACTTCCGTCCATCCCTAATGAGAACTGACTACAGACAAGGTAAGCACACAAGAAGGAATTTATGTTGCCAAGATTGGAAATTACCTGGATAATACCTGGCGAGGCCAGTCGCGCTGCCGAAGACTTGCCATAGCAAGGTTTGATCTTCCTCTCTGTTCCTTTTGAAGACTTCATCTAAGGCTGCTGTCCAGTTCAGTTCATTTAATACAATCGTAGCTGTAAAAAATTAGAAAACCTTCAGAATTAGAAAGCCTTGGTTGTATTTGCATTCGCATTATACCAAAACAATGCTACAATAACCGTATTAGTACTATGCCCTCTTTTCCCCTCTCCTTGGGGAATGCACTTCCTCTTTTGGGGGGATGTATAAGTGTCCACCCAATTTATCTTCAGTACTGTTGTGCAACAAACATTTTATATTGGGTATTTTCTTTTGTGGGACTGTTTCAATATTTTCCTTTGTTTTTCTTTTTAAACACTGTTTGTCCCATATCACCTTTTACTAAAGTTACAGTTTCGTTTTGGATTTTTTAAAGAAGGAAGTACAATAGCATTACTCTCTAACCTAGTATTTGTATTTTATTTATTAAGAGATTTATATCCCAACCCTCAACACAGTCCCTACGCAGCTTTTAAAAAGTTAACATGATAATAGCATAAATAAAAACAAATATTTACCCACCCCCAATATAAAACTGCAGTAAAAAAAAGGAGTCAGCAGAAATTGGAAGAAAAGAAAGGAATTCAAAGCAACATAAAAGCAATTCACAGAGGATTTCAAAAGCCTGGGGAATTACAAGATCCATGGGTTATTCAACACCACTTGCATAACCCTACAACAGACCATGGGGTATGTGAAGGTTGTTTAAACTTCCCATAAGCCATGGTGGTCGGGTTCAGATGCAATGACAATCCCTGGTCAGGGGTTAAAAATGCAAAATGCCAGCCAACATGCACTGTGGCTCACCATGCTTTAAACAACCCACAGTAGGCTGTTTCGATTGTGCAAACAGGTCGCTACCTCACTGCCTTAAAGTGCTTCATCTACAGTGTTGTTGGTATTGTCAAGTTGCAGGAAGGAGGAAGCAGGGACATATCTCTTTAGGACTATCCTGCAACTACTTGCATAGTCCCACACACACTAAGGCACACTCCAGAAAGACCAAGACAAACTGTGCTTTTAGATTACAGTATCCTATATTTCCAAACAAAATTGTTCAAAGAGGCTACAAACTTAAACTCATTATACACTGTGTTACAGAAATGTATAACAATACTGTAGTAATGGATACCTGGTGTACAAACTCACTAAATACATTTACTGCCTTATATTATCGGGGCCGCGGTGGCTTAGTGGTTAAGTCGCTGAACTGCAGACCGGAAGGTCGGCAGGACAGCAGTTCGAGACCCAAGTGCCGCGTCACGGAGTGAGCTCCCGTCTTCAGTCCCAGCTCCTGCCAACCTAGCAGTTCGAAAGCAAGAAATTGCAAGTAGATAAATAGGTACCGCCTCGGCGGGAAAGGTAACAGCGATCCGTGCACCTCGGTGTTCAGTCTTGCCGGCCACATGGCCATGGAAGCGTCTTCGGACAGCTAAGCTCTTCGGCTTAGAAATGGAGATGAGCACCACACCCTAGAGTTGGGCACGACTGGCTGGGGACACTTTTACCTTTACCTTATGTCATCCTAAATGGTTCTCTAAAGAGAATGCAAAGTGCAGCTTGGGGAATTGTGGCTCTCAGAGCCAAAGCGGTAACGAGGCCTAAAGGGTAATGACAGAGCAGCTTATTTTCTCATATGTATTTGAACCAACCAACCAGAGGTGCTGCTTTGTTTGAGGGAGCTCCAAGCAAAGTGCTCTCCTGCCCTGTTAGCCCAGGGCTCCTTTTTTTTCCCTGGAGAAACAATGGGAGAGCCTCCTCCTCCTCCTTTGCCAGTGCCAACTCACTCGTCAAGGGAAGCACCAAGGCTTTAGTTGAGAGTTGGGTTGTGGGTTTTTTTGCTAAACTTTGAGGGGCTTCATCTAACCAATCAGATGCTGCCTTTGGGGGGGCATGACCAATGAGAGCATAGCAGCGGTGAAAGGGCGGTCTTTTTACTGCTCTTGTGCCCTCATTGGCATGCCCCCCCAAATATAATAATACCAAGCCAATCATACCCCTATCAACTACAGTGGCATACCTTGAGGCTTCAGCCTCAACCAGCCGGCTGCCGCAACACTTCCTTTTACCGGGGAGTCCACACTGGTAAAGGAGGAGGAGCCACTGCCACCGCCTGCCATCGCTGGCTGGGGTCATTTGATTTATTTATTTAATTAATTAATTAATTTAAATTTCTTAATCACCCATCTGGCCGGTCACCTGGCCACTCTGGGCGATGTACAATAATACACACAGTTTAAAAACAATGAAATCACACATTAAAGCATCATTTTCTAAAATTTCCCTAACCCACCCCAAATGCCTGCCTGAACAATCAAGTTTTCAACACCTGGCGGAGGCTCATTAAAGAGGGGGCATGGCGGAGCTCCCTAGGGAGGCTGTAAGGGCTGTCCCAGACCACGAGGCCCCTGGCTTGCACCGAGGTCCAACCCTTTAGTTGCGCCAGCGAAAGCAGCGTCCCTCCAGGGGTCGGTAATGACCCGGTGCTTGCACAGGAGGAACCTTTCCTTTCCTCTAATCTTATTCGTATCTCTTCTCATCTTGTCTTTGGTGGGTCTCTCCAGACTTTATATGCTATTCACAGACCGCTAAATCAGAGAATGTAAGTATGGCCTCAATGATCACAGCATATTTGTGTATGAAATCGTAAAGTGGTACCACAGATTATGTTTAGAGTCAACTGCAACAGTTAACATACGTCCCCTTTTCTGGGGAGATGCTAAATTAATAAACCAGCTTCCACAGGGATTGAGGGAAAAGATGGAAAGGGAGGATACAGCATTAAATTGTAACATTGGAATTGTAAAGCTGAGTTGGGACCAAAATCCAAGAGTGTGCTCATTACTGTAAGTTAACAGTGTTTTCATGTTTATGGATGTGATCGTTTGCAAAGAGATCAGCTGTGTGCACATTAATATTCATGAGCTGGGCCAGCTTCAGAATTAACTTGAAATATAAGAACATTTATATTCATAAGCATGATCAGATAAACACTAAGTGGCCAAAGAAATAGAAATTCAGATTCCTAAAACTGACCCCGGCCAATTCTCAGACTATTCACACAAAAATTAATATTAGAGTGCAACACTTTTTTTTTTTTTTTTTTACAGAACAAAACATATTGAGGGTGTTTTAGGACCAAGCCCACAAATAAACACTGCTACATTAATAATCGATGGAAAAAATAATGAAGCTTAATTATGATCCTGATAAATAGCTATTCCTTTCACTCTGCTTTAATCAGTCATAAATGCATCCCTAATACCCCAAAATAACTCGCTCATGCTAGGCAACAGCTGGCATTCAGTTAATTGGAACAGAACAAGGTTTTATTGTCAGATGGAGCATTATCACTTTTTCTTTGTCTTTTCTGATGGTGTTTCAAAGCTGGAGGTAAACAGGTTGCAAAGCTGGCAAACTATACATTCATTAACAAAGGATTAAAGGAGAGGGAGATTGGAAGGGTAAACATGCATGCAATTTTTTTTTTTCAATTATGAATTCACCAAACAGCCGCCTTCAGAACACACCATCATTTATTCATAAGAGCCCTTGGGTTCCCATGTATATGGGAACCATAAGAAATTCAAATTGGAGCAAACAAGCTCAGCTTAGCTCTCAGACAAAGCTGAAGTATCAGAATACAATGGTTTATACCTTAAGTGGCATTCCAAAGTCTTGCTAATATGGAAGTTAGTATAGGCACAAAACTAAGAATTTATGTCTAACTAGGTAATTCCAGTTTATCTGTTTGTTGCTAAGCGTATGGAGGGAAAAGTTCACCATTAAGCCTCATAGTGTAACTTTTAAGTATAAACATTAGTCTTGTAACACTGGTTTCTGGAAAGGGTCTTATTGTAATATTCCGAATTGTTATTTGGATTAGTAGCATCCATCTGGGCTATGGCCTTTTTGAAAACAATAAAATAAAGGTTTCATCTCTCTAGTACGCAACCCACAAATAGGTACATATAACTCTTTTAGATCTATCTTTATACAATACTTCCATTTGATTTTTATTTCTAAAGTTCTGGATTCTACTGAGAAGATGTTCAGATTTTTAAAAGTGGTTACTGGATCTCTAGAAAATCACTGGTAAGTGTTGGCTGTTACTATGCCCCTGCACGCCAGACTCCAGCTATCAGGCACAAAAAACAGAACAATCAAAAACCTTTTTTTTCCTTAGGATCAGCATGTTAAGGACTCCAATATATTTGGATCAGTTTTCTGAACAGTCTGAATGTTAGAATTTGTCAGACCACAAAGGGAATGATGTTAAACCTTGATAACAGAGCAACCAATAGATACATGCCACCACACAGTTAAGTTTCAAACACCATGTCAAGTCCCTCTCTGCCTTGACACTGTCAAATCACTTACACGTTAGAAGGGTCATCTTTGAACAGAAAAGCAGGGAATTTAGTATAGACCCTATAGTAAATGTATTAATTTTTCATCAGCTCCTGTTCATTTTAATAACTGCACAAAAGGAAAATGTTACTGTGTTCCAATTAATCCATGATAAGAATGCATTCACTACTTCCTGCATCAAAAAGAGAAATGAATTTCCATAAAATCTGTCATTTGTTTATCCTAGATATACAGCCCTCTATTATGTTATCTAATGGTTTTGCAAAGATTATCAATATTAGTGAGTCAGTTATCTAATGGTTTTGCAAAGATTATCAATATTAGTGAGTCAGTTAAGACTCACATCAATTAGGAAAACAGCCAATTTAAGATTCTAAGAGCACAAACCTATGCATGTTTAGACAGAAAAAAAAATCCTACAATTCCCAGCCTGCCCCAGCCATGCATAGGATTCTGCCCTAACAAATTTATTGTGGCTGCATAAATTTCATGGACTAGTGCACATTTTATCAGATACACGAGGAAAGAAGCATTAGTAACAACAAAGCTAGCGGAGCTGATAGTCTTCCAGCTGAGCTATTTAAAATCCTAAAAGATGATGCTGTTAAAGTGCTGCACTCAATATGCCAACAAATTTGGAACACTCAACAGTGGCCGCAAGACTGGAAAAGGTCAGTTTACATTCCAATTCCAAAGAAGGGCAACGCCAAAGAGTGTTCAAACTACCGCACAATTGCGCTCATTTCACATGCCAGCAAGGTGATGCTCAAAATCCTACAAGCTAGGCTTCAGCAGTATGCGAACCGAGAACTACCGGAAGTACAAGCTGGGTTTTGAAGAGGCAGAGGAACTAGAGATCAAATCTCCAACATTCGCTGGATCATGGAGAAAGCAAGAGAATTCCAGAAAAACGTCTATTTCTGCTTCATTGACTACGCTAAAGCCTTTGATTGCGTGGATCACAACAAACTGTGGTAAATTCTTAAAGTGATGGGAGTACCAGACCACCTTACCTGTCTCCTGAGAAACCTGTACGAAGGTCAAGAAGCAACAGTAAAAACCAGACATGGAACAACCGATTGGTTCAAAATTGGGAAAGGAGTACGACAAGGCTGCATATTGTCACCCTGCTTATTTAACTTATATGCAGAGTACATCATGAGAAACGCCGGGTTGGATGAATCACAGGTTGGAATTAAG
Source organism: Heloderma suspectum (assembly GCF_057233095.1). Taxonomy (NCBI): domain Eukaryota; kingdom Metazoa; phylum Chordata; class Lepidosauria; order Squamata; family Helodermatidae; genus Heloderma; species Heloderma suspectum. The sequence goes on from NC_139464.1 coordinate 110,028,526, forward strand.
ATTGCCGGGAGAAATATCAACAACCTCTGATATGCAGACGATACCACCCTAATGGCAGAAAGTGAAGAGGATCTAAAGAGCCTCTTGTTGAGGGTGAAAAGGGAGAGTGCAAAAGCTGGTTTGAAACTCAACATTAAAAAACCGAAGATCATGGCATCTGGCCCCATCACTTCCTGGCATATAGAAGGAGAAGAAATGGAAGCTCTTACAGATTTTATTTTCTTGGGCTCCAAGATCACCGCAGATGGTGACTGTAGCCATGAAATTAAAAGACGCTTGCTCCTTGGGAGGAAAGCTATGGCAAACCTAGACAGCACAGTAAGAAGCAGAGACATCACCTTGCTGACAAAAGTCCATCTAATTAAAGCTACGGTTTTCCCAGTAGTAACGTATGGCTGTGAGAGCTGGACTATAAGGAAGGCTGAGCGCCAAAGAATTGATGCTCTCGAACTGTGGTGCTGGAGTAGACTCTTACGAGTCCCCTGGACTGCAAGGAGGTCCAATCAGTCAATCCTAAAGGAAATCAACCCTGACTGCTCATTGGAAGGACAGATACTGAAGCTGAAGCTCCAATATTTTGGCCACCTAATGCGAAGAGAAAACTCCCTGGAAAAGACCCTGATGCTTGGAAAGACTAAAGGCAAAAGGAGAAGGGGACAGTAGAGGATGAGATGGCTAGATAGCATCACCGATGCAATGAATATGAACTTGAGCACACTCCGGGAGAGAGCGGAGGACAGGAAGGCCTGGCGTGCTATGGTCCGTGGAGTCACGAAGAGTCGGACACGACTGAACGACTGAACAACAACAATAAATGGTGTTACCCTTTTTCAGTGCTATAAGACACTTTGTATGGTGCAGCTGGAAAATCCAACACAGCTCCTGTCCTTCCAAATTCTCTCTCTCTCAGTCTCCCCCACTCCACACACACGCACAAACCCACCCCATTTCATAACTCAGTTGAATAGAAACATTTGAGCCTGCAAAAGAAGGGCTACACAAGAAATATTTGTAGCAGAACAGGGCATGATGACATTCCTTCAACTTTTTGAGCATTATTTGTTTTTATTTTAGAAAAAATATAATAACATTAACAACAACAGTTAACAGTCTGAGATCCTGTATTTTCTTTCTTTCTTTCTTTCTTTCTTTCTTTCTTTCTTTCTTTCTTACTTACAATATTTATATGTCAGAGGATATGTTCATAAGGATGTAACCATCCTTCAAATTAAAGAAACATTTCCTGTCAGTCATGTGGGCACATCCTGTGCTGTTTTGGATCACTCGTTGTTATATATTCTGCCATATGCTTATGGCAACAGTGACCCAGAGTCTCTCTTGTTTACAAAGAAGACCCAGCATGGCTGGCTGGGGCATGCTGGAAACTGTAGGACTTTTTTTCTGTCAAAACATGCATAGGATTGTGCCCTAAGTCACCTGAAACTTTCCACTGTCTTGACCTTTGAACACTACTTTTTGACAGGATGTCTTCTCAAATTAGTTATGACTGATAGTTCAATGTTGTTTTTAGTTATATGTTGTTTGTGTATATTGCCTGTGTGCTTCTATGTGCTTTTTTGTAAATGGCTTTTAAACTTTTTATATTGTATTTAATGTTTTAACTTCTGTAAACCGCCCAGAGAGCTTCAGCTATGGGACGGTATAGAAATGCAATAAACAAACCAACCAACAAACAAATAAATACATATTTTGTTTCAAACTGTCACCGTAACTGAACAGTCCCACATGTAGACCTATGTGTCCCTTTGCTCATATTCTCTCCAGCAACTAGATCTATGGGTGCTGGTGTACATTTGATCATACCCTTAAATGCAATTAAGGGTGCACTCCTATGCATATTTAGACAGAAGTTTTATTATATTACTGTTTTATTATAAGCTGTACATCGCCCAGAATGGCTGGGTGACCAGCCAGATGGGCGATTAATAAATTTAATAATAATAATAAAAAAGTAAATCCAACAACTCCCAGCATGGTGGGCAGGGGGATGCTGGGAGTTGTAGGACTTATTTCTGTCTGAATATGCATAGGATTGTACCATAAATCATTTTTTATCATATTCAGCTTGTTTACTGGTATGCCATTACCAGCACATTTAATTTTTGAGAATCTGTTTTGTACATTTTCCAGTTATACATAGCATACATAGAAAATACTGCTCCTCCTAAAACTGGATTATTATTGTTATTGTTATTATTATTATTATTATTATTTAAAAACTGTAACAGTGAAACGATAGGGTGACACAGTAGAACTACTGAATCTGACATTCAGTTCCCTCGTTTCACAGGATTTTGATTTCTAATTGGTGAAAAAAATATGTTTTAGAGAATTTAAATAAAACATTAGTCTCATATACTGAGAAGAGAGGGCTTTTCATCTAGGGTACTAGTTTTGCTACCTGGATTAACAGTCAGCAAGCAAAAAACTCTGAGCTTATGACTGAATGTCCATCTACTTTTCTACTAATCCCACTGAAATGCTGTAATTTTTACTCGTTGTGGGGGGTGTCTCTATTGTACGCATAGATGACTTGACAACCCCAAGATTCAATTTTCACTTCGAAATGTAATCAATAAAATACCACATTGCAGCTCCTTCTTAAAACAGAGCTAAAAGAAAACATGCTTTTGATGATTTATTCAATGTGTAGTTCCCCTGTCTGCATAGAAAGCGTCACATTTATTTGAAAAGCCTTGCAGCTATTTACTATCTCGGAGAAGATGCCATGTATGGTTCCCTAATGAAGCAACTCGGCTATACCAGAGGGAAGTTAAAGGATCTCTTCTGCCATTCATTTATATATTAAAAGAGAGAGTGCGCTGTAGTGCAGTGGGGGGGAGGGGTATTGTGTTTTCATCTTGTATTTAGGGAGCCTAGCTCATCGATTTTTCCAGATACATGATGTGTTACAGTTGTCACCATGATAGTGCTATATATTTCTAGAAATATATAATATATGAAGATATATTATATGATATTTTAGAGCTCATAGAGGATGAAAATATAGTTAATAATGAATTTGGTACAGAAGACAGGATTTATATGCAACTAAAACTGCAATCTAGATTTGTATTACTTGAACAGCTCACCATGCCACCTAGCTTTTGAAATTGATGGGATTTCTCAAAGCGGTTTCTGATATGGCAAAACAAGTCAAAACTTCTATAAGGCTACTCAGCATGCCTGTGAGCATGCCTAAATTAGTTATTTGAATTTAGGCTAGATAAATGTTGCTTTGCAAAAACATAGCCCAAATCCCTAATTCACTAAGGGATTGTGTGTGCATTTCTTCATATCATTTAGTGTTGGACTGTGAGTAAAATGTTGACATGGTTCACACACAATCCTAACCCATGGTTTATTTAACCCATGGTTAACCCAATCTTTTCTAGCCCTCTCCAGGGTTTGTCTGGCAGGTGATTCTCGATCCCTGGGTTGTTTGTTTCTCTTCTCCTTCACCCGCTCCTTCTCTGTATCCCATGTATCCCAAATAGCTTTGTGGCACTGTAGTTCTGGCATTTAGAGTGGCTGGGATTTTTTACCACTCTTGGCCAATGCCTTTGCAATCTGGTGAAAGAACCCAGTGTTCTGAGTTCACATGGTTTAAACAACCTAGGGTTCACAACCCAACAACAAACCATGGTTTCTCTTTCTAGCTTGTCCGTGGTTAACAAACCATGTTTTGTTTTGTTTCGTTTTTCACCCAGCTGGCTTTGCGCAACATGATGGCCTATAATTCAATAACCCATACCGCAGGTAGTTAGTTATGTGTGAACCCAGCCACTGGGCTAGTTCACATGACACAACAGACCATCAAGGGTTAATTAACCCTTGAGGAGCTGCAGTATATGCCAGCTATCATATGAATATGCCCCCCCCCCAACCGGGGGTTGTCATGTTGTACGAGGCCAGCCGGTGGGTGTTATTTGAGGGTTAAGCAACCCTCGTATAACCCTACAACAGACTGTGACTTATGTTGTTCAACCCTCAAATAACCCCACTGGTCAGATTCGCAGAACATGACAACCCCCGGTTGGGCATTGCATTTTCATAATGATGGCCGGCATGTTCCACAGCTCCTTGAGGGTAAATGAGCCCTTGACAGGCCGTCATGTTGTACCAATCAGGTCATTATCTTTTTGGTGGAGTGAGGATCTCAGGCAATAGGCACACAACGAATGGACAGGATAATGAATTCAAGGCATTACTAAATAAGATCACACAAATCAAATCAATTGAATCAAAGCTGTTCACATAAATCAGTTGAATGAAAGCTGTTCAAAAACCCTCAGAACCAGCACATCATTTTGCAGAATTGTTACCCCAATAGTTCTTGCCTCTGTTCAGTTCATCTCATGACCACATGGGTAATATGTTATTTGAATGTGTAAGCTAAGAAGCAGCCCTAGGACTAAGGGATCCAACCAAACTGCCTGGAACCTTCCCTTTCCCTCTCTTAGTAAGCAGGAGAGGAGGAAAGGGGAAGAGATAGTTGTTTCTTACCCACTTGATCATTTACTGTCAACCTGGAAGGAGCTACTGTAGATGTCTCTGGAGAGCTAAAGAAGAGAGGGAATGGGGTTGGCTAGAGTGAGGTGACAGGGGCCTTATTGCCTTTCTCTGGATCCAACATTTCACACAAGAGTTCTGCCCTAGAAACAACTAAGTGCAATCCTGCCATCAGTTATATATGCATACGTCCCTACATTCAGGTATGAAACCTTTGGATGAGTAGCTATAAGCAGGACTACAGTTTTAATTGGGAACAGCTTGAATCACACAAAAACTGAATGCCTGGTCTTTCTTGTGTTCTGTCAAGGAAATTAATTAATTTGCCATTCCACACAATGTGAGCAGACTCGTTGAACTGCCAGTTGCAGATTGGAAAAAACCTCATACAATTTTTTTTTTAAAAAAAGAAGATAAAAATGACCAACTCTCAGCTCAAACAGCTATTGAAATGTGAGGAGATCCATAAAGATTTTCAGTAGCAGAGTTCATTCAGCCACTATTATGTGTAATTGCAAAAAGCCTTTCTGGAACATCAGTTCTAAAGAAATCTATACCTCAGTCCTCAAAAAGCATGCTCTATAAGCACCCTGACTGAGATCGGGACACCAAAGTAACACTCTTTAAAGCAATTTTATTTTTAATTGTTAATTAATTAATTAATTAATTAACTATAGCCCATCTTGCTCCCTAGGACTCAGAGCAGTTGGAGGCGAGGTCTGCCATAAGATCAGGAGTCGTTCTTGATTACTAGATATAGCAGATATTGCTGCTTTTAACATTAGGAGCTACAATCAGGCACAAATTCCTTCCTCCAAAGTTATGCTGCTTGCACCTCCCGTATTATTTACTAGAGGGAGTCTAATGAAATATTGTCTGAACCAGTTCTTAATCCCTGATTATGCAACTACTTGGGAAATAATAAGTTTTATGTGTATGTATTTTTTTACTTCAGAGACAACGGGAGCACCTTAGGGCCCATTCAGACTGGCATCACAAGGAGGTTTTGGAGGTTTTTCAACCATGCCAGAGAATCTCCACACATGACAATGAGAGGTTTTCCTGGCATGGATTAAAATAATCCAAACCACAAGGCTACTTCACCCTAGTAGATTGTTGCGCTGATAGGTATCAACACAGTTTGCGACCTGGTGGCACCTACAATTCCCATTATAACATTTGGATAAGTCATTAGTATACGTGAGGATGTGGGGGACTCAGTTTCTTGCAGGTACTTGTAGAGTTGATGTGAGAGGGAAGAAATATTGTTCTTCTGGTCAATGTAAAGCAAATGGGTGACAGATTTAGAAACTGCAGATTCACGATAACAAATACATTCATTTACTCAGATGTCATTGTTTATATAGTCAGTGCACACATAAATTAGACAAGTCATGTATCAGTCTGGCCTAGGGAACTAATCACAGAGAGTTAAAATATGTAGGATATTTAGAGTATTTGTATCCACATTGCAGTCACAATGCTAACAACAATTTTAAAGCATCCACAAAAACATAAAAAAACAGAGATAGGAGCAGCTGATAAAAGTCTATGGCTGCAGTCCTACATACACCTGGGAATAAGTCCCATTCAACTCAATGGGACTTGTATCTGAGTAAACAGGCATAGGACTTTACTGGAAAAAGGGATCAGCCTGTGAAAATGACTCAACACAGCAGGCCAAATGCCTGCCAGAAAACAACAACAACAACTTGTCCAGACAACAGAAGATCAAGAGAGAGAAAGCTAACCACATTTCTCAGGGAGGGAATCCCACAGTTTGGACACAGTCACAAGATATTCAGGTATTCACTGAAAATGCATGAAGAGGGTTGTGGGGTCATGGATGCAGGCCCTGCCTCCCCCATTACAAAGCAGCGTTTTCCCCACAGCCCCCTAACCAACTGGGCTGCAAGGAAAAGAGGGTAGAGCCTGTCAGGCTCGCATGGGTGGTGGAGGAGTGCCGAAGGACCGAGCGCAGTTTGACCAGCCCCCTTCTAAATCTTTATTAATTCTGGAATGGTGTGGATGCATCTGGGCAACAGCTTTTTGAACTATGTTTACATACTGCAAAAGGTATAAAGAAGGACGTGTTAAAAATCTGAGTTTATTTTTAAACAATTGGAATATAAATGATTGAGGTAACATACATCCTTCTGCACTTTTTTTTTTTTTTTTACTTATATGACTTTAATTCTTAAGATGTAAGTTGGATAAGAAAGGAGAAGCCCAGGCTGGGGAGCTCACACCATTAGGTCCTGAAGAGCCCACCAACGGCCTGCTGGGGCAGCCCCTCTCCCACCTTTCCTACTGGCGACTTAAGACCTGTGTGCCCTGAGGGAAGGCAGAAGAGCAGCAGCGCTGGCTGGGGAGCTTGTGACATCAGCTCTAGCAATGCTGGAAAAATTCGAGACAGATTAAAATGAGCTTGGATTTCCAAGAATTGGACCTGCAGAATCTACTGCGGAGCGTCCCCCTCAGGCCGTGTGGAGTCCATGGACTTTTGGATGATTTTTTTACTTTCCCGAAATTTACGCATATAAATCCATAGAAAAATACGTACGTTTCTGCTGAGGAAACATGGAATGTAATGGGGGCCAATACACTAAATGTTTCGTACTGAGGTAAATAATTACCTAAATACTTATGCAATTATTGCCATAATTATTTCCATATTTTCCCGCGTGACGGAAAATTTTTTGCATCCAACTGTGGGCAGATGACGGAACAAAAGGCACCTGACAATCCATGAAACACAGATGGAATGGATTTTACACATCCCTAATCAGCTCCTGAAGAGACCTTCAATCAGCCCAAGGGAACTATATTCTGGGCAGGGGGAGTAATATTTATTTGTTTCAGTATTTAAAAATTGTACCTGCCTTGGTTGTCTTGGCAGAACAGCGATATAGAAATGTATTAAATAAATAAATAAATTCTTATATGTCGCCTTTATCTTTTAAATTGCTTTCTCCTTTTTGGAGGTACTTGTTAAAAATTCTTACTTGTTAAAATTTATGTTATTTTACAGTAGGGGTTGGGGTGTGTGTGTGTATTTTTTGTACAGAAAATAAAATAGAAATAAATAAATAAGCTGGTTGCTATCTGCAGATCATTCAATGATATCTGCACATAAACTATCTGATATGTTGCAGCTATAGCTGTATCAATCTGTTATAATTGGCATCAAACGCCACAAGGATGCAGTTTGAGAAATGTATCCTTTAAAAAAAAATCTATCGTGTCTAACAGCATTTATCATATGAAGCTGTTAATGGAAAAGATTAGCGGCTATCTCAGCAATAACATTTCCAACTTGGAGTCCTTGTCTAGAGACTGACAACATAAACAGGGAAAATAGTTTGTGCCGAATTTCTAGTCTATCCCAGCTCCTGGGCTTGGGGTATGTAACAACACTAAATCCACTAGAAGAATAAAACCAAGTATTATATTTGTTAAAATACTATGATAAGGAAGCCAAGACAGGCATTAAAAGCTTTCGAAGTGCTTCCAGAAAACATTTCAGTATCCCCCAGGAAATGTGGGTTGCCAAACATTCATTCCAAAAATACTGGCCCTTCTGAGCAAGGAGGGGACCACATTGGGGTGCAGAACCTTAAATGCCACATGTAAAACATGTGATGTGAGCTGTGTCACAAAAGGCTTCAGCTTCTGCTTGTGGCAAACAATAATAATTCATTTATTTAAATATTAATAACCTACCCTTTAAAAAGTCAAATTCAAGGTGGCTTACAAATAAGGATTATGTATCCAGACAAAAATATAAAATAATTTTGAATAATAATACTTAACTTTTATATAGTATTATATAAAAACCATCCTTACAAAAGGAGTGTCAAATCTCTTTCAGTCTGAGGACCAAATCCATTTTCAGAGAAGCTCTCGGGGGCCACATTCCAGTGGTGGCCAAGGCCAAAGGCCAAAGTGCTGGGGGCCCAAATACCAAAAATACCAACATATTACAGCTTAAGAGAGCAATCCTATGTCCCCTAGGCAGCATCTAGGGGCAATAGGATTTTTTGGTTTCCCAGCTCTGAGCCTGTAGATAGTGCTACGAGCTCATAGCTAGGAAACTGTACTCCCTGCCCTGCCCTACCCCCTCATAGCTCACGTGGAGAGAACCACGCCACCTCCGTGCTCGTAACATGGAGCACGGAGGGGTGAAAACAGGGCATTCCTGGGGAGTCAGGAATTCCAGGCATGGGAGAAGACCACGGAAGCTGTTTTATGACAGCTTCCTATATGGTATCCAGCACCGTTCCTGCCCCTCCCCGAAAATGCGCATCTAAGGCAAAGTTCCAGGCGGCTGCAGCATGGAGGGAATCCTCTCTTCCCTATTGCTTCCACACTGCATTGGATAGGCAGTCACCTCCGACTTCAGGGGAGGTCGGAGGCACCTGTCTATCTCTATAGGATTGCACCCTAAAGCTCTAACTGCCAGTAACCAAGCCTTAGGAGATACACTTCAACCTTTTAAAAGGGGGAGGGGACCTGAAAAAGCTAGGAAACTATCAAATGACTGGCAGTCAAGGGAGAGGGGTTGGGGCCAGGCTGCCTGGGGAGCCCGGGAGAGCCAGACTGAGACCGGATTTCCTCTGTCAACACCTCTGCCTTACAACAACCTATACGGTAGGTCAGTATTATTATCTCCCATCTGGGAGGCTTGCTGCCTAAAGCCACCTAGTGGGTCTACAGCAGAGATGAGGTTTGAACCTGGGCTTCAGTTGCAAGAAGTTGAATGAAGAACACATATGTCTATATAAGAACCCTTGCCCCATTACATGAACGGGAAAATGTTTCAAAGTACCATGCTCCCTGTTCCAAAATGTGCATCACATAACTTCAGTCTAAGAGCCTTGTGAAGACTGAAGATGAGCATGAGCGTACTGTCAGGGAAACCCCATCCTGAAATGTGTAAATATGCTGAATCATCTCTGGGCAACGTGACGGAGAGAATACAGCATATGCTCTCAGCATTAAAAATATCATTTCTGCCATACTGAGGCATGGGTTCAGTCTAGGTTCCCGCCCCCCTCCTCCTCCCCAAGAGACATCCTAAATTCTCATGGCAGAGTGAACAGAAACAGAGGACAGCAGCTTTTGTCTTTTCCCCTGGGTAGGATATAATCGTAGCTCTACTCCAGGCTTGTATGAGATGTGGCTATTGCATTAGTGCTGTACTTATTAGTATAAAATTAAATGTGATGAGTGAGCAGGACATGAAAAAGAAACCAACCTGGCCTGCATAGCTGGAATACTGGATGCACTTTCTCCAGCATCGTAGTAGTAAAAACAGGCAGCTCCATCTGGCTCCTAGAAATACAGACTACTTTTCTGTTTACGCTGGTTTATGTTAACCTCATAGGCAGTAGAGCGAGCCAACCCCTGGGAAACAGTTTTCATATTAACAATAATTTGCAAGCAATTTTTTTCCCCTCCTGAAATTTTCAAGAATCATGGTTTGCCTTCAACTAGCCTGGTTTGAGCAAGCAAGGCTGCCAACTTCTGCTGTAAAAAAAATCCTGACAGCTCACACTGAGAAGAGTTCCATGCATTATGTAGCAATTATGCTTAGCTTGTGTGCACCAGTGTTACCGTGGTACTTTCCCACAGCAAGCACATCAGGTAGGAATGACAGTTGCGCATTATTCAACACCTCTATGCATGCACCTTGGAGCTTAAATCCAGTGAGGGCTCTTGGGAATGTATAAATGGGGAGGTTAAAGATGCACATCTGTCATGCATGTTTTAGCCACCAGAAAGACCCATGACAAACATTAATGGTGCATAAAATATGCTGCTGCTTTGAATATGTGCAAAAATACTTTCCTTCTCAAGAATGCTAACATTTTGTTCTTTTTAAATGGACTTAAGGATGTCCACAGAGCCACAGAGTCCCTATCCCTGGTATCTGTGAGGATAGCGCAAATGTCTGCATGGAGGGGGCCTTGGTGCATACAGCTGCACACGCGGAAGCTTCCACACAAGCAGGAACACTTCATTATCAGGATTCCATGCTGGCTGAGGATAAATGGGAGTTGTATTCCAACACTTCTGGAGGGCACCAGCTTGGGGAAGGCTGACCTAGGTAATTAAACTGGCTCAAGAATGAGATCCTATCACTTTCTGGAATGTAGTCCTTTGTATGTATTCTAGAAGGTAGCATACATCCATTCTCGTTAGCCATGAAGGCATATCTAAGCCCTGTTCAGCTGGAAGAGGATGCACAGACACAAGTAAGGGGCATGGCGCAGTGCACACTGCCCCTGTCCCCTATGTACCATGTATGCCAGGCCTCAGCCCTCAGGCCCTGGCCTTGCCACACAGAGGGTCTTTGACTGCATGAAGAGTTCAAGCAAACATAAGCAGAGCCCCTCTTCAGGCCTCCCTGCTCAATGTGGGGAGGGCGGGGACGGAGGGGCCAGGGATGGAACATGAAGGGGTGTAGGAGGCAGGGCCAGTGAGCATGACTCCTTGCCCCTCACTCGTGCAATGCCTGAACAGGGCTCTACTGATCTTTTTTTCTGCAATCAGCCCCCAAAGGAGGAAAGATACACAGATATACAGAGATAACAAAAGATCAAGCAACTAACACAACAAAACAGAATTTATATAATGTAATTATATATTAAAACTGCACATAATGTCCATTTGCAGTATGTACACAGCTATGCAGATAAGAGTTGGAATACTGAGCAACTGACCACGGTCAAATGCTCCATCCTCTGCCAGTGGCAACTGCTATTTTTATTATATAACGGGATTATCCGACAGAATGCAAGAATGGCAGACACTTGGGGTCAAAGCACACATGCATACAGCCATCATTTAAGCCTTGTTCATGTGATTCATGTAAATCATGCGCAGGGCACTCATGTGTTGAAACAGGAGTAGGGCCATGATGCTTGTCTGACCTCTGACATCTATGGCCTAGTGCCATCCTCTGACATCTGCATGTTAATTCGGTCCTGTTTAACTTCAGGACATACACTAGTTGGGTCCTAGACACCCTCGTCAGTAACTAACTTAAGTCCAAACAGGCAAACATTGCCATAGACTAGTATGTAAACTAAAATGCTTGCCTGTTTGGACTTAGCTTGGTCACCCACAAGGATGTCTAGAACCCAACTGGTGTATGTTCTGAAGTTAAAGAGTTACACAGAATTAAGACTGCACACAGACGTCTGCAAAGGAACCCCTATGCTCACACACAGGGGTCCATGCAATCAGTGGAGCCCCTGTGCCTGAGCAGCTGCTTGTGCATAGGGGTTCCAGGTAGATGTTGGAGGGCGGGACAAATCAACAAATCAAGGGATGTGACATCTGGGGCGTGACCAGCCTTACATACTTGTAATGTGTGAACAGGTACCCAATTTCCTGCAACTTTCTACAGAGAGCTTCTGGGAGGAACTGGTCTGCCGTCTTCTAGAAAACAGTAGCTTTGTAATTATTATAGTCTTCTGTGTTCTTTCTTACTGGTCTAACCAATTAAAGAATATTATTTTATCGATACTTCAAATATCATCAAATGCCCAACCCTACATATGGAGTTGGCTGCCTGCAGCCTGACCACATAGTGACAGGCACAGATGGGAGGGGAGGTTTTCCATATCATAATAAACTGGAAACGAGTGTGTGTGAGTGCGTGCATGCACGTGCGTGCGTGCATGCGGGGGGGGGGCAGATTGCAAAATTTGTTTCACAACAAAGAGCTGAAAACAACAGGTAACCAGCTCCTCATGTAACTGAATTTGTCCTGAGTTGAATTTAGAAGCAATCACCACATGGTAAACACTTGCCTGTATCAACCTTCAGAGACAACACTGGCAATTAAGAGAGGAATGGTGGCAAACATCTATGCAAAATGCTGTAACATTATAATCACGTCCACCACAACAAATCTGACCCAGAAAGAAGATACAACTTCCCATTCTAAATTTCAGAATAGGTGAGCTAGCTAAGGATCACTTTATCCATCAGAATATGTAAAACTAGTCAAGCTGAAAGATTCTCTGTCTGTGTATCTGCTTTCAGAATCTTGATTTTAACAACAAAATCACCAACAGAAAAACCTGATATTTTCTGAACTCACAAGAGTACAGAAAATATCAATCTGTACAGTTTGGTAATCTAAGGAAGTCGTAAGAATCTGAGCAGGTGGGAAGTTTCTGGTGTACATTAACTACAGCTGAGCATCTCAATCCAGCAAGGGAGGCACATCACTGTACTAATCGAGTTACCAATATGGATGCATCTGGTAAGGATGGATATGTGCATCCTCTTCCAAGGCCACTAAGTGCAAATAACAAAGCATAACTAGAGCATGATTGGGGGCCAGGTTCACAATACCCATATGACTGGAATACCCTGATGAAACAATTTTGCCTGTGCCAATTTCAAACACGTGTATGTTTATTCATATTGCTTTCAACCTTTTGTTTTAACCCTCCATTTTCCTTCCAGCATGCATCACATTTGTTTTCGTATTGATCTCCTGTAAACAGTGAGCTTTTACTCGTCACTTTGCATTGCTTCCCATTTTACATTCATCTTTACCAAGCAAAGAGTTTATGCTTTCTTTGTCAGGTTCTATCAAATCTCTCCTTATATTGACATTGTTCAAGTAAAAACATCTCAAGTTCATTTCCACATGTCACAGGCATTGCCTTGAGTACTTTAGAGTAAGGCAATTTATAAATGTTTAATCATTATACATTTATATATCGATGGCTTAGATCTTCGTTCAACCATTTTAAGACTTCAGCTTTTCCATAACTAACAACCCAGCTTCCCAAAAGTTTCATTTCTCATCTCCAACAATAGGCAACAGTATAAACCCTAAAGGTGCTTTGAATCAAATCACTGAGAGCTGGTGTAGCATAGTCACTAAGGCTGTAACCCTATGTCCCCTAGCCTGGAAGTAAAACCCACTAAATTCAGTGAGATTTACTTCTAAGGAAATATGTATAGGAAACTGCAATTAGCTGGACATGGGGGCGCAAGATGACTAACTGGAACTGGATGTTTTAATCACACCAGTGCTTTATCATCTGAGCTGGCTCCCAGTCTGTGTCCAGTTTAAAGTGTGGTCTTAACTCTTAAAGCCCATAACGGCTTGGGATCAGCTTACTTGAAATATTGCCTTCTTCTGTATATACCTACTCAGACCTTAAGATCCTTTTCAGAGGCCTGCTCCATGTGCCCCCATCAACAGAAGCAAGTGGCTAGCAAGGAGAAGGCCTTCTGAGTGGTCGCACCCTGGCTATGGAATTTCCTCCACAGAGAGCCCACCTGGAACCTTCCTTATGGTATTTCTGGCACCAGGTGAAGACCTCTTTATTCAGCCAGGCCTTTTAAACAACTTGAACTTAAAAAAAAAAGATTTTAAGGGCTGAGCCTTAAGGGCTCAAAGAAATAACCTACAGGATTGTGCCATGTGTGCTCAATTATTGTTCCAACCGTTGAACACTCTAGATGGGACTTAGGCAAAGCACTATCAGCCTCAGCTATCTATTTGCTACAATAGGGGGGAATAATACTGGCCTGTATTACAGGGCAGTTGTACAAAGTACCGAGGCGTATGTGGTGAAGTGCTATGAATGATGGTAAATGTTCTTAATTATTATTGTGCACACTGGGAAGCACATTCGGGTGCCACTGTTGCTATCCTTTATTCTTCAAGTGGCCTTCCCAGCCACCTGGCAATTTTATTTTATTATCCTGCATGAAAAGAGCATCTGCCAGGGAACATGGGCACCTGCTCAGAGGAGACTCCCACCAGGAGAATGTGGAGCCCCAACCTTCCAGAGCACAGCTTTTGGGGGGAACAAAGCTGCAGGGGGATGGGGGAATCAGCAAAAGTCTACCCTTTCTACTGGTGGGATCCCCCCGCTGGATCTTCATCAACAGATGGAGAAGTCTGGATCCAACTCATTGCCTGCAAATTCAGAGCTAGAGTGGTCAGAGGTGGAAGGACCCCAGACTCACAGCACAACATCATAAAGGCTTACTGAATATACACACGCACAGATATAATTAACATTTGAGAGATACGTTTAGATAAAACACATGTCATTTACAAAAAAAAAGAATAGATAAAAAACAGTAATTACCCAATTCAGCAGCCAACAGCTATCTACAGACCAAACTTGGTAGACAAGCTTAGTGAAATAAACTAAACACTAAAATAAAATAAATAAAACCACCAGAACTCACTATCAAAAACCTGGACAAACAGGACTTTGCCTGGAGCCTGAAGGATAATAAGACAGGTTATCAGGCAGATCTCCCTTGGGAGGTAATCTGGAAGGTACCAGGGCATATAGCTGTCAGTCTCCCTCTTGTGCCACCAATGCTCTGCTTGCTTGGTAAAACTGGCAGAATAACTTGTATGGGTCAAGGGTGCACTTGAGCCTGAATACAGTCAACTGAACTCATACACGAACCTGAACCCATGAAGCTCTATTAAAACCCTGACCTCCAGGGTTAGCTCCTAGGTTTCAGTGAAGCTTCTGAACAGATTCTTCTTGCTTTGCCCCACCTTTCCTTGTCTACTGCTCTACAATCTGACCACCAGCTCATCCCAGATGACATAGTCTGCCTTTTCTCCTGCTACAACACACTGAATGAGAAGAAAATCTGGCGGCAGAACAAGACAGAAGCTTGTCACTCTGGCTATGGAGCCACTAGAACAGCCTTCCCAAAACTGGTATGTTGGACTACAACTCCCACCATGCTGGACCATGGGCCATGCTGATAGGAATTGAAGTCCAAAACATCCGGAGGGCACCAGGCAGGGAAATGCTGCACTAGATGAAGAAGAAGTCTCTGGACAATTATTAGGCTATTTCCCAGGTTGAATATCCGAATTTCACCCAGGCTTTGATCAGGAAGAACATCAAGAAACTTGAAATAATCAGTGTATAAAACAACTGGTTGAAAGCCAGGACTGAACATTTCTTGTTTCCTAGTAAGTCAAACGTGTAGGCTAAAATGCAAGCTATTTGTATATGGCTAGCCTGCCTGCCTTTCTTTCTTTCTTTCTTTCTTTCTTTCTTTCTTTCTTTATTTATTTATTTATTTATTTATTTCATTTATCAATCGCCCATCTGGCTGGTCACCCAGCCACTCTGGGCGATGTACAAAGTATGCAATAGAACAGTTTAAAACAATAAAATTGTACAGTAAAAACATCATTTTCTAAAATACCCTAACCCACCCCAAATGCCTGCTTGAACAACCACGTTTTTAATGCACAGCGGAAGCTCATTAAAGACGGGGCATGGCGGAGTTCCCTAGGGAGGGAGTTCCACAAAGTGGGAGCCTTTAGACCAAGGGTGGGAGCATATTTGAGGTGGGGTTCAAAACTGCCCCCCCCCCCAGGCCTCTCATGATTTGGATGACATCAGCGGGCATGGACACACACACTGACATCAATGCTCCACCGATTTTCCTTTCTTTGTGCTGAGAGAGGCAGGGAGTTCCTCTTTTAGCATGGAGAAACAGACTGGGTCAACACTGGAGGAGCTGTTCTGTGGTTCATGTGTTGCCCACCCCTGGCTTAAAGAAAAAGGCCATCTCTTCCTTCAGTGGCTATAACAACTTTAAAGAGAAAGAGGACACCTTCACACTGGGCTTTTATCCTGCGATTGAGATTGCTCCTTCACAGAAGTTTGCAGGCTCTTTACATGAAGCAGTGATCATCCCAGGCATCTCCTGCACTAAATGCCCTTTGTTCCATTTGTAAACAGATCACAGATAATGAGCTATCAAATTACCCCATTGTGTTCTGTTTCAGTTTCCTCTGTGAAAAGAGTAAAAGTGGCAAGAAGAGGAGCGAGATCAATGAAAGATAATGGATGACTCAGCTATGGTGGGGGGGAAGGGGAAGGGGAAGGGGTAGCGGGGAAGGAACCACATGGAAAAGGGAGTTGTTGTGATCCTGCATTTAAAACGGAAGCAGAAAGCCCCGTTTTAAATGCAGGATTTTAGGCTGCTGTAGAGATGCCTAAAGTCTGAACTGCTAGAATAGGAAAAGCTTGGATTTAAGTCAGGGGACACAGCCTCTTTCAGCCCAGGGCTGAATTCCATCACAGAGAAGCTCTTGGGGCTGCATTCCAATGGTGGGCAGGGCCAAAGGCAAAATGAACAGGGTCAAAACACAAAAAGATTGACCTTAAAGCTTCTGACTAAGGAGCTCCTAACCAAGCCTGAGGAGAGGCATTTTAACCTTTTAGAATGGGGAAAAACCTGCACAAAAGCTAGAAAACCACCCAACAATTGGTGGTTGGGGGGAAAGGGGGTAAGACCAGGGGAAGGAGTTTTCTGGCCTTCAGGGAATTGGGACCCTCAGACGGCTGGATTTGGCCCGCAGGCCTGAGGTTCTGCACCCCTGGTTAAATTGGTAGCCATCTAATCACAAGCAAATTTTCAAATTCTGTCTGGATTTTGGTATTTCACATCCAAATATTTGATTCCAAAGTAAATATTTAGGCTGCCATCAACTGCAACACATTGCTCTTTTTAGTGTATTACAGGGACTGTGAGAAATGGATAAATATTTATTTTTCAGTACCCTTTTGAGGCTCTGCGCCTCTGCTTTGGTTTCTTGTTAAAAGTTTAGTCAGCCTTCTGTTGTCAACAATTCAGCTTACCTTATTCAAAGCAAGCACCACATTTAATTTTGTTTGCAGGTGTGCCTCACAGATTTGACACATCAGTTAATGCCCTGTATGCTTCATCTGATCCAACCGCAGTGGTGACTGAAAGCATTAATTTTTATACAGGAGCCGGCACCAGGTGATACAGCTGACGATCTGCCAAGTATCACCAAAAGAAAAGCGCACACGAATTCATTTGCTTTCAGTACTACTTGGCTGCTATTGCATGTCTAACAAGAGAACCGATAACCACTGCTGAGATTGATAGTGTGTTCCAAGTTAACACTTGTTCATGTTAGTTTTCTAAATGGAACTTCAGTCAGAATATTTGGACTGCAAAGAAGAAAAGAAACGCCACACACCACACCACACACGCACCAGCATGAGTGTAGAATTTTACAAGTCATACAAACGCCACCAGCTCTCTGGAGATGGGTAAATGAGAAAATGCACCATGGATTCAAATAGAAAATATATACAAAATATTTTTTTCCTGATTTTGCATTTGGCAGTGGATTTATTCACTGATCTTTATAAAAGAATAAGATAAGAGTGACAATCTGCTTTGCAATTCTGTTTCCTGATTTTGAGAGAGAGATTCTGGGAGAAAACACATTTGCACATTCAAATTTTGGCAACTTCTGCTAACACCTTGATTTATTCTGCATTATAAATTTCTTCCTTTATATGAAGCCTCATTAGGCTTTTAAATAAAGCCTAATTTCATTCAGCCATATTTCACCCATGGGGATCGCTTACATATGCAATCGCTTCATTACCGCACTGTAACTTGCATGTATGAATGGATCATCACAGGTATAAAAATGCAGATAGAACTTTCACATTGCCTCAGATGTAATGCTTTGTGTTGGGTCAGTTCATACATTCAACGGCTACTTATCAAATGAACAGAAATTAAGTGATGTATACTAATATCTGAACCTGGCCATGCATGGTCACACTCCATCACGGATTAAGATTGAAGATGGTTTGGTTTTCACTTGCAGGAACTGAAATTATTTGGGATGAAATGGTTAAAACACTGCCAGATTGCAGGTGGCTTGATGCCACAACACTGAACGAAGGCAAGAAAGAAGGTTTCACAAGAATACAGAAATGCATGTTCATATATGGGTGATTTATAAATGTTACTCCAAAAGCCTGACAGATTTCAAAAAGGCTGCCAGAATGTTTAGATGAGGATTTGGAGGTTTTACACATTTCAGTAGCAAGCCTACACAAGATCTGCCTATAACAAAACTACCCCTAAAACACAAGCATGCAAATCATAATATACCATCACTTCCCATAAACCAAGCTTATATTAACCCAATGTAACTCAGATTATCTGGATCATTTTTAGGCATTCTTCAGAAGACCAGAATTAACCCCAAACTGCATGGAGGCAGGACAGCAGAGAACTGTGGGAAAGTGCTCCAGATTTCATTAGCATGACCTTACTACTGCGAAAACGGAACAAAATTAAAGGGTAGGCATGTTCGGGCACCTGCCGAAAGTCCATACCACAGCAGGGGCCCACTGACAAGAGCCACCTGGAGCTGCCTCTCTTCTTCACAATTGCAACCTGCTTGCTCACCTGCCTCTCACTCTGGCCCAGATCACAGTGGTGGTGAGAAGGAGGAGCAGTAGATGGCACAGCCTGCTTGCTCCCTGGCTTTCTGCCTGCCAAGCAAGCAAGCGGTAGCGATGAGGAGAAAAAGGATGAGGAGTAATAGCAGCTGGTGACAATGGTGGTGAGAGGGAAGACGCACTGAGGGAGGGGGCCATTGAGGGCATCTTGCCCAAGGAGTCTCAAAAACCTGGAGGTGGCACTAACAAAACTGTCATCCACTGAGTTGAGTGCGATTTTAGCCCAAATGTTGGTTTGTGTCCATTGTGTTTATGGAACCAGCATCTTCAAGGTCAATGTAATTCTGTCATTTTCATATAAGTGACCATGGAAACTGGATAACCTGTTGGGTTGAGGTACTATGACTTTAGTAGTCAGGACTTATCCGTCTACCTAGGGAGGTGGTGGGCTCTCCCACACTGGAGGCATTCAAGATGAGGCTGGACAGCCATCTGTCAGGGATGCTTTGACTTGGATTCCTGCACTGAGCAGGGGGTTGGACTCGATGGTCTTATAGGCCCCTTCCAACCCTACTATTCTATGATTATATAATCTTCAGGTGCTGTGCTTGTTCATTTGCCCACATTACCAGTTGGAATGAGATTACGGCCAATCAAAAACAGTTTACAATTTCAAAACTCCAAAATACTGTAGCACTTGGCAATTCAGTAGAGCAGCATGGGATCAATAATTATCGATTTAAGCAAAACAGAAAGATTAGATAGATTGTGAAAGGGAAGCCACTGGAGTGAACGTATTTGTCAAACCAAGTAGGTAGAAAAAAACAGATTCAAATGAGGCTCTTTGGCAAGCCAGTTATCTATTTTACAAAGCATCCCAGTTCCAACTGTTCTGAATGGAAAGAGAATGATGTCTTTCTTCCCAAGGAAAATCGCTAGCCATTTTTCCTTTCACTGAAGGAAGGGAAAAAGAAATCATTAAGAAAAATCCAAATGTCCCCAAGTGAAGCACAACAAGCTTCAAAGTAAATTTACACTGGAATGCCAGTACCACCACCCTAACTTTGCAATATATAACTTTCCCTTCTTTTAATGTATGGTGCCCTGAAGCCAAACCTAGAAGCTGATGTTTACAAAAATGAACCTGATCTGCATAATGATGATAACTCCTGAAAGGCTTTGCAGTGCTGTTGGGGGAAAGAGAAACAATTCCTGCAACCCGCACAAAGTCAACAAGAAGAAGAACAGGAAGTTGGTTGCTCCAGAGGAATAAACCTTCCAGTTGGGAAGGGACTATAGCTCAGTAGCGGAGCTCATGCTTTGCATGCAGGAAACCCAAGCTTCAATCCCTGGTATTGCCAACTAGGCAAAGCCTCAGGCTCCAAAGCTAGAAAAAAATAAGTGAAGAGCTAGTACCAGTCAGAGCAGACAGTACTGGGATGGATGAACGATGGTTATCATTCTGTATAAAGGCAGCTTTGAATATTCATTCTATATCCCTATGGATGTGCAAATCAGCAGAACTTGAGCTTGCCGACGTTCTCCAAATTCCATCTCAAAGCTCATTCTGACTCGAGTCTGTATCAGATTGTGAGCTTTGGGGTTTTTTTCTTTTCCCATTAAAATCTGCATGTATTTTCATGCATATTTTTTCCAAAGGAACGCATCAATTGTGCTCATCTTTGAAATGTACACATTCTTCTCCCATTGATTAAAGCATATTGCTGTACATTTTTCAAAAGTACACATGCTGTTGAACGCATTTGGGGGGGGTGTCTGCGAATCACATTGCGAACTCGGAAATGTATGGACTTGAATCATAGATTGGGTCTGAGTCCATATTTGGTCCAGAAGGTGAGAACTGGGAAAATCCTGATCAAAAATGAGCTGAAACAAATTTCTCATACATCCCTAGTCAGCCCTTGCTGAAAACCTCACACAACATATTCAGTTGATCAGAGAGATAATCAAGCAGGACTTATTCTTAGAAACTTGGTACCCCTTCATTACATACATTAATGCAGGGTCTATCGACCAGCATAAACTGAGAGCGTAGTCCAATTTTTCAAAGGGTATAATAACTAAGAAGAAGAATAAAGGAAAAGTGATCATTTTGTAGCTGTAATGGTGATTAAAATCTTTTCAACAAGTGTATGTTCAGGGACAATGATCCTAAAATATGAATAGAACAGGGCCTTTTTAAGAGGGGGAAGGGGGCAATTGCCCCGGGCCTCACATATGAGGGGGGGTTCCCACGTGGAGGGGGGTTGAGGTTGAGTTGTTTTTTATATATCATTATCTTGTATTTCTAAAATAGAATACGAGTTTACAAAAAAAAAGATAAAAGAATCCTAA
Source organism: Heloderma suspectum (assembly GCF_057233095.1). NCBI lineage: Eukaryota > Metazoa > Chordata > Lepidosauria > Squamata > Helodermatidae > Heloderma > Heloderma suspectum. The sequence goes on from NC_139464.1 coordinate 110,049,684, forward strand.
GTAAGCTTCTCAAAACTCTAGTCAGGATGGGGTGAACATTCAAAGCAGACATGCTAGCATATGCAACCACCCCTACTAAAATGAATGTGAGAAGAACCCTGCAGGGCACAGCCCATCTACAGCTGTCCCGCCGCCCCACCAATTCAATTCTACTTTTAAAAAAAGATTTTGTTATTGTAGTTAATTTGTTATATTTTACAACATGCAGACAAAGCATGTCTTATTCCAGTCATCCTCAAAATAAAATTCCATAGAAGAATAAACTTCAAAGGAATACGAAGAATAAGGAAAACTACTGTTACAATATACACCATATTTTATTAATGTAAAGCTTCCATTTGGAATCTAAAGAAAATGAGTTCACGTTAGGATACATTAAATGCTTTTTTCAACCATCAATAAAAGGCTTCCACTTCTCTTTAAAGGTATTTCATCTTCTGTTCTAATATAATGAGCTAATTTTAGCCATCACCACTAGGTCCCAATTTTATTGGACCAATCTTTCACAGAAGGACATTTTTTGAGATCTCCAGTTCTTTGCATACACTATGCTCACATTAGAAAGCATATAAAACACTAATTCCTTGTGATTTGAACTATTGGCCCTTTAATTAAGTTCAAAAGGAAAATTACTGGGTCCAAAGAAATTTCATATCCTAAAATCTTTCCTGTAATAAGTTTCATTCTTCTCCAGTATTTTGAACTAAGGAACATTTCCACCATTAATGAAAGCAATCTCCTATTTTGTCTTTATACTTCCAACTCAATTCTAATTGTATCCTATTCCTGGCTTCCATGTTAGTCCTTCTTCCACCTTCACCAAGGCATGAATATATATATTCATGCCTTGAGAAGAGAAGACTGAGGGGAGCTAGGATACCACTCTTCAAGTACTTGAAAGGTTGTCACAGAGAGGAAGGCCAGGATCTCTTCTCGATCATCCCAGAGTGCAGGACACAGAATCATGGGCTCGAGTTACAGGAAGCCAGATTCCGGCTGAACATCAGGAAAAACTTCCTGACTGTTAGAGCAATACGACAATGGAACCAATTCCCTAGGGAGGTGGTGGGCTCTCCCACCCTGGAGGCATTCAAGACAAGGCTGGACAGCCATCTGTCAGGGAAGCTCTGACCTGGATTCCTGCAATGAGCAGGGGGTTGGACTTGATGGCCTTGTGGTCCCCTTCCAACCGTACTATTCTATGATTCTATATATGATATATACATAAAACACCTTGATGAAAGGGGAGAGAGTAGCGGTCACTCCCCATGATGTGTCTGGTTTGAGAACCTTATCTTAGCAACAGCAACAGTTTCACCTCCACCACTAGTACAAGTCATCAGTAGCAATAACTGTAGTGGCACAGTAGTGGGTTGGTTGGAGAGCAGAAAATGTGGACTTCACAGAGTTCCTAAATGCATAGAGACCTGTGTAGTTTAACACAGTGAGCAGAGTTTAGCAGGCTTTAGCTGAACAAAAGTAGGTCCCTCGATTGGGGAGGGGGGCTTCTAAAGCGAGACTCTCACATACCTTTAATTGGTATTGAGCAAGATGCCTAGTTACCTCACCAGTCTGAGATAGGGAGTAGTATCTCATCTCACTCCTTGGGCTCCTTGACACTGAGCTTTTATCCTGCGATTGAGATTGCTCCTTCATGGAAGTTTGTGGGCTCTTTACGTGACGCCATGACCCTGCCGTGATCCTCCAGGGCATCTCTCCTGCACTAAATGCCCTTTGTTCCATTTTTAAATAGATCGCAGATAATGAGCTATCAAATCATCCCATTGGGTTCCGCTTCAGTTTCCTCCATAAAAAGAGGAAAAATGGCAAGAAGAAGAGCGAGATCAATGAAAGATAATGGAAGACTCAGATATGGGGGAGAAGGAGTGGGAAAGGGGTGAGGGAAAAGGACGTGCATGTAAAGGAGTCAGTTGTAATCCTGCATTTAAAACGGAAGCAGAAAGCCTCATTTTAAACGCAGGATTTTAGGCTGGTGTAGAGATGCCCCTAGTCCTCCCTTTGTTCCTCTGCTCTGGGAAGCCAATTAAGTTCTCAGGCTGGGAGGGAAGCCCCCCTCTTTCCAAGCAGCTGCTGGGAGGGGGAAGAGGTGCTTCTTGCCAACTCCTAAGTTTAGAGAGAGAAGACCAGCTCCCCACTCTCGTAAATGTGTGTGTGTTGGCCTGTTGGTTTGAGAGGTGGGGGAGAGGCATTGCTCATGGGCTAGAAGGAGGCATCCAGCAGAGAAGCTTATAAGATCCAGTTTGCTGGCCCGTCCTTTGGTCTTGCTCTAAGGAGGAACATGCATGCTACTGGCCTAGAGAAACATGTGGCCCTAAGGAATGGCCTTTCATCTATTGTGGGGACCCCGATAGACACCCACCTATGAGAGCATGATTAGCTGCAAAGAGGTGCGAACTTTCTTTGCATGTAAATATTCTGCATCCATTTTCTATCAATAAACTGTCATCTTTTTTCACATGTGGCTTATTTCATCTTGGCAATCAAAAGAATCTGATTGATAACTGGGACCTTAAATTAGAACCCAGATCCAACACAGGCACCATCTACCATGGACTGTACCCATTCATACAACTGGAGGGAGCAATCCTATGTCCCTCTAGACAGCATCTGGGGTTGAAACCAGGGCTCTGACCTCAGAGACCAGAAACTGCACTCCCTGCCCCCTGCCCCATCCCCTCGTAGCTGGTGTGGTTCTCTCCACACTGGCTATGTCTCCACACTCAGAAACAGAGCGCGGAAACAGGGAAAGGGGGCAGGGAGGGGGGCAGGGAGGGGGGCAGGGAGGGGAGAAAACCGCAAAAGCTGTGTTACACAGCTTCCTATGCACTTCACGGCTTCCTCCCCTCCCGCTGCTCTGAAGCAACCTGGCTAGACCAGCAAAATCGCTAGTCTAGCCAAAAATGCAGGGCAGCCACAGCAGAGAGGCGAGGATCACCTCCATTATTTGGCCGCCCTGCATTGTCAGTCTCCAAGCTGATGGCCATCTCCACAGGATTGCTTCCTAATTCTACTAAATATTTGCCATCACCTTTATGCACATTTGAGGGGTGGGATTTCCCCCTGTATAGTAGTGCTGGGTATCTGTTGTAGATCGATGTAATTAAGGCTGGAGGTTTTCATTCTAAGTCAAATCAAAGAAAATAAGTACTGAGTTCTAGCTTTAGATGAAACATGAGTTTAAACAGAATAATATTTTGTATGTATTAAAGAGGATAAGAAGATGGCAAGGAAGGAAATACAGGAAAAATGGACAAAAGCAGTATTTGGGAAACTTATAACAGTTTCATAAAATTTTGCATAATAAACCTAAGTTATTTCAAAAAGAATATGCAAAAGGTACAATATTTTATGCATCATGCAAAAGAAATGTTGCAGGTTGTATTAACTGTTAATTGGGACTTTAAAGAGAATTTGATCAATTCATTTACTATTAATTTTGCCTATATGTTTCTGCAGTTTCTGTTTCGGTATGTTTTACTCTACTTGAAGCAAAAGGCCAGTGGCAATTAGTCTGCTAATCCAATTCAGAACAATGACAATATCGCTTTCCCCCACAGACATTATTCTATCATTTAGGCTTGCCATCACTATTAGAGGAAGAAAATGCCTTTTCTTTTTAAAAAATTCATTTATACATGTTCATTCACGTATGCAGTCTGGGGGTCTGCATTTTGATAAATGCCAATATCACTGATTAGTTAAGCACTTACATAGCGTATTTCAAGTATTGGGAAGAAGCAATCCTATGGCTCCGAACTCAGTTCCCAGAAACTGTGCTCCCTGCCCCCACACAGAGACAGCGAAAAGGCAGCAGTCCCGGGATGGGGAGGAGACTGCAGAAGCTGTGTTACGCAGCTTCCTATGCATCGTGCGGCCTCCCCCCCTCCCACTCCGAAGCTCCCCATCTAGACGGCGAAATCGCCTGCATAGCCAAAAATGCAGGGCGGCTGAAGCACGGAGATGAAATAGTCTCCACACTCTGGCTGCCCTGCATTGGATAGTTGTCAGCCTCCAAGTTCGGAGGCTGACAACTATCTCCACTGGACTGTGCCCTAAGGGATCTCCATAGATCCCTTAGGATAGTTATGGAGATAACTATCTCCATAGGATTGCTTCCTGCATTGAGCAGGGGGTTGGACTCGATGGCCTTGTAGGACCCTTCCAACCCTACTATTCTATGATTCTATGATCATACACTTCTAACCCCTCCCTCTCCAGAGCAAATTCCACACCCTTGCTTCAAGATAGGTATCATGACAGCACAGGTGAAAACTGCAGTTAAGGCTCACCAGTCCGGTTAACTGTGGTTAAGATCACCTCTGTAAAAATAAACATGCTGTGTATGTACAGAAAAGACGCAGGAAAAAAGACCACCAAAATAAAGTAAGACTTTTAAAACTGTAAATATAGCAACCACAGTACCTACTCAGGCAGTGTGTGCATATTAATTATGAATCTGCAAGATGCTCTAATAAATTTTGCTGATGTATCCAAATTCTTTTGGCTTCCCTCCTAAACTCCTTACAGGTTTTTCCAAATTCACTTTTAATTTCACATGATACAAAATGGGCAACCAGCGTGGTGCAGTGGCGAGAGTGCTGGACTGGGAGCTGGGAGATCCGGGTTCTAGTCCCCACTCAGCCATGGAAGCTCACTGGGTGACTTTGTGCCCGTCACAGACTCTCAGCCCAACCTACCTCACAGGGTTGTTGTTGTGAGGATAAAATGGAGAGGAGGAGGATAATGGAAGCCGCCTTGGGTTCCTTGCAAGAGGAAAAAAGGCAGGATATAAATGCAATACATAAATAAATCTCTGGAGGTCCAGGGACTATTCCAATTCTATTCTATTCTGTTAGCAATTCGGGCATTTCATAGCCACTACAGATGCCATTTTTCCCTGCATAGTTTTTTTTTTAAAAAATGGGAGAGAATGTGGGGGCCATAACGAGAGGTGTTGGGGGCCACATATGGCCTGAGGGCCATTGCCCACCCCTGTTCTATGGCAGCCTTCCCCAACCTGGTGCCCTCCAGGCATTTTGGCCTACAGCTCCTGGTATTCCTGATACCTGACCATTTCTGCCTCGGACTGATGGGTGTTGAAGTCCAAAACATCTGGATAGTACCAGTCTGCTTACTCTGGGCTTTCATTTACATGTGCAAAGACACAGTCTAGATAGGACTGTTATTCTGTGCTTATGTGGTTGTAGAATTGGGCCAAGCAAGGCAGAAAGACAATAAAAAAAAGATGCTTAAAAGAAATCCAAAAATCTTTAGATTTTTTTCAGCCCACAAACTGTGAAACCTTGCTTTGAGCTAGTGATGGGCATTTCAGTTTTGTTTGCTACTTTGTTTTTTGTGAGGGCAAGGCTGGGCCAAGACAGAGTGAAGCAGAAAGGAGCAACACTGGAAAGCAAAAGAGAAAACAAAATTGTCCAGTGTGCATCTTCCTGTATTCTCATACTATTTATTTATTTTATTTATTTATCACATTTATATCCCAGTTTTCTCCTTCGTAAGGAACCCAAGGCGGCATACATAATCCCCCTCCTCTCCATGTTATCCTCACAACAACCCTGTGAGGTACGTTGGGCTGAGAGCCTGTGACTAAGGCTACAATCCTATACCTATTTACCTGGGAGCAAGCCCCATTGAACTCAATGGAATCTATTTATGTGGAGACATGTATAAAATGGTGCTGTTAACCTCAAACTGCCATGGGTCATAGGAAAGACCCTATATGGGAATATTTAAAAGACATTACCTCTATAAGTAAAAAGAAAAGCATGCAAAATATATACAGGGAGACAAAGAGATGCAAAGCCTGCTTGTAAGAATGAAACAGTGTAAATAATATTCTATTTAGCTGTAAATTAACATGGCTTGGTGGTCAAACTTGCACCATTGGTCAGGAAATATATGAAAAGTTTCAATGGGAAACTTGACTTAAATCAGTGATATAAATCAACCTTTTTCTTGGTGATTTAAATAATGATTTAAATTGCCCTGATTTAAATCAAGCCACCCTGACAGCTGGAATTGCAACTCTGCTGCTTTCTCTTTCTCTCTCCTCCTGGATCAGACTAAATTTGCGGGGGGGGGGGGCAAACTGATGTTCTCCAGATTAAAACTCTCCTAAACCTTCAAGCCAGCATGGCCACTGGTCAGGGATTATGGGACTTGTAGTCCAAACATCTAGAGAGCACCAAGTTGCCTAGCCCTGGACTAACTGGAGGGGGCTCCAGATGTCCACCATATCACCCCAATTCCAGGTGGCTTGGCTGCCCCAAGGTACTGATGACACTTCTGTTCCTCTGGTTTGTAGCAGGTAGGGATGTACGAAAGTTCCGCCATGGATCTCGGGGAGGCCGAATGCCAGTGCATTCGGCCCCCTGAAATCAGTGGCGGAACGGCCCACCGCCCCCCCCAAGGGACGGGACTTACCTTAGGCGGATCTTCCTGGTGGCGGCGGCTCCGGCGGTGGCTCCAGCGGCGGTTCAGCAGCGGTGGCTGCGGCGGCCGATCTTCCGACAGGCTGCCGCCGCCACCATTTCCAGGTAAAAAACCCCCAAAAAACATGAAAGGCTACGTAAAGATTTACGTAGCCTATCACGGCTAGATTTTTTTAAAAAACACCATGATAGGCTACGTAAATGTTTACGTAGCCTATCACGGCTGATTTTTAAAAAAAAATAAAAAATGCGCGTCCGCAAATGGCGGCGCCCATGGGCGCTGCCATTTGTGTTCCTTATTTTGGCACGTCTTAGTCTACGTAAACATTTACGTAGACTAAGACAGCGAAAATAAGGGGAACGCAAATAGCACAGCGTCTACGCTATTTGCGTTCCCCTTATTTTCGCCGTCTTAGTCTACGTAAATGTTTATGTAGACTAAGACGTGCCAAAATAGGAACGCAAATGGCGGCGCCCATGGGCGCCGCCATTTGCATATGCGCGTTGGTGTTGTTGTTTTTAAATCAGCCATTATAGGCTACGTAAACATTTACGTAGCCTATCACGGCTGGCTGCAGGGACGCAAACGGCGGCGGCTACGGCCACCGCCATTTGCATCCCTGCTAGCCAGCGGCCGGATGTCCAGCCGCTGGCGGAGCCAGCCGGCGGCTCCGCAGAATCCCTGCGGAGCAGAGCCAGCCGGCCAGGATTCCGGGGGGGAGGGACGGCGTGCATCCCCCCCCGGCCAGGATTCCGGGGGGAGGGACGGAACGCCTCCCCCCCAGCATCAGCATAATCCGCGAACAGGTAAGTGACTTTCGTCCATCCTAGCAGGCCCTGGGGAGAATACTCCCACTTCTCAACCAATATGTGAGCAGAAGACAGAAGAACTATTCTACATCAAAATTGTCAAGAGATGTGCAGCATATCCCCCCCCAAAAAAAACCCAGTTTGGACACCTACCAGTCACGTTAGGAATGGAATAAGTATATTGCGAGTGGACAGGGGAGAAATGACGAGACGACACCAATCAATTTGGGATAAACAGGGCCACATTTATTGATAGATTACAATCTGCGAAGAAAGCACCCCACCAACAAACCAACGTGACAGGTGTAGAGTGAGGCATTCGTCGTCTGTGGCGAGGCGTCTGCTCTCGCCCACCAATCGGACATACCCAGTTCTGGGCTGGGAGACCTTCCCCTGTCACCCCACCTCGAGCCACACAACCAGAGTGGGTGAGGAGGGTTGGCCTCAAAGGTAAGCTGTATCTCCCAACTGGGGCCACAAAACCCTGAGCCGGAAGCCTCGGGCCTTACCAGTCACCTGAAACGGTGCCTACGAATGCTCACCTGTCCACTCCCCCAGTGGAGAGCCCACCCAGAGCCGCCGGTGCAGCTATGTGACCAGAAGTTGGTATCGTTGGGTGCTAGCTTAATGTATGCAGCTCAATATCAGAACTGCAGTGCGAAGTAGGCAAAAAAACCCCAAAGCCTGACCAATAGGGCTAGGAGCCAAAATTCCTACTCGGCCCCCAAAATAGGATGACCACTAAACAACCCGCACTGCAGTAAGGGAGCTGGAATAGCTGGAATGAGGAGGCTGTGGGGCAGCGCGGCCTAAATAGTGGCCCCTTGGTGACCCCAGGAGCGAAGGCCAATGGCCTTCGCCCTTGTCCCGTCCTCCCCCCGCCACCCACAACAGCCTCCCCCCCCGCGGCCAGGCAAGCCGGGCGCAGGGTGAGGGCACTTTTCAAAGGAAAATCTAGGCACATATTTAGAATAGCAGAATAAAGTTCATTTTCTGAATTAAATACAACCACACTGTGCAGGGAATGTATTAAATCTGCATAATGTGTCCCAAACTATCTAGGCTTAAATATGAACTGTCAAATCATCATAATGATATCATTGCTGGTCCTTGCTAAATTTTATGAGCCGTTTTTTATCTATTATGTACATATGCAAAGGCACTCCTAATGCTCTCTTCCTGGGCTTCAAAGAGTTCGGCTAGCAACTTTATACGAGGGATCAAAAGTTATTCACGAGGCCATTGATGTTGCTGGGACTGATGGCTGTTGTCTGATGCTGCTAGGGAGGCCATATTAATAACTGATGATCTTTGATCTCCACTAACATTACAGTCAGGCTGCCTATACAGGACCAAGATTTAGAATTAACACTTGTGATAAGATAAAAGTAGTAGCTTCAAACTATTTTCTGGGGAATCCTGGGTTTCCTTGGACGCCTTCCTCAACTAGAAGATCAGTAACGGTGAAAGACAAGGCTCCCTGAGGGACAACGTGTTTCCACTACTGCTCTGCCCCAGCAATTTTCAGATGCAGAGGAGTGTTGATTCTGTTTTGGAGCACACACTCAGCTCACACGGGCCAATGGGGAGGCCCACCAAGTCTGGCCACTGTCCCGCATAAACTGAGTGCCCACCCTAAACCACGCCCAAGTATAACCCTGAAAGCATGGGGCTTTCACATGGATATTCAGAGGCTTCTGGGCAAATTGATGTGAGACAGGATCTTTGAATGTAGAAAGTATGAAAGATGCTGCGACAGCCTTCCCCAACCTGGTGACCTCCCATCATCCCCCAGACAGTATGGTGGCCATTCTGATTGGGAAATGATGGGCGTTTTGGTCGAACATGTCTAGAGGGCTCCATGTTGGCTGCATTGTGATTTGGGGAGGGGGGGTGCGTTTTAAACCAAACACCCCTCAAAACAAAAACTGAGTTTTTTAAAAAGAATGTCTTGTGAAGGTTTAGCCACAGGATCATTCCACCGGAGGCTGTCTTTGAAGAGCGGTTGGCTCCTTCAGCTGGCACAACCCTCACCCCCATTCATTACGTCATGGGTGAAGTTCAGCCTTCTGAGATCAATCAGCCTGCCTGAATGGCTGCAGCAAGTCCCAGCTCCAAGGAGGGGTCTGTGGTTGATACTGCCACAAAGGATATGCAGCCACAGGAAATTCTGGGTCTAGCAGTTCCTGGAGGTTGAAGGCAGACTGTACCTGCCCCTTCGAGCAGAGTAGCAGCATTTGCTGGCCACTGATTATTTGAAAGCATGTCAGATTTCCCCTTGGCAACTACCTTCCCCTCCCACATGTAGCTTTCAGTTGGTGCAGACTTCCCCAACATGGTACCCTCCAGAAGCTTTGGACTACTTAATCCAAATCCTTAATCATTGTTCATACTGGCTGGGCCTGATGAGAGTTGTAGTACAAGACAACTGGAGGGTAAGAACATAAGAAAAGCCATGCTGGATCAGACCAAGGGCCCATCTAGTCCAGCATTCTGTTCACACAGAACCAGCTGTTGACGGAAAACCCACAAGCAGGATATGGCTGCAACAGCACCCTCCCACCCATGTTCCCCAGCAACTGGTGTACATAGGCTTACTGCCTCTGATACTGGTGGTAGCATAGAGGGTTACTGCCTCTGATACCAGAGGCATCAGGACTAGTAGCCATTGATAGCCTTCTCCTCCAGGAATTTGTCTAACCCCCATTTAAAACAATCCAAATTAATGACCATCACAACATCTTGTGGTAGTGAATTCTATAGTTTGACTGTGCGCTATGTGAAGAAGTACTTCCTTTTATCTGTCCGGAAACAGTGTCATGGGATGACCCCATGTTGTAGTACATTGAAAGAGGGAGAAAAATTTCTCCCTATCCACATTCTGCACATCATGCATAATTTTGTACACTTTATCATGTCTCCCCTTATTCGCTCTTTTTTCCAAGCTAAACAGTCCCAGCTGTTGTAACTTTTCCTCATAGGGGAGTCGCTCCAGTCTCTTGATCACTTTAGTTGGCTTTTTCTGCACTTTTTCCAGTTCTACAATATCCTTTTTAAGGTGTGGTGACAGAATGGGACACAGCATTCTAAGTATGGTTGCCCCATAGATTTGTATAGGGGCAGTATGATACTGACAGTTTTATTTTCATTTCATTTCCAAATTATGCCTGACATGGACTTTGCCTTTTTTACAGCAGCCAGCCACACACTGGGTTGACATTTTCATCGAGCTGTCCACTACAACCCCATGATCTCTTTCTTGGTCAGTCACCACAGTGTAGTGGCAAGAGTGTTGGACTGGGACATGGGAGATCCGGATTCTAGTCCCCACTCGGCCACGGAAGCTCACTGGGCGACTTTGGGCCAGTCGCACACTCTCAGCCCAACCCACCTCACAGGGTTGTTGTTGTGAGGATAAAATGGAGAGGAGGAGGATAACGTAAGCCGCCTTGGGTTCCTTGCAAGAGGAAAAAAGGTGGGGTATAAATGCAATAAATAAATAAATAAATAAATAAATAAATAAATAAATAAAATCAGGTTATACTTGAAGTTGGAATTTTTTTGCCCAAACATGCATCATTTTACACTTGCTTACATTGAACTGCATTGGCCATTTGGATGCCTATTCTCCCAGTTTGGAGAGATCCTTTTGGATACTTTTGATACCACATTAGAGAAGGCTGTGTTAGTGTATACAGCTGCTGGGAAAGTCCAAATGCAGGCATATAAACTCCAACAGGAGTTTTGTGAGGGAAAGCAATTATTCTGGCAATACTCAGATATTTTGTCCATTCTCTCTTCCCCCTTATTATCCATTTTTGCTACTGAGGAACAAACTTTTATGGAAAACACTTTAGATTAATATCCTGTAGTAAAACCTAGATCCAAGCAACTTGATCTACAATCAAATCGCTTTGAGGACTTAATATGGGAGTACGAGGCCAAGGTAGATTTGGTGTTTGATTGAAGATTCTCACATGTTTGTATCTAATTTTTTTTTCATGCTTGGACTAAACATGGTGGAGTACCCTCTTTCCGCTCTAGTACTTTCATAGCAAGAAAAGCATTTATAGGGCACGCACTTCTGAAGGATTTATAGGCACAAATTTCACAAGTTACACGAAGTGAAACTTGGATGTAATAAACCAAGATCTGATGCCAAGAGTACCGTGCTTTTCAATATTGAGCTGGTATTCTGCAATTAAATTTCTCACCTACCTGTTGTCCAACCTATTACACTCAGATTAGAGCTAATAAACATTTCAGGACACAGTTTTATCTCAGCTGTACACTGTCAACAGGAACTTATTTAATCTTTCTGTTACTTTGCTCTGCTGCAGGTCAACGATTTAACAAAAGTGTGTTGCTCTCATATTAGTATTGTATATTCTTAATATGTAATCTACCATTTTAGCAACAATGAGCTGATAGTGACCATTATGTTTTAGGTGAAAACCCAAAAGAAAAAAGGAAAGAAAGAAGCTCATAGATGTCATATATACAAATATTTGCTATATTGTTTTGATGTGCATGCTATGACATTCATTGGTACAATATATTCCAGCCATTCTTGTTTTCTAGTACTGTACCCTGGTAAATCACAATTTTGTTCCAATTTTTGCCTCGCTCATTTTTTTATTAGTTTGGGTTGCTCAGATTTTAGTTCCTCCCCAGGGTCTCTAAAAGGGAAGATTACAGTCCTAAACAGATTTACTAGGGAATAAGCCCTATTAAACACAGCCACATTTATTTCTGAGTAAACAAGCGTAAGATTGCTTTGCAAATGTCTGAGTGGATGAATGCATTTGCACGAACACTAAGCCTGCGATTCTATATCCATTTGCCTAAGAGTAAGTAAACCCAACTGAACTCAATAGGACTTACTTCTGAGTAGACATGTATAGGATTGTCTCTAAAGACACTACACAGTTCAAAGCTTGCAACTTCCCACGCTGCACTCGCTGAACTATATTTTGACCTGTTTATACTGTAGACAGCTACGCTTTCCAAGTATATCTTTAATCTAAACAACAAGCACCAATCTCTGTAGGCAGAGTATTATACTACTATAAACAAATACAGCATAGATTAAACTAATATAGCATATTCCAGTTGTGTTATTCTATTGCAGCAAAAACAACAGAGTCCTGTGGCATCTTAAAGACTAACAAGTTTATTTTGTCATTATAGTCCACTTCATCAGATCTGATGAAGCGGGCTCTAGTCATGAAAGCTTATGCAGAAATAAACTTGTTAGTCTTTAAGGTGCCACAGGACTCTGATGTTAACACAGCATAGAGATCCAACTAATATAACCAGAGAAGGATGTGTACAGCCTTGCAAGAAGAGTGAAGCAGGTCTTGGTCAGTGGTCCTTGGTATTAGAACTGGGTGGTATATAAACCAATTCTGATAATAGTCATATCACATACCTTCCAGCTTTTCACAGATGAAAATTAAAATTTCACCTGTGAAAAGTTGGAAGGTATGTGTTATGATTATGTGTGGGGTTAGATTTTATGGAAGTACTTTATTGACATGTGTACTATATGAGATTTAGTTTTTAAAAAACTGGGGAAAGGGAGCAACGATTGATCCAGTTGCCTCCTTCTGATATGAATATTAACACCCTGTAACATCCACTCAGATAATTTTTTTTAACCAAACATAATTTGTGCTGTTTTGTTTAAAAAACATGGTTTACATTGCCCTGGATAAAGAGTACACATGATACCAACTGGCAATACCTATATAAAAAGGATTAATTTTTGTGAACTGCCCAGAGAGCTTCAGCTTCCTCCTTGGGCAGGAGTTCAAAAATCCAGGTACCTCAAATATTGGGCCTGGTGACTGGTACCTGGGTTGCTGTAGAGCACAGGATGAGAAACCAGCTACCTTGAAAATCTCCCTGGCTCCTAAATTTTGAAAACAACAACAACAACAACAATTTCATTGCCATTCCCAAAACACCTCTTTAGAACACAGCTTTCAAACAAAAGGTGCACAAGAGAATAACTACAAAATAAATTGCCTGTTATATTACCCTCTTTTCACTATCTCACCCAGGCCCTCTTCTAAGGGCTCTGTAACTTTTTGTCCATTTGTTTCTGTCATCCCCTTTTCAGAGGCTCTTCTAATTTGGTCTTTCATTATCTTCTTTCCTTCACCCTCTGGATGGTCTGTCACTTTTTATACCCATCACACGGAACTAGCCAAGCAGATCTACCACCCAACTGAGAGAAACAAGGTCTCACTGTCATGTTTTCTTTTTGTACACTTGTTTCTTCTTGATTGTGTTTTTTTTTTATGAGAGAGGCTTGCTTTTGTTTTGTCTGCTTATTTATTTCCTTCACTCACTATTATTATTGTTATTATTATTAATAGAGCACTACACCAAATATGCAGAACAGAAGTTCTATTAATAGTGAGTTGCATACTTACAAGAAAATGATCTCAAGGCACATGATGTTCTACTAGAGAGGCTAAACCGTTTACACTGTCTAGATGGTAGACTTCTTAGGCGCCATATCTGTAAACCCCTCTGAGTTCCATGGGACAAGGGCATACATGTAATAATAAATGAATGTATCCTGTTTTTGTTCACAAAGCCATTTTAACTCTCTCACCTCTTCTGATAATGTCTACTGTGACACATGCACACATAATACAAAACAAGGAAAGCTTCCCACCCCCCTTTCAAAACTATGGTTTTATTAATAGGCAAATATATGCAGATTTCACTGATTAATCAATGAAAACTATTCAATTAAAAATTAGATGTTGATCAAGTGCAACTGCGAGCCCTAGTTATAATACAGTTACAATACTTTTCTGGACTTGTGTTCTCCTCTGTGTATGTAAGACTAAACAAAATTCAATGAATTATCTTGCAAAACACAACATGGAATACAATCACATGAATTCCATGGAATCCAGCCACAGGAATCCAACAAAAACTTCACAACAAAAGCTATTTCAGAGTGGAATTCAACAACAACTGACTTGGATTCCTGCATTCTGACTTGGATTCCTGCATTGAGCAGGGGGTTGGACTCGATGGCCTTGTAGGCCCCTTCCAACCCTACTATTCTATGATTCTGCGATTCTAACCAGAAAAAAGGAGGAAACAGGGTGTTGACCATCCCCCTTCCAAACACTAGAGAGTACAGTTTTTTATTACATTTAGTTGAACTGCTACAGAAAACTCAGCACCAAATGGCCACTTTGGGGGGGGAAATGCAACTGCTTCCTTCTTTAATTTCTCTAAGGCTGAGAAGATCAAAACTGATGTACACAATGGGTTTCTGTGAAGGTTTCACACTGAGCAGATGTAGGGGATTAAAATACATCTGAGGTTTTGTTGAAATCTGTCTATATTAATCAATAGAGTGGGACATACACATTGCACACCTTGGATGGAAGTGACTGATGAGAACCACTGAGAGGGGAAACGACCAACTACTGCAGAATGAGGAAGATGCATCATCCAGTTTCACTTTAATTTCACTACTGTCCAGCAGAATGCATGCTTAGTTTTTGGTTGGCTCCACTAATTAACATGAGCTGTTAAGAAGTGGAGATTTAAAGATGGTTGCAAAAGTTTTGCAGTTGCTCAACCACTGCTGTAACTTAGTGTTTAGCAGTCCAATATCAATTGCTAACCTGTTAAACTTTAGTCTTTCTTCCAAAAATAACAGTAGCAGGAGTAGTAAAAGGAGGTAGTGGAGAGGAGGTCAGAAGATAAGCAGCACACAGGGGAATAAGTACCCCCCCACACACACAATTGGATCTAGAAACAAGCTGGGCCTAAAATATCTATATTGGCCCTGACTCTGCAGTTGTATTTTATTTAAAGTAGAAATACTAACTCTATACAACAACAACTGGAGAACAGCACATCGCAGAGAGTGGAGCTGCTGATGTACTATTACATAGGTAATAGTCAATTTCAGCCAGCTCTGATGCAACCTGCTTCATCAAAATATGGAACCAGCGCACCATGGCTGAATCTGTCAAAGGCAAATTCCAAAACATTTCAGTGGGGGCGATCAAGATGCATGCACTACCACAATGACTCATCATGACATAGCCTTGTTTGCAGGGGCTATGTTGCGGGGACAACGACAAGTCCACGCTTTCAGAAATCAAGTCCTTTGCGTGCATCTCTCACACAGCGAGAGCTCAGTCTCTGTCTGAATGTGTCAGGTTATGTTTGTATCCAGCTCTTTCGAGTGCTAGGCCAAAATATTCAGCCTATACTTTACTTTTTGTAGGGGGGGGGGCAAAAAGGGGCAGTTGAATAAGGCATTATTTTAGGGGAAAGACAACATTTATTCATTTTCGGGGAGGCTTACCATTATAACAGGTGGTGGCAGAGCATCCCAGTTACTTCCTTTAGCTATGTCCTCTTACAGAGAGCATCTCTACACCACCCTAAAATCCTGCATTTAAAATGGGGCTTTCTTCTTCTGTTTTAAATGCAGAACCACAACGACTCCCTTTTTCACATGCTTCCTTTTCCCCCTCCCCTTCCCCCCTCCTTCTCCCCGTATCTGAGTCTTCTACTATCTTTCATTGATCTCGCTCCTCTTCTTGCCGCTTTTCCTCTTTTCACAGAGGGAACTCAAGCGGAATACAACGGGGTAATTTGATGGCTCATTATCTGCGATCCATTTAAAAACGAAACAAAGGGTGTTTAGTGCAGGAGACGCCCTGAAGGCTCATGGCGTCATCTAAAGAGCCTGCAAACTTCCATGACTGAGCCATTTCAATCGCAGGATAAAAACTCTGTGTGAAGGAGCGCAGAATGGCCGAATGGGAATGATGCTATGTCATGACTTAGTGTTACTCCTGGGAGCATTATTGGGAGAAAAAGATGGCTGCTCCCAATGAATCTGCAAAAAAGCACTTGCCACACCCAGTGTTCATCTTTGAAAACGCAGCGCAGCACATCACTAATTTCTCGCTGTGGTGATTAATCCATCATGGGTCATATACGAATGAAAAGCTGAACATGGGTGTGTGGGCAGGCCTTGAAAGGCTGCCCTAAAGTGTTATAAGAGCAAGCTACTGAATACTAGTACCATTACATATGGGGCTTTCCTTCTTATTCTGATCACATTTTCAGTCTGGGATCATTTATACTCTGTGGTTCAATTGTCAACAGGATGCCTCAAGTGATTAACTAGCAGCCCCATATCCTTTAAATTGGGGTGGGGGGGAGAAGGGGGGATGTGTCATACCAGAGATACATGCAGATTAATTCTTTTTTTAAAACAGGAGTGACAAATACAGATTGCTCACAAGTGACAGTTCCCCAAAGGACTCCCTGCTAGATTGCACAGCAGCTACTCATGGGAAATTAGGCACTAATTACTCTTAGCACAGGCAGCCATGTTGTAATAAAAAAGAGCATTCATAATGTTTTCAGCGGTTTGCAGCCCCCTCCCACTGCTCAATCTAATAAAAAAAAAAAACCCAGCACACCTTTAATTTAACAGAATCACTGCTCAGGTGAAATGAAATCCGCTGCAGATGAGAGAGAAAAATACAAGGGTTACAGCATTTGTGGGTTACTTCCTAACTACAACAATTACAACTGAACCATTTCATATGCACAAACCAGTTTCACTGTGAAACTGTTTCACTAACAATTGGACTAGATTATACAGCAGGCTGCTTCAGACGTAATGCTAAATGGCTAAAATATAGTTTAACATTACAAAAATGAGCCACGGGGAACCTCAGGCTCATATGCTCCCACCCATTTTTCGGCGCATGACAAATGTAGGGTATTTCTACATTATGCAAAAACCCGTAAAACACCACATCCGTTCCAAAGCTTCCTGCTTTCGGTTTCTTTGCGGGATTAGGAAGGGCTTCTTTACACAGTAGCCACATGGTTTGAACTGAGGGAGTGCCTCACTCCCACCCAGCTCGTGTGCAAAGGAGGGGAGAGTCTTGTTTCCGTAGCTTAACTTCTGTTTTCTTGCAGCCCCCAGGAAACCTCTGACTTACTTCCGAGTAGAGATAATACCATGATATAAGTCTGCAATCCTTGGCGCACTTACTTGGGATTAAGCCACACTGAACTCAATGGGACTTACTTCTGAGTAGACATAAGATCACCCTGTAAGTTTGCAACTCTCGGCGCACTTACTTGGGAGTAAGCCCCACTGAACTTAATAGGGTGCTCTGAAACAACAGAGGACGTTGCTTCTGAGCTTGGTGGGGGGGGGGATCAGAGGTGTCTCCCTTTGTTGCAGGGAGGCATTTTACCCTCTTCCCGCTTCGATTGAGAAATGCAGAGGCAGGAGACGCAATCGGCAGGAGATTCTTGCCCTCACGCCTATCAAATCTGCGCAGGTCTCCTTCCCTGCAACCCCGCTCCCATCCTCAGTGCCTTCGTCATCCTGACCGCACCCCCAGCAACTGAAAACAAACATCCACAGCAGGCAGACAGAGCGGTTTCTTCCGCTATGGGAGAATTTCATGTGGAGGTCATGGCACTCCTGTTCCATGGGCTGGGAAAAATACTACATTTTTTGCGTTTGGGGAAAACATGAGATAGGCTGAGGAAAATGGTGGGAGACACCCTGAAGGGTAATGGCGTCATCTAAAGAACCTGCAAACTTCCATGACAGAGCCATCTCAATAGCAGGATAAAAGCTCCTTGTGATGAACCCCTTAGAAGCATTAACTTCTGGTTTAGATTATCTGCCATCTGCCCAATCATATGGACGAAATATGGTTAGTCTTAACTATGGTTAGTGGAAACTAGGGATCTTGGAGAATTCCGCCACGGACTCCAGTGAGGCCAGTTCTTTAGAATCCGGCCCCCCAGAGTCCGTGGAGGAATGGACAACCCCCCCCCCCGAAATCTCTGCCGGAACGGACCTACCTGGCAGTGGTGGCGGAGGCGGCAGCTCCGGCAGCAGTGGCTCCAGCGGCAGCTCCGGGTCGTCTTTTGGCCACTGCCGGGCTGCAGTCACAAATGGCGGCCGCTACGCTGGCCACCATTTGTGTCCTTGCCAAGCCGTGATAGGCTACGTAGATACTTACGTAGCCTATCACGGCTTGGCAGGGACGCAAATGGCCGCCGGCATAGCAGCTGCCATTTGCAGCCACAGCCCGGCAGCAGCCGGAAGTCCAGCTGCGGCCGGTGGCTCTGCGGCCTTGCTGCGGAGCGGAGCCAGCTGGGGAGGATTCCAAGGGGGAGGGACGAATCGCCTCCCCCCCCCCACTGCAGACTGCTGGCCAGAACAGGGAAAGTGTTTTGCACACCCCTAGTGGAAACAAGCTAATTTCAGCATCAGTTTATGAAGCTGTCTTTTTTTTTTCAACTAACCATAGTTAAATTTAATGCAGTTTAGGGTGCAGACTGAAGTTACTCTAGAGGGAAAGCCTTAGAATTCACCACCCTTTCAAAGGAGAAGGGGGTGGGGAAATAGTTCCTCACAAAATGGCCACTCTGCACTGGCTGTCTCCAGCCTGCCTCCCTGCCAATGTCTTGGGACTACAACCCCATCATCCCCAGCCAGAACGGCCAATGGCTGGGGAGATGGCATTGTAGTCCAACATATCTGGAAGGCGCCAGGTTGTAGAAGACTGTCCTCTTGACTCAACCTTGGTAGTTGTTTAAAACATACCTTCTTTTAACATCCAGATTTTAGGTCCAGAGCTACACCACAACAAAAGGTCACTGAGCCGTACTCTGGCCATACCAGAATGTATTCTACCTTATGCCAGAAGTACACATTGCAGCTGCTGGTGAAAGCAGGGATCCTACATGTTGTCCTTAAGGATGCTGGAGAAATTCAAGGCAGACTAAAATGAGCTCGGATTTCTAAGAATCCGACCTGCGGAATCCGCTGCGAAGTGACCCCCTCAGGCCGCACGAAGTTCGGGGACTTTCGGATGACTTTCCAGAAATGTACGCATATTCATTCGTAAGAAAATATGAAAGTTTCTGCGGAGGAAACACTGAATGGAATGGGGGGCAGCATGCTTAGTGGGGTACGTACTGGGGTAAATTATGTAAATACTTAGGTAAATACTTACATAATTATTTGCAGATTTCTCAGCATGATGAGAAACAATCTTCTGTATCTGTCTGGGGTGGGTGGGTAACAGAACAAAAGGCACCTGACAATCCACGAAACACAGAGTGGATTTTGCACAGTCCGTACATCCCTAGTTGTCCTGACTTCCTGATTATATGTATCAAAACAAAGTTCCTGGCGTGGTCAACTGCAAGTTCCTCCTCCCCTTCTCCACTTCACTGGGAACTCTGAGTGCTTGGAAAATCGCTCCAACCACTTTTCAATACTAATGTTACTGAGGAGAGAGGAGGGGTTAGGGAAGCTGCCTATTGCTTTTGGTGGCAGTCCCACCTCAGCCATAATGCCCAATTCCACCCCTCTTTTAGCTACACTTCTTATACCTATGCTTCACTAATCTCATGTGGATTGAAGGCTTGCACCACATTTATTATAGCTACATATTTAAACATTTAAAGCATACTTTTAAGAAATGGTTTCAAATGCACCAAGAGAACATTATACAGTCAAATTATCTGCTTTATTATACTTTTATATCTGTGTCTGCAGGAAGTTACAGACATATTCATAGTGGAGGAGATATTTGAAATCTAAGCTAATGAACTAGGAGAGATTCAGCCTTTAAAGATAATAATAAAACCTATCAAAGTCTTCCCAAGAGATTTTGCTGAATGAGTTAAATATTACATGTTGCTTTTCTCCTACTCTAAATGGCTAAATAAGATAATTTTGTTAAAAGCTACTGAACATCAACAACAATCCTGTAAATATCATCACTGTTTGATGTTTCTTGAAAAAGAAGGATGTATACAATACAGTAGTTCACAAGCTCTAATACCAAAGAAATATACGGTTGATATTAAAGTTAATGGTGGCTGAAGTCAGCATTTGTTTTAATTTCAAATAAGCAGCAACAGACCATATGTTTAGGGTCAAACTACATGTTACATTACATACCTACTGTGCAATTCTCTTTCCTTTTTTTAGTTTGCTCAAAAGTAAGCATTTGGGCTATCCAGATGCATCTGGAGAGGGAAGGTTTAATCCTTCCCTGCCCAGACATAACTCCCCTGAAAACCCCACTGTATAACAATTAGCTGTATTTTTAAAAAAGACCCCGTTGGTTTGCAGGGCGGGGCAATTTGGAGGGTTGCAGCTGGGGAGGGAAGAATTAAAACTCTCCTTCCCACGCACTGTGGTCCCAGTCTGGACCAGGCCCACCCACACTTACCTCTGAGTAAAAACAACACACACACACAGCAAAAGACTTGCACACTTAGTATTTAATATAACATGCAGTTGAGCCCTTAGGCACCACATTTGTACCACGTTTATTACGCCGCATTTATTATTGCACCACCTTTATTACAGCCACATGTTTAAACATTTAAAGCATGGAAACATCAATATCAAAATTTATAGCAATTGCAGACTCAACAACAACAACAAAACCACATTGATGGTAATGATTTATTTTACTTGATTATAAATCAAGTTTTCTAGGTGATGTACAAAAGTCAATTAAAAACACAGATGTCTAATGTTCGGTGTCTATCTAACAGACATGATACAGAAGGAAAATACATATAGGGAACGAACAGGAAAATAATAGAGGATATAACTGAATAGACTAAATCTGCATTGTGGGTTACTTTACTTTGCAAAAGCATTTGGTATTGAAGCATGCTGAAATAGCTAGTTCATTTAGAAGGTCTATTTTTGAATTGCTTGGTCATTAAGTCATAGTAATTATAGGGAAGCGCCTCAGGATATTCCAATTCGACGTATTATTATATGATAATCAGAGGATTCAGGTTTTACAGGCATTATAATCTGCCTCCAGATTCAAACACTGATGCAAACACATTTCAAGGTGAAAGACTTGTCCTTGTTCATTTTAGATGCTACAAACAAACTCTGTGAGATGAACTTCCATACTTCATCAGATGCCTAAGCGGACTCAGGAGGTGATGAGCGCATACACATATGGGCAGTGGAAGGGGGAAAATGAGTTAAGAAGGTGAGATGTGAAGCATGAGCATATAGTGGGAAGCATAAATATTTGTTTTGAATGAGGTTCATGGACACAGGGCACCTCTGGAAACCAAGCAGCAGGCCACATGAACTGCTGCAGTGCTTATGATTGCCTGGACTAACATTGTGCATCCAATCTCAAGGACGTGATGCAGCCTCTTCCCTCACCTTCACGCATTCAGAAGCAATCAGTTGCTTCCATACACAGCAACTGGTTTCTCATGCATCAAGTCTCACTGGTTTGGGCTGGCTGTAAGCAATACAATAGGTATGCACCCAACTGAGACTGAACCTGTATACAAAGGACTAATGAATGATACTACTGAAAAACAACCAAAACACGTGTTGGAATTTTATCGGGAAGGCAGAAAAGAGAAAGGACGCAGAATGTAAGGCTGCCAAATACCAGCCTTAAACTAAAAGGAAGAAAGAACAAAAGCAAGCCCCTAAGGCTGTGAAGATTTCCAGTGGTTAAAGATGGGACTGATGCTCTCACTGCCCCTCCCCATAACTAGAACAATCAGAATAAATTATGACAAATAGTAAAAATTTAAGGATAAAATATGTAGGTTTTCTTGGTGAAGAATTTGGACTGCCCAAACACAGAACTTTAAAATTCTGCAGCATTCTGTACCCAAATAGAGACTTGCATATAGGGCCAGTTCTAATATCTGTTATATTAGGCACTCAAGACTAAAAGAGAAAGAAGCAGCAACAGAAGAACTGATATATACTTTCTACGGAAAATGTTTTCAAGCAAGGTAGGGCACCTATACTGGAAGCAGAATTACAGAGAGAGAGAGGGAGATCTCTAATAAGCAACCTGTATGAACAAAAAGAGCCTCTTGTTGAGGGTGAAAGAAGAGAGTGCAAAAGCTGGTTTGAAACTCAACATTAAAAAAACTAAGATCGTGGCATCTGGCCCCATCACTTCCTTGCATATAGAAGGAGAAGAAATGGAAGCAGTGACAGATTTTATTTTCTTGGGCTCCAAGATCACCGCAGACGGTGACTGTAGCCATGAAATTAAAAGACGCTTCCTCCTGGGAAGGAAAGCTATGGCAAACCTAGACAGCATAGTAAGAAGCAGAGACATCACCTTGCCGACAAAGGTCTGTCTAATCAAAGCTATCGTTTTCCCAGTAGTAATGTATGGCTGTGAGAGCTGGACTATAAGGAAGGCTGAGCGCCCAAGAATTGATGCTTTCAAACTGTGGTGCTGGAGAAGACTCTTACAAGTCCCCTGGACTGCAAGGAGGTCAAATCAGTCCATCCTAAAGGAAATCAACCCTGAGTGCTCATTGGAAGGACAGATACTGAAGCTGAAGTTCAAATATTTTGGCCACCTAATGCGAAGAGAAAACTCTCTGGAAAAGACCCTGATGCTGGGAAAGACTGAAGGCAAACGGAGAAGGGGACGGCAGAGGATGAGATGGCTAGATAGCATCACCGATGCAATGAATATGGACTTGAGCACGCTCCGGGAGAGAGCTCAGGACAGGAAGGCCTGGCGTGCTATGGTCCATGGGGTCACGAAGAGTCGGACACGACTGAACAACAACAACAATGAACAAAAAACCCAAGTCCATACATTTTTATATCATTCATGAGCAGAACTAAATATTTCCACAAAGGAAAAGGAATTGTTGCATGCAGTTTTATCAGTTATAAAATGTTTATTAAAAGCTAGGAAATTTTATTATTCTCTAGATCCTTTATATAGTACTAGAACTATGTAGCATTCAACTCATTTGTGAAAATTTTTCTTTAATTGAAGAGATCCTTCTTGAAGTAAATCTTACTTATTATACTCAGAGGAATAAAAAAATCTTTCAAGCTTTTGATATATAATTGAGAACAAGATTTTTATTTTTACTTACTTTAATTTGATTTTCCAGGGTTCTAAATCCCAGAGTCTCCATGGATAAAAGAGGCTCCTTGGAAGGCAATGAGAATGGCAATGGAGGAGGCAGAGCTATCATATTCATCTCCACTTTCCCTCTTCACATGTAGATCCTACACATGTAGATTCCCAAATCTGGAGCACTTTGATGCTTGAACTATGACTCCCAGCATTCCTGATGACTAGCCATGTGACTGGGGCTGATGGGAACTGAAGGCCAAAACACCTGGGTCATACCCGGTTGGAAGAAGCTGCCCTACATGGTTTGCGAACACTTGAAGAGGACTTAAGTGTATGTCTTTTGCACCAGACTCCAGTTGGTGGATCTCAGGATTCTAGTGAAAAACAAAATATATCCCAGAAACCTGAAGTCTACCCACCCCTGCCATGAAGAACCAATCAGGATCTTTTGTTGTGGTCATAACTTCCAATATTAAATATAAAGGGCTGTAAGTTGTATTTGCATACGATGATACATAGATTAATAAGAAGTGGCCTTACACTGACATCAACCCATGGTCCATCTATCCAAGTGCTATCAACCTTGATTGGCAGTAGCTCTCCTGATTCTCTAAAGACTTCTTCCTGGCCTTTATATTTAAAATATAAGGAGTGAGGAATGAGTGTGGGGTCTTACACATGCAAACCATGCTCTATCCCTCAGCTATGATTCCTCTCCTATTAAAATAGTGTCTAGAGGATTAGTTCATCTAAGCTCAGATGTTCATATGGTAAAATTATATTGCTTTTCATATTATAAGGTTTTCTCACCACTAATACATCATTTCTGCAATATCTGTTTATTAAATTAAAAAGTATATATCCACCCTACATGGCAATAGTAAATGAAAACATTTCGAATTAGGCTTTGCCAATTAATCTTCTCTCAAATGACACCAGCATTAAAAAAAAACAAACATAAATGAGCCTTTCAAAAATTATTGAAATTCTCATAACAGTTTAGCTGAAATGAAAAATATCTAAAATAAAAGAGCCATTTCCACTTTAATCCACCAATTACAGTGCACTTGTACATTATTAAAGTCGGAATCCCAAAATAATCCTCCAAATCTCTTTCATTTTGACATGCTGCATGAGAAAACACAAGTTACACACAACTTTCCCTCTGTTCAGTCCTGTTGACATTTCCGTTTCCACTCATGTGTCATTTATAGATGCAGACACACAATAGTGGATATGAATTTTAAATAAATACAGGTCAGACTCAGGTCTCCGATTCACTGATAAGATTTCACTGGAGCAGGAAGATTGCAGAATTAAAATGAGTAGCACTACATTCCAAGACTGGGGGAATGAGAGTCCTCATTTTTCTACCTGTGACGCCATTTGTATGGGTAGCATAGCTCCATATTTATTCATTATGAGTTGAATCCAATGCTATCCTTCTGTTCACAGAGAACTCTTTGATCTAGCAGAGGCTTCTGTGAACAGAAGGGAAAGGGATACACAAGAGAAAGGCGGAATCTGTGAAAATCGCCTTCCTCTCGCTTTCATCCACAGAAGCATTCACTGGATCAGAGAGCCTTCCATGAGCAGGAGGATGGTGTTTGATGCAACTCTATTTAGTTTTTTCACATAATTTTTATCCTGCATCTCCAACAGCTCTTTTGTGTTACCAGGGCAGCTGGTAACTCCCTAACATACTTGCCCTATTCACACATACCTGAAAGAGTGTAGAGTCATTATGGGATGGGGGAGTAGGCTTGTGCACCTTGCCCAGCTCCTTGGAACATATGCATAGAGCCCATCTTTGCAGAGTCCAATACACATAGACCTGACACACAAAGTCCTAACTTCCCATATAAGAAATTCATGGATCACACCTATATGTGCCCTGTCTGGAGTTCTGACATCTACTCTGGGCAACGGATCAAGCGAAGGAGCACCATGCTGGACAGGCAACAGGAACAGGAGCAGTTTTAGTACCATGGTCACCACTGTAGTCCAGCACCACTGGAGTGACTTCAGGACCATAGAGACCACAGCCCAGCAGCTAAAGCACTGAAAAGTTCCCCCAGCACTGGCTTAGAGCAACTGACAGGGTTTTATAGTCCAAATGGTCCTCCTGGACCATTCCAGAAGGTCCATTCCACCTCAAGTGTTGCTTCTAAAGGACCACGGGGAGGAGGGACTTCCAGTTATTGCTAGGAAGTCAGAAACCCTTGCAGAACTTCTGCAATGTCACCTAGAGATCTATCAATAGATCCTAATTTACCTTTTGGCCACCTCTGCTTTAGAAGCCATACAGGTAAACCTTATTGAAATGGTAGGTACAATGTGTGGATGTGAAGCAGGAACAAGAGGTGGGACAGGCGGGCCTTTGCATGCAGAGTGGCACAATCCAGTTCTTCAGGTAGATGGAGACTCTACATCAGGAGTGGGGAATTTGTGTCCCTCCAGATGTTGGTGGACAGAAACTCCCATCGACGGCATAGTCAATGGTGGGGGATGATGGGAGTTGCAGTCTAACAACATCTGGAAGGCCACAAGTTCCCCGTCCCTGCTGTACATATTTTGGGTGCATGGGGCTGCTGTCTCTTTCACAGGGAGTCAATACATCAAGAGGCATTTTAACACTGAACTGGGTTGTGATCATTCTTCTATGTTCAACACCACTATTTGCATTGCTGCCTCAGTTGGAAAAACGTACATTCAAACCCTTCTGTAATAAATGATACATGTCAGCTCTACCTACAAGGCTTCACATATGCTACTACAATAGCTGGTTAAGCATTCAGAATAATCCAGATCTGCAACCCACCATCTGCTTAAGATGGTCTTTGCAAATCTGGTGCCCTTCAGACATCTTGGACTGCAGCACAGCCTGGCCATGATTGCTAGGAATGCTGGGAGCTACAATCCAACACAAATGAAGAACAGGTTGAGGAAAGCTAGCTTACAACCTAGTGTGTTTCCAGATGTGGCTTTTATTGCTCAACTGGTCTGCCTTATTCACAGAATTTTACAAATTGGGGAAGAGGGTCCAGAAGTCATTGTCTTCCATTTGTGACACTTCCATGTCTTTCCACCATGTCTTCCTTCTTTTTTCTTACCACAGAAAATATGTTAAGGAGTAAAAGGCACAAGAACTACATAATTGGTAGCACTGGAAACCAGCTGTCTGGAAGCACCCTTAGTTTCCTATAGCCTCCGCCTCAGCTTGCATATACATTTACTGGCTGAAAAACAGGCACTCTTCTCAACTCCATTGTATAATGAGCTTAAAATTACCTAGGATAAGTATAATCATGACATACTGAGACACAACCATAACATGTTTCGTATAAGATGGGCATATGCACTCACAACAAGGTAGGACCACTTCAACTGAATTATAATTGTTCACATCATTTGCATAAGCTCTGACTCTTCCTATTTACCAGTCCCTGTTTTCTGTCCTTATTTTTGCCTTTTCAAGATGCCTTGTTGAATTTTGCTAGTCTCATTTTCTAGTGTTACCATTCTTCAGGGTTCAACGAAGGGTCCCCACAGCCTCAGGTAGTTAAAGCTATGACTGGAGGAATACATCTGGTCTATCCCACACATCCCCTTCATGGATCACTGCCTTGTTGTGGCGAAGGGGCTTGCGCACCTCAGTGAAGCCATAAGCTATGCTGTGCAGGGCCACTCAAGATGGACAGGTCATGGCAGAGAGTTCTGACAAAATGTGGTCCACTGGAGAAGGAAATGGCAACCCACTCCAGGATTCTTGCCAAGAAAACCCCATGGAACGTATCACAAGGCTAAAAGAGATGACGCCAGAAGATGAGCCCCTCAGGTCGGAAGGTGTCCAATATACTACTGGGGAAGAGCAGAGGGTATTTCCAAGTACCACCAGAAAGAGAGAAGCGGCTGGGCCAAAGCCGAAAGGACACTCAACTGTGGATGTGTCTGGTGGTGAAAAGAAAATCCGATGCTGTAAAGAACAATATTGTTTAGGAACCTGGAATGTCAGATCAATGAATCAAGGTAAGCTGGAGGTGGTCAAACATGAGATAGCAAGATTGAACATCGACATCTTGGGAATCAGCGAACTAAAATGGACAAGCATGGGCGAATTTAATTCAGGTGACCATCACATCTACTACTGTGGGCAAGAATCCCTTAGAAGAAATGGAGTAGCACTTGTAGTCAATAAAAGGGTGGGAAAAGCAGTACTGGGGTACAATCTCAAAAACAATAGAATGATCTCAGTACAAATCCAAGGCAAACCATTCAACATCACAGTAATTCAAATCTATGCCCCAACCACTGATGCCGAAGAAGCTGAAGTTGATCGGTTCTATGAAGACCTACAACACCTTCTAGAACTAACACCAAAAAAAGATGTCCTCTTCATTATAGGGGATTGAAATGCTCAAGTAGGAAATCAAGAAATCACCGGGATAACAGGCAAGCATGGCCTTGGTGTACACAATGAAGCAGGACAAAGGCTAATAGAGTTTTGCCAAGAGAACACGCTGATCGTAGCAAACACGTTTTTCCAACAGCACAAGAGGCGACTCTACACATGGACATCACCAGATGGTCAATATCGAAATCAGATTGATTATGTACTTTGCAGCCAAAGGTGGAGAAGCTCTATACAGTCAGTAAAAACAAGACCTGGAGCTGACTGTGGCTCAGATCATGAGCTGCTTCTTGCAAAATTTCGGCTGAAATTGAAGAACGTGGGGAAAACCACTAAACCATTCAGGTATGATCTAAATCATATCCCTTATGAATATACAGTGGAGGTGAGGAATAAATTTAAGGGATTAGACCTGATAGACAGAGTACCTGTGGAACTATGGATGGAGGTCTGTAACATTGTTCAGGAGGCAGCAACGAAATCCATCCCAAAGAAAAACAAATGTAAGAAAGCAAAGTGACTGTCTGAGGAGGCTTTACAAGTAGCTGAGGAAAGAAGGGAATTGAAAAGCAAGGGAGAAAGGGGAAGATATATGCAACTGAATGCAGAGTTCCAGAGAATAGCAAGGAGAGACAAGAAGGCCTTCTTAAATGAACAATGTAAAGAAATTGAGGAAAACAGTAGAATGGGAAAGACTAGAGATCTTTTCAAGAAAATTGGAGATATGAAGGGAATATTTTGTGCAAAGAGGGGCATGATAAAGGACAAAGAAGGCAGGGACCTAACAGAAGCAGATGAGATTAAGAAGAGGTGGAAAGAATACACAGAAGAACTATACAGGAAAGACCTTAATGTCCCTGATAGCCATGACAGTGCGGTCACTGAACTTGAGCCGGACAGCCTTGAGAGTGAAGTCAAGTGGGCCTTAGGAAGCATTACTAACAACAAAGCTAGCAGAGATGACAGTATTCCAGCTGAGCTATTTACAGTCCTAAAAGATGATACTGTTAAAGTGCTGCACTCAATATGCCAACATATTGGAACACTCAACAGTGGCCACAAGACTGGAAAAGGTCAGTTTACATTCCAATTCCAAAGAAGGGCAATGCCAAAGAGTGTTCAAACTACTGTACAATTGCGCTCATTTCACATGCCAGATAGGGTTGGCGGAGAATTTCTCCCCGAAACTTCGGGGGGCCGAGCGCCAACGTGTTCGGCCCCCCAAACAAGTTTCGGGGAGAAATTCTCTGCACCCCCCCACCCCCCGCCTGGGACGGGACTTACCTTCCCTGAATGTCCCTCCCGGCGGCGGGTCCGGCCGGCGGTTCGGCGGGTCTTCGTCCAGGGCGGGAGCGGCAGCCGGTCTTTCGACCGGCTGCCGCCGCCGCCATTCCAATAAAAGAAAAAAAAAACGCCCCCGTGATAGGCTACGTGACGATTAACGTAGCCTATCACGGCTAGATTTGCAAAGTCAGCCGTGATAGGCTACGTAAATCGTCAAGTAGCCTATCACGGGTGACTTTAAAAAAAAAAAAAAAAAGCGCGTACGGATAATGGCGGCCCCCATAGTGAGCCGCCATTCCCGTTCCTTATTTGGTCGCTGTAGTCTACGTAAAGATTTACGTAGACTACAGCGACCAAATAAGGAACGCGAATGGCGGCTCCCTATGGGGGCCGCCATTTGCGTACGCACTTTTTTTTTTAAAGTCACCCGTGATAGCCTATGTGACGATTTACGTAGCCTATCACGGCTGACTTTGCAGATCTAGCCGGGATAGGCTACGTTAATCGTCACGTAGCCTATCACGGGGGTGTGTTTCGTTTTTTTTTAGCTTTTTAGTTCGTGGCCGGGCGAGGCGAGGCGCCTCCTCCCCGGCCTGAATTTCGGCTGGGCGAGGCGGGATGGCCGGGCGAGGCGGGAAGACTCCCCCCCCGGCCTGAACTTCGCGGGGGGAGCAGCGAAGCGCCTCCCCCCCACCACGAAAAGCTTCGAGGACAGGTAAGGGACTTTCGTGCACCCCTAATGCCAGAAAGGTTATGCTCAAAATCCTACAAGCTAGGCTTCAGCAGTATGTGAACCGAGAACTACCGGAAGTACAAGCTGGGTTTCGAAGAACCAGAGGAACTAGAGATCAAATCGCCAACATTCGCTGGATCATGGAGAAAGCAAGAGAATTCCAGAAAAACATCTATTTCTGCTTAATTGACTATGCTAAAGCCTTTCATTGTGTGGACCACAACAAACTCTGGAAAATTCTTAAAGAGATGAGAGTACCAGACCACCGTACCTGTCTCCTGAGAAACCTGTACGAGGTAAGAAACAGTAAGAACCAGACATGGAACAACCCATTGGTTCACAATTGGGCAAGGAGTATGACAAGGCTGCATATTGTCACCCTGTTTATTTAACTTATATGCAGAGTACATCATGAGAAACGCCGGGTTGGACGAATCACAGGTCGGAATTAAGATTGCCGGGAGAATGATCAACAACCTCAGATACGCAGATGATACCACTCTAATGGCAGAAAGCGAAGAGGATCTAAAGAGCCTCTTGTTGAGGGTGAAAGTGGAGAGTGAAAAAGCTGGTTTGCAACTCAACATTAAAAAAAACTAAGATCATGGCATCTGGCCCCATCACTTCCAGGCATATAGAAGGGGAAGAAATGGAAGCAGTGACAGATTTTACTTTCTTGGGCTCCAAGATCACCGCAGACGGTGACTGTAGCCATGACATTAAAAGACATTTGCTCCTTGGGAGGAAAGCTATGGCAAACCTAGACAGCATAGTAAGAAGCAGAGACATCACCTTGCCGACAAAGGTCCGTCTAATCAAAGCTATGGTTTTCCCAGTAGTATGTATGGCTGTGAGAGCAGGACTCTAAGGAAGGCTGAGCGCCGAAGAATTGATGCTTTCGAACTGTGGTGCTGGAGAAGACTCTTACGAGTCCCCTGGACTGCAAGGAGGTCAAATCAGTCCATCCTAAAGAAAATCAACCCTGAGTGCTCATTGGAAGGACAGATACTGAAGCTGAAGTTCAAATATTTTGGCCACCTAATGCGAAGAGAAAACTCACTGGAAAAGACCCTGATGCTGGGAAAGATTGAAGGCAAAAGGAGTAGGGGACGGCAGAGGATGAGATGGCTAGATAGCATCACCAATGCAATGAATATGAACTTGAGCACACTCCAGGAGAGAGCGGAGGACAGGAAGGCCTGGCGTGCTCTGGTCCATGGGGTCACTAACAGTCGGACACGACTTAATGACTGAACAACAGCAACAAGGGGACCAGGGCTAATCCTTTCCTTCCCTCTCTTTCTCACAACCGCCTTTTCCACACACACTCTCCCATTTCTCTGAGTTGATAAAGTCCTGAGATGGTAGAATGGGCAATACCACTTCAGGCTAAAAATGAATAAATAAAAATCTATCTATCTATCTATCTATCTATCTATCCAGCTATCTATTATGTTTATATCCCACCTTTCTTCCATGATGGAACTCAAGGTGGCTACATGTGGTTCCCACGTGGTCTCCCCTCCAAGCACTGACTGGACCCAAACCTGCTTAGCTTCAGTAAGGTGGCTGCCTCATGTGCCTTCAGACTATGCCCTGGGACCAACAAAGAAACAATGCAGACAAGCAAGCAAACAGATCTCCTTGTAAGTTGAGAACCTGTGGAGCAGATCTAAGCTACAACCATTCTCCCTGATGTGCAAATACTCTACTTTCAGGGAATTGTTCTACATGGAGGATCATTCAAAAATTGTCTTCCCACCCCTGACCCCATCACCTCCATTTGAAGTGGTGCAATCCACTCTACCACTTCAGGACCCTACCATCTCAATCCCACTGGACTTGTGTGGGACACTGGACCAATCAGGATAGATGACAACTCATTTTCAAAACTGTGGGCCTCAAGAAATTAGGGTGAGGACCAAAGGTTTGCCTATCTCAGTTTTGGGTCAACTGTGTTTTCTAATATATCTTTAACCAAAAGAACAGCACCCTCTTGGCTTTTAAATTGATGGAGTATAAGCTAGTGCAGAGTAAACCAATACAGCATATAACAGGAAGAATAGATCTTCAATAATGTGTAACTGGGGAGTTATCTGGCAGTGACCAAGGGGTGTGAGACTAAAGCTACACTCTTGTACTCAATTACTTGGGAGTAAGTTCCATTTAACTCAATGGGGCTTACTTCTGAGTAGACATGTATAGGATGGAGTGCTTGGATGTTCCAAATATGTCCCTATTGACATCTGTAGAATTTATAAAGCTGGATTAAAGGTGAATGGAATATAAACAGATACTTGTGAGCCCCTTTACTAACATCCCACTGCCTCCATTCTGTCACACCTAATACAGGTGAAATGTGCTTAGCTTTCTGCAGATGGGGAGAGGGGAAGCCCAGGAAAACACTTGTATAACATGAACAAATTAGGGCTATACACTTCATGAATGGGGCACATAAAAAGACTCTGAGCTTATTCACTACTTACAGCCATCATATATATCAGTTGGTATGTGGACTGCTGCATGCTGGTAGGATGTTTGCCGACCAAAAACAGGATCCTCTTCAAACACTGGTTTGATTCTCTGACTTCCAGTTTCACTCTCATTTCTTCCAGACTTTTGAAGGGAAAAAAGGGTAAAATATTAAAGCACATGCTAAAAATTCTTTACACATGCCTCTTAGAAAATGAGGACAAGAGTCCTCAGGTGACAGAGAGGACTATCACACCTGAAACTGCAGATAGGAAATACGAGTTCTGAATGTTTCCCAATGCAAAAAATAATAATAATAAATTATTGTGCATAAACAACTAGCGCACTAAGGAGAAATATTCTAACCCAGGTTCTAGTCCAGTTCTCGGCTAGCTTTCTACTGGAATGGAATTTTTAAATCTAGGACAGCATACAAAATGAGAACTCCCAACTCAAGTGGTATAGTCCATTCTATGTCCCCAGGACACTATCACCTCATTCTCATTTCATTCTGCTGCACGTGTAAGTATTTAGTATTCAGTAATTGTATGTTATATACATACTATAGAAAAGATTGAAGGCCTGCATGGGGTGAGGGAGGAGAAGGTTTACCACTGCCACTGGCAATGATGTTACAAAAGGCAGGGCAGAGGAGTGATGAACACAGGCACCAAAGGCTTATTGTGGAAGTCTCAGGGGCATCCTCTTAAAGCCTAATTGCATGTGGGATGATGGTTTTTGTCACTAATTGCAGTGCAGGGGGGATTTTTGTCAGGGTTAAAGCTCCCCTCCCTGCATATTATAATCTGGATTCCAAACAGACATCCCCTACACACACACACACACACACACACTTCATTTGAAAAAACCTCACATGACACTGCACATTTAATAACACATGAAGTTAAGGTGCAATCCTATGCATGTTTAGACATAAAAAAAGTCCTACAACTCTCAGCTGGCTGGGGAATGCTGGGAGTTGTAGGACTTTTTTGTGTCTAAAGATGCGTAGGTTTGCACCCTTAGGCTGGGTACAGCAGAATGAGGTGATGAAGTCCTGAGATGGTAGGATGGACGATACCACTTCAGGTTATCACTTCATTTTCAGGCTAAAAATGTCAATGCAACTAAATAAACAAACACACTTCCTTGCAAGCGGAGAACTTGAGGGAGAAGTCTAGGCTAGAATGATTCTCGCTGCAAATATTCTACTTTCAAGGAGGGTGGGGGTTTTTTGACATGGAGGATCATTAAAAAATGGACTCTTTTCCCCTCCCCCCACTACCATCACTTGCCATCTGAAATGGTACAGTCCACTCTACCACCTCAGGATTTTACCAACTCAATCCCACTGAACTTGTGTGGGAAGGTCCACCAATCAGGATAGATGACGCCTCCTTTTCAGAGCTTACAGTAAACATCCATAGGTTGGGGACAGAGTCAGAAAGGGTCTTTACTGTCTCACACTCTGCTTTCTCTCTAGGGCAGCACCGATTGTCCCTCGAGCAAATGTGTTTTGCTCGAGACAAAGCCAAAACCAGCACACAGGCAAAACATTGTGCAGCACTTTATTTGGGTTGGCAAGTAAAATTATGAAACGTTCAAAGAGCCTCGAAGATGTTGTCATTTGACCCAATTACTGCTTCCCCGTAACTGTGATTTGTGTGCATGTGTTCCGCACAAAATCCATTGTATTGCTGCCAGCTGTCTAAAATAATGAGCTAGTTTAATTCTGTAAATGAGGCACCAACAATGAATTGCTGAAGTGAGAAAATGTGTCACGCGTGCATCCCTTTGATAAATATCCCAGCACTTCCCATTTGTTTTCCCCAAATAAATACAAACAGCAGTACTACCTATGTCTCCACTGAACTGCGCAAAGCACAATATGGAAACAATCAAATGATACATCCTATTGTATAACATCCCAGCAGGAAGCTGGCGATCTAATCAGTATAATGCTGATATTAGACAGTATAATGTATTCTCTCTCCTGCAAGATACTTGGTTTAGGAAAGGAGAGGGACTGCATATTATCCACCTCTAATGTGCCCTTGCTGCCCTTGTCTTTCATGCAATAACTAGTAAAAAACATAGTAAAGAACATTTTTCAGAATGTGCCCTATCATATTCCATCACCAAATCTTGATTATGTTTTAGGGACATTTCCCTCATTACAGGTATGCACAGTACCCCTATGCAAGTGTCACAAAATGGAAAGCATGGAGGGGATCCCAATTGTGCAGGGCTCCCAAACGCATGGACTTCTGTAACTGTGTTTAGCTTAACGCATTCAGATCTCCCCATGCAACATGAGGAGGTTGGGGTGGACGCGTCCTTCTGTCCCCTTCACTTTTTCAATTTTGTAACACCTGCATAGACCTGTAACGTTTGAGTGGAACAGCCTGCAGTTAGAATTAGGGATGAACAGATCAGTCTATTTTCAGTCTGTGTCAGTTTTGCATATATTCAGTTATAAGTCCATTTCATCCAGTTTCCACATCAATCTTAGATTTATTTATTTTTGTTTTTTAAAAAGAACTGCATGAAAATTTGCATTTAAATAGGATGTTTTGTTTTTGTTTTTACAAAATATGCACTTTGTATACATTTTATCCTAAAATGTGCAATTTTGATACTTTTTTTTAAAGCCAAGAACTATGCCACAAAATTTGGCATAGTTTAGAATTGCAAAAAGTGGAGGAAAACTGCATTCCTATCACAGATTGATGCAAATCAGGTCTGTTCACTTAAATATGCAGACCAAACAAACTTCTCAAATATCCCTAGTCAGAATACATGCCAATCTCTATCTCTGTTCTTTCCACCTCTGTTGTTTTGTTAGACACTAAGAACCAGTCGACATGACCACCCCAACCCTGCCTGTCTTTTCCCCACCCTAGATTGCATCACACCTGTCTAAATTGTGCAGCATGTGAACAAACATAAGAGTGAGAGGTAGAATGCAAAATATCAGGAAGATTCGCAATGACGTACAAAACTGAGTTGCGCTTGCAACAAAGATTTCAGACAGTTGCCGCCTCCAATATTATTTTAACCTATACGTCAGAGTGGCATGATGCAGCCAAACTGAGTGCCTAGAACTGGGGTTTTGCACATTGTCAACTATGGGAATGCACTGTATGCCCATGAAGCTTTACAGTGCGAACCATGGGACCCTCTCACGCATGCGCACATAGATCTGGAACACACGCTGGGAAAAGACAGCTTTCCTTTTTTCACCTACACATATGGTATACACGTGTGCTTGTATTAAAACATGTCTAGGACAATCAGTGAGGGATGTATGGAGATTACATCATCTGCTTCTCAAAATAAACAAGAGACCGGTTAAATTTCATTTCAATGAACCTTTGATAATTGTGCCCTGGTAAAACCAATAGAAAATGTGAGTGGAAAACAATAAGAAAAGTTCAAGTGGATGAAAAATACACTTAGCCTGATGTTGTTCAATGGAATTGTTTTTCACCCATTAAATGAAGTTAGCTCTTATAGCTACCAGGCAATTAATAAAAATCATGCAGTAAAATATTACTCAAGCAGAGTAATAAGCCCTTAAACTATTTGGGGGGACCTCCTGAGGATACGAACAGTAATATACAGATCAAACAACAATAGGTCTAAAATTATTTTTTATCAATACTCTAAACTGTATTTCTTACATTTTCCATATCCCCATAAAGTTTTTCACTGCAACATCCCTACCCCCTGAAAAAATGAAGCTCATATATTGTGAAGCAAAGTAATCCAATACATCTCTGAATACAATTAAAACCTAACTCCAACCAATTTCTCTCCTGAGGCAGGAGCTGAAATGCAATCAATAATGACACAGGAAAATCCCACAGGAGACAGGGCCTGAAGATTAATTTTCCATCTATTCAAACTCTGCCTTCATTTATTGAATTACATTGTTCCCTACCACTGACAGTCAGCAAAATATCTCTCACACTTCTCTGAAATAAATCTCCTGACCAATTTGTCCCTGCCTTGGGTAGCAGATAGCATCCATTTCTTCTTTCAGTTCACATTTTAAGGCATTCTGTGGCAGAACTATGACCCTCAATTCAGTTAACTGAAAGGATGGTCTGCCACTTAAAGGCTAACCTACAGAAGAAGGCAAATTTTCAGAGCAAATGGTCAAACTCTTTACCATGGGTCAAACGGTGTGTGAAAAAAAAACTGCACCAAAATTGAACAGATGTGCGCAAGCACATAGAGTTCAATGTACGCACATACCCCTGGGTTTCCCTCTTCCTTTGAAACCAGGAAGATATTCATTTACTCTGATATAAAGAAATATTTTAAAGTGTTTTAAGAAAAAGAAGTTTGTAATGTACAAACATTCCAGAGCAATGTAATGCCCACCATCACAGATATTCTATCACTATGCATACACATTTATTTATACATACATAAATCAATAATATATATGCCGTACATTATATACTTGGATTAATTTACTATAATGACACATGGTACTTCTTCATCTGCATCACCTAGCAAGTGGGACCTACAACAAAATCCCCATGAAATCCCCATGAAATCCTGGGAATCCACATGAAATCCTGTTCAGGGTTCCATCCATGCCTTTTTTCAAAATGCTGCATTCCATCACCCCCCCACACCAGATTTTCCATCTCCCCCTCCCCAACAATCAATCAGCAACCTGTGGCCATGCAATGCGCTCAATTTTCACTGGTATTAGGAAGCTTTTTGGTGCTTCTGCAAATTTGACGGTCCCTCAGTCCTGCTGATATTCCCTCTTATGTATGGATGATGCCATTTTTACGTGATGATCCACATCCACCCTGAGCTTTGGAGTTAGAGGGAATGATAGCATGGTAAAAGGATGAAATTTCAACTGATATCTCATCATGGTTGTTACTTTTTTTTGTAATGGATTTAAGTCCAAAACATTTGTATAACAGGAAATGTCCACTACAGGCACCAGTACTGCGTTGTTTCTGGCGCCTCCTGAAAACAGCACTCTTCCAGGAGGCATTCCTTAATTGACCAGTTACAGTTTTTATTGGCACAGTGTTTTTAAACAAGTGTAATTTTAATGTGGTATTTTAAACTTTTTATGCTCTTACCGTTTTATCTTTTGTGTTCACCAGACAACTGTTCAAGATATGGAGCAGTATATAAATATTGTAAATAAATAAATAACGTGTAAATGTCTTTCAGCTATTCCACCAACATTTATTTGAACTGAGTTCATTCTGCTATATTTCAGGGTTGGGGAATTTGAGGCCTGCCACATGTTGCTGAAATCCAATGCCCATCAGCCCCCGCTGATCCAATGGTCAGGGATGATGGGAGTTGTAACCCAATGATATCTGGAAGGCCACCACTGTACTATATAAAGGTACAAGACATGTGATTTAAAAGAGTTTTTTCCCTTCTAAATTTACTTTTAAATTTACACCAGAGCAATACTGCCACAAAGTGGGGTGTGATGAAATCTTGAGGACCAAACCTGCTGAATGCAGTACATTCAGTACTTTTCAGGAGGATCTGAACAGGCATGATCTACATTGCTTTCTACCAGTTGCACAAAAGATGCCTAAAGAATACTGAAATAATGCCAGGATCTCTTCTTGATCATCCCAGAGTGCAGGACACGGAATAATGGGCTCAAGTGACAGGAAGCCAGATTCCGGCTGGAAACCAGGAAAAGCATCCTCACTGTTAGAACAATACGACAATGAACCAATGACCTAGGGAGGTCGTGAGCTCTCCCACACTGGAGGCACTCAAGACGAGGCTGGACAGCCATCTATCAGGGATGCTCTGACTTGGATTCCTGCATTGAGCTGGGGATTGGACTCGATGGTCTTATAAGCCCCTTCCAACCCTACTATTCTATGATTCTATGATATCTAAACACTTCTGAAATGTTAGCTTTAGTTTACCATTACCAAAAATTATTATATGCAAATATATTTCAAAATATTTGATGCTTTGCACTCTGATGCATGTCTTTGTTAAACCAGCATATCGTCACGCTCAAAATAAAGCCACACTGCGTACAGTCCAAAAACCTTACTGCCCAGTATTCCAATTAGTTATATTAGTCACAGCCCCGTAGCATGCATTTGCCATAAGTCTGAAGGGAGCCTTTATGTGAGTACAGATGTATGTACAGGGATGGCAACTCTGATTGACCAGGGTTGCAATCCTGGTGGAGGAAACTTTATGTGCATATATCTGACTGACACTGAACCCGCATTGGCAGGGGACATGGCTGGTATGTGCACCAGCATCCAGGGAATGGAGCTATCCAGCACATCCTCACTATCCTCTTCAGGCATTCAATACTGAATGCCTGAATAGGGACTCTGTAACACTATGGAAGAGTTGGTATCTGAATCAACTTATTTTCCTCCTTCGTCCCTGTCTCTTTCCCCACCCCCTTTTTGTTTCTTGCTATTTTATTATTTATGCTTTATGTTGTTAATCGTTCAAGCTGTTTTTAATCTTGTAAATCGCTTTGTGGGTCCATGGATAGAAAAGCAGGAGAAATATAAGAAGTCAAGTCAAGTATTGTCTATTAACCTGTGAGCTGCTATTTAAATTGTAAACTCCCTTGAGCACATTGACAAAAAGGTGGTGTATAAATGCAGAAAATAAATAGGTAAGTGAGGAAATGTGCATATTGAGTTCCAGCAGGCACAGGCAATCTACACCTAGAGTGCTGGACTGGGAATCGGGAGATCCGGGTTCTAGTCCCCACTCGGCCATGGAAGCTCACTGGGTCACTTTGGGCCAGTCACAGACTCTCAGCCCAACCCACCTCACAGGGTTGTAGTTGTGAGGATAAAATGGAGGAAGGAGGAGGATCACGTACGCTGCCTTGAGTTCCTTGGAGGAAAAAAGGTGGGATATAAATGCAATAAATAAATTAATTAATTAATTAAAGGGTGTTTCATATGTGAGATTTACAGTCCATTTTCTTGACTAATTTATTTTGTTTATAACCAATCCCATGCAATGGCCTTGAAGTGGATACCTATATGTTAATCCCTAACCCCACCTTGCCCTATCCCATTTGACCTGTGGCTACCAAAAGCCAATTTGAAAAAAATGAATCTTAGCTTCCAGAAGACATCTAGCAAGCCTGCAGGGAAAGGGAATTCTAATTTTGAGAGGTAGCTACCAAGAACACATCTGAGTTTCCTTGTAGTCCTCCTGGCTTGGGAGATAGGTTTGGTTTGATCAGTTTGTAATGCAAATGTAAATCCTGTTTTACCTCGAATGTGTCAGGAATGAATCTGAGCACATGGAGATAGTTAGCAGCTGAGACTCAGAATGGGAACCACCGGAACTGGGGGAGGCTCCTGCCGTAGTGAGCTCAGATATGGCAAGCTGCTCTTCTCAAGACCTTGGCACACAGATGGCTCAACCTGAAGGGCCCCCCTCTCCTCATCCATAAGAACCCAGGTCTCGGGGGAGGAGAAGAGTGAGGGGAGTGACTCGAGGGATGCTAGGGTCCATCGCAGAGTGAAGCGGGAAAAGTTTGAGGCTGAGCTCAGACACTCCTCCAGGTTGGTGATGCGTGATAGCCTATGTGGGGGGAGCAAATGTAAGGGAGGGGCATCCCCCCAAGCTAGTCTGGCTGGGAAGTTCTTGTTCAAACTGCCAGCAACTTCTCTAACTTCTACTTCGGCTCCTCTATTGGTATTCGTAATTGTGTGGAGTAGCTGTTTCCTTTGTAGCCTGAGAGTTTCCTAGAATTTGCATATGTAAGGAACCTGGTCGTTAACTAATAAAGTAGTGAGCCTGAAGCCTGATATCTTGGAGAGTGTTGATTGCGAAGGGAGAAGACGAAGGACTGTGACAGAATGCTCAAACCCTACAAATGTCTTTCTTCCATCTTTTACCCTACATTAACAGTGGGTCACATAAACAGCACGAGAGGAACTCAGAGATTATGCAACATTCATGTATGAAAAAGCTGAAAGATGCTCGTCATGACCCAGACCTCAAGATTTCTATGGAGCTTCCACTGATGCCAATGTCAGAGAAAGCCAAAAGAAAATGTCATCTGTTCTTGTGTGTCCTGGTCGTTTTCACACCTTGCTCTTCTCAAACATAAGGAGGAAGATCCTTGTTATTCTTTGGGTTAAATGGATTGTGTGTCATTTAACCTTGCCAAAGCTGATAAAGCAAGGGTTTGCCTAGAGTCTAGGAGTCATACTGTAGCGGCAGCATGTGGCCACTGTCTGGAATGCATTTTGTAGAACAACAATCAAAGATGGACAAAATTGTGGCAGAGATTAGAATACAGGCAGCCTTCAAAGCTTGTGGACTAGAATGCCTCTAAATGCTATACTTCACCATAGCAAGACAAAAGGGTGCCACCTGCCAGCTTAATGGTCTTGGATCATGGACTAGGACAGCCTTCCCCACCCTGATGCATTCCAGATGCCTTGGACTACAACTCCCATCATACCCACCCACCCAGCATGGCCAATGGCCAGGCTAGCTGAGAATCATGGGAGTTGTAGTCCAACACATCAGGAAAGCACCAAGTTGGGAAAGGTTGGGCTAACGTTTAGCAGAGAGCCCAGCTGGCCTTCGTTCTAGTCCTGGAGAACAAAAGGAATGAAAGAGCCCATTTCTTCTGAAACTGCTTTCATCAAAAGTACCACATCAACACATAACTGCAGTTAAATTAATTTACCACAAAAGCAATTACACTGTACTGCTCCTTGCCACTTCCACTCAAGTTTTTTTTTAAAAAAAAATATATAAATATATAAATGAGAGAGCTCTCAAAGGGAAGAAGTATTCTATTAAAATGATGAATCACC
Organism: Heloderma suspectum; assembly: GCF_057233095.1. Lineage (NCBI taxonomy): Eukaryota > Metazoa > Chordata > Lepidosauria > Squamata > Helodermatidae > Heloderma > Heloderma suspectum. Next base: position 110,090,660 of record NC_139464.1, read on the forward strand.
AGCTTCAGGGCTGAATGTTGATCTTTAGTATGGCATAAACACAGCCTTCATAGGGAATACTTCTGGGACTGAATTAATACAGGCTTGAGTTCAAGGAAGGCTTTTTTGTATTATAATTTATAAACTCCTTAATTCTTCTTAGGATATAAACAAGAACAGTGTTATTCTTAAGATTAACATTGTGTTTTTTAAATTTTTTACTCAGGTAAACAGGTAGCTCTTGGGCAAAGATACATATTCATGGGTAGGGTGGAGAGAACAAACTTGCATAGATTTGAATAATGGCATTAGAAAATGATGGCTGGTTTTGTCATTGTGCATTCCAGTTCAATACAGTTTAAGCTTTAACACCTGCTACTTCATACCTTGATATCATTTATAATTTCACTGGTAACAACCCATTTACCAACCACTGATTAGAAATCAAGTTTCTCCGTAAGTGGGAAGACTGTATATGTCACGAGGTGACATGTTTGATAGGCATGGAAGATGTTCATTTCTCAGTGAATAATATTATGAAGCCTTGCTTTCTAAGTAGCCAATGTCAATCATCCACTCAATGCTAGTTTATCTGCTTCTCTTCCAGCAAAATGGCATTAATTCATACTGGCATCCAAAATGCATTATGGGAAAATGTGATCTGAGGTTTCAGACAGGAAAGAAATAGTTCAGTATAACCCCAGCTTATGTTTGCCTATTTAGTTGTAAAGACAGGCTATGTCTTTACAAGACTATACTAGTATACAATACTATACTATTACTTCACTATGTCTTTACTGGTGTGGTATACAGAAGTTTAGAGGAGAACGTATATACATACACGCATGCTCACATGAATTTACCTTCCAATTCTTCCAATTCAGCAAAGACAGCCATGAATTTTAGAGCCCAGCCCAAGGGAAAAATCAACCCCGCAACTGTACTTTTTAAAAAAAGCAGCTATGTTTTCTATATTAGCACTATATCAAGGACGGCTGAATTGCTCTATTGCCAAGCTGTGCCACTTTTTCTTGTGTTCACCAAAACTTCATCCCACCTCATTTCCACATTAATCTCTAGCAAAAATTCAAAATTAAATGCACATTTGAACACATAATTTATAATGCATTCTCTCTCTCAAGATACACATTTCAAAACATATTTTTGAGCCAATTATTTCTAGGCAAAGTATTAATTTCATGTACGATTGGATTTTTCTCTGTATTTCTAAATGCTAGTGTTGTGCTGGTACTAAAATTATTATTTTTTAATTACAAATATACTGCCTGGGGCATATTGTTTCGTTAAGCAAAAGTTTTTAGTTAACTAAGGGCGCAATCCTATGGCTGCTAGTCAGCAGCTAGAGAGCCATAGGATTGGTTGGTTCCCAGGAACCGAGCTCGGAGCCTGTGCTGCAAGGTAGGTTCCCAGAGAATCACTCTCCACCCCTTCCCGCACCGCCTCATAAGGACCGCTTGGAAGAGCAGCGCAGAGCGGGGAAAATGGGGTGTTTCTGGGGACAGGCTGGGGCAGGGCAGGGAGGTCAGAAGTGCCAGTTCAACACTTCCAGTGTGTCGTCTGGCCTCCCCACCACATTCTCCAAGGTCCCAGAACTAGACAGTTGAAATCGGCTGTCTAGCTGTGACAGCAGGGTGGCTGGAGCACGGAAGAGAGTGCTCCTTACCACTCCTCCCGCCCTGCAATGGATGGGGGGTCGCCTCCAAGTTCAGAGACAGTCTCCGCCCCCCATAGGATTGCTCTCCAAGGGTGCAACCCTATGCATGTTTAGACAGAAAAAGTCCTACAACTCCCAGCATGGCCCAGGATTTCTGTTGGTCTTTTTTCTGTCTAAACATAACTAGGTATGCATCTTAAATGTTGCAGCCCTATTGTTAATATCTTCATATTGTTGATGATGATAGCGACTTAGGACAACCCTATCGGTCTGCCAATAAAAAATTCTGAAGACATTAGGCAGGGCAGAGCTGAAGCTGAGAGATAATGATATGACAACCCTCTAGAGGACATAACCGCTGCGTGCAGTTCACCCTTTCTCAAAATGGATATCACAGGAAAAAATGCTGGAAAAAAGGCAGGATAAACTAGCCAGGATAATCAAGGAGTTGGAGCACCTTCTGTACGAAGACATGATAACATATTTGAGGTTATTTGGCTTAGAAAAAAACCTGAGGGGGAAACTCTATAAATAAAACTATGCATGGTGCAGCGAATGTGATTTTTTTTCTCCATTGCAATACTAGAACTTCTTTAACTTATGGAATTCATTGACACAAGAACTGGTGATGACCACTATTCTCACTCTAAAAATGGATGAGAGGATATGTCTATTCGAAGCCCTTAGCCATGACAGTGAAATGGAATCTCCAGGTTCTCAAACGGTAGAGCACTGAATGCCAGTGTGTGTGGCGAGGGGGGGGGGGCAAGCAGTGGAGATGGGGTTCTGTCTTCATGTGCTCATGTTCCTAGACGCATCTCATCATTCGCTGTTGGAAACAGGATACCTCTCTAACTGGACACTTGGTCTGATCCAGCAAAAGTGAGGCTCACCAGTACAGGAATGTGGGGTGGGGGAAAGTGGTGGGAGGAGATTTACTGGAAGGGGCAAAAGCAATGGAGACTGGTGGCTCCTATATCACTGGGGCCAGGAATCCACCTTGGGTTTCAGTCAGAACCAGCCAGAACTCTAAAGGGGCAATCCAATGTGTTGACCCCATTTGGGGGATAGGGTTCAGCACTTTGGATAGCTTCTTCAGAGTTCTGACTGGAACCCAGAAACGATTCACAGCCCCACTAAAATTGGAGCCACCACCCTCCACTGGTCAAAGGCTTGCAACGTATTTAATTTGAATTGCTCCCCCACAAAGGGGGGGTGTACCAGTGCCTTTCAAGTTGTGGTTTCACTGAATTGTTTCAAATGTTGTCCTTCCAAATTCCCCCTCCCTCTTGCAACTCCCCGGTCAGCTCCCAAATCTGCTTCAGAGGTTCAGGGAACCATCCAGAGCAGATATGGGGAAAATGTGGGTGGTTGCAAGGGGTAAGGAAGGGGAACTCCCCTTGGGCAAGCGGAAGTCCACTTACATAATGTTGAATTTAGCCTGTTTTTATGCCTCATAATAGGGATGTGCAAACCCAGTTTTCTAGGCGCCCACCTAGCCCCTGCCCCCACTCGCCGGTCTCTGGACTGCACTTGAGCTCCTTCCATGCTCAACGAGCAGCCCACACTCACCCCAGCGGCCTTGTTGAACTCCATGGTCACCATTTTTTCAAAAATGGCAATCGCAAAATAAGCATGTACATTTCCACAAAAAAATGCACATTTTGTGCATACACAAATATGCACATTTGCCAAATGCACATTTTTCCTCATGCAAATATGCGCATTCTCACGCATATGCCAATATGTGCATTTTTGTGATCGCCATTTTATTTTATTTTTAAATGGTGACCACATGAGGCCACCAGGGTGAGTGCAGGCTGCTCGCCGAGTGTGGGAAGGGGGCGAGTGGGGGCAGGGGCTCAGCAAGTGGGGGGCAGGGAAGTAGGCGGGGGGGGGCGTTCCACCGGATTCCTGGATGGAATTGGGTGCCTGTGCCATAATAGCTAGGGATGTTAGATGTAGTTTAATATGACTTCCCCCTAGGTATTTTGTAGGGGAGATGAATAGAAGATTTAATAAGGATGGTTGGGGGAATCAGGTCTTGATGGTGGCATATCTGAGGTTATGGTTGCCAACCCATGTTTGGCGAGTAGCCATAGTTCTGACAAACTGATTTGCATTGCCAGAATGCTTTCCCCCCACACACAGACTGTGTGATGCAGAAAAAAGAATTTTTAAAAAATACGGCCATCACTTTTACTATTAGCAAGCAATTAACATCTGCGCAAACAGCTCTGCTCTATCAGTCACAGCTGCCTTCCAGCATAGGGGCTTTCTGAAGAGAATTCTCTTCTCTAATAAATCACTCGTGTCAATTAGGGATGTAGCCCTTGCCAGGAGATGCAGTTGACTGTTCCCAATTAAGCCTTAATGAATAAGAGCAAATGGGATGCTGGAAGCTCTCAGCCAACAATAGCTATTTGGGTGCGAGGTTAAGCTAAATGTTAAACAAAAAGAAGGTAAAAAGGAAGCAAGACTCCAACCCCTTTAGGTTAATTAGGCAAGCCATGGATATTTTTTTTAAATCATAGCTTTTCAGCATATCGCACCCTTTCAATGAAGGGTTAAGAAAATCACAAACAGAAATCAGGGGAGCATGTGGGATTTCCCCCTACCCGCTGCATACAGGTACAAAAAAGGTAATAGAGCCATATTAAGAATTCAACGCTATATTATTGAAAGTTCACAGTATCGTTGCCCTAAGCTACCATATAACAAGCAGTACAGTGGCTACAGCAACTGAGAATATTATTATCACATGAAACAAGCATCTGTGTAATGTAGTCCTTCTTTATTGGACAGTTCTCAAAAAGCAAACCAACAACTCAACCCAGCCTGGGTTCTATCATTTCAATCTCAAAATCTAGGATTCAATTTATAGGATGAATTCGCCTGTAGTAGATTTTTAAAAGAACAAAAAAATACAGGATGTTTGGGCTTGTAAAACTGCCACAGACTGCCACAGCCCTTTTGAGACTGATGAACACAAAGTCTTTAAAAACAGTCACCAAAAGATGAAGTACAAAATAATTAGGCCATGGGCATACACGCTTTCATGTGTATTATTAATCTGGTACTGGTAGTTCTGCATATCACTTGAGTATAAGGAAGGCTATGTAAAATGGCTTTCATGGGATTGACGGTCTTCACAGAGTTAGAAGAATCCTGGTTAGTTGTTTGGCAAAAGTCAGGGTTAGCTATTATTTAAAAGAAGTGGGCTCAGCCACCCTGCAACAAAACGTTGCAGGCTGTCAGGAGTGCCCTAGCTGCCTCTTGCAGTCCCCTCCAATAGCCAGCTCAAGACACAGATGACAAGGATTCTTTCCGAGGCTTTATTCCTTTATTACTTTATGACTCTTTCAGATACTAATCACTAGCGACTAAGCAAGGAACAGCACTGGGGAAAGATAGCAAAGTAGCCTAAGCTCCAGGTAAGGCAGTTGGTCCCTGTTTGAAGGGGAACCACAGGAAGACCCTGAACTTATGGTCTTGGGAGAGATCCTCCCTCTTTCCCTTGGGTCCTCGGGACGCGACCGTTGTTTGAGTGCCAAACAAGTGGAACGCCTCCTTTCGGCGCCCTCCATCTGTTGTCGCTCCCTGCGTCTGCGCTGAGCATCCAGCAAGCCCCCCTCCAGCGCTCTCTCACCGCCAGGGTCACTATCTCTCCCAGGAATGCTGGCAGGAGGAATCTCTGCCAGCTGCTGTGCTTGTGAGAGATGAGCAGAGATCTCCTCTCCCACGGATTGCTGTTCCTCCTCAGAATCAGAACTGCTCTGAGGCTCTATGGGCTCAGTTTCCACCCTGACACAGTGTAGCCCTAGTGTGCATGTGTTACCTGAACCTGTGACTGAGGGGGCTGAAGGAAAAACAAAGACAGGAGTTCCCACTCTAACTTGAGCTTGACCATGTGTGTGTGTGTGTGTGTGTGTGTGTGTGTGAATATATCTACATAATAAATAACAAAAGAGGATATCTGTCTGTATGTCCATGCATCTGTCTGTCAGAACCATAGATCCAAGACCATGAAACCTAGAAACTTGAAACTTGCATGCTGAGAGACCCTAGGGGTGTGCCCCTCAGGGTTATTTTGTTTTAAAAACTCACTAAGGGAGCAATCTTATGGCTGTTAGTTAGGCCATAGGATATCTTGTTTTCCAGGAACCGACCTCAGAGCCTGTGCTCCAAGGTCGGTTCCTGGATAACTGACCTTCCCCCACTTCCACACTGCCTCGCAGGCAGCGTGGAAAAGCTCCATGCTCCTCACTCGCAAGAGGAGTGTGGAGCAGCCAAAACGGGGCGTTCGGGGGGCGTTCCAGGGTGGGGAGGGTGGAAATGCCAGTATGACACATCCAGCCTCCTCCCCCACTCCACCGTCCCGCGGCTAGACAGCTGAAAGTGCCCATCTAGCCGAAAATGCAGAGCAGGAGGAGTGTGGAGTGAGCGATCCCCTCCGGGATTCTCCTGCCCTGCATTGGATAGGAAGTCGCCTGCGAGTTCGGCGACTGCCTGGATAGGATTGTGTCCTAAGTAATTTTCATTAATTTCAATGTGTCCATGTGGTTGAAGCCTGGAAAAATATTTTCAGTCACTAGGGGCAGACTTCCATGGAGGATTGGTAGGCCAAGGGACACTATTATAGGAGGACTGGTGGGCCGAGGGACACTATTATATGAGGATTGGTAGGCTGAGGGACACTATTATATGAGGATCGGTGGGCCAAGGGACACTATTGTATGAGGATCGGTGAGCCAAGGGACACTATTGTATGAGGACTGGTGAGCCGAGGGACACTATTATATGAGGATTGGTGGGCCGAGGGACACTATTATATGCCTGCCGCCTCCCTGCTCTGCTGGCCAGACCCCTCCCTTGAGCTATAGGACTACAGCATGGCAGGGCCGTGCCTAAGGGTGCCAGTGGGCATGCTTACACTCAGACAGGGCGGGCACAATGTGTCCAACTCTGACAGCTGGTAAGTTTGCTTGAAGACTTCGCTGGATCAAACTAAGCACTATTCTAACCCGTGAGAAGCAGAGTCCCTTCACACACATGCACATTTAAAAGCGTAACCAGTTTGCATGCAATGGAGTAGGATGCTTCTGAATTCAACTGACAGCTAGACTGGGCATGGGAGGAAGTTATCGCTGCTACCTAAGAGGTATGGGGGATTTTTGACTGGAATTCATGCCAGCCTCATCCCCACCTCTGACCTGCAGTGTTAACAGCAGATTATATCTTAGGGCTGCTCAGCCCCACAACCGGCAATAGGGATATAACAGTGAAGTACACTGTGGAGTTGCTATATAATACTCTCTCAGCCTAACCTGCAGTGTGGAAATAAAAGCACTGGAGAATGCTGGAGGTTGCCATGAGTTACTCTCTCAGCTTCAGTCCAACCCCCAATACAGGTATATAATACCTCTGCACAATCCTGTAGGTTTGTTGTAAACCATTCACAGCCTGTCCCGTGGCCTGCACTATTCAGTATAGACTACACAGCAGGGCTCCCAGAAGCCATTGTCTCCTAGCCACGGCCCCTTCCAAACTGCAACATGGGAACAATGAATTGTATTTGCTTTGGAATTTGCATTAGCAAAGCGTTAAAAAAAAAACTGTTTAGCATTAACGAAGACCTGAGTTTGGAAGAGCAGGAACTCTTCTCTTTCTTGCTGCCTTTTGGAGTTTTTGTGGGCATTCACCCTGGTGCACAATCACAGCTAAATTAAAATCTTGGATTTCTCCATTAATTGCAATGAGCAGCTCTCACGTCCTGAGGAGGACCAAGGAGAAGCGAAATGGAGCAAAGCACAACAGAGGAAGGAATACAGAAAGAACTGTCCACTGTCTACTCTCCACCTCACTCGTCCCCCTGTACTATGTGGCTCTGCCTGTTAGCTGATCAGCATCATTTTCCTTCCCTTCCTTCTTTTCAATTTTTGCCCACCACCTAAGCAAGAAGGGTTCACAGTGGGAGGGAAGGGAGAAAAAGGGGAAAGCAATGCCATTCATTCATTCATTCATTCACTCATTCAATTTCATTTCATTTCATTTCTATACCACCCAATAGCTGAAGCTCTCTGGGTGGTTTACAAAAACAAAAACCACAAATTACAGCATAAAATACAATATAAAATATAATAGCTTTAAATAGAGTATAAAAGTACAACCAGAGTAAAAACCAGAAGCAATGAAGTGATTTAAAATGCAAAAGGAGATTTAAAAAAACAGAGCTAAAAGACTAGAATGCTGAAATGCCTTGGAAAATAAAATGGTCTTTTCCTCATGCCAGAAACAACACAATGTAGGTGAACCTCTTTAGGAAGCTCATTCCACAACCGTGGTGCCACAACAGAAAAGGCCCTCTTCCTTGTAGCCACCTGCCTCACTTCCTTTGGCAGGGGCTCCCAGAGAAGGACTGCTGAAGATGATCACAGGGACCAGGCAGGTACATATGGGAGGAGGCGATCCTTCAGATAACCTGGCTCCAAGCTGTTTAGGGCTTTGAATGTTAATACCAGCACTTTGAATCGGGCCCAGAAATGGACAGGCAGCCAGTGCAGCTGGAAAAGTACTGGCATAATATGATCACTTTGGCCAGTCCCCATTAACAATGTTGCTGCCCTGTTTTGGACCAGCTGAAGTTACTGGACCATTTTCAAGGGCTGCCCCACGTATAACGCATTGCAGTAATCCAGACGAGAAGTTATCAGAGCATGGATAACTGTAGCTAGGCTGTCTCTGTCCAGATAAGGGCGTAGTTGGCATATCAGCCTAAGCTGATAAAAGGTGCTCCGTGCCACTGAGTTCACCTGTGCCTCAAGTGACAGTTCCAGCTCCAAGAGCACCCCAAACTATGAACCTGATATTTTTGGAGGAGTGTAACCCCTCCAGAACAGGCTGAATGTCACCTAGCTGGGCAGGCAAATCACCCACTAAGAGTACCTCTGTCTTATCTCAATTGAGCCTCAGTTTATTAGCCCTCCTCCAGTCCATTACCATGTCCAAGCACTGATTCAGAACAGCCACTGCCTCACCTGGGTTTGGTGAAAAAGAGAGTTAGAGCTGGATGTCATCCTCATATTGATTACACCTCAGCCCACACCTCCAGATAACCTCCCTCAGTGGTTTCATGTAGATGTTGAACAGCATGAGGGATTAAATAGGGCCCTGTGGAACCCCATGGCATAGCTGCCAAGGCTCAGAGCCATAACCCCCCAGCACCACCTTCTGGAATCAGCCATCCAAGTAGGAGCGGAACCACTGCAGCACAGAGCCTCCAACTCCCAGCCCAGACCACCTATCCAGAAGGATACCATGGTCGATGGTATTGAAAGCCGCTGAGAGGTCCAAGAGAATCAACAGGGTCACACTCCCCTGTCCCTCTCTTGGCAAAGGTTACCCCTTGGGCAACCAAGGCAGTTTTTGTTCCAAAACCAAGTTGGAAGCCTGACTGAAATGGATCTAAATAATCTGTTTCCTTCAAGATTGCCCGTAGTTGTCCTGCAATCACCCAGGAAGGGGTTGTTAGCTACTGGCCTTCAGCTGTTAACATCTTCAGGGTCCAGGTTAGGCTTTTTCAGGAGTGGCCTAATTGCCGCCTATTTTAAATTGGCCAGCACCACTCCCTCTCTCAAGGAGGAATTTACAACCTCCTGGACCAGCCCTTTAACCCCTTGCAGTCAACCGCTCCATTTCCACCCACCCATGTCCTCCCCCAGGATACTTCATTCCGTTCTCCCCTTCCCCTAATTTTCTTTTACAACAGACTCTCTACAGTCAGTGGCTTCTGAGCTGGGCTGTTTGGGGGTGGGGGAAGGGGCAAGATTTCCTCTTTAGCTTTGATTTTTCAAAAATGTTTTTGTACTGGTGAAAACACCCAGGTTCTCCTGAGTGTGATGATACCTTCCACTTGTTGCTAGGTTGTCCCATTTTGGCTACAAAGCTGGCATTCTGGAAAGGGGTTCACTGTTGGTACTTGTTGGCAGATAAAGGCTGATGAAATTCCATAGTTTCATTCTGGGGCAGTTGCAGATGAAACAGGGCCCAAACTTTTCCCTGTCCCATATCCGTTCTCCCCCTGTCGGTCTCCACATCCTGTGCTTCAGCCCCCCCCCCCAATGTGGCACCCTTCTCAATTCCTCAACTGCTTTCCCTACTCCATTAACCACCACAGTTTCTCCAGTCTTCTGAGCTTCCTTCCTTTCCCATCCCTGCTTCCATCTCTGAGTCCTGTGAATTCTGAAGAGGAAGGGAAATGCAATTTTTGACAAATTGCCTCCTCTCTGCTCCCAAGGCAGTTCCCAGCATCCTTTATTTGCCATACCCCCAAGCCTGAAAGTCCAAAGCATGCTTATGCAGAGATAAGCAGAACATGAGAAATATGTTCATTATAATCTGAAGTCAAGGAGGGGAAATGAGCAGATGATAGAAGGAAACACATCAAGGAGGCGCACAACTGCATCATAGGAAGCGGGACAAACGACAGGAGCCAAGAGATGGTTAGAAATTAGGAAGTGGTAAAGAGGAAGAGAAAAGACCGAAGATAAAGTGGAACAAACGCAAGACTTAGCAGAGAAGACTGAAAACTGAGTCAAGGAGGTGACTATAAATAGAGGAGTAGAAGGAGAAGGGTTATGAAACAGGAGGCGGAGAGGCACAAATTAAAATGTGCAAGAGAAGATAGGCAATTTTGGATGACTAAAGAATGCTGTATTTTTTGCAGGGGGAATAAAACTGAACAGCGGCACAGCAGGGCTGGCTTTTACATCTGCCAACAGAAGTAAATTATGCAGACAGCCATATGTCAAACAGACAAGAACATTGCTGGTGTTGAGAACACCATTCAAGCATATTGTGCAGCAACCATATATGCACCTCAGTGTTAGACAACAAACTACATCTCTCCTAGATCCTACTCTGTGAATTTATTTTGCCTGAAACCATCGTTCTCAAACTGTGGGGAAGATCCCTTGGGGGACGTGGGATGCATGACAGATCTGAAAGGAGGGTGCCGTTCTACAGAAGGATCCCTTTCCTTCCTTACCAGTCAAGATTTGGGAGGGCAGAGAACCCTCACTGGTCCCTATTGATCACCTGACTTGGGAAGAAGAAAGGTCAGTAAGAGGTGCTGCTCTGTTCGGATAATATTTCTACAAGATCAGAAGGGACTTTCTGTTCTGTTCTGTTCATTCTTCTAATGCCAGTGTTGAATTCCTAATCCACACACAGTTATCTGCTACAGTGGGCTGCATGAAACTCGGGGTGTCAGACAACAAACACAGGAGACTTTGCTTGTGATGCCCTTAAGGAATATGGCCCATGGGACCACAACAAGTGGCAGGACCTTCTCAGTGGCAACACCCAGCTATGGATCTCTTTTCTGGTAGAGATCCAGCTGCCCCCCACTCTATAGTCATTTTAGGCACCAGTCAAAGACTTTCTTGATTTGTGCAGGCTTTGGGAGTATAAGCAAGTTCTCTGTTTGCTTTTTGATTGATCGATTGATTGATTGTGTAGATGGTTTTATTGCATGTTATTATATATTTGTGATTTCAGAGTCATGAGTTTAATTTTATGTATGCAGTGTGTTGTGTTTTATATGGGTTGTGTATTGTGTTTTATATGGGTTGTTAGCAGCTCTTTGTGAGGAAGGAGAGGATATCAATCAAAGAAATAAATGAATTCCAACGAAACTGCATGAGGGAATCTCCGCATGTTCACTGGGGAACAGATTAGTAATGGGGGGGTGGAAGGGGAAGGGTTCTAGTTCAGTGGTAGAGCACATGCTTTGCATGCCGAAGCTCCCTGGGGCCTGTTTCCACCAGTAATTAACTCGGAGCTGGATGAGAGTGGAGGTCATTAGGGATACATGACATCATGGCCATCCAGCATTCGCACCCCCCCCCACTCCCAAGCTTATCAGGGAAAAATCGGATTTCCTGAGACTGCTTAAAGTCCAATTCTTTTCTTCAAGTCAGGTTCTCCCCAGTATAGTTGCTGGGTGCCCCAACCCCCAAATTTACCTTGGGTACAGGGATGGCGGACAATTTCTCCCTGAAACTTCGGGTGGGCGAGCGCCAATGTGTTTGGCCCCCCGAAGAAGTTTCGGGGAGAAATTCTCCGCACCCCCGCCCCCCGCACCCCCCCAGGGACGGGACTTACCTTTGCCGAATGTCCCTCCCGGCAGCAGGTCCGGCCGGCGGTTCGTCGGGTCTTCGTCAGGGGCGGGGGCGGCAGCCGATCTTTCGACCGGCTGCCGCCGCCGCCATTGCAATAAAAGAAAACAAAAACAAAAACGCCCCCGTGATAGGCTACGTGACGATTAATGTAGCCTATCACGGCTAGATCTGCAAAGTCAGCCGTGATAGGCTACGTAAATTGGCACGTAGCCTATCACGGGTGACTTAAAAAAAAAAAAAAAAGCGCGTACACAAATGGCGGCCCCCATAGGGCGCTGCCATTTGCGTTCCTTATTTGGTCGCTGTAGTCTACGTAAATGTTTACGTAGACTACGGCGAAAATAAGGGCAACGCTATTACGCGCTTTTTTTTTTTTTAAAGTCACCCGTGATAGGCTACGTGGCAATTTACATAGCCTATCACGGCTGACTTTGCAGATCTAGCCGTGATAGGCTACATTAATTGTCACGTAGCCTATCACGGGGGCGTTTTTGTTTTTTTTTTAACTGTTTAGTTCGTGGCCGGGCGAGGCGAGGCGGGAAGCCTCCCCCCCCCGGCCTGAATTTCGTCCGGGCGAGGCGGGAAGCCTCCCCACCCCCGGCCTGAACTTCGCGGGGGGAGCAACGAAGTGCCTCCCCCCCACCGCGGGAAATCTTCGAGGACAGGTAAGTGACTTTCGTCCACCCCTACTTGGGTATGCTAGCCCTGCCCAGGGTTGCCTTCCACCATGACCCTGGTCAAGGGTGTTTCCTGTGCCTTTCCTGTCCCTGCACAGACCAATTAGTGTCTACTCAGAAGTAACTCCCCTTGTGGTCAATGAGGCTTTCCCTAGAATCACAGAAGAGTAGGGTTGGAAGGGGGCTACAAGACCATCGAGTCCAACCCCCTGCTCCATGCAGGAGTCCAAATCGGAGCATCCCTGACAGATGGCTGTCCAGCCTCATCTTGAATGCCTCCACTGTGGGAGACCCGACCACCTCCGTAGGTCATTGGTTCCATTGTCATATTGCTCTAACAGTCAGGATGTTTTTCCTGATGTTCAGACGGAATCTGGCTTCCTGTAACTTGAGCCCAAGATTCCGTGTCCTGCACTCTGGGATGATCGAGAAGAGATCCTGGCCTTCCTCTCTGTGACAACCTTTCAAGTCCTTGAAGAACGCTATCCTATCTCCCCTCAGTCTTCTCTTCTCAAGGCTAATCATGCCCAGTTCTTTCAGTCTCTCCTCATAGGGCTTTGTTTCCAGTCCCCTGATCATCTTCGTTGCCCTCTTCTGAACCCTCTCCAGTTTGTCTGCATCCTTCTTAAAGTGCAGTGCCCAGAACTGGACCCAGTACTCCAGATGAGGCCTAACCAGTGCTGAGTAGAGGGGAACTAGTACTTCACGGGATTTGGAAGCTATACTTCTATTAATGCAGCCCCAAATAGCATTTGCCTTTTTTGCAGCCACATCACATTGTTGGCTCATATTCAGCTTGTGATCAACAATTCCAAGATCCTTCTTGCTTGTAGTATTGTTGAACCACGTATCCCCTATCTTGTAACTGTGCATTTGGTTTCTTTTTCCTAGGTGCAGAACTTGGCATTTATCCCTATTAAATGTCATTCTGTTGTTTTCTGCCCAGTGCTCCAGCCTATCAAGATCACTTTGAATTTTGTTTCTGTCTACCAGGGTATTAGCTATCTCACCCAATTTTGTGTCATCTGTAAATGTGATAAGGATTACCTGCACCTCCTCATCCAAGTCATTAATAAAAATGTTGAAGAGCACTGGGTCCAGGACCAAGCCTTGCGGTACCCCGCTCATTACTTCTCCCCAGTTTGTGAAGATCCCATTGATAAGCACTCCTTGAGTCCGATTCTGTAGCCAACTGTGGATCCACCGGATCATTGTTTCATCTAGCCCACTTTGAGCTATTTTACTCATCAGGATATCATGGGGCACTTTGTCGAAAGCTTTGCTGAAGTCGAGGTATATGATGTCCACAGCATTCCCACGGTCCACAAGGGAGGTTACCTGATCAAAACATGAGATCAGATTCGTCTGGCAGGATTTGTTCTTGACAAATCCATGTTGGCTTCGAGTAATCACATGGTTTTCAAGGTGCTTACAGATGGATTGCTTTATAATCTGCTCCAGAATTTTCCCAGGGATTGATGTCAGACTGACTGGTCTGTAGTTCCCAGGTTCCTCCTTTTTACCTTTTTTGAAGATAGGGACAACATTAGCCCTCCTCCAGTCATCTTGCACTTCACCCGTCCTTCATGATTTCTCAAAGATAACAGACAGTGCTTCTGAGAGTTCTTCTGCCAGTTCCTTTATGACTCTAGGGTGCAGTTCATCTGGCCCTGGAGATTTGAACTCATTCAAAGTAATTAGGTGTTCCTTGACCATATGCCTATCAGTCTCAAGCTGCAATCCTGCCCCTTCAGCCTGTACTTTGCTTTTGCCAGGGGGCTCATAGACCCTCTTTTGGGAGAAGACTGAGCCGAAGTAGGAATTGAGCACTCCTGCCTTTTCTTTGTCATCTGTTATCATTTTGCCATCCTTATTTAATAGGTGAACCACCATTTCTTTCCTCTTTCTTTTATTATGCATGTATCTGAAGAAAGATACGTATATAGACATCGAAGACCATGTGCTTTATAGTCTGGCTTTCTTCCTACATGTTTCTGAAGACTATTATTGGGCACTATTAGAGCTGTTCTCTCCATTGTGATGCATGAGCCTTTGTCCATTGTTACTGCCAACTTTATGTCTTCCTCCCCTGTAGGATTCAGTTTAAAACCCTCCTGATGAAGTTCTTCATGCTGTGGCCAAACACGTTCTTCCCAGCCTTTGTGAGGTGCAATCCATTCCTTGCCAACACCAACAGTCCATCTTCCAGGAAGTATAGCCCGTGGTCCCAGAATCCAAATCTCTCTCGTTGGCACCACCTTCGTAGCCAGTCATTCACCTGGAGTATTTTTCTTTCCCTTTCTATCACTCTTCTAGCTACTGGAAGGATGGATGAGAAAACTGTCTGGGCCCCAAAGTTCTTGAGTTTCCTTCCCAAAGCTTCAAAGTCTGACATGATTTCTTTGTAGCTCTGCTTGGCGGTATCGTTTGTTCCCACATGGATGAGAAGAAAGGGATACCTGTCAGTGGGCTTTATTAGTGTAGGCAACCCTCTGGATGCCCATGTCAGTACTTACAGAGAGCCCCCTCAATTTGAATGGCAGAGCCCAATTCCCTAAATGCGGTTAAGTGTGATCTCGAGGCTCCGATTCTCCGTTGTTTGCTTTGTTGCCTTAGGAAGTAACGACTTCACAGCTTCATTATAGAGATCCTGCGCAGTATCAGTTTTGTTAGAAAGGTTTTGTTAGATTTCCCATCTCCCCCCCCCACACACACACACTCTTTCACAGCACAAGCATATATATGTCTACTCAGAAGTAACACCCATTGTGTTCAGTGAGGGTTGGGGCTTGTTGGGAGGCTTGTCCTACAAATACGCACAAGGGGAAATAACTACTTTGCACCTTCCTTATGGAGCCTGGAGGGGCAGGGAAGCCTCTCTTATTGATTGAGCAGCCCCTGCTACTCAGATGACATTCACTCCACCCACCCAGAAGTAAGTGATGTGAAGCCACTTAGAATGGTGTGATGTACACCCTCGTGGAGCCCTGCCCAGACCAAAAGCAGCTCCTACAAAAATGCGGGTGAGCCACTCCTCCATTCTCCTTCCGTTTTGTGGAAACAGGGCCCTGGTTGGATCCTCAGGGTCTCCAAGTTGGGCTGTGAAAGAATCCTTTCTAAAAACCTTGGGGAGCCACTGCCAGTCAGTGTAGACACTGCTGGCATAAATGGACCAATGGTCTGCCTCAGTGTAAGGCAGTAATGGAGCCCAAGTTCAAAAAGCTGGCCTAAAAGAGTGGTTCCGAAAGATGACCACCTACTGCTGGTCCACACATGCAAGCAGTCTGCTTATCTGTTTGCACACAATCCCTGTGAATTGTCCCTAAGTATAGGGACAACTTTTAATTTAATATTTTATTCCCCAAAGTTTTCCAATCAAGTTTAATCCTCGATCAATAATTGGAGTCAACTGCAGGCCCATGTTAAGGTTTTTGGGTGCCGTAGGCAAGGTGGTATTTATTGTGCCCTGATGGACCCTCTTTTCTCTCTTTCCCATCCCCTGGCCATGCCTTTCTCTTCTTTTCTCTCCTTGACCCCACACCATCACCCCTTCATTCAGACCTCCTCTTCTTCTCCAGCTGCCATCCTCCTCCTCTTCTTTACTCTCCCCACCACCTCCCTCCCTCTGTGCCATGCTGTGAGGGGAACTTCCTTACAATGAGGCATTCTGGGTGAGGTGGCCCTGGAGAGTGTCTGTGCCGCAGCAGCACAAGTAGTCTCCAGGGCCACCTCACCCAGAATGCCTCATTTTAAGGAAGGACCCCTTGAAGTGTGGCATTCAGAGAGCCTGCCTGTCCACTCAATCGACCTCTCACTCCGGGGGAGTCCTTGGAACAAGAGACTGGCTAAGCATTTGGGCTCTCTGAGCTGCACAGATGGGTGTATGGCCAGCATGGGGGAGAAGCCAGAGCACCGCTGCTGCCACCGCCTACAGAGGGTCATTTTGGCATCCCCAGAATTTGGTACCCAAGGCATCCGCCCTATTCGCCCCTCCTCAAAGAAACAACCCTGCATTTTGACCCCAACTGCATCTGAAAAGGTTTGCAAACAACCTGCCCCCACAACTAGTCAGACTTCAACTCTCAGTCAAGGACCTTTACAATTTGCATGACATTTTTTCTTTATTTATGGAAAGAATTTTGCAAAATGTGTGGTTGAAGATTGTCTCATCTTTGTTACCAGCTAGTCCAGAGTAGCAGTGACAGTAAGGCTAAAATCCTAAACCCACGTACCTCGAAGTAAGCCCCATTCTATTTAATGGGCCTTACTTCTGTGTAGACATATATAGCATTGCACTGATTCTCCTTTCTTCAATGCATAAAGATGCAGCAATCTCAGATAACAAATCCAAGCCTGAGACCATTCATTCTTATAATACAACTAAAGGTCCTGTAGATACCTGTGACCAGATACATTCCCAAGTTGCCAATGAATGTTTCCACATACATTTCCAAGTGGCCAATGAATTTTTAAATATGTGTATATATCGTAGACACTGCCTGTCTAAATGCCTGTATCGATGGAGTGAACATCCCAAAAGGCATATCCTTCTAATATCTACCAGTAAACTTGGATCTAGAGTTGATCAAACCCTGGTTGAGTCTAGAAACATGGGCAGCTTGCCTCCAATGTCGATAGAGGCAGCCTCAGAACTGATAGGGGCTGCCACGGCTGCAGTCAGGTAAAGGGCAGGTGCCATATCCATGGGCAAAGCAATCACAGAAAATCACGCCAATGATGAGCATCATGTAACTCTTTTCAGCTCATGCAATTGTTGTTTTTACACACACACACACACACACACACGGAGCTTTACTGCGTTAAAAATTGTTATGCCTCAAGGTGCTTCATTCTCAAAGCTGTTTCTAAATGTGCTCACCCACTATGTTTTTTCCCCATTTTTTAATTGTGAGTTTTAACAAAACAAAAACATAACAGAACCAAAAAGGAGTACAACATATTCTAAAATCCTCAGTTTCAAATATTACAATATTCAAGAAAGAAAGAAAGAAAGAGAGAGAGAGAGAGAAATAGGTTACACATACACTTCAGTAAAAGCAGACCAAATATCCACGTATAGCTCCATCTGCAAGTTACGCCTATATACCACTCTTTCAAATGTTGCTAGTGTTGTTAGGTCTTCAGTTCATTGCGTTATAGGCAGTGGGCTTTTATCCTTCCAATATCGTAATATCAGTCTTTTAGCAACCAAAAGGGCGCAACCATGTGTTATATCCCAAGAAGCAAGTAAGTAATTTAAAAGAGCGTTTACATCAGTAAATATTAAAGAGCTTACCAATACAAAATGTATCCGTATAATAACTTCTTCCCAAAAGGAGGCAACCATTGGGCATTTCCAAAGCATATGAATAAGAGAAGCACTGACTGCATTACACCTCCAACAATTAGTTGAATTTGACAAGCCTTTATTAAAAAGACATTGTGGCGTCCAATAGACCCGAAACAAAAGGCTTTGCTGAATAAGGCGTAACCAAAGATCCACTGAAATGTCTGATACAGATGCCAAGGCAGCAGTCCATTGATTAAACAAAACAGGACATTCCAATTCCCTGTTCCATTCCTGCTGTAAACTACTTGTATCATATTTATTCATTGATAATAAATGTTTATAAACATGAATCATAGGTCGATATATCTGATCAGCTTCAATAAGTTTTTCCAGCAGCGAAGGAGACTCTGAGGCAGTAAAAGCAGCAGGACCGAATCTAGATACCAACAAATGTTTTAATTGCAAGTACTGCCATTCTGCTATAGCAGGCAAATCAAATTGATCTTGCAAAGTTGAAAATAACAAAAACTCATCATCAACCCCCATTAACTGATCCAGAGTAAAGATCATTTTATCTGTCCAGGTCCTCCATAAAAACATTTTCTGACCAATTCTTACATCTGGATTTCCCCATAAAGTCAATTTAGCATGGAAAATTGATCAAACAGTAATTGATGTGACATTATATGCTCTAACAGCCAAAATTGTGGGAGGAGCTCTGTCTACCTTGATATGCTGAGAACCTAATGTCATCCATTTAAAGAGAAGCTCCAGACAAGAAGATTCCAACACTGACCAAAGTGGAAAATCTAATCTGAGTGGAAAAGACCAACATTTAGTAGAGGTCAGCAAATAGGCCTGATGGTACATATTTAGATCCGGAAAACCGAACCCGCCTTCATTAATTGGAAGTTGCATCCTATTTAAATATATTGTTGGTGGAGAGGAACCCCAGAAGAATTTACCAAACAAATCTTTAAGTTTTTGGAAATAATTGCCAGTATAGGGATCCCATATATAACATAAATAATTCGAGGTATGGTATTCATCTGAAATGTATTCCACCTTACCCCATAAACTCAACTTTAAAGATGCCCATCTATCTATATCTCGTGAAATATAATTAATCAACTGGTTTAAATTTAACCTAATCATCTGAGATACATCTCTAGGAATAATTATTCCCAAGCAAGTAATAGACTCTGGGCACCGTCGAAATTGCCAACTGGCTGATACATTAGAGTATACCCTATCTCCAGTCGGCATTATTTCAACTCATGCAGTTGTGAAATGCAAACGCTGTGCATGTAGCGTGTGCTATGGTTGCAAGTTCTGTAAAATTGGTTGTTGTTACAATTCATAACTTACGATTATTGCATCGTTATAATTGTGTTATATGTACATTAATGGTACAATATGCTCTTTTATGTTTAATAAACTGTGGGGTTGATTAGAACCCACACACCGTTCTTGTAGGTGTTTGTACTGTGCATTGTGGGTTATTATTGGCCCTAATAACTTCATTACAGGTGCAACTATATTGTTTTACTGGAAAAAGAAAAAGTTCTCAATTATTATGTGTTTTGTTTATTTTTACTTATAAATAACATCATGCTCTATGTATTTTATATTTATGGCTTTCTTGTGGTACATTTGTTCCCCAAATCAGATTGATACCATTGTAAAGGGTCAGTTTTGTTTGAAGTGATGATTGTGATGATTCCGCAACATACCTGTTAATTAGAGCCTATTACACATCACCAAAAAGAGGATATGCATTACAAAAAAAGAAGACAAAAGAGGACACCAATTTGCATTACATCTGCATATGCACATTTATATTATAGGTGCAAATTCTGAAATAATAACTATTGTTTAAATAGTCATACAAGATATCTCTCCATAGTGGTGAAGACTGCCCAGGTGCTAACTGTTGACAGGCAACTTCAAGTCCCCTGCTCTCTCTGCTTATGGTTCTTTCACTGTAAACCAGACTTGGGCTGGATAACCCATCGAATAGAGGGCATCCTCAAATAGATGACAGTCCTTTGCCAGCTCTTCAAAATGGAGGACTGTTCATTGTAAAGCAGGGCACCTGGCCCTCTACCGTTAATTATAAAACAGTAATTTAAAAAAAAGAAAAAAAAGATGTACAGATACAGTCATCTCTTCTATCAACTAGAGGTTGTTGAAACACAGTAATCATTTAAGAAAACAGTAAAAACACCTTCTAAGAATAACAAAAGTTAGACTGTTGCAGTAGCCAGTGGGTGCAATGCCTTGGTAAACAGGAAGGTTTACTTCCTAAACTAACTCAGCAACCTTGCCACACAAACCTAACAGGGAAAAAGGTTTAACAGAAAGGGCACCACCACAGAAAAGGCCTTGCTCCTCAGAACATAGCATCACTTGAAGGCCTCAACACCCAGGGGGCTTTAGGGTTGCTTAAAAGCAGGTCTAGGCCTACTTCTAGTGTAGTATAACTGAGCTTGTTTTCTTGACTCATTCCTGCAAATGATTTTTATGTACTATGCATGTAGCTTCTTAAATAAAAAAGGTTAAAAGGGCATGGCATTTTGCAGAGAAGTACTGCCTCTTTTGAACTGTGGTGCTGGAGAAAACTCTTACGAGTCCCCTGGACTGCAAGGAGGTCAAATAAGTCAATCCTAAAGGAAATCAACCCTGACTGCTCATTGGAAGGACAGATACTGAAGCTGAAGCTCAAATATTTTGGCCACCTAATGCGAAGAGACAACTCCCTGGAAAAGGCCCTGATGCTGGGAAGGATAGAAGGCAAAAGGAGAAGGGGACGGCAGAGGATGACATGGCTAGATAGCATCACCGATGCAATGAATATGAACTTGAGCACACTCTGGGAGAGAGTGGAGGACAGGAAGGCCTGTGCTATGGTCCATGGGGTCACAAAGAGTCGGACACGACTTAACGACTGAACAACAACAACAACTGCCTCTTTGTTAAATGGTTCAGATTGTCTCTATTAGCATAAAGGCAGGAAGTACAAACACCTCCAACCAAATAATAACAATAATTCAGAAGTGAACGCAAAGAAATCCATCAAACTTTGAATAATATTGAATTTCTTAAAACAACCACCACCACCTAGAAAACTACTGCAGAAACAACTCACAATAACTGTAGGTTTGTAAATATTTCAGGCACTGAAAAGCCACAGGGAGTTCAAAATAGTAACTTTAACTGGCATTCTATTCTATACTATTGCTTGTAATGCTATGTTCTTACTTATTTATCGTACAGGTTTCCCCTTGCTGACTGACAGCTGCTAAGAAATCCAACACTAACGATACCTGTTGATATTTTTGGCCCTTCAGATGTCAACAGCTAAGTGCTACAGTTCCAAGAACAATATATTTGTGGGCAAAATAGTCTCTCAAGCAACTGAGTCTCTCAGGGTATGAGGAGGACAGTGCGATTTATTTCATAGCACTTTATTAATATATGAAAACTATGTGGTATCATTATTTCCCAAAGAAAGAAATCTCTGTAAAAATCATATAGTCTATAGCTCCATTTTGTGGTTATTAGGTCTCTCAAACTTGGAATTTGCACATGGCCTCTAGGTACAGGAACACAAGTCTAATAGCTTTAAGACTTGCAGAGCTACAAATAAATGTGTTGGTTTTCCACTTCTGATTAGGAATAGACAAACCTGTCAAGTTCACGTTCACTCATTTCCTCATTTTTCCAAAGTTAAGTTTCTTCTGTCCCATTTCCACATAGTTTGTAATTTTTGTTAAAGCCTGCATGAAAATCTGTACATATTTCTGAGTGCATTTCTAAAAATGTATTTATTTGTATTCATTGTTCAAATTATACACATTTTAGCAGGCAATTTCCCCTAAGATAAAGTGTTCTTGTACATACTTCTCTGTACATACACCACTTCGTGCACATTTTTCTGTACTATATGGATTTCTGGACTCATCTTTTTGATGTGTGAACTTTGATTGCAAAACTTCAGAAAACTGTGGATACTGACGTTTAACTGCATTCTGATTTCTGTATTGGTTTGTGTGAATTTGGTAAGTGTACATAAAAGTTCTTCCTCATCCCTACTTCCAACGCATTTTTAAATTGAAGACTGAATTAGCTCACTTTTCTGCGAGATCTGTGAGTTCCAGATGCTCACTGGTGGAGGCATGGATCGCAACATGACAGGTAGAGTCATAGATTTCAACATGACCTAGACATGCAGCTCCTACTTCAGACGTTACATCAGCCATGGAGAATCTGGAGTACAAGCTCGGGCTCATCGGGCTCGGGTTCACCTTTTGATGGCTGCAACTTCACCTGATGATTTCAACATGTGAATGCGGCATCACAGCTACAAGTTTCATGTCACTTCAAATAAAAGTTGAATCAGCTCGCATATCTAGTTCCCAATCAGCAAGTGCAAGAAAATCAATTGAAGTGTGTGTGTGTGTGTGTGTATTACTTTGATATGTGAACTAGACCCCAAGTTAATGCAGCTAACAATTCTTCAAATCAAATTTAAAACATATGGAATTTATTCCCCCTACCTCTCAAAGATCTGGATATTTTCAACTGAGCAAGCTATCAGCCCAATAAACATTCTTATTGTACAACATACATAGCTAGGCTCTTATTTCTCTCCTGGGTTTTATCTGATTATTGTGCTGCTAATTTTTAGCTTACGGATTTCGAATATTTGCACTGAATATTTCCAGTACAACTATTCATCCACAAATGAACACATTCGGTCAAAACACATTTTCAATAGTTTTACTGCAGAAATACCATATCTGGCAAGTTACCAGATCATGAGCCCAGTGCTCATGAGTCCAGAGTCAGATCACTGTGAAATGCAAGATTATCCTTAAAAATTTAAGCATTGGCATATAACACTGAACGTCATTGTAACTTGGAAGCCAAGTTACCATCAGCTCAGTTCCCTTTAGTTGAGGTGGTATGACTGGCTTTCATCATGGCAATTATCAGGCAGACCAAATCAGCAGGTCCAGCCAGTGGGGTGTACGAGATTTTTCCCCCCCTTCGGATTATATTCATTTTCATTGGTAAAAGTCTGGCTTGTACAGTGTTTTCTTTGTCTGCCTTTGTGTCAGTTTGATGCTCAAGTTCATCTTTTTATGGCAGCAATCATTACTCCATAAAATGCCCTCTAATGATGCTGCACTGTAGCATTATGGGGAAAAGAAAATGGTGGCCAGCAGAAGTGGCTGCAGATGTCTGCTTCTGCCACCACTTCAAATAGGCCCACCCATCCTTACATTCCACTTATGGAATGAATAGGTATGAATGAATAGGTATGAATGGGAGTCCTGAACAGGATTCTCATTCATTCTTCTCTGTACTAGTTGTGGGATACATGAAAACTGAACCAAATGGACCACATTTGGTTCAGTTTTCCATTTCCAAAAACACCCTTATTATCACTAGCTGGTGTTTTTGTTTTTATTTTTAAAGTCTATACAAAAATTTATAGTCATTTTTCGTAATGTGTGCATTACTGTATGTCTTTTTAAACATCCACTTTTTTGGATGCATGCGCCCACTGACCAAAGCGTGTGTGTGGGTGGGCACACAGATTTTGAAAATGTACACTTTTTTGCTGCACATTTAAAAAATGTATGCATGTTTTTGAATGCATTTTGTTTTGTGGAACACATTGCAAGATCAGAGATGTATGGATTTCTGACTGATAATTGTATTTCAGTCCATGTTCGGGTCCATTGGGCAAATTCATTTTTAAGAAACGAGATGAAGTGAATTTCTCACACAGCCCTAAGTTCTAGTTTTATTTCCATCTAAGTAGTCAAAAAAGTAATGCTACCACTGCCCCAGCCTTGTTCTTGCCACACGCATACCCTCACCTCCCCATGGGCCATGACCTGACTTGGGAGAGGATTTAGTAATACTGTAGGAGTGGCCTAAAGTTCAATGGAAGAATACATGCTTTGCATGAATAAGGTCTCAAATTCAATTCCTAACATTGCCATGTTCTCGAGAGATGGCAAAGACCTCTGCCTCAGACCCTAGAGAGCAGCTGTCAGTCCAAGTGGACAATACTGGGTTAGGTGAACCATTAAAAGGCAGGTTCATATGTTCATATATTCATTGCAATCCCATGTACAACTATTCTCCCTGGTACAACAGTCCTGAACGTTCTCTGAATTTAGCTCTCACAGTTTAGCTCTTTGATGACTTATCCTTAACCAAACAAAAAGAACAAGCTTTCAGGACTAAAAACCCAAACGGATTCATCACAACATAAGAGTGCAGAATCCGGTGCTGGACAGAAATGTCCAGTTGATTCTGAAAGACTGACAGGAAGGTTCAGAACAAAAGAGAAATCCCACAAGGAGGTTTCATCCATAGCTCAAACTTGAGAACTGCTGAACAAGAAGGGAAAAGTTAGGTCACATTTAGATGAATGGTTAACTATGAATACTTTAAAATAATTCACCATGAACAAAGTTTCCTGTACCATCATCTTATCCAAATTTCCATATCCAGTAAATGCAACTCAGATAGATTTGTTTGACATGATCAATGTACCCTCTTTAATTATCTTAAAGCAACAGTGTCAAGTGCAACAGGGATGCCATCAATCTTAAATCACATTTTATTACTATATGCAGATGGAGCATGTTGAACTATCTGATTAATGTATTTATAGACACTGCTATTAGTTTATAGATTACACCTACAATGTTTATTTTAAAATAGCAAGCTGTGTTATTTGAAGTAGAAAAGAACTGCCTGTTCATCCAAACGCTGTCAAGATTTCAAAGTCACATTTTAAAGAACTTAAACTATAGATTCAAAACAAAAAACAAAAAACAAGCACGCAGTCCATTCTGCAGACTGCTCCCACGAATATACCATGGATATACATTCACCTGATATGCCTGTCCCAGCTCCAAGGCTTCTGGATGTCCATACATGGGCATAACATTTTAAAATACACACACAAAATTAGTCCTGAACAGCACAGTCAATATCCCAGATGAAATCCAGGAGTTGACTGCACTATCTGGATCTACATGTTCTGGATTCTAAATGCATACACCCAAATGAAAAATTACTGTCTTCGTGTAGGGGAAGAATAAGTACTAATGCCTCCCACCACCAAGCATTGGGCCAAAAGTGCATGAAACCTCATCTGCGTAATTTCTTCCCCCACCCTTGTTACAGAGGGGAAATAGCATGAATTGGGCTTAAGTGAAGAGGATCATACACATAAAGCCTTTATGACTGCTGATAACTTGGGGGGGGGGGTGAAGGAGAGGGAGCACAGACACCCATTACTCCATTACACAAGCAATAGCCACGTCCCAGGTTAAGTGTATGAACTGAGGCAAAGCGCAAGACCATAGGTAAGGGGCATAGCCGAGAGGCAAATAATCCCAGGTTTAATTCCTGGCATCTCCAAACAGTGCTGGGAAAGACTCCTGTATGAAACCCTGGAGAACTAATGCCACTGCCAGTCAGTGGAGATAATACTGAGCTAGGTGGAACCATGGCCTGACTCAGCACAAGGCAGCTTCCTATGTACCAAGCTAAGTTCTGATATGGGGAAAACTGGCCCCGACTTGTTATGAGGTGCGCGTGTGCGGCCTCCAACAAACCCACTCGCCAGCAGGTCAGGGACAAGAAATTATCTGATCTTGGCCAGCAAGAATACTCAGGGAGGGAGGTTTCGTTACAGCAGCTAAATGAGGTCGCCAGAAAAACCTGAAACAGGTTTTTGCCAGAGAGTGCAGCCCCACTGAAGTATTCTGATACAACGTACCATGAACACAGGAGAAGGGAGAGCAACAAAGAACATGGGGTTCCACTGCCCCTCCGTCACAACCCTCATCACCCTTCCTCCACATGTTCAGGGCAAACCACTGCCTTCTGTATCCATCCAGACGCCCCATCCAGTGCAGAAATTTGGAAAATCGGGGTTCTGCATTACAGGGGGAGCCTACGAGGATTCAAAAGGCTTCCAGCTGCAGAAGCTCACCTCAGCGCTTGGAGTCCAATGAGGACGGTGATGGGGCAAAATGAGTGCGCTCGTCCCCAGTCTTCTCTCTCACATGTTCATGGCTTCTTTGTTCTCTTGTTCTGAATTGCAGCAAGGCTTCCTTCCCTTTCCGCTCCCTTCCCTTCCCTAGTATACTGTAGATCTGATGGGTGGACTGAAGGGAAGGATGCATCATTTTCAGTTTCTCGCCAGTGTTGCTGAGTTCATTTCTCTTCCAATCCAAGTGCAAAGCTGCTTCCCCTACACAATCCCTTTTGCTTCTCTAATGAACCTTTGCAGGGTTCATTCCATTTTGCTAATGAACCTTTGCAGCCCCAGCCTCCACCCCTTAGCCTGAGATCCTTATGAATACCTCCCAGTCAACAAGCTCCTATGCCGCTTCATTCCAAATGCGGGTAAATTTTCTAAGGACATCAAGGAAAGTTTGCTTTATAAATTGGCTGAATGTGTGGCAATTTCACTTTTACTTATCTCAGTTATTTAGTGCCTGCTTCTATCCCTCTGTGTCTCTACCTCTTCAGTCTTTCTCCATTCCCCATTTCCAACTGGCTCCTCTCTCTACTCATTCCCACTTTTCATACCAGAGACAAAAAAAATCCCTAACAGAATTCTTTAGACTTCCCCCTTTTTTGTCTCCTGGAGACTGATTAAGAAACAAACACTAGATTGTGAAGGGAAGCTATGGCTGGGAAGGTAGAAAAATATTTCTTTGGGAAAGACGGAAAGACTGTCTCCGAGCCTTTTTAATACTGGTTTTGGAAACAGATGCTTGCTGTGCTATGGCTTGCCACAGAAGTGGGGATTATGTTTAATTTTCAGAAAAAGACCCGCAGGGAACAGATTTATGGGGAACAATATCTATGTTTTTAGCCCTTCTTCTGTGGGAGGGACCGGCTGCTACTTGCTGGATGAAAAGGCACTCTGCATGTGTTCAGAGGCACTAGAAGAAACACAGTTCCTCTAAGCCCACATATAATTTGGGTCTCCCTGCATTTGTGTACATTAGTACTTGAAATTTGTATCCCATCCTATCTTAGGCTCAGTGTAGGTAAAAATATAAACTCTGGTTTGGGTTCACATCCCAGGAAACCATGATTTACTTCCTCGCTTACAAAATGGTCCATAGGTCGCCAAGCAAAGAAGCAGAAGACAACACACAGGGGAAAAAAACTAAATGCCATCAACTACTGATATGCATTTATACTGGCCAGTCTGCAGGATTCTTCAGTCCCTTTCCCCAGAATGTCTAGTTCACACTGGAAATTGTGATGGAATGAGAGAGGCTCAAACCACTGCACCACCCTGTAAGTTCACCATCACTCCCAAGTGATGGCATGAACAGGTACAGGTCGAAAATCTGGCTTTTTTACTTTTTCTTTTTTTAAAACCATAAAACACATTTTATTCCTCAACCACTCTCTGAAAAACCAGTTTTTCTCAAGGCTTCCTTAAGGTAACAAATCACATAATACAACCAAGCTCTCTAGAAATCTACCGGGAACCACTTGTATTATTTTGTGCTTGTGTTCTGAGAAACGTATTCTTAAAAACCCACTCTCTTTTCAAATGGTAGTTTAACAAGTATACACTTTCAGACCATTTTTTTTTTCCAGAGGGACTGTAAGTACAGAAGACTGAGACAATACGGAAAATCATGAACCCTGAGGGAGCTTGGAAATGCATGAATTTATATTTTCATAAATGTTACTTACTTCATTCAAGTCATCTTTTGCGTTGTAGTAGACAATATCATTGGTCTGCACAAGGGAAAAAGAAGGAGGGTTAATTAAAAAAAAAGCTTAAGCACAAAAAAGCACTCTAAAACCATTAATTTTGAAATGGATTCTATATTATTATTTTTTGTACTTAATCATAAGCCTGTTAATTTTACAGCATGGCTTGCACTTTAATGTCAGCCATACCACTTTATAGGTTAAGACAAAGTACTATTTACACAGATGCCCTAATACAGCTTCTCAACAACAGCTGTGATATTATACTAAATTTTATGCTAAGAAAGAAGAAAACATATCAGTAACTATGAAAAGATGAATAAAAGTAACATTTTCTCTTTTTTATGAGAATTTACAATTAAGAACCCAAAAGTTCAGATGCTGATATTTCTGGGAAAAGATTGACAACAGCCATGAGCATCTATATTGTATGTCGCTTCCGACTGAGCTAATCAGAAGGACCATCCAGTCAATGGACCATTCAATGGGCTTGACTGGGAAAGTCCATGCTCAATAAAGCCAGGTCAAAGCCATCCGAGTCCCTTTTGCTCCTCTGATGGAGGTTCAAAGGGGGCTCGGCCCACTCTGCTTCACCTGCCCCACGTCCTTCCCCCATTGCAGGAAAGACACAGGGCGGGTGAAGCAGAGCTGTCCATGTCCTCTTCATACCCCTACTGAAGGCATGAAGGTGACTGGGATGGCTTGGCTTCACTGGGCTTGGGCTTCCTTAACTGGGAAAGCCCACATGTAGTGAAGCCTGGTCCTTAGCCAAGTGCTTGGTTCACCCAGCACCTCAGCCTGCGAGCGAATAATGATAGGTTGGTGTGGCCACATCAGGGGTGTGGCCATGTCCACCTGATGTCATATGGCTCCCAGAAGGCTGGGGGATCGTCTGGCCTCTCACCCAATTTTGATTCTGCATCCCTGATATAGATGATATAGTAGTCAGAACATGCATCTGAACTACATTTTAATTCAAAATAGATGTATTTAGGATAAAGTCTGTACTTGTAATGATAGTTTAAAATATTATTTCAATAAAAAGATACCATCTGGCTGTGTACATCTTGCAGAGGGTGGCCTCTTGAAGGCTGCAGCATCAAGCAATAACTTCCATGTATGATCAGTATATCACAGATTGAACACCAGAAATATAATTTTTTATTCCTGAACCAGTAAGTGAACTGGAACAGAGCTGCACAATGAAATCTACTCTTTTCCAAATTTTGCAATAATGTGTGCAGAAAAATGCATACATTAGGCAACAGTACACAGAAAAATCCATACGCCAGGAAAAGTGCACAGACAAATGCACAAAATACTGAAAATTATGTATAGAAATATAATAGGGAAAATAGCTTGTAAAAATGTGAACATTAGTATATGTGTATACAAAAATGCATACACTGGGAAAAGGTTGCATAAAAATGCATCTATTAGGAGAGGTATGTGTACAATTTTCATGCGGACTTCAAAAAAAGTGGTACACTGATGCAGAATCAGGCCAAAACCAATTTAAGTTTGGAAAAATGAAAAGCTGAGCAGAAGTGAAACTGACAGATTCACCCATACCTACTTCACTCCACCTCAGATACAATGCTTTCCTCCCAATGCACACATTTAGCTCTGCATTACCAAGTGTTGAGCAATCAAGTGATGAGAATGCATGTGTGAATTGGCCCTGATTTTCTGACTGACTACTTCTGGTATCTTCAGTGGGCTATTATCAATTCAGTGGTTCAAAGGCTCTAATCAAATATAGGCTTAAAGTCTATGTATGGCATTTAAGTAATACAAGCTGCTGCTAATAAGGATGTGTGGAAACGTCTGTGGACTAAATGAACAGTTTTGGTTGGCTGGTTAATAAAGATGATTAAGCAATAAATAAAATGATCTTTTTTGGATTTTTATAAACCATTGGAATGTTTTTACCCCCGTTCCCTTGTCTTAAACGGGACAATTAATGATTATCATTATCTACACACAGACATGTGTTTTTTCTTCAAAACCATTTGAAAATAATAATTTCATCACCAGCAGTGGGTTTTTGTATGATTTAAAACAAATGATGTGATGGCATGCAGAAATAACTTAATCCACATTTCTATTGAAGTTCTTTTTTCTCCTTATTTTCTCATTACTGCCGGCTTTACACCAAATCCAAGATGGTAAACCTGAGCTTACTGTTTGCTGATAAAAGTGAGGCAATTCCTATCGCCACTAGAAACCCAAGCTAATGGCAGTACGTCGATCTCTTTCTGTAACCTGGTGGGTCATATTCAAAGAAGCAATTTACAACTTAGCATGTGGCTTGCAGGAAAGGATGATAGAAATAAAGTTTTAATTTCCCTTTAATCCTAAATTGTACACCTCTTGCATCGGACTGACACAATCCTATCAGGTGGTTCAGCTTTACTGCATTCAGTTGAACAGGGCTGATCCAAACATCCACTTCTGCAGAATGTCTCAATCTCCAGATTGGTAATAGAGAGGGTGAAAACCCACCTGAAGTTTGGGGAGGATGCATCTCTTGGAAATCTAGTTCAGAAAAAGGACTCTCCCTTAAGTGGAAGTACTTCACTTCCTTGACAACTGTGCCCATTCTCAGAGATGTCATATCTGGCCATGGTCACACACGCATTACCTACGTCCCGTTCGAACTACTGTAATGTGCTCTGCATCTGGCTGCCTTTGAAAATTGTTCAGAAACTTCAGCTGGTCCAGAATGCTGCAGCCAGACTGTTGACTGGGGCCAGTTAGAAGGAACACATGACTCCCTTGTCACAACAGCATCACTGGCTACTGGATCGTTTCTGGACAGAATTCAAAGTGCTGGCTATAAACTTATAAAGCCCTATACAGCTTGGGACCGGGCTATCTGAAAGACCAGCTTCTCCCATAAGAGCCTGTCTGGGTCTTAAAATGGAGAGGCCCTTCTTTTGAGATCGCCAGCCTTCAGAGTTTTGTGCGACCCAAAACAGGGCCTTCTTGGTGGCCACACCCAGGGCGTGGAACGCCTTCCCAAGGAAGGCTAGATTCGCTCCGTCTCAGTTTTCCTTCCACCAGAGACAAAGACTGCTTTATTCAAGAACGCCTTTGGCCTGTAAGTGGGTCTGTTGGATTGGGTGCTGGGTATTTATTCCTTGTAGTTATTGCGTCTTTATTGTATTTTAATGAATTGTTTTATTCAATTTTAATTGTGCATGCAAGCCTCCTTGAGTGCCATTTTTTGGTAGAAAGGCAGGGTTCAAATCCAATCAAATAAATAGCTAATACCTTATGATCCCTTGCATGCAATTTGCCTTTTTCACAGGTTACAGCAATTTGTCCATCTAGCCACTTCTCCATCTAGCTTAGCATTGTCTAATCTTCAAATTCGTAGGCAGAGGTCCCTTTCGCAGCTGTGCTCCTTGAGACAGGGTTGTATCTAATGTTAGTCCTACTCAGAGTAGACTCCTTGAAATGAATGGGACTTACGTTAGTCCAACACTGGATATAACCCATAGTTTTCAACTGGCGATTGCTCTTATTTCCACAGTCCCAACAGACAGGAATCAGTAGATAAAGCTTTTTCTGATATGGAGTGTTGATAGGAAAAACATTACCTGTGGATTGCTACCTGTACAGCTTGCAGTCATTAAAAAAAGGTGACAACTTTACCGCATGCTGCAGGGTACACCTGAGGATCTGGATATGTGAGTGAGGCAGAGCAGTCCTCACTCCATCTCCAGGAAAAGAAATGTGTGTTTCCAGCCAACTTTGCCTAACAAGAGACAACTCTGATGACTGGCATGTCTTGTACAGTCAGATTTTAAATCTATCCCATGGCCTTATCAAATAAGCTAGAGCAGAACAACAAACAAATGTAAAATTGGATCCTATATGCCAGGCAAATACTGCTTTTATTAAGCCTTGTAAGATACTACTCTTTAATATCCACAGCAGTAACCTTGGCTCTCCTTGGGCAATTCTAAGTGTAAACAAGAACTCTTTGTTCTTCTGTTCATAAGATTGTTATAGTTCACTGCTAACTCAGTCTCATAGCGGGAGGAAAAACAATCCACCTTGTCTCTTTTTGCTAACTTTACCTTGCCTGATGAAGTTGTTAGAGGCAGCTAACTTCATACGAGCCTCTCATTTCTTAAGCAATTTTCTAAGATAGCATTGACTGTAGTAACTAAAAGCAGTTGTGCATGTTTGAATAAAGAGCACTATTATCATTTTTTAAAACTATTGTGTTAATACAATTATTTTCCACAGTTAGGAAAAAAAAAAAAAAGCACGTGGTGCAATGAGGTGGGAGATGCTACAGATACTATATATCTATATCTATATCTATATCTATACCTATACTTATACCTATATAAAAGCTGCAATCCCACAGCCCATCAGCTGTGCTCCAACAGGCCATAGGATGTTGCAGAGATGTGCTTTGATGAACGTTAGACCCAAATGGAGTAGAAGTGGAGTAGTTAACACTTCAAAGTTATGATGCATAAGGTATCAATTCAAGAGACATTTTGGTTAACTATGATATCATACTCGAAGTTATGGTTGCCAACTAACCGGGGGGGGGGGGGGCAGGGATGGGGGAAGACAAGGCCTGATGTTTTTTCTGTATAAAATAGTTTTCTTTAAACTGGAATTCTATAAGTAAGTGACCCCATTGTCATTTTTACTTAATGTGCATACTTATTAAGATATACTCCAAAATATCTGGAAGACATCACATGGGGGAAGGCTAGCCTACAGTATCAGGCATCTGACTGGCCACTGTGGGAACAGCATGCTGGACTAGGTAGACCGCTCATCTCACTCAGAACTGCTCTTCTTATGTTCTTACCTGGCTCTGCCCTATGACCTCTACCATGATCTACCACTGAATGTCTGAAACTAAAAACTGGCAACTCTACTGGAAGCCCTACTCAGTCACAAAGCTCCCTGATCACACTAAGCACACACTCAGCTTAGCCTTTTTATGCTCACTAGGTCATTGCGAGGATAAAATCAGAAGTAATACATTTCCATACCATCCAATAGCTGAAGTTCTGTGGGCAGTATAATTCCATGGCTGCTGGAGCAAGCTCCTTGTAGGGAGACTGAGACATAAATGTGATGGGTAAATAAGCACTCGCATTGCAGCAGTACAGTTCCAAGCATTCTGATCTTATTTTTAAATCCCATTATACATTTCCTATTAGCAGTTTGCTGGAGCTTTATATTCATTTCAGAAGCACAGCTCTATATAATACACACTGGAAAACTCACTAAGACTAATCTACCCAGATTTCTTGTCTGGAAATAATGGTGGAAAGTGGAAACACATTAGACCAAATCAGGGAAAGCCCTTTACTGTCAGCAGATAATATTGCTCAATTTTCTGACTATTTTGGCCATTAGAGCTGCTACACAAATAAAAGTCTTTTGGCAGCTTTAACTATTTTCTCTTGCCTCGGCTCTACCTTGAACATTTGTAATAACAGTAGCTACAATTACTCTGCTGTCTATGGAAAAAAGCCACTAAACATGGGGAAATGAATACGCTGGCTATTGTCCCAAAATTCCTCAGCGGAAAACCGAGCACAGGTGAACAACTAGCTTAATAACAAATAGCCCAATCTGGAGGGAAATTTCACCCACCAACCTCTATTGTTAGCTGTCCTCACACTGAATTGTATCCAGTGGTGTCATTCCGCTAGCACAAAGCTTCTGCCACTTGTGGAAACCCCATTTTTTATCCTTGCACAAGCATCAGATCCACTGCTTTGATTCCACCTGTGCAAGCTGTTTCACAAGCCACTGCGTAAGCTGTTGGACAAGCTGTTTCACAAATCATTGCACAAGGCATTGCACAAGGTATTTCACAACTCATTATAACTTCTAGTCTTGTATAGGCTGCCCTAAGCTATAATCCTTGTTGTCTGCTGTAATGGCTCCAGACCTGTCACCAAGTCACCAGTCACCATATGTAACAGATCTCAGCACAGTGGGGAAGGCTGTGACCAGGTGGCTTCTGTGCTTGTGGAGTCTGCTGTCCAGGTATGAACTGTTTGTGGGCAGCTTCAAGCCCCTGCTTCTCCTGCCTGTGGCCCTTTATCTTTAAACTGAATGTGATGAGCCCATGAAAGGGAGTGATTTGAGTTGGCTTCCTGTCCATGCTAGCTGGCTGAAATTAAGCACCACTGGAGCTAGTAAACCAAAAAAAGCCCAAACATGTAATGACCTCAGGCCTGTAACCAAGTCACCCACAGTTTTAGAGGGGCCTAGAGATCCATAATGCTTTCTGTTTCTGCTTTGGTTCATTATTAGTGCAATTCTCTTGCTAGTGGGCCTCTTGGCTGGCAAGATGAGTCAAAGTTCGATATCGCCGCCTCAGCACATTCCATGCTAATGAGTTCTGAACCGTTTATCTGATCAGGGCCTGGGATGCGCCTGAGAAGTGAGGCTCTGTTTATGCTAAGTTACATGTGTCTGTGCTGGGAAAGTTCTGATTGTTTTCCTTCTGAATAAGCACTGTTAGTCTATGATGGGAAAGTTGTAAATGAACACTAATTAATGCTTGCTTCTGTCATGCTGCCTTGCTGCTAACATGTATGGTATAAAACCCATTGTGCCCCTTGGCTCTGGGTTCAAAGAAGCTGCCTGATCCAACCATTGGGTATGCCTGTGTGGTGTAAGTACTCAGTAAAGGCTCCTTATAAGCAAACCTGGGTCTGGCTTATCACTTTCGCAGCACCTCCAAACCTTAGCAGCCCACGGCCAGGGCATACATCTGCCAATAAGTTTTATATTTAAAAAGCAATGGTGCATGTGCTCAGGAGGATCTCTTAATAATTAAGGCATAACTAATCAGTGTTCAGTGATCCACAGTATACACTTTTGCTTGTGAATGTACAGGAAGACCATCTGTATCAGTCTGGTCCAGTCAACAGAGCTGAAATTCATGGACAAAATACTATTGATAGGACACTTCCCAAGGAGAGCCAGTGTGGTGTAGTGGTGAGAGTGTTGGACTGGGAGCTGGGAGGTCCGGGTTCTAGTCCCCACTCAGTCATGGAAGCTCACTGGGTGACTTTGGGCCAGTCACAGACTCTCAGCCCAACCCATCTCACAGGGTTGTTGTTGTGAGGATAAAATGGAGAGGAGGAGTATTATGTACACCGCCTTGAGATCCTTAAGGAGGAAAAAAGGCAGGATATAAATGCAATAAATAAAATATATGGACTGTTACCCTTGGACAGTAAAAATGGATTAGTCAAAAATGGATTAGTCCAGACATTTCATTTTACAACTCTGGATTCACAAATGGACAGAAGACTTGACCTCACTTATCATATATGATCTAGCTATGTATCATAGATTACAAAATGAGATGTGTTGATTGTTAAAAGACCGAAGTTATTTATAATAAGAAACGAAGTGTCTCAAATGCTTATGAAGTTTGCATCCTTGGCTGTAGGAGAATCTATGTGCAACAGCCCGAGATTTGGGTAAATCCATGCAACCATGTCTTTGCCTCTCTATTTACTTGCAATCGTCACGTCTCAGCCTTTGAAGCTGCCAGCACACATTTGTGTTCTCTGTGACAGCTATTTTAATATGCACAAATAATATGTGGAAGTGCAAGGACAGCTTATTGCCATGTAGATGGATTGCTGAAGGTAGTTTCTATCCAGCCTCTTTATCATGCAAGACTGAGAATTCAGCCACTTTCTCTGCACATCACAATTAACCTTTGCCAAGGATTAATGTGTGTCAAAATGGGCACTGTCACAGCTCGCAGAGGCGAAACCCTGACTTATATTGTAATATTTACATGCTAAACTGCCAACTGCTCTGGCCATGTTTTTATGTATTAGTCTCATACAACAGGAATTTTGCATTTTTATAATACAAAATACCAAAGAAGTGTTTATGAGGACAGCTGTCAAAAGCTGCACAGTTTTATAGCATTAGTATTTAAAATCCTGTTGCAATTCTTTGGATGAAAGCTCTACATAGCTACATCGTAAACTGCCCTACACGAAGTCAAATGATGTGTCAATCTAGCCCAGGAGAGGGGGACCCCCAAGAGCCAGACTGCAACCGAGGAATCTGCCTGGGTGTCACATCTCAGCAGTGGGCATGGCTAGAACCCAAACCAGCTTGGCGAAGGGGCTTGCGTAACTCATAACGTGAAGCCATAAGCTATGCCATGCAGGGCCACCCATAACGGACAGGTCATGGCAGAGAGTTCTGACAAAATGGTCCACTGGAGAAGGAAATGGCAACCCATTCCAGGATTCTTGCCAAGAAAACCCCATGAAACATATCACAAGGCTAAAAGATATGACGCCAGAAGATGAGCCCCTCAGGTCGCAAGGTGTCCAATATACTACTGGGGAAGAGCAGAGGGAATTTCCAAGTAGCGCCAGAAAGAGTGAAGCGGCTGATTAGACCTGATAGACAGAGTGCCTGAGGAACTATGGACAGAGGTTCCTCAGGCACATTGTTCAGGAGGCAGCAACTCAATCCATCCCAAAGAAAAAGACATGCAAGAAAGCAAAGTGGCTGTCTGATGAGGCTTTACAAGTAGCTGAGGAAAGAAGGGAAGCAAAAAGCAAGGGAGAAAGGGGAAGATATATCCAACTGAATGCAGAGTTCCAGAGAATAGCAAGGAGAGATAAGAAGGCCTTATTAAATGAACAATGCAAAGAAATCAAGGAAAACAATAGAATGGGAAAGACTAGAGATCTCTTCAAGAAAGTTGGAGATATCAAGGAAATGTTTTGTGCAAGGACGGGCATGATAAAGGACAAAGATGGCAGGGACCTAACAGAAGCTGATGAGATTAAGAAGAGGTGGAAAGAATACACAGAAGAACTATACAGGAAAGAGCTTAATGTCCCTGATAGCCATGATAGTGCGCTCACTGAACTTGAGCTGGACATCCTAGAAAGTGAAATCAAGTGGGCCTTAGGAAGCATTACTAACAACAAAGCTAGCGGAGATGACAGTATTCCAGCTGAGCTATTTACAATCCTAAAAGATGATGCTGTTAAAGTGCTGCACTCAATATGACAACAAATTTGGAACACTCAACAATGGCCACAAGACTGGAAAAGCTCAGTTTACATTCCAATTCCAAAGAAGGGCAATGCCAAAGAGTGTTCAAACTACCGCACAATTGCGCTCATTCCACATGCTAGAAAGGTTATGATCAAAATCCTACAAGCTATGCTTCAGCGGTATGTGAACCGAGAACTACCAGAAGTACAAGCTGGGTTTCGAAGAGGCAGAGGAACTAGAGATCAAATAGCCAACGTTCGCTGGATCATGGAGAAGGCAAGAGAATTCCAGAAAAATGTCTATTTCTGCTTCATTAACTATACTAAAGCCTTTCATTGTGTGGATCACAACAAACTGTGGCAAATTCTTAAAGAGATGGGAGTACCAGACCACCTTACCTGTCTCCTGAGAAACCTGTACGAGGGTCAAGAAGCATCTGTAAGAACCAGACATGGAACAACCGATTGGTTCAAAATTGGGAAAGGAGTATGACAAGGCTGTATATTGTCGCCCTGCTTATTTAACTTATATGCAGAGTACATCATGAGAAACGCCGGGTTGGATGAATCAGAGGTCGGAATTAAGATTGCTGGGAGAATTATCAACAACCTCCGATATGCAAACGATACCACCCTAATGGCAGAAAGCGAAGAGGATCTAAAGAGCCTCTTGTTGAGGGTGAAAGAGGAGAGTGCAAAAGCTGGTTTGAAACTCAACATTAAGAAAACTAAGATCATGGCATATAGAAGGGGAAGAAATGGAAGCAGTGACAGATTTTATTTTCTTGGGCTCCAAGATCACTGCAGACAGTGACTGTAGCCATGAAATTAAAAGACGCTTGCTCCTTGGGAGGAAAGCTTTGGCAAACCTAGCAGAGATATCACCTTGAAGACAGATGGAGGGCGTGGAAGGGAGGCGTAGCGCTCATTTGGTGTGCAAGCAACGGTCGCGTCCCAAGGACCCAGGGAAAAGAGGGAGGATCTCTCCCTAGCCCATAAGTTCAGGGTCTTCCCGTGGTTCTCCTTCAAACGTGGACCAACTGCCTTACCTGGTGCTTAGGCTACTCTGCTATCTTTCCTCAGTGCTGTTCCTTGCTTTGGCAACTAGTATTCTGAAAGAGTCATAAAGTAAGAAAGGAATAAAGTCTCGGAAAGAACTCCTCATTGTCTGTGTCCTGAGCTGGCTATTGGTGGGGACTGCAAGAGGCAGCTAGGGCACTCCTGACAATAAGGTCCTGTAAGAAGGGAGAGGTGAGGCCTTGAAGTTGGCAATCATCAGTTGGCGATTGAGCCAGCCATGCAGGCTACCTGGTCACAGTCTTTCCTGCTATGGTGAGATGTACTGCATTTCTATTTACATTATAGTATTTTCTAAATTTGCATTTATATGTACAATTTAGCATGTGCAAATCTGTCTGGGGCAGGGGGGGTGATACATTTCTTCTTTTGGGGTGATGTGTAAGTCACCAGCTTAAGTAGTCAGCCAGTGATCACAGGCTGCACAGCACTATTGTCCATAACTCTAGCAATGCAGACAGAGTGCAGGACACGGAATAATGGGCTCAAGTTCCAGGAAGCCAGATTCCAGCTGGACATCAAGGAAAACTTCCTGACTGTTAAAGCAATACAACAGTGGAACCAATTACCTAGGGAGGTGGTGGGCTCTCCCACACTGGAGGCCTTGAAGACGAGGCTGGACAGCCATCTGTCAGGGATGCTCTGACTTGGATTCCTGCATTGAGCAGGGGGTTGGACTCGA
Organism: Heloderma suspectum; assembly: GCF_057233095.1. Taxonomy (NCBI): domain Eukaryota; kingdom Metazoa; phylum Chordata; class Lepidosauria; order Squamata; family Helodermatidae; genus Heloderma; species Heloderma suspectum. Next base: position 110,129,051 of record NC_139464.1, read on the forward strand.
TGGCCTTGTAGGCCCCTTCCAACCCTACTATTCTATGATTCTACGATTCTATGAAGACAAGTCTGAAGGCTGGTTCACATTTGCATGTACTTCATTTTCCTACCTGAGGACTGGCATTCCTAGATGTCGCTGAATGTGCTCAGGCCTTTCCTATACCCGCCCATGTCCTGACCCAATTCATTGGTTCAGGAGGCACAGAAGCTGCTAGTCCCATGCACTCTAGCAGGAAATTACACCGGCCAGAGAAGGCCTCTCCTGTATCACGAAAGCCTCCCCCACCCCATATCTTTCCAAGGTTAGGCTTGTTTGGAGGGAGGAATGACAGTGAGGGCTGCGAAGAGTGATCCCTTCTATGTATGGTTTTACCAAGCATTCCCAAGGGGAAAATGTTTGGAAAGAACCAAGCCTTTTGAAAGGATTATCACAGAAAGATCAAGAAAAACCAAATGCATTCCATAGCATGCTGGAGAGAGCTCATTGTTTACCATGACAACCCAGATGTAGCAAGGTGCAAATTAACTCAATAAAGTCATAGGCAAAAGCATCCAATAATAATTTAAAATGGCAAATGACATTATTTATTAAGTGTGCTATTTGACATTAGCTCGTGCTATTTGACATTAAGGAGACTAAAACGCGTGCTATTTGACATTAAGAGAAGGGATAAGCCATGCTCTGCTTATACAGTATGTTGTTTCAGTATCTCTCATCTCCTTATAAAGCTGTCAGGTGGAGCGTCAATAGGATAAAACTGAGCTGGATGGACCATTAGTCTGGGTGCAGTGTAAGGTAGCCATGTGCCTTACAGTTTGAGCCAAAATAATTGTTATGAAGGGCTATATCAATCACATGATAAACCTACTTCCACTGTTTAAGACTCTTCTTGAGAGATTATAAAAGCATATGACCAGCCATGCAGCGGACTTTGCTAGTGTTTTTTTCTCACAATAACAACAGTACTTGGTTGTTGTCGCCATTAAACGTCATGTGAATGACCTTTTACTTTCTTTTACGTAGCTGGAATTCTCTCAATTACTCCAGTTATTTCTGGAGTTGCAGGGCTAGCCCTCACATACAGCAAGGTGAAGAGAGGTGGGTATAGATGAACTGGTGCCTGAAAAATGCAGCAAGACATTTTAAATTGTTGAGTTTAAACAACAATTAGCAGTTGGAGTGGGGTGGGGTGGGGTGGGGAGGGGCATTTGGATTCTATTTCAGGCAGCAAAATGTCTTTTTCAGGCTCAATTTTAAAAATTCACTAATTTGTTCTGTTTGAGACTCCTGCTTGCTTTGATGGCAAAATTGTATATTTCTGGGGGTGTGGAGGGAGGTATTTTGACAACATAACAAAACAGAGTTGACTACAATGGTAAGTAAAAGAAAGTTTTAAAGGAATAGGTAGGGAAAATATATTTATAACTAGTTAACCTCCATATCATGTGCATGCTATCAGTTTAATTAAAATATATATGATTATCTGCATTAATAGAGCTTGTAAGAGGAATCTTTATTTCTTTACTTTACATACTGTCAGTATCCAAAAGTGAGATAAAACCTAATTAGAAATAAAACAAACAGCTTTCTTAGGTGGCTTTTCTCAAGCAGTATGATTAAATGGCAATACACTGTATTCCTGAAAAAGTCTCAGAAGTTTCAGTGTGACTAATGCATGTTGTTTGCTTGCACAAAGGAAATTTGCGGTGAATATTCATTATTCACACCTGCAGGAAAGTGCTACCAAAAACGATTTCTGAAAAGTAATCACGCAACCACAATAATGGTTGGGGTGGGTTAGGGTATTTTTAGACAATGTTTTAATGTGTAATTTTACTGTTTTAAATTGTACTGTTGTACATCGCCCAGAGTGGCCGGGTGACCGGCCAGATGGGCAATTAAGAAATTTAATAAATAAATAAATAATCAGTGACCTACTGTGTCAAACGTTGTGCCAGTTAAATCAATTTATAGTTTAAATGGGGTCTTAACAGACTCAGCTAAAATCAGAAGAATAACCTCTAACAATAGACAGTTTGGTGGTCAGTGCTTTAAATGACAAATTGTTTATTACTGTTTGTTTGTAATATTTTTGGATCATCCCTCCACTCAATGAGTGCTTGAGGTGACATACAATAAAAATACAAAGATTAAAATGCATAAAAACACAAAAACCTAAAACATATTTAAAAACCAGTGGGTTAATAATAAAAACAGAGAACGTCATTAACTATTAAAAGTTACAGTTAAAAGTTTACCGCTATGGCACATCTGCCCGAGAAAGTCTTTTCATTCTAAAATTAAAAAAGTAAAATAGGGAAGGATATGCAAATATGTACCTCTGTCAAGAGAAAAAGCAATAAAAGAAAGGAACCATACCTGGTCTCCATCCCTTTAAATGAATGGACAATGTATGCACCATAATACTAGGATCTGGACTAACAAATAAAACAACAACTCAGGAAATCCTCCCTGACAGACATTTCCATATCCACTTTTGGGCAAATGTGCCCAAACAAGAGAGATCACTTTGTGATGGCTTTGAAATACCTGTGAAAATATAAAAGAGAAGGTATTGCCAGGCATCAACGGTAGGCTTGGTCAGGCACTTGCTGAGGGCCCACAACCCAGCAGGGGCCCATGAATTAGAGCCAACCAGAGTTGCTCATCCTCTTCATCGTTGCAACCCGCTCGTTCACCTGCTCATCGCTCTGGCCTAGACAACGGTGGTGGCGAGAGTTGGAGGAGTACGGCCTACTTTCTCACTGGCTCTCTTTCTGGCAAGCAGGCAAGCAACTGGTAGCAAGGATGAAAAAGAGGATAAGGAGCAAGAGCTGGTGACAATGGCAATGAGAAGGTAGGCTCACTGAGTGAGGGGCCCCAAGGGTCCTCAAAAACCTGGAGCTGGCGCTGGGTATTGCAGTTCCCTAACAACATCTCTTTAAGCTTGGCCTACATCTGTTAACAGATGACAAGCACCAAAAGCACTGCTCTGCCCTTTATAAGTAGACAGACACAACACCCCTCACAGGTTTGCAGCATGCAAGTCAGACCTACTTATCACTGCTACCACTACTCACAATAATATATATATATTAGGGCAGGGGTCCTCAATGTGGCGCCCGCAGGCACCCGCAAAACATGTTTAGATTTTTTCTACCATTTTTTAAGAGACGTACATGGATTTGTACATATCCGCACCAATGAATACATATGAAATGCATACACCTTACTAGCAATTATGCATAGGCTTCAACAAAAGCAGATGAAATATCCAAATAAATATCCATTTGAAGGTGGTATCTATTTGCCACCCGTTCAAATGCTGAAAGTGTTGCAAGGTCCGCAATCCATTGCATTATAGGAGGTGAGCATTTATCTTTCCAGTGTTGTAATATCAGTCTTTTACGTGTCAAAAAGGCACGAGAATCCATTGTCGCTGACCATTTGTTATTTCCATGAGACAGGTAATTAAGGGAATATTAAGAGCGTTCCAGTACAAAACTTATCAGTGTAATATCCTCCTCCCAAAAAGAAGCAACTACCGGACACTGCCAAAGCATATGCTTAAAAGAAGCAATAGCTGTATTGCACTGCTAGCAATTAGCCAACTTAGACAATCCTGTATTAAAGAGAAGTTGTGGTCTCCAACAGACACGAAGCAAACATTTTTGCTGAACAAGACGCAGTCTAAGATCCATAGACACAAAAGGTAGACGCCAAAGCATCAATCCACTGACGAGGCATTTTGTGGTGGTGTCCACAGCAGTATCTCAAATTCCCAAATTTGCCCACGGTCCAAAGGATTTCAGGACCCCTGACTTAGGGGATACTCAGTTTCTTCAGCTGGCAACTCTTCGACAAGAAAGCATTTCACGCAAGACATAAAGCTGTTAAATAGCCTCTCTCAAGTCATGATCATAGTAAACCTATTTACACAAAGTCAGTTACATACTTTTAAATATTGATTTTAATATTCATTAATAAAAATGGACAACAACAAGCAGCACATCAGAAACTAATCATTACCTAAGTCTTTATTAGGGAAGAAAGGGTAGGAAATAGCCATCTCCCACCTGGGCCTGGACCACTGGATACGCAGCCACATCATTCAGCTTCAAAACACCTATGAAGATGGATCACTTTGACATACCTTAATTTACCAAGCGTTTGGGCACCTGTACAAGCCTTTGCGTAGGCAACCGCCTACTTTATTAGATGAATCTAATCGCCTGGAATTTGTCTTAATTGACTTTCCTCTGTGAGAAAACCCCAAGCATCCTTTCAATTAGCACGACCACAATGCCCTCACTTCTTCCACCTTGGAGAGAAAATGTGAAAAAAATAGTTCAAGCACAATGGTCAATTTCTATCTAAATGTGCCCCAATGGTACAACTCAGTCAGGGCTCCTTCACACAAATGCATCCAGCAGTGTGGGACTGCATCAAAGGGAAATGAGAGAGAGAGAGAGAGAGAGAGAGAGCACATAAATACACAAGTGAAGAGGAACTGCCTCCAAAATAGGTACAGAGGCTACAGCATACAGAATTTCCAAACCATCATCATATGATCACATAAACGCAGGCAATTGTCATATGGACAAAATGGGTTTCCTTGTAAGGGGTCAGGTTAGCAGTCAAATAAGGACACAATCCTATGGGTTGTACCCTGGGTACTTGTAAGCCCCTGAACTCGTAGGTATCGTAGTATCCTATGCAGAGAGGGAGGCATCTCGTGCCTCCCGCTCTGCATTTAAGCTAGACAGGCATTTTTGCCCATCTAGCAGAGGCTTCAGGGAGGGAGGGAGGGAGGCTGGGGCAGCCATGGATTTTCATATGGCTGCTGACCCGGTCTCCTTCCCTCCCTGCCCCCAGGAACTCCCCCCTTTCCCCATTTTCTGAGTATGGAGAGGGAGCAAGAGCAGTTCTCTCTGCAACGGCTATGAGGGGGAGGGAAAGGGGGTGGGGAGTGCAGTTACCTGGCTCTGAGCCAGAGCCCTGTTTCCAACATTGTAGCCAGGAAACCAAACAATCCTATGTCCCTCAGACGCTGTCTAGGGAACATAGGATTGCTCCCTCCATGCGTGAACCATGCCATTTGAAGAAGATGAGGGCTATCAGTTGCAGTTTAGAGAACTATTCCTTAAGGACACCATGGACACCAGCCTTAACTGAATTAAAGCTAAAATGGTTTCTTACTTCATAAGTATCCTTAATCAGTTTTGAACCCTGGTTAAGAAACCTGATCAAGGAGATAGCCTGGTTAGTCTTAACTGTGACTAATGTGCACGCTGATGATTAACTGCTGAGGTTAACAATGCTGATGGTTGAGGTTGAGGTAACTATGGTTGAAGTGGAACATGAAAATCCATCCCAGAGAGGGAAGGGAGCAGGATAATCTACTGCATGCAGCTGACCTCTTAATTGTAGTTGGGAGAGTTACAAGGAACCGGTTGTACTTAATTAACACGGCTCACCATTAACTGAAGATAAGAGAGACCACATGTCACATATGAAGAAGATTTTAGGTTGCTTAGATGCAAGAAAGCTGGGGTGGGGATTTGTGTGAATGGGCTGTGAGCTCAGTTGGGACACTGAAAACAAATTCCTTGGCTGAGCATGTGCTCAGATGCACTCTTGTTCCCAATTAAAAATATGTTTCAAAATTAGAAGATATTTATAAAATATTTAATACAGTTTGTCTTCTTAGTTTTTGAATCAATAGCACAAGGTCATCCTAATTTGCATCTAATGCTCTGCTTCCAAAATAATAATGGCTTGAAAATACACTGGGGATAGAAGAGATTATTTTTTGGCAGTTGTGTTGTCCTATATTTTTCCCAAGTCTTATGAAAATAACCAACAAGTGCCAGATAAAGGTAACTGATATCCCACTATCACATTATATGTCTGCTATGTAGTCAGATTACAGCATGTGTGATCAATAAGAAGGCTACTGAAAGGCTATGAACCCATCACTGTATTTCAACTGAATCTTCATAAATATAGGGGAAAGGATGCATAGATACAGGAAGGATTGAGAAGGACACTAATAGGTTAGTAGCTTGGGGATTAATAAGAGTGGAGTAGAACTTGTCTTGAGAGGTTAGCAGGACTGAAGGGAGGAACCAGAGTCCATGTGGAGGTTCAAGGGAATGCTGTCAAATATGTTAGAAGCATAAACAATAGCTTTTGCAAGAAGTCAAGGCAGGCATTTGGCAATGCGGATATCAATCAAAAAATTAATTGATCCCTCAGAAACCTGGGAAACAACAAAATAGCTTGAGAAACGTATTCGTTCAGAAGTCCTGGGCTTTGGAACTGCAACAGAGAGAGAGAGAGAGAGAGAGAGAGAGAGAGAGAGGGAGGGAATCATGGAGCACTGCTAACATCTGTGTGATGCCTGTCTCTAAGGACCTTGGAATGTGAGCTGAGTAAAGTGGGAGGGACATGGAAAGGAGAGAGGAGAGGTTGGTTGGAAGAAGTCTGGCCAGGAAGAAGACGAGGCAGAAAGAGAGTGAAGGAGAAGAAAAGGAAAGAAAGGATGGAGAAACCAGCAGCACGGTGGAGAAGGAGACAGTCTGCAGCTCAACGAAGTGTGCACTGCCACACAAGGACAGGCAACCAAGGACTAGAGAACTGGGATAGGCAACTGTTGTTGGTCCAGCAACAATAACACTGCTTTTCACAGCAAACTGTGGCTTGAAATTAGAGTTGAACGTATTTTGGTTCATAGTTCTGTTAACTGTTTTCTTAATGTTATTATTCACCAAACTTTCTTAGGTTAAATATTGTTAAATATTTATTTGTTTGCCTCTGCGGCGATTGCAATCTGCCCCTCCTCATCCTAGTTATAACCCCCCCCCCAGAAAGATCACATCTGGAAATGACTCAGACGTATCTCTTTGCCAGAGGGAATCATTACTTCTCTCTGGTCTCGTTTTTACCTCCCATTGTGTTTAATGGGATACAGCTTGTATATGGGTTTTTGTTTTTTGCAAAATGTTAATAAAAGAGCAACATTTGTTCATTACTAAAACAAAAAGAAAAGAAAGAAAAGCAAATATGCAGATGTCCCTGCAAGTTGTACACATCTGTCAGCAGGCAAGGGAGGGATATGGATGGTCTAGCAGAGTGGCACTGGCCCAGTGAGGGTCACATCTGTGGCTCTGATCTGAACCTGGATCTCCCACATCCAAACCTAGAACTCCTACTCACCAAAAAGTTCCTTATCCATTAACAATTCACCAAGCAGTTCTATGTCGTATTTTACATTCCCTCATTTCAGATAAAAAGATAGCGTTTCCTTCCAATACTTCTGCTGGTCTTTCAAATATATATATGTGTGTGTGTGTGTGTGTGTAATTTTAATTGGACAATCAACTGGTTAAAACCAGAAAGCCAGTCAGCTTTTTTAAAAAGCCAGTCTTTTGACTTTAATCTTCTACAGCCCTACTTTCCAGACTAGAGCTGCGCTCCAGGAGTCAGCTCTCACCAACTTGAAATAGCTATTAAAGCTGCAGCTCCATCTGGAATTGAAAATGGCAGATAAAATAATTAGAATCATACAGCAGTGTTAAGAGGTCTGTGGAGGTGCTTAGAAAGTAGGGAGAGAGAAGACATCAGCTTCCTGTAAGCTTCTGTTAACAATGCAGCATGTTCGTTACACAAGGCTAATACCTGCAAGGTGCTAATTAATTCAATACCATAATGCATTTTGTTTTTAATAAGATGCTGTTTGTACAGAGGAGGGGGAAGTATCATTAGCCTAAAAGGGATAATGCATCTGTATTTTCTTTCCAGTGGTCTAAATGGCATGAAAATTGAAGTGACACAGGACCTGGTTTCTGCCTTTCAGAAGCTGCACCATTGCTAATTCTTTTCATGATCAGTATGTGGAGGTGATCCATGATCCCAGTTCATACATCTAATTTTCTAACTAAAATGGAATGGCAAAAAAAATATGATGATGAGCAACAACTGTATTTGTCTCCTTGCCCCGAAATCTTTACTGGCTTTTTGCCCTGCCAGTAAATTTTCTTTTTGAATAGACTGGGGTTTTCCCCCATATGATCATTTGCATTAAGGAAGTCACATTTCCAGATAAAACTGAAGAAATGAGTTATACTCCAAAGACCCCAAAAGACATAAGGAAGGACTGAATTCAGCAGCTGTCATTATCTTCTTTTTTAGGCTAATACAAACATTTCCTTTCACCCCACATATACAAATACAGACTGCACACCCCCAGAGAAGCCTGCATACTCCTTAGGGATCTGTTAGGGAAGATATTCTCCATGTGGCCAGTACACAATTGGATGGGACAGAGCATCTTCTATATAACTGCACCTAGATTATGGAACTCCCTGCTTTGGGAAGTCCATTGGCCTCCCTTTGTCCTTGCCTTCTGCCACCTACCTAAGATACTTTTATTCCAGTTAACATTCAAACTGATGGGTTGAGGAGTTTTAGGACTGACCACTTGTTTTCCAGCCGCTTCTACCAGCTACACCCGTCTACGTTTTTATTGTTACTACTGTATTGTATTGTTTTGTTGTAAACATTTACCATTTTGGGTAGTTTTAACTTTAAAAAAGATCAGAATTACAAAGCTAAACCATCGAGTTATCGGTGTAATAGTGACCACATTGATTTCTGCCAGTTTCTGGCATTTCACATGGTTCTGGTTGAAAATGTTCCTTGTTCTGCCACCCCAAAAGAAGTGAGAGTTCATGTGCAAAGTAGTATGACACGTTGTCACATTGTGTTCCAGGGAACCTCAGTCAAAATGTCCATAGGGGAGAGATGGGCGAACGAGCGATGTTTGAGATCGCTAGGATTCTCCCAACATTACATCGCCACTCATCTCATGCCTGATCCCCATTTGCACTTGTGACTGCTGCTCGTTCTATGTGAATGGGAAATTTGTGCAAATCGAACAGCGATCAAATGGGAGATTTGCACAAATCTCCCCAAATTTGTGCAAATTCCCTACTTTGCACAAATTTCCTCCATAGACTAAAGCAGGGCTGATTCAGTCTACTGAGGAAATTTGCACAAATTAGGAAATTTGCACAAATCAAACTGGGAATTGCGAATGAGACAAACGTGAGCATGCGTTTGACGATTTGTGAATAGTCGCGGTGGACACATGCTCATGCTTGCATTCAGAACTTTGAATGGGGCACAATCTCATATTTTGTGAGCAAAAACAAAATTCTCATACACCCCTACAATAAGGGCAGACACATTTCCCTGTAAGATCGCTTGCCCAGCACTACTATGCTTGCTGTCCAATGTGAGCCCAGAATAAGAAAGGCATGGGTTTTTTCTAGGGCATCCTCTCAGTTTATGCACGGATATGGGGGAAGACTAACCAGTTGGTTAGCATTCTGTATGAAATAAGCATGTGCTAGAACATGAGTCCTCTGCAACATGCAACAGTTCCTTGACAGACAATTCAATTTGCAAAGAGTTCTCTGAAGGTTTTCAAACTATTGGTTTACCATATAGAAATAGTAGCAGCCGGAGCATTTCTTAGTAGAAATTTCAGTCCATCCCCAAAATAGGGAATTATGAGTAGCTCCAAAGGGCACTCCCCAAACTGGGTTAAAATGGCAAATGTGGTTCAGTGTAAGTAAGTGTAAAGTGATGTACATTGGGGCAAAAAATCCTAACTTCACATATACCCTGCTGGGGTCTGAGCTGGCCGTGACTGGCCAGGAAAGGGATTTTGGGCTTGTGGTGGATGGCTCAATGAACCCATCATCCCAATTTGCAGCAGCTGGGAACAAAACATATTCCCTGTTAGAAATTATTAAGATCAAAATAAAACTGCCCATACTGTAAATGCCTAAATATAAATCTATGGTGCAACCACACTTGGAATGCCACATACGTTTCTGGTTTCCATAGCTCAAAACAGATACTGTAGAGTTGGGAAAGGTACAAAAAAGAGCAACTCCCATATGAGGAATGGTTACAACGTTTGGGGCTATTTAGTTTAGAAAAAGGCAAGTGTGGGACATGATATGGGTATATGTGTTTTCACCCCTCTGTCATAATACTAGAACCCAGGGTCATCCAATGAAGTTGAGTGGTGGGAAATTCAGGTCAGACAAAAGGAAGTACTTTTTCACATCGCACATGCATAGCCAGATTAACCACAGGGCTGAGGAGGCTGCAGCCCCTGGCCCACAATCTGAGAGGGCCTAATGGATAACTCAGATTCCCAGCTTTCAAATAAATAAAAAGAGCATGTCTCTAGCCCTTGTAGAACCTGAGATACGAGATAAAATGTCCAGTCCCATTCCCACTGCTTTGTGAGAAATGGACAATCGTTTTGTCCATTTGTTTTGTGAGAAATGAGCATGCTGCCACCCCACAGTGTGTTTAGTCAAGGAGTGAAGTCAAAGCTATGATAACATTTGGCCATAGAAAGAAATGTAGAGTGACCACTTAAAAAAAAAACTTAATATAAAACAACAACTGGGAGGTTGGCATGCTGCCAAGTGAAGGACCAGACGGCAGCACCATATTTATTTCCAATAATGCCTCCGGGACCCAAAGCATTCTTAGAAAATAAAAATGTCAGGTAGCTGCAGTGCTAAAGCATGTCATGCTGCCCAGAAAAAGGAAAAGGGATGCTGTGGGATGGGAGGGAACATTTTGGGTGGTGGGTGTGTGCGCACGCATGCATGCATTTCTCTGAGCATCACCAGTTTGCCTTCTGCGTAATGGGTGCTGGGAGTAGAAAACTGTGGGTTCACAGAAGTGGGGTTTGTATTTTGTAACTCAGACCCCACCTCTGCCTTGTGCTACGGTTCTTGGGCAAATTAGTTTATTAGTTTGGCCTCACCAGTTTGTCTTTTGGGAAATGGGAGTTTTGTGACTGGTCATGCCCACCTTTGTAGCCATTTGTGAATGTTCACGAGTCCAATTCAAACACTTCTTGTGGATTTAAAAAGCAATGGATAGAATCCACTTCATAAACCTAGAAATTGCTCAAGAAAGTGCTTTGTGCAGCCCCCTATTCGTGTCATTTGGGCCCATGCTGAAAAGAATTCTATTGTATTTTGTGAACCTTTAAATAACCAATTCTTTTTTTAAGCTTCCCATTTCAAATAGGACTATGAGCTCTCTACTGTCTGCTACCAACCAGAATGGTACAGGTATAAAACAGGCACAAAAGCACTATGAGAGAGGAATGGCAGCTATTGCTTTCCTGTGCCAAGAATCTCAGTGTTGTTCAAGCTGGAAGTGAGATCAACAGACATTGTTAGGTCACATCAACTGACATGGCCAGCACAGGACGTGGTTAATACAGCCCATCTATTATGAGCTCTATTATTAGTATATCACCTCGCTTTTACCTATCAGCACAGCCAAACCTAGGGAAAACTGGATCAGGCAGCGTGTTCTCGAATCAAATGTAGCCACTTGGAATAATGCATTATTCTGCTAGGAAAGTAGTGGATGTGATTCCCCTACAGTTGTCATCTCACACTCAGGTTAACATGGTCTACATAAATATGCCATGATTAAAGCCTATATCTCCATATGAATTCACAATTGAAGAACAAAGAACTCCAATCCCTTTGAACTCTCTTCTTTCTCCCATTATAGAGGGGTTTTATTGTTTGTTTCTCAGCTCCCCAAGCTTTAAGATTCCATTCGTCTAGACTGAAAAAAGGAGAACAGAACCAATACTGCAGCTGATGAAGAACTCTAACCTAACCTTTTAAAAATGAATCCATTTCAGATAACTCCAGAAGTTTGAGTATTCACTCTATCGGATCGAATAGCTGAAGGCTTCCAGTGACTACAGATTACATGAAAGCATTCGGTACAGCACTAGCAAGGAAAGTGCAATTTCCTTGCTAGTGGGCCTCTGAGCATGTGAGATGAGTCAAAGGTCAATAGCGCGGCCTCAGCACATTCCATGCTAATGAAGGCTAGTATCTTAGCAGGGCCTAGGATGTGCCTGAGAAGTGAGGGTATATTTATGCCGAGTTACAGGCGGCTGTGCTGGGAAAGTTCTGATTGTTTTCCTTCTGAACAAACACTGTTAGTCTATGCTGGGAAAGTTGCAGATGAACGCTAATTAATGCTTGCTGCTGTCATGCTGCCTCACTGCTGACATGTATGGTATAAAACCCATGGCTCTGGGTTCAGAGAAGCTGTCTGATCCAAGCATTGGGTACGCCTGTGTGCTGTAAGTACTCAATAAAGTCTCCTTGTAAGCAAACCTGGGTCTGGCTTATCATTATCTCGGCACCTCCAAACCCGGGGAATACAGCTGCCCCTGATCCAAATCAGGCCTGCATGCAGTTACACTAAAGTAAAGAAAAGGTCAGTCTCAGCAACATGCTAAGCAATTAACATAATGTGTCGTTTGACCCCGAGGGACACCAAAACTGGATGTCATGAATAAGAGTGGGAGGCACATGATTATCTGGACATGGGTCGATCTGACTCAAAGTCTGTACAGTCATACTATGTCATATGACAGCCAGGTGCTAAAATGGTATTTGTCAAGGCAACCCCAGAAATATTAGAATACATCTCAATGTTTCAAGTCAGTATTTACCAAAAAACTTTTGAACTATCTCAAGCAAAAATGAAACAATGATATACATGAAAACCATTTATTTTAGGAGAGACACTGGCCCTACCTCATAATCAGCCCCTCAAAGTCTCTGTTGCAATTTTCTGCATACAGGTAAGTGGGAGGCAAATGAAGCAGAAGGACACAGCTTGTTAAAATTCAAATCGGATGCTCCTTACATTTATAAATGTGTAAGGACAATTAATATTATGGGTGCAACTGGAAGAAAATTGATCCAGCTAACCAACCATTCTCCTCAAATGTAACATCAAATATAATTGTAAATTACCCAACTCAGAAGATATCATTCATTGTGTGCACGTTTTATCCGTATTTTCTCCCTTTTTCAAAGTGTAATCTTTGCCATCAAGCCTTCCCGAGACAACAAAAACCATTTCTCCTTGCACTTCAGAATCTCAATAAGCAGAACCCATTATGTGGGTTTGGTTTTTTTTTTAAGAAAACATGTTGCCTCTACTTCCAACCGAATATGAACTTCTTTTTTTAAAAAACCCAGCAGAGTTTAATTCATAAGACAAGTTATCTTGGACTTGGCGAGTGGTCTTGGGGCTTTGCACGCCACAACATTGATGAAGTTGGTCAGTGCCGTGGTCAGAAGGCTACTGGGGCCCTCATGTAAGAACAGGATATATAAAATAATAAATACATTTTTTTAAGGGAAGTAATTTGTAGATAGGCCATTTCATGGAAAGGTAATCAAACAAGGAAAAATGGCAATTAAAGGTTTTTTCTGATGTATGTAAGGATTTTTTTGTTCCTTGGTTTTTTTCATTTAGCATAGAGATATTATGACGGATATGCATATCGGGGGGCCGCAGCTTATGGGGTACAGGGGAATTAAGGGCATGCTTTCATGCTGAAGAGGGCTCAAGGGATAGTACTTATAAGTGGGGGTGACACTACAGAGTTTAAGGGGTCAAGTAGGGAAACACAGAGGCACAGATCCATTGTATTAGAAGCTTATTAGAAGCAATATGTTGATAAGAAATGTTATATTCATCTTTGAATTGTGTGATGCCTTGTATGTATGAAAGTGACCAGTCAAAGGTTATAAAAAGAAATGCAGATGCTACTGTTCCAGCTTTCTCCTCACCCAGAGATGCTGAGGTAGTTTCAAAAGCCAATTTGTCTAGACAGGACCAATGTATAAAAAGATCCAGAGACCGCAGAAAAGAACTTAGGCCCTTTTTGAAGTAAACATCTTATGTCAAGGAGGGAGATGATTTGGGGAACAAAAGGTTGGACTTTCCTGGAAGAGGGTGGCCTAGAATGTGACTTGGACCAGTAGAAGTGAGAATTTCAGAATATGTATTAGAAAGGAGGTTATCAATTTGAAATGGTATAAAAGAGTGAACCTGGCAGGAAGAGGGGGTCTTTCTTCTTCTTCAAGCACAGGGTACACACTGCTCTGAGATTTGTTCTTCGGCCTCAGTGGATCCCCAGCCTTGGCTTGGAGACGAGAGCCCCTTTACCAGCAGAGACACAACTGTGAGCGGGAACAAGCTGCTAGATTTGTAAGTATATTTTTGCCTTTGCTGTGTGAAAGTTTGTGTGCCTGTTATATCTTTTTCTTATTGTTTAATAAATGTGTTTGGCTTACGTTGTTGTTTTAGTCCTCATTGTAGAATCTAAGTGAATTTGAGCGAATGTGAGCATTCTAACTCAAGTCCTCAAAAGAACCTCACCTACAACATCAGGGCCAAGCTGAAGCTGTTTAAAGTAAGTGTGCCTACTTTAGGCATTTCGGTACCAGGGACCCTGAAATGTTAGCCTCCAGTTTTCCTCTTACAGATTAATGATCCTTCTGCAGGCACCAACAATTCAGTAACTTTCTTCCACCCCCACCCCCTGCTTTATAATAATTTGTTAAGATTTTCCAGAGCCCTTGACACTTCTATAGTATGCACCTAATAATATATGCAAATAAAGTCCCTTTTAATTGGCATTGTATTAAAATCTGGTAAGGGGGAGGTAGAATTATGACCCAATATTTAATAAAAGCTGCTGCCTTTTAATTTGAGCGTACATTTAACAAGGTCTCTACCATTCCTTTGCAATCGTGTCACCCTTTTTAGTAATTATCCCATTCACTTCATCCTTAAATTATAGATGCAAGCATTAAAAGCCTATTAAAACTTTATTATAGTAGGTGCCATTAAAAATGAATGCAAAATTGAGTTTTAAGGATGCATTCTGTAACACAGATGATTGCCACTTTTCCAAGGGATGACCTCAACTGCACCAACAGTATCCAAAAGCAGATGTTAGGGGTGAGCACAGGTGGTAACATGAAGTACTGTGCTTCTATATGAGGCACGCTTGTGAAGCTTGGAATAAGCCTATGTTTGGGAGCTCTGAGGTGCAGCTTAAAGGGCCAAACTATATGTTCACTCATTGCCTAACATCAGTGACTTCAGACTTTAATTTCTACAGACGCAGTGGGGACATTCCTCGAGAGGGGTCACAGCACGTAGGAAGGGGAGGTTGATCCCTCCCCAGCTGTGAACTGTCCAAGCTGCCCCCATGTACAGCTATAAAGGGGGGGGGATCCCATTCACACCACTGGGCATTGCTTCCCATTCACAGTATTGGGGATTGTTTAGCCGTGTGCAGGGGGTGTTTTTCAGGGGCGGCTGCAGCCAGGGACAGGAGGGATAAACTTTCCCTCTTCACATGCTGCAACCTCTCTGAGAAATGCCCCCACCCTCTCTGAGAAATGCCCCCACCATGCCTGAAGAAATGTAGGAAACCCAGAAGGCAAAGCTGCATGCTGTGTGGTACATGCAAAATGTAGTTTCGTCCTGAATGGTATTTGGGTTTTGGTAAAACCCTCCTCATTCCTTGCACTCCATTTTCATTCATCTCCTGTTAGACCCCACTTGGAACCTCTTCCTGTCCCTGTCTGTGCAGCTGCTTCCTGTGCTATTCCCCCACTCAGGTCATCAAGAGAAAGGCAGACTTGGCTGTAATGCTGACCAAGGGGCTGCTACCCAAGCTCCAACCCCTCATTCAGCTCATCCTTCCCTCCCTGTAACATTTTAAGATTTAAGATCCCTGTAAGATTTAAGATGCTACACATGCTGCAGGGGCAGTGGGGCTGAGCAGCTGGACTGTCTCCTGATGTCATGCATGGCAACAGCCATGACCCCTGCATGTCTCTATGCTGGCACAGACATCTGCATAGGAAACACTTTTTTATTATTATGAAATATGCAATATTCATCTGAAACTCACTTGCCTGGGAGTAAATCCCACTGAACTCAGTGGGGCTTACTTCTGGGTAGACATGTATAGGGCTGCACTATAAACTAAATATATAGCAAAACCTCCATACACAATTCATCCAACACGCAAAAATACATCAGGGACTATTTGAAGCAAAATGTCACTGTCCCAAACCAAACCATGAAACAATTCAGAATATATTCTTACTCTACCTCTTTAATCCTAATTTTCTGTTACTCTATTGAATCACTGGTTTCTAACTACTTAAACCAAAGTTGAAGCCCTCCGTCTATCCTATGCCCTGCTGGCAAGAGCCAGGCAGGGCAGGAGAAACAGTGCCAGAGGTGATTTCTCCTCCTGTTCCTCCTCTTCAAAAAACCAAAAACCAAGCCCAGCTAGCTCACTTATCAGAAGGGATCGTACCATCCTGCACATCCTAGCCTCTCCTCTCCCCTCACTTCCTCGCCCACCAGAATGCCTTCTTCTTGACCTCTCCAAGGTCCAAGTTCACTGTTGTGACCTCCAAAAAGCAGCCCCTGTGGTGCTTTCCATGGCGGCTGCAAACAGTGGAGAAGGGGGAAGAGCCCAACCTTGGATTCCGCCTCCTGTGGTCACAGAAATGTCTATGGCCTCAGGAGGGGGTATCCACTATATCCTATGTCCTGGGGCATTCTCTCAGGGACCACAGGATTGCTCTGCTCAACTTACTTTGTATTTTTGTGGGTTCCTCAAAAATGTTATCCACCAAACCACATCCAATTATTCCCAAATTTTACCTGTTAAATCTATCTCACTTGATCTTTGGTTACTTTTCCAGGTTTGGGCAAAATGAATTCTAGCTAAAACAAAAATATATAGGACTTGTCTCTATTTATACAAAGGAACACAGTTTCTGTCAAAATTTAATAAGCATTAAAAAATTAAACAAACATACTAATATCAAGCTGAAAAAAATGTGTTCATCAAATAAACCACCGTTGTCCCAAAGCTCAGTGGTAGATCACACGTTTTGCATGCAAAAGGTCCCATGTTCAAAGCCTTTCAGCTCCAGCAAGGGCTAGGAAAGATTCTGCCTGAAACCTTGGGAAAAAAATCAGTGTTGATATGCTGACCTAGGCGGCAGCTCCCCATGTTATAAGGAAGCTGATTATGTTCCCAGTAACTTGCGTCTCTGACTCTCCCTTCCTTGCCATCTGCCAGAAAATCTAGCTCACTCCTTAAGCTTGTGTGAGAACACACATACAGAGCCCAGATGAATGAGAACCTTTGCAAATGAAGACATGTTTGTAGCTTTTATTGCTGCAGTCCCTGCAGACAAAGGCAAGCCTTGAAAGATGCAGTAGTGAAAGGGGGACAATATGAAAGGTTCATTTGAATTGTGGCCATTGGCCAAAGATGATGAGTTAAATATGTGTGAGATCTGTTTGTGCACACTGTCGACACAAATGGTTTTCACATTCTGTGAAACTCTGGGCTCTGTCAGAAGCTTATCCAGGATTCCTCAATGAGAAATTATAATAACTATTTCTAAATTTGCATCTATATATATAAAGTAGCAGATGCGATTTTTAAGCAAATTGGCATCTTCTTTTGTCCTCTTTTTGATGATGCATGTCCTCTTTTGGGGGCGATTCACAAGTGGCCACCCTATTTGCAAGTGACTGCTGACCATCCTCCTGGTCAATACCTAGCTGCAAAAAAGTGATGGATGTGATTTAGGGTGCTCTCTCAGTTCTTTCAGGGCAACAGACCTGAAAGACTAACCCACAGACCTGGTTAGATTTTTGCACAGACTTGAGCATGCCCCAGAATTTTCTCCAACAGGTGGTGGTTCTGCAGCAGGTATGCAGGGGTTCCTTGGAAGACAAGTCAGGGTGGAAATAGAATGGCTGCAAATCTAGAAAGTATTACTATAATTTAAAAAGAAATGTAACAGATCTAACCACAGTGGGGAAGGCTGTGACCAGGTGACTTGTGTGCTTGTGGAGTCTGCTGTCCAGGTATGAACTGTTTGTGGGCAGCTTCAAGCCCCTGCTTCTCCTGCCTGTGGCCCTTTATCTTTAAAGTGAATGTGATGAGCCCGTGACAGGGAGTGATTTGAGTTGGCTTCCTGTCCATGCTAGCTGGCTGAAATTAAGCACCATGCTGAAATTAAGCACCATTCCTGTCCATGCTAGCTGGCTGAAATTAAGGGAAAAGGTGGGGGAGGTTTAATCCTCCCCTTCCAGTATGTGCTAGTGTAATGGCCCCAGGCCTGTAACCAAGTCACCCACAGTTTTAGAGGGGCCTAGAGATCCATAATGCTTTCTGCTTTGGTTCATTATTAGTGCAATTATCTTGCTAGTGGGCCTCTTGGCTGGCAAGATGGTTGATATCGCCGTTGATATCGCCGCCTCAGCACATTCCATGCTAATGAGTTCTGAACTGTTGATCTTATCAGGTCCTGGGATGTGACTGAGAAGTGAGGCTCTGTTTATGCTAAGCTACAGGTGTCTGTGCTGGGAATGTTCTGATTGTTTTCCTTCTGAACAAGCACTGTTAGTCTATGCTGGGAAAGTTGCAGATGAACGCTAATTAATGCTTGCTTCTGTCATGCTGCCTCGCTGCTAACATGTATGGTATAAAACCCATCTTACCCCATGGCTCTGGGTTCAGAGAAGCTGTCTGATCCAACCACTGGGTACGCCTGTGCGCTGCAAGTACTCAATAAAGTCTCCTTCTAAGCAAACCTGGGTCTGGCTTATCATTATCTCGGCACCTCTAAATTCTGGAAGCCCACTGCAGGGGCATACAAAACAGCAGGAAAGAAAGCAGCTTTATAAACCCCAGAAAACTTGAAGAAAAGGGGAGAGAAGGAAGAGGACTGATAGAACAAAAGAAGACAGCAAGGAAGCATCAAGGGAACTATCCAGCTCCAGTAATAATTAAGTGTTGGTAGGTAGGAGGTGTCAGGGTGGACACTGAGCCCATAGAATCCCAGAGTAGTTCTGATTCTGAGGTGGAACAGCCGCTCGTGGGAGAGGAGCGTGCTCATCGCTCCCAAGGCCAACAGCTGGCAGAGATTCCTCCCGCCGGCATTCCTGACATAGATAGCGGTCCTGGGAATGAGAGAGCGCGGGAAGAGGGCTTGCTGGACGTGCGACACCGACGCAGGGAGCGGTGCCAAATGGAGGGCATGGAAAGGAGGCGTAGTGCCCGGTTGGCGCACAAGCAACTGTTGCGCCCAGAGAATCCAAGGGAAAAGGGGAGGGACTCTCCCTAGCCCATAAGTTCAGGGTCTGCCAGTGATTCTCCTTCAAACGGGGACCAACTGTTCCAACTCAGGGCATAGGTACTCTGCTGCTCATAGCTAGTCACTGAGAGTAGAGTTGTTAAGTTGTAAAAGGAATAAAGCTTTGAAAAGAATCCCTTTGTCAGTGTCTGGTCTTGGCTACTGGATTAGATTGAAAGAGGCCGCCAAGGAGCTCTTGACAGGAGGGATTGTCAGTCCTCTCCTATAATGAGCTGGTGCTCCTAGGTCCAAGGGTTGAGACCTGTAGTGGTTCCAAGCCCTGTCCTCTGGTGTTAAGAGGTGGCTGAGAGCACTCTGAGGAGTCGATATCTTGAGGGGGATCCTCACACCAAACTTGGACTGGAAGCCTTTCAAATCGGAGATGCCTTCACAGAGAGAACTAATTTCTGAAAGCACTTCAAATAGAGGACTGTCCTCTAAAGTTGGTCACCCTTTGTGGAAACAATTCCCTTAGGGAAGAAAGTTTGAAAGGCTTATGTGGCCTACCCCTGACGTACAGAGTCCTTCAAGCTAATGCCATTCCTCTTTTATTTATTTAATACATATTTGACTGCACTGAAACTATACAACCACTCTGAAAGACTTAGCCTGCCTTGCATTTGAAGGGCCACATCTCTTCCAGTCCTCCCCACCAAAAGCAAACACCACAGGCTATCACTGTGCTACAGTCTGCCTGCCAAGATCATTGCAGATTTGGAGCTAGACGACATTTCCCCACCCGCTCCAAAAGAAATATGTTTTGTCTGTGACTCATCTTATCCTGAAAGGACTTCCATCAGCCAAAAGCAAACCAGGACAGGAACACGAACCAACTTTACCTAGAGGACAAGGCTGCTTTGCTCAAGTACAATGGCAAGAAAGAAATTCTATAGTGCTGATTCCATTTCAGGGAACAGCCGTTAGGAACAAGAAAAATCATACTGAAAAGTAAGTTTAGCAGTCAGATCCGTGTGCAAACTAATTTGAATAGGCACTTTCTCTATAAAAAAAAATGTAGGCCAGAAGAAATGAAAGATTACTTCTGGCTAAAACGGAACAAATTAAATTATGAGCAGCTTAATACGTTTATTCAAAATTTAATTGCATAACCTAATGTCAAGGTTGTTATATTCTACACTGTTCCCTCATCCCAATTCAGAAGAGAAAGGCAGAAGCCTGATTTCAAGCTGCTTATATGACAACTCGATTTCTCCTGCCAAAAAGAGAGATATGCATGTTGATACTGTGTTAACGCCAGACTTTCTTTCACTGAATGCATTAATAAAAGATTAGGGTTTCAGTATAATTTTGCAAAACCTTCCTGGCAGTGAAATTTGATGAATTACAACCTCCCTACATACCGACCACCTTTTATTCTTATTGAACATAAAAAGCAAAAGAAAGTGAAGCCATGGGAAAGCGCCAACTATGTGGGACAACACACACGCGCGCGCACACACACACACACGGTACAGTTGTAAAGTAGAGCATATTCCAACAGAAGTGGAGTTGCCACTGAAATTTTGCCTCAAGCACATTTCAAAGCAAATTTGAGACCTTCTCCTCAGGTGAAAGCATCGAAGAATTTTGAGGGAAGTCAAAAGAGTTTTTGCAAGATGGACACCATTTCTGAACATGCGGTCCTGCACAACCTTAGCATTTCATAGGATCTTGCACAAAGTGAAACTAAAAGCAAACTCGGAGCGTCCTCTTCAGGTAAAACATCTGATCAATTTTCATTTTCTTTTAAGGAAGAGAAAAATGTTATGGCAAGGCTATATTTCTCATGAGATTCCAGATATTTCTAAAATAATCTGAAGTCATTCAAATGTCACTGGCCTAGATTCATATAAGATTCATTCTTACAGGCTACCTGCTCCCCCTCTCATCACATCACATCACCCTCTCTTTGGCCCAGGAGTTCAGAATTCATCCAGTACACTCCAAGCCCAGCCTCAAACCTAAATTGTTACGGTATATCAGCGCCTTAAATGCTGGCTGTTGCTCCGAAGGATTGCCCCTGCTTGCTGGCTGTTGCTCACGAAAACTTCCTTCCCCTGGTCACTGCTGCTCCTACTCCAACTGGTGAAAGTTGGAGCAAACTGCTTATAGCCAAGGCATTTGAACTATCCTCCATCTGGAAATCTCCACGGCCAACTGTAGGGTAGAAATGGAATCTGGTGGCTTGATGGCTCAATTCATTAAATCCCCAGATACATGACAGGCATCTAGGAGTTTCTGAAACTTGCTGGAGTGTTTAGGCATTTCCAAAAAGACAGAGGTGGCAAGTTTCATTTACTATGACCCCATTCTGTATGGAAAACATATTTCAGAATAACTTTTATTCACATGTATTTTCTTCGGAGTGAAATGAACTGACAACCTTGTTTTGACCACACTAACATAACTTCCTCTATTTCTGGTGTTTGGAAGGGAGTGACAGTGCTTATGTCCGATGCGCATGACTGGGTTATCAGCAGGGTCCGCAGAACTCCCAACGTTTGCAGAAATATAAAAACTCTACATTTTGGGAAACCCCAAAACAGTCCAAGGACGACAGCAAGCTCAGGACAGAGGAATACTGACTGACTGTTGTTGATGATGGAATGGAGTATCCTGGAGAAGGGCATGGCTGACGGAACAGTGAAAAGGAGCCACGCTGCAGCATTTTGTTTTGTAGCAGCCATATCGGGGGTCAGACTAAGTAGCCTCATGCAGTCTCGTGCTTCATGTTCTTGCTGAGCTCTTGCTTTCTGAAATATATGTTTGTAAGCTGACGAGACACAGGAATTTCTTATCCTGTCAACAAAAGCTAAGGTCATAGTGATATGTATATCATGTTCCTGTTCTTTGCTTATTGCAAACCATGTTCTCTTCTGTTCTCTGCTTATCATGGCTACCCTATAACCCATTTCTTGTATTATAAACAGTGGTGCTAGGAGAAGAAATGTTGAAGACTGCAACCCCACACGGGAGGGAGAGGAGGAGCCGTTTCCTATGTGTCACAATATCTATAAAAACAATGTGCTGATGTAAATCGGGGCTTCTGGCTCTTTGGAAATGATTCCAGCCTTAAGCCCGCGCGTTAAATAAAGAAACTCTTTTTCCTTCACTCCGTGGTCTCTCTGAGTTCTGCAACAGTTTCAGGTGCCACTTGTGCTTTTCTGAAAGCATTTATGTCAAAACTGTATCGCTCTGGGCCTACTCTTAATGCTAGCTGTACTACCGGTGATTTTCCATTTATTTTCTCTTTCCCATTCCAGTTTATAAACCCTTTCTTTCTTTCTCTCAGTGAAAGAGATAGGAGTCCCAGCAATACCTAGAATCTTGTTTCGCTCCTAACAGAAGACATTAAAGAGTGTTGATCACATAAATAAAACCATTTGGAGTAGCACCTCTGAGCCAATTGTTACAGTGGTATTTTGGACTAGCTCCTAATTAAATTTCAGAGGTCTAGGATGTTCATACAGTTTCATAGCATGTATTTATAATTTATTTAATTATTCATCCATCCAGTCATTTATAAAATAAAACAATGTGGAGTGTTCTACATTGCTCCTGACTAGCATAATGTTATCCTGATGTATGTACACCCTGCTCATACTGTATATTCATTTAATAGCAAAAAAGGAACTGTATTTCAGTAGGCAAACAACCATTATGTGAGCAAGATATCTCAACGACATCTGGTGGAGAATTAGAGATAATGACAGGAACAATAAATAATGAATATATTGTGATCCTTTATTTAGGCTGATGGCTAGATTAATTTAGGGCGCGATCCTATCAAGATAGTTGGCCGCCTCCAAACTTGGAGGCGACCACCTATCCAATGCAGGTCAGGAGAAGCGCGGAGGGGATCGTCCCCTCCACGCTTCAGCAGCCCTGCATTCACAGCTAGACAGCCAATTTTGGCTCTCTAGCCACAGGAAAGCAGAGCCGGGGGTGGACACCAGACAACGCATAGGAAGTGTCGGAACGGCACTTCTGCCCTCCCCACCACGGCACACCCCCAGGAATGCCCCATTTTCTCTGCTCCGCACTCCTCTTCCAAGTGCGGAGCGTGGGGCCATTCCACACTGCCTACGAGGCAACGCGGGAGGGAGTGAAGGTCAGTTCTCAGGGAACCGACCCCGGAGCACGGGCTCCAAGGTCAGTTCCCAAGAACTGACCTATCCTATGGCTATCTAGCCGCTGACTAGTGGCCATAGGATTGCACCCTTAATCTCACTTCCAAGACACAAATGGATTCAATGTTGATTTTCATTCATTATCTTACCATAGCATGGATGCTACAGTCAATCCCCACTGTCTGTTAACAAGGAACAACTAGCCAATGTTTCTTCAATAGCATCCTGTATATGGGTTCTGCATATCTTTGAGGAAACCATATCGAAACAAGGATAAAATGCTCATCGGTATAGCTAATATGGCAACCTGAGAAATTAGATAATGGGAGCTAACTATGTTGAAAAAATGACAATAAAAATGCATGCTTACCGCAAACTCATCCTGCCACTGATGTTCTTTCTGAAATTTCTCTGCTGCTTCAGCAAGGCGCTAAGGTAAAACAAACAAAGGAAATGACTGTTTAGTCAGTTTGTCCTTGAAATGCAGACATAACATCAGTAGATTGAGGTAAGTGAGGTTTCTTATGACAGATATAATGGCACCTATCCTGATCATCGAAGGAGAAAACAAGTTTAAAATCTAAATAAATATTGTCATTGCTATTATTTATTACATTTCTATACCACCCCATAGCTGAAGCTCTCTGGGCTCTCTCTTTACAAAGATTAAAAACCATGAAAATACATTATACAAAGTGTAAAACCATTTACATAAAAACATATAAACAGACAAAACACACACACACAACGTCTATCTAAAACAATTTAAAATGTACTAAACAATTTTAAACATATTACTCTATTAGACATTAGCAAAGATAATTACATTCATGTCTTTGAAATAACAGCCATACTAGTGTCACTTCTGAATGGTCATATGAGTAGCAAACTCAGTATCACTTCATATGTAGGGATGGGGAAGAAATTCATTTGGTTTACATTTTAGTACGAACCAACCTAATTTGCATTTCCTGAATTAATATGCCAAATAGAATTGCCTGGCTGCTGCAATCATCATCAGAGCCCTTCCTGGTAGCACAACATTCTGCAAATGTCCATCTGGCAACACCCAGGAAGAGGGCCTTTTCTATGGTGGCACCCACTCTCTGGAATACCGGAATGAAAGATGCACCAAGCCTGATGCAATTTAGGTGCATGTTGAAGACTGTTTTATTCATTTTGGCATTTGATGAGTTGTGAAGATTGTCATCCTGATTTTTAGCTGATGGTCATTGATTATGTTTTAGTATGCTTTAATTTTTTGTATATTTATCTTGTATTTTTAAAATTTATTTATTTATTCATTTCATTTCTATACCGCCCAATAGCCGAATATATTCTGATTTTATTGTTGTACACTTCCTGGATATATTTTTACATGACAGGTGGCATAGAAATATTTTTAAATAAATACAAATACACAAATAAATAATTCAGTGTTTGTACTACTGTGAATTTTGTAGTGCAGTTCTGATCAAAAATGCATACAGAAATGTGTACATTAGGGAAAATAGCATACAAAAAGGCATAAACTAGGTAAAATTGCTTGCAAAATATGAATATTAGAGTAAATTTCGTACAAAAAAGTGTGTGAATTTTTGTGCAGACTTTTTTATTTATTTATTTATTTATTAAATTTATTAATCGCCCATCTGACTGGTCACCCAGCCACTCTGGGCGATGTACAACCCACCATAAAACAATTTAAAACAATAAAATTTTACCATAATTTTTTTTAAAAAAAATACCCTAACCCACCCCAAATGCCAGCCTGAACAACCACGTTTTTAATGCACGATGGAAGCTCATTAAAGAGGGGGCATGACGGAGTTCCCTAGGGAGGGAGTTCCACAGAGTGGGGGCCACCACAGAGAAGGCCCTCTCCCTCGTCCCCACCAGTCTAGCTGTCCTGGCTGATGGGACAGAGAGAAGGCCATCTGAGGCTGATCTTGTTAAGCGGCCTGTCTGGTGTTGCTGGAGGCGCTCCTTAAGATAGGCTGGGCCGGAACCATATAGGGTTTTAAAGGTCAAAACCAACACCTTGAATTTGGCCCGGAAAACAACTGGTAACCAGTGCAACTCCTTCAGCACTGGAGTGATGTGATCTCGCCGGCGGCTGCCGTTAATCAGGTGAGCCGCCGCGTTCTGTACCAGCTGCAGCTTTAAAAAGACATTAGCAAATTGATGTGAAAACAGGACAGAACAAACTACTGGCCTGTGTTATTTTTATATAGTCTAATTTTAATGTATTTTATTGTATTGTATTTTAAATTTGGTTGTTGGGTACCTTTGGGTCTTCTGTCACAACAGAAAGACATGGTATAAATATTCAATAGATAAGTAAACTACCGTTTTGCTTGCAACACACACATTAAGTTCATTGACTTCTTCCCCATCCAATTGTCTACAGCAATTCAAATAACCAAAATGGCTGAAACAGTGCCACAAAAGTACATTTCCATAAACTGCATTGCAGCCAGTGTTGGAGTCCTTCCCATAATATTATCTATTTAATTAATTAATTAAAATATTTATATACCGTTTCCCATTTTTAAAATCCCAAAATGTTTTACAACAATTTATAAAACAATAAAACATTATAAAATCTCAACAATATTACAGATAACAAGACTCCAGAAGAGAAGGCTTGAAACAACTTAGTCAATGGTTGGGAAAACCAGGATAAATACATTTTAGTAAATGTCAAAAGCACTTGATTATCGATGCCTGATATATCACAAAGGGGAGGTCATTCTAGAGGGTGAGCACTATGTGGGAGAAAAGGCCTAAGGGTAGGCCTGAACCAAAGTCCCCAGGATGGAAAAGTACAGAGTATGTAACTGAGGAAAATAAGACACAGATAACTGGGAAAGAGGTGGAATAACCAGTCCTGAATACAGATAAAGGAGACTCCTATCTCATGAAACCCATTGCCTAATGAGATAAGGTACTGCCTTGCAGGAATTTGCAAATCGTTGAACCCCAGCTGTGCTTAAGGGTGCATTCATGGATAGAAAGATGCATTCTGTACACATGATACCTCCCTGATGCATGTGTGATGATATAGATAATATATGCAAGCTTCTAATTGGCTAGGATCTCTTGCCTAGTATTTCTTACTATGTTTCTGTGTTTTATGATAAAAGCCATGTGTAACCTGTTCCCAAGTGGTAGTTCTTTTGCAAATTACCCGTGTATACATGTTGGTGACTAAAGTGTGATTTCAGATACGTGACTACCAGTCTCATCCTTCGGGTGGGGATGGTTCTCACTCTTTTTGTTTCCCCCACAGCTGTCACATGGAAGGCCAATTGCCATATTGTTGCCAGATGGGATTCTGTAGGAAGTGGCATGGACAACAAGGCCTCCTCTGAAGATTGTGGTGGTCTAATGGGTCTATATAGATGAAGATCTTTCAAGCAACCTGGTCCTGTTTAGGGATTTCTGTGTCAATAATACTACCTGTAACTTGTAACGTTATTACATAGTAACATTGCCGACAACTGTACTAACTTGGTGGTGGAGACCAAGCCATTTGTCAATGCTAATAATATTACAATTACATGACCACTTCACAGGCAGAAAGAGAAGAAAAAAGGAAGGTGGTGGGTGTTGGATTTCTATTAATCTGTCTGGTTGGTGGAGTTGCTATCCCTTATTCAGTACAGAAATCTACTTTCAAATGTAAAGGACAGAAATAGGAGAAGCATGTAAGTTATAATATTTACTTTGCGTACCCTCTGAACTTTTCTGTTCATTTTTATAGAGAGATGAAAGATCGCCACCAAAAAAAAGCACACACACCAAAGGCCATATCATCCGTCAGTCTGAAAACTAACTATGCATTGAAAGGTCTGGCCTAGGCATCCCAAGCGTGCGTTACTAATCTATGAAAAGGTTTTGATGTACTGCCACCAGAAGGAAAGAAACTCGGGGAAACTTTATCTGATCTAGAAAGAGCAGCTCCCAAGAAGGCTTATTCATCTTCAAACCTTCACTTCTTTTTTTTGTCATATCTTTATCTCTTCTTGACCAGCACACAATTCTGACAGCTAATGTGATGGCCCCTTTTAAAAAGGCCTCACAACAGTACACAGAGCAATAAAATCAGTCTTTTTGTGCTCCCAGCAACTGTACTCCTTCAAGTAGAATTATGCATATTTGAGAGCCTCTTAATACTTCAGGCTATTATTATACTATGTGAAAACATAGACTCATTACACCGCCGTCTGCAAAACTAAAAACCAACAGATGAAAACGCTGGATTCTAAGGAACTCTATTATACAAGTAATGCCCAAGGAAACTATGGGAACATCAAACCATGC
This sequence comes from Heloderma suspectum, assembly GCF_057233095.1. Classification (NCBI taxonomy): domain Eukaryota; kingdom Metazoa; phylum Chordata; class Lepidosauria; order Squamata; family Helodermatidae; genus Heloderma; species Heloderma suspectum. Next base: position 110,156,625 of record NC_139464.1, read on the forward strand.
CTGAAACAATACAGCAATGTAAAATTAAATCTAAAGCTCCAAACCATAATTACTATGTATCTAATCGCTAGCTCCCAGCATTCTCGCTCTTTCTCATGTCCTGTTCCCAGCAACCCAGTATCACATTCTCACATAAGTGGGTACTCCTTCCTGGACCAACAGTATTTTGGAGTTAAAATTGCTCCTTTCCCATTATGCTTGAAAGAGAGAGTAAGAACAGTTCAGGAGTAGACAGACTTCCTAGGCAAAAACAGTGTGCAATCAGCTAGAGCTGGGGTCTCCAATGTGGTGCCCATGCACATCAATGTGCCTACAAACCGATCTCTCGGTGCCTGCTAGGCTCCCTGCTCCTCCTATTGCTGCCGCTGTTGCTGTTATTAAGCTGAGAGGCAAAGAGAAGTAATGGCTGCTCAGAAATCGGTGTTGTGTGACTGGACACAACCACTAGGGCAGCCATTTTGTGAGAGCACCCATGACACTCTCAAAATTTCAAATATGCCCACTGACCCAAGATGCTTGGGAACCCCTGAGCTAAAGTTTCTCTTCATCTAGCATAGGCCTACACAATGTCTGGTCTACCAATCTGAATGCAGAGCCTACTGGCTGTATACTGTGGCCTGCTAGCCTAGGTCTTGGACCCCACTCCGCCCACCCAGTTCCAGGCAAGCAGTGAAGACAAGAGGCTAATTGAGTCCCTGTTAAGTTTCCACACATGGCTTGGGAAGAGACTTAATCTACATTAGCCTTTCCCAACCTGGGTCCTTTCATATGATTTGGCCTACAGCTCCTATCAGCCCCAATCAGCATATCCAAAGTCAGGGATGATGGGAGTTATAGTCTAATAACATATGGAGGGACTAGGCTGAGGACGACTGATCTAGAGCCTGGTTAAGTAGGTGAGTCAGATAGAGGAGTCAGGGTTAAGAGTCTAGGGCATGCACTTCCAATCACAAATTTTGGCATGCAGTGGTCCATTCTGGACGTAACATACCTGCCACCTTAACTTTAAAAGAAGATGAGATTCTTTCCCTTTCATCCCTTTTGTACAAGCCTCCGCATATTAATGGACATATTGCAGCAAGCTGCATCAAGCCACTATTTTCCAGAAATATTAGGAACAGGACAAACTCCAGCTCACTTCTCTATCTTGCTATTCTACTTGTTTGATCCAGCACAGATAAAACATTTACAGAGCATACACATCCTCAGGGCTGGACATTTTCTCATGGTATCTCAGCATGCAGCAACCTAGGTCTCAGCTTGAGTAAATATCCGCTAATGGACTCACAGTACTGAATGACAAATTCTTACAGACAAGCAGTAGTGCAAGGCACAATTAGAGTGAAATTGAGTATTAAGTACTGGAGCATTAAATGTCTTTGAAGGCAATTACATTTGTGCCAATAGTGCCCATTACATACATTTGTGCCAATAGTGCCCATTACATACATGAAGAAAACATTGCACAGTACAACATGAAGGATGACAGTGGTGCCACATTTCCTAGAATCTCATTTCATGGTGGATGAGGTTATACTTACAAAATGCTACACAGCATGGAATCAGCCACATTAGGACTAAAAGTCACTCTGCTCAGAACAGTTTTTCTTAAATAATCATGTTGCCTTTGTCAGAAACACGAAGCTAAGGTGACTCTCGCCGGGTGGACATTACTAATTCATTTTTTACATTACTTTTCTGCAAAGCCTTAAATGTGCATTTCTAATATGGCCAGTATGTGGCCCTCTCCCCTCTCCCACCACCGTTCTCCAATTTTATATCATACTCACAAAGGGGAACACATTGCACATGCTGTCACAAAATACACTCAGGGCCTCTTTACACACAGCAAGCAGATACACGTTGCACCTGCATACACTGAAACAACCACTCATAGCTCTCTAATGAGTATATTTGTATGGTACACACCTTTGTCACATGAACACTTTACATTTTTCATGGGATATGCTTAAAAATATCTTAGGTGTACTCATGAAAATGTTGAATATGAAGTGGTATTCCAGATCACTTAGAGCCTTTCTACTAGGGGTGTATGGACCCCACCTACCTGGGTCTGCTGGGGGGTCCGTGGGGGGGGAGGCAATCCGGTCCTCCCCAGCCGGCTCCGCTCTGCAGCAAGTCCACAGAGCCGCTGGCCAGGGCCGGCTGCTGCCAGACTTCCAACCACAGCTGGTCTATGGATGCAAATGGCGTCTGGCATTGTGGACACCATTTGCGTGCCTCCCTTGGCCGTGATAGGCTATGTAAAGATTTACGTAGCCTATCATGGCAAAAAGGGAAGGACGCAAATGGTGTCCGCTATGCTGGATTCCATTTTGCATCCGCACGGGGCAGTGGACTGACCCGGCCAGAGCCAGAGCTGGCAGTGCCAGCCTGCCAGGTAGGGTCCGGCCGGGTCGGACTTCGCGGGGTGGTGGGGTGGGGTGGTCCGTTCCGCCACGGACTCCAGGGGGCGTGAATTCTAAGAATCCGGCCTCATTGGAGTCCATGGCAGAATTCTCCGCCATCCCTACTTTCTACATGAGGCTTTTATTGTGCACTCTGGGGGTGTGTGGAGTACTCACCCTATTCCAGTCCAGCAGTCCATATTAATATTATATTATAATATAATATATATTATATATCTCCGGCCTCCAGGAACCATCAGGTTGGGGGAAGTGTATAATATTACACTTAATATTATATAATATTACATCAGGTTGGGGGAAATGTATAATATAAAACAATATAAAAGAGAGCAACAGCTGAGGAGGAGCAGATAAGATCGGCATTTGCTGCTTTCTTCCTGGTCTTTAAAGCTGCTGCCCTCTGCTGCTGCTATTTACTGCTAGTAACTGGTTGCTGGTACCTCTGGAGAGGTGGCAGGTGGGTCTTCATGCGCTCCTCCATGCGTCTCCAAGTGCAACGCTAAGTGCGCACTTTGCGTTGCACTTTGCGCAACACATAAGCGTGCGCATAGGCGCTGCCTCTGGCAGCCCCGCTCTGAAATACCTGTGGAGGAGAGGAGTAGCTGGTCAGCTGATGGTCGTAGCAGCCAGTGGGAGAGGCCCCAGCAAACAGGCTTGTGCTGACAGGCCCCACCCCAAACTCACTCCACCATAAGAGACAGCTTGCCTCTCAATAAGGGTTGCTGGGGAACAATAGTGAGAAAGGGCTGCTGGCCACTGTGCGAAACAGGGTCCTGGACTAGATAGGCCAGGGATCCCCAACTTTTGGGCTCAGTGGGCATATCTGGAATGCTGATGGAGTATTGTGGGCATTCTCATAAAATGGCCACCATGGGGCGGTCTGTTCAAAAAATGGCTATCATGGTAGGCATGGCCAGTCACAAAATACCCATTTCCCAGAAGGCAAACTGCTGAGGGCAAAAGAAAGGTCCCTTGCCTGAGAACCTAAGTATGAGGCAGAGGCGGGGTCTGAGCTCCAAAATACAAAACCACTCTTTTGAACCTGCAGTTTTCTGTCCCAAAACGCATTTCACAGACGGCGAACTGATGAGGCTCAGAAACAAGTAATTTGGCCAAGAAACTGAGTGCAAGAGCGTAAGGGGTCTGGATCACTTAACTTAGGATTGCTGTTGTTGTTCAGTCGTTCAGTCAGGTCCAACTCTTCGTGACCCCATGGATCATAGCACGCCAGGCCTTCCTGTCCTCTTCTCTCTCCCGGAGTGTGCTCAAGTTCATATTCATTGCATCGGTGATGCTATCTAGCCATCTCATCCTCTTCCGTCCCCTTCTACTTTTGCCTTCAATCTTTCCCAGCATCGGGGTCTTTTCCAGAGAGTTTTCTCTTCGCAAAGAGTTTTGCGAAAGAGAGTTTTCTCTCTTTCCTCCCAAGGAGCAAGCGTCTTTTAATTTCATGGCTACAGCCACTTTCTGCGGTGATCTTGGAGCCCAAGAAAATAAAATCTGTCACTGCTTCCATTTCTTCCCCTTCTATATGCCAGGAAGTGATAGGGCCAGATGCCATGATCTTAGTTTTTTTAATGTTGAGTTTCAAACCAGCTTTTGCACTCTCCACTTTCACCCTCAACAAGAGGCTCCTGAGTATGTACTTTTGAGTAAAGTTGAACTCTGGTGGACCACAGAGTGAAAAAGGGAAAAAAGTGGACAAACCAAGAGTGAAGTCAGCTACAGCCCTAATTTTGCCTCTTCCTCTCTGCTTGTAGGATACACTTTCATATAATGATTTCGGTTAATCTACAGGGTAAGGAATATGTAGTGAGGCCATAGTTTGTATAGCACACAAAGAACTCTGCAAAGGGAAGGAGTAGACTTCTTTGGTTTCTTCCCAACCTCTCCATCTCCAGTGTATTTAATGTACTTGACAAATGCTTTCCAGTATTTCCCAGTCTGACCACATGAAATGCTGATAATATCATATCAACATCATGATGAGATCCTAGAATAGTATTTTAGAATATTATCAGTTGATCAGTAGTCCTGCTAACCAGTACAGTCCATGCATTATGGAGACAGTGATGCCAGATGGAAAGCCTTACAGGGAAATGTGATTTCTTCTCCAAAGATGGGGGAAGGGGTGTGTGGACTGAAGGATATCTTTTCTGCTAATTGATAGTTACATAATATCAATGGTATGGAGCACTCTTCTACATTCCGGATATCACCCAGAATTATTTTGATGCAAGCTTCATTGAAAGGAATGGGCGCTTTGCAAGTGTTTGAATTATGGTCTTCCACAACTCATTTTGGTTCCAGTGAGATTTGTGCTGCAGAAATTCCAGGTGGGTTGAACTCTATAGACAAGAGGCTATTTGTAATAAAAGACTACTGAGAAAAGTGTTGTTGTTTTAATCAGCCTGATGTTATCACAGTCAAGGTTGGTCAAATGGAGGCTTCCCCCAGTCTTTCAGTAATGGCTTTCAGCAGCTATGAGTAAAGAAATACGGCTGTGGTTTAGTGGTACAAGAGCCTCGTGTGGCGCAGAGTGGTAGGCGACAGTATTGCAACCGAAACTCTCCCCATGACCTGAGTTCGATCCCAGCGGGAGCCGACTCTCAGGTAGGCATCTGAGGTCGACTCAGCCTTCCATCCTTCCGTGGTCAGTAAAATGAGTACCCAGCTTGCTGGGGGAAAGGTAGTCATAACTGGGGAAGGCAATGGCAAACCACCCCACTATAGTCTGCCATGAAAACGCCAGCGTAAGCGGCGTCCCTCTAGGGGTCAGTAATGACCCGGTGCTTGCGCAGGAGGAACCTTCCTTTCCTTAGTGGTACAAAATGAAGACTGGGGTTTTGCTGTGTATGTAATATTTTTCATGATCTGAATAATTAATGACAAGCACATGATACGCTGTTTTGATATAGATATATAGATACACCCACGCACACACACTTCCATCAATCTCAAAGGAATTTAATAGGGCCAGTCCACTGACCCATAAAATTATACAACTGACATTTGCTCTCTTTTCTCCCTTGATGCATTTGGTTTTAAAAAATATCCGTATGCAAGTTATAAGCAAAAAAGTCTCTCTCCCTCTCTCTCTCTCTCTCTCTCTCTCTCACACACACACACCTCAAATACCTTGTGAAAGTGCTGACACAGACTTATTTCTTTGTAATATTTTATGCAATTCAGTACATTAATTCTTTTTGACATTTTTATCACATTACCATATATGGTCTCCTCCCAGGGTATTTGAAGCAGGAAAATATCCAAATACAAAAATAATGGAACAGAAATGTACCTGTTCTATTTACACTGAATAAGATATTGCATATCACATCAAAGTCTGTAAATTCCTACATTTTAAAAGATGAATTAATGTGGCTTCCCTCTGCTGTTTGTACTGCAAATATTTCAGTCCAACTGACTTTTGCAGAATAACAATGCAATCCTATACGTGTCTACTCAGAAGTAAGCCACATTAAATTCAGTGGGACTTACTCACAGGTAAGTCTGTACAGGATTACAGTCCAAATGGACATATACATATATACCAGGAGTGGGGAACCTGTGGCCCTCCAGATATCATTAGACTAAAACTCCCATCATCCCTGCCCATTGGCCATATTGGGTGAGGCAGATGGGAACTAGAGTCCAACAACATCTGGATGTTCACAAGTCCCCCACCCTGATATATACTCTAAACTGGGTGGAACTCCTCTCTACCATTACCCTGTAGCTGTAGCAAAGATCTAACTCCCATGTATATCAGACACTGCTATTTGGAGCATCAGAAAAATTACCTGGGACGTAACTGCATGGAACTTCTACAGAGCCTATATTTTTCACAACTTTACTCAATGGGTATGCCACCATCAATCATTCAGGCTATGAACCAGTGTACTTAGATGAGTCACCTTTTTATTTATTTATTTATTTATTGCATTTATACCCTGCCTTTTTTCCTCTTGCAAGGAACCCAAGGCAGCTAACATTATCCTCCTCCTCTCCATTTTATCCTCATAACAACAACCCTGTGAGGTGGGTTGGGCTGAGAGTCTGTGACTGGCCCAAAGTCACCCAGTGAGCTTCCATGGCCGAGTGGGGACTAGAACCCGGATCTCCCAGCTCCCAGTCCAAACACTCTAGCCACTACACCACACTGGCTCTCACTTTACTTTTCTTTACTTTTCCCTATGAGCCATGTGCATGACATCTTCTCATAGCTGGAGAAGTCCCCCTGGAGAGGCCCTTCTTTGAGACTGCCACCTTCAGAGGTGTGTTTGGTGTTGACCCGAAAGAGGGCCTTTTCGGTGCCCACTGCCAGGCTATGGAACTCCCTCCCAAAGGAAGCCAGCTTTGGTCCCTCTTTGATATCTATCCACCAGTAGGCAAAGGCTACTTTATTTAAGAAGGCATTTGGCCTGTAAGTGGGTCTGTTGGGTTGGGTGATGTTTTTAATAAATAAAATAATTCTGTAATCGGTATGTTTTTATTGTATTTTAATGTATTGTTTTAATCAGTTTTAATTGTGTCTGCAATTGTGCCTGCAAGCCGCTTTGAGAGGCATGTTTTGGTAGAAAGGTGCGTACAAATAAAATACATAAATAAGGAGGAAACATGGAGGCATTTCTGTGACAGTGGCTGCACCTCTTTCAGATGCTGCGATCACAGAAATGGCTAAAATATGTCTCCATGTTGTGTGCATATATCACCCCTTGGAGAGAATAAACACATGTGTGAACTGATTAACATATTACTCTGCAATGAATCACTGAAAAGCTTAGAATAGAACAGACTTCATTTATTACTGATTTCCTGGCCTAAGACACTGAAGTACGACCAAGGTCTGCATTCAAAGCTGACTGATGGTCCCAAGGAACAAGTTAAGCATGCAGTTGCTGGCATCTAAATGAAATCAGTTGCCATTTGTCAGCTCCAGACAATAAACTGAACACCCTGCTCTAATTTAAACCAAGCAATCTACTCAGAGGATTGAAACCCAGGACTTAAAACTGACCATCAATTTTGGTTCGTGTCCAGTGGTCCATTACTGCCCCTCCTTTCCCTTGTCAGGAGCTGGAGAAATTGAAAGCTTGATAGACCTGTGCAATACTATGATGAACAGATAGTACAGGAAAACGTTTCAGATGCGGACATAAAATAAGAGAGTGTGGGATGAAGAAAAATGAGCAGAAAGGATAAGAAATAGCCTTGCAAATCTGCCCTGACAGCCAGCAGTAAAATCTTGCAAAAAATACCTTACCCCGCTGGGGAAATCCGTTACTTCTTTTAACATAAAATTTATCCTGCTCATTTCCTTTAAAAAATTATCACATTTGCACTACAGTAATTCATATCCTTTAAAACAGACGACCAGATTTGTTTTCTCAGGCATATTCAATGCAAGGAACAACTGGTAGAAGAATGAATAGCAAATAATAATTCACATTTATGCAGCGCATTTCAAAGTGTGAAAAGCATTCACAAATGTTCACTTGTAATCCTTAAATTAGCCTTGTAAGGCAGGTCAGTATTATTACACCCCTATTTACACCTATAAAGCCCTATTCGGCTTGGGACCACAATACCTGACGGCGCGTCTCTCGTGAAACGAACCTACCCATACACTACATTCAGCATCTAAGGCCCTCCTCCAAGGGAAGCTTGGAAGGCAGCAACAAGGGAGAGAACCTTCTCCGTGGTTGCTGAGTAATCTACGACAAGCCCACAAGTAGGTCATGAGTGCAATAGCTCTTTCCTGCTTGCTGCCCCCAGCAACTGGTATACAGAGGAATATTGCCTCTGATAATGGTGGTCAATGCTGGTTCCAGGTTTTGGAGGGCCCTCTTTCTCATTGTTGCTACCACTTGTTTGCTTGGCAGGCTGGCAGGCAGGCAGTGAGCAAGCAGGCAAAGGCATTGGCTGCTGCTCCTTCTCACCACCACCATTGTCTGAGCCGGGCGGCAGGTGAACAAGCTGGCTGCAATGATGAAGAGGAAAAGCAAGTCCAGGGAGCTCCTGCTGGGATGTGGGACATCAGCAGCTGCCTGACTATGCCTACCCTTGATGCTGGCCCTGAAGGAGGAAATATATAGCCCACACGACTAGTAGCCTTTGGTAGCCTTATCTTCTATGAATTTGTCTAATCTCCTTTTAAAGCTATCTAGGTTGGTGGCCATCACTACATCCTGAGGCAATGAATTCCATAGTTTAACTATGCTCTATGTGAAGAAGTACTTCCTTTGGTCTGTCCTGAATCTCCCACTGCTCAGCTTCATTGGATGAACTGGATTCTAGTCTTATGAGAGGAGGAGAAAAAGTTCTCCCTATCCACTTTCTCCAGACTATGTGGAATTTTATATTTTATCATGTGCCTCCTTACTCACCTTTTTTCTAAGATAAAAAGCTCTAGACATTGTAGCTTTTCCTCGTAACAGAGGAGCTCCAGCCCCTTGAACGTTTTGTTTGCTCTTTTCTGGAAGCAATTGCACATATTAGCAAGGGGGACTAGGAGTGAGATTCAAGAATCCTCTCTCTCGAGTGGAAACATTTTAACTCTCTGAATAAATATTCAGTAGAATTTAGTGTGACATGGAAGCAGTTTTATTAGCAACATTGATTATGCATCATGATAAGTTGGTCATCGCTCATCTCAAATACGAGATACAAACTCAACACTGAAGGTTACCTTATTTTGTATTTTTCTTATATATTATACAAGTTGGTGTGATGCCATAACTTCGAATCTGGTGTCTAGTTCATACTGACCAACACGGCATATATTCTCCAGCTAAGCATTTGTCTGGTTTCAATTCTTTCACAGACACTGATCCTCTCAGGAGCAGCTGAGGGATCTATTTTCTTTTTGAAACCATAAAGATATCATTTCTGTTCATATATCAATGCAATACTTCCTTGTATGAACATTTCTGAAGTCTCTTTTCAAATGATCTGCTCTCTGGTTGTCCCCACTTTTCTCCAAGGTAAACAATTTTGCACAAATCTTAACTAGCCAAGAAATGATTACCATACACAGAAGCAGACTAGATACCAATCAAGTTACATTGCCTTGTAATATATCAAAGCTATGTTTGGCTGATTGTTTAAGACTCTGAACAAATTCAGATGCAGCCTGCAAGAACAAAAAAATGACTCGCACAACATTTGATTTCAGAGAGTGCAAATTGAAAGTTCCACAGCTGGCAAATTGCAGTCCATTTTGCAACCCAGCTTGATTTATTAGATAAAGGTAAACAATACCTTGTGCCTCATTTCTGAATCAAGATTTTAATGTGCTCTACCCATACTAATAAAAAAAATCAGGTTTACCAATTAGCTCTCCTTTCTGAATGTCTGCAGATGTGTAATTGTGTACACTAGGAATAAATTGTTTTCGCATAAAAGGGTTCTTCTGTGGCACAAAAAAAGATTAATTACTGAACTGAACAAAAGCACATTTTGGCTTTCACAGATGCAGAAAGTGTGGCAATCTAATAAGGATTAAACTTCATTAATTTTATCTACATTTAATTGCTGATATTGTATTTAAAATAGCAGTTTGAGGTTTCCACACACACACACATTTCTAGCCTAGCCATCCTAGCTTCCCTTAAGTTCCAATGCATCAGTTGGACTTCCAAATAATCATATTTAAAGGTTGGGACTCCAGCATTAAACTGAATTAAAGTGAACACATATTTGACATTGTTATGATTTACCTAGCCCATCTGCCTCAGATGACCAGCTAATGTAATAACTTTCCTCTATAGGAATGCTATTGAAATAGACTCACAGAGGAACATCTATTCAGAAATCCCAAGAGATCTGTGAGAATATGCTGTCCACAGATCTGCCTTGCATAATCCACATGTGTTTTCCATTCCGTCATCATGCTTTCCAACTATACACCATGACTGGAATAGCTTCAAAGCAGTCCCATGGAGGGAGGGAGGGGGGGAGAGAGAGAGAGAGAGAGAGAAACATTGCCCTGATACAAGTCCAGAGGTTGTAATTTAAAGTCTAGAGTTAAAATTTATCCCAGGTGTCTTGGCTATTGGATGGCCATGTGTCCTACTTTACAAATGACAGTCCTCTATCTGAATGGCTCTCAAATGACAGTCCTCTTTTTGAAGGGATATCCAGTCCAAATTTGGTTTAAAGATAAAGAACTATAAAAAGGGAGAACAGAGGCCTTGCTGTTGCCCACCAGCACTTAGCACCTGACGGGAGACTGAGCAAGCACACAGGTCTCCTGCTCATAATCTTTCCCACTCTGGTGAGATCGACTGCATTTCTATTTAAAATACAGTAATTATTTCTACCCCTTCATGGATCACTGCCTTGTTGTGGCGAAGGGGCTTGCGTAACTCAGTGAAGCCATAAGCTATGCCGTGCGGGCCACCCAAGAGTGTCCACCCTGACACTATGGTCCATGGGGTCATGAAGAGTCGGACACGACTGAACGATTGAACAACAGCAACAATTATTTCTAAGTTATGCTTATGCTTATGATGTTATGCTTATCTGTATCCTCTTTTGGCCTCTTTTTGGGTGATGCATAAGTGGGCACCCAACTTGCCCGCCACCCACACCTCTTTCCCAAATGTGCCCTCTAGCAATGCTTGTAGCTCAGTGGGGTTCTAAAATCTTGGTACTGCTAGAAGAAGGCTTCTAATTTAATCCAGGTGTAATTCTCATCTTTTTCAATACAGTTCACTGGCTGCCTTAACTGCTGGCATTGCAAAAAGAGCAGAGAGCAGGCCAGCCGTACCGCTCTTCAGCAAGCCACCGCAGTCATACAAAGAGAATGGCAGCTGTGTCTTGCGTCTAGAGTTCAATACTCCTCGGCCTTCTCTCTATACATAATATTCTTCACACATATTTTTTTCCTGCTCTCTCTCATGCCCATCTCTGTTATAATCTCATTTCAGTAGTAAAACTGCGATCTGCATGCAACCTGAAAAGAGATTTCCGAAACGCTCTTAGTTCTAAAAGGGTTTTATAACATTAGCCTCTGGGGTTTACAGCTTTGATAGCTATACTCAACTGCCTGGATTTATGAATGCTGATTTCCAGCAAAAGGTGTTTAATTAGGATGTCTCACACGTCTCAGCGTATTTAAAAAAAAAAAGTTAAAACCACCACCTTCCAGCTCAAAGAAAGCCACCAAGGATCAAAATCACACCTGTACGCACAGAATGCAACAAATGGCGCCGCTTCTGATGCTGCTTGGTTTTATGAGCCCAGCATTTTGTGAGCCCAACCTCAGGTCCCCAGATGTTGTTGGACTGCAGCTCCTGTCATCCCCAGCTAGTATGGCCAATTGTCAGGCATGATGGGAGTTGTAGTCCAACAACACCTGGGGACCTAAGGGATTGTATCAAATGTTAGTCCTCCTTAGATTAGATCCATTGACATCACTGGGACTTAAGTTAGCCTAACACTGGATAAAACCCAAGGTTTGGAAAGGCTGTACACTGAAGCCTCTCATTTGTAACAGGAAACTAGCACCATAATATGAGCCAAGTTAGCACCCTAAGAGGGGCGATGGATACCGAGATCCAGAGTGGCAGCCATATTACCATACTCCCATCCCCCACCAGCTGCCTTTGCTGACCTTCTAAGCACACCACAACTCAGCAGGGTCACGCAGTGGTGGCCAAGGCTCTCGCATCTCTCTGTCCACCAGCAAGCAGCCACATGCAGGAGTCTAGGGAAGACCAAGCAATAGCATGCTCACGTCAAAACACAGCAGGGCCCTGGCTATAAATTCAACAGCCCCACTCAAGTCATAGCTGTCAGGGGTGTTTCTGAGCGCAGGGAGTGGGATATCAGTTCAGATTCTGAAGGAGAACCATCAGACATAGGGGAGCTGTTTTCCCAGGCTAGTCCAGATATGAGTAGGCCTGCTTCCCTTAGTTACAAACGTACAGATGGCTGAGCTTGAGGGTCCCTCCTCACCTCCCCCCCCCCTTGAGAGGCAGCAAACAGGAGATTGACTTAACAGATGCCAGGCGCAGGCACAGAGCAAAGAGAGAGAAAGCAGGGGTGGAATTTAGAGGGTCTGCCCAATTGGCCTTGCATGAGAGGCTGCGCTTAGAGGCCTCACAAGAAGAGAGGGACTTCCCCCCTTAAGTTAGGCTAGCGAGACTGCCTGAAGGCATTCCTTGTAGATGGAGAGTTTCTCTGAGAATTTGCATCTGTATGATCCTGTGATGGATTAAAAGCTGCAGACTGAAGCCTCTCATTTGTGTATGTTTAGGCATTTGAAGGGAAATGGGGGCTAAGGGAATCATGACAATAACTAGGGATGTGCGAATCAGCAAAACTCAAGCTCCCTGAAGATCTCTGAACTTCATCTTGAAGCTCATTCTGACTCAAGTCCGTATCAGATCGGGGGCTTTGGTTTTTTTCTTTTCCCATGAAAATCCATCCGTATCTTTGTGCCTATTTTTTCCAAATCAATTGTGTGCATCTTTGAAATGCATGCATTCTTCTCCTATTAAAGGGTATGTGTGTGCATTTTTCAAAAGTACACATTTCTTCAAATGTACACATGCTGCCAAAGACATTTGTTTTTGGTCCACAAATCACACTGCAAGTTCAGAAATGTACGGACTTCGACTGTAGATTGTGTCCAAGTCCACGTTCTGTCCAGAAGGTGTAAAGTGAGTAAATCAAGAAAGAACAAATTTCTCATACATCCCTAATCACAGCGTGTTCTGAAGATCAGCAGTGTGCAATGCACAGAGAGATCAGAGAGATCTAACAAGGTTTGTTATCAGTGGGCGCTGTGGGAGTTGGCCCACACACTGCTATTTGTGAGTGCAGGCCCAAATATCCCCCCCTCCTTTTTGTTGGTGGTGTTGTTGTTGTTGTTGTTGTTGAAATAATGGCTTTCCCATAAAACTGGCAACAAGGGAACAGTGCACAATGAACAAAAAGAGCAAGCAAATATATGTAAATGGAATGATACCTACATTACTAATGCAATATTTCATAGTGATGCCCAAACTCCCTCAACTCGATTCAGAAGTTACAAATATCTTTTGAGAACACTTGAGGAAAAAAATTATTGCATTCCCCCACCCCAACCTCACACCTTCAGAGTTCTAAACTGATCTATCATGCTGGGTGCACTATTCTCAGATTGCTTTAAACTTTGATCTACTTTTTGTCCAACCCTGGACATTAGTCACAGCTCAGGCAAAACTAAGGAAAAAGAGGTGTTTTTTTTAAGGATCCAAGTAACGATGGCAAAAGCCAGGAAGCTCCAAAGCCTTGATGGAAAAAGAAACTGTGCAGTCTCTGAGCTTGTCTGTCCAAGTGGTGCGAAACACACCAACCCTGCCTATACCTTCTGCAAAGACGTTGTACGCATTCCATGTGAACTTTTTCCCTAGCCCAGGGATAGGGAACCTGGCGCCCTCCAGGCGTTTCGCACTGCAGCTTCCATAAGCCCCAGCCAGCATGGCCAATTGTCAGGAATTATGGGAGTCATAGTCCAAAACGTCTGGAGGGCATGAGGGGTAAAATCCAATGTAAGTCATACTTAGAGTAGATCCACTGAAATGAATGGGACTTAAGTTAATCATGAGTAACTTAAGTCCCATTCATTTCAGTGGGTCTACTCTAAGTAGGACTTATGTTGGATTTTATCCCAGGTTAGAATCATAGGGTTGGAGGGGCCTACAAGACCATCGAGTCCAACCCCCTGCTCAATGCAGGAAGCCTGATTCCCAGGTGGTCTCCCATCCAAGTACTAACCAGGGCTGACCCTGCTTAGCTTCCAGGATCCCTGCTATCAACTGTTGACCTTTTCAGTGCACAACGTGCAACTTAGTGCATATTTACTTTGCCCCATTTCTGCACAGCCTTAGCATGCCAGCGATCAGTAGTTCAAGTGGGTGCACCACCAGCAAATGGGCCAACGCCCCTGGTAAGTTCAATTAAAATAGGACAAGGCCCGTTTGGACACTAATATTGGCAAGCATTTTACCTGTGGCCCCAATCATGTATAAATCAGACCGAAGATTCTGATGAGCAAAAAAAAAGCAAAAATGGCATGGCCAGAAATAACGACAAAGCAGCTCTTCATTAGCATGGATGGCAAGATGGTGTTTCTTAGCTGATAGAAAGACGAAAACTTTTCCAGTCTCCATTACTGAGGATAATTCTCATCTCTTCTCGCTTCAAATTCCTGTATGGCAAACAGCTTCCAAACAGCTACTCAAGCTGTCTAAATTATAATGGCGGTAGAGTGCTGAATGACATCCTGACTTTACATTGTCTATCTGAGCCTCAGACATGAAGTGTGTGACAAGAGACACCAACCACTTTTTATTTCAAGAAGGGTTGGTTTGCCGCTTAATTGAGGCAGAGACTGACAGTTCGGAAAAGAAGACGTTGCCTGCCCAGCAAAGTTTGACACAGTGGCCATGACATAAACGCGATAAAGGAATGCAGGAAAAATGCAGGGGAAAAACTCAAGTGCAGCATTAAACCTTACGTCCTACCTTTGAGAAATGAAGGCTTTAACGTGACAATCTGTTACTTTTTAAAAAAGTTTTATGTAAATGTGGAACTTTTTAAAGGCAGTTGTCAACATTCCCCAACGTATCCCTGAGTTTTCAGGCTGCCATCTGCATCAGCGCAAATGTGTACGGAATTTCCTCCCTCTGAATGCCTCCCTAGATTTCCTGGTTCTAAATGGCCAGATGCAGATTCTCTAGAAGCACTGATGTATTCGCAACAGTGGTATAGTACAGCCAAGGCTCCCAGGGCCAAAGCCCCAAGATTTCTTGATTAGCAGGGATGATGATGTCATCTGCCACTCCCCCTCAGGCCTCCCTGTTTCCTCTGAGCTTAACTGCAATCCTTACAGTAGCTGGGGCAAACTGATTTTCCCAGTAACAATATATAGTTGTGAGCAATCCCTGTTGTAGTGCAAAGCACTTGGGGCAGCTTAGTCTTGAATGGGTAATGAATATCGTTAGCTTTACAAAAGACCTACAAAAAGCATATGTAATATACACAGCTATTAGCATTTTTGGACTCTCCTTTGGGGGCTTGGCTATGGGGACTTTCATGATAAGCGCCCACACTTCAAAATTTACCACCACACCACTAATTAGCAACCTGTCGTTTTGTTTTTATTTCCCAACTTTCTTCTGGCCACTGGGCATGCACAGCTTTCTACAGTTTTCAACTCATGTCTTTCCCCCTTCTTACAGATTACTGATGTGTTCCACATGCTCATTGATTAAATCACAATGCAAAAAGGAAGAACTGTGCCAGCTGCAAGAGGGTGGGGGAGAGGGGCGCAGTTTCTGGCCTTCGAGGTCGTCTAGGAAATGCTGTCTAGGGGACATAAGATAAATGTGCACACGTACTGGAGCACATTAGTAATCTGGAGGGAAACCTAGATGCAAAACAGAAAACTGTGGCAAATGAGTCACTTAGGGTGCAATCCTATGCATGTTCAGACAGAAAAAGTCCTACAACTCTCAGTATTCCCCAGCCATAGATTTGCTGATCTACTGCATATCACCCAGAGATCCTGATCTACCTTTTGCCCACCCCTGGTCTAATTTATATCCTATATTCCACCTAGGAATAACAATCCATTATAAGGTGATTTGAGCAATTTAGGGCACAATCCTACGCACATTTAGACAGAAAAACATTCTACAATTCCCAGCATGCCCCAGCCAACACGCCTGTAGGACTTTTTCTGTCAAAATGGGCATAGGATTGCGCTCTTAAGAAATTAATTGTAGAAATTCCCCAAATTAAACCAGAACACAGGTGTAACAGAATAGAGGTCAGAGAAAACACATTGAGGTCTAATCAGAAGCTGTGTGTGTGTAGGAGGTTAAAATGTTTTGCCCATTGGGTAAATCTCCTGAGTGTATTCATGTTTGGTTTCCCAGCACCACAGGACTCCCTTGGCTGCACCTGTGGCTGCTGCCTACGTCTCTACATTTCTTGTGAGTTGGGCTTGTGGTGATGCAATGGACATGCGCCCAGGTCAACCTGCATGGGTTCGTTTCCTCCATCTCCATGTGGCTGTCATCACCAACACAATCTCTAATTGGTTGACTGTGGCTGTTGTTTGTGGGGACGCTGTATCGTGTCTGTCATTTTTCTGCCATTTTTGTAAATTTTTTACTTGTGTTTATTCCCCCTGACCTCCCGGACTGAGCAAGCATAAGATCTGGCAGCTGTCCCACTGATGTAGCAGCAGCTTATCTCCAGTCCTGACATAATGTGAGTATCGGGTTGCTTTGTTAGTGATAGTTCTCTGAAAATAATATATTTCACTTGCCAGTTTAATAACCAGAGAAATAAAAGTCACCATGACTCCTTCATCTTTTCACTTCAAATGACATCTCAGTGGAAAAGTATCCAGTGCAAATTAAAATAGGAGATGGAGGCTGTTGAAAGATGGGCTGCTTTTCTATTGGTGGAAAGTGTCAAAAACCCACATTTGCTCATTCACTCACATTTAGCAGAGCCGCTTGTCGATTATTTATTGCGTAGTGTTCTTTTCAGACCGGGATTAAGATGTTCTAAAACTCCCAAGAGGACAATTCATCGTAACACAATATAGACCATGTGAATAATGGACGTTCACAATAGGCTCAGCTGACACAGGGGAGCAAGCAATGGGTGAATTGAGGTCACTCACTTGATGTGAAGACATCGGAAGTCTACCAAAACTGTCAATCAACTATTAGAGAGAGAAGCATCATGAATATGAAACAGGGAACAAGCAGATTGGTTTTGGATTCCACATTCCTAAGAGCTAAGAGAGCTCTCGCTAATGAGCACTGCTTGCTGTGCGTGCCAATTCCATTCTAGCTGTAGCTATTGCTTATACAGCCAAAGCAAAATTATTCAGCAGAAAAAGCTTCCAGACTTTACTAGTGAGACCCAGTACATTTCTCTCATTGCCAAAGCAGTCTATTTCTGCTTTTGTTCCTCCCACACATTAAATGAAACGAGACAAATATTCTACCATTTTTGCACTAAAAAAAGATAAATTGGTGAAGCATATTGATTTGATATTGTATCCTTAAAAAAAAAAAAAACCTTTATTGTAACTTTCGGCCAAAAATAGCTAGCTAATTTCTGGAATGACCATATTTGAGAACATAAATATCCCACCCATGCTGTGACAAAGGAGGTATCATAGGAAATAAAGTAGTTTCATGAGGGTAACATTTTCTGTGTAAGTAGATGAAACCAAATCAGTGGGATTGCTCATGAAGATTAACATTGTGCCAGAAGTAGATTTTGATCTCATTTTAAGTTAGTGTTTACTACAGCTTGGATGGATCAATTTAACTCAAGCCAATTTAACTTGCAGCAAAATCCTATGTGTGTATAGTCAGAAGTAAGTCCATCTGGATTTCATAGGATTTACTCCTTTAAAAGTGTATATAGGATTGCAGCCATAGCAATTTAAATGACTAAGAGAAAAAAAATACCAATTTAAATATCTGATTTAGATCAAATTTTCCATTTCACAGTGCAAACATTTCCAAAGCATGTATGCTTGCTAGCTGACCAGTAGAACCATTAAAACAAATTAATTTGCAACTAGAAGTAAAATATTTACATAAGCTAGCAAAATGCTCTGAAAACTTTGGTTATGCAGCCTGCATGCACTGTACAGAATCATATCTCCTTGGAGGCAAGAGCACAGTCGTGAAATTAATCCACTTCTGTTTAGCTGTCTTTGGACAAATGCAAGGGCACTAAGCAATTGTCTTACCTGAAGCCAAGATAGCTCCATGTGTTCAAGAGGGGTTTTCTCCCTGCCCTGTGCTGTAAGGTTAGTTGCTTTTGAAACTGGGTAAAGACTAAAAAGTAGTTTGTTATATCTCAGGGGGTCAGCTATTAAAAGAACAAAAGACAAAAAATCCTTTCTGCTAAATTAAATGCTTTTACAAACCTAAACAGCTGTTTGGATCCTGGCCTAATTGTCTGGCTCCCTCTAGAAGCAAGGGCTGATCATTAAAAACAACACTTTACCATGTTTTCATGCTAACGAGAAAAGGAGTCCAAGATGGGTGGGAGCTTTTAGAAAAGGTAACAATCACAAACAATTCCAACAAGAAGAAAAGGTGGAAGACAACAGAAGAAGCCAATGTGGCTTCACAAAAAGCTTAGAGATGACCTGAAAACAAAAAAGGACACATATAGGAAGTGGAAGGAAGGACAAACAACAAAGGAAGAGTACAGGCAGGTAGCACAGAATTGCAGGGATGGCGTCAGGAAGGCTAAAGCTGAGAACGAGCTGAGATTAGCGAGGGATGCTAAAAGCAACAAAAAGACTTTCTTCAGCTACATGCATAGTAAAAGGCAGAGGAAATAAATGGTTGTTCAGCTATTAAATAAGGATGGCAAAACGATAACAGATGACAAAGAAAAGGCAGAGGTGCTCAATTCCTGCTTCGGCTCAGTCTTCTCCCAAAAGAGGGTCTATGACCCCCCTGGCAAAGGAGAAGTACAGGCTGAAGGGGCAGGATTGCAGCTTGAGACTGATAGGCATATGGTCAAGGAACACCTAATTACCTTGAATGAGTTCAAATCTCCAGGGCCAGATGATCTGCACCCTAGAGTCATAAAGGAACTGGCAGAAGAACTCTCAGAACTGCTGTCTGTGCTCTTTGAGAAATCATGGAGGACAGGTGAAGTGCCAGATGACTGGAGGAGGGCTAATGTTGTCCCTATCTTCAAAAAGGGTAAAAAGGAGGAATCTGGGCACTACAGACCAGTCAGTCTGACATCAATCCCTGGGAAAATTCTGGAGTAGATGATAAAGCAATCCATCTGTAAGCACCTTGAAAACAATGAGGTGACTACTCAAAGCCAACATGGATTTGTCAAGAACAAATCCTGCCAGACAAATCTGATATCATTTTTTGATCAAGTCACCTCCCTTGTAGACCGTGGGAATGCTGTAGACATCATATACCTCAACTTCAGAAAATCTTTCGACAAAGTGCCCCATGATATCCTGATGAGCAAACTAGCTCAAAGTGGGCTAGATGAAACAACGATCCGGTGGATCCACAGTTGGCTACAGAATCGGACTCAAAGACTGCTTAGCAATGGGATCTCTCATGAACTGGGGAGAGGTAATGAGTGGGGTACCGCAGGGCTCAGTCCTGGGCCCAGTGCTCTTCAACATTTTTATTAATGACTTGGAGGAGGAGGTGCAGATCAGATTTGAATGCTAATCAGATTTGCAGATGACACAAAATTGGGCAGGATGACTAATACTTTGGAAGACAGAAACAAAATTCAAAGTGATCTGGATAGACTGGAGCACTGGGCAGAAAACAACAGAATGACATTTAATAGGGATAAATGCCAAGTTCTGCACCTAGGAAAAAGACACCAAATGCACAGTTACAAGATGGGGGATACATGGCTCAACCACACTACAAGCGAGAAAGATCTTGGAATTGTTGTCGATCACAAGCTGAATATGAGCCAACAATGTGGTGTGGCTGCAAAAAAGGCCAATGCTCTTTTGGGCTACATTAATAGAAGCATAGCTTCCAAATCCCGGGAAGTACTAGTTCCCCTCTACTCAGCACTGGTTAGGCCTCATCTGGAGTACTGTGTCCAGTTCTGAGCACCGCACTTTAAGAAGGATGCAGACAAACTGGAGAGGGTTCAGAGGAGGGCAACAAAGATGATCAGGGAACTGGAAACAAAGCCCTATGAAGAGAGACTGAAAGAACTGGGCATGTTTAGCCTGGAGAAGAGAAGACTGAGGGGAGATATGATAGCACTCTTCAAGTACTTGAAAGGTTGTCACAGAGAAGAAGGCCAGGATCTCTTCTTGATCATCCCAGAGTGCAGGACACGGAATCATGGGCTCAAGTTACAGGAAGCCAGATTCCAGCTGAACATCAGGAAAAACTTCCTGACTGTTAGAGCAATACGACAATGGAACCAATTACCTGGGGATGTGGTGGGCTCTCCCACACTGGAGGCATTCAAGACGAGGCTGGACAGCCATCTGTCAGGGATGCTCTGACTTGGGATTCCTGCATTGAGCAGGGGGTTGGACTCGATGGCCTTGTAGGCCCCTTCCAACCCTACTGTTCTATGATTCTATGATTCTATGTGTATTTCCATGGTATTTGGTTGGGTCAAGGATATGAATACTTTTTTTCAAGGATAAATACAACACATGATCCATTGTCATTTTGATAATTCTTGACCTCAGTACTCTCTAAGTTATCCTAATCTGCATATATGTCAGGATTCCTTTAGCCCCCACTTTATTTCAATGCTGAAAACAAACACAGACAAGAGGCTTCAGTCTACAGCTTTCAATCCATTACTTCACAGGGTCATACAGATGAAAATTCTCAGTGACTCTCAGTCTACAAAAGAATGCCTTCAGGGGAATTCAAAAGGATTTTAAGAGAGTTGCCCGCCATTTGAAGAGGAAGGCGGTCTCACTAGCATAACTTAAGCAGGGGACGTCCCTCTCTCTCGTGAGGCTTCTGAGCGCAGCTTCTCACACAAGGCCAATCAGGTAGACTGTCTAAGTTCCGCCCTGCCTTCTCTCTCTTTGCTCTGTGCCTGGGCCTGGCATCTATTAGATCAGACTTCATAAACCCTGCCCCCTTTTGTTTGCTAACTCTCACAGGGGTGTGTGAAGAGGAACCCTCATCCTCAGCTAGCTGGGTGTTTGTAACCTGAAAAGCCGGCCCAGTCATGTCTGGACTAGCCTGGGAAAACACCTCCCCCATGTCTGGCAGTTCTCCTTCAGAATCTGAACTGCTATCCCACTCCCTGTGCTCAGAAACACCCCTGACAATATAGGCCTTGTACTAAATGGAGTTTAAAATGTTGGGGGCCATCTACGTGGCACCGCTTTCAACCTTCGCTCCATCGTAACTGCGCAGCATTGCAGCTGCGAATTAGCTTCTGCCACGGTACACACACAATTTACTGCAGACTTCTCCAGCGGGAAAATCCGCTGTGCCCTTTTTTTTAACATTATATTTAAATGTGCAGCTGCGCAGGCATGTGAGGGTGGGGTATGACACTTTGGGTTTCAGTGGCTGTTTTGTATTTTAGGGGTTCTTTTGTGTCTGTCTGTTCCTTGTTAGGTAAAATGTTGGTGGTCTGCTCCTTCATTACCATGCCAAATGTTCGGCAGTTCTCCAGCCCGAGACTCTGGTGATGGTTTGCACATGCCAAGGTGTGTGCCCCTGAGAGGTAAGTGCCTAACTATCATTCCAAAATGAAAGCTGGAGTGAAGTTGGACCTGGACCTGCTGCTCCCCTGAGACCCTCCGGCCCTTGGGCACTGACTCCAAAGCAGCCACTGCAAAGTTACGAAGCTAAGAAGGTATATGAAAGTGTGGTTGAATAAATGAGCACGCCTCTCCATGCCTCTGTAACTGCGCAGCAGCGAAGGAACAGGGAGGAACAGGGGCATCACAGAGTGACACAAGCACTAGGCACGCCTACCACATGCCCAACACAAAATGCAAAGTTGGTTTGGGGATGGAACAGACAGCTCGCAACTGAGGGAAACCTGCAGCAAACCAAAAACATCGCAGCAAAATGCGGATTTCTTTGGAAATCCACATTTCCAGGAGAAATGTCTCAAAGGACCTCAAATCACAGCTGCCTGGAGTTAATGGCTCATGTAGATGGGGCCCTGGAAAGAGAGAAACATTCAGAGCAATCTGAGCATGTTCATGTAAGAGGAGCTATGCTGGATCAGGCCAAGGGCTATATAGTTCAGCTTTCTATTTCCATTAGGGCATCTGGCCAATCACCCAATGGGACGCCCACAATCAGGACAGTAACACCCTCCCACTTGTGTTCCATAGCAAATGCCTCTGATCCTGGAGGTAATATATAGCCATCTTGACTAGTAGCCATTGATGGCCTTATTCTTGTCTAAGCCCTTTCTAAAGCTGTGCAAGTTGGTGACCATCACTACATCTTGTTGGAGCAAATTCCATAGTTTAACTATGCACTATGTGTATCAGTACTTCCCGTTACTTGTCCTGAATCTCGTACCGCTCAGCTTCATTGTACAATCCCCAATTCTAATGTTGTGAGAGAAAGTTATCCACTTTCTCCACAACATGCATAAATTTATACACCTCTATCATGTTTCCCCTTCATTATTTTTCTAAATTAAAAAGCATCAAACATTATGATCCTTCATCACAGGGGAGTTGCTCCAGTCATTTGATCATTTTGGTTACCCTTTTCTCCACTTTTTCCAGCTATACAATATCATCTTTGAGGTGTTGTTACCAAAACGGTACACATTATTCCAAGTGTAGATTTATATAAGGCTGTTATTATATCAGCAGTTTTATTTCCAATTCCTTTCCTAATGACCCCCAACAAGGAATTTTCCTATTTTCACTGGGTCAACCTTTTCATCGAGTGGTCCACCACAGCCTCAAGAGCTGTCCACCACAATCTCCCTTTCTTGGTCATTCACCACCAGCTCAGACCTTATCACTGTATATGAGAAGTTAGGATTTTTGTCAGAGAGCCTCCACATTTCTAAAGTATATTGCTAGCCCTCCAAGGTGCAGAGGCATTTGCCTACAGTAATAATTTCCCACATGAATCATAGAATCAGAGCCTCACTATTTCGCAAGCAGAACAGTCATACCCATATTTATTTATTTTTTAAAGGAGTTTATGTCGTTCTGACTCAACCAAGCAGAAAGCAGGAGCAAGCAAGAAACACCATTCAAGAAGGTAACCCACACTAGCATCTCTTGCATGAAATCCACCATGCCACAAGTTCCCAAAGTTGACAGCTGACCTAGTTTGGATTGACACTCCTTCCCAACCTCAACTGTGGCAAACCTTTGAGAACAAATTTAATTTTTAAGGAAACTCCTTCTATTCACACCATAGCCACCACCCAATGTAAGCTGAAACCATCTTCTGTGCTGAGGGACTTTCTTAGTTCACCAAATCAGAATTTTTGGCCCACAGTTCAACTCCTACCACATGTACCATTTTTAGGCCCTGTTGGCTGATTACAAATGCCTCTTGTTGATTCAGATTTGGGATTTCTCTTTTCACTGTTTTTCCCCATGCTAATGACTTTTTATAAGCTCCTGGGAGCTAAGCTATCAAGAAAGAAAAGAGGGACATTTCAGCAAAGTTTTTTTGGGGGGTAGCCTTAAATAGAGAGATGAATGACTCTCGCTGAAGATATGAAGTTAGACACCTAAGTAAGAAGCACAATCAACTGCTGAATCTAAATGGAAACTAGGCATTCAGCCCTTGGGGAGTTAAACAAATAGAATATGTCAGGTTTTAGCACAAATACTTTATGCAGGTGTCTTTCAGCATTCTGCCCACTTATCTGTTCCTTACATTACTTCAACATTTGAAAGTGTTCCTCACTTTTGATTTTGATTTTTGATTTTTTTGATTATTATTTTTTTGAGACGAGGGAATAAAAATGACATGAAGGTATTCTAATCCTACCAGCATCAATTACCCCAGAGGTGGGCAGAAGGTAGGCTGGGATCTATTGGTGACTTGCAGTAGATCAATAAGGATTTCTGGCTCCCTCCTCCCGATGGTTAACAATAGCAAAATGACTACAGAGTTTCCCACCCTAAATTATACTACTAAAATGAAGAAAACATGGGGCAGGGTATCCAGGGCCACATTTCTATGACAATGGAAGGAAAAGCAAATGGAGGAGTACCAGACTAAAAAAAGAAAGCAGCTTGGCTGCACTTTGGTCCATGCAGGGCTCCAAAAGCAGGTTCTCCGCCCCAGTAAAAATCGCTTCACAGAACATACTTCCTGGTGGGGGTGGGAGTTGGAGTGAATGTCATCTGACTGACAGGGGCTGCTCAACCAATAAGAGTGGCTTCCCCTCCTGCCCCAACCCCTTCTCCTTTTCCCTGAAAGTCCAGATGCACCTGCATTTCAGGAGCAAGCCTCATTGAGAACAATGGGAGTTACTTCCGCGTAGACACACATATGCTTGTGCTGGGAAAGAGGGGAGGGCGAGAACACAAAGACAGGAAACTAGCTCCCATTTTAACCTGCAGGATCTCTACAATGAAGGGTCGAAGTAGTTACTTCCAAAGGCAATAAACCAAACAAAGGAGAACCGGAGCCTCGAGATCACACTTTACCGCACTTAGGGAATTGGACTTTAAACTGTACCATGTCAATTGAGGGGGATCTCTCTAAGTTCTGATGTGGGCATTCAGATGGCAAGCCTCATTGACTACAAGGGGAGCTACTTCTGAGGAGACACTAATGGGTTTGTGCAGGGATGGGAAAGACACAGGAAACACCCTTGACCGGGGTCATGGTGAAAGGCAACCCTGGGCAAGGCTAGCATACCCAAGGTAAATGTGGGGTTGGGGCACCCAGCAACTATGCGAAAGAGAACCCGACCTACGGAAAAGGATTGGACTTTAAGCAGTCTCGGGAAATCCAGTTTTTCCCTGATAAGCTCCAGGGTGGCTGCTGGATGGCCACGACATCATGTATCCCTAATGACCTCAACATATAGCCAGCTAAGAATAAATCACTGGTGGAAACACCCCCAGGAGTGGGTGTTTCTGTAGGAGAGCTGTCTGTTGTGTCCAGTTTTGGTCCTCAAAGCGAATTCCTGGGCTCAGAATTCTTTGTTTCCAAGTGCACATCCTTTGCACCAGGCTCTGGTTGGTGGATCTCGGAGTTCTAGTAAAAAACAACAATAAGGTAGATCCCACAAGTCTGACGTCTACCCACCCCCGGCCTACACCATGTATAATTTTCCCCTCACATGTCCAGTGTAAAATTCCAGTATAGCATCAGCATTATACTCCAACAAGTGGGGCCTACAATACAATATTGTGTTTATCCTCTCCTCCTAGCAGGAATGCTCCTATTTAGAGTTCTGGCTAGGATACTATAAGGATCAAATTACACATTAAAGATGTAGCTGGCAGCTATGTCTTTTTTTCTTACTCAAAAGTAAGAGTGAGGAACCTGAACCAGACTGGAGCCCTAGCATAGTAGGCTTTAACCTTTTCCCCCTGTGCTGCGGTCCCAATATGGATTGGGGGGGGGGGCTGCAAGTTGCATTGCCAAAAAAGTATCCAGGCAGGATAGACCCTGAATGAACCTTACAGCAACTTTCAGGGATGAGCTTCTGCCTTTCTCCAGCTCAGAAGAGTCATGTTGAACCTCCCAGTTCAGAAGAAGTGTGTCACTGAAAACCAGTGCTGCTAGGAGCAACAGGAAATGGCTGTTACCTTTGTCTCCTGCTTCTGGGCTTCATAAAGTTATCAGGCTGCCCACTGTGGGCAACAGGATGCTCAACATCACGGACCATTGTTCTGATCCTGCAGGGCTGTTTTATACTCTTATGTGTGGAGCACCAAGCACCAAGATTTGTTGCCGTTTCTCGGCCTGCCAAAGTTCAAACAAGGTGGTGGGTGGGACAGGATCAGTGGTGAGCAAACATTATGGCTACCAAGGCCACCAAAACTGGTAGACCTCGGATTACTTATTTCCTTTTAAAGAACGTTGCCAGACACTCTGAATATGGACGAGTTGCTATGGTGCTGGGAGTTGCGGGCAATGATGGGAGTTGTAGTACAACACATCTGGAGGGCACCAGGTTGGGAAAAGTTGGCTTAAAGTCAATGGGATTTTTGAGTCTCAATGGTGGCCAAATGAGATGTTAAACGTTCTTCTGTGTTTAGTATGCAGATTTTAAAAAACACAAACTGCATCATCTCAGGGGAAGGGGGTATAATTATCAGGTTCTCTCCTCTGAAGCTGTTATTTGCATTGGGAGGAAATCCCCCTTGGCACTTCAGGGGAGGGAATTTCCTCCTGAATGAATGGAGAAATGGTTAAATATCCTCTTCATGCTTGTGGAGATCCTGATAATTATCATATATACACACAGAGCACCTGATGCTATTTGCATGTTTAAAAAAAACCCTGCACATTAAAATGCTAAGATGTATCTAATCATGTCTACTTTGGCCCTCACTAGTGGTGTTAATGCATGAAAGACAGAAATGCAACTTTAAATATGCTTGTATCAGAGTGTTGTTGTTTTTACTCTATCAATGGTTACACAACACAGTGGATTTGTAGTTGCACTTGTGTCACCTTTGAGTAGCTCTGTTCTTTCTGAACTGCATGTTCAAGTCCTCCACCCACCATTTCTTCCATAGCACAGAGCAGGAAGGACAGTGAATGAAATGGTGGTGTGGCGGATTGGTAGCTAATGCAGGGATTGCACACTAACAGACTGACATCAACAATGTCACAATAGGATTGCTTCTGAGCCTAGTCCCAGGGAAGTATGAACCAGCATCTGATAATGCACATTAAATGATAGGAGGCATTAACTGGGATTCCGAAGTGTTCACTGGAGTACTTGGAGACGCATGGATGGCTTCAGCCTTAGCCTTTCAGGAATATGGCATTTTTCAAGGCTTCTAACAAAAACCCATCAGTCAGGCAGAAGTGCTGTGGGTGCTTGTGGCATGCGCATGGAATGTGTGCTATTCAGGACATAATATGGGTGCAAATCTTATAAGCATGCCAAAAAGTGTAGTCTGCAAACAATGGAACAATCCTTCTTACCGGCACACACCCTTTTCAAAATGATGGAGACCACAAAACAAGTGTAATTCTTCCCATTACCTATTCATAGTCAAGGCCGGAAAATTTGTATAAAAGGCACTTAGCAACATAGTGCACAGACCTTTCAGTTGCCATCGAGTGTGAAAGCTTAGTGTCATTCCATTTCAAAAGGATAATGAACAACACCCATGTATTTTCTAATTAGCACTTCAGCTCCACAGCCTACACCACTCAGAAAGAGGGAGTGTAGGCCTTTTTTTCTCCTCCTAAGAATATGTTACATCTTTTAACAAAGCCCATCTTAAGGGTGTTTAAAACAAGGATGTTTTAATGGGAATTCAGAAAAAAATGACAGGAAATTCATTATGTGCATGCGTAGCTGACTTTGGCTTAATGCCATCATTGTCTGACTTTTTTCTTTAAAATAAAATTCACAGTTAGAAATAATTATTCTGGGTTGTGTCCAATGTTGGTCTAACTTAACTCCCATTCATTTCCTGGGCCTACTCTAAGTGTGACTAATGCTGAATACAACCTGAAGATGCTACATAATAAGGAATCATTGCATAATGCATGGAACACAAACAGGTTCCCTGCAGCCAGAACCACCCAGAGACTTGGCAAGATTCTCAAAATTCAGTGTATAATGTAACATGGAGTCTTACCTGTTGAAAACTTGCCATTGGTTACACATACTCACATTCCAGGTCAAGGTGTGAAAACAAAAACTGGCCATGCCAAATGTCCCATTGAATTACTGTAACTTCTCACCTATTTGTAAGACTTGGGTGAATTGGAATAACAAGGGAGTAGCATGAAGAATCATACCCAGTCCCCAGTGCTAGAGAACTCTTCATCCTACTATTATCTAGTCTGAATTATTCAACAGCAAGAATTCAGTTAAGTGCAGAGTTGAGATGTAAGGTTAGGACAATTTCTACAGAAAAGGAGGGGTGGGAGGGAGTGCAAAACCGACCAGTTCCTGCCCTCATTTGCCAACATGAGAACTTCAAGTTTGCTTTGTAGAGTGAGGAATACAAAGAACAGAGGTCCAGTCTAGTACTATAAATAAACCATAAACTGAAGGACACAATTAAAGTAGACCACTAAATAAAGTTACAGAAGAGCTTTGCTTGATTTTCTCCCTTAAGTCTTTTACATTCACACTCTCATTTGGAGAAGAGGAGATACAACTGAGGGGAAATTCAACCGTTTGCCACTACCATTGAACTTCGTAAACTCCATGTGTGTTCTTGGCCAATGGTTTGCAGTGGTTGCTGCTTGAAACATCCGAAATTACTTAGTGTGCAATACGACAGATGCTTGGACAGAAAAGAGTCCTACAACTTCTAGCATTGCCCAGCTGGCAGGGGAATGCTGGGAGTTTTAGGACATTTTTCTGTCTAAACATCTGTAGGATTGCACCCTTAATCTTGAAAAAGAGATGGCCTGAGCCATATGCAAACATGCATGGAAATCTGGTGGGGATTCAATAAACCTAATTTTGTGGCTTGCTGGGGACTAGAGGGAAAGGTGTTAAACCCTTGGCAGGCCACCATATATAGCTGGTGGGGCTGAGTTCAGCTTGGTGAGCTGCAAGTTTTGCAGGCCTCACATACATACACACACCTCTTTTATTTCAATATACTTTCCTACTTGTACTGAGTTTTCATTCTCATGCATGTAGCTATCGACTGGCAACCATAGGCTTTCAAGCACGCCCTCTCAGAAAAGTTATCTAACACACTTAATGACAGTAAACTGTTCATCAGTAAGTGTTACCTAATAATTGACCTCCTGGGTATGTTAAGCACTTTCATCAATGCCTTGGGACTCCTAACTGCCCAGCGTATTCAATTATCTCATCAAAACAGTGGTTAACTATGAATAATGTTAAAGGTTCTGGAAATAAGAGGGCATATAAATTACTTCCCTTTATGCAGCAATTTTCACATTGACGTAGGCATCCACAAGAATGATATATTCTCTGGGCTGAATCCCAGAGCCTGAAGCTCATATAAGATGGGAGGGAAATGCGAGATCTGTTCTCATGAGACTATCCTCTCCTAAAATAACATAACCTGCTTTTTAAAAGTGCTGGTCTTTGCAGCAGCTACATAGCTGTTTAGGTAAGCCAATGGCAGCCTTAGGTAATTAGTGCCGTTGATATATTAATACTGTTTAAAAAAACAACAACAACACTATAGAGACTTAAAATTCAGTGTAATGGCTGGTCTCAATGCAGCTTCAGTACTGTAGCTATTCCATACATCAATCTTCCCCAACCCTTGTGCCCTCCAGATGTTTTAGACAACTCCCTGCATTCCTCACCATTGGCCGGGCTGATGGGGATCGAAGTCCAAAACATGGGGTGGGAGGCACCAGGTTGGGAAAGGCTACCAGCAGCATGACAGGATGGTAGGGGTGGATGCTACTATGAGACCCATTGTGAGATTAAGCAGTCTCTGAAACTTGGTGAGGGGGTTTACTTTTTCCCCAACATGAAAGCTGTTATGGTCAGTTTGCTCATATTGTTTACTTTAAAAGTCAGTGCAGGACATGCTATTCCAGAGGAGGAAAGTATTCTGCAATATGTGACAGTGGTAGACAACGCTCAGGAATCAATACTTGGTGTGAGAAAAGGATCCATGAAAAGTACGGAAGAGGGTACCTATTTCCATGTGTGAAACACTGAAGAGTATATTGTTTTTTGCCATAATTCTTACAATCAGTCTTCTAGAATTTCTCAGTCAGTTCTGGAGAGCAGAAAACACAGAGAGGCACAGCTAATGGCTGTCTCATACCTTTAGAGCTCTTTTCCCTGTTTTTCATTTGGGCAGAACTGAGTGGTTAGCTTGGATGTGCAGATGTGTGCAATCCAGCCAAAGTCAAGTCCCACTGATTTCAGTGGAAGATAGATAAGAACATGCTTGCTCAATGTAATGACCTAAAAGTCCTTAGTGACTAGGCCATGACCTGTTAAATCTGGATGTAGCAAGCAGAGGTGGACAGACTTGCATGTTCCAGATCATAAAGAACTTAAGAGAAGAGGGTAGCATTCACTATGGAAAAATGAACCGTTTCTATTTCAAAAAGAGAGCTAAATAATTCAGCAGGGGGATATCAATATATATGTATTATCTTAGCTATATATATTGAATAAAATATTCTCTCTCCTTTAAATTCTATTTCCATATTAGCAAATGCCCGCTTAGTTATCAGTCAAGTTACTTAAACACAATTGGGTTTCAAAGGGGTGGTTAAAAGAGGCATTGGCCAATATTTGGAACAAATGTTAACCACATATGTTATTCCTGTTTAAGAAGTCAACAGTGTCTAATTTTTGGAAATCTGTATACCCATCATCCAAAATTCCAATTTCAATTGTATCCAATATTATCGGCAACTAATCACACTTCAGTCAAGTTTCCCTAGCATAGCACATAATCCTCTGGTATAATATTGTTTTGGATAGATGTGGCAATGTTCAAAGTGATCTACAAAATACCACTGTCTTCAT
Organism: Heloderma suspectum; assembly: GCF_057233095.1. NCBI lineage: Eukaryota > Metazoa > Chordata > Lepidosauria > Squamata > Helodermatidae > Heloderma > Heloderma suspectum. The sequence goes on from NC_139464.1 coordinate 110,187,221, forward strand.
ATTCTTTTGTTAGCATTTTGTCTAAATATATGACTAGTTTATTTTACTAGCATCCATAATAGGGGAGTGATGGAATGAGATTGTCCTTCAAATTTTACCCATGGTCACAATCCTAGAGATGTCCTCCACAATATCTCAGAACTTTGGCAACTTGTATAAAAGCAACAGGTAAAATATGACAAAGCTATTCTCTCCATCTATCCAAATTTCTATTTCTGATCATTATTAAACTCATATCTGTTCCTCCCAGTGAATTGAGATAAAACTCCTCACCTTTCTGCCCATCTTTCTTTTTCAACTATTGGTCTCTTATCTATTGATTATTTTGGTTATAAGTTGCTTATTCTACATATTTGGTGTTGTCTTTAAGGTAACAACCATCATTCTGCTATGCAACTGCACAGTGCAGAGAAAAAACATCCCAGCTTGAATTACTGTTATGTGCCTTATATGGAGCTGCCCTTGAAGAGAGTCCAGAAACTGCAATGGGCCCAAAATGTGGCCACAAAAATTCTGGTGGGGGCTAAGAGACTGGAGCATATTATTGTGATCCTTCACCAACTGCACTGTTTGCCGATTTGTTTCTGGATTCAATTCAAGATGCTGAATTTGAACTTTAAAGCCCTAAATGGTCTGGGCCACACACCTTACACCCATACAAACCTATCTAGAAAGATAAGTGGGGAAGGGCAAGTGGCGTAGTTCTGCAGTAGAGCCCTTGCTTTGCATGCCAAAGGTCCCAGGTTCAATCCCCGGCATCTCCAGGTAGGGCTGGGAAAGACTTTAGTCTAAAAACCTAGAGCGCTGCTGCCACTAAGTGTAGAAAATATTGAGCTAGATGGACCAACTTTCAGACTTGGTATAAGGCAGCTTCCATAACTCTACTTCTGTCTGGAGGCCCCTTTCCATGTCCCCATGTGCGAGAGAGAGGGTCTTCTCAGTTCTGGCACCCAGATTGCAGAACAGGTTTCCTAGGGAGGTACCCTTGGCTACCGCACTCCCCACCTTTCAGCAGGCAGTGAAGATCACAGGATCATAGAATCATAGAATAGTAGCGTTGGAAGGGGCCTTTAAAACCATCGAGTCCAACCTCCTGCTCAGTGCAGGAATCCAAGTCAGAGCATCCCTGATGGATGGCTGTCCAGCCTCATCTTGAATGCCTCCAGTGTGGGAGAGCCCACCACCTCCCTAAGTAACTGGTTCTATTGTCGTATTGCTCTAACAGTCAGAACGTTTTTCCTGATGTTCAGCCGGAATCTGGCTTCCTGTAATTTCAGCCCATTATTGAGAAGACATCCTGGCCTTCCTCTCTGTGACAGCCTTTCAAGTACTTGAAGAGAGCTATCATATCTCCCCTCAGCCTTCTCTTCTCAAGGCTAAACATGCCCAGTTATTTCAGTCTCTCCTCATAGGGCTTTGTTTCCAGTCCCCTGATCATCTTTGTTGCCCTCCTCCGAACCCTCTCCAGTTTGTCTGCATCCTCCTTCTTAAAGTGTGGCGCCCAGAACTGGACACAGTACTCAAGATAAGGCCTAACCAGTGCTGAGTAGAGGGGTACTAGTACTTCCTGGGATTTGGAAGCTATGCTTCTATTAATGCAGCCCAAAAGACCATTTGCCTTTTTTGCAGCCACATCACATTGTTGGCTCTTATTCAGCTTGTGATTACAACAATTCCAAGATCCTTCTCTCTTGTAGTGTTGTTGAGCCAAGTATCCCCCATCTTGTAACTGTGCATTTGGTTTCTTTTTCTGAGGTGCGGAACTTGGCATTTATCCCTATTAAATGTCATTCTGTTGTTTTCTGCCCAGCGCTCCGGCCTATCACAATCATTTTGAATTTTGTTTCTGTCTTCCAAGGTATTAGCTATCCCGCCCAATTTTGTGTCATCTGCAAATGTGATCAGCATTCCCTACACCTCCTCCTCCAAGTCATTAACAAAAATGTTGAAGTGCACTGGGCCCAGGACTGAGCCCTGTGGTACCCCGCTTGTTACCTCTCCCCAGGTTGAGAAGATCCCATTGATAAGCACTCTTTGAATCCAATTCTGTAGCCAACTGTGGATCCACCAGATCGTTGTCTCATCTAGCCCACTTTGAGCTAGTTTGCTCATCAGGATGTCATGGGGCACGTTGTCGAAAGATTTGCTGAAGTCGAGGTATATGTAGGGATGTACGAATCCCTTACCTGGCTCCGCACAGGGGCATCCACGGTGGGGGGGAGGCGCTCCGTCCCTCCCCCCGGAATCCTCAACGGGAGGGGAGGTACTCCATCCCTCTCCCCGGAATCCTGCCTGGCCGGCTCTGCTCAGCGGCCAAGCCGCAGAGCTGCCGGCCGGCTCCGGCCGCCTGCAGCCAGACATCCGGCCACTGGGCAGCCCTGTAGGGACGCAAATGGCAGCTGTTGTAGCCGCCGCCATTTGCGTCCCTGTATTGAGCCGTGATAGGCTACATAAATATTTACGTAGCCTATCACGGCAGAGGGGAAAACCCACCGTACGCAAATGGCGTCCCTGCGTTAGCTGTGATAGGCTATGTAAGTATTTACGTAGCCTATCACGGCTATGAAGAGGAGGAAGCAAATGGCGGCTACAGGACGGCCGCCATTCACAAAGCAGCGTGGACGGGAGCAGGTAAGTGCTCCGTTTCACGTGCCTTTTGTGGGGTAGAGGCGGCAGGGACTTCATCCCACGCACCTTTCATGGGTTGGGGGGGCGGGGGCTTCATTCCACGATGGATTTCGGGGGGCCAAATGCACTGGCATTCGGCCTCACCGAGATCAGTCACGGAATTCTCTGACATCCCTAGGTATATGATGTCCACAGCATTCCCACAGTCCAAAAGGGAGGACCTTTTGTTACCTGATCAAAACATGAGATCAGATTCGTCTGGCAGGATTTGTTCTTGACAAATCCATGTTGGCTTCGAGTAATCACTGCATTGTTTTCAAGGTGCTTACAGATGGATTGCTTTATAATCTGGTCCAGAATTTTCCCAGGGATTGATGTCAGACTGACTGGTCTGTAGTTCCCAGGTTCCTCCTTTTTACCCTTTTTGAAGATAGGGACAACATTAGTGTCAAGAGAGCTTCTGAGCGCAGGGAGTGGGAGAGTAGTTCAGAGTCTGAAGAAGAACCACGAGGCATGGGGGAGGTATGTTCCCAGGCTACGCCAGACATGGCTAGGCAGGCTCCTCAGGTTTCAAAGGTCCAGCTGCAGGAGGAAGGTCCCTCTTCACCCACTCCTGTGAGAGAGAGAGACCAGGGAGAGGTGGTGTTTGGCGAGTCTGAATTAATAGATGCAAGGCGCAGACGCAGAGCCAAGAGGGAGATGCCGGGATGGATCTTAGAAGATCTACCTGACTGGCCCTGTGTGAACAGTGGCACTTACAAGCCGCATGAGAGAGAGACCTCCCCCCACTCCTTAAGTTAGGCTAGTGAGCCCACCTTTCTATCAAACGGTGGGCAACTTTCGTAACTACCTTTTGAACCCCCGAAGGCATTTCCTTGCAGACTGAGAGTCACTGAGAATTTGCATCTGTATGACCCTTTGTGGTAATGGATTAAAATCTGTAGATTGAGGTCTCTTGTCTGTGTTTGATTTCGGCGTTTGAAGTTCAGTGTGGGTAAAAAGAATCCTGACAATTAGCCCTCCTCCAATCATCTGGCACTTCACCCGTCCTCCATGATTTCTCAAAGATAACAGACAGTGCTTCTGAGAGTTCTTCTGCCAGTCCCTTTATTACTCTAGGATACAGTTCATCTGGCCCTGGAGATTTGAACTCATTCGAAGTAATTAGGTGTTCCTTGACCATATGCCTATTGATCTCAAGCTGAAATCCTGCCCCTTCAGCCTGTACTTCGCCTTTGCCAGGGGGCTCATAGACCCTCTTTGGGGAAAAGCCTGAGCCAAAGTAGGAATTGAGTGCTTCTACCTTTTCTTTGTCATCTGTTATCATTTTGCCATCCTTATTTAATAGCTGAACAACCATTTCTTTCCTCTGTCTTTTACTACGCATGTAGCTGAAGAAAGCCTTTTTGTTGCTTTTAGCATCCCTCGCTAACCTCAGCTCGTTCTCAGCTTTAGCCTTCCTGACGCCATCCCTGCAATTCTGTGCTACTTGCCTGTACTCTTCCTTTGTTGCTTGGCCTTCCTTCCTATATGTGTGCATTTTTGTTTTCAGGTCATCTCTAAGCTTTTTGTGAAGCCACATTGGCTTCTTCTGTTGTCTTCCACCTTTTCTTCTTGTTGAAATTGTTTGTAATTATGCCTTGAGAGTTTCCTTTTTAAAAAACTACCACCCATCTTGGACTCCTTTTGTCATTAGAGTCGCTTGCCATGGGATCTTACTGATCATTGTTCTGAGTTTATTAAAATCAGCTTTCCTAAAAACCAGGGTACGCGTCTGGCTACACTTGGCTTTTGCTTCCCTTAGAACCAACAACTCAAGCATAACATGGTCGCTTTCCCCCAGAGTTCCCGTAACTGCTACTTTATCCACTAAGTCATCTCTGTTGGTTAGGATCAAGTCAAGGATAGTCGATCCTCTAGTTCCTTCCTCTACTTTCTGTAGGAGGAAGTTATCCGCCACACAAGTCAGAAATTTCTTGGAGGGGCCATGTTTTGCAGAATCTGTCTCCCAACAAATATTGGGGAAATTGAAGTCCCCCATTACTACTACATCACACTTCCTTGAGACATTGGCTATTTGCTTTTCAAAAGTTTCATCCTCGTCTTCTCCTTGACTGGGTGGCCGGTAGTAGACTCCGACCATCAGGTTCCTTTTATTCTTTGCTCCATTTATTTTAACCCAGATGCTCTCAATGGGGCTACCAAACTCATCCTCCTAGGGATGTACGAAAGGTACTTACCTTTCGCGGATTATGCAGATGTGGGGGGAGGCGTTCCATCCCTCCCCCCGGAATCCTGGCCGGGGGGGAGGCACTCCATTCCTCCCCCCCCCCCAGAATCCTGGCCGGCCGCCTGTGCTCCGCAGCAATTCTGCGGAGCCACCGGCCGGCTCCGCCAGCAGCCGGACATCCGGCTGCTGGCTAGCAGGGACGCAAATGGCGGCGGCCATAGCCGCCGCCGTTTGCATCCCTGCAGTCAGCCGTGATAGGCTACGTAAATGTTTGCCGCCAGGAAGATCCGCTCCAGATAAGTCTCGTCCCGGGGGGGGCAGGGGGGGCAGACCGTTCCGCCACCGATTTCAGGGGGCCGAATGCGCTGGCATTCGGCCTCCCCGAGATCCGTGATGGAATTCTCTGACATCCCTACATCCTCCTGAATTTCTGTGCAGATATGTATCTTTAACACATAGTGCTATATAAGTCTCAGTTACACCTATGAAGTCATAATTAAGAGTTCAAGTTCATTCTGTTGTTTCCCATGCTCTGAGCATTAGTATATAGACACTGAAGACCATGTGCTTCATAGTCTGGCTTTCTTCCTATGCTTGTGAAGACTATTACTGGGCGCTATTAGAGCTGTTCTCTCCGTTGCAGTGCATGAGCCTTCGTCCACTGTTACCACCAACTTTACATCTCCCTTCCCTGTAGGATTCAGTATAAAGCCCTCCTGATAAAGATCTTCATGCTGTGGCCAAACACGTTCTTCCCAGCCTTTGTGAGGCACAACCCATCCCTTGCCAACAGTCCATCTTCCAGGAAGTATAGCCCGGGGGCCCAGAATCCAAATCTCTCTTGTCAGCACCACCTTCGTATTCAGTCATTCACCCAGAGTATTTTTCTTTCCCTTTCTATCACTTTTCTAACTATTGGAAGGATGGATGAGAAAACTATCTGGGCCCCAAAGTTCTTGAGTTTCCTTCCCAAAGCTTCAAAGTCTGACATGATTTCTTTGTAGCTCCGCTTGGCGGTATCATTTGTTCCCACATGGATGAGAAGAAAGGGATACTTGTCATGGGCTTTATGAGTGCAGGCAACCCTTCAGTCACGTCTCTAATCCGTCCTCCTGGGAGACAGCATACCTAGCGAGTCCACAGGTCTTCTCAACATACTTGGGTTTCGATCCCACATAGCAAGGAGTCTCCTACTCCTCCTCCTCTTCTCTTCTTGTTGCTGTAGGCCTTGGTTTCATCGCCTCTGCTTGACTGACCTTCAGCCTCTTGCTCGTTCTCGTGCAGGTTCCCCTGTAATTCTTCTTCTGCAGACTGTCCTCCAGTCTCATCCTCAAGTACCTGGAAACGGTTCCATAGCTCCACTGCTTCCACTGGTGCAGAGCGGCTTCTAGTTCTTCTCCTAACTGCCACCCTTTTCTAAGGAGTATCCTCTACTGCATTTTTCCTCACCTCAGCATTTTCTTCTTCTGCCTCAGCTTGCTGTTGCTCTTCTAGCTTCTGTTGTTCACTTTGTTGCTGTAGTTCCACCACTCTGTCCAAGAACTCTTCGTGTTCTCTTATTCCCTGGAGGGTCGACAGTCGCCGCTCCAGTCCTCTTACTTTTTCTTCCAGCACTGTGATCAATTTGCACTTGTTGCAGGTGCAGGCCATGTTGTTCTCAGACAAGAAAACAAACATTGCACACACCTTGCAGGTCACACCACTGGAGAGTCTTGTCCTTCCATAGTCTCTTTTCCCTTTTTGTGTCTAGCTTTCTGATTGTTCTAGAGTAGCCTGTGCTTGGTCCTCTACTCACTGGAGGTTAACAACAGAGTCCCACTGGTATGGAAGTGTGTGTTACAAGAAAAATAAATTAAAAGAAATGTTTTAATTAACAAAAAAAAAGTTAGGGGCCTCCCCCTTGACTTCCCCTGCCGAACGCCCCTGGCCAACTCCTGTTTGCTCTCCCTGTTCCCTTGCTCTGATCGCTCACTCTCTGGGAGCTTCCTTGCTTCTATAGTCCCTAGACCAGCTGGAGCAGCATCCTCTGCTCTGCTGTGCTCAGCGCAGATCATCAACAGATGATTTTACTCTAGTGAGCATTCTTTTAATTTGGTCTCCTTGATGACGTTTTTATAGCTGCTTCTTATTGATGCCTGGTATTTATTACTTTATATGCTATTACTTGTAGTGGTTTTATGGTGAACCACCTTAAGCATACCCTGTTGTGGAAAGGTGTAATAGATATCACTGCAATCAATCAATCAGTCAATCAGTCAATCAGTCAAATGCCCCCTCTCTTAATTTTCAGTTCTATTCCCTTAACTTAGTAAATTACCTTTGAGTTTTTTGCCATTATCAACATAATCAACCACTCAACCGTGCTTGAGATTCAAATAAAACAAGAGTTAGGCAGTTAGAAGAATAAATATGAAGCACAAAACCATATGACACAGAGCGTGTGAACAGTAAGCTTTATGGACTTTATTCTACATATTTTGGCGAGCTGAAAAATTATGTTTAAACTAAAATTTATGGCACTTCAGCTAAGCTAGATAATGCATCAGCACCTTGACATATCACTTCAAGCACAGAGAATGACTTACAGACACTGCCAACTTGTTTTGAAATATGTTGTCATGCTACATAATTGACAAGCACATTTTGTGTCCCGCATCAGATGGGCTGTTCACCCCATGTGTTGGGCTGTTTTCCTCAGTGATTTAAGGACCATTTTCTCATCATCAACAACAACAACAACAACAACAACAACAACAGGGTTTGGTGTGACCTCATGGTGCATCTGTCCTTGTGAAAGACTTTCATGTGCAACTAGATTTCCTTGCAATCATGTCAACAAGATTGATTTGTGATCCACGTGAGAAGTACACTGACATAAATCTATTCACACAACTTAAAGCAAGAATGTTGAACCTCCTTCCGCCCGAGGGCTGACTTCAATTTTGGAGAACCTCCCAGGGCTCCCCCATTCCAATGGTGGGTGGGGCTGAAGATAAAAAAGGGGTAAGCCAAAGGCAAAACAGCAGTGCCAAAAATGCCATATTTTTTTAGCATGAAGTCAGTAACTAAGCCTTAGGAGAGTTATTTCAACCTTTAGGAATGGAGAAAAATATGCAAAAGTTGGGAAATGATTGATGGTTGTGGGGGAAAGGAGTGGAGGCAGGGGAACACCAGAGGGCCAGATTGGGCCTCCGGGTGGGCTGCATTTATTCCACAGGCCTGAGGTTCAACACCCCTGACTTAAAAGTGTAGTCTGGGCTTTAGGGCATACTGCCAGCTATCCTGCTTCAGTATAGGCAGTTGGCTCATTAAGAGCAGCCCGATATGATCTGGACCCACTATGGTGGCCACTTGTGAACAAGGTTATTGTAGGTGTCTGAGAAGGGGGGGGGGAGTCTGGTGGACCTCCCCCGCTCGGATTCGCAGACCCTGTTCGCTGAGCCGCCACGCTTACTGACCCAGCTCATCAAGTCACTGCATGGTCCGCAAGCACCTTGCAGCTCCCCGCCCCCTCAGCAAGCTGCCATTTTGCAAAAAAAACCACCTTGGGTTTTTCCGTAAATGTAGTGTTATGTAAATGACGGCCGTAAAGGGGCTATTTAAGCAACATTACAGGCGTAAATAGTCAATTTTGTCACAAAATGGTGATTCGCTGAGGGGTCGGGCAACTGTTGGGCACCCATGGATTGCGTGGTGGCTCATCCAGGGCAGGCTGGATGAACAGGGCAGGCTGGCAGGCTGATGGCAGCAGTTTAGCAAGTGTCTAGCAGTGCAGACAGAAGTGAGTCCATCCATCCCTATTTGTGAATTGCTAAAAAAAACAAAACCCAAAGGACATGCATTACCAAAAAAGCAAACAAAAGCAGGCATCTATTTGCATAAAATATGCATATGCTACTTTATATGTACATATGCAACATGTAGAAATAGCTATGATAATGTAAATGGAAATACAGTACATCTCACTACAGTGTGTAAGAAATGTGACCAGGTAACCTGTGCTCTTTGCCCAGTCCGCTGTCTAGGTGCTGTTGATGGGCAACTTTAAGATCCAGCTCTTCCTTCTAATGGTTCTTTAACTTTATATCAAACTTGAATTGGACACCCTTTCAAACAGAGGACCCCTTCAAAATAAAGGACAGTCTTTTGGCATGCCTTCAAATAGAGAATGCCTTCAAAATAGGGGACAGTCCACTGGCAGCCTTTCAAAGAGAGGGCTGCCCTCTGTAACAGAGGCCACACGGCCACCCTAGGACCCACTAAGCTGGCTCTAAACTCACTCATTGTTTACGTCAGTGGTTTTCAAATGTTCTGTCCTCAGGGAACCCATTTTGAATCAACTCAGCAGCTGAGGAACCTCTGCAAAAGATTGCCACAGAACCAGCATTTTGCAAAAAGACCTGAGGCAAGTTCTGGGCTTCCCCATTAGCCCATGTGAACTGAGAATGAGACCTAGACCTAGATCACACCCAACACTCTCCTGGGATGACATTTCAGAGAAAGATAAGGCAGGTGGTTGGCAAGCTGACGTTCAGGAAAGTTTGCCTGCCATCTTCTTTCAAGAGAATCCTAGATTAGCTTCTGAGGAACTCCAGGGTTCCCAGACCACAGGTTGAAAGCCATGGACCTACAGTGTACACACACACTTTTTCCAGCTCAAATAGGAATCAACAGTATGGGCATCACTATGCAAAAAATGGTACCATAAACCTGAATATTTGAGCAAGGCTACGGTTCAAAAAGCAGAGCTGAATGCTAAGGGGGTCATAAAAAGTATCAATGCAGATGTATTCAAATCTAGCTTCAGATTAAAGTATATCACATAAAGATGTATTCTGACTCAAAATCCAAGCAGTCTAATTTAACTAGTATGTTGAACAGGCTCCCTATCCATCACATTATATTTCTCTATCAGTTGGATCCAGACTTAGTCATACTTAGAATAGACTCACTGAAATCAGTGGGACATAAGTTAGTAATGACTGACTTAAATCCCATGGATTTCAATGGGCCTACTCTTAGCATGACTAAGTCTGGATCCAACTCAAGATGTCTATGGACATAGACTTCAGACTTCACAACAACCCAGGGTTGTTGTGAAGGAAGCAGGAGTGAGCGAACAAGATGGGTCTTGCTGCTCTACCGCTCCCACTGCAACCGTGTGGAGCTAAACAGCCTAGGGATGTTCTGTCCCTGGTTTTTTTGTCCATGATATCCGAAACCGGAATTGTGGGATGTTGGGGAAAAGACAACCCAGAGTTAGAACCCAACAACAAACCGTGAGTTCTAACTCTGGGTTGTTTCTCCCCCCACAACCCACAATTCTGGGTTTGGATGTCACAGACAACCCAGGGACTGGGTTGTTTAGCTCAGTAGGAACAGACAGATGGCTGGGGGTCAGCACACTTGCTCGCACCCACTTATTCAGATTCAGACCCAGATGTGACATGTGAACTGGGTCTAAATCTGCCTCTATTAGAGGTCTCAGACTTTAAACACCTAAGCACCCACAGAAAATAAAAAAGTCTTCTTAATATCTCAGAAGTGGTCCTTGGCTTGCAAGGCTACATTCGGGTATTCAGTTATGCTAGAATCATTACCATAACCCCAATTCCAAAGAACACACACACACACAAATGCTTCTACTTCTCCTTAACCAACATTCTTAAGAAATGCTTTGAAATGTATGTGCTTTAAGTGTGCAATGATGACAGCGTTCTTTAAAAGCCTTATTTTACACACTGGAAGTCAGAGCTTAAGCCAGTAAGACATAAATGGGGGTTTCGTCTCACTGCCCATTCAACATGATTACTGCATACAATTTCCAGTAGACCTGCCAAATGCTCTAATTTATTCTATTACAACATTCACTTCTTATTTGGTCCTATCACAATCCGACTGGCATTATTGCTACTTTCTGGCCCTTCAGGGAAGTGGGGGAAGGAGCCTATTTCCTAGTTCAGCTGTAAATTAATGTCAGCGTAATGTATCACTTGCATTACACTTGCTGAATAATGTAATCCTGATGAGAGATTACTGGATCTTGGTTTGTCTCGGGGAAAGAGTTTAAAAGCCACCACTGTGCTGTGGTTTGGGGGGAATGGGAAAAGTCGCTTGACAATATCACACTGTGAGAATAGGATGGAAGGAGATTTAGGGAAAGCATCTTTTTGTGAATAAAGTATGGTGCATAAATCCCTGGTAATTTTCTATTCACACAAGGCACCAAGCATAAAACATCCAATTTGAAGCATCTGTCGATACCTCCGGCTGTAACAAAGCTGTGTCTAATCATACGCTGGCTCTGTCTGTGAAAATTCCTTAGGGGAAACCTGTATATATAACAGACTGGTGTTGGAGGGTGGGGCAGGTGGAGAAGCTTACTGGGGGGGAGGGAAATATTGAGAGCCAATGCCTCATATATATACGTATATAAAAAAAACCACTGCCAACTGGTAATACAAAACTCTCTTGACTAACTATAGTGAGGGTTGTCAGAAGAGAAACTGGCAGATCAATTTGTGTGGAAACCCCTGTCTGTGAACCTATACACAAGCTCTGGAATGTTCTTCTGAAGAACATGTGGATGAGCTGAACATGGAGCTGACAGGTAATTTTACAGCAATTTTTATTGTGTATGGCCACTGCGGTATCAAAGATAAAATGCGGGAAATGAAACGGCTGCTCTGTCAGCTTTAGCATGGCTGAATTTATGCAACCCATTTTTACTATCACATTTTAGCGCACACAATTTATCCCTGAGGTTTTCCGCACTTAAGTGGCAAAAGACCCAGTGTGCCCAGGTTTCTATTTTATCATATGCTGAACAACTTCTAAATAGACTGGGTTTTTAAACAATGCAGTGTGACATCTTCACAATAATGCCATTACAGGGAAATGTCACCATCTGGTGACCATTTTCTGTCTGACATGATCGCACAGTACAATGTACCCCTGCAGTGAGGGCCCAGCAAAACTACTGGACTACAATAATTAAGGCAAACGTTGTTTCTGATCTGAATAATGCATATGGTGTTTAAAAATTAAATTTTTGTGCCCATGATAAAACCCTGGACAGCCAGATCAGGACACCATTTTTGGCCACGGGCCTGAGGTTTCACACCCTATTTCACATATGGCAAGTAAATATACTCAGCTTCTTTTGATTAAAAAAAATGGAAACAAAACACATAGATTAAAAAAAAACCACTCAAGGTGTGACCTTGGGGTTGGACTCGATGGTCTTATAGGCCCCTTCCAACCCTACTGTTCTATGATTCTACTATTCTATGACCATCAAATTTCTGTCTTCAGCCCGGTGTGTGAAAATTGGATTGGTTCTTTCATCTTTGACTGAAGAAGTCCCATCTAGCAGGAGTGTCCTTGCTACATTTTACACTGATAGATGGTGTGCTATGAATCTTCAACACTGTCAATAGTTTTGAAAGCCAGGAAGAGATCCAGGCATTTGTTGCTTGATCAATACCTTTGGAGAGATTGAATGCAAATAAAAGAGAGAACTTCATTATTCTTGTTTTGGTCTCAGTCAATAGGATGACTGCACTAATAAAGAGAAACCTTTCATCTTGCAGGGCAGGACTCAAACAACAATTAGCTGCACTTGTCCAAAAGACGGACTGTCCACATGAAGCAGATCTTTGTGTGTGTTTTAAATCCATTAGCCTCTTCAAGCAAGGTGCTTCCCAACCAAACAGATATATCATCATTGGCTAAAGGATTAACAAACCAGAAGTATGGAACACAAAATGTGTTACGACACTGGCTTAGCTTGGAATACTTCTTTCTCAATGGCATTTTTGCTGGTTAATCAAGGTATTTAGTTACCAACAAAACTGATCAAACAAGCACCCAATGAAGGCATCCAACTGTTCTTTAACTTGCCCAGATTTTATTTTGGTATAAATCTTGCCCTTCCTGAAAAAAAAAAAAAAAAAGACTGGAAAGTTCCTATCATGTTTTCTATTTTATAATTTGAATACTAAGATTGAAAAGTTTTATCATATTGTGTATTGATTCAGGTATTTTAATAGAGCAGTGATTTATAACTATCTAAATCAAATAAATACTGAACTTAAGTCCATGTTCAGAGGCTAAAATCTGTATTTATCTTCAGTTCTCAACTATTTGTAACTTGACTTTCAAAGTACTCAGACACACACAAAAAACCTGGAGATGTAGCCCTACCTGCCACCTTCTGAGTGTAATCCAATTCTCTTGCAATACCAGTAGTACAAATACCTTCTTCCTTGGAATCCTTAAAAGCATGCAATGCCTTTGTTTTCTCAAATTGATCTTCCTTCTTCTAGTCTAACGGAATTCACACATGCACAGCACTAAACATCTCAGCACTAGACGGCTCCCAGTTGAATGTGTTAACCAAGTCCATTGAAATACACTGTGCTTGAGATGATTCAGAGTGATGGAAGGTCTACCTGTGGTGATGAATTTGTGGTGTCTGCACTCATCAAGTGATGAGCATGCACATGTGAGATGAACTTGACAAGTGTCAATTTAGCCAGAATGTTCTTTGAACATGCAAATTCCCAAACTTGTGCTTTGTCTTGCAATGGTGTTATATGACAAGGAACAAAAACCTGGGACCAGGAAATCCCTATGTATATCCATTTTCTAGGGCTGTGGTGTGTGAGATCTATATATATCTTACCCAGGTAAACTAACTCACTCATCTGTTTCAAGACAACTCAGAAGGAGTGGTGAATTTTATCTATATATTTATTAAAATACTTATAAACCACCTTTCAGCCCTAACAAGGGCTCCCAAGTAATCAAAATATCAATACAAATTTAAAGAATAAACCCAATTAAAACCAGCAGTGTTTTAGCCGGTCGGAGCCAATGTCACCCTTGCAGCATGCCGTGGAGCTCCCGCAGGACGCTACCTCAAACAGCTTTTTAAAAGGTTGAAAAACCTTTTCATCTCCCCCCTGGAATGAAAAGGGGGGGGCAGGAGCAGCTTTGGATCAAATTTCGGAAGATTAGCGATCTCTGCATATTAGCAGGGGGGCTGGACTCCGGAGCTAGTCTGCCAGAGCTAAATCATCGCTCAAAGCTGTTTTGAACCTCCTCTCTAAATAGGAGAAAATAGGGCTGATGTGCTCCACTGTAGTTTATGGATTAAGAAACACCAACAACATTTGAGGAATGGATTAAGGTATATCAACAATATTCGAGGACCTGCAAGATTTGTTTGAAGAGAAGGATGACTACTTTAATGCGAAAAAAAGGTTCTCCGCCTACACACACACACACCTCCCTTGGCAAAGTTTCCGAGAAGCGAAAATACAGAGGAGTTACTTGCTTTGATAAAAACTTTGTCCTTGCAATTTGCGGAACAGGCTAAGAGACTGGATGCTATTCAAAATTCTATCACCACCCTGCAAGGGGCTGTGGATTTAATCAATACTTCTTGGCAAAAAGCCTCATGTGGCGCAGAGTGGAAGGTGGCAGTATTGCAACCAAAACTCTCCCCACGACCTGAGTTTGATCCCAGCGGAAGCCGGGTCTCAGATAGCCGGCTCAGGTGGACTCAGCCTTCCATCCTTCCGAGGTCGGTAAAATGAGTGCCCAGCTTGCTGGGGGAAAGGTAGTCACAACTGGGGAAGGCAATGGCAAACCACCCCGCTATAGTCCGCCATGAAAACGCCAGCGTAAGTAGCATCCCTCTAGGGGTCAGTAATGACCCGGTGCTTGCACAGGAGGAACCTTTCCTTTCCTTGGCAAAAAAATGGAGGTGAAGATTAACGAGCTACAAGATCAGGTGGCAGGGAATGAAACAACATCACAAGCTTTTTTCAACAATTTCTTGGTCAGAATTTCTCAATTGGAGGCTTCTGTACACAGGGCAAATGTACGTATCATTGGTATTAAAAATTTATCTACTGATGTAAATTTGTCTACTTTTGTAAATAAGTTCCTGCATGAGATACTCCCTGTGCCATCTGATTATTCATTTGATATTGAGCAGGCATTCCGTGTGTCAAATGCCAAAGGGACTGCTTATATGGTTATAGTCTAATTTGCAAGAATCTCCACAAAAAATTATATCCTGCGTTTGGCAAGAGAGGGTGGAAACCTTTTTTGGAAACAAGATAAAGTTATGCTATTTCTGGATTACACCAAAGAGGTTGCTGATAAAACAAGGCAATTTACCAAGGCGAAAAATCTGGCAAAACAAATGAACTTACAATAGTTCCTTGCGAGAGGGAGAAAGGCGGGGTATAAATGCAATAAATAAATAAATAAATAAACTTACAATATCACTTAAAATATCCTGCTACATTTTGCATTTTTTCTAAAGGCCAGATGAAGACATTTCTAAATCATGAAATGGCGGAGGCGTGGCTTAATGGAAAAGTGAGAGTTCTGCTCTACCACCATGAACTGGAATCTACAAACATGTTTTGCTAACGGGCTTTGTTTAGTCTGGAAGATTCAGGCTAGGCCAGAGATAATTGCTCATATATATACGTTCTTTTTGTTTATCTTCTCTCTTTTTTTCCCTTTCCCTTTCTCTTTCTCTTTTTTCTTTAAATCCATTCTTTTTAAAATGGATATGATATACTGTACTTAAATTTGTCTGAGGGTGTATAGAAATGTGCACACTCATTTATATATCTAGTACAAAATATATTAGTGATTGTTGTAAGGTTGATTTTAAGATTTATTATCATATAATATTATAAATTTTATTAGTGATTTCTTAGTATTATTATTAATCCTTTTAAATCTCCTTTTTAGTAGTAGTAGTAGTAGTAGTAATATCATTATTGGGTACTAAGATTTTTGGCTGGTTAAATTGTTAAGCTTAGTATTATATATTAGCTGAAGGGCAATATATGGTTACTGGAAATGAATTGTAGGCCTGCTTCCTTGCTACAAGACTGATGATATGAATGTAAATATGTAAATACAAAATGTAAGGTTGATTATTTAGACTGTATTGAATTGTAATATTGCCAATGTTATAGGTATAATTTTTAAGTGGAATGGGATTTGAAGTTTCTGTGTAATGGAGTTTAAATTTAATCCTTTTCTTCTTTCTCTTTTTTTTTTCTTTTCCTCCTTCATTATTGCTGTGTCCTCCTAAGAATACTGTATTGTGGGGAAATTGTAGTTATTGATTAGGTTGTTGGTATTGTTTATTTCATTTATAAAGATAAAAAATAGAATAAAAAGTATTTAAAACAAAACAAAACCCAGCATTGTTTTAAAACCAGGAAAGGTGGAGTCAAATCCTTCAATCCCATATTAAAAACCATGAAAAGCCAAGTAGAATAAAGATGCTTTTACTGCCCATCTAAAAAAAATTTTAAATGGGATCAGTCTAACTAACTTCCCTTGGGAGGGAATTTCACAATTGAGGTGCTGCCAGAGAAAGCCCCTGTTCCATAATTCCACTAACAGCAAGGCCTCAGAAGATTATTGTAATCTATGGGTAAATTAATATGGCAAGTAGTAGTCTTTTCAGGACCTTGAATTGAGCCCAGTCTTTTAAGTGTCCCAGTCCTTCGAGCTGTTGTCCAAAGCACTGGCCAACACCTGACAGCATACTTCTGGAGAAGATATGAGAGCAAGAAAGAGAACCAGGATTTTGGGAGGCCTAGGGAAAGGCAGCCCCAATCAGTGGTATTCAACCTGGAGGAGGAACTAACCAAACACTTAGCATAGCTTCTGACCTTTGTAAGTCTTTGTGCAAAGGGAAAACAGCAGAACTATTGAAGGCTGTGCTGAACTTAGGGTTCTGACAAATGCCCAGCTTCGCCATCCTCTAGAGCCAGCCCTGACAAAACCCAATGCTGCAAACACAAAAATTGATAATAAAATCCACAATATAAACAATTTTAAATATGCATGGATGCCTGCCTACATGTGAAGGCTCTGAAGGATTAACTGATAAATTATAGAAGGTAATAGAATAAACTCTCTTATTATATTAGCTTCAACATGTGTAGCTACCCAGCATAGCCTTCAGACTTAATTTTCTCAATGTATTATTTAAGCAACCAGAACTCTCTGGTTAAGTATCGAAACTATTAACAGAATTGCTGCAAAATTAATTATTGCTTATTACAACACACAATTATCTGCAACTTTCCTTGTTGTGCCACAGTCAGCAGCACAACTCATAACAAAATAGGTTGCCCCCTGCTGTTCTGTTAGCATTGTAGTTATTATTGTTCATCTAAATTGCGACTAATTTTAAGACTCTTTAACAGCCCTTGAATGCAATTCACGACAGACAATACATGTTGTATTTTTAAACAAAAAACAAAAAACACCTGAAACCCTAAAATCCTCAAATCTGATATTTATTTATTTATTTATTTAAAATATTCCTAGCCGCCTTTCAGGGATGTAATTTAAGAGATGTAATTGTGATAATTGGAGTGACTGTTGTATTTCAGATAAGCCTTTATTCCTGCAATAAAGATAACTGTCGTAATGTAGCAGCTGAAGGTGTGAGCTTAAATGGGCCACCACAAACACGCTAGATGGTCTTTGAAAAGCCAATTATAGCACAATCCTGTGCATATCTACTCAGAACAAAATCCCACAGAGTTCAATTGGACTTGGATTAGTAATACTGACCAAATTTACAGGGCTGTAAGAATTACTAATGTCAAGTAATTTGACGCCTCATAAAGCACTGTTTAAATGCTAACAGTTGTTACTTAATTCAAAGCTTATTATCAGGTGCATCAGGCCCTCGTGAGCTGTTTCAGCATCAGCTCAACACTGCCAGAAGTTAAGTTCTACCTAAAAGTCATCAGGACTGACAGAAATGTGACTTATCTGAATATTAACCAGAAAAAGTATGGGATATGATGGAAGAGGAGTTCCTCTTAAATGTAGCATGTGATATCCCAGCTCCAATAGATTAATTCTATCACATTTCTTTTACACTTTTCACATGTCTGGTCTGGCAACACAGTTTACCAAAGTGTACAATTACTTTGATGCTAAATTAGTTTTCAAAGATGCAGTGAGTTCATAGATAGTGACATGACCATCCTTTGGGATTAGGGATGGGCAAAGAAGCGATGTTCGCATTCACCCATTTTCTCTGAACATTACCTTGATATTCGTCTCTCCTCTATTTCCATGAGCATATGTGATCTCTGTTTGATTTGCACAAATGGGAAAATTGTGCAAATCAAATGCGAGCAAATGGGAAAACTGCGCAAAAATGTAGCGTATTTTCCAGAGTTGCGCAATTTCCCCCCACAGACTAAAGTGTCAAATTCCAAAAATTTAAAACTGCACCATTGCAAACACCTTGTTCATTTTTTTTAAAATGCACATTTTTTGAACACGAATGCATGTTCAAGAATGTGTGAACATTTTCGGCGAATGCTTTCTCTGGCTTGCGTCTGCGTTTGGGATTCAGAATGGGGCACATTTGAGTGTTTTGCAGACACAAACAATATTCTCATATATCCCTAACTGAAATTCCTCTTCTGGCTCTACTACAGCTAAATAAAAATGTCCCCATATGGAGGGAGCAGGGAAAGCCTGGCAAATTCAGCTCAACTGCATTTTTCAGGGCCAATAACTTGGATGTATTTTATTTGGAAGAATGAAGAGCTTGCGAAAGTGCCAAGTACATCACAATGAAAGGACTTATTCCCCACACAACCAATCTGACCATTTCCCCTACTACAGTGTGACTTTCCCCCTCTCCCGTAACTTCTCATTATAATACCATACATTAAAATATTAGAACAAACAATGCAAGCATACACTCTGATTTTTATTTTTTTAAAATGACTTTTTCTGGGCATGTAGATTGGACTAAAGTAAAGATACTTCTTGAAACATTCGTAAGATTGGTTGTCTTCAGTTGTCGGCAGAAGCACTCCACACAAGGAATCTAGCTGATCTCAGTGGGGAGATCATTCCACAGGTGAGCACCACAACTGAGAAAGCCCTCCTCTGTACTACGGCCAAATTAACCTCAGTAGACTGTGTTCTGGTTAGCAAACCCTCCCCCAGACTGTAGACTCCAGGGCAGTCTATACAGGAGAAGTCTCAGATAACCTGATCCTGAGCTATTTAGGGCCTTACAACCCAGCAGTAAGACCTTGTGCATGGCTTGGCAGCTAACTGGCAGTGTAGAGCAATCATCACAGGAGTAGTATGTGTGCAGTAAGAAGCTCCACTGCACAATCCAGCCACCATATTCTGCACTAGCTGCAACTTCTGAACCAATCTCAAGGGCAGCCCCACATAACACACATTACAGTAATTCAATGCTTAGGTTACCAATGCATGGATCACTGTGGCCAGACTATCCCTATCTGGGAATGGTCATAGCTGCTGTACCAGCCTAAGATGATAATAGGCTCTCTGCCAGAGAGGGCCTCAAGTGATAGAGATGAATCCAAGAGCACCCCCAGACTACATATGGGTCCCTGTAGGACAAGTGCATCCCTATCCAGAACGGGAAAATTACCTAACTCCTGGATCTAGGAACTGCCCACCCACAGAGCCTGTCTTACCAGGATTCATTTTCAGTTGATTGGCCCTCATCCAGCCCACCACTGCACCAGTCCAGGTTGTATACAGCCACACATGACTCAGATTCCCCCCACCCCACCACACAGAGAGTTCTAAATTTGTTTGTATCTTCCACCCCCATACAAGCACTGAAGTCTCTACGAGAGGGCTGCAGCTGCTCCATCACTGCTGTTGGCTGCTGCCATTATACTGATGCTGGTAATTGCTTCAACGGTAGTGGGAGAGAGATCTACAGCAGCATTCTAGGCAACAGGTTTCCTGGGAAATGTAATTTTCCCAGAGTGCCTGACATCTTTAATATGGATGTCAGGCATCCTGAGAAAATGATATGGTCCAACCACAACAACATCCAGATAAGTGGATGGATAAGCAGAAGTGAAAGGAAGGAGTTCTTCTCCAGCTCAGATTAAAGTCTGAGCCAGAGAAAAATTCCAGCGCACGTGATGATTATCTCATATTTATGGTGAGTACCATGAACTGATGACCTTTGTATCCTAAACAAAACAGTTATGAAACTTCAGCAATATGACTAGTTCCAAGCCTTACGAAAGAAAACATACCTGCTATATGAGAATAATTGGTCCAATACATAAGTTATTTATCAGAAGCAGTGCAGGAGCTATTCTGGTAAGCTTTGAAGAAAGTAATCATTAAGTGGGGAAACCCTGGCTTCCTCTACAGAATTAACTTACTTCAGTGTTCTCACACTTTCCCCCAATTATCCGATTATTAGTAGTACTGTACACACTGGTCATAATGGCTTTTCAGTTGAACACACCTATGTACTCCAGTAAGACGCCAGTCCCATGTGTGATGACAATGGTTTCTCTGAATTTATCAACTACTATGCTCTCTGAGGTTTCAGTATTAAATATCTAATCAACAATTATGCATAGGGTACAGGATGGCAGACAAATGTCCCACTTTTACAAGATCTGCCCAGAAATTCTCAGCCATGTTTTTTACATAAATCAAAACTGGAAAAGAAATATTGAGGAAAGGCAATATACTTCTCATGCACTATAAATGAATGCGATTCACTCGGAGATACAAAACAGTTAATTACTCAGCTAGTTGAGTACAGATCTTGGCACTTAATGAGAGCATACTTACGAAAGGAAAATTAAACTAGACACTATGAAAGTACCATCTCAACGTATGGTGTGGTTTATGATGCACGAACAACCAAATTGAGATACCAGGAGGGGAAATTAGCCAAACCACATTGAGATACAAGGAAGAAAATTAGCCAAGATAATTAATGACATTGTTCCAGATTCTGTGAAGCATGGAGAAGAAAATCACTTCCAACATAAGCCATCTTTTAAAAAATATAATTTATAAGGCATTCCAAGCTCGCTCGCTCTCTCTTTTTTTTTTTACATTTTATATTTAAACAGAGCTAGAGGCAATAGTATATTGCCAACTCAACATTAAAAAAATTAAGATCATGGCATCTGGCCCCATCACTTCCTGGCATATAGAAGGGGAAGAAATGGAAGCACTGACAGATTTTATTTTCTTGGGCTCCAAGATCACTGCAGATGGTGACTGTAGCCATGAAATTAAAAGACGCTTGCTCCTTGGGAGGAAAGCTATGGCAAACCTAGACAGCATAGTAAGAAGCAGAGACATCACCTTGCCGACAAAGGTCCGTATCACCAAAGCTATGGTTTTCGCAGTAGTAATGTATGGCTGTGAGAGCTGGACTATAAGGAAGGCTGAGCGCTGAAGAATCGATGCTTTCGAACTGTGGTGCTGCAGAAGACTCTTACGAGTCCCCTGGACTGCAAGGAGGTCAAATCAGTCCATCCTAAAGGAAATCAACCCTGAGTGCTCATTGGAAGAACAGATACTGAAGCTGAAGCTCCAATATTTTGGCCACCTAATGTGAAGAGAAAACTCTCTGGAAAAGACCCACATGCTGGGAAAGATTGAAGGCAAAAGGAGAAGGGGACGGCAGTAGGGATGGCGGAGAATTTATCCCCGAAACTTCAGGGGGGCCGAGCGCCGTGTTCGGCCCCCCGAACAAGTTTCGGGGAGAAATCCTCCGCACTCCCCCCCGCACCCCGCACCCCCCCCCCCGGGACGGGACTTACCTTCACCGAATGTCCCTCCCGGTGGCTGGTCCGGCCGGTGGTTCAGCGGGTGTTCGAGCGAGGCGGGAGCGGCAGCCGGTCTTTTGACCGGCTGCCGCCGCCACCACTGCAATGAAAGAAAAAAAACAAAACGCCCCCTGATAGGCTACGTGACGATTCACGTAGCCTATCACGGCTAGATTTGCAAAGTCAGCCGTGATAGGCTACGTGAATCGTCACGTAGCCTATCACGGGTGACTTAAAAAAAAAAAAGAGTGTACGGATAATGGCGGCCCCCATAGGGAGCCGCCATTCCCCTTCCTTATTTGGTCGCTGTAGTCTACGTAAATGTTTACGTAGACTACGGCGAAAATAAGGGCAACGCTATTACGCGCTTTTTTTTTTTTAAAGTCACCCGTGATAGGCTACGTGATGATTCACGTAGCCTATCACGGCTGACTTTGCAGATCTAGCCGTGATAGGCTACGTGAATCGTCACGTAGCCTATCAGGGGGCGTTTTGGTTTTTTTGGGTTTTTTACTTTCGCGAAGCCTCCCCCCCGGCCTGAATTTCGGCCGGGCGAGGCGGGAAGCCTCCCCCCCCAGCCTGAACTTTGCGGGGGGAGCAGCGAAGTGCCTCCCCCCCACCGCGAACGGCCTTCGATGACAGGTAAGTGACTTTCTTCCACCCCTAGACGGCAGAGGATGAGATGGCTAGATAACATCACCAATGCAATGAATATGGACTTGAGCATGCTCCGGGAGAGAGCGCAGGACAGGAAGGCCTGGTGTGCTCTGGTCCATGGGGTCACGAAGAGTCGGACACGACTGAACAACTGAACAACAACAACAAGGGCACTATGCCTCCTTTCCGTGCCCTCCATTTGGCGCCACTCCCTGCGTCGGCGTCGCGCGTCCAGCAAGTCTGCTTCCCGCGTGCTGTCACTCCCAGGACTGCTATCTAAGCTAGGAATGCCGGTGGGAGGAATCTCTGTCAGCTGTTGGCCCAGGGAAAGATGAGCGCGCTCCTCTCCCTCAGAATCAGAACTACTCTGGGTTTCTATGGGCTCAGTGTCCACCCTGACAGTTAACAAGCCACACTACATGGTTAACAATTATCTGGATCCATTTCAATCAGGCTTCAGGCCTGGGCATGGGACAGAAACGGCCAAGTCTCCTTGGTGGATGATACGGGGTGAGCTCTGCATAGGGGTGAATGCTCCTTCCTTGTTCTCCTCAATATCTCAGCAGCTTTTGATACCATTGACCACAGTATCGTCCTGGACTGCCTGGAGTGGTTGTGCATAGGGGACACCATATTACGGTGGTTCCATTCCTTCCTCTCTGGCAGGTACCAGAGGGCAGCTCTGGGGGAGGAGACTTCAGAGGAGACCCTTGGCTGCTCACTTGTGGGGTGCTACAGGGTTATATTCTCTCCCTGATGTTATTTAACATCTATGTGAAGCCACTGGGGGCTATCATCAAGAGGTTTGGGGTGCAGTGTCACCAATATGCGGATGACACGCAACTCTACCTCTCATTTAAATTCTTGCCAAGGTTGGCTGTAGAAACTCTGTCCAAGTGTCTGGAGTCAGTGAGTGGCTGGATGGGACAGAATAAGCTGAAACTGAACTCCGACAAAACCAAAGTACTTTTGGTGGGAGACAAGATTGGTTGGGAGATGCTGACCTGGTGTTGAATGGGGTGTGGCTGCCCCTGAAGGACCAGGTCCACAGCCTGGGGGTCATTTTGGACTCCCAGCTGTCCATGGAGGCTCAGGTATCAGCTGTGAGCCGGGCGGTGCTATACCAACTCCATCTAATACGGCGGCTGCGCCCCTACCTTCCCGACCATCTTCTCCCCTCAGTAGTTCATGCCCTGGTCTCCTCTTGCCTAGACTACTGTGATGCGCTCTATGTGGGGTTACCCTTGAAGATGGTTCGGAAGTTTCAGCTGGGGCAGAACACGGCAGCCCACCTGATTAAAGGCAGCTTTCAGTGAGATCACATCACTCCAGTGCTGAAGGAATTTCACTAGTTACCAGTTGCTTTATGGGCCCAATTCAAGGTGTTGGTATTGACCTTTAAAACCCTACATGGTTCCGGCCCAGCCTATCTCAAGGAGCGCCTCCAGCAACACCAGATAGGCCGCTTAACAAGATCAGCCTCGGATGGCCTTCTCTCTGTCCCATCAGCCAGGACAGCTAGGCTGGTGAGGACTACGGAGAGGGCCTTTTCTGTGGTGGCCCCCACTCTGTGGAATTCCCTCCCTAGCGACCTCCACCATTTATTTATTTGTTTGTTTGTTTGTTTACAATATTTATATACCGTTCCACATCAGAAGATTTTGGAGCGGTGAACAACACAGTAAAAGAATAAAACAGCAGGTTAAAAGATTTAAAACATTTTTTAAAAAGACAAACCCCAATAAAGTGGAATTTAACAAATATAACATCATGCCCCTTCTTTGATGAGCTTTTACCAGGCTTTGAAAACCTGGCTGTTCAGGGGGGCATTTGGGGTGGGTTAGGGGTTTTTTTTTAGAGTAATGTTGCTTCGTTCAGTTGATCTGTTGTATTTTGTGTTGTTATTTGTATTGTACTCCAGGTAGCTGGCCAGACGGGCAGCTAATAAATCTGATGATGATAATCATCATCATCATCATCATCATCATCATCTAGATCCATTTCAATCGGGCTTCAGGCCTGGTTTTGGAACGGAAACTGCCTTGGTCGCCCTGTGGGATGACCTCTGCCAGGAGAGGGACAGGGGGAGTGCGACCCTGTTGATTCTCCTGGACCTCTCAGCAGCTTTCGATACCATCAACCATGGTATCCTTCTGGATAGGTTGTCTGGGTTGGGAGTTGGAGGCGCTGCACTACAGTGGTTCCGCTCCTACTTGGATGGCCGATTCCAGAAGGTGGTGCTGGGGGATTATTGCTCTGTGCCATGGCAATTGTGCCATGGGGTTCCACAGGGCTCTATTCTATCCCCCATGCTGTTTAACATCTACATGAAACTGCTGGGGGAGGTTATCCGGAGGTGTGGGCTGAGGTGCCATCAATATGCGGATGACACCCAGCTCTACCTCTCTTTCTCATCAAAACCAGGTGAGGCAGTGGCTGTTCTGAACCAGTGCCTGGGCACGGTAATGGACTGGATGAGGGCTAATAAACTGAAACTCAATCCAGACAAGACGGAGGTACTGTTAGTGGGTGGTTCGTCTGCCCGGCTAGGTGATATTCAACCTGTTCTGGAGGGGGTTGCACTCCCCCTAAAGGATCAGGTTCGTAGTTTGGGGGTGCTGTTGGATCCAGAACTGTCACTTGAGGCAGAGGTGAACTCAGTGGCACGGAGCACTTTTTATCAGCTTAGGCTGGTATACCAACTACGCCCTTATCTGGACAGAGATAGCCTAGCTACAGTTATCCATGCTCTGATAACTTCTCGTCTGGATTATTGCAATGCGTTATACGTGGGGCTGCCTTTGAAAACGGTCCGGAAACTTCAGCTGGTCCAAAATAGGGCAGCAAGATTGTTAACAGGGACTGGCCTGCGAGCTCATATTACGCCAGTACTTTTCCAGCTGCACTGGCTGCCAGTCCATTTCCGGGCCCGATTCAAAGTGCTGGTGTTAACATTCAAAGCCCTTAACGGCTTGGGGCCAGGTTACCTGAAGGATCGCCTCCTCCCATATGTGCCTGCCTGGACCTTAAGATCATCGTCAGCGGCCCTTCTCCGTGAGCCCCTGCCAAAGGAAGTGAGGCGGGTGGCTACTAGGAGGAGGGCTTTTTCTGTTGTGGCACCCCGGCTCTGGAATGAGCTCCCTAGTGAGGTTCGCCTGGCGCCTACATTGTACTCCTTTCGGCGCCAGGTGAAGACCTTTTTATTTTCCCAGGCATTTTAGCTTTCTAAATTTTTATCTTTGCTGTTTTAAATCTGTATTTTAAACTCCTGTACTGCTGCTAGGTTTTATTGTGGTTGTATTGTTATATTGTGGTTTTAATGTTCTATATATTTTAAATTGTTTTATTGTGTGTTGTTTGGTTTTAGTTTTTGTGAACCGCCCAGAGAGCTTCGGCTATTGGGCGGTATAGAAATGAAATAAATAAATAAATAAATCAGCAGCAGCAGCAGCAGCCGCCACCCTACAGAAAATGTGCTGCATTCAGACAACACGCTAACCCACAGTTCAACAAACAATCCACGGTTCAAAACAACCCACACTCAACCACTGAATGTGGGTTAGCATGTTGTGTGAACAGCTCCATAATCTCTATTCTCATTCTTACCCTCTCCCCAATATTTATTTTTAAATATACCAATTTAGAGCTTTTGTGGTAGGGCAAATATAATCACATAGCCGAGTTCTGGGTCAAATATCCCAGAGCTTTGTTGCATAGTAATTTCAATGTTTTCTAAACTGAAGCATGACATAGATTGAGAAGGATGTCATTTTCCTCTGTGCATGACGGATTCAAATGCTGCCACGAGGGAAACGGGATTACTGGCTTGTGACAGTTTGTCAGGGTGAACTAGGATTCTTCATGGCAAACAGGTGGACACATTTCTCTTTGGTGATGAGTGAACTTCACTTTTCAACCGATACCAGGCTTATTTTCACAAGATTCAGGGACTGATTATTTAAATAGATATTATTCCTCAACCACCCCATCTCATTCAGAGGAAAAAGGCTCTCATGGCAGAGGGCCGGGGAGTCAGAAACAATGCTCTCTGTGCATGTACCATCAGAAATGATGCCGCAGATGTGCTTTGCAATGGAGACAAAGCCCTCTGGATTAGTACCAGACCACAAGTAAAGCATCACCTGGTGCCGTGACTATCCCTGAACTAATTAGCCGTCATAAATAAAGTTCTTAGCACTGCAGGACTCATATCCAGCCATGACGACAGGGATATACAGTTTGCCTTCGGCAACTCTGTATATAATTAGGAAGGTTCAGTGCTCACTTTCCCAAAGGGCAACCTTCCCTGGTCTGCAGTTTGTCTCTAGGCTATCTTGTTATTTTCTTTTTATTATCATATATATTTTTAAAACCCCTTGTCCTTCCCCGTCTGCTCATCACCTTCCCCAGGCCTTCAATGTTCTTCTGCAGCCTGTCATCCTACAATGCCTTGGTCATCAGGGTTTCTTTGTACATTTTAAAGGATTTTACGTTTAAATGACCAATGCCCTGAATAACCCCCACCTCTGTATTCCAAACTGCACTGCCTATCAATTGCATTTGCTGAATTGTCTCCAAGATAGGGCTTTAGAGCTTTTAAGGCAACCACAGCATGAAGCAGGTTTCCTTCCTTCCTTGTCCACATTTCACAGATGTACTGTATGAAGCATACTTCACATGAATACATACAGAAGGGCGAGTAGGAGAGCGTCGCAGGAAAGAGAACAGCGGATCCATGTAGTGCTGTGCCAAACATTTATTCCACATTTTTTAATCATTCTTATTCAATTGGATAGAAAAGAAATTGTTTTCTTTTCTAGCTAACTGGAGAAAGAAAGGAGGAGAAGGAGAAGAAAATTTCGATGAAATTCTTCTGGGTGGGGTACAGGGTTGTTGCCCCTGCCTTAGTTATGAGGCAGCCAAGAGGTGTATGTGAGAGAACATCCTGACTTTCTTTGTACAATTATCTCCCTGCCAATCTGCAGCCTCCCCAGCTTCCCACGCTTCAGTCAAAACCCAGGGGGAGACATCATGAGGTCATTCTTCCCATGCGTCTTTTTCAGATCACAAAGGGCAGGTTTCTGAGGAGGCTGCAGAGTGATGGGAAAGTGTGTAATGGAAAGGAAAAAACACACACAGCACCCTCAGGAACTTCAGTGAAGCTCAAAAACACCACCAAAAGAAATGCAAAGGAAATTCTAAAGCATCCTGAGAATGAGGCAGAAAAACGGAAGCCTCATTTGTGGGAAAGGAAAACTGGGGAAATTGGAGGACAGAAATTGCCACAACAGTAGATCCATGACCAAGTCTGCAAAACCTCCCCTTACCATGACATTCATAATGTCTGCAGAGCGGTGTGGTGTGGGGTAGCTTGCGTGTATTTAACTCCAGAAATGCTTTTCCCTGTTCTTCAGCCACACCTATGCTTGTTTGTTTACAGCATTTTTACCCCGCTCTTCAGCCAAACAAAGATTTTCAGAGATTAATAAGGAGACAGTCCTTGCTCCTTGTCTAAAAGATACGACACAAAAGGAAAAGTGATTGGGAGGGAGGAGGAAGTCAACAGCAAGTTTTAAATGCCTTTCTGTTAGGTTACAAATTTTGGTGGGTCTTTCACATTCAAGCCTCATTTAAGCCCTCTTCAGGCTTTCAGCAAAGGGGAGTTAACTGTTAACTGCGGAAGGTTCGCAAAGGGTGCTATAACTGCATCCAGTTATTAGGAACCCCGATTTTTTTTTATTATTTATTTATTTATTTACAAAATTGATATACCATTCTACAACTAAACAGATTCCAGAATGGTGAATAAAAGATACAATGAATAAAACATCATATTAAAAGTTTTTAAAAACAGAATACCAATAAAACCATGGCTGATCAATCAAGGAAACTTCTTGAAATAAAGGCGCCGAAAACAACACAATTTTGGTGCCTGCCTGACCTCCAGAGACAGGGAGTTCTGCAGAAAGAGAGCCACCACACTGAAGGCTCTACTCTGGGTGGACTCGTCGGGCCATAAGTCCATGTGGAACCACCAGGAGTGCTTCATCTGGTAACCTTAGTGACTGGGCAGGTTGAAAAGGAAGAAGATGCTCTCTCAAGTATTCTGGTAAGCCAGGGTTCCTGGTCACATGGAACAGTGTAAGTGCATCCAGCTGAAACTTGCTTACACTGGCCTTGTAGTCCTTCCCCGTCAAATGAAGAGTTTGAGGGTACAGGGGGCAGGGGCAGAGCAGGTGTCCCCAGCTTCCTTCACACTTACAGTTAAGCCCTCTTCAGCAAACACCTGTTTGATCTGTTTGAAGCAACACTGCTTTTCAACCACGTCACTGGAGAGTACTAAAATATGATAAAACTCACCAATATCAAAACCTTTTGAAAAGCCTGTTCTGGTTGAATCATAAACCCTATTCTGGAGTCCCATCCCTACACACCACCCCACACACCACATACAGGACATGGCCCACACAACCAAACTTACAAACATGATAAAAATTAGAGTGTCGACAAAAATAACAATTTTATAGAGAAATAGAGTCTTTTTATCTGTTGCTGGAATGACAACGTTCAGGATGCAGGTCGGCCCCAGTCTCTGTTAGGAGTAATTTGACCAGATGTTAATGTTTAATTTAGCTAAACAACACATTTAATGCATTTTCATTGTTGTAATTATCATAATTTCTACCCTTGATATTAATGAGGGATATTGCGGAAGTGGTTATCATACTTACTATATAATGGTAGTATTGTGTAAGTAAGGAATATCCAATGTTAGTCCTACATAGAGTAGCCCCATTGAAATGAATGAGTCTTAAGTTAGTCATAATTAACTTAAGTCCCATTCATTTCAATGTGCCTACTCTGGGTAGGATTAACATTGGACACTACCCAATTTAAAAAAAATTAAAATGGGGAAAAAGAGTTGTGTGAGGGGGAGACCAGGGCTGTGGTTTTCTATCATGTCCCCTTTGCTTTGTTCTACTCTCCCCAGTGCATTGGAGGGCGAAGGTCTGAAGCAAGGAACCCATTCTTCAGAATTAGGCTACCTGAGTGATTTTGATCCCTGCTTGTGCACAGTTCTAAATCGTGTGGAAATCCTACTGACACAGAGCAGGCTCCCTGCTTCAGACTTTCTGTCTCCATCCCGTACAGGGTGGCAGAGCTGAGCAACAAGGATGAAATTGAAAGGGTGGGGCCGGTGAGCACAATTCTGCTCTCCACTCACACAATTTTAATTGTGTAGGCGGTGAACACCCAAACATGGCTAGAGAGACTGTAAAATTAGCCTAGGCTTCCCCACAACCACTTTTCTTTAAGTACGAAGTGGGCCTGCTTAGATAAGCATAAGCTCTTCCCTAGTCCAGATTCTCTTCCTTTCCTGTACACAAAACAAATGTCATGGTGGAGGGGTGGCTACTGTCCTGGGACACCCTTCTCTGGCACATTTTTAAGGATCTCACACAAACTGTACATAAAGTATCCACAAAGTCTCATCATACTTGTAGTCCCATGAGTCTTTATCAAGAAAACCCTTGTGGAAGCCCATACACTATTTCATGGTGTTATCTCACTCAGCCCGGCATTCCTTCTGCCCCCTCCATATTCCCCTAGGGGTGCCCCTACAAGCTTGGCACGTATCATAGGCTTAGCTCTCCCTGAATTAGTTCTCCTTGAGTTCTCACATGTCTGACTTTACAGCATAGGAATGTGCCTTATACCGATCCGAAACTTTTGTCCATCCAGCTCAGTGTTGTCAGCAGTTCTCCAGGGTTTCAGAAAGGAGCCCTGTCCAGCCCTACCTAGAGATGCCAAGGATCTGGGGCCTTCTGCATGCAAAGCATGTGTTTTTCCCCTGAGCTATTATCCTTTCCCAAATACGGTCCTTTCCGACTGAGGCTGCAGGTGGGAGTTCATAACTGATTTATTCTCCATACAAGAAAATTAGGTCCAGGGAGAAAGATTCTAGTCTAGCCTTCTCTCCAACGTCTAGTCTTCTCTACAACGTTTTCATGTGTCTGAATGTTCCTTGGCTTTTTATGGAGGAGCATTTACTCATGCAAGTTGTCTGCAATCTGAAGTGGCAAATGCCAGATGTAGAAAAACCAACATTTAACTAGCATGACAAAGGTGAGTTGAATTAAGTGTGGTACCAATTGTAAATAAATGTTTTGACCACAACTCAACCCAAATCTACTTCAGCTAGGGATGCTAGAGAAATTCGAGATGGACTAAAATGGGCTCGGATTTCTAAGAATCTGACCTGCGGAATCCACTACAGAGCGACCCCCCTCAGGCCGTGCGGAGTCATGGACTTTCAGATGATTTTTTTACTTTCCTGAAATTTATGCATATAAATTCATAGGAAAAGATGTAAGTTTCTGCTGAGGAAAAGTTGAATGGAATGAGGGACAAAATGCTAAATGTTATATAAGGTAAATTATGTAAATACTTACATAAATTCTTACATAATTATTTACGTATTTTTTCCACATGACAAAAATATATATATTTGTATCTGTCTATGAGCAGACGACAGAACAAAAGGCACCTGACAATCCGTGAAACACAGGCGGATTGGATTTTACACAGTCCGTACATCCCTAACTTCAGCTCACTTTAATCCCATATCTCTTTGGTTGTGTGAAGTGGTCCACAGACAGTGCAAAAATGCAAGAAGCAAAACTGCTTTAATTCCTAGAACTTCCCAATAGTGCTTGGTTTCTTTTTCACTCACAAAAATGTTAAACAAATCCAAGTCTAAAGGGTAGTCTCCCTTTTTATGATTAACTTTTTATGATTTTATGAAATTATCATATGATTTATGATTTTTATGATTTATGAGAGCCAAAGATTTCTTTGCTGAGCAGTAGATGCCAGAATTCTATTATTCTTTAGTTGCTCTTTAGAAACCAGCTTAAGTGGCGACAACACTGTATTCCACCGCACTAGTCTGGATTGATGTTCATGCCATTCAACATGAAAACAATGTTGTACATATACTAATTTTGTATTGAAGAAAGTTGATTATAACATGGCAAATAAAAAGAAGAAGTTACAGATGATAGATGGCTTCTATGATTGCTGCATACAAGAACCCCAATTTAGCAACCTAAGATATACTTGATGTTATAATATTTGGAAGCTATACACAGAATAATTGTACCTAAAGATCAAAGCTAGGGGCACAATCCCACCAATCTTAAGCACTTTAAGTCCATTGGTTTCAATGGGAGATTGAAGTATGTGTTTAAATTTCCATGGGATTTAAAAGGGCTTAACTTTGGCTGAATCACACGTGCAAATTTAGGCTAGATTAGTCTGCTGGGACACATGTATTTATCTATTTGGCTATTTTGATTCCAGTGCATGTGACTGTAATAGGGTATGAAACAGAAAAGATTAACATTGCAATCTTATACATGTGCACTCGGAAACAATTTCCACTGAGTTCACTTCCAGAAGTGCATATAGGATTGTAGCCTAAATATGGCATTTGCTCTTAACAATATGTGGCAGCTTTGGTTACAATCCTAATCATTTGCTAACAAGTAAACCCACTGAAAGCAGTGGGTCTTACGTCTAAGTAAACATGCCCAGGATTGCATTGTGGTACTTTAAAGTACTGTAAAAAGAACTAGACTAGACAAATGCATATATCAGTGGTAGAGATAGGACAGCTCTCCCAAGTTTGCC
Source organism: Heloderma suspectum (assembly GCF_057233095.1). Classification (NCBI taxonomy): domain Eukaryota; kingdom Metazoa; phylum Chordata; class Lepidosauria; order Squamata; family Helodermatidae; genus Heloderma; species Heloderma suspectum. The sequence goes on from NC_139464.1 coordinate 110,219,093, forward strand.
TTACATTAACTGAGAAATTATTCAAGTTCTTTTTTTTCCCCTGGAAGAACTCAGATCATTTCCCCAAAGCAATCCATTGACAGCAGGTACTATCCCATTAAAAATAACTTTACTATTTTCAGCTGGTAAATGTTGGAGATGGGATATGGATCCAATGTCATTTCTTTTCCTTCTTCATTTCTTGATAGTATGGGCATTTCTACAAGCAGCCTCATTATTCCCAGAATCTCATTATACATTAATTCCAATTTTAGCTGGTTGTTTCACAGTTTATACATGCAGCCACTGTGTGTGTGTGTGTGTGTGTGGTGGGAGGGGGTTAGAGAAGAGGAGAGCAGAATTTCTCTAAAGCATGGATAACGAAAAGTAAAAGGTTCTGAGACGAAGAGTAAAAGGTTCTGAGCCTAACTCGTTTGCAACAACAATATACTAAGGATAGCTCAACTGGATGAAAATTTAACCAGGTCTCCTTTTCCTTGCCCTACAATAATTGCTGCATTTATTTATAGCACTTACTTAAAACTCAAAACATCTACTACACACACAATAAAAGCCAGTGGGAGTTCACAGCTTACTGGGGAAAAAGAACAAAGCATAGTTAATGAAGCATATATTATAATGCAAATCGCACACATCTAGTGCCTAAAGACAGAGGCAGATTTTAAATTCACCATGGTATTAAGGAGAAGGGCTGCTTTAAGAGGAGGTGGCACAGAATACTTCTCAAAGGCTTCCCATTCATTTAGTGGGGCAGGTGACATCTACAGGTGTGCACAGCCCTAAGATGCAAGGCAGCATATTCATTTGATCAGTAAGCCTCAGGATCCTTAGTCTGCCATCAGTCCATTGAATCAGGAAACAATTGATTATACCTCCAAGCCAAGGCAGATAAATAGATTGCAGCATGCATCACCAACCCTGAGCTGTGGTTAAACCCATACAAGAAAAAGGTAGACGTTAAGGACAACTGAGCTCATAATACTCTAGAGTAGGGATGGGCAACTTGTAGCCTTCCAGATGTTGTTGGACTGCAACTCCCATCAGCTCTTGCCAGCCTAGCCAGTAGTGAGGGATTATGGGAGTTGCACTCCAACAACATCTGGAGGGCTACAAGTTGCCCACCCCATCTCTAGAGGTTGGATCCAGACCTGCTCATATTTAGTATGAGCAGTGGGTCATATCTAGACCCACTAAGTCATGACCAAAGTCCCAAATGTTTCAGTGGAACTACTCTAAGTATAACCAAATCTGGATCCAACAATACTTCTTTATGGCTTGACTTGAAAAAGGTCAAAATACTGTGACAATACTAATAATTTCCCAAGCCCCCCCCCCCTGCCAAGTAAAACGTCTATGAGAAACAATGAGTGTCAGCATTTTCATTCAGTAAAGGGTGGACACACAGCTAGGGATGTATGGACTGTGTAAAATCCTCTCTGTCTGTGTTTCATGGATTGTCAGGCACCTTTTGTTCCATCGTCCGCTCACAGATGGGTGCAATTTTTTTAATGTCATGCTGAAAAATACACAAATAATTACGTAAGAGGTTTTGTAACAATTCACATAATTTACCTCAGTACATAACATTTATTGTGTTGTCCCCCATTCCATTCAACTGTTCCTCAGCAGAAACTTGCATATTTTGCTACTGATAAATATGTATAAATATATACATATATTTATGTATATATATGTACATATATATATATATATATATACATATATATATATGTATATATATACACATTTTTTTACTTTCCTGTAAAAAAAATCTGAAAGTCCACAGACTCCGCACAGCATGAGGGGGTCGCTCCGCAGCAGATTCCACAGGTCAAATTCTTAGAAAGCTGAGCTTAGGGATGGACAAACCCACCCACGTCTGGTATTGGCAGGCACCCACTGAAGCACTGACCCTGCTCGAGCCCCCCTGGACCTGCGCTCGAGCCCCCACGAATTTGCTGAGCCACCCGCACTCACCTGGACTTGTCTGCAAGCGTCCACCATTTTGCTGAGCTTATTTTTATGGGGAAAAGGAGGTCATTAAAAATGTGCATATTTAAATATGTGCAAATTTGGGCTGGGAAAGCTTGATATACGCAATGTTAGAGGCATAACCTCTAATAGTACGTATATCAAGCTTTCCCAGCCTGAATTTGGGCATATTTAAATATGCACATTTTAGTGACCTCCTTTTTTCCATAAAAATAAGTTTGGCAAAACAGTGGGCGCTCACAGATGGATCTGGGTGAGTGCGGGGAATTTCCAGGAGGGGGCGAGCGGGGGCGAGTGAGGGCAGAGGGTCAACAGGCATGGCCCGTGGGAACAGGCAGGGAGAAGCCCGACGGGCTCCTGGACCCAGTCAGGTATCCACACCATCCCTCTCTGAGCTCATCTCAAATTTCTCCAGCATCCCTACACACAGCTAATGTTCAGATGGGAACAGGCTATGACTACATTCCCATGCCCAATCAACACACACACAACAACTGAGTTGGGAAAAACCTTCCAGCAATTGCTCAAGACTTCAACTCATGTTCAATAGCTGATGCTATGTCTAAGAGACTGAGCTACGAACCCGGAGGCTCCTGGTGTGAATCTCACATCTGACACGAGGTTACTTGGGGACCTGCAGGATGCGGATAATCATATCAGCCTACCTCAAAGGGCTCTTATACATTACAACACGATAATGTGTGTGAAGTGCTGTGAGCTACAAAAATGGTGGTTGTTGTTCTTGTTGTTATCCCTTTACTAAACTCTTCCCCATGTTGTACAAAATGGTGGTGTAGGAAAGTTAAGTCTGATAAATGCCCTTAATTTGACAGCAGGAGGCTTAACCTATGATTTCTTCTACGCATCTGCAGCTAAGATCCCTCTCTCATAGCTTTATAAGCAATTGTTAGTGACAAAGATTAATCTGGCTTTGTGACTGTGTGGGCGGAGAGCTTTGGGTGATATATGGCATGCTTAACCATGCGTGTGCATGCTGGAGGGACTGTGGAATTTGTTAAAGAGAAGCTATCTAAAAAGAATGCTTTAAGTTGCTTTATTTACTTAGCCTCTCTTCCCACACTCCCCCATAGTTGCCCTATAAGCTATTTCAGTACTTCATTGGCTATACCTGTATTTGCTTTGTTCCATTTTACTTTTAATGGTGGGGGGGAAACTCTTTGAAATGGAGGCCGCCTATTCACAGGGTTACTTTCATCGGTTCTTATACAAGCAGCCTATTAATGGTAAAACAACCTGTACATGTAGTTGGCTTGGATCCTAAGATAAGGTAGCTTAAAGAAGTTTGTGAAAGGGAATGTCAACCCACCCCAGAGTCTCCTGAAGCTCCCAAAAGCCTCTCTGGAGAGTTGGGGGGCCCTGCTGAACAATGTGGGATGGAGCGTGGGACCTGCTGGGGAGAGAAAAATCAGTTAGAGGTCTGCGCAATTTAGGATGATTCTCCCCTTCCCCAGCCACCTTCAGCACGCATCCCACATTAGTCAGGAACACACACGCAGACACACACACTTTCCAAAGAGGCTGGCTGCAGGGGGAGGGGGGATAGGGAGCTTCCCTTCCATAAACTTTCTTAAGGGCATAATCTTATGCATCTTTAGACAGAAAAAGTGCTACAACTCCTAGCATTCTCCAGCCAGCCATATTGTAGGACTTCTTTCTGTCTAAAGATACATAGGATTGTGCCCTAAGAGCACAATCCTATGGCTGCTAGTCAGCGGCTAGATGGCCATAGGCTAAGTCGGTTCCCGGGAACCAACCTCAGAGCCCACGCTCCAAGGTCAGTTCCCGCAGAACCGACCCCCACCCCCTCCCGTGCTGCCTCACAGGCAGCGCGGATCCGCCCTGCACTCTGCACTCATAAGAGCAGTGCAGAGCAGCAAAAATGGGGCGTTCCCGAGGGTGGGGTGGGGAGGTCAGAAATGCCAGTATGACACATCCTACGTGTCATCCAGCCGCCACTTCCCGCGCTCTAAGGTCCTGCGGCTAGACAGCCGAAATTGCCTGTCTAGCAGCAAAAGCAGGGTGCAGGGAGCAAGGAGGAGATCCACTCCTCACCACTCCTCCTGCACTGGATAGGAGGTCACCCCCAGGGTCGGAGGCGACCAACGATCCACATAGAATTCCTCCCTCCATTAACTTACCTTTGGATCCAAGCCTGGGTGAATTATGGCAAGGATTTTCCAACAAAATCAGCCAACAATTTATCTTAGACATAAAATCCAAATGCTATTGAGGGGGCAGCAACTACAGCAGGGGTGGCGAACTTGTGCCTCTCCAGATGTTGTTGGCCTGCAACTCCCATCAGCCCTCACCACTGGCTGTGCTGGCTAGGGCTGATGGAAGTTGTAGTCCAACATCAAGAGGGCTATGCTCCTCACCTCTGAACTACATGGTAAGAATCTTGCCGGATGTATTTACTTCTTATTTCGGATTATAATCTCATGCTTGCCAGGAGTACCTGGCTGGACAGTAACTTGGTTATGAAGTGCCGAACAAACAGGAGAATATTGTAAAGTGAAACAAAATCTTTACTGCCAGGTGCCAGCCTAGGTAAGAAAGGCTGCTTCTGAATTATGCTCAGGCTTGGGCTCTGGCAAACTTTCAGCAGGAGAGGTCCATAAGGATGGAACAACTTCCTTAGAATTCCTCTGAACATGCCGTGAAGCTGGTTCACTGATGGCATTGTTAACAGTACATTTCCAGGCACTGTTTAGGGATCATGATGGGAAGGAAAAGGTTTGCTGAACGATTGAAGATTTGTTAGGCCAGACTATACTGGGCTTTAGAGTTATGACCAGTATCCCTAGCAATTACAGCAACTTGACTGTCCAAGCGTAACAGTGAGTCCCTATCTCAATATCTAGATTGCTAGCTGGGTGTAAGGGGACTTGTCCAACACATCTGGAGGGCACCAGGCTGGGGAAGGCTCATTTAGAGGAAACTGAATCCTATCAATCTAAAGTATCTTTACTCCCTTGTAGATCTGCAAAATTAGTACTTCACGGATTCGGATTTAGGGTCAAACCATTTGTTACCTTAATAATGTAGCATGCTGATCCCACTCTTATTTTTGTTTCAAGTCATCATGTAGGGCCCCAATCTGGCTCAGGATCACCACACACAGGGAGGGGAGGTTTAATCCTTTCCTCCCCAACTGCTTCCCTCCCAAAATCCTCCCATCCCAACCCCCATGGCAGTGAAAAATTTAAAAATCTCAATGGACGCCAACAGAGGGAATGAATTTCAGAAGGCAAGAGGCTGCAGGGGGAAAGATTAAACCTCCCTGTGCACATACCTGCCGACACCTCTCCAGATCGTCACATGATCACCTCATATGCAGCGGACGTCTGAGGTGGAAAGGTCAGATGGGAGAAAGCACACTAAACCAGCTGCGTGGATACCAACCAAGGCTCTTGTGGTCATGCTACGAACACTTCATGAACATCCCTAAGTGGTATTGAATACTGCCAGTCTCGCTGAGTGATCTCAGAAAAACTGGGGCGTCATTCTTTCAGTCAAGCTTGCCTTATATAGTGCTTCTAGATAGAGCTTTTATTGTGCAATCTTTGTGCCTCAAGCACATAATTTAAGAAGGACGGGCGGGTTCTAGACATTGTTGTCTTCCATTTGTAGCCCTCCTGTGTTAACCCACTGTTTCTTCCATCTCTGTTCTTACCACAAAAAAAATCCATTAGGGAGGGAAAGATGGAATTGCTTCACAAGACTGTTTGATTGGTAGCGCTAGCAGCTGTCCATCTGGAAACACCCTTTGGTTGTCAGCTAAGACCGCAACCAAATTCTCAGTACCACATCAGAGTTCAGGAAGGCCTCTGAGTTTTGCCGTGAGTGGCTGCTCTCTCACTGAAGTGTTAAACTTGCCAGAAGCTGCCTTGTTTTTTTAAAAAAAGATTGCTGCTTATACTGTTTATCCTTTTATTCTGTTGTTTTAGAGTTTTACTGATGTTTTTAAAGTATTATTGTTATTGTATAATTTTAAAATTGCCTTAACTTTATTGTTGTTACCTGCTTTGAACTCAATTGAGGAAAGGTGACGTATAAATGTTTTAACAAACAAGCAAGAATGGAGGAACATTTTTCAGTGTTTGTAGTTCATCCAATAATTATGACTAATGAAGCCCATTTAAACACAGCCATTAGAAACAGACGAAACATTTTAAATCAAGTCTGATTTACTTATCACCGGCAACCTCAAACCAATTCAAATTAGTTTCTTGGCTCCAAGGGTTGATTCACTACATCTATAGTGGAGGACTCCTTCCTGACATGGTAATTAGCTTCCCACTCCTTCTACAATTTATTTTTCAAATACTGTGGAAAAGATATTGTTCAGCATAGAAAAGTATACATGTACAGCAAAGCACATTTCAGCCCACAAAAAAGCCGACTTGCATCTTCAAGTGTATTTGCCATAGTATTATTAGGGCGCAATCCTATCTTTAGACAAAAAGAAGTCCTACAACTCCCAGAATTCTCTAGCTAACCATGCTGGCTGCGGAACGCTGGAATTGTAGCAGATTTTTATGCCTAAACATGCATAGGATTGCACCCTTAGAGAGCAATCCTACGGACACTAGGCACTGCCTAGACAGCCATAGGATTTTGCGGTTTCTGGAAGCTGAGGTCATCCGACCCTGGTTCCCAGAAACTGTGCTCCCCACCCCCTCATAGCCGGCACGGTTCTTTCTGCACCGCCACCATCTCGGTGGAGTGTGGCGAGGGAAAAAGGGGGATGGTCTGACCCTACTATTCTATAATTCTATGACTTAGATTCCTGCACTGAGCAGGGGGTTGGACTCGACGGTCTTATAGGCCCCTTCCAACCCTACTATTCTATGATTCTATTTTCCTGGAGCAACACAAAACAAAACAGAACTATTAATAAGGGCAGCTTTCTCTTGTAGTTTAAGTATGCTATAAGCTGTATGCAAAAAGATAATGGCTGCCCAAAAAAGTTAAGCCCTTTTCATAGGGTCAGATAGAATGAACACATTGTAGTCTTCATTCAGTCATTCTACATGCAGTATCAAAAGGGCTCTCTGGCTATATTTCCCTTTTAGGAACACCACATGTTCTGCTGAGTCCTGAGCCTTGTTTTACCTTGAGAACTTCTGTTGGCTCTCTCTATCTGTTGCTTGTTCTTCTCTGAATATATAAGGTGAGAAGGGCTCCTCTTCAGTCAGAGCTGATACGTACATTATGTTTCCCACTCCCCAGCCAGAGGCTTCCTTGTGGCCTCAGAGATTTCCATCTTTGTGGGCATAACATGTACAAACACATACACCCCATGTAAACCAGCAGTATGATGTTGAGAGTTTCTCTGCCCCTGATCCATGTCAATTACAGTTGCTGGTACAGATGGGGAAATGAGATGGCATATGGTGCCTGGATATGTTAGGCTAGGGGTAGAGAACCTCACAGCAAAGGAATGGCTGGAGTGGTGTCCACATCAGCATTCTGTCCAAAGAAATGAGCCTAAGATATAACTTCAGGACAGGGGACAGGAATCCCTATGAAATTAAATGTCTTATATTTCTATATTGCATTTTTGTGTATGTATGTATGTATGTATGTTGCATATGGGAATATATATATATTTATATATTGTATATGGGAATTTACTATGGCCACAGAGCAGGGATAGGCTACACAGAGGCTGCATGTTCCCCTCCTCCCTGTCCTCTTCTGTATCCCCTGCAATGCCGCCAAATTCAGTGGTGTGGCGTTGTAAAAAGAAATGGGAGGTTTACCCCCAGAATTCAGGGGTGAATTACTACAGAGCTTTAGGCCAAATCTAGCTTATTTTCAACCTAAATTTGGCCTCTTGAAGACTCCATAATGGTGCTACCGCACCCACAAAAGGTAGCAGAAATGAAGCCTGCAGGGCGGCCCTGGGAGTGGAAACCACGCCCAGACACACACACACCCCAAAGTTGCCCATCCCTTTCCTAAAGGATCATATTCTGTCCTAGCTGATTTAGTGGGGGGAAATATTTACTAGTATTATCCATTTACAGGGGAAGGAAAGCATAAGACCTTGGGGAGAAAAAACAAAACCTAAGATGGTGTGATGGCTTAGGCTGGCTAATGATGTTACAGGATGCTGTCAGCAAGGTGTCGCCCCAGATTGATGTAAAGGCTCATGGTTTTAACTGTCTTGTTGTTGTAGGGATGTTGCTCTGGAGATCAGATTTTCCCACTTCTAAATGGCGGATTAATTATATAGATTTACAATGCAGACCTCTTAGAATACACATTCAGCTTGTTTTGACATAATTAGCAGGAAAGAGATGCAGCATCTGTAATACATTTGGAATATAATGAAGCATCCAACACTATCTCACAAAAACCTTACATGGAAAACTAATTAACAGTAGCTTGGCTTCGTGGCACTGCATATGCTGGCTGATGGACCATACACAAAGGCTTTTGATTAAAGGGAATGGCAGAGTGGGTATACGTCTGCCAGCTTGCACCTAACATACATTAGTGTGGAGTCTGCCCTAGTTATATATTGTAAAGATGTATAATGAGGTACCTGAGGGGATAGGTATGAGCTTTTCTCCAGCTTAAGGACTTCTTTAATGATCTTAGAGAAGTGGGTATATGGCATGTTTATGAAATTTGCATGTATGACTGATCTGGGATCCAAACATCAATGAAGACAAAGGACTAACAAAACTGAAGGAAAGCAGCAATGACCAAAAGTTCAGTACTTATGAGAGAGAGAGAGAGAGAGAGAGAGAGAGAAGAATGCTGCTTTATTTTGAAGAGTTTCTGTTTTAATTATTGAAAACACACAAGGAGAAGAGGGCACCTGAAAACCTATTGTGGGTGGCCCAGTTCAGCCACCCACAGTTATGGTTGGGAACACCATTTTGCACATTTTTCCCATGGGGCAAAAAAGTCAGTTTGGAGGCATGGCTAAGCTCCCCCTTGTCCAATCTGCCCCAGATTTTGCAGGTAGATAGCTACGTAATGTCCTAGCGGATTGGCTAGGTTGGGTGCATAACAAAGCTTATTATAGGGTGCTATCAGAAAAAGGGATTCACCCCTCATGTAGGGCCTCATGGACAGAAGTTAGTGTTGCCCTTTGAGATGTATGTCCCTGGCGAGTTCTTCTAGTGCATAGGCTATGGAAGGAAAAAAAACTGAGTGTGAAAATGTGAGAAAAAAGAGTGAAAAGGCGTGACCAACCACCTGAGGCACAAAATATGGATGGAAAGCTGCCAAATTTGCCAGGCTGGGAGAGAATGGGCTAAGTAGCAGCAAGGTCGAAATCCAGCAAGATCGGTCAAGGACTGAGGGAGATAGGAGCTTCCCGCCAAAACCCCAATTCGTTTGTATTGAGGGAAGTTGGCTGGTGGCTTCGATATGTATGCTCTGAGCTGTGGTATCCACCTTGGGGTGGGAATTTAAAGAGGCCTTCTGGAGCCCCATGGCACAGCAGCTTGGTCCAGGTTGATCAAGCAAGGCAAGGAGAAGGAATTACAAGGGTTGTGCCCTGCCCCTGCAGAACAGCGGTTGATTTGCATTTTTTGTTTCCATGGGGTTGTAACTGAATAAATAGCGGTTAGGGTGGGGAATGCATTTAAGTCTGTGCTGCAACACTGTATAAAATGTATTTGGGCTTGGTGTGGGGGGGAGGGGGGATTTGCAAACTGATAAATTCTTACGTACGCGTGTGTGTGTGTAGTGCTTGGTGTGGGTGGATTCTATCTTTAATATAAATCCTTTTCCATTTCATAGAATCATAGAGTAGTCAGGTTGGAAGGCACCTACAAACCACTGAGTCCAACACCCTACTCAATGCAGGAATCCAAGTCAAAGCATCCCTGACAAGTGGTTGTTGAGCTTTATCTTGAATGCCTCCAGTGTAGGAGAGCCCACCACTTCCCTAGGTCGTTGGTTCCATTGTCGTATTTTTCCTGATGTTCAGCCAGAAACTGGCTTCCTGTAACTTGAACCCATTATTCCGTGTCCTGCTCTCTGGGATTTATGGTGCTGCAACTGAAGATGACACTTATTATCAGTGGCAAAACCGAAGGTGGTTCATGAGTTATGGCTGAACTGAACACACAAAAGCTGGGAAATGACCTTTTCAGCCATAAGTGACAAAGGGCAAGAGCCCATTGGGATGCACATGTGACTGCTGAACCACAAGGCTCTGGGACCTATCAGTCAACAGCCTGAGTGCTTGGACATGTGAGTTATTATGCATGCCAATGCAGAGTTGCCCCCTCATTTCATGTTGATTAAGCAACTCTGGGTGTCTGCTTCTGCAGCCTTCTCAGTACCTGAAGATCAAGCCGCCTACAGTCCTGTAGCAGTGAAAGGCTTATCAGCCAGAGTGCTGACTAGCAGAGAGGAAGTTGGGATATAGAGATGAAGCCAGTGACCACCAGTACAAGTGTTAACAGTTTGACCCCCATTGGGTTGCACCACCACTACAGGGGTTAACAGCCCCTATAGCCTATACCTCTTGTCCCTCTCCCTGTTTTTCCCAGCTCTCCCAATCTTGTGCCCTCAGTAAAAGCTGCAAGAAGCATATAGCATTGCATGGGCAGTACTCACTGTAGTAGCTAAGAGGCTTCAACAATCGGTTGGTACTAGGGATGTTCGAACCCACCCCATCCGGGTTCTCTGGGCACCTGCGTGGTCCCTGGACCATGCTCAAGCCCCTCCCACACTCAAGCCCCTCCTGCACTCGACGAGCAGCCCACACTCACCCCAGCGGCCTCGTCAAGCTCCATGGTCGCCATTTTTTGCCAAATAAAATGGCAACTGCAAAAATGCACATATTTGCATACAAGTGAAAACGTGCATTTTCTGAAAGCACATATTTGTGTATGCACAAAATGTGAATTTTGTGAATGTGCACATTTGCGCATGCACAAAATGTGCATTTTTTCAAAATACACATTTTGCGCATGCACGGATATGCTGCCAGGGTTGCATCTGAGCCCATAGAGTCCCAAAGCAGCTCTGATTCTGAGAAAGATACAATCTGTGGGAGAGGAACACACTCGTTTTTCAGAGGCGCAGCTGGAGGGAAAGCACACACACACACCGCTCACATTCCTGGGAGCGACAGTGACCCTGGCATGGAGAGGGAGGGACAACTTGAGCTTCTAGATGCGAGGGTCAGGCGCAGAGACAAGTGAGAGGTTGCGAGCACCAAGAGGAGGCACTCAGCCTACTTGGCACGATGACAACAGCTGTGCCCCGATGCCCCATGGGAAAGGGGGGGACTCTCCCCTCCTACTCCTTAAGTTCAGAGAGTTGCCGCGCTTTTCTCCAAATGGAGACCAACTGATGTCCTAATTAGGGATGTCAGAGAATTCCGGTCGCTACTTTTACGTCTCTACTACCGCCATTTGCGTCCCTGCTCTTTACTATGATAGGTACGTAAGTATTTACATAGCCTATCACAGTAAAGGCGGCCACACAAATACTTACGTAGCCTATTACAGCAAAGAGTAGGGGCACAAATGGCATAGCAGCTGCCATTTGCGTCCCTGCTTTAGCCGTGATAGGCTACATAAATACTTACGTAGCCTATCACGGCTGCCTGCAAGCACGCAAATGGCGGCCACTACGACGGCCGCCATTTGCGGCCGCAGCAGCCCGGCAGCAGCTGGAAGCCCTGCTGCGGATTGGCCCAGCATGGCTGCGGAGCAGAGCCAGCCGGGCTGGATTCCAGGGGGGGAGGACCGGATCGCCTCTGCCCCCCGTCGAGGATTCTGAGGGGAGGAACGGATCGCCTGCCCCCACCGAGCAGATGCCCCGACCGGAACCAGGTAAGGGATTCGTACATCCCTAGTCCTAATGCTTGTAATCCCATGGTAGGCTGCTCCTTTGAGTTTTCCACTTAGTCTCAGACAATTAGCATCTGTAAGCATCATTAGGCTGAATGGAAATAAAGCCTTGGAAAAGAGCCCTTTTGTCTGCGTGTTGATTCTGGCTACTTGAGGATTTCAGAAGGCAGCAGGGGCTCCTGACATATGCTCATTTGCCAAATGTGCATTTTCACATATGCAAATATGCACATTTGCAAAAATGCGCATTTTCGCACATATGCAAAAATGCACATTTTCGGGATTGCCACTTTATTTTGCAAAAAAATGGTGACCATGGCGCTAAACCAGGCCACTGGGGTGAGTGTGGGCCACTCGTCAAGCATGGGCAAGGGGTGAGCGGGGACAGGGGCTCAGCAAGTGTGGCTCAGGGGTGCGGGCAGGGGTGGTTCCACTGGATTCCCGGACAGAATCGGGTGCCTGCACCATCCCTAGTTGATATACTGTAACTGAAAACACATCCCCAGCTGATTACAAGCCACTTCGAATATATCCTGAGCCACTGATAGCCTATTAACATCAGCAATGAGCCAATACCATCTGTGGCTAGTGACTGGAGCATCCTGAAATTAACTCCTGCTCTCCTCTTGGCAGGTAGAAATGGGGGGGAGGCTGGGGGGGAGGGGCTATTTGCCCTTGTCATGATGCTGCAACCCAGTGGATGCAGTTAAGTTTTTGTTGTCCTGGGCACTGGCTTTCTTCTCTCTATCTGGTATGACGTCCAAACTTTCTCTTTGCCAACCAGCACTCAAGATGTTATCCCCTTCCCTGCTGACAGTGGCACAGAGTAGGGGCAGGGGCTGGAACAAATTGGAAGGGGGAAATGGGTACCAAACTGTTAACCCCTGTACTGCTGGTTTTCCCTCAGCTGTTTTCACTCAAGCCTGAGGGGGCAACTCTGACTAGGCATGCAGAATATCTCACAGGTCCGAGCACTCAGGCTGTTGACTGATAGGTCCCAGAGCCCTGTGGTTCAGGGCTCTGGGACCCTGAACAACAGGGTGCAACCCAGTGGTCTCCTGCCCTTCGTCACTTGCCACACATGTGCTGGCCCTGTTGCCCAAGGCATGTTGTGGTTTGAAAGGGGGCTGGCATTACGGTTGAAAAAATGATTTCCCAGCTTTTGTGTGTTCAGTTCAACTATGATTCACAATTCACCATAGGTTTTGCCACTGATACTGTAATACTGAACAGTTTGGATCTAGTTTTCTTGAATAATAAGAATACTGGAAGTAGAAGTTTGCAGAAGATACAATGAAGAAACAGGAAGAGTGGCCTTAGTATAGAAAACTTGCTAGGCTTTAAATTTAGTTTTTAAACTTTAAAAGACATGGGGGAAAGTGAAAGGGTTAAGTCCCTGTTTTTTAGGTGTTATGGAAGGTACTTAAGCTCCCTTCGGGCATTCAAAATGAAAGTGTGTAGTGGAAAATGGAGCCATGCATGTTAGCCTCACCCCTATGTCCCAATCTCCATAGGAGGAAGGATCAGACTTTGTGCATTCAGCACGAAGGTTTGAAAGGATATATTTTTAAGTGTTCTAACGAGCTTAGAAGCCTACCCATGATCAGGAACTCTGCCTTATCGTGTTCCTGATCGTGAGTAAGAATGTGAGCATGTTCAACTGAACATGGTTAGAATCCTCCTTCAGATCTTTGCTCTGAATGCATGAAGGTTGGAAGTGGAGCCAATGCATATGGGGACATCGGTGCAGGACTGGCATGTGTGGCCCCGCCCCCCTCCCCAGTGTAAGCCTGCATGCATTCCACGGAATGCCTCAATAGGGCTCATATCTCTTAAAACAGGTGCTAGCCCATAGAAATCTATGTCTGAAATGGCATCAGTCTGCCAGATTTTACCCTGAGCTCAATAAAAAAGTATAACAGAAAGGCCAACCATTATGTGCATCCCATTGTTTGGGAAGGTAACTCAAACAAGACTTTATAAAACCGGCTCTGTTTATTTGCAGCCCTGTGTGTGCAAAGCAATGCTGTACCAAATTGTTTCCCCACCCCCTTTCTCATTTCATGTTTTCCTCAGAATTACCCAGTGCTTCAGAGGCTACTGAAATCTTTATGTAGTTTTCCGACTGGCCATGTATGGTAGCAGCTGCCAGTGATCGCCCCAGACCCATGCTCAAGATGGCATGGAAGGTACCAGAAACAATAGCAGAGCAATAAGTGATATGAACAATGGGAGAGGCAAGCTAAATTCCATCCAGGAAGCTTTATAAAGAGTCGCGTGGAGGGAACTGAAACGGGAATTGAAACGGGGAGTTGAAGCAATGCTGATATTGAGGAGGGATATATAGGAAGGAATTAAAGAAAAAGCAACCTGAAGACTGAGGCTGTCCAATACCACCTTTAGGTAGCAGCATGATATACTTTCAAGACTTCTATTTAGGGCAAACAGGACAGAGCTCCCTCTCTTGCCCCAAAATTTTCTGACCAAATTTGACAACGCTTCCAGAGCACCTGTATCTCTAAAAGGTTTCAGACACCGAATGGCTATTGTTCAAAAGTGTTAAATAGGTTTATGTGTTAGGACCAAATTCAATGTAATGGCAAGAGTCACATTCGCTTAATCATATTTCTGTTCCATTTTCACAAATGAAGTGTGGGAATGGACATCTTATTTTAGTATTTAAAGGGGGATGGTTGACCCACCCCATTCCCTACCTTACAAGGATATAAAGTGGAGAAGGGTTCAGCTCCCTTCAACCATGCATCCCTTTTGATGTTAAAAGGAGACCCCCAGCCCGGCCCCCCTCTGTATACCTGAAAAGGACAAACACTTGACTGAACACGCATCATCTCATTTGGCCCTTGGTTCTGTATGTCAAAGACACAAATTCCTATAATTCAGAAAAGGATCTCTATCCTACTGTAACACTGCTATAGTTATTATGCACTATAAAATGAGGAAAAAATCACAATAAATGCTCTTAAAATGTACTGCTTTGGACCAGGCCTTGGGACCTCGCTAAACTTTGGCTGTCAATGGCTATTCATCATGATAGATATATATTTCCTCCAGGATCAGAGGCAATATATCTCCCAACACCAGATCTTTCGGAACATGACCAGGAGGGTGCTGTTGAACTCATGTCTTGCTTGTGGGCTTCCCAGTGGCATCGGGCTGGTCACTGTCAGAACAGAATGCCAGACTAAGCAGACTTCTGGTTTGATCCAGCACAGCTCTTCTAATGTTAAGTTCTTACATTTCCTCCCCAGTTTTTCAAAACAGCATTCTTGATTTGAACACATGTAGCAGAATAGGCGGGAATTGCCCAGATGGAGAAACTAGCCTAGCAAGTGATCATATGGCTGAGCTGTTGGACGTCCCTGGCAAATAGTTTTCAATTTTTTCTCTAGTATAAGCAGCTGCCCAATACATGATATTGGTACAAGTGCCTTGAGTCCCTGCCTCTACCCCTTCTCATTTGATACATTGCCCTGACACTAAATGTACTTGTAAGATGCACAAAAGGCTTCATTCATCTTGAAATCAGCTATAGATGCTTGAAAGAAAACCAATTAGTGGGTCTCCATAGCCATAGTCTTGGAAATGTTATGATCTTTCAGAGAAATTGATTTTTTCATTAGCAGCTTGTGTCAGATGCTTTCTTAGGAGCTGTTCTCATAAACTGATGCTGTAGAATTCACAGCATTCTTCTAATTTGTCTGCTGATTTCAGTTTAATTTTCCTTTCAAGTTTGCTGCTGCAAGTGTATCTTGGAAAGTGTGATGTCAGCCCGAGATAAAATTGAGAGAACTTGGGCAATTTGGTTGTGATCAAAGCAGGGGTTTTTACTTTTTATCCTCTAGGTCACTTACTACATTTATTCTTTTGATCTAGAATATGGTTCTTGAGGAGAATTGAAGTTTTGAAGCTTTCATGATTATGCTTGCTTTCAAACCCTATAAAATCGCATTTGTAACTGAAAGATAATGGCATAAAAGAGAGAAAAAAAACCCATAGAGTTGGTTGACAGCTGGAAGAACAGGGATGACACTTATACTCTGTCTGTATATATCTTTGCCACTGGGATGAATTCATACAAGTCAAAATATGTGCTAGATGGTGGTTCTTCCTCAAGAAACAAACTCTTGAATTCCCTGATTATATATCATTCCATTTCCAATCTTAAAGCTTAGATAGACTACTGATGGTCAAACTACACGTTAATTTTAATAATGTAGCTCTGAGCTACATCTTTTTTTTTCCTTTTTACTCAAAAGTTAGTGCAGGAACCCAATCTAATGTGGGGATAGGGGGGCTGTTAGAAGACTGGGAGGGCAAATGACTTTTTCTCCCAGTGAACCCCTTCTTGACAGGGGTTCCCCAGGAAACGAATTTCTGAGAGGCTGCCACCAGTCAGGATAATCCCCTGTCACGCCCTAGTCTGCCTGACTGTTTGGGGAGTTTCTGAGCCCTATTCTCAAGGACCCCTCCCTTCAGCCCAGACCTAGGAAATAAGAAAAAGAAAGGTGCTTTAGACTTTCCTTCCCAAAGCCCAGAAACACAGCACTTTTCAAAACCCTTTTAAAAATCCTAAAACACAAGCACGAGCTTTGTAACCACGTGGTCTGTCATGTGGGGAAGAGTTCAGTGAGAATCCCATTTTGAAAACAACACAGCCCAATGACCAAAAATAAAAGCGGGTTATTTAGGAAGGGGGAAAAAACAAGGGGAAGATAACAAACACATACATACACAGAATTCCAAATAAAAGGGAAAAAAGTCAGACTAACTTATCTAGTCACATTACCTATTTGAATAGACTCCTGGGTCTCAGAGCATATGCAGAGTTTATTGCAGACAGGATGGTGTGAGAGAGAGCATCTTGGCCTCCAGTTAGATGGTATATGGAAAGTTCCAGAAGTACTGAGTGAACCCTTCTTGTTATGGGGATCTCAGTCCAGTAAAAGCCAGCTCCTTAGCAGAGACTGATGGTTGATCTGTCCAATAACACAATCGCCTCCATTTCTGATGTCAGTGGTCTAGCCAGCAAATCAGAAAATTACTTAGTGGCTTGACCTACCTTCTCAATGCTTGTAAACATGCATACTGAAAGCCCAAAGTAGTTAGAACCAGTCAGCCTATCCAAAAAATGGGATTAAGGTTTTGGTTGCATTTTGGAAGACAAAAAAGTAACATAAATTGATTCATGTTGCCCAGCAGGGTGCCAACTGACCAGATGCTCTAGGGGGCACTGTAGATGTATAGAAGTAGGGGTTTGCCATTTCTTGAAGCTATGTCTTTTTTTCTTTTTTACTCAAATGTAAGAACCGGGGACCCAATCCAGATTAGGACCCTACCATGAGAGTAGGTGGCTTTAAGCCTTTGCCCCCTGCTGTAGTCCCGATCCAGATTGTGCTGCCATTTGTATTGCCAAAAAGTGATCTATTCAAACAAATGGATCACTTTTGGCAATGGAATATGCCGGCAAGGGGGGCCCTATGCAGATCATGACCAAAGCTGGGGGCAAAAGGCTCCCTACTCCCATGCTAGGGTCCCAATATGGATTGGGTTCCCTGTTCTTACATTTGGGTAAAAAAGAAAAAAGACGTCGTTTCTAGATACATCTTTACGGGTGCAATCCTATGGCTGCTAGATAGCACCTAGACGGCCATAGGATTTTTTGATTTCTGAGAACCAAGCTCAGAGCCAGGGCTCCAAGCTCAGTTCCCAGAAACCCGACTCCCTGCCCCTTCCCCCGCCATCTCGTAGGCAGCACGGTTCATCCCTGGCTCTGTGCTTGTAAGAGCAGCGTGGAGCGGCCGAAAAGGGGGTGTTCCTGGCGGTGGGGAGGGGACTGCGGAAGCACCATTAGGACACTTCATATACACTGTCGGCCTCCCTCTAGCCCCCCCCCCACTCCAATGCGCCCCAGCTAGACAGCCGAAATCAGCTGTCTAGCCACAAATGCAGGGCAGCCAGAGTGCAGAAGAGAGGATCCCCTCCATGCTCTGCCCGCCTGCATGCATAGTCAGCCACCTCCAAGTTCAGAGGCGGCCAACTATCCCCATAGGATTGTGCCCTAAAGTAACATTTACTTTGACCCCGAGATGCTGCTCTGCTTTGCAGCTTCAGATTGCACATGCATCAGAACCTGTGCTTTCCAGTTGATTCAGCTACTTTCAATTTCTGACTGGGAGTCCTCTTGCAATTCCCACCTGCCTAATTCAATTTCCCATAAAGCAAAGGCTGTATTCAGATGTCACATTCCTGATCTCCAAACCATAATTTGCCAGTTCAGATGCATGGTTTGATACATCCAGGAAGTAATAATTAAACCCTGCATATGAGGAAAGAGGGAACGTGTCATGGACAATTACGTGACATTTGAATGCAGCCATCTCTAATTCAAGGTATCGCCAAAAATGTAATAAATGCTAAAATTAAAGAATAAAGGAACAGTAAACATATAAAGAGTACGGGATAAAGACATGGTGTGTGTGTGTGTGTGCGCGTGCACTGAGTGAAGAGTCTTACTATTTTGTTAATGTTTAGCACATACTCTTCAGGTAGTTTCAGATCAAGATTTAAATTCAAAATCAGATTTGTTATAAACCATTGTCCTCTTCAGACATCCATCCACATATACATTAAATGTATGGAGGAGGTACCCCACCCGCTAGCGGCTCCACCCCCTGTCCCACTGCACTGTCCATGCATTGAGTAAGACTCTTATATACACACGGTCACTCCATGTGATTATGTGACGAGTCAAGCAGGGGTCCCAATCTTGGGATGTCCCACTCGACATAGGGACATTCAGGGATTGGCCACTATGACTTGGTGATGTCAGATAGGGCCAGCAGGGTGCAATGCCATCTCCACACATTTAGAGTATCTGTGGAGGAAGAACTTAAGAGCGTTCATACTTACAGAGCAATCTAGGTGATGTAGACCATATTGCTTCAATCTGTTGGAAGAGTTGTGTCAGAACATGAAGGTCAGTTGCACTCTTATTAGGGGAAGTTCTCACTATCAGCGAGAACCAGGCTTATCACAAATTTTATTTACACCTAAATTTGGAGGGAAGGCACTGCTTAGGCAAAATATCTGTGGGAATTTTGGAGAGGGGAGAACCAGGGATGTTTGACATCACCGAAATTCTCCAAACTTCACCAAGAAACTTGGTTCAGCTCACTCCCATTTTTGTTTGCAATACGTTTTTTGGTTTGTTTGAATGGGAAAAGTCCACATTTAGAACAGGAAACGTTGTGCATTTCTGTGCAAATTTTTCAAAAGTGTGCACTTCCCCGCATTGGCTAAACCATGAAAATTCATTTTTTTATATAAAAATGCACACTTCAAAGTCTGCTTTTTTTTTTTCAAATGCATTTTCTGACTGTGATTACAAGTTCTAGAATGTGCACGCATTAAAAAAAAAAAATCTGCTCCCATTTGCATCCATGTTCGGAGTGCCAATGGGGCAAGTTTGGATAATTTGCAAACTGAAATCACATACATCCCTAGTTTCTAAATGATGAGTCAAAGTATGTGTCAAGGTGAACAAAGCCAGTTTAAATGTACTGTTCAACTCTAGTTTAAATGTTCTGCTCTCTAATGGAAATTTTTGAGATAACATTTTCTCTCAAATATTTGTGCTTTGGAGTGATTCCTATGCTGATTCATGCTGTTTTCAGGAAAATCCCCCAGAATTCTGTGCAGTAATCCATGAGCAAAATACTAGCTGGCTTGATACTCATAAATCTTTCCAAATCAGCACTGGTTTTACCTTCTGGGGTAATGCTAACCCTGTAAAGGATAAAAACTAGGTCTGAAACAGACATGATGTGGATGTCAGGGTGGACACTGAGCCCATAGAATCCCAGAGTAGTTCTGATTCGGAGGAAGAGCAGTCGCTCCTGGGAGAGGAGCGCGCCCCTTTTTCCCAGGGCCCGCAGCTGACAGAGATTCCTCCCACCAACATTCCTAGATTAGAAAGCAGTCCAGGGAGTGACCCAGCACCGATAGCAGACTGGTTGGATGCACGGCGCAGACGCAGAGAGCGGCGCCAAATGGAGAGCGCGGAAAGGAGGCGTAGCGCCCGGTTGGCGCTCAAAGAACGGTTGCGCCCAGAGGATCCAAGGAAAAAGGGGAGGGATTCTCCCTAGTCCTTATATTCAGGGGTCTGCCAGTAATTGCCTTTCAAACGGGGACCAACTGTTCCAACTTAGGGCATAGGGATGCTGCTGCTCAGATCTAGTTGCTACCTGTAGAGTTGTAAGTTGTAAAAGAAGAATAAAGCTTTGAAAAGAATCCCTTTGTCTGCGTCTGGACTTGGCTACTGGATTAGACTGAGAGAGCCCTCCAAGGAGCCCTTGACAGCGGGCCACAGTTATACCACATATGCCCCGTCACATTTATTTGTGCTGACCACATGGATTCAACTATTTGGATGTAGCTTTAGCACACCAATGGTACACACACACACACCTTGGCTACTGATGCTGGCTCACAACACTCCAATGGGGAAGCCCATGTGATCTTCATTTAAATGTGATGGGGCGAATGAGGAACACAGGTAAGTACTTTACGCATGGCCCACATCACATCTGTTTTGAACCTCTTCTGAAAATGGGCCTACAAGTAGGGATGGCTGAACACACAATGTTCAAGTTCACTGAGGTTCTCTGAATTCCTCGAAGACCATTTTGCCTCGTTATCATTCCTGGAAACGGTGTCTTTTTTTTTTCTGGAAAAAAATGCACATTTTAAAGAGTGAGCCATTTTTCCCAATTGGGAAAAAATATGACTTTTTTAAAATGTCCATTTTCCCCACAGGCTAAAGCATAAAAATGTGGAGGGGGGGGGATTTGCACAAATGTGCATTTTGGGGAGTGTGCATATGCACACTTTCAAAAGTGTGAACTTTCAAAAGTAAAAGCAAGTTCAGGAAATTGATAAACATTTCCAAGAATTCTGTTCATGTTCGCATTTGGGGTAATTTCCTGTTCATAAATCACTTGATTTGTGAACAGGAATGAAATTCTTGTATATTCCTACTCACAAGTGGACAAAGCAATCCTGGATGTAACTTTTTCAGAATCAGAAACAGGTATAATATAAAAGCATAAGGAACCAATAATTCAGATTTGTTATTTTTTTTACACAAACCATGTAGCTTTCTCCCAAGTGTTACTATGAACAGTGATAGCCTAATATAAACCGATACCTCTAATCACCCCAACAGGAGCCTTCATGTTTCACATCAGATGGTTTGCATCTATGCCTAGAAAGAAAAGCTGACGCTGACATGCTTGTTACCTTTTTAGGTCACCATCGCCAGCTAGGACCACGTGTAATATATTCTCCAGATTCCCCTACTGGTACAACAACCTTTTGTCATGTCCCTTGAGTGGATGCGTTCAGTTCTGCACAGAAGCATAATTTATTTTTGTCATGAAACTCTGTCCCTGACAATTCACCAGGCTTATGGTAGACTGCTGTTCAACTGCAATTCACTAATATTGCAAAGTAACATTACTCCCTTTCATTTCATTTCTCCTGGGATGTACACATTTCACCTACCTGGATAATAAGATGCTGCTCCAAGCACTGAGAAACTTCTCTAAGACTGCACACAAGGCAAGTTTTCTCCAAAGTAGCGAACTAGAACTTTTCTATAACATGGTTCATACGTAATACTAATATTTTGGTTTCAACCTTATACACTGACCCAGTTCACACATAGTGATAATCCAAGGGTTGTTTAAACTATGGGTTGTCAGGACTGAGTACAAGCAAGTGAGCACACTGCCTCCCACATGCTCACCACTTTGCTAAACAACCCAGGAACTCTGGGTTGCTAGATGTGCTGTCCAAACCTGGCGCTCTGGGATTTGAGCATTAAACCATACAGAGTCTGAACCCATGGTTTCTTGTTGGGTTAAATCTCCTGGGTTGTTTAGCAAAGCTGAAGCAATGAGCTCCCACGTGATCCTGCCAATTCATGGGTTGTTTAACCCATAAATTGGCGCTATGTGTGAACCAGGTCATTATCTTAGGCCCTTCCTATCCAAGGTCTTCTCCCTCCCAACAAGATCCCAATGTGGCATTTCAAGGCAGATTGATCACTTTCTTAACCATGCCCTCCATACAATAACTCTGAATGGCAACATGGCTTGCCCCACAAACAACCTTAGCGACCCAAAGTCATCACATCATAATCCTCTTACATGAGCACTGTAAGGCCTTTTTGTTAGCCTTAAACCTTGGCTGTGGAGGGGAAGAGGCTGCAGCCTCAGTGGTGCAACTAGGGCTGGACCTCAAGGCCAAAATCCAGCCTCCCCCCATGTCCATCCACAGAGCAGCAGGTGATGGGGATAATAGCAAATAGGCCCTGCCCATCAGGGCTAATGCTGCTGACCTCTTCTTCTCATTGAACAGCAGGCTGGGCATGACCTTGGCTACAGATACTCACTGCGTTATTTTTACTTTAAAAATATATTATCCTTTTCTACAACAAAGCAGTGCTTATTTCCCCATGCATGCATTTAGGATCGGGGCAGCAGAAGCAAACTCTGTTTTATTCCTGTAGCCATGATAGTTCTTGCATTACATGAAACACCTTGTCCCCATCATGACTGTAAGTAAGGAGTACACACACTATGCACATAGATCTAATAGGAAGAATTTTGGAACACCAGGGATTTGCACATTGCACAGATGCCTCCAAATTGCAGCACAAGGCCCTAAAATTACAAAGAATCCTGAGTAGACCTTTACATCTGTCCGGAGCCCTAATGAGTCCAGTGAGACCTGTCTACACAGAGATCATTACAGACTTAGGTCTAAGTTACTCTGTATCTAATTACACAGATTAATTACAGAGCTACAAAGAATACTTAATATTGTGGCCTTCTCATCTAAAGCTCCATATGTTACCCTTTGTGCCATGCCTTCAGCCATCAATCTTGAAAAAAGCAGATATATTTTTAACTTTATTGCTTTCAGGATAAATATCTTGGAAGTGTGAAGAAAAGACATTCACAGCATCAATAATTATTAGAGAATTCCAAATACATGTTTTTGTGTGGGGAAGGACGCGCTAAATGAAAGATGGGTTATACTTCATAGACAGATTTATTCAATGATGGCCACAACATCTGGTCAATGTTTTGGAGTTTTCTGTTTTTCCCTCTACCCCGTTTTTTGCACCCCCTCAACTGATGGAGAGTTCCGGAGAACTCAAACACTTGGACATGTTTGTGGCATTTTGGTTGGTCCTAATAAAGGTAAAGCAGCAAACTCCATTTTATTCCTGTAGTCATGATGGTACTATGATTTAAGTGCATTTAAAATGCAAAACAGCACATGATCAGAGTACTGATTTTTAAATCAAGTTTTGCAAACAAGTTTTTGTTTTTTGTTTTGCTTTAATGTATCAGAAATGTTGTAGAAGAACATGTTCCGATGCCCTAGAGAGTGACCTAATTTAGCATTTTTATTTTAATAAAGGTATTGCCCAACTGTGGATTTTGGGTTGGTTTGTTTTTCTCATGGACCATCATGGCTCTCTTTGTTTTTTCAGTTACAAAAATCATTGCAATTGTTGGATATGTTTAAAAAAAATTACAAATGTTGAGAACAAATGCCCTATGGTGGACTCCATAGGATATGAAAGCAAGCATATGTTTTAGACTGAGTTATGATAAAGAAAGATCTGGGTTCAAATTTTGCCACTACCATTTTCTCTCAGCCTCACCTCTACTCCTGGCTGTCATTTGCCTACATTTCCTCTACAGCTCAAGTGCATGAATTACCCATTTTATTACATAGTTGCCCCATGCAAAGCCTCAATCCTTTGAGATGCTGGAGAACGGAACATCCAATTTACTTTAACTCCCATTCATTTGTCTAGGTCAAGATGTTCCTTAAAGAGCAGTTGTAAGATTTTCTGCACAAATGCATGTGAAGCTTTCTGAAATGCTGAGATGAAAGTTCTCAACTGACCCAAAATGCAGGGGCACTGGTGGTGAAATCCAGAATGCTATTTCAGGGGATAACATTATTCACCAACTGGGGGGGCTTATCAATATTGGTGGGGGCAGTGGCTTTCATCTCCTGTTTTTCTTAAGACCCCCTCTCCCAATGCTCCCTTACAATGACACTATATCATTACATAGTGTCATTCTAAAGTCATTGTAGGGAGAGAGGCAACAAACTATGGGGAAAATGACGGTGAAAAGGAGCTGCTTGTGGCAGAAGCAAAACAACATTTTCTCATGAGGAAAAGCCACTGCCATTACCTATGTCACCTCCTCTACAATTTTAAAAATTCCACCCCCACCACAGTTCACCACCTGCAAATGAGGCAATGAATTTTGGGAGACCATTTTTGCTCAACCCTAACCACAGTGTTCTTGAATCAATATTTTTAATTAAATGAGGCATGGACCTGAGACGCAAACATGATTTAGTAAACCAAAAGATATGCCAAAGGGTAAAAGCAAAAGCATTCACTAGTAATTTTTAGTAACATATGCTCAATGTTTTCTTTTATCATAGCATAAAAATGACACTTCCTAGTTCTAATCTGCTTCAGCATAATCCAGACCAGACAAATCCCAGCATCTGATGATGGCACTTATGAATTCAAAATATCTATTTGGCATGCTAGGGCCCTAAAAAGCCAGAGAACACATGTTTTTAAAACCCTCTTAAAAGCAGTCAGAGATAGGGCCAGCTATATATCCCTTGAGAGGTGATTCCACAGCCACCCCTAAGAATGTTCTATATCTTGTGTCTGTCTGTCTGTCTGTCTGTCTCTCTCTCTCACACACACACACACACACACCGACACAAACCCTTACTGATCTTTCCATGGTGGGCCAGACAGTGGAGCCTCTGAATATTATCATAAAGTATGGGCAGGTTCAGGTGTAGGCAGTACTTCAAATAACCTGGACCCAAATTGTTATATTAATCTGTCCTTTCACCACTTATCCATATGAAATAGCTCTGTAAATACATTGTGATCATATGAGAAAACCATGCTTACTACAACTGTTAGTACACTAAACATTAAACTCAGGCTTAGTACTCAAAAGGGAAGCTAGGAATTACTATCTTACAGAGTCCCTTAACACTATCTGTAATAAACAGCATTTTACTCTTTCTCAAAAATATCCTACAAATCCTCATTGTGAAAACTATCCAATTAGCATTACTAATACACTGCTCTTCAATATCCTTGTTAATAGGAAAAATTAGTTTCTAAAAAACTAAAGTGAAGCCTATTTCCCCTGTGTTCAGCCCAAATATTTGTATTATACTTTATTAACACTGAACCAAAATTATTCACAGATTTCTGTGATGATTTTAAAAAAAAAACCTATTCCCCTTTCCTCACTTCGGGCAAAAATGTCTGCTTATTATATTTATATTGCTCTCAGCTGACCTCTGTGACATCATCACACATGCAACTGCTGCTGGTTTTACTTTCAGTTTTATTATGTACTGCTGCTGCAATTATACCTTGCTTGTATCTTGCTTGTTTTATTATTATTATATTGCCATGTTGTACTTGATGTTTTTAATTTGCACCCTGCTCAGAGAACTTCAGTTATTGGGCACTTTAAGAATGTAATAAATTAATGGAGTTGTGTGGTATCATCCCATGCCCTATAGTCCTCTTCAAGCATTCAGTTCGAACACACAAAGGGACTAGAAGGAATGTGTGACGGTAGCCCCATGCCTTTGAATGCGTGTCAGTCAGGGTTCTCATTCTGGTGTAGGAAACTGTAATATCTGGTGGTGAACCCAGAACTGATTCCCCCCATACAACCATTTCTAAATCACTTTAGTTCCTACTCACATTACAGAAACTCTACACAAGTGAAAGGCATCCCCCTTCAAACTGAGCTGATTGCACATTGTTTGGGCAGCATGGTTGGTGCGTGTGTTGTTGTTGAAGGGGGGGGGCTAGCCCCACCCCCATGTCAGCCTGAATGCCCCTTCATGCATGCAACTGATTTTCAAGAGTAGCTCACCTCTACTCAAAAATCAAAACTGGAAAATATTCAGTACATCTCTAATTTTTGCTGCACATTTTTCTTTCCAAACAAGAGTCCAACCATTAGATTAGAGCTACTAAAGAATTGATGCTCAGATTTTCTTTAACTCCCATTAATCCTTCTCTGAAAACCAGGTTTTCCAGTGCACCCAATTAGAAACTGAACTGTATTGCTTTTCATAAAGACCACAGGAGGCACAAAGTAGATCCAATGGGCATAAAGGAAAATAGCAGCAGCATAGAAAAGAAAGGCCCTACCCTGGTTTTTCTCAGAGTTTGCTAGATAATATTGTCAGGTCTTAATAAGAAGAACTGATAAGAAATAGTGTTTCAGGACAGTAACCATCTCCTGCATTCCGACTTGAAAACAAATCTGTCTTCTGCAACCTGAATAATCACCTGGTTCTACTTACACAAAGGCATAGCTGGTGAAAATACAGGTGTAAGTAAGCCCCTGTAAGCTAGATTTCAAACTCTGCAAAAAAACTCAGTATCCTAATTTAATAACGTGTGATCATATTGAGTAGTATTGATTTATTATTAACATGGACAATATCAAGTCAATGCATCTGAAATTTCAGCAAAACATTTTCACTCTCAACAATCAAACCTCAGACAGATTATTATAGATTTTGCTTTATCCATGTATTGATTATTTAGGATGTAAGCTCTTCAACCTGTTTTGTTGTTGTTGTTTTGTTTGTTGCTTATGAAACTCTGCGAAGTCTCATGTATGTTGATGGCAGCAATAAATAAACAACCTCATGTTACTTCTCTTTGCACAGAGCCTATACAACAAAGAATCAAATCTCTATCTCTGTACACTTCTGACACTAACTTAATGGAACAGGAACTGCTTCAACATATACCCTTCCTGCACTGCTCCAGTAACACTGGATGACATCGACAACAGGGGAAGAACCCAAAACAGAGCTTCTTCCCCAGTGCCCCAGTTTTCAGCAGTTATGTTTCATTAGGACTCCATATACATGATCAAATAATTCCAGAAGGGTCACACACACACCCAAAAAAACCTTGGCCATGTATGCTTGCATACTTCCCCAACCTTCCTATGTTAACTCCACCAGTCACTGAGTACCACTACATTTTCCATCAGTGTTACAACTGGTTTGCACGTAACCCATGGACTGACATAATTAATTAACCCACAAGTAGGCAAAATCTAGTGACAATGAGTGAGTGTATTGCCTCTGCCCCACTGATCATTTCCACTTTCAATTAACAACCTATGATCTCCTTGTTCGTAGGTTGTTAGTGTAATGTCCAAACTCAGACACTCTGGGTTATTTAGGGGTTAAACAACCCAGACTTAACCTACAATGTGTTGCTGGGTAAACTTTGGGTTGTTTAACCCCTAAACAACCCAGAGTACCTGCATTTGCACTTCATGCTAACAACATACAAATTGGGCAAACACAGGTTGTTAATTAAAATCAGGATTGATGAGCAAACCAGGGGCAGTACACTCACTAGATTTTGGCAGCTAATGGTTTAATTAATTCATGATTGCCATTATGTGCAAACCCATTTAATACCAAGTATATCCCTGTTTGATTAACCAACTACATTGATTAAAAAAAATCTCAAAATACGAGCCCAAAATGGAAATGTTTGGTTCTCTTAATGTGTATTTTGGCTCTGAGTTTTAGAGAGCAAGACATCACATGATTCTTATCAGAAACCTTTATCATCATGTCAAGTTAGGAGCCCCAAAATCAATGGCCATTATTCCAAATCCTGTCAACTACCTACAGTTACCAAAATTACTATATAAAATGACCACACAGTAAACTTATGTACCATGAAACAAGCTTGAATATAAACAGGAGGGGGGGGAGTTAGATTTAATTTAACTCATTACCCAGGTTTGAATATTAATCTATGAAACGGGGGGCTGCTTTATTTGTCCAAATATCTTCATTATTTCATTTATATCCCACCTTTTTTCCTCCTTAAGGAACCCACGGCGGCGTACATAATCATTCTCCTCCTCCTCCTCCTCCATTTTATCCTCACAACAACAACCCTGTCAGGTAGGTTGGGCTGAGAGTCTGTGACTGGCCCAAAGTCACCCAGTGAGCTTCCATGGCCAAGTGGGGACTAGAACCCGGATCTCCCGACTCCTAGTCTTGAGAGCCATTTAACACTTCCAGGTGACCACATGTTCAAAAACAAACGCTGTTTAGCAGAGGCTTATATTAGCATAAATTTGGGTGCTGCTCCATGATTCTGATAATCAGGAGATTGATAAATGCAAGGGAGGTGTTCCCACAGAAAAGCCGCTTCACCGTCTTTGGATTCAAGTGAGGTGGTGTTAAAGCTACATTTCCAATGTACAACATAATTTTAAAAACAAAGAGTTAACCAATTATGTTGCTATAAAAACACTATAAAAAGGTTTTCCGAGTTCACTGTGGCAATTACTCATCAACTATGAATAGAACTGTAATTACCATGTGAAGCAGCCAGCAAAGCATGTAGGTGTATAGCTGTGGCAGCCTCAAGCAATCTCAATTGGGCATACTAAGCTTAAGTTCAAGCTGATTCATAATGTATTAACCAATCGAACTACATTTTTAGAATATTATTTTATTGAAAGCTAACACTAATCCTGAACAGGATCTGGTATTTGGTTTTTCTCGGAGGTGTGAATACACATTCAGATTAGTGAAGAGTTTGGTTTTAGAAGTCCAGGAGAATCAAATGAAAAGAGCTTCTGCAGAATCACATCTGTCACATATGGAGGAGGAAATAGTTCAAAGACTTGAGAAGAGGAAGCAGAGGAGAGAGAAATCATGATGGAATCTTGCACTGTCTCATACAGAAGAAAACAAGGGCCCAGAGAATGGGTCTAAAGTTACATGGCACAGTTCTACTGCTGAAGCTAAGCCATATTTGATCCTATTCGCTGAATGAATGGGAAGCATCCTGGGAATCACATGTAAATTGCTCTGAGCCCCTTGACAAAATGTCAGGCATATGCATTATAAATACATAACTAACTACACAAGGAACACAGAAGTGAAAAGAAAATAATATGTTTGCTTTAACATGTCTGTCTCTAGAAGGAATGCCTGGTCTCCTGTACTGTAAGCATACTTACTTTAGAGAAAAAAGAAGAGGAGAAAGGTATCATGTTATTTATCACACTGATATCCTTATCTTTGCTTCAGGGAGCTGACAGTTGCATACTGTCAGCTCCCCGTTGATTAAAAAAGGTTATCCCATTTTTATCATCACAACAATCATGTGAGTTAAAGTGTGGTTGAAAGACAATGATATGCCCCAGGTTTGTCCATCCCAGTTAGTTTCATGGCACAACGGAGACTTGAATCTCCATTTTCTTACAAACGAACCTTCAATTCTAGCTAAGGTGGTCACACAAAAGCCTGTCTTAAGTCACTCTGCCACACTGGCTGCTATTTCTGATATGTTTGCACAGTATGTGAGAATATGACATTTCTCAGTGCTATTTTAGAAATGACAGTTTGGGGGAATTTTGTTAAAGCTGCTAAGCTAAGGAAAAAAATCTGTATCACACATTTTACCAGTGACTACATTAGTTCTGATTACATAGTCCTGTTACTATCAGCTTTGCTTCAGTACAGTTCTACAGTTACACCTACATTTTATACAGCTTAAATTTCAATATATGTGTCTTTTTTAAATCAACAATTCAATCAACATAAACTGCAATTAATTATTAGAGGGAAAGTCCTTCTTAGTATTTTCTCTCTCATTCCCTATTACAGTAGCACAATTAGCATCAAAATGTATTTATTTGTTTGTTACATTTATATCCTGCCTTTTTCCTCTGCAAGGAACCCAAGATGGGGCACATAATCCTCCTCCTCTCCATTTTATCCTCACAACAACAACTCTGTGATGCAGGCTGAGAGTCTGCGACTGGCCCAAAGGCACGCAGTGAGCCTCCATGGCTAAGTGAAGACTAGAACCCAGCTCTTCCGACTCCCAGTCCAAGAGTCTAGCCACTATACCACACTGGTTCTTAACCACCAGACGCATTAATTAAAATTGGCTCTTACCAATCAGCTAACTAATACTTTAAGGCTGCAGTTCAGTCCTAAAAACACACTTACCAGGGAGCAAAGTCAGTGTATTTACTTTGAGTAAACATGCACAGGATTAAAACAGTTACGCTTTGCAGCTCAACGTAGTATATGTACTTCTGTTCTGTATGTATAACAGAAAATGAAACCTGACACATGTATACGGTATACCAAACCAAACTGATCTACATAGCTTATGAAACTTATGAAAAGTTATCCCAGCTCTAACAGTACATATGTCTTAACAGCATCACTGAACACTTGCTTCCTCCCAGTTCAACATTCATCAGGCTGGCATCCAGGCAGTCAGTCGAGACATCATTTAAGCCAAGGAAGGGAAGACAAGAACTTGGCTTTGTACGACACTACTGCTGTCATTGACTAATCGAAAAGCCACCCACTCTAATGGCTTTTTATAAATAATTCAATTTTTAATTATGCTAGGAGGCCTTGACCTGAGGAGGGGGAAAAGAAGAAAGGGAAAGGAAGCTGAATCTGAATCTGAATCCAGCTGGGCTTCCAGCAGCTGAGCTCCAGTTTTTTTTTTCACTAAGCTTTTTTCTCCCCAAAACAAGAAGCACCTGCTTCCAAAGCTGTGAAGTGCTTTTCTAATAAACTGGACAGGATTACAAACAGGGTTGGCGGTGGAGAGTGTTTATGCAGATTGGGCTTCTTTTCTACCTTGCCCCTTTATGACATGTATGTGTATGGATCACCACTGCTCCAGTAAATGCAACTCCCACTAACTGGTGTGAACCCCATATTCATCCTACTTGAGAAATTATCAAAATTACCATGAATCATCCAACATGCCTAAAAATATACACTAATGTGTTTGGGTCCCATTTTTCAATGTATCCTAGGGTGGTAAAATGCCCCCACAACCTGAAACGTGTCTGTGGTGTCAGAAGAACTGTTTTAAATTCAAAATATTCAAAATTTTAGAAAAGTATTATGAACTGTCAAAGGAAAACTTGAGGCAACACTCCATTATTACTACAAACTAACGTTCTTAGTTGTATGGGATATTTTTCTAAGCCTATAAGAAAGCTGCCGCTGGTGAGATAAATGTTCCCTGAAGAAATCCCATGGCTTATGCCAACTTACCCAGAGTATTTAAGTCTTCTTCCCAAGACCAGTTTTCTTTCAAAAAAAGACTGGGGACATTTTTACACCCCGGTAACATTGCTTGTGTTTGGGGCATAAAGACAGCCCAATGGCAAAAGCAGGAGTTTCTGGGGATACTTTATGCCCTGTTTTTGCTTCCAGAAAGAAAATGGTATGTGGTAAGAGGCTTAAATGTGGGGAAATCATGCAGGTGACAATAAACAACAATGTCATATGTCTAAAAAAGGTGTTCCCAACCAGTCGTGTCCGACTCTAGGGTGTGGTGCTCATCTCCATTTCTAAGCCGAAGAGCCAGAGCTGTCCGAAGACACTTCCATGGTCATGTGGCTGGCATGACTGAACACCGAGGTGCACGAAACGCTGTTACCTTTCCCGCCGAAGCGGTACCTATTTATCTACTTGCAATTTCTTGCTTTCAAACTGCTAGGTTGGCAGAAGCTGGGACTGAAGACGGGAGCTCACTCCGTCACGCAGCACTCGGGTCTTGAACTGCTGTCCTGCTGACCTTCTGGTCTGCAATTCAGCGTCTTAACCACTAAGTCACCGCAGCCCCAGAAGGAAAGGTTCCTCCTGTGCAAGCACTGGGTCATTACTGACCCCTAGAGGGACACCGCTTGCACTAGCATTTTTGTGGCAGACTATAGTGGGGTGGTTTGCCATTGCCTTCCCCAGTCGTGACTACCTTTCCCCCCAGCAAGCTGGGTCCTCATTTTACTGACCTCGGAAGGATGGAAGGCTGAGTCGACCTGAGCCGGCTACCTGGGTATGTACGTAGTCATATGTCTATGTCTGTGTAAATTTTGCATTTCGGCTAACTTTGTAACCCCACCTGATTGGTTAAAAAAAAAAGATCCTTGCTATCGCAACTGTTCATCCTAAACTGTCTCTCTTCCCTGCCACTTGTCTGCCATACAACAGTCAAGAAAGATGTCAAGCAAATTTATTATTCAATACTTTTCTAATCCCATCACACACCACAGTACAAGTGTAGAACATCCACCTACTATAGCTGTCCTAGGTCTGAGTGGTCAGAGAATGTTTCGAAGAAAGGATTTTTTTCCCCTCATTTCTGCTTTCAAAAAACCGAACCAACAACAATCCTGGTTTTCATTTTTGTAAGGAAAAGCATGCAACAAGAACAGTATTCACATAGTGCTTGTTCTTTCATGTGATCTGACCTGATGTAAATACCCAATACTATAAAGCAGTGATTTTCAGACTGAAGGAACGCTTTCCACACCAATCTGTATGCCAAGGA
This sequence comes from Heloderma suspectum, assembly GCF_057233095.1. Lineage (NCBI taxonomy): Eukaryota > Metazoa > Chordata > Lepidosauria > Squamata > Helodermatidae > Heloderma > Heloderma suspectum. The sequence goes on from NC_139464.1 coordinate 110,251,484, forward strand.
ATCCTGGCACATTACAGATGATACTAAGCTTTCTGTACGATAAAAACCATACATAAAGGCTTGTTGGGCCTTACTCACCAGTGTGCTACATGAACCGAGGGCACACCATAGAATGCAGCCCAAACTCTTCCACAGTTGCACACTGCATAATACATTATTATAATGGGTGCAAGCCATCTTTCAGGGACACTGCTTTGCCATAATTGATAATCTTATTGAAAAAGACCCAGTAAGCTTCTGAAGAACCGCAGGGTTACTTGGAACACAGTTTGAAGGCCACCACTATATAGGCAGTAACTGATGCCCTTGCTGCATTTCACATGAACGCCAGGAATAAATAAGGTGTTATTCATATAGAATTATGGTCAATATGGTACATCACATTGTGCTGGGTTTAGATGTTTAAAACCCAGCTGAGCCATAAAACTCATAGGTAGCCATAGCCAAGCCACCAGGGAACAAAGCAGACATTACTTTAAATCTGAACCAAGCAAGCAACTACGTCTTCCCTCCCTGCATTTTTACTTTAGAGTAGGGGCAGTTGGCCTGACCCAGATCTTAAAATTCCCCCTACCCCCAATGTGGTCCCAGTCCACACTGGGTGAGCTACAGCAAAAAAAAAAAAAAAAGGGAGATAGATACTAGATACAGATTGAAGGTAATGACTCCTTTTGCCCTAAGAGTCCTCAAAAGGATGTCTAGATATTAAACAAAAGAAGAATGATAAAGAACTTGTTATCATAAAGAGCTGGTGTAAGTGAACCCCTACATGTTCCTTTATATGATTTGTGTTCTGCAAGATGGCAATCTTTTGTTCCAAGTTTCTATCTCCACCTAAACACTGGTTCCTTGACATATACAACTCTTCATGTCAAACATGCATGCAGGTATGATTGCTATATTCAACATGGGAATAGGTAGAAAGTGTGCTTTTCATAGTTAAATAGCTGGCAATGTTTAGCCAGGTGCAAATCCTGCCATCATCGTATTTCATTGCTGGGAGACAATAAACCTGGTACGATTCTCTCTACTGTGCAACTCGCAAAAGTTCAGAAGGTCTATACTGTATTTAATCTCATTGCTCTATCAATGATGCAGGACAAAGTAGTGAGCCAGATACGTGTCTGAATGAGCAACCTAATCACCTTGGGAGGGCTTTGAGCAGCCCTCAGAATTTTTGCTGGGTCACACCTACACGAAGATGCAATTTAGGTAAAGAAGCATTCCGCATGGGTACTGTGTGCAGCAATTTCAATGATCGCAGTGGTCCAAAATAGAGAAGGGACTATAGTTACTGTCAACTGCATTTCTTGCTCTCAACAGGTTTGGAAAGTTCTCAACACTCAGACAACGGGAAATGTTCTTGAATGAGGTGTGAAAATGTAGCTTGCTCCCCAATAGCCATTACTGCTGCACTAGTAAGTGCAGTCATCAAATGCACACCTTCCCACCTGCCCTCCCTCCCCCAACATATTTATTATTCGAGCCATGGGCAGCATCTTCATGCTAGCAGATTGGGAATAGAAAGAGACACCGGTTTACCCCCGTGACTCAAAGCTGTCTTTGCATTCTCACATTGAACAAAATACTTGATCAATAATTCAAAGGACAGGGCTTGCTGAGCGTTAACTCACAACCTGATCTGTAAACAAGCGCCGGCCCCTTGGCACAACTGACACTCCACTGTCACTTTGCTTTAATCACAAGACCAGTACACAGCCTGCGATTAGAGTGTCAAATCCACAATGCAGTTGAGCCTGCCCCACTAGGACTTAAGCCACTTGACAACCTGTAATTTCGATGCCTTAGGGAGGCTGTGGAACTCTTGAACCAGTGTCTGGAGGCTGTTTTGGGATGGATGAGGGTGAACAAGCTGAAACTTAATCCAGACAAGACGGAGGTACTGTGGGTTGGGAAACCAATTACTTCAGATGGAGGTTTACAACTGGACTTAGACGGGGTTGCACTCCCCCTGAAAGACCAAGTGCATGGTCTGGAAGTCCTCCTGGACTCTGAGCTAACTGGGGAAGCCCAGGTGGCTGTGGTGTCCAGGAGTGCTTTGTACCAGCTTAGGCTGGTACACCAACTGCAGCCCTATCTGGAGAGGATGGACCTCACCTCAGTTATCCATGCACTAGTCACTTCCAGGCTGGACTACTGTAATGAGCTATACGTGGGGCTGCCTTTGAAGACAGTTCAGAAACTCCAGCTTGTGCAGAACGCGGCCACCCAAGTGTGGGTGGGGGCGATTCAATTCCATCATATAATGCCTGTACTGCTCCAGCTGCACTGGTTACCAGTGCATTTCCAAGCCCAATTCAAAATGCTGGTTTCGAACTTTAAAGCCTTAAACAGTTTGGGACCAGATTACTTAAAGGACCGCCTTCACCCATATCAGCCTGCCCACACTTTAAGATCAAAAAGAGAGGCTCTTCCCATTTACCCACCCATTAGAGCAGTCAGGTGGGTGACCACACGTGAGAGGGCCTTCTCTGCAGTGGCCCCACACCTCTGGAATAAGCTGCCATTGGAGGTCTGCCATGCTGCATCATTGCAGACTTTTAAGAAGGCCTTGAAAACATATTATTTTACCTTGGCCTTCTTGTGATATGCTATTGTTGCTGTTACTGCTGCTAACATGGTTGCTGGTTTTATTGTTGGCTTTTATTGTTGTTAAGTTTTTATCACTTTTAATATTTTCACTGTTTTTATGTATTTTATTGTTGTAAGCTGCTTTGGGAGGACTTCTGCCCTGAAAGGCGGCCAAGAAATATTTTAACTAAATAAATAAATTAGTCTCAGACCCTTAGACTCTAAGGTGATGCCATAATTGGTCCTAAATATTATCAAGGTTTTAGAGGATGTGCCAGTATCAAATGGAAACACTTTAGGAGTTACACAACCCAAGACCATACAGATGTGGGCTGAGAATGCAATAAGCTTAATAGTAAATGTTCCCACCTCTCCTTTGAGAGCAGTGTGGGAGGGGAACATGCAAGGAATTGCCCTAAATTACTCTTAAATGCAGCACAGTCTTGAGTGGAAGAAATTATCTTTAATGGCTCAGAAATGTGGCATCCTGAATAATTCCAGCTTATTAACAACCCTTTCTAAAAAGTAGTATAAAATTCCACACAGACAAAAATTGGAGTTAAGATCTGCATATTGTATATAAATAAACAAAAGCCAGCAACGGGGGGGGGGGGGGGAAATGTATGCTGGAAGTAACTGGCTAAGAAATTCTAGAAATCATTGGAAATAGCCTGAGTAAATATAATTATAGGTGGAAGTAAAATGTACAAAGTGTAACATTTGTAAGACGCTCTAGTCAATGAAAAACAAGAATTGTAAAAGAATGGTAGAATGTGTTGGCTGTTTGGCTTAAAAACTGCGGTGACTCCTGTGCTGAGAACACCATTACAATTATGCATTAAAAAAGAAATTAACAACAATGAATAGGATCCATATTTGCTCATACTTAGAGTAAACCCATTGAAATCGATGGGACTTAAGTTAGCCATGACCAACTCAAGTCCCATTGATTTCAAGGGTCTACTCTAAGCATGGGTAAGTCTGGAACCCATGCATGGTAGTAATATAAGCTGCATTTTTGCATTTAACCGTCAATGTATCCGAGAACAGGCCCTTTCAACCTCACTGACAACGCCTCCCTCTAAAATCTTTTCATCACTGTGATGCTCCCATCACCTGAAATCAAAATAGTTATCCCTGCATTTGGCTAGTTTCGAAATTCTCCCCCCCCCCATTTTATAAGAATATACCAGACTTTGATAAGCAAAATCTCATGCAAATGTTTGTGCCGATGACTAACACTGTCCAACATCGTGATAAAAAACAACAACACAAATCTTGGAAAACAGCGCAGACAGAAACAAGTTGCACTGATTCCTGGAATTTCTCAAGATTATGTGAGTTGCAGAAATGTGTCTGAAAACAGTGTTGCTTAAAATATCTGAGACGCCGATCATAGTCTGTCTGGGTGTTTAAGATACCCTTTTAAGAAAAAAGTACATTATAAAATGGACATAATTTTGCAAAAGTATATCTACAACACTAAGAGCTTCTAAGGTGCTTTTGCATTTTATGCATGTTTAAGCACATACAGGAAACATTAATATACTAACACACATGTGCTAATTATAATCATAAAATCCCTCATGCTTCATCTTCATGGTGCCTTTGACCATCTGCATTCCAGACTCAGTAAAGTTCAGCATCTGGGATCCAAAAAAAAATATGCAACTTTGGGCTTGTGATTCTTGAACCACCAGCTCCACTACCCACGTTACATGGAAAATTGCTTTTGAAACAAAGGAGACTTTTAGAAGCGCTTTTTGATCCAGAAAGGGGGGGGGGCATGCGGTGGAGTCTGTTGTTTAAAGCAGCATGGACGGAGATGGAGTAGAAAATACCACTGGGCTTCGGATAAACATAAAGTTGCCCCTTGGACCCTAGGCAATAGTATCTTTGATTTCCGTGTGCTTGATTTCTATCTGAACTGATCTTTTAAGGCCCATCCAGACACCACTTGTCAGGAAAAACCTTGAGCCAGTAAGAGCCTTACACCCATGTTTGCCTCTCTCCTGTCTCTCACAACAGGGAGAAAGTAACACAGAAAGTATATCAGAAAGTATATTTCTGATCCCACAATATTTGTTACATCCAAAGAGCCTAGGATGACATACCTGCCTCCCCCTATTTTATCCTCACAATAACCTGCAAAGTAGGCTGCAAACAGAAAATAACTGGTTAGGGGGCCACCTAGTGAGCATTATGGCAAGCACAGACTTGAACCTGGATTTTCAAAGTACAAGTCCAAACCTCTAGCTTTTACTGAATCCTCCACCCAGTTTAAGCCAAAGCCTCCATTCCCCCATTCCTTCTGGGGATGAACCCAGTTTTAGGGGGCAGAAGATGTCTGGGAGATATGTTCAAATAACTGGAGCAAAGTCTACTAAGAAGTTACTTGATGTCCACCATGTGGGAAACGGGCTGCATTGTGTTCAAGATACTTATTGGGTTGAAATTTCTCCCCAGTAAGTGGTAAGTGATAAACAAAGCAGGGAAGGTCTGTGCCAGATATCAGATCAAAAATGAAACTGCACATATCCAGCTTGGAACACTTCTAATGAAATTATTCATATATACAAAGTGCAATCCCATTCTGTCCTACATAAGCCAAACGAAATCAATGCCATTCACCCAGAGCAGGAAACCAAATTCACCTTTAAACCAAAAAGTAATGAAACAGACCATAACTATTGCTATGAGAGACCCTGGGATACCAGACTGCAGTGCAATTGACACTATGAAAGAAACAGGTCTCTTAACTTAGCCTAACATTTTTAGTTGCTTCTAATATTGCACTTGCAATGATCATTGGAATATTTTCAGCAGATTTAAAAACAAAAACAAAAAAACTATGATTAGGCAAACAAACCCCTCCATTTTTTATCATCTTTTTAGATCCAATATGTAGCACAAGGCCCTTTACTGCCAAATTGGTATTTTTAGATCCCTTTTCTTGTGCCCTCCAAGAACTCTTAGTACAAAAGAACTGAAAGAACTGACACTGGCAACACATTATTATTGCCTTTTATTTTTGTTCCAGTTCAGGCTGGCATATTACACAGAATGTACTTTTCCATCTACACCTTGTGAAGCGAACATCTGTGTTCCATGCACAGATACCCACTGATCCTTTGTGCACAAAAAGAAACCTGTGAAAATGTGCAAAAGTGACATAACTTGAACTCATAATGTTGCCTGCAAATCTGCTGTTGTCTGATTTAGGCATATTTTATTTATTTATTTATTTATTTATTTATTTATTAAATTTATTAATCGCCCATCTGGCTGGTCACCCAGCCACTCTGAGCGATGCACAACATATAATAAAACAGTTTAAAACAATAAAATTCTACAATAAAAATATTTTCTAAAATACCCTAACCCATCCCAATGCCTGCCTGAACAACCACGTTTTTAATGCTCGGTGGAAGCTCATTAAAGAGGGGGCATGACAGAGTTCTTTAGGGAGGGAGTTCCACAGAGTGGGGGCCACCACAGAAAAGGCCCTCTCCCTCGTCCCCACCAGTCTAGCTGTCCTGGCTGATGGGACAGAGAGAAGGCCATCCGAGGCTGATCTTGTTAAGCGGCCTGTCTGGTGTTGCTGGAGGCGCTCCTTAAGATAGGCTGGGCCGGAACCATATAGGGTTTTAAAGGTCAAAACCAATTCCTTGAATTTGGCCCGGAAAACCAGGCCAAACCAGTGCAACTCCTTCAGCACTGGAGTGATGTGATCTTGCCGGCAGCTGCCTTTAATCAGGCGAGCCGCCACATTCTGTACCAGCTGCAGCTTCCAAACCGTCTTCAAGGGTAACCCCATGTAGAGCGCATTACAGTAGTCTAAACGAGAGGAGACCAGGGCATGTACTACCGATGGGAACAGATGGTCAGGAAGGAAGGGGCACAGCCGCCATATCAGATGGAGTTGATACAGTGCTGTCCAGCTCACAGCTGACACCTGAGCCTCCATGGACAGCTGGGAGTCCAAAATGACCCCCAGGCTGCGGACCTGGTCTTTCAAGGGTAGCCGTACCCCATTCAACACCAGGTCAACATCCCCCAGCCTCCTCTTGTCTCCCACCAAAAGTACCTCGGTCTTGTCAGGGTTGAGCTTCAGCTTATTCCTCCCCATCCAGCCACTCGCTGTCTCCAGACATTTGGACAGGGATTCTACAGCCAACCTTGGTAAAGATTTGAACAAGAGGTAGAGCTGCGTGTCATCCGCATATTGATGACACTGCACCCCAAACCTCCTGACGATAGCCCCCAGCGGCTTCACATAGATGTTAAATAGCATCGGGGAGAGGATGGAACCCTGTGGCACCCCACAAGTGAGTGGCCACGGGTCCGAGACCTCCTCTCCCAGTGCTACCCTCTGGTACCTACCGGAAAGGAAGGACCCGAACCACTGCAATACAGTGTCCCTAATGCCCAACCCCTCCAGGCAGTCCAGGAGGATACCATGGTCAATGGTATCAAAAGCCGCTGAGAGGTCGAGGAGAACAAGGAAGGAGCATTCACCCCTATCCAGAGCCCTATCCAGTAGTTACAAGATATTTCATCTGATTCTACAGAAATGGATTTTTCCCCTACCAGTCCTCCAAGTCAAGTATTATAGAAAGTTCTCCAAGAGGAATAGGCCATTCTGTCAAAATAGCCAACTATAGTAGACAGTTTTGGGTTCCTCCTAGCTACCTGCCTTTATTTTGCAGAAATCAGTCACCATCTCCAAGGGCCTAACTATATATAACATGCAGATGTGTCTAACAATAGCCTGATGACTGCTTTTCCTAGAAAAAAGGAGCTTCCAGAATTAGGAGCAGAGAAAGTGAGGGAGCTGAATTTATTTCTCCCTGCCACTTGTCCTCTCCAAATCTGCCACTTTTCCCCTTATTTAGTCAGTCTGCCCACTAACAAGAACTCTCTGGGTGAATTAGAAGAACTTTTTGGAACATACAGCAATTTAAGTAGCTGTCCTGGGCACCACCACAAAATGGCTACCATGGGAAGGATAGCTAGTCACAAACGACAAGAAACCTACCCAAAAGTCTGAGTACAAGGCAGAGCTGGGGACACAGCCCCAATACACTACTCAACACACACAGCTTTCATGCCAACGGAACGCTATTTGACAGAAGGCAAACTCCTTTTCTCTCCCCCACCACCTCTACCAGCCAACTCATTCTTCCCTCTCTCTTTTTCTCTCACAGTCTGGATCACTACTCATACACACACACACACAGTCAAGATTCCCTTAGCCCCCACTTCACTTCAATGCTCCAACATACACAGACAAGAGGCTTCAGTCTACAGCTTTTAATCCATTACTTCACAGGGTCATACAGATGTAAATTCTCAGAGACTCTCCGTCTACAAAGAATGCCTTTAGGGGATCCAAATGGAATTTATAAGAGTTGCCTGCAGTTTGAAGAGGAAGGCAGTCTTGCTAGCTTAACTTAAAGGGGGGAGGTCCCTCTCTTGTCGTAAGGCCTCTAAGCGCAGCTTTTTATGCAAGGCCAACTAGGTAGACTGTCTAAGTTCCGCCCCTGCCCTCTCTCTCTGTGCTCTGCGCCTGCGCCTGGCATCTATTAGGTCAACCTCCTGTTCGCTGCCTCTCACAGGGGAGGGTGAGGAGGGACCCTCAAGCTCAGCCATCTGTACATTTGTAACTTGAAAAGTAGGCCTACTCACATCTAGACTAGCCTGGGAAAATACCTCCCCCATATCTGATGGTTCTTCTTCAGAATCTGAACTGCTACCCCACTTTCTGCACTCAGAAACACCCCCCCACACACACACACACACAAGCTCACCATCCATAGACATTCTCTCTCTCTCTCTCTCTCACACACACACACACACACCACATACCCATCCATCCATCCATCCTCCATTCATTCACACACATGCGCCCCATGTATCCATCATGCATGCATGTATGCATACACATAGGTCCCTCCCTTCGGCTTCTCACCACAAGCACATGAAAATCCACACTCATTTTTTTTTCAGGATCCCTCCAAAACCCCTCCCCCAGACCCATTATCTGATCTTCTCTCTTCTTCACACACATCCTGCCCCCATCCATTCAGACATACAAGTACACAATCCTCCCCAAACCCAACCCCCAAGTTGCTCCCATCTGACTCCCACAGCCCCCGCAGGCTTCCTGCTGCACTCCCTCCCCACAGCCTTCCTGCTGGTTTCCCTAACTCCCCAGCTGGTTTAGTTCTGCTCTTCTTAGCCCCCATCCACTGCTGCCCCTACCTCTCTGCTGCTCTCTGTAGCCCAGCCCAGCCCCAACTTACCAGACAAAAGTGACAGGAGTACCTTTTCTCTCCCCCCCTTTTTCTTGGTGTCTGGGTACACTGCAAAGGACAGCATCGGCTTGCAGCAGCCGCCATCTTCATTTCCTAAGAAAGCTTCTGAAGATGGCTCTGAAGTGGTCCCAGCTGCTGATAAGAAATTTCATCATTTTAAAAAAGTAAGAGGAGTAGGGCATCTTGGCACGTGCCAAGACAGGTGCCCGTGGGCACCACACTGCTGACTCCCAGATTATATGATACCCCCAGTTTTCCAAATGTGTGTTTATAGAAGCAAATGTGCCTTTAAAGAGTAAAAAGCAGCTGTGGAGTGGGGGTGCTTTGTTGCTGGGGGGTGGGTAATTAATTCCCCTCCTGCAGCTGCTTTTCCCTAGGAAAGGCATGTGTGACTGCCATGAGGCTATGGACAGCTAAGAGCTTTTCAGGGAGTTGCAGGCTATACTGTACCACTATCATAATACACATATTCAGCTTGCGTGCCCCACCATGGTCTTGGGCTAATGTGGTTTTGCAAATTTAACACTCTACTCTTGCAAACTCTACTCTGTAAAAAGCAAAAACAAGTGCCCAGAAACACACACACACACACACACTAAATTTATATATAATATTTTTTAGTATAAAGATGAAAGGATAAAGAGCTACACACTTTAAAAAGGAAATGTGGTTTCTCTGACTACTTCAGTTGTCTAGGCCAGAGGCATATAAGCTTACGCCAAAGAAACAAGTGTCTGTACACACAGCCTAAGCCTCAGTTCCCCCAAAAGATGAAATTCCTTAGTACATGTAGTGTTGTAGTGTTGCCAACAATGCGCAGGAAGAGCTACCTTTCCCACTATGGACAAAACCTCAGCTATTATATGCACGGAAAAAAGAAGATAAGCGTAACAAAGTTAACTGTATTTAGTATGACATGTGTTTCTGATGCTGAAGCCCCCGAATTATTATTCCTAGTTCTAGAGATTGTCTACAACAGTGGTGTTCAACCTCTTCCAACCCGAAGGGCGAATTCCATTTTGGAGAAGCTCTCGGAGGCAGCATTCCAGTGGTGGGCGCGGCCAAAGGAAAAAGGGGAGGGGCCAAAAATTCCGACTATACCAGCATATTGTAGCTACAAGCTGTTAATGACAGTAACTAAGCCTTAGGAGAGGTATTTTAGCCTTTTAAAATGGAGGGGAAAGTGCTCAAAAGCTGAGAAACCAACAGTGACTGTCACCATCAGTATTTTCTGCACTGGATTTCCTTCTGACCTCACTATTTACAATTCTTCCCTGCCCCTCCCCCGCACCACCACCATATGTACTGTATAAAAAACCTTAAACTCTCTGCAATGCTCTGATTAAATGGACTATTGTCTATGAATGCTTATGCAAAATAAATTGTTAGTTTTTAAGGTGCCGCAAGACTCGTTGTTGTTACTGAGTAGTTTTCAGAAAGCCGCTATTATGGAGCAAAGTAGGTCCTTTGTAAACTTCGATGTTTGTTCAAAAGCCTGCATAGCCAAAATATCTGGAAAGAAACAAGTTGCCCACCCCTGCACTAGAACATAAGGATTCTCTAAGGGATAGGAAGCTCGGTAACTCCTATAATCCCTGACCAATGGCCATATTGGCGGAGCTGATGGGACTTGTCATCAAAGCTTTCTGGAGGGCTCCTGGTCGTCTAGCCTTGATCTAGATCATAGGTTCCTGCATGCTTACAGGAACACTCGTTTTGGCAAATAATTCCCTGCACATTTTTAAAGATGCATATCATAAACAGCACTATATGTTTCAGCCAGCCATAGAGAGTTGCGGTTCAGATAAGGTAACAAATCAACTCTGAATCAGCAGTATTCCTGCAGGTGCTACATGTACACACTGCTTAAGCCAGTTTCTCCCACAGGCTACTGCCAATTAATCTGCAGTGTAAACCCGTTCGCTTTTGAACAAACATCAAAGTTTACAAAGGACCTACTTTGCTCCTTAATAGCAGCTTTCTGAAAACTACTCAATAACACATTTGGCCATTCCCCAAAAAGATCTATGTAAATCAATTAGTCCTTTTAAAACAAAACAACAAAAAAGCCCAGTGCCAAAGGAGCATTCTACACTATTTATCCAGTCTTTAGCAGTTCCCGCTTCATTTTGCTATTCTTCTTGAAAAGATAGACCAGCTGTTCACACAAGGTAAACCGCTCCTCCCAAATCAGGTTGCTTCCCAATGCCTTCATCTCCTAGGAAGAACTATATCATTATCTCAGGATGGGGCCTTTTTGCTGAGACCTCATGACTTGCATATGCTTCTCCTAGTCTTTCTAGTGTGACAAGTACTATCCAGCAGGCTTTAACGCTGCTATTTTCATTGAGAACCTGTAATTACCTTTTCGCAAGCAGCACTTCAGTCTCTTTAACTGATTACAGGCCAAATGCTTTTGTAAAGTACACACAGCTGCAATTTACAGACCTATCAGGAATCTCCCCCACAACATCAAGTCCCATCGGGAGACACTATATTTCATCAAATGACATCTGTGTTATTTTTTGCAATGACTGTGCAAAATGATTTTTGCTGTATAACCAGCCCTCAGTCTTTCAATTTCGACGGGCACAGGCACATGGGCAAAGAGCTATGAAGAGTGATATATGCAGGCTTTTCCTATTGAAACGTACACTGCAGACCATACAAAGAACTCTTTTAACATGCACTGATATTGGCTTGTGTGTTGGGGGAATTGAAGCAAATGAGAGCATTTACAGTAGGGCTGAAACTAATTTGATGGTCTGGTACATCATGGTAGAGTTCCAAGGTCAGGTTTCCGAAAAATCTGATTTTTAGGGTCAGATTTCCTTGTCAAAAAATGGGTGCTGATCTTATAATGGATACCTAAGCCTGACAAGCACCCACTATTTCTGCATAAATCAAAGATACATAAAAAATCACGCATTAGAGTAAGAACACTGGAATGGGAGTTCCAGATTCAGATCTCTGCTTAGACATAAACAAACACTACATGGCCTTGGAAAAATGAGTACTTCAGACTCCATTACCATTAGAACTCAAACTAACGGTACGTCCTGTCACTGTCACCTTGTAGATGTCAGGAGGAAACTTCAACCTCCACCACCACTATGCTTTAATCTGTCGAGAAAAAGGCATTGCAGGGAGATCAGCCAGACCTACCAAAACCACCCACACTGCTCCTAATATGCCAGAATGGTCATGTGGCAAAGCCTGCCCTGTATAAAAGCTTCCAGCTGCTTCCCCCCTCTCTACACCAAGTTAGATCCTTGCCTTGCTACTTGGACCTTTCAGCCCCACATACAGTCAGGGCCAGAAATATTGGAACAAGGATAACTGTTTTGGCAGTTGGCCTCTGTACACCACCACATTGAAGTTGAAAGGAAACACACCCAGATGGGAGCAAAGTCAGGACTTTCAGCTGTAATTCAAGGAGTGTGACAAAACTGGGGCACTAACCATTCAGAAGGACAGCCAGTGGCATACACACACACACACCCATTGTTGGTGGCTCATAAATAATGGAACAAACCAACATCATTTCAAACTTAAGGATCGCCTTTAATACCTGGATGAAAATCCTTTGCAGTCAATGACTGCCTGAAGTCTGGAACCAACGGACATGACCAAATGCTGAGTGTCCTCCCTTGAGATACTTTGCCAGGCCTTTACTGCAGCTGCCTTCAGCTGCTGCTTGTTTGTGGGTCTTTCTGCCTTCAGTCTTGTCTTCAGTAAGTGAAAAGCATGCTCTATTGGTTGAGATCAGGTGAATGACTTGGCCATTGACGAACACACCACTTCTTTGCCTTGAGAAACTCTTGGGTAGCTTTTGCTGCATGTTTTAGGTCATTATCCATCTGTGATATGAAGCGGTATCCTATCAGTTTGGCAGCATTCGGCTGAATCTGAGCAGAAAATATAGCCCTATACACTTCAGAATTTATCCTGCTGCTTTTATCAGCAGTCAGGTCATCAATAAACACCAGTGACCCAGCTCCATTGGCAGCCATACATGCCCATGCCATAACACTGCCTCCACCTTGTTTGACAGATGATGTGGTATGCTTTGGATCAAGAGCTGTTCCTTTCCTTCTCCATACTTTTCTCTTCCCATCATTCTGGTACAAGTTAATCTTGGTTTCATTAGTCCAAAGAATCTTATTCCAGAACTGGGCAGGCTTTTTTAGGTGTTTGCTGGCAAAGGCTAATCTGGCCTTTCGGTTCTTGAGCACTACCAGTGGTTTGCACCTTGTTGTGAAGCCTCTGTATTTACATTCATAAAGCCATCTCTTGACTGTAGTTGTTGACAATGACATGCCTACCTCCTCAAGAGCGTTCTTGACCTGGCTAGATGTTGTGAAAGGGTTCCTCTTCACCATGAGCAGAATTCTGCAGTCATCCACTTTAGTTCTATGAAGACCTACAACACCTTCTAGAACTAACACCAAAAAAAGATGTCCTTTTCATCATAGAGGATTGGAATGCTAAAGTAAGAAGTCAAGAAATAACCGGGATAACAGGCAAGCATGGCCTTGGTGTACAAAATGAAGCAGGACAAAGGCTAATAGAGTTCTACCAAGAGAACACGCTGATCATAGCAAACACTCTTTTCCAACAGCACAAGAGGCGACTCTACACATGGACATCACCAGATGGTCAACATCACAATCAGATTGATTATGTCCTTTGCAGCCAAAGATGGAGAATCTCTATACAGTCAGTAAAAACAGGACCTGGAGCTGACTGTGGCTCAGATCATGAGCTTCTTATTACAAAATTTCAGCTTAAATTGAAGAATGTAGGGAAAACCACGAAACCATTCAGGTATGACCTAAATCATACCCCTTGTGAATGTACAGTGGAGGTGATGAATAGATTTAAGGGATTAGACCTGATAGACAGAGTGCCTAAGGAACTATGGACAGAGGTCTGTAACATTGTTCAGGAGGCAGCAACTCAATCCATCCCAAAGAAAAAGAAATGCAAGAAAGCAAAGTGGCTGTCTGAGGAGGCTTTACAAGTAGCTGAGGAAAGAAAGGAAGCAAAAAGCAAGGGAGAAAGGGGAAGATATATCCAACTGAATGCAGATTTCCAGAGAATAGCAAGGAGAGACAAGAAGGCCTTCTTAAATGAACAATGTAAAGAAATCGAGGAAAACAATAGAATGGGAAAGACTAGAGATCTTTTCAAGAAAGTGCTTTTTTTGCTCCTTCCTATATCATTCAGCTAAACTATGGCCTTGGGCAAGCTCCTTCCATTTTAGTCAGGGTCCAAAGAAAGATCTCTGTGAACTCTGGTGCACTCTCACTGTAGCAGAATATGCATTGTACTGTGTAGAATTGATAAGAATGTATTGTATTTTGTAGACATGACTAGTTCCAAGTGTGTGTCGTAAGATAACTATGGAATGTATTCTTGGAATTGAAAGAAAGCTGCTACAAGTGGGTTGGCTAGGTACTGGAAGCAGAAAGCTGCTTTGTTTAGCAAAGTGACCTTTGTCTAGGTGTCACTGGTGCCAATGGCAAGCCTGGTTACATTGAGAACAATGAGAGCAGTAGTAAGACCAGGTCTGAAACTAAAGATGAGGTCATCAACTTCATGGGGTTATTGAAGTCCAGGGTTTGGTTTGTTGGAGAGAGAGACCCTGGGAAAATGAGAAACTTGCCATACGTGCTGAAACTACCCATACACTAATTCTTGAAGCCCTACACACTTGGTAAATATCTGCAAATCTGACACTAAGTGAGGTTTGCCCTTGATGCTGTTGTATTCTCTCTTGATCTGGTGAATCTCAGATACACCCATTCAAGTTTAGGAAACAAGCTAGTCAGATGGAGTGAGAAGAAGTTACTCATCTCATTACTACCAGAAAGTCATCTGGTCAATACCAAGACCTCTCGTTCTTCGCATTTTTCTGAAAGTACGTGAAGACACTTCACCTGTCTTTAGACCCTAAACACTGAAATGCTGAATGCAAAGTGTTGTCCTTCTTTTCCATAGCTGCTGGAGGGGTTTCACACCATGCAAGAAATGGGGCAAAAGCAATGGATTTAAAAAGGAAAGAAAATATTACATTAACAAACTGGATTCCAGATTTTCCAGGGAAACTGCCCTGCCTAGTTGTCATAAGAAAAAGAAAAAAACAACAACATTCCATTCAAGTTAATAGATCCGACACTACAGAGACCCATGAAGTTCTCAACTCCCCTCCCTGCTCCACTCCCCCTATGCTGGAAAAGAGGGGAAAGATGGTTTTCCTGCCCCACCTGATATTGCATCACCATCTATTACAGGATTTTTAAAAATTTTGTTTGCACTTACATATGTTGTGTATGAATGCATATAGGGTAGCGGGAGGCAGACTAGATCATCCCAGAGTGCAGGACACGGAATAATGGGCTCAAGTTACAGGAAGCCAGATTCCGACTGAACATCAGGAAAAACTTCCTGAGTGTCAGAGCAATACGACAATGGAACCAATTACCTGGGGAGGTGGTGGGCTCTCCACACTGGAGGCCTTCAAGACGAGGCTGGACAGCCATTTGTCAGGGATGCTCTGACTTGGATTCCTGCATTGAGCAGGGGGTTGGACTCGATGGCCTTGTAGGCCCCTTCCAACCCTACTATTCTATGATTCTATGATTCTATGATCCAGAGCATGCCATTTATCCTATTCCTAAAGTCCTCAGACCCAGTGAGTAGAAAGTAATAGAATCGTGCCTTTTTCTGGTCCAGATACCTTCAGCATTTGGCAGAGTCCAATTTAGTGAGGGAACTGTTTTTATTACCTTCCCCACACTCTAGTCCCAGCCCTAGAGATTCTGCTGACTGAAGCAGGGCCCAAAATGCCCATGCCCAGTAGGATCAACACTTTTAAAAGGGCTTGTTGCACCATTCAGACACCAGTTCCTACCTCCTTCTGTCCTCAACTGCCTGAACCAGGTTGTTTCAGCCTGATGAATGTCAAGGCGAGCTCAGGAAGAGTGAACTGCAGAACACATTCCAGCTTCTACAATCCACTCCAGAGTTTGGGTGGTGCTGAATAAAAAAAAATGTTTGCTCAACCAAAACTCAGCAAATCACAATTCACCTGTTCTGCCCATCTTTACTCCTGCTTTTGTCCTGCATTTGATACCTATGAACAAGAACGAGCTGAACGTTTTTTAAAAAACTTGAGGCCCAAGCAATCGCTTTAAAAGACTGGCTTGGAACAACCCCAAACTGAAAACTCTAGTCCTAGTAGAAATTTTCATGTCAACCTTATTCAGAAGAAAAGGAATGTCCTATCTCTCTCTCTCTCTCGCATTTGGGAAGAGTGTGAAAATTGCTATAGTTGTTCACTTACTTCAACCATGCCATTTTCACTGTATTTGTGAGTGTGATCCAATTTGGCATGGCATTTAAACTGATATTTCTTGAGCTGCACTCCATAAAAACCTGAAAGCAAATTCATTATTTAAACACTGAGAATGAATGGGTATGAGTTCCAATAAGGGATGTGATTTTTGCATTAGCAAGGTTTGTGTCTCCAGATTGGTTTTTTTGGGAAACCATACATTCTGCAGGAGCATTTTAAATTAAGCTTTGAGCCATGGGAGACCTTTTTGTCTCTAGCAAAGAGCAGCGAGTGGTGCAGGGAGAGAAATGACTGGCAGAGAGAGGGAGGTGCTGAGAGATTACAGGAACCAAAAGCCAGTAATTATGTTTGTCCACATTAGAGACTTTCCCTTGAGGGTTACTATGTTCAGTATTGTGAGACATCAAGCTATACTAATATTTCATTTCAGGAAAACAAAGGATGACAGTATCAATCTTTATCCATCTGAGCCCAGCAACCAATGTGGTCTACGATGGCATAATATTTTATTTCCTTTTTCATATTCTGTTTATTTTTCTAGGCTTCTTTTCCACACAGCAGTGCTGTGTTGGTAATGACTAAAACAGAAGGGGGTGCTCCAGACACAGACGCTCAATAATTTTAACCATAGGCGGTGTTTCTCAATATGCAGTGGGGGCTTTGGAAGTGCAATTTGATTAAGCCCGACCTAAAATGCAATATTCTATCTGTGATCACATACAATCTGTGTGGGAGGGACAGGCAGAGTGTTTGGGTGGGCTGCAACAAGAGAGCAAAGAATGGCCAAGATAACGTGGGCTGCCTATTCTGACAGATCATGGCTGAAGCGAATGAGAGATACAAGGAAGAGCATTGTGAAGCGGAATCAAACCCGTGGTGGGCAACCGGCGGCTCTTGGGCCACATGCGGCCTTTGGCTTAATTCCAAAAGCTTTCTGCATTCCATACTTCTGGAAAGCACAATCAATCCCTCCCCTAGCAGCCAATTGGTTGGGGAAGAAGGAGGATGGAGAGCAGGAGAGAGACAGAAGGGCTGGCAGAAAGAAAAAAAGGAGGTAGCCACACCCATGTTTGGCTTCGAATGTGCCCGCTGCTGGCATGCAGCCACCAATAGATTATCCCCAAAGGAATTATTTATTTATTCATTTCATTTCTATACCGCCCAATAGCCGAAGCTCTCTGGGCAGTTCACAAAAATTAAAACCAAGCAACACACAATAAAACAATTTAAAATATACAGAACATTAAAACCACAATATAACAATACAACCACAGTAAAACCGAGCAGCAGTGTAGGAGTTTAAAATACAGATTTAAAACAGCAAAGCTAAAAATTTAGAAAGCTAAAATGCCTGGGAAAATAAAAAGGTCTTCACCTGGCGCCGAAAGGAATACAATGTAGGTGCCAGGCGAACCTTATTAGAGAGCTCATTCCAGAGCTGGGATGCCACAGCAGAGAAAGCCCTCCTCCTAGTAGCCAAGCGCCTCACTTCCTTTGGCAGGGGCTCACGGAGAAGGGCCGCTGAGGATTATCTTAAGGTCCGGGCAGGCACATATGGGAGGAGGCGATCCTCCAGGTAACCTGGCCCCAAGCCATTAAGGGCTTTGAATGTTAACACCAGCACTTTGAATCGGGCCCAGAAATGGACTGGCAGCCAGTGCAGCTGGAAAAGTACTGGCGTGATATGAGCTCGCAGGCCAGTCCCTCTTAACAATCTTGCTGCCCTATTTTGGACCAGCTGAAGTTTCCGGACCGTTTTCAAAGGCAGCCCCACGTATAACATGGGAATGTAGCCCTCAACAGAAAAAAAATGGGTTCTCCCCACCCCTGAGTTAAATCTTCAGGAACACCTGTGAACCAGAAGCCCTACACATAGGACACGAGGTTCTGTTTTTAATTAGATCCTTCTGAAGAGAACCTCCTTCCCAAGGAAACAGAGGTGATACAACTGAAATCGAGCAAAAGTGTAACAATTTACAGACAGTTCTCAAGAGCTTTATTTTGAATCATAAATCAGTATTCTCCTCATACATTTTTAAACCTGTAGTCCAGGGATAAGGAACACATGGCTCTCCAGATCTTGTTGGGCTGCAACTCCCATCAGCCCTAGCCAGCATAGCCAATGGTGGATGATGGGAGCTGCAGTCCCACAATGTCTGGAGGGCCACAAATTTCCCACCGACCTCCCCTATGGGTAGGCACAACGTTTTGGAAAATTTCTTGGAGGCTGCATTCCAATGGGGGGCAAGTCTGAAAGCAAAACAAAGGTGGGGGCAAAATACCAAAAAAGATCAAAATATTTTAACTTAAGGCTATTTCTGCCAGTAACTAAGGCTTAGGAGTGGCACTCAACCTTTTAGAATGGGATAAAATGCGCACAAAAGCACACCACCAAACCATCGGGGGAAGAGTGTAGCCATCTAGGGAACCCTGGAGGGCTAGCATGGGATCCCAGGTGGGCTAGATTTGGCTCACAGGCCTGAGGTTCTGCACCCCTGCTCTAAAGCATTGTGGTGCATCTTTATCATCCCTTTCTGCCACCGCTCAATAACCTGTGCCATTTAGGGCTGAGACAATTGGTTTCTCCCCACCCCCCAACCCTGTTTGTTTGTTTATTATTACATGTATATCCCACCTTTTTTCTTTTTGCAAGGAACCCAAGGCAGCTTACATGATCCTCCTCCTCTTCGTTTTATCCTCACAACAACAACCCCCTGAAGTGGGTTGGGCTGAGAGTCTGTGAATGGCCCAAAGTCACCCAGTGAGCTTCCATGGCCAAGTGGGGACTAGAACCTGGATCTCCCGGCTCCCAGTCCAACACTCTCACCGCTGCACCACGCTGGCTCTCAGTGTCAAGACATGATGGAATATTTTGAGTGTAGTCGCTGGTTTTACACGCTGAAGGCCTCCTCACACATCATGTTTTTAAGGTACACACCTACGTTTTTCTTAAATGTACAGCTAACAATGTAAAGTTTGCATGTGACAGATTATCATACAGGTATACTCTTCTGAGAGCTAGGAGTAATTGCATGTTCCTGCTGAGTGACAGGTTCCAACTTGGTGGCAAACGTGAGGTTTTTGCTGAGTAATATGTGAAATGGACCGCTGAGGCTGTTCTAATATATATATATCAAATCAACGTATATAGTAAGTATATGTGCCAGGAGCAAACACCTCTGCAAAAAGGGTGTTTGTCCTGTGCTGGTAATACTGCTATAGTTATTGTAAAGTAAAACCACAGCCAATGCATCTATGCTGCCTTTGCAATCTTACCTCTAACGTATCCAAGTCAGCTTTTGGATTTCAATGCATTCTTAAAATAGTTTTATCCCACTTTTCAATTGGAATCCCTCTTCTTTATACATACACTCTTCATTAAAAATGTCTATCCCCGCTTCCAAAATGGAAAAAAAATTGATTTTGTGGGGATTAACTAAATATATTTAATGAAGAATATCTTTAAGGCTCATATATAAACATTTAGAGGAAATGTATATTTCCTGTATATGTATATTTCCTAGGAAATATAGGGAAACAACAAGCTAACACTGGAACTTTCTGAGGAACCTGGAAAATAACATTTTCGCATACGCCATATCGCTCCTTCGCATACTTCCCAGTCCCATCTGCTTATCTCAAATAGTTGCAAGGAGGTATATATACACACACACACACACTCCTCCCACCCAAAGGGCAAGAGCAAGAAGGCCTCCTGAGTTCAACAGAGAGGAGAAACTCACTTAAATTATAAGACTGCTGCAAACTTAGCATTAATGACCCATAGTAATTCACCACAAATATTGAGGCTCCTCATCATATCAAAAGGAACCACAGTTCCAGACATATATATGAAGGGTTAAAATATAATACAGTTTTAAAAAACAGCAGGGAAGAAAGAGGGTAGTTCCATCAGAGAAATCCAGTTTGAAGGTTTTCGTGATTTTAGTGTCTCCTTGAAAAGTTAAATATGACATCCCTGTCACTTTTCCAGGCCCAAGCCTCCATTTTAATCCATTTGCTTGATAACTCAAATGTAAAAATTGTATTTCAATGACACAAACAAGTTATTGAATGTAGAATATTATGCAGGATGCCTCTTTAGTTATTTCTCTCATTTCTTAAAAGCCCTAAAATACTTTGACTGATTTTACAGTTTAAAGGACAGAAATCCTATGCAGAGACTTACACAAAACATCGCAAGATACTTTGTGACCTCGCCTTACCAATGGAACTGGCTGCTAATTAAACACATATTGTACTGGAAAACAGAATTAATTAAATATTAGACAAGCTCCCTGTAATTTTGCCAGTGATAAAATGATAATCAGCAGAGTGGCAGTCTATGGAATTATGCTTCGATGAGCATGCTGCGCATTAAAGAGCAAATAAACCTAGTGGAAACTAGTTTTCTCTGAGCACTGAGGCAATTATGAAAATAAACTCTGTGGAAGGTGCGCAGAAGCAGCACGGAATCTGGAAAGATGTTCGTGTCACCATGAAACAGTAAGTTGACACATACAAGTCTCAATAGAACTGCAGGGAGAAAAGGCTTCCCTGCTGAACTGAACACAGCGTACAGTTAAATAATAAATCAGAAGCTTGTAACCAAGTTTCATACAAAAGCAAAGCCACATCTTGGTGTTGTGCCAGCCACAAAGCCACATTTTATATCGACCTCAGTTGGACAGTGTACCATTCCAGATCAATATTATCAGAAATGTCTTGAGTTGCTCATAATAGTTATGCCATTGCATCATTTAAAAATAAGTTAAATAATCAAAACAGTTTACTCTTGCGCCTTAATTCATTTCTGTGAGTCTTACAATGCATTCCCACGCATATTTACTCAGAGATAAGTTCCACTGGGCTCGGTGGGATTTATTCTCTAGTGTGTAGGTTGGCAGCCTTACAGTGGAACCTTCAACAGAGCATTGCAGAATGGAGAGTTCCAGTTTAGTGTTCCACTCAGTCAGCCATGCCTTCCTCCAGGATATTCCATTCCATCCCCCTACTACCTGAACACCAGAAATCACAGGGTGTCACCTCCCATGCAGCGACAGGGGTAGTTTGAAAGTCTAACCAACAGAAGAGCCTTAGGGTTATCAAGTCTGCACAAAAGAAAGAAAGAATCAATAGCACAATCAGCCTTACTCCGTTTCTTGTACTGGTGCTTATTATTGTGTTCCCTCTTCCTAGTTTGTCAGACTTCTGAATCATTAATGTTCAGTCAACTATAAAATACTTAAATGGGGGTAGTATCCAATGTTAGTCCTAATAAGTCTCTGTAGACCTATTGAAATGAATGGGGTTTAAGTTAGACTAACATTGGATACAACCCATTGGATACAACCCAGACTGTGCTACTAAACTTTGCAGCCATTCTCTGAATGCACTGAATTAGAACCTGAGGAAAATAATTGTTTTTGTTTTCTCTGTGGAAACATAGGCCAGTATCTACTGCTGGCAAACTGTCAGTGCTAAACACGTTGCACTAGCGGGAATGACCACTAGTGCGATGGAAAGCTAGCTCTTGCTAGCACAACCCAGGAAACCAGGTGAAACTACCGTTTCTGGAATGGCAGAAGTCAGGGGAGTTCCATACTGTGAGCTGGGCTGACTGGTTCCATTCCGGAAGTGGTACTATCAGCTAATTTCTAGTTGTGCTAGCAGCCATTCCTGCCAGTGCAGCAGCAGTGTTTGGTCTGTAAGAAAATTATTTATTCTGTAAGAAAATTATTTTGGGAAGGAAGCCAGCCCAAACAAGATTCTTACGTTCCTTTTTAGCATGATAAAAGCGGCAACCCTAAACACACTTACTTAGGGAGTAAGTCACATTGGACATAGCAGGACTTACTTTTGAGTAACAGTGCATATGGTTGCACCACAAGTCACCACAAGGAGACTTGTATTGGATGTTTCTGCATGATGAGCACTTCCCTTGAATATGCCACCATGTGGTGACATCTGAGATTTACTATGCCCTCGAGATCGTTAGTTTCATATGTTAGTCAAATGCCTTAACAAGGCAGTACAACTGAACATGAAGGGAAAGAAAGTTACAATGTAAAAAATTAAGGTAGAATCTGACTTAAGGAGAGATCTTGTGAACATTGGCATGCACCATGTACATGTTACAGTTATGGCTCACTTGAAGTGTTCAAGTTGTGTAGTTAATTCCTAAATGCAACTAAAACTTAGTAGCACAGCTATAGGTTGAGCATAAACAATGCATGCACTATATGTACAGACTTTATCTGCAAATTTGCAAATTAGCCGCAGTATTAGATTGCCTTTCCAATTTCAAGTTCTAATAGCTTTAAGCATAATATTTCTGGGCTTTGTGAAAAGAGCGGTTTGTTACGATCACAAAGGATAAAAATAATTATTGTGTGTGTGGAAACAAAGAAGTCCTTGCATTAATCGTTTATCTTCACAGCCTGCCTGCCTTATCACCAAATTAAAACTAGCAACACGTGAACCATTGGGTTTTTAATCATTATACCTGTCTTATGAGCAAAGAACAAAATTTATTGCCTAGGGCATTTTTAATTACGATCAAGTGGAAGGAGACTGAAGTTTTAAAATAAGAATTTCTTAATTTAACTTACAATTGCCTTGTAAGGGAACACTGATAATGGTCACTGGCTACTGAAGGAAAGCTCTCTGAATGGTGGAAATGTCCATTGTTATAAACATAGCATGATTACAAGCAAGACTGAAATGCTGAGAAATATTTGAACTTCCATTTCTATTGCTATATTTAATTCAAAAAATCATCTAAGATTAAATTGCCTTAGAATACTTCCACTAATTGTCATAATGCAGGTACTGAGAAGTAGAAGATTAATAATATAGGTCTTTGGAAATTGTTGTAACAAGCAACTATCTACAATAGATATAATTCTGATGCAGCCTTGTAGGTGTCTGACTAACTGGAATATCATGTGGCTCAGAGTCAAACTACACATTTATGTTAATTAGGTATCATGTAGCTGATCCCCTCTTTATTTTTACTCTTGAGTAAGTGAGCACACCTCTGATTCGGATTGGGACCACAATGCATCAGGAGGGAAGGATTAAACCCACCCCTCCCAGCCATTTGTGTCCCAAAATTCCCTCACACACATGCATGAGGGGATTAAAAAAAGATGTAAAAGCCACCGTTGGGCTTAAGCTTTCAGCCAAGCTAAGAAAGAGATGCCAGTAAGGTAACTGGACTACTATTCTCAGCTCCTTGCAGCATAGCTGCCAAGTAGGGAATTGAAACTTTTAGGCAAGGGAATTTCCTGGGCAAGCATCAGATACTTCTGTTCCAAAATTCAAAAGCAGTAACAAACATTTGGAACCTATCCCAAGACTAAACCTTAGAAAGGCTCCAAATGTATATAGGAAGCAGAAGTTGATCTGAGCATCCCGTCTTTGTGAATATCATTAATGCTCAATTAATGCCATAGCTCAGTGGCAGAGCCTCTGCTTTGCATGCAGAAAGTCCCAGGTCCAATCCCAGCATCTCCAGCTAGGACTGGGAAAACTCCTGCTTGAAACCCTGGATCGCTGCTGCCAGTCTGTGTTGACAATACTGGACTAGATGAAGCAATAGTCTGACTCAGGGTAAGGCAGCTTCCTATGTTCCTATGTTATAACTGTTCTGAGTAGCCTCAAGAAAGAACACCAGAAAAAAAATGGGGAGGCAGCTAGTTATAAAATGGAAGATCGGGACCAAAGGCCGCTGTTGAGATACTGCAGGTGAAAAGAGTTGCAATGCCAACTAATCCCAGGCACTAAAGGACAAGCCAAAAAGAGGAAGTAACCAGAAAGAATAGGTGGACCAGTGATCCATCTTCCAATCTCTTGTTTAGTAATTTTTCTGAGGATTAGCTGCTTATCCTTATTCGGTCAAAACGGTTGGCATTTTAAAAGGACCTCCTGAAAGGTGCTGATCTGATCCAGCAACCAGCGTGAGCCTTCAAAGCCACTGCTTCTATTAATTTTGAGTGAGGTATACAAACATAAACATGGATGAGAAATAAATAAGAATAACATATCTGTAACTTTGGGGAAAGGATCAAGGAACTTCAACGTGCTGGGCCCCCACCAACAGATCCTATCTTCTGAACCTTTCGGTACTTGTTTCTTTGTGGTGCTGAGACAGACAGCTGGGTTTCTAGGGAATTGTGCCTTCTGTGCTAACAACTACATCAAAGGTCAGCACTGCAAAGGAAGCTGACAGAGGCTGCCCTCAAGGAATATTTTTAACATGGAAATTCAACTTAGAAAGCCCGAATACAGATAAAGGTAGCAGGTGGGCATTTTAAAGCCTACAGAGTAGGAAAAGCTATCTACAAAAAAGGTGCCAGAGGAACACTCTGCTTGGACCTGCATTGTACTTCCCTGAAGAAAGATGGATTCTTTCTTTCTTTCTTTTTTAAGGCTTGAAAACTAGGAAATGCCCACTTAGTTTCAGCCATCTTACTTCAGACTTACAATTAAACAGCCTGCTAGAAGGATGGACACAGATTACGACTGCAAGATGTTCCTGGAAAGGACTTGAAATAATCTGCTTACAGTTATGACCTTTTGCTTGCAAGAAGGCTCTGCTCCTACACCAACCAATGTCCCATAGAAATACATGTGCTAAAGCAGGGATAAGGCAGCTGGGTGCCCTTCAAATTTTTTGGAATGCAATTCCCATAATCCCTGACCACTGCCCATGCTGACTGGGGCTTATGGCAGCTGTAGTCCAAAATATCTGGAGGGCACCGGGTTGCCTACCTATGTGCTAAACCTTTGCAGCTAAAGATTTCTCGCTTTCCATTCTGGTATGATGGGTAAGTCAATGTATCTACGGGGAAAATGGCTGAGTTCAAGGTGCACACTCTCTAGGTCTGGCCACATGTTACTTTGTGTACCCAGTGTGAGAGAAAGTAAATCCTGGGTTCATGTACCAACCATAGCTATGAAGGAGCATTTGATAACCCCTGGACAAAATGGTACAAAAGCAATAGCAATGTGAAACAAGAGCGCTGAACAGTGAGAGGAAAAAACAAACCTTCGTAAATTAGAAGTGTATTTCAGGGGGCAAAAAGTCTATCTCATCAAAACTCGTATTAGAACTTCAAAATTGGAGAATATCCAGTGCGACTCTATTTACTTTATCAACATACCTCAGGTCTTCTCCATCCCATAGCCACATACTGCCAGGATATACAAGCCTCTAAAGCAAAATATTTTAAAGGAAGCCCTATAAACATTAAGACTGCAGTCCTATGCCCACTTATCTGGAAGTAAGCCCCATTGAACTCAATGGGACATTTCTGAGTAGACATGTAAAGGATGACACTTTAAGCTACTTATTTGAAGGATCCCCTCTAACTTCTCCTCCCTCCAAAGTTTCTGACTTTACACACAACAATGCATTTTAGGGAATATGGCCAAACGACATGTTACTTTGAAGACATAACTAGCAGTCGCATCTTTTGTTTTAACTCTAAAGCAAGTGCAGGGGGCCTGATCCATAACTTTAAGGCAGCTTTAACCCTTTGCCCCCCACTGTGATTCCAGCCCAGATCAGGCCCAATACACCTGTAATTCTCACCGCCAAAGGGTGGCTTTTTGGCAATTACAGGTGTAAGGGTTTGGTAGCTGCTAGCTACATCTTCAAACTAATGTTTGATGGACTAAGAAATCATTAAGGCACAAAGAAAATTGTATAATGCAAACAAGTTATAGATTTCTATCACATCTTTCTTGGTTTTTTTCTCATACTGCCAACAGAAGCATTTGTGTGAGCAAAAGCATTCAAGGCAAAATGGTTTCTTTTGCTAGAACCCATTCCCAACACATTAAGATCAGCAGAAATTTTGCCACTGACATTGGTAGAATGTTGATTGTCTCAAACCCTTCGTGGCACACATCCTTTCAGTCGCTAATTGTAAGCAGTCCCCGCAGAGCTCTCACTGCAACAGGCTAGCTGTTAAGATTTTTTTTATTATTATTTTAAAGGGTACTAAATATCATCTCTAAATTGCTATGGACCTCTGCTTCAGAAGGTCAAGATCATGAGTCACTCCTGTTTGACTAAAAAAAAGATATTGAGAAGAATCAGTCCTTAGAAAAGAATGACGGCTCAGTGTTGAAACAGAATGAAGATCAACAGCGAGCAGACATTAAAAAAAAAAAACACATGGGTGCTGCCACGCAAGATAGATGATATAGATACAGAAATACTTACCATCTTTTACAAAAAGTTTCAGGGCAGTATCCAATAGGGCTCTTCCACACGTGGTCAGCCCCGCCAACTCAAGTCCGCAAGTGGCCCGTACTGCTTGTGGCAGAGATGTAGTGCTTCTGGGGGCAAGCCCCCAAGCGAGCAGAAACACCCATTTCTGGAAGGGGCAGGTTGCACCCTTTCCAGAAATGACTGTTTCCACTCGTTTCGGGGCTTGCCCCCAGAAGCACTACATCGCTGCCACAAGCAGTATATGGGCCACTTGCGGATCGGGACCAGTGGGGCTGGCTGCGCACACACTGGAACCGGCAGTGCTGGCCGGGCACGGAAGAGTCCTTATTGGATACCGCCCTTAGTTCCCAGAATGTATGGGATACAGGAAGCTGTATCCCATACAGCTTCCATGAACCAATATTTTAAGGCAGTGGTGGGCAGACATCAGATTGTGGGATCTACTTAGTTTTTTTCCCTAGAACTTTGATATCCACCAACCAGAGCCATCTGCAAAGACACACACATGTTGTGTAGAATTGTTATGGAGAACTAAATGGAGGCCGCAGTCCTTCCATGAAAAAATCCATTCCTGGGTATTTCCCGCCCACTGCCAAGTTTTCGTCATTTGAGCAGTATAATTTAGGGTGCGAGGAGGAGAGTCATTTCATTGTTGCTGTTGTTAAACAATTAGGAATTAGAAATCCTTGCTAATCTACTGCAAATCAATCAGAGATCTACTAATACATCCCAATCTACCTTCTGCCCACTCATTTTAAGGCACGGTGCATAGGTATCCAATTACCTACTATTTATATAACTCACATCCAACTTAATAAACTCAAGTCAAAGCAAATGGAAACTAACCATATGAACAAGTCAAGAAAAGCTCAACTAAATAAATTACACATTTCGCCAGCCATCTTCCCAGCTCATCTCTGCTTTAGCCACTACTAAAAGACTTCCAAAAACAAGCTTCAGTTGTTTCTGGAAGTTGAACAAAATACATCTGTGCACTAGCAGGTACAGTGTTAATATTTAGCCACTATGGGACCTACCCAAATTAATAAAACAATCTATTTTTTTAGCCCACACTAGTGCAACCCTATGGGTTGGTTTTATCATTAATGCCTGTTGATGAATATTATCTGAACCATACAATCTGTACCACATTACTGCAATGCACTCTACATGGGGCTGCCTATGAAGAGTGTTCGGAAACTGCCGTTGGTTCAAAGAGCTGCTGCCGGACTGTTGACTGGGGCTGGTTACAGGGAGCATACAACTCCCTTGTTAAAACAGCTTCACTGGCTTTCAGTCTGTTTCCGGGCACAATTCAAAGTGCTGGCTATGACCTATAAAGCCCTATACAGCTCCAGTCCAGGTTATCTGAAAGACCGTATCCTCCCTAATGAACCTGTCCATATCCTGAGATCTTCTGGGGAGACCCTTCTCTCAGTCCCCCCACTGTCACTGGCACGTTTGGTGGTAACCCGGGAGAAGGCCTTCTCAGTGGCTGCCCCACGGCTTTGGAACACCCTTCCCAGGGAGGCTAGGATGGCTCCCTCCTTGATGTGTTTCTGTATTGGCCCTGGGGGCGTAGCCAAGTCATTTGCAGTGTTAGAGGGGCCTAGAGATCCATAATGCTTGCTTAAGTTCATTATTGTTGCAATTCCCTTGCTAGTAAGCCTCTGAGAATGTGAAGACGATTCAAAGGGCCGATAACAGCCTTCTCAGCACATTCCTTACTAATGAATAGAAAGCCTTATCAGGCCACACGTGAGAAGTGAAACTTGTTTACAGGTGGCTGTGCTTGAGAACCAAACACTTCCAGCCTATGCTGGGAACAGACGCTAGGGGCGCTTGCTGCCTTATTGCCACATGTAGAGTATAAGACCCATTGTACCCAGTGGCTCGGGGTTCACAGAAGCTGTCTGATCCAGCCACTGGGTATGCCTGTGTGCTGTAAGTACTCAATAAAGTATCTCCTTGTAAGTAAACCTGGATCTGATTTATCACTATCTTGACACCTCTAAATTAAGAGTTCGAAGCCTACAGCCAGGGCAATACAGTATCCGGAGGCAGACTAAAACACTGTTGTTCCAGCAGGCTTTTGGGACAAAGATGGAACCTGGGGGTAAGCTGCTAAAATGCTGTTTTAATGTTTTAATATAATTTTAATTGTATTGTTGTTTAATTTATATTTTAACTTCTGTATATTTTCATATGTTTTAATTTTTGTAAGCAGCCTTGTGTCCTAGTACTGGGAAAAAGGCGGGATATAAACAAACATAATAATATAATAATAATAGCGATGGGCTTGGAAAAATGAGCTATTTTCCCCAAAGCCGTAAAACAATCTCTCTCTTTTTTCTTAGCCCAGTACCAGATTTCGAATTGTTGCTATGGCTCCTGATGATGTCGACTTCCCTCAACATGCCCCAGCTTCCCCTTTTTCCCCTTATACCTTTCCCACAAGCTTAAGAAGCTTTAAACTGTGTCACTCTCTCCAGAAACCTCTCTGCAAGGCCTTACATCTCCTTATTTCCCGCCCTGGCCAAATCACCCAAATTCTCCAAGCATCAACTTGATCGTCTCTCCTTTGATTTCCGCAAGCGCTTATGATCGCTGTTCAGTCGCAAACATGAAAATTGCACAGATCGAATGCGGTCTAAATGGGGAAATTATGCAAACATTTCAGTATTTTTCAAAGTTGAGCAACTTTACCCCATAGACTAAACTGTGAAGTTGCACATTTTTACAACTGTGCAATTTCAAACTGCTTTTTCTTTGAAATCTGTGCAATTTTCAAATGCACACACATGTTCAAGAATTTGCAAATATTTTCAGAGAACATGTTCTCCTGCTTGCACTTGAATTCGGGGTTGCAAACGGGGCATGCTCAACTGTTTTACAAGCTCACACAAAATTCTCATACGTGAGCTGCAACAGGAGTATCCCAGATGCCAGGGAGGCAACATCATTCCCTGCACTATGGACTCAGGCCTCCTGGAAAATTACAATTCCCTGGGCTCCCTGCAAGAAGGACACTGATACTGCAGCATTCTGGGCAGCACAGAAAGAGGGAAGCATTGCATAGAGATCTCCAGAGAGAACTTGCCAATGCCTCATTGCTGTTCATGGCCAGCCACTGCCAGGTAAGTTTGGGGGAGGGAAGGCTGGCAAGACAGAAGAGAGGGTGGCAGACCCAAATACTAGCCAGGCCTGAACTCAGAAAGCCTGGGCTTCAGCCATATTCAGGTATGGCTTTTCAGACTGAAAGATTTCAGCTCATATTCTGAACTTTGAAGTCCCTGCGTTTGAAATTCATTCGCATTGCTTACTGCAAGTTTGTTTTGTATAGAAAGGAGCACAGAAATTCAACCAACTCATGGGCACCATGCTACAGATGGATGTGATTGTTACACATTACACGCTGATGTGCAGAATAGCATCCCATTCTTTTTTTCTTTTCCTTTTTTGAGGCCAAGCTACTTCAGGAACCAATTTAGAGCAGAGTAGCGGCAAGAAAGAAATGGGTGCTTAACCCGAATACCCACCATTTGCCAAGGTACCCCCAGCTGCCTTTTCTGTACTCCAAACTCCACTTCATTATTTTGAACTTTGACCACCACTACTGATTTTCTCAGCAAAGTGTTGGGTAAGTTCTGCAGAATGATCTTCGTCGATGCAAGGCTACTGTGAAGCCAGATATGAACTGAGTATGTACCCTCGAACATTATTCCCTCCGAATCATAGGTAATGTACAAGACTTCCTCAGAAGACAAGAAACATAGAAAGTTTGAAACCTCCCCAGAAGGCCAAACCCCAGAAGGCAAGCCAATCCAAAACATCAAGTCAGAAACCAAAACCCAACCCCAAATCATATAACAAGCACAACAGGCAGGGGACACAGAGCAAGAACAACTGTTGATCAGCTTGCCAGGAACTTCTTTATGTAGCTGTTGGGAGGTTGGGATCAAGCTAGATAGGGTACAGAAGGCCATGGTTGTCATGACAACACTCCCAGCACAGATGTAACCAAGCAGGGATGGGAGCAAGTCCTGACAACAGGTCCCTCTCCTAGCAACTGTGTGTGTTCCATAGGAAGACCTTTCGCAATTCTCCCTCCCTTCCAAAAGGAATTGCAGGAAAGCTTTCCTCTTGGGATGTGATGCAGAAGAATCACATATATTATCTGTTCTTAGGCAGGATTGCTCCATTCTCAACAACTGTCCCATTAAGAAATGAAGAGCTTCTGTGTCCAATATTGTCAATCTAATTGGATTTTTAAACAACTAACATCACCACCCGGTTTTAGGCAGGAGAGGGAAAATTTATTTATGATTTTTTATCTCCTTTTATTTGACACGCTTTTATCCTGCATTTCCTCCAAAAGTCTTCAAGGCGGCCATTTATTCCAGCACTAAAATAAGAATAAGAACACCATTTTAAAAAAACAACACAAATTAAAAGCAGCAGAAGTTGAAACAGTAATCAAAACAAACCTAATAAAACAATTAAAGCCACTTTCAGCAGAGCTGAAACACTTAACCAAAATCATTCCTAATGTGGCAAATGGCCATTAAAGAAGTTGGAAGGTGGGGTCCCCTTGGGTGCAGCTACTAAAAAGTCCCTCTTCCTGGTCCCAGCCAGATGTGTTTCAGGGGTCACTGGGATATGCAGGTGGGCCTCTATTGATGATTTTAATAAGGAGGCAGGCCCACACAGGAGAAGGTAGTCCCAAACTACTATTATATTCACAGTTCTTCTCTGTTATAATTGTATTATATATTACATTATTCAAAAGGATATATTCCTCACATGTATATCACACCCTTCATCTAAGGCAGGGATGCAGGACCTCAGGACCAGGTCCAGCCCTGCTGGGGTTCCAATCTGGCCCTCCGGGGTTCCTCATGGGGCCACACCTCTTCCCTTGCCACACCCCATTTTGCCCAACTACTGATTGTTTGGTGGCTTCTCGTCTTTTATGCAGTTTTTCCACATTCTAAAAGCTTGAAGAGTCTCTCCTAAGACATAGGCAATAAGAGCTTTAAGCTACACTATGCTGATATTTTTGGTAATTTGGCCCTGCCCCATTTGCCTTTGGTTTCATCCATTTGCCTTTGGGCCCACCCACCATGGTAATGTGGCCCCTGGAAGCTTCTCTGAAATGTAATTTGGCCATTAGGCTAAAAGAGGTTCTGCACTCCTGATTTAAGGGCTTGCATGTGACTATCTCCATTTCTCTCACAACAGGGGGTTCAGACGAGGTTCAAGCATAATTCACCCCTGCACAATGCATGCATGGAAGACTCAGGGGGGAGAAGTCTGCAGTAGCAGGCCTCCCTCTCTATTCTCTGGGCATTCAGCTGAAGCCGTACACACAGAGGCCTACACACTCTTTCTCCACAATCAAAACCACCAGAGCCTACATAGGTTCCAAACCCATGCACACCTTCAGCTGAATGCAGGAAGGTCAGAGACAATGAGGGCAATGCAACTCTCAAATTCACAAACACATTTTTTAAGCATTCAGAATTTTAATCATGGAGGGGACATGTGCCCCGGCCCTGCTCCCTCCACCCTCTCTCCAACTTTTCTGTGCTAAAGCAGAAGGTCTGAAGAGAGGCTATACCCCGATTTGGCTAAATATGGTTTCAGTCATCTAAGCGATCAGCTCCCTGACTGCACAGAGGTGGAGGGGGTGGAGTGCACATCCCATACCTCTTCCATGAACTCCTGAAGAGGGCTATATTCATTCAATGAGCAATATGGGCAATATCATGCCCAAGCGTGCAATATTTTGCCCAAAGCCACCTCGTGAGCTCCATGACTGAGCAGCAAGTCCAAGAAAGGATTCTAACTACTATACCACTATATTCTCTATTCCTGACTCTTTGGCCTGCGGAATAAATTGTGCATTTGATTTCCACTGAAATCAGATATGCACCATCCTTTCTGGGCTACTGCTGGTTCTTGCATTCAGTTCATGGGTTCACTTGATGTACTCGACAAATGAGAAAAAAGTACGCCATAGATTTTGCTTTAATTTGGGTTAATTATTACACTTGTTATGCTGTACATAGCATACATGATAATTAATTGAAATGACCGGGGGGGGTGCGTGTGCGCGCGCGCATGTGTGTGGAATTTTAAATTCTGGAATACAGAGAGAGGTTCATGTTTGTTTCTTTTGCGTTTTGGCAAAAGCTGTAAATAAAGTGAAAGGTCACTGCTGAGCTCAGTTTTCCTGCATGTACAGCACCAATCAATTGGGTTAGCCTTGCCTGAATGACATTTTGCAAAACATAGAATGTCATTTATTAGGATGCTGTGATAAATTGGGTTACCCAGTTGTGCTTGCATTTTTGGAAACTATTAATCTAATGGTGTCACACACACTTACAATCAAGCCCCTGTACAATGGCGGCCCGTGAGGCGGTTCCACCAGCTGGAACTGCCAACTGCAGGGAGAGGAAGGAGAACAGGAATTCCTGCCCTTACCTGAAAGCACCAAGCAACAGTGGTGGAGGTAGGTGCACCTCACCTCACTCACAACCATGCAAATGTATGGTTGCCAACTTGATACGCACCCCAGGCGTGGGCTGCTGACATAAGCGAGCACAGCTATCCAATCCGCAATCTTGCCCTTGGTGCTGAGTCAGGTGTCCCGTGCCCCCCGTTGGGGGCGGGATTCTCCTCCCACTCGCTCATCCCATAGCTGCAGTCACTGAGGCCACTAAGCCTGGATTCGTCATTCTGGAATGAAGTACCCACCGCTGGGTACTTCATTCACACTCACCAGGGAGAAAATTAGAATCCCTGCTTCAACCATGAGAGCGCATCGAAAGGATGGGCGGCACACTTCACCCACTCCTTGAGTGTGCTTAGGCCTTTATTGACTCACTATAGCACCGCTTTGCGAATGTCTCCACAAGCTGCTAGTCCACAATTTCAGTCTGACAACTCAGACATACCAGACTGAATGAAAAAAGGACAGCCTCTTCAATATTACAAGAGCTTTCCCATCTAATCACCTGGCTACTTCTCGAGTTTGCTATGGCATCAGTCTTTTCTCTTTCACCTGTGCAATTCCAGAGCAGAAAGTGTTTATGTACCTCGATGAAAATGGTAAAGCAAAGCCCTTTCTACCTGCAGATTCAGAGGAGCTACCTAGACCAGATCACTGGTGGCACAATCCCAGTGTGGAACAAGCCTTTCAAGACCAATATTGGCAACCACACTGTTCTGGAGATGTACACTGCACCCACCCTTCCTTCTTCCCTGGAGATGTCTATTGCATAAGCACAGTCTGGCAATTTCTTCATTACCTTTGGCTCCTAGGTAGGTATTCCTCACTCTAGCAGCACTATTACAGTACCATTACTAATTTACTAGAAATCATGATAAGTGGTCAAAATGCAGCTCAATTGTCTCACAATTATGTGCCATTTCCCTTTCTCATTATGCACACACTCCTTTAAGATGGTTTGTATCTTAAAGTGTCACTTGGATTAGAGAGCAAGCAAATGCAGCAGCTCCTTCCATTCTGGTTCAAGATCAGGACCACTTCACACATTACTTTTTATATATGTCCACCTACCATGGATATTCCATGTGTACATTCCACAAATGCACATTGTCAATGCAACAAACATTTGCAAGGACTACAAAAATAAAGACAGTGGTGTCAGCCATAGGAAAAATTCCAAAACCCATATAGTGTAATACCTTCATTAGGCCAATTTGAAGAGCACAAAAAATGTGCAAGCTTTGGAGTTCTCCAGAACTCTTCATCAGGCACGTCGTTACAAAAAAGCGTGGGGGGGGGGAATAAGACAGGGAAAGGATGACTGGACTCTGACTATGCAAATGCCTGACTGCAACATTCAGTCAGCCTTCCCCTCCCCACCCACACACACACACTTATCCCCCCTGCCTACATGCTTTTTTATAGTATCTTGCCTGATGAAGAGATCTGGAGATCTCAAAAGCTTGCACATTTTTTTGTGATCTCCGAGTTGGCCTAATAAAGACAGTACACTACATGGATTTTGGCATTTGCAAGGACGTATATCTTGTGCGTCAAGGAGCTGTGAATGGCCACTGCTTCCTGTTTGATGTTCAATCAGTGCAAATGTGAGTTTGGCTCTGCATGATGTGTGAAACGGCCTTCAGTTCTTCTCTCCAAATCAGGATTCTTCCTGAGATTTATGTCCTCAGTAGATGCTCAGATTGCACTCAATCAAGGAAGCAACCCCCACCCCTTCCAATTGCTGCTGATAAAAAGCCTCCTGGGATGAAAAGCAAGGGCTCTCTGCCACGAGCCTCCTTGGATGTGGTTTATGAGCCAATCGAGACCATGAGTGAGTAGCAATTCTTCACATGGCAGGCATCCTCCACTCCACAGGAAAGAGAACTCGGTATCTGCTGAAAGAGTCCACAGGCCAAGTCGGTTAATTGGTTTCTAGGTGGACTAGCTATGCCAGCTGCAGCCTCATGACATGGATAATGGCAGGTAGTTATATAGCTACTATAAAAAAATATCGAAAGCAGCAGCAGCAGGCCACCTGGTTCTCTCTTCTAGCTAGACCTTGCTGATGTCAGCTACCTAATGCTACAAGGACTGTAGACAGAAGGGGCACTCTGTGATGGTGCAGCTTCAGCGCAGGCTGCCAGTTGCTGTGAGCATCACCAGCAGACAAGACAGACGTCCTGGCATCTGTGAGCTGTAACTGAACCACCAAGGCCGATAACAATCTCAGCTCATCTTTGGCACACAGCACCCAGTCTGTCAGCGTACCACAGCCTGGGTGTTGTTTTGCATGCTGATCATAGGCACGGTTCTTAACACATACAGAGGTTTTAGGATTCATCACCAAGTCTGATTATTTATTACATATTTGGTTCATGGAAATTGTTAATGAATTCACTGGGATGATTAACAGATCCATTCATTCTTTGTAGATGTGGTGGATGACTATGTTACAGGATTTTGTTTGCCTGCTTTGTTTCTTCCTCCACCTTCCTTGTTATCTCTCTCTATTAGATTGTAAGTCTGTGGGAAGGGCTCATCCTTTTAGAAAGCATAGTTTTTGGAACAATAGCATTAATAATCCTTAACATTTATTTAGTGAGCCAGGGGATGTTGAAAGTAGTGATGGGCGAGGTGCCCCTCAATTTGAAATGTTGTTGTTGTTGTTGTTCAGTCATTCAGTCGTGTCCGACTCTTCGTGACCCCATGGACCATAGCACGCCAGGCCTTCCTGTCCTGCGCTCTCTCCTGGAGTGTGCTCAAGTTCATGTTCATTGCATCGGTGATGCTATCTAGCCATCTCATCCTCTGTCGTCCCCTTCTCCTTTTGCCTTCAGTCTTTCCCAGCATCTGGGTCTTTTCCAGAGAGTTTTCTCTTCGCATTAGGTGGCCAAAATATTTGAGCTTCAGCTTCAGTATCTGTCCTTCCAATGAGCACTCAGGGTTGATTTCCTTTAGGATGGACTGATTTGACCTCCTTGCAGTCCAGGAGACTCGTAAGAGTCTTCTCCAGCACCACAGTTCGAAAGCATCAATTCTTCGGCACTCAGCCTTCCTTATAGTCCAGCTCTCACAGCCATACATTACTACTGGGAAAACCATAGCTTTGATTAGACGGACCTTTGTCGGCAAGGTGATGTCTCTGCTTCTTACTATGCTGTCTAGGTTGGCCATAGCTTTCCTCCCAAGGAGCAAGCGTCTTTTAATTTCATGGCTACAGTCACCGTCTGCGGTGATCTTGGAGCCCAAGAAAGTAAAATCTGTCACTGCTTCCATTTCTTCCCCTTCTATATGCCAGGAAGTGATGGGGCCAGATGCCATGATCTTCGGTTTTTTAATGTTGAGTTTCAAACCAGCTTTTGCACTCTCCTCTTTCACCCTCAACAAGAGGCTCTTGAGATCCTCTTCGCTTTCTGCCATTAGGGTGGTATCGTCTGCATATCGGAGGTTGTTGATAATTCTTCCGGCAATCTTAATTCCGACCTGTGATTCATCCAACCCGGCGTTTCTCATGATGTACTCTGCATATAAGTTAAATAAGCAGGGTGACAATATGCAGCCTTGTCGTACTCCTTTCCCAATTTTGAACCACTCGGTTGTTCCATGTCTGGTTCTTACTGTTGCTTCTTGACCCTCATACAGGTGTCTCAGGAGACAGGTAAGGTGGTCTGGTACTCCCACCACTTTAAGAATTTGCCAGAGTTTGTTGTGATCCACGCAATCAAAGGCTTTAGCGTAAACAATGAAGCAGAAATAGACGTTTTTCTGGAATTCTCTTGCTTTCTCCATGATCCAGCGAATGTTGGCGATTTGATCTCTAGTTCCTCTGCCTCTTCGGAACCCAGCTTGTACGTCCGGTAGTTCTTGGTTCACATACTGCTGAAGCCTAGCTTGTATGATTTTGAGCATAACCTTGCTGGCATGTGAAATGAGCGCAATTGTACGGTAGTTTGAACACTCTTTGGCATTGCCCTTCTTTGGAATTGGAATGTAAACTGACCTTTTCCAGTCTTGTGGCCATTGTTGAGTGTTCCAAATTTGTTGGCAGATTGAGTGCAGAACTTTAACAGCATCATCTTTTAGGATTTTAAATAGCTCAGCTGGAATGCTGTCATCTCCGTTAGCTTTGTTGTTACTAATGCTTCCTAAGGCCCACTTGACTTCACTCTCGAGGATGTCCGGCTCAAGTTCAGTGACCGCACTATCATGGCTATCAGGGACATTAATTTATTATTTATTTATTTATTTTGTTTCTATACCGCCCAATAGCCGAAGCTCTCTGGGCGGTTCACAAAAATTAAAACCAAACAACACACAATAAAACAATTTAAAATATATAGAACATTAAAACCACAATATAACAATACAACCACAATAAAACCTAGCAGCAGATCTTTCCTGTATAGTTCTTCTATGTATTCTTGCCACCTCTTCTTAATCTCATCTGCTTCTGTGAGGTCCCTGCCTTCTTTGTCCTTTATCATGCCCGTCTTTGCACAAAACGTTCCCTTGAGATCTCCAATTTTCTTGACGAGATCTCTAGCCTTTCCCATTCTGTTGTTTTCCTCCATTTCTTTACATTGTTCATTTAAGAAGGCCTTCTTGTCTCTCCTTGCTATTCTCTGGAACTCTGCATTCAGTTGAATATATCTTCCTCTTTCTCCCTTGCTTTTCGCTTCCCTTCTTTCTTCAGCTACTTGTAAAGCCTCATCAGACAGCCACTTGGCTTTCTTGCATTTCTTTTTCTTTGGGATGGATTGAGTTGCTGCCTCCTGAACAATGTTACGGACCTCTGTCCATAGTTCCTCAGGCACTCTGTCTATCAGGTCTAATCCCTTAAATCTATTCCTCACCTCCACTGTATATTCATAAGGGATATGATTTAGGTCATACCTGAATGGTTTAGTGGTTTTCCCTATGTTCTTCAATTTAAGCTGAAATTTTGCAACAAGAAGCTCATGATCTGAGCCACAGTCATCTCCAGGTCTTGTTTTGACTGACTGTATAGAGCTTCTCCATCTTTGACTGCAAAGGACATAACCAATCTGATTTCGATATTGACCATCTGGTGATGTCCATGTGTAGAGTCGTCTCTTGTGCTGTTGGAAAAGAGTGTTTGCTATGATCAGCGTGTTCTCTTGGCAAAACTCTATTAGCTTTTGTCCTGCTTCATTTTGTACACCCAGGCCATGCCTGCCTGTTATCCCGGTGATTTCTTGATTTCCTACTTTAGCATTCCAATCACCTATGATGAAGAGGACATCTTTTTTTGGTGTTAGTTCTAGAAGGTGTTGTAGGTCTACATAGAACCCATCAACCTCAGCTTCTTCAGCATCAGTGGTTGGGGCATAGACTTGAATTATTGTGATGTTGAATAGTTTGCCTTGGATTCGTACTGAGATCATTCTATCGTTTTTAAGATTGTACCCCAGTACTGCTTTTCCCACCCTTTTGTTGACTATGAGTGCTACTCCATTTCTTCTAAGGGATTCTTGCCCACAGTAGTAGATATGATGGTCACCTGAATTAAATTCGCCCATGCCTGTCCATTTTAGTTTGCTGATTCCCAAGATGTCGATGTTCAATCTTGCCATCTCATGTTTGACCACCTCCAGCTTACCTTGATTCATTGATCTGACATTCCAGGTTCCTAAACAATATTGTTCTTTACAGCATCGGATTTTCTTTTCACCACCAGACACATCCACAGCTGAGTGTCCTTTCAGCTTTGGCCCAGCTGCTTCACTCTTTCTGGCGCTACTTGGAAATACCCTCTGCTCTTCCCCAGTAGTATATTGGACACCTTCCGACCTGAGGGGCTCATCTTCCGGCGTCATATCTTTTAGCCTTGTGATACGTTCCATGGGGTTTTCTTGGCAAGAATACTGGAGTGGGTTGCCATTTCCTTCTCCAGTGGACCACACTTTGTCAGAACTCTCTGCCATGACCTGTCCGTCTTGGGTGGCCCTGCACGGCATAGCTTATGGCTTCACTGAGTTACGCAAGCCCCTTCGCCACAACAAGGCAGTGATCCATGAAGGGGACAATTTGAAATGGGCTAAGCTAAAATGAAAAAGGAGTAGCATTATTTCCGGGTCCATTCAAACCTCTGACCTTGCCACACTCCTGATGCCATCATTATGAAGGCTGGGGCCCAGGTACCTCTCCCAAACCCCTTAAGCGTCTTCCCACCACCTCCTTTCCTTTTCCTCCAGAGTGTTTTTATTCATTTGTTACCAAACTGAGGCACAAAATCTCCAGACCAAATTATAATTATAATTTATTTCTAGAGGACCTGCACTATCCAGGAGCTGTATATAAAACACACTAGAGTGGCCATGTGTCCTACTTTATAAAGGACAGTCTTCAATTTGAAGGGCTGTCAAAGGATCATCATGCCAGATAATGCTCAACCAACCTGCTGAATTCATTAATGCTTTCAGTGCCATCCTATACAAACCTACTTCGAAATAAGTGCCACTGAGTTCAATGAGGCTTCCTCCCAGGTAGGTGGGTATAGGATTGCAACCAAAATCATGAATATGTTCTTTCTGGGCCAGGAGTAAGACCTGCATTTTGTGTGACTTCTGAAACATATGGCTGCAATCTTGGAAGTCACACATATTTAATATCCATGAAAACACACACACAAACATAAAAGCATCTAAAAGAGTGGGACATAGTCCTCTGACAGCTCTGCTTCTGGAGTTTTGCCTGGCATAGTTGTTATTGATCTCGAGACATCAATAGAGACCTTGCAGGGTCTACTCCTCTCTATTTGGCATATCTGGGATTTTAGCATTTATGATGGATTGTCCTTTATTCTTGTAAGCTGCTTAAAATTCTTTGTAGTGTAAACAGGCTGAAAAACAACAACATTTTAACAAGCCAAGAAGTGCATTGAAGCATTGGACAAGACACTGGAAACTCCCTCTGACCTTGACTAAATCTTCCAGTTTGATGGCTCTGAGAGTCCAGTCCTGCTTTCCCACTTCTGGGAACTCCACATATGCACTATGCATGGCCCCAGCAGGTCATGTCACCAATTTGCTGTTTTTCATTGCAGTTAACATAATTAAAATGAAAGGCATGACTGACCTATGTTAATCCTCTGTGACTGGGGTCGTGGCTTCACTGCTGTCTTTGACAACTGCTGTGGGTCCCTCGCTCGTCCCTTATTCACAGTTTGACCAAAAATGTTTCTGCTAGCATTCAAAGCATGTGTTCCGTTTCTCCAACCTTTGCCTTGGTTTAGTGTGCAAAAGATTATAGATACCGTCTTCTATCTTGATGAACAAAAAGCATGCTGTTCTATTGATCTTTCACCTAAGCTCACGAAGAGTTTACCATCAACTTTGGCTTCCCAGTTGACAGCTTCTCTGGACCTCCATGGAAAGGCAGTTGCAAAGGTAGTGAAGAGACACTGAGGGTGCCCATTGATGGCCTACCAGCTTGCATCAGATGTCTGAAGGACACTCTATGAGTTTGCTTGGTGGAACAGAGATTGCAATGGGATGTAGAGGATCTATACAGAGACAGAGGCTCTTCTCACTTTCCCACCTTTGAGGGCAATTCACTGGGCAAGTATACTTGCCCTTTTCGACAGTGGCCCCAAACCTCTGGAATGAATTACTATTGGGGGGGGTCTGTCAGGCCCCATCATTGCAGGCTTTTAAGAAGGCCCTGAAAACTCACTTGTTTTCTCTGGCCTTTTTCTGAGTCTTCTGGATTTTTAGCTACAATTGCATTTTAGAGTTTTATTAATTACTATGCTAGATGTTTTATTGCCGGTGTTTGTCAATTTTATTAATTTTTGCTGGGTTTACTGCATGAAACTTTGATTGTGTAAGCTGTGTTGAGGGAGTTCTTGCCCTGAAAGGTGGACTAGAAATATTATTTATATATATATATATATATATATATATATAGTTATAAGCCAACCTCTTTCTTGAAACCTGGGATACGTATTTCATAAAGAAGCAGATTAACATGCTACCTATAGAAAAAGTTATCAGTTTAACTGATATTGCCATTACTTCTTGGTAATACTTAGTTCTACTTTCTTAGCAATACTTAGTAATTCTTTGTCCAAGTAAGCAAGGTAATGTAACGTGACACAGAGATAGGATAACAAAAGTCCCCAGACCATGGTGCTTACAATGCCAATAACTGATAGGTGAAAGCTCACCATAGGGGAAGGGAGTCTGTCCCCTATGATTCTCAGACCTTAACTAAAATGTATATCCCCTTTCCAGAGGAATTTCATGGTAGAAACCACAATATTTTCAACAATAGTCAATAATACACTGTGACCCTGGTGAGCAAGTATAAAGTACATTGCATGAATTAAAAATAGAGCCAGGAATGTACCTTTTTTTAACCACCTGAAGAGTGTTCTCAAGTACAACGGATGGGTTATGGGCACAAGCTGAAATAGCAATTTGAATGTTCGGCATCTCTGCAATAATGTCGCATCTATAATGTGCATGTTCAAAAGTAGCTCTTGAATATTTCTGCATGGGACGGGCCATCCCTCAAACAGAATAACCGAAAGACGTTAGAAGAAATTAACAAGGTGTCTATGGTGAATGGGTACACAAGAACAATGGTGTAAATTTGTCATTTAAATGCTGTGAAAGTGAGATGAAGTGCAGAACAATGGCCAGGTGAAGAGGAACAGTATGAAATTTATGTATGGAGTGACTGCAGGAAGGTTTTCTGTCTCTTTAATAAGGCATGATCTTTCATGGGAAAGTGGGCAGGGGGGAAGGGAGATACCAGTCTGGATACATCCTTAGAACTATTTTGGTTCACGCATTATCTGAGCTGCCTGATATGAGCATTTAATGGTTGCATGAATGTACTACTGACATGAACAATTACAGAAGTCCACAACTTTTTGTTGGTCCTGGTGACCATCCAAAATGTGTTGTCATCTTGAACCTTGCCCTCTCAGATCAAGGTCTGTGGGTGGGGATTTCTGATTTTCCAGCACCACCTACTCACTGGTGCTGACTTGTGATCTTCCATGTGTCCCCTTTTCCAATCCTACGCTACTCCCAAAAGTAGACTATTTGCATGAGTATTTAAATATACAGTTCCACCAACTCAGCTGATGTTTCATGAACTATGATATGGATGAGAGATTATTCCCAGTTCCCACAGGTAGCATAGAACATATTTATATATTGTTTATCTTTATTACTTGCTTCAATATTATTTATATTTATTGAGAACAAAAAGGTATATGATATATTATGCTTTTGTTAAAGCTAAGAAAACCATGCAAGAGGCAAGGCCACTCTTTAATATATCTTGATGTTGTAGCTGGGCAATAAGGTGATCAATACTGAGATATCAGCACAGAACTGACATCGGTTTGCTGCACTTTGCCAAAAGGTGAACTGCCATAACAGTTCTACATGAACACCACAGCCTCACAGCAAAGTACTTGAGTGACTGTACGCCATATCTGGCCATGCCTGAACACCAGTGGAAACATACAAACATATGATGCTGCCTCACACCAAGAATCAAATCACTGGTCCATTTAGCCAGAACTGTCTATTCCAGCCTACCCCAGCCTGGTGCCCATCACATATTTTGGACGACTACTCCCAGGATTCCTGGCCACTGGGTGTGGAGGTCTAAAACATCTCCAGGGCACCTGGTTGGGAAAGGCCGATCTACTCCAGTTGTCAGCAGCAATCCCAGCTCTCAAGGTCTTTCCCAGTACTGCTGCCTGAAACACTTTTTTTTTTACTAGACATGACAGTTAAAATGGGGCCTGAGGTTGTTTATTTAAAATAGAGGTATACCTTTCCAGGTTCCACAAGGCAGCTTACAACCCAATTTAAAATGCTGCAATAAAAACGATATCATAAAGAAACCAACCACAAACAGAACAACAAGAAAAACCTGCGCAGAAACAATAACCCCCCAAAACCCAGTGATTCTTACACCACGAATCAGTTAACCTCCAAAGGCCCCTGGAACGGAACAACTGAAAAGCTATGAGGAGCAGAGCAAGATGAATCCCTCTGTGAAGAGAGTTCAATACTTCTCAGACTTCTCTGGCCACCAAGGAAAATAACGAGAACAAAATACTCTCTGTGCAACAGAATCTTACCTACTGTTATTAAGCAGTAACAAGCATCTTAGCCCAGGAATATCGTAAGCTTTGCATACACATAGTTAATGTTTATTTTATTTATTTATAAAATTATACATAAAGGCAACTTACAACTTAGTGACTTTAACTTTAAAATTTTAAAACTGTAATATGATAGTGGCTTAAATTTACCACATGAGCTACAGATGGTAAGAACAGAAAAATGCTCACATTTGGTTGTGGAAGCATTTTTTCATGTACAAAAACCTTCCTTCACAATTTGAGAAAACAATCCACTAGTTCTATATTTAGGGAAAGTCACCACCATTAATATTTGTTTATTTTAATCTTGCCCAGGCTTTATCTCTGTACAATTCCTAGGGAGCATAATTTACTCAGAAAATTCCCTTGGCTATACTAGCGCAAGAACTGCTGATGTCACTCACTGACATGTTCCTTGGGGCAACACTACAGGCCATGTTCTTCTCTTGCATCATGTCCCCTGCAGGGTTTCGCTCTTAATTAACACTTCGAGACGTTGCAGCTCCCAACAATAAACCCAGTGTAGTGATTAGTGATGGTTACAACAATGTGCAATGTCACTCCAGTCTTTAAGGGACAAAGGTGAAGCTGTAGTTACAAACATGTCTGGATTGTAGATAAAACACCTGTGCATCACTCCACGGCCATTTAGAAAAATCAGTAAGGCAAGCAGGAAGCTATTCCAAGACACAAATACAGAGGGGAAGCTTGAAATGTTGTTAGTATAAAGAAGCTGTTAAGGTTCAGAAGATAACAAGGGAGTATCACAGGCATAACAAAATACCCTGGGGGAGGGTAGTACACTGAGAAACCATGGAGCCTACTAATGATAAAGAAATCAGCTGGCAAATCAGATGCAGGAAGTACAAACTGCCTTAGCAGACAGGGGCACAGAAGAATGAGAAACAAAACCCTCTTTTAATATAGCGACAACAGAGACCCCGATCAGAAATTAAGGAATGTTAGCTTACAAGATTGAGCAGCAAGGGGCCTCAAATCAGATGAGAACTGTGGCATGAGATTAAGCATGAGATCATAATCACAGCTCTCCTGCATTATGTCTAGCTTGGCCCTTAGACATACACTGCCCACAATGAACTGAACCTTCTTACTCAAATAACAATTTTAGAATTGTTTTAAAATTTCGTTTTCTACTTTCCAGAAGAAAGGATGGCTGCTTATCCACATGGAAGAGCATATAACCCTATTAAAATAAGTCAGTGCAGGACCTCTCAGAAATGCCCAGCCACTCGCAAGTATTTTCTTTTCCAATGCCCTTTTTCTCTGTTGACGGAGTAGACTATACCAGCCACTGTTTGCAAGCCAGCTAAATTATTTCACGATTGATTTCTATGGGACTAAGGGAAACAACTAGAATTAAGAATTAGGTACGAGGAAAACAGGTCGACCAATTGACTATCACAGTGGTAGTGGAGAGAGA
Source organism: Heloderma suspectum (assembly GCF_057233095.1). Classification (NCBI taxonomy): domain Eukaryota; kingdom Metazoa; phylum Chordata; class Lepidosauria; order Squamata; family Helodermatidae; genus Heloderma; species Heloderma suspectum. The sequence continues at coordinate 110,296,110 of NC_139464.1, forward strand.
AGCTGCCCAAGTTGTTTGACAGACAATAATCTGCTTACAGCTTAAAGGGAACTGGTGAAAGGGCTATATACCATGAAAAAATTGGGAATGATAACAGCATATACTTCAAGACATGAGAGATGAAGCAGCTAATCAAGAGAGACATGGAGGAAGTACAGGATGGTTACTTTCTGTATGAGTAACTGGAATATGGACTGTTTATCTGCAATACATCATTCAGCCCCAACAAGTATCCTTTGCTGATGTCTGTACAAACTGGAGATTATTTTTAAAAATCATGAGATCATAAGCCTGTGTTTGGTTTGGTTTGTTCAAGAGTCTCATAGTCTCATATTGCCTCTACATTCATCCACTGCCTGGCAGCATTTTCACCACTGCATCACTAGATATTTACCCAACACAAATTACTTGCTACTCTTCTGTTCCCTCTTATCAGGCTTTGAGATTTTTAATTAGTATATGGATCTTCATGTCACAGGCATCAGCGTAAGAATATTCCACAAGCTATTTGCCATTTGGCAAGGGGCTCCCAATCTGTCAGTCAATGACCGAGGTATCTGCCCTCTGCTAGCGAACTAATGAGCTGATTTTCCATCACAAAGTCACAAGTCATCATTCTGCATAGATCTTATCCTGCATACATCAGGGTGACACCACCCAAGAGTTCACAGGCAGAAAACAACAACACAAAACAGCAGACCTGCTTCAACTGAACATGAAGACTCCGGAAGAATTTTTCACAAATAAAGTGCAAGTAACACAACACACAACAACAACAAGCAGAGATCAGCCTACACTTACCACCAGTGCTGTAGATCTGTTACTCAGGAGTTTTTCAATTTCCCGGGCTGCACTTTCCACCAACTGCCGTGCATTGTTGGCTTCCACTGTATACAAGTGTGTGTTTTGCAGATATATCTGAACAAAGAAAGAAAATAAGGCAGAGTCAGGCACTGTTATGAGGCCAAGAATGGGGACTAGACAATTAGTGGTCCATAGGCTGAACCTGCCCCCCAGCCCCACAAAAAGCTCCAGCAGTCCTATTTGAATCACGGCATGATAAAACATTTGGTGTATGGAGTGTTCTTAAATCGTAAGACGGAGATGGGCCTATGGGCCCCGGGGGCGTAGCCAAGTCATTTGTAGTGTTAGAGGGGCCTAGAGATCCATAATGCTTGCTTAAGTTCATTATTAGTGCAATTCCCTTGCTGGTAAGCCTCTGAGCATGTGAAGATGAGTCAAAGGGCTGATAGCATGGCCTAGCACATTCCATACTAATGTGTGTCTTATCACTGCTGTGCCTGAGAAGCAGAGGTTATTTACCTTAAAGCTACAGGTGGCTGTGCTGAGAACCAATTGCTGTTAGTCTACGCTGGGAATGAACGCTAGGTGGCATTTGCTGCTGTTATGCTGCCTCATTGCTAACATGTATGGTATAAAACCCATTGTACCCCATGGCTCTGGGTTCAGAGAAGCTGTCTGATCCAACCATTGGGTACATCTGTGTGCTGTAAGTTACTCAATAAAGTACTCCTTGTAAGTAAACCTGGGTCTGATTTATCACTGTCTTGGCACCTCTAAATTAAGAGGTTGAAGCCCACGGCCAGGACAATACGGGTCCACATGCTGACATTAATTCTCTTTGGTTCCATATTTAGCATCCCAGCAATGCACATCAAACCCGGAGGATCTTACTGCTACATAACAATTTCATCATTCAGCCTGATCACCCAATGAGGGCTCAGTTTTCAGAGAAAACCACATTTCTATCCTAAGTGTCACTGAGGATACAGACAATTTGACACCAATAGTTTGATACGCTGGTTTCAATACCAAGGGCTTAACCACCTTTGCCTTGGTTTTCTTAATAGTCATCCTGTGGGTTAAGTTACTCATACTCTCACTATACACACAGGCAACTAAGGCAGAGCAATGTATGTGAATGTAACTTGACTGGTCGGCACTTGCTAACTCACAATTAAAGTCCTATTCAGGCATTCTGCTTTAGGGAATAATGAACATATGAGGGAAGAAAGTGAAGATGAGCACACTCGCTCCACCCTACATTACCATTCTCATCACCCTTCACATGTTGGAAGTACTTCTTCACACAGGGCATAGATAAACTATGGAATTTGCTACCACAAGAAATAGTGACGGCCACCAATTTGGATGGCTTTAAAAGGGGGTTGGACAACTTCCTGGAAGAAAAGGCTATCAATGGCTACTAGTCTTGATGGCTATGTGCTACCTCCAGTACCAGAGGCAGTGAGCCTATGTACACCAGTTGCTGGGGAACATGGATGGGAGGCTGCTGTTGTGCTCATGCCCTGCTTGTGGGTTCCTGGTCAACAGCTGGTTGGCCACTGTGTGAACAGAATGGTGGACTAGATGGACCCTTGGTCTGATCCAGCATGGCTGTTCTTATGTTCTTGAGTAACCTCTGCAGCGGGGAGCTTTCTATAGCCATGTAGGCTCCCTGTGCAATTTAGAACCCTGAAAAATCAGGACACAAAGGGTTCCCCCCTGCAGACGTTTGTCCTCAACACACAGAAGATGATGAGGATGGGGACTGGGACAGGAGATTGCTAGACAGTGCTTGTGCTTACTATCTCCCCTCACAGGTTCTTTATTCCCTAAAGCACAACACCAGAATAAGGCTTGAGGGTCAAAACAGACAATTACTTTAAATGTGTGTCTAGTAGCTACATCTCCCCCACCCCATTTTTACACTAAAGCAAGTGTAGGACCCTGAAACTGTATTGGGACCGTACCTCCAATGCTAGGTAGGGGTCCTACACCTATTTTTAAGATCTGCATCAGGGGCCCCACACCTATTCTAGAGTAAAAATGAAAAGAAGACAAAGCTGTTAGACAAACATTTGGCCCTGTGTGTGTGTCTGTGAACTGACACTGCAAGTCTGTATGAGGTAGTGTGAGGCGATATAAAACCTCTACCTATGATGCTTGATCAAAAGCAGTATTACATCATGCTTATGGACCCCTTTGATAGGAAGCTATATCTCTCCATGGGAGACCTATGCTACTAGGCGAGACATGAGGGAAGATGCTACTGAAGACGGGTAGAGAGAGCAAGTGAATTGGGAATACAGTGACCCAATGCCCCCAGAAACCTATGCACAGGATCCAAAATACATTAAGGAAAACAGACATCCACATTAATTCAGATCAACAGATTTACTACTGACCCCAAAAGGACGTGCACTGCAGTCTGTGGATACCTTAAGGCTAAGTGAGTAAATAAGGAACATGCATTTATGCATTCAACAGATGGCCTGGGTTTACACAAGCATTATGCTTCTGCTAAGTGGGTGTCACATTGGGTTGACTTCCCTTAAGACAGGCAGCACAAACACATGCCTGGGCCCTGCTCTAATTCATTGGCCAATTTCCAGAAGCTTCTGGCATGACACATTTCAAACAGGGAAACAAATGATTGGGTTTTGGAAGCTATCAAGGAAACTTCAAAAGCAGCTCCTTCAGACCATTCCAGCTGCACTTCCTCCAAAGCCCTAAAAGGACCAAAGATGTGCAGGCTGAATTGGATCAATGCAGCCAGTTGGTGGCATTTTGCAATCCTGTTGAATAGGAACATAGGATGCTGCTTTATAGACTATTTGTCCATCAAGCACAGTATTTGTCAGGGTAGAAACTGAGCCAATAGAGCCCCAGAGCAGTTCTGATTCTGAGGAGGAACAGCAATCCGTGGGAGAGGAGCCAGCTCATTCCTCACAGGCACAGCAGCTGGCAGAGATTCCTCCCTAGCACTGGAGGGGGAAGGGAGATACCAGTCTGGATACATCCTTAGAACTATTTTGGTTCACGCATTATCTGAGCTGCCTGATATGAGCATTTAATGGTTGCATGAATGTACTACTGACATGAACAATTACAGAAGTCCACAACTTTTTGTTGGTCCTGGTGACCATCCAAAATGTGTTGTCATCTTGAACCTTGCCCTCTCAGATCAAGGTCTGTGGGTGGGGATTTCTGATTTTCCAGCACCACCTACTCACTGGTGCTGACTTGTAATCTTCCATGTGTCCCCTTTTCCAATCCTACACTACTCCCAAAAGTAGACTATTGTCAGGGTGGAAACTGAGCCAATAGAGCCCCAGAGCAGTTCTGATTCTGAGGAGGATCAGCAATCCATGGGAGAGGAGTACGCTCGTCCCTCACAGGCACAGCAGCTGGCAGAGATTTCTCCCCCCGGCATTCCTGAGATAGATAGTGACCCTGGCAGTGAGAGAGTGCGGGAGGGGGGCTTGCTAGACGCTCGACGCAGACGCAGGGAGCGACGAGCGATGGAGGGCGTGGAAAGGAGGCGTAGCGCCCGTTTGGTGCGCAAGCAACAGTTGCGTCCCAAGGACCCAAAGGAAAGAGGGAGGATCTCTCCCTAGCCCATAAGTTCAGGGTCTTCCCGTGGTTCTCCTTCAAACGGGGACCAACTGCCTTACCTGGAGCTTAGGCTACTCTGCTATCTTTCCCCAGTGCTGTTCCTTGCTTTGTCGCTAGTGATTAGTATTCTGAAAGAGTCATAAAGTAAGAAAGGAATAAAGTCTCTGAAAGAATTCCTCGGCGTTTGTGTCCTGAGTTGGCTATTGGTGGGGACTGCAAGAGGCAGCTAGGGCGCTCCTGACAGTATTCTCTACTGAGTCAGCCTGGAATGTGTATACAAATGCAGATCTTGAGGCCTACCACAGCCTGGCCATGTGTGTCACGCTCTTTGTTCCAAGATATTTCTAGAAAAGGGGCAGGGGGAGAAGGTTGGATTCATTACAACCTGTCTTGTCTTCCTTCTTGACATTTCTATGGTTGGCGAGGTTTGTTCTAAAAAACCTTGGACCCCGCTAGAATGATCATGAACAACTTCTCCTCTACCACCCCACCTGGGAAAACAAATTTTTGTTTTCAAAAATGAATGAAGTCTCTTTGCAGAGGTGCAGAACCTCTTTCCCTTCTGAGGACACTCATCTGAAGAATAAAACTACTCCAACTTGCCTTTAAGAAATTTAGAGGCAAGATGGCCACTAACAAATGTCTAAGTGTAGCTTCTCACTTAAAATTAAAAAAAACGCACTAACCCAGGCAATATGTCTATGAGCCATTTCGCTTTCACACGTCCTGCTCCCAACACACACGCGCGCGTGCACTATGCACACCCTTCATGGGGTTGCCAAATCTTGATCTGAAGTTTTGGGGCTTAGCCTGCTTCTCAGAACAGAATAAAATCTCAGATGAGGAAACAGAGCCAAGGGGCTAGTACCAGGGATACACAACCTGGTGCCCTCCAGATGTTTAGACTAGATCACCCATAATCCTTGGTCACTGGTCATGCTGGCTGGGCTGATGGGAGTTGTAGTCCTAAACATCTGGAAGGCACCAAATTGACTACCCTTGGGCTAGGCTATTTCCTGCTTGGATTCAGAGATTTTGCTATTAGCGAGGCAGTGTCCCGTGATCCATAAGGTGCCATTTCCCATGCCTATCAGGTGCCACTAAGCTCTGCTCCAGCTTTCCCAACCTGGTGCTGTCCATATGTTTTGGACTGCAACTCCCAGCATTCCTGACCATTGGCTGGGGTTGATGGGAGCTGCAGTTCAAAATATCTGGTGGTCACCAGGTTGGGGAAGGCTGTTCTACTTCATCCCAGGTCCACCCTCCCAGGACCTACGATGCACCATCCCTTAGCTCCAAAGTTCTCCCTTGTAGGCCCTGAGCCTCAAGAGAACTGAAAGCCCCTGTCCTTTTCAACTGAAAGATATGCATGAGTTTCATGTAAACAAGTAAAAAAAAAAAAAACTCTTCACACAATACGTGCTTAGATGTACATTAAAAATGTAACATGAATGGGACAAATAGGTGGCAGCATTACAAGTGCACGTGTCCTGAGCACACATTTGGTGGCTAAGGTGGGATTCTTGCTGTGCAATGAGTAAAGCACCCTAAGGTTTTAAAAGTTCGGATGTTTCATTCCATTGCTTTATTGATACTGAACTGCTTTGATGTTGTTAGTGAAGATTCTGTTGAACAGATTCTTGAAGATTCTGTTGAATAGCAAGTGCAGGATAAAAATACTTTAAACTAATAATTGTTTTCCATTCTAATGCTTCATGCACAGTAGTGAAATATTTTATATCATTTTTATTATTTTATTTATTACATTTTTATACCACCCAATATCCAAAGCGATATCAAAACTTCACCACTCCTCACTTGCTTAGGGGCTACTCTAAAGAGCTCATTAGACTAGTGTTGTTGCTTTGATCAGAAACATATAAATTCCACCAAGCTTTTGCCTTTGGAGGGCGCAATCCTATGGGGATAGTTGGCCAACTCCAAACTTGGAGGTGACTGACTATCCAATCAATGTGGGCTGATTGGATAGATCTTCTCATGGAGAAGATCTTCATGGAGCTCTCCATGAAGAAGATCTTCATGGAGCAGATCTTCTCCTCCGCACTCCAGCCACCCTGCATTTGTGGCTAGCTGGGGTGCCTTGGTGTGGGGCGGGGGAGGCCAGATGGTGCTGTCCCCTTTCCACCCCCAGGAACACCCCCTTTCCTCCCGGTCCATGCCACTCTTCCAAGTGCAGAGCCAGGGATGAACCATGCCGCCTACAAGGCAGTGGGGGAGGAGGAGGGGAGTCGGTTTTCTGGGAACTGAGCTTGGAGTACTGCCTCCGAGTAATTTCCCAGAGAACGAAAAATCCTATGGCCGTCTAGCTGCTGTCTAGCGGCCATAGGATTGCGCCCTAAGTGCATTTTCAAATATTTTACTGTTTTGTTAAAAGCTCTTCAAATTCCCACCATTTTGATAAGCCATAAAAAAATTCCCTAAGGTCATGGCAAGACAATTACTCCAGCTTGCCTCACTGATGTCAATATACAAGTAGGCCTCCAACTCAGGAGAGAGTGCCAATGTTATTGTTTCCTAACTGCTCTACAAATGCTGCATATTTATTTGAAGTTAATGGCCTGTAATCTTTTCTGTGCATTGATACAAAGCCACACAAAAAACACAATAACTTCTGTCTGATGTTCAAAGAATTAGAAGGACAGAGAAAGCATCTAACAGTATGTCCTTCCTTTCCACCATAACTTCAAGGACACATTTGATACATCTCTCACAAACAGCCAGTTACCTTGCCTGCTCTTAAGGTTACCATGGAGAGTTGGAACATTTTTGTATGGAGAGAGAGAGGAGCCATATAACAAGCACATGTATTATATAATGCCTCACACAAAGCCAGAGCTGATGCTTCACTGATTTCTTTTTCCTACTTAGTGCGCTTCATAAAGTTAAAAAAAAAGTTTTGCTTTGTTTCTGCATAGTAACCAATCACAAAAATGGAGCACTATGCCATACCTTACCTTACAACAACTCTGAAATCAGAACAAAGTTCTGGAGCCTATTCTAGCAAGGCTCTCTTTTGGTCTACTCCTCAACACATGAACAACAAGAATTTTTGTGGCACCTTAAAGATTAACAAATTATACCATAAACTTAGTGGAATAGAGGCTAGTCTTTAAAATGCCATAAGGATCTTTGATGTTTTTGCTGTAGCAGACTAACATGGCTGGCCCTCTGAAAATTTGGGATGGGCACTTCAATCTATTTCTGGTCCATGCCAGTTTCTCGTGTGTTTAGTCATAAGCTTCTTCCATCCCGTTTTCTGCAAAAAAAAAAAAATTTGAGTTGCACAAACATTCACATTTAAATTGAACACATTTTCTCCTACAGATGCATTTTTTTGTGCATTTCTCCCTAAGCTGAGAACTGCACTGCAAAATTCGTAGAAAAACACCGTCTGAAGGACAACTGCGTTCTCATCCCCACAGGAATCAGGGAAGTGTGGATTAGGTTGGTTTGCTTCAAAATGCATAGCAGATTAAATTCTCCAGCATCCGCATGGCAAATCTTTTGCAGATAGTATAGCTTCTTTGTACTACTCTCCCACCCCAAATCACATATCCTCCAACACATCAAAGATGAAAACATGGGTGGCTGTCCTGTACTTGTAACACCCTACTCCCAGACTAGGGATTGCCGCTTGAGGCACATACAAATGATTGAATGCAGCTTAAAGTTCTTCTCTGCCTGCTGTAAACTCTGGTAAACATGAACCTCTGGAGCATATGAAATTTTAAAAGGAGATTCCTGTCCTCCAATGTAAACAGTGGGCGAGGGATTTACCAGGGGGAGGTACCAGAAAATTGAGACTAACTCTGGTAAACATGGACCACTGGAGCATATGAAATTCACCACATTGGGCAGCTTTTGGACATCCTGCACTAAAACATGGAACATGACGATACCATATTAACCTTGCAAAGCTGGTGTCAGCTTTTAATAATGTTTCAGTGACATACCTCCTGGCATTCGCTGTTCTAAGCTTGTCTATGCTGGTGCAGCAGTTCTTCGGACAGACCAGTCCTCGGAAATAACATTTTTGGCAACGTTCTTTCTAAAAAGCACTTCTCTTTCCAAGATACACACAGTATTCCTCTCCTTCTCCCCTGGGCCTTTTCTGCCAGCTATGTATTTAAAAGCAGTTGTCCCAATGTCCTGTTGTTGTGTGGAGAGACATAAGGCCAAAATAGACATTACTTTACATGTGTATCTAGTAGCTATGTGTTCCTTTCTATTTTACTTTAGAGTAGGCACAGGTCCCCCAATCCAGATCTTAAAGGCCCCCCCTACTGCCCCCACCCCCGCTAGGCACCCAAACTAGGCCAAGGCTCCTGTGCTTATTCTAAAGAAAAAATGAAAAAAGATGTAGCTGCTAGACATACATTTAAAGTAATGTCTGTTCTGACCCATAGAATGTACAAAACTGTACAGGCAATATTGTACTTGGCACTTACTGTCAATCTAAAGAAATAATTTCTAAGAGAAGCCCAGAAAAGGATGGAAATGGTGGAAATATACATGGGGGGGGGGAGGTTTTCTCCTCCCACATTTCACCAAAGTACGGAAGAGATCCTTCATCTAGGATTTTGGAACAGGTTCATATAAAGTAGATGCATGCATGATTTGTGTATCTGCATTTCATGCTTCCTATCCACCGTCCTGAAGGAGTAAACTCATGCATCTCCTCTACTGAAACATGACTGAGTCCAAATCTCACACATCCCATCACAGGACAGGTCACAAATTCCTTCCTTGGGACATTAGACAGGAAGTACAATTTAGAACAACCAAAGAAGTATGGGCCCACAAAAATGGAATGGCCACGTCAATCACATGTTGGATGCCAGTAAGCTCAAATTAAGTGCAGGGGCCGTTTGCGTGAGATACAAATCGTACTTTATATCTTGTGAAACATGAGCCATTGCCCCTCAGCAAGTTTGACATGATTAAACAAGAAAAGATTACATCCCACACAGTTTCCTTTTCATAACATGAAGCATAAAAAAGTCAGCTGTTTTCAAAGTACTTTGTCTTCTTTATTATTTAAATTAAAATAGGCTCAAGAGGAGAAAGGAAAATGCCCTCTAGGATAAGCTGCAGCTTCACAAAAAACAGTAGACCTTGGGCTCCTTCACATGGAGCTGTTATCCTGCTATTGAGATTGCTCACTCACGGACGTTTGCGGGCCCTTTAGATAACATTGTGAACCTCCAGGGCGTCTCCTGCACTAAATGACCTTAAAAATCCGTTTTTAAACGGGTACCAGATAATGAGCTATCAAATTACCTCGGCTGTGTTCCGCTCGAGTTCCCTCAGTGAAAAGAGGAGAAGTGGCAAGAAGAGGAGCTTGATCAGTGAACCATATGGAAGACTCAGATAAGAGGGAGAAGGCGGGGGGAAGGAGAGGGGGGGAAAGGAAGCACATGTCAGGGCAGTCCGTCCTGATCCTGCATTTAAAACGGAAGCAGAAAACCCTGTTTTAAATGCAGGATTTTAGGCTGGTATAGAGATGTCCTTCTTTCCAAATGAGTACTATCAATAATCAGGTATACAGTTCGGCCCTTTAAAAGACAGTCTGATTTCTATCTCTTTTTTACACATCGAGACTGAAAGGTAACAGCTCGCTATGGCCACTCAGTGAGACTACGGTTCAAGTGGGACTTGAACCCAGGTGCCCAAGGTCCTTGTCCAGTTCTTGCATTGGTTGCATTGGCTCTCACACTGGCAACATGCAAGTCTAACATGCAAACCGAAAGGAATATAATTTGATTAATGTTTTTTGAGGAGCGGCTTCAATTCAAGCTATATAACTGGGAGAATATTACAGTGCAGGTTGCACACTGCACCTCCTATGGGCATTATAATTACATGGAGGGGGCTGCTCCTGCTAGCCTCATCCCCCACTAGCCCCATGTTGCGGGGCTGGGGAGTATGTCTGTAAAGGGAGCCTGCTGTAGATGCCTAGGCTCTCTTCATGATTTTGAACCCTGTGCAATTAGGATCGGAAACCACGAGAAGAGCGTGCAGGCATGCAGCAGGCTGCCCTTGTGGCCAATATGTGGATGGTGAGGGGGCAGGGAGAGGGAGATGGAACAGCAGGAGCATCCTACTCTCCTCCACCAAGTGATTGCATTTACGCTGAGGCAAATTAGCGCCGACCCAAGACATTTTGCTGCCTGAGGAGAGCAGCCAATGGTGACCCTCCCACCCACCAAAGTCAAGGTGTATAGTACCTAAAGCCAGCCAAGTTATTTTGGCACTAACTTAGTTATTTGAGGCAGAAAACCCCACAAATGCATCTCCCCATGCTTGGCACTAAAAAATACAATCATAACAAATTAAATAACTGATTATTTGCTGCCCTTTCATGACACCCCAAATCTAATGCCTGAGGCCTCACTCAGCCCAATTGTAGGACCGGCCCTACGGCAAATGCCCCCAAAGGGCCGATTATTACCCTATGTCAATAAATTCCTGGACTTACGAAGTTAGAATATAAGAGAAAAAGCTGCGCTAGAACCTTCCTTCCTCAGCTGCTATTTTAGTACGTTGTGAGGGAGGCATTTTTGTTATTGTTGTTGGACGTGGTGGAAAGAAGAAGCATTCAGATATAGACCTCCCTGGTCTAGTCTACCATGTGATGGTCCTGATTGCTTGGCTTGGCTCTAGAGATGAACCTAGAGCTCTAGAGTTTACTTACTCATGAGACTGTCCTGTGTGCATTCAGGTTGGGTTTTAGCTTTCTCTAAAACATATAAAATGTTCTATTCTTCCCCATGGCCCCTTACAAAATTCCATTATCTGTACTCTAGGTACACCACCACCATGTTATATGTGGAAGCATCCATAATTTTAACACAGCATCTGGCACTAGCCATCCGTGATTATGGCTAGTCCTTGTCTTTATGTCTCCCTTAACAAGACCATGTAAAAGTGGGGGGAAACCCAGAGACTACACATTTACAAGTTTTCCAAAGTAATAATATTTTGTGCTCATTTTCTAAAGGATGTGCTCATTTCTTCTGCATTTTAGAGAAGCATCGTGGGCTAGGAAAAAGCAGAAAGACAGGATGCACAAATTGCTCGTGATTTCCCTTTTTGCTCTTTTACGGAGATATGGGAATACCGGATGCATGTGGAGATCAAGCATCCGCACTCCACACATAAAAAGAGGAAACACAAGCCAGACACACTTCTTCCATCACTGCTGGTTTGTAACATCCAAAGCTGCCCTTAGCATCCTTCCTCTAAAATCTAATGTTCCTTTCACTCTGTGTTTATCATCACTTGTCCAATTGCTCTGGGACTGTACGAACAGAATGCATTGGGAATATCATGCCTGACTTGCTAGCACAGCTCCATATCAAAATGGAAACAGACTCTGATACTTACTGTTGCATCCAGTTAGTTTGTTTTGTAAAAATATTATATTAGGGGGTTTATGGCTTCTCTCCTGTGTTTTGGATTTTTTTAACTTGCTACTGTGGTACAACTGAAGTGAATAGTATATTTACCATACTGGAAGGAGTTACCATTCCCTTCAGGGACTCTGAAATTTCAGGACCAAACTACTTTAAGGCAGACACAGTGTGACTGCCAAAACCAATATTCCCATTTTGCATTCTACACATCTTCTGCAATGGGTAGTTACTTGCTCGTGACACTGTCCCATGTACATTTCCTTGCTCCCTATTAGCAGCAGCTGCTGATGGAAAGCTTGGGTGGGGAAATACATACCCTGGAATCATGGTTAAATAAAACTACACATTACAGCAGAAGGCAGAGAACATGGCACAGAAAACCCATTTTTGGCAGCCACTCTGTCTGCTATAACCTGTCATCTGATCTTTCTGGAGCTCTTTCCTCCCACCTAGAAATACTTCAGCCATTAAATGAACGAAGGACAAAAAGTGTAAGCTTCTGTCACTTGTAATGGGCATCCTGTTTTTCTGCCCCGCACGCCTATGATGGAATGTGTGACATGATGTGCACCGATACAGCTGTACTCACATATCCAGTGCTTCCACTACAAAAAAATATCGAGGGCATTGCATATACATGCAAGCATGACATATATCATGCATGGAGGATGAGAACACCTAAGCTTGCAGTCCTTCAAAGGACATAGAGATTACGGACGTTTGGCAGAGGTGTGGCGAAGTTACTTGATCTTTCCCTCTTTCATCCCTCAACCTTACATTTGACGAGGCTTTGCTCAGACTCAGAGATAGGACCACATGCTTTGCGCTCATCATTGGCTCAATCCAGTTAAAAGGATCTCAGGTGGCCAGGCTGGGCAAGGTTCTTCCTGTGACACTGGAAAACAGGTGCTAGTCTACCTGAGCACCAGTGTGGTGTAGTGATTAGAGTGCTCGACTAGAACCTGGGAGACCTGAGTTCAAAAATCCCCACTCGGCCATGCAAATCAATGGATCATCTTGGGACAGTAATACTATCTCTCATGTCAGAAGGGTTCTTGGAGTTCATCTAATCCAATCCCCTATTCAATCTCTTGTAGGATCAACAATGCAAGATGCAACTACAGTATCCCTGAGAGATGGCCATCCAGGCTGTACTTAAATACCTCCAGCAAAGGGAAGCCCAGTATTTCCCAAGGCAGTCTGGTCCACTGTTGAACAGATCTCACGGTTAGGAAGTTTCTCTTTATGTTTAAGCAAGATCTGCTTCCCTGCAATTTTTACCCACTGGCTCAAGTCCTACCCCCTGGAGCAACAGAAAACAAGGAGCCATCGACACAGCACGGATTTCAACATTCACTCCGTTGTAAGTGCGCAGCATTGCAGTTGCGAATTAGCTTCTGCTACGGCACACGCGTGATTTACTGCGGACTTCTCCAACAGAAAAGTCCTCTGTGCCCTGACACATGGCCATTAAAGCGAAGTAAACTGTGGCAGCCACACTGCTCTCTTTTTTTTACCATTGTATTTAAATGCGCAGCTGCACAGCCACGTAAGTATGGGGGTGTGACACTTCGGGTTTTAGTGGCTGTTTTGTATTTTAAGGGGTTCTTTTGTGTCTGTCCATTCCTCTTAGGTAAGATGTGGGTAGTCTGCTCCTTCGTTACCATGCCAACTGTTTGTACACAATCACAGCAGCCACCCTCCAGCCCCACACTCTTGCGATGGTTCACACATGCGAAGGGGCATGCCCACGAGAGAGGTACGTGCCAACGTATCATGCCAAAATGGATCTCTCTGAGCTTTGGGTACAGCTCTCTGTTACTGCGCAGCTGCAAAGGAACAGGGAGGAACGGGGAGGAGTGAAAAGGCATCACGGAGTAATACAATCACTAAGCAGGCCTACCTCATGCCCACCGCAAACTGCAAAGTAAGTTCAAGGAATGGACAGACAGCTCAGCAACTGCAGTAAACCTGCAGCAAGCTAAAAAAATTGCAGCAAAACTCCTCTGAGGAAATCCGCAGTTTCCCTGTGAAAACCATGGTTTGGCTGCAAAGTGGCGACTGCGTCGTATGTCCCGAAGGTCCTCGGATTGCAGCAGCCCCGGAGTAAATGGCTCATGTAGATGGGGCCCAAGTCTGCTCCATCTTCTGTATGACAGCCTTTCAGATATTCATGACTACCCTTAGTCTTCTCTTCTTCAGGCTAAACATATCCAATTCGTTCAACCATTCCTCACAGGACATGTGTTTCCAGACCCCTCACCATCCTGGTGCCTTCTTCTGAACATGCTCCAATTTGTCTACATCTTTCCTAAAATGTGGCACTCAGAACTGGACACAGTACTCCAGATGTGGTCTGACCAGCAAAGAATAGAGTGGAACTATTATTTCTCATGATCTGGAGACTATGATTCCATTAATGCTACCTGGCTCATGTTCAGCTTGTGTTTAACTCAGAAACCTAGATCCTTTTCATATGAACTGTGGCCAAGCCAGGTCTCCCCCATCCTCTACTTGTGCCTTTGATTTTTGTTACCTAAACTTCATATTTATCTCTCTTGAATTTTATCTTGTTGGTTTCAGTCCAGTATTCTAACCTATAAAAACTGTTTTGAATCTTGATTCTATCTTCTATGGTGTTTGCAATTCCTTCCAGCTTTATGTAATCTGCAAATCTGATAAGCATCCTTTCTGTGTCCTCATCCATCATTCATACAAATTTTGACAGGGCCTAGGACTGAACTCCAAATGAGACTTCCTTCCAGGCTGATGCAAAGCTTTCAATGAGCATTCATTGGGTACAGTTGTTCAACCAGCTGTGATCCACCTGACAATAATATAAGCCAGCCCAGATTTTACCATCCTGGTAACAAGGAAGTCATGGGAAAATGTGCTGAAAACAAGGTATACTATGTTCACGGTATTGTCAGGGTTGGATTGGAGCCCAGAGAGCCCCAAAGCAGTTCTGATTCTGAGGAAGAGATAGAAACTGTGGGAGAGGAACCCACACGCTGTTCAGAGGAGCAGCCAGGGGGAGAGCTCCCCCCGGTACACATTCCCGAGAGTGATAGTGACCCTGGCAGGGAGAGGGAGGTGCAACAGCAGTTTCTGGATGCTAGGTGCTGGTGCAGCGTCAAGTGGGAGATGGCAGGTGCTGAGAGAAGGCACTCAGCCCGCTTGGCGCAACGGCAACAGCGGCGCCCCAATGCCCCACGGGAAAAGGGTGGACTCTCTCCTCCTAGCCCATAAGTACAGAGGTTTCCCACCTTCCCCTCCAAATGGAGATCAACTGATTCCTAAGGTTAGAACCCCTGAATAGGCAGCTCTCTTAAGTCTCACTCGTAGGATCAAGCAATTAGTATCTGTAAGCGTCATTAGGTTGAATGGGAATAAAGCCTTGGAAAAGAGCCCTATTGTCTGTGTGTTGATTCTGGCTACCTGAGGATTTCAGAAGGCAGCAGGGGCGACCTCCCAACAGGTATTCCCATGATTTACCAAACTTGTAATTCCATTAACTAAACCTGTGCTGGTCCTTGTAATCAATTTATTCCCTTCTAGAAGCTCACAAACCAAATGCTTCAAGAAAATAATGCATTGATCACTAGGAGCCAGCATGGGTTTATCAATACTAATTCATGCCACATCAACCTTATCTCCTGTTGTCATAGAATTACTGGTATGGAAGATCATGGGAATGCCATAGACATAGTATATTTCTGTTACATACCAACCTCACAAGGTTATGATGATAAAATGGGGGGTGGGAAACCATGTAAGCCACCCTGAGCTCCTTGGAGGAAAAGTTGGATAAAAATGTCATTAATAAAACAGAGCAGACAGTACTGTGTTAGGTAAACCAATGGTTTACTGGGTTACTGGGGGAAAGCGACCATGTTATACTTGAGTTCTTGGTTCTAAAGGAAGCAAAAGCCGAGTGTAGCCAAACGCATACCCTGGATTTTAGGAAAGCCAATTTTAATAAACTCAGAACAATGATCAGTAAAGTCCCACGGCAAGCGACTCTAACGAGAAAAGGAGTCCAAGATGGGTGGGAGTTTTTAAAATAGAAAATTCTAAAGGCATGATTACAAACAATTCCAACAATAAAAAAAGGTGGGAGATAACAGAAGAAGCTAATATGGCTTCACAAAAAGCTTAGAGATGACCTGAAAACAAAAAAGAACTCATATAGGAAGTGGAAGGAAGGACAAGCAATGAAGGAAGAGTACAGGCAGGTAGAACAGAATTGCAGGGATGGCGTCAGGGAGGCTAAAGCTGAGAACGAGCTGAGGTTAGCGAGGGATGCTAAAAGCAACAAAAAGGCTTTCTTCAGATACATGCACAGTATAAGACAGAGGAAAGAACTGGTGGTTCAGCTATTAAATAAGGATGGCAAAATGAAAAACAGATGACAAAGAAAAGGCAGATGTGTTGAATTCCTACTTTGGCTCAGTCTTCTCCCAAAAGAGGGTCTATCCCCCCCCCCCCGCCGGCAAAGGAGAAGTACAGGCTGAAGGGGCAGGATTGCAGCTTGAGATTGATAGGCATATGGTCAAGGAACACCTAATTACTTTGAATCAGTTCAAATCTCCAGGGCCAGATGAACTGCATCCTAGGGTAATAAAGAAACTGGCAGAAGACCACGGTCTATTATCTTTGAGAAATCATGGAGGACGGGTGAAGTGCCAGACGACTGGAGGAAGGCTAATGTTGCCCCTATCTTCAAAAAGGGTACAAAGGAGGAACCTGGGAACTGCAGACCAGTCAGTCTGACATCAATCCCTGGGAAAATTCTGGAGCAGATTATAAAGCAATCCATCTGTAACCACCTTGAAAACAATGCAGTGATTACTCAAAGCCAACATGGATTTGTCAAGAACAAATCCTGCAGACGAATCTGATCTCATTTTTTGATCAGGTAACCTCCCTTGTCGACTGTGGGAATGCTGTGGACGTCATATACCTCGACTTCAGCAAAGCTTTCGACAAAGTGCCCCTTGATATCCTGATGAGCAAACTAGCTCAAAGTGGGCTAGATGAAACAACTATCAAGTGGATCCACAGTTGGCTACAGAATCGGACTCAAAGACTGCTTAGCAATGGGACCTTCTCAAACTGGGAAGAGGTAACAAGCCGGGTACCGCAGGGCTCAGTCCTGGGCCCAATGCTCATCAACATTTTTATTAATGACTTGGAGGAGGAGGTGCAGGGAATGCTTATAAAAATTTGCAGATGACACAAAACTGGGTGGGATAGCTAGTACCCTGGAAGACAGAAACAAAATTCAAAGTGATCTTGATAAACTGGAGCACTGGGCAGAAAAGAACAGAATGATATTTAATATGGATAAAAGCCACGTTCTGCACCTAGGAAAAAGAAACCAAATGCACAGTTACAAGATGGGGGATACGTGGCTCAACAACACTACAAGCGAGAAGGATCTTGGAATTGTTGTCGATCACAAGCTGAATATGAGCCAACAATGTGATGTGGCTGCAAAAAAGGCAAATGCTCTTTTGGGCTGCATTAACAGTAGCATAGCTTCCAAATCCCGGGAAGTACTAGTCTCCCTCTACTCAGCACTGGTTAGGCCTTATCTGGAGTACTGTGTCCAGTTCTGGGCACCACATTTTAAGAAGGATGCAGACAAGTTGGAGAGGGTTCAGAGGAGGGCAACGAAGATGATTAGGGGACTGGAAACAAAGCCCCATGAGGAGATACTGAAAGAACTGGGCATGTTTAGCCTTGAGAAGAGAAGACTGAGGGGAGATACGATAGCACTCTTCAAGGACTTGAAAGGTTGTCACAGAGAGGAAGGCCAGGATCTCTTCTCGATCATCCCAGAATTCAGGACACGGAATCATGGGCTGAAGTTACAGGAAGCCAGATTCCGGCTGAACATCAGGAAAAACTTCCTGACTGTTAGAGCAATATGACAATGAACCAATTACCTAGGGAGGTGGTGGGCAATCCCGCACTGGAGGCATTCAACGCGAGGCTGGACAGCCATCTGTCAGGGATGCTCTGACTTGGATTCCTGCACTGAGCAAGGGGTTGGACTCAATGGTCTTACAGGCCCCTTCCAACCCTACTATTCTATATTAAACCTGGTGCCTGGTGTTGGGACTACAGCTCCTATTACCCTCAGCCAGTATGACCACTGGTCCTACTAGCTGGGGATGTTGGGAATTGTGGTGTCCTTGCCTTGATTTTGCCTTGTAACTGAACCTCCATGCTATTGACCTCTGGACTCCTGCATGATCTGCTTTGGGGACTGTGTTTCTGCTTGACTGCTCTCCTGGGTTTTGACCTTAGCTGTGCCTCAAGACGACCTTTCTTCTGGAAACCACCTACTTGCCTGGTAATACTGTGCTTTGACCACTGCCTGTATTTTAGCTACTCTTGTCTTAAACTAATCCCATACTGGACTGATACCCATGTATCTGACTATTTGCCTGCCTAATTGACTTGCTGGTTGGATTTTCCCCATTTTGCCTAGCACAGAGTCTGAGCCAACTAGAGTAGGACACACACTATAACAAAGGCTTAGGTTAAATTGATAGTAAAAAACGTAATCAGCCAAAAAGGTGCCCTGATGAAAACTAGGCGGAAGATCTAAACTATTTACAGAAACAGCAGTCCTCAAGTATCATCTTAAGAGAAGCACTTTTCCTTCTCTCTCACTCACTCTCTCATGTGGAATACATTATTATTATTATTATTATTATTATTATTAATAATAATATACTATCATGTCAGACTTTATACATATTTCCATTGTATAGTCACTCATATTATTCCAGTGAATAGATTATTATTCCAGTGAATAGATAATTATTTGTTTTGCATTTCACTTTACATAGCCTTTCCTCCTCACGATGTTCCCCAATAAATCATAAGATAGCATCTTGTCCTGCACTTTATTATTCCAAAATGTGACAAAAATAAACAATGTTTTCAATTAAACCTTCATTTCTCTGCACACACACACCCAATTCTAATAACGTTTGAGAGTTCCAACATAAATACCAGTTCCCAGACCTTCAATATAAATTTCTTACTGACAGGAGGTCTTTTTACTTCCGTTTATAATTGACTGCAATTCTTGTGTCCGTTAGCAAGTTAATGATCATTTCACAATCTTCTTGAGGCGCCTCATTCTTCACACACCCAGAAAGAACAATGGATGGACCATAACTCCTGTCATTTATATTATATACCATCATTTCATTATTTTCTTGTATCCTTTCCCCAAAAATCTTAATATTTGAACAATACCAAAAGATATGTGATATCTTTGCTTTCACACATCCACACCTCCAACATCTGTACCTGGAAATATATATATGACTCAATCTTTTTAATGTTAGATATAATCTAAAAATGAGTTTATTAAAACTCTCCCAGTTTATTAAAACTTTCCAAGAGAACATTCTCCCAGATCCATTTCTAGGACTCTCATGGAAAATTCCTGACCTAAATCTCTTCCCCATATTGTTTTTACTCATATGCAAATGTGACATATTAATTGATCAAGTAAAATATCATATGATTCACTGATTGAAAGTTCTTACAGTTGCAACCCTAATGGGAAATCTTCATAATAATGACAGCCTTTTCTCTCCATGTTGAGGAATAGTCCTACTTGCTACCGATCAGATTGTGTATCACAAAAAGATAGTGATGAAATCTGAAGCAAAGCAAAAGACAAATTTAAACCTATCAGCTACTTGGAAAGCAACTTCCCTGAGAACCAGATTCAGCAAATCTAGAGAAAACCCCTTGACGTGTCCATACACAATACTGAAAAATGGAGCAGTATAGCGGCTAGAAAATGAAGCTACAAATCGTGTTCCCTGGCAACTGGTGTACATAGGCATACTGCCTCTGATACTAGACGTAGCATATTGCGACCAGGACCAGTAGCCACTGATTTCCTTATCTTCCATGGAAAACTGCATACAATATTCCAAGTGTGGTTGCACCATAGATTTGTTTAGGGACAATATGATATTGGCAGTTTTATTTTTGAATCTGTCTGCAAAAATGCCCAACATGCATCACTAATAATATGATGTCAGCAGACTTGGCCACCTCACTGCTTATTCTTAATTCCAGATAATTTATGGACACATTAAGAAGCAGATGTTTCTATGACATAATATCTTGGGGGGCAGGGGGGATTTTCTTGCTCACAGCTCACATTCTTAGCCACTACCTTACACCAGCTCAAATTTAATGAAATATTAGAAAAGGGTAACACTGCAGAAAATACATTAACACCACCGTATCATGGTGTATACATGCATCATATGCATGTATACTCAAGAAGTAAATCCCCATTATAAACTTATACAAATATTGAATTTTCCCCTTAGTACAGCAAAAGAATAGCCTTGTCTCTTATCACCCTGTCTAGCCAGGGTCTCTATCAGAGCATGAACATTTAATTATTGTGTATTTTAGGCCACACACATCATTAATTAGACTGGGAACTCTGCAGCTGGCAAGACACACTAATGGTCAGTTGATGTCCTACTAAAGTCAACAGGAATGCATACACACATGCACCCTTCAACAAGAATAGGTTGAAGTAGCCAATATTGAATACAGACAAGATAGAGGAAATCTGGACAGGAGGATTAAGAGTGATGTGGGTTTTCTGGAAAATTTTGAATTGGAAAATGTTCTGATGCAACATCACTAGAGAGGGAACTAATTTAGCATGTTTATTTTACTTGTATTTAGTAAACAACAAAGCTTAAAAAAGTACCCCGTGTTAATTTTCTGTCCCAACACACCTCAAGTATTTGACCTTAAATATTTAAGGAGGAAATTAAAGCACACTTTATGTAGAATTTTTTACTGGGATACTTGTACAAAATGAAATACAATGGCATGTGCTGCCCTTCCCTTACATTGTTTAAATGTAAGGAAAAAAACCAATGGTACTAAAAACTATTGACACAGTAATTCAGCTTCCCCCAAGCTGGTGCCCTCCAGATATGTTGGACTTCAATCTCCAGCATGGCTGACTGGAGGATGCTGGGAGTTGTAGTCTAACACCACTGGAGGGCACCAGGTTGCCAAGGACTGCACTGATTTTAGCAGCCCAAAAATCTGTGCATGGTATGTTGACAAGCACTCTTCTCTTTCAACAGACTTTTTAACTCTCTTCCACTACAGTTGCTGAAGCACCTTCAGTTTCTCTGTCACTACATATCAGTTCCATTTCACACTGAGACCTGGTTTCCATTTAAGACAACACTGAACACGGGTTCAGTATGGGTTGTTGTTGAATCATGAGTTGTCATTACATGAGAAACTTGCACTATGGTTTAACTATGGGTTGTTAACCACAAACAAACCAGAGTTCACAACCCAACAACAAGCCATGGGTTCTCTTTCTGGGTTGTTCATGGTTAACAACCCATAGTTAAACCATGGTGCAGGGTTTGCACGTAAGAACAACCCACAATTCAATGACAACCCATACACAACCCATACTCTGGGTTGTCGTTACATGCGAAAGAGATGTATTTATGTATTTCAATGACATACACTTATTATCTCACACTCTTGATAGGAATAATAACCAGAAAAATATTAATTACAACTTTGAAACTGCCAAGCTTGCCTAATATTGTATTTGCAACTGGCATCCATTCATTGTGCCTAATGAACATATGAAACAGAAAATTTCCATGGAAAAATGAAGCACTGGCAATGTTTCTGTTCTGGAAAATTTTCCATGGAACATTTTCCACCCCACATCTTGGAGGGTTATATTTCCCATTCTGAACAGGTGTGGAGTCTGGAGATGCTTCTGGACCCTGCCTTGCTCCTCAGTATGCTGGCAGAGGTGACAGCAAGAGGCAACATCAAGATCCTTTACAGCTCCAGGCCTACATATCCATGAGATCTGTTATTTGGGCCCTGAGCTCCAAATGCCTTTGCTTTGCAAGCTAAGAAAGTCATTTGCAAAAAGGAGAAGCTTCAACACAGTTGCCCTGGTGTTCTGGAATAGCCACCTTGATGAGGTAAGAACTTTTTTGCCCCTCATGGCCTTCTGGAGTGGCTGCAAGACTTATCTGCTCTGGGAGGCATATGGCTGCTGATTCTGTTTCTGCCATTATACCTGGATATGCCATTTTACCTGGACATACCATTTTGAAACTGTTAACTTTCTGATTGTTGTTGGTTTTTAATTTTGGAATTGTGTGTTTTACTTTTTCTAGATTTGTAAGGTACCTCTAGCCTTGGAAAGGTGGACGTCAAGATGAAAAACTAATAGGATTTCCCACTGACTGTTCCAGATACCAAAAAAGCTGTAAGCCAAGGCCCCTGCCACCCCTGGTGCAGCCCCTGCCACCCATCACGGGTGCACCCCAAAAGAGTGTCCAAAGAAAAAAAAAAAAAGGTGTCCATAGCTGCTATAGAACCCCAAAGGGGTTCTGAAAACAAGGTAAATTTAACTTGAAATTTAGCTTGAAAACAAGGTAAAATTAACCACTGTAGCACTACAGAGCGGTTTAGTCCCAAATGTTGGTGGCAAATCAGTGGTTGTGGCCCTTTGGGGCGGATGCACCAGGGATTGTGTGGTACCCCATGGACTACAGCCTGGAGCAGGGGTCGGGGGGGGGGCAAAATGGCCCCCAGATCTCTGGAAGTTGCCCACCCCTGCTGTAAACAAATGAAAACAAGCACAAGTATTTAGGCAGCCCTATAACCAGCCTTCGGTTGTACTCCGCATTAATGTGCATATTATATATGTATACATAAATATAATATATTTTCAGGAGACATAGCTGAACAGTAGGTGGAAGAAGAAGAGCAAGTGCGAAGTCTGACGTAAGATGAAAGGAAAAGAACAAAATTCAGAAGTTGTATTTTATAAGCCGCTGCAGGTTAAAAGTTGCACATCAGGTGGTGTGCAACCTCCAAGGTCCAGGTTCGATTTCTGCCCCATGGGCCCCTGCTGACAGCCACATTCCATGCAGTGCTACGCAGTCTGCAGGGCGCCCCCCCCCCCAGCAAAGGCCTAAATCTCCGGTTTACCACCGATTTTGGTGGCAAATCACTCTATAGTTCTACAGAGCACTACAGTGGTTACATTTAGCTTGTTTCCGAGCA
The DNA here is from genome assembly GCF_057233095.1 of Heloderma suspectum. Lineage (NCBI taxonomy): Eukaryota > Metazoa > Chordata > Lepidosauria > Squamata > Helodermatidae > Heloderma > Heloderma suspectum. Next base: position 110,319,098 of record NC_139464.1, read on the forward strand.
AAATCTAATCCTTTTGGCACTCTGTCACTGCTGAAGAAACCAAGTTTGGCCCTTCGGGTGCTCCACAGCCACTATAGACGCCATTTTACTTTAGTAAAAACAAACAAACCTAAATGGGGGGAGGCAGTGGGGGCTGCACGCTGCCCACCCTTGCCCTACGTTGTGATATAAGACTTCCTTATACCAGGTCATATCAGAGGTCCATTTGACTCATCATTATCTACTCTGACTGGCAGCAGGTTTCTGAGGTATTTGAGATAGTTCTTTCACAATCCAAGATCCATTCAGCTGCAGGTGCCGAGGACTAAATCTGGAACCTTCTGCTCTGCCACTGAGTTACAACTACTCCCCGCTGCCATTAAAGCGCACAGTTACTGAAAGGGATGCTGTGGACATCAGTGAGACTTGTCTGGGGGGAAAAATGAGATTGTGTGGTTCATCCAGAGATCACATTACATACACAAGCCACTTGGTAAAGCCCCCTGAGTTAGGGTGATTTTTTTCTGGATACACAGATTGATCTCAAGAATTGTGGGCAGGACACAGCCTTCCGCGCTTGCGAGGAGCAAAATGCGGAAGCACCCGTACATGTCAAATACATGGGCCATTGGCAGTGAAATTCTGGCCCCAAGGAGCTGCATGCACATGAGGAGCTGCGTTCTTGCTCGGGCACCTATCTTGTGGATAGGGTAAGACCACCCTGCCCCTCAGCAGGTTATGCTGTGGCTTCTGAGCAGGGATGAGCAAAGCAAGAGAGTTAGAATAACTCTCTTGCTTTGCTCATCCCTGCTCAGAAGAACGCAGCTCTTGCTCAGAGTCCGTGCAAGCCCTATCTGGAGAATGAAATTAAGGGAGCTGCTTGCACTGGAGCAGAATGTTAACCCAGGGTAGAGGAGGCTCCTGCAGCCCGTACCAGGGAATAAAGACTATATTCTAGGGGTTCAGAAGGTCTTTCTGCCCAAAGGCAGAATCCCAGTTCAGAGAAGCTCTCAGGGGCAGCATTCCAGTGCAGGGGTGGGGAGGCAAAAGCGACAGGGCCAAAATAAAAACAAATATACCACCACGGTAACTAAGCCTTACAAGAGGCATTTATAATGGGGCGGCGGGGGGACTACACGAAAGCCAGGAAACCACCAATGATTGGTAGATGGGGGAAAGTGTGTGGCCTTCTGGGGAACCTTGGAGGGCTGGATCAGGATCCCTGGAGGGCTGGATTTGGCCCCCCAGGCCTGAGGCTCTCCACCCCTGCTATAAACCACCAAGCTTTATCCTAAGGAACTCTACAGGGCTAGAAATGATGGGTGTATCAGGCAAAGTGGCATCTTAGAGCTTAAATCTAGCACTGCTTGCAGGATTCAGTGAGCAGGATGAACATTTGCTCCTTTTCAGCTCCCGCCAACAAGCCACTGGGATGAAGCCATCAGACTGGTTTCAGGCTGACCCTGCGGAACTCCTCCTTGCCCTGGGGGTGACCACTGCTCCCCCAGGCTGCATCAAAGACAGGGTGGAGATACACACCTGCACTTCCCAGCCCACCTGTGTAATGACTGGACCACACCCTAACGTTGGGGATACTAGGATTGTGTCATGTTCTCTCCAAAGCAGAAAGTTCTTCCCTGCAGTAAAATACTCTTTGTATTAAAGGGCTAACAGAACAAAATTATATGGTTTCTTGTATCTAAGCAAGATTTCCTGTGCTGGGAGTCTTGACTACAGACAATCCCTTTCCTTAAGCTTTATTCTCCCACCCACCCTTTTTTTTTAGTAGCTGTTTACAGCATTTCACATTTGCAAGACAGGCAAAGAGTTTTGCTGCTGTGAGAGGCAGGAATGAGCCCATGCCTTTCACACCTGATTAAATATTAGTTTTTTGGAACAATAAGCAAGTCTGACTGAACAAAGTCAGCAGACAGTAAGTCAGTTAATGAATATGCAGCGGCCTTCCCTATCAAATTAAGCTTTGGAGAAAAGAAATGTAAAGGGAAGAGCAATGAAGGGCTCCAGGCCAATCCCTGTATCCAGGACACAATCCAATTTCCTCTCCTGAAATTTTAGGCTTCTAATTCCTTTAAAAAAGGCTTCCAAAGTTGTCTTCGACTTCAAGGTTTGTGTAGAAAGTAGAAATCCTTTGGAGCTGGGTTGTGTGCCTGGAGAAGCAAGGGGGTGTCTAAGGCACACAGAGGGATGAAAATGACAATTAAATGGAGGGCAGAGAGGGAGTCTTCCAGCAGTCAGGCACAGGGCATCTGTACAACTTCCTGTTACTACTCACTAGTTTTGCCACCCTATTTATTACCAGCAACAGTGGCATGTACAATGTGACACTAGGCTTCAGGCTCCAGAATATAGAACATGCAGACTAAAATGAATCTAAATCCAACAGTGTTTTCAACAACGGCCCATCAGCTGTCTCCAGGAAACCCACAAATAGGGCACGAAGGTGATGAGGTTCACTTCCTAAGCCACTGATGGCCCTAACCTCCATGAATATATCCTCACACTTTTAAAATCAGGCTAAAATGGCATACTATCAGAACATGCAGCTACCGGGACTTCTGGTTGGAACCAATGTTGCTCTGGCAGCTTCCCACGGGTTTTCCTGTGGGAGCTTTCTCAAACAGCTTTTTAAAAGGTTGAAAAACCTTTTCATCTCCCCCCTGGAATTAAAGGGGGAACAAGGCAGTATCTGGACAACATCTTGGAGAAAAAGTACCCCCCTTGAGATAGTGGGGGGGCTAGATTCCAGAATTATCTCCCCAGAGCTTTACCAATGCAAAAAGCTGTGATGAGACTCCCATTTCACAGGAGAAAACAGGGCTGACATGTTCCATAATAATATATGCTTCAAGAAATATCGACAACTCCTGTGGGATGATTTAAGAAATATTAACAACATCTGAGAACATCTGAGGACCTGTAAGATCTGTTTGAAAGAAACATGAATGCACCGAGAAGAAAGGGGATGGCTTCACCGCCAACCCCCCCCCCCCGTATCTCCTGTGTCAAAAGTTTTGAAAACAGAAGACATAGGGGAATTAGTTACTCTGATAAAGACTTTATCTTCACAATTTACGGAGCAAGCCAAAAGGTTGGATTTAATCCAAAATTCTATCACCACCTTGCAAGGAGCCGTCAATTTAATTAATGCGTCATTGCAAAAAATGGAGACGAGAATTAACGAGCTAGAAGACTGAGTAGCAGGGAATGAAACTTCAACACAAATTTGTTTTAAAAATACCTTTGAGAGAATTTCTCGAGGCCTTCATGGGAAGATCCAATGTACATATTATTGGGATTAAAATAATCTGTCTAATGATCTGTCTAATGATGTAAAACTGCCTATTTTTGTGGATAAACTTTTGCATGAGATACTCCCTATCCCATCTGATTATTTACTTGATATTGAGCAGGCATTTCGGATGCCAAATGCTAAAGGGACTGACTACACAATCATAGTCCAACCTGCAAAAGTCTCCACAAAGAATTATATCCTGCGTTTGGCAAGAGAGGGTGGAAGCCTTTCCTGGAAACAAGATAATGTTATGTTATTTCCAGATTACATCAAAGAGGTGGCGAATAAAAGAAGGCAATTTATCAAAGCAAAAAATATGGCAAAACAAATGAACTTACAATATTACTTAAAATATCCTGCTACACTTTGTATTGTGTAGGGATGGGGGGGAATTTCTCCCTGAAACTTCGGGGGGCCGAGCGCCAACGCATTCGGTCATCCGAAGGTTGTTCGGGGAGAAATTCTCTGCCCCCCCGCCCCCTGCCCCCCGCCCCCCCCCCCCCGGGATGGGACTTACCTTTCACGAATGTCCCTCCCGGCAATGGGTCCCGGCGGCGGGTCCCGGCGGCGGTTCGGCAGGTTTTTGTCAGGGGCGGGGGCTGCCATTACAAGCAAAGTAAAAAAAAAAAACCGCCCCTGTGATAGGCTACGTAACAATTAACATAGCCTATCACGGCTAGATTTGCAAAGTCAGCCGTGATAGGCTACGTTAATCGTCACGTAGCCTATCACGGGTGACTTAAAAAAAAAAAAAGCGCGTACGGCTAATGGCGGCCCCCATAGGGAGCCGCCATTCGCGTTCCTTATTTGGTCCCTGTAGTCTATGTAAAGATTTATGTAGACTACGGCGAAATAAGGACAACGCAAATAGCATTCCCTTATTTTCGCCGTAATCTACGTAAATCTTTACGTAGACTACAGGGACCAAATAAGGAACGCGAATGGCGGCTCCCTATGGGGGCTGCCATTTGCGTACGCGCTTTTTTTTTTTCCAAAGTCACCTGTGATAGGCTACGTGACGATTAACGTAGCCTATCACGGCTGACTTTGCAGATCTAGCCGTGATAGGCTACGTTAATCGTTACGTAGCCTATCACAGAGGCGTTTTTTTTTTCTTTTGAAGTTCGCGGCCGGGGAGACAGGGCGCTCCTCCCCAGCCTGAATTTCGGCCCGGCGAGGCGGGAAGCCTCCCCCCCAGCCTGAATTTCAGCCGGGCGAGGAGGGAAGCCTCCCCCCCCAGCCTGAACTTCGGGGGGAGCAGCGAAGCGCCTCCCCCCCACCGCGAAGCAAGCTGCGAGACCAGGTAAGTGACTTTCGTGCACCCCTAGTATTGTGTCTGAAGGTCAGATGAAGAAGTTTCTGAATCATGAAATGGCAGAGGCATGGCTGAACGTAAAAATGCGTGAGATTTTTGTTACAACCCTATGAACCGGAATCTTTAAACAATCTTTGTTAACTGTTTGTGTTTAGTCTACATGATCCAGGCTAGGTCAGAAGATAAATTATATATTATTCTCTCATCTTTTTTTTCTTGCTTTTCTTTATATTTTTTATTTCAAAATAGATATGGTATGCTGTATTTAAAGTAATTGTTTGATGGTACAATGTGTACTTATATATCTAGTATAAAATAGAAAATAAATTACTGACTGTTGAAGGTTTATGTTTTATTATATAACACTATATTCCTTTTTTAATTAGTAGTAGTAGTAGTAGTGGTGGTGGTGGTAATCTAGGCTACTGGGAATGAACTGTAGACCCGTTTCTTGGATATAAGATTGATGATATGATATTGAAATGTAAAGTTGTTTATTAAACTGTAAGATTGTTAAGATTACAGATATAGTTTGTGAAATAGAATGGCATCGGAGGCTGGGGGTATTGGAGTTTAAATTTAATTCTTTAAGGAGGGGGGAGAGGGAGGGGGGAAGGGGAAAGAATCTTCTTCCTTTTTCTTCACCTCCTTTCCTCCTCCCTTTGCCTTTTTTCCTTTTTTATTATTTTTCTTTCTTTTTCCTTCTCTTTTTGTTATTATGCTAGCCTCATCAGAATATTGTACTGTTGGGAAATTCTAGTATTGATCAGGTTGTTGGTATGTTTGGTATTGTATAGTTAATTTATAAAGATAAAATAAATAAAAATATATTTAAAAAAGAACATGCAGCTACCATCATTTGTGTGTGTGTGTGTGTGTGTGTGCGTGCGCGCGTGCGCGTGATATGTATATATGTACATATGTAAAAGGAAATGTTTGTCTCTATGTCCTTGATAGACTCAAAAACTGTACAACTGATTTATATGAAACTTTCAGGATTTGGTCTACCTGTCTGGGATTGGTTCTAGGCATAGTGAAAATTTTGTCTACCATCAGATACTCAACCTACAAATTTGCAAGGGCAAAATCATACCCCTTCTTCAGTATCTGCAGGTATACCACAGTGGGTACATAGGTGTCCAAAATGGTTACAGCATTATTCTGTTTAGGGTGCAAATGGATGCAAGGGCACATCCCATTAAGAAGGGAGGTAATGCAGAAGGAGCTGAAATTATCAGATAGATACAGCAGTGGGCGGGGAAAGAAGCAAGCTGCCTAGGTAACAGAAGAAGAATGTTGGAAGTTGATGTGGAGGGAGGAGGAGAGAAGGAAGAGCGGCGAAGCAGGGAGTCATGGCTGACAGAGAGAGAAGCTCAAGACAGTCTTCAGGAGACGAAGAAGAAAACACATTTATTGTAATTACTTTAAATGTGTCTGCAAGGTTGAAGCCTGCAGTACCATATTCACTCACTACACGGCAGAATTTCTTAGCCAGGAGAGAGTTTTGCAGTTCATACCATTTGAAGCCAGGAGGAAGTAGTCTGAGGGAGAAACGTATACAGCTGCCCACTCCCCTCTTCTGGGAAGTCCCCCCGCGCCCGGTCAGGGGAATGAAGTGGACAGACCCCTCCCTCAGGGGGCTATGGGAGTCACCATGGCAGGGGCTGTGCCTAGGGGCCAGGGCAGGCATAATGTGTACATAATGTGTACAACTCTGGCAGCTGCGTAAGTTTGCTTGAAGGCTTTGTTGTTATCAAACAAAGGGCTGATTCAGCCATGCAAAGCTGGGTCCATGTGCGTGGGTGTGTGCGTGTGTGCGTGTGCATATATATATTCATTCATGGGTGGGGGAGTTGTTTTCCTCTTTCATCTGAACCATTTAGTACAACTTACCATTAATACAACAACGCTCTTAGTTTCTATGCCCCTCAGGATTGGCGACTGCAGATAGTGCAGGGAAACACCTAAGTCACATGTTTATAGTAACATGTGGCCTAATTTCTAGCCTAAACTATTGGCCATCTCTCAACATCTTGTCGTAGTGAGTTCCACTGTCCCACCAACGCTCTTGCAACACAGCCCCTGCTGTAAGGAAGCAGCTGCCATTGCCACTAAAGCTTTGTTCAGAATAGGACACCCAGGTTCTAACGGTGTAAGCTTTTGCTTCCCAAAGAACTCCACAGGAGAATGTGATTTCCGCTACTGGGTAGATGCCTGTTCATATGCTATTTAGTAATCACTATTTTGTAGATAAGAGTATGAACCTACCTGTACACGGTGATCATTGTCTGAGGCCCTCCTCAGAGTGCCTCCTCTGAGAAAAGTTTGAAGGACGGCAATGAGAGAGAGAGAGAGAGAGCGCCTTTCCAGTGGTGGTCCTCCAACTGTGGAAAGCTCTCTGCAGTGAGGCTGCCTGCTACCAACATTGTCATCTTTTTTGGCACCAGGTCATGAAATTAAAAGACGCTTGCTCCTTGGGAGGAAAGCTATGGCAAACCTAGACAGCATAGTAAGAAGCAGAGACATCACCTTGCCGACAAAGGTCCATCTAATCAAAGCTATGGTTTTCCCAGTAGTAATATATGGCTGTGAGAGCTGGACTATAAGGAAGGCTGAGCGCCGAAGAATTGATGCTTTCGAACTGTGGTGCTGCAGAAGACTCTTACGAGTCCCCTGGACTGCAAGGAGGTCAAATCAGTCCATCCTAAAGGAAATCAACCCTGACTGCTCATTGGAAGGACAGATAATGAAGCTGAAGCTCCAATATTTTGGCCACCTAATGCGAAGAGAAAACTCCCTGGAAAAGACCCTGATGCTGGGAAAGACTGAAGGCAAAAGGAGAAGGGGACGGCAGAGGATGAGATGGCTAGATAGCATCACGGATGCAATGAATATGAACTTGAGCACGCTCCGGGAGAGAGCGCAGGACAGGAAGGCCTGGCGTGCTATGGTCCATGGGGTCACGAAGAGTCGGACACGACTGAACGACTGAACAACAACAACAACAACAAGAGTTTTTTCTACTCCCAGGCAGATGAAGGCATATGATGGGCTTTTTATGCATTAGTTGTTTTTGTTAAGGTCCATATTGTTTTATTATGTTTTGGTATTTTAATGGAAATTATTTAACTATTTTATATTTTGTATGACTAAGAAATAATAACAACAACAACAACAACCTCCTCGTTTGCCACATCAAAGCCTATGGAACTGGCACTTACCTGAGCAAGTTCGTCCACCCCGCTCGCTGTCTTTACGAGTCTAACTAGGTCTTCTTGCATCTTATCCACCCACTGTTTTATCCTACAGAAATAAAAAAAGGTGTGATGAGAACAACACGTAAGGAAGAAAAGAGATGTCCCATCAGATCAATGGCAAATCACTATGAAGATTACAAGCGCAAATACAGGCTGACAGACTATATTTATTTTCCAAATAAAATATTATTTTCCATATTTATTATAAGTTATTTTCCACGTGGCAGATTGATGCTGAAGTCCCTTGGATATTGCTGTGAATCTGCTCTAATCACACTTTTCCACCCCATTCTCTTGCTCGCAGGCTCTCACAGAAACTCTTTCCGTATTTCAGATTTGGTTAGGAGGAGCTAGATCTTAACTGCCTAGCATGGAGAAATGATACTAAGAGATACAAGGTATCTGAAAATACCATGCTATCTCCCAATGTTTGAATATTTGTCCCATTCATTTCAATGGATCTACTCTAAGAAGAGTAACACTGGATACAGCCCCATGTGTCCTCCTTTACAGAGAACAGTTCTCAGTCCAAGTCCAGTTTAAAGGTTAAGAACCCTAAGAATGGAGAGCAAATGCCTTCAAGTTGCCCATCCACGGTTAGCACCTGGACAGCAGACTGAGCAGACATAGCTCCCCTGGCCACCGCCACTACAGTGACCGCATTTCTATTTAAATTATAGTAATTATATCTAAATTTGCATCTATACATATAAATTAGCATGTGCAAATGTCATGCAAATATTTGGGGGTGGGGGTGGCGATGCATTTCCTCTTTTTCGGCAACGCATAAGTGGCCATCGTATTGATAATCCTCCATCGTTTTCAGAAATACAGTGCATATCAGGGTGTCTGCTCTAGGGAGCAATCCTATACATGCTTAGACAGAAGTCCTGAAACTCCCAGCATGCAACTCCCAGCATGCCCCAGCAACATCTAAGTAATTTAATACTCTCCTTTCAAGGGGGAAAAAAACGTATTTGTAAACATGTACGATGCCTTGAGTTGCTGTAAAATAGTCAGCCAGGAGGAACAGTAAAAATGGTCATGTTCAAATAGTTTCATTCATTACACAAGCCCTTCATTTCAACCACGCAGTACAGCCTTAAACATGAGAAACTGCTCTGCTGGATCAGACCAAGGATACACCCAGTTCTAGTCCAGTATTCTGACAATGGACAGCCATGTATTATAAGAAGCTCCATAAGCCATGATACATACAATTTATTTAAGCCTCTATCATGTTCCGCTAACATTTAAAACAAAATCCCAGGGAAGTAGCTCCAACCCCTTGACCATTTCAGTTGCCCTTTTGCCTCTTTCCAAATCTTTCTCTCTCTTTTTTCAGACAGGGGGAAACCAGGACAGTGCACAATATTCTAAAATGTAGCCTCACCATCAATGTATACAATGGCATTAAAATACGTGGCATTTTATGTTCAGTCTAGCCCTATGCAGGTTTTATGAGAATATATATACATATATATAAGGATAAAAAATAGAGTCAACACGGGCACACCCATGTGCCATTGGGGGTCACTGTGCAATCCCCCAGATGTCCCTGGTTGCCCAGCAACAGTAGCCAGCCACAGTTAGGGCTGGGTAAACAGAAGGAAAGGGAATCTGGGCAGGGGCTCTTTAAATGGCTCGAGAACTCTGAGGGAAAAGGAGGAGATGGGATAGGGATGTCAGAGAATTCCGCCACGGATCTCCGTGAGGCTGAATGCCAGTACATTCGGCCCCCCGAAATCCGTGGGGGAATGAAGCCCCCCATCCCCCCACCCGGCAAAAGGCATGCTAAACAGAGCACTTACCTGGTGCCGTTCACGCTGCTTTTGCTTCCTCGTTATAGCTGTGATAGGCTAAGTAAATACTTACGTAGCCTATCACAGCTAACGCAGGGATGCCATTTGCATCCTTGCGGAGGCTGTGATAGGCTATGTATTTACATAGCCTATCACAGCAAAAAAAAGGGGGGGAACGCAAATGGTGGCAGCTATGGCCGCCGCCATTTGCCTTCCCCTTTTTTTTTTTTTTTGCCGTGATAGGCTTCAGCAGTACGTGAACCAAGAAGTACACGCTGGGTTTCAAAGAGGCAGAGTAACTAGAGATCAGATCGCCAACATTCGCCAGATCATGGAGAAAGAAAGAGAATTCCAGAAAAATGTCTATTTCTGCTTCATTGACTGCGCTAAAGCCTTTGATTGTGTGGATCACAACAAACTGTGACAAATTCTGAAAGAGATGGGAGTACCAGACCACCTTACCTGTCTCCTGAGAAACCTGTATGAGCGTCAAGAAGCAACAGTAAGAACCGGACATGGAACAACCGATTGGTTCCAAATTGGGAAAGGAGTACGATAAGGCTGTATATTGTCGCCCTGCTTATTTAACTTATATGCAGAGTACATCATGAGAAACGCCGGGTTGGATGAAACACAGGTCGGAATTAAGATTGCCAGGAGAATTATCAACAACCTCAGATACGCAGACGATACCACCCTAATGGCAGAAAGCGAAGAGGATCTAAAGAGCCCCTTGTTGAGGGTGAAAGTGGACAGTGCAAAAGCTGGTTTGAAACTCAACATTAAAAAAAACTAAGATCATGGCATCTGGCCCCATCCCTTCCTGGCATATAGAAGGGGAAGAAATGGAAGCAGTGACAGATTTTATTTTCTTGGGCTCTAAGATCACCGCAGACGGTGACTGTAGCCATGAAATTAAAAGATGCTTGCTCCTGGGGAGGAAAGCTATGGCAAACCTAGACAGCATAGTAAGAAGCAGAGGCATCACCTTGCCGACAAAGGTCCGTCTAATCAAAGCTATGGTTTTCCCAGTAGTAATATATGGCTGTGAGAGCTGGACTATAAGGAAGGCTGAGCGCCGAAGAATTGATGCTTTCGAACTGTGGTGCTGGAGAAGACTCTTACGAGTCCTCTGGACTGCAAGGAGGTCAAATCAGTCCATCCTTAAGGAAATCAACCCTGAGTGCTCATTGGAAGGACAGAGACTGAAGCTGAAGCTCAAATATTTTCGCCACCTAATGCGAAGAGAAAACTCCCTGGAAAAGACCCTGATGCTGGGAAAGATTGAAGGCAAAAGGAGAAGGGGACGGCAGAGGATGAGATGGCTAGATAGCATCACCAATGCAATGAATATGAACTTGAACACACTCCAGGAGAGAGCAGAGGACAGGAAGTCCTGGCGTGCTCTGGTCCATGGGGTCACGAAGAGTCGGACACGACTTAACAACTGAACAACAACAACAAAGGCTACGTTAATATTTACATAGCCTATCACAGCAAAAGACAGGAGCGCAAATTGTGGCAGCTACGGCGGCCACCATTTGCATCCCTGTGAAGGCTGCCCAGTGGCTGGATGTCCAGCTACGGGCGGCCCCAGCCAGCAGCTCTGCGGAGTCGCCGCAGAGCAGAGCCGGCCCAGGAGAATTTCAGGGGGAGGGATGGAGCGCCTCCCAACAACCGCAAATGTCACCCTTTGAAAAGGTAAGTGACTTTCGTACATCCCTAAGGTGGGACAGAATCACAGGTTAAAAGCTTAAATGCTGGAAGCTCAGGGGAGGGAATAAGAGAGCCAAGGTTGACTGAAGATGTACAGGAGGAGTGTCTGGAAATAACATCATGAAAGGAACAAAGAAAAGAATGTGTGATAAGGGAAATTAGAAAAGGGACAAAAGTAGTAGCCTCAATAGTAGACCAAAGAGCGGAAGCAGAGGAGTGGCTGCTAAGAAAGATAGGAGAAACTTTCCAATGGATTCAGCAGCATTCAGGAAAGCATAAAGACACAGTTACAAGAAAAGACTTGCTGAGGTCCACAGAAAGCTCCGCATTAGATAATCCTGACTCTACAACTAATCTATGGCTAGCATTGCTATATAGGTATTCCCTCTGATCCTACAGCTGTTTATTGCTCCAGGAGCAATCACCTTAATCCTGCAGTTACTTACCTTTATTGTTCCAGGGGCAATCACTCTAACCTTGCAACTACTTACAAATGTACTGCAGGCCTTCATCCTGAACCTGCTGATACCTACCTGTATTCAGACCTGTAGTCAGCTTTTCTTGTCAGGTGAGGCAGCCACATTTCTAGGTGGGGCATTTGGGGGGTGGAGGCACATAGTGCCAGCCAATCCCCACACACACACATACAGAGAGGATGTGAGGCCCAGGCCAGGGGAAGGCAAAGGCAGTGACCTTCCCCCTCGCTTGTCATCCATGCAGAAAGTGTATTATCTTACATAATGGGCTATGTAAAATTCACCCTCTTTTGGCAGATCCCCAGGAATACCAAGCTCAAAAGCTTGACTATGCCTATAGCTACTACAGTCTGCTTTCACCTGTTCTCTGCCCCTGTGTTCTGATTCTTCACAAATTGTACTACTTTGGTAATGACAGTGAGCTTAGCTTTGATGCTGGATTAGGTATCTCAGGTTTAGATTCCACCTGAAAAACAAACTTGTCCATACTACAAGTTTAGGGAAGTGCAGAGGGAAAATAAATACTGTAGGGTTTGTTAACTCCTCATTGAGGGTCCCTTCTTCTAGTCTTGTTCCTGACTTTTAGATTTTCTTTCCTGTTGGACATTAAAGGGAAAATGTTTTGTCCGGTTGCTGTATAAAGGACTAACTAAATGATTGGAAACTAACTGTGGAAAGTAATTGGATTTATTTATTTTTACTGGTTGCTGGATTGATTGTTCTGCCCAGAAACCCTGAAAAGGCCCCATACTAAGCAGTACACATTGGCGAAAATCAGAAATTAGACCAGAGTTACGCCTAGGTAGCTAGCCAGCCGTAGTGTGCACAGCAGCGTTTCTGTTCCTCTAGGGCAGTTTTCATCCTTTGCCATCAAGTACTCAAATAAAAGAAATAGCCAGTATGATTGTGAGTGTAGTGAGTGCTTTAATAGAATAAAGGGTAACTTAGGGTAGATTTTTTTCAGATTACTTTAAAGTCTCTTCATTTCACCCTTTCGCAAGAAGCACCCAATCTTGCTCTACTCATCATAACTGCAGAATAAACAAACTCTTACTGCAGGAAAGCAAACATGCTTCTTTATTGCTGGCTGGGTAGATAACACAGCTGAAACTAAAAAACACAGCAAACGGAAGTCCAAGGGGTAGAGTCTAACTCAAGCCCATTGTACAAAGTTCTAATATTTACCTCTTCAAGTGAACTCCTGAGCTTGGCTTCGATGCTGGATTAGGTATCTCAGTTTTAGATTCCACTGTTATTTTTCAGGATCATTGGGTTATTGTGATCATGAAAATCCACCCTCAGTCACCCACGTCTTGAGTGAGCAGACTTTTGGGGGCTCTCCAGATGAGGCTTTTGTCGTGCACTCGCCCTGCTGTATTCATTTGAGTTTTTCAGAGGGTCCTATTTTTAAATTGCTCCTCTTCTTAAAATGCTCCATTCTTTAAATGGAGTCTGGCATTGTCTGTCAATGTCACAAATTAAAAAGTTTTTTAAAAAAAACCTGGGAAGGGGGTGCCCATTTGTCCCACCCTGGCTATAGGGCTGCCAGTAATACATTATGGGTGTCAATTGTGCTTCTGCAGGTACTTACTGTATCACCTTGCTGTCATCCATCCTTACCCTGTGGCTACTTACCTTATTCTGTGGGCAGCCATCCTGATCCAGCAGCTACTTACCACTACTATTCTGGGAGCTTTCCACCTTATCCTGGAGCAATTTATAGTAAAGTCTAAGAAGTGATCCTGATCCTGCAACAACTGACTTGAATGTAACAAAGTCTGTAGTTGCTGGATTTATGTGGTCACATCATTCCTTTGGGATGAAAACTGTGGAAAGTGAAGTGTTTCCTGAGGGAGGGGGAATCCCATGTGACACCATGTCTCCTCCACACTTTCAGTTTTGTAACACGTGCATGGGGCTTCTCTTTCCTTATCATTCCTAACACTACATTTGCCTTTTTGCACTGAGTGGACATTTTCAGAGGGTTCTCCGCCATGACTACAAGATCTTTTTCCTGGGCAGTAACAGCTAATTCAGATCCCATCAGCTTATAGGTGAAGCTGGGATTTCTTCATTGTTGGTTGTGGAGCACAAACAACAGAAGAACAGCAAAGCCATATATTAATGTGCAAACATTAATATTTCTGCTGTGGCACCCCGGCTCTGGAATGAGCTCCCTAGTGAGGTTTGCCTGGCGCCTACATTGTATTCCTTTCGGCGCCAGGTGAAGACCATTTTATTTTCCCAGGCATTTAAACATTTAAGCTTTCTAAATTTTTATCTTTGCTGTTTTAAATCTGTATTTTAAACTCCTGCACTGCTGCTAGGTTTTATTGTGGTTGTATTGTTATATTGTGGGTTTAATGTTCTATATATTTTAAATTGTTTTATTGTGTGTTGTTTGGTTTTAATTTTTGTGAACTGCCCAGAGAGCTTCGGCTATTGGGCGGTATAGAAATGAAATAAATAAATAAATAAATATTCATGTGGCCAAAAGCAAACCACGAATTCTTCAATCTTGCTGTACAAGAGAAAGGACTGGAAATTTTTGCTTGTTAATTAATGCTAATTCGGGGAGGGGGCTATTGCACATGGATCAGAGAACAGGCATACGAGTTACAGTGGGAAAAATGAACACAAATAGGAGTATCTTAGTAATAAAAAAGTATTTGCAGATTCCTTTCCCACTCATAAAATTCTAATGGATCAGTAGCACATCTGCATTTCTAAAAATAAACTCCATAGGAGTTTGTGTCTCATGTCTGTGTCTCATGTCTATTTCTCAAATATCAGGCACTTCTATTTGGCACAGTTTATGTTGGGATGCATTTGCTGCATATTAAAAAAAAAAAGTAGGGAATTAACTAGATCATACACCACTTGAATTCAGAAGGATAAAATGAATTCACCAGAAAAATAGCAATGTCTAATATAGAATACCAAGGTTTACCAACAATCAAGCAAAGAATATAAAGAATACTAAGCTAAGGATTTTAGTTTCTTACATGTGTCAAGACAGAAAAATAGGAGGGGAAGAAAAAACAAGAACCCTCTGGGCAGCAAAATGTGTTTGGTTGAATGCTAGCCTATGGTGTATATCTCCCTGACAGATGCTCATGGTCAGAGTTTATTTAACAACAAGAAAAGTGTCACACTAAACGTGAAGTCCTGGGCCTTAAGGAGACAGCACTAGATTTCTTGCTGCTCTTTAGAATATCAGCTAAACAAAGGTTTAGGCAAAGGGGATTTTTTTCCTGACTGTTCAAGTGGAACATTAAACTGCAATGAAAACCATGTCAAAAGAAAGAAACCCCATAGGATATGCTTTCACATTCCCAGAGAGCGAGAGAGATGGCACAATAATATGACCAAAAACTCCCAACCAGTACACACACAAAGTTCTGAACCAATGCCCCATGCAAGTTAGCAACAAATTAAAACAAACAAACAACAACAACAAAAACTTAGACTAGTCTACCCTTCCCAACTTGGGGACCTCCAGATGAGTTGGACTACAGCTCTCATCATCCTCAGCCAACATGGGGTTGACAGGACTTTAGGATCTCTTAAAATAAGTTTGAAAATGTTGGGAACATAAAGAAGAAACATGCGCACTCACTCCCACCCCCACCCCACAAAAAGATGTATTACACTCAAAAATGAAACACAAAGTACTAAATTCAGATGGGTAATACTTCTGCTTGCCTACCAAAATGCTCCAGTGCTCAAAAACAGAGGCTAGTTTTTATTGCACAGCTTCATTATATTTTGTCTCTCAGCTGGTTAAGCAACATAACCTTGGTCACAATCCAACAGAGACAGAGTGTGCACACAAGCGTAGGGGCATCATTTCAGATATTCAAGGGTGAGAAGGGAAAGAGGTTACATAAGAAGACATAAAACTGTCAGCCAAGCTTAAAGAGCAACTTCTGTAAATCAGTAAATTTTCTTAATCTTTCCTAATTAAGATCAACGAAACACCCATCATTAATCTCAAGGAATATTTTCATTTTACACTGGTTTCCAATTCACTTCTGGGATGTATTCAGGGGCCTGGTTTAACCTTTAAAGTCCTTCACAGCCTGAGACCAACATACCTGAGAAAACGTCTCTGTCTATATGAGCCCACAGGCCAACTGGTCAGTCATCAATACTTGCTGCGTCATTCTTACAGCTAGTAAGAATGGTAGCAGTCAGGTGCAGGGCTCTTAAAGGCAGCGGGTGAGCTCTGGAACCTTCTGCCTAAGGACTGTTTCTTTACAAACTCCGTATCTCTGCTAGGATTTGGAAGAGGTTGCCGCAGTAGGAGTAGCCGGGCACCTGCCAAGGGCCCACATCACAACAGAGGCCCCCTGGCGTTTCTCTTCCTCTTCACTATTGCAACCTGCTTGTTCACCTGCCTCTCACTCTGGCTCACACCAATGGTGGTGAGAAGGAGGTTCAGTAGATGCCACTGCCTACTTTCTCACTGGTTCTCTACCTACCAAGCAAGTGGTAGCAATGGAGAGGAGGAGGAACCATAGCTGCTGGTGACAATGGTGGTGAGAAGGCATGTTCACTGAAGGAGGGGGTCCCATTGAAGGCATCTCGTCCAGGGGCCCTCAGAAACCTGGTACTATCACTGGTTGCAACGCTTTTCTTTTTCATCAAGCATGTTGGCTGATTTTGTTCTATGTCCTTGTTTCTGTACTTGAATGGGGTAGGGTGGGGGTTCATTTTATATTGTCTTTTTGTGTGGCGTCATTTAGTGCACATAAAAACCAATTCAGGAATATTTAAAAACAAACGACATGTTCTTCCATACGCAGGATCACCCATCCCTATACAATTACCTTGCATTTTGTAAGGTTCTTGCCTGGCTATGTGAGGGCTAAAATGGTGTAAGGTGCAACAGCACACACCCAAGCCCCATACTAATATCCCCAAGCCTGCAGGCTTCTCTCAATACCTTCCTATGTTGAGCCAGAAGGCTTACAACAACTTCCTAGTTGTTGTAAGCCTAATAGTTGAACACTGTTAGAAGCCCACTTGTGATTGGGAACCCTGACAAGACCGTCTAAGGGCGCAATCCTATGCATGTTTAGACAGAGAAAAGGCCTACAACTCCCTGCATGCCCCAGCCAGCCATGCTGGCTGGGGCATGTTGGGAGTTGTAGGCCTTTTCTCTGTCTAAACATGCATAGGATTGCACCCTAGGAGTACTGTGTTTAATCTAAGAGACAAGAGAGCCCCTGACATTCAATACATTTCTTTTTTCACTCTCCCTTTCCTCCCACCCTCACCCATTTGGCCCCAGGCCCTTTTGAAGACTCTAAGAGCGCAATCCTATGGGCCTGGTGCTCCTTAGAGAGAGCGTTCCGAGATCAGAGTCTTCCAGCCATCCAAAGCCCTGCCAGGAAGAGCCCAGCCAGGCAGGAGGAATGACAAGTGGCATTTTCACCTCCCATTCTCCTTTTCTTTCTTTCTTTCTTTCTTTCTTTCTCTTTTTCTGCTAATTTCCAAGGAACAGCAAACCCCCTGCATATGAACACCTCTTTTTCATTTTATCAACTAATACAAACATCACACACGAAGTTAAAGTATGCAGATGAGCCAGCAAGAATTCCTTGATGCCATTAGCTAAGGGGATGGCTATAACATTGATTGAATTGGTAGATAAAAATAAGCCAATAAGAGCACATTCCATCCCTGAAGTCAATAGCCCAGTAAATGGAGCTTGAGGCATACCCAAAGTATTGATGTTGGTCATAGAGGTAAAGCTGTATTTTCACTGACCATTACTACTACCTTGGAAATAAAAAGATCTGATGATTTCAAACACTGAAACATAGTACTATTTGTCAGTATTGATGTGGCCTGGGTAATTGCCCCAAACCCCGTGCCCCCCCACCATGAAGAAGACTTTGCTTTGGTTACATATACCTAGGCATGCACATTGCTTTCCCTTGAAAACAATTGTTACACATGTCGACAGCCAACCACCAAGGTTAACTTAGGGTGCAATCCTATCGAGATAGGTGGCCGCCTCTGAACTCGGAGGCAACCACCTATCCAAAGCAGGGCAGGAGAAGCACAGAGGGGATCATTCCCACACACACACACAGAATTTTCCTTTAAAGCTTCCCTTGAAATTTTCAGGCGTTTTTCTCTAGAAGTAACTTCCATATTCTCCTTGACATTGTGTTTTAGGCACTACACGGTGGCAACCTAAGTGCATGCAAATCAAATCATATAACGGAAAACTTTTCACGTCTTTTGAAAATCCTCAGATGTTTTCCCAAAGCAGGAACCTCAAAACTCACTCCCGAGTGTTGTTTTACATCATGGGTGGACAACCCATGGTCCACAGGCTGCATGCAGGCCCCGTGGCGTTTTTATGAGCCCCCACTATTTTCCCCTGTTGCTGCCACTCCCAAATTTTGCCACGGCAGCTGCAAAAATCATGGCCATTGTGCAGGGAAACAAAACACATAGGAAGTGTGTGCATCATCTGCAAGCGGAATCATGCTCCTAGAAGTGCAGTTTTGCTAGGAAACCAGGTGCATGCTCCCCACGTGTCTGATTTTCCTGCAAAATTGCCATGATTTTTGCTGCCACCGTAGCAAATTCAGCAGAGGCGCCAAATTCAGGCCCCAGTGGGTTTTGTGTGGGGAGCAATGCAGGTCCCTGACACTTGGAAGTTGGCCATCCCTCTTTTAGCTACTGGGGTAGGGGTGAGAGAAGGAAGTCGTAATACCAAAAGGAGAATTCACAGTGCATCCTCCAGCCATGAAGTTAGCCAGCTTCCTCTGGCCTTCAGTTTGAATGACAGGCATACATACCAGCACAGTTCCGCCAATAGTCTTGCCCCTCCCCACTATCAGGCTCAGAAAATTTAAATACATATAAAAAGTGAATTTCCATTTACAGCCATAGATTAAGTACAGTGAAAAAGTTCCTTGTCGAAATTAACGTCAGGCCATTATTTTAATACTTTCCCTTCATTTTTTCTCATTAAGTTAATAGACACATATGCCCAATACAAAATAATTTGTATCATACATTGACATAAATATAGAGAGCCATACACATCATAAGAAAAATTACATTTTAAGTGATTCCAAAAGATGACTGTGATAAAGCAGTTAAATGAAAAGAATCTCATATAAAAGATACAGGACTTAATTAAGTTAGGGTTCATTGATTGCCATTGTTTCCTGGAGGTGTTTCATTAAAGGCTCTTAAAAAGTGGTTATTTATTGCTCGTACGAAGAAAATTAATCAAATGCTCAAATCGAGCTATTACTGCTGTGCTCTAAAACCCGAGTTATTACTTCTACTACTTAGACTCCTAGAAATGTATCATGCATAATGAGTTTAAGGAAAGTTTCACAGCATTTGAGCTTTCATTACTCTTTTTTATATTTAAAACAGTTCCTTGCACATTAAGCACAGCATAAGGCCCAAATTTGTCTTCTAGACCTTTCTTTCCAGTTTTACTTTTAGCTGTCCTGCAACATGGAACAGTTCCTAACAGCATTACAACCCAAATTTGGTTTTGTCTTCATCAAACAAACCAGCATTTAAAACACATTTCAAAATCATGAACTGAGTTAAGCAGACCAACTTCTGCTGTTTGAACTGAAGCATCTACTGTATTAGCTTTTCTTCCCCTTCTTATCCACCTTTTTAATGTTTTAACTTTTGTAAACCACCTGAGAGCTTCAGCTATGGGGCAGTTTAGATGATGATGAATAAAGCCAGTTCTCTAGAGTCCTATTCAGGATTTTGAGCAAAAGTGTGAGGATTTAAAGTGAGGAAAGAGGCCGAGTGCACATGAATACCCACCTCTGAAGACCCCAACGAGGGTTTATGTATGTATGTATGTATTTTAAATATTTATTGGTCGCCTTTCAGGGCAGAAGCCCTCCCAAGGCGGCTCACAGCGATAAAATACATAAAAACAGTGAAAATATTAAAAGTGATAAAAACATAAAAACAACAAAAACAACATTAAAAGCCAGCAATAAAACCAGCAACAATGTTAACAGCAGTAACAGCAACAATAGCATATCACAAGAAGGCCAAGGTAAAATAACATGTTTTCAAGGCCTTCTTAAAAGTCTGCAATGACGCAGCATGGCAGACCTACGATGGCAGCTTGTTCCAAAGGTGTGGGGCCACTGCAGAGAAGGCCCCATCACGTGTGGTCACCCACCTGACTGCTCTCATGGGTGGGCAAATGAGAAGGGCCTCTCTTTCTGATCTTAAAGTGTGGGCAGGCTGATATGGGTGAAGGTGGTCTTTCAAGTAACTTGGTCCCAAACTGTTTAAGGCTTTAAAGGTCAAAACCAGCATTTTGAATTGGGCTTGGAAATGCACCGGTAACCAGTGCAGCTGGTGCAGTGCAGGCGTTATGTGATTGAATCACCTCACCCCCACCAATACTCAGGTTTCCAACTGCAGAGAAACTTCTAAGCAGCTTCAGATGAATTTGCTTAGAAGTCTCCTTCAAACCTTCATTCTCAGTGTATGAAGGTCTGAAGTAGAGGTGGCGTGTAGGGGGGTGCTGGGGGCATGGCTTGTATGCACTCTGTCCTTCCCCTCCCCAGTTTAAGCTCTCATATATTCGCTTGAACACCTAGTTTCATCACAGTCATCAGCAAAGAGGAAGAGACTTGATTTCTCAATGATTCACATTCCATTCTAATGGCACAATGTATACAGGCTGCAGTCTGGGGACACCGCTGAGAAGGAGTGAAACCTGCCCCAGACACTGGGGTTCACTAAGGCAGCTTTAGCTTAATAGTGTTGCCATGTTCTCTGTTTTAACTTGTACCAGTGTCATAATAATGTTATTTTGGATGTATCCCCAAAAAATAGTGGAATACTAAATATGGAAGTGTTGGAAGGCGTGGAGAAATGAGACTTAGACCCGCCGGGACATTGCAAATGAACTGGTCCCACTGGGATGATGGCAGTTCCCCCAGTCATTAAAATGAGATACAACATCGCAGCCTGCATCTGTCACAGCTTCCATGTTTATTTATCAACTGAACTCCAGTTCAAGAGACATATGGTGGGACATACATAACTTCCCTGCCTTTCTGAACTTATGTCCCTTCATAAGGATAACTGTAAAAGGGAAAAGGATCAACAGGGTCACAATTGTGTACATTACCATCAACATTCTAACGTGTGGTAGATTTGTCACACAACACTAATCTCTCAAAGTACTCTGATCAAAATGCAATGGCAGAATAAATCTCATTTAATAGGACCTCATGAAATAAATGCACAATTTTGCTAAGGCACTTTATGGACGAAAGAGTATTATCAGTTGTGTTTAACCTCTGAGGTTCACATCCTGACTAATTTATACCAAAATGAATTTCCCCCAAAACTAATAAGCATTACATTTTAGCCTTAGAAAGAAGAAAAAAGAATCATAATGACATTAAAATATGGCAGATCAGATACTGATAAAGAAGAGATTAAAGGTTTAAAGAAAAGAGGATTTATACAAATGAGGATAAAAATTAGCAGTGCATGGAATATTTAAATACCTATTCCCAATACTATTCTGATTGGCCTGGGCAAAAATTCTGTTTAGGCTACACAGTTTGCCTTTTTTACTATTTGCCTTTTTTACTATTAGTTCTTTCTAAGCTCCATAGTATTTTAATGTACCAGATGCAAGGACATGGTGAGAGTCATATCCCCATATCTTATAAAGAGCCCAAATCCTACTGATGTCGATCTCGGTGAACGGCAGCCTCTGTAGAAGCACTCAGATTAGTTTAACACAGTTTAGTTATTCTTGTGCACCACAGTGTTTTTACAAGTAATATTGAAGGCCTGCTGCAGACACAGTACTAGTTCTCCTGACCATGGCACCATGCACTCATTGTTAGGGTGGCCATGAGTGCCTTTTGCAGAGAACCATCCTCTGTTTGAAGGCATCTTCTGTTTAAAAGGCTGTCCTGTCCAGTTCTGGGTTAAAGATAAAAACTGTAAGAAAGGTTGCCCAATCAATAGTCAGTGCCTGAACAGCAGACTGAACAGGCATCACACCGTCTTCCACACTACTGTACTTCTATGTAAATTACAATAATTATTTCTAAATTTTCCTCTATACACATAAATATACACTTCTCCCAACAGGATACAAAAAAATGCAGACAGGAAGCTAAAACACACACCCAAGGCAGCTTGGAAAGACATCTTGGAGCTGGCTGGATGTGCCTGATCTTGGAAGCTAAGCAGGGTCGGCCCTGCTTAGTACTTGGATGGGAGACTGCCAGGGAATCAGGCTTCCTGCATTAAGCAGGGGGTTGGACTCGATGGTCTTGTAGGCCCCCTCCAACCCTATGATTCTATGATTCTAAACAATATGGACCCCTTTGATTTGACCATCAGATAAAACTGAAACATGAACACGATGCCTGAGGAATAATCTCTGTGTGTACAGGATAGTTTTGAAATTCTGCTTTTTAAATTAAAAAAAGCAAAAATTGTTCACAGGACAAAGATAGCAAAGAATAGCATTCGTTTTTTAAAATATGGCAGTGGTGATGAAAATACAGGTAGGAAGAACTACAGAAGGTGGAACAGAAGGCAGAGAAAGAAGTGCTCGTCAAATTGGTGGACCTTTCCTGACCTTGAGTCCGTGGGCCCAAAGGAGCACACAGCAAGAACTTCAGAGCTCCAAGTGAGTGACTTCCTCCAGCAAAAGCTGGAGGTTGACTTAGACCTTATAACTCCTCAGTCCATATTACCCATCCCAGGCACACCCACATGCCTGAAGAGCATGGCTGTTAAGAGTCAACCCCTTGATCTGGAGTTATGGGTTTCTATGTATCTCAGTGGTTTCTCACATTGAGTGTTCCCCAAATCATTGGATAGGTGTTATGGAATGGGAGGTGCTTGGCTGCTTGGATGTATCAGGGTGGGGTGGGGGCAACCCTGACTGGGGGTCTACACGTTCATGACTGTCAACCTTAGGTTGACAACAACCTGATCATGTTGTTTAGCCAGCAGTATGGTAGCCAGGGCCTTAATCGATTCCTCCTCATCTCTGAGACATGGTTATCGCTTAAGGCCAGAACCATGACACAGTGAATAGTAGGAAAGACTTGGACCCTCTAAGGTCACTACCTTCTCCTTGACTATTCTACAAGGTTTCTGAAACCCTCAACCACTGAATGGGTACAAGTAGCCATCTTTGCACTGAATATGCGATAAAACCTTCCTCGCCATTTGGCAGGATTGTTATCAAGCTACTGGGACGTGAATGCATTTACCTCAGAGTAGTTTGATGATTTGTGTACGGGCTCACTGTTGAAAAACAATCTGGGCTTCCATGAAATGTAACTGTCCATCCTTGCCAAGAGCTCTGTTTCTTACTGACATACGCAAGCCCCTTACCATAGAGCTCAGGTCAGGTTTCACTCAGGGCTCAGGTCAGGTTTCGCTCAGCAATAATGTGTGCCATTTTCCCAAAATACGGGAAATAGCTTGATCCGTTTCCAAGCCAATCTGATTTTGAACCTCCACCCCATTCCTCCCAGCTATATTCAAACAACAGCTTTATCTGTCAATGACAGAAGATTGTCCTGACTGTGCAAAAAAATTGCAGGTGGCCAAAGATGGTGGGGGCATGTAAGCTGCATATGGACAACTTTGTGCAACCAGGTCACCGGTGTGAGGGGATGCCCACCCCACTCCGCCCTGCGGTTTTCCAGGGTGCAACTTCTTTCTCCTCCTATGCAATTTGCTAGAAAAAAATTTGGATGTTTGTAACCTTTCTCACCTTTTCTTTGAGGCCAGTATTATGAGCCCACAAAGCTCATGTGCAGGCCTAACCACAGAGAGCCTTGCTGGCACCTTTTCCTTTCAGAACTTCAAACTGTGTTCATAAACGCACATGGGGAGGGAAGCAGGATACTAGCCGGCAGCCCTTCCTTTGACTGATGAGCATTCCTTTGAAGTTATGCATGGAGCCTGTGTACCTGCATAGGATTATATCCATGCTGTTAGGAACCCTGACAGCAAGGCTTGCTGTTATGTGGAGAGAGCCCTACAAGCATGTAGTCATACATATATGTAGGCTCTATGAAGATCTTCAAATCAACACCTATATGACTGGGTGGGGCAGCGCATATGATCCTGTTATCTCCCCTATGAGCATTCATTGAACTGAAATGACCTATGGGTATAGTTTTGGCTAAGTTAAAGACTACTTGGATTTTGGCATATGCAACATTAATACAGTATTTTAAGAATGGACTTTTGGGTTGTTGTTTTTTTTAACATGCAGCATTTTGTTGTCAAGGTAACTCCAGCATACTTTACATAATACTTTTAGAGACCAATAAAAACATGTGCGTAGGAAAAGTACAGTAGCTATTACTGTTATGTGCTGCACATCACAGGGCCTTGATCATGGGAGTTTGCTGTAAGAGATGGTATTGAACGGCTTCCGATTCTTCCTTTATAATTGTCTCAAGGGTTCATAAATAAAACATTTGTGATCAAAAGGTGGCACACTGCGGTGCAATACAAGGCCTCGTAGTCATGGATACACGAATCTTTTGACTTCTAGCTTGCCATCACTTTAGAGCTGCTAGTTGATATTACTGCTTACCCAAACAGTTATATAGAACAGGAACATTAGAAAAATAATATGAGTTTCAACTCTGTATCATAAGAATAATATATAGTGTTTTGAGTTCTTAAATTTTTCCAATCTCAGTAAGCTTCATAAGATCTCAGTAATGTAGGTGCCTACGGTTATCCTCAACTTGCATGTGGAGGGTGGGGAAAGGATTGAAGCTGAGAAAGAGAAAGGAGGACTTCTCTAAGGCTACCTAATAAGTCCATGGCAGAAACAAGATTTGGACTGGGGATCTCCTGGTTTATACCTCAGTCATAGCCAGTATGCCATAATGACCTGGCTCGCACAAAACACTACCCCTTGAATATTTAACCCATGGGTTGTTGAATTCCGGTTGTTGTACCATGTAAACTGACCTGTGCTAACAAACACTGGTGTGTTAACCATGAGCAACCCAAAAAGAGAATCTATGGTTTGTTGCTGGGTTCTGAACTCCCTGATTTGCATGTACTGACAACCCAGAGTATGGGCTGAGTATGGTTGTCATTGAATCATGGGTTGTCATTACGTCTGAACCCTGCATTATGGCTTAACTACGGTTTGTTAACTACAAACCACCTAGACTTCACAACCCAGCAACAAACTATGGGTTCTCTTCCTGGGTTGTGGTTAACAACCTATAGTTAAACCATAGGGCATGCCTTGTTCACACATAACAACAACCCACAATTCAACAACAACCTATACTCTGGGTTGTCATTATGTGTGAACCAGGGTCTTATGTTTTTAAATTAGCAAATGGATCCAGCTTCCACGGGTTGGAAGAGCTCTTAGTTTGATACAGCAAAGGCTGCAAGCAAACTTACACATAGCTGTCAGAATTGGACACATTGTGTCCACCCCATCTGAGTGAAGCCATGCCTGCTGGCACCCCTAAGCGTAGCCCCTGCCACTGAGGATACTCGGTGTTCACTGGGCTATTTGGAGGTTTGTTTGTGTGTTGCCCTCTTGGTTTTTCTCTCTAAATAGTTTTTCCACACGTCAAAATCTCTGGGTTCCCCCAAGCGTGCTGATTCCTCCTTGTTTCTCGGTAGCCTCATTTTAGCTACATAGCCCTCGAAACTCAGCGCAGCACCTGAGCTCACTTTTGGTATGCCTGAACAAAAGAAAGGTTTAAAATAGAATTAAAAGCACAGTTAAACCATTTGTATCATCCTCCATGCTAAGGCTGTGTAGTGTAAGAATATTCCGTCTGTATATCCAGAAGTTTTCTTTTGCTTCTAGTGTCTTATAAATGGATTTTTTTTTTCTGTTGGAAATGTTTCCAAGTCTGACAGTTTCTGGCAATGCAAGCTGAAATACTACTTTCAGCTCGAAAGCTCGAGCTTTTCCTCGAGTTGCTCGAGCTTTTTGTTGCAATTGCTGACTTCTGCAAAAAAAATCTGTAGATGTGTAATCCCCACTCGCCTAAACATGACGCTTCTGGCATCCAGGGTGTTTGTATTCTGTAGCACACATTACACTGCTGGACCTACAAGCAATGGTCCATTTCATGTAATAGCTCTTGTCAATCATTCTGCTTTAGAAAGTGATAGATTCCCTAAGATAAGTACAGGTAATATGACAACTGGATTCGCAATGATGCGATCCAGGATTGATGACAGGTGGCTTTATTTTAGGCTCTCACCAGTCACTGGAGAAGCTGGTGGAATGCAATAAAAGCAGCCTCGCTGGTGGGCTTTGCAAAGGCATTTTGAGCGGCCACCAATTCTGCGCCAGTTCCAGAAACAATCTGAGGTCTACACTGACTCCACTACATACACTAGCCATTGAAAAAGTCACACATCGCTTTCTTGATGTTACCCTCTCCTCCATTCAAAACAAGGTAGCAGCTTGTTTTGTACAATAAAACATGCAGTTTCCTAATCCGTTGATTCCCAGTTGTGGCGGTGGTGGAGGAAGAAGAAGAAGAAGAAGAAGAAGAAGAAGAAGAAGAAGAAGAAGAAGAAGAAGAAGAAGAAACAGCAGCAGAGGCAGCATACCAACTTTCATGTATTAAAAACATATCCTTTTTTTTAGTGGGGAGATTACTCTATCACAGAGCAAAGTAATACACAGATGCCCTAAGGCAACAGAGGAAAAACCACACACATTACCTACAACAGGAAGGGAGTTGCTATGGCATTGCTGTTGCTGGTGATGTTTCAAAGAAGCAGGTCAGCAGGTCCGCAATGTGACACTGCCATTCTTGTCATACTCCTCCGCCACGATGGCAGTGTGAATAACTGCGTCCCCAGCCCCACCCATACGATCACCATCCTTCAGATGTTTCCAGTAGCTGTGTGCAAGCAGCTGCCTTTGTACCTGGGCCTAGCCATTACCTGTGATACCAAAAGCAGATCGATCCTGTCTCTTAGAAATCATTTAGTGGCGATGGCAGTGCATATACTGCAATTGTGTGGCAGTGTACCAGAACCTCAGAATTTGGTACAGAGTGCAGGATTTACCATCCCAAAGCAAATGCTGGTTGTAGTTATTCTAAGCTGCCTACAACAGGCACATTCAGCAATATTTAGTGTCTGGACAGGCAGTCAGGAACCCTGATGAAATTTTTAAAGGGCATCCCTAAATCTTTCCAAAAGACAAAATAAAGATAAAATGGGGGCAGTGATTTGTCACAAATAATAATCAGAAAAAAGGGAGAGTTGGAGTGCAGGACATCTACAGATGTTGTACTACTTAAAATGCAAACTATTTTTGTTACTGGGCATGTGTGGGAAGAATGCAGGGTTTTCTTGATCCCAGATATTGATCCAGTTCGCACGTCACAGTGGCAAATTGTGGGTTAATTAATTAATTATCCCAGAATGTGATGGGATGTGCATCGCATGCAAGCTGCTTCCAGTTTTGATAAACAACCTACCAACATTCCATTCATAGGTTGTTAGCGTGACATCTGAACCCGGACACTCTGAGTTGTTTATGGGTTAAACAACCTAGAGTTAACCTGTGATTTGTTGTTAACTTAACTCTGCATTGTTTAACCCATAAACAACCCAGAGTGTCCGTGTTTGAACAACAGGCTGACAGGGCATTCATAGGTTGTTTATGCAAACTGGAAATTATGTGCATCCCATCAAATCATGGATTAACTTACGATTTGCTCCTGTGATGTGTGAACAGCCCTGTTTCTTCATCCCCAGGCACCAGGTCATCCTACACAACAGCGCTTCTAACCCAAGAGGCCTGATGGATACCTCTGTCTCCTGCCACGTCAGACCTACTGCTCCAGATATCAGCATTACAGATGTCTCAAGGAACCATTCTAACAAGGCTTACAGTCATGCTGCACATGGTCATGTCATCGAAAGCTTAGCCACCTAACTTCTTCTTGAGCAAACAGACTGGGCTCATGGTCATTGAGGGTCACTTCATGCTGAAGCCAAACAAAAGAAGACATTAGATATAAATCAGTTTTCAAGTCACTTCTTCCCACTCCCCACTCCCCCCACTACTCCTCCAAAACACAAAAACCAAACATTCCTCTTCCCCTTCTGGGACTCCAAGGTCAGAAGGGCAAAATGCCTGCCTGCCTAGTCAATGTGTGTTACAACAGACAGGCTATTAAGGAAGACTTGTCTGACATTTATGTGAGAGCCACCCCCTCCCCCAAGCCAGACTTGTCCTCTAATTAAGCATCAATACAAAGAAATATAATTGAACAGATGTAGCACTCATTACAAGGAATTACCCATCCTCCCTATCACCGAAGAGCTCACAGAGAGGAGCTGTGCCTGTAATGGGTGGACTTAATTGCCCGACGGTTCCCGAGAGAGGTGTTACAAGCAGATCAAGACATCATGCGGGCGTAAGCCATCACGGCTCTAGCACACGCCTTTTGTCACTTGCTCATCCATCTTTGCTTACCAGGGTTAACGATGGCTGGAACCAGAGTGTGACGGTTTAAATAAATAAGAGGACTGCTTTCCAATGAAGTGTAAAAGAGTGGAGGCTTTAGTGACATCTTGATTAAAGGGAGATAGATAGAGATATATAGATATAGATATATATGGAGGCCACTCCTTAAAAGACTATCTATTTGAGTAAAATAGAAAAAGAAGAGAAAAAAAGTAAAGTACCTAGCCTCCCTGAGCAATTTATTAGGAAGCATTTGTTTGCGTCACAACTCCCCTTGCACAGTGTGTGTTGATTAAATCAGTCTCTGTCTAGCAGGTCATTAGAGTGAGCAATGCAGGGGGGAGGCCCAAGTGCTACTCTTTCCCTGCCTCTATCCATTATGCAGAAGAAATAGATCACAACAGCAACCAGATAATGCCTTGCCTTTTTCCCGTATTTGCTCCAATACGAAGTCTTGCTTTAATTCTACACACACACACACCCCAGTGGATACCTTCACATGTGACATTTTTTACAACTTTAAAAATTAGTTATGGGCAGAGCAATCCTCACCACTTTGAGTAGCCATCCAAGATGGTTTAGGATTGGGCAGAAGCCCCCCTACGCTGGTGGAGAGGAGCTCTGCTGGTTGGGGAGGTGGGCATACACCCAGGAGGCCCCAGTTGCTTTTGAGCATTCAGGGGATGGACCAAGGACAGGACTGGGTTGAAAACCCTTTTGGTGGCTGGGTATCTCAGTGAGCATAGTAGAAGATATGTAGTATGAGGTTATGTCCTGAAGTAAGGTGCCTGCATACATTGGCCACTGTAATAATCAACGTTCTGGAAGCACAGTAACTACCCTAGCATGGTGGGGTGGTTTTTATCTTTCTGCCTTCAGGCAGTCCTCTAGCTCAGTTACATATTGCAGATTTTGAAACATGTTCCAAGGCACACAATTGCCTCATGTAAAGCACTGCCCAGGCCTGTTAGGCCTTCCTGTTGCCCCATGTGAACTGAGAGCATGGCCTAGAACACACCCAACACTGCCCACCGCACATTATATGGGGAATATTGGTTGTGCTTAGGCAAGCTAAACCCATGTACCATTGCCGATTCTCTCATTGAGGAACCGCCTTATGAGCTTCTGCCCAAGAAAACATGCCCAAGGAATCCTAAGACATGTTTGCTGCAGGAAACATAATTTTAAAACCACCGTCTCTGAAAAAGGCAGGTATGGTATGCAAGAACCATGTAGATGTTCTCTAAAAGCAGCTCCCTTACAAGTAATGAAGGCTTTCCCGTCTACAGAAAAATGAACAGTGCTTTAGAAGAGAGTCCATGAGAAAGCAAGCAGATTAATAATTAAAACCCTGTTTTAACTTTTTCTCCTCCTCAGAAGCATGCCAGGATCACTATGATTGTACACCCAGGCATTCATGTGTACACAGTGCTGCTGAGAGTCTATGCTACTTGCTCCAAATTATTTTTGGGCAACACTATTTAAGTGCTGTCGATTGAGCATTGTACATAGGACATTTGTTAAAGTCACACAAAATTATAGTAATCCATTATGCACATTTTTTTGTCAAAGAGATTTTAGACAGATAGCTCCATATTCTGTCCCTAATAAAAATTGATTCTGTTGGTTGGGGCCATGCAGCCTGGATTTTAAGCCTCTGCCTGCCCCACTGCCAAGGTCTTACATTCAAGTTATTGATTAATGTTTCAGAGGTGCTTTGGAAGGCACTATATTTTCTTCTTTCCTCCGATTAGGGAAGTTCTATTAGATCAATGTGGCAAATGCGAAGCTTGTTCAGGCAGGTGCTCAGCTATGATATATTCCCAATGGCAGTATCTGAAGGTAGCGGGGTGCCACATATGCTGATTTTTACAGTTAGCATGTTATATCACCTTTCCAGGTAATTATGATGATCACCTTTGGCTTCTCCTAACTCACCCTGCCCCAGATGTGCTCAGGAACAGAATATAGGGCACCCTTCCATATATTTCTACATTTAAACAAATTGTACAGATTTTAAAAAGAAAACACATTGCAAAAGCGATTCCTACTTTGGGAGGTAGGAGGAGATATAGGGCTGGATCCAGATTTGGTCATACTTAGAAGAGATCCATTGAAAATCAGTGGGACTTAAATTAGTCATGACCAACTTAAGTCCCATTGATTTCAGTAGGTTTAGTTTTACTATGAGCAAACCTGGACCCAACCCATTATGTACTTTGCATGGGCAGTATCCAAGTCAACACTAGTACAAAAATAGATTGGGTTGCACTCGCATAAGAGACCTCCAGTGCAATGCCAGTTGCTTTAGCTGGCATGACACATTTCCCTGGAAAACCTGTAACACCAGCTAATGCCATTGCTGTTGCATTAGAGGTCACCTATATTAGCACAGTTGTAAAGGAGTGCTGGAACTATTTCCAACTCCCCTGCAAGGTAGGACTGGACAAACCTGGCGTCTGGTTCCCCAAAAGACGCCCAGTAGCCACCCTTCTCAGCCAAGAGGCACTGAACTTAGCACTGAAGTTATTCAGAAGGAACCACACCAACCTAGAGTTGCATAAATGTTTATTAGGGGGAAAAGGGATGAGGGGGAAGGGAAGAGTGGAGGTAGTAGATTGTACAAAAGGGTACAAAGCTGAAATACTTAAACAAGGAAACATGATACAAAGAGAGCCTTTTAGCTGCACACCCAAGCAAAATAACAAAACTATCCTTGTACATTCTGAAGTTAGGGCCTCCCAGGATAGAGTCCAGCCATCAGCAGGTCTGAAAACCACCAGAACCAAGGGAGACAACACACCTCCACCTCAGCCCCCTAAGGCCTAGCCCTGGCAACCGAGCACAGCTTTCCCTTAGCCAATCACCAGCTCAGCCCCTGGGTGTACCACCCTCACCCTCAAAGAGGCAGAATCTTCCCACCAAACCCAGCTGCTATCTCTTTCCCAATTAACAAGGACTGAGCCTGGCCTTGAGCGGCAGGGCCAAGGATCTTCCAGATGACGCACTCCCAGGTGGTTGCATCGGACGTGACAGCAAGGCCTAGCTTCATGGTGGAAAAGCAGGCCATCAGTCTTGACAACAACATCATTTACAGTAGCACTAGTGTCGACCTGGGTACTGCCCCTGTATCTACAACTTCAGACTTATGGGGTGTTCACACGTTACATACAGCCCTAGCAGAATCTGTGTTGATGTGTACACATATTGTCAATCTGCACACTTGTACAGCTGTTCACATGTGAAGTTCACGTGTTTATAATCCAGACACACTGTACACAGACTGGTGATTGGTACACTCGTACAGTTATTCACATGTAATGGAGCGTACGTGGCTCCATACAGGGGTTTCTGGGTGATAGCCTGGTATCCTTTTGTCCATCAAAGGCCATTCCTCTACCTGGAACAACATGTGACAGAATACTGTAACTCTTACATTGCTGCTGTAGGATTCAAGCTTCTTGATTAACAAACAGTAGAAATAAGGAATCCCCTTCTAGCCAGCCAGTTTCCCTGAGTCGGAACTACAGCCTGTGAACAAGCAGCCCTTTGAGCCAGAGGCCCTTGAACTGAGACACTTAGAGACAGCTTCTGCTAAAGAGCTGCCCCCCGCTTTACACTAGGAGAATCATGTTTCCCAGTACATACTCACCAGTCCATGAGGTGAAACTGATTGAGAGGCGAGGAGCTCTAAGCTCTAGGGCAGAAGAAGCCACCTATAAGACTGTTTCTGATCAGAAAAGAGCCAAAGCTTGGGAGAGTCAGTTTGGCCCGAGAGGGATAAAAGACTTCAGTTGAGATCCAGCCCTTATGGCAGCTTTCCCAACCTGGTACCCCCAGATGTCTTGGACTAGAACTCCCATCATCGCTAGCAAGCAGCCCATTTGGACATGCTGGCTGTGAATGGTGGGAGTTGAAGTCCGTAATGATCTGCCAGGGCTTGCTGCCTCCCCCCAGGCTTCCACAGCAATGAGATCATCCCAGTCGGAGCAGCCTCCGATGGCTACAAGCCAACCCGATAAGCCAGCTGGCCGAGATTCTTCAACGGTCCGTTCTTACTACCTTGATGAGTTACAACTAGGAGGGGAGAGATGGCTGGGAGTGGCAAGTGGACACTGAATGCGAAGATAAAAGGGAGAGAACCAGAGTGGCGGGGTGGGGGGAGTGTGAAAGAAGGAAGCAAGAAAGAGAGCCAGGGAGAGAAACAGGAAAAGCCAGAGACGAAGTGACTGGAGAACATGGAAGTGACAGCAAAGGAGACAAGTAGGGGAGAGAGAGCATAGAGAGAAACCTGGTAGCAAGCCACTTCCCCTACACTTCCCCTCTAACCCTTCACAGTCCAGGGCAAGGGAGGTCAGTGCTATGTGGGACCCTAGTCTGGATGATCAACCCCCTTCAGTGGAGGAACATACAATCCAAACAAAAGGAAGACAGCCTGCTAGGACAGCCCTCAAGTATCCATAGCCAAGAGGAAAGGTGGTGGACAATGGAAACCCCCATCTAGAAAAGAAACACCAGGGTGAGCTCCAGAAGAAGGTGTTAGCTGGTTATGATTTGAGTCAAGGGGATAGATCCTTAAGGGAACAGCCTTATCCCATTATTTTTATCATCATCATCTTCTCTATACTGCCCAATAGCCAAAGCTCTCTGGGCAGTTTACAAAGATTAAAAACATTAAAAATACAGTCTAGAGAGATTAAAATCCATTTACATTAAAAAAAAACATGAACAGACAATATACCCAAGAGAACATATATCTAAAACAACTTCAGATGGGCAATCTCAAGCAAACAACCATAACCATAAGACAATCCAGGATCGATTAAAATTTGTCATATGCTGCCAAATGCCTGGGAGAAGAGAAAGGTCTTTTACCTGGAGCCAAAAAGTTAACCATGTTGGGGCCAGGTGGTCCTCATCCCTTTAGGCATAGAATCTGAAAGGGATCCATTCCCTGATCACCACACAGTGTCCACGAAAAGGCGAAAACAAAAGACTGTACTTCTTGAAGGGCTTCAAAGCCAATGCTGTAACTAGGCGTAATCATACATTTAAAACTTGTACTTAAATGCACCTTGAGCGCCATGACTTTTATGGAACCTATGGATGAAGGAGGGTTTGACATGAAGACTTGAGCAAATAGTCCCAACATGTCTGGAGGGCCCCAGGTTGGAAAAGGCTGCCTTATGGGAATAAGCCATCTGCTTGGAGCTATCCAAGGTCCTGTAACTCCAGCCTCTACCAAAGTAACTAAGCCACGACCACCCCTTGGTCTCTCCTGCCTTTTGCTTGTAGTCCGGACAAGACAGCTTGGGTCTCAGGAGAAGGACCAGGATTCATCCCTGACTTCACCCAGATTCAGAGACACTCAGTAGAGACAAGGCTGTACCTTTGACCCCACGTTGGAATGTGGCGGGGATGGTGACAGCAGCACTTTCTGGCTGGCTATTGATACCAGCCAACATTTGTGGAACCCTGTATACATACCTAATTGCAAAAAGCTGTCTCACAGACTGACCCCACTAGCCTAGCTACCAGCATGTCTGTTACACATACACGAGCATACGTTCATCAGATACTTTTACAGCACCTGATTTGTGTCAAAATCCAGTTTTCTCACTTGGTAAGTGGGAAGCTTTAAAATCTATTCTCCTCTTTTCCTAACAGTTAAAAACATCATTAATCCCACTGGAGCAATCAGCCTCAGTTAAATATTTGCAAACCTTTCCAAGATACTCTGATTAACAGAGACATTGTATGTACACGGTATTATTGAAAGCGAATTTGATTCATCCTTACATTCTTTCTAAGACAGACCCTCTCCCCACCCCCCACCCATCAATATGGCTCAAGCCATTTCCATTACCTCTCAAGTAGAAAGGCCCTCATTATAATCGTATAGGCAGGTCAGATTATGAGGTAACCAAGATTTAAACTAGGGGTGCGCAAGATGTGGCACATGGGCCACATGGAGCTCCTGCAGCCCCCTGCCCCACCTCTGAAATTCAGGAGGACACCCCCAAAAAAGTTTTTTAGGGGGAAAATTGCAACAGAGCGCCAAAAGAGTCACAATTAGCTTGTTTGCAAGCTAGTTTTGATCCTTTGGGCACTCTGTAGCAGCTCCAAATGCCATTTCCCCCCATTTTTGGCATCTGTGGGTGGGGGGAGGTGGCCCATGAAGGGAGTCCAGGGAACAAAAATGCCCCCAGAAACCTCCTGAAGTTGCTTGCCCAATTTAAACAAAACACGTTTACACTCTAGTTCTGCTTATTGAGCAGACAGAATCCGCGGCTTTTTTTTTTTAACAATAATAACATTTGGCTTAGATACTCTACAGTAAAACTAGAAGAGAGAAGTAAAATATTAACGTTTCGTCTGGTGATGTCTTCCTAAGAAGTGCTCACATTATGGTAATGTGTACACTGAATTTGAGGGGGGGGATATCATGGATGTAAGTCCCACCCCTATGCACATTCATTGAACCAGCCCATTAAAATACTACATTTATGAAGCAAGGTTCCTAATTTGACTTGGATTTCCAGATCAGCTGGAGCTTCCATCCGGGATCTCCAACACATGTTTTTGACTATTTCTTTTCAAGTGAAAACATCCACGATATAAAAAGGAGTCTTGCTCAATAGACACCATGCAAGTTCATTCACAAAGCCCTTTCAAAGAGCTTTTTGGAAGGAGAAGCAATTGGGTGAGTAAGACAGGATTGGCTTCTACTAGTAAGCAGCAAGTGACCTACTAAATCCGAAACTGACCTTTTATTTATCAGCTATCTAAACAAGCGTAAAGCGTCCACCCCCTTCACAATGCCCTTTTTGTGCCACTGCCGCCATTATATCATCCCAAATGATACTGCCTCAAAAGGGTGAATGAATTACAAGACCCTTGTCAAAAAGAACACAAAAGGATGACAGCAGAAGAGTCAGAAAAAGAACATAGTTACACATGCCAATTCCTGGATTTAACTAGAGCCTTCCCATGCAGAGGCCAAAAAAAACTCAGTCAATCTTTTGCTCTGATTCCTAGAAATATTACTTAATAAGTCCAGAGAATAATTGACTAAATGTTGTTCAGTCATTCAGTCGTGTCCGACTCTTCGTGACCCCATGGACCATAGCACGCCAGGCCTTCCTGTCTTGCGCTCTCTCCCGGAGCGTGCTCAAGTTCATATTCATTGCATCGGTGATGCTATCTAGCCATCTCATCCTCTGCCGTCCCCTTCTCCTTTTGCCTTCAATCTTTCCCAGCATCAGGGTTTTTTCCAGGGAGTTTTCTCTTCGTATTAGGTGGCCAAAATATTTCAGCTTCAGCTTCAGTATCTGTCCTTCCAATGACTAAATGATCACCCTTCAAATCACCACTGAACATTTTGTGTAAGAAGTCCAGCTGGTTCTTTCAGCTTTCTGCCCAAAGGGCTCAAGCGGCATGAAAATGGATCATCATAGGCAAATACATTCTAAATAAATGTATGGTTACAAGGTAGAACTTGGTGGAAGTTTGGGTGTGTTTGTTTTCTTGAGGACTGATGGGGTTGGACGCAAAAGGAAAGACAGTTGGGACTAATCAAACCAAAACAAGAGCTTGTATACAAATACAATTTCAAATTACTAGAACCATTTCACCCATATTACCCAGGGAGCTGTAACTTCCTGAAGAGTATAGCTGGATTATGTACATGCCTGGGGGAAAAAACTTGTTTGTCAGAATCAGAATATTCGTGTTGTAGTAAACATAACAATGAAATGCTGGGTGTTGGACCCATGCTTTAAATTTTCTAGGTGTGTATTTAAAAAAAACACCTTAGTGTGGAGTGGCCTTCAGACCATAGGTCAAAATATAATAACAATCACTTAAACCAAATACAAGACACGAATATTACAAAAGAAGATATCATTCCCCCAGGAATCGTACTCAGGAAAATCACCATGATTTTATACATACTATAACCTGAATTGTACAAAGAGTTACAATGGTGTCCAGGTGATGCTTAATATTTCAGAGGTCTGATCCTTGATGGCTCAGAATAAGACCTTTAGTATCAGGGTTAGGCAGGCACCAATCCTTCTGGGTTTTCACCACCTACTCAAAATGCCTACTCAAAATTTCCCACAACCGCAATCTTGTCTTCAATATACAGTAATACTATATAGTATTTTAGTATAGTTTTATACTGTATTTTTTCTATATTGCTTAGAAAATTCTTTTAACGTAAACAATTCAACGCTAATTTAGAGGCAGATACTTTTTATATTATATCCCTTTTATTTGCAAACAAGAGGCCAATTTTTGACACTTTGATCAATGTTTCCATCCCATAAGTAATGAAGTGAAGATTTTATTCTGCATGTTTTATAAATGGGACATTTAAAAAGATAATGGGGGATATTCTTCATCATCCTTTCTCCACAAATACGATAACGTACATTATTGTTTATTCCTCCCATCCAGTATTACAAGGGCATTTACTGAAAAGATGTAAGAGTAAATGCCCTTCTTGGTGTGACTATGACATTTAGTTACAATCCAGCTGGATTCAACACTAAAAGCAAAACACTGCCCTGAATTTTTCCAAACTAAAGGCTGGTAATTTTGTCTTCTTCCTCTGACAACAATAGAATATCTCCCACTGTAGTTTGTAATATTGCCAGGTTTTTACAACTGTGGAGATTAACTGGCTGGAATCCTCACCTTGTTGGCAGGTAACTAGTCACTGATTTCAGCATGAACAAACCTCAGAAACAGCTACTTTTGGGGTATTTTTTATTTCCAAGGAGAAAAGAGGGGAGGGGTTCATTCAAAGCAAAGCAGGGAGGAATACACACATGCTAATCCATACAAGAGCTCAAACACTTCCTTTGTAATCTTGCCTTGTTTTATTAGCCCAGCTACAATTCCTGTAATAGCTGAAGCACTAACAAGAGGTATATAAAATGGGATACAGCATTAAGCATCGATTCTTTTTTATTGCTTTGTCACTAATTCTCACAACCACAGGCTCAACTGCACTTTTAACATGTTTTCCAGCATTACTAAAATAATGGGGACTGTGCATCCAAAACAACCACATTCCACAGCATTGTCTTCTCATACTTTTAAGCAACACCACCACTTATTAACTGGAATTATAAAAAATTGT
Organism: Heloderma suspectum; assembly: GCF_057233095.1. Classification (NCBI taxonomy): domain Eukaryota; kingdom Metazoa; phylum Chordata; class Lepidosauria; order Squamata; family Helodermatidae; genus Heloderma; species Heloderma suspectum. The sequence goes on from NC_139464.1 coordinate 110,356,617, forward strand.
CTTCTAACAAGCCCTTGCTTTATGAAAAGATTTAATCTCTAGGCTAGAGAGATAAATTTATTATGATCATAGATCAGCACATAAAATGTACAATACTTACACACAGCGTAGACGTGTGTACACACAGCGTACTTACACACAGCGTAGACTTACACACACAGAGACTCAAAAACATGACTCCAGAGCATTAGCCGGTTCAAATAGTACTGTTTTACTAAAAGTTTGCAGCAAGCACTAGCAGCTGCACAAAACCTGGCCAAATTATCAGTAATCTAAGGATCCTGATCAGAAAGAAGGAAAGAAAAATAAAATTCATTTGATCTGCCTGGCATTTTTTTATATAATAGGTATAATACTCTGCACACTGTGGATACAGTTAGTGAGCAAGAGGCGGCCTGTGGCAAACCGGTTTTGTAGGATCGGTTCCAGCTTCTTCCTCCTGATGAAGTGGACAAGGTGCTTTCATCTGTAAGGCTGACCACCTGCTTACTTGATCCTTGCCCATCTTGGCTCATTATGAGCTGCAGAGAGAGACTGGGTGAGGGGATCAAGGCGGTGGTGAACGCCGCCCTTGAGGAGGGAGTGATGCCATCAGCCCTCAAGGAGGCAGTGATAAGACCGCTCTTAAAGAAGCCCTCCTTGGATCCTCAAGTTCTGAACAACTTTCACCCAGTCTCAAATCTGCCATTTTTGGGCAAGGTGATTGAGCGGGTGTTGGCGGTGCAGTTGAAGGCACACTTGGAAGAAAATGATTATCTAGACCCATTTCAGTCGGGCTTCAGGCCTGGGCATGGGACAGAAACGGCCTTGGTCGCCTTGGTGGATGATATGAGGAGGGCTCTGGATAGGGATGAATGCTCCTTCCTTGTTCTCCTCGACCTCTCAGCAGCTTTTGATACTGTTGACCACGGTATCCTCCTGGACTGCCTGGAGGGGTTGGGCATTGGAGACACTGTATTGCGGTGGTTCTGGTCCTTCCTCTCCGGCAGGTACCAGAGGGTAGCACTGGCAGAGGAGGTTTCCAACCCGTGGCCACTCACTTGTGGGGTGCCACAGGGTTCCATCCTCTCCCCCATGCTATTTAACATCTATGTGAAGCCACTGGGGGCTATCATCAGGAGGTTTGGGGTGCAGTGTCATCAATATGCGGATGACATGCAGCTCTACCTCTCATTCAAATCTTCACCAAGGTTGGCCGTAGAATCCCTGTCCAAATGTCTGGAGACGGTGAGTGGCTGGATGGGGAGGAATAAGCTGAAGCTGAACCCTGACAAGACCGAGGTACTTTTGGTGGGAGACAAGAGGAGGCTGGGGGATGTTGACCTGGTGTTGAATGGGGTACGGCTACCCTTGAAAGACCAGGTCCGCAGCCTGGGGGTCATTTTGGACTCCCAGCTGTCCATGGAGGCTCAGGTGTCAGCTGTGAGCCGGACAGCGCTGTATCAACTCCACCTGATACGGCGGCTACGCCCCTTCCTTCCCGACCATCTGCTCCCATCGGTACTACATGCCCTGGTCTCCTCTCGTTTAGACTACTGTAATGCGCTCTACGTGGGGTTACCCTTGAAGACGGTTCGGAAGCTGCAGCTGGTACAGAATGTAGCGGCTCGCCTGATTAAAGGCAGCCGCCGGCGAGATCACATCACTCCAGTGCTGAAGGAGTTGCACTGGTTACCAGTTGTTTTCCGGGCCAAATTCAAGGTGTTGGTTTTGACCTTTAAAACCCTATATGGTTCCGGCCCAGCCTATCTTAAGGAGCGCCTCCAGCAACACCAGACAGGCCGCTTAACAAGATCAGCCTCAGATGGCCTTCTCTCTGTCCCATCAGCCAGGACAGCTAGACTGGTGGGGACGAGGGAGGGGGCCTTTTCTGTGGTGGCCCCCACTCTGTGGAACTCCCTCCCTAGGGAACTCCGCCATGCCCCCTCTTTAATGAGCTTCCGTCGTGCATTAAAGACGTGGTTGTTCAGGCAGGCATTTGGGGTGGGTTAGGGTATTTAAAAAAAAAATTATGGTAAAATTTTATTGTTTTAAATTGTTTTATGGTGGGTTGTACATCGCCCAGAGTGGCTGGGTGACCAGTCAGATGGGCGATTAATAAATGTAATAAATAAATAAATAAATAAATAAATAAAAACTGTGAATTTCATGATAAAAAGAACAATATAATAGAACATTCCCAACATTTCTACTTCCCCTCCATTGCAGGGGCATGTACGTTCACGGTACAGAACTTTTTGATATCTCCCTCTAAAAGCCTTGATGGTAAAACAATAATTTGAGCTAATGTAAAGGCTTTTCTAAATTTGGAGATTGTTAAATAAGTCAGATAATTTGCAGGTGCTCCCAGAGCTGAAAATTTCCCATTTCTGTAATCTTCCCAGAGGCTAAGGAGGATATATCGGATGAAGAGGAAAACTGCATCCTGGCATTTTCACTAAGCCCAGCGTACTGTAAGAAAGGCATTGCTAATTTTATTTTATAAAACATAACCTATACTGTTTCATGCACTTTGTTAATCTTTATTTCCTGGCTGCAGTCTTGGATTCAGTTCTGAAGTCTCCACAATTTGACTCTGTCTCTAGTGGTAAATGTCTTAGGCCTACAGGTAAAACTATGTAGCAATCTTGCAAACAGAATCAAAGGGTAATTCTAATTGTGTGGATTGGGCGGAGGCAGGGGACGACGACAAGGGCTGGTGGCAGTTTTATCAAAAGTACTTGATTGGTCTACTTAATTGATAGGGCCCACCTATTCAAAGCTTTATACGCACAACTTCTGATACATTTTAAACAGAGAATGGCTGGACGGCATGTGATGATGTTATGCTGTAAAAGCTAAGTAGCTTTCACCCCAGTTGGTATTTGCATAGGAGACTGATAGGGAGTACCAGGTATGCTACTCTGAGCTTCTCCAAGGAAGAAGTCTAAATAAAAGTTTTGAGACTACACAAATCATTATTTCTTACAATAAGTCCATGAAGACAAGGTATATGTATGCGTTATATCAGGGGTTGGCAGAAGGTAGATCTCCAGCTGTTTCTGATTTCAACTCCCAGAAGCCCCTGCCAGCAGAGAGTTGGCAGGGAGTTAAAGTCCAAAACATCTGGAAATCTACTTTCTGCCCACCCCTTCATTATATGATTCAAAGACCTGCATGCCACTCAGCCTATAATTTCCTCTCTCCACAGTTCTTGAGAATTTTCTGTCCCTGATTTATAGAAGTGTAAGTCAGATGTTCTTCAGAATGAAGACGGGCCTGTTGGAGGGTCCCAATGTTGACTATGGCAAGCTCATTATGACGAAGGTTCACACCATTTCTGATTGTGAAAGCACATCCTTTTCAGAATTCAAAATGGAGCCCTGATACACTCTAACACAAAAAAGGCTTACTTTCAGGGCCAAATAAGACACAATGGTAAATGTGCAATTGCATTTACAGTATCTACAATATTTATCCTTATAAGCACCCATAGGAAAGAAATTAGGTTTGGGACCATGGAATCTGCCCACACCCCCAGTCCTATCAAGAAATCCCCCCCAAAAAACTACCAGTAGTTCCAAGAGCAAAGTTTCCATTAACACCAAAGGAAGCTTCTTTCTTGGCGCTAATAATAGCTTGGGGGGGGGGTCATCAAGACACAGTAGGAGGAGAAAGGACTAAGCCCCCCGACCTGCACATTACATTCCTTATCCCAACAGCTGTTGTTTAGAATCACTGACATTTAGGGGGCAATCCTATGCATGTTTAGACAGAAAAATGCCTACAACTCCCAGCATGGCTGGCTGGGGCATGCTGGGACTTGTGGGCTTTTTTTCTGTCTAAACATGCATAGGATTGTGCCTTCAACTAGACATTTTGAATGCAATCATGCATTTAACATCACATTTATTTGGGCTCTTGCAGTAAGAATCACCTACCCTCAATTGCTTGCTTACTCCCTGTATTTTTGTAAATCACAGATCTGGGCATACTTCCTCCAGAAGCAAGTAATGCTGCCTTCTCTTTCTGCACCATAAATAATTTCAGAGTCCCCAAATCACTTTCAATGCAGACATGCGGAAGAGCAACCTGCGCCTAGCAGGGGCTGACAAGAAGAAGACAAGCCCAGAGCAGCAACTCTAGGAAGAGATATAGCATTATCCATCATAGTACTTAGGCTAATGGAAGAGTTCAAATCATCTAATTAAATTTTCTTGTGACACACTAACAGTTCTCATAGCATCCTAGTGAGTTCTGGTATAAAATTTAGGAATTATTGCCCTAGTCTGTACAAATGCAAGCCATAGTCAGTTGCTCTTTCCTAACTGGCTGCACTGCAAATCTTCAGGTAAGTTCTTATAATTAATAGTTATAATTAATTATAACTTGGAGGCTTTTTGTTTAAGTCAGCCAGAGCCCCACATGAGAATATTGCGGGGAGGGGGGAGAGAAGAGAGAGAAAACTGCAATGCAGATTGCTGATAATAGAATTCTAACCTTGTTTTAGATTTATTTTTACCAAAAAAAAAAAGTAATACTAAATCACAATTGGCTGGATATCCAAGGTACTGTCATTCCAGAATATAGGCCGTGCTGTGATATACTAGCATGGAGAAGAAGAAGGGAAATCTCTGAGTACACATTAAAGAAGCTGGATATTCAGAAGTGTCAACCTCACACTGACTTGCTTGAACTATAAAAAATGTGCTAATGCAGACCTTAACACACTAGCATAGAATTTATATGTAGGTAAGAAATTAGACCAATGTCACCAAAATGGCTTCAATTGATTTGTGCTTTAATTTAAGGGCTAATAAAGACAGGCTAAAATAATGAGTGTCTCATCCACCAATGGAGAACATTCTGAGGAGAATTATTTATTTTACATTTTCCTACAGTTGCTTAGAGAAAGATTTTATTCAATAATTTAAAAAAAGACAGTCAAAACACTGAAGGAGCTACTGATGTCTCTGAGCTACTGCAGGCAAATGCTTGGGACCATATCACACATTGCAAGGAAACAATTCCACAGCTTCTTAACCATGTATGCATTGCAGACACAAGAAACATGCCTGAGAGCCTCTGCCAGTAGTGGATCTTGGGTAGGAATGGATGGATCAATAATCAATGGATCAATAATTTCCAGTCCATCTCACTTCCACGTGTGTTCACCTATAAGTCCACTCCATCTCATTTTCACATTATCATGAGAAATTTCACATGAAAGATACGTATTTAAATTTGTATTGCTACAGATGTGTTCCCTCTCAGAATATTCCTTTCTAGATGTATATTCTCTCAGAATACACACATCTGCACATGGTTTGATACTCTTTCCAGCCGACAGCTATGTCCAAACATTTGTGAAGTGTGAAAGCCTGTAGATAATGAGTTGGATCCAGACCTAGGCTGCAATCCTAAACTCGCTTATCTGGCTTGGAGAATGCTCCATTGAACTCAATGGGACTTGCTTCTTATATATCATGTATAGGATTGCACTGTCAGCCATTCTTAGAGTAGACCCATTAAAACCAATGGGACTTAGAGTTAGGGAGCAATCCTATCCAGATAGGTGGCCACCTCCGAACTCGGAGGCAACCGCCCATCCAATGCAGGGCAGGAGAAGCACAGAGGAGATCGATCCTTTCTCCAGAGGAGATCGTTCCTTTCTCCAGAGGAGATTGCTCCCTCTGCCCACCTTTCAGAAAAATGACCTCAATCCCATGCATGCTTCCTTCACATAGCCCCACCCTCCTCCATATTCTTTTTCTAAGAGACTTCCTGAGATCTTTTGGAAGTTGAAAGAATACCCCCAAATGATATTTAGCTATGAACATTTTTAAAGCTCTTTATCAATATATAAATTAGTCTCTCTCTTCAAACGTCATGGAGGTATGCAGTTATTACCCAAGTTACAAATGGGAAATCTGAAGCAGCAAGGTTAATCGTTGGTTTCCTCCAACGATTCACAGAAAGAACCTTGTTTAGAAACTGAATGTCTTCTCAATCTGTCTTTGCTGTTAACTTATTTTGTATGTATAGCTTTTTCATAGTTCTATGAAATCCTTAGATCCTGAACCTCTGTTCCCCATCATCTTCCAGGGTTAAAACCTAAGAACATCTTTCTCACTTAAACCTCACTAGGAGTAAAACACACACTGCAAAAATGGATCAAACTGGTGGAATTTTTCATTTACCCTGCATTGTAGCAGCGTTGTATCACCTTACTCAAAATGGCTGTCAAGGGACAAAACGACGATTGGGAATTGGCAGACAAGGAAGAAGACTTGAAAAAGTGAATGCACTAGTACATTCACATTTGTTTTCTATCATACCCCTCTAGTGCAGAGATACAACATAACTAGGTTTAGGGATCAGGGCTACGGATCATGCAAGCTTCCTCCCTACCATTCTTGCATGCCAATCACTCCCCCTCCTCTGTTTTGATTTAGTATTATGGTCATCTGTCCATAATACACCTAGATACACCCCTAAACTCACTTTAGTCCAGGCTCTCAAATCAGGGAACCCACACTGAGTTTAGCAATGTACCCAGTTTGACAATGGTCGCACACACCAACTCTCTTCAGTCCCTTCGCCACACTAAAAGTATGGAGCTGCTGGTGCAGTTGCGTGTGCCAATGCCACAGTCCTTTTCACATACACATGTACAGTGCAATGTGAATAAAGGAGTGCCTATTCGCACACAGCTATGTGTAAATAGATGCGCCATGTGACTAAGATCCCTGTGCATTCGGTGCTCTCAACTGAGTAGAGTGCCGGTACACATGCAGGCAGCCCTTTGCAGACATTGTATTAAATAAATGCATGCACGTGAAGGGGCAGAGCCAATGGTACACCCAATGTCAGGGTGAGGCCAATAGTGTGGTCCTGCTCCCCCTTCTCCATGCAGTTTTGTGCACACATGGAGAAGGTCTGAAGAGGGCTATGCTCACTACAGGGTTCAGTGTAGAAGGGGTTTGCGCAGCAATCCCACAGCCTACTTCCAATGCCTTTGCCCCCACCGTATGCTGTGTGCCTGCACTGGTCATCATGACACCCCCAGAAGAAAACTGGGCAGGAGACGAACAAGCTCCACATGCTTTGGCATGCCATGTAACTCCCCATGGGGAATACCTGTGTCGCCTTGACAATATGCTGCAGGAAGCAAAAGCGCTTCCCTGAAAGCTCTATCTCCCTCCCATCTTCCAGTCCTAGAGGCATCGTGTAACCATTTCCAGGAACAGGAAGAAGCAGAACAGGGTGTGAATACAGTAGTACACTCTTGAAATGCTAGAAGAGACTGTACTAATTCAGATTTCAGGTGGAAGATTACCTTTAAATGCTCCCCTGTGTAAGAGACTCCCCTGCAAGTTGAGAGGTAACACAGTGCCGCCGCTGCTGCCACCAACACCAGGCCTTCCCTGCGGACGTCTGCCTGGCAGACCGCCAGTCCCTGCAGGACCAGGCCCCCAGGTACAGAGCCAACTGTGCTGCTTCCACCTGCCCCTTCCTGGAGGGGCTACATAAGCTGGCTGGCTGAGGTGGCCTGGGAGAGCCAGGGCCTGCAGGAGAAGCTGCCACCACTGGGGAAGAGGTGTGCCTGTTGCTGGGCCTGCCACCGCCAACACCACTACTGTGGACTCCTGCCTGGCAGCATTTTAAAGGGGATTTTTTAGTTGTTGTTTTTAATTTCTGGGGAATTCTGTTGTGTTTTTAGGGGTGGGTAGCCTGCCTGATAGGCAGGAGTAAGGGGGCATGTGTCCACCTGATGGAGGCAGTGGGGGGAGTGTTGGGGGCCAGATCATACCGAGGCTGGGCGGCAGGTGCTGGCGGAGTGCTAGGGGCAGGCCATGCCAGGTAAGGGGAACAAGGGAGAGATGCGTAATATCTGTCCCCTGTTCCGGGCCTGTCCAAAGCCAAAGGATGGCTGGGGGAGGCGTGACTCCATCTTCTGGCCTTCATTTGCTGCTCTGCAATGCCAAGTCTGTTACCCAGAAAACCTCCCTCATCCATGACATGATCCTGGATGAGGGTGCAGACGTGGCATGTATTACGGAGACCTGGCTGGCCGAGGCTGCTGCTACAACTCTTGCAGCCAAGTGTCCAGCCGGATTTTCATATGCACAGCAGCCGAGGGCTGGGGATCGGGGATGGGGAGTGGCTGTTATCTATCGAGAGTCCTTGGTCTTTACCAAACCCCCTCTCCGGGGAGACCAAGGTTCCTGAGTGCATGTACTGGAGGTTGGGCCTGAAGGGCAGCCTGGGGATTCTGCTCATGTACTGTCCACCCCGCTGCACGACTGACTCCCTGGCCGAGGTGCCTGAGGTGGTCTCTGATGTGCATGTACAGTCCCCTAACTTACTGGTGTTGGGGGACTTCAATGTACATTCAGAGGCCATCCTCACAGGAGCACCTCGGGACTTCATGGAGACCATGGCTTCCTGGGAGCTGCACCATACCATGGTTCAATCCACAGTTACAAGCTCTGAAAAAGGAGGTGAGACGGCTAGAGCACCGGTGGCGGACGTCTTGCTCCAAAGACGATCAGAGACGGGCTAGAGCTGTATCTTCAGCCTACCACGTGGCAGTGAAGGCAGCAAAAAAGGAATAATATTATGCTGCCTCTATCGCGTCTGCAGAGTGCTGTCCCAGGAGGCTGTTCCAAGTGGTCCGGAGCCTGGTCGGTCCTGTGGCTCCGGAACCACTGGAGCATTCTAAGGCCTCCTGTGAGGCTTTGGCAAGGCACTTTGCAGATAAAATTGATCGGATTAGGAGTGTTACTCCGCACGCTGTGGATACAGTTAGTGAGCAAGAGGCGGCCTGTGGCAAACCGGTTTTGTAGGATCGGTTCCGGCTTCTTTCCTTCTGATGAAGTGGACAAGGTGCTTTCATCTGTACGGCCGACCACCTGCTTACTTGATCCTTGCCCATCTTGGCTCATTATGGACTGCAGAGAGAGACTGGGTGAGGGGATCAGGTGGTGGTGAACGCCTCCCTTGAGGAGGGAGTGATGCCATCAGCCCTCAAGGAGGCAGTGATAAGACCGCTCTTAAGTTCTGAACAATTTTCGCCCAGTCTCAAATTGCCATTTTGGGGCAAGGTGATTGAGCCGGTGGTGGCAATGCAGTTGAAGGCACACTTGGAAGAAACCGATTATCTAGACCCATTTCAGTCGGGCTTCAGGCTTGGGCATGGGACAGAAACGGCCTTGGTCGCCTTGGTGGATGATATGAGGAGGGCTCTGGATAGGGATGAATGCTCCTTCCTTGTTCTCCTCGACCTCTCAGCAGCTTTTGATACCGTTGACCACGGTATCCTCCTGGACTGCCTGGAGGGGTTGGGCATTGGAGACACTGTATTGCGGTGGTTCTGGTCCTTCTTCTCTGGCAGCTACCAGAGGGTAGCACTGGGAGAGGAGGTTTCAGACCCGTGGCCACTCACTTGTGGGGTGCCACAGGGTTCCATCCTCTCCCCCATGCTATTTAACATCTATGTGAAGCCGCTGGGGGCTATCGTCAGGAGGTTTGGGATGCAAGGTCATCAATATGCGGATGACATGCAGCTCTACCTCTCATTCAAATCTTCACCAAGGTTGGCCGTAGAATCCCTGTCCAAATGTCTGGAGACGGTGAGTGGCTGGATGGGGAGGAATAAGCTGAAGCTGAACCCTGACAAGACCGAGGTACTTTTGGTGGGAGACAAGAGGAGGCTGGGGGATGTTGACCTGGTGTTGAATGGGGTACGGCTACCCTTGAAAGACCAGGTCTGCAGCCTGGGGTCATTTTGGACTCCCAGCTGTCCATGGAGGCTCAGGTGTCAGCTGTGAGCCGGACAGTGCTGTACCAACTCCATCTGATACGGCGGCTGCGCCCCTTCCTTCCCGACCATCTGCTCCCATCAGTAGTACATTCCTTGGTCTCCTCTTGTTTAGACTACTGTAATGCGCTCTACGTGGGGTTACCCTTGAAGACGGTTCGGAAGCTGCAGCTGGTACAGAACGTGGCGGCTCGCCTGATTAAAGGCAGCTGCCGGCAACATCACATCATTCCAGTGCTGAAGGAGTTGCACTGGTTACCAGTTGTTTTCCGGGCCAAATTCAAGGTGTTGGTTTTGACCTTTAAAACCCTATATGGTTCTGGCCCAACCTATCTTAAGGAGCGTCTCCAGCAACAACAGACAGGCGGCTTAACAAGATCAGCCTCGGATGGCCTTCTCTCTGTCCCATCATCAAGGACAGCTAGACTGGTGGGGACGAGGGAGAGGGCCTTTTCTGTGGTGGCCCCCACTCTGTGGAACTCCCTCCCTAGGGAACTCCGCCATGCCCCCTCTTTAATGAGCTTCCACCGTGCATTAAAAACGTGGTTGTTCAGGCATGCATTTGGGGTGGGTTAGGGTATTTTAGAAAATGTTTTTATTGTAGAATTTTATTGTTTTAAACTGTTTTATTATATGCTGTACATCGCCCAGAGTGGCTGGGTGACCAGCTAGATGGGCGGTTAATAAATTTAATAAATAATAAAATAGTGGGGAAGTGATTGTGATAGGACCTTGTTTCCTGCTGTTAAAGTTGTTGGGCGATTGTTTTTTTGGTTGCACAAAGTTTCATTTGTTTTGTTTTTACTTGGGAGGGCATTCAAAAATGGCATCCCATATTGCACCCTCCCCTACCAACAAACTCTGTTGTATGCCTAAACTAGATACCCAAAACAGCCACTCAGTAGAGGCTGGTGGCTCTGATGTCATTGGGGCAATGAATCCGCTCTGGGTTTCAGCCAGAACTCTAAAGGAGCAATCCAAAGTTTAATCTGAGGCCTGCTTTGCACCTTGGACAGCTCCTTTAGAGTTCTGACTGGTTCTAACTGAAGCCCTGAGCGGATTCACCGGCCCACTGACATCAGAACCACAGCCTCCATTGCATTCACTTAAAATTAACTTGGATGGGGCCAAAGCAAGGTGAATCAAAATTAAAATAGGACAGGAGACAGGTGGAAATAAAGAAGGTAGGTCGAGAGCACCAATATTTTTAGTGCCTTGGTCATAGGTGAAACTGCCAAACAAGTGCTGAGCTGCTCTGAGCCTTGAAGCCACGTGGGTGGTTAGGAAAGGAAACCCCTGGGGTGTCTCGGGCTCACATGTGCCAGAATGGATGCTACATGGGTGGGTGTGATAACGGACAGAGCAGATGATCTGCGCAGAAAAAAATTCTGATAAATGCTACCAAGTGCCTTGTGTGAGTGCATTATTCATTCAGTTCCACAATACAGTTCAAGGACGATTACTTTTTACTTTTCATCTCTAGTGAGGTTCCCATTATGCAGAGAGCATGTATGAAGTGTCACAGTTCATATAAAATAGTGCCAGGTTGTGCACAATCATTGGCAGGAAAAATCTATTCCTTTCACTTTCCTACAGTTGGTGGCTTCGTATGTGACCTTTATGACTACAGACAATGTCTTTGAAACACTGTTCTCTCTGTGCCACTGTGCAAAAAGCTTCAAGAATTATTTCTGACTGAGTCAAATTAAATGCCAACTAGGAGCTGGGTAAGACCCCTCCTACACTGCAAACATTTTTATCACACTCTGGAAGCACATCAAATAGGGACTCAAGAGTCTCGCACCAACAATGGTTATGTTCTGGCAGAGTTCTTCCAGGACAGGCTCGGAATCAAACTTCAGGGACCCCATAAAACCTGCCTTAAAAGGGAGATGCAAGCTTACAAGTCCCAAAATGTTTCTCTGACTCAGATTTTTATCACCCCTCCACCCATCTCCATCACCCTCCCCTTCATCTAAAGTTCCCTCCACTCAAAATACAAGCCCTTGGGACAGGGATGGCAAATGCATGGCCCTCCAGATGTTTTTGGACTGTAACTCCCATAATCCCTCACCACTGGCTGTGCTGACTAGGGCTGATGGAAGTTGCAGTCCAACAACATCTGGAGGGCCACACGTTCCCCATCTCTGCCTTGGAAGAACTAGAGCTCCAAGAATGCTGTTAGCCAGCATGACAAGGGGGGGGGGAAGGAGGAGGAGGGAGAGGGAGATTCCAGCCCTTCAAATTGCTTGGGGATTCCCCCCCCCCGATTTTCCTTGATTCCCCTCCACCCACCAGAAAATAAGAAAATTAACAAGCCAATTTCAGTTGAGCTTTGAGAAACTTGCACATCTATATCCAGGACCTAACACACTGCTGGAGTTTTTGGAGACAAAAAGAAGAGGAAAAAAAACCCACTTCTCAGACCAGCTGTACAAGAGTGCTTTGCGTGCACACATGAACCATGTAAAACCTCAGATAAAACTTTTATATATCAATGATTACATCAACGTGTGGCTTTTAAATTGTGTCAGTGCGCGTGCGCGCGCACACACACACACAGCCAACAAACTATAACATAGTGAGAAATCAAGTGATACACACGTGTGAGGGAACCAGCCTATACACCATTTTGTACCTCGATACAACAAGTACAGTTGACTCTTATTTTAATACACATGGGTGTTACCTAGGGATGCTGGAGCAATTTGAGACGAACTAAAATGAGCTTGGATTTCTAAGAATCTGACCTGCAGTATCTGCTGCGGAGCAACCCCCTCAGGCCACACGGAGTCCATGGACTTTCGGATGATTTTTTTTTACTTTCCCGAAATTTACGTATATAAATTCGTAGGAAAATATGTACATTTTTTCTGAGGAAATGTTGAATGGAATGGGGGACAATACGCTAAATGTTACGTACTGAGGTAAATTATGTAAATTGTTACGAAACTCTTACATAATGTTTGTGTATTTTTCCGCATGACAAAATATATATATTCACATCCATCTGTGAGCGGACGATAGAACAAAAGTGCCCGACAAGCTGCAAAACACATACGGAGTGGATTTTACACAGTTTGTACATCCCTTTCTACACAACAAATTTAAAGCATGGCTATCCCCTCACCCCACTCCAACACTCCTCAAAAGAAACAGGGAATTAACGTCCATTAATAGACGTCAAGTTTCTAGCAGCTAAAATACAACAAATGGATATATGACAAAGTAACTCTTTTCTCAATCCAGTCAATATTCTCAGATAATATGCAAGGGCTGTATCCTGCCAGTACTTAGAGAAAATTACTTTTCAACTACACAGTATACTGATTTGACACAACAGGTTCCTTTCCTCTTTGCATTTCAAATGCTCTGCAAGCAGCTTGCTATTTCTGGCTTGTTTGTGAGTAAACTGGGTTTCAATGGAGATGAGGGGGGAAAAAACAACCATTTTAATAAGCTACACAGCTAGAAACAAAAGCAAAGCTGAAACAAAACAAAACCAAAAAAGGAGATTCAAAGTGGCGTTTTAGCACTTGGGCTCCAGCCGTACGGAAAAAGCAAACAAGACAGATTACTTCGCAATTTCCCCTACAGCCCTGGAATGGCCTTACAATAAAGATGAGCAGAGCTGAAATGCCTGAGCTAGAGGACCACTTGCCTCATCTTTTCCCTTCCTGGAGTCACTGACAAAATCTATGCACATCTCAGCCAATTGGGAGTCTAAAGGGGGTTTTCCCAGACAATCCTGGCATAACCAGACCACATCTTGTCCCTAAGCACGTTACTATCAGTAACAGCACAATATTCGGTCCACACAGGAAGGAGTGGGCAGAGAGATTGCTTTGCTGCTGGGGTTTCTGTGGGGCAACATTCATGACTGTTCTATTTTGATTATCCTTCTATTTCTTAAACACACACACAGACACACATGTGTAGGGCCACAGAAAAGGAAGACACGGCTGACACAGCAGCTACTGAGCTTCGGAAACCCTGCTGGTTCTGAAGAGCAATGGTAGAATCTGGCCCCTGTAACGGTCTCAATATCATGTCTACAGACTGTATATGCTTGTATAATCTAGGTACCATACGAAAAGATAGATGAGCACTCCTGGGCAAAAGCTGTAAAGTAGGGGATCACTGAACCAGTAAAGTTTTAAAAACAAAACAGGGGGAGGTAAGATGGCGCAGACTGGCAGATGAAGTTATTTTATTATCTTTCACACTACAAAGAGTAGTGATCTAATAGGTAGTTATTGCATTTAACCAGGCCAAAGCTTGTCAATTCTATGTTATGATTGGTAGTGTACTGGTAAATTTTGAAGTGCATGGGCTCATTATGGCAGTCCCCCATAGCCACACCCCCAAGGAGAGTCCAAATATTCAGGCTGTGTTGACCATATCCACAAACCAGGTCTAGCAGTTTTCATCTCCACCAGGAGCAGGTCTTTGGTAAAGCTAATGGGTCTTAATTGCCTGCCCATGACCAAGCCAACTGTAGAATACTTTGCATTACAACAGGGAAGAATGTATTGTTGGGAAAATTCATTTCCACCAAGTTACTGTGAGAATTGTAGCTAAGCTCTGAGGGAACGGGGAATTTTGAAGGGGTGAGTAGTGACGTGAAGGCCCCTGCTAATCGAAAAGTGCTGGCATTGAATCCCGCTGAGCCTGGCTCCACTACACCACTGATCATTATTTATTAAACGTTATTTTTTAAAAGCAAATCTTTATATTATTAGGCTTGTAGAATTCAGCACGGTGTTGGGTTCTTCTTGTTCTGTTGTATACCACTGCTGCTTCTAATTGTTTCATTCACTGTAGTTTTTATGGTGTTTTAATATTTGTAAGTTAGAAAGGGAGAGCAAAAAAACATGTTTAAAAAAATGTGTATGCATTTGAAATGTTTTGGCACTATCTGGAGAAGAATTGCATTTTCCCAGACACAAAATATGGTTGTTTGGGTACTGGGAAAATGCAGCGTTAGAGCAGCACCGCAAGCCCGCCCACCCGAAGAGTCTGGATCCCTCACAACAAACATGCTCCTGTCCAATTATTAGTCTCGATTATTCAAGCAGCTTAAAAGGTTTTGTTTTAAGATCACACAGTGGGCACACATAATATACTATCCCAACAAGCTGCAGCGTTGCAGAAGAGGGCATAGTATATTTCTGTTGGGCTTATTATACAATCCAAAAGGAAATATTATGTCCCATGCTTCTCACTGGTTAAGATGGCAACTGACCAATTTTAATGTTTCTACTGGGAAATGTTGGGCACACATGCACACAACCTCACACCATACTTCAGAAAGCACTTTTCCTACAGTGAAAATAGTGGGAAAAGTGAAAATAATATGTGGAAAATGCGAAAATTTGCAGAAAATAGTAGGAAATGTTGGAGATGAACACCCAACGCACGCACACACACAATCTCACACCATACTTCAGAAATAACTTTTCCTAAAGGGAAACACATCAAGGGACCTTTTCCTAAAGACCTGAAGGCTTTTGCCCCGTAGCAATATCCCACACTGGTCTAGTCATATTTCACAGGTGTACTAAGTACTAACCACTCAAGGACAGAAGTGGAAGAGAACCTGTCCTGAGTAATACCCATGTATCTGTCCCCACCCACGTGATTCAGTAAGGTCTATCACAAACATTACCAGAGTGTCATGGGATTTCAGCACTGGAAGGCACCTCGCATGCCACAAAAGTAACACTTTTATTGAGCATTGTAAGTTTCTTACCCAACGGCCCATCCAGGCCTAGAGCTGCCCTGGAAGACTACCAGCCCTAAAAACCAGCCATTAGTGATGCTAGATGGCTACTGCTTTGGAGACAGTGTTCCTTGCACTATACTTGAGGGAAGAGACTTCCCATCAGAGTGCTGGTGAGCCCTGAATGTGTCATACATGGTAGAGGTGGGGGAAATCTACCACAGTCCAGCCCTGACTGCAAATCGACTTCCTTTCTGTGGTTTTGATTTTGACCATCTTTGACGAGTAAAATTTTACCCTCAGTTTGCAGATATTCCATTCATGAAGGTCAAGGAGATCCACTTTCTATCAGTTCTATTTACAGGAGACCCTCAATAAATATCTAACAAGAGGTTGTGTAAGGCAAAGCATTAAAAATATCTCAAGCATTTGCAAGATGCAATGCTATGCGCAGCCTCTCCTAACTTTAGCTCTCGAATCTCTGCAATTTCATTTGGTGGGCTTACTATGTGTGGAACACATGTAAGGGTAAAGTGACCAGCACTTTTGAAATACAATTTGAAGTATCTGTTTGACAATTATTTTAATCAGAGTCTGAGTTCATTTTGTTCATACTTCGCTATAAATACTTCTTTAAACTATGTCGGCACATAGTTCGTCATTCTGAAAATTGTTTGTTCAAATGAACTGCTGCCCTGCTATAAGCAGTTATTTCTAGATACTACAAAAACAATCTCAGGCTTGGGGTGAATGTAAATCTCTTCTCTCCACCCCACTATTGTATGAGGGTTACAATAGTGTCCATTCTCCAAGCGTCCATTCTTCCGCTACAACTCAAAGAATGTTCAAGCTCATGGAGCTCCGCTGACAAATACCTTAGACAAATGAAAATGAACACCATCATTTTAGTAACCCGCAACCACAGGACGCTTTTAGTGTATCATGCACTCATTGCACATAGTGTAATTGCCTGCTTTTGACCTCAAACCTCATTCAAGTATGAAGGAAAACCATACTGTACAGTCCTTCTGGGAATGTGCCGCTTAAGAATGCAAAGGATCACACGTCTGAATGTTTCTACAGGTGACAAACTAGTACATCCAGAGAAAGGTTCCCACATTCAAAGCCAACACCCTACCCATTACACTGGGGATGGGCAACAGCTAGAACAGGATAATCTTGTAGATCACTGGATGATGTATAATAGATTGGCAAGAGCTTCTGATTCGCAATTGTTGCAGAGCACCCAATCTGAACTTTGGGCAGAATCCAATGGAGGACTTACACCTCAGCCGATTCTCTTATGCCCCACCAATTCCCTTACCGCTTGAGCAGCAGCAATTTAGCACTTCCAGGACAACCCAAAATGAGAAGAAATGCTCATTTCTAGAAGGAGGCAGGTTGGCAGAGCTCTCATAAAGCTCTGCCTACCTGCTTCCTCCCAGAAACTAGCATTTCTGCTCATTTGGGGGCTTCCCCAAGGAAGTGCTAAAGCTCCCTTGTGTGAAAGGTGGGTCCCTCTTGCGCAATGGAATCAGTGGGACCCACCGCTCGGGGAAGGGAATTAGGGAGGACATAAAGGAATCAGCATGGGCATAAGCACCCCATTGGATTCTGCCCTGGGACTCTACTGTGGGGCTTTAACCCTTTGCCACCCACTGTGGTTCCAATACAATTTACATTACAACACATAGATCCCTTTTTAGCAATGCAAGCTGCAGGCATGACGGCCCTGATCCAGATGGCAGTAAGAAGCAGAGGGTTAACATCCCCCTACCTCACACACTGGTTCCAGTCTGGATCAGGTCTCTTGAATGAGGAACAAAGACATAGCTACTAGTGTGAAGTTTGACCCTCAGAAGTAGATTTATTTTGTGGTTTTAATTTTTGTGAACCACCCAGAGCACTTCAGCTATTGGGTGGTGTATATATATGCAATAAATAAAATAAATAAAACTTGTGCCTGTATGTGCAAACTGTCTGTTAGATGGGGTACCTGACCAGGGAAATGGAATCCTTATAGACCAATGCTACTCCCTTCTCCTCCCCTCTAGTTGAGCTTGGTGCTGTATGAGAAATGCTGGTGGACACATTTGGGAGAGGTTAAGCTCTTCATCCAACCAGGTTTCTATGAACACAAGCCAGGTTGGCATGATAGTCAACTGTTAGGTCAGAATTACACATCCTTTCCCATTAGCTGACGTGACATTTATCAGTGACACCTGCAGGCTAGAGAGGACTACAGGCAAGCCACCAAGGTAACTGATGCCAGGAGGTGGACCAGAAGGCAAAGCACCACACAGAAATCTCAGTCACCTTCTCATCAACCAACATTGTCATTTCCCACTGCCATAAAACCCCATGCCCTGCACTACATTTGTAGGGGCCCCACCGTCCACCCCTCCTAGGAACATAACAAGACTTAATAGACCCCAAAACCCGCCAAGAACTGGCCTAATAACAAGCTGGCCTTCCTTCCTATTTTTTTCAAAGACTCAGCCCCCACACTGCCTAGATATTACAAGGAGATGGCACCAAACACATACACTCTCTATCCTTCCATTTCACTAGAGGCTCTTCCTTTCAGCATCCTAATACTTGCCTTGGTCCTACCTGAATGGATTTCATAAAATCTGTTCCATCTGCGTTTCACAGATTGCCAGGTGCTTTTCATTCCCTTGTGTGCTAATTTGCAGAATCAGATTTCTTCCAGTTTCCTGAATTTGTGCAAATTTGCACTTGCGCAAGTGGCCAAATCCTCCCCCGAATAGACAATCTGCCCAAAATGCACATTTTTATGCTTTAGCCTATTTGGGAAATATACATTTTCAGCTGCCATGTTTTTTTATGTTTTTTTTCTACTACTAAATTTGTGTAAAATTCCTAAAAGTAAAAAAAAAAAAAAAAAAAAATGGTCTGCAAGTCTGTGGAATCCATGCAACTAAGGAAAAGAAGGTCCACTGCGGAATCTGTGGGTTGGATTCATAGACATCCAAACACATTTGATTCCATTGCAGATTTCTCTGACATCCCTACAAAAGACACACTCTTTGGTGTCGCCCATTCAGCGGTGACCCCCTAGGAGCAATCTGTCACCAGTGCAGTGTTCCAGATAATCCCCACTTTCTAGGAAGTAAATGTAGGTTTCTGCTAAAAGCAACGACACGTAGATTGTGCAAGCCTGAAGTTTACCCATCACTGCACTATACCACACCATCTTGACACACAGTCTTAGGCACTAATGTAAAAAGGACTCATTTGACACTGAATACATTAGCCTTCTTCAGCCTGATGCCCTCCAAATGTGTTGGCTTGCAATTTCCATCATCCCCAGACAGCATGGCAATCTGGAAGGCACAAGGTTAGGGAAGGCTGGTTGGTCTAGCTTATGTATTCATTTGGTGCTCAGTATTCATCAATGTGTTCTTAGGTTCAGTGGGAGAGGAACACGTCATTTGATCATCATTTGGTTTCTCATTTTACCCTCACCATGTCTCCTCCATTGTATCCAAGTTTACAATTTTTCCACCCCAAGTTTACCTACTTGAGGAAGTCAGCTCTAGCCTATCAAGACTCTTAGAACAATCAAGTCCACCATACTTTTTGGTTGTTTTTTAACCCATCAAACCGATGCTCAGCTGGGCGGAAGACATTGTAGGATGGAAACATTAAATTGACTTCTTTAGTTGGGAAGAAATTTAAAGAGCAGCACAGGGATCCCCCACGGGAAATACCCGAGTAAGTAATTGCCATTGCTTTGGCATATGTACTTTCACCTTAAGAAGATAATGGTATTTGAGGATTTGTCCTTCCTCTTGTTTCATCGCAATCGCTGGGGGATTATCTCTTGAACCGTGATTCGGCCGGCCACTGTCAGAATAAGTTTACAGGGATGATAGTCACACGCAGAGGGATTGTTTGAAATGCACAGCTGCCAGCTGCCCAGACACCCAGCACTTCATTTGCTTCATAAGGATCTCATTTTCTCCTGTGTAAGCAGGGTTCATAAAACAAGCAGCGCACATTACACTCCAATTTGTTCTGCCCTTCAGCAATGCCTGGCTAGCTAATAATGTTACTTAACAACTGCTGTGTTCAGCATCCTGTCCGGGTTTGCGTTTTAAATTTCACTCACTTGTGTCAAAAAGAAACAAACAAGACACAAGACACAGGTGCATACGCCTACTGAGAGCGTTGGTTGGCCTTCAGCATTCCAGCGCCTGGGGAAAGATCTCAAGCGCTTCCTCTTCACCCACTCTGGTCCTTCTTTTCAAGCTGCACTGCGCTTCCCCTCCTCCGCCAAGGCCTGAGCTCTTTCCTCACACTTGCCCACGTGTCTTTCGAGCAGCACAGAAGCCGATTCTCCCCTTCGGTAGCCCTCTACTCCCAACAGCTGCACACCCATGCTGGTCAGTCACCCAGAAACCCAGGAGCGGCTCTGATGGAATCCAGACCCTTTTCCGTAAACACGTGAGCAGAAGCTCGGAAATCACCGCATTTCTCCAGGGCAAGGAACATGGTGCATAGTTTCAAAGCAAACAGCCAGGCAGCTGGGGCGAAATGAATACAAGAGGGAGGCTTAGCCCCTAAGAGAGGCAGCAGCAGCTGACCCCTCTCTGACCCTCTTTGCTGAGTGCTGCTATTCAGTCACTAGGGATGGGCAAGAATTTCATTGGGTCCACATTTGGATGTGGACCAAACCATGGACTGGAACACAGTCATGGTCAGAAATCTGCATTTTCCCAGAATGCTGTGCTCAAATGCTTGTCAGCTTACAGAATGGGCACCCAAAAATGAATGTTTAAAAATGCACACAAATATGGACACATTTGGAAGTATACACGTTGCATTGCTTTATCCTATGGCGGGAAATGCGTACGGTTCTAAAATGTGCACAGAAAGAAAGGATTTAAGTGTGTGTGTAAGAATCATTCATGCATCAGTACAGAAATGGGTTGGAATGATTTTTGGTGCGCAAATGCAGCAACTTGCTCAGAAATAGACCCACCCAGGTATCTCCAGTGTCACGGGGAATTCTGCCCACACGCACAAGCAAAGATCCACAAATATGGCTGCCAGGTAGATTTTATTTAGATTAAAAACAAAAACAAAAAATTTAGAAGCCTCCTTTCAGCCCCCAAAATTGGACCTGATGTGAGTGGTGAAGTAGCCAGTTGTGACCAAAACATTTATTCTAGCAACCAGCAATGTATAGTGTAGTATATTCTTCCACCTTCACTGGCAGCACAGGGATGCAGAGAGTAACACTTTAAAAATGGCATTGTGCTGTGATGCAGCATCAGTGTTATGGGCTGCGGACAGGTTGCTACAAAAATATGTAGCCCACCATTCTTCCTTTGTAAAACCCTGTGGCAGGCACGAAAGAGCCACACTTATGCCCCTTCCGTGGTGCAGGAAGTAAGAAAGCCAGCCTTACTAGTCATTAGAATGAATAGTTTACTACCAAGCCCAGACAAAATGTATGGAGCCCTGAACACAACTCTAGAATTCCACTATTGTCTACCTATATTCCATGTAAAGTAAGGAAAGTCTTACTTTACAATGCCATTCTCATAGAATTAGCTTCAACAGCCAGCTTGGGTGACTGAGTGCTTATCAGATTGGAAACAAAAATGGAGCCACCTAAAAATAAGGTAGTGTTTTTTTACATATCTGGGGGATTCTCTAGTTTCTAAACTAAGAAACAAAAACAAAATTAAGAAAAACCTCCACCAGCAGCAAAAAGGCCCTGTGAGTTTTCAAAATATTGAGGACATGGAGGTAGAAATATAATCGAATAGCTCATGTCATGATTCTGGAGAGGGAACTGCGGTGTTCAGTCAAAACCCAGAGACAAAAACCGTTGTCTTTACTGCTACCTTTTGCTTGGGTGAGCACACGCACGCACGCACACACGAACGCACACACAGCTGCCTAATCATGACTATGCTAGAATCCTAGATGTCTCCATTGTTTCCCATAGGCAGCTCCTACTTCTGTTCCGAGCTGAAAAGAAAAAGGGTCTAAAGGAGCTGGAATAGTGTGAGTGTAGGAATCAAATCTATGGTGGAGAGACATTGCAACATAGAACACTGAAGATGTCAGCTGAGGGGCGGAGGAAGGAAAAATGAAGGAGACCGCGGCAGGAAACTAGCCCCAGACACCTTACGCAAATTTATTGAAATATAATCAGCTGGTCTAAGGCCACGTCAGTCAACTAAAATTATTTAATCAGCTGACAGTGCCAATTTTAGCTTCCTGTTAGCTGCCATGACCTGTGTGAAGGAAAGAGAGGGTGGGAATAAATTTTGTTATCAATGTGGGAAGCCATTGGAGTTCTGCCACAAGGAAGTATTGCTTTCATACCTTCCACGTGGGGCTTGTAATGTTTGAATGAGCCTGAGTGTGATTGTGCCCTTGCAGCCCTTATTAATACGGAGTTGCGTGCCAAAACTCTGCTTTTTGTTCACTTTGAAAGATATAACATCAACAGGTGGGAGAGGAGAAGTCCCATTTAACAGATACAGAGCAGATAACACGGTATTTTCAGCGGCATCAACTTTTGCTAACAAGGGTTGCCCAATTTCCAAGCTTCATAGAGGTCTCCAAAGAGCATAATCATTCACCACAAAGTGTATCCTGACTGTTCTTGCAGATCAACAATGGCAAAGCAGGTCACTGAAAAATATCAGAAATATCAATATAATTTCATGATCCCATTTCAACTCTAGTCTCCATAGCTAGTTAGAGTATATTTTGCATTGGCCACAGGCTATCCCAGGCTCAGTGTAAATTACACTTACTGATGTGTCAGTACAATGTCTTTCATTAGTAGTCCTAACAAGGAAATACAGCCAAATCCTCTCCTAATGTACTATGACAGGACTTTCACAAATAAGGCAGTTACTGCCTGAAATTAGAGCACATAATAAACAGGATATTCATTTTAAAATGTGGACAATTCATGGACTTCGATGGCACCCAGTTGCACCCATTCCAGTAGCATTTTGCTATTGATTAAATGTTTCAAACTGTTCATCAAACTAAAAACAGTGGCAACTCTTTCCCACTGTGCACTGCAATGCCATCTTTGTGTCCACAAGAAAGCAAGAAAGACATCCTGTTCTGATACGATTAAATTTCAGGGGATGGGAAAACTGCGGGCAGTATCCTACGATGTCATTGAGCTAATGCAAATTATGTTGCACTAGTGTAAGGGATTTCTAGCACAACCTCAACAGTGTTAGCTTGCATTATGGATTCCCGGAAAAACTCTTGCACAAGCTAACGCTACTGGCCTTGCGCTAGAGGTCCCTTATGCTAGCACAATGTAATCTGCATTAGCACAATGACATCGTAGGATACTGGGGGGGGGTGTATCTAAAAATGAAGCTCATGCCCCCAAACAGCTTAATTTTATTTTTACACAAATCAATATCTATTAAAATAGCGAAAGGAATGACTGCATTTCTTTGGCAAGAAAACAAACACCCAACATGTCTACTCTGGAATATGTTAGTTGGGGCTTGCTAGTCGGAGGGCCAATTAATTAATTAATTAATTAATTAAATGAAATAATACTTATATCCCACTTAATATAATAAAATCTCAGAGAGAGTAATCCTATGGTATCTCAGTGAGCATCCCAGGGACCATAGGATAGCTCAGAAAACCCCTCTGAGGTCAGAGACAGCGATCCAACCTCGGAAGGGGAAGTTGGAGATCTGACCCCAGACCCTGCCCCCTCACATCCAGCATGGAGAAAACCACACCAGCTGCCTCTCCAAGATCGGAAAAGTTACCAAGGAGGAAAGGGAGCCTTCTGGTGGATGGGGAGGGGAGGAGACCAGAGATGCCAGGATACAAGATATACTGAGCCTCCTCCAGCCTCCTTCCCTCCCCCTCCAAAGCACCCTTGCTAGATAGGCTGAAAAGCCCATCTAGCAAAAATCACCAAAGATGGAGGATGGGGAGGTGAAAATCACCTCCACTGGCCCTCCCGCTCTGCCAGCTTCAGCCCGGCAGGGCACAGGAATCTTGGAATCTTCCAAGTTCAGGGACTTTCAAGCAGCAAGGGTGCAGTCCTTAGGACTGTGCCCTAAGTGGTTTACATACAAAAATACTAAACAAAAAAACAGCACTGTTGAAATAAATCCATAATGCAATATAATATGAACAGTTGTTCATACTGCTACAACAAAAATAAATAAATAAATGGAAACGAAGAAGAGCAAACAGATTGATGTAAGACTGCTTCTTTGCTTTACACATTGCTTCATCAGCACATATAAACAATACACTCTTGACAACCCCCCTGTGGTTTGAGGCATGCTTGTTTATGGCATAGTTTGTACAACGCACAGTGTGATTTCCAGGTAGCCCAAGAAAATTGCTCATAACGTATGCAGCTACTGAGTGGAAAGGGAACAAGAGCTTAATAGGTTAAGTGAAATGCTAAATCTGTGTGCTGATTCCTGCAGCCAACTGATGGTAGGTTTCTATATTTAGGGTCCTCCTTACACCTGTCAGACAGAAACAGACAGCCAGAGGAAAAGAGAGAGGGTGTGTGCAACTTAGTAAGTAGTCTTATACTTAGTTCTTGTAGCAAGCAGCTAAAGATATTAAGTTGGGAAGAAAAGGGGGGGAATTAATGCCACATTGTTTAGTCTTTAACTCCTATCAGCTGCTGAAATTTTGGAGACAATAGCAATGTCCAAGTATTGATTCCGTAAGCATGCCCCTTGCAGCACTCCAACGTTTTTAATCTGAAGGGTTTTGAACTTAAAATTCAGTTTGCACTCAGCTGTAGAACTGACAAGTTGCTACAGCTTATAGAATCAGGGCTAGGCTACCTACACATTATGGTCTTTGCGGGGATCAGTGCCTTTAACCACTGTAAACTGCTTTTCTTATGTGATAGGGTGCCGTCATGTCGCAAGCATCCTTGCTCCCACTCGATGCTAAGAGCAACCATGGGCGTGCATTTCTGATGATTACATTTTTACGCTGCCCTTCCTACAAGGAGCTCGGGGCAGTGCATATAACATGTATTGAATTAAAAATAGATCATAAAGTCCTAGGGTTGAAGGGGCCAAGTAGATCATTGACATCCTTGTTCAATCCTTTCTTGAAAACCTTCAAGGAAGAAGGTTTCACAGCTTCAAGACAACATGCTTCAAATCCCATGTTTTAAAGATCAAATGCTATTAGGCATTTACAGGGGAAAACTGCGGGATTAGGTAAAAGCAAAGGCCAAGTACTGGAGGTACATTATTAATAATTATCTGTATAGCACTACAATGTACATTACACTATACGGAGTAACAGGGAAACAGGCTGCTACCCCAAGGTGCTTGCAATTTAGATTTTGACAGTAAGGCAGAGAAGGGAAGAGATGAAATAAAGAGGCAACAGTAGCAACACCATTTGCGGGCTGCAGTCCAGGGAGCGGATGGACGGCAGCAGCGGATGGACCCGGACCAGCCGGCAGCAGGTAGGGTCCGTCCCAGGGAGATTTTGGGGGGTGGCAGGGGGGTAGTCCATTCCCCCACGGACTCTGGGGGGCCAGATTCTAAAGAATCCGGCCTCATTGGAGTCTGTGGCGGATTTCTCCACCATCCCCAGATATACCACATGTTGTTCAGTCGTCAAGTCATGTCCAACTCTTCGTGACCCCATGGACCACAGCACACCAGGTCTTCCAGTCCTCCGCTCTCTCCTGGAGTGTGGTCAAGTCCATATTCATTGGATCGGTGATGCTATCTAGCCATCTCATCCTCTGCCATCCCCTTCTCCTTTTGCCTTCAATCTTTCCCAGCATCAGGGTCTTTTCCAGTGACTTTTCTCTTCGCATTAGGTGGCCAAAATATTTGAGCTTCAGCTTCAGTATCTGTCCTTCCAAAGAGCACTCAGGGTTGATTTCCTTTAGGATGGACTGATTTGACCTCCTTGCAGTCCAGGGGACTCGTAAGAGTCTTCTCCAGCACCACAGTTCGAAAGCATCAATTCTTCGGCACTCAGCCTTCCTTAGAGTCCAGCTCTCACAGCCATACGTTGCTACTGTGAAAACCATAGCTTTGATTAGACGGACCTTTGTCGGCAAGGTGATGTCTCTGCTTCTTACTATGCTGTCTAGGTTTGCCATAGCTTTCCTCCCAAGGAGCAAGTGTCTTTTAATTTCATGGCTACAGTCACCGTTTGCGGTGATCTTGGAGCCCAAGAAAATAAAATCTGTCACTGCTTCCATTTCTTCCCCTTCTATATGCCAGGAAGGGATGGGGCCAGATGCCATGATCTTCGGTTTTTTAATGTTGAGTTTCAAACCAGCTTTTGCACTCTCCACTTTCACCCTCAACAAGAGGCTCTTTAGATCCTCTTCGCTTTCTGCCATGAGGGTGGTATCGTCTGAGTATCTGAGGTTGTTGATAATTCTCCCGGCAATCTTAATTCCGACCTGTGATTCATCCAACCCGGCATTTTTCATGATGTACTCTGCATATAAGTTAAATAAGCAGGGTGACAATATGCAGCCTTGTCGTACTCCTTTCACAATTTTGAACCAATCGGTTGTTCCATGTCTGGTTCTTACAGTTGCTTCTTGACCCTCGTACAGGTTTCTCAGGAGACAGATAAGGTGGTCTAGTACTCCCATTCTCTTTAAGAATTTGCCACAGTTTGTTGTGATCCACACAATCAAAGGCTTTAGCATAGTCAATGAAGCAGAAATTGATGTTTTAATCCAAGTATCAAAAGAAGAATCACAGGCAGCATGGGAGTAAGGGGGCTGATAGTTTCTTAGTCTGAAACTATGACCAGGTTTGCACAATCATGGAGGGGAAAGTAAACCACAGTGGCTTTTTTCCTGGTACACACAGCATGGGAAAAAGCCACTATGTCTTATTTCCCCCTCTGTGATTGTGTGAACAGGCCCTTAATATGACAGCAGCAGACACTTTGGGAGCAGGGGCATTGCTAGGTTCTTGAAAGATCTGGGGCACAGCCCATAACACAAATTCGTATGTGCTTATATATCTATATAAGTCTGAATCAAAGTAATGGGGGGGGTCAGTGAACACCTCGTGTGTGTGTGTGCGTACACACATACATACATACACTCATATGTACATTAGATGTGTGCATTGACCCTGCCCCCCACTTCAACTCAGACCCCAAATCAGTGCTTTGGAAAACATCCACTTCTGCTCAGGCCAATTTGGAGTCTGTCCACTTCAACTCAATACCAAAGCCAAGTCAAGGTTTTAAAAAACGGAGTCTTTATGCTTCCTGTTGACTATCATGGGATTTTTTTAAAAAGCACAGTAACTTTTTTTCTCTTGGTCAAAACTGGGTGATAGTTTCAGGCATAGTAGCCCCTTAGGAGGGGATTACACCAGCCCAATGTCAGAAAAATAGGTGCAGCGTCTTTTGTGCTACATGCCTTTATATTTTGATTTTCTTTTAAAGAGAACTGCCAATAACTTTTTCATTCCTTGGAAGAATGGATGAAAATGTCGATTCATTGCCCCATCGAAGGAGATCATGTCTGCTAAATTGCAGAATGATAACCCCAGGGGGTTTTGTGCAAGGGTAGTCTTGACCACAAAAGGGGACATACTTATCTACCTATGTTCCTTGTGGACCATTGTTCTGAAAATTACAGACAACCTAGAGGTGTCCCTAAGTAAGAAAACATAAAAGTTTCATAAGGATAGGTGCAGCAGCTCATGTGGAAGGGGAGTACTCCACTTTGGGGGAGGAAGTGATTTGCTTTCCCTTCACCCCTCCCCCATGGTTTTGGGGTAAATTTGTATGAAAATGCACAGGTCATGAGAGGTGTACCCCAGGCAAGAAAGTTTCAGAAGGCTAGGAGCAGGGGCTAGGGAATTATAATGCTTGAAATCCAGGCTTTTTTATAATTGTGCTGGCATTGGAAGGATGACCATCTCATGGTCCCATCCTTGCCATCCCCCAAAGCACAGTGATGGAAGACCATGGTAAAAATGTGCCCTAGGATTAGAAGGTGGACCTGTAAGTCATTGAACCACACACCCTCCCTCCTCCTGCAGCTATTAGTGAAACTAAAGCAAAATATGTTATTTTGAGACATAAAGACTGCCCAGTTCTGCTTAGGCTTCAGACTTGGTCCGAATTCAATGCACATCCCTAATTATGTGTGTGTGCATGCGTGCATATATCCATGCAAATTTAGAACAACAAGCAGGGAATTCTTTTGCACTTATGTCCTGCTTGTGGATTTCCCATGGGCACCTGGATGGCCACTGTGTGAACAGAATGCTGGACTAGATGAACCTTTGGTCTCATAAGGCTCTTCTTATGATCTTCAATATAGAGTGCCTCTGAGCATATGCAGAATGCTCTTCTTTCACCACAGCTCACTTATGTTCTCCCCCTCTGTACAACAGTCCCTATGCAATCCACCATCTTCCAGCAACTCTTCATAAAAACAGATGTCTGGTTTTGTGCAACTCTCCTGTACCTCCTCCTTGTTATACACAAGGTCTCATTATATCTTACTCCCCATAACTTCATTCATGCCAAGACTTCACCAGGATTCAGCTAATGGGTCTTTTTTCAAAACTAGGGCTACATTATGGAGAAATTCTGGGAATATACTACATGCCTTTGCTGCAACACTGAGGCTAGAGTTCATGCCAAAAACAAAAACCACAAGTGACAAAACTTGCATAGGACTGGGCTGAAAGGGTAGTCAATTCATTAAACTGGAATTGGGTGGGCAGTTTATTAAGCCTGCAGTACCATGCACACAACTCAGGACTTATTTCTGACTGACATGCAGAAGATCAAGCTGCAAACCTCCCTGCAAAAGTAACTTGCGCTGGAATCCTATGCTCACTTTCCTGAGAATAAGTCTCATTAACTGTAATGGGGCTTACTTCTCACTAGGCATACATGGGATTGTTTAAGTGAGCAGTATTTATCTCCCCTCCACTTAAAAAAAAACTCCTATTTTTTATTAAAGCTTTCTGTTTATAGGAAGCTGCCTTATACTGAGTCAGAACCTTGCTCCATTGAGCCCAGTATTGTTGACACTGACCAGCAGCAGCAGCTCTCCAGAGTTTCAGGCAGGACTCCTTCCTAGCTCTACGTGGGGCTTACGGGGATTGAACCCGGGACCTCCTGCATGCCAAGCATGTGCTCTGCCATTGAGCTTCAGCCCTTCCTATTGCTGGTTAATGGAAACTGACAAACAAAATTGCTGCAAATTTGTTCCTCTGCACCCATGTGAACCCACTTTTCTTGAAGACTTGGGCAAGAAGGAAAAGGAGAAAACCCTCTTGTCTGTTGGTATAAAGTCAAATACAGTTCAGAACTTCTCATGCCTACGAAAGAGAATTCTCTTTAAGAATTCCCAAAGATTGTTGTTCTGGGGGGAATAAAGAAAATTTTTAAAAATACCAGGGGAGGGGAGGGAAGAAGAAGAAAAGAAGAATAGTGATTGGAAATGGAGGAGGGAGAGAGAATTCCCCAAGCCAAGTGGCTCCTTTCAGAGAGGTAGAACTTCAAAGGAATTTAGGAAGCTGTGGAGGGTTTGTTAAGATTGTTGTTGTTCAGTCGTTCAGTCATGTCCGACTCTTCGTGACCCCATGGACCATAGCACGCCAGGCCTTCCTGTCCTCCGCTCTCTCCCGGAGCGTGCTCAAGTTCATATTCATTGCATCCGTGATGCTATCTAGCCATCTCATCCTCTGCCGTTCCCTTCTCCTTTTGCCTTCGATCTTTCCCAGCATCAGGGTCTTTTCCAGGGAGTTTTCTCTTCACATTAGGTGGCCAAAATATTTGAGCTTCAGCTTCAGTATCTTCCTTCCAATGAGCAGTCAGGGTTGATTTCCTTTAGGATTGACTGATTTGACCTCCTTGAAGTCAAATCATAAGAGTCTTCTCCAGCACCACAGTTCGACGTATAAATTCTTTGGCGCTCAGCCTTCCTTACAGTCCAGCTTTCACTGAGGGCTTTTTCTTGCTTTTTTAAAACTGTAAAACTGTCAGGGGTGTTTCTGGGTGCAGGGAGTGGGATAGCAGTTTAGATTCTGAAGGAGAACCATCAGACATGGGGGAGGTGTTTTCCCAAGCTAGTCCAGATATGAGTAGGCCTGCTTCTCAGGTTACAAATGTCCAGATGGCTGAGCTTGAGGGTCCCTCCTTACCCCCCCCACCCCATGAAAGGCAGTGAACAGGAGGATGACCTAATAGATGCCAGGTGCAGGCGCAGAGAAAAGAGAGAGAGAAGGCGGGGCAGAACTTAGATGGTCTACTCAATTGGCCTTGCCTGAAAAGCTGTGCTTAGAGGCCTCACGACAAGACCTCCCCCCCTTAAGTTAAGCTAGCAAGACCGCCTCCCTCTTCAAACAGAGAGCAACTCTCCTAAATTCCATTTGAATCCCCTGAAGGCATTTCTTTGTAGACGGAGAGTCTCTGAGAATTTGCATCTGTATGACCCTGTGAAGTAACAGATTAAAAGCTGTAGACTGAAGCCTCTCTCATCTGTGTATGTTTGGGCGTTGAAGTGAAGTGAGGGCTAAGGGAATCCTGACAAAAACCTATTTAAAAGCCCCAGCACTTCTTCGATCATGATGTCACATAGTCCTAACCCTTCTTTTGGAATAATCTGAGGCCTGCAGCTATTTAGGAGAAGGAGGAGAAAGAAGTTTGTGAAGGCTGATTGAATTCTTTGTTGTGCTGAAGCTACTAAACTTCTGCAAAAGCCAAAGGTTCAAGTTTGGGGCAGTAAAATCAGATGCTGTGTGAAATACCAATATTTCATATGGAGCACTTCCTGCCCTTTAGTCTCCCTCTTCAAAATGTCATTGCAAGCAAGTTCCCAGGAGTGGGTATGTAACAGCAGAAAAGTGTGTGTGGCGGGGGGAGAAAAACCACAACAATGTGCAGACTGTGGAAGGAAAGGTGGCAACCTCCCCTATAGTTTAAAAGGCTGGTGCATTCACACTACACTCCTTATTGGTCTGCTAATGGGGTGAGTCCTAAGGCCTCCTTAATAACTGCAAGGCTACTGACCTCAGAGGGAAGAAGCAGGCCTGTATTAAGGCAGATGATGGCAATTAGGGAAACTCAGAAGATCCAGGGCACAGGTGGGGCCCAGGTGCCCTTCATAACAACACTCATGTTTGGGGGGACATCCAGATTTAACAGTTGCATACAAAGTGGGATGGGTTCCCATTGTTAGCGCATAAGAGGCACACTGAATTCCTCCCCACCCACAGTCTCTCTCTCTCCAGCCTCTCTTCCAATGTCACTTTTTCCCCACCTGAGCTCCGATATTGGAAAAGGGTCTGGGTGAAAAAAAAAAATTTCCAGGTGAAACACTATGGAAGATAAGCCATGGGCATTGGGAGGGTTTGGCTTCCCTCATGGCTACTAGTCTCAGTGGCTATGTGCTACCTTGATGGCTATGAGCCTATGTACACCAGTTGCTGGGGAACATGGGTGGGAGGGAGCTGTTGCACTCATGTCCTGCTTGTGGGTTCCTGGTCAACAGATGGTTGGCCACTGTATGAACAACTGGATGGCCCTTTGGTCTGATCCAGCGTGGCTTTTCTTATGTTCTTATGTATGCAATCCTTTCCCTCCAAAAATCAGAACCCTGCATCCCAATTTATATGTGACTGGGGAAGAGCTGGATATAAAAACAAATGGGTTTGCCTCCATCATGTATAACTTTGAGCCTACACACAAGTCAAAAGCTCCACTGGCATGCAAAGTGAAGTCATTCCAGTTCTCTGGACTGAGGACAAGGAACTGAAGCCAAGAGATACTGACTTATTAAAGGTCAAGTAGCGAGCATGCAGCCAAGATAGGATGCAGACTCAGACCTTTTAACTCCATGTTTCATTTGCCAGAATGTCTCAGCTCTTACAAGGTTGTTCATATAATTAACTTCATTTCTGAAGTCTCCATGCATATTAAAAAGCAGAAAAACAATTCCCTCAGGAAACCTTGTTTATGTGTTGGATTTTGTATTACAGTAGTGAAACCTATCCACCAACTTTTAAAGGTTGGCTATACTCCAACAAACAATTATACACAAGACAGACTTGCTCCATGGTAAACTAAGACTATGGGAGCCCTAGAGTGAAACACATTGAGGGGAGCCTGTGCATTCTACTCCCTCTGTTTAAGCTCATAGAAAGCAACTAATGACTGGACATGGACTACTGAACCTTTTGCACCACTATCATCAGTTATTAGTAGAATCTATAGCAAAATAATGTGTGCCCCATCCCAGATAGGTAGGACTCTGCACACCAAAAAACTGGACTGTGCACACCAAAAAACATTGCACATTTGGCAATATTCATGGAAATCATGCTCTCTGCTGCATTATTTAACATCAGCTTCATTAAATGATTTGGGGTGATAATAGTCCTCGATGTAACAGAGAGAAAAGGGTGAAATCCCATCCCTATCCTGATGTCTTTCAGAGCGCTGTATACATTTACCTTCGGATGCTCAACAGTTATTCTTTGCTACACAACACACACACACAGAGAGAGAGAGAGAGAGAGGGCGCACAGAAAAAGACCCTCTGTCTGTAAATAAAGCATATGAAGTAGGTTGGATTTCTGATTAGATCTAGCCACGCATTTCGTAATTGCTCCCTTCTGAAAATGTACTGCACTTTCAGCCAAGAAAACAATCATTAGTTTATTAACCAGCTTGTCCCAAGTGAGGCGAATATCACAAGCAGAGGTTTGTGTCCATGTTAATTATCAAGTGTTAACAGGCTAAGCTGGCAACTATCCATATTGCTGGAGAAAAGGTGATCTCCACTAGAAGGTGAATATATTTTACTGCTTTTAAGAGATTAAAAATCAGAGGTAGAGACAAAAACGAAATACCCATTTAATTACTGTCTAGGGCATTCTTTGCAAAGGATAACTAGGGGTAAGGGATGGGTAAATATATGTGGCCCATATCTCATAGAAAGCCAATTCATAGAGTGGTTTTTACTGTACATGTGATTGTCTTTTCCCTCATTATTCCAATAGCAAACTGGTCTTGTAAAAGGACCTCACCTGTAAATATCAACAATTGGCACATCTTGGGCAAGTGTCCTGAAAAGCAAGACCTTTCTACTACACACAAACTAAGGGAAAAGTCACAGAGACTTTACCACCCCCATAAAATAAATTCAGTCCAGGGTGTGTATCAGGGGAAATGAGAAACCCTAACAAGGAACGACAGACTGGTGGTCAAGGATGCATAGTTAGCCCCAGTAGCATAAGACAGATTATGAAAGAAGCAGCACTATTTTGATACAGGTTGATGGGGGCAGGACGTCCTTGTGTCCTCACCCACAGCTCTATATTGCCCCAAGCCAGTTTAAAGCCCAAACTGCACCAACAGTAAAATGCATTTTATGCTGCAACACCTTGTGAGAAAAATAACCAATCATATTTCACTGCAAATCACAATTATTAATGGTGAAGGCTGTTTCACTGCAATACAACACAGAATCTCAAAGAATTAAATAACGAGACTTTAAACACACAAATGCAACCATGTGAATACTTAATTCTGAGTCTGATGTGACTCCCCAACACAGATGCTAATAAGGAAAATAGTTAATTGGCTAACTATTGCAAGAACATCTGGCATATAAACAAATCAGTACTAGATCCCTATATGAATCCAGATTTTGTCAGTTATGTACATGCATATAATGCTACTGAGGGATTCTCAGTAATTGCAGACACCTCTACAGTCTGATTATAAATTGTAATCATTATGCATTTCTTTACAACCTTCATTACGCAATGGTGCTTGAACTAGAGTCTGATAATACCAGATGAAATATATACCAGACTATCTATCTATCTATCTATCTATCTATCTATCTATCGTCAGTTCCAGAATGAGGAACACACATCTTCTATTATTGCTGTTGGATTTACACAAAGATAATGCTCTAATCCTAATTAAGCACTCCAGTATCATGCCAGTGACTGTGGCACAAGAAGGTAGCTAGATCATAAACATACACAGTGGGGAGAAATTCAAGCCATATTCAGGTAGCCAAATTCCCATTTGTGCTGCATACATACCTTTTAACATGTATTTATTTCTGCCTTTTTATCCCACTTTTCAGACATCTCATATCAATTAAAAAGTGTGTGTGTGTGTGTGTGTGAGAGAGAGAGAGAGAGAGTGAGATAGAGAGAGAGAGAGAGAGAGAGGATTAGGCTTACAAATTAAAATGGCAAGTCACAGAAGGGAAAGGGTGTAGAGAAAGGGAGAGGAGGGAGATCAGTTTTTCAAGGCCTGGACAAAGTGACCAGCTATAAGTGGGCATTTAAATGCCCGGTGGGCCTGGCTGATCTTCCCTTGTTTGAATGAGGCTCTTGTTCCTTAAGTCAATGGATGGGGCCAGCCCTGACTTCTGCATCCCTGGGCAACTGTCAGTTGGAGCTGAATGTTCTTCCTGGCAGGGAGAAGGAAGGGCATTCTCTGAAACTGCTCCTTCTCTGGCCATTAGATGGGCCAGGTTGGTCTCTCCCTCCCTTGATGTAATTCCTGAGAAGCAGGGGGTGCATCCTCCAATGGCCCTAAGTCCCCAGGCTGATGGTGAAAATCAGAATATAGCACATATCCACAGATATTTTACAAACAGCTTTCTCACAGAAAGCAAGTTCCTTACCCTTTGACACCATCTCCTTGCAATGTCTACTGACATTGCAATTGCAAGGAAAAGAATTTTCCTTGCAATTCTACGGACTCTGAATTTTCCCCAGACTGTTTAAATATTCTGTCCAAATCTGCAAAGTCTTAGTTTTAGAAGACATCATGCAGTTTTAGAATGATGATTTCAGCATAAATGGAGATGAATCAGCTGTATTTGTAGCCTAGAACTAAAACAGTTAACACCCATAGTAGGAGGAAAACAAAGGCGCCTCCTCTATTAACCATGTTCAAGTATCAACTTTTCAGTGATAAAAGAATTTAACATTGCTGGGTACATCCATGGCCTCCTTTGATATGACTACAGCCCAAATAAGACTGGGACTTATTAATATTACAGGAGATTATTTTTATCGTTTTCTATATGGTCTTTTGGTTTTACTGAAATTTTCTGTGTGTTTATTATTGTTTTTGTTTTAATCTAATTTTAAGATTCTTCAGTTTTTCAAGTAGAGTTCCTTTTCCTTGTTGTAAGTATCTGCGAAATGGCATGGCCCTTCTCCAATACATTAACAAATGTACACCTCAATCCTATATATGTCTACTCATAAGTCAGCCCCATAGAATTCAATGGGACTTACTCCTATGGATGTAAATGATTGCAACCATAACCTATAGTCAAATTATTATTTCTGTTGTCCATGTATTACTTTGGAGGGCTAAAAAGGATATAATTATACTCTTTACCTTATACCCTTTCCTCTTCCTTGTTCCTTCTCCTGTTTTTATTCACTTCTGTTTCTCACAGTGGTGTAGTGGTATGGGAGTATAGCTCTGAGGCTCTTTTTCAGAGCAAGGGCTGTGATTCCAGGGTAACTGATGGACCTTCCTTGCTCTGGCAAGTGAATGAGGTGATAGCGAGGCTTTCAAGTTTTACTATTGTTTGTAAACACAGAGGAAGTCAGAGAAAGAGGAAGATAATCAATCATAGACTGGAGACTTCTTTCCCTTTCTTTGATGGAGTTCCTACTTCACACTAGCAATTTAAATGGAACACTTCCTTGCAGGATTGTTTCATTTCTAATTAAAAGCTAAAGTTTTCATTTCAGCTGGCTGAAGATCTTTTGATAAACTCAATGTGTTTTACACGCTGAACCTAGGCAATCAAAATAAGCACAACTGAGTTCAACAGAGCTTACTCTCAGATAGCTATGCACAGGATTGCAGTCATGCCCTGTAAAGTTAATTTTACAGGGCCTGTAAGATTTTATTAGTAGTTTGTTTATTTTAGTTGTCTGTGTTTTATGATGGAGTTTTTAACCATCATAAAAGTAGGCTATAAATATACATATCCTGTAGTCATAACTATGGATTCTCCTTGGGAGCACGGCTCTGGGGGTGGTCATTATACCCTCCTGCACTTCAAAATTTACCATTATGCCACTGTTCTGTTGTGCCTATTCCCTATTACAGGGATGTTAACGATAAGGGTCTGGTGCCTTATCAGGCCTTTGGGGTCCCACATATGGCCTCCAGAAAAGTCAGTGATTTTCAGTAACAAGAAGTCAAATGGCAGACAGCTGTAAGTTCCTCATAAGTTCCATTGTAGAAATGGTCCCAACTTGCCATTTAAAATCTTACATACTTGAAGCAAGTTTACAACATATCAATGTTTCTACCACCAAGTCAAGGAGGAAGGCATCAGAAACTGAATTCTTACAATAAATCCTCCTCCAAAGCTTTCTTTCTCCCCTGCAACTCGAGTGTTTCCTTGCCTAACATAAAATGTCCAAAATGTGTTTTCTCTGCCCAGAATGTCTGGATATTACAATCTGCTCACAGTTTTGTATAGTAAAATCCAAGTTCACTATTATTAGAAGGACAAGCAAATTGATAACATATTTTATGGATAGCAGAAAGGAATGGGCTCTTTTGGGCTTCCATTTTATTTTATAAATAAATACCTGCTATTCTTAAAATATAAAATAGTTTGTTGGCTTCACTCTCTAAAAGCATGGGATACTGTTGAACTGGCAAAACCGGATCATTCTTTCTAGTATTAATATATGTATTGTCATCGATCACATATTTATTCATGCAAGTAATTTACCATTTACTGTTTTGAGAGGGCAATGGCAAGTTGAAAAGTGGGTCTAAAAAGTTGAAAATAAACAGATATGCATGATGTCATGCTGGATATGCATTCTTTTCCTGCAAAGTATTAATACCAACTTTTAGTGGGATGCTGGGATCCCCCATGCTTCTTATACTGCTAATCGAGACATAATTTACCATGTCTTATAGCTGCCACCTTTGTTCTCATGGACACTTAGCAGCAACACACAGGCAACCAAATGATGTCAGAGAGAGCTCATCATTTAAAGAGAAGACAAATGACCACATCCGATATCATGCATGGTTTCTTCTGTGATACATTACTCTTCCCCAGGGTGTCATCTAACACAATAAATGTAATACATTTTATTTTATACAATCTTTCTACCTCCAGAGGGAGGTCTGTATTGCTGTGGGACTAGGATTTCAACATGCCTAATTAAAAAAAGAGAGAGAGAGAGAGAGAGAGAGAGTGAGAGAGAGAGAGAGAGAGAGTTACTTTGCCTGGAGTTTAATCTTTCATTTTTATGGCACAGGCCTTCAGTATATGCCAATGTTGGTTCTTCACGGTGGCAAGTTTCTTCTGTCTCATAAACATGCAGGGTGAAGCACAATGAAGCTTTACATAAATCTCTCTGGAAACCCATTTATCTGAGCATGATGGACATGAGCGCTTGACCTCGATTTCAGGTTTGGGCCATTTGCTTTGCCACTATTGTGTATGGGTCAAAGGATACTATTAAACATTTGAAAAGTGGTTATGCATATTGGACTCTATGATCTTGGCACTGTTCAGCGCTCATGTGTATAACGAACACTGGGGGCAGGGGTGGAGTCTCCGATCCCATGCATTCATTAGGACATCTGTAGGGAGTCCCTGTATGTGTGAAGCTTCCTACAGATGTTCTGAACATCATTAATTGTACATGCTTTAAATGCCTGAAAAGGGCTGTTGTTCTTTCTTCAATGTACGTTACAGGCACGACAAGTCTAACATAGACAGACAGACAGACAGACAATGTCAAATTCTCTTTTTGGTTTAAATGACCTCCATTAAATTAAATGGGTATTGACCTTCATTGCTGAATTCAATGCAATATTTAGCATTGAAAGAGAATCTTCACATATATCATCTTACTAACTTACACAACAATCCTGTACAGTAGGTCACACATAGCCTTGGAAAAAAGCGGATGTGAGAGGGGGCAAGACACCGATATTCAATGAATAGGCTTCTGACTACATGATTGTACAGATTTAATGGACATTCTAGCTCAGAGCTTTCCAAACTGTGTGCCGCGACACATTAGTGTGTCGGCAGCGGTGTGTAGGTGTGTCGCGCGAAATGCAGAAAATTGTGCGGAAGGGCACTGCGGAGCTTTTACTTGCGTTTGCTTCCCTTGGCCCCTCCCCTGGAACTTCCTAAAGCAGCTAATGTTAAAGCAGCTTAGCAGCTAAGGCTTAGGTGCTTTAACATTAGCTGCTTTAGGATGTGGCGTCTTGACGTAGGATGCACGTGATTGGCGGTGTTGGAGTGGTATGGCGAGGAGTGTGGTAATACTGGCTGCACGAGGAGTGTGGAGAATTCGAAGTCAGTGGAGCAATTAGTTGAGCAATTTGCAATCAGCTCGGGCAAGAGGCTTCCCTGCATCCTCAGTGTGGCTGCAGGGCAGCGGGGGAGAACAACGGCCCGCTGGACGCCCCCAGAGCAGGGAGGGCTGCGCCAGGCAGGCGAGGAGCTTCGAGCCTGCGCTCCCCGGAAAGATAGAGGCGCGGGGCGAAGAGAGGGGAAGGGAGGCGCTGCCCTGGCAGCAGAGCTCGGCCGACGCCAGTGCAGAGAAGTGGCAGTGGCCACCAGCCCTGCGTGGTTTCAGGCGTGCCCTTCGCAGACTTCTGCACCGTGCTGCCGCACGGCCAGGCCAGAGTAACACGCAGGTAGAAACGCCACCTGGGACTGGGACTGCACCGAGCGGGCTGTCCACCATCTTGGCCAGTCGGAACGGAGCTCAGTGGAGGCCAGAAGCCTCAGAATCAGTGTGCTCCCAATCACCCAGGCGAGAGCAGCTGCAGGCTGTCACCCAGTCAACCCAGCTGCTGCTGGCTGAAGGGAGGCCATTCTCCCAAACCCAATGTGGCAAACAGCAAGCCACCCACCATGTGGCACTTATGATTTGATTTCTGCCACTTATTTTCAACAATGGCAAAGTTAAGGACACTGAAACGTGGAAGCTTAAAAATGCTTGATGACGAAATGCGAGTATCTTTATCTAATATTCCACTTGAAAAGCTGTGTTCATCCCATCAACCTCATACATCCCATTAAAATGGTAAGTAGTTACTGGTGTTATTCAACTTTTTTAAATTCTTGCACATATTTACATACTGTTACTCATAAATGACTACAATGTATGTTATTATCTTACAAATCATATATTTTTAAAAATATAAATGAAAGGTTTTCATGAGATATGTTGTATCCCCATACATTTCATTATTACAATTTATGTATGTGTCCGTATCTCTTACAACGGGTTAGTTTAACCTCCGGTTTGCTAGTAAAACTGAATTACCGTGTCACAAAATGATGCATGTCTGAAAAGTGTGCCACCAACACGAAAAGTTTGGAAAGCTCTGTTCTAGCTGATATAATTCAATTGCAGAATTGGGGATTGCAAAACCCCAATTTGAAGTATCATTTGGGAAAATGACCTGAATTTTGTGGAATTTGTCCAAGGAGAGCTGAGTCGAAGCCAAAGAAATAACAAGAAGGCCTGGATCTCTTTAATACACTTTCACACCAAACAATAGTAACAACCCAAAACCAGCATGGATGGCTTGGGGATGATGGGAATTGTAATGCAAAAATCTGGAAGGCACCAGTTTGGGGAAGGATGATCTAGCCAGTATTATCACTCTACTCTGACAGGTAGTGGCTCTCTAGATTTGCAGGCAAAGTTCTTTCCCACTCACTTAGATCAGGGGTGTGCAGGCTTCAGGCTTGTGAGATCTACTTAATTCTTTACTTGTACCTAAAGGTTCACCAACTGGAGAAGCCAGGTGCAAAATGTTGCTATAAGAAGGGGACACAATATAGTGTTATCATCAAGGAATACAGTGCCTCTGAACATATGCTCAGCCCAGAAATTGGTTTTCAGATCCAGAAGTGAGCTCACAGTCCTGTCATTCAAAAATCCACTCCTGGTTTTCCCCTCAAGCTTTCTTTCATCTAAGCAGCCTAATTTGGGGAGGGGGGCTTTTTGTTGTTGCTGTTAGGAATCAGAAACCATTGCTGACCTGCTGCGAATGACCCAGAAATCTACCAGTAGGTCCTGATCTACTTTCTGCCCAGCTCTGACTTAGACCCTCTAACTGAAGATTCCACAGATAAAACTAGAGGCTTTCTGCAAGCAAAATATTGCTAATGTGCTCCCTTCCTAAACAGCAACAATAGAATGCTGTTTAGAAGACTTTGCCATCTTCTAGTGTTGCTTTTCTATTGGAATGAAAATGTTGTCTGGATACACCCTTAAACTGCATTCTTTCTTTGCCTTACCAGGAATTGTATGTTCAGATTTATTACTGCTCCAAACTGTTGCACAATTGCAGATATCTGTACTGGTGAAAATAGAGCTGAATAAAAGCAGAAGGATATTTGCTAAACAAATTGTTTTAGAGAATGTTGATTTGGTGATTTAGGAAGCACCATTCTATAACACAGTGCAATCCTATACATGTCTACTTAGAAGCCCCACTGAGACAGACTACATGAATGGCTGGCTGGGGCATACTGGGAGTTGTAGGACTTTTTTCCTAAACTAAACATGCATAGGATTGTGCCCTAACTCAATGAACCAAGTCACAAATTAGAGACTGAGTCACAAATAGGACAACATGTTCAAAGTATCAAATACCAAGGACACCCATGAGGTGAAAAATGCAAGGAGAAATTGTTTCCATTAATTCAGAGGTGGACAACTTGTGGCCCTCCAGATGTTCTGGCCTATCACTCCCATCAGTCCTAGCCAACACAGCAAATGATGAGAGATGATGGGAATTGTATGTCAAAACATCTGGAAGACCACAAGTTGCCCACCCCTGCACCAATTATTTGCTATCTGATAAAGGATGGTGCCATCCAACTAGTTGCCTAAGCAGATAATTCAAAAGTGAAAGTACATGGGGGATATATATTTTTAAAAATATGCTTTGAAGATCCTGCTCCAGATGCCCTCAAAAGTTAGGTGTGTGGTGTCTGGAAAGAAGGCTTGCTTCCCTCTTCTTTGGTAATGGCCTGTTTATAGAACGCCCTCCCCAGACATATTTAAGTAGTGCCAATATTGCTATTGTTTAGGCTCCAAGTTAAAATTGTTTTATTTGCCTGTGCATTTAACCCTTGAGCTACTCTTTGTTAAATTTTC
The DNA here is from genome assembly GCF_057233095.1 of Heloderma suspectum. Lineage (NCBI taxonomy): Eukaryota > Metazoa > Chordata > Lepidosauria > Squamata > Helodermatidae > Heloderma > Heloderma suspectum. The sequence goes on from NC_139464.1 coordinate 110,397,349, forward strand.
ATCTGCAGTAATGTTTCCATTTGTTGTTGCATATTTCGCCAAATTGTTATTGTAATTGGATCTTGGCTGTTTTCATATTGTAAGCTACCTTGAAGACTGAATGACAGAAAAGTGAGATACATTTAAAATAAATATAGTGCAACAAGTGGCCCACAGCCAATCCTAACAATCAGGCATGTTTATTGTATCAGATGAGTTCACTGTACATCTGCCAGGGATGCATCCTCAGAAGACACTGTAAGGTTGAGATGGTCAGGCTTCAGGAAGACTAAGCTGTGAAAATGAGGAGATATAGGGCTCCTTCACACAGAGCTTTTATCCTGCTATTAAGATCACGGAAGTTTGTGGGTCTTTTTCATGACATCATTAACCTCCAGGGCACATCCAGAAGTATTTCCTGGTTATTGGATTCCTGCATTGAGCAGGGAGTTGACTCAATGGTCTTGTAGGCCGCTTCCAACCCTACTATTCTATGATTCTATTTCATCTCAAAAAGATCCGGAACCAATGAACCATCTTTTTAACTTGGAATGTTATGCGATTAAAACAGCCACTAGATGACACTGTTTTGTTGAAACAGTGAAAGTTGAAAGTTCTATAGAATCTTGAAAATTAAAAGCTTCTCCTCTCAGCAGTCACATGGTTGCTGTCTGGGAGCCCGCGATAAATGTGGAAGGGCTCCAGAACAGGTGGGCTGCGGAGGTTTTCTTCAGTGTGAAGGCAGCCACAAATGTAGCTCTAGGAAGCTACAGGGAACAGCTACTTCTGAGTTCTACCGCCAAGAGGAAAGTTTAGGGTGGAGCTGCATTCCTTGAGGAGAGCTACAAGTATCCCATTGCCTCAGGAAAAAATGCCATCTCTCTTGTGGGAATGTGTGAGCTCCCTTTTCAAACATTACAGCAGCAGCACCTCACTCATGCTTCCTGGCTCAGCACTTAGCATCCAAGGCCACACACACATCTGGTACCTATGGCTCATGATTATTGAAGTTCACCTGATAACCTGAATGTGTGAAACTGCTACCATCATTTCACACACACACACACACACACACACATTGCTGAGATCCAAGTTCAAGGATGAGGAAAAGGTAATTGGTGGCAACTGATCCATACAGTTTGGCCATGGTCTAGACACACATTCCATTATTGCAACATTTCTTGTCAGATCCTCCTTAACTACTACGTATTAAGGCTTTCCCTGATTTTAGGAGATGATGCCTTTTGTTGACATTGCAAAAGCAAAGCATGGCAAACTTATAGAGAGGGGCAATGGAGTAAAGAAAGGTGATGGCTGAATACCAGCCATGTATGGCAACTCCCCAGGGATTTGATAACCTTCCTGGTTTTGCTGCCTGCCTGGGCTGATGGGTTGCATTCAGGTTCACAACTGCGTGGGACTGAACCAGCGTACACGGCCAGCATTTGCCTTTCTCAAGGTATGTGCTGTCAATTTCTGCTGACTCCTCTGTACGTTTAAGTGTAATTAGCCTTAATTTTGAAATCTGCCTACAACTACCAAATAGATTGCGAGGATTAACAGTCCTAATTCCCCAGGCCTTGAATTATCCTTAACAGAGAAGCAGGTATTAAAGCATCATTTCACTTGATCTATAAAAAGCTTCTACTGTGTATATGAGGCAGATGAATCAGACTTCCCACACACAAACACACACACTCAGGAAAGATCACGGCTAGACCATGTTCTCAGGCAACAAATAAAAGGCGACTCTGAAGTAGTATTTGGTGAGTACAGTCAGAAACAATCAAAGCTCTTATACTGTCTGGAGAAGACAATCCAGGATAGTCAAGTTCTTTCCTCAAGAAAAAGTTTAGTCAAATGAAAAATAGAAGCTCAGTATTTGAAAAAGCCACCAACTGGGTTCTTCCCTCTGATCCAGCAGGCCCAGCCTCATGGCACTGTCCCCTAGCAACAGGACTCTATTTAAACCTCTGGTACCACCCTTTTCAGAAACAACCACAGATTAGCGCCTCAAATGACACAAAGCACATGTATGGAACTACTACTAAAATTGGCTTCTGTTTCCTATATTTAAAGCCAAACAATAACTAAGTGGCTAGGACAAGTGATACTCAGTGGTATCGGCCTCTGGACCAGAGATTGCCCACTTCTTCAGCTAGGGGTGGGAGCAGGACAAGATTCTCTCCAGCCAGGGAGATGAGAGTAAATTCCATCCAGAGGCAAAATGAATCAGGCGCATGTGTGAAGGCCCACTGACTTCATTACACCCATGTACACAAAAAAGGGATTGCCACTTACAACCTTGTTCCTCACAATGGTGATTTTCCCCACATTAAATCTTCATTAGGAAAAAGGCCCAAATCAATATTTAGAAAAGCTGTAACTTATCACAGCCAATACTCATTAGCAAGATGTTGACTACACAAAGTGGGGGGAAGGGAAGGTATCAGAAAAAGGTATTCCTTCTAACAATATTTATAAGCACTCATCCCAAGCATTTTTCATGTGCAGCTTCAAAAACGGGCAACGGGATTACTGTAATTAACTGCAAAAGCTTGCTGATTTGTTGATGCCATATAACGTCAATCTCTTTCATAAACTCATTAGAATCTTTGTAAATAAATAGCGAAAATTATGCAAGAAGCAAGCAAAATCCAGCTCCTGTTTATTTCACCCATCCCTGGAAAGAGATAGTCATCTAAGCCAAGGAATATAGTTGACAGTTTTCTAGGGGGGGAAGGACAACAAAATTAAGCATTCCAGAATCAAAACTTGCTCTCATGCCATTCACTTCAACAACAAATTATTAAAATTCTGAGACTTTAGCCTGCCTAAAGAAGAGCTGACAGTGCAGAGGGGAGATTGGAGATGAAGTCCCCTACTTCAAAATGAGGATTGTGTGAATTCATTTAGATTGGACTTAAAAAGGGGTGGCCAGCTGGCACTTTATATGCAAAATCCAACTCCTCTAATCTTTTTAGACTGACGTTCAGAGACTTTGATAGAACACAGCAGAAAGGAGTTCAATAAGAACAACTCTTTATTAAGGTCATAAATTCTGGAAATGGGGGCCTGATACCTTTTCAGCACACAGACAATCATCTGAAAAACAAAGCATCCCCGCTCCAAATACAGGGCTAACAGATAAGAGTTGCATCAGCTACATGTCTCTCTATGCTGATCATGTTGATAGCGCAAGGTGCCAGTGGGACAGTAATTTCTGCAGAATTTCCTTTCATTTGGGCATGTTCACACTATCAGTTAACCTGAGACAACCATTCCCTTTCATTTTTGGATTACGCGCTCAAGGAACAACAGTAGGATTTGGAAAGGAATCCACAATTCCTAACAAGATAAAAGTGACTTCTTAACTTGGGGGAGTGTGACAATGCACTCTACCTGCCCTCTAGTTCATTGGTTCCTATAAAAATATCTGTACTGAGTTCTGGTTTTGCCCCCATCCAGCCATCACTGATTTAAGACATTTTTAAAGGAAATAATCTACTGCCTTACAGTAGGTTATTATCTTGCCAATGCTAATACAAATAATACCAGCATTATACCCATAAAGGGGGGGGGGGATGCTGTGGCTAAGTGAGTGTGAGTTACAGTAGCCCTACAAAATAGCCCAGTGCTGTTATTCCCATGTTGCTGGGGAAAGGGGGAGTTAGAGTAGTTTATACCTTTCAGTGCAGTCGACTGTTTTCCAGTCTCCTGGTGCGTTGATTTTTAGGGAAATGCAGTGAGGGGCTGATAGCTGATTGTAGCTGCGGTGCTGTGGGAAGGTGTGATGAACTGCTAGGAAGGTAAGAACAGCCTGCTGGATCAGACCAAGCACAGACCACCAGCATCCTGTTTCCTACAGTGGCCAGCCAGATGCTAATGGGAAGCCCACAGGCAAGACACAAACACAACAGCCTTCCTCTGCTGTTTCCCCCCAGAAACTGGTATTCTAAAAGCATGCTGACTCTGATACTGGAAGTAGTAAATAGCCATCATGATTAGCAGCCACTGATAGCTTTATCTTCCATGAATTTGTCTAAGCTGGTAACCACAACTTGTAGTAGTGAATTTCCTCGTTTAACTATGTGCTGTGCAAAGAAGTACTTCACTTCCTTTTATAAATCCTGAATCTCCCACCATTCAGCTTCATGGGATGACCCCGTTTCTAGTATTATGAGACAGGAAAAATTCTCTCTAACCACTTTCTCCACACCAAGCATAATTTTATACACCTCTTCTGTCTCACCTCCCCACTCCAGCTCACCCACTGCACTTACTCGCTTTTTTTCTAAACTAAAGGCACTGCAAACATTGTAAGTTCTCCTTGTATAGGAGTTGCTCCATCCCCTTGATTATTCTGGATGCTCTTTTCTGAATTTTATAACTTTACAATATCCTTTTAGAACTATGGTCATCAGAACTGTACACCGTATTCCAAGTGTGGTCACACCCTAGATTTGTATAAAGGCAATACGATATTGGCCATTTTTTTTATCCTTACCATGAAATTTGCCTTTTTCACAGCTGCAACACACTGGGTCAACATTATCATTAAGCCCCACACACCCAAGATCATTTCTTGCTCAGTCACCACCAACTCAGACCTCATCAGTGTATATGTGAAATGAGGATTCCCTCTCCCACCAATGTGCATCAATTTACACTCACTTACACAGAACCACAACTACCATTTTAATGCAAAGGATTTTGGAGCTCTCCTTTTGGAAACTGTCACAATCCCTTTTTGTTTTTACCATCTTGAATAATATGGTGTCATTCACAAATATGGCTACCTCACTGCGTACCCCCAACTCCAGATCATTTACAAACAGGTTAAAAAGCACTGTAAAGAACCAGAGTGCCTCCATGTTCTTTCCCTGTCTGGGGGGTTTATTGTTTTATGGCATAGAATAAAAGATTGCTGATCAGTAAGAGGCCTGAGAACGGAGGACACTGGCACTGAAACTTTGGGCTCCTTCACATGGAACTTTTATCCTGCTATTGAGATTGCTCACTCACGGACGTTTGCAGGCCCTTTAGATGACATCGTGAACCTCCAGGGCGTCTCCCGCACTAAATGACCTTTATTCCGTTTTTAAATAGATCACAGATAATGAGCTTTCAAATTGCCCCACTTGTGTTCCACTTGAGTTCCCTCTGTGAAAAAGGAAAAGGCACAAGAAGAGGAGCTAGACCAATGGAACATATTGAAGACTCAAATAAGGGGGAGAAGGAGGGAGAACGAAGCATGTGTAAAGGGAGTCCATTGTGATCCTGCATTTAAAATGGAAGCAGGGAGCCCCATTTTAAATGCAGGGTTTTAGGCTGGTGTAGAGATGCTCCTTGTGACACCTGGAGGGGAAGCTGGGCCTCTTCAGTCTCAAGCCTTTAGCTTTTCCAGTTTGGGGCTGCTTATCTACAGCCTCAAGATCATAAACCACCGAGGCCAAAGGAGGATAGAGTGGCTGCAGCTGGGAAGGTGTGAATCATGCCACCCTTTCTTCAAACCCTCTCTGGAAAGGAAGGGGGAGAGTGCTCAAGTCAGGCCAGGATCTGGTATAAATGTGGGGAGGGCTCCTAGCCCAATGCCCCTTGTTATCCCTCCAATCCAGAGGAGGAGGTGTTCAGGTTTGATGCAGCTTATGACTGAAAGGACCCTTATGACCAGTTAGTGTGTTCTTTTGTCTGCACTGGATTTCCAACTGTTTGCACTATTGTGGAATTCTTGTCCCTTTCCTAATACTGTACTCTTTCCCCATCCCCTTTTCCGCAGTTGTAAATAAACTATCTACCTCAAAGATCCGTGCTGCTAATTTCCCACTGGGGTCAGTACTGAATCCAGTGTAAATCTGGTCAGTTTTACCAAGTTGTTTGGTTGATCTGAGCTCAGATTGCTGGGAGAAGCTGGTTTGACCCGTGCTTCTTGAGCCCAGGGGGAGGGCTCCTCCAAGTCTCAGGTGTGGGGCTGAGGAGGGGGTGGCAGCGTGCTACAACATGGTTGGGAAGAATCACGTTGCCCCCTGCCTTCCTTTACACAGTCCCATTAAGGATCCTTGGGAGGCCACACTTCTTACAGCCCTCCGTTGTGAAAACTGTCCATTTATTCCTACTTTTGCTTCCTGTTGTTTCCCAACCATGGGAGGAAATTAGGCAATTTCTTCGGGGGGGGGGGAGGGGTCTCCTTGTAAAAACAGATTGAAGAAAAGTGTTAATCACTCCTCTCCTGGTGCCCCTGTTGCAATCAGCTTTTCAGTCCCCTGCCTGCAATTTCTCTAAATCATGAAACAACCATGTGTAGTTTGAGCCACAGAATTCTGCTTTAAAATGCTGCAATAGAAGGTATTACTTACTATGGCCACTTCATTTGGTCACTTGGTCTCAATGGCTGTTTTGGATTGCAGGCCAGAAATACTAACACACACACACTCCTACCTACCTGAGGTCACAACAAAGGAAAACATAGCTCAAGTGCACCATCTCAGAATCCATCCTGGCCCAAAAAAGTGCTCAACTGCATGCAGGAGCCTCATGCTTCATTGACCTGCATGCAAACACATATGCACTGCACTTTTGTCCCAGCAAAGCATCATATGTCCATACCACGTCAACCTTCAACTAAACCATGTCTCACTCTTGCCTTTTTTAAAATCTCTATGGTGAGTATCTGCTACATTTCTGTCACAGAGAACCAGGGATGCAACAGGTAAAATTGTAAACACTGCATAGAGCCTGCAAGTCTGTTGCTGATCTTTGTTCCACAGACTCCCAACCTGCTTTCTTAGGGGCAAATGTGCTTAATAATGGTCAATCTTTGTTTTACCCCTGAACAATTATCCTAAGGTAGTAATGCCACTGCCAGTTTTGCAGGAAAGGTTTTATAAATGTTCAGCTTAGTCTTGGCAAGGGTTTTCAGTTGGAGTTAGAAGAAGCTAAGCTCCCTGGATCCATGCTGAATCGTCTGCAAAGAGGGCAGGGAGAGACCCCTCTTGTGAGTTTCCAATTTAGTTGCCAACTTCATGCTTTCCCAGGGCTGGCTTCACCATTAGGCTGGGCGAGGCAGCTCCCTCAAGCAGGCGATGCTGGGGAACTGAGAGAGGGCAGTGAGGTGTTGAATGACAGAGCTCTGTGTGCCATGTGGCTTGCCCTGGGCCCCCTAAAATAGCCTGCCTTCCTCAGGTGAAGTGGGAGACACTGTCCAGGTCTCCAGCACTGAAGTAACATTCAACTGTCAGTCAAGTCATCTTCTGAATAGGGGCATGTTGTCCTTCACCTCAGGCCGAAAAATGTCTTGAGCCAGTTCTATGCTTTCCGCTAACCTCCTTTTAACTCCTAATCCCATTTTCACCCATAATCTCCCCTCCCCCATAATACTCCTAACTGCCAACATTAAAGTATGGTGAATGAGGAAGAATAATAGTTTAGGTTCTAAAAGGTCTAGGGGAAAGTTTGCATAAATCTTAGTAACTTAGGGCACAATCCTATGGGGATAGCTGGCTACTCCGAACTCTGAGGCAGCCAACTATCCAATATAGGGTGGGCGGAGTGCGGAGGAGATCTTCTCATCCGTGCTCCGGCTGCCCTGCATTTGCGGCTAGATGGCTAGTTTCAGCTGTCCAGTCAGGGTGCCTTGGAGCAGGGGGGAGGCTGGATGGTGCATAGGAAGTATCGTAACGGTGCTTCCACAGTCCCCTCCCCGCTCCTGGGAAGGCCCCCTTTTCAGCTGCTCCACACTGCAGTTGCGAGCACGGAGCCAGGGGCAAACCGCGCCATCTATGAGGTGGTTGGGGAGGGTGCAGGGAGTCAGGTTTCTGGGAACCAAGCTTGGAGCATTGGCTCCAAGCTCAGTTCCCAGAAACTGAAAAATCCTATAGCTGTCTAGATGCTGTCTAGCAGCCGTAGGATTGCGCCTTTAATTATTCTTTACACAGGTGTCCGTATCAGTCAGAAATGAAAATGTCACCTAGAAATGTTAAGTCAGACTCTCTCTCTCTCTCTCTCTCTCTCTCTCACACACACACACACACACACGAAAGCACAAAACTACATACAGTGAGGAATATAGCAAGGCATTTCCCTGCATAAAAAAGGCCAGATTATGAAGGATACTGCAGCCTTTGCAAGTGAGTTGAGAGTTAGTTTAATAAAGTAACAGCACAATCCTACGCACGTTTACTCAACATACGGTCCAATGTGTTGAGTGGGGCTTATTCCCAGAAACGTGTACACCGGATTGCAGCCTTAGACTTCTCAGAATATATAACTGTCTTAATATTTATTTAACTTTTGAGAGTTCAAATACATACTTTTCATGTAATGCAAGGAAAACCCAACCATCTGTTGTTTTCCTATAAAGCAGAGGTTCACAATCTTTTTGGCCCCAAGGGTTACATGTGATGCTGGCTTGGGAATCTGGGGTTGCACACAAGCGTGCACACACACATACACATGCATGTACACTCCCCAGCGATCCTGATACAGTTTGGTCTTTCCTTGCTGCTGGCAGTACTGGGGAAAGAGGCATCTCTATGAGAATCTCTCAGGGAGGGAGTGGAGAGTACAGGTGGCATGAAAACCAATGCAAGGAATTTGGCAGTGGGGGCAGCACACTCCTGGGGGGACAGGTTGTGCATCCCTGCTATGAAGACAGCCAGTGCGGTGTAGTGCTTAGAGTGTTGGACTGGAACTCAGGAGATCTGGGTTCAAGTCCCTACTTGGCCATGAAGCCCATTGGGTGATTTTGGGCCAGTCAACAGCTCTTAGGCTAACCTACCTCACAGGGTTGTTGTGAGGATAAAATGTAAACGAGGAGGACCATGTAAGCCACCTTGGGTTCCTTGCAAGAGGAAAAAAGGTGGGCATTTAAATGTAATAATAAAGTAAATCAAATTAAATAGCAGTTTGAAAGATGATTTGCAGTGGGAAAGCAGTGGGAGGCAGAAATGCTTAACCCTTTCCCAACCTACCACGTGGTTTGCATAACTGGGAATTTTTCATATTATGTAAGAATTATGTAATTATGTAATAATTAGGCTGCCTAGATTTGGGGAACTGGAATATGCCCACCCCAGTTAGAAGGTTCTTGGGGCTAGCTTTAGAATGATCCAAAATTACTATATGTTTCTTGTTAAGGATTGATCAGATAACATTTTAATAAAATCCCTTGAAAGCAAAATATTCAGAGACTTTTTCCCACTGTCTTAATGACCAAAAACAAATCTTCTCATATTAGGCAAACAAGGACTTAGGGTTATTTGAAAGAAGGAAAAGGTAGCATCTCTAAGCTTTAGTACTTTGGAGCTACTAAATCCTTCCATGGAAGAATCTGGTAGGATATAAGCAGAGGAATTCTAGACATAGCAGCAATATAAAAATCAAGACATGACAAAATACTTTAGCAATATAATGTATTTCCAGAGGAAGTTGGATTTGGAATTTCCCAACCAACTGGTTGTCTGGGCACCCGAAGATTTACTTCAGGAATGTATCAGCTCTTTTCCCTTCTTAGCAGTATTTATGCATTTCAATGGAAGATTACCTCAGTGGCAAAACTTTATTATGTTAAATATTTTGCAATATTAAATTTACCAGCTATAGTAGTATTGAGAAAAAACCACACAGCATAAAGGAAGATGCAAAAATTCTAATGCTCACCTTTCCTTTGTCATTTCCCTAAAAATAAACATAGTGCTCAGTCAACACATCTGAACATTTTTCCATATCACACATACAAAGCAACAGGGCTGGAGCCCAACACAAAGTCAAGTTCCTGATTGACACATGATGCACCCAACTGTACCTTCATGAATGGTCAGATTTTAACCACCGTTGGTTTTTTGCTTCCTATGATGCAAGTTACAAGTGGCAGTTAGCACAGGTTGATGGAGGGGGGGAAACAGGAGATGGCACTGTATACACAACTGCAAATATGTTACATCTTCTGGTTCCTCAGCCTTCCTTCAATTTTCATGAAGGCTCTGTCCATGAATACTTGTTACAGTAAGGGATTATGTCCACAAGACAAACCATGTGAGCAAGTTATTAAATGCACAGGTGTTCCACAATTTACTGTCTACGAAAGCCTGTTTTAAAGTATTTGAAATACCTTTCATAGCCTAAGATATGCTGCTATTCAACATTTCATAACAACAGTATCAGACAATTATATTTCAGGCACACAATTAACCATTCAGGCCTAAGCACATTTACTACAGAGTAAGTCTTATTAAATGCAGGGATCTTTACCTCTGAGTAAAGTAGTTAGTATCATGCTGCAAGGATACAGTATTGCTGGTGTATTTATCCCAACTGCCAGCACTTTCTTTGATGTTGAGCATATTGTATAGATAATAATACAATACCACCTCCTTGAGCTAAAATTCCCCAGAAGGGTAGATTGCTTATTTCTTACTGACACATGAGTAATCGTAATATAGCAAATGGAGTGTAAAATCCTTGCGAATAACTAAATGCTTCCAAAACTATACTCCTTTTCACTATATATTTCTTATGGATGTGGGAACAGATCTACCTATTTTCAAAAGGGGCATTTTTAAACTGTTTTTATTTTGAATGGATCCTGAAAATTGAAAGCAACAAGATATGCCTCCTTCTCATTTTCAAATCAATTCCTTAAATGCAATACATAAACAATGAAAAATAGTATTAAATATGCATGATAATAGGTTTAACCGCCCCTCCCCCTCGCACACAGAGACACAAGGTATCAATGGAAATTCAAATAATTCAGTGTGGCATGTTCCATGAATTGGGAATTCTCGTTAGTGCTTGGACAAAACATTCAAATTAATACTCTAAGTTAAAGATTTTCTTTTTGTTTTAAAACCATGAAACAATAACATAACTGAGCATAATATCTTTTGAAATAAATATGATAGTACATTCCTTCCAATTTCAAAATCTTTTTCTTTAACATAACACAAGCAGTGGGCTCTTCAGTGTATATACATTTAAGGATACATAATAGAACAATTCTTCTGTAGTTACATATGTAGCATCTCAAAGTTCAGTTTGCATGTCATTCTAGTAATCAGACAAGTTCACACTGTATAGAGTTGTCCACATATTATGTCTATAGAAACACAAGAATGCCATGCTATGTATGGTAAAAACGTCAGTAAGTGATTTAAAAAAGATCATAAATCACAGTACCTGAAAAATTACCATTGACACAGACAGATTCCTGCAATTTTGATCAAATGGATGTTGACAAAATATTTTCTTCTTTAAAATGTGTTTGAATATATCTTTGTAGCCATGAAGTAAACATTTTAAAAAGAATGTTTATCTATATACATAAGGCAAAGAGGTTAAAAAAAAGTGCCCAGTTCTAAAGAGCTGTTTATTATTAAATATCTATTCCTGGATATTTAGATTTTTTTTTCCCTAAATGCTTCAACACAATAAACTGTAGATGATTTTGGAAGTCTAAATAAATGAAGTCCCTTTCCCAAATGTGATTAAAAGATCAAGTGTGTGTGTGTGTGTGTGTGTAAATTTCTAGTTACAGGAAATATTATGTGGAACCAGCTCTATCATAGCCACTCATCAGAATTTGGTTTGATAAATTTATTGGTCTCTCATTTCTCCTACATTTAATTTACTTGGTAAGCACCCTGAATTTGATTATCTGTGTTTCCATCCTATACAAGATGAGAATAAAATTAAACTTGTTATTATTACACAGCAATCTAACCCATCTTCTTGCAGCACCAGCTATTTTCTCTTCTTTTCACATCTTTCAACTATCGTGGTGGCTTATTCCCTAACTGAATTCTCAATTCTCTGCTTTTCAAAATGAAGCAATATTCTTACAGGATAGTCTTATAAAGAACAGCTCATGTTATGGATAGCCTCTATAGCAGTTCATTTCCATTCAAGGAAGCAACTGGGTAGGAAACTGTATACCAAGCCCCTTTGCTTCTGAACACACAGCACACATTCCTAGCTCCCTATCTCACAGCAGCTTATCCCAATTGTGTCTCCTATCCTTACTCTCATTATTGGTATCTCTAATCATAAATGCAGTTGCCAAGTAATAACAGTCTTTAGCCTGACTTAGACACCTATTCATTCTCTACAAGATCTATATTCCTTTACAGTAGGTGTCCAATCAAAGTTTGAGGTGATCAATAGTGAATGACGGGCTGCCTCAGTCCAGTAGGCAAATTAAAAAAACTAACCCTTCCAATTAATCAAACAAAAGGAGGTATTTCAAGTATTACAATTTGGGGGCAGTTATTGCTTTTGCCTCAAAATGCCGATGAGCAAACTTCAGGAGCTCCAGCTTAAGGAAATGCAATGAAGGCATGTTGTCCAGCAGCTCAAGCAAGGGTTCATTTAGCCCTTCTGAAAAAGCAAGACCTCCTTTGCAAGGTTCTGCCTTAACTTTCTTTTTGTAGCCATTTGAGGTTACACTATAGGAAAAAAGCACGGAGAACTGACTCTCATTAGCCAAGTAGCTAATTAGCAAACTGAACTAATGATAATTATTGTGAATCCTTCTTTCTGTACCAACTGAACTAAGACAGTATATTTTATATTCTCCAAATGATACAAACTGCTACCTTGTATGTGTGTGTCCCTCCATAAGATGTGTTACAGTGAGTTATTCACATTAAAATACTTGATGACAACAGCCACCTATTTAAAAACTAAAGTGCTTCCAAACCAACAAATGTTGTTCACCCAAATTGTTATTTTAACTCCAGTTCACAGTCCCTTGGCCAAGCCTCGGATATTAGGCTATTTATTTTTTATCCTTTCTGCCTTCATTTCTTGATGTGAGTGAACCTTGCCCTGCTCTGGGCAAGTTTTATGCTAATAACTGTCTGCTGCTTTCAAGATGCTATCCTGCATCCATGCAAAACAGCAACAGAAAGCAAATCCAGGCGTAATTAGCAACATTCTGCGATCTCTTAAACTGTGGATCACCTAAGCATGTACCGGGATGATACAGTTAAGATGCTCAGCTAGCTTATGTCGCTTTTTAGCACAGTAAAAACAACACCTCACCACAGCTCTGGTTTCGCACATGCGTGGACGCACGCAAAACCACACACACATAAAACAAATCCTGGAGCTGTCAAAACATTCGTGTTGCACACTGGAAAGCATCCCAGTTGCAAGAGATATGCATTAGAAACTAACTGAGAAATGTGACTTTGCGAAACCATGCTTAAGGGCCGTTTGGGGGGGGGGGATAACAATAACACATATATATATATACCAAAGCCTTTCCATTATTTTATTTTATTTTTTAATCTCCATTGGGCTAAAATAGCCACTCAAGTCACAAGGGTGGGAATGTAACTAGAAACTTTCCTCTCAGCACGGCTGAAGCTGCCCGGGGAAGGTCTATTTAGAGATGCTGTTGATTGCTATCAAGGCTATCCTCGGATTCCAAAGTGCAGGACTGGGCTCCAGCACGTATTGGAGGCGCAGGCCTCCCAAAAACAGTCCCCAGATCAACCAGACCCTGCACTAGTCTTCCAATGGCTGCTTTCCCCAAACCCGGGATTATTTATCCTCGCTTTATTTGCAGCGAGCTCAAGGATTCAGTTGCGCCGCCAGCCCCTGGCACACTCCGCCTCCTCCCCGCTCCCCGTCGCCAGACGAAATCGCCTCCACCCTTCCCGGTTCCCCTCCTACCACGCAAGAAAAGCCCTGCCGGACCCAGGTGGGACTTACGTGGCGGGAGAAGGGAAGGGCCCCTCTGCGGAGAGGTTCATCACCAAGGTCTGGAAAAGTGTCAGGCTAAAGAAGAGCCACCAGCCAGCAGCCATCTTCCTGGTCGAAGATCGATGCCCCTTGCCCGCAAGTGGCGGAGAAAATGAGAATAACGGTGGCGGCGGTGGCGATGGCGATGATAAAGTTTTTTTTTGGGGGGGGGGGGGAGATCAGGGAAAAGACCCAGAAAAGAAAAGCAGCCGCTCCTCCTCCGCAAGCCACAGGCAGCGTACAGAAGCAAGCTCGCTGGGGGTGGCTGGGAGGAGATGAGGAGGGAAGCGATCGAGATCTGTGGGTGGAGAGGGGGAAGGGGAGAGGAATCGAGAGGAGGGAGAGAGAGAGAGAGAGAGAGAGAGGGAGAGGCAGCTACTCCAGCGGCAGCTTCTGCTTCATCTGATCCGCCGCCATCAGGGACACTTTTGCAACAGACCTCGGCTCACCGTGCGCGCGCGTCTGCGTGCTGTGTGTGAGTGTGAGCGCGGGCGCGTTTCCTTTCCTGATTTATTCCCCTGATTGCAGGGGGAACGGGAGGGGGGGAGGCGAGAGCGGGGGGGAGTTGTGGAGGGGGAGGTGTCCGTCTTGCTTTCGCTGGGATTGGGGGAGAGCGAGGATGGGGGGGGGAGTCGTCTCAGCCCGAGAGGGCCGGCAAAGCGCCGGAGCCGCCGAGTGCCGTGGGGGATGAGCTCTGCCATACAAGGGAATCAAAGGAAACTCCCGAAGTTAGCGCCTGATCGCCTCCCTCTCCCTCTCTCGGGGAAAGGGAGGGGCGAGGGAAGGGCGGGAGGCTACCCGAGCCTCCCCGGCTCCGCGCTGTCGAGGCAGCGGCGCTGGTGCCGGCAGGGACGCGCGAAAAGCAGGCGAGCGAGAGGGCTTCCCGGGGAACCCAATGATACGGAGTGTGGGGTGCGGGGTAGGCTGCCGGGGGGGGGGGGGTGTTGATAACTGCGCACTTGCCGCTGAGGTTGCAAATCATGATTGATTTCATTCCACCAAACCCACGTTGTTACATCAGCGTGGGCACCTGCGCTTTGTAAACATCCATGACCGCTGCAAAGAAGCGGCGATGGAGGAAGGAGGCTGTCCTTAAATCCTCCCTCCCCCCCCCCATCACGCCCAGTGCCACTCGCGCCTGCCGGCCTGCCGCCTTCCCTGGCAGCTCTCTCGGGTAGATAGGCTCGTGAGGAGCCCTGTTTGCTTGATGTATGCGGGGCAGTGCCAGCGCGTGAGAGAAGCGAGAATCCCGCGTCCGAGTTACGCTATGGGGAAAGGGGAGGGGGGGTTGCGGGGGGGGGGGAGAGGTGCCTCAAACTCCGAAACCTGAACCAGATGTGTGGATCGCGCGCCGTAATTCCCCACTGAGCCCGGGCCGAAGTTAACCGATCCGCATTAGAACTTCCAGGGTGGAAATCAAGGTGCAGCCAGAAAGACTCTCATTTCATTCGTCAGGGGAAACCGACTGCCAAGGAAAGCGGGCTGGTAGGCAATGGCGCACATGCCGAATACAAGCGGACTTGCCTAAGGAGCCCCAAAGGGAGCTGTGGCAACTGCTGCCACCCCTTGCTCATTATCACCCCCATCTCTCTCTCTCTCTGTCTGTCAGCTCCTCTCTGACAACAAGAGCCATCCAGCATGCCAGGAGAGAAGGCCGCACCCAGCGCCCTGCAGGCCATAAGCGAGGCATGCAACAGCGACCAGGAGAATGCCAACTCCGCCATTTTGTTGTGGGTTGGTTGTTTTTTCCAGCAGGGCTTCTGTGCCAGTGGCATTTCCCCCCTAAGTGTCCTAGCTGGGCAGGGAGGGGCGATTTTGGTCCCAAAGGAAGAGATGAGCCTCCCCAGCTTGCATGCTGCATTTCCAGTAAGGGTTGTTCCCACCAGCAGCACCACCAGCCTGTACTTTATCAAGAAAAAAAAACAGGATGCCTGCCTGTATGCGGCGTATCAAGCAAAGGCCTGCTTTGTCCCATCGTAACTGGTGTAGCCTCCTTACCCAGCGTGGATGTGCCACACTGGGATGTGCAGCTGCACCTGTTGCACCTCTGTCTGTCACGCAGCTCTCTCAGGCCCAGGGGCCCTGCAAGGCCAAACGGCTGACAATAGAAGGGTTCTGTGATCCTCTGTGATACTGTCAGACCTTTTTCTTCAAATGATGCTATGCAGTAAGAAGCATGACCGTCCCTGTTGTGCTGATGGTAGTCGATGGCCTCTTGTACACGCTTGTTACTCCTGTCTCAATGATGGGAGGAGAACCCACAATGGGAGAGTGGTCACTATACCATGCCAATGGTGCACCGGAAAGGCTGTACAGCTGGGGCACCGTGCAGCTTGCTGTCCTCCTGACTCCGGCAATGCAATTTCTTCTGGTGTAGGGGATCTAGCATTGTTGTTGGAGAGGAGGGAGATGGAGAACAAGGTATGGTGGATAAATTAGAGGTGTGGATGTCTCTCCCCAGTTTTTTCCCTGAGAATTCATAGCAAGTGTGAGACCAAAAAGATCATCTGTCACTGTTGCTATGTTGCATAAAAGGCCTATGCTTTTTCACTGAGCTACATCTCAACGGAAGATCCCTTCCGTCCTGGCCTTAGGGTGGCCACGTGTCCTACTCTACAGAGCACAGGCTTCTATTTGCAGGGCTGTCAGAGAGCAGTCCTCTATTTGAGGACATCCTCTATTTGATGGGCTGCCCAGTCCAAGTCCTGCTTAAACATCAAGAACCCCAAGAAAGGAAATCAGGAGCCTTGAAGTTGCCTCCCTTGCAACATGTTTGTTTCCATTTCACAGACACAAATACAGACTGTGGGCGCCGTTGTTGGTACTGCTTGGGTGGAATCATAGCTACCACATCAGGACTCAGACCCTTCTTCTGGGAGTCCTGTGGCCCATACGTTTTATGCGCCAGCCTATTAAACACTGAACTCTTGGTCTGCCGGATCGTTATGACTCCTTCCGTTCCTGTTCAGCCTTGTTTGTTGTTCTAGTAAATGGGTGGTTCTGGAGCTGGCTGGGTTTGGGTTGCCAGAGAACTCTGGCTTCCCTCACACAGATGTTTGTGGCTACAGGCATTGGTTGCTGCCCTTCTGAGCACTGGGCTTTGGCATTAGCTATGCTGGGGGCAGGTGCTGAATTTCCAAGGCACTATGTGGGAGAAAAGATACTGATGAGATTTGTGATGTCATCGTGGTGGTGTTCCTATCGGTGTATGTTCATTGATGCACGGGTTATGGGACATTGTTAATGACTGGTTTGTGCCATCATAGTTGCTTAGACACACTATGGGAGCAGCTGTCATTTTTTCCACACTGCTATGTTGCTATGGGTATGTCAGTGCTGTTCCCATTTATCTCCATCTTGTTTTCGGACTTATGGACTGCTGCTTTTGCAGCTTGATAGATTTTCTAGCTCCTTATGTTAAGTGTGTTTATTATGATGGCAGTTTAATTGGTTTTGTTTTTATACTGTTGTTTTATTGTTGTTACCTGCTGTAATTCTTTGGAAAAGAGGCAGGATCTAAGAGTGTGTGTGTGTGTGTCGCTTTTGAGGAAGCATAGTATCCCAACTACTTACACTGGTGTAAGTTCCAATATACTGACAACCATCTTAGCTGGACTGCAGGATTACCTTTTACATTTGTTAAATAGTTATAGTACTTCATAGAGATCTAAAAAGTAACTGGCAAAAAGACATCCTCCACTGTAATTCAGCTGGGAATGTGCTATTGCGCTCATGTCCTGCTTGGGGGCTTTCCATAGGCATCAGGTTGGCCACTGAGGAACAGCCCGTTACTCTGATGCAGTAGGACTGTAATCTTCTTTTCAGAGATTCTGATGTCTCGTACACAAAAACCAAATTGTGAATTCTCTTTTCAGGCGTAATTCCCAGGGAACACTGTAGTCTAAGGCTTCACGCTCTGACCTTAAGCAAGAACTCTGGATCTTTGACTGTTTTGGCTGATACAAACTGAACTGTATTTCATGCTATTTTAAACTTCTCATTATAAAAATGCAAACATTTTTCATGATCATCTTTTTGTTTTCAGACAGATCCTTGAGGTCTACTTGTGACCCAAAACTTTTCCATCCTTTTTCTTAATATTAAAGTAGAATTAAATAGGGAAGAGAGGCAAGAATGGAAAAGTGCTTGAGAAATGGTTGTGTGAATTTAGTGCTGGTTTTTAAAACCAAATACTCTATTTGCTGTAGATCCAACTGTATGTGACCAACTGTATGTATGTTCATGTGGGCGGGGGGGGGGGAGATTTCCAGAGTATTTTTCAAAATCATTTACTTTCCTCTTTCTTTCTTCCCAAAAAGAAGGAATTTCCTTCCAAGAATTATTTTGTCAATTTATGGAACATCACCAATAAAATCTAGGCCAAAGATATAGGCCTTCCTCTTTCTACAGGAAGTGCCACAATTGTAGGGATAGATAACTCCCATGTTATCTTACCTCATGGGATAAAGGAAAGCTACACAGACATGTAGAATCACTCCTGTTTACTAACAGATGCTCAGATTCTGTGTTGACCGATCAGATGTCACAGAACTAACCTTTATACACAACTTAACTCCTCCTGCAAAAACTTTTCTCTACCAGTTTGGGTAGTCTCACCTTGGGTCTGTGGTAGTGGATTTCCAACTCTGTCTAGGGGGGCAGTATTTTTAAAATCAGAAATGGACAACCTAGTCACATCCCTCCAATAAAGAAAAAAATACAACACATTAAATAATTGACAATGCACTGACCTTTAAGGGGCCCCAAATCAAGCTCCTTTCTAGAGTATGCCAGTAATAAATAATAATTATTTAAGGGAGCTAAGATACTTATTGTTTTCTCCTTATTTCAGGAATAATAAAACTAACTTGCCTTACAGAGTGGTTGTAAAGACTACCAAGTGAAGATATTTAGGGTAGTCTTCAACCTTTTTTGTCTGTTGTTTTTCAGTCTTTCAGTCGTGTCCGACTCTTCGTGACCCCATGGACCATAGCACGCCAGGCCTTCCTGTCCTCCGCTCTCTCCCGGAGTGTGCTCAAGTTCATATTCATTGCATCGGTGATGCTATCTAGCCATCTCATCCTCTGCCGTCCCCTTCTCCTTTTGCCTTCAATCTTTCCCAGCATCAGGGTCTTTTCCAGGGACTTTTCTCTTCGCATTAGGTGGCCAAAATATTTGAGCTTCAGCTTCAGGATCTGTCCTTCCAATGAGCACTCAGGGTTGATTTCCTTTAGGATGGGCTGATTTGACCTCCTTGCAGTCCAGGGCACTCGTAAGAGTCTTCTCCAGCACCACAGTTCAAAAGCATCAATACTTCGGCGCTCAGCCTTCCTTAGAGTCCAGCTCTCACAGCCATACGTTGCTACTGGGAAAACCATAGCTTTGATTAGACGGACCTTTGTTGGCAAGGTGATGTCTCTGCTTCTTACTATGCTGCCTAAGTTTGCCATAGCTTTCCTCCCAAGGAGCAAGCATCTTTTAATTTCCAAACATGTATCATGGGATCCCCTTCCTGATTTTTTCAAATATATGTATATAGCTGGTATATACTTGTATGATCTACCTTAGGTCAGTCTCTGTTTCATCTCTGCCCCTCACCTGCCAGCTTGGCTCCACTCTCTGTTTCAGTCCAGGGGACCAGTAATTTTAATCCAAGGTTGGCAACCCAGCCCCTTCATCTAAGAAAATAATAATACCTTGAATAACTGACAACGTACTGAGAGTTAATGGTGCTCGTAATCTGCTTCAAGAGGCTGCTTGCCCCCGCCGTACTCTGCCTCAAGGTGGGGCCTCCGGACTCTGTCCAGGGGTGTGAAAACAAAGAGAAAGAGTGAGTTTCAGACTCCGAGTATCCACAGGATAGTACAAACTACAAGGCATGCAAGAATAAAAGTGACTCCATGAAGCCAGCTGTCTGTGTAATCATAGTTCATCTCTTCCTCTAATCCATAAAATTTCATTCTTAAGTGCTTAAAAGCACCACTTATTACAGAGGAGCTGTAGCTTTGTGGCCAAGCATATGTTTTATATACTGCAGGCCCCAAGATCGATTCCCTACATCTCCAGTTAAGGGCTTTGCGGTAGCAAGGCAGTGAAATGTTTCAGACCCTGAAAAGCCACTGAACAGACCCTGTTTACAGTACTGTGCTAGACTGACCATTACACGGTTGTAACATATGTTCTCTTATAGCCACACTTACGCCCTATTTAATAACTAGCATTGGATTATTACAGCCAGTTTAAAGAGGAGGAAGGAGTATAAAGAATGCCATGCTTTCTACCTATTTTTAAAAGTGCTTTGACTGGGAAATACTCAATTTCAAATTTGCTTATCGTTGTACAAGCACTATGGGCAGTATCCTGTACTGTCAGTGCACTCCTGCTCATTCTGTTTCACCAGCAGAAGTTACCACTAGTGTGACGGGGAGTAAGTGCTTCATAAAGGAAAGCCGGAAATGAGCAGGAACTCTCCTTTCCGGATCAGGACAGGTCAGTAGAGCTCCCTTCCACCAACTCTACTGACCTGCATTGAGCAGGGGGTTGGACTCGGTGGTCTTAACGGCCCCTTCCAACCCTACTGTTCTTTGATTCTATGCCCTGTTCCAGAAATTTGCATTTCCACTTGTTTTCAGTTCCTTTATGAAGCATAGTAGCGGTGGGTACTCTTGACACATGGGCAGCATAGGATACAATGTTTATTTGTGTATTTCCCCTCTTATGTATTATTATTGCAGGCAAAATGTCAATCCAGCTGGATAGTGAATTGGAGCTGCTGATCCAAATATTCCAAAAGGTCCATTGTACAGTGTGCCCCCTTGACATTTAAAGACAGTTTTGCACAATGTTGGATAAAACTTCAACATTTAAATATTTGAATTTCAAACTCTGCTTTTGAAAAATAAACTAAATATCAACTCTTGCTGATTTTAGAGCAATCATGCTAAGCGTTAATTTGTTCAAGTCAATATTTTATATTGCATCTGTCATCCAATTCATTGCTGCTTTTATTAAAACCTCTAAGGCCACAGTCCTGTGCATGTTTAAACAGGAAAAGTCTTACAACTCCCAGCATTCCCCAGCCAGACACACTTTTCTGTCTAAATATTTTTTCTGTCTAAACTTTTTTTTCTGTCCAAACATGCATAGGATTGCGCCCTAAGACCAATAGCATCCACAGTTGGTACTGCTGTTAAAAATTCAAATTAAAAGACCATAGACCTATATTTGTGCAACCGTGTTTGAAAACTGTGTTTCCCCAAATTAGTTTTTGCTCTAGTTTAGAAGCGATTTTCTAAATAATATGTAAAATAATTATATGGAATTAGACTATTAAATAAAGAGTATAATGGGAAACACTTTGTTTAAGGCAACAATCAGTAATGAACGGTACTTGATTGATGACTTTTCACAGAATTGGTTAAAAGGACCATTCATATGGTTGTGCTTGCATCCACTGTACCTCCCACCGAGATATAAGACCAGGAGTTTCATTGCATGATGGAGAACATCAGATCTCCAGGTAGACTGTCATAACTATAATCATACTCTCTGGTTAACATAGTTATATGAATAGGCCCTTACTGTTATCCTATGAGATCTACAGTATAAGAGCGGACTGTTTCCAGGTCTTCTTTTTTTTCCCTCACATTGGGTTAAATTGTAGAATGTTGGCTAATAATATGATGCCTTTCATTTTTCCCAGCATTAATTATATGCTACGCAGGAGCTCATACTTGAAGGCATTCCTGCAGAAACACCTGCAGTTAGAACCTGCCTGACACCTCTCATTACAAGACCCTTTTAAATTGCTTATAACTCCGCTCCATTTAAATGCATCGTTAAAAGGCAGCTCTTGAAGTCTGTTCTGTATCCTCTGTGACTTTCTATCAGATTACTGCCCGCACTAAAGCCATACAACTTCTATACTTTTTTTTTTCAGAAAAAAATCTGGATTTTCTCCTATTTATAACTGAATATAATTTTCATACCAATTTATTAAATGCATTAGCTTTATTATTGTCTACTAAAATGTATGAAAGTTGCACTGTTTTCTTTTATTGTAAGTAAGAA
The DNA here is from genome assembly GCF_057233095.1 of Heloderma suspectum. NCBI lineage: Eukaryota > Metazoa > Chordata > Lepidosauria > Squamata > Helodermatidae > Heloderma > Heloderma suspectum. The sequence continues at coordinate 110,419,141 of NC_139464.1, forward strand.
TGTGTAGCAAATTGGAAGACATGCCTTGTAATTGTGAGAATGGCTTTCTATTTTGTGTTACCTTCCTTTGTCTCTGAAATGTATACCCTGCCCTTCAGTGGCCAATCTGCATTCCCTGGATGGCTTTCCCAGTGTTGTGTTTTTACTCTTTTCCCCTTTATTGTTTTTTCTGTTCTGTTCAAATAAAAGTGTGTAAAAATAAACGTTTTAACAAAATAAAACTGGCATGATTTCATTCACTTCAAGAACATACCAATCATGTTATGTACATGTACAACTCAGCATATTTTACTTTAAAATTACACAGGTTCCTATCCCTCCTTTTGCCTTAAAAGATATACTGGAATACTATGGGCAGTAATGAGTCTTTGTCTTCTTTCCTTGAAGAAATGACAACTTTACTTGGGGACTGAAAGCAACCAAATATGACAGACAGCAAGTTCACAAGGAGACGTAGCTACAGGTTTCCAGTAATTACATGGAATTTTTATTTTAACTTGATTTAAATATCCCAAATAAACCTCCTTAGAGATTGTTCAACCTCATCCCTTTACACTTGGTAATTTCCCCCAAGAAGTGTAATGTCTGCCCATCAACTAGAAAGACAGAAAATATTAAATGGTAAGCCAGGGGCGGGGGGAGTCTACAGACACCCACCTAAGCATCCTATGTTTCTCAGGATGTGAGTTAGTACCATTAATTTCAGTGTGACTTACTGCAGTGTATGGATCATGATGAAAGAAAATACCGCAAGTTACTGAAGTAGATAAGAAGGTTAATTACTTTGAAAAGGAGCCGAAACGAAATTGGCAATGAGACAATGGAGAAAGAGTGAGCAATTACATAAGGACAGACATAAAGTCGTCGTAGGAGGATTCTGAAGCAGCTACAAATGAACATATTTATTTAAAACATTGTCCTGCCACCCTTTAATTCAAAATTTCCAAAGTGGGTTATAGTAACACAATAAAACGTTATATTTTATTTCAAGATCAAAACAAGATGAAGGGAGACTATATTAGCTTAGCTTGCACTGCTGTATCTTACTTATTATTTCAGTGGGTTATCATTTTTAATCCTTATCATTCTGAAGACCGATTCTCATTTTACCTGTCCAGAGTGCATAAAAATACACAAATACAGGATATGCTCGCCTCTTGTCAAGTCAAAGGGTAAAAGGGTGTGATGCATGTCTCTTTAAAATAGTCAGAAGTGGATTGGTGATCTTTCCTAGTCACTTCTTTTAAGTATTTAGAAGGTACATATGCCAAATTTTACACAAACTCACCTTTCACACTTGATGAAAGGCACGTATATTTCATGCTATCTTGTTTGTATCTGAGTACACAATGTAACATGAGAATTTGCCTTCAGTTGCTCACAGTACTTAGGGTTGTTTCCACATTATGATTTCCTACTTGAATTGGAAATATAAGTAGACAGCACTTGTGGAGACAGAGTGGAAATTAATGTATTTTATTTATTATTAAATTTATTAATCGTCCATCTGGCTGGTTGCCCAGCCACTCTGGGCAATGTATAGCATATAATAAAACAGTTTAAAACAATAAAATTCTACCAAAAAAAAGTTTTCTAAAATACCACCCCAAATGCCTGCCTGAACAACCACGTTTTTAATGCACGACGGAAGCTCATTAAAGAGGGGGCATGGCGGAGTTCCCTAGGGAGGGAGTTCCACAGAGTGGGGGCCACCACAGAAAAGGCCCTCTCCCTCGTCCCCACCAGTCTAGCTGTCCTGGCTGATGGGACAGAGAGAAGGCCATCCAAGGCTGATCTTGTTAAGCGGCCTGTCTGGTGTTGCTGGAGGCGCTCCTTAAGATAGGCTGGGCCGGAACCATTTAGGGTTTTAAAGGTCAAAACCAACACCTTGAATTTGGCCCGGAAAACAACTGGTAACCAGTGCAACTCCTTCAGCACTGGAGTGATGTGATCTCGCCGGTGGCTGCCTTTAATCAGGCAAGCCACCGCGTTCTGTACCAGCTGCAGCTTCTGAACTGTCTTCAAGGGTAACCCCATGTAGAGCTCATTACAGTAGTCTAAACGAGAGGAGACCAGGGCATGTACTACCGATGGGAGCAGATAGTCTGGAAGGAAGGGGCACAGCCGCCGTATCAGATGGAGTTGATACAGCGCTGTCTGGCTCACAGCTGACACCTGAGCCTCCATGGACAGCTGGGAGTCCAAAATGACCCCCAGGCTGCGGACCTGGTCTTTCAAGGGTAGCCGTACCCCATTCAACACCATGTCTTGCTAAGCTCCGAGGATCTTCCCCAGTTCAGATATCTCATACACATCTGACCACTGATTCCAGTACCTACATTTGGCTCCTGAGCCATTTCCTGGCTGCTTCTGAATATGCATTTCAGTGCAGAGAAACGACGTCAGAAGATGCTCATAGCTTAAGGCTTCTTCGCATGGAGCTTTTATCCTGCTATTGAGATTGGTTATTCACGGAAGTTTGCGAGGCCTTGAGATGATGTCGTCAACCTCCAGGGCGTCTCCTGCACTAAATGACTTTTATTCCGTTTTTTAAAAGACTGGAAATAATGAGCTATAAAATTACAGCACCTGAGTTCCGCTTGAGTTCCGAAGTGAAAAGAGGCAAACCCACAATAAGAGGAGCCAGACCACAGCGCCATCTAGCAGCTGTATAATGAAACATATGGGAGACTCGAATAAGGGGGAAAGGAGGGGGAAAGGAAGCGCATGTAAAGGGAATCATGATCCTGCATTTAAAATGGAAGCAGAAAGCCCTGTTTTAAATGCAGGATTTTAGACTGGTGTAGAGATGCTCTTATGCTCTATTGCACAAGGCCAGACAGTTTCTCTTGTATGGGAAAGCCACCTTCCCTGTGTTCTACAGAACACTATTTTCAGCTCAGCCAGACACACACTTGCCGTTATGCACATATAATTTGGCCTTCTTATTCTAGATACTGCCTTTGGTTTCCCATAAGTCACACTCCAGTGTAAAGGGTTCCCAACAGGGGGGGTCACTTTTTTAAATAAAACTCTAAGGCTTTTCAGCTAGACTTATTGGGGGGAGGAAAAACCACCTCTTTTCATTGTAATCTGTAGTCAATTAACTTACCCTTTTGGGTAGCGTAAGTACATTGTGTCTAAGTTCCAGGCTAGGCATTCGCTTCTAGAAGTGATTTAGAGCTGACCACAATTCTCAGCTATTTGTTTTTCTCCTTTCTCCTCCTCCTCACCCTTCCTTGGCCTTCTTTCCTTTGATACCAAACACTTCAGGATCCACTCATTAACATATGTCAATGGGGACAAAAAGCTAGGGAAATGAAAAGATAAATAGGCAGGAAATGAAGGGGTGGGAAATGATTATGAAGGAAAACTAAGAACTAAAAGGGATAAAGTAAAGAGAAAAGAGAGTGAGCTGGATAAAGACTAGAAACCAAGAGCTAGAATTAACTAAAGTAATGTGAAGAAAGGAAGGTTAAAAATGAGGTCTAGCTATTGATGGCTTGCCCATGTAATAGTCAGATATGCATTCATGCCATCGACGACTTTGCTGTAATAATACACAATTGAGTTATGAGTGCAAAAATGGTGTGGGGAATGAGAACAGAGGATAAAAATGAAGGACAATTTGAGAAAATAAATAAAATATGAGAATAGCAATTGAGAGAAGCGCATAAAGAATAAGCTTTAACGGTGTGGTGGGGGTTGCTACTCAAATTGGCTGAGATATAACTTATTTTGTCTGACTAAACCAACTTGAATGTCAGTGCTTATGACAGAGCTGGCTCTACTTTATTTTCATAAAATGTATTAGCCGCTTTTCCAGTAAAAATGTCTAAGGCAGCGTACAAAAAAATAAAGTAGAATTACATTAAAATTGTATGCAAATATAACACACAGGCCTACACAAACAACAATATTATGTGTCATTGATAACTCCTGGGCCCTTTAGTAACTTCTTTATTAGGCAGGCATGTCACTTGCTAAGAATGTTGGAGAAAACAAATGACTTTTGCTTTCTATGAATTCTACCTGAGGATTCCACCATTGACTGGCATCTTCTGAGTCGCATGGATCTGTGGACTTGCAGGCCTTTTTTTAAAAAAAATTCTGGAATTATATGCAAATTTAGTAATAAGAAACTATGATAATGACTGGGAAATACGCTTATATGCCTTTTTTTAAAAAAAAAGAAACACAACATTTTATACCTCCTGATCTCTTCAGCATCCACTGTGTAGCAGCACCCTTTTTATGTGCTCTGCTCATTGATTATATGTACGCTAAGCTAAGAAAAATTTGCAAAATATTACATGCCAGGAAAAGTTACATAAATTGTGGAGGACTTTTCTGCATATTTTTCCAAAGGGGCAGGGGAATTGGATTCTGCCAATGAGCAGATGATGGAACAAAAGACGCCTGGCAATCTGCGAAACACAGACGGAAAGGATTAAACAACATCTATATATCACCATCGCTTGCTTTGTTTTGCACTGATATACACAGAGAGAGCAAAACCCCCCTAGAAGTTTGACATGGAACATACACAACAAACAGGAAAAGCAGAAGCGTTTTAAAAATCTTGGGAACAGATGTGTATTCACCTGGCATTTAGAAATAAAGCCTGCAATCATAAACACACTTACTAGAGAGTAAGCCCCATTGAAGCAGTAGATAAACTTGCATAAGACTGTGTCTTAAGCAGCAGCATTGCATCATGGGAAGCTAGTCAAATGCTGTGGTGCATTCACTTCAGCAGGGGGACACCTGTCCTGAGCATTGCTTGAACTTACCCCATGAGTAAATAGAATGCAGGCACAGTTTCCTGAACTGATCTTAAAGGATATGCATATGGAGAAAGGCACACAATAAGTTACACTGGGGCCAGAGTGTTTCTTCATAGGCAGCAGCCAGCACCCTTGACTTGGGCTCAGAAGCCCAACTGAGCAAGAACAGACTGAAATCCTCCCCAAGGCCTTCCCCATCAAGGGTCAGGCAGCAGAAATTTTCACTAACTATAACTTCCACATTGTCTTTTCAAGGACAGTCCATGACAGTAATCCTGCCCAGGAGTAACCATGTGTCCAACCCTTTGTCATAGAAGAATGGTCGCATCTGGCATATCAGATGTAATTGTGGATATGTGAAACCATAACAATTATCACAGTTTGTTTATTTATTTATTACATTTCTATACCACCCCATAGCCAAAGCTCTGGGTGGTTTACAGAAGTTAAAACATAGCTAACGTACCACACACAAAGTCGAGGAAGTTTGGCTACGGGGATGATTGGGCTATAGCCACACAACATGAATCCTTTGAGACAACTGAAGATGTCCTCACTTCTGATCTAGACATACTGGATAAATATTTCTGTAAGTGGAGGTTACAGCCCAATCCAACAAAGATGGAAGTAACATGCTTCCACCTTTGTAACAGATCAGCAGGCAGAGAGCTCAACGTTCAATTTAAGGGAAACCGGCTCAATCACAACATGCATCCCAAGAATCTTGGGGTCACACTGGATAGGACACTTTCCTACAAAGAACACTTGATGAAGACTGCTGCCAAACTGAGAAGTAGAAATAACATTCTACACAAACTATGCGGCACTAGCTGGGGCTCAACAGCGGATACGCTGAGAACAACCGCACTCAGTCTGGTTTACTCAGTAGCAGAGTACTGTGCCCCAATGTGGCTTAATAGTCCGCACATGAAAAAGATCGATACACAACTGCATGAGTCAATGCATATTGTTAGTGGGACAATACGATCTACTCCCACATACTAGCTGCCTGTTTTGAGCCATATACCACCTCCGGATGCAAGATGAAAGAGTGCCCTTCTTCAAGAATACCGGAAGATTATTGACAATCTCCAGCTACCAGTATTAAATGATGTAACCTACTTGGAGCAAAACAGGTTAAGATCGAGACATCCAGCCATTTCTACCTCTAAAGCTCTTCTAGAAGATGATTTCAATATCCACAACATGTGGAAACAACATTGGCTAGGAAACGGCCCTCCACAATGCCGAAGCTTGCCCTGCATCTTGGAAAAATCACTGGATTTGACCAGCCCTGTGCGATATGGACACCTTGAACCAAATTTGCATGGGTCATGGTAGATGTACAGATGCCCTTTATAAATGGGGCAAAACAACATCATCAAATTGTGATTGTGGGGCTGAAAAACAAACTATCCAACATATAGTGACAGAGTGTCAAAACCGAGCCTACAATGGAGACTTGGTGGATTTCCTGGCTGTGACAACTGAAGTAAAAAACTATATCTGTAACCTAGACATACGTTTGTAATATTCCTGTCTATATTTTATATGTTACATTTCATATTTATTATGCTCTAGGTTTTTATTGTAATGTGATGTAAATGTACCATACGAAAAATAAATAAAATAAATACTGTATAAAAGTTTAAAAGCCATTTACATAAAAGCACACAGACAATATACGCAAGGAACATATAACTAAAAACAACTTTGAACTGGAAGTCATAAAGACTCATCCAGGACCGATTAAGCCTCATCATGTGCCGCCAAATGCCTGGGAAAAGACAGAGGTCTTAACCTGGTACTGAAAAGATAATAACGTTGGTGCCAGGCGGACGTTATCAGGGAGCTTGTTCCACAGTTGGGGGGCCACCACTGAGAAGGCCCTCTCCCTTGTTGCTGCTTACCAAGCCTCCCTTGGAGGAGGCACTCGGAGGAGGACCTTAGATGCGGAATGTAGTGTATGCGCGGGTACATTTTGGGAGAGGCATGCTGTCAGGTATCGCGGTCCCAAGCCGTGTAGGGCTTTATAGGTTAAAACCAGCACCTTGAATTGAGCTTGGAAGCATATAGGCAGCCAGTGCAAGTGGGCCAGACTCGGTCTTATATGTTCAGATCTTCTAGTCCCTGCTATCAATCTGGCCACTGCATTTTGCACAAGCTGCAGCTTCTGAACCATCTTCAAAGGCAGCCCCATGTAGAGCACATTGCAGTAATCTAACTTGGAGGTTACCAGAGCATAGACAACTGAAGCCAGGTAATCTTTGAGTGCAGCTGGGCCACCAACTGAAGTTGGTAGAAGGCACTCCATGCCATGGAGGTCACCTGAGCCTCAAGTGACAAAGATGGTTCCAGGAGGACCCCCAAACTACGGACCTGCTCCTTCAGGGGGTGTGCAACCCCATCCAGAACAGATTGAACACCCTCCATCTGGTCAGCAGAAACATCCACCAACAGCATCTCAGTCTTGTCTAGACTGAGCTTCATTTTATTAGCCCTCATCCAGTCCATTGTTGCAGCCAGGCACTGATACAGCACATCCACAGCCTCACCTGAAGAAGATGAAAAGGAGAAATAGCACCACCTTCTGGAGCCGACCCTCCAGGTAGGAGCAAAACCACTGCAATGCAGTGCCTCCCACTCCCAACTCAGAGAGCTGTCCCAGAAGGATACCATGGTCGATGGTATTGAAAGCCACGGAGATATCAAGGAAATCAACAGTCACACTCCCCCTGTCTTTCTTCTGACATAGGTCATCATACAGGATGACCAAGGCTGTTTCTGTGCCAAAACCTGGCCTGAATCCCGATTGAAATGGATCCAGATAATCGGTCTCATCCAAGAGTGCCTGGAGCTGGTTGGCAACCACTCGCTCAAGGACCTTGCCCAGGAATGGAACATTTGCAACCAGACTATAATTATTAAGGTTTTTCGGGTCTAGGGAGGAGTGGTCTCACCACCTCCTCTTTCAGGCAGCCCAAACCGACTCCCTCTCACAAGGAGGCATTAATAACCTCCCTAGCCCAACTGGCAGTTCCCTCCCTACTAGTTTTTATTAGCCAAGAGGGGCAAGGATCCAATATGGAAGTGGTTGCATGAACCTATCCGATCAGATATTTCTGATTTGCCCAAGCATGACATTCTATGCCTGGGACACCCAATCCAGTAATATAAATGTGGGACATTTAATCTGCCAATGCAGATGTGCGATTTTAAGACAGGTGTTATTGTTTTTAATTGTAACTTTGTATGTTAGCTACTGTGCTTAGCTATGAACCTTTAAACTCTGTTCTGGGAAGCCTCAAAAACTTATTAGGCTCTTCCTGGTGAGAAGAATAGAGGGTGAACATCTCAGAGAGACAGCTTGTCCATCACTACTGAAGGTTCTCCTCAGTGTGTAAGCACATCAGAATATGGTGCACACTTAGTTTTCATGAAACAACATTAAACCTCAACAGGCCTGACCAGAGTGCTCCGTGTGAATATAATGAACATTCAAGAACACTCCTTGGCATCTACTGTTATGCACAGGACTTACAAGGTAAACATTCAGTAGGCCAACGCACACAGATAAATGGAGTTAAGTTTCCTTGAAGGCAGAAAGTTTGAAAGCTACTGATCTAGCTGAAGTGTGCATCCCTTCCCAAAGTGTTGACCAGCTTGCTATTTGTTATAACTGTTCCTACCTAAGCCAACTGCAAAGAATGGGTAATGAGGTGCCATGCACAACAGTCCTTTTGAGCAACCATTTGGCACATGCACAATAGTAAAACAGTCAGGGCTTAATTTCACAACATATTGTGCAATTGAGCAATGTTGTTTTCTCCTTTCTGTTCACAGAGCTGTTATAACTGATTGGAAATCTGATGTTTTACTCAGGACATCTATCCGTGGCTGTGAATATGGTTTACTCTGGTATCAAAAGCCACCAATGTTTGTGACACCGCTAGCCTTGGTTTGTCAAGGAGAAGGTGTTTCCATCCAGAGCAAACAAACCTTCCTCCACAAAACATTGACTGCCAGCTACCACTATATCTATGCCTTGTCCAAATTCAACTTCAGTTTGTTTTTCTGCAGTCTATTGCAGTGTCTACCCATTTGAGTGGATGACATGTTTGTGTGTAGACAAAATCCAGGGCAAGAATATTATGAGGAAAAACCATTGGCCACGTTCACACATAATGGTAAGCCAGAAATCCTGGCTTGTGTTGAGGTTGCCAGGAAACTTCTTTCAGGTGCTAATGTGCAGTTAACAGATCCTTGTGCAAGGTTTTTTGTAGCCACTTGTAAGATTCGTGGGGATATTGTATATAATGTTTTAAAATCCTAATACTATTAATTTTAATCTGTAATAGGTAATTTTAAATAATGTTTTATTATTCATTTATTGTTTATATTGTTCATTTATCTATTGTTTGGGAATATTTTAGTTTATTGCAATATTTTTAGATTGTTTATACATATGAGCTGGTCGTAGACTATATTAACAAATTTATTAAATGCAGTCACCACTCTTAATGTTACCAAATCCTGTGCTGCAGCATGCAAAAATCACCAAGAACTGACCTCAGAGATTCTGTAACCCTCCTTGGGAGACTGAAATATGATCACAAGCTGTATAATATTATCCTGTTTCTCTCCCCATTTTCTCTCATCTTATGTTTTTATCTTATTTTATCTTCAGTATTCTATGTGTAATTTTATGTGTTTTATGTGTTTTTATTTGCTATGTTGGTCATTGACCGTAACAATAAATGATTGATTGAAATCCTGGCTTGATAAACCATGATGTGAACAAACTGCATCCTAGTGTATACAGCCTGTTTGCTCCCCCTTTGATAAGTGGTAAGTTAACAAATAGCTTTCCGTGATGACCAAAACCAGGATTGCAATTAACTGCACCCCAAAGCCAATATTCATAAGCCAACAAACCCTGGTCTAAAGTTAGCTTTCAATCCTGGCTTGTTTGGGTGCACTTAACCATCATCATGAGCGAAGAGGATCTAAAGAGCCTCTTGTTGAGGGTGAAAGTGGAGAGTGCAAAAGCTAGTTTGAAACTCAACATTAAAAAAATGAAGATCATGGCATCTGGCCCCATCACTTCCTGGCATATGGAAGGGGAAGAAATGGCAGCAGTGACAGATTTTACTTTCTTGGGCTCCAAGATCACCGCAGACGGTGACTGTAGCCATGAAATTAAAAGACACTTGCTCCTTGGGAGGAAAGCTATGGCAAACCTAGACAGCATAGTAAGAAGCAGAGACATCACCTTGCCAACAAAGGTCCGTCTAATCAAAGCTATGGTTTTCCCAGTAGTAATGTATGGCTGTGAGAGCTGGACTCTAAGGAAGGCTGAGCGCCGAAGAATCGATGCTTTCGAACTGTGGTGCTGGAGAAGACTCTTACGAGTCCCCTGGACTGCAAGGAGGTCAAATCAGTCCATCCTAAAGGAAATCAACCCTGAGTGCTCATTGGACGGACAGAGACTGAAGCTGAAGCTGAAATATTTTGGCCACCTAATGCGAAGAGAAAACTCCCTGGAAAAGACCCTGATGCTGGGAAAGATTGAAGGCAAAAGGAGAAGGGGACGGCAGAGGATGAGATGGCTAGATAGCATCACTGATGCAATGAATATGGACTTGAGCATGCTCCGGGAGAGAGCGGAGGACAGGAAGGCCTGGCGTGCTATGGTTCATGGGGTCATGAAGAGTCGGACACAACTGAACGACTGAACAACAACAACAACCATCATCATGGGTTTGAACACCACAAGAAGCTATCACCTTTCCTGCTTAGTTTACCTGCTTATGCAAAGGGACACACAAATCAGGAGTGAACAGACTGCATGCACCAGCACACTGCTTGTTCACATCCTGGCTCATTAGGCCAGAATATCTTTTTTTGGCTTCAAGTGATGTGTAAATGTAGTAATTGCTTCTAAATCACTATCCCAGCCAAAGGTCTCAAACTAAGCTAAGAAGATAACTGCCCACATCTCCTGAAATATGACACAAAGGGAGGGTTCAGCTCACGTATTCATTCATCTCTTGCCTTTGGCTGAAGTGAAAATGGTCCAAAAGAAATAGGAGGGAGCATGATTATGAGCCGGCAATATGTGGCTGCCAATTGGCCAGAATTCTACAGGCCCAGCCAGAATTCTGCACTGTTGGTTTGTTGCCAGAATTAGAAGATGCAAAGACAGAAACATTTCCAGCATTTCCCTTTATACCAAGGGCACCCTACCTGCAGCAGGACTGTGAAACGCACCTGAATAATTACCATGCTGGGTGGGGGATGATGAGAGTTGTAGTCCAATCCATCTGGAGGATACCAGATTGGGAAAGGCTGCAGCTATGCTGTCGATTGACTTTCCAGCTCTGTGTTGTTGCTGTTCCCCAGGTAATAGACAAGATACAAACCCATCCCACCGCTTGGGGATGGCACATACATACGGCACTGCATCATACTGTGGATTTGACTTGTAGTAAACTTGTCAGTAAGTTGGCCTTCCCTACTTAAAAATATTTGGAACAGTGGCCCCAACTCTTCCTTATTTGCCATTTTCATGTTTACCTACAAAAGTTCACAACATCAAGTAAGAAGCTGAGACTAGATCTACATTAAAAACTTCATTTTTTTTTCATTTCTAAACTTCATATGACTAAGTGGGAACAGTTCTGTTGTTCAAATGTGTGGTCTTACACAGAAGGCATTTTGCATATGCTCAGAGGTACTTTATTCCTGGGTCATTTTATGAAAGAGTAAGTTTTTTTTCTCCCCAGTGTGAAGGCGCTCTGCCCACACTCTGAGGCACTAACAGTGTGCCAAAATGTTAGAAAACAAAAGTTGGCAACTTCACCATAATATGACTCTAGTTGGCAGAACAAAATAATAAATGGCTGAAAAGGATAAATGGCTGACAAGTTTAAATAAATTTGTGCCTGAACAATACAGCCGTATATTTTTACAACAATGCAATAAAGCCTCAATACAGTTGTATTTTTGAAATCACTTACAATTTAATAAGAAAATGAGTGCTTGCCTTTCCTTAAGCAAGAGTTATCTTTAATATTTTTCAGTTCCTATTACAGCTCCTATATGCACAAAAAAACCCATATGTGCCCTTTAATATGTAGTGTCAATATGTGCTCTGTAATATGTAGTGTCAACTTGACTAAAGCTTTAGTTGATCTTCATATCATAAATCAGTGTAAAACTTCAGTTAATATACCAGTTACAACATTAGGTTTCTTTCTTTCTTTTGGTGTGTAGAGAACAATTATAGAATCATTTTGGCTATGTATTTATACCTTTAGATGATGATGGTGATGATGAGATATTAAGCCCATGGGATAAGGAGGGGTATACACTTAAATAAGGCAATTATTACGTGTCACTCTGGCCTAACTAAAAGTGTAGCTCTCTTTTCAGCCATCTCTGTCTCCTATTTCCAAAACATCTTGCAATCCCTCTTACAACCATAAAGGAGGAAAATGATATTTGACATTAATTCCAGATACCGCCATTTTACCATAGTGAGAAATAACAGAATGATGGATTTGCTTCTTGAACACTGAATAGTAGCCATACACCCCAGAGCTTAAATACTATATCGCAGGATTATACATGCCATGCAAGAAAAATTAGATGAAGAAAAGAGGGGGTGTTATTTGGTGTGGGTGGAAGTATCCAGGGTGAGGGAGGATGTGGAAAGTAGCTGACTTACAAGAAGGTAACCTTGAAAGAGAACATGAGGGCAGGAGAGAACACAGTGAAGAGAAACACAAATAAAAGACTCATTCATTTGTGTGTAGAGAAAGCTTTGGTGATGAAGAAGGGCTGTAAATGCTAAGTTTTTTCATTTGGGTATAAAAGCTCTATTGAAAAAGCAATGAGATGCATGGTTTTCTGAGGGAATTTGCATTAAGAGCATTATTCAATAAGCATATGAAGCGACTAGTTAACAGCAAATCTTTAACCCTTGATTTAAAACAGAACACTGGGACAGACGTGGACTAAAGGTTCTCCTTGACTAATTTCAACAGAATGTTAATTGATACGTTTGAATATTGTTTGATACATGGTTTACAAGTTCTATAAATTAATATGTAATTGTATCCAAGCTGCCAAGTGGATTTACCAAGCATTAAGTGAACAGGGAAAAATATTACGTTGTAAAAAATAGATCAGTCACAGGCTCCTGAAAGTGTGGGTGAGAGCTGATACCAACAATAGACAACAGCACGATTTGGGGCTGGGAATATTGTGCTTCAAATATAGCTAGTACATCTGTTTGATAGCTATTTTTGACAACAGCTGTAAATATCTGAAATTTCAGAGCTTTTTATTTATCCAGGAAAAAAGTTTAAAAAAAATCCAGACACTAACTAGCCTCTATAAATAACTCACACTTCATTTTCCCCTTAAAGAGAAGAAAAAAGATATTGTAGCAATTTGCTTTATTTCTTTCCACCACAGCCATGAAAATTGCTTTTGAAACTCTCAAATAACCTGATGGGTTTTTAAATTATTGTTTCACTTTTGTACACGTGGCTGTGGCTTATTGCTGACCCCTGAAAACAGAGGTTATAACGGGAACCAGTCACAGACTTTAAAACAATTGCCTTCGCTGTTTATGGCTATCATAGATTTGAATGTTATATCTCCCTTTGCCATGTAATTTCATTGTGGGAAGCAGGAAAAATTACTGTTCCAATATTTATAAACCATTTTAGCTACTATTCATTTATTTATTATTGAAAGCATTTTTATCCCTCTTCAGCCAAAATGGCTCCCAGAAGAGCTTACAGGTCACCAACCAACAAGACAGTGTCTACAATCTAGGGTCCTAACTACACATGACATGATGTCTTTTAGGACTCAGCTACACAGGGCAGGATTGGTAATCTTGTTTTTAAATTAATACTAGATGTGGGGGGGGGAATAGTCAGCAGCAGCCCAGTGCACAGGGGAGGGGGAAGATTAAGCCATCCCTCTATGGCTGTGGTCTCCATAAAAATCCTCCCCCCCCCAATGAATCAGCATTAGGAAAAAGCTGCACAGTGGCACTGATGTGCAGATGAACCCTAAAAGACCGGACACGAAAATTTTAAAAAGGGGTGGGAAGAGGGTGGGGGAAACTGAGAGATCAGTTCTTAAAGTCTGGCTAGCTGGAATGGAAACAGCTGAGTAGGGATGTACGAAAGTCACTTACCTTTTCGCAGGGGTGATTCGTGCTCCGCACCTCCCCCCGAAATCCTAACCCGGCCAACTCCGCTCCACGGCAACTCCGCGGAGCCGCCAACTGGGTGCATTCGCAGGCGTCTGGACCCTGCAGACGCAAATGGCGGCGGCTACTGCGGCCACCATTTGCATTCCTGTTTTTGGCCGTGATAGGCTATGTAAATATTTACGTAGCCTATCACGGCAAAAAAAAACAGGAACGCAAATGGCAAAATCCCTCCCTAACGCAGGGATGCCAAAATAGCGCAAATGGCTATGGCATCCCTGCATTAGCCATGATAGGCTACGTAAGTATTTACATAGCCTATCACGGCCTAAATGGGGAAGCGAATGGCAGCCGCAGACGCGGCCACCATTTGCAAAGCGGCGCAAACGGCACCAGGTAAGTGCTCCGTTTCGCACGCCTTTCGCGGGGGGGGGGGCTTTGTTCCGCCACGGATTTCGAGGGGCCAAATGCACTGGCATTCAGCTTCACTGAGATCCATGGCAAAATTCTTCGCCATCCCTACAGCTGAGGAAAAACAGGAGCTGGTCCTGCAGCACAGGTGTTGGGGTGGCCCTGTTTCTTCTCTCTCTCAGTCTGATAGAATGGCTGCTGCTAGGTGCACCATTTCCAGATAAAATGAGTCCATAATAGGGCCAAGCTACATGTCACTCTAAAAACATAGCTACCAGCTACATCTTTCTTTCTCTAAAGTAAGATTGGGACCCTAGCATGGGGAGGAAGAGGACTTCAACCTTCCCTGGATATGGAGGGCTTATATCTGTACTTTTCAATTTTTGTAAAGGATTTGCCCCTGTTGTTAAAAATTATTATTTGAGTATGTTTATTGTTGATTATTGTTATTGGTTTTTTAATTGTCATTTTATTGCCCACCTAGGAATATTTGACTAAAAGGCAGGTTTTTAAAATTCAAAGTGGATTAGAAGCAAAACAATAGTGCTCTTTTTTTAAAAAAAGTTGTTCCTCTGTTGGGTACCTAGTTTGAAAGTAAAGCTGTGCTTGGCCTAACTGGATATATACACGTGGAGTAAAGTAACTTGGAATGTCATAGACTCTGCTAGGGATGTACGAAATTGATTTACCTGTTCGCGGATTATGTTTATGGGGGGGGGAGGCGTTCCGTCCCTCCCCCCGGAATCCTCGAACGGCCGGCTGTGGTCCGCAGCACCTCCACAGAGCAGCTGGCCAGGCCCAGCCACGCCAGAGCCGTCCACAGCCGGATTTCCGGCCGCGGAGGGCTCTGGGTAAAAAAAAAACCGCATACGCAAATGGCAGCGGCTACGGCCGCCGCCATTTGCGTTCCTTCTTTTTGGCCGTCTTAGTCTACATAAATATTTATGAAGACCATGATGGCGAAAATAAAGGGGAACGCAAATAGCATAGCGGGCGCTATTTGCATCACCATTTTAGCCTGCGTAAATCTTTATGTAGGCTAAAACGGCAAATCAAAAGGGGACGCAAATAGCGCCCACTATGCTATTTGTGTTCCTCTTTATTTTTGCCATCATAGTCTACGTAAATATTTACGTAGACCAAGATGGCCAAAAAGAAGGAACGCAAATGGCGGCGGCCGTAACCGCCGCCATTTGCGTACTCAGGTTTGTTTGTTTTTTTAAACCCACCCAGCCATGATAGGCTACGTAAAGATTTATGTAGCCTATCACT
This sequence comes from Heloderma suspectum, assembly GCF_057233095.1. Taxonomy (NCBI): domain Eukaryota; kingdom Metazoa; phylum Chordata; class Lepidosauria; order Squamata; family Helodermatidae; genus Heloderma; species Heloderma suspectum. Next base: position 110,434,843 of record NC_139464.1, read on the forward strand.
TTTTTTTTTTTTTTTACCAAGACTGGAAATGGTGGCGGCAGCGGCCAGTTGGAAGACCAGCCGCCGCCGCCGCCCGGAAGATCCGCCCCAGGTAAGTCTCGTCCCGGGGGGGATCCGCGGGGGTGGCAGGCCGTTCCGCCACAGATTTCGGGGGGCCGAATGCACTGGCATTCGGCCTCACCGTGATCCATGGAAGAATTCTCTGCCATCCCTAGACTCTGCTGCCTATCATCTTGGTCCTCTGGACGCCACATCAGCCCTCATCTTCAAGAGATGATTGCACAATGCAGAAATGGTCTCTTGTAAGTTCATTCTGTCAAGTTGACCTTGTTGCGTGCCCCAGCCCCTTTTTTCTATAGAAATGCCCCTTTTAGACTATGATCATATTTCCTTTTGACTTGTATACCGCAGATAATTTTGGTTGAATTTTTGTAACAGGAAGTGGATTTTTTCCAGCAGCTACCTATGGTCCTACCAATACTGTTGATGTAGCTTCCATCTAATGAAGCAAACCTCATTCTGTCCCCTGCTTTCATGTTGCTTTGTGATGATGATATTATGCATTCAGTCGTGTCCGACTTTTGGCGATTCTATGGATCATCTCTCTCCATGTATCCCAATCTTGTACTATTTCTTTGAGCTGTTCCATGCTCTGGCTGGTATCAATTTTGATGGTATCTAGCCATCTTGTTCTCTGGCGGCCAGGTTTCCTTTTGCCGCTAACCAATCCGAGCATAATTGCTTTTTCTAGTGAGTTCCTCTGCATAACATGGCCAAAATAAGTCAATCGCAGTTTCATGATTTTTCCATCCAATGACATGTCTGGCTTTATACGTTCCAGTACTTGCTTATTTGTTATCTTAGCTGTCCAAGGAATGCACAGGAGCCTTCTCCAACACCACAGCTTGAATACATCAATTATCTTTCTATCTTGTTTCTTCATTGTCCAACTTTTGCATCCATAAGTAACTATGGGAAACACGGTGGTACAAACTAATTTGCATTTAGTTGTCAAGCTGATGTCCTTGTTTTTCCATATTCGGTTCACGCTCATCATTGTTGCGCGACCCAGCGCAATTCGACGTTTTACTTCTGGGCTGCATTCACCACTATGATTGATCTGCGATCCTAAGAAAATAAATTATTCTACACATTCAAACTCTTCACCATCAACTACTATGCTGATATTTCCATTCTTCACAGTGGACATGAGCGTGGTCTTTTTGATGTTTAAGGAGAGGCCAAACTTCTCACTCCCTTCTTTGATTTTCTTGATCATATATTCCAGACCTTCTTTGGTTTCTGAGAGGAGAGTTGTGTCATCAGCATAACAAAGATTATTTATAATCCTTCCGCCAACCTTTACCCCGATTTCTGTTGCTTTGTGATGTCCCCCAATTAGTTTTGTCTGGTTCTCACCTGGAAACAGTGCATATACCTTTAAATGCTCTGAGATATTCACTTCTCACTCCATTTCTCACCATGCAGGAGGCACTTCCTTCCAACATATTTAGAAAAAAGCAATGTGCTTGGGTGTCTAACATTCCAATAGCATCTGAAACGAGCCCTGTTCTGGTGTTACACTTACTGGTAAGAGTGGAGAGTGGGGCTGTGGACCATAGCTCTGGTCCTGCGATGGCACATGTTATGTAGCTCCTCCCCCAGACATCAGGTGCAAACATCTGCAGAAAGAGGGCCTTTGCCCCTACAGCTGCATGGAGTCCTATTTTGTCATGAAGAGCCATTTCTTAGGAACTGGACCAGTATAACATCCAGCCCGCTTTCGTCTATTCCAGGAATTCTGGCAGAGGTCTTTCCCATCAGCTGCTACCTGATATAACTGGAGTTGATCGTGTTTGAACCTAGGATCTTTTAAGGGTTTTGCCCTTAAAGGTGGCCTAAAAATAGTTTTAAATTAGTAAAAATAAATAAAATGCAAAGCATGCACTCTGCCACTGAGCAATGGTCCATCCCAAATGGTTCCTTGTAACATCAAATGCAAAACATGAGGTTATGAGTCCCTGTGGAATCTAGATCGGGGTGTTGAACCACTTTCAGCCCAAGGGCTAAATTCCATTTCCAAGAACCTCTCGGGGGCTGCATTCCACAAGTGGGTGAGGCTGAAGGCAAAAGGGATGGGGCCAAAAACTGTCAGCATATTTTACCTTAAAGCTGTTACTGCCTGTAACGAAGCCTTAGCAGTGGTGTTTCAACCTTTTAGAATGGGGGATGGGGGAGGGACTGCACAGAAGCTGGGAAACCACTGAATGATTGGTGGTCAGGGAAATGGGGGTGGGGCCAAGGGAAGGGGGCATGGCCATCTTGAGAACCATGGAGGGCCAGATTGAGACCCCAGGTAGAGCACATTTGCCCCCAGGCCCGAGGTTCTGCACTTCTAATCTAGATATACAAGAGCAAATCAGGGGTCAGGTATAGGCTGAGTCAAGTCTGACACAACAAGCTGGTCCAAAGTATCTTATCAAGAGTAACAATCAAGCCAAGGACTGGGCAAGAAGTTGAACTCTAGAAATAGGAAACATAAGAAGAAGCTGCCTTAGAGACAGACCATTGGTCCATCTAGCTCAGTACTGGTAACAGCTCTTGAGGGTTTCAGGCAGGATTCTTTTAAGGGGTTTGCCCTACTGGAGTAGCTGGGGATCAAACCTGGGACCTTTTGCATGCAAAGCATGTGCTCTATCACACTGAGCTATGGCCCCTCACAAAGCTGAGTACAGGAAAGAGGAACAAAAAAGAACACAGAGCTAAAGTAACTGTTGACCTGCATGTCTCTTCTTGATTTCTTATGCAGTGCTGCAAGAAGCCTGGGACCAAGCAAAGGAGTTGGAAGTCCTTCCCTATAAAGAGGCATGAAATGGTTCTATAAAATGATGCAATGGTGAAGAAAGTGGATTGAGAACATTTTCTCCTTCTGCCATAATACTCAGTGAAATTGATTGTCAGTAGATTCAGCATAAAGTACTTCTTTACACAACATATAATTAACTTACGGAATTCACTACCACAAGATGTGGTGGTCTACTGGCTTAGATAGCTTTTAAGGGGATTTTAATTTAAACATTCATGGGAGAATCAGTCTACCAATGGCTATTGATCATAGTAGGCAGCTGGGGCCTCAATGGGTTGTATCCAATGCTGTCATTTTGCTGATGAAAGCATTTCTGTCCCTACTGGTTTTCCAACTTCCTACCCTCAAGGAATCTTTTCTGCACTGAAATATCTGCTGAGGACCTCCTTCATGTTAACCAGAGAGAATCCCTGAGCATTGCCCAGGATTCTGGGGACATCTTCTAGGGATTCTGAGGAGATTCCCCCACAACTGTCTCCACAGCTGTTTGGGTTCTTCACATAGTATGGCACAAGAACAAGTCTCAGGTTCCTGCTTCCCCATGTAGGGATATGACAGAATGAATTGGTGGGATGTATGCTCCCACAGTACTTTGTCACATTTGACATTATATATCTGGGAGGGTGCATGCAAACCTGAGGTTGAGTCCCATGCCCCACCATGTATAGTTCTGCAAATACACTGTACAATAGTCCTTAGTTACTTTAAGGGCTGGGTTGGTCACCTTTTGTGTCATGCCCATCCATTTGTGTGCATCAGTTATATTCTTGTCAGCCAGACGTTTCAGTTTCAGAAAAATTGGTTTTACCTGTGTCAGTTCAAAGGTGTGGGGAGAAACAACATTTATCATCAACGAAACAGCAGAAAGCTCAGAGAAGAGAGAACTGTGAGGTTGGGATGCAAAGCTGTTGTTCTGTTAGACATCTTGCACTCTGTGAGAAATCCAAAATTCGTTTTGTAGCTCCAACTGCCAACTGTTGCCACATTTCAGAACAAATAGATTCCAACAGAATTCTAAGGCTAGAGAGCAAGAGGAACTGTTTGCTTATCATATTGGCACGTATTCTTCTCTCTGAGTAGACGTTGTATGGGACTTGGTTATTTTATTGCAGATGGCTGCTATCCTCGCACACCCAGAGGGTTTATGGGACCTGGGGCAGATGTGATGTTGGAGGGCTTGCCACTGCCCCCTACAAGGAACCATGTGTGTGTGAGGAACGTGACAGGGCTGGGGCTGCTGCCAACAGTATGCACAGGAGCTGAGGCAGGGGCCCCCTTGCTTTGCAGGGTGCTGAGGCAACTTGCCCCAGTTACTTCTCTCCTTCCACTCTCGGCAGCTCTGCCCTTACCATCCTTTGCAACTTCAATTGCTTTTGAAGGCCGGGTGTGTAAAACAATAACATGCCCTTCCAAATGGGATGGGCCAGGTAAGTCTTCTAGTAGTTAGAAATAAATACTTCAGATACTTATCTGATAATCTCTGGAGTATTTCTTTATAAGAGATACCAAAATATGTCACCATTTGTGGTTTGGAATGTATCTTAGGATTTCACCTCAGTTATATGATGCCTGCAGTTGCTTGGTTTTATTTTATTTTTATTTATTTTTTCAAAATGGCCTTTCGGAGCAACTGGTATGATGTGCCACCAGGCTGCATTTGTCTTTCAGCTTGGCTTTGTTCCATGTAAGGAAGCAAAGTAAAGACAACAGGTGTATTGGGTGGGTGTCTTCTCTAATGAAAGAACTAAGGCAATGCCCCATTTCTGTGAATGTGAGAACAGCTGCCTGTTCTATCATGGCTTGATAGAAATGAAGGTAGGGAGACGTCCAATTCATCTTTGCCCACTCTATACTAGACCAGAGAACATTTTGGGGGCATCCAGCAAGGAAAGGCCACAGGCCATTTTGAAACTCTTTGGATTGGTTTGATAGAGAGACCTGGGGAATCTGGGTTCCAAGTCAGAGCACAAATCGCTGCCAACCTTAGTACGCCATCTGTAAAAAAACGTTGTCTACAGAGCCTGTAAACAACCATGAGTAGGGAATGACGATGCACAATAAATTCCTCACATAGAAATGCTCCCATTTTCCCAGCTCTAAAAAAAGCTGGGAAAGAGAAACACATCTCCTTTCTTACAACAGCTTCACTGGCTACCAGTCTGTTTCTGTGCAAAATTCAAAGCGCTGGTTATGACCTATATAGCTCTCTATGGCTTGGGGCCAGGCTACCTGAAAGTATGCCTTCACCGATATGAGCCTGTCCAGTCCTTCTTCTGGAGAGGCCCTTCTTTTGAGACTGCTGCCTTCAGAGGCACATTTTGTGGCAACCCAAGAAACGGCCTTTTTGGTGGCCACTCCCAACTCCTTCCCAAGGGAAGCTAAATTTGCTCCCTCTCTGCTGTCCTTCTGCCAGCTGGCAAAGGCCGCTTTATTCAATAAGGCCTTTAGCCCATAAGTGAGTCTGATGGGTTGGGTACTGTTTTTAATAATATATTTTTCTGTAATTGTTATGTTTTTATTATATTTTAATGTATTGTTTTATTGTTTTAATCAATTTTAATTGTTTCTGTAAGCCACCTTGAGTGCCATTTTTTGGTAGAAAGCCAGGGTACAAATAAAATAAATAATAAATAAAGTGAAATGGGAGGGTCATGACTTCATCTAACGAACCCCTAAACAACCGTGAGTAAGGAACGAAGAGCACACAAAAAATGCCTCGTGTAGAAAAGCTCCCATGAAACTCCATTTTATTTCCCCCAAAAACCTGTTTTCCATTTTCCTCCCCATCAACAATCAGTCAGCATTTCATGGGTACTGAGCATGTTCAGTCCTCATTTGGGATGTGGGGGGGGGGCTTCTCCCCCTTAGCATTTTCCCCTAAAGATCTGTTGTGCATCTGCAAACCTCAGGGCCATGTCTACTGATACCCTCCTCTTGTGTGTGGATGGTGTGATTTTGGCTACATAAGCATGAGAACACAAATACTTGAGATCAATAGTATAATATAGTTTCCCATAAATGGGGAAAATACCTTGGCTAGCTGGTTGTGCAGACAAACCTTACTTCTTCCTATATGTTTTTCAACCTAAGGTGAATCTTTCACCTCACCTACTCTTCATTCTAGCCAGTAGCTGTTGCTGTCCTATAAGAAGGGCTCCTGCAGGCATGCCCCATTATATCAATGGCAGAAAGGTAGAATAAAAAATGACATTAGGGGAATATCCTGGCTGTGAAGATGTGCAAATTTCTGATGCAGGAACAGCTTCCACATCTCCCTGCTGGGAGAGATGGAAAAGGTCTGTATCAGACAAACACAGAGATAGGAAGTGGAAGGCATAGTTTTTTTCTTTACCTGTACCTACCTGCAGCATATCTGCATCATAGCATCTTTGATATCAATGCTAATCCAAACACTCTGGAAACGATGCTAAAACAAAATGAAAATTCACAATTGGTGGGATAAACTTCAGAGTAAAGAAAAGGAAAATGTGAATGGTAAACTACATTTAGTAGTACAGTTGAACTGAATGGAAACAAGCAAGAAAACTTAAGATTCAGAACACATGCTTAATTCCTCATTTGGAGAACAGAATACTGTGCCTTTCTAAATTTCCTTTTTATTTTTATTCCTTATTCTGCCACCTAGTGGTTTCCCATTGTTAAGTACATGTTATTTATTGTATTTATTTTTAAAAAAAATTCTTGGCCACCTTTCAGGGCAAAAGCCCTCCAAAGGCAGCTCACAACAATAAAAATACATAAACATAGTTAAAATATTAAAAACGATAAAAACTTAAACACAATAAAATAGAAATAAAAGCAACTATAAAAGCTTTTTAAAATTACATTAATATTGTAACTGTGTAAACATTAATATCTGCTGGGTAAATGCTTTTACTTAGTTCCATAACATATAGGGTTCCAAAAATAAGTTGCCATAATGTATTATTATTATTATTATTATTATTATTATTATTATTATTATTATTTTATTACTGGGTTGACAAAGGGAATTATCACAAGTAAAGAAAATACATGTTATGGTATCCCAGTAATTCTAACAAGATGACAGTGTTTCAGGAGATACATGCATTTCTTGGTGTGCCCTTTCTCAACTGAACAAAGCTGTCTTTCCCATAATTTGTCATTTAAAACCATATATGGTTTGGGTGCTGGGTACCTAGAGATGCTCAAGGATTTTGTTCAGTATGCATTTTTAAGCAAACCAACTTGATTTGTGCTTCCAAGACTAATACATGGATCAGAACACAGTTACCCTTCCGTTTTCACACTTCTCTGAATATTGCAATACAGTCGTCAGCTCGAACAAGTAGCAAAATGCAAATAAAATGTATATTTTAGGTTAAAATGTACACAAAGATGGTATTTTATGGTAAAATGCATACACAAATGCATATCTTATGGGGAAACACATTAAAAAATAATGCAAATTTTGTAGGTTTTTTTTTTTTTTAAATCGTACATCGATGCAGAATGGAATGGAACAGACTTATGAATGAACCACCCATGAAACTGACACAGACCGGAAAAACTGATCTGTCCATCCCTACTGTCTCCCTTCCATATTTGTTAAGATGGAAAACTCTCCTGTTGAGGGCCTGAAATCCTGAATTGACCTGAGCTGTTGACAGGATTATTACGAAGCACCTTCTCTCCACTGCTGCAGCAGATCCATGTTACCCTCTTAATTTTCAAGGAGCTGCTGGAGATGAAACAGTTTGGACAATGGGTAAGAGCACAAGGATCTGACCAAACACACTTAGATCTCATTTGAGAGCCCATTTACTTACTTAGGGTAATCAGAAGACTGATACAGATGTCTGGTACTGATCCCTTGTGTCCAACAGTGATCCACTGTGATGTGCTTGCAAAGCACCTCCTTGAGAATAAAATCACTCACATCGATGCCAACTTGGATGCCTCTTTTATGACAAGGTCCACACCAGAAGCCCATTTGAACATGACTATTGTATTTGCTTGGATGAATTTTGGTTTACTTCCCCTGAGGACTGGTCCATGCCACAATTTCCTTCTTTGATCTTTTCCCAGTGAAGGCCAGCTGTGAAATGTTGGCTAGCCTTACTGACATAATAATCAATGGGTCTTTGCTCCTTGTGGGGTTTGGGGCATAACTGTACGGTGGTTCTGCTCCTTCCAGGAATGTAGGTTACAAAGCTAGGTGAAGGATTTGTCCATGCAGGCTTAAACACTGACCCAGTTCACATGACCACAATGTGATTAACCGCACCACGCATGCCTGTCAGATTTCCCTAAGTATCCTTGCTGACGCAGCTTGCTGGGTCATCCAAACCTGGGCAGCGTAGCTTGTTTGAGGGGGCAGCATCCCTCAAATAACCCATGGGCTGTTGCTGGGTTATTTGAGGGTTGCTGCCCCTGTCCCACCCAAACAAACCATGTCAGCTGGGTTCAAACGGCACAGCAAGCCACGCCAGCAAGGGTAATTCGGGAAATCCAGCTGGCATGCAACCAGCACATGTGATCACACGAACCAGACCACTGTCTCTTTTAAAAGACAACAACTTTAAAGTAGCAGCTGGGCAATGATTGCACTGATTCTGAATTTTATAAAGAGACACCTTACATATATGTGCTTTCAAATGTGATGGGACATGAGTGTATTTTGTATTTGGATGCATGAGAATCAGGCATGAAACAAGACAAACTAGGAAGATGTATTGAACTGAAGAAAAATTTGGAAAGAAGCTTTGAGTTGAGATTTAAAAGTTACCTGTTTCACCACTAGCAGAAACCCTACAGCGCACAACATCACAGTGCATACTAACTTCCCAGCCCTTTAAAGTATGTTGAATGCCTCAGTTCCATGAGATTTCTCAGTGTTGCTCATGCTTGCATAATATTTTTTGTTCTCTCACATGTATATATCACATGTACATCATGACTTAATGTGTAATGACACACAATTCTCTGACTGGCTGCTATCATGTGTGGTTTCTTTACAGCAATCAACATCTGAGCATGCTCAAAGACAGGAGAGTTTCAATGCTTAGTCATGCAGTATGCACGTGTGCATAAAATATAAATGAACTTATAATCAATCTCTGCTTGAATTATGAAAATATAAAAAATATAAAGGTTACGCAATTAAGAATTACTCACCAACTAGATTTGACTTATGAGCCAACTAATTTTATGTTTTGGCAGCATCACTAGATTAAACATGTATTAAAAGGGGATCGTATATATTGATCTTTTGTTGTTGTTGTTCAGTCGTTAAGTCGTGTCCGACTCTTCGTGACCCCATGGACCACAGCACGCCAGGCCTTTCTCAAGGGCTTCTTGGTGGCCTCTTTCAGTCTAATCCAGTAGCCAAGTCCAGACACAGACAAAGGGATTCTTTTCAAAGCTTTATTCCTCTTTTACAACTTAACAACTCTACTGTTAGCAACTAGATATGAGCAGCAGAGTACCTATGCCCTACGTTGGAACAGTTGGTCCCCGTTTGAAGGAGAATCACTGGCAGACCCTGAACTTATGGGCTAGGGAGAGTCCCTCCCCTTTTCCCTTGGATCCTCTGGGTGCAACTGTTGTTTGCGCGCCAACCGGGCACTACGCCTCCTTTCCACGCCCTCCATTTGGCGCCGCTCTCTACGTTGGCATCACACGTCCAGCAAGTCTTCTTCCCGCGCTCTCTCACTCCCGGGACTGCTATCTATGTCAGGAATGCTGGTGGGAGGAACCTCTGCCAGCTGTTGGCCCTGGGAAGGATGAGCATGCTCCTCTCCCAGGAGCGGCTGCTCTTCCTCAGAATCATAACTACTCTGGGATTCTATGGGCTCAGTGTCCACCCTGACAGCCTTCCTGTCCTCCGCTCTCTCCCGGAGCGTGCTCAAGTTCATATTCATTGCATCGGTGATGCTATCTAGCCATCTCATCCTCTGCCGTCCCCTTCTCCTTTTGCCTTCAATCTTTCCCAGCATCAGGGTCTTTGCCAGGGAGTTTTCTCTTCGCATTAGTTGGCCGAAATATTTGAGCTTCAGCTTCAGTATCTGTCCTTCCAATGAGCACTCAGGGTTGATTTCCTTTAGGATGGACTGATTTGACCTCCTTGCAATCCAGGGAACTCATAAGAGTCTTCTCCAGCACCACAGTTCAAAAGCATCAATTCTTCTGCGCACAGCCTTCCTTATAGTCCAGCTCTCATAACCATACATTACTACTGGGAAAACCATAGCTTTGATTAGATGGACCTTTGTTGGCAAGGTGATGTCTCTGCTTCTTACTATGCTGTCTAGGTTTGGCATAGCTTTCCTCCCAAGGAGCAAGCGTCTTTTAATTTCATGGCTACAGTCACCATCTACGGTGATCTTGGAGCCCAAGAAAATAAAATCGGTCACTGCTTCCATTTCTTCCCCTTCTATATGCCAGGAAGTGATGGGGCCAGATGCCATGATCTTAGTTTTTTTAATGTTGAGTTTCAAACCAGCTTTTGCAGTCTCCTCTTTCACCCTCAACAGGAGGCTCTTTAGATTCTCTTCGCTTTCTGCCATTAGGGTGGTATCATCTGCGTATCTGAGATTGTTGATAATTGTCCCAGCAATCTTAATTCCGACCTGTGATTCATCCAACCCGGCGTTTCTCATGATGTACTCTGCATATAAGTTAAATAAGCAGGGCGACAATATGCAGCCTTGTCGTACTCCTTTCCCAATTTTGAACCAATCGGTTGTATATTGATCTTTGCATTTTACTAAATTTTGTCCTTAAACAAGTACAGTAATAACCTAAGTAAATGTCTCTGCAATAATAATAAGTTTAAAAATAAGTGCAGCAATATTTATTGAACAATGATAGGCTAACAAATAATAGACATAAAATGTTAATGCACCACTTTCAAGGATTTTATTTTTCACTGATCTGATTCAATCCATCTTAAGTGTGACGGTAGAGTACTAAAAAAAAAAAGGTGGGTGCTATCACACTGAATTATTTCAGCTTTAAGTCTTTTACATTTCTTTCAGGAACTATGCAATAGCTGGTGCTGTACACCTGGACAGATAACAAGCTTGAAACTTCAGGGACTGGAAGTGGCTATTAATGGCACGGCATATCTGAAATGCACAGAGAGACTGCAAGGCATCCCAATGTACTTTTAATGAACACATGCTCAGATCGAAGAAATGGGTGGCATTCAATTCGCTCATGCATTACAGATTCATAATCAATACAGCATTGAGGAAGGGATGATAGTTATTGTCTAAATTATCCTGTTCACTTATGAATGAACTAGTGATTAGCATTTAAATGTCGCCTGACATTTAAAGTCCTGTTGACATTCTCCCATTTTCATGGGGATTTGGACTTAGCTGATTTACATGCGTTTAAATACCTCACATAGAATGACTATAATCAATCATGAAGTACGTGGTTACCAGTCTGCCAGAATGCCATTTAGGGAGGGTGCAGTGCATCACCTCTCCCCCCCCCCCGCCCCGTCCCATGCTTTTCACACCACATGTATATTTATCAGAAGAACAATTTCTGGTCAACTCATTGCTTATTTAGGTACTGCAGGGATAACTGCTGCCCTAATGCTGTTTTTTGTTTGGGCTTCTTTTGTTGTCATTTTTAAGAAAGACAGGTTTGGGAGAGATGAACTGAGAAGACAGAAGTGTGTACGCAACTCTTTTCCCTCCAGCCTTTTCTTCACTCCACGGCTCAACCCCCTCCCCCTCCCCACATTTTGCTTAGTTTAATTTATTACATTTCTATACTGCCCAGTAGCCAAAGCTCTCTGGACAGTTGACAAAGATTAAAGCCCTAAAAATACAATATAATAACATAATAAAAACATTTAATACACAAATATAAAAACAATTTTACACAAACAACAATAAAAATCCCAGGACCTGTTAAAAATCTTATTGTATGTCTTGAAATGCCTGGGAGCAGAGGAAAGTCTTAGGGCGCAATCCTGTCAGGAGAGGTGGCTGCCTCCAAACTCAGAGGTGACCACCTATCCAATGCAGGGCAGGAGCAGTGTGGAGGGGATCGTCCCCTCCATGCATCAGCCACCCTGCATTCGTGGCTAGACAGCCAATTTCAGCTGTCTAGCTGCGGGAAGTCAGAGCGAGGGGGCGGACACCGGCCGACACATAGGAAGCGTTGGAATGGTACTTCTACCCTCCCGGCCCTACAAGGCAGTGTGGGAGGGGGTGGAGGTCGGTTTTCAGGGAACTGACCTATCCTATGGCCCTCTAGCCACTGAGTAGCAGCCATAGGATTGCACCCTTAACCTGGCATCAAAAAGATGACAATCTTGGCAGCAGATGGACCTCTCTGGGGAGAGTTTGCATAACTGGAGGGTCACTACAACATGCAGTTCTGAATGGGTGTTTTTGCATATGAAACTCCATCATGGGGGAACAGTTTTGCATGCAATGTGTAGTTATCCCTTGGGTGATGATGGTAACTATTAAGGGCACCTTACTATGCATGTTTAGACTGAAAAATAGTCCTACAACTCCGAGCATTCCCCAACCAGCCATGCTGGCTGGGGAATGCTGGGAGTTGGAGGACTTTTCTCTGTCTAAACATGCATAAGATTGCCCCCTAAATCAATCTACGTGCCAGCTGTGCTTGCCAAAGAGCTCCTTTGCTGCTCCGTGACCTGTATATAAGAATCTTGTTGCTATACTTCCAAATTCCAGAGGGGAAGCCAGATCTGTATTGTTGCATCTTGTGAGAAGTTGTCTTGTGGAACTTTAAAGGCAAACAAAAGTATAGGCCAGATTCTGCTTTATCAGGTAAATTAACTGGTCACCTAAGTGGGGGGAATGTTTGTTTGTTTATGCATGCATTACATTTCTGTACCACCCATTAGCCGAAGCTTTCTGGGCAATTCACACACACAAAAACTTAAAACCATAAAATATGATAACATAATAAAACCTAATATAAAACCCATAGGTTTTTATATTATCACCTTAACCTCTGAGTACAGAAGAATATTTCATTTATTTTTTACAAACTGAAGCTAAAATGCCAAGTAATAAGAGAGACGGGAGTAAGTAGGTGCATCACATTACTATGCAGAGCACACAGGAGTCCCAGATCCAATCTAATGAATTAAAGATTCAATCAGCTTCATTCTAAACCATTTAAAGGGCTCTGAAACCTTATTGATAATTTCTCTATGTGTCCCCAAACTTGAAATGGTGCTCCTGAACCTTTGCATTTTGAAAACATCCAGAGAATAGTGGTAAGATTATCAAAATCTAGATATGCTTGCGTACAACTAGAATATAGAAAATGCTCCATAAAAATATCAATTCGTGTTTTGTCCTGGCATAACAATTAGTATGGAAAGCATTCTATCCAATGCCCGGTTGATTCTGCACAAGATCTTGTCAAATTTTACATTGTGATAATTAAGGCCAGAGTGTTAGCATTAAATTCTGAAAGTTCAAGTGATGGTAGGCAAGCTCCCTTCAACTTGGTATTTACATGCAATGGCAGTGAACATTCAGAAAAAGCGCATCTGTTCTCCAAGATTCCCTCCTGGCTCGTAATGTTGTTGTGCATGCACACCAATGGTAAATTTTTCTCTGGCAACTGTAGGGTAGTTCTTAACTGTCCTGCACCCATCCTCATAGCACCAGCCATGTCAGAAAGGTGCTTTGAAACTTCACTCCCATATTACTCCAAACAAACAAGAGAGGGTTTTGGATCTGGATAGGTAATAAGTGTTTGCACAAAACAATAAAGAGAATTGACTTTAATAGACAAGATACTCCGCAGATGAAAAGCTGCCTGGTTGGATGGGTTGCTCACATAGTTCACAGCAATCCAGGAGAGGTTCATTGGGAGTAAGGGATTAACATTAAGGGAGCAATCCTATCTGAATTGACGGTCACCTCTGAGCCCGGGGGAGACCATCCATCCAGTGCAGGGCGGGAGGAGGGGTGAGGAGCGGATCTCCTCCTCTCTCCCCCTGCCTAAAGCTGTGGCCAGACAACACATAGGATGTGTCGTACCAGATTTCCAACTTCCCCGCTCCAGCCCGCCCCGGGAATGCCCCATTTTCACCACTCCATGCTGCTCTTACGAGCGCGGAGGACAGGGCCAATCTGCGCTGCCTACAAGGTGGCACGGGAGGGGGTTGGCTCTCCGGGAATCAACCTATCCTATGGCCATCTAGCCGCTGACTACCGGCCATAGGATTGCGCCCTAAATAACTTATTTACATGCACCTACAAAGCATCTGTCTATGGGCATCTGGTTGACCAACATGCATGAATAAGATCTTGTTTAATATTCTGATCCAGAGAAAGATTTCTGGGGGAAATGGTACTCCATTCATGATATAGCTAAGTGTGAGAAATGGGACAAATGTGTATACTGAACCAGGTAATTACGTGCTTTGAGGAAATCTCTGGAAACATCTAGATTTCTAATATGTTTGGACTAATTTACAGAACCAACAACAGATGGTAGAAAGCTAGAAACATAGCAGTTTTACTAAATGTTCAGGAACATGCATGGGTTGTAGCTAATGTTGGTCCTAGTTAGAATAGACCCATTGCAATGAACAGGACTTAAGTTCGACTAACATTGGATAGAACCCATTGGATACAGCCCATTCTGTTTATTTCCTTTTCTTTTTCTTTTAGTTTTTATAAAAAAAAATAATATACATACATGAATTTGTATATATCCGTAGCAATGAATACATACGAAATACAAATATATGAAAATACAGCAATTATACATAGGCTTCAACAAAAGCGGACTAGATATCCAAATAAGTATTCATTTGAAGGTGGCCTCTATATGCCACCCATTCAAATGCTGAAAGTGTAAGGTCCTCAAACCATTGCATTATCGGAGGGGAGCGTTTGTCCTTCCAATGTTGTAATATCAATCTTTTTGCTGCCGAAAGGGCAAGGAGAATCCATTTACACTGACCATTTGTTAATTTCCATGAAGTAGGTAAGTAATTTAAAAGAGCGTGTACATCAGCAAATATTAAAGAACGTTCCAGTGTTGTGTAAAGTAACTATCTTAAGCAGATGCCAGCAAATTTCTCCTGAGGCAGGCTCACGAAATAACTTCAGAAACTTGTAAAAGCCCACCTCAAAGAAGGCAGGTTTTACAAGTTCCCAAATTCTTCTGTGCTTGGATTAAAATTGCCAGCTTCTCTCTCCCCTCCCCCTGCCCCCCGCCAGCCCTTTGGATCGACCACACATCTTTCTTTCCAGGCCTCCCAAGGGTCTGCCTCTTCCCACTCTTACTCTGTCATTCTGGTGTGCTCTAGGGCAACAGAGAGAGTGGGTGAGAGAAAGACTTCCCTCCTCCCCTTTCCACATGCCCCATCACTTTTCAGGTAAGTAAAGCAAATGGGGAGGGTGCCTTGAGGAATGGGGCTCATGGGAAGAATATTTGGGGGATGGGGTCATTTTCTGAGCCTTGTATTGGCTTGGGAAATTATCCTTCTGAGTTTAGATGGGCGGGACAGAACTTGGGTAATTTCTAAGTCAGCCCAAGGGAAACAGATGAGAGCTCACTCATCTTTAGTTCTTAGTTGAAGAACCTTTCTGTTTATGATGGAAATGTTGATGTGTTTGCTGTCTCTTTTTTGTTGTTGTTTTCAGAACTTGTCTTTTGAGAAAAGTGGGGTAGTGAGGCAGCCAACACTGAATTTCATTAAGGAAGCGGCTGCAAGAACGTTCACTGTGAGCTGCGTGTGAATGGGAGTCTGATCATCTGGACAGAAATAAACAGAAAAAACAAGCTATGCCGTTCTTTCCCCCTGGGGTATTCTCTTAGCCTTTCTTTTCTTCCAAACCTTATACTTGTTGTTGTTGTTGCTCAGTCGTTCAGTCGTGTCCGACTCTTCGTGACCCTGCGGACCGCAGCACGCCAGGCCTTCCTGTCCTGCGCTCTCTCCCGGAGCCTTATACTACTATTTACTAAAGATTTATATAGCACTGCTTTCTGAAGCACTCAAATGGGTTTACTTACATTATCTCAGTCCTTACAACTAGGTGAGGCAGGCTGTTATTAGCCCCATATTACAGAAGAGGCATCAAGGCCGGCCCTACCATTAGGCAGAGTAAGGCAGCCGTATCAGGCAGCTGATTTCGGGTGCCAAGAAAAATCAACAAGTTGTTGTTGTTGTCATTGTTGTTGTAACTTTACTGCCAGGGAGGGAGAGGGGTGTTTGTGGAATGTTTTGTCTCTAGTGCCAAAATAGCTTGGCTGGCCTCAGGGACTATGCACCTTTACTGATGGGGGAGGTATTTGCTACTCCATCTCAGGCAGCAAACATGTTTTGGGCCAGCCCTGAGGGGGAGAATAGAAACTGAGAGTTGGTGTCTTGCCTGCAGCCACCCAGTGTGTTCCTGGCTAGGCTATTTGCACCAGGGTCTTGCTGAACCAAGAGTTAACCACTATGTTATACCCATTTTAGAAAGTCTAAGAAATGCAGCTGATTTTTTGAAAGAACTGTTTCCATTGGGGAGGGGCTGTGGTTCAGTGGCGAGCACCTGCTTTGCATGCAGAAGGTCCCGGGTTCAATCCTAGCCCTGGAGAGCCGCTGCCTGTCAGTGTTGACAATACTGGGCTAGATGGACCAAGGGTCTGACTTAGTATAAAGCAGTTTCCTATGTTCCAGTGGAGGCTGGTGGCTTCGATTTCAGTGGTGTTGTGAATCAATTCTGGGTTTCAGTCAGAACCAGTCAGAACTCTAAAGGAGCTATTCAAGGTGCTGGACCTGTTTTGGGGATAGGGTTCAGCACCTTGGATAGCTCCTTTAGAGTTCTGGCTGGTTTTGATTGAAACCCAGACTGGATTCACAGCCCCACCGAAATCAGAGCCACCAGCCTCCACTGCTATGTTCCTAGATTTATTCACCAGCTTTCCAGATCCAGGTTTGCGCTCTCTCTCGCTCTCTCGCTCTCTCTCTGACTGTGAGCCTTTGTGCTACATTGACGTGAATGGCTGTGAAATCCTCCTTATTGCAGCTTCAGGTCTCATTGAATGTGTGCTTCTCACATGCACACAGCCAAACAAATCCCACCATGACACTCTGATATGTTTGTCTTCCTTTAAATTTATTTTGTTAGATAATGTTTTAAAAAACAACCAGACAAAGTCTCCAGTATAACTAAGCTAAAAGTAAATCCTTTCTCATTTCTCTTTCTATTCTGTCTGTTGTAGTAAAAATCTTCCTTCCATTTCCCTGTGCTAACTCATTCCTCTTAAAGAAAACAAAGGTCGTAAAATATTAACTTGCCCTTGAGGACCACAGTGACACACTGATGTTCCCCAACACGCCATTTGAAGCCAACTGCTTTAGAAAACAAAACATGCTTAAGAAAATAAATTTCAAGTCTCAGGAAGTAAATAAGGTTCTCTGTCAGTTACCAGTATTTCTTATGCACTAAAGTCATTGTCAGGTAAAGATAGGAAACTGGCAAACAGATCCGGCTTCACATGGGTTGGAATAGCCGTTAGTTTGATACAGCAAAGCCTTCAAGCAAAATTACGCAGCTGTCAGATACATTGTGCCCACCCTGTCTGAGTAAAGCCACAGCTGCTGTTACCCATAGGCACAGCCTGTGCCATAGTGCACCTCTATATATATCCCTGATGGAGGGGTCTGTCAACTCCATTGCCCTGAGGGGGTGGACTGCCCCACAGCTCTGGGGAGCGGGCAGCTGTATAACTCCATTCCTCAGGCTACTCCTTTCTGGCTTCAAACTGTAATAATCCACTGCGATGGTATGAGCTGCTTGGGGAAGTCTGCCACCTAGTGACTGAAGATGGTACTCCAGGCTTCAAACACATGGACACATGTAAATTAATTTAAATTAATTAATGCACGTTGAAGAGTAAAATAACTGAAGGTGAACACCTATAGGGTCCCCTTAGTATGCATGCCAAGTTTCAGGTGTCTAGGTTTCATGGTCTTGGAGCTCTGGCAGTGATAGACCAACATCCCCTTTTATTAATATAGATGGCAGAGAGATCTTGTTTTCTTTTTGTTGTTCCCTCAGGTGCTAAGCAACTCGTGCCGGTATTAGTGTTTTTTGAAAGAGCTGCTCCCTCAGTTGAATTCAGATCTCCAGACAGCCTAGGGCAACTAACCCATCCAATCTCCATATTTCATTCCCAGTAGGCCTATGACCCATGCCTTGCTGGTAGTATTGAGGGAAACACAGTCATAGGTGCGCACCACCTTTTTGTGTGTGAATTGATTGATGTGGTTTAATTTTGCCCCACACAGATGGGCAAGCTAGCACAAACTGGGATTCCTTTTAAACAAACAGCGGCGACAACAGCAGCGGAAGCAGCAGCAGCACATAATTTATAATAATAATAAAAAAATGTGGCTATCGGACAACATACAATAACAACATGCACCCACTTAACAACTTAGCGTGAGGTAAATTATTTATACCACAGAAGCAAATGCCTTCTGGGTTTGAGCTCCTGTGTGATCCAATATTTAGGAGGTTTTGCATCAATGCCAAAGCAAGAGTAGGGCCGCCTAAACGGCAGTAATAATACATCGTGTGGTGTTCTCTGGGTGTAGGTTGGAGGTGTGTAGATAAACACAGCTGCCGCTGGGCTTCCAGAATACAATGCTTTTTGTACTGTGATGTCTAGAAAGTGAACTTGCTTTACTTGAATGAATGAAGCCTAGGTTGATAGTGGGATGGAAGTCCCTGAAGTCCTGGTGGATTTTCTCTAGGACAGCGGTCCCCAACCTTTTTGGACCTGTGGGCATATTTGGGAATTTGAGAAACTGCTGTGGGTGCCACCACAAAATAGCTCCCACAGTGGATGTGGCTGGTCACATAATGGCTGCCATGGGGGCCTGGATGGTCAAAAGAAGTGGCTGGGGAGAGAAATAGTGAAGCTAGAGGCTGGGATGCAGGGGGAAATAGCAAGGGAAAGGGGTAGAGGGGAAAGAAAGAGCGAGGCTAGAGGCTAGGAGGGGGAGAAACAGCAAGGTAAGGAGGTGTGAGAAATAGTGAGGGTAGAGGCTGGGAGTGCAGCAAACAGATAAAGGAATATGTGGAAGAGATGGAGCAAGACTAGAGGCTAGGAGGGGAGAGAAAAAGGCTAGGGGCAAGGAAGGGAGAGAAAGAGCAAGGCCAGAGACTGGGAGTGAAGAGAGAGAGAGAATGCAAAAGGGAAAGGCCTGTGTGAGCAGAAGAAGATTGGTTGGGGCCAGAAAGTAACTCTTTCCTACTCTGCCTGCCCGCTAATAGCTGATCTGCAACAGGGGCAGGAACAGCAAGAAGTACCTGGTGCCCTAATATTTTCAAGGTTTGTATTTAAAATAAATTTTTGAGAGGGAGAAGGAGTCAGGAGCTTCGTGGGCACCGACAGAGGTCCCACAGGTACTCGGGCACCTCTGGCTGCCATGTTGGGGTCCCTTCCTCTAGGACTTCTTTAACCTGGCTCTGGAATGATGAAGCCATCATCCATGTCTCTGTGATGCAGGAATATTGTTGCTGAGAAAATCCATTCCACATTTGTCAGGCATTTGCCAGTTACCTGTGGACCCATCTGATGGCCTGTGTCAGCACCATTGGCCATCCTTGAACGTTGCCAATGACTTGGGACTCTAGGCAACAAGGGAGAGGGCCTTTTTGGTGTTGGCTCCCAATTTATGGAATAAACTCCCTGTTGAAGCCTGCCTGGCACCAACATTGTCATCTTTTCAGCACCAGGTTAAAACTGCCCTCTTCTCTCAGGCATTTGGCAGAGAATAATGAGTCTCTTGATTGTTCCTGGCTGATGTTTTAATTGTTTAAATTGTTTTAGATATATGTAGTTGTGTGTTATTTGATTTGTCATTATGTGAATGGTTTTATACTTTATATAATGCATTTTAATGGTTTTTAATTTTTATCAGCTGCCCAGAGAGCTTTGGCTATGGGGCGGTATAGAAATATAATAAATGAAATGACATAGACTGGAATAAGCAAGACCTTCAAATCATATTTTTCTTTGAGAACAGCAGGCCATTATCAAAACAGCAAGGGGAGACATTTCATAAATGAATGAAATAATATGGTGAAAAATAGTATGGTAGGAAAAAAGATAAACTTTCTGGATTATATTTTAAACTATTGTACATTGGCACAGATCTGTTGGCTTTATGGTAACTGTTGAAACTGAGCCAATTTAACCCAGCAGAGAATTTGACTTGAGCCTGTCAAAGGATGTAATCCTTTCCTTTTTGTCTTGCTTTAATTGTGAAGTATTTTCCCTCAGCCTATATACACTTCTCTCTGCTCCAATAGTTTAATTCTTGCCCGTGCTCCTTAGCCTTCTCTTAAAGCCTCTGCTTCCCCTCCCCCACCCCGATTTATTGTTATAGTCAATTGTATGAGCCCAGTCTCTAATCAAAGACCTACCTTGCTTTTACCATACAAATACCGTCAGGGCCAGAAATATTGGAACAAGGATAACTGTTTTGGCAGTTGGCCTCTGCACACCACCACACTGAAGTTGAAAGGAAGCACACCCAGATGGGAGCGAAGTCAGGACTTTCAGCTGTAATTCAAGGAGTGTGACAAAAGTGGGGCACTACCCATTCAGGAAGTACAGCCAGTGGCATACACACACCCCCATCGTTGGTGGCTCATAAGTAATGTAACAAATCAACATCATTTCAAACTTAAGGATCGCCTTTAATACCTGGATGAAAATCTTTTGCAGTCAATGACTGCCTGAAGTCTGGAACCCATGGACATGACCAAATGCTGAGTTTCCTCCCTCAAGATGCTTTGCCAGGCCTTTACTGCAGCTGCCTTCAGCTGCTGCTTGTTTGTGGGTCTTTCTGCCTTCAGGCTTGTCTTCAGTAAGTGAAAAGCAGGCTCTATTGGGTGGAGATCAGGTGACTGACTTGGCCAATGAAGAACATCCCACTTCTTTGCCTGGAGAAACTCTTGGGTAGCTTTTGCTTTATGTTTTGGGTCATTATCCATCTGCAATATGAAGCAGCGTCCTATCAGTTTGGCAGCATTCAGCTGAATCTGAGCAGAAAGTATAGCCCTATACACTTCAGAATTCGTCCTGCTGCTTTTATCAGCAGTCAGGTCATCAATAAACACCAGTGACCTGGTTCCATTGGCAGCCATACATGCCCATGCCATAACATTGCCTCCACCATATTTGACAGATGATGTGGTATGCTTTGGATCATGAGCTGTTCCTTTCCTTCTCCATACTTTTCTCTTCCCATCATTCTGGTACAAGTTATTCTTGGTTTCATCAGTCCAAAGAATTTTATACCAGAACTGGGCAAGCTTTTTTAGGTGTTTGCTGGCAAAGGCTAATCTGGCCTTCCTGTTCTTGAGCATTACCAGTGGTTTGCACCTAGTTGTGAAGCCTCTATATTTACTCATAAAGCCGTCTCTTGACTGTAGATGTTGACAATGACATGCCTACCTCCTCAAGAGCGTTCTTGACCTGCCTAGATGTTGTGAAAGCATTCCTCTTCACCATGAGCAGAATTCTGTGGTCATCCACTTTAGTTGTCTTCCGTGGTCTTCCAGGCCTTTTGCTGTTGCTGAGCTTGCCAGTTAACTCCTTCTTTTTCAGGATGTTCCAAACTGTTTATTGGCCACTCCCACTGTTTTTGCTATCTCTCTGATGGGTTTATTTTGTTTCTGCAGCCTAATGATGGCCTCCTTCACTCGCATGGACACGACACCTCTTTGGACCTCATGTTGGGACTTCCAGTGGACATCTATCAAATGCAAATGTAACACTCAGAACCACCTCTGGGCCTTTTATCTGC
Organism: Heloderma suspectum; assembly: GCF_057233095.1. NCBI lineage: Eukaryota > Metazoa > Chordata > Lepidosauria > Squamata > Helodermatidae > Heloderma > Heloderma suspectum. The sequence continues at coordinate 110,456,532 of NC_139464.1, forward strand.
TTGATTGGTCATGGGGTACCCAGGAAAAAGGCCACACCTGGCCATGCAGCTGCTTGTCAGCCATTCGTTCCATTACTTATGAGCCACCAACGATGCCACCAACTAACCTGAATGGTTAGTGTCCCACTTTTGTCACACCCCTTGAATTACAGCTGAAAGTCCTGACTTCGTTCCCATCTGGGTGTGTTTCCTTTCAACTTCAATGTGGTGGTGTACAGAGGCCAACTGCCAAAACAGTTCTCCTTGTTCCAATATTTCTAGCCATGACTGTACCTCTATCAAATCCACTTCTTTCTTCTACTACATCTGTCACTGCTGTTATCAACAATTGTTTCTAGATATTAAATTATGTTTTCTTTGTATATCTGTACTTGAAATGTTTCCCTTGTGGGTGGAAACATAGCTTGGGGGAGGGGCAACGCTGATCAGAAAAATGCCACTGGTGCCATCCTATGTATGTTTGGACAGGAAAAAAAGCCCTACATGATGGCTGGGAAATGCTGGGAGTTGTAGGACTGTCTAAACATGCATAGGATGGCACCCTAAAAGAGTTCGGTAGCCCTGTCCCACCCATTCTCCATTCAAGGTCCCAGGGCATGGTCCGAAGGCACATGAGACAGCCACCTTGCTGAAGCTAAGCAGGTCTGGGTCTGGTCAGAGCTTAGAGGGGAGACCACCTGGGAACCACATGCAGCCACCTTGAGTTCCATGATGGAAGAAGGGTAGGATATAAATGTAATAAATAAAAAGTAAGATGCCTGTTTCTGCTTGTGCTTTTGGTATAGTTTTGTTTTTAAATCACGGGGTGGGGGGGAATTTTGTTGTTCAGTCGTTCAGTCATGTCCGACTCTTTGTGACCCCATGGACCATAGCATGCCAGGCCTTCCTGTCCTGTGCTCTCTCCCGGAGCGTGCTCAAGTCCATATTCATTTCATCGGTGATGCTATCTAGCCATCTCATCCTCTGTTGTCCCCTTCTCCTTTTGCCTTCTATCCTTCCCAGCATCAGGGCCTTTTCCAGAGAGTTTTCTCTTCGCATTAGGTGGCCAAAATATTTGTGGGGGGGGAATACACATGACTAAATGGCACCGGTGAATTCTGAAGAAGTACTCGGGCAATCACATACTAGTAAACGAAAATGAACATGAGAATTCAGTGTGAAAAAGGCCATTATAAAGAGTGCCACCCTTAAAGGAGGCCTAAAAATAATTTTAAATAAAATAAAGAAATGCCTTTCATCCAGCCTCACAGCAGCCTGTGCTCAGCTTTAGCACCTGTATCGAAACCATCTCCATTTTAACAGGTGGAGGACACAAATCTATGGCAAGAGCCTGGCAGGAATGGCAGAGGATTTTTTTTAGCCTTTCTGACCTCCAGAAAGGCATTTTATATTGGCCTCTCAGCTGTCTAACTCACCCACCTTGCTGTGGGTGGAGACAGGAGCTGAGAAGCCTTTGGATCCTGCAGATGCACAGCCTCTCCCCTCCCTGCCCACTGGCCTGCCCCCAGCACCCCCATTTCCTCCCTTCCTGAGGTCACAACATCAGCCTTGGAAGAGGGAGCTACTGTAGAGCTTCCGGTGGTGGATGGAAGGGGTGTGTGAGAGAGAGAGAGAGGGGGAGAGAGAGAGAGAGAGATCCAGAACTGGAGCTCCTGCAAGGTTGGAACTCTCTCTCTCCAGCCGCGGAGGAGAAGATCTGCAGCATCCTATAGCCCATCAGACACTGTCTGAGAGGCCATAGGATTGCTTTCTTAAGGGTGCAATCCTATGCATGTTTGGACAGAAAAAAGTCCTACGACTCCCAGCATTCCCCAGCAAGCCATGTTTTCTGTCTAAACATGCATAGGATTGCACCCTTAAGCCTCAGTACCATTGTTTTTCAAATTCAATTCTAATCAAGCTTTGCGGGCCCATCTGATCAAGATATAACCACTTTTGTCAATATTTCTAAAAATAACATGATCCTTCCAAAGTAGGTTAATGTCAGGAACATTCACTGTTTGTGTAAAACTTTGCTTAGCAACAACCCCATAAGGAAGCTGCAATAAGGTTTATATTTTAATAAGTCCATATTCTCACATCATTCCCATCCCTAAAAGCTACCCACAGTTTTTTGCTGTGGGTCAAAGGCAAGAATGGGCAGCATTTAAACTGTATGTCTACTAAAGCAACTCTCACCCTTTTCTACAACATAGCACCAGCTGCATATTCCCTCCAAATGATTTTTCCGAACCTTGTGACGGCAGTCCATTATAGATGAGAAATAGCTCAGTCCCTTTGCCAACGTTACCTAGGTACAGCTGCCCATGTTCAAGCCCCCCTGTTTTGAATCATAAGCAATGCGTATGTTTGAAAGAGTCAGTGTCTTGTCACCTACCCATATTGCAACAACCCACCTCTCTACCTAATTAGAAATCTGGTTATAGGCAATATGGATACAGCATTTTGGCAAGCTGTAGAATCATTAGCGCTGAAAAGAAAAAAGAAAACACTCACACAATCCTCCATTTTGTTGTCCTGTTTCCAATTAAACTCCTAGCTATTTCGCATACATACCTTCCTCTAGAGAGGTTAGGTGGGTGGGAACACGGGACAGGGCTTTCTCTGTGGCAGCACCCTGTTTGTAAAATACGCCCCCCCCCCCTGGGGAGTTTAGATTGACTCCTTCCCTGTTTGATTTTAGTTGGGGCATTAAACCTTTTTCATTCTGCATGGTGTTTGAATGATTTTAAAAGTGATTTTGTGCTGTTTTTAAAGATGTTTTTCTCCTGATTTAATTGTTTAGTATGTTATTTATTGTGATATTGTTGTATATGTTTTAATTTGTATGTCACTTTTGCAGCCATTTTTAGAGCTGAAAGGCAATGAATAAATCATTTTATAATTACGGGCACAATCCTATGGCCGCCAGTCAGTGGCTAGATGGCCATAGGATAGGTCAGTTCCCAGGAACCCCTCCTCCACCCCTCATAGGCAGCATGGATTGGCCCTGCACTCCACACTTGGAAGAGCAGCGCAGAGCGGGGAAAATGGGGCATTCCCAGGGGCGGGCTGGGGCAGGGAGGTTGGAAGTGCCGGTATGACACATCTTATGTGTCGTACGGCCTCCCTTTCCCACGCTCCGAGGTCCTGCGGCTAGGCAGCCAAAATTGGTTATCTAGCCATGAAAGCAGGGCGATGGGAGCAGGGAGGAGATCTGCTCCTCACCATTCCTCCTGCCCTGCACTGGATAGGCGGCCGTCCCCAGGCTCAGAGGCAACCATAGATCTGCATAGGATTGCTCCCTCTGTATATAAGTATTTCAGTTTCCATTTAAACTGGGCGGAATGTCACCAGAACACCCCATGAGCTGATCTCCACCCATAGCAGTTTAGGCTGGAATCCTCTCTGCACTTGTTGTTGTTGTTCAGTCGTTCAGTCGTGTCCAACTCTTCGTGACCCCATGGACCATAGCACGCCAGGCCTTCCTGTCCTCCGCTCTCTCCCGGAGCGTGCTCAAGTTCATATTCATTGCATCATTGATGCTATCTAGCCATCTCATCCTCTGCCATCCCCTTCTCCTTTTGCCTTCAGTCTTTCCCAGCATCAGGGTCTTTTCCAGAGAGTTTTCTCTTCACATTAGGTGGCCAAAATATTTCAGCTTCAGCTTCAGTATCTGTCCTTCCAATGAGCAGTCAGGGTTGATTTCCTTTAGGATTGACTGATTTGACCTCCTTGCAGTCCAGGGGACTCGTAAGAGTCTTCTCCAGCACCACAGTTCGAAAGCATCGATTCTTTGGCGCTCAGCCTTCCTTATAGTCCAGCTGTCACAGCCATAAGTTACTACTGGGAAAACCATAGCTTTGATTAGACGGACCTTTGTCGGCAAGGTGATGTCTCTGCTTCTTACTATGCTGTCTAGGTTTGCCATAGCTTTCCTCCCAAGGAGCAAGCGTCTTTTAATTTCATGGCTACAGTCACCATCTGCAGTGATCTTGGAGCCCAAGAAAGTAAAATCTGTCACTGCTTCCATTTCTTCCCTTTCTATATGCCAGGAAGTGATGGGGCCAGATGCCATGATCTTCGTTTTTTTAATGTTGAGTTTCAAACCAGCTTTTGCACTCTCCTCTTTCACCCTCAACAAGAGGCTCTTTAGATCCTCTTCACTTTCTGCCATTAGAGTGGTATCATCTGCATATCGGAGGTTGTTGACACTTACACAGGAGTAAATCCCATTTCACTCAGAGTGGCTTACGTCTGAATAGATATAGGATTGCACTTTGGCACACAGCCTTGCTGGTCATTCCGTGATCAACGTAATGTTGCCACTTAATACCTTGAAGGTGGGCCTTCTCGGTGGCGGTGCTCACCCTCTAGAAAACCCTCCCCCATGCAATTTGGGGGGCAGATAATGTATGTTTCAAACACTTCCAGAAAATGCAGTTGTTCACCCAGGCTTTCTCTGGCCTGTAATTAATCGCAATTAATCATATGCTGCTCCATCCAATGGAGGCTGGCGGCTCCAATGTTAGGTTCAGCTCCTTGGATAGCCCCTTTAGAGTTCTGACTGGTTCTGCCTAAAACCCAGAGCAGATTCACTACCCCACTAACATCAGAGCCACCAGCCTCCACTGCATCGTACTGTTTCTTGTATTATTATTTTTTGTTATTGTAATTGGAATTGTTTTTAATAGTGTATTTTAAATGTGATTTTTAATATTTATATGTGACCTGCTTAGAGACGATATTATATTTAGTGGTATATAAGTATTACTAATAAACGAACAAATGAATGATGACTCAACTGGGTTTCACACTTTTTGCAAATTCATGCCGAGCTAATGCAAGGATGTGTTTATTATCTTAGGGCCACTTCCCATTTTGAACCCTGATTTTGATGTCAACAAAGTAATTGTGCCAGCATCTGTGAATAATACATGCATATCACACTAGTTATGGAGGGTTGTATCCAATGTTAGTCTAACTTAAGTCCCATTAATGTCAACGGGTCTACTCTAAGTAGGCCTAACATTGGATACAACCCATAGGACTCATGCATGTACAAATCACAGCTTTTTTCCTTCCAAATGTAATTGGGTAGCGCTGTGATCCTTCCCTGCTAATTGCTTGTGTGTTTTTGTGAAGGATGGTGCTGCAGCTTATATATGTATGTTTTTTTCAAAACTGACATGTTACTCATGTAATTTTATATGAGAACCACTAGTAAAGTGTGTTGCTTGAGAGGCCTCACTTCATTTATTTATTTATTTATTTATTGCATTTATACCCCGCCTTTCTCCCTCTCGCAAGGAACTCAAGGCGGCTTACATTATCCTCCTCCTCACCGTTGTATCCTCACAACAACAACCCTGTGAGGTAGGTTGGGCTGAGAGTCTGTGACTGGCCCAAAGTCACCCAGTGAGCTTCCATGGCCGAGTGGGGACTAGAACCCGGATCTCCCGGCTCCCAGTCCGTCACTCTCACCACTACACTACACTGTATTGTCTTTACTATTTCACTGTAGTAAAGACAATTCAGGGCTCCTGCTGGTGCACAGCCAAAACGGATTTGGGATCAGTGCTCTATGGGATCCACAGAGCATTGTTTACGTACCTGCACCACCTCAACACAAAACACACAAAACTGTGCACAGGCAATGTGCCAGGGCACTACAGGGTATGGCAGGTTTGTCTGCACCTCTCATATGCTCATCTAGACCTTCCTCTTTGCACAATGCAGACTGGAGGAGAAGGATAATCTTCATCACCTTTGGCTCCTTGGAGGAAGAGGCGGGATAGAAATGTAACCAATAAATGCATACACATGCTTCCACAAGTTCTATTCTGCCCTTTTTGTTTTCCTTACAGTAGATGGAAAGGGGCTTTTGACTTTAGCATATATTAGAATACACAGCAGGAAAGCGATGTTCCTAAAGCAGTAAAGATAGCCCTGGCCACCCAGAAACAGAAAGGAAATAGAGTGGCCATATATCCTCTTTTACAGAGGACAGTCCTCTATTTGAAGGGCTGCCGGAGGACGATTGTCAGTTTGAAAGCATCGTCTATTTGCAGGGCCAGCCCTCCCATGAGACAGGGTGAATCCCCCACCTCAGGCAGCATATCCTGAAGGACAGCAGATCTCACATGTCCCCTGCCCATTGTCTCACTCTGAGGACTTCTTGAAACGAGGCCTATGGCAAGCAGCCGCACCAGAGAGCCCCATCTACTGTTAGTGGGGTTGGGGGGAGAAGAGAGGGCGGCAGCACACCCTCCCACTTCAGGCGGTGGGAGGTCTTACACCAGCCCTGTCTATTTGAAGGGCTGTGCTGTCCAATTTTGGTTTAAAGATACATAAAGAACTGTTGCCCGTCAACAGTTACTACCTGAACAGCAGACTGAACAAGCAGGCACACAGGTCACCTGGTCACAGGTAAGGTGTACTGTATTTCTATTTAAATTATAAAACTTATTTAAAAATCTGCATCTATACCTATAAATTAGCATAGGCAACATTTCATGCAAATTGATGCCCTCTTTTGTCCTCTGTTTTGGTGATGCATTTCCTCTTTTTTGGCAGTTCAGAACTGGCCACCCTCTAAAGAAGACATAAAATGGAAGGAAATACCCTCCATCCAGTATTTATATAAACTCACTAGTTTCAAATGGATTCTCCCAGTTAAGTCTCTCTTAAGCAATATTAATTTTTCTTCATGTCATTCTCTGGAAGTTATTACAGAAAATGAAATCCAAATAGCATTTGGTTAGTCTTTGTTGAACAAATCTTATAAGCTGTAACCATATGAATTTGCATGATTAAAAGGGAAGAAAGATGGATATATCACTTTGCGAGGGTGGGCTGACCATAGCTGAAGTATTTGGACTTTTATTTGTCTCTGAATTTTCTCGTTACTTACGCTGAAGAGGAAAAAAATAAAAAGGAGGGTCCGTAGAGTTTTAATAATCCTCTTTCTAAAGCAAACTCAGATGGTGAGTACCGCTGGGGTTGTAGCTGAAATTGGGCCACTGAGAAACAAGAATGCTTGGGTGAAACTTTACCAAAAAAAATCCTTAAGGGAGGGGAGCCCTAAATGGCTTGGAGCCAAGTTATGTGAAGGAGTATCTTGTCCCATATTAAGCTACCTGGACCTGAAGGTCCTTTCTCCAGGTGCCCCCCCATACACACACACAATAAGGCAAGGCAGGTGGCTACAAGAGGGAGGGAGGGAGGGACATGCATGTTACATGTATTTTGATGACACTTCTAAAATATACAGCGCAGACACTGGGTCTCCAGTTCTGTGGCAGGGGAGTTCCTTCCTTCTTTCCTCATGAGGTTTTTCAGTGGATAATCTCCACTCCACCTGCTTTTCACCTGGACCTGTATCATTTCCCCAGCAGAGGTAGAAGCAGTGGCCAGGGGTGGGGGTGGCTGAGAAGGGTTTTCTGGAGAACAATGGTACAGGATTAAGAAGCCGCTGTCCCGCAACAACAGTCTTCCTCCTCAAATCCTCCTGTGTGAAAAACAAAACAAAAAGAGTCTCAAAAATTTCACAAAAGTGCAAGGGAGTGTAATTCTTCCCTATGTTTTTCTTCTGCTTGTTTCTCAAATTGTCATCTCAGATGAAAACCTTCATATGAAAATTGTCCTTCCCCTTTTCTTTTTTTGAAAAACCAGATGTTCTATGTTTACATCTTTGCACATAAGTACGCTTTGTTTTACTCAAGAAAAATACAGTAGCTTGGATCCAGAGAACCATGAGTATAAAAGCACGTCTGGTTTTGCAGGGCCGAATTCTCCCAATTTCCCTATCCTGCTGCGCACGCACATGCTCCATGACACACCATTCCAGAGGGTTCATTGAATGATTGGGGGCGGGGTTCAGTCGGGAAAAGACCCAGGAAAGCCCTGCTGCATGAGAAGAAGCCTACTCATTTATCTCTGGATCCAATCCAATTTTATTTGAATTAGAACTTCCTTCCTTCCTTTAATACAAAATACAGATAAGTGAAGAAAAAACAATAAAAATAGAAAAATTGTCATTACATTATAGAACAGAAATATGTAAGGGTTTTTAACCCTTAAAACCAAAAACTATTATTCCAACTTCTAATAAACAATATCAATCTTTCAACAAATTTATTTGGCTGAGAACCTTGCTAAGGCCTTCTGTAGAATGTTAATTTGGATATAAGTGCAATGGCCAGAACTTCATATTCTTTGTGCCAGTTGAAAGGGCACAAAGGGGGGCTCAAACCCCATGAATGTATAGAACTTGTGGCTATTTTCATTTTTATATAGATGTTCTTGTTCTTATGAAGGTGTGAAACTCAGCTTGCGCAGACATTTCCTATGTTTAACATCTGAATGGAAAAAGTAGGTGCCTGCCAGCATATATGGCAGTTTATCTGGCTACATTCTTCTCCAAGCAGAGATCGCTTTCGCGTCGTCATTTCTTATTGTTTATTATCTTCATCAGTAGCTCAGCTGTTTGAGGGAATATGCAAGTCTCCAAAAGCCTTTCAAATAAATAAAAATGAACTATGAACAATAAAAAAAGAGGCATGGCAGCTGTATGCTCTAGTCTAGGGGTTGGTGGGTATTCCCTCATGCAAGCCGTGTAGAATAGCCAAAAGTAGAGGGAGGATGTTTGGTTAGGTGGCTAATATGTGCTCTGCATTTGAGGAAATAACCAGGGAACTGGGATGGGAGAGCAATTGGTTACCATGGAGTATGTCCAACGAATCCGTTTGATGGATATCTTCTCATAAAACATCAGGGTTTCACTCAGAATGCTCTCTCGAAAAGTGAACAGCTGTCATAGCAACAGAAATTCAGCACAGAGAAATGGACAGCATGCGTCTCAAAGCCTTGAACCCCTGGAAAGAAAAAAGGGGTTGTACCAATGGAACAGTTAGATCAGGGTTTTTTCAAATAACGTTCTGTAGTTTGTGATTTATCAAGCCAAACACCACCCAGCAGGCATGTTCTGTGTCCTGTCATGTGCCTGACGCACACAGCCATTTTTTAAGTCATAGGTGGGCAGCAAAACCACGATTTTTATCAAATTCCTAGTGAGATTTATCAAACATCTGGTAGGTAGCCATACATGGCTTATGATTGTATCTGGTGATATATCCAGAAACTCTGCCTCTCAAGGCCTGTTTACAGTGCAGACTCACAAAAATGCTATCTTCAGATCATCCACCTACCCACGCATACAGTGGCCTGGTTCACACATAACAAGAAGTCACTCTGTGTGAGTTTCTCTGTGGGGCTTCTCGTTGTGGCGGCCACTGGCACTGGAGATATTTGAGCCATGGTGGGGGCACACCATAGCTTGCCATTACATGCAAACCTGGCAAGGGTGGGTTGTTGGGGTGGTTAACAAGCCACCCACAACCCTAAAACAGCCCATGGTTTCTGGGTAGGGATGTCAGAGAATTTCGCCATGAATCTCGGGGAGGCTGAATGCGCTGGCGAAATTGGTGGCGAAACGGTCTGCCCCCCCACCCCCCCGGACAGGACTTACCTTGGGCGAATCCTCCTGGCGGTGGTGGCTGCGGTGGCGGTGCGGCGGCAGTGCAGCGGCAGCGGCGGCCGGTCTTCCGACCGGCTGCCGCTGCCTCCATTTCCATTAAAAAGCAACAACAACAAAAAAAGTGATAGGCTACGTAAAGATTTATGTAGCCTATCACAGCTAGGTTTTTAAAAAATACCGTGATAGGCTATGTAAATGTTTACGTAGCCTATCACGGCTGAGTGAAAACAAAAACAAAAAACCGCGCGTACGCAAATGATGGCTCCCGTGGGCGCCGCCATTTGCGTTCCTTATTTTGGCATGTCTAGTCTACGTAAACATTTACGTAGACTACGGCGAAAATAAGGGGAACGCAAATAGCGTAGACGCTACGCTATTTGCGTTCCCCTTATTTTCGCCGTAGTCTACGTAAATGTTTACGTAGACTAGACGTGCCCAAATAAGGAACGCAAATGGCAGCGCCCATGGATGCCGCCATTTGCATACGCGCAGTTTTGTTTTTTTCACTCAGCCGTGATAGGCTACGTAAACATTTACGTAGCCTATCACGGCTGGCTGCAGGGATGCAAATGGCGGCGGCTATGGCCGCCGCCATTTGCAGCCCGGCCGGCCAGGATTCGGGGGTAGAGGGACAGAGCGCCTCCCCCCCCAGCCAGAATTTTTGGGGGGAGGGACGGAGCGCCTCCCCCCCCAGCCAGAATTTCGGGGGGAGGGACGGAGCGCCACCCCCCCACCGCGAATCAAATTTCAATACAGGTAAGGGACTTTCGTACATCCCTGTTTCTGGGTGGCTTATTAATCACCCCAACAACCTACTCTCACCAGGTTCACACAGAAAAACAAGTTACAGCATGCCCCTGCCATGGCTTGAATATTCAGAATGGCCACTACCGCTGTGACAAGAAGCCCTGTGGGGAAATTCACCTATGGTGCCTTCTTCTTATGTGTGAACCAGGTAACTGTCAGGAGAAATTTCCACAAACTTTAATTACCAACTTGCAGTCTCATTGTCAGATTATATTGTGACCTTGCTCTACTGGACCAAGCTTGCTCTTACAAAGATGTATGAAAGACCACTTAAGAATATATTCTACAAGTAGGATCTGCAACAAAATGTCAGAGGGTATCTTCACCTTACAAGAGTGCTCACATTCTGGCTACCAGCCAGCCATGCCCCCCTTCAAGATACCATAAGCTGAAAGGGGCTCTAGCATGCCAATTCATCCCCTCCCCCAATCACCTCCCTGTTTTTCCATTTTCCTTTTCCAACTGCCATTCAACATTCCAGGGCTGCTGGAAGCCAGCAAACATATTCAGCCCTCATCGAGCTGTTTTTCTTGGGGGCAGGGTTATAATTTTTTCCTGCTCCTGTGGAAACCTCAGAGTACTCCTAAACATGCTGATAGCACCCTCTTTTTCAGTGGCCCCATTTGGGCTCAAATCCTGTTGGCACAGGGACACTGACTTCAATATTAGATGGAGTGATATGAGGCTTTTATTGAGCACTTGTGATTCCTCACTCACAGTAGTTTGCGGGTCGTTTACATGATGTCGTCATCCTCCAAAGTCTCTCCCATGCTTTGCAACCATTATAGACCTTTTTTTCCCCTAACAAGGTAAGTCTGGTGTTTTTCTGAATAGCGGTATAGAACCCTGGTGTATTTGCGGAATTCCTCTATACCACATCTCCACCTAATGGTTGTGTAATGGAACATACACAAAAGCAGAGAAAGAAAAACCCCCAGGGGGGAAAAAAAAACATGTAAAGGAGCCTATCTTAATCCTGCAAAGAATCCTGAAGCAGAAGCCTTTGTAAAGGCGTGGGTTAAAAGCCTCATGTAAAAAAGCCCTGGGTCACAAGTTGTACAGGCCTGGCACTGAGAAAAAACAATGTAAAAATTTCCAGGAAATTACTTGTTATTTTTAAATTTCTGCATTGCTATGATTTGCACCTTTACTGTTGCTGATTGTGAGGTTTGTAGGAATAGATGCCAGATCATGAAAAGGTCATTTTAGGAAGGACTTAGCTGCTAGCGTCCCTATCATTTATTTTGAAACTTCAGGCTCTTTTCTATGGTTGTATTTTAACTTTTAAAATATTATATGTTATTGCATCTGATTTAATTATTTTGTGGATTGTAAGCTGCTTAAGGAAGTAAACTATAAGAAATAACAAATGATATGTTTGTCTCCAAAATAATGAATTCTCCTTATCATTCTAACATATTGGCCAGCTTGTAAGCCCTTTGAACGCACAACATTTTCTTCCTCCTGTTTTTTATCCCTTCAGTGACTTTGGGGGCCTTGCCCAAGGTACTGAAGTACCTTCCCAGATTCATAAGGGGGCAGGCCAGGCAGGAGTCATTTGTACCTGGTAACATAAAGAAATAACCTAAAAATAGTCTAAATCCTAAAGAAGCCTATTCAGAAGTAAGTCAAGTTTACTCCCACGTTGCCTTAATTTGATGTTCCTTCAATAACATTCAGCACAGCTGCCATAACGCAAAGGATACATGCAAAAAGAAAGATGTAACATTCAGAGCACAGCATTTAGGGGAAAACATTATTACTTAGCAGGTTTAGGGTGCAATCCTAAGTAGATAAGCGGCCACCTCCGACCTCAGAGGTGACCACCTATCCAAAGAGAGGCACAGGGGGATCGTTCCCTCCATGCCTTTCCTGCCTTGCTCTTTTTCACTAGACAGCCGTTTTTCGGATGTGTTGTATGTGAAGCTCCACTCTCCCCGCCCTGGAACGCCCCCAGCCCTGCCCCTTTTCAGTTGCTCCGCGCTCGTCTTCCGACCACGGAGGACGAGGCTTCTCCGCACTGCCTCCGAGGCAGCATGGACGAGGGGGGAGGTCGGATTTCTGGGAACCAACCTCGGAGGGCAGGCTCCAAGGTCAGTTCCCGGAAAAGAACATATCCTATGGCCCACTAGACAGTGTCTAGCGGGCCATAGGATTGCTCTCTCAGAGAGAGAAAAGGTGAAGAAGGCCATTTTGAATAGGGATGTCAGAGAATTCTGCCACGGATCTCGGTGAGGCCAAATGCCAGTGCATTCGGCCCCCCCCCCAATCCATGGCAGAACAAAGACCCCCGCCCCCCCACCTCGTGAAAGGTGCGCGAAACAGGACACCTACCTGCTGCCGTTTGCGCTGGTTTGCGAATGGCGGCCGCCTCTGCGGCCACCATTCGCTTCCTCATTATAGCTGTGATAGGCTACGTAAATACTTATGTAGCTTATCACAGTTAATGCAGGGACACCATTTGCATCCCTGCAGGGGCTGTGATAGGCTACGTAAGTATTTACGTAGCCTATCATGGCAAAAAATAACAACAGCAAACGCAAATGGTGGCAGCTACGGCGGCCGCCATTTGCGTTCCCTTTTTTTTTTGCTGTTTTAGCCTACGTAAATATTTATGTAGGCTATTACGGCAAAAGAAAAAAGGGAACGCAAATGGCATAGTGGCCGCCATTTGTGTTCCCCCTTTTCTTTTTTTTCCGTAATAGCTTATGTAAATATTTACGTAGGCTAAAACGGCAAAAAAAAAAAAAAAAAAGGAATGCAAATGGCGGCTGCCGTAGCCGCCACCATTTGCGTTCGCTGTTGCTGGGGTTTTTTTTGCCGTGATAGGCAACGTAAATATTTACATAGCCTATCACAGCAAAATACAGGGACGCAAATCGCGGCAGCTACAGCAGCCGCCATTTGCGTCCCTGCAGGCCTCCCAGCGGCCCTGGCTGGTGGCTCTGCAGAATCTCCGCGGAGCGGAGCCGGCCGGAGAGGATTTCGGGGGAAGGGATGGAGCGCCTCCCCCCCACCACGAATGTCACCCTCCTAAAAGGTAAGTGACTTTCGTACATCCCTAATTTTGAATGAGAAATCTTCCTGGCAGGCAGAATAGAGCCTGCCTTGGCTAAGATGCTTTCATTCTAATATAGTTGTACAATGTCACAAGTAGGACCTGCAACAATATGTTACAGCACTGAGGGCTCCTTTTCAGTGTTCCAGTCAGTCAGCCAAACCCTCCCTCAGGATAATCCATCCCATTTCTGCCCCTCAATCCAGTTTTCCACACACACTCCCCAAAGCCAGTCAGCATTCTATTGGCCAATGAGCATGCGGTGGGGTGTGTGTGTGTGTGTGTGGGGGGGTATTTCTGAAAACACCAAGCCTGCTGATGCCTTCTTATGTGTGTGGATGTTGCCATTTTGGCTACATAAGGATCCATATTCACCCATGTACTTCAGAACAAGAGGGAAGAATTCATAATCAAAATGATGCAAGGATGCAGGGACAGGTCATCAGTGGGCTTGGGGGAACCCCAAGGTTTGCATTTATAGATCCCTGTTTATAGGAACATAGTTATAGGAACAAACTTGGGACAATTTGCTGAAACTGACAAGTTGTACCAAAATGCAAGAGATGCAGTATAAACTGCAGTGCAAATAGTACATCACACCAGTGAAGTTGCACAGGCTTTACAAACTGAATAGCACATAGTGGAGAATGTCTTGGAGTATCGAGTTTTGGGAACCTGGTGTTAGCTAAATGCAGGGAGTCCCTGCACTGTGCCACAGAAAAGGACCTTAAGACTTATTCCTTACCTGGAAGTAATGCCCACTGAATTCATTGGGAGCGACTTCTCCATAAACCTCCACAGGATTGTGCTGCATGCTGATCAGTGGAGGCTATCCAAGGAATTCCGCACCTGGGATCACTCCTTTAGAGTTCTGACTGGTTCTGTCTGAAACCCGGAGTGGATTCACTGCCTCTCTGACATCAGAGCCACCAGCCTTCACAGATGCTGATCCTCTTGAGTAGCAAGGCTGTTCTCTGATGCACAGAGGAATCTATGTTTCAGCCTGTTATAAGAAGTTAAATTTGCATGGGCTGCGAAAAGGAAAGACCTTGTCCTGCCCCCATCCAGAGGTCAGATTGCCAAAGTGCAGGTGATCATGATCATATACGTACACAATATATGCAATTAACTTAACATGAAACAACGAGTGAATAGAAAAACAAGAGAGAGATGCACAGTTTCATCAACACCGTGATGTTGATGTTGAGAGCCAGTGTGGTGTAGTAGTGAGAGTGCTGGACTGGGAGTCGGGAGATCCGGGTTCTAGTCCCCACTCGGCCATGGAAGCTCACTGGGTAACTTTGTGCCAGCCCAACCTACCTCACAGGGTTGCTGTTGTGAGGATAAAATGGAGAGAAGAAGGATAATGTAAGCTGCCTTGGGTTCCTTGCAAGAGGAAAAAAGGCAGGATATAAATGCAACAAAATAAATAAATAAGCAAACACATAAGTGAGAATGCACACTAGAGAGTTATATTTCAGACTGGTAAAATTCCATTTTGATTATGTTGAGTCTTTATCAAGACACTATGAAAAAGAAGTCTTTGGGAGAAGATCTTTTATTTTTGTTTGGTTCTGAAGGAGGTTGTCCGGTCGAGATCCTCCTGTTCTTTTGATGATAACAAAACATTCCTCCAGTCGTTCATGCCCTTCTACAGAACATCAATGCTTCTTTACCCCCACACAGGTTGTATCAAAATCCACTCCTCTTTCCACAGCCCAAGGACAAACCGAAAGAACAGGAGGATCTCAACCTGACAATCTCAATGAGAACCAAACAAAAACAAAAGATTTTCTCCCAAAGACACTGAACTTCTTTTTCATAGTGACTTGATAAAGACTCAACATAGCCAAAACGGAATTTTACCGGTACTCTGAAGTTGTGATTGGAGTCTGAAACATAGCTCTCTAGTGTGCATTGTCACGTATGTGTTGATGAAATTGTGCATATATCTTTTTTGTATTTACTTTTTTTAATATGTTAAGTAAATATATTATGTATATACAGTGAGTACTTATTTTGGTTGGATTGGGATTGAGATTGTGGAATTTGATCATGATCATGCAAAAACTTACTTGTCAGATATATAGACAACTTGTGAGATATAGAAACAAGGAAGTCCTGATACATTTCTTAACACCTGGTTTCACTTCTTATCCTTCTTGGAATTCACCTGCTGAAAAAAATAGGGTGTCATCACATTATAAAAGTTTATCATTATATATAGGATTCAGTCAATCTGAATGTAAATGTTTTAACTTCGCTCCAGACTTTTACAACTAGAATGACACTTATACTTCCATCCTCTCAATACTTGGAGTACTCTCCAGAATAGGATAGGATGTGGTATAACGGCTGCTGTGATGGAGAAATTGGAAGAAAAACAGATGGAGACATCTTGGATGAGCAGAAGCACCACGCATTCAGTGTACCCCCACCCATTTTCCTCCAATTTCACTCCCCCTCCCACTGCAGATCCCTCCCCCCATGTCAAATCTCATACCACTCCAGAGCCCCCCTTTCCTTGGGATCAGCCTTTTGAGGGACCTACAGTGGGGAGGAGAGGGTGGCAAAAACCTCTTGTGCACATGTCATTCTGCTCCAAGACTTATTTTCTTTTATAACATGACTTTTTGGTGCTTTCGTCTTATGCACTGTTTGTTTAACACAAATTCTCAATCAAAATATTGACTTGAAAATCAAATAAATTTAAGCAGGTGCAGCTTCCCACCCCCCCACCCCCACTTTTCTGTGTGCAAGGCTGCTGTTAAAGCAGGGCCAGCAAAAAGAGAGAGAGGGAGAGAAAGATCCTGTCAGCTTCTCTTGTCCAACAATTTTCTTATTCCAAGAGAAAGATAAAACACCATCTGGATATGTAACAACCCATGATCAATTTTATTCTGTTTTGCTTTGATGGAGGATTCCTGTGAAGTTCAAAAGCTTAGTACATATTTTAATTAACTTGAGGTAGGCCAATGAAAGAAATAGCCTTAATTGTTTTTTCTTCCCCTGTCAGTCAGTGGGTCAGAATGACAAACCAACCTCATCAAAAAGGAATGTTGGAAGCCATCTTTGATGCTTAAAAAAAGAAAAGAAAAAGCCACGCTGTTGTCGTGATAATGATTAGAAAGGTGTGAAACTTCCAATTTTCACATAAGGTACTGCTGGTTGAGTGGCAGTTGTCACCTCCGATAGGCTCCCAATGGCGTCAACAAGAAAGGCAGAACTGGTGGGAGAGGGGGGAGTCCACAATGTATTAGTAGAACATTTCAAGAAAGAAATTGGTGTCACTTCCTAGGGAGCATTGAGAAACTTCTAGAGAATATTTTAAATTAGCAGGAGCCTACAGCCATATTGTTGGTTTGTTCAAATCTATATGATTAGCCAGCATAGCCAATAGTCAGGGATGATGGGAGCTGTGGACCGAAACATCTGGAGGACCACAAGTTGCCCATCTCTGATTGTATGCGAAATACAGCTTCAAAACTTTTCACTCCTTGGCCTCCTTAGAGTTGCCCAGTCACAATGCTGCAGTAATTCATGCAACTCTTAAAGGTGCCTCAGACCTGTCAGAGTCTGCACTCTAGATGGAGCAACCATATGCTTCCCCATGGCTACCTGACCTTCGTCTCCAAGTCTCCAAAGCTCTTTTGTCTGCCCACTATAACTGAAGAACTCACAGCCCCTCTGTCCTTCAGACCAGACCCGCATGGTCCTTGGTTTCTCCTTTCTTCAAACCTATACTGCCACCATTGCATCTGTGAGTCCTTTCCTTTCCTACGTGAAGCCCATTTAGCCACTTCATCTCCTTGCCAGGCAACTGCCCCTTTGGCACTGAGACCTCCTCTCATCAGTATCTTTTGGCCCCAGTGTGTGTGCTCCTTTCAGAACAAATGAAATGTTGAACTGAATTGCTTCTATTTGGTTCAATTTTAATTTGCCACTCACTTATAGGTCTACCGCCTTTTTCCAGTGGTAAGAGCCGCAGAGTTGATTTCCATGTTTGCTGTTAGTGGCTGCTATTTAATTTTCCCAGAACACTCCAGACACCTTTTGTGGGGGCTGCTAAAATCAGTTCTAGTGCTGCTGCAACCAGAGGCAGCAGAAAAAATAAAGATAAAAGCCAAGAAAACACACACATATGCCATGAAAATTAATGTAGGTAACAAAAGGAATATGGTTGTAATGTACAAACAATGGAATGAATGTGATTTAAAGAAATAAATAATGAATAAATAACAAAATGAGAGATGTCTTTAATAACAAAAATGTTGGAGTAATGAAACAAAAAGAATATTGTACATCCCTACTCAGTTTCCTTTCTCCTCTGCCCTTTTCCTAAAAGTTCCTTCACCTGGCCTTCCTGGAGGTTCTTGTATTGTAGTCCATTGCCTACTCTCTTATCTTCCTTCAACCATTTTGTCTCTGGGCTCCCTGCCCTATCTCCTAGGAGTCCTTCTGATTCTTTGGACTTCTCCATCAAGTCAGGCCTGGCCCTAGAGCAGTCTTTCCCAACCTGTTGCCCTCCAGATCTTTTGGACTTCAATTCCCATCAGCCCCAACCAGCATGGCCAATGGTCAGGAATTCTGGAAGTTGTAGTCTAAAACATCTGGAGGGCACTAGGTTGAGGAAGGCTGCCCTAGGACCTGTGTGAGGTTTTGATCCTAGCCAAACTGAAATTTTCCCCTTCCTTCATCCAAGGTGGACTACAAATATTCTTACACTTCTATTTCCTGAGCAGCTGGAATCATTAAATTATATACATCCCCTGCCACAGCCACCCTGTGCCAGAGACCTCAGCATACAAGCACAATACAATATAGACATGGATACAACCAAAATGTGCTGACAGCTAGAACATTTGGCACAAAATTAAGAATGCTAGGTTATCTCCTTTACTTTCTCCCCCCGCCCCCATCTTAATTCATTCAGTATTAATAGTGACAGGATGGAATATAGATCTTGGCATTCTGGTGTTCCACTCACAAAGGCAACATTAAAATATTAGTGCAACCTAGTGACATGAAGCATGTTGCAGTCCTATGGAGGATGGAATCCATTGGGCTTCCACACAAGCCTTTTTCCTCTGTCACGGACACAGGTAGGTCATCAACTTCTTACTGAGAATCCAGAACATTTCTCCCAAATAGTTGCATTCCTGTGCTTTCTCCCATGGGCATCCTGTTCTATAACCTGCTAGTTCATTGCGATTTTTAAGAACTTCTACTGAAATTATAGCTCAACCCTCTACTGTGTAAATTGACTGGCACAACTGGTGTGGAAGAGGAGTCAGTGACTGTCATGCTCCTCCTAGAGGACTCCTCCTGCCCTGCCCTAGAGCTCCCAGAGGCAGATGATGACAAGAAAGGGAGGGCCAGTAGGGCTCCTTTGAGAAGGCATGCTCAATTACAACAGAGGACTCCTCAAGAGGAAAGGACTCTTTGAGAGCAAGCCCCTCCTCATGAGTAAGACTTTTGCCAGGGGGGCTGTAATAAACTACAGCTGAGCTTTGGGTGGGGCTCCAGAAGTTCTTGCTTTCAGTCAGAGCTTACTAGCTGCTGGAACAACATCTTACTTTCCACTCCAGTGTTGTGTATCCCTGACTCTGTACCCTTTGTGCTCCTGATATCTGGACTCCTGCTTGATTCTGCTTTTAGGGCTGTGCTTGACTACTCTCCTGTGTTTTGACCTTAGCTGCATCTCAGACCTTTCTTCTGGAAACCACCTACTTGCCTGGTAATACTGTGTTTTGGGCATTGCCTGTTTCAAACTGATCCCATATGGGACTGATCCCTCTTTGCTTGACTATTTGCCTGCCTAACTGGCTTGCCTGTTGGATTTGCTTCTTTATTTGCCTAGCACGAAGTCTGACCCAGCTAGAGCCAAGCAGTGACCTAGTTGGTTGGTAGGGTCTGTGACATGTCTCCCTGTACCTGCATGCCTGTCTGCAGTACCTGATCCTTGCCCTTTCACTTTGCTGGCCCCCACTCTGATGAAACTGACAGGTAGGAGAGAGGAAAGACTTGTCAGTTTCACAATTGCCTTGTAATTTTTTTAAATGCACATGTGAAAAAGAATTCTGCTGTCTTGTATCAGCAATGGTCCCAAGAGAAAAGAGGTGGACAGATGCTTTGGAGGAGGACAGCTACCCAACCCTCCCTCCCCCTAGCCTACCATGGCTACCACTTTCCCTTTTCTGTCTCGAGGTCATAATTCCTGCCAGGGCAGTCCCATCCTTCTGCAATCCCAGCAAGCAAATGGACAGCACATAAATTGCTCCTTTTGCTCAAGCAAGCAGATGATGGAGCCAGCCAGGTATGTAGTCAGCAGGAATACTGGGCACAGTTCTGGTCACTGCACCTCAAAGAGGATATTGGAGAGTACACATGGAGAAGGTGCAGAAAAAGGCAACCGAAATGATCAGGGGGCTGGAGCAATTCCCCTACAAAGAAAGTTTCTGGAGATTCTTAGTTTTAAAAGAAGTTGAGTAAGGGGAGAGATGATCAGGGTATATAAAATTATGCACAGTGTGTAGAAAGTAAATAAGGAGAAGCTTTTTGATAGCTTCTGGGAAAAGGGCCTGAAAAGTCTAGAACAAATTGTCACTGCAAATGAACATCCATGTCTGGACCTTTCCAGAATGAATTCCTTGACTCTCAAATTTAAGAAACAGGGACTGATTGGGGCTTCATTAACCTGAATGGAAGGTGATGGGCTCTCCAAATCTCTTTGGTTCAGCAGGTTTTTAGCATTGCTCCAAATAGTCCTCACTAAATATGGCTGTTTTACCTTCCTTCACCCCTCCTCAGGTCCATGGAAGGGCAACTTTTTGTGTCAGGCTTGTAAGTTCTCTTGCTTAGCTTTGAGAAGCTGCTGGTCACAACTAAAAGCTATGTTGTCAAGTGCAGTTTTTTTGGTCCATATCAAAATCTTCACAGGCAGTTTTAGTGGTTTCTGCTTGCTTCCATCATGCCCCGGCTGGAGGGATCCTCGTCCTCTTCTAAGGAGCTAGAATGCGCTGAGATAGATGAACCCATGGGGCTACCTTTGTCAGGAGACATAAGGGAGCCTGGGCCCTCAGAGAAGACCCCGGGTCTGCCCCTGCCAGAAGAGGGGAGCTCTGCTTCAGAGGTTGAGCATCCACCCAGTCCCAGAGAATGCTATCCCCTTAGCAGAGCAGGAAGGCCCCTTTAAAATGAAGTGCCTGACTCCCAGGAATAACTCCTCAGGAGTTAGGGTTGTAACATACAGCAGCTGAGCTGTGGTGGGGCTCAGGAGACCCTGGGAATATAAGTTTGGACTTTGGTGAAAATAACACCGGTTCTCAGCTCCAGCTTGTTGTATTTTGACCCGCTCCTTGTATCCTGACCTTAGCTCATATTTGGACCTCCATGTTATCGACCTTGGACTTCAGCCTGTCGCCGCCTCTGAATTCTGATTATACTTACCTGCTATCCTGTGTGCTTGACCTTGGCTACATTCCAGACTTCTCCCCAAAATCCATGTTTTCTGGCAAAAACTCTGCTTTGGTCTTGGTCTGCTTCATAGACTCCTCCATTGCAATTAACTGTGTGTGTTTGCATAGCAAGGAGCTGAACAGGACAGCTTCTCCTTAATTTCATCTAAATTACAATTTGTAGGAGCATGCGTGAAGCCAGTTTTCACCTGAGGCAGAAAGTGAATGTCGCCCCTCCTGGAGCTGAGGTACAAATTAAGAGCTGTTCATGAATTTTTCAGCCCTTTCAGTGCCATCTCAGAGCCATTGTTTCTGCTCTCCATGGCCCTCAAGGAAGGTGTACCCAGACTCATAGAGAAGTTCGCTTTAAGGCATGTTCTCCACCATTTATCACAGCTCAAGTGTGAAAGGAAGTTGGGTTAGTTGGGGAAGACCCTGAATCTCACTATAGGCACAATCCTATGCATGTTTAGACAGAAGAAAGTCCTACAACTCCAATGCTGGGAGTTGTAGGACTTTCTCCTGTCTAAACATGCATAGGATTGTGCCCTATATCACTTAAATCAGGAGGGAACCGCACACCTGTGAGTCAGACCTGGCCCTCCCGCAGCCCCAATCCAGCTTTCCAGGGTTCCCCAGATGGCCACACCCCCTGGCTGCATTCCCTTTTCCCAACCATTGATTGTTTAGTGGTTCCCCCACTTTTGTGCTGTTTTCCCCCATTCTAAAAGGTTGAACTGCCTCTCCTAAGGCTTAGGAGAATAAGAGCTTTAAGCTAAAATATGCTGGTATTTTTTTTGTCATTTTGGCCCCACCCTGTTTGCCTTTGGCTCTGCCCACCACTGGAATATGGCCCCCGAGAGTTTCTCTGAAATGGACTTTGGCCCGTGGGCTGAAAGAGGTTCCCCCCCTCCTGACTTCAATGAATAAGGCAGGTTTGAAGCTGCAGATATAGCCACCATCCAAGGCCAGTGATGTCACTTCCCCCAGGGTTTGCCTTTGATAATCTCCTTCTAGGTGCTACCAGTTAGCAAAGGCAACCGTATACTTTTCAAATGACAATTTATTTCATTTTTTTTAAGCTAAGAGTTCTTTTGCAGTTGGATTTAATGGACTTGGATGGCTGGTGGCTACTGCAAACTGCTGGGATTTGTGTTGACCTGCCCAGACAGGGACTAAAAGAAATGGTTTTGCAGATTGGCTGTAGGTGGAGAAAACGACATTGCGCTTTTCGTAGCAGTTTTGCAGCAGGTTGACAAAAGCAGCTTTGGGGAGCTGCAAGGCTGAGCTGTTGCTTCGTGGGTACTGACAGTGGGCTTCTCTACACCAGGCTTTTATCCCGCACTTTTACCTGGGCTTCTGCTTCTGGATTCTTTGAGGGATTAAGATCAGCACCATTACATGTGCTGCGGGGGGCGGGGTTCCTTTGTCTGCAAGTTCTATATGTTTCATTATACAGCCACTAGATGGTGCTGTGATATAGCAAGATTCCAGAAATACACGCTCCTTTTATAGTGGCATTCAGAAAATTCCAGACTTTCCCCAATCTTAAAAAAGCCAGGATAACGGTTATAAAGCACAGGAGAGGCCCTGGAGGAGGGTGACATCGTGTAAAGGACCCACAAACCTCCGTGAATGACCAATCACGAGCACATGATAAAAGCCTCATGTAGAGAATCCCACTACTTCAAGAGCAGTCCTGCCTTTCTGGTTTCCTGCATGCACTGCCCTCTTCCACATGAATATTAATAAAATGATAATACCAAAGCATCATAGGCCTCCAGTTCTCTCTCCACACAAGAAAACTGAACTTCTAGAACTTCCCATTATTTGGAGAAGTAGGAAGCAAACAATCTCTCCTTCTGAGATCCAGTAGTAAGCATCTCAGAAGAAGAACTCTGGTGTATTAACAATATTTGACAGAAATAAGTTATGAGAGATAGTTATGATTCCAGGGGTCAGAGACAGGGCAAAAGATCCCAGGTGTAACAACCAACCTATGCAAAGGCATATATTTTGGATATTGGCAGCATCTAGATCCGGCCCTGCTGCTTTTACTGCCTCAGAGTCTCCATTGCTATTGGAAACACTTATTGAAGCTGACCAGAGATATTGACCCACAATTCATGTTTATAAATACTTATTATCAATGAATAAATATGATACATGTGGTTTACAGCAGGAATGGAATAGGGAATTGGAATGTCCTATTTTGTCTAATCAATGGACCACCATTTTGGCGTCTGTATTGGATATCTCTATGGATCTTTGGTTACACCTCATTCAGCATAAACTTTTGTTTCGGATCTGTTGGACGCCACAATGTCTCTTTAATAAAGGTTTGTCAAACTCGGCTAGTTGTAGGAAGTATAATGCAGTTATACCTCTTCTCTTATTCACGTGCTTTAGAAATGCCCAACAGTTGCCTCCTGTTGGAAGGAAGTTATTATACGGCTAAATTTTGTATCAGAAAGCTCTTTAAAATTTGCTGATGTAAATGTTCTCTTCAATTACTTACCTGCTTTTTGGAATGTAACACACGGTCAGCATAAATGAATCTTTCACACCCTTTTGGTTGCTAAAAGATGGATACTACGATACTGGAAGAATAAAAGCTCACCGCCTATAATGCAATGGTTCAAAGACTTAACAACACTAGCAACATTTGAAAGAATGGTATATAGGCGTAACTTGCAAGTGGACTTATATTTGGATATTTGGTCTGCTTTTACTGACGTTTATGTGTAACCTATTTTTTTCCTATTTCCCCCCCCCCTAGAATATTGTAATATTTGAAACTGAGGTTTTTAGAATATGTTATATTTTTAATTTTTTGCTTTTCTTATTTTGTTTGTTTGTTTGTTTTGTAAAAACTCACAATAAAAAAATTATAACTATCGGATATGGTACCAAACAATGTTTAAAGCAGACCGTCATGTATACAATAGGAGAGAAACCTCAGCAAATATTATCTCCATGCCTCCTGGAAAAGCTTCAAGCTTCAACATACAGTCTCTCCTGGGGCCAATTATATACAGGCCATCTACAATACGTTTCAAGGGCTATACTTACACATTGCCAAGCTTACACATATGCACAAAGAAGAAAGCTTGGACCGTGATTTTGCAAGTTCCTTTTCCCTAACTGCTCAGGAGCAACCTTAATTCGAAGCAAATGCATTTTCTGCCTTGCTGACAGTCACTTTGGCGTAGGCAGTGCTCTGCTCCTCATGGGCCTGGTAGGAGGACATATATCTTTGATGACACATTTCGCAGGCCTCCTATGCAGTGTACTAGGATTGCATTTATGAAACTTCCCCACACAGTTTTGATACACTGAACCAACATGAGGCCTAATGCCCACACATTAGGCAGAACTATATAGAACAGCATGCAAGAAAGGGATGGGGTGGGGGGAGAATCACAAATATTATACACTCAGGATTGATTCACACTGCCAGTAGCTTTGGGAACTACTTTTCCTGAGCTAGTTACCTTGTAAGGTCTTGTGTTCTTATTCTTGTGACCTATTCCATTTCAATGAGTTGACTTGCCTTTATGAAGTTAGGTATGTTCTTAATCCTACTTTATTGGTTCAAATTGATTCTATAGAGTAGAATCCTGCTTTATAGATTGTAACATGTAGGAGGAGTTCTACACATTCTGAAGAGGAAACATTTTAACACCAACGCTGCAATCCTATGCCCACTTACCTAGGTGCCCCCTAGGTACGTGAAATTCTATTCAATGCCAGCATAGTTTATGAAAATTTATCAGACATTGCATCTATATTTTAAGGTCTATATTCACAGCATGATGGATTATAAATATGTGGGAAGAAAAAAGATTTTCAGGATGTTGAATTCTTCTCTGAAATTTTGTTTCTCTAAGGCAGAGGTGGCAACTTGTGTCCCTCCAGATGTTTTGGCTCACAACCTTATCAGCCCTCACCATTGACTATGCTGGTTAGGGCTACTGGGAGTTGTAAGCTGAAACATCTGGAGGACCACAAGTTGCCTACTGCCGCTTTAAGATATAGTTATAAAATCACAACATATACACAGATCTTGCATTAACACTAGGTAGTTATATTAAATCAGTGCCTGATGGACAGGATAACTCTGTATGAAATTTAGTGTCCAACTTTTAAAAAGCATCATCGCTCATGCAACACGAGCACATGCATGTTTACTCAGAAGTAAGTCCCCATGGGTTCATTGGGGCTTACTCCAAGGTAAATGTACATAGTAATGTAAAAGACTGCAGCTTTAGCTGTTTCCCCGGCTTTTGATTTCACTTGACCACAATCTGAATGTTAGGCTTCCCTAATTCTGAGGAGCATAAAACCCGAAGTAGTTTCTTGGAAGACTGAATCTTCCTTGACTTGACTGTTATCCAGTAAAACTCAACATAGCCCAAAGGGGTATATTGTTCTTTTCCAAATCATAGGCTCTGAACATTTTTTTTTTTAATGCTAGCAAATCCAGGGATACATCACAACATTAATATAACTGACAAAAATAAAACAGCCTGAATGTGTGGAATGCCTTCAAGTATTCCAAAAGTCACAGAAAGGTCACCAAATCTCTGTCAGTGCTTGTATTATAGTCCTTCCTTGATAGAAATACATGAAGAAATTGACATACTACAATTATGTATTAATTATGTATACAATTATGATACATATGATATCCTAGGCCTTAATCAATCATCCTAATTGTCCTGGTGTGTTTAAGTTCTCTGTTTTTTGTCACTGTTATCTTGGCTACTGTAAGAACAGTCTATACTAGCTTGGGCGTATGGCATTTTCTATTCACCTGATCTCAGATAAACCCAAGAATAATCACTGCTGGCAGAAATGAAAGCCTGTATTCAGTAGCCATTTGAATATTTTCAAATATTCATTTGAATATTTCAGTAGCCATTTGAATAGTATCTATTGCCTTTTCCAGTGAGACAGTCTTCATTCAGTACGGCCGGATATGCAAAAAGTTGGCATTATTGCCACTTAAGTGGGTCCAGCCTAAATCAGTTACTCTGAAATATACTTGGATGGTTCTGAATGATTTGTTCTCATCAAATCCTGCTGTCTGATAGCAATCACCCCCTTTAGTCAAGCCTTACAGCCTTTGAGAGGAGACAGTTAATCAAAATAGGTCTATTACCTGGGTCTTCCGTGTACCCCTTTGATGGCATACTATATTTTCCAATCACACCATTGCCCCACGTCACCTTCACCCATTTCCAAGGAAATTCCAATCTCCTTACCTTGAACCCAGGGAGGACTTTCTTCAGAAGGAAAAAAAACCCCATTTTTTGGATGTTGCTAAGCTCAGCATTCAGGAACGAGTACCAAAGGTCTCAGTTTACCATCCACTTGGTCTTGCGTAGTGTCAGGAAAGGCCCCGTGATTAAGGAGTCATTCTGACATTATTTCAGTGGTATGGAAGCCACCGCAGTGTGACTCTTTCCAATGCTGTTCCAGTAACATAGGAACCTTGATATCATGTGTGAGGAGCTAATGACAGAGCTGCCCTCATGCCAATGTTGCCCCTGTTTTTGTGAGGGGAAAACAATCCACGCAGAAAACCTGTTGTTCGGCGGATTAAAAATATAATACATAAATAAATACACAAATAATAATAAATCACTGGTATGGGCAAGTAGACATGTTACTGACTTTCCCACATGACCTTGACATTCCTACATTCAAAAAGTAGGAAGAAGCCATGTTTCAGTGTATCCCATGCTACT
The DNA here is from genome assembly GCF_057233095.1 of Heloderma suspectum. Lineage (NCBI taxonomy): Eukaryota > Metazoa > Chordata > Lepidosauria > Squamata > Helodermatidae > Heloderma > Heloderma suspectum. Next base: position 110,483,124 of record NC_139464.1, read on the forward strand.
GACATAGTGCACTTGGATAAAGTTTATGGTGGATCTTGCCCATTGTGACTCTTAATAGTTTCTATCATTCGACTGGTCACCTCCTCAGCTATGTAGCTTGTTAATTAAATGCAGACCACCTGCAACTTTAGATTTGTTTTACTGGTAGCGGGGACAGGCTCAGTGGTAAAGTTAACAGTCTGGCCTCTGTTCATTTGTGTCATAAGACTGCTGCAAGCTTCATACGTGTTGCTCCATGCTAGCCACAAGTTTTGATAATTTCCAAAGCCGTGTTAGTCCATTGCAGCAAAAACAATTAATTATTAGTCCTGCGTCACCTTGAAGAGATTTCACAAGACTGTTATTTTTTTTAATAATATGTCAGATCCCTCATTCCTGGGAGCACTTCCTTTTTATGCTAATTCAAAGGCAGTAGTTTTGGCACAATCCATAGCTACAGAGGCAGAAAAGTTGCATGTATGATAGTAGCTCCGTTCTCTCCCCAAGCTTCACCTAACTGAACTAATATGATCATTGAAGCCCATTGATTTTCTTGTGGGTATCGAGCAAAGCCAAGGCAATAAAGACTTTGAAACATTTGAGTCATTAACTGAATGGCAACATCCTGACCTGAAAGTCTATTTGTAGAAGAAAAAAAAATTTCTTTCTTTCTTTCTTTCTTTCTTTCTTTCTTTCTTTCTTTCTCATTGCAATAATTCCCTAACTAGGGCAGTTCCATTGATGCATCAAAGGATCTATGCAGGCTACAGTATACATTGTATGTTGTATGTACACACACACACACCATGTAATACAATGCTTGGAGTTTAATGTAACCACTGTATTTCAGTCATTTGAGAAATGGCACTGTATGTGTGACACACAGTTTTTGTATGACTTTGCATACCGCCAAGTACAGAAATTATAGGAGTGTTTACCAGGTCATTCAAGCTTTGTGTATACTCACTTCGTATCAGCTAATGCCCTGGGTCTAGGGATTTACGAATCCCTTACCTTGTTCCGTTGTGGGGCTTCCGCGGTGGGGGGGAGGCGCTCCATCCCTCCCCCCGGAATCCTCCCTGGCCAGCTCCACCCCGTGATGGCTCCACGGAGCTGCCAGCCAGGGCCGTACGCAGCTGGAGTTCCAGCCGCGGCTGGGCTGCTGCGGATGCAAATGGCGGCCGCCATAGCGGCCGCCATTTGCGTCCAGCCAGGCTGCCATGATAGGCTACATAAGTATTCACGTAGCCTATCATGGTAAAGCCAGCCATGCAAATTTGCGTTTGCGTGGCTGCCTTTACTGTGATAGGCTACGTAAATACTTACGTAGCCTATCACAGCAAGAGCAGTGGCACAAACGACGTAGTGGCCACCGTTTGCGTCCCTGCTCTTTGCCATGATAGGCTACGTAAATATTTACATAGCCTATCATGGCAGCTTGGCAGGATGCAAATGGTGGCCGCAGCAGCCGGCCAAAAGACCAGCCGCCACTGGAGCCGCCACCGGAGCCACAGGTAAGTTTCGTTCCGGGGGGATTCCGTGGGGTGGCGGGGGGTGGGAGGCTGTTCTGTCATGGATTTCGGGGGGCTGAATGCCAGTGCATTTGGCCTCACTGAAATCCGTGGCGGAATTCTCCGCCATCCCTACCTGGGTCCCACCAAACTGTAGCGTGACCAAGAACTCAAACCCTATGGCCCCTATGCAGAAAGGCGATGGATCTATTTTGAAAGGCTTCCACTGAGTTCTGTGGAACAAGGTAAACATCCGCAGCTTGATAAGATAAAACCTGAGGTAAAACCCAGATACTGGATTCCTGAGCAACTTGGGTTCCAAGATAACTATGTCCCCAATTGCATCCCTTTACTTTCGCACATGTAAGTGAACAGCTGCCGTTTGTTCCTTTTCTGTTTATACGGCTGAGGACCAGGCTTTCTGAAAGACCGCGTTCTCCCATATGAGCCTGCCCGGTTTTTAGGTCTTTGGGAGAGGCCCTTCTTTCATGACTGCCACCTTCAGATGCACGTTTGGTGCAAGAGGGCCTTCTTGGTGACTGTTCCCTAGCTGTGGCACTCCCTGTCAAGGGAGGCTAAGTTTGCTCCCTCTTTGTCTTCCGCCGGGAGGAAAAGACCACTTTATCCACGCGGGCCTTTGGTGTGTAAGTGGGTCTGTTGAGTTGGATGCTGTTCTTACTCTGTTGCTGTTGTGTTTTTAATTTTGTTTTAATGTATTTGCTTATTGTTGTTTTTATCAGTGAATGTAAGGCGCCTTGAGTGCCATTTTTGGTACAAAGGCAGGGTGCAAATCAAATCGAATAAAAAAATGTATGAGACAGTTAAGCACCACACTTGACAACACTGGGGGCAGGGGAGAATAAAATCTGTCTATTGGCCCTGACACTTTGTGGTCCAGCCTCCACTGACAGAGATCTCATTTGTTGTTCAGTCGTTCAGTCGTGTCCGACTCTTCGTGACCCCATGGACCATAGCACGCCAGGCCTTCCTGTCCTGCGCTTTCTCCCGGAGCGCGCTCAAGTCCATATTCATTGCATCAGTGATGCTATCTAGCCATCTCATCCTCTGCTGTCCCCTTCTCCTTTTGCCTTCAGTCTTTCCCAGCATCAGGGTCTTTTCCAGGGAGTTTTCTCTTCACATTAGGTGGCCAAAATATTTCAGCTTCAGCTTCAGTATCTGTCCTTCCAATGAGCAGTCAGGATTGATTTCCTTTAGGATTGACTGATTTGACCTCCTTGCAGTCCAGGGGACTCGTAAGAGTCTTCTCCAGCACCACAGTTCAAAAGCATCCATTCTTCGGCGCTCAGCCTTCCTTATAGTTCAGCTGTCACAGCCATACGTTACTACTGGGAAAACCATAGCTTTGATTAGACGGACCTTTGTCGGCAAGGTGATGTCTCTGCTTCTTACTTTGCTGTCTAGGTTTGCCATAGCTCTCCTCCCAAGGAGCAAGCGTCTTTTAATTTCATGGTCTGCGGTGATCTTGGAGCCCAAGAAAATAAAATCTGTCACTGCTTCCATTTCTTCCCCTTCCATATGCCAGGAAGTGATGGGGCCAGATGCCATGATCTTAGTATTTTTAATGTTCAGTTTCAAACCAGCTTTTGCACTCTCCTCTTTCACCCTCAACAAGAGGCTCTTGAGATCCTCTTTGCTTTCTGCCATTAGGGTGGTATCGTCTACATATCTGAGGTTGTTGATAATTCTCCCGGCAAACTTAATTCTGACCTGTGATTCATCCGACCCGACGTTTCTCATGATGTAAGAGATCTCATGAGGATGTACATAACACATAGAGGTGCATGATTCTATCAGGTCCTTGCAATATAGAAGTCCTCCCTGCATACACCCTGCTGGGACAGGCACTCATTTCACTCATTATGAAGACAAACCTGTCTCCACAATTAGTTAGTTCTGCCATTTGGTATGATTCCACTGTTTTGAATTTGCTTCTGTAGTTATCCTCTAATTTTGCAAAGCATCTTAGCATGTGAAAAAAGACAGGAGTTAAGAATTATATATCTTGGGCGCATATGCGCAGCTGGCATGAGGTAGAAGAGAAGCGTTGTTCTTATGAGTCACATCAGTGTCACAGATATTTATTCCAAAGTACAGTAATAGAACAAATGTTCTGCTACATACAAGTTTCCCCTTCCCCTGCATGTTATAAATTCACAAGGGAAATCTCCAGTTGGATGAGTCTGTGATCAAGATGAAGAACCATAACCAAATACTGTCATGCACATACATGGTCGGAATTGAGTGCCCTTTACAAGCTATCTGAGCCACATGGGAGCTTATCCCTGGGACGCATTCATGTGGCTGGGTAAAGTGTACATGACCCAATCTCATGGGAGGGGACTAACTAAGTGAGCCTTTCACACAGATTTTGAGTCCCTCCCCCCTTTTTCCAGCCCCCAGTCCTTGAATTAAGAAAGCCAGATATTAATTTGTTAATATAAGGACTGCTATGCTTCTCTGTACTTTTGCTCTATGCCACATCAAGAAGCGGTGTATTTCACCCACAACAACTGGCAGATCAGAGTTACAGCTGGCCTTTGTGTTTTCAGAAATGGAGATCAGCCATTGCTTCTTGTACCCAGAATGCACTGCTGGATGTAATCTGATATCTGTAACATCCTCCACTCGCTTCATTCATACTTGAAATCTCCATTTTGAGACTGGAGCCGTGTTTACATGACAACAGAAGGGTGAAGCAAATGAAGGCATACCGGATTTTTCATGGAATTGGCATGGCTCCACGCAGGGCTCCCCAAAGGACTGCACCGCACCATTATAAGTTGCTGACAGAAGCATACTTCCAGGTGGGATGGGGGGATTGGAAGTGAACATCATCAGACTGGCAGGGGATGCTCATCCAATCAGAGAGGCTCCCCCCTCCAGGCTGTACTCCCCTTAATGGCAATCTTGGGAACAAGCTTCATTGACCACAACAGGAATTACTTCTGAGTAGATTTCCCAGACCAATGCCCAATTTCTCTCATTTTTTTCCCCTTTCCCTCTAAATACCAGGCTACCACATTAGCAGGCTAATGAACAAATGCGCTATTGCACAATAGCACAAATGCGTGATAGTGCATTTTCAGGAACAAGCATCACTGACTACAACAGGAGTCAGCAGGTGTCCCTGCACTAATGGGCTATTGCACGATAGTGCTATTAGAGTGATAGAGTGATAGCAAGATACTGACATAGAGGGTGTGTGTATTGATGGGAGATCTGTGCAATGGTGTTATGAGGCAGTGCCTTAGCATGTAATACAACAGCTGAACTATGAAGCTTGTGAAACGGGACAGAGGACACAAAGGAATATTAGCTGTGGATTCTCCTCACATGTAGTTCTGGGGAAGCAACCTGAGATAAACCTGATTTTCAGGCTGTAGTGGGAGTACGTGCTTGCCCGCGATAGCACACTTACACGCACTAGTGATTTAGTGCTTATTTTCAATGTTTTAAAAAAAGTTGGTCCCTTGGCATCCTGTTCCAAAATGGCGTCGAAACTTCCAGAAAATAGGGAGGGAAAGGGTTGGGTCAGTGAGGTCACAGGCAGGTGAGCAACACATGCCGATCGGCAGGGCTACACTCCCCCATGGGCAGGACTATAATACCACCGCAAGTGCAGGTGATGATGGAACATATCCCAACTAGGGATGGTGGAGAATTTCTCCACGAATCTCAGGGAGGCCGAATGCGTTGGCATTCCCCCGAAATTGGCGGTGAAATTCTCCGCCGCCACCCGGGATGGGACTTACCTCCTGCGAATGTCACTCTCAGCGGCGGGTCCCGGCGGCGGTTCAGCGGCGGTTCAGCGGGGGCAGGGGCGGCAGCTGGTCTTCTGACCGGCTGCCGCCGCCGCCATTACAAAATAAAGTAAAAAAACAAACAAACATGTGATAGGCTACGTAACGATTTATGTAGCCTATCACGGCTAGATTTCCAAAGTCAGCTGTGATAGGCTATGTAAATTGTTACGTAGCCTATCACGGGTGACTTTGGGGGGGGAAAAAAGCGCATACGCAAATGGCGGTGCCCATGGGCGCCGCCATTTGCATTCTTTATTTGGTCCCGGGTAGTCTACGTCAAGATTTACGTAGACTATGGCGAAAATAAGGGCAACGCTATTTGCGTTGCCCTTATTTTCACCGTAGTCTACGTAAATCTTTACATAGACTATCCGGGGCCAAATAAGGGTAGGCCCCGGACATTTGTGTACGCGCTTTTTATTTTTTTTTCCCAAAGTCACCCGTGATAGGCTATGTAACGATTTACGTAGCCTATTACGGCTGACTTTGGAAATCTAGCCATGATAGGCTACGCAAATTGTAACGTAGCCTATCATGAGTGTGTGTGTGTGTGTTTTTCACTTTTGTATTTCGTGGCCAGGGAGACGGGGCGCTTCTCCCCGGCCTGAATTTCGGCCGGGTGAGGCGGGGCGCCTCCCCCCCCCGGCCTGAACTTCAGGGGGAGAACCGAAGCGCCTCCCCCCCACCGCGAAGCAAGCTGCAGGACCAGGTAAGTGACTTTCGTACATCCCTCATCCCAACAGGACCGTAACCAAGCCGAAGTAAAGAGGAAAAGTTGGGCTATAACCATTCTCAGAAGAACCATTTTTTCTGTGATACCCTCCAAGATGCCTGCTGGATGGCCACAACATCATGTAAACCATGCGACCTCCACATGCAGCCAGTTGGAGTAAATCACTGGTGGAAACACACCCTGGGTCTATCTAAACTGCAGACATCATGGCCATAAAACCTGGCCAATTTTTTGGACTTTGTCCCCTGCTTTTTTTGCCTGATGAAGAATTCTGGGTAACTCAAAAGCTTATACTCGGAGGCGATCACCTATCCATTCCAGGGCAGGAGAAGTGCAGAAGGGATCGTCCGCTCCACACTTCAGCTGCCCTGCGTTTGTGGCTAGACAGCTGATTTTGGATAGGATGTGTCGTACCAGCATTTCCTCCTTCCCCACCCCGGAAGGCCCCCAGGAACGCCCCATTTTCACTGCTCTGCTCTCCTGAGTGTGGAGCACATGGACATTCTGAGCTGCCTGCAAGGCAGTGTGGGGCTGCGGGAGGTTGGTTCTGAGGGAACCGACCTCAAAGCATGGGCTCTGAGGTTGTTTCCCGGAAACCGATGTATCCTATGGCCATCTAGCCGCTGACTAGTGCCCATAGGATTGCTCCCTAAGTGTTAGAAACAGAAAACAACCATGGTTCCCCGAGGTGTTTTACATAGACCCAAACAGCAAACTGGCTTTGGAAGACCACTAAAATAATTACATAGAGGTCTTCAAGCAATCTCTTCACATGCATTAACTCAGGAATCGTCCCTTCATGGTAGGCTGGTACCATTAGTAGGGATGTACGAAAATCACTTACCTTTCGGGGATTATGCTGATGGTACGAGGAGAGGCGTTCCGTCCCTGCCCCCGGAATCCTCACCGGGGGGGAGGCGCTCCGTTCCTCCTTCCCCGGAATCCTGGCCGGCCGGCTCCGCCAGCAGCCGGACATCTGGCCGTTGGCTAGCAGGGATGCAAATGGCAGCGGCCGTAGCCACAGCTGTTTGCATCCCTGCAGTCAGCCGTGATAGGCTACATAAATGTTTACATAGCCTATCACGGCTGAGTAAAAAAAAACAAACCATGCGCATACGCAAATGGCGGCGCCCATGGGTGTCGCCATTTGCATTCCTTATTTTGGCACGTCTTAGTCTACGTAAACATTTACGTAGACTTAGTCTACGTGTGTTTTTTTTGTTTGTTTTTTCAGTCAGCCGTGATAGGCTACGTAAACATTTACGTAGCCTATCACGGTATTTTTTTTAAATCTAGCCGTGATAGGCTACGTAAATATTTACGTAGCCTATCATGTTTTTTTGTGTTTTTTTTTTAACTGGAAATGGCGGCGGCGGCAGCCGGTCAGAAGACCGGCCGCCGCAGCCGCCACCGCCACCGCTGAACTGCCGCCAAAGCCGCCGCCGCCAGGAAGATCCGCCCCAGGTAAGTCTCGTCCCGGGGGGGCGGGGGGGCAGACCATTCCGCCACCGATTTCGGGGGGCCGAATGCGCTGGCATTCACCCTCCCCAAGATCCGTGGCGGAATTCTCTGACATCCCTAACCATTAGCCCCTTATTGTGGATATGGGGCTGAGGCTGAGAAAGCAGTGTGTGAAGGACTGCTGGGCCTGGACCCAACAACTCTGTAAGGTAGGACAAGCCAAACTTGGCCACAAATCCCCACAACAACCTAATAGCCTCCCACCCTGCCCAAAAGGCACTGAAATTAACCCTGACGTTATGCAGAACACACACACCAACTAGAAGTTGGGAAAAGTTTATTACGGGAAGGAACAATGGAGAAGGGAAGGGGTGGTGGGTTGTTTAGGAAATTACAAGCAAAGTTACAAGCACAAAAATACTCAAGAGTGCAGACAGAGAGCCTTTATACACCCCCACCCCCCCAAGAACAAAACAATAAAGCAAGCTAGTTTATCCTATACATACCAAAGTATGGGCCTTCCAGGATAGTCTCCAGACTACAACACCCCCAAAAAACCACCATGGCCAAAAAAGACAGCCTGCCTCTTCCTCAGCCCCCCTATTTAAGGCCCAGCCCTAGCAACTCAAGGCAGAATTCAGATGGCCAATCAGAGCTCAGACCCAGGGCACACCACCCTCACCTCAGATGGCGCTGGAACTTCCCGCCCAACCCAGCTGCCATCTCTCTCCCAGTTTACATGGACGGAGACTGGCCTTGAGCTGCAGAGCTGAGAAATTGTTAGATAACACCCGGTTATCTAACCAGGTGGTTAATTCAGATGTGACAGCCTGGACTATTCTCATGGCAGAAAGCAGGCCTTCATTCTTGACACAGTGCCTTGCCTAAGGCCACCAAATGAGTTGGCTGAGGTCAGGTTTATGTTGGGGACCCCTTTACAGCCCATATAGTGCCTCCATCAGAAGCATATTTGGTTGGGCTGCGAGAGAGGGCCTTCTCAGTGGCTGCTCCCAACATCTGGAACTCTCTCCTAAGGGAAGCTAGGTTGGCCCCCTATCTTTTGCCTTTCTGCCAGCAGGCAAAGTCAGTTTTACCCAGGCAGGCCTTTGGCATATAAACTGGTCTGTTGCTGAAGAGGTTTTAAAGTGGTCAGTGCTGTTGTGTTTTTGATAGTTAATTTAAGGTTTATTATCTTTTAATATTTTGTTTTTAATCTGTATTTTTTGTTAGCTGCCTTGAGCACTAACAATTTTTTTTGGCAGAAATACATTAAATAGATAAATAAAATACTTTGCCATTATGTGATACTAGGGCTTTCTTCACACGGAGCTTTTATCCTGTGACTGAGATTGCTCCTTCACGGAAGTTTGTGGTCTCTTTACATGACACCGTGACCTTGAGAAGAGAAGACTGAGGGGAGATATGATAGCGTTCTTCACATACTTGAAAGGTTGTCACAGGGAGGAAGGCCAGGATCTCTTCTTGATCATCCCAGAATGCAGGCCACAGAATAATGGGCTCAAGTGACAGGAAGCCAGATTCCGACTGAACATCAGGAAAACCTTCCTGGCTGTTAGAGCAATACGACAGTGGAACCAATGACCTAGGGAGGCGGTGGGCTCTCCCACACTGGAGGCATTCAAGATGAGGCTGGACAGCCATCTGTCGGGGATGCTCTGACTTGGATTCCTGCATTGAGCAGGGGGTTGGACTCGATGGTCTTAGATAATGAGCTATCAAATTACCCCGTTGTGTTCTGCTTGCGTTCCGTCTGTGAAAAGAGGAAAAGCGGCAAGAAGAAGAAAGAGATCAATGAAAGCTAATGGAAGACTCAGATACGGGGGAGAAGGAGTGGGAAAGGAGAGGGGGAAAGGAAGTGGGTGAAAAAGGAAGTTGTCGTGATCCTGCATTTAAAACGGAAGCAGAAAGCCCCATGCAGGATTTTAGGCTGGTGTAGAGATGCCCTAGTTCTCACTACGAGAGAAATTGAAGGACTCCGTAGGTGAGAAGCCCTCTAGCACCTAATTTTTTTATTTCCCCAATGGTGTCAATGATTGCATTTGTATCAAATCCCATGAGATTGCATCAAATCTGCTGTTTCAGGCTTTGAGTCTGCCTGGAAAAAAATCTGTCCATTATGACACTTTTGCCAAATGAGATGGGGAAATGTCTGTGCTATCAAAGCCTCGGTGTGAGAATGAGACTATCAATGTAATAGCCACTTGTTGCAGCAACACAATCTTCAGCTATATAAGACTGCTTTCCACACAAGGGAGAAAGCAGGGTAATGAACATGTCTGCAACAAAGATGAAGCAGGAAAACGGCTGGATTTTATCATGCTAGAAAAGTTATACACTCTGTATTTCCCATATTGAGCTCTGAGGATCAATGTGCTATGCCTTCTTTATGTGCCAAGGGTTAGCAAATGCTAAGATGGAGGCTCTTGTGCCTATTTTTCCTCTTAATACTTGATCTCCATATATGTCTGGCATAAATTTGTGCAAACGTGGAAAAAAAGATGTGCTGTGCAGTACGCAGTTCTAATGTTTGGTTGTACCCCTGCTGGGTAACTGTTTCATGGATCAGAGACAGGGGTAGGACAGAGGGAGGAAGAGGTTTGGGCTGCATCTGTGAGGTTTGTTCTCTAGGACCTGTACCATCTATGTATGTGCATAAATTGAGGTACAAGAGGTGTGCATGAAAACCACCAGAAGGAACTAAATTGATCACTGTCACTGCAGGAAACTGGTATTCAGAACTGGAAAATGCCCTTTCTACCCTTTCACCTCAACCTTGGCTCCTTTTCTCCTTCTGAACTGGGCATCTTGAGTCCAAAGTTCCCTATATATTCACTTGCCTTCCTGCACAAGGTGCGTTGATCCCCCCCCCCCACCAGCTTGAGCCACGTGGGTAGTTTTATTGCACCATTTTCAGATACAAATTGGTCTCTGTGGTTGCCAACTTATTTTCTGCCGCAGGTCCCACACCTTCTTGTAGCTGTGTTACAGGCAGAAGTTCAAGATGTGAGTCATTTCACTAGGGATGGATGAAAGTCCCTTACCTGATCCCAAAGCTTGCTTCGCGGTGGGGGGGAGGCGCTCCGTCCCTCCCCCTGAAATTCTGGCCGGGGGGGAGGTGCCCTGTCTCTCCCTGCCAAAATTCTGGCCGGGGGGGAGGTGCCCCGTCCCTCCCTGCCGAAATTCTGGCTGGGGGGGAGGCGCCCCGTCCCTCCCTGCTGAAATTCTGGCTGGGGGGGAGGCGCCCCATCCCTCCGGCCGTGAAACTTCGTCTCCTGCCGGGACGCAAATGGCGGCAGCCATAGCCGCCGCCATTTGTGTCCCTGCAGTCAGCCGTGATAGGCTACATAAATGTTTACGTAGCCTATCACGGCTGACTTAAAAAAAAAAAAGCGCGTACTCAAATGGCAGCGCCCATGGGCGCCGCCATTTGTGTTCCTTGTTTTGGCACGTGTAGTCTATGTAAACATTTACGTAGACTATGGCGAAAATAAGGTCAACGCTATTTACGTGGCCTATCACGGTGTTTTTTAAAAATCTAGCCATGATAGGCTATGTAAATCTTTACGTAGCGTATCATGTTTGTTTGTTTGTTTGTTTTACTTGGAAATGGTGGCGGCGGCGGCCGGTCAGAAGACCGGCCGCCACCGCCGCCGCACCACCGCCGCACAGCTGCTGGAGCCGCCACCGCCAGGGACATTCGAGCAAGGTAAGTCCCGTCCCGGGGGGGGGGGGCGGGGGGGCAGACCGTTTCTCCACCAATTTCGGGGGACCGAATGTGCTGGCATTCGGCCTCCCCGAGATTCATGGAGAAATTCTCTGACATCCCTAATTTCAGCACTGTGTCTGCATTAGGCTGGGGGAAATGTCTCCTGTTGGATTTCTGCAGCTTTTTAAGACAAACCTTTCAATTTCCACAAGATCTGCTTCTACAAGACAAATCAAGATGACTGACTCCCTACTATGGTTCTCTCTTCAGAAAAACAAGGGCCTCATCTATACAGCACTGCTTTGACCCCAACCCCCGTCACAAGTGCACAGCAATGCGGCTTCAAGTCAGCATGCCCTATGATACACTCGCAATGTACTGCGCGCTTCCCTTACAGACTCTCTGTGCCCTTTTTTTTTGCCATTTTACTGAAATGCACAGCTGTACAGTGTGGGGGTGCGACGCTTCTGTGGCTGTTTTGCATTTTAGGGGCTCTGCTGTGTCTTTCCATCTCTTTTTAGGTAAAAAGTGAGTGTTTTGTGCTCCTTCATTTCCACGCCATCAGTTTGTCAGTTCCCAGCCCGAGACTCTCACGATGGTTCGCACTCACAAGCGTGAGCGCTACGTGCCTAGCCATCGCTCTGACATGGTGGCCAGAGCAATGTTGGGTCCTTCCCCAAGACACCCCCCCCCCGGCCCTTGGGTACTGAGTCCACAACTGTTGCAAAGATATAAAGCTGCAAAACTGTGCGGAAATGTGATTAAATAGATGGCAATACCCCTCTGTGCCTTTGTAACTGCGCAGCTGCGAAGGGATGGGAGGAGTAAAGTGGCATCACAGAGTGATGCAGGCACTACATATGCCTACAACACACCCACTATAAAATGCAAAGTCAGTTCTGGGAAGGAACAGACAGCCCGCAACTGCAGGGGAACCTGCACCGAACCCAAAAAATTGCAGTAAAACAACTCCTTGGAACTCTGCATTTTCCAGGAGAAAACCACGGATGGCTGCAAAATCGCAACTGCATCATCTATTATGAGGGATCTTGACTCACCCCTGCCCTGGAGTAAAAGCTCAGTGTAGATGGGGCCCAAATTTGTACTCTTCGCACCTTAAAACTACATGTAAATTCAAAGAAAACAGCAACAGAATCTTGCATTAGATTTCTAACTAAGGGTTGCAGTCTGAAAATATTTTGATGTAAATCTTATTGAAATCAGTGTTACTAACGTCTAGGTACAGTAAATATATTTAGCATCAGGGTGCAAATGAGTAAAATATAGAAATGTTTTTGTTTGTCAGCATTTAATGTGTGAAACAGAACTTGGCCCTGCAGGATGTATTTTTCCCCTTCTTCTCCCTATCACCCCCATCCCCCATATATATTTTTTCTGGTGCTGCCATTACCAATGTATAAAATTGTGCTTGGAATCTTTTGAGCTTTAGGGAACATCTGTGTAACTGATTTGTATATTTATCTGAAATAGAAATAAGCAAAATTAGTTAATTTCTGCATAGAAAATGAAATGCTTAAATTAGACTGCTTTTCATAAAAGACTCTACCATGATATTTGGCTTATCTTCAGTAACTGGAGGAGTATCAATTAACTTGAGCTATTCAGTAAAAAATGCCAAACTTTGTGTCTCCAGCCTACGTGTTGAACCACATTAAACTGTAGCTCATTGTTGTTATTTCTTGAAAAGAGTGACAAATGTTGCCTATTATATGCGTAGGTATTTTGCAGAAGGCTATTAGTTAAACTGAACATTGTTCTTTTTCTTCCTGTAGTCCAAATGTCAGATGACCTCCCAAAGTTTGAAATCTCATGAACTTCGAAAGGTCAGTTCACCCAATCTCGCTTGCTTGACCTTAAAATCTATGAAGTGTATAAATAACTACGTTCCCACCCATCAAATTCTGTTCTGCCTTTGTCTGCCATCAGCAAATTGGAAACTCAACAGCTTCTGTGAAGAAATGAAAGTTGCCCAACTCCGGGAAGACAGCTTGCCGTAATGAGACTTTAGGTTCCTGCTGGCTACATTTCTATCTTATCAGGCAACAAGTGCTAAAAGTTCCAGGGCAGCTTTCCAGGGGTCACTCTTTCTATGAGGAGAGAATAGTGGAAATGTGTGTTGCGTTTGTCATGTCTATTTCTTTACAAATGTGAGAGGTGTGCTTTTGTTTCAGAACAAATGAAAAGCTCAATCAAACGAGGCCATTTTAATTTGTTCTGAAAAATGAATGTGCAGAGATTATGGGCTTTTCTACACAAGGCTGTTAATGCACAGTATCTACTTTCGGTTTCATCACAAAATTGAGATCCAAGCACTTCAAGAAATTGTTTCCTTTCCTGTTTTTCCACTATATAATCTCTAGGTGGCACTGCAGTATAGCAGAGTAGTACAAATACACATGTGAAAAATGTGTTTTCTTTTGCTTTCACAAATAATACTGCATTTTCTGTGCTCTAAAAAAAACCCTCTGGAAACTAGAGGGTCACAAACAGAACCTGTACTAAAGAACCTGTACTTCCTACTGTGAGTAGCAAATGATGAGTGCACAATAAATGCCTCATGTAGAAAAGCTCTATGAATGGGATACCCATTTGTGACTCTCATTTATGCCCATTTATGCTATGTGTGCCTTTCAGGGAGGTCTTACTTTTCATTGGTGGCAGCAGAGTTCATCTGCTTTTATTTGTCCACAATGCCCTGGATCAATCTTTCCCAACCTGGTGCCTTTCAGATGTGTTGGACTATAACTCCTATCATCCCCAGCCAGTACTGACTGTGGATGATGCGGTTGTAGTCAAACACATCTGAAGGATGCCAAATGACCATGCTGGCTGGGATTATGGGAGCTGTAGTCCAACACATCTGGAGACATGTTGGAGGAGATGTTGCATTGCTTTGTTTCCTTCTGTGCCTTGTCCTGCAGAGTGTCAGGGTTGGATTGGAGCCCAGAGAGCCCCAAAGCAGCTCTGATTCTGAGGAAGAGATAGAAACCGCAGGAGAGGAACCCGTGAGCTGGTCAGAGGAGCAGCCAGGGGGAGAGCCCCTCCCGGTACACATTCATGAGAGTGATAGTGACCCTGGCAGGGAGAGGGAGGTACAACAGCAGTTTCTGGATGCTAGGTGCCGGCGCAGCATCAAGCGGGAGATGGCGGGTGCTGAGAGGAAGCACTCAGCCCACTTGGCGTGACGGCAACAGCGGTGCCCCAATGCCACACGGGAAAAGGGTGGACTCTCTCCTCCTAGCCCATAAGTACAGAGGTTTCCCGCCTTCCCCTCCAAATGGAGATCAACTGATTCCTAAGGTCAGAACCCCCGAGTAGGCAGCTCTCTTAAGTTTCACTCATAAGATCAAGCAATTAGCATCTGTGAGTGTCATTAGGTTGAATGGAAATAAAGCCTTGGAAAAGAGCCCTATTGTCTGCGTGTTGATTTTGGCTACCTGAGGATTTCAGAAGGCAGCAGGGGCGACCTCCCGACACAGAGGCGTCTTACTTGCTTTGGATTAGACATGCAGATGCTTGTTCTGTTTGCTTCAGAGTAGACATGCTTCCTACTGTAAATTGGTAACAGTGGAACTGGGGGCTGTTTTTCCACCATGCCCACTTTGGCCTCTGGGCTTGTTGATCACTGGAATGTGGCCCTGGGGAGCTTTTCTAAAATGGAATTCAGCCTTCGGGCTTAAAAAGGTTTGTCACCTCTCCTTTACCGGCAGCTTGATCTGCAGAAGTCAGTAGGTTACGGACAAAGACTAAGTGAAATCTGGTTCCTCTTCATTTTAGCCATTTTCCCTCTCTCCCCTATTTTGGCTTCCCCTAAATATCATGGCATCTTGTGGTATGTGCATAACTTGAAATATCTTGTTCCTGAAGCATTGAAATGAGGCAGTGATGGGTGGAGGCGTGTGGCTGTACAGGTAATATAGGGGTGTCCCGAGATTACAGCTTGTTTTCTCTTGTCTATATGTGGATTGCTGTGATAAGCCACTGGCTATTACAATTAATACTCATTGTCTGCAGACCAAACGGCTGTTAGACACACAGGAGCAGGGGCTAAGTAAAAGAGTTGGCAACTCTGTTCCTAGCCAGAGCAGCTCTAGGTTTGAGGAGCCCCTGGGAAATGTGCCCTCTGGTGGACCACCTCCTGCATCAACAGGCCCACCAGAAATGAGAGCAAATAGCATATTGCCAGTTTCATCAGTGTGCCAAAGATGGAAGTAGAAATATATAGTATAGATGTACTAGATCGCCCTATAAGCCAAATACATGATCAGCGCACAAAGTCCTAATTGTTTTTTATTAACAGGAAGGGCAAAATAGAGTACAGTGAAACATGCATTTGTGACAATACTCCAACCACTCCTTGGTTATATCTGAAATCTCAGTTTGATCACATTCTTGGACTGAGAATACTCAGAATACTCAGAATACTCATTCTTGGACTGAGAATACTCAGAATACTCAGAATACTCAGAATACTCATTCTTGGACTGAGAATACTCCCCACACACACACACACACCCTTTTCACTTATCTTGGTTATATCTGAAATCTCAGTTTGATCACATTATTGGACTGAGTCCAAAGACGCCCATTATAAGTGCAGTGTAATTTTTCTTATTTTCTATCATCCTGGTCCCAAACTTAGTACCTCTGTCTTGGGCTAGATCTACACTGTTGCTTTATAGAGGTATTGAAGTGCACTGATAACTGTTGGGGCACATTACGCATTCGATATACCACTATCGTGGTGTTATGTCCTGCTTTTTATTCCACCTTTTCCAAAATACCGCAACAAATGCACGGGAGGGATATAGCGTTACCATGATGGGATCGTAATGTTATGACACAAGGTGTAGATCTAGCCTTGGTCTGAGACTTAATCCAGACAAAACAGAGGCACCACAGGTTGGAAAACCAGCTACTCTGGATAGTGGTTTACAACTGGTCTTAGATGGGGTTGCCCTCCCCCTAAAAGACCAAGTACGCAGTCTGGGAGTCCTCCTGGACTCCGCACTAACTGAGAAAGCCCAGGTGGCTGCAATGTTCAGGAGTGCATTTTACCACCTTCCAGCTGCCTCAGTTATCCATGCACCAATGACTACTGTCAAGGTTCCCCCTTATGACCTGGACCCCCTGAGCAACTCCTTAAGGATCTCTTGCCTCCTTAAGAGTCCTTCCTTCCTTCCTTCTTTTAAACTTCCCCTTCCCAATAACATGGCGTTATTAGACTGACACTCTAGACACAGAGTTTAACCACAACAGTTCACTAGTAAATTTAAAGCAACAAATTACAACTAAAGGTATTTACACAATAGAACTGAGTGACACAAAAGGCTTTAAAAGAAAACAAAAGTTGCAAAACACAAGCTTCTTTACCCTAGCTGTCCTTAAACTTTTTTAGGCTGCTTCTTCCTGCTCACTCTTCAGACTCTGCTCTCATTTCAGGCTCTGGCTGTCTCTCCCGCTCTTGATCAGGCTGCACCTGGTCTTTCTGGTTGTTACTGGCTCTCTCCCTCTCTTTATATACCCTCCTCCCTCAAAACTGAAAATACTGCCTCAGCCTGAAGAAATGAAACTTACTGGAGAATTGAAACAGGAACTTAACCGAAGAAATGAAACTTCTCCTCTCATGGTTTTCCCTCCCAACTGAAAACTCCAGGCCTCTAAGACAGATCGTTTTCCCCTTTGTCTCTGTAGGCTTCAAACCTTCACAACTAATGTAATGCATTGTAGATGGGGCTGCCTTTGAAGACAGTCCAGAAACTTCAGCTTTGCAGAATGCAGCTGCCAGAGTGCTGGTAAGAGCAAGGTGATCAGATCGTATAATGCCTATACTGCACCAGCTGCAGTAGTTGTCAGTATGTTTCTGAGCTCAGTTCAAAGTGCTGGTTTTGACGTCAAAAGCCTTAAATGGTTTGGGACCAAATTACTTGAAGGACTGCCTTCACCTTTATCAGCCTGTCCACACTTTACGATCAGCAACAGAGGCCCTTCTCATGTGCCCACTTTGAGGGCAGCTAAGTGGGCAAGTACATGAGACGGGCCTTTTTCACACTGGCCCCACACTTCTGGAATGTCATTGGGGGTCCACCAAGCCCCATCATTGCAGGTTTTTAGGAAGGCCCTGAAGACGTACCTGTTTACTCCGGCCGTCCCCTGAGTGTGTTTTATCAGACCAGGTTGTGTGTTTTGTCTTATGCTGCTGTTGCTGTCTTTTGGGAACATTTGTTGTTTTATGATCGCATAGTTTTTTATTATTGTACACCACCTTGGGAAGGCTCCTGCCCTGAAAGGCAGTCTTTAATGCATAAATAAATACCTCTGCTGTATTCTCCTCAGACAAGGTAGCACCCTTCTGAGTTTCCTGCGCAACCAAAGCTTTATCTAAATGCTGAGCGGGTATGTCTGTAAACCTGCCCAGAGGAGGCATCCAAAAAATGGGACTACACTCCTGGCCCCTCTCCAGTGTCACATGCCCTGCTTAGCCCCACCCTTTGATCTTCATGAATAGTACTTCAAGTTCTGAAAAGGGTCCTCCATGCTCTTAGATTCTCCACACAGTTGGGAACCTGTTTTATTATTACATTTCTATTCTACTGCTTTTTCCTCCAAGGAACCGAAGGTGGCTTCCCTGGTCCGCCTCCTCTCCATTTTATCCTCACAAAAACCCTGTGAGACAAGTTAGTCTGAAAGTCAGTGACTGGCTCAAAGTCACCCACTAAGCTACCTGGCTGAGTGGGGACTAGAACCCGGAACTGCCGAGGCCCAATCCAACACCGTAACCACTACACCACACTGACTCATAGTAAAAGATAGAGGAAAGAACTGGGCATGTGTAGCCTTGAGAAGAGAAGACTGAGGGGAGATACAGTAGTGCTCTTCAAGTACTTCAAAGGTTGTCACAGAGAGGAAGGCCAGGATCTCTCCTCGATCATCCCAGTGTGCAGGACACGGAATCATGGGCTCAAGTTACAGGAAGCCAGATTCCGGCTGAACATCAGGAAAAACGTCCTGACTGTTGGAGCAATACGACAATGGAACCAATGACCTAGGGAGGTGGTGGGCTCTCCCATGCTGGAGGCATTCAAGATGAGGCTGGGCAGCCATCTGTCAGGGATGCTCTGACTTGGATTCCTGCACTAAGCAGGGGGTTGGACTCGATGGTCTTATAGGCCCCTTCCAACCCTACCATTCTATGATTCTATGACTCTACACGTTATATGCTGCAGCACACATGTCTGGATACTTCAGTATAGAATGCATGTGCACACATCCAATATGAAGAGCGCGTGTATGTTAAATACAGCTTTTGCCTGCCCCTTTCCTCCTTGACACCTCTGTGTGTTTTAAAGGAAAAAGTAATGTTGGAAACATGTGTGAGATCTTCTTCATCTGTATTTCATCTTAAGGCCTCACTTCACCAAATGTCTACTACAAAATTATAAGTGAAATATATCGGGGGGGGGCGGGGGGGAAGCAGCCAAAGCTTTTTAATTACCAGACAGCACTCCTATTTGTCGCTACACAGAACCTTGGAAAAGCTGAGCGTTGTTTTCATTTCATCAGCTCCACTGGATCTCATCTACGTAAATATGTTTGTGATCTGGAAAGCCTTTAACATTTACTTGAAATTCAGCAGATGAAATTAGTTGGATGGATATATTTAGTCCAGAACAATACTTGTAGAAGGTGACTGGCAAAACTAGCTGAATTTGAAAGCTCTATGACCCTGAAGGTACAGGTTACCTGATGAGCCTAAACCTGCCATAGTTTTAATACTGCCCACCCCACCCCCTCCCTCCCAGTTAAATGGACATGGAAGCCATTACATTGTCATGAAAATTCCCCTTCAATTTTGCCAGAACATTTTTTGAGCTGCACATTAGATTCCTCCCCATAGGATAGGCTTCAGTTAAGAAATGCACGGTTCGGAAACTGCAGCTGGTACAGAACGCGGCGGCTCGCCTGATTAAAGGCAGCCGCCGGCGAGATCACATCACTCCAGTGCTGAAGGAGTTGCACTGGTTACCAGGTGTTTTCTGGGCCAAATTCAAGGTGTTGGTTTTGACCTTTAAAACCCTATATGGTTCCGGCCCAGCCTATCTTAAGGAGCGCCTCCAGCAACACCAGACAGGCCGCTTAACAAGATCAGCCTCGGATGGCCTTCTCTCTGTCCCATCAGCCAGGACAGCTAGACTGGTGGGGACGAGGGAGAGGGCCTTCTCTGTGGTGGCCCCCACTCTGTGGAACTCCCTCCCTAGGGAACTCCGTCATGCCCCCTCTTTAATGAGCTTCCGTCGTGCATTAAAAACGTGGTTGTTCAGGCAGGCATTTGGGGTGGGTTAGGGTATTTTTTTTTTAAAAAAAATGGTAAAATTTTATTGTTTTAAATTGTTTATGGTGGGTTGTACATCGCCCAGAGTGGCTGGGTGACCAGTCAGATGGGCGATTAATAAATTTAATAAAATAAATAAATAAATAAATAAATGTACCAACAGGTAAAGGACTATTATCGTGATATAATTAGCTGCTTCTTACAGGGAAGATAATAGAAGTAACTGCTATTTTCCTTCCATATACGCTACAAACCATTCTTAATTTAGGGTTTTTAATGGCGTGGAGATCTTCCATGGATACAGGAGGGTCTCCTCTTCAGACAGTTGTCTTCCACACCTATAGGGCAATAGATGCAGTGACAGAGGCGGCAGTGCTGGAATGCTCCTCTCCTCAGACATTCATTCAACATGGAAGAATGGAGGCCTGAAGAGGGCTAATGACTGCTTTAAATATGGAAATGCAGTACTGTATGAAGCATGTTCAAATTACATGTGCAGTATTGTAAAATTTTCAGTCTAGGCGTGATGCAAGTAATCACTAATTTTTTTAGATTTTTGCATCAGTATTTGTTGAAATGGATTATATGAAAACCACACAAGGACACAACTGACTTGTAATGATCAGTCAAGGAATACCTGTGATTTAAAATACGGGATCTCCCAATGGAAAAGGATTTTTTAAAGGATTTTACAGTGATTGGAGGACCTTCAATGATTCTTACTAAAATATGATCTGAGGAAACCTGATGGGAGTCAGATAAAATGTGCCAACCATCTGGACTGGGGCCAAAGTCAACGCCTTGATACTGGAATAAAGAGGGAGGACGCCCCAAGGATGACCACGTGCCGTCCCGGCAACATATCAGGCAACACATGTGGAGATAAAGACTGACTCAGCTCTAAAGAATGTTAAACAAGTGAAAAAAATATGAGCAAAAGAATGAGAAAAGAATAATGGAATTGCCACAAGATCTATGGGTAGAAATCTTGAAACAATAAATGGAAGCATAAGGAAATCTTGTCTCTCAAGTTTTTTGATAAATAAATAAATAAATATCAGTATAATACCTGTTGGGCCAAAAATAAGCAGATGTGTGCTTTTTATGGGTACTTTTTACACATTGCGGGTAACACAACTAATTTATATTTTGCTTAGCTGGACATATGAAAATATATCTATATGAGACAACTGAGACAAAACTACACATTACATTAATTGCATAGCAAGTAACGATGTTTGGGTTGTTGTTTTTAATATAAATATAGGCATGGGGGATATTTTCTTCAGGGCCACAGTGCATCCAGAGTGGAACTTTAAACCGTCTTTCCCCAAGTGTGATCCCAAAGAAAATCCTTCTCTGAGCTGCAAAAAAAAGGGCGGGAGAGAGATTGTTTGTCTTAATCCCAAAGTGTGTAAAATAGTATTTCCCTTCTTCAGGAGAATAAAAGACACAGAGTGCAAGAAAGTCTTAGGGGATTTCTACACCAGCCTAAAATCCTGCATTTAAAACGGGGCTTTCCACTTCCGTTTTAAATGCAGGATCACAATGGATTCCCTTTACATGTGCATCCTTCTCTGTAGATGGCCATTCCCATAGCATTATGTTTCCGTGCAGAGGCATTACACATGCTCCAGGTTCAGTGATACTTGCTCCTGGCTTCCTGCCCCTTTCCCTCCCCTTGCACATTACTGGTGGATGGGACTGACACGCAGACAGCCCCCCAACGACCTCTCCGGGCCCCGCCTCCCTCTTCCATGCTCTTGGCCAGTCCCTGCCGCTCAGCCCCTCTGCTGCTCCTCTGCTCTGCTGCCCCCCCCCTCGCTGCCGCTCTGCTTTGAACAGGCAGGCTGAAAATGGCGAGAAGCCACAATGGCACAGGAGCGGGAAGGCTGAACGCCCATCACACCTTTGTCGCCACCTTCAACATCCTGACCACGCCCCCAACAACCACACTCAGTGCTTCATTCACGGTAGGGGAGAAATACACAGGGAGGACATGGCACTCCATTTGTGCATATCTGTAAAAATACCCCATTTTTTCCATTTGAGGAAAACACGGGATAAGTGGGAGGAAATAATGGAATAATGACTGGAAAACGACAATCATGTAGTGGACCCGCACAATTCACTGAGTGAACAACCATGAATGTGCAATATTGTGGTGTAGAGATTCCCTTAGAATCTGCATGCTTACAAAATAAAATGGGTTCTATGCTCAGCGTCACTGAATACTGAATATATATATATATATATATTTATATGATCTGGGGTTAATATTAAACCTCTATTTTCTTTCTAGCTCTAAGCACAAGAACTTCATAACTGTTTGCGTACTCAACCAGAACTTAGAAAAATAGATTTCTAGTACTGAGCCAAAGCAATCCCCAAGTGGCCCAGATAGATTACAAAGAGGAGGTAAATGCGAATTCGTCTTCTCTTCTGAAGCCGTCTTCCTTTGTGAAATTGAAGTTGTTGATGTACTTGGATTTTCACCTTCTTTCAGTTGAAAACTGGCACTGCTCCTAGTAAACAAACACGTCTTACTTCATAAGGACAATCTTTGTTGATGCAAGGACTAAGTCCTTCTCTCATGTTTTTGGCTTGTTTGCCCATTCACAACAACAAACAGAAAAGGGAGGAAGATGAAATCAGAATGTCAAGGCTTCCATTTCCAAATAAGGCAGCAACTGATGTCAAAGAAACACGACCAAAAAATGTCTTTATAGCACAAAAATTGATTAAGGTGTAAAATACATGCAATCGTTACATTCATTTATAAAGTTACAGAGAAACCTATAGAGTGTTTGAAAAGATGCAGTACTCTTAGGTCCATGCAAATGTGACTGAAAATTCACTGCAGCTTTCAGTTAGCTAGGGCATCTCTACACCAGCTTAAAATCCTGCATTTCAAACTGGGCTTTCTGCTTCTGTTTTAAATGCAGGATCACAACCACTGCCTTTTTCACCCATTTCCTTTCTCCCTCCTTCTCCCCATATCTGAGTCTTCCACTATCTTTCATTGATTTCACTCCTCTTCTTGCCGCTTTTCCTCTTTTCACGGAGGGAACTCAAGCAGAACACAACAGGGTAATTTGATAGCTCATTATGTGCGATCTATTTAAAAACGAAACCAAGGGCATTTCGTACAGGAGACGCCCTTTACGGCATCATGTAAAGAGCCCACAAACCTCCGTGAAGGAGCAATCTCAATCGCAGGATAAAAGCTCTGTGTGAAGAAAGCCCTAGTTAAAAAATCCAACTTCACTTAACTAATCCTGATAGCACTGAGCACCGTTACCACATTTAGACAAACATGGTTCCAGTTTCCCTTCAGATCTTCCGTATGAACAGTGTAGCGTGGTGCTATTCAGGACTCCAGGCACTCCATTCCATTCCTCCCCACCCTCTGTTTTCAGATCCACCCCCTCCCCTCCAACGATCAGTCAGCATTCTGCTGACACTGGGAACTCTCAGTCCTTATTGCATTGGTTTGCGGGAGGGTGTCCCACTGAGAGTTCTTTCTCAAGATTTTTTGTATTTCTGCAAAACATGATATTCCCAGAGTCTGCCTCTGCCGCACTCTTGTGTGTGGATGCTGCTGCTTTATCTCGATAAGCATTGGCACCCACAGCCTGAACATCGTAAATAAAGAGAAAAAGTGGGGCCACAAACAAAATGTTGCAGTGTATAGTTGGCGTGCATGCATTACCTGAAGAGCCAGTGTGGTGTGGTGGCGAGAGAGTTGGACTGGGAGTCGGGAGATCTGGGTTCTAGTCGCCACTCGGCCATAGAAGCTCACTGAGTGACTTTGGGCCAGTCACAGACTCTCAGCCCAACCCACCTCACAGGGTTGTTGTTGCGAGGATAAAATGGAGGAGGAGGAGGAGAATTATGTACACTGCCTTGGGTTCCTTAAGGAGGAAAAAAGGCAGGATATAAATGGAATGAATGAATGAATTACCTGAGCCTGTGGCTGAGGGGTTGAAATGACTAACGTTAGCCTCAAGGACAGGGGTTCTTGCTCTAATTTGAGTGTGTCTTCATGTGTCTTTGGACATTTAAATGTGGATCCAGTCGATGGAGCATAAGGCCTCTGTGTGCAGGTGAGTACTTGATTTGTCCTAGGAAGTGGTCAAAAGTAGATTGAGCTTTGCTGCAACCTGAGTGGTCGAGAGATTTTTGACTGAGAATCCAATCCAATCTCAGCTTCACTTCTGATGTGCAAAATTAACAATGGACTACATCACAGAACTGCTGCAGGCTGCTTCTCTCTCAGCGCGGTCCTCCATCCTGCAACAGCAAACTACACTACAGGGTTTTTACATACCTCAGCTTAACCTGCAATGTAGGGATAAAAACAATGCATAACATCGCAGGTTTGCTGTACTCTGACAGCTTCAGCCCAACCCCCAGCCTGCAACAGGGGTCTAATATCACTGGACAACACTGCAGCATTGTTCTAAGCCACTCAGTATTCAGTCTGGACTAAACTGTTGTCCTTTCATCTGGCCACGGCCTCTTCCATCCTTCAGCATGGACAATGAATGGTATTTGCTTTGGTTTTGCATTAGCAGGAACTTTCCTCTCTGCTGCTACCATTGCGGGGCGGGTGGGTGGAGGTGTGCCCAGTTCTAGCTACATTAATATATTGGATTTCTCCATTTCTATAGGCAACTCTCACTTCCGTCCCTGAGCTTGTTTAAAAATAGCTTCTCAGTGTGAACCAAGAAATGACCTATCCAGGAAATGCTAGGTCTCTTTCCACAGGCCCCATTCCATTCCTCCTCCCACCCAGTTGTCAGATTTATTGCTCTCAGACTCTGAACGTTCTGTGCCACTGAGTCAGTATCAGGTGGTTGTGCTGTACCCCCCTTTTTGTTTTTCCCTTCTTTTTTTGTATCCCTACAAACCTAAAGTTTCCAAGGCAGCATGGGGCTGCTGCCCTTTTCGCTACATCATGAATGTCAGGCACTCTCCCCTGCAGTTTAGAAACAGAATCTATAATGATGCCTCCATATACTGTCCCATGATCCCCTAAAGCAGCCTTCCCCAACCTGGTGCTTTCCAGATGTCTTGGGTTTCAACTCCTATCACCCCCAGCCAGCATAGTAAATGGTCAAGAATGCTGTAGTTCAAAACATCTGGAGGGCACCAAGTTGGGCAAAGCTGCAAAGGGAACCTTAGGGTTGTTGTGAGGATAAAACGGATAGGAGGAGGAGGAGGAGAATGTAAGCCACCTTGGGTTCCTTGCGAGAGGAAAGAAGGCAGGATATAGCTTAGCTTTTAGCTTTCTAAATTTTTATCTTTGCTGTTTTAAATCTGTATTTTAAACTCCTGCACTGCTGCTAGGTTTTATTGTGGTTGTATAGTTATATTGTGGTTTTAATGTTCTATATATTTTAAATTGTTTTATTGTGTGTTGTTTGGTTTTAATTTTTGTGAACCGCCCAGAGAGCTTCAGCTATTGGGCGGTACAGAAATGAAATAAATAAATAAATAAATAAATAAAATACAATAAATAAATAAATAAAGCACTCACAATGCTCTAAAGCAGTGAAATCATCTTGTGGAGGTGAAACATATATATATATATATAGAGAGAGAGAGAGACGGAGAGATTAAAAGACTATCTTTACTTCAAGGGAATAATGCAGTGAAGTAACTTTCTTTTCTTGGAAGAACTGGTTCCCCTTTCAACTGCTCTGCCAAGCCAATAAACTAAAACTTTAAAAACTCTGGGTAGATCTCATCAGCCTATTTAAATACCAGGCAGAAGATCTTCTTAAACAGAAACCAGAGTCACAGGTGCCAGTTGCTTCATTCCCTCACTCCCCTAGGAGCGCGTTGGCTTGCGTTGCCACAGGCATCACTCAGCCAGCTGGCCACAGAGGGGCAACAGTTGCCCTGGCAGACAGATGAATGAATGTTGTCATGTATAGGTCACCCACCACAACAGAGCGGGTGGGAAGGAAAAAGCAATTCAGCAATTTGACAGCAGGCCATATCATCGTCCCATCTGCTTATTGCACTTGCTTTACGTAATATCAGTACAATATCCGAGGATTTACACTGAGCAAAGCCTACACTGCAGAAGAGCCAAAAAGCACATGTCACATACTTCTTTCCTTAGGAGAACGTACTCAGAGAGACTTAGGAGAACCATTCCCCAAATGGTCAAAATCGGTTAATTTCTTCAAACTCTGCTCAAAATCCTTGGAATAAATGAAGGTTTGAGACTGTTTAGCCAACCAATCAAAAAATCATACTGCCCGGACTGGAGATGTTGGCAATGGTGCCGTTCTTTGGCTTAGTTTATCCTAACTCTCTGTTTTGGTGGGGGAAATAATACACTAAATGCATTATTCATTGCCGATGAGTTAGGGCTTGTTCGTGCGCTGGTAGAATGTGTCTGCTGCTGCCTTTTGGTGCCCCATCCCATGCGGATCTGATAAGAATATGTCTTTCACCAGCTTCGCCTGGTTCATCAGGGGTAGCCTTTTCTAGAGAAGAGATCTTTCCCATGTCCTACTTACTTCAAAGCTGGATGACTGCAATGCTCTCTATGTTGCTGCCTTTAAAGATGGCTCTGAGATTTCAGTTGGTCCAAAAGACTGAATCGTATCACTATAATCTTACAAGGTCTGCACTGATTATCTATTCATTTGGATCAATTTAATATCGTGGTTTTAGGTCTATAAGGGCGCATTCCTATCAAGATAGGCAGCCGCCTCTGAACTCAAAGGCAACCACCTATCTTGGTGTAAGCTCCAGGGTGGACATTATAATGTCCTTGTTCTGGTCCATCGATGGCTTGAATCTTGAGGTTTGCCAATGAGTGCACACGACTCATGGCAGCATAGAGTTGTCCATTGCAGGAAACAGGTGTAGGCAGATAGGTGCCAACTTGGTCCACAGTCTGTCCCTAGCTCTTGTTGATGCTAATGGCAAAGGACAGATGAACAGAGAATTGGTGATGCTTGTACTGGAAGGGGAGAGATGAATCCAGTGGTGCAAGGCTGATCCTTGGCAGGAAGATCTGCTTGCCTTAAGCCTGTCCCGTCAGGGCTTCATGATGCAGACAGTTGTTATGCATGGCAAGCACAATGAACCTTGTGCGATTGATAAGACCCCGAGTCACGTTCAGGTTCCTTAGCAGGATGACCATAGTGCCCTTCTTCAGAGTCAACTTGCACTGGCAGCAAACCACTTGGATTGAGAGTGTTTAGGGTATTGCACATCAAGCCTAGAACCATGGCTAATGACTTCGTCTGCGCTCCAGTAGGTCCTTCCCTTGCCTTCCATTCTGTCCAAAACCATCTGGTTGATGTAGTCACAGTGCTTGTTCTTGAGACACAGAATGACCTTGCCTGCATTAGCACATACAGCTGCCTTGTGAAAGTCAGTCACATAGACAGCAGCGACAATGTCCTTGTTAACAATGCATGAGTCTGGGACCTTGATCTTCTCCAACAGCTGGGAACTCTTCCGTGGTACCACGGCCAGTGACGGCTGCACAAGCACCATGTGGGACGACAGGCAAGGTCTGTCTAAAGTCACCGCCAAGCACAATAGTCTTGCCACCAAATGGGGTGGCATTGCTCATGAGCTCCTTCCGCAGCCTGTCTACACAGTCAATAGCAAAGTGGGTAGCCATTGACACTTCGTCCCAGACGACAATGTCATAAAGGTGTACAGAGACTTTTTGAGCTTTCATGTTTCATTTTGCTCCAGTGTGCAATTAATTATGTTTGTTTAATTATACTTGACTTTTTATATTAAAATAAAACTTTATAGTACATCATTATAGAAAATAGCCCAATCCTAAAAAAAAAAAATAAAAAGCTTAATGGACATAAATAAACTCCCGACCTTGAATTATAGTGAAACCTGTTGTTATTTGTGAATCTGCTTGTCAAGAGCGTTCCAATGAAGTGTGTTTCATGAGAAATGGTCAATAGGAAGGCAGTCAACAAGCGATGACCAACTAACTCCCAACTTTGAATTATATATATAAGATAGCTACAGTGGAGTGATCATAGAATTCTGTTCCCTCACAGTTCCTGGACTGTTGCAGGGAGTCACAAAGCAGGGACTTCCAAGTCATGGGTGACTCTCCAGTTCCTGCTTTAGAGCATGGTGCTGTGTGCCTTTTCTTTAACACTACATGGTGTCAGACTGGGACTAATCTTTTTCTCCACGACAATAGTGAGATAAAGGGAAGGGGTATTTTACACATAAGGAAATACAAATATTTACTTTGGGGTTTTCAAAAGAGTGCTTAATGACAATTCTTAAAGATTCAGGAGACACAGTTGCTGCTATCAGCCTCCGGTGACTTCTTTTATCTCAGCTAAATTCCCTAAACCTCCACTCCAGCCAACCAGGTCCAGCTTCTGGGTACAGTCTTCCTCTGACACCAAAGCTCCTCCTGTCATATTTCCGGCTTCCTGGACAGCTTATCAAGGTTTTTACTGCATGCTTCTATAACCTTCTTCTGGCGAGATCTTAGGGCAGCCTTTTGGCATACCACAGCCACCTGCTCCCTACTCCTGATCACCAGCCATGTATGGTTACCCCACAGAGAAAGAATAGGTTAATATTCAGGCCTTAGTATTCACTTTCTCCTCACCTTTCTCCTAGTTCTTTTAAAACACTTTAAAAGGCTGGATTCAACTCAGAGACAACATTTGGATGTAACACTAACCTATGGTTTGCATAACTTAACTATGGCTTGTTTGTACTTCTGAACCTGGGGCCAACAAATCAGTATCAGAAGTGGAATTATTTATTTCCTATCCCTTGGGTAGAATTTGTCTTTTTCACAGCTTCTGCACATTGAGTTGATGTTTTGGAGAGATGTCCCCTTGGGGAGTAGGAGGTGTGAGTGATTTATGAGAGGCCTGGTCAATAAACCCTATATTTTGCTGGAGGGCAACTTTGACCTAAGGTTACAATGTCTGGGTTCAGACATCACGACAAGCTATGGTTTAAACAAATCATAGAATCACAGAATAGGGTGACAATATTTTCACATTGGAGGCATTTCTCAGCCACTGACGATATGAATTGATTTTATTTAATATTGCTGCTTTTCTTTGTAGAAGTAGCCTATTTTAATATGTCCAGTTTTGCATTGGTATATATTTTCGATATATAACTAACAGTCCACTGAGAGCTATTAAGGAATCTGTATATTCAATAAAGTACAACAGCATATTTATTTGCTAATTTACATTAACAAGCAGGATCTACATGTTGCAGTGTGGCATGTTCACGTTCAGGAGCCAGCCATACCCTCTCCAGTCTGCACTGTTCCATTCCCCAGCTCCCCTACCCCAGTTTTCAATTACCCCTCCCTCCAACAGCCAACCAGCATTCTGTGGCCGCTGAGCATGCCCTGTTCTCATTGGGCTGTTTGGGGCTCTTTTTGCCCCTTGGGTTATTATTCTTAAATATCTTGGCACTTCTGCAAACCTAGGGGTTTCCCTTCTTACTTCTCAGTTGCCCAGCTTTGATTACAATCCTGTTGGCACTCACCAACAGAGTTAATTATTAGAGGGAGTGATGATGGTGATGACAGAAAATTGTCCCGTTAGGTGTCCAGATATGGATAGGAGGTTGTCTATAACATATCCATCTCCTCTCCTTTATTCCATAATACAGCATGTCTTCTCTATGCTACACTACCAATGGGGGGGGGGGGAGAGAGAGACACAGAGAGAGTCTTTCTACAGTGACTAAAGGATTAAATTGGAGAACTTGACATTAACATCTTAGCCGTATTAGCAGGAACTTATTGCCACAGGACTCTGTCACAGAAACATACAGATAACATGTACCTGCTTTGTCCAAATGGCACTGAACATTAATCCAAATTGATCCATCACAGCAGCACAGTGACCTCTTACATCATGCTGATGGAGTATTAAGGGAGAACAGTTTGGCTTTTTAAGACTCTCAAGTGGGAATGCAATGCCAGTGCCTAAGGTTTGTTCTTCACTAACAACAGTGAAAATGCCACAGGATAATAGAAATTGCAAGTGACGAAACAAGGGGAACCCAATTTAGTGAAATACCAACTACACTTCCTGTTAAAAGAAATACATCAAGAGGCTTCTTCTCCCTAGCCTTATGTGAATCATCTAAGGGACTAGACTTTGAAAGTTAATTGTGAATTGTCTTTAAAAAAAAAACTTTAAAAACTTTAGATTTAGCATCATAAAGGATGAGCTGTCGTTTAGTCCAAACTCCTGCCTAAGGGCAGGATGACCTTGACAGGACTCTATGCAATCTAGCCTACCAGTCAGATGGATGCACGCAGAGCAAATGGCTTCAGGTTAGAATTACCACTGAAAGTAGAATTTTGAAGTTAATCTGGATGTTCCTGTTCTGCTCCAAAGAAAGGCCAGGGGATCTTTTTCCCATATTAAAAAGTGAAAAAATGCTTAATAAATTGAAAGTTCTCTCAGGAAGACCATTACAGAGAAATGTTGCATATCGGTATATAATCTATGGGGAGAGCAATCCTGCAGCCCCTAGACGGCGTCTGGGGAGCCATAGGAGAGTTTGGATTCCTGGATCTGAGGATGGAGACAGTGCTCTGACCTTGGACCCAGGAGTCTGAACTCCCCACCCCGCTCCCTCTCCTCCTCATGGCTGCCACAGGGAGAACTGCACTGACAACCTCGGAGAGAAAGGAAAGGTGGTGTGCCAGTGGGTGGGGAGGGCTTATGCTGTATCCCCAGGCCTCCTCAGCCTCCTTCCTCCCTCCTCCATGATGCCTTAGCTAGACAGTCGAAAACACCCATCTAGTGAAAATACAGAGCGGGAGGAGCACGGAAGCGAAGATCGCCTCCACTGCACCTTCTGCTCTGCTCTCCAGGTTCAGAGGCTTAGGGAAATCCCTGTAGGATTGTGCCCTAAGGCTACAATCCTATCGCCATTTACCTAGGAGTAAGCCATGTTGACCACAGTGGGACTCACCTCTGAGTAGACATGTATAGAATTGTGCTGTTAGTTTATTTTATTTATTTATTTATTCATTTCATTTCTATACCGCCCAATAGCCGAAGTTTGTAATATCAATATGCAGAATATACAGGGCACAGCAAAGTAGCCTTCATGGAAGAACTGCATGAAAAAGCTAACAAATACATGACACAAATACGCACAAAAACAATATTGGAATAAAAATAAGCAGTGAAACAGTGATTCGGTTTCTTTTTCTGTTTTTGAAAAAGCAAAAAGAGTTTTGACAAGATCAGGGAAATTTCTTGGGGAGGCGGTATACTTCCGCGAAGAGTCATTCAAAGCAAAGGCTCTCTTCAGACATTCTCAAAGCATGTAGTCTCTACATGTGAGCACTAGCTCCACCCCTCTGTATCACTGTTCCTGTAGCACATGGTTTGTTGTGGAGATCCTATTAAACAATATACTCTGAGAGTAGGCCCATGCGACCTTTGTCTATAATCAAGAGTCAGGCACACAACTCAGGTCGGGGGGCGGGGGGAGGAGAGAGTTATGTGGCATAAGTGCCTAGAGGGCATGAGTGATGTGCCAGATGGTTTCTGTTCCCTACCATATCTAACTATAGAGTTTAGACTTTACTAACTGCTGACTTTGCAGGTATTACATTAACGGTCCTAATCTTGTGATGATCTTATGACAGTGAGTAATGAATATGACACTGAGCTGACAAATGAATATTACATGCTGAAGACTGTACTTTGATCTGATTGGCTGACTTGCCACAATGTAGCAGGTATAAGAATATTTGCTTTTGAGAAGGAGGTTGTTGTTCCCACCTGTTGGCGACCAACCTCATGCATGAATAAAGGGTGTATAGCTCAACCTCGACCTCCAGCCTCGTTCTTTATTGAGTGGAGAACCCCACAGTGCAGAGGGTGATTGTCTGCAGCAGGGAGGTTCCTCGATCCCTGGAAGCTCTCCCCAAGATTTAGAGCCCAGGGTTCTTTTCTAGGGTTCTCAACCATACAGAGAGCTTCTAGAGGAGGCTCTCCGCTGCAAACAATCACCTTCTACATGTGGAGGCCAACGAGCACGGTGACAGCATGGACCTAGCACATGCCCCACTTCCCCTCCTTGTATGTAGCCCCTATACACTTTGGGAATGCCTGAAGCAGTCTCCAAACAATATAGGTTACTGGAAACTATCTATATATACAGGTGTATTAAATATACAAACAATTCTAATATACAATTAAAAAGGTTTTAATAAAATATTACGAACAAGCTTAAAAAGATCTATAAACAAGTCCTCAAGTATTCCCTACATACATATTATAATTTGGTATCTATAGTGGGCTATACAAATTTTGCAACACCCCTGTCCCATACACGTTTCGACCTAGACTGTCTTCAGCAGTGGGAAAAATAAACACAAATTACAGCCTATATAATCACCAATTACAACTGATATCTCATAATTGCAGAGATTTTACATAAATCCCACAATTTTTAAACTAGTAGGATTGTTGGCTTCTTACCAAGCGGTATGCATGTATGTCTGCAGAATAAGGGAATATAAACATTTCCTCCCGTACCCAAGATGGTAACTTTCTTCCATCAATGTATACTGAGCAGGACTGTATCTTGCTCTATTTCAAGAAAGAAAAGAGTTTTAACACTATGCCCTGCTCCACCATGCGGCTTGGATGCTGTGAGTAGCCCAAGTTGATCTGACTTTGAGTATAAGCAATAGCCACCCAAAGGATATGATGGGGGTACAAATCCACATCACCCAGCAACAGGACATAAAAGTGTAATGTTGGTAATCCTCAAAATGAACTGCATAAAAAATGAACTGCCTAAAAAATGGACTAAGGGCGCAATCCTATGGGGATAGGCGGCCGCCTCCGAACTTAGAGGAGACCGCCTATCCAATGCAGGGCAGGAGAAGCACAGGGGGGATTGTTCCTTCCACGCTTCTCCTGCCCTGCATTTGCGGCTAGACAGCCAATTTCAGCTGTGTCTAGGCTTGGGAAGGCAGAACAGGGGAGGAGGCTGCCAGACGATGCATAGGATGTGTCATACCAGCATTTCCGCCTTCCCCGCCCCAGAACGCCCCATTTTCACCTCTCTGTGCTCCTCTTCTGAGTGCAGAGCACAGGGTTATTCCACGCTGCGCAGAAGCAGGGGAAGGTTGGTTCTTTGGAAACAGGCCTCGGAGCATGGGCTCCGATGTCAGTTCCTGGAAAACCAGATATCCTATGGCCGTCTAGCTGCTGACTAGCAGCCATTGGATTGCTCCCTAAAAGAGTACAAGATAAGATTTGAGAAATATTTTTCCCAGAGGCCCGTAGATTGTCACAGGAGACAATTTTTGCTAAAAAAAATTCTGCAGACTTTTTTCTTTAGTTTTCATTTATTTTTATGTATTTATTTCATTTCATTTCTATACCACCCAATAGCTGAAGCTCTCTTCACAAAAATGGTTCACAAAAATTAAAACCAACAAGCACACAGTAAAATATAAAACATAAAATATAAAAATATAAAATATAAAATATAAAAATATAAAATATAAAATATAAAAACATTAAAACCACAATATAACAATACAACCAGAATAAAACCAGCATAAAACCTAGCAGTAATGTAAGTATGTATTTGTATATTATTTCTAGGAATAAAGTAGGTTTTATATGGTTTTTAAAATAATGTTATGCATGTATTAGCCTCTGGCAATTTGTATTGCCGTAATATTTTACCTATGTGGTGTCCTATTTGCAAATTTTGTTATAATTTATGTTACAGCCCCCTGAAGAAGGCCTAAAATAAGGGAAAAAAGGCCAAAATGCATTGGGCTTCTTATAATAAATTCTATCTTTCATTCTTAGAAACAGTTTCTCTTCTTTGTGATCTACTTTGGATGCTTACCTCCTTCTGTTTTCTGCTCAGATAAGCCACAGACATAGGTCAGGGCTTGTCCTTGGCTGATGAGTCAAGCCAGAGTTCCCAGTTCAGACATCACGCTGACCAAGCCAGGGATGGAGAGTCCCTGGCTTGTTTAGCCACTCCCTCTGGCAGGGAGCCAAGTGGGAACACTCCAGCTGTGTGCATGAGCATGCTTGTTTGCTCATGGTACGCCAGAATTAAATAATAATAATTCTCCTACATCTAGATAGAACCTAAGAAATATATTTTGTAGTCTGTGGGAGAATTCCATCATCAAATTAGACTTGCTCACTTATTTTTCTAAAACTAAAAAAAAAAGCACTATATAGCTGGTCTGATATAATGAGTAACTGATGGTTCTAAACACCTTTGCATCTTTATTTCATAGTACTTCAATTTGACAATCTAGATGGCTTATGATATAATACTTCTATGCCTGCCCACCTGAAGAAATTTCCTTCGAAGAGCTGTATCTGTTATTTAATTCCTTCATCTTTCCATGGGAGGAAGCATGGAGCCATGTCACATGCAGTGGCAGATCAGGTGATGTGGAGGCCCACCTCGCCACATGTAGTCTCTTCATGAGAGGATAAACATCTTCAGTAGTGTGATAGAGCCAGTGTAGAGATGGTCTAAGCAATACAGAGCTGCAATTTCCAGAAGAACCAACTCTTTTGAGAAGTATAAAGAAAACATAGTGGTTAAAAGGTTGAGCCTTCTTGGGAGCCATTTTTCATATATTCTCTTAACTAATTCAATACTTAAAGGCACAATCCTATGCATGTTTAGACAGAAAAAAGTCCTACAACTCCCAGCATTCCCCAGCCAGCCATAGGATTGCACCCTAAGCCAGAACTAGGGCTACCAATTAAATACACAGGTGCAGAATATGTTCGTATTGTTGTATAGAGTTGTACAGACTTATGTAAGCTTCACAAATTATAATTATTTCAGCTGAAGTCTACTGTGTGGAATCATTATTAAAGAGAACCAGTTCACATGTTCTCATCTCTCCCAGAATTACCACTATTGGGTTAGATTTAAACTAGGGATGGGAAACGTGTTGCCCTGGACTGCAACTCCCATCAGCCTTTGCCAATATAGCCAATGGTGAGGGATGCTGGGAGCTGCAGTCCGACAACATCTGGAGGGCCACACATTCCTCATTGTTGATTTAAACAGTGCAAGTAGAACCTGCAACAAAATGTTGCAGTCTGCCCCCCCTCCCAACGGCTCCCCTTCGTGGTTGCAGCCAGCCACTCCCACTAAGCAGAGCATTCCATTCCTGCCACAACTGACACTCAGCATTCTGTGCCGACTGAGCATGCTCAAACCTCCTTGGGCTGTTTTTGTGTGGGGAGGTTGCCTCCTTTGGTTTATTTTTTAAATGTTTTTTGTACTTCTGCAAACCTCAGGGCCCCCTCAAGCATTCTGCTACCTCTTCCTTGTTTCTCATTAGCCCTGTTTATCTACATAGCTATCAGCACTTTTTGTTTGGGTTTGCTATTGGGATCATAGGATCATTCTGGGGTGTTCAACATGGTGCGTATGGGCACCATTGGGCCCACAGAACTCCTCATCATCATTTAATTTATAAGCCGCTTTCCCACAAAAAGTGCCTAAAGCGGCTAACAAAACAACAGTGCAACAACAAAAAAGCACACCAATACATCATTATAATAGGACCTCATTACAATTAGGCCTGTGCACCGCTTCAGCCCGAGGCCCGAACCCCAAGTTGAAGCGGGCTGCTTCAGGTCACTTAGAGCCCCTTCCAAGGAGAAGCAGAGGGGGCACAAAGCGACCTGGAGTGGGTTGGGGGCTCTCCAAAGCACTCGATGTGCTTTGGAGCTTTGGCACACCTGGCCCCGGCATGCCAGCCAGGTCCTTACCTGAGCTGCCGCAGCCACCATCGCCATCCTTGCCGCCACCTCCATTGCAACCGCTGTCCTTGCTGCCTCCGCTGCTGTCCTCGCCACCTTCTCCGCCACCATCCTCACGACTGCCAGCTCCTGAGGCCTGGATGCACAGCAACCCGTCTTCTTCCAGGGAGTCGCCATTTTTAAAATGGCAACCTCCTGGAAGTTCCTGGAAGTTGCCATTTTAAAAATGGTGACTCCCTGCAATAAGGGTCAGCATGCATGTCCAGGTCTCAGGAGTTGGCAGGGGCGAGGACAGCGGCAATGATGGCGGCGGCACTGGAGGTGGTGAGGATGGTAGTGGCGGCCGCAGTGAGGGTGGCTGCGGCGAGGGCAGCAGCGGTGGCAGCGAGGGTGGTGGTGGCAGCAAGGCAAGGGGGTTTTCATGGGGGCATTGGGGGGGAACCCAAAGCGGGGTGCGCCATCTGAATCCTGCTTTGGGTTCAGGGCCGAGTCGGGTCGGGGCCTGCCAAATCTGCCTGAGCCGAATTGGTCCCACCTCCGAAGCCACGAACCGGCTTCCAAGTCAGATCGGGAGGTCCCTGTACAGCCCTAATTACAATCTCACACAACTCATTTCACTGATACTAACATAATAACATTTCAGATTAATTACAAAATAGGCAAAATCAAACATTGCAATACAATGTCAGTTATTATCTTTCAGGAGCGTGTAAACCAGAGCCCAGTAAAGCAAATCTTTCCTGTGCATTAAGGCTTTAATAAACAACAGTATGAACGGCAACAGCTTCTCCAGGAAAACAAAGTTCAGAAAATAGCAGCCAGGTTTCTTACAGCCAGCAGCAGATCTCTCTCATGCTCCACTCTCTCATGCTGATGAAGTTCTCAAGGCTCCAACGAGACAAGTTGGTGTTCCGTCCCTTCCCCTGTGCGCTGGATGATTCTGCTGCTCTTCTCTTGTTGCCTGCCGGGCTACTACTTCTTCTGATTTTTATTTCATTTCTTATGATTTTTAATATATTCTTTTTGAACAGGGAGACTGGCGTGCTGCAAAGCAAAGTGCCAACCTCCAGTGCCATCTTCATTTTGGTTCAAAAGAGTGATTTTGTGTTTTGTAGCTCATACCTCCGCCTTGTACTTCAGACAAGTTACTCTTCTGTTTAGTCTCACCAGCTTGCCTCCTGGGAAATGAGTGCTCTGTGACCAGCCATGGCCACCAAGGCAGCCATTTTGTGAATGGGCAAGCAGCTCCCACAGAGCAGCCATTTTATGAGAGTGCCCATGACCCTCTCTCAAAATTCCAAAGGGGTCCGCTGAAAGGTTGAGGGCACCTGTAATAGTCTATGTGAACTACGATGGCTAACCAGTCTGTAGACAGCAGTAGGCAGACGAGTGTGTCCCTTCTCACTAGTCATGTTGTTAGAAAAAAGGAGACTCCATAACCGTTGGCGTCTCAAGTTACGTAAGAGCCCGAGTGGCGGGAAAATATAGGCGGAGCAAAAAGGGAATCATACTGACGCGCTCATGACTAACAGCTTGGTAAGCTGATAGTGACTGTTTATTGGATATTGACTTAGTGAGCCGATGTAAAAACTGTTTCATTGGTTACTGGTAAGAACAATAGAAGTGATATGATATAAAGGGCTTTTGCACACGTGTCTCGGGGTCCAGACTGCTCTGCACCCGTTTTGCAAAACGTTCAATAAAATAGTGTTGGATCCACTGCTGCCTGCCTGGCATTCTTTTCTTCTAAACCGAAAGCAAAGACTTTTTATCTAACAATTTGGTGCCGTGACTCGGATCCTGCTTCGGGGCGCGTCCCCTTCGCGCTGAGCCGAGGGGCCGCGGAGGAGAAGTGGCCACAGGCGGTTGTTTTACACTGCCTTCTCCTCACAACGGTGGCGGCAGAGGCGCCTGGGGACCAACGCCAGAGGAAGAGGGAGACGTGATCACTCTTTTTAGGCACCGGCAGTGGATCAATAAGCAGCTGGACGCAGCTGCGGGCGGGACAGAAGAGGCTTTTGGGGTAAGTGAAACAGCTTACATTAGGGGATAAACGCGGGATGGTGGTGTGTTTGTGATTGTGTGAGACGCCTATGGGCGAAGCGAGTGGGGAGCCCCGATCTGCATTTCCTTACCCCGGAGACAGGCTAGGTCAGAGGAGGGCGAAGCACAAGAATTGCTGATTGAAATTCCCACCGTCATGGGCAGGTCCCAATCTAAGTCTGCGAAGAAGTCCCATACGCCCTTGGAGTGCTGT
Organism: Heloderma suspectum; assembly: GCF_057233095.1. NCBI lineage: Eukaryota > Metazoa > Chordata > Lepidosauria > Squamata > Helodermatidae > Heloderma > Heloderma suspectum. The sequence continues at coordinate 110,520,772 of NC_139464.1, forward strand.
TTGCGCAATTGGTCACATTTTAAGCAGGATTATGGAACTAAGATGACAAAAGATCGTCTTGTCTTTTTTTGCACCCGGGAATGGCCAATATTAGAACCCAAATGGCCACCCGAGGGGTCTTTTGACCCAACCTTGGTATCTGATGTGCGAAAAATAGTAGCACAGAGGGGAAGTTGGGACCAGTTCCCTTATATTGATTTGTGGGCAACTTGTGTGCCCCTTGGCGGCAGGCCTGCTCCGTGGGTTGTTAAATGCATGACCCTTGCCCTTCCCATGGTGGTCAAAAGGAAACCACCAAAAGAAGGACCACCCAGGGTCGTGGCGACGGCACCGGAGGACCTACTGCTTCCTCCTCCCTACGGGACAGCCGTCGCAGGGCGACCACGCCCGTTGCAACCACCACCCTCTCCTGAGGGGCCCGCCCAGCAGTTAGATGCCCCCGAGAAGGACCCCTCTCACGAAATAGTACCAGAGGACCCCACCCCTCTAGTTGAACGCCGGGACACTCTCCAAGATCGTCTATATTCCCTAGAGGAAAGATTGGAGGTCCTACAGAGAGAAGCAAAAGGGGGACCTAACTACAACCTGTGAAAGGACCCCCAACCACCGGTGAAGTTCACCTTCCCCATCAGAGAAGTCCCCGACCCTACCGCCCAACATCCTCAAGGGACGATGTTTGTTTATGTCCCATTCACAACATCTGATTTGTATAATTGGAAACAATTTAACCCCTCCTTTGAAGAGGATCCCGGGCCACTCCTGTCTCTGATGGAGAATGTGAGGCTTACTCACAACCCCACATGGGACAATACACAAATGCTATTGAACACCTGTTTTCTCAGCCAAAAGCCAACCATCCTTGCGGGGGCACGAGCCAAGTATAGGGAGGAAAATCCCCAGGCAACTGAGGAGGAGACGGTGGAGGTTCTGCCCACAGGGCGACCCAATTGGGGGGTGGCCACAGTGGCACATAGACGCTTACATGCTGACTATTTTCGACTCATTTTAGCAGGCATGAAGCAAGCCGCGAGAAGGGCCCCCAATTTGCAAAAAGTCCTGACTCTAAAGCAAGACAAAAACGAACCTCCTGCCGTGTTCCTCCAAAGGCTGAGGGAAGCCTTCGCTAAATATACTGACATTGATTTGAATGATCCAAATAATTTAAGGATCCTCACAACTCAGTTCGTGGGAAATAGCTGCCAGGACATCAGAAAGAAGTTGCAAAAAGTTGAAGGAGGGTTGGCAGCTGACCTAGGAGTTTTAGTTGAAGTAGCTCAAAAGGTTTATGAGAGGCGAGAAGAAGAAGAAGGAAAAGAAAAAGACAAGAGGCAGGCCAAGCTCCTTGCTGCAGTTCTTAAACCTGACAAAGAGGGAGCTAGAAAGGGGAGGAAAGGGGGGAGGAAAGGATCTCCCCTGGGGAAAGATCAATGTGCCTTTTGTAAGAAAATGGGGCACTGGAAGCGTGACTGTGAGGCTTTGAAGCAGAAAGAGAGAGAGGAAAATACGGGAGGAGCACAGAGAGTTCTGTATGAACAGGAAAGAGATTAGGACAGACTGGGGCCCAGCCCCCTCTTAGCCGTCTCTGAGGCAAGACGGGACCCCATGGTCAAAATAAAGGTTGGGGGCTGCTCCTACAAAGCCCTTGTGGACACAGGGGCCGCCCTGTCTGTCCTCCCCCTCAGTGAGCCCCCAACGGGAGGTGGGGGGGTTCACCACCATAATGGGGGTCGAGGGAAGGGCAACCCAAGTGCCCCTCTCTCGTCCCCTGTTCACCAAGGTTGTGAAAACACACCTAGAACATGCATTTGTCTGTACCCCCTCCTGTCCGGTGGCATTGCTAGGAAGGGACTTATTGACTAAACTCCAAATTGAGATTGCTTTTACTCCTGACGGAAGGATGGAGATACGGCTCCCTAAACAGCAGAGTAGTAACTACCAAATGGCCCTTTTGAAAGTTGCAGAAGAATCCACCCCAGACGCCACCGAGAACTGGAGCCTAATAGAAAACAGAGTCAACCCTCTAGCTTGGGCCGGGATTGGAGGGGCCTCTCGTGCCAAGTCGGCAGCACCATACAAAATTCCCCTCAAGGAGGGAGCAAGGCCTGTTCATGTAAAACAGTATCCCCTTTCCCGCCAAGGAAAGGAGGGCCTACAACCAGTAATAACAAAGCTCCAAGAAGAAGGCCGGCTCATTGAGATAATGTCCCCCTATAACACGCCCATCATCGCTGTGCCAAAAAGGGGAGGGGGGGCAAGGGCTACCGCTTAGTGCAAGACCTCCGGCTCATTAATCAGCAGATCGAGGCCCCCCATCCTGTGGTCCCCAACCCACACACCCTCCTTGTAGGAATTCCGGAAGAGCACGCCTGGTTCACTGTCATAGACCTAAAAGACGCCTTTTTCAGCATCCCCCTCCACCCTGATTCAAGGCCTTTGTTCGCCTTTGAATGGGAAAGCCCAGGGGGGGGGGGTCAAAAGTTCAATTAGCATGGACAGTCATCCCTCAGGGGCTCAATCTCTCACCGGTCGTCTTTGGCCAGCAGCTCCAAAAGGATCTCGAACCCTGGGTCCAGCAGCACTCAGAGGTGCATCTCCTCCAGTACTGTGACAACCTCCTGATTTCAGCCAAGGCCAAGAATGCGTGCCTGAGTGGGACGGTTTCCCTCCTCAACTATCTAGCGGGGGGGGTATAAAGTGTCAAAAGAAAAAGTACAGTTGGCCCAACCAACTGTAAAATTCCTAGGCTACCACATAACTAAAGGGACTCGGAGCCTAGGGCAAGAAAGAGTTGAAGTCATCCGTGACACTCCTGTCCCTAAGTCCCCCCGCGAATTGAGGGCCTACCTGGGGTTGACCGGATTCTGCCAACTATGGATAGCAAACTATAGGGAGACAGCGCGGCCGCTGTATGAGGCGCTGCAGAAAGATAGACTGGATAAATGGAAATAGACTAAGGAAATAAATAAGTCTTTTCCCAGTCTTAAAGCTGCTCTTGTGTCACCACCTGCTCTAGCCATACCAAATCCCAGCCGGCCATTTAGACTTTATGTGCATGAAAATAAGGGCATAGCTTCGGGAGTGCTTTGCCAGTGAAAAGGGCCCTCTTGGAGACCAGTGGGATATTATTCCAAGGTCCTAGATGTCGTAGCATGAGGATGGCCAAGTTGCCTGAGGGCAGTAGCGGCAACAGCTCTGATCTGTACCGAAGCCGAGAAAATGACAATGAGAGGACCCATTGAAGTTTGGGTGCCGCATGGAGTGCCACAAATTTTGGGATCAGGAGGAGGAAGCAAATTTCTCAACCCAGCCCGGCATTCCCGATATGAAATAGGTTTACTAACAAACGAAAACCTCACTTTTAAGGCTTGCTCTAGCTTTAATATCGCCACACTACTGCCAACATTACTGGGCACAAACGGATCAGGACTCCCAGATCATGACTGCCTTGAAGTATTAGACCTAGACACCAAAGGCCGACCGGACCTTGAGGATGAACCAATAGAGGGAGCCAGAGATCTGTTTGTAGATGGATCTAGCTATATGCTAGATGGAAGGCGCTACACAGGCGCGGCCGTCGTTACTCTAGAGGAGAGTGTGCGCGAGGAAAGGCTGCCTCCTCATTTCTCCGCCCAATCCGCTGAACTGGTAGCCCTGACAAGAGCCCTGCAAGCCAGCAAGGGAAAGCGAGTAAATATTTATACCGATAGCAAAAATGCCTTCGCCGTTGTGCATGCTCATGGGCAACTGTGGAAAGAGAGGGGATTCCTTACAGCAAACGGATCTCCAGTGGCTAATGGCGGCCTAATAGTGGATCTTCTAGATGCCCTCCAGCTACCCTCACAAGTAGCTGTTGTCCACGTCCGAGCCCATGGGAAAGAAAAAGAGGAAAAATAGAGACAGGAAAACCAAAAGGCAGATGAGGCCGCAAAAAGAGCAGCCAGAGAGAGAATCCAAGGAACATTCCTCATTCTACCCAAAAGAAAAGAGCGCCCCACATACTCCCCTGCTGAGTTACGGATGGCACAAGAACACGGAATAAGTCCCTGCGATGACGGATAGATCCAGATGACAGATGGAAGACTGCTTCTTCCACAGACCCTGCAGAGGGTTGTTCTAGAGCAAGTTCACCATTCTCTTGGACACCCTGGAGCATCAGCCATGATCGACTATTGCAAGAGGCTGTTTGTCTCCCCTGGCTTAACTGTATGCGCCCACCGACTAGCCACAACCTGTGAAGTCTGCCAGAAAACCAACCCTCCCAGGGCACCCCCTTCTCCAAAAGGAGGGCGACCATGGGCCTACTATCCTTTCCAGAGGGCGCAGATTGATTTTGCTGAGATGCCACCATGTAGGGGTTACAGGTATTTGCTTGTAATAGTATGTCAAATGACAGGGTGAGTAGAGGCGTTTCCATGTAGGAACTGCCAAGCTAAAACTGTTGTTGCTAAATTGTTACAGGAGGTGGTGCCCCGGTTCTCCCTGCCCGAAGTTATAGAGTCCGATCAGGGCTCACATTTCACCTCAGTTATTACACGGGGGCTGGCACAAGCTCTGGGAGTAGAGTGGCATTTACATTGCCCCTGGAGGCCCCAGGCAAGTGGACAGGTTGAAAGAATCAATCGGAGCCTCAAGGAGACTTTAACCAAACTCCATCGAGGGGTGAAGCTCACTTGGGTTGAGGCTTTGCCAATAGCTTTAACGAAGCTTCGAAGGATGCCAAGAAAGGACATAAAATTGTCCCCCTTCGAACTGATGTTTGGGTTCCCGCCTCGGGTACACTGCGGAAGGAGGGAGGAAGTCAAGTGGGAGGTGGGTGATCAGATGCTAAGGGATCAGTTGACTTCTCTACAGTCTGTTCTTTCACAGCTACGAGCTTATTCCGTTCCGTTTCAGAGACTGCCATTAGATGCACCTATCCATCTCTTCCAGACGGGAGACAAGGTGTTGCTGAAAAAGTGGAATAAAGAAGCTTTAAAAGAAGGGTGGGAGGGGCCTTATTTGGTGGGACCAACCAGCCACTCGTGTGTAAAGCTTGTGGGTTCTAGTAAATGGACACATTGCAGCCGGATAAAGCCATTTAAGCGACCCTCGCTTCCTTCTGTCACCTGGAAAGAACAGGAGGACACAGGCAACGGTCCTTTGCTCCCTGGCACCCCTCCGGAAGCTGCCAAGGACACAGGCGAAGAAGCCATCCAGGAGCCACAGTCGCCTGTAATATACAAGTCACAACATCTGGGAAAAGCTCGGGTTCGAATTACAAAAAACTTGTAATATGAAGCAAGTATTGTGGGTGGTGTTGGTAATGTTAGTTAAAGAAATATTAACGTGGATGGTGATACCTCAAGGACTTGGGCTTGACAGCTTTAAGATAAAACCCTGAAATGTCACACCAACACCCCTCAGACCACTTCTGGTACAGATCCCCGAGAAAGAGAGGCGTCCCTGGAGAACCAGGTTAGGGATCCCAATAACAGAGGAAACTGATAATGTGTGGTTAGAGTGGATAAAGTATACAGCCAAGTCTTTAAATAAGTCTGACTGTTTTGTTTGTGCCACAGGGAGATCTGTAGCAAAGGTGCTGCCCTTTCCACTGGGATGGGACACTCCTTCCCTCCTCACCTGCGTGATCCGTTTGTTCCAACACCCTGATGCATGGGGAGAGGAGGAATGCCAAACCCTCAATAAATTATACCCCCCACTCAAATCAAAGGATCGTGTCAGACCTTCCACAGTCTTCCTGCAAAGAAAAAACCATACCGGATGCATACACCGAAACCTTGCAGACACAGAGGGGCGTATAGGGAACCTGACGAGTAAAGTAAGATGTGTTAATTCCACCCGCTTTAGGAATCATTCCCTTTCAATCCCATGAGCTGATCTCTGGTGGTATTGTGGTGGTCTAGAGTTGTATGAGGTATTGCCCTCCAATTGGTCTGGAGCTTGTGGGTTAGTTCAGTTGGCAGTCCCCTTTTCAATTGCATACCATCCAGCAGAGAAGACTGGCCAACCCCGGCAGAAACAATCAGTAACCCCTTTTGATGATCAAATATATATTGACTCCATAGGAGTACCAAGGGAGTGCCAGATGAGTTCAAAGGAAGAAATCAAATTTCTGCAAGATTTGAATCTACCCTGTTTTGGTGGGTGACCATTAACAAAAATGTAAATTGGATCAATTACGTTTATTATAATCAACAGAGGTTTATAAACTATACTCGAGATGCTGTAAAAGGATTGGCTGAGCAGCTAGATGCCACCAGCCAAATGGCTTGGGAAAATCGGCGTGTTCTTGATATGATGTTAGCAGAAAAAGGAGGGGTTTGTGTCATGCTAGGTGGACGGTGTTGCACCTTCATCCCTAACAACACTGCCCCAGATGGCACGGTAACAAGGGCTTTGCAGGGCCTCACCGCCTTGTCTGAAGAATTAGCCGAGAATTCAGGGATTAACAACCCCGTGACTGCCTGGTTAGAGAGATGGTTTGAAAAATGGAAACACCTAGCAGCCTCAATCCTTATTTCGCTTGTAGTGATGATAGGAGTTTTAGTGTTATTTGGTTGTTGCATTATCTCCTGCGCTAGAGGCTTATCCCAGGGGTTAATTGAAACCGCTCTGTCAAAAGAGATGCTCTTGCTTTATTGTGCTGATAAAGAAACTCCGTTTTAAATGCTTTAAGATGTGAATAAAGACTTAAAGGAGGGAATTGTTAGAAAAAAGGAGACTCCATAACCGTTGGCGTCTCAAGTTACGTAAGAGCCCGAGTGGCGGGAAAATATAGGCGGAGCAAAAAGGGAATCATACTGACACGCTCATGACTAACAGCTTGGTAAGCTGATAGTGACTGTTTATTGGATATTGACTTAGTGAGCCGATGTACTAACTGTTTCATTGGTTACTGGTAAGAACAATAGAAGCGATATGATATAAAGGGCTTTTGCACACGTGTCTCGGGGTCCAGACTGCTCTGCACCCGTTTTGCAAAACGTTCAATAAAATAGTGTTGGATCCACTGCTGCCTGCCTGGCATTCTTTTCTTCTAAACCGAAAGCAAAGACTTTTTATCTAACAATGTGAAGTGAGGACTAGCAGCTTTTACTTGAAATTTCCACTATAGTATTAGGACCCAGTTAAAGTCAAGCTTCTCACAAGATCAGGCTGTGATGTAAATTGCTAGAAGACCTAGTTCCAGTCCTCTGCATTACACTATGCATGGACTGAGGAAAAGTTTGTTTCAAGGAATTAATTCTGCAGGTTTTTAATTTCTGTTCACCCTCCTATGCATTACACGTCTGTAGCTGTGTCATTTGTGTAGACCATGAGTTGTAACTGCATGGAACTAGTGCCAGTATTCAGCTGCTAAACACACACACACACACACACACACACACCGGAGAGACCAGTCCTTCAAGCCAATTTCTTGCTTGGGCATACACATCTTTACCTCCTTCATCTAATTCAAGAATGTGCTTAGCCTGGACAGAAAGCTGAGATAGATGTGTTAAAGACCCACCCGCCACCCGCCACCCCTACGATGTTTCATCTAATAGTTTAATGAACCAAAATGGGCAACGCTTTGACTTCATGGACAGCGTCTCACAGCAGAAGTATGGATCAATTGCACCGCACGTCAATGTGGCAGGAGCTGAAAGCAAGCCGCCATGCCTGTCTCTTCTCATTGCAAAGCAAATGCATCCAAGCAGCGGCACTGTGTATTTTAGGTGACACACAACAGAACTGTCTCTTGAAAGGTTCAGATGCTGTGTACACAAATAAAGAGAACTGGTTTCCACACTATTGATTCTCTCTCATAATATGCTTATTCCTGGAGGGGCTGCCATAAGAAGGAGGGGCAGGGAGGTTCACTGGATCCAACCCCACCTGGATAAATCTGGATCCAACCCCACAGGTTTGCAGCTGCAAATAGGTTTTTGAATATAGCAACAGGTTTCTAAAAAGTTATTGCAAATCCATCAAGAAAAAGAAGGCAGTGCCTTGTTCTGCTACGCAATTAATGACGCAATACTACGTATGCCTACTCAGAACTAATCCCTATTGTTCAGTGGGACTTACTCCCAGCCAGGAGGGAAGAATTGCAGCCTCATGCTGCCATCTTATGCACACTTGCCTGACAATAAGACCCGTTGCATTCAGAGGGACTTACTTCTGAGTACATGTGCATAGGATTGTACTGCAAGCCGATTGTCTGGGAAACAACTGCGCATCGAGAATGATGAACAACAGGATGCCAGTCAGCACTCTGCATACAGAACTGTGACATGTAATAAAATGGCATCCTGTTAAATAGCAAGCTGATAAATAAAAATAGTCTAAGCTAACCAACTCACTTCCAAGTGGAAACGATGTCAGGTCCCTGTGCTTTTCATTTGGGAAGCACGTGCCCCTTACATATTAGTATAACAGTGCCCAGTAACACTAGTATCTCAATAAAAATGCAAAGTAGCAGCAAACTAAGTATCCGAAACACACTGTTTTTGTGAAAATTGGCAAATATATGTTTTTAACAGGTAACATCATTTTTTGTCAAAGCAGAATTATCCAATTACACTGAGGGCTTTTGCATGTCTAATTAATTCCTTCCATGTCTACCAATAACATCGTACCCAACTTTATGTTTGGCAAAATAATAAGCATGATGATTTGGACTCTTTCATGGATGATTGATATCCATTCATCTCACTTATAAATCATGAGTCATTGGTTAAATGTTTTCCTGAAACCTAGGTGTCATTCTGGTCACATATAGTTACAATACAAAGAAATTATAAGGTTATATTGACTCTGTATCTTTCGTACTATATTTCAGTTGTTATATTCTTGTATGTGATTTTTTTCTCCCTCAAAATAGTATGAATATGTTTTCATTTAAAAAAAAAACAGTTTTAAAAAAAGAATAGTAGGATCTCTGGAATGTGGAGCCTATTAAAAGTGACTATTTGGTTCTCTTAAGTGCCCTAGCTTCATGCCTGCAAGAACTCTGAGAGGTGAGCTGGTGACTTGCACAAATCTATCTACTATTTCTTGGCTGGGTGGAGACTTAATCACGAGTCTCCCAAACCTAAATCCAGCACATCTGCCATTGTAGTATGGTGGCCCCCTGCAAGTACCACTACCATGCACTCATTCATAACTCATTTAGGATTTCCCAAACATACACAAAAATGCTGTACCTAAAAATGCATTGTAGAAAGCTCCGCTCCAACTGCGACAGATCAATTTTTAACGTATCTATCGGATATGGCAATTAAATAAAAATTTAGGTGCAAACCGTTCTCACTGGCCCACTGATGCTTCCCTATTGTATATAGATAGTGCCATTTTGGCTACATAATCAATGGCACTTGGAGAACTGACTTCGCTATTTGTCTACAAGATTCATGTACCAGGAGCCTAGCAACAGCATCTCTATCCTATATGTCTTTACAGAGAAATAATTTTCATTCACTTAAATTGCCTAGGCTTGTAAGTAAGTATGCCTTGGAATCATACTGTTAGGACATATTTTACCTTACATTTAAACATTTGGATAAGCAACTGGCTACATGGCGTAGATGTTGACCCAGGAACTGGGACTCTTCAACTGTTGTCTCTTCTTTAACCTATACATTTAGGGATGAGGTCAATAGAGAAGGCTAAACAGACAAGAATTGCCAGCATAACTGGCACTAATTAGCATCTCTACTGGCAGCTTCAGAATAAAAACCTAGAGTGGAATGGGCAGAATCAGTTGTCCTTTCTGTCCTTCGAGATGGACTGGCCAGGTCAACTTTGAGGTGCTTTGGTGCTGTGCAGTAAAAATGTGTGCTCTGCCCTCTTTGTGAACTTAGGACAAAATGTATTATTTCATTTTCTAAAACTGAAAACCAAATATTAACAGTGCAATCCTATACAGGTTTACTCAGAGGTAAGTCCCAGTGAGTTCAATAGGACTTACCCTCAGGTAAGTATAGGATTGCAGCCTTAGGATGGTGCTTAATTCTGAGTAGACACGTACATGATTGTACTGTCAGTCATTTCAAAATTCTAAATGAAACTGGAGAGCTGTGGCCAAAAATTATCAAATCATGATGTTCAAATCACGATGTGAAATTCAGGACCCCTTCATTGCTAAGGTAGTCATCTGAAAGGGCTTGTGTGCATTTGACAGCTGCATGACAGGCAGAAATTCAGAATAAACTGCTTTTCCATGCATGGACATAGAAGCAATGAGACGGAGAGAGTGTGCGTTAATCTACTTTTATACCATTGTACTTTTATCCTAGAAAATTCTCTGGAAAAGACCCTGATGCAGGGAAAGACTGAAGGCAAAAGGAGAACGGGACGGGAGAGGATGAGATGGCTAGATAGCATCACTGATGCAATGAATATGGACTTGAGCACGCTCCGGGAGAGAGCGCAGGACAGGAAGGCCTGGCGTGCTATGGTCCATGGGGTCACGAAGAGTCGGACACGACTGAACGACTGAACAACAACAACAACTTTTATCCTGTTTGTAAGCCATCCTGGAAATGTCATTTGGCATTGAAGGTGAAGGGTATCAGTTTTAGAAATAAAAGAATAAATAGTATTTTCTTATACCTATGTTCTCAACATTCCATAGGTCCTGGAAGCTCATAGGGTAGCTCTAAATTATATAAAATTACAGGCTTACATACTTATACATACTGAAAGACCCCTCCAAGTATGTAGATTCTAGTGCTGTGTCAAAAATGCCATCCCAATTGCATAGGGCATTCCCAGACCACAAAGCAGACACAGACAGACAGACAGACACACACACACACACACACACACACTTCCTGCAATTTTGGGAGAGGGCAGGAGAAAAATTACAAACATTTCAGAAAGCTTACCAGAAAAGGGGCAGCAGCAACAGAAATGTTTCCCTTCTTTCTATTTCTTTTTTTAGTTTATTTTTGCCCTTTTGAAAATGTCATAAATTTTCTCCTGCCCCTTCTGAAGATATATTGCATTTTTTCTGTCCTTCCACACAACTCATGCTATGATCCCTCAAAAATACCAGAAGAAGTTCATGGTGGAACTTTTAGCCTAGCTGTAGCAGAAACGACCATGTTTATTTTTTTGTGGCCCCGTTTCACTCCAAAACTGATAGGTACTTGACTGCCAATGCTCGCTGCTAGAGGGGATGATGATTTAATTCTATGTCCTGTCTCTCTATCCTGGTTGGGGGCTTTGTGCCGCACTTCACCTTGCTAGATGCAGCTCCCGGCTTACCTGGGAGCAATGCTGTGGTGGCGCTCAGTCCCGATGGGGAGGCAGGGAGGGGGCAGCTGAGCTGCTGCCGCCACGCCAAGTCTGCACCCACATGGGAGGCAGGGAGCCAATCAGGGCTAAATTGGCTCCGCAGGAAGAGGGCTTTGTTGGTGGACTGGAGGGAAAACTCCCCGCCCTCTAGTCCGCCAGAGGCTGTTAAGAGCGGGGCCTCCCACGTGGCTTCGGCATTGCCGTAGCCGACTTCCCCACCCACCCCCTCCAGGGTAACTCATTTCTTGCCATGGATTACTGTTAGTTGCTGGTCAATGGGGCAGTGAAGGAATTGTACCTGCACACAGATTGGCACCAATGTGCAGGGTTTTCGCCTTCCCCATTGCAAGAATATTAACTCAGTGATAATTTGTTTGGCTTGACAAGTATAACTATAAGTGTGGTTATAAAACTTTCCATTCTAAGTCACAACTTTGTAGGCATGGAAGACGTTGGGCTGAATCCATTGGGAAGGGGACTGGGCACTCTGTTTTCCCCTTCAAGAGGGGGTCCCCCTTAAGGGACCATGGGACTGTGGCATTAAGACCCAGCTCAGCATGGGACAGCAATCCGGGCCACACCCCAGGGAGGCAGAAAGAGCTCACTTCAACGTTCTGCGCCGTGGGGTGAGCCTCTGACTCCTGCCCCCCACAATGAGGCACGTGGCAGGCGGGCCAGGTTGATGGGATTGGACTGCAGGCGGGCATTCCGATTAATGGATCCATGCCCTATGCCCTCCACCAACTCTATTCCAAGCTGAACCAATATAGTTGTGGCCAATTATTTAACCCATCTAAGTCTATGTCTGATTTTGTTTCCCTACCTCCCTGTCCTGCCCTAAAGGGACTAGCTATGCACTGCCACCCACAATTGGTTTCAGCTCGCATGTACATCCCCTCCTTGCTAGTCCCAGGACATAGTGTGAAGCAGTAACTTTGCTGAAGTTAAGCAGATCTGGGTCTGGTCAGGGCCTGGATGGGGACCACCTGGGAACCCTATGTAGACTATGTTTAGTTCCATTTTGCAAGGAAGTTGGGATAGAAATGTAACAAATACGAATACGCACTGGTGCTACCATCATAATATGGGGGTGGAGAGTTGGCACCATGCAGTAGCATATTTTGCAAGCATATTCCATATGGTACTCCATATGGCTCTGCTGATTGGAGGAACAATCACTTTTCCCACCAACAATATAGTCTAATTTGAACAATAGGAAAAGGTGATATCCCTGAAACATGCAGCAAATTAGCAATAATTCTATATTTGTAGTAGTAACTGATGATTAATGTGAGTAAACATATACAACAAATATTTAAACTGGTTGAATAGTCACTCCTTCTCCACAGGATATCTTGAAATCTTGAGCAGGTCTCCAATTCTGGGAGGAGGCGAAGGATCCCCAACAGAATTCTCAATCAAAGTCAAGTTCCCAGGATTCTTTAGGGAAACCCATGGCTATTCAATCAGTACAAAACCAATATCAACAAAGCGTAGATACGCCCTCTGAGAGTACAGTCCTAGCAAGTGGCTGTCCTGATACAGCATGTTCAGATAATATCCTGTTTGGATTACTGCAGTGCATTGTACATGCTCTTGAAGACGGTTGAGAAACTACAATTTGTGCAAAATATAACAGCTAGGTTACTAACTATGGTCAGGCATAAGGAACATATCTCACCAGACTTTAAACAACTGCTCTGGCTTCTGGTCCATTTCCATGCTCAATTCATGATGATAGTTTTAAAGCCCTAAACAGCTTGGGACCAGGGGCAGGATCCAACCGTGCCCTCGCACAGGTGGCCAGGCCGGCTGTCCCCAGTGGCGAGTGGCCCCTATCACTGGCGGCTGCGATGTAGTGCTTCCAGGGACAAGCCCCCAAACAAGCAGAAATGCTCATTTCTGGAAGGGGAAGGTCATGCTCCCAGAAGTGCTATATCGCAGCTGCCAGAAACAGGGGCCATGCACATGCTAGGATATATTAAGGACTACCTTCTCCCACAGAAACCTGCCTGGCTGTTAAGATACTCCTCAGAGGTTATTCTTCAGCTCTGCCTACCTTCAAAGGTGAGGTGGATGTTGATGCATGATCGGCCTTTTTGGTTGTGGTGCCCTGACATTGCAACACTCTCCCAGGGCATCTTGCCTGGCACTGAGTCTGATGTCTTTTTGGAGCCTGATGAACATCTTATTTGCCCAGCGCTTTTAGATGCTGAATTTTTAAACAGTGGTTTATTATTATTATAATTATGTATATCCTGCATTTAAGGATACAAATCCTTCCAATAAGGCTTACAAGTAAAATCAAAATGCTTTGATAAAATCACAATACAATAATATCAAAACACTGCAGGGCTGTGTGGACCATCCAGCAGGAGCAGGATCTGAGGTCTCCTTTGCTTGTCGTCCACACTTCTTTTACTTATGTTTATCTTTTACTTCTGCTGCTATTGCTTTATGCTGATTTTTAATGCATTGAGGGGGGGGGGTGTTTAATTACATTAGCCATGTTGGATGTTTTTTACCTGAAAATTGGATAGAAATTATTTTCAAATAAATAAAAAATATTCCCAGTGTCATTTCCCCATCAGGTTTTCATAACAGAATCTAAAGTTTTGAATATGGACATCCTCCCAAGGAAGAATACCTGAAGGCAGTAACCAAGCTGGTGTATTATAGAGGACATGAAGGACCCAGAGGGAAAACTACAGAGGAGGCAACTGATCACTGTCAATGAAAAGCATTACATTTTCAAATAAAACTTCTCTCAAATGTTCTTTGACCATTTTCCTTCAACCCTTTTTATATGTACTTTCCACAGGGGAATAATAGACTATGTTCAGTCAAACAGATAAATACATTTTTAAAGATGGATGCATTGAAAATATGTAATTCAAAATACCATACTGCAGCCATAATCAGCCAGAGGCTCATTTCATTCCTAGGGAATGTTTCAAAGGGACTTGGAAGTTGGATGTTTTTATGTGTAAGAGTGAAAATGCTCACTGAAAAATTTACCTCATAATAGCAGCCAACAGAGAACAAATCAAGCTAAACTTGTGACAGAATACAAAGGTATGGGAGTTTCCTTCACACATTTGAATTAGTTTTGAATTGAAGGAAGGGGGATTTGCACAAACAGCTGAGAACATCTGTCTCAAACCAGGACAAGGTAGACATGTGACAGAATGGAAGGTCCTGGGAGCTACCTCTTTCCACACATTAACAATACTTGGTGTGGGAAGAAAGATTTTCAGTGATCCATTTTTCACATTTTCCAGAGAAGTTAAAGTTGTAAGTCTGGCCTCAGTACACCCAGTTATTTTCCTCTTTTCCTTTTCTATGAGGTGAGACCATTTCATGAGACTCCAGTTCTCTTTGTTTAACCCAACCTTTGACATAAGCAAATATTCAGTGGTGAAGAATATATCTCTATGCTTGCATAATGCAATCTGTAATTCCTAACAAACGTAAAGTGAATGTCCTCAATTTGGTGAAAGTTAATGATCCCAGGTGAATTTTCTGAATCCCAAAAATAGATATATATATATTCCCACCTCTTTTTGCAAATACACATACACAAACACATTAAGGTAATGTAAATGTTTTTGGACATTCAAAAATTGATGGGGGGGGGGGTCTCCATGACAATGGAAGGAGAAGCAAATGGAGGATTACCCAGATTTTTTCAAGGGGTCGGCTTTGGTGCACTTTGGTCTGCACAGGGCTCCACGAATGAGTGCACCGTACCTGTATAAGTCGCTTCACAGAACATACTTTTGGGTGGGGTTGGAGTAAATGTCATCTGACTGGCAGGGCCTGCTCAATCAATAAGAGAGGCTTCCCCCCCACATCCAGGCTCTCCCCTTCTTTCTCTTCTGATAAAATCACTCTTCTTCTCCCCCTCCGACATTACTTACTCCCTTAAAGCAACAATCATTACAAAAACAGAGTGTTCTCTCTGCCTTGAACCTGCCAAGGCTCGAACAATCTCCTTCTCTCCCCCCTCCCTGCATTACTTCCTTCCTTAAAGCAACAAAGAACACAGCATTTCCCCTGCCGTGTTGCGATCAATTAAAGCTTCAAACCTTCAACATTAAGGCTCCTAAATGCATTGTTTCAAATTTATGGAAATCTCTATAACTTCGGGGGCGCGCATTTTGGAAACAAGCCTCATTGACCACAATGGGAGTTACTTCTGAGTAGACACACATATGTTTGTGCTGGGAAAGGCAGGGATGGGAAACAAAGGGATGGGAAACCAGCCCCCTTTCTAACCCGATACTCTGCAGGATCAGATGATCGAAGGTAGAGGTAGTTACTTCCGAAAGGCAATAAACCAAACAACGGGGAATCGCAACTTTGAGAAAGTTCTTTACAGCCTTTAGGGAATTAGTGATTTAAAATGTGCTGTTTCAGTTGGGGGGCATCTCTGTGAATTCTGATGTGCACATTCAGGGGACAAGCCTCACTGACCACAATGGGAGTTACTTCTGAGTAGACACTAATTGGTTTGTGCTGGGAAACAAAGCGACAGGGATGGGAAACCCAGGAAAAGGAAACACCCCTTGACTGGGGTCATGGTGAAAGGCACACCCCTGGGCAGGGGTAGCATACCCAAGGTAAATGCAGGGGTTGGGCCACACAACAACTATACCGCAGAGAACCTAACTTAAGGAAAAGAATCAGACTTTAAGCAGTCTCAGGAAATCTGGTTTTTCCGTGATAAGCTCTGGGGTGGCTGCTGGATGGCCTCGCCGTCATGTATCTCTAACAACCTCCAAACACAGCCAGCTCAGAGTATATTGCTCATGGAGACACCCCCTGGGATTCAGTTGCTTCTGAAGATAATTTGCTGCCTGAAGCAGAGTTCCAATCCACCACCCCTTGCAACTGGGTTCACTTTTAAATGTCTTGCTGCGCCGTTCAGTCACCAATGTCAGCCTTAATTTATCTGTGCCACAGGAAGCTGCCTAAAGCAGGTTGCTTCATTCTGCTTCATGGCAGGTCCAGCCCTGCTGAGATTGTCAAGAGTCATATGTGAATGGTGGTGATGTTTACCAAATTTCAACCATCTAACATACATACACATATGTAAATTATGGTTGGATTATGCAAAGGCAAGTACACTTTCCTGCTTGCTACTATAAAATTCTCCAAAGACTGAGTTAAGTTTGTAAGGGAACAATGGAACTAACGTAGTCCAGCATTCTATTACATATGCGGCTTCCTGTGCTCTGTGCCAAGTGCTGACCCTATTATGAAGTAAATATCCTGCACCAGGTTCAGACTATTAGATGTAAACATGTCCTATTTTTACATAGTTTTGGTAATCAATATATTGCGGGGCTGTGTGTATAACAAATTTCAGTGTGATCTTTCCAACTTGTGAGGAAATGGCCTATGACATCTGGCACTAGGTTAACCATTTTGAGGGGGAAAAATCTGCTGTCCCCCCTCCCAATCTCCTGTTCCCAAACATTTCCCAAATATTGTCCAAACATTTGAAAAGAAAAAAATAAAAAAACGTTGAAAAAAACATTTGAAAAAAATGCTGGGGAAAATACTGGAAAAAATTGAAAAAAACATTTGAAATTGGGGTTTTTTGGGGGGGTTGAAAAACACACACCAAACATTTGAAAAACATTATCCAAACATTTCATTTCCCAAACATTCCCTGTTCCCAAACATTTCTAGCAATCAGGGTATTTTGAACTATGTATCTACCATATTTCAACTTTCTAGCTCATGGATAAATACTCTAACCTGCTGGTAATTTGACTGAGTAGATCAGTTGCAGGTGGTGTGTGTATATACACATACACACACACACACACCTCCCCCTCCTCTCTTTCTCTCGGTGTGTGTGCAAGCAGAAATACATAAAGGGCAGTATTCAACGCTGCTCACACACTAGCAAGTACCACAGCTAATGGAATGGGAAGCTGACAGATTCTGCAGTGATCGGAAACAAGTGAAATGCTTGCTTCTGGAACAGGGCAGATTAGCTGAGCTTTCGGAAGGGAGTCCCGAAGACCTGCCCCATTCCAGAAAAGAGCATTTCCAGTCATTTCCAGGATTACTGCTGGAAGCACTAGTTCCTGTTGTGCAAGTGGTGGGTTCTGCTGGAGCAACAGAAATAGCAGGAGCACAGCAGCAGTACTGGATTCTGGCTACTGCTAGCTGCTACTGTAAACCCAGCATATATAAGATTCTGTCATGGTTAATGTGAATTGAATGGAAAATATGCATAAACACCACCCATTGTTTACATTCACTGGATATTTTAGGGAATGTGCACACTGAAGAGCATAAACAGTGTATTTTGTATATTGACCTATCAGTCTGCAAATAGGGTTGTCTGTCATGGGGGAAATCCTTCTCTTTTGGGGCCCAACAGATTCCCGCAATGGACTTAGCTTGCATTGGTGAGCCCAGCCACGTGATAGTACCTGAAACCTGGGAACATTACCGAGGCTTTTTTTGCACAAAACTACAGGCCAATTTGTACAAAATGGTGGCCGTACTTAGCTCAGTTTGCTCAAAATCACAGTCGTAAATGGTCTAATTTACACAAAATAGACCATTTGCAGCCGCCATTTTGAGCAAATTGCAGTTTGCCCCCCGCCCAATCCACGGGTTGGCTCAACCTGATGTGCACCAAGTCAGGCCAACTCGAGGATGATTGAGCTGGAGTCTGAGTGGCCGAGCTGGTGAAAACCTGCTGAACAATACCCCCAAAATGGATTCCTTCAACATCCCTATCTGCAAAGTCTTCAGACTTACATTAGAGAATGTGTACAACTTGACAGCAACAGGGTATGCCGTACACGGTCCAGTTACTATGCATATTCTCCACTTGTGTACTATGCACATTCACTGTTCCATGTGTGAAAGGCTGACCTTCTCCAACAGAACGTGGAAGTTATGTATATTGACTGGACAATGTTCAACATACGCTGTTCATGTTGCTGATATGTACAGATTTATAGTGTCTGGTGAATTCAGTTTGTAGAATTTCCTCTATTAAACTTCCATCACATGCAGTGCAGGCAATCTAAGCACAATGACAGACAGGGATACCCTGCCAGCTTTAACTGCTGTGACCCATCAAGTACTCTAGCATTTACAAATGGAAGCTATAATCAGCTTAACAACCATAACTAATTTGAAAACCTCTTGCCGTTCAAGTAAAACGCAGGCTGCACGACACAGTCTTTCCTCCTTTGTTATTGTCATTATTGACATGATGCTTATTGTCATCACTCTGATAATTTTTAAAGATGTCATTAAAGTAGATTCAGATATGTGTGGGACAGCAATAAACCAATAAATTTGGATATGTGCAGGACAGTGTGTGACTAATGCAATCTGTAGTATTAAGTAATCCTTGTTCAGCAAAAATGAAGGGAAAAAGGCATTGCTTTAAATCAGACCTTAACCACCTTAAGCAGTTATCTCTTTTGTTAGCAGGTGTAGCAAATAGGTAGTGCACTATAAATCTTATTATACTACAATACACATTGCATTGTGCCAATGGACATGAGTATGCAGAACTACAGTAGAGTCTACATTGCAGGTTCTTTTTTTGTGGAGGCATTGTCGGGGTGGTATTTTTTTATTTATTTTTTTGACCATGCAATTGCTTCTCAGTGGGCACACGAGAATGCCACACAGCATCCTTTGTGCTTGAAAAGTATTTCATGCCGCAACCAATGTACTGTGCCACAGTTGTCAGAGGAAAGGCCAGGGCTTTCAAGACCACACGAGTAGAAATGTATTGCTTTGTAACATTTTATGTCACATTCTGCTTTGTATGGCTTTCATTTTGTTAGAAGTGGAAGACTGTTGTAAGATGAGCCCTGCTGCCTCAAGGACTTTTCTTTTTACATTGCTTAATTCATACGCATGAGTGTAGGTCCACATTGCCTTATCAGAAACGTGGACCTACACATTTATTTATTTATTGGCTGATGTGTGCCAGAGCATTGTAGTTCTCAGGGGGAAAGCCCACAGTAGAGTGTCCCTAGGTCTCATGACTGTCTATAGATCACTCTGTGGAGCATTGTAAGAAGTCATCGACTTTTTAATATTATTAATATTATTATTACTTTAATTTGCATGCCACTTCCCCATATATAAGTGCCGAGTGACTCACAATACAATAGCTTAACACCAAGTTGTGTACTGGCAAATGATTTTACCTACTTTAAATTTTGCAGCTTAAATATTTGCACAATTGTTGCATTCTGAAAGATATCACCAGAAAAATATTTCCACCATGCTATTATTTGCAGCCTTTGTATTGCTTTCATTGCACTAGAAGCAGGAGGCAGTTCACTGCTAATGTTTAGATTTCTGAAACCAATCTTAGACGAGATAGTGATATAGTTTGATAGTAATGTCAACATTTGAGATTAAGGCTCCAATTCTATATCCATTTATCTGGGAGTGAGACCAATTAAACTCAATGAGACTTATTTCCCAGTAAACCTGTAGAAACATGCTCATCCTTGAGATTCACTGAGGTAGCCTCCCAAAAAGTATTTTCATACCCTAAGTTATCGCATAGGGGTGAGGATAAGAGGATAGAAAGACATGCTGTAGCCTACTTAAAAGGTGTTAGGAGATTCATTAATAAATATTCATACATGCAACTAAATATTATCTGATTCTTTTTCAGAATTGGGGCTTTCAAAGAGTAATAATATTTCAACAAATATATTGCCTAGTATAACCCCAAAGCTATCTAATTTCAAAACATTTCTGGTGGCCCTGTGGCCCTGTATAAAGTATAAACAGCTGGTTCCAGCAATGTGGTTTGTAGTGATTTTCATTAAAAAGATCACATGGGTCTATGCAGCCAAGCCAATGCCAAGTACCAAACAGATTGATGCCATGACATCTCTGTTGTTCAGAAAATCAAGCCATATGGGGCAATACAGTCAATTAAACATGCCACACCACATGGAATTCATTATGGCAAACTGTATAACATCGAAGTGTTGTTAGTAACATCTCACAAATTCAATTAACATGCTTGTTTTTTATTATGTAAATAGTAGCCACGGACAAGCTCGTATAGCCTTGAAATGGTGGGAGAGGTAGATTAACAATTGCAACAAAAAAAACCCTCCACTGACGTCAGTGGGAGCTTCTCTTGAAATGCAAACAGCAGCTTCTGAAGGGCGACTTTTGTCATGTGTTCTTAACACTAACTCTGAGATCACCTCAGACAGCTCTGACAGGGAGTCTGTTGCGGAGTTCTGGAAGACTTCAACATTAATGCCAAATCATCTTGCCTGAGGTGGTTCAGGACTTCATGGCCACCATAACTATGATGGGCTTGTCCCAATCTGTCATCAGTCCAAAGCATGTAAAGGGTCACACTCTGGATCTGGGAGCTGGTGACCTGAAAGTGGAGCTGGTCTTTTCAATAACGCCCTTGTCATTGATGGATCACTTCCTGGTAAGGTTTAGGTTTGTTGCAACACTTGCACAGGACTGGTGAACTAATTAAGCTGTCCCATTGCTGGAGGCTGATGGATCCAGATGAATTCCTGATGACCCTCATGGAGTTTCTGGTTGACATGACTGGTGTTCCTGTTAAAGCCCTGACTCAGGCAATAGACCCAATCCTAAGCACCCTCTCCCAATAAATACAGTCCAATCAACTTCCTAGATTACCAGTGAGCTGGAGTCAATGAAACAATCAGGATAAGAGTTGGAATGCATATGGAGGAAACTTGCACCTTTATGACTGAACACAGGCTGCAGTCCATTTTAAAGCCTACTTTGTGACAACGACGGCATCAAAGAAACACTTTCCTACAACCATTGCATCCTCACAATGCAGAGGTGGGATGGAGTCTATTGCAATTAGGCTCCCAGTGCATTCTTAAGAGGACCACCTCAAACAACACGAGCCTAGCCAAATACTGTATTCATCGTCTAAGGTTCTCATTCAGGTCATTCCACCAAGTTAGGTAGATGGGACCAGGAAGAGGGTATTTTCAATAGTGTTACTCCATTTAGAGACTGTCTTCCCTAGGAAAGCTCAATCCATTAGAACATAAAAACATAAGAAGAGCCATGCTGGATCAGACGAAGGATCCATCTCATCCAGCATTCTGTTCACACAGTGGCCAACCATCTGTCAACCAGGAACCCATAAGCAGGGCATGAGCGCAACACCACCCATGTTCCCCAGCAACTGGAGTACATAGACTCTCACTGCCTCTGGTACTGGAGGTAGCACATAGCCATCAGGACTAGTGGCCATCAATAGCCTTCTCCTCCATGAATTTGTCCAACCCCCTTTTAAAGCCATCCAAATTGGTGGTCATCACTACATCCTGTGGTAGAGAATTCCATAGTTTAACTATGCAATGTGTGAAGAAGGACTTCCTTTTATCTGTCCTGAATCTCCCATCAATCAGCTTCATAGGATGACCCGGGTTCTAATATTTTAAGAGAGGGAGAAAAATGTCTCCCTATCCACATTCTCCACACCATGCATAATTTTATAGACCTCTATCATGTCTTCCCTTTGTCTCCTTTTTTCCAAGCTAAACAATACCAGATGTTGCAACCTTCTCTCACAGGGGAGATACTCCACCCCCTTGATCATTTTAGTTGCCCTTTTCTGCACATCAACTGTATTGTATTGTATCTTTAATACCAGGTGAAAGTGTTTTTATTTGCCCAGGCATTCTAGTAAGGAATGTGAATTGGCTGACAGCATAGGTTTTATCCATTCTGCTGAATGTGTGCTATTGTTCTGCTTTTATTCATTTCAGTTGTGATTTTCTGTTGTTTTTAGTATTTTATTGTACATCTTTCTGATAGGTTTAATGGATGGTGGGCCTAAGATATTTTAAATAAATAAAAACACTGGTAGGTGACCAGTTTACTGCATGGATAAAACCATTCACATCCATCTCAACTTGTCGTTTCAGCACAGCTACTGATGACAAGATGCTTGAAGAGGTTCACCCCACTTTCTGTTTACTTGGCCCATTTCGGCTGATAACATCTGGTCTGTCAAGGGGAGGTTGACTAGTTGGGTCCAAGAAGTAACTAGTGATTCTTAAGGGTGGTCCTGGCCAAATAATCCAATTTATTTTAGCAAGCAGCTAGAAGTTTTCCATTGTGACAAGTTGTTAGTCTATCCATAAACACTGACTGATGGCTAACCTCATTAAACCGAGCATTATTTACCTGTTGGGCAAAGTGTAGGGGAGCAAAGGGAAATAGAATTGCTAACATGCCCCCCATGTCTGACACTTTAGCTGACTGCATGCAAATAAAACCGAAGTAAAATCTGACCCAGTTCAATGTCTTCAACTTCCTAACCCTGGCCAAGAAAGAGCAGATGACCACAAAATACCCATCACCCTTCAAGAGCTGCCTCAAGGGTGGTGTATCTCTAATATAAATAGTTGTGATGTATATCTATTTGTAAGATTTCTGTGTGTGAGGTCTTATTATGGATTAATAGACTGAGAAAAGATGCTAATGGAAGGAAGCACCAGCCCATCTAGTAGCTCTGCTTTTTGTCTCTCTTAGTATGCATAGGAGAGAAATGGCACAAAGGAATGAAGGGCAACATGGGTGAAGAAGCCAAGCCGGCCACAGCTGTGATAAGCCAGGTTAAGAAGTAGGGGAAAGAAAAAGAGAGAGGGAAGAAAGCAGGCATAAGCTCTGGAAGGCAAGGTAAGCTGAAAGAAGCTCTCAATTCCCACCAGGAGCTACTCTGGAAGCAACATGAGAATCCCTGTCCTAGGTCAGTGCAGTCATTAGATCAGTATGGCAAGATGGAGAGAATTCAGTCTACACTGTGTTGTAAGCAAGGGACCTGCTTGCAACAGAACTGAAAATAAACCCTGACAAGCTTACCTTGAGCTGTAGAATCCTGGTTGTTTATGGCCTTGTGCACCTGGCTGGGGTGATGGAGACTGCCAGCTGCAAGAGTATGGCAGGTGTTTGGGGATTTTTTGTGATCAAAACAAAACACAACAACGTCAAATGATCGCTCTTCTCTTACAACCCAGTCAATCTGTCCTCGACCTCAGAAGTTGTTTCCTGTGTGATAGACTTCTGCTTTTTTTTGTAAGATGTAGCCTTGTCCTCTAAACAGGATGAAATGTGAGTTATTTAATTCTTATACCTGTCACTTAAGCTAAGATTGTGATAAATGGAACTAATTGAATTTATTTTAAATTGGAACTGTATCGATTCAGAGGAATCTAAATAGGCTGGATTCAGTTTGGTGAGCCTAATTGCTATCTTGTCAAGTGGGAAAAGTTGCCCTAAAGCTTCCAGAGTTTCAGCAGCTGCAAATAAAACAAGAGTGAAGAGGAAGCCGGGAGGGGGAAAGTGAAGGATGGTGTTCCAGCACAGCTCCTCATTACCCTCTTGTGGAAAATCACAGAAATTACACACAACAGCAAATGGAACATTTCATTAGCTCTGATTATTTGTATCTGTCTCCTATTTATACACTCAGGAAGGAAATATGTAATTATCAATTTATATTTTCAATGGTTAGATATTTCTGCTGCTTCTCAGCTGGTGCAAAGTGTCAGCCTGGCATGCCAGCCTTAGTATAACATTATATTAAACTAGAAGGCAATTTCATATTATGAGTCACCAACTTCTGAGATAAGGTATGGTTATAACAATTATTTTTTTTAAAACAGCAATATATAAAACTAGAAACCTTGAGAAGGGTGAGGCAGATTTAAAATAAAGGTACTAAATGGGAACAGATGATTCACTTAAGGAGCAATCCTATGGCCACTAGACAGTGGCTAGACGGCCATAGAATATGCTGTTTTCCAGGAACTGACCTTGGAGCCTCCACGCCGAGGTCAGTTCCTGGAGAACCAACCTCTCCCCACGTCCACGCTTCCTCAGAGGCAGTGCAGAGAAGCCCCGTCCTCTGTGCTCGCCAGAGGAGCACAGAGTGGCTGAAAAGGAGCGTGGCTGGGGGCATTCCGGGGCGTACAACAGCCTCCTCTCCTGCCCCCCCCCCCCACGGCTACACAGTCGAAAATGGCTGTCTAGCAGAAAAAGCAGGGCAGGAGAGGCGTGGAGGGAACGATCTCCCCTGTGCTTCTCCTGCCTCGCTTTGGATAGGCGGTCGCCTCCGAGTTTGGAGGCGGCCACCTATCTAGATAGGGTTGCGCCCTTAAGTTGTTGTACAGAGGATCAAGCAATTGTAAGAACACACAACCTGTGCACTCAAGGAAGGCATTCAAAGCAGGGGGCCCACCTAGAATTCCATGAAGAATTTCATTTTATGAACCAGCATGCAGAAAGTGTGGACAGGATTTCCTTAAAAGACTAGGAGGGGAACTCTTATTTGTAGTAAGTGGGCCGTAGTTCACAGAGGGTTATTCCATAATTAATTTGTTAGCCTTGAAAGTGCCATGGGGCTCTTCGTTGTTTTTTCTGCAACAGACTAACATAACTACCCCCACTTGAAAATATAGATTTATTTTATTTAAGCTGTCGTTTTATACACTGGCATTTATAGTTAATGTTAGGATATGTAAAATGAAAACCACATCTCTTGGGCATGTACAATGGGCTGTTGTTGTTGTTGTTATTATTATTTATTACATTTCTATGCCGCTCAATAGCTGGAGTTCTCTCAGGGGTTTACAAAGATTAAAAACATTAAAAATACAATATACACAGATTAAAAAACATTTACATAAGAAACACATGAACAGACAATATACACAAAAGAAATATATATCTAAAACAACTTCAAACAAACAATCTCAAAAACAAACAACCATAACTATAAGTTGAGCTTTGCTCTTCAAATAGTAGGACCCAAGAACTGCTACTTCTTGTTACGGGGTGCTAAGCGGTACCAGGCGGGGTGTGGCGTTATTGAACTGGAAGAACGTTCGCCCCTTCCCTGGTACTCTGTGGGAATGAGGGCTGCACAGGGTCCCATCCAAACCCTGGAGCAGAGAAGACCACTTGCCTTTCCCAGTCCTGGCAGAGTAACACCTCTGCTGACTTTTAAAAAATATCAGAGAAATGGGAAGGGAGGCAACCAAAATACTGCAGTCAGTGTTTAGTTCCCTTGCTACTGCAAGGGTTAAATAGACAGTCCTGGCAAGACTTGCAGGGACAGTTCGGACAGGAGTTCCTGGATCAGTCTCTGCTTGGCTTGAGTTCTTATCAGGTCTGTCAGAAGAAATAATCCACCACGGAGCCGTTTCCCAGGAAATGGAGTCCGAGCAATAATGCAAGCTGTGTCTTTGAGAAGCCCTTCAGTCAACATCCACCAGCTCCATGAGTGTTCTGAACTCCCTCCCCTTTTCCTGTAATACCAGAGGCTTTTTAGTAGCAAAGGCCTGTTCAGCAGTCCCACCCCTTCAGCCTCCTTCTGAGCCAGCTTGCAGCTTGGTTTGACTGAGTGTCCCTACATTGAGACTGTTATTGTGCACTTGTGATTGCTCACTCACGGTAGTTTGCACGTCCTTTACATGATGTCATACTCCTCCAGGGCCTTTCCCATGCTTTGCAACCATTATTGGGGGATGGGTGGGTTTCCCTAACAAGGAAAGTCTAGTATTTTTTCTGAATGGTGTTATAGAGACCTCCTGTAATTGTGCAATTCCGCTATACCACAGTGCCACCTAGTGGTTGTATAATGGACAGTATAAAAAGGCAGAGAAAGAAACCCCGGGGGGGGGGAACACATATGAAGGTGCTGAGCTTAATCCTGCAGAGTATGGAAGCAGAAGCCCCAGTAAAGGTGTAGGATAAAAGCCTCATGTAGAAATGCCTTGTGTGGGAGTTTTTCTCAGTGTTTTCCCCTTCTTGATGGATGCCTTTGTCTCAATCTGGTAAACTCTCTGCCTTTTTCATGG
Source organism: Heloderma suspectum (assembly GCF_057233095.1). Taxonomy (NCBI): domain Eukaryota; kingdom Metazoa; phylum Chordata; class Lepidosauria; order Squamata; family Helodermatidae; genus Heloderma; species Heloderma suspectum. The sequence goes on from NC_139464.1 coordinate 110,546,952, forward strand.
TTTGCTATGGAATCTGCAAAAAAGAAAGTGTAGCAGGGATAGCCTGATATTAAAACCCCAGGAAAGGAGTACCTAAAGCAGATAATTATGCAAGGACTGCACTGTAAGCTTGCAATCTGGGAATGTCCTCCATTAAATACAGTGGAGCTTACTTCCAAGTTAGCATGCATATCATTGTTCTGTGCCAGCATCCATAAAGTGCAAAATCAAGGTAGGCTAGAGAAAGGATTGTGGGCAACAACATTGTTGCAGATTTCCCAGGGCTTAAAACTTCAAAATCATCAGTAGGCTAGCAAAAGAGTGAAAGGCTAGTGCATCTGATCTGCCTAGATAAGATTCATTCCCTTAGCCTTTATGTGACACAAAAACAGATGTACCCCTGTCATTGCTCTGACCTCTCTAGCAAGATGAACAGCCTGTCTAATACATTTATTGATCAGAGAAAGGAACACTCCCTGGGAAATAAGGAATAGATGGCATGCTGTGAAACCAAGGGTTTTAACATCTGTCCCATGCAGATGGTAATTAATCTGGAATCTCTGATGTCTGCAGTTGGTTGGTTGGCAACGTTACTTTCTTAATCCAAGCACATAGATAAACAAGTTTATTGGATTGCTCAGTGGATAAGATTTTATGAATGCATTATCATTGCATATGCAACTCATAAATCAGCAAGATCTCTCCTCTACACTCCTAATTGTATTTATTACTGAAAACATTTCTCATTTTGCTCTCAACTTAATGGCTTATTTCCCATCTCCCCCATCTAACTTACTTGAATTATAATGTAATGTTCACTGGATCCTATGACTGCAGATATATTTCTTAATAAAATTATCATAACCCCATGAGAAATTCCTCTAGATTTTAACTAGCCGTTGTTTGGGTTAACCATGCAAAAAAAGTGGGGGGAAAACTGATAAGACATACCAAATTAATAACCAGGAAAAGATACATTATGAAACACTGTATAATTCTGTCACGTGTCTTGGACTTTGAAATATGCCTTGTCTCTGTACTATAGAGTCTATAGGATTTTTGTTTCTTTTCTGGATCCTTCAGATTGGCTGAAGCTCCTGATTATTCACCCTGACTTTTCAGACATGTGAATGCCCTTCAAATGCTGTGGAAAATGTTGCATTTTCAACCAACCAGTAATGTACAAAAAGAGCCATCTGTGCTATAACATTCAAAGCAGCCCATTGTCTTCACATTAAAAACACTAAGGAACAAAGCTATAAAAAAAAATTAAAATATGGATCATATTTTATTATTCCCTTGTTTGTTCAATATAGTTATGATTTGGGGTATTTATTAGCTGATTTGATGTTTACATTTTGAGTTGAAAATTTGTTTATAGCTGGATTGAAGTATTTTTATTGTTGAATAACTTTCCATACTGCCTTTGGATATTTTATTGGACACTATTGTATTCTGTAGGATGATGTCGTTAGCCACCTTGGCCTTCACTTTGGATGGGAAAGCGGAATATAAATTAAACAATGATGGTGATGAAATCCCAGACATGCCAGCTGGGGGGCTTTAGGATGTGACCGAAGCCCCATTATGCTCTCTTGAGATACACATCAGCTAGTAATAATGTTACTTTGGTGTAACATCATTTGGAGCCATTATCATGTAGCTGTCATTCACCTTAGGGGTGTGAATGCAAGGTCATTTGTTTATTGCAGGGTTCTTGCAATACAGACTTTAATTCTGCATTTGCCAATTTGGCGTGGGTCATTCCCCCCCCCCGAAACTGGGAGCATGATATTGGGATTGTGGGGAAGGGGCTGAAATGGTTGGCTAGTTTGGGGGGAGGAGCCATCCCCAAGAGCATCAAAATAGGGTGCTTACGATGATGGCAGCTTCCTCCCGGCCCCCCGCCCCCAGCCTTGCTTTTACGTTTTCAAAAAATTGTGTGTAGTGTGGAGGTGGCATATTTTTGAAAACAGAAAACATTTAGACTGTTTAAGCTGGCAGCACTGGCTGGAGCAGAGTTCACACTTCCACTCCTCCAATGTTCACATTTCCCCCCATCCATAATGCATCCCTCCCGGAAGAACACCGGTAGTGTCATTCCGGGAGGGATGAAAACTAAGCAGGGAGCTCTGTTCTGACTGCTGCTGCAACAGAGCACAGCTTAAACAATGGGTGGTGGTGGTTTTTCATAGAGCTGCTCTCACCGTAGGAAGCAGCACTTTTTTTCGGTGTAGAGAAAATGAAACAAAGAAAAGGAAGCTGCCACTGCTGCCACAGTGAGGATCCCCTCCCTGCCGGTCAGCCAAATGGTTTCAATCCCCTGTCCCCCCAAAGCATCAAAATGTCTCCCTCAACTTGGTACCTGCAAATGGTGTGGTGAATTACAGTGGGGGGCTTTTAACAGCAGGCCTGTTTATAGGGCTCTCCCAGTGGACCAGTTGGCATGATTGCGGGTGGTGAAATAAGTCATGGTGGCTTATTTCCCCTGCTGCGCATATCATGGGGATTAGCATAATTACCCATGGGCTGTTGTAGGGTTCTGGGTGGCTTGTTACCCATGACAAAAAGCCACCTTGGCTGGGTTCTCACGACAAGCCATACTGCAGAGGGTAGTTATGCTAATTCCCTGGGCACAAGCAGAGTGATTAACAAGTCACCATGGCTTATTAACCACTCTGTAATAGTGCAAACCAAAGTGTCTGCACTGAATGCATGTGGTGTAAGAAACACAAATTGACTTGGCTTTTGAGCCCTTTTTGCATGTTCCCCCCTTGTGTGAGGGTGGGCAGGACAGTGCCCAGTGGCCCTGCCATCATGTCCTGCCACTCTCCCCTATGATCCATGCATTGGGGTGGAAAGTCTGAAATGGGAAGCCTGTTGTATATACATTTGTGTCAGCTGTCTTTATCAGGTCTAGTATCTTATTGAAATGATTTTAGCTGCTGGAGGGAGCAATCCTATGGCCACTACACACTGTCTAGAGGGCAACAGGATTTTCAGTTTTGGGGAACTGCAGTTGGAGCCAGGTCCCTGAATGTGGTTCCCAGGAACCGCGCTCCCTGCCTCCTCATAGCCAGCACAGTTCTCTCCGCTCTGGCTATGTCTCCATGCTCGGAAATGGAACGCAGAGACAGGGCAAAGCAGGCAGTCCTGGTGGCGGGGAGGGGACTGCAGAAGCTGCATCACACAGGCTCCTATGCGCCACGAGGCCTCCTTCCTTCCCCCTCCCTGAAGCTGTGGCTAGATAGCCAAAATCGGCCACCTAGCCAAATGTTGTTTTAAACTGTGTATTTGAAATTTTTATACTATGTTTTATTTTCTTGTGTTTGTGCTTTGTAATTTTTGTGAATGGCCGAGAGAGCTTTGGTTATTGGGCGGTATAGAAATGAAATGAAATATCATCATCATCATCTCCTCACCGTGCAATTGAGAACCCTGCATGATCAGGTTTTTCTCTGCACGCAAGCTGCCCATGTGCTATGGCAGCCTCCATGATTAAGACCTCCCCACCCACAACATGTGGACAGCATGGGGGTAGACCAGTGAGGACATGATCCTGGAAGCCGGGCCAGCGAACGCAGCCCTGGTCTCCATTTCATGCATGAGGAGAGAACAACCGACAGGGGCTTTTCTGATAGAGAAAAATGTGAAGCCCTGTTTTTAGTTTATGAGTATCACTCCTTTGGCTTCAAAATACTTCACCTTTTACTTTCAGTCTAGTATAAAAATAAGGAGGATCGAGTTCAGATTTGAATGTGATAGGGATGTAACAATGAGATCTTTTTTGCTTGTTCCATCCAGCTTCTTCATCAGTCACCGTCATCCAGCCATAAGCCCATTATTTTACATGGCTAATGGAGAAGCAGGATTAGTAGGGCCAAGGATCTTTCTCATATATATTTGAGTGGAAGTCCTTACTGTGCATGTTTATATCTCTATTAGGAACTAGATGAAGGTGAAAACACTCCATAATGCAACCACAAATGAGATACAAACCTTGACATTTACCATTCTCCTGCAGCACAATAAGAAAACATATTAAGAAATGTAGGGCACTTATTTCCCTCTTCTTTTGTTCCCCTCTCATTCTAAAAATGAGAAATATTGTTCATGCAAAGCATTGTAATGACAAACCCACCGTGTGCTCAAGTCTTCTCTTCTCCAAAGGACAGCACAGAAACAGCATAAAAACATGCTCTAAATTGCTAGCCTTGGGTCCAGATTTTTACCTTGAATGCAGTTCAGTGTGTAGTTATTTTCCAGCATTCCCATGGCCAAGTCCAGCTACCAGCAACAGCCGCCCATGTTAAGAAGGAGAGAAATGGAAACTGCCAGCACACTGATAAGACCCATAGAGGTGACTGCCCTGCCGTCATTAGTGCGGCCTGACCCAGACAGCACTATCTCAGCACCGGCTCTGACGATGAACAGCTCCCGCCAACAAAGACCCCACATGAAGAAGAGAATGAGATCTCCCAAAGATGGCAAAGCTGGTTGGACTCCATTTCATTAGAAAATGCCATGATGCAGGTAAACGTCTTTTTCTGGGGAACTACTTGTGTGGAAAATTACTTGTAAGGGCTGTTCAAAGAAAATTACGGAGAGAGAGAGAGAGAGAGAGAGAGAGAAATGTGCCACTAAGGAGTCCCTGAAAACATGATGGTGGAAGGATAGAGCTCTACCACTGGAAAACAGACTTAGGAAGGGGCAGAGAAGGGCCAGGAAAATTGGGGTGGTGGGGTGTATAGAAACCAAATTGAGGGAAGAGAGTAGGGAAATGCCTGTGCTTCCCCATGCCACCTCCCCCCTGCATGAAGTGCCAGTCCTGGCAGCCACCACCAGCAGAAAGGAGTCGGGTGGGCAAGCAAGCAGGGGAAGGCTCTGGCTTCCCCCCTCCCCCATATAAGGCCTCTGCTGCCACACACCAGAAAACAAATGGGGTGGGGCAGAAAGTGAGCCCAGAAATCTAGCATGCACAATGAACAAATCCACTGCAGGCATGTGATCAAGCACGTGGCAAAACCCTTAACTTTGCACGTGCTCCCCACATGCACCAAACAACATCCAAAGTGCACAGTAAACACAAAGCAGATAGGCGTGGAGGAGAATGGGAAATGCCCCCGCATCACCACTACCCCAAGCCTGGAGGAGAGCAGCATGGGCGGATGAGTGAACAGGCTGGAAATTCCATTGCTTTACCTACCCACCCCCAACAAACAAACGTAAGGGGACAGAGGACAAGTACCGCACCTCCCAACATACAAAAGTAAAGGGTTGGAGACCAAGTGCCATCCCCCCAAAAAATGCAGATAGGAGAGTGAGCAAGCAGGCAGGAAATGCTCCCCTCTCAGATGGAAAAGACCCCAGCACACTTGGTTCCATCCCCATATTGTCGGTTTCCATTCAATAAGAACACTATCTTTCCGTTCCCACAGAGCCACCCACAGCTCACGCCCAGTTCTAGCAGCCACAGAAAGGGAGTAAGGATGCTGGTCCTTATAAAGTAACCTATTACTCTGGCCAATCAGAGAGCAAGGGGGCATGCCAAAACTACAAGTAGTTCCATAAACTTAAAAATATAGAGAAACCAGGTCCATAAACGTAAAAGTATACAGCAATCAGGAAGTTAGCAGACATGCCTTGTATACATGGAAATTATTACGAGGGTGCCATTAAGGGCCTCAGGGGTGCACCTGCACCCTCAGGAGCCCTGTTGGGGACCCCTGGGGGCCCTCTTTTTGAGAGCTGTATTGGATGTACTATTCAAGCACCTGGGCAGAGCTCTCACGAATGTACATCATGGACAGAAACGGACATTTCCATGAAATTATGTATTCCTTGCGCAAAACTTTGCTTTCAGCCTGTGTTGCATGCTGTTACTCTCATCGCTTATTCTCTAAACTGTCTTGTTTTGACCTCAGAGAATGTGAACCAGGGCTTGATTCTGAGCACAGAAGTTAGTAGGGCTGTAAATCTTCCTATGCAGCTTGAAAAAATGATGAAGGCATCTGACCAAGCCTTCCTTCACCATGTGGACTGAGTCATCAAAAATAGGCACTATAAACCATTTCTTATCTCTGTAAATATGATTAAAAAAAAAAAACTCTGAAAAAAATCCTTCATTGTTAAACTGTTTGGTATCTTTGGCTTTAAAACAATAAAGAAAAGCAGAGCTGCATGCAAGCAGCGGCTTAATTACATTCCCCCGCACTCCCCAGGCCACCAGGTCGTAATCTCATCAGCTCCTCAGGATAGCAGGGTGAGACATTGCTGTTGGCATGGGGGCTTGGCAGCGCTGCAGGGACCCTTCAAAATATCTCATCAATCAAAAGTATGCACTATATCTATAACTCATTTCTTGCCTTTTGTAAATATATTTTGTAAGACTCTGAGCACACTCTTTCCTTTATTAAAAATAAAGCACACACAACTCCCCCTCCTACATCCCCACAGAGTTCTAGGGCTTCTCTACATGAGACTTTTATTGTGTGTACAAGGCTTTTATTGTGCACTCATGGGTCAATGTCACAATGTTGTCAACCTCCAGAGTTTTCCCATGCTTTATAACCTTTATCCTGGCTTTTTTTTTAATGGGGAAAATGCGGCAATCAAATTTCATCATGCTTTGAAGTGCTCCAATGGCCGGTGAATTTCCAGAATGCCACTATATCACAGCTATACCACAATGCTGTCTAGTGACTGTATAATGAAACATATAGAACTTGCACAAGAAGGAAATCCCTGGAAAAAAGCACATGTAAGCACGTGTAATGGAGTCAATCTTAATCCCACAAAGAATCTGGAAGTGGAAGTCCCTGTAAAGTTGAGGGATAAAAGCCTGGTGTAGAGAAGCCCATATGCAGGAAGAACACTGATGAGATTTTCTTGTAGGACACTAGGACATAATCCCATCACTAGTTGTGTGGGGTGGCAGGATGTGACCAATTAAGGGGCTGACCAAGGTTGCCCTGTCATCATGAAGGTGTACACCTGGAGGGCCCTGAAGGTGGAGAATATTTTAAATCAGCCAATGGGGAACTGCAAAACCTGGACAACCAATCGCTGGGATCAGGAGCATCACATAATAGGCCAAAGGTGTATAAGGACTCAGAGCATGTGTAGTAAACCCCTTTTGCTTTCTGGAGGAGTCAGAAGTTCTCCTGAACATAAGTGGGAAGTGATTTTTCTCTTTTCTTTCAACTCTCTATTTTAAAAACATGATTATTTCTGCATATTTATTACAGGTAAATATGGATAGCACAGCCTATAGGCAAGCTCATTTTGAGTTTGATTGTGGGGAGGGTGGAATTTTGTCAAAGAGCTAGAAACTCTTTCTTTTCCTGCTAGGGGAGCTGGGGGGGAAAGAAGCCGCCCAAGCAGCTATCAGGGTGGTAGAGGGCCACACTGGAAACAGACGGAATTTAAGAGAGAGTATGAGCGGACAGGTATTTTTATTTAAATGTAACATGTTCTACATCATTATGCTGCACGTCCTTAGGGCGCAATCCTAACTAGGTGGGTGACCGCCTCTGACCTCAGAGGCGACCGCCTATCCAAATCAAGGCAGGAGAGGCACAGGGGGATCGTTCCCTCTGCACTTCTCCTGCCTTGCTCTTTTTCTCTAGATAGCCGTTTTTGGCTATCTAGCAGCAGGGGGCCCGACCAGGATAGGAAGCTGCCGTACGACACATTGGATGTGTCGTACGCGCAACTCCGCTCTCCCCGCCCCGGAATGCCCCCCAGCCCCGCCCCTTTTCAGTCGCTCCATGCTCCTCTTGTGAGCGTGGAGGATGGGGCTTCTCCACGCTGCCTCCGAGGCAGCGCGGACGAGAGGGGTAGTCGGGTTTCCAGGAACCGATCTTGGAGTGTGGGCTCCAAGGTCAGTTCCCGGAAAGAGCATATCTTATAGCCCACTAGACAGTTTCTGGTGGGCCATAGGATTGCTCTCTTAAATGCTACACTTGATAAACTGTGGCTATAAGTTGGGGTTATGGTGGCATGCTGGTGCCTGGTCTAGCTGCCACCACTTGTAGATTTCCTTATAGGTGCTTTGTACTTTAATTAAAAATCCCAAAGTTCCTACTCTTGGTTTAAGGTACTTCATAGCCCCAGTGATTTTACCACCTAGAGCCCTTTTTTTAAACATAGCCCCCCACATTTTAGTTATATTGAAGACAGAAGCCATTAAATACAACCAAAATACTTATTTAATACATAATTTATGTATTTAAATACACTCAAAATACTTATTTAATTTCATAGGAACAGCTGAGATTTCTATGCAGGAAAAAATAGCTGTTTCAGAGTGTAGCATGTAATGAAAAAAGCCAGGTATTTTGCTCTCGTATTGTAGGAAGGTTTCTCAGCCTTTAGCTGTATGGAGTTTTTGTTAGGATATACAGTATCAGTACAATTTGCCTTTAGCACAATTTCCCCTAAGGAAACGCACCCAGCCTCCATTTTCAGTGATCTACCATGCGTTGGTGTTGATGATATATTCTGTGATGAACTCAGCAATCTGTTCAGTGTTTTCACATGTCATGGGAATTCCATGAGTTTGTCATTTCTTTGCAAGCATGTCCCCAAATAAGAAAACTGTTAAAATACGTCCCCAATTTATTTTTCCATCTGCAAATTCTCCCATCACAAGACTGAAAATTCCACAGGCATCAGTACACAGAATTCAGTTCAAGTGTATTCATAAGTGTATCCTCTTCAACACAACTGTGACTAGTATTTTATTTATTTATTTATTTATTTATTTATTTATTTATTTATTTAATTTATTAATAGCCCATCTGGCTGGTCACCCAGCCACTCTGGGTGATGTACAATAATAGAAACAGTTTAAAACAATAAAATTCTACATTAAAACATATTTCTAAAAGTACCCTAACCCACCCCAAATACCTGCCTGAACAACTATGTTTTTAATGCGTGGCGGAAGCTCATTAAAGAGGGGGCATGGCAGAGTTCCCTAGGGAGGGAGTTCTACAGAGTGGGGGCCACCACAGAGAAGGAAGTAAATTTCTGTAAAATCAGAGATGTTCTGTATTGCGGTGTTTGAGGCAGTGTTTGTCCAGAAGTACAAGTACTTCCTTGAATGACCAGCCACAGTTTTATCAGAATTCTATTCCTTAAAAAAAAAAAAAAAGTAATTATTTTAACATGGTGTTTTATTTTTTTTACCCTATTTTGTATTTTTATTGTTCACTGTTCCAGAATCTGTCTGGATGTGGAGCAGTATACAAATGTTGTAAATAATTAAAGTACAGTTCAAATAGTTTTGAACGGGTTTGTAAACAAAATCAAATGCTACTGGCTCCATAGCCTTTACTGATATAGCGAAACATGACCAAGGACTTTGTATTGCATCTGGTCATATGTGGGTACGTCTCAACATTTCCTCAGGGAGCCCTGCCACCGCTGTGTACTCAAAGTACTTGTATTCACATTCCAGCTAACTGGTTGTCTTTGGGGAAAACTTTTCACAATCAACCAATGAGCCAGAATCCTATTTCAGGGACTTCCACTGTTGAAAATGAGGTTAAATCCCTGAAACATGATTAACTTTTTTGGTTTGGGTGTGGTTTTTTGGTTTGTGGGGTGTAATAGAAATGTTCTAATGTAGGTTTGCTGGTAAGACCAAGCAGGCTCTCGTGGAAAAGAAAAATTGTGGCATTTCAAGAGTCTACACAAAGCTGCAACCCCAACCACTAGGGTAAATTCTTTAATTATTTGAAGACAGCAACCCACCCAACCTTGCTTGTTACACTATCTATTTGTGTAAATGTTTAATGTTTATTTTTCAAAACAACCAGGTTGCACTGCCCTTCAAGGACTGAACCAACCCTTGTAGAGAATGCGGACCCTCAGGATCAAAGAGTGAACCACCACCATAGCAACACAAGGACCCCCAAGCCTAAAAGACAGAAAGACCCGAAGGCCACAGTAAAGACCCGAAGGCCACAGTAAAGGCCCGAAGGCCACAGTAAAGGCCCGAAGGCCACAGTAAAAGACCCGAAGGCCACAGTAAAAGACCCGAAGGCCACAGTAAAGACCCGAAGGCCACAGTAAAAGACCCAAAGGCCACAGTAAAAGACCCAAAGGCCACAGTAAAGACCCGAAGGCCACAGTAAAGACCCGAAGGCCACAGTAAAAGACCGAAGGCCACAGTAAAGACCCGAAGGCCACAGTAAAGACCCGAAGGCCACAGTAAAGACAAAGGAAAACTCAAACACCACACTGTGAACACTTTAGCCCTATCACTACTTAAAAAACAGCTGCTGGACACTTCCAACCCATCTTCTGTTCCTTATAATTTAGCTGACTCCTTTGCAAAGTACAAGCAATGTGTTGATGAGGTTGTGGCATCTTTGAGGGCCAGGTTACTGTGGCCCCATAACTCAACAAATGTTTCAAAATATGTGGAAGCTGCTCAGGCTACAATTTCTAACATACAAAAGGATTTAGTAGTTCTGGGTGGACTTAGCAGTGTGGAGCAGGACGGTTGAGGGGTTGCTGCCGTACACATAAAGGGGGCAGGACACCTGTAAAACCTAGCATCAAAATATCAGTTCATATCAAAGTGCGTTAGGGATGCTAAACGACTGAAAGCAGGGGAAAAAGAAGTCCATCAGTGTTAAAACTTATAAGAAAAATCAGAGATACTCCTGCTTCAAAGGTGGCTCCAACCACCTCCTGCAATGTGGAATCTCTACAAGCTGCCCACATGTCTGATGTAGAGGCTGAGGGGTTACCCATTCTGAACAGGGATGACTCTGTACAGGCTTCCCCTACAGACCTAGACCTAGACACCCCAGAACCCAGTGATGAAGGGCATCTAACCCCCAACGAACCCCTAAGAGTTTATCTGGAGAAGATGAATAGGTGGGAATGGCATTTGCCGCACCTCGCCGTGTCTCGGCATGGAGAAACCTTCAAGTTTGCCAACCTGGAGCAATTAAATCATCTGCTGCTGGTGCAAGAGGCAATCCGTGATGCAGTACAGGGCCTACTTAATGGCCTTAATGAGAGACCACATGATGGAGACCTCGTTCAGCTACGTCTAGATGGTGCTGGACCCTCTCTTCACTATGAGGAGGATTGTGGGGGACAGGGGAAGGTCTGTGTGCTTCAGATCTGATGGACAACCTTGCAAACCTTACGCAGAGCAATGCAGAGGTCCACCTTCATGGAACATTGCGCCTAATTGCAATGGTTATCTGTAACAAAGGAGGTCAAGTCTGTAAAGCTATAAGTGCTCTCCTTCACAAACACACACATGTGAGTGTTCCCCGTAGAAGCCACGTTCCAGAGCTCTATAGGTGGTGGTGGGGCATTTGCATCACCAGACTTCTCAGATTCTTGAGTAGTTATAGCATTTGCAGCTGGTTCCTGGAAATGTAAGAACAATTGTAATTTTCTTTAAACAACCATTACAAGTAGTTTTCCATACAAGTAGTTCCCCAGACAGAAGTTCCACACAAATAGAAAGTTTACCTGCATTATAGCGTTTTCTAATGAAATGCAGTCCAACCAGCTTTGCCATCTTTGGGAGATCTCATTCTCTTCTTCATGTGGGGTCTTTGTTGGCGGGAGCTGTTCATCATCAGAGCCGGTGCTGAGATAGCGCTGTCTGGGTCAGGCCTCACTAGTGACAGCAGGGCAGTCACCTCTATGGGTCTTATCTGCGTGCTGGCAGTTTCCATTTCTCTCCTTCTTAACATCGGTGGCTGTTGCTGGTAGCTGGAACTTGCTGTGGAAATGTTTGAAAAGAACTACACACCCTTTCCTAGTAGTGGGCCATGCTGGGGCTCTGAAAGCTCTTCCTATCGGCCAAGGGATGGGTCACATGATATTCTTCAGTCAACAGCTGAAGAGCAATGGGGACATGCCCAGGCACATCATAGCACACGATTCCACTCACGTGTGTCTGAGGGTTCCAAAACCATATCCTATTGGTCCATGCTAGCATGATGAGTTCATAGAGGGGGTCACGTGTGACTGTTGGGCCAATCTGGGGAGGGAGTGGGCTATTTCCACTCATGTGGGTATGGGGACTCAAAACCTCTTCCAGGGGCCAGGGGTGATAGGGTGAGATCATAGAGGCATCACATGTTCATCCAATCACTGTGGGGCTGAAATGACAGCTTCAGAGGTTCCAGTTCCAGTTCCGAGGCATACAATGTCATTTCCAGACACACGGCTTGGGGCACGTCTGGTCATGTACCATCACAAAATAGGTCATTTCTGGCCACCCACAAAAGCACATTACTTCCAGTCACATGACTTGGGTTTTGGTGATGTGACCAAGCACATAGCCTTTGTTTTGACAGGTGGTGATGTCACTTCCAGTCACATGGTCTTTGTGTTGATCACATGACTAAGCACATGGCAGTCACCTGACTGAATCTGGACAGGAAGAGGGCCATATCACTACTGAAAGGGATCCTGAATATTTTTGCAATCAGAGGCAGTGGACTGTAAGGGATCCCTGAAAGTCATTTAGATAAGCCTTCCCCAACCTGGTGCCCTCCAGATGTTTTGGACAACTCCCAGCCTTCCTGACTCCCCAGCCAGGCTGGGGAAGGCTGATTTAGACTGACCCCAAACTCATAAAAACAATCTATTAGATACATAGATAAAAAACAGTATTTCCAAAGCAAAAAGTGTACGCTCTTTGTTTTTAAACGATACATGCCTGCGTCTCCTTAGAACAGGCCACTGCTTTCAAAAGATTTAGTAGGAAAGCAGACCGGAGTTTTAAACAACATCTTTACTAGCTATTTCTAGACTCATTCCTTAACAGGAGACCACCTAAGAAAGTAAAATAGCCAAACTGCTGCTGGGTTAAAGTAGTAGTAAGAATGTTGACTAAAAGTTATTTGCAGATATTTTGTGTCTTGAGGATGAAATGAAGCAAAGCCACAGACCAAGATATAGGTCTGGTGCAGGCAACCTGATAAATGCCAGGTGTGCTAGACTACAACTCCCATAATCCCTGACCATTGGCCATTCTGGCTGAGGCTGATGGGAGGTGCAGTCCAAAACATCTGAAAGGCACCAAGTTGCCTATTCCTGGTTTAGGTTAATAAAGATTTTTTTTTTTAAGAATCCCAGATGGTTCCCTGTCAAGTGTAATGCTGGTCCTGTCATGGACAAACAAAGGCAGGGATGTCTCCTCTTCGCCTCTGTTTAGCAAGAGCATGCAGCTAGCTGGAAACCTGCAGGAGTGGGAAGCAATGGCTTCTGGTTATTCTTTGTCAGCTGCAACATGTTGCTGTTCCCATAACTGAACAGGCCAAATCATGCTCGCGAACAGGTTTCTTCCTATAGTCTAGTCCCCCTGCAGCTCACCAGAATGGCAGGCACTTTTCCAGTTACTAACAACAAGCAAAACGTCTGACATTATTTCTTGCAAAGATGCGATGGACAAAATGATCATATATTACAGGGACTCCTGTGGGGTGAAACATGTCTCTGTGTATTGACATTGAGAACAGAAACATAACGCACCCTTACTGGCAGAGGCTTGGCTACCCAGAGTCTGAGGCAGCCTCCCCTCCACACTTGTTCACATACCCCACCACATTGCAAACATTTTACCAATTGGAGCCCACTCACTTTGTTCTATATGACAGAAATGAGCCACACTTGGAAGGTGCTGCTTCTATCCTTCCACCATATCTCCTGCTGCATCCCATTTACTTTGCCCCATACAGCAAAACAGTGGTCACTGGTAACTCTGGCTAGTCTTTCCTGGGTTCTATTTCTTGTTGTTGTTCAAAGAGCCAGTGTGGCACAGTGGCAAGAGTGTCAGACTGGGAGCCAGGACATCCGGGTTCTAGTCCCCGCTCAGCCATGGAAGCTCACTGGGTGACTTCAGGCCTGTCACAGACTCTCAGCCCAGCCTACCTCACAGAGTTGTTGTTGTGAGGATAAAATGGAGAGGAGGAGGATACTGTAAGTCGCCTTGGGTTCCTTGCAAGAGGAAAAAGGCGGGATATAAATGCAATGCAATCAATAAAAAATAAATAAATATCATCTGACAAAGAGATGGACCCCAGGAACTATGATGAATATATATTAATGGGCAAAGTTGTTGCCAAGGAGCTTAGCCTTGCTATCTCTCTATGTTTAACTCTAGCATCTTGACTGCAGACCTCCGTTTTGTCTGGGGAGGTTAACGAAGCAAAGGCTTAGGGACAGCCCAGGACAAGGAAGTTGGAGTTTGTATTTGCTGATCTCTCACTAATTGATCACATCCAGAATTGGCCAATTCAGAGCTCTGGCAAGGGAAACCATGCCTGAAGTAGTTCCACTTCCAGTAAACACCTGAGCACCCATTACAGTTAGAGACCTCTACCCAAAAATGTGCATACAGAACCTCCTTTTGCACACCACTCGTGACTTACACTCCTCACCCATGGCGGTAAAAAGACAATCCCACTAGTGCCAAGAGCATCCTTTTCCTTTTTTTGATCTTGGAAAACCCCTCCTTTGTGTAACTGATCTTATAACGGCACAACCCTATCCATGATTAGATGAGGAAAAGTCCTACAATTTCCAGCATTCCCCAGCCAGTGACACTGGAGAATGCTGGGAATTGTAAAACTGGCTAGAGAATGCTAGGAATTGTAAGACTTTTCCCCATCTAAACATGCATAGAATTGTGTCCTTAGAGAACCCAACAACTAGAACTTAGGGCTGATCTACATTGCACCCACCATCGCACCGAAGTCGGGGTCCTGTCGGGTTAAACACACTCACATTAAAACGTGATTATCCACACTCTGTCATTTTCCCCTTTGTGGTTCTTGATTGAATGCGCAAGCTCGGTTCACACTCGAGATCTGTGCTGTTTTCCTGCTCTTAAAGACAGCAGCTCTCATTGGAGGAGCAGAAACTCTTCCTGTTTATGCTGATTCCCCGCCCACTGTCCCTCTCTTCCTCTGTCCCTGTGTGTGTGTGTGTGTGTGCGTGTGTGTGCGTGTAGGGATGGTGCGAGCATTCTTTTGGGGCTCGAAGCCCAGTGAGAGCTTGTCCCTTGCCGCTGTAGCAGGTGGGGGTGGAGGGAAGAAGGAGGCACCTATCCTCTTCTCCCCCCCACCTGCTGGAGGTCAGGGCGAGAGGCTGGGGAGTGTTTGCCGATGCTCTTTTCCCCACGCCAGCCCTTTGCAGCCAGCACGAGGAAGAGGGGCAGCAGCGATGGCACCCAGCGCTCGCATTGGGCAGGGGGCTGCTAGCTTCTTCGAAGCTTCGAAACTTCGCATCTTCAAAGACCACCCTGTGTTTGTCCCCCGCTCCTGAGATGATGTTAAAATTGTCAACGGACATTTTTATCGATGTTAGTCCGTGGACGCTGAGGACTGTCTGCCTGGATATGTGCGAGTTTTCCATGCAGTGAGCATGGGTGGGACTGTGAAAACATTTACAGAATTGCCAGTCCAAGCTGAACGCTGCTTGTGAAGTCCATCTTAGTTTTCTGTAACAATCCTGCATATTAATCATATTTTTGTTGCTGTGTTTAAATAAAATGGTACATTCTTGATTCTAAGTTCCAGTCCATTGTCTAGGGCAGGGGTAAGTAATCTGGTGCCAGTCAGATGTTTTGGACTACACATAAACCCAAGCCAGCATGGCCAGTGATCAGGGATTCTGGGAGTTGTTCAAAACATCTGGAGGGCACCATGTTGCTTACCACTGGTCTAAGTGTAACATCCCTATGGTGCTCTATGACTCTTATTAAAACCTAAAAGACTTGATGAGGACCCAAGATAACAGAGTGCTTTGTTTTCAAATTTCAAAGTGTGTGTGTGTGTGTATATATGTGTGTGTGTGTATATATATATATATATATATATATACACATATATATATATATATATATACACACACACACACACACACACACACACACAATACCACTGAAGTTAAGTCAACGGGGTTATTTTTATTACTGTTCCTGACCAAGCCTTTCAAATGAACCACATATTGATATTTTATTCAGTGAAAGGCCAAGGTCTTTCATTCTGCTTTTGTTATATCTGTAAATGGGAATCTGTGGAGGTCCAATTAAATAAACCTGAGAAGGCTCATATATCTGTTGGCCTGTCATCTGCCTCCCCTCTGAGCTCCTCTTTTTCTGTTCTATCAAAAAAGAAATCCTTTTGACTGCAGACCCTCTTGCAACATCATCTTATAAAATGGTTACTGGATTTTAAGTAAATAATGGGACTTTGTCATGCAGTGTAACAGAAAGTCCCCTCACCCTGTGTCCGGCTTGCCTGGCCGCGGGGGGGGGGGGATGTTGCAGGGGGGAAAGGAGGGATGAGATCGAAGGCCATTTGCCCTCGCTCTCGACGTCCAGGTGGGGCGGGGGCCGATATTTAGGCTGCCCCGCCCCTTTCCTCATTTATTCTGGCTTTTCTGGCTGGCTCAGCAGCAGCGTCGAGGAGGAGGAGGAGGCGGCGCTCGGCAGTGGCGGCTCCAGCAAGCCACAGGATGGTGCTGGTCGCCATTAGGGTGGGCCGTTTTTTCCTGCACTGGACCTTATGGGGCCACCACCCTTGAGTGGGGGGAGGTTCCCATCCCCGTACAGCCCGGATTCTGCTGCGCCTTGCAGTGGGCGGCTGTGGCGCTGCCTTGCTGGCCCAGCAGTGGGATTTTCTCCCAGCTCGCTCCCTCGGGGCTTCCTGCGCCTCCTGTGGGGCCCCATTTTGCCCAACGGGGGAGTTTTCCCTTGCCCCAAGCAGCCCGGAATTGCCACCTTTCTCAGTGGCGGCAGCGGCCTCCCACTCCAACTGGAAGAGCGGGGAGTTTTCTCGCGCCCCACCCAAATTGCTGCCTTTTTGCGGGCTTTTTCCTGCGCCTCAGAGCAGCCCATTTGGCCGCTGACTGAGGCCCCTGTATTGCTGCCTTTCTTGGGGAGATTTTTCCTGTGCCCCAGAGTGGCCCATTTGGCCGCCATTTGCGGTGCCTGAATTGCCTCTTGGCGGGCTTTTTCCTCTTCCCCAGAGCGGCCTGTTTTGCCGAGGATGGTGGCAGTGGCAGCGTGGCCTTGCTGTCTCAGGGAGGTAGGGGAGTGTTCCCACACCCTGGAGTAGCTGCAGCCAACGGGGGTTCATTCCCTGGGCTCCCTCTGTGTCCCGATCTTCCCATTTTGTGGGTAGTGTGGCCTGTTTGGCCAATATAGCAGGTCGGCCTACCAGCTAGCAATCACCCCTGAGCGGCGTGGCCTTGCTGTGCAACGGGTGATTCCTGCACCTCCAGGGAGGCCCTTAGGGCCAGGGATTTCAGCGGGCAGCGGCTAAGTGGCCTTGCCGCCCCTGCAGAGGGAAGGGGAGTTTTCAGTGCCATGAAGCAGCCTGAATTGCCTTTGCTGTGGGTGGCAGCAGAGCGGCCTTGCCAGCCCAGAGAGGGGTGGGGTTCGCCCATGCCGCCTGAACAGCCTGTAGTGCAGTAATAATAGCAATAATAGTAATAATACTAATAATAATAAGCATGGGGCAGACTTTTTTCCCCATGCCTCCAAGCAATCAGTCGAAGGGCTGTTTGTGCCCGATCTTGCCTGGTCTCAGAAGCTAAGCAGGGTCAGCCCTAGTTAGTACTTGCCTGGGTGACCGCCTGGGAATCAGGCTTCCCGCACTGAGCAGGGGGTTGGCCCCAGTGGTCTTGCAGGCCCCTTCCAACCCTATGATTCTATGATCTTTGGTGGCCTTGCTGGCCCAGCGTCTTTTGTATTTAGGCAGGAAGAGGAGAGGGGGGAGACTAGGGATGGCAGAGAATTCCGCCATGGATCTCAGTGAGGCCGAATGCCAGTGCATTCGGCCCCCCGAACTCCGTGGTGGAACGGCCTGCCACCCCCCCGCCACCCCGCGGATCCCCCCCGAGATGAGACTTACCTGGGGTGGATCTTCCGGGCGGCAGCAGCTCCGGCAGCGGCGACGGCGGCGGCTGGTCTTCCAACCGGCTGCCACCGCAGCCATTTCCAGTCTTGTAAAAGAAAAAAAGACTTGATAGGCTACGTAAAGATTTACGTAGCCTATCATGGCTAGGTTTAAAAAAAAACAAAAAACGACATGATAGGCTACGTAAATCTTTATGTAGCCTATCATGGCTGGGTGGGTTAAAAAAAAAAAAAACCGCATACGCAAATGGTGGCAGCTACGGCCGCTGCCATTTGCGTTGCTTATTTTTCACCGTCTTAGTCTACGTAAATCTTTACGTAGACTATGACAGCGAAAATAAAGGGGAACGCAAATAGCGTAGCGGGCGCTATTTGCATCCCTTTTTGATTCCCCGTTTTAGCCTACGTAAAGATTTACGTAGGCAATTTCCCCAGCCGGTGGTCTTTATTCCACTGAGGAAGTCCAAAACTGACCAGGTCGGGAGTGGGGTTAGCATGCCGCTGTTCCCAGCCCTGGTGCTGGACCTTTGTCCAGTCACCATCCTGGGGGCCTTTTCTCTAGGTCTGGGGGAGTCTCCCCGGCCCTTTCTTCTCCCTAAGCAACTCTTCTCCCCTGACCAAACATCAATTCTGGGTAGTCACTCTGCGGCCTTGAAGGTGTTGGGTTTGTGCCGCGTCTCTGGGGCTCACATTGGACAAAGTACAGTCCATCGGCAGGTGGAGCTCCAAGGTGTATCAGGCCTCCGCAAGGCGACTGCTGGGCCTTTTCGGACATGAGGACACTGGTGTTCACATGTTTGTCTCTTGTTCTTTCAGATGTCCGGAGTGCGAGGGAACCGGTAAGTGTGCTCATCTGGGGGACAGCATGGTTCTCTGGGCTAGTCGGAGTGCCTCCTCAAGTGGTGGAGCCTAGCTGGGGCTCAGCCGGTGTGCCACCATCCAGTGGTTGTGCAGACATGGCATGTGTTGGTGTGCCTCCTGCCCACATTCTTCCAGCAAGGGCTGGTGAAGGTTCCCCCGCAGATTCTGGTTCGGCACATGGGGGGAACGATTTATGCCTGCTGAAGGGCAAGGCCCTGATTCTTCAAGCCTGAGATTTACAGCTGATTCGGTGTTGCTGGCCCGGACTTGCCATCATTGGGTCCATCCTGCTGCCGAGAAGAGCATGGAATGACGGTTGGGATCCCTGAAGTTGGTGGTCATCTCTGACCTAGGCAATGTTTTCTTGTTGGTGTATCTGCGAAAGGGCATCGTGGAGTGTTTTGCTGCGTAGGTTGGGGGGAGGGTGACCTAGCAGAGGCTTGTCGCCCTCCTGTGGTGGTTCCAGGTGGGCACTCATCTGGGGGAGAGGACAGGTGAGCATTCGTGGGCACCGTTTCAGGTGACTGGTAGGGCCCGAGGCTCTCGGCTCCAGGTTTTGTGGCCCCAAGTTGGGAGATACGGCTTACCTCTGAGGCTGACCCTCCTCACCCACTCGGGTTCCGTGGCTCGAGGGGTGGTGACAGGGGAAGGTCTCCCAGCCCAGAATTGGGTGGATCAATCTGCAGGGTGGCTACGGTAGACGCCATGCCTCAGACGACGAATGCCTCACTCTATACTTATCATGATTACTTGTTTTCTATGTGCCCGCCGGTGCTTCCTTCACAGATTGTAATTTGTCAATAAATGTGGCCCAGTTTTATCCCAACTCTATTTGTGTCATCTCGTCATTTCTCCCCCCATGCACCCGCAATGACGTGCCTTTCATGACACACTGTCATACAAGAGACCCCACACTGACATGATAATTTTAGACTGCAGCCCTTAAAGAAAGAACTCCAACCTCATGATCTAACCAATCTTACTGAGAAGAAACTGTATGGTTCATATTCATGGAGTACAAGGGGAAAGAACCTTTTCTGTCTGAGAAGTATGAAACAACTGGAATTAAATGGCCGCTTTGCGCTGAAAGACAGCAGCTGAATTCTAATTTGGTCTGTGCAGAATTTTTGTCCATGAAAATTTGGGGGATGATTGGTCAAGTTTCAGGACATGAACAGTTTTTTGTTTGTCTCTTCCATTCTTTCCCTTCCTTCCTTCCCGCCCTCCTTCCTTCATCCCTCCCTCTTGCATGCATGCACACAGCTTTCCTTTTCATGTATACTTCACTACCTGTTCACAGCTGCTTCTTTCCCTGATCTGCTGCCTTTGCACCACTTTTTTTTTAAGAGGGGCTATTTCCTGAGGTGATCCTGAACCAGTCAGAGATCACATAGATCGTGTAATGATGTCACATCATCATGCAGCCATGTCATCATGCAGCCAATCAAATTTGACATTGGGCTTTTCTACATGAGGCTTTTAACCCACCACTTTACCGAGGCTTCTGCTTAATTTTTGTGGGATTAAGATCGCTCCTTTATATGTTTTTTTCCCCAGGGTTTTTTTTTCTCTACCTTTCTATATGTTCCATTACACAACCACTAGGTGGCTCTGTGGTATAGCAGAATTACACAAATACATCAGGGTTTCAAGTCACCGGTCACAAAAATACCAGACTTTCCTCGTTATACACCCCCCCCCCCGCTATAATGGTTGCAAAGCATGGGAGAGGCCCTGGAGGATGACAAGGTCATGCAATGCACCTGCAAACTACTGTGAGTGAGGAATCACGAGCGCACAATAAATGCCTTGTGTAGAAAGGCTCATTGACACCAAGTAAATCAGAATTATGGCAGGAAGCACTGGCCTCACTCTGAACAGGTTTCTTGACAATGCCAAATATCACAATTGGCTACATGATGATATCACAAAGCTAAATGCGATACCACAAAGCCAAATCAGAGTGAGAGAAGGGCTTATTGCCCTCACTCTGAATGGGTGAACATCTTTATCCTTTTTTCATCCTCCTCAAACAAGGGCCAGGTTTTCACAAAATGTGCCTTCAGTTTTGGCTCAGCCCTATTCTGATCATACTATGCAGGCCCACCAGGAGTGCATTCACTGCTCATTTGCTATAGAATCCCAAACAAGGCACTGAAAAGGATTATGCTTTAGCCACATCCAGCTCAACATAGTTGCTGATTGAAAGGTTGTAAAATATTGCTTGGGATATAATATGCTATTTTCTGCAGCTAGTAAACAATCTACTAAGTTGTAGCATTAATAGAAGCAGTTGCTGAGTATGATTCTGAATGAGAAAAGATTCAATGATATGACAGCCTGACGTTAATACATCAGCAATTTGGCAGGAATAAAGGGTTTTGCCTTGTGTCAAGGGCTCCTTGGAGGGCTCTCTCAGTCTAATCTAGTAGCCAAGTCTGAACACAGACAAAGGGATTCTTTTCAAAGCTTTATTTTTCTTTTATAACCTAACAGCTCTACAGGTAGCAACTAGATCTGAGCAGCAGCATCCCTATGCCCTAAGTTGGAACAGTTGGTCCCCGTTTGAAAGGCAATTACTGGCAGACCCCTGAATATAAGGACTAGGGAGAATCCCTCCCCTTTTCCCTTGGATCCTCTGGGCGCAACCGTTCTTTGAGCGCCAACCGGGCGCTACGCCTCCTTTCCGCGCCCTCCATTTGGCGCCGCTTTCTGCGTCTGCGCCGCGCATCCACCCAGTCTGCTATCTGTGCTGGGTCACTCCCTGGACTGCTTTCTAAACTAGGAATGTGGGTGGGAGGAATCTCCGTCAGCTGTTGGTCCTGGGAAAGAGGAGCGCGCTCCTCTCCCAGGAGCGACTGCTCTTCCTCAGCATCAGAACTACTCTGGGATTCTATGGGCTCAGTGTCCACCCTGACACCTTGCCTGATGTGTCACGTTTCTTAGTTGCATTACCTTGTGCTATATTGATCACAGAACGTACATCAAACTACAGAATATTGCTTTGGTGCATCAGAGAGCCACTTGTCACCGTGAATATGGTCTTCTGTGGAGGCAGGTTAATTGCCCATCTTGTCCAGTTCTGCCATATACAACCAAGGCCAAGCTACATGTTACATTATTCATGCTTTTTAAAAAGTGTGCTGAAATGGGCCGCTTCTCTTTGAAGGAAAGAGAGCTGTGGAGCCTTGATCCAGGATGTGCTTCCAATCTGGATTGGCCTCCATGCCAGTTTCCCAAAAAAATCTGCCCTGCCCCTCCCCACTGACTTCTACTTGCCCCTGAAGATGGTCAACCAGGGTTCTCAGAGCTGTGCTGGAAACCCTAGGTGTGTAGAAGGCAGCTCCATCCAGACTGATCCAGTCACGCGTCAGCCAGAATGTGTAGCCAATGAGTAGGTCACCATTGAGGGGGTGAGTCTAGCCCTGTGGGTCTAGCCTGAATAAGCCTTGAGATTCTGCACATTTCCATGAGTGGTAGTGATTATATAGAACTTGTCCCATTTAATAAATGGAAAGGCAGAACACTAGAAGTATAATTAACGGTTAAGGAACTTTGGTTTTAAGGTCAAAACTGAGGCATTTTGACACCTACTGAAGCATTCTGTTTTCACTGAAGCATTCTGTTTTCTCCAAGATTGCAGCACATTTGACGTACTAAGAAAGACTTGGCAGTATGAGACTTACTTAAGGACCTAAAATGCTGTCTGCGTATTCTGAGAAGGCTACTGCTCACAAATCAGGCCTGAGACATTGCATAATCCATGGGAAAAACTGCCTTTGCAGCAGAAATATATTGGTCATGCCAGGGGTAATTAAATTTCACATTTCACACAGTCTATACCTTTCTAATGGCATTAATTTAAAGCAGATCGATAGGTGGAGAAGAAGCTTGCTTATAGTACTTTAGAAGCTGCTCTTTAAAGTATGACAAATGTCCCCTTCTCTCCAGACACTCCTTCTTAGGTCAGGCACAAAACAGCTTGCCTCAGCACTTATTCCCCATTTTGAATGTTAAAAATCTAGAAAATTAAACTTTAAACGATGCTGCAGGTCTAAGGAAAGGTGCTATTTTCTTCCTGCTCTATGACTCGGGGCTACATTCATTCCCGTGCCAAAACTTGTTCAAAGAGGCATGACTATAGGGCGGGCAGGCAGGGGAACCTCTGACAGCTCAAGGGCTGAATTTAATTTCTGAGATACTCTCACAGGCCGCATTCCAGTAGTGGGCTGGGCTGAAAACAAAGGGGGTGGAGCCAAGGGCAAAAGAGGCCCCAAATGCAAAAAATACCAGCATGTTGAATTGTACCTTAAAGCTGTTACTGCCAGTTACTAAGCCTTAGGAGAGGCATTTCAACCTTTTAGAATGACGGGAAAACAGCACAAGGTGGGAAAGTGTACACCATCTGTGGTTGGGGGAAAGGGGGTGAGGCAGGGGAAGAAACATCTGAGGAACTCTGGGCCCAATCTACATGGAAATGGAACAACGAGCTCTTTCTGGTTATATCTGGATTTTCATGAAATGGCTTTGGTCCGCCGGTGTCACACGGACCAAGAAAAACAGAGTATACACTACCTAAAAACCCACTTTCACGGGTCAAATGGCACTTGAAACTGCCTTACTTTGGGGTTGGGTGGGCAGAGTCCCACTAGTAGAACGGAACATCCTCAACCACGTAGATGCTGCTCAGCAAATGGGACAGGCTTTTTCCCTGCCCCTGTCCATGCTCCCCTGCTCAGGGAAGTATAATGGAAGAGGTGAATTATGCCCCTGTAGTTTACCTCACATTTCTCCCCTTGCATTCACCATTTGTCTTCAGAAGTGCTTTCTGCTTCTAGAATGGTTACATCGATAAGAAGCTGGGCACTGCCATAGCACTAAAGATGCCTTATTGTATTACTGAAGCCCTGGTCCCTGCACCCTTGGTCTTTGTAACTGTGTAAGATGAGTTACTACCCAGTACAAGTTGATTATGTGTATTGTGCTAATGCGTTATTTCACTATTGTGCAATTACAGGACTGAGAAGCACTAATACAGTGAAATCACAAATCCAAAACAAGCAGGGGTGCCTTTTTTCCAGAAATTTTCCTACATTCCTGAATTTGGGTATCCTACCCAATACAAGTGTGTAACCAACACATTTTCCTGTCAGCCTTCTTCTCCACAGAAATGGCTGATTCACTTTGCTATGGCCATTGTAAGTAGCAATAAAGTAGCTGTGGCAGGAAAACTTCTTAAGCCCTGGAAACTAAAGTAAGAACTGTGAAGTAGCAGCCTGGTAAAGATAGTAAGCATTAAACTGCCCCTGAAACACCGAAACAGCACTACTGCGAAATAGTGCAAATTAAAAATAATCAGCGGAGAAAGAAAGGAAAGTGGCAGGAGATAGTGCCAAGTGCCCTATATCCAAATCACACAATGGCGAAGTAGTGAAAGAGTGAAACCACACTACTGCAAAATCATGCTACTGTGAAATAGTGCTAACTGGTGAGAAAAGAAGCCTGTGTCAAAAAAGCATGCTACCCCCCGTGGCGGGAAAATAAGGAATGAGCAGGGAAAGAGATGGCCCCACTCCTTGACCAGGTCACAGTCAGGACACACCACACTCCTAGGCACACCCAGTATGCAAGATTTAATTCAGAGGAATGGGACACACTTCAGCGGAACCATGCAGGAGCTGCATTTAGGAAAAAGAATGCAGTATAACAACTTTAAAAAAATGTGCTGTTTTCAGGGGAAAGCTGCAGGGTTGCTGCAGAGTGGCGATAACATCATGTGTCACAAATGACCCTGATGTGCTCTCGCTCTGCACCAAATCACTTTGGGCCCTGGAGGGCTGGATTGGGATCCAAGCAGGGCTGGATTTGGCCCCCAACTCTGAGGTTCCCCACCCTGCACTGTCTTCCTGGGGAGTAAAATGTAAGTGAGGCAAGTGGGCTAGAGAATCTGGAAATGCCCCTTGAGGAATAATACCATACAGGTTAGATGGGCACTGGGCTAGGCAAATCCCAGTTGAATACCATTCAAATCCAAGATCTTATCAACTTTGCCCACTCTGTGGAGAGTGAGTTTCATCAGTGCAGGACTCCTACCATCAGGGCAACTAATGCTGGTGAGCAGCAAATTTCAGTCACAGGAGAGCTTGACTGATCTGCGCACGGCTGGGGGAATTGCTATCTAGCCTCCTCCAGGGTGCAAACGTTGCTGTATGAGAGAGCCAACACCAGCCCTTGGAAACAGCAAGCGAGGCCTGGAGGCTCAGCCCTGCCCAGGAAGGACTTACTTCTGTTGGAAGCTCAGATACCTCCTGGGGGGAGGGCTTATTTGGAAGGCCACCTCTGGCTCCAGAATTTGGTACTTTCTGGGCTAGATGTTCTGTTGGTGGTGTTTGTTGTTTTTATGGATTTTTGCCAGTTTATGGATTTTTTTTATGCCAGTATGGATTATTTACTATATGGGATTTTATTGCTGTAAGCCATCTTGGGAGTGCTCCTACTTTGAAAGGTGACCTAAACATATTTTAAATATGTTTAAACATAACTGAATATTAGAAACATACCCCAAGCCTTCAGTTCTCTATCCACTCAAGGACTCTGGCCCTACAAAAGGCTGTCTATGGAACAGCCTACCTCTCAAAACAATAGCGTTGGTAAAATCAGGAGTAGCAAGTCTCTCAAAATAATTTTTAGCCATCTGTTAGTTCTCAGTGATGGAAAACAGCCAGCAGCGCTCTTGACATTGTGGAATATTTTATGTTTAAATTGTTTTGGGAAAACAAAAAAATAATCCAGCCCCTTTAATTACAAAAATTCCCCATAAACTCTGCACCAGTCAAGAATGTGGCTTAAAACAGAATGTGGGACAGTGCAATGACGCTATTATTGCACTGAATCATTTTTATGAAGATATGATAAAGCCATAAAACAGAGAACAAACAAGGAAGCAGTTAACAAAGCAAAACAGCTCTTTATGTACTTAGCATGACAGTTTTATGAGTGCAATACACCAAAATTGCCATTGCAATAAGAAAGCTAATAAACGTAAGTTATACTAAGGCAAAAATGCACCACAGTCCATAGTTCTCTGTGTCATGCTATTAGCAGGTACATTTTATGAATCTCTCCATGTCTCTGCTGGAAGAGCATCTGGCATGTAGAAAGGCTTCAATCTGGAGGCATTTTACTTCAAATCATAAAAAGCTAGGTGGCATGTATCCTGAGGAAGAGAAGACAAGTCAAAGTTTTGCACATAGAAACATATTCTGAAAGATAATAATTATGATATTTTGGAACTCAGTAGACATACAGCCCAGCTGGGGCCCTGCTTGGCAGGGCTACTAATGTGTCACAAGAGAACGGCGAGTTGCTGACCTGCTGGATATCCACTGAGCTCACTGGCACAAGCTTCTCAGGTTCCATTTTGAACTTCAGACTCCATCTTTGGACTGCATATGCAGCTGCGTGCCTATGACTCATCCTCCCCAGCTGGCTTCCATCGCTCAGAATCATCCTCTGCTCTATCGTTATTCATCCTGGGGCAACAAGATCAAAGCCTTCTTAATCCATGGCAAGTTAGGCACCTTCCTGAGCATCCTTATCTATCCCTTTGAGACTGAAGGTCTTCTCAAACTGCTCCATGGGTGTACCTGATGATCACAAACAGGTCCAGATGGAAGGGTCAGCAAGGCTTTGTTCTCTGTATGCAGTTATCAGCAACTATATCAATAATATGTATTGTGCAAAACTATCCATTGTTAAGTTACGCTTTAGCTCCTAAAAAATCAGGGCCCCCTTTCTATACTACAGTGTCTAAACACTCAGGAACCCTACCTAGTCCAGGGTACGGACAATAAGCTGATACTCAGCTGAAACCATTACATACCAACCTGCCTCAAATACCTGGGATTTCGATCCACAAGACCACGAAGATCTTGATCCCCAAGAACTGATCCTCATTCTTGTGGGTACTGCTCTGACACCAAAGCCTTGATCAAATGTAACACGAACCAGCCATTCAGTGACCTTTTTTTTTTTAAAAAAAAAAAAAGGCAAGCGCGGAGTGCCTCCTCTGGCTGCTGCATTTGCCTGGTCAATGTGTCCTTATCCCTCCCTACCCTGGAAGCTTCCAGGGCTAATACTGAGCATGTGTGCTGGGCACGCATGCTCAGTAGTTCTAGTCCCCAACATAGGCACATCATGGGGAAAGGCTCAGGCAGGGCGCCCTAGGGAACAGTCCCCCCCACGGTGCCATCTTGATGCTCTCTGAGCAACGCAGAGCCTCGGCGCCAGGCAGAGGCAGAGGTGGTCCCAGTCGCCAGCGTCACTTGGAAAGGGTTAAGCAAATCATAAAGCCCGACATGAACCATGTGGCTGCACACGTCTGCTGTGTGCAGCCAGAGTGCAGGATGGGAGACCAGCAGGAGCTCCATCCATTTCTAAAGCAACAAACAGCTTTTTTTCTTGGAGGAGGAGCAGGGAGGGAGAGAGAGAGAGAGAGAGAGAGAGAGCGCAAGAGCTGGTTCCTTTTGTTATTTCTGAGTGTGTGTGGACTAACAGGCAGGAGGGTCCGAGTGAGTGAGTAGTGTATGTATTCAAAATTTTAAAAGTCAAGCATGTATGTGTGTGAGAGAGTGTGTGTGCAGCGGCCGGCCAGCCAGCCAGCCAGCCAGCCCACCAGGGTTCTTCTCAGTCTAAAAGATAAGTAATATATCCCTCTTTGGAGGGCCATCTTCCTTTCCTTTTTTGTTTGTTTGTTGTTGTTGTTTGTCTATCTTACAATACAAGCCTATACCAGTCTACTCAGAAGTAAGCACCACAGACTTGGGGACTTATTCCCATGTAAGTGTGTATAGGACTTCAACCTTGATATCCTTTCTGGCTTGGTGGGGAGGGATTTCTTAGTTGTGGTTGCTCAAGTAATCCCCCCCCCCCGCCCCGCCTCCAGTTTTTGGGATGTTCTGTGGATTTGGATAAGGGTGGTTTTTGGATGCTCAGTCCTTGCTTATTCCATGCATAAGCTGGTTTTCTAAGAGGCAAGGAGAGGAGTTTGCGGTGGGGACACAAGATGTATTTTTGGATGCTCAGAACTTGGTAGCCATGCTTACCAGCATTTTGGATGCTTTTCTGTGTGGCTCTGGGGACATCAGCATCAGCAGCATCTCTGTGTTCCCTTTTGCAATTGGTTGCTCCTGGGTTCCAAAGCCTGCTTTACTGTGTAGCTCTGAGGATATCATTTTCACCTTCATCATATTGTGTGGCTGTGTGGATTCTCTTTATTGTACCACACATTACAGCATTTTTCTTTAAGCCTGAGATACAATGCCATGTGTTGGCGTATCTTTAAATACTTAGAACACCGTAGTCCTGAGTTTGTGGGATTGGTATTTTTGCTGAAAACATTGACAGCTTTCTCTGAGTTGTACTTCATGAGGGCCAAATGCATCTAGGGTTTAACTTGGTTTGATTATAGTAGAACGTCCCATTTATACAGGCAATACGTTTAGCCGAATGTGATTACAGACTGAACAAAATGCAAAGGAATCAAGGGAAATCAAGAATATTCAATGAATTTCTGATGCGTATGTATCACTTTATTTCCTCAAGGGCTTATTACTGATGCACACTTTTTGTTCAAATCTGAAAGATGTTCAGGATTTTTTTCCCCAAGTAATATAAAACAAAGAAAGAACCACACCATGAAGGATTATAAAAATTATCATATATATTAATCTTACGCAGTTCTGCAGACTTCTGCCAAGTTCATAAGCTGGTTAGGTAACAGTTCTCTCTTTCCACAGCAGATGAGGAATATTTTAGGCTTCAGTGATTGTGAGGCTCTCAGTTGCAAGATGTTCTGCCGAATTTACGTTATTCTCACATTTCATCTTGCAGTCTGGTATTCTTGAGGGATGGAACTGGAATAACAGCAACCCACCAAGAAAAGTACTGCTGGTGACAGCCAAAAATCTGTTTGTGACAGTTGCTGTTACCACCTAATCAATCTCAAGTTGAAATCAAGCATGCATTTTTCCCAATTACCCCCAGAAAAGAAGAAAAACAAAATCTCCATTCACCAGAGAGCCAACAAAACAATCACAAAAGAATCAGCAGTTCTTAACAAGAAGGCAGAAGCTTTATTGTTACAAATGATACTGACATATCACTCCTAAACACATTTTCTCATGGGAGAAACCCTACTGATTTCAGTGGAATTTAGAGCTAATCCATATGTTCAGGAAAAGCATGGAGTACAGTGTTCCCTGGAGTGTACCAACTGAGAATGCAAGTAGGGGTTCCATATTTGAATGTCAGCCCCACCACCATCAGAAATATCCTGCCTGTGGAGAGCTAGCATGTAAGCACTGAACTAGAATCCTTCTTCCTGATAGGCTGGTTTTTCACTTGCAGGGTGGGCTGAGATGATGGCTGCTTGGGCTTTTCTTAAGAACGTGATGTTCAACTACAAAATCAAGTCAGATGCCATCTTCTCAGAAGTTTGTTACTGATCATAATCTATAATGAAATATATATTTTTAAAAAACACACAAAGAGACTTTGCTCAGCTAAGAAAAGAAAGGGACATGCAACCCTGCCTGCATTTTTCAGTTAGGGGGGAAACTGTAGGGGGGAAACTGTGCTATATGCTTTTTTCTGATTGGTTGATGTAACTCTTATTTTGAAGCAAATGTGCTCAGCGTCACAGCCGTGCAGTGTGCATGCTTATTCAGGCCAAACCAGATGATTTATTTCCAGTGCACAGACCATTAAAAAAATCATATACCAAAAAACACCAAACCAAAATTAAAGCATATACATTCTGTTAATACAACATTACATTATTAAATTGAACAAGAAGAGACTCAAAATGACACAACCTCACTTAGCATCTGTGACCTTGCTCTAACAGCTGCGGCAAGGAACTTGGCTGCGTTTCCAGTGATCGTGATATTCATATCTGCCATAAGTATAGAAATATAAAGCTCATCAGAGCTTCCTGGATATAGACAAAGCACAGAGGAAATAAAATGAGCTCTCACATCCCTATAGAAATTGCATTATAGAAGCTTATTCAAAATCCTATGCACGTTTATTCAGAAGTAAGTCCAGCTTAGTCCAGCTGTACTTATTCCCAAGGAAATGCAGATATGGTAGCAGCCTTAGGGTACAATCTGATGCTCAGTTTATAGCAGCTGGAGCCTGTTAAAATTTGGTATAGGTCCCCCATGCCAGCAATGTCATACCAGCATTGTGGTTACACTGGTGTAATACCACACTTTGGTGTCACATTATGCTGGTGTATCTTTATGGCTGACACAACTCCACTAGCAGAGGATCACAAAATGGGTGATGCTGGCTGGGGCGGGGGATGCGGGATACCAAATGTAATCAAAATCTTAAAATCTCTCAGACCTCACTCATGGCCCTTATGCCAGGGTAAAGTTATGCCAACTAAAAAGGTGGTATAAATTAAACCACTTCCATGGAACTCAACAGAGAGTCAACACTCACTGTCTACACCACCATGATGGAGCGTAAGCTCTGGACTAGTTGCATTCAGTCACACAGCACACTGACAGAAGTACATAATTTCTTTAATTCTTTGATATATTTCTTAGCCGTGTTTCAAGATCATGATCTTTCCAAGGCAGCTTACAATATAAAAACAGTAACATCCAGCATCAAACTATAAACATACCTTAAATTTAAACAATGTTAGAAGAATCCAGTTAAAACAAAATAGTTTCAAATATCTGACAGCAGCAAACACCATAAAACCTTCATTAAAAGCCAGAGAGAAAAAGTATATTTTACAGCGCTCTTAAAAGCAGGTACAGACAGAGCCAGTCCTATATCTCTTTGGAGGAAATGAGAAGACCCTGTCTCTAAAGTCCACCAACCCCTGACAGGGATCCCATACTGCAACCAGTAAGACTATGAGTTTCACCACAAAAGGCTAAAATCCGGCATCCTTACTGGAGCTTCCACTTCTGGATTCTTTGCGGGATTAAGATCGGCTCCTTTACATGGGCGGACACATGCTGTGACTTGGGGAATTCCTTTCCCGGCAAGTTCTATATGTTTCATTTTACAGCCACTAGATGGCACTGTGGTTGCAGCAGGACTCTACAATTACACCCAGCCAATATATCACATTAACGTTCCTTATCGGGTTATCTCCAATCTTTTTTAAAGGGGGATAAAGGTCAGAAAGCAAGGGAGACACCCTGGAGGTTGATGATGTCATGTAAAGGACCTGCAAACTTCCATGAGTAACCAATCATGAGAATGCAATAAAAGGCTTGTGTAGAAATGCTCTATATATCTGGCCTCAGATTGTGCAGACTTAAGGCATACAGTGGAGAACTTTGCTAACAGGAACTACTGAGAAAGATCAGGTGGAACAAAAAGGAAGTACTTGGCACAAACCTCCTCACCTCAGGACACATATGGGAAAAGAAGATAGCTAATAGTTGCATCCCTGGAACAAAGTTACACTGATGTTACACTGGCAGAAATGGCCACTAATGTTGCTGGGAACAATAAGATTGCTCTGCCTGGCACTTTTGTGCTTGACATGAAAATTTTCAATTAAAGAGTTCGATCCCAGTGGAAGCTGGGTCCCAGGTAGCCGGCTCAGGTCGACTCAGCCCTCCATCCTTCCGAGGTTGGTAAAATGAGTACCCAGCTTGCTGGGGGAAAGGTGGTCACGACTGGGGAAGGCAATGGGAAACCACCCTGCTATAGTCTGCCATGAAAATGCCAGCGCAAGCGGCGTCCCTCTAGGGGTCAGCAATGCCCTTGCACAATGCTTGCACAGGAGGAAGCTTTCCTTTCCTTTTTTAAGAAACAGTTGATCATCTGGCAGTCTTCTACAAATCAATCTTCCTCAGTTAACAAGTTTCCTTTTCCTTTCCTTCTTTTTATCTTTTCTGTATAATCAGCCATGTTGAACTCTGGGAAAATATTTGAAGGTTCATTATTTGAGAGGGAAGCAATGACCCAAAGAAGTATAAATGTGACTGCAATTCTAGATCGAGCAATTTAGCCAAATAGGAGTAAGAGGAAGGTAACGCCTTCCTGCTATAAAGTCCTTATCCTAAAGTGTAGGGGGAGAATCACTGCAAAGGACCAAAACTCAGTAAAATCTGTAAACTACTTCAGGTTCTCAGCTAATGGCTATTGAACTGTACTGTTCATTTCAGAAACAGGAGTGGCTGCTGCACATGAACGGTAACTTCTTCCATCAATTGTCAAATGATAAATTGCTTTCATGAAGACACCCAGCTCCACATTTGTTGGCAGAGGATTGCATTTGATCACGCATAGGTGACTCTTGCCATCACCAGGTATGGTGCTTGGTTATTTGGACCCTGAGTCCTAATATGAACTGAGAACATTGGTGGTGTACAAACAGCATCATGGCAACTGTCGAAACATGATCAAGGGTACAAATGTCAAAACACGATCATGGATACAAAACCTCAAGAAGTGCCTTTGTTCAAAAAAAGGTAAAGGAAATGAGGCAAGTGGCTACAAGAAGAGGGCCTTTTCTGCTGTGGCACCCCGACTGTGGAATAAGCTTCCCAGAGAGGCTCACCTGGTGCCTACATTGTACTCTTTCTGGAGCCAGGTGAAGACCTTTTTTATTTTTTATTTTCCCAGTCTTTTAGCGCTGCTGTTTTAAATCTGTTACTGTATTTTAAATCTCTGCATTGCTGCTAGGTTTTATTTTGGTTTGTAGTTTTATATTATAGTTTTAAGCTTTTACATTTTATTTTGTGTTTTATTATGCATCTTGTAGTTTTAATTGTTGTGAACTGCCCAGAAAGCTTCAGCTATTGGGCAGTATAGAAATGTTTATCAATCAATCAATGTCTCCTGAAGTAAATCAGGCATTGTCACAATAATATTATGCTGAGAGAGCACTTCAAGAAACTTCACTGCTGTGCTCTCCTTAGAGAGCACTAAGACAAATAAAGCCTCAGTAGAGAGCCCTCAACAGAGTCCTGAGAACAATCAGCTGTAGAACGTATTTCATTGGTATTTTTTAAAATGCAAAACTTGAGGGTAATCTATTATTATAAATGTTCCTGTGGCCTGAATAAACCCGGAAGCGATCCTTTGCTACTCAAAGATTCTTTATAATCATCCAAGTACCAATGACAGCCATCTTCTGTATTCTCAAGGACCTCACAGTGGTCCGTAAGTCTCCTTTTTCCACATATACCGACCCCCTCAGAGGTGCTCAGGCTCGGTTAAAAAGTTGATGCCAAATTAGCAGGGGCAACATAGATATAGCAGCCAAATATTTTGGTATCATTGTCACGGCATCATATCCATGAAACCATTATTTTGGTGTGGCTGGGGCATCGTATGCAAAACGCAAACAGAATGTTAATGTTGAAGGATGGAATTTCTCCCTCGCACACAACTTTTGGAATTAATTTTCTTTCCCTCATGAGTGAATCTGTGAGCAAAATGTTTAATGGGCCAGCGCCCAGCTTGCAGAGTGCCAGTTGGCCAAGGCCTCCCATACACAGTCTTTAACAAATTCATTCAAAATCTCTCCAGAATATATAAACCAGCTGCTCATTTTGCTGGGCTCTGAAGATTTACAGATGCTGTACTGATGCATTTTTAATTCTTCCTTACATTTATAGGTCTCCATTATTTGTGTGTCTTTCTTAGACCCCTGGGGTATGTTGAAAAAGGGGGTTGAGAGTGTCACTGACTTATATCATGCAGTTAACACTTAGAAATAGAGGAATGAGAATTGTCTAATTTGCTTCCAGCAGTGTTTAAATTAGATTCCAGATGGAAAGCTCCGATTTCTACTTTCAAAGCCTGCTAGCAATAATCTGGGTCAGATGGGACGAATCTAACAAATCAATATTTAAAACATATTGTGCTTAATTTTGTAGGTGTTATTCAAGATGAGAAAAGGCACAAAGGTCTTGATTGCAGACAAAAGTCTTTACTTGGGATGAACAGGTTTTTATTCCCCATATAGTTTCACTACAATTATTCTAACGAGAGGGCAAAACAGGCAAGGTGATTACAGTGGTTCATGAAAGCCTTTGAGCTGCACGTAATTGTTCCTTAGCCACAAACAACTATATGCAGGTGCCCACAGCCTTTCAGTTACAATCAAGAACTCTTTCTTTGCCATTGTATTGTGCTTTACTTCAGAAGGAAGTGGTTGGTGGCCATTTTGAGTTAGGTATTCTGAATGTACTTCTCAATATAGTATGCAAGAGTAGCCTAGGGAAGGGATGGGCAGAAAGTAGATCTTCAGATGTTTTGGACTTCATTTCCCAGCATTCCTGATCATTGGCCATGTCGGCAGGGACTTCTGGGAGTAGAAGCCCAAAACATTTGGATATCTTCCTTCTGTCCCCCCAAGCCTAGGCTATTTGACTGGCCATCACACTACCTGATGTCAGGGTGGAAACTGAGCCGATACAACCCCAGAGCAGTTCTGATTCTGAGGAGGATCAGCAATCCGTGGGAGAGGGGCCAGCTCATCCCTCACAGGCACAGAAGCTGGCAGAGATTCCTCCTGCTGGTATTCCTGAGATAGATAGTGATCCTAGCAGTGAGAAAGTGCGGGAGGGGGGCTTGCTAGACGCTCGACGCAGAAGCAGGGAGCAACGAGCGATGGAGGGCGCGGAAAGGAGGCGTAGCACCCGTTTGGCGTGGATCCAACGGAAAGAGGGAGGATCTCTCCCTAGCCCATAAGTTCAGGGTCTTCAAGTGACTCTCCTTCAAACGGGGATCAACTGCCTACTTGGAGCATAGGCTACTCTGTTGTTCCTTGCTTAATCACTGGTGATTAGCATCTGAAAGAGTCATTAAGTTGTAAAAGGATTAAAGTCTTGAAAAGAATCCTTTCGTCTGTGTCTTGAGTTGGCTATTGGAGTCTACTGAAAGAGGCCGCTAGGGCGCTCCTGACAATATGGTTCTTGGTTTAAAAAAATGTACAAATATGCATATAAAGTATGTATTTTACAGTATTTTAGTTTACAATAAAATGCCTACAAAAATCTATATTTAATTGAGTAGTTAAATGGAAATTTTTGTGCATTTCATAATTTTAAAATTCACAGATTGATGAGGAAACAGGATGGAAAGGGCTTATGAATTCATACTGGAATTAGTGTTCCATCCATCCCTAGTGGCAGCATAGGTTTTCATGGACTAGAATCTGCTTCATCAGAGCAACGGCCGCCTCCCGTGGACCCAAGGGAAAGAGGGAGGATCTCTCCCTAGCCCATAAGTTCAGGGTCTTCACGTGATTCTCCTTCAAATGGGGATCAACTGCCTACTCGGAGCATAGGCTACTCTGCTTTTCATTGCTTAGTCTCTGGTGATTAGCATCTGAAAGAGTCATTAAGTTGTAAAAGGATTAAAGTCTTGAAAAGAATCCTTTCGTCTGTGTCTTGAGGTGGCTATTGGAGTGTA
This sequence comes from Heloderma suspectum, assembly GCF_057233095.1. Taxonomy (NCBI): domain Eukaryota; kingdom Metazoa; phylum Chordata; class Lepidosauria; order Squamata; family Helodermatidae; genus Heloderma; species Heloderma suspectum. The sequence continues at coordinate 110,582,167 of NC_139464.1, forward strand.
CTGAAAGAGGCCGCTAGGGCGCTCCTGACACCCGGGTGGTCTAGGGGAAGTGCAGTTATAGGGTCGTTCATCTGAATGCCTCTTGAACTGAGCTTTAGTGGCACGCAAGTCTGATCACACTGTTATGTTTATAGAAGCTACATGACAGTTGAGTGCCACTTCACATCATCCTTAAATTACCAGTAATCTGTAGTGTGTGTGTGTGTGTGTGTACTGATAGTTCACCCAAGGCATATAAATGCCAGATGGTGTCGGGGTCAGACTTGTGCAGATGCACATGTAGGTCAAATGCGTTGAGTGACTGCTCACCTACGTGCAACGTTTTGTGAGTGCATTGCCCATCTAGGAACATAAGAATATGCCTCATACCGAGTCTAATCACTGTTCCGTCTAGTTCAATCTACTGGCAGCTGCTGTCCAAGGTTTCAGATACAGGTCTTTCCCAACCCTACCTAGATGTCAAGGTTTGAACCTGGGATGTTTTGCATGCAAAGCATGTGCTCTGCTACTGAGAGCTCTGAGAGCCAGTGTGGTGTAGTGGTGAGAGTGCTGGACTGGGAGCTGGGAGATCCGGGTTCTAGTCCCCACTCGGCCATGGAAGCTCACTGGGAGACTTTGGGCCAGTCAGAGACTCTCAGCCCAACCTACCTCACGGGGTTGTTGTTGTGAGGATAAAATGGAGAGGAGGAGGATAACGTAAGCCGCCTTGGGTTCCTTAAAGAGGAAAAAAGGCGGGATATAAGTGTAATAAATAAATAAATACTGAGCAAAGGGTTTGGTGGATCATGCCAGTGGAATGTACACATGTAGATATCCAATCACACAACACATTTTATGAGAGCCCAAGTCTTCTACTGCTCTCCCTCCACACAAGCAACATCTGTGCGCCCAAGACCTGTTGAAAGCAGCCCTCTCTGTCCTCACCAAACGGGTGGCACATCAATGTATGCATTATACTGTGATTTTTTTCTTCCCAATGCAGCATGCATAGACACCACAGCATCCATGGGCATCTCTCTTAGCACCCAAGAGGTAACTGCTCCTTCTTTTTCTTAAATTAATACTGTTTTACTCAGGGTGGAGGAACAGTTTGTAAAAAAAAGTATCCCAAGGCTGCATGTGGTCTCCTGAGGAGTTAACCTCTTTATGACTTGGACATTTCCTCTTCCTTTGTTTCCAGAAGATTTATAATGGAGATTTATACATTTGACATATGTTTCATAGTCTGCTGTTTTGAAATATGTTTATATTGTATATCAGGTCTGTTTTGAGGAGAATAAAATTGAAGGCAAGCAACACATGTCATCCCATTTTGGTTAATAGAGAGTGATAATTTTCTAAGGAACTTCCTTTAGAAGATGTATGGTGAATGGGCTGGAAGCTTCTAGTAGTATTGCTCTGAAGCCTGGTGGTGATGGGTGCATTCTTTGAAACTTTACCTCAAAGAGCTAGAAACTCTCTTTTATGCCTGCTTTGTTCCCTAGATTCCCTAAGAAAAATAATTTGCATGAGAAAAAGACACTGCTCTGATCTTTTTAATTAAAGTGTGTAATGCATCAGTGGCTGACAAAAACAAACACCACAGTCATCAGCTTTACTGCACAACCACAAACAGCAGGTGGAATGAAATACCAGGGCTTCTGCTCCGAACACATAAAGTGAAGCATCAGCCACTTAGAGAGCTGGATTCAGTACGTCAAGAGCCTAAGGAATATTTTTGGCCCCAATATCCCCAATCTCTTCAAATGTCACTGTCTACACTGAATTTGCCAATATGCTCTGTGGCCTTCATCCAAAATCTCTGAAATCAAAGGAAAATGAGAAGAGCAAGAAAATGTCTTTCTATCTCTTCCTGAACCTATCTTCCAGTTGGAAGGCCCCCTATTGATCTCCCATCACAACTTAACTGCCATGGTGGATGGCCCCCATTGGGCTAGTGGGGCAGAGAGCAGGATAGGTAATGATAGGCAGAACCAAGAGTTTGCAGCTGGTGGAGCCAACTTGATCTGGTTATCTCCCCATCCTCCTCCCTTGGAAAGATCCTAAGGACACTTAAGCAATACACTACAATTACATTGCATCTACCTAAACTGAAGAATTGTGGTTCAGAAGAGGTGGATACTGTCACACTTGGTTCTATGTTGGGAGAAAAGTGGGTAGTCTCCACCACCCCATACAGCAGGGGCAGGGAACCTTTTTTGGCCTGAGGGCTGAATTAGCTCCAGGCAAGCACACTGGAGGCCTGATTGGCTGTGAGAATGAATGGCACACCATGAATGGCAACCAGACAGAGCAGTCCCCCCAGATACCCTGCCTGGCCTGCATTTGTATGCCTGTACTTATTAAGATGGAGAAGGAGACAAGAGCATGCATGCACAGTGAAGAGAGTTAATTGGGCATGCACAAAAGAACAGAGCTGGGCATGCACAAAGACACTTAGTGCATACTCCAAGTCAGGAGACAAGGGAGAGTTGCTGGAGGAGGACTGCAGCTGCAGCAAGCCAGTGCCAGCATGAGAATAACTTGGTGGAAGGAAGCTATATGGAGTAGAACAAGTTCTGTCCATGTCAACAGTGACACAGGTGGGCCTCCATCTCTGGGACAGCCAACCCCTGCTCCCCTGTGTGCTGAGATAATCTTCTGAGATGACACCATCTTGCTGGTGGTGTCCATACTCTGGAACGCACCAGCCTTGCTCCCTGTCATGTTTTAGGGAGCTTGAGATTTGGGGAAGTCATAATTTTTTATGGTTATTTATGTTTGTATGTATGTATTTTATACAGCATTATCTGTATACAGAGAGCTTCAGCTATTGGGTGGTATAGAAATGAAATAAATAAATAAAATATATGGCACTTTACAGGAACATGTTTGACAGGACCCTGTTCCAAGGAGCTTACAATCCTAAAATGGACACTAGGAAACAATGGATGAAGGTGGCGGAAATGGAGGCAGGATAAACAGAAAAAAAGATTATACAATTATTTCAGTTACATGTTATAACTGAACATGTTCAGCTTCAAAGCTTTGAGGCACCTCAAACCCCAGGCCTCCATGGGTTCCATAAAGACTGTACACTGACGTTTTTGAGAAGCTCAAAAACAGGCCTTACTCCCACTTTTTTCCTGTTACAGCACAGGATAGGGGGGAAAAGACAACACGGAATGAAAAATATAAGTATGCAGGTGTTTTCTTTCAAGGCCCCTATTATGACAGGGAACAGCATCAGTCAGTTTGGTGATTAGTCTTGTCTTGGCTGGGATTCCAAACTTATGGGCAACAGGTTGTTATGGTAGAGTTGAAAAAGTGGGCCAGGAGCCCTTCCTGAGGACTGAATTCTGGATAGACCTTGTATTCTTAGAGTTCCCATGATCTTGGGTTCTGCTGGCTTTCTTAAGAAGGGTAACAGCCTTATTACAGAAGGTTTTGGCACAGGGTTTGTTTGTTGCTCTGACCTAGTCCTTTCTCCTTGCCACGCCAGCTTCCATTGTGAGACTTTGACTTGTTCTCTTTTTTGTATCTCCCTCCTCCTCCTCTTCCTCCTTCTCCCAGTGGTGCAACTAAGGCTGAACCTTGGGGCCAATGTCCCAGGCCCTGCAGCTCTGGGGGGCCCCAAACCATTCAGAGAGTAGCTGATGATTGGAGCTGCAGCAAATGGGTCAGCATCTGGGCTGGCAACCTCCATATTATTTTTGTACTCATGATGGTGCTATGATTTAAAATGTGAAGCTGCACATGCTCAGTTTCTTTCTTTTATCAGGGTTGGCAAACATTTTGGTTGTTTTGTTCTAACATACCAGGACTGTAGAAGCAATTGTAAAGCAGGAAGGAAGCGGTGATGGTGGTGGGGTGGTGAAGAAAAAGGTTAGTTGCGTGCTTCAAAACTGAAGTAATAGACATGGCAGTCTAAAGAGGGCCCCGTAACACCATATATGCTGCATTTTTATCTTGTGGATTGTTGTGAACTGCCCAGAGAGCTTTGGCTGTTGGGTGGTATTGAAATGAAAATGATGATAGTCTAGGGTCTAAAATTACCTAGCTGCACCACCGCTTCTCCTCTGGTGTCTTTCTCTCCACTTGCCTTTTCCTCTGCCCTCTTTCTCCCTCTTTCATCTCCATTTTCTTCCCCTCTCTCCCAGAATGCTTCTCTTCCTCCTTCAGTTTCTCTCATACACTAGCCAGTGTTAAAATGGTTGTGCAGCTGGTTCCGCCCATGTTCCCTCACTGCCACCCAGCTGATCCAGTAGCCAACTTCCAAGGTGAGCAGCGGCTACCCCGAGAGTATCACTTTCATTAGATGTGGCCTCTAAGAGTCACTGCCTGTCTGTGAAGTGTGCATTAGCAACAAGCGGAAGTGACAGGGTGTTCCAGAGGCTTCCCAGAAAAGGAGTGCTTTGAAGAGGGATTTGAGGGAAATAAGGAGTGTGATCACACGGATCTGTTCTGAGAGTCAGTTCCAAGCATGAAGAGCAGCAAGGGAGCTGTTTCACGGAGCAGAAGACCTTTAGATAGCTGAGGATGGTGGACCTAGGCAAGCAAAGGCTACAGGAAGGAGTGCCAGTTTCAGTTTTCTGGGGGCCCTTGGACAAGACAATGGGTCTCCTCCCTCAGTGAGTCTACCTTCTCACCGCCATTGTCATCAGCTGCTTTTGCTCCTCACCCTCTTTCTCATCATTGCTACCACCTGCTTGCTTGACAGGCAGAGATCCAGTGAGCCAGCAGGCACAGGCATCTACTGTTCTGCCTTCTCACCATCACCACCCTGATCTGGGCCAGAGCAAGAGGCAGGTGAGCAAGCAGGTTGAAGAGGAGCAGCAACTCCAGCGGGCTCCTGTCAGTGGGCGCCTGCCTAACCTTGCCTGCCCAACTAAGCCTCCCTTGACACCAGCCCTGATGTGAAGGGTTATGTCAAGATAGAATCACAGAGATAAGGAGGGACAAGGCCAGGGGTGGTGGGGACTGGAGGTAAGGACCAGAAACCTATGGCTATGTTGCTTGCAATCATTCCGATTTTTATCATTTTAGTGACTATTCTAACAGTTGCTTAGATTTGATGTTTTACAATGTCTAGGTTTTTATGGATTGTTTTATTGTTATATTTTTATAATTTTATTATTTAAGCTGGCTCAGGGGCCTAGTTTCAGGCAGAGAGGCAGAGTATAGATACATTTATCATTCGGTCCTAAAACAGGGTATTTCACATTAAACCATCTCTGACAGATTCATGTCCGTTATTTTTATGAAAAGTACCTGCAATACATTTCCACGCTTTCTGTAAACGTAAAATGGGACATATGTGTCTTTTGGAGGAAGATTGTATCTGAGCAAAGTGATGGATGTTATGCTTTCAGGGGTGGGGATGTTACATTTTTATGACTTTATCTTGGGTCGCTATAATTCCCACACTGTAGTTTGAGATGTTGCTACTGTAGGAAGATCCCCAATATTTCAAGGGGAGCCTACAGTTAAAATAGGTCCAGCAACTGTTCTGAAAGGGGTTTGGTCAGTGCAATTTATGCTGAAACAGGTCCCAAGGCAGCATGAGATGAAACCAGATGTTCAGCTCTTGTTTTACAGTCAGGAGTGTGTGCAGGACTGAAAGAACCTATGCTTAAATATTTATTTAAAACTTAGCCTATCTTTCTTCCCAGGAACACAGGTCTGTGCAGATGTGCCATTCCCATTTTATCCTTGTAACACCCTGTGAGGTAGGTTAGGTTGCGAGGCAGTGACTGGACTGAGGTCATCCAGTGACCTTCATGGCTGAGTAAGGTTTTGAGCATAGATCTCGCAGTCAAGCACTCTGTCCACTGCATCACAGTGGCTCCGATCATAGTAATGACGCATTGTTATCATTATTCCACTTCATTTCAGTGCTTGAAATACTCTCACAACCTCCGACGACTGGGCGTGGGAGCAGATCTCCTGTCCCTCGGAGACCTGGGTGCTGCTGCATATTGAGGTGAGGTAAGGGTGGAATTCCCCTTTTCTCTACCCAACCTGGGCCCCATCTACACGAGCCATTTACTCCGGGGCTGCTGCGTTCAAGCCTTCGCAGCCTAACCATGGTTTTCACCCGGAAAATGCGGCTTTCCAAAGATGCTTTTTGCTGCGATGTTTTTGGTTTGCTGCAGGTCTCCCGCAGTTGCGAGTTGTCTGTCCCTTCCCCGAACAGATTTCTTATTTTGTGGTGGGTGTGTGGTAGGCATGCCTAGTGCTTGTGTCACTCTGTGACACCCCTTCACTCCTCTCTGTTCATTCACGGCCGCGCAGTTACAGAGGCACGGGGAAGCATGCTCATTTCTTAAACCACACTTCCACACACCTTCGCAGCTTCGTATCTTCACAGTGACTGCTTTGGAGTCAGTCCCCAAGGGCCGGGGGGTCTCGCGGGAGCAGAAAGTCCAGTACCAACTTCGCTCCAGCCACCATTTTGAAATGATGGGTAGGCACGTACCTCTCATGGACACACGCCTTGGCATGTGTGAACCAACACAAGAGTCTCGGGCTGGAGAACTGCCAAACAGTTGGCATGGTAATGAAGGAGCAGACCACTCACATTTTACCTAAAGAGGAATGGACAGACACAAAAGAACTCTTAAAATACAGAACAGCCACTAAAACCCAAAGTGTCATACCCCCATCCTCACATGCCTGTGCAGCTGCACCTTTAAATGTAATGGTTAAAAAAAAAAAGGCAGCATGACTGTCGAAGTTTACTTCACTTCAACAGCTAAGTGTCAGGGCACAGCGGATTTTCCTGTTGGGGAAGTCCACAGTAGATCGCGCATGTACCCACAGCAGAAGCTAATTCGCAGCTGCAATGCTGCAAAGATGGAGTAAAGGTTGAGAGCGGTGCCATGTAGATGGCCCCCTGGTCAAGGAACCACCATTCCCGTCAATTAGTTGTGTAATGATACTGGACTTTGTTGAGTATATGAATAAGGTCTGAGGAAATTTTTTATTGTGATATACTTTTGGGGGGAGGGGGGTAAAGGCACATGCATTGCATGAAGAAAATCCCAGGTTTAATCAAAAGGATCCCAGGCAGCAGAGAAGAGAAGATCTGCCCATGATCATGGATCTGCCCACCACTGGAAACGGTGGCCCAACGGTCTGTCTCAGTATAATGTAGCAATGCCACATTTAAAAAACAATAATCCATAGATTTTAAAAAGCAGGCTATGCTCCTTTTTTTATTAAAAAGCGGGCTATGCTCCTTTTTTATTTATAAATGGGCTATGCTCCTTTTTTTATTCTTACTCTTATACGATTTGCTTATCCAGCTAAGTTGAAATGGAGGGTCTGCAGGTACAAGGGCAAACATTATCACAATGTTCAGTGTAGTCCTAAATTTATAAATGGGCTATGCTCCTTTTTTTTCTCCCCACACCTAAAGGTGTGTGTGTGGGGGGGAATCCCAGCATTCCAAGCATCCAACTTTTGATGCAGATAATGTTTAACAAAACAGCCTAAGATGTACTTGGTTGTTTTTAAAAGAAAAAGAAAAAGAGACTGTCAACAGTAAAGAGATTATCTTCCAGCACAGTGTACAGCACCATATGGTGACTAAGCAAGTGGGAAGAATTGATGCTTAATATGCAACTCTGTTGATTTATGCTTACCAACGTCGTGTGGAAAATTACAGCTCCTTTCATTAAAAAAAAAACCTCATTACTTTGAGAAGGTTGTGTTTTTTGGCAAAAGTTATATGTAAAACATAGTGTGCTTGCACAATATAATAGTGGTCTGTAAATAAATACAGTAGAGGGACACACTGGTGAGATCTGTCTTGTTCTGTCTTGGTGTCAGCAGCCCCACTTGAAACAACTGCAGAGCTGCGTGTTTTTGTTTTAAAATTGGCTTAATGCAGGGGTGCAAAACCTCAGGCTCAAGGGCTAAATCTGGACCTTGAGGGCCTCAATCTGGACCTCGGATTCCCCAGAAGGCCACACCCCCTTCTCCTGCTCCTGCCCTCTTTCCCCCAATCACCAATCCTTTGGTGCTTTCCCAGCTTGTGTTCAGTTTTTCCCCCATTTGAAAAGGTTGCATTGACTCTCCTAAGGCTTAGTTAATGGCTGTAAGAGCTTTAAGCTACAATATGCTGTACAATTTTTGCCTTCGGCCCCTCCCACCACTGGAATGCGGCCCTCGAGAGTACTTTGAAACAGAATTGGGCCCTTGGGCTGAAAGAAGTTCCGCACCCCTGGCTTAATGAATGCCACATAATCAAAGCTAAAGTTAAGCCAGGGATTGCCATGGTCAGCCCCCAAATCTGTTTTTTGAAGTCTGGACTCAAAACTAGAACATATGTGAAGAATAGAGTACTTCATAAATCTATGATCTGCGGCATCCATTGACATCAGCAGATGGGCCTTGCTGTATCATCTCTCCACAATAACAATAACGAACAAATTAGTAGTAGTTTAATAATATATTTTACTCAGCCCCCTGGTTCTGAATTTAGCCAGTATAGAAAAATAACAAATGGAAGAAAATGGTGGTGTAATGGAGGGGGGCACAGGGGAGCCTTTTTCAGAGCAGGAGCCATGATGTCATCTGTCAGAGCACCAGGTAAGTGATGGACCTTCCTTGCTCTGGCAAGCGAATGAGGTGATACTTCACACTAAGAGTTAAATGGTAACCCTTCTTTGCAAGGTGGTTTGCATCTTTAATTTTAAAAAATTCTATCTCATCTGGCTGGAGATCTCTTATTAAAAGCTCAATGTCTTTTACAAGTTGAAACTATGCAATCGGAAATAAGCACCACTGAGTGCAAAGGAGAATACTCTCAGGGTACTATGCACAGGATTGCTAGAATTTCCCATAAACTTAACTGTGAGGTTTTATTAGTGGTTTGTTTATTTGGGGATATCTGTGTTTTACGTTGGAGTTTCCTCCTCGCCCCAGACTATTAACCTCTTTGAGTATAAATATTAGAAAAGCAGGCGATTAATCTAAGTAACATTTATCTGTCCATCCATCCATTCATCCAGGGAGTGTGGCTATGGATTTTCCTTGGGGGCATGGCTATGGGGTCTATCTTGAAGAGCTCCTGCACTTTAAAATTTACCACTACACCCCTGGAAGAGAGAGGCAATAGTAACAACAGAGCCAAAGGAGGAATAAGGGATAATGTGAACAAATGTAAGTATGCAAATCTAGGCCTCACTGGGATGAAGAGTGAGCTAAAGTCTTCATGGGAAAGATAGTTTTTGAGGAACACTTTAGAGGAAGCGTTGAGGGAGACAGAGAGCCATTCCCATTCCCAGTGCCAACGCCAGATTTTTGACAGTCCTTGGGCAAGACATCCTCAATGGGCTCCCTCCCTCAGTCAGTATGCTTTCTCACCGCCATTATTGCTTGCTGCTGTTGCTCCCTGCCCTTCTTCTCATCACTGCAACAACGTGCGTGCTTGACAGGCAGAAAGCCAGAGAGCAAGTAGATAGCAGCCTCCTTCTCCACACCACTGTTGACTGAGTCACAGCAAATGACTGCTGAACAAACAGGTTGCAATAATGCTACAGCAACAAAAAATTAGCAACCAAAACATAACAACTCAGGAAAATCCCAAATCCAATCAGCCTTGAAAATCCACCCCAAATAAATGGGTCTGCAACCCTTTCAGAAAGCCAGGAAGTAGAAGATAGACCTGACTTCCATTGGGAGGTCATCCAGAATTTTGGGCTGATGGCAGTAATAGCCTTTCCCCAGCTGTTTATTATCTCACCTTGCAAAATGCCCTTTTCTGGCAAAACCCAAGAGGAGAGTGATTTGTGGCATGAGTCCAGTTGCAGGTACCCAGGTAGCAAAGGCTAGATCAGGCAAGGCAGGACCTAGGATAGCTCTAGTCCAAACTTTCAGCAACAACAGTTGTTTGTTTTACCAATGTCTGAGCTCAAAAGACACCGAGAACCTCAGCAGCTCAACCTACTACCAACTGCTAGCTGAAAATTTAGCACCGACTTGGAAAAACAACTTGAAACTTAAGCCGCGGTGGCTTAGTGGTTAAGACACTGAATTGCAGATCGGAAGGTCAGCAGGACAGCAGTTCGAGACCCGAGTGCTGCGTGACGGAGTGAGATCCCGTCTTCAGTCCCAGCTCCTGCCAACCTAGCAGTTCGAAAGCAAGAAATTGCAAGTAGATAAATAGGTACCGCTTCGGCGGGAAAGGTAACGACGTTCCGTGCACCTCGGTGTTCAGTCATGCCGGCCACATGACCACGGAAGCGTCTTCGGACAGCGCTGGCTCTTCGGCTTAGAAATGGAGATGAACACCACACCCTAGAGTCGCCGTAGGGATGTCAGAGAATTTCTCCACGAATCTTGGGGAGGCCGAATGCCAGTGCGTTTGGCTGCCCGAAATTGGTGGAGAAACAGTCTGCCCCCTCCCGCTGCCCCCCCGCCACCCCCGGGACGGGACTTACCTTGTGCGAATGTCCCTGGCGGCGGCGGCTCCGGCGGCGGTTCGGCGGCGGCCGGTCTTCCGACTGGTTGCCGCCGCTGCCATTTCCAAGTAAACAAAAAACTAAAAAAATGTGATATGCTACGTAAAGATTTATGTAGCCTATCACAGCTGGATTTTTAAAAAACACCATGATAGGCTATGTAAATGTTTACGTAGCCTATCACGGCTGAGTGAGAAAAAAAAAACTGCGCGTAAGCAAATGGCGGCGCCCATGGGCATTCCGTATCTTGGCACGTGTAGTCTACATTTACGTAGACTACGGCGAAAATAAGGGGAATGCAAATAGCGTTCCCCTTATTTTTGCCGTAGTCTACGTAAATGTTTACGTAGACTACACATGCCAAAATAAGGAACGCATATGGCAGCGCCCATGGGCGCCGCCATTTGCGTACGCGCGGTTTGTTTGTTTGTTTTTTCACTCAGCCGTGATAGGCTACGTAAACATTTACGTAGCCTATCACGGCTGACTGCAGGGACGCAAACGGCGGCTGCTACGGCCACCGCCATTTGCATTCCTGGCAGGCTGGGGTGCGTGGCGGGAGGGACGGGGCGCCTCCCCCCCTGCTAGACTTTCGGGGGGAGGGACAGAGCGCCTCCCCCCCACCGCGAATCAACATTCAGGATCAGGTGAGTGACTTTCGTACATCCCTAAGTCGGACACGACTGGTTGGGGACACCTTTTTTGGAAAAACAACACTCTAGCATGGAACATACAGAAAACCAATTCAACAAAAGCTAAAAAATCTCAGCAGGTTGCAACTTATTAAAGTTCTGTTTTGGCTGAACTGCATCAAATCCACAGATTCAAATGTGGACTGTGGACCTACATGATTTTCAAGACCTGTAGAGCCAAACCTGGAGGTCAAGGTTTCTGGTTCGTTGCACTCTGATTTCCCACCCCTCTTTGTCCTCCTAGGCAATATTTCTAGACCAAGCCTTTTCTAGGATCTGTGCTAAGATAACAAAGATCATAACTTTACAGAGTGTTCTAGGTCCGCTTTCCCCAACCTGGTGCCCTCAAGGCATGTTAAACTACAACTGCTATCATCCCCAGCCAGCATGGCTTTGGGGGTTATTTTTTATCGTAGGCCAATGTATTAAGGTCTATGAAATGTTTGACAGCCTCCTCTGTTTGAAATTCTAGGATAAACAGGAGGTTTATCAATCCTCTGGTAGACTGCAATACGTGACTGGTAGGATAATTCAGCTTTATGCGTTGTGCTGACCTGATCTAGAGCTTCCATCCTAAAACTCTATAATTACAGGATTAAAATCACACTTAACGTTTTTATTTATTTTTTAAAAAAACATCAGTAAACGCAGATAAAATAACAAGTGAAACCACTCGATCCCATTGGAAAATAGAAAGATAATTAAGCCTGCTGTTGACAATTTTCGAGGGAAGAAAGTTACTGATCTCAAGAGAAGGCTTTGGCAGTTGTTTTTCATCATCTGAGAAAAATTGCACAGGAATGAACTGAATATATATTTCCAAGTATATTCATGTTTTAGGCATTAATTATCATCAATACGGAAAGGCAAGAGTTTCCAATTACAATGCAAATTCACACCAAAAGTGTTGTCTACTTATTCTGATCTGCAAAGTGAAGTTGTCCTTAACTTTGCAGCTCAGCTTTTACACTGCATAAAATGACATCCTCCCGCACCCCCGCCAGCATCTTAAATCAGAACAACCCTGAACCTTTTGGCAGTTATTGCTGTAAATATTGTTAAGTGAGCTTTGTAATATTCTGGAGCTCTCCCATCTCCCCCTTATTGCAAATGTTTTGTGGAGCGGGAGGGGATGACTTTTTTTCAACACCTTTTCAAGGTTTGCTTTTCTAGCTAGTGGGATGCAACAAAATGATAAATATGCTGTGCTACCGAATTGCAGGAACTGGCAAAAAGAAGTGCCAGGTGCAGATCAGAACTGTGGCCTGTGTTTGACAATGGTTATTGTGAATGCATCACATGAGGAAAAGTGAAGGGACAAGATGTGGTAGAAGCAAATCCTATGGGGAGGCCGGAGCAGTCACTGAAAGGAGCCTTTAAACTGGCACCGTGGGATGTCAGAGAATTTCTCCACGAATCTTGGGGAGGCCGAATGCCAGCGCATTCGGCCGCCCTAAATTGGTGGAGAAACGGTCTGCCCCCCGCCCCCCCCCGGGATGGGACTTACCTTGCTCGAATGTCCCTGGTGGCAGCAGCTCCAGTGGCGGTGCGGCAGCAGTGCGGCAGCGGCCGGTCTTCCGACCGACTGCCGCCGCCGCCGCCATTCCCAAGTAAAACAAACAAACAAACGTGATAGGCTACATAAAGATTTACGTAGCCTATCACGGCTAGATTTTTAAAAAACACCGTGATAGGCTACGTAAATGTTTACGTAGCCTATCACGGCTGACTTTGAAAAAAAAAAAGCGCATACGCAAATGGCGGCGCCCATGGGCGCCACCATTTGCGTTCCTTATTTTGGCACATGTAGTCTACGTAAACATTTACGTAGACTACGGCGAAAATAAGGGCAACGCAAATAGCGTTGCCCTTATTTTCGCCGTAGTCTACGTAAATGTTTACGTAGACTACACGTGCCAAAATAAGGAACGCAAATGGCGGCGCCCATGGGCACCGCCATTTGCGTACGCGCTTTTTTTTTTAAAGTCAGCCGTGATAGGCTACATAAACATTTACGTAGCCTATCACGGCTGACGGCAGGGACGCAAACGGCGGTGGCTATGGCCGCTGCCGTTTGCGTCCCGGCAGGAGACAAGGTTTCGCGGCCGGAGGGACGGGGCGCCTCCCCCCCGGCCAGAATTTTGGGGGGAGGGATGGAGCGCCTCCCCCCCACCGCGAAGCAAGCATCGGGATCAGGTAAGAGACTTTCGTCCATCCCTGTACACACGTATGACATGCAATATGACGCGGAGGAGCCCCTTGCTGGGATAGCACCTTGCTGAGCCTGGAAACAAACCAGCCACCAGTGCAGTGCAATGAACATGGGTGTAACACGGTCAAAATGCCTCGCTCCCCCCAGCAATCTAGCTGGCGCATTTCACCCCAATTGCACTCATTTCTGGATGCTTTTCAAAGGCACTAGTAGTGGGTGGGTTGGTGAGCAGAAAATGTGGACTTCACAGAGTTCCTAAATGCATAGAGTCCTGTGTAGTTTAACACAGTAGAATTTAGCAGGCTTTAGCTAACAAAAGTAGACCCCTGGCGGCAGGGGGTGGGTCTCAGGTTGGGAGGGAAGCCCCCCTCCTCCCAAGTAGTTGTTGGGAAAGGGTAGAGGCGCTTCTTGCCAGCTCCTAAGTTTAGAGAGAGAAGCCTATAAGATCAGCCCCTCCCCCCTAAGTGTGTGTGTGTGTGTGTGTGTGTGTGTGTGTGTGTATGCCTGTGGGTTTGAGAGGTGGGGGTGGGAGGCATTGCTCATGGGCTAGAAGGAGGCATCTAGCAGAGAAGCTTATAAAGTCCAGCTTGCTGGCCCGCCCTCTAGTCTCGCTCTAAGGAGGAACTTGTATGCTACTGGCCTAGAAAAATATGTGGCCCAAAGGAACAGTCTTTCATCTACCATAGGGACCCCGATAGGCATCCAGCTTTGAGAGCTTGATTAGGTGGAAAGAGCTGTGAACTGTGTGTGTGTGTATTCTGCATCCATTTTCGATCAATAAACTGTCATCTCTTGCACAGGTGGCTTGTTTCACCTTGATAACCAAAAGGATGTGACTGATGACTGGGAACTGTCAGGGTCAGGAGCCCAGATCATTGCAGCACTCCTATGCAGAGCATGTTACAGTAGCCTGTTCTAGAAATAGCAATGACTGTGGCAAGTTCCACCTTTGTCAGGAATGGCGGTAGTTGGAGAGACAGAATGGGCGGGGGTAAGGGGCGCTTCTTGCAGTTGGCACAACCTGCTCGTTTGACAAGCATGCCTGATCAAGGAGCATCCCCCGAACTACAGACCTGATGGCCGAGAAGGAAAGCAGCCCAGTCCAAGACAGGCTGCACACCTAATCCTAAATCAGGTAACCCACTTAAAAACGGTACTTCCGTCCTGTCATGATTACGCTTCAGGCTGGTGTGCCCAATCAAGGCCTTCACAGCTGCCAGACAGCAATTTAGTACTTCTACCCCTTCCCTAGGATCAGACGAAAATGAGAGATTGCGCTGGGAATCATCTGCATACTGATGACTCCACAGCACAAAAGCCCAGATGCCTTCACCCAGTGGTTTCATGTAGGGGTTCGACAGTATGGGGGACAAGATGGCAACCTGTGGAACCTTGTAGGTCACTGGCCAGGGACAGGAGCAGCACCTTCTGGGTCCTATCTGTCAGTACATCATACATTCTGTGGCTATGATGCTGTATCACCATTGGTAGTTTGAGAATGGTTTGTTAATTATCATCATCACCATGGGGAGAGCAATCCTATGGCCCCTAGACAGTGTCTGGGGGGCCATAATATAGTTCAGATTCCTGGATCCAAGGCTGGAGACAGCGCTCCAGGAGTCCGAGCTCCCCTCCCCTTCACAGCTGCCTGTCTTTCCGAGCTCACGAAAGTGACCTTGGAAAGGAGGGAAAGGGGGCAGGGAGGGGGGAGACTGGGGAAGCTGGATTATGAAGAATCCTCCAGCCTCCCCAGCCTCCTTCCCTCCTGCTCCTCAGAGCCCCAGCTTGTCAGGGTTGCCTCTGAGCATATAGAGTGCCAGAGTAGCTCAGATTCTGAGGAAGAGCTGCAACATGTGGGGGAGGAACTTTCCCAGGCTTCAGAGGCACAGCTGGACGGAAAGCCCCCCCCCCTTCACACATCCCTGGGAGTGATAGCAAACGGGGAGGTGAGGAAAGAACAACCTGAACTCTTAGACGCAAGATGCAGACTCAGGCACAAGCAGGAAATCGCAGGGGCTCAGCTTAGGCGCTCTGCCCGATTGGCTCGGCGTCGACAGTTGCACCTAGAGGTGTCATGGGAGAGGGGAGATCTTCCCCTCCCACCCCTTAAGTTAAGAGAGTTTGCCGCCTTTTTCCCAAACGGAGACCAACTTTCGTAGCTCCCCTTTGAACTCCTTGAAAGCTTTCCCTTTGTAGTCTGTGAGTCTCTAGCAATTTGCATCTGTACGCCTCATTAGGGTAAATGGAATTAAAGCCTTGGAAATGCAGCCTCTGGTCTGAGTGTTGATTTGGCTCTTGGAGTTATCAGCAGGGCAAAAGGGAATCCTGACAAAGCTAGATGGGCAAAAAAGCCCATTTAGCGAAAATACAGGGTGGGAGGAGTGCAGAGATGATGACTGCCCCCGCACTCCTCCTGCTCTGAGTTCGGGGGCTGACAGGCAGCCTGATAGGATTGGGCCCTACGTTTTATAGTCCCTTGGACCATGAGAAAATGCATATGCTTTTGAAACACACCTCGGCTGGATCTACACTTACTGCCTTTTTTCGCTTCCAATGAGGTTTCACCGCCTGCCTTTCACACTATGCAGTACCCGCCTCGAATTGGAACCGGAATGTCCCACTTCCGTGCTCCTGCTTTCAATACCCCAATATCCCAGTATTTCCCCTTAATGTGCTCTGACTTTCTGCCTTTGCTACCGTATCCAGTCATAGTCCCCTCCCCCACCTGTCCATACACGGCGGTGTTTGTATTTCCCTCCTATCCAATCACAGCTCTCGACAGCCCCATGTCTTCTTCCAGCTACTGATCGCATAACTTCCTCAGCAGCCCCCATTTCCTCAGCAACAAGCAAAGGGCTGGATGTGCATGCACTTGTCTGATCTCGGAAGCTAAGCAGGGTCAGTCCCGGTCAGTGGTTGGATGGGAGACTGCCTGGGAATCAGGCTTCCTGCACTGAGCAGGGGGTTATTCTATCCCTTCAAATGAGATTAAGTTTTACCCCCTCCTATCCTATTTTTAAATTCAGGCATTATCCTTGCAGAATCGTGGCTTCTCCACGATGTTTTTTTTTTTTCTAATTCAGGCATGATCTTCGAAGATTGGAAGTTGTGAAGCTTCAAAGATCATGCCTGAATTAGAAAAAAAAACATCGCAGAGAAACCCCGATTCTGCGAGGATAATGTGTTAATTTTTTAAAAAAACATCCAGAGCGGGGAATAGGAGGGGGTAAAACTTGGTCTCATTTGAAGGGATAGAACAACCCCCTGCTCAGTGCAGGAAGCCTGATTCCCAGGCGGTCGCCCATCCAACTACTGACCAGGGCCAACCCTGCTTAGCTTCTGAGATCAGACAAGCACACGCAGGAAAACAGCACAGTGCTCGAATGTGAACCGAGCTGCAGCTTACACGAGATGGTAGCAGCTGTGTTATTCTTTGAGATGTACCCAAATGTCAGTTCAGTGAAGCACTGAAAATAAGAAAACAGGCTACTCTGCAGCCAAACCTACCAGCCCAAGCAGGCAATGCTGTTTGGGCAAAGTGTTATTATATGGAATACAATCCTACTGACTGGTTCAATTATATCTGGTCTCATTGTGACTTGCTTTCCGTTGTAGGACTTGTTGTCCTACAAAAAGGGGCATAAATACCACCCTTTCCTTGGAAACAAAACAAAAACGAATTTGACTTGTAGATGTGGTATTTGAGTTTATGTTCCCAGATTAAAGCAGCATACCAGGCTTGAGAAAAATGAGATTTTGGAATGTGAGAATTAAAAGCTTTCACTGCGATAAGCAGGCTAGTAGATTAAATGAAAGCTGTTTTCCTAGAACATGCAGCAACTTCACAAGAGACTAGGCTGATTTATTCTCTCTCCAAACTTAGAAGTATTTACATAATTTCTCTCTAACTGAGAAGAGGATACTAATTTATGTTGCATCGTTCCATTACTTGGCTTCATAATAATATCTAAAAACATTTCCCCAAATGTTGGCCCTTCCTCCTTAACCCATCTGAGCCAAAACAACCTTCCTGGTGACTTGGCGTATGCTTCTGAAGGCTGTTGTTGGAGTCCTGCTCAGCCTCCTGCCTGATAGACATGCTCCAGCCCACCTCTTAATTATTCAACAACAACAACAACATTTATATCCTGCCTTTTTTCTCTTATATGGAGCCCAAGACAGCTTACGTGGTTCTCTTCCTCTCCATTTTATCCTCACAACAACCCTGTGAAGTAGGTTAGGCTGAGAGTGAGTGACTGGCCCAAAGTCACCCACTGAGCTACCTGGCTGAGTGGGAACTAGAACCCAGGACTCCCAAGTCCCAGGCCAACACTCTAACCACTACACCACAATGGCTCACCTTCAACGTTTCATAAATGAAAGTAGGGACATGGCTGAAGGTTCTTTTCTCCTTACAATATATTGTATTCCTTAACTTGGGAATAAGTTGTCATACATTGACAAGTGAAGCAGCTATATTACTAAACTGGCCACAATAGTATTTCCTTTAAGAGAAGGCAATATCATTCCCTTCCGGCTGCTGCACTAAGTTCCACGCCAGCTCCCTTTCTGTCCTCAGGAAGGGAGGAAATGGGTGAGTTGGGTTGGAGGCAGGGCAGGGGGCGGGGCAAGGCAGAGGCCATGGATCTGCTGGGTCCAATAGCTTCTCAGCCCCTGTCTCCGTCCCTGGCAGAGTGAGCAAATCAGATAGGCTCCAAGGCCAGCTAACGAAAAATGCTTAAACGGAGGAGCAAAAATAGCCTCTGTTGCTTCTTCCGCCCTGCCAGCAAGAACCCAGCAGGGCTTTGGGTGGACGGAGCCCATAGGATTGCTCTCTAGGAATATTTAATAGAGGGGTGTGCATTCATTTCCTAGCAAATGAAAAATGGAGCTGAATAGAGCCCATGCAGTTTCTTTGTCATTCATTACAAAATACAGTAACTAGCAAAAGTAAGGAATGGGTTTAATTTTTGATACCACATGCATACCCATTTGTCACTCAGTAATCCTGGTCGGACTCAGGACTTACTATTACTGTCCAATGGCAATGAAACTAATTTCAGCAGCTGTCTTCTGGTAGCCATGATTTTTCTTTCCCAGAGGCCCTGAATGTATCGTTCAAGGGCACTCTGTAGGGGGAAAATGGTGGCTGCCATTTAAAAAAACAAATGGAAACCACATTTTTTTTCTCCAGAATGCCCTGGAACACAAGTCCTGGGAAAAGAACATGGTGACCGCCAAGAGACAGCTTCTGAAATCCACTCCACAGACATATCTGCCACAGCTAGTAGCACACACACACAAAGGTAAAGGCAAACCAGGAAATAAATGTTAATGCAATGAATGAAATGAAACAAATCCAATTTTAACAACTGAATGTCAAAATTAATGAAGTCTTAATAACAAAAATGTAATGAATTATGAAACAAAAAAAGTCCTGTACACCCTGTATCGTTGCAGTGCAGTTGCCTATACTCATAGAACAGCTGCAGTTCGAACACATGCAGGAACAGTTGCGACCTGAATGAATTTCTTACATTTCTAATCCGGCCAATAACTAATGTTCTCTGGGTGGATTAGAAACAGTTAAAAACTAAAATGCCATATAACACTTAAAAATATAAAATAAAATGCAAATATTTAAAAGAATAAAATACAATGTAATATTATATAATATAATATAACATACACACACTCTTACTCTCATGCGCATATATACAAACACTGTCTTACGCATACAAACACTCAGGTGCACACATACAAACACTCATGCATAAATGGGCTGAGGAGGTCCAAATGCACACACACATACATACTTCCATGTGCACACACACACTCTCATACATATACTCTTTCATGCGCACACACACACACACTCAGGCACACAGATACAAACACTCTCTCATGTATTGACACACTTAGGTGCACATATGGTCAGGCATACAGAATCATAGAATCATACAGTAGTGAGGTTGGAAGGGGCCTACAAGGCCATCGAGTCCAACCCCCTGCTCAATGCAGGAATCCAAGTCAGAGCATCCCCGACAGATGGCTGTCCAGCCTCATCTTGCATGCCTCCAGTGTGGGAGAGCCCACCACCTCCCCAGGTAATTGGTTCCATTGTTGTATTGCTCTAACAGTCAGGAGGTTTTTCCTGATGTTCAGCCGGAATCTGGCTTCCTGCAACTTGAGCCCATGATTCCGTGTCCTGCACTCTGGGATGATTGAGAAGAGATCCTGGCCTTCCTCTCTGTGACAACCTTTCAAGTACTTGAAGAGCGCTATCATATCCCCCCTCAGTCTTCTCTTCTCCAGGCTAAACATGCCCAGTTCTTTCAGTCTCTCCTCATAGGGCTTTGTTTCCAGTCCCCTGATCATCTTTGTTGCCCTCCTCTGAACCCTCTCCAGTTTGTCTGCATCTCTTAAACTGTGGCGCCCAGAACTGGACACAGTAGTCAAGATGAGGTCTAACCAGTTCTGAGTAGAGGGGAACTAGTAGTTCATATGATTTTGGAAGCTATACTTCTATTAATGCAGCCCAAAATAGCATTTGCCTTTTTTGCAGCCACATCACATTGCTGGCTCATATTCAGCTTGTGATCGACAACAATTCCAAGATCCTTCTTGCTTGTAGTATTCTTGAGCCAAGTATCCCCCATCTTGTAACTGTGTATGTGGTTTCCTTTTCCTAGGTGCAGAACTTGGCATTTATCCCTATTAAATTTCATTCTGTTGTTTTCTGCCCAGCACTCCAGCCTATCAAGATCACTTTGAATTCTGTTTCTGTCTTCTAAGCTATCCCACCCAATTTTGTGCCATCTGCAGATTTGATCAGCATTCCCTACACCTCCTCCTCCAAGTCATTAATAAAAATGTTGAAGAGTACTGGGCCCAGGACTGCCATAGTCACCATTTGCTATCTGCTCCTTACCCTCTTTGTCATCATTGCTACCACTTGCTTGCTTGGCAGGCAGACAGCCAGTCAGCAAGCAGACAGTGGTACTGCGCCTTCTTCTCACCACCACAGTGAGAGGCAAGTGAACAAGCAGGCTGCAAAGATGAAGAGCAGAAGCACGTCCAAGGGGACTTGTCTTGTCATTGGGCCCCTGTTGGGGTGTGGGCCCTTGCCAGTTGCCTGACCATGCCTAGCCTTGGTGCCAGCTCTGGTTGTTCCAATGTTAAGTGCTGCATTATCAAGAGGACTTCCAGTTGGAGATGGCGTTGTGATCAGCTCTTCATTGCGTCTCTCCCAAGTTTCAGCTTTAAAATTACCTCTTTGAGACTGTCGCGTTATCTGGGTATTTGCAGTTAAACTTGCGTAAGCTTTTGTTTTCTGTTTCTGCACTTATATTTGCTTGTCGTGCTTTCGGAAGTGAGAGGAGGATAGCAACACTGAAGGGCAAGAAAAGCTTGGGAATGCCGCCTACCCCTCCAACTGCCCACCCCCCAGAAAAGGTTCCTAAAGAAGCGACAGAGGGAGATGAGTTGCTCGTTTTGTTAAAAAATATGTCCTCACAGTTATCAGTGCAAAGAAGCTTGAAACAATTGAGGATTCCATCACTACTCTTCAAGGGTGTGTGGACTCGATGAATATTCGACTTCAAAAGATGGAGTCAAAAACGAACTTGAAGACCGGGTTACTGCTCACGAAACTGCTATGGATGCCTCTCATAGAGTACTGTGTGTTCAAATTTCTCAACCGGAGGCCTTTGCTCGGAGAGCTAATCTGCGTATTCTTGGCCTCAGAGAGCTGGCTACAGATCTCCGTCTTGCTGAGTTCATGGATAAATTTCTGTGTGACTTATTTATTTATTTATTTCTATACCGCCCAATAGCCGAAGCTCTCTGGGTGGTTCACAAAAATTAAAACCAAACAACACACAATAAAACAATTTAAAATATATAGAACATTAAAACTACAATATAACAATACAACCACAATAAAACCTAGCAGCAGTGCAGGAGTTTAAAATACAGATTTAAAACAGCAAAGATAAAAGTTTAGAAAGCTAAAATGCTAAAATGCCTGGGAAAATAAAAAGGTCTTCACCTGGCGCCAAAAGGAATACAATGTAGGTGCCAGGCGAACCTCACTAGAGAGCTCGTTCCAGAGCCGGGGTGCCACAGCAGAAAAAGCCCTCCTCCTAGTAGCCACCCGCCTCACTTCCTTTGGCAGGGGCTCACGGAGAAGGGCTGCTGCTGATGATCTTAAGGTCTGGGCAGGCACATATGGGAGGAGGCGATCCTTCAGATAACCTGGGCTCAAGCCATTAAGGGCTTTAAATGTTAATACCAGCACTTTGAATCGGGCCCGGAAATGGACTGGCAGCCAGTGTGGCTGAAAAAGTACTGGCATAATATGAGCTCGCTGGCCAGTCCCTGTTAACAATCTTGCTGCCCTATTTTGGACCAGCTGAAGTTTCCAGACCGTTTTCAAAGGCAGCCCCATGTATAACACATTGCAGTAATCCAGACGAGAAGTTATCAGAGCATGGATAACTGTAGCTAGGCTATCTCTGTCCAGATAAGGGCGTAGTTGGTATACCAGCCTAAGCTGATAAAAAGTGCTCCGTGCCACTGAGTTCACCTCTGCCTCAAGTGACAGTTCTGGGTCCAGGAGCACCCCCAAACTACAAACGTGATTCTTTAGGGGGAGTACAACCCCCTCCAGAACAGGTTGAATATCACCTAGCCGGGCAGACGAACCACTCACTAACAGTACCTCCGTCTTGTCTGGATTGAGTTTCAGTTTACTGGCCCTCATCCAGTCCATTACCGTGCCCAGGCACTGATTCAGAACAGCCACTGCCTCACCTGGGTTTGATGAGAAAGAGAGGTAGAGCTGGGTGTCATCCGCATATTGATGGCACCTCAGCCTACACCTCCAGATAACTTCCCCCAGTGGTTTCATGTAGGTGTTAAACAGCATAGGGGATAAAATAGAGCCCTGTGGAACCCCATGGCACAATTGCCGTGTCACAGAGCAATAATCCCCCAGCACCACCTTCTGGAATCAGCCATCCAAGTAGGAGCAGAACCACTGCAGTGCAGTGCCTCCAACTCCCAACCCAGACAACCTGTCCAGAAGGATACCATGGTTGATGGTATCGAAAGCTGCTGAGAGGTCCAGAAGAATCAACAGGGTCGCACTCCGCTTGTCCCTCTCCCAGCACAGGTCATCCTACAGAGCTTGACTTATTGACTTTGCCTTCTGATTTTCCACTCAATATTGAGCATGCCTATTATGATCCTGGTTCTACACAAGGTTCCAGAGCGGGGCCTGTTATTGTTCAATTTCTACGTGCCTCTACGAAAGCTTATCT
Organism: Heloderma suspectum; assembly: GCF_057233095.1. Lineage (NCBI taxonomy): Eukaryota > Metazoa > Chordata > Lepidosauria > Squamata > Helodermatidae > Heloderma > Heloderma suspectum. Next base: position 110,604,842 of record NC_139464.1, read on the forward strand.
CTTGCATTTAGCAAGAGAGAGAGGAGAGCTTCAGTGAGGGCCAGCCAACGACAAGATTATGCTCTTTCCTGATTATACTAAAGAAATTGCTGATAGAAGAAGACCATTTACCAAGGCGAGACATTTGGCAAAGCAAATTAATTTGCAATATCATATCAAATATCCTGCCACATTTTGCATTTTTTTGAAGGCCAGATGAAGAAATTTTTAAGTTCAGATGCAGCGGAATCATTTCTCAATGGCATTAAAATTAAAATGAAAGATCCATCTTCTTCAGCTTCTTGAGTCGGAATCCAGCCATTTTCTGTTTTTTTGTTTTGTTTTGTTTTTCTCCCCCTCTGGCTGTTCTCAGTATATTTGTTTGGTTTGTAGTTGATAAGAAGTCTGGGCGACATGCCAGATCAAATGCATTGTATACTACTCCTTCCCCTCCTCCCTTCCCCCACCCTCTTTCTTCTGTTTTTTCTCCCCCTCCTTTGTTTTTTCTCTCCTTCTCCTTTTTCATATATATAAACATGTATATATAATGTTTGTTTTTGAGTGTGTTAATTTACACATTTTGAGTAAATACAGGTTATATGTAACTACTATATTAAATTTAGCTTAATAAGTTTATGTAAGTACATACATGTCTGTGTATCTATCTGTGTGTGTATATGTACACATATGCATTTGTATATGTGTATGTATGTGTGTGTATGCATATATATTTGTATGTATATGTATGTGTGTGTGTGTATATGTATATATATATATATATATAGTATGTGTATATGTATATGTATATATATATATATATATATATGAATGTATCTCCAGATAAAATATTAGTTAAAATACCCAATTGGCTTTTACATTTTTTTTTATTATTATTATTATTATTATTATTATTATTATTATTATTATTATTATTATTTTGCAGGAGGGGCCTAGCAGAGCATTGTGGTTGCACGTCGGTCCAAACAGAAGGCAAAAGTTTTTATTTTTTGTTTTTGTTTTTGTTAAGGTTTTGTTGTGTTTTGGTCTCTTATGGGGGGTTTTGGAACTTTTTTATGGTATGTGGACACAAACTGGATTATTTAAGTTTTATTTTTATTTTATTTTTTTAATTTTCAACTATTGTTCGTATTTCTGAATAATTTTAAACTTCTTCTCAGTTTCTACATAACAAGAATTGCTTTGATGATGTCTGAAATGGTTAGTCTTAAATGTAAACCAAGATGTATTTGTTGTGCCATTTATGGTATATAAATTTAGTTATTGTTTGCAAATTTGGAAAGATGTGTTTGGGTGGAGGGGCAAATAATTTGCTTTTGCTGTTTCAATGCTTAACGTGACTTCATGGAACATCAAGGGGCTGCAAAATGTAAACAAACAGAAAATAGTTCTTACTATGTTAAAAGAGTTTAATGCTGACATGGCTTTCATACAAGAAACCCATTTGATGGTTGCAGATTGACAGATGTTGCAAAAGGACTGGGTTGGTGAGGCCTCTGTCACAGATACTTCAACAGGGTGTAAAGGGGTTGCGATTTTATTCAAAAGCAACTTTCTATTTCAGTTCAACAGGTGATTTTTGATACTGAGGGGTGTTTTTTGATCTTGGTAGGAAAGTATATGAGTAAATTAATTGCTATGATTAATGTATATGAGCCTAATATTGATTCTCCAGCTGTGTTTCATGATTGTTTTGCTAAACTGGTTGATATTACTGATTGTGGGTGGGGATTTTAATGAGGTCTTAGATCCTTTATTAGATAGGAGTACATCTTATCCTAAAACCCAATCTGTTACGAAGCTCGCACTCCAAGATTATATGATGGAATATGGTTTAATTGATGTTTGGATAATTTTACATCCTGCTGATACAGAGTATACTTTTATTTCACCAGTTCACTCACCATAACTGTTTTTTTATTTCTACAACTTTGGTATGTCAAATAAAAGATTGCAAGATTGATACATTGGTAGTGTCAGATCATATCCTGGTATGTTTGGAACTGCAATTTTCTGATACTCCTAGGGCCCCCAGACTTTGGTGTTTTAATGTTTCTCTTCTTAATGATGAGAATTTAAAACCCAGATGTTAGCTGAATTAACAGAGTATTTCAATATTAATGCGGATAGAACAGGTTCATGCGCCATGAAATGGGAGGCTAGTAAAGCTCAACAGACATACTTAAATAAGAAGCTGAAATCTCTTATAACTCAGTTTGCCACTTCCCCCACTGCACAACTCTATCAAGAGCTACAGAATGCTAAGCATGAGTTTAATAATATTCTTTCACAACAGGCGGAATTTGCTGTGACCTGTCTACGACAGAAATATTGGGAAAATGGCGAACAACCTAGTAAGATCCTTGCACATCATCTTAAGCAGCATCAACAACAAAATGTCATTTCAGCTATTAAAGATGAGAGTGGCAAAGTATATACTTCTACAGATATAAATTCACAATTTTTAAAGTTTTATTCTGATCTGTATCGGTAATAAGATATCGGAGCAAGATACCGATGCTTTTTTCCTCAGATTAATCTCCCATGTTTAGATTCTTCACAACAAGAGCTCCTTTTAGTTCCTCTGCATTTAGAGGAGATTATGAGTGCAATAATGAAAATGAATACCAGGAAATCACCCGGACTGGATGGATTTCCAATTGAATGGTATAAAACATTTTATAGTTTTTTAGCCCCAAAGTTGTATTGCCTCTATAATCACATTTTTGAAGTGGGCTCCCTTTCTTCATTGTTAAATGATGCTTATATTACTGAGATTCCTAAGCCTGGCAAGGATCATACTTATTGTGCTATCAACTTATATCATTAATTAACATAGATATCAAAATATTAACAGCAATCTTGGCCGATAGATTACAACAGGTCATGCAGTATTGGTTAGACAAGACCAGGTGGGATTTATTAAAAATAGACAGGGGGCTGATAATCTTAGATTAGTTGTTGATCTAGTTGCTTTAAATTCTGAAAGAACTGATCAGGCGGCCATCATTTCCTTGGATGCAGAAAAGTCCTTTGAAAATTCATTGGAAATTTATGTTTATTACATTGACTAATTTTGGTTTTCCAACAGAATTTTTGAAATGGGTTAAAATTTTATACTCAGCTGCTAGAGCAAGAGTAACGACTAACAGTTTATTCTCAACTTTTTTTACTTTGGCAGGGCACCAGACAAGATTGTCCACTTTCCCCATTGATATTCAATTTATGTTTGGAACCCCTGGCATGTGCTATTAGACAAAATAATAGTATTCATGGATTTGTCCATTTTGGTTGAGAATTCAGAATTAGCCTTTGTGCTATTAATACCTTTGGTGAATTGTCCAGCTATTCAATTAATTGGTCAAAGTTGGAAATAATGCCAATTGGAGATATGGTATACTCTAGTGTATTAGCCAATTGGCAATTTCGACGGTGTCCAGAGTTTATTACTTACTTGGGAATAATTATTCCTAGAGATATATCTCAAATGATTAGGTTAAATTTAAACAAGTTGATTAATGATATTCACGAGATATAGATAGATGGGCATCTTTAAAGTTGAGTTTATGGGGTAAGGTGAATACACTTAAGATGAATACCATACCTCGAATTATTTATGTTATACGTGGGATCCCTATTCTTATACCCGGCAAATATTTCCAAAAACTTAATGCTTTGTTTTGTAAATTTTTCTGGGGTTCTTCTCCACCAAGAATATCTTTAAAAAGGTTGCAACTTCCATTTAATGAAGGTGGGTTCATTTTTCTGGATCTAACTATGTACCATCGGGTCTGTTTGCTGACCTCTACTAAATTTTGGTCTTTTCCACTTAGATTAAATTTTCCACCTTGGTCAGTGTTGGAATCTTCTTGTCTGGAGCTTCTCTTTAAATGGATGGCATTAGGTTCTCAGCATATCAAGGTAGACAGAGCTCCTTCCACAATTTTGGCAGTTAGAAAAGTTTGGCGTATAATGTCACATCAATGACAGTTTGATCCATTTTCCCATGCTAAACTGACTTTATGGGGAAATCCAGATTTAAGAATTGGTAAGAAAATGTTTTTATGGTGGACCTGGACAGATAAAATGAGCTTTTGTTGTTGTTCAGTCGTTCAGTCATGTCCGACTCTTCGTGACCCCATGGACCATAGCACGCCAGGCCTTCCTGTCCTGCGCACTCTCCCGGAGTGTGCTCAGGTTCATATTCATTGCATCGGTGAAAAATGATCTTTACCTTGGATCAATTAGTGCGGGTTGATGATGAGTTTTTGTTATTTTCAACTATGTGAGATCAATTTGATTTGCCTGCTACAGCGGAATGGCAGTACTTGGAATTGAAACATTTGTTGGTATCTAGATTTGGTCCTGCTGCTTTTACTGCCTCGGAGTCGCCTTCGCTATTGGAAAAACTTATTGAAGCTGATCAGATATATCGACCTATGATTCATGTCTACAAAAATTTATTATCAATGAATAAATATGATACAAGTGGTTTACAGCAGGAATGGAACAGGGAATTGGAACATCCTGTTTTGTTTAATCAATGGACTGCTGCCTTGGCATCTGTATCAGACATTTCAATGGATCTTCGGTTATACCTTATTCAGCAAAAACTTTTGTTTCGGGTCTATTGGATGCCACAACGTCTTTTTAATAAAGGCTTGTCAAATCTAGCTAATTGTTGGAGGTGTAATACAATCAGTGCTTCCCTTATTCATATGTTTTGGAAATGCCCAATGGTTGCCTCCTGGTGGAAGTTATTGTACTGATACATTTTCTATTGGAAAGCTCTTTAATATTTACTGACGTAAATGCTCTTTTAAATTACTTACCTGCTTTTTGGAATGTAACTCATGGTCCGTGTAAATGGATTTTTCGCACCCTTTTGGTTGCTAAAAGACTGTTACTATGATACTGGAAGGATAACCGCCTATAACTCAATGGACTGAAGACTTAGCGACACTAGCAACATTTGAAAGAGTGATATATAGGCGTAACTTGCAGATGGACTTACATGTGGAAATTTGGTCTGCTTTTACTGACATTTATGTGTAACCTATTTTTTCTTTTCCTTTTTTTCTTTTTTGAATATAATATTTGAAACTGAGTATTTTAGAATATGTTGTATATTTATTTAATATTATTATTATTACTAGTATTATTTTGGTTTTGTTATGTTTTTGTTTTGTTTTGTTAAAATTCACAATAAAATATTGGGGGGGGGAAGTGTTCTATTATCAAAGGGGATCATTTTCTTAGTTCATACGATCAACAACACCATTCAAATCAAACAGTTCATCTCCGAGTTTGTTCTAACGTATCCAAATGTGAGTCACTCAACTTCTTCACTGTATATTTAACAAAGACATAAAATAACCCAGACAATAGCTTGTCATGATTTAATAACTTTCTTGCACCAGCCATTTCTATAAAACTTTAATGTGTGAATAGAAAGCAAAAGAGTTTAATGTATTTTGGAGAAGGCAGACAACTCTGTAAACTGTTTTGTTGTTGATGATGCTGTACATGTACAGCCAGCAGTAAATACAAAGTTTATTAAAACAATATATTATTTTGGGATTATGAAAATAGAAGGCTCAAGAGTCATATTGCTATTTTATTGGCTAACCATTTTTAAAAGTTTATTGTAAAGTGAAGTGGTGGAAGGTCAACGTGATTAAATACTATCAATTGTTTTTGTCTTCTGCTTTTACCAAAAAAGTTTTAAAGTCTAGTGGAAAAAGCTGCTCTGATGGAAAGAACATACTTGTCCATACTCAGCTGCTCGCCACCATCAGGAAAGGGCTGATGATGCTTCATAGAAGACGCAGATTACTTCAATTCTGGTGACCAGCCAGTGTCTCCCACTGCACCTGAGCTGAGCTCTGTTTTCCAACACCTCACACTCACTCCCTGTCCCCCAGTATCTGCTGCCTGGGGGACAGCTGTCTTGCTCTGCCTAATGGGAGGGCCGGCCCCATTCAGGAAGGATTAGTATCTGTAACCAGGCTTGAAATCCATGTAACCTATGGGTGGGGATGGAAGCTAAGAATAAGTCAGTGTAACTTGCAAGCACAGGAAGATGAGAGGTCGGAAGACAAGACAAAGGTCTGTGGAGAAGTAGAAGGTTAATTTAAGAGAGAGGTTGAACTAGCCCTTTACGACTTATAATAATGGGCTCAAGTTACAGGAAGCCAGATTCCGACTGAACATCAGGAAAAACTTCCTGAGTGTCAGAGCAATACGGCAATGGAACCAATTACCTGGGGAGGTGGTGGGCTCTCCCACACTGGAGGCCTTCAAGACGAGGCTGGACAGCCATTTGTCAGGGATGCTCTGACTTGGATTCCTGCATTGAGCAGGGGGTTGGACTCGATGGCCTTGTAGGCCCCTTCCAACCCTACTATTCTATGATTCTATGATTCTATGACTTGAAACTCACCAAACTGAATGCAGCCCACCAGCCATCTGTGGTGGTTTCCCAGGGTATTGATAAACCTAATTCTTCCTGCCTATGTGTGACTGCAAAACTGGGAAATGGGTCTGGAGGTTTGTCAAGCACCTGGCGTGACTGGTGGGCTGCATTCAGCTTTATGGGTCACAGGTGATGCAGGTACGAAAGCTGCATTGCAATGTTTTGAGGTTACGATGACGAAATGACATTGTTTTCAACTCAGCTGCTTAGGCATCTTGGGGCAGGATCGCAACCATTACCAGCTTGTTTTGTTTAATTACTAGGCAATATTAAGGAAGTTGTGCTTAATTACTAATCCCACTTTTGTAGACATGCTGTTGTTGTTGTTCACATTTCTATGCTGCCCAGTAGCCAACCTACCCTACTTTCTACATCATGGCTTCATGGCAGACTCCAAGGGTATCTCTACACCAGCCTAAAATCCTGCATTTAAAATGGGGCTTTCTGCTTCCGTTTCAAATGCAGGAGCACAACGACTCCCTTTTTCACCCACTTCCTTTCCCCCCTCCTTCTCCCCACATCTGAGTCTTCCACTATCTTTCATTGATCTCTCTCCTCTTCTTGCCGCTTTTCCTCTTTTCACAGAGGGAACTCAAGCAGAACACAATGGGGGAATTTGATAGCTCATTATCTGCGATCTATTTAAAAATGGAACAAAGGGCATTTAGTGCAGGAGACGCCCTGGCGGGTCACGATGTCATCTAAAGAGCCCACAAACTTCCATGAGTGAGCAGTCTTAATAGCAGGATAAAATCTGAGGTTTTCATCCCTTACTGCTGCTCAGTCATTCTTACTAGTCCAATTCTCCCTAATTCCCTCCTTCTCTCTCTCCAATAAGCTTTACAAAAGTGTATAATGTCTCTCCATTTGTTCTTCCCACTCTGTCATATTCCCCAATTCTTAACCAGAGGTTTTCCCTTTTACCTCAAATTCATTTCAACCCATCTGGAGTTGCTCCCAAATATTCCCTGCAATAGAATTTCAAGGCAAGTTTGGATGCTCCTTTTTGGACAACACATCCAAAGGATTTCAAGAGAAGCAAACAAGTTTAAACCTATAAGGCTGTCACGTTTCGGCATTGACATGAGGTTCAAAAATACTGAATGTATTTATGATGGGCTGTCTTCACCCATATGAACCTGTATGTACTTTGAGATCAGCCTTGGAGGCCCTGTTTCTGTGCTAGGCAGTGAGACCACTTAGGTTAGCAGGCACAAGTGACTTTTTGGTTGTGGCCCCACATTTGTGGAATTCTGTCCCAACTGAAATATCTATTGCCCCATCAATTCAGGTTTTCAAATGGGCACCTATTTGTTTCAAGTTGCTTTCTCTTATACATATATTTATTTTATTTGTTTCTTACATTTGTAGACCACCCAATAACCAGAGTACTCTGAGAGATTTACAGGTAATTAAAAACATAACGTTAAAAACAACAAAGGAGCAATTCTATGGCTCCTAGACACTGTCTGAGAGGCCATAGGACACTTCAAATTCCCAGATCTGAGCTTGGAGAGAATCTGTGATCCATCCCCCCTCACAGCTGGTGCAGAAAGAACTGCCTTGGAAAGAACTCCAAAGTCAGGAACACAACCTCGGAGAGGGGGGAAATGGGGCATTCCAGTGGGCAGGTAGGGGAGGAAACTGGAGAGGCCAGGATATGATTTATTCTGAACCTTCTCCAGCCTCTTTCTCTCCTCCTCCAAGACCCTTTCATCAGATGGGCAAAAAAGCCCATCTAGCACAAAATGCAGGGTAAGAGGACGGGGAGATGAAAATCGCCTTTGCTGCTCCTCCCATTCTGCATAAGATGAGCGTAAGCCTGCACGTTCAGGGGATTACAATCATTGTAATAGTATTACACCCTAAAAGAGAGGAACAGCATGTAATAAAGCCAAGTGAAAACCAGCAATGAAGAGTAAAAACAGTACTGCCCAAAAACCAAAGTGAAAAAACAGCAGCAGAATAAGTGCTTCTTCACATGGAGCTTTTATCCTGCTATTGAGATTGCTCACTCACAGACGTTTGTGTGTCCTTTTCATGATGTTATCAACCTCCAGGACTCATCCAGAGGTATTTCTTGGTTATTCCGGCTGGATCTACACTTACTACCTTTTTCCGCTTCCAATGAGGTTTCACCGTCTGCCTTTCACACTACGCAGTACCCGCCTCGAATTGGAACTGGAATTTCCCACTTCCATGCTCCCGCTTTCAATACCTTAATATCCCGGTATTTCCCCTTAATGTGCTCTGATTTTCCGCCTTCGCTACCATATCCAGACGTAGTCCCCTCTCCCACCTGTCCATATGCAGTGGTGTTTGTATTTCCCTCCTGTCCAATCACAGCTCTCGACAGCCCCATGTCTTCTTCTGGCTACCGATCATATAGCTTCCTCAGCAGCCCCCATTTCCTCAGCAACAAGCAAAGGGCTGGATGTGCACGCGCGTGTCTGATCTCGAAAGCTAAGCAGGGTCGGTCCCGGTCAGTGCTTGAATGGGAAACCGCCTAGGAATCAGGCTGCCTGCACTGAGCAGGGGGTTGTTCTATCCCTTCAAATGAGACTAAGTTTTACCCCCTCCTATCCCCCGCTTGGATTGTTTTTTTAAAAAATTAAGGCATTAACCTCGCAGAATCGGGGCTTCTCCGCAATGTTTTTTTCTAACTGAGGCATGATCTTCGAAGCTTCGAAGTTGTGAAGCTTCACAACTTCGAAGATCATGCCTCAATTAGAAAAATAAAATTGCGGAGAAGCCCCGATTCTATGAGGATAACGCCTGAATTTTTTTAAAAAAACATCCCGAGCAAGGGATAGGAGGGGGTGAAACTTAGTCTCATTTGAGGGGATTCAACAACCCCCTGCTCAATGCAGGAAGCCTGATTCCCAGGCGGTCGCCCATCCAACTACTGACTGGGGCCGACCCTGCTTAGCATCCGAGATCAGATAAGCGCATGCAGGAAAACAGCACAGCGCTCCAGTGTGAACCGAGCTTGCGCATTCAATGAAGCACTGCAACGGGAAAAATGGGTGAGTGTGAATAATCGTGTTTTAACGTGAGAGCGTTTAACCCGACGGGACACCGAATTAATTGCGATGGCGGGCGCAGTGTAGATCAGCCCTCCATCTCAAAAAGATCCAGAAATAATGAACTATTTAAGTTGGATTGTTACACTATTAAAACAGCCACTAGATGGCACTGTTTCATTGATCTCTATGGAACCTTGAAAATTAAAAACTTCCCCTATTAGCAGTCACATGGCCACCATCTGGGAGCCCGCTGTAAACACGGAAAGGCTCCACAATGGGAGGACTGCGGGGTGGGGCGGTCTTTTAGTGTAAAGGCAGCCCAAAAGTGCTAAGATCTAAAAGCACTAAAAACAGTTTTTTAAATGCCTGGGAGAATAAAGCAGTCTTCACTTTGTGAAAAGACCACAACAGAGGTGCAGGTGAGCCTCTCTGCAGACAGCATTTCACAAACAGGGCACCACCACTGAAAAGGCCCATTCTCTTGTAAATGTGTTTTATACTGGCTGGAAATAGTTTTAACTATTTGTAGTTGTAGATGGGTTGTTGATGACTGTACTGATAATTTGATTCTTATACTTTACTGTTTTATGGAGTTTTATGTTTTTGGTATTTTGATATGTTTTTAACTTTGATGATGTATTGTTTTATATATCAGAAGCTGTCTTGTGAGAGCTTGGCCCTAAAAGCTTGCCTTAAAATCTCTTAAATAAATAAATAAAAAGCAATTGATCCGAACCAAAATACTTAGGGTTTTTTTTTTTAAGTGACCCAGTCCAAGTTATTTATTTATTTATTTATTCCCGTTCTATACTGCCCAATAGTCGAACCTTTCAGGAGCAACAGGAAGGGCTAATCCTGAGGCTTTCTTTAAGCCCTAAAACAGCCTTTCCCAGCCTTAGATCTGCACATGTTGTTTGGACTGCAACTTTCATCACCACTGGCAATTGGCCAGGCTGACTGAGGAGGATGAAATCTGTAGTCCAGCAACATCTGGGAATCCAAGGTTGGGAAAGGTGGCAAAAGCACTACTAATGGATGTGAGACTTTGCCCCAATCCAGTGGGAGTTATAACCTGTGATTCCGAGTCAGTCTGGGAAGCTGAGTCAGGCCTAGTCATGGGAAGCCAGACCCCTGAGAATTCAGTTCTACCAGGTCTGGCACTGTCTTAGAAAGCCGGGAGGGGATGAGAGTCAGGGCACTGATACAGCCGCCTTGAGTCCCAGTATTGGGGAAAAGGCGGGATAGAAATAATAATAATAATAATAATAATAATAATAATAATAATAATAATAATAATAATAATATCTTCCATAACTAGGAGACCTGACCTTGATGGAGGCCCTTGCTTCTCGACCAGGAACATCTTCCATAGGAACAAGGCAGCAGGAGGAAGTCTCTGCAGGAGAGGGAGTTTTGGGGGAGTCTCCTTGGTGCATTGTCATCTAAAGAGGGTGGTTCAGACAGAGGTGTCTGCTGTGGCACAGCAACTGCCTGAGAGCCAGGTTTCCCTGTTAGGATCGAAAGTCCAACAATGATCTTTAGTGGCCACGCCCCATATTTAAACCAGAGCAGCCGGCAATAGACTTTGCTGGAAGCAACGACTTGGTAATCTGGAAAGCTTCCTGGTTTTACTGGAAGTGTGAACTTATTTTGGATGTATTCTCTGTGCAGAACCCAGGGCATCCTTTGTTGTGGTGCTCATGAACTGATTCGTGTCAGGGAACTACTTTGTAATCTGTTAGCTATGGATGTTTATTGGGACTGTGAAGGCTTATCGCTAATTACTGGAATCACTGCGATAAAAGGTTTTACTCAGCCTTGTGCCTTGGCTCTGCAAAATCAGGTTCCGACAACAGGAGATTCCCAGCACAAGTGTACCTATGAATTGTACTTTGGGCATTTCTACACCAGCCTAAAATCCTGCATTTAAAACGGGGCTTTCTGCTTCCATTTCAAAAGCAGGATCACAACTGACTCCCTTTACACGCGCTTCCTTTACCCACTCCCCTTCCCCCCTCCTTCTCCCCATATCTGAGTCTTCCATGGTCATTTATTTATTTATTTAATTTCCTAATTGCCCATCTGGCCAGTCACCTGGCCACTCTGGGCGATGTACAGCAATACAAACAATCTAAAACAGTAAAATTAAACATTAAAATACCATATTCTAAAAATATCCTAACCCACCCCAAATGCCTGCCTGAACAACCAAGTTTTCAGTGTGTGGTAGAAGCTCATTAAAGAGCTTCCATTGATCTCGCTCCTCTTCTTGCTGCTTTAACTCTTTCCACAGATGAAAATGAAGCGGAACACCACGGGATAATTTGATAGCTCATTATCTGCGATCTATTTAAAAATGGAACAAAGGGCATTTAGTGCACGAGATGACTGGGATGATCACAGCGTCAAGTAAAGACCCCGCAAACTTCTGTGAAGGAGCAATCTCAATCGCAGGATAAAAGCTCTGTGTGAAGGAGCCCTTTGTCTAGGGTTGTTGTTGTTGTTCAGTCGTTCAGTCATGTCCGACTCTTCGTGACCCCATGGACCATAGCACGCCAGGCCTTCCTGTCCTCCGCTCTCTCCTGGAGTGTGCTCAAGTTCATATTCATTGCATCGGTGATGCTATCTAGCCATCTCATCCTCTGCCGTCCCCTTCTCCTTTTGTCTTCAATCTTTCCCAGCATCAGGGTCTTTTCCAGTGACTTCTCTCTTTGCATTAGGTGGCCAAAATATTTGAGCTTCAGTATCTGTCCTTCCAATGAGCAGTCAGGGTTGATTTCCTTTAGGATTGACTGATTTGACCTCCTTGCAGTCCAGGGGACTCGTCAGAGTCTTCTCCAGCACCACAGTTCGAAAGTGTCGATTCTTCAGCGCTCAGCCTTCCTTATAGTCCAGCTCTCACAGCCATACGTTGCTACTGGGCCATGGGGTTTTCTTGGCAAGAATAGTGGAGTGGGTTGCCATTTCCTTCTCCAGTGGACCACATTTTGTCAGAACTCTCCGCCTGTCCATCTTGGGTGGCCCTGCACGGCATAGCTTATGGCTTCACTGAGTTACGCAAGCCCCTTCGCCACAACAAGGCAGTGATCCATGAAGGGGTTGTCTAGGGTAGGCTAGTGAAATGTCTCGAAGGGCTGTTAGTATAACAGGATTTAGCTGAATATGTGAGTGTACCTTTAAGGGTACTTCCCTTTCAGATTTAAGGAAATCAGGCCCAAAGGGAATGACCCTGAATACATACAGGCCATTCTGCTCTTAACAGGTCTTAATAAATGCCATTACATTTATTTATTTCCTACACCTTGATCCCACCCTTCCTCCAAGGAGGGTCCTACATGGTCCTGCCCCTCCTCATTTTATCCTCACAGCCACCCTGTGAGGTAAGTTAGGCTGAGAGATGGTGGCCCAAGGTTACCCAGCGGGCATCATGGCTGAGTTGGGATTTGAACCCAGCTCTCCCTGGTCCTAGCCCATTGCTCTAACCGCTACACCATTGATTGATTTACAAACATGTACACACTGATACTGGGGATCAGGCCAGCAGCCAGCCAGCTAGTCCATAATGCAGCATCATTAGCTTCCTTCTTGGGTTCATTCCCCAAGGTACCATCTTGACATCAGCTGGAAAACTCAGACCTCTGTTTTCAAGGTTTTAGACCACTATCCCCCTTTTGTGTGTGGGTTCTGCTTTTAAACTCCTGAATATAGTTACAAGGCGAGACAACAGGCCTGTACGGTATTTCAGTCTGCTGGCAGGGATGATTTTTCTGTAAGTGCCAATGCCAAGTTTGCGAGGGTCAACTTGGATGCCCCGAGATAAACACAAGCCATGGGGAAGAACTGCTTTAATGCCTTAGATGCCCCAGCTGTGGGAGGAAGCAATTTGGTGTGCAGGAGCTGTGCAGGCTGAGGAGTGGTGATTAACCTTTTCCTCAACCACAGTGGGTACTTCCAGGCCAGGCTATTATTTGCAACCGCACTGCCTCATTCATGGAATTTTATGGGAGTTCCAGGTCTTATCATCTTTCATTTGTTGTTCTCCCATGTTTTCCCACCATTTTTTCAGCCTTTTTTCTTACCAGAAAAAAATCTGATAGGGCTTTTCTACACAAGGCATTTATCATGTGCTCATCATTTCCCACTCATGGCTGTTTACGGGTTCTTTGGACAATGATGTGACTCTCCAGTTTTGCTTCTGCGTCTAAAGAGCACCTTTGGTGAGTTTTTTCAGAGCAGGAAAAATGCAGTATTTAATTGTAAAAGTGAAAGCAACTGCTTTTTTCACTTGTGTATTTGTGCTATTCCACAATACCACAGTGCCACCTAGAGGTTATGTAGTGGAAAAGCAGAAAAGGAAACATTCTTTGTGTAGTGCTTGGAGCTCAATTCTGCAATGCAACTGAAACTAGATACAGTGGATTAACAGCTGATTAACAGCCTCGTGTAGAAAAGCTCTTAAGGAAGAAAAGGCAGAATCATTGCACAATGCCTTTGACTGTTAGTGACAGGAGATCGCTGTCTGGAAGCAACTCAAGTCTCTGCTCAAAATGTCTACTCCAGATGCTTTTCCCCACTGCAGAGTTCAAAATATCTGTTAAGCAGCACCCTATCTCTTGCAGGATCCAGGCTCTAAAACATTCCCTCCCCAAACTAGCTTTTCTCTAGGAAAAGCATTGCCAGGCTTCTGATAATGTGTAATGCTGCTATCCATCTTGGCAAAAGCACATTGTCTAGTCGGGTGTGTGTGTGTGTGTGTGTGTGTGTTATGGCTCTTGTTGTGACTTGTTAATTGGATAAACCTTGAGGAAATGTAAACAATAGGAATCACACAGGAAGAGAAGCCACGACTTTCCATTGTTACCATGGTGACACATCACTTGTCCAAATAAATATTGTTTAATGAATAACCCATTAATGAAAATTCAGAATTCCCACTGAATTGTCCCATAATTAGGGTGGATATCTGGAAGTTCTCTGTTCGCGTGCACAGACGCACATGCGCACACCAGCCCTGGATTATTTTGCTAACTGGATTGTGTAATAATAAGGGCTACACCTGCTATGCCTAATCCCTTTCTGGATAGAAGTTTAACTCTTGGATGGGAGACCGCCTGAGAATCAGGCTTCTTGCATTGAGCAGGGGGTTGGACTCGATGGTCTTGTAGTCTCCTTCCAACCCTATGATTCTATGATTCTTGGTGAGAGAAAAAATGTTCTCCGTAGAGTATAATGAATTCTTTGGCTTTCTTTAGCATCAAGATTCCTAGTTGTCTATAGGTTGAGTTAATTCATTAAAAAAAAAATGGCTAAAAGCTCTTGTTTGCATTTTTCATTTACGTAAAGTTAAGATTATTTTGGTTTAGACTGTATTTCATTGAAGTTGGTTTAAGATTTAGATTAAGATTGAGTAATACTATAACTGGAGCTTTATTGTTAAGTAGCTCTCATGTTTACACCCTGAAAGCTAATTGGCATCAACTGTATAAAGTTTAAGCTAGATTCCTTGCTGGCTTTTTACACAGTTTATTGGATCTTGCATTGTTGGGAAGAGGGTGACATCTATTGGTTGTTTGTATGATAACAACTGTGTTAATGTCTAATTCAGTTTGGTGTGACACTTTACGATAGCCCTATTCAAACACCCTAAATGCGGGCAGAATCAACACGTGGTTCAAGAAGCAAGTGGATCACTTTCTCCTTGCTGCTGTGCTGTCCCCGCTGCCCATTCCCTCGCCCTCCTGCTCTTGGCCCAGTCTGCATGGCAACCAAGAGGGACAGGGTGAAGCTAGCAGAGGGGTCATTGCTTGCTCACTCAAAACCAGTGGAGGCTAGGGGCTCCGATGTCGGGGGGGTGAATCCGCTCTGGGTTTCAGCCAGAGCCAGCCAGAACTCTAAAGGAGCTATCCAGGGTGCTGGGCCTATTTGGGGGCTAGGGTTCAGCACCTTGGATAAGTCCTTTGGAGTTCTAACTGGTTCTGACAGAAACCCAGAGCGGATTCACCACCCCATGACATCAGAGCCCCCAGCTTCCCCTGCTCAAGAGAAGGCAGGTGCCAGATGGACACAGCAAATGGGAAGAGCATCAGGGCTAGTGGGCCCAGAGACTGGGATGGACAGGGGTGGCATGGTGATGGGCAGCAGGTGCCTGACAACGTTGTCCTGGAGTCTTTCACGGGAGTAACTCCCCCAGGCAATCGTTCCTTCCCAAAGGCTGAGAACATACTGGCTCGGGTCTCCCTCCAGCCTGTGCTTGGCCCTGGATTTGCTTTGAGCCAATCGGAAGGCAGTGGCCTAGACAGTCCGCCCTCTCCGTGCCGGGGCCTGCATTTATGGTGGCCACTTGGTGAAGTGCCAAGAAAGGAGGCAGATGACAAAGAAGGGCACCTATTTGCCCCAAATTTGTGTGTGCTCGTGTATAAATGCAAATGTCATCGCTACAATTTAAACAGGAAGACAGCACATCTCACCATAGAGCGGAAGACCGTGACCAGGTGACCTGTGCTCCCTGGAGCCTTTCTGCATTTGGCTTTTATTGTGCACTCATGATTCCTCACTCATGGTAATTTGTGGGTCCTTTACACGACATTGTCATCCTCCAGGGCCTGTTTGTGCTTTGCAACCATTATCACAGGGTTTTTTTAGATCAAGGATAGTGCAGTATTTTTCTGAATAGCGTTATATTTATAGTGTGTAATTGACATTATTTTTGTGCAATTCTGCTATACCACACGACCATTTAATGGCTGTGTAATAAAATATATAGAAAGGCAGAGAAAGAAAACCTTCAGAAAAAAAAGCACGTGTAAAGGAGTCAATCTTAATTCCGCAAAGAATACAGAAGCAGAAGCCCTGGTAAAGGTATGGGATAAAAGCCTCGCATAGAAATGCCCTTGCTCAGTCTCCTGTCCAGGTGATCACTGTTGATGGGCAACTTCGAGGCCCAGTTCTTCTCTTTTATGGTCCTTTATCTTTATACCAAACTTGGACTGAACAGCCCTTTGAACAGAGGGCACCTTCAAAATAGGGGACAGTCCTCTGGCAGCCCTTCAAATAGCGAACTGTAAAAGAGGACACATGGCCACACTAAAGGGTGACTATTGTTGTTACTTCATGTAGCCTACATTTGCCTTGCATCACCACTTGGTCTGCTGTGTGGGAAGGCATCTCTCCAGGGCCCCATCTACATGGCACCGCTTTCACCCTTCACTCCGTCACAACTGTGCAGCATTGCAGCTTCGAATTAGCTTCTGCTGCGATACACTCGCAATTTACTGCAGGCTTCCCCAACAGACTCCACCATGCCCTCTTTTTTTGCCATTATATGTTAATGCACAGCTGAGGAGGTCCGTGAGCGTGGGGGTGCAACACTTCAGTGGCTGTTTTGTACTTCAAGGGTTCTGTTGTGTCTGGCTGTCCCTCGTTAGGTAAAATGCCAGTGATCTGTGCTCCTTCGTTTCCACGTCAACTGTTTGTCAGTTCCCCAGCCCGAGGCTCTCGCGATGGTTCGCACTCACAAGGTGTGAGCGGTACGTGCCTAACCATCACTCCGAAATGGTGGCCAAAGCGAAGTTGGTCTTTCCCCAAGACACACACACACACAGCCCTTGGGCACTGAGTCCAAAAGCAACCATTGCGACCAAAGCTGCAAAAATGTGCGAAAGTGTGATTAAATAAATGAAAACGCCTCTCTGTGCCTCTGTAACTGCGCAGCTACGATGGGACGGGGGGATAAAGGGGCGTCACAGAGCGACGCAAGCATGACGCATACCTACAACATGCCCACCGCAAAATGCAAAGTCGGTTTGGGGAAGGGACAGACAGCTCGCAACTGTGGGAACCCTGCAGCAAACCAAAAACATTGCAGCAAAACACCTCTTTGGAAATCCGCACTTTCCCTGTGAAAACCACGGTTTGGCTGCAAAGTGGCAACTACGTCGTATGTCTTGAGGGACCTCGACTCGCAGCCACCCCAGAGTAAAAGGCTTGTGTAGATGGGGCCCAGCTCCCTCCTTTCTGTTCAGCCATGAAAGGGGATAGTTGTTTAAAGAGGGGGTGAGGCCTCACCCATCTCTTGTCCCTTCCAGACTTCCTAGTTCCTACCATGCGTTCCCTTTTTCTGGCCCAGAGAAAGGAAATGTGGAGAAGGGAGAGGCTGCTTATCTCATCCAAATTTGCTTGTTTCCCCACAGGATCTGATGCCAGGGAAGCGGGACACCAATACCACACCTGGATAACAGGATGGTGCCGGGGGGGGGGGGGCACAGTCTGAAACGGACTCAGTTTCAGTGGCGCAGTGATCTCCCGGGGACAGCTTTCCTCCAGAGCAGCCCCCCTGGTTACCTCTGTTTACCTCTGGCTAAACAGAGGACAGGCAGCTCTTCCTGAGGACAGGTGTCCTGGGAGATGGACAGCAGCATAGGCTATTTCCTGGGACACTTGTCCAGTCTGTCCAGTGCCTGACTCTGAGGAAGGACCCCATCAGAGCCAGGCACTCTCTGAAGAGTTGCACCAGCCACTTTCTCCTGCTCCTGTGGCTCTCCAGAAGACAGATGGCGGTGGTGAGTGGAGGGTCTCGGGGTCGGCAGCCTGAGGGCCCTCGGCAGATTCCCAGCCTTGCTGACCCTGGATGCCAGGCCTGCCTACAGCACAGTCCCCTTTCTCCTGCTGCTCAGCTGTTTTCCACTGAAACTGAGGCTGCCTTCACATTAAAGAAAAAATCCACTGTCCTCCCATTGTGGAGCCTTTCTGCATTTACAGCAGGCTCCCAGGCAGTGGCCAAGTGATTGCTGAGAGGAGAAGTTTTTAATTTTCAAGGTTCCATAGCGATCAATGAATCAGCGCCATCTAGTGGCTATTTTAATAGCGTAACAATCCGACTGAAATAGATAGTTCATTATTTCTGGATCTTTTTGAGTGACAGCATCATGACAAGTACCCTTAAATTTCCATGAGTAAGCAATCTCAATAGCAAGATAAAAGCTCCATCTGAAGAATCCCAGACCAGTGTGTGTGTGTGTGCGTGCGTGCGCATGTGAAGGAGGAACACGAACATTTTCCTGAGCTTTATTGGAGGAGGGGGATGGGGAAGGCAATTTTCATCAGGAGCAGGATTAAACTTTGTCTCTCCCACTATCCTCACTACTCAGCTACAGGAACAGGAAACAGCTGAGCAACAGGAAAAGAAGGCAGCAGCCATGCCTGTTTTGGCCAACTGTCGGAGGAAATGCTACCAGAGGCTGCATGAGACCTGTGGGCAGCAGATTTCCTAGCTCTGAACCAGAGATAAAACAAAGGGTATGTTTCTTGGAGACTATTAATATTGATCAGAGAATGTGCATATTGCTCAGAGAATGTCCAAAATGTAATTGAGATATGTACCCAAGGGATGTTCTAGATAATGCATAATGTACAAAATGTTGTTGGTATATGTACATTCCCCAAAGCTTGTTGCAGACTATGTATTGTTGTTGTTCAGTCATTAAGTCATGTCCGGCTCTTCGTGACCCCATGGACCATAGCACGCCAGGCCTTCCTGTCCTCTGCTCTTTCCCAGAGCGTGCTGAAGTTCATATTCATTTCATCAGTGATGCTATCTACCCATCTCATCCTCTGCCGTCCCCTTCTCCTTTGGCCTTCAATCTTTCCCAGCATCAGGGTCTTTTCCAGGGAGTTTTCTCTTCGCATTAGGTGGCCAAAATATTGGAGCTTCAGCTTCAGTATCTGTCCTTCCAATGAGAACTCAGGGTTGATTTCCCTTAGGATTGACTGATTGGACCTCCTTGCAGTCCAGGGGACTCGTAAGAGTCTTCTCCAGAACCACAGTTCGACGTATAAATTCTTTGGCGCTCAGCCTTCCTTATAGTCCAGCTCTCACAGCCATATGTTGCTACTGGGAAAGCCATAGCTTTGATTAGATGGACCTTTGTTGGCAAGGTGATGTCTCTGCTTCTTACTCTGCTGTCTAGGTTTGCCATAGCTTTCCTCCCAAGGAGCAAGCATTTTTTAATTTCATGGCTATAGTCACTGTCTGCGGTGATCTTGGAGCCCAAGAAAATAAAATCTGTCACTGCTTCCATTTCTTCCTCTTCGATATGCCAGGAAGTGATGGGGCCAGATGCCATGATCTTAGTTTTTTTAATGTTGAGTTTCAAACCAGCTTTTGCACTCTCCACTTTCACCCTCAACAAGAGGCTCTTTAGATCTTCTTCGCTTTCTGCCATTAGGGTGGTATCATCTGCGTATCTGAGGTTGTTGATAATTCTCCCGGCAATCTTAATTCCGACCTGTCATTCATCCAACCCGTCGTTTCTCATGATGTACTCTGCATATAAGTTAAATAAGCAGGGCGACAATATGCAGCCTTCTCGTACTCCTTTCCCAATTTTGAACCAATCGGTCGTTCCATGTCCGGTTCTTACATGGCTTCTTGACCCTCGTACAGGTTTCTCAGGAGACAGGTAAGGTGGTCTGGTACTGCTACGTAAGGTGGTCTGGTACTCCTAGGAGACAGGTAAGGTGGTCTGGTACTACGTAAAGATTTACGTAGGCTAAAACGGTGAATCAAAAAGGGACACAAATAGAGCCCACTACGCTATTTGCGTTCCCCTTTATTTTCGCCGTCATAGTCTACGTAAATATTTATGTAGATTAAGACGGCCAAAAAGAAGGAACACAAATGGCGGCGGCCATAGCCGCCGCCATTTGCATACGCGGTTCCCCCCCCCCGAGCCCTCCGCAGCCGGAAATCCCGCTGCAGACGGCTCTGGCCTGGCTGGGCCTGGCCAGCTGCTCCACAGAGCTGCCGCGGAGCACAGCCGGCCGTGGAGGATTCTGGGGGGGAGGAACAGATCACCTCCCCCCCGTCGAGGATTCCAGGGGGAGGGATGGAACGCCTCCCCCCCATCAACATAATCCGCGGAAAGGTAAGTGACTTTTATACATCCCTAGTTGGGCCATATTATTTCCATTTTGTAATAATGGATTTAATGGTGCTCCACGGGATGTTCAAAGTTTGGGATATTTTTTAATAACCCAGCCCTGATTGGTGCTTCTCCAGGACTTTATCCCAGACTTGTTTTATCATAGAATCATAGGGTTGGAAGGGGCCTGCAAGACCATCGAGTCCAAGCTCCTGCTCAATGCAGGAAGCCTGATTCCCAGGCAGTCTCCTATCCAAGTACTAACCAGGGCTGATCCTGCTTAGCTTCCAAGATCCAACAAGATCAGGCGCATCCAGCCCTTTGCTATTCCACTTGGTCTTCATGATGGTGTTTGTTTAGATATGCTCTCCAACAAACTCTGGTGCCTTCCAGGAACAGGTGCATTTCATCTGAGATCATGGCACACTTGAATTGCGCACAGGTGGACTTCATTCCACCAGTTATGTGACTTCTGAAGGCACTTGGTTGCACCAGAGCCTATTTAGGGGTGTCACAGCAAAGGGATTGAATACTTATGCAATCTAGACTTTTCAGTTTTTTATTTGTAAATCATTTTGTAAAATATGTAGGTTTTTCCTCACTTTGACATTATGGACTATTTTGTGTAGATCAGTGACAAGACATCCTAATTAAATCCATTTTAATTCCAGGTTGTAACACAACAGAATGTAGAAAACTCAAAGGGGCGTGTGTGTGTGTGTGTGTGTGAACACTTCTGCAAGGCACTGTATATGTGTATATAATGCTGATATTTTAACAATCTTTGATTTAAGGAATGACCTGATTCACTTACAAATGAATTCATCCTCCCCAAAGCATGGGAATTGCAAGTTAAGGCACCCAGGCCTAACTTTCATGTTATGCAAGCAATAAACACATCCTACCATCTACCATATTGTGCTCACTTACAACTTCGCGTCCACACACCCCTACCCTTACTTGACCTTTCATGGCCAATCAGGGGCAGTTTTATTGTACATGAGGGGGGGGGACCCCGCAAACCCTGCTGCCCTCCCCACTGTGCTACTCACAGTTGGATACTCTATTATTCTACAACACCAGCCACTGCCACACTTTCGGAATCCTGCTCTTTCAGTCCAGCTGTGGTCTTCCTGAGCTGCCTGACCAGGCAAATCATGCATGTGCACCAATTGTGCATGCACAGAACATTCCCAGCAGGAAAAGGCCTTGGGAAAGGCTTTCAGGGACGGCGTCCTGGGGAAACACTCTCCCTGAAAGCTATGTATGGGCATAATAGGCTCCCTGTGTGAGCCACTGGGGCCAATCAGGAAGGACCCCGCCTTTCCTATGGCTGGAATAGGTGTCATTAAGGGCACCCCAACTAATCAACTTTTTAAAAACCCAACCATGTGACTGCTGTTCAGCTCTACTGAACAGTGCACAGTTGCAGCAGAGCCAGTCGTAGCATGGGAGACAGAGGCAGGGGGCAGCTCCAGCAGCAGTGTGTGTGAGAGAGAGGGAGTGGGAGAGGGGGAGGGAGAGGGAGGGAGAGGGAGAGACTGAGAAATCTGGCCTGCAAGGACAGTGCTGTGGCCAGCATTCAGCCAGGTGGTCAGCTCAGAATCCAGACACTGAGGGAAGCAGCAGCAACCAGCAGGAAGAAACGTTTCTAATTTGGGTGTTATCTGGGGGTGTTTTTGTTTCTCCACTCCACAGCTGAGCTGAGTGAATGGCATGTCAGTGTCAGTGGACGAATGGGAAGGGTGTCTTGTGTCTGTGAATGAATGGGAAGGGTGTCTGTGGCTGTCAGTGAATGAATGGGGTGTGTCCGTGTGAATAGGGGTGTATATCTGCATAAGTGTGGACACTATGGAGGCCCAGGACCCCTTGCTGTCTTTTAGATTTAAAACTTTTTTTTCTTTGGGGGGATGCTCTTTATTTATGAAAAGAAATGGGCTTTGCATGCTCTCAGAACTCACTGCACATGCTTACTCCTGATTACTCCAGCCCTTTTTACCTGTGAGTAATACATGTATAAATTGGATTTTGTATTGTGCCGCTTTTCAGTGATACTTTTGAGTAGGCATTTGGATAGGAGGCTGTGGTAGGGATGTTCATGCAAAGAGACGGATTTTGGAGACTCTCTGAACTTGGTGCCCATGCTTACTCCTGAGTAATTCAGTCCTTCTTATTTCTGAGTAGCCATAAATTATTATTATCTCACCCCAACTCAGTTTTGCAGGCATGCTTTCTTAGTGTTCCTTTTTGCAACAGGTTGCAATGGATTGTTGCTACCAGAGGCAGATGGTTACTTAGGGTCCTGCTTGTTGTCTGCCAGAACCCCTCCCCCCTCCGATTTTTAATTTTACTGCAGCTGGCCATACTGTTATTTACTGCTGCATTGTGCATTCCACTCTCTATATGATGCTCACCAGGACTGTCTGAGGTTCTGTTTTCCAGAGCAGAGTCGAGCATGCACAAAAGTAGTTGAATTACTCATATGCTCCATCCTTCTCCTCTGCTCCTCCAGCCAAGCATTCAGGCAATTCGTTGGATAGAACTGCACTGAATCGATGCCATAGATGGGCATACCTACCCCCACCCAAGCTAGTCTGGGACCGAAGAGTGCTTTAGAAAATGGGTGTCAACTAGGACGCCCACAGCCAACCAGGGAGGGCTCTTCTCACACATGTGCAGAGCAGGGTTTCTCTGCACTTGCTTTTTTCTCCCTCCTCGATAATTGGAGATCACAGTTTTTAGAAGCAGCAGAGTGGTGGCCTCTTTCCCTTGCACAGAGTGAGCAGCAAATGAAGGACGGGGGGTGGGGGGAATAGCCGCCTTGTGCGTGCAGCAGGACAGCCTCAAACCAGGCTGGGGCTCAGTAACACAGGAGTAAGCTGTGCACTGGCATTTATGAAAACTTGCAGACCCGGATAAGAGCCTGCATTTAAAACGGAAGCAGAAGGCCACGTTTTAAATGCAGGATTGTAGGCTGGTGTAGAGACGCCCTTTGACTTGCTGTACCTGTGGCAATTTTTATTGGATTGGTTTGAAATTTTGCACAATTGTAGATGCCATTGGGTATATCGTGGATGTCAGGTGTCAAGTTATTAGCTCAACAGATGTCATTTTTATAATCAGCAGAATCTTGAGGCTTTTACTGGTGGAATCTGTGTGTGTGTGAGAGAGAGAGATTCACTTTTGTGCCCCTATAATATATTAAAAATGAAATATATTCCATGCCCCCATCTCATAGCTGTTGAAGTTACTTCCTCCGTTATGAAAATCTCCACGGTCTTTCAATAGGCACTACTATCTATATTATGTCCTGTTCCTCTCTCGCTGTCCCTAAACCTTGGGAAAAAATCTTTAGATTATAAATGATCATTGGGAGATTGGTGGGACATTCAGGATAGATAAAAGGAAGTCCTTCTTCACACAGCACATAACCAAACTATGGAATCTGGAGAGGGCCTTTGGCCTACTGTCCTTTGTTCTCATCCTGTCTCGAGGTGGTTTCAGGTTGGTGCAGTTTATGACTAAGGATCCTTACGACCAGTAAGTCGCATAGGCCAGCTAGCATGTTTTTCTTTTGTCTTTGGTTTCCAGGTGTTTGATGTATTGTAGATCTTCTTTGTAATCTGTTATTGTAATTTTCTTCCATTCCTCCCCATTGTTGTTGTTTATTCGGTCAGTCGCTTCCGACTCTTCGTGACTTCATGGACCAGCCCACGCCAGAGCTTCCTGTCGGCCGTTGCCACCCCCAGCTCCCCCAAGGTCAAGTATTCCTCCCCATACGCATCATAAAATGATGTAGCAACCTTTTGCCTCACTAACCAGTTCCTTATAGTTTTAGTCCACACTTGTACTACAGAGAAGGATAATTTGTAATTTGTTACTGCACCCTTCCCACACCCCTTTTCCTCACTTGTAAATAAACTATCTCTAAGAATTGTGCTGCCATCTCCATCTGGGTCACTGCTGAATCCAGCGCAGTATTGTGGTTGGCACTACTAATCTTTGTTGGTTCTGAACTCAAGGAATTGGGAGAACAGGTTTGGTCTCTACTCCTTGTGCCCAGGGGCAGGTCTACCTGGGGATCGTCTCCGTCCGCAGGTGTGATGCCAAGAGGAGGATGGTGGGGGCAGCAGACGAAGAGTGGTTCAGCTGAATCATGTTGGCTTCCTTTACAGGCGCCCAGCAGAGGCTAGGGTGCAAACAAGAAAGTGGGGTGCGGGTGGGGGGAAGAAACAGTATATCCTGTCTGAAGGGAAAGCTTTCAGTTCCAAACTAGTTACAGCTCTTGGTTTTGCTTTCTGCCTGTTTCCCTTTTGCTTTTCCTTGTTTGACAAGGTATCTCGCTGTGCCTTTTCACCCACCCTCACTTGCACTGTGTTTTGCTCTTAGTTAGGTGTTTATTAGACAGAAGAGGAAGGCAGAGTTATTTCCCCTTCACACACACCCACGCAGTGCTGGGAGGGGGGCAGGGTTGGGCACCAATAAAAATTGCCTTTATTCCCTGGCAAGGTAGTTAGCATGGCTGGTCATCTTCTTCCCCAGCCCTGCCCCTTCTCCCAGCAGGAAAAAGCTGTTCTCAGATAAGAGCTCCCCCGCCCCGCAAGGGAGAGGGCGTGGGCCTCCAAAGGAAGTTGCCGAGTTACTCAGTCCCGCTTACCTCTGAGGTTTGTCCTGCTGACTTGTGAGTAGACATGCAGAAGTGACAGTGAAAATCATAATGATTCATTTTAAACTGTTTCCCCAAGTTCCAGTTGTTTAGTCGCTTGCATCCGCTGTATAGTTTTTAGTCCACACTTGTACTACAGAGGATAATTTAACAAAATGTAAAGGCAAAAAGGAATTGGTTAGTGAGGCAAAAGGTTGCTACATCATTTCATGATGCATATGGGGAGGAATGGAAGAAAATCTAAACAAGAAAACCCAATGTTTCTTGTTTTGGGGGATATAACTTTTAAAGTGAGTCAGGGATGTGAATGTATGTAAAAAGTGCCAATGGATTTTAGCTTTAAACAAGGGGGGGGGCGTGTCTGAGTTCACACACATATATGCATGCTCAACATAGCACTTTGAAAAATATTTTTATTTACTTTTAAAAAATATATGCTTTCTATCAATTTTGTTGTTAAAACCAGAGGATGAATTTTATATTGTGTGAGGACTTCTTCAACCATACATCATCTTTAATAAGGTAGCAATGGGGAAAAGTGGCTGTCATCTATTTTGTTTTACCATGTAGTTGGCATATTAGTTTAAAATGACTTTTAATTGTAACACTTCCCAAAGTTATGCTGGTATTTTAACAATGGTCAAAACAAGGAAATGTGTGTGCCTACCAAGCCAGCTGGAACCCTTTATCAGTAGATTCCTCAATGTATATTTGTTCTTTGAACTGCAAAGGATCCCTTCAAATCTCCCTCTGCAATGAACTAACTGAAGCAAATGGATCAAACCACTTAGATAATGCTGGCCCACCTTACAGAGTTGTTGTAACAATTGCTGAAAGAGCCAGTGTGGTGTGGCGAGAGTGTTGGACTGGGAGCCAGGAGATCCGAGTTCTAGTCCCCACTCAACCATGGAAGCTCACTGGGTGACTTTGGACCAGTCACAGACAATCAGCCCAACCTACCTCACAGGGTTGTTGTTGCGAGAATAAAATGGAGAGGAGGAGGATAATGTAAGCCACCTTGGGTTCCTTGCGAAAAGAGGCGGGATATAAATGCAGTACATAAATACATGGGGGATCTATTTTTTAAACTGGCAGCCTTGGGGCATGGGAGTGTTCATGGGGTGAGTGTTCATGTCAGGTGTCCTGGAAGGCCCCAGCTCCTTGCATTTATTTTTGTACATTTCAAAAACAAAATTGCCTCCTCCCTGCTCCCCATTTGCCTCTCCTGTGCCATGGATTCCTCCTGTGGAACAGAAAAATATGGGTTCAAATGGGTACTTTGACTGTACTGTAATGGTTAGACCCCACCCCACCCCGCTTTGCATTCATGATATTAAAGAGCATGCTTCTGCGATTGCGGGTGGAGAAAACAAATGTGGGCTCCTTGGCTCTGCCTGTCACTAGCTGTCCTGCTCTCTGCCTCACCAGCCGCTGCCGCCGCTGATTGATGCTGATTTTGTGTAGATTCCATCCTCCGCTGTTTCACATTCATGATGTAGCAGTCACTTGATTCTTTGTGCTATGAGAGTTGTTGCTGGAACAGGAGAATATAGGTCCAAGCGTGCTTTCGTGTAGCTGTGTGGATCCCCGCCCCCAGGGCGTGATTTGCCCCCATGATCTTAATGTTCACGTGCCTCAGTTTACCTTTTCTGTGATATGGGCTGCTGGGAATTCAAAAGACTGCTCTGCCTCTGGTGAGCCCTTGGCCCCACCAGTCACCACTGTCTGCAATCCTTGATCATCCAAGTATCATCAGTCCAGTTGGGGCTATTCATCTAACTGATCAATTGACCAAACATTGTGTCTGTAATTCTCAGTCTGCTGTCAAGGGAAGTGTACACACAGTACATAATTTTTAAAAAGAGAGTTGACAGGGCTCACGTGGTTGGGATATGCTGAAGTTGGTTGGTGGTAAGAGAAAGGCACACTGTGTATGTGATGAAAGGCATTTTTATTTGTACAATATTGCTTAACAGCATATAAGCAGTTTGGTGTAGTGGTTAGACTATTAGATTTGGGCCAGGCAGACCTAGTTTTATGTTCTTGATCAGCCGTGATTCCCACTGGATGCCCCTCACACCATCTCAATCTAATCTACCTCACAAGGTTGTTGTGAGGATAAAATGGAATGATCCCCATATGACAGCCCATCTTCTTGGAAGGATA
This sequence comes from Heloderma suspectum, assembly GCF_057233095.1. Taxonomy (NCBI): domain Eukaryota; kingdom Metazoa; phylum Chordata; class Lepidosauria; order Squamata; family Helodermatidae; genus Heloderma; species Heloderma suspectum. The sequence continues at coordinate 110,632,091 of NC_139464.1, forward strand.
TATGTGTGATTAAAAAAAAAATGTGTTCCTTTGAAAAGGGGGCAAGGTCAGTGGTGGGTGATGCAAAAATGGGCAGGACTGAAGCGAGAAAGGAGGTTCATGTCTGCTGACCTGTGTTTTTAAAAATATGTAAGTGGTGGAGGAAGAGGCAGAGTTTGATTAGTTAGACTTCAGGAAGCAGAGCCTGTGTGCACATCAGTGGACTAGGGCCCAGAACTGCTGCATTGTTCCTTCTATCATGACTTTTGGCATATTTTTATTACTCCTATTTTACAAAGAATACCTGGGAGATCTGATGTGTTTTATACAAATTATCTTTTGGCTGACCAGAATTCTCAGGTAACTTCTAAGATGGCTAGATTCTGCGCTGCTGGAATTGTCGGCATGGGATGATGTCGATTGTTTGATGTTTTAATTTGTTAACTATTTTACCGTTATGAGTGCAATGCTTATTTGCATTTTAACTAATTGATTGCTTTCGTATTATTGTATTTATAGTGCTACTCCACTTTGCTGCTCTTGTGACCATAATAAACTATTACTTACTTACTAGGACACAGAACCTAACAGGTGTCGGTGCGTGAGTGGGGAGCGATTTTTTTAGGCCAGGGAGCAGGAGCGATGGGCAGGGCCGGTGAGGATCCTAATTCTCATTTCTTTTCAAAATGCCTGCTTTATTCAACAAAGGACCTATTGAAGAACCCAAGGCAAAAATTCCAAATGGGTGAGTAAAATATTTGATGGCTGGCGACCTGATAAGGCTCCATCCAAGACATGTAACTCAGCTCCATCCCATGCTTACTCAAGTGGTATGGCGGTGGCTCCAACCATTAAGAGTAGCGTTAAGAGTAGCGCCAGCCTAGGATGGATGAAAGCCCAGATTCCGTTGCCCACTCAGCCCTGAAGCCGAGAGCCCCTGGACCAGTCCCTCGCCCAGCCTAACTTTCCGCATGCAGCTGTTGTGAGGATAACATGTGGAAGGGGAAGAAGTTGCCTTGAACTCCTTGGAGTAAACGCGGGAGATAACTGCAATCAATCAATCAATCAACACACTCAGTGGTACCTAGTGGGCTGCACAGGGGCCAAAGCAAACATTACGTGAAAGATTTATTTATTTATTTTTATTTATTTATTCATTTCATTTCTATACCGCCCAACAGCCGAAGCTCTCCGGGCGGCTCACAAAAATTTAAACCAAACGGCACACAATAAAACAATATAAAATATACAGAACATTAAAACCACAATATAGCACTACAACCACAATAAAACCTAGCGGCAGTGCAGGGGTTTAAAATACAGATTTAAAACAGCAAAGCTGCACGTCCAGAAAGGTGTCTTCCTTCCCCCTTCGTTTTTAGTCTGGTGCAAATGCAGCCCTCTCCCCGGCCACAGATGCCTGCAGGGTTGTATTCTGCCTGCAGGGCTGTATTCCGAAATAGCAGTCCGGGAAATGGATCACTACGTTCGCAATACGAATTACAGGCGGGGAGTGGGGGTGGTCCGGATCAGGTCCGCGAGGGGGGGGGGCGGTTAGAGCCCCTCTTCCCCATGCGAGGGTCCTGACCCGGAGCGGAGGCCCGGCGCTTACTCTGGAATGAAAAGTGGGCGCCATCGGAGTCGGCTACATCCCTGAAGGCGCGACCCTATACCTGTGTAGCCAGACAAAAAGTCCTACAACTCCCAGCAGCCCCTGCCACCGGTAGGCTCCCCCCCCCGCCGCCCCCCGGCCTTTCCATTCGCTCCCCACTTAAACTCAAGCTCGCCCTGCCGCCCAGCCGCAAATCAGGGGCAGCTGCCGACAGAGCCCTGCCTTCCGCTGGGAGCGCGTCAGGAGCGAAACGGAGCCGGGGCGAGGCGGGCCTCCCAGTCCCGGGGCTGAGATACGCCCGCGCTTCCACCATTCATCGTGATGGACAAGCCGCCGAGGCGATGCACGCGGAAGGAGGGGCAGGGAAGGCGGAGGGGCTGCCGCAGGCTGGGCGGGACGAGCCAGCGAGCGGGGGCCCGTCTCGCCGCGCCGAGGAGAGTGCTCGCCGCGCCGCGCCTCGTGGCCGAAGCCGCACGACCCTGCTGCGGCCATGGGGGCGACCCTGAGCACCGTGAGTACCGGCCGGGGAGGCGGCTCCGCGGTGTGCTTGGCCGGGAGGCGCCGCCTCGCCTCGCCCCTGCCGCAAACGGGGCCCCCCGGCCCTGCGGATGGCTGCAGCTCCCACGCGCCGTGGCCGGGCTGGCGCGTCTTGCTTGGCGCGCAGCGCGCTTCCAGTGGCGCGCGGGGATCCAGTCGAGGAGCCGTGTCCTTTCCCCCTCCTCGGTCCTCTCTGTGGCTTTAGATTAAAAAAAATAGATAAATAAATAAATAGATAGATAGATAGATAGATAACGGTCGAGCCGGCGGCCCTAGAAACACGTCCCCAAAGAGAGCGGACGACACTTCTTGGGATGAGGCGCCGGAAGGAGCGCCGCACTTTGGGCGTGGGGAGTGCTTGCGGGCTTGGCAAGGGGGGAGAGGGGAAGCTGGGCCGCGGAGGCCTCCCCCGCCCGCCAGCTGCTGCAGGGCTCGCAGGGAGGAGTTGGTGACTCAGCGCCCGTTGACAACTCAGAAGAGAAATATTCCAGGCTTCCCTGGCGGTCGCCACCAGTTTGGCTGTCGCCGTCCGTACAGCCTGAGGGATTCTGCGGAGCGTTGACCTTTAAAAGGAGAAAGCGGGGGAGTGCCTCATGCCGCTGAAGATCCGCTTTTGCGGTGGGAATAGTAGCCATAAATATGGAGGCGGTGTTCGATTGTATGTCATCCGTCAATTGCTGTTGTTGTTGCTCAGTCGTTCAGTCGTGTCCGACTCTTCGGGACCCCATGGACCACAGCACGCCAGGCCTTCCTGTCCTCCGCTCAATCCGTAAATTAAATGGGTGTAAAAAAGAAAACTTCAGCGGTCCAGAGAAGCCTGACCCTAAGCACATTTGCTTAGGGGGAGGAGTCCAACCCAGTGCACGTTTATATGCAAGCATCAGTGTGTTCAAGTAAGCGTGCATAGGGATACCAACCTAAAACAGCATAGTAGGACTTGCTTCTGATTAACTCTGCATAGTATTGGACTCCGTGTCTCACTGAATTGTAATGGGCCTTGCTTCATAGCCACACCCACTCTCACTGCTTCTCGGATCAATAGTAGGCCAACCATCTTGCCTTCGAAAACATTGTCGTCCCTGTAGATCTGTAGCGGCACCCATGCGTTTTGAATGCAAGCTCTCTGGTTCAGCCCCTCCTTGGATCCCAGGTAGCAAGATTAGGAACAAGACATCTGTGAGACCAGGGAGATCTACCTGCATCATTAGTCAGGGTAGACCAGCCTCCTCCAACCTCGTGCTCTCCGGATGTTTTGGACTTCATCTCCCAGAAGCTGGTTGGGAATTATGGGAGTTGCAGTCCCATCACAGCCAGAGAGCACTAGGTTAGGGAAGACTAGGGTAGGCCGCATTGGGCAAGATGAACTAATGGTCTAAGATATTTGCTGCTCCTTATTCCTCATACCTTCTTAATAAACATACCTCATGCCAAGAAGCAAACCCATGCACAGAAATGGTTTCCCTGGAATGCGTTTCTATGCGCTACTCAAGACACTGTTAAGCACTCTGAAGAACCTGCAGGAGCAGCAGTGGGTACCAGTCTCAAGGTGACTTAGATAAGAGCAGGTATACTTGGGGTTACAGTATAAATCCTTGATTGATTGATTGATTTGCCCTTCCTCCTACCCCTTTGGAAGATGTCTTTGGCATTTCAGGAAACCAAGTTGTAATAGGTTTAATTTTGGCATCTGTTTCTCCAGTTTTTAGTTCTTCATTGTTTTGTAGTCATTTTTTGTTTCTGTTGGATTGCAAGCCTGTTTGGGGCAGGGCCTATCTTTTGCATGTGCTGTACAGCACTAGGTGTGGGGGGGCTTTGTGGGGGGGTGCCAGAAATAACAATGTCCTATTGAAATCAAAGTCATAGTCTTCGTGCCATGGACTTCAGCGGAACTTCAGTATCCAGTGTTGACCAGAAAAAAACTCATAACTACAAAGAATTACTTAAAAGGCCTTTGCTTAAAAGCCTTATTCCCTTTTTTGATAGGATTACAAAAGGCTATTACTATTACCAGAATTCTGTATTGATAAAGGATAAATATTTCTAGTATTTATATAATTTTAGTCTAAGTTAGTATCAATATTAGTATTAATACTTAATATTAGTATTAATATTTTAGCATTAATATAATAGTTGCCATGGGGTATAGCTCTTCAAAATAATTCAGAAAAAGTATGTTGCAGTCTACAATAATCAAGCTTGATAATTGAATATGGAATATTTAGGATGCAAGCCTATGCACGTTCAGACAGAAAAAAGTCCTGTGACTCCCACCATGCCCTAGCCAGCATAATACATAAAATGCTACTGAGCCCAAGTATTTTTTATTATACATTCTGATGCCTTTGTAGTATACTTGACGTGAATGTATTAGAAGAGAGATCCATGGCTTGTCCTGTCCATCTCTGATTTCGGCATCCCTGTCAAATTCCCATCCAGCTGTTCCATGATGATCTCCCAAGGGCAGAATCCAATGCGGCATTTACACCTCTGCTAATTCCCTTATACCCCGCCAATTCCCATCGGCAAATAGGACTCACCACTTGCAGAAGGAAGATTTAGCCCTTCTGGGGCAACCAGAAAGAGTGAAAACGTTGTTTCTGGAACAGGGCGGGTCAGCGGGGCTCACATAAGAGCTCCACTGACCTGCCACAATCAAGTAATGAGCGTTTCCGCTTGTTTCCGGGCTTCCTCTGGGAAGCGCTAAATTGCTGTTGTATAAGTGGTGGGTCCTGCTCACCCAACGGAAGCAGCGGGAACCACCACTTACACAACAGAAGCAGCAGGGCTCAAGACAATCGGTGGAGGTGTAAGTGCCCCTTTGGATTCTGACCCAAGAAAATGTAGTACATGTCATGTTGACCTGAAAGCTGCTGCCCACAGTCTGCCCAGAGTAGTTTAAATCATTTAGTTTTTTCTATCCCGGTTGAGTATGGTGAAACAATTGCTTTTCTGTCTACAAAAGAGAGGGTTCATGGCAAAGTATTTGAAAACAGTGCATCTTTCTTTTAGCTGCTTGACTAAAATCACTTGGGTTCGTTATCTTCGTATTTCCGGGCTTGCATTTTAAGGCTTTTGTTATCCTCATAGAATAATTTTGAATTCTATCCTGTTTGTCCGACTACTTCTTGAAATATGAAACACCTGGAATTCTGGATGAGATCTTGTCACAATAAGATATTTCTGTTTCCAAAGTTGTGGCTGGTATTTGGGCCACAGCATCACATAGTTGACCCCTGTTCAGTTTTGTTATCTATAAAAATATCCAACTGTGGCTGGAGGGTTTGCAAATGGGAAACCAGGTTCACATTCCTATTTGTTTGTGAAGTCCCCTTGAGCCTGCTTCGCCGAAGCAGATGTGTCACTCAGTGATAGCAGTGTCACCTGAGGTTTTGCACCTGCGGTTTAGCCATCGTGGACCTAACCACAGACATAATATTCACATTGCCTCACACACAGTCATTTTCATTAGAGCCAGTTCGCACATTCTGTTGTCATTCAACGGTGTGGACGAATCAAGGAAGTACATGCATCCATGAACTAGCCGTTCTTGTGCGTGACACAATCTGTCAGCCTAATTTACCTTACAGCTTCCCCATCCTGGTACCTTCCAGATGTTTTGGACCACAACTCCAAGGATTCCTGATCAGTGGCCGTGCTGGCTCCGGCTGATGTCCCAAACATCTGGAGGGCACCAAGTTGGGGAAGGCTTCCTTACAGTGTTGTTGTGAGGCTCTGATCTCCTTGGAAGAATAGCAGAATAAAAATGTAGCACATTAAAACAAATCCTGCCAGTATTGATGCCTAGCTCCGTACTTTTCTCCCCACCCCTAATCCCCAAACAATAGAAGTATGAAGAACATGCGTGCCACATAACATAGAATATTAGGACTAACTTTACTATTATTGTTTTAGTCTGTATCTATTTTCCCTAGGCATTTTGCTTGGAAAAAATAATAGCACAACCTTGGGTAGATATGCCAGTAGCCTTTGATATGCTGAGAGATACAGTGTGTATGGTGCAACAAGTGATGTTGGCTGTTGCTATCCACTCAATTTGTCTTGAAACTTCTGCATATTTCCACCTGAGATGTGCCCCAAATGTGCCTCAAATCTTGGTGGCAATCATTCACAAGAATCAGCACTATCTTCTTTCTTCCCCCTTGCACTACTTTCAGCAACTCTCCTTGCCTGCCTTACTCCTTCTCTTAACGTGAAGGCTGCTGGCTTACGTACTTTCTAACTCTCTGGATGCTTGAATAGTTCGGGAAACCGCTCTAGATTCAGCAACTAAGATAAATACTTTTACATTCTGTTGAATTTAAAAGCTAAATTGGAACACTATTGTTTAAAACAAGTGGGGCCCCAAATGCTGCAGTGTATATCTGGTGTGCGTGTGTTACCTGAGCCTGTGGCTGAGGAGGCTGTTGGCTCAGGATTGTGGGGGTAATTGTTCCTCTGTGGAGGGATGACATGCGAGGGCTCCCTCTTGAAGGAGGAAGTGTAGCTTCTCAATGAGCTAAGGTTCTGGTTTCCTCAGGAGAGCTTTAGGTCCACTCGACTTCTCTTCTTATCCCCTCCATTGGCCATCCAGGCTTTTTCCATTCCTTTGCCTCTGCTCTTGGATCCTGCTTTCTCCTCCCTTCCCTTTGTAACTTCCTGCTTCCTCTCCATCTTGAGCTCTGTCTTATTTGCCCTCTTTGCCCTGCTCAATCATAGCTACATTAAAATCTTGGATTTATCCAGTGGTTTATGTGGGCAGCCCTTCCTTCTGTCCCTGGGCATATTTAAAAATATCGTCAGTGTGAACCAGGAAATGACCTATCCAGGCAGTGAGATGGTTGTTTCCGCCCTTTTTATAACTATGGGTCTCCTGTGCCATCCTTAGTTTTGCTTCATTTCTCTCCTTCCTTTTTTTCTACCCGCTGAATGGAGGAGCAGGAGAAAGGGGAAAAAGAAAACTGAACAAAGGAGAATGGAGAGAAGAGAAACAGAGAAGAACTGCCACTTCCTTCTTTATCCCCTCTGCATGCCTTGCCTTCTCTCTCAGCTTGCTTGCCTTCTCTCTGGCTCAGCTGACTGGCAGTGTTTTGAAGCCTCCTGGGAGGCAGATGTCCCACATTGGCATCAATTGGGACTTTTTTCTAAGGATAATTGCTGCAGGAGGTGTGGGGGGGTGTTGCTGGGGTTGAGGTGAAGGAGGGAAGGGTTAAACCTCTCCTCCCCATCCTGATGCAGTCCTGATGAAACATCACTCTACACCAGGTTGGGGAAAGCTGTCTAGATTTTTAAACAACAACATCACAGTGAGTACAAGTATGTCTTAGATGTATATCCTATTTTATAATCAGTGGCATTTGTAAAGGCAATGGAAAATACATAGAACATAACATTTGTGCGTTCTTGATGTTAGCAAAATGTGGCAGTGGGACACGTTTCGTGGCAGAAGTAACTTGATAAGAGTTACATGAGCTTAAGACAGTTACAAAACGTGGTCTATTACGGCCTACTTGGCAGATTGAAATGGCTAGCTTTTTTCTAAGGAGGCATCGGGACATTCATCCCACCACTCTCTCTGGCCATTCCGCAGGTCTTTAACTTTCCCAGAGTGTTAAATCAGAGCTTGCCACACCCTAAAACTGGAGCCAAGAATCCTCGGCTACGGTCCCGGTTAGTGCTGAATGTTTTAAGAATAGAGTGCTTATTGCTTTGCTTCTTTAAAAAGCAAAACAATAACAAACGCTTTGTTCCGTAAAAAGGAGCCTAATTTTCACCACCATAAGGGAAGGGCAAGAAACATTTTGATATAGTTTTGTATTCCCTCATAAGAATGCGTATATTCTTGAGATGGAGAGGGCCTTCCAAATGTGAAAGTACAGGAAATCGATGCAGATGTCTCAAACGCTCTTCCCCTCTGCACCGTCACTGTTTTCTTAGTAGGGGAGCACTTGAAGTTGGGATGATTCTGTATAACCCTTCCCCAACCTGGTCCTCTTCAGGTGTGGTTGACTCGTTGACTCTAGTTTCCATCATCCAAGGGCCATACTGACTAGGGATGATGGGAGTTGTAGTCTAACATCTCTGGGAGGCGTTAGGTTGGGGAAGCCTGTTCTATACTGTGGGAAGATTTTTTCCATGTTTTGACTGAATCCCATGAGGCTTTTAAATTAACTGATTGTGTATAACAAACACATGTTTGCTCCCCATTTATAGAATATTTAAGAGTGTCTCAGATAGCTTCTCTTAAGGCTAAGGGTGCAGTCCTATGCATGTTTAAACAGAGAAAAGGCCTATAACTCCCAGCATTCCCCAGCCAGCAATGTAGGCCTCTTCTCTGTCTAAACATGCATAGGATTGCACCCTTAATGTACCGAATTCCTTCAGGGTAGAACTAGACATTACAAATCCTAGATATTGCAACTCATCCCAGCTTATCGGTGCCCTCCCCCCTCCCCCCTCCCCATGCCTGTGTGGGTTGGGGGAGGGAGCAAAGGGATCCTCCTCTTCCTCACATGGCCAGTGGCAGGCCAAGCTGGTTTTCTGCCTGGCTGCACTGTACCAATCGCCTGTGGAAACCAGTTGCTTGTGCCAGGCTTTTTCTAGGGGCAGGGCCTCGGGGCGGACCTGAGAAAGAACCCTCTCCCTCTGGTCTGCCCTTAAGATATAAAAAAGGGCCTGACCTGGGCTTTGCTGTCTCCCACTTCCCAGCCCACCTGTCCTGCTCATTGCTTTGCCATGGACAAAGGTTAGCTGCTGGTTGATGGGACTGGGAAGGAGTTTTACCTGCACTTGTGATTTGTCTCTGTGGAAGGGTCTTTGCCATCCTCATAGTAATACATGTAGCTTGTCTTAAGTTGCATGGTTATACATTTCTGTCACAACTTCGTGTTGCGGGTGCATTGGGCTGGATCCACAGCAGGGTGGGCTCATCACTGGGCGATCACAATAAGGGACCTGCTGGTGTCACTTCAAGGCTCAGCCTAGCCCGGAATCTGCCATGACTGCCATACGCTCAGGAACAGCTGATGGTATTGGCACATGCCGTGGTGGTGGATCTGCGATTCCTGCCAACGCCATCAGTGTTTTCACCAGCATATGGGCTGGGTGGTGATAGCGGTCTGATTTCTGGATCCTTGCCCTATGCCACACCAAATGGTGTCAGCTCTAATCCACAGAGTTGTGGCCACTTTTAACCTACTCCTATCTATGTGTAGCTTATGTGTAGTTTTTGCTCCATGCTGCAGGAATGAGAGAGACATGGCTCCTGCCAAAATCACCAGAGCGCATCTTTCTCCCTCATAATCTTTAGAAAGACATGTAACAACATCTTACTTCAGTTTTCTGTATTCCCACAAGCAGCAGCCAACACAGTGGGATAGGAAAACAAACTGGAGAAGGTTTAGAGGAGGGCAACAAAGATGATCAGGGGACTGGAAACAAAGCCCTGTGAGGAGAGACTGAAAGAACTGGGCGTGTTTCACTTTAAGAAAAGACTGAAGGAAAATAGGATAGCACTGTTCGAGTACTTGAAAGTATAGAGAGAAAGGCCAAGATCTCTTCTCGATCATCCCAGAGTGCAGGACATGGAATAATGGGCTCAAGTTGCAGGAAGCCAGATTCCGACTGGACACCAGGAAAAACGTCCTGACTGTGAGAGCAATACGACAATAGAACCAATGACCTAGGGAGGTGGTCAGCTCTCCCACACTGGAGGCATTCGAGACGAGGCTGGACAGCCATCTGTCAGGGATGCTTTGACTTGGATTCCTGCATTGAGCAGGGGGTTGGACTCAGTGGTCTTATTTTCCTGTTCTATGATGCTATGATTCTGTGTCTCACATTACACGTACTTACTTACTAGATATTATAATGGAGCTGAGGGAAAGGGGAAAAAAATAGGGCTGCTGTCTTTAGCAGCAGCCATGCATCTCTCGTAACATGTAAGCCCACCTTTACATATTCCTGTATGTAGTCTCATCTTCAGTCTTAGGATCTTGGTTTGGCAGGCTGCAGTGCTAACAACCCAGCCCTGCCTGCTTTCGTTATGCCACAATTTTCTGTCTTGACTTGAGTCCCTCTGTGAGAGGATAACACTCAAATGTCAAGAAGAATTGATAAGAAATTGTCCAAAATTTAGAAAAGAGGATTTCTCTTCTGGCTTAAGGCCAGATGGCACAGACAGAACTGTGAGAGCTTCTGTAAATACTGCACTGTTGGCTCTGATTGGGCAACCTGTAGGAGATGGAATTAGGAGAGTGTGGAAGGGCAGAACTGAAGCTAGCAGAGTAGGAAATGGTTAACCACCCCCTGATATAATTTGAAAGCATGAGCGGAGTGGAGGTAGTAATAGTTTCTGCCAAAGTAGTGGGTAGAATGTCAGGACTTTGACTAGAGAGAACTGGGTTCAAGTCCCCAAATGGGGGCATTAGGTTTGCCACCCAAGCTCCTTAAAAGAAGGGATAAAAAATGAAATAAAATAACAGTGTATCTGGGCTTTCTGGTGCAAAGAGATCCAGACCCTTATGGGGCACAAAGATAGTTAAAATATTGGGGTGGTTCATTAGTATTCTGCACCTACTTATGTCAACAAAACTGTGCTCAAGATATTGACGAAGAGCTTTCAACTTCAACAGGACATTGAGAATAAGAGTGCTTATGTTCTATTTAAGAACAAAAAGCTTCCTGCATTTGTGATTAATGGACATTAGTGCCAACTCTGGGAATATCTAATATTGCAGCTGGAGGAAGTAGATGGATATTCTTGATTGCATCAATACCATTAGATTGTGTCCACTTGAAAGAAAATAGTATTTTTTCAAATAAGAGGAAACATTCTGTTCCTTGACAGCTTGATAGTTATATATACATGCATACATATACATACGCATACACACACCTCTTAGTTGTTTTATGATAAACATTTGGAAGCGAGATGTAAGTATTTATTGTGTTCAAGCACTTTGTAGATGTACCAGAAGCACAGTTGACAGCACAATCCTATATATGTTTATTCAAAAGTAAGTTCCACTGAGTTAAGTGAGGCTTATTCCCAGGCAAGTGAGAATGGGATTGCAACCTTTATGTGAAAATATTGAAAGTTGCTGACTATTGATTAGGCTAGGGAAAGCTGGATTTAATTTTTCAGTTGTCTCCTAAATCTACAGTGGCAGAAATATGCTTGTGTCTACAGATGCTTATGTATGCTAATGGAAAGCCATTGATGAAATGATGGAGCTTGATACGAAATCTATGGTGCTGAAGTAAAAAGGCAATTTATTGAGGCTGGTAGGACTGGATTTATCCTCTGATGTATGGGCCACTGTTTATTCTGCTTGGGTTGCAGGGAATTTGGTGGCATTGAAAAACCTACCTTTGTGAAGAGGTCACACTATTCTGTGTCATTTGAAGTGTGGCACTGATGAGCCAGCACAGTGCCAGCTTAAAGGACCTGGGTGCATAACTCGTTCAATTGTGAGTTTTCTCCTCCTGTATTTAGAAACAGGATGTTTCTGTCACATGTCCCTTATTGTAAAGGGTCAGTTGTTCTCCGAAGCCAAAAACTATGAGCTCCCGAATTTGCTGGTGCCAAAACTAGACGTAAACGGCTAATCTGATTATGATGTGGCATTATAACATGAACATTGTTTTTTGTACAGCATTGTTGTTGTTGTTCAATCATTCAGTCATGTCCGACTCTTTGTGACCCCATGGACCATAGCACGCCAGGCCTTCCTGTCCTGCGCTCTCTCCCGGAGTGTGCTCAAGTTCATATTCATTGCATCGGTGATGCTATCTAGCCATCTCATCCTCTGTCGTCCCCTTCTCCTTTTGCCTTCAGTCTTTCCCAGCATTAGGGTCTTTTCCAGAGAGTTTTCTCTTCGCATTAGGTGGCCAAAATATTTCAGCTTCAGTATCTGTCCTTCCAATGAGCACTCAGGGTTGATTTCCTTTAGGATTGATTGATTTGACCTCCTTGCAGTCCAGGGGACTCGTAACAGTCTTCTCCAGCACCACAGTTCGAAAACATTGTACAGCATAACCATCCTAAAATAACCAACTAGATCTGCTGTTTTACAGAAGACTCTTGAATGTGCCGAGTTTGGAGTCATATCTGAGTTTGGAGTCCCTGCTGTCCTTGAGGCAATAGTGCGACCACTCCTGAAGAAGTCCACTCTAGACCCAACAGTATTAGACAACTACCACCTAGTCGCAAATACACCTTTTTTAGGGAAGGTACTGGAGAGAGTTGTAGCAGAGCAACTGCAGGAGCTCTTGGAGGATACTCATTATCTAGACCCATTCCAATCTGGGCTTCAATGTCGTTAGGGGACTGAATCAGCCTTGGTCACCCTGATGGATGACCTCTATCAAGAGAGGGACGGGGGAGTGCGACCCTGTTAATTTTGCTCAACCTTTCATCGGCTTTTGATACCATCAACCATGGTATTCTCCTGGATAGACTCTGTGGGATGGATATAGGAGGCACTGTGTTACAGTGTTTCCAGTCCTACCTATGGGTCCGATTTCAGAGAGTAACATTGGGTGACTATTCCTCAGCCCCTTGGCAATTGAGCTATGAGGTGCTGCGGGGTACCATCTTGTCCTCATGTTGTTTAACATCTATATGAAGCCATTGGGAGTGGTCATTAGGGGATTTGGAGCTAACTGCCATCAGTTTGCTGATGACATGCAGCTCTATCTCCCTGTAACATCTGAATCAGGAGAGGTTGTGCAAGTCCTGGATCAGTGCCTATACTCAGTAATGGGCTGGATGAGGGCCAATAAACTGAAGCTGAATCCTGGCAAGACGGAAGCCCTGTGGGTGAGTGGTTCCCAGGTCCAGGAGATTGGCTCATTGCCTATTCTGGATGGGGTTGCACTCCCTCTGAAAGATCAGGTCCGTAGTCTAGGGGTACTTGTATATCCATCATTGTCGCTGGTGGCCCAGGTGGTTGCGGCGGCTTGGAGTTCCTTTTACCAGCTTCAGCTGGTTCACCAGCTACAGCCTCTCCTGGACAGGGATAGCTTGGCCATGGTGGTGCAGGCATTAATAACCTCAAAACTGGATTACTGCAATGTACTCTATGTGGGGCTGCCCTTGAAGTTGGTCTGGAAGCTGGAGCTAGTGCAAAATGCAGCAGCGCGGCTGTTGTCAGGAGCTGCCCCTTTTCAGCATGCAACTCCTTTGCTGAGGGAACTGCACTGGCTACCGGGCCAGGTTTAAGTTATTAGTACTAGTGTACAAAGCCCTGAACAACTTGGGACCAGGATACCTGAGAGAGCGCCTTCTTCTTTACCAACCTTCCTGGTCACTGAGGTCAGAGGGTATGTCCCTGGTGGTTCCATATGGACCCATGGCCCAGCTGGAGTCCACCAGGAAAAGAGCCTTCAGTGTAGTGGCCCTCTTCCTGTGGAACTCCCTGCCTTTGGAGGTCAGATAGGCACCAACGTTGTGTTGCTTTCGGCATCTCCTGAAGACACTGTTATTTTGTGAGGCCTTTCTTGCATGACCAGCTGTGGTTTATTAAGTTCAGAATCTGTTTCTTTTAAAATGTTTTAATGGTTTTAATACGTTTTTTTATTTTTTATCTTGTTTTTAACTGCTCCGAAATCTTTGATGTGGAGTGGTATATAAATACTGCAAATAAAAATTACTTAAAAAAAAAAATCTTACACTCTGCACCCACAATTGAAATATTCTCACACAAAATAGATCAGAACAGTTGAAGCTATTATATTGGTCCCACCCAATGAGGCAGATACAGTTTTGCGTATTCTAAATGTTATTGGGTAAACTGGGAGTATGAAGATGTTGCAAGATATTGAATTCTAGTGGTCATCCCCAGATGAAACTGGGGATTTGGAGGAATGATAAATTATAGTAAGATGGACCATGGGCTTATAAATCTGCAGTATTTCTAAACGACTAAAATCATTTCATGAAATTCTGTGTCTGTTGCCCAATGTAAATATCCCCCATCTCCCATTTCCTCTTCTCCTGCATGGTGGCAGATTTTTATGTATGTACTTATTAGTATTTTATTGGAAATTAAGCCATGATGGTCAACCATGTACCAGTTGCATAAGCTTCCATCATGTAGGAAGTTCAGTTAAGATTCAGTCATGAAGCCAAATCCAGTGAAGAATTTAGGAATGAATTTAGGGATTCCATTTCCTTGGAATGAAGGAAGTGAAGAAGTGAAAGCAGTTGGTATAGGAATCAATGACTGGAGGGCTCATTGTCAGATGCAGCCTACTGAGAAATACCCACTAGCAGTCCAGTTGCTAACCCACTGGGGAGCAATGGCTGTGGTGACAAGACCTAGTGGCAGTCCAGTTTCGCAGATGGGAGTTTGATCTGGCCCATCATGCAACCTCCCCTTCAGTGGGAGCATAAAACTGACTAGCAAGTGAGAAGCTTGTTGCAGCTTAATAATTGTGCACAAGCATCTGACCCACTTGGTATTCCTGCAATCTAACATGCGTGTACCCTCTGCCAAGATAGGCACCGCCATTCGGATGTATTATCGTCAGTTAGGCACCTTTGTCATTCATACATGCAACTTCACTAACCATCCTGTATGATCTTTAGATTTTTCTGTTCCGTGTTCTTCTTAATTATATCCCTTTTTATTGTACGATATCTTGATGTTTATGTGCTTAAGAAATAATATGATAATTTCTAGATGGGCTGATGATGCAGCCACCTTGCTGAAGCTAAGCAGATGTTGGCCTGGTCAGTGCCTGGCTAACATTGCCTGGGAACCCTGTGTATGGCGCCTTGACTTGTATGGTGGAAGAAACATGGGATATACATGGAATAGACCTCTGGCTCAGTTTAAGCGGATGCCCCAGCTAACATACTAGGGACGTGTGAGTGTAATTGGCATATTTATAATATGGATGCTGGTCGACCATTCCTTTTATTAGGCAAATTGCTGGTTAATAGAATGGTTGGCTGGTGGGGCCCAATACCTAGAAATCTCTGTATGGTTGAATGACATATCAATCAGAGCTTAGGGAAAATGAGACACAGCCAAAGGGAGGGATCAGGTGTGTATGTATGTGAAATTGGCACTTCAGAGGAGGTGCGGGGAAGGGGGAGTTGGCTGAAGGCACTTTGGGGATCTGATGTGGGATAGCAGATTTGTATTTGCTTCCATTTTATGCTTTATGTGTGTATTTGTAAAGCAAATATTACAAAATACCATAGATCTCCAGTGTGCTCTCAGTCAAAGGTAACTAAACCTGGTTAGCACTGCTTGGAAGTAGTGACCTTGAATTAAATATGCCCTATGAGTGACAGAATATTTGTTGGCATATTTATGAGAATGAACTGGAGAAGTCCCCAATTCAGATACTGCCTCAACCACAAATTCAGCACATGGCCTTGAGTAAAGCCTCCATTAACCGTAACCTACTCCCCCATCATCTGCAATATGGGGAACGTAACACTGACCTCGTTTACATAATTGTTGAAAGGATAACTGTGATAATGTATGTGAAGTACTTTAAATAGCCATATAACATGTTTTATTTTCTCATTCCATCCCCTTTCTGCTTATTAATACCATGTGTATTGCTTTCGTGGTAAATAGGTTATATGTACAGAGGGTCCTTCACACTAGATGCCACTAATGAGGTGTTATCTGCTCTTGGAGTTCTTTGCTCATAGCAATTTACTGAGGTGAGGTTGTCTCCATTTATCTTTTGAGTCATAGCAATGAGTTTAGTACCTTCTGTGTTTTTCATTACAGCTGGGAAACGTGGTACTGTCTCCGGTATATTTTGTGATCAGCTTGATCATGAGACTTTTCTCCAAGTCTAAGCCTGCCATTACTCTGGAGAATCCAGAAGTGAAATACGCATTAAGGCTGATCGACAAAGAGGTAATAAATACTCACATTTGCTCAGTTCCTCCACCACACCAGTTCAGACAGGACAGGATCCACAAACGGTTCTGATAGGTGTGATAAATTTTAGCGTATGGCGGTAAATGTAGGATTGTAATACGTTATAGTAAGTGCACCATATTTGTCACCCTTCATGGAGTAGAATATAGTGCTACTGAGGGGACTATCTACAAGGCTTGTGCCTTTGCACAAATCTATGAACTTAGAAATATTGATTGGTACACATTTATTGATTGTACTTTTAAACATTGTTTAAACAGCCCAATATCCGAAGTACTGTGTCACTTCATAATACAGGTGGGGAGGACAGCAACATGTCTAGCTGCTCACCCATGGGTAAATTCTCTGCCTGTGGAAAAACTAGTGTGTCAGGGAGAGCCTGATGTGCAGTGTCTGGGTCCTGCATGTGGGTTCATCGCTTGATGACCAGAAGTGGTGTCTTACCTGTTCGAACTGAGCACTGCAGATCCAAAACACAGCTGGGACTTTCACACTCCAGCCGGAGTTATCTCAAACACAATGCTTGGCAACAGTGCCAGTTCACACATTCAGCTGTTCAAAAACAGATAGGTTGTTGTGCGCGAACGGCAGTGCTCCCTGCGGTGTACCCACCCTTTCCGCTTCGGCACACAACCCACGATCAGCTCCTTTGCGGGTTTTGCAGCTTGATGTGAGAACCTGGACTGCTGGGTTGTTTAGGGGCTAAATAACCTAATGGTTAATCCAACAGCAAACTATGGGTTTGTTGTTACGTGTGAACCAGGTCACCAAGTGCTGAGTACTAATCAGTATACACCCACTTGTGGACCAGTCCTTAATTGCTGCATGCAAGGAATTATGATGTTTTAAAAAAACCCACGAAATAGTCTAAACGTCCAACTTAGTTCTTGCATTCTGAAAATGATACAGTTGTTGTCATAACTCGTGGTTTTCTGAATGCGTTCATCAGCTCTTAGTCTACCTGTCTGTTCTAACCCCTGTTAGATGTGAATTTTCTGCCAGTTGAGTTTCCTGTTCACAAGACTTGCAACTCCTCTGAGTTCTAATCCACCATTTGGGAAAGGTTGATAGAGAGTAACCCGGAGGAAATTCTCTTAACAGGTTAACAAAATGCACACCTGTGTGCAATCCATGGAAATCTGTGTGTGTTTAGTTTCTTTATGAACAAGCATGTTTATTTCCTGTACAAACAGACCGTGAACCTTTGTTTATATCTCAGTTATAAATGTGGGTGGAATAAGAACAGAGTTTGGACAGAGCATGTATTACATTTTTTTTTTAAGGATTGACTTGACTACTGTTCCTTTTTCAGAATATCAGTCATGACACCAGACGATTTCGTTTTGCCCTGCCAACTCCAGAACACATTCTAGGCCTCCCTGTTGGTATGTTTTTACACGAAGGAAATGAACGTTTTTAACATGGTAGCATACTTGGAATTATGGAAGTAATTTTGAGAAGGGAATGGAATAGAAACCAAATTCATTTGGTTAAATTGTGGGCTTGGAGAGGAAAGAACTTCATAGGCAGCAGCTCCTCTTGAATATTTCCACAACTGTAGCTGCTTTTCCTTGGCAGGAAGAGTGAGGCTCAGGGGGAAAGAATTTTCCCCTGGGTCCCTTTATTATAGTTATTATTGTTTTTTAAAACATTATTTAGTTATCCTCTGACACAAGGTATTGGAGGAAAAAATCTTGTTGACTTGTTAAAAAAAATGGAACTAATCGGTCAGTTTGCCAAAAGATATGAACATATTGGGAAGAGATGCCAAGGCACACGACAGATTTTATAAGGCAAATGTAAAAGACTGAACTGGAGAAGTGTGTTAATAATTTTGATTTTACCTTTGTATGTTTTATTTATGGTTTGGTTAACAGCCACTTATAAAAAATTAAATTGGAAACCGGCTTCATGGAATTTTATGTTGAGGTTTAATTTGGCAGTTTGGGATTTTCTACTCACGTTCACAGATTTGTTTAATTTTGTTTACCTTCTGTTTTAATTGTAATATACTGGTTATTTATTCTGTTTGTATTATCATGACCTATGATTGTTTAAAAAAAAAACTGACTTAAAAAATAATTAGTGCCGCTAGAAGGAGGGCTGCACACACAGTAGAAACGTATGCAGCAGTTGTGCTAAACATAAGCAGATCTGGATCTGGTCAATGCCTGAATTGGAAATCTTCCAGGAACTTATGAAAGATGCCTTGAGTTCCAACATGGAATTAAAACGGGGAATAAATACAATAAAGGCAATGCCGTCAGATACAAGAAGCAGTATTGTCAAACTACTTTTCAACATCCCTGATATGTTTGATGGGTCCATATTTTTCTTCATGCAAAATCCAACCTTTTATACAGTTAGTTAATCATAAAGTATCTTCTCTCTCCAAATTTGGCTAATATTGACTAAAAAAGAAGTTCCAAACCAGCAATGCAGAGAAATGTCTCTGTCTCTCTGAATTTCGCCCACCTCCCACTTGGACAAAAGTGGCAGCGTGGACAGAGACAGAATGGTGCTCAGCATTCTATGTGTTCTCTGTGCAGCTGTTTGCTATGAGAAGGATTGGGATTGGTGGTTCAGTGACTTAATAGCCTATGTCTCTGGTTGCAGCACAGTTTCTTTTTTTCTGTTTTGGTGGCTGATTGGAATCTGTAATTGAAGACAGCTGCTCCTTTGATCTTCCAGAGACTCACAGGACAGGGAAATGCATGTTGTTCTGTCCCTGTTCTAAATCTTAAGAACACAAGAACAGCCATCCTGGATCGGACCAAACATCCATCTCATCCAGCATTCTATTCAAACAGTGGCCAACCCGCTGCCCATGAGCAGGACATGCGTGCAACAGCACCCTCCCGCCTGTGTTTCCCAGCAACTGGCATAAATAGGCATAGTGCCTCTGAGACTGGAGTTAGCATATAGCCATCTTGACTAGTAGCCATTGATAATCTTATCCTCCATTAATTTCTCTAATCCCCTTTTAAAGCCATCCAAATTGGTGTCCATCACTGCATCTTGTAGTAGCACATTCCATAGTTTAACTATGTGCTGTGTGAGAAATACTTCCTTTTATCTTTTAGACAAATTCCTGGAGGACAAATAGCATAAACATTTTTGAGTTACTTTTATTTTTGGCTGTTGGCAAGGCAAACCTTGTCTTGCCTATGGAAAGCACTGTGAGATGTTCACTGCTGGTCCACTTGCCCATACTTTGGGAGATTGCCCATACTGTGTACCCTGTACTTAAAGACGGGGTCCCTTAGGTGGTAGCATTATAAAAAGGCATACTATTTACTACTGTGTAGGGACTAATAGATAAACAACCTTGTAACTACAACAGTGGACTTTGTAATGTTGCCCTTGCCGTTAAAGAGGTGTTGCTTCAGTGTCTAGCTTTTAAACTCTTCCCAACTTTTCTGTGAACCCAGCCTCCTGATCGGTACCATGTGAGCCTAGCTTCATTTTTGAGGGAAGATGTTAACTTGCATGATTTCCTCACATTTTCAAGAACAATTTACTAGCTGTCATCTCTTTTATATATCAGGAGCTAAAAGGTTTGGTTGCTGATGGAAGAAAGTTTTATGCACGAACCGCATGGAAATGTAGAAATGGCTGCTTGAAACATCACCTAATGTATGGCCTAGATACAGCTATGCCACAAAACCTCTTATCTTCCTGCAACATTAGAAGTTCATGCATTTTCAGTTCAGGATTCCTTTTGATCAGCCCCTTCTGATGATGATTTGTCCAGGTGAATGCAGTTGCACTGTTCATAGAATCATAGTGTAGTAGGGTTGGAAGGAGCCTATAAGGCCATCGAGTCCAACCCTCCACTCAGTGCAGGAATCCATGTCAGAGCATCCCTGACAGATGGCTGTCCAGCTTCATCTTGAATGTCTCCAGTGTGGGAGAGCCCACCACCTCCCTAGGTCATTGGTTCCAGTGTCATATTGCTCTTATAGTCAGGACGTTTTTCCTGATGTTCAGCCGGAATCTGGCTTCCTGTAACTTGAGCCCATGATTCCGTGTTCTGCACTCTGAGATGATCAAGAAGAGATCCTGGCCATCCTCTCTGTGACAACCTTTCAAGTACTTGAAGAGCGCTATCATATCTCCCCTCAGTCTTCTCAGAGCTAAACATGCCCAGTTCTTTCAGTCTCTCCTTGTAGGGCTTTGTTTCCAGTCTTTGTTTCCAGTTTCTGATCATCTTTGTTGCCCTCCTCTGAACCTTTTCCAGTTTGTCTGTGTCCTTTTTAATGTGTAGTGCCTAGAACCAGACACAGCACTCAAGATGAGGCCTAACCAGTGCTGAGTAGAGGGGAACTAATACCTCACATGATTTGGAAGCTCTACTTCTATTAATGCCGCCCAAGCTAATATCCGTTTTTTATACTTGGTACTATTCCTCTGTCCCTTTTACCATGGGTTTCAGCATCCTAACTTTGAGAAAGAGCAGAAGCATCCTACACAGCCAAGCACTAGTCTAGAGTTGTTAGATGTCCCTTCAAATCAGCTTTGAAATAGGTATAGCCAAGTAGTCAGTAGTAGGTCAACCAAGGCATGAGTTAGTGATGTGTAATATGAACTTGCGTAAAACCATGCATTGGGAATGCTATAGGGCGAGAATACCCACCTGTTGGCCTACAGGCCACATTTTCTGCTCAGTGGATGTGCCTGAGGACAAGAGAAAGTGAAAGAGCCAGAAAATGGTCTGAAGATGCGTAGTGCAGGTATAATGCTGAGCAAGTTTGGCTTTGTAGGCTTTCAGATAAGAGACCACTTGGGAGCTCAGGGCAGATGTAAGCCAGTGTGATGCAGTGGCTAGAATATCTGGCTAGGGATGCCCAGGTTCAAATCACCACCTCTTACTGGGTGACCATGGGCCAGTCACTGTCTCTTGGCCTAACCTACTTCACAGGGTTGTTGTGGGGATAAAATGAAGGGGGAGAACTATGTATGCTGTCTTGATTTTCTTGAAGGAGAGATGGTGTATAAATGTAATCATAAAAATATGTAATAAATTAGAATTTCTTGGGGAAATAAATCTTTGAGCTAGCTCTGTATAGAAATTGTTAAATTGATGTTGGGGCTGAGGAGGCTTAGAGGCAAATCTTTAGTTCTGGTGGATTGTTTGAAGTTTTTCTTCTGTAGATTTGTTTTTAGTTTTAGAAATAACTTCAAAAAACTCTGCCTGAGTCTCTTGGGAGTGTGTGCAGTAGTATCCAGTAAGATAAATAACTGGAGGAGCCTGTGTTCCTTCACCCTCTTCAAAGCTTAAAATGTTTCCATTTTCCTGTAGGGCAGCACATTTACCTCTCTACAAGAATCGATGGGAATCTGGTGGTTAGGCCCTACACACCAGTCAGCAGTGATGATGACAAAGGTTTTGTGGATCTTGTTGTGAAGGTAAAGGCTTTCAGCTTTGGTTGTTGAGGATGATCCCACTAGGGCAGCAGTGGGGAACACGATAGAGCAGTCTATTCTTAGACTTCTGCTCCCCTCATCCCTAGCCAGCGGTGGGAGTTGCAGTAAAACATCTGTTCCCCAGCATGGCTCAAGGGAAACTGGTGTTTGAAGTATTGCATTACAGTGAACTCTGTGTGGTACTTGGTCTCATTTGTAGCCTTCGCGGATGCCCCCTCACCCCAATGGATGCTGAGTTGATCAGCCTGGATTTACAGCGTGTGTGTGTGTGATGTTTCTCATTCTTATATTACAACATTCTAAACATCCCCTTTACAACATCTAAATCTAACCCTGTTCATAAACTAATGCTTGGTTTTAAAGGTATCTTTCCATTTATGTCTCTTTTTAAATAGATATATTTCAAAGGAGTTCACCCAAAATTCCCTGAAGGAGGCAAAATGTCACAGTACTTGGAGAACCTCAAGACAGGGGACACCATTGATTTCCGTGGACCCAGTGGACTGCTTGTCTATAAGGGGAAAGGCAAGACTGATTTTTATAAATAAGACGTGCTTCAGAGAGAGACTCTGGTCTCTTGCTTAAGGATAGCTGAGAGACTGGGAACATTAATTAAAAAAAAAAACACCAAAATGCTTTATGTTAGTACCAGAGTCGCCTGTAAATCTAGTAGTCCTCACTCGCTCAAAGCGCCCTGCCTAGTTTGACCAGATGCAATGGAAGATGAGTCTCCTATACGTTTAACAAACTTCTCATATCCCTGTGCATCTACTGGAATTCTCTCTTGAAGACATCTGTTGAAGATATAGGAAGCCAGGCTCACTTTGCATCTGTTTTCCCCAACATGTCATGGCGAGTGTAAGTAGTAGTTTGTGACTCTGAGGAAACCAAGCTGTTCTGTTTTGATTTGATGCTGGATGCCACATAACATGGGTTGCCACAGAACAGACGTTATCCCAGAGAATTCGCATCCCCTCCATTAAAGCAGATAGTCACACATTCTCCCTCCCCTTCCTTGCATGCAAAGGAAGTATAAACTATCTGCTGATGGTTTATAACTGACCAGTTTCCCATTCTAGGACTAGAAACTGGTTTGTTACAAATCCTGGTGGAAGCTTTACACTCCTTCTCCCCATGTGCACAGGGGGGAGGGTGGGGGAGCCCTTTACTTCAGCACATTCTCTTAACGCGAAACCATGACGGTGTTACATCTGAAGGCACGAGTTCTACCACCATGGCTCTGACTTATAATTTTCTAGCTACCCTTCCAAGGCTTGCAATAAATAAACCAGAGCAAGAGTAAAAGACCCTAATGGGGAGTCTAGCCATATCCCGCTCTGGATGGAGTTGAGTTATGATCCTGCTTGCAGCTCTCAAGATGAGCTTCCCCGCTACCTTTCTAGTGCGTTTTCTCCTTTGGCAACATGGCCCGAAGTTCCTATCCTGCTGAGGACCTGAGGGATTTCTTCCATCACTCCCATATCAGGCTAGGAAAATGGGGGTGCGGCGTGTTATACTCCACTCCATTCTTCTCAGCATTCTACATCTGCTCAGAGTCATGACACCCTGGCTCATTCCCTTCCTTGTTTGTTCTGCAGGTGTATTTGCCATTCGTCCAGATAAGAAATCTGAACCGGTTCTTAAACATGTGAAATATGTTGGGATGATAGCAGGAGGAACAGGTACAGAAGAGATTTGTTTGCCTTCTTTCCTGTGTTGGTTTTGCTTTGATGAAGTTTCTTTGACTGTGGCTATTTTTGTTTCCATGAAGGCATTACCCCTATGCTGCAGCTCATTCGAGCGATGGTGAAGGACAAAGACGACCCCACAGTTTGTCACTTACTCTTTGCTAACCAGGTAAATGGAAGTCCTTAATTTTATTTATGGTGGGATATTAAACTGAATGAATAGCAGTATTTTGCCACGGCTGAGAAAAATAGGGTGGCGAGTGTTTAAAGCTAGAAATATTCATTGTTGTGCATTGCAGTCCTATGCATGTTTATTAAAAATAGGTTGCATTACTTTCAATGGACCTTCCAGATAAATGCAGCTTTATTTTTTTTCCTTTGAAGTTCTCAAAGCTGTCTGCATGTGGTCTTCCTATAGTATCCCATCTCAAAGGTTTACTGGGACGCTGCTGCTTGACTTCAGTAGGATTAGGTCCTTCAGACCATTCTCTAGAATCTAGACCCTGCATTCTTTTTTGCTTTTGGACATTTACTGACACTGTTGCGAGACTGAAGGTTGTTGTGATTTCTGCATATTCACATTCAGTTGTACTATTTGTCTGCAGTAGGATGAATCATGGTTTAGAGAGCTGACAACCAATTGAATGGTTTTTAGTTGATCTAATAAGATCATATAAATGTTTAGTATTGAAGGAAGCATAAGCTACTCTGAATCTTAATAAACTAAGGTTGCAATCCTGTACCCATTTACCTTAGGAGTTGCTTTGGCAAGCTACTATTCAGTTTTAGGCTGAATAAATTTTTATTCTCTTACACTAGAACCAATGTAGCCTCAAAAGTAAGCAAGCGTTCCCCTAATTCACATGCTGATCCCAAGTCAATTTGTTTTAACTTTAAAATTCAGACACCACTGATCAATCCAGGAATTTAAACCGTGTAGCCCTATTTTGGATGTTTACTAAGAGGGTGCTTTTGCACCTCCAAGGTTACTTCTACATTATTTTCCATTGTGACATCTGTCTTGAGATAATCCCATCCAAGAATAACCTTTCTGTAGCGTAGGCTTCTTCAGAAATAGGTGTGCGCCAACAACAGGTGCAAACAAATTCTCCTTCCTTGAAACTCAAGGGACAATATTTTGTTCGGTGCCAAATAATTTTGCATGGCATAATATTGCTTCTCTGTATACATCCATAGCATGACTGTTAAATAATATTTGATGGAAGGCTTAAACATTTGTCCTTTCATACTTGTTTTTTCTGCCAGTTTTTGTTTTTTTTTGTCGTCTTAAAGTGGGGACTAGTATCTCTTGCTGAAGTTCCCCAACTTGCTTCCAAAGTGGCACAAGTCACTTGTGAGAGACAACCCAGTGAACTATGCACTGTGATATCTTGTAGGTAGGGTTATAGTGATGTAAACTCTTCCCACTTTTGGCGTATTCCACCCATGATATCAAAGTGGGTGGTGCCATAACCAAATTAGAGAGCCAGATTTACTAATAGCAAGGCAAAAATCCTTCGCTGGTCTTGAAAAGCAAGGCGAGTTGACCTCTCTCAAACTATTGGTCAAATTTATGCCTTTTTACATTTACTTCCTAGTATCATTCCTGCCCCCTTCTATATAATATAACATTGTTTGGCCGTGGTTTAATCAATCCTAAACTCCTTTTAAAGAGCTTAGATACAGCAGGGACATATAAAATACAAGCCTGACTCTTCCTTTCTTGGACAGACGGAGAATGATATTCTACTGCGCCCAGAACTTGAGGAGTTGCAGGTTCAGCATTCGGCCCGCTTCAAACTGTGGTACACATTAGACAGAGCCCCTGAAGGTAAGTACCTTATTCCACGACAGTTGCAGTGGTCTTCCAGTGCATTCGGCGCCAAAACGGGCATGTCAGAGGAGGCCATGGATCCTAAGGTCCCCATTCCCCACACCCCCACTAGAAGGGTCGAAACAACGTAGGGAAAGGCTCCCACCCCCCACTCTGCTATGCCTGCAGTGAGCTGGCAGGGCTTTGGGTATGGCAGTAGGTCTACCCTGGAATTTCCACCCACCTCTGTGATGTTAGGATTGCTCTGTCATAGGCATTCCTTCACTCTGCTTCTAGTGTGTCAAGGATCTCTGTGTTCCGATTTACATTTTTAACCTTCTTAAGTGAAGTTGAATCATTGCGTTGAGCGCAGAACCAGCAGCAAGAAAGTCGGCTTGCTGTTGCATAAAGTGTGACATGGTTCCAGGAGGTTTTGTGATTTCAGTACTTGCAATAAATGGCAGGAAAATATTGGTGTCTGTGCAAAAAGAATCTGCACCCTCCATTTGAAATTTAAAAGATGATTGGAAATTGATTAAATGACATAATCAGTCAGCATTGAACAGCTTTGACATGGGAACCCCTTTTGTGATATACCTTTTTACAATATTTATATATTACCCTTCAGCAAGGTATCCAGGCAGTTTAGAAAAACAAAGTAAAGGTTACTTCACACATGCGTGTGCATTGCTTAGTTCAGCACAAGGAGCTGAATGTGTGAACTGACTCATTAGAAATGCATTGTGTTTGAGGTGATACGGAATTACTGTCTGTGGTGTTGGATTGGGGATGGCTCCTCCGTATATGCACACTATCCCTCGATGACTACAATGCCAAGTGATGACGTTCACTTGTGCGAATCAGGATCATTAAATGTAGGACTGCCTTTGTCCACATGAATCTGCCCGGGACTTTAGAACTTTCACCTTCATCAGAAGCCCTTCTCTGGAATGCCTCTGCCTTTGGAGGTTAAGCAGGTGGCATTACCCAAAGTGGTACCTTTGTTGCATCTCAGTAGCACAGAATTGCCTTTTATTTAAGCAGATCATTTAAAAATTGTGGTCTTCTCTAATGCAGGTTGGAATTACAGCCAAGGATTTGTGAATCAAGACATGATCAAGGACCACATGCCCCCACCGCAAGATGATACCCTCATCCTCATGTGTGGCCCTCCTCCGATGATTCAGTATGCTTGCATTCCCAGCCTGGAGAAACTGAACTATTCGAAGGAGATGAGATTTGCCTACTAAACTGGATCGGAGACAGGATAAAGTAGAATGTGTAGGTAGGGAAGAGAATGGAAGGAAGCTGTTTGGAACAACAGGGAACAAGACTAAAAACCAAGAGCGGCTGATGCACAGAGGTGTGAAGCTGCATTCAGAGGGGCTGCCGAAGTGTCTATATGAGTTTGGGATTGTATCCAGTGTTTGACCTAATTGGAGTAGACCCATTAAAATGAATGGGATTTAAGATTAACATTGGATACAATCCTTGGTGTCTCTTTACTAGTGCCGTGTTGAAAATTCTATAGACAGACAACTGTGTCATATATGGTATTTTTAGCTTTGCTGTGCTTATCAAATCTGTAATAAGGCTACTGGATTATGTTTAAGTCCTTTTCATAATGAATAAAGAAATGGAGTCAGGATGTTGCAACACCAAAGAGTTTTTTACCTGTAGCGTGTCTGCCCGATACCCAGGTGTCAAGCTGGTGGAGGAAGTGTTTTGTTCCTGCTATCTTTGTCACAAAGCTTTAGAATGAGACGGCTAAGGATACCTGTATTAAATGTGCACACTTCATTCATTAAAAAATCACTATTGCCTTTATTTGAAGACGGGTGGTCTAACTAATTTGGGGAATATTCTGTTTACATCAAAGAAACACACATAGAAACCTATGGATAGGGTGAGACAGCAGAAAGCTGGAGGACACTTGAGAAAATAAAGCGGATCTATCTTGCTAATAATTCCCAAGCCAAGCTTTATACAAACTTATGCCTTAAGTCTTCTCCACCACCACCCCCGCCACGCCCTGTTGAACAGAAATGGTTGCCTAATGTTGCAGTACTAAATATATTTACACAGAAAGAAGTCTCACCGATTTCTAAGCGCCGTATTCAAGTTCTGATATGTTTAGTTTGGAGGTGTCAGTTATTCCAGGAATGCTACAGTCTGATATGGAAAAGTCAGTTGAAAAGATTTGCGAGGAAGTATTGCCTATATTTTATTTTAAGTGTAATAATTTATACTGTTGTCTGAAGAGATTTCATCTTAAACTAAAACATCCTGGTGTCCACTGTATTTGGGGGTTCTATATTTAAGATAAGGAGGGAAATTACAACAATTCCAAAAACAACTGTGTATCAGTGTGCATTTGAAACTAATAATTTCTTTAAAGTTCTAACTGGTGGGCCTCCAATTGTTTTAAAACAAACCCCTTTGTGGCAGCATTTCCACTAAAGTGACATTCAGTGCTTGTCTGAAAGTGTATGCATGATAATAAGGCCTCACTTTCCCAAATGTATGTTTTAATTCTTTCCCAACTTCTTCCTTTCTCCTTTTTTAATTGGCTTAGGGCGCTGTCTATTGGGAAATTCTCCCGCACAAGCTACATTTAAAAGAACTGAGCTATGCATGGAACAAGTAAGTGCTTTTGAGTATCTCCCATCCCTTTCAGAAGAGCTTGTGCAGGAGAACTTCGGTGGATTCTGTTTTTAGTCACTGTCTATTTGACAATGAAAGTTGGTGTTAAAACTATTTTAGAGACAGATTTTTAATGGGGGTCATCCAGCTGAAGCTGTCCTTCATAAAAGATGGTTGAAAAAAGGAAACATCTTAATCTTCCAAGTTACATAAACCGTATGTGTCAAGAACACTTTTGAGACTACATAGTTAAAACTAAAAGCCTGTGTGTGCCACTGACAGCAAACAGCCCAAGAAAAATAAAAGTCATTGCTTTAGAAGACTTGATAAAAGTTTGGACAAAAAATGTAGATCTATTCTAGGCACTCTTTGAATTGCTTATTTTCTCATAGATATCTGACTTATGGGTTATACTGCACCAATTCATTTTCAAGTATCAAACTGCATCATCTTGCAGTATAGTCCATCCTGCCTCCTTTGTGATCTTTGTGCCTCCACACACGGTATAGAAGGTCTTAGCAGACTTCAGTATAGCTCTCCCCTTTCCTGCTACGTATCTGCCAGACCATTCATGACAACGTTCAGCTCTCCCATGCCTTGAAGCATCTGAGGCTTCAGTCACTTCCAGGTCTCCTGCATGCAGGCTACTCACAACAAAAGCAGAAGTGGAGCTACGTGCGGTGTCTTGGGAGGGAGTAGGCTACCGGACACTTCTTGGTGCATGTGGATGGGTATGCTGAAGTCATGTGAGGTTCTCTGTGAAGGGAGTAGGATTGCAGCCTGATACCATAACTTGAGCGCTAAAGTAATAGTACCTTAACGGCCAAACTAGATGTTATGTCATTGGCATAAGCATCTGGATGGCTTTTTAAAAAGTAAATAGCATGAGCGGGGGCATGCTTTGGATCAGGACCATTGCAGAGGGCAAAGGGTTAAAGCCCCCCCCCCCCCCAGTGTGCAGTTTACTCTTTAAAAGCTACTCATACATTTGTTAATGGTGTCACATCTAGTTTGGCTGTCAGATTAGTGCTAGTGGAAAAGTCAAAAGCTTGAGGAAACCAAACTCTAGAACAGTTCTATTGCTGTATGCACTAAATTCCTTTGTCAAACAGGCTCTTGCAGCAGAAAGAAAGAAAAGTCAACATACCTATTTTGCTTAATGTTTATATCACTGTGGGCAAAGGAGCCTTAACTTTTATTAAATGTATTACTGATGTTGAATAACTCTGGCTTGGTTCATATGAACTGTTTTGTATTACCTATCCAGCTTACTGAGCTATTGGATTTTCCCAACTCTTTGTGGTAGAAATAAAAGTTTTGATTTGCTTATCATTAATTTCATGGATTTTCTTTTGTGTTAATGTTAGACTGTGACCAAGTGGGGTTTTGTATCCAGTTCCAAACAGATTAAAAAAGCATCAGCAGAGTCAACCCAGCAAGGATAACATCTTATTTAAAACTTTTTGGGGACTTGAGTAATTAAGTACTTCAGTAAACTTGTCTTTAGGAATTGTATTAATTTTTTTCGCTTGAAGATAGATGGTCCAATATTAAGACAGGCACAATTCACAAAGCAAAACAGCCGTCCTATCTTGATATCCAGGATCCTCCATTCATTAGATCACCACTATCCAGGGAAATGGATATGTATAAATTGCATCTGGGTGTGTGTTAAAGCAGCAGTCCCCAACCATTTTGGGACCAGGGACCGGTCTGTGGAAGACAATTTTTCCACGGACTGGGCGGGGGATGGGACCGGGCCGCAGTAGGGGTGTGGGAACCCCCATTACCTTGGGTCAGCGGGGGGGGGAAGGTGATCTCCCCCCCCCCCCCGGAATCCTTGCTGGCCCTGGCCGGCTCTGCTCCTCGGTGAGTCCGCAGAGCTGCCGACCGGCTCCAGCTGGGGGAGGATTTGCATCCCTGTTCTTTGCAGTAATAGGTGATTACTGCAAAGAGCAGGGCCGGAGCTGGCTGGCAGCTCTGCGGACTTGCCGCAGAGCAGAGCCGGCCAAGACCGGCGAGGATTCGGGGGGGGGGGGGACAGATCGCCCCCCCCCCCGTAGACCCAAGGTAAGGGTGGGTTCCCACACCCCTACTGCAGCCCAGTCCCTAACAGGCCACAGACTGGTACTGGTCCGGGGGTTGGGGACCCCTGTGTTGAAGTAGCGTGTCTTGACATCTCTTGCATTTCATGAGGGTCCTTACCTGTACCACCTTATGTATACCATATTGCAGATAACTACAGTAGCTTTCAGAGGAAAATTGTTGCAAAATAAAACTTCTCATTCAATGCCTTGACAAGGGGTCAAAAGTTCCAGCTCCAACCTTGCCTATAATCAGCACCCATCATCTGCCTGCTGTGACCATTGTAAAATCTTCTGAGTCACTTTAACCTATTTTGCAGCCTTCAGATCAGAGGAAATATTTTGAGAAGGTGAGTCAGGGTAACAAAAAATAGCTCTGACTGGTAATTTGATATTTCTAGGCAACCCTATGAATGACAGCTCTTAAGCTATACTGACTTATCATGTTACTGTGTGCAACTGTTTAACTTGCACAGTGATTGTGCAAGTTAAAACAGAATGCTTTTAAAACAGATTGCAAAAACAGAATGCTTTTAAAATTTGTCTTTTATGGTAGCATACCATCTCGAAAACATATTCTGTTGAATGGAGGACCAGAGAAGTGTAGCCATCTTCAACTCCTGCGAAATCAACTATGCTGGCAAAAAAGTTAGATATTTTGTGAGTAGATATGTAGGATTGGTTGCACATGTGAATTGTCTTGAGCAATATTCTACCACTGTTTAGATGGGAGCCTTCTGACTTTGTAATCAGAGGTTAAAGAAAATTAATATAAACCTTACCTACTTCCCTCATCCTTTTTTTCTTAAAAAGGCAGTGTTCCAGCATCTCTCTAGTAGGAAGGAAACTATCAGTGTTCAAAACAAATAGTCTTAGTGCATTCTCACCAGACAAGAGGTTTTTCTGTTTTTCCTTCTTGATGCTCTCTAGAACAACTCCTCTGATATCCTTGGGCTTTCCTGGAACCCCAAACATGATGAACAAGCCAAGGCAGTCACTTCCCATCAGACTGCAGAATTCTTCCAGCTTTTCAAATCTGCTCCTGTTTCCAGAAAGCTCCTCTGCTAACATTGCTTCTCTGTTATTGCCAGTTATTTCAAATGCCTGATCTCCATTGGGAAACTCCGCCATCTGTAGAGACTGTACAGCAATCTGAAGCCTGATTTGCTTGTCAGCTCCAGATAGAGTCCAGACCCAATCAACTCCAAAAAGCAAGGATTGTTGCTTGCTCATCTTGCTAGTTGTGATACGCTCGTCTACACCTTTCTCAACACAGAAACGGATGAAGCTGACCAGAAAAATCTCATTTAGGGTATCTGTGGATGGGTGGAATTTGCTTTGTGGATCCTCAAATCCAAGATACTCTTTCAGCTTCTGTGACGCATAAACCACTCCTTGGCTAAATACATCACATATAATCAGGATGTCAGCCTTATTCTCCTGGTTCGTTTCCTGTGATAATTTTTGGCCCATCTTCTTTTCAAGGGTGGAGCTTTCATGCAAAACGTCCCCAAGGTAATGTCTTTTCATTCAAGTTAAATGGTTGAGATCCTAAGCTATCTGCTAAATAAGCAGCATTGCCCCATGCTCTTGCCCAGGCAAAGCCATGCCATGCAAAATGGTTAGTTTCCTGATTGCAGGCACAGAACTCTGGGTGTGCCCTGTTTCAGCTTAACTACCAGAAAGCAGTTGAACTGGCTTGGTCATTTGCATTTTTAAAGTATCAGGACTTCCTTTGTGTTCGTGCACTTTTCATTCCCTTTAACGTTGAGGCTAGTAATGGTAGGGGTTTTTTTTAAGTCATAACTGGGATGGATGAAGAAAAACAGATGCTCAAAGCAGCAATTAACTTGTATGTTGACAGGGAGTAGTTGAATCTTATGGTATAAGCAACATATAATGTTGCTTATATAATGTTGACTATAGCGGCCAACATGAAATGTCACTGGATTCCCATTGTTCTATTGCCATTTCAACTTGTTGCATGCCTACATAAGTTTACATGCGAGTATAGTTTTAATGATACTTCTAACTCTGCAAACCTTTAGTTTCATGGTATGTGACTTGGGGTGGTGTACATGTTACCTGTCTATGTTCCAGCTACTTACTTGTAACAAGTTTCCAGACCTTTTGTATCATGCAC
This sequence comes from Heloderma suspectum, assembly GCF_057233095.1. NCBI lineage: Eukaryota > Metazoa > Chordata > Lepidosauria > Squamata > Helodermatidae > Heloderma > Heloderma suspectum. The sequence continues at coordinate 110,663,927 of NC_139464.1, forward strand.
ACTTATCTCATAATGCAGCAGCGTCGTTCTGTGAGTTCTCTCAGCCCAAGGGGCTGCCATTGGCATAAAGCAGAAACGCACAAGTAAATGACTGAAGCTATATTTACACGAATTCTTACAGCAGCTCATTAAAACTGCTATAATCACCAGCCAATAATTACCAGTAAAAGATGACTCAGCATGAATGGCAGTAGACAATGTCAGTAGGCCACCCACCAAGGTTTTACCATTGCTCTTCATTCCACAAGTTCAATGAGCTCTCAAAAAACTGTAGCCATATTTCAAGGCATTTGCTTTTTTATTTGGAAACTTACCTGAGCAACATGTAAGATTTCAAGGAGGTTACCTGCCCAGTGTTTTGGTGCCTGTTGCTTACAGAAGTACAACTCTTGTGTGGGATTAAAGGCAAACATCCTGTTCTACAGACCTTTTACAGACACAGAAGTCTCTGGGAGCAAACCCTTTTTTATTTAGTGTCAATTCCACATGGGCATTCTGTTGCATATCTGCTAAGCCACTAAAACTGATGAGCTGTACAAAGAAGCTGTGCATACATACCAGTTCTGGACTGGCATGAACATTTTAGAAGTTTTCTTCATAAAAGGTCTAAAGGCTCATCTTTATAACTAAGGAGAGAAAGGTCTATTGAAAACCATGTGTGTATTTCTTGCAAAGAGATAAATGCCTAGAAACGTTTCATATTATTTATTGAACATGGCAATACAGATAAGTTTATGCTGAACTCTTTGTACACATGCAACCCAATAAAATACCATAAAGATATTTCATATGTGCACAATTATGTTAACGACTTGGCTTAACTGTGAGTGTTTTATATTACTCTTTCCTCCCCCAATCCCACTGAAAATAAGAGTAAGATGTATTCTTCCAACCAGCAAAATGATGCCCAAGTTTGAGCCAATTTCCAAGTACATCACAATTAAAAAATGATGAGAAGTCTAGTGTTGTTCATATGTTCAACATTCCAACTAGGTACAAAGAAACTCTTTCCGGTGTTGTTTGATTCTACAAATACATGTGGATTTGCACCCACTCTTGAGTCTCTATTCAAATCGTATGCAATCAGCGCTTGCCAGAGGAGCAAGGTGGCAGGTGACACATCTTGTTACGTAAGGTATGCACTGTTAATTTATTTATTTTTTTACCAAGTGATCTTACAGGGTTTGCGAGTAGCTGCTTTTTTAAATAGGTCCAGAAAGTGAACTTCTTAATTCATAAATACAATTATTCATAGTGAATGACAAAGTAATAATTCTACCATGGGTGCAATCTCCATTCATTCAAACTAGGTCAGATACCAACTGAAATGAAGTGGTCATGAAGAAGTTTGTATGGTCTGTTATTAACGACCGACAGACCACATTGAATATACTGTACTGGCAAAGATCTTCTGATTAAGCTTCTTAAAGATACAGAACCTAGTATCTGATAGAAAACATAATACAATTCATTTTGTCACTCCTTTGACAACTGTAAATAAATGTGTGAGAAGCAGCACATTTAAAAACCAGCATAAGTTTATGAAGTCAATCTAGAGGCCAATCTATGCATGCAAATAAATCATATGGTAGAGAATTCCATTTCAGACTACAGGACATGGATCACATGTTTGAATGTTCCCCCATATATTTTTTAAATTCATTGCAAGCAGAAAGTTAGCATGTCAGGAAGAAGGACCATCTGGTAAACTAGGTTATCATGGACAGAGAGACTTATGTGGATGAAAATTCAAATAATTCCCCCACCTGCTGTCCAAAATGGTGTCCACCCAAGAAAATTGTGCCAAAATATTTGAATGAATAGATTGGGCCCAAATTGAAAATCACCACTAATACCACCTGAGCACATGCCCAAAGCCTGACCTAACACTCCTGCAAAAGTCCTTGGATTACCAACCCCAGTTTGGGTCCAAAACATTTGAAGTACTTGAAATTGGCATCTACAGGGTAACTAATTCATTTCAAACAGTACATTAAGAAATGTTTGCAATATCATTTTGTGCAAGTAGAAAATTAGTTGTAAATATTTCAGGACTGGGTAAAGAAAGCCAGAGTCAAATATATTCTCTTGACCAACATTGTTTTCACTGGCTAATCTGAATTTTACAACTCTCAGGGTTTTAAAAAAGTCAATACATGTTGTCCTTTATAAAAATCAAGTATAAATATCACTCAGTACATTACATTATGGTCAGCTGTACTTAGAAGGCAAGACTCCATATCTTACTTTAATACTGTAAAATAAAGTGACTTGGCTAATATTCTTTTCTGTATAAATTTAAAGAACCCTTCCATTGCAGGATATGAGAGGGAAAAATGTTCCACTCATAAAGCCACAGCTTGTTTCTCAGTCTCAAAATACGACATTCTCAATGTCACATCTGCAGTGACAAAATGTTAAAATGTTATTAAAATCCTATTTTAAAGCTGGAAAAAGAACAGCTCAGAGATGTTTTGATGTTGCAAAAGAGAACCACAATTTTCAATAACGTCATTCCTAATGTAGAATGCAGGCATCACTTATGGGGTAGGGAGGTACAAGCCATTTATAAGGTCAGTCTGACTTCTCCAGTAACCAGCTGGTTTTCAAACTGGAATCCTCTCTTTAAAAAAAAAAGTGTCATTACCTTATATCACAATATAAAACTTCTGATTTGTATGTACTCAATATACTTCTTTTTAATAAAAATTGTATAAAAAATAAGACAAACAGGATTTCAGCTTTGGGGATTATGTGATTGGTTATTTACTTTTGAGAAGTTCATTCAAATAGGAATCCAGGAATTCCAGGGTTTGTTTCTTTCCTGCTGAAATATCTACAATGGATGCTAATTCTGCAACTGAGTATTTTCCTTTTTTTATTAATTAAAGAAAAAAGAGAGAAATACACAGATAAATGTTTTGGCACGCCTACGTGCAGGAACGTTATGGTGGTAGAGTCATATTAAATATGATGCTTTGAAATATGTCACAAGTTTCTACACTAGGGGGAAATATACACATTTCCCTCACTCATGTCTGAGTTGTTTCTCTCCTTGATTATATGGCAAATTTAGAATAGGTACCTCTTCTCCTCGTCATCCCCCTGAAAAATATCAGTTCTTACAAACAGAAGCAAAAGCAACCCAATGTTACATGATGCACTGTCTCGATCACATACACCAGCGGCACTCCAAGCAGCATCAAGAAACCCAAGTGTTCAACGCTGATTCTGTCACACATTCGAATCCTCATCTGTTATACTGGCGCTAGGAGAACGTGTAGCAAAGTCTTTGAACATTTCATCTTCTTTTAACATGTGCTGGAAATAAAAGAAGTGGAAGAATTGGAACACTTCCTGAAACCCGAGAGCCAAGAAAAATGTATAAATTGCACACCTAGTGGACAGCAGACAAGATGTTGCCATGCTCCCAATACTGCAAGGAGAGAGATCCAGGGTATGTACATGAACGGTAAAGCACAGTCCCGGGTAACTGGAGGTAGAAGATCCCAGGAAAAAGGGAAGGTGCCAATCAGAGTAGACCTACGGCCTAGATGGATCAACCACTTGACTCAGTTTCAGGCAGCTTCATTTGTTCAAATTCAGCTCAGTGGTAGAGCATATGCTCTGTATGGAAAAGGTCCCAGGTTCAATCCCCAGCAATTCTAGTTAAAGGATATTGGGGATAAGGATAGGAAAGACCTGTGCCAGAGGTGCCAAAGACCACTACCACTCCAGAGTAGACAATACTGGACTAAATGGACCAGTGATCTGAGTCTGTATGAGGTATTTTCATGAAGGTGCTGAAAAGTGTGTTAGAAAGCTTAAACAACTTAAAAAAACAACAGTTCCTCAAGTCTTTCTTGGGGAAAGCTATCATTCTTCTATTGGTTTAGATATGTAGCAAAGATTTGCCCTATCAATGCATAATTTGCATAAGGATAAAAATTCTGGTAGGGCATGGGTTCAAATAACAACTGAATTGTGGATTCAGTGGTGGTTTTGGGCAGGCCACCATCTCTGAAGACTGCTACAGATACTACCCAGAAGCACAAAAAAAGAGAACATTGACAAGTAGAGAGTTTCTGGCTAACATCTGAAGCTTTCCTCAGCCTTGACTCCTCCCCTAAATGAAAGGGGTACGTATGTATGGCCCTCAAAGAGTTGGTATGATGAATAAGGTGAATAAGAGCACTTTTTATCAGCTTAGACTGATATACCAACTACACCCTTATCTGGACAGACATAATCTAGCTACAGTTATCCACGCTCTGACAACCTCTTGTCTGGATTACTGCAATGTGTTATATGTGGGGCTGCCTTTGAAAATGGTCCGGAAACTTCAGCTGGTCCAAAACAGGGCAGTAAAATTGTTAACAGGGACTGGCCTGCGAGCTCATATTGCGCCAGTACTTTTCCAGCTGCACTGGCTGCCAGTCCATTTCCGGGCCTGATTCAAAGTGTTGGTATTAGAATTCAAAGCCCTAAACAGCTTGGGGCCAGGTTATATGAAGGATCGCCTCCTCCCTTATGTGCCTGCCTGGACCCTAAGATCACTTTCAGGGTTTCTTCTCTGTGAGCCCATGCTAAAGGAAGTGAGGCGGGTGGCCTCTAGGAAGAGGGCCTTTTCTGCTGTAGCCCCCAGCTGTGGAATGAGCTCCCTAGAGAGGTTCGCCTGGCACCTACGTTGTACTCCTTCCAGTGCCAGGTGAAGACCTTTTTATTCTCCCAGTATTTTAGAATTTTAGCTTCCTAGTCTTTTAGCTCTGGTGTTTAAATTTGTGTTTTAAATCTCTGCATTGCTTCTAGGTTTTATTCTGGTTATACTGTTATTTTGTGGTTTTAAGCTTTCATATTTTATATTGTTTTATGCTGTGCTTTGTGGTTTTAATTTCTGTGAGCCGTCCAAAGACCTTTGGCTATTGGGTGGTATATAAATAAATAAATACATAAATAAAAGACAAGGAAATGGATAATCAGAAGCATAAGGGTTAGGATGCATGCTATATGCCTGAACAAGGATGGTTACTAACCAGTATTAAACTGGTATTGCTTGGGCTTCAACAGGGGATCTTGTCGGGCTTTAATCTGAAGTATTTTAGATAATTTATATTTTTAGTCTATTTTTATGACATTTTAATGTTATCTTGCACTGTTTGGGGGACAGGACAAATATCTAAAAGCTTAATAAATTATCTGCATTTGGTATACACCTTTTCAATAGGTACATTAATAATCACACCTGGAGAAGATGAATTCTTAAGGGCTTACCGTCAAGTTGTTGATGCCTTCAGAAAATGCCCCTATTTGCCTCACGGTACCTTCTGAATCTTCCATCTACCAAAAAAGAAAAGAAAAGAGTTCATTAAATAATTCAAATGTCATTGTAAATCCATACACTCTTCATAGAACTATATTAACAAATATAGATACTACACCGGGAGCATTTCTTGGGCTATAGTAGAAACTGAAAGACACATTAAATGTTTTCTTCTAGCCTTGGGCAGTGCTCAGCTACCAGAAAATTGTCGTCAAGTGTGCACTCTTATGCACCAGTTTAATTGGTAGCTCAGTCGTGTAAACGAACTGCACAGTCACTGCCCCTTCTGAGAAACCAGAGAGGTACACCGAAGTTTCTGGTCCTGCTGTTGTGGTCTGATACCACTGCTCAGATGTCAGATAAACAGAGAACTCAACAGGTGGAGCAGAAGTGCAGCCCATCTAAGCAGCCAGTGACATCTGCAGCCAGCTCAAAGAGCTGACGAAGCAATTCTGGACCTTAGTATGAAGAGTATTCCACAAAAAACCTATTCAGAAGCAAACACTGATAAGGTAAGAGAGACGATCTGCACAGAAGTGTCCTTTATCTGGTAAAGGGAAAGAGAAATAGACGCTGAAGAATTAACACTACACTACTGCTGTGGGTATAGAAAGGAGAAGTTTGGAGTGTCATGAATTAGCAAGAGGGTCTATCATAGGATGGTCGAGTGAATACAAGTGAGTGGGAAGATGCTACAAATGTTAAAGATGGGAGCTTGAGGAACTGGTTAGGAAAAAATGGGCATGTTAGAGAATGAGTTGGCAAGTATTGCATTGTGGGTAGAATGTTGGACCAGGGCTGTGAAAGACCTGGGTACAAATGCCTGTTCAGTCATGAAATGCACTGAAAAATGCAAACTGAGAAACGCACAGAGAGAGCGCATATATAAAAAACATGCATGCATATACACGTGCTATTTTTTCAACTTAACACTAAATGAAATCTGCACTGCAATGACTATTACCTGTTCCAGTCTGTCCAGGTCATCATCATCATACAGTCTGATATCTAACCCTGGCTTATACCCTTTCTTTGATCCAATTCCAGATGCCTGTCCCAAATCCATCGGGCACACATACTCTTCACCATCATCCTGCTTCTTCTTCCTTAAATTTCCAAAATTACTAAAAGCAAGTTTCTTTGGCTGAAAAAAGACAGACAAAATAAACTGTTAAGTAGTCAACAACCTCACAATGCAGTCTCTTTACGGCATACATAAAATCAAATAGGTAGATAAACACATCAAAACAAAGGTTAAAAGATTATTATTTTCTCAAATATATATTTATTCAAAAAGCTGACTGATAAAACAGGATAAAAGTTGCAAATGAATCGATATATAGGATAAAACCTAGCCTATCATCTTAATTAAAAGGATATATACTGTCAAGTCAGCCTTGTAAATAGCCACTTGCCCGATTGCCTGAGTCATTATTGCCTCAGGGCTACCAGCCAAGGAACCTTCTTGGAAGACGTAGTTGTTGTTTTCATTTCAGACCAATGATATGCCACAAGTAGCTAGCGGAGCTGCATTAGCAAATGGGCTACCATTTCTTTTAATGATCCAGTCACCTTTGTATACTTGTTTGCATCTGTCCATTTTCCAGGGTGAAGTATAGAATGACCACTAACTAGCTGACACAAAACTTAGCAAATATTGTTGTGGCAGAGACTTTTAAAATGTATTTGCAGATATCGTTATAATCTATTTCAAGGCTTTGCAGAGAGAAAGAAAAGTAAGTCTATATTCAAGCACTATAAAACATACTCTATGCGTAGAATCATAGAATCATAGAATAGTAGGGCTGGAAGGGGCCTACAAGACCATTGAGTCCAACCTCCTGCTCAGTGCAGGAATCCAAGTCAGAGCATCCCCGACAGATGGCTGTCCAGCCTCATCTTGAATGCCTCCAGTGTGGGAGAATAACCTGCTACTTGAAGCATGAGTAGCATTCAAGTAGCATGAATAACCTGCTACTTGAACAGAGCACTCAGGAAAAATATAAGACTCACAATCTCACTAATCTCATTAGTGATACAGGGCATTGTCCTGAAGAGGAATTTGTACAAGATTATAACACAAATACATGATGATACCACATATCAAATATATTACCACCTGCTGTTGATCACCGTTCTTCTACAGAAGCAGAAAAATTAACTAGAGACTAAATCAAACTAGCACTATTATTTTATCACTCAACTAATTTTCTATTAGATCCTTAGGGAGCAATCCTATCTGGATCGACAGTCGCCTCTGAGCCCAGGGGAGACCGCCTATCCAGTGCTGGGTGGGAGGAGTGGTGAGGAGCAGATGTCCTCCGCGCGCATGCCGACTTGCTTTCGCAGCTAGACAGCCGATTTCGGTGGTCTAGCCGCGGGACCTCGGAGCGCAGGATGGGCCGGCTGGACAGCACATAGGAAGTGCCGTACCAGCACTTCCGGCCTCCCCGCCCCAGCTCGCCCTGGGAATGCCCCATTTCCCCTGCTCCACACTGCTCTTCCAAGCGCAGAGCACAAGGCCAATCCACGCTGCCTACAAGGCGGCACGGGAGGGGGTAGAGGTCGGTTCTCCAGGAACCAACCAATCCTATGGCTGTCTAGCCACTGACTAGCGGCCATAGGATTGCACCCTTAAAGGACTACAAATGAAATAGCACTCTGGGCTACCACAAAAGCATATCAAAGCCTGGGGTAGGTGAGAATACTCCCAAAACTTTGACAATACCTTCACTTTGGCTGTCGCTGTTAAGAGGACATAATCCGGAGATTCCATGGCTTCACGCTTTTGCTGCTGGGCCTCTTGGCCAATCAGCAAATTAAAATGCGTTGCCAAGTGCCGCCTCAGCAGTGTTTTGTTTGGCGGGATGTTAAGCAGCTGTGCCATGGTCTCTACATTGAAACGAGGTTCCAAAACCTGCAGAGAAAAAACGAGATTTCAGAACTGAAATGAGGATTACATTTTAATTATCTCTGGAGTGAGTCACTTCTCACACCCCACCAAAGACCTGAACCATGATCAAGTTACAAACAGCGAAAACACCATTATATTTACCAAATAACTTCGATGGAATTCCTGTGACTTCGACAGAGTCACATCCAGGAACAGATACAAAATCTACTGTCTATGTCTGGTGTTATACTAAGAATGGCCTGATGAAGAAAAATAAAGTGCAACGCTCTTACCATGAGCCCACCATGAACACCACTTCCCCTCAAATTCGGAGCATATTCGGCCAGGTCAACAGAACGCAACCATTCCATCACCCGATGATTGGTCCACTGCGAAACCTCGGATGGTGTGATATTATTCTACCAATAAGAACCACATTTAACTTTGACATGATGTACTACTTTGTGTCCACAGTGATTTCTTTAGTTTTGCAGTTAATGTAGACCTAATATTTCTAGTTATAAGTGACCTCAAAGTGCACCATTCAGAGCCAAGCTACCTGATCAGCTGACTTGCATGGTCTGTTAAATTGTACCACTTCAGATATTTCATAGTTGGAGGGGGCAGGCAGAATGTTTGAAGCCCTTGAATGTAAAAAAAATCTGCACACAAAAACTAGAATATTAAATAAAATGGTATCGCACAGCTGAATATTTCAGCACCCCCAGCCCTGCAATTCAAAACCCAGCAACCGTATTCATCATGTGAGGCTACTGATCATGTAGTTTGGCTCTAGTTTTGCCAAACACAGCACAAGAGTAGGAGCTCTAGCCGTCAAATGCCCTCATACATACTCATTTGATACTGAATCTACTGAATGCAAGGATGGCTCTTAATCACAGCTGATAAAATGTTTGTTCAGACCCTGTTTTTGCTTTTGCAACCGAAATAGGAGGTTTATAAAGACACAACAGGGCTATGCAGCTGTTGGATTGTATTCACTATAGTTAAGTCTGAATTTACTATGGTTAAGTCTCAGGTGGCCTGATATAAATACAATATAATATGGTATTCAATAAAACTGCTATGTAACACATTAGCCTGTGAGGAGATTAATGTGAAACGACAATTCATATCTTTGTTGATTCATTCAACTTCCACAGCTGTCCACCTCCAAACCAAACATGTTAATCTTTGATCCAGCTTAATATTTGGCTGAGCCTCCTTTACAAAAGGTAAATAAGTAAAACAAAGTAAATAAGGAAGAAAAGCAATTCAAGCTTTTAAAATTCACCCACTTTCTTCATCCATCTTTCAATAAGAGGAGTACACTTTTGGAATGATCTTGTGGTAGTTGGGAAGACCAGTGGGCAGGATTAGAGGTACTGGATGGAAATTGCAAGGAAACAGAACTTGGCTAAACATTAGGAGAAACTTCCTAGTGGTAAGAGCTGTTCAACAGTGGTTGTGTCTTTCTGCAATAAACAGAGGTTGTCCTCCAAGGTCCCTTCGAGCTCTAAATTCAATTATTCTATGACCATATCACTGGAAACTGGAGGTAGCCTTCATTTACTTGAATGCTCTCCCACATTAAATATTAAATCTTTGGACGTATAGGGACCTAGCATATCACGAAGACGGGTAGGATAAATTTCCATTAGCATGGATATGCTAGTTTTCTATAAGCAGAGCCACTCAGATTTGCTATCCCCCACCTTCATTCTCAAGTGGTACTGTCCAAGAAAGTCTGTATCATGTGACAGTTAGCTCTAACATTGCATTCACACTGCACTCACACAATTTTCAGAAAGTCAAAACACACGGTGGGATACATTAAATGTGATAGTTTCATTGGCTTAGATGTGAAGGAGAAAGTGGTAACCCAGTTCCAGAGGTTTAAAATAGAATAAGGAAATGAATCCACACAAAGTTGACAGTCAGTGATAGATGTCTGGCCTAGTAAGTAAAGGAAGGGATCAAGATCCCAAAGTCAGGGCAATATATCCTATGAAAGAAAATGAAATACACGCCAGCATCATGTGTCATTACATTCATCGTATTGAATCAATATCCTGTGTAAGCATTAGAAATGGTTACCTCGTCTGAAGGTCTTCTTCGGAGACAGTTGGGTTCAAAGTTATTTATTCTTAGAACTTGGATGGCACGTTTGATACTAAGATGGTGGAGGACGCTCACAACTTTCAAAGATAGTAAATCATCCTGTAAATGCGGATGTGAAAAAGAAAAAGATACATGAATGAGACCAAGAACCAAGTCATGAGAAGACTAGAGGATACCAAATGAGTTAGTTGTATTAGTCTCCAACACCCTGCCTTGCGGTACCGTCAAGGCTAAATGTATTACCGCTCAGGATGCTCAAGGATTTTATTCAGTCCACATTCTTAAGTGAACTAAATTGATTCAAACTTCCCAAACTAATCGGCAGATTGGAACACAGATATCCATCAGTTTTTGCACTTCTCAAAATTTTGTAATAGATGTCAGGGTGGAAACTGAGCCAATAGAACCCCAGAGCAGTTCTGATTCTGAGGAGGATCAGCAATCCATGGGAGAGGGGCCAGCTCATTCCTCACAGGCACAGAAGCTGGCAGAGATTCCTCCTGCTGGCATTCCTGAGATAGATAGTGAACCAAGCAGTAAGAAAGTGCGGGAGGGGGGCTTGCTAGACGCTCGACGCAGAAGCAGGGAGCGACGAGCGATGGAGGGCGCGGAAAGGAGGCGTAGCACCCGTTTGGTGCACAAGCAACGGCCGCATCCCGTGGACCCAACGGAAAGAGGGAGGATCTCTCCCTAGCCCATAAGTTCAGGGTCTTCAAGTGACTCTCCTTCAAACGGGGATCAACTGCCTACTCGGAGCATAGGCTACTCTGTTGTTCCTTGCTTAATCGCTGGTGATTAGCATCTGAAAGAGTCATTAAGTTGTAAAAGGATTAAAGTCTTGAAAAGAACCCTTTCATCTGTGTCTTGAGTTGGCTATTGGAGTCTACTGAAAGAGGCCGCTAGGGCGCTCCTGACAATATGGTTCTTGGTTTAAAAAAAGGTACAAATATGCATATAAAGTATGTATTTTACAGTATTTTTGTTTACAATAAAATGCCTACAAAAATCTATATTTAATTGAGTAGTTAAATGGAAATTTTTGTGCATTTCATAATTTTAAAATTCACAGATTGATGAGGAAACAGGATGGAAAGGGCTTATGAATTCAAACTGGAATTAGTGTTCCATCCATCCCTAGTGGCAGCATAGGTTTTCATGGACTAGAATCTGCTTCATCAGAGGCATGAAATGTGCCTCCATATGGGAAGGCCACTACACATCCTAAGACCCAACGTGCAGCCAGATTTGCTGATAATTCCCTGCTCTTCACTTCCAGTGTCTGGGATATCCACTAATGGGATTGGATCCCGGATCCACCTTCCGCAAGAGGAAGGGACCTTCCATGACAGGAGAGGCTCTGCTCACAGAAGGTCCCTCTGCCCAATTTTTTAAGATTCCCCCTCCCCCCACACCACAGCTCATCAGCAGGGTCTACTGGCACATCAGTTTCATACTGTAAATTTCATATGTTACATCTGTTTCTTTGGGGGGGGAGGGGGGTCTGTAATAGTTCTTTTTTCAATTAAAACAAACAAATAGCAGTAAAGCTAATGCCATAGTTTATGGAACTTTACAAAGGGAAGGGAAGGCACAGCTCAGTGATGAGAGTACACGGTTTATACGCAGAAGGTTCCAGGTTCAATCCTTGGATCTCCAGTTAAAAGAATCAGGTAGCAGATGATGGCAAAGACCTCTGCCAGAGACTCTGGAGAACTGCTGCCAGTCAGAGTAGACAGTGCTGGACTAGATAAACCAATTGTTTGACCTGGTATAAGGCTCCTAACGAAAACTAGCCACCAGACCTGAGAATGCACATAATATCCAGAAACATTTTAGAGACCTGGTTCTAGGTTATTCTAATTATTCTAAACAATATCCTTGTGCAGGGTACACACACTTATTGATTTCCTTATTATTTCAAAAGAAAAAAGAAAAGTAAAGGATATGCTTTTCACTCTTTGTTTCTATTCATGACAAGGAAAGGACACACCAAGCTCTATTAACAATGTGCTATTAAGAGTTTTAGTGAATAAACCAACTATCACAGTGAAACAACTATCACAGTGTGTCTGGAACCAGCCTGTTGACTGTAATCTGTGCCCTTCCATCACCAAAACACATGTCCTCTGTGCAGTAGTTTAATTCAACATAATGAGACCCACAATACACAATGGGGTCACATTTAATGTAATGTTCTTTTTCTTGCAAAAAAAAAGACCCTAAAAATATTAAGCTAGAAATCCAGTGGCATTCAACACCTTTCAAACTACAAGAAATCATCTTCCTTTTACAAAATATTAGGAGTTACCAATAGACCCATTAACCATACTTGTGTGCGATTTGAAAGGAAAAGTTGAAATGTGCATTCTTGAATTTATTATAAATCTTCTATGTGCCATTAGGATAACTTGGCAGCCAACTGGGAGAAGACTGCTTCTCCTAACCTTAAAGGCTGTTTGGAAAGCATCTGACATATAGCTAAAGTGATGAATCTGACAAACTATGAAAGGGTCATGCAAGGACACCAACCAGAAAATATGTCTGCGGAGCACTGGGCATGCTGGGAAAAGAAATTTAATGATGATGCCAAAAAATGAATTGTATTAGGCAAGGGATTCATGGAAAAAGTAGGATGTGAAGAAAGAGAATGGATACAAGTGGGACCTCACAGATATTCTTGGCAAGAGGTCCAGATATAAGGGGCAGGATAAAAGAATGTGCAGAGATTTCAAGACAGCAAGAGAACTTTGGATTCTTGAAGTGGGCAGAATTAGAACAGTCAAGGTCTCAGGTGGGGGTAGAGGTCAAGGCCACAGTACTGATGACAAAAGTGGTAGAAAAAATAACTTTTGTTGCTTACAATAGTCATATAATGGAGCATTCGACCATCCACCTTTCCTTCATCAAATTGTGTCTTATACTGGGGCAGCCCAATGTCATCCAACCATCCTGGAGATAAAAAGAAGATGGTGGTGACTATACTTGAACACCAAATGATCAGTGCAGCAGCTTCCCACATATGTGCACATACAAATGACAAAACTGTGAGTGACACATGTGTTTAATATTGTGAGTGAGAGACTGATTGTGGATGTCTATGTATGTACACACACACGCGCGCAGTGGAAAGGGCATTTGCTGCCATATAATATGTGAAGCAGAACCATGTGCATGAAGCAGAATTCAGTGCTTCTGTTGCTATTATTCTGTTACTATTCATGCAGACAATGATTGCTGGGTTATGAATATGTGTTCCAAAACCAACACAGCACTGCTTAATAATTCTGCAAGTGGAAGAAGAACACAGTGGGGTGTAAAGTACAGAATACAACTGAAAATTTCAAATTTCATTTATTAATTTTATTTATTATGTAACATGCAAAGTATTATGTTGAATTGACCAAAATCTAATGGGCTCTAAAAGCTGGCAGTCACCTGCAATCAGGCAAGTCATGAGGGAGGACTTCCACCAAATATTAATTCCATAAATTCAATCCTCGTAGGAGGTTTCCCTGAAACGGCCAAACTTTTTTTTTTGTATCAGAAGCTACCCACAACCCAATTAAACATGCATGATATTTCTATGTGAGCTCCAATGTGCACATAGGGCACATTACACGTGCATGGGGGTTGTACACGTGCATGGTGGATGTGTGTGTGTGTATACAGTAATATAGAATCATAGAACAGTAGGGTTGGAAGGGGCCTACGAGGCCATCGAGTCCAACCCCCTGCTCAATGCAGGAATCCAAGTCAGAGCATCCCTGACAAATGGCTGTCCAGCCTCGTCTTGAAGGCCTCCAGTGTGGGAGAGCCCACCACCTCCCCAGGTAATTGGTTCCATTGTCGTATTGCTCTTACAGTCAGGAAGTTTTTCCTGATGTTCAGCCGGAATCTGGCTTCCTGTAACTTGAGCCCATTATTCCGTGTCCTGCACTCTGGGATGATCAAGAAGAGATCCTGGCCTTCTTCTCTGTGACAACCTTTCAAGTACTTGAAGAGTGCTATTATATCTCCCCTCAGTCTTCTCTTCTCAAGGCTAAACATGCCCAGTTCTTTCAGTCTCTCTTCATAGGGCTTTGTTTCCAGTCCCCTGATCATCTTTGTTGCCCTCCTCTGAACCCTCTCCAGTTTGTCTGCATCCTTCTTAAAGTGTGGTGCCCAGAACTGGACACAGTACTCCAGATGAGGCCTAACCAGTGCTGAGTAGAGGGGAACTAGTACTTCCCGGGATTTGGAAGCGATGCTTCTATGAATGCAGCCCAAAATGGCATTTGCCTTTTTTGCAGCCACATCACATTGTTGGCTCATATTCAGCTTGGGATCAACAACAATTCCAAGATCCTTCTCGCTTGTAGTGTGGTTGAGCCACGTATCCCCCATCTTGTAACTGTGCATTTGGTTTCTTTTTCCTAGGTGCAGAACTTGGCATTTGTCCCTATTAAATGTCATTCTGTTGTTTTCTGCCCAGCGCTCCAGTCTATCCAGATCACTTTGAATTTTGTTTCTGTCTTCCAAAGTATTAGCTATCCTGCCCAATTTTGTGTCATCTGCAAATCTGATCACCATTCCCTGCACCTCCTCCTCCAAGTCATTAATAAAAATGTTGAAGAGCACTGGGCCCAGGACTGAGCCCTGCGGTACCCCACTCATTACCTCTCCCCAGTTTGAGAAGGTCCCATTGCTAAGCACTCTTTGAGTCCGATTCTGTAGCCAACTGTGGATCCACCGGATCGTTGTTTCATCTAGCCCACTTTGAGCTAGTTTGCTCATCAGGATATCATGGGGCACTTTGTCGAAAGCTTTGCTGAAGTCGAGGTATATGATGTCCACAGCATTCCCACGGTCTACAAGGGAGGTTACTTGATCAAAAAATGAGATCAGATTTGTCTGGCAGGACTTGTTTTTGACAAATCCATGTTGGCTTCGAGTAATCACGGCATTGTTGTCAAGGTGCTTCCAGATGGATTGCTTTATGATCTGCTCCAGAATTTTCCCAGGGATTGATGTCAGACTGACTGGTCTGTAGTTCCCACGTTCCTCCTTTTTGCCCTTTTTGAAGAGAGGGACAACGTTAGCCCTCCTCCAGTCATCTGGCACTTCCCCCGTCCTCCATGATTTCTCAAAGATAATAGACAGAGGTTCTGAGAGTTCTTCTGCCAGTTCCTTTATGACTCTAGGATGCAGTTCATCTGGCCCTGGAGATTTGAACTCATTCAAAGTAATGAGGTGTTCCTTGACCATATGCCTGTCGATCTCAAGCTGCAATCCTGCCCCTTCAGCCTGTACTTCGCCTTTGCCAGGGGGGTCGTAGACCTTCTTTTGGGAGAAGACTGAGCCAAAGTAGGAATTGAGCACCTCTGCCTTTTCTTTGTCATCTGCTATCGTTTTGCCATCCTTATTTAATAGCTGAACCACCATTTCTTTCCTCTGCCTTTTACTATGCACGTAGCTGAAGAAACCTTTTTGTTGTTTTTAGCATCCCTTGCTAACCTCAGCTCATTCTCAGGTTTAGCCTTCCTGATGCCATCCCTGCAATTCTGTGCTATCTGCCTGTACTCTTCCTTTGTTACTTGGCCTTCTTTCCACTTCCTATATGTGTCCTTTTTTGTTTTCAGGTCATCCCTAAGCTTTTTGTGAAGCCACACTGGCTTCTTCTGTTGTCTTCCACCTTTTCTTCTTGTTGGAATTGCTTGTGATTGTGCCTTGAGAATTTCCTTTTTTAAAAGCTCCCACCCATCTTGGGCTCCTTTTCTTGCTAGCATCGCTTGCCATGGGACCTTACTGATCATTGTTCTGAGTTTATGAAAATCAGCTTTCCTAAAATCCAGGGTACGCGTTTGACTACACTCGGCTTTTGCTTCCCTTAGAACCAAGAACTCAAGTACAACATGGTCGCTTTCCCCCAGAGTTCCTGTAACTGCTACTTTATCCACTAAGTCATCTCTGTTGGTTAGGATCAAGTCAAGGATAGCCGATCCTCTAGTTCCTTCCTCTACTTTCTGTAGGAGGAAGTTATCCGCCACACAAGTCAGGAATTTCCTGGAGGGGCCATGTTTTGCAGAATTTGTCTCCCAACAAATATCAGGGAAATTGAAGTCCCCCATTACTACTACATCATGCTTCCTTAAAACATTGGCTATTTGCTTTTCAAAAGTTTCATCCTTGTCTTCTCCTTGATTGGGTGGCCGGTAGTAGACTCCGACCACCAGGTTCCTTTTATTCTTTGCTCCATTTATTTCAACCCAGATGCTCTCGATGGGGCTACCAAGCTCATCCTCCTGTATTTCTGTGCAGAGATATGTATTTTTCACATACAGTGCAACCCCACCTCCCTTTCTGTTCCTCCTGTTCTTTTTGAACAAGTTATATCCTTCAATTGCTGTATTCCAGTCATGAGAGTCATCCCACCAAGTCTCAGTTATACCTATCAGGTCATAATTTCCCTCTTGTATTAAGAGTTCAAGTTCGTTCTGTTTGTTTCCCATACTCTGGGCATTAGTATATAGACATCGAAGACCATGTGCTTCATAGTCTGGCTTTCTTCCTACATGTGTCTAAAGACTATTATTGGGCGCTATCAGAGCTGTTCTCTCCATTGCAGTGCATGCGCCTATGTCCATTGTTACCCCCAACATTACATCTCCCTTCCCCGTGGGATTCAGTTTAAAGCCCTCCTGATGAAGTTCTTCATGCTGTGGCCAAATACATTCTTCCCATCCTTTGTGAGGTGCAACCCATCCCTAGCCAACAGCTCATCTTCCAGGAAGTATAGCCCGTGGTCCCAGAATCCAAATCTCTCTCATCGGCACCACCTTCGTAGCCAGTCATTCACCCGGAGTATTTTTCGTTCCCTTTCTATCCCTCTTCTAACTACTGGAAAGATGGATGAGAGAACTATCTCGGCCCCAAAGTTCTTGAGTTTCCTTCCCAAAGCTTCAAAGTCTGACGTGATCTCTTCGTAGCTCCGCTTGGCGGTATCATTTGTTCCCACATGGATGAGAAGAAAGGGATACCTGTCAGTGGGCTTTATGACTGCAGGCAACCTTTCAGTCACGTCTCTAATCTGTCCTCCCGGGAGACAACATACCTGGCGAGTCCACGGGTCTTCGCGACATACTTGGGTCTCGATCCCACGCAGCAAGGAGTCTCCCACTACTACCACTTTTCTCTTCTTCTTCTTGTAGGCCTGGGTTTCATCGCCTCTGTTTGACTGACCTTTAGCCTCTTGCTCACTCTCATGCAGGTTCCCCTGTGATTCTTCCTCTGCAGGCTGTCCTCCAGTCTCATCCGCAAGTACCTGGAATCGGTTCCACAGCTCCACTGCTTCCACTGGTGCAGAGTGGCGTCTAGTTCTTCTTCTCCTAACTGTCACCCTTTTCCAAGGAGTATCCTCTATTCCATTTTTCCTCACCTCAGCATTTCCCACTGCCTCATCTTGCTGTTGCTCTTCAAGCTTCTGGTCTGCCCATTGCTGCTGTAGTTCCCCCATTCTGTCCAAGAACTCTTCGTGTTCTCTTATTCCCCAGAGGGTCAACAGTCGCCGCTCCAGTCCACTTACTTTTTCCTCCAGCAGCGTGATCAACTTGCACTTGTTGCAGGTGTAGGCCATGTTGTTCTCAGGCAAGAAAACAAACATTGCACACACCTTGTAGGTCACCACCACTGGAGAGTCTTGTCCTTCCATAGCCTCTTTTCCCTTTTTGTGTCTAGCTTTGTGATTGTTCTAGACTAGCCTGTGCCTGTTCCTCTACTCAGTAGAGGTTAAAAGCAGAGTCCCACTGGTGTGAAAGTGTGTGTTACAAGACAAATAAATGGAAAAAAGTTAGTTAAAACTCCTGTTTGCTCCCCCTGTTCGCTCGCTCTGTTCGCTCGCTCTCTGGGAGCTTGCCTGCGTCTGTAGTCCCTGGACCAGCTGGAGCAGCTTGCTCTGCTCTGCTCAGCTGGGAGGCCAAGCCCAATATTTATTTATTTATTTATTTATATTTATATTTATATATGAATGAACGAACTCCTCATTAGATCAGGGTGACGTGGCAAAAAAGGGTGGGCAATTTACTTGTAACCCAGTTGTAATCCAGCTTCCCATGGTTGTTCTCTTCTTCTGACCCTAATGCCTGAAGCGCAAGCTGAAGTTTTTTCCGATGCAGTGAATGCTTTATTCCAAGTTCCTACATATGGGACACAAAACATATTCTTTTAAAGATACCTATATTCTCTGTCAAAGTCTTAATACTTAAAACAACCAGGAATGCAAATAATGGGCAACTTTGTTGAATACCGCTATAACGATGAAATTTATGCAATAGTCATCTATTTATTTGTATTTTTGCCATTAGTATACTATAGATTGCTTTAATGCATTCAAGGAAATGTCCATCAATATTACATTTTAAAGTAAAAAATAAATATTGCCATTCAATGCACTCAAAAGCTTTTAATACATTTAAGCTACAATTGATCCTGTTTTAGATAACTTTCAATAATGAAGAATAGACTCTCCTAGAACTGTCTACTTACAATGCAATCCTATACACATCCACTCAGACGTAAGCCCCATTGACTTCAATGGGACTTTCTCCCAGGACATTTTTATAATCTTAATTTAAAAGCAAAATTGGCCTATACAAATTTACTGAAGTGGGGTCTTTTTCAGGTTTATTAATTAAGACCCCTTTTGCCTCAGTTCATAGGTTGAATCCAAACTTAGTGAGGCCTTGAGTAGATCCACTGAATTTAAGGGGCCTTAAATCATTAACAACTTAAGTACCATTGATTTAAATGGGTCTAGTCAAAACATGACTAAGTCTGGATCCAACCCAGCGTCATTGATATCTTATGAGTATGAAAACATTCATTAAACAGAAAATATAAAGTTGAATTACGACCTCTACAATGCTTATAAAATTTTGCTCAAAGGCCATCAAGTCCTGGGGATTTATTAGGTTTTAAATTTCTTACTATATCTTACATTTCTTCTTTTTTATTGGAGCATTCAGTATCATTTTGTCTGCTGCAGACATTGCTAGTAAATTTGTCTTTTGAAAAAATTGTGCTATATCACCACTAGGATTGTCTCGTTTATATAAGCACTCATACAAACATACACATTCGTTTATAAGATTTTCCTTTATGTTAATTTTTGTGTTCTTCCCCTGCCCCCAAGATATTATTTGTGATATCAATCTCTTCTTTTGCACTTTTGTGACATAATGTGCTAATACTTTATCTCCTTTATTGCTGTTCTCAAAGTATACCTATGGGGGATTCCTTCTCCTCAGCACAGCCACCACCTATGAGGGAAACTGCTCCTTCACTGGCCAATCCCACCTCTACGGTTTCTGATTTATAGCAAATGCTTATATTTCGGGGCCTAAGGAACTCTCTGCCACTATAACTCAGAGTTCTACAAGCTGACCCTTTTCCTCAGCCATCAATTCTGTTAAAATACTTTAAAACCTCCTAGTAGCCTGGCATAAGAGGCTTAGGCGTGAGATGGACACCAACACGAGAGGCAAGATGAACTATTAAACAAGTAATTTATTGAAGGGATATTTGTACGTAAGAGATTATTAATATTTACTTTGAGGTTTTCAAAAGAGTACTTAGTAACATTTCTTAAGGACTCCGGACACATTGTTGCTGCTACAAACCTCTTAACAACTTCTTTTACCTCAGACCTCCATCTCAGCCAAATGCACTTACAACCAGGTCCAGCTTCTGGGTACAATCTTCTTCTGATACTAAAACTCTTCCTGTTGCATTTCTGGCTGCTTGAACAGTTTGTCTTGGTTTTTAGCACCTTCTTGTATAATCTTCTTCTGGAAAGATCTTAGGGCAACCTCCAGGCCTAACACAGCCACCTGCTCCCTACACCTGATCTTCACCAGCCATGTATAGTTATCCCACAGAGAAGTAACAGCTTAATATTCAGGCCATAACTATACACTTTCCTCTCAGCTTTCACCGTTTCTTTTCACTGTTTTTAAAACACCACACACCAACCAGCAGACCCTCAACCTCCACAGACTGACTCCACTATCAACTGCCATACCTTAACTCTCATTTCCCAACCGCTCTTTTCCACCTAGCTAGAATCCCGAACCAATCAGAAATTTACCTGATCCAGACTCCATCTAACAATATTCAAAGTGATTGTCTCTCTCTCCCCCTTCAGAACATCACTAAGCAACTACTACACAGGCCTTTGACAGTAAGAAACGAAGGCCTCAGACCTACTCAGATACACTGTAGCCTCACAGAGGCCACACACAGTAAACATTGCATAACAACAGTTATATACAGGACATTTCTTCACAATACCTGTTTGGTAAAACTTACTGCCTTGCTCACTTCTGCACTCCAATTCAGTTGTGCTCTAATAGTTTCTAATTCTGATTGTGTTCAAAAATCAAGTGTTGCTTTGTATTAAAGTTCTAAATTTTTGAATCTTTTTTTAATCAGATCCAGCCTATTTTTATTATGTACTTTCTTTCTTATTATGTGAAGTGATCTGGATGAATACTCCTTGTATATAAGCATTACATGTCTCCCACACAATACTATTCTTGATATTACCTGTATTATTAAAAATGGAAAACTGCCAGTACAATCCTATACACATTTACTCAGAAGTAAGCCCCACTTAAATAGGACTTACTTCCAGGTAAGTATGTATAGGCAAGTGGGCATATGATTGCACCTTTAATTTCTCTATCACGTCCCGAGCTTTATTCTACAACAAAAGTGTGTTTCATTTCCATTGAAAAGAAGACTGCACTTTTTATACTTCTCATTCACATTTTCCTGGTGTATGGTCTTACATCAATTCTTTTAAAGAAACAAGTATTTTAAAGTACATCATCTTGAGAAAAGTGACACACCACTTAAAAAAAAAACAACAATGTTCAGCTCTGGTTTTTAAATGAAAAAGAGCTTGGAAAAAGCTGGTGTTGGCATTAGCACTGCATATTCTTAGGGCAAGCTTGTTTTTGCTGGCAGCTAATGCTTCAATGTGGCAAAAAGGCCCAATCCATTATAGGTGTCTTCTGTGAAACAGATACCATATGCTATTGTAGCCATCCTTTAACAAATATGATTAGGTAAATCACCCATTACTTAACAACATTTTATTGTAACTGTCACTCAACTTGCATATGTGATACCTGGAGCAGGTATGTCACTCAAATACTTACCTTCTCCAAATCAGTCTGAGAAGCTTGCAAGAGAGTCTGACCAGAAAGTATCCAGTGTTTGCCATTACTTATGTAAGAACCCAAGCCCTGCTCCTGAAGCCAGTTGCAAACTTGCTCCTTTGTCCATTTGGCAAATGGCATATCCAAATCACTAAAATTGGGAGGAAAAAACCTCAATATTTCCAAATTGACACTTTAGAGAAAAAGATACATTTAAAGAATGTAACTTAGACCCAACTCATGGGTTGCCATTGTGGCATGAGAGTCACTTCCATGGAATCCCATCCTACACTGCATTGGTAACATGCAAAAATAAGCCATGCTTCTGAAAGTAATACCATCTGTTGCCCAATCCATGTTCTTACTTTTGACCCACATGTTTGCTATTTACAGATATTTCTGATGTGGAAAGAGAATGGA
Source organism: Heloderma suspectum (assembly GCF_057233095.1). Taxonomy (NCBI): domain Eukaryota; kingdom Metazoa; phylum Chordata; class Lepidosauria; order Squamata; family Helodermatidae; genus Heloderma; species Heloderma suspectum. Next base: position 110,685,876 of record NC_139464.1, read on the forward strand.
CCATGATGAAGTGGTAACACAGAAATCAAAAATAGTCTCATGACACACGGTTTAACACAGTCACACATCTACATACATTCCAATTATATACTTGTCAATCTGTTGTGAAATAATGAGATTTGTCATGGTATAGCTCTCAAGTTAGTGCCTTCTGACATCATGTTTTCCCAATACGGGTTTACATACAATGTAAGTTGTAATATGGAGTCCTTGCATTGTATCCAATGATGTTTATCCACCTGCGGAATGGACACCCTTGGTGGAACAGATTCCCCCCTTCCCTCTATACTCCCCAAGTGCTCTAGTGGTTGGGGACCCTCTACAGCAGACTGGGTGGGGCGGCACACAGGGGCTGCAAGGGGGGGAGGAGGAGAAGAGAAAGTCCAGTTGCTCAAGTAGAAGTCCAGTTATATGACTCTGGATGTAGCCCCTTAGCTGCAGTTGAAAATTCAGCATGGATAAAGTGAAGCTGAAGTCACAATTTATCCATGATGACCACAGAAAACATCCATTAAAAAACCCAACACAGCATCATCCCACCCACATTCTTAGAAAATGCTCTGATATGGGTCAACAGGTAGACAAACAAGACAAGGGAGCCTATTCAGTTTCTACATATACACATACAGTCCTTGAACTGTTACACATGTGTTTGGGCGAAAAGTGTGGGATTTCACTTTAGATATGGCACCTCAGTTACAGGTCCAGACATGAGGTTCTTTGATTCTGGCAGTATCAGCCCCTTACCCAAACACGTTGGTTATGCATTTTAAATCTTAGAATAGATTAGGGGAAAGGTATATTTGCCACAATCCCAAAAAGCACAGGGAAACTTCTCTCCTTCAAAACATTTAGGCAAACTGTTTACGCTACCCTAAATCTAAACTATTTCCCACGTTGTTCGTCAGTCAATCACTTCATATTGCATCCAGTACAACTTCTCCAGCTGCATTCATGATCGTGATAGAAAAAGCAAAAAGACGGGAAGTATTTCCCGTGCTAGCTCAGTGCCTGTCTCTTACTTATTCGATTGCCCAAGGTCTCTCGACCAGCCCAGTCGCGGTCCTGCGGTTGCTCTTGTTCCTCCTCTTTTGAACTCTGTCTCTGTCACGTCATCTGGATGGAACGTAGTAGACTGGCTTCTTCTGAGTCTGAGAAAAGGCCAGGGAAGGGGGACAGAGTAAGAGATGGAGGGAGTATCAGAACACGAGAGCAGCCGTCCTGGATCAGACCGAGAGCCCACCTAGTACAGCCTCCTGTTTCACACAGTGGCCCGCCACACACAAGCAGGCTGCAAAGGCAACAGCACTATCGCTGGGATTTACAGTTCTGTGAGAACCGAAATGTAAAACCAGCTTAGAGGAGATAGCGGTTGGAGAGTAATAAACCAATCCGCAATGTACAACTACGGCTTTCCAACTGCACTGTCGTCTCACAACCATTTAAATCTATATCTATATCTGTAGGTGCTGGGTTCCATATTATGACTAGTTTGCAGGTGTGAAAGCTGAGGAAACAGAGGACTGGGAGAGCGTGTACCAGAGGGTAAAGGTGCCGGAGAACCACAAAAAAGGGAACATGTGCATTCGATCGCACTGAAGAAGATTTAGGACTGGCAGCAAAATTAACCTTGTCATGTAAGGTAAAATGCTACTCAGCCATTAACAGCACTGAGTCACTACCAAGTGAACGGCTTCTGTAAAATTTATCTGTAACATTTCAATACCACTTTAGCAAATACTTTCAAAGCACTGATTTTGGACTGGGGGACACAGTGCCAGGGCAGACGTAGCACTGGGAATCTCCTGTAATTAAAATATGCGAAGTGGGCCACAGAACTGTGCACTCTCTATCCACGGGCTGCATGCAGCCACCTCTGCCCCCCATCACCACCAAAAAATTCTAAAACAAATTATCTTTTGGGGAGGCAAAAATGGCATCTGTAGCAGCTGCAAGGTGCCCAAACAGCTTGTTTCCTAGCTAAATTTGGCTCTTTGGGCAATCCGTAGCTGTGATGGAACACCAAGGGGTTAAATTTAGCTCGGAAACTTGGTAGTGGTTTGTCAGCAGCAAACTGGTGCTTTTTGTGCTTTTTTCCAGTTGCTCCACGGATTGCGGTCCGTGCCGGGTATCTGGGGGTCACAAATGGCCCCTGGACTTCTGGAAGTTGCCCACCCTTGCTCTGTCCCCAAACTATCCCTTCTCTGGAACAAATTCTTCTCACCCAACTTTATCAAGGTTAACCATCAACAACAGTAATCAGGATTTCCTCTTAACCAGAGGTTAGCACATCTCGATTAAGTGGAAACCGGGACACTGCTCTAAATGTTGATGTAACATTGACCACTTAGAGGTTTGGGTGGGATATTCATGCCAAAAAGTAAATAGCTGGGAGAGGGAGCATGCAGTTCCATGACCCATTCCCCATCTCTTAATCACAGCTAAGAAATTCCCAGCATGAAATCCACACCAGCCCTCAAAGGGGAAACCTGGCTGGGCGCAAACCTCTGGTAATTCAACCCATTTATGATGTTAAGTAGAGTTATATCCTGGTTACCTTCCAAACAATTTCTTGATTCCTCTGGCTTTCTTTTTAGAGTCGGGAGAGGGTGGAGTCAGAGGCCCGCCTTCTATAACTTTTGGTTGAGGAGGCAAGCCAGCCAGATCTAGGTGGTCTGCAGATCCTTTTTCCGTCTCCGCTATTAAAGAAAAGCAAACCTCAATTAACTATGAAAAGTTATACTTCTTAAATTTGACTTACTTTAAGTGTCCCTTTCTGATTTGTGAAATAACCTTGGCTAAAAGCCATTTTGTTGATGTTAAGTAGAGTGAAAGAGAGGTAATTTTGCTGTATGTTCCATTTACTTGGCACTTATAAAACATAATTCAGTTAAAGAATTTATTAATATATCCATACCAGATTATCTGTGTTAGGTTGGCCTTTATCCAAGCCCCGTCTATTACAGCTACATTTGATGTACCAAATATAGCCCTAAGGCAAACCTGTGGTTAAAAAAGTGTATAGCTTACTATGAATTTCCAGAAGGCAAAGACTGCCAACAACTGTGTTGATAATCCCTCATATATCAGATGAAATGTTCAGGAATCAGTAAATGTGGACAGTCAGCTTCTGGTTGTTGTCAACAATCAGTAGGGTTAACTCCAGTTGTTCAAGGGGTTGATAACTTTCCCTTGCAACTGTCAGCCATCTTAACATTTTGGACATTCGCTGTTCCGTCATGGCACTCTTGGTAATAGTGTGCCAATTTTGTATAGTTAGTTGTAGTGTGGTAGTCGGGGGACAGACAAACCCTTTTCAGATTTATAGGTAGTTATTTCTGAAATATGCAAAGCAAATTCCATGACCAAACATGAAATAAACTAATTAGAATATACTTTTAGATGTTCTATGAGAGGCCAAAAAACTCTGTGATGGCTCAGGAAGCTGCTCTTAATTCTATTATGTGAAAAAGTGCCTTATGGGTGTTGCAAAACATCATGAAGTTCAAATTTTTACTCTTGCACTCTCTCAGCACCTGAAAACAGTTGTAAATGGTCTAATCTAATGTTGAAAATTCAATTGCCCTGTTTTTGCCAAAACTGCACCTGCAGAGACAAAGTGAGAGATACCAAGGGTTAGAATCTCATGGCAGTTTTACCAGGTATAAAAAGGTTAATGAAATGTTGTGTTCTGATTTAACAGCATCAACACTCTTTGGGGAAACTGAAATTTGGAGAAACTGAAAAAAATACATGTTCTGTCTTTAATTATTTTTATAAATCATTTTAAAAACTGTTAGAACTTCCTAAAGAAAACAACAGTTGAAGGAAGCATTGAAGATAATACACCCTAACCTGGTGCTTCTATTAAAGTAACTCTGGAGTTTCATAGAACTTCCAAGAATTTCTCAATGGAAACATCACGAACAGTGAACAAAAGTCCACAATTAGTCCTCTTCCTCTGGAAGGTGCATTTACAAGATTTGTTCTAGGCTGCATCCTTGGTTTGAATGGGGTGATGGCAAAACCTAACTGGTGCATGCATAAAGGGAGTATGCCCTAGAACAGGGGTGGGCAACTTGTGGCCCTCCAGATGTCGGCCTAAAACGTCCATCATCCCTCACCATTGGCTATGCTGGCTAGGGCTGAGGGGAGTTGTTGGCCAAAACATCTGAAGGCCCACAAGTTGCCCACCCCTGCCCTAGAATATCCCCAGAATCTTCTGCAACCCCACACAGGATTTTCTTAGTCGGCACATAGGTGTTTCTCATCAGATGGATTGATGCAGTCTGAAAACCACACCAATCCATTCATCTTAGGAATTCCATCTTAGGAATCCATCCTCCAAAAGCAACAGGACCTTTTCTGTGGTGGTACTACGGCTCTGGAAAATCCTCCTGAAGGATATTCATTGGGCTCCCTCTTTGCTGTCTTTTAGACAGAAACATTTTTGTGTCAACAGGCTTTTAAATTATCATCATCATCATTTCTATACCGCCCCATAGCCAAAGCTCTCTGGACAGTTTAACTATACTATATAAATTATAGTATCTGCTTCTGTGCTGTATCCTCATTGGACGCTGGCGATCACTCTGACCCACATAAACTTATTTACTGCTGTTCAAAATAAAGAAGTCAATGTCACTCCTGTCCACTGTCTCAAAATTCCAGACCATGATGTCCTACTTCATCCAGGTCCTCTTTTTGCCTCCACTTTGCCTTGTATTATGTGTTGTAAAAGCTGATTATTTCTCATTACGCATTATATGACCGACATATGATGGCTTCTTTTCTCTTACACATTTCTGCATTTCTTTGGTCGTTCTCATTCTCTGAATTATGGTGTTATTTGTTACATAATGTGTCCAAGATATTCTAAGCATGTGACGGTAGCACCATAGCTCTAATGCTTCCAGGCATTTACAGGCAGCTTCCGTGAGAGTCCAGGCTTCCACTCATAGTTTCTGCTGCTGGTTTAAATTGGGTGTTTATTTGTTTGAACTGCTTTTAAACCACATGGTTTTAAATTTGTACTGATATTGTCTGTTTCTAACTGTATTGTGTTTTTTCTTTGATGTAAGCTGAAGGGTGATGTTAAAAGGTTATTTATTTATTTGATTTATATCCCGCCTTTTTACTGAAACTGGCACTCAAGGAAACTTACAAAATTTAAAATAGATCAGAACAATAAAACACATTAAAACACAAAAAATATTATCTTTAACAACAATGTTGGTCTAGCCTCAGCAAAGTCATCCAGGACCAGAAAAATGCAAGTAGTCACTGAATATTTGCCTTTGTCCCAATAGATAATTTATAAAAGTATCACAACTGCTTCCCCCACATTGGACTTGGCAAGCAAGACGCCACCTTTACATGAGTTAAAATATACATTTCTACCCCTCCCCATTGCCCCACATGAATTACGGATACGTTTGCAATGCAGTGATTCAGCAGAGATGTGCCAGCAAGTGCCATACAAATAGGGGAGCAAAAAAAAAAAGCCAAGTTCCTCTTCCCACATTACACAACAGCAATCTCAGGTTTGCCACTGGAACAGCACTTGACAGAGCTGCAGCCAATCCTAACATGCACATGCAAATGATATAGGCTCATTTGCAAGCCCATTTGTCCCAGCTTCTTGATCACACTTCACCTTTTCAAGTGTACACTTATCTGTATACCTAAACATAAATGTGTGAACTCGCTGTATGCTCAAAAGCAATGGTGAGAGAGTGACCATATTAAAAAGTAGCAAACAGCAGTGGCCAAAAGTGAATTATGCTATGGCTATCAAGTTAGCCAAAGTAGGTGACGAAACGCTGTTGTTTGGGGTGTGCTTTTTTTCAAAAAACAAAAGAGTTCTTGATACATAAGAGAAACTATACAGCAGAAGTCACAGCAGGTTGCTTTGATTACATGAAAGGATGCTACGTTACAACGCATATATTCTTCATTGCTTGGATTATCTCTCTCACTCCTCTAATTCTTGTGTTCCAATCCTAAATATTATGCTTGGAAACATGTTCCACTGTTTTTTTCCACTCAGTCTCTTCATTTATTACACTACGCAGAGAGCTCAGTCTGCAACCTTCCCCATGGGAAGAAAGTATCAAACTAAATGGGCTGTACCGTGGAACTGGATTGCTGAATATGGAACATTGGGCTTCCTCTCATTTTATTTAATTACAACATGGAGATATAGGTTGGGAGCGTAAAAGGTGGCACCTTCTCAGGAGTCTGATGCCTGAAGCACCTGGTTTATGCCAAGGCTGGCCCCTAGGCAAAACTGCATCATGTTAATACCAAACATATATAGACACTGCAATTCTTGGGCTTTAGTGCTTGCATCTGGAATGTCGTAATCTCTTTCTATGATACTTCTTGTCAGTGTGGGTTATCACGATGAAACAATGCAGCAGGCTTTTAGCAGTATGCATGAAAAATGAAAATAAATGAAATGCAAAGAGATGGATGAACATTCTAGCACAGAGTTCCTTGCTTTAGTGCCCTGCATGGCCATGGCTCAGCGTTAGTGGGCTTCGCAACATGGCCCAGAGAACGCATGCAGGTCTACCGTACCTAAGATAGGTGCACTGGCACTTCGACTGCGATCTTCAGGCATCCAAATAGCGCACAGAACCACAGGCAGCACAAGGGGGAGGAACGGACCCGGGACAACAAGATAAGACATATCAACACTTAACAGCGGCAAGACAAGGGGAGAACAGTACCCAAAAAAGGTGCATGCAAAACACACACAGCTAACATACAAATGGGTCATATTAGAATGATCAAACATTCAGTTGCTCATACCAAACAATTATGTTTTTGGATCTGCCTAAATGGCAGGAAGGAACAATGTACAATAATTACTTTTGTACTGCTTTGTATTTATATATTACTTTAGAGTGTGCTCAAAATGCTTCATTATCTTAGTAATAGCAACAACAGCCCTGTAAGGTAGGCCAGTATTTATGACCCCATATTGCAGAAGGAGGCTGCAATATCCATTTTTGCCTTATCAAAATTTTGCAGTATCTATTCCACTGCCATGACCTATTTCCTACTATTTAAATAACTTACCTGTGGGTTACTATATATCATAATCTCATTTTATCTTCACATCTACTATGAAAGGGAGCTGGACCAGGCTTGTAAATAGCCACTCATGTTTACGAACCCAGCAGGTATTTTAATTACACTAATAGCTATTTTAATTAACTATATTTATGCAGACATTAGGAATTAAATATGAATTATGTATGCAATACAAAATTAGGGCAGATATAAACAATGTCATCTTTTATAAAATGCAGTATATCAGATTGACTTATGGAACCCTATGGTTCTTGGGACGCAACCACTGGGTGGGCTGAAGCAGCAAAACTCACTAAAGGCACCAATAGATTGTGATAACATTTGTTTTGCAACCAAGTTAGGAGATTGTTATTTTGCTTCCACGGAGACGTGTAAAGACATGCATTTGCACATAACGCTAAGCCACACTTCGCTTTTCATAGTGATGTTATGAAGGAAGTGGCTGGAAATTTCCTCTGCTATCTCTGCAAAGCCCACTGCTAAGTTTGCCCTTACCTCATCATTCCTTTCTGTCACCACAATATTCAGAGACTCATTTAATGTATTTTTAAATGTGTTTAATCTTTGTAAACCACCCAGAGAGCTTTGGCTATTGGGGGGTAATAAACAAACAAACAAACAAACAAACAAATAAAACCATGGTTTGACTGGGAGATAAGAAATTGGGAGGGGGCACAAGGCTCCTGTCAGGGATGAGTCTAAGCACTTTGAAATGTCTGACAGCTCCGATTCTGAATCAGAGTTGGAACACCTAGATCAGAGCCCAGGGGAGGGACCCTCCCTAGTAAGCCAAGATTCTGGTAGAGATTCCTCCGAAGGCCTTGACAAACAGATGACCCAGGCTGAGTTCCTGCCCCCTCCCTCCACCATAAAAACTCAAGTTTCCGAGGAGGAGGAAGAGGGGCGTGACTTGAGAGATGCTAGAGCGCGTCGCAAGCAAAGCGGGAAAAGTTAGGGGCAGGGCTCAGGCGCTCTGCCAGGATAGCCACTCTCAGAAGCCAACATAGAAGGGAGCATCACTGCGAAGCAAGCCTGGCCATGAAGTTCACGCCCAAACTGTCGGCAACTTCACTACCCTCTGGTTCGTCTCCTCGAATTAGTGAACACAGATTAGTTGTTTAGGGGCCTGAAGCAGTCTGAGAGCTTCCTGGAATCTGTAGAGAGGCTAGTCTCCAGCAAAATAAAGTAGTATTACCCTAAAGCTTTGTCTCCTTGTGGTGTTGATTGCAAAGGAGAAGAACGATCCATTTCTGACAGCTCCCAACTTTGGCTTTTAGGGACTTGGGAGTGTACAGCCTTTATAAAAGGAAGGATGGGGCTGAATTTCAGGCCTGTGCAGTACCCACTCCATTGCACTTAAAACATGTTATATGATCTACAAATATATCCTACCTACATGAACTCCTTGGCCCTTTTTGCAGTGGCAAGGCAGCACAGCCAGCCCATACTGGCATGTGAATTATGCATGTAGGCCACACAACAGATTCTATCTGAAACATGTACCGGAAGTTGTGCTTGAAATTAACATGCAGAAGCACTTGAGGTAGACAACAGAATGCATATGCCACTTTACTTTCCCAGGTACCAGAATCCACAGCAATTAAAGTTTTGCTCTCTATTCATGAAAGGTTTTATTGTTTATGCAATGCCTGCTTCTTCATGATTTGTTGTTGTTGTTGTTTTTAATGACAAACACAAGTATTATAGTAGAGAATATCTTTCCCTGTTGCCTATTAGTTTAGATAGATACAGTGGAAAAACTAGACCTCAGCCTTTACTGAACCTACCCAAGTTAGGTGCGCTCGCTGTCCTTTTGTTACTTTTGATCTTGAAGAAGCCTCGCCCAAATGAAGACCGGGCTTTACGGGTCCCAAAGGCATCTTCATCACCCGGAGATTTAGGAGGGAGGGTTCCATATTTGCTACCCTCCATGGGTGCTTTGCTCTGATTGGTTAAGAAAAATTCAAAACCTGTCAATTATATCTGTACTGCGAGATCGTTATACTCAAGTGTCGCATGCTCAGAAAGATAAGTGAGAAATTAAAATAGCATGTTCACAACTAATTAGAAGACAGGTAAACCATACAGTAAACTTGAAAATGGATTGAGAAGTGATATCTTCTGTTAAACTATTCTGAAAGCTTTGAAATGGAAATTCTTTTATAAAAATGATACCCCATAGAATGTAAGGCCTTAGAAAACCAAGTAAATAAAAAGGGCTTCCCATAAGGCTGATAATGAGGGTGGTGAGTTCTGAGAGCACCAAGTAAAAATCCAAAGAAAGAAAAAAAATAATTAAGTAATTTGGAAGTTTAGCATGCAGGTTTTAACCAGCCTGCCAGTACAACGGTGGAATCTACTAGGAAGTTACAATACCTTGCTGCTATGAGAGTCTGTGAGTGGCTTCACATGATCATGGAGGGAAAATAAGCCATGGTGGCTTTTCAGGATGGTTTGTAAACCACCCCAGCCACCCACCCTTGCCAGGTTCAGACATCACGACAACCTGCACACAGTGAGGGTAATAATGCTAATTAGATGGCTTGTGACCACCACGCAGGGGGAGGAAAAATAAGCCACTGTGGCTTATTTTCCCTCTGTGATCATGCAAAGCGGGTCAATGCCTGTATTGTTCAAGGCTACCTAAACCATGGTTTAAACCACGGCCAAGCACTCCCCTCCTTGTTGCCTGCTGGCTTGAGGACAAAGCTCTTGGCTTGAATTAAGGCAGAGTTCCCATTTACATCTGAAAAGGGGAATTCTGGCTTACTGTTGGTCAACAAAAAAGTAAAATAAGCCAGGATGTACTCTATGGCACAGCGACACTCCACAGGTTTCACTGGGACACAAGTGTGCTTAACTTCCCTAGACTGCACTCACAACTTCTTCACTAACAAACAGCACAGCAACACATTATTTCTAGGGATGGGGAAGAAGTTAATTTGGCTCGCATTTTAATATGAACTGACCAAATGTGCACTTCTTAAATTGATACATGAACTGGAATGCAATTACCCTCCAGTTTCTGCCCTTCTCCAAATGTTGCAATGTAGCTCTCCAATTAAAAAAAAATGCATAGAAAAACGGGTACATCAGGGAAAACTTTATTTATTATAATTTTTATTTATTTAAAACATTTGTATCCCACCCTATATCATTAAGATCTCAGGGCGGCGTACAGAAAAAATCAATTTAAACAGTATCAAACAATAAATAATTTAAACAGCTAAAAACATACTAAACCATTAAATAAGCTAATACCAATTAACATCTACAACAATAAAACAGTTAAAACAGTGTGCTACTTTAGGGAACGCATTCAGCCCTCAAAGGCTTTGGTAAAAAGCCATGTTTTTACTTGGTGCCAAAATGAAACTAACATATGCACCAATCGGGTCCAAGGAGAGGGCATTCCATAACCAGGGTGCCAAAGCAGAGAAGACCCTCTCCCATGTCCCACCATAGTGTATGTCTCACACTGGTGGGACGCAGAGGAGGGCCCCTCCAACAGATCTCAGTCCTCGGGCAGGCATATAAAGGGAGAGAAGCTCGCTCAAATATCAAGGCCCCAAGCTGCTTAGGGCTTTAAATGTTATCAGCAAAACCTTGAAAATGGCATAGAGAACAGCCTATGTTCAGAAAATTTGCTTGCAAAAAATGTATATTGGGGCAATCACGTACAAAAATACCTACAAATTTCCATGCAGACAAAAATGTGTATGATTTTTTGTGAGGATTAAAAAAAATTGCAAACAGATGCAGCAGCAGGACAGACCTGTGCTTGAAAATATGAAAATGTTATAGAGAGCAAAAGAGACAGATTTGTCTATCTCTAGTTACCTCCTCTTGCTTGTGTCCAGACTCTTTGTCCTGTTTGGGAAGAATTGGAAGCATTAAATACGTCAGGTAAGTAGATGTTTTATTCAACAGATATTCAATTAATTTATCTAAGACTTGTTTAACTCAAGTCATCTATGACACAATTCAGTAAAATATTCAGACCAGCATACAGGGGAGTCTATGTTAGCATGTTCTAGAGCGTGCAGACAAAACTATTTGAGTAAGCCATTTTATACCACTTGGTTAGAGTCCACGCCATAAGGATTTACTCAACATATGGATACCCAAATACATATCTGAAGGCATATCTCCTCCCATATGTGCACCCCCACCCATGATTTGTGAGCAGACAAATGAGGCTGTTTCACATGCAAGTCACTGCTTGATATTATATACTGCAACCATGAAGTGATCACCATGCATATGGGAAGTAAACCTCAGGGGATATAGCTGGAGTGGGGGAGAGAACAGTATGGGTCAGCATTTTTAAAGAAACAGTTAACACAAAAAACAGGACTACCCACATCAGATGCTTCTTTCTTCAAGTTCCCCAAGCTGCTGGATTTTTGCAGAGCTGAAGTTCTAGAAGCAAGAACAATTTAAAAAAGGGGGGAAATGAATCTTGTGTCGCAAGCGCATTACTTGAATTAGAATAAACGTTAGAATGAGTTGCAACATTTTTAGACAGGTGAAGGGAAAGAAATACTGAGTTAAAGCAAATGTTGATTTTTTTTTCTTAAACTATAAAGATAGAGTGTATGAATCTGACTAGATGCCAGGATTAATGAGAATTATAGCAGAATCACTTTTATAGCAGAATCACTTTTATAGCAGAATCACTTTAAATATCACTTTTGCCATGAACTCAGCAGGTAACTATAGTCAAGCTGTTATCTCTTACCCACATCTGCAACATGGGAATAGTACGGGGTTGGATTTGACATTACAAGGAAAAAACGGGGGTTTCTCCCCCTACCCTATATACACACACAGCCCTGTAAATCCATCCCCCCTCTGACAGTTTTTTCCCCCCCCCGCATTTCCCCCATTTGTATTCCAAAACTGGAAGTAAGCCTGGCTAGGGGATATATTTGAAGGGGAGAATTGTCAGGCATGCGGAAGAGTTAATTGATACTTTTTTCAAGTTTGTGTATGCGTGTGCACGCACGCATGGCAAACATGTGTTTGGCAAGATGTGTTTGTGAGATAATGGCTGCATTCAGATTAAGCCAGAATTCTTCAGAATCCTGGCTTATTGGTAACAACTTTTACCAATAGTAACTGAATCAGTAACTGATACTAACTGAATAAGGAACTTACCAGGGCAGAAAAGTTTAGACCAGCCTTCTCCAACCTGATGCCCTCCAGATATTTCAGCATGGACAATGGCCAGGAATGCTGGGAGTTGTAGTTCAAAACATCTGGATAGCACCAGGTTGGAAAAGGCTGGAGTTACATCCAAACTTGGGCTCATGGCTTATCTCTCCTCTAACAAGCCAGCATTTGAAGCCAGGATTGGCTTACAGATCGTGGCTTGTTAGAGGAGACATAAGACAGGGTCAGGGTTTGGATACCATGCTAAGCTTTTTCACCTTGATAGGTTCCTGGTTCATTTAGCTGCTCCCCCTGGCAGAAGGAGCCAAGTGGGAGTGACTAGGCAATATATGCCAGCATGCTTGTTCGTGAACAGTAAGCTAGGATTCTGAAGAGTTTTGCGATAGCGTTTTGTTCTAATGTGTGTTGTTCTACCCCAATATTGATCTATCCTACATGGCTGTTGTAAGAATTATGGAGGTAATTCGCAAAGTAATTTGAACACTCTGAAGTGCCATGTAAATTATTATACTCAAGTTGACAATACAGATAATCTTGGAAGTGAACATTAACTCCGAAATTCTTCTGTTCTTCAAATTTTCAAACTACATGCTTATAATTACATACCCAAAGCTTACATGCAATTTCCTAGTGTTTGAACTGTGTGTATGCAACAACAGGGGCTCTTTGGTGTTGCAGCCATGCAGCCAAGAAGCATGCTCTATTGTTCTGCATTTAATTTCAGAATGAATTTTAAAATGTGTTGCTTAAAAAGCCAAACAGTCATTCAAAAGGTAAACCAGTGCTTCATTGATCAAGAGGCAGAGGAAGATAACTAATTCAAAATTGCAATCAAAGTATAATGCACATGCTTAAAAGATATTTAAAAATGATACATTAGCTAATATAAATGCTTTCAGTTTCACTTTTGCCCACTGCTGCATTTGTAATCATCCTGAATAATCTAGGCTACAATTTTACACATACTTACCTGCGAGTAAGTCCCACTGAACATAGTGGAACTTACTTCTGAGTAAATATGCACAGAATTGCAGTGTTCATTGTGCCTTGTGTACTTAAACCCTACCTAACCCAGTAGGGTCGCTGTAGAACATAAAAGTTATTGGACGTACTTGTAAAATGTTTTTTTACCCAGCCCGAAGTATTTCATACTCCATGTATTCTTCAGTTATGAGATGAGTTGTCTTGTGATGTTTCATCTCCACTCACCAATTTTTAATTTTAAAAAATATTGCATTCAACTTACTAAGCTTATCAGAGGGCTGATTTACCCCTACTGGAATGAATGGGAAAGTGAAACTATAAATGAGTTGGGGTCAAATCTATCCCCAGCACCTTCTCAAAATATGTGAAGGAAAATAACATAGCATTCTGCTTGTATCATAAATGTCATCTTTGTTGTTATACCTCCTTAAGAGCAATGAAGTATATTTTCTTTCTGTTTTGAAAAAAACAAAAAACAAAAAAAAAGTGTTATGAACATCTCCTGGTGGATCCCAGGAGTAAATTTTAACTTAGGGAGTCAATCCTGCTCCAAGCTGGCTTCTTTATCTTCTTGACACATGAATTAATACTCCCATACTGCAAACGTGCAAGAGTGATTCTTTATTTGTAATATTACTGGGGGGCGGGGGGCAGAGTGAGAGACTCCATCCACTGTTTACTATAAGCCCAGTATTTCACCTAGGCATCTTTTGGTTTCTGTTTTGTTTGCTTCTTCTTTTCTCCTCCAGAGATCCCTGATAGCCCAGTGAGAATAGCCTAATTGCTGGGTTGCATCTTTTCCCCAGTCAGATGTCGCAGGTTTGTTTGTCCCTAACAAAACAAACAAAACTCACAGCTCACTGTACATGATATTTTAAATTAAGTTTGTGTGCTAGACTATGTTTTCTGAATGCAATACTAATACAATCTAATTTTTCATGTTAAACTGGAGTCATTTTGAAATCAAATCATATCTTTTTATTTCCAGATAGGACTTTAAAGGGGTCCGTTGGACCCCAATAATAGTGTATGTGTGTGTTTGGGGGGTATTTATATAACAGCAGAGATGGACTAATGCTGACGGGAGAAGTAATCTCTTTTTCTGGAGGTGGGGCCATGGCATGAACCAAAATCACTACCTCTATTCAGACATCATGATTTGCCTGAACCAAGCCTCCAAACAGGCCAACCAAGGTTTAGAGCTGCTTGTCTGCTTTCTGTTTCCATCTCCTTATCACTCCAGGCATAGCAGCTTCCAGAGAGGGAGCAAATGCTCTTCACTGTGGTTGGTTAATTAATTTCTTGGTTGATTCAAACTCACATCAAACCAGAGGTAAGTTTCTTTAACCATCGTTTAGTATTATGCCTGGTCCAAAATAGGGCAGCAAGATTGTTAACAGGGACTGGCCAGCGAGCTCATATTACGCCAGTACTTTTCCAGCTGCACTGGCTGCCAGTCCATTTCCAGGCCCGATTCAAAGTGCTGGTGTTAACATTCAAAGCCCTTAATGGCTTGGGGCCAGGTTACCTGAAGGATTGCCTCCTCCCATATGTGCCTGCCCGGACCTTAAGATCATCCTCAGCGGCCCTTCTCCGTGAGCCCCTGCCAAAGGAAGTGAGGCAGGTGGCTACTAGGAGGAGGGTTTTTTTGCTGTGGCACCCCGGCTCTGGAATGAGCTCCCTAGTGAGGTTCGCCTGGCGCCTACATTGTATTCCTTTCGGCGCCAGGTGAAGACCTTTTTATTTTCCCAGGCATTTTAGCATTTTAGCTTTCTAAATTTTTATCTTTGCTGTTTTAAATCTGTATTTTAAACTCCTGCACTGCTGCTAGGTTTTATTGTGGTTGTATTGTTATATTGTGGTTTTAATGTTCTGTATATTTTAAATTGTTTTATTGTGTGTTGCTTGGATTTAATTTTTGTGAACCTCCCAGAGAGCTTCGGCTATTGGGCGGTATAGAAATGAAATAAATAAATAAATAAATAAATAATTCTGGGCTGGTTTATTTTATTTATTTATTTATTTATTGCATTTATACCCCGCCTTTCTCCCTCTCGCAAGGAACTTAAGGCGGCTTACATTATCCTCCTCCTCACCGTTGTATCCTCACAACAACAACCCTGTGAGGTAGGTTGGGCTGAGAGTCTGTGACTGGCCCAAAGTCACCCAGTGAGCTTCCATGGCCAAGTGGGGACTAGAACCCGGATCTCCCGGCTCCCAGTCCGTCACTCTCACCACTACACTACACTGGTTCAGATGATACATGAAGCGTCTCTCTGGCCCATCATTTAGAGGAGTGTGTGTGCATGCTGGTTTATGTGCGAAGGCAATGTCTGCATTAGGACCTACACATATAAGCCTGAATCCCATGGTCAATTCCTAAATCTAGGGAATCGACCATGGAACTGAGACCCATGTGCATAGGACATAATGGAGACATTGCATCCCTGTGGGAATGTGTGGAATGGGGCCAGCAAGCATGTTCACACACCCCTCCACACAATAGCTGGAGCAACCCTTTCAGTATCATCCACGCTGTCTCTCTCCCTTGCATCTCCTCAGAGATAGAGATGTCTGTGCTATAGACATTAAGGACATTTAGCAAGCATTAAGACCTCCCTCCAAGCAAGGCACTGTGACTTCAGTCTCTGTATCTTCCTCCAGAATGCATTCTCAAATATAAATGAAGCATGCTTAGTAATCACAAACTGCAAATAATTAGAGCCCATTGTTCAGTACAATATTCTTCTCATGCTTTCATTTCTACTCCCACTGAGAGTACAAGAAGAACATTATACTAAATTGTTCACTGCAGACTAACCACTGTGTTAGAAATTCTGTTATAAAAATGTACACCCCAATTCAGAAAGGCATTTAATGACTTCATTAACGTAAGCATGGGTGCTACTAATTAATAATTTGGGCATATTAGAAGTCTACTAAGCCAGCCAATCTCCCCTTTGACTTCGCACAAAAGGCAGCCACAAAATATTCAGGAATATATTACAAAATTCTGTAAATCCCTGGTGCTATATAACTTGCTTGAAGACGTTTCATGCTGCAATAGAAAGAAAAGCTAGGCTAGAATCGTACAAAGAGCATTAAGGAAGAAGGGAGCATGTAAGAGCATGATTGTAATGTATTGTAGTAAAGGCTTCAATCATTTTAAGTTTTTAAAACATGTCTAATGCTAGCTATATTATACGGTACTTACAATTTTGTATCACCTAGCTGTGCTTCAATGGAAGCCATTGGTGTGTGTTTTTCACTGTAAAAAGCAACAATATATATGTTACATTTAAGGCATCTCAAAAAGGCTGGTCTTATCTAATAAGGGGTTCTTTCAGCACTAATTTCCTCTAAGAATGAAATTTCAGCTAATTTTTGACCCAGACGATGGACAGCTCAAATATAACTCCCCCGAATTTCATTACCGAAATCCGTGGGACTGTTTTGTTCAGGCAAAACCTCAGTAGGGATTTTGAGGGAAGCTAAGAGAACTTCAACAAGGTTAGCAAAACTTCTTGAGCAAGGGTCCATACCTCTCTAAGATGCCAGCAAGTTTTGTCTACATAAAAAACCATTTGAATCTTTGAGAGTCCTGCTCAGGTGAACCATTTGTAGGAACATTCTTCTTGCTACATCTACATTTTAAAATCCATGGTTTGAAGCATGTAGTGGCTCAACAGACTGAAGAAGGGCTCCATCTTTTAGTCCAGCTTCCTATTGCTAGAATTTTGTAACCCTCTATTATATCCTGCCCTTATTCGCCTTTTCCCTTAGACTAAAAAGCCCCAAACTCTTCAGCCTTCTGTTGTAGGGAAGTGCTGTAGCCGTTTTGATTGCATTTTTACAGCTCGACAGCCTTTTTTGGGATGAGGCTACCAGAACTGTAAAGGTAAAGGAGTCCCCAGCCAGTCGTGTCCGACTCTAGGGGATGGTGCTCACCTCCATTTCTAAGCCGAAGAGCCAGTGCTGTCCAAAGACGCTTCCGTGGTCATGTGGCCAGCATGACTGAACACGAGGTGCACGGAACGCCGTTACCTTTCCCACCGAAGCAGTACCTATTTATCTACTTGCAATTTCTTGCTTTCGAACTGCTAGGTTGGCAGGAGCTGGGACTGAAGACAGGAGCTCACTCTGTCACGCGGCCCTCAGGTCTCGACCTGCTGTCCTGCTGACCTTCCGGTCTGCAGTTCAGTGTCTTAACCATTAAGCCACCGCGGAACTGTACAGTATCCCCAAAGTGACCACACCATTGCTTTGTATAAACACATCATGATAGTGGCCACCTTTTATTTTTTCTTATGAAAATGGTATTTTATTTCGAAATAAGGTTAACAACATAAAGGCAGCAAAAAGAAGAGTGTACATAATAATAAATCAAAATCACTAAAGAAACAAATTCACTAATTATAAATCTTAGTCTATAACAGATACATTTATGGGACATCCACAATAAAATGATCTAAATAAGAGCTCAATATCTAATGAAAGTAAAAATACAACTTCTACAACATATAAAAGGAGCGTGCGTATGTGTATGTCATTTTGTGTATTTGTGTGTATTAATCCGAAAAAAATACAGGCAACTGTATTTTGTTGGAATTTTATCAGAAGTTTGAAGTGCCTCAACATAGGAAATGAATGGAAACCATGAAGCCATAATATCTTTCTTCAAGTTAGGATTCCTTGCTCGCTGCACTTGCTGAGTAAGTTTATACATACTCATAGTCTCCCAAATTTTATTAATTCACTGTTCTTTAGTTGGTCGCTTTGGGGACTTCCAAATACATGCTATATATAACTTTGGAGCCGCATACAATTGCTTAAGAAGGTCTTTATGCTGGAATCATTAGGTTCAAAAAGATGAAGCAGCATTGATAGCCATCTTATCTTCAAACCCTTCCCTAATAATCCTTAACATGGAATTTGCTTTCTCGGAACTGCTGCTGCACAAATGAGCTGGTATTTGCACTGAGCTATCCACCACAACCCCAAAATCTTACAGGAAGTACTGACTCAGACAGAATATCTGTTACATTGGGGAGGGTGGTTTCTCTACTGTAGATCATTTAACCGTTACTTACCTTGAGCCTCATTTGTCATTTTTGTATCCATTGACCAAATAAACAAAGATAATTCTGGAGTGCTTCACGGTCTGGCTTGCATTTTCCCCATCCTGAATAATTTGGCATCATCTGCAACCACTCAGCCCCTTCGTTTCGATTTTCCGCATAGGCCTCAGTTCTTTTTATTACCTCATGTCGCTGCACTGAGGCACCATTACTGATAATAGCATCAGAGGCAAGAAATTTTCCCATTTGACATTTACATGTCGCAGCAGCTCCATACTTAAGCTTATTTTGCAAACATACCACACTATGACCAAAGCCTGTTGATCCTAATTTGCTGTAGCAAATAGTCAATATTGCCTCATGCCATTATTCAGCACATTTTTATCACCTTAGATGTCTTTTGTGTCAAGGATCCATACCTGACTTCACTTGCAATT
The DNA here is from genome assembly GCF_057233095.1 of Heloderma suspectum. NCBI lineage: Eukaryota > Metazoa > Chordata > Lepidosauria > Squamata > Helodermatidae > Heloderma > Heloderma suspectum. The sequence continues at coordinate 110,704,651 of NC_139464.1, forward strand.
TCCATCTTTGATTGAGCATTTACATTATCAGTAGATTCTTCTGAACGTCTGAATGATGGTGAAAAAGAAGGGATAGAAACTTGCAAGACACTAGTATGGATCTGTAGTGAATTCTACAAGAAAAAAAGATATTATCTTTCCTATTAGAAGGCACTGAAGACACACATTTGTTAGCTGAATATAAGAGCACAATACTCTCAGGTTCAACAGCCTGAAGCACAGTGCCTTACACACTGTACATCATGCAATTTAAACTAGATAGTTAGAATTTTGATTGTATATGTGTAAGCCTGAAATCTGAAGACATGGGTTCTCACAACCACAAAAAACATGCATTCATGGATTTTAAAAAGCAACCGAAGTATTCAACAGCACAATTAAATATATTGAAATAGTATAGTCAAAGACGAGGATCCAATGAGCTACATTAGGGAAGCCAAAATCTCCAAGGAGATTTTTGAATTTCCCATTTCCCCGGAATACCCCCATGTCACTTTTAAAGCACTCCTCCGTTTCAAAAATAGCTTTCTATGTAACATAAGGTCCTACTGTTGGAGAAACAGAAGTCCAAAGTCTGTTCTAACTTTTGTTTGTATTTATTAATGTGAGCCACTTTGGAGACCCTATTTAGAGCCAAAAAGCAGCACATAAATAATTTTGTAAAATAGAAATCCTCCTAGGTACACAGCACTAGACATATGGTTCTTTGGACCCTGTTCAAGATAAGCAACAACAGACCCACGTACGTCAGGTAGGGTAGGCACACGATTAAAGAAATCTTACATCGATCCGCATGTGAATTTTTAAAAATTGCTTGGTTTTTAGGTGATGCATCTACGTATTGCAGCAGGCACTATCTTAGAATAGGTCTTCCTTCTGTATGAAAGAGAAGAGATGATGCCTTTTCTAAGATGGTACCAGCTGTTTCACATATTTTTTAATAATTACTTGAATTTAAATTAACAAATGGTAAAAGATCTGCTGCATGATCAGTCAGAGGCCTTTTTAATCAATTAATTTTATTAACCAACTAAATATTGGTTGATAACATCTAAATTAGCCCATGCAGCCCAATCCTTTGCCCAGACGTAAACACTACTGTGTTCAATGGGGCTCACTCCATTGCATAGGATTGTGTGCACAGGACTGCAGCCTTAAGCTGGTAATACTTCCAGAATTCTAATCACAGTTTACCAAGCCAGTCGAGGGCTATAGGATCATGGGCTTTCTTCCCCTGATCTGACTCCATCTCAACTCAAATGTCCTTCCCAAGGTTCTTGACTATGGTTAAGGGATTGGGGTGGGGAGGTGAGACAGAAATAATCTGAACACAAAAGGGAAAGGGTGAGACAGGATGAGCAGCTGGTCCACAGCCCACCCTCAAATGCTAATAACCATGTTTAGTGTTTAGGAAATGTTACATCTCGACTGGCACTAAATCTAGCAATAGGTTGTATCTAATGATGTCATTCCACAGTCAGAAGCCGCTCCATCAACAAAATTGGGAGAGGGCGATTTCCTCCTTCCCCCCTGCACATCCTCAAAATCTGCTCTGGGGGGCTAAGAACCCCCAGAGCAGACTTTTGGATGGTGCAGAGGGTTGCAGGAGGGAGAAGAGAGGGAGATAGTCCCATCACGCTAGCCGATGCCTGCCAGCACAATATTGGATTTCACCCTAAACAAATAATCCACAATGTATCATTTATCACTGTATCATCTGACAATTAATCCAGTCAACAATTTATCATTTCTCTCGTTCATCTCAAATCATAAAACCTAGAAAAAGCTCTGTACTCACGAAAACAAATACTGCACCACGTTAAACTGAACATTTATTCCTTTTACAAGTGACAAAGCTTAATTTCTACAAGGAGGCATATGGGCAAGGGGGATGTTAAAGACATACCTCTTCTGGAGTTTTTGTTCTAAATTCTTCATGGTTTGGAGAGCCTGTAACTGGCGTAGGAGATGGGCTTTTCTCAGATTCATTTAGATTCTGTGCATCTGACAAGGCTACTGAAACAGATCCTGAATCTCCAGACTCCTCGCATTCATCATCCTTGCCTAACCGCACAGAAAGGTAAAATGGTTGACTTCTCAATCTTGCTTATGAGTATTGTCACTCTGACTGAGCAGCTCTTCATAGAGAAAAAGAGTATTTATTTTTTTAAAATCCTTTCTTCTCTAGAGAACATGATTTTGCAATTGAGTTAACAAAAACCAACTACTGAACATACATCAATGCTTAAGAGCCTAATCCCGTTCCAAAGGACACATGAAGTATTGTCTTCCCCCTCTGAAAATACATTGCACATTTTCTAATGCACAATGGCTGTGATCCTAACAGCGCAATCCTATACATCACTACTACTCGGAAGTAAGTTCCACTGAGTTCAGTGGGCTTACTCCCAGGTAAGCAGGCATAGGATTGCAGCCTAAGTGTCGTGAAATATATTTCATCATACAGGTAATTGGGCGGGGGAATTCTTGCTGTTAAAAAAAAAATCTGGTTTACATTTGGTATTCTCTAGAGCTAGCCTACCCAACACTATCCTCCCTGCTTAGATACAGATAACATCATTCAGCCAGGACAACATACAGGAAGACTCTTCCTTCACAGGCAAAGGTCTTTGTCATTCCCAAGAGTGTACCTGCCAGAACATGAGAAATAGCGGGTGCCAGTCTAGAAATGTCTGGGAAGGAATTACTGGAAGCTTCCAGTGTAAACACACTGTTAAGTAAATTCAACACAGACACAAACTCATGCACGAAGTGGTAGAAGAAAAAAAGAGAAATAAAAAGTATAGAGAATGTCATTCTACAGTACAGTTCAGAATGTAAGGAAATAAGCAGCACAGAGAAGTTATACAAGAGACAGATTATGCAAGAAGTGCTGCAAATCATTCCAGACTTCAAAGGATAAATCTGTCTACTATATTTTAATAGTATATATGAATAGGGTTCAGCCTTATTCGCCCCCTATAGAATAGAGAAACAGTAACCCTTTGGAGGGACAGTCATGGCTTAGTAATGGAAGTTTTACATTAAAGGCTGTATGTGTATAGTTTTGCATTTTGATATAATCACAAATTGCTTTTATCTGGCAGATGGGGGTGTTTTGTTTTTTATCTGAAAATATAACAACAACAAATAAAAAAGGGGGGAGCCACAAAGGAGGGAGAGAAAGAATCATAAAACATAGCCACACACAATGATACTTTACATCACTCTTAATAAAGAAAAAGGGAAAAGAAGGAGCATTTGAGGTCTGACAATTCTTTGGGCAAAGTACAATTTAAACCTTAAAATCCCCATTTGAACTTTTCAGCTAAATCATCTGTGTGATGCCCAGTGCTTTGTCAGCATTCTCTGTTTGAGCCATCCTCATTGCAGCAAATACTAACCCAATATTGGAAGCAGTAAGGGAATATGGAGAGTGAGAATCAATTACTTAAGTAGAATCTGAATAAGAAAAATACTTTCAGCTAACCCATGTCAATTCCACAAAAATCAATTGCGTCTCATTCTGCTGCTTCACTGCCAAATTAGACTTTATTAATTCCACTCTGCCAAACAGCATTGCTGTTTGTCGCACGGACTTTACAAACTTGATGGATTTCTCCAATTCTAATCAATAATAGACAGCTCCTTTTGACTGCAAGTGGTTTTGACTAGGAAGGGCATCTAGTTCTACACAACACTTTGGGTACAAAACAGCCCAAGTTAAGAACTTTTAAGTTCTCCAATTTAAATGGAGAAGAGAGCGGAACATGCTCTTAGCACTCCCACTGGCATAAATAGAACGTACAAGCGCTTAATTTTCACTGGAATGTGCCCTCAGTGTTTACAAATTAAAACTCCAGTCCCAAAGCATGAATCAGCCCTAACAGCACACAGAGGAACCTGTGGCAATAATACTGTTTGCATGGTCCATTATTTTGTGGTGCAAACGGGCAACAAAAGAATCCCCGATTATCAAGGACACTTGTTCCTGTCACCAACAAACCTAAAGTTTGCAAACGCACCTAAAGCTGAAGCAGGTTCAGGGGTATTTCCCAGGATTACTTGCTCATGTAAACACAAACAGAATGGTGTTACTCTGTTAAGGTTAATGAACATATGGTATTCCATGGCAGCCAGTGATGGGACTAGTGTTAAACTAGCGTTGTACCTTTTTTGACCTGAGCCAGTATCACCATGTCTTGCACTTTCTTATAACGATTAAGAGACTGTCGAAGCTCTTCAATCTTCCGATCCTGAAAGACAGAGAGAGACAGAAGTGCATCTACTTTAATTACTTAAAACTGGTCTTCTGCTCTCCCGCCTCCCTGAATAACTTGACGGTATCAGAACTATTTGGTGGCAATAAACAGTCCTTGTTTTTTAAAATCTAACATTAAATTGTGAGTTAAGAAATCCAGGGTATTAATAACTCAGCACTTCAGAATCATTTGCATTAATTATATGAACTGATACATGTTGTTCTATTGTATTAAACCCTTAACTTTGCCATTTGCATTTGTTATTGGTCCTTTCCACTTAAACTTGATAATGAATGACAACGGCTTATGTCCCTCTCTTATGTTCTCACATAGCATCACCACAGAGTATGGGTTGTGTGTGGGTTGTTGTTAAATCATGGCTTGTTCTTACGTACGAACCTTGCGCTATGGTTAAACTATGGGCTGTTAACCACAAACAACCCAGGAAGAGAACCCATGGTTTGTTGTTGGGCTGTAAACTCTGGGTTGTTTGTGGTTAACAACCCATAGTTAAACTATAGCACACAGTACATATGTAATGACAACCCATGATTCAACAACGACCCATCCTCAACCCATCCTCTGGGTTGTTGGTCCAGGTCAATGACTCATAGGAACATAGGAAGCTACCTTTTATTGACCTGATTCGCACATAATGCTAACCCATGGTTTATTTAAAACATGATTTGTTGTCCTACCCAGGGTTTGTCTAGTCCACAATCAAACAACCTATGGTTTGTTCTCTCAGTCTCTGGGTGGGTGGTTTCCCTCCTCCTTTACCCACTCCCTCCCTGTATCACAAATGCCTTTTTGGCACTGCGGTAATGGCATGTAAAGGGGCTGGGTCTTTTAACTGGTCTTGTCTGCTGTCTCTATAGCCTAGTGAAACAACCCATGATTCTGGATTCTCACATAATGACAACCTATGGGTTGTCCACAATCCACAGTTCACAAACAAACCATGGGTTCTTTGTGACTTGCTCATGGTTAACCATGGTTAATTAAACCATGGTTTGTTATTACTTCGGAACCAGGTCACTGAGTCAGACCATTAGTTCGTCTTACCCAGCATTGTTGACACTGACCTCATTCACACGTAACAACAAACCATGGTTTAATTAACCATGGTTTGTTGAATTGTGGGTTGTTATATGCAGACTCAGAACTATGGGTCAGCTATGGGTTAACCATGAACAACCCATGAAGAGAACCCATGGTTTGTTGTTGGGTTGTGAACTGTGGGTTGTTTAAACCATGGGTTGTCATTACGTGCGAACACAAAATCATGGGATGTTCATGGGCTGTTTCGTCAGGCTACAAAGGCAGTGGGCAAGAGCAGTAAAAAAAAAAAACCCAGCCTCTTTACATACCAGTACTGCAGTGCTGCAAAGATACAGGAAGGGAATAGGCAAAGGAGGAGGGAAACAAACAACCCAGGGACTGAGAAAAGAAGCCATGGTTCATTTGATCATCTGGCAGACAAACCTGGATACGGCAACAAAGCATGGTTTAAATACTGTGGGTTAGCATAATGGGCAAAACCAGGCCACTGACTGTCAGTGGCTCTCCAGCATTTCAGGAAATATTTTGTTTAGCCCTCCCTGGAAACAGCTGGGATTAAACCGGGACCTTCTGCACGCCAAGCATGTGCTCTACCACTAAGCAAAAGCCCCTCCTTCTGCCAAAAGGCGCAGCTTCATAGTGTCAACCAAGATAGATCTAAAAAAACATTCTAGTACCTTTTCTTCATTTGCTGCCATTAGAGATTCCACAGCTTTCTTCATTTTCTGCACCTCAATATCTAAAACATAAAAACCACTGCAGCTTCAGTGCAAGTAGAAAGCTAAAAAGAACAACACTTTTGGCAAAAGTATTGCTAAAGCTTAGTATCTACCAGAGGCAAAATTCAAATCACTTCCATTATGTATTTTCTAACAATCTAAAGGTTAAACAAGATGAAAACAAATCAAACACAGTTACTCTGGAGTAAGTTACAAGTGACATCTTGAAAATGCCTGAAGATTAATCATCATCATCTTTTACACACCTGCATTAGAGGGTTTAAAGTACTTCACAAACATTACAATGCAACCTTTGCAACATGACCTGTAAGGTAGGTCAATATTAGTATCCCCATTTTGCAAGCGTAGACTGTAGCTTGCCTAAGGCCATCCTGCAATTTCATGATGGACATGAAATCTGAACCAAGGATTTTCAGATTTTCAGATTCTCAGCTCAGTCTCTTAGCTACTACACTACCATGGCTCCATAAAAATGCAATGCTATGTTTGACCTATATCTATCTCTTAAATTATCAATTATTATAAACACGCCTTCAAAGATTAAAATATTTACAACAATATGCAACATAGCAATTCTTCATTGCGCTAGCAGCCCCCAAAAAATTCAATTACAAAGAAGAAGTAGGTAACTGATGGTGAGGAATAGTAAAAGAAATGGATGGCATAGTGATGTTTAGCCATAACCAAGAATGGTTGTAGAAACAAAAGGTTCATGATGGAATGTTGTACATGTTGTGATGAAAAGTCATGCTAAAATATGTAGTTGCAACATACATATATACAAAAAGTTGAAACTTGAGATCAGTACAAACTGTGCTTCATCCTTTATCCTCATTTACAGTGAATATCCAATACCATTCAGAGTTATAAAGTAGAAAGTACTAGAAATACAGCAAAATAAATGATTAAAATTGAACAATGTTTTCGTTTCCTACTAAAGATCAGCTTTTGGGGAGGGAGGGGACAGAATCAAGGATTTCCTATATGTGTCTACTGCAATTCATTTAGGATTTATCTTGATTCTCTCCACAACATACAGCTGTCAGTGGAAGGAAACCTGCATGTAAATTACTCCAAGGCCTCAGTGCTACTGTGGTTTTGGTCTGGTGGAACATGCTCTGTGCTCCCTTCACCCTCTGCAACCTCACATGCCGCAATTTTGTTCCTTGTTGCCAATTTAGCAGGAAGTTATAGGTTGTAGTTACATCCAAATCAGGCAAGCTATCGTATGTACACAAACCAGTATTTAAACTCATTTCAAACCATAGTTTGCAATACTGGTTTGTAGGCGATCTATGGTTTGTGCAAAGCATACTTTTCCTAGTTTGGATGTGGTTGTGATTAGATCAGCGGCAAGAGAGGAAATTGGAGCATGCAAGCACAGGGCTCATTCGTGTAATGCCAAACCATGACTTTGCATTATGTCTGAGCCAACCCACAAAGTTATATCTGTTGAGCACAATAAAAATCAGTTGGCTTAATAGCATCCTTAATTTTGAGTTGGATATCACCCAAGTGTTTTTCCACTTAATGGGTGCAAAAAATTGGAATAGCAAATTAGCCATAAAGAAAGCAAATTATTCTAACAAATCTATGTAGATATAGCTTGTGCCAAAGTCAATCCTTACAATTAGGTGAAAACAGCAGTGTGTTTATTAGATGCTTAGAGCATTCCCAGGCAACTAAATCAAATTATCTGTAATCCAAAATTCAGTTTAATGGGGGATGGGGGGAATTAACATTTAAAATCTAAAATTTCACTTCACTCTTTTTATTTTGATTTCCATTGAAACTGAGGATGGAAGATGAAGCAGTTTAACAGCATTAGTTAAAATAGTTTTAAGGTGATACATGCAGAAAGTTGTACTGGAAAAATGTGTCAAATGTAAGTGCTTGTGGAAAGACACTAAAAACCTTACTTTTGTCTTTGAGCTTCTTTTTACAATTTTCATCTGTGCAGGAAAACCCATTGGATTTGAAGTTAGATGAATATTATAAGCATTAAAGTAAATTCAACATGAATGAAAATAAAACCACACGTAGTGTACATCTGTCTGTGACAAGAGTTTTATTCACAATTCTGCTAATACTGTAGAACGAGATCTGCATCACTTGCATGGGACTCATAACCTTATAATATCAAAGGCCCTCTATGTTTTGTGTCTTATTGCAAGGCAGTCTTCACAGATGGAAAAAAATCAACAAATTTTTACACGCATCTACTTTGATCTTGATAAGAGGCAACGATTTATCACAATGGCCATTGGTCTTTTGTTTTTTATTATATTTGTAACCCACACTTTCTTTAGAAAGCTCAGATTTACTTACATTCCAGCGGTCTTCCATCTGTTTAATTATTACGTCCATACTTTCTTAGCTGCTAGGAGGTGCTCCCTGATTATTCAACATTTTGAAAACACCTTAGCACATTATTTAGCCTGATATTAACTCAGAAACACTGACCATACCCTTTGTGCTGCATATTTATGAAGTATATTGCTTATCCAAGTAGAATCCAGGCAGTGATAAACTATTAAACCCAAGATCTATAAAGGCTGCTCAATTTAGGATTTGTTTACATGACCACTTATCCTGAGATAATCCCCTTTTCTCGTTGAATTTTATTTAACTCTATCAAGGAATTCATCACAGACTGAAAATATGGTTAACACATCCTTTATTCCTAGTCACCTACCCAAAAGGATAACTGATTTCCTACAGCGAGCTACGATCACGTAAACACATCCACACATAAATCAGTCCCATAAACTAACAAAATGCAGATCATGGAGAAAATGAATTTAAATGTAAGTTTTAATTGTTGTCATGTTGTATTGATAAGCACAAGACATGTCATCCTACAAAGAGAAGCAGCTATATATTGTCGCGGTGGGATTAGCAGAATTCATTCTGGGATTAAAATCTAACCAATCATAATCTCAAAAGCTTGATCATTTTAGTCATGCAAAAGTCAACATTCCCTGGCCCTGTTCACTCATTACTTTCCAGGATGGAACCTTAACCTGGTTTGAATCTTGGGCATGCACACAGACCTCTCTCCCTTACTGCAAGGAGAAAGCATTGAGTGGACCAGCTGTGCTTTACCATGTTTGTTTGAGAGAGGTATGATTACCTGATCTGTCTGTAGGGGGGGAAATCCAGTTTTAAATTAGATGGCATGAGAAAAGCCATGTTCAAATAGAAATGGTACAACCCAGTCCAATTCATTAGTTTCTCCCTGCAGGGAAAGATGCATGCAAGTCAATGGTTCTTCCTGGAATGTAATGCCTGACCACAGTCCTAAGTGTCACGCAGACATCAAACGATGTCTGTAGGCTTAATCAAGGCTTTGTCTAGAATATACTAAAGTCATAAGCCACAGACAACAGTAGAAGTAGTCATGGCTTTGGGGAGCACAAATTATCTCCCCTCAATTGTGATTGCCATTTTGCCTTACCTCTGTCATTTATGTCAACCCCTTCTCCTTTCACCTGGAGAAACAGTTTCTCTTGCAATCGTTTTATCTCTGCTTCCTTTTGTTCTAATTTATCTTTCAAAGATGCTAGGTCTTCCTGTGCAAACAGAAAATCAATACATTTGTTTAGAAACTAGCTTCATGTTTTAAAGGGGTGGTCCTAAACTGAAGTTTGTCATTTAAATTAGAGATGGCCTTCAATTAACATTTATTTTAAAAATCTTGTCAGACCTAACCAATCTTTACAACAAACCATTTTTCCTTGGACATTTCCTTTGGGGAAATACCACAAACACAGAGGTGGTCTATCTCTCGGCTAAAGCAGTCCCATCTCTAATTTAAATGTACAAACATGTCTTAACCTGAAAAATGACACTAATTCACCTTTTAGACATGCACGAGACACTTTCACCAACATTAAGTAGATAATACTTACAACACAATCTTAAGCTTCTGTACGCAGAAGTAAGACCCACTGTTTGCAATGAGACTTACTCCCAGTTAAGTGTGCATAAGATTGCAGTTTTAATGTGGTAAATAACAAACAACTCCAAACATGCTCACAGCATAAATCTAATTTAATACTGCAGTGAAATAATGTATGCATGTGCGTGTTGTTGTTGAATGGATGGATGGAAGGGGGAAGAATGTGCATGTATTTGAGATGCACTACCATCGCATATGAAGACTTCTTATGAATACAAACCCCATGTATTGCTCAGGCCATAAATAGTTTTATCAACCCACATAGCTGGCAATGAAAGACAGAAATAAAACCCAGATCAAAATGTAATATCACAAAAAAGCCACCCTGTAAGAATACAGATGCAGAAGTGAAGATAACATGGTTCACATGCGTGTTTAAGTGGCAAGATTTAAGTTAGACAAGGCCAAACCACAAACGAATTGCACTTTAAATTTCTGTCCTGCAACTTAAGAAGAAACCTATGAGGGTGGGACTTCCTACCCCATCTATGTACTACGGGCAGTATCCAAGACTGCCACGTAAACAATCTCTAGTGGTACGGCAATAGCATAAGTTGGTATGACAGGTTTCCCCAGAAAACCATCATGCCGGTTTACGCTATTAGCATAGCGCTAGAGGCTGCCTAAGCTAGTGGTACAGCAGTAGCGTAAGCAAGTGGTAGTGCTGGATACTGCCCTATGTATTCAAATTACTTCCATACCAATGCAGATCCAGAACTACACTTTGATTTTACCTACTGAAATGGACGGCTTGCCAAAAGCTCAATTGTGTAAAGTCCACCATGTAAAGTTGAGCAGTCTCACATTGCATATCAAGGGCTTCAGCTTGCTCCAATTCAATTCTGAGGCCTAAATTACCATACAGCTCACAAACTGTAGTAGTAGGCCATATGTACACATTACAGGAACCTGCCCATTTCAGAAGTGTCCTGCATAGCTCCTTTTTGATCTCTAGGGTGCCAGTCACAGATTCAAGTTGTCAGCTGGTCAGATTTAAACCACCTTAACCTGCAAAAAATGAGGTGCTCCTGGATATGTCATCTTTAGCTGCTCAGTCTTAATATTTCAGAGGCAAACAGGTACTTAAATTAACTAAGGGCTACTTTTCTCTTCTTTGGGAGAGTTGGCATCTCTAGATGCAGACACCATTTCTCTGGACTCAATACTGAGATACTTGTATTCTTTTTCAGCTCCTCTGCATGGCATTGCTTGAGCTTAATTGCCTAGCACCTCTGCACCATTCAGTTAATTCAGGGACAGCTGTACATGGAGCCTGCAACCATATCCCTGTGCATAGTTACATCAGGCAGCAGATGCACCCATCATAAGGACAAAGCAGATGAGTCCTGTTGTCGTCTAGAGTTTCTGGCCCCTCCTAAGACGAAATGGTGTGAAGTATTAGGTAGAAGACGTCACATGTTTTCATCCGTGTGCATGAGTGCACATGACTATAATCCGAGACTAATCTACATTACTGTTTAATATTAGTTTTCTACAAATTTTAAATGCCATTGCTTCCCCAAAGCACCCTGGGAACTGTAGGGGTGAAAACTCTCTTCATGATCCTAGCCACAGAACTAGTTCCAAAAGTTCCCTGGGAAAAAGGGAGTGTAAAACCAGCTTAGGTCTTTAATGTGGACATGCCCAGTACCAAATAATCTTTGATCCCAAAGATTACATAAGTGAAATGAATGTGTTAACAATTCGTCCTGGCCAGTGTCCTGAACTCCAAAACGAAGACTTTATTCAAAAAATCTAATGTGTAGAAAAACACGTAACATTTAATTTGTAGGGGAAAAAACCTCACACATGCACTGCATCAACAGAAATACTTGAGAGTACAGACAAGATGGAAGACAGGCTCACAAAAGCTGTGCAAAAGAAAAACCAGGCCCCATCAATCTACCACACCTTTAACATTTGGCATTTTTGTTCCATCCGCTGCTTTTCATACTGCATCTGGCCCACTTTGATTTTCATGCTAGAAAGTTTGGCCATTAAAGACTGGTAACAGAGACAGAGGAGTAAAACAGAAGTAAAGATAGAAAAAGAGACAAAGCTAAAAGTAACTACTTTCAAATTGAGAGTTGATCTCAGGGAAGGACACTTCTGTCAAAGTAAACCCATGGATTTCATGAAACTTGCTTTGAAGTAAGCATACTTAGCACTTCAAAGTAAGATACTGTTCTTGCATTAGCTGGTTGTCAGTGGTAGCTGGGGCACTGGTAGCTGGGTGTATGACGTGGGGAGTAACCACATCATACACCTCTCCAACATAGTCTCCCCATAACATAAATTAATACACAGAATGAGCAACCAGGTAATGTAAGAACTAGTCCTTAGAAAGAAGGCATTTTACCTGGTTTTTCCACTGAAGAAAGATAGCCTGGCTCTTTACAATACATTTAAAGATATGAAAATACTAACGTGTATTTAAAGAGTGTATTATCTTCTTCATTCATATGAATGGCTTCTCCAGAGCTAGTCCATAAATGCAGTGGGATAAACCAGCATCTAGCCTCTCCACTTTTTTGGCGTGGCTCAAAAAAGTGCCATAATCACATGCATTGGGGTTAACCCTTATATTGCTACCTATCTGAACATGCCAGTTCATCCAAACAGCACCTACAGGTGAATCACCCTGCACTGCCCTAAGGCAATACTTTGCAGGCTGCCACATCTGTGAGCCAGCCCTATACTCAAGGATGGGGAGAAATTCATCTGGTTTGCATTTAATGCAAACATACCTAATTTTCATGTCCTTAACCAGTATGTGAATCAAAATGCACTGCACTGCTCTTCTCCAAATTTTGCAATGCAGTTGTCCAATTAAAAAATGTGTACGAAATGCATTATATTAGGGAAATCCTTGAAAATTGCATGTATTGTGTAAAATTGCATTAAAAATTTAACATTAGGGGAAATCTTCTTGAAATGACACACAAATGTTCAGGTAAAGTTTAATTGTTTTTCACAAACTGATTCAGAAATGGTACAAAACAAACTTAAGACCTGAAAAATGAGAAACCAAGAGAAACCAAAACCAAAACCCCTATCTATAGTATAATTAAATACAGTACCAAACAGCATAGCATTTGGTAGGACAAAGAACCAACTGAACAAGTGTAACCTGCCTTAAAAAAAACACCCTCTTATATGAGATGGAGCTTGAAAACTACATTGCAATAAGGCATTTCCAACCTCACACCAGCCTTTTCCCCTCTTACTGACTACTTACTTTGGTAGACTTAAGCTTTTTCTCATATTGAAGTCTCTCGCTGTCCATTTCTCCTACTTTTAAGCGTAATTCATTAATTTCCTGCATCAAACCCTGTTAAAAAAAGAAAAAATATTTAAAATTTAAAGTCAATGGAAACATAAAGCAAAACTATTTGAACCCCCTTTTCACTGTTCTTACAGGGAATTTAAAAAGAAAGATTTAATGAGACAAAAATATTCAAGCAAGCCAGCTTTGGTGAATATACAGATTCCAATTATTACTGTCTCATCCTATTCTGAGCCCTTATTTTCAAAGTGTAGTATGTCAATGCATGCATTTCAGTGTCGACATTACTATTTTCTTGGGGAAATTGAACAGATGCAAGTTGTCTAATTATGCTACATAAGGATCCATCCCAGGCCTTTACAACTTATGACCCGCCAACCTGAATGCAGCCCACAAGTCATTCACTAGGCCTCCTGTTTTTGTAGCCTACTAAACCACAAAATGTAGTGTAGCCTGCCAGGCACTTGTCAAACACCTACTGGGATGCATCTGACAAGCTCCTGCCGGGCTACACTACATAGCTAGTGGACTGCAATTACTTCAGTGGCCCCACAAGTTGTACAAGTCTGCTCTATTATGGCCTGTATAAAACCTGGCCTGTGCAAAACCTGAATGAGTAAGGGCACAATCCTATGCATGTTTAGACAGAAAATAAGTCCTACAAATCCCAGTATTCCTTAGCCAGTGATGCTGGCTGGAAAACGCTGGGAGTTGTAGGATTTTTTTCTGTCTACATGCATACTGTTGTGCCCTAAATCTATGTGTAAAAGTTCTCTCTGAAGAGGTTTCATATATGAAAATATTGCTCTCCCAGCCCAGACAGGAACACAGCAAAAAACTTTATATGTTAAGAAATACAAGTTAGAAAAGTTTCAGTTATGGCTAATCTACTTTAACTCACCTCTGTGTCTCTGAACCTATCTTCATACTCTAGCCTGTCCTTCTCTACTGCAGTCAGCTTGAGCTTCAAGTTGGAAACTTCTGCCATAAGATCCAGCTTTTGAGTTTCAAGAGATGTTCTACTTAACAGCTCCTGATAAAAGTTAGAGGAGAATGATTGATTTAAAGAAAGAGAACCTGCAGGTTTCTTTTAATATCATAGAAGCTGTAGGTCTGCAAGTACAAACAGGAAAAACCTACACTAAGCCATGTAAAAAAGTTTCCTGAAAAAAGTTTAGACAGTGAAAAAATTCCTATGATTGGAGATTATGAGTTTCTTCAGTTCATTGGTAGGACAATCAAATGGGAAGTGGGACAGGGCTCCTATGCTTTAATATTCTATGCTTTAATATTCTGTAGAATTTGGAATTTCAGCAGATGCACCCTATTTATTTACATTTACAACACTCTATATCTGGAAAAAAATCCTGAGTAGTGAACACTAATAACAAAATGTCAAAATATGAAGGAATAAAAACGTTTAAAATAAAATGGTGCCTTATCACACCCTGCATTAACAAAAGAAGCACCAGCTAAAAATCTTTCTTGTTGGCATCTATTAAAGTAACAAGAGTCTTGTCCTCCTTTGCATCTAGTGCCTTGTTTACAGGACAGGGTTAACGTGACATAGAGTTTTGATATTCATCTACATTGCAACCATCAATACAGATGCTATTTTACACACAACTGGTTTACAATCTGAAGAGTGTTAAACAGCCAAGTCCCATCTTTCAGTTCCTTTTTTATCCTTTATAAAGCCCTACAACTTCATTTTAAATAGACACATTAACGGAAGCAACAATGTAATCATTACTAAAATATCTTAAAAAAGGAGAATGCTGAGAGAGAGAGAGAGAGAGAGAGAGAGAGAATATATAGATATATAGATATAACATAAATCTAATATATATTATATGTGTGTGTGTAATATAACACCATACACACAGATAGATACATAGAAAGATATCAATTTTCTGCCTATACCTGCTGTAGCATTTCTTCTGTGGCATTCAACTTTTCCCTGTGCTCTTCTAAGCAGAGCTCCAAATCTCTGATCTTTTCTCCTTGAGCATCCACCTGGTCAGTAAGAACACTCACCTGTACAAAAATGGAATATACAGATCTCTACTGGCTTCTCACCTACAGGTAACAAGTTTCATCTGTCATTATTGTATAACATTTAGATGTATTAAGTTTATTTACATTTCCAATTATTTCAACCACTGCGAAAACTATCAGGGCATTATAAAGCAATCCATCTGTAATCACCTAGAAAACAATGCAGTGATTACTCGAAGCCAACATGGATTTGTCAAGAACAAGTCCTGCCAGATGAATCTGTTCTCATTTTTTTGATCAAGTCACCTCCCTTGTGGACCATGGGAATGCTGTGGACATAATATACCTCAACTTCAGCAAAGCTTTCGACAAAGTGCCCCATGATATCCTGATGAGCAAACAAGCTCAAAGTGGGATAGATGAAACAACGATCAGGTGGATCCACAGTTGGCTACAGGATCGGACTCAAAGAGTGTTTATCAATGGGACCTTCTCAAACTGGGGAGAGGTAATGAGTGGGGTACCGCAGGGCTCAGTCTTGGGCCCAGTGCTCTTCAACATTTTTATTAATGACTTGGAGGTGGAGGTGCAGGGAATGCTGATCAAATTTGCAGATGACACAAAATTGGGCGGGATAGCTAATACTTTGGAAGACAGAAACAAAATTCAAAGTGATCTGGATAGACTGGAGCGCTGGGCAGAAAACAACGGAATGATATTTAATAGGGATAAATGCCAAGTTCTGCACCAAGAAAAAGAAACCAAATGCACAGTTACAAGATGGGGGATACGTGGCTCAACCACACTACAAGCGAGAAGGATCTTGGAATTGTTGTCGATCGCAAGCTGAATATGAGCCAGCAATGTGATGTGGCTGCAAAAAAGGCAAATGCTATTTTGGGCTGCATTAACAGAAGCATAGCTTCCAAATCCCGGGAAGTACTAGTTCCCCTCTACGCAGCACTGGTTAGGCCTCATCTGGAGTACTGTGTCCAGTTCTGGGCACCACACTTTAAGAAGGATGCAGACAAGCTGGAGAGGGTTCAGAGGAGGGCAGCAAAGATGATCAGGGGACTGGAAACAAAGCCCTATGAAGAGAGACTGAAAGAACTGGGCATGTTTAGCCTGGAGAGGAGAAGACTGAGGGGAGATATGATAGCACTCTTCAAGTACTTGAAAGGTGGTCACAGAGAGGAAGGCCGGGTTCTCTTCTCGATCACCCCAGAGTGCAGGTCACGGAATAATGGGCTCAAGTTACAGGAAGCCAGATTCCGGCTGAACATCAGGAAAAACTTCCTGACTGTTAGAGCAATACGACAATGGAACCAATTACCTAGGGAAGTGGTGGGCTCTCCCACACTGGAGGCTTTCAAGACGAGCCTGGGCAGCCATCTGTCAAGGATGCTCTGACGTGGATTCCTGCATTGAGCAGGGGGTTGGACTCGATGGCCTTGCAGGCCCCTTCCAACCCTACTATTCTATGATTCTATGATTACTACAACCAGTATTGATGAGGCATCCACTGGCATGCCACAGGACAATCAGTGCATATCAGGAGTAGTCTTCGATGTCCTTTGTCCTTGTTCGAAGTTCCTTGCACGTCCTTAAGACTGTCCTTTAATGGACAAAATTTCCCTCCAGACTTGCGTTATCTTGTTCTAATATACATAACCTAAGAAGAACCTCAACAAATCAGAGCAAAGGTTCACCTAGGCCAGCATCCTCTTTCCCATGGTGGCTAAACAGGCACCTCTGGCCCTGGGAAGCCCACATGGAAAACATGAAAGCAACAGTCCTTCTCATTGTTGCTCACTAGCAACAACATTTCAGTGCCATGCTGCTTCTGAGCCCAGAGGTTCCATACAACCATTGACAAGAACAGCCTTCGGCAGGCCTATCCCACCATGACTTTGTTCAATTCCCCTTTAAAGCCATCTAATTTAGAGGCCATCATCACACTGTGGGACAGCACATTTTAGAAATTAACTCTGAGCCATTGAAAAAGTAATTCCTTTGTTGTCTGTCAATAATTTAATGCTGATCAATTCCACTGGAAGACACAAATTATTAATAGCATAAAAAAGGAGGAGAAAACTATCAATTTTCCCCACACCATGAATAAATATTTACATCCCAATCATGTCCTCCCTTTGTTGTCTTTTTTCCAAACTAAGAAGTCCCATATGTTTTAGCCTTTCCTTATAGGGAAGATGCTCCTGTCCCCTGATCCCTATGGCTGCCCCTCTCTGTACTCTTTTCAGGTCTGCAACATCCTTTTTGACATAGATCTGCTAGATTGTACACAATGTTCCAAAAGCAGCTGTATATTAGAACATTACAATACTGGCAATTTTATTTTCTATCCCTTTCCTAATAATCCTTAGCACAGAATTTGCTTTGTTCACAGCTGAAGCTAATTGTTATGTATTAAAAACACAATATAGGCATAAAAAGTAACCACTACAGTTCTCACCACAGATCAACAGCTAGTCACCCTTCTAGGGAGATAAGAGGTCTATGTGAGTTAAGAGGGAGGGTGTGACTGTGTCAAAGAAGCATATATTGTGACTGGAGAGAAGATTGCCCCAGGATTCATTCTGTAACCATTACAAAGAGATGGGAATAGAAAGCACAGCCATCCTGGGAAAGGGAACATTAGACCACTCTTTGCTTTTTTCTTCTGATAAATATCTCAAAGAAAACTCCCTTTCCCCTTCCTTTTAACAAAATGTTCCCTAATCCCCAATCAATGAACACTGCACATCAGAGACAAGGCCAGGGATGTGAACATGAGTGCTGAATGGGCTCACTTGCCAAGACAGCTATGTAAGTCCAGATCAACATCCAAGGCTGCATTATTCAGAGAGAAGCAAAGATTGACTTAACTTGGAAAATAACTTACTTGAAGAACAAGAGATTCCTTGTCATTTTCCAAACGTGCAAGCCGCTCCTGATACACATCTCCATTAGCAGATATATGCCCATTGGTCTGGAAAATAAAATAAAGGATAGACTGGCCTGCTGTTGTTCCATCAGTACAACTCAAATTACAGAACTAAATAAAACACCAGATGTGTGTCACAGATGCTTCAAGATGTGACTCCAAGGCTACCAAAAATATACAAATTATTCCATCAACAAATGTGGACAGAGATATTCAAGGGCTGATGATGCTGAACCAATTAATAACTCAAGCATCTAAAGAGCAACGGTTCGGTAGAAGGCTCATCTCATACAAACACTTATGGTGTCCCTAACCTTAAACTAATGGAAGCTAATGTTAGATGACAGATTTTGTTTAAACCAAAGTCCAATGATATTACATACTTATGCTTCCCCAGGAATCTAGAAATGTCTAGTTTTGGACAAAGGTAAGATACTGGACAATTTGACCTAATACAATAGGGTTTTTGTTTTCTTGTATGTTCTGGATATTATTTTGTATGTATAAACATTATGAAAGACAACTCTCTGAAAAAGACATTTCCTCCCCCCCTCCCCAAATTCTCACCTTTGTTTTAACAAGCAAACTCTGAATCAAAACAAGAGATCCTTGCCTGGCACTTGTCCAAGACCAATATGCAACTTGCCACTATACCCCACAGTTTGTCCCAATCACTGAACCCACAGGGAATATAAATATTATATTAGCACTGGCCAAATCCTAAAGTTGTGCGAAATGCATTCTCTGCAGCAGTGTCAGCTAGACTGAAACTACTCTAGTTTACAGCAGAAATGGGCAAAAAGTAGATTGGGATCTGCTGGTAGATCACTGGGTGATTTATAGTAGATCTACAAGGCATTCTGACTCTCAGTTGTCTACCAATAGACTACTATGGGTTTATTAGTATTTTTAAAATTATTGTATTGCTTTATTTTAAGATTGATTGTGCATTGCCTTGATGGATTTTGGCAAAAAGGGTTCTACATAAATATTGAAAATAAATAAATAAATAAATAAGCAAGCAAGCAAGCAAGCACAGATAAAAAATTTCCCACCCCTCACCCAAAATTAGTTGCTGAAAAAGAATGGGAAGGAAACCATGGGTAGATGTTTGTGAACTTGATTCTGGTACCAAAAATCCCTGCTCAGAGGCTCCACGTTCATTCATTCATACTGTGTATATGTCCGCCAGAATCAGTATGTTACAACTGGCTCTGCACAGCTGATTGCAGGGATCTAGTAAAAAAATTGAAGTAGATACCCCAGACTTGAAATCTGCTCATGCCTGGTTTATGGTATCAATTCAAACCATTCAAGTTCTCTGATATATAAGCCACACATTTCTTTGAAGGCTGCATGGCACCATTTTTTACTCTCTCTGTTTTTTCAACCTGAGCAAAAGTAAATAAAGGGATAACTTTTGAAGACTGACTGCCAGTACTATTCCTGCTGTACTTATTTAGCAGACTGCAAAATGAGTAGCCACTAAACATTAATTCTTTTAAGTAAACTGGAAGCCGAAAACAATACCAGCATTTCCTTAAACACTGTGCATCAAATGGGCAGCATGGCAGGACGTTACCATAAACCCACAGATTAGGTGCCTCTCCTTTATCAGGCTGCCTCGAAGAACAACAGTTACTTTCATACATCGCAGAATGAACCCATAATTTAATGTTATGTGAAGAGGGGCATAGCCTCTTGAACAGGAGAGGCAATGGTGGGAGTGGTGAAACCTGTTTATGAATGTCATTCGATTACTATGTTGCCTCACGTTTACTAAACCAGAAGTTACAACCATGACTCTTTTAAGCCTACATAGCTTTAAAACCCATATGTGGCTGAATAATAAATTTTTCTTGCTTAAAAGTGACAGACAATTGAATTTTATTTACCATAAAGTGAATTTTCATATGTACAAGCAACCTCTAAGCACAGGTGAGGTAATTTCCTAGCCTTAGAAGTGCTGCAATATAAAAGACAAGACGGGAGAGACCTGAAGCAATAAAAAAAACAATTCAGAACCAGAATATTGAGGGGGAGTTTGAAAATGAGAAGTGAGAAATTTGTCTCCCGTGACCCAAATTCACTTCCTGCACATTCAGCATTTCCAAAAATGGTTGCAAAATGAAGAATCATAGCTGAGCACTGAAACAAAAATAAATAACTCTTGAAGCAAAGAAAATTGATACAAACGCATAAAGGCTCCCTGGCAGTATGGAAAGAATATTGTTATCATACTATGCTGTGATTTTACTTTGCACCTCAATGCTAGAAATCTTCTGCTGAGGATGTGCGATGTTCAGTTTAGGTATTTTATTTCCACTTAACAAATTTAAATCCATGCTAAATTGGATTAAATGCAAGTTAAATCCAAGCTGAAATGACCCTACAGCTGCCAAAAGATTACCAAACCTGCTAAACTCATGAAGTAGCTTTTATCAGCTAAACGTCTATTAAATTCTCTGACTTTCTTGAGGAAAACAGAACAAATTAACCTATGGGTTTTTTTTCCCCCGAGGTAGATTTTACTTTAAAAATTATATAATGTCATCCATTTACTTTACGGAGTAGTATAAACAACAAGAAAAGGCAGGCAAGTCTCTTCATCTGGGGAGTTTATACTCCAAATGTTGGATATGGGCAGACAACAGTGAGGAAAGAAAGGGAAGAAGGGGGTGCTAGGGTAACAGGGGAAGTATAGGCACAAACGCAACTAGCTATTATTTTGACTTTGTTTCAGCTGAGGATGAGAACTAAAGGGTTAAGCCAAAGATGTCATGGACAGGTGGGTTTGAGATGGCATTTGAAGAAAGAAGGCAACTCTGTAGAGAATCACTAGGCAGCTGGCCCAGGCATAAGGAGCAACGAAGGAGGAATGGAAGGGCTACTAGGGTGGGTGTGTTTTCTGTGATATTTATTACCAGCACTGAAGAGTGGTCACATTAACATTTTCTTTTCGAACCCACAGGTAAGTTACTTCAGGCAAAGGAAAACTTGGGATGACTGTCAAAGCACACCAGAACCTTGCCCTGCATACGAAAATAGTATCCATACCATAAATTGGTAGGAATATACAACTGGTCACTCTATTAAGCACCTTTGACCAATCTCTTAAGGTTGTATCCAACGGTCCAGCTCTGTTGGTGGAAATGGGAAGGGGCAATTTCTCCTTCTCCCTGCAGCTTCCCATGTGCCCTCAAAATCTGCTCCAGAGGGCTGAGAAACCTTCTGGAGCAGATTTTCAGGAGGTGCAGAGAGCTGCAGAGGGAGGGGAGAAAGTCTTTTTGCACTAGCAGATGCCTACTAGATCAACTTTGGATGTAAGCCAGGAATTGGACATACTATGCTAGCATCGCCAGCTTCAATATGGGAAGAATCCCCTACAGCTTTAACAGCTACAAAGAAAGAGTGCAATTTCTCTGACCATTTAGTATAGTATTATAGACAACTGTTAAAGAATGCTGCACCCTGTATTGATCTGGCAGACCTATGGCCTAATTTTCACTGAAGTGGTAGATTTGAGCCTGAGGTATGCCACTTCAGTCTCTAGCTGTGTGTGTGGGGGGGGGGGGGGTGTCACATGATCAATTGCTCTGCCATTTTAAAAATGTCCCTCCACATAAGTAGCCCTAAGAACAGGGTTCCTAGAAACCATCTGCCCCATATACAAAAAAGTCTTCATCAGAATTAGACACTAAAGATGTATCTTTGTCTTTCAGACACACTGCTGAGGAAACATGTCAAACTCAACAAGAATCTTTGCCATGCAGTAAAATGCTTTTAGGATCAGTGCCCAGGTTTGCACCCTCCAAGCTTCACCAAGATGAGAGTTTGAACACAGACTGAGCTAAAATTGCACATAAACCCATCTTCCAGTAGATGGCATCTTCAGTCAATCGGAAAAAAATCTATCGGTAAAGGTTTGCAAGGCCATGCTTTGCAAAGATGCCTTAACACATTTTTGCCATCTCGCTCAGTTTTACTGTGCTGGACTATAAGAGCAGCGGACATGTTGCATGTGGTAAATTAGCACACTACGTCATTATAAGGGATAGGAGATGCAAGACTATGATTGCAAAATTAGGTTAAAGCTTATTTTTTAAAACTGTTTAAACGAATAGCATATGTGGCATAAAAATGTCATTTTAAAATTCATATGTTTAAACAATATTAAAAAAATAGTGGCCCAACAGGATGGCTTGTGGGGGAGAAATTCTTAAGACAGCAGTACCTCAACAGAGGTACTTTTTTTTCATTAATTTTTTTTCATTAAAATTTTTTTCATTAAAAAAACTAAGATCATGGCATCTGGCCCTATCACTTCCTGGCATATAGAAGGGGAAGAAATGGAAGCAGTGACAGATTTTACTTTCTTGGGCTCCAAGATCACCGCAGACGGTGACTGTAGCCATGAAATTAAAAGACGCTTGCTCCTTGGGAGGAAAGCTATGGCCAACCTAGACAGCATAGTAAGAAGCAGAGACATCACCTTGCCGACAAAGGTCTGTCTAATCAAAGCTATGGTTTTCCCAGTAGTAATGTATGGCTGTGAGAGCTGGACTATAAGGAAGGCTGAGCGCCAAAGAATTGATGCTTTCGAACTGTGGTGCTGGAGAAGACTCTTACGAGTGCCCTGGACTGCAAGGAGGTCAAATCAGTCAATCCTAAAGGAAATCAACCCTGAGTGCTCATTGGAAGGACAGATACTGAAGCTGAAGCTCAAATATTTTGGCCACCTAATGCGAAGAGAAAACTCTCTGGAAAAGACCCTGATGCTGGGAAAGACTGAAGGCAAAAGGAGAAGGGGACGGCAGAGGATGAGATGGCTAGATAGCATCACCAATGCAATGAATATGAACTTGAGCACGCTCCGGGAGAGAGCGCAGGACAGGAAGGCCTGGCGTGCTATGGTCCATGGGGTCACGAAGAGTCGGACACGACTGAACGACTGAACAACAACAACAACCTCAATAGATTGTTTATTCATCCCTAACAGCCACAACTGGCCCAAGTTGTTTGAAAGTTAAGAAGAAGCAATGCAATTGTCCCAGGTTGACTTCAGAAGCCTTGGTCAGCTGCATCCAAAAGGAATAAACTAACCGATATGCTACGAGAACACTGTTAAGTAGTGCCAAGGCGAACAGGAGGAACAGCTGTTTCACGAAACCTTTTATCCTGTACAAAAAGGACCTCCTTATTCCAGGGTATGCAAAAAAGCGGGTGGAAATGTTCAGTGACAGCTGTGGCTTTAAAGGAGAAAATAGGCAATGCTCACCAGGAGAGGAGGTCAGGGAGGGATCATGCTGTGCTTGTGCCGTAGTGAGCATGAGAAGGCATTTTTTATGAGGGACAACATCTTTTGGCAGGAGCTCCTCCCACCCTAAAATGACAACTGTAACATACGCTTGTTATATTAATGTATGTGTTTGCAGTGTTAAATGTGACCCAGGAAGGACAGGGCCTTAGGGATTGTGGCAGCGACATCTAGTGAGTGGGGTTTTGGGATTAGGATTTAGAAGGGGTAAAGTAGGTAGATAGGTAAGGCCCAAACAGACTGATTAATAATAATACCTAACTCTTCTTTTATGAAATAACTTTTTATTTGTTTTAATGATAACTAAATGATATTTTTGTTACTTCTCCTGTATTAGGCAAACTATTAGTCATACTGAGTGTCTCTTTAACCCAGAGAGTAAAAAGGGCTGAAGCTGTGTGTCAGTGAGGACAACTGACCCAGGGGAGGCAGACGTCCTGAGGGGGGTTTCCATCCTGAGGGGGGTTTCTTCTCAGTTTCATCAGGTGGAAGCTGGAGAAAGCAGAACCCAGGGCAGGAGTGTCACAACAACATTCTCACAAAAGATCAAATTAATTCCACAAAGCTTTGGCACAGCATTAACTATTTGTCTGCCTCCCTGGCCTTGATCAATATGGGCTGGGATTCTAAGGTGGGATATAAAATTTAAAAAAAAAACAGAGCAATAGCATTAATGCAGATTGGAATCCGAGTCAACTGGACCAATACTGGAACAATAATTTAGGGCGCAATCCTAGGCATGTTTAGGCAGAAAAGAGTCTTACGAGTCCCAGCACTCCCCGGTCAGCATGGCTGGCTAGGGAATGCTGGGAGCTGTAGGACTTTTCCTGTCTAAACACGCATAGGATTGCGCCTTTATGCATCTAAAGTTCTACTCGGAGCCAATGTGTAACACATTGAAAGCAACAAGTAAAGAAGCGTGAAGAATGGTTTTGAAAGAAGGATCTTGACAAAATTCAATATACCCTGGAAAAGAAAAATAACACATCTTGTATTGTAAAAGCAATGTTGAAAACACCTTGACAAAAGAGCATAAAGGTATCAGTTGAAAGAGCATAAAGCTATCAATTGTCTATACTATGATAATGTGGGGTTTTGATATACATTTAGCAATATTACAGTACATTGACAAGTCAAACAATGGAGTCCATCAATATTTTCTTTTAGCGAAAAATAATCCACACTACTGCCATACCATTTGGCTCTGCAGCCATTCAATCAAAACTTCTGCTGTTGAATTTGGGACTTGGCACCGTAACCCTTCTTTTTCATCCGCTTCCATCATCTCCAATATGCCACGCAGGTCCTCCACAAGGTGCAGCGCTCGCAGGCTCCCCATGAATGGAGAAGTCGGGGACTGGCAGTCAAATATGCCATTTGAATATTCCAACGCCTTGGACCCTAGGGAGCACAACATTTTAAGCACTCAAGTATAGCATTGGCTACATTTCTTAAAAAGTGTTCGTACAAGGTGGGGATGGGGGAAGGGAAAACAGGATTTAAAGTGTTAAGAGCTGCTACAAACCCAAAGGATTGATTAGGAATCTACCAAAATAGTTAGACCTATCTAACTTTTGAATATACTTGACTTTTACAGGTGTTAAGTCAAATGCATCTTATGCTCTGTTTATTTATTCATGTAATCACCACATCTGTATGCCACCCTTCTTCCAAGGGGTTATCCCATTTTCTCCTCTCCGTGTGAGGCAGGTTAAGGGAAGGAGTGTTATTTGCTCTACCTTCTACTGAGCACTTGATAGTTTACTGGGGCTTTGAACCCAGGTCTTCTTGAGTCAATAGTCTAACAGTGTATTCTCTACATCATATTGATTGTGTCCTGTGTACTACCATTGCCTTAAACAAATTTGCTATTTTAAATCATTGTACATTAAATCTAATAAACCAGATTATATACATGTGCTTTATATATATACATGAATTACACCATCTGGTTTAATTTGTAACAATATATTTTAAGGCTGCTCTGCCTGAACTTTAAATAATTCTGTAAATTTTATGCAAACTGCTGCTTATGCTAAGTGTATAAATTAGATTCAGGCCTCTGGTCATGTTGTTTTCAAAGCAGCCTTTGCAACATAATAAGGATTTAACTGAGTACTAATTCTGTGGTATTAAGTGTTTAAATATTACAGTCACACAGGGCCATGATCCTGACCCTCAAAAGCAGAGAACACAATATTTGTGGCATGACAATATGTTGTATGGATGAGCAGCCATTAAAGGAACCCTTTAAATATTCATGCTAGGGGAACAAACAGGAGGGAGATGGAGGACGAAAAACTCTGCTTTAGGTAACGGAAACGACAGTTTCTGCAAGGAGGTAAGACTGAACAGCTGTGATGGGCCAAGCTGTGAGAAGAACGCCGATCCCTGGGAAGCAAGAGGAGGGAGAAAGTCCAGGCGAGTGCGCATGAAGCAATTTCCACATAAAGGCTGCTTTTAAACTGCCACTGGACTCTATGCAGCAAACTGTTAAGTGTGTAGCACAAACTTCCAAAAACAGGCGCACGCGAATATACAGTGTTTATCTTGCTATCTATCACATGTCAGTCTTCCCTCTCCTCTTCCAAGGAGTACACGTGGGGCTATTGCATCTTATCCTCAAAACAACCTTGTTAGGTAAGCTAAGCTGCAATCCTATACACACGTACCTGGCAATAGGTGTCACTGAATTCAATGGGGCTTACTTCTAAAGAGACATCTACTGGATTGTCCTCTTATGCTGAAAAGTATGACTGGCCCAAGGTCAACCAATGAGCTTGATGGCTGAGTGGAAGCCAGAACCCAGGTCTCTCCCATCCAAGTTCAATATACTATCCATTTCACCTCACGGGGTCACCAGTATACATTAACATACTACCATATATGGAGTATAACTACAACTAGGAGTTAAATTCATGCAACCAACTGAAGTGAAAATTGTTTCATGCCAAGCTTTATTATTTATCTAGAAGCACAGCACATTTTATTCTTTGGCATGCATGTTCATTTCTCATATTTTATTTATTTTCTCATGAGGTACCATATAATGCGTTTTTTACAGTTGGAAAGGGAAAAATAAAACAAATGGAGTTGGCCCAAGTTCCAGCTGGCACTCTGTCCATGTCACTCAAAAGGGCTTCATCATATACAATATTATTATTCTATCAGCTTGCCTCCCACTGCTAAGCAAAAAGTTAACATGATTAAGACGTCTTATCCAAGATCACCGTTATCACTGTTATATGTAACTAAACTATAAACAGAAAATCTTATGGCAAAGGAAATAAACCTTGCTGAACTCAGTAGCACTTACTTCCAATCAAACATACTTAACTATTATACTCACGATATATACTTATGATACATAATATTTGCTTGTTTAGCAGTGTACAAAACCAAAGACTAAATTCCTAAGAATTAAGAAGAAACTTGCAGAAGGATACACGCACATATACATATAATTATCATTATTTTATTTCCACTTATATTTCATTAATAATCACCAGGAAAGGAGACATAAAACATATGATGATGATGATAACATAATAAAACTCTACTAATGCCAATTAGTTAGCAGCAGAATTAGCCTTGCGCCAAAACGATAGTAAATTTGGCACCAGTTGTACTTCTTGGATGAGGACCCTTAGATGAAGTTTAGAACAGCAAAGATAGCACAACTATGTTAGCACCTATCACTGGGGTTGTTTTCCAATTATCTTGCCACATAAAATAATCAGAGACTGTACCTCTTTCATTATGTGACCATTGGACCCCACTGGTTATAACTGTTTTCTCTATACGTCTGAGTGTGAGTGTCTGCCAACTGAAGGTAACACCATGCATCTAATGAAGTGGAGTCTAGTCCTTGAAAACATATGTCACAATAAAACTATTCGTCTTTAAGATGCCACAAGAGGAAGATCATCTTTGATGGATGAATGTAACATTAATGTTGATGTATCTGCCTGTTGTATTTGTAGTTGTTTTTCTAGATATCCTGCCCTGGCCCCAAAGGCTCAGGACACCTAAAGTTGTGAATGAAATACATGAATGTGTTTATCTACCTCAGAAGCCTACTCTCCAATCAAAGAGGGAAACCTACTCTCCAATCAAAACACAATTAGAAAGAGAAATTAAAAATACTGCACTCCACACAGACAAACATTACAATTATAGTTCTCCTAAATAGAAATAGATGGAATTTTTCTCAACAGCAGGCAGGGAGTAGAGACAGATGTAACATTTTAGGGCTACAATTTCATACACATTTATTTGGCGGTAAGTCTCACTGAAGTCAATGAGACTTTTGAGTAAGCAAGCAGACCACTGTACTATAAACATGGCGGGAATGGTTTGAACATACATTTGCTGTCTGGAAAAGCAACACCTCAGAATGTAGCAAATGTACGTTCAAATCATTTCCACCACTTTAGAATGCTGGTCTTCAGCCTTCAAAGTACTGTCATTTCCTACCTCACTCTCCAGTCCTTACACCAACCTTGTATTTAAGCAATCACCAGGTAGCCATTGCATGAGGGCAAGTGAGGGGGCAGATGGAGGATGGCCCGAGTGTCATCTCTGCACCCAACACAGAAAGTGAGTGGACTGTAAAAAAAAAAAACCCTCATCCGCGCCCAATGTAGAAAATGGTAGCCTGCTGGAGGAGGGACAGAGCTTTCTAATCCCTGCTCTGCCAGCCACCTGTAGGGTGATGGTGATGATGATTAATTGCAGATTAGTAACTTTTGTAGCCTTATATCCAAGGCTGCATTATGTATCCTTGGAAGTATTATTTAAGAGTGTTTGGCTATAATGCACATAAGAACTTCCCTGCTGGACCACAGTTAGGTTCCACTCTAGTCCAGATGACTCTGGGAAGCTCACAACAGTGCATGAAGCCTCCCTGGATGTCTCGCATCTGTTATTCAGAAGTATTCTCTCCCTCTGAACATGAACTGTCCATTCCACTATCAAGGCTAATAGGATGTGACAAATTTATGGAAGTTAGGCCTTTTCTTTTCTTTTCTTTTTTATAAAGCCACTAACGTTAGAGAACTCTTAACAGTTATTAATAAGTTCTATAAGTTAATTCACTGAGGGGGGTTTTAAGATTCTATGCAATAGTTGAGAATTTATTTATTTATTTATTCATTCATTTAATTTCTATACTGCCCAATAGCCGAAGCTCTCTGGGCGGTTCACAAAAATTAAAATCAAACAGCACACAATAAAACAATTTAAAATATATAGAACATTAAAACCACAACATAACAATACAACCACAATAAAACCGAGCAGCAGTGCAGGAGTTTAAAATACAGATTTAAAACAGCAAAGATAAAAGTTTAGAAAGCTGAAATGCCTGGGAAAATAAAAAGGTCT
Source organism: Heloderma suspectum (assembly GCF_057233095.1). Taxonomy (NCBI): domain Eukaryota; kingdom Metazoa; phylum Chordata; class Lepidosauria; order Squamata; family Helodermatidae; genus Heloderma; species Heloderma suspectum. The sequence continues at coordinate 110,733,606 of NC_139464.1, forward strand.
TCACCTGGAACCGAAAGGAATACAATGTAGGTGCCAGGCGAACCTCACTAGAGAGCTCATTCCAGAGCCGGGGTGCCACAGCAGAAAAAGCCCTCCTCCTAGTAGCCACCTGCCTCACTTCCTTTGGCAGGGGCTCACGGAGAAGGGCTGCTGACGATGATCTTAAGGTCCGGGCAGGCACATATGGGAGGAGGCGATCCTTCAGATAACCTGGCTCCAAGCCGTTAAGGGCTTTAAATGTTAATACCAGCACTTTGAATCGGGCCCAGAAATGGACTGGCAGCCAGTGCGGCTGAAAAAGTACTGGCGCAATATGAGCTCGCAGGCCAGTCCCTGTTAACAATCTTGCTGTCCTATTTTGGACCAGCTGAAGTTTCCGGACCATTTTCAAAGACAGCCCCACGTATAATGCATTGCAGTAATCCAGACGAGAAGTTATCAGAGCATGGATAACTGTAGCTAGGCTATCTCTGTCCAGATAAGGGCGTATTTGGTATAACAGCCTAAGCTGATAAAAAGTGCTCCATGCCACTGAGTTCACCTGTGCCTCAAGTGACAGTTCTGGATCCAAGAGCATCCCCCAAACTACGAACCTGATCCTTTAGGGGGAGTGCAACCCCCTCCAGAACAGGTTGAATATCACCTAGCCGGGCAGACAAACCACCCACTAACAGTACCTCCATCTTGTCTGGATTGAGTTTCAGTTTATCGGCCTTCATCCAGTCCATTACCGTGCCCAGGCACTGATTCAGAACAGCCACTGCCTCACCTGGATTTGATGAGAAAGAGAGGTAGAGCTAGGTGTCATCCGCATAGTGATGGTACCTCAGCCCACACCTCCGGATAACCTCTCCCAGCAGTTTCATGTAGATGTTAAACAGCATAGGGGATAGAGCCCTGTGGAACCCCATGGCACAATTGCCATGGCACAGAGCAATAATCCCCCAGCACCACCTTCTGGAATTGGCCATCCAAGTAGGAGTGGAACCACTGCAATGCAGTGCCTCCAACTCCTAACCCAGACAACCTATGCAGAAGGATACCATGGTCGATGATATCGAAAGCCGCTGAGAGGTCCAGGAGAATCAACAAGGTCGCACTCCCCCTGTCCCTCTCCCGGCAGAGGTCATCCCACAGGGCGACCAAGGCAGTTTCCATTCCAAAACCAGGCCTGAAGCCTGATTGAAATGGATCTAGATAATCCGTTTCATTCAACAGTGCCTGGAGCTGTCCTACAACCACCCGCTCAAGCACCTTGCCCAGGAAGGGGATGTTGGCCACTGGCCTATAATTATTAACATCCTCTGGGTCCAGGTTAGGCTTTTTCAGGAGTGGTCTAATTACCACCTCTTTTAAAGTGGCAGGCACCACTCCCTCTATCAAGGAGGAATTTACAACCTCCTGGACCCAGCCAGACATCCCCTCCTTGTTTGATTTAATAAGCCATGAAGGGCAAGGGTCAAGCACACAAGTGGTCGATCGGACTTGGCCAAGGACCTTGTCCGCATCCTCAGGCCTCAGTAACTGAAACTCATCCAATAAAACTGGACCAGACGGTGCTCTGAACGCCTCTACCAATGGAACTGCATTAATCGTGGTGTCCAATTCATGACAAATCTGAGCGACTTTATCGTCAAAGTGCCTTGCAAACTTATCACAGCGTGCCACCGAGAATTTGGACATTTTATCATTATGTACTTAATTGCCTTATCAAGATCAGTATGGCACCAACTTCCTTTAGAGCAATGCAAATGCAACCACAGAAGGAAGTTACATTCTACATTTGCTGGACACATGCAGTATGTATTTATGATGCAAATCTTTAGAAACTTGGTATGGATGTGGGAGAGTGGAGAAGAGGAAGGAAGTTGTTATTGTCCAGTTAAGAAAGTCTATTGCAAGGGGAATAAAGTAACTAATCTGAAGAATCAGCACCTTCACTTTTTCTGCACCCACTCGAAATACATTTCTAGTTTAAACAGCTGTTTGCACAGTTTGGTTTGGCATGCAATCAAAGCAAAATGTTAACGTGCTTGTCCGGAACTCCATTCCTCCAGCAGCTCTTTCGGGACTGAGGAAGAAGCAGAATGGTCAAGGCTCAGTTCTCACAAAACACTGAGGAGGTGGTCAAGCTGTTCCTGGATTACATCACTCACACTGCCGTAGGGGGAGAAAGATCACAACAGAATGCTAACCAAAACATTTTTTAAACTCCCTGTCCACAGAAAACTAACTTACTGGGTAGAAGGGTTCAAGCCTAACCTAACCTCTTTCTTCTACATACGTTAGTTTATTACGTGCAGGAAACTTCTCTATCTAGTCCACCACCCCCACTCCCATGGAGAAGATGTTCAACAGACAATCACCCACCTACATATTGTCCAGGAATAATTTTACCACATTATCCAGCAAAGGGTTGGATGCACCTGATTGTCAGGGGGCCCTAGCCAGCCTCTTTCAGTCTACTCCAGTAGCCAACTCCAGACACAGACAAAGGATTCTTTTCAAGGCTTTATTCCTTTTACAACTTAATAACTCTATCACCAGCGACTAAGCTATGAACAGCAGAGTAAACTGTTCCCCGGGTTGGAAACAGTTGGTCCCCATTTGAACGAGAATCACTTGCAGACCCTGAACTTATAGGCTAGGGAGGCACGGGCTGTCTGAAGATGTTCGAGGTTGCGATGGTCAGTTCTAACTTCGACTGGGTGCTGTGCCCCCTCTAGAAGATGACACCAGGTCTGCAAAGCAGACTTGATGGCCAACAGATCCTTCTCCCAGATGGTATAATTCCTCTCAGACATGTTCAGCTTCCTGGAGTGGTAGGCGCAGGGTTGCAACCCGCTGCCCGCCCAATCTGGTTGAAAAAGCGCCGCCGCAAAGTCAGAGGCATCAGTTTGCACTACAAAAGGTCTCCTCAGGTCAGGATGTAACAGGATCGGCTCAGAAATGAAAAGCCTCTTAAGTTCCTCGAAAGCCTGTTGGGCAAATGCCGTCCAATGAAAAGGAGATTTCCTGCCCTTAAGGAGGTCTGTGAGAGGAGATGTCAGCCAAGCAAAGCTGGGCAGGAACTTTCTGTAAAAATCTGCAAAACCCAGAAAACGTTGTAAGTCCTTATTGGTGGATGAAGACTGCCAGGAGAGGACACCCTGGACCTTTGCAGGATCCATCCTGATTCCGTCAGCTGAGATAATGTAGCCAAGAAAGTCCAAAGAGGTTAGGTCCAACGCACATTTCTCCAGCTTGGCAGACAGATGGCTCTCACGGAGGCGCTGGAGGACGGCAGAGACATGGTGCTGATGGCGTGGGGGTCCTCAGAAAATATAAGTAAATCATCGAGATATACAGTGAGGAAAGTGTCCAAATAGTCCCGGAAGATGGCATTCATAAAAAGCGAAAATGGGGGGGAGGGGTGCACACGAGCCCAAATGGCATCACTAGGTATTCATATGCTCCGTACCGGGTTTCGAAAGAGGTCTTCCACTCATCCCCCTCCCAGATGCTAATCAGATTGTAGGCGCCACGCAGCTCCAACTTTGTGAAAACCTTGGCTCGCCCCAGGCGTTCCAGCATCTCAGGTATGAGGGGGAGGGAGTACTTGTCAGGGATGGAGACCGAATTGAAGACTCTATAGTCGTGCACCGGGCGGAGTTCTCCAGATCAACTTGCAACAAAAAAGGTAGGGGCGCAGGCGGGGGAGGAGGAAGGGCGAATGAAGCCACGTTTGAGATTCGTGTCCAAAAACCCGCGCAGAGCTCCAAGTTCTGGCTCCGACATCGAATACAGCTGGCCAGCGGGGATGGTCGCCCCCGGAATGAGGTTAATGGCACAGTCAAAAGGGCGGTGGAGGGAGAGCTGGTCAGCCTCCTTCTTGTCAAAAACATCCTGAAAAGCCGCATACTTCTCTGGGAGGATGACGGTAGCTGAAGAACTTCCAGAAACAGACGAGGAGGGAGAGGAAAGGGTTAAGGCCTGGACTGGGACAGGCACCACCTCTGGGAGGCAATGCTCCCGGCAGTAGGGAGAGACAAACTCCACCTGCTGAAGCCCCCAAGAAATCTGAGGATTATGCTTAGAGAGCCAGGAAACACCCAGCTCGAATGGGTACAGGGGAACCTCGGCCAAGTGAAACTGAATCTGCTCAACATGGGACTGGGCGGGCAGAGTGAGTGGAATTGTAATACGGGTCACCGCGCCCGAAGAGAGAGGACGCCCATCAATGGTCTCCACTGCCAAGGGGGCAGGAAGGGGCAGGGTAGGAATCTTGTGGAAGAGAGCAAACATTTCATGCATGAAACTGGTCGTAGCTCCAGAGTCCACTAAAGCCAGGGCTTCCACCCCACCCCACTGGGAGGAGCGTAAGTGAACCACCAATAGCAGATGGGAGGGTGGGGGGGGTTGCGGAAGACAGCGGCGCTCAGCTCGCTGGCGCTCAAGCTCCTCTGGCGGCAGCGGGGCTCGGGTAGCCCCCAGCTGCATCGGGGTCTCCTCTGCCCCCACCATAGGAATGGGGGGTGAGGGAGGGGGCAGGAAACGTGGGGGAATGGGAGGAGGGAAATCTCGGCCCCCAGCGCCCCGTCGGGTCTGCCGGCGCCCCTCCAGCCAACTATCTATCTGGAGACAGGTCTGGATGAGGTCCTCCAAAGTCGGCGGGCTGGGCGTGCGCACCAACTCGTCCAAGATCTCGTCGTTTAAACCATCCAAAAACTGAGCCACCAGCACGGCATCATTCCACTGTAAATCCTGCATCAGCAAGCAAAAAGTTGTCGCATAGCTGGAAACTGAGGCCTTGCCTTGCCTCAGGCGGCGAATCTCCCGAGAAGCCATCTGCGTACACAGGGGGTCACCGAAAAAATGGGCCATCGCTGTCATGAAACCTTGATAGTCCCCGAGCAGGGGGTTGTTAGCAAGAAGGAGTCCCGAAGCCCATTTAGCGGCCACGTCGGAAAGTAGGTTAATGATGAAGCCCACACGAACCTGTTCCGTCTGGAAATCCTCAGGTCGAAGGCGCGTGTACAGCTCCGATTGGGCCCTGAAAATCTGAAAAAGTCCCCTCTCTCCAGAAAACTTCTCTGGCAAGGCCACGGGGCACTTGCGGTGGGGGGGAATCGGAGGTGGCGGGGGTTGAACCGCAGCCTGTAGATTCTGCACGGCAGCCGTCAGTTGAGCCATTTGATCACGGAGAATCTGGTTCTCTTGCGCCAGAGCCTGCACCGTCGGGTCTCCGGCACCCTCCATTTGGCAGTAGGAGGAGAGCAAGAGAGAGAGAGAGAAAAAGAGGAATGGGGACCAAGCTGTCAGGGGGCCCTAGCCGGCCTCTTTCAGTCTACTCCAGTAGCCAACTCCAGACACAGACAAAGGATTCTTTTCAAGGCTTTATTCCTTTTACAACTTAATAACTCTACCACCAGCGACTAAGCTATGAACAGCAGAGTAACCTGTGCGCCGGGTTGGAAACAGTTGGTCCCCATTTGATCGAGAATCACTTGCAGACCCTGAACTCATGGGCTAGGGAGAGTCCCTGCCTTTTTCCCTTGGGTCCTCTGGACGCGACCATTGCTTGCGCGCCAAACGGGTGCTAGGCCTCCTTTCCAGCATGGTGTAATGGCTAGAGTGCTGGACTGGGAGTCGGGAGATCCGGGTTCTAGTCCCCACTCGGCCATGGAAGCTCACTGGGTGACTTTGGGCCAGTCACATACTCTCAGCCCAACCTACCTCACAGGGTTGTTGTTGTGAGGATAAAATGGAGGAGGAGGAGGATTATGTACGCCACCTTGAGTTCCTTGGAGGAAAAAAGGCGGGATATAAATGTAATAAATAATAAATAAAATAAATAAATTTCCACGCCCTCCATAGCTCGTCACTCTCTGCGTCTGCGTCGAGCATCCAGCCAGCCCTCCTCCCGCGCTCTTTCACTCCCAGGACCGCTATCTATGTCTGGAAGGCCAGCAGGAGGAATCTCTGCCAGCTGCAAGGCCTGGGAGGGATGAGCACGCTCCTCTCCCACAGACAGCTGTTCCTCCTCAGAATCAGAACTGCTCTGAGGTTCTATGGGCTCAGTGTCCACCCTGACACTGATCTTGTCTGATCTCGGAAGCTAAGCAGGGTCAGCCCTGGTTAGTACTTGGATGGGAGACTGCCTGGGAATCAGGCTTCCTGCACTGAGCAGGGAGTTGGACTTGATGGTCTTGTAGGCCCTCCAGCTCTATGATTCTATGATTCTGTGATCTACTGCTGTGTGTGAACTTGATCCAGATTGCCAATCTTTGCTCTTCCCCTCTTGATAATCTTTCTAGCACGCACACGTGCACACAAAAACGCGCACACATGCACATAAACACACACTTATTTACTTTAGTCTATATCTGGAAAAATGCCCCTTCCTCTAATGTGCAGATTGCAATCATAGGGCCACATTACTCGGCACCTTCGAGAAGCAGATGGTGAGGGTGAAGAAGATGCTTCAAGCAAGTTGGTGGCTTTGTTTGCATGAATTCATGAAGAGCCCTTTCCGTTTGATTCCTATCCCCTCTGAAGGGAAAAAATAATAATACCGGGTGCCTACCTTAGGCCAGAACTCCCTCCGCCCCCCAGGAACAAAAGGCAACTGAACAGATTAAAACAAAACACGGTTAGTGTCCTACCTGCAATAATGCCATCCATCTGTTCCAAAGCTGCAGCCAGCATCTCACTTGCATCACTCATCATTTTCTCTTTTCTGCAGGGTAGCCACTGCAAATACCTAAAATAATGTAGCAACAACATTACACATGCTTTGCAGCTCCTCAGAAGCTACAGCTAAGCGAAACAATCTGCAAATGATAGTTTTACTTGACTTCAGAGTTAAAAAGAAGGGTTCTGCCCTGCATTAGCGCTGATACCCACAGACACACTCCACTCACGCATGTCCAAGCTAAACTTGGGTTGCTTGGGGACGTAGCATTTGTATGGGGAGGAGGAATGCATTCCTGCAGCAGAAAGTCTCTTTCCAACAAGCATGCACAGTCATAGGCCATCTGGTTTGCAGAACATCTGTTCCCTTCTAATGCCGGCAGATGTAAAGTTCATTCACAGGGGAAATGAGGTTTTGGCAAAACCCACAAGCCACATACTCCAGAGCCATGTCCTGCTGGCTGCAATGGGGCTGCTCAGGAGAATAACAAGGGACTCTAGGATTGTAGCCAGGTGTCTTCTGCTCATAGCAGCCTGAAAGCTTTCCAGGGAAAAGTTATCAAACTGAGAAAGAAATGTCCATCTCAGTAGACAGGCATACACGACATGAGGCTCACCAAGCTGCACCCAGCTCAACAACCATAAGCAGTAGTCCAGCAAGTATTTCAGAGCCTTTCAAATCCTAATATCAGATTCGCTTCAGGAACATGAACTAATTTACATCTTCAAGATGAATCACTGTCTGAGCAACTATGTGATCATCATCTCCCATAACCGCCTCCCCTTATGATCAGCTGAAGACTCCTTGCTCTGAGCGTGGCCTCTCTCTAGATTGGCTCAGCTTCAACATCACTACAAGCCATCTTCACAGAAGCATAATATGGTTTAGTGAAATGTCTGAATTGAGCCAGTTTGTCAATGCAGATATCGGAATATACGGTGATATACACTAATTCTTGTTTGGAACCTAAACTACAGTTGCAGCTTTCAAATAACCAGGAAATCATAGAATCATAGAATAGTAGGGTTGGAAGGGGCCCAGAAGACCACTGAGTCCAACCCCCTGCTCAATGCAGGAATCTAAGTCAGAGCATCCCTGACAGATGGCTGTCCAGCCTCTTCTTGAATGCCTCCAGTGTGGGAGAGCCCACTACCTCCCTAGGTCATTGGTTCCATTGTCGTATTGCTCTAACAGTCAAGAAGTTTTTCCTGATGTTCAGCCAGAATCTGGCTTCCTGTAACTTGAGTCTATGATTCCGTGTCCTTCACTCTGGGGTCATCAATAAGAGATCCTGGCCTTCCTCTCTGTGACAACCTTTCAAGTACTTGAAAAGCACTACCATATCTCCCCTAAGTCTTCGCTTCTCAAGGCTAAACATGCCCAGTTCTTTCAGTCTCTCTTCATAGGGCTTTGTTTCCAGTCCCCTGATCATCTTTGCTACCCTCCTCTGAACCCTCTCCAGTTTGTCTGCATCCTTCTTCAAGTGCGGTGCCCAAAACTGGACACAGTACTCCAGATGAGACCTAACCAGTGCTGCGTAGAGGGGAACTAGTACTTCCCGGGATTTGGAAGCTATGCTTCTGTTAATGCAGCCCAAAACAGCATTTGCCTTTTTTGCAGACACATCACATTGTAGGCTCGTATTCAACTTGTGATCGAGAACAATTCCAAGATCCTTCTCGCTTGTAGTGTTGTTGAGCCACGTATCCCCCATCTTGTACCTGTGCATTTTGTGTTTTTTTTCCTAGGTGCAGAACTTGGCATTTATCCCTATTAAATGTCATTCTGTTGTTTTCTGCCCAGTGCTCCAGTCTATCCAGATCACTTTGAATTTTGTTTCTGTCTTCCAAGGTATTAGCTATCCCGCCCAATTTTGTGTCATCTGCAAATTTGATCAGCATTCCCTGCACCTCCTCCTCCAAGTCATTAATAAAAATATTGAAGAGCACTGGGCCCAGGCCTGAGCCCTGCAGTACCCCACTCATTACCTCTCCCCAGGTTGAGAAGATCCCATTGATAAGCACTCTTTGAGTCCGATTCTGTAGCCAACTGTGGATCCACCAGATAGTTGTTTAATCTAGCCCACTTTGAGCTAGTTTGCTCATCAGGATATCATGGGGCACTTTTTCGAAAGCTTTGCTTAAGTCGAAATGTCCATGTTAAAGCTGCCTTCCCCACAGCAGTACCCTCCTGTTTTAGAATACAACTTATATCAGCCCCAGGCACCATGACCAATGGTCAGGGATGATGGGACTTCTAATCTGAAACATTTGGTGGATATCACGTTTAGGAAGGCTGGTTTAGACCTTTTGATCTGCATTCAATTTTCCTTCCTCTCACGCATTTTTTATGCCGCAACGATCTCTGGAGGCAGCACAACAACTATAATTGGGGTCCGGACTCAAGCCAGTTCCTGAAAGAGCCAGCCGAGTGCACTGCAAGCATCACTCTTTCCTCGGCTGCCCCACACAGGGCAGCCAAGGGACAAGCAGAGTGCCCTCTGCTTGCAATCTGATCACAGAATGCAGTTAACAAAGGGATTCTGCTCCCCATCTCCTCCCCAAGCTTCCAGACTAGAGAGCAGAAGGAGTTCAAGCCACAGGGGGAGCCCAAGCCTCCACAAGATTGATAACAAATCTCCGCAGGCTGGGTCAGGTCCATGAGCCAAAGGTTCCCCATCCCTGAACTAAAAGTATCAGGTGGCAGGTGATTTGAAAGACCTCTGCCTGGAGAGCCACTGCTGGTCAGGTAGGCCTGACTGGGCTAGATGGACAAATAGTCTGATGGAGTGTAAGGCAGCTTCCTATGTTCCTAATGGGTACAGTTTGGAATCCCACTCCATGACATTGTTTGTACATATGCGCAAACACGTGCGTGCGCGCACCAGTTCCTGCAGTGCTTTGCTGAACCATCAGGGCCTTGCTATTGGCCCCATATATTAGCTGAAGCATACAGTATTAAGAAGGGCAAGTATTGCAGCTTTTGCTGGGCAGTGCCATTTTGGGCCACCATTTGGTAGTAGATAAAATATTTAAATGCCCTCCTACAAATATATACACTGAAACTAGCACATTAGGGAAAGTGCTAGACTACATCTGTATATGTAGTTTGTGGTTTTATTTGGAAGTTTAAATGCTCTCACATATTAGAATAATCATCAATCGCCTATCTAGACTGAAGTGCTACTGTCCATCAACAGATAAATTATATGAGACTGTTCATCGTGCCTTTTAGCTCTTTAACATCCGTACATCCTCACCCTGATTTTCCATTCATAAATGTCACCACCCATCTCATTCCAATTCTCATTCATCTCCCCTCGTTCCTTTCCTCCTGACATATAATCTACGCGCCTGTGTATTTTGAGTGGAAGAAAAATCTAGTCCTGAGCTTATTACATCAGTGCTACTACAGATCAGGACACAAAGGAAGACCGATTGAAGCAGCGGTTCCATTTTGCTTGTTGAAGAGCCGCTCAAACACACGAGACCAACGTTCCAATGGCAGCACTCAGAACCTGCCCTGCTAAAGTTCAACTCTTGTAGCTTCATTCATTTAGCTAAATGAAGGATTAACCTCCCCCCTCCCCAAGTATTTGCAGCCACTGAACTTTGTCTAATCCATCAGCTTACATTCTTGCTTTTTAGAGCCTAATGCTTTGTGAAGTTCAGGAAGACGCCGACATCTCAATTACTAAAGCGGGGGGGGGGGGGGGGAATCAAGCCAACATATGTGCAAGATGACATACCACAACCTGTGTTCATTACTGTGTGTATAAACAGCCAGCCCTGAAGGTGGTGCCATTTTTGGAATTTAGGATCTATTTTGGGAGCTTATTCAGTCATTGGCATTGAGTGTGTCAGTTTTCTCATTTTATACTAGAAACCTATGGCTCTTTTGTCCTCAGACTCTTAGGAAATCAAGACAACTGTTCAGTAAACTGTCATACCATTGCACAAAGTACGCCCAGATGGTATCTTTCTATGAGACCAAATTGTTGGAAATGCAAACCCAGAAGAACAAAACTACCCCAAATTCACAACTTATAGTTTCAACTAACTTTTCTTCAAGTCAAGGAAAAATGGTCAAAGAAAAAAAAAAAACATTAAAACTACACATTTTAAATCTTCCTTTGCAAGATTTTGGACCATTCTGTCTTAACCTGAAAAAAGGATATTTAAGAGAAGGAATATATAGTAAGACATTTGTTTGTTTTTTAAAATGACATATTTGCTATTTTAGTACTGGAGCCAACACGAATCATTCTCCCACAGTATATGTTTACACTGAATCACTATAATACAGTAACGTTCTTAGGAGCACTCTTGTAAACTTCTCTTGGCATTTATACAACTTTGCTCCAAAAGCCTCGCATACAGCAATGCCTGTAACCTCTGCACACATCTAGCCTGTAAGATATGTGCCATTATCTCCACTGGAACAGAGAGAACAAGGAAGAACAAGGAGATTAAACGACCTAATCGAAAGCTCATTGAACCAACTAGGAGGGAGATCTTCCCACTTAGTGGTAATGACATTTGGAGGATAGATTAAACAACTTGTCTAAGGACTTTTCACACATCAAGGTGTGTGGTGAAAATCACTTTACAGACCACAGCTTCCTTGATATGGAACTGTATGTGCTGAGAAACCAGCAACTTTAATGTTACAACTCTTTTTTCACACACATGCAAACAAATGCATCAACATAAACATTAAGGGGTACTATTACCACTGAGTGCAGCATGCCCTCACCAGAATCCTGTCATTTACAAAAACTACTTGTGAATACTGACAGGCAGTAAGCATGCTGAGGAATAGTCAGGCACCAGTCGGGGTCACACATTTTAGTGACACTGACGCTTTCCTTGCGCTGTATAAGTGAACCAACTACAACATGACCTGGAAAAAGAGCTGGACTAGAGAAAAAGTAGGGAAGGAAACCCCACAGCATTTTTCTTATGGGCTAACAAAACATGTTACACACAAGTGTCTGTAAGAATCTCAACATGGTAGCAGAGATCTCAGAGGTCTAAGTACAACATGTACTTAGCCCTTAAAAAACAGATTATTATTCGTCAATCTGGGACTCAGCAGTGGTTAATATTTCCCTATTGTGTCTTTCAGAACTGGATGAAGGCTCATCTTTATTTCACAGTTGTACTTCAGCTGAAAAACCCAATGGAAAGACTAACAGTATAAACCAAAGCAAAAGTAAAACGTACCTGTCAGGACTATGCAAATGCCATATGCCTTACTATGTAGGCCCTGAGGTAGAATGTGTTTTTCTTAGGATCCCTGTTTTCATTTTGTTTTGTTTTTAAAAAAAATAGAAGTTTCTTCTCATAAAGGGTACAATTTGGAAATGTGCATCTGTCACCCAGTTAAAAACCCAGAAACATAATTAATTCGCACAGCTTCTTATGGTCAAGAAACGGAAGTTCTGTATCTTGTACCACTCGCCTTCCCTTCACATACATTTCTGTTCCAAGTATAACTATCCCTATGGCTCTCACTGCCTGGGTACACACACCTGCCTTCTTTCCTTTCCTCAGTCTCTGCCAAAATATTCCTTTTAATTTCATAAAAGCCCAAATCATGCAAAATGTAAAAGAATATATATCTTTGCATTTGTGCTGGCAGAACATTTGCAGTAACTCTTAACAATTCGGGGTTTATTTGTCATAGAATATGAATTTTTGGGCAAGGCTGCAATTCTGGTTTTCAGCAGATGGGGGGCAAAGTGGACTGTGTGTGATTTCTGTGAGATGCGTGCCACCAAGATCCAGAGCACTGTTCAAAAAGCTACTCATCAATATATTCAAAATTACAAAGCACACACACTATTTTAAGAGTACTCGCTGTGATCGTTTTCCATCTGGTTTAAACATCGTAATAGCAGTTTAACACCATTAGTCAGGTGGGTTTGTTTTCTAAAACAGAAACGGTTTTGTGCCTTTGAAATGCTTAACTAGTACCAACATGCCATAGAATTGTTCGCATGTAACAACTATCAATCAATGTATAGAATGCTGAGCTGGCCAGAGATATAGATGTTCCTGAGGATTCGTCTAAGGCCTGAAGTACTGGACCGGGGGGCAGATAGCAATTGTCCCCTTTTTGTCCTGTAAATGTTTCAGGTACATATTATTGACAACCACATCTTTTATGAAACATGAGTAGGGCACTGATGCACCTCTATACTACCCTGTACAACTCATTGAAAATGTGTACAGCTGAAAGACTATAAATTACTAGGGATTAAGCCTGGTACAGATCTGCCTTGGTGACAGAACATTTACTATAAATACAGATACCTAAAGCAGCAGTTCAGGCAGGGAGAAAAATCTGGCACGTCCTAGCTTTCATTTCCTTAAAGAAGGTCAAACCTTCTTCAAACCTTCTCACACATCTAAACTAAACTAATAAAAACTATCCATCTAATCCTTAAATGTCATCTACAGCCTAAGTAGCCTGATCGTACAGATGCACTCAGTTGCATAGCAGACACCATGCCTTACACCCAGCCACCCCATTGTCGAAGTGTTTTACAGTCATCACACCATAAACCTATAAGATGAGTCACTATTTTTTCTACTTTACAGATAAGCAACAGAGGTTGAAATTTACCTAAAGCCCACTCGGTGGAGACCATGGATAAGCAAAGATCTGAATTAGTTCCTACTACATTCTGTTGTTGTTGTTTATTCGTTCAGTCACTTCTGACTCTTCGTGACTTCATGGACCAGCCCACGCCAGAGCTTCCTGTCGGCCGTCGCCACCCCCAGCTCCCCCAAGGTCGAGTCCGTCACCTCCAGAATATCATCCATCCATCTTGCCCTTGGTCGGCCCCTCTTCCTTTTGCCTTCCACTTTCCCTAGCATCAGCAGCATCTTCTCCAGGGTATCCTGTCTTCTCATGATGTGGCCAAACTACTTCAGTTTTGCCTTTAAGATCATTCCCTCAAGTGAGCAGTCTGGCTTTATTTCCTGGAGTATGGACTGGTTTGATCTTCTTGCAGTCCAAGGCACTCTCAGAATTTTCCTCCAGCACCACAGTTCTTTTTATCATCACAACAACCCTGTGAGGTAGGTTAGGCTGAAAGATAATTTACAGCCTGAAGTCAACCAGTGCAACTGGTTGGTGTTGGGAATAGGGATGGGGAAGAATTTCATTTAGTCCATATTTTTTAAGTGAACTAACCTAAGTTGCACCTCCCAGACTAGTAACATATCAGAACGCAGTTATCCATTGGGCTACGTGCTTCTCCAAATTCTGTGATTTGAAAACTGTTTGTTGTTGTTCAGTCATTAAGTCGTGTCCAACTCTTCGTGACCCCATGGACCATAGCACGCCACGCCTTCCTGTCCTCCGCTCTCTCCCGGAGTGTGCTCAAGTTCATATTCATTGCATCGGTGATATAGCCATCTCATCCTCTGCCATCCCCTTCTCCTTTTGCCTTCAATCTTTCCCAGCATCAGGGTCTTTTCCAGGGACTTTTCTCTTCGCATTAGGTGGCCAAAATATTTGAGCTTTGGCTTCAGTATCTGTCCTTCCAATGAGCAGTCAGGGTTGATTTCCTTTAGGATTGACAAAAATGCAAATATCAGGGAAAGTTGCATTCCCTAATATATGTGCTGGGTAAGTTGCATATGAAAATAAATGTGAATTTGTGTGCCGGGTGTTTTTTTTTAATTCACAAACTGATGCAGAACGTGCACAGAATAGACTTATGACTGAATACTGACACAGACCAGAAATAGCCAGATTCTTCCATACCTAGTTGGGAATCTAGTATCCAATTCTGTGAGATTCATTCCTAATGCAGAAAGCCAGAGAATTAGACTTTAAGAAGCAAAATGACAGTCTAAATTAAACTCCTTTTATTATGCCAATATATTGATGTAATCTAACATTCTGTGTGTGTGTGTGTGTGTGTGTGTGTGTGTGTATTTCAGGCTGTTATTTGGCTGCATGTGCCAAAAATATGCTCACAACCTTTTTTTGTAGCTATATTTTACATTAGGAAGTACCATCATCCCACTTGCAGCAAAGCAGGCTTGAGCATTAACAATAACCTTTGAATTAATAGAAGAAAAGCTTCTTGCACTTAAGTAATGACATATGCCTCTTTCACTAACCTACTCTCCAAAGTTATGGCAGCAAATCTTGAAAGACAAGTAGTAGTAATCAACATAAATGAACAAAGCATGCTAAAAAAAGAAGTAGACAGATCAGAACTGGATACATTTGCAACCTCCCTACAATTGAAATAATAGAACCTTTCACCCTCTGACCCCATGTGCACAATAAAAAGTCATAGTTCCAAGGAGTAAAAATAGAAAGATATTAGATACCCACTCACTTAACACCGTTGCTAAAAGTTTGATTTTGAAGTCTGTACAGATCTCTGCTAAAGAACCAGCTAGGCTCAAAACACATCAGGAGTTGCTTGTTGAACCATACAATAAAAATATAGACGTACCATGTGGGAATTCCCATTTATTATTTAACTGGGCTATAGCCTGTCCCACTGAAAAGGCTCAGAGTGTGCAGCAATACAGTAAGTATTCAAAAGTTGGCCATGGGCCAAGAACAGTCAGCTTGAATTAAAAGTGATTCATATGTTTAAAAGTAGCTATCTCAACATGAGAATGGGGACAGGGCTGTGCACAGTGGCTCTGCCCCCAAAGTCACGTATGTCACACAGCCCCTGCCCCAAGCATCTGCACATGCAGAGTGAACATCTGCAGGAAGGAACCCTTCATGTGTACAGCTGTGTGTATGGAGGTTTCCACATGAGCCAGAACCCTGCGGTATCAGGGTTCTGGCTCATGTGAAGGCCTCCTCCTTACAGATATTAAGAGTAATTTGGTACAGCCCCACATCTGCTCAAGTGCCGAGGTATCTACTTTTAATCAGGCCTGAATATGATTCACATTTTGACTTCCTGGTCAATATTAAAAGTTGTGGTAGAACAAAGGTGTGGAAGTGGTCCCTGCGCATACTGGTCCCAGGCTATTTCAGGCCATTATAGGCCACCAAAAATACTTTGAATTGAGCCCAGAAGGCAATAAGGGTCTAAACTTTGGGTCCCTGGTGTAATATGCCCCCAGTGTCCCTCCCCCAGTGAGAATTTACTTTGACCTTGGTTTGGTGTGGTCCCTCTCTCCTAGTCGGGGAGAAGTCGTAGTCTTAATCACCACCATGTATTCCAGTATAACTGAGGCACACTTTCCTCTGAATTAAAATTAGAGGCACACATGTATTTATTTAAAGAATGTATAGCTGCCCTTCAAAAAACATATTTTTTCAGGATGGCTTACAAATAAAACACATCACTCATACAACCACTCTCCTCTCTGGGAGAGGAGGTTTCGGACCCGTGGCCACTTACTTGTGGGGTGCCACAGGGTTCCATACTCTCCTCGATGCTATTTAACATCTATGTGAAGCCGCTGGGGGCTATCATCAGGAGGTTTGGGGTGCAGTGTCATCAATATGCAGACGACATGCAGCTCTACCTCTCGTTCAAATCTTCACCAAGGTTGGCCGTAGAATCCCTGTCCAAATGTCTGGAGACGGTGAGTGGCTGGATGGGGAGGAATAAGCTGAAGCTGAACCCTGACAAGACTGAGGTACTTTTGGTGGGAGACAAGAGGAGGCTGGGGGATGCTGACCTGGTGTTGAATGGGGTACGGCTACCCTTGAAAGACCAGGTCCGCAGCCTGGGGGTCATTTTGGACTCCCAGCTGTCCATGGAGGCTCAGGTGTCAGCTGTGAGCCGTACAGCGCTGTATCAACTCCATCTGATACGGCGGCTGCACCCCTTCCTTCCCAACCATCTGCTCCCATCGGTAGTACATGCCCTGGTCTCCTCTCGTTTAGACTACTGTAATGCGCTCAACGTGGGGTTACCCTTGAAGACGGTTCGGAAACTGCAGCTGGTACAGAACGTGGCGGCTCGCCTGATTAAAGGCAGCCGCCGGCGAGATCACATCACTCCAGTGCTGAAGGAGTTGCACTGGTTACCAGTTGTTTTCCGGGCCAAATTCAAGGTGTTGGTTTTGACCTTTAAAACCCTATATGGTTCCGGCCCAGCCTATCTTAAGGAGCGCCTCCAGCAGCACCAGACAGGCCGCTTAACAAGATCAGCCTCAGATGGCCTTCTCTCTGTCCCATCAGCCAGGACAGCTAGACTGGTGGGGACGAGGGAGAGGGCCTTTTCTGTGGTGGCCCCCACTCTGTGGAACTCCCTCCCTAGGGAACTCCGTCATGCCCCCTCTTTAACGAGCTTCCATCGTGCATTAAAAACGTGGTTGTTCAGGCAGGCATTTTGGGTGGGTTAGGGTATTTTAGGAAATGTTTTTATTGTAGAATTTTATTGTTTTAAACTGTTTTATTGTATGTTGTACATCGCCCAGAGTGGCTGGGTGACCAGCCAGATGGGTGATTAATAAATTTAATAATAAATAAATATATAAATATAGTGGGCAAAAGAATTACCCTCCCCTGGAAGAGCCCACTTCCAATCTCCTCATGGAGAGCAGTCCAAACAATGGCCCAAGCAGAGATGCAAGGGCAACCTCCTTTGAGTGAGGGCAATTCTGTTTGTCGGCTGAGGCTCAGTGGTAGAGCACATGCTTTGCACAAAGAAGGTCCCATGTTCAATCCCCAGATTCTTTAGGTAGGACTAGAAAAGAATCCTGCCTGAAACCCTGTAGAGTTCCTGTCAGTCAGTATTGACAGTACTAGGATGGATGGACGGACACTGGGGTCTGAATGAACAAAAGGCAGCTTCCTATATTCCTAGCTCAGCTAAATGGCTGAATGATTCAATCAAAAAACCAACACAGAGTCATGGCAGAATTATTGGTCTGATTGGAAGGAGGCAAGACCAGGCACTCATGCACAGGCACTGTAGCCAAACTCCTGTAACTGGGTACGCTGAGCTCACAAGAGCCTTTAATAATTTAATTCATTTATTTTTCACAGCACACGAGTACGTCTCTAGAGGTGTAGAGTTTAGAAAACACAGACCTGTCCCAAATGACATACCAGCTTTTGTCTGGCATGAGCAGTACAGTACAAATATACAAAAATATGCGTTACTGCATATTCTAATACCAGCTTGCATCCAGACAGTTCCATCTACACACAGCAAATAGGGGAAAATAATCTCCTGATTTTTTAAAATAGGCAGATTAGAGACAGTGGTGACAATGGGCAGGAACTGCTAAGTATGGAGTCCTGGCAAAACATTTCCCACCCAACAACACATACATACACTAGTTGCTGCTTTGACACAACACAATGATAAGAGACGACAGACTGGTGGTGCAGAAAAGCAGAGGTGTGGACAAGAGTTCACATGCCATTCAAATTCCAACTAATATGCAAGACATCATGATGCAGTAAAAGGGAAAGCTAAAAAAAAAAAAAAGAGGCAACAAAAAGATGCACCACCCTTACCACAAGCAAATGAGATACATTTGCTAGAACCCAGAACAGATGCTTTTTAACAAGCGGAAACCTGTTTAGTTAAAAATGATGAACAAATAGTATCCCTCAGATACATTTGAAAGAAAGGTTCCTCCTGTGCAAGCACCGAGTCATTGCTGACCCCTAGAGGGACGCCGCTTGCGCTGGCGTTTTCATGGCAGACTATAGCGGGGTGGTTTGCCATTGCCTTCCCCAGTCGTGACTACCTTTCCCCCAGCAAGCTGGGTGCTCATTTTACCGACCTCAGAAGGATGGAAGGCTGAGTCCACCTGAGCCGGCTACCTGGGACCCGGCTTCCACTGGGATCGAACTCAGGTCGTGGGGAGAGTTTCGGTTGCAATACTGCCGCCTACCGCTCTGCGCCACACGAGGCTCTCAGATACATTTGCACACACACAAAATTAAACATCAAACTAATAGAAGGAAAGTGAGGGTGGTGGGAGGAGGGATATTAAAATATAAGTAGGTTAATGCTATTCCCATCAAAAGGAAAGAGGACTAAAAACAGGAAAACACAGGCACACACTCAAACACACACATACCCAGGAGGGGAAATCCTGCAGTTCAGTAATTGTCCCAACATCAAGTGCATCAGGAAGGAATTTGCCATGGTTCATACACATTTTTCAAAATTGCTTTCAAGGACCATTTCAGACAGACATTCACTCCTACTCTCCCAAACAACACAAACAATTCATGAGAATTCCTGCACTCACAGCTGAAACACCTTGTTCAGCTCAACAATTCATCAAGCCTAGACAGCAAAAGCCCATTTCAAGCCAAAGTAAATTTCCTTTATCAGTTGAGAACTACCTTATCAGCTATTGACATTCCAATTGCATTTCATGGTCTTACATATGAAGAATTCTTTAGTCTTACATGCATCCAAAACAGAAAGAAATAAGGAATGCTTTCTGCCCAGTTTCTACCACAGTCTGGTTGCTAAGGTTATGTACTGTTTCCAAGAGTTGGCAGAAAGAAGCTTCATTTTTAAATGGCAAATCAAAACCCTTCTGGCTAGATGAGCTCTGCAGATGTACTCTTAACACAAATATTTAGGGGGGAAATACAAAAACAAAAGTCCCTAAAATATTGCTTAGAACATACTCTCGGGATGCTGAAATATTTACAATAGATTGCAGTCGTTTCCTAAGAGCACTGCTTCAAATACGGACTTTAGAACACAATTATTAAGGTCAGAAAAACTGAGCAGTCTGCCCCAGGCCACACGATATGCCCCCACCCATCATTAATCCACTTTCTTCAAAAAGCCGCATTCTGGTTAAGGCTGGATGTGTGTGTGTGTGTGGGGGGGATTTATGCCAGACAGGGGAGGGGCTGGGGGAAGAAGCATGAGATCCCGCAGCCTGCTCCTAGTCCCTCAACCACAGTTAATGTGAGCTCTAGCATTCTGTCTGCACCAGTTGCCCCATTTCAAGTGGGGAGTAGAGAAAGAGATTCACAGCTATGTCCAAAGGCTAGGCTTTTGGATATACGCAAGTCTAAAAGTACAAAACAGAAAGGACTGCAGTTACTTTTTTATACCTTCCACCAAACAGAAATATGTACATTCCTAGAGAATGATCATATATGGTCTGAAATGCAGGGTGGAAAATACTGTTCCCCACCACGCTACATGTTACTCCTAGCGGCACTGTCCTGAACCTATAAGCCTGCCCAGAGCCCAATAGGAATGTGGATATGGGGCAGTGGCTTAACTCTCACACACAGCAGGCGAGGAAGTGAGCCTGTTCCTTGGCAATACCCCTTCAGACTGCAGGTGGGGGCTAAAATGATTGAGCGCTCCTCCATATAAATAAGGCCTCCACACAGAAGACTAGCATGTCAAGGAAGGGGCAAAGCTAGAATTCCTATACCTGATGTGCTACCTTTGCTATGTAGGGCAGGGGTGCAGAACCTCAGGCCCTGTCATGCCTCCCTCAGACTCCTCTGAGGATGAAGGGGAATGGCAGGCTCCAGACCCAGGGGAAGGGACCAGCACAGAAGAAGCCTGAGCCCCCTCACCTCCTGTGGATGTTCCATGCCCAGCTGCAGTCCCCCCAGAGGATTCGGAGGGCAAAATGCCACCAACCCCCACAGCGCGAAGGAGACTGCATGTAAGAGAACAACATAGGCCAGCCTCTGTCTGTTTAAGACAGAAGGGCTGTCAGAGGCAAGAGGACTGATTGGATGCAGCTGCTTCAGGATGCAGCAGTTAAAAGCAAGAAGCAGGCAGGAGCGAGGCTGCTGGTGAACAATGTCATATCTCACACCAGATCTCAGCCTTGACCCTGGACCTAGCCCACTGCCTTGCTTGTGTTCCCTTGTGTTTTGGACTTCGGACTGGAAAACAGACTTCTCTTTGCCACATCACTTTGGATTCAAGTGCCCTGGTAAAGTTCCCCCTTCCTCCGCCTTTTCCCTCTCGCAGTCTTGGACAGGTTTACAACCCTCTTATCAACCAGTGATTTATTGCTATCCAGCCCACCTGGGGGGCAAATCCAGCCCACCTGGGGGGCAAACCCAGCCTTCTGGAGTTCCCCAGAATGCCATACCTCTTCCTCTGGCCCCACCCCCTTTCCCCCAACCAACCATCATTCAAGTGGTTTCCAGGCTTTTGCACAGCTTTTCCCCATTATAAAAGGTTGAAATGCTTCTCCATAGTTAATGGCAATAAAAACTTTACAATAAAATGTGCTGCATTTTTGGCATTTTGGCCATGGCCCCTTGGCCCTGTCCACCAGAGCATCACCAAAATGAAATTTGGCCCTTGGAATTTCTGCACCCCGATGTAGAGGGAGGTTTCTTCTGTATGGAGGAGCACTCAACTCAATCTTTTCAGCCCGCACCTGCAGCTGAAGTGATATGTCCCAGAAACAGGTTCACCTCCTCACCTGCTGTTGTGAGAACTGGGCCTGAAGAAGAGCAACTAACTGAGATATCATTCAAGTACCAAATGTCAAAGAGAAAAAGAAAAAGATAGCATACATTGTTTATGCCTTTTTCAATCCTACAGCAAAATCAAACCTTTGAGATGCCAAGCTAGTCAACCAAGGTTTAATGAGATAGTGAACTTTTCTTTATAAAAGGAAGAGCAGGAGAAAGATATAGCAAGGCATCCTTCGCAATATTAGTGCTTCTGGACAAAGCTATAGTTCAAGACCTTACGTGATGTATTTGTTTTCTCCTGAAGACAACTACAATATAGAAAGCAATTTACCAGGCACTGCACATAGTTATTTTGCAAAGGCAATTTCATCAGTGAGCACAATTGCTTTAATAGAAAAGACCTAGGCCTAATGAATAATTTACCAAAGGAGACATTACAGAGGTGCACAGCAGAAAGAAAAGGTTGCTAAAACAGAAAAAGTAGACACCAAAGAAATGGAATTATTCTTCCATTCCCTGTATTAAGTCACAATATTTTATCATATGGTACAAGAGGCATAGAATTGGGGCTGTCATATGATTGAGTATTAGCTGAACCATGAATTTTATATTATTACATCTACGTATGAATAGAACTATTGTTTTTATCTATTTGAGCTAATTAAGGAAAAATTGAACAGTTCTTTTAAAAGGTTTCTTTTTCCTTTTAAAGATTTTCCTTCCTAGTAGCTCAGCCCATAAGCAAAGATTGGTCCTCCAATGAACAATCAGCAGTGATCATTTTAACTTCCCACAATGTCCCGAATCAACACTACATCACAGACATTGTGGGAAATTTAAATGGTGACTGTGTGTCCATCTAGCACCGAGTGTCCAGGGTAAATATTTTAAGGGGACACTGATGGTGGGCTCTTCTGGGTTGCAGGAGCTCCAGCTACTGCCATGTGGTAACACCAGGTCCAAACTGAACTCCTTATGAAAACTGAGTCTCCAAGCTGAAAGTGGTGCCATCTAGCAGTAAGGGACTGGTCATTACGGTTATACTCGTGTATTGCACATATGTTCCATCTCGCTATTTTGTAAAAGCCACAGCATCTTTCTTTAAGAACATTTTAACAAGTTGAAAACATTTTCCCCCTTCCTTGTGGAGGTGTAAGCAATCTTTTTACCCACCATGTCTTAATGAAAGTTTGATAGAACAGCCTGAGGTTAAATTAAATTGCTCCAGGAACCAAGTGCAGCCCACAGGCCACTAACCAGCATTTACTGAACTAAAGACATTCTAACTTTAAAAAATTTAGTCATACAACAGATGCTGCATACATGTAAGATTTGTGAAAGCACCTGGGTGAGGAGATGGATGGTGCTAACTGGCCCAAGGTATGGTCAAGCAAAGCAAAAGTCTCTGTATGTTCACACTTAAAAACAACCCAATCTAAAGCCCTTGGCTACTGGTACACAAACTAGCTGACCCTATACCGTTAAGGGTGCAATCCTATGCATGTTTAGACAGAAAAAAAGTCCTACAACTCCCAGCATGCCCCAACGAGCATAGCGTTTTTCTATCTAAACATGCACAGGATTGTGCCCTAAACTACTTGACCCCAAATGTTGGAAAGGATTTGAGTATCTTGACAATTTCTATCACTTAATCATCATTAATGGCAGAAGTGGCCCCTAATCAAAGAATTCTGAAATAAAACGAAACAGCAAATTGAGTCGATTAATGAAATGGTTCACTTAGAATCTAAGTCTTAGACCAAGAGCGGCCATCCTTTTTTGGCAAGCATGCCACCAGTCAAGTCCATAGTAAGCAACAGTGCCACTCCAGTACACTCAAATGGATATCCCCATATTATATAGGGATGACAGGGGCCAAGCAATAGCATCTTTATAGCTTAGATGAGACTGTGGTTAAGAACATGAGCTATGGCCAGGAGCTGTGCTATAATAACCTTTTAAGGAGTATGCTTTGGGGGCCCTCACACTTATTTTTTTTAAAGGATGATCTGGTATCTTTAGTGACGTCATGAGTCACAGGACTATATTAAATGCTCTAAAACTATTTACTATATTAGTCTGAAAGGGGCTGGAAAAGCTTTGAAAGGAAAGTAAGCTCAATGCCAGCAAGGCAGTAATTTTAATGAAAAGATTTTAGGGGAGGGGAAGATATCTCCTCCTGAGATAGGAAAAATAAACTGCCTGTGAAATTTCTGAGTATCACAATTGAATTTGGACTTTCAGGCAAGTAAACAAGGAGGCGATGAAAATGATGGAAGAGGACATAGCACTGGGCTAAATCTATTTGCATTCCTGAACACCTGCTGGTCGAGGCGGGGGCGGGGGGGGCCTGCTTATTTATTCTTGCTCAAAACAAGCAATTAAGCAAGAGAAGCATTTTTCAACTCGCATATGAAATATACAAGTAGAAAGGAACTGGAACTGAAGGTAATTCAACTGCACTGGGGGGGGGAGCAGGGGAGGGGAAAAAAACAAAGCAGATGTCCTGAAATATTGTGTACAGCATCACGGCTAACAGCAGGCTTGCATACATACTGTAATTCCATGGGATTGGTACTAGAAGCAAGGTTCAGGCTTGCATACATACTGTAATTCCATGGGATTGGTACTAGAAGCAAGGTTCAGTTTTCTCGAGAGCCTCAGGTTAATTTGTTCTTTCTTCTTTTAAAGCAAATTTCTTTCCCTAATGGCTGTGCCTTGAAAGTGAGGGAAACAGCTTCTCAAAGCCCAGAAGTCGGCAGGGGGGGCATGGATGGAATAAGATTTCAGGCCACTGGGAGTAAAGATTCAGTACCCCATAGTTCCTTGACATGGCATTTATCCTGACGAGCAAAGTATGAGAAATTATGCAAAATAGTTAAAACTGCACATGTTATGGAAAGAAACACTGAGTACATTTTCTCAGGAAGCTCGGGCACCTGGCAGCAGTGAGGAGGGATTGGAAATAGGGGAGATTCAGCTCTAGACTGTAGCCAACAGAAAACACAAGAAGGGTCCAAATCTGCTGTCAGTCATTAATATTGGCAAGTTATTCGCCTTTCATTCCACAGTGTTTTTCACTCCATCTTTGCCTATTGCACTGATTAGAAGGGGCTGGGTTGACAACTGGCCTCTTGTCCCAGTCAAGACACACACTGGGTTTAGAAAAGGAGAGTTTATACTTCCCTCAGTGTGACTGGACAACCTTGTTTCTGAACAAGCAAAAGAAAATCAGCATGCCTGATCAAACATTACATCTAAAGCGTAGCTAAAAAGAACAGAAACAATAAAAAGGGGATGGTCTTAATTCTAAACAACAATGAAAAACATTTTGCCGTTTCTTAAACTTACATTAATAAAAGTGGCAACAACAGCTTGAGATGAGCTCTCTACTAAAATCAATGATCAACTGGAATTATGAAAAATCTCTTTATGAGTCCACATTCTCATTCTCTCAAGGCCAATCCAACAGATGAAGAATTTCACTTTAGTAGAATTCCTGATTCTCCCCCTATCAGTCTTTCTACTAAACTCCTCTAAGTTCAACTGGCCCTAATTCTTGAATTCAGTTCACGTGCGTCCCCGCATTTTCCACTAAGACTTCTCCTCTTCCCATCATATTCACTCATTATTCTGGACTAGTTTCATATCATATTCACTAATGCCTACTCTTGTGCTCTTCACACTTAAGGTGCTTCCAGGTACAGGTTTTGGGGGTTTGTTCCTTTTAGGCAAGTGGTGCTCATGGTCTCTCTCTGAACAAAACAGCTCATCACAGCTTAAAACTATTCTCCTTGGACTATATCACTTCAAAGTGGAAGAGAAGTTGCATAATTGAATGCTCCCTCACAGGAAGAATTCCCAGACAGAAAAAACTAGCAGTTCTAGGAGAAGTCTGTTCTAGAAACTTACTCCCTAACTTCTAGTCCTTTATGTGTGGGTGCCTTTTAATACTTGTTGTTCAGTCGTGTCTGACTCTTCGTGACCCCATGGACCATAGCATGCCAGGCCTTCCTGTCCTGCGCTCTCTCCCAGAACGTGCTCAAGTCCATATTCATTGCATCAGCGATGCTATCTAGCCATCTCATCCTCTGCCGTCCCCTTCTCCTTTTGCCTTCAGTCTTTCCCAGCATCAGGGTCTTTTCCAGAGAGTTTTGTCTTTACATTAGGTGGCCAAAATATTTGAGCTTCAGCATCTGTCCTTCCAGATACTTACTCCCTAACTTCTAGTCCTTTATGTGTGGGTGCCTTTTAATACTGGTGAGTGGTTAATCCTGGTAACTCCCATCTACAATATGAAGAGGGACAGTCCAGTTAGTTTTGCCAAGTGATGAAATATTTGTTTAGACAGCACCTCTTAACCATAATATGCAAATTCAAGTGTGTATTGAATGTGCTACCAGTCCAGACAATCTAGCTGAAACAGCATGGGTGGCATAGCTACCATTATGCCAAAACACTACTGATCACTCCAGTCTGAACCCTCACAACAGGAAGTAAATGCCCTATGAGATACTTTTGGTTATCCTTCCTGGCTAAACATCTCCATCCCTGCAGGAACTGACATTCAGAAACCAGTTATGCCCTTCCCTTTCTAATATCACACATAAAGTACCACGGTTCCTCCATGTTCTATTCTCACATTCATGACACACAGGATGGTATCCAACATAGTTGCTCCATGAACAGAAGAAACCTACATTCATGGAAGGAGAGTTGTGCTCACAGAGGAGCCTCTTCCATGAGCACAACTCTTTCCATTCACAGAGTGACTACATTAAATCCCATCCATTGATCTCTCTATGATCAAGAAGTATGCACTGAAGGAGCAAAGAGAGAGAAAATACACCCTTTTACCACTTCTTAGCCACAGTGACAAAAAGCCCCCAAAGCTGGTAAAATATTTTAAGAAGTAACTTAGAATGAGCTCAAGTACCCTTACTTACACTATAAATTGTGTCAGCTATAATTAGAAAAGGAATACATAATTTCACCTAAAGCCTGTCAGGTCCCTTGGTTCACAGTCACACACTCCAAGGCATCAGGCTTCAGGCTCACTACTTTATTAGTTAGCTACCAGGTTCCTTACAAATGCAAATCCTTGGAGACTCTCAGACTACAAAGGAAAACAGCTACTCCAAACAATTATGAATATCAATAGAGGAGCCAAGTGGGAATCAGAGACATTGCCGGCACTTTGAACAAGAACTTGCCAGCCAGATTAATTTAGGGGGGAATGCCCCTCCCTTACAGTTGTGCCCCCCTACATAGGCTATCACATGTAGCCAACTGGGTGGAACGTCTGAGTTCCGCCTCTAACTTTTCCCGCTTCACTCTGCATCGGACTCTAGCATCCCTCAGGTCACACCCCTTACTCTCCTCCTCCTCCAAGACCTGGGTTCTCACAGGGGAGGAAAGGGGAGGGCATTCAGGTTGAGCCATCTGCAAGCCAAGTTCCTGAGAAGAACGCCTATCCATATCTGAGCTCACTAGGGAGGAAACAGTTCTGGCTGTTCCCAATCTGAATCTGAGCTGCTAACTATCTCCACATGCTCAGAATCATTCCTGACAAAGACTTGTTTTATTAAATTTTAAAGTTATCTGTTTTTCCCTTTCCCAAAGCAAAAAAAGCACCATCCGAATTGTAGCATATCTCAAATAGATGCAAGTTAACTCTGTGAAGGCTCTCAGACTGGTAAAAACAAAGCTGGTATTTATCAATTCTTTTGAATCTAGTTCTGCCACTTCCGCACAAGCCTCACACAATATGGGTAAAATACCTGAGACATTTGAAATTTCGTTGCTCAATTATCCACCAAAACATCTCTATGGTTTATATTATATATGCACTGAAAGATCAATATATCCATTTCCCTGAAAGATTTCATTTGGATCAGCTGATTTGGAGGGGGGGTGTAGAACGTATTCATTTATGGATCTCCAACTGCTAGTATAAGCAAGGAAATGCCAGGCATTCCCCCAGCACAGTATTGACATAGCCACGAGACTATGAAACAAAAGAGAAACTTGTGTAAGCATCCTTAAAACAGCTCTTACACGCGCGCACACACACACACACACACACCCCAACATAAAAAGCCATTGATTACCAAACACATCACTCAAATAACCAAACACCACCATTTTTTACTATGCACTTTGACTAAAGCTACAACAGAACCACAGCCAGTAACTGGTCTAACTATGGATGGAATGTCCATGGAATGTACTACGGATGGAATGTACTATGGATTAAGCACCACACACACTGAATTTTCAAAAATACCAGCATACATGCTGCATTTTAAGTAGACTCAGAGAGATTCTGTTTTGTTAAAACTATACATGTTTGGCACCCAAGAGTCCCAGGTGCCTTTACAAAATACAACAAGGAACAAGCCCAAGCCCAAAGCACCTTGCAGCCTTCTGTGTAAAGTCGGGTTAGAGCAGTTTTTCTTGCTCCGCAGCTTTTAAAACAGCCTGATCCTCCTGTTTTGCCAGCATTGCCTGCACTCACATAATCTGGGCGCAAGAGGGAAGGTTTACACCCAATCTCCTTGGCTTTACAGAGATTTCTGCCTGTAGAAGGCTCTGCTGTCTCTTGTGGAGGGAGTTACTGCTGCCCAGCACAGCCTTTTTCGTCCTCATCTTCTGAAAGGTTTCCATCAGCAACCATTTCGAGATGCACAGCCACCAAGGATCACCCACCAGTGTTTCTATAATACTGGCAGAAATTTCTAATTGTCATCTTCATCATTACTGGAAACCTTGTTGGAAACGGCTCCTTATCTCTCGCATTTATTAATGCGTATTAACGGAAGGCTTAAGTTTACGTCTGGATGTCAAAACCATGCTCCAGAGGAGAATTACAGACCTCTTCCTATAAATGCTGCAGAGGTTCTGAATAGTTTCTTCTAGATGAGGGTGGACAACATGTGCCCATAGGCCACATGTGGGGGCCCTCGGGGGGGGGCAGTGTTGAGGCACCAGCTGGATGCCCTACTAAAGCTGCTGCCACATTCCCAGCTATTCTGTTTGGAGCACACGCCTTGTTTTCCAGCAGACCTGTGCTTCCCACAGGCCACCAAACAGCTTTCCTAGGTGAGTCCTTCAGAGCATGAGTGGAAAAGAAAGGGGGGAAAGGTACCACAGCTTGGGTCTAACTTCTGCAAAGTGGCCACAAGTACCCAAAAGTGTGCAAGGCCTTAGTGGCATCTTCTCTTTTATTTCTGCCCTGACCATGTTTTTGTTCCTTTTAAGTGAAGCCTGCTCTCTCACCCATCCATGTTGTTCACACCTTCTCAGCAGAGAGCAGTGCTCTCCTCCTTTTCACACCTCTTTGGCAGCTGCTTTTGGTTTTCTCCCCGTTTCTTCAGCAGCCTCCTTCTTTTTCTCTCCCCTGCATGTGGTCCATGCCTCTTCAGTTACATCCCTCTCCCGCATGCCAAATGCTTCCTCTTTTCCCCCAGTGGTGCCCATGCCCCACATGGTTGCAGAGGGCAAGGATTGCCTGTTTCATCAGCATTTCAGGGAGGATACCACAAGGCACAAAATGGACAGATATCTTTGCTGGCCTAAGAGCCGTGACTGACCTGTCAAAGAGCTGCATGTGGCTCCCAAGCCACAGTTTGGTCTAAATGAATCATGTTTTCCAATGTAACAGGTTAAATACATGTAGCTTAAGAAATTGTTATGAAACCATAAGCACACAAGAGCTATATAAGATAGTGATATGTTCAATAGCCCGTGACAGGAGTAAAAGAAGGTGAAATTAGTTTTATCTGACTAAGAAGAGGAAGTACCTCTATTTGCGACCTGCAACTTAAACTCCTTATCAAACTGAGATACAGGTTCACCTGGTTGGAAAAGGGATATCTTTGTACTACAAAGAAAATAAACCCTTAATTGGATTATCAGTTATTGATTTTTTTATTGATCGGATTATCAGTAAAAAAAAAAACCTGTCCAACTATCAAATAAAAACACCTGGATTCAGAAAGCTCAGAATTAAATTTTAATAGCGGGAGGGTAAGATGGGGGAACCATTACCATCTCATACGCTATCTGAAGTGTATTCTCATTCCATTCTTCACATTAAAATGTATGTTCCACTTTTCCACTTAACTGGGAGCCATGTACTCCCACCAAGCCATGGGACAAGAGCCACTACATTCTGAACTGTGAAGGGTTTGGGGGTTTTGTTTGTTTTTAAGAATGGTCCATACAGGGCAAAGGAAAAGCACACACAACATTGAGGATATTCTCAAAGCACATCTTACATTATAGAACTAAACTAGTTTAATAAATAGTCATCCCATCTCACAGGGAACCCTGGCACTGAATCTCTATGAGATGGGCTAAGGATTTGTAACGGACAATAATCAGTACCTCACCAAACTACAATTCCTATGACTCATGCAGGGAAGCCATGACAGTTAAACCAGTATACAACCAAAATAAAAGAGTGCCATAATATTGCAGATATGTCTTCAGGTTACAAGGGAGACAATTGGTCTGGATCCTACTTCATAACACCTACTTCACACACAACCATTTTCCAACATGGAGACAATTTCCATGTGCAAAAAGCATACACTGTCCCATGTGTAGTACAGCGTGGTTATTATACAAGTTGAAGATTCAATGCACTAGACACTTTGCTGTTATGTGTGAAATATTTGATGAAGAGCAGCAGAAATGTTGTTTGAATAGAATGCCTTTGAAGTTACTAGAATACCACCAACACAAATGGTGGCCCATTGGCAGGGGAAACTCATCAGATTTTCCATTCGTAGGAAACACCCATCCACAAGGTTATGTAAGAACTTAAGAGCATGAGAACTGCCTTACTGGATCAGATCGGAAGTCCTGCTAGATGTACCTGGGAAGCTCACAAAGAAGTCAGGATAAGATCTTTTCTCCCTTATAAATATTCCCTACTGAAATTGTATCTTTAGAGGAAAGATTGTTTAAGATTCATATTAGAAACTGAATAATTGTTTTCAGTGATGTTTATGTTTATATTCAGTTCTTCAATGCTCTGCATTCGGTTTCCATGGATAAAATTATAACATTGGAGTGTGCTTTCAACTCGCCCCTACTTAGACATCAGGGTGACAAACTGGCGGCAGAGAGGCAGCATCTAAAGATACTATTCTTGGGTTTATAGAACAAAGTGAAAATGCTGTTCATAACCCCAGGGAATGACACCAGAGCTGTATCAAAAACATTTTAGGTTGTTTCATTCCGTAATGGTTCTTTCCCTGGTCTAGCCAAATACCTTACGCTATCAAGCAGTATATACATAGTTTAAATAAATAGTTTCCTCATAGAGCTATCCATCTATTTATTTATTAGATTTATTAGCCGCCCATCTGGCCGCCTACCCAGCCACTCTAGGCAGCGTACAATACTAATAACAACACAAAATCCAACGAATTTACATAATCAACTGAACAAAACAACATAACAATACAACACTGCTCTAAAAAACCCTAACCCACCCAAAATGCCCGCCTGAACAGCCAGGTTTTAAAGCCTAGTGAAAGTTCATCAAAGCTAAGGACCTATAATCCCTTATGATTAGTTGCTTTTTAAAATGTTAAACAATTAAGGGTGCAATCCTATGTATGTTTAGACAGAAAAAAGTCCTACAACTCGCAGTATCCCCCAGCCAGCCACGCTGTCTAAACGTGCATTTTCTGTCTAAACATGCATAGAATTGCACCCTAAGAGTGGTATTAGGAGAGGAATATTGGAACACAGTAGGATAATTTCAAGGGTGTGTGTACCGAGTCTTAAAAAAATCAAATTAAAGTTCTGAACATATGGAATTGCCTTATCCTAAACTAGAACAGTATTGACTACTCCAACTACCAGTCACTTTCCAGGCACTCTGGCAGGAGTTTTTCTCAGCCCTGATGCCCAAGTTCCTTTTAAATGGAAATACTGGTGGACTGAATAGGGAATGAGGCAAGGAATTTCATGCAGCTTGAGGTTTGTTGTTTGCAGGGTACATTGGTGGCTGGCGTAAAGGAAACCTAAGCTGCAATGGACAGAAAAGTAGTGAGGAGAAGAACCAGTGGCCTACCATGCAGAGTCATTGAAGGACCATGAAATTACTGTGGCATCTGGACAACACCACAGCATCAAGCAGGAGTTGGCCAATATAAAGCTTTAGCATGCTGTATTGAGAAGGGAATGGGAATCAGAAGTTATCATATACTGAAGGGAAGTTACTTATTTTTATCAAGCTGTTTAAACCTAGAGTGTGTGTTTCAGTTTCAAAATCTCATTGCAGATCACTACACCATCGGACCGTGGCTTGCACTAGCCATACTAGCTATGGGAAAAGATTAGGCATCGAGGTCCCATCTCCAACTCCTGGAAATCTGTGTCAGCCACCTCTTATGCAAGCTGTGAGTACAAACTGGGTAGAAAACAGCCAAAGAGTTCAAACAACATGATTGTTTATATATAATTAAGAAGCTGTCCAGACATCATCTCTGATGAAAGATCAGTGGTGGGCCTCAGACTCATGCACTACGTTCCCCACTCGTCTTCATGAGAGGGAGAGCCCATGTTTGTTTGTTTGGTCACAGGCTCTTTTCTCTCCCTGCGAGGTTAAATCCTCTTTAAAACCCACAGTGAGAAGACTGGAGGAGCAAGTCTAGGCATCTGTCTGAGATCTTTTCCCAGTCTTTCCCTGGGTACAATCCTACAAAAAATACTATCTGAACAAAGCCAAAGTTTCGTTCATTGCTCCTCTACAACTGGATCATAAAGAGGCAGCAAGCCCAACATTAAGCTTTCACTATTACACAGCTTACATACCAGGGTATCTTTAGACAGGGGAGCTCTGCATTCTTCAAACTCAAATTAAAGGATCTTACTGACACTCAAGGAAAATAAAAATATTTGCAGGAAGACTGGGCATTTTTAGGACCTGTTCACAGTGCAGATACCCAAGAAAGTGATATAGTACAGCTGTGAGCAGTCTTCAGGCTGGTTGGATCTACTTTTTTGTTTGTTTACTAGAACACAAAGATCCACCAACCAGACCCAGGTGTAAAAGACATATGCCTAGAATTATTAACAGGGTGACTCTGAGCGCATTTTGAGCCTAGAAATTTGTTTTCAGTTCCAGAACTGAACTGAGCTCACAGTCACACTGAGCTACTCCTGGTTACCCCAAGTTTCTTCATTTCAGCAGCCTAATTTATGGGGGGAAGGCATTTTGTTATTGCTACTGTTAAGAAAATTGGGAGTCTGAAACCCTTCTTTATCTACTGCAAATTGCCCAGAGATCTACCAGTAAATCTACCTTCTGCCAATCCCTGATATAACAGACAATGACCCGGTTCATACAATCACTGCAGTGGCTTGTTTAAGCCATAGCATGTGCCCGCTACCATTTGCCTAATTACCTGCCTGGGTGCAGCTTGTCATTATTATTACATTTCTATACCACCCCATAGCTGAAGCTCCCTGGGCAGTTTACGTAGGTTAAAAACATTAAATATACAATATGCTAAATTTTAAAACCATAAAAAACACACAGACAGTATACACAGAGACAACATATATCAAAGAATAAGTTTGAGCAATCAGCCAACCATCCATCCAAACCCAGGCAGCATGGCTGTATGAGGGGGGAAACAATCCTCAAATAACCCATGGCCTGTTGTTGGGTTATTTGAGGGTTGTTTTCACCTCCAACAAGCCATGCCGCCTGGGTTTAGACAACACAACAAGCTGCACCCAGGCAGGTAATTAGGAAAATGGCGCCCAGCAAATGCCATGGCTTAAACAAGCCACCTTGTTTAAGCTGCGCTGCCCTTGCGAACTGGGCCAATGAGGGACATGAACGATAGAGTTCCAATATCAATGCAGTTCAGCTATGGACACTTCAGGTTCCTTCATCTGTCAAATGTAATGGTAGTAACTGGGATTTCTGAAAGGATAAATAAAATTGAAGGGACTACCAGCTGTACATTTAAATAAAATATAAATTTCCCAATTCTCATGAGGGGTGGACACACAGAGATGGAGGCTCTTTCAAGACATTATCCCCAAAGCGCAAAATAGTATAACTCATAAGTCAGTGTTTCTCAGCCTTGTAGCTGAGCCTAAAGGAAAAAATTAGGTTTTAACCTTTGCAAAAATACCGTAATTGTACCCAGAAGAAAATATAACCGAAGGGAATGTTAAGTGTCAGCCCAGTGAACTTTTAAAAGGTCTACTTGTAAGTGGGGAGTCATTTGTTTTCGGCAGCCCCAAATCACAGACTTCTGCTTCTTGTTGCAGTTTCACAAATCAAGAGTGCTCACAATTTTCATGGTGCATTCTAATGAGGTATCCGTACAATATTTGACTTGAAGGCAAAATTTGCCTCCTCTAATGAGATAATCTTAAGAAGCTTTTGAAGAAAGAATGCAGCTTAGCATTCTTGACATTTGTCTATGTGCCCTACATCCCTACTTAAATTTGCTTTTGAAAGAATACGAGGCAAACTCAAAGATGAAAAACATACGTAACTATACCCAACCTTTTTAAGCTACAAAAGCTAAAGGCACCCAATAGAAAGCCTCTCAGAAAACTAGAGTGTTAAACATATATGTAGTGTTTCTATCATTAAAATATATGTCATCTAGGCAGAAGAGCTAACAAACATAAGTCAAACTAACATCAGTTTAGCCTCCTTTTCACCCCATAAACCTGGAGGATCAGTTCCCACTGAAATGGAGTGCTGTGCAGATATTCAATGGCATTCTGACATTTATGCTGATATGCAAAAGCTTTTTAAAAGCCAGCTTTTATGCCAGCCATATAAAAAGCTGCTTAAATACATCATTGCTGCACACTACCTTCTTAAATATTGGCTGTTCACAGGAACAGTTATTCAAACTGACCTGGACGTATCTCAAGACCACTGAAGTCTGATCTAGATCCAGGCCTAATGGTACAGGCATTCTGCCCAATGTCCTAACCATCATTAGGAAATCAGGAATACCCCACATCTCCCATACTGCTGATCCTCCTCCCCTCTCATTCACAACCCCTTCTCCCCTTTTCTTTTTGGGAGCTTAGCACTGTTATAGCATAGCATGTGAACAGCATTTTGCCGTCCATGGTCAGTAAAACCACAGTTTACAAACCAACTTTTACCCCCCAGTTGTCAATTGTGGACTGGAGCTGGCCATAGCTACCAACACATTGGTACAGGCATAACACCTTGGCAGTTTGCTCCAAAAATGAAAGGGGAGGGAGGGCATGATTTGCACACAAGGCTAGGGGAGTGGGGAAAGAGGGCACAAGCCAGAGGGATGCTCCTGAACATAAAAAGAGGGTTACAAGACTAACCATTGTTTGAGATGCACCAGGTTCTTTAGGTTACACTCCAGAAAGGATTTAGTATATGCACTAAAAGTGATTTCAAGTGATGCAGCCTGGCTATTGAGGAGGAAATAAACTTGACGCAGCATTACAACACAAATCAATTGCAAAAATTTCTGGTGTTTGTTGCTGTCAAGTGTCAGCTCCTTCAGCCTCTGCCTTTCTCTGAGGAAAACTATAGGCCTTGGGTTCAAGTAGTTTTAGCGGCTGTACATCTGACTCCATCACTCCCCACTGTGATTAGTTACTGTCCTTTCTATCCCTACATAAAGCCCCCCCTTCCTGTAAGCAGACTTTGTGCAACAAAAGCACCAGCGCATGCAGCTCAGACTGGTCCTCATTCGGCCAATGCCAGTTCTTTCTTTGCTTTTCAGTATGACTCTGCAAGCTTTTTCCTGGCTTTTATGTACCTGCCAGTACCAGTATCTGCTTCCCTCTCTCTCTCTCTCTCTCTCTCTCTCCCCCCCCCCCCGCACCCCACTTTCCAAGTCTGCCATTGGGGGACCTCAGCTCGTCTCTCCAGCTTAAGATTTTGCCTCACCATTTGGGTCAGACACTTCAGTCTGACCAGATTGCTGGGAAAGTCTCAACCAGAGATCTAAATCTTTCTTCTTCCCCTTCCACCAAGTCCATTACCTTATAGGGAGGCATGGGATGCTTCCACTTATTCCTTGCTTGCAGCATGGCCTTCCCCAACTTGGTACCCTCCAGATGTTTTCGACTTCAACTCCCATCAACCCCAGTCAGCATGGTCAATGGTCAGGAATGCCAGATGCCATAGTTCAAAACATCTGGACGGTACAAGATTGGAGAAGGCTGTTGGAACAGAACATGCCCCATGTATTACATGCCACCAACATATCAACAGCTATTAGCATTTTGTGCCTACAGATATTTTGCTTATAATTCATATCACGCAAATTGAGACTAGTTTATTGCAAACTGTATTCCATTTTTTCTAATTATGAACATTTTTCAGATCTCATAAAAACAGAACCCAATGAAATTAATCAAACATTATTTATAACTACTGAAATATAGCATACACAGATTCAAAGGTTATTAAAGTGAAGACTGGTTTTTCTAAGAGGATTTATGTGCAGACACTTATTTTTTCAGACTAAAGCTGGGAAAAATATGCACCAAGAACACTCCCTCTGGTCAGAATTATGCACAGTTTTGCATAAGTATTTTGAATGTGCATGCTTTATACTGAATGTTTATGTTTTTATAGAATTTAGAAATCTAATTATGCAGCAAAGTTGGATTTGGTACTGAAAGCAGAAGTATGACAAAGTGATTGGTAATGAAATATATAGTTAGTTGAAAGTGACTGGAAGCTCTTATGGGAGAGAACATGTAGGCAAAGTGGGCAGAAAATCTCCAGTCCTGAATACCCGAGTTTCCCAGAGATACAATCTTCATGTTTAAAATAAATATGCCTGCTACCATCAGGAATAGACATTTTTTCTTTAACAAAAACCCAAGTTTCTTCTGATCACTGGCCAATTCTAAGCTTTCCCTCCAGGTACCAAATCCCACATACATGGCAAATTCATCCTCTGGATCATATAAAAACAATAATAGGATATTCAACATGATAGTGTGAGGGTGTTATTCATAGTTCCTCTATGGATTTAAACTCAACTGTTGCCATGAGGTGTTCAAGCCTTAAAGAAAAAACAAACAGAATCTTAGGATTTCAAACCTGCTGGATGAAGGAGTGTATCTTTCTCTGAGAACAGGATAGAATAGAATCGTATTGCAAGCTTGGAAGTGTGTGATCTTCGACTGCAGATTGTGTTCAGGTCCATGGGAGGTGTGGACTCAGTAGATTTTAATCCAAAATGAACTCTGACAAATTTCTCATACATCCCTACCTGCCCAACTTCTCTTCCTCCAGACCAGACTCTATAAATTTTCAGTCTTTTTGTTGCTTGCCTGGTACTGCAAAAACAGAGGCAGATGCCAAGCACCTCACAGCAAAACTTGGCTGGTGGGTCACAGCTTGAGATGTTGTGGCCTCCCTGCAATTTGAAATTATGTTTCTTATCCTATTGTCTTAGGATAAGGAACCATGGTTTCCAGTCTCTGGGTTGGATCCACGGTTTCCCTTCCTCTGACCTGTGGTGTGAGGAAGCAAATTTTCTCCTGCTTCATTTTTCTGCAGAAATTGTTCCATTTCATAAGTTCACTAGTAACGATGAATGGATGTCAATCATAAATACAATACTAGGCAAGTTTAGCAGCTTCAAAGTTGTAGAGGAGTGGTCGTCAGCATATCATGCACATTTCTTTTTTTGTTGTTCAGTCGTTAAGTCGTGTCCGACTCTTCGTGACCCCATGGACCAGAGCACGCCAGGCCTTCCTGTCCTCCGCTCTCTCCCAGAGTGTGCTCAAGTCCATATTCATTGCATCGGTGATGCTATCTAGCCATCTCATCCTCTGTCGGCCCCTTCTCCTTTTGCCTTCAATCTTTCCCAACATCATGGTCTTTTCCAGGGAGGTTTCTCTTCGCATTAGGTGGCCAAAATATTGGAGCTTCAGCTTCAGGATCTGTCCTTCCAATGAGCACTCAGGGTTGATTTCCTTTAGGACTGACTGATCTGACCTCCTTGCAGTCCAGGGAACTCGTAGGAGCCTTCTCCAGCACCACAGTTCGAAAGCATCGATTCTTCGGCGCTCAGCCTTCCTTATAGTCCAGCTCTCACAGCCATACGTTGCTACTGGGAAAACCATAGCTTTGATTATACGGACCTTTGTCAGCAAGGTGATGTCTCTGCTTCTTACTATGCTGCCTAAGTTTGCCATAGCTTTCCTCCCAAGGAGCAAGCATCTTTTAATTTAAGTTAAATAAGCAGGGCGACAATATGCAGCCTCGTCATAGGGCTGCTAAAATTATTAGTGCATCAACAGTTTTATGTATTTGGGGAGCTTTCTTTCCTTAAATTTAAACAAGGTAAGGCAAGTACATACGATTGGCCAGTGTCCCATTTTGCTTGTGCAATAGCAGGACTGACCCTTAGCGCAACAGGGAGTTAGCAGTTCCCAAAGCAACTCAGAATTAGCAGAAATGCTCATTTCTAGAACAGGACAGGGCCGCAGGACTCACAGACAGGAGCTCCACTGACCTGTCCCAATCCAGAAACTAGTATTTCTGCTCATTTCCAGGCTAATTCCCTATTGCACAAGCTCTCAGTCCTGCTGATGCAACACAAGGAGTGCATTGGCCCTGCTGGATACTTCCCATTGCTTTTACAAGTATTCCAGTAACAATTTCTACATAATATAACATTTAAATCACCTTAAGCCCTCAAATACTTCAGGTCAAATACCTGTGGTGTAATGGGACAAAACATTAACATGGGGCATTTTTTTAGCTTTGTTGTTTCCAAAGTACAAGTAAAATAAACATGCTAGATTAGATCACTCTTAAGGGCAGGAGTAGGCAACTTGTGGCCCTCCAGATGTTTTGGCATATAATTCCCACCACTCCTAGCCAGCAGAGCCAATGGTGAGGGATGATGGAAGCTGTGGCCCTCTAGACCTTCAAGTTGTACATCCCTGATCTAAGGTCTCAGAAATGTTTCCGATGCAAACTGAATTTTCCGAATTCAAATTTACCTAATATGCAAATTAACCAAATATGCACAGGAATTTTTTCCAAGAAAAGTTTCCAGTTCAACATTTTCCATAAAATGCACATCACTACCTCTGACAGAAGAAGGGTCCATTTGGATCCAACCCCGTCATTAAAGATCCTTCTAAACTACTTAGAAAATAACATATACTCCCTTCTCCAAATCATCTGCTCTCTAGCTTAACTATATGCATGCCACCTAGCCTCTCTCCCTGAACCTTTATCATTTCTTGCATATAGTATAAACCACTGGTCTTCAATCAGCAGTAAAACAAACGTATTTTGGAGAGATAAGAAGAAAGAGTGAAAAAGAAGAAGATAACAATACACATTTACAGAACTGGGAAAACAAGGACTGAGGCCAAAAGACTGATAGGGTAAAGAAAAAATGTAAGTGAACCCTATGTTGCAGACTGCAGTTCAAGATGGTTATGTAGCAGCATGGGATTTATTTTTACTACCAACAAATGTGTATCAGAAATGTAACCAGGATATACCAAAAGCAGAATTTAACTGTCATAACATACAAGGACAGATCTGTACATACACATGGAGATAATATTAGTTACCCATTACTACACACTTGTAGCCTTTGCCAGAACTCCTGCTGTTTTGCATGTGTGTGCAATGCTGCTGTCATTGTGCATTCACACATGATTCCCTTTGGAATCTCTAAATGTGAAGTGAAGTAAAAGGTTACACATAAGTTTACTGGCCCAAAGCCATTCCACCTTGCTGATATCCTGTCAGATCTCACCAAGGCAAGCAACATTAGAATCACAGAATAGTAGAGTTGGAAAGGGCCTACAAGACCATCGAGTCCAACCCCCTGCTCAATACAAGTCAAAGCATCCCTGACAAGTGGCTGTCCAGCTTCATCTTGAATGCCTCCAGTGTGGGAGAGCCCACCACCTCCCTAGGTCTAAAGTCTAGTTTGAATGAGAAACCTTCAGCACTGTTGCTGTGGATACAGACAATATGCCTGCTGTGTTTAGGACACCTCCACTGGTTTTCCATTGGTTTTGATTTTTGAAATACCCAGCATTAAAAAATATTCCACAGAAATACTCTAATAAAGATTCAAGCTACCAAAGTTGTATTGGGTGGGGTGGACTTTTCCCTCAATAAACATTTCATTTGGAGAGGTTTTCCCTTGTTCCATATATCCTCAATGACTATTCTGTCATTTCCACACATAACGGCCTCTTCCGGCACTCCTGACTGGGCCTAATAACAGCACCCAGAGAGAAACAGACAGAGAGGGAGAGCGCAAGAGCGCTCTGCCACAAGAGAGCATTTGTTTGAAGTTGGAGGATGAGGACAGAAGCGTAAATCTGTGATTCTACACAGATAGCCAACTAGCTTAGCACTGATGATATCGAGCCTGGTGGAACAAACTGGCATGTGGACAGGAAAGAAATGACTCTGGTGAACCAAAACTGCCTTGAAGCGGTGAAACATAAGAAGAAAATGGAAAAGCAATACCAAGGATAGTCCAAGAAAATGTTGCAGCACCAAAGCAGATATAAAGACTGTGCACAAGAGGGGAAACTCCAGCTTGTGGAGCTTCCCCATCTGGCCCACTAAACCTCCCCGGATTCCTTCCAAGCTCCACCCTGGAGCAATCGCCACTGTTATCTCCAATCTGAGATCGGGGTAACAGTGGAGATTCCCCTGCGCAGTGCTCCTCCTCTTACTATGGCATAGTGAGTCCTGAGTGGTCTCACTGGGGCCCAAAGTTGTTACAAGAAACTTGGTGAGAGAAAGAGGGAAAAGGACAAGGGATTCCTACAAGCTCCAGGGAGGGAGGGAGGGGCAGGCAATATTTAGCAAAGCAAATATGGGAGGATGGGTCTGTGATGAGCCAACTACACTGTTAGGCCAAAAAAAATATATTACAGTGACCAAAAACAGGAGAGGACCAAGCACATGTGTGAAAGAGCCATCAATTCTAGAATTGCTTCTAAATTTGTGTCAGTGTCAAGACTAGTTCTAGTATTAGGTATGGTGAGGTAGCTGGCTCAGGCAGCGTATTTTTAGGCAACATTAATAGTAGGTAAATTATCAGTAGTTATATTGTATATGCCTCCACACATGGATACTATTTGTATTTTCAACTTTAAGCCCCAAACTGTCTTGGTCAACACTGTTCAATGAGCCTTCACCTATCAAAAACTTGGTATAGAAGCAATTATGCATGAACCGAGATCTGTTGGACGGGCCCTCCTCTGCATCCCACCAAAAAGCGACATACACTGTGGTGGGACGTGGGAGAGGGCCTACTCTGCTGTGGCACCCCGATTGTGGAATGCCCTCCCCTTGGAGGCCTGACTGGCACAGACACTGGTCTCATTTCAGCGCCAAGTAAAAACATGGCTTTTTACCAAAGACTCTGAGGGCTAATTCCCTAGCACATTGTTTAACTGTTGTTTTAGATTTTAACTGGTATTAGCTTGTTTAATATGTTTTTAGATGTTTAAATTATTTATTGTTTTATCCTGTTTAAACTGATTTTATCTGTATGCCACCCTGAGATCTTAATGATATAGGGCAGGATAGAAATGTTTTAATTTAAATAAATAAATAAATAAATAAATAAATAAGCATGAACAAAGTTTTTGAGTTCACATATGCAAAAGGACCACAATAGTTTATTGCAAGGAACAGAGATCTAAAATAGTGAGGGTGAAGCAGCACAACCAGGATTTTCTGTAAATAAAAGTTGTTCAACAGTTACAATGCTATCAGCCTCTCAAATATATATTGGTAATATTCGATTATGTAAGCACACTCACTTTGGGTCTCTCCATTTCTCCCTGCTTGTCACTTCTCACATGTTCTCAGAAACATTTTGGGAATACTACAGTTCTATTCTGATTCTCTTTGTGGATAAATGCCTGAGGTAATGCAGGATAACTTTCAGTAGATGATGATAGCAGTCTTACACTTTTATATGAATAACATCTGGATATGCCATAAGTAGTAGGCAATGTGATCAAAAACTGCTTAAACTCAACCAAAAGTAATTGCATTTAAGTTCTACAGCAGAATTTTTAGAAAATGTCTGTTTGAAAAATAAGCAGCACTGTGTTTAGCCCTTTGTTTAAGAAGAAAAAATATCTCAAGAACAACAGTTTCAAAATGGCTAAAGATTACAGTCTGTGAACCAAATCACTACTGGAGTAATGAAACGCCCTTTGTGAAAGATATTTAATCTATTTGGCAAAAATGGACTGAAGGCGTAGGAAATTATTCAAGAATCACTTGATCTTGCGTCTTAAAATCTGTCTGGAGGGTTTCCCACACAGTCCTCCAAATAGCATGTCTTTATGTCTTTCCCGAGCTGTTGCATTTGATGTGCGTTCTGACAAAGTGTGTTGCATCATGAAGTTCCCAGTTCTGGGCATGCCCACTTATAAAAGAGGATGTGGTGGAAGGGGAGCATTGTTTAGAGACAGATTAATGTTCTAGAAATGTAAACCCTAACCACCCATTTTCAGGGGCTTAACTGAAGTATTAAGGCTGCAATCATATGCACACATAATGGGTGTAAGGCCCAATGAATGCAACAGGATTTGCTTCCAACTGAACATGCACATGATCAGGCTCTATGATTCGCTTAATTTTCTGTCCAATGTTAGGAAAAGGCAATATCCAATGGCGTATTCGCACTGGGAGTTCTCGGGAGGTGCTATTTACCTAATATTCACCCAATAGTAGAAATCTATAATGCACCTAGAGTTTAGAATACCCTCCCCAGGGACACTGGATAGACACCAACACTATCTCTTAAGGGCCAATTACAAATGTTGTTACTTACACCCAAGCTTTTGACAGCATTTAATTTTCAATTTGCAATGGATTTGATTATGCTTTATCAGCTGCTCTATCCACTCTCTTGTAATATCACTATGAAAGATCTGCAGGAAGGTGTTACCTATTTGCATTTGGACACCCTCGCACATTAAAGAACACATGAGAGGCTCCTGAAGTCATGCTGCACAGCTCAGCCGCAGCCAACGCCCCTGCACTTTTGGCAGCCATTAGAGAGACCTCTATGCAGAGCTTCTCCATGCAAGGGGGAAACCTGATTCTCCCTGAACATCACTCCCCCAACGCCTCACATGAAGGAGCTCTACGGAAGTACATCATGGCATCTGAACGCATGGCCAACTGAGACATGACGGATGAAGAGTGCAGCAGGGCAGGGCTACAGCCCTCCCACAAGTGTGGTGAATGCGTGGAAGGACTTTGCATGCACTCCCTCTTTTTAAGGCCCTATATTGATGGAAAGGTGGGATACAAATGTTTTATATCAGAATTTTAAAAATAAATAGAAGGTCATGCCTTTTATTTAGAGTAATTTATGCTGATGAAAGTATTTTCATTTTCACAGGGCTGCTTGCTTTTTCAGAATGAAGCTTGCTCATTTTGACTGAATGGCTGTGAAGCTGGAACGCTTACATCTCTCTTGCCAGCAGACATTGGTCAGTGAAAGATTTGAAGAAAAAAAACAACCCACCCAGGTGGAAGCCCCACCATCTGAGAAAACAGTCTTCCATGTTTGTTTCTTATTCTCAACAAGCCACACTGACAGTCCTAAACCTGCAGTTCTGTCAAAGCAAATCATTTAAAATAATCTAACCGAAGACTTGTTAGAAGAATTGCTACTTAAGAAAATATTCTCTTTTCCTTTTTTTGCTGTTGTTGTGAATTTAAATCTGACTTTCATCACAAGCAATGCAAATTAAATTAGCAGAAAATGTTTACAAATGAAAAGGATATGGTATTACAAGTGGGAAACGTAGAGTCAATAATGATTGTCATCTGGTAGCCCTGTTGAGTCCCTCCTATTCCATAGGCAAATCAGTTAACATTTCTGCTCAGTCAGAACTTACTACTATGCAATTTAGTTGTTGTGATTAATTACTTAATGGTGGCTGAGCATTTTGAAGATGGAAATTGCCAGGCAGGTGGCAAATACTATTAGTCAGTGATTAAATATCTTCTCTCACACTCTACTTTGAATGCCTGGGGGGCGGGGGATCATAAATAGAGAGCATTTTTTTTCTTCTACTGAGTAGAACATTAACAACAGAATGGTACACAATCATTGTCTAGCAAAAGACACTGGTGCTGGCCATAAGTACTTTATGGGGTTATGCACTGAAGGTCTGGGGCGGGGGCAGGGATCCTCATATCACCGAAACGGAGTTTTGCTGCCAGGAAAAATCTTGTGCGAACACACAAAGACATGCATCTGTCACAGTCAAGAGAAGAAACAGCTATCCTACAAGAATACAGCAATGCGCAGGCATTATTTTCATTTTTGGATATGAAGACACTACTGATATGGCCCATATGAAACCAACAGATATGATTTTCTAAAGGATTAGACAAATTCATGGAGGATAGCTCTGTCGGTAGTTATTAGCAAATGGAGTCTCCACGTGTACTAGATGGTGAGGCTAAAGTTTGTGAGCTTCCCAGAGCATCTCTCCACCAGCCTAAAATCCTGCATTTAAAACAGGGCTTTCTGCTTCCGTTTTAAATTCAGGATCACAACGACTCCCTTTTTCACGTGCTTCCTTTTCTCCTTCCCTCTCCTTCTCCCATATCTGAGTCTTCCATTATCTTTTGTTGATCTCGCTCCTCTTCTTGCCGCTTTTACTCTTTTCACGGAGGAAACTGAAGCGGAACACAACAGGGTAATTTGATAGCTCATTATCTGCAGTCTATTTAAAAATGGAACATTTAGTGCAGGAGACGCCTTGAATGATCACAGCGTCGTGTAAGGAGCCCACAAACTTCCGTGAAGGAGCCATCTCAATCTCAGGATAAAAGCTCAGTGTGAAGGAGCCTCCAGAGACACCC
The DNA here is from genome assembly GCF_057233095.1 of Heloderma suspectum. Classification (NCBI taxonomy): domain Eukaryota; kingdom Metazoa; phylum Chordata; class Lepidosauria; order Squamata; family Helodermatidae; genus Heloderma; species Heloderma suspectum. The sequence goes on from NC_139464.1 coordinate 110,777,579, forward strand.
AGCTGGACACTATTAGAAACAGAGCGGGCTGGAGTCTAGTCAGTCGACTAAATGAAACCTTGGTCTGATCCAGCAGGGTTCTCAGAGTCTTCAAATAGCAAAGTCTAGTCCAAATTGTTATCAGAGGCCATGTGCATGCTAAAGTTTCTATATATCCTCATGATCTCTTCCAAGCTTCCAATGAAAGCTTTATTTTTTAAAATAGACAAGCAAGGCATTTGCTGAAGCAATAGGACTTCCCAATTTCACTACAAAGCTTCATTTTTGAACACGTGAAAATTCTTTGACAAAGTGAAACCATACAGCCTTCCTCAACATGGTACCCTCCAGATGTTTTGGATCACAACTCCCATTATACCTGACCATTGGCCATGCTGTCTGAGATTGAAGGGAGCTGAAGTTCAAAACGTTGGGAGACTTCTGGGGCTGCAGTGGCTCTCTAAGGCTTTGGGAGTTTGATTGAACTCAATAGGCCTTACTTTCAAGTGGACATGCATGGAATTGGGCTCTGGGGAAGGGGGCTGCCAGAGATCAACTGGCTGGAGATGCCAGGGATTAACCCTCAGATCTTCTGCATGCATCTTCTGCCACTGTCCTACAGTCTGCCCAAAACAGCAGCCCTATTTTAGTCAACAGACACTCTTCTAATAGCATGCAAAGAATGGAACATTAGTTATGGAGCTAAACTGGGAAAAGGTCTCACAGAATAATGCAGTGTTATTCTACTCATTTGTACAAACCAACAATTTAAAACAGTTAAGTATCTTTTCTATATGAATATCCTGGATTTTTGCCTCTAGCCTCAATAGACTTGGCTACTTCAGAATGTTGCAGAGCTCACGTTAAACACTGCTTTCATTCACAGGAAGAAAAGCATATTCAACCCGCTCAGCTATTCATCTTTTTTTCCACAATTAGGAAAAAGGGAGTAGAAAGTTCTATGATGCAACACAACACTGAATCACTTTAAAATATGATTGGTTATTAGTAACCACTGGTGACATTTACAATTAAATAGTAAGGCTTAGAAGATAAGACCCATTTGTGGTATTTTTTATATTTCGCTATGGTCCATGGGGTCACGAAGAGTCGGACACGACTGAACGACTGAACAACAACAACATAAGGGTAGAGGCTATCCAGAGATAAACTGCTCATCACATGGTAAAATTGCTCCTGGACTGTGCCACTTCAGACTGCAGTTGGGTAATTGCATGACTGAAAGCTTTTCCACTGTTTAAAAATCTCCCTAGGCTAGAACTCTCCTTTGCTGTTGCCTAGTCATCCATAGGCAAGGTTGTTTGTTTCAGTTGCATTTAAGAGGAAAAGCAATTCATAGAATCATAGAATAGTAGGGTTGGAAGGGGCCTACAAGACCATCGAGTCCAACCCCCTGCTCAATGCAGGAATCCAAGTCGTAGAATCACAGAATAGTAGGGTTGGGAGGGGCCTACAAGGCCATCAAGGTCAACTCCCTGCTCAATGCAGGAATCCAATCATACAATCAACTGCCTGCAATCTGAAGTGACACAATCCAGAAACCGTTTACCACACAATGAGTCATTTATCAGAGATTCTCTCACTAAAGAGAGGCAGAGAAGGTATCACCATTGTTGCTCCAACCAGCAAGACTTTATAACATGTACCCTTTCATGTAGCCATGTTCAAATGACTGAATGGTAAAGCTTCCAAGCTGTGTAGAAACAGCAACACTACGGCCTGGTTCACACGTAAAAACCCAGGGTATGGGTTGTCTAATTGTGGGTTGTTGCTGAATTGCAGGTTGTCATTACATGCAGACCCTGCACTATGATTTAACTATAGGCTGTTAACCATGAACAACTGAGGAAGAGAAGCCATGCTTTGTTGTTGGGTTGTAAAATCTGGGTTATGTATGGTATAATAGTGAAATTCCATTACATATTTTGTCTACACTAAATATAGTTATGCATAGGCAATAATGTGACAATCCTATGAACATTAAATCCCTAGCCCTCTTGTCCTAGATCAATCTGAGTGAGAAATCTTGTTTGCTCATTTACCAACGTTCACCCTCAGGAGGTACTCAATTAAACCTGATACCTGCAACACCTACTGCTGACTAATTCATTCAGTCTGCAACATCCATTTTGAGACTGGGCCTAACTAAAATGGAAGGGGTTGCACTCCCCCTAAAGGATCAGGTTCGTAGTTTAGGGGGTGTTCTTGGATCCAGAACTGTCACTTGAGGCACCGGTGAACTCAGTGGCACAGAGCACCTTTTATCAGCTTAGTTTGATATACCAACTATGACCTTATCTGGACAGATCGCCTAGCTACAGTTATTCATGCTCTGGTAACTTCTAGTCTGAATTACTGCAATGCGTTATACGTGGGGCTGCCTTTGAAAACGGTCCGGAAACTTCAGCTGGTCCAAAATAGGGCAGCAAGATTGTTAACAGGGACTGGCCAATGAAATCACATTACACCAATACTTTTCCAGCTGCGCTGGCTGCCAGTCCATTTCCAGGCCCGATTCAAAGTGCTGGTATTAACATGCAAAGCCCTTAACGGCTTGGGACCAGGTTATCTGAAGAATCATCTGCTCCCTTATGTGCCTGGCCAGACCCGAAAATCATCCTCAGGGGTCCTTCTCTGGGAGCCCCCGCCAAAGGAAGTGAGGCTGGTGGCTACCAGGTGGAGGGCCTTTTCTGCTGTGGCCTCCCGGCTGTGGAATGAACTCCCTAGAGAGGTTCGTCTAGCGCCTATGTTGTTGTTCTTCTGGCGCCAGGTGAAGACCTTTTTATTCTCCCAGTATTGTGGCATTTTAGCTTAATGTTTTAGCTCTGGTGTTTTAAATCTGCCTTTTAAATCTCTGCATTGCTGCTAGGTTTTATTCTGGTCATACTGTTATTTTGTGGTTTTAAGCTTTTATATTTTATATTTTTTTATGCTGCACATTGTGGTTTTAATTTTTGTGAACTGCCCAGAGAGCTTCGGCATTGGGCGGTATAGAAATGAAATGAATAAATAAATAAACTGCAGACCTCATGGCCACCACATCTGGCCAAATTTTTGGACTTCTGCTTTTTCCTCCACACCCTGCTTTTTGTACCATCTAGCCTGAAGAGGAGTTCTGGATAACATAAAAGCTTGCACATTTTTGTGGAATTCTGAGTGATCATAATAGAAGTATTGCCCAACTGTGAGTTTTAGATTTACTTATTTTCTCATGGACTAGCATGGCTATCTTTGTTGTTTTTTTATGTGAAAGAGATATGTATCAGTTTATAACTCCTATTCAGGGGTTGCATGCAGCACCTCTTGGCAAACACCAAATACCCTATTGAGGGATTATGCATTATGAAATAGGGATGCTGACCATCTATCCGAAATGTCAATGAGAGGAGAAATACAACAAGAGACGGGAGGGAAGAAAACAGACTATTCGTGATGAAAGATCAGACAGTGCTGTTATTCACCAAAACTATGCAGCAGTTTAGGGCAACTTGATCTATATAAAAAAGTTTAAGAACCTGCCTTGAGAAAGTATTCTTCAAGAAAGCTTGACAAAGAACAGGTCCCAAGAAACAAGACCACAAAAACCAAGCAACGCACAATAAAGGTGAAACTTGGAAGTTCTAACATATAATTGCATAAAGGGCTAAAAGGAAATCATGTACAAAGGGAAGAAGCAAAATAGTCACCGTGTTGTACTTAATAGATTTCCATTTGATTCAAATAAGACTTCCACTATTGTTCTTATGCTACAGACTGGGATCCCTGGTATATTGTATTTCCATACAGATATTATAGAAAACAGGTTACCAGAAGAAGAATTCCCAAACTTTCTTTAAGACCCTAGGTCCAGATAAGGTTGCTGCCCCTCCGCAGTTTTAAACTAGCATGCGCAAAGTGGCTGGTTTATCTTTCTAAGCTCAGCCTCAAAGTTAGCTGAAGGGCGAGAGTTAAATTTCAATGCATCCAATTACATGAAGTGAGCTTTGACTAGGTTGGCATGCTGGGAAGCAGGAGACAGGCCCAAATCCTGCTTCAAAACAATCTATGTCCAAGGTACCATGCAGTTAGAGGGGAATTTTTAGACCATCTAGTCCAACCCCCTGCTCGATGTAGGAAATCTAGAGGTAATAGCACCTTCAGCAGATAGCTGGCCAGTCTCTGCCTAAAGATCTCCAGTGTAGAACAGCCCGCTACCTCTCTAGGTAATTGGTTCAACTGCCGTACAGTTTTTATTGTCAAAAAGCTCAGTGAGCCAAGAACTACTCTTCCATACCTTGCCTTCCCCTCTGCTATTCATTTTACTGCCTATCCCACTCACATCCTGCAGCCAGGTTGAGAGCGGGGCAGACAGACCACGTAACAGGTTCCAATTTCCTCTGAAACCTCGTATACTAGCACATGCATACACAAATGGAAAATATCAGAATCTGAAGGAGGAAAATGCTCACCATTTTCCAGACATGTGCAGCAGGCTCTTTCACAGGGTGGATACAGACAGAAGGCATTTCTGTGTTGCTGAAACAACTGAAGCCAAGTTTCCTGCCTTGCTGCTCTGCAGCAATTTCATTACATCCCTCCCGAAAGAAAGGTGGATTTGGGGAATCCCTCTGCCCCCGAAAGCACATTTCTCTTCCCAGAAATATTTAGGGCAAAAATTCAGCACAGCCCTACATGAAACTACTTAGAAAGCCGGTCATCTATATCATCCTGTTAAGTAGTAAGGAGAAGTAGAGCCTCCACAGCAGCAGATGTATGGTGAACATGTTGTCTGAATTCACCCACATTTTTAAGAATCTGCATTTCAGTAGGTTTCTCATTGTCTGAAACTGTCCAAACCAGCCTTTTTGTTTTTATTTCAGATGGAGGAGAGAGACGACGTGCAAGTACATACAGGGAAAAGAATAAAAAATGCTGAATGAATCATCTGTACCAGCCAACCATACTATTCAGTTTACAAAGAGGCAATTATACCAAAAGGCAAAAATTAAATGCTTCACAACCAGCCCCTGACCTTTTTCATACTACCCTGCATTTCTGGATTTGCTCGTTTTGGTTAGCCGACATAAAATGGTATCGGTAACCTGTCATTTGGAATTGTCAGGCACCGAGGAACATTTTGAGACAAGCCAGGCCTATGTACACTTCTGGTAGCTGCATCACAAAGAGAATATTGCAGAACTAGACAAAGCCAACAACAATTATGAGTGGACTGGACCTTCCAGCCCTATGATTCTATGATATAATTCTATGAAATTGCCTGCATGGAAAGTTTAGAATGCCTGGAGCTTTTTAGTTTGGAAAAAAAGGGCAAATAAGGGGTGGACATAATACAGGTGTATAAAATTATGCAAGTTGTGGAGAAATACGTTTTTCTCCCCCTTATGTAATACCAGAACCTGGGGTCATCTAATGACACTGAATGGCAGGAAGTTCAAGACAGACAAAAGGAAGTACTTCTTCACACACAGTGCATAAACTATAGAATTTGCTATCACAAGGTACAATGATGGCCACAAACCTAAATGACTTTCAAAGGTATTTAGACCAATTCATGAAGGATGAGGCTATCAATGGTAGCTATATGCTACCTCCAGGACCAGAGGCAATATTTATTTATTTATGTACAATATTTATATACTGCTCTACATCAAAGATTTCAGAGCAGTGGACAAGATAAAAGAATAAAACCCCATAATTAAAACAGTTAAAACCTTTTAAAAGAACAGATTCTGAACTTAATAAACCGCAGCTGGTCATTTACGGAAGGCCTCTTGAACCAGCAAAGGGCTGGATGCGCCCCTGTCTGATCTCAGAAGCCCTGGTTAGTACCTGGATGGCAGACTGCATGGGAATCAGGCTTCCTGCACTGAGCAGGGGGTTGGACTTCATGGTCTTGTAGGCCCCTTCCACCCCTATGATTCTATGATTCAGGAGGCGCCAAAAACAATATGCCACTGAATACCTGTTCCGGTATTGCCCTCATGTCCTTCTGTGGACTTCCCATTGGCATCTGGTTGGCCACTATGGGAAACAGAATGCCAGACAAGATAGGCCTCTGGACTGATTCAGCGGGGTTCTTAATGTTTCTTATGTGGTTTTAAATTGGTTTGCATTCTTAGTATATGTTAAATATTATAATGCCCTGTCATTAAATTTATAAGTCTACTCCCTCTAGCCAAATAAAGATTTCTGTCTGTCTGATTGTTTAAACATTCATAATTTATCTTAACGTAACAAATCAACCAGTATATTTATTGCTTTTAATCACATTTAATTCCTTATTTATCATATCATAAAAGGATAGTGCTGTTCTTTGAATGACCTTCATTGACATACTGGTATATAGTCTTTGGGCATGAATGAGCCAAGCATAGTGAAATACTTTAAAATCCTTCTGGTTTCAGTGGGAGAGATTTAAGCATATATTTAACTCACTCAGGGAAATCAAGCAGACTTTAAAACTGCTTATCTTAGGCATGATTGTGCCCTCTGCAAATCCAATGGTGTCAAAAAATTATTATCGTACCCTTCTTTGGGTGACCTCTTTCACAATGCTGGGATATTAACTTTGGGCACAAATGATACAACCACAGCGAAGTGCTGAAGAAATGACATAATTATTTATAATTGTTTTTTGATGCCAGTATATTTCTAAAGAGCACAATTAATAGTGTCATATATGATCAATACCACCATACATGCAGTTTGAAGAAGAAGTGGACTAGTCTCGGCCTGTTATTTTTTAAAAGAGAAGTCACTGTATCTTGCATCAATGGTTCTCATTGGTGGAGAGAACGGGGGGCGGGGGGGATGACCAAAGATGTACTCTTATCTGCAAACTCAGTTGTTACACTATTTAATTTTCATGTCTGATGGAGAAGTAGAGGAGCAACCTATAATTAGGTCATGAGAATAGCATGTGCTTCCAGGACAAGGCTTTTAAATAGCATAGGATAAAAACTAATGAACCTGGACACTCTGGCTGTGCCATTAGTCACCTGGAACAAATGTACATCTCAAGAACGATGTTGCTACCAATCAGTTCTGTTGGCCCCATATAACAGATCCGCCTTCCCCAACCTAGTGCCCTCCAAATAATTCAGACTGCCAACTGCCATCAACCCCAGCCAACTTGGCTAATGGTCAGAGATGCTGGGAGTTGTAGTCCAAAACATCTGGAGTGCACCAGGCTGGGGAAGGCTATAATAGATAATGATGCCATGTTTTACTGGATTACCATTTGCATGCGGAAAGGGCAAATTGGTTTTAATGTCAAAATTACATTATAATGTGTGTTCCTCCTTGGATAAGGCATGCATACCTAAAGATAATATTCATGTAAAGAAAAGAAAAATCAGCACAATTTCTTACTTCTACTAAGCAATGGTATCATGCTGGAAGCAAAGACAACTGCATCTGATATCTGATGAGCAATGCTTCCCAATACTACTGTTTAGCATTTATGTAACACATAACAAGTGTTCAAAGTACTCTGCATAATTTCTCTCAGTTGTTCGTTATAGCACCCTGTATAGCAGCAATTTCAATTTGGACTCAGGGAGGCTTTAGGTACAATAATGGTATGGTCATATCATATACAAGTCCATGAAAAAGGGGGTCCTTAGTGGCTGAATCAGAAGGCCACCAGTGGTCACTTTTGAGAAAGCCTGATATAAAACTCCAGATGGTACTTTAATCTTCATATTGCAGATGGGGAGCTAAGGTTGAGAGAATAGTGGCTATCCTATGGCCATTTACTGGGCTCGTGGCCAAGGTGAGGTCTGAATCAAGGAATTCTTAGCTCATACTATAAGCCACATCAGTTCTCGTCCAATAAGGAGAATCGAGGGGAAAGATTACTGTCCCCGTTTGTATACGGAAAGAGTTTGGAAGCAGAACAAATGCCATTGAGTTAAACTCAGAAGGTATTGGGGTGGAGAAATATAATACTTCTGTGTATCTGTAGGCTACCTTTAGACAAATATAATACATCTTGTTGAATGTGGTATTTATCATAGTAAATGATTCTGCAATAATGCATTCTCATCTGACCATAGTAGTTTTGTAATTGCAGTAAAACCAGTTGATTTAATACTGTGAGTAGCAGGGGTAATTTTTACCCTCCGTCATTGTAAAAAGCTAGGGTAAAACCTAAGGACATGCCTACAAAATATCAGTTTCAGACCAATTTAACTCTTGGCTATTTCGCCCTCGCTGTAGCATCTAGAGAGCAGATTTCTTCTGCCCAACTCTGCTTTCCACCCAGTTCAGTTGCATCCTGGGGAGCTTTCCACATTGCAGTGCTCCCAAGATTTGGGGCGTGCGTAATTTCCAGGGCTCTGTGGGGAGCATCCAATGTTAGTCCTACATAGAGTAGACCCACTGAAATGAATGAGACTTAAGTTAGCCATGATTAATTTGAGTCCCATTCATCTCAGTGGGTCTAGTCTACGCAGAATTAATGTTGGATACTACCCTGTGTTGAGAAATGGCTCAGATTGGAGCAGATAGGCAAGCCAGCACCCCTCCCAGCCGAGAATAACAATTCCTAAGATTTTCTGAAGATAGGGAAAGACCAGCCTAAGTCTTTATTGTGTATATGCCTTAAGAGCTTGATTACTACTCCACTGGCCAGAAAAAATGATTCCCCTTTAAAACACAAAAATGCCACATAACACCTTGTCTTCCTGCATTAACATCTTGAGGCTCTTCATGCAATAAAATATAATGTAAATTCCCAGATATAAAATACTATTAAGAACTTAATACCTACTTTAAATACTGTAGCTCTTCAAATATGTTCCAGATTGTAATACTAAACAGTGTGATATTTAAAGTCTACACTTTTAGCAGCCAGTCAGAAGCAATTAGTTCTGCTTGTCAAGGTGTTAAAAATAACACATCCCTGAATAGAGCGTATCAGGTGAGTGACAGAGGCCTGCCTGAAACCATACTTTTTCGCTTGCACATAGGAATACACATGGAAATGGCATATACATAGTTTGCACTGAAACCCAAACCAAACCAAGGTCCCATCAGCATTGGCAGCACAAAACTAGATCCAATTTTAGTAAGTTCAATGTTCAATAAGGGAGAACCTTTCAGTAAGGAACTAAGCAGATCACACAAAAAGCAAGAGTGTTTTCCTGTAGACTTCTCAAAGCTGAGCAAAGCCCTTACAGGCTGATATTTCAGGGAACTATTCAGTCATCAAGTTAACCCACTGGACTCCGGTCACAGAAGCTCTTCTTGTCTAACCAAGTTCAGGAAACTCCTGACGCAACTGAACTAAAGTCTGGGCACAGTCCGTTTGAATACCCTAAGGCAGGGATGGGCATCTTGTGGCCCTCCATGTTTTGGCCTATAACTCTCACCATCCCTCACCATTGACTGTGCTGACTAAGGCTGATAGGAGCTGTAGGCCAAAACATCTGGAGGACCACAAGTTACCCACTCCTGCTCTAAAGTATGCCTCAGGCTATGTAATTGTTTACAGGCCTACCTACAGTCACATGGACTTGGGGAGGCCTTTGAGTCCCTATATAAAAAAGGACTCACATTTTAGCTCAGCTTAGTCAAGGAGCTTTCACAAGCTCAGGGAACGCAAAGCTCCTTTGCTCTCAAGGCCCAGGAGCTTCTTTCCAGGATCAGAGGCAGCAATGCCTCTCAATGCCAGTTAATGGATAACAACAGTGCAAGAGGCCTTTGGCCCTTATGTCCTACTTGTGGGCTTCCCATAGGCATCAGGTTGGCCACTGTCGGAAAACAGGATGTTGGACTAGATAGGCCTTTGGTCTGACCCAGCAGGACTCTTCTTCTGTTTGGAAGCAAACATAATTTATTCCAGATGTTTACAAAGTCTGATCGCCGCCCTTTTGTCTGGCTGTTTCGAGAAGCTAGGAACAATTCCTAGGCAGAAAATAAGTATTATATTACACTTCAGAAACATGAGAACATCCTGACCCAGTCAGGTAATATGGACAATAACTTCGCTAAACCATAGTTCACTGCGATGAGAACAAACTGCAATATGTTTGGGGCTTGTGCACTCCTTCCTGCCCCCCCCCCCACACTTTCTCTATCTCCAGCATGGCAGTGGAGGAGTAATTCGGAAATTTTTACTTACATTTTTTGCTTCCCGTTGGGGGGGGGGGGATTTCAGGTAGCAAACAACTGGGGTCAAAGCAAAGAGAGGGATCAGTTAGACACTATGCAATTAACATAACATGTAGTTTGACCCTCAGCTGAATTTGCTATGAAATTGTAAAAGCATTCAATGACTAAGACAGAACAACTGTATGAGGCTCTCATATTTTATACCGACATATAAATGAAATGAATGATTACATCATGCATACTGGTGTAAATGAAAATATTTAAAGTTATCTGAATACGGACAGCTCATTGAGTACAATGTGCGGTTTTAAATGCACACCCCCCAAAAAAGAATCCCTATTGTTGTTGTTGTTATTTATTGCATTTCTATACCACCCCATAGTCGAAGCTCTCTGGGCGGTTTACAAAAGTTAAAACATTAAATACAATATAAAAAGTTTAAAAACCATTTACAAAACAGGACATAAAAGCACACAAACAATATACACAAACATATAACTAAAAACAACATTGAACTATCAGACATAACTAAAGACACATCCAGGACCAACTAAAACTCATCATGTGCTGCCAAACGCCTGGGAAAAGAGAAAGGTCTTAACCTGGTGCCAAAAAAGATAATAATGTTAGCGCCAGGCAGACCTCATCAGGGAGCTTGTTCCACAGATGGGGGGCCACCACTGAGAAGGCCCTCTCCCTCATTGCTGCCTTCCAAGCTTCCCTTGGAGGAGGCATACGGAGGAGAGCCTTAGATGCTGAATGTAGCGTATGGGTAGGTTCATTTCAGGAGAGGCGTGCCATAAGGTATTGCGGTCCCAAGATCTTTATAGGTTAGGTTAATTAGGGCTTTATAGGTTAAAACCAGCACCATGAATTGAGCTCAGAAGCATATAGGCAGCCAGTGCAAGCGGGCCAGAATTGGCCTTATATGTTCAAACCTTCTGGTCCCTGTTAACAATCTGGCCGCTGCATTTTGCACGAGCTAAAGCTTCCAAACCATCTTCAAAGGCAGCCCCACGTAGAGTGCATTGCAGTACTATAACTTGGAGATTACCAGAGCATAGACAACTGAAGCCAGGTTATTCCTGTCTAGATAGGGGCATAGCTGGGTCACCAACCAAAGCTGGTACATGCCACTGAGGCCACCTGAGCCTCAAGTGACAAAGATGGTTCTAGCAGAACCCCCAAGCTATGGACCTGCTACTTCTGGGGGGTTACAACCCCATCCAGAACAGGTGTCAGGGTGGAAACTGAGCCCATAGAGCCCCAAAGCAGTTCTGATTCTGAGGAAGAGCAACTACCTATGGGAGAGGAGCCCGCTCATCTTTCAGAAGCGCAGCTGCAGGGAGAGATTCCTCCTGCCTGCATTCCTGAGAGAGATAGTGACCCTGGCAGTGAAAGAGCGGGGGATGGGATGTTGGTGGACGCTCAACGCCGACACAGGGAGAGGCGCCAAATGGAGGGCGCCGAGAGGAGGCGCTGTGCCCGCTTGGCGCTACAACAACGGTCACGTCCCGAGGACCCACAGGTAAGAGGGAGGACCTCTCCATAGTCCATAAGTTCAGGGTTTTCCACGCTACTCCTTCAAAAGGGGACCAACTGCCTTACCTGGAGCTTAGGCAACTCTGCTACTACCCCAATGCAATTCCTTGCTTAGTTGCTGGAAATTAGCATCTGAAAGAGTCATTAAGTTGTAATGGAATAAAGCCTTGGAAAGAATCCCTTTCGTCTGTGTCTTGAGATGGCTATTGGAGGGGACTTTAAGAGGCAGCTAGGGCGCTCCTGATAACAGGTTGAACACCCTCCATCCAGTCAGCAGAACCACCCACCAACAGCATCTCAGTCTTGTCTGGATTGAGTTTCAGTTTATCAGCCCTCATCCAGTCTATTATTGCAGACAGACACTGATTCAGCGCATCCACAGCCTCACCTGAAGAAGATGAAAAGGAGAAATAGAGCTGCATGTCATCAGCATACTGATGACACTGCACTCCAAAACTCTGGATGCCCACACTCAATGGTTTCATGTAGATGTTGAAGAACATGGGGGACAAAACCGACCCCTGCGGAACCCCATATTGGAGAATCCACGGGGCCGAGCAGCGTTCCCCAAGCATCACCTTCTGGAGCTGACCTTCCAAGTAGGAGTGAAACCACTGCAATGCAGTGCCTCCCACACCCAGCTCAGACAGCCATCCCAGAAGAATACCATTGTCGATGGTATCGAAAGCCACGAGAGATCAAGGGGAATCAACAGGGTCACACTCCCCCTGTCTTTCTCCCAACATAGGTCATCATACAGGGCAACCAAGGCTGTTTCTGTGCCAAAACCTGGCTTGAACCCCAACTGAAATGGATCCAGATAATCGGTCTCACCCAAGAGTGCCTGGAGCTGGTTGGCAACCACTCACTCAAGGACCTTGCCCATGAATGGGCAATTTTACAGGAACCCAAAGGCCATAAAGCTTGGGATTCCTGATAAACAAAGTGCATTGTAATTACCCATGCTGGAGCTACGTTTAATAACCACACCTTTATCTTAAAAGCTGGGAAAATAATTACACTTGATGTGTAGTCATGAAGATGTCTGGCCTCCGTTATTAGGAGATCAGAAGCCTCAAAGCGGAGCTAGTTTTACTCATAGAGAAAATTTCCGTTTAAAAAATATGAAGCAGCCTGCTCATACCTATGTAGTCCTGCCCTTCCTTTGCAAAGCTTCACCCACCCATAGTAAAGCTTTCACTCTAGCTTAGGAATGCTACATAATTTGGTAGAATACAGAAAGTTTAAATTTATGCAGTGGTGGCTGGTGCTCACTGGCCCTGGGGCGGTGGAGGCAAGGTCATCACAGGTGGGTTGGAGGTGACTGTAGGCGGATAGTAACACAAAAAAGCAGTCTTTTGAATCCCCACCACCAGAAGCCATACCACAGAAAGAGGAAGTGGAGCATCTGAGAGCGTGCAACATCCACCCTGTTTCACATCCACAGAACATCCCCAAAACTACCCCTTTGCATGCCTATTCAGAAGTAACAGTAGAAACCAGCAAAAATCCAATTTATGCAAGTCTGCTCAGAGGTAAGGAGGACTGGATTATTTAGGAGTAAGCATGAGCAGCAAGTTTGGAGAGCATCCAAAACAAACTCCTTTCCATGAACTTTTTTGGTGCAAAGGGACTTGATTGGGGCTTGGCACCAAATATCTGGTGAGAGAAAGGAGAGGGAAAGAGAGAGACAGACTCTCTGCAGATAGCTCTCTATCTAGCACCTGAAGCCTCCCCGTCCCATGAACGGTGGCCACTTTTCACCATGCAAACAGGCTCACTCTATTTTACACGCACACTCAGCCAGTCACTTATTTTCTTTCTTGCTGCTGCTGTTCCTCATAGGTAAAACAAAGGATCAGATGCCAATGATGCAGTGCCTCTTCTTGCCCTCACCAGCCTCAATGGAACTGAAAGGAAGATGTCTGCGCAGGTGCAAAGTGTTTTTTTGTTTAAACACACACACACATCAGAGTCCTGTTGGCTAAGGGTGCCCTGCAGGATGCCCATTTTCCAAAAAATAAAAGCTAATTCAGCCACAGAAGAACTGTTAATACCAATATTTGGGAGGCAGGCAGAGCATTCCCCACCCATGCCCTATCTCCCTCGCTCCCACAGCTGACTAAGTGTGAATGAGGGAATGTTCTAAACATGTGCAGACTCTGCACATGCTCAGTATTCACCTAAGAAGCCAAGACGATTCCAAGCCACAGCGGACAGAAAACACAGTACCAAGTGGCAAATGCTACACACAATAAGTGACTTGCTTATGGGGAGGGGGGATCAGTGGGAATCTATTTTGGACTGGGAGAGGCAGGCAGTCGCTGTACCCACCCCCCAGCACATACTGTCACACCACCCCTAAATTCATGTATTTCCTTAATTCTCCTTAAGTACGATATTTTTTAAGATATATCCATATCTATAAAGATTTATCCAATCTGATCTTCTCGATTTAGACTTCATAACTGTTTAAAACCAATATTTTCCCTCGGAGGTGTATTCTGAGATACCCAACTGGTTCTTTGGACGGAATTATGTTTAATCAGCCCTCAATTTCTGTTTCCTTCTGGTAGCTCTGCTTTAAGCACAATAACCGCTGCTTTTGTATTGTTCTCTTTGTACGCCAAAAGTGTGCCCTATTCAAACAGAGTATTTTACACTAATACTTTCACTCACAACCCGGAATTCACACATAAATGGCCAACGTCATTTACTACTGTTAGGCGGGCAGGCAAAAAACCCTAGTGCCTGAAGCTCCAAGCGGCCTTGTTAACATCTTCATGGTGGCTGATTCAATACTGAGTCAGAATGAAGTTCACTACCTAATGAAGCAACTACCCTACTTCATTGTTCCTTGGAGGGACATGCTATATTCTATTGACTACAGTGAACCTACAGACGGCAGCACCTAATCCGTGGTTTCAGGGTGTGAATCTAACCAGAGGAAATGACTCAGTGGACAATAAGAGATTAACTGTACTCTGTATTACAGCTGCATTACTTCCAAAGGTAGAAAAGGAAAAGAACGGAAATCAGCAGACAACCAGCACTGAAGGAACTCAAATGGATGAATATGAACACAGCAAACAACTTTATATATAGTTGGTAAACAGAGCCAGCAAGCTTCATTAACAGTTGGGGCTTTATTTCTTTTAAAGCAGAGCAATATACATACACTTTCCTTAAAGACACAGGCCAGAATCCAGTACACAGATTTAAACCTGCTTAAGCCCTGTTCATTTCAACAGGACTTAAGGGTACAAAATTATGTACTGGATCGGGGCTATAAGAACACACATACATACCAAGTTAACCAATGAGGTTAAGTACATTACATTAGGAAGACATTTCTCCAGTAGTGGCAATAGCTTAGTCCACAGGTTTTTAGAACGTAAGAACTGCCTTACGGGATCAGATAAAATGTGTACATAGTCCAGCATTCTGCTGAACCCTTACATATTCAATTTAATTGCTAAGGATTTGACATCAACTACCCCAAAACCACTATGTCCCAACTTCACATAAAACTGAGAACTGATTCACATGGCCTTTTTAAAGAGCTGTTGATATGGTGAAGCAGCCCCGACTGGGCAAATCCTGTTTACACGCAGGAAACAAAACTACACCTTATTGGATAGATGTGGACAGTCCACTCCGGCTGGTGGTGGCATCGTGACATAAGGAGGTAGCTGCACTGTCAATCTTGCACAGGAGACCCATTATTTAGGACCGCACCAAGCGTATGCCCTAAGCCTAAAGAACGCTTCCCATATTACTATTTCAAGGCAAAAGGATACTCCCTTGAGTCACCCAACTTTTTGAAATGATTAAACATAAGCAGCTAATCTAAGAGTGACATGTGAACAGCAGAGTTGCTTTAACACTTGTCATGATATTCTATATAGTTTTATGCTGCTTGAGTAACATTTTGAAAGACTGACATGCTACAACAATTCCTTCTTACTGATGAGGTCTTACCTCCCACATTCTGACTGGAACCTGATCTTCCACAGATCTTCCTGATCTTCCACAGTTCAGACTTATTGACCTGGTTTGCATATAATGTTAACCCATGGTTTATTTATCCCACAGTTTGTTGCCCTACCAAAGGTTCGTCTGGCAGACGATTTGACAAACCGTGATTTGTTTTCTCAATCCCTGGGCTGTTTGTTTCCCTCCTCCTTCACCTGCTCCCTCCCTGTATCCCAAATGACTCTGCAGTATGTAGTACTGTCATAAGGGGGTTTTTTTTAACCACTCTTGCCTGCTGCCTGTGTAGCCTGGTGAAACAACCCACAGTTCTGGGTTCACAGTAACCACAACCCAGAGTTCACAACCCAACAACAAACATACCTGGTTCACATAGAATGCCAGCCCAGAGTATGAGTTGAATATGGATTGTGGTTGAATCGTGGGTTGTCATTATGTGTGAACACTATGGTTTAATTGTGGGTTGTTAACCACAAACAACCCATAGGTCACAACCGAACAACAAAACAAGGGTTCTCTTCTGGGTTGTTCATGTAAATAAGACCACTGTTAGAAGCTGGTGCAAAATTCAGGAAAATTGGGCTGTGATAGTTAAGCAGGCCCTCCACATTCAGAGGTGGTATGCTGCAAAGTACAAATGCTTAGGACAAACAACAAGAGAGGGCTGTTGCCTTCCGGGAGGGATGAGGATGGCTGCTGATGGAAACTGAATGCTGAACAAGATGGACCCTTTGGCTGAACTAGCAGGACAGCTCTTATGTTCTTGAGGGAATTGCCCACGGTTAGGACAGATGACCACAAAAATCTGGAACGTATGGTGGAGCCAGTTCACCACACTGCCACTCAGTGGTGCCAAATGTAAAACGTAGCAGCACAGGAATGGAAAAAGATAAACAAAAACATGCCAATGTATTTTGTCGACAGGAACCATGGGAGTGGCCTGATGCATTATTTTTAAAACACCAAAAGGTCAGGGAAGATGCAAGAAGATAAGAGATCCTAAATTAGCTCAGTGTGTCTCTTTAGCCCCCTTGAATAGCCGTTAGATCACATCATTTCATCTTCTAGTCTAGCTAAACTATATTTAAGTTATTATTTTGCTACTGCAAGGAGAGATGGGATCTTCAAATGAAAAGCACTCCTTATTCCAATTCAAGCAAGCTACACTTGTCCTGTTAAATAGAGGAAATAAATAAAACAGCCACCCAGACTGCGTTCTCAAAGGAAAGGAAAATAAAAAATAGGAGAAATATAACCCTATAGGAAATATCAAGCACTCATTTCTATTTTTTTGTGGTCTACCATGGATATTAAAGGAAAGCCATATAAAGCCATTACATACATACAATTTATACATGTTTTCCCAAAACAACTACCTAATGTTTGAAGTGTCGGCTAGTAGCCTTCAGTGCTTCAGTGTTCCAAGGATCAAAGAGAGTACTTCAATGAGAAGATCAATAAAAAGCACACAAAGGTTGCTGAAAAGATGGCGTACAGTCTTGCCCTATGGCATGTGGCCACAGGGAAGCATTTGGTGTATTCTGTGATGTACACTTAGCTCATAGAAGGCAATGAAGGACCCCAGTGGGCCTGGCCATCATTTTGCATGCACTGGCTGTGTACACAAGAACCCATGCTCAAAGACGTGTCTAGGTTTGCACTGTTGGTGGTCCCTGAACAAACCATTGCTTAGCCAACTTTACAGAACTCTCTTGTTTTCCTACTTTGTGGGTTTCTTACAAGGATAAATAAGAACTGTAAATATAGTTTCTACACTAAACAAATCACCATGGAAATTTAGATAATATTCTCCAGAGGTTTAACACTTCATATAAGGAAACCCTTCAAAATGGCAAGCTCTGCTTTCTCCAACTAAGTCATTCATGGTTTATTTGTAACATCTGCTCTTTACACTTCCCTACCCAACAGTGTAGAATATGGCAGGCACGGATTGCTTGAAATCAAAAAAGACTCAAGCATAAATATTGACTGGTACATATTTTTTTAATCCCTATGCTTTCTAGACATCTAATTTCACCCTCCTAAATCATAGTAAGTCACCGTTCTGTTCTCTCCCAGTTCTTCAACTAAGAAACACATTAATTTTCGCAAGATCGAAAACTGATTCTTCTTTCATAAGTTGCCTTTCATAGCTGATTTAAAAAATATACACACTCAGGACAATTCAGTCCTCAGCAAAAGAAAACAGCTCTTGCCCTTACAACACTGAAAAAGAAACAAAAAGTAGCAAGCCCATACTTCTTACCCCACAAAAGCTCCATGCAATTAGCAAAGAGAAAAAAATGACAAAAATGCAAGCAGGTGACAGCTTGATCTGTTTGCAGACCAGAATGTTTCATAATCTGTAAGAAAAATGTTGCACACCTCTGGACAACAAGTATTCTTAATGCAGCCACAGTCCTACCAAGACAGTTCTTTATAAAATATAGACAGTTATATCAAATTAAAAATAAAAAATAAAATCTTGGCCAGATAGCATCTTTGTACTTCCAGAGCGCCTCATCTTCCCTCCTCACTGCCCCATCCCAACCTTTCCATAACCTAGACACTGACAAGTCTACCTGTGTACAACCAGTCCTCAATTTTGCTTTAAAACTGAAGTGACAACAAGTTTGCACAGATCCACACTCGAAACATCTACAACACTGATTACAGGATGAATGCTAACAGGCATCAAGCCAGTCTGGAGAAGTCTGGTGGGACAGCCATTTGGGGAAGTCTCATACACACATCATTTATGTTCTCTCCTGGGCATATCTGCTGTTCTGTGCGAGCACAGCTTTTTCTTTTATCGGCAGGTTTTAACTGGTTTTACAGGTGCTCAAGGCACTCCAATTGGTCACGCAGGAAATACGCATTTCTACCATGCCCATACATCCAGTGTATATAACACGATTTCCTCAATGTTACCTCTCTGTTTCCTTTCCAGTTTTTCTTTTCCTATGTTTAAGTGCAATCATATCTATGGATTCCATCACATAGATGAATAAACCTCAACCCTTGCAGACCCAGGACCCACTGTGCCCCCCAAAGTGCAAAATGAGACCCACTTCTATTTTTATTTACTATTTCTCTCATCTTCTCTTGAGAACAGATGTGGTGAACCTCTTTCAGAGTGAGAGCCAAATTCAATTTTGGAGAAATTCTCACAAGCCACATTCCAGTGGTGAATGGGTCCAGAGGCAAAGGGGTGGGCCCAAAATTACAAAAATAAAAAATATTTAAAACACCAGCATATTGTAGATTTAAGCTCTTAAAGCCAGTAACTAAGCCTTGGGAGAGGCACTTCAACCTTTTAGAATGGGGGAAAACCGCACAAAATCCTGAAATCCATCAAACAATCTGTCGGGGGGGGGGAGAAGGCATGGCCATCTGGAGAACCCCAGAAGGCCAGATTTGGCCTCCAGGACTGAGGTTCCCCACCCCTGCTTTAGAATGCCCAGTTGCAAAGGACAGCAGAACTCCTATATTTTAAATTATATTGAAGAGAAAGTGCAGCTTGGGGGTGAAAAAGCTGCACTCACCAAAACATTTTCCCACTATTTCTTCCATATGTATCTTCTACATGAAGATAAAGGAATGTTATCCTCTTTCACATCTGGTTACTCTTTTCTCTCTCCCTCCCTCTCAAAAACGAAAGAAATGAAGAAAGCAACAGTTCCGCAAGCGGTTGTGCATTATGTTTGTGCAACCCATTGTGCAAGTGGTTACTCACTATGCGTACGCAGCCCTTTGGGCATTACACTTGTGCAATCCATCATGCAAGTATAATGCACAACTGCTTGCTCAACAGAAAGATTTGGTGAAGATCCACTAGCGCTATTTGAGTTTACGGAATTGAACCGCTGGATACTACCGTTAATGTTTGACTTACACTGAGAAGACATAGGTTAAATTCCTATGCAGCCAAGAAACTTGCCAGGCAACCCCCTTTCAGGCTAGAAAGCCCCACGTATGCTACTATAAACTCCTGGAAAGAAGGATGGAATACAGAAGTGGTATAAAAAATATACTCCGGATTATCACTCTAGCAAATATTAAAATACACACACACCACACACAAAAATACCATTCATGTCTTCAGTGTGTCAAGCTACATATTTAATTAGCTTCTCTATTTAGCTGAAAACTACTAATACGATTTTTGGTATTAACATTTATACCAATAACATAAACTTCTTTCAAGGAAATATGTTTTTAAAGACCAGCTTCCCTTTGACAGTTGTCATCACAGTAACATACATACAGTATTCAGCATGGAAAGGACAGGGGGATCAGGATTATCAAGATAAATCAAGCATGCCCCTGTCACAAGGTACTCAATCCAGAGGCCTACATATATGAAAACCTAGCATGATAATAAATAGCTCACAGGAGTCTTCAAACACTACCATTTTAGGTGTACCACTAAAATATTGTAAGATATTACACAAATATTATGCCCCCGTAAAAATGTAAAATGTCAGGGAGGTGCTTGGAAGAAATGTCTGTATCATGCAAGCACATTTGTGCGATTGGCAGCAGGATCACAACAAGTACACCTGGATTTGCTCCTGTGTAATGTGTGAAATAGCCCTCACGTTGCAATTTAAACAGTGGAAATGGGAACACATGAAAAGACGGTAACAACTGAAGTAAAAGTTTTACTCGCAGAAGAAGCTAAGCAAATTTAACTCGAGAATAAAACCTGAAATGTTCCCAAGGGCGCTTTCTCTGTTATTAAAAAAAAAAAAAGCCTACATCACCTGGCTTCTATCCACAAACTACTCACTCTAGATGAGGCTTGCAATAATCCCATAAACTTCAAATAGACTGGTATGAAGAAAGCAGTTAGTGGATGGCAGCCAAAAACAATGCTGTGTTATTGCAGTTATTTTGGAATATTTACCCAATGCTCCAAGACAAACTATGTGAGTTAAGTCAATTTTTATTTATTCAAGAAGGTAAACACTCACTAAAAATAAATACCACTAACAAGGGTGGGGTCAGAAGAACTATTCAAAATCTAAGTTGCACAGGACATCAACAAAGTATCTGTCAATTCTCTGTGGCAGTCTCCCTCACTTGGTGCCCGCCAGATGTTTTGGACTACAACCCCCAGCCACTGACCATTGGCCATGCTGGCTGGGGCTGATGGGAGTTGAAACCAAAAACATCTGGAGGGTGCCAGCTTGGGGAAAGCTACTCTATAGTGTTGCCAAAAGGGGGAAAACACTTTCTGTGTCTACCAGGACAACCCGAATACTTCAGTACACTGCATCCCATGACATATAACATTTGTACTTACATTCTAAAACTTTATTTCGACTGTATTACCCTTTCACATTTTATCATATCAGATCATTCATTTTACAGTTAACACTAACACAATGTTGCTTCTCGTAAAATTGAGCTGTCTCTTTCTACTCCCAGCACCCTCCATCATCTACCCCAAGTATATACTTATATGGAGGAAAATACTTCGCAATTTGTGCAGGCTTTATTTAGAAAGATCTCACTCCTATACTGGTCATGCACAAAGAAACAGATACATGGACAATGAAGAGTGTGGTTACATTATCCCAGCATTACCTTTATCTATCTGTGAATACAGATCACTATAGCAGTCAGACAAATTTTGGACTAGGACTGGGGAGATGCAGATTCAAATCCCCACTCATCCATGAAACTCAGTGATTGAGTTCAAACAACATGATAACCCACACTCAAGGTTGAGTATGGGTTGAGTGCGGGTCATCGTTGAACTGTGGGTTGTTGTTGAAACATGGGTTGTTGTATGTATGGTCTGAACACAGCCGCGCTAACAAACCATGCTTTCTTAACCATGAACAACCCATGAAGGGAATCCATGGTTGTTTCTGGGTTGTGAACTTTGGATGATCAGCAGAGGAAAAGAAACCAGCTTGGCTTCTTTTCCCTGCCCTGTACGTGCCTGCCATTTCCCTAAGTACCCTCGTCATGGTGTAGGTTGCCGTCTCATCTAAACTCAGCAAAGTGCCATGGGTTGTGGAGTGGTTTGGAAGCCAATCCTGCCACACACCTCACCAGGATTGGACGACATGGCAACCCGCGCCATGACAATGGTAATTACGGAAAGGATGGACGCATATGAAGGACAGGGAAAAGAAGCCAGCGTGGCTTCTTTTCCCTGCTGATTGTCCGAACCCAGCCAATGACAGACTGTGGGCCAGTTACTCTCTTAGCCCAACTTAACTCATAGGATTGTGGTGAGGATAAAACGGAGCAGGGGAGCCATGTACCCTGCCTTGAGCTCCTTGAAGACAAGAACAAAAAACAAAAACAAAAATATTTTGTAAGCCCATCATGTGGAAATGTCTACTATGCTGTGGCTTTGGGATCTGAACTGATTTTTAATTGTATAATATTTTTGCAAGTGTCCTTGGAGGTCAATTTCATCAAAACAAAAATTAATACATGTGTAAGTGGCAAGAATTTACCACTCCCCTGTTTTCCACAAGGTCACAGGTTCATTCCCTCCTCCTTTCACTTTAACTCATAAATAAACATGCCAAGACAGAGCTCAAGATTCACAGGAATTGACTCCACAACTGAAATCCATGTGAACTGTTGTTCATGAGCTGCAAGTATAGCTGATGCACTTGTAAAGTAATTTACAAGCAACGAGCTAAAGCACTTTCCTTAAAGAATGACCGGATTCCTGTAAAACATCCCAATGTCTCCAGGCTGCCCTTCCTGCTCCTGTAAAACACTTTACTGTGCTACGAGCAGATGGCACCATAAACTTCTGACACGCTGTGCCAACTTTTTAAGCCTCTCGTAATTATTTACATGGCAGTTTAAAGGGGGAAGGGGAAAGAGAAGAAGGTCAAATCCTCCCTTAACACTGCTGCCCCTTGACCACCCCAGTAACAGAACTGTTTCAGCAAGTTTGTTCTCTCTGATTTTTCTGTGTGCCCTTGGAATTTGCACACCAGACTCATTTGAGACCAAACATTTCTGCTCACACAGTCATCGCCCCATAGCGCATATCTGTTGACCAGTCAATCCAAGCTAATAATTCCATTACATTATTGAGCTAGCGAAGCATACCCAGTAAGTGACTACACCTGCCTTCCCCAACCTGAGGCCCTCCAGATGTGATGGACTGCAACACCCATCATTCTGGCCGTGAACATTGGCAGTTGAGGTCCAAAACATCTGGAGGGTACTAGATCAGGGCAGGCTGGATTAAACTGTGAACTAGGAAGTCCTGGTTTAAATGTTGCCTCTATCATTAATGCACTTAGGTAAACCAAGTCGCAGTGTCAGCTCTGCATCTGAGCATGACCTACTTTATAAGGTTGCTGTATGACCAAGAAGTACAGATACCACAGTAACCCAGCAGGCTCAATTTCCAGCACAGATATTGCAGTTTCATTGGTTCAGATAGTTATGCTAAAACAACTTTCTATTTACTTTCCAACTGGGAAAAAGATTTACCAGTGGTGCTTGGATGCACAAGGTCTTGTGGTGTGAAAGTGCACCTGCCGTTAATAGCAATGAAGAGCATCTGCATTTAGAGATCGTTCCAACGCATATTCAATTTTTGCCCGCAGTTCCTAAATATAAAGATATCCAAGACACTCTGGGGAACTTCCTTGGATCTCCAAGACCACGGAGCAGAAAACCCCTTGGAAAAAGAAGGCAGGTTTCACCCACCCCTAATGTGAAGCACACTGAAGCCTCGAAAGTACAGGCATTATTATTAATTCAGTAAATATTAACAATATGCACATGCCCTCATTTTTATATGACTTAAATTTCACAGGAATGCCACCTGCTCAAGCACTTGCTTCAGCAACCAGGCAAGGAAGCTGCTGCTACGTATTGTAAGAGTGTGGTTATTTCTCCACCCCACCCTCCATCCTTAATAAGATCTTTACCAGGTAGGCTAGTAAAACTCTGTGACCTAGTGGTTTTTACAGACTATTTGCAAGGCTGCTTTATAAAGATACTAGATTCTCATCCCCCCCATCCCAACTTTTCAGGCTGTAAACTTGCCAAAATTACAAATGCAGGTATATGTAGGCAGACTGGTTAGCCAAAAAAAAAAGTGTGTTCTGGTCACTTGTGGACTTATTTCGAGCTGCCTGATTCATGCTTTTGTACTTTCATTTAGTATTTTGGTTTATTGCATTTATGCCATTCATTAATACAGATCTGTACCCATAACACCCCCCTCCCCCAGGAAGCCATACAAAAATACAGCTGAACCAATTCTGCCCTCAACTTTAACTGTGCTTCCCAAACAAAGGACTGGAATTTCGCAAGAGTACATAAGTACAAACTATTGCTCAAGTGGGTTTTCCTCTAATTATGGTCTATTTCACAGCACTCTGACTTAAATGCAGTGCCTAACATCCAACTCTTTAAATCTGGATTTTATATTAGAAGCACTCAGAGTTGTTTTGAGACACAGGCACAAGTTAGCTGGCCATGGACTGCTCTCCAGAAGAGATCACGTGACAGTAAACATTAATGCAAGAACTGCTGTATTTCTATACCAGGCAAGCAGTTTCAATTTCCTTTCAAGCAGTTTTGGCTTTGACGGAATAACTCAAAATTAGATAGGATGTACAAATTAAACAATGCCAAGGCTCACTGCTGGGATCCATTATGACAGGAATAATTAAATCAGCCCAAAGCAAAATTGGCTGGATTATATGTGCGCTCGAAGGCATAATGGAGAGCTTTGAAGGTCCAGCTTGATCACAAATACTGTCAGGTTTCCTGATCCTCCCAGTGTACACGTTCAGGCAATCTGACACCGGACACCCAAATCAGTGACATTTCTTTATAGCAGGAAATCCCACAGCAAAAGCTTAATGGTTACACTCTTAAGAAATCATATAGCTGATGGTCACTAGCTATAGGCTCTGGGTAATTCCAGAGGAGTCCAAAGCTAAACACTACTACCATGCTAGTGATGTACGAAAGTCACTTACCTGGTCCCGCAGCTTGCTTCGCGGTGGGGGGGAGGCGCTTCGGTTCTCCCACCAAAATTCAGGCCGGGGGGGGAGGCGCCCCGCCTCGCCCGGCCAAAATTCAGGCCGGGGAGAAGCGCCCCGTCTCCCCGGCCGCGAAATACAAAAGTGAAGTTAAAACACACACACACACACGTGATAGGCTACGTAACGATTAACGTAGCCTATCATAGCTAGATTTCCAAAGTCAGCCGTGATAGGCTACGTAACGATTAACGTAGCCTATCACGGCTGACTTTGGAAATCTAGCCGTGATAGGCTACGTTAATCGTTATGTAGCCTATCACGGGTGTGTGGTTTTTTTTTCATTCACCTTGTAATGGCGGCGGCGGCAGCCGGTCGGAAGACCGGCCGCCGCCCCCGCCCCCGCCGAAACGCCTCCGGGACCCGCCGCCGAGAGGGACATTCGAGGGAGGTAAGTCCCATCCCGGGGGGGCCGAGAATTTCACCAACAATTTCGGGGGGCTGAATGCGTTGGCATTCGGCCTCCCCGAGATTCGTGGAGAAATTCACGGCCATCCCTAACCATGACTGAGATCCTCATCAACATGGTTTCCCCGTTGTCATTCTCCACAATTTTGAACACAAAGGAAGGGGCTCTGGATTCCTGGGTACTTAACCCAGGCAATCCTTTCACGGGGTTCCAACCAGAGACATGGCAAGGGAGTGATTCCTGGAGTTAACCCATCAGGCATTCAAGGGATAACTTCTTGAAGGGCCTAAACAAACCACACCCATAGAGAGTCCAACCTTGAATCTTTTGTTGATAACTCCAGGCTATGTGGTCAAACCCTATCAAGATCAAAGGATGGGTAAACCCAGAAATGCAGGGAGTTCTGTGCCACTGCTTTCGCATTAGTAACACCACACTGCATACGTCCAGACAGAGGAAAGTCCAAAAGCTGTATAAAAGGCTCTTCACCTTTGCATCAGCTTAAAAGGGAAGGTGTGACTGTAAGACACCCCCTCCGGATCCCTTGACAGACAAGGGCCTTTAGCCTTTCAGCAAGGCCCCTTTCTAAACAGGGAGTCACTGCTCAGCCCTCCAGCAATGCCGCTTCAACCTGGGCGACTCTTCTTCAAACCCCACCCCACCTCTGTCAGGTTCTCACGGACAGCTTCCAGCCTGCCTGCCTGCCAAGGCCAGACCAGCAGGTAGAAAGGGAGTTGGGTGGCTCCCCCTGGCTCTGCTCTGAGAACACTGACAGAGATAAGCTCACACAGATTCTGACATTCCAGAGACTGAATAGGCCCCTTCTAATCAAATCCTGGCTATAACCTACAAGGCCCTGACAAACAGCCCCTTATCAGGGATAACTGACTGATAGTCTTTCCTTGACCAATACTCAGAACATACTTTTTATATCATAACGTCTAGGGGAAATTAAATTGCTTGCGACAACGTAGGTTGGTGCCTACTTTCTCAGGACTGAAAAAAGAATAACCAGGCATATGTTGCAAGTTTCTACAGAGGAAGTGAAGATCGGAATGCATTTCACACCCATTTTCAGGGGTCCACAATTCCACTCACTATATGGCAAGCATCCCAGCCCTCTCTGGTAAGCATGATGAATCCCAGTCTCTATCCTGACTTAGAGATAGCGTGCCTTTGAACCACAAACTGAGAAACACAAGCAGGCACCAACCGTCCTCTCAAGCTTGGAGGTTGGGAGGGATTATTGCAGCAGTTACACTGTGGGTTCAGGTATGCTTGGAGGGTCTCGGAGCTGCAGGGACAATTTGCTACCCCCCTCCCCAATTAAACTCGATAACTCTGGGACTTCTCCTCTTTGCGCTGCCGATCCAAGCACCCTGAAAGTGAGGACTCTGAGAACAATCCTCCACCACTTCGCTCCAAACTTAGAGCTGGGAAGGGGACAAGGGGATTTGCACCTGGCCTCAGAGGGAGCTTCAGTTCTTCCACACCACGCTCTGATAAAATAAAGCAGGTTTGCTTCTCTGAATCCAATATTTAAGTATTCACTTCTTCACAGCAAAAGAGCAAAAACCATTGAGTTATCTCTGTGAAACAAAGCCATCTGAAGTAGTAAGCTTACTGAGACCACCATGAAAACAAACTAGTTGTATTAACTTATCTTCATGATAAGCCCAGGCCAAATCACATTGCAAGCCATTTAGTGAAAAGCCATCCAAGGCGAAAACACACCTGTTATTACAGCAAAATCTGAACTGTAAAGATTAAAACTCTTATCAACTTGGTACAGCCAGTGTGGTGTAGCGGCTAGAGTGTTGGACTGGGAGCCGGGAGATCCGGGGTTCTAGTCCCTACTCAGCCATGGAAGCTCACTGGGTGACTTTGGGCCAGTCACAGATTCTCAGCCCAACTTACCTCACAGGGTTGTTGTTGTGAGGATAAAATGGAGAGGAGGAGGATAATGTAAGCCGCCTTGGGTTCCTTGCAAGGGGAAAAGAGGTGGGATATAAATGCAATAAATAAAGAAATAAAGACCAAAAAAATACAATGTACATAATAAGTGAAAAGCTTATTTTGCCCTCATACATATTACACACAACACACACACACTTGTCTTATATCTTATATCTTATATAAAATACAAAGCATTTTCTAGAGACACTCTTCTGGTTCCAGAAATATTAAGGGGCAGAATAAATTAAACAACAGCACACTTTTCCTTCATAGTCTTCTCTTAAGAGTTGACATACTCTAACCCAAAAACAGATTCTGTTCCTTTAGCAGCTTCCATAGCTAGAGAAGTTCAGTCATGTAGATACTCCCACTCCAGCATTACAGCAGCACAACAAGCTGCAGTGTCCCTGGAAAGCTGTATTCGCATTCCAGACACATTTTCTTGGAATCCTCATCAATGTCAGTGGAACCTGTCTGCAAATGAATCCAACTTTGAACCATGTTCTCAGTTCACTCTCGCCAGAAAAGTAAAGACAAAGGCAACTGAAGTGATTCTCCACTTTTATTTTTATTTCAGAGCACACATGTGCACACCTTGACCTGCACTGGTTCACAGACAATGCTGATAGTCAACTGCATCTATCCGTATTAAAACATGAAGACGTCTTCCACCAACTCCGACTATTGGTCCATCTAGCCCAGTGTTGTCAACTCAGAGTGGGAGCAGCTTTCCCTGATCATAATCACAGGTCTTTCCCAATCCCGTTACCTAATGTCCTTTTAATTGGAGAGACCAGGGATTAAACCTGGGACTTCCTGCATGCAAAGCTGAGCTACAGTTCAATTCCCTGACCTACCTGACTGGGTACCACAATAGTTAGAGAGATTTAGAACTGGTTCAGATGTGTAGCATAAAACCGTATTGAGTAGCCAACATAAACACACCCATATTTAACTAACGTGCCCTCCTATGGACCTTATGCAGCAATCACATTCACCATGGATGTGTTGATACACAGGCATATAAATTGTGAACAGATGACATGCATTTCTAAATACTTAGGGACACATGACAAGGAGCTACAATCAGCCATAACTCTGTGGCACACATCCATTACACTTGGAGATGCATCTTTCTCTTTCACATATGATTAACACCAGTGTAACCACATCAAACACAATTGCTCCATCAAGTGTAGGGCATTCTACTGGCTTCCTGAGCATTCAGATTAGGTGTTTCACCTCCCAGGACAATTAACCAAGTGTTGTTTAACTATAGATACATCTCTTGCATGAGAGAGACAGAGTTTTATTTATTTATTTACAGTATTTGTATACTGCTCCACATCCAAAGACCTCAGAGCAGTGAAGAGCAAACGGGAGAAAGAGTAAAAACACTGTGTTAAAATAATTTAACTTTTAAAAAAAAGAAACGGAAAAAAACAAGTTTAATAAACCGCGGCCGGTCACTCAAGGAAGGCTTCCTGAAACAGCACTGTTTTCAGGAAGTGCCGAAAGCAACACAACGTTGGCACCTGTTTGACCTCCAAAAGCAGGGAATTCCACAGGAAGGGGGCCACCACACTTAAGATTCTTTTCCTGATAGACTCCGGTCAGGCCATGGGTCCATGTGGAACCACCAGGAACATGCCTTCTGATGACCTCAGTGACTGGGCAGGTTAGTAAGGGATAAGGCGCTCTCTCAGATATCCTGGTCTCAAGTTGTTTAGGGCTTTGTACACTAGTACTAAAACCTTAAACCTGGCCTGGTAGCAAAAAGGCAGTATAGGCATATGGCTGCAATTTGCTTTACACAAAGTAATAAACAAACTCAGAACAATGATAAGTAAGGTCTCAAGGCAAGCGACTCTAACGAATGGGTGGAGGTTTTTAAAAAAGGAAATTCTAAAGGCACAATTCCAAACAATTCCAACCAGAAAAAGGTATGGAAGACAACAGAAGAAGCCAATGTGGCTTCACAAAAAGCTTAGAGATGACCTGAAAACAAAAAAGGACACATATATGAAGTGGAAGGAAGGACAAGTAACAAAGGAAGAGTACAGGCAGGTAGCACAGAATTGCAGGGATGGCGTCAGGAAGGCTAAAGCTGAGAACAAGCTGAGGTTAGTGAGGGATGCTAAAAGCAACAAAAAGGCTTTCTTCAGCTACGTGCATAGTAAAAGACAGAGGAAAGAAATGGTGGTTCAACTATTAAATAAGGATGGCAAAATGATAACAGATGACAAAGAAAAGGCAGAAGTGCTTAATTCCTACTTTGGCTCAGTCTTCTCCCAAAAGAGGGTCAATTACCCCTCTGGCAAATGTGAAGTACAGGCTGAAGGGGCAGGATTGCAGCTTGAGATCGATAGTGATATGGTCAAGGAACACTAATTACTTTGAATGAGTTCAAATCTCCAGGGCCAGATGAACTGCATCCTAGAGTAATAAAGGAACTGGCAGAAGAACTCTCAGAACCACTGTCTATTCTCTTTGAGAAATCATGGAGGACGAGTGACGTGCCAGATGACTGGAGGAGGGGTACTATTGTTCCTATCTTCAAAAAGGGCAAAAAGGAGGAACCTGGCAACTACAGGCCAATCAGTCTGACATTAATCCCTGAGAAAATTCTGGAGCAGATTATAAAGCAATCCATCTGTAAGCACCTTGAAAACAATGCAGTGATTACTCAAAGCCAACATGGATTTGTCAAGAACAAATCCTGCCAGATGAATCTGATCTCATGTTTTGATCAGGTCACCTCCCTTGTGGACTGTGGGAATGCTGTGGACATCATATACCTCGACTTCAGCAAAGCTTTCGACAAAGTGCCCCATTATATCCTGATGAGCAAACTAGCTCAAAGTGGGCTAGATGAAACAATGATCCGGTGGATCCACAGTTGGCTACAGAATCGGACTCAAAGAGTGCTTAGCAATGGGATCTCTCATGAACTGGGGAGAGGTAACGAGCAGGGTACCGCAGGGCTCAGTCCTGGGCCCAGTGCTCTTCAACATTTTTATTAATGACTTGGAGGAGGAGGTGCAGGGAGTGCTGATCAAATCTGCAGATGATACAAAATTGGGCAGGATAGCTAATACCTTGGAAAACAGAAACGAAATTCAAAGTAATCTTGACAGACTGGAGCACTGGGCAGAAAACAACAGAATGACATTTAATAGGGATAAATGCCAAGTTCTGCACCTAGGAAAAAGAAACCAAATGCACAGTTTCAAGATGGGGGATACGTGGCTCAACCACACTACAAGCGAGAAGGATCTTGAAATTGTTGTCGATCACAAGCTGAATATGAGCCAACAATGTCATGTGACTGCAAAAAAGGCAAATGCTATTTTGGGCTGCATTAATAGAAGCATGGCTTCCAAATCCCATGAAGTACCAGTTCCCCCCTACTCAGCACTGGTTAGGCCTCATCTGGAGTACTGTGTCTAGTTCTGGGCACTGCACTTTAAGAAGGATGCAGACAAGCCGGAGAGGCAAGAGGAGGGCAACAAAGATGATCAGGGGACTGGAAACAAAGCCCGACGAAGAGAGACTGAAAGAACTGGGCATGTTTAGCCTTGAGAAGAGAAGACTGAGAGGAGATAGGATAGCGCACTTCAAGGACATGAAAGGTTGTCACAGAGATGAAAACCAGGATCTCTTCTCCATCGTCCCAGAATACAGGACACAGAATCATGGGCTCAAGTGACAGGAAACCAGATTCCGGCTGAACATCAGGAAAAACATCCTGAGTGTTAGAGCAATACAACAATGGAACCAATTCCCTAGGGAAGTGGTGGGCTCTCCCATGCTGGAGGCATTCAAGATGAGGCTGGACAGCCATCTGTCAGGGATGCTCTGACTTGGATTCCTGCACTGAGCAGGGGGTTGGCCTCGATGGTCTTGTGGGCCCCTCCCAACCCTACTATTCTATGATTCTATGATTCTAAGCATCTCTTTTTGATGCAGTCAGCTTCATTGCAGTTAGTTTCACTTGAACATTAATCAAAAATATTCTTTGCAATTTGCAGTGCTGCCACAAGCCATATTTTTCCAACAGACAACAAAGCAAAGAAATGAAACACTTGGGAAGCTACAAGTGTGAGGAAAGTGTATGCCCACAGCAGGAACAATGCCCAGCACAGGCAGGCAACCACAAATTCAACTGGATGACAGACTCATTTATGGAAAATTCCAACATTCAGCAAAAAAAGAGAGTACAACAGCAGCAATGAGCACTTTTTCCCTTTACAATCTGGAAAAAGAAATGTGATTCAGACAGCCACTCTCCTTCACTAGAGAGAAACCAAAAATACCAGGCAGCTTGCTCATTTGGGGAAAAAGTAGCCACTTCAATTCACAGCACCTCAAAGAGTTTTCACAAGTGAATTCTCATGGCTGGGCATGTCATTAAATCTGTCAAATAAGCCCATTTCTGAAGGTACCAGAAACATAGGTCTGCACCAACTATTAACATGGTAGAAGAGAAACAGACATACACATACTTATGCTCACTCACTCCACATCTTTCAAATGGAGGTAACCCACTAGTTAACGTGGTTCAATCTACCAAAGCAACTGGGTAAAATGAGTATTGTCAGGAAATGTTTGATCAAATTAAAAAAAACTAATAGTATCATTGTAAATATTCACGCTCAACAGTATACATGCCATGGCTTTTGTTCTCATATTATCCTTACCCTATGGGGTAGGTTAGACTGTAAAACAGTGAGTAGGTTCAGACGATCACAATGGTAAAAGAAGCCATCGTGGCTTCTCTCCCCACCCCTGCACATGCTGTGCACGCGACCGCCATTTGCACAATTACCTGCAATGCAGCGCAGGTTGCCGTGTCATCCGAACCCGGCACAGCAGAGGTAGCTTCTTACCCACCCTACAACTTGCAGTAGGAGTTGTAGGGTGGGTAAGAAGCCAGCCCCGCTACACTGCGCACCGGGTTCAGACAATATGGCACCCTGCCCTACATCATGGGTAATTATGCAAATGCCAGTAGTGCACATAGCACGTGCGGGGGGGGGGGGGGAGAAGCCACGATGGCTCCATCGCGATTATCCGAACATCCTCAGTGACTAGCTGAAAGTTCTCCCAGTGAGCTTCACAGAAGAGGAGGGTTCTGAACCCAGACCACTCTGATACAACTCCAATATTCTGATACATCATGCTTGCACCGTAACATGATGTAGGTTCTGCTGCAACATCCAAGCCCCACCACCACCACCTATGCAGCCACTGTTTCTGCATCAAGCAATTTAGTATTTTAGGCTGCACTTACTTCCAAATAAACATTCACATGAATTTACTGTTAGTCTATCAATGTACACACAATGTACTCTTATTAAGAGCCTAATCATTTTTTAAAGATTTTACCGTATTTATTTTTACTATACTTATTTGACAGATTTAATAAATTCTACCATAGTTATTTCAGCTCTACTCTTAATCTAGGTACAGGCTTCTCATGAGGCTAACTGGTCAGACACTAATCCTGCTTTTATCCTACTAATATGGGATAATACTTAGTGGTCATTACCTTAAAAAGAAGGTAACTCTTACAAAGGACTGTGAAAATGAAAACTGACAAATAAGGCCTCCAGTCCTAGAAGTGTTTTTCCAGTAGCAACTATATGTTCACAGTTTCAGGTCATCTATTAACTACCATAACATTTCTAAATCTGCTTGTCAGTTCTGCATTAAAATTAACCTCCTATCAATAATTCCACCAATTTCTTTTGTTATTGTTGCTCTGTGATAGTCATGTGGAAAAAGGACCCACAAGAACCTCACATGACTCAGGCAGGTGACATACAAAAGCATCATGCAGGCTTGTGCGTGGTCAGCACTAGATAAAGAGATTTGAGCAGGGAGAATTCCTGAGTGAATTCTTGGGGTACTGACATTGTCTGGTGACAGAAAAAAGTAGGGAGAGACCATGTTGATTTCTTACTGGCTTGGTCACTTTTCCTGGAATATTCAGAGGTTTCCAACACAGACTATTCAAAATTTAGCAACTGTTCTGCCATTTACATTTACTGAGAAGTTATGATCACTCCAGCATGGCTCTGATCCATTTTTGAATGTGTGTACGTCCTATACCTTAATCTCAAATGGTGGGATGGGAAGGTTTCAGTGGGTTTTGTTTTCTGTTCTCTTCCACAAAGCCAACTACTCGACTAAGTTTGTCCATATCTATTAAGACCAAGTTTGTTAGTGCTGGAGTAAACCGTAAGCCAACTTTCCATTACACTCCAACCCAGCATTCAATTACACAGGGATGGGGATCCTTAGGCCTTGGGGCTGAATCCAGCCTTCGGGGGTTCCTCTGATGGCCACATCTCCTTCCCCTGGCCCCAACCCTTTTCTACCAACCAAACATGGTTTGGTGGTTTCCCAGCTTTTGTGCAAGTTCCAACCATTCTAAAAGGCTGAAATCCCTCTCCTAAAGCTTCATTATTGGCAGTAATAGCTTTAAACTACAATATGCTGGCAATTTTTATATTTTTGGCTCCATCTCTTTTGCCTTCAGCCTCGCCCACCACTGGAATGTGGCCCAAGAACTTCTCCAAAATTGAATTTATCACTCGA
This sequence comes from Heloderma suspectum, assembly GCF_057233095.1. NCBI lineage: Eukaryota > Metazoa > Chordata > Lepidosauria > Squamata > Helodermatidae > Heloderma > Heloderma suspectum. The sequence continues at coordinate 110,811,248 of NC_139464.1, forward strand.
GCTGAAAGCAGTTCCCCACCCCTAGACTCTAGCAGAACAAAAACATATAATCAGGGATAGGTATAAACAGAGTCACCAAGAGTAGGGAGCAGATTTAACCACCATCCCAATGGTGCATCTAAGTGGGCCAGGCTTGAAAGAACAGGGTTTGCATGACAAGGTACACCTGCTGTAATCCCTCTTCTACACAACTACTAAAGGTGCAGAAGCCCTGTTCTCTCTTGCGGTTGGCCACCCTAGGTGATCCCCAAATGCGGTATTCTATTTTCCCCCAAAGGAATGAATGGCAGCCTTCAGGGGAGAAAGTAAAGCAGTGCACTCGGAGAAACTGTTGCAGTGAGGGCAAAACCTTCTCTCCACTTCTGAACAAGAATCCTGCAGAAAGTGTAGTCTGACACACACCCAACCCACCTCACTTCAGGAATCCTGCAATATATACAGGCCCTCCCAGCACATACACAAACCACCATGATTATGAAAGTAAATGATACTCTTTACTCTGATCATATTTCACTCAAAAACAATCATGGCATTGAGCCTGTTTACAAATAATTAAGTGAGAAGCCATTTATTTTGCATCCCTCTTCATTTGTCTCATAAAAAGGAGGCCCTGGGTGACATGCATTTGACACCTTGAAAGTAATTCTTGCTTCCCCACAGGGGGAAAAAAATGATCACACTCCTTTTTCATAAAACTGCAGGACAGAACTAGGTCATCCAGTAATTGTGTAGCCTTAAAGGAGTGGCAGAGTTTGAATTTCACTTTGAAGTCTGAAAATGAGGTCAACACCACAGGAGGGGTGGAGGGAGAAAGGCAGTCTTGAGGGTCTGTCTTTTCTTTTGACATGCATACCACCCTTATGAGAACTCCATGCTGTGTCCCCAGCTCCTGCAGGATTCATAAATCAAAGCAGAGTCTGTATTAACCTACAATGCTGGAAGCTTTACTGATCATGTCTGAACAGCATGAGCATTATTTCACACAGGGCACTTAATTTTCCCCAAGGTAGTGCCCCAACATGTACTAGGCTATTCTCATTAACTTCTCCTCAGTCTGCAATAACCAAGAGTCCCCTGTTTGGGGAGGGAAGGGAGGGGGGAAAGCGCACAAGTTTCGAAACTGTGTTCAACTTCTGGGTTTCCTCAGTGGTAAGCTTTTCTGAAAGACAACTCACCCATTATTACCTATTTTGCCCTGCAATGTGCAGTCCCAGGGAAACATTGGGAGTTTAAAGTCTGTAAGGCGCACAACCAGCATTCCACATGAACTGAACTGCTGTGCTTCTCTACAGCAGGAATGGACAGACCTCAGGTTTGCAGGATCTACTGCCTTGGACTATAACTCCAACATCCAACTAGAACCAGGTGACATCAGAGCTATTTTTCTTAATAGTATATTGAAATGTTTGAGTTCCTTTATATTCACTAGTTTTTATGTGTTTTGGCTTTCTTCTCCTGTTAAGTCACTTTCATAATGTGTTATGGTTTTATCACTGTATAAGTTAGATATACAGTCAGGACCAGAAATATTGGAACAAGGATAAGTGTTTTGGCAGTTGGCCTCTGTACACCACCACATTGAAGTTGAAAGGAAACACACCCAGATGGGAGCAAAGTCAGGACTTTCAGCTGTAGTGCAAGGGGTGTGACAAAAGTGGGGCACTAACCATTCAAGGACATACACACACACCCATCGTTGGGGGCTCATAAGTAATGGAACGAATGGCTGCCAAGCAGCTGCATGCCCAGGTGTGGCCTTTTTCCTGGGTACCTCATGACCAATCAAGCAGATAAAAGGCCTGGAGGTGGTTCTGAGTGTTACATTTGCATCTGGTAGCTGTTCACTGGAACTCCCAACATGAGGTCCAAAGAGGTGTCCTTGCGAGTGAAGGAGGCCATCATTAGGCTGAGGAAACAAAATAAACCCATCAGAGAGATAGCAAAAGCAGTGGGAGTGGCCAACACAACAGTTTGGAACATCCTGAAAAAGAAGGAATTAACTGGCAAGCTCAGCAACAGCAAAAGGCCTGGAAGACCACGGAAGACAACTGAAGTGGATGACCGCAGAATTCTGCTCATGCTGAAGAGGAACCCTTTCACAACATCTAGCCAGGTCAAGAACGCTCTTGCGGAGGCAGGCATGTCATTGTCAACATCTACAGTCAAGAGACGGCTTTATGAATGGAAATACAGAGGCTTCACAACAAGGTGCCAACCACTGGTAATGCTCAAGAACAGAAAGGCCAGAGTAGCCTTTGCCAGCAAACACCTAAAAAAGCTTGCCCAGTCCTGGAATAAGATTCTTTGGACTGATGAAACCAAGATTAACTTGTACCAGAATGATGGGAAGAGAGAAGTATGGAGAATGAAAGGAACAGCTCGTGATCCAAAGCATACCACATCATCTGTCAAACATGGTGGAGGCAGTGTTATGGCATGGGCATGTATGGCTGCCAATGGAGCCGGGTCACTGGTGTTTATTGATGACCTGACTGCTGATAAAAGCAGCAGGATGAATTCTGAAGTGTACAGGGCTATACTTTCTGCTCAGATTCAGCCGAATGCTGCCAAACTGATAGGATGCCGTTTCATATTGCAGATGGATAATGACCCAAAACATACAGCAAAAGCTACCCAAGAGTTTCTGAAGGCAAAGAAGTGGGATGTTCTTCAATGGCCAAGTCAGTCACCTGATCTCCACCCAATAGAGCCTGCTTTTCACTTACTGAAGACAAGACTGAAGGCGGAAAGACCCACAAACAAGCAGCAGCTGAAGGCAGCTGCAGTAAAGGCCTGGCAAAGCATTCGAGGGAGGAAACTCAGCATTTGGTCATGTCCATCATGGGTTCAAGACTTCAGGCAGTCATTGACTGCAAAAGATTTTCATCCAGGTATTAAAGGCGATCCTTAAGTTTGAAATGATGTTGGTTTGTTCCATTACTTATGAGCCACCAACGATGGGTGTGTGTGTATGCCACTGGCTGTACTTCCTGAATGGGTAGTGCCCCACTTTTGTCACACCCCTTGAATTACAGCTGAAAGTCCTGACTTCGCTCTCATCTGGGTGTGTTTCCTTTCAACTTCAATGTGGTGGTGTACAGAGGCCAACTGCCAAAACAGTTATCTTGTTCCAATATTTCTGGTCCTGACTGTATACTGAATATAGTAATGAATTATGGTAGCCTTAGGGAGCAATCCTATGGCCACTAGTCAGCAGCTAGACAGCCATAGGATATGTAGTTTTCCAGGAACTGACCTAACCCTGCCCCTCGGAAGAGGCGCACGGAGTGGCCAAAATGGGGCGTTCCAGGGCGGGGAAGGCAGAAGTGCCGATATGACACATCCTATATGTCGTCTGGCAGCCTGCTCCCCCACTCCACCTTCCCGCAGCTACACAGCAGAAATCGGTTGTCTAGCCACAAATGCAGGGCAGGAAAAGCGCAGAGGGAACAAACCCCTCCATGCTTCTCCTATCCTGTACTGGATAGGTGGTTGCCTCCGGCTTCGGAGGCGGCCGCCTATCCCCATAAGATTGCACCCTTAATTAGCCTCAATTATATTGTGAATGGTGTATTCCCCCTTTTATTATATTACTGAATGTTCAGTGATGGCCTTCAGCTAAGAAATAAAAACCTGGGGGGGGTTGGCAACTAGAACCAAGTCCCTCAGTGTCCCAGGGGGCAGGGGGCAGACATATATTTAGAATCAAGGAACAGGACATCTGAGCATATGCTCAGCCCTGGAATTCTTCATTACCAAAACAGAGCTCACAATCATCTCACAGAAAAATCCAATTCTAGTTTTCTCCCACACATCCTTAGCATGTCCCAAAATCCTTTGCAACAGTTTCATGGCAGATGCAATGTAGAAATGGTTCCCTGAAGGGAGAAAGGTTTGAAAACTGTTGCTCTTAAAGCATCCCCATAAAGCCTCATATGAATTTTCTGAAGGCATCAGCTTCACTTTTTCTCGAAGTTGGATCAAGAACTTGGACAGAACACTGCAAGCAAATTCTAGTTGTATTTGGAGGGTCCTGCTTAGGTGAAACATATAGAATGTTGAGGCTTCATAGGTAGGTCACCAACAGATTCCAGGAAAACAGAAAGGACTAAGGGATGGTATGAAAATATACACTTTCAGACTAGGGTTTTGAATTAGCAAGACAGTTTTCAATAAAACACCAGTTCTGCCAGTGAGTCATGGGTGTAAACAGTTTTGGAACCACAAGCCTATGGATTACAGCATCTACAATCAGGGATTCCCCGCACCCCATGTGTGACTAGTACCCTGAACAATTTTGCCCAATATTTGCATCTAAGGCAACAGACAAAACACAGTCTCTGAAGTCAACTTGTTTCATATCGTTTGTGGAACATAAAGGCACAGAACAACTGGGACTATTATAGCTCTGAAATTTTAAATGCATCATTAATAAGTGCAGATGAACCACACAGAAATAAGATGAGTAGTTCTGAGATTTTTGCATGTTGGGGAACAATGGAATATTTCAGAGGATAAATACCATCCTCCATCATGGATGGAGCATAATAATTAAGCTCATGAGCTATACCAGCAGGGAAGTCCTCAATTCAATTTACAAACAGGGTGGCCTTTAAGAAACTCACCAACACTGCCTCCTAGAAATGGTCAGGCCTGGCACTGAATAACTGTATAAGTAAATAAATATGTGTCACTGGGGAAAAAAATAGTTCCTCTTGTTTTGTTTTACATCACCTACAAAAGTAGTTATGTGTAATAGGATAGAAAATAAGCTGCATGAACTAGCCAATTTTAATGGGGGCTAACATACCAAACATACCCAACTAACATAACATACCATAACATAACATAACATACCCAACTAACATAACATCTGTGGGCCGGGGTGGCTTAGTGGCTAAGACGCTGAACTGCGGACCAGAAGGTCGGCAGGACAGCAGTTCGAGACCGGAGTGCTGCATGACGGAGTGAGCTCCCGTCTTCAGTCCCAGCTCCTGCCAACCTAGCAGTTCGAAAGCAAGAAACTGCAAGTAGATAAATAGGTACCGCTTTGGCGGGAAAGGTAACAGCGTTCCGTGCACCTCGGTGTTCAGTCATGCCAGCCACATGACCACGGAAGTGTCTTCGGACAGCGCTGGCTCTTCGGCTTAGAAATGGAGATGAGCACCACACCCTAGAGTCGGACACGACTGGTCGGGGACACCTTTACCTTTTTACCTTTTAACATACCCAAACTAAAAAATTATAAAAACCTTTATTTCAACATGTGAATTTCCTTTCCCAACTAAAAGCAAACATATGAGAAATTTATGTAATTTGCAGTCTCATATTCTGTATGACAAAAAAATCTAATTTTTCAGAATTTCAAAACTCAGTATACACCATACAAAGCAGTTGTAATGCAGGGAGCTGGGATTATACCAGCCAACTCTTATGCCTATTTCCCTCTCACCGTAGATGGGGGCTCACATAATGGAATGCTTCTCCAAACAATATGGTCCCTCCTCATGGAAAAATTTAGTATATTAGGCTAGAATTCTGCTTCCCATCATGCAAATCTTTAATGTCCAGGCATTAATGCCTCAGTGAGAACTAGGCCTGAAATATATGACCCGATATGAAGTTGAAATTCAGTATGTACCAGAGGCTTCACAAAAACCCAGAGTGTAGTTGGAAGGTGTCAGAGCAAACGTCATACTTTCTTTTTAAGAAAATTAAATCCTCCAAAAGTATAAGAATTCCCATCCAGAGCTGGCAGCCATTTACAGCTGTTACTGTGCCATTTCTCTTCTAGCAGGAAAGACAAAATGTTGGTTTTGGAAGAAGTGACTCTTGCCCCTCTGGGAAGGAAACCGACAGAATCTTTCCTTCCAATCAGGGCCGTGTTGCATCGGGGGGGGGGGGTGTTAACACTTTTGTGGGCCCAGTTATCTCAAGGATATTCCATGCCCTTTGGCTAAAATTGCAGGTTTTTTCCCTAAAAAAAGGGGGCGGGGGAGTCTAACTTTTTTTTTTTACTTACAGGGACATAAGGGGGAAGTTTAGGCTGTATTCTACTCACAGTTCTTCAGTAAGAACCAACCCTGCTCCTGGCTTGCAGTGTGCTCGCCGGGGAGTACAAATTGCACTAGTACTTAGTAAGTAAGTAATTGACAAGTGCTTAGAACATTTTTTAATTATATTTTGTTTTACATTATCAAGGGAGCAATCCTATGGCCGCTAGACACTATCTAGAGGACCATAGAATTTTATGGTTTCTGGGAACCGAGGTCCAAGCCAGGGCTCCGAATGCAGTTCCCAGAAACCATGCTCCCTGCCCCCTCCCCCAGCTGGCACAGTTCTCTCCACGCCAGCTGCGTCTCTACACTCGGAAACAGAGCAGTGAGACGGGGGGAAAAGGGGAAAGTCCCAGTGGAGGGGAGGAGACTGCAGAAGCCACATTGCACAGCTTCCTATGCACCGCGTGGCCTCCTTCCCTCCCCCAAGCTGCGACGAGACAGTCAAAATCAGCTGTCTACCCCAAAATGCAGGGTGGCCTGAGCATGGAGGCAAGGATTGACTCTGTGTGACGACCACCCTGCTTTGGATACTCAGCAGCCTCTTAACCGAGTAATTGTACACTACTTTAATTAGGGTTTATTTTTCACATTCACTTCAGTTACAATCCCCCCTTCCCCCAATCCCACACATCTCCAGTTATGGGCCTGCTTCATAATCCTAGATCACAGCTTGGAATATTTTGTGACCGCTGACAGAAATGCAAGATCCAAGGTAGAAGGGTCCAAAGAGAGCTTGCACCTCAAAAGAATTTCCCTAACATGCCTCCTTAAAAACTTGAGGTTCTCCAGGTGAGAGGCTAAATAACAGGTCAGAGATAATAACCCTGTCGTCCAGTCAAATTCCATCATCTCTAGTCTCCACCTTTGCAGCTCTTTCTAGGACAATCATCTGTGCTCACCAACCTTCCTGTGGAACATCTCTACTCAGGAGTCAAGTCCAGACTTCACAATTTTGCCTCAGCGGTGCTATCTCTACAGTCTCCTAGTGCAACCTACAGACTCCCAAAGTGCTCTCTGCCTTTCCTGGTGCTTATGAGGCTGGAAGCACACAGCACTGATTGTGTGCTGATGACCAATCTTTACTGTTGTGTTTACTGGAGCAGAGGGAGACACTGGTGACCATAAGCAGCCCTTGCAGTCATTCTGAAGGAAGTTGTTCATAAAAATATTATCCATTTGCTGCAGCTCCTGATCACCTTTCAAAGATGTCTGCCACAAGAAGCATGGATCGTGACACTTGTCTTTAATACAGCCGCTATAAAACTCCTTGCAACACGCCCATCATTTCCAGGGGTGAAAGCCATAGGGAATCGATACTAATAAAAGAGGAGCAGGTCTGTCTGTGCCATAGCTCCAAGATCATGAAAGCTACATACCCAAAACATGGCATGCCTACTTACTAAGGGAACCCCAGAGGTGCGCACCTCAGGGTTATTTGGTTTTTTAAGCATGAGAATTCATTTTAATTAACTGAAACGTGTCTGTGTGTACAACTCCTGCAGTATCACCTTCAGTAACTAAGTGGCAAGCTTCCCTAACCACTGCATAGCTTTGCAATTGGTAAAGAGTTTGAAGACAGCAGGGAGTAATCCAGGAGACACAGTTATAAGGATGCTCCCTCTCCCCCACTGTGGGGCAGCTCCTCTTCAGGAAAATGGAGGGGACAGACCCCTCCCTCAGAGGGCTATATGGGTACACCATGGCAGGGGCCAGCGGCCAAGGTGTCACTCCGATGGGGCTGGCACCAAGTCTGACAGTTGCATAGCTTTGACGGCTTCGCTGTCTCAAACAAAGGTCTATTTCAACCCGTGTGAAGCGGAGTATGTTCCCTAGTGCTTACATATTACAAAAATGCTGGGGCAGTGCATGTCTGAGTGCAAAGAAACACTTGCACGACACACTCACACACACAGGAGAATCCCTGCCTGTGGGACCAGGATTACCCAGGGTCAAGTGTGGAGGGCAGGTTTCTCTCACTGCAACAGTATACTTAAGTGAAACACTTTCATTTCCATTCACTTCTTTGGGCAAACTGTTCATTTCCATGGAGAAAGCAAAGGGGACAAAATGTGTGTGACAGCTAAATGTGCTTCCTGCTTTTATAAATCACGACTGATCCTATCTGCATAGCCCCATCCTGTTTGGTCGTCCTTGGTCACACTAGTGCACACTAAAGCATGTTGTGAACTATCTGTGCGTGTGTGTATTATACTCATTATATATTAGATGTTTAGGTACATCATGACTCCTTGTCTTCAGCTAGAACTGACTGAATATCTGCACTTTGTTGATGAGCTAAAGTTTCAGGAATGGAGATTCTTGTTTGGCCAATCACATATGCCCTTCCGCACATTTCAAAACCACTGGCTTACAGGGCATATTTTACTGCCAAAACCTTGAACAAGGCTAAAGGAAAAAGAAGTAGCAATGCTGACTGGCTATAAAATCTTAAAATTTGTCTGCAGATTAAAAACATGAGGTAAATTTGAATCAGTCACTCCCTATAAACCTTTCAGAAAACTGCTTTACGTTATCCTTTAAAATAGGAAAAGCCACTCCTGAAGAATATCATAAACCACACAGGCCTACTGTAGCTTATTTAGCTTTTGAAGAACAGCTTTAGGTTTTCAGCCAAAGACAGTTGAAATTCAACATTTCGTCATCACCAGTTTGGGGCCCTGTCCCTTGACAACATACAACTGAGAATAAATCATGTTGCGGGGAGGGGGGGATCCGCTCTGCAGTTCAACATGCCATCCAACACACCACTCTAGTGCCAGGACTATGGGAACAAGACAAGACATGAGTCTTGAACTGGTGGGTCAGGACCCACTATTAGGACTAAGATGGCTTGTGCTGGCAGCAGCTTTTAATTTTTGTTTTATGTTTCTTTAAAGAGAAAGTGAGGAAGTGGGGCACACATACAGTAAAAGAAGACTGCCGGTGGGGATTAAAAGGGTGCCTTCTAGTTTTTAAAAGGCTGAAAAATATTGAACTAAGGAGTTCTTCACAGAGAAGCTGACTTCAGTTGCATTTCTTATATATGTACTCCTTACATACTGTTTTTCCTAAGTGTTATGGAAGAGAAAGCAAAAAACCAAGTGCCTAACGAGAACTGCTCCTTTTCTGACCAACAGCTGATCTACCTCAAGATACAGAGGAAGAAAACTACTTAGGATTTATATAGCACTTCCACATATTTCACATACGTTATCCCTGTAAGGCAGGGATGGGCAATTTGGAAGACAAAATATCTGGAGGGCCACAACTCCCATCATCCCTCACCATTGGCTAGGCTGCCTAGGGCAGATGGGAGGTGTAGGCTGAAACGTCTGGAGGACCACAAGTTGCCCACCCCAATGTAATCCATCTTTGCTGAACATGGCACCCTCCAGATATTTTAGACTACAACTTGCAAGTATCAGGCAGCATGGCCAAACAGGGATTATGGGATTGTAGTCCAAAACATCTGGAGGAGACTACATTGGGGAAGGTTGCAAATAATCCTAACAGCAGCCTTGAAAGGTAGCCCAATATTATCCTTATATTGCAGGTGTGGGATGTGTAGGGGGGCCCTAATGGCAGAGATGAAGTCTGAATAAAGGACCTCATTCAGACTACAACAGTCCAAGAACTCCAAATGTGGTGTTCAGCGGTAATCCTACCACACCATCAACAAGTCTCACTACCATATGCACAGTACATTGTACTACTATACACAGTACTACTATATGCACAGTACATGCAAAAACCATGATGAGGATAAGAATGTGATACAAGTCCTCTGCAGACTATCCCAAAAACCAACACAGATTGATCTACAATTCTACCTAATTGTAATCCTAGGCATCTTAATGTTCATAGTTACACCCTTGTTAGACTGGGGTTGCAACAGCAATATGAACCAGCAACTCACAGGATACCGCTACACTTACTTCAGTGCAAACCACTCTTTCTCCCTATCATGGTTGTGCATATCTACATGCTTGTAAACAGTCATATGGTCACCAATGGCAACAAGGATTACCCCTAGGCTCCCCAAAGAGGAAAGCTTTACTATGATTGGTTCTTGGTTTTCCTTTCCAGAGCATAGATCAGGGGTACATAAACTGGTGCCCTCCAAACGTTTTGGCCTACAACTCCCATAGTTCCTGACTGCTGGATCTGCTGGCTGGGCTTCTGGGAGTTGTAGTACAAAACAGCTGAAGAGTACCAGGTTGCTTGCCCACGGCCTAGATTCCCAAACTCAGGGGCAGAACTGCCCAGTTGCAAGTCACCTGCAGTTAGAACACAGAAGTGCTGAGAGTTTTGTGAATGATCTCCTGCTGCTGTGTCGCCTACTCTCTCTCTTTCTCTCTGAAACCTTGGGCAGGGACTCCAAATGTAGCAGATAAAGGAAGGAACTGCTCAGTTCCTATCCTTTGGTTCGATATGTAGAGCAGACAAGCAGGCCCTGTTGTCAGGAAAGAGAGGGCAGGGAAACAGGGAGCATGCTAAAATTAGCTTTAGTATCCATTCTACCCAATCTATAGATCTCATATGCACCAACACACTGCTAGTGGGCAGGAATCTACACCCACCAACCAATCAACCAGATGGATACACAAGACGTGGGAAGGGGGGCTCAGAAGATGGTTCTTTCTAAACATACTCTAAAGCAGGGGTGGGCAATGTGTGGCCCTCCAGATGCCTACAACTTACATCAGCCCTAGTCAACACAGCCAATGGTTAAGGGGTGATAGGAATTGTAGGCCAAAACATCTGGAGGGCACAAGTTGCCCACCCCAGCTCTAAAGTCCCAACGTTTGAGAAACTCTGTTTTATACCATAATGCTATGCATGTTTACTCAGAAGTAAGTCCTATTGTGTTCAAGGGGGCTTACTCTCAGGTAGCAATTATGCTAGCATAGACATGAGCTAAAATAGGTAGATGTGGACACAGTAAAAGTTTGTGAACTAGTAACTTCTGTGAACTTATTTCCAACGTTGTTCAAGGTTACGGTGCCCATGACTGTGACAGTTACCCAAAGCAATCCTTATGAAGGGTGTTCCCCGCCCCCCCAAGCTCTTCCCCCACCTCGCTGTTTCAACGTACACGTTTTTACTGATAGATCCCAGTATGGTGCCCAGGACACTGATAATAAATAGGTTCCCAAAAATTTATTTCTACAAGTGTAGCAGCGTACAAGTGTAACAGGATTTCACCGTAATTTGCACACACACGAGAACATATGCTGCATATGTCTCAGGACAGAGGTTACAGATACCAAACTGAACTGACGCCCCAGTAGGCATGACTTCAAAGAGTCAATCTTTGAATCTTTCAATCACTCTTTATTTTACTCCCTCCCAACTCTTCATCAGATGGTGCCGCCCAGCATTCTTACTGGTCAAAAGAAGGTGGGTTTGTTTTGCTCCCATGAATAAGCAGCCACCAGATGTCTAGCTGAAATATATGGCAGCTTCCAGTTTCAGAGGCAGGAAGAGAAAGAACTCTGTGTTCACAGAAGGCTTTTCACCGGGGCAGAGACAGAAGAAATTTGGCAGGCTTTAAAAGCAGCAGAAAACATAACAATATTAAACACAAAGAGGTGGCAAGGAGCTGCCACAAAAGAACCTTATCTGTACAGCTTATCTGAAATATTCCCAGGAAGCTTAGCACATGCAGCCAGATCCTATGCATGTTTACTTAGAGGTCTCACTATATTCATGAAGCTTACTCCCTGGTAACTGTGCAAAGGACTGCAGCCTCGGAGAAACCAGGTTTTCAATGAATGTACTGCAAATACATTTTGGATATCCTCTCCCAAAAATGTTCCTAACCTTATTTCAAGTTCATAAAGCCAATTCAATTAAAGCTGCAGTCTTCAAGCTATTCACACACTGATGTTGCTATAATAAAATCAATGCAACTGATCCAGAAGAAAGCCATTTGAGGATTTTAGTTCCAGCGCTCTTGAGGCTGCGGTGTGAGTGTGGATTTTTAATTAGGTTTTTTTAATCAGAAAGTTCAATGAAACTTCAAGCTGTTTTTATCAGACTCAACTAATGAACTTCGTTCCACCGGGTGATATGTAGAGCACTAGACTGGGAAATATTGCACTTGCAGCCAAAAATATCCTCTCAAGCATGACAAGATTTTCACAATATCTGGCTATATCCCCACCACCAGTTGCTATCGCCTTTCCCATTTAGGCCCAGTATGAAGGCAAAAGTTGGCACCTCATTCCAAGCTGCATCTGCTCATGCCTTCCTCAAAACATTTCTGCAACCGCAACTTTTTTTTTAACCAAATTTCAAATCCATATTCTTCCTTTTAAGCTATACCACGTTTTCCTGTGTTTTCAAATACATACTTCTAAAAAACCTCTCCCAGTCACACAAGCTGCTTTAAACAAAACAGCACCCATGCAGGAACCTGTTTTAAACAAAACAGCACCCATGCAGGAACCATTCTTCAAATTACTCAATCTCTCGTTCTAAAGAAACACCCCCACCCCCTTTCCCAAAAGATCAACCCACACTAAGCATCTCCCTTTTCGCACTTTCTGTGGATGGGCTTCTTTCAGCCAGCCAACTGCAAACACTCAGTAGCATGGTACAAAGTCAGTGGGAAAGGCGGGGGGGGGGGGGGTGTTACAGAATGAACTAACCCAGGATCAGGGAATGATTTTTTTCTTCTTCTTAAACCACGTTCAGACTGCAATCCTGTGCGTGTTTGGGCAGAAGAAAGACCCACAGCTCTGTGCTGGCTGGGGCATGCCGGGAGTTGCAGGGCTTTCTTCTGTCTAAACATGCATAGGATCGCACCCTTTAAGGGCGCGATCCTGTGCCTGTGCAGACAGAAGAAAGTCCCACAACTTTTTTCTTCTTCTTCTGAAACCACGTTCAGACTGCAATCCTGTGCGTGTTTGGGCAGAAGAAAGACCCACAGCTCTGTGCTGGCTGGGGCATGCCAGGAGTTGTGGGGCTTTCTTCTGTCGAAACATGCATAGGATCGCACCCTTTGAGGGCGCGATCCTGTGCCTGCGCAGACTGAAGAAAGCCCCACGACTTTTTCTTCTTCTTCTTCTGAAACCACGTTCAGACTGCAATCCTGTGCGTGTTTGGGCAGAAGAAAGACCCACAGCCCTGTGCTGGCTGGGGCATGCCGGGCGTTGCGGGGCTGTCTTCAGTCTGCACGGGCACAGGATCGCGCCCTCAAAGGGGGATCCTGTTTGGCGCTGCGGAACAGAGGCCAGGCTGGGCGCCCGGAGGAGAACAGCCGGAGGCAGCACCACGTCGCCACCCCGCCTCGCCCCCTCCGCCTCGCCCGCGCGGCGCCAGCGAAAGCCACTCACCCCGCGGGAAGCAGCCCAGGGCCGCCCCAAAAGCGCCGCCCTCGGACCCGGCCGGGCCGCCGCGCTAGACCGCGCTCTCGCCCCCTTCTCCGGCCTCGCCTGGCCCCTCGCCGGCGCTCCTCGCGCTCCCTTCCCCTCGCGCCATGTCGGACCCCGAGCGCAGGCTGAGCCAGGGCGCCGCGCACGGCACGGCGCGCCGCCCCCCGGGTCCCTCCGCCCCGAAGAAGGGCGCGGCCGCGGAGACGGGAGGCGAGCCCGGCGCGCCGGCCCGCTCGCGGCCCCTGATTGGCGCGGGAGGAAGTCGCTCGGGGGCTGAGGACGCCCCTGCCGCCTTTTTCTCCTCCTCCTCCGCTGGCGCGTCCGGCTCCGCGGAGCGGGGCGAGGCGAGGCGGCTTTTGCAGGGGGCGGCGGGGAAGGGGCGGCGCGCGGGTCCTGCAGCGCGCGGAGCTGCCTCGCCGAAGCGCAGCGCAGCGCAGCGTGGGTCGCGGGGACGGGGGGGGGGGCGTTCGTTCCCTCCCTCCCCGCGTCGTTTCTGCCCTTTCCTCGCTTTTGTCCCCCCCCCCAGCAATGCCCGAATTCGCTCCCCCTTGCATCCCCGCGGCAGGAGAGGCGCCCCGCCCCGCCCCGCACAACTTTCAGCAGCCCCCGCTTCCCCCGCGGCCGAAATGCCTGGTCGCGCTCCAGCCTCGCGTTTTCTTTCTCTGCCCGTCCCTTTGCTCTCGCGTCACGCTGGCAGAGATATCCCCCCCCCCAACTCTATTGGCGCTGCAATAACTTCAAGCAGTTGGTTTGCTTGTTGTTGTTCAGTCGTGTCCGACCCTTCGTGACCCCACGGACCGTAGCACGCCAGGCCTTCCTGTCCTGCGCTCTCTCCCGGAGCGTGCTCAAGTCCATATTCATTGCATCCGTGATGCTATCTAGCCATCTCACCCTCTGCCGTCCCCTTCTCCTTTTGCCCTCAGTCTTTCCCAGCATCAGGGTCTTTTCCAGGGAGTTTTCTCTTCGCATTAGGTGGCCAAATATTGGAGCTTCAGCTTCATTATCTGTCCTTCCAATGAGCACTCAGGGTTGATTTCCTTTAGGATGGACTGATTTGACCTCCTTGCAGTCCAGGGGACTCGTAAGAGTCTTCTCCAGCACCACAGTTCGAAAGCATCAATTCTTCGGCGCTCAGCCTTCCTTATAGTCCAGCTCTCACAGCCATACATTACTACTGGGAAAACCATAGCTTTGATTAGACGGACCTTTGTCGGCAAGGTGATGTCTCTGCTTCTTACTATGCTGTCTAGGTTGGCCATAGCTTTCCTCCCAAGGAGCAAGCGTCTTTTAATTTCATGGCTACAGTCACCGTCTGCGGTGATCTTGGAGCCCAAGGAAGTAAAATCTGCCACTGCTTCCATTTCTTCCCCTTCTATATGCCAGGAAGTGATGGGGCCAGATGCCATGATCTTCGTGTTTACCACGGGGCTTTTATTCACGGCTGTAGAAAACACCCGCCGCACTGTCGGAGTCCGAACGAACCAGCGCAGGAAGAACAGCCCCGATTCACCTCACAAATCGCCGTATTTGTCGCCTGTAGATAGATAAATCAGGAATTATCCCAAAATCGCCTCTCGGAAGTCGCAGATTAATTTAACAGTTCCGGTTTGAGACGGGGATAAAACAGCTTTCAAAATCAGGGTTTAAGGACTTCTTGGTTTTTCTACGGTTATAGTGCCGCCCTTCCAAAATTAAATTAACGCTTTTGGCTGCAACGTTAGGTATATTCTGGGTGATGATGCCAACCCAGGATGAACTGCGACGTTCCATTGAAGCTGACCACATTTCGCCCTTTAACATCTGCTGGCAGAAATTCAATAGGTGCAGCTTTCTTCTGTGTAGCAAAGCATGAGACTTCAGCTGAATTTCTGCCTGTCATGCAGCTGTTAAAGATACAGGAGCCCTGACAGGAAAAGGTGGCAACTATTACCCCCATTACATGAAACTTCTGCACTGAAATATACCACTAAGATGTCTATTTGAATCTGATCTTTTCAGGCACTGTTCTTGACTGAACCTCAGTCTTGTTGTTTCTCAGCAACTTTGCTCAAAATATTTCAATCCCAACAAAAATTCTGGATCTATATGAGAAATTTTAATCTTGATAAATGAGAATCAGCCTTCCCCAAAGTGGTCCCTTCCAGATATGCTGGACTCCAACTCCCATTATTCTCAGCCAGCATTGCCAATGATGGAAGTTGCAGTCCAGCACAACATTTTGCAGAAACTTGAATTAAGAACATAAGGAGAGCCCTGCTGAATCAGTCCAAGGGTCCATCTAGTCCACCATTCTGTTCACACAGTGGCCAACCAGCTGCCCACAGGAAACCCACCAGTAGGACATTAGCAATTATTAATTAGACTTTAGTAAACGTAAATCTTATTTTCTCACACAGATGAATGCCTGAACTCCATCAATAACCTCTGTCACAATCCCAGACTACTTATATATTATCTGTAGATTTCTTGCCCCCATTCTAGAGTCACCTGGAATAAGATGTTGTGTGAGACTAGTAGACCAAAACAGTACAATTTCCTATCCTCAAATGCAAATCCCCTTGCCCAAGTTTCATCCAGAATGAAATGATTACATCTTGATTGTGCAAATCCATGTTCAGAAATCAACTGATCGTGACCAGAGAACTTCCTCGCTAGTATTATTGTCAAAATCATATTTGTTTTAACTTGCAAACTGAGGAAGCTAACCCACAGAGATCTTAACTATTATGTAGTTTTGTCTTGGGGGGAAATCTAAGCTGACAGTCATTTCTGAGCCTTGCTGGAATTCTTCCATCAAAGAAAAGAATCTATACAAGTTAAGACAGGTCCCTGATAAGGATTTCTGTTTTATCTCTTGCTTCTTAAATATATTAACCTTAAATAATAAGTAAAGTTGTCATTATATACTTTCCAGAAAATTTATTTAATTTATTTTAGTTATCCACCACCCTTCAAAGAAACACGGCATGCAACAGACTGCCACTTGTGCCTCCAGTGAAAAAGCTGAATCTAGGAACACCTCAAAACTGTGAACCTGTTCCTTTAAGGAGAGCACAACCCTCCAGAACAGGTTGAACACAGCCATCCCATACAGATGAATCACCTAGCAACAGTTCTTCCATCTTGTCTGGACTGAGAATTAGATATTGCAAAAGCAAACTTGTTTTATCCGCATATTTAATCAAGACTATTCCAAGGCCTCTGACATCTTTGTACCTAAGCCTATTGTTTAAAAATTGCTATACGTTAGTACTTACATATCTGTGGTACAGGGCTTATACTCATTTGGACCTATAAGTCTAGGAAAGGACAGGGGAATATACATTTCAAAGCACAGTTGCCAACTTTAAACGGTCCTGCTTCTGTGCCTTTAACAGCAGCTTTATCTAGAGCCATCATTTCAACACTAATGATGGGACAGCATCCTCCATCACACCTGAGCCGAGGCTAGCCTAGTGGGTGCAGGGCACTGGCTGCCTGGAATTCACAGCTCTGTGCTCCAACCGAAGGGAATGACCAGGGGGCTGCCCGGATGCCCCCTCCATACTACTCATTATCCGCTGCCTGAGGACACCACTTCACTCTGCCTAATGGTAGGGGCGGCCCTGCCCCTCACAGGAGGGGGTGGCAGAACGCATTGGCTGACCATGCCCCAGGCATGCTGACACACCGACTTGCCATGCCTCAGATTAACCTAGGCGCATGTAGGGATGTACGAAAATTCCGCATTCAGCCCCCCGAAATCGGTGGCGGAACGGTCTGCCACCCCCCCCCGCCACCCCTGGGACGAGACTTACCTTGGGCGGATCTTCCTGGCGGCGGCAGCAGCCGGTCTTCTGACCAGCTGGCGGCGGCGGCAGCCGGTCTTCTGACCGGCTGCCGCCACCACCATTTCCAGTTAAAAAAAAAAAAAAAGTGATAGGCTACGTAAAGATTTATGTAGCCTATCACGGCTAGGTTTTTTAAAAAAACATGATAGGCTACGTAAATGTTTACATAGCCTATCACGGCTGACTTTAAAAACAACAACAACGCGCGTACGCAAATGGCCGCAGCCGCCGCCATTTGCGTTCCTTATTTTGGCATGTCTTAGTCTACGTAAACATTTACGTAGACTAAGACGGCGAAAATAAGGGGAACGCAAATAGCGTAGCGTCTACGCTATTTGCGTTCCGCTTATTTTCGCCGTCTTAGTCTACGTAAATGTTTACGTAGACTAAGACGTGCCAAAATAAGGAACACAAATGGCAGCGGCCGTGGCTGCCGCCATTTGCGTACGTGCATTGTTGTTTTTTAAAGTCAGCCGTGATAGGCTACATAAACATTTACATCGCCTATCACGGCTGACTGCAGGGACGCAAACGGCGGCAGCTACGGCCACCACCATTTACATCCCTGCTAGCCAGCGGCCGGATGTCCGGCTGCTGGCGGAGCCAGCCGGCGGCTCCGCAGAATCCCTGCAGAGCACAGCCGGCCAGCCAGGATTCCGGGGGGGGGGGGAGGAACAGAGCACCTGCCCCCCCGGCAAGGATTCCGGGGGGAGGGACGGAGCGCCTCCCCCCCAACCACAAACATAATCCGCGAAAGGTAATACCTTTCGTACATTCCTAGGCGCATGCAAGCATAGAGGTTCTATTAACCGGGAAACCTAATTGGCCAGAGTTCCCCACTGGGTAGAGGACCTGATCATACACAGAATCTCTTTTGCACAAATGCCGACCACAAGTCAGCATTTGAAGGGTGTGGCTTATCCGGTTGTTTCCCTCTCCCTCATCAGCCACTGAATGTGCTGGAGAGGTTTGCTTCAATGCCACTTCTGTCAGGGATAAATAAGGCTTTGATAACACGTTATTTTCTGACCAAACTGTGCTATTCCTTCTCAAAACATTAAGCCCTGAGTTAAGCTCTTCTCTGCATAGATAAAAACGTCACCTCAACAAAGTGAAAATTAGCACAGGACAATGACATTACATGCAGAAACCCTGAAACTATAACACGGTGATGTGAAAAAACTGCTAATATTTTCACTGTGATACCCAGTCAGGGTATTTTCGGCATGCATCTTAACACTTACATTGTGAACACTTTAACAGCAATAACCAGATAAAATTCTTCAGCCTTCTTAGAAGAAACTATGGTTCTTTACTAGGATTCTTCAGTAGCGTTCAGGCACTTCTTTTCCATAACCAGCTGAAAGTGGAATTAAAGCAATGGTTCTACACGGGGCATAACCTAGCTCTCTGTTATCCAGCAGTGCCTATCCCCATGGCTAACATTTTTCTTTCATGTTTATGCATAAATAAATTGCATTCAGCAAAGGTCCCTTGCAATTTTAATTAGAAACTTCCTCCTTGTAATTTTTGCCTCTAAATGTTTCCTTCTCAGCACAATGGAGCATTACTGATAAATGGCCCCTTAGTTCCTGTTCCCTTTGAGGAAGCTGGTGTGGGGTTGGGGGATAATTACTAGTTCCTCATATTAAGTTCTTTCCATTTTTTAAGTTAAAAAAATTGGGCTATTCCATACTAGCCACTGTTTCCATACTAGCCATTTTGTTTAGAATTGCCTACATTCATTCACTTTTCATTCATTCACTTTTTATGCAGAGTCCAGACAACATCACTGCCATCACTTTCAATTCCAGTGTTGTATGTTGTCCTCCCATGTTGTTTTGTTTTTGCGGACAAGATTTCTAGCGATAGGCTTTCTACAATACAAAGGCTGGTAAAAACCAGTGAATATGAGAGAGAGAGAGAGAGAAACAGTCCTGTAGACATTTTCCACAGAGTCCAAGTCTTGACAGACTGATAGTGATCAAGATTGACCTTAAACCTAGGCAACTGCTTAGGTAGAACTTTGGCAGAGAGCTGCAATTTATGTTGTAGCAGAAGGAAGAGCTCAAAGAGGCAATGACCCAGTTTGCATATAACAACAACCCATGGGTTTTTTAAACCATGGATTGTTGGGGCTGAGCAGAAGCTAGCACATTGTCTCCCACGCGCTCATTGCTTCCACTTTCAATTGTTATTGTGACATCCACACCCAGGCTCCATCTACATGGAAATGGAATAAGAAGCACTTTCTAGTTATATCCCAATTCTCATGAAATCACTTTGGACCTTCAGGGGCACATTAAGCAAGAAAAGCAGAGTATACACTACCTAAACTGCCGCTTTTAGGGATAATACAGCACATGAAACCCCCATACTTCAGGGTCCTATGGGCATAGTAGTACTGAACATCATTAACCCCATAGGTGCTGCTCAACGAATGTGAGAGGCTTGTTCCCCGGCCCTGTCCACACTCCCCTGCTCAGGAAGTTTACTAGAAGTGCTGAATTAAGCCCCTGTAGTTTACCCCACACCTCTCCCCTCTCATCCACCATTGGCATATTGTGAAAGATTAAAAGATACTGAGCTATTATAAAGGGGGAAAAACAGGCTACATACTGTGAATGGGGAAAGCCGTTACTGTGCTATTGTGAATGTTTGAAACAATACTATTTCAATACTTCTACACTATGAATGGGAAAAAGAGGCTAGATATTGTGAATGGGAAAGCAGCCCTACTGCGAATTAGGAAAAAGAGGGAGAGGGAAGGGGGCAGCCCATCACGGGGGCAGCTACCAAGGCCTTCTCAAGTAGACCTTGGTGGGGAAGCAGGCCAACACCGAGCTTGACCTGGTCCAGGACACCCACCTCTCTGGCAAGGTCCTGATGCATCTGGGGGTCCTGCAACAAAACCTTTACCACAACCGGTACTACCCTGCACAGACCCTGGTCATCGACCCCAAGAAAAATGTGGCAGGGAAGGACACCGGGGGGGGGGGGGCATGCATCACTACAATATACAGGCCAACAGGGCCTGCAACACCATGCCCAGGGATGTGTTTACCACCTCCACCGAGAGTGAGTACAGCACCTGGATGGAGCGCCTCAGCAGAATACAGCCCCTCATGCCCAGCATGTGCTGGAACAACCAGCCCATTTGTTACGCCGGGCCTATCCGGTCCAAAAAGCCCTTTGTTGAGGAACACCAGCACTGCGACATCAGCCAGGTCGAAGCCATGGCCTTCACCAAGCCTCCCGGACAGATCTTTATCAAGATGAAACCCCAGCCCTCCGTGGTCGGCTCAGACAGCGGCCTCATCGACAAAGACGCCAGTGTCGCCAACTTTATGGTTGACACCTATCTGCAGCAAGAGGCCCACATGATGATTGCCTACTCCATGATCTGGGAGGTCATTCCAGCTGATACCCACTCCTTCTATCCCATCCCCAGTTATCAGCTCAGCGACATCATGTGGCTGCAGTGGTTCACCCCCAATGCCTATGGACATTTCAAGAATGCCACTTTCCCCGCTGGCTACAATTACGAGCTTGCCCATTAATCCAGTGGCTGGCTCTGTATTCATTCCCTTAATAAAAACGCTTGCACGTGCTGTGCATTGCAAAGACATCACGTGACTCTGACTCTTTTTTTCAGGGAAGGGGAAGGGGACGGATGCCTACTCTACACCTCTCTGCTTATGATACCCCCCCACAACCCCACCCCTTTTGCGTGCAAATGAGATTTCACACACTTGAGAGCACACCAGGTCACAGAAATAGGCACACCCAGGATTTAATGGGGGGGACGGGGACGGGGCACAGTGTAGCGGAACCACGTGGGAGCCACATTTAAGGAAAAAAGATGCAGTAAAAGGACTTTCCAAAAATGCACCTTTCCCAGAGGGAAACTGCGGGCTTGCTGTAGATTGGCGACAACGTCATCTGTCATGAACAACCCTGCTGTGCTGTTGCTCCACACTAAGTTGGCCATGTGGATTGGGCCCCAGAAACTGAAAGAATGCAAATCATAGTTGTGCAAATACAGAAGGAGGCTGTGTCATGGTCTGACACAGCACAGACCAGGTAAGACTGCATCAGGAGGGGTTGCTATATGCCCAGGAGCACTAAGATTAACTCTGGGAACCGAAGGAGTGTTGCAACGAGTCCCCATTCACCCAGACACATAATATCCATGCATACTCGTGTAATGACCGATGTGGGTCTATGGGGGGACTTTAACAAGAGATGGTGTGCACACAGCAGATGCATGCAGTACGTTCTTACTAAAATAGGAGAATAGCTACTTCTAAAATGGGGGAAATGAGCTCAAGCATTTGCTCAAAGTTCAAACACATGAACTTTATTTTTACGGATTTTTGTTCACAAAAACACATGCACACACATTTGTTGCAGAGGAGAAAAATGACTTGGTTAGTATCCCACCCCCTTGCACAGCGGCTGGTTTACAAATTTTAATAGACCTAACTAGAAATGATAAAGAAATTATGAAGACTGGGGAAGTTAACATTTACCAAATAAGGAGGAGAAAGTGGTACTGTTGAAATGGCAGAGCAGGGTGGGGAATGGAAAGCTTTGTGACTAGAGGCACTGCCTGGCTTGAGGAGCTCTTGACCAAGGTGCCTCCCAGGGGCTCCCTTCTACAATGTTCGCCCATTTTTTGTTTTGTTTACCGTTTGCTTGGCAGCAGGGCAACTCTTCTGTATTTGTTTAATAGATTTATATACTACTTACCATATGTAAAAAATATCCCTAAGTAGTGGAGATATCACTTCCACCCTTCCACTGCTGTCCTGCTTTTTACTTTTGTTTTAACCTTGGGCAGAATCTGCTCTGCTCTTGGGGCGGGGGCTTGGCTCGTGGGGGGCGACTCCACTCCCCCCCCAAAAAAGGTTGTCACCAGCCTATTTGCTAGTGTGCACTAGTGATGTACAGCGTGCACAGCAAAGTGCTGTGATGGCCAACTTCCAAGCCTGCAGCTGTGCACCATTTCAATTTAAAACATGTCCCTCAAGAGCATGAGTGGCCGTGAGATCAGCCAGTCAGATACCACCTTTTGGGACATGAGCCCCAGACAGCCCCAGAGCAGTGAGGGGGTAGGCAAGTGGGGTCAGCCTGCCCACTGCTGGTCCACTGCCCTCGCTGGGTGTGCCGCCAGGAGGTTGATTGACTGAGCTCTGCCACCTTCACTCAGAGGGAAATGTTTTAAGTATCTGCAGTCTTGGCTGCTGGCAGAGCACTTTGCTTCTGCACCGCGGTCACTGCTGTCAGACTGCCAGTGCCTCTCTGGTGTTTGTTCGGGCCCCCTTGGCCTACGAGGTCCCAGACCTCTGCCCAGTGGTCCATGGCTGGCGGTGACTCTGTATACAACAAAGCAAGCTTGGGTGTCTGTGACAATGGTGAACTGCTATGGCAGAAATGGATAGAAAAGGAAAAGAAATTGAGCAAGAGCGGCTATAAATTACATGACATCAGAGGAAGGGGAACTCAGATGACTTCTTCCCAGTTGGCTGCAAAAAGGTCAAAAAATAGTGCAGGCACAGGCTACCCTCGGGTTTCTCAGCTTTAGTTCCAAATTCAAAAAAGGGCAATAGTCACATGCTGCTCTGGCCTTGCTGACAACGGGTTGCACCACGTTGTCCATGGGCATACAAAAGCTGTTTGTATGTGTGATGATGTCTTCCAACAGAGGACAGGCTGTTATTATGGACTCTGGAACCACCAACATTTCGGTAAAAAATAGATCTGCATAAGCAGCAAAGCACCGGCTGAGGCCCTCATTTCCCGCCTCTCCTCTATAATGTGGATATTATTATAGTGCCCTGGGGACTTGTGGGAACTAGGTGCAGTTGGAATAAGTTCGGCAGATAGGACCGAGCTGCCATTCTAAGAAAGCAAGGCAGAGGGAGAATATTTTACATGCCTGCCCTTCTTTTGCATTTTTGAGCTCTCCAACTGCTTTTCAACGTTTAATGGCTTACACTAAAGACTTCCTTCAGGCAACTATATAACTTTTTCCATTCTGTAGATAAAGAAACACAGCCAGAGTATTTAAACGATTTATCCACACAGTCATATTCACTCAATGAGTCAAGAACGGCCTGCAGGGCCGATTCCCTAGGCTCTCCACAAGACTATCCTTCCTGCCTTCATAATGAAGAGGAAAACAGCACACATGCCTTGTGATATCCACGTGTTTGCATTTTAACCTCACAAGGTTCCCAGGGGAAATGACAACATCTTCCCAACTGAACAGGAACTGTGCTGTTGGCTTCCCATTTCCAAGAGTTATTTTAGCATTACATTAATTGAGTCCCGGACAACATGTAGAATTTAATGCCTTGGTCTTTGAAGGGTCTGGCTTACTCCTTTTGTGACATAATTTTTTAGTAGATAGGGGCCTGAACCGGGGTACCTTTATGCACAAATTCTTTCACCCCGTGCTGCTGCCCCTAACACTTTATGTCACTTTAAGTCACTTTAAGTCCCATAATGAATAATTGCTTTTAACTGTACAAGGGTATCATATTCACATGCCTAGAAAAGATGTTACATAGGGCGTGATCCAACTAAAATTAAATAGCACTGATTTTGATGTCAGGGATTTCTGTGTGTGCATGCAGGCACAATCCTGTTGAGATAGGCGGCCGCCTCTGAACTTGGAGGCGACCTCCTATCCAAAGCAGGGCAGGAGAAACATGGAGGGGATTGTTCCCTCCGCACTCCTCCTGCCCCACTTTTTCGGCTAGACAGCCGATTGCGTCTATCTAGACGCAGGAGCACGGAGCGGGGAGGGAGGCTGCTTTACAACACGTGTCTGTCAGGCAGCTACACTCTCCCTGTCCCCAAAACACCCCCAGACATGCCCCTTTCCGGCCGCTCCACGCTCCTCTTGCGAGCGCAGAGGATGGGGCTGTTCCACGCTGCCTATAACAGCATATCGTATGGCCGTCTAGCCGCGGTCTAGCGGCCATAGGATTGCTACCTTAACCACTTAATTAAAATTAACAGGATATGCAGTACAGTCTTAACATGAAAGTAGGCCTCACTAAATTCATTCAGGTTTACTTGCAAATAAGCGTGTATAGCGCTACTGTTTTAGACAATCCTATGCACACTTTGCTAGGAGTAAACCCCACTGAGCACAGTGGCACATACTGCCAAGTAAACGTGCATAGGATTTAGGGTGGGCATGTGTCCCACTTGGCAAAGACCAGTCCTCTACTGAAGGCCTGTCAGAGGTTAATCCTCTATTTGGAGGCATCCTCTGTTTGAACAGCTGTGCAGTCCAAGTCCCGTTACCATAAGCCACGCGAGAGCAGGGGCTTTGAAGCTGCCCATCACCAGTCAGCACCTGGGCAGCAGACTGAGTGGGCACGCAGGTCACCCGGTCACAGCCCTCCCCACTATGGGGAGGTGTATTGTACTTCTATTTATACTGTAGTAATTATTTCCAAATTGGTACCTATACCATAAATGAGCATATGCAAATATTATGTAAATCTGTGTCCTCTTTTTGGGTGATGCATCTCCTCTTTTTTGGCAATGCGTAAGTGGCCACATGATAGGATTGTCCTACTAAAAATTTATGTGTTTATTTATTTAAAATATTTCTTAGCCACCTTTCAGGGCAGAAGCCCTCCCAAGGTGGCTTAGGGCACAATCCTATGCATGTTTAGACAGAAAAAAGTCCTACAACTGGGGAATGCTGGGGGTTGTGGGACTTTTGTCTGTCTAAACATGCATAGGATTGCACCCTAAGAGTAATAAAACACATAGAACCATTAAGATAGTAAAAACAATGAAAACAAACACTATAAACACAGCAATAGAAACAGTTAAAAAACCAACAACAATAAAAACGGCAATAAAAAACAGCAATAAAGACAGCAGCAGCAACAGCAATCATATCAGAAGAAGGCCAAGGTAAAACAATGTTTTCAAGGCCTTCTTAAAAGCCTGCAATGATGGAGTGTGGTGGACTTCGGATGGCAACTTGTTCCAAAGGTGTGGGGCCACTGCAGAGAAGGCCCTCTTACATGTGATCACCCACCTAACTGTTCTCACGGGTGGGCAGTTGAGAAGGGCCTCTCTTACTGACCTTAAAGTGCGGGCAGCCTGATAAGGGTAAAGGCAGTCCTTCAAGTAATTTGGTCCCCAACCATTTAAGGCTTTAAAGGTCAAAACCAGCACTTTAAATTGGGCTTGGAAACACACTGTCAGCCAGCGCAGCTGGTGCAATATAGGCATTATATGATCGAATCACCTCACCAATACTCGGGCAGCCTCATTCTGCACCAGAATGCAGAACTGTCTTCAAAGGCAGCCCCACATACAGCGCATTAGATTAGTCCAGCCTGGGCCCCATCTACACCGGGCTTTTACTCCAGGGCGGGTGCGAGTCGAGGTCCCTCATGATAGATGACACAGTTGCAACTTCACAGCCATCTGTGGTTTTCGCCTGGAAAAAGTGGAGTTCCAAGGAGTCGTTTTACTGCAATTTTTTGGTTGCTGTGGGTTGCGACCCCGCAGTTGCAGGCCATCTGTTCCTTCCTCGAACTGACTTTGCATCTTACAGTGGGCGTGTTGTAGGCACGTGTACTGCCTGCGTCACTCTGTGGTGCCCCTTTACTCCTCCATCCCTTTGCGGCTGCGCAGTTACAGAGGCACAGAGGGGTGTTTTCATTTATTTAATCACACTTCCGCACGTGTTTGCAGCTTCGTATCTTCGCAACAGTTGCTTTTGAACTCAGTGCCCAATGGCTGGGGAGGGTCTTGGGGGAATGAACATCACTCTGGGCACCATTTTGGAGCAATGGCTAGGCACATAGCACTCCCGCTTGTGAGTGCGAACCATCGTGAGAGTCTCAGGCCGGGGGACTGACAAACTGATGGTGTTGAAATGAAGGAGCACAAAACACCCAATGTTTACCTAAAACGGGGTCAGAAAGACGCAGCAGAGCCCATGAAGTACAAAACAGCCACTGAAGTGTCGCACCCCCACACTCACGGGACCGCACAGCTGCGCATTTCAGTATAATGGTAAAAAAAGGGGCACGGTGAGTCTCTTAGGGAAGCGTGCAGTACATCGCGAGTATATCGCAGGGCATGGTGATTCGAAGCCGCATTTTGAAGCACAGTTGCAACGGGGTGGGGGGTCAAAGCGGTGCCATATAGATGGGGCCCCGGGCAGTTTATAGAGCAATCCCACCTCTGAGTGTGTGTGAGTGTGTAAGTTCCAGTGCTGGAGTTCAAAAAAATCCAAAGCCCTGCTTGGCTCATGCCAAGAGGGCGGAAGCAGAAGTGTTTTTTCCTCTTTCTTTCACAGTTTCCCTCACACTGATGCCAGTGGTAGGAAAACAAACAACACCTGCTCATGGGCTGGCATAGTTTTTCCAGGGACATGCCAGGGATACAGGAGGGCTGTGGATCCTGCAGCCTCTCCCAGAACACCTATGGAACGCTTCCTTTCTATACTTTCTGACAGTGAAGTTCCAACACTGAAGAAGCACCAGCTGCACACCTTTGTGCAGCCTCACAGAGGAGGGTTATGAGGTCACATCTCCCTTTCCAACAGCGGACCTCTCTCACAGCCCTCAGAGGGGGTGATCCGAAAAGTCCTATGGTCCCTGGGGCACCTATCTGGGAACCATAATTTGGTCTGTGCCCATAAAATTGTAGTGTTTATTGTGATCTTACTGCCAGGTATATTCAAGCCAACTTGAATTTCCAGTGAAGGCCATGTGCCATTTTATAGTAATGTTAGCTGTGTGTCCTGCAAGGCCATGCCTATTATTATGCCTCCGTTAGTAAATTTCCAATAATGTACTAACAGAGCCCAGTTGCAGAATTTTATATGGATTAAGGGTTCACATGGTGGTCCCAGAACTATCGCTGCTAATCTGGAAATGATCCCCCCCCCCTTTGCTCCTTATGCTGCATTGCCTCACGAAATGGCTTCCATGACGCACTGGTGAGTCCAGAAGTGTCATTTGTGCATTGCTGGACTCAAAACCCAAACTTGATGTTACACTAAATCAGTCTTCCCAACCTGGTGTTCTCTGAATGTTTTGGACTTCAGTTTCCATCAGCCCCTGCCAACATGTCCAATGGTCAGGAATGCTGGGAGTTGTAGTCTAAAACATCCAGAGGGCACCACATTTGGGAATGCTGCACTAGATGCACAGCTTCTCCCACCCTCAGTGGTGGCATGTAATAGAACTTACTCATGTTCTGACTTGACAACAGTCGACATATTGTCCGCTCCTCCTCACACCGCTTACATATCCTGCCACTGAAGTGGGGGTGGGATGGGGGAGAAGAGTAACACAGAACACTATGATAGGAGTAAGTTCTACTAAATGTCACTGGGGGAATGAGGATCTAAATACATGGCTACTTTTTTCAAGGGCTCCTAAATGTTTGGCATCCAGTATACCATGTTCCTATGTTCCAAATCCCAACATATACATATTTTTAAAAATGCAGGCAATGGGAAATTTATTGGTCATCTGAAATTATGCTCAAGTTCTGATATTCCAGAGAGACTAGCTTTTACAAAGTCAACCTTATACATCTAGATTAATATATATGTTGACATATGCCACTAAACTTTAGCAGCTACGGAGCCCTAAAAGGGTGAAATCTGGCTTCCAAACAAGCTAGATTTGACCTTCTTGGTGCTCCAGAGTGCTCCAGATGCCATTTTTTCATTAAAATAATGTTTGTTTAAAAAATTCAACAAGAGAGTGCCCAGCAGCCACCCACCCTCCACTTCCCTCATCGAGATCCACGCAGCTGGAAGAAGTGGCTGTGGGGTTCTTGCAAGATCCAGGCGGCTGCTTCTCCCAGCTGCACAGCTCTCCATAGAGCTGGTAAGGAGGGCGGGCACAGGGTAAGGGGCATGATGTGACAGCAGCAGGGGACAGGGGGCGATGCAACAGTGCATCTTCTTTCCCACTTCAGGCGATGAGAGAGCTTGCACTCGGGCTGCTTCTTCACCCTACAAATTCTCATAATATGGCAAGTTTCCCTTTGCAAAACCAGGCTTCAGGTAATGAGAACTCTGGCCGCATTGCATTTTAAACAAGAACCCTTGTGATGTTCAGTTACTTCATAAACCATTTTTTATTTTTAGCCTAAAAGAACCCGAAACACAGTAGTAACAGTACCTTTGTTCGGGGAGTGGAATGAAGAAACACATGAAATAAGAGTCTGAAATAATATTTGCTCAAGTTAAACTGTACGGCCAGTTAATGTCTCTTTAGAATGGTGTATCTTCTAAGAGCCTCTTGTTGAGGGTGAAAGAGGAGAGTGCAAAAGCTGGTTTGAAACTCAACATTAAAAAAACTAAGATCATGGCATCTGGCCCCATCACTTCCTGGCATATAGAAGGGGAAGAAATGGAAGCGGTGACAGATTTTACTTTCTTGGGCTCCAAGATCACCGCAGACGGTGACTGTAGCCATGAAATTAAAAGACGCTTGCTCCTTGGGAGGAAAGCTATGGCCAACCTAGACAGCATAGTAAGAAGCAGAGACATCACCTTGCCGACAAAGGTCCGTCTAATCAAAGCTATGGTTTTCCCAGTAGTAATGTATGGCTGTGAGAGCTGGACTATAAGGAAGGCTGAGCGCCGAAGAATTGATGCTTTCGAACTGTGGTGCTGGAGAAGACTCTTACGAGTCCCCTGGACTGCAAGGAGGTCAAATCAGTCCATCCTAAAGGAAATCAACCCTGAGTGCTCATTGGAAGGACAGATAATGAAGCTGAAGCTCCAATATTTTGGCCACCTAATGCGAAGAGAAAACTCCCTGGAAAAGACCCTGATGCTGGGAAAGACTGAAGGCAAAAGGAGAAGGGGACGGCAGAGGATGAGATGGCTAGATAGCATCACGGATGCAATGAATATGAACTTGAGCACGCTCCGGGAGACAGCGCAGGACAGGAAGGCCTGGCGTGCTATGGTCCACGGGGTCACGAAGAGTCGGACACGACTGAACAACAACAACAACAAATCTTCTAAGGGAGGCAGAGATTTGGAGAGTGGGGGAGAGAGAAATGAAAGATTGCAACATGCCCCGAAGCCATTCCAACAAAGAACTCAGTAAATTAAGAATTCAGTAAAACAGCATAATCTGCAATGCATAGTTGGATCCTTCATCGCCAAATATTTCTTGTTTCGCCTTCAGCGAAACACCCATCAGGGTCTGAAGGCTCAGTGACCGTAAAGACAGCATGAGAAAGCTTGGCTTCACTCAAAGGATTCCAAGACCATTTTCAAAGAGGTGTAAAATTAACTTCAAGTTACTTTTTCCCGCTACCCCGCTTTTTAACCTAAGTCCAGAGTATACTGTGGCAATCTGGGAACCTGATATTATCTCATCTAATGTGTTTACCATATATAACTTCCCCACCCACTGCAATTGTCAACAGAGTCCCTGCTTCACATCCCATTGCCACTGTTTGGCCAGGATGGGGGACAAGGTCTTTTCATTTGCAGCACCTCTCTGAACCATGTCACTTGCTTATCTTTTCCTGCCAGCCCACGATGAACAGCGCAAACAGAGTTAGAATCCTTCCTCTGTCCCATCAACTTCATATCAGTCAAGGCACAGAGAATATTTCCAGGGCCTGCCCAACATTTCTTTCTCTAAACTTGGTGGTGTACATAGGGTGAACTAATAGTAGAGGCCTCCCACTCACAACAACACAAAGGATCATGTTAGAAAAAAGGAGACTCCATAACCGTTGGCGTCTCAAGTTACGTAAGAGCCCGAGTGGCGGGAAAATATAGGCGGAGCAAAAAGGGAATCATACTGACGCGCTCATGACTAACAGCTTGGTAAGCTGTTAGTGACTGTTTATTGGCTATTGACTTAGTGAGCTGATGTACTGTTTCATTGGTTACTGGTAAGAACAATAGAAGCGATATGATATAAAGGGCTTTTGCACACGTGTCTCGGGGTCCAGACTGCTCTGCACCCGTTTTGCAAAACGTTCAATAAAATAGTGTTGGATCCACTGCTGCCTGCCTGGCATCCTTTTCTTCTAAACCGAAAGCAAGGACTTTTTATCTAACAATCATGCATATCAAAAACTGTGCAAGAGTTTGGATTAGCATGCCACCACAGGTATGGTGGCTACCCACAGCTAGCCCAAGGCATTTTGCTGCCTGAGATCTAGCAAAAAATGGCAATCCCGCCCCCCCGCCCTTGCAGTCATGGTGCATGGCACTCAAGGCCAGCCAAGTTATTTTGGCACCTGAGGCAAAAAAATCTCACAAGCACCTTTCCCCTTCCCTGGTAGTAAAATGCAATAATAATAAATAAATAACAATTTGCTTTCATTACACCCAAAACTGGGTGTCTGAGGCAGTTACCTCATTCTGCCTAATGGTAGGGCCAGCACTCCCTACAACCCCTAGATTTTTTAGGCCCAAGATGGCTACTTATATGGTCAGGCTAGCACTGGGAATGTCCAGTCCCTTCATCATGTCAGGCAGATTACCAGTTCTTTAAACCTCCTCACAGCCAAAGGTGCTCCTGCATATTATCTTCTGGGAATTTAAAACAAGTCCTACAAAGGAGCTGTCAGGCTTTGGCCTAGTACCAAGAAGGCTGCAGCTAGGGTCCAGTTTGGGTTCAGGCCAGCCAAGAACAGAAGGGTCAGAGACAATTGATACTGTCAGAGACAGGCTGGAGTCAAATACTAGATCAGGCAAGGCACCAGAGTTTGCTGTTACTACTCATAGGGTCGATGTGCACAGACTACTGACTATTTTATAAGGCCTGGTGTGCCCACATTGGCTTGGAGAGTCGGCTGAGAGTATTCTAGCTGGGAGGTCAGTCGACTCCCTAGGCAGCAACTGCAGCCTAGCAGGCACCCTTTCCCCAAACACCAGTCTTGCCTGGCTTTCTTTGGAATGAGAAGAAGGTGCTGGAGGCCCTGGTTTGGAACCCTCCATGGTGCCTTACAGGAACTAAGATAAATGCACTCACTCTCCAAACAGGTGTTTGGAGAGTAAGTGCATTTACAGTCTACTAGTAAGGTAGGGTGCCAGGACAGGTGCATGCCTGAGTTAGTAACAAAGCAAGGTTTGTCCCATTTGCTTAGCCCAACAGCTCAACAATGATTTCCTATACTAAAGAAACATACGTTTAATAAACCAATAATACAGTTAGATAATTTTAGACTTATAGTTCTAATGGTCTTATGGGATGGTAATATGTATTAGACCTCTTTGGATGGTAATGTGCATTATTCACTTCAAATGGTCTTATGGGCGGGGGGCTCCTTCGATGGTAATGTGCATTACTTCACTTCAAAAGGTGGTAAACTAGATGTACTGTATTTGGGGGACCTCCTGCTTATTCTGCTGAGTGGAGTCCTCAGGACTTCTATCCCAAAGTCCTGCCTTCTCTGCACCACAGTGATAGACTGATAACCCCATTTATAATAGTGGAAAATCAGCGGTAGAACCTAGAAGCAGGGGCGTTGCTAGGTTCTTAAACAATCCGGGGCACAGGCCCATAACACAAATTTGCATCTATCTATCTTTATAATATATCCAAGTCTAAGTGCACCTCTAATATATATATGTATGTGTGTGTGTGTGTGTGTGTGTGTGGTGTGCATGTGGTGTGCTTGCGTGTGTGTATACATTACATACATACATACATACATACATAAAGAAGTGTGCACTGACCACCCCACCCCACGTCAACTCAGACCCCGATTCAGCATTTTGGAAAACATCCCACTTCTGCTCAGGCCAATTTGTAGTCAGACCATTTCAAATCCTGAGTCAAGGTTTGGAAAAATGAGTCTTTATGCTTCCTGTTGACTACCATGGGAATTTTTTTTTAAAAAGCTGTTAACTTTTTTCTCTTGGTCAGAACTGGATGATAATTTCAGGCATAGTAGCCCCCTAGAAGGGGATTACACCTGCCCAATGTCAGAAAAATAGGTGCAGAGTTTATATTTTGATTTTCTTTTAAAGGTAACTGCCAATAACATTTTTATTACTTGGAAGAATTGGATACACATTTCAGGATTCATTGCCCCATCAGAGGAGATCATGTTTCCAAATTTCAGAATGATAGCCACAAGGGTTTTTGTGCAAGGGTGGCCTTGACATTTTGAGGTCTCCAAAAGAGGACATACTTATTTCCCTATGTTCCTTGTGGACCATTGTTCTGAAAATTACAGACAGCCTACAGTTGTCCCTAAGTAAGAAACCAGCAAAGTCTCAGAAGGATAGGTGCAGCAGTTCATGTGGAAGGGGAGTTTGGGGGAGGGAGTGATTTGCTTTCCCTTCACCCCTTCCCCAATAGTTTTTTGGGTAAATTTGTATGAAAATGCATAGGTCATTAGAGGTGTCTCCCAGGCAAGAAACCTGCAAAGTTTCTGAAGGATATACATACATGCAAATTTAGAATGACTAGAATTTATTTACTTTTCACCAATATTAGCAGCAGGGGAACATGGGTGGGAAGGTGCTATTGCATTCATGTTCTACTTGTGGGTTTCCCATGGGCATCTGATTGGCCACTGTGTGAACAGAATGCTGGACTAGATGGACCTTTGTCTGATGCAGCATGGCTCTTCTTTTGTTCTTAAATAGAGAGTGCCTCTGAGCATATGCAGAATGCTTTTCTTTCACCACTGAGCACTTACATTCTCCCCCTACCAATTCTATTCCCCTCCATGCAACCATCCCTCCTCTTCCTACCATCCAGCAACTCTTCATAAAAACAGATGTCTTGTTTTGTGCAACTCCTGTCTATGCACAAGCTGTCATTGCATCTTCCTCCCCATAACTTCATTTGTGCCAAGACTTCACCAGGATTCACCCAATGAGTCTGGTTTCAAAACTAGGGCTAAGTTCTGGAGAAACTCTGAGCATGTACTAAGTGCCTTTCCCTCGCCACTGAAGCGAGAGTTCATGCAAAACAAAAACAAAACAACCCACCCCCAACAAATGACAAAACATGCATAGGACTGAGCTGGAAGGATAGTCAATTCATTAGGTGGAATTGCGTAGACACTGTATTAAGCCTGCAGTACTATGCTCACAACTCAGGACTTATTTCTGAGTAAACATCCAGAACATCAAAGTGCAAACATCCCTGCAGAAGTAACTCGTGCTGGAATCCTATCCACACTTTCCTGAAGGTAAGCCTTATTAAACATAATGAGGCTTCTGAGTAGGCATACATAGGATTGTATAAATGAGCAGTATTTATCTCCCCTCCACTTAAAAAAACAAACCAAAACTTCACATTTTTACTAAAGCTTTCTGTTCATAGGAACATAGGAAGCTGCCTTATCAGACCTGGGTTTCTTTCCTAGCCCTACCTGGAGATGCTGGGGATTGAACCTGGAACCTTCTACATGCCAAGCATGTGCTCTGCCACTGAGCTACAGCCCTTCCTGTTGCTGGGTAATGGCAACTGACAAACAAAACAGCCCCGGATTTGTTTCTCTGCCCTCTTGAAAGAAAAAACAGGATAGGGGAGGGAAGAAGAAAAGAAGAATGGTGACTGGAAATGCAGGGGCGGGGGGCGGTAGAGAGAATTCCCTAAGCCAAGTGGCTCCTTTCAGAGAGGTAGTACTTCAGAGGAATTTAGGAGGCTGTGGAGGGTTTGTAAGGATTGCATGTACTTAAATTAACCTATGAGGTGAGGTGGCTGAGGGCTTTTTCTAGCTTTTTTTAAACTGTAGAACCTGTTTAAAAGCCTTAGCAGTTCCTCGATCATGATGTCACATAGTCCTAACCCTCCTTTTGAAATAATTTGAGTCCTACAGCTATTTAGGAGAAATTAAAGTGGAGGGGGA
This sequence comes from Heloderma suspectum, assembly GCF_057233095.1. Lineage (NCBI taxonomy): Eukaryota > Metazoa > Chordata > Lepidosauria > Squamata > Helodermatidae > Heloderma > Heloderma suspectum. Next base: position 110,845,373 of record NC_139464.1, read on the forward strand.
GAAACAAGTTTGTGGAGGCTGATTGAATCCTTTGCTGTACTGAAGCTACTAAACTTCTGCAGGAGCCAAAGTTTCTACTTTGGGGCAGTAAAATCAGGTGCTGTGTGAAATACCAGTATTTCACATGAAGCTCTTTCTTCCCTTCCTTCTCCCTCTTCAAAATTTCATCCAAGCTCCCAACAGTGGGCATGTAAGAGCAGAAAAGTAGGGGGAGAAAGGTTTTTTGCGCCTCAAAAAACCCTACACCAGAGATTAGGGATAGTGCCCTCCTAATGGTCACCTTAAATACTTTCTGATTAGGATTTATAATCCCCTGTGTAGCTTGGCAGTTTTTACTTTTTGTTTTAGTCTGAGAAAATGAAACTTTACGCATGGCTAGCGCAAAAGCCACTGGACCTAACTGTCTGAAATTTGGCAGGTTTAGTCAACTCCACAGGGGCTGCCAGGTCCCCAAATTCCATGCATGTATGTGGAAGCACAAAAAAATGTAGCTCTTTGCTTTGACAGATTTTCTTGCAAATAGCAAATTTTACCTGTGACTAGCATAAAAGCCACTGCACCTAACTGCCTGAAAATAGGCAGGTTCAATCAGCTCCACGGGAGCTGCCAGATCCCCAAATTCCATGCACTTATGTGGAAGAACAAAAAAAATATAGCTCTTTGCTTTGACACATTTTCTGGAAAAAATAAAATTTTACCTGTGGCTAGAACAAAAACCACCAGGCCTAACTGTCTGAAATTTGGCAGATTTAGTCATCTATATAGGGGATGCCAGGTCCCCAAACTCTATGCACTCATGTGGAAGCACACAAAAAATATAGCTCTTTGCTTTGACAGATTTTCTTGAAAATAGCAAATTTTACCTGTGACTAGCTCAAAAGCCACTGGACCTACCTGCTGAAAAATGGGCAGGTTCAATCAGCTCTATGGGGGCTACCAGGTCACCAAATGTCATGTATTTATCTTATAAAAGAGAAACATTATGGCCATTTCTGTTTTCCAATGCAAATCAATGAGAAAATGTAAAAAAAATGGCAATTAGGACAGCTCAAAAGATCCAGGGCACAGCTCAAAAAAAGATCCCGGGCCCGTGTTCAGGTGGGCCCATGCCCAGGGAGGCCCTCATCTAATGACGCCTCTGCCTAAAGTCTTCATTCCTTGTCCTTCTACCACTCAGAACAGGCTCAAGTAGATGGGCCCCATCTACATGAGCCATTTGCCCCAGTGCCGCTTCGAAGGGAAAATCTTTGCAACAGATGACGCAGTCCCCGCTTTGCAGCCTAATCGTGGTTTTCATAGAGAAATCCGGGTTTTCTCAGAGTCCATTTGCTGTGTAGTTTTCACTTGCTTCGGGTTCACTGCAGGGGGTTGAGCTGTCTATCCCTTCCTTGGATTGAAATTGCAGCGTCATTACTGATGGTCACTATGTGATGCCTTTTCCCCCCTCCCCGTTTCTCCTTCTTCGCCGCTCCACAGTTACAGAGGCATGAAGAAGCGGGCTGGTGGAAGCCGTGCTGATTGGTGGAAAGGAAAGTAGCCTGGGGCGGGAGTGGGGGAGAGCAGAGGAGCAAATATGTCTACCAGGAAGTAACTCATTGCCTTCAGTTCCACGTCGCTGCCTCTCTCACTTTGAGTATCGAGCTTGAGAGTGGAGACATTCAGCTACAAAGGAACACAGCTGGGGAACGATGGATGCCAGTGGATTCGAAGCTGCGCAGTTGAGAAGGGGTGGGTGCCAGGGCGGATGATTTTCATAAACATGTACTCGGAAGCACTTCATTGAGCGTGTGTGTGTGCGGGGGGGGCGGCTGTTGACTGGGCAGTTAATAGATTATGTGCTACTCGCTCTCTCCTCCTCCCCAGCTCTGCACCCTCTGCTCTTCCCGGCTTGGGAAGCCCCGCTTTCACCCTCCCTCTACCGCCCCCATTGTTCATTCACAGTGCTAATATTGCGCAGCTCCGACAGAATGAACAGTGACATCGGTGCCCTGTTAACCGTATAATATGCCATTCGGACATAATATTCATTCATTGTCATCACATGAGTTATTACATTATAAAGAAATCCTTTTGAAAAGGAGGAAAACCTACAGAACTTTAATGAAAGAGAGTTCAGTAAGCCAAAGCAAACTGTGGATCAGGTTTCATCATCACATCAAATTAAATACAGATTTTATAATGAGAGGCCTCTTTCAGGCGGGTATCCTCTCTCTGCCCACAATGTTCCTGTGGGCAATAATAATTAGTTTGGGATGTTGGGAATGGTGCTTGGATTATTTATTTGCTCCACTTTTAAATTAAACATGCTTTACTTTACATGTAGCGGAAAATTAATGCAATATGTACTCTACTTTTAACACACCATTATGTAACCAATCTTTTCTGTGTTAATCAGGAGACAGAACTTCAAAGGAACATCGGGAGATTGAAACAGGCCCCCAAATGACACCAAAGTGTATCAAAACAAGAAATTCATCTCATTCCAGCCCGAAGATTAAAACAGAAGGCGGTGATAGATGTTCATTCCTGCTCAGCACCCATTTCCTCTCCACCTATTCATCTTTGTTTTTCATCTCCTAGTGTTGTTCGTGTTTCGGAAGCAGCGGGATGCCTGGTATCGATGCAGATCTGCTCACTTGTTATCTTTTGACATTTTAAAAAACACCTGGTCTTCTTTAGCACTGTATAAATGGTATAATAAATGGCCCTGTGGCTTCATAAATAAAAGCATCCATACGTACTCTTTAAATACAACCTATATTCCTAACCTCTTTTTAAATAACCCCGCACTCATGAAATTCTCAGTGTTTGGGATATACAGTTTTTGACCAGCCCATCCAGTGCTACCCCGAGGCATTTTGCTGCCTGAAGTAGTGCCAAACAGCACCTCCTTCCCTTGAAAGCCAATGCTTTAAAAAGTCATGCTGTGGCATCCAGATGTAACCCACTGGTATATTTTTCTTTTAGAATTCTGAGTAGGAATATTCCTGCACATGCTCAGTAATGGAGTGAGATAGGGAGTGGCCACCATTTTAGGCACTTCTACTGATATGACTGCTGCTGTTGCTGTTAACATCGTTGTTGGCTTTATTGTTGGTTTTATTTTTTTTATGTTTTTGTCACTTTTAGGGAGCAATCCTATGGCCACTAGACACTGTCTAGAGGGCCATAGGATATGCTCTATTCCAGGAACCGACCTCGGAACCCACGCTCCGAGGTCGGTTCCCAGAAATCCGACCTCCCCCCCGCCAGTGCTGCCTCTCTTCCTCTCCCAGTTGCCTCCCCCCCGCGAGGAAAACGGCTGTCTCGTGAAAAAGATCAAGGCAGGAGAGGCGCGGAGGGAACGATTCCCCTGTGCCTCTCCTGCCTTGCTTTGAATAGGCAGTCGCCTCCAAGGTTGGAGGCAGCCACCTCTCTACTTAGGATTATGCCCTAAATATTTTAACTGTTTTTATGTATTTTATTGCTGTAAGCTGCCTTGGGAGGGCTTCTGCCCTGAAAGGTGGCCAAGAAATATTTTAAAGAAAGATTTTAAATAAATAAATAAATAAATAAAAATAGGCAGTTACCTTCAGTGTGGAAGACTCTGAACCCTTGAGACAGGTTAGTAGGGAGGTTTCCTTTTGAATATTTTTTAAGTCATGATTTTTTTACAAACACTATAAGTTCTGTGTTATGTTCTTTTATATTGTATAAAAGGCTGTTTAACAAGTTGTTCCTGTGTTGCTGGATCCTGGTCCATTTTGAGAAGATTGCTGCAGAGCTGGAGTGAACTGAGTAGAGACTGTTTTCCTTCTTCAGCCAGCAGAAAAAGCAAGCTTCCGAGAGAAGTTTTATTTATATTTTTCTTGTAGACTCAAGCTGAAAGACAGAACTTTGGGAGGGCTGTGCTCGGTTTTATTGTTTTGGTGATGAGTGTATGGTTATGCATGTAAAATTATTACATGTGCATTATTATTGTTTTTAATTAAGAAATTAAAATCATATATATTAATTGTCCCTGTACAAGGCTTTTGCTGTGAGCCCCTTTAGAGACCCTGAAGTGTTACACAGACACCAAGTTATTTCCTGCTATCATCCATTCCCCCTTTCATAGTGCTGACTGGAACAGGTTGCTTCAGCAGGGCAAGCCTTGCAGCCATCTATGAACTAACTTCCTGGAGATCTAGGCCTCTATGACTCAGGTTCTGATTACTCGGTGCAACATGGACTAGATTTGGAACATCAGTGAGTGCAATATTCTCAGAATGAATTCTGTCGCATTGATAGTATCTCTTTTCCTCCAAATAGCTCAACACCTTATCATGTAGGTCAATTTGAGACAGGGGTAGGCAACTTGAAGCCCTCCAGATATTTGAGCCTACAACTCCCATCAGCCCTAGTCGCACAGCTAACAGTGAGGGGTGATGAGAGTTGTAGGCCAAAACATCTGGAGGGCCTCAAGTTGCTCACCCCTTCTTTAAGAGATAGTGACTTGCCCAAATCCTCCCAGTGAGCTTTGTGGCTAAGTATAAATTTGAACCTTTTTTCTCCCATAAGAATTTGTGAGGAAAATAGGAGGTGCTGAGATCTGCCCAACTGCAGCAAATGGAGAAGTCACCACCCTTAAAGAAGGCAATACATGTACAAGAAGCTGCTAACTTCTCAATGCAAGATCAGATAAGATTTTTTGCACTGTCTCCTTGCACTGGCTCTATAGTTTCCTAAGAGGCAAGAATGAAGCTGCGGTAATAAATTATGCAGAGCAGATTAGTTTGACACCTGTAATTTTGTCACTTGTCTTGTATGTTATGCAAATGATGCTGCCCAGATTTTGGGGAGGAGGCAGGTAGATTACGATTAGGATACAGCAATTCTACCGCAAGAGAGGCCAACAAAGGTTTTAGGTTCAGGAAAGAGTGCACGGATCATGGTTTTGCCTACAGAAGTCATGTCACAATAAAATAAGTAATCTTTAAGGTGCTAGAGGTGAAATCAGTGGTCTTATATGCTTTCTTCTGTGCTGGATTCTGGCCTTTGTCTTCACTGCTACAAACAAACTAACATTACTCAATTTCTGCAAACCATCCTTTCAAAATAAGCCATTACATACTAGACTCAAGAAAGTTGTCATAGCAGTACGGTGGGCTGATTTAAATTCAGGTGATGCAAGTCACCAAGAAAACAAGGTTGATTTTTAGACCATTGATTTAAATCAAGGGTTTTTTTAATTGGTGCTTAAAATATTCCTTAAACAGTGATGCATAATACCTGGTTAATCTAAATGCTAAAGTGTGTTAATTTACAACTAATAGCAAATTAATGCAATTTCTAGGAGGATATACTTTGTATAATATGTGTCTCACACACTTGATATTTTTATTAATTTTAAAGAAAATGTTACATGCTAAAGTTCTGATTTCATAATAATGTTGTTAATTGTATGTCAGAAGCAAGGGCTGGTTAATAACTGGACAGACCAGTTCATTTTCAAGAAATGAAAAACAAATGTTATTTGGAAAGAGTTAATATTCATAATTTCAGTATTGAGAAATTGCAAAGATCAGGCAGTTAAAGAGCATAAACATAGGAATATACTAGATCACCCAGGTGGGCAGAGTAGATAAGCATTTTAGTGACATATACCTACATCTCCATGAATATAATGACCTGCCAATCCCTGATCTCCATCTTCAAGCCCATAGTGTTAATATAGAATATGACTGATGGTACCATATTTATAATGCTTGATCTCAAAAATATATTGTTAATATGGTTCTTCATTTACATAAAAAAGCAATCTTTAAGTCAATGGACAGAATCCAATGTAAACTAGGCTCATTCACTTCAATAGGTCTACTCTGTGTAGGAGTACCACTGGATACTACCCAATGTGCTTATAGAGGGCTACTGATTCTGTTTTAACAGATTGTAAGTATAGGTTTCACAGGCTTCATATAAACTAGGGTATCTTTTGAAAGAGAAATGGAAGCGCAATCCTATGCACATCTACTCAGAAGTAGATTACTAAAGTACAATGGGTAGAATCTAACTAAAGTCCTACTTAGAATAAACCTACTGAAATGAATAGGACTTAAATTAATCATGATTAATGTAATCCCATCATTTCAATGGGTCTACTCTAAGAAGGACATTAGATGGATTCTTCCATTGGAGCCTACTCCAGCAATCCTTAGTATACATACCTAGAAGGAAGTCCCATTGAACTCCATTGGGGCTTGCATCTGAGTAGACATGCCTAGGATTAGGCTGTTATACTACTTAGAATATCTAAACACCCATTTTTTAATATATTTTAAAGGATTGTTAAATATATACGTGTGTGTATGTGTGTGTGTGTCCATGCTGACATAGTCCAATCCACTGTCAATCTTGTGCACCATTAGGATTTATTTTGTATAGTCATGGGAGGGAAAACAGTATATTGGACAACTTCTAAAAAATCCTAACAATGCTAACTCAAGTTTAAACTTGACATAGCTATTCAAGGTTAAGATGTTCCTTCACATTACATTTAGTAGGATTAAGTATACCTCCAGGTATCCCATCTATGCTAAGATTTTAGTGCATGCTTGTCAGCTCTCTGGTTAGACAGCCATCTATTTGGTATTGCTTTGACCCGCCTCCCTTTCTCTATTTTCTCATTTAACTTGTTAAAATCATGTAAATTAGATCGCTTGATTTTTATGCACAGAAAAATATCTCCAAATGTGCAATTCTAAACACACGTATTAGGACATAACTGCCAATTAACTAAGTTGAACTAATGAAGCCAATAAACTCAGTTGGACTTTCTTCTAGCTAAAAGTGCATAGAATCAGGCTGCAAAGTCAACAACAAAAAACCAATCTTGATTGTGGTTTTTGATAAAAGATAAACAAATATGGTGAGGAAATATGTTGTCATTAAAGCAGGAGACAGTCCATGCTATAGAGTTCTGTGGTGGTGAGCTGTCTGAAATGTATTTAATATTTTGAAATGCAGTTTGCCTGTGGATTATTTTCCATTTTAAAAAGAAACAGCCTTAACAGTTCCCAACCTTGTTTAGTTAAAGAAGCAGCATGGCACAAAAGTAGGCAATCTGTAAGTCTACAAATATAACCATATGTTTTGCATCCAAGCAAATAGAGTTTGTAGGACAACCTTGGCCTCTGCTGAGACTCGCCTCCACAACAGCTTTGCTTCGCTTGCTTCTCAAAACCACTTTAAGGGCACAATCCTATGCATGTTTAGACAAAGAAAAGGCCTACAACTCCCACATTCCCCAGCCAGCTATGCTGGCTGGGGAATGCTAGGAGTTGTAGGCCTTTTCTCTGGGCATCTCTACACCAGCCTAAAATCCTGCATTTACAATGGGGCATTCTGCTTCCATTTTAAATATAGGGTCACAACTGACTCCCTTTACAAGCGCTTCATTTACACCCTCCCTTTCCCCGTCCTCCCGGTATCTGAGTCTTCCATTGCCTTTCATTGATCTCGCTCCTCTTCTTGCCGCTTTCCCTCTTTTCATGGAGGGAACTCAAACGGAACACAACGGGGTAATTTGATAGCTCATTATCTGCTATCTATTTAAAAACGGAACAAAGGGCATTTAGTGCAGGAGACGCTTTGGAAGATCACAGCATCATGTAACAAGCCCACAAACTTCCATGAAGGAGCAATCTCAATCACAGGATAAAAGCTCTGTGTGAAGGAGTCCTTTGTCTAAACATGCATAGGATTGTGCCCTAAGGCTGTAATCTCCTATATCCACCTACCCCATTGAATTTAATGAGACTTATTGCTGAGTAGATTAGATTGGTGGGTACCAGGGACAGGGCATTCTTAGTGGTGGCTTCACAGTTGTGGAATTTCCTTCTACAAGCTCTGTCAAGGCCCCTTTCTCCCAGTCTTTAAGTATGGGGTGAAGATGGCTTTATTTCACAAGGACTTTTGGACTGATTTTATGTTGGCTTTACACATTTTACTGCTGCATGTCATTTTATATTAGTGTGTGTGCATGTCTTCAAAAAAGTACAGAAAAGCTTTGGGGGGGAAACCTTAAAGTGGTGGTGGGGGGTCCCAAAACAGGCCATTACATGCTAAGTGGCAATGGAGTTCCAACTGTTGGAAAGGACAGACAATGGAAGAGAAGGGATAATGGGATGGACTATTGTGGAGGAGGGCATGGCTGACTAACTGAACCAGGAGCACTTCACAGTGCAACCTTTCGTTGCAAGTCCCACTTGTTCCTTCTATTTCCAATGTTCAAAGGAGACTGCCAATGTTTATGTAGCCAAAACAACACCATCTACACACAAGGGGGAGACTCCAAGGTTAGCATAAGTACAAAAACACGGCAGGGGGGGAAGCTAAGTTGGTTGAGACCCCCCCCAACAGCCCAGAGTGAGGACAGCATGCTTTGTAGCCACAGAATTCTGGCTGTTTGCCTGGGGGGCAGGGAGTGGGGGGAAAGGAAAACCAGGTAGGAGGGGGAATGGAGCGGGAGGGAATTTCATAATCACGGTGCTGCCACAGAAAAGGCCAGCCAGGGGCCAATCTACACTTACAGGGTTTTTTTGCTTCCAGTGAGGTTTCACCTTCTCTGCAATTTTTTCCCCCTTCAAATTCAGGCATGATCTTCGAAGATTTGAAAATTCGAAGTTTTGAAGCTTCAAATCTTTGAATTTTTGAATCTTCGAAGATCATGCCTGAATTAGAGAGAAAAAATCGCAGAGATGCCATGCTTCTTTGAAGATAACACCTTAATTAAAAAAAAAAAAAAAACACGAAGCGGGGGATAGGAGGGGATAAAACTTAGTCTCATTTGAAGGAATAGAACAACCCCCTGCTCAGCGCAGGAAGCCTGATTCCCAGGCAGTCGCCCATCCCACTACTGACTGGGTCCGACCCTGTTTAGCTTCCGAGATCAGACAATCATGCGCACATCCAGCCCTTTGTCGCTGAGGAAACACTGAGTGCTGAGGAAGCTATGCAGTCAGTAGCCGGAAGACAACATAGGGCCGTCGAGAGCTGTCCTCCAATGACAGCCTCCGTCTTTAAGAGCAGGAAAAGAGCACAGCGCTCGAGTGTGAACCGAGCTCGTGCATTCGATGAAGCACCACAACGGGGAAAATGGGTGAGTGTGGATAATCACGTTCTAATGCGAGAGCGTTTAACCCGACAGGACACCGAATTCATTGCAATGGCGGGCGCAAAGTAGATCGGCCCCAGGTCTCTTTTGGTGGTGGGTCATACAACAGGGCCTCAAAAGCTTATCACAACCTATGGGCGAGTTCATATGGGAGGAGGTGGTCTTTCAGATATCCTGGCCCCAAGGCATTTAGGACTCTATTAAGTAAGCACAAGCACCTTGAATTGGGACCCAGAAACAAATTGGAAGCCAGTGCAATCAGTATGACTGCCCTCAAAGGAGAAAGATTAGGAACTAGCCAAACTTGCCATCCATATCCATTCTGTGAGGAAAAGATATTATACTAGGGGTGCTGGATTGGATGCATTAATAGGGGAGGGCCCCACGGTAGAGCACTAATTTTTTTATCCTGCCTTTCCTCTGAGGAGCTCAGGGCACTGTGTACATTCTTCTCCTGCCACCCATTGTATCTTCACAACAACCCTGTGAGGTTGTTAGGCTGAGAAAAGTGACTGGACCAAAGTTATTTAGTGAGCTCCATGCCTGAATGGGGATTTGAACCTGAGTCTCCCCAATCCTAGTCTGACACCCTAACCACTATATCACATTGTCTAGATGAATCAGGATAAGGTAGCTTCATGCGTTAAAAAACCTACCTTAAAAACAATAAACAAAATATGGTAGCAGCCAAAGATCTGGCCCAGACTTTGGGATTATGGGGCAGCCAAAGGCATTAAGGTATGTGAATAAATAAATGGACTGCAATAAGCCATAAACATAATGAGTAAAAGCCATCAATTGCACATCTGTAATTGGATTTTGGCAGGCATTTGGCAGCTGTGAATAAGCAAATGTTACATAACTACAATTCTATTTTTAATATGTTTTCCTCTTTTAAAAACAGGACGCATTTTATTAATAAATACACAGGAATGAGCCTAATGTAGAAATGATGTTTGATAGATCATACACAATGTTTTTACCTTTGGTGCATACAAATTTGTTCCTGTCAATAGCCAGGATTCAAAAGTACTACCCAACGAGTTCTGTGCACCCGAGGGGGCTGTAGTTTGTGTTTCTCAAACACACAACCCTTTTCCCATGCTATATGGCAAACCACTTTTGAAACCAAGAGGGCTGTCTGAAGCAGAATGTAATGGGATGTGGGTGCATGCTGTTTAAAAAAAAAGGAAAAAGAATTGCACTAGGCATGCCCAAAGTTTCCGGCTGTGCAGAAAATGGATCTTGGCCACTGTCTATCTGTTTTTCTCGGACCTGCATTACAGCATTACCAAAGTAAAGAACTAACCTCAGTGAACATCAACAAGGAAAGTGGCACTGTGTTGCAAAATGTCTCTTTAGGAATTACAAAAACAGGGAAGTTTGCTTTTGCTTCTGAAGGTGAGGTAAGCACAAACGAACTGGAACTGCAAAGGGATAATCCACAAAATAGGAAAGAAACACGAAGGAAGCACACCACACAGAGCCAGCGTGGTGTAGTGGCGAGAGTGTTGGACTGGGAGCCAGGAGATCTGGGTTCTAGTCCCCACTCAGTCATGAAGCTCACTGGGTGACTTTGGGCCAGTCACAGACTCTCAGCCCAACCTACCTCACAGGGTTGTTGTTGTGAGGATAAAATGGAGAGGAGGAAGATTATGTACACCAACTTGAGTTCCTTAAAGGTGAAAAAAGGCGGGATATAAATGCAACGAATAAGAATAAGCAAGAGGGTGATTGAGTCCCACATGTATATTCTGACAGCTGTAATTCATCTAAGCTTAAGCAACAGTGTCACTCTTAGGTAACCTACCCAATAAGGAGCTATGTCTTTCAGTTTACAGAGACTTGCCAGGAAGTGGTGCAAGCAATCCCTGCTGATATATGTTAGGACAAATCCCATTTTCAAAGGTTTGGTTAGAAAACACTTACATTTAACTGATGGGATTGCAGCTTTGTTAGGCAGGAGCTAATGTAAATCCATAATCGCTACAGTTGGGGTTTATTTTTCAACTGGTGCATACAACCCTAGCATAACTAACTGGGGTAGAAGAGTAGAGCTGAATTTAATAATCAAAATAAAAATAGGTAGGTGATATAGGTAATAATTTTGATATCCACATGTTGGTCATCTTGAGCAGGCTCTACCCTTCAAGGTGGCCTAAAGATCATTTTAGGGCACAATCCTGTGGGGATAGTCGGCTGCCTCCGAACTCAGAGGCGAGTGACTATCCAGTGCAGGGCAGGCATAGCACGGAGGGGATATTCTTCTCCGCACTCCAGTCACCCTGCATTTGTGGCTAGATGTCCGATTTCGGCTGTCTAGCCAGGGTGGCTCAGAGCAAAGGGGGGAGGCCAGATGGCACATAGGAAGCATTGTACTGACGCTTCCGCCCTCCCAGCCCTGCCCCCAGGAATATCCCATTTCCCCCCACTTCGTGCTGCTCTTCCGAGTGCAGAGCTGGCGATGAACCGCGCTGCCTACAAGGCAGCAGGGGAGGGGGCAGGGAGGTGGTTTTCTGGGAACTGAAAAATCCTATGGCCGTCTAGCTGCTGTCTAGAGGCCACAGGATTGCTCCCTAAATGAATAAAAAATAAAATTGAGCAGATTTTATGTGGACAGGCAGCAAGGATGTTTTATAAATACAAAATAAAAAACCTGGATTTCAAATATTACTAACAAAACTATTGCATCCTGAAGTATCAATCTTGCCATTCAAATTGAGCTATGCATTTTTATTCATAATATGAAAGCAGGCACTTCTGGTACTTCTGAATTCTGTGCCTCGCTCCCCAGAATAGGATCTGAAGCCAATGAAGTGGAATATCATCATTCTGCAAATGGCATATGATGACATTTGGGGAAAATCACCAGCTTGGCATGAATTTTTGTTTCAGCACTAATTGTAACAGTTGGGTACAAAAAGACAGTTCCATGTAAGGACGTAGCTCTCTGCTGCATTTGGGTAGCTTGAAGCAAAAGGGTTAATATAATTTGGGGTCTTTAATCATTCCTTTAAATGCTGTTGGCTTGTCCTTATTTATAGAGTACCAAGACAGATGGTACATTCTAGAGGCCAGTCATGCATGCATCTACATCACATATGCATGTACATCTGTACACTTGATGATTGGCACCTGAATATGTAAATTCAATCAACTGAAAGGTATTGTGTGTGAGCTGATAGAACATTTATCTCTGTGGTGTTAGATCTGAGATGGTCCATTCACACATTCAAGTCATTACTTGACGATGCTATCAACTGGTGAACCTGCATGTGTGAATGAGGCCTAGGATATATGTAAATGTGAAATCTCTAAGCAAACTTTCCCATTGCTGGCTTTAATAGCAACTTATTCCTTATGATTTAGTAGTTGACAAGTACCTTAGAGGGAGATCGGAGGAATCTGGGTGAGAGAGGAAATTAGCCTGCCTTTACCCACTCTTCTTACATTGCACTAATCAGTAATGGTTTAACTTGTACTGAATACTATATGAGGCACAATCCTAACGTGGGACTGAGGGTACTTTCAGATGAGGCTTTTATTGCATCATCACAGTGCCTCATTTGCAGATGGGGGGGTTACAAACACCATCCTCTTCCACTCAGAGCCTTCTTGTGTTTTCCCACTGCTTTTTCCATCTTTTTCCTTACTGTGGACAACCCGTTAAGTAAAACAAGACAGAATATCTGGACAGTGCCTTCTGATGGTTAGTGCTAGGTCTCCACCGTCCGGAAGGTCACTGCAACATGCCTCCCTGTCTTATTCATGACTAGCTGCCTCAATTCTACTTAGGTGTGGGTGAGTAAGAAGCCTAAGTCCTGCAGTATATTTACCTTGGATGAAGGAAACACTTTTACTAAGCCCTCCTGGTCTCAGCCTGGCAGAGCCAAGAACGGTGTTCTTGTTACTTCCTCAGTAACTGAACTTGCAGCATGGTTAAATGGTTTCACGTTGGTGGGATGGATCTGTAAGATATGTAAACATCCAGTCAACTCCAAATCAGGGGTGAGGAAACTGTGACACTCCCGATATTTTGGAATACAACTCCCAGTATTACTGACCATTGACCAAACATCTGGAGGGCACCTGGTAGGGAAGGCTATCTGAGACTGTTCTTCATGCAGACCTTTTGAAAATGGCATACATTTGTCATTAACAATTAACTTGATGACTTCTTTTGCATGGATCCTTGTTTTTCTCTATAGATAATGCCATCTGCCGGTTATCTATTGAAACAGCTGCCAGCTGGCAATTTGTCAGGCTTTAAACAGCCTGATAAATGAGTCTGTTGCGGCTAGGTGCAACTAAGGACAAATGCATCACATCGGCTTTCTCCACATGTTAAAGTTCACAGTGACGTCACACCTAAAAAAAAAAAAAAAGTTTGAAGACTGCAAAGGTCAGCAAAAGGCAGATCAGCAAACCAAAATTTCCTGGTTGAGCCTTAGCAGTTTTCTATAATCGCAATATGATTCTTGGTAGAGGAAGTATTACAAGAAGTCGTTGTGGGCAGAATGGTCTCATTTTGCACCAGAAGCATTTCATAATTAGTGTACTTTCCTCCACCACCACCCCTTCTGTGTACCGAAGAGTTATTTTGTGGGTCCTTGGGCTGGAATCCAAATACAATGCTGGTTCCATAGGACATGAAAGCATTCCTAAGGCTGGATGCTTAAATGATCAAATATCCCTTGTTTGGTTTGGTTTTTCCTTTCATTTAAATGGCCAACAGTAATATTTATAGGAGCAGAACACAAGGTTCATAGCTGTTAGTGTTAAAATGGAAAATAATCTGTTGGCTTTTTTTTAATAGGCGTGCGCGCACACACACACACACACACACACACACACACACTATCTCTTGCCTGTTCAGTCACAGACAAATGAAAGTTTGGAAAATAAATGGTGTGCTAAAATCCTGGGAATCACAGCTTTCATTTTCAGGATAAAGAATGTAGTTTTCATGGATACATACTGAAGTCTTTTTACAGCATATAGTACTTTTGTAGATAATTGCACGGCTTTTTCTTACATTATTTATGTTTGTATAAGTTGCGTGTAAAAGGAGTTCTATAGGCATCATACAATTTTAAATGTACAATACAATCCAAAGATCTAAAAACACAAGAGTAAAACTAACATGATAAAAATACAGACGCTCTATACCATCTGCCTTCCCATCCCTGCAGTGTGCCCTGTGCTACTTGCCCAGCCTTGGTTGCCTTGGGCCCAGCAGTGTTCCTTAGTGGCCAGCCTACAATGCTGGAGTCTCATTGACTTCTACCTTTTGGGAATAAGGCATATTGAAAGACTGTGTAATAAAGTTAATCACTCAATCACCACATCTGTTTCATATAAATAGTATGAAAGAGCAACGCATTTCTTTCTTTTCTGGAACTTTGACAAAGTCTGTGAATTTTTTTCAAACGTATCTTGTTTGAAACCATTTGAAAGGCATTCATCTCAGTGTATCTTTTGGCACCTAAACCTCCTACATGGGGAAAAATACAGGGATGTTTGTATTTTCTTTTCCAAGATGGACTGATTTGGATGAATAAATAAGAGGGCAAAAGGTCTTAGTCAGAGCTTGGTACTTAAGAGTGCCGCTGACTTTTATTAAAAATAAGTAGTCTGCCTTACAATTCTTTTTGAGAATCCCACCAGTCCAGACCAAGATGAAGCCTCCCTTTTCAAAGTCAGCAGCAGGAACAGGAAGCCCCATTCTGATACAGAGTATTATTCAAGCTTTCTTCTAGAACAGGTCAGGTTCAGAACTGCTTAATATATTTTATCTGCCATAGGGGAAAGTATCGCACACAGTAGGTTTCTCTGCATATTCGGCAGTTTTGCAGCAGGAGGAGAAAGAAATTGGGGATGGGAGACTTATCAGCATTGGCATAGCTGCCCAGATCCACATCCCACTTGTATAGCAATCAGCCCTTTCTCACTGCAGCTACTAGTCTTCTGAAAGTGGAACAAGATGTTTAAAAGCAGCCAGCAATCTTGCTCCTTTGCACCTGTCTGCATTCAGACAACAGTCTTCCTCACCCTCAGTGGCTGTAATATTGATCTGAGTGCAGATAAGTTACCTCTAGAAGGAGTACCAACCCCATGCTAGTCTGTTTGAAGTCGCAAACAGCACATGGAGATAGGTATTCTGCAGGGTCAGCCCTTTCATGATGCAGGATGAAGCCTCTGTCTCAGGCAGAGAAACGGCAAACTGCATCATCCCTTCCTGCCCCCTCTCGGGGGGCCTGCCACTGCCAGCCATGGCATTTGCCACTGCAGGAGAGTGGGTCTAGCAGGGCTCTCCGGAGATGTCTGCTCAGTGATGCTAGCAGGCGCTCTGGAGGGCTCTGCTGGTCCTACTCTCCCACTGTGGCAAATGCTGCAATGAGAAAGCAGCTGGCAGGGCTCTTTGGAGCAGCCACCCACCGGCAGGCAGGCAGGCTCTCTGGAGAGCTACATCAGAGCCGCGCTGGCTGCTTCCTCCAGCTGCACAGCTCTCCAGAGAGCCAATGCAGTGGGGAGCTGCAATGTGGGAAGGGGTTGGGGGCCATGACATGGTAAAGAGAGGAGGCTGGGGGGGTGTATCACAGTAAACCAGGGAAACTTTGGGAAGTCCAGGGGCCACTTCCCCCTGCCCACAGGTGCCAAAAATGCAGTGGGGGGAATATAAACAAATAAAAACAAAATGTCTGTAGCTGCTACGAGCCCCCATGCATGGAAACATGCTAATTTGACCCCTTGGGCACTCCATAGTAGTTTTGGGTGCCATTTTGTTTGCAAAAGAATGGACAGCCTCCTGGAATTTTGGGGGGTGGTGGCAGCGGACCACCCCTGTGGTAAAGGGGGTGCAACGTGGCAGCTGTAAGGGGAAGGTGGCACAACATGGTAAAGGGAAGATGGCGCAATGTGGTAAAGGGAAGGGGTGGGGTGTGAACACGGCAGCGATAAGGGATTGTGGGGGCATGACATGGCGGTGCATGTGCTCTCCCACCTCAGGCAGCAGGAGAGCTCACGCCGGGTTGGGTGTTCTGCATTGTTCTGCTGAAGGTACTAGTCCATCTGAACTAGCAGAGATCGAACCATGTGGTCTGTAGTCTAATTCAGAATGCCAATCACTTGCAAACCCATACAGAAGTGAGCATGCCTAGAATAAGTCAGTCAAATGGGAATAGTGATATGCACATGGTGTTCCATAGCTTCTCATCTTCAGGATCAAAGAAAGTTCTAAAAGAGCATCTGCATCACAGATTTCAAGAAGATGGAGTACTCCATATCTGAAAAGAGTCATGTGTCCAAACCAGAACCATAAAGATTCTAGAGGTTTGAACATTGGACAGTCTACAGGTCCTCCACAAAGTTTCTTTGGAGAAAAGCAACTGATCTTATCTAGCCATTGTTAGAAAAAGGAGCCTGGATCTCTGTTCAGGCAGGACATTTATGTTCTTCACACAATTTACTTTTAAGCAAATGCATGATATATTGCAGCTTAATTATTAACGATCTATGACCGTTTTTCATCACATCAATGACTAAGAATTCAAGTTATACAACGGAGGGAGCAATCCTATGGCTGTTAGATCGCGGCTAGATGGCCATAGGATATCTCGTTTTCCGGGAACGGACTTCGGAGCCCGCGCTCTGAGGTCGGTTCCCGGAGAACTGACCTCCCCCCACTTCTGCGCTGCTGGAACAGCCCCATGATCCGCACTTGCAAGAGGAGTGCGGAGCAGCCGAAAAGGGGCGTTCCAGGAGGCGTTCCAGGGCAGAGAGGGCAGAAATGCTGGTACGACACATCCAATGTGTTGTACAGCAGCCTCCTCCCCAGCTCTAGCCAAAAATGCAGGGCAGGAGAAGCGCAGAGGGAATTATCCCCTTCATGCTTCTCCTGCCCTGCATTGGATAGGCGGACGCCTATCTGAATAGGATTGGACCCTTAAATAGAACACTGAATAATATGCATTTCCAAAGTTCATATGCTTTCATCAAAAAGTTCTGTGAAAAGTACCGCAGAAGGTTAGAATGCCCTAATGAACAGGAATTGGGCATCTATACTGCTGAAGCCGCTTTGAAAGTTTCAGCAAAGGCATGCAAACGCTTTAAAAAAAGATTTAATTACACCATTCATTTCTGAAGTAGCTGTAACACTCTCCATTGAGTCAACAAGTTTTCTTTTACTGCCATACTCTTGAAAATGGACAATCTTAAGTATACTATGTATTAAGTCCCCAAAAGGGCACAGAGTTGTTCTTGGCAGCTCCCCCACCACGTATTTTCTTCCTGGGACACTCACATCTTCTGGGAAATGACTAAAATGTTTTTATTCAAGCTGGATTTAGTGGCCAGCGTTACAGTAGAATAGTTCATATACTGAAACCCATCATGAGCTCTTGAGATGGGCCAGGCTATAAATACAATCAAATTACATGGTGATAAGCTGTACTCAGTATTGTGAGGGACAACCCTCAGAACACGTAAACAAGAACCTAAAATGCATTTTTATAGCTCTTACTGTGTACTTCTGTTCAGCTTTGCCTGTTTTTCCTCCAAGAAATGTCTTGTGAGAACTACAGATCTACCTTTTAAATAAATAAGATTAGTGCTGTGGGCAGCCTTAGTTCTTCAGAATTAAGAAACCCAAGTAAGAATGGCTAGAATACTACATGATCAGTGGTATACAAATTTATTTGCCACAGCTAGTGTCTCTACTCTAGTCCTTCTTCTGAGCTGTAGGGATGAGCTACTTTCCTCCCCAGCATCAAGCTGTGGAAGACAACTCCCAACCTGTAGAGGGGACAGACATCATGGTGATCTTGAGATGTGCTAAAGAATACAAAGTATTATACTACCTTTACAAGTACTTTTCACTTTAACAAATTTTAGGCCTGAACTGGTGCTCTATACCTATAAACAATTTACAGTACCTACAAACACTTACATGGCCTGGCCAATGGTAATTTCACAAGCAAGGTGCAGGGTTGTGTTGTTTATTCGGTCAGTCGCTTCCAACTCGTGACTTCACGGGCCAGCCCACGCCAGAGCTTCCTGTCGGCCGTCGCCACCCCCAGCTCCCCCGAGGTCGAGTCCGTCACCTCCAGAATATCATCCATCCACCTTGCCCTTGGTCGGCCCCTCTTCCTTTGGCCTTCCACTTTCCCTAGCATCAGCATCTTCTCCAGGGTGTCCTGTCTTCTCATTATGGTAACTGATAAGTTATGATAACATGATAAGTTAACTGATTAACTCATAAGGTGCAGGGTAACTGAGCATAATTGAAGAGTGACAAATAGACAGTTCTGTGTACCGATTTTTTGGACTATTTGGGTTGAAAGAAACTAGGGTCTCTCCCAGGACTGGCCCTACAATGAGGCTAAATGAGTCAGCTGTCTCAAGCGGCAGATTTTAGACACTATTATTAATTTACATGATCAGTTATTATAATGTTACTGCTGGGACTATAAGTATTTTGGCTTTTCCACTTCATGACCCAACCTGTCTTGGGCCAGTCTCACTAAATGTAAATTTAATTAGCAGTAGGGATATCCATTGCCAGGAAATCTGGCCCTTTTGTGGATTGCTGGATTTCTGCAGCACACTTGACTATGCTTGCTTTTGTGAGCTGAGCTGTGAGGTTTCCCTGAGTTCCGGGGACTTATTACACTTTTTTTTTTTTTTGCCTCAGCCATAATTTACGCAAATGAAGATTTGTGCAAATTATGACTGCAACTTGTGCAACAAGGTGGGTAAGCTGGTGGAATTTCCACAAATTATTTTTTGTGTAAAAAGACATTTGCAAATTACAGCTGTAAATTGTATAATTTGTGCACATTACGGCCATAATTTGTGCAGATTTAGATGATTTGCTCGAATTGTGGCTGTAAGTTGTGCAAATTATACAATGTATGGCCATAATTTGCACAAGTCTTTTTACACAATTTATGGCCATAATTTGCACATGTCTTTTTACACAAAAAATAATTTATGGAAATTCCACCAGCTGGCCTGTCTCGTTGCGCACCAAGTTGAGCCAGCTGGCAGAAGACAGAACAGAGTCTGGGGGGGCCAAGCCAATGAAAGCTCGTTGAGCTCCACCCCCCAGCTGGATTCTCCAACATCCCTAGTTAGCAGGAAGACTTTTGTAGGATTAAATTGGATTTTAAAAAGCACTCTCAGGTTAATTGGGTTGTGGTTTGTATTAATTATTTTATACTTTGCTTTCAAAGCAAAATGTTTCTGCCTAAAACAAACTCAACCAAGCTACCCTATTTCCAACCTCTCTCCTTTTTAGAGTGAGCCGGTTCTTCTGTTTCTTGTTCCAAAAATACTTGAACAACTTCAATGCTATATTTTTCTAGGGTGGAGTAGGTACTGGCACTGCAATGCAGACTAAGAGATGCTAGATTTGGAAGGGATTTTTCTTTCATCTTGGTTTTATGCAGTTCTGACATCAACCTTAGAATAAGGAATCCATCAAAGCAAGGACCACCAGGAAATAAGACATAAGTTACGTGTCAACAGTTCCCAACACCACCACCAATCTCCACCTTAACCATGGATTTTTGTTGTACATGCATTCCCTCTATAAATGTCTTCACTCTTTGACTAAGTGTGGACAACACACCACTTGGGGGTTGTTGTGTACTGTGAACTCCCGAGCATGGGTTATAACTCAAAACAGACCATGAGATATTAGAGGTTTGTTTAATCCTCGCATAATCCACGCTCACCATGTTCGCAGGACACAACCACTCTGAGTGGGGGTTGCATATTCAAAATGGCAGCCGCAAACCCTGCATGTGCCACAGCCTCACCAGAGGTTAAATAAACCACAGTGGCCTGTCTTGTCATGTGAACAGCCCCTTTGTCTTTAAGATATACCTGGGAAACACAAATACTTGTCTTTCTCTCTCTCTCTCTCAGATTTAACGGAGATAAGTAGACTTCTGCAGTTGCTACAGAATACAGGTCTCACAAAATTCCTCACTCTTTTGCTACATTTGAACGTATCTCCTACAGCCGCCAATCTCATCTGGATGCTTACTTAGACATATGGGCTGCTTATATTAACGTATACATCTGAAATAGAAGTGTTAAATCCTCTTTTCCCCTTTAAGTCATTTCCTACATTTTTATACCACCCAACAGCCAAAGCTCTCTGGGTGATTTACCCAGCAGGCGTGGGTTATGTAAGGGTTAAACAACCCTTTTCTTTTTATTAAGGATGATGTAAATGATTATTGCGTATGAATGTTTTATATTTTCCTTTTTTTCTTCTTTCTCCTCTTGTGAGTCCCCCCCTTTTGTTTGTTTCTTGTTATTTGCAAAAAAAAAAAAAATTTCCTTGTGGGAAACTGCATTCTGCCCACTAAGGGTGCATTCCTATGCATGTTTAGATAGAAAAAAGTCCTCTAATTCCCAGCATTCCCTAGCCAACTGTGGTGGCTAGGGAATTGTGGGAGTTGTAGGACTTTTTTCTGTCTAAACATGCAAAGGATTGTGTCTTAAATACTCTAAGGCCCCATCTACACCGGGCTTTTACTTTGGGGTAGTGTGAGGCGAGGTCCCTCGTGATAGATGACGCAGTCGCAACTTCGCAGCCATCAGTGGTTTTCACCCACAAAAAGCGGACTTCCAAGGAGTCGTTTTACTGTGATTTTGGGGGGTTGCTGCGGGTTCCCCCCGCGGTTGCGGGCCATCTGTTGCTTCCCTGACCCGACTTCTGATCTTACAGTGGGTGTGTTGTAGGCGTGCATGGTGCCTGCATCACTCTGTGGTGCCCCTTTGCTCCCCCATCCCTTTGCAGCTGCGCAGTTACAGAGGCACAGAGGGGTGTTTTCATTTATTTAATCACACTTTCGCACATTTTTGCAGCTTCGTATCTTCGCAATGTTTGCTTTTGGACTCAGTACCCAAGGGCTGGGGAGGGTCTTGGGGGAGGAACAACATCGCTCCGGGCACCATTTCGGAGTGATGGCTAGGCACGTAGTGCTCACGCTTGTGAGTTGCGAACCATTGCAAGAGTCTCAGTCCGGGGGACTGACAAATTGATGGTGCAGAAATGAAGGTGCACAAAACACCCAATTTTTACCTAAAACAGGGTCAGAAAGACACAGCAGAGCCTCTGAAATATAAAACAGCCACTGAAGTGTCGCACCCACATACTCATGGGACTGCAGAGCTGCGCATTTCAGTATAATGGCCAAAAAAAGGGGGCATGGTGGGTCTCTTAGGGAAGCGAACTGTCCAGAACTGTCACTTGAGGCGGTGAACTCAGTGGCACGGAGCACTTTTTATCAGCTTAGGCTGGTATACCAACTATGCCCTTATCTGGTAGGGATGTACGAAAATCACTTACCTTTCGGGGATTATGCTGGCGGTGCGGGGGGAGGCGTTCCGTCCCTCCCCCCGGAATCCTCGCCGGGGGGGGAAGTGCTCCGTTCCTCCCCCCCCCTGGAATCCTGGCAGGCCAGCTGTGCTCCGCAGCGATTCTGCGGAGCCGCCGGCCGGCTCCGCCAGCTGCCGGACATCCGGCAGCTGGCTAGCAGGGACGCAAATGGCGGCGGCCATAGCCGCCGCCGTTTGCATCCCTGCAGTCAGCCGTGATAGGCTACGTAAATGTTTACATAGCCTATCACGGCTGATTAAAAAAAACCAACGCGCGTACGCAAATGGCGGCACCCATGGGCGCCGCCATTTGCGTTCCTTATTTTGGCACGTCTTAGTCTACATAAACATTTACGTAGACTAAGACGGCGAAAATAAGGGGAACGCAAATAGCGTAGTGTCTACGCTATTTGCGTTCCCCTTATTTTCTCTGTCTTAGTCTACATAAATTTTTACGTAGACTAAGACATGCCAAAATAAGGAATGCATTTGCGTACGCGCAGTTTTTTTATCAGCCGTGATAGGCTACGTAAACATTTACGTAGCCTATCACGGTGTTTTTTTTTAAATTTAGCCATGATAGGCTACGTAAATCTTTACATAGCCTATCACGTTTTTTTTTTTTTTTAAAAATCTCGAAATGGCGGCAGCGGCAGCCAGTCAGAAGACCAGCCGCTACAGCCGCCACCGCTGAACCGCCGCCGCAGCCACCGCCACCAGGAAGATCCGCCCCTGGTAAGTCCTGTCCCGGGGGGGGGGGGTGGCGGGCCATTCCGATTTCCCGAGATCCATGGCGGAACTTTCGTACATCCCTATTATCTGGACAGAGATAGCTTGGCTACAGTTATCCATGCTCTGATAACTTCTCATCTGGACTACTGCAATGTGTTATATGTGGGGCTGCCTTTGAAAACGGTCCGGAAACTTCAGCTGGTCCAAAATAGGGCAGCAAGATTGTTAACCAGGACTGGCCAGCGAGCTCATATTACGCCAGTACTTTTTCAGCTGCATTGGCTGCTAGTCCATTTCTGGGCCCAACTCAAAGTGCTGGTGTTAACATTCAAAGCCCTTAACGGCTTGGGGCCAGGTTACCTGAAGGATCGCCTCCTCCCATATGTGCCTGCCCGGACCTTAAGATCATCGTCAGCGGCCCTTCTCCGTGAGCCCCTGCCAAAGGAAGTAAGGCGGGTGGCTACTAGGAGGAGGGCTTTTTCTGCTGTGGCACCCCGGCTCTGGAATGAGCTCTCTAGTGAGGTTCGCCTGGCACCTACATTGTATTCCTTTCGGCGCCAGGTGAAGACCTTTTTATTTTCCCAGGCATTTCAGCTTTCTAAACTTTTAACTTTGCTGTTTTAAATTTGTATTTTAAACTCCTGCACTGCTGCTAGGTTTTATTGTGGTTGTATTGTTATATTGTGGTTTTAATGTTCTATATATTTTAAATTGTTTTATTGTGTGCCATTTGGTTTTAATTTGTGTGAACTGCCCAGAGAGCTTCGGCTATTGGGTGGTATAGAAATGAAATGAATGAATGAATAAATAAATAAATAAATGAAAGCACGCAGTACATTGCAAGTGTACCACAGGGTATGCTGACTCGAAGCCGCACTGCTGCGCAGTTGCGATGGGGTGGGAAGTCAAGGCAGTACCATTTAGATGGGGCCTAGGATTGGAACAGGACTCAAACTAGAAAGGGAAGTATATACCCCTTTTCAGTGGGTTGTTCTGAGTGAGAGAAATGCCTGATTTGCATGTAACAAGAAGCCACTGTGTGTGAAGATTCCCTTGGGGGCTTTTGTTGCAGGGGCAGCTATCATTTTGAATATTCAGGGTGCAGCGGGGGTGTGCCATAGCTTCCTGTTACGTGCAAACCTGGCAAGGGTAGGTTTGGGGGTTGTTGTCAACCCCCCAACAACCCACCCTCCCTGGATTTGTATGTAACGAGAAGACATGGGGGTGGGGACTTGGACTCTCAATTTGGCACCTATGGGCGCTGCAGCCCACCATGATCATGCAAACCAGGTCAGAGTGTTCATCCATTCAGAATAAAGGCAGTGCTGATTCCAGAAGCATCACCCTCACTCTCAGTTGGCTTTGTTTGCTCTCCCTGAAGTCACCTAAGCTCTGTAGTATTGGAGTAAGTGTGATGAAGTTACACAGTTCATGATAGTCCTTTGGTGATCCTAGGCAAATCCTTAAAAAACAAGACCACCCAGGAAAAAATATGGCACTGAAGCAAAAGCGCAGAGGGGAAACATCAGCAGCAACCAGGAAAGAAAGTGATCGCATCATA
Source organism: Heloderma suspectum (assembly GCF_057233095.1). Taxonomy (NCBI): domain Eukaryota; kingdom Metazoa; phylum Chordata; class Lepidosauria; order Squamata; family Helodermatidae; genus Heloderma; species Heloderma suspectum. The sequence continues at coordinate 110,869,192 of NC_139464.1, forward strand.
TCAGTTAGGGGTTTCGGAAACCATTTTAGTAACCCTAAAACCACCACTTTCAACCTGCAGATCAAAACAGGTGAACACTAGATACATCCCTAGATTAGACATGCATTCATCAGTCATTGAATCTTGGTCCCATAGAAATCAATGGAGAAACTGTCATTGGTATGAATGGATCAGGATCAAACAAAATTGACCTATTCAGCCATTCCTTCTCTCTCTCATTTGTATTTCACTTGGATAATACAAGAAGTGCATAATATGAGACTAAATTAGTGTTTTATTGCTACATAAACCGTCCAATTAGTATGAAACACTTCTTATGTTCTGATAAATTTCTAGGCCAATATCACAGAAGCTATTTGATCAGACTAAAGCAAGTCTTTTTATGAACTTTAATGCACGTATTGTTTCATTCTGTTTGATCAACTTTTATCCAAACATCCCCCAAATTTAGGTTACTTGCCATGATTTTGCTTTGAAATCTTGACCCCCCATTTCCAGGTAGAAACTGGACAGCAGGAGAGGTAATACAACATAAGCCAAACAACGTTTTTCAAGCGCTACGTTACTATGCTGTAGATTATTTCAAAATGCTGCCATCAAAATCTGCTTCACAGGAAGAACATTGTTTCTCTTTAAGCTTCAAATGTCATGGAGGAGTAATTCATTACAGCTGACAGCTGTTTAAGACACTTAAGAGGAATTACTTCCTAAATCTGAAGAATGTATTCTATTTATATTTATATGATGGATCTGGTTTTTCCATACTTGTATCTTGTCGCTGACCAGGTCAGCCACAGCTGTATGGTCAGCCAGAGCTGCTCATAAGCAATTGTCACCTAATTCCTAGCCATTTGTACCTCATTAATTGTTGTTGTTGTTCAGTCGTGTCCGACTCTTCGTGACCCCATGGACCATAGCACGCCAGGCCTTCCTGTCCTGCGCTTTCTCCCGGACTGTGCTCAAGTTCATATTCATTGCATCGGTGATGCTATCTAGCCATCTCATCCTCTGTCGTCCCCTTCTCCTTTTGCCTTCAGTCTTTCCCAGCATCAGGGTCTTTTCCAGAGAGTTTTCTCTTCGCATTAGGTGGCCAAAATATTTCAGCTTCAGTATCTGTCCTTCCAATGAGCACTCAGGGTTGATTTCCTTTAGGATGGACTGATTTGACCTCCTTGCAGTCCAGGGGACTCGTAAGAGTCTTCTCCAGCACCACAGTTCGAAAGCATCAATTCTTCGGCGCTCAGCCTTCCTTATAGTCCAGCTCTCACAGCCATACATTACTACTGGGAAAACCATAGCTTTGATTAGATGGACCTTTGTCGGCAAGGTGATGTCTCTGCTTCTTACTATGCTGTCTAGGTTGGCCATAGCTTTCCTCCCAAGGAGCAAGCGTCTTTTAATTTCATGGCTACAGTCACCGTCTGCGGTGATCTTGGAGCCCAAGAAAGTAAAATCTGTCACTGCTTCCATTTCTTCCCCTTCTATATGCCAGGAAGTGATGGGGCCAGATGCCATGATCTTAGTTTTTTTAATGTTGAGTTTCAAACCAGCTTTTGCACTCTCTTCTTTCACCCTCAACAAGAGGCTCTTGAGATCCTCTTCACTTTCTGCCATTAGGGTGGTATTGTGCGCATATTGGAGGTTGTTGATAATTCTCCCGGCAATCTTAATTCCGACCTGTGATTCATCCAACCCGTCGTTTCTCATGATGTACTCTGCATATAAGTTAAATAAGCAGGGTGACAATATTATTAATAAGATTCAATAAATCCTCCTACCTACTACAGAGAACTGGATGCTCCAGTATCCCCAGTCTTGGATTACAGTGGTGGAGCTACAAAGTAGTGTGTGCCTGCCTTGTTAAGCATCTGTGTTGAGGCATCATGCCTGACCATGCCTCAAATGGACCCTGAGAAAACTTTGATTTCTCTGTGAAAACCACGACTGGGCTGCGAAGCGGGGACTGCGTCATCTGTCGCAAAGATCTTCCCTTTGACGCAGCGCCGGGCAAATGGCTCAGGTAGATGGGGCCTTTGTTTGCCTGTTTATGCATAGATAAGAGGGGGAGGGGCCAGGGGGGATCTTCTTGGGCAAGATCTTTATGGAGAAACAACGGAGGGAGAAGAATTGCCTGGAGGGAGGGAAAGACAGAGCTGGTAGACTCCAGCCACTTCTCAGGCCTGGGCTCCAAAAGACCTGCCCTGCCAGCAGAAGGAGCAGTTCTTTCCTGCTAGCAAAAAAATGGGAGAGAATATTTTTTCTGTTGCCCCCTGAAACACCACTGCTCTGAGTAAGTAAAGAGGTGAGAGAGATTGTGGGTTGGCTGGGCAGCTGGGGTGGCAGTAATTCCAATATTCTTGGAAAAACAAAAGAGGAATTCTGCTCCCCATGGGCCCAAACATTTCCATCCCATATCCATTTTATATTTAGCCATGTCAGAGGAATGGGGGGGGGGGGAGGAGTAGGTTTTCATGCACAAAGGGAATGCTTATTTTTATTATCTTAATGAGTGAGTGACTGACTGAGTGAGTGAGTGAATGAATGAATGAATATATAACGTGTTTTCTATCCTCCTGCAGAATCCTGTTTCCTTGATTAAACTACAGGCCACAATCACCACTATGGAAAGATTTCTTGTGAAAAAGAAAAAAAATGTGCTGAGGTTGGCACTGCGACAACCACTGGTGAAAGTTTCACTGGCAGCTCCTCTGGACTTAATGCAGAAGATATGTTCCAGGATCAGGCTGAGGAAGCATTAACCTCCTCAGCATACCCTCAGATATTAGCGCTCCTGATGGGAAAAGAACACCAGAACAAGGACACTTGGAAGAGAACCTTTGATCGGCTCTTTTATGAAATGGGCAAAGCATATCGCAACATCTGTCACACAGCAAGTGAAATGAGTGCTCCTCTTCCCCAAGGCTCAAGAGACAGGGATGCATATGAAGCTTTTGTTAAGACAGGCTTCTCATATTGGAAGAAAGCTCTAGAAAGATTCCATAGCCATCAAAACTCAAATTTTCACCGTGCAGCTGTTCAAGTTACGGCTGCTGTTGGAAGGTGGGGTAAATGTTCATGTCACTTGCTCAGAAGGAAAGCAGAAGCAAATGAAAGAAGCTAGAAAGGCACTGCTGAAAAGTTTATCCTCTGTAAGATAGCTTGCCTGTCATGGGCTTGCAGTTCATGACCATGCTGTGGAAGGATCAAACCTTAGTCAACTCTTGGGCTTGGACTCGATGGTCCTATAGGCCCCTTCCAACCCTACTATTGTATGATTCTTGCTGCTTCTTGCTGCAGATATTCCCCAGCTGCGATCACGGCTGGATTGTACAAATCACAAATAGATTTCACCAGCTATTGTGAATGAGTTTCTTAAGATCACGGCTCACAATGTTCTATGTACATTAGTGAGAGGGATTGAAGCAGCTGTTTACTACAGTATAATCGTGGATAAGGTGACAGATATCACCACAAAGGAGCGGGTTCCATTTTCCTTTCGCATTGCCAGAGGAAATGTCTGTGGAGGACATTTTATGAGACTGATGCTACAACTTCAAAAACTCTTTTTGCTAGTTTGAAAGATGTTCTCTGCCACTTTAATCTGCCGAGGCCAGTGCTGTGATGGGAGCATCAAATGTAGCTGGACGCATTAATGGACTTCAGGCTCTTGTGAAGAAGAACCAAGAGCACTCTATGTGCATTGTGTGGCCCATGCTGTGGACTTAGTGGTATCAGGAAATGTTGCCATTGCAGAAACGTTTTGAGTGAAGTAGCTGACCTTACAACTTCTGTCAGAAGTTCACCCAAATGTCTTGCCTGTTTTAAAAGCTTTCAAGAGGGAAAGAACATACATCTGAAACACTTTTGCACCACAAGATGGACTGTTAGAGTAGCTTCCTAACAGTCACAGAATCATAGGGTTGGAAGGGGCCTGCAAGACCATCGAGTCCAACCCCTTGCTCAATGCTGGAAGCCTCAATGCAGGGAGCCGTCTCCCATCCGAGTACTAACCAGGGCTGACCCTGCTTAGTTTCGGAGATCAGGAGCATCAGTTGCTCTTAATTATAGAGAGCTCATTGACTTCTTTAAGGACGTGGCATCTGAGGAAAGGGGAGATGCTGGGGCAAAAGCAGATGGATATGCACAAAGCTTGCAGAGGTTTGCTTCTTTCTTTATGCTGCAGCTCTTGACGCTTGTGTATGGCCATTTGGACACACTATACAGCACTTCAAAAGAGTAACCTACAGTTCCATCAAGCAGAACTTAGAATCATAGAAGTATAGAATAGTAGGGTTGGAAGGGGCCTACAAGGCCATCGAGTCCAACCGCCTGCTCAATGCAGGAATCCAAGTCAGGGCATCCCTGACTTCTTTTGGTGTCTGCCAAGGTGAGTGCAAAGCAATGGAGGAACAACTTTGAGGAGTTCTGGACAAAGACCACTGTGACAGCAAAAGACTTAGATTTAGAAAGCCCTACCCTCCCTAGCTGCAGGAAGCCTCCACGACACATTGATGCTGGTGAGCCTCACCAGTTTGACTCTCCTGAGGAATTCTACAGGAAAATATTTTATGTGATTGATGTAGCAGCAGTTTACATAATTCCTTTTCCTCCGATGGGTGCAAACATATGAGCAAAACTGAAAAATTGGTAATTAGAGAGGTTGATAGCACATCCATTGCAGGCTCTTACACAAATGACATGGATTCTTCTTAATTACAGCTTCATCGTAATATGCTGTTGGATATTGCAAGGGAGAAGAAAGTTAAAAGTTTCAGCTCTTCAGGATGTGGTTGATCTTCTGGGTGAGATCCAAGGCAAACATCTGCAGCACCTACCACCAGAATTGACAAAGCTGATCAAAATCAGTCTTACAATACCTGTTTCATCAAGTTCCAACAGAAGGTCATTCGCATGCCTTTGTAGAATAAAGACCTTTCTGCAGTCAAGCATGGGGCAAGCCAGGCTCAATCACATGGCTGTTCTGCATGGACATAAAGAGATCAGTTTGGAGATGGATCTTAACATTAGAGCTAATTAGTTCATCCAGGCAGCACCAATCAGAAGAAATACATTCAGTGTGGAAGAATCCTAGCAGTGCATATCCTGAATGTATTTCTTCTTGAACGTGCTTTGTTTAGTTATCTACCCTTCAGAGCTCCCTCTGGTTACCTATAATAAATTTGTTTTAATTAATAAAAATAGTTTGATTTTTATCTTGGGCTTCAACTTTGATGGTATATTGTATAGGATTATGGATGGTGGGTAGCGTGTAAAGTATATTATAATTAAAACGTAGTAATTTTGTTGAGTAGCAGTTATTTTAATATGTGGCTTTAAACACTCTAGGATCCATGGTTGATGAAGGATGGTTTCCAGAAATATAAATATATAAATAAATGTAAACTCTTCAAAGTACTTGAAGAGCGCTATCATATCTCCCCTCAGTCTCCTCTTCTAAAGGCTAAACTTGCCCAGTTCTTTCGGTCTCTCTTCATAGGGCTTTGTTTCCAGTCCCCTGATCATCTTTGTTGCCCTCCTCTGAACCCTCTCCAGCTTGTATGCATCCTTCTTAAAGGGTGGTGCCCAGAACTGGACACAGTACTCCAGATGAGGCCTAACCAGTGCTGAGTAGAGGGGAACTAGTATTTCATGGGATTTGGAAGCTATACTTCTATTAATGCAGCCCAAAAGAGCATTTGCCTTTTTTGCAGACACATTGTTGGCTCATATTCAGCTTGTGATCTACAGCAATTCCAAGATCCTTCTCGCTTGTAGTATTGTTGAGCCAAGTATTCCCCTTCTTGTAACTGTGCATTAGGTTTCTTTTTCCTAGGTGCAGAACTTGGCATTTATCCCTATTAAATATCATTCTGTTGTTTTCTGCCCAGTGTTCCAGTCTATCAAGATCACTTTGAATTTTGTTTCTGTTTTCCAAGGTATTAGCTATCCCACCCAATTTTGTGTCATCTGCAAATCTGATCAGCATTCCCTGCACCTCCTCATCCAAGTCATTAATAAAAATGTTGAAGAGCACTGGGCCCAGGACTGAGCCCTGCGGTACCCTGCTCGTTACTTCTCCCCAGTTGGAGAAGATCCCATCAATAAGCACTCTTTGAGTCCGATTCTGTAGCCAACTGTGGATCCTGATAGTTGTTTCATCTAGCCCACTTTGAGCTAGTTTGCTCATCAGGATATCATGGGGCACTTTGTCGAAAGCTTTGCTGAAGTCAAGGTATATGATGTCCACAGCATTCCCACAGTCCACAAGGGAGGTTACTTGATCAAAACATGAGATCAGATTCATCTGGCAGGATTTGTTCTTGACAAATCCATGTTGGCTTCGAGTAATCACGGCATTGTTTTCAAGGTGCTTACAGATGGATTGCATTATTATCTGCTCCAGAATTTTCCCAGGGATTGCTGTCAGACTGACTGGTCTGTAGTTGCCAGGTTCCTCCTTTTTTCCCTTTTTGAAGATAGGGACAACATTAGCCCTCCTCCAGTCATCTGGCACTGCACACGTCCTCCATGATTTCTCAAAGAGAATAGACAGTGATTCTGAGAGTTCTTCTGCCAGTTCCTTTATTACTCTAGGATGCAGTTCATCTGGCCCTGGAGATTTGAACTCATTCAAAGTCATTAGGTGTTCCTTGACCATATGCCTATTGATCTCAAGCTGCAATCCTACCCCTTCACCCTGTACTTCACCTTTGCCAGGGGGTTCATAGATCCTCTTGCGGGAGAAGACTGAGCCAAAGTAGGAATTGAGCACTTATGCCTTTTCTTTGTCATCTGTTATCATTTTGCCATCCTTATTTAATAGCTCAACAACCATTTCTTTCCTCTGTTTTACTATGCATGTATCTGAAGAAAGCCTTTTTGTTGCTTTTAGCATCCCTCGCTAACCTCAGCTTGTTCTCAGCTTTAGCCTTCCTGACGCCATCCCTGCAATTCTGTGCTACCGTCCTGTACTCTTTCTTTGTAGCTTGGCCTTCCTTCCACTTCCTGTGTCTTTTTTTGTTTTCAGGTCATCTCTAAGCTTTTGTTGAAGCCACATTGGCTTCTTCTGTTGTCTTCCATCTTTTCTTCTTGTTGGAATTGTTTGTAATTGTGCCTTTAGAATTTCCTTTTAAAAAAACTCCCACCTATCTTGGACTCCTTTTCTCGTTAGAGTCGCTTGCCATGGATCCTTACTTATCATTTTTCTGAGTTTATTAAAATTGGCTTTCCTAAAATCCAGGGTACGCATTTGGCTACACTCGGCTTTTGCTTCCTTTAGAACCAAGAACTCAAGCATAACATGGTCGCTTTCCCCCAGAGTTCCCGTAACTGCTACTTTATCCGCTAAGTCATCTCCGTTGGTCAGGATCAAGCCAAGGACAGCCGATCCTCTAGTTCCTTCCTCCACTTTCTGTAGGAATTAATTATCAGCAACAGAAGTCAGGAATCTCTTGGAGGGGCCATGTTTTGCAGAATTTGTCTCCCAACAAATATCGGGGAAATTGAAGTCCCCCATTACTACTAGATCAAGCTTCCTTGAAACCTTGGCGATTTGCTTTTCAAAGGTTTCATCCTCGTCTTCTTCTTGATTGGGTGGCCAGTAGTAGACCCTGACCACCATGCTCCTTTTATTCTTTGCTCCATTTACTTCAACCCAGATGCTCTCGATGGGGCTACCAAGCTCCTTCTCCTGTATATCTGTGCAGAGATATGTATTTTTAACATATAGTGCAACTCCACCTCCCTTTTTGTTCCTGCTCCTTTGAACAAGTTATATCCTTCAATTGCTGTATTCCAGTCCTGGGAGTCATCCCACCAAGTTTCAGTTACACCTATCAAGTCGTAATTTCCATCCCGTATTAAGAGTTCAAGTTCATTCTGTTTGTTTCCCATACTATGGGCATTAGTGTATAGACATTGAAGACCATGTGCTTTATAGTATGGCTTTCTTCCTACATGTTTCTGAAGACTATTATTGTCAGAGTGGACACTAAGCCCATAGAATCCCAGAGTAGTTCTGATTCTGAGGAAGAGCAGTCGCTCCTGGGAGAGGAGCACGTTCCTCTTTCCCAGGGCCCACAGCTGATGGAGATTCCTCCCACCAGCATTCCTAGATTAGATAGCAGTCCAGGGAGTGACAGAGCACTGGAAGTAGACTTGGTGGACGTGTGACGCCGACGCAGAGAGTGGCGCCAAATGGAGGGCGCAGAAAGGAGGCATAGTGCCCGGTTGGCGCGCAAACAACGGCTGCGCCCAGAGGATCCAAGGGAAAAGGGGAGGGACTTTCCCTAGTCCTTAAGTTCAGGGGTCTGCCAGTAATTCCCTTTCAAACAGGGACCAACTGTTCCAACTTAGGGCATAGGTACTGTGCTGCTCAGATCTAGTTGCAAACGGTAGAGTTGTTAAGTTGTAAAAGAAGAATAAAGCTTTGAAAGGAATCCCTTTGTCTGTGTCTGGACTTGGCTACTGGATTAGACTGAGAGAGGCCTCCAAGGAGCCCTTGACAGCTTGGTCCCCGTTCCTCTTTTTTTTCCCTCTCCTCTCTCTCTCTTCTCCTATTGCCTTATGGAGGGTGCCGGGGACCCAGCGGTGCAAGCTCTGGTGCAAGAGAACCAGATGCTCCGTGATCAGATGACTCAACTGACGGCTGCCGTGCAGAATCTACAGGCGGCGTTTCAACCCCCCCGACCTCCGATTCCCCCACGCCGCAAGTGCCTGGTGGCATTGCCAGAGAAGTTTTCTGGTGAGAAAGGACTTTTTCAGATTTTCAGGGCCCAATCAGAGCTGTACATGCGTCTTAGACCTGAGGATTTCTAGACGGAACAGGTTCGTGTGGGTTTCATCATTAACCTACTGTCAGGCATGGCAGCTAAATGGGCTTCGGGACTCCTGCTCACTAATGACCCCCTGCTCGGGGACTATCAAGGTTTCATGACAGCCATGGCACGTTTTTTCGGTGACCCCCTGCACACACAGACGGCTTCTCGGGAAATTCGCCGCCTCTGGCAGGGCAAGGACTCAGTTTCCTGCTACACAACAACCTTTCGCTTGCTGATGCAGGATTTACAGTGGAATGATGCCGTGCTGGTGGCTCAGTTTCTGGATGGTTTGAATGACGAGAAGTTCAGGGGTCTGCCAGTAATTCCCTTTCAAACGGGGACCAACTGTTCCAACTTAGGGCATAGGTACTGTGCTACTCAGATCTAGTTGCAAACGGTAGAGTTGTTAAGTTGTAAAAGAATAAAGCTTTGAAAGGAATCCCTTTGTCTGTGTCTGGACTTGGCTACTGAATTAGACTGAGAGAGGCCTCCAAGGAGCCCTTGACAATTATTGGGTGCTATTAGAGCTGTTCTCTATTGTGGTGCATGAGCCTTCATCCATTGGTACCCCCACCTTTACGTCTCCCTCCCCTGTAGGATTCAGTTTAAAGCCCTCCTGATGTTCTTCCTGCTGTGGCCAAACACATTCTTCCCAGCCTTTGTGAAGTGCAACCCATCCCTTGCCAACAGTCCATCTTCCCGGAAGTATAGCCCATGGTCCCAGATTCCAAATCTCTCACACTGGCACCACCTTCTTAGCCAGTCATTCACTCTGAGTATTTTTCTTTCCCTTTCTGTCCCTCTTCTAACTACTGGAAGGATGGATGAGAAAACTATCTGGGCCCCAAAGTTCTTGAATTTCCTTCCCAAAGGTTCAAAGTCTGACGTGATTTCTTCGTAGCTTCACTTGGTGGTATCAAGAAAGGGATACCTGTCAGTGGGCTTTATGAGTGCAGGCAACCTTTCAGTCACGTCTCTAATCCGTCCTCCTGGGAGACAGCATACCTGGCGAGTCCATGGGTCTTCGCAACATACTTGGGTTTCGATGCCACGCAGCAAGGAGTCTCCCACTATACTCTTCTCTTCATGTTGTTGTAGGCCTGGGTTTCGTTGCCTCTGCTTGACTGACCTTCAGCCTCTTGCTCACTCTCATGCAGGTTCCCCTGTACTTCTTCCTCTGCAGGCTGTCTTCCAGTCTCATCCTCAAGTACCTGGAAATGGTTCCATAGCTCCACTGCCTCCACTGATGTGGCTTCTAGTTCTTTTGCTCCTGTCATCCTTTTCCAAGGAGTAGGCTCTACTTCATTTTTCCTTACCTCAGCATTTTCTCTTCTGCCTCACCTTGCTGTTTCTCTTCTAGCTTCTGTTCTTCACTTTGCTGCTGTAGTTCCACCGTTCTGTCCAAGAACTCTTCATGTTCTCTTATTCCCTGGAGGGTCAACAGTCACCTCTCCAGTCCTCTTACTTTTTCTTCCAACAGCGTGTTCAACTTGCACTTGTTGCACGTGTAGGCCATGTTGTTCTCAGGCAAGAAAACAAACATGGCACAAACGTTCCAGGTCACCACCACTAGAGAGTCTTTTCCTTCCATAGCCTCTATTCCCTTTTTGTGTCTAGCTTTCTGATTGTTCTAGAGTGGCCTGTGCCTGGTCCTCTATTTACTGGAGGTTAAAAACACCAGCCCACTGGTATGGAAGTGTTACAAGAAAAAGAATTTTTAAAAAAATTCAAAAAACAAAAACAACAAAAAAAAGCTGGGGGCCTCTCCCTTGACCTCCCCTGCTGAACTCCCCTGGCCAAATCCTGTTTGCTCTCCCTGTTCGCACGCTCTGATCACTCGCTCTCTGGGAGCTTGCTTGCTTCTAGTCCCTAGACCAGCTGGAGCAGCTTCCTCTGCTCTGCTCAGCTGGGAGGTGGGAAACAGACTGAAACTTCCTGCCCACACAGCTGCTGGGAGTACTAGGCCACACCCCCTCAATTCAATTGGAGCTCTCAGGAGCACCTGGTGAGCCAGTGCCATGCAGAAGACTGGGAAAGACTAAAGGCTGATCTAGCGTTCAAGGTGTGTGCGCGTGCGCACACACGTATATATATAAAATCTGTAAGGCAAACAGTGAAGCTGGGTTCACTCTGCAGGGAAAGAATTTTCTGAAGAATGGTACATCTGTTTTCAGTGATATACATGTACATGAAGCACAGAGGAGGTTAATCACTTTCTGAGGCTTGGAACCCAGCATCTATGCACACTATTACGAATTTTGTATACAACAGTCCAGAGAAGAACGTAAAAGATACAGACTGTTAACACTGAGCTTTAAAAAAAAAAAAAACACGATACAATTTTGTATAAAATATATTTTAATTTTCCCTGGCCATTAGTTAGTGTAAATATTTACAAAATATACTGAAGTGTAGAAGTTTGTAGAAAGAAAAACATCAGAAAGTTTTTAAAGTGGTAAAAACAAGGAAAGAATTTAGTAAGTGAGCAAATTGACAGACTGTACATTTTGCTCATGAAAAACACTGACCTATTAAATTGAATAAACTAGCTCCATAAAGGATTTGCCTCTAACAAAGAAAAGGATGCATGAACAGTCAGAGGCATTTTGAAGGGATGACAGTTCCCAATGTGCATTAGGGTGCTTGTTGTGAACACTCAGCCAGCAAGAACACATTTCAGTGGGCCAGAAGGATATATGTTTACTAAATTTCTTCATACTAACTTTTCTTATCTTAAAATCACAATAGTATTCCTTCCGTTTCAAATTTTGTTATCTACCTAAATGTTTAGAGGACCCAACTGACCCATGTAATTTCTTACTACCGAAATTCATTCCATGGCCACATACAAAGAATAGGATGCAGCAGGTTCACCGAGGCTGCCACAGGATCAGGGTCAAACTGGCTTCTTTCATTATTCTACACCTCTGGAAAGCAACTAACTTTGCAAGATAGACACTTGGGGAGTGATGAGCAAGGCCTCAATAACAATTTCCCCCCAAAGTTCTGCTGCCAAGGATTCTTGCTAAAGCAGATGTCTGTCCTCCACACCTTTTTTATTTCTTGTTTTGCAAATGTGTGGAGGCAGATAACACCCCTTAAGAGGCTGGATGTGGCTTAGAGGCCTTCAGTTGTTGATTCCTACTCTACACTTTGAGCCACATTCAGCTTTACTTTATCATAGAATCATAGAATAGTAGGGTTGGAAGGGGCCTACAAGACCATCGAGTCCAACCCCCTGCTCAATGCCAGTCAAAGCATCCCTGACAAGTGGCTGTCCAGCTTCATCTTGAATGCCTCCAGTGTGGGAGAGCCCACCACCTCCCTAGGTCTAAAGTCTAGTTTGAATGAGAAACCTTCAGCACTGTTGCTGTGGATACAGACAACATGCCTGCTGTGTTTAGGACACCTCCACTGGTTTTCCATTGGTTTTGATTTTTGAAATACCCAGCATTAAAAATGTTTCATAGAAATAACCTAATAAAGATTCAAGCTACCAAAATTGTATTAGGTGGGGTGGACTTTTCCCTCAATAAACATTTCATTTGGAGAGGTTTCCCTTGTTCCCTTCAGCAAAGGAGATCGTTACCTTGTTGTGGTACTGGAGCTTGAGCACCTCAATGACGTCATGAGCTAAACCGTGAAGGGACACCCAAGACGGGAAGGTCATGGCAGAGAGGCCAGACTAAATACGATCCCTGGGGAAGGATCAGTACAACCAGAGATATGTCGGTATACCATCAGAAGATGGCACTCCCAGGTCGGAAGATGGTCAAAAGGCTACTGGGGAGGAACAGAGGATAAGTTCAACTAGCCCCAGATATGATGACACAGCTAGCTCAAAGCCGAAAGGACGGCTAGCAGCCTACAGTGCTGGTGGTGAACGACGAATCCAATGTTCTAAAGATCAACACACCATAGGAACCTGGAATGTTAAGATCTATGAGCGAGGGCAAATTGGGTGTGGTTATTGGGGAGATGTCAAGATTAAATATAGACATTTTGGGTGTCAGTGAACTGAAATGGACTGGAATGGGCCACTTCACATCAAATGACCACCAGATCTACTACTGTGGACAAGAGCACCACAGAAGAAATGGAGTAGCCTTCATAATTAATAATAAAATGGCTAAAGCAGTGCTTGAATACAATCCAAAAAATGACAGAATGATCTCAATTCGAATTCAGGGTAAGCCATTTAACATCACAGTGATCCAAATATATGCGCCAACCACATATGCTGAAGAAGCAGAAGTAGATCAATTCTATGAGAATCTGCAGCACCTACTGGATAGTATGCCAAACAAAGATGTTATTTTCATTACAGGAGACTGGAATGCTAAGGTGGGTAGTCAAACGACACCTGGAATTACAGGCAAGCATGGTCTGGGAGAACAAAATGAAGCTGATAACATAGGCTGATAGAATTTTGCCAAGACAACTCACTGTGCATAACAAATACTCTCTTCCAACAACCTAAGAGACGACTTTATACATGGACTTCACCAGATGGTCGACACCAAAATCAGATGGACTACATCCTTTGTAGCCAAAGGTGGCAGACATCTATGCAGTTGGTAAAAACAAGACCTGCAGCTGATTGTAGTTCAGATCACAAACTTCTTATTGCACAGTTTAGAATCAGAATAAAGAGAATAGGGAAGACCCACAGATCAGTTCGATATGAGCTCACTAATATTCCTCATGAATATGCAGTGGAGGTGAAGAATAGATTTAAGGGACTATCTATGTAGTAGATAGGGTCCCGGAAGAACTATGGACAGAAGTTCGCAACATTGTTCAGGAGGCGGCAACAAAAAAGGTCCCAAAGAAAAAGAAAACCAAGAAGGCAAGATGGCTGTCTGCTGAGACACTGGAAGCAGCCCAAGAAAGAAGGAAAGCAAAAGGCAACAATGATAGGGGGAGATATGCCCAATTAAATGCAAAATTCCAGAGGTTAGCCAGAAGAGATAAGGAATTATTTTTAAACAAGCAATGCGCGGAAGCTAGGGTTGGTGGAGAATTTCTTCTCGAAACTTCGGGGGGCCGAGCGCCAACGTGTTCGGCCCCCCGAACAAGTTTCGGGGAGAAATTCTCCGCACCCCCCCGCACCCTGCCCCCCCCCCCCCCCGGGACGGGACTTACCTTTCCCGAATGTCCCTCCCGGCGGCGGGTCCCGGCGGCGGGTCCCGGCGGCGGTTCGTCGGGTCTTCGTCAGGGGCAGGGGCAGCAGCCGATCTTTCGACCAGCTGCCGCTGCCGCCATTCCAATAAAACTAAAAAAAAAAAAACGCTCCCGTGATAGGCTACGTGACGATTAACGTAGCCTATCACGGCTAGATTTACAAAGTCAGCCATGATAGGCTACGTTAATCGTCACGCAGCCTATCACGGGGGCGTTTTTTTTTTTTTAACTTTTAATTTCGCGGCCGGGCGAGGCGCCTCCTCCCCGGCCTGAATTTCGGCCGGGCGAGGCGGGAAGCCTCCCCCCCCGGCCTGAATTTCGGTCAGGCGAGGCAGGAAGCCTCCCCCCCCCCGGCCTGAACTCCGGGGGGAGAGCAGCGAAGCGCCTCCCCCCCACCGCAAAAAGCTGCGAGACCAGGTAAGTGGGTTTCGTGCACCCCTAGCGGAAGCAGAATAAGGTAACAGAATAGGAAGGACAAGAGACCTCTTCCAGAAAAGTAGAAACATCGGAGGTAAATTCCAGGCAAAAATGGGTATGATCAAAAACAAAGATGGCAAGGACCTAACAGAAGCAGAAGAGAGCAAGAAAAGGTGGCAAGAATATACGGAAGATCTGTATAGGAAGGATAATAATATCGGGGATAGATTTGACGGTGTGGTCAGTGAGCTAGAGCCAGACATCCTGAAGAGTGAGGTGGAATGGGCCTTAAGAAGCACTGCTAATAACAAGGCAGCAGGAGATGACGGTATCCCAGCTGAACTGTTTAAAATCTTGCAAGATGATGCTGTCAAGGTGATGCATGCCATATGCCAGCAAATTTGGAAAACACAAGAATGGCCAACAGATTGGAAAACATCAACTTATATCCCCATACCAAAAAAGGGAAGCACCAAAGAATGTTCAAACTATCGAACAGTGGCACTTATTTCACATGCCAGTAAGGTAATGCTCAAGATCTTGCAAGGTACACTCCAGCAATTCATGGAACGAGAATTGCCAGATGTACAAGCTGAGTTTAGAAAAGGCAGAGGAACCAGAGACCAAATTGCCAATATCCACTGGATAATGGAGAAAGCCAGGGAGTTTCAGAAAAACATCTATTTCTGTTTTATTGACTATTCTAAAGCCTTTGACTGTGTGGATCATAACAAACTGTGGCAAGTGCTTGGTGGTATGGGGATACCAAGTCATCTTGTCTGCCTCCTGAGGAATCTGTATAACGACCAAGTAGCAACAGTAAGAACAGGCCACGGAACAACGGACTGGTTTAAGATTGGGACAGGAGTACGGCAGGGTTGTATACTCTCACCCTACCTATTCAACCTGTACACAGAAGACATCATGCGACGTGCTGGGCTTGATGAAGCCAAGGCTGGAGTTAAAATCGCTGGAAGAAACATTAACAATCTCAGATATGCAGGTGATACCACTTTGATGGCTGAAAGCGAGGAGGAGCTGAGGAACCTGATGACGAAGGCGAAAGAGGAAAGTGCAAAAGCTGGTTTTTTTGAGGTTGCAGTTCAACCTCAAAAAAACCAAGATTATGGCAACAAGCTGGATTGATAACTGGCAAATAGAGGGAGAAAACGTGGAGGCAGTGACTTTGTCTTTCTAGGTGCAAAGATTACTGCAGACGCTGACTGCAGCCAGGAAACCAGAAGACGTTTACTTCTTGGGAGGACAGCAATGACAAATCTTGATAAAATAGTGAAGAGCAGAGACATCACACTGACAACAAAGGTCCGCATAGTTAAAGCAATGGTATTCCCCGTAGTAACCTATGGCTGCGAGAGCTGGACCATAAGGAAGGCTGAGAGAAGGAAGATAGATGCTTTTGAACTGTGGTGCTGGAGGAAAATTCTGAGAATGCCTTGGACTGCAAGAAGATCAAACCAGTCCATCCTCCAGGAAATAAAGCCAGACTGCTCACTTGAGGGAAGGATATTAAAAAGGCAAAACTGAAGTACTCTGGCCACATCATGAGAAGACAGGATACCCTGGAGAAGATGCTGATGCTAGGGAAAGTGGAAGGCAAAAGGAAGAGGAGCCGACCAAGGGCAAGATGGATGGATGGATGATATTCTGGAGGTGACAGACTCGACCTTGGAGGAGCTGGGGGTGGCGACGGCCAACAGGAAGCTCTGGCGTGGACTGGTCCATGAAGTCACGAAGAATCGGAAGTGACTGACCGAATAAACAACAAAAACCCTTGTTCCATATATCCTCAACTACTATTCTGTCATTTCCACACATAACGGCCTCTTCCAGCACTCCTGACTGGGCCTAATAACAGCACCCAGAGAGAAACAGACAGAGAGGGAGAGCGCAAGAGCGCTCTGCCACAAGAGAGCATTTTTTTGAAGTTGGAGGATGAGGACAGAAGCATAAATCTGTGATTCTACACAGATAGCCAACTAGCTTAGCACTGATGATATCGAGCCTGGTGGAACAAACTGGCACGTGGACAGGAAAGAAATGACTCTGGTGAACCAAAACTGCCTTGAAGCGGTGAAACATAAGAAGAAAATGGAAAAGCAATACCAAGGATAGTCCAAGAAAATGTTGCAGGACCAAAGCAGATATAAAGACTGTGCACGAGAGGGGAAACTCCAGCTTGTGGAGCTTCCCCATCTGGCCCACTAAACCTCCCTGGATTCCTTCCAAGCTCCGCCCTGGAGCAATCGCCACTGTTATCTCCAATCTGAGATCGGGGTAACAGTGGAGACTCCCCTGCGCAGTACTCCTCCTCTTACTATGGCATAGTGAGTCATGAGTGGTCTCACTGGGGCCCAAAGTTGTTACAAGAAAGCTCTTACACACAATTCATACAAACTTACAAGATTTTGGTTTGTTTCGTTTTAGAAAGGAAGCAACATGAAACCGTAAGGCTGGAAAACGTTATATCCACTAACAAAATGTTCTGTCAACTTCCAAACATAAAACTTTCCCAAAAGAATTCTCTATCCTTTCTCATATCTGTATTGGAACCCCACACACGTTACAAACATGAATGCAACCCATACAACAATAACCCTGTTGCAAGACAAACCACCCATCCTCTAGAATAGAAGTACTAAGACATCTAGTGGCTATTTAAAGTAATGTCTCAGATTTCTGCTTTTTCTACAATTATTTTAAAGCAAAAACACTCAGGGATGCTTTACACTTTACAAAATTAGCAGTTCTACCCATGTCCACTTGCAGAGTAATCCATAATGTGCAAGAGGCAAACATGCTTTTACTTTATTTTTTTGTACTGCATTAGAAGCTATGGAGAGATAAGTCTCATCTTGAGTACTGTGTCCAATTCTGGGCGCCACACTTTAAGAAGGATGCAGACAAGCTGGAGAGGGTGCAGAGGAGGGCAACAGAGATGATCAGGGGACTGGAAACAAAGCCCCGTGAGGAGAGACTGAAAGAACTGGGCATGTTTAGCCTTGAGAAGAGGAGACTGAGGGGAGATAGGATAGTGCTCTTCAAGGGCTTGAAAGGTTGTCACAGAGAGGAAGGCCAGGATCTCTTCTCGATCATCCCAGAGTGCAGGACACGGAATAATGGGCTCAAGTTACAGGAAGCCAGATTCCAGCTGAACATCAGGAAAATCGTCCTGACTGTTAGAGCAATACGACAATAGAACCAATTACCTAGGGAGGTAGTGGGCTCTCCCATAGTGGAGGCATTCAAGGTGAAGCTGGACAGCCATCTGTCAGCGATGCTTTGACTTAGATTCCTGCATTGAGCAGGGGGTTGGACTCGATGGCATTATAGGCCCCTTCCAACCCTACTATTCTATGATTCTATGTAAATGGCAGTGTGTACAAATGCTGTGATGTACAACACGGTCTCATCAGTTACAGTATGTTATATCTTCAAAATCTAACTATTCTAGCTGAAATAATTATTTTAATGTTAAACTTTAGAAAAAGTATTGCCTATATTAAAGTACAATTAAATAATAAATTATCAAGTTCACATTTGCAAAAGAGTTCAGCTGAGTGTTCAAGTTTTAATTATTTCACTACCTTGGTGACCAATTACTCACATTCTCAAAAGGACACTCAAAGCCTTGCTCCTATTTTAATCAATATGTGGGAAAAGATGTACCCCTATGGCAAAGTATATCCATGCATAATCTAATCATAATATTTAAATGTATTCAAATACAAAGGACAGCAAATAGGTTTCCTATACAGTAGAAGATTCTAAAAAGTCTAGAACTGAAATACTAACCTCTAAGGCTGCAATCATACACAATTACCTGGGAATAAATCTCACTGAACTCAGTGGGATTTACTTCTATGTATAGGATTGCACTATAACAGTAGTAAGGCTAGTCCCATAACATTCTAATATACATGGCTATTTGTCTTCAAGACTTCAAATTTAACTTTGTCCATATTGTCAGGTGCAATTCCCATATTACAGTTTGAAAACACACAAGTGCTCAAGAGCTACTCCAGTAGTGTGTGTGCATTTTAATACTGATATCTTATGCAAAATTATGATGTTCTCCCTCAAAGTTAAGAGAAAAAAAATCCTGTAAAGTCCAATTTTTCCTTAACTGGTTTATTTTACTCCACATTTTTACATCCCAAAATTCTAATTTTTGCATCAATCATCTATATTATTCCTTAAAGAGCTCCAATTGAGCTCTTTTATGTTCCAGTGGCAGCATACACAGTTCCCTACATATGATTTTAATATTAACAATATCCTTTCTAATGCTTCATGTTCTGTATCACTCACAGCTGTCAACAATAGAAAATAATGAAATATACCAAGTTCAGTTGTTTTAGCTCTTCCCTGTAGTAGTTTTGTACTGCAGCAATGCATTCTTTCCTGATCAACATGATGGATGACTATTCTGTTTAAGAAACTTCCACTGCTAGCTTCTTGATCCCAGATTCTATAGTCAAACAGTAAAATTAACTACCTTAAATACTAGAGCTCTTACAGGAACAAACATTTAAAAAATACTAGATCCCCTCAAGTACAGTATTCTTTTCTGAAGCAGCACTAATAAATTAGGCTAATCAACAAAAAAACAAATAAATAGGCACTTAAAAGATTGGAACATTTCAGACAAAATCCATATGCCCATTTTTACAGTAACTTCTTAAAGTTTTTAGTTAAAATATAACCACGTTTTAAGCATTCCAGTCAACACGTGTATCAGTAACAAAATTGAGGTTCTGTGTCTTTAAAAAATATTACATCTTTTCAATATATGCAGACAAAACCATTTCTTTTTGAATAAGGCAAAAGTCTTTTAAAAATAGATGTTTTAAATATAGATATTGTAAATATGAATTAAAGCCTTAAAAGCTACCAATACAGTATTTGAGGATGAATGATTATTTTTGTGCATTAAAGTAGACTATGTTCCTCCTCACTTGTGTAAAACTAAAGAGTCCATTGTATGTCATTAAGCTCTGTTGGATCACCTAGCCCTCCTTCAGCTTCCAAGTAATTCATAAGAGCAGCCATGGCTGTGTCATTTTCACATACTGCATCAAAATCCAGTTGAGAAGGATCACCTAAGAAACAAACAAAAAATTCCACTACTTTATTCACCGCAGTATAACTACAAAATCAGACAACACAATTCACTGTTTACTCCAAAACACTCAATATCCTTTTGGTGCACAGAACTTTATTTGGTATCTTGTAAAAGGCAGGCAAAGCTGGGATACTAATACTGGAGGGAAAAACCCTCTCAGCAGTCTAGTCTCGTTCATCAGAATGTGCGGAAGATCCAAAATGGCTCAGTGGCTCCAAGAAACACAATCTTAAAAAACACACGTTGCCAAGGAAGAGTAACATGTATTTTTCCCATCCTAGCATAATGTGTTTGTCTTATTATGTGAAATCTGAATATTAATATAGATTAAGAAGTTTGCTACACATGAAATAAGTTTGCTTTCATGAAGGTAGTTGGGGAGGCTTGTGGCTCAGTAGAAGCCAGCCAATCTATGTATCCAAACAGGAAACCTGAGGTCAGATAGCCAAGTCCCCTATATGTATATCAGATTGGCCTTGCTAGGAATAAATTAGTATTTATGGGTTGCTTCTACACTACCCCAGTAAGATTCCAGGTGGGGAGTGTTTAAACTGCACTGTTTAGACAGTATTGGGAGGTAAAGGATGGTCGAATGAACAGTAAATGGAATTGTGGAACAATTTCATTAAGCTTTTTGCATGTTATATATTGGGTCAGCTAGAGCTTTTCCAGTTTTGAGTATCTTTCTGAATGCAGTCAGACTACATTCATGGATTACACGAATTTCTTTTAATCTATGTTTTTATAAGCAAGAACACCAGCAATCTCAAACTGGTAGGAAGTAAGACCACTCAATTACACCTTCTACTTCTTCAGAGGCTACAAATATTTTTACAAGTTAAGAAGAAAGCTTACTGAGAAGAGGCTCATTGCTAGGGAATGAAATAGTACCCTGATTTTGCCCTGAAGTTTCCAAATCCTCCATCCCTGAAGGACATAGCTGAATAAGTTCTTTATTTGGCACCTGAGAATACAACACACAAAAATATAAAAATTGCCAACAGTCAATCATATTACAGGCATTAACGGAATCAATATTTATCACTAGGGAAACATCAACCAAACGAGAGGGTTTGATTTACAAGTAATGAGTAAGCTACAAATGGTAACAATTCTGTAATCGCCCAAGACACACACTTGTGATGCTCTCTAAAATCAGTTTTGGTTATCACGCTGATGTTGGATTAGAAGGCCACAATCCTATACAGACTTGTTACAATTAAAACAACTGAAAATCAATGAAATTAAGCACAATTAGAATACGTACTGCATTGTGATCTGAAAGGGTAGCTTGACAAAGTGTAATAACCCTAAATGTGATGTTCCAGAGGATATTTACGCACAAGTAACAGTTGTTTCTATTTGGGCAGCCTATAGTCACAAAAGGAAATGTAGGCAGATAACATAAAACTAACATGGTCCCAGGAAACATTACGGTACAACAGTACTACTTTCATGCTAGTCCATTTCTGATGATACATTAATATTAGGTATCAAGTTTAAAGAGTTGTTACAGAGTTTTGATTTGAATCAATGATTCAAAGGAAAAATGCTGATTAAACCATTGATTTAAATCAAGTTTCTTATTGAAATTTTTACTATATTTCCAAAACAATGCAAATCTGACCACTAAATAATGTTAATTTACAACTAGATAGAGCACTATATACACCATTTCATGTTTACAACCAGGCCTTGCATCTCTTTGACCCACTATATACATTTTGCATGCCTTCCTTTTTTCAATCTGAAGGAGAATTGGCTTTAAAATATTCCCATACAGGATCTCTTTCTTACAACCAACACTCAAGACAGCTTGCAGTTTAGATTGCAGTTTAGGTTGCAATCCTATACTATACACAATTATTTTGGAGTAAGATCCAATGAAAACAATGGGATTTACTTCAAAGTAGACATCTATAAGTATGGGAATATAGAAACCTGTGCACTAGACAATTTTGTCTTTTCTTCTTCCCAGTTTTGCTCTTTTCTGCTTCACTCTGCCTCAGCCCACCCTCACGCTCATAAAAAGCATAACAAACAAAAATGAAATGCCTATGATTGATTGATAAGTAAGGTCTGATAGTTATTGAATAGACTAAAGCAGTTTATTTTCATCAGGTGAAAATGAAATGCCCATGCCTGGGAGATTGTAAATATTCATATTTGAAAAATGATCAAATTGCCTCTTTAACTCATTGTATGCAGATTTCCAGAGAATAGCAAGGAGAGACAAGAAGGCCTTCTTAAATGAACAATGCAAAGAAATCGAGGAAAACAATAGAATGGGAAAGACTAGAGATCTTTTCAAGAAAATCGGAGATATCAAGGAAACGTTTTGTGCAAAGACAGGCATGATAAAGGACAAAGAAGGCAGGGACCTAACAGAAGCAGATGAGATTAAGAAGAGGTGGAAAGAATACACAGAAGAACTATACAGGAAAGATCTGAATGTCCCTGATAGCCATGATAGTGCGATCACTGAACTTGAGCCGGACATCCTCGAGAGTGAAGTCAAGTGGGCCTTAGGAAGCATTATTAACATCAAAGCTAGCGGAGATGACAGTATTCCAGCTGAGCTATTTAAAATCCTAAAAGATGATGCTGTTAAAGTGCTGCATTCAATATGCCAACAAATCTGGAACACTCAACAGTGGCCACAAGACTGGAAAAGGTCAGTTTACATTCCAATTCCAAAGAAGGGCAATGCCAAAGAGTGCTCAAACTACCGCACAATTGCGCTCATTTCACATGCCAGCAAGGTTATGCTCAAAATCCTACAAGCTAGGCTTCAGCAGTATGTGAACAGAGAACTACCGGAAGTACAAGCTGGGTTTCGAAGAGGCAGAGGAACTAGAGATCAAATCGCCAACATTTGCTGGATCATGGAGAAAGCAAGAGAATTCCAGAAAAACGTCTACTTCATAAAATCATAGAATAGTAGGGTTGGAATGGGCCTACAAGGCCGTCGAGTCCAACCCCCTGCTCAATGCAGGAATCCAAGTCAGAGCATCCCTGACAGATGGCTGTCCAGCCTCGTCTTGAATGCCTCCAGTGTGAGAGAGCCCACCACCTCCCTAGGTATTTCTGCTTCACTGACTATGCTAAAGCCTTTGATTGTGTGGATCACAAAAAACTGTGGCAAATACTGAAAGAGATGGGGGAACCAGACCACCTTACCTGTCTCCTGAGAAACCTGTACGAGGGACAAGAAGCAACAGTAAGAACCGGACATGGAACAGCCGAGTGGTTCAAAATTGGGAAAGGAGTACAAGGCTGCATATTGTCGCCCTGCTTATTTAACTTATATGCAGAGTACATCATAAGAAATGCCGGGTTGGATGAATCACAGGTCAGAATTAAGATTGCCGGGAGAATTATCAACAACCTCAGATACGCAGACAATACCACCCTAATGGCAGAAAGCGAAGAGGATCTAAAGAGCCTCTTGTTGAGGGTGAAAGAGGAGAGTGCAAAAGCTGGTTTGAAACTCAACATTAAAAAAACGAAGATCATGGTCTCTGGCCCCATCACTTCCTGGCATATAGAAGGGGAAGAAATGGAAGCAGTGACAGATTTTACTTTCTTGGGCTCCAAGATCACTGCAGACGGTGACTGTAGCCATGAAATTAAAAGATGCTTGCTCCTTGGGAGGAAAGCTATGGCAAACATAGACAGTATAGTAAGAAGCAGAGACATCACCTTGCCAACAAAGGTCCGTCTAATCAAAGCTATGGTTTTCCCAGTAGCAACGTATGGCTGTGCGAGCTGGACTATAAGGAAGGCTGAGTGCCAAAGAATTGATGCTTTCGAACTGTGGTGCTGGAGAAGACTCCTATGAGTCCCCTGGACAGCAAGGAGGTCAAATCAGTCAATCCTAAAGGAAATCAACCCTGACTGCTCATTGGAAGGACAGATACTGAAGCTGAAGCTGAAATATTTTGGCCACCTAATGCGAAGAGAAAACTCCCTGGAAAAGACCCTGATGCTGGGAAAGATTGAAGGCAAAAGGAGAAGGGGACGGCAGAGGATGAGATGGCTAGATAGCATCACCGATGCAATGAATATGAACTTGAGCACACTCCGGGAGAGAGCGGAGGACAGGAAGGCCTGGCGTGCTATCATCCATGGGGTCACGAAGAGTTGGACACGACTTAACAACAACTTATATACAGATTATTTAATAACCTAATTATTATTTAAGATTAGTATGTATGATTTTTTTTTTAAATCTTGAATTTTATTCACCCTGATGGTTGCCATTTGCCAACAACATGGTTAAGTACAGAAATACTGCTGTGAACACCCAGGGTTTTCAAAGTAACAGTAGTCTGCTTCACATGTTACACACAGGAAGGTGGTCCTAATGTAAAACAAGCAATGGGAACGTGCTGGTGTTCCTGTCACTGCGTGGCTGACTAGCCCCGCCCCCAACCCTCATGCACTGAGCATGGGCATCTGAAGAGGAACCCTATACATGAGCAGCTGACCACATGTAGGGGCTCCATGTAATTGGGCCTCCTCACTGCACAGGCACCTTGATCATGTGGAGATCCCTGAATAGCTGCTCCTGTGTAGGGTTCCCTCTTTGCCTGTCCATGTGTTGGCTGGCCATGCAATGTTGCAGGTGGGATCAGCAGTGTAGCCCTGCTCCTTGTTCTATGCGTCCTTCTTCGGTCATGTAATGTATGAAAGGGGCTAGTAAGTTAGATCAAATCCAGTACTGGACTATGAGGCAGAGATCTTTCTTGGTGGCCAGTGGTTTATGGATACTCACATTACTACAGTTTACTGTTAGAACTGGGGAAGAAGACTTCCTCATAAGATCTGATGGACTTAACTCACCAAGAGGTGGAGAAGTATGTAACCTAGATAAAACAAAAAATCATATTTAATCCTCATCACAAAGCCTTCAGTAATAACGCACAATTTGGCCTCTAAAACAGGGCTTGGTAAGAAATATTTGTCACTAGTACTGCCATTTTAGAAGCCAAGATAAACATATTCACTTAAATGCATTCACCCTTTAAAACATTCACCAACATCCTTTCCAGTCCCTAGGCACATATCAGAATGCAGTATCACATTTAGCCATCTAACAGTCCTGAAATTTAGACTAAATGATCAAGTGGCTGTTTTGCTAAAATGTATGTGCTGAGCTGATTATCTGGGCAAGAACTCTTACACTGCATTAAGTTCAAGTACGACAGCATGTAAACCAGAAGAAGTTCTCAATTAAATGAGATTTATTTATTTATTTATTTATTTATTAAATTTCTTAATCGTCCATCTGGCCGGTCACCTGGCCACTCTGGGTGATGTACAACAATACAAGTTTTAAAACAATAAAATTCTACATTAAAACATCATATTTCTAAAAATACCCTAACCCACCCCAAATGTCTTCCTGAACAACCACGTTTTTAATGTGTGGCGGAAGCTCATTAAAAAGGGGGCATGGCAGAGTTCCCTAGGGAGGGAGTGGGGGCTACAACAGAGAAGGCCCTCTCCCTCATCCTCCCCAGCCTAGCTGTCCTGGCTGATGGGACAGAGAGAAGGCCATCCGAGGCTGATTTTGTTGAGCGGCCTGTCTGGTGTTACTGGAGGCGCACCTTAAGATAGGCTGGGCCGGAACCAAATAGGGTTTTAAAGGTCAACACCAACACCTTGAATTTGGCCCGGAAAACAACTGGTAACCAGTGCAACTCCTTCAGCACTGGAGTGATGCGATCACGCTGGCAGCTGCTTTAATCAGGCAAGCCGCCGTGTTCTGTACCAGCTGCAGCTTCCGAACAGTCTTCAAGGGTAACCCCCACGTAGACTGCATTACAGTAGTCTAGACGAGAGGAGACCAAGGCATGTACTACCGATGGGAGCAGATGGTTGGGAAGGTAGGGGTGCAGCCGCCATATTAGATGGAGTTGGTACAGCGCTGTCCGGCTCACAGCTGACTCCTGAGCCTCCATGGATAGCTGGGGGTCTAAAATGACCCCCAGGCTGCAGACCTGGTCTTTCAAGGGTAGCCGTACCCCATTCAACACCAGGTCAACATCCCCCAACCTCCTCTTGTCTCCCACCAAAAGTACCTCGGTCCTGTCAGGGTTCATCTTCAGCTTATTCCTCCCCACCCAGCCACTCACCGTCTCCAGACATTTGGACAGGGATTCTATGACCAACCTTGGTGAAGATTTGAACGAGAGGTAGAGCTGCATGTCATCCGCATACTGATGACACCACACCCCAAACCTCCTGATGATAGCCGCCAGCGGCTTCACATAGATGTTAAATAGCATCAGGGAGAGGATGGAACCCTGTGGCACCCCACAAGTGAGTGGTCACGGGTCCGAAACCTCCTCTCCCAGTGCTACCCTCTGGTACCTGCCGGAGAGGAAGGATCAGAACCACCGCAATACAGTGTCTCCAATGCCCAACCCCTCCAGGCGGTCCAGGAGGATACCGTGGTCAACGGTATCAAAAGCTGCTGAGAGGTTGAGGAGAACAAGGAAGGAGCATTCACCCCTATCCAAAGCCCTCCTCATACCATCTACCAAGGCGACCAAGGCCGTTTCTGTCCCATGCCCAGACCTGACGCCCAATTGAAATGGATTTAGATAATCGGCTTCTTCCAAGTGTGCCTTCAACTGCTTTGCCACCACCCGCTCAATCACCTTGCCCCAAAATGGCAGATTCAATACTGGGCGAAAGTTGTTCAGAATTTGGGGATCCAAGGAGGGCTTTTTAAAAGCGGTCTTATCACTGCCTCCCTGAGAGCTGATGGCATCATTCCCTCCTCAACGGAGGCGTTTACCACCACTCTGATCCCCTCACCCAGCCTCTCTCTGCAGCTCATAATGAGCCAAGATGGGCAAGGATCAAGTAAGCAGGTGGTTGGCCTTACAGATGAGAGCACCTTGTCCACTTCATCAGAAGGAAGAAGCTGGAACTGATCCCACAAAACCGGTTTGCTACAGGCCGCCTCTTGCTCACTAACTGGCTCACCACGGCTCACGGAATAACACTCCTAATCTGATCAATTTTATCCGCAAAGTGCCTTGCCAAAGCCTCACAGGAGGCCTTAGAATGCTCCAACAGTTCCGGATCAACTGGACTGACCAGACTCCAGACCACATGGAACAGCCTCCTGGGACAGCACTCTGCAGATGCCATAGAGGCAGCATAGTATTCCTTTTTTGCTGCCTTCACTGCCACGTGATAGGCTGAAGATACAGCTCTAGCCCATGTCTGATCGTCTTTGGAGCGAGACTTCTGCCACCGGCACTCTAGCCGTCTCACCTCCTGTTTCAGGGCTCGTAACTGCGGATTAAGCCATGGTGCAGCTTGAGCCTTGATCAGGAGGAGAGGGCATTTCGGCGCCACCCAATCTAATGCCCTAGTGATTGCAGCATTCCACCCACCAGGGTCTCGACCGAGTGGCCATCTGCATGCTCCGAAAAATCCCCAAGCGTGTTCAGGAATCCATTTGGATCCATAAGACGTCTGGGGCGGACCATTTTAATGTGTCCTCCACCCCTGCGGAGGGGTTGTGGAACCAAGAAGTCCAACGTCACTAGATAGTGATCTGACCATGACAAGGGGGTGGTGGATATACCCCCAACTTCCAGATCACCCCCCGCTTCTCCAGAAACAAACACAAAGTCTACCACATGACATGGGTGGGCCCAGTTGGAATAGGGTACAGCTCCCAGGAAGCCATGGTCTCCATAAAGTCTCAAGGTGCCCCCGTGAATGTACACTGAAGTCCCCCGACACCAATAAGTTAGGGGACTGTACACGCACTTCCGAGACCACCTCAAGCACCTCGGCCATGGAGTCATTTGTGCAGCCGGGTGGGCGGTACACAAGCACAATCCCCAGACTGCTCTTCAGGCCCAACCTTAAGTAACTGAAGTATCCTAGCTTTTGCCTCTTGTGCCAGAAGTGTCCTTATGTGTAAAGTTTTCGAAACCAAAAAATAAGAAGCACAGAAACATCAACTGTTTTAAGTGTTACATATTTTAAAGGAATTTTAGGTGGGGACAAGTATACCCTACACATGTTATTTTTTCTAAAATAAGTTTGGTTAGAGTTTACAACATTACCTTTGAAAATCTAAGACTTCATTTGCAATCTCAGTTCCTATGCTTCCAGCCCCAAGTAAAGTTCCTGTAGACATCCCTGGTACACCTAAAAATGGCGGTTTCGGCATATCTATGTTTTAAGAGAAAAGGAAATCAATTGTATTTTCTGCTTTTACAGGTGTCATCTATTTTAACTCCTGTCTTGTTCTAAAAGTTAACTTTGTTACAATCTTTTTAACGTATTTATTCTCCATCACCTTTTATGTCTTGTTGTAGGCCAAAACAGCTGAAGGACCACAAATTGCACACCCAGGACTACAGCGCGAAAAGGGGAGGGGCTTCTTGCCTAGTATTGTCCCCACCTACACTAAACAGCAAGCGAAGGGTCATCTTACTCCAACCACTTCCCAGAGGTAGCTGTTAACATTGTTGAGGTTGGTCAGACCACACAAAGGAAAAGGAAAGGAAAAAGCAGCACCTGTAGAGAGGCTTCTCTGTTTCTATAGGAAAGATGACGGAAATGATAGGTCTACCATTAGAGTGAGAGGGCTGGTGGCACCCCTGAAAACTGGGGTAGGCTGAGGAGTTGTATCAGTAGAAAAGAAAGGATATGTTCCTGCAACGGCCCTTGGGGTTTTTCACTGCAATTCCCACTACAAATGGAAATTGCTGGGTCTTTCTTTGGCTTTAAGGGATCAGAGTACATCACAGCTAAGAAGAGCCAATCTTCTTTTAATATTATTAACAGCCGGTTTTAAAATACATGATATTAATATATGAATATCATTTTGATCAAAAGTCAGGATACAAATCTTCCAAATAAATATTCCACTACTACTATTTGATAACTAACATTGTTCAGGATCTGAATAACTAGTTTAGTCTCACTTAAAGGTTAATGTATCTCTAGCGGAGCTTGAAAGAGAGTAAAAGGAAAGGTGACTCCCCATGAGATATGAGCAAACTGTTTTTTTAAACTCCCTTCAGTTTCAGAAAAAAAATATTTGCAGTGTTAAGTGTGGGAAGAGGGACAGCTGTTTCAGAAAAAAAGAGGAAACCCTTCATGCTTCACGGAAGTGAAGTACTTGCGCTTGATCATTATATTTATTAATATCAAAAACGTTACAGGATTCATTGTTTTAGTAGTGTGGACAAAGGGCAACCCTCATACAGTAACAGAACAGAGTCTGATTTGTATGCCCCTGCTACATGCAATAACATTTCTGGGAAGAACGTGTGTATTATTTTCACAATAAGGAAGTACACTTGCCTTCTGAAGAGAGGGAACTGCAGGGCAGTAGTGCTTCTTCACCTGATTCGTTATGACCTCTAAAAATTAATCAGCATTAAAATGTTAGATGGAGAAGTTTTTCTAGGCATAAACAACTCAGTTTATCTTCAAATTACTGTTTCAGTACTGCAGGTTAGAGTTACAAGGATGGGAGAGTAACAAAGATTAAAGGCCTCTCCACATATTGTGAAAGTGGGTGAAATCCAATGTACAATCAGACAGTGGGGATTGCACCTGACTATTGCGCTATCAGAACAGGCTCATCTTCATGTATTTGTTGTAACAATTGAAGCGCGCGCACACGCACAGAGGGTCCACCCCGTTATTTATCACCATCTCCTAGATTTTGCCTTTTAAGGATTGTAATTTTTCAGGCTAGGCATACTGGGACAGAGCAAGTGGGCAGGATCCTGTTGTCCCAACAGCCTGGTTTTCACATAATGCTAGCCAATAGTTTAATTGACCCATTGTTTGTTGCCCTGGCAGAGGATCAAACAAACCATAGTTTGTTTTCTCAACCCCTGGGTGGTTTCTCTTCTCCTTCATATGCTCCCTCCCTGGATCCCAAATACCTTTGTGGCTCTGTAGTACTGGCATGCAGACCGGCTCATTTTTTTCAACTGCTTTTGCCCACTGCCTCTGAATCTGGTGGAACAACCCATGGTTCTGGATTCACATGTAGGAACCACCCATAGTTTACACCAGGGGTGGGCAAAAAGCAGATCTCCAGATGTTTTGGGCTTCAATTCCTAGCATTCCTAATCATTGGCCATGCTGGCAGAGGCTTCTGGGAGTTGAAGTAAAAAACATCTGGACATCTACCTTCTACCCACACCTGGTTTAAACAACCCAGCATTCACAACTCAACAACAAACACTCAGCCAGTTTGCACGACATGGCCAAATCGTGTTATTTAATCCACAATAACCCATGCTGCATGCTAATAACTACTAACAGTTATTAGCATGTACATAATAAGTATTATAGAATAATAATTGTGGCACATGCATAACTACTAACTGAGGGTTATGTGAAGGCTGTTTCACATGACACAGCACAACCCCCGATTGGGGGTTGCATATTCAAAACAGCAGCTGCAGCTCTTCATGGGTTAAATAACCCACACTGAACTGGCCAAGTCATGTGAATCAGGACCGTGAGTTCTCTTCCTGGGTTGTTTATGGTTAACAAACCATGGTTTGTTAGCATGGCTGCATTCACACATCACGGCAACCCAGATTTCAACAACCTATACCACAGGTTAGTGTTATGTATGAACCAAGCCAATGTGTACTGGTTTTCTCTCAGTGCCCAGTGTGTGAAGAAGTCTCAAGTCTAAGAAGAAAGATCAGATGTTTATCCAATAAACCAAACTTGACATCTGCCAATACAATGGAAAATGAAATACATTTTTGCAAAATGCTCCTGGCTATGCAACACTAAAGCCAACCATTGGCTTAAAAACCATGACACACATCTATTTACAATTGGAGTCCTAGCACAGAAGGTGATAGTCACTTAATAAGGTCAGCAGGACAGAACTACTTGTGGCCATATTGCATAATTAAAATTTTAAAGACAACTATTATTTTTATATTAAGAGGTCACAGGTAATGAAAGCAAATTCATCATCTTTTTCATTGACTTTGTATTTTTTAAATATTAGACTAAAATAAATATAAAATAGGCTATACATATAGTGTTGAGTAACTTACAATACAACTGTATTGACTGACACAATGTACTCCAGTTCTTTGGTCCATGGATTTATGAAACTAAACCACTGACTTTTTAATGTGACAAAAGAGCCATCTTTTGCTTTGAATTTGTAGGAATTTGTAAATACTTTTTCTTTGCTCTGCAGCACTGGAGAAAAAAAACATTTTAGTAAACAAAAGCCAAATATTAATTTAATTAAACCAATGTTTGTTTATGTGGCAGTTGTATTATGTCAAGTCGTTTAAGTGCTATTTATTTATCCTATCACTCTTTGATGCAGGTCATGGTGATTCCTGTTTGTCAAATGGGAACTGAGGCTGAGAATCAGTAACATGCTCAAAGCCACACACTAGGGAATCTATTTCCAAGGTAATAATGTTTCAGGTACATACTTCACATTTTTTATTTTCTATTCTAAAGCTTTCACATAGCTTTCACATAAAGTGTTTAATCTTTTTTCTCTCCCCATTTCCCTACAAATCTACACTGAATGCAAAAGCGGTGTGAGGCTAATCCCATACTTAAGGGAAAACAGAAGTGTAGAGACAAGGGGGGACATTCTAGGCATCTATTTCTGTTCTGGCTGACATCATGATCACTACCTACAGAACTGGGTTTTATGCTGGGTTCCTTGTGAATTTTTAACATTTATTCAATTTGATTTGTACCCTGACTTTCTACCAAAGAATGGCACTCAAGGCAGCTTACAAACACAGATAAACAAAAACTTGATTAAAACAACAATAAAGTAAATAAATTGAAAGCACAACTAAAAACACAACAATAACAGAAAAACAGCACCCAACCCAATAGACCCGCTTTGCCTGCTGGTGGAAGGACAGCAGACAGGGAGCCAACCTAGCTTCCCTTGGCAGGGAGTTCCACAGATTGGGAGGAGACACCAAGAAAGTCCTCTCTCAGGTTGCCACCAAATGTACCTCTGAAAGAGGTAGTACTAAAAGAAGGGCATCTCCTGAAGATCTTAAAATCTGGGCAGGCTGGTATGGAAGAAAGCTATCTTTCAGGTAGCCTGGTCTCAAGCCATTTAGGGCTTTATAAGTCATAACCAGTATTTTAAACTGTGCTTAAAAATAAGACTGGTAGCCAATGAAGGTGTTGTAACAAGGAACTCATATCCTTCCTGTAATGGGCCCTGTTAACAGTGTAGCTGCAGCGTTCTGGACCATCTGAAGTTTCTGAACAGTTTATAAAGGCAATCTGACGCAGGCCGCATTACATTAGTCCCAAAGGGTTGTAACTATGGCACGTATCATCATGGCCAGAGCAGACATCTTGAGGAATGGATACAGTTAGAGCACTATCCTCAGCCATGCAAACGCACTCCTGGCCACTGCTGAAACCTAGGCATCCATATTCATAGGTGAATCCAGGAGTACACCCAAACTGTTAGCCTGAGTCTTCAGGGGGAGTATAACTCCATCCAGCATAGGTTGAGTCCATATTCCTTGATTTGCATTTTGACTAACCACGACCACCTCTGTATGGTCTGGATTAAGCTTTAATTTCACAGTCAACTTGAAATTCACAGTGAGGACTCCACTGGTAAATCTTCCAGTAATGGTATAAAATTTGTAGCATTCATTTAAACATGGGCACAGATGTTTTCCATGATTAGGAGCATTTCTCATTCTTTGTTTCAAAATTTTAACTGTTCTTTATTTCATTTCCATTATACTGTATGTACATTATCTGTCTGTACAACTTTGTTCAATAAATGCATAATAAATTCTACAACAATTTACAAATATCCATGTTACTCTATTAACAATAAGATGTACATATTTTATTCTTAAGAACAAATATATAACCTAAACTTTCGCAGCGATTTTTTATGTTTGAAAACATGCATTACAATGTGTTAATACATATGCCTTATTTGTTATTTTAATCATGTATAGTACCTTTTTGTGTTCTGTGATAACCAAAGAGCTTTGCTGTGAGAGGGAACACTCCATACTTTCTCTGCATTTGTATAAACAATAAAACTGTACCAGTCTTTCGTGAAACTGTCCCTTTTTCTTTGTCCTTTTGCTAATTTAATATTCTTTGTCATTTTTTCTAATAACGCAATCTGCCATACTCTGTTGTACCATTCTTTAAGCGAGATTCCTTTTAGTTCTTTTCATTTGCTCGATACAATCTAGCTGCAGTTGTTAGAAACCTTATAAGTGTTTAATAAATTGTTATTATTATCCTGAAATATTCCCAGTAATGCTAATCCTTGTGTTTTTGATATGCTTTGTCCTGTTATTTTACTAATTTCTAGAAAACCAAAGTCCCATATTTTCTTCACCTTCTCACATTCCCACCACATGTGTTGTGTGGTTCCTAGTTCTTTACATCCCGTCCAGCAACATTTACTGTTATCTGAGTTAATATAAGATAACCGACTGGAGTGAGATAAAAGCCTTGTATCGTTTTAACAATTTGTTCCCTGATTTTAGAAGGTAGTGTTTTAATTGGAAATCTCTGCCAGATTTTATTCCATTACTCTTCAGTAATTTGACTGTTACAGTTTAGTTCTGAAACTGAGTGCGGGTTTCCAGATGTTCTCATATCCATTTCTAATAATATTTTATAAATTTTTAGAGATAACACCCTTAGGGCGCAATCCCATGGGGATAGGTGGCCACCTCCGAACTCAGAGGCAACTGCCTATCCAATGCAGAGCACGAGAAGCATGGAGGAGATCATTCCCTCTGTGCTTCTCTTGCCCTGCATTTGCGGCTAGACAGCCGATTTCAGCTGTCTAGCCAGGGGAAGGCGGAGCGGGGGAGAAGGCTGTCAGACGATACATAGGGTATGTCATACTGGTATTTCTATCTTCCCCGCCCCGGAACACCTCCCAGAATGCCCTATTTTGGCTGATCCGTGCTCCTCTTCCGAGCACAGAGTGCGGGCCTGTTCCATGCTGCCTGTGAGGCATCGTGGAAGGGGGGGGAAGGTCGGTTCTCTGGGAACTGTTGGCTCCCAGAAAACCACATATCCTATGGCTGTCTAGCTGCTGACTAGCGACCATAGGATTGCTCCCTTAGTTTGGTATGCTTGATAAAGTATTATATTCTCAAAAATGGATAACGGTCTAGTAGCTTGTTCCATTACTGTTTTATTTCTGATAAAGTGTTTTGCAATGTTTCTTTCCAATATTTTCTCTGAAAATATTTCATATTAATATTATTTGTTTTGAGACCTGGATGACAGGAAATCGGTATTAGTGGTGATATTTGTGGAAATAGATTTTCTTTTCTGTTTTTTATTATCGAAATCAATCCATTTAACGTGGATGTGTTTAGAAGTTGAAATTTCTGTGAGTCTTTTTTAAGTAACAGAAATTGTTGATGTTCAGCCAATTACTTTCTATTTGTATACAATGTTTTTCCTGTCTCCCCCCTCCCCAAATATTGAAAGCGCATGGCTAAGCTGAACTGCCTCATAATATAAAGTCCAGTTAGGAACAGCCATTCACCATTCCTACATCGTCTATATCTCAAGTTCTTAGCTATTCTGGATCGCTTGGAGTTAAATATAAAGTATTCCGATTTATTTTGCCATTGTTTTAGCACTGTTTTAGGGACTTCAAACAGGTAAAGTATAAAATAAATATGTAAGTTTGGGCAGATGAATCATTTTTGTTGCTGAAATTCAACTAAAAAGTGATAAATTTAATTTATTCGATTTTTATCTTCTGTTTAATGTCAGTCCAAATTTTCCCATAATTAATGAGAAATAATTTATTATGACTTTTGTTATATTTATTCCAAGATATCTGAAATATTTATTTACTAGGGGGATTCCAAGCTGTTGGGAGATTAAAAGCTGATGGGGGGGGAATATGTTTAGATTCTTTAATTCTGATTTATTACAATTAATTTGTAAGCCTGCTAAATTTTTAAACTTATTTAATTCGTTCTGTAAGAATGGGGCAGCTTTTATTGGATCTTATAAGGTTAACTGCATATCAACTGCATAAAGATTGATTAGGTGTTCTGTTTTTCCTATTGTGATTCCTTTTATATTATCATTATTTCTTAAATAGTTAGCTAAACATTCTATAACAAGAGTAAATAAGGTTAAGGAAAGGGGGCAACCTTGTTTAATCCCACTTTCTATTTGAAAGTATTCCAACTCTTGAGTTATTTATTTTTATACAGGCCCATGATGGGGAATATATGGCACCAAGGGCACTGGAAAATTTGGGACCGAATTTATAAAATTTCAATGCATTTTTAAAAAAATTTCCAATTAATGCTGTCAAAAGCTTAGCTGTATATATATCCAGTGCCACCACAGCCATAGGTTGCTTGTTTTGTCTACAATAACCCTTCTAACTGGATCAGAAATATGTCTGTTTGGTATAAAACCAAACTGATCTGCATTTATTATTTTTTCTATATAATTTTAAATTCTATTATTCAACACTGAGACAGAGATGTTATAATCTATGTTTAATAAGCAGATTGGCCAGTAAGAATCAGGTTTTAATAGGTCTTTCCCTGGTTTGAGTAGGAGTGCTATGCATGACTTTTTCCATGTTTCTGGGAGTGTGGCTCTTCCACAATTTCATTAAATAATTCATGTAGTTGTGGGATTAAAGTGTCTTTAAATTCCTCAAAACACTCAGCAGTGTGTTTTGAGGAAATCTACACCTGGTGATTTCTGTGTTTTTAGGTTTCAGATTATATCTTTTATTTCATCAACTGAGTTTTTTCCTCCAGCATTAACCTATCTTGTAAAATCATTTGGTTTACATTTGCTTTTTATGATATTCTTCTAACTTTATCTGATCTATATTAATAGTTTTATAAATATTTACAAATTCTTTTATTTTGGGTAAATCAAATATTCTATCACCTTCTGAATTCTTTCTGGCTACAACTCTGTTCTTCATTCTATGATTTCTGACCCTTTGGCTAATAATTTGGACCCTTTCCCATCAAATTCATAATATTTTTGTTTAAGGTATAACAAGTTAATCATTGTCTTATTTATATCTATTTTATCCCATTCTTTAAGTTTTTCTTCTAATTCTTTCCTAATTTTGATTGAGACGTACTGTCTGTATCTAGCAGTAAGTTTTTGAATTTCTAAATCCAAGATTGCTGTTTGTGTTCTCCTTTGTTTTCTCATTCTACTTAATTCTTGTATGCATATTCCATGGATTACAACTTTTAGTGTTTCCCATCCAAGCGTGGAGGAAATACCTTCCAATGTGTTCACTTTTATATACAGTTCTTAAGTTTCCTGTATTTTTTTCCTTCTTGATTCAGTTGCTAATAAGGGTGGATGGAGTTTCCATGTTGGTAAAAGTATCTCTTTAGACCCCTCAGTTAATTTTACATTTAGTGTAGCATGATCTATAATCTTAATTATATTAATTGCAGCGTTACTCACATTAGATAATTCTCCTCATAATATTAGGATAGCATTCTTGAGCATCATGCACTTTTGAGTAAAAAGTAAAACTATAGTCATTTGGATTACATTCTCCCCACACTTCTTATAGCCCATGGTTCTGAAATATCCCGAAAGTTTTCTTTGCATTTTCTTGTTTTACAATTGTCTTGATGAATTTAGCGTCCCTTTTTCATTATTCTCCAATTTTCTGGGAACCACCCCTTGGAGATTCCAATTTAGGTCTCCCCTACGACAGATGTTGCAGTAGAAAACGTTCTCAGCTTAAGTGTGTTTTTTATAAAGTTAAGTTGCCCAGCATTTGGTGCCTATATTGAAGTATATATTCCATTTTGGTTCCGTTTTCCTTCTATGAATATATAGCGACCTTGACCGTCTCTTTGAATTTTTTGTAATTGAAAATCAATATCAGATTGAATTAAAATAGCTATTCCCTGTGCCTTATTAGTTCCTGGTGCATAGAATTGTTTATCCCATTTTTTGTAGGCATGAAAGTGTCTCTAACAGTTATTTTATGTGTTTCTTGTAAGAAAATAATATTTGTGTTGGTCTCTTTTAGTAATTTCTGTAATCTATTTCGTTTTATTATTGTCCCTCCTCCTTTTGATATTCAAGGTACTTATTTGTAACTTACTTATATTATCATTTATATTTCTAGTATTCATATATATCTGACCATCAAATATAGATTCTTTCGCAGCTTAAACAACAGCAGAACTACTGAAGCCTTGAGAGAACAATCCCACAACTCCCCCTCCCACTCCCTCCCTGGATCATTCCGCAGCATTTCCCCAACATGGGCTGCTAGACCCCATAGGAACAGCATTTCCCCTGAATCCCCTGTTTTAACACAGCAGAATTCTTCGTGGGTGATCATATCTCACCCAGGCTTTCTCTTTGTTAAGCTTTTTAATATGACCTTACAATGAGAAAGATATAATGCTATTAGAAATTAACAGCGGTTATATCTGAGTTTTTCATGAGACATCCTCGATTTTTAAAGTATAAAGTTTTATGACAAATGAAATTTGTTGTAAAAAACAAATTTTTAAAAAAATTCTCTCTTCTCTCTTTAAAAATTTTCTCTCTTTTCTCTCCTTTCTCATCTAAACCTAATTGGATTTCTACGTATGAGTCCTTACACTTTTTAAGGAATTTTTTCTTCTTATACTGAATTGTTCTTTGTGGTCTAGCTGGTAGCGACTCCTCTCTTCTATCAGGTTCTGTTGGTTTTCTTCTCAGTGTTTTCTGTCTTTGAACTAAGTCCCATTCCTCATGTTTCATGCTCCTGCTTCCTCCTTTCAGGATTCTTTCTGATGTAAATTTTATAGGTAAGTCTA
Organism: Heloderma suspectum; assembly: GCF_057233095.1. Classification (NCBI taxonomy): domain Eukaryota; kingdom Metazoa; phylum Chordata; class Lepidosauria; order Squamata; family Helodermatidae; genus Heloderma; species Heloderma suspectum. The sequence goes on from NC_139464.1 coordinate 110,906,616, forward strand.
TTTTCAGAGCTTTTAACGTCTTGGCCATTTCTTTTAAAATGTCAAATTGGCCACATAATGTCAAATCGTTGCCACTTAATGGCAGCCATTATGATTAATTGTAATGCTGAAAGGAATTATTTGCCACCTGAAGCTTTTTAGTAGTGGGTGAAACTCCTGTCGCTTTTTAAAGGTTCCTGGAGCAAGGTCTGACAAGATTAAGACAGGCTTTCCGTTAAACTCTATGTCTTTTACAGCTTTTATCTCTCGTATAAATTCTTCCTTCTTTGTATATCTTGCAAAGCAGATTATTATATCGCGAGGTCTTCCAGCATTTACACTTTTTGGTCTTAATGCTCTGTGTGCTCTTTCAAATTATCCTTTTATTTGAAAGTCTCCTAGTAACGATGACATCCGTTGTGCTAAAAAGATTTTAGTTCCCCAGTTTCTGCTGTTTCTATCAGTCCTCGTATTCTCACGTGAATACGTCTGCTCTGATTTTCTGCTTGTTCTAATGTCATCTTAATCTGAATATTTTCTTGATGTAATTGTTCAATTTTATTGTTTGCTGCAGCTGCAAGGTTAAATGCTTCTGAGGCTGTACTTTCAACTGCCTCTACTCTAGCATTAATGTCTTCCAATTTTTGTTCCAAAACGCCTTTCCAGTTTTCTAACACCTTTCTCTAAACTTGGTAAATTGGGAAGCCAGTTCAGCTCTCCACTCTAGTGGTTCCTCTGCTGGGGACCCATTTGTAGTTTTCTGCTGGCTGGGTGCCATCTTGCAAGGTTGTTTTATTTCTTCTTCTGGTAGGCTGGTTTCATTAACTTTAGTTTTAAAGAAGTCCGGTAATATTTTCCCTCTAAGTTCAGCTGTATTTGCCAGTTTGCTGTTTAAGCCTTGTATTTGTGATAAGTTTAGATTTAGAAATCCAATGTTTTAATCGCTTTGTTGTTGCTGAGGTCACTCAACCCATGTTTTTCTTCTTGCTCACATGCTCTGCCCCCTCACCCAGCATTTCTAATTCTAATACTGAAAGAAGATTAGAAGCTCATTACACAGATGTATTTGTTAATGCAATTTATATCTTGCCTTTCTACCAGGAGATACTTAAGATATCTTCAAACTTAAAATGCTCATTCAATAATAGTATGTAACACAAATATAAGTAACTAGAGAATAACTGCTGCAGTGTACCTGCTTTGTGTTTATCAGTCAGATGATTATGATCATCTTGGTGGAAGTACTCATAACAAGAAGTTCCTAGAAGCTCTTGTGGCAAATATCCTAAAATGGCTGTTGCGCTGTAAGGGAACGCGAATACATTATAGGTTTCGTGAATATCTGAAACTGACTTTCCGTACATCAGTACTTTTATTTATTTCAGCATCTCACAAAACACACACTGTATACCTTAAGAAACAGATGCTGTTGTCTGAAATGAAACAAAACTAAAACTGCTGTTAGTTTTAGCAGCCAAAACAGAACACCAAAAAAAGATTACCTCCTAATTTTTTGTTTTGTTTGATTAGGTCTAGTGAAAGGGAAACAACCACAGTTCTGAAACTATTTATTAAGCCTCAGAATCTTGTTTATTTTTTTATTTATACTGAATTTTTTCAGTACAAATGTTTCATGATCTGAAACTTATTTTAAAGACAATTACCAATATGGTTCTGTCCTTAACCAAACTTAACAAGAGAAGCAAAATAGATATAAGCTTTTAAGAATAAAAAATTTAACCATGATAAAACAAAGGTTAATACAATATATAACATACAAAGTTTAACAGGCATTTTTAAAATAACTAGTCCATCGTATAAAATTATAAAAGAGCAATGAATTAACAGTCCAACATTTTATAAACAAACATAGTGACAATACCGATTTCAAAAAGTATCCAAACCTGAACACTTTTTGACCTGACAGGTCTTCATCAGTGGGCAAAAATACAAACCATAATTATGGCCCTTAACTCAACAATCAATTCAAAAGATTAAATTCTCAAAATGGAACCAGTGAATCATAACTATGCAGATTCTCTATTTCTCATCCTGTGGTCAGTCTCTAGATGCACAAAGGGGGAAGGGAAACACACCATTCACTCTTGTACCAGAGAAGATAGATTGCTTCTGTCTGGAGCATCCATATACCATACCACAAAGTAAATAAGACTGTTGCTTAAAGCCAGTTTTTGCAATCCAAACACGGCAGCCAGCTCCTTCAGAGGCTTGGAGTCAGTGCACTATTGTCTTAAAATGAAAAAGACAAAATTAAGACTATTGTCTTAAAATGAAAAAGATGAAAATGCTTACCGTTGGTCTACAAAAACAAATTTTCCATCCATGGCAAAGCGTGTTATAAATTCTGTTGGCTTGACTTTTATCTCACTGCTTTTTTGTGGAACAGTGTAAGGGTGCAATCGACCAATGGCAACAAGACAGTTAAAGCTACTGTTGTCTTTTTCTGCATCATTCTCCTCTTCAACTCCCACCTCATTAGGAGGCCAGCTCTTCAGATACCCAGTGCAATGAACAGTACAGTACTTTTTATGATCTAATTTAGTCAAAACACAAAACAGTTTTTCATTTTCTTCTACAAACATCAGATACTATTATGGTTTGTGCTTTCCTAAAGGCATGAGTCCTATAAATCTACATCTAAGGCTGTGGTGTTAATTCGTTAGGATTTGTTTTTAAACACTATTCAGGTTTAGCTTACCTGTGGAAGCGCACTTCTAATCTTACATTAGATTTGGGAAGGAAGTCACAGGTGCTGGCAATTAAAACGTGTTCTCACATAAGAAAATTAAACAGTTTAATAACAGAGATTGCTTTCCTGTACAGTACTGTTTTGTTTGATTTCAAAATGTGCTACAATTTATATTGATCTAAATAAAATGCAGAAGGAACGTTAAGCTTAATCTGCATTTAAAACCCTGCCTATTTAGAGATTGTGTTTACATGTGTTCAGTTCAGGAGTCTCACATAACAGATCTGTGACTGGACTGGATTGACTCCAGACCAGTGAAGGAATGGCATGGCTAAATGCTTTCTTGTGAAAATAATTCCATGTGCATATAAACGTAGCATGCCAGGGAAAAGACTTGGCTCAAACCCTTCTCTATGGCATGTTAGTTTTATGTGTGTAAAGAGGTTCTCCCCCCTGCCACGTCCTGCTTCCAAAACACATGCACATAGAGGAACATTCAAACATGCAGCCCCACAAATGCAGTCTCAAGTGGTACACAAGTCCAATAACAAGTATATCATGTGTGTAGCTTAGTTCTAAGGCCTTGCCCATATGCAGCACAAGGGATACCTACATAGTATTTGTGAGAGACAGTAAGCATTAGATCAGGTAAACAGCCCAGTCTTATGAACTTAGGATGTGCTTTAGCAATTTGCTGGCACTGTTTCAGCTGAAGTGGGAGACAAGTTGAGATGTAAGTCAGGCATCACCCAGTTTGTATTGCCTACAGTTCATCCTAAGATTTCTCAGGGAAATAGAAAATTGTTTTGTTATTCCATTCAGTCTGTTATCTTTCTGTTTCCACATTATCTTCCAAGTACATAAACATAATCTAAATCATACTGGAATACTAGTGTATTCGAGTATAAAGGTATACTAAATAATCTATAAAGTATACTAGAACCTCAGTAAGTAAACATCTTGTCTCCCTACACAAAAGAGCACTGAAGGCTCTATACCATAAAGAGATGGTACTGTAAAGTTGTGCAATTGCAAAGTGTTACTGGTTGTATTCCTATAATAGATACAGGATGTATTTTAAAAATCTGAATACAAGATACACCTGTGCAACACACTATCTTCAGAAATGACTAATAATTCAATCTTAACTGCTGGCAAAATATTACTGAAGTTAACGCTAAGTTGTATTTTAAGTGGTCTTAGTCAAGTGTCATGCATTTGATATTCAGCACTCTCCTTGTAACATGTAGTTCAAAATAACTAGCTACGTATAGTTGGAGTGTTATGAATCTTTACAAATCTCCAGATTAGTTAGTGGAAGTTTGGTGCAGCCCAAACACAATGTGTTGGATCCAGTGCTGGCTCTCTTCCAGCAGAACAGATTTCTCCTCCCCGCTGCATCCCCCTCATGCATCCCCAATCTTTTCAAGTGTTGGGGGGCCCTCCAGAGCCAATTTGGGACACACGCAGGAGATTGCAATGGGGAGGAGAGCAAGGAGAACTTCCCATTGTGCATGCCGATGTCTGCCTATGCAATGCAGAATTTAGCTCTATGTTTGGATTGATGCAAGGTGATACTTCAATCCCCTATTGACGTTGCATGGGACGATGTGTCGAGCCTCGTTCCTAATAATAAGCAATAAAGCAGATGCTTGCTGCATATGAATATTGCTTCAGTATAAACTTCAAGCTACATGGAGGGCAATAATCTTAGATCAAAGCTAATCTCTTTCTGTATATCGCTGTACGTACTTTGAATGCTGAAGTCCAAATTCTTCAGCTTGCAATAAAATCCAAAAAGGATAATTATGTTCTGAAACACAACACACACTACATACCCATGCAAAACTCAGCATAGGCATATCCTGAGGACTGCAAATACAGACATCTCAGAAAAGAGAATGATCCATGCACATCATATATGACTGTAGATCTTTCCCTGTTCCATTAGCAACTTTGGGAACCCTGTATTTGCACTGGCCTTGGGATCAGCAGTTGTGATTTGTAACCTTCATTTATATTGCGAGAAATTTTCTCCATACCCCTGTAACATTAAAACTTAATGCCTTTCAGTAAGCTCTTTCAGGCTTCAAGGAGCCTACTATTCACACATACGTTTCACAATTTTAAGTCACTCACAGTGCATCCCTATACATGCCTGAGAAGTATGCCCCACTGAGCTCAATGAGACTTACTCCCAGGTAAGTCCATATAAGATTGCAGCCTTGCACTGTACAATTGTAATTCGCCTACAGTACCATGTTGGGGTGACGAAGAGTCGGACACGACTGAACGACTGAACAACAACATAGTACCATGTAACACAGTGTTTGAAATAGAATGTCCTTCACTTATTTAATAATACCTTTCTTTTTTGAGTTTGGTAAGGACTCCTTTTCTTCTTTGACTGTGTTTCTCGTATACTTTATTCGACAAAAAAATGAACGCCGAGCACCAGGATGCAGATGAGATGATCCTGCTTGAAAATCCATGTGAACTTGCAAACCAGCTTTTAAAGTTTAATAAGAGCAGAACACACAAAATCATGCTTGTCATGTGAGCTATGAAGAACAGTTTGCAACTACATTAAATTGCTCTAAACATGCTTCTAGCATATTTTCAGATTGCTTCTGAAACTTTAGCTCATGTAATTATTTAGAAATCTTTGATTAATTAAAATTTGAAAATGAAGGAGCATGGTTGACAGACTCAAGAGTGAGTAGCAGCAAGGTATTTTACAACCTAGGCGATGTTATGCATGATACAGTATTTAACTGGAGCTTAAGTTTAAACTCCATACAGCTTTCACCTCTAATCTGGCAGAAGTATAAAAGAGGTTGTGACAATATTCATACAAAAACCAGCTGTACATTACATAATGTTGTTATTATAGAAATAAGATGTGGTTACATTAGGACTGGCACTTAACATTTTCAATGTAGAGTGATTCTTGGTACTGAAGCATTTTATCCCATGCTTGACTACACCAGGTCTTTTCTATTGACAAGATCTATTGAACACAAGAAAAATAAACTAGTACGCCTGGTAAAAATGACATACAAGATCTTGGCACATATCTAACAGCTTAAACATTATTCATTTGCATTATATAAAATGCATTGTCCAAAATGCATTGTCTTAAGAGCACCTTTCAGTTGTGTTAAAGTACTCCCATAAGTACAAGTAAGCATTTATGGTGTTGCTCATACAAATCAGGGGTGTGTGAACATGTCTCCATATACGTGAAGACATTCAAGATTAAAATCATGAAATCCAAGCATTTTTTACTGCACACTTACTTTTGGTATCTATTAGTTTTTCTCTTGGTGAAGCATCTGAAGATGAAAGTTGCTCCTTCACTTTAGCAACATCCTTTGGATGAAGATAATCAAAAAGACTTTGCCCAATCAAACTCGCCTAAGAGAACACAACTTTATTAGCTTATAAACTGTGCATCACACTTCTCATTCTCTCTCTCTCTCTCTCTCACTCACACACACTGATAGTTTTGAAAGGGATAGTTCCCGAGTATCGTAATTATATCTTTTCAATGCAGTTGTATCGGACATGTTTGTTTTCAAATGAAACTTTAATATCTGGGTTTAAATAATTGCACATCAGATATTTTCCCATTATAGCACGGAGCACTAGCTGCCAATTACTGAAGTAACATCATGTAACCCTGAAATTCAAGGATAAGCAAGCAACTCACTGGTGTAACCAATAACGACGTATGTTGTTCACAAGGCTGTTTTGAAGTGTTAAAGTGGGGATTTCTAAATTTCACTCACAATGAACGATAAAAGGCCAACTAGACTCATGGGTGACATATCTATACCTTATATACTATATTAGCTGTATGGAAAGTAGCAAGGGTACCACTGGGGCTGGGCATCATCTCCCCCTGTATTTCAGACCAGGTATGATTATTCCTCAGGAATAATCTCTGGCCAACTTGCTGGCAGTGTACGCACAGTGACAACTATTCTTATAAGCAATCTAGAAGGCTTTGAGCTTGGTATACATGGATCTTTGAATGTATGTCAGAGGCCCAAATCCTTCAAATTTAAATGGGGGATTTAAATGTGCAGTGATAGAGCAGTGCAGTGATAGAACAGCAAAACAATTAAAATGGAATTATAATAAATTCCTCGACACTGATTCTGTACATGTTAATAGTTTCAAGAATGGGCCTTTAAATGATCTTGAAAAATCCCCCCCCCCCATTCCTCCACATACACCAAATCTAAAATTGTTCTACTGAAAACAGGAAGTTTCCTCTGATACTCCATAACTATAACCCAGCTCTAAGAAACTGTACTTTCTAATAAAAGAAAAATGATTTTAGATACAGCACAATATCACCTACCGGGTCATAATTAAGTATCTTGGAAACAGATTCTGAAACAAACAGGATTTTGCCTCTGTCACATCCAACTACAAAGAGGAATCCATCTGCAGCCTTTAAGTTAAGAAAAAAAAATCAAAACACAAATACTAATTAGTGAATATAGGCAGAAAGAATAAGACCCCAGTACACAGGAAATAAATTGGATAATTTATTAGACTTTTAGCTTTGTTGTTTTAAATCTGTATTTTAAATCTTTGCATTGCTGCTAGGTTTTACGCTGCTTTTATTCAGGTTATATTGTTATATTGTGGTTGTAATGTTTTTATATTTTATATTGTTTTACTGTGTGCGTGTTGGTTTTAATTTCTGTGAATTGCCTAGACAGCTTCAGCTATTGGGAGGTATAGAAATGAAATTAAAAAAAAAAAGTCAACAGTATTTTTAAACATCTAGGTTGTATAACTGATATGAATATCTTGCCAATGTTAAAACATCTTCCCAGGCTTCTTCTGTGTTTCCTGGCATATTTCAAAGTGCTGGCTTTATACTTTTAAAGCCTGCCAGAGTTTGAATCCAAATGTTCTTTCTTCCATCAGAGGAAGGCTCCTTCTGTCTGAGGAAGGGAGCCTTTGAATCCAACCCAGGATGTCTGAAGAACCTTAAGGCGCAATCCTACTCAGATAGGCAGCTGCAGCTGCCTCCGAACTTGGAGGTGACTGCCTATCCAGTGCAGGGCAGGAGAAGCATGGAGGGGATCATTCCTCCCGCGCTTCTCCTGCCCTGCATTTTCGGCTGGATAGCCGAAAGGGAGGGCAGAGGGGGGGAGAAGGCTGCTGTACGACACACTGGATGTGTCGTACAGGCATTTCTGCCCTCCCCACCCGAGAACGCCCTCCGGGAAAACCCTTTTTTGGCCGCTCCACACTCCTCTTGCAAGCGCGGAGCGTGGGGCTGTCCTGCGTTGCCTCCGAGGCAGCGCGGAAGTGAGGGGAGGTCAGTTCCCGGAAAACCAGATATCCTATAGCCATCTAGCGGCCGTAGGATTGCTCCCTTACACTCCCATATGAACCTACGTATTTATTGAAGTTATCTTCAGCAGCCCTTCTCAAGAGGTTAGCAGAGTAGCAACCAAAGACAGACTTTGATGTGGTGGTACTTCAGGTATGGAAAAAACTCTTCAGAAATGTTTGCCTGGTATCTTCTTGAAATCAGTTTTAGCCTAACCCCTAAAACTTTTTTTTGTCCATTTTTAACTCCCCAGTTCTTAATTGAGCAAAGGAAGAATTTTAGTCTTCAACTAATTTTGTGGAATCTTCAAGATCACCCAAGAGAAGGGTATAGGATCAAGTGAAATTTTTCAGGTATATACAGTGTTCCGGATGATAAAATATTATTGTATGTTATTAATAAGTTAAATTGGATTTGTTTTTCTTATAATGTTGCATGCATCATGCAGGGTAGTTTACATAGGGAATCAGAGACTAATGTGTTCACTGAAGACATCTAGCTTGATCCATTGCATTTCTCACCTTCATTGTGCTCTGCAGTATTCTCAGTTCAGTTTATAGGTTCCACAAATTGAGAAATAAGTGAGTAGCTTACCGTTGAAATTACACACACACACACACATCATTTTCATATAGATAGGATGCTAATTCTTTATGAGCTAGTCCGTTTTTAACATCTCACTTTAAGGCTATCAATTCCTCTACCACCACATCTTTTGCTACTTTTTTTTGCCATTACTTGAGATAGCTCTATAGGACAGCCAGTACTGCAGGACAGAGTGAGAAATGACATCCTAATCCATCATTATTCTATTTATGTTTTTAAAAAACATTTTATTGACCTTCCGGGGGCTGCTCTTCAGCCCCCCATAAGGTCAACAAAAAACAGAATATGTCATTCAATCAATAGACTATTTCAAGAAATGGTTATTATGACAGTTTGTTTCTTCCTTGCCTACTCTGGTTTTAATGGCCTCTGTGTGAGGGAGGAAAGCCCCAGTCCCAGCTTGGTGAAGCAACAGCAAGTGGAGGAGAGGATGATGGCAGTTTGCCTTGTTGGCCGATTCTTCCTCTCCTGCTCCCATGGCAGTACGGTGTGCTGAAATGTGGGACTGGAAACTAAATGTCTATTGCTGTTAAAACTGTAGAATGTAAGCAAAAAGTGCAAAAACCTAAAGAAATCTAAAAATATTCAGACTTTTGAAGGAGAAAATATTTTAGCAAGAATTTTACTCACAAGGTTGATAGAAATAAATCAATAATACATTCTATCAACTTTGTAGGACAATGAGTGAACTCCCCTCACTTGATTCAAAATTAGATCAGCAACTACAAGCATCATTCGAGAACAGTTAAGACGACGCTTTCCTCCCAAGGGTTCTAAATTGAATCATGTTGGTTTCACCATATCATGTTGCAATAATTTTTCATTTAAAAAGAGTAAAGAGCGGCTGCATTCACTCAAAACAAATTGGTTTTCATCCTAACAAATTGTTTACAGCATTTATTGACTTGAAAGGGGTCTCTGATTCTTATTTGGACTATTTATGTTCAAACAAGTCTTCAAGTCTGTTGTGGTCAACAGGGCAAATGGTCAAATGAGATCATGACAAATTGGGGTGTAAAACGGATGCATTTTTGCCCCATTTTTAATAAATTTCTTTTTGAGACACCCTCCAAACTTCGTCTAAAGCAAATCCCATTGTTACATGCAGATGCTGCTGTGATATTATCTTTAACCCAACTGGGTTTTAAGCAACTATTACAGGCCTTTTCAAATCGTGATTAAAAATACCTCACTGATTTTCAGTTTTAAAAAATCTAAAATTATGGTTTTGTCCTAATTATGGAAAAGGTTCTATTAAGGGGGAGTACTCTGAAACAAGTTCAAGACTTTAAATACCTGGGACCCCATTTTCAATATGATCTCAAATGACACTCACAATGTAAATATGCACTTGAATCTGTACATTGCAGAACCATTCCACTTGTCCATTTTTATTATACCCAAGATGACTTTACTCCTCCTCCAGCTCTCAGGGCATTTAAAACTCAGGCACTGGCTCAACTACCATATGGTATCCCCACATGGGTTGAGATAACAAATTCTGCTCTGAAAAACGTCCAGGCATTGTCTTGTGCTGCATTTTGGAAGTACTGACTGTGTAGGATATACAACCATGTGTTTGAAAACTGGTGTAGGGTTTATGGAAGCCAGCGTGGGCCTGGCCACTAACATTTTGGTTGTGCCTGCATTTTGTTTTCTCAATATCTAGTTTCGCGTATTTTATGTTAAGAGACTCATATTCTAGTAAATGCTCCCATACAATTCTTCATAAAATTAGTTCAACTGGAATTTCATTTGAGCCCTTTCTAATGCTTGAGCAACAACACGCATATTAACTCATGGTACTTCATCTTATTCGATTTCTCTTAAGAATACGCAAGCTCATTGATGGGGAGAGCAATCCTATGGTCCCTGGGCGAGTGTCCCAGGGACCACAGGATGGCTTGCATTTCACCCTTTAAGGTCAGGGACAGCACTGTGACCTCAAAAGGGGGAGATCCGCCCCCCTCCCCAACCCCTCACAGCTGGTGTGGAGAGAACTATTCCAGCTGCCTCTCTGGGGTCAGAAAATTGATCTTGGAGAGGGAAAAGGTGACATTCCAGTGGGTGGGGAGGAGAGGAGAGTGGAGTGGAATGGAGTGGAGAAGCCAGGACATGATTTATCCTGAGCCCCTCCAGCCTCCTCCCCTCCCTTTCCAATGCGCCCTCACTAAAATTCCTGTCTACCAAAAAAGATCGGAGGGCAGGCAGGCAAAAATTGCCTCTGCTGCTCCTCCTCACCTCCTGACTTCAGTCCAGCAGGGCATGGGAATCTCAGAAGCCTCCAAGTTCAGGGGGTTCTGAGCAGCGAGGACTGCGCCCTTGATGTCCTACTTATGGTAATAATCCAGGAAGATTTTTGAGAATTCTGTTTCAGATTGTATGGCACATGTACTTTTATAATGGATCATATAATTTATCCTCTTTTGACTAGTTTACCAGGGTGTCCAGATTATTATGGTTACGCATTGTCTATCAGGTAAGATCCCATCCATTCCTCAGCATAGGCATGTTTTTTATAATCATTATGTGCATTTTTTATAATCATTATGTGCATAAGAGCTCAGCTGACTAACTACCTAAACCGGATAAATTGTACCTTTTGTTGTTCTGTTATTTGTGTTTTGTATTTTAACCTGACAGAGCCAGAATCATAAGCTAGTTTCAAATCCTGGTTTCAGACTCTGGCTTGTTAGGGAAGTGACAAACCAGGAGTCCCAGTTTAGACATCATCCTAAGCTTCTTTTTTTTCCCCTCCTGGTGAGTTCCTCGTTACTGAGGCTGCTCCAACTGCTGGAAGCAGCAAAGCAAGAGCAATCAGGCAGCATGCACACACACACACTAATTTTGTGTAAATACGGCCACTGTCAAGAAAAATTTCCACAAATGCGCAGCATATAAAATGTGGATATATATTATGAAAATAAACATACTGATAAATCTTTATACACAAGCAGCAAGGATCTGTCTAACTTCCCTTGGTCCATATTTACAGCACTCAGATTCATTCCTTAAACTGTTCTAAATATTATGATGATGTGTATTTTAACTGTAGCAGTCTATGACGCAATCTAACAAGCTTGTTGGCATGTGCTCTTGATTTCACGTTGATATGTAGGGGGGTCCTGAAACTCTGTTCACCAGGAAATTCAGAAGTAGCTTTTAATGTTGCTAATGTAGTATCTATTCTAATGTTTGTTTTGTATTATAAGCTGTCTTGAGGTCATTGTGGCGGAGTATACATTTTTAGAAGTAAATAATACGATATGAGGCAGCTGCTATTTAAGGATATACCTGATCCCTGACTTTTTTTTTACACTTACCTTAAGGATTAAGTGTTGGAGTTCATCATCTTGCAAAAATGAAGGCTTATAACGGACCTCTGAGTAAGAACTAGTAGAACCTGCAAAATGAAGTTATTTATGAAGTAGACCTAATAAAGACCAAAAAATATGTTTTACAGAGTCATTCATTTACTAGGAGAAGAACAAGAACACACAAACATGGATACATGGTAGTTCTCATTTCAAACCGGCATCCTTATTCTTTTTTTATGAAACCTGTCATGGAACTCAGTATCAGTTTTGTAAGTGGAACCAAGAAAAAAGCATACGATGTGCGCACCCCCCCACAGAACCAGCCAGCTACCTCAGTTATCTAGGAAAATGAGTCAGGGAGAATTGTATTCTGAAGTAGTGAATGGATCCTCTTTCCAACAGATTGTTAAAAAGGAGGCCGTTGCCTATTTGTTTCAGAATAAGTAGAAGATGCAAGAACGAGCTGAAAGATGATGGGGCCACCCCAGGATAAGCAACAGTAGCAGTGACTGGGAAATTGTCCCTGGCAGGAATGCTAGGCAGAGAGAGGGAAGAGGAGATGTTCTTGGGTGGACTCCTTAGCCTCTCCCATCTGCACAGACTTGGAGGCGCTCCTATCTCAAGGAGCGCCTCCAGCAACACCAGATTGGCCGCTCAACAAGATCAGCCTCGGATGGCCTTCTCTCTGTCCCATCAGCCAGGACAGCTAGGCTGGTGAGGACGAGGGAGAGGGCCTTCTCTGTGGTGGCCCCCACTCTGTGGAACTCCCTCCCTAGGGAACTCCGCCATGCTCCCTCTTTAATGAGCTTCTGCCATGCATTAAAAACACAGTTGTTCAGGCAGGCATTTGGGGTGGGCTAGGGTAATTTTAGAAATGTGATGTTTTTAATGTTGAATTTTATTGTATAAACTGTTTTTATTGTTGTACATCGCCCAGACTGGCTGGGTGACTGGCCAGATGGGCGATTAATAAATTTAATAAATAAATATTACTAAGTAATTAAGGCTGCAATTGTATTTATTTTTATTTATTATTACATTTATATCTTGCCTTTTTTCCTCTTGCAAGGAACCCAAGGTGGCTTACATGGTCCTTCTCCTCTCCATCATATTCTCACAACAACCCTGTGAAGTAGGTTAGGTTAGGAGTTACTGACTGGCCCAAAGACACCCAGTGAGCTTCATGGCCGAGTAGGGATTTGAACCCAGCTCTCCCAAGTCCCAGTCCAACACTCTAACTACTACACCACACTGGTCCTAAACACATCCTCCCAGGAGTAACCTAGGACACAATGGGGCTTATTTCTGATTAGAGATACATAGGATTGCACTGTAAGTCACGTAGTTACTGTACATTTTGTGGTTCTATCTAATAAGTCATTGCCAATTTTAAAACCTAGAAAGACATGAAACTGACCATGACATGATTTTAAAAACTAATGGCTAATCATTTTCACAAGTACAACAAAAGATGACAGGATTCACAAATATAATACTGTATTGTTCCTGAAATATGCAGTTTATTATTCAATGATAATACATCCTGCTGCACTGCAGCATGCAGATTACCCAGGGATGCTTCACATGACATTTGTTCTATGTGAGTGTAAGAAAACACACATGTACACTGTCACATGTGAAAATTGCCCAAATGTCTACTTTGCAAATATACATGTTTGTAACTGTGTTCAGCACCAGTCTTATCTAAGCATGTCCAATAAAACATCACTTCTGTTTCCTCACCCTGCAGTACAGGATCTCTCTTAACTTGAAGTGGATTATAAAAATCAGTAGCCAACAGGGCACTTTTATGACTGAGCCCACATGAAAAAAGGAAACAAGTAGAATCAGCACCCTGGAAGAGAGAAATAGCAGAGGAGCAATAATTCCTTTAACAGTGAACTGAGCTGGTGGGTGCCAACAGGACTATAGCCGGTGAGAAACAAAAGGAAGGTATGTATCAGCATGCTCGGAAAACCCCAAGGTTTGCTGACATACAAAACTATTAAAAATAACAAAAACAACCCTATGAGGACTGAGCGTGGTCAAAAGACACAGCATGCTGACTGTCATTTCAAAAATAAAAATGGATAACAGAGGACAGGTAATGGTATGTCCTACTGGAGGACAACATAGCTTGCTGGTTGACATATTGAACAGGAGCATTCCCATTAGGAGTCAAGAGTAGACAGAACCATTTTCTTGCAGGTCCTTCTTGTTCTCCCAAGAACTAAAAGGGGGAAAAGTCTTGACTGTATGACAGAAGAACCTTCAAGTCTGTTCCTATTAAGAAATGGCACTATGTCTAAATCTGGTGCCTTCCTGCATTCTTGGAATACATGTCAATATTAAACCAGGAGCATACAACAGGTATGGATCACTTCACCAACACAGTTTCAACACACTGCTTAATTCATTATTGCAAATATGTAAATGTAAACAAACACATATGCTGCAGTTGATTGATACTGTGTTGACTTTGAACGTGAAACACCCATATTCAAATCCCCACTTCCTAGGTGTCCTTATGTGTTACTATTTCTCGGTCTAAGCAATTCTATGAAAGTATTACAAGGATCAAAGAAATAAGAGCTGTAAAGCACAATGCACAATAAAACTCCTATCATCATAGTTTGTAAAAGGCACTGTAATAGGTCATGCAGAACTTCTGCTAAGCATAAGCACATCAGAAAAATATTACCACTCAGGATACTTCAGAAGTATCATGTTACGAGTTCCACATGAACACAATTTAACGGAAGCATAAAATGTTTCTAATTCCTTATGTGAAAGGAGAAAATATTTACAAAAGCCTAGGAATCAGTGAGAAAAGCCAGATATATATCAAAATACCAATTTCAGGTGTTTAGATATGTGAGAATGAAAAAATACACATCTGTAAAGCCTGTGAAGACGTTTTAAGTACTCTCTAAATTAATCATTAAGAATGGTGTATTTGCCATAACATTTTCTTCAACTGAAGTAGGAGGAAATGGGGAGAAAGGGAAAGATTCTTATAGAAAACAGTAATAGAACTAAGGGATATAAGCACAGATGGAGTTAAGTGCTGAAGATTAATTAACCACGCAAAGTTCTTCCAAAAGGTTCTCAGTATAATTATACACATATTTTTATCCTGCTTCTTAGTCTCGAGGCAGCTAACATAATTTGACAATGACACATTAAAATCACAAAAACATACTATAAAACCAGATTCGATCAGCAGCAAGTGATAAACTGTAACAGTACACACTCTGTAGTACTTGGGACTGTGAATATATAATGAGTGTGTGTGTGTGTGTGTGTGTGTGTATATATATATATATATATATATATATATGGAGAGAGAGAGAGAGAGAGAGAGAGAGAGAGAGAGAGAGAATGATGAGGAAGTCAGATGCAAGGATACCTGGCAAGTGATTTGTGCACAAAAAAAATTCATGAACCCAAGCTAAAAAATGTAATTGACAAGTAATCTGACCATGAGACACCTATGTGTGGCTGTACTACTAAGGAGCAAAGACTGACTGTGTATGATTTAATATACAATTTTCTCTTAGATAGTTGAGCACCTATCACTTTGGAAGCACAATGGGGACTACCAAAAATAAGGTAGGAGTTTGTTTCCACATAATCAAAGGACTCCCTAGGTATGCAGAAGTTTGTAAGTTTGTTAATTAAAAAGAAATACATATTTCTAAGGCTCCACTCCAGATGGCCTGGGCTGATACTTGCAAGGTTTCAGGATGTACAGAACATTGAGGTGGTGACTGAAGGAGAAAAAAGGGAAACTGGAAGGATGGGAAGAAATGGAGATTAGCCTGACCAGGCCCCTAACAGCTCATAGTAAGATGCCTGGAAGTGGCAGGAATAGGGTTTGGGGGATGTGTGCTGCAAAGTAAAAAAGAAAAAACCCTCCCCTTCCTGCACTATACAGGAATGTTTCCGGAAGAAGTGAAAAGGACACCATATCCACTTTCAAGAACCTCCCTTGCCCCCAAATACTATAAATTAACACTATAGGAACATAAGAAGCTGCCTTATACCAGATCAGACGATTGTCCATGTAGCCTAGTATTGTCTTTTCAGACGAGCAACAGCAGTCCAAGGTCTCAGGCAGAACATGCCCTTTTCCTCATTCCCCCTCCTGAAAATCTCCCCCCACCCCACCCCGAGGCCTGAACAGAGCTGCAGGAGTCCTATTCCAGGAGCACTCCTGTTGCGGGCTGTGGATATGCTGCAGCCTCTTATTGCATGACCTAATTGTATATATTGATTTTGAATGTCCCATGAGACAGAAAGTGCTGAATAATAGCACAGATAAGAGTTTCAATAAGCTAGCAAATCCCATGGATACAAATGCTTGCTTATCACTGAAGACATAGTCATACTCCCACTAGTACCACTGGAAAAAAGATGGTGCAGAACATCTTGAAGGTTGTTTGCCAGAAACAAACACCTTCCCATGCATTACTTGAACAGCCAAATGTAGTGATGCTATCTAAAAGCTCTTCAAAATATAACATCACAATCCAATGCGTAGCTTCCCCAATAAATAAAAAGTAAGGATTGCTTTGTCAGTGCAACATTAGAATTTGTCATAACACTTCACTTGCGTGAGAGAGCGAGCCTGTTCAAGTGGCACTGCAATCAACATTAGTAGTGCACCCCATCTGCCACATAGGATGCTGCAGTATTTACATCTGAGCAAGCCACTCTGCACTGGTGTAGCTGCTGAAAGGCAATGTTTTTAATTCCTACTAAAAACATTCATTCATATCAATAATTTTTACTCACCTTTCAATGACTTTAAGTGCTGAACAGCCATTCTTAATACTGTAAGTTTATCCAGTTTACGTGCTACAGGATTGCACTGAGGTATCATAGCAGATAATTCTTCTATCAGGTTATTCATTTTGTCTCTTCTTCGTTTCTCTGTTTGGCTATGAGCCTCCCTAAGAAAAATGCAAAAGATACATCTTTCCATTAGATGTGCCTTTCTGCTGTATCATCAGTTTCTGAAATGTAGTGTATTGATTTATACATAAGAAATACAGCTGAAGAACTTTGGCTTTAAAAATTATTTGTGAAACATGTAATTGTCAAACATCGATATGAAACAATGGAAAAACTTTGCCAAGCTAAAACTCAAAAAATCCTGATACAAATCACACAGTAGCAACTTTCTCAATAATTGCAAATAAGACAAGCATTCAAAACCTTTCCATAAATGTATTTTAGATTTTGTAAAATCTAATTTATTTCTTCTAAACAGCTTCAACTTTAGTTGCCTTTATCTTTACTTGAAGTCTTTGTGCATGATTTCCTTGGTTGATGCCTATACTCTAAACACAACATTGCGAAGCAAAGAAGTACATCTATTCTAAAGGTATGTCTAGCTTTAAAATTGAACAAAAAGAGATCGACTGTATAATAAGTCAGCTTTAGAACATTGATATTTATGGACCTACATTTTCATGCATGTTATTCCTATTCCAATATATAACACATTTTTCCAACCATCAGTGAATAAATAATTGCTTTACCATTTATCACTGCTGTCCCAAACATGGAGCACCATACTACCTGTAGAATCCTCCCATGGTGCCTGTGAAGCTCTCTGCTTCCTGATCCTTCAGAGCTGGTTTTATTTACTATTACCTTGGCTGGTGCTTCACAGAGTATCCAGCCACCAGTAAAAATAGCAAAAGAAGAAGGAACCCATTGCTGGGCGAGGGTGTTGGAGGAAGAGAAAGTTGGGAGAATTGGGGGCTAGACCCAACTTGCTTGCAGTCCCCATGCACACACACACATTGCTTTTTCATGGCATCTAGATAACCACTGAAATTTTTAACACACACACCCAACATTAAATTAAAGCTTACACAGTAAAAATCAGTACACAAAACCTGGACCTGAGGCATGGATCTTTATGGATCATCAGGATTTTTACATAGGTTGTGCTTAAAACCACCAGTAAATCTGTGGTCACCTCTATATCCATAGATGTGTTCTGTGATTCAACAGTGATTTTGTTAAGAGTCTCATGTAAAAATTATGAGGATTTTGAATCCATGTTTTTTCTGTGCTGGCAACACTGGATCTGTGATTTTTACTGTGCAGTCAATAGAGACCAATGTAAGCTTTTATTTGATTATGGGTTTGGGGGAACCCTGTGTAAAAATCATGCAAATTGAAAAGGTTTGGACTTTCATGTAGGCCCCATGGAAAAGCGAAGTGCACGCACTCTCTCTCTTTTGTTGTATGTGTGAGGAGATGCAGGGGGAGCAGAGCAATGAGGGAGCAGTGTCCGTGGCATTCTCTCAAAAATTCAAATGTGCCCATGGGCCTTAAAGTATTGGGAACCCCTGGTTTATCATGCAGTATTTAATAACGTTAATTAACATATACATTATATTCCAGATTCTCCTAAACAGATCATCTACTACTGAATTTTAATCACTTTTCCATTTTATTTTAATTTTCCAAGTAGCATTCTTGCCCTTGCTACCAAGTTACTCACCACTGTTCTATTATCTTTTTTTGACACAGTTATTTAAATAATTCAACAATACAACCTCTGTAGTGAATTCTAAGACATTTTCTGTGATTTCTTTAATAATCTCTAAACCAGCTTTTCCCAGCCTGGTATCCTCCAGATGTTTTGGACTTCAATTCCCATCAGCCCCAGCCATCATGGCTGATGATTTGTAGTCAAAACATCTGGAGGGCACCAGGTTGGGGGAGGCTGCTCTAAACCCCCTAATATTCTTGTAGTATCCCTTTAAACTCTCACCAGATATAAAAGAACATTAAATTCATAGCATGGCTCTTCCAACACATGCTTGAAGTGGTGCTCTACATTCTCTTAATTTTTACTTGTGTATTATAACATTCCCCTTTCATGGATCACTGCCTTGTTGTGGCGAAGGGGCTTGCGTAACTCAGTGAAGCCATAAGCTACACCGTGCAGGGCCACCCAAGACGGACAGGTCATGGCGGGGAGTTCTGACAAAATGTGGTCCACTGGAGAAGGAAATGGCAACCCACTCCAGTATTCTTGTCAAGAAAACCCCATGGAACGTATCACAAGGCTAAAAGAGATGACGCCGGAAGATGAGCCCCTCAGGTCGGAAGGTGTCCAATATACTACTGGGGAAGAGCAGAGGGAGTTTCCAAGTAGCGCCAGAAAGAGTGAAGCAGCTGGGCCAAAGCCAAAAGGACACTCAGCTGTGGATGTGTCTGGTGGGGAAAAGAATATCCGATGCTGTAAAGAACAATACTGTTTCGGAACCTGGAATGTAAGATCAATGAATCAAGGTAAGCTGGAGGTGGTCAAACATGAGATGGCAAGACTGAACATTGACATCTTGGGAATCAGCGAACTAAAATAGACAAGCATGGGAGAATTTAATTCAGGTGACCATTATATCTACTACTGTGGGCAAGAATCCCTTAGAAGAAATGGAGTAGCACTCATAGTCAATAAAAGGGTGGGAAAAGCAGTACTGGGGTACAATCTCAAAAACGATAGAATGATCTCAGTACGAATCCAAGGCAAACCATTCAACATCACAGTAATTCAAGTCTATGCCCCAACCACTGAGGCCGAAGAAGCTGAGGTTGATCGGTTCTATGAAGACCTACAACACCTTCTAGAACTAACACCAAAAAAAGATGTCCTCTTCATCATAGGGGACTGGAATGCTAAAGTAGGAAGTCAAGAAATAACCGGGATAACAGACAAGCATGGCCTTGGTGTACACAATGAAGCAGGAAAAAAGCTAATAGAGTTTTGCCAAGAGAACACGCTGATCATAGCAAACACGCTTTTCCAACAGCACAAGAGACGACTCTACACATGGACATCACCAGATGGTCAATATCGAAATCAGACTGATTATGTCCTTTGCAGCCAAAGATGGAGAAGCTCTATACAATCAGTAAAAACAAGACCAGGAGCTGACTGTGGCTCAGATCATGAGCTGCTTGTTGCAAAATTTCGGCTGAAATTGAAGAACTTAGGGAAAATCACTAAACTATTCAGGTATGACCTAAATCATATCCCTTATGAATATACAGTGGAGGTGACAAATAGATTTAAGGGATTAGACCCGATAGACAGAGTGCCTGAGGAACTATGGACAGAGGTCCATAACATTGTTCAGGAGGCAGCAACTAAATCCATCCCAAAGAAAAAGAAATGCAAGAAAGCAAAGAAGTGGCTGTCTGAGGATGCTTTACAAGTAGCAGAGGAAAGAAGGGAAGCGAAAAGCAAGGGAGAAAGGGGAAGATATATCCGACTGAATGCAGAGTTCCAGAGAATAGCAAGGAGAGACAAGAAGGCCTTCTTAAATGAACAATGCAAAGAAATCGAGGAAAACAATAGAATGGGAAAGACTAGAGATCTTTTCAAGAAAATCGGAGATATCAAGGGAACGTTTTGTGCAAAGACAGGCATGATAAAGGACAAAGAAGGCAGGGACCTAAGAGAAGCAGATGAGATTAAGAAGAGGTGGAAAGAATACACAGAAGAACTATACAGGAAAGATCTGAATGTCCCTGATAGCCATGATAGTGCGGTCACTGAACTTGAGCCGGACATCCTCGAGAGTGAGGTCAAGTGGGCCTTAGGAAGCATTATTAACATCAAAGCTAGCGGAGATGACAGTATTCCAGCTGAGCTATTTAAAATCCTAAAAGATGATGCTGTTAAAGTGCTGCAATCAATATGCCAACAAATCTGGAACACTCAACAGTGGCCACAAGACTGGAAAAGGTCAGTTTACATTCCAATTCCAAAGAAGGGCAACGCCAAAGAGTGTTCAAACTACCGCACAATTGCGCTCATTTCACATGCCAGCAAGGTGATGCTCAAAATCCTACAAGCTAGGCTTCAGCAGTATGTGAACCGAGAACTACCGGAAGTACAAGCTGGGTTTCGAAGAGGCAGAGGAACTAGAGATCAAATCGCCAACATTCGCTGGATCATGGAGAAAGCAAGAGAATTCCAGAAAAAGTCTGTTGTTGGCAAATGGCAACAATCAGGGTGAATAAAATTCAAGATTTAAAAAAAAAAATCATACATACTAATCTTAAATAATAATTAGGTTATTAAATAATCTGTATATAAGTTGTTGTTGTTCAGTCGTTAAGTCGTGTCCAACTCTCCGTGACCCCATGGATGATAGCACGCCAGGCCTTCCTGTCCTCCGCTCTCTCCCGGAGTGTGCTCAAGTTCATATTCATTGCATCAGTGATGCTATCTAACCATCTCATCCTCTGCCGTCCCCTTCTCCTTTTGCCTTCAATCTTTCCAAGCATCAGGGTCTTTTCCAGTGACTAATGTGAAGAGAAAAGTCACTGGAAAAGACCCTGATGCTGGGAAAGATTGAAGGCAAAAGGAGAAGGGGATGGCAGAGGATGAGATGGCTAGATAGCATCACTGATGCAATGAATATGAACCTGAGCACACTCCGGGAGAGAGCGGAGGACAGGAAGGCCTGGCGTGCTATGGTCCATGGGGTGACGAAGAGTCAGACACGACTTAACAACTGAACAACAACAAAATTATTACACTGCATAATGATTTTATAAAAGTTATCTTTATTGCTATATTTGTTAAAAATATTTGGTCAATCATTCCACTGTAGGCAGATCAGATACATTTCCATTTCCTACTGTGACAGCTCATGGGGGGTTCAGGTTGAAGTTCCAATGGCAAGACATGAGCCTCTTAGAAAAAAAGCTCAATTAAACTTATCAAGCTACAGCCACAAGCTCCACAAATAATCTTAATTACACAGGCATATGCAGCAAATCATCTTTAAATATTATTAAGGTTGGTATATCAAATGTCACTGGTCATCAGGTGTGCAGCCCGATCTTAAGCAGATTTCATCACAAGTCTTCAAAGAAGCATATGTTCTAATAAGTGTGCTTAAAATTACAGCCTAATACTGTAAGCACAAACAGCGAGCCCAAAAATAACCTGCAGATCTAGAACTCCTCATGCTAGCAGTAACACAGAACTGAAAAACATGCCAATTTGCTCATTTTAAAAAAACTGTTGTTGTTCTAAATAAGAATAGCCCTTATTTTTATGGAGAAAATCTTGATATGCATAAGTATCTTCTGAAGTCTTTCTCATGGTCTCTCAGCCTCTAAATAAACACTATTCAGATTTCCTTTTCACCATTCCTGCCTAGAGTATCACAACTAGGTGACTGTACTTTAAAATGCATACAGAAATATTTGTGAGAACTGTGTACTGGACAATTTGTGAACATACAAGAGCTTTGATTACAAGACTGGAATTACCTTAAGATGCTGGCTGGGAAGGGAATTGATACTGTGCTATTTAATAGTGTTTCATTTAATGACAGGTGAGTAAGCAAGTACTGATTACAGTAAGCTACAATCTACTACACAACAGCATGAGAAGATCCTTTAAAGCTAATTCAAGAGATTTGAAAATTACTAACCCAAAATCAGAAATATAAAAATTAAAAATCCATAAAATATGGATTGTCCAATCTAAATTGAGCTCCCACTTCTTGGGAATAAGCTCCATATGCTCTGTCGGACTTCATTCTGTGCACAAATCTATAGAACTGAGCTGTTAAGCTGCTAGAAATGTGTAGGAGCTGTAAAAATCTCTTCCTACACAATGCTGCAACAGCAATAAATGCTATGAGATACAGAGCATCATATCAACAATGAGCATAATCCAGCCAAAGTTAAATACTTTTAAGCCTGATTTTAGTAAGAAACAGGTAAAGTGCATGCTTAACTCTACATCTGAAATCAATGGCACTTAAAATGTACATAATCCTGCTTGGATCATGCCCTATGACATGCTCATGTTGCTGGCAGATATGCAGACACAAATGTTAAAGCCTAACATTAAATTCAAATGTACTTCTTTTCAAGAAAACTATATTTTTCTAACTTGCAGTACCTGAAATATTTAATTTTTATATGTTCTTCATCTTCACTCCTAGGGAAAAGAAGTATTAAAATTAAATAAAATGCAAAATGATACTCAAACATTTAGATGGCAAAATATGATACTGCTTAAGGGTTCGGTTCATGGTTTGGTTAACATTACATAAACATCAGGGTTCTTTCTCTGGCTTGTCAGGAGAGATACAAGCCAGAGTTCCCGGATCGCACCTAACACTAACAAAACCACGAATGTGGTTTGTTTAGCCCCTCCTGCTTAAAGTGGGAGTAATCAGCTAGTGTGCAACAGCATGCTGCCTCATTTCCAGTAACACAGAACTTAAAAAAATTATGGATTATCATTGCATGTGAACTAGGACAGCATTGCACAAGCCTCTGCCCAATATCAGAATTATTTAAGAACTGTTCCTCAAATAAAGCAACTAAAGCAAGCCAGACAGTTTCACAAGAAAAGCCCTACTATAGATTTTTTTAAATTATCTTATTCAGTTGTAAAGCACCCTGGGGCAGAGGGAAATCATCTCATTATTCAAGCTAATCCTCCACTATAATATATATTTATTAGTACTTATTAGAAAAGGCACAAAGTGAACAAGATACAACACACTGAAATGTACTTTTTATTATCCAAACATCAAGAGAATACAAAGAGCGCCTCTGAGATTAATAACTAGAGATGGAGAAAAATAATGATATGCAAATACCTCTAGGGGGCAGTGAGTATTCACAGTGGATAAAAACAGATTGCTAGGCTAAAAGAAAAAGGGCGTTAATTGGATTTTTTAAAAGTTTCAATTATAGGTAGTGTATGTTGTTGTTTTAAATAGCCTGAACTTGGCATACAATGAAAATGAAGTTCAGTATGACCATATGAACGCCCACACTTTATAATCTTAAATTAAATCCATGACCCTTTTACCAGACATTGGCCACATTCAAGCCATAGTTTAGGTGATGGAAGCAAGCCTTGGGCTCAAGCACCCTTCCTTTACTCCTGTGGCACAGCCAAGAGGAGGACTTTGGAAGCTTTTGCTTCCATTTTCCTTAACCACAGCTTGTTGTGTTGTCTGAACTAACAAACTGTGGATAATGTTAATTATAGTTTATTTGAAATAAGCCAACTAGAGGAGGAGATACCATTCCTATCTCTTGCCAGGATCATCCACTGACCCCACGTGAACAACCTTGTACTATTTTCATAGAATCATAGAATAGTAGGGTTGGAAGGGGCCTATAAGACCGTCGATTCCAACCCCCTGCTCAATGCAGGAATCTGAGTCAAAGCATCCCTGACAGATGGCTGTCCCGCCTCATCTTGAATGCCTCCAGGGTGGGAGAGCCCACCACCTTCCTAAGTAATTGGTTCCATTGTCGTAATGCTCTAAGAGTCAGAATGTTTTTCCTGATGTTCAGCTGTTATCTGGCTTCCTGTAACTTGAGCCCATTATTCCGTGTCCTGCACTCTGGGATGATCCAGAAGAGATCCTGGCCTTCCTCTCTGTGACAGCCTTTCAAGTACTTGAACAGCGCTGTCCTATCTCCCCTCAGTCTTCTCTTCTCAAGGCTAAACATGCCCAGTTCTTTCAGTCTCTCTTCATAGGGCTTTGTTGCCAGTCCCCTGATCATCTCTGTTGCCCTCCTCTGAACCCTCTCCAACTTGTCTGCATCCTTCTTAAAGTGTGGTGCCCAGAACAGGACACAGTACTCAAGATGAGGCCTAACCAGTGCTGAGTAGAGGGGAAATAGTACTTCACAGGATTTGGAAGCTATGCTTCTATGAATGCAGCCCAAAAGAGCATTTGCCTTTTTTGAAGCCACATCACATTGTTGGCTCATATTCAGCTTGTGATCTACAGCAATTCCAAGATCCTTCTTGGATTTTATGCCATCTGTGTATCTGAGCCCTGTAATATATTCAGTTCTCAATAACACTATTACCTAAACAAGAATATTTACTTTGGATTTAATGGAGAAACACTGTTTTGCCTAATAACTACAAGACTTTTCTGGAAAGCTCTAGATTTAATCCTTCAAGTCAGTGATGTTCCTTAGTGATTTGCATGTGTACAAACACAACTAACTAAACAGATACATATGTAATCCCCCCTTCTAAAAATGGTACTCAAATCTATTGATTTGAGATTTTTTGTAAAGCATTATACCTGCTCTGGAGATCATCAACATCAATGTCACATGCATACCTAAAGAAAAAGAATTTAAACTAATCAGAAGACATCCAAATCAAGAACGAAAAGTCAGTATAATGGAAAATAAATCTTGCTGACTTTATCCTACTATTCCTACAACAGAGACTAGGAACATGAAAACACAGAGGAATGCCAAACGAGAATAACATCCTTTCTCTATATCCTGAACAACAATTACAGAGTTTATTAGCAGATGGTGGCATTCTAGTGATGGAATTCCAAGACTCTTATTTTTTTGCCACTATCATGATGAAGGAGATACTGGAGATTATGCTGCAAAAGCCTGGAGTATCTGACCAGACGCATGCTCTATGCTGTGGTCAACATTATATCCTATACTGAATTCCTTAGAGCCTGATTTTGACCATATCATAATATCCTAAATGCCCATTTTCATTCTTTTAACGATGGCAAAATGATAATTGAAACCTTCTCCCTGACCAATCTTGAATGCTGAATACGCATTAAAATCTAACTAAAGCAAAACTTAACACCGAATTCTCCCTCTCTCTCTCATATCAGAATAAGACATACCCTCAGACAAAAGTAAAATGCCACAACTAATACACATTCTTCCTTATCAGGTATGTCAGACATATAACTTGTTTTTAATTGCTTTTACACATCTTGCAATTTAAAACAAGTTGTAACCTGTCATAAATTCTTGTAATACAGTACACTAAAAAGCCTGAATGCTTTAACTTGTCCAACAGTCAATATAGCCAGTAATAACTTAATGTTCAAAGTACATTCATTCCAAAGAAGATTATTTTATCTTAATCTTAATATTTAAATATGATTTCTCTGTTCCACTATTAGGATAATATCCTTGGTGAATCCCAAGTAAATATCCCTGACACCAAACAACAACATTCAAACAGGAAAGTTGTCAAAAGCTTCTAGAAGATGTTCATTCTTTGATGCTTCCAGATGATGGAGCTCTACAACTATGATACAGCCATCAACACCACCTTCCAGTTCCCCCAAACTGTATGGCTTTGATGTACCAATAATATAATCGAAAGGGTGCTATCAATTTGCAATATTATTAAGAGATATATTACGAGAAGTGTTTTGAAGAGTCCAAAGGCAAGAAAGTGGTTCAGAAATAGATCTATACTGTATGGAAAATACTAGGAAATGGACAGATACTTTCATAAAGGTTTGATGGCTTTATAAGAAAAAAAACCCTTGCTTTTTGTGGAAAAACTTACCCCTTTGGAGTTATACCCTTTAGATATGCTTTGCCTAGGCAGGTGTTCTTGGTGCCAAATCAAAAGGTATTTAGGGCCTTTTTATTTCCCCAAGCATTTAAAAAATCTTTTCTGATTAAACCTCTGGTTTTTAGTTCGTGATTGTATTGTTTTCAGCCTTCCTGTGTTGTCATAATTATATTGATGAACAGAATGAAAGCGGAAGAGGTAAAAACTTGACAAAGGAAAAATGAGCACAGACTGCCTTAGCAGAAGATGCAAAGGCGTGTTGATCTAGGAAAGTTCGAGGTTTACAAGGAGCAGCTAGTTGGAAGAGGTGCAAAGCACAGAAAGCTATTCCAGGTATACAGTGTGTCTTGGGAGCAAACATAAAGTGGGAGTAGGAATAGGAAAGGGAGCAAGTCTGACTGTATATGATCAGAACTTTCATAGAATCATAGGGCTGGAAGGGGCCTACAAGACCATCGAGTCCAACCCTCTTGGCTCAATGCAGGAAGCCTGATTCCCAGGCGGTCTCCCATCCAAGTACTAACCAGGGCTGACCCTGCTTAGCTTTCGAGATCAGACGAGATCAGGCACATCAGCCCTTTGCTTGTCCTCTTGCCATGCATTTGATATCTATTTCCTGAACACAAAGAGCAAGATCAGCCCTGAGTGCAGCACAAACGACATGCGGATCCAAGGATGATTATTCCAACCACATGAAAGTACTTTACCTTCCAAAATAAATATATTAGGTGCATGATAATATGCACATACAATATGTTGACAAACAAATGTCTCCCAAGGATCCAGTTCTCTTACAGTGATGGAGACATAAACTATCTCACTTACTGGTTATCAGAATCACTTCCTTTGCGTTTTCTTGGAAATTCCACCACAAATGTATTGATTGAACTGGCAGTGGCAGGCTGGGCTATGGGAGACATAAGGCTTGAGATTGCAGAGGCAACACACTGGGTTCCTTCCATCCGAAGATTATCTGTGAATAGGAAAATAGTACTTAAGGAGGTAGATTCTATTGTATTTATTTTACTTTTAGATTAGTCAAATCATACCAAAGGTTGCTGACCTAAATCTCTGGATGAGCTTGATACCAAATATATAAATGAAGCACAATCCTACCATTACAAATATTAACATGTCTCTTTATTCTGTGCCATGGATAGTTTTTAGCATAACTACTATTCCTGCAACACAACTTGCAGTGACTGCAGAGGAAATAACTGTCTGGAATATTCTGACGATATTTCCCTAGAAATGATAATCTACATCATCTCAAACACTTGGCTTGCTTCTGTACATACTATGTACAACTTGCACATTATCAACTCAATGAGAATTACAATATCTATGTCTGTATTTATGGGGTGGTATAGAAATGCAATAAATAAATAATAAATAAATATGAGCAGCTGATCCAGCACATGACAGATTTTGTTCAGGTACTACAGTTCTTGGTATCAGGCTACATTGGAAATATTCTTGAACAACAACCAAGAGAGTTGGGGGTAAGAATCTTGTAATAGGTCCCCTCAAAACTGGTTGAAGAAATCAAATTATAAAATAGTACAGTATAATCGGGCTCTCATAATTTTGGATATTTGAGTTCAAACAACCTTAATCAACTTGAAATCAGAAAAAGGACCAAGACTAACTAGGTACAACTAATTTTAAGGGAATTTACCTACAAGCTTCAATAGTTTTCTAGTGGTACTTTGCCTGAAGGCTTTAATTTGTCCAACAGTCAATATGGCCAGTAATCCATTAATTTTCAAGGTCCATTCCAAAGAAGATTCAGATAATATTCAGAAATAAATAAAGTTATTACTTTAAATATGACTTCTCTATTCCACTAATGGGATAATATCAATTTATGTGCACAACAAGGTTTCAGTATGGATGTGTCAATTATTTATTATTTATTTAATAGATTTATATACCACTGTCCATATTTAATAATATCTCTATGCAGTTTACAAGAGGTTTACATTTTTAATGGTTCAAATGGATTTCCATCTAACAAAGCAATCCTAACCTTCTGGCTCCCAGTACACCACGGAAAGCTCTGCAGGTATAGGAGTACTGCTAGTGGTGTTTCCACAGGTGGTAGACACTGAAACAGGGTGTTTCAGGGTACCCTTGGATCTGCTGGATCTAAAACCCTCTCATTCCCCTAGGATTGGGCCCATTAACTACACCAACCTGGAGTAGGGAAGGATGAATCTGTCAGTTTCACTTTCCCCACATTCGATTTTTTAAAATCTTGAGTTCTTTCCATCTCCTTTATGAAGAAATTTGAGAACTTTGATAAGTTCTTATCAAAAAACAAACCAAACTAAATTCTCACCCATCCATAGCCTGGAACTGGTATTAGGGATGTCAGAAAAATCCTCAACGGATTCAAATGAGTTTGGATTTCTATGAATCCAACCTGAGGATTCCACAGCAGCCTGAGTTTTCTGAGTCACATGGATTGGGTGGACCGGTTTTTCACCTTTGGGGAGGATTTGCACTAATTCTCGCTTGCACATTTGTGCAAGTAGAATGACATTCTGGAAAAAAAATCAATTTCTGTAAATAAGTAGATGACAGAATGAAAGACACCTGACAGTCCATGAAACACAGATGGAACGGATTTAACAAACTCTTTACATCCCTAGCTGGCATAGATAATTTTCCTCAAATTGAAACCAATTAATGGAAATTATAAAACACACACACACAATGCCAGAGGTCTAAATAAAAAAAGCTCCCCTCCACCTCCTACTCTGACTGGAGTGAGCCTGCAGGGCTTTGCAACTGGCAATTTGTCCCTCCCTTCAGTCCCTCCCCCCAGTCACTTAGGACTACTCTACCAACAAGCATTAAAATTCCAGAGAACATCTGCCAATTGAATAAAATCCAAAGAACTGTCCAAGGGGATAAATGTATATGAATATATTTGTATGAATATAACCATATACAGGGGCAGTGCAAATCAGGATTTAATGCACCAAGGGAACAGGAGGTGGAGATTGGGAAAGGGAATATAGTGGCATTTTTAAAAAATACCAATATAAGACATTTCACTCCATTTTAAGGTTTTAGAAAAACGTAACAATTTGTTTAGTTACTGCCCTTGTTCCTTTAAGTTTCATGGGCCAGTATCTCAGCCATAACAAAGCCGATAGCAAGTGATATCAGACTACAGAAGATGTTAGCATAAATACTCCAAGTAAATAACTTGTTTTCATAAGAACATCCATACTGGATCAGACCAAGACTCTATCTAGTCCAGCATTCTGTTAACACAGTGGCTAACCAGCTGCGCACAGGAAACCCACAAGCAGGACATGAGTGCAACAGCACCCTCCCGCCCATGTTCCCCAGCAACTGGTGTATATTGGCATACTTCCCCTGATACAGGAGGTAGCACATAGCCATTAGGGCTGGCAGCCATTGATAGCATTATCCTCCAGAACTTGTCCAATCCCCTTTGAAAGCCATCCAAATTAGTGGCTATCACTACAACTGGTAGAAGTGAATTCCATAGTTTATGGGTTGGGAGAAAAACTTCCTTTTATCTGTCCTGAATCTCCCACCAATCAGCTTCATAGGATGACCCTGGGTATTATGAGAGAGGAAGAAAAATGTCTCCCTATCCACTTTTTCCACACCATGCATAATTTTGTGCACCTCTATTATGTCTCATCTTACTTGCATTTTTTCCAAGCTAAACAATTCAAGAAGTTTTAATCTTTACTCACAGGAGAGTTGCTCCAGCCCCTTGATAATTTCAGTTGCTGCTTTCTGCACTTTTCTCAACTCTACAACATCCCTTTTAGGTATGGTGGCCAGAATTGTACACAATATTCTAAGTGTGATCGTGCCACAGATTTTTATAAGGGATGTATGATTTTGGCAATTTTATTTTCAAGTCTTTTCCTAATTATGCCTAACGTGGAATTTGCCTTTTTCACAGCAGCTGCACTCTGGGTCAACATTTTCATCGAGCTGTCCATCACAACCCAAGTTCTCTTTCTTAGTCAGTCACTGCTGGTTCAGATCCCATCAGCTTATACTTGAAGTTGGGATTTTTTACCCCAATGTGCATTACTTTATACTTGCCTAAATTGAAGCACATTTGCCATTTTGATGCCCATTCCCCCAGTTTGGAGATCCTTTGGGGTGCTTCACAATCCCTTTTTGTTTAACCACCCTAAATAATTTGGTGTCATCCGCAAACTTGGCCATTTCACTGCTTACTCCTAATCCAGATCATTTATGAACAAGTTGAAAAGCATTGGTTCCCTCCTGGGTATGTTTGTTTTTCTGTAATAAAGAATTCATCGCATCCACCTCTATTGGAGAGTACATTTATTCATGCACTCCCAATTTATAGTTTCAGTTTAAAAGAAAATGTTGCTGCAACCCTCTAGTTGGTAACTTATTTCAGAGGACAGTCAGTGGTGGGCCAAAGCCCTACTCTCATTGTCCAAACTAGATTGCCAGCAAGTTCTGTTGCCACAGCCAGCACTCCCTCTACACATCTTGCCTTTTTTATACTTTCCTTCCCGTTGGCTAAAATGGGAGGGAAACCATGTATGCCAGCTAAAGGACCAATATGTTTTTCCAAATTCCAGGGCTGTTTGGGGTGGGGGGATGGGAAGCCTATGGATTCTTCCCAGACACACCCATGGAAAACCCCTTTTTTGTCTCTACCAACGTTGGAGCTCTAACATTGGTACAGCAAGAGCTGTGGAAGTCTCTGTAGCTGTTGGGGGGGAGGTTGTGAGGTCATATCTCCCCTTTCAAGGATGGACCTCTCCACCTTCAGAGAGGGGAGATTCCAAACATCCTAAGGAGTGGCTGGGTGACCAGCCAGATGGGCGATTAATAAATTTAATAATAAATAAATAAATAAGGCCCCTGGAATACCACCGGATTGCAGCCCAAGTTCCTTAATAGTAGATCAAAATTATAAAATTATACAATCCGGTTATAAGCTCTGCAAGCAAAATAACCATCTGAAAGCAAGACAGGACCAAAACCAAACATGACACCTGACCTACTTTTCAAAAGACAGAATTTACATGCACAACTTCTCTAGCACAAAGTAAAAAAGAAGTGACAGTACTGAAGATTCATCATTCTCTCTGAAACTAGAACACAAGTAGCCATAATCACATCTAAATGAAGATTACAGCAATGGACAACAAAGAAGTGCCCTTTAACATCCTTTTATATATCACGTGGACCACAGATTTAAAGAGCAAGGGATACTAATCTACAAAAATGAACAATACTTTAAATTAGGGATTACCAGAACATGCCATAAAGCACTGTCTCAGAACATACATAATTGCAAAAAAAAGCTAAGGGAGTAAAAGCTATACTTTAAAAGATTTTTAAGGATACAGTAAAATAGTAGATAAAAGCATATTCTAGATTTTTTAAAAAATAGATCAACCAAGGATGAATCATAGAATAGTAGGGTTGGAAGGAGCCTACAAGGCCATCAAGTCCAACCCCCAATATGCAGTTGTGGTTACAGAACAACAAATCATATCAAACAGCAAAAGTGTACCTATAACTGTACCTATGCTATAGACAATTAAGAAAAATCAACTTAGACATCATTTACCAAAACCTTTATAATGCATCCCAAAACTTCAGGACAGTACAATCAACTAAATAATGTACAAATCATTCTTGGCACCAGAAAGATGATTTAACGTATAATTTTGTCTGTCACATATAAGATATAAAACGTATTTAGTTATTAGTAATACTCATATACCATTTAGTATAATAAGATCTCTAACTCATTATACATATGCGTTGGTGTACTTATATGCAGAGTACATCATGAGAAACTCCGGGTTGGATGACTCACAGGTCGGAATTAAGATTGCCAGGAGAATTATCAACAACTATTATCTGCGTTCAGATACGCAGACGATACCACCCTAATGGCAGAAAGCGAATGAGGCTAAAGAGCCTCTTGTTGAGGGTGAAAGTGGAGAGTGCAAAAGCTGGTTTGAAACTCAACATTAAAAAATAAGGAAGGCTGAGCGCCGAAGAATTGATGCTTTCGAACTGTGGTGCTGGAGAAGACTCTTACGAGTCCCCTGGACTGCAAGGAGGTCAAATCAGTCCATCCTAAAGGAAATCAACCCTGAGTGCTCATTGGAAGGACAGAGACTGAAGCTGAAGCTCAAATATTTTGGCCACCTAATGCGAAGAGAAAACTCCCTGGAAAAGACCCTGATGCTGGGAAAGACTGAAGGCAAAAGGAGAAGGGGACGGCAGAGGATGAGATGGCTGGATAGCATCACCGATGCAATGAATACGGACTTGAGCACGCTCCGGGAGAGAGCGCAGGACAGGAAGGCCTGGCGTGCTGTGGTCCACGGGGTCACGAAGAGTCGGACACGACTGAACAACAACAGTGTTACCCGGGATTTTAGCCTCCTTTCAGAAAACTGGAAGGAGGAACCCCACCGAAGCGCCACAGGCTGGCTGCAAGAGCGTCGGGCCGCGGAAGGCGGCGGGGAATCGCCCCCCGCTCCACAGCTCCGCAGCCCCGGGGAGACCCTCGGCGACGCCCCGCCTGGCGCCCGTGAGGGGAACGCCGCGCCCCGCGGCGCCCCCGCCCGCGGCCCGCTTCTCGCGGGAAGGCCGCCGGGCTCGCCCGCCCGCCCGCTCACCTGCCGAGACGGCCGCCCTCAGCCCCTCGCCGGCCGCCTCAGCGCCGGCCGCCGCCGCTGGCGCGGGTGCCGCCGCCTCCGCCATGGCGAGCCCGCTCCGTCGCGGCGGCGGCGGCGGCCCCCTGCCCCTGAGGCATGGAGGGAGGCGGGCTGCGCTCCTCCGCGGCGCGGGCCCAGGAGACGGGGAGGAGGGCCGCGCGTCCAGCCCCTGCCGCCCGGCGAGCCCGGCCCGGAGTGCCTCGGCGGCGGCGGCGCCGCCTCCCGGCCGCCGCCGCCGCCGCGCGCTTCTCGCGAGAGCTCGGCCTCGGCGTGGCAGTGGCGCGCGCGGAGGAGGAGGGGGAGGAGCAGCCCGCCCCGCCCCGCCGACGACCCGCGGGCGCACCGGCCCCGCCAGCGCGCGCTGCTCGCCACGGCTGGCGGGCGCCCGCTTCGGGCACGTCGGGGCAGCGGAGGCCGGCGCCTCCGCTCTGGGTCGCAGCCCCAACGCTAACGGAGCGACCCAAGGCCCCGCCAGCCAGCCAGCCCCCCCCAGTTCAGCGCCCTGCAATGCTGGCTGGTTCTGGCTGCGGCCCAGGACGGCCCCGCGGCCCCACCGAGCTCGGAGGCACCGGCCGCCGCCGCCCACACGCCCCTTCTGCCGCCCGCCTAGCAACGCTTCAGCGAGCGGCATCGACCGGCTCTCCCCTCGGTGGCCGTCTCGGGCTTCGCTAGCGCCCGCCTGCTGCTGGCCCCCCAGCCCGCCGCCCTTCCTTCGGGGCGTCTTGGCACGAAAGGAGGCGCGCGCGCCCTTTTAGCAGGGACGGAGATCAGATCGTTCCCGCGGGGGGCACTTCTCTGGGCCACCGCGCCTGCCGGAACCGCCCTTCACGGCGTCCGACGTGGACTTAGGCGCGCCTAAATCCCCTGGGTTTCAGAACGCCCAGGCGCGCCCAAATCCCCTGGGTTTCAACATGCCCAGGCGCGCCCAAGTCCCCTGGATCTCAGCGCGTCCAGGCGCGCCCAAGTCCCCTGGATTTCAGCGCGTCCAGGCGCGCCTAAATCCCCTGGGTTTCAGAACGCCCAGGCGCGCCCAAATCCCCTGGGTTTCAGAACGCCCAGGCGTACCCAAGTCCCCTGGGTTTCAACGTGCCCAGGCGCGCCCAAGTCCCCTGGATTTCAGCGCGTCCAGGCGCGCCCAAGTCCCCTGGATCTCAGCGCGTCCAGGCGCGCCCAAGTCCCCTGGATTTCAGCGCGTCCAGGCGTGCCCAAATCCCCTGGGTTTCAGAACGCCCAGGCGTGCCCAAATCCCCTGGGTTTCAGAACGCCCAGGCGCGCCCAAGTCCCCTGGGTTTCAACGTGCCCAGGCGCGCCCAAGTCCCCTGGATCTCAGCGCGTCCAGGCGCGCCCAAGTCCCCTGGATCTCAGCGCGTCCAGGCGCGCCCAAGTCCCCTGGATCTCAGCGCGTCCATGCGCGCCCAAGTCCCCTGGATCTCAGCGCGTCCAGGCGCGCCCAAGTCCCCTGGATTTCAGCGCGTCCAGGCGCGCCCAAGTCCCCTGGATTTCAGCGCGTCCAGGCGCGCCCAAGTCCCCTGGATTTCAGCGCGTCCAGGCGCGCCCAAGTCCCCTGGATTTCAGCGCGTCCAGGCGCGCCTAAATCCCCTGGGTTTCAGAGCGCCCAGGCGCGCCCAAATCCCCTGGGTTTCAGAACGCCCAGGCGCGCCCAAATCCCCTGGGTTTCAACGCGCCCAGGCGCGCCCAAGTCCCCTGGATTTCAGCGCGTCCAGGCGCACCCAAGTCCCCTGGATTTCAGCGCGTCCAGGCGCGCCCAAATCCCCTGGGTTTCAACGCGCCCCGGCGCGCCCAAGTCCCCTGGATTTCAGCGCGTCCAGGCGCGCCCAAGTCCCCTGGATCTCAGCGCGTCCAGGCGCGCCCAAGTCCCCTGGATTTCAGCGCGTCCAGGCGCGCCCAAGTCCCCTGGATTTCAGCGCGTCCAGGCGCGCCCAAGTCCCCTGGATTTCAGCGCGTCCAGGCGCGCCCAAGTCCCCTGGATTTCAGCGCGTCCAGGCGCGCCCAAGTGCCCTGGATTTCAGCGCGCCCAGGCGCGCCTAAATCCCCTGGGTTTCAGAACGCCCAGGCGCGCCCAAATCCCCTGGGTTTCAGAACGCCCAGGCGCGCCCAAATCCCCTGGGTTTCAACGCGCCCAGGCGCGCCCAAGTCCCCTGGATTTCAGCGCGTCCAGGCGCGCCCAAGTCCCCTGGATTTCAGCGCGCCCAGGCGCGCCCAAATCCCCTGGGTTTCAACGCGCCCAGGCGCGCCCAAGTCCCCTGGATTTCAGCGCGTCCAGGCGCGCCCAAGTCCCCTGGATTTCAGCGCGTCCAGGCGCGCCCAAGTCCCCTGGATTTCAGCGCGTCCAGGCGCGCCCAAGTCCCCTGGATTTCAGCGCGTCCAGGCGCGCCCAAGTCCCCTGGATTTCAGCGCGTCCAGGCGCGCCCAAGTCCCCTGGATTTCAGCGCGTCCAGGCGCGCCTAAATCCCCTGGGTTTCAGCGCGCCCAGGCGCGCCTAAATCCCCTGGGTTTCAGAACGCCCAGGCGCGCCCAAGTCCCCTGGATTTCAGCGCGTCCAGGCGCGCCTGCCTCTGGAGACTAATCCCAAGCAGCACACACGCAACCAGCGACGAGCCAAGCTCTCCTCCTCATCACCCACTGACCCAGTTAGTCCACATTCCCCGACCTGTGTAGGCGCTCGCTGACCCAGATTTTCCCATTCGGCGCAGAGCGCCCTACCCCTCGCACACCGTGGTGGATCCCCGCTGGCACAGGAAAACGGTCGACCCGCGGCGTTTTAACCACGCTGCATGCTATGGTCCGTGGGGTCACGAAGAGTTGGACACGACTGAACAACAACAAAACACAAGGGATCACAAGGGGTTGGTGCGGGATCACAGCTCCCTTCTCCATCTGAACTGCGCGTGGAAGCTGTATGCGAAGATCTGTGGATAAAAGCCGGTGGTGTAGTGGTAAATTTTGCAGCGCGGGTGCTCATCATGGGGTGGGGCTTGCCCATTCATACAATGACTGCCATGGTAGGCATAGCCCCAGAACCATGCCCCCAAGGAGGTTGACAGCCAAACCCAATAGGAATTGGGGGGGGGGGAGGCAAAATATACACATAATGTAAAAAGGTAAAGGTGTCCCCAACCAGTCGTGTCCGACTCTAGGGTGTGGTACTCATCTCCATTTCTAAGCCGAAGAGCCAGCGCTGTCCGAAGACGCTTCCGTGGTCATGTGGCCGGCATGACTGAACACCCAGGTGCACGGAACGCTGTTACCTTTCCCGCCGAGGCGGTACCTATTTATCTACTTGCAATTTCTTGCTTTTGAACTGCAAGGTTGGCAGAAGCTGGGACTGAAGACGGGAGCTCACTCTGTCATGCAGCACTCGGGTCTCGAACTGCTGTCCTGCCGACCTTCAAGTCTGCAGTTCAGTGTCTTAACCACTAAGCCACCGTGGCCCCTACACATAATGTATATACATACAAAATATGTAAATAAAAGTGTAAACACATAAAACAAACAGACACTGGAAAAAATCTTCAAGTTACTTCGTTGTCTTCTCTTCAAAATGTGGAAATTGCTCTAAACAGGTTTTGTAATCATCCAGCGGATCTCTGTTTCCCATTCAAGACCAAGCCATCCTAAAATACTCTTCATTGCAACAGGCATAGCTTACAACAGGGGTTTCCAACCTTTTTGGGTTGGTGGGCGCATTTGGAATTTGTGGGTGGTTTCACAAAATGGCTACCATGGGGTGGGGCTTGCCCATTCATAAAATGCCTGCCATGGTAGCACACCAGTCACAAAACACTCATTTCTCAGAAGGCAAACTGGTGGAACTAAAAGAAAAGTGATTTGCCCAAGAAACGAAGTACAAGGCAGAGGTGGGGGCTGTGTCTAACACACAAAATGACTCTTTTGAACCCAAATAAAGATCGTGCTGGAGGGCAGCCCTTTGCCTTGCAGCATGCCAGCCTCCCAGATGAAAAATGTAAAATTCTTACAAAAATCAGGAGGAGTGGTGAGCCTGGCAGTCACTAAGAGATGTGTCCATGGCCACCCAGGTGCCCCTGGGCCCTGGGTTCACAACAATATCCTGTTGCTGGGAAAATGCATCCTTCCCTCCTACCTCCAGCTACTGAAGGATTGCAACTCTGAACTCAGAACGGGGAACCAAGCAACTGAGAGCCAACCAATGATGTCACCATTCCTGCTGTAACATTGGTCCTGGTATTTTGAGCTTGCATGTCCCCCCTCTGCTACACCATTGATCAGGAGACTAATCCAACATTGGCTGAAGATTCATTTATCCTGTGCAGAAAGCATAACCAGCAGGTGATGGCATGTCTCATATTGGAAGGTGAGCAGTGTTAGGAAGTTTTCATTTTCAGCATCTATGCTGCTACAAGTCAAGAGGCAAGTAAGCTTTGACACGAGCAGCTGGATGTGAGAAGTGAGAGCAGACAGGCACGGGGACAAGGAGGGGGCTCTATTTTTAGGGTCAGAGTCGCTTCTATATTGATCCCCAGGTTGCTGCCAGCCATGTTGCCAAGACCTTCATGGGAGTCAGGAAAACTAACAACGGGAAGGTTTAATCTTTCTGAGTTCAGCCTGTTTGTATTTAGCTAACATGGGCAGCCTAGAGGAAACAGCACCGCAGGCAGGGAAGAAGATTACACCATCCCAGAGGTCAGAGAAAAGCATCTTTTTCTTGTCAACAGTTGGGCACTAGCCTACCATAGCTGGGACTTTGAGAGTTACCTGGAAGCTCAGCACATCTGGATCAGAGGGTTCAATACACCCAGACAGGCACTGCCCACATTCCCTCTTCCACCGATTAACAGTGGAAGAGCACTGTCTTTTGCATCTGGCCATCCTACCTGGGGACCTTCTCTGGGCAAAGCAGATGCTTTGCCTCTGAACTTTGATTCTTCCCCTATGAAGACAGCGGCTGTTCAACATGAGGAGAAAAGGATTGACTGCCATAGGTAACATAGCAAAGAAGTTCCCTGTTTCCCCAGTAGATAGACATTTAACAGCGCAACTCTACAGATGTACTCATTCTGTAGAGTTGAGTAGTTTTAGTTCTGAAAAGACAATGTTTTAGTTCTGAATAGACAATGGGGCTTATGCCCAGGTAAGAGGGTCTAAGATTACAGGTGGAGGGAGCAATCCTATCGAGATCGATAGTCTCCGACCCCGGGGGCAACCACCTATCCAGAGCAGGTCAGGAGGAGTGGTGAGGAGCAGATCTCCTCACTCCCCCTGCCCTGATTTCGTGGCTAGACAGCCAATTTCGGCTGTCTAGCCATGGGACCTCAGAGCACAGGAAGGGGCAGCTGGACAACACATAGG
Source organism: Heloderma suspectum (assembly GCF_057233095.1). Taxonomy (NCBI): domain Eukaryota; kingdom Metazoa; phylum Chordata; class Lepidosauria; order Squamata; family Helodermatidae; genus Heloderma; species Heloderma suspectum. Next base: position 110,945,053 of record NC_139464.1, read on the forward strand.
ATGTGTCGTACTGGCATTTCCAACTTCCCCGGCCCACCTTGGGAACACCCCGTTTTCACAGCTCCATGCCGCTCTTATGAGCGTGGAGCATTCCTGCATTGAGCAGGGGGTTGGACTCGATGGCCTTGTAGGCCCCTTCCAACCCTACTATTCGATGATTCTATTCTATGATTCTATGGAGCGTAGGGCCAATCCACATTGCCTACGAGGTGATGCAGGAGGAAGTGGGGGTTTGTTCTCTGGGAACCGACCTATCCTGTGGCTGTCTACCCACTGACTAGCGGCCATAGGATTGCGCCCTAAGTATATTTAAACACAATGGCTTTGCACGTGTCTGCATTTCCCTAAAAACATTAGGCTGGCCATATAAAATAGCATAGACAGAAGGGATACTTTGGGAAACTCAGGCAAATAATGAACTGAACTCAAGTTTCTTTGAACATTTTAGAAGGGTGGGATCTCAATAACAAACACACAAACTGATTCTCCAGGAGTTTCTATGATTTTTCATCTCCATTATGTTATGACATAGTTGGCTCTCATGGAGAACTGGCTTTTTTCTGCAGGGATCTTACACCTTCTTCTCTATGAGAGAAAAATGGATCTATCAACGTCTAGAGGAAGCATTTTAAAAACTAATCTCAGGGAGACAAAATATGGCCTAAAGCTTTGTTGGATTTCATGCCTGCAGTTCCTTATTCATGTGTACATATTTGACTTTGGGGCGGGCATAATACTTGACGGTGCCTTGTGTCCAAACCAAGTATTGGGCCAGATGTAATTCTATTGCATCTTGTAGAACAGGTGGGCAGAAGGTAGTTCAACAACTAAATTACTCCCCCCCCCAAATTATATTGCTGACAAGAAGAAAGCTTGGGGTAGCCCAGAATGGATTTGTGTGTGGAAGGACTATTCAGTTTTGATACTCAAAACAAATTCTTGGGTTCAGAATTCTTTAATTCTAAGTGTATGCCTTTTGTACTGGGCTCTGGTTGATCTCAGGGTTCCAGTAAATAACAAAGTAGAACCCACAAGATGGACTTGCTCACCCCTGTTGTCGAAAACATTCTACTGGTGGAGTGGGTATATGATTTGTGGTGGTCCAAAGCTTATTGTGGGGTGCATACCCCTGTTCCTTATTTTTTCATTCACTGGATATTACTGGCACGGGAGTACCATGCGTGACACTAATGAGTGTTGTACAAAACCAACATTTTTGATTGGAGAGAATTATTGTGGATTGTAGACATCCCCCCTAGTCATGCAGATATATGACTGGGACAGACCAAGGCTTATTTGGAGGTATGGGGGATATAAGCATTGGTTCTTAATAGGTTTACTGGTAAGAGCTCTGTCTTGAACTTTCATGCAAACAAAGAACTAGGAACTAATAACTAACTTCAGTGTCACTGGAAGCCCTGCATAATCAGGGGTCCTGAACTCATGGAACTCCCTATGCACACACAACTGTATATGCATAAGCCCCCCTTCAGGCCTCCCATCAGTCAAATGCAGAGGTCAGGTGGTAGAGCTGGTGGAGATATTCACATCTGCGGTGAAGCCAGCGGGCACAGCTCTGCTGCCCTCTCCATGCAGTCACTGAATGCATGATAGAAAACTTCTAAAGGAGGCATTAGTCTGGTGTGGTGTTTATCTGTCAAAATTGGGCAGTAGCAGCCATGAAGTTACAAGCCAGGCACCATGATTACTGTTGTTTCCCAGAAGAGGTCCTAGCCTAACCTGGAACTCGTTATAGCCAGGGGCAACCAGTGGTTGGCCTCGGTGGATGGAATCATTCAGAGGAACACTTCAACTGGGATACACTCTTGGCACAATTACAAACAATTCCAACAAGAAAAAAAGGCGGAAGACAATAGAAGAAGCCAACGTGGCTTCACAAAAAGCTTAGAGATGACCTGAAATCAAAAAAAAGGACACATATAGGAAGTGGAAGGAAGGCCAAGCTACAAAGCAGATTCTAAAGCAATCCATCTGTAAGCACATTGAAAACAATGCAGTGCTTACTCAAAGCCAACATAGATTTGTCAAGAACAAATCCTGCCAGACGAATCTGATGTTTTGATCAGGTAACCTCCCTTGTGGACTGTGGGAATGCTGTGGACATCATATACATTGACTTCAGCAAAGCTTTCAACAAAGTGCCCCATGATATCCTGATGAGCAACCTAGCTCAAAGTGGGCTAGATGAAACAACAATCAGGTGGATCCACAGTTGGCTACAGAATTGGACTCAAAGAGTGCTTATCAATGGGACCTTCTCAAACTGGGGAGAGGTAATGAGTGGGGTACCGCAGGGCTCAGTCCTGGGCCCAGTGCTCTTCAACTTTTTATTAATGACTTGGAGGAGGAGATACAGGGAATGCTGATCAAATTTGCAGATGTCACAAAATTGGGTGGGATAGCTAATACCCTGGAAGACAGAAACAGAAATCAAAGTGATCTTGATAGGCTGGTGTGGTGGGCAGAAAACAACAGAATGACATTTAATAGGGATAAATGCCAAGTTCTGCACCTAGGAAAAAGAAACCAACCATAGAATCATAGAATAGTAGGGTTGGAAGGGGCCTGTAAGACCATCGAGTCCAACCCCCAAATGCACAGTTACAAGATGGGTGATATTTGGCTCAACAATACTTCCAAGTGAGGATCTTGGAATTGTTGTAGATCACAAGCTGAATATGAGCCAACAATGTGATGTGGCTGCAAAAAAGGCCAATGCTATTTTGGGCTGCATTAATAGAAGTATAGCTTTCAAATCCTGTGAAGTACTAGTTCCCCTCTACTCAGCACTGGTTAGGCCTCATCTGGAGTACTGTGTTCAGTTCTGGGCACCACACTTTAAGAAGGATGCAGACAAGCTGGAGAGGGTTCAGAGGAGGGCAACAAAGATGATCAGGGAACTGGAAACAAAGCCCTATGAAGAGAGAGTGAAAGAACTGGGCATGTTTAGCCTTGAGAAGAGAAGACTGAGGTGAGATATGATAGCGCTCTTCAAGTACTTTGAAGAGTTTACATTTATTTATATATTTATATTTATATTTCTGGAAACCATCCTTGAGAAGAGGAGGATAGGATAGCGCTCTTCAAGTACTTGAAAGGATCTCTTCTTGATCACCCCAGAATGCAGGACACGGAATGGGCTCAAGTTACAGGAAGCCAGATTCCGGCTGAGAAACTTCCTGACTGTTAGAGCAATACGACAACGGAAATAATGACCTAGGGAGGCGGTGGGCTCTCCCACACTGGAGGCATTCAAGGCGAGGCTAGACAGCCATCTGTCAGGGATGCTCTGACTTGGATTCCTGCACTGAGCAGGGGGGTTGGACTCGATGGTCTTATAGGCCCCTTCCAACCCTACTATTCTATGATTCTATATGATCAATTAAGGGCCCACTGAGGAAACATCAAATGTTGATTACTGCCCATTAGCAATCACTCAAGTATACTAAAGCTGGTTGCTTAACAGCTTGTACAATACAAAGGAACAGCCACATGGCAGAAGATGAGCAGCAACAATATTGTTTCCCATCAGTAAAATTAAGACATAAGATGTCAGTCACAGGTATTTAATAATGCTCTCATAAGGAGGTGCTCAAAGGAATGATGGGAAAGCAGGTTGGCATGGGACTCAAAGCTAGACTTATCCAATGTGCTATGATAAGCTACATAGTAAACAATACAAATAGAAAATCCTCATACCTGCTGAACTGTGATTCAGAGTGATCTGTAACTCTGTATAGTGTCCTTTGTATGAATACACATTATTCTTCAAAGAAGCAATTTTAAAACTCTCTCTTAAATTGTGGCTGTTAAGAGAGAATGGACAAAATGTAAGAAGTCACAACAGACACCAGCTGGGAGGAGATTGCAAAAGAACATGATTGTCTTCAAAACCTCCCTCAGTTTTGGCTGCTCCAGAGCCTTTACTTCTATTGTTTGCTGCTTTTTCATCAAAATAAATGAATCCTGTGGAGACGGGATGGGGGGGGGGGGCGCTCAACACTTTGGTAATCAGGTTTTTTTTTGTGACAGGAAGTTTGCTAGTCTAGGCTTGCTTTAATATTCTATAATCATCTAACTAAAATTTACTCTTTATTTGTCTTCTCAACAGCTAAAGGCTTAACAAAACAGGATTACAAACTTTGTATAAAACTTCTGAATTGTATTTTTGACATATAGGAATACACACACACACACAGAGAGAGAGAGAGAGAGAGACTTTTGGAAATGGTTATTTTAGAGAATATTCATTTTCAATGGAGAAGTGTTGGCTTACCCTTTGAGTGTTATTTCATCTACAGCTAATGTCATAAAAAAAAACTTCTACCAAGCAGCTTGCCTAAACAGATGGATAATCAACAGTACTGTAACATAGTTCAGATTACATTTTCACAATGCATCTCACTAGTCCAATCTGGAGGTTGCCAATATATGTAGCCAGGCTCTCTCTATCCAGGAAGGAGTCAAAGCTGGAGCACCAGTCTTGGTTGTTGAAAGGTACTCTGAGGCAATGCCACTTGGGTTTCCACTGTGACAGTATAATCCATTTATAAAGCAGGATATAGAAGCACCCCAAAACTACAAACCTGCCCCATTAGAAGGATTGTTACCCCATCCAGAGCAGGATGAATTCCACCTCCCTGGCTAGATGAAGCACCAGTCACAGTACTTTTGTCTTATCTGAGTTTCAGTTTATTAGCATTCATCCATTCCTATTTCCAGACACGCACCCAGCGCTCCCACTGCCTCAGCAGACTCAGGTGTAAAAGAAAAATAGAGTTTGGTGTCTTTACATCAGGATACAGATGACACCTCATTCCAAATCCCCAACTGACCTCACCCAGTAACTTCATATAGATGTTAAAGAACATGGGAAACAAGATGCCCCCACTCCCAGCATAGATGCCACAGGGCTGAGCAGAAGCTCCCTAATGCAGCTTTCTGGAAACAACCCTCTAGGTACAAATGTAACCACCAAAGCCTGGTACCACCAAACTGCAGCTCAGAAGCCTATCTAAAAGGATGGTATCGAAAGCTGCCACAAAGTTCATTAGAATGATCAATGTCGCACTTTTCCATCCTCTCAACCTGTTCACTGTAGTTTTTGGAACATTTTGCATCTGCATCTCTGTTGCACTAATAGAAATGACCTAAAGTTGACCTGGGAGTTGATATTTGTCCTATTTTCATAGGGTTGCTCCCCGCTGAAAGATCAGGTTCACAGCTTGGGAGTTGATATTAGAACTAGCCTTATCACTGGATGCTCAAGTGGCTACAGCAGACAGGGACTTTTCTGTTGTGGCACCCAGACCGGCACTCCCTCACCAGCTATGTCTGAGAGGCACCTACATGATCAAGTTTTCAGTACCAGTAGAGGGAAAGTTACATTGTCCCGAGCTTTTGGAAATCAAAATTTTAACTTGATAAATACTTTGGCCACATAATGAGAAGACAGGATACCCTGGAGAAGATGCAGATGTTAGGGAAAGTGGAAGGCAAAAAGAAGAGGGGCCGACCAAGGGCAAGGTGGATGGAGGATATTCTGGAGGTGACAGGCTCGACCTTGGGGGAGCTGGGGGTGGTGACGGCCGACAGGAAGCTCTGGTGTGGGCTGGTCCATGAAGTCATGAAGAGTCGGAAGCGACTGACCGAATAAACAACAACAAAATCTGAGCCACTCTGTTGTCAATTGCTTTTAACATATTGGAATGGTTTGCGTTTTTGTGTATGTTGTGAGCTACACTTGAAACTTGATAGGTTGAAAGTGGGATAAAAATATTTTAATAAAATAAAATCATAGTGGATTCTCAAATTGTATTCAAACCCTGATGTTCTCTGAAATCCAATTGGGACTCATTTATGAGAATATTTGATAATGGCAGAATAGAAGTATTTGTTCACCATTCTGGAGCTTTCCCTGTAATACACCACAACTGGGCAGCGTTGGGTGTACATAAGCAAATTCCTGGTTAGGTCCAACAGGTGTTGAGCCCTATGCAAAAAAAAGGAGAGTGCAATCTAGCCATACACCAGTATCCTCTTCAACAGAGACATTAATATAGAAAGGGAAGTTGTTTGAAAACTATTGTTATCATAAACAAGGACATACTACTTAAGGGGAGTGCTCTGCCTCTCCATTGGAGCCCCTTTAAAGCTCTGGATTAGGGAAATAACCTGGAACTATGCATGGCAGGGAAAAGATGCATGCTTACCAATGGGTATCTTAACATACCCATGTTAAGACATGGATATCTCTCCCTTTTCACTTTTTTCTTCTTCTCCCTCCTCCTCCTCTCTTTTTAGTTCATCTTTTGCAGTAATCCTAGGTGTTGTCTGCTGAAATCAGTCAGTTTCAGATACCAAAATGTGGTTTAGGCAGAGTATAATGTTCATTGCGCTAAAAGCTATGGTAAATGCAAATGTCTGTGTAAAGCCTTGTGGTCCAAAACTAGCATCTTGAATTGAACTCAATGGCTACAGCAAGCTGGTTACAGATATTGGCTGTCATTTGTCTGCACAGACAAGCAAGACATATTATAATAATTGAGGCTTCAGGTGGCAAAGCTTCAGTAATGTGGCTGAGATGAAGTTTTGGCCATTTTCACACAGGAAAAAAACTGTGGACACTAGCAAACTTCTAACTCTGCAAATTAATATGTAGGCAGGTTATTGTTATGACGTCCGTAGGTTTTATTAATTGCAATCCTATTCTAGTCCCACAAAGTTCAGTGGGGTTTACTCCCAGGTGAGTGGCACAGAGCTGCAACCAAAACAGGTCATTACGTTAAACACAAATGTGCTAGCTTTCTATAGCTGTTTGTTCCAAGCTAATTTGGATTTCCCAGCTCTGGTATTGCACTATTTAGTCATTAGAAAAAACATAGCAACCAGCCGTGGATGCTGGTTGGCTAGGATTTTAGAAACGCCCATTGATCATTTAAGTATGGATGATTACTCATTCACAATATCAGCCCCCTGCCTCTGAAATGCTAGACAAAACCTATGAATGCTATTTGGATTCTGTATTGGGCAAAAAGGGAAGCTCCTTCCTCAATCTTTAATTAAGGTGGAATGATGATGTGCTTCATATGCCACGTCTGAACATCATCTGTACAGGAGGGCCTGAGTAGCTGTAGCCGAACTAGGTAACTATTAACCTTTTAGCTTATGCAACCTGATGTGAACAAACTGCTTGGAGGACTGAGACTTACTACTTGCCCTTTAGATCCTTGTCCATCCTGGCTTGTGAAACCTGCCAGAGCTGGGGTGGATATCTGGACCTCTGAGACGATAAATGCCTCCTTGAGGGATAGTGAGGGCCCCACAGCTTTGAAAGAAGCTGTGGTGAGGCCCTTGTTGAAGAAAACAAATTTAGACCATATTGTTTCAGATAACTACTGCCTTGTGTCAAATTTGACATTCTTGGGCAAGGTGTTGGAGCATGTAGTGACCTCACAACTCCAAGCCATTTGGGATGAAACTGATTATCTAGATACATTCCAATCAGGTTTCAGGCCTGGTTATGGGATGGAAACAGCCTCAGCGACCCTGGTTCATGACTTACGCTGGGGAATGGAGGGGGAGGACTGCAACCCTGTTGGTTCTTCTGGACCTCTCAATGGCTTTTGATACCACCGACCATGGTATCCTTCTGGATTGTTTATCTGGATTGGGCTTGGGAGGCAGTTTTAAAGTGGTTCCAGCCCTTCCTGAAAGAGTGGTCTCAGATGGTGCTGGAGGACTTTTATTCCACCCCAAGACCATTAGCCTGTGGGGTGACGCAAGGCTCTATCTTGTCCCCCATGCTTTTTAACATCTACATGAAACCACTTGGGGGAGTCATCATGAAGTTTGGGCTGAAGTGTCATCAGTATACTTGGGGGATACGTGGCTCAACCACACTACAAGCGAGAAGGATCTTGGAATTGTTGTCGATCACAAGCTGAATATGAGCCAACAATGTGATGTGGCTGCAAAAAAGGCAAATGCTATTTTGGGCTGCATTAATAGAAGCTGTCTGATGAGGCTTTACAAGTAGCTCATGAAAGAAGGGAAGCGAAAAGCAAGGGAGAAAGGGGAAGATATACCCAACTGAATGCAGAGTTCCAGAGAATAGCAAGGAGAGACAAGAAGGCCTTCTTAAATGAACAATGCAAAGAAATCGAGGAAAACAACAGAATGGGAAAGACTAGAGATCTCTTCAAGAAAATTGGAGATCTCAAGGGAACGTTTTGTGCAAAGACGGGCATGATAAAGGACAAAGAAGGCAGGGACCTAAGAGAAGCAGATGAGATTAAGAAGAGGTGGCAAGAATACACAGAAGAACTATACAGGAAAGATCTGAATGTCCCTAATAGCCATGATAGTGCGGTCACTGAACTTGAGCCGGACATCCTAGAGAGTGAAGTCAAGTGGGCCTTAGGAAGCATTAGTAACAACAAAGCTAGCGGAGATGACAGTATTCCAGCCGAGCTATTTAAAATCCTAAAAGATGATGCTGGTAAAGTGCTGCATTCAATATGCCAACAAATCTGGAACACTCAACAGTGGCCACAAGACTGGAAAAGGTCAGTTTACATTCCAATTCCAAAGAAGGGCAACGCCAAAGAGTGTTCAAACTACCGCACAATTGCGCTCATTTCACATGCCAGCAAGGTGATGCTCAAAATCCTACAAGCTAGGCTTCAGCAGTATGCGAACCGAGAACTACCGGAAGTACAAGCTGGGTTTAGAAGAGGCAGAGGAACTAGAGATCAAATCGCCAACATTCGCTGCATCATGGAGAAAGCAAGAGAATTCCAGAAAAACGTCTATTTCTGCTTCATTGACTACGCTAAAGCCTTTGATTGTGTGGATCACAACAAACTGTGGCAAATTCTTAAAGTGATGGGAGTACCAGACCACCTTACCTGTCTCCTGAGAAACCTGTACGAGGGTCAAGAAGCAACAGTCAGAACCAGACATGGAACAACCGATTGGTTCAAAATTGGGAAAGGAGTACGACAAGGCTGCATATTGTCACCCTGCTTATTTAACTTATATGCAGAGTACATCATGAGAAATGCCGGGTTGGATGAATCAGAGGTCGGAATTAAGATTGCTGGGAGAATTATCAACAACCTCCGATATGCAGACGATACCACCCTAATGGCAGAAAGCGAAGAGGATCTAAAGAGCCTCTTGTTGAGGGTGAAAGAGGAGAGTACAAAAGCTGGTTTGAAACTCAACATTAAAAAAACGAAGATCATGGCATCTGGCCCCATCACTTCCTGGCATATAGAAGGGGAAGAAATGGAAGCAGTGACAGATTTTACTTTCTTGGGCTCCAAGATCACCGCAGATGGTGACTGTAGCCATGAAATTAAAAGACGCTTGCTCCTTGGGAGGAAAGCTATGGCCAACCTAGACAGCATAGTAAGAAGCAGAGACATCACCTTGCCGACAAAGGTCCGTCTAATCAAAGCTATGGTTTTCCCAGTAGTAATGTATGGCTGTGAGAGCTGGACTATAAGGAAGGCTGAGCGCCGAAGAATTGATGCTTTCGAACTGTGGTGCTGGAGAAGACTCTTACGAGTCCCCTGGACTGCAAGGAGGTCAAATCAGTCCATCCTAAAGGAAATCAACCCTGAGTGCTCATTGGAAGGACAGATACTGAAGCTGAAGCTCCAATATTTTGGCCACCTAATGCGAAGAGAAAACTCCCTGGAAAAGACCCTGATGCTGGGAAAGACTGAAGGCAAAAGGAGAAGGGGACGGCAGAGGATGAGATGGCTAGATAGCATCACGGATGCAATGAATATGAACTTGAGCACGCTCCGGGAGAGAGCGCAGGACAGGAAGGCCTGGCGTGCTATGGTCCATGGGGTCACGAAGAGTCAGACACGACTGAACGACTGAACAACAACAACAGCTTCCAAATCCCGGGAAGTACTAGTTCCCCTCTACTCAGCACTGGTTAGGCCTCATCTGGAGTACTGTGTCCAGTTCTGGGCGCCACACTTTAAGAAGGATGCAGACAAACTGGAGAGGGTTCAGAGGAGAGCAACAAAGATGATTAGGGGACTGGAAACAAAGCCCTATGAAGAGAGACTGAAAGAACTGGGCATGTTTAGCCTGGAGAAGAGAAGACTGAGGAGTGATATGATAGCACTCTTCGAGTACTTGAAAGGTTGTCACAGAGAAGAAGACCAGGATCTCTTCTTGATCATCCCAGGGTGGAGGACACGGAATAATGGGCTCAAGTGACAGGAAGCCAGATTTTGGCTGAACATCAGGAAAAACTTCCTGACTGTAAGAGCAATACGACAATGGAACCAATTACCTGGGGAGGTGGTGGGCTCTCCCACACTGGAGGCCTTCAAGATGAGGCTGGACAGCCATTTGTCAGGGATGCTCTGACTTGGATTCCTGCATTGAGCAGGGGGTTGGACTCGATGGCCTTGTAGGCCCCTTCCAACCCTACTATTCTATGATTCTATGAGTATGAGGATGATACTCAGCTCTACCTCGTTTCCATCTGCACACCCCAGGGAGGCTGTTTTGGGATTGATGAAGGTTAACTTAATCCAGAGAAGATGAAGGTACTGTGGGTTGGGAAACCAACTACTTTGGATAGATATTTACATCTGGTCTTAAATGGGGTTGCACTCCCCCTAAAAGACTAGTCCTTGTGGACTCTGAGCTAACTGAGGAAACCCAGGTGGTTGCTGTGTCCAGGAATGTCCAGCTTAGGTTGGTACACCAGCTGCAGCCCTATCTGGAGAAGACAGACCTTGCCTCAGTTATCCATGCACTAGTGATGTTCAGGCTGGACTACTGTAATGAACTGTACATGGGGCTGCCTTTGAAGATGGTTCAGAAACTTCAGCTACTGCAGAATGCATCCGCCCAAGTGTGGGTGGGGGTGATTCGATTCAATCATATAACGCCTATACTGTGCTGGCTGCTGCTGCGTTTCCGAGCTCCATGTAAAGTGCTTGCTTTGACCTTTAAAGCCTTAAAAGGCTTGGGACCAAGTTACTTGAAGGACCGTCTTCACACATATCAGCCTGCCCACATTTTAAGATCAGCAAGAGAGGCCCTTCTCATCTGCCCACCTGTGAGAGTAGATAGGTGGGTGACCACACATGAAAGAGCCTTCTCTTCAGTAGCCCCACACCTTTGGAACAAGTTGCCATCAGAGGTCCGCCATGCTCCATTATTGCAGGCTTTTAAGAAGGCCTTGGAAACTTAAACTTATTATTTTACTGTGGCCTTCTCATGATATGACCACTGTTGTTGCTGCTGCTGGTTTTATTGTTGGCTTTTATTCTTCTTATTGCTATTATATTGTGTTTGTTTCTATAGCTTTTAATACCTTAACGGTTCTATGCATTTTATTGCTATAAGTCGCTTTGGGAAGGCTTCTGCCCTGAAAGGTGGCCAAGAAATAGTTTAAATAAATAAATTTACCAGAAGCTCAGTACAAAGGCTAACCAGTCCAGCTTCCAGAAGCAATGAAAGAATTCACTCAAATGCTCTTCCATTTAAAGAGTGCACTGGGTATACAAAACAAACATGTCCAGTTATAATTTATCTTCCTTCCCACGGGCAGAATTTTTGATGTGTGGATGGGAGAGTAGTCAACTATATAACCTCGGAAACTGCATTCCAAAGTAGGACACGCTTTGTGGGGCCATACCATATATTTTTGAGCAAGTAGTTTGGCTTTCATTTCAAAACACTGCACTGCCATTGTTCAAAGATGTTCCTTTTAAGGAAAACAGCATTGCCCTGAGTCCCACACTAAAATACCTTGGCATTTTCATCTAGACCACTCAGTTGGGCGGAACAGCAACTTTTGTTACCTGCTGTGCTTCTGCTTAGTGACAGGAATGATACACTTTCAGAAGCTGAGGGAGGGTATAAACCCATGAGGAAAACCTATTAAACGTTGATCTACCAAAAGGCATGATTATTTATGAACCTACTGAAAAATATTGATAATTTTAAGAACAAATACCATTTTGAACTACAGTCATGTATCTATTATGGCAAAAATTATTTTAACTGAAAAGACAGTTCTTTGGGGACACAAGATCTTTCGACAAACCTAGAAGGGAAATACACAACAGGAAACTCTAAAGTCTCACAGTGCAAAACAACAAACCCAAAGTGTTAACATATTTTACAAAACACAACTTTACAAAAGAATGCCATGTTTATTTAATATGCTGTAAAAAGCCTTATATAAATCTTTATAATGCTTTCTATTGTAACTTTTCCAGAACCTCAGCTAATGAATTTGTATATTAAAAAAAAAGATACAGTTGCCATTTAATTCTTAAAGTGAACTTTTGAAATGTAATCAACGTTAAACAAGGTCAAGGTACAGTCTGCTTAAATGTTCAGAAAGTATAGAGCACTTTTGAAGTACTGACTACTTACTGGGGAAGAGCTGTGTACATTTGTTAAAGAGAAAAATAAATCAAAGACCAAAAATAGAAACCCATCACAAGGTTTTCTGTATCCTTTTAAGGGCTTCAGACTGCTGAGGATACTAGCCTTGTAGAAACAAAATGAGAGATGCACACAGCCAGTCTTTAACTTTTCCATAATGTAAGGTCAGCAAGCAGACACCCCTGCCCCTGGCCAGGCCATATATGATCCCCAAGGACCCCATTCCAGTTCCCAGCAGCCAACCCAAAAGCAAGAGAGGTGCATGGAAGGAGTGGTGGCTATAGGGATTTACCAGCAGCCCCCTTTGAAGAATGGTAGTGGTGGACAGGCATGCCGTCCCCTGCGCCTTCCTTTAAAGTAGCCTTCCAGAAAAACTAGTTTCTGATCAAGGCTGTAACATGTTCAAGTCATGGACAGTGTGCTAGCCACCTTACAAAACTGAAATAAAACTGTGACTTTAACCATGGGTCCAAGCAGGGTATGTAGCCTTCTGCAATCCATCCTTAAGATTAACTTTAATTAACACTGCAACCTTTTCTCCCATACTGTATCCAATGACTGTAGTTTTGAGTAACCTACCTATAAAAACAAAAAATTACCTTAGTTTGTCTCTAGCAAAACAAGATTAGTAGGGTACTTGCTCTAGCATTATTATTAGATTCTGAATGCTGGCAACATTGGTTGATGCTGGATCATTTCCACACATAAAATATTATTTCTTGTACAAGTTTCCTGGGATTGTATGACTTCAAAAGGCAGACGGGGGTGGTGGTGGACATGGAAGCTTGCATGTTTGGCAGTACCTTCAATGAAAGCTCCTTGCCTGTAGAAAGCTAGGATGTCAGGGAAAAGATATGCTGCTCATCTTTTCCCCAGCATGCTGCTAATGTTTACGTGCAGGAGCTTCCCTCCTTCTTTTGCCTTTAATTTGGAAGATGCAGCTTGTACACCACCCTGCCTTCTGAAGTGGTATACTTACCAGAAAAATGGTGCCACATATTTCCAATTTTGTAGTTCAGCTCTAATCCATGGTGATTTAAAACATACCCCAAATCCAAACAATTAGTCAATCCAACCCTTGCCTCAATGAGTTGGTAATCATCTCCAATTTTTCAGTTCAGAAGAATTAATCCAACAGTTTCAGAACATGTGAGTAAAGGCCTTCATCCTTCTTCATACCCCATTTGAAAAGAAGTGAACCACATATACGTCTTGAAAACAGAACTGAATACATTTGCAATCAAGCCATTTCAGGATCTTTGGTACTCAGAGGAGAATAAAATGGCACAAACCATCACAGGAAAATTAATTCAGGAGGAGGGAAGAAAATTAAATAAGCAAGAGATATGTTGTTAATCGATTTTCAAAAGCATTTTCTCTGCTGTTTAGTCTATCACTGTCCCAACTTTTTTTCTTTTCTAAATGTTCCTGGCTGGAAGCTGAAGTTTAATTATTTTTTAATTTAACTACAGTGCCATTGCTCCCCCTGAAAATAAAGAATTGCAACTCTCTTAACAGAGGTTTATTATGCTAAATACACTGTGTCACAGATCCCAGTTCTACACCAGTTAGACTACCAGCTGCAATCAGAAGTACAACTTATCTTTAAGGTTATACCCAGGACCCCTGAGCTAGAGCATAAGCCATTAAGCGCAGAGAATAACCTTTAAAAATAGCTAGTTTGGACTAGGTTTTTTCTATGTAGCTCCATGACAACTTCATATGTCACTACACATCATCTGTAGGAACATTACAAAAAGTGGCTTCCAGTTTTTATACTGTATATCTAAAACCTTGCCCAGGTTAATTAATACATGATGGGGCAACACTGCTGAGAAACAGACAATGTCGCTTCTTACATATGCAATATGTTTTTAACCCCTGGGCAAATTAGAGACATTACAGTACAAACAGAGGCATAATTGACCTTTATACAGACACATACGCAGTGCAGATACAAAGAGGATGTCCATTCTGTTTTTTTTTTTTATTCCAGTACCTTTGTTATAATAAAGTTAACAAAAATATTCACTATTAAAAAAAAAGGAAAAAAAAGAAAAAAAAAGCCAGCTGGCACTGCCAACTAATTCTTGTAGTAGTCTTAGAAATCCTAATCCGGTAGAATTTCCTAATTTTTCGGTGAAGTCAATGTGCACCAGTCTGTCTGTGTGACTATTTCAGTGTATCGAGACCTAGGCCAAGCGGGTCTTGGTGATGCAGCAGCTACCTGAGTTCTTATTTATGATTTATTTCTGCTGTGTTTCACAACTTTCCTGCTTTCATGTAAGAAGGGATGGTTCCACGCTGAGTTAGCCCTTCAAACCTCTTGTAGGTATAATTAAGGAAAACCCAGTCTTTGGACTTGTAGTCAGGTTCTGTGGTGTTTGGCACTAGAATGCAAAAATAAAGGTTTTAAATATGCACATGCACACTAGTTCCAAGCAATGACAAGTTAAATTCAAAAAACCTCAGTCATCAGCATTGTATAAGAGGAATATGGACTTTTAAATCATCCTGGTAAATGGTACAGCATATGATAGACTTTGCCTGGGATCTGAAGGTGAACTAACAGCGTAACTAAACACACAGAAAACCCAGGACTCCATCAGAAGTATGCTTGGGATAACGTCTTTTTCATCCATATTGCTTTAACCCCAGTATCCCCTTTTCTTAATTATCTGCACTACCTTGTTCTTTTAAATATATTATCTCCAAACACCTAGCTCTTGCTGTAGGATTTGCTAGCTGAAGGCCCCTAGGCCAAATCTGGCCTGCTAAGGGGAATCACATCCACCCCTGGCCCCTTCAAATCAAATACTTCTGAAGTCTACAAGGATCAACCTAGGAGCAAGAAACAGACAACTCAGATAGCAAGGAAATATGGGTGAGTAACCCATGTAACCTAAACTTCGTTCTTAAATGGGCCTTAAAAGGAAAATGTTTTTTTGACCAGAAGGTGTTACAGGTTAAGTCTTTACATTGTTCACTCTACCTATATCATTTTTATCTTCTTTCCTTGTATCTCTCTTGTTCCAACTTATCATTTGTTATTATCCTACCTCCTCCTGTTCCAGTATCTTTTCTGACTCCGATCTTCTTACAGCTTTTTACAGGTTGCTCCTTAGGCCTAGGTAAGTCTCCTCTTTCTAGACATCACCATTTCTCCCTTACACCCCTTCCCATAGAATTTTTTCCACAAAGCCTTTCCAAGAACATCTTTGTGTCATGTCAAGAAATCCATTTTCCTTCTGTGTCTCAGCAGCCTGTAAAGTTCCATTCCATGAGGCTGAGCCCGTGGCCATGTGTGTAATCTCGTACTGTCCACGACTTCAAAGCCACAACAGCACTACTACTAATCAGGCTGAATGAGTTCAGCTGAGTGTTTGTGGGAACTTTCTACTCCCCTCCCAGCAGAAGAAAACTGCTTCAGTTAGCTTGTAACTGGCTAATAAGAATCACCTTAGCTTTGCTAAGGATTTCTGGGTATAAAACCAGGGGGGGGCATGCTACAGCTGCCCATCATCTTGGCCCTTTCCCTTGTCCGCTGGTTTCTGCAGTCCTGTTTTACTGAAGACCCATGTCTTGGTGTATATACACAGGTCTAGTCAGCTTTGTTATTTTGCCTTGTAAGTACTCTTTCCAAAGACTGGGGTTTTTTGTTGTCAGTTATCCCTTTTCCTTTTCATAAATAAACTTTTGTTGTTGTTCAGTCGTTTAGCACGCCAGGCCTTCCTGCCTTGGTACTAAGCCCAGAGCTTTCATCTTGATTATTGCTGTTTAAGGTCTAGGACTTTGAAGCTGAAGGTGCCAGCTTAGACCCTTATTTCTTAAACCCTAGGGGTGTCCTGCAAGATCTGGGAGTCCCCTGCACAGGCTGCATTGGCCTGGTGTTCCACCCAAGTAACCTTTTGTCCCTGCCTACACTGGTGGGAGTTAGGGCAGCCCCTTCCTCCCTTCACTTATCACTTTCACTGGGCAGTCTGCTAGCAGTTCAGTTCTCTGGCATCCTGCCCAGTTCACTCTTCAGTCAGTCTGTCTTCTCCCCTTTGTTCTTTTGTCTGTTACTTCGATCACAAGTTCATAAGGCTAATATGTGTCACTTTGGTGCAGCATCCTGCATACTACTGAAAAGGTCCGATTTTTGCTAACTAGAAGTTGCAGCCAAATATTTGGCTCGTTGATTAAAATCAAGGTGTGGACTTCATACTTTTGCAGGTTTCCTCTTGAGCCATTCTCTCTCAGACTCCTCCCTTTCCCCTTCCGACTACTGCCTGTTCCAACTCTTACTCAAAGCACCTCTGCTTCCCTTGTCCCACCTCCTCAGTTCTTTAACTCTTTCTTTCCTCCTCTTCATTTTATTTTAATCGTTTTACAACTTTCTAAACCATTTTCCTTTATACAATTAAATCTAAAGAAGCTAAAGTTCCTCTGTCTCCTCCATCAGGTGTGTTCAGCATGTAGAAACACTTCTGCATGCACTGGCATCTGTAATATCAGGACAGCTTACTCAGTCAGCTGTCGATAATACTCGTCCCGTTAGTGCATTTCAATGTAGAATGCTCTGAGCTGTGCAACATTTCCAGTGACGGCTGCTTCATGTTATGCAGACACAGCAGTGCTGTGGAATGCATGACACTCCCCCCACACAACACAGACCTACAAGTGGCCTGCCAAACTATAAGGTAAGAAGTAACCACCAGCATAATCAAAACAAAGCTTTGAGATAACCCCTCACTCCCAAAATCATGGGCAAGTTTAATGAGTACTACTGGATTAATGTGTGCTCTCACCTGGCTGTAAAATATCAGATTCTGGGAATTCATCAAAATTGGAAGTGTCATCAATACTTTTGATTTCTATAGTGATTGCAGCTGGCCTCTCTCTACAACAAAACACAAAGATCATAGTGAACGGCATAAGCAACTGTATTATTTGACAGTACTATGTAATCTTGCTTTTAGACGTCTACAATAGCAGTACTGCCATAAAGGCCCCCATTTCTCTGCCATTTCCAAGCTCTGTTCCTTTATAAGAAAGTCCCTTGAGGCACAGTTAAAAATCATTGTTGTCCAGCAGTCAATGCTGAGATTGAACTCATCCCCCACCCCTGCCTACTAATGCTACTCTTGGTTGCATGAAGCCGTCGTTGACAGCTTCATCTGCAAAAAAAAAAACAACATTAGGAAGTTTCACCAGCCATTTTCACAGGCGCGTTTACTTCATATGCTTAGTGCAGCTGGCAGGGATGTATCCTGGCCACACAAAGCTCTCATCTGACAGAAAGGGAATTGAGAAGCTTGCAAGTGATCCCTGACTGTCAAATTGGGGCTGGGATCAGTGGAGAGAGAAGGGTCAGCATCCAATTCAGAATGGCTGTGTATACTGCATTTTATATCTATTAGCTTCCTCTTTTCCTTCTTCCCATCCCACAAAAAAACTGTAGCCCCCCTCCCCGACTTTTTCATTTTCCCCTGAAAAAATGAAATCCTAATTAGAAGTTTGAGAATCCTAATTAGAAGTTTGCATATTAGTTTGTGGAACCCATTTGTGGCTTTCTCAAATTAATCTGTATTTTATTTTAAGCTCTGTGTGCATGTATCTTTCTGTCTCTTTATGTGCATACCAGACACACAGGGTATGTTCTCTTGCCACTTCACCCCACCCTGCTACTTCCACCAGATTGTCAACAGCTATCTGGTGCTTTCTTCCTGCTCCCATCAAGGATACACTCCCAGGGTCCAACTAACAAGGGTACAGACTGACTCCCACATATGCATGTGTCTGTATATCTATCTCCAATGCATCGCTACCTCCAATGCAATAAATTGTATTCAGGGTATTAACCTGTCAATCCGGAAAGCTAGCATCATAACCTTCTAGTGAGCTTCTCTAGAATGTGAATAGACAATGCACTTCCTCTCTCTTGTAGCTATGTTTTAATCTTTCACCACCTGTACCTGATATGTCCCCAGTCAACACCTTCAAAAAATGGGTGAGTCTTAATTTCTTCCACCCCATTGCTACCAATTCTGTTCTCTGCATCAATGCAGAATCTGGAAGAGAGGGAAAATGAAAAAAAAAATGTTACCATCAAGGTGGTCAACAATGAAAGATACAGAACTAGGGATCCAAAGATCTTGTTCCCAATGGAGACCAACACAGCCTCCAGGAGACTGCTCCTTCCACCACGCCTAGCACAAAATCCTTTCCCCACCCCAAGTTCTCAGGAAATTGGGAAGACGTGTGCTACTTGCAAGAGAATCCCACTTTTTTTAAAAAAAACCTTTTCCATGCTAAGTGAAGATGAGAATAGAACAGCTTCTCCCCCAAATCTTCCTGATGTGCCAGAGGACTTGGGGGACAGGAGGCAGTTGGTGGCAAACCCATACAACTGGCAATGTAGACAAATGAAAGGTGATGGACATTTTCTGAAAAAGAAAACAGAATATTCCTAATCCTTTTGTTGCAAATAAATACATCTGATGATGGACTATTAAGACTGATGGGCTAAGAACAAGAATGTTTAGGATTACAGTGTGCATTTCAACATTTAAAAAAGAAATCCATAATCCAGATAGCAACCCTGATAATATTATGGTCAGTATTATCTCCATTTCAAATGGACTGAGGCTACAATATAATGCACCAAGTTAAAACAATCTTATTTTCCCATGTTTTCAGTGAACAAGGATGCTGCTTTTTCTCATTTTATGCTGCCTATTTTATATTGATATAAAATATGTAATGTTTTTGTAATATTTTTTATGGTAGGAACCTGCCTTGTGAATTTTTTGCAAAATTTAAAAGTTGGGCATAAATAAAGTGGAAACAAGTCCGTGGCTTTCCTAATGTCATCTAGTGGGTAATGGCAGAGGTGTTCCTTGAACCGAAGGCTTCCCAGATCACAGCTCATGCTAATAGGGTCTTGATGGACAAGAAAGCAGGTCTCTTCTTCCCCAGTTCAGTCAGCTTTCAGAATTTATTGCCAGTGAGGGCCCAGTGGGTGGTCTGGGAGCTGCTGGTGTTGTACAGTTGCTGGGGCTGGGTGGGTCAATGATCTGGATGGGAAACCACTGGAAGCCCCATGTAGAATGGGGACATAGGGATAAATACATGCATTGCGCACTGCCAGTTTTTATTACCAGCAGTGCCAAAGAAGATTACAATTTTATAAAATAAAAAATACTTTATTCCCCCTCCCTCTTTATATGCTGCTTTAACCACATGCTGGACATTTGTAGCCCCCTTTTTTTCCAGGGAGATTTGCCTGGCACCATCTTTATTTTCTTTTCAGTGCCAGATGAAGACCTTATTTTTCCAGGCCTTTTTGTGGCTATTTGTATAAATCCAGTAATTTATGCTGGATTCTTCTGCCTTTTCGCTTGTTGGATTTTTACTGTACTTTTATGTTTATTTTGTAAGCTGTTCTGAAAGCTATGGCTGAAGAGTTGCTAATAAATACTTTAAGTATGGATATATACTATAAATAAATACAGTAAGAATAAAATAAAACACAGTTGTGTTTTGGAGTGTTTCATCGTAGTAATTGCTTACTTCCTGTCATTTCAATTTCACCCCATGGCAAAGTTTTTAAATATCTAACATTAAAGTTCTTTCTGAAAGTCTTTAGACATTACACCAAATTCCGTAAAACATTATAGGTACAGTGACGAAATATTGTGCATTTAGCTTGTCACACACCCAGGGGTGATTCAGGATTGTGGGAATTCATTCTCAATTAAAACAACAACAATAAGGGGTGTGGAAGGGAAAGGGCAGAAAATCCCTCTGTCATTTGTGACTAGGGATGTTGGAGAAATCTGCAACGGATTCAAATGAGTTCAGCTTTCTATGAATCTCACTCATGGCTTCTGCTGAGTCACTTGGATGCCACAGACTTGTGGACCAGTGGGTTTTGTTTTGTTTTTACCTTCTGGAATTTTGTACGAATTTAGTTGTAAAAAATAAGGAAAAAGACCTGACTGAAAATGTGCATTGCCCCCATAGGCTAAAGCATGAAATGCGCATTTTGGGGGGGATTTGCACATTTTCAGAAGTGCACATTAGGGCAAATACAAATTTGCACAGGTGCACATGAACACATGGTTCAGGAAATTGAGAAAAATCAGATTTTGTCAATAAGCGGACAATGGAACGAAAGGCGCCTGACAGTCTGTGAAACACGAAACCGTACATCCCAGTTTGTGAGCATCAGCCACAGTGGTATAAAAAGGAGATGCAATTTGAACAAAGACGATGAGTATGATTATGAAATAGTAGCATGACTGGCAACTGTAGCTGAAGAGTTGATCACATGCTTTTTTTATACACAAGGTCCCAGGAACAGTCCTGGGTACCTTCAGTTAAAGATTTTCAGCAGCTGACTGTGCTGCCAGTCAAGGTAGGCAATACTGAACTAGATACTGAACTAGAAGGACAATGTTCTGATGGTCTTAAGGTAGCTTCCTGTGAAGTGTGTTTCTATATCATGCCTGTGGACTCTTATACCTTCTTCCATCCTTCTTAAACGTTAACAAAATACTTAGAAGGAGTGCCTGGTTTTAGTAGGCCGGTGGCCCAGAACACAAATATAAAAACTCAGTTTCATTATCTCAAAATTCAGACCAATTTACTACCTGTAAATTTCCAGCACAGAAGCGCGCTCTCTTACATGGCAGCATGAAGCAAAGTAAGCCAACTCTCTGGCATGGCAGTCCCTTTATGATTGACTATTTAATAAGCACCAAACACTGGTAAGCTAAAAAACTTCGTCTATTAGCAGCCAGATAAAAGAAGGGAGAAAACAACTGCAAGAACGTGGAGTCCCAGAAAGTGGGGCTTTTAGATCTCCCTTGCCCCACCAAAACTAGAGGACCCATTAGAATTAGAGGTGAAAGGAGGAGCACTCAACACACTTCCTGGGAAAGGAGAGAAACTGGCTGAAGACGTGAAGACAACCCCCAGAAAGGCAGAGAATGAGACAGCTCAGAGCAGCACTTCAGGCCAAGCGCAACCAGGAATTGAAGGATGCTCCGTACCAGGTTGTGCTAGATCTTGACAAAATGCCATTTCCTCTCTACCCATTTGAGCTCTAGACCAAACATGGCCATGAACAGCCCGCTGCAACTCCTGTTGCTGGGCAACATGAGTGGCAGGATGGACCAGCTTTACTGTATCACCATACTTTGCAGCAAGCCTGGACCGGCCACTGTGAAAAGCCCTCCTATTGTCATCAGCCATTCATCTAATCCTTGCATCCCGGTCCCACAGAGAAATAGGCAATTGTACTACATAGTTACTGCCAGGAAGATCCTCTGTAAGTCATGCATGTATACAAGTAATGATAGTCAAGCACTGAGCTGACACCAAAAATGTGGAAGATGGGGGTTTCAACCCCCATCTATTTTTTCCACAAACAAATTTAAACCTATAAACATTCAATACAGCTTTACTAATTCACCCCCAGCTTTGCCTTGACACTTTGCTAATTTCATTTCACTTTGGTGTTCCATAATGCAGGAGTGCATAGCCTCCAATCATTACGAAACTGAATGCATTCCTGGCTGCTGGGGATGGGGAAGGAGAATAGCATTTTCCTTGGGAAAAATATTACACGCTGGGTACTGGAAAAGTGCGATATCCCCCAACTGAAACACAATCTTGAGGGAAGGTATGTGGATATGCACAACTATATTTTAAATCAAAAATTATGAGTG
This sequence comes from Heloderma suspectum, assembly GCF_057233095.1. Classification (NCBI taxonomy): domain Eukaryota; kingdom Metazoa; phylum Chordata; class Lepidosauria; order Squamata; family Helodermatidae; genus Heloderma; species Heloderma suspectum. Next base: position 110,967,228 of record NC_139464.1, read on the forward strand.
TGTGGAAACGCCCTTAAAATTAGTCCTGGATGATTAAGCTGGGGTTAAGTTCTTTATTCCTTCCTGCACTGATATTGGTGCAAAATCATTCTTTGTTACCCTAGCATCTCCCATTCCTCTCCTGTGTTACACAAGAACAGAAAGACTGCCTATGCTGGATCAGGCCAAGGCTAGCCAATTTTTTCTTAACTGTATTAAGAATTTCATAGAATTTTCTCATGCTGAATATCTTTTCCCCTGAAGAACTCATCTAAGTTTGAAACATGTTGGGAATCACGTACCAAATATAATTATTTATTCCCACCGGCGCTGGTTGCCATTTCATGCGCTAGGAGCATTAGGTGTTCTTATTGAACCTATACAATAATGGCCAACCAGATGGGAAACCTACAGACAGAGGAAAATTGAGAATAATCTCGTATTCCTTGTCCCCAGCATCTGGGACCTGGCTGTAGCAGAGGGAGAAATGGGACAGCAGGGCCCACTCCATTAGCTCTCCTGAGAGACCAGGTCCATTTGGATCCTCCACTCTTTGAACTTCTCATAATAACAACTCTAACTTTAAGAGCTCCTCCTCTATCCCTTTTTCCTTTTGCGTCATGTCATTTAGATTGCAAGCCTATGGGCAAGGACTGTCTTGCTTGTTCTTGTTTTTAATGATCTTATGAAACCCATTTTGGGAGCCTTTTGGCTGAAAAGTGGGGTAAAATGCTTAAAATGCAGAACCATTTGGAAATACCAGAAACATCCACACTGATGTTGCTAAATGTGAGCAACATCCCTGTCATTGCTGGGCTGCCTAGAAGGGCTTCACATCATAGGGGGCCACTCTGTCATCTTTTCACAAAAGTCTCAAAACGCAGATTTCCAGAATAGTGCTTTATTGTCCACAATCATACAGGTGCGAGCATTGGGTTATTTCCTCCTGCCATTTTCCTCTAGTCACCCTCAATTCATAGTTGGGAGTACTGCCAGCCCTTTAAGAGATGGGCAATCCTGGCCCAAATGGATTGGGAGAATGCCTCCTCCCAGGTTTCTGGCTACTTCCACTTCTGGTAGCCTCCTGGATATTAGCATCTGCAGTGTTTTCCAGGCTGGCTGTGTCTCAGCACACCTCTCCTTCGAGTGCCACTCCCTGGCTCACAGCCCTTGTACTTCTTGCACATCCTCTTCCTCTGCCAAGTCTCTCTCCCTCATTCCCTACTTCTCCTTCTATCCAAACACTCTCCCCTTAGGTGTGGCCCACTGGTTTATAGCGTGGAGTCTGAGCTCTTCTCCCTGGGCTCAACTCCTTAACCCCTCAATTACTGGCCTCCTCTCCCCTACGAATGCCCATTTAACCTCTTCTTTGGGCCCTTTCCCTGAGTTTGCCTCTCTCCCATGGTGCTGTTCGCCTGGCTGTTGGACATACTTCCCCATTTGCCACTGAGGCAATGTTGAATGCCTGAATTCGTGAGGGAGGGCTGCCAATTCAGTAGCCTTACATTCTATCATCCCAGTTTCCATCAAGAGTGATTCTGTCATGGAAGGAAGCAACGCTAGCAGCCTGTCCCATTTAAATTTGGGGTCTACATGGCAGTGACTCCCATTCTACTGAGGTAGTTGCGGAGGATGCCCTAGATTACAAGTCTAGTGTTAATACAACTATGTGCCATTGTGTTTGCTCCACATGCAGGAAAAGGCAATGGAAGAGCATTTCAAAAATTCAGAAGATTATCTACTCACTTTAGAATTAAGTCCTTGGCTTTTTCTGAAATGGGCACCTCAGGTGGAAATACTAGGGTCTCTTTCCAATTCATAACTTTCCTATACGTTTCCTGTGGTGTTTCAGAGCAGAAAGGGGGATAACCTGTAGAAATATTTAAAAAATCAAGATGTTGGAGCTATTTGAACTTTGAAGGGCATAATACAAAATTTTTTAGGCACCTGAGAATATTCTGTCTTCTACTTGGGAGCTATTTGAACCTCAACCTTACATTACAGTACAGGAACTGGCAAAAACCTGATATAGGACCTTATATTAATTCTGAAGTTCTTTCCTTGGCTCTCTCACCAGAATCCTCAACACAAAAAGAAAAAAAATATTCTCCTTAGAAATCAAAATCAAAATGAAGAATACCCAGAATCACTCATACCAATAGTGACTTTGTGTGATCTCCAGTCCTTATTTACCCAAGATGGCTACACCCAAATACAAGGTGGAGGTATTAGTATGCTTGGGGGAACCCTGAGGTTTGCGGACGTACAAAAAAGAATTACCAAAAAAAAAATGAGGGGCAAACCTCCCACAAAACAGCCCAATGAGGACTGAGCATGCTCAGTGGGAGCAGAATGCTGACTGAATGTGTGTGAGTGTGTGTGTGTGTGTGTGTGTGTGTGGAGACATGAAAAACCAGGAGCAGGAGAATGGAATGGAGTGGCTGGAAGCCTGAACAGACGCATTCGACATGGCAACCTTTTCTTGCAAGTCCCACTTGTTCTTACCTATTAGCATTTCATACATAATCACTCCCAAAGACCACCAGTCACATAATTTGTTGTAACCCGTTTGCATGAAAACTTCTGGAGCAATATAATCTGGGGTCCCAACGGTAGAATAGGCCTGAAAACAAGGTGTTTTTAAGAGAGAGATTTAGCCAACACTTAAGTTTTCCAACAATATCCTATCTTCAGTAGGAAAGAAATGCAGAATCATTCACTGGCCATCCCTTATTCCTGATTGAGATGTGACAGGGCAACAAGTACATCCAAGTGGAGCGTGAATTTACAGCAAGAGGCTCTCATGCTGAAAAAAGTTTGCAGAAAGAACTCAGAACATTTAACACAGCTCTCCAGAAAGGTACTTACCAGCTGTCGCCTGTTCTTTTTCCATGTTTCTGCTTTTCTCTTAGAGTTCATATTCTGAAATGCTGGTTCACAAAACAAACAGATCTAAATGAACTTCTTCAATTTTAACAGCACAAGAAACATTTAGCTAAGGCTCGATTCCAGTGTTACCTCTGCAGGACGGGAATTGCTTTGGCATGATTTAATCTCGAACTGCACTAGTATGTTTGTTTTTTACTTCCAGGGATATATTTTTTAAAAATGGAAAACAGCACCCCAAAATGGAAAACAGCAACCCAAAATCTCCTCCCTGCAGTTTGAAGTGGGACAGTCAAATCTACCACCTCATCCTGCTGCCATCTGTAGATCGTCTGATTTACAAGGGCTCAGTTCAAAATTCTTATCTATCAGTGCCTGAGTGTATGCCTCAGCTGACAGAGCACAATGTTCTGTTGAACCCAGGCGAATTCCGCATCAGGTCCAGTCCAATTTCTAAAGGAAGAGCTGACATTATTCCTTCTACAGATTTTCTGTTGACTTTGTCCTCTTCCAAAAAGATGTTCTGACAAATGAGTCAGGCATTTATTAAATTTAGCAGGCCCCACCTGTAAGGTATAACAATCAAGACTTCTGAGGGAGTTCGGAACAATCCAGGGCAGAACATGCCATACTTACAGAAGTCATTTGGTGGATTGTGTGTAAGGGTTCTGTAGAATTCAGTCCGGTGAGCTTTCTTTAAACCTGTGCATAGTCCAAAATCAGAGAGTTTTACATGGCCCTGCAGAAAGAAAACATTACTTGAGCTTAGCTACCTGAAATTCTGAGAAAGCTTAAATTGCAAGACTGTAGTTAAACTACCCAATTCAGAACTAGAGGATAATTCCAATAAAAAAGAGTGATATAAAAGGAGACATAATTTTTCATTCAATAGGCTGATTTCCACATATGGTGAATAAGCCAACATAGGAAGAAATGATTTGTGCTATTACTTGAGGTACAGGGAAAAGGAATGGGTTAGGAAGGAGGAAAATAATGGTGCTTCCAGGCATGGAGTGCAATCCAGATAGCAGCGTGTGTTCACGAGCACCTGAAGCACTTCCAAATACACAGGGACTGATTTGTACTTCCAAATGCAGTTTCCATGCAGTTGCAGTCCGGAAGGCCCTCTGCCCCAACCTTCAGGAGCAGCATTTCAAGGGAAAGAAAGTAAGAAGCACTGGAAAGGCTGCATGAGGCCCTTTGGATTCTGTCCAAAACATTCTTACAAGTGCCTGATGTGGTAGTTCAACACTAAACACCTACACATAACATTGGGCTTTGCTGAACCCTATACCGATTGCTGCTAATCCAAAAGGGCAGCAAAGATAACAGCAAAAAAAAAACCCATACTGCTGGGTACCTCCTCCTGTTCTCGTTTCCTGTTTAATGCAAATGTTCCTCAGAATACAGTATGTAGTACAGGGATGGGCAACTTGTGGCCCTCCAGATGTTTTGGCCTACGAGTTGCAGATTGCAACAATACATAATCACTGCTAACTGCAACGGTGCTGTGAACAGTCCTGACAGATGAGGATGACTTATCTTAAGCCTTCTGCAGGTTAACATCGAAAATATATGCTTTTGCTAAGGACAGGGCTTCAGTCCTATAACCAAGTTAAGTGAGTGTCTGGGAGTGCTGGTGGCATGAACGGACAGAGGCCATGTTGCTGATGTAGGAGCAGGGCTGGAAAAAGTCTCAGCCATGTGCTTTTCATCCACACTGGTACAAATGTAAGTCTTAGCAAATAATTTGCTTTTTCTCCAGTGGGATTGGAACTACAGGGCATACCCCTGTCTGTGCCCATCTTTGGGATCCAGTCACCAAGCTCTTGGATCTCCTGGTAAAGCAACCAATGGTCAGGCATCGGAAATTTAAGCATACCTATGAGCCCTTCCCATGGCTAAGCCTCTGCACCTCCCTGCTTTTTCAATTCTACTATCCCACTCCCCTTCGGTCAAACCCTTCCCTCCCAAGTGTGGACTAAAAACACTGACCATAAACCTGAAAACACAATTACAAACCACATAAAACCAAAGACCTTTTGTATCACATTTCCGTAAAGTATGCAGTTGGTACACAGAAATCCATCTAAACACATCCCACAACAATCCTTGCAAAAAGAAGACTTTAATAGTTTTCAGTTGGTGCAATGAAAGTTTTAAGGCTTATTGATGTATCAGAACTTCAGAACTTTAATTACGGGAGTTAGGAGGAGCTTGTTTTTACAACTGCTTTTCTCCAGCATTAACAGTAGGGCTGTGCACAGACCCCTGCTTTGCTTCGGACGCCACTTCGGACCTTCCAAAGCAGCCTCGCTTTGCTTTGAACCAATCCCCCATCCACTTCGACTCAGATCCGAATCTGAAGTGAGGACATCCAAATCACTTGTTTCTGGCATTTTCACATTGACTTGCATGGGAAAACACAAATGGTTGTAACTTTTTCCACTTTTCAGGATACATACATGAAATTTGGGGAACTCTTAGCCCCTCTGGAGGGGTGTCCACCTGCCAAATTTCAGGCAATTTAGCCCAGTAGTTTTTGTGCTAGGTGCAAGTGAAATTTGATTTTTCAAGGAAATCTCTCAGAACAAAGTGCTATAACTTTTCGCTGCTTGCAAAGAAGTGCATGAAAGTTGGGGAACACACAGCCCCCTTGGAGGGCATCCCACCTGCCAAATCTCAGACAGTTTGGCCTGCTAGTTTTTTTTTGCAAGGAGCAGGTAAAATGTGCTTTTCTCAGAAACTCAAACCAAAGTTCATAAAGGGATAATTAAGTTAGGCGTTGAAGCGGTGGGAAGGTCACTATCCCTAAACTCTGCTGTAGGTTTCGTTGAGGTGTAAATAACCCCTTTCCCCTAGTACTACTTCCTTATTCACAGGTAATAACCTCAGGGTCTCTTTGGCTGAATTGCCTGGGAAAACACTGGCTGGTAGGCAGGAAGCAACAGACAGACAGCAACTCTGCCGGTGGGCACATTGACTTGAACAAAGAGCAATGACCATTGCCTGCTGGACAGACAGAGGCAGAAAATACAGTAACCCTGCCAGGGGGCACAGCAGCACCTCGCCCACCTTTGCCCCTTCCAAGACCCCAAAGATGCCTCATATTGGGCTTGCTTGCTGTACAACACGCAGTGCGGTATCATATTATTTAAATAATAGCTGTTAATGTGTGTAGTCCTTTGTCCACTGTTTTTGGAAATGTGGACTGTGTGTACTCCTTTGAGACAGTTTGCTTGTCCACACAGCACAAGCATGCACACGCACACAAGAAAAGCAAACACTAAACTACAAGCAAAGAGGATGACGATTAACTACAACCTTAACAGAAGAGAAAGGGGTTTTTAATTAATTTATTTTTTTAGCAAAAAGATATCAAAAATGGGAAGGGAAGAAATACAGGAATTGAGAAGGGGAAGTGCAGGGGAGCCAAGAACAAGGAAAGAAAAGTACTATAGATGATAGATAGATTGATAGATAAATAACAAATCTAGACAGAATCAAAGTAAGGGCAAACTAATGGTTAAGAGAGAATTGAAAAGGTGCGCGCACACATGTGTGTGTGGGAAGATAAGTACCTACAATGAAATTTTCTGGATTTTTAAATGAACGAACAACAAGAATGATCGGTAAACCTATTACAGAACAATGGGGTGGGGTGACACTAACATAGCTGTCATAGCATGCACTTTCTTCTCGGCTTCATACTGCCAAAGGAGAGTGGGAAGGGTTAAGGCTTCCTCTGCCAAGCCTGGCAGAGACTGGTGCCATTGCTCTTGGTGGCCGCAGCAGAGGCAGAATAGGACTGGAGCCAAGACAGAAATGCCATGGAGCTTCCCTCTCGGCTCCCATCCCATCCTGTCGCTACCACCACCACGATTGCACACAGTGGCAGCTTGTCAGGGCAGTGGGAGGCTACTCAATTATCAGGCAGCTCGGGCACCCAAATGGATCGTCTTGCGCCCCCCCCCTTGGGTGTGTACACCCCACTTTGGAGACCACTGCTCTAGCTTCTAGTCATCTCCTCTCCAGTAACACCACCAGAATAAGCAAATGGAGGCTGACTCACAGCAAAACTCTCTCCCCCTCCCCCTCTCCCCCCTTGTCTTCTGCCCCTCCCGGTGGCCAGATCTCTCTCAAAATTATACATTTGGCACCTCCACCTCCTCTTCCCCCCTCCCTCCTCTTTCACAACTTGATACATTTTGGAGACAGCCTGTCTGGGATGCTCAGAAGGCATATGAAGAGCTCCAATTATATGAGGCAGACCAAGGTGCCTCGTAGGTGACCTGCTTTGGCTCAGGGCACCTCAGTGCTGTTCTGATCTGCTTCGTAGCAAGACAAGGCACTTCCGAATCAGCTCGCTTTGCCTCATTATTTGGGCTTTGGACTGAAGCAGCGCACAACCCTAACTAACAGGACATGAAGGGGACTGGTTGTCTAAGCCAGCTCCGCCTAAACCTTTCAGCCTTTAGGTGTTGCAACTATCCAAGATCAGAATGAAGCCACAAAATGCAGCAAAGGTAAAAGCATCACATACCTTTGCATCCAGCAGTAGATTATCTGGCTTAATGTCTCTGTGAATGAAACCCAACTGGTGAATGGCATCAATGGCCAGCACAGTTTCAGATATGTAAAATTGTGTTTCTTCCTCTGATAAGGTGTCCTTCTTCATAAGTAAGGTCATCATATCACCTGAATCAAATATATAAATATATATTTAAAAATATGTAATATTTTAGAGTTGAATAGCTGTTGATAATGCGGAAGCTGATATAATGACACATGCCCTTCAAAAGAGACTGATAAGGCCCTTTCATTAGGCATGGAGGACAACCCCAAACCTTTATGCAGTCATTTCTCTGTGTACTCTTAAATATCCCCCACCAATCTTTTTTTCTTTATTTTAATTGCTTGCTTGTCTTTGTATTGCTATGTCACAGAATCAAGCCCAGTGCAAACAAAATGTTTCCCATCCTTTAACGATATTTGAGATTAGGAATGGACTACAGGGCTAAGTACACCTTCCTCAGTATGGCTCTTAACCCAGAAAGAATGATGCTGATTTCTACCCAGCTAGTAAGGATTATTTACCTACCTCCAGGCAGAAACTCCATGATCAGGTAAAGATTGTGTTTGTCCTGAAAACTATAAAACATCTTTACCACCCAGGCGCCATCTGCTTCAACCAGGATATCTCTTTCTGCTCGTATATGAGCCACCTACAGTGGGAGAATTTTGAAACAAAACAAAAAGGTTCATGTTAACAGGAAAGATAGCTGAACCTACTGAACTATTTTCCTACCTAAATCATCAGGAGACCCATTTTATATGGCAATTGGGAAACTCAGTATTGCTAGTTACTGTAAGGAAGTCTTTGCCAACCAGTGCCCTCCAGATGTGCTTGACTACAACACCCGCCCCCCGCAGTCAGCATGGCAGGTTGGAGAAGGCTGCTGTAAGAGGTGTAACTACATACACACTTTCCCTCCCAAATCAGACTTGTGATTTTAGTTCTTGGATACCATCCAGAAAAGCTCAACATGCACAAATCCCATTGATATCATTGGAATTTTAGGACTTAACTCCATGCTTTAATCAATTTCAAAGGGTTTTCTGCATTATCCCATCCTGTCTGGGCAATAAAAGTTAGAACAGCTGCGAGATGTCATTCATTAAGCTTGAAGACTGCTTCACAAAATGAAGCTTTTATCACGTCCTGTACATGCTCACGTGAATTTTCTCGATATTTCAGGAGTCAAGGCCACATGGTCCTTAGTTCTTGCTTAAAATGCAACTTCCCAATATGCACTTTTCTTGTGTGCTGGCATTTTCAGGTGTGGGGATTTCTCCAAGCACACTTGCTTCCTGAGGAAGAATAGCAAATGCTTCCCATTTCTCAAGGATTACCTGGGCCAGTCACTGCCTCTCAGCCTAATCTACCTCACAGGATTGTTGTGAGAATAAAAATAGGGAGATCTTTAGCTCCTAGAGGAAGGCAAAACATAAATGTAATAAAATAAAGTAAATTATTCTATATTAGAAAAACATAATTGTCTTACACTATGTTCATAATAAGCCTCCCAAGCATGTTAAATGACTATCTGTGCATCGTATTACTGTGCATGCCGGTTTACATGCATGTGCACTGGAGACAAGATGCAAACATTACCTTACAGAGCCTGAAGACTAAAGCAAACTATTGTAACTCACATTAAACATTCAAAATTTGAAAAACATCCTCTTGCTTCTAATATGTTCCACCCATATGCCTCCACCTTCCACATGAACATCAACTCAGAAAACCTTCATCAACAGCAAAAACAACTCTGGGAGCAATCCTATCTGGAACGACGGTCGCCTCCAACCACGGGGGCAACCGCCTGTCCAGTGCAGGGCGGGAGAAGTGGTGAGGAGCGGATCTTCTCCTGGCTCCTCCCTGCCCTGCTTTTGCGGCTAAACAGCCGATTTCAGCTGTCTAGCCGCGGGGCCTTGGAGCATGGGGAGAGGTGGCCTGATGACACATAGGATGTGTCGTACTGCCATTACCAACTTCCCCACCCCAGCCCACCCCCGGGAACAACCCATTTTCGCCATTTCATGCTGCTCTTACAAGCATGGAGCATGGGGCCGATCCGCACTGCCTACGAGGTGGTGCAGGAGGGTGGTTGGTTCCCGGGAACTGACCTATCCTATGGCCATCTAGCTGCTGATTGCGCCCTAAGAGTCTTATTCTGGCATAAGCTTTCATGGACTATAGCCCACTTCATCGGATACATAGAGTATTACGGGCATTTTCAGGTTTACATACAGTACATATGGCTAGGGTGAGAATTACATACAGCTCAGAAGGAAATTAAATATAGTAAGTATTTAATGAAAAGAACCATCCTTCTTTTCATTAAATACCTCCTGCATTTAATTTCCTTCTAAATTCAGTGTTTATAATTCACACCCCAACACACACACAATATGTACTATGTTGTTAGTCAGTCGTTAAGTCGTGTCTGACTCTTCGTGACCCCATGGACCATAGCACGCCAGGCCTTCCTGTCCTCCGCTCTCTCCCAGAGTGTGTTCAAGTCCATATTCATTGCACCGGTGATGCTATCTAGCCATCTCATCCTCTGCTGTCCCCTTCTCCTTTTGCCTTCAATCTTTCCCAGCATCAGGGTCTTTTCCAGGGAGTTTTCTCTTCGCATTAGGTGGCCAAAATATTGGAGCTTCAGCTTCAGTCTCTGTTCTTCCAATGAGCAGTCAGGATTGATTTCCTTTAGGATTGACTGATTTGACCTCCTTGCAGTCCAGGGGACTCGTAAGAGTCTTCTCCAGCACCACAGTTCGAAAGCATCAATTCTTCGGCGCTCAGCCTTCCTTATAGTCCAGCTCTCACAGCCATAAGTTACTACTGGGAAAACCATAGCTCTGATTATATGGACCTTTGTCAGCAAGGTGATGTCTCTGCTTCTTACTGTGCTGTCTAGGTCTGCCATAGCTTTCCTCCCAAGGAGCAAGCGTCTTTTAATTTCATGGCTACAGTCACCGTCTGCGGTGATCTTGGAGCCCAAGAAAATAACATCTGTCACTGCTTCCATTTCTTCCCCTTCCATATGCCAGGAAGTGATGGGGCCAGATGCCATGACCTTCGTTTTTTTAATGTTGAGTTTCAAACCAGCTTTTGCACTCTCCGCTTTCACCCTCAACAAGAGGCTCTTTAGATCCTCTTCGCTTTCTGCCATTAGGGTGGTATCGTCTGCGTATCTGAGGTTGTTGTAATTCTCCCGGCAATCTTAATTCCGATCTGTGATTCATCCAACCCGGCGTTTCTCAACTTCACGAAAGCTTATGCCCGAATAATGTGTTAGTTTTTAAGGTGCCATAAGACTCTTGTTTTTACTGCAATAGAGTAACACGGCTATCCTCTGGAGTTAGTTTGCAGTGTAACTCTATACATGTCTACTCAAAGATTAAGTACCACTGTGTTCAATGGGGTTTACTCCTAGATAAGAATGTAAAGGATTGCAGCCTTGCAGCACAATCCTATGCATGTTTACTTTGAAAAATGTCCCACTGTGTTCAATAAGACTTACTCTCAGGTAAGTGTGCATAGAAATGCAGCCCAAATCTCTCTTCTTCCCTCTCCCCTCCCTTTCCTACCTTCAGGTTCTCACAATAAACCTGTGAGGTTGGTTAGGCTGGGTGGCAGTGACTGGCACAGCTAATCCACTGAGAAATGGGAAGCATTTGCTAGTCTTCCTCAGGCAGCAAAATATCCTGGGCCAGACCTGGCTGTGTGTGTGTGCGCGCGTCCATCCTGTTTGGCTGTGGTGTCTGAATGAGTGAGTCAGTATATGTCTCTTTCTTGAGTGTGTGTATATGAGAGAGAGAGAGAGAGAGAGAGAGAGAGAGAGACAACTTCAGTATGTGTTTATGTTTTCTGTGCTATATGCTGCAGAAGGGGAAGCTTGCGTTTGTATGGGTTCTCTACCATGGAAGAGATTTTAGTCTCTTGCTTCTAGGAAAGCATGGAAGATTATTTCTACTAAAATACGTAGTAAAATGTTTTTGCATTACTACTGTACATTGTTGACTCTGTGTGTGCGTGTGTGTACACAAATGTCATGCGTGAGTTCAGTACTTGGGGCAGAGTAGGGGGCTCACTACAAATGGCTAGCCTTGGAGCCCATCATCACCTTGATCCGACCCTGGTGGCAATACAATCTATATTTCACTCAATATTGTATGTATCATAATTGGTTTTTAAGTGCCTAAAGGTGTACTAAAGGGAGACATACCTGCTCTTTCTCCAGCATGTCAGATTTTCTTAGGATCTTCATTGCATAAATATGACCCGTATCTTTCTTTTGAACGAGGCGTACCTATGGATAAATTTGTTTTTTTTAAAAGCCCAGCTATTATTAAAGTGCACGCTTTAAAGGCATTAAAGGCATGCACAAGCAACTCTGCAACACTGGAGGGAAATGCAATTCGAAAACGGGGTGGGGGGGGATGAGCATAACAGGAAGTCAATATGGACACCTGATGTTGGTTACAAGAGTAGAGAACACGACTGAGCCCCACTCGGGTTAGTGAAGTCTCTAAAGAGACCTGAGGAAATATGAGTGGAGAGGGGGACACAGGAATTGCTTTATCAAATGTATAACACAGGTTTAAAAAATGCTCTCAATGGGATGTCTTGAAAATCTGTGGAAGAAAATACAAAAAATAAAGAACTCTGAACTCATTACTATGTATTCCCCCACCCCATCCCCTTAATTATGATCAACAACAATTGATCATAGTTTGTTTGGTGAGACTATAATCTAGACAGGAAGATTTCCTGAAAAAAAATCCCCAAGGAAAAGGTACAAATCACAAACCTCTCCAAATGCGCCCCTTCCGATAACCTTCAAAGATTCAAAGTCGTCCAGGCCTAGCCTTGTTCTCTTCAGACGTAAAAATTCAGTTTCTTTGCGGGCATGCTGAGATCTTCTTAGTTTTTTCTGAAGGGAAAAATTACATATTAAACACAGGAAAACTGAAAATAGCCATAGCTCTTTCTGAAAACAGTATGAATGAGTAATCTGTTTACAACATCACTATAATTAAGTGTTCAGAAGAATGGGATATAGTTCCCTCTAGCCTCCACACAGGTGGTGAACCCAAGGAGAGTCCACCCCTGAAGGCAAATAGACTGTCCAAGAAGAAGTTTTGGCTGACTGCCAGCTATCCAGTTGACCTTCTTATGGACTCCCAGAACAGGGAACTCACTTGGGAGCCATCTCCCATTACCTAGAGCCCAAACTTCTCCCTGGGATACTGGGGAACTGCAGGCAATGAGGCAACCGGGACAACGGTGAAAGCACAAGTGGAGGACAACTCATGGTTGCGTTCCATGGTAACAATAGCAGCAAAGAAATCTCTTTCATCATGTCAGCAAGTCTCAACCAGCAGAGCTTTTCCAAGTGGTGAGGGCACCGCTTCAGCCTAGCCTGCATTTATCCGGAGTTCATGCTGCAGCAGTTTTGCTGAGTACTTTGCAGATTTTTAAAAAAGTGTATCACTTAGATATATCTCAACCAGGATTCCACTTCAGGAACAAAGTCTACAGTAGAGGCATCGAGGACCAACCCTTTTCTGATTGTATAGGATGGGTTTCAGTTGCTACCATTCACCCTTGTCCATTTTGGTTGGTGAGCGTTTCTGGAAGAAAGTTTCTAAAGTCAGCTATGGCTATCGTGAACCATCACTAAAGATGTCTCCCTCAATGTCCTAGGTATTGTGGAATTTAAACCCATTCCAAAAAATTGCTATTCCTAGCCAGATTTGCTATTCCTGGTTGAATAAGGAATGGCATATTAGCTCTGATGTAGACCCGGGACAGCGGCTGTCATTGCTAATAGACAATAGCCGAGGTGAATAGATATGGTTTGGTGTTCTATAAGGCAACTTTGTATGTTCATGTTGTTGTTGTTGTTGTTCAGTCATTCAGTCATGTCCGACTCTTCGTGACCCCATGGACCATAGCACGCCAGGCCTTCCTGTCCTGCGCTCTCTCCCGGAGTGTGCTCAAGTCCATATTCATTGCATCAGTGATGCCATCTAGCCATCTCATCCTCTGCCATCCCCTTCTCCTTTTGCCTTCAGTCATGTTCATACATATGTTCATACACGATCGTATTTTAAACCCATTACTTCATGCCTTGTGTTCAGCAGAGCAAGGTAAACTGATATTTGGGAGGCTACCTACTATTAGAAAAGCAGGCAAATAATAATTTGTATTTTTGCTCATGGTAGCATCTCAAAGTACTCTGAAAGATTGCTGCTGCCTTTTATACCTTTTCATTTATAGCCACAAGATGGCATTGTATACCCACTTCTCTCAACACAAAACTTCCAACTTTCACATACTCTGCTACAAAGATAATTGTCTTCTTACACAAGAACCACAAGAATCAATTTAAGGCGCAATCCTATGCATGTTTAGACAAGAGAAAAGACCTACAACTTCCAGCATGCCCCAACCAGCCATGCTGGCTGGGGCATGCTGGGAGTTGTAGGCCTTTTCTCTGTCTAAACACGCATAGGATTGCGCCTTAATGGCGAAAAAACCACTGGCAGATTATTGGGTATGATTCTCATCTCACTGTGATATAAAGAATGGATAACTAGATCCAGCAAGGTCTAGGGTAGTAGTAAAATATTTTAGAGGCAGATGAAAGATTACTTTGAGAAAATGGGATAGCATTGTATAATACTAGTAATTATATATAATTTTAGAGAAAGTATATTCCATTCTAATTTATTGTCTTATTTTGCAAGAACTAAGGACTGTCTATAACAGTGGTGGCAAAGCTCTTTGGTTAGTGTGTCACAGTTATGTTCTAAAGTATGTGATAGTGCCACTCTAGTATATGCCTTTAATCTGTTCTAACCTCCTGCTGTGGCAAGGTATTTTTAAACTGACCCAGTAGTTCATGCCTCTCCCTTGCTGCTCTTTTAATTATTTAATTGCTTTGATCTCATTTTTACTGCATTTCTGTGTTTTTAATCTGGAAGCTGACCTGGCGGCTGAAAAGCAGGGTAGAAATTTTCTTTTAAAATAATGTGCACCATGGAACACATAGAAACACACCCACCACAGGGTGATATTTTCTTTGTTTACTGAGCTGCGGAATAGCAGCAGAGTGTAAAGCTGGCAAGAGTAGATGCTTCTACATGCCATAGCCAGGCCCATTCTTGCCTGCCTGTCCTGCACTCCTGTCCTGGAATGGCACCAATCCCATGCAGGAGATGGCATTTATCCTTCTCCATTGCTAATGCTCTTCCAATCAGACCAGAAACAAGGCCAAATAAGGGCAAAAATGTTTGTGAGAAGCACATGCAGGGCCAAACTGGCAGGCACAGAAAGGGTTAAAGATCTTCTCCTGCTAATTCTTCTCTACAAGTTGTATACAAGTTGAGTTTCTTCAGCAAATGTGTGAGAACACCCTTCTAAGTCCAGACCTTCTCTCAAGTACTTAACGTTTTGCTTTCTAGTCTAAACATTTCTGACTACACCAATGATCATGTGTTTGTCCCTCTCATTACTCAAGGTTTTATGTATTCAAAGAGTGTGAACTTCAGTTTAAAAAGTATAAATAAAAGAAGGTGTGAAACCTCTCGAGATGCTAAAAGTTTGTATCCTATATTACAACGTAAAATGTTTTATGGCTAAACAATTGCTTGTTTAACAAGCCAATGCAAGAGAATACCTAGTATACCACATGAGTTAGGAAGGAATTCAAACAAAGAAAAACAATACAGGTTAAAATATGAGGGGTGATTTCCCCCTTAAGGGCAATCACAACGGAGCAGTCATTACCAATCACTTCCTTAGTGCTGCTAAATTCAACACAGGATATTGACAGGGCTCCTGTGCCTTTAATAGGAGCAGTTTAGCAGAGAGCCTTTTTTTCCTTCTATCAACATCAGAATTTTCCAGAATCCCTTCTATATAACCCTGCTCTGTAGTGAAGCTAGCAATCTTATTTCCTGCATACTCGCTCTGATGGGGTCTTGCTTCCTCTTACTTCTGTTGGGTTTTTCTGGGCAATGCGGTTTAAAGAAATCTGCTCATGTGCACACTCATGAATCATTAAACCCCGATCCTGAACAATAAATCATAAAAGCATCCAACTGTAATTGTATTCATATTACCTCTTCATCTGCTAAACCTTCCTCTTCCATGGCCACTTCTAGTTTCTTCTGCCTAGGTTGACACAGAAAACCCACATATTATAAAACAACCTGCATTTCATAATACAAAAGTGCTCTTTTACTTCAGCTCAAATCACAGCAGTAAGAGGAGCTAGAACTCCTCATTCCTGCATTGAGCAGGGGGTTGGACTTGATGGCCTTGTAGGCCCCTTCCAACCCTACTATTCTATGATTCTATGACTCGATTCCTGCACTGAGCAGGGAGTTAGACTCGATGGTCTTATACGCCCCTTCCAACCCTACTATTCTATGATTCTATGACAGCACAGAAATGCTGAGTACAAAACATGGGCAGACTCCAACTTTCTTCTCCACCTTTCAGTCTCCAGCACCCTCCAAAACTCTGCTCCAAAGGACCTCTCAATACACCAAAGAAAACTGAAGGGGTGCAGGGGGAAATCGGCTCCACCCCATTCCAATGACAGAAGCTATTCCATCAATGGGATGAATTAATTGGATTACACCCTACAAGTTTATGATAGACCGCTACTGCTCACCCGAAGTTCTCATTTATAGACCCAGAGGACTCCTAATTTTGCTGCTTCAATTCCCTTTTTATTTCCTGGGAGAAGGCAGTGGGGAAGACAGTACTTAAAACTACCTTGGCAAAATCCCTGAAGTGCATTCCCCAGACTCCTAATTGCTCATCCAGAAACAAGAGAATGGAGAAAGACCGACAACACGACCAGGACAGGGGTGGGCGAGGCTTCTCTTATCTTGCATACATCTCCTCTCTTCCCAGTTTCTTTCAAAGTGTGGCAAAGCATTTTTCTAATCACTGACATTTCCTAAGCAATGTTATTAGCAGGTAAAAAAAGGGCAAGTTTTGCAAGAGCTGAGCCACTAAATAAAAGTGGATCTTCTTTCAATAGCTTATTTTTTCTGTTGGTTAATTTATTTTTATTTATTACTGTATTTCTATAGCTGCCGGATAATAAATGTTCTCTGGGCAGCTCACAAACAAATACAGTTAAAAAACAGTATAAGTTAATAAAAATTAAAATAAAACACAATTAAACACATGGAATTTGAAACTGGCTAAAATCATAAGGCACTGGCGAGCAATCTGTGACCCTCCAGATGTTTTGGCCTACAATTCCCCTATCCAGCTAATCAATGGTGAGGGATGATGGGAGTTGTAGGCCAGAACATATGGATGGCCACAATTTGGCCACTCCTCCCAAAAGTATATAAAAGGCCTGGGTGAATAAAAAAAAAGTCTTCACCTGGCACCAAAAAGACAATAAAGATGGTGCCAAACAAGTCTCTCTGGAGGTGCCATCACTGAAAAGTCCCACTCCCAAGTGGTCATACACCTCATTTCATTTCATACATCTTAAGGTTCAGGTAGGTGCACGTGGGAGAAGGCAGGCCTTTCAGGTAATCTGGTCCCAATTTGTTCAGGATTTTAAGGGTTAAAGCCAGCACTTTATAAATTGGGTCTGGAAACAGACTGGGAGCCAATGCAGCTGACAAAGCACAGGCAAAACATGGTCAAAACACCCAGTCCCATTTAATAATCTTGCAGCCTTATTTTGGACCAACTGCAGTTTCCAGCCAGTTTTTAAAGGCAGCCCCATGTACAACGCATGACGACAGCCTAAATGGGTGGTTACCAGAGAACGGGCAATAGCAGCTAAGCTATCTCCATCCAGATAAGGCTGCAGCTGGCATATCATTAACAAGGAAGCATAACACATAAGTTGTGCTTTGTCAACAGAGGCTTTTGCCGAGTAACAGCTCAAATGCACATGAGAATTCTGCCAAAGCCTTCACATTAAAGGAAGGGGGTTAACAGTACAATCCTATACATGCCTACCCAGAAGTAAGCCCCTCTGAATTCATTGGAGCTTGCTTAAAGATAAGTAGATATAGGATTGCTGCCTAAAGATGACCCCCATTAAAAGTTGTTTGCCAGGTAGAGTTGCATACATTTTTGAGAAACATCCATACAAACTTTTCCCAAGCATCTAGTATTCACAGAAAAATGCTGAAATTGCACAAGAAACTCAGCACCCGTACCTGGTTTCTCTTTCTTCATGCTGTAAAATTAGGTTACTATAAAAGTTCTCCAGTGTGAGCTTGGCCACTGTCACTCTCTCTCGGGTGTGGTTGCTCATGGGAAAGGATGTTGGAGTCCCTGCAGTCATTGCCATAGTAACATGTACTGAAAGAGAGTACATAAAGTAATAATTACTTGACAGAAGAAAAATGTTTCTCCTCACCAAAAAATAGAAACTCATGATGAGGAACACAGACTCCCTTACAATGTCAACTTTGTCTGGACTGGTTTAGCAATGTGGGATGATGTACTACTCTTGGACCTAAACACATCTGAAGTGAACAGACATGGACCGAATCACACAGGCAATTAATACTGATATTTTCAGCCACTGCCAAATAGTACCAGCTTTTATACCCGGCAAATACCAAAACCAATGAAACAGAAAGGGGAAAGCAGATCACAATGTATTCTGGTTATACAGAAATAACATTTCAAAGTCCATCACCACTCACTTAAGTCATAAGAAATTGCAGATGTCATGAAAAATGAAATTGTTGCAAGTCCCCAAGTTTACAGTAGCACTGCAGAGAAACTGGCCAGTATCTTCAAACATTTTCTCTGCCCCAAACAAGCAGGTTTGGGTCTCATAAAATCAAACCCATGTAGATCACTAAGAAGTTTAAGGTGGATGCATGCTCCAAAGGAAGATCTATGCAGCCTAAGACAGAAGGCATATGGAGGAATTGCTAGAGTACCCTATTCAGTACTACATAGCTCTAAACCAGAAGAATGTCGAGAATCTAAAAAGCATATAAAAAAACACAGCCAAGCTGGTCCATGAGTAAAAAAATCCAAAATCCAGGCACACTTTGGCAGTGGAGAATCCTAATCATCCTCACTCTTCGTGTTAGACAGACCGAACAGCCCATAGCAACCGTACAGTTCCCATACCCATTACGTGGTGAAGACGAGTGTGGGCTGAAATCCTGTTGCATGATATAAACATCTACTCTCTCCCGCTTATCTGCCCCATCTCTCCATACTGCTAGCTGGTACACAGCATGAGGTTCGGTACCACAAACACAGTTGCCTGGCATTTTTTTAAAAGAACTTTTATTTCCCCAAACTGGCCCTCAACGTGGCTTACAAACGAAATCATCGTAACATAAGAGCCTTGTATTTAAACTAGCCTGACAGCCACAGGTGGTGACAAAGAGCTGCATGCAGGTGAGTGAACAGGCTTGCAGGGGAGGGCACAGAAGGCTGAACTTCTGCATCTCTGTGCCCAGCAGACTGCTAGAAATGGGAAGCCTCCTCCTTCGTACACAGCATAGAAATGCAGCAGGATGCTGCAGGAGGGATGGAGTTCTCCATCCCTCATCTGCCAGCATCCCCAGCAGGTTGGGTTTGTCTGGGTTTTTTTTGCAGCCCATAACTTTTTTGAGCTCATTTACAAGGCCGACAATACCAATCCTTTAAAGTTTTGCCATAGCAAAAATCGGAGCATAATCAACCCCCGCCCCCAGGTCTATCTGAGAAAACAAACAAGCTTTTAACAGCGCTCTGAAGACAACCATGCGATAGGGAGAGAATTTCACAGTGAAGGTGCCACCACTGAAAATGCCTTATTTCTAGGGGAAGGTGGAAGATTCTTTCTCGGACAGTGGCAGTGTCTACAAAAGCATGTCTCATCCATCATCTTAATTCACAGGGGGGAGGTATGGCATCCCAGAGCAAAGTGATTTTGGGCTTTAAAGGTCAAAGAAAAGAGTTCACTTTTGGTTGAAGGCAAAACTCCCTGGGATCTCAACAACCCTCAGAGTGATCTCTTTCTCAAAAAAGAAAAAGAAAAAAGGGGGGTAATAATTGGGAGTAAAAAATTTGCATATCATCTGAGCGAACATATATATTAGGCACATACAGACACATGTCCATGCTGCACTATGTGGTCACACAGAGAGGATGCAAGTCACATGGAGGAACAACCCTTGTATTACAAGACAAGACCACTTTAAAATAATGTTTTTAATGAGAGCAGTGAGAGGTCAAGTCTCTCCTAGCAGCTGCAATGAAGTCTACAATCTCTTGAATATGTGTGCAATACTTTTTTTTTTTTACCATGTGCAACTGTGGCAGGCATCGCAACGTGGTGCCTGAACCAGTTTTACTAGGGGACAGCAAGAGAATGGGATTCTCAGTAAACTGAGATAAAGCCAAAGCAGGAAGCAGGTACAACTTCAGAAGACTAAAATATGTAATCTACAGAATTCTCCATTTTCTGTAGGATCTATACATTTACAGACGGTATAGATTCTATAGAAAGTGAGCTTGCTAATATTTCAATGCACATGCATATGACCACACTGCCAAAAACAGGGGTTACAAACAAGACATTACACAACATTGCAATATATACTGCTATGTAAGCAGCCAAGCAGCTGTGGGACTGCTGCATGTGTACACAAGAACAGCAGAGTTCGTTATAATTCTCTTTGATTTTGCTACCAAGAGAAACATTTACACAGTGCTAGGATGTTACCCTCTCACACAGCCATTACCAATGTTGAGAAATCACAGACTGCAGTTTCAAAAACAATGAGATGTCAATGATTTCTAGTCAAAATGATACTTCGGGTTTTCCATCTGCTGTCTGGTTTCTAAAATGTCCAGATCCACATTAATGGGGAGTTAAGCTGCCCTAAGGCAGAATAGGCAACTGGAAGGGCATGAGGACAAATGGGGAAAAAGGGGAAGTCAGAGCCCACTGGGCAGGCCCCCCGATATTCACACAGGATGTATCAACTGCTACACAAACACAGCTTCATGACGATGTTACCATGGCCTTGCAGGGACAGCATATGTGTTTAGGATCAGGGTGTCAATATTTCTGTTTATTTTTACTCTATGAACTTGGGTACATTTCATAACAGAATTTATATAGCAAAACATACACACAGCAATGCTAATTTGGAATGGAGCACATGGGTTTAGAAGGCCAGGTTTCCCTGAAATGAACTATCCTGAACCAGAAACTTCAAAAGGATCAGGTTCCTCTTCCATGTTTACTGCAGAGAACCCTGGCTGCTTAAATGTACGGGTCACTCTCACCTGTATTTTGGCATTCAAACTCTGGTATATACCGTATCTAAATTTCAAGAGTAAGGGCCAAACGAAGTGTTCTGCTAATCACACACAGACCTGATTCGCATGACACGGCACAGCTTGTTGTGGGTTATTTAACCTACAACAAGCCACGGTGCCTGTGAGTGCCACTTTGTATATCCAACCCTTGCTCAGGAGTTGTCGTGTTGTGCAAATCCAGCGAACATGGGTAATGCGAGGGTTAAATAACCCTCGCATTAACTCATGGATTATTCTAGCGTTATGTGGGGGTTGTTTAACCCTCGCATAACCCATGCTCACCGGGTGCACATAAGAACCCTTGAGCGGGGGTTGGATATGCAAACCGGTGACCATATGTGCCCTGCATGCACCACAGCGTCCCCATGGGCTAAATAACATCGTGGGCTGTTGTGCTGTGTGAACTAGCCTACTGTGTACTCCAGTTGAGACTTTTTTCTTAACATCCCCCATGTGGGAGGTGGCATTTCAGTAGAAAATGGGGGGAGAGGTTTAACCCCCTCTTTCTGGAATGCCATGGACCCAATCCAAATCAGGGGCATGCATGCTTACACAAGAGTAAGGGAAACTATCACACACAGCGACACTACGCATGACTAACAAAACATTTAGTTTGGCCCGAAGTGTGGAACAGTGAGACCTCTGGCAACCAGCTCTCCTTTGACTTAGGAAAGCTTACCGTGCAAAGGTTTGAGGGCTTTGTTTTAGACAGCATTTCAATCCCGTCTTCTGTTTTTCTCCTCCAGTTGGAGGACTGGAAATTTAAAAGCTGAAATAGTTGATATTTTCAAAAGTGCCAGTGACTTCAGTAGTAAAGTCTTGACGATCAAAACGTACATACACAAATGCTGCAATCCTTTGCTCTGCAATGTACATTTCTGTAGAATCAATTTTAATATAGTTTAAGAGTGTGTGACTGAGCACAGAGATTGCCACAAAAATGTTTTACCTCCCTCAATTTACACGGTGGAACTACAACTTGAAATATGCCAGTATATAAACAGAATTCAAATAAAGAATTCCCGCAACCAAATCTAGAACTGAATACATAGGGGCCTTGATGAAATAGTTTCTGTAATAGCCACAGAAGGTACTTTGATAGTTTACAGTGTTGGCTGGTTGTTTCAGGGCAAAATGATGGGAAAATATACTTTAGTTGCATTAAAGTGACAGGATTTTTTCTAATTAAAAGAACACCATGTCTAGCATTTTGGCTGGGTAAAAAACATGGATAATTTGTTTGCCTGTCACTAATGCAAACAGGAGAAAAAGAGTACACCGAAGGTGCTGGGTTTTTATTAAGCCTGGAAAGAGCAGATAACACTTCCGGCACTAAACCACCAAGCTATAAATAGGGTGGGTGATTCTAACTCTGAAGAAGGAAAATTACAGAGGAGCTCCCATCTGATGAAATAGTAAGGCACTGCGTATTACACAAGGGGCTGTCACCCACCACCAACTCACACAGCTGCTCTTCCTCTTCCTAACCAGCCACTGACCCACATTACATATCTGTCTCTCTTGATAGCACTAGGAACCTCCACCTTCCCCTTCCTGTTGCTGTAGAGTTATTCTGGGAATCTGTCCACCGTCTGGACTGGCAGATGCCACAATGACAGGGTAATGTAGTAGCTACACTGTTGGACTCCGATCAAAGATACGGGTTCAAATCTCTGCTCTGGATGACCTTAGGCAAGTCACTTCCTTAGCATAACCTACCTCACAGGACTGTTGTGAGGAGAAGATGGGAGAGGGAAAAACCCATGTACACCACTGTACGCTCCTTAGAAGAGTGCTGGGATATCAATGGAAAAAATTAATAATTCACTGTACCATGTCTATAGCCAGCAGATACATGCAAGGCTCTTGACTTCTGACCAGAACATAGAGAAGACCCACCAAGGACCCAACTCAGTGAAGTGAGAGGGCCCATACAACGATTGACTGCATAGGATAGAGGCATCTCTAGGAGCAGTATTAGCAATGATGAATCTTACAATGTTTGAGAACCACTGACAATTCACTAGTCTGATTCTACATAGGTAAGGCTATGCGTATTCCAAAGAAAGCTGAAATTCTGCACCCAAGTAATCCTAATTCTGCACCAAGAAAATCTGGATTCTGTCACTAGTATAAATTATGCAAATTGCTTCTCTTATTTTGCTTAATATATGCTGAAACCTTACTATTTATTCTGGTCATGGAAAGGGGCATGGCACTATGCAGAGCACTAATGCCCCCCCCCCCAACTTTTACAAATCCTCAGGCACTCATTTTCAAATAAACTAACTCTGCAACATCTGGGTAGAAGCTCTCCTCCCTAAAAATGATATCGGAGATCTCCACGAAATTGAACTTCGCGTTTAGTATCCCATTGTGCTTTTACTGCTGTCTACCAGATTTTCACCATAGATTCAGCTCTCCTGTTATATAAACCATCTCCACATACCATCCCCAACCATTAAACTGAATAAGTGAGTTAGGGCACAATCCTATGCATGCTTAGACAGAAAAAAGTCCTACAACTCCCAGCATGCCCCAGCCGGCCATGTTTAAAATAAACATAAAAGTAGGAAAAAACGTTCATTCTTTACTTCCCGCAACTTTAAATAATTTGGTGAACCATAACATAAGCAACTGTTGCTGGACAATATTGCCAGTGGAGTTCCTGTTCAGAATGTCATCAGAGTTCTGTGTCTCATTATTCCACCCTATTAGACTTGGATGTTTTGAGAAGGGACCACCCATGTTTCCTGGAAGTGCCCATAAAGAAACCATTATTCCACCTCAAGATCATGCCATTTATATCATGGAATCATTCTATTCCTGGCACAAGATATACAAGACAGCTAAACATTTTTAAAGGGCATTTAACCAGCCAATATTTGGCTACAGACCTTCTAGCTAAGTGCCAAAGAGCCCCAAATCCCTGACAAAACTTCCTTGTTGGAAAAATGAACATGACTGTAGATTTTTGCTTGATATAAATCTGCTGTACATCTGATATTAGGGGGAAAATACCACCCCATTCACCTTTAAAAACTGAAATTATCTAGAATAAATCAACTTCTTAAATCAGATCAATGGCAGATTATGTCAGCTATCTCTGTACATTCCCAAAACAAAATCTTCCATTAACTAAAACTTCAGCTATGCCACACAAGTTCTTTATAAGTTGATTTTGATATTTTTGCCATTATAAAAATGAAATATAATTGTGCACTGATGTGTGGTGGTCCAACTAAGAATAGTCTGTATTTCGGAAACACTACCAAAGTGAATACAATTTTTTAATTCCAGTTCTGGATTCTCACAGAAACTTTTCCAGCATGAAGATGAATACGGAACTTCAGAGAAGAATATGTAAAGATATAAGAACAGCAACAAAGGATATAACAGCAGCATTTATGTAGTGTGGTGTTTTTTTTTCGGCTTAAAGCATTTCATACATGCATAGTCTCAGCAACTCTTTACAAAGCTCTGAAAGTAAACTGGTATTATCTCTAGACTACAGATTGGACGGTCAGGGGTGGGGGTGGACGGAACAGGCCGCTGAGCGAACAGCAGTTTGCCTAGGGCCACCTAGCCAACCCATTACCAATGACACAACATTGGGAGAAGGGTGTTTTGGGAAGAGGAAGTGGTGGAGGTATAGGCTCGCCTTCCCCAACCTGGTGTCCCCCAGATATGCTGGACTACAATTCTCATCATCAAGTTGGGCAAGGCTGATGAGGACAATGACAGAACTCAAAGCAGGCTGATATGTAGCAGCATCACATGATCAGTTGCTTGATGTGAGTAGGAGATTCCTGAAGAGGAGTTTACACTCCATGCTCCCTATAAAGAGGGTTCAACTTTGTGACAATATTTATTTATGTATTTATTTAATACATTTCTGATCTTCCCAATAACTAATGTTCTCTGGCTGGGCTGCACACAGTTAAACAACTAAAATGCCATATAACACTTAAAAATATAAAATACAATACAAATATTTAAAAGAATAAAACACAATATAATACAAAACAATAAACAGCACAGGAATTGATAAAACAGCCATATTTATTTATATTATGCTCCATATAATTATTTTTTATTCTCTCATATTATACAATATAAAAGGTGAGATTGTTTCTTCCTGTTGGCTCAGGTGCAAAGTACTCATAGTTTTCAATGATAGATCTTACTCTGTCCCCAGGTAGGAACAACAATTCCCAGATCAAATTTCTGTAAAGCCTTACCAGAGGGAGGGTGAGTGTTTTGTTTCTGTTGGCTTGTTATTTGCATCTTTCTTTTCCATCACCTCACCAAATATGTGATTTCAGAGAAGTGGCTCTGAAAGGTTGTCTCTATGGAGGAGGGAAGGGAAAGGGGGGGGGGGACACGATAACCAGCTAGGTGCCTAGACCCCACAATAGATCTCACAACCAAAACCAAGCTTGAAGTACCCTACATGAGGTACTATCTATTCAGCATACAAAAAGTATTCCTAGTCAGAAATGTTAACATAATAATACTTTCTTTTATAAACCAAATGTTCCTGTTCTGTCAGTATTGTGGTAGAATGCTTTGGTCATCAGTCCAGGATTTTTTTCCGCCCGATTCTACGCAAGAGATCATTCCATTCACCCATATTCCCTTGAATCACTGATCCACATGCTAGCAATAAAGAACAACGTACACTCTTAAAAGGGATTAACTGTTCTTCATTAGTTCAGTTAGTTATTAGGTCTTGTAGCCTTATGCACATGGTAGTGGAAAAAGGTTTTACGGGCAGGATAGTTGTTGGTGAGGGTATTATCCACAGAAGCAAGGCCAAGAAATTCACTCCCTTACACACACACACACACACACACACACACCACATCTCACCCATTATTCAGCTGTTGAAGTGAGGTAAGTTCCCATTACTATTACCCTTTTTAGTTATAAACAAACATATTTTAATGGCTATGTAAATGAGTTAGCACATATGTTTGTTTAGCAAGTATCTAAAATTAAAGTACAAATGGAAAACCTATTTAAAGTCAATTCATCCCATTTGGTATATTGTCGCCCTGCTTATTTAACTTATATGCAGAGTACATCATGAGAAACGCCGGGTTGGATGAATCAGAGGTCGGAATTAAGATTGCTGGGAGAATTAACAACAACCTCAGATACGCCCACGATACCACCCTAATGGCAGAAAGCGAAGAGGATCTAAAGAGCCTCTTGTTGAGGGTGAAACAGGAGAGTGCAAAAGCTGGTTTGAAACTCAACATTAAAAAAACGAAGATCATGGCATCTGGCCCCATCACTTCCTGGCATATAGAAGGGGAAGAAATGGAAGCAGTGACAGATTTTACTTTCTTGGGCTCCAAGATCACCGCAGACGGTGACTGTAGCCATGGAATTAAAAGACACTTGCTCCTTGGGAGGAAAGCTATGGCCAACCTAGACAGCATAGTAAGAAGCAGAGACATCACCTTGCCGACAAAGGTCCGTCTAATCAAAGCTATGGTTTTCCCAGTAGTAATGTATGGCTGTGAGAGCTGGACTATAAGGAAGGCCGAGCGCCGAAGAATTGATGCTTTCGAACTGTGGTGCTGGAGAAGACTCTTACGAGTCCCCTGGACTGCAAGGAGGTCAAATCAGTCCATCCTAAAGGAAATCAACCCTGAGTGCTCATTGGAAGGACAGATACTGAAGCTGAAGCTCCAATATTTTGGCCACCTAATGCGAAGAGAAAACTCCCTGGAAAAGACCCTGATGCTGGGAAAGATTGAAGGCAAAAGGAGAAGGGGACGGCAGAGGATGAGATGGCTAGATAGCATCACCTATGCACTGAATATGAACTTGAGCACACTCTAGGAGAGAGCGGAGGACAGGAAGGCCTGGCGTGCTCTGGTCCATGGGGTCACGAAGAGTCGGACACGACTTAACGACTGAACAACAACAACATACTTATGCAGCCACTGGACGAATTCAGAATTCCCTCACTAAAGTGCCCATACCAAAATTAGGAGCTTACATCAATGCATAGTCTTCCTTTGGCAGGGATAGAAAGCATAGTTAAAATGTCAAGCACCAGCACTGAATTTTCAGTGCCTAGGTCAGCCTTCCCCAAGCTGGTGCCCTCCAGATGCTTTGGACTACAATTCCTGACCATTGGCCATGCTGGCTGGGGTGATAGAGGAGTTGAAATCCAAAACATCTGGAAGGCACCAAGATGGGGAAGGCTGACCTAGGTGTTTTCCAGCCAACACTTGCCATGGTTAATGAGTAGGAAGGAGCCCACAAATCTAGTCACCAGTTTGCTACTCCTCTCCCTGTGCCATGGGCATCAAGTTCCTCTCTCATCCTCCAAGGTTTCCATGCATTCCAAATAACTTGGAGGGGAGAGGAGTTTGTCCTTGTGCCAGAAGAAAGACACAAGACCCCTCTCTCAAGTACTCTGACATGTGCAGAGGACTTGGGGTAGAAATGGGTCTTTGTTTTGTGCCAGTTGCTTTGGACAAAGAGAAAAGTGGTACAAGTCCACTGGTCCACTTTCTCAAAATATGATTAAAAAACAGGCCATTTCTCACTTCACACTTGGTGTTGGGGAAGTGATGCGAGAACCTGCATTCTTCCTTTCCTTTTCTAGGGTCCCAAACAAAGTGAAGGGGCATGGGGTGGGAAGGGATCAGGAGCAACTAAAAATAATGATTTAGTAAGCCCAGCTGGAAGTTGTTGTTTTTTTTAATCCCTGCTAATTGGATTTCATTCCAGTCTTTAGTACTGGACAAGCTGTCTGACTGTACTTTATACTAGAAAGGATAATAACCAAGGTGATCTTCTATGCACTTGCATTTATTCCCTAATAAATCAAAACTGTAAACCATCTAAAACGAAAATGTGAAAATCAATGAATAGCTACAGAACATTTATTTTAGCCTCAATAATTAGTACAAAAAATGTTGAAGGATAAGAGTGCCAGGGAACAATCCAGTCAAAGTTAAAAGACTTTTGCAGCAGGATTCTATTATGTTTATTCAGAAGCAACTCTTACTGAATTCAATGGGACTTTCTCACAAACAGAGTACAGCCTTATGTGGCTTTCATTTCAGTGGAAGACTTACCTTTTCCATTGAAATAAGTGAGATCAAAAGGGCTTAAATTTCAGCTAGAAGTGTTTAACAGGGACACAATAACCCAAAGAGAAAGTAATATACAATCCTGTACTTGCTTATCTGGGAATAAGCTACCCTGAACTCACTCTTACTTCTGAGTAGCTATGTATAGGACTGAATGATGAGTTGTTGGAATTTGGAATGTGTTTTTACACCCTTTAATTTAGTACAATCCTAAAATTAAAAGAATGCAACAAGTGCAACAGTACAAAGTTAGCTCTTCTTCACACAAGCCTTCCTATTTTTAAAAAGGCACATAAATGTTTAGGATATTTAAAGTAATTCTGCTTTGCTCTGTGGAATGCCCATAATGATGGATCTATAATAAAAGCAGATACAGTCACATCACTCATCTGGTCCCAGCTAACTAAATACAAGAACCGACTCTGGAATTATGAGAAAATATGCTAGTGCTATTCCTAGCATGGGAATGAACCGTGGATTGTCTTGTCAGTTAATGAAATCTTGATGGAGTAGAAGAGGCAGAAAATTCTGAGAATACTTCAAGGCCATCAGTGACATGATATATACACTTTGCTTGGTTTTTAACAGGAAAAAAAACCGGGGGGGGGGGCGGGGGAAGAGGCTGCACATGGTGGTGCCTGTAGCCAAAATGCCTCCTGCTTGAGAAATATGGAAGATCACAGAGCTAGAAATTACTACAAAGCAGGAGGTCACCAAATCATAGTTTGTTTCAGCAGCATTTTAAAGGACAGTGTCCAAAGTATTTGAAGAAGATTCCTCGATGTTGCAAATAAATCAAGACTTGCCACTGCTCCCTCCAGACTACTGGGAGGGGGGATTACATTTTTCAAATACTCTAAGTAATGAACAAAACAAAACCTCATATAGCAGGGAAAGGATTAGGGTAGAACAATATCCCCACAATATATTAATTTCCTATTTGCATGGATTTCTGTATGTGCCAGAGCTTTTGAAAATAAATGTTCCTCCGACTTCAGACTAAACTGGTATAGGTCCTGGGCAAATCAGTATCTCTCAGTAACATAATAAGGGCCAGAATGGTTAAAGCAGCCTTATACAACCTGGTGCCGTCCAAATATTTTGGACTTCAACCCCCCATTAGCACCAGATAGCATGTCCAATGGTCAGGAATGCTGGGCGTTGTAGTCCAAAACATCTGGGGGGCACCAGGTTGGGGAAGGCTGGGTTAAAGTGTCGGACTAGGAAGGGGAAGGCCTAGGGTACAAATCCCCACTCAGCCCTGATGAAACTCACTGGATGACTTTGGGCATGCTACTCTCAGCCTAACCTGCCCCACAGGGTCATTGCGAGAATAAAAATGGAGTGGAGGGAACCAGATATACACTGCCCCCATGCTACTTGGGGGAAGGGTAGAATAAAAGTGTAAATAATTATTGCAAGACTAAAGTAAGTTAGGGCTCAATCCTATGCATGTTTAGACAGACATAAGTCCTATAACTTCCAGCATCCCCCAGCTGGGAATTGTAGGAGTTATTTCTGCCTAAACATGCATAGGATTGAGCCCTTAATGTTATACATTCTTGAAAGGAAGAAAAAAGTGTGATAGAACACAACAAATACTAATTCAGTCACAATAATCCAAAGCAAGCCGCCAAAAACTTAGATTCTCTTTCAGTATAGTGCCATTGTTACAGTCCAGTGAATACTGGCTTACAGGCTGCCTCAAATATACTGTATTTATACCTCAGAATTTAAAGGTAGCAAGAAGGAGTGCTAAGTGGGCTCTCCTTCAAGCAACAGTTTTTCAATGAACTTGGCATCTGCTCTTGTTTACACCATGGGGATACATAATTTTAATTGTGGATTATCCCAAAATAATAGCCCGAGCTTGGCTTTGTTTGTGGACAGAGAATCTTGCATTTTTTCAGTCGCATCTTTATGTCCACTGTCTCAAGTTACTGTGCCATTGCTATGAATGGAAACACTACCGTCCTAACTAATAATGTGCGTACAGTCAGTTTATCAGGGTTTAAAAGGGTGAAAAATACCCCTGCTGGTTAATCAGCTCTTTATTTTTTATTTCAGCTTCGCTTCACCCCATTGTTGTGTGAACAACCACATGGCTGAAGCACGTTAAGAGACTGTAAATCTGGTGAGATGCAATAATGTAAAAAAAGCTCTTGAAGTTGTTGAAGTCAAGTGATATTTTTCTGTTTTTTCTCATACATTTACGAAAGGCACTCTTGTTCTTTCCAGATATATTTATTAGGGTCACTGAACTATTACCTTTTAAAACTTATATTTTCTCCTTTAAAATCCATTGACCAGAGACAGACAACATTTGCATAAATGAAAAGGAACATCAGAAAATGCGCACATCCTCTTAACCCCCTACCTACCACTGCCAGCAGAAGAACAGGAACCACACATGAAAACCAAATACGTGCAGGTGCAGCAATTGTACAACAGCAGTGAATCATACGAAGAGTGGTATGATTCTACATGACTTCACCTCAGAAGTCAGGTGCTTTGCTGACAACATGATCAACATCCTTGAATACAAGGAAACTGCACCCAAGCTCCAGACTGAAGCTTCGTCACCTATCCAAGACAAATATGGAATCTATCTGGTACAGCCTATTAGTGTACAATGTTTTGGCAGCAATATTTTATGACTAAAGGGCGGGAAACAACTCCCTGAAAATAACCTTTCCAGTAAAAATCCAGCCATGCCTTGTCTGGTAGAGGAATTTCAGAAAGACGGTAAGTGCAAAAGTAATCAAAGGAAATGCTGTAAAACTGAAGTCAATTAACTCATTTGGGGGGGCGGGGGGGGAGGAGATGGAAGAGAATACACATAGGGGAGAGGAGAACAAAAGGAAAAACGTAGATCATTCGCAGTTTCAAAAGCAACTCTCACCTATTAGTTCAACAAAACTAGAAACTATCTCACAGAAATTCTTCATTAGAGTCCTAAAGTGCTAGATATCCCACAGATGACTTGCAAGTACAAAACAGTCAGTCCATCACTGTATGAACTGCACAATTTGGTGGATAAAAAAATTAACAAATAATAAATTGAATTATCAAAAACACTACCTAGATCTAATTCCTAGAGGGAAGTGTCATCGTTCAGTGGTAGAGTACATGCTTTGCATGCAAGAGGTCCCATGTTCAATCTCTGGCATTCTCAGGTAGTGATGGGAAAGGCACCCATCAGAAACGCTGGAGACTTACTGTCAGTGTAGACAACACTAAGCTAAATGCACCAGTTGTCTGACTCATGGTCCTTATGTTCTAAGCTGTTGAACCAAGAATCCCCTGTATATTTGTTGGGACAGCTTCCTATGTTCATATCAGCTATTATAGAAATAACAGCCATACCACAGGCACAGGGAAAGACCCCAAGGGAGAAAAAAGGAGCGACTAACAACTTGTTAGTTATATTTGCGAGCTGAATAAAATTGTATACATTGCTCGGGGCAATTTTATTGACAAAGTGGCCTATGAATGATGTACGGGAGTAAATGCATGTAAATAGTGGGAGATATCCCACTATCCCTGCCCAAAGGGATTATAAGATGGCCAAGGCAAAAGTGAAAGGAGGAGGCAGGGCTCCCTAAGTAGCAACATGGCTTGGGTAGGAGAAAGTTAACTGGTAGCATAAAGTGGCTGTCCAATTTGAACACAGTGTGTGCCTTGCTTTTACAACTGATAGTTGTACAGATCCTTCTGACCTCACCTGACAGACTTAGGCTCACCCCTGGTGGGTTTCTGCCTCCTGGCTAGGGTTCCAACAGAGTGGGATATGATATGTTGAATGGCCAGGGCAGAGGGGCTGCTCCAGACAAGCTGTTATGTTCCCAATTTTTCTCAGAAATAAAGACTAAACATGAAAGACAGTGCAAAACAGAACAATTACAATAGTAAGCAAAACTTAGGAACAGGTCATTCCCCCCTCTTCCAAGACACAAAAATATAACATACGGGCTAGTCCCAGCAACAATTGCCCTTGTTTAATCTTTGACAAAATAGTTTGTCATTATACCTGGCCAAAGTACAACAGCAAAATGACAGAGGATCCTTGCCTAGGAAGTTATGCACTAGTGAAATCATAAACAAACATCCACTTTTAAACTCTTTCTCCTCAGCTGAACACATTTGAGGCAGTTACTGTAGACACACAGCCAAAACAAGACAACCCTTATTCAGAAGTAATTTGTTTGACGTATAACACCGTTGGAGAAAGACCTGTAACTGCTCTTAGGGAAAACCTGTGTCAACAGATAGACCTCCAGAAGAGAGAGGGAGGGCCTTTGGTGACCTATCCTTGTAAAAAGACGCTGGTGTTTGGTAGCAACGTAGGGATATTAAAATATCTAACTTCCACCAAGATGTTCAAGAAACACAGACAGTTCTGGCCACTTCACACATGATTGTTTTCAGTAATTTTCAATCATGTGTGAAGTGGCTGGTACTGTCTGTGTTTCTTGAACATCTTGGTGGAAGTTAGATATTTTAATATCCACGAGTTCCTCTACCAGTTACCAAATACCAACATCATTCTGGACACAATCCTGCTCAGGTTTAGACAGAAAAAAGTCCTACAACTCCCAGTATGCCCCAGCTAGCATGTCTAGCTGGCACAGGCTGAGAGTTGTAGGACTTTTTTTCTGTCTAAACATGCATAGGATTGCAATACCAATTTTCTAACATTTGCCATAGCTCCCTTACATGTGCATTTTTGAATGTGACAATGCACACTTAGGGTCAAACTACACGTTACATTGGATCTCCATTTGTAGAGCTCCCAAGGCACATTTATTTCTGTAAAAGCAGGTGTGTTTCCCCCAGCCCCAATCTGGATTGGGCCATGGCACAGAGGATCAAGGACAGTCTAACCCCATATGGAATTACATTTTTAGGTAAGCTTACCAGAACTGCTCTCTTTCATCTTGCAGGTTAGAAAAATAAGCTAAAACCTGGCTATTTCACGTACAGCCTTTTGCAGTAGCAGTCTAAAGACAGCAGCTGTATGCTGCTGTTATGTCCTGCCCCTCTGCTGCAATTTTTGCCATTTTATTTTATTGTTAATTTTAATTAATTTTCTGTCTGCATATACTTTTATTTTGTGAGCCGCCTGCTCACAAAATGGAGCGTGGGTGTGCTGGGGCCATAAGGCAGGATATAATTGAATAATAAATATCCACCACCTGTACTGCAATGATTGTCAACTAGCTCTAACTACAATTTCAGGCATCTATTCCCAATGGTTTGAGTAACCAGAACTTTTATTCTTGCAGTTAGAGTTTTACATGCCCAAGATGTAACGACACGATAATAAAACCACTAGTTTATTTTATGGCAATGCCATCCAGGCTGCCAATTTCAATTATTTTCATTTCAAGGTATTAGTTGTTTGCTTGGAGCCTGGTTACTTAAAAAGAGGGCAGTTTTTTCATGCACGTTGCTCATGTTCTCCTTACTACAATCACTTTCAAGCTTTTCCATAACTAATTATAAACCGCAACAAATTTTTAAAGAGGTAGAAAGAGAACACCCAATATTTAGGGCGCAATCCTATCCAGATAGGCGGCCACCTCCGAACTTGGCGGCAGCCACCTATCCAATGTAGGGCAGGAGAAGCACAGAGTTCCCTCTGCGCTTCTCCTGCCCTGCCCTGCCCTGCATTTTCGGCTAGACAGCCTCTGTGGGAGGGCAGAGTGTGGGAGGAAATTGCTGTATGACACATTGGATGTGTTGTACAGGCAGTTCCGCCCTCCCCGCACCGGCAACGCCCCCAGACATGCCCCTTTTCGGTCACTCTGCACTCCTCTTGCGAGTGCGGAGGACGGGGCTGTTCCGCGCTGCCTCTGAGGCGGCGCAGAAGTAGTGGGAGATTGGTTCTCCAGGAACTGACCTGAGTGCAGGCTCCGAGGTTGGTTCCCGGAAAACAAGATACCCTACGGCCGTCTAGCCACTGTCTAGCGGACATAGGATTTCTCCCTCCAGCACTCAGTCATTCTAGGTGCCGTACCATGAATATCGTGCAATTATAGTCAAGACTGTCAAGTATAAGGCCTGTAACTCCAACACCATGAAATAAATTTACTCATCTATTAACAACTAGGCTCTAGCTACTTAATTGATAAACATATAAAACTGTATGCGCACTTGAGATGGAAGAATGCCTTTATTAATTAGTTCCACTAATCTCACAGAGATAAACCGCCAAACATTTCAGACTGGTGCCTTGCATCTGGTAAGAATTCATTACAATGTTTACTATTTTTAGCCTTTTCATACTCCTGTGGCATTGAGACAAGAACTGAGAAGTTTCAGTTATTTCTGAACTTTCTACAAGCAGTTCATTGCTATTTAGATTTAGCCTTCATTGATTTCCAGGTCAAGAATGAAAAATACTCTTTGCTAGTTGCAGAAGGTTCAAAAAGGCCACCTGCAGTTAGACAATGCACAATGCTAAATGGCTGAAGAGAGAATATGGGTATGTAACATAGGTAAGATGTGCATACCATGGGTCTACAGGTGGAGGGGCTGTATGTAATTTCAGGGATATATGATGCAACAACATTTAAGTCATGTTATACCTAACACTGTAATAAATGTTTCAAGCAGATAGGACATTACAGAGCAAGCAGCCATTCCTGGCTTGAGGCAATTCTGCCTTGGTACAAGGAGGAAAGGAAAGCAAGAAAGAAGGAAAGCAAAAGGCAACAGTGATAGGGGGAGATATGCCCAATTAAATGGAAAATTCCAGAGGTTAGCCAGAAGAGATAAGGAATTATTTTTAAACAAGCAATGCGCGGAAGCGGAAGAAGATAACAGAATAGGAAGGACAAGAGACCTCTTCCAGAAAATTAAAAACATCGGAGGTAAATTCCAGGCAAAAATGGGTATGATCAAAAACAAAGATGGCAAGGACCTAACAGAAGCAGAAGAGAGCAAGAAAAGGTGGCATGAATATACGGAAGATCTGTATAGAAAGGATAATAATATCGGGGATAGATTTGGCGATGTGGTCAGTGAGCTAGAGCCAGACATCCTGAAGAGTGAGGTGGAATGGGCCTTAAGAAGCATTGCTAATAACAAGGCAGCAGGAGATGATGGTATCCCAGCTGAACTGTTTAAAATCTTGCAAGATTATGCTGTCAAGGTGATGCATGCCATATGCCAGCAAATTTGGAAAACACAAGAATGGCCAACAGATTGGAAAAAATCAACTTATATCCCCATACCAAAAAAGGGAAGCACCACAGAATGTTCAAACTATCTAACAGTGGCACTTATTTCACATGCCAGTAAGGTAATGCTCAAGATCTTGCAAGGTAGACTCCAGCAATTCATGGAACGAGAATTGTCAGATGTACAAGCTGGGTTTAGAAGAGGCAGAGGAACTAGAGACCAAATTGCCAATATCCACTGGATAATGGAGAAAGCCAGGGAGTTTCAGAAAAACATCTATTTCTGTTTTATTGACTATTCTAAAGCCTTTGACTGTGTGGATCATAACAAATTGTGGCAAGTGCTTGGTGGTATGGGGATACCAAGTCATCTTGTCTGCCTCCTGAGGAATCTGTATAACGACCAAGTAGCAACGGTAAGAACAGACCACGGAACAACGGACTGGTTTAAGACTGGGAAAGGAGTACGGCAGGGTTGTATACTCTCACCCTACCTATTCAACCTGTATGCAGAACACATCACGCGACATGCTGGGCTTGATGAAGCCGAGGCTCGAGTTAAATCGCTGGAAGAAACATTAACAATCTCCGATATGCAGATGATACCACTTTGATGGCTGAAAATGAGGAGGAGCTGAGGAGCCTCATGACGAAGGTGAAAGAAGAAAGTGCAAAAGCTGGGTTGCAGTTCAACCTCAAAAAAACCAAGATTATGGCAACCAGCTGGATTGATAACTGGCAAATAGAGGGAGAAAACGTGGAGGCAGTGACAGACTTTGTCTTTCTAGGCGCAAAGATTACTGCAGACGCTGACTGCAGCCAGGAAATCAGAAGACGTTTACTTCTTGGGTGGACAGCAATGACAAATCTTGATAAAATTTGGATAGGGGTGAATGCTCCTTCCTTGTTCTCCTCGACCTCTCAGCGGCTTTTGATACTGTTGACCACGGTATCCTCCTGGACCGCCTGGAGGGGTTGGGCATTGGAGACACTGTATTGCGGTGGTTCCGGTCCTTCCTCTCCGGCAGGTACCAGAGAGTAGCACTGGGAGAGGAGGTTTCAGACCCGTGGCCACTTACTTGTGGGGTGCCACAGGGTTCCATCCTCTCCCCGATGCTATTTAACATCTATGTGAAGCCACTGGGGGCTATCATCAGGAGGTTTGGGGTGCAGTGTCATCAATATGCGGATGACACGCAGCTCTACCTCTCATTCAAATCTTCACCAAGGTTGGCCGTAGAATCCCTGTCCAAATGTCTGGAGACGGTGAGTGGCTGGATGGGGAGGAATAAGCTGAAGCTGAACCCTGACAAGACCGAGGTACTTTTGGTGGGAGACAAGAGGAGGCTGGGGGATGTTGACCTGGTGTTGAATGGGGTACGGCTACCCTTGAAAGACCAGGTCCGCAGCCTGGGGGTCATTTTGGACTCCCAGCTGTCCATGGAGGCTCAGGTGTCAGCTGTGAGCCGGACAGCGCTGTATCAACTCCATCTGATAAGGCGGCTGCGCCCCTTCCTTCCCGACCATCTGCTCCCATCGGTAGTACATGCCCTGGTCTCCTCTCGTTTAGACTACTGTAATGCGCTCTACGTGGGGTTACCCTTGAAGACAGTCCGGAAACTGCAGCTGGTACAGAACGCGGCGGCTCGCCTGATTAAAGGCAGCCGCCGGCGAGATCACATCACTCCAGTGCTGAAGGAGTTGCACTGGTTACCAGTTGTTTTCCGGGCCAAATTCAAGGTGTTGGTTTTGACCTTTAAAACCCTATATGGTTCCGGCCCAGCCTATCTTAAGGAGTGCCTCCAGCAACACCAGACAGGCCGCTTAACAAGATCAGCCTCGGATGGCCTTCTCTCTGTCCCATCAGCCAGGACAGCTAGACTGGTGGGGACGAGGGAGAGGGCCTTCTCTGTGGTGGCCCCCACTCTGTGGAACTCCCTCCCTAGGGAACTCCATCATGCCCCCTCTTTAATGAGCTTCCGTCGTGCATTAAAAACGTGGTTGTTCAGGCAGGCATTTGGGTTGGTTAGGGTATTTAAAAAAAAAAATTATGGTAAAATTTTATTGTTTTAAATTGTTTTATGGTGGGTTGTACATCGCCCAGAGTGGCTGGGTGACCAGTCAGATGGGCGATTAATAAATTTAATTAATAAATAAATAAATAAATAAATAAAATAGTGAAGAACAGAGACATCACACTGCCAACAAAGGTCCGCATAGTTAAAGCAATGGTATTCCCCGTAGTAACCTATGGCTGTGAGAGCTGGACCATAAGGAAGGCTGAGCGAAGGAAGACAGATGTTTTTGAACTGTGGTGCTGGAGGGAAATTCTGAGAGTGCCTTGGACTGCAAGAAGATCAAACCAGTCCATACTCCAGGAAATAAAGCCAGACTACTCACTTGAGGAAAGGATATTAAAGGCAAAACTGAAGTACTTTGGCCACATCATGAGAAGACAGGATACCCTGGAGAAGATGCTGATGCTAGGGAAAGTGGAAGGCAAAAGGAAGAGGGTCCGACCAAGGGCAAGATGGATGGATGATATTCTGGAGGTGACGGACTCGACCTTGGGGGAGCTGGTGGTGGCGACGGCCGACAGGAAGCTCTGGTGTGCTTCACGAAGCGTTGGAAGCAACTGAACAAATAAACAACAACAACACAAGGAGAAAGGTTGGATCCCAAACAGCATGTGTTGGAAAGATGGCAATAGAAAAAAGTAAATGGGTGCAGGGTTTACTTCTAGGAGGGGTTAGATATCTGGTTCACTCAGGCAAGCAGCAGGCATCTTAACCACTTTTGTGTACAATTTAAGCCAAAGAGCCCCATGTGCAAACAACACTTTCACACATACTGGGGGAAGAGTGTCCACCAATTTTCCTGGCTCACTGCATCCACCAATTCACACATGGCCCTGCAGGACCCCTTGAAGGGGCCTTTATGGAGAGGTGCACAAGGGGCTACACCAGGAAGAAGAGGATAGAAGGGCTTTAGTGCGCATATTCTGGAGAGGCCCTTCTTTTGAGACTACCGTGTTCAGGGGCGTGTTTGGTGGTGACCCGAGAGAGGGCCTTTTCGGTGGCTGATCCTAGTCTGTGGAACACCCAAGGGAAGCTAGGTTCGCTCCCTCTCTGCTGTCCTTCCACCGGGAAGCAAAGACTGCTTTATTCAAGAAGGTCTTTGGCCTGTAAGTGGGTCTGTTGGGTTGGGTACTGTTTTTATTTTTTATTCTGAAATTGTTATGTTTTTATTGTACTTTAATGTCTTGTTTTATTATCTTAATCAATTTTAATTGTGCCTGTAAGCCATCTTGAGTGCCTTTTTTGGTACAAAGGTGGGGTACAAATCTAATGAATAAATGAAGAACACTGTGTGAATCTCAGCCAGCATTGTCAGTACATAGTCAAATCTTTAGGTTTCAACCATTTCTGCACAGTTTACAGAGGAACATTGGTGGAAGAAGTTCAGACATGTACATATAGGCTCCCCTCAGTTCTGGAGTACGTAAGGCTAAACACAGATTTAAATCTGGGATTGCTGCTACTACTCACCTAATGTGGCACTTTTAATTTGCAAAGTGCAATACACAGTACTATGTTTTCTCTCCCACCAGCTCTGTTCAATAGGATCACTTCGATTCCCATTTAACTGATAAGAAACTAAGGCTCAATCTTCCAAAGCCATCCCAATGATTCCTAACATGGGAGGGCTTTATACAATGGACCACAATGTATCTTATTGGTTAATTCACTGGTCACCGAAACAACAAGACTGAGAATGAGATTCCGCCCCCCTCCAGCAGCCTTCATCAACACAGTGCCCTCCAAATGGGCTGTACTACAACCCCGCATCATCCCCAGCAAGCATGCCACTGGCCTTCCTGGCTGGGGGTGCTGGGCATTGCAGTCCAGTACATGTGAAAGTTACCAGGCTGGAGAAGGCTGCTCTGTTCCTTTTCAATACCAAGCTGTTCAGCATTTTGGGCTGCGAACAATCCTAAGCACATTGGTTAGTAATTGCACTACCATCAGTAGAATTTAAAGGTAAAAGGTAAAGGTGTCCCCAGCCAGTCATGTCTGGCTCTAGGGGGTGGTGCTCATCTCCATTTCTAAGCCAAAGAGCCAGCGCTGTCCAAAGACGCTTCCATGGTCATGTGGCCAGCATGACTGAACACAGAGGTGCACGGAACGCCGTTACCTTTCCTGCCGAAGTGGTACCTATTTATCTACTTGCAATTTCTTGCTTTCGAACTGCTAGGTTGGCAGGAGCTGGGACCGAAGATGGGAGCTCACTCCGTCACGCAGCACTCGGGTCTCAAACTCCTGTCCTGCCGACCTTCCGGTCTGCAGTTCAGCGTCTTAACCACTAAGCCACCGCAGCCCCAGTAGAATTTACTTGCAAGTAAACCTAAAAAAATTCAGCCCAGGGCTTGAGCACTGAAGGACTTCATTTCAATGGGAATTAAAATGTTATGGCACCGATCCAGGTGTAGTTGCAGGACACTAGTTATTTGTATATGTAAGAAGCAGTGGCCCCAAATAAGTACACAAATCCCCCAAAAGTCACATCCAGCCAGCAACTGTAGGATCATGATCAGAACTTGATGCAGATGTGTATTCAGCCACACATGCAGAAAACATCCTGCACATGGATCTCTCTTGCTGGAGCAGGGCATATGTTTGCAGCCCCAGCTACAAATTCATAGTGTTATTTATGCTCTGCGTCAAACATGTAAAGCTACAAATTCTAGTAAAGAATCTGCTGGCAGGGATCTCAGAGTGGAAAGTGGTCCTATGAAATTTTAACTAACTGATAGGAAGACACTGGCGTCATCCTAGACCAGCCCCTCTCTTGTACCCAGCTTTCAGTTGTGCTTGGCTGATTTTGCCAGTTCTCCAATCTGCATAAGACTGGCTGTTGTCAATGTTTATCCACAGCTTCACCAATCAACTTTTCCCCAGTGTTTATTTCTATTTGTTGTGTTAGAATTTTTATCCCGCTTTCCCCCTCAGAGTGGCTAACAAAATCCAACCAAGTCAGAAATAAAATGAAGATAATTCGCATTGCAATCATGAAGTGCATTCAAACAGCAATAACTGCAAGCAGCATAAGGGGGAAAAAAACTCTGAAAGTCAGCCAATAACAAAAACAACTTAAATAGCAACAAAGTTAAAAGCTTGCTAAAAAAGAAAAGTCTTCAAGTGCTGGCAGTACACCAGGAAAGACGATAATCCAAGTTATTGGGGCAGGGAGTTCCACCTATGAGGTGCTAGCATAGAAAAGACTTTCTCACAGGCCTTTTACAGGTTCTTCCACTCCCCAAGGTCCTCCTAGACTGAGGGTCTTATGTACACCTAAACCCATGTGACCACACAGTTAATTTCTCAGGATCAAATCATCTCCTATGTTAACCACTCCACACCTTAAGATCAGGAATGTCCTTACTCTCTCTATGTGTTCTCTCTATGAAGTACAAAAGGCTTGGATAGAGCCTTCTTGGTGTAGACAGTGCTACTTTTGTTCAGTTTTAGCAAGCTGGACAAAACTCAAGTTCTCTGGATTTTTAAAAAAGTTTTAATTCTGTAACTTTGTCTTTTTGGAAGGGTGTTGGTGGATAATTTGAGAGCATTTGCCCTGATATGCCTGCTACTTTAGTATTTTACACCATTGCCTTTAAGATTGTATTTATAATTTCTGTAATACTGTACAGCATTCTGAGTATTCACTGCAGAAAAACAGTTAATAATTTTCATAAGTATTAACTGATTTCTCTTACCAACTCAGAAAGCTTCTCATTACAACAACATTTAAGAACCTCAGTCCAGTGAGTCCAGCATAACAGACTGCCCCATATGGAGGTATCTCTTTAGAGTTATATTAGCCTGGAACATCACGATCTATAAAGTAAATCCCCAGATTTACAATAACAGCCTAAGTATCCTGGGCAGAAACATGATATAAAACTGCAAACAAGTATATTTTAAATGCCAGAAGGAATGAAGCCTCTGAGGTACTCCACTTGCCCATCTAAGCTTTTGTTTTCAGTTATTCTCAGAGAAAAGTGGGCCTTTTGTTCTCTTCCTTCTGCAGATGGAAGGACAGAGAAACTGCCAAAGGCATTCAGATTTGCTCAGTTGGATCAGACCATCTGAACTGGTGCTTTCCCTCTGGCAATGGCCAACCCCCTCTTTGCATTTCAAGCACCAGGCCAAAGTGTACAGAGATGCATGGCACATGGCAGTGGCAACCAATCATGACCCAGGTGTTAGCTATTTCCCCAAAACCACGTGATTTTTAAAATGTCTTTTCTCTTAGTGTTATCATAAGTACCCAACAGATTCCTTGATGCAGATCCCTTCAACATGCTTTTAGAGCAACATTTGTGATAAATGTTTTAGACAATTAAAATTGTGCTTGTGTTGCTTGTTTACAGAACTAATTCTCTGAAGAATCCAATAATGCAATTACTGCCGATAGCAGGTCTCTAAATGTAACTATACACCAAAATGAACAGGGAGTGAGAGAAGATTAAGTGATTTTGTTTTCAATAGGATGTTTGATTTATGCCAGCCATCATTATCAAAGATATGTAAAGCCGCCACTAGATCTACAAAACCAAACAATTTACTACATAATACCAGTTTACTCTTTACATCAGAGTGATGAATATTGCATTTAAAGTCATTCTTCTTATTGTCTTAGCAGATGAGCTTGCACAGATCTTTCAGGATATACTTTCTGATTAAGCTATTTCACATTTTTAATTAATCCTGCATTTGAGAGAGTATAAAGACACGTTCATTAAAAGAATAAAACGGGAATAAATCTGGAAACATTTCACACACAAAATATAACAGGCCTCAATATCACAGGTCAAGATGCACAGTAATCCTTATCCATGGTTCTGCCAAATTGGCGGCCTGCGTCCCAGAGCTGGCCACAAAGCTATTTTATCTGGCCCCACCAAATCTTAATCAAGGTTTCATTTAAAAAACCCAGAGCTTCATTTGTTAGGAAAAGGATATTGTTTTCTTTTGGGTGTTGTGTGAAGTGTCTGAGCACAAGTGCTCCTAGTGACAGCTGATGCTGGCATGCCCACACCTCTGCTCCCCCACAGACAACTGTCTAGAGGAGGGGTGGGCAACTTGCGGTCCTCCAGATGCTTTGACCTACAATGCCTATCAGCCCTAGCCCACATAGCCAATGGTGAGGGATCATGGGAGTTCAAGGCCAAAACATCCGGAGGGCCACAAGTTGCCCACCCCTTGTCCAGAGAATAGAGAGGCCACTGAGAATACAGAACCTGGCAATCACTAACCTGGGGGGGGGGGGAGGATAAACAGTTGCTAGGAACAAAGTATAATTATGCTTCCCCCAGGAAGTATCACATTTTCATCCTCTCCTCCAAGGACAAAACAAGAAATAGTGGCCTCAAATGACAAGAGATACTAAATATTAGAAACTGCAAG
This sequence comes from Heloderma suspectum, assembly GCF_057233095.1. Classification (NCBI taxonomy): domain Eukaryota; kingdom Metazoa; phylum Chordata; class Lepidosauria; order Squamata; family Helodermatidae; genus Heloderma; species Heloderma suspectum. The sequence continues at coordinate 111,009,769 of NC_139464.1, forward strand.
AACCGTTTATCACTAGAACCAGGGGCCTATGGTAGTGGAAGAATCTCCTTTTTTTGAAAAACTGCAAGAAAAGGGTGGACAAGCTTCAGATGTCAGTGCTTTGTGGATGCACTGCCTAAAGGCAGGGGATACTACTGGCTTCAACCCAGCTCCAATTCTAAATGCAGGCCTGGCTTCCTTGAGTGTCTATTCTTGCTTGTAGTTGCTTGGAACTGTGCCTCCGAGATTCACATCCCATCTCAATGGTAATGGAACTAGAGCCACATCCACACAACCAGCCTATGAAAAGACTGCCTCAACAGGGTTTTAAAGGCATGTTAGATATATTTATGGAAGTAAGCCCTTCTGTTAATGGCTATTAGCCAAATGCAACCCCTATGCCTTTAAACACCAGCTGCTAGAGGGCAACCACAAAAGGGGAAGGCTTTTGCCTTCATCCTGGCCTATAGGCGTCCGAGAATCATCTGTCTTGCCATGGTGCTGGACTTCATCCAGAATGGCTTATGCTATTATATGTATAATATAAACTACTGAACATGAATGTATGTCATGCACATGGGAACACACAGTGCATAAAGCTCCTTGCAACAATTTTTCGTATTTAAGTAGTTTGGCTAAAGCACATCAAAAAGTTAATGAAAACGGCAGTGGATGTCCAAATGCCAGAAAACGCTTCTAATGAGATTTAAAAAAACAAAAACAAACTACTGTTCTTCCTTGATATCTGAAGATAAGTAAATGTATATCCCATACCCTGTATATAAACCATGTAGAAGTTCATACATCCTCCTCACTGAGCTCCATCTAAAGAAAGGGACTTTGTGGAACTGCAGTCTATATCACAGCAGGATATTTGGGATAAAAACACACACAGAAAACTATCCAAACAGGACAACCTACACTTCTGTATGGAACAAGCTCAAAAGGAAACATGAGCTCAACACGTGCTACTTCATAACAAAGTAGCAGAGTTCTATGGGTTAAGAGCATTTTAAAAACTAACTCCTGAATAAACAAACCCGTTCATGAACTTATTCATTTTCATGTACTATTATGAAGCATGTGAGTATTTGAAGAGTTTGTTCTTTTTTAAAAAAGTGGCTTTATTTCTTTAAAACATCAGACCAATCGCATATACAAAATTCCTATTTTATGTACTTTTTAACTCTTGTCCTAATACTGTTGAAAATGCTAGAGACCAGACACTCAGCTATCAAAGCTATGGGATGGATCAAGAACTCAGGTTAACCTTTCTCTTAGTTTCAATGGACTTTGAACATCGCAATATAGGAGGTTTTGTTTGTTTTAAAACAAATCCATAATTTCAAGTTAGGCTTATTTCACCAAATTTGGAATTTTCAAATAATAGGAATGCACATATCTAAACCAGATATTAGATCCATACTATGACTGCAAATCCTGCTACAGTCATACTATGACTGCAAAGGGGCTGCTACAGGTCACAAAGGTACTGTAGTGGGTTATAGTGAGGGGATGGGAAGAGGAAGGACATTTTAACATGAGAGTCGCCTTAGTAAAACCTTTGGGAACTACGAATGAAGGACTAACAGCGCAATCCTAACAGCACAATCCTATGCATCTTTACTTGTAAGTCCAATGGAACTTAATGGGGTTTACTCCCAAGTGCACATAAAATTGTGTAAAAAACATACTTATGCTGGTTGTATGTCAGAAGTGGAGCTTCTCAGAAGGAAGGTAAACCTCAGGGATTCATTTCAAGCATCACTGGCAAAACTGGGAATCCTGTGTATTTCAAGACCACAACCTGGTTTGAACACGCACATACACTTGAAATCCAAACCAACCAATAATGCACATCCATGAGGCTTTGGGGGTGAAAGCGAAGGTGACTTAGAACATGTGCCAACCTCCCATTACAACAACAACACATCCTCTGCTTTGAATTCAGCAACAACCCTTTTACCAGATGATGGAGGCTTTGACTTAAATTAAAATAACCCCATTCATACTGGGACACATATATGAGGCTTGCGACTGAGTCACAGCTTGCCCTTTAGCTGCCCCGGCTCCCAGGTGAGCAAAGGCCCTTCTCAACCACTTATATAGCCCATGCCCAGGCTGCCCACAACAAGGCATCGCTATTTTTCCCCACACCCACCCACTGCACCCCACACTTCAACTATGCACCATGATGAGTAGCAGTGGGAGGGAGAGAGAAAGAAAAGATGGGATGATATAGAGACTGACACCCTTTGTGATTTCCAGCAAGGATGATATCTATTATATACATGCATACCCGCTCTTTCGCCCTCTCCGCACAGCTTCCCAATTTCTGCTCGTCTCTAAACAGAAGCAGCTAGAATTCTTCCCCACCGCTATGGCCTCTCCGATGGCTCCTGATGGCGAAGCGTGCGTGCGGAGTGGGGAGAAGAAGAGACTCCCCCTATGACCTCCCTGTAGGTGTGACAGCGCGCCGAAGCGGAGCAAGCCCCCTTTCTCCTCACCTTTCCACCTTTCTTTGAAAGAGCCCCACACTGACTTGTGGGGTCCGCGGCTAGGGGGCAGCGTCCTCAGGGAAGAAAAACACCCGGCTTCTCTCTGCCCTTTGCATGCGCACTCACCTCTGCGCGCCTCTCCAAGCCGGCTTCCTTCGCTCTCGCAGCGCTGCCCGCCCGCAGCGTCTGACCGCTTCCCCCTCCTGTGCCTCTAATGGAGGGAGGGAGGGAGGGAGGGAGGATAGCAGCAGCAGGAGCAGGAGGGGTGTCTGTTTACTAGCCAGCTCTCGCGAGAAAATGGAGCAGAGGCGCAAGAAAGGAAAGGGGAGAGCCGCTGCTTATTGGCTTCCAGCGGGAGCCTGGCGAGCGGAGGGGCGGCCCGCGGGGAGCGCGTTATAAAGCGGGGGGTCTCAGCGCCGTGAGAGTTGGGTCCGAGCAGTGGGAGAGGCGGGCCGCGTGCGCCAGAGCGCGCGAACGTTTCTGTCTTTACTCCGGAGGGCTTTTTATGAATGGAGAGAAATGCGTCGTCTTTGGCAATAAAGGCGAAACTGAAGCACTCTGGACACATGAGGAGGAGGCGGGACACCCCGGGGAAGATGCTGATGCTAGGGAGAGTGGCAGGCCAAAGGGAGAGGGGCCGACCAAGGGCAAGATGGGTGGATGATCTGGCGGCGACGGACTCGGCCTTGGGGGAGCTGGGGGTGGCGACGGCCGACAGGAAGCTCTGGCGCGGGCTGGCCCGTGAAGCCACCAAGGGTCGGAAGGGACTGAGCGACTAAATAATTAAAAAGTTCTCGAGTTCCTTTTTACGAGAGTCCCCCGCCCCACGCGCCCACCCTTTACCGGTTTGATTACAGACGCGTAAACAGTGGAGCGCGCTCGTAACAAATGATCCGAAGGATCTTCTCTGGAACCTTTCTAGCCTGGGGCTGTTGCGCGTTACCCTTCCAAGAAAAGCGATATTACTACTCGCTTGCAATGTTCGCCGGTGTTTGTGTGTTTTTATGGGATGATGGTGACGGTGGTGTTAGCCGCCTTGGTAGTTCACTGGGGAGCAGTATATAAATCTGTATAATAAAACACAAACAAACTAATAATCCACACACAGCAGGAAGTGGAATTTCTCATGCAGCCCATGAAAGGGACTCTAGCCTACGAAAGCCACAATAAGTATATTTTAAGTTGCCACCCTGTGATTTTGCTGCCACAGATTATTTACCATATTTATATGGCTGCCTATCAACTGTGTTCTCAGTCTGTGCAATCGGATGTTTGTTGAGAAGTTATACTCCCAGGTAAGTGTGTATAGGATTGCAGGAAAACAACAACCACTCTGGAAGTTGTCACAAGTACATCCCCCTGCCCTTTTTTCCCCCTCTCTTCTTTCCATCTTGTTCACCCTTAGTGCTTTCTGTGTGGATACATAGTGTGGATATGATTCTTACAAACTTAATACATAAAATTGCTTGAAATCTTTGTAAAAAAATTAAAAAACACATTCATCTCTAAATTCAACGCAGGAAATGGGAGAGAAAACAGGATGTTACAGTATATCAGTAAGGGCACAATCCTATGCATGTTTGGACAGAAAAAAGTCCTACAACTCCCAGCATTCCCCAGGACTTTTTTTTCTGTCCAAACATGCATAGGATTGTGCCCTAAGAGTTTGACTGTCTAAACATTTCAACACAAGGAGAGCTCTTTAATGCTATTTGTTTAAAGTATCTGTGTGAATATCTTCCGGGGAAAAACAGTAATGGTAATAAAATTCTGACCTTATTACATGTTGATGAAATTCTGCTCAATTGGCAGCACTGTTATCTTACTTGCCAGTTACCCGAACACGCAAATGCAATGTGGAATGGGATGAGAAGGAAATGAGTGTTCCATGTTTATCATTATTTCACTACCTTAGATATATTCCTTTTTAAACAAAATATAACCAGTACAGAAGGAACTGATATTTCACTGGCTGATTTTTTTCCTGTTCTTTCATCCCATCCTGGGAAATGGGAAAAGCACTGTGTACACGTTTGGAAGCATTGACACTTAGGTCAATTTAGGGAGAAATAAGTTAGTCTCACCACTAAGTATTCTGCACACGTTTACACATTTATAAAAAAGAGACCGGGAGGGGGGGTTGTTTAAATGAGGTAGAGACTCATTAATTCTGTAGAGGGCCAGAGAGGTGCTATGCCTTTTTTTCCTCTTTTTTAAGAGAATGCGGTAGCCTTAGTCAATAAGGATCTTACAACATATCCCCATACAAGTTACTGAGCCTGCAATACTATACCAACTTACCTAGGAGTAAGCCCCATTTAACAAAATGAGACTTGCTACTGGGTAGATGTGTATGGGATTGCACTGTAGGGCTGTAATTGAGCCTGGTTACCTACCTTACAGAATTGTGAAGCTAACAAGATAATGTATATTATATGCTTTTGCATACTCTGAGGTACTAATATATTGTTATTTATTAAAAGCTGATGGAACCTTTAGATATGGGCAAATTAAATTGCGCACTAGCTAAACAACCCTTCCTTACTCAACTAGTAGAAGCAGTTTCTCCTATGAAGAGGATACAGGGTAACCATTTCCGTTAATGGGTTGCTGTTGCCACAACCTGCCTCTCCCCCCCCCCCCGCCCCAGATAAGCTCCCACTATCCACTGGGGATGAGAATGGGGCTGTACAATCATCTTTGTTGAAGTACACCAGACACTCTACTTACTGGTACTGCTAGCCAAACATCTCTGACTCACTCTTCCTTACAGGATCAGAGCCAGGGGACATAGTATTAGAATAAACCATAATTGGACATAAGAGTTAGAAAGCAACTTGCTAGTTTGGCCGGCTGAGTCATAGCCTAATGACAATGTTATTTCTCCCAACATGTGGACTCCAAACTGTAGGTGTCAGAAGGATTCTCACGCAAGTGCCCCATGGACAAACACCAAGGGGGAGGCACCCTTTCTTAGCTATTTGTTCAGTGAGCACACAATCTCATTGTCTGTGGCAGCTGCCACCTATTCCACATTACTATCCCCATGTATTTTATCTTTCCACAGGCAGCCATCCAGTAGTCACAGAAGCAAGGATGTTCCGCCACCCATCCAGACTACAAGCATGGCCTACAGCCACCTTTCCCAACTTGGTGCCCTCCCATCAGCCCCAGCCAGCACGGCTAGTGGCCAGGATGTTGGGACTTGAACAGCAACAGCAATGACCTGTGGAAGGCCTATGTGGGGCAGTCACCTTTGTCTTCCCAGGGCTGTTCTGCCTTTCAGAAGTGTATGACAGATGGCAATGTAGCATGAGAAATTATACCCAGCATGGAGGTGTAGTAAGGGAGTTTGCTACACTTCGAACTGTGGTGCTGGAGAAGACTTACGAATCCCCTGGACTGCAAGGAGGTCAAATCAGTCAATCCTAAAGGAAATCAACCCTGAGTGCTCATTGGAAGGACAGAGACTGAAGCTGAAGCTCAAATATTTTGGCCACCTAATGCGAAGAGAAAACTCCCTGGAAAAGACCCTGATGCTGGGAAAGATTGAAGGCAAAAGGAGAAGGGGACGGCAGAGGATGAGATGGCTAGATAGCATCACCGATGCAATGAATATGAACTTGAGCACACTCTGGGAGAGAGCGCAGGACAGGAAGGCCTGGCGTGCTATGGTCCATGGGGTCACAAGGACTCGGACACGACTTAACAACTGAACAACAACAACAATGCTACACTTGCTCCTCTGCTGTCAGAGGCAAAGAAGGCAAAGATGCTGAAGGCAAAGGGCCCTGTAAGAACAAAAAAGTTAGCAACCCCATGTCTGTCATTTGGTCAAAGCTCACTCTTCTATGGCTTCTTTTCCATAAAAGCTATTTCTGTTTCAGCTTTGTCTCTGTCCTTCCAATTTATTTATTTATTTCATTTATACCCCGCCTTTTTCCCTCTTGCAAGGAACCCAAGGCGGCTTACATTCTCCTCCTCCTCTCCATTTTATCCTCACAACAACAACCCTGTGAGGTAGGTCGGGCTGAGAGTGTGTGACTGGCCCAAGGTCACCCAGTGAGCTTCCATGGCCGAGTGGGGACTAGAACCCAGATCTCCCAGCTCCCAGTCCAACACTCTTGCCACTACAGAGAAATGTCTCCCCTACTTCTCCAGTAGTAGTGTCCCTGAGTGAGATGTGCACCTCTCTTCACAATTTGCAAGTTTAGATAGATTCTAAGCTTTAGAGCCTGTTTGCGCCTGAGGCTTCCACTGGTCTCCCAGTCAGATTACTGATTAGTAATCTCCTGCTTAACATCAGCAGTGCTACAATATCTGGAGTATAGGAGACTGCCTTATTCCAAGTCAGACCATTGGTGGGTCTAGTCCAGTGATGTTTTGACTAACAACTCCTCTCCAGTGCTTCAGGAAGAAATCCTTCCCAGCCCTACCTGGAGAAATCACAGATTGAACTTTAGACCTCTTCTACGCAAAGTATGTGCTCTGTCACTGAACTACACTCCTTCCCGACAGACCATATATTGGAGCTGATAGTATATATTTTCCACATCAACCACCGGTTGAACCTGGTTGCTGTCTAGAGTACAGAGTGGCCGTCAGCTTTTAAAGCTCCACTGACATCATCTGTGAGAATTCTGGAGGCTCATCCTAAAACACGGCAGCGACGACCAGCTGCAAGTGGAGACAGAACAAATATTCACAGCATGACGTTAGAAAGCTTGACTTGCTGCTTCTCTGTGGACTCTGCCAGTACAGCAGATGGCAGACAGGGAAGAAAATTCTTATTCCAGTGGAAAATTACGCAGAATGTGTTGGTCATGCCCTTTCTTTCTTTCTTTCTTTCTTTCTTTCTTTCTTTCTTTCTTTCTCACACTTAGAAAAATAATGATTCAGTGTATTAAATGCTGAAATGTCTGTGCAGACCTGAATGCTTCTTTCCTTTCAAAAACAACAGTCACTAAAAGAGGCATTATTTATTGCTATAAACACATAACAAACTATTAAACTGGTTTGGCTAGGTGCTTTGTTTTTGTTTTTTAGCCTCTGAGCCAGTTGCCAGGATGTTGTGTGTAGAAGACACATTTTTGGTCAGGTTGCCAGGACATTTTGAGTAAAGTTGGAATTGTTGGATTACACGTCAGCCTTATGATTTCCACTTTGTGCGCATACTTGAATTGTGCAGCCAACCCATGTGCGCTAAGGAACCAGGTAGTTCAGCTCAGTCCTGATGCACTGTTTCATAGGCTACCGCCGCCAAACTTCAGCATGCATGTGTGTACTTCTTACCTACCCCAATAGGTTCTGATGAGCTGAAGGCCAGCGAGGAGTGGCAGAACAATGGAGTGAGTCTGCAGCAGCGGCAGCAGCTGTGTGGGTTGGTCTTACACAGCCACTGTGTGGGAAGCATCATAGTGCTGGCATCATATCTGCCAGCACCAACCATGGAAGAGAAAGGTTGTGCTGTTAGCATTGCTCTGTCCTGCAGGGATCTACCAGCCTCCTCTACCAGCTCTGCCCAGACAAAAGATGGCATAGATGGACACAGTGCTACAGAAACACCAGGTTCTTTACTGATGAACCCTGATCCTTGCTTCATTGCTTCAAGGGCTTTATGTTCAAAGCCAGTGGTTTTCAAATGCAAACTGATGCTCCTCCTAAACCTAGCAAGGCCTCTTCAAAGAAAAAGCCCAGGAGCGGTGGGCACGCTTGTCTGAAAGGCAGCAATTGGCAGCCACAGTGGACTGCTGGATGCATTCTATAGTTGCAAATGCCCCATCCCAGCTTGAATGTGAAGGCCTTCATTTTGAGCTTGTTGTTTTGGGCTTTGGCAAATCTCCAGCAGGGCATTTCTCCACTCCCAAGCATGTCTACCAAGAGGTGGGTCCCACTGATTTTCAGTGGGACCTACTTCCTCGAAAGCATGTTTATGATTTCCCATCTAAGAACCTTAGTTGGTGAAATGGACTTGCTGCTGCTTTTATTTTGTATTATTTAAATGAAAAGGTGCGGTGTTTATCAGTACTACCCCAAAGGACTGCTGCAACAGCTGGAAAAGGAGAAGGCCTTTTCACAGCTGATCTTGGGACTGGCTGCTAAATGTTTGCATGTTGGCTTTCACTTCCTTTTGCTTATCACCTCTTGACCACTGTGCTAATTAATGACTATAATCAATAGTCATTAATTAGTAGCCATCAACCGAGCCTTTATGGCCACATCTGTATCATGTCTCTTATTTTTCATCTGAATTGTTTCTTGTTGGCCATGCTGCTGGTGTCCTCAGGTTTCAGCATTGTCCACATACTTTCAAGTGTATCTTTGCAGCCACAAGAGCTAGAAACTTGTGTAAAAAACCCCACTTCCTTAGATTTTGGGAGGCAGAATTCTGTACCTAACTACATCCAGCATCTTTTCTGTGTTCCTCCAGAACTGCAGGATATATACTGCCCTAATTAAGTTCAAAAACCCTGTTCTCGTTACCTTCTTAGCATGTGGAAGGCAGCCATATTTTTCAGACAATTTGAGCCAAGTTCCTTCTAAGGACTGAGGTAGCTGACAAGAGCATAATGTGTGTCAGGGCTCATACATGAATGAAAATAAGCTATTTGTATTTCTTCATTTATACCACTGGTAACCAGTCCAGCCTTCCAGCAAGGCACTCAGGATGGGTGTACGTGGATTTACTTCTTCCATTTTATCCTCTGCAAAGTAGGTGTGGCTGATGTGAAGCTAAACGTGTCTTTGCACTTAAATGCAAATAGTAACTACGGGGGTGGTGGAAGGGCTGATAATTTTTGGAATCGCGGCAGACAGGAGGGGGGGAGTTTAACCCTTTTCACCCGTGTTGTGCTTCAAAGGGTTGGGAACAGTCTCTGCAACAGACTGAGGGAAGTATTTGTTTGGCAGCAGGGGGAAGGGGAATTTCTGGAAATTACTTCCCTCTCCATTCTGCTGGTGGACATCTTCTGTTGACAGAGTGACCACCACTGGATACAGCCTACTGGGAGGGCATTCCTCATTGGTGCCAATGAAGGATGCTGCTGTCCCATTGCAAAGAATAGCTTCAAAAGAACTAAAAAAATAAAAATAAAATCAGAACCATAGCAGGGAAGGAAAAGGTTTAACTCCCTCTCCCTGCCTGCTGCAATCCTGATAATTATCAGCCCCACCTCCGCTCAACTGCGGCTACTTCCACTTTCAAAATGTGCATATTAAATGCAGAGACACTTAACAACATATCTAGTTTGGTCCCAAGAGACAGTGACTCATCTAAGGTCGCCCAGAGGGCTTCCTGGCTGAGGAGTATGAGTAATATCAATGGGGCCTGAACCCAATACCTATAATCCGTGCCCAGTGCACTGTTCCTTGGCTTTTCCTTACCAATGGGAAAAGCAGTTCCGACCCCATGCTGACTGTTATAACCCCCTTGCATAGTCCATTCTGAATTGCTTCTTGTTCAACTTCAGTTTAGGGGCTTACATTGCACTCCTCTTTCTGGTGCCAGGGAAGCTTGGCTGGGCATGGTCCAAGTATGGTTTGTCTTGCCCATCTCTACAAATGTACAATGGGCCTGCTATTGCATGCTGCACCAGCTGCTGATGAAATTGCCCTCCCCTTCTCTGCCCCAGAGATATTGGTCATTTCAATATAGATTTTTCTGCACCTGTTTCAATAAACGTGGTCATAAACACGGTTAATAAATATGTTTAAAAGACAATCAGGTTGAGTGTGTGTGCTGTCTTTACATAAGATAAAAACTTAAAAGGTGTTATAAATAATTGGGACAAAGTACTAGCAACTATTGGCTTTTATAACAGGCATAAAAATGCTTTTTATAACAGGAGTAAAAAGCATAACTAAAGCTTGAAGCAAAGCTGATTACGCAAGAATGTTAGTGCAAGAATGTTAGTCCTGTGGCCAAGATTCGTTTAAAGGCAACAGAATTTCTTTCTGACATTGTGACCTAAATGTGGGTCAGGGAAAAAAGAGTTAATTATAGTTTGGATTGCTGAAAAATCATGTTAATGAGACCAATTAGGCAAAGGAGTTGTCCACTCATTAGCTTAGCTCCCAGTACTTCGTTGCTAGCTTGCTGGCCTGAGGACCATGGGCTCTTATGATTGCAGGCATATTTGTTCATTACACACTCCAAACCTCCCAAAAATCCAGCTGTTCTTGGTAAAGTGTACACTGCATAGGGAAAACAATAAGTCACACAAATGCACAGTAACACAATTCAGCAATTTAGTTGTGACTTAGGGCTGAAATCCTATAAATAATAATAATATCACAAAAGTGCACAACCACCACAGTCGAGCAATTTAATTGTGACTTAAGGCTGCAATCCTGTGTATATTATTTGAGAGAAAGCCCTGTTGAATTCTGTGGAACTTACTTCCACAGATAAAGGCTTGAGAGTCAGTGGTTAGTGTGCTGGACTAACAACCTTCCCCAATTTGGTGCCCTCCAGATGTTTTGGACTTCATCTGTCATCATACACAGCCAGTATGGCCAATGCTCAGGAATGCTGGTAGGTGTTCAAAACCTCTGGAGGGCACAAGGTTGAGCAGAACTGGAGTAGAATCAGGGAGATCCAGTTCAGATTCTCACTCAGCTATAAAGCTTTCTGGGTGAGTTATTTTTCATCCTCACCTACCTCACAGGGTTGTCAATAAAACAGGTGAGGGGAAAACCATCAAGGACACCCTGAACTCCTTGGAGGAAGATTGGGATAAACATTTTTAAAATAAATAAATAATGGATTTAAGTTAGTTGAAACTAAGAGACTAAGATGCAATGTATTCACAAGAATAACAAATTAAATAATATAGAAAATTAATAAACAGTAAGTAAAGGCTATCTAATTTCTAAGTATCCCTTCAAATTATCTTAAATGAGATCCGTTCTAAAATAATTAAATGGTGCCCAGTAATGTATAAAGGTTTACAGTGTCTTGAATACTGTTATTCAAAAATGATTCAAAGAGACTGCATTTTTCTATAAATCTATTTTCCTCTGCTTCCCTTTCTTGTCTCTTTGGAAAGGCTGTGTGTGTGTGTGTGTGTGTGTGTGTGTGTGTGAGAGAGAGAGAGAGAGAGAGAGAATGTGTGAGGATGCCCAAGACATTTTGCTGCCTGAGGCAAAGGACAAAATGCCCACTTAGCCCCATTTCATGTACAGAAGCTGACTGGTCTTGCCAGGTGAATCTTATTTGAACACTGAGTGTGGGACAGCATCCCTGACCACACCAGAGGGTAGCAGGGTAGCTTAGGGGGGCGCACGAAAGGCTATGTGGAACACACAGCTGTATCTTCCAACATAGGGGAAAGGCCCTCAGAAGGGGGCTCAGGGGGAACAGCGAGGGGGTTGCCACTGATGCCTCCTCCATACCACCCTACATCTGCTGCCTGAGTTGGATGCCTCACTCTGCTTAATGGTAAGGCTGACTACAGGCCAAACTAGAGGAAATGTCAAGAAACCCAACTTTTAAATATGAGTCTGCTCAAATCATGTAAAATTGCGGTCTTGAGGCTACAATCCCTTGCACACCATGAGAAGTAAGCCCCACTGAATACAATGGGACTTACTTCTGAGTAGACATGCACAGGATTACTCTGCAAAGCTGTGAATTTTAATCCACTGTTTTTATCTATTGTTATTTTAACCGATGCTGGATAATTTGGTTTTATTTTCTCTACTGCCAACAAGAAATGCTATGCTGCAATTTGTTGGTTTTAGTTATTGCATAACATTATTGTTTTTTCATCTTGTATGTTTTAGGAGCTGCCCAGAGAACATTGTTATTGGGCAGCCTATATAAATATCATAAACAAATGAATAAAATTCCATGCAAAAACAAGTTACAGAATCAATATCACTCCATAAATATCCTTTCCTTTTAAAACAAGACTGCAAAGGATGCACTTCTTTAAGTTATTATTTCAGTTGCATTACTATGTGCACAGCGCTTTCTAGTTCCAAGAGACTTATAAAAATGGGGAAAACAACAGACTGACAAAAAGAAACGTAACGACAGATGTAAGACCAATGAGGCCGGTTTGAAAACATCCCGACCACATTCAGTACTAACACATCTTTTTCTGCTTCAAGGTGTGCTCTGAAAAAAATAGTTCTGCATATTTTCAGTGTGGTTCTTCCATCTGAACCAAGGAAAACCTGAGTGTGGAGGACACCAATTGGCTAGTATCCATGTCATTACTAACACACCTTCCCCAGCACCAGCACCATCTTAAAAAGCTTGCTCAAATTTTTCTCGAAGTCTTGACAAACCACTTGAAGTTAGCTAGTGAAGGGACTTGGTGGGTATCTCTGAGTAGAGCATCGTACAATTAACATGCTATAACTGAGAAGAACCTAGTCCAAGTACTATACAATTACCTGGTTTGCACATCATGGCAGCAATTCCTGGGATGTTTAACCCAGGAATTGCAGGGACGAATGGAGCACACAAGTCACACACTCATTGTTTCAACTTTTTATTAACAACCCAGGAATGCCCCATTCCTGGCTCGTTCCATAATGTCCAAACCTGGAAACTCTGCATTGTTTATGGGTTAAACAACCCAGCGTTAACCCAACAATTGTCCATGGTTTGTTCCTGGTTGTTAATTAAAAGTGGAAACCCACAGCTTGTGTGCGCCACTCATCCCTGCAATTCCTGGGTTAAATAACCCAGGAATTGCTGCCATGACATATGAACCAGCCCAATATCACCTACTGGGAAGATGGGCCCTGAAGCAGAGTATCCTGAGGGAGTTTACTTCATCCTGACTGAAGGAGTTTTGCCAGAACTGAGCCAGAGTCATGCTGTGTCAAGCACATGATTGTTTGGTTCCCTGACAGAAAAGTACTGGTCCTGTTTCAGGATACGCATATAGCTAGCATGGATTTTTGCCTAATCCCATCAGTGTCACTCCTTGTATACCCTTTTTTTACATAAAGTAAAATTTACAATCAAACTTGATTGAGATGGAAAACAGGCGAAAATAGTTTCAATAACCTGGGAGTATCAGGCTCTGAGTATACAGAGCTTATCAAATATTTGGTGAATTCTTAGCTTCCAGTCCTATGCACATTTACCTGGGTGTAAGCCCAACTGAACACAGTGGGACTTACATCTAAGTATATGTGTATAGGATTGCACTGTACATCTATTTTTGCAGACTTGTACAGTTTGATCATCCATGTTCTTTAGAGAGCATGTTGTTTATTACCCTACTAGAGTTAGGGCTGTCCTCTGTGCTAGAATCAGAGATGGTATTTGAACACCTGCAACTGTGATGGTGGGATTGCCTGGTACAAATGCCCCCTTGTCGATGGCCTGGCACAGTGCAGAGTTATGAATACAAATGTGTCATGGTTTTTCCCATTCCAGCCCACCTCAGCATCAATAAAACAGCCAGTGTGGTCTGCTGTTCCTTGTAGTATGATGGAGTTCTTCCTATTAATATAGTCTTCCGCTTGTCCAATAGGTGCAAAAATTGGGATGTGGATACTGTCAAGAATGTCCATGCAGTTCAGAAATCTGAGGCTCTTGAAGCCATCCACGACCTGCATAGAAAGAGGGGGTACCGACCAAAGTGCTAGAAGCGATCACCATATCAGAAAAGTGCAATGGCATTCTTGCGGAAGAACTCTCCTTTTAAATTTAAAAAAACAGTGACAATTTTAGTACACGGCAGGTCCAGGAGCAGGGGGGGAATGCAGCAGTAAACAGCTGTGGCCTTCATTCCAACGGAACAGATAAATGTGATGTTTGGATACAGAAGTGGAAGTAGTCAGTGTTCCGGCAAGGGGGGGAGGGAGGGGACTAGGAAGGTGGCGAAATGCGGGAAATTCCTGGGCTCACAGGCAGGGACCACAATACAAATTAGACTTATTGTACTCACACATTAGTGTCCCTGTAACATAATAATGAACTCTGAAGCATCCTAGCAAGCCAAAACCATTAAGGGTTTTAGGAGGTACACATTCCTTTCAAACACACACTGTTCTCCATCCCAGCAGATAAAATTATTAATGTGAATAAATTACCTTGTGGTAGTCCCACAAGATGACAACCTTGTGTAGTGGAAGATGGTCAATAGCAAAGCAGACCTTGAGCATGATTTCCCAACTGCTGACCTTCCTGGGCCAAATTGTGAAGCACCCTCACAGTAGCTGCTCTGATTGGTCAGCTGTCGTACTGCGATAGCCACATGTTCTTCAATGGAAATGGGTTCACACATGATCGTTCTTTGCCTCTGTAGTTGTGGCTGGAGTAGAACTGCAATCCCAAAGGGGGTTGCCTTGGTCATATGGAATTCAGTTAGCCACCAGTCATCACCCCAAAATCCAAGCCTCTGTACCACCAATGGCTACTTTTAGGGAATACCCACTACTAACCTGGCAGTGGGCCACAGGCAAGTATGACTATGGTGGCAGCAGAATTAGCAGTAACAGTATTCGTTGGCTGTCTCCTGAAACACCTTCTGCAGGCCAATGCATGTCTATGCCTGCTGAAATGGTCACGTATGGACAGAAGAATCAAGTGTCTCCTCCTGTTCCTCTGTCCCATGTTCAGCAAAAACTATTTACATTGCAGAGCGATAACATCAAAAACAGAAATGAGAAGTTCGATACATAATTTTTGCACGAGAAGTTGAAACATAGCTCCATTTTCATAAAAAACAAAAACAAACCCAGCGTACTCCCCAAATGCATTTCCGCTCAAGAAATGAAAAGCAAAGAACGTTAAAGTGACTTCTAACATGATACCCTTGTGCACTTCTAGCTTTAACACTGCTTTTGGAAAGAAGGTGTGCATTCTGGTGGATATGACTCACCTGTGCACATGCCCACAAGACAGCAGAGCTTGGATGAGGAAATTGGTGCTAGAGGGGCAGGTGAAAGAGAGGGACTACACTTTGGTAGTGTTGCTTCCTGAGTTGCTCCACCTGTGAATGTGGACAGGAGATCACGCTAAATTTCTGGATAAATTAACAAATACTACCAGGAAGATTCTGTATGTGGAACAAATGTACTGGTTCGCAGGATAAAAACAAGTCACCGTAGCTTGTTTGAACACGTGAACCGGCCAAATCTGTGAAGTCCCACATTTTTTAAAAAAGGAATTCAACTACCTGTGCCTGCAAGAAGGCTGCCATCTGGCTGAGCCCATCATTCCTAAATAAAATTTTATGCCCTGAAAAGTTAAAGTACTTACATCATGCAAATCAAGAATGTTTACATATTTTTTGCTTATTCTGCATACTTTATTCTGCTCCTATGAGTAATGGGGGCAGCATGGACCTGTGCAGGTCAATAGTCCATTTGACTATTGGTAATCTTATTTAGATATCCTTTTGCCTTCTGAGATCCACCAGGCATGCACATTTTAATACCTAGTGTGCAACCACAAGACCGAGGGTTTTTTTTGTTTTTGTTTCTATCGGAACAAAACAAGTATTTTGTTTTTAATGGAAGCTGCATTCTGCACCCAGAACCATCTGTTGTGGGGGGCTTCTGCACTTCCCTGACATCAGGCAACAAAACAGTGAAGGGCTTTCTGCATACAAACAGTGTAAACGAACACACATTTCACCATTACTTTTGACACATTGGGCCAATTTGCACGACATGACAGCCCACCGGCCACCATTTTGCACATCCAACCCCTGCTTGAGGACTGTTGTGTCATGTGAACCCAGCGAGCATAGGTTATGCAAGGGCTAAACAACCCTAGCACAGACCATGGCTTGCATATGCAAAGTGGTGCTTGCAAGTGCCGTGGCTTGTCATGGCTTAAATAACTCATGCTGAGCTGCTCCATGTCATGCCAATCAGATCGGACTCTCATGTATTCTTTCCCCTATTCTAAACAGATATCTTAGGCATCACAGCAATACAAAATGTGGGAAGCAGGCATCAGGGAATGAAGTAAGTAGGCCTATGGTTTGCCAGTCCGTTGGGATATTTATTAAAAGGACCGTGTGTGGAGCTGGCTAAAGGTTATTGTGACTATACATCATTACTAAAGGGCTGTTCTTGAATCTATCAATTAACTAGCACCAGGGAAATAGTCTGGAGTTTGGGAGAGCAACGGGTTTTAATCAGTTCTGGGTTCCAGATGCCTTCCATCTTGTCCTACCTCAAAATCTCTCCACCGCTGTTTCCAAGCCTAACCGTTCCCACGTACATTAAAGCATAAAGATTTAAATTGGTTACCCCAGCAAACAGGAAAAGGGGAAGATCTGTAAGCTGGCAGGGTGTATTTTAGCAGAAGGGACCCATCTGCAATGGTCAGACAAGGGAAAGGAGAAGGGAGGTTACTACGGGGTAAAATTTTGTTTGCACTTCCCTGGTAATCCAATATTTATTAAGAGCAAGTGAGGCATGGCTTTTCCAGGGCTGAGCAGGCAGCTGGGAAGTTCAGCTAATTATTTTCCTTCTAGCAGAACTCAACAGGTCAGATCTGGTTTTGTCTTGCAAAATACCCTGTACCCAGTGTGCCACGTCACTGTCATATATGTTTGTCCCCTAAGGAAAAAAAATACAAACATGTCAGGAGTCATTCTGCACACTTCTCATAGTGTGTAGAGTGGGGATATGATTTTCAGTGTCTGGACCTGAAATGTATTCATTCTCTTCTGTCCCAGGAACATCATTTAGGGAGACTAGCCAACCACCCTTTTTCAGACCACATGTGTTTATTCAACAACAGCAGCTGTATCGTTAGCTCACTGGCTCTAAGCACTGCATTATTATTGTTATATACATAATTAAAAGGGGTTATGTACGTGGTATGGGCATTAAAGACACTACGCCCCATGCTCAATACTCTGTGTGTGTGTGTGTGTGTGTGTGAGAGAGAGAGAGTGTTACTGAGTGAGAGAGAGAGAGTCTTGCTATACTTTTTACAAGGTTTTAAAAGTGACCACAAAAATACTCTCAAAATATACTCTGTATTTGCAATTTTCCCCTTCATGGATCACTGCCTTGTTGTGGTGAAGGGGCTTGTGTAACTCAGTGAAGCCATAAGCTATGCCGTGCAGGGCCACCCAAGACAGACAGGACATGGCAGAGAGTTCTGACAAAATGTGGTCCACTGGAGAAGGAAATGGCAACCCACTCCAGTGGGTTTTTTCCAAGAAAACCCTATGGAACATATCACAAGGCTAAAAGATATGATGCAGGAAGATGAGCCCCTCAGGTCGGAAGGTGTCCAATATACTACTGGGGAAAAGCAGAGGGAATTTCCAAGTAGCGCCAGAAAGAGTGAAGCGGCTGGGCCAAAGCCAAAAGGACACTCAGCTGTGGATGTGTCTGGTGGTGAAAAGAATATCCGATGCTGTAAAGAACAATATTGTTCAGGAACCTGGAATGTAAGATCAATGAATCAAGGTAAGCTGGAGGTGGTCAAATATGAGATGGCAAGATTGAACATCGACATCTTGGGAATCAGCGAACTAAAATGGACAAGCATGGGCGAAT
This sequence comes from Heloderma suspectum, assembly GCF_057233095.1. Lineage (NCBI taxonomy): Eukaryota > Metazoa > Chordata > Lepidosauria > Squamata > Helodermatidae > Heloderma > Heloderma suspectum. The sequence continues at coordinate 111,027,741 of NC_139464.1, forward strand.
TTAATTCAGGTGACCATCATATCTACTACTGTGGGCAAGAATCCCTTAGAAGAAATGGAGTAGCACTCGTAGTCAATAAAAGGGTGGGAAAAGCAGTACTGGGGTACAATCTTAAAAACGATAGAATGATCTCAGTACGAATCCAAGGCAAACCATTCAACATCACAGTAATTCAAGTCTATGCCCCAACCACTGAGGCCGAAGAAGCTGAGGTTGATCGGTTCTATGAAGACCTACAACACCTTCTAGAACTAACACCAAAAAAAGATGTCCTTTTCATCATAGGGGATTGGAATGCTAAAGTAGGAAGTCAAGAAATCACCAGGATAACAGGCAAGCATGGCCTTGGTGTACAAAATGAAGCAGGACAAAGGCGAATAGAGTTTTGCCAAGAGAACACGCTGATCATAGCAAACACTCTTTTCCAACAGCACAAGAGGCGACTCTACACATGGACATCACCAGATGGTCAATATCAAAATCAGATTGATTATGTCCTTTGCAGCCAAAGATGGAGAAGCTCTATACAGTCAGTAAAAACAAGACCTGGAGCTGACTGTGGCTCAGATCATGAGCTTCTTGTTGCAAAACTTCGGCTGAAATTGAAGAACGTAGGGAAAACCACTAAACCATTCAGGTATGACCTAAATCATATCCCTTATGAATATACAGTGGAGATGAGGAATAGATTTCAGGGATTAGACCTGATAGACAGAGTGCCTGAGGAACTATGGACAGAGGTCCATAACATTGTTCAGGAGGCAGCAACTAAATCCATCCCAAAGAAAAAGAAATGCAAGAAAGCCAAGTGGCTGTCTGATGAGGCTTTACAAGTAGCAGAGGAAAGAAGGGAAGCGAAAAGCAAGGGAGAAAGCGGAAGATATATCCGACTGAATGCAGAGTCCAGAGAAAAGCAAGGAGAGACAAGAAGGCCTTCTTAAATGAACAATGCAAAGAAATCGAGGAAAACAATAGAATGGGAAAGACTAGAGATCTCTTCAAGAAAATTGGAGATGTCAAGGGAACGTTTTGTGCAAAGATGGGCATGATAAAGGACAAAGAAGGCAGGGACCTAACAGAAGCAGATGAGATTAAGAAGAGGTGGAAAGAATACACAGAAGAACTATACAGGAAAGATCTTAATGTCCCTGATAGCCATGATAGTGCGGTCACTGAACTTGAGCCGGACATCCTCCAGAGTGAAGTCAAGTGGGCCTTAGGAAGCATTAGTAACAACAAAGCTAGCGGAGATGACAGTATTCCAGCTGAGCTATTTAAAATCCTAAAAGATGATGCTGTTAAAGTGCTGCAATCAATATGCCAACAAATTTGGAACACTCAACAGTGGCCACAAGACTGGAAAAGGTCAGTTTATATTCCAATTCCAAAGAAGGGCAACGCCAAAGAGTGCTCAATCTAATGTACAATTGTGCTCATTTCACGTGCCAGCAAGGTTATGCTCAAAATCCTACAAGCTAGGCTTCAGCAGTATGTGAACCTGCCAGCAAGGTTATGCTCAAAATCCTACAAGCTAGGCTTCAGCAGTATGTGAACCGAGAACTACCAGAGGTACAAGCTGGGTTTTGAAGAGGTAGAGGAACTAGAGATCAAATCGCCAACATTCGCTGCATCATGGAGAAAGCAAGAGAATTCCAGAAAAATGTCTATTTCTGCTTCATTGACTACGCTAAAGCCTTTGATTGTGTGGATCACAACAAACTGTGGCAAATTCTGAAAGAGATGGGAGTACCAGACCACCTTACCTGTCTCCTGAGAAACCTGTACAAGGGTCAAGAAGCAACAGTAAGAACTGGACTTGGAACAACCGATTGGTTCAAAATTGGGAAAGGAGTACGACAAGGCTGTATATTGTCGCCCTGCTTATGCAGAGTACATCATGAGAAACGCTGGGTTGGATGAATCACAGGTTGGAATTAAGATTGCCAGGAGAATTATCAACAACCTCAGATACGCAGATGATACCACCCTAATGGCAGAAAGCGAAGAGGATCTAAAGAGCCTCTTGTTGAGGGTGAAAGTGGAGATAATCAAAGTATAATCTGTATAATCAAAGCTATGGTTTTCTCATTAGCAATGTATGGCTGTGAGAGCTGAGCGCCGAAGAATTGATGCTTTCGAGCTCTGATGCTGGAGAAGACTCTTACGAGTCCCCTGGACTGCAAAGAGGTCAAATCAGTCAATCCTAAAGGAAATCAACCCTGACTGCTCATTGGAAGGACAGATACTGGAGCTGAAGCTCAACTATTTTGGCCAATGCGAAGAGAAAACTCACTGGAAAAGACCCTGATGCTGGGAAAGATTGAAGGAGAAGGGGATGGCAGAGGATGAGATGGCTAGATAGCATCACCGATGCAATGGATATGAACTTGAGCACACTCCGGGAGAGAGCGGAGGACAGGAAGGCCTGGCTATGGTCCATGGGGTCACCACGAGTGAGGCACGACTTAACGACTGAACAACAATTTGCAATTTCATCTAGCATATACAAGAATGGGCATTCTAAGAAGCTTACTTTTTACTTTTGAGAATTCCTCACCTCGAAATCGTTACCCCTCCCCTGCTGAAATCTGAAATAGCATTCCTGCCTGTCCCTTTAAATAACTGCATATTAGGGAGACGTGACTTCCTCAGTCACTGTAACCCAGTTATGGGAGTAGCCACAGCAGTCAAATCTTTCCCTGCTGTATTGCTGTTGTGGGCACAGGAGACATGATGGAAGTGTAAAGTCTTGAGTTTGTGATGAAAATCTAATGAAAATTTGATTTGGGATCAAATATATTCTAACAAATGCCAAACACTAATGTAGATTCTAGTTCTATAGCTGCGCACTTGTTACTTAGTGGCTTTTGGCTTTGAGGTGTCAATTCTGATTGCCAACTATCACTTGAGTCTGCAGTGTGTGCCCTGGGATCTATTTTGAACCCCACAGGTGAAACACATATTTGCCTCCACAAAGCACAACAAAATGAAAGCCAGCGTGGCGTAGCTCTTAGAGTGTTTGACTGGGACTTGGGAAATCAAGGTTCTAGTCTCCACTCGGCCATGAAGCTCACTCGGTGGCCTTGGGCCAGTAACTAACTCTGAGCCTAACCTACTTCACAGGGTTGTCGTGAGGATAAAATGGAGATGACGAGGATTATGTAAGACGCGCTGGGTTCCTTGCAAGAGGGGGGAAAGCGGGGTATAAATGTAATAAATAAAATAAAATATCCATTTCACAGAAGACAAGGTGGTGGTGCTCAGAGAAACACCAACACACATAGAGGCAAAATACCCACCCATACCACCCCGCAAAACAAACAAACACATACACACAGACAGCACAGATAAAACACTGCCCTCACTCCCCACCTCCTCTAGACCCTCCTCCTTCGCCTGCCCCCAGGATTCTTCCCACCACCCCAGGATACCCTTTACTTTTTCCTGGGGTACTGTGCAAGCTGTAGAGCAGCCAACCACCATTTTTATTTTCAAATCATCATTCTTGGAAGGAAAGACGATACTGGAAGCCAGCACTTTGCAACATGCCAGCCTCCCACATAATTGTTTAAAAATCTAAAAAATAAAAAAAATCAGGAGGGGTAGGGAGCCTGGTGGGCACCAAGAGAGGGGTTTGTGGGTAAATTGGTGCCCATGAACATATATTGGAGACCCCACAGTCGAATGATTGGGCTATGTAAAAAAAAAAAAAGTCCCACATCTCTTACCAATATCCTGTTCTTTGCAATTAAAACTCCAGCTGAATTGCAGTTTCATTTTGTGTATGTATATAAAATCTCTTCATGTTTTTATGAGCATTTGTAATATTTTGTACTATAACATAATAATTACAACTCCATGAGAGTGACATATTTGCAATTATAATGTCTATTAAGATGTCCAGCCAACGGTTTAACATCAGGATCCAAAGATGGGAGGTTCGCTGCCCCCCCATACTGAAAGCTCATCTGTTCAGATTTGCAAGTGCATAGAAAGTGACCTGTTCTCCTGATAATTAATGAGGGATGTTTCATTTCCAGGCTAATTAGTGTAGTTTTGCCCACACTATAAATAAGCAGTCAATTGTCTGTGGCAAATAGAACTATATGTTATCATAAGACTGTCAATATATGGGGACAATTAAATAAATTCTTATTTTGCCTAGGAATAAGAGGCTGTGTTGCCTTATTATAAAGAGTGACCTTAATAGATGGTAGACCACAAAGGCTATGAGAATGCAAGTGCACACCAGCTGCAGACACAACAGCCTGAGAGTAAGACAAATATAGGTAATTTCAAACACTGCCAGACAGCTGGCCCATGTGGCTGAAAGTGACAGCAAGCTCAAGGAAGTGCATCACCAGCAACCGTAATAAGTAATCAACAAATAAATGCCAGATGGGGCTTCTTGGAGGCAGACATCCCCTTAATGGATGCTCCAGACCAATGTATTTCATGCTGTGTAAATGACATTTAGAAAATTTAGCTTGGCAGTAGAATAAATGGAACAAGGCAAAAAAGCAGCTCAATGGAGATGCCCTACAATTAGACATCACTTGATTATATTTAGTGATCCCACAAAGCTTCTATTGATAGCATGAGATGTCTCCATCTGCAAGAATCAATGGCTGAGGATTCAGCTGGTTTTGAAATGGCATTCCAGCATTGACTTCAACATTAGGAAAAAGTCGGGGAGATGAAGTATGAAATTGGTTCTCAATTCCCCTCCTCCTCCTCCTCAGCTTTTTGAAAAGCTTATCAAAGATAAAATATTAACATCTTAACTTTAAGGCCACTAGGCCATACAATCTCCATGGGTACATACAGTCAGGGCCAGAAATATCGGAACAAGGATAACCGTTTTGGCAGTTGGCCTCTGTACACCACCACACTGAAGTTGAAAGGAAACACACCCAGATGGGAGCAAAGTCAGGACTTTCAGCTGTAATTCAAGGGGCTTGAAAAAAGTGGGGCACTAACCATTCAGGAAGGACAGCCAGTGGCATACACTCCCCCCCTCATTGGTGGCTCATAAGTAATGGAACGAATGGCTGACAAGCAGCTGCATGGCCAGGTGTGGCCTGTTTCCTCAGTGCCCCGTGACCAATCAAGCAGATAAAAGGCCCAGAGGTGGTTCTGAGTGTCACATTTGCATTTGGTGGCTGCTCACTGGAACTCCCAACATGAGGTCCAAAGAGGTGTCCTTGCGAGTGAAGGAGGCCATCATTAGGCTGAGGAAACAAAATAAACCCATCAGAGAGATAGCAAAAACAGTGGGAGTGGCCAACACAACAGTTTGGAACATCCTGAAAAAGAAGGAATTAACTGGCAAGCTCAGCAACAGCAAAAGGCCTGGCAGACCACGGAAGACAACTAAAGTGGATGAACACAGAATTCTGCTCATGGTGAAGAGGAACCCTTTCACAACACCTAGCCAGGTCAAGAACGCTCTTGCAGAGGCAGGCATGTCATTGTCAACATCTACAGTCAAGAGACGGCTTTATGAATGTAAGTACAGAGGCTTCACGACAAGGTGCCAACCACTGGTAACGCTCAAGAACAGACAGGCCAGATTAGCCTTTGCCAGCAAACACCTAAAAAAGCCTGCCCAGTTCTGGAATAAGATTCTTTGGACTGATGAAACCAAGATTAACTTGTACCAGAATGATGAGAAAAGTATGGGGAAGGAAAGGAACAGCTCATGATCCAAAGCATACCACATCATCTGTCAAACATGGTGGAGGCAGTGTTATGGCACAGGCATGTATGGCTGCCAATGGAGCTGGGTCACTGGTGTTTATTGATGACCTGACTGCTGATAAAAGCAGCAGGATGAATTCTGAAGTGTATAGGGCTATACTTTCTGCTCAGATTCAGCCGAATGCTGCCAAACTGATAGGATGCCACTTCATGCAGATGATAAAGCAATCCATCTGGAAGCACCTTGAAAACGATGCAGTGATTACTCGAAGCCAACATGGATTTGTCAAAAACAAGTCCTGCCAGATGAATCTGATCTCATTTTTTGATCAAGTAACCCTCCTTGTGGACCATGGGAATGCTGTAGACATCATATACCTCGACTTCAGCAAAGCTTTCGACAAAGTGCCCCATGATATCCTGATGAGCAAACTAGCTCAAAGTGGGCTCGATAAAACCACGATCCGGTGGATACACAGTTGGCTACAGAGTCGGACTCAAAGAGAGCTTATCAATGGGACCTTCTCAAACTGGGGAGAGGTAATGAGTGGGGTACCGCAGGGCTCAGTCCTGGGCCCAGTGCTCTTCAACATTTTTATTAATGACTTGGAGGAGGAGGTGCAGGGAATGCTGATCAAATTTGCAGATGACACAAAATTGGGAGGGATAGCTAAAACTTTGGAAGACAGAAACAAAATTCAAAGTGATCTGGATAGACCGGAGCGCTGGGCAGAAAACAACAGAATGACATTTAATAGGGATAAATGCCAAGTTCTGCACCTAGGAAAAAGAAACCAAATGCACAGTTACAAGTTGGGGGATACGTGACTCAACACTACAAGCGAGAAGGATCTTGGAATTGTTGTCGATCACAAGCTGAATATGAGCCAACAATGTGATGTGGCTGCAAAAAAAGGCAAATGCTAATTTGGGCTGCATTAATAGAAACATAGCTTCCAAATCCCGGTTTGTTCCCCGCTATTCAGCACTAGTTAGGCCTCATCTAGAGTACTGTGTCCAGTTCTGGGCACCACACTTTAAGAAGGATGTAGATAGGGATGGGGGAGAATTTCTCCCCGAAACTTCGGGGGGCCGAGTGCCAATGCATTCGGTCCTCTGAAGGTTCGGGGAGAAATTCCCCGCTCCCCCGCCCCCACCCGGGATGGGACTTACCTTTTACGAATGTCGCTCCCGGCGGCGGGTCCCGGCAGCGGTTCGGCAGGTCTTCGTCAGGGGTGGGGGCGGCAGCTGGTCTTTCAACCGGCTGCCGCCGCCGCCATTACAAGAAAAGTTAAAAAAACAACAACACGCCCCTGTGATAGGCTACAAAACGATTAACATAGCCTATGACGGCTAGATTTGCAAAGTCAGCCGTGATAGGCTACGTTAATCGTCACGTAGCCTATCATGGGTGACTTAAAAAAAAAAAAAATAGCGCGTACGCTAATGGTGGCCCCCATAGGGAGCCGCCATTCGTGTTCCTTATTTGGTCCCTGTAGTCTATGTAAAGATTTACGTATACTTCAGGGACCAAATAAGGAACGCGAATGGCGGCTCCCTATGGGGGCCGCCATTTGCATACGCGCTTTTTTGTTTGTTTGTTTAAGTCACCCGTGATAGGCTACGTGATGATTAACGTAGCCTATCATGGCTGACTTTGCAGATCTAGCCGTGATAGGCTACGTAAATCGTTACGTAGCCTATCACGGGGCTTTTTTTTTTTTCTTTTGAAGTTCACGGCCGGGGAGACGGGGCGCTTCTCCCCGGACTGAATTTCGGCCGGGTGAGGCGGGAAGCCTCCCCCCCCCCCCCGGCCTGAACTTCGGGGTGAGAAGCGAAGTGCCTCCCCCCCACTGCGAAGCAAGCTGCGAGACCAGGTAAGTGACTTTCGTACATCCCTGGATGCAGACAAACTGGAGAGGGTTCAGAGGAGGGCAGCAAAGATGATCAGGGGACTGGAAACAAAGCCCGACGAAGAGAGACTGAAAGAACTGGGCATGTTTAGCCTTGAGAAGAGAAGACTGAGGAGAGATAGGATAGCGCTCTTCAAGTACTTGAAAGGTTGTCACAGAGAGGAAGGCCAGGATCTCTTCTTGATCATCCCAGAGTGCAGGACACGGAATAAGGAGCTCAAGTTGCAGGAAGCCAGATTCCGGCTGAACATCAGGAAAAAGCTTCCTGACTGTTAGAGCAATACAACAATGGAACCAATTACCTAGGGAGGTGGTGGGCTCTCCCACACTGGAGGCGTTCAAGATGAGGCTGGACAGCCATCTGTCAGGGATGCTCTGACTTGGATTCCTGCATTGAGCAGGGGGTTGGGCTCGATGGCCTTGGAGGCCCCTTCCAACCCTACTATTCTATGATCTATGATTCATATTGCAGATGGCTAATGACCCCAAACATACAGCAAAAGCTACCCAATAGTTTCTCCAGGCAAAGGAGTGGGATGTTCTTCAATGGCCAAGTCATTCACCTGATCTCAACCAATAGAGCCTGCTTTTCACTTACTGAAGACAAGACTGAAGGCAGAAAGACCCACAAACAAGCAGCAGCTGAAGGCAGCTACAGTAAAGGCCTGGCGAAGCATCTCGAGGGAGGAAACTCAGCATTTGGTCATGTCCATCATGGGTTCCAGACTTCAGGCAGTCATTGACTGCAAAGGATTTTCATCCAGGTATTGAAGGCGATCCTTAAATTTGAAATGATGTTGGTTTGTTCCATTACTTATGAGCCACCAACGATGAGTGTGTGTGTATGCCACTGGCTGTCCTTCCTGAATGGTTAGTGTCCCAGTTTTGTCAAACTCCTTGAATTACAGCTGAAAGTCCTGACTTCGCTCCCATCTGGGTGTGTTTCCTTTCAACTTCACTATGGTGGTGTACCGAGGCCAACTGCCAAAACAGTTATGCTTGTTCCAATATTTCTGGCCCTGACTGTGTGCACATAAGCACATATACATCCATCTATCTATCAAGTGATAGAATATAGATGCATAGGGAGGTTTCCAATGTTAGTGGATTTTAAGGAACGGCATGAACCAGCCCAGTAGCTATGGGAAAATGAATTTTCCCAGCAACAATATATTGTTTCCTGTTCTGTTGTAATGCAAAGTATTTCGGGGTGGCATCGTCTTGAATGGGCAATTAAGGGCATAATCCTATCCATGTTTATAGACAGAAAAATGTCCTACAACTCCCAGCATTCCCCAATGTCTGAACAGGCATAGGATTGCACCTTAAGCCCCATTAGCTCCACAAAATACCTGCTCCTCCTGGAGACAAAAACTGCTAGAACATGGTTTATTTATCTATTGATTTGATTTGTGCCCCGGCAATCTACCAAGAAAATGGCACTCAAAGTGGCTTACAATCATAGGAATTAAACATTTTTTTTAAAAAACTATGATCTTGATTAAAACATTTAAGGGCACAATCTTATGCATGTTTAGACAGAAAGAAGTCCTACAACTCCCAGCATTCCCCAGCCAGCTGGCTGGGGAGTGCTGGGAGTTGTAGGGCTTCTTTCCGTCTGGCTGGGGAGTGCTGGGAGTTGTAGGACTTCTTTCCGTCTGGCTGGGGAGTGCTGGGAGTTGTAGGACATCTTTCTGCCTAAACATGCACAGGATTGTGCCATAATCAAATACATTAAAAATAGAAGGTAGATCTCCAGATGTTTGGGACTTCAACTCCCAGCATCCCTGGCCATTGGCCACATTGGCAGGGGCTTCTGGGAGTTGAAGTCCCCAAAATCTGGAGATCTACTTTCTGCCTACCCAGGTCTAGGCTACTGTGACTGGGCATCTCACTTCCTGACTGATTACATCAGTGCTGTAAATAATAACTTTAAAAAGCCCACCGCTCCAGAAGTTGAGTAGCATCAGTTTTGTCTGCAAACACTTACAGACTGTACTGAGCACTTCAGCTATCATTAATCAAGGAAACAACTTAAACTAAAGACGAGGTCATTGTCTTCTCATACAGAACACACCAGCAGCAGTATTTCACCAATGATGATTTCACAAAAACTTCCACGGGAATGAATCACTGCTTATTTTAACCTTCTTTGGGATGTACGCTTGTGTCATACAAAAGGAGTGTGCAATGAGAACATTTATTGCTTTGTGTGGCAATGTTTAATGTTGCTGTAACCTGAAGAACATAAGAGCAAAGAGGAAAGGGCAGTTGAAAATTAACCATCACATGTAGCTGCTGTATGCAGACCAACGGGAATTTCACAGCTTAAGCCTCCCTCAAAACACTAATCTAGCATAAGAACAACTGAATGTACTGAATGCAGTCCAAGATGTGGTGTTAGGAGAAGTACCAGCATCCTACACTGAGAGCCAGTGTGGTGTAGTGGCGAGAGTGTTGGGCTAGGAGTCGGGAGATCCGAGTTCTAGTCCCCACTCGGCCATGGAAGCTCACTGGGTGACTTTGGGCCAGTCACAGACTCTCAGCCCAACCCACCTCACAGGGTTGTTGTTGTGAGGATAAAATGGAGAGGAGGAGGATAATGTAAGCCGCCTTGAGTTCCTTAAGGAGGAAATAAGGCGGGATATTAATGGAATGAATAAATAAAAATACATGTATGACTGAAGGCGCAAAACATTATGAGCCACTTCCTAAGTGGAACAGATTGCTTTGGGGGGTGATGGGCTCTCCTTCACTGGAAGTATTTAAACAAAGGCTGGATGGCCATCTGTCAGGGAAGCTGTAGTTGAAAGCAGTGGAGGCTGGTGGCTCCGAAAATCAGTGGGGCGGTGCATCTGCTCCGGGTTTCAATCCTAACCAGTCAGAACTCTAAAGGAGCTATCCAAGCCTTTAGATTTCTGACTGAAACCTAGAGCAAATGCACCACCCCACTGACATCGGAGCCACCAGCCTCCACTGGTGGAAAGGTCCATGCTTTCAGCAGAGGGCTGGGCTAGATGAGCTCTTGGGTGCCCCTTCCATATCTAACATTCTATGATTCTAATCCTGATTTCATGTAACATGAATATACATTTGACATCATCTGCATAAGGCATAGTGGGGAACTGGCCCACCCTACATCACAGCCTCCAAAATTCTCCTAATATGAAGAGGTGTGAAATTATACAACCTCCTTTTATAAAGCTGTAACTGTATAGCTTATGACTGTAAAGCTATAACTGCGGTAAGCAATCATGGTAGTTGCAAGAGTTTGAATCACCAATGTCTTCGTGCCCTTGTGCCTGTTCCTCTTCCTTTCACTTGGGTCAAAAGTGGATGTGCACACCCACAACTTGACTGTATTTCACACTATTTTCTGCTCTCTTTTGTTTTGCACTAATACTACATTCCAACTGGCCTAATATTGTGTCACTGGTGTAGCTGCGAGATGCGAGAAAAGCAGTCACCGTTTCTGAGTTTTTAAAAGGCAATTTTGGGGGTGGGGGTGGAAACCCACACTTCCTGATAGTTCACTTATCCTCCTATGGAGAAAAAGGAAGTGAACGTTTTATGTATGGAGAGTGTGAGAAAGAAGAACAGCTGCAGAAAAACAACGTGAAGCAAAATATCATTGGTCTTGTATACCTGGTGCATTCATATCGTTGTAAGTTGGGGGGTTGGTCAAGATGACCCCTTAGGATCCCTTCCAGCTCTGTGGTTCTTGACTCCAAGATTTCTGTGAGTAGAGCTATCAGTGTCCTGATCATTACCTTGAGGCAATGCCTCTGAAGACCTGACAAGAGACTGTTGACAGCCTATAACATTCAGATGATTCATCCTTATCCCACTCCACTTGACCGGGGGGGGGGGGGGGGGTTGAGTCAGGTCTGTGCACAAGCAGGAACAAAAAGACAAGCTGGTAGTTTTGTGGAGAAGAACTGGAAGGGAGACAAGAACGAGTTCTCACAATAAATAAATAAATAAATATCCTCACAAACATTTTTGGACACTCTCCGGTGTCCTTCCTTTAAGATTCCTACACACATTAAAAATCCATCCCGAAGCTGAGAAGAGATGACGGAGAATCGTGGCAGCATTCGTGAGAACGTGAGAAGTGGTTGGGGTTTTTGCTGCTCTTGCTGGCCAGTTCCATTCCCAACAACTCATGGAAAAATTGCCCTGCTAGGCTCAGGCATCACACTAAGCCACGCTTAGGACAACCCACTCTAAAGAACCCTACTGCAAGCCTTGGGTTCTCAGGCTGGCTTGTTTGTTCAAAACTACCCATGATGGGAAAACCACTCTGAGTTTAGATGTCACGCTAAGCCACTCTGCGACCACCATGATAATAACCCACTGTGACTTGCGAACCCAGTCAGAGAGAGCCGAGGTCCTCTCTACAAGAATTCTCTGGCACTGGTGAATTCTAGAAATCTGATGGGGTAGCAGTATCTGTTGGAGTGTTAATGTTGTAAATCTCCAACTATGCCCAATATCTGCAAATATTGCAAAGTGCTGGTAAATTTCCTGTGACGTAATTCAAAGGACAACAACGAGGGTAAGCACCAGAACTCCTGAAACCTCACCTTTGGAGAATTGGGGTGTGGTAATACAAATAGGGAAATGAAAGAGTTGTACATGCCATATTCATTTAAGAGAGCTTATTGGGAGATTAATTTTAAAAGATTTACTGAAGTTAAGCAGGTCTGGCTTGGATGGGAGACCCTTTGGGAACTATAGGGATCGACAGATCACTCTGCGCCCACCCCCATGGTGCTTGCCAAACCCCCAGCACTTACCCGACTCAGGCGTGTGGTGTGGGGCGAGCTGCTGGGCAATTTGCAGGGTGCTCAAAAGCGGCACACAGGTCTCCACTCCCTCATCGAGCACCATTTCCCACTCAAATGGTTGCTTATTCTTTTCCCTAAGTATCCCATCTACACAAATGGGGGCCTTAAAAGGGCAATGTCTGCAACATTACAGGCATTTACGTAATGCCGACCCTGGTGCGTGCCAACCCTGGCAAGTGCTGGAGTCCATGGACTGGCATTTGGGGGGCCGAGCCAGCAATTTCTCACTCGGCTTCGACCCCCAACCAGGTGGCCATGACATCCCTAGGGAACTATAGGGTTGTTCACACAACAAGCTAACCCACACTCAGTGGTTGAGTGTGGATTATTTTCAACTGTGGGTTGTTTGTTGAACTGTGGGTTACTGTGTTGTCTGAACGCAGCCAGAGTGGCTTGTTAACCATGCAGTGTGGCTTATTTTCTTGAACAAGCCACCCTGAGAACCCATGGTTTGTTGTTCGGGGTGGTTAACAAGCCACCCTGGCTGCGTTCAGACAACATGATAACCTATCCTGCGGAAAACGTGCTGTGTTCAGACAACACGCTAACACACAGTCCAACAAACAACCCACGGTTCAAAACAACCCACACTCAACCACTGAGTGTGGGTTAGCGTGTTGTGTGAACAGCCCTATAACTAAGCTCTTCCAAGCTTTTTATGAAGAGCATGGTTACAGGACTGGCCCTGACATGCAACAGGGTGAAATAACCTGCTTTAGGCAGCACCAGGAATGTGTGTGTGTGTGTGTGTGTGTGTGAGATGCACCAATACCTTTTAAAGCCTTGGCCCTGGGGAGGGGGCCTTTGGTCTCCGTTTGCTTTAGATAGTAAAATGTCATGGGCTGGCAGCCTGGTAGATGGTTACAAATGTCATCTGTTGGGCTTCCTGATTTATCTGTTTCGGTCAACTTGCTTTGAAGTTGGCTGACTCTTTTGTGCCATTAAGTACAACAGATATACCACTTGGCTTAACTCAGGCCTGATTCACACAATCACTATTTTGATGGTGTACTGCAGGGGTGGGCAACGCCTGGAGGTCATTGGGCTGTATTTCTTCCTACCAGGCACCCCACCACTTAATTTGCCACTGCAAATAGATCCCTACTTGACAGAATCTGAAAAGCTACTGGAGACTTTCAAAGGATAAGAAGAGACAGCTTACAAAATTAGGGGCAACCATAATAATGAGGAACACCTAAGAAGCAAGCACTGTGCTGACACTGTCGGTATTCAGCAAAAGCTCAGCAAAATATAGCATAGTTTTATAGCTTTGTGTTGCGGTTACAGGAAAGTAATGGAGGAAAGGAGACAGCAGAGAACAATGACTATAAATAATAAAATACAGAGCTTTTTAATGCTCTGAGACCAGGTTACTCTTCTGTATTGGAGCTTTATGAACATTTTTACTTGTGTCTCCTTAAAGGAGGGGAAACAATATTATACACATTACTCTAGAAGAAACTGACCTGAGAGCACTTTAACCATTGCATAGCAGATACTGAAATATGTGTTTCAGGGTGCAATCCTATGCAAGTTTAAACAGAAGGAAGTCCTACAACTCCCAGCATTCCCCAGCTAGCAATGCTGGCTGGGGACTGATGGGAGTTGTAGGACTTTTTTTCTGTCTAAACATGCATACGATTGTGCCCGGAGGGAGCAATCCTATTGGGATAGGCAGCCGCCTCTGAACTCGGAGGCAACCACCTACCCAACGCAGGGCAGGAGAAGCGTGGAGGGGATTGTCCCCTCTGCACTTCAGCCGCCCTGCATTTGCAGCTAGACAGCTGCTTTAGGCTGTCTAGCTGTGGGAAGTCGGAGCATGGTGAGTGGCAGCTGGATGACACGTTGGATGTGTCATACCGGATTTCTGACTTCCCTGCCCTGGCATGCCCCCAAGAATGCCCCGTTTTCACCGCTCTGTACTCCTCTTCCGAGCGTGGGGCCATTCTGCTCTGCCTACGAGGCAGTGCAGGAGCAGGTGAAGGCCGGTTATCAGGGATCCCACCTATCCTATGGCCGTCTAGCCACTGACTAGCAGCCATAGGATTGCACCCTTAAAAGTTTACGTTCTTGGCATTTTAGTTACAGAACTAATTCCTCCCACTGGTGGAAGTTATATCTTTAAACAGTGAGAGAAACAGAGTGCCTTTGCATGTAAATGAGTCACCTTTGAAACTAATAACCAACAGGAGGTCAAATCAGTCAATCCTAAAGGAAATCAACCCTGACTGCTCATTGGAAGGACAGATACTGAAGCTGAAGCTCAAATATTTTGGCCACCTAATGCGAAGAGAAAACTCACTGGAAAAGACCCCGATGCTGGGAAAGATTGAAGGCAAAAGGAGAAGGGGACGGCAGAGGATGAGATGGCTAGATAGCATCACCGATGCAATGAATATGAACTTGAGCACACTCCGGGAGAGAGCGGAGGACAGGAAGGCCTGGCGTGCTATGGTCCATGGGGTCACGAAGAGTCGGACACGACTGAACGACAACAACAGCATAAAGCCACCCCAGCCCTGTATACAACTTAGGTTATTAAAAAAGGATGGAAATTAATCAGAAAAATGGAGCATTTTCAGGTTTGGTTAAGCACATCCTTAATGTATTCCAACTGTAATCAGCAGAACGTAAGAAACATATTTAACTTTGGTGGTATTGTGAACTGTGTTTATTTAGCTCTCATGGCTCAGCAGAAAATGCAGTATATACTATAGAAGCTAGGAGGTAAATACAACAGAGCAGCAACAACAGCAATCTGTTTTGCAAGTCCCATCACTTTAATAGAAAGAACGGTCGTTTATATGTAGGATTAACAATTCCAGACTAAGAATCTTGTATCCACCACTTGTGGCATTCTTGATGTTCATTCAAACAAATTCTGAATTATGTTAATTAAATACATATGTAAATCTGCTTCACCATCCCCAGATTTGATATGGATCTCTTGTGGCCTTCAGTTCAGTTATATTCTCCTCTATTGTAAATGAAAATAAACTTGTTTTGTACTTTATTTACCAAGAATTATCTTGACATTATCAGCAGGCCATAGATGGGCTGAGCAAACCTATACTGACTGTACTCTGGCTTCAGAGATACACCACCGCTGTATCTCTGTTCCTCTGTATGGCAGGGGAACAGCTGCCGAATGCTGCGCATGCTCAGTCTGGGAGGGGAAAAACACAAGAGAAGAAAATACAGAAATGGCAGGAAAATAGACATATTGCCAGTATCCCTGGAAACACTACCACGGTCCAGTAATGACACTGTGCCAGTGTGATACCCATACACCGTCCACACAAGAAGGCAGCCAGGAACTCACAACCATCAGGATATGCCCCCAGCACGCCCCTGCACCCCAACACACATGATGCCACAGTACCCTCATTTTATCAGCTGCAGTGGCACAGCCAGCTCCAGCCCCGCTACAGCCACTCCCCAGGCATCCTTATAGGCCTGTTCCTAATCCCCATATGTTCCTCACAACCACTGTTTCGGAGCACAACACAGGGAAGAGAACACATGCAACACAGGAGCCACATAGTTTCCACACCTGCAAAGAGCAACGCAGATATTTGCAGTCTTCCTGTGTGGGGTTTATATACTGGTGTTGGTGTCCTAGCACTGGGTGCTGCGTTACACCATATCCTATGCTCTGTTGAGGCAACATGGGCCACGTTGTTGTCAACGTGGGAGCATATTTTTTGGGAAATTTCCCCCTCATATTCAAATCAGTGGGAGAGAAATTTTTCCATAACAGGTCTGGGGATAGTGCCAAAGTTGTGCTGTCAATTGGGGCATGGCCATGGTGTGGAGGAGTATAGGATGCAGCATAACTGTGTTCCTCTCTATGCTGCCCCATCCCACCTATGTCTCTGCTCTGTCTTGACTACTCAGCTGGAGTACTGGGGGAGTTTTGTTCATGCTGGTGGTGCATCTGATCCTGCACTGGTGTTGTGGGGTTTCCACAAAATCAGCCAGTGATTGCACTCGAAATGTTGCAATCTTATTAGTTTGTTGTTGTTGTATTGATTAAACACCTCATAAATAACTTTTGCCAAGTGTTTTACAATGGTAAACATACAAATAAAATGACAATAAAACCAACAATATAAAACTTTTTAAAAATGCCAACACAGCATAACCTACAATGTCATACTGCAGGGACTAAGATAATAAAACACAAACATATTTTAAAAGACCCTGAAAACTTTTTTCAAAGCCCGGGAGAACAGGAAAATCTTAGCCTGGCACCACAGAGGTAGCAATGTGGGTGCCAGGTAAGCTTCCCTTGGTAGCATTCTAGACCTGGGAGGGCCACTAACAGCAGAAAGTTAAGACAGGTGAACCCTCATAAAATCTGAGAAGTTATCTGGGACCAACAAGGCTATAAACACCCCGATAACTATATACAGTATTTTAAGTATTCAGAATACTGTATGTTCACCAGATATTTCTAAAACACTACTATGTGGGGGTTATTTGATATTTGGAAGCCAGTCCATTCTCTATTGGCCTTTAATGTTCTCTTTTCAGTGAGTTTCTTCAGATTTCACCATTACCCTATTTAAAAAGGACTGGTTTTGAGGTGAATAACTGCAAACCATATTACAGCTCTGTCTGCAAATGTACAATAGTGGTGATACATTTACACAGAATAACATACTGGTGAGTTTGTTCCAGATAGACATGATTGTTGTGGTTATGATGCCTGTTAACAAACTGTTCTCCCTTTGTGAAATGCCCCAAAAAGTTCAGTTGTAGCAGTGTCTGGGATTGGCATGAGTATAGGAACTCAGTATATTTCAATTCCTAACAGCGTCTGCCTTACACAGCCATGTAAACAAAGAAAATGTATCAGAACAATAGAGATAATAGCTTTTAAATCTTCTCTTGTGGTATATGTGAGAGAGTATATCAGAACAATAGACCATAGCTTTTACATCTCCTCTCACAGTTTATACATGATATTGCATCAATTACTGATTTGCAGACATAACTTTATACTCACAAAAACATTCCAGAACTTGTTATAAGTAAGATAATAATAGGAACGGGGCCTATTTTTCATTTCAGGAGGAAAGCAAGGACATTAAAAAGCCCCAATACTAATTATAGAATATTTGCACAAGGAATGCTTTATTAAGCAAAAGGGCAGGATTATAGTTCTTGGTTTTCTGTTAAACAGGTGCTATAGAAAGGCAGGTGTACCAAAGGTGTCAGCACAATCTGGAGCCACAGTGGGTGTGTGGATTACGTGTTGGCTGGAGAAGGCCTTGAATGAAATCATTGCTTTACAGTGCATACTAGGTCTGATTCTGCTATGCAGCAAGCTGAAGAAATCTGCTTCAGGCAGCACCATGAGGGGGGATAGATGAAGACAGGGACTGGTGTCTGAGTGATGCAACAAGACTTTTTTCAAGTGTTGCCCTTAGTAGGAGAGAATAGCATTTGGGCTCTGCTTTGGGCAGCAAAATGTCTTAGGTCGGCACTGATGCACGCACACCTGACCCTGCGGTCCAGATGCATGAGTACATACGTATGTTCCAGCTGCCCCTATGCATCAAGGATAGCCCCCTTTTTGTGGTTCCTAACCCTGATAAATCTCTGCCCCTATTTTTACCTTATTAAAATGTTAGTGTGAGTTGTTAAATTTGCTATTCTGCCATTTTATCCCCACCCACGCCTCACCTTCCAGGTCTCTAGCTGCTCAATAACTGAGTCGGGGAATGGATGCATCTTGTCTCTAGTGTATATGCATACCAATATATGAGCATGCAGCGTAGCACACGGCATTTCACACGGCATTTCACACACTGCAGTTGTTGAGATATAGTTTGAACCATTGATAAAATATTATGGGACAATTATGGGCATTTCTAATATATTTTTAACCCACAGAACAAAAACACCTTTGTCTTTGGAGGGCAGACTGGAGACAGCAGACAGAGTAGAGCTGTCAGCAGTGTACAATAGTGGGTGAAGTTAAGGCTTTGGGCAACAACCCTCAGTATGAAAATAAGGATGTTACAAGTGTGTCCCTAGTTTCATTTGTTTATGTTCAAGGGTATGTGGATGATTTAGAGCCTTATCACTCGAGGCTGTTTATTTCGCAATTTACCAGGGCTTCTGTTTCTTCATTCTAAGCGGGATAAAGATCAGCTCTTTACAGAGGCAAGTTCTTGCAGCCTTGGGGCAGAGAGCAAGCCGTGAATCAGCGGGTCTCCCGAGGGATTCAAGTCTCTCTCTCTCTCTCTCTCTCTGCAAAGCAGCAGAGGGAGTGGGGTGGGGTAGCTTCGTTGCTGTCAGCTGTTTACATGGTGGGTTGCTGTCTTCTTCTTTCTTCCCCACCAGCTCCGCACTCGATGTGAGCCTCTCCTAACCTGTCCAAGAAAACTCTCCTCTCAGCCCACGGCAACAGACAGACCTGCTGGAGAAGGGGGGTGCGTGGGATTGCGATTTTTCTGCTAGCCCAATGGCTTCTTCTTCCCACGCTATGGTTATAGCAGAACTGCACATTTACACACAGCCATTAAAGCGAATTTACATTTAAACAGTGGATTATCGCTAAGTTTTTTTAATTTATTTTTTGCGGGATAAAGATAAAAAACAGCTGGATGTGCCCTGGAGGTTGATGATGTCATGTATATGACCCGCAAACTTCCATGAGTGACCAACCACAAGCATATGATAAATGCCTCGTGTAAAGACAGCCTGTGTTCCCCTAGACCGTGTCTCCATGACAATAGAAGGAGAAGCGAATCCAGGAGTACCAGACTGTTAAAAAGGAATCCGCTTTGCTGCGCCTTGGTCCATGCAGGGCTCCACGAGCAAGTGCTCTGCACCAATAAAAATCGCTTCACAGAACCTACTTCCTGGTAGGGGTGGGGGTTGAAGTGAATGTCATTTGACTGGCAGGGGCTGCTCAACCAATAAGAGAGGCTTCCCCCCTTTCTCCCTCCCCTTTCTCCTTTCCCCTGAAACTCCAGAAGCACCTGCATTTCAGGAGCAAGCCCCATTCAGCACAATGGGAGTTACTTCCCAGTAGATACACATATGCTTGTGCTGAAAAAGGGGGGGACACAGGGATGAGAAACCAGCCCCCTTTCTAACCGCAGGATCTCTATAACGAACATGTGAAGTAGTTACTTCCTAAGGCAATAAACCAAGCCACGGATAATTGGCTTGGCAGGTTCAGTAAAGTGCTTTACAGGCTTCAGGGAATGTGCTTTAAACTCTGTATTCAATTCAGGGGGATCTCTGTAAATTCTGACGTAGGCATTCAGAGGGCAAGCTTCATTCAGCACAATGGGAGTTACTTCTGAGCCCAGGACAACACATGAAATCCAGGGTGCAAACTCAGATATGAATGTTGTCAAGGCCCACCGCTCATCTGCAGATACCAGACATCAAATCCAGGGTAGCAAATATGCCAAGGCTACAGTTGTCATTTACTCAATATCAAAAAATAGGTCAAAAGAGAGCAGATTTGAATAACATATGCACATACTGAGTTATATGCAAAGATGCAAATTTTAAAAGACTGACTATAAATTAAATAGAAATACAATGCATCTAACCAAGATTTGGAAGACTGTGACCAAATGACCTGTGTGTCTGGTTCAGGCTGATGTCCAGGTGCTGTTGATGGGCAGCTTCAAGGCCCAGCTCTCCCTTCTTAGAGTTCTTCATCTGTAAACTGGACTTGGACAAGACAGCCCTTAAAATAGAGGATGCCTTCACACAGAGGACTGTCTTTTGACAACCGTTCAAATAGAGGATTGTCCTCTGTAAACCAGGACTCATGCATGGCCACCCTAGCCAGGATGCATATTCCGCACTACAGCTTTCCTTTGCTAAAACCTAAGCCAACAGAACAGATGTCATACCAAAAATACATATGCTTTAGAAAAGTACCTGTGGGGAAAATTTTATATTCCAGTGGAATGCTTTTCTTCAGTTGAACTACATTACACTGTAGCCATGTGTCATGTTAACCCAAGGACCCTTTTCATATTGCAAAATATCCTTGGGAGAGGGCACTTTGCAGCACAGACTTTTGCAGCACAGAAAGGGGCTTTTAATCCTTCCAAGCCAGCCGCTTTCCCTTAGCTCCCTACCCCAGCTACTTGTTTGCAAAGTAAACGCAGGACTGGAAAAACAGCAAACATACGTGTAAGGGGGTGGGGGAGTGGCTGGCAGAAGAACGGTTAAGTGCTACCTTCCTTCATATCTTTGCTGCTGTTTCAAAGAGGTTTTCAGAGAAGAGAGGGAGCAGAATAAAAAGCAGAAACAAGAAAAAAGAGAAAAGGAAGGAAAATCGTCAAAGCTTGCATGGATCCAGAAGATGATGGGTATTTGTTTCATAGGGATGTAGGAAACTGCCTTATACTGAGCCAGACCATTGGTCCATCTAGCCCAGTATTGTCAACACTGACTGGCAGTGGCTCTCCAGGGTTTCGGGCAGAAATATTTCCAGCCATACCTGGAGATGCTGGGATTGAACCTGGAACCTTTTCAATGAAAAACATATACTCTACCACTGAGCTATGGCCCCTCCACCACTCTGTGATCTTAAGAAAGTCGTTAAGCATTCTTGAGATTATATGTTCATGCTGACTTCAAAAGACAATTTAATTTTAAAGAGCTGATGAGGAGGATTCATTGTCTGAAGACAAAAGAGAAGCGTTTTTGTCTACATTATTGGGTTTCAATATCAAAAGGCTGAATTCCAGACTTAGCTCCACCCTACTTTATTTCAAAGAAAAATGCCAGATTATAGGGCTGGAAGAGGAAGTCATCTCAGGCTTTTACAGATGATGTAATATTGCCTTTACAAGCACATGGTTAATAGATTACGACGCACAGGAGGCATGGGCCACAACTCAGAGAACCCTGTGACTGAGGCCTACTTCTCACAGACAGCAGATAAGGAGGCAAACCTGTTTCTTCATCTGCAGACACCAGGGATCAAATCCAGGGTAGAAAAATGCAAGTGGGAGCTCACATGTATGGAGGAGCATAAAATAACATGAGCTCACAGCCTAGTTGGAGGTGGTGTAGTCCAGACACAGGTTTACCAGCTGTTATTTGTGAGAAGTAAACCTAACTGTAATTGTCGTTATCAGTAGGGCTTCTGACTTTTATTTCTGCAATAGGTGCGCTCCGTCAGCTGCCTGCTCAGTCCCAGGCACTTCACCCATGCATAGGGGTGGACGAAAGTCACTTACCTGTCCTCGAAGGACGTTCGCGGTGGGGGGGAGGCGCTTCGCTGGTCCCCCCGCGAAGTTCAGGCCGGGGGGGGAGGCTTCCCGCCTCGCCCCGGCTGAAATTCAGGCCGGGGGGGAGGCTTCCCGCCTCGCCCGGCCGAAATTCAGGCCGGGGAGGAGGCGCCTCGCCTCGCCCGGCCGCGAACGCGAAAGTTAAAAAAAAAAACAAAAAAAAACGCCCCCTGATAGGCTACGTGACGATTCACGTAGCCTATCACGGCTAGATCTGCAAAGTCAGCCGTGATAGGCTACGTCAATCGTCACGTAGCCTATCATGGGTGACTTTAAAAAAAAAAAAAGCGCGTACGCGAATGGCGGCCCCCATAGGGAGCCGCCATTCGCGTTCCTTATTTAGTCGCTGTAGTCTACATAAATGTTTACGTAGACTACAGCGAAAATAAGGGCAACGCAAATAGCGTTGCCTTTATTTTCGCCGTAGTCTACGTAAATCTTTATGTAGACTACAGCGACCAAATAAGGAACGGGAATGGCGGCTCCCTATGGGGGCCGCCATTATCCGTACACACTTTTTTTTTTTAAAGTCACCCGTGATAGGCTACGTGACGATTGACGTAGCCTATCACGGCTGACTTTGCAAATCTAGCCGTGATAGGCTACGTGAATCGTCACGTAGCCTATCAGGGGGCGTTTTTTTTTTTTTTCTTTCATTGCAATGGCGGCGGCGGCAGCCGGTCAAAAGACCGGCTGCCGCTCCCGCCTCGCTCGAACACCCGCCGAACCGCCGGCCAGACCAGCCACCGGGAGGGACATTCGGTGAAGGTAAGTCCCGTCCCGGGGGGGGGGTGCGGGGTGCGGGGGGGGGTTCGGAGGATTTCTCCCCGAAAATTGTTCGGGGGGCCGAACACGTTGGCGCTCGGCCTCCCGAAGTTTCGGGGAGAAATTCTCCGCCATCCCTACCCATGCAGCAGCTTCCCCAATAGGGAAGGCCCCATGTGGGCAAGTCTCCTGCCTGCCCACATCTCTTACTGTTATCTTCCATTACAAGCCCTGCTCCACATAGGAATCCTGGAAGCTGGCAGGCCAAAGGTTGCCCTCCTATGCTCTAGGTACGTTCCCACAGCCTTGGAATAACACAATTGCAATAAACATGCCAGAAGTCCGGAACAAGGGCTTTATGGTGTCCCTACCCTGCTAAATTCAGCTTGAGTTGAAGCTATAATCATGATTTGCAATGTGAGTTGCACAGTGGGTGAGAAAGCTAACTAAAACTTGTACTTGTTGTTGCTGTCAAGGGCTCCTTGGAGGCCTCTCTCAGTCTAATCCAGTAGCCAAGTCCAGACACAGACAAAGGGATTCTTTTCAAAGCTTTATTCCTCTTTTACAACTTAACAACTCTACTGTTAGCAACTAGCTATGAGCAGCAGAGTACCTATGCCCTAAGTTGGAACAATTGGTCCCCGTTTGAAGGTGAATCACTGGCAGACCCTGAACTTATGGTCTAGGGAGAGTCCCTCCCCTTTTCCCTTGGATCCTCTGGGCGCAACCGTTGTTTGCGCGCCAGCCGGGCACTACGCCTCCTTTCCACACCCTCCATTTGGCGCCGCTCCCTGCGTCAGCGTCGCACGTCCAGCAAGTCTTCTTCCTGTGCTCTCTCACTCCCGGGACTGCTATCTATGCCTGGAATGCCGGTGGGAGGAATCTCTGCCAGCTGTTGGCCCTGGGAAGGATAAGCGCGCTCCTCTCCCAGGAGCAGCTCTTCTTCCTCAGAATCAGAACTACTCTGGAATTCTATGGGCTCAGTGTCCAGCCTGACAGTTATGATGTTTTTTGCTGATGTTCTTATATGCATTGATCTTAAATCATTAAATACGTTGCTTTTGCTGAAGGAATGGTAAAGGTATTGGATGTCATTCTCAGCTGGGAATTGTGTGAATTGCTGTGAAAGAACTCTTGCATTCCTACCTTTGTGTTTTCTACAATGCTCCTGACTGTGTCTGGGGGCCGATCTACATTGCGCCCGCCATCACAATGAATTTGGTGTCCCATCAGGTTAAACGCTCTCGCATTAAAACATGATTATTCACACTCACACATTTTCCCCGTTGCGGTGCTTCATTGAATGTGCAAGCTCGGTTCACACTCAAGCACTGTGCTGTTTTCCTGCTCTTTTCCTGCGCGTGCTTGTCTGATCTCGGATGCTAATCAAGGTCGGCCCCAGTCAGTAGTTGGATGGGCAACTGCCTGAGAATCAGGCTTCCTGCACTGAGCAGGGGGTTGTTCTATCCCTTCAAATGAGACTAAGTTTTACCCCCTCCTATCCCCTGCTCCGGATGTGTTTTTTTACATTAAGGTGTTATCCTAGCAGAATCAGGGCTTCTCCGTGATGTTTTTTTTTCTAATTCAGGCATGATCTTCGAAGATTTGAAGTTGTGAAGCTTCACAACTTCGAATCTTCGAAGATCATGCCTGAATTAGTTTAAAAAAAAAGCATCGCGGAGAAGCCCCGATTCTGCGAGGATAACGCCTTAATTTTAAAAAAAAACCATCCAGAGCAGGGGATAGGAGGGGGTAAAACTTAATCTCATTTAAAGGGATAGAATAACCCCCTTCTCTGTGCAGGAAGCCTGATTCCCAGGCGGTCGCCCATCCAACTGACCGGGGCCGACCCCGCTTAGCTTCCGAGATCAGACAAGCATGCGCACATCCAGCCTTTTGCTTGTTGCTGAGGAAATGGGGGCAGTCAGTAGCCAGAAGAAGACATGGGGCCATCGAGAGCTGTGATTGGACAGGAGGGAATACAAACACCGCCATATATGGACAAGCGGGGGAGGGGACTACAACTGGATATGGTAGTGAAGGCAGAAAATCAGAGCACATTAAGGGGAAATACTGGGATATTAGGGTATTGAAAGCGGGAGCACAGAAGTGGGAAATTCTGATTCCAATTCGAGACAGGTACTGCACAGTGTGAAAGGCGGGTGGTGAAACCTCACTGGAAGTGAAAAAAGGCCGTAAATGTAGATCCAGCCTGGATCAATCTCTTCATAGAATCATAAGGTTGGAACAGGCCTACAAGACCATCGAGTCCAACCCCCTGCTCAGTGCAGGAAGCCTGATTCCCAGGCAGTCTCCCATCCAGGTACTAACCAGGGCTGACCCTGCTTAGCTTCCGAGATCAGACAAGATCAGGCACATCTACTCTGCCCCTCAAGCCACTTGTCTCATTAAAATTCTTCCTCAAAACTTCTTCCTTTCTGGAGTATTATCATCTCCAATTTTGTTCATTTTCTGTTACTTGTTAACCCCTACTGTTTACAAAGCCTTTACTTTTGCCCTATTCATCATCGTCATCATCATTTCTATTTCTGTTATTATAGATCCCACTTGTCTGCTAAAAGTACCCAGAGTCGCTTACAGCATATTCATAAAAGTTCCGCTCGTCTGAGTGCCTGGTTACTCCCCTTTGCTTAACTAGCACCTGCTCACCAAGGAAAACAGGCTGGTGTAAGATTCTCCTCAGTGTATGGGCATATGCTATAGATGCCCATCCCAGGGAGCTATTAGAGAAAAGAGAGCTTCTTTCAGAAAATGGAAGTCTTGCCCATGTGAGGAAAACAAAAGGGAGCACAAGCTTGCAAAAAGACGATGCAAGCAGACAATAAGAGACGCAAAAAAGCATATTGGAGACAATATCGCTAACAACATCAAAGCCAACAATAAAGAATTCTTTAGATATATCAGAAGCAGAAAAACAGCTAGGGAGGCAGTTGGACCACTGGATGATAATGGAGTTAAAGGAATACTGAAGGAAGACAAGGAGATTGCAGAGAAGCTGAATGAATTCTTTTCATCCGTCTTCGCTGCAGAAGATATAGGACAGATACCTGTGCCTGAACTGATGTTTTCAGGAAGGGAGTCTGAGGAACTGAGTCAAATAGTGGTGACAAAAGATGAACTTCTCAACCTTATTGATAAATTGAAAGCACATAAATCACTGGGCCCAGATGGTACCCATCCTAGACTTCTCAAAAGAACTCAAATATGAAATTGCTGATCTTCTAACCAAAATATGCAACATGTCCCTAAGATCAGCCTCTGTACCAGAGGACTGGAAGATGGCTGGTGTAACACAAATGTTCAAAAAGGGATCCGGGGGGATCTGGGAAATTACAGGCCGGTTAGCTTAATGTCTGTTCCGGGTAAATTGGTTGAAGGCATTATTAGAGATAAAATTAGTAAACATATAGAAGGATAAGCCCTGCTGAAAAAGAATCAACACTGCTTCTGCAAAGGTAAGTCCTGTCTCACTAACCTTTTAGAGTTCGTTGAGAGTGTCAAGAAACATGTAGACAGGGGTGATCCGGTAGACGCTGTTTACTTGGACTTCCAAAAGGCTTTTGACAAAGTCCCTCACCAAAACTCATAAGCAAACTTAGCAGTCATGGAATAAGAGGACAGGTCCTCTTATGGATCAGTAACTGGTTAAAGAACAGAAAGCAGAGAGTAGGAATAAATGGTAAATTCTCCCAATGGAGGGAAGTAAATAGTGGGGTCCCACTGGGATCTGTATTAAGACCAATGCTTTTCAACCTGTTCATAAATGATCTGGCATTAGGAGTGAGCAGTGAAGTGGCCAAGTTTACAGATGACACCAAATTATTTAGGGTGGTTAAAACAAGAAGGGATTGTGAAGAGCTCCAAAAGGATCTCTGCAAACTGGGAAAATGGGCATCTAAATGGCAAATGTGGTTCAATGTAAGCAACTGTAAAGTGATGCACGTTGGGGGGAAAAATCCCAACTTCGAGTATAGCCTGATGGGATCTGAGGTAGCGGTGACTGACCAGAAAAGAGATCTTGGGGTTGTGGTGGACAGCTCAATAAAGATGTCAACCCAGTGAGCAGCCACTGTAAAAAAGGCAAACTTAATGTTAGGCATAGTTAGAAAAGGGATTGAGAATAAAACTGCCAACATCATACTGCCCCTATACAAATCTATGGTGCGACCACACTTGGAATACTGTGTCCAGTTCTGGTCAACACACCTAAAAAAAGATATTGTAGAGCTGGAAAAGGTGCAGAAAAGGGCAACTAAAATGATCAAGGGGCTGGAGCATTTCCCCTCTGAGAGAAGGTTACAACAGCTGGGATTGTTTAGCTTGGAAAAAAGGAGGCTAAGGGGAGACATTTTTCTCCCTCTCTCAAAATACTAGAACCCGGGGTCATCCTGTGAAGCTGATCGGTGGGAGATTCAGGACAGATAAAAGGAAGTCCTTCTTCACACAGCGCGTAGTCAAACTGTGGAATTCGCTAAGTAGTGATGGCCACCAGTTTGGGTGGCTTTAAAAGGGGGTTAGACACATTCCTGGAGGAAAAGGGTGTCAATGGCTACTAGTCTTGATGGCTATGTGTTACCTCCAGTACCAGAGACAGTGAGCCTACGTACACCAGTTGCTGGGGAACATGGGTGGGAGGGTGCTATTGCGCTCATGTCCTGCTTGTGGGTTCCTGGTCGACAGCTGGTTGGCCACTGTGTGAACAGAATGCTGGACTAAATGGACCCTTGGTTTGATCCAGCATGGCTCTTATGTTCTTATGTGATGGTATACTGTTACCACAGGCCATCTGTATTCACCTAACAGTGACAATAGTGTTTGTCCTAAATTCATTATAATATACCTACCCAGGTGTTTACATGGACAAACTCAAGTGTAAGCTACTGTCCAGTTTAAACAAAAGCAGATTTAAACAAAACAAAAGCATGCAAAGTATCTTTGGTTAAGGCTCTTCTGGTCAACTAAGTTCTTCCTACAATGGGTTGGGTCCTGCAATAATGCAGAAATTGTTAACAAACTTAGTGTAGTATTCTTGTATGGGTCCCCTGTGCAATTACTCATGTGACTGCACATCCCTCTGTTGACCATTCACCACAGCAGACTTCTGGGCTGCATCTACATGGCGCCAATTTCATTGTTCGTTCCATCGGAGCTGCGCAGTATTAGTGCTGCGAATGAACAACGGGGGGCGGTAGCGGGGAGGGTTAAAGCGGGCTTCCCAAGCCGGGAAGAGCAGATTGCGCAGAGCTGGGGAGGAGGGTGCGCGACTAGCACAAAGGGCTTGCTTGCAAGTAGACATTCATAAAAACCCCACATGCACATTTCTGAGGCAGGCAGGCAAGCAGGCAGACTGAGCTGGCACTGACAGCAGAGAGCACGGAGCTGGGGAGGAGGAGAGAGGGAGTAGCACATAGTCTCTTAACTGCCCAGTCAACAGGCTCCCCCCCGCACACACACACACACACAGGCTCAATGAAGTGCTTCTGAGTACATGTTTACGGAAATCATCTGCCCTGGCACCCATCCCTTCTCAACAGCGCAGCTTCGAATCGACTGGCATCCAGCGTTCCTCAGCTGTGTTCCTTTGTAGCTGAATGTCTCCACTCTCAAGCTCGATACTTAAAGTGAGAGAGGCATCAACGTGGCACTGAAGGCAGTGAGTTACTTCCCAGTAGACATGTTTGCCCCCTGCTCTCCCCCCACTCCTGCCCCAGGCTACTTTCCCTTCTACCAGTCAGCGCGGCTTCCACCAGCCCACTTCTCCATGCCTCTGTAACTGCGGAGCTGCGAAGGAGGAGGAACGGGGAGGGGCATCACAAACGACGCTGCAATTTCAGTCCGAGGAAGGGACAGTCAGCTCAACCCCTCAACAGTGAACCCGAAGCAAGTGAAAACTTTGCAGCAAATGGACTCTGAGAAAACCCGGATTTCTCCGTGATAACCGCAATTGGGCTGCGAAGCGGGGACTGTGTCATCTGTCGGAAATATCTTCCCTTCGAAGCAGCACCGGGGCAAATGGCTCATGTAGATGGGGCCCTGGAGAATAGTTGAACAGCTCTAAGGGTAATAAATATACCTGGCCTCGAGGCTCACAAACACAGGGCTGACTGAGATGTGGAGAAGAACACAGAATATAAATCCCATCTACTGAGTTATGGGAGAAGGAGTGACTGCAGCCACTCTGCTTTTAACCCTTCTCAGACCATACACCACATCCGACTTTCTCACCTTAAAGCATTTCCCTAAAATAAGCCAACATTAATTAACTGATGATTGTGGAGTCAGAGGTTACAAGCATTTGACTCTCCGATGGGGTTATGTCTTTCCCACTAACCCATTACAAAATTATAGTACTTTGCTGACCTGCACACAGTCTGACCATTTTGAGTCTGTGTGGTGGTCTTTTGCCGCATTATCTCTTCAGGCTCTGGCAGGGGTCCTAACTGTTGATCTAGAAGTTCAGGTGGTTCAGGGTGGCATTCTCCTGAAGACTCTTGTGAGCTGTAGTCAGACTGCGGCATAGCTGAAGTATGGGATTTCCTTAGGTGCCGGCTGTTCCTTCGATAAGTGTTTCCTCCCTTAGCCCTTACATCATAGGAATGAGGCTCAGATCTTTTGTGTGTCACTGCTGTAGGAACCCATTCATCTCCTGCTTGCATTCAGACCCTCTCTCCTTCTGATAATGAAGGAAGAGGTGATGCGTGAGTGTCGTATTGCTTTTTCTGGCATGTTTGACAAGTCTTTAGCTGCTCATGGGCGCCATTAGGAATTTGCGGTGTGAGAGTTGATGCTGTAGCTGGGAGTGTGCTCCACAGTCGCTGCCTCATTAACATTTGTGCCGGTGCAAATTGTGACCCAGTGACTGGCGTGTTCCTTAGATGCAGTAAGGCTAGGTAGGGATCAGAGCCTTCTAATGCAGATTTTTGTTTTTTGAACAGGAGCTTGGCAGTTTGGACAGTACACTCTGCTTGTCCATTGGCTTGTGGATAACCTGGGCCGGATTGGATCAACGAAATACCCCAGTCAGCTGCAAACTGTAGCATAAGTGTGCTTGCAAAGGGGACATGGTCTCACATTATCTCCTTGGGTATGCCATGAAAAAGTAGCCGTCATCTTGGCTATTACAGATGCAGCTGTCTTTTCCTGAAGGTGCAAAACTGTTATAGAAATTTCAGTTGTGATATGTCTGTTATCCCATAATTTTATAAGTTAGGCTATGTCTATTCTACCTCTATGTGAAATTGTCATGCCAAACAAAGACACATTATCAGAGACTCAGGAATGCCAAGAACATATTTACGTTAAAGTACAAGACTACCTGTCTGCGCATGCCTACATATGTGAAAGGCGCTGCCTGCTTTCTGTTTCCTTCTCAGCTAGACAAAGAGATTAGTACAGCGCAAGCGTAAGACAGCCCCCAAAGGTCTTGCCTATATAAATTTTTGGATCACATTACTTGATTGTGACCTTTGTTGGAGCATTAGCCCCAAGGGTTGCCTTATTCTGCAGAATAAAATCGTGTTGGACCAGATCTCTGCCTCCTCTTGTTCTTGGTAAACAAATTGGAAAGTCTACCAGGGAAAGAACACAATTTTTGTAACAATTTCTGGCGACTTCATCAGGACTCCCTGTGTGATCTGGGAGCTGGCCAAGTGGAGGGCGCCCTGGACCTTGTTTGGTTCACCGTGAGGTTTGAGGTGGCTGTTGCCTGGCAACCTGGCTAGCAAAGGACTCCTGAAGAGACGAGGCGAGTGGCGGTCTTTGGAGGACAGGACGAAACGCTGTCTGACTCTGGGGTCATTTGGAGGCTGAGCTATGAGGTAAGTTGGATCGCACTGTCTGGGCCGTCTGGGGAGTGTAAATCTCCCAATCTTGTCCAATTGGGCCTTGTTCAAGCAGCAGCAATTGGATAAAGAAGAAAAAAAAACATAGGGCTGACAGGATGGGATCGAAACATTCCATAGAAGAACATAGCCAAGACCCACTGGGATGCATGCTTAAGAATTTTAAGTTGTTTAAGTTGGATTATGGTGTCAAGATGACAAAAGAAGAGCTCATAAAGTTTTGTAATGGGGAGTGGGTGACATTTGGTGTTGGCTGGCCAACTGGGGGAAGCTGGGAAAAAAATGTTGTGTCCAAGGTATATAATAAAGTGATTGTTGATAACCATGGGGATCAGCTCCCTTATATTGATGCTTGGCAAATGTGGATATTGAAAAATCCTGACTAGATAAGAAAATGTAAAGGTCAATATTGTAAAGCCATGATGGTATGCTCCGAGGTGAAATCCAAGGTTCCTGTTCTCCCCAATTCAGGTCATATGGAAGGAGACCCTGCCCAAGGTGTGCTGAGTTTTCCCCATCCTATTCGGCCTGTTAGGTTGGGAGGGGAGGTTGCTGGGGGAGGGAGGCCCCCCTCCATGGAGAACCCATCTGTTACATTTCCGCGTCTTGCTCCCTCTGTGCTGAAAAATCCTCCACCATATTCGGGTTTGTTAGAGAAAGCAAGAACAGCTGAAACGGTTGTAAATCCTGAGGAAAGAGATTTATTTGAAGCCTTAAAGACTGTGGCAGAATCAGGAAGTAGAGAGGATATTTTGGATGTCGTGGAAAAAGTTGCGGATGTCTATTCGCCCCCTCATTTGAGATCTACAGCCAGAAAGGGCTCATATGAGTGCAAAATGACAAAAGTGGGAGGACAGCTCCCCCTGCGGGAAGTAGTTGGCCCTAATGGACGGGCTCTTGTTTATGTGCCATTCACTACATCTGACCTGTTTAATTGGAGGAATCAGAACCCCTCCTTAAGGGAGGATCCTCAGAAAATGTACAGGCTGTTTGAATCTATTTTCCGAAGTCATACTCCTACCTAGGGAAATGTGCAAACCATGTTAAATGAACTTTTAACTCCAGATGAAAAGCGGATGGTAGAAACACAAGCCTTAAGGCAAGCCCAGACTGAGAAAGGAGCTGGGGGACCGCTCCCAGCCCAGGCATTGCCAGATCGGGAGCCAGGTTGGCAGGCTGGGTTAGAGGAGCTGATCCACTACAGGCGGCTCATTTTACATGGAGTTCAAACTGCAGTCCCCAAGACTACAAATTTAAGCAAATTATATGAAGTCTGGCAGGGACTGACTGAAGATCCTAATGCATACCTTCAGAGGTTGTTTGATGCATTCCATCAGTATAGTGATATTAACCCTGATGCTCAAGAGAATTTAAGGATGGTTAACATGATGTTTATTGCTCAAGCGGCAACACACATTAAGAGAAAGTTGCAGAAGACTGATGGGGCAGCAGTGATGCCTCTGCCTCAGTTGATGGAGATTGCTTATAAGGTGTTTGTGAATCGTGAGAAAGTAGAGAAGAAGGAAGCAGATAAGAAGGTCAGACAGAATGCAGCTTTGATTGCAGTGGCGATCACAGGGCAAGTCCGTGATTGGGCAGATAAAGGTTTGAAGAAGGATTTTGGGACTCGGAGAAAGCCGCATTTGGGGAGAGATGAATGTGCTTACTGTAAAGAGAGGGGACATTAGCAAAAAGACTGCCCAAAGCGAAAGAGGGAGAAGAGGGGGGCAATGGTGGCCATGGAAGGAGAAGGATCAGATTGACGGGGACAAGGGTCCGAGACCAGGTTCTGAGACCAGGGACCCTCTGGTTACAATAAGGGTGGAGGGAAGAGAAATAATGGGACTTTTTGACACAGGAGCAACTTATTCCATGCTGCCAAAAGCACCAAAGCCACAAATCAATAAAGATAGAACTGTAATAATTGAAGGGATCGAAGGCCAACCCACTAAGGTCCCTTATACCTTTCCCCTTCTCACGAAGGTTGGAAGTTGTCATTTGGAGCATGAATTTGTTGTGTCTGAAAGGTGCCCAGTCTTCTTCTTGGTTGGGACTTGTTGACAAAGTTACAAGCAGAATTTTTTTTTCGAAATGACAAGATGGTTGTTAGGTTGCCAAAGCAGCAAGGATCTAACTATCAGATGTGTTTGCAAGCTTATGTGGATGAGAACATGAAACGTACAGCATATCCCTACCGGGGAGCCAATGTGGCAAAAAGGGCCCCTGAAGATGTATGGGCAGGGAAGGCACCTGCAAGGGCAAAGTTTGTTAAGCCTGTGCAGATCAACCTTAAGCCTGGAGCTCAAACAGTAAAGATCAGACAATACCCCTTGTCACTAGAAGCCAAAAAAGGACTGAAACTTTTGATTGAAAAGTTTAAACAATATGGCTGGTTGAAAGAAGGAACTTCACCCTTTAATACCCCTATAATTGGAATAAAGAAACCCCCCAAACCTGGAAAGGGGATTGAGTTCCGCCTAGTCCAAGACTTAAGGGCCATCAACAATATTATTAGTGCGGATCATCCTGTGGTTCCAAACCCACACACCATTATAACCCAAATTCCCAAAGAGGCCAGATGGTTTTCAGTACTGGACTTAAAGGATGCGTTCTTTTCAATCCCTTTACATGAGGACAGTCAGAAAATATTTGCATTCGAATGGGAAGATCCCGATACTAGGGATGTACGAAAGTCACTTACCTTTTCACGGCTCTGTTTCGCAGTGGGGGGGAGGCGCTCTGTCCCTCCCCCTGGAATCCTCGATGGGGGGGAGGCGCTCCATCCCTCCCCCTGGAGTCCTGCCTGGCCAGCTCCGCTCCGCAGGGATTCCAGCCGCTGGGTAGCAAGGACACAAATGGCGGCTGCCGTAGCCGCCGCTGTTTGCATCCCTGTATTCAAACGTGATAGGCTAAGTAAAGACATACGTAGCCTATCACGTCTGGGTAAAAAGAAAAAGGAAAAAACGCGTACTTAAATGGCGGCTACGGCCGCCGCCATTTGCGTTCCTTATTTTTCGCCGTCTTAGTCTACGTAAATATATATGTAGACTATTACAGCGAAAATAAAGGGGAACGCAAATAGCGTAGTGGGCGCTATTTGCGTTCCTTTTTGATTCGCCATTTTAGCCTACGTAAATATTTACGTAGGCTAAAACAGCGAATCAAAAAGGGACGCAAATAGCACCTGCTAC
Source organism: Heloderma suspectum (assembly GCF_057233095.1). NCBI lineage: Eukaryota > Metazoa > Chordata > Lepidosauria > Squamata > Helodermatidae > Heloderma > Heloderma suspectum. The sequence goes on from NC_139464.1 coordinate 111,061,303, forward strand.
GCTATTTGCGTTCCCCTTTATTTTCGCTGTAATAGTCTACGTAAATATTTACGTAGACTAAGATGGCGAAAAATAAGGAACACAAAGCGTAGCCGCTACCATTTGCGCACGCTTTTTTTTTTTTTTACCCAGACGTGATAGGCTACTTAAGTCTTTACGTAGCCTATCACGTCTATGTAAAAAAAACACACACACACAAGCGACCAGACTGCAAATGGCGGTGGTGGCAGCCGGTCGGAAGACCAGCTGCCGCCGCCAGCGGAGCCGCCACCGTCCGGAACATCCGCCCCAGGTAAGTCTCGTCCCGGGGGGGGTGGCAGGGGAGCGGGGGGGTGGCAGGCCGTTCCGCCACGGATTTCGTGGGGCCGAATGCACTGGCATTCGTCCTCACTGAGATCCGTGGCGGAATTCTCTGACATCCCTACCCGATACCCATATTAAGGTTCAGCTCTTATGGGCCATCCTTCTGCAGGGACTGACCATGAGTCCAACAATCTTCACGGGTGCGTTGCAAAATGACTTGAGGCAATGGAAAGAGGACCGGCCATGGGTGTCCTTGCTTCAATATTCAGATGACCTTCTTCTGGCCACCCAGACAGAGGACTCATGTGCTGAAGCTACTATCTCCCTCCTGCAAGAATTGAACTTGAAAGGCTATAAAGTGTCAAGAGAAAAGGCTCAGATTTGCCAGACCCATGTCACCTTCTTGGGCTACCAGATTCGGAAGGGAACCAGAGACCTGAGCACTGCTCGGTTGGACGTCATACAGAAGACACCGAGGCCTAAAGACCCTCAAGAGTTGCGAGCCTTCCTTGGGCTCACCGGGTTTTGTAGAATGTGGATACCTAATTATGGAGGGACCCCTTCATGGATCACTGCCTTGTTGTGGCGAAGGGGCTTGCGTAACTCAGTGAAGCCATAAGCTATGCCGTGCAGGGCCACCCAAGACGGACAGGTCATGGCAGAGAGTTCTGACAAAATGTGGTCCACTGGAGAAGGAAATGGCAACCCACTCCAGTATTCTTGCCAAGAAAACCCCATGGAACGTATCACAAGGCGAAAAGAGATGACGCCGGAAGATGAGCCCCTCAGGTCGGAAGGTGTCCAATATGCTACTGGGGAAGAGCAGAGGGTATTTCCAAGTAGCGCCAGAAAGAGTGAAGCGGCTGGGCCAAACCCGAAAGGACACTCAGCTGTGGATGTGTCTGGCGGTGAAAAGAAAATCCGATGCTGTAAAGAACAATATTGTTTAGGAACCTGGAATGTCAGATCAATGAATCAAGGTAAGCTGGAGGTGGTCAAACATGAGATGGCAAGATTGAACATCGACATCTTGGGAATCAGCGAACTCAAATGGACAGGCATGGGCGAATTTAATTCAGGTGTCAGCAGTATGCGAACCGAGAACTACCGGAAGTACAAGCTGGGTTTCGAAGAGGCAGAGGAACTAGAGATCAAATCGCCAACATTCGCTGCATCATGGAGAAAGCAAGAGAATTCCAGAAAAACGTCTATTTCTGCTTCATTGACTACGCTAAAGCCTTTGATTGTGTGGATCACAACAAACTGTGGCAAATTCTTAAAGTGATGGGAGTACCAGACCACCTTACCTGTCTCCTGAGAAACCTGTACGAGGGTCAAGAAGCAACAGTAAGAACCAGACATGGAACAACCGATTGGTTCAAAATTGGGAAAGGAGTACGACAAGGCTGCATATTGGCACCCTGCTTATTTAACTTATATGCAGAGTACATCATGAGAAATGCCGGGTTGGATGAATCAGAGGTCGGAATTAAGATTGCTGGGAGAATTATCAACAACCTCCGATATGCAGACGATACCACCCTAATGGCAGAAAGCGAAGAGGATCTAAAGAGCCTCTTGTTGAGGGTGAAAGAGGAGAGTGCAAAAGCTGGTTTGAAACTCAACATTAAAAAAACGAAGATCATGGCATCTGGCCCCATCACTTCCTGGCATATAGAAGGGGAAGAAATGGAAGCAGTGACAGATTTTACTTTCTTGGGCTCCAAGATCACCGCAGATGGTGACTGTAGCCATGAAATTAAAAGACGCTTGCTCCTTGGGAGGAAAGCTATGGCAAACCTAGACGGCATAGTAAGAAGCAGAGACATCACCTTGCCGACAAAGGTCCGTCTAATCAAAGCTATGGTTTTCCCAGTAGTAATGTATGGCTGTGAGAGCTGGACTATAAGGAAGGCTGAGCGCCGAAGAATTGATGCTTTCGAACTGTGGTGCTGGAGAAGACTCTTACGAGTCCCCTGGACTGCAAGGAGGTCAAATCAGTCCATCCTAAAGGAAATCAACCCTGAGTGCTCATTGGAAGGACAGATAATGAAGCTGAAGCTCCAATATTTTGGCCACCTAATGCGAAGAGAAAACTCCCTGGAAAAGACCCTGATGCTGGGAAAGACTGAAGGCCAAAGGAGAAGGGGACGGCAGAGGATGAGATGGCTAGATAGCATCACGGATGCAATGAATATGAACTTGAGCACGCTCCGGGAGAGAGCGCAGGACAGGAAGGCCTGGCGTGCTATGGTCCATGGGGTCACGAAGAGTCGGACACGACTGAACGACTGAACAACAACAATCAGGGGTTTTAACCCAAAGGACAGGCCCTTCCTGGAGACCTGTAGGATGCTACTCCAAGACTCTGGATCCAACTGCAAAGGGATGGCTTGCTTGCTTGAGGGCCGTGGCAGCAACTGCGCTTTTAGTGGAAGAAGCCCAGAAAATTGTGATGGGAGCAAATATGGAGGTGCATACTCCTCATGGCGTACCTCAGATCCTGGGAAGCAATGGAGATAAGTTTTTGAATCTGTCACGCCAGTCATGCTATGAGATCTACCTGCTTTCAAGCCCAGGCCTCACATATAAGAAGAGCAATCTTTTGAATCCTGCCACCTTGCTCCCTAAGCCAGATCTAAATTGTCATGAGTGTTTAGAGATTTTGAGTCATGTGACTCTGATCAGGCCTGACCTCACTGATTCCTTGTTACCAAAGCCAGACCTTGAGGTGTTTGTAGATAGCTCCAGCTGTGTGATAGATGGAAAAAGATACACAGGATGCGCAGTAGTTACTCTTGAGAAGGCCTTATGGAAAGAGCATCTTCCCAGCCATTGGTCAGCACAAGCAGCAGAACTAACAGCTTTGACTCGAGCCCTAGAAATAGGAGAAGGAAAAAAAAACATTTACAGATTAGCGATATGATTTCAGCACGGTACATGCAAATGAAGTGCTGTGGAAAGAAAGGGGTTTCATTACTGCTTCAGGACAGAGGATTGCAAACAGATCCCAGATCATGAAACTTTTAGATGCCCTGATGAAGCCAAAAGAGGTCGCTGTGATGCATGTGAAGGCGCATGGAAAGAGTGCCAATCCTGAAGAAAGAAGAGGCAATGCTTTGGCAGATAAGGCTGCAAAGGAAGCCGCATGGATGGGAGGTGAGGAGATGCATTATGAAGGAGCCCTAATCCCATATTTGAGTACAGACTTGGTTCCAATCCACTCTCCAGCTGAGAATGAGAGCTCTTGAATACAAGGCAAAGCAAACTGAAGATGGATGGTGGATAGTCCCAGGAGGCAAAGTGTTCATACCCAAGCCTCTTTTGAGCTTTATAGTGAGACTTGCACCAGGCTACACATTTAGGAGGAACTGCAATGGGGGATTTGCTTGTGAGACACATTGTAACCCCAGGATTGTATGTTGAGACCCAGAGAACAGTGGCTAATTGCCCTTTGTGCCTCAAAAATAACCCAAAGACGTCCAAACCCCCAACTCAAATGGGAGGTCACCCACCGGCTTACTATCCTTTCCAGAGACTTCAAATCGATTTTTCAGAGTTGCCCCAGACTCATGGATATCGATATTTATTAGTAATCGTAGACCAGTTGACTGGGTGGGTTGAGGCTTACCCTACTCGCACAGCCACTGCACAAATAGTAGCCAAGATCTTGTTAAAAGAAGTAGTCCCTAGGTTCTTGTTACCTGAGGAGATTGAATCAGATCAGGGACCCCATTTTGTTGGACAGGTGACGCGAGCAGTGGCTCAGGCACTACAAATCAACTAGAAACTACACTCCCCTTGGAGGCCTCAATCTTCAGGTCAAGTTGAGAGGATGAATCACACCCTAAAGTCAATGCTTACTAAAATTTGCTTAGAGACTAAGTTGAAATGGCCACAGGCCTTGCCAATCGCCTTAACTCGAATATGGTGCACCCCCAGGGGAAGTATTAAATTGACACCCTTTGAAATGTTATATGGGCGCCCACCTCAGATATTACCTATGACTGATAGTTTAAATGTAAACTTAGAAGTAGGGGCTTTAGAGATCCAAGAATATGTTACTGCTTTGCAGTCTGTTTTGTCTTGTCTTCACAGGTTCGCAGCACCATACCAATCCTTGCCTTTGGATGCTCCAGTGCATAATTTCAGTCCTGGTGATTGGGTGCTGATCCGGTGAACCACTTACTGAGAAGTGGAAGGGTCCGTTTGAGGTTCTACTCACCACTCACACGGCTGTAAAGGTCGCTGGAGGAAAGAAGTGGATCCATCACACCTGTGTAAAGGCATCACCTGCACCAGAGAGGGTCACACCGGAAGCTGACCCACCTGAAGGCCACCATTCTCTAGTGGAGTAGCAAATCACTAGAGGGACTAAAGTATTTGTTCAGGAGAGAGCAATCTCCTGATGCTTAAACATGCATATTACTCTTTACTTCTTAAGTCTAGTTGTTTTAACACTTCCCACTCAGGTAAAAGGAAACTGGTTTAAGAGACATGCGGAGCATATGTTTAGGCAAAATGGGGAGATTCTATTCTTTACTACGAACACCCATCAACTGTCAGAGACTTCACTTTGTTGCCTGCCTTGATCAGAGAACCGCAGGTAATAGTTGGAGCTCTACAGAAAGAGGGCACTCTCTTTTCAAGAGTCCCTGATGAATTAAGCAAGACTGAGTTTCGAAAGTTCAAATTCCAGACTTACACCAGGGGAATGTGTTTTTGTTGTCAACATTCTGGTGTCTGGAATAATAAAGCCCTTAATTATAACAAGGCTAAATCTCTTCTAGATGGGTTGGGAAATTATTCACAGTGTACCAATTGGTTTTGGCTTTGGGGAAGTTTTAATTCCTCCTATTCTTCTTCCATTAATCTCGATGACAATGATTTTGGCAGTCTTTACCCTGAGTACCCTATGTTCTCTCCCAGTTATGCTGGGATAAGTAGCATATGCTCAGGTTGGCAGATAAGAGATCCCAATCTGTGGTTTTTCTTCGATGGATGGGCTACCAATTACCACCCTAGAGATTACCAATGTGTAGGGGTTGGGTATCTCACCATCCCAGTACAAGTGGTAAAACCTCAATCTGGGAGAAGAAAGAGAGAGGTTGGAGGGATGGGGCAACTTGTAGGACAGATGGGTAAAAACTGTGATGACACTGTAATTATTGGAAAGCAATTATCAGATTCAGAACCAAACAGGGTAGGGACTAGTTACAGGATTGCTTACCCTGGGTTCATACCCAGGAAATATTGCACAAGAAAATACAAAAAGCATCCTAGGCCTCACTTGCCATTTAGAGAAGACCATCAATGCCACAGCCATAATGGTAAGGGCCATGCAATCTGAAATTAAAGATCTCAGCCAGCTAGTGGCCCAATATCGGTTTGTTTTAGATTATCTCTTAGCACGCCAAGGTGGCTTCTGCAACCTAGTGAAGCAAGGGTGTAAAGTAAAGTTCCATGATTTAAACAAAACCATAGAAGATGAAATCGCCAAACTACAAAATATGATTGGACAGAATTATTCAGGAGCAAGTGATCCTTGGTTATGGTTGACTTCCTGGCTCCCTGATTTTGCATGGTTGAAACAACTTGTAATTGGCGCAGTTCTGTTTGTTATGATACTATTGATGATGGTTTGCGCCTTTAAGTGTGTAGTCCACTGCTGGACCAAGGAGAGGTATGAGATTTAAGAAAAGCCTTTTGAGGGGGAAGTGTTATAGAAATTTCGGTTGTAATATGTCTGTTATCCCATAATTTTATAAGCTAGGCTATGTCTATTCTACCTCTGTGTGAAATTGTTATGCCAAACAAAGACACAGTGCCTTATCAGAGACTCAGGAATGCCAAGAACGTATTTACGTTAAAGTACAAGACTACCTCTCTGCACATGCCTAGATATGTGAAAGGCGCTGCTTGCTTTCTATTTCCTTCTCAGCTAGACAAAGAGATTAGTACAGCGCAAGCGTAAGACAGCCCCCAAAGGTCTTGCCTATATAAACTTTTGGATCATATTACTTGATTGTGACCTTTGTTGGAGCGTTAGCCCCAAGGGTTGCCTTATTCTGCAGAATAAAATCGTGTTGGACCAGATCTCTGCCTCCTCTCGTTCTTGGTAAACAAATTGGAAAGTCTACCAGGGAAAGAACACAATTTTTGTAACAAAACCACTGGATATTTAGAGAAATAATCCACAATGATGAGATACAAATGTCCACGAAACTAAAAAATATCAGCTGCAACTTTAAGCCAAGGCAATTCTGGGAGGGCATGAGAAATCATAGGCTCGCTATAATTGCTAGGCTGGAACTGTTGACACAGTTCACAGTCACCAATCCATTGTTCAATGCGGGCATTCATGTTGGGCCAATACAGCACCATAAAGGCATTCATCTTGGAATGCTGAATCCTTGATGTGGGGAGTGTAGCAATTTTAACACCTCCCGTCTAACCTCACAAAGAAAAAATGATCCTGTGACCCACCAAGAGCAAGCCATCTTCAATTCTGATCTTTCAGTGGCCAATAAGGGTGCAGAGCAGGCTGCACCTGCTTCTTCCAGTGTGGCCATCCAGTCTCAAGGTTTTCAGGTCTTGTAGCTCCAGGCCTGCTTTGTGTTTTCCTGTAGGTGCTTAAGTGTCAGGATTCCCTTAGCCCCCACTTTACTTCAATGCCCAAACATACATGGACAAGAGGCTTCAGTCTACAGCTTTTAATCCATTACTTCACAGGGTCATACAGATGCAAATTCTCAGAGACTCTGTCTAAAAAGGAATGCCTTCAGGGGATTCAAATGGAATTTACGAGAGTTGCCCGAAGTTTGAAGAGGGAGGCGGTCTGGCTAGCCTAACTTAAAGGGGTGAGGTCTCTCTCTTCTCGTGAGGCCTCTAAGCGCATCTTCTCATGCAAGTCCAATTGGGTAGGCCATCTAAGTTCCACCCCTGCCTTCTCTCTCTGCTCTGTGCCTGTGCCTAGCATCTATTAGGTCAACCTCCTGTTCGCTGCCTCTCACCAGGCGGCGGGGTGCCCCTCAAGCTCAGCCATCTGTACATTTGTAACCTGAGAAGCAGGCCTACTCATATCTGGACTAGCCTGGGAAAATACCTCCCCCATGTCTGATGGTTCTCCTTCAGAATCTGAACTGCTATCCCACTCCCTGTGCTCAGAAACACCCCTGACATTAAGCAGGTGAGGATTCATGGGTGCTGTGTCTGCCAGACTGAATAACACTTTGTCTTCAGGTACAGGGTCTTCTGGCCCAGGCGAAGAGAAGACAACTGCTCTGGATAATGTGTCAGCAACAAGCACGTTTTTACCTTTGGTGTACTCAATGTGTAAATCATACTTCTGCAACTGTAGAAGCATTCATTGAAGCCTAGCAGGAGCTTTCCCTATGGGCTTTGAGAAAATTCCCTCCAGTGGCTTGTGGTCTGACTGGTCATCGACAATACTGCCAAAAACATACTGGTGGGACTTGCTCGTGGCAAAGACAAAGGCCAAAAGTTCCTTCTCGTTCTGTGCATAATTCTGCTCAGTTCTGGTCACTGCCCTAGAACCTAAGGCAGTTGGCTGGTTCTGCGATAGCAGACATGCTCCTAAGTGGTTTTGAGAAGCATCAGCCTGAATTTCCAACTGTTGAGTGGGGCCATAATAGCGTGGCACTGGAGCTGAAGTGACGGCTTGCTTGAGTTTGTTTAACGCTTTTTGCTGTCCCGGACCCCATTGCCACACAATACCTTTGCACAGCAGAGTCCTAAGCGGCGCTGTCAGGCTGGATTCATTAGGAATGAACTGAGCCAAATACTGGAGTGTCCCTAAGGGCCTCTGTAAACCTTTCTTATCATCAGGCGGAGGCATTTTATTGATGGCATCCACTTTGCTGTCATCTGGCATCACCCCCTCGCTCAAGTAAATGTGGCCCATGTATCTGACATGATCAGCCAGATATTTTATCTTGTCTTTATTAAACTTGACACCCGTGGCGTGGGCTCTTTCTAGTGCTTGCATCAGAATAGTGTCTTGCTCTGCCTTAGCCGCAGCAGCGATTATCATATTTTCTGCTATGATGTGGACACCTACGTAGGATGTCTCCAAAACACTCGTAGTTGTTCTGCTGGGAGACCTCGCTAGGAGATTTGATGCCAAAAGGGAGTCTGTTGAAATGATATCGCCCCCATGGGGTGTTGAATGCGCATAGTTCAGCTGACTCACTGTCCAGCGCTACCTGCCAGTAGCTGTCTTTTTCATCAAGGATGGTGAAGATTTTCTTTCCTGCCAGGTTTCTCTGGACATGATCAGCTGTGGAGATGGAGAAATGTTGTCTCTTGACTGCCTTGCTAAGGTCCCTGGGATCTAGACACAGTCTGATTGACCCATGCGATCTTTCTTTTTTTTACAGCCTGGTGTAATTACTAATTAATTCTTGCTCTACCAAATGCAATCAGGGTGACACCTGGTGGAGTTTTCTTGCACTTTTCTTTGTAATGGCCTAGCTACGTTTTTGGGAATAGTGTGTACATTTGCAGCACTGTCCAGTTTGAAAGACATGGGCTTTCCAGCAACAATCACCAGCTCATAAGGGAGCAGTAGATGCCTTGTGCTCTGCAGTTTGGCTTGCAAATACAGAGCCTACAAACAAAGGATGAAGGGCCTTGGCCCTGCAGTTTTACAATGTGGTGTTTTCCTGAGCAGTTAAAACAAATAGCTCCATATGCTGGGCAGTTGGGGGGGGGGGTGCCACACTTGTTGCAGGCTTTTCTTTGTGCCGAGGACTTTGCAGGAAACTGTGTTGCTTTTGTATTCCTGGGTAGCTCAAAAGCAAATACAATATTTTGTATTGCTTTTGAGCTATTGCGTGCATTTGCCACTCTGCAAATCCAAGCCCTCGCAAGTGCTGTGCGGCTGCTTCTTCAGCTCTGCAAATGTCTAGAGCTTGAGTCAAGGTTAAATCATGCTCTCTTAGCAACCAGGCCCTCAGCCCGCCTGAGCTCACTCCACAAACAATGCGATCATTGAGGGATTCACACAAGGCTCTAAACTCACAAGTGTGTGCCGGTAGCATCAAAACTGTAACACAGGGATCAACACCTTCCCCTTCTTTCTGAGCTCTGGTAAAATATTTGTTTCTTTCATAAATCACATTCTGTTTTGGAGCACAGTAGGCCTCAAATTTGCTCATAACAATTGTGACCTTCTGCTTATCAGCTTCTTCGGTAAACTGAAAGGTACTGAAAACCTCCCTTGCCTCTTCTCCAGCCTCATGCAGAAATAGAGTCGTCTGGAATTTGTCATCCATTGTATCTGCACCCAAGCAACGCAGTGTATACTTGAGCTCTGCTTCCACTTTCTCCAGTGGTTGGCCACATTACCCAGAAGCACTCTGGGGACTCTATTTGTGCTATTACCATACTGCTGGGATATTAATGGAGAACACGCCCACTTCTGATATCATGTAATATTCTTGTATGGGTCCTCTGTGCATAATTGGACAGGGGACCCATACAAGAACATTATACTTAGGGCCAGTGAAAAAAACCTGATCTGCCCATAAAAAGGAAGGACACATTAGACAAGCCTAGATAGACGATATTACCAGGGGGAACAGGATTGTTGCCTTGCGTTGCTCCCACTCCCTGCTCCCTAAACATATGGAAATTATGCATTTACATGTATTTTCTACATTCATAAATCTGCGGTGTTATTTTGCACACGGCCTTTCAGATAGGGAGCCAGTCATTTTCCTGAACTTGAGGGGAAGGGGAAAGAGGATTTTCCTCTTCTGCAACAGAGCTGTTTGGGCAAGAGCTAGTAACTCTGGCTGGATTTCAGATAGCATTTTGTTTCAACTGGTATAAATATGGGAGCCTTTGAATCACCCAGAGAGTTTGTTTAGTTAAAAGCAGGCAAGGAGAATTTAATGGCTTTAGAACAAAGGAGAGGTAGCTTGGATGAGTCTCACAAACAGTAGTCCCTTAAAGTGAGCAGATATTTTTTAGGAGGAATAACAACTCCATTGTCTATAGGGTATTTCTCTTGATTTGTCAGGCTTCTCTACTAGTATTGTTATTTTAACCTTTTGTTTTTGAACTGCTTTTCAAGGTTTTTGAGCTCTGTGAAACACTATTTCCCAACTAGGGTTGGTTTACTCAGGTGTGTGGAGTTTTTTGTGTGTATTTGCGTAGTATGAATTGTGATGTATTTTAGTTCTAGAAAGTGTCTTTTCCATCATTTTCTTTCTGTCTGCTTCATTATTAAAACTACTTGATTTGAAAGAGGTGGGGAAGGAACCCATTTTGGGGGAAGAAAGCTGTGTAAGAAAGGAATAAGATGCAAAAAGAGATCGTGATGCCAAGACCAGGCATTACTACCTCTACTCTAGGCCTAGCGCCAAGGTTTTGGTGATAGCAAGAATCTGAGCCTTTATGTAAAATGAGCTAATTTACTGCTTCTATGATTTCAGAAAAGAATATTAAAAGACGTTGGTAGTTTTTGCTAAATGAATGGGACTATCTGTGAGCCTTACTATTAAGGGAGTGGTGAGCCTTATTGTCCCCCCACACCCACCAACATCTACCACCTGGGAGCCATCTTACTCTACCTAATGGTAGAGCTGGCCCAGACTGGTTTATTACATTTGAAATCAAATATCAAATCTTCATTGCTTAACCAAAGGCCATCATCAATCATTCGATAATACAATGAAAAGTGGGATACACTGTTCAATACTGAATTAAGACACAGCTTAATACAATCCATTACTATTAAATATATACACACACACACATATATATGTATGGAATCGTACACAGCTAAAAACTACAACACATTATGGAGATGACTATCAAAAACACATTTGAAATCCTCTTAATCCAGTATTCTCTCAAAATACTGAGCACTCCTCATTTTTTTACACCAAAGGGGGTCAGCATATCCCTTCAGCCACACAGGTATTTACAGCTAAGGTTACAGCTCAGATGCTGTATAGTTCACAGATAAGTGCTGATGGCAGTTCTGTCCAATCTGAAGTCATACAAACTAAATTTTTGACAGCCATATTTGGAGCCCCAAACTGTGTGCCCAATGTAATTTTACAATTAGAAGTGGGGCAAATTTCAGTAGAGGCCTGGGCATGGGCACACAAGATAACTTTTTGTCTGAAGATGATTTTCTATCCTGTGGGATTGGCCCCACTAATGCTAACTGATGTCTTTCAGACAAAATGGAAAAGGATATTGAATGAGAAATTATGGAATCTGGGATTCTCTCCCAACGTTCTTTTAGTTCTTGGATATACAAAAGCTAAAGCTACTATATCACACCCTGACTTCAGGGACAATGGGAGGGAGGAGATTTGTGCGTGCAAATTATTTGGCAAATTTTACTATTCCCAAATTTAGAAAAGCATTTATATTAGCTAGGTTTAATGTTCTGGCATCTGCGCTTTTGAATCTATTTTTATTTTATTTTTTATAATTGAAATAAACACTACCAACAATATAATCAGAATCTTCAGTTTCCAATATTACAGTATTCTAAGAAAAAGAAAAAAGGGAGGATAGCAAAAGAAGGAAGAGAAAAAAACAAAAAAGAATTATATTAAACTTCAATAAGAACAAACCAAATATCCAAACAGTCTTATAGCGCAGAAATAGAAGCAAACAATCCATTTCCATTGGCCATAAATTACCATTCAGTTAACGCATATTAATAAACATTAAAGGTTTAGCCAACAAGGAATAGTAATAATAATAATAATAATAATAATAATAATCCCATAATGATATTAATAATAATACTAATAAAAGGGGGGGAAGAGAAGTTTAAGAAACGGATAAAAACAGGAACAAATCATTTGTATATTTTAAGTAATATATCTAAAAATATATTTATATGTGTACACACACATACACACACAAATAGGCATTTATTACAATATAACATAAAAAAGAGGAGGAAGAAAAGAAATGCAAACATTTATTTTGACATACTGCCTAGACATCTTATCAGCTAAAGCCCAAACAACACTTCAAAAGAACAGTAAAAATGGCTAAGTTCCAACTCGGGAAGCTGAGAGAGTTGGTTTCCTTAATTTAATTTTAATACCAATTAAAAATGCTTCTGCAGCATCAGGGTCCAAAAATCTTTTCATCTGGCCTTCAAAAAGAATACAAAATGTAGCCGGATATTTAATATGATATTGCAGGTTAATTTGCTTTGCCAAACAAATTTGCTGTCCAGAGCCAAAGGATGGCTGGGGGAGGCGTGACCCCATCTTCTGGCCTTCGTTTGCTGCTCTGCAATGCCAGGTCTGTTACCCAGAAAACCTCCCTCATCCATGGCATGATCCTGGATGAGGGTGCAGACCTGGCATGTATTACGGAGACCTGGCTGGCCGAGGCTGCTGCTCCAACCCTTGCAGCCATGTGTCCAGCCGGATTTTCGTATGCACAGCAGCCGAGGGCTGGGGATCGGGGAGGGGGAGTGGCTGTTATCTACCGAGAGTCCTTGGTCTTCACCAGACCCCCTCTCCGGGAGACCAAGGTTGCTGAGTGCATGTACTGGAGGTTGGGCCCGAAGGGCAGTCTGGGGATTCTGCTCGTGTACCGTCCACCCCGCTGCACGACTGACTCCCTGGCCGAGGTGCTGGAGGTGGTCTCTGATGTGCGTGTACAGTCCCCTAACTTACTGGTGTTGGGGGACTTCAACGTACATTCGGAGGCCATCCTCACAGGAGCACCTCGGGACTTCATGGAGACCATGGCCTCCTGGGAGCTGCACCATATTCTAACTGGGCCCACCCATGTAGCCGGTCATGCACTAGACCTTGTGTTTGTTTCTGGAGAAGCGGGGAGTGATCTGGAAGTCGGGGGTATATCCACCACCCCCTTGTCATGGTCAGATCACTATCTGGTGACGTTGGACTTCTCGGTTCCACAACCCCTCCGCAGGGGTGGAGGACCCATTAAAATGGTCCGCCCCAGGCGTCTTATGGATCCAAATGGATTCCTGAACACGCTTGGGGGTTCTCTGGGGCATGCCAACGGCCACTCGGTCGAGACCCTGGTGGGTGGCTGGAATGCTGCAATCACTGGGGCATTAGATCGGGTGGCTCCGAAACGCCCTCTCCCCCTGAACAGGGCTCGGACTGCACCATGGTTCAATCCGCGGTTACGAGCTCTGAAACAGGAGGTGAGACGGCTAGAGCGCCGGTGGCGGAAGTCTCGCTCCAAAGACGATCAGACACGGGCTAGAGCTGTATCTTCAGCCTATCACGTGGCGGTGAAGGCAGCAAAAAAGGAATATTATGCTGCCTCCATCGCATCTGCAGAGTGCTGTCCCAGGAGGCTGTTCCAAGTGGTCCGGAGCCTGGTCGGTCCTGTGGCTCCGGAACCACTGGAGCATTCTAAGGCCTCCTGTGAGGCTTTGGCAAGGCACTTTGCAGATAAAATTGATCAGATTAGGTGTGTTACTCTGCACGCTGTGGATACAGTTAGTGAGCAAGAGGCGGCCTGTGGCAAACCGGTTTTGTGGGATTGGTTCCAGCTTCTTCCTCCTGATGAAGTGGACAAGGTGCTTTCATCTGTAAGGCCGACCACCTGCTTACTTGATCCTTGCCCATCTTGGCTCATTATGAGCTGCAGAGAGAGACTGGGTGAGGGGATCAAGGCGGTGGTGAATGCCTCCCTTGAGGAGGGAGTGATGCCATCAGCCCTCAAGGAGGCAGTGATAAGACCACTCTTAAAGAAGTCCTCCTTGGATCCTCAAGTTCTGAACAACTTTCGCCCAGTCTCAAATCTGCCATTTTTGGGCAAGGTGATTGAGCGGGTGGTGGCGGTGCAGTTGAAGGCACACTTGGAAGAAACTGATTATCTAGACCCATTTCAATCGGGCTTCAGGCCTGGGCATGGGACAGAAACGGCCTTGGTCGCCTTGGTGGATGATATGAGGAGGGCTCTGGATAGGGGTGAATGCTCCTTCCTTGTTCTCCTCGACCTCTCAGCGGCTTTTGATACCGTTGACCACGGTATCCTCCTGGACCGCCTGGAGGGGTTGCGCATTGGAGACACTGTATTGCCGTGGTTCCGGTCCTTCCTCTCCGGCAGGTACCAGAGGGTAGCACTGGGAGAGGAGGTTTCGGACCCGTGGCCACTTACTTGTGGGGTGCCACAGGGTTCCATCCTCTCCCCGATGCTATTTAACATCTATGTGAAGCCGCTGGGGGCTATCATCAGGAGGTTTGGGGTGCAGTGTCATCAATATGCGGATGACACGCAGCTCTACCTCTCATTCAAATCTTCACCAAGGTTGGCCGTAGAATCCCTGTCCAAATGTCTGGAGACGGTGAGTGGCTGGATGGGGAGGAATAAGCTGAAGCTGAACCCTGACAAGACCGAGGTACTTTTGGTGGGAGACAAGAGGAGGTTGGGGGATGTTGACCTGGTGTTGAATGGGGTACGGCTACCCTTGAAAGACCAGGTCCGCAGCCTGGGGGTCATTTTGGACGCCCAGCTGTCCATGGAGGCTCAGGTGTCAGCTGTGAGCCGGACAGTGCTGTATCAACTCCATCTGATATGGCGGCTGCGCCCCTTCCTTCCCGACCATCTGCTCCCATCAGTAGTACATGCCCTGGTCTCCTCTCGTTTAGACTACTGTAATGCGCTCTACGTGGGGTTACCCTTGAAGACGGTTCGGAAGCTGCAGCTGGTACAGAAAGCGACGGCTCGCCTGATTAAAGGCAGCCACCGGCAAGATCACATCACTCCAGTGCTGAAGGAGTTGCACTGGTTACCAGTTGTTTTCCGGGCCAAATTCAAGGTGTTGGTTTTGACCTTTAAAACCCTATATGGTTCCGGCCCAGCCTGTCTTAAGGAGCGCCTCCAGCAACACCAGACAGGCCGCTTAACAAGATCAGCCTCAGATAGCCTTCTCTCTATCCCATCAGCCAGGACAGCTAGACTGGTGGGGATGAGGGAGAGGGCCTTTTCTGTGGTGGCCCCCACTCTGTGGAACTCCCTCCCTAGGGAACTCCGTCATGCCCCCTCTTTAATGAGCTTCCGTCGTGCATTAAAAACGTGGTTGTTCAGGCAGGTATTTGGGGTGGGTTAGGGTATTTAAAAAAAAAAATTATGGTAGAATTTTATTGTTTTGAATTGTTTTATGGTATGTTGTACATCGCCCAGAGTGGCTGGGTGACCAGCCAGATGGGCGATTAATAAATTTAATAATTAATAAATAAATACATAAATAAACTTCTTGCCCTGGTGAATTGCCTTCTTCTGTCAGCGATTTCTTTAGTATAATAATGAAAGAGCATAATCTTGTCATTTGCTGGTCCCCACTGGAGCTCACCTTGTTCTCTTGCCAGACGCATAAGGTAATTTTTTGTGGAGACTCGTGAAAATTGAACAATAACAGTCCCAAAAGTCCCTTTAGTGCCACATATTGAACCAGGAACACGATATTCATGCTCAATATCAAGTAAAAAATCAGATGGTAAAGCAAAATAGCTCATGCAAAAGTTTATCCACAAATTCAGCCAAACCTTTATCAGTAGCCACGTCTTTAATACCAAGGATACGTAGATTTGCTCTGCGTGTGAAGGCCTCCAGTTGAGAGATTCAAGCAGACAAAACATTGTGAGACGCTTTCATAGCCGTTTCATGAACAGTAACCTGATCTTCAAGATCATTAACCTTTGCTTTTGGAAGGAAGATTCAGGAGGGTTTCTTATCAAGAGCGTTTAAGCGCTTACGAGGTGATCTTTGAGTCTCTTTCATCACCCCAATTTTACAGAAAATTCCTTGTAGATTGGATGTATTTTATTTATCCTATCTTTTGTCGTATCAGAATCCCCAGGCCACAGCAAAAGTGGCTAGTTTCTGTATAGCTGCTATATCACTTGCCTGAGGATGATGATAAAATAATACTATTTCAACATTTTATCAAGGTTTTTATATTGGGATTTGAATGTTCTTATTATACTGTTTTGTGGTTATTTGGTCTTGATTCCTTGTATACTGTATTTTTAGTACTTTAAATTTTGCATGTGCTGGTCTACGACCGAAATAATCTAATAAAAGCAATATTCTCTTAACATGTTCTATCAATATTTTTATTCTGAATTGCTGGTATATCACAAAGATTTTTGAATAGTAGTGAAATGGATTTTTTTTAACTAAGAAATGGCAAAATAGCAGTTTTGCTATTTTGCTGTTTAGGGGGGAATCAGTAACAGACAATTATGTGATTTCATACCGTTTTTTCCTTACCAGACAAAAACTGCACAATAGTTCCAAGTTGGATTTATAGATATTCTCCAGGGAAGCACTGTAGCTCTTAATTATGTCTAGAATTTCTTGCCACTGTAAAATGATCAACGCCTTCACAAAACGAAAGGGAATTCTTTATTGTTGGCTACTGTAAAATTTGACACTTTCTAAGCATAGATTACTAACTATAAATAATCAACTATAGCCACAAATCACACCCAGGTTAGAAACACATGTCCAGGCATGTGCAGGAATTTAGAGATGTCTAGTTGCATCTGAAACTTTAAGACAATTAATTCAACAATTTTACTCCTAAAGGAAATACTAGAGATGGGTTGGAAACTTGCCAGAAAACCAGTTGCTTTCTTAAGTCAGAACCAAATGACTTGAAGCTTTATTTTTATTTCCAAAATGCATAAGATACACTTCTGTATTCTAGCATATAGGGCTCTTAACAAATAACATATTAACAAAAAGATCAAAGCAACCACTTTGATCTTGCAATGCAATAAAATGTAATGCAATAAAAACAGCACAAAGGATAAGATCATAACAATGGGATAAAAACATAACACAGAGTAGCCGAAGATTTATAGCTTTCATGCTATAGAATATGTCTTGCAAAGTGCCATTTTTCTTCTATTGTGCAAAGCAGTGCTGGTGGTCAGATGATAAGTCTTATGAAGTTTTCACGTACTGAACAAAAATGTATAATCTAAAGAACATACCCTCTTAGCATTCTAGCAACTTTGGATCATGCTTATATTCCCAATGAGTACATAATAGAGATGTTAGAGAAATCCGCCGCGGATTCAAATGAGGCTGGATTCTTTGGAATCTGGCCTCTGGAATCCACGGCGGATTGGCCCCACTTACCCCCGTTCTAGGAGGATTCCACGTGGAACTGCTCCAGCTGCTTGCTCCTGGACCTGTCCCGTTTGCTTCCATGCCGATTGCCTTTTTTTTTTTCAAAAAAGTGATTAGCAGGATATGCCCATAGACTTATACGCAAAAAAGTGATCGGCAGGATATGCCCATAGACTTATACACAAACTAGAGCCATGAATCTTGTGCATAAGTCTATAGACACACAGACTTATATCCTTTTTTTAAAAAGGTGATTGGCACGGAGAACAGAACGGGTCGAGCAGGTAAGCGGCCCTCAAGCCAGGCGGCTCCACAGAATCCTTGCAGAGCGGAGCTGCTCCAGAGGATTCGGGGAGGGGAAACAGATCGTCTTCCCCCCCGGGTAGATTCCCCACCGGAATGGATGGTGGGGAATCCGTACACCCCTAGTCAATAAGCCAGAGTGCAAGCCTGGGAAGACATAGAGCTGAATTGCAGGTGAAATTTAATTCACTGAGCATTATTTAATACTTCCAGGTTCTGCACCATGTACTTCATCTTCTGGCCACTCATTTAGATATTCTGAGATTTTTCTTCTACCTCTGTAATTTCCCCCCGTATTTAGCAAAATAACCCCCCAGTAATATTCCTCTTCCATTGTGACAAAAATAAAATCTTTATCAAAAACGGCCATGTTGCAAATTCTTTGGTGACATTCCATTTTTGCTAATGTCTTTGGGGTTCATCGCGTGTCTTCCTTCCAGATAGCCTATTAAAAATGAAACGTTTAATAATACAGTTCTTGGTTCTCTTCATTTTGTTTTTAAAGCCCAAAATATCAAATAACTAATCAGAGATAGAGCTTCAGTCTCTGAAGATGTGGGCACAAGCTCCATTACCAGCTGCAAATAGACATGATTCTGTTCCCGGCAAACAATAAATAAATAAAAATTGTTCACCTAGTGAATATTCAAACTTACAGATTCTGTACACTGTACCTTGTTATTTTGGTCTTCTGACAACGTCACTTGCTTCTTTTTCCTTTTTGGCTTCCTCTAAGTGTGTGTATATATAATTCCAGGCAAGTTTCTTCTCTTCTTCCAACACAGACACCCAAAGAGGTCTGTCCCAGAATCAATGGTGGAAAACATTTAAGGTGTAAATGGGCATTCTGTCTTCTCCAAGAGGGACACAGATGCTCCAGTCCAGGCCAGTCTGTATCTAACCCTCAGTTGTTGCTCTGCTTCCCCATACTTGCATCTATGCCATGCTGAATGATTTTGTATGTGAAACAACTGGCAGAAGAAGGGTTTCCTTTGGATAAGAAACGAAGGTAGGGAATGATTGGAAGAAGGAAAGTGCTTGTTACATGGCTGCTAACATGTCCAATGAATGGTCTGGGAGTAGAAGATGATGTATTAGCCTGTTTCCCACCTCCCAGCTGAGCAGAGCAGAGCAAGCTGCTCCAGCTGGTCCAGGGACTACAGAAGCAAGCAAGCTCCCAGAGAGCGAGCGACCAGAGCGAGCAAACAGGGGGAGCAAACAGGAATTGGCCAGGGGAGTTGCAGTGGTTGAAGAGACAAAGGAGACAGAGGCTAAGAGGTAAGTGGGCTGCAGGAAGCCCAGGGGGCTGCCCTTTATCCTTCTGAGTGGCTGTGAGTTCCCCAGGTGCTTCTGAGAGCTCCAACTGAATTGGGGTGTGTGGCCTGAGTTCTCCCAGCAGCTGAGTTGGTGGGAAGCTTCAGTCTGTTTCCCGCCTCCCAGCTGAGCAGAGCAGAGCAAGCTGCTCCAGCTGTTCCAGGGACTACAGAAGCAAGCAAGCTCCCAGAGCATGAGTGACCAGAGCGAGCGAACAGGGGGAGCTAACAGGAGTTGGCCAGGGAAGGTCAAGGGGGAGGCCCCTAAATTTTTTTTTTCATTTTTCATTTTATTTTATAACTAACTTTTTCCCATTTATTTGTCTTGTAACACACACTTCCACACCAGTGGGACTCTGCTTTTAACCTCTACTGAGTAGAGGAGCAGGCACAAGCTAGTCTAGAACAATCACAAAGCTAGACACAAAAAGGGAAAAGAAGCAATGGAAGGACAGGACTGTCACCACCTTGCAGGTGGTGACCTGCAAGGTGTGCAATGTTTGTTTTCTTGCCTGAGGTCAACATGGCCTACACCTGCAACAAGTGCAAGTTGATCACACTGCTGGAAGAAAAAGTAAGTGGACTGGAGCGGCGACTGTCGACCCTCCGGGGAATAAGAGAACACAAAGAGTTCTTGGACAGAATGGGGGAACTACGGCAGCAAAGGGAAGACCAGAAGCTCGAAGAGCAACAGCAAGATGAGGCAGTGGGAAATGCTGAGGTGAAGAAAAATGGAGTAGAGGATACTCCTTGGAAAAGGGTGACAGTTAGGAGAAGAAGAACTAGACGCCACTGTGCGCCAGTGGAAGCAGTGGAGCTGTGGAACCGATTCCAGGTACTTGCGGATGAGACTGGAGGACAGCCTGCAGAGGAAGAATCACAGGGGAACCTACATGAGAGTGAACAAGAGGCTGAAGGTCAGTCAAACAGAGGCGATGAAACCCAGGCCTACAACAAGAAGAAGAGAAGAGTGGTAGTAGTGGGAGACTCCTTGCTGCGTGGGATCGAGACCCAAGTATGTCGCGAAGCCCTGTGGACTCGCCAGGTATGTTGTCTCCTGGGAGGACAAATTAGAGACGTGACTGAAAGGCTGCCTGCACTCATAAAACCCACTGACAGGTATCCCTTTCTTCTCATCCATGTGGGAACAAATGATTTCTAGCGGAGCTACGAAGAAATCACTTCAGACTTTGAAGGTTTGGGAAGAAAAATCAAAAACTTTGGGGCCCAGATAGTTTTCTCATCCATCCTTCCAGTAGTTAGAAGAGGGATAGAAAGGGAACGAAAAATACTCCGGGTGAATGACTGGCTACGAAGGTGGTGCCGACGAGAGAGATTTGGATTCTGGGACCACGTGCTATACTTCCTGGAAGATGGGCTGTTGGCAAGGGATGGGTTTCACCTCACAAAGGATGGGAAGAATGTGTTTGGCCACAGCATGAAGAACTTCATCAGGAGTAGGGATGTCAGAGAATTCCGCCACAGATCTCAGTGAGGCCGAATGCCAGTGCATTCGGCCCCCCTGAACTCCGTGGCGGAACGGCCTGCCACCCCCCCGCCCCCTGCGGATCCCCCCCAGGACGAGACTTACCTGGGGCGGATGTTCCGGACGGCGGCGGCTCCAGCGGTGGTGGTGGCTGGTCTTCCAACCGGTTGCCACCGCCGCCATTTGGAGTCTTTTTCCCCCCCTCCATTCGTGATAGGCTATGTAAAGACTTACGTAGCCTATCACATCTGGGTTTTTTAAAAAACCAAAACGCGTACGCAAATGGCGGCGGCTACGGCCGCCGCCATTTGCGTTCCCTATTTTTGGTTGTCTTAGTCTACGTAAATATTTACGTAGACTAAGACGGCGAAACTAAGGGGGAACGCAAATAGCGTAGCGGACGCTATTTGCGTTCCCCCTTAGTTTCACCGTCTTAGTCTACGTAAATATTTACGTAGACTAAGAGAACCAAAAATAGGGAACACAAATGGCGGCGGCTGTAGCCGCCGCCATTTGTGTACACGTTTGTTTGTTTTTTTAACCCATACGTTATAGGCTACGTAAGTCTTTATGTAGCCTATCACGGCTGAATACAGGGATGCAAAGGGCAGCGGCTACGGCTGCCATCATTTACGTCCCTGCTAGCCAGCGGCCGGATGTCCGGCTGCTGGCAGAGCCGGCCGGCGGCTCCACGGAATCCCCGCGGAGCGGAGCCAGCCGGCCAGGATTCCGGGGGGAGGATTCCAGGGGGAGGGTCGAAGCGCCTCCCCCCCAGCGGAACCCAGGAAGCCAGGTAAGGGGGGTTTCGTACATCCCTAATCAGGAGGGCTTTAAACTGAATCCTACAGGGAAGGGAGATGTAATGTTGGGGGTAACAATGGACATAGGCGCATGCACTGCAACGGAGAGAACAGCTCTGATAGCGCCCAATAATTGTCTTCAGACACATGTAGGAAGAAAGCCAGACTATGAAGCACATGGTCTTCGATGTCTATATACTAATGCCCAGAGTATGGGAAACAAACAGAACAAACTTGAACTCTTAATACAGGAGGGAAATTATGACTTGATAGGTATAACTGAGACTTGGTGGGATGACTCTCATGACTGGAATACAGCAATTGAAGGATATAACTTGTTCAGAAAGAACAGGAGGAACAGAAAGGGAGGTGGGGTTGCACTGTATGTGAAAAATACATATCTCTGCACAGAAATACAGGAGGATGAGCTTGGTAGCCCCATCGAGAGCATCTGGATCAAAATAAATGGAGCAAAGAATAAAAGGAACCTGGTGGTCGGAGTCTACTACCGGCTACCCAACCAAGGAGAAGACGAGGATGAAACTTTTGAAAAGCAAATAGCCAATGTTTTAAGGAAGCATGATGTAGTAGTAATGGGGGACTTCAATTTCCCCGATATTTGTTGGGAGACAAATTCTGCAAAACATGGCCCCTCCAGGAAATTCCTGACTTGTGTGGCGGATAACTTCCTCCTACAGAAAGTAGAGGAAGGAACTAGAGGATTGGCTATCCTTGACTTGATCCTAACCAACAGAGATAACTTAGTGGATAAAGTAGCAGTTACAGGAACTCTGGGGGAAAGCGACCATGTTGTACTTGAGTTCTTGGTTCTAAGGGAAGCAAAAGCCGACTGTAGCCAAACGCGTACCCTGGATTTTAGGAAAGCTGATTTTAATAAACTCAGAACAATGATCAGTAAGGTCCCATGGCAAGTGACGCTAACGAGAAAAGGAGTCCAAGATGGGTGGGAACTTTTAAAAAAGGAAATTCTCAAGGCACAATCACAAACAATTCCAACAAGAATAAAAGGTGGAAGACAACAGAAGAAGCCAATGTGGCTTCACAAAAAGCTTAGGGATGACCTGAAAACAAAAAAGGACACATATAGGAAGTGGAAAGAAGGCCAAGTAACAAAGGAAGAGTACAGGCAGATAGCACAGAATTGCAGGGATGGCGTCAGGAAGGCTAAAGCTGAGAAGGAGCTGAGGTTAGCAAGGGATGCTAAAAACAACAAAAAGGCTTTCTTCAGCCACGTGCACAGTAAAAGGCAGAGGAAAGAAATGGTTGTTCAGGTATTAAATAAGGATAGCAAAATGATAACAGATGACAAAGAAAAGGCAGAGGTGCTCAATTCCTACTTTGGCTCAGTCTTCTCCCAAAAGAGGATCTATGACCTCCCTGGTAAAGGCGAGTACAGGCTGAAGGGGCAGGATTGCAGCTTGAGATCGATAGGCATATGGTCAAGGAACACCTAATGACTTTGAATGAGTTCAAATCTCCAGGGCCAGATGAACTGCATCCTAGAGTAATAAAGGAACTGGCAGAAGAACTCTCAGAACTGCTGTCTATTCTCTTTGAGAAATCATGGAGGACGAGGTAGTGCTAGATGACTGGAGGAGGGCGAACGTTGTCCCTATCTTCAAAAAGGGTAAAAAGGAGGAACCTGGGAACTACAGACCAGTCAGTCTGACATCAATCCCTGGGAAAATTCTGGAGCAGATGGTATAGCAATCCATCTGGAAGCACCATGAAAACTGGAGCGCTGGGCAGAAAGCAACAGAATGACATTTAATAGGGATAAATGCCAAGTTCTGCACCTAGGAAAAAGAAACCAAATGCACAGTTACAAGATGGGGGATACGTGGCTCAACAACACTACAAGCGAGAAAGATCTTGGAATTGTTGTCAATCACAAGCTGAATATGAGCCAACAATGGGATGTGGCTGCAAAAAAGGCAAATGCTCTTTTG
Source organism: Heloderma suspectum (assembly GCF_057233095.1). Taxonomy (NCBI): domain Eukaryota; kingdom Metazoa; phylum Chordata; class Lepidosauria; order Squamata; family Helodermatidae; genus Heloderma; species Heloderma suspectum. The sequence continues at coordinate 111,084,614 of NC_139464.1, forward strand.
GGCTTCATTAATAGAAGCATAGCTTCCAAATCCCAGGAAGTAGTAGTTCCCCTCTACTCAGCACTAGTTAGGCCTCATCTGGAGTACTGTGTCCAGTTCTGGGCACCACACCTTAAGAAGGATGCAGACAAACTGGAGAGGGTTCAGAGGAGGGCAACAAAGATGATCAGGGGACTGGAAACAAAGCCCTATGAAGAGAGACTGAAAGAACTGGGCATGTTTAGCCTTGAGAAGAGAAGACTGAGGAGCGATATGATAGCACTCTTCAAGTACTTGAAAGGTTGTCACAGAAAAGAAGGCCAGGATCTCTTCTTGATCATCCCAGAGTGCAGGACACGGAATAATGGGCTCAAGTTACAGGAAGCCAGATTCCGGCTGAACATCAGGAAAAACTTCCTGACTGTTAGAGCAATATGACAATGGAACCAATTACCTAGGGAGGTGGTGGGCTCTCCCACACTGGAGGCCTTCAAGATGAGGCTGGACAGCCATCTGTCAGGGATGCTCTGACTTGGATTCCTGCATTGAGCAGGGGGTTGGGCTCAGTGGCCTTGTAGGCCCCTTCCAACCCTACTATACTATTCTATACTATTCTATTATTATTGAAGCTAAAGTGTGAATGGACCTCATCAGTGCCAGGGTAGGATCCCTGTGAAAGCCCCTCTGATCCTTCCAAAGGAGGAGAGGGATATAAGCTACATAACGGAGAGAGCGGCTAGATGGCCGTAGGATATGTGGGTTTCTGACAATTCCCTCTATGCTTCTCCTGCCCTGTATTGGATAGGCAGTTGCCTCCAAGTTTGGAGGCGGCTGCCTATCCCTGTAGGAGTGCACCCTAAAGAACTAAATAGCGTACCAACATACAATGGGGTCATTCGAGCTGTGAGTTGGGGGGGGGGCGAGATATATTTCTCATTCATTTGTTTTGGATCTTATTTTTCATACTAGCTTCTAAATAGTCATTCTGATTCCTTGGGAAAGGGCAGGTGTACATTCAAACAAATAATGGATAAAACTTTTAACTCCTAATATAGAAAACTAAATAATAGATCTGTAGAAAAGGAAATGCACAGGGATGAACACTGCAGAAAGCTGCTTTTGACAAAATACAGGCTTAACTGCCAACTTTTCAAACATCCTATACCAATACAGAAAATCCTTGTTGTCTCATAAAATCCTAGGCTACACATTTTGCCAGTGGAAAAGAAGTGCTCCTGTGCTGTGGTATGTTTATCCCATCATGAAGCACTGTCTTCGTGCTTTTCTGCATGAAGCATTTAACATGTGCTAGTCATTCCCCGCTCATGGTTGTTTATAGGTTCTTTAGATGACATTGTGACCCTCCAGTTTTGCTTCTGCATCTAACCAGCACTTTCGGCAACTTTTTTTAGAGCAGGGAAAATGTTGCATTTAATTGTGAAAGTGAAAGAAACCATGTTTTTTGTAGGGATGTCAGAGAATTCCGCGATGGATCTCGGTGAGGCCGAATGCCAGTGCATTCGGCCCCCCGAAACCCGTCGCAGAACGAAGCCCCCGCCCCCCCAACTCACGAAAGGAGCGCGGGACAAAGTGCCCGCCACCCCCGCCCCACGAAAGGTGCGCGAAACAGAGCACCTACCTGCTCCCATCCGCGCTGCTGTGCAAATGGCGGCCGTCCTGCGGCCGCCATTCGCTTCCTCCTTCTTCAGCTGTGATAGGCTACGTAAACACTTACGTAGCCTATCACAGCTAACAGAGGGACACCATTTGCATCCCTGCAGAGGCCTTGATAGGCTACTTAATTATTTACGTAGCCTATCACGGCGGGGGGGGGGGAACCTGAGCGTACGCAAATGGCGGTAGCTGCCGCCATTTGCGTACGCTGGGGTTTTTCCCCCCTGCCATGATAGGCTAAGTAAATTTTTATGTAGCCTATCACAGCGAAAGAAAGGGACACAAATGACGGCGGCTACGACAGCCGCCATTTGCATCCCTGCAGGGCTGCCCAGCGGCCGGATGTCCGGCTGTGGGCGGCCGGAGCCAGCTGGCTGGGATTCCAGGGGGAGGCATGGAGTGCCTCCCCGCCCGGCGAGAATTCTGGGGGGAGGGACAGAGCACCTCCCCCCCCAGCGGAACTCTGCAGAGCCAGGTAAGCGGGGTTTCGTACACCCCTAGTAGGGATGGCGGAGAATTCCGCCACGGATCTCAGTGAGGCCAAATGCCAGTGCATTCGGCCCCCCAAAATCCATGGCGGAACGAAGCCCCCCCGCCCCACCATCCCGCGAAAGGCACGCGAAACAGAGCACCTACCTAGTGCCTTTTGCGCTGCTTTGCAAATCGGCCATGTCTGCGGCCGCCATTCGCTTCACAATTTTTTGCCGTGATAGGCTACGCAAATAGTTACGTAGCCTATCACGGCAAAAAAAGGAATGCAAATGGCGGCTATGGCGGCCGCCATTTGCGTCCCTGTGCAGCCCAGCAGCGGCTGGATGTCGCTGCGGGCAGCCCCGGTTGGTGGCTCCACAGAGTCGCCGCAGAGCGGAGCCGGCTGGCAAGGATTTCATAGGGAGGGACGGAGCACCTCCCCCCACTGCGGATGTCACAAAACGAAACAGGTAAGTCGTTTCGTACATCCCTAATGCCAAGACATTAGGACTGAATGCAGTAGTGAGAAGGAAAACTCTGTCCAGCTGGCCTCAAAAAGCTTGGGGAGTACAAGGAGATAGCAGTTGTTGGCTTCTGCAATGTCCTAAAGTTTGCTGGATCTGAGCCCTGATGTGTGGAAATATGTAGCTCATCCCTACCAGTTGCTGGAACATGTGTCCAACTTAATTGACTATGTTATTTGTAGACCTCCATGCAGGATTTGACTGGTGGACTCCACACCAGAACTTCAGCAGAGGGACAAAAGAGTCTTGATCATTATCCGTCATTTTGTATTGGAACAGCATCCACAAACCAGACTTCTCACCTATGTTGACAGATGCTCCATCTGTCACCAAGGAGATACATGCATGAAGATGTGCCTAGCTGCTGCAATCCAAATGTCTTGCCACAGGCATCTTCAACTGCATCTAACAGTCCTTTTGCACCGTGGTTTCAGGGTTCACTAGCACCTAAAAAGTACTGCTTTTCATCCCCAGATTTTGTAATGATTTTCACCATTACATACATTTTGTCAGTTCTGGTTTGATCCACAGTGCTATCACACCTCAGGGACAGCAATGTATCTTCAGTCAATTTCTTGGTGAGACTGCCTCTGTCACTTTCTACAATGCACTGCATAAATTGTTTGTGGGCATTTGGATCCAAGTACTGAAAGTCTATCTTAATCCTAGGTACCAATTCTGCACCGTTATAGGAAAAAATAGATGCTAACTTACTTGCAACTACTCTTGCAGAAAATGAGTATGCACTCAGGGTCAGTTTTTTGAAACATGTTCTACACCTAACATACTGTTGGCCATTTTGATGAAAACGTTCAAAGATGTTGTCTTTTGGACTGTGCTTGATTAATTTGGTGGCTGGTTTCATATCACCCTTATGACCTCACACTCCACCAAACCTGGGGCGTGTTCACAGGCGATTTGCTGTGAATTGGGAGATTTTGACATCTCTGGTGACACCTGATGTCATAGTCACCCTGCAGCCACCTCACAGATTACTGGCTGAAAAGCCGGACTTTTTCAGTGTACTTTTAGTCCATTTTATTTCTTTAAATCGGCTCGCCTCTATTTCAAATGCTGTGTGCCCTCATCCTCCACATTAACTTCGGCATGATAGTCCTGCCCAGGGGTGTGTCTTTCACCTGGCCGTGACCGCAGTGACCCGATGTGTTCCTCCTCCTTCTTTCCCCCCCAATTTTTCTGCCATTTCGCATCCAGGCAGAGCAGAGTTCAGAGCCACCTGTAAGTATTTCTCCTCTACCTTACACAACTTTACTTTCCTCTACTCATGGTAGATTCTTCTTTTTTGTGTGTCTGTCTTCCATCCTCAACCCCCCCCTAAGTGGCTGATCTCTCCTTAGTACCCCAAGTAAAGGTAAAAGGGATAAAACTCTTGAAATCGCGTAGTCTTTACGTCACTGCCACACTTTACAGCCATCGCACCCAGTGTGTACCCAAACTAACTATTCCAGGTCTAGCCCCAGTCTCCCACATTAATGGCTTTTGCAGATGAAATGGGTGGTAACTTGATATCACACATTAACGTGAATGTGCTCCCCCTGTGCTCCCAGAAACAAGTGGTCCCATACAGCAGGCGTGACTTAACCGTGTGGAAGCGTTAATGCGATACATTAGTGTAACTGCAACACTGACCTAATGAATTGTGCTCACATGTCTGGCAAGGTTTTATTGTGGGAAATCGTGATCATGATTGATCGCCATTGCGCACTATTGAAATTGCGTTCAATTGCTTTGTCGTGCTGTTGTTACATCAGACATTGTTTTAAGGCATAATCTCACTTTTTGCATCTCTCCCCAGGGTTTCAGCTGTGGGTGCTTTCCTGCTACTGTTTTACGCGGCTGTTTCAAAGTCTGACAGCGAGGGCCATGGGGTTTCTTGGAAGTATGAGGAAATCATGGATCTCCTCGACATATGGGGGCAGCAGAAACTCCAAGCTTCGCTTGAGTCACAGGAACATTGATTCTTATGAGCAGATTGCCTGCCAAATGAGCAACCGTGACCACAGGCAAACTGCAGTAGAATGCAGGACCAAGACCAAGGCCATGCAGCTGGAATACCGCAGGGTGGTTACTCACAACTCCTGCTCTGGGAGTAATGTTGCAACCTTCCCCTTCTACAAGAAGTCCTACAGCATCCTTAGAAGGGATGCAACAATCCAACACAGGTGGGTTACCCTGGACTCTTGGTCCTGTAAGAGCAGCAACAGCGATAGCAGCACCCAAATATTTGAGAGCAACAGGCAGATGGCAGAGAGGCACCGCTGTACTGCTTCAGGATCCATTTTTGGGTGGCTGCTGTGCACGTAACCAGGAACTCTGGCAACTTCTGGGCATGAGAAGGAAGTACTTCTGGCCAGGGCAGGATGTGTCGCTCACCTGAGTCAGGCAGTGACTGGGCATGCTCATTCTGATGGAAAGGGCGGACTCCCCAGAGGGAGGAAGTCATGGAAATTGTATTCCATCCCACCTAAAAGTAAGAAGGCGGTAGAAGAATAAATATCCCCAGCCAGTCAGTATGTTGCTGAAATGACCCACCACACTACGCGTAGTAAACTACCCCTGAGGATGTGTTACTGCAAGATCCTGCATGTATGATTGGAAAAGCACACTGATGAACCGCCTGCTTTGCCAGTCCATAACTACTGGATCTCGCTTTTACCTGCCACTGTAACTGCAGAGCGACGGCCTTAAATGGAGTAGTTCTACCCTTCATTTATCTAGTTCTCATACTGGAGCACCCAAGAAATTCTTTCCAAAGGCAAAGTGGTTTCGTTTAATTTACACAAATTTCAGCCTTAATTTGTGCAAATTACAGCCATAATATGCCTAATTTGTGCAAATTGCAGGTGCAATTTGCACAAATTTTAGCATGTTATGGCCGCAATTTACACAAATCAAGCAAATTACAGCTGGAATCTGCGTAAATTACACAAATTGCAGCTGCAATTTGCATAAATGGTAATTTAAGAAAAGAAAAAAACACCTGAGAAAGTTGCCGGGTTCCAAATGCAAGTCAAGCCCAACGAGCCACAAAAGGGCTGGATTTCCCCATGATGGCCATCCCTAATCTACCTGCATGCCTAAAAAGAGCATAATAATAAAGGAAATGGGAATCAAATCAAGGACCATCTATGGAAACTAGAGAGAAAGAATACAGACAAGAGCCCTGATGGTAAAAGTAACCAATTTGCCTGAGGGGGAGAAAGAACATGGGTGGTTTTTATGAAACCTGGTTTGCTTTATTGAGTATGTTAACAAAAACAAGGAAAAAATGAAGCCTCTAACAACACATGGCACTATTTGGAAAAAGGTCCTGGGATAATGAAAAAGAATTAAAGCTGAAATAAAGGTGATCCAAAATATTTGTCACATCAGTGTGCATTTTTGTTGAATAATTATGTATCAGTTTTTCTTTTTCATCCGATCTTATTATTGTACGTTAGAAGAAAAGGTTTTACAAAAAATGTCCATCCCAGAGATACTGCATTTCAGATCATACAGATAGTAGTTCCATCACTTAATATAATGTTATTTGTTTGTATTTCTACCCTGTCTTAGGATGGTGCCAGGGGCAGGGGGCTTAACTGAGAAATAACGTTAAAATATATAAAACCAGTTTGACCGCTCTGTTTCTGTGGGATAAGCTTTAGAACCACACGTGAAGCCATTGTGCATAGGTTGGGCCACCCAAGTTGTTGCTTGGAATGCCAAAAATTTAGGGCCAGCGCAGAGATGAGCTAATGTAGCTAATGAGATCTCTCTAGAGCAGTGGCTCTCACACTCACGCACCCCTTATTCGTGGGCCACTTGAAAATGTCTGGGGTTTCAGAAACTTCTTTTGTTCTACCGATCAAACCAAATAAGTCACCGTAATTTTAAAAAATTCTGGCATCTTAGTCAAAGCCAGTGTCATATTATAAACTCGCAGGCTCTGGGGAAGGGCCCGTTAAACTTGTAAATTTTTAGGGAAAAACTAGTAGACTGTGCCGGTGCATTATTGTGAAATCACAGGTCCTACGCCAGGGCCTTATTAGCCTGCTCAATAATCCAGCCCTGGTCAAAATGGCTGCCATTTCCATCATCAGAAAAAAATGAATCAAGTGTAGGGCCAAGTACAGATATTCTCAGCTGTTCCACAACCTTTCCATGGAACACCTGAATGGAGCTTGCACGCCAGAGTTTGAGAATCTCTTCACTAAGGATTTCTGTTAAACTCGGAGAACAAAGGGGAGAGAGCTATAATTGGGAGTGGAGAAAAGGGAAACTGAGGAGGAACAAGAGAGTGAGTGCTGCAGGACATGCATGCGTGGCTACAAACTCTGCTGCTTGGGAAGAGGTGTGCGTTTGGGTGAATATTTGTTTTTGATAACACACTGAAAACCTATATTTAGAGAGCAATCCTATAGTCCCTGGGTGAGCCAGAGACCATAGGATGGCTTGGAAAATCCCTTCTGAGGTCGGAGACAGCGCTCCAGACTCAGAAGGGGAGTTGGAGATCCACCCCTCACAGCCAATGTGGAGAAAACTGCACTGGCTGCCTCTCTTGACGTCACAAAATTGACCTCGGAGAGGGGGAGAAAGGGGCATGCCTGTGGGTGGGGAGGGGAGGAGACTGGAGACCAGGATACGATTTATCCTGAGCCTTTTCCAGCCCCCTTCCCTTCCAAAGCACCCTGATTTGGTGAAAATAAAGGAGACTGGAGGACAGGGAGGCAAGAATCGCCTCTACCACTCCTCCTGACCTGCTGACTTCAGCCTGGCAGGGCATAGGACTCTCAGAAGCCTCTAGTGGCTTCCAAGCAGTGAGGGAGGGTGCAGTCCATAGGACTGCGCTTTAATTTTTCACACAGATAAATATTTTTGCGTAAACCCGGGGGGGGGGGGAAGAGCTTATTCTTGGGGTAGTGCATTACCTTGGGCTGGCCAAGCTTTTTGGAGTGTGGAAATAAACATTATTACCAGCTGATGTCTTCTCATTAAGCTGCTGTTAAAGGCACAGGGGCCAAGGACTAATTGAAACTAGGCAACCTTTGCACCAGCAACTAAATGCATGCCTGTCAGGCCCCTGTTTAGAAGCACATTAACACTCTCCCCCTCCAAATTTAAAAGATCGTATTTGTAAACAGAAAGAAAACATAATACACGACTGATATTAAAATTATGTCAGTCAGAAAATAATAGGAAGATTATCTACAGTAATTCCTCTGCATTAAATATATGCAGGTTTAATCTGACATTTCGTGATCAGTACCTTTAATAATTTGCTGTATGTATGTATCCTTCATTTGTGAGGTTTCAAAAGGCAGAAACTTAAAGGGAGGTCTCCTACTGCAAAATTTGATGTTTTTGTTTTTCCAACGTACTATGGATTGAAAATACATTCCTATATGCATGGTTGTAACGAAACTTTTGAGGAGTCTCCTACTGGTGCAGATTGTTATGCAACAGAACTATATAAAAATCAGTTCACATCATCACATGATTTCTTTTTTTAACTAATTGTAATTTCAGTTGATGAAAAATTTCTCCTACAAAAGGTCTGTGCTGTAAGTATTCTATAAATATGTATGGCAACCAGGTGATAGTATTTATTTATTTGGTTCTATTTATATCGTTCCCTTTATAAAAATCCCAGTAGTCCAGTGTCACTGGATGGCTTTGTCAGTGGCTGTTAATTAGCCTGACTGAATTCCTTTTTTAGATTGTTTTCAGTGCTAGTGACTCTACTAAATTTAAATGTGTTCATACATGAATTAACATATGCAAACACACTGTAGAATTTATTTTATATTAGTCTGGGTGATGGTAACCATGCTTCAAAAACTACTCAGCGGCCCAATTAACGTCTTGGTTGCTGCTTCTGTAGTGCATATATTTGGCATGAAATCTGCCTCATGTTCTCTCAATACCAGTGTGAGCTGTGTGCAGATACTCGGAGGGAGCAATCTTATGGCTGGTAGTCAGCAGCTAGACAGCCATAGGATATGTGATTTTCGGGGAACTGACCTCCCCCGCCCTTCTGCGCTACGTTGCAGGCAGTGCGGAATGGCCCCGCGCTCTCCACTCGGAAGAGGAGCATGGAGCGGCCAAAATGGGGCGTTCCAGGGGGGGAGGCAGAAATGCTGGTACAACACATCCTATGTGTTGTCCAGCAGCCTCCTCCCCCACTCTGCCTTCCCGCTGCTAGACAGCCAAAATCGGCTGTCTAGCCGCAAATGCAGGGCAAGAGAAGCACAGAGGGAACGATCGCCTCTGTGCTTCTCCTGCCCTGCACTGGGATAGGTGGGTGCCTCCAAGTTCGGAGTCCATAGTCCGGAGGCCACCTATCTCCATAGGAATGTGCCCTAAGGTGTCCATAATTCAAGAACTATGTTTCACCCAAGCCAGCTGTCTGATGCAGTTGAAGTACAGCATCTTCTGTGGTCTATATCCAACTGTGCCTGTCCATTTCAAGGTACTCATTTGGCTAGAGTAGAGAGAGAGAATAGACTAGAGCATTGACTAGAGCAGAGAGAGAGAGATCCAAAATTACAAAGACCAACTGTCATTTCTTTAGGCATGCTCTCAAGATGACCTAGCTATGTGGCCACCATAAGTCTGCTTGAGTTTAGCTGGGAAAATAAATATTCAAACAACATAAATCATGACTGTATAAAAGCTGCTTGACAAAGATAAGCTTGGCCAATGCACAGAAAGTTGCTAAAATAAAATTGCCGCACCTCTTTGCCAGATATTATCTAACCACAAGTTCCTTGTGCAAGGCAACAACTGTTTACTATCTAAATACACTTTTCCCTTCCTTTTAAAAAGAGAAGTAATAATTGCAACTTCATTCTGGCTTACAGGTCCCAGTTTAAGAAAAATTACTTGCTTTCAGTATCTGAGAGCGGGATAGTACATTCCTAAGTTGTACTGAGTGAGAACCAATTCAGGTGTTCAGCATGGATCTAAATGTATTATTAAAGAGTTGCAATTAAAGAGTAGTAGCACACAGAAGTGTAGCATTATGGAATGAAATTGTGGGTCAAGCCTGAAGACCCTTATTTCAAACTGAAGCAGAAGGTGCTTGTTTCCAATAAAATACATTTATGATGGAGATACAACTTATGCTTGCACTGTATTTTTTAAACATTTTGCACCTCGGTTTTATTTATAGAGGACAAATACACAAATTCATAATTACTTACATGCATGGCTTTATGTAACAGTGTTGTCCAACTGAAAATAATTCTTTCCCGATTCCTATTCTGTGCTTTTTACTCTGGTAAAGTAGGATTGTACTGAAGACCTCATTATGGCTCAGCAATTCCTGCAATGTATGTCATTTTAAATACTGAGAACCATAGGACTCCTACCTGACAGTTTTTGAAACAAGAGTTCAGCGACATTCCCCTACCACAAGCAGCCTAAAAAGCTGCCATTTCACGCCCAAGTTCAATAAAACAAGCACAATGGCTAATGTGTGAGAAGACGTTTATCATACAATAGGATCTGGAAAATGTCAAGATATTAAAATTAATGTGCTTGCATATGCCATATGCCAGCCTGAGAACTTTTTCATTCAACCCAACACAACAAAGAAAAAGAAAGTTGCTGTTTCCTAATGGGATTGAGGAAAGACCTTCATGCAACCATATACACTGCACTTCACCTACCAACCACTGCAAACATTTTGGGCAATATCCTGTACTGCTGATGGACTCCTGCTCTTCCTGTTTTGCCAGTGGGACCCACAGCAAGCACAACAGGAAGTTAGTGCGTGGTAAAGTGGAGTCTTGGTAAAGGAGCAACAGGTCAGCTGAGCTCCCTTCCGCAAACTCCACTAACCTGCCCCTTTCCAGAAATGAGTGTTTCCTCTTCATGAAACAATATACCTACTCCTCTAGCTTTTGTGGAGTTTTCTGTAGCATGCCAATCCAAATTCCAAACCAATCTTTCTCCCATCTATGGATATCTTCACGCCTGATTTTCTTTGCTTAGGCCCACAAGGCTTTTAAAGCCAAGCCATCAATGGTAGGGATGTACGAATTCCTTACCTTGCTCCGCTGAGGGGCATCTGTGGTGTGGGAGGAGGCGTTCCGTCCCTCCCCGCCGAATCCTCCCCGGCCGGCTCCGCTCCGCGGCGACTCTGCGGAGCTGCCGGCCGGGGCCACCCGCAGCCAGACTTCCATCTGTTGCTGGGCTGCGCCAGCCACAAATGATACCCGCTGTAGCAGCCGCCATTTGCATCCTTGCGGAGGCCGTGATAGACTACGTAAGTATCTACGTAGCCTATCACAGCAAAAGGCAGGAACGCAAATGGCGGCCGCTATGCCATTTGCATCCCTGCCTTTTGCTGTGATAGGCTACATAGATACTTACATAGCCTATCACAGCTTGGCAGGGACACAAATGGCGTAGCGGCCGCCATATGCGTCCCTGCCTTTTGCCGTGATAGGCTACGTAGGTACTTATGTAGCCTATCACAGCCTCCGCAAAGACGCAAATGGCAGCTGCCATTTGCAGCCGCAGCCCGGCAGAGGCTGGAAGATGACCTGGAGCTGCCACCGCCAGGTAGGCTCCGTCCTGGGGGGATTCCACGGGGTGGCGGGGGGGGATTGCCCCGTTCCGCCACGGACTCTGGGAGGCTGGATTCTAAAGAATCCGGCCTCATTGGAGTCCGTGGCGGAATTCTCCTACATCCCTAATCAATGGTTATTTGCTCATAATGATTTTGACTCCCCCTTGTGGCACAGGAATAATCGTGCACATGAGGGTCAGGATTATCAGGTCCAGTGATTGGTTTGACTGTGAGCATCTCTACACCAGTCTAAAATCCCGCATTTCAAATGGGGCTTTCTGCTTCCATTTTAAATACAAGTTCACGACGGATTCCCTTTACACACGCTTCCCTTTCCCCCTCCTTTCCCCCCTTATCTGAGTCTTTCAGATGTTTCATTACATAGCTGCTAGCTGGTGCTGTGGTTTAGCTCCTCTTATTGCGGCTTTTCCTTTTTCATGAGGGAACTCAAGTGGAACTCAAGCGTGGTAATTTGATAGCTCATCATCTCCGATCTTTTAAAAAATGGAATAAAGGTCATTTAGTGCGGGAGACGCCCTGGAGGTTGACAATGTCATCTAAAGGGCCTGCAAACTTCCATGAGTAACCAATGTCAATAAGAGGATAAAAATTCAGTGTGAAAAAGCCCTATGTGAGGCTTTATATTACTAACACAGAAACTCTGTCCTTGTTGCTATGCTTGCCAACTGGGAAGAAGAAACTACTAACATGTTTCCCCTGGATTAAAATAAAAACCTAATAAATTGAAAGGTGGAAGTATTAACGAAATTAAAATTACTGGGAAAATATTTCTGCCAAAAACTAAAGGCAACTTTTTAAAAAACAAGTAAACATGGACTTATTTCAAATATACTGAGGTTGCCCTGTTTCTCCCCACTCCTGTGCCTGATCCCTCTTCACGGTATAGAAAGACCCCTGTGGGCTTTGTCCATCTATTCTTATAGCCCCTCTCCACCAGGGGTGTGCCCAGCTCAGCTGTTGTGGATAACAAAATTAACTGGACCAAACCTGCATCTGACTTTACTTATATAAAATAAATTCAGGAGAACCGTAGAATTAACCTGGTAACCCATTTTATATATTAATCAACAAACATAGCTTCCAGTAGACTGAGTGTTCCTTAACTGCCCCAATGTGTACTTGCTCCTGTTACTCAAGTCCCTTTTTGGGTTCAAGTGCTGGGAGCCAGAGGGCTTATAAGGAAGCCATGGAATGAAATGGGAGTGAAACTTCGGTTCTCAGGTAGGCCTGTCTTTCCTTGAGGGCAAAAGGGTTTGCTGCCTGGAGTTTTAAGATGCAGACAGTCATGCTGACAAAGTTCTCATCAAGTTAAAATGTTTGTTACTCCCCACAGCTAGCATCTTCATGAGTCTGGGAATGTTCCTATATACCCTGATAAGGCCTAGGGTAACATCAGCTGCCTAAAACTATAGAAAGAGGCTGTTTTTGCAGGTTTCTGCCCACCCTATATGTCTTTTACCAGGCCAGAACCAAATTTCTAGTTAACAACTAGAAGGAAGGAAAAAGGCCAATGGGAGGGCAAGAAAGTTTAGGGGAGTCGGTGAAGTTTTAAAAAGTGACTGAACCCTAGGACTTTGTTCAGTTCTTTCTTTCCCCCTTTTTGCTTTGGTCTGGTTCTTGCTAACATACTTTTGCTAGTGTTGGGGGCTTTGGGGCCCTGGTCTGCGTGTTTGCTTTCTTTTTGAGAGAACAGGGAATTTCTTACTTTGACCATGCCCCTTCTTCAGTTTTGAAGGCTGGAGCTTGCCATCATTTCTGAACTAGCTTTTGTGGGCTAGATACTTAGCTCCTGAGCAGCCTGGTCCAGTTTTTCTCCACCGTTATGCATTTCTCACTGGTGAGGCTCAAACTTCACCACCCCTTTCTATTTTAAAACATTCTCTTCACTTGCTACTTGGATTCATTTTCCTATTTGGACTTCGCTGAGTCCTACGCCCTGGACTGTAAGGGGATAGACCCCTTACTATCAATCCAATGGGGATAGTCAGCTGCCTCTGAATTTGGACACCCAATGCAGGGCGGGTGGAGCGTGGAGGGGATCTTCTCCGTCGTGCTCCGGCCACCCTGCATTAGTGGCTAGATGGCCAATTTCGGCTGTCCAGCCAGGGTGGGTCGGAGTGGGGGGCACGGCTGGCACATAAGAAGCGTCGTAACGATGCTTCCACTGTCCCCTCCCTGCCCCCAGGAATGGCCCCTCTTCCCCCTTATGAGGGGGGGAAGGCGGGTAGGCGATTTTCTGGGAACTGACCTTGGAGTGCTTGCTCCAAGGTTGGTTCCCATAAACTGAAAAATCCTATGGCTGTCTAGCCGCTATCTAGCAGCCATAGGATTGCGCCCTAAGAGAGGTCTTTCAGTCTTCCTCTGGGACCACAAAAGCCTGTTCTTTAGATCTTTGCTTGGGATAAATAGCTATATATTCCTTTTAGTACCCCCCTCCCCCCGTTTCTTTTTTTTCTAAAGGTTTGGACTATACCATTACATAGTTGGAAGCTTTAAACACTGCATTGAACTAGTCTGAACCGGTAAAAGTTTAAGAGGAGCTACGCAAGAATTCAAACTGCTTCTAGTTGGGCCTACTATAACTTTTATATGTCATAGTTATTCCATTTGATACTCTAATATAATTTTCCTAATACTGTATTCTGATAGGACTCAGCAAGAGTTAGTAGTTTACTTTGCATAGTATAATATTTGCATTTAACAGTTATACGGCTTTGTGGTTCATGGGTTCAAATGTCTTTTCTCTGTAACCATTGCATGTTTCACAGTCTGCTTCTGCATGTGATATTATTTTTGCATTTACTTTTCTCTACAAACCATGCATATCATAAGACTTCCTGTGTGGCATTGTTTTCATTTGTTTAACAAGTTAAATGGGCATTTCCTGATTTCCTGCTTACGTTTTAAAATATATTTTCAAACAGATTTAACTTTTAAATAGCCTTGTCAGCTCTGGATACGCTCTCTTGCCTATTAGGGCAAAGTCAGAAGCTCATTTTCTGCTCCCATAGCATTCATTATTATTAATGTGGCTGGCTTAGTGTCCTTTGTTAGCCAGCCTTTAAGTTTACCAGGTTTAATAGTCTGCTCAGCACCTTTTTACAAGTCCCTTCCCAGGGGTCCGGTATATAATTTCTTCTGTCCTTATATACAGCTGGATTCTTTTTGCTTTTCAATGCAGAGCAGGTAAGTCTCCCGTCTCTACTACCTGTGGATCAAGACTTAAATCACTGCTGCACTCCACCCTTGATATAGAGAAGCAATAACCAACCCTTCATGTTCTAATTCTAAAGTTCCATTTACAGTTGTTAGTATTGCAGTATGTTCCACAAGACCGTTGGTCCCTATGCAAAGCTTATTAATATTAAAATGTACTGCCCCTTCCTGCAAATGATCCAGATTTATCTGATTCCTCGCAGCCTCCTTCATTCTGGTGCTCCCCAGATGTTTGGGGCTAACACTCACATTGCCCATGCTGGCTGGGTCTTAGACTTAGACTTAGAATCATAGGGTTGGAGGGGCCTACAAGACCATCGAGTCCAATCCCCTGCTCAATGCAGGAAGCCTGATTCCCAGGCGGTCTCCCATCCAAGTACTAACCAGGGTTGACCCTGCTTAGCTTACGAGATCAAACGAGATCGGGCGCATCCAGCACTTTGCTCAATGTCTGATGTTAGTAATAGTAGTCTAAAACATATGGAGGGCACCAGGTTGGAGAAGGCTGCCTGTGGGCAGTCAGAGACAGGAAGAAGGCTGCCTGTGGGCAGTCAAAGACTGGGGGCTTCTTCACATGGAACTTTTATCCTGCTATTGAGATTGCTCACTCACGGAAGTTTGCAGGTCCTTTTCATGACGTCGTCAACCTCCAGGGCACATCCAGAGGTATTTCCTGATCATTCCATCTCAAGAAGATCCGGAAATAATGAACTATCTATTTCAGTTGGATCGTTAAGCTATTAAAAGAGCCACAAGATGGTGCTGTTTCATGGATTTCTATGGAACCTTGAAAATTAAAAACTTCCCCTCTCAGCAGTCACATGCTCGCTGCCTGGGAGCCCGCTGTAAATGCGGAAAGGCTCCATAGTGGGAGAACTACGGGTGTTTTCTTTAGTGTAAAGGCAGCCTGGGTCTAAAGAACTTGTACGTAACTTTTAATTAGGGTTGCCAACTCTGGCTGAGGAAATTCCTGGAGATTTTTTTTTTAAACTGAGATAGAATTTCTGCATTTTGCGTTACCTGTTTAAATTCACGGACCCAATTTCACCTGTTTAATTTGCCCTTACTTTTTAAACCCAGACTTGGAAAACCAGACCTTTAGGGAGGACACACGCGCGCTTTTATTTATTTTGTTTATTTATTTTATATTATTTTTGTTCTGTTTGTGTTTTCTTCTCTCAGTGTACTCTGTTTTCTTTCTGCATGTCATTTTGTTGTTCTGCAAAAAATACGGAAACATTTAAAATAAAGAGTGTATTTGAAAAAAACACACACACCAGTAAACCCTGGGGAGAGTCTCTCAAAACTCTACTGGAGGCCATTTCTGTCACCCTCTTAAACTTGTTGTATCCTCCCTCTCTGTAGCTAGGTGGCCAGCATGACACCTTCCTACTAAAATATTTGAAATGTCATGTGATGTTTTTAGCTCAAAGGTGGTTTGGCATGTCCTCAGCTTCCTGCTTTTCAAATTTATGTCTGAGCTGTCTTTAGCTGATCCGGGTTCTTTCTAAAGAAGTGTACAAGCTCTGCACAGGTCATGTTAATGTTCAGTCTCACCTGCAGCTCGGCCTTCACAATGCTATCACTCAGCCTGGTTCTGCCTTGGTCCATAGTTCTGTCATGAGACTGAGAACTCTCTCACAGTAGGCATTAGACACAGGAATGCAAAGTGCAAAAGAGGCCAGTTGCATTTGGCTGCCGCTGCCCTCCGGCACTTGTCTGGAAACCTCCACCCATGCACCTTGCAGGCTGTCTCTTCCCTTCTTTGTTGTAGACAACAGTAGTTATCATACAGCTTGTCAGAGTCTGGCTCTGGGGGTGGGGGACTGAGGCAGATCAGGAAGGGAGGCAGGAGCCCTGTTTGTCCACACCAGCCAGCTGGCCCGGCTATAATGTCTCTGAGACTGTGGAAGGTCGGCTTTTGTCGGCTTTTATTGTTGCTTTCACTGCTATTTTATTGTGTTCGTGTTTTTATCCCTTTTAATATTTTAACTGTTTTTATGTATTTTATTGCTGTGAGGCACCTTGGGAGGGCTTCTGCCCTGAAAGGCGGCCAAGGATTTTTTAAAAAATAAATAAATAAAGGTGAAGGAGGAGGGGTTACCTAATCTTCTGGTATTGCATTCACGATCCTGCTGTCCAGCCAGCACGCTGGAGGCTCTTTGGTATCAAACAGGCCTCTTTATTAAGGTACACACAAACGTCTTGGGCCTCAACACAAACACACACACACACACACACACACACACAGAGGGAGGGACTCCACCCACACAGGCCACAAGGGGGACAATGAAACTAGAGTCAGTCTAACACACCTTCTTCACAGGGGCAACACTGACCGACTTTTTGCCCTTCTACAGTCCTTAGCTACCCCTACTCTTTCTCTCCTGGCAGTCGTCCTCCACACCCTCTGTTCGCATCTTTCAGGAGCCACCATCCATCCTCTGTGTATGTGCATGCTGTGCAGTGTAGAGGATTGGGTCGGGTTCAGGGCTCCTGGTCTGCAATGGAGCTGCCTGCAACTGAGGAGCGCAATCCTGCTTAGCCATTGGCCTCTAGGCAGCAGCTCCCCGAGTAAGTTACTCTATTTCAGTGGTTCCCTCCCCACCACATGTCACTGCATCTTTCCCACCTTTACTTTATGTGCACGTTCTTCATTCTACCACCCCACACTCCCCTCTTGAGGATGCACGGGGGCTAGCCTTGTGATGCTGCGGTAAACTTTCAACCACAGCCGGTGCGCTTTATGCCCCCTCTCATACTCACATTCACCTCTCCCAAGCCAGTCCACGCTCCACTAAGGCAAATATAACCAAAAATCAACTTTCATGTTTCTTGCTTATACATAGGATTAGGCTATGTCTCACTCCAAATGACATTCAGCATAATAGCTAAGGCTGCAATTCTATGCACATTTTCCTAGCTTTGAGTAATAAACATGCATAGGAGGACAGAGATTGAGAAATTGGGATTAAAAGAATGATCCCACTCTCAGGTGATTGGTCAAGGGGTTTCCATTGCATAACAAATCAATTCCCAGCCTAGCTGACACCAAGGGGGGCACTTGAGAAAAAACAACAGGGATCTAGCATTCCCCCACCCCCAGCAATGCAGCTGTCCATGCCTCCTCAGTTACTTCTCTCTCCTGCATGTCAGATGCTTCACCTTTCCCCTCTGTGGATTGCCACTGGTCTGTTGGCATCTTGAAGAGTAGGTCAGTAGCTGCCAAATGCATAGCCTTTGTTGGCTCAAGAGTGGCATCTGATCTGTAGAATAGCTCGGTAGAATAGCTACCGAGATGATAATATATGAATGCACTTGTAAAGTGCCTTTTCTTCAAGTAGTGACAGGAATCGGGGGGAGGGCGAATGGGGGGGCAAGCTCCTTGTTTGGGGGGTGCTGGTCCCCCGCCCCCCTCTAGAGCCACCCCTGTCTACCATTCATCATTAACACTATACGAACACCTTCTCTTTTTTACTGTGCCGCTGTCTGAAGGGCCTTCACCGCCACCACTTTCTATCATGATTTGAACGCTTTTGTTTAAATTTAAGAAAGAAAAATGGTAAGACTGACAAGTATAGTGCAGAGTGGCCTCCTCCTGGCTTAGCAGGCAGCTGCAACACGCTTAACTACAGAGAGATACAGGGAACTGTTCTTGAATACGCAGCACCTCCTCTCTGTCACTTCTGGCTGTCTCTGCACCTCTACTAGGCTCCTAACTCTATTTTGCAACATTTACCCAGGACTAATTTCCATGTTTTTCCCCTCTCTTTACTATTAACCCCCACCCCCTTTGTCACTTCTGCACCTTCCTGCTTAGGCCTCTTGAGATGACAGGCTGGTGTCGGACCACAATGGTGGCTTGTCACATCTCCAGTATTGGCCTCAAGAGGTTCTTGAGGTCAATTCCTGAACTCCAGGCCAGACCAGGAGGGTTGGCAATTCTCCTGGAGATACAGCTCAATTCTTGGTCATTCCAGACCAAACCTGGAGGGTTGGCAACCCTACTTTTAATTTCAACCTAAACACGTTCAAAAAGACCAAAGTGGCTTTCAGCCTTTTGTGGCCATGCATCATAAAGAGGATAAAGAGTACAGGGCTTCAATAACTGATAAAACTGCAACTTTCTAAAGTGAACTTTGTCAAGTGTGTCAGTATAGCTTGTCTAAAGCCAGTTTGTGTAGCAGCTAGAGTGTTGGGCTGGGAGCCAGGAGATCCGGGTTCTAGTCCCTCCTCGGCCATGGAAGCTCACTGGGTGACTTTGGGCCAGTCACAGACTCTCAGCCCAACCTACCTCACAGGGTTGTTGTTGTGAGGATAAAATGGAGAGGAGGAGGATTATGTACGCCGCCGTGGGTTTCTTAAAGAGGAAAAAAGGCGGGATATAAATGTAATCAATCAATAAATAAAATGACAAATAGCAGTTAACTTACATATTAGCACAATCTGGCAGTATTGCTGGAAAACTGGATAACTTAATATTTTCATCTATATTTTTATTTTTGGTAACGGATATTCAGCAACAAAGAATGCTTATCAAAATATCAGAATTGCTACAAAACAAAACAAAACATCAAAGCAAAACCGATGATAGGTTTTACTTCTTACCACAGTGTAAGTACTTCTTACCACCATCTTACCACAGTGTGCTGCTTCTACTCCGTTGGCTGAGAGATCAAGGTTCTGACTGATGTTGTGCTTGATGGAAAAGATAACAAGTGACGTGATCCTCTCGTTTGTGATGGCAGATCGCAAGTACATTTTGACGAGCTTGCCATAAAAAATAATAACAATATTAGAGGCTTAGAAATAAGTGACCATGTTTGCTGGTGATGTCACAATACTTACTACAAATCCTAAAGAAGCCTTGCCAAAATTAATGACAGAAATAATCAACCAGTGTGGAGCAGTGGCAGTGCATATTTATTACTTAAAAAGCTGGAATATTATATATAAACTTTAAACCCAAAGTGCAACATGAAATTCAAGGTCATATGGACATGCCAACATGTCATGAACCATTTAAATACCTAGGAGTAATTATTTCAACATATTTAAACTCCAGCAGTTAAATCTCTATCCAGCGAATAGGCAAATAAAAAAGGATAGCCAAAGATGGGCTCAGGTACATTTAACAATTATGGGTAGGAGTAGTGCTATAAAACGTGAAGTAATACTACCACCACCCCACCCCAATGCTTCCCATGATAATTATATAAAAGATCTGGCACAATGGCAAACAATATTTGTAAATTTTATTCATCAAGGAAAAAGAGCAAAGCTTCCCAAAAACCCCACAACTACTTGACGCAAAAATCTTTGGACCACAGGGGATGGCCAAGTATTCATGAAAATTACAATATGACAATGGAGCTGTGGCAAAGAGCCATGGCAGAAAAATTGACATACCGACTGAAATTAGCTAAAGGAAAAGTCAAAATATCTTTTCCCCAGATATATTTTTATTGAGTTTCATATAAAAATTGATATAATACATATTGTTTCATTATAAACATATAAACCACTAACATAAAAATAAAACTATCACTGGTGTGTTGATCTGGGGTTCTGATTCTGTCAGGCCCCAGTCAAAATAGATTCTTTTGATTACTAAGATGAAACAAAGCCATTTGTGCAAAAGGAGGAGAGAAGCCGAGTGGATTTTGAGGCTGAACACTTTCTATCCACGTGGTTTAAATGAAGACCTTGAACTTTTACCACTCCGATGACCTGTGGGTGATTTACACACACTCCCTAGCTACCACAGTACAGCTCAATTTTGAGACCTTGGCTGGATTGCATCAACTTGGAAACTCCTGATAGGGCTAGAAAAAAATGGACAAAAGAGTATAAGATAAGATTTGAGAAACGTCTGTTCCAGTCGCCAGTAGATTGGCACAGGAGACAATCTTTTGCTGAAAAAATTCTGCAGACTTTTTCTCTAGTAAGTATGAACGTATACGTTATTCTTAGTAAATAAGCGGTTTTTATATGGTTTTTATAAGAATGTTATACATGCATAAGCCTCTGTGGCAATTTGTATTTTAGTAATGTTTTAATTATGTGTGTTGTCCTATTTGTAATTTTTATTACCATTAATGTTACAGCCCCCTGAAGAAGGCCTAAAAATAAGAAAAAGGCTGAAACACGTTGGACTTCCTACAATATTTTTTTTGGCATCCTGAGAACCTGTTTCTCTTCTTTGTGATTTGAATTATATATACCCTACAACAGAAAACCTAAAGGAATTATGGGAGCGAGATCTGAGCATCACAATTGAACAAACCCAATGGACAAATACCTGGAAAAACACACCATTGAAATCTGTACCAACTAAAATAAGAGAAAATACCTTAAAAGTGACTTTACGTTGGTATTTAACACCCCCCCACCCCACCCATGTAGCTGCATATACCACTCACTAGACCTGGGATGTTGGAGAGGTAGTAAGGGAACATACCTACATATGTGGTGGGAATGTAGAATAGCACAAGCATTTTGGTCAAAGGTTTTCCTAGAATGTATGAAAATGACTAAACAAATTATGTCCAGAACATTTGAGGGAGAAAATGAAAACCTTATGCATGAAGAACTATTAACCTTTTTTTATGTGGCTGCTAGAGTCTGGAAGGAAAGTTCAGAAATATCAATAGATCTATGGTTGCAGAAATTATGGATGATTGCTCTGATGGAAAAATTGACAAAACAAAAATGGGCAGAAAGACAACACAGGAATGATAAAACTTCTATGTGATTTGGAACTGTTTTATACAATATGCAAATGAAAATAAGGACAAACTGAGACAACTGACAACACGTGACAATTTATGGAAAGACACACTGGGCTGAAAGAAATACCACAACATGAGGAGACAGGTTTTCAAATAAGGAATTCACTAATTGTAACAGACTGAACACAATCTGATCTTGTTATTGTTGTTACGTTTTAATAAGTTTCAAATAAATAAGAAATAGGTTGCAGGCAAGTCACCAGTTCAGCTAGAGCGGGGACTTAGGCATCTGGACTTGGGCGGTCTGGGATTGCAAGGCAAAGTGGCAGAATGCCAATGCTCCACGGCTTAGAGTAGTTTCAGCAGAGTGAACGAGAAGCAGTGGTGGCAACCAGGACAAGCTGGGCTTGTCACTCAACAGCGAGCAGGGAACCTGGCACTTCGAAGGCCACAGAACTACAGCGGTTGCTATGCACCGGGAGGAAGTATGGCATCCTACCTTGATGGGGTGACCAGGAAACTTAAGTAATTTCAGCAGGGTGGGACTGTAGTGTGTGGGTTTCCCCCCATGCCTTGTTTCTTCCGGCAAGTCTCCTTTAAGACAATTGGCTTGTCAGGACTAGGGCAAGTATTTTCCCTCTTCTTTAACAGCTGGCTCCTTTCTTGTTCCAGCCTAATTGGCGGGAGATGTTTACTTCTGTGCTCTCCTGTCCCGGATAGCCCTGAGTAAAGGCTGCAGAGGTTTAGCTCCTTAGAGCAGCACCTCCTCTCTGTCCTTCCTGGCTGTCTCTGTGCCTCACCTTCATTACCCGAAGCCTTCTCTGTCTGGATCCATCATCGCCTGGGCTTTTGGAGGCACTCCGCACATGGACTGGAACTTTGGATTGTTAAGGACTTGGCATGAAAAGTACTGTGAGGCTTTTCATAGACTTGAATTCTCGTTGCTGTGGATTGTGTGTCTGTGTTTGTAGTCAGCTCAGTGTACAGCAGGCTGGGTTTGATCCATGACTTTTGGACTTCCCTCTGCGAGAACTCATGCAGCATGGAGTTGCCAGTGTGAAAGCAGTGACCTAGAACTCCATGTGTGGGTGGGTATGCCCTTCCCTTGATCTTAGTGGGCCTTTACCATGTAGCCTAGAGCTATCAACAAAAGATTCAAAGTTGGACTCCCTATGGGTGTGGGTTGTTAGGCCTTTCAAGAAGTTATCCCCTGATTGCCTGATGGGTTCATTCCAGGAATCATTCCCTTTCCATGTCCGGGGTTGGAGCCTGGATTGTCTGGGTTGGGTGCCCAGGAATCCAGAGTCTCTTCCCTTTTGTTCAGGACCATGGAGTTGGCAACGGAGAAATCCATGTTGAGGATCTCAGTTATGGTAGTAGTGTTTAGCTTGGGACTCCTCTGGCATTACATAGAGCCTATAGCTACTGACAATCAGCTATATGATTTCTGAAGAGTGTAACCATTAAGCTTTTGCTGTGGGAATCCCTGCAATAAAGAAATCTCACTGATTTGGGTGTCCGGTGTCAGATTGCCTGAGCATGTACACTGGGGGGATTGGGAAACCTGACACCAGCCTGCTTCTTCATGCCTATGTAACTGCAGAGCTGCAAAGGAGGAGAAACGGGGAGGGGCATCACAAACAACGCTGTGATTTCAATCCAAGGAAGGGATAGACAGCTCACACACACACACACACACACACCCCCCCGCAGCGAACCCGAAGCAAGTGAAAACTTCGCAGCAAATGGACTCTAAGAGAACCTGGATTTCTCCATAAAAACCATGACTGGGCTGCAGTGGGGACTGTGTCATATGTCGCAAAGATCTTCCCTTCGAAGCGGCACCGGGGCAAATGGCTCATGTAGATGGGGCCATGGAAAATTGATCAGCTGTGTTCCTACTACCGAACAACACCAGTAGGGTTTTAAAAAAAAAAAGGCTTGCAGCTGATTGCTCAATGGAGGAAACAAATATTTTGTTTAAAAAGTTGCTCTTTTTGCTATGTTTATTCTACAAGCCACACCAACTTCAAAACTGAGCTTTGTAAGACCTTAAGCCAGCTGCTTGTGGGGAAAGCCATACTGATATGTTAGAAGTTAGATATTACAATAGAAAAGAATTTTACACTAATTTCCATCAAAAGAATGGACATCAGAGAACATTTTTAAAGGGCTTTTTAATAAAGCAGGGCCTTTGTTATGTGAAAAGCCACCTCTCACCTGCCCTTCAACTTCTCCCTGTTGCTGCAAACGTCAATAGAGCAAGCTCAGGGGTTTTGGTTTTCATTTGTAAGTACAGGCATCAGCCAAATAAAGAGAGGAGGCTGCCTTTCTCCCAGCCCCTCCAACTCCATGCCTGCATACTGGGACATACAACTCTGTTTACCTCTCCATCTAATCCATTTTGGGACGCAATCCTATTGGGATAATCAGCTGCCTTCGAACTTGGAGGTGGCTGACTATCCAATGCAGGGTGGGCGGAGTGCAGATAGGGTCTTCTCCTCTGCACTCCGGCCGCCCTGCATGTGTGTCCAGACAGCCAATTTTGGCTGTCTAACTGGAGTGCCTCAGAGTGGCGGGGGAGGGCGGACGGTGCATAGGAAGCACCGTATCGGCACTTCCACGGTCCCCTCCCTGCCTCCAGGAATGCCCCCTTTTCGGCTGCTCTGTGCTGCTCTTCTGAGCATGGAGCCGGGGATGAACCACACCTCCTGAGAGGTGGCAGGGACTGGGAGTTGGATTTCTGGAAACCAAAAAATCCTATGGCCGTCTAGCTGCTGTCTAGCAGCCATAGGACTGCACCCTTAATCACTGATTGGTTTACCTGCACATGGTGGAGGTAGGAGGAGATTTTGCTGAGTTGGAGAGTGATGGACAGTGGGGAGACCTCAGCCATGCTGCTGTCCCTCCCTGAGCCCCAATTATCTGTGGCCTGAGCAGAGGAAATCATTCTGCCTCATGATAGGACCAGCTCTCTGTATAGTCATGCTTTCCTGGGCCTTCCACACATCCAGGAGCTTATGTTGTTGAAAGACAGGCATGAGGTCTGAAGAAGCTAGATTATTTTGATCTGTCTGAGCATTTAAGCCCCGCCCCCCCCCCTTAGATGCCCTTCTTGAAATTCCTCAGTTTTCTCTAAGAGACCTTTTAGGAACAGTTTTTGGGTTTTATTTGGGCTGTATATAGATCTGGTCGTTAGACTTGCTGTCCCTGTGGATCCTTTTATCACAATATACCTGTCTTGGAGCACCTCTGTGACAGTAAAGGTCAGATGTTTTAGATATTGCCACCAGAACTCTCTTCGCTTTTGAAGTTCCAGCAGCAGCAAATATTTTGTCTATTCCAGTATTCCTTTGTCTTTTAACAAGTTTTCTGCTGCCCCCTTGTGGTGCATTTCTTGTAATAAAGTAATATCTGGTGTCTTTTAATAGTATCTCGAACCCTATGCCTTTTCATTACTGATCCGATTCCTCATACATTAAAAGGAAGTACATGATAATCCATCATAAGACCCTTTTTTTTTGAGCAACGCTGTCCTGATGATAGATCGAATGCCCTCTGTTTGGTTTGTCTCCATTCCTTCCAGCCAATCCCAAGCCTATCACGGCAAAAGACAAGGACGCAAATGGCTTAGAGGCTGCTATTTGCGTTCCTGCCTATTGCCATGATAGGCTACGTATATATTTACGTAGCCTATCACGGCAAAAGACAGGGATGAAAATGGCGCTCCTGAGTAGCTGTGATAGGCTACGTAAATACTTACGCAGCCTATCACGGCCATTCATGGGAAGGCGAATGGCGGCCACAGACGCAGCAGCCATTTGCAGAGTACCGGACGGCCGCAAACAGGTAGGCTCCGTTCCAGACCCATTTCGGGGGGTGGCGGGGGGGATTGCTTCGTTCCGCCACAGATTCCGGGGAGCCAAATGCACTGGAATTCGGCCTCCCTGGAATCCGTGGTGGAATTGTCCAACATCCCTATGCCTTCTCCTCAAGTCCCAAAATGGATTGGCCACCTAAAAGAAGGCGTAGGAACATATAGAGGCTGTCTATTGCCTCTACCACAGTTACGTTTAGACTTATGTATGCAGGGTGGGACAATATGTCTGACCTCAGTTTCAGTGCTACATGTACCATTTCAAGAAAATCTTGATCGCAAGGCTTGTAAAGTGGAGTGGTGACATCTTTGTTGTCTGTATCAGCCATATTGGAGATGAGGATGTCATGAAATTTGGTGGGCACTAATACTGTTTTTCTCTCAGAAGCTGCATTATGATGCAATACAATGGAATCATACACCTGATCAACACAGGGCAGCAGTTTCTCTTTAAATGTCTGGATTTTACTAACAAATGATTGCGGGATTGGTATGCCAGCTTCACTTCCCAGAGTGCAATGAGGTGTTTCCATACCTCAGAAAGTTCAAGAACATGGCCCTTTTTAGCAGAATACTGTAACTCCTTACTAAGCCACACAAATGCAACATCAGTGCTCTGTTTCTTACATTCATTTTTTGTGTTCTGTTCAGAAACCGCTTGTAGCAAGTAGGATGGTATTTTCCTTCTACTGCAATTAAATCAGTGACCAGAGATAATCTGGCACTTAGGACATGTTCATGTTTGACTGCTTCCAGTATTTTGCTGCTTGTATGTAATGTTGTTACCAATGACAGCTTTTCTTTAGAACTTCCCTCTTGGCAGAACATACAGCATTTCCAGTTCATAGGCGGAATGACACTTCCCAGTCCTGATCCAGTTTGGGAAATTGGTTGAGCACTTGCTTGTGAACATGCTTAGTGGTTAAAAGACAATTTTCTGGGGATGTGGCCAGGCCTCGAGGAAAATGGCCGCTTGAAGCACGAGCTCTGAAGGAACACTGGAGCTCACCCCCTTTTACAGACAGCCCAGTGTTCATATTACTATGTGTTATGGAGTAATTGGTGAAGGGAATGTCACAGACTTCAACCTGCTCAATTGCAGGTGAAATTACAGACATTTTCAAGCCCTGAGAGCATCCGCGGCCTGCTGCAACCTCCTCCAATGTGGGCCTAAACTTCAAAATGATGCCCGACCTGCCACCCGCAGCAGGAAACAGAAAGAACATCTCCTCTTCAGGAGATCCAGCACCGTAGCTTAACTCAATGAGGGAAGTAATGAAAGAAACTTGAAAGGAGCTCATGGCTCCTATGGAACAACAGCTAATGGAGTTCAGTGAGCGATTAAGATCAATAGCTGAAATAGCTAAATTAGCACATGAAAAAGATGCGGTGCATGAGCGGCAAATACAGAATCTGCAAAGAGACACCTTAGAAATCAGAGATCAGTTGGAGGAGGCAGAAAACACAGCACACAGATCTAATTTACATCTTCACGGTTTTAAAGAAAGGGTAGAACGAGAAGATCTGGCTAAATTTACTGTGGAATGGCTTAAATCAGTACTC
Organism: Heloderma suspectum; assembly: GCF_057233095.1. Taxonomy (NCBI): domain Eukaryota; kingdom Metazoa; phylum Chordata; class Lepidosauria; order Squamata; family Helodermatidae; genus Heloderma; species Heloderma suspectum. The sequence continues at coordinate 111,111,248 of NC_139464.1, forward strand.
CCAGATTTTGAGCTCACTGTGGACGATATAGAACGCATAAATAGGGCAGTTGGCCCTAAACCAAAGGAAGGAGCACCCCCCCCCCCTGTGATATAGTTTTATGTTTTGCATGATACAAAAAGAAGGAAGAGATCTGGGAACAAATTCGAGATGCCTGAGATGTAATAGAACCCGAGAATGTTAGGAGTTCTGGAGGGGCACTTCTAAACTTCACTTAGACAGTTATGGTTCTAGAAAACCCCAAAGAATGTAGTACAGTGGTGAGAATGTTGTATGTGACTTTTCATACCTTGCTGTTTTTTCCCGCGTTGGAAGGTGTGGAAGCAAACCCATGTTTTATACAGACTTGCATGACTGGCCTGGTTCAACCTGGACCTTCCAATGGATATGGAGGTGTGAATGTTTTTGTTTAAGTTCTTTACTTCTTATTTTTGAAAGCTGGAGAGCCACATGCTGTTTTCATCCATTATATGCCATAAGGCTGGGGGGAAATCAATACAACGCCCACAAGACTGAACATACCCAAAATGACTGATATTAAACTAGTGACCCTTAACGTCAAAGGGATGCAGAATGTTGTTAAATGCAGGCGGATTACTGCCCATCTATATAACATGCGCCCGTATGTTCTTTTTCTACAAGAGACCATAAAGCAAGACAGGCTGATCCCCTCTTAAAACATAGATGGTTTGGATCGCAATTTGTGGCCCCTGGAGTGGCAAAGTCAAGAGGTGTGGCTATGATTTTTAGTTCTGACTTACAATTTAATTTACTAAAAATACGCTGGGACCTGCAACGTCGACATTTTTTTTGTTAAGGGTGTACTGGATGGGAAGAGAATAATTACATTTGGCTCAATATACACCCCCAACTCAGGTTAACTTAAATTTCTGAGAAAAATCCACCCCAAAATTACAACTGTTTGCTGAGGGAGAGATGCTTATTGGGGGAGATTTCAATTGGAATGTGAGGGGAGCCTCATCAAAAGATGTAGCGCCACCCTCCCTCTCCACTCCCGATTTTCAAAAACAATTGAAACTTTTACATCTCTTCCAAGAATGGGGCCTGTGAGACGTATGGAGCGAACTCTAACATCCTCTAACTAATCTATAATGGGTAGACTTGCCTTAGCTAAAATGAGAATACTCCCCAAACTTACTATTTATTCTGGGTACTTCCAATATGGATACCTCCCAACCAATTAACGATCTGGCAAATAAATAAAATTCTTTTATTTTCACTAGACGCAAACCAAGAATTAATAAGGAATTTCTCTATATCCCCACTGATCAGGGGAGTGCCGAACCTAGATTTATATTATTTGGCATGCCAATTTACGCATGTCATCCCTTTCCTATTGACAGACACAGATAAACAATGGGTGCATCTAGAGGCGGATTTCATGGATGGTATCCCATTTCACGCTATTTTATTTTCAAAGCACAAATTTAGAAAGTCCCACAAATTTTCAAACGGCTTCTTGCGAACCATTATTCTATAATACTAGCTGTGACTAGAATATAACAAGATGGCGTGATAAAGGACTCTATCACCTAGGTGATTTTTACTACAACGGCACCCTAATCTCGGAAGAAAATCTTAGACCAAAATCTAGAGGGCATTAGCCTTCCTTGGTTCCTATGGAACCAATTAAAATCCTTCTTGAATATCCTAGCAGTTAAAGACAGTGTAAAAATTAATCAAACACACTGATGGATCTACACGAGGCTTAACTTCCCAAATTTATAAAGTGTTATTGAAAAAAGAAGTAGATATGGTGCTGCGTGGGATCGAGACCCAAGTATGTCGTGAAGACCCGTGGACTTGCCAGGTATGTTGTCTCCCAGGAGGACAGATTAGAGACGTGACTGAAAGGTTGCCTGCACTCATAAAGCCCACTGACAGGTATCCCTTTCTTCTCATCCATGTGGGAACAAATGATACCGCCAAGCGGAGCTACGAAGAGATCACGTCAGACTTTGAAGCTTTGGGAAGGAAACTCAAGAACTTTGGGGCCCAGATAGTTTTCTCATCCATCCTTCCAGTAGTTAGAAGAGGGATAGAAAGGGAACGAAAAATACTCCGGGTGAATGACTGGCTACGAAGGTGGTGCCGACGAGAGAGATTTGGATTCTGGGACCACGGGCTATACTTCCTGGAAGATGGGCTGTTGGCTAGGGACGGGTTGCACCTCACAAAGGCTGGGAAGAACGTGTTTGGCCACAGCATGAAGAACTTAATCAGGAGGGCTTTAAACTGAATCCTACGGGGAAGGGAGATGTCAAGTTGGGGGTAACAATGGACGTAGGCGCATGCACTGCAACGGAGAGAACAGCTCTGACACTGGGCTGAATACAGGGATGCAAAGGGCAGCGGCTACGGCTGCCATCATTTACGTCCCTGCTAGCCAGCGGCCGGATGTCCGGCTGCTGGCAGAGCCGGCCGGCGGCTCCGCGGAATCCCCGCGGAGCGGAGCCAGCCGGCCAGGATTCTGGGGGGAGGATTCCAGGGGGAGGGTCGAAGCGCCTCCCCCCCAGCGGAACCCAGGAAGCCAGGTAAGGGGGGTTTCGTACATCCCTAATCAGGAGGGCTTTAAACTGAATCCTACAGGGAAGGGAGATGTAATCTTGGGGGTAACAATGGACATAGGCGCATGCACTGCAACGGAGAGAACAGCTCTGATAGCGCCCAATAATTGTCTTCAGACACATGTAGGAAGAAAGCCAGACTATGAAGCACATGGTCTTCGATGTCTATATACTAATGCCCAGAGTATGGGAAACAAACAGAACGAACTTGAACTCTTAATACAGGAGGGAAATTATGACTTGATAGGTATAACTGAGACTTGGTGGGATGACTCTCATGACTGGAATACAGCAATTGAAGGATATAACTTGTTCAAAAAGAACAGGGGGAATAGAAAGGGAGGTGGGGTTGCACTGTATGTGAAAAATACATATCTCTGCACAGAAATACAGGAGGATGAGCTTGGTAGCCCCATCGAGAGCATCTGGATCAAAATAAATGGAGCAAAGAATAAAAGGAACCTGGTGGTCGGAGTCTACTACTGGCTACCCAACCAAGGAGAAGACGAGGATTAAACTTTTGAAAAGCAAATAGCCAATGTTTTAAGGAAGCATGATGTAGTAGTAATGGGGGACTTCAATTTCCCCGATATTTGTTGGGAGACAAATTCTGCAAAACATGGCCCCTCCAGGAAATTCCTGACTTGTGTGGCAGATAACTTCCTCCTACAGAAAGTAGAGGAAGGAACTAGAGGATTGGCTATCCTTGACTTGATCCTAACCAACAGAGATGACTTAGTGGATAAAGTAGCAGTTACAGGAACTCTGGGGGAAAGTGACCATGTTGTACTTGAGTTCTTGGTTCTAAGGGAAGCAAAAGCCGACTGTAGCCAAACGCGTACCCTGGATTTTAGGAAAGCTGATTTTAATAAACTCAGAACAATGATCAGTAAGGTCCCATGGCAAGCGATGCTAACGAGAAAAGGAGTCCAAGATGGGTGGGAGCTTTTAAAAAAGGAAATTCTCAAGGCACAATCACAAACAATTCCAACAAGAAGAAAAGGTGGAAGACAACAGAAGAAGCCAATGTGGCTTCACAAAAAGCTTAGGGATGACCTGAAAACAAAAAAGGACACATATAGGAAGTGGAAAGAAGGCCAAGTAACAAAGGAAGAGTACAGGCAGATAGCACAGAATTGCAGGGATGGCGTCAGGAAGGCTAAAGCTGAGAAGGAGCTGAGGTTAGCAAGGGATGCTAAAAACAACAAAAAGGCTTTCTTCAGCCACGTGCACAGTAAAAGGCAGAGGAAAGAAATGGTTGTTCAGGTATTAAATAAGGATAGCAAAACGATAACAGATGACAAAGAAAAGGCAGAGGTGCTCAAGTCCTACTTTGGCTCAGTCTTCTCCCAAAAGAGGATCTATGACCTCCCTGGTAAAGGCGAGTACAGGCTGAAGGGGCAGGATTGCAGCTTGAGATCGATAGGCATATGGTCAAGGAACACCTAATGACTTTGAATGAGTTCAAATCTCCAGGGCCAGATGAACTGCATCCTAGAGTAATAAAGGAACTGGCAGAAGAACTCTCAGAACCGCTGTCTATTCTCTTTGAGAAATCATGGAGGACGGGGGAAGTGCCAAATGACTGGAGGAGGGCGAACATTGTCCCTATCTTCAAAAAGGGTAAAAAGGAGGAACCTGGGAACTACAGACCAGTCAGTCTGACATCAATCCCTGGGAAAATTCTGGAGCAGATGATAAAGGAATCCATCTGGAAGCACCTTGACAACAATGCCATGATTACTTGAAGCCAACATGGATTTGTCAAAAACAAGTCCTGCCAGACAAATCTGATCTCATTTTTTGATCAAGTAACCTCCCTTGTAGACTGTGGGAATGCTGTAGACATCATATACCTTGACTTCAGCAAAGCTTTCGACAAAGTGCCCCATGATATCCTGATGAACAAACTAGCTCAAAGTGGGCTAGATGAAACAATGATCCGGTGGATCCACAGTTGGCTACAGAATCGGACTCAAAGAGTGCTTATCAATGGGACCTTCTCAAACTGGGGAGAGGTAACGAGTGGGGTACCGCAGGGCTCAGTCCTGGGCCCAGTGCTCTTCAACATTTTTATTAATGACTTGGAGGAGGAGGTGCAGGGAATGCTGATCACATTTGCAGATGACACAAAATTGGGCGGGATAGCTAATACTTTGGAAGACAGAAACAAAATTCAAAGTGATCTGGATAGACTGGAGCGCTGGGCAGAAAACAACAGAATGACATTTAATAGGGATAAATGCCAAGTTCTGCACCTAGGAAAAACAACCAAATGCACAGTTACAAGATGGGGGATATGTGGCTCAACCACACTACAAGTGAGAAGGATCTTGGAATTGTTGTCAATCACAAGCTGAATATGAGCCAACAATGGGATGTGGCTGCAAAAAAGGCAAATGCTCTTTCGGGCTGCATTAATAGAAGCATAGCTTCCAATTCCCGGGAAGTACTAGTTCCCCTCTACTCAGCACTGGTTAAGCCTCATCTGGAGTACTGTGTCCAGTTCTGGGCACCACCCTTTAAGAAGGATGCAGACAAACTGGAGAGGGTTCAGAGGAGGGCAACAAAGTTGATCAGGGGACTGGCAACAAAGCCCTATGAAGACAGACTGAAAGAATTGGGCATGTTTAGCCTTGAGAAGAGAAGACTGAGGGGAGATATGATAGCACTCTTCAAGTACTTGAAAGGTTGTCACAGAGAAGAAGGCCAGGATCTCTTCTTGATCATCCCAGAGTGCAGGACACGGAATAATGGGCTCAAGTTACAGGAAGCCAGATTCCAGCTGAACATCAGGAAAAACTTCCTGACTGTTAGAGCAATACGACAATGGAACCAATTACCTGGGGAGGTGGTGGGCTCTCCCACACTGGAGGCCTTCAATACAAGGCTGGACAGCCATTTGTCAGCGATGCTCTGACTTGGATTCCTGCATTGAGCAGGGGGTTGGACTTGATGGCCTTGGAGGCCCCTTCCAACCCTACTATTCTATGATTCTATGATTCTATATGGACAATCTCCGTGTTTGGTGGGGTCAAGAATTTTAAGACGATGACTTCCGGCTGGGACCGATGTCACTCTGGCAACTTCCCACGGGTTCCCGTGGGAGCTTTCTCAAACAGCTTTTTAAAAGGTTGAGAAACCTTTTCATCTCCCTCCTGGAATTGAAAGGGTGGGCAAGGCAGTAGCCCTGGACAACATCTTGGAGAAAAGTAACCCCCATGAGATAGTGGGGGGGAGGGCTGGATTCCAGGATTATCTTCCCAGAGCTTTACCAACACAAAAAGCTGTACTGAGACTCCTATTTTACAGGAGAAAACAGGGTTGACATGTTCCATAATAATATACTGTATGCTTTAAGAAATATCAACAACCTCTGAAGGATGATTTAAGAAACATTAACAGTATTTGAGAACTTCTGAGGACCTGTAAGATCTGCTTGAGAGAAACATGTCTGCGCTGAGGAGAAGAAAGGAGCTGGCATCTACTCCCCGCGCATCCTCTGTGTCAAAAGTGTCGAAAACAGAAGATATAGGGGAATTATTTACGCTGATAAAAGACTTTATCTTCACAATTTACAGAACAAGTCAAAAGGTTGGATTTAATCCAAAATTCCATCACCACCCGGCAAGGAGCTGTAGATTTAATTAATGCACCATGGCAAAAAATGGAGATGAAAATTAATGAGCTTGAAGACCGAGTGGCAGGAAATTAAACTATGACACAAATTTGTTTAAAAAATATCTCTGATAGAATCTCTCAACTGGAGGCCTTCACGAAAAGATCCAATGTATGTATTATTGGGATTAAAAATCTGCCTAAAGATGTGAAATTGCCTATTTTTGTGGATAAACTTTTGCATGAGATTCTCCCTATTCCACCTGATTATTTACTTGATATTGAGCAGGCATTTTGTGTGCCAAATGCTAAAGGGACTGATTACACCATCATAGCTCAATTTGCAAAAGTCTCCACGAAGAATTATATCCTGCGTTTGGCAAGGGAGGCTGGAAGCCTTTCCTGGAAACAAGATAAAATTATGTTATTTCCAGACTACATCAAAGAGGTGGTGAATAAAAGAAGGCAATTTATCAAAGCAAAGAATATGGCAAAACAAATGAACTTACAATATTACTTAAAATATCCTGCTACACTTTGTATTGTGTCTGAAGGTCAGATGAAGAAGTTTCTACATCATGAAATGGTGGAGGCATGGCTTAACATAAAAATGCGTGACAATTCTGTTCCAACCCCATGAACTGGAATCTTTAAACAAGCTTTGTTAGCTGTTTGTGTTAACAGTAGTCTACATGATCCAGGCTAATTCAGAAGATAAATGATTATATTTACATTGTTTTACTCTCTTTCATCTTTTATTGCTTTTCTTTATATTTTTTATTTTAAAATAGATAATATATCTAGTATAAAATATATTACTGACGGTTGAAGGTTTATATTAAGTTTTATTATTATATAATACTCTCTCTCTTTCTCTCTCTCTCTATAATTAATTAATTACTAGTAATATAGGCTTTTGGGAATGAATTGTAGACCTGTTTCTTTGATATAATATGATATAGAAATGTAAGGTTATTTATTAAACTGTAAGATTGTTAAGGTTATAGATATAGTTTTTAAAATAGAATGGCATCAGATGCCGGGGGGTGTTGAAGTTTAAACTCAATTTTTTAAGGGGGAGGGAGAGGGGGAGGGAAGGGGATTTTTCTTTTTTCCTTTCCTCCTCCCTTTTCCCTTTTCCCTTTTTTTCCTCTTTTTTCTTCTCTCTTTGTTATTGCGGTGTCCTCATCAGAATATTGCACTGTTGGGAAATTGAAATATTGATTAGGTTGTTGGTAATTTTGGTATTGTTTATTTCATTTATAAAAATAAAATAAATAAAAATATATTTTTAAAAAAAGAATTTGAAGACGATATAGACACAGAGGCATGGCAATCCCTCTGGAAGAAGGCACCGTTTCATTTTATATCTGCGAAAACAGGGGAAATGTTGTTAAAAATAATACACAAGTGGTTTCTTAGGCCACGAGCAAGGTCTTACTCTCAGCCAGAGTTGCTGCCACTTCGCTGGAGAGGATGTCAAATGGTTGGTACCTACCAACACCTCTGGTGGGATTGCCCCAAAGCCCAAATTTTTTGGAACAAAGTTTTTTGTGACATTAAGAAAACTACAGGAATACACACACACACACACCTGTTACCCCACAATTGGCGCTATTAAATTCATTTCTTGGACAAAATGCTAGTATGGTAGGGAAGGAATTAGTAAAGCATTTATTTACAACAACAAGAGCTAGTATCGCAAGGTTCTGGAGGGATTTGTCAGGTGCAGATATAAACTACTGGTATGCAAAAGTCTGGGACATAGTATCATTAGAAAAATTAACACATAAATTAAGGGTGTCAAGAGGTCAAGCCAAAAGAGATAAGTTTATTTCTGTATGGTACGATTTTGTAATATATGTAAATAATGAAGAGAGCAATCAATCTCCCCCATCAGCTTACAAATGGGTCTGGTTAGTGTGGAAGTACACATATTCCTACAAAGCTTCATTCTGTGCTTCAATACGTTCTCCCTTGTCGTGAAAAGGGTAGCAATAATTTTTCATTGCTAACATGTAATCCTTCTCTTGTGGACCCCCCCCCCCTTCAGTTACATATGGATTATCCCTTTTCATACTACCTTCCCAGTTTGATGTTTAATGTGTATATCGATAAATACTATATACCATTCTGTATGGAGACATTTTTTATGTTTATCTGTTATAACTTTGCAACTTGTTTGAAAATCAACAATCAAAAAGACCATTTTCTGAATAGTGTTTTTGCAACCTTTTTATTTTTCCTTTATCTGTGAACTGTGCATAGCAATATCTATGCCAAATCAAAGATTTGCTTTCAGCACCTTGCAAAGCAATATTGATTTGTTCAATTGCTTGCTTCCTTGTGTGTTGAATCTCTCAGTTTGTGTCTTGCATTTGCCACCTCCTGTATTGTAGACAAGCCCTTTTCAGTTGCACTGAAGAGATAATCGCACTTTACTTTCTGGCATATAATGCGCTGTTCATATGCTGCTGCTCTTGTTCTTTTTAAGCTTAGCACGGGCTCCATGGTTAACAAAAGCCTGAAATTAAAAGCAATACAAATAAATCTGTTACACTGATAGCAGGTCCACCCCACCCCTCTTGGAGATCCTGCCCCCCAGTTCACCATACCCCTGCCCAAAATGCAGCATGTTACCCTAGATAGCTTTCCAACAGCCCCTATAGCACGCAGAGATCCAGAGGACATAAAAAGGGACTTCAAAACTGGGCGCTGGTGAAGAGAGGTGGGGGGAAGGGAAGAGAGGCCAAATCACTGAAGGGATATCACCACACAAAATCATTCTTCCAGAGATCGCACACACTCACTCTAGCCGCCACTCTCCCAGCCAGGCGAGATGAATGATAATAAATGTGTTCACAGATATGATATGATAGCCTTTTCCTGCCTTCCAAACTACTGTTCCAGAAGGGGGGAAAGAAAAGGAAGCCTGTACAACTCAAATCTCCCAGGCAAGCAACTTATCTAGGATTCAGAACTTCAGCATTTTAACCTTATGAGTAGGGCTATGCAGGGACCCCCCCAATCCAACTCTGAAGCCGCTTTGCTCCACAGTCTCTTCCTCCTTAAAAAATCCCATTAAAAGCGCATCATCGAAATAGCGCATTGCTGCTCCATCATGGATTTGCTGGATTTCCATCATCATTTGCTGGAGTCATTGCTGACTCCAGCAAAGGAGATTGTTACCTTGTCGTGGTGCTGGAGCTTGAGCACCTCAGTGATGTCATGAGCTAAACCGTGAAGGGACACCCAAGACGGGAAGGTCATGGCAGAGAGGTCAGACTAAATATGATCCCTGGGGAAGGAAACGGCAACCCACCCCAGTATTCTTGCCATGAAAACTAAATGGATCAGTACAACCAGAGATATGTCGGTATACCATCGGAAGATGGGACTCCCAGGTCAGAAGATGGTCAAAAGGCTACTGGGGAGGAACAGAGGATAAGTTCAACTAGCCCCAGATGTGATGACGCAGCTAGCTCAAAGCCGAAAGGATGGCTAGCAGCCGATGGTGCTGGTGGTGAACGACGAATCCGATGTTCTAAAGATCAACACACCATAGGAACCTGGAATGTAAGATCTGTGAGCCAGGGCAAATTAGATGTGGTTATTGGGGAGATGTCAAGATTAAATATAGACATTTTGGGTGTCAGTGAACTGAAATGGACTGGAATGGGCCACTTCACATCAAATGACCACCAGATCTACTACTGTGGACAAGAGGACCACAGAAGAAATGGAGTAGCCTTCATAATTAAAAATAAAGTGGCTAAAGCAGTGCTTGGATACAATCCAAAAAAATGACAGAATGATCTCAATTTGAATTCAGGGTAAGCCATTTAACATCACAGTGATCCAAATATACACCCCAACCACAGGTGCTGAAGAAGCAGAAGTAGATCAGTTCTATGAGGATCTGCAGCACCTACTGGATAGTGTGCCAAAAAAAGATGTTATTTTCATTACAGGAGACTGGAATGCTAAGGTGGGTAGTCAAACGACACCTGGAATTACAGGCAAGCATGGTCTGGGAGAACAAAATGAAGCAGGACATAGGCTGATAGAATTTTGCCAAGACAACTCACTGTGCATAACAAACACTCTCTTCCAACAACCTAAGAGACGACTTTATACATGAACTTCACCAGACGGTCGACACCGAAATCAGATTGACTACATCCTTTGTAGCCAAAGGTGGCAGACATCTATGCAGTTGGTAAAAACAAGACCTGGAGCTGATTGTAGTTCAGATCACAAACTTCTTATTGCACAATTTAGAATCAGTCTAAAGAGAATAGGGAAGACCCACAGATCAGTTAGATATGAGCTCGCTAATATTCCTAATGAATATGCAGTGGAGGTGAAGAATAGATTTAAGGGGCTAGATTTAGTAGATAGGGTCCTGGAAGAACTATGGACAGAAGTTCACAACATTGTTCAGGAGGCAGCAACAAAAAACATCCCAAAGAAAAAGAAAACCAAGAAGGCAAGATGGCTGTCTGCTGAGACACTGGAAGCAATCCAAGAAAGAAGGAAAGCAAAAGGCAACATTGATAGGGGGAGATATGCCCAATTAAATGGAAAATTCCAGAGGTTAGCCAGAAGAGATAAGGAATTATTTTTAAACAAGCAATGCGCGGAAGCGGAAGAAGATAACAGAATAGGAAGGACAAGAGACCTCTTCCAGAAAATTAGAAACATCGGAGGTAAATTCCAGGCAAAAATGGGTATGATCAAAAACAAAGATGGCAAGGACCTAACAGAAGCAGAAGAGATCAAGAAAAGGTGGCAAGAATATACAGAAGATCTGTATAGGAAGGATAATAATATTGGGGATAGATTTGACGGTGTGGTCAGTGAGCTAGAGCCAGACATCCTGAAGAGTGAGGTTGAATGGACCTTAAGAAGCATTGCTAATAACAAGGCAGCAGGAGATGATGGTATCCCAGCTGAACTGTTTAAAATCTTGCAAGATGATGCTGTCAAGGTGATGCATGCCATATGCCAGCAAATTTGGAAAACACAAGAATGGCCAACAGATTGGAAAAAATCAACTTATATCCCCATACCAAAAAAGGGAAGCACCACAGAATGTTCAAACTATCGAACAGTGGCACTTATTTCACATGCCAGTAAGGTAATGCTCAAGATCTTGCAAAGTAGACTCCAGCAATTCATGGAACGAGAACAAGTTGGGTTTAGAAAAGGCAGAGGAACTAGAGACCAAATTACCAATATCCGCTGGATAATGGAGAAAGCCAGGGAGTTTCAGAAAAACATCTATTTCTGTTTTATTGACTATTCTAAAGCCTTTGACTGTGTGGATCATAACAAATTGTGGCAAGTTCTTGGTGGTATGGGGATACCAAGTCATCTTGTCTGCCTCCTGAGAAATCTGTATAATGACCAAGTAGCAACAGTAAGAACAGACCACAGAACAACGGACTGGTTTAAGATTGGGAAAGGAGTACGGCAGGGTTGTATACTCTCACCCTACCTATTCAACCTGTACGCAGAACACATCATGTGACGTGCTGGGCTTGATGAAGCCAAGGCTGGAGTTAAAATCGCTGGAAGAAACATTAACAATCTCAGATATGCAGATGATACCACTTTGATGGCTGAACGTGAGGAGGAGCTGAGGAACCTGATGACGAAGGCGAAAGAGGAAAGTGCAAAAGCTGGGTTGCAGTTCAACCTCAAAAAAACCAAGATTATGGCAACCAGCTTGATTGATAACTGGCAAATAGAGGGAGAAAACGTGGAGGCAGTGACAGCCTTTGTCTTTCTAGGCGCAAAGATTACTGCAGATGCTGACTGCAGCCAGGAAATCAGAAGATGTTTACTTCTTGGGAGGAGAGCAATGACAAATCTTGATAAAATAGTGAAGAGCAGAGACATCACACTGACAACAAAGGTCCGCATAGTTAAAGCAATGGTATTCCCTGTAGTAACCTATGGCTGCGAGAGCTGGACCATAAGGAAGGCTGAGCGAAGGAAGATGGATGCTGTTGAACTGTGGTGCTGGAGGAGAATTCTGAGAATGCCTTGGACTGCAAGAAGATCAACCCATTTCATACTCCAGGAAATAAAGCCAGACTGCTCACTTGAGGGAATGATATTAAAGGCAAAACTGAAGTACTTTGGCCACATCATGAGAAGACAGGATACCCTGGAGAAGATGCTGATGCTAGGGAAAGTGGAAGGCAAAAGGAAGAGGGGCCGACCAAAGGCAAGATGGATGGATGATATTCTGGAGATGACGGACTCAACCTTGGGGGAGCTGGGGGTGGCGACGGCCGACAGGAAGCTCTGGTGTGGGCTGGTCCATGAAGTCACGAAGAGTCGGAAGCGACTGACCGAATAAACAACAACAGCTCCATCATGAACCCGAAGTAAGAGCTCCAGTTTCACCAACCACAGCTGCGGGGCGGGGGGGTAGTAGAGTTATTTACAAGTGGGGTATGGAGTGGGTGACACAGAGTAAAAAAAAGTGGAGAGACCAATGAGTGAGGCTTGTTTCCCGCCCCTGTCCAGGCTCCTGGCTGCTACTACTTTATGAATGCTTCCATAAACCAGAAATAACATTTCTGTGATAAAGCGATAAAGCAATAAAGTGGAGATGGGATTTTACATAATAGCTGAGAAACTATAAACATCAAAGAACCCCTCATATTACCGCAGTAGTGGGGAAACTCAATCACTTTAGTTAGCCTGGTTTCAGTCTTTAACATTTCCCCCCTTCTCTGCATGTTTACTCTGAAATAAGAAATAAACTTCACTGCCCTGCAGTGAAAGGGTTAAAGGCTAACTGTAGTAGAGATGCATAGGATTGCAATGTTCCCCATTTCTAGCTCCCCCCACCTCCACCCAAATTTCGCCTCATCTCATCCCAGCAATCTGCTGAGGAGTTTTTGCTCCCCACCTCATTTTTCCCCATGTGTGCACTTTTGCCTACTGCTTCCACCCTCCCCTTTCTCCATTTCTCCTTCTCCCTGCTCGCAATGAGAAGGCGAGATCGTTACTGCAATAAAGCAATAAAGCGGAGAAGTGATTTTACTAACAGAGAAACTACAGAGCATTAAAGAAGCACAACGTTGCAATCATGATCCAAGAGAGCAACGGATAAGTGAAAGAGCACTTTAGGGAGAGTTACTACGGTTAGCCTTTAAACCTTTCACTGCAGGGGAGTGAGATTTATTTCTTACTTCTGAGTAAGTAAATAGTAAATAATAATAGTAAATAATATACAATATATAAGCAAGTAAGAGAAGCATATATGATCATGAAGATCTTATCTGCCTGGAGTATGAGGGGGTGGAGGTGGGATATGTCTGTGTAATAATGGGTCACCTCACCTCACTTCTTGCAGCAGTGGACAATTAATAGAGGTGCTAAAGAAAGATCAAGGATAGTATACAATTCATTTGTATTCCTTGTTGTTTATTCGTTCAGTCGCTTCCGACTCTTCATGACTTCATGGACCAGCCCATGCCAGAGCTTCCTGTCGGCCGTCGCCACCCCCAGCTCCCCCAAGGTCGAGTCTGTCACCTCCAGAATATCATCCATCCATCCATCTTGCCCTTGGTCAGCCCCTCTTCCTTTTGCCTTCCACTTTCCCTAGCATCAGCATCTTCTCCAGGGTATCCTGTCTTCTCATGATGTGGCCAAAGTACTTCAGTTTTGCTTTTAATATCATTCCCTCAAGTGAGCAGTCTGGCTTTATTTCCTGGAGGATGGACTGGTTGGATCTTCTTGCAGTCCAAGGCACTCTCAGAATTTCCCTCCAACACCACAGTTCAAAAGCATCTATCTTCCTTTGCTCAGCCTTCGTTATGGTCCAGCTCTCGCAGCCATAGGTTACTACAGGGAATACCATTGCTTTAACTATGCAGACCCTTGTTGTCAGTGTGATGTTTCTGCTCTTAACTATGTTTTTTTTCTTACAGAGCTGTATATATTTACACCCCTTCATGGATCACTGCCTTGTTGTGGCGAAGGGGCTTGCGTAACTCAGTGAAGCCATAAGCTATGCCGTGCAGGGCCACCCAAGACGGACAGGTCATGGCAGAGAGTTCTGACAAAATGTGGTCCACTGGAGAAGGAAATGGCAACCCACTCCAGTATTCTTGCCAAGAAAACCCCATGGAACGTATCACAAGGCTAAAAGAGATGACGCCGGAAGATGAGCCCCTCAGGTCGGAAGGTGTCCAATATGCTACTGGGGAAGAGCAGAGGGTATTTCCAAGTAGCGCCAGAAAGAGTGAAGCGGCTGGGCCAAACCCGAAAGGACACTCAGCTGTGGATGTGTCTGGTGGTGAAAAGAAAATCCGATGCTGTAAAGAACAATATTGTTTAGGAACCTGGAATGTCAGATCAATGAATCAAGGTAAGCTGGAGGTGGTCAAACATGAGATGGCAAGATTGAACATTGACATCTTGGGAATCAGCGAACTAAAATGGACAGGCATGGGCGAATTTAATTCAGGTGACCATCATATCTACTATTGTGGGCAAGAATCCCTTAGAAGAAATGGAGTAGCACTCATAGTCAACAAAAGGGTGGGAAAAGCAGTACTGGGGTACAATCTTAAAAATGATAGAATGATCTCAGTACGAATCCAAGGCAAACCATTCAACATCACAGTAATTCAAGTCTATGCCCCAACCACTGAGGCTGAAGAAGCTGAGGTTGATCGGTTCTATGAAGACCTACAACACCTTCTAGAACTAACACCCAAAAAAGATGTCGTCTTCATCATAGGGGATTGGAATGCTAAAGTAGGAAGTCAAGAAATCACCGGGATAACAGGCAGGCATGGCCTTGGTGTACAAAATGAAGCAGAACAAAAGCTAATAGAGTTTTGCCAAGAGAACATGCTGATCATAGCAAACACTCTTTTCCAACAGCACAAGAGGCGACTCTACACATGGACGTCACCAGATGGTCAATATTGAAATCAGATTGTTTATGTCCTTTGCAGCCAAAGATGGAGAAGCTCCATACAGTCAGTAAAAACAAGACCTGGAGCTGACTGTGGCTCAGATCATGAGCTGCTTCTTGCAAAATTTCGGCTTAAATTGAAGAACGTCGGGAAAACCACTAAACCGTTCAGGTATGACCTAAATCATATCCCTGATGAATATACAGTGAAGGTGAGGAATAGATTTCAGGGATTAGACCTGATAGACAGAGTGCCTGAGGAACTATGGACGGAGGTCCGTAACATCGTTCAGGAGGCAGCAACGAAATCCATCCCAAAGAAAAAGAAATGCAAGAAAGCCAAGTGGCTGTCTGATGAGGCTTTACAAGTAGCTCACGAAAGAAGGGAAGCGAAAAGCAAGGGAGAAAGGGGAAGATATACCCAACTGAATGCAGAGTTCCAGAGAATAGCAAGGAGAGACAAGAAGGCCTTCTTAAATGAACAATGCAAAGAAATCGAGGAAAACAACAGAATGGGAAAGACTAGAGATCTCTTCAAGAAAATTGGAGATCTCAAGGGAACGTTTTGTGCAAAGACGGGCATGATAAAGGACAAAGAAGGCAGGGACCTAACAGAAGCAGATGAGATTAAGAAGAGGTGGCAAGAATACACAGAAGAACTATACAGGAAAGATCTGAATGTCCCTGATAGCCATGATAGTGCGGTCACTGAACTTGAGCCGGACATCCTCGAGAGTGAAGTCAAGTGGGCCTTAGGAAGCATTAGTAACAACAAAGCTAGCGGAGATGACAGTATTCCAGCCGAGCTATTTAAAATCCTAAAAGATGATGCTGTTAAAGTGCTGCATTCAATATGCCAACAAATCTGGAACACTCAACAGTGGCCACAAGACTGGAAAAGGTCAGTTTACATTCCAATTCCAAAGAAGGGCAACGCCAAAGAGTGTGCAAACTACTGCACAATTGCGCTCATTTCACATGCCAGCAAGGTGATGCTCAAAATCCTACAAGCTAGGCTTCAGCAGTATGCGAACCGAGAACTACCAGAAGTACAAGCTGGGTTTAGAAGAGGCAGAGGAACTAGAGATCAAATTGCCAACATTCGCTGCATCATGGAGAAAGCAAGAGAATTCCAGAAAAACGTCTATTTCTGCTTCATTGACTACGCTAAAGCCTTTGATTGTGTGGATCACAACAAACTGTGGCAAATTCTTAAAGTGATGGGAGTACCAGACCACCTTACCTGTCTCCTGAGAAACCTGTACGAGGGTCAAGAAGCAACAGTAAGAACCAGACATGGAACAACCGATTGGTTCAAAATTGGGAAAGGAGTACGACAAGGCTGCATATTGTCACCCTGCTTATTTAACTTATATGCGGAGTACATCATGAGAAATGCCGGGTTGGATGAATCAGAGGTCGGAATTAAGATTGCTGGGAGAATTATCAACAACCTCCGATATGCAGACGATACCACCCTAATGGCAGAAAGCGAAGAGGATCTAAAGAGCCTCTTGTTGAGGGTGAAAGAGGAGAGTGCAAAAGCTGGTTTGAAACTCAACATTAAAAAAACGAAGATCATGGCATCTGGCCCCATCACTTCCTGGCATATCGAAGGGGAAGAAATGGAAGCAGTGACAGATTTTACTTTCTTGGGCTCCAAGATCACCGCAGACGGTGACTGTAGCCATGAAATTAAAAGACGCTTGCTCCTTGGGAGGAAAGCTATGGCCAACCTAGACAGCATAGTCAGAAGCAGAGACATCACCTTGCCGACAAAGGTCCGTCTAATCAAAGCTATGGTTTTCCCAGTAGTAATGTATGGCTGTGAGAGCTGGACTATAAGGAAGGCTGAGCGCCGAAGAATTGATGCTTTCGAACTGTGGTGCTGGAGAAGACTCTTACGAGTCCCCTGGACTGCAAGGAGGTCAAATCAGTCCATCCTAAAGGAAATCAACCCTGAGTGCTCCTTGGAAGGACAGATAATGAAGCTGAAGCTCCAATATTTTGGCCACCTAATGCGAAGAGAAAACTCCCTGGAAAAGACCCTGATGCTGGGAAAGACTGAAGGCCAAAGGAGAAGGGGACGGCAGAGGATGAGATGGCTAGATAGCATCACGGATGCAATGAATATGAACTTGAGCACGCTCCGGGAGAGAGCGCAGGACAGGAAGGCCTGGCGTGCTATGGTCCATGGGGTCACGAAGAGTCGGACACGACTGAACGACTGAACAACAACAACAACAACAACCCTGTATTTAAAGCAGAGCAACCAGCAGTAGACTTTGCTGGACGCAACAAACTGGTAACCTGGAAAGCTTCCTGGGCTGGATCTCCATGGCAACAGAATGTGAAGCGCTTTTACGTTCAATGCGGATTTCCATGAAATCGGCTTTGGTCCGTCAGGGACACACGTAGCCAGAAAAGTGGAGTATGCAGCACCTTAAAACGCGCTTTCACAGGTCACGCCGCACGTCAGTCCTCCTTACTTTGGGGTCGTGTGGGTGGCCCCGCCAGTTGTGCCTAGATGCTGCTGAGGAAATGAGAGGCTTGTTCCCCAGCCCTGTCCACACTCCCTTGCTCAGGGAAGTTTGGAAGCACTGAATTAAGCCTCCGTACTTTAACCCCACACCTCTCCCCTCCCATCCACCATTGGAATATTGTGAAAGATTAAAGTTTTAAACTGCGCTTTTATGGAGAAAACAGGCTGCATTCTAGGAATGAGTCAGGCCCAGCCACGGGAAGCCAGACGCCTGAGAACTCCGTTCTCCCAGGCCTCCCTCTGGCTTATTTATGAATGAATCAAGCTGCTATCCTGACACATCGGAATTGCGAGATTGCACCATTAAGAAGGGAGAAAAGAGGCTTTATTCTATGAATGAGTTAAGCCTTTATTGGACTTTACTGGGACTGTAAAGGCTTATAGCTAATTACTGGAATTGGTACAATAAAAGGTTTTACTGAGACTTGTGCCTCAGCTCCGGGAAGTCAGGTTCTGACAGGTGGCTTTGAAATATCAGTGCAGAAGAAAAAACCAGTAAGTACAAGGCTTGTGAACCTTTACAACCTTTACAAGGGGCCAGTAAGAACTGAAGCCATGTACAGCAAAGGGCGGCAGGAGGTTTCAGAGCCTCAATGCATACCTTTGGATCAGGCTAACTGGGCACTTACACTGGGTGAAGTACAACGGCAAGGCAGCTAGAACCTGAAGCCATGCACAGCAAAGGGGAGGAGGAGATTTCAGAGCCTGCCTCTGCCTAAACTGCCTCCTTAGCCTGCTACTGCCATTGAGTGGAAGACAGCAGTGGGGGACAACAATGCAGATTTCCCCCCTGCAACCGCCCCCACAGGATTTCACGGGAATTGGCCATGCTGCACATAAGAGTAAACCACAAGTGGCACTCATGGCCAGTACGCCCACCCTTCATAGGAGCAAACCGAGAGGTCCACCTGGGACAACTTCCCCACCCCTGGGGCCCCATCCCACACCCCAAAATGAGATAAAACCACCAGTAGCACTCATGGAAACATCACACACACACACACACACACACACACACACACACACACACATCCGATTCTTGCACACTTAGCAGGAATGAGAAAAGCAAGGCCAAAGATTTCATTTCTTCCACTGCCAGGTTTAT
This sequence comes from Heloderma suspectum, assembly GCF_057233095.1. Classification (NCBI taxonomy): domain Eukaryota; kingdom Metazoa; phylum Chordata; class Lepidosauria; order Squamata; family Helodermatidae; genus Heloderma; species Heloderma suspectum. Next base: position 111,130,048 of record NC_139464.1, read on the forward strand.
TTCATGTGAGCCGCCACAACAATAGCCATACAGATTAAGGCCGGCCATGTGCAGACCACAGGAAGTCTGTGATTGTATCCCGCAGTCTTTCACCCTCCTCTGCATGCCTCCTCTAGTCATTGCCCATCACTGCTGCAAGGGTGGCAAGCTCAACTGGACCCACGCCACCCACATCCTCTCAAATGGCATGTCTTTTGGTCTCACAAACGTTGTGCAGAATAACACAGGCTGTAATGAGAGACACCACGTTCTTCTCCTCAATCTCAATTGTTGCTGTTAAGCAACACCAACAACTGTTCGGTCTCCGAAGGCCCACTCCACCACATTTCGAGCCCTGCCAAGGCAGTAGTTGAAGTGTGCTTTCCTCCCTTCCAAGTGGCCTCCGTGTGGTTTCATCAACCACTTCCTGGTGGGGTCTGCAACTATCATATCAGCAACTATGAGGGGTGGAACTTGAACTGTATTAACCGTAATAGTAGGGTTCCCTGGAACAACTACTCTAGTATCCATTGTCTCAAACAGAGCAGAGTTCCTGAACACGTAAGCATCATTGGTTTTTCCACTCCAGCCCACCTCAATGTCAATGAACCGCTCTGTGTGGTCTGTTGTTCCCTGAAGGAGCATGGAGTAGTAATGCTTCCGATTGATATAGTCATCTCCCTGCCTCACTGGCAAACCTGTTCCCATGTGACATCCATCCACAGCAGCCAAACAATGAGAAAACCCCAGTTTTCCGAAACCCTCCATGATCTGAAAGAGAGGAAGTAAAGGAAAGGTCAGTTTCCATTGAAGGAAGAGAGAGTTCTCTGCTGGGCAATTGCAATCCTCCACAGTACCATTTTGGATATACAACAGTAGCTTCCTGTCACTCCACAACTCCCACCCCCCAGAACGAAAGTAGAAAGTCAGGGTTTCCCAGTGCACAGCAGCAAAGTAATGCACATGCCTGCGCTACATCCCCCAGCCTCACTGTCCATCTCAGCAGGAGATGTTCCATGGCCAGGTGGACCTCCACGACAGTCGCTGCTGCAGTGGTTCTCCCCTCTCCAAATTGATGAGCAAGTGTCCTGCATGCACACTGGTCCGCCAACCACCATATGCACAGGGCTACTCTTTGGATCACTGGAATTGGCTCACACGTGTTCGTGGTGTGCCTTTCCAGCACTGGCCGGAGAGCTTCTGCAGTTTCAAATAGTGTACCATAGGAAACTCGAAAGTTATCTATCCACTGCTCATCCTGCCAAATCTGGAGAATAAAGTTCTCCCACCAGTCCTGACTTGCAGGGAAACACTACCACCGCTGGTGGATTTGTATTGTACACCACCTAGAGCGGCTGGGTAGCTGGCCAGATGGGCAGCTAATAAACCTAATAAATAAATAAATAGCCAAGGTGCTAGGGTGATAACCAAAAGTACATGTGAACGCCACCTTGGCTGAGCTTCTGAGCAACAGGGTTGAGCCTTGCCTCAGTGGAACATTCCCTGATACTACCAGAACCAGGAAGGTTTGAGCTTGCAGCCACCTTCCATGGTATTGATTTCTTCCTGTTGCTCATCATGGTACTTAATCTTATTTATTTATTTATTTATTTATTTATTTATTTCATTTCTATACCGCCCAATAGCCGAAGCTCTCTGGGCGTTTCACAAAAATTAAATCCAAGCAACACACAATAAAACAATTTAAAATATACAGAACATTAAAACCATTACTCTTCCCTCTCTCATCCCTCATGGTCAGACAGGAGAGGATGGAAGATTATCAGCTCAAAACTGTGAGAATTAAGTTGTCTCTAGTTTGACGTTGTTTGATCTGATCAGTATTCTTTTGTTCGTTGATTATTCACATGTGCTGGGGATGGCATCATAGCTGAGGTCCTGGAAGATCTCTAGCTTGATTTCAAGCTCCCCCCACCCCAACTGGCTCTGCTTAGAAACTGCCCAAAATATTTTGCCTAAGACAGAAAATCCCAGTGGCACTTCCTGTCCCAGGGGAGGTAAAATGTCAGTAAACTACGTCTGCTATTGTACACACACTTACCTGGGAGTAAGTCCCATTGAATTCGGTGGGGCTTATTTCTGGGTAATGCATGCCTAGGATAGCACTGCAGAGACCTGACACTTTGGAGCACTCGAATGGTACCTCCAAGTTTGCCGCCTGAGGCAACCTGCGCCACAGCAGTAAGACTGGCCTGGGGAGTGGGGCGGATGGATCTACATGAAAACAAAATGAGAAGCACAATGGTGTGTTATCCGGATGTTCATGAAATTGGCTTTGGACCATCAGCAGCACACAAGGCAAGAAAAGCGGAGTAAACAGTAAAAAAAAAACACTTTTCAAAGTTCAAACGGCAGTTGAAATGGCCTTTCTTTGGGGGCAGAGTGGGCAGAGTCCCGCTAGTAGAAGTGAAGGTCATCAACCCCATAGAGGCTGCTGATATCCTGATGAGCAAACTAGCTCAAAGTGGGCTAGATGAAACAACGAACCAGTGGATCCACAGTTGGCTACAGAATCGGACTCAAAGAGTGCTTATCAATGGGATCTTCTCAACCTGGGGAGAGGTAACAAGCAGGGTACCACAGGGCTCAGTCCTGGGCCCAGTGCTCTTCAACATTTGTATTAATGACTTGGAGGAGGAGGTGCAGGGAATGCTGATCAAATCTGCAGATGACACAAAATTGCGTGTGGTAGCTATAGGCTGGAGTGCTGGGCAGAAAACAACAATGACATTTAATAGGGATAAATGCCAAGTTCTGCACCTAGGAAAAAGAAACCAAATGCACAGTTACAAGATGGGGGATACGTGGCTCAACAACACTACAAGCGAGAAGAATCTTGGAATTGTTGTCGATCACAAGCTGAATATGAGCCAACAATGTGATGTGGCCGTAAACAAGGCCAATGCCCTTTTGGGCTGCATTAATAGAAGCATAGCTTCCAAATCCCAGGCAGTACTAGTTCTACTCAGCACTGGTTAGGCCTCATCTGGAGTACTGTGTCCAGTTCTGAGCACCGCACATTAAGAAGGATGCAGACAAACTGGGGAGGGTTCAGAGGAGGGCAACAAAGATGATCAGGGGACTGGCAACAAAGCCCTATGAAGACAGACTGAAAGAACTGGGCATGTTTAGCCTGGAGAAGAGAAGACTGAGGGGAGATATGATAGCGCTCTTCATGTACTTGAAAGATTGTCACAGAGAGGAAGGCCAGGATCTCTTCTCGATCATCCCAGAGTGCAGGACACAGAATCATGGGCTCAAGTTACAGGAAGTCAGATTCTGGCTGAACATCAGGAAAAACTTCCTGACTGCTAGAGCAATACGACAATGGAACCAATTACCTAGGGAGGTGTGGGCCCTCCCACAGTGGAGGCATTCAAGACGAGGCTGGACAGCCATCTGTCGGGGATGCTCTGACTTGGATTCCTGCATTGAGCAGGGGGTTGGACTCGATGGCCTTGTAGGCCCCTTCCAACCCTACTATTCTATAATTCTATGATTCTATGTGCCCTGGATCTTTTGAGCTGTCCTAATTGCCTTTTTTTTTTTTTTAAACATTTTCCCATTGACTTGCATTGCAAAACAAAAACGGCCATAAAAATTTTTCTTGGTATGATAGATAAATGAAATTTGGAGGTGTGGTAGCCCCCATGGAGCTGATTGAATATGCCAAATTTCAGGCAGGTAGGTCAAGTGGCTTTTGTGCTAGTCACAGGTAAAATTTGCTATTTTCAAGAAAATCTGTCAAAGCAAAGAACTATATTTTATTTGTGCTTCCACATACATGCATGGAATTTGAAGCTGACTGAACCTGTGAAGCTGACTGAACCTACCAAATTTCAGACAGTTAGTTTCTCAAAGTCTAAAACAAAAAGTAAAAACTGTCAAGTCTCCCAGGGGATTAGAGATCCTAATCAGAAGGTGTTTAAGGTGACCATTAGGAGGTCACTATCCCTAATCTCTGGTGTAGGGTTTTTTTGAGGTGCAAAAAACCTCTCTCCCCCTACTTTTCTTTTCTGCTCTTACATGCCCACTGCTGGGAGCTTGCCTGCAATAAAATTTTGAAGAGGGAGAAGGAAGGGAAGAAAGAGCTCCATGTGAAATATTGGTATTTCACACAGCACCTGATTTTACTGCCCCAAAGTGGAACCTTTGGTTTCTGCAGCAGTTTAGTAGCTTCAGTACAGCAAAGGATCCAGTCAGCCTCCACAAACTTCTTTCTCCCCCTCCACTTTCTCCTAAATAGCTGTAGAACTCAAATAATCCCAAAGGGAGGGTTAGGACTATGTGGCATTATGATCGAGAACCTGCTGGGGCTTTTAAATAGGTTCTACACTTTAAAAAAAAAAGCTAGAAAAAGCCCTCAGCCACCTCACCTCATAAAGCTCATTTAAGTACGTGCAGTCACTGCAAACCCTGCACAGCCTGCTAAATTCCTCTGAAGTACTACCTCTTTGAAAGGAGCCACTTGACTTAAGGAATTCTCTCTACCCGCCACCCCTGCGCACATTTCCAATCACCATTCTTTTCTGCTTCCCTCCCCTCCCCTATCCTTTCTCTTATTTATTCCACCCAGAGCATATCTTGGGGAATTCTGAAAGAGAATTCTCTTCAGTGGGCAAGAGAAGTTCTGAATTGTATTTGACTTTATACAAACAGACAAGAGGGCTGGTTTTTCTCCTTCTCCTGAAGGAGTGGGTTCACATGGTTGCAGAGAAACAAATCTGGGGCCATTTTGTTTGTCAGTTGCCATTATCCAGCAATAGAAGGGCTGTAGCTCAGTGGTAGAGCACATGCTTGGCATGTAGAATAGTCCCAGGTTCAATCCCCAGCATCTCCAGGTAGGGCTACGAAAGAATCCTGCCTGAAACTTTGGAGAGCTGCTGCTGCCAGTCAGTGTCAACAGTTCTGGGTTAGATGGACCCAGGGCCTGACTCAGTATAAGGCAGCTTCCTATGTGCCTATTGAACAGAAAGGTTTAATAAAAATAGGAGTTTGGGGTTTGTTTTTTAAGTGGAGGGGAGATAAATATTGCTAATTTATGCAATCCTATGTATGCCTACTCAGAAGCCCCGTTATGTTTAATGAGGCTTACCCTCAGGAAAGTGTGCATAGGATTCCAGCACAAGTTACTTTTGCAGGGAGGTTTGCACCTTGATGTTCCGCATGTTTACTCAGGAATAAGTCCTGAGTTGTGAGCATGGTACTGCAGGCTTAATACAGTGCTTACCCAATTCCATCTAATGAATTGGCTACCCTTTCAGCTCAGTCCTATGTATGTTTTGTCATTTGTGGGTCTGTTGTTGTTGTTGTTGTTTTGCATGAACTCTAGCTTCAGTGGTGAGGGAAAAGTACTTAGTACATGCTCAGAGTTTCTCCATATCTTAGTCCGAGTTTTGAAAACAGACTCATTGGCTGAATCCTGGTGAAGTCTTGGCACAAATGAAGTTATGGGGAGGAAGATACAATGAGAGTTTATGCATAAGGAGGAGGAGGTAGAGAGAAGGTGCACAAAACAAGACATCTGTTTTTATGAAGGGTTGCTGGAGGATGGTAGGATGAGGAGGGATGGTTGCATGGAGGGGAATAGAATTGGTAGGGGGAGAATGTAAGTGCTCAGTGGTGAAAGAAGAACATTCTGCACATGCTCAGAGGCAATCTATATTTAAGAACATAAGAATAAACATGCTGCATCAGACCAAGGTCCATTTAGTCCAGCATTCTGTTCACACAATAGCCAACCAGATGCCCATAGGAAACCTACAAGCAGGACATGTGTGCAATAGCACCTTCCCACCCATGTTCCCCTGCTGCTAACATTGGTGAAATGTAAATAAATTCTAATCATTCTAAATTTGCATGCATGTATATCCTTCAGAAACTTTGCAGGTTTCTTGCCTGGGGGACACCTCTAATGACCTGTGCATTTCAAACAAATTTACCCAAAAATTATTGGGGGAAGGGGTGAATGGAAGGGAAAGCAAATCACTCCCTCCCCCAAATTGGAGAACTCCCCTTCCACATGAACTGCTGCACCTATCCTTCTGAAACTTTGTTGGTTTCTTACTTAGGGACAACTGTAGGGTGTCTGTAATGTTCAGAACAATGGTCCACAAGCAACACAGGGAGATAAGTATGTCCTCTTTTGGAGACCTCACAGTGTCAAGGCCACCCTTGCACAAAACCCTTTGTGGCCAGCATTCTGAAATTTGGCAGACAGGATCTCCTCTGATGGGGCAATGATCCTGAAATTTTTATCCAATTTTTCCAAGGAATTAAAATGTTATTGGCAGTTCCCTTTAAAAGAAAATCAAAATATAAACCCTGCACCTATTTTTCTGACATTGGGCAGGTGTAATCCCCTTCTAGGGGGCTACTATGCCTGAAATTATCATCCAGTTCTGGCCAAGAGAAAAAAGTTACAGGGTTTTTTCCCCTAATTTCCCATGATAGTCAACAGGAAGCATAAAGACTCCTTTCTCCAGACCTTAACTCAGGTTTGGTGCTGAGATGAAGTGGTCCAACTACAAATTGGTCAGAGCAGAAGCCAGATGTTTTCCAAAATGCTGAATTGGGGTCTGAGTTGAAGTGGGGTGGGAGGTCAGTGCACACTTTGTATGTCTGTCTGTCTGTCTGTCTTTAATCTATACACACACGCAAGCACACTGCATGTACACACCACACACACACACATATATTAGACGTGCGCTTAGACTCGTATATGCAAATATGTTATGGGCCTGTGCCCCGGATCTTTTAAGAACCTAGCAATGCACCTGCTTGAAAGGTTGTCACAGAGAGGAAGGCCAGGATCTCTTTTCTATCATCGTGCAGGACACAGAATAATGGGCTCAAATTACAGGAAGTCAGATTCCGGCTCAACACCAGGAAAAACTTCCTGACTGTTAGAGCAATATAACAATGGAACCAATGACCTAGGGAGGTGATCGGCTCTCCCACACTGGAGGCATTCGAGACGAGGCTGGACGGCCATCTGTCAGGGATGGCCTGATGGCCATCAGGATGGCCTGATGGATTTCCCTCCTGACTTGGATTCCTGCATTGAGCAGGGGTTGGACTCGATGGTCTTATAGGCCCCTTCGAACCCTACTATTCTATGATTCTATGAACTCTGTGAGACTTACTTCCCAGTCGACATACACAGGATTGCACTGTAAGATAATCAATAAACATAAGTGCATACTAATTAAATCTTGTGCCTTACCTCTGTGATACAAAGATTTGGGGCATCGTGCTCTGCGTAGTTAAGCTAATAGATAATGTGGGAGATGAGGCAGTGTTCATGGTACATATTGACACCAACAACACTGGGAAATATTATTGTAAGGTCCTGGAAGTCAGTTTTTGGTTGCAAGGTAGCACATTTCTTCATTTATTGATCTAAGCTTTTGTATCCCACCTTTTGAGTATCCCACAGGGCCCTCAAGGCAGCTAACCGCCATATAAAATGTAAGTACAAAAAAGCAGTAAAAAAACAAACTAGCAGCAATATAATTCAAAGTCACAGAGAGCCAGAGCACCTCAAAAGGGCCTCCCAAATAAATGTCTAAGCCTTCCTGAACTTTTGCCGAAAGACAGGTGTCAGGCTGCTGTTGGTTCCAGGAGCCATGGCAGGGCTGGCTTGACAGGCGGGCCAGAGGCAGGGGCGCGGTCCTCCAAAACAACTGTGGATCAGATTCTGAAGCAGAAAAACAAGAATCCGAGGGGCTGGAGAGACAGGCGCATACTCAAGGCAGGGCAGAAGCCAAGATCTAAGGCAACAGAGAAAGGGCAGGCAACCTCTTTGGGCCCAAGGGCACATTTGACATTTTGAACATATCCTGGGCATCACCACAGATTGCTGTGGGGCTGTCACCTATCACAAAATGTTGGGAGCACGCACACCCTTTTATGAGTGTGTAGGTGCGCAGGTGTCTGTGAGCTTTGTCTGTGGGAGTACTTTCTCTCTGACTGCCCCCCTCTCTCTAGCACACACACATACTGGCTCTCTCTGTCTGTGATATGTTTATGTGCGCATAACTTTAAGAAGCATGCAACTGTTAGTTTCTCTTCCCTTTCTGGAGGCCTGAGCGGGGCCTCTTCTCTGTTCCCTTTGCTGTTGTGGGATCTGGGTCTACCTGGAGTGTACTACCTGGAGAGCAAGGCCTAGGGATCGACTGCAAGTTGAGCAGGTAAACACACCTCCACATTAGCCACACCCAAGCATCATTGCACTGGCTGCATTTGTGCCTCTGTCTCTCTGGATTCTGACTTTCGCCCCCTCCCCCTCCCTTCTTTTCTCTGGATTCTGACCTTTGCTACCCCTCTGCCTCTGGATTCTGACATAGCCACCCCTCCCTCCCTCCCTTTCTCTCTGGATTCTGACTTTTGCCACCTCTCTCCCCCTCTGGATGCTGACTTTTGCTGCCTCCTTTCCCCTCAGTTTCTCTGGATTCTGACTTTTGCTGCCTCCCTTTCCCTCCCTCTCTGGATTCTGACTTTTGCTGCCCCCTTTTCCCTCAGTTTCTCTGGATTCTGACTTTTGCTGCCTCGCTTTCCCGCCCTCTCTGGATTCTGACTTTTGCTGCCCCCTTTTCCCTCAGTTTCTCTGGATTCTGACTTTTGCTGCCTCGCTTTCCCTCCCTCTGGATTCTGACTTTTGCTGCCCCCTTTTCCCTCAGTTTCTCTGGATTCTGACTTTTGCTGCCTCGCTTTCCCTCTGGATGCTGACTTTTGCTGCCCCCTTTTCCCTCAGTTTCTCTGGATTCTGACTTTTGCCACCTCTCTCCCCTCTGGATGCTGACTTTTGCTGCCTCCTTTCCCCTCAGTTTCTCTGGATTCTGACTTTTGCCCCCTCCCTCTCCCTTCTTTTCTCTGGATTCTGACCTTTGCTATCCCTCTGACCCTGGATTCTGATGTAGCCACCCCTCCCTCCCTCCCTCCCTCCCTCCCTCCCTCCCTCCCTTTCTCTCTGGATTCTGACTTTTGCCACCTCTCTCCCCCTCTGGATGCTGACTTTTGCTGCCTCCTTTCCCCTCAGTTTCTCTGGATTCTGACTTTTGCTGCCTCCCTTTCCCTCCCTTTCTGGATTCTGACTTTTGCTGCCCCCTTTTCCCTCAGTTTCTCTGGCTTCTGACTTTTGCTGCCTCGCTTTCCCTCCCTCTCTGGATTCTGACTTTTGCTGCCCCCTTTTCCCTCAGTTTCTCTGGATTCTGACTTTTGCTGCCTCGCTTTCCCTCCCTCTCTGGATTCTGACTTTTGCTGCCCCCTTTTCTCTCAGTTTCTCTGGATTCTGACTTTTGCTGCCTCGCTTTCCCTCCCTCTCTGGATTCTGACTTTTGCCACCTCTCTCCCCCTCTGGATGCTGACTTTTGCTGCCTCCTTTCCCCTGAGTTTCTCTGGATTCTGACTTTTGCTGCCTCCCTTTCCCTCCCTCTCTGGATTCTGACTTTCGCTGCCCCCTTTTCCCTCAGTTTCTCTGGATTCTGACTTTTGCTGCCTCGCTTTCCCTCGGTTTCTCTGGATGCTGACTTTTGCCACCACTCTCCCCCGCTGGATGCTGACTTTTGCTGCCCCCTTTTCCCTCAGTTTCTCTGGATTCTGACTTTTGCTGCCTCGCTCCCCCCCCTCTGGATTCTGACTTTTGCTGCCCCCTTTTCCCTCAGTTTCTCTGGATTCTGACTTTTGCTGCCTCGCTTTCCCACTGGATGCTGACTTTTGCTGCCCCCTTTCCCCTCAGTTTCTCTGGATGCTGACTTTTGCCACCTGTCTCCCCCTCTGGATGCTGACTTTTGCTGCCTCCTTTCCCCTCAGTTTCTCTGGATTCTGACTTTTGCTGCCTCCCTTTCCCGCCCTCTCTGGAATCTGACTTTTGCCACCTCTCTCCCCCTCTGGATGCTGACTTTTGCTGCCCCCTTTCCCCTCAGTTTCTCTGGATTCTGACTTTTGCTGCCTCGCTTTCCCTCCCTCTCTGGATGCTGACTTTTGCTACCCCCTTTTCCCTCAGTTTCTCTGGATTCTGACTTTTGCTGCCTCCCTTTCCCCCCCTCTGGATTCTGACTTTTGCTGCCCCCTTTTCCCTCAGTTTCTCTGGATTCTGACTTTTGCTGCCTCGCTTTCCCTCTGGATGCTGACTTTTGCTGCCCCCTTTTCCCTCAGTTTCTCTGGATTCTGACTTTTGCCACCTCTCTCCCCCTCTGGATTCTGACTTTTGCTGCCTCCCTTTCCCGCCCTCTCTGGAATCTGACTTTTGCCACCTCTCTCCCCCTCTGGATGCTGACTTTTGCTGCCCCCTTTCCCCTCAGTTTCTCTGGATTCTGACTTTTGCTGCCTCGCTTTCCCTCCCTCTGGATTCTGACTTTTGCTGCCCCCTTTTCCCTCAGTTTCTCTGGATTCTGACTTTTGCTGCCTCCCTTTCCCTCCCTCTGGATTCTGACTTTTGCTGCCCCCTTTTCCCTCAGTTTCTCTGGATTCTGACTTTTGCTGCCTCGCTTTCCCACTGGATGCTGACTTTTGCTGCCCCCTTTTCCCTCAGTTTCTCTGGATTCTGACTTTTGCTGCCTCGCTTTCCCTCCCTCTCTGGATGCTGACTTTTGCTACCCCCTTTTCCCTCAGTTTCTCTGGATTCTGACTTTTGCTGCCTCCCTTTCCCCCCCTCTGGATTCTGACTTTTGCTGCCCCCTTTTCCCTCAGTTTCTCTGGATTCAGACTTTTGCTGCCTCGCTTTCCCTCGGTTTCTCTGGATGCTGACTTTTGCCACCACTCTCCCCCGCTGGATGCTGACTTTTGCTGCCCCCTTTTCCCTCAGTTTCTCTGGATTCTGACTTTTGCTGCCTCGCTCCCCCCCCTCTGGATTCTGACTTTTGCTGCCCCCTTTTCCCTCAGTTTCTCTGGATTCTGACTTTTGCTGCCTCGCTTTCCCACTGGATGCTGACTTTTGCTGCCCCCTTTCCCCTCAGTTTCTCTGGATGCTGACTTTTGCCACCTGTCTCCCCCTCTGGATGCTGACTTTTGCTGCCTCCTTTCCCCTCAGTTTCTCTGGATTCTGACTTTTGCTGCCTCCCTTTCCCGCCCTCTCTGGAATCTGACTTTTGCCACCTCTCTCCCCCTCTGGATGCTGACTTTTGCTGCCCCCTTTCCCCTCAGTTTCTCTGGATTCTGAATTTTGCTGCCTCGCTTTCCCTCCCTCTCTGGATGCTGACTTTTGCTACCCCCTTTTCCCTCAGTTTCTCTGGATTCTGACTTTTGCTGCCTCCCTTTCCCCCCCTCTGGATTCTGACTTTTGCTGCCCCCTTTTCCCTCAGTTTCTCTGGATTCTGACTTTTGCTGCCTCGCTTTCCCTCTGGATGCTGACTTTTGCTGCCCCCTTTTCCCTCAGTTTCTCTGGATTCTGACTTTTGCCACCTCTCTCCCCCTCTGGATTCTGACTTTTGCTGCCTCCCTTTCCCGCCCTCTCTGGAATCTGACTTTTGCCACCTCTCTCCCCCTCTGGATGCTGACTTTTGCTGCCCCCTTTCCCCTCAGTTTCTCTGGATTCTGACTTTTGCTGCCTCGCTTTCCCTCCCTCTGGATTCTGACTTTTGCTGCCCCCTTTTCCCTCAGTTTCTCTGGATTCTGACTTTTGCTGCCTCCCTTTCCCTCCCTCTGGATTCTGACTTTTGCTGCCCCCTTTTCCCTCAGTTTCTCTGGATTCTGACTTTTGCTGCCTCGCTTTCCCACTGGATGCTGACTTTTGCTGCCCCCTTTTCCCTCAGTTTCTCTGGATTCTGACTTTTGCTGCCTCGCTTTCCCTCCCTCTCTGGATGCTGACTTTTGCTACCCCCTTTTCCCTCAGTTTCTCTGGATTCTGACTTTTGCTGCCTCCCTTTCCCCCCCTCTGGATTCTGACTTTTGCTGCCCCCTTTTCCCTCAGTTTCTCTGGATTCTGACTTTTGCTGCCTCGCTTTCCCTCTGGATGCTGACTTTTGCTGCCCCCTTTTCCCTCAGTTTCTCTGGATTCTGACTTTTGCCACCTCTCTCCCCCTCTGGATTCTGACTTTTGCTGCCTCCCTTTCCCGCCCTCTCTGGAATCTGACTTTTGCCACCTCTCTCCCCCTCTGGATGCTGACTTTTGCTGCCCCCTTTCCCCTCAGTTTCTCTGGATTCTGACTTTTGCTGCCTCGCTTTCCCTCCCTCTGGATTCTGACTTTTGCTGCCCCCTTTTCCCTCAGTTTCTCTGGATTCTGACTTTTGCTGCCTCCCTTTCCCTCCCTCTGGATTCTGACTTTTGCTGCCCCCTTTTCCCTCAGTTTCTCTGGATTCTGACTTTTGCTGCCTCGCTTTCCCACTGGATGCTGACTTTTGCTGCCCCCTTTTCCCTCAGTTTCTCTGGATTCTGACTTTTGCCACCTCTCTCCCCCTCTGGATGCTGACTTTTGCTGCCTCCTTTCCCCTCAGTTTCTCTGGATTCTGACTTTTGCTGCCTCCCTTTCCCGCCCTCTCTGGAATCTGACTTTTGCCACCTCTCTCCCCCTCTGGATGCTGACTTTTGCTGCCCCCTTTCCCCTCAGTTTCTCTGGATTCTGACTTTTGCTGCCTCGCTTTCCCTCCCTCTCTGGATGCTGACTTTTGCTACCCCCTTTCCCCTCAGTTTCTCTGGATTCTGACTTTTGCTGCCTCGCTTTCCCTCCCTCTCTGGATTCTGACTTTTGCTGCCTCCCTTTCGCGCCCTCTCTGGAATCTGACATTTGCCACCTCTCTCCCCCTCTGGATGCTGACTTTTGCTGCCCCTTTCCCCTCAGTTTCTCTGGATTCTGACTTTTGCCACCTCTCTCCCCCTCTGGATGCTGACTTTTACTGCCTCCTTTTCCCTCAGTTTCTGTGGCTTTTGTGCTAGTCACAGGTAAAAATTGCTATTTTCAAGAAAATCTGTCAAAGCAAAGAACTATATTTTATTTGCTCTCGGAGGCGGCCACCTATCCAGTGCAGGGGAAGAGAAGTGCGGAGGGGATTGTCCCCTCCATGCTTCAGTCGCCCTGCATTTGCGGCTAGACAGCTGATTTCGGCTGTCTAGCCGCAAGAAGGCGGAGCGGGGGAAGCGACTGCCGGGTGACACATAGGATGTGCATGTACCAGCATTTTTGCCTTCCTTGCCCCAGAACGCCCTGTTTTCGCCACTCCGTGGTCCTCTTCCAACTGCGGAGCACGGGGCTGTTCCACACTGCCTACGAGGTAGCACGGGAAGGGGGGGAAGGTCAGTTCCCGGTAACCAACATATCCTATGGCCGTCTAGCTGCTGACTAGCGGCTGTAGAATTGCTCCCTCCATGGTTTTAAATGGGGAGTAAGGAAATTCATGGAAGACAGATTTCTCAACAGTTATTAGCCATGTAAGGTGAATGGAGCCTCCATGTTCAACAGCAGTGTATCTCTGAATACCAGTAGATGAGTACAAACAATTGAGGTGTGCTGTTGGCTTTATGACCTATTTGCAGGCTGCCCACAAGTCTCAGGCTGGCTGCTGTTGGAAACAGGATGCTGGGATATATGGACCTTCACTCTGCTTGAGCTATTACGTTCTTAAAGAATTTCAAAATGCTCTCCTTCATTTTCATTGAATGTAAAGAGAAAGAATACAAGAAATTCCAGATTACAGCAAACCATTAGAAGACTAGAGAGTCAAAAAGGAGAGATCCAGAGATGGATTTTCTTAAGAATTTGTTTTGGGTGAGTAACATATACATTCTATATCAGACTTTTAATTTCTTCTGATTGTCTACCAAGACAAGCTGTAACTTAGGTGGCTTTACAAACATCAGAATCGTAGAGTTAGGCTATATTAGAATCAGAGATAGACACAAGTCAAAGTTTCCCCCCACTTGGGCCCCATCTACATGAGCCATTTGCCCCGGTGCCACTTCGAAGGGAAGATCTTTGTGACAGATGACGCAGTTGCTGCTTCGCAGCCCAATTGTGGTTTTCCCAGGGAAATCCGGGTTTTCTCAGAGCCCATTTGCTGCGATTTACACGCATGAAGAAGCGGGCTAGTGGAAGCTGCGCTGATTGGTGGAAGGGAAAGTAGCCTGGGGCAGGAGTTGGGGGAGAGCAGGGGGCAAACATGTCTACCGGGAAGTAGCTCACTGCCATCAGTTCCACGTTGCTGCCTCTCTCACTTTCAGTATCGAGCTTGAGAGTGGAGATGTGCAGCTGCAAAGGAACACAGCTGAGGAATGCTGGATGCCCGTGGATCCGAAGCTGCGCCGTTGAGAAGGGGTGGCTGCCAGGGTGGATGTTTTTCATAAACATGTACTTTGAAGCACTTCCTTGAGCCTGCGTTTTTGCGGGGCGGGGCAGGGGAGCCTGTTGAATGGGCAGTTAATAGATTATGTGCTACTCGCTCGCTCCTCCTCCCCAGCTCTGCACTCTCTGCTCTCAGCACTGGCTCAATCTCTGGCCTGCCTGCGTGCCTGAGAAATGTGTGTGTGCATGTGGGGTCTACTCATAAGCAAGTCCTGCTTCGCTGAACATGTTCCCAAGGACAGTCAAGCAACGGTGCTGCGTCATCGCGCATCCAAGTTTCTGGCTTGGGAAGTCCGCATTAACTCCCCCCTCTACCACCCCAGTTGTTAATTTGCGGTGCTAATACTGCACAGCTCCTATGGAGCGAACAATGAAATTGGTGCCATGTAGATGCGGCCTTGGAAAGCCAATGGTTGTGACCCAAAGATCTGCCCAAGCGATTACATAGTCCAAAGGCAACAAGTGAAGGCTGTAGAATTTGAACACAAATCTGCTGTGAACAACAAGTTTGATAAAAGCCATTCTCCATTGCCTCGAGATCGTGTGGTAAAAAGAGCTAAGCACATGGTGGGCAAGGTCTTAAAGTATGATGCTACGAGAGCTAACTGCGAGCACTTTGCCACATTGATTAGACACAACATTGCTATATCAGAGCAGGTAAGTCTACAGAAGCTCTTATGTCTATTTTTCACTTTGGCCTTGTTCAGACTTAAGGCGAAACCATAGTTTAGCATTATGACAACGAGCTGTAAGTGGGCTTACACGCTCCATCTCCTCTATGGCAGCCATGAGGAGAGGTTCTGAGGCTTTCACTTCCATTTGAGATTAAGGGCACAATCCTTTGAGGATAGTCAGCCGCCTCTGAACTTGGAGGTGGCTGACTATCCAATGCAGGGCAGGTGCAGCGCAGAAGGGACCTTCTCCTCCACGCTCCAGCTGCCCTGCATTTGCACCTAGATGGCCAATTTCGGCTGTCTACTGGGGCACATCGGAGTGGGGTGGAGGCCGGATGGTGCATAGGAAGCGTCATAACAGTGCTTCTGTGGTCCCCTCCCATCCCCACCCCCAGGAACACCCCGTTTTTGGCCGCTCTGCATTTCTCTTACGAGCGCAGAGCTGGGAACAAACTGCACCTCCTACGAGGCGGTGGGGGAAGGGGAGTCGGGTTTCTAGGAACCGAGCCTGGAATGCTGGCTCTGAGCTCGGTTCCCAGAAACCAAAAAATCCTATGGCTGTCTAGACACTATCTAGCGGCCATAGGATTGTGCCCTAAATGTGTGGTTAATTTTAGCTGTGGTTAAAACAAGTCAGCTTCAACCCACAGTTGATGGAGCTGGCTTGTTTCGACTAACCATAGTTAAGACTAACCATAGTTAAGATTTGTCCAGGCTTGGACAACACAGTGCTCTGCAGTTATTGCGGATGACACGCAGCTCTACCTCTCATTCAAATCTTCACCAAGGTTGGCCGTAGAATCCCTGTCCAAATGTCTGGAGACGGTGAGTGTCTGGATGGGGAGGAATAAGCTGAAGCTGAACCCTGACAAGACCGAGGTACTTTTGGTGGGAGACAAGAGGAGGCTGGGGGATGTTGACCTGGTGTTGAATGGGGTACGGCTACCCTTGAAAGACCAGGTCCGCAGCCTGGGGGTCATTTTGGACTCCCAGCTGTCCATGGAGGCTCAGGAGTCAGCTATGAGCTGGACAGCGCTGTATCAACTCCATCTGATACGGCGGCTGCGCCCCTTCCTTCCCAACCATCTGCTCCCATCAGTAGTACATGCCCTGGTCTCCTCTCGTTTAGACTACTGTAATGCGCTCTACGTCGGGTTACCCTTGAAGACAGTTCGGAAACTGCAGCTGGTACAGAACGCGGCGGCTCGCCTGATTAAAGGCAGCCGCCGGCGAGATCACATCACTCCAGTGCTGAAGGAGTTGCACTGGTTACCAGTTGTTTTCCAGGCCAAATTCAAGGTGTTGGTTTTGACCTTTAAAACCCTATATGGTTCCGGCCCAGCCTATCTTAAGGAGCGCTTCCAGCAGCACCAGACAGGCCGCTTAACAAGATCAGCCTCGGATGGCCTTCTCTCTGTCCCATCAGCCAGGACAGCTAGACTGGTGGGGACGAGGGAGAGGGCCTTTTCTGTGGTGGCCCCCACTCTGTGGAACTCCCTCCCTAGGGAACTCTGTCATGCCCCCTCTTTAATGAGCTTCCGTCGTGCATTAAAAACGTGGTTGTTCAGGCAGGCATTTGGGGTGGGTTAGGGTATTTTAGGAAATGTTTTTATTGTAGAATTTTATTGTATTAAACTGTTTTATTGCATGTTGTACATTGCCCAGAGTGGCTGGGTGACCAGCCAGATGGGCGATTAATAAATTTAATAATAATAATAATTCTAAAACAGAAACAGAAGCTTCTGCTCTCGCCTTGCAGCTGTGCTGGAGGAGGACAGGGGTGGGGAGAGCTCACAGCTTCCTGAGGCTCATTCTCATAATGCTAAGCTGTGGTGAGCATTACCTCTACAAGTGATGGGGGTTATTTAGTAATGTTGCCTCCTGCTAGAATGATGCCGCTTGCTAGCAGAGAAAAACCAAAAGGCAAAACAGAATGTATGTTTTCATGCACACAGACAATAACGGAGACCACATCCTCCTTCAGTGAAGAAAAGAAAAACAGTTTTACTTACAGATATTCTTGCATATGCAATGCAGGTACAGCATAGAATTTCAAAAGAGTTTGTTCAGACCATTTTGTGTTCTCTTACATTGGCAGAAGCAAATACATGTGCTCCCAGCAATGGAGGAGATCAGAGAGAGAGAGAAAGAGAAAGAAAGGAAGAGGAGGAGCAAAGGGAAGAAATCACAGGAAACCACATTGTAGACTATAGAGATCCTAAGCCTAGCTATGCCCCAAATTCCCGTGAATTAACTAACTGCAACACTGCCCCCTTCCAGTAACTTGCAGACGAGGTTGCAGTATTCCCGACAGCATGCAGCCTTTGAATTTGCACTGTTGAGAGAATGGACCGCTAGGATATATTCCAGCAATTTGAAACCTACCCCCTAATCACAGGTGGCTCTTACTCAGAGCACTAGTAATAGATGAACAGCTTGATTAGCAGGCTTCAAAAGCAAAATGTTCTCCAGCAGCAGATAAATGGCAGGTCATAACTGACCTAGCACTAAGACTGGGGGTTATGTTCCATAGAAGTGTCTGAGAAGATCTTATGTCTATTTTTCACTAAGGAAGGAAATGGATTACTTAGAAGTCTTGAAAGGTACCCCCTGAGCCTATGCATGCAGTTGCTTGTTGACAAATTGCTGTATGTTTTTGCAGTTGGAGAGGGCTTAATGAGCAAACTGTCTGCATGCTCTCAAGTAATAAAGAGGTTAACTAGGACATCTGTATTCATAAAGTACCCACACCTTTAACAAACTGCTAACAACAATACAGCAGGAGAAAACAATCCTTGACTGTATTATAGCATAGGTGGAAAATGTATGGCCATGGGTGTCTGTCTTCTCTTCTGTCCAATTATTCTTTGTGATGCTGGTTAGTTTCTAGAGCAGCCATTCTCAACCTGGTGTGCTGGGCTACAACTCCCACCACTGCCAGCCAGCGGGACCAGTTGGAATCCAACACATCTGGAGGGCACCAAGTTGGGGAAGGATGAGAATCTGGCTTTTATCTTTATGAACTTTCTACCCCTTGATGGCTACAGATAAAACTGAAAATATGACAGCAGAAAATACAAAGTCCATGAAACAGTACCTGAGTAGATTGTAAGCCTGCAGGTGGGGCCAGGTCTCTTTTCTGTGGCACCTAGTATAGCAATAGATGTGGTATAATAGCTTATAAGGTTACAACCAAGTGACGTAATGTAGTTTAGAAGAGTGTGATCCAATCCACACTTACTTCAGAGTAAGTTCCATTGAACTCCATAGAGCTCATTTTTTAAGTAAATATGCATAGGGTTTGTCAGCATGGAAATCCTGGAATTACAGAAAAGCTTTGTTCAAACTGATGCAGGTATGGGTCGTTCAGTTCCTTGTGTGGGCATCAAGAAAGGCTGGGGGAGAAACAGTTCTCAGAAGTGCCTGAATTTCTTTAGGCCTGACACATTTCAGAAAACGGGCTTTTGGCAACCTGCAAAATTAAACTCCTTAGTTCTCTCATGACAGAATCAAAACTGTTAAAATTAAAATTAAAGGAGTTTAATTTTTCAGGTTGCGGAATGTCCCTAAAGGAAACTTCTTTTCCAAAATGCTTTGGGCCTAAATAAATTTACACACTTCTGAGAACTGTTCTGAGAACTCTCCTGGTCATTTGCTGCATTCAGTGCTTTTCCCGTGTGTGTGTGTGTGTGTGTGTGTGTGTGTGAATACTCACAGAGTTGTTGTAAAAATGACTGAGAATTTATGTGACGCACTTTAAAACACTCAAGGCATTATATAATGCTACGTATTGAGTAAAATTAAATATAAAATCATTGTTGTATAACTTCAATGATCTGCATCCATGTATCAATATTTTTCAATGATTGAAAATTCTGGGGAAATTTGTACATGCTGTCATTTTGGAGCAAGGACTGGGGAGGTCTGTGTAACTTGGCAGATGTTCTACCACAGCAGGCCAAAGCTGTCCCCCGAAAGAAGTTACAACCAAGCTTGCACAACTCATTGCCTGCTTTAACAAGAGATGTAATGCATCACTTAGTACTAATCCCACACTTTTTTTTTTCAAGGCAGAGAGAGTGATCTTTAAAGATGTGGATCCAGATTTTGTGAAGGAAGTCAAAAGATGTCTAGCTCAGACTGGTGAATAGGCAGATTGGTGAGTATATCTTAAGCTTCCAGAGACAGAAGCCCCTGCCTCTCTCAATACTGAACCAGAGAGTTCTCACTGAAGTAGTAAAACACTAGCAAATAAGAGTTTGCAAAATCTTACTCATTCAAAAGCATACTTTGCCTCTTGCCTTATAAGACAGAAGCAACTGGACAAACAGGAAGGATAGAACCTAGCTCTAGCATGGCAAGATTTTATTTTTTATTTAGACCATGTCTCTTTCTGTTTACTTGATTGGAGAGCATCTTATTTGTTAGGATTAATAGCCAGGCAGATGAGAAAGCAATGACTTCAGTAACAAATTGCATTTAGCATCACTGCGGCATTCAGTCAAAGACCAGTAGCTCTGCTAAAAGACAGCTCATGAGGAAATGGCCAGACAGGGTCCAACCTCAAGGAATATTCCAAAGGCACCAGGTGATTGTTCGGTAGATTCTTTGCACTCTCTGGAAATGTCAGGTTTGGGCCATCACAGTCAATACAGCACTAGGTCAAGGAACAGTCCATCCAGCTCAGTATAGTTCTTGCATTGTTATTTGAGGGTTAAACAACCCTTGCATAACCCTAAAACATACTGTGAGTTATGTGAGGGTTGTTTAGCCCTCAAATAACTACCACCGCCCAGGTTAGGACAACACAAGCCACGGCAACCCCCAGCCAGGGTTTTGCATATGCATAATGGCGGATAGCACATGCTGCAGCCCCTCAAGGGTTAATTAACCCACAATGCAGTGTCATGTTGTCTGAACCAGGTCAGGGCCATCAACTCATGCTCCTTTAGTATCAACCCAGTACTAGTGACTTTAGCCTCATTGCTCTGTTTACACAAAAAACATGAGGGCAACATCCTGCATATTGTTACTCCATGACAGGAATGGGTAAGTTGTGGTCCTCCAAAAGTTTTGTCCTGCAACTCCCTTCAGCCCTAGCCTGCATAGCCAATGGTGATGGATCATGGGAGTTGTAGGCCACAACATTGGGAGGGCCACAAGTTGCTCATCCCTGCTCTACAAATGTGTTGCTCTTGAAAGGAATTCATGAGCATAGTTTGGAGGGCAAAACTAGATGCAACGTGGGAGATCCCCGTCCTGATCTCCCAACACATTTCTCTGTGCTTACAGGCAGCGGCAGCAATGCATGAGCCTGACCTGGATTAGTGCTGGGGTACCTGATTAACATTTTGCCCCCTGCATCATTACTCTACCTGAAACTGCCACCTGTATTGTGCTGGTCTTTTCTGCTGTGCACTGCTAATATTGTGCATGTATGTGATTTACATTAGGGTATTAGCCAAAGAGAAAGGGGTAAACCCTTTCCTAAACCCTGGAAAGGGTTAGATGAGGAAAGGATCAAAATGGTAAAACAATGGAGGGAGCAATCCTATGGCTGCTAGGCAGCACAGAACAACCCCATCCATGCTCGCAAGAAGAGCATGGTAGGGCCGAAAAGGGGCATGGCTGGGGGCGTTCCAGGGCAGGGACAGTGGAACTGTCTGTATGACACATCCACTGTGTCGTACAGCAGCCTCCTTCCCTGCTCCTTCCTCCTGCTGCTAGACAGCTGCAATCTGCTGTCTAGCCAAAAAAGCAGGGCAGGGGAAACATGGAGGGCACAATCCCCTCCGTGCTTCTTCTGCCCTGCTTAGGATAGGCGGTCGCCTCAGAGTTCAGAGGTGGCCACCTATCTCGATAGGATTGCGCTCTTAATGTTTTTATTTGAATCAGTTAACAGATGAAATTAGTTGCTAGTAATGGAATTAATATCTGCTAAGGGAGATATGAAAGCAATATTTTCCAATTGCCAATTTCTTAAGTATCTGTCAAAACAAAACTACTGCAATGAGTAAAATCATACAGAAATGTTCATATACATTTGTAGATTCTAGAACATGCGTTTAACCTTGATTTCATTTATTCTTCCCTTTCCAGTATCAGAACAAACGGGAGGACCTTGATTCTGGAACTGCTTAGAACTAAAGGCAACAGCCAGATTTTCTTCAAGCAGCCCATTGAAATGCTCAAGAATTCTCAACGTTTCTTCCCCTGGAAATCAGTAGTATGAAATAGACTTGGAGATTGCACTTTTGTGGCACAACAAAATCTGAATTAGCGTGCATGTAAGGCATAGGCAAAGCACTTTTGGGGGGGGTGTCTTTTTTATATATATATATATATATATATATATATAAGCTATCTAGGGCTACATACATATATATATGTAGAAGGGGCTACATATATATATATATATATCTGGAGAAGGGGTTCTATGAAGGGGGTACCACCACTGCAAGGGGCCCACTGTTATGTCAGGCAGTGGGGCACCTGGAGGAGAGTCTCACTTGATTAATCTGAGCACTCAGGTGGGTTGATGTGAGAATAAGGGCCTCTTCAGTTAAGCAGCTCTTAAGCTATCTAGGGCTACATATATATATAGCTTAATATATATATACATATATATATTAAGCTATCTAGGGCTATATATATATATATATATATAGCCCTAGATAGCTTAAGAGCTGCTTAACTGAAGAGGCCCTTATTCTCACATCAACCCACCTGAGTGCTCAGATTAATCAAGTGAGACTCTCCTCCAGGTGCCCCACTGCCTGACATAACAGTGGGCCCCTTGCAGTGGTGGTACCCCCTTCATAGAACCCCTTCTCCAGAGAAGCCTGCTTGGTTATCTCTCTCTTCACTACCAAGCCTTTTAGGCTTTTAAGCTTTTCGTTTTAACTGGATTAAGGCACAATCCTATGTGTATTTAGACAGAAAAAAGTCATGGCTGCCTGGTGAATGCTGGGAATTGTAAGACTTTTTCCTGCCTAAACATGCATGGGATTGTGCCCTTAATCTTTAAAAAATTCTGTTATTTTGATTGCTTTGTGTTTTGATTTTGTAGTGTTTTTATGGTGGTTTTTGTTGGCATTCAGATATATGAAATAAAGATGAACGCTATAAAATAAATTTGAAACCAGAGTTGATTTCTCTTGCATACAACACTAGCAAAACGAGCAGGGAGAGAAAAAATAGACAGCAAATACAACTTTAATTCAAACACCCCAACATTAATACTTTGCTTCTCCTGAACATATTTGACATACTAAACTCCATTTTAAGAAGTGTTGGTTATTTTCTGTCAAAGCTAAGGCCATTGATAAGATTATGCTTTATTCACTCATATTGTCTGAGCTCAGATTTTGGATACTACCAAGACTGCGCTTCCAACAGTATTTCTTAAATCATTTGATTTAGCCAAAGTTGTATGCTATGTGGAACAGATAGGCAAGCCACCAGTGCTCCCATAATCTCTCCTCTTCTGCATTCCAAAGCAAATCATCCTATCATGCCCGTAACTGTGTACAGTGATGAGAAGAGAGTATGTATCCACTCTTGAGTACAGATGTCTACACATTTTCATTGGTCCAATTGCTTCTGGGATGCTTTTGCTTTGCTCTTCCTCTTGCAAACAGCATCCAGGGATCTTCCACAAGAAATAAAATCTAAGTTCTCTATACCCAGTGAAAACTTCCAGTTAAAAGAACTACGTGATTTTGCTTAATCAGTACAAAACCCAGTCCTGGCAGCATGTTAAGAGGCCAGGGTCAGTGACACATCACATGACCCTTTCCTGCACAGAAAGCATTCCCATGCATGTGTACATTGCTATGTAGGTTGGTCACACATGCATGCCTTGCCTCAAGTATTATTAGTTATGACTATGCAAGGCTGTCTAATAAATGGCATCAGATATTCTGACTTCCTGACAAAGTAACAATCAAAGCACAGGGTTCGGACATAACATATTGAAGTTACAGCAACTCTCCACTTGCGACTGCTTCTCATAACTATCACAGTATTGTACAAAAGGATGATGATTGTGTCAACAGGCACGACCTTTCCCAAAAGCACAGCACCATATGTTTCTCTGTAGGATTAAGGCTCAACAGTGATGTATAACTTGGGTGTTTTATCCACCCCCCAAAGCCCATTCTGTAAAAGTTCAAATTTCATGGTCAAGTCCTGACACTTGCTGTGGTTAATCTGGAACAGGTTGACTATGAGTGCCACTTCTTGTCTTCAGTTGCGATTGAGCAATGTCAGCTAAAGCACTCTGTATCTTTTCCAAAAGCATATCCCCACGATACACCACCTCTTCTAGACGTGCAGCTGCCTCATGGTTTTCTTCCTCTAAGCGATACAGACTAGCAGCCTACAGAAATTTTTAAAATGAGCAGTACATTTGTTAAGTATTCTAAAATGGAAGTGGATATATGCTTTAGAGAAAAAAGTCACAACCGAGTCCCTCTTCATTTTAGCCTGTGAATATTTGATGTCTTACAACACTTTGCAATACTGCATGTTATTACATGTTTGAGTAGTATACTAAGGAGTTTTAAGTACTTCCATATTAAGTAGTTTCATTTATTGCAGATTATACTCTTGCAAAATGTATTAGCACTCCCAAGATCCCCACCCCGCCAAACACCCATAACTTGACTAGATTTGAGATAGGTGGATTAGGGGTTTTTAATGACACAGCAGCAACTAGGTCAGTCTTCAATATTCCATTGTCAGGCAAGATGCTCAAACATGCAGTGTCCTCTAGACTCCCAAGTTTTCTTGGATGACTGAAATGGATCTGGATAATTTGAATCTGGCTTTAGGTGTGCTTATGGAACAGAAACAGCCTTGGTCACTGTGGTGGATGGTCTACACTAGAACGAAATAGTAGTAATATGTTCTGTTGATTCAGCTGGCCCACTCAGAGGTTTTTGATACCATCAACCATGGAATCCTTGTGGACCATGTGGCTGGGATGGGGCCTGGGAACACTGTTGTACAGTGTCTGCAGTCCTTCCTACAAGAGCAGTTCCGCAAGGTAGTTCAGGGGGATGCCTATTTGACTTCTTGGTTCTTTTGTCTACAGTGGGTATAAAACCTACTGGGTTTTATATGGACAGCCATGCTGTTTAACATCTACATGAAACTGCTAAGAGGTTGCCCAGGAATTTGTAGTGTGGTGTCACCAATATGCAGATGACACCCAATTCTCTTCTTTCCATCTTTATTCAGAAACCCTGGTCAGCAGAACCACTCATGTGGGTGTAAACTGTCAGCCTGTGAAGGATGGAACAGCACTCCACTTGAAAAAAACAGGTTCACAGCCTGGGGGTGCTCCTGCATCCGGCCTTGAGGCTGGATGCTCAGGTGACAGAATTTTCCCAACTTAATTTAGTGCGCCAGCTACACCCATTTCTGGAAAATGCTGAACAGGTAACATATGCTTTACTTACTTCACACCTGGACTACTATAATGTGCTCTACATCGAACTGACTTTGAAGAATGTCCAGAAACTTCACCTGGTCCAGACTGTGACAGTCAAGATTGCTGACCGGAGCTGGATACTGGGAACATGCAGCTCCCTAGTTGACATAGTTTCACTGGCTTCAAATGTGTTTCTGGTCTCAATTCAAGGTGGCAATTTTGACCTTTAAAGCCCTATATGGTTTAGGACCAGGATATTAAAAGGAGAACCTAGACTAGAGCATACAGGACTAGAACATACTACAGTGGACTTTTCTCTGCCAGTCATTATTTGATATTCTTAGCATCCATTTACTCAATTTCAACAATCTGCCATAGCTAGTCAGGCAATATTGTTCTGGATGGCACTGAAATTGATCAGGCTGCCTGCTGATTGCAGTGCTTTGTTTTAAAAGTCCAGTTTATTGCTAAAGCCAAACAAACATTTTTATGAGTGCTCCAAAGGCATTTTGAAGTGCCTATATTGCCTCTCCCATTAAGGTAGAGCACAGTAGAACACAAAACATATTAATTTTTTAAATTGCATTCTTACCTGTAATGTGGCTGTTGATTCTTCACTGGGCAAGGAATCTATTAAAACATCAATATCCTTAGCAGTTCTTGCAATCAATGCAGCAAACAGCTGTGCATATTCTGTAAAAGCAATACAATTTCATTTGTACCATCTTTATCATTATTAATGAACAAAAAACTAGGCTGTTTATTTCAATAGTGTTTTAGAAGAAATGTATTTTCAAGATGCACAGGAATATTTAATATGGCTGGTATTGCCAGAAGATAGGTCAAATAAAGAAAGAAGTAGATGAACTATTGTAAAGATTTTACAACATATCATATGGAGAATGAAATCGGTAACTGGTTAAAGATCAGACAGGAAAGAGTAGAAATAAATGGCTAGTTCTCAGAATGGAAGTGGTCCCTCCGAAGATCTGTATTGGGACCAGTAACTTTAAACGTATTACTACATTATTTGGAGTTAAGGTGAGGTGCCCAAGTTTGCTAATGATACCAAATTTATTTAGTTAAAACAAAAAGGGACAGCAAAGAGATCCAAAAGGATCTCTCCAAACTGGGGAAATGGGCATTAAAATGGCAAATGGGGTTGAATGTAAGGAAGCGTAAAGGGATGAACGTTGGAGCAAAAATTCTAACTTCACGTATATAGTGATGGTGTCTGAGCTGACTGACCAGGAAAAGAATCTCGAGGAGCAATCCTATGCAGATCGACGGTTGCCTCCGACCCCAGGGGGCACTGCCTATCCACTGCAGGGCGGGAGGAGTGGTGAGGAGCGGATCTCCTCAGTGCTCCCACTGCCCTACTTTCGTGGCTAGACAGCCGATTTCGGCTGTCTAGCTGCGGCACCTCAAAGCGCGGGGAGAGGTGGCTGGATGACACATCGGAAGTGTTGTACCAGCTCTTCCGACCGCCCCACCCCCAGAACTGCCCCATTTTCCCCACTCTGCGCTGCTCTTCCAAGTGTAGAGTCAATCCGCACTGCCTACGAGGCAGCATGGGAGAGGGTGGAGGTTGATTCTCGGGGAACCAACCAATCCTATGGCTGTCTAGCCACTGACTAGAGGCCATAGGATTGCACCTTGATGTTGTAGTGTATAGCTTTATGATAGCACTGTCCCAGTGTGCAGGTGCAGTGAAAATATGCAAATTCCTTGTTGGGAACTATTAGGAAAGGGAAAAAAAGCTTTTTTTTAAAATAATAATGTTTGTTGTTGTTTATTCGGTCTGTCGCTTCCGACTCTTCGTGACTTCATGGACCAGCCCACGCCAGAGCTTCCTGTATAAAGGCAAATAATGCCTTTATACAAATCTAGAATGTGACCACACTTGGAATGCTATGTATGGTTCTGATCACCACAGGGCAAAAAGGATATTGTAGAGCCATAAAAAGTGCAGTATAAGGCAATCAAAATGATCAAGGGGCTGGAACAATCGATCTATGGAGACATGTTGTAACATTTGGGGCTTCTTAGTTTAGAAAAATGGTAAGGGGGACATGATAGATGTGTATAAATGTATGCATAGTATGGAGAATATGGATAAGGGGAAGCTTTTTTCCCATTCTCATAATACTAGAACTTGGGGTCATCCAATGAAGAATAAAGCCAAGTGTTGGGAGATGCAAGACAGATAAAAGGAGGAAGTACTTCTTCACACAGGTCATAGTTAAATTATGGAATTCACTACCACAAGCTGATGTAGTGATGACCACTAAACCTGGGCAGCTTTAAAAAGGGATTAGATAGATTAATGGAGGATAAGGTTATCATTGACTAGCAGTCATGATGGCTATATATTACCTTATCAGAGGCACAATGGAGAACATGAGCAGAAGGGCGCTACTGTGCTCATGTCCTGCTTGTGGACTTTCTGATAAGCATTTGGTTGGCTACTGCGGGAACAGAATGCTGGACTAGACAGGCCAGGGAAATTAGGAAATTATTATTTTGCAAGACAGATTACATAAGCTGTCTTAGGTAAGTCCAAATTCCTTTTCCCACCATCCATGTACAAAGTCAGCCACCATTAAAGTTATGATGTCCCAAGAGCTGAAGCAAGTGTAAGCTACTGCGTAACAAAAAAACCCTTTCTGACCATCAGCAGAACATCTGTGTGGAGTGCCCCTTCTGCAGTACCAAAGCCATGACAGCTTTTTAACATATATAAAGCTAAGACAGCTTTCCCCAAACAGGTGCCCTCCAGATGTGTTGGACTAAAACTCCCATCAACCCAAGCCACCACTGGCCTGCTGTCCAGGGATGATAGGAGCTGCAGTCCAAAACATTTGGAAGGTGGCAGGTTGGGGAAAGCTGAGCTAAGACATCAGATAAGACATCTGGGATATCAGACAATAAGACATCTAGGAGCTAAGACGTCTAGGATATTAGAAAAAAAAAAAACATAGAAAGGTGCTTATCACAATGCCCTAAAACCCAGCAAAGCAGACAGTTTGGCTTTCTCTATAGAGCCTAGAATAGCAGCCTCCATTTGGGGCCATCCGTCCAGTCATGTCCCATCCTGCAGCCCCTCAGATACACAAAGCAGTCTGGCAGAAAGGGATTAGCCTCTTCCTTGCCAATTCTCATCTTCCTGAGGCACACTCTGGTGCTGATTGGTCGCCCTTGGTATCTCCTGCATATATGATTCCCTCCTTATAAAAGTCAGACTTATAGATGGTACTAACTTGATTAGTTTATTCATTGGAATTCACCTCAGAATGAGTTTAAGGCAAGTATTAGCTCTTTTTTACAGACTGGATGTCCCACAAATCAGCTCTGAGAACTAGCTACTGACTAACATGGTTGAACAAGGAACTTATGCAATCCATGTTTACTAAACAATCACTAAGCTTAAAAGATAGTTCAGAAAAATGCATCTCAACATTTGAACAACCCCAATTAAGCCTATCAACAGCGGCTTCTAAGTTCACAATCCAGAGCTGGAACAATAACTTTCCTAAAAACCATAGAATCACACTTTTTAATAAACTGTGTCTCCAACTGAAAAGCAAATTTTGATTAAATAGGCAATAGGCCTTGTATACTGACACAAACTCCAGGTCCAGCATCCTGTAAGCTTTTCAGCAAGCAAAAATGGAAAACTTCTGGCTTTGGGTGAGGCTGAAGACAGCCAAGTCAGGAAACAATATAGGCATTTAGTATCAAATATAATATGAATATATAGGCAACCATCTATAAATACAGATTCACACTTTACATTATGACACTTACTCCACAACTGGTACTTTAGGACAGCAGTACTTACCCCTCTTCCCTTACCACTAAAATAATATTACAATGAAGAAAATGAGGTTTACTTGCCTTCTGTAGGATTAGCAGGTTGATCTTTGTTTATTGCAGTTTGTATATTGCTGAAGGATGCAGGTGGGGCACATTGTTGCAATACTCCAATAGCATTACAAAATTGATCTGCAAGCTATAGACAAATACAAACTGATTAGCTTACAAAATCATAGCATCACAACACATTTAAGCCCTGCCACAAGATAACAAAACTGTAGTTGTTCACCAAGAGGAAAACATATTTTAAGAACTTGGCAAAGACCTTTATTCTACCAGCTGTTCCATGTGTGCACACCTTTTATACCTAGCCAAAATTTTAATGAAATGCAACTTCAGATAAGGACAACAGACAACGCACCCAACATTCTGTTTGACTCTCAAGCTAGACAATACATACCATTGCTAGATGATACATGCCACTGCTTTCCTTAGCACACATTGCAAATATCTGTAGTACTGCGAAAGTATCAAACCATACGGTGTACCAAAGTACCAAAATGACTGTTATTCAAAATACAGGGAAAGAGGGAAAGAGGAGGGTTAGGCTAGATAAAGGACAACGAGAGGATAGAACTAGAGGAAGATAATAGCAAAGGTAACTCGAGCAATCCTCTGAATTACATGTAGGAAGAAGAGCCTGTAACATAAAGTCACAAACTGAAAATGGAAGGGAGAGAGAAATATTCCATTTTCACAAAAGATTTCATCGCCAACCCCATTTTTTAAACCAAATATTCCATTTTTTTTAACCAGAGAAATGCTCCACTTTTCCATGGCTAGGGATTACGGGGGTTGTAGCCCAACACATTTAGAGGGCACCAGGTTGGGGAAGGTTGAACCAGAACTACCACGTTCAAAGGAAGGGCACCATCAGTCCTTCCTCTGCACCATCACCACCAGTGCCACATCCTGGTCATGGGCTTCCACGAGCGTCTTCCTGGACACTCTTGGGAACAGGGTATGGGGCTGAACAGACCTTTAGGGTGCAACCCTATGCCAGTTCAGACGGGGAAAAGGGCCTACAACTCCCAGCATGCCCCAGGGGCATGCTGGGAGTTGTAGGCCCCTTTCCCCGTCTGAACTGGCATAGGGTTGCACCCTAGGCCTGACCCAGCAGGACAGTTCTAGAGTCACTTCCATCGCAGACCCTACACAGGTCCTCCTCTACCGGTTGCTCCAGACTGGGGTTCCTCTGGTGTCGCCGTTTCCAGGCCAGTCCGCTCCCCTCCTCTCCTTTCAGCTAACAGTCCACAGGAAAAGCCCAAAATACAGCCCCAAATCCCAGGCAGTGCCGGGCCGAGCGGAGAAGAGAGCTCTCAGCGCTTCCCGCAAGCCTCCGACTCACCGAATTCACCGCGTCCTGCAGCTGCGTGAGACGGTCCGCCATTACGCGCCCCTTCCCTTCCCAAAGGAACGCTCCGCCCCTAACACGTCATAGGGCGGCGCCCTCGGGAAGAGCAACCAGCCAATGGCATCGCTCGGTCTAGGCTAGGCCGGAGAAGAAGCGGAAGACGGGGTTCCCAGGCAACGCAGCGGGCGTTTTCTTTCTGGTCCGATGGGTACGCCGCCGGGACCATAGACTCGCCAGCGCAAATCTCGGTCTTTCCCTGTCTCTATGGTATGGCGGGGAGAAGGAGAGCAGCGTTGTCGTGCTCCCTCTGTCGGGAGAGAGGCGGCGTTGCCGCTCTCCCGTTGCTCAGGGTAGTAGAACTCCAGTGATAAATACAGGCGGAGTAGAATTTACTGCTCGGGAGTAAGGCCCATTGTAAGAGAAAACTCCCTGGAAAAGACCCTGATGCTGGGAAGGACTGAAGGCAAAAGGAGAAGGGGACGGCAGAGGATGAGATGGCTGGATAGCATCACCGATGCAATGAATATGGACTTGAGCACGCTCCGGGAGAGAGCGCAGGACAGGGAGGCCTGGCGTGCCGTGGTCCACGGGGTCACGAAGAGTTGGACACGACTGAACAACAACAAAGGCCCATTGTACCCAGGGGGATTTGCTTCTGACTGAAGTACTTTGGCCGCATCATGAGAAGACAGGACACCCTGGAGAAGATGCTGATGCTAGGGAAAGTGGAAGGCCAAAGGAAGAGGGGCCGACCAAGGGCAAGGTGGATGGATGATATTCTGGAGGTGACGGGCTCGACCTTGGGGGAGGTGGGGGTGGCGACGGACGACAGGAAGCTCTGGCGCGGGCTGGTCCATGAAGTCACGAAGAGTCGGAAGCGGCTGACCGAAGAAACAACAAAAAATGTGCGTGGGTAGGGCTGCGTAGCTGCAAAGCTCCGCGTGCGTTTTTGGCAAGAACTCCCATTGAAATCAGTGGGATTTTATCACGAAAGGCTGCGAAATGGATCGCGTCAGCCTCAGTAGGGTTCGCATCTCCCCTCCCCCAGCCGATATCCTGCACATAGCACGACAGGTGCAGCTTCCAGGGATGCAGTTCTGTGTATGAGGATGGGGAATGCTTCACCTGTTGAACTTTGGCTAGTCAGGCAACTGTTCAAAGCACAGAAAAATGCCGTGGCAGAAAAACCCAAGACTGTAATTCTTTGCACATTTTGTTTCTAGGGCCCCATCTACTCCGGGCTTTTACTCTGGGGTGAGTGCGAGGCAAGGTCCCTTCTGATAGATGACACAGTCGTGACTTCGCAACCATCTGTGGTTTTCGCCCTGAAAAAGCAGAGCTCCAAGGTGTCATTTTACTGAGATTTTGGGGGTTTGCTGTGGATTCCCCCCGCGGTTGTGGGCTGTCTGTTCCTTCCCTGACCTGACTTCACATCTTACAGCGGGCGTGTTGTAGGCATGCGTAGTGCCTGTGACACCCCTTTGCTCCCCCATCCCTTTGCAGCTGCGCAGTTACAGAGGAGCATTTTCATTTATTTAATCACATTTTTGCAGCTTTGTATCTTCACAACAGTTGTTTTTGGACTCAGTTCCCAAGGGCTGGGGAGGGTCTTGGGGGAGGAACAACATCTCTCCAGGCACCATTTTGGAGTGATGGCTCACACTTATGAGTGCGAACCATCATGAAAGTCTCAGGCTGGGGAACTGACAAACTGATGGTGTGGATATGGTGGAGCACAAAACACCCAATTTTTACCTAAAACAGGGTCAGAAAGACACAGCAGAGCCTCTCAAATAGAAAAGAGCCACTGAAGTGTCGCACTCATATACTCACAGGACTGCACAGCTGTGCATTTCAGTATAGTGGCAAAGAAAAGGGCACGGCGAGTCTCTTATGGAAGTGCGCAGTACATCACGAGTGTATTGCAGGGCATGCCGACTCAAAGCCGCATTGCTGCGCAGTTGCCTAGGAATCGCAGAACTCTGTGATATTTACTTCTGAGAAACAGGTATAGAACTGAGCTATGAAGCAAACCTCATTTAACCAATGGAATTTATTTCTGACTAAATAGATTTATGGGGGCCGCGGTGGCTTAGTGGTTAAGACGCTGAACTGCAGGCCAGAAGGTCGGCAGGACAGCAGTTCAAGACCCGAGTACCGCATGACGGAGTGAGCTCCCGTCTTCAGTCCCAGCTTCTGCCAACCTAGCAGTTCGAAAGCAAGAAACTGCAAGTAGATAAATAGGTACCGCCTCGCCGGGAAAGGTAATAGCGTTCCGTGCACCTGTGCGTTCAGTCATGCTGGCCACATGACCACGGAAGCGTCTTCGGACAGTGCTGGCTCTTCGGCTTAGAAATGGAGATGAGCACCACACCCTAGAGTTGGACATGACTGGTTGGGGACACCTTTACCTTTAAATAGATTTATATTGAAAAGGTACTGCCACCAACTCTAATGAATAACCACAAGCCACTTTGCAATATGCACACGCAAGGCCAATCTACATAGGGCTTTTACTCCGGTTCTACTGTGCCCCGATGATTCCTCTTGTCTAAACCAACCCTCTACCACACACACACACACACTTTAAAAATGTATACTAGCACCTCGGGAGAAGCGTTTATTATCTCATCTTGTCTAGCCTAGTCTAATCTAACTCTTCAATCCCAAACCGATACAACTGGAAATTGGCTCACAATAAATAGAAACAGGTTTTACTATTAAATTAGAATGTATGGGTGCATATACCCTGGATTACTTGATGCAGATTACTTATTCCCCAACCCCCATTAGGGTGCAATCCTATGCATGTTTAGACCAAAAAAAAAATCCTACAACTCCCAGCATCCACCAACAAGCATAATTGTCTGGGGGATGCTGGGAGCCGTAGGACTTTTTTCTGTCTAAACATGCATAGGATTGTGTCCCTAACCACCCTTGGAACAATCAAAATATTTAAAAGTTGGGCTTTATTTTCACTCGCTCAGGGCGCAATCCTGCGCGTGTTGCACGTTCCCCTTCCTTCGGTCGATGAGCTCGAGGCTGAAGTTGCACTCCTGGACCCGTTTATGCGGGCGCCAACCCCGCCGGGCTCAGCCGGGCTTGGTGGCTGGCTGGGGAAGGCTTGGAGCTGCAGGGCCCGTTCTCTGCCCACGCGTGGCACGGGATTGCGCGCTCGCTGTTTATGGAGGGGCGGGAATTCTCACCCACGCCGGCGAGTGCGGGTACGCGGGGGAGGCAGAGGCAGAGGGTCGCACGTCCCGCCGCGCTCCGGGGAAGAAGGAGGCTGTGCAAAGGGTTAACTCGCGGAAGTGCGCGCCTGCGGGGTCGCCTGCGGGTCCAGAAATGGAGGCGCTTCGCGGCAGCTGCGCCTCTGCAGAGGAGAGGCCGGCCGGGCGCGGCGCCGGAGCCCGCGCGGCGCGCCTTTGATCAGCAGCGAGGTTCTGCGCCCGCAGCCCGGGTTAGAGAGCCGCCCGCCTGCCCGCCCTGCCGGTGCGCGTTGGAGACCCGGGGCGTCCCCTCCCGGCCCTTTCCAGAGTCGGGGGGCGGGAGGATCTCGTCTGTCGGCGTAATGTGGCTCCCTGGAGGGTTGTTCCTGGTCTTGGGGCTCGTCTGCAGGAGCGGAGCCGCCGAGGACGCCGCGGCAGGTGAGGCCGCGAGCGCAGATCCCTCTCCGGTGTGCGGCTCGGGGGCCGCGGCTGCGCCCCGGGACTCGTTGATGGGAGAGTAAACGCCCTAGGGCTCATCCGGACTCGACACGGGTGGGACACGCATGATCGGGTTGAGCCGCGCGTCGCGCTGCTTCCGGAAAGAGCCTTTCGTGGCCGAAACCAGTGCAACGTTGTAGCTTCTGACGTTGGTTGTGAGTGCCAAAACTGTTTTTCTTTCAGAGGGGTTTTTAGGGCGGAAGCATCAGAGTTGTCGGCTCCCCGCTAGCAAATTCGGAGTAATTCCATAAAGCAGGAGGTGAAAGGCCGTGGATTAGTTTGAGCTCTTCTGCAACATTTTGTATGGAGTGGATGTTCAGGATTCACCAGCGTACTTTCCGTTTTGAGGGGGTTCTTAATTCGACCGAAGCAAAGGGGTTGTTCTTTTCAGTGGGTACAGGGAAGGTTCCTTGACTAGTCTATATTGAGGGCTGTTTCACACGTTAGGCCCCCTGGGTTTGCCAGTGCATGTTCCTTCAACAGCATGCTACAGCCAATCCCAAGGTGTCTGATGTATGTGCCTGTATAATAAATAATACTCTTTCTCATGCTTGCTTTGCTACCTCTGTTCGTTCCATTTTATTTGTACACTTAGGGGAAAAAAACCCAACTTAACTCCGTAATGGGTTGGTTCCCGACTTACCCATGTGTGGAGAAAACCCATTGAAATTGATAAGGTTGAATTCAGTTGTGATTAAACTGCCCCATCCATTTCAGGGGGTCCCCTCTAAGCATGTCTGGATCCCTGAGAGAAGCACTGAAAGGGTCCCTGAAAATTTTGTCACACACTGATAGTATGAGGGTGGGCAGTGGTTTTTGGCCTGGGATGGAGAAGAAAAACATTGGGTTGGATTCAGATTTAGTCATGCTTAGAATAGACCCATTGAAATCAATAGGGAAAGTAAGTCACGACTAACTTAAGTTCCATTGATTTCAATGAGTCATGACTAAATATGGCTCCAACGCCTATATTGTATTCGTGCACATGCGGTATTTAATATGATGCCCTTGTTTGCACGAAATTTTTCTGAACAGGAATATAGGTATGAATTGCAGTTACTTTCCCAAATCAGGTGTCTTCCAAAGGAAGCAAAGCAGTCATGGGAACTGTAGGCCTTAAAAGAATTTGTCATATGTCCTCATAGTTTTAGTCATGTGTTTTGGCAACAGTGAAGCGTTTTCGGTTTTCTCAGCTGATGAACAAGCATGCCCTTATTGCTGAATTGAATATATGCTGACTGCTGTGGATAATCCAAAAGGAGAACAACAAATGCTTCCTATGTCTATAATTTCATTAAATGCAAATACAGGTTTTTGCCAATCTGACTGGTTTATCTTGCTGCAATATGACATGTATTTTAATAATAGGCTACATAAGCACAATTTAATATTTGAAGCAGAGAGTACACAGGAGGTGAAAAGTGCTTCTATTTTAGTGCAGTCATATTTTGAAATACGTGGCCGTAAATTTAACCAGCCTCCCACTTGACTTCAGAAAGCTTATTACAACAGCATTCAGAGATTGTAATCAGAATCCTAAACCAAAGTTAAAGACAGACTCCAAAGTTAAGGTAGCATAAAATGGGCAACACTGCTGCTTGTGTGTGTCCTAGTTTAGGAAAGAGGAGAGAAACAAGTAATACTGGAGGTGAAAGACCCAGGGAGACAAAAACAGAAACCACTGGCTTGACTTAGCTACTACTGTTTTATACTGCTTAAACTCCGTTTTGGGAGTTGGCAAATTCTGTCTCATGCACATCTCCTTTGTCATCAAGACAACACAAGAGAAGTATAAAGTTAGGAATTCTGCCCTGGTCTAATGAGTGGCTTGTGTAACTCCACATTCTGTTTCTTGCCAAGGAGAATGGAGACTCACCTTAGACAAAGCTTCTCCCATTGGCTTTTCGCAACCCCTGGCCTTTGCTAGCCATTCACAGCGTGCACGGTTCTGACTGTGTGAGAGGAAGAGCAGGGCTGCGCTTGCTGGCCCTGCTCCCTGCATTTTGCCCCTGTGGCCTGGCCTCTGTGCCCTCCAAACTGGAGGGAGGAGGTCTGAAGTAGAGAGCCTGTTCTATGTGTTTAAGCTCCCTGATTAGACTGGGTTCTAAATTGCATGCAGAGCCTATGTGCATAGAGTAGACGCACATAGACTTGTTCAGACTTTCGGAACTAATGCAGGTGATAGATGGGGCAGCAGAGGGCTCAGGGCGAGCTAGTATGGCCTTGTTCTCCCTCTCACGTGATAGTAGTCACATGAATTTTAAAACCTGAAATGGGCTGCTTGCGATCTCTGGGACATTTAGGGCACAATCTTATGCATGTTTAGACAGAAAAAAATCCTACAACTCCCAGGATGGCCAGGTATGGTGGGAGTTGTAGGACTTTTTTTTCTGTCTAAATATGCATAGGATTGTACTCTAAGATATTTTCTTAGCCCCCATCACATGATTTGGGTAGTCATCCTTTCTCAAGTTAAATCTTTCTCCCCCTATTCAGGAGTAGAAGTAGAACTGTAGCTTCTTGGGAGATTCAGTTTCCTTCTGAACTTTGGTAACTTGTGCTTCATGACACTAACTAAAGGGTTACTTGGGTTTTGTTTCAGAAATTGTATTGTATGCAGATATCTGGAAAGCTAAATATTAACGCTCATCTGGGGCGATGGCTAATTACTGTTTTTTGTGTGTTGGATTCGATGGTCTTATAGACCCCTTCCAACCCTACCATTCTATGATTCCATGATAAGTCTTGCCCTACAATTCTCATAATCCTTCTCCATTGACCATGCTGTCCAGGTCTGATGGGAGTTGTAAGCCAAAACAACTGGAGGGCCACAACTTGCCCACCCCTGGCGTAAGTTCAGGAGGCTGGTAAAATTTCGGCTTGGCTCCAAGTCTCCCATTGGTCTTACCATGCATATTGAGGCAACACCTATTTATGCGTGTGTTAGTGGTCAGCCCCTGTTGTCGTAGCATTTGGTAGTCTGTGTTTATACTGCCTTTGAACATCAAGCATAGAGCCAAGGATACATACCAGCCTTCCCCAAAGTAGTGACATCCAGATGTCTTGGACTGCGACTCCATGATTCCCAGCCCTCATGGCCAATAGCATTCTGGGGGCACCAGGTTGGGGAAGATTGTTATATAGAAATCAGGTCTGGTGCCAGGTTTGGGGGGGCTCTGGGCACCCCCACCAGCTTACCAGATGAGATGGTGGAGGCAGTGGTGTTGATGCACCTGGCCCCACTTTATTCTTCCTTTAAAAGGTGGGCCAGTCCCAGGCTGCGGCCGGCCACTCTCTCTTTTCCCTCAAATGCCTCTGGGCTCTGCTCTGTTGAGATCGAGAGGAGGGAGGGCAGCTGCACCTGCTTGGCACTTCTCCAGTCAGCTCTGGGCTTTTAAAACTGAATAATAAGAATAATAATTATAATTACATGTGCTGGCATTGACAGCGGTGGTCCCTGTGGGCCTGTAGTTCCACTGTGTGCCGAGGCTGGGCCTGACGGTGATGTCATTTCATATCAGATAACTTGACCTAAATGCAGCCCTCTAACAGCTCACCTACCTGGTATGCAACATCTTGATCAGCAGTTTTACAAAGGATTGCCATGATCCCAAATCGCTTGATCAGAATTCTAGTAGGTGTGTTTTGCTCAGGAGAATATGAGTAGCTGAAAAAGATAGCAGGCAGATTGTAAGGTGCTTGTATGCCTTCAGGAAAAAAACGTCCTTGTAAAGGAGAATAACAAGAAACAAAATTGTGTTAGTAGCGAAGCTAGCATTTAATTCAGGAAGTCTTCTGGGTACAGAGTCAATTCAGGTCAAATCTTAATATTGTATCTTGTTGCTACATTAGCCGCAGAGAATATCTTGAGCACCATTCAAAGTCAGTTAACTACACCTGTGGTTCATTGAAATGAATGGCTTTAAGAGTAATTGTGTGCTTAACTCTCACTACTGACTGACTGAATCCCATTGAGTGCAGTGGAGTTTTGGCATACCTGACTTCTATATGGATTGTATAAAAAGTTACCTATTGTACACATGGAGTGTGCTCTCATCCCATGCAGAAGTACCCACTCTGCAGAGATGCTCCTATGGTTTGGGGTGGTTATGCAAGACAGAAGAACAAAATCCTTTATTTGGTACAAAGTCCTGTAGGTCAGGATTCTTCCATGTAGCAATGGGCCATTGCCAGTGGCAATCATACTTTCTTCCCCCACCTGTCCGAAATATTGGTAGATGCGCAATGCCTCCCATCTGTACTGCATTAGCAAAGCACCTTTTAGTTTTTATCATTGTATTTGTATGGACAAGGAGCTGGGTATTGTTCCCAATTGCATGTATTCACTGTGCTATAATTTCTGGGAATGTTTAGAATAGATATTTAACTTTTTTCCTAGACTTATTCAACAGAAAACAAGTTCTGTTTGCCAATGGAAAACATTACTTGTTCTGTGCCCACCTTTGCTCTAGAGTCTGCAAAGCAACAGCAAAAACGTTTTGACTTGTGCATTTTGGCCTGTAATCGAGATGCTTGCTACTGAGTGTCAACGTTGGATGACTGTCGTATGCCCCTTGGGTTGCTTTGGATGTACCCTTGGCAGCTTGTTGGATGAGCTGTTTTAGCTTTAGCTATTTTGACTGTTTTGTTATGGCTCATAGCCAAAACAAATAAACTGAACAGTATTTATATTGTGCTTTTGCGATCGGGAGTGCCCCTGAGCCTTGCACGTTACTCCCTCTCCCTGGGTTTATATACTCCTTCCCCCTTCCCTCCATGGTTTGAGACAACACTTAATTTCCCACTGCATCCCAATCTGGTTATTGTGAATGCTATCCGTAGTTGCCTTTGTGCTAGACCTGAAACCATGCTTTGAAGTGGGTTTCAGTGAATAGTTTGGAGGCAAGCTGTGTTAGATTAGATAGACATCAGAGCTGATCTCATATTTTTTTGTTGTACGTGTGACTAGGAAAATGAGATTTTTCTCACTTAACAGCAGGAATATATAAAACTGAGAACTGTAGCCAACCAATTGATCATCCTGGTTTGCGCATAAAGCCAACTCATGGTTTATTTAAGCCATGTTTTGTTGCCCTACTCAGGTTTTGTTTGGCAGATGATCAGACAAACTGTGGTTTGTTTTCTCAATCCCTGGATTGTTTGCTTCTCTCCTCCTTCACCCACTCTCTTCCTGTATCCCAAATGCCTTTGCAGCATTGGAACTTCTGCTGCATATATCCTCCACCATAGAAGGGAAAAACCTAGCACAACAGCAGCAGGTGGCAAAAGAGAGCCCATTTGAGAATGTTTTGTTGCTGTATCTGCTGTGGTCAGAATTGCCTAAATTGTATTTTTTTAAAGAACTTTACATTTATCTAAAAACTGAAATAGTTAACCATTCAAAAATCCATGTGCGTGTTTTGTTAATGTTGTTGCTCGTTTGTTCTTCTAGTTAGTTTTCTTCTTCAGCAATCTTATTAGTACAGTTTATAAGCCTGTTTGGTGATGATGATTCTGGCACATCATAACAAAAATATCATGATTAATTGAACAGTTGGAGCTGGTTCATCTCCTGAATAACGTCACAAGTTCATTCTGCTTTAGTACTAAAATGACTAAATTATCACCCCATTTTCGATAAAAATTCATCTGAAAACAATTCAGAGTAATCGCTTAGTCTGTATCTACCTTCTAATGAAACCTACATCTCTGAATATATATTAGGGTTATATTAAACAGTAATATACTTCTACTTAAAATGATGTTTAAATAGAATCTTCCTAACTAGTGATTTAAACTGTGATTTAAATCATTAAAATGGAGTCCTTCGGATAAGTGATTTAAATCAAGATTTAAATCAATTTGGTTTAAATCAAATCAGCCCTGTTCCCAACATGTGAATAGAGTCACATATCACAATATGGAAGATGGCTGTTCAGAGTCCTTTGTTTCTGGACTTATCTTCCTTTGTCTCCAGGATTTCCTGCTTCTTCTGGCTTCTAGGATGTTTCGGATGTTTCAAGGCTATTTCTTGAAGTTCCCTCTAGTCACATATAAACTAGGAATCTAAAATATGTTATGTGTAACTTGGTTTGCTCATAAAATTAATCATGTTTGGTATATTAAATATTAAAAGTATAGTTTATTCAGACAATAATTACAAATGTACTGAGTTAACTTTCTAAAGTTTTCAAATATAATGATAGTGTTATGAGCAAACCATGTTATACATAATAAAACTTTAGGAACATAAAGGCTGCTTTACGTTCCTAAAGCAGCCTTCTTCAACCTACAGATGTTTTGGGGCATTTCTACACC
The DNA here is from genome assembly GCF_057233095.1 of Heloderma suspectum. Lineage (NCBI taxonomy): Eukaryota > Metazoa > Chordata > Lepidosauria > Squamata > Helodermatidae > Heloderma > Heloderma suspectum. Next base: position 111,169,689 of record NC_139464.1, read on the forward strand.
ACCCTAAATTCTTCATTTAAAACAGGGCTTTCTGCTTCCTTTTTAAATGCAGGATCACCACTGACTCCCTTTACATGCACTTCCTCCTCCTCCCCCCCTTCCCCCCCCCCCCGCATCTGAGTCTTTCATTATCTTTCATTGATCTCACTCCTCTTCTTGCTGCTTTAACTCTTTTCATGGAGGAAACTGAAGTGGAATACAAGCGGGGTAATTTGATAGCTCATTATCTGCAATCTGTTTAAAAACGGAACAAAGGGCATTCAGTGCAGGAGGGTCACGGCAGGGTCACAGCATCATGTAAAGAGCCCGCAAACTTCCATGAAGGAGCAATCTCAATTGTAGGTTAAAAAGCTCCGTGTGATAAAGCTACAATGACTACAATGGCCAGCATTCCTGACCATTGGCCATGCTGCCTGATGCTGATAGAACCTAAGTCCAAAATATCTGGAGGGCACCAGGTTGGAAAGGCTATCTTAAAGCAACAAAGTGACTTTAGATCCGTAAAGAGTGCTTAAAGAATAAGTATTGCTTATTTTTCAGTTTTTCCCAAAATTTCCATTTTTCCCTGAAAAAAACAGGAAAAAATGTTTTTTTCCCATGGCTTCAAAATTTCTGGAATATTTATTTATTTATTATTGCATTTATATCCCGCCTTTTTTCTTCTTGCAAGGCACCCAAGGCGGCTTACATGATCCTCCTCCTCTCCATTTTAGCCTCACAACAACAACCCTGTGAGGTGGGTTGGGCTGAGAGTGTGTGACTGGCCCAAAGTCGCCCAGTGAGCTCCCGTGGCCGAGTGGGGACTAGAACCCGGATCTCCCAGCTCCCAGTTCGCCGTAGTCTACGTAAATCTTTACGTAGACTACAGGGACCAAATAAGGAACGCAAATGGCGGCGCCCTATGGGGGCCGCCATTAGTGTACCCGCATTATTTTTTTTCAAAGTCACCTGTGATAGGCTACGTAACGATTTACGTAGCCTGTCATGGCTGACTTTGCAAATCTAGCCGTGATAGGCTAAGTTAATCGTTATGTAGCCTATCACAGGGGCGTTTTTTGTTTTTTTTTACTTTCCTTGTAATGGCGGCAGCGGCAGCCGGCCAAAAGACCGGCTGCCGCCCCCGCCCTGGACGAAGACCCGCCGAACCGCCGCCGGGACCCGCCGCCGGGAGGGACATTCGGCAAAGGTAAGTCCCATCCGGGGAGTGGCGGGGGGGTGGCGGAGAATTTCACCGCCGATTTCAGGGGGCCGAATGCATTGGCGCTCGGCCCCCTGAAGTTTCGGGGAGAAATTCTCCCCCATCCATAGTCTCCTGTTGTTATATCCTCTATAATCCATACAACCCTTTTCCCAGTAAGTTTTCATCCCAGCATTGTGCCACTATGGTGGCATAAAACAGCAACCATTCTAAAAGCACATGGCAATCATGAGCAAAAGCTGCGAAGCAACACCCTTATCTTGGTTTAGTAGAGTGCCCAGTCCCGTCCCCCTTTATGAGTTGCTTTGCCTTCCCTATAGCAAAGAGGGGATGCCGGTTTTCTTCAATAACATGTTTAGTTCAGAGAGCTGGTTCACGTGTTTGAAAGAAGCTGGGGGTGGGGGTGAGGGAGCAAGTTTTTGTGTCAACTTGCCCTGTCTCTTGGAAATGCTTGAACCAGCTCAGAGTCTCATATGAGTCTGAGGGTGCTAACTGAGATCAAAGGTGCTGGTAAACTCATCGCCTGGTTTACTTAGTAACAAGGAGTTTGGCTGCTGGACTGTCAAGCTTGATCCGGAGTGAGAACAGCTCCCTTGGTGTTTGCCCTTTGAAGTCTCTTTTACACAGGAAATGACCTAGTTTAGGCTTGGAGGCTGTGCTGGTTTTCTGAGAACCCTCATTACATAACAATTTCCTGCGGCGTAAAATTGAGAAAATTGCCAGATTTCCTGTACCTAAATCATGAGATGTTAAAGAATCAAATCCTTTGCTGCAGTTAGTCCTGGTTACTAACAATAACTGCTCCTGTTGCTAGTAAGCTGTATATATATTCTGAATGTTAGGAGTTTAAAAAAAGAAACCGACAACTGAAGTTCTTGTGTATTAGGCCTGCATGAAACTGAGCATTGTGTGTATTTTTAAACCAGCACCTTCAAACCCTTTTGCAGGGCAGACGCTAATATTGAACTGATAAACAATTTTTAGAAAAACTTCTTATTTGGCAGTTAATATTTAGTTCCTGTATAGCTCTTCAGAGAGTTAAAAAAGCTGCACATATATTCTCAGTGACCTTTATACTATAATAAGGCTTATAGTAAGCCTAGTGAGAGAGGCAGTATTCCCGTGTTGCTCATGAGGGGCTTAAGCTGACATACGGTGCTTTGCCTAAGGCCGCTGGACACAGCTTGCATGTTTAACCACTATACTAACTAGTGTAAGGCCATTGAGTAAGTACATTTGTGAGGCTCACAGCCGTCCAGTGCCCGTTTGGTCTTCGTGTTCAGTAGGGCTGGGAAGAATTATGTCCGAGACCTTGGAAAGCTTCTGCCAGTCAGTTGGCAATACTAAGCTAGATCCGCCTTCCCCCGCAACCTGGTGTCTTCAGATGTTTTGGCCTACAAGTCCCATCAGCCCCAGCCAGCATGGCCAGTGGCCAGGTATGATGGGAATTGTAATTTGAAACATCAGGAAGGCTCCAGGTTGGGGAAGGGCTGGACTTGGATGGGCCGATGGTCTGACTTGTATAAGGCAGTTCCATGCGTATGTTCAGTTGCTCAGCGCTAGCGCTGAAGAGACAGTGGCCACAGCGCTGTGGTGGAAGGCTGTCATTTTGTCTTCCTTGAGAAAGTTAGTTTTTACTTCCATATTTAAAACATTTATATTCCGCTGTTCTTCAAAGAGTATCGAAAGTGAGCAGGACTATATTGGTTCTGAATAAGAGAAACACACACAATCACAAAAACAACAAAGGATAAAGTATCAGTTAAAAGTAGAGAATGCAAAGCGCTAAACAACTTCTCAAAACTATTCCCCCCCCCTCCTTCATAGGCAAACCTAAAGAATTATTTGCATTTGCTATCTTAAAAATGAGGAGGGCGTCAGGAAGATCTATCTGAGCAGTGTATTTCCAAATCTAGCTACCGCTACAGAAAACGCCAGTCCAAGAGCACCACTCAGTTGTGCTCATTGCAAGGATTCAGGATTATATAGAAACTGTGGTCTGCTGGTTAAGAATCAAAGTCATTGATCAAAGCAAGGGGTGGGGAGAGGGGTGTAAGAGCAAAATGCCTCTTAACTTCTGCAAACCTCCCCTCCTCCCCCTTTCGCAAATCTGGATAGATAATGAAAGCGCTAAAGTGGTGGTCTGCTTAAACAGACATGTGTGGCTAAGAAATCTGTCTTCAGTTTATCCCTGTTGCTCTAAAAAGGGATATTAGGAGATGCAGAAAGAAAATGATCATTTGGGAGAGAGGTTTTAATATCCTAACGAGGCATCAAAGCATGTTGCATGATTGCACACAAATGTTATGTGCCTCGGTATTCCTTGACACCTGTTTGAAAGTTTATCATGTGCTTGTGATGCGTCTGCTGGGAAAGTAATAATTCATGTATTCTCTTCAGCATTTATTCTTCTTCGGAGAGAGATTGGTAGATTGGCTTTTTGTGGTGTTTCTAGAACACCACCTTAATCAACATCAGCAGAAACCCTTTGAAGCCAAAGGCTGCTTTGTGCTTATCAGGAATTGTGTACTTGGTTTTTAAATTTATAGTTTGCAGAAGAACGGATATGGTGAATGGGGAGAAAAATGATATACATATTTAAATAAACAAAAATACATCTTTGGGCAGTAACCTACACTCCTGCATAGTGCCAGCAGAACAGGAGCTAACAGTTCCTGAAACAACTGCAAACAAGCAGAAATGCTGATTTCCAGAACAGGGAGAGGTTAGTGGAGCTCTCAGAAGGGAGCTCCGCTGACCTGTCCCAATCTGGAAATGTGCTAGTTTTCGCTCGTTTCTGCAGTTGTTTCAGGAACCATTCGTTCCTGTTGCAACCGTGGTAGGTACCGCTGGCACAACGGAAGTAGCTGTGGTGCAGCACCGGTATAGGATACTCCCTATATGTTTAAAATTTCAGGGGGCCCAAGTCCCCCACAGGCCGCCCCCCACAGGCCACCCCCTGGCAAGTGCCAAAAATGGAGGAAAAATAATTATTATTTAAAATCAAAACCAAAATGGCATCCCTAGCTGCTACGGAGCGCCCAAAGGGTCAAAATTAGCTTGATTGTAAGCTAATATACATACATTTAGGTGTGTGTGTGTGTGTGGTCCCCCTGCATTTCAGGGGGTGGTGGAGGCTGTAGGGGCTGCGTGTTGCCCACAGGCTGCATGTTAGCCTCCCCCACATTAAACCATATTTAAGTGTGATGAGGACAAACAGGAATGAGTTGTAGGAAAGCTTGGGCTTATGAGAAACTCCCCCCTCCTCTGTTACGGTGAGGAAGAGGAGGAGCTCAGATGCTTTTTGTTTCCACTTTTGGTTAACAGATGGTTTGTCATGCTGTTCGGACCAACAAACTGGTTAACATTAATGGTTAATTAATGGTTAACATGAATTATGGTTCAAACAAGCCAGCTTCAAACTATAGTTATGGAAGCTGGCTTGTTTAAACAAACCATAGTTAAGAGTAACCACAGTTCTAGGTCCAGACAACATGGGAAGATGTGGCAAATCAAAAGCTGAAACTTCTGAAATGCCCCTTTCTGCATGCAGGAGGAGAGGGCAGTGAGTATGTGAGCTCAAGACTCACTGCAGCTTATTCCTGCTTGTGCGGATGTCGGTTTTTCACTTGTTCTGTGTAGTTTATGGGATCTTGTTCATGGAATGAGGTTCATAAACCTGTGTAGCTGTGTTGTCAGGGAATCTACCCAATAGTCAATCTAATCTGCCTTGAGCTGTAGTATACTGAGCTGTGTGTGCATACATGGACTCTTTGGAAAGATGTTAATTCTAGAGCTAATGAATGCAGATTTTTGTCTAATGTCGTAATTACAAAAAGGCTCCTACATCAAACATTAGTTTTACTGAGTAAATTTCGAACTGTAATATCCTAAGAAGCTCATCTCTTTATTACATGCAGTGTTTGTAACCTTTAGCAAGGTTCTCGGTTGGGGAGGGGGTTGCTGTAATGTTGTGCAACTAGTTGTTTTAGAACAAGGGCGGAAAGGTCAAAGATGGGAGCGGGACTGAGAGAAGTTTGCCCCTGAGTAATAAATGCCTAATGGAAAAACAGCTATTTAAAGCTTTCAAGGACTGTTTGCTTTCAATAGCAGTTGGAGAACTGTTGGAGCACCTTCTATATAAGGAAAGGCTAAAGGGTTTGGGGCTTCTTAGTTTGAGTCTTAGAGGCCATGTTAGAGCTTATAGAATTAAGAATGGGGGAGAGAAACGTTTTTCATGTAATATTAGAACTCTGTGTTGCCCAGTTAAACTGTCTGGCAATAGGCTTAAATGGAAAAAAAAGGGAATAATACTTCACATAATGCATTATTGACATATGGAATTTACTGCTATGAGGTGTGATGCTTCTTGAAGGATAGGTCTATCAATAGGTATTAGTCATGATTGTGTATGGAAGTTGCTTTTTTTTCTTGAGCTGCATAACTGAGGATGTGGTCATGGCCTGCTTGTGAATGTCCAGAGACACCTTGTTGGTTTCTGTTGGCAACAACATGCTGGACTAGATGGACCTTGGTCTGATCTCGTTATGGTGGTAAGCTCTGGTATGGGGCCTTGAATACTTGGTTCATGACAGCTATGTTTGAGAGCTACATTGAGAGCCACTGTGATGTAGTGGTTAGCATATTGGACTGTGGAGACCCAGGGTCTAGTCCCCGCTCTGCCATAAACTGGGTGACTTTAGGCCAGTCACTGATTCTTAGCCTAACCTTACCTCACATGGTTGTTGTGAAAATAAAATGGAGAGGAGGAGAAGCATGTACATTGCTTTGGGCTCTTTGGAGGAAAGATGGGATATAAATGTAACAAATAATACAGCTGTATAGATTTCCTGTAGACCAGGGATCCCCAACGTTTTCGAGTCAGTCAGCACATCTGGAATTTTGAGGGGGTGTTGTGGGCGCTTTCACAAAATGGCTGCCGTCCATTCATAAAATGGCTAGCATGGTGGGCATGGCTAGTCACAAAACACTTATTTCCCAGAAGGCAAACTGGTGAGACTAAAAGAAAAGCAACTTGTCCAAGAACATTCATACAAGGCAGAGGTGAGGTCTGAGCTCCAAAACACAAAACCATTTTTGAACTCAAATTGGGCACATTAGTAATTTTTAGAGAGTGCCATGAGTGCTCTCACAAAATGGCTGCCATTGGGAGACTTGCCCATTCATTAAATGGCTGCCATGGTGGGCGTGACCAGTCACAAAACACCCATTTCATAAACATTTTTAAAAATTAAAAATCTAAAAATGAAAATCAGGAGGGGCAGGAAGCCTGGTGGGTGGCAAGAGAGGTATCTATGGGCAACGTTGGTACCCTTGGGCACCATATTGGACACCCCAGTTTTAGAGCATTCTGCTAATGGTTCTTTTATTTGTTTGTTTGTTACATTTATATGGCATCTTCCCTCCAAAGAGCCCAAGGCAGCATACATGAGCCACTTCCTCTCCATTTTATCTTCACAACAACCCTGTGAGATAGATTAGGCTGAGAGTCAGTATCTGGCCCAAAGCCCCACTACACACACTGACATTTTGTGGATAAGCAGTCATCCTTTCACATACTAAAGAAACTCTTCTAAATGGAAAAAAGTTCCAACGTATTGCAAATACAGAGAGCGGGAGGTGTGTTACTTACCATGACTACTGTTCAGTAGCTTTCTCACACCAGTACAACAAAATGTTTACATACAAGTATTGTTCAACATTTTTTGGCTTATATTTGACTGCCAGTGGGCTATATTTTTGACTAGGCAAAAGGCAACTCTAGCTTTACCTAGTTAACCAAGCCGTCAAAGCTTCTGCTTGCTACGGCTTGTCAGCCTTGTGAGTTTTGTCTCCCAAGATAAAGAAATTGTGCTTGCTTAGGAAAGCTTGGGAGTGGCAGTTAATGAACTGACCCAGTCTTATAAACAATTTATGCAATTGTTATCCTCCTGAGGGCAGGTAGCAAGCTGAAGCCAAGGAGTATATAGAGTTTAAAGCCGAACACACTAAAATCCACAATATAAAGTCTCATGTGTCAACTAAAACCAATTCCCTGTCTCTTCCTTTTTTCAAGAGGCCATGGGCATACTGCTTTGACTGCTTGGTTAACTAGGTTTACCTAGAGTTGCCTTTTGCCTGGTCAAAAACATAATCAACTGACAGTCAAATATTGGCCAAAAATGTTGAATAACACTACAGTATAATGGTAGCACAGAGAGAGAATTATGTTATTTGCAAACATATGGCTTTGTAGAAGACTCCAGGCCTTCCTAGAAGTTTTATAGAGCAAGTGGAGGCCCCACTTCCCTCAGCAAATTCAGTGGTGGGGCAGTTATGATCCCTGTAACTACAATGGTTGCTTGTATTTGTCATGAAGAATTCGTCCTCCTGAATCCTGTGTTCCTGTTCAGAGTTGCCTGCCAGTTCAGCACAATAACGAGTGGACAGGGAGAATTTGTTCTCCCTGTCTCATAATACTAGAACCCAGGCTCACCCAGTGAAACTGAAGGGGATGAGATTCAGGATAGACAAAAGGAAGTACTTCACACAGCGCATAGTTAAACTATGGAATTCGCCTCCATAAGTTGTAGTGATGGCAACCATCACAGATGGTTTTTTAAAAGGATTAGGCAAATGCATGGAGGATAAGGCTATCAATGGCTACTCGTCATAATGCCTACATACTCCAGCATCAGAAGCAGCATGCCTCTCAATACCAGTTTCTGGGGAGCAACAACGGGAGAGGGCTATTTCCTTCAGGTCCTGCTTGTGGGCTTCCCATAGGCATTTGGTTGACCATTGCGGAAGCAGAATGCTGAACTTACTAGGCCTTTGGTCTGACCTGGCAGGGCTCATCTTATGTTATGCTCCTACATTTTCAACCAGCACAGGCTAGGCCTGGGGTCTCCAACATGGTGCCCATGTTGGTGCCCTCAGGTTCCCTGCCCCTCCTGATTTTTATTTTCTTAAGATCTTTAAAAATTTAATTGAGAGGCTGGCATGCTGCAAAGTAAAGTTCTGCCTTCCAGTGCCATCTTCATTTGGGTTCAAAAGAGTGTTTTTGTGTTTTGGAGCTCAGACCCCAGCTCTACCTTGTTTGTGCTTACGTTCTTGGGCTAGTTACTTTTGTTTTAGTCTCACCAATTTGCCTTCTGGGAAAACGGGTGCTTTGTGACTGGCCATGCCCACCATGGCAGACATTTTATGAATGGACAAGCCTCCCATGGCAGCCATTTTGGTACGTATCAATCTCAAAATTCCAAATGTGTCCACTGATCCAAAAAGGTTGGGGACTCCTCAGCTAGGCCATGTAGCTTAATTGGAAAGAGGAAGTCAGGACTAGAAGGTTCACCAGCTCCAGAAAGTCTGCCCAGCTAGAGCTCCAGGGGAGTGGATGGTGCCTTGTGACCCTGCAGGCCTGAGAAGCAACTAGTTATGTCAGGCGTAAGGGTTATCAGGTGACTCATGATTCAACAGAAGAGATAGGCAGCATCTAATACAAAGACATTCTTGACTCCGAGGAGTACTTGATAAAGTGACAGTGATTCCAGTTAAACTTCGTGTTGTACCAGAGTGTGCTTTGTCTCCTGCAGGCAGGCATCTGTGTTTCCTTACCCGCTCGAGACAACAAACCTGTATTTAAAAGTTGTTTCTCCCTTTTTAATGCAGGCCCTCCCCTTGAGCTTTCTTTGGGGAAGTATAAGGATGTATTGCTAAACGAAACCATTCCAGCTGAAGCAGTGTTAAGGAATATTGCCAGCAGTGTGACTGCCATTGTCTTTCAGATCCATACCCACCACAAGAACGTGACCATCTCCTTTGATAAGGTATTTAGTGTCTTGCTTCTTAACATGATAGCAACAAAATACAGCATGATAGAGTCAATATATATATATATATATATATATATACATATATTTTGGTGGATGGTTTCCAATATGCAGACCCTCTTTGTATCAGAATTTTGCCCTTGGTCTGAGGGCTGTAAGCCTAGGGTTGACACACACTTCCCCTGCCCTGTCTTATCTGGTTAAAAAATAACATATCACCTGGTCTAATACATGGTTCATTTGTATCTGGAATAGCCCTGAATAAACTGCCCATTATCTGGACTGACTTGATAACAGGCTCTGGGAGATCCCAGGCACATGAACCCAGGACTGCACTGGGTTGTGTGCTACTTCCTGTCTGCGGGGAGAGGAATGGGGATAGTGGAGACAGACATGTGTAAGCCTGAGGCTTGCTTTACTCAGACCGGGAAGAAACATATACATATGAACAAGGTGTAAAGCAGGGACGCAGAAGCTCAGTCCCAGGGTCCCAGTCTGGCCCTCCAGGGTTCCCCTGATGGCTTCACCCCCTTTTCCTGGTCCCACCCCCTTTCCCCAACCATAGATCATTTTGTAGTTTTCGACTTCTGTGCAGTTCCTTCCCCAGTCTAAAAGGTTGCGATACCTCTCCTGAGGCTTAATTAGTGGCAGTAAGAGCTTTAAGCTAAAATCTGCTGGTATTTTTTTGGCCACGGTGGCTTAGTGGTTAAGACACTGAATTGCAGACCGGAAGGTTAGCAGTTCGAGACCCGAGTGCCGCGTGACGGAGTGAGCTCCCGTCTTCAGTCCCAGCTTCTGCCAACCTAGCAGTAAGAAAGCTAGAAATTGCAAGTAGATAAATAGGCACCGCTTCGGCGGGAAAGGTAACAGCGTTCCGTGCACCTCGGTGTTCAGTCATGCCGGCCACATGACCACGGAAGCGTCTTCAGACAGCGCTGGCTCTTCGGCTTAGAAATGGAGATGAGCACCACACCCCAGAGTCGGACACGACTGGTTGGGGACACCTTTACCTTTTTTTACCTTTATTTTTTTGGTCCTGCCCCTTTTGCCTTCACCCCCACCCACCACTGGAAGGCACCATCTGAAAGCTTCTCCGCAATGGAATTTGGCCTTTGGGTGAAAGAGTTTCTGCACCGCTGGCTTAAGGGAAGAAATGAAATATGAGTTCCACTCTTGAAGCACAGTAAACTTTCTGGTACCATTTATTTGGCTGTTACAGTTATATATTGCCTTTCTTCAGTGATAGAAGTTAAGGTTCGCACGTGGTCTCCCATCAAGGCAGACCCAAACCTTGCTGTATCATATGTCTTCAGACCATGTCCTGGAACTGTTATACCCTTGCTTTCTCCATTAACAACAAGCTTGGGGCTGGCTTCTTCAGAATTGTAGTCTGCCTTGGTTTGAAATCCTCTGTTGCTTTGACAGCTTGCCCTCCCCTTCAAAATGTTTCAACAGGTATAAATAAAGCAGTCATGGATAACTTTTAGGTGTAACTTGATAATGAAGTTTAGTTCTGGAACTCTTTCTAGGCTTTGTAGTGGTAGTGAGAAAATAGAGTGGTAGCAATTAGGAACTATGGAGAAAGAAAGGGGGCCATTCTCTGACTAGAAGGACAGCCTTTCTGAGCTTTTAGCAGAATCCGTTAACGATTAAGTTGTTTTTACTCTGCACGGTTTATTTCAATCTTGGCTGTAATTTCTTATCACAAGATGAGATTTGAGTACATTGCAGTATATGTTAAATTGGGGGCAGGGGGAAACTGGCTCGCACTATCCCCACTGTTGCAATAAAATTGTCTTACAATGACATAAAATGTTCTGTTCAGGAATAATCACTAAGAGTCGGACACAACTTAACGACTGAACAACAACAACAATTTATCACATTGTTCTTATATGCCTGAATTATCTTGAAATCAGGCTTCCTACAGTCCCCAAATTTCCCTGAAGCTGTACTTCCAGAAATCTCAACATACTTTTAAATCCAGGTTCTTGTAAAAATGTGGTAGCTGATGAATGGATGTAGTGATTGGCTTGCTGCAACCTTTCAAACTGAGCAATTGGATGTTCACTCCAGAAAACTTCAATGTATGTTAAGTGAGAACATGCACACAAATTTAGGCTGCAGTCCTATACACGTTTACTGGAGAGAAAATTCTATTGAATTTAATGGGGCTGGCTTCTGAGTAGACCTGTATAGGATTGCACTGTTAGCTGATTACAGTTCTTAGAAGTATGCATTAATCTCTTCTCAGAAACCATCCACAAACAACTCGGGAACTGGAGTAGACAAAGGGCTGGTTTATATCCTTCGGCCGCAGCAGACCACGTGTACATGGTATTTGCAAGCTGTGGATACCAATCGGGTGTTCAGCACAGCTGTTTCTTTCTCTTATGCTGAAAGAGGTATTTTTTTATTTCCTGCCATCAGAATTGAAATTACCCATAGTAATTTAAGTAATTTAATCTAGAAGTAACGTAAATAATTTAATCTATACGGCTGTCCTGTATAAATCACTAGTGTGTGTAGTCCCATCAGCCCTAGCCAGCATAGCTAATGGGAGTTGCAAGCCAAAACTTCTGGAAGGCCACAAGTTGCCCACTCCTGCAACAGAGTAAAGGTTTGCCTGGGAAATCATGCTGAGATGCAGAAAGTCATCATTCTTTGACCTTCTCTTTAAAATTCTCTACGGTCTTATTCCCCCCACTCCATCTTTCTGACCCTTATTTCCTGGCCTTTGACCTCTACCACCCTCAGCTAACCAGAATCTCCTGCATGCTTAAAGGACTCCACACATTCTTCCTTCTGTCACTTAGGCTCAGTACTTCCTCTTAGAACCACTTTCTCTGTTTCTTTTTCTCTCACTTTTTTGTTTCTTCTCCCTCTGGAACTATTTTTCCCTCCCCTTTCTGGTGTTAGCTATTATTTCATATTGTGTGTGTGCTGACCCAACCCCATTTCAAACCATGGTTCAACCTTCAATTTATGAAGGAGCCATGCCTTGAGTTAGTACATCGCAACCATAGCAGGGGAGATGTAATGCATTCATGAAGCTAGTTCTCAGTTTACAAATCATGGTTTGCAGAGAGCCAGCATTAGACCTGCAGTGGGTGAATATAACTCTGCTGCATGCCGGTGGAGCCTGTTAACAAAAGCAATGAACATAACAGTAACTTGATTTCCCAGATAGTTCAAAACCTGTCATAACCCCTTTTTTACTCAAGTTGTTTTGACTCTTTTTGTCTAGATCCAATTCCTGGAGGCTGCAACCTGGAATTTAACTTGGAAATTGACCCCAATATCTATTTAGACTATAACTTGGCCGAGACGCATGTTAAATTTGCCCCAGCAAATCTGGGGTACATGAGGTATGTGTATTTAGCCCTCAGTCTTACCCGAGGGCTATAGGAGTTAATATATATTCTTACAGTTCTGAACAAAGTTGTTTCATTAGGGCTCTGTCAGAATCTTAAGACATACAGGCTGACGGCAAAGGAAAGGAGGAAATTAGGATGGTTTTCAGAGTTAGGCTAACCATGTTTGTCCATGTTTGTAATGTCTGAATTTGTCTTTTTATCTGTGGGCAACAATAAGATGTATGAATAGGCTTTGTAATGTTTGGGAGGGGAAGAGGAACTGCTACTAAAAACTCTGGAACATTAAAGCAAAGTGTGACAATTAGACCATTAAAGCAAAGTATGATAGCTGGCCTAACTCAGTTCAAGTAAATATTCTCTCTGCAATTTTCCAGAGGTACAAATCCACCTTCATGTGATTTTGGAACTAGTCGGGACTCTAGGTGGCGACTATACTATGACATCTATCAGTACTTCCTACCAGAGAATGACCTGACTGAAGCAGCATTTGTGAGCCACATGAGGAAGATGTCTGAGGTGCAAAATATCAGAGCTAATGGGGTTAAAGTAAGTTGTACGCTTTTGGTGTATGGATTAATGGTGCTTTTGAGATCCTGCTGTATGACCAAGTAACTCAGAGGTAGTCAAGTTTTTTGGACTGTGGGCACATTTGTTAATTTGATAAATTGCCCTGGGCACCATCACAAAATGGCTACCATGGGAGGCATGGCAAGGACAACTAACCTGCCTAAGAGAACAAGGCAGAAGTGAGGTCTGAGCTAAATAAAATACACACTAAACAAAAACACACTAAACAAATCCTTTGAACCCACAATTTTCAGCACCAACAGATGCATATTTCACATCAGTCCCAGCTGGCAGTAAGAAAATGTGTTAATTTTTTAAAAAGTGGAGGGCTAGAGCACCTTGATGGGCACCAAGAAAGGTGTCCGTCAGCACCACACTGCTTACCCCTGGTGTAACTCCTTCAGTCAGTTTCCAATGAAGTTATCTTGAAACCTTTTGTAGCCTGTGTCTGAGGTGACTTGCTTCAATAGGAGACTATAGGTCGTGCACGCGAATCACATAAACATAGAAAGCTGGTTTATATACGTGTTGGTCAGTGTAGCTTAGTATTGGTAGTGACTCTCTGGGGTCTGAAAGAGAGAGGAATTCTCCAGAATTTCTTTTAACTCAGGGATGGGGAAACATGTAGCCCTCCTGATGTTGTTGGGCTGTAACTCATAGCAGTGTAGAAGTGGTGAGGGATGATGGGAGGGCCGTCTGGAGAGCCGTATGTTCTCCATCCCTGTTTTAAGTGGCAATGCCAGAACCTGTGACCTTCTGTATGCAAAGCATGTACTCTGCCGTAGAGCTTCCACTAGTCTCTTCCCAAAATTTTTCCGCCTGAGCCTGAACAATCCAAATTTTAGCATATATAGGGCCGGGGGGGGGGGGGGAGTCTTTTTATATTATTTTATATTGCTTCTAGTATGACTTGTTAACTGCCTTGGAGATTCTTCAGTTGAGAGGTTACCAATATTTTAATGACTAATCCAGTGTGTTAGGAGTAAACACAGTGCTCGCCTCTAAATGTGGGTTGTGGGAGTGTGTGTGTTCCATCACTTTTATTTCCTAAATGTTCTTTTTATATTCCCCCCCCCCCCACACACACAGATGATGACCTTAACTAGCCAAGACAAAACTGACTTGTACTTTTCCTCACTCCCTGGACAAGGAGTGATCTACAATGTCATAGTGAGGGACCCACTGTGGAACACCTCAGCTGCATATGTACCTGTTCACACATATGCGTGTAGCGTCTCTGCCTTGGTGGATAACTGCTCCACTCTCAGTAAGTCAACTGAAAACATACGTAATTTGTCCAATTCTATGTACATAAGGGAACATGGTGGCCAAGAGGCTGGTCTTTATTTTTTGGCAGCTCCTTGGGAGAGGGGGCGGAAGGATGTCTCACCTGGTGTCATCTTGAACCCACTCTTTCTGAAATGAGATTTGAGTCCTGGGTTGGGAGTCAAAAATGCTAGATTCTTACAGTGCAGAAATGGTATGGTTACTGGCTTTATGTTATGCCGCTCCAATAACATTAGAACAGGGGGGAGGGCTTGACACCATACTTCAGAGTTTGTAAATCGCCACTTGCCCATTGGAAACTGGCTGCTGGCAGAAGACAGTTTTACACATGACCTGAATAGAAGGCTGGAGGCAGCTCTTCAAACTCTAATTCATTGAATGGTTCAATATGGCCTTGAAAGTCTCTGTACCATAACACCTCTGCCAGTTTACCTAAGGAGCAAACTAAATGTTCCCCTCATCATTTATAGTGCGGTATGTGTATGTAGGGTGAATTTCAGGGGGAAATGGGTGGGGGGAAGGTTTAACACACACACCCCTCCCTGGAGTTCCATGGTCCTGATCTAAATCGGAGATCTGTGTACTTACAACGGCGTAAGTAAAACTATCATGCATAGCTACACTACGCATGATTAAAATACTGTGGCTATGAATGATTAGGAGGACATTTAGTTTGGCCCTCTCAGGATCCCTATGAGGGAGGTCAGTACTGCCATTCTCATCTCGCCATATTATACACTGTACTCCCAATATACAGAGATGGGAATGACAATATTTGACAATATTACCTTGACCTTGACCAATATTACCTTGAAGTTGAAAGGAAAGGAAGCCTTCGGGTGCTGTCGAAGAGGAATTGGTCAACTGTGCTGAATGGTGCAGTTACTCGTTTATTATGTTTGTCTATATTTTAAAGTTAAATTCTTCAGGGAAGTAGCAGCTGGGAATTCTGGAGGAACGATACCTACTGTAGCTTTAATCTTTCTTTTCTTTTTAATTGCAGCGATTAAAATGTCCCTATAGTTTTTCACAGAGGGGGGTCTAATTTGTCAAACAGTTTGACAACTGTAGAAGGATGACCTTGATAGTGACCACCTTCTTCTGGAAAAAGCCTGTCAAAATGCCTTCGGTGCATGGCGTATTGTAGGCTGAAGCTGCCTCTTTATCATTCCTTGGAGGAAAATTGCCTCTTCAACTTGTTTAACCATCAGCAGCAAAGGCTACTCAAGAAATGTACATGCTCGTTCTTCTCTTGTTTCCTTGTACAGGAAAACTCTCCACCAAAATATTTTTCACCGCACTTGCTGTCTTTGGCCTCTTCATCTGTTTCCTTGGACACAGGTTCTGGAAAACAGGTACCGGTTGGGGATACTGCAATGCAGAACAGCGAGACATGGTTCCCAACAAAGTTAAATTTGCTGAACTCTGATCAACAACTCCCGAAGGGCCACAGGTCCCCACTCCTGTTATAGAGAGTCTGAGAGAAATGTGTCTACCTCACCGCTGTGTTTTTGCATAAATCATTGATCTGAGGATTGGCAGGAGGCAATCCCAGACCTATCCCAGAGAAGTGACAGGTAGCCTCTTTTATGATGGATACTTCTGCAGTGTCCCTGTATCAGTGCTTGACTGCTCAGTCATGCCCAATATGGAGAGATTGCAGAATCAGCTGTTGCCCCTCCTCCCCTATGGAAGCTGATGGAGACATATCCAGAGCAGCTAGCCATGCAGAGACACTGCAGGCAGCCTCCTCTCTGGGTGGATACTTGGGCTTACAGGAGCCTTTACTACTTGTAGCACACTTGTGTGCTCCAGCACACAGTGTGGGGAGTTAATGAAATAATTCCATATTAGTAGGAATAGATCAGGGTTGCATAACAGCTACTCTTAGCTCCATTGCCTCGAAAGTATGAGCCCTTTAAAAGGGGCTTCCTGTTTACAGGCTCTTTAATGAACATAACAGTGGCTTTTATTGGATTTGGA
Organism: Heloderma suspectum; assembly: GCF_057233095.1. Taxonomy (NCBI): domain Eukaryota; kingdom Metazoa; phylum Chordata; class Lepidosauria; order Squamata; family Helodermatidae; genus Heloderma; species Heloderma suspectum. The sequence goes on from NC_139464.1 coordinate 111,185,933, forward strand.
GTTCTGCCCCTGTACCTATGGGGATAATGTTTACAACCATGATACAGTCCTCATGTTTATGTGTCCAGAGAGCTTTGGCTGTTGGGCAGTATAGAAATGAATGAATGAATGAATGAATGAATAAATACTGACCTTGTAGAGCCCTCTTAAAACCAGGTGGATTCTTTCTAATATTCACAACTGCATCTTAATCTTTCCTGGAAAAAATACTATTTTTAATAAGTATTTCTAACTTCTCCCCTTAGATCTATTTTTTATGGGCTTCATCTCCATGGCATTCTTTTTCTTCATAGCCATTACTAGAACATCGGCTCTTGATTACGATGGTAAGCAGAGTTATGGGATGGATTTATTTGGGCTCTTTGAATGTTTGTTTGAAGCCTGACGTTGGAACATCAGTGCTCCTGGTAAAAAGGGCTGGCCGACTTGGTTTGATGTGACCATCAGTTGCTTATTTATTTTATTTTTATTTAAGGCGTTTTTACCCTACTCTTCAGCCGAAAAAGGCTCTCAGAGTGGCTTACAAAGATGAATATTACATTAATGAATATTAATGCTTCTCATTACTGAACTATCAAGTCCAAGGAGGGCTTCCCAGGTAGCACCAGAAGGCCCAGAACAGGCTCATTGCATGAGATGTGCAAACTTTTTATAACATGGCCAAGATTCAAAAAGGTATTACAAGCAACAGGGATGGCTTTTTGTTTTTTCACGAGTTGCAAAACTGGTATTTTTGCTAGGAGGAAGCAAAGTCCACATTGCATCCTGTGATCTGCCACGATTTCTTTAACTTGATTTAAAGTTTGGCATTCTAAGATTCTAATGAGTCCATGGGCCACAAGCAGGAGTTGTATGTATCCTTCAATTCTGTGGCAGTGCAAAAAAGTACAGCAAGTGCAGAATTCAACTTCCTGCATATCATCTTGGCTCTCGCTTTTTTTTTTTCTTTAAGGGAAAAGGTTCTTACCCTTATGCTGTGAAGATGTGTGAAAGTGTGTGGGCAGTGTCAAAAGCTAAATAGATGGCTGAATCCCTCCCCCATAACTAGTGAAAAAGAATACATTGTGAAAAGTAAACAGTGCAGAATAAATTATGCATCGTAAGAGAATTCTGTAACCATCCTCAGTTTGCATAATCTATACAAGTTGCAGAGTTCTGCCTCTTTGATACAAAATGAATTGTGTTAATGGAGAAGACACACAGTAAGACTGTCCGTTCTTTATTTACACTAGTAATGTCAACATGCTATTTGACCATCTTGGATGCCTAGCTCTCAGTGAATAATTAGAGAATTTCAGTGTAGGCTTTCATTTCTTTATGGAAGGATTGAGTTTTTTCCTTTTACAAAAGCAAGATGAAGTTAACAGTCAAAAGTTTTTTTAAAATCCAGAATGTTTGCAGACTTAGGTCCGTCAGAGAGTCATGTGGGGCTCTGTGGTCTTGGGGGCATTCTGCCTCCCCCCCCCCACTTCTTTGCAACCTCCCCCCTCCACAAACTGTTTGGTGGACTTGGTGATTCATTTGTATTATATCAATTACTAGAGGGGGAAATGTGCAGTAGGAATTCTGGAAGGAAAACCTCTAAGTTGCCTGGATGTGGGATCTCCTGAAAACCGTAAGTAAGGTCAGAGGTCCACAAATCGTGGCTGGCCTTGGCAGACAAAGCAAATCTGTGGTGTTAGAACCTCTCCCTTTTCTTTAAGCATAATCCTGTGTATGTTTCCTGGGAAGTGAGTCCTACTGTTCAGTGGGGCTTGCCCCCAGGTAAGTGTCATAGGATTGCAGCCTTAGTCCCTGAACTGGGGAGGGAAGGATAGTCTTGTTTTGGCATTAGCTCAAAACAACCAAAGGCTAGGGCTCATGTGGGTGGTGAGCAGAAAACAGTCTGCCCCAGCCATTGTCCCTAGCTTGGAACTGGAGAGGAGGCAGGGATATTCTCCATTGCACCAATCTTCAGAAGTCTCAGCACAACTGTGGACAGGATTCTGTCCTTTCCCCAGCTGCAAGCTAGTAAATAAGGCTGAGACCCCACTGTCATCCTCATCAGAGGGTGGTAGCCATTGGCAAGCATGGACTCTTGAGTGAGGTGGAAATGTGAATTCTTGAGCTCCAATTTTTTCAGAAAAAGCGCTGGATAAATATATGATAAGCTAGTATATATAGGATCTCTGTTATCAAAAGGAAAACGTTAAGCAAGTGTAAATCCTGTTGTTGGCTGTGGAAGTGTATCTTTCTTTCTCTACTAATGAAAAAACTACAGGCAATCTTGAACTAGATGCTTAGAGTGAAATGTTACACTCATACAGTTATCAGTGCTGTGTAGCTGCTGATTCTACATGATTGGTCCCACACTTCTCTGGATGCTCAGATAACGTTTTTAACAACATGGGATCCAGCCAACCATGGGGAAGCAGCAACCCCTCTACAGTGGTAGGTTCACATTTTAGAAAACTAGGATGGATCTGCTCAACTTGCAGTAAGTCTTATTTATTAGGACAAAGTCCATAGAAGCTTATGCCATAATAAATCTGTTAGTCTTTAAATCTCTAAACTATTCTATGTGTTCTTGCTGCAACAGACTACCTTCCCTACCTTTCTGGAAACTCTTATTAGCATAGAATTTGAAAAAACAATGTGAAACCCTAAAGTGTAATCTTTCAAGAATGGGCAGGATTGGATAAATGTATGCAACTGACTTTTCTTACCATTGTACACTTTCTCCTCCTCCTCCCCTTGCCTTTGCCTTTTCAGTCAGGCTTGCCCTTACAGCAGTAGCTGGAGTTGTTGGCGGTCTCCTCTTGGTGGCTTACTGGTGGCGATTTGGCTTCGTGATCCTGTGTATGTTGATTGTAGGACTAGTGCTGGGGTTCCTTGTCGCATCTACAGTTTTATTCACTCCCTTAGGTATGTCACAAAGTCATAATTCCTGAGATATTTTTTATTGTTCCCACAGATGTGTGAATATGTTTTGTTTTATGAAGCTGGTGTTGGGATAACTCAACTCCTATCTGCTGACTTCCAGTTCTTAGAGAGACTGCCTGTTGTCTTGCTGAGATTAAAAAAAAAGTTGCTATATTAAAATGGAGACCATTGTCAATCATCCCATATATTATAATGGCGAGAAACACAGTGGCGAGAAAAAGTTTGTGAACCCCGTAGGATTGTCACGTATTCCCAACTAAGATGTTATTAGATCTTAATCTAACCCCATAATCCTAGATAAAGAACAGTAGATAACCTGATTGAACAAGTGACACGTAAACATGATGCTTTTTCAACATTTATTTATCCACAACTGATTCAGCATTCAATATCCATGTGTGAAAAAGTATGTGAACCTTTAGATTCAGTACCTGGTGGCAGCCCCTTGAGCAGCAATGACTTCAAGTAAGCATTTCCTATAACTGTTGGTCAGTCCCTCACATTGGTTTTGAGGAATTTTGGCCCATTCCTGCTTACAAAACTGCTTCAACTCAGTGACATTTGAGGGCTTCCTTGCATGAACAGGTCAATTCAGGTGCTGCCACAATATTTCAGTGGGGTTTAGGTCTGGACTTTGACTAGGCCATTCTACAACATGGAATTTCTTCTTCTGCAGTCGATCTTTTATAGATCTGCTTGTATGTTTAGGATCATTGTCTTCTTGCATGACCCACTTTCAGTTCAGCTTCAGCTCAGAGACAGATGGCCTGACATCCTCCTCTAGAATCTTCTGATACTCTGCAGAATTCATGGTTGTATCAATGTTGGCAAGCCATCCAGGTCCTGAGGCAGCAAAGCAGGCCCAAACCATCACATTCCGACCAGCATGCTTGATGGTTGGGATGAGGTTCTTTTGTTCCAACTCAGAGTTTGTTTTTCGCTAAACATAGTTTTTCTCATGGAGGCCAAAAAGTTCTACTTTTGACTCGTCTGCCCAGAGAACATTGTTCCAGAAGTCTTGGGGATCACCTGTGTGATCTTTAGTGAAGTTCAGACGGGCAGCAATGTTCTTTTTAAACAGCAGCAGTTTCCTCCTGGCTATCCTGCCATGAACACCATTCTTTTTCAGTCTTTTTCTGATCGTTGAGTCATGAACATCCACATTAGCCAAGGCAAGAGTGGCCTGCAGATCCTTGGATGTTACTCTGGGGTTCTTTTTTACTTCCTGGATGATGTGCCAGTTTGTTCTTGGAGAGATTTTGGTAGGATGACTGCTCCTGGGCAGTGTGACTGTGGTCTTGAACCTTCTCCATTTGAAGACTATCAGTCCAACAGTGGATTGGTGGAGCCCCAAATCCTTAGAAATGGTTTTGTAACCCTTTCTAGACTGATGAGCAGTGATAACTGCTTTTCTGAGGTCCTCAGAGACGGTTTTTGATAGTGGCATGATGTGTTTCCACACAACCATATGGTGAAGACCAAAGTCACAAAGTTTCTGATCCTTTTATAGGGTGAGGCCTCCCAAACTCACCCCTGAAGATCTACCTAATTAAACACCTGATTCTAATTATTCCCTTTAATTGAGCTGATGCAACCCTCACTCACTTTTGCACATACTCTGACTCTTAAGTACTCATTGTTTGCCTAATTTATACATCATTTTATTTCACAAGACACGGAATTGGTTAATATAAACCCTACTGGATATTTAGAAAAGGACTGGTTTTGATTCACAAAGACCATCATGGTAAAACTATGGAATTTCCGTAATTATCATTAGGGTTCACAAACTTTTTCTCACCGTTGTATAGACAGAACTACTAGTTTAAAATAAATTACACTCTAAAATAACTTGTAGTATTTGCAATTAGTTTGCATAAGAATTTGTGAATCTTCATATTATACATGAACCTGACACATCTTGCATAACTTATGTAATATAGAGTTCAGATACATTTCATCAAGTGTTCCATCAAGCATTCACTTGGGGAAAGTATATAGCCTACATTCCACAATTATTTTGTTCCTCAGTTGTCCCTTTTATATGCAGTTAATTTTTCCAAAGTAGTTGGGTTATGGATATTGGTCTAGGTGTGTTAAATGAGCCTTTTTGTAAGAAACATACCAGTCTGGTCATGGTTTTAAACTTTGATTAAACTGGTTTTGCATGGAGACTAGAATTGCCTTTGACTCGTGTTATGAATCCTTCACAGGAGACTATAAAGTTTTCCAGGATGATGCTGTATTCTGGGTGACCTTCTGTTGCATCACCTTGATGGTCCCAATTTTTTTTGTTGGCTGCCCCAGAGTTGTAAGTATCTTTTTTTTAAAGCTAAATTGTTTCACCTTCAGTTTTCTTGTACATTTTGGAATGGTGGTGTACAGAATACTACAACTGAACTACCTTTACAAGAGTTTGCCCTTGTCATTATATGCCCCCACCCTGCCTGTAAGATATTTGGGAGAGGCCCTGCTCAAGGTCCCTTCTACTCAGGACATGAGAACTGCTGGAACTGAGCAATAATGGTGGTGCAACCACTGAAAAGGCAACATACTCATTCACTCATATATATTATGTATATATGATATATAAATATATCCTGACAAATCTGCCAGAATATCTCCTCTATAGTTGTAAGAGGCAATCTATGTTATTTCAGTAAACCTTTCATGTATGAAATCCCAGCTCCATTATATTTTTTTCCCTCCGAACCCCTTCCCCAAATACCACCTTTGTTTTGTGTTTGATTTTATACTATGCTAGTTATTCACTGCTCTTTGTGTACCGTTATGGTAAAAGGGCAGTGAATGTAATGAGTAAAAACCAGTGCTCAGTGAATCACATTGGTTAAAAGCCTTGCTACATTTTGCCTCTGCTGAACTGCATTTCCTAGCAGTTCAACACCTTCTGTACTCCTGCACAAACTGCAGTGCAAACAAGAGTAGTTTCCCTTTATGAACATGCACTACAAAGGCACTAATAGAACAAAAATGGAGATAGGAAAGGCATTGAAACAAGAAGCCACATGAAATCTGGCCTCATGACCCAGTTACGGGATTTCAGACACCTCTGCCTGCACAGATAGCTGCTAGATACTGTGAAAACTAATTTTATAATTTCAAAGCTATTCATGTTCTGATCTTTCTCTTCAGCTCAACATCTTGACATGTGGCATAATAGGATCTTATACCATAGTCTTGGCCACAGCATGTTACATGTACACAAGTCTTTCTTACATTGGCATAGATCTGCTTCGGAGAATTCTAAATGAAGACTTCAGGAGAGCTTACACAAGTGTGCCCTTTCAGCCTAATGGTATGTCTTGAGATGAGGGATGGGGAAAGGCTGTTTGCTTCCTTGATTGGGGGGTTTGCCCATGAGAACTTGTAGAGAGAAGTATATAGCATCCCTTACTCTAAAATGCTTGCACATTCATGTTTGACAGACGGAAACAGCGAACGAAAATGTTGTGCCTTATGAATGCAGTTGCCAAGTATGCTTGGCCTAGAGAGGAGTTGAATGTTCCAAGAAAGGGTAAATGACTCTGCTGCTGCTTCCTAAGCTTCTGGCTCTTGCCCAAGGGGAGGGGAGAAATCCATGCATTGTGCTCTGGCTGGAGGTGCATACGCGGTACCCACTGGGGAAATGTACATCTCACCTCTTCAGACAAAAGCCAGAAGCATATATGCCTATCCTTTTGCCACTTCCACAGAACATCTCAAGTTGTTCTTGTTACTGCATTAGGGACCAAGGATAATAGTTCAAGGCCTTTGGGAAGAATTAGTTGTCAAGATGGATTTCCAAAAGGAGACAGGGAAATATGGGAGTTGTAGATGTAAGAAAATGGAAAGCAAAACTGGGTGAAGTAAGCAAATAATGCTTCCGACTGTCATGCTGAAAAGAAGGGAAATCCTCCACATCATGGAAACTACCTATTGATTGAATGGTTTCTTCATCTTGCAGACCTCATCATCTTAGCAGTATGGGCAATGCTAGCAATTGGAGGAATAACGGTACAGCTGCGCCGAGAGAGACACGAGGCACCTTTCCCACCGCACCCCTATCGGATATGGAAGCGTGAGAGAGAGCGCAGGATAACTAACATCCTGGATCCCAGTCACCATGTCCCTCCCCTGAGAGAGAGGATTCATAGTAAGCTATCCCAGATTAAGGACTTCTTCCAAAAAGAGCAACCAGCTGGGGAAAGAACACCATTACTCTTGTAAACTGATGTACAAGTGGAAAGACTTGAGAAATGTGGCTGGAGACTTTCGGGAACCAGTAGGCATCCCCCGGTGCTGAGGACTTCCTCTGTTACCTTGCCTTCCTCAACAAAGACTAGAATGGACTAGAGAAAGATCCATGCTTGCTGACTAAGAGAAGCCCTATGCTCTGCTTAGTGATCTGCTTTCCGTGCTGTAGCACACAGGCACTTTTGTCTGGCTGTAGTTTGTAACAAGGATGGAGTACGTGTATGTGCAATGTGTTAAGTTATTGGGGTGGGGAGGGTAGGATGGAGAGGTAGCTTAATGGTGAGGTGTAAAACTTTTAAAGCTTCAAAACACTGAGAAAAAGAAAATGGTCACTTCAAGCACATGCATAGTTCTTCGCTTATCTTCAACAACGGTATGAAACACCACCCTTTTTAGTATAGGTTTAGGTTACGAGCCAAATGTACAAAATGTGGGGGAAAGTAGTTGCAGATTTGGCTACAAATAGAAGAACAACCTCGTAGTGGCCTTGGAACTATTAAAGTTATTGCTACAAAACTTGCATTCTCACTGCTTGCCAATAACAGCTCTTAAGTAGTCAGGCAGTATTAAAATGTTTTAATTGCACCAGGTTAACTTGTGTTCACTTCCTGTGTGTCAAAACAAATAAGCAATTTCGATTCTAAAAACCAAGAGGAGAGGAAAAAAAATTACATTTTAGGGCATAAGTCTCTAGCAGGCTGTTAATTTGGTTTTAGTGAGTTGTGGCTGCTAAGGCTAAAAAAAGAATGGTCTCCTGAAACTGAAGGGTTTTTTTTTTAATTAGAAAGAAAAAAACTGTAGAGTAAATGTGACTAATTTTTACAGTGGCCTGTAAGTCGCTGAAGTTCCTTTTCATATAGGACTATTGTTCTTGGCCACAATATTCCTCGTCACTGAAATGTTTTCCCTTTCTTTATATATTGAAAGAACAGGTTCACAGGCATTTGAGGCACTGTTGTTCAGAAAATGTAATAGCCTAAGAGAGCCAACTTCCTGGAGGGGGAAGGGTAATAGACCTAAGTTGCTTCCTCACTTAAGTTGCTCAGGGGGCCAAAACATCCCCAGCCTTGTTATCTCTACCAGGCTGAAGGCACACGGAGGGCAGGGGTGTTCCTTAAGCCTGCATGTGAGCCATCTGCTCAGAATAGAGGGGACAATTATGCAAGGGCAGTGCAGAAAACAGAGGCATTTTAACTTCATCTTCTCTCACATCATCTTCCTGTCTGCTCTGAATTTGGCAGCTCCGGTGTGTGTGCTGTATAGGCCTAATAAAACGTTGCACAGCTGGATGTTGCCTGTTTAATTACTAATTGCCCAATATAATCCTCCCCCTTTGCCTGGTTAGAACTGCAAATCCAAAAAAGCAGCTTGTAAGGATTGTGTGAATACAATATTGAAGCATCTTTTCCTGCCACTTATGTAGCTTCAGTGGGCAAAGAAGTGACACAAAGCAGGATAACTAGCCACTTTACAGTTGTAGGGGCAAGAAGGCATGTGCATCCTGGCTTAATCAAAGTGTACCCTGGTCCATGTCATATTCTCAGAGCCTGTTTGGTCAAGGGAGAGGAAGCATGTTGATAAATGCTTAGCTTCATTGGGATTTTGAGATCCAGTATGTGGAACAGAGTTCCGTGCCTTCATTAGGCACAGGAATAAAAGAACTTCGGCAGATCAGGTTCTCCATTCATTGCTGCGGTAGCAAAAGCTGTGCCTGCAAATCTACACAACTAATTTAGTGTGTAGGAGCTTCATCGCTACAGAATTTGGCACTGTGTGTCACGTTTTCTTTCTAGAGTAGACAGGCAGTGTTTAAGACATGAGACTACATTCTCCTCTTATCTCCCTTTTCAGTTCAAATACAGCTTATGTGTAACAAGGATCTGGTGCATTCCATGTTGATTCTTTCTTGAGCTGCTGGCTGTTTTGCTGACTCTGTACATTTCAGTAGTGGGGAAAGGCTTATTGGCACAAACTGCACTGACTTCTCTCTTAAATCAGGAGAGCTGCTGCGTTACGACACCTTAAATGAGAAGACAATGCACACATCTAAAACTTGCCTAATTTTTAATGTTAATGCTTAAATTTTATCTCATGCCTAAGGTTGCCAGGTGGAAACCCAGAGATGCACTGTACCTTTTACCATTCCTCTCCTGGTTATGTAGCCCACCCTTCCCTGCCTGGTGTAACTAACAAGACCCTATGTGTGCTGCACAAGGAGGGGTGCAAGACAAATGATGCTGTAGCTGCCTTATGTGCTATGCTGTCTCAGGAAATTTAAAGGAACAGTGTGAACCTCCTGGTTGCATCTCTGCAACCCCACACAGGCTCAAGTGATTAAGCAAAAACAGTGTTCTTTAATGTTCTTTTTGAATACTTGTAAGGCATTCTTGTGTCAAATGAACCAACATAGTTGATAATTTCACCTAAAATTATTTTAAATTTTTAAAAAGCTAGCAATTGGATTACAACTGATAAAAGATGGAAAAGTCTATAGTTCTTGGCAGCTGTTCAGAGATTAATTTAATTTTAATGTGGAAAAGAGAAAGAAATAGATGAAATATATTGTGTCCCTTTTGCACAGAGCGACTCAATACTGTTGGCTGTCTGGTCACTTTTTGGTGCTGAGATTAACTGCCATATCTGATGTGACCAAGCAGTAAATACTTTGGTATAAAAATTAGCCATAATTACTTTGTTTTGTTTTGTTTAACTGCCATGAGTTATAATGCAAAAACATTTAACCCATTTTCTATCCCTTTTTATAATAAAGATGTGCTTGAAACTGAAGTGTTAGTTGTCTGAGATTTCTTGTATTTGTGGACTGGTCAGTATGTTTCAGCTTAGCCTGTTGTGTATTGCTGTTTTATCTGGTAAAGGGGGTAGCTAGTGTATTTTTGTCCAAATGAAGTGGAAAGCATAGGAACACAGCTACAGACTGATCTGATCTGGCTGGATATTAGGATCTTGCTTATTAGGATCAAGAGAGTACAAATAAGTTTATCCAGCATTGGAATATTTGTTCACTATGTCACCTGTTCTGATCTTAATCTGTTTCATATGATTACACTTTTCATACTTTAACCTTACGTTTTATTTTAGGGCAAGTCCACACAAGGTGGTGCACAATAAAAATGTTAAAGCAATTGAACACACATATAAAATTATCAGATAAAACCACACATAGTGGCCAGCAATAAGATCAATACAGAACTTCACATAATAATCTCAGAAGGACCACTTAAAGATCACAAGAGAGGAAGCCAGGTAGAATTCTCTAGAAGAAGGAATTTGCCAAGTGTGGGGGCCAACACTGAACAGGCCCTGTCACGTGCCATCCTGACCAATATTAGTGGCTGGCCAGAGACTAGAGCCTCTGAGGCCTATGCAGGTTGATAGGGGTGTAGGCAATCCTTCAGATAACCTGGGTACAAACTATTCAGGGCTTTAAAGATTAGCACTATACACCAAATTGAGCCTGGAAATGAACATGTAATCAGTGCAACTGATATAAAATTGCTATAACATGACACATGCTTTTCAGACATGGCTTCTGGCTCTGGAATCTAGTATTGGTTCTTTTGTGAATCTTGAGATCAGAGACCTAACTCATTGACTCACATACTCTACAGCCTGTAAATCCTATCAATGTCACTGGCTCACTGTCCCTAGGATTTCAATGCCCGAGACTAATTATATTGCTTGTCCATCCCAAAAAGAACTACGGAAAGTTCTGAGACTTGTAGTTTGTGGGAAGCATGCCAATGAGATGCACACTTCCCTCTTGAATCACAGACATAAGAAAATAAACCCATCTCATTGTCTCAATTGGGGACGGCTGGTTTTACAGTGGAAAACATTTTTAAATTGGCCCTTGGGGAGAAGTGAAATCCAGTTTATCACACAAAATAAGACCAGAGTTAAGAAAAAGTACTGTGTTTGCTACTATTCATTTTTTTAGGACACCTGCTGCCTGATCAGAGCGACGCTGGTTTTCTCTATTTTCTCTTGAGCAGTTCTGACATCTATCCCCCTAGAAAATGTACTAAAACTGGAAGTTAAGGCTGTGTGTCACTATTTTTCTATTTCTAAAATTACAAGTCCAGTAGTTTTGTGTACAATCCCGTTCACTCTTGAGAATGTTGCTTGTTCTCTTATAAGGGTTCTTCTGATCAGTTCAAAAAGCTTGCAGAAACGTCCTCAAATATGGCGCAGTATCTAATGCTGCTGCGCCTCCACTGTTCGTGTTGTAGCAGCAGGACCCACTGCTAGCGCTTCCCAAAGCAACCCCAGAAATGTGCTGAAATACTCATTTCCAGAACAGGACAGGTCAGCGGAGCAAACTCCTGCTAGCTTTGTAGCTAGTGTACAAGCAACACTGGATACTGCCCATGGTTTACAACAGTCTCAATTTTTTCTCCCTAGTTTGGGCAAGCATGAAGGCTAGTGGGTTAATATTGCAGTCTGGCTTCAGCATTCCTGTTATGCTCTTGTCTAATGAAGCTTTACCATTACTATTACAAGCTATGAGCAGAGATGTCTGTATGCTTGGATTCCAGAGGGGAACAGACTACAACAGTGATTTTCTAGTTCTTATGGTTGTGATATATTTGAAAGTGAGTGGACAATGCCAGCTGAAGCCACAGTTACAGCTGAACACCAGTTCTAGTGGTTGTGAGGAGAGAAGGGCTTCAGTGCCTTCGAGAGTTCCTGGAGCTTCTCTGACTAGCAAAATTAGAATTATACTAACAGATTTATGTAAATATGCATAACTTATACAGGTTCTAGAATTCAGCTGCTTGTGTTATAAACTTGAATTGCTTGAGTGCAGAATTCAAATTCCCTAGCACAACGTACATACCGTGTCTACTGCACCAGATCTTAAAACCTAATTCCTACTCTATACACTTGCATTTTATAGTGATCAGCTTCGTCTTCATCCTTAGAGATGAGCTAGCAAGAACGATCTCTTTCTAGCAGTCAAAAAACAATAGAAAAAAGCTTCCTTTTATATTAAAAGTTGAATATTTTGTTTACTTGGTAATTAACAGCGCAATCCTGTGCAAGTTTAGGCAGCAGAAGTCCTACAACTCCCAGCATTCTCCAGCCAGCCATGCTGGCTGGGGAATGGTGGAAGTTGTGTAGACAGCAAAAAGTTCTACATGCATAGGATCGCGCTTGAAGGCTCCTGAAGTTTCTCTTCCAGGTAGTGTCAGTGAAGGTGCCACAAAGACATCCCAGAATACACATTTCACACATCTGACAAACTAAGAACGCTGTTGAAATATTTGCCCAACCCAATTTACTGGTAAAAATAAGTTTACTGTACAGGATGCATTCTCAACCATAAGGTCATTTCAAGATCTGCATTACAAAAATAATGAGAGATAGAAAATTGTCATGCCACACAGAAGGAAAGTTATTCAATGTCTAAGTTATGCTGCTTTGAGCAAGAGAAAAGGATGATACTCTCTCAGACAACCAAATATTTAAACTAGACAATAATTTACACTTAAAAATCATTAATCAAACATTTCTCCAGAAAGAATTACTGGTGAGTTAACAACTACATCCACTCTATGACCTTGAAGATTTCCACACTTACAAAATAGGATTTCCAGGGAAGACTCTGAATTTTGACAGTGCTGTATCAAATGCAAGAGGGATAGTTACTTCTTTACACTCCAAATATAAAGAAAATACATTTTTTAACTATTTACAATTTTTAAAATAATTTACAAAGGGGTTAAGTAAAGCTTTGAGAAATTCCACTCTTCAACACAGGAGAGAAAAAAGCTATACAAAACTTGGTGCTCAAGCTAATTTTTCTTTGACCTTGTGTTTGTTTTGGGAAGCCAGATTACTTAAACACAAATTATGAATATGTTTATTTCCACTGCAATACATATGGAATTATTCAATAATTATTTGCTTTAAAATATTTTTAGGGCCACCTTTTAGGGCACAAAACAAGGCAGCTAAATTATTGGATGTATATCTGTCAATTATCTTTTAGGGTGCAATGCTATGCATGTTTAGACAGAAAAAAGTCCTACAGCTCCCAGCATGGCCCAGCCACCCATTTTGGCTGGGCCATGCGGGGAGCTGTAGGACTTTTTTCCTGTCTAAACATGCATAGCATTGCACCCTTAATGTTCTTCTCAGTGCCAGCACAAGTAACTGCATGCATTAGGGCAGACTGTATTTAGGTAAGGCCATATATTTAAAAAGGAAATTATAAAAGGATTGATGGAAGCTAGCCACACGCTTGAACAGCTTATTAAAAAATGTTTACCATTGTATAAATAATCCAGGGCAAATGTTTAAGGCTGAAATGCCAGGTATTCAAATTGTCTTGTATTCGTGCTTATAAGGCAGATGAAGGTATTTTATTAGGTGGCTGTGCACTATACCATTTATGAATGAATTAGCATGCTACAAAAAGTATCTCATACTACCAATAAGGCATAGTTGCCACATTACTTATAAATGGAACCCCAAATAAGGTACCTGCTCTTACATGTTTCTAAATTGGCCTCACTCAACTGCGATTCTACAGATGTCTGACAAACTCCCCTCAGCCAGCACGGCCAGTGGTCAGGGATGATGGGAGTTGTAGTCAGACAACATCTGGTGACCCAAGGCTGGGATAGCCTGTTCTAAACAACAGTCAGATTTAATTGAATTGGATTTAATTTTTGTGAACCGCCCAGAGAGCTTCGGCTATTGGGCAGTATAGAAATGAAATCAAACAAATAAATAAATAATTGGATTGTACTATCTCAAGCAGTTATCCCATGTTTATTTTGAAGTTTTAGCCCTCACCACCGGGTTGCTCCATTTTTATATACATTCCTACAATAAGGAATGTACATAATGTTTCATTTGTTAGTACTGGGATTAGAATCTAATGGTTAGATTCAGATCAAATTAGTTGAACTTAAGTCATGGCTTAGGTCCCATTGTTTTCAATGAGACCTAAGTTCAACTAAATCTGGATCCAACCTATTGTTGCTAGAAGAACTTATACTGAGGAGCATTCTAGAAAGTACACAGCAGTAACTGAAGCATACCTTTTCAGCTAGGCTGCTTGAAGAATGGAATCTCTCCTTTACCAAAAAATTAATATTGGTTTATGGTTGGTGAATGTCAAGAAAGCAGAGCATATTACAGCAAAATTTATCAATTCTACTACACTGCTATATCTCAGCATGTCACATGTGTCAGACAGCTGGCTCTGGTGTACAGAAAGGTTCCAAATGCCTTTAAAAATATTATTCATTACTGAAATCTGAATTCATTTCAGTACATGAAAAGCTATATTCAGGCTCGGATCCTAAGTGTCCTATGAAGGCAGAGAGGAAGAGGTCACCCATCCCACACCCCAACTGCAGCCACCCCACTCCTTTGTACACCATCCAGGAGAATGTTCAGAAGTGGCTTTTCAGAGGTGCTGCAGGGTGGGGACAGGGGACATGAAACGCGCAGTGCGCACACACAACACTGCACAGAATCATTGGATCCAGGCCTTGGTGTTTTATTTATGGCAAAATTAAGTGTTTCACATTATGTAAATAACAGAGCAAAAATTATTCTTTATCTGAAAAAATATTCTGAAATAAATTCTTAAACATTTCATAGGTTCCTTTGCAAAAGTCACAAGAAAGTGCATTTAGAACCTCAAGTTCATTCAATTACTTCCTTGTTTACAAGGAGATTTGTGGCTGACTTATCTTGCTTTAGGTAAGGGTAAAAAGTAAGGCCTGCATTTTAAAAACTATTTGGTGTGATATGAAGTGAAATCTTATTTCATAGGGCTGAAACAGTTCTTTGCAACTTCTACAGTAAGTAGTTACCACCAATTCCTTGTTCAAAGGCAGCTAATGTGAGAAGTGCACCGAGTGTGCAAAATTTCTATTAACAGGTACTACGGCAGGTACTACAGGTGTCAGCCAATAAATGCTGTACAACCAGCCCTACTGCAAAACCTACAGAACTGATCTCCCTCAAGTTCAGTCAGTGTGTCAACAATGCAGTGAAAGTGCCCTAGAGTACAGCAACTTATGTTCTTATGTACATCTTTATGCACCCTCTATGGACCAGTAGTTTTAACTTTCTAAATATTGCATCTAGTTTGTCAGCTGCTCTGAATGGCTTCTTATAAAAACTTCCACTGACAACATTAGACAGTGTCCTACAGAAATTATGTCTATGGCACCTAACATTGGACACTAATGGCGATTTTAAATAAGTCATTTTTTATGTACTGTACATGGTAAAAAAAAGTATCAAACTCATCTGATTTAGGATGCATTAACTTGTCAATGCTGTACTAGAAAACAGCTGGTTGACAAGTGAGCCCTGATACTTTATGCTATTATGTGCAGTGGCCATACAGTGTCTCCATAGAGTCTTCAGCTTTTCCTCAGACTCAAGTCGCTGTTTGTTATTAACGGTGAAAGAGATGTACTTTCTGATGCATCGTCTTTAAGATTCAGGAATGATTCTCTGGTGATCTGTAGGATCTCTCTCAGTCCTTTGTTTTCCTGCTGTAAACAAAGAAACAGTGGTTTTAAAAGTAGCATGGCAAAGCAGGAAAGAATATTTGCTAGCGTGAGAGTGGAAGTAGCTATATATTATGCTACTTCAGACAACTGAAACAAAGTAATGGAAAACATAGGTTAAGTCCCAGCTTAAGGCTACTTCAAGCTTTTTGCTTTTAGCAGAAATATGGTTTGGTATAAATATTTTTTTTTCTTTAAAAAAATATATATATTAGCTGTAAGAGAACCAAAATGCAAATGGACATTTTTATAGCCCATAAAGTAAAGGGCGAATGTGGGGGAAGAGTTAAATAAGAGTAAATTAGGTCAAGCTTAAGATAAAGGAATATAAACACTGATTTTAAGTGGACATGTGTTAAGAACTTTCCACACGACCACATTAGAGAAGCAAAACAGAAAGACCTCCTCTGTCAGCTAAGCTACAACCAACTGCCATACCCAAATTTCCTCTTTCTTCCCAGTCTCTTTGGTATTATGTCTATTAGATTATAACCAATTATTTCTTACTAAACCACCCTGAATACTCTGGCAGAAAGACAGTACATAAATGTAAATGTAAAAAAACCAAACTTACACTGAATGATATAAAAGTGTTCAAGAACATCAACACTTTAAAGTTGGAACACCAACCAACCAACCTGACTGTCTCTTATTTGACCACAGTCAAATGTTCTTTGATTTTTAGGATCCCATTGTGTAAGGGGCAACGTACCTGGAATAATTCAATAGCACGACCAGAAGCGAAAGTTCCTCATTCCTCAGCCATGCAGGAGTCAGGATGGCACACCTCTTATTTACAGGATGTCACCCCTTATCCTGCAACTCTCTCCAGACAGCTTCTGCCTTGCCTATCTCTATTAAGCCACATAGCTGAACTTCTTACCGGACATGTACTATAACTGTAGGCATCTCTGAACAGGAACATGGGCCACAAATCCAGCAGACAGATAAACACATTGGAACAGAGTGGTGGTGAGGACTTCTGGCAAAAATTAAGCCAGAAGTAAGGCCTGGGAATAACCTGGTTTCTCAGTTCAATGTTCAGGTTTCAGCTCTGGAACTTGTGAATTGTAATCAAGAAAAAAATGCCTCTCAGCACAAATAGAATTCATAATTAAATTTCAACTGGGTTTCGCCAGGATTTAAACTTGGACAGGAGAGAAATTAATGTTGTTCCCTCATTGCTGAAAGACAACACAATAGCTTGAACCATTGGGAAATACGGATAAGTAAAACACCTAAGGTTTTCCTTAATGCAGGTACTGTGATGGTGCAGAGGTAATGAGAAACCATGGTTTATTGCTATGTGCACAAGTCCTGGACTCACATATCCCTCCCTCCCCCTCCACACACACATTTCATGCACAGCTGTGAGAAGACCGATGCTTTTGCTTCCACTTTTAAACTAACCACAGTCATTGCATATGAACATGGCTAAGTATGTTTTTTTTAAAAAAGAACAAGTCAGGATCTGAAGGCACAACTTGATTCTGATTTATTCTAACAAATCACAAGTTAAAGAAGGCACAGTTACCAAGTTTGGTTACAACTAGTTTAAAAGTGGAAGCTTCTGACCTCCTCGTTACTGTGCAAGAACTGGCCCATGACGGTGCTCCCCAGAATTTACCACTAGGAACAGCCAGCTGTTCCCCAGCTTCCATAGCACTAGAAGTTAGGTACAGCAACACAGGTAATTTCTTGTGCCACTGCAAATAAAGCTTGCCCAAAATATGCTAAATGTTATTCCTGCATTATTTTCTATAGTGCTATATACTTAAGAATTTATAAAGGGAGTCTAATTATTAGATTAGGTATGACAATTAAGAATGTCTTTAAGAGCGCACTTTGAGATTCTGTGGAAAATATTTGCCTTTAGCTAAGTGAGCAATGTCTTTCAAAATATGATTTCAGCTGCTAGCTTGATACATGTAAAACTGTTTTATTATCATTAATTATTAGGGCTTTAAAATTCTTCTCTTGTTTGTTAGTTATTTAAATTTAGCAGTTTAAAAGTATTTTATTCACTTTTCAAGCTTCCATAGAGTTTCAGCTTACCTCAAGCTGAAAAATGCGTTCCTGTTCTTTGCAGCCCTGCTGCTCATCAATTTCAATGGCCTTTCGCATCACTGCTGCCATTTCTGTGATTTGGTCCACATGCACTTGCAGCTCCTAAAGAAAAAAGTAAAATTAACAGCTAGTAACATTTCCAGTTTCAAATGCCATCTGAGTGTTAAGTGTTGTTGTTGTTCAGTCGTGTCCGACTCTTCGTGACCCCATGGACCAGAGCACGCCAGGCCTTCCTGTCCTGCGCACTCTCCCGGAGCGTGCTCAAGTTCATATTCATTGCATCCGTGATGCTATCTAGCCATCTCATCCTCTGCCGTCCCCTTCTCCTTTTGCCTTCAGTCTTTCCCAGCATCAGGGTCTTTTCCAGGGAGTTTTCTCTTCGCATTAGGTGGCCAAAATAGTTGAGCTTCAGCTTCAGTATCTGTCCTTCCAATGAGCACTCAGGGTTGATTTCCTTTAGGATTGATTGATTTGACCTCCTTGCAGTCCAGGGGACTCGTAAGAGTCTTCTCCAGCACCACAGTTCAAAAGCATCAATTCTTCGGCGCTCAGCCTTCCTTATAGTCCAGCTCTCACAGCCATACATTACTACTGGGAAAACCATAGCTTTGATTAGACGGACCTTTGTCGGCAAGGTGATGTCTCTGCTTCTTACTATGCTGTCTATGTTGGCCATAGCTTTCCTCCCAAGGAGCAAGCGTCTTTTAATTTCATGGCTACAGTCACCGTCTGCGGTGATCTTGGAGCCCAAGAAAATAAAAGCTGTCACTGCTTCCATTTCTTCCCCTTCTATATGCCAGGAAGTGATAGGGCCAGATGCCATGATCTTAGTTTTTTAATGTTGCGTTTCAAACCAGCTTTTGCACTCTCCTCCTTCACCCTCAACAAGAGGCTCTTTAGATCCTCTTCGCTTTCTGCCATTAGGGTGGTATCGTCTGCATATCGGAGGTTGTTGATAATTCTCCCGGCAATCTTAATTCCGACCTCTGATTCATCCAACCCGGCATTTCTCATGATGTACTCTGCATATAAGTTAAATACGCAGGGTGACAATATGCAGCCTTGTCGTACTCCTTTCCCAATTTTGAACCACTCGGTTGTTCCATGTCTGGTTCTTACTGTTGCTTCTTGACCCTCATACAGGTTTCTCAGGAGACAGGTAAGGTGGTCTGGTACTCCCATCACTTTAAGAATTTGCCACAGTTTGTTGTGATCCACACAATCAAAGGCTTTAGCGTAGTCAATGAAGCAGAAATAGACGTTTTTCTGGAATTCTCTTGCTTTCTCCATGATGCAGCGAATGTTGGTGATTTGATCTCTAGTTCCTCTGCCTCTTCGAAACCCAGCTTGTACTTCTGGTAGTTCTCGGTTCGCATACTGCTGAAGCCTAGCTTGTAGGATTTTGAGCAGTGATCCATGAAGGGGAGTGTTAAGTGTATGTGTGGTCAATAAGCAAAGCTTATACAATTCAGGCAAAAAGAATAAAATAGCACAAATCTTTCCAATATAAGCACTATACAGACATTTGCCTGCTTACATGTAGGGCTAATATGTGGGAGGAAGATGTGGGCATGCAAGTAAGCCCCGCCCCCAAGTTCTTGACTTCCATTTAGGCTATTGTGCATTGAGTGCAAAGGTCTGAAAAGGCCTCTGTAAGCATGTTCAGCTGAACACAATTACAGAGCTCCTGCCTTATGAGGGTTCCTGATCATGGGAACTCTGTAAGCATATTCAGCTGAACATGCTTAGAGAGCCCTTTTCAGACTTTCATACATTAAACAGAAGCCAGGTGCGCGGGGATGCTGGGGACAGGGCTTATGTGCACATCCCCTGCATTAGCTCTACACATGAACAGGAAGATGCCTGAATATGGTTGTACTTAACCAGAGTTCCATATTAAACTGTAAAACCCTACCAAAGATTATTTCTTCTAGTCATATGCTTTGCCCATTTCAAGACTAAATATCTGTATTGTTAAAGCTACAAGATTTCTGTATGTAACAGTGCAGATCCAATAAGTCTTGCTCCATACGGAACACTAGCATTTTTAAGCCACCTTTAGAACACATGTTTCCAACAACTGACTTCTCCATGATGGGAGTGGGTTCAATACTCTACTTTTCCTATATTCAACATTCTCACTGGTGTCATTTACGTTGTGCGTGTGTGTGCACACATGCACGCAAGTAAGTATGTGCAGGAAGGACTTGTAGCCCATTTTTTGAGGGATGAAACCACCTTACCTAGCAATAAATGACATATCAATTCAGAAGAAACTTTAAAAGAAGCATTCAAAATGCATTTGGAAACTGCAGGAAAAAATCTATTAAAGTAGCTTTTATAAGCAATGGCTGAGGCTAGCTGCTGCGTCTTGGGATTATTAGTACTCTTTGGCCACAGAGGATGAGGTTATATTTTTAATACCCAAAATAGTGGTTATGGCATGTTTTCTGATATAGCCCCAATTCACACATAATGACAACCATGGGTTTAACAACAGCTAGTTCCACACTGCATCTGGTTTAAGAAACAGCCCAGGAAAGTTCCTGGGTTGTTCAGCATGACCTGCAAACCTGGAACTCTGGGTTGTTGAGGAAACAACCCAAAGTTCTAACACAACAACAAACCATGGGTTAAAACTCTGGGTTGTTTCCCTGGAGTGTTGGGTTTGCATGCAATGCTGAACAACCCAAGAATGAGGCATTCTTAGGTTGTTTTCTAAGCCGGATGCAAAGTGGAAGCAGCAGGAGCCAGTGCACTTGCTCACTCCTGTATGGCCCTGACCAACAATGGGTTAATTAGGTGATTGTTAGGTGCAAACTGGGTCATATTAATGTTTTAATAAAAATGCAGCAGCAGAGAAAGGCCATACAAATGTGACCCTCCCATCTTAAATACAGCTTAACACATCTTTGCTGACATAGGCTAATCCAGCACCTTAAAGCACTGTACTATGTGCCTAAACATACTACTGCAAAATACTTTTCTGCATCATGCTTGCAATCAAAACACTGCATGTGTTTTCCAACAGTTTTCACCACTATTTTTAAACCCAACAAACAGGATTCTCCTTCAGTTTAAAAAGACTGAACAAAGTTTCCATTCAGTCCTTTGAGGAGTTAACCTGAAAGAGTAAATTGAAAGTTTTTTTGTTGTTTTTAATATTGGTTACTAAACTTATTCATGGTAAGCAGTTCGCCTTATTTTGTTGTACAAGGTGCTATCAACTGATACAAACATGAAGGTCTGGGGGAAATCAGGAGTTCGAAGGGAAAATATTGGGTAGATAAAAAATTAAGCATTTCTCCTCACACCCACACATTCTTCTGTGCAAATCATCCCCTCTCAATGCCACTTTGTGGTGGAGAAGTAAGGCCCAGGGTTTGGAAATGAGACTTAGCCACATGTAGACCCATCTAAAGACAGCAAGTAAAACATAAAAGAACTGCAGTATCTGGTATAAAGCAGAAAGTAATTGAAAAAACATTACACTACAACAGGTTTACATATTTTTAAAGGCATACTACCTTAGAGTGCTGCTCCTTTAACTTCATTATTATACCTGGATCATCTTTTTTGCTAGCCATGAGCAGTCTAAACATCTGTTCTCTGTATTTGCTCATTATTAGCTCCAAGGCAGACTGATGTTCTTCAAGGGAAGTACGTAGTTCTATCAAAATAAACGTAACACATTTAAAACGTGCACAGGAAACCCCATCTATAAGAGGAGCTTCTACATGTTAATACTGGCTATAATTCTCAATCTGCTTAAGCTACAAGAGAGACATCAATTTAATTACTGTTGCTGTAGAATTAAATGACTGGGGGACTTTGGATGTGTGAAATTAACTCAAATTTCTGATACTGTGAAATACAGTGCCTAGGTGAAATACACCCACCTACTGCTTCAGATACTTTAGAGGCTTAATTGTGCATCTGCTCATCAGATACAGGGCGGAGTATTTTGGGTATCATTATTAGCACATAAGTGTTACCATTATTAGTAATATACATTACTAATAAAACATTTTTAATATTAATGAATACTTAGGACTCCATTATTGGAGCATAATTTCAGAAATTATGTAAATGGTCAGAATGAGACTCTGTCTAGATTGAGCACTTTGAGTGCCCTTTTTTGGTGCAAAGGTGGGATATAAATCCAATAAATAAATAAAATGTTTACCTTTATTTTCTTGCTGCAGTTCCCTGATCTGCCTGTTTTCCTGCTGGATACCCAATACCAGTGAAGAGCGAGGCCTATGTCTTGCTACTTCATTAAGCTCTTGAATTTCTTCCTGGTACTGTAATTAAATAGATATTTTATAAAGATCAACAATGGCAGAAAGAATGTTACACCTGCTATCAGTAGCAGAGTTGAACTTATCCCCAATAACAACAACCAGAATCCAGCTGGTCAAATATGCCCAAGAGGACTCTGGCCTGGTGTTTTTCAACAGGAGCCCACCATGCCACCAACAACTTCTTTTAGAAACTGAGTGGACTTTCAAAAGCAGCTTGTAAATTTGATATGGGGGTCTGCTGTTTTAAAGAAGTCAGAAATCTAACTATGCATGCCCAAGCCCTTGGACATAGGTTGGACAAAGACAAAGTATCTTTGTATCCCAGCCAGTATTAATATCCCTTGTTACTTTTTTCATCCAAAGGCTATTTTCAAAAGACAAAGCATATTTTGAACAATTTTGGGGGATGTTTTTTTTTTATATTTTTTCTGAATACTGGAACATACATACAACGCTCATTAAAAACACAAAATAAATGGAGTTTTAACATTTTTAAGTAAAGTTCCAGTGAAGTCAAAGGGATTAAAATGGTTCAAGTGGCTTAGGGTGCAATCCTATTGAGATAGTCAGCAGCCTCTGCAGTCGAAAGCTGCCAAGTATCCAGTGCAGGGCAGCCAGAGCATGGAGGCCACCCTGCGTTCTTGGCTAGATGGGCAATTTTGCCTGTCCAGCCACAACTTTGGGGAGGGGAAAGGAAGGTTTATTCATTAAATTTATATACTTTTTAATGTAATATATATATACATTATATAAATTTAATATATATATAAATTTATATGCCCAGAGTATGGGAAACAAACAGAACGAACTTGAACTCTTAATACGGGAGGGAAATTATTACTTGATAGGTGTAACTGAGACTTGGTGGGATGACTTCCAGGACTGGAATAGAGCAATTGAAGGATATAACTTGTTCAAAAAGAACAGGAGGAACAGAAAGGCAGGTGGGGTTGCACTATATGTTGAAGATACAGATCTCTGCACAGAAATACAGGAGGAGGAGCTTGGTGGCCCCATCAAGAGCATCTGGGTTAAAATAAATTGAGCAAAGAATAAAAGGAACATGGTAGTCAGAGTCTACTACCAGACACCCAATTAAGGAGAAGATGAGGATGAAACTTTTGAAAAGCAAATAGCCAATATTTCAAGGAAGCAAGATATAGTAGTAATGGAGGACTTCAATTTCCCCGATACCTGTTGGAAGACAAATTCTGCAAAACATGGCCCCTCCAGGAAATTCCTGACTTGTGTTGCTGATAACTTCCTCCTACAGAAAGTGGAGGAAGGAACTAGAGGATCAGCTATCCTTGACTTGATCCTAACCAACAGAGATGACTTAGTGGATAAAGTAGCAGTTACGGGAACTCTGGGGGAAAGCGACCATGTTATGCTTGAGTTCTTGGTTCTAAAGGAAGCAAAAGCCGAGTGTAGCCAAACGCGTACCCTGGATTTTAGGAAAGCCAATTTTAAGTAAACTCAGAACAATGATCAGTAAGGTCCCATGGGAAGCGACTCTAACGAGAAAAGGAGTCCAAGATGAGTGGGAATTTTAAAAAAAGGAAATTCTAAAGGCAAAATTACAAACAATTCCAACAAGAAAAAAAGGCAGAAGACAACAGAAGAAGCCAATGTGGCTTCACAAAAAGCTTAGAGATGACCTGAGAGAAAAAAAGACACATATAGGAAGTGGAAGGAAGGCAAAGCTACAAAGGAAGAGTACAGGCAGGTAGCACAGAATTTCAGGGATGGTGTCAGGAAGGCTAAAGCTTGAGAATGAGCTGAGGTTAGCGAGGGAAGTTAAAAGCAACAAAAAGGCTTTCTTCAGATATGTGGTGGTTCAACAAATAAGGATGACAAAACACTAACGGATGACAAAGAAAAGACAGAAGTGTTCAATTCCTACTTCGGCCCAGTCTTCTCCCAAAAGAGGGTCTATGACCCCCCTGGCAAAGGTGAAGTACAGGCTGAAGGGGCAGGATTGCAGCTTGAGACTGATAGGCATATGGTCAAGGAACACCTAATTATTTTGAAAGAGTTCAAATCTCCAGGGTCAGATGAAATGCATCCTAGAGAATAAAGAAACTGGCAGAAGAGCTCTCGGAACCATTGTCTATTATCTTTGAGAAATCATGGAGGATGGGTAAAGTGCCAGATGACTGGAGGAGGGCTAACGCTGTCCCTATCTTCAAAAAGGGCAAAAAGGAGGAACCTGGGAACTACAGACCAGTCAGTAGCTCTTCCTTACATTGAACCACATTTCCATTTTGATGCTGATTCTCACAGTTCGGAGAGATCCTTTTGGAACGCTTCATAATGCCTTTTTGTTTTATCCACCCTGGATAATCTGGTATCATCAGTAAACTTGGCCACTTCACTACTCGCTCCTAATTCCAGATCATATATGAATAAGTTGAAAAGTGCTGGTCCCAATACAGATCCCTGTGGGACACTCACTGTTTATATCCCTCCACTGGGAGAATTTACCATTTATTCCTACTCTCTACTTTCTGTTCTTTAACCAGTTACTGATCCATAAGAGGACCTCTCCTCTTATTCTATGACTGCTAAATCTTCTCAGGAGTCTTTAGTGAGGGACTGTCTCAGAAAACTTTTGGAAGCCCAAGTAAACAATCAGCAATATAATGTAAAACTCAAAGGGTTGAATGTGGATACACAAGACTACAAAGCACTATACTACTTCAACTGGTTTCAAATGTACAGGTTCATGAAAGAAAATGCTGTAGAGGCCTTTTCAATTATAATGCACACACATGCAGCCAATAAAGACAGCATTGATCTCAGAGGCCCTATCAAAATAATAAGTGGGCTGCATGATGCATTTCACTCATTTCGTCTCTGCAACAAGCTTTAAATGGACATATTTAAGCAGTCGATTTCTGAATAAAAACTATTAAAAAAAGACTACCAACCTGCTTCATTGCTTCCACTTGTTTGTTGAGAGCTGTAGTTTGTTCAATCAGAGCTTCTGCTGCATTGTCATGTTCTCGCAATCTCTCCACTAGAGCTTTTGCATCAGCTAGGGCCTTCTCAATTGTGCAACTCATTTCTAAAAAATAAAAATAAGTAAAAAAAGAAATTTCTTATATAATACCAACATTGTTCTGCCACTCCTGTGATGTGTTGAGTATGTGTTCCTAGACTCTGAAACATTCACACATATTTCACCTCAACTCAAAGAAGTATTTTAATATGTATAGGCTCCTTGTATTCTTGATATACAAATAGGTTTATTTCCTCTATGGCTCTGCTTCCATTGTTGCTCGAAAATCAATATACTGAGGAGAAAGCAGGTTTCACCTGAACCAGCAACAACCTGATAAGCTAAAAATCATTACGCAACATATTGAACAAGCAAAATAATTAGGAAGCCATATCCAGAATTAAGGCATATTATTCCCATCCTCCTAAAAATGTCACACATTGCTTAACATTTTACCCTTTATATAACAGATTTATAGTATCTTCAAATAACATGAAATCCCATTGATTTTAACAGGACTTACTTCCAAGTAAGTATACTTAGGACTGCAGATTCATTATGCACTGCTTTTAAACTTTACCTCATTGATCCTCCCAATAAGGTTGTTGGAGTGGTCCTTATCAATCCTATCTTACAAATTGGCATATAAGACAGCCTATTTCACAAGAGATGCTTAAATTGATTTGGGCAATCCTGTCATATTTTAGTAGTTATAATGACTAGAACTTATATCCAATTCCAAATGGGTCTCTTTCATTTTCTATCCTGCATCAACAAGGCTCTCAAAGCAACATATTTACTCAGAGACAAGGCCCAGTGAACTCTGTTAGATTTACTCTGAAGTAAGCATGCATAGGATTGCCTTGGTTTTCATCACTTGAAGCATAGGGAAAGTTGACAAAAGAAACTATCTTCTGTGAACAAACAAATAGGATCGAGTGTGGAGAGCCACTGCCAGGTTCGCAAGCTGGCTGGGCTTGTGTCATGGCAGCTGTTAGTGCTATTTGAGGCTCTCACATTTGAAGTGGCCCTAAGACTACTCAGCATGTCCATCACTGAGCTATAATTTGAGTCAAAGCTTCGCAGAAGCTATCTAGAACGCTTGTTCCACAGAATCACACTGGAATTTCTATATGCAGACGGTGTTGGGGTAGCAACCTTCAAACACCAGTATTGAAATGAGGAATGGTTACTACCCAGAATGTGGAACAATAAGGAATACAGACATTTCTAATTAATACTTTTGACAGTCAATGTATGTCAATTATCAATCCACTGTAAATCTACATAGAGGGATAAAACAATGTACGAGCGAGGAATACATAAAAGCACAGAAGCACAAAGCAGATGTATGTACGAAATTCATTGTGGAATGCCTGGATCTTATAATGTGTAACTGTGCAAATGTTTTGTACATTATGCTTCTTTGACTCCCACATCTGGGTATCCATAAAAACAAAACATATGAACTAGCTCTTATAAAAATATGCAGAGAAACAAAGTAGTAATAAGATTTCATGAACCAGAATCCTTAACAAAAATATCACTGCAGATCTATTACATAAATTCCAATTTTACAATAGGCTTATGTAGATTGCATAGCCTTTCTAGACTCCCTGCCAAATGCCAGCACTGTAAAAACAAGCTAGAAATTCACTGACAGTCACAATCCATTCCTGCCTGAAAAGTATTGAAAGCCACCAAACAAATGAGAAGTCAGTCAACAACTTACTCCACAATTACCCTGTTATTTACTGTACATTTCCTCTGACACATCAATTAGTAATGTGATTTACATGACAAACAGGTCACCATATAAGAGGGATACTTCAGCCTGACAAAGTTCTGGTTTTATTCCTGGAAGTTTTAATAGTAACATCTTTTACCCTTGCTGCTATAAGCTTTTATTTTTTGTTTGCTCTATTATGCATTTGTATTTTTTATAGCTTCTATGATTTTTTACAATTATTACACAGCGCTCTGGGGTAGAAAAGTGGGGTATAAATAAATCACTACTATTAAATGCAATAAATATTTTTATATTAAAAAGGAGGAAAAAGACTCACATGAAACATGGCAACCCACAAATTAGAAGAAAATTAAGTGGAATAGAAGCCCTATAGATTGCCTTCTCTACAGATTCATAAGCAAGTTCATCCAAATACACAACTACTTCAGCAACATCTTAAGCAGGCCACAATTCAGTTTTCCTCTGTTACTTAACATACAGACAAGTACCATTTGTTCCAGTTACACCTCAGAGCAACTCAAATTCTTACCACAGCAAAGCAATGGAAGACTATTTTCTACCAAGTACTAAAACTGTGTAGAGCAGCGGTCCCCAACCTTTTTGGGACCAGGGACCGGTCTCGTGGAAAAACTGTGGAAAAAAAGGACCGGGGGGGGGGGGGATGGGACCGGGCCGCAGTAGGGGTGTGAGAACCCCCCTTACCTTGGGTCTGCTGGGGGGGGAGGCAATCCGTCCCTCCCCTGCCAGAATCCTCGCTGGCCCTGCCTGGCTCCGCTCTGCAGGGAGTCCGTGGAATTGCTGGCCGGCTCCGGCTGCTGGCGGACTTGCGGATGCCATTTGCATCCCTGTTCTTCATGTAATCAGCTACGTAAAGATTTACGTAGCCTATTACTTGAAGAACAGCTGGCCAGCAGCTCTGCAGACTCGCCACGGAGCGGAGCCAGCCAGGGCCGGCGACAATTCCAGGGTCCCCCAAGGTAAGGGGGTTCTCACAGCCCTACTGCGGCCCGGTTCCTAACAGGCTACGGACCGATACCGGTCCGCAGCCCGGGGGTTGGGGACCCCTGGTGTAGAGTATGTGTAAATTCAATGGGCAGCATCTCCATCATGTGTAAACTCTATGGGCAGCATCTCCATCACTTATGTTCTGTAGAGGATCACATTGCTGATAATACATCTATTTCATGCCAACGAAGCCAGTATTATCAGCAAAGCCAGCATTATGTAGTCGTTAGAATGTCAGACCAGAACTAGTGAGACCTGTGTTCAAATCCCCACTCAAACATGTTGCTTGGGCCAGTCACTATCATTCAGCATAACCTCCCTCACAATGTTGTTAGGAAGGGCAGGGATAGAGAACCATGTATGCCATCCTTGGAGGAAGGGGATAAAATGATTTTTTAAAATAAATGGAAAAAACATCCAGAGTTGCCAGCAAATCTAAATCAATCTCTTTACAAAACCTGTGTCAGTTGGAGACTAGTCTACAATAATAACACACACAAAACTAAGGCCAGTTCTCAACAATAATGTGTCAGTAATCACAAACTGGAAGTTGAAACAAGGAAGCACATTTCAAACCCTCCCTCCCCAAGAGGGTGGTAAAGTAGGAGAGACTTAGCCAAAAAGGCCCACTTTCCTCCAATTTCCCATGTGTAGGAACGCAGAATGTTAGAAAGGTAGGTAGTTCATTGTGCCTACTCTGAGAGAGGAAAGAGACCAGCAGCATTTTAGATAGCCCTGCTCACACCAGCTCTTGAACAACGATGAACTGGTACAAGAACCTCAGAGGGCCAATTCACACTTTTAATGTGTGGCTTCCGTTTTGTGGATGTGTACCTATGATTTAGGTATACACTTAAAAGTATCCAGAGTAGGAGCCATGTTTGTTGTTTCCGGTGCAACTGAGTCTTGTGACAACTTACAGACTAACAAATATATTCTGGCATAAGCTTTTATGGACAAGGTCTACCTCATCAGATACATGAAGCATTCACTTCAAATTGGCAGATCTATATACACATGTTGGGTGTGTGTGTATGTGTGTGTGTGTGCAAACTTAAAAATGTGACAAACACGTTACATTACCATACCAGTCCTTGCTCCCTGACAACTACACTTCTGATGGCAAACCCAAGTTTATTTCCTTGTACTTTGTGAAATGGTTCTACTACTAAACATGGGAATTGAGTGCCCACCCTTCAACTTTCCTTGACACAAGCTGTCAAGGGAGGTCGTGGGCTCTCCCACACTGGAGACATTCAAGATGAGGCTGGACAGCCACTTGTCAGGGATGCTTTGACTTGGATTGAGCAGGAGATTGGACTCAGTGGTCTCGCAGGCCCCTTCCAACCCTACTAGTCTATGATTCTATGACTTGGATTCCTGCATTCAGCAGGGGGTTGAACTCAATGGTCTCGCAGGCCCTTTCCAACCCTACCATTCTATGGTTCTATGACTTGGGATTCCTGCATTCAGCAGGGGGTTGAACTCAATGGTCTCGCAGGCCCCTTCCAACCCTACTATTCTATGGTTCTATGACTTGGATTCCTGCATTCAGCAGGGAGTTGGACTCAGTGGTCTCGCAGGCCCCTTCCAACCCTACTATTCTATGGCTCTATGACTTGGATTCCTGCATTCAGCAGGGAGTTGGACTAAGTGGTCTCGCAGGCCCCTTCCAACCCTACTATTCTATGGCTCTATGACTTGGATTCCTGCATTCAGCAGGGAGTTGGACTCAGTGGTCTCGCAGGCCCCTCCCAGCCCTACTATTCTATGGCTCTATGACTTGGATTCCTGCATTCAGCAGGGAGTTGGACTCAGTGGTCTCGCAGGCCCCTCCCAGCCCTACTATTCTATGGCTCTATGACTTGGATTCCTGCATTCAGCAGGGAGTTGGACTCAGTGGTCTCGCAGGCCCCTCCCTGCCCTACTATTCTATGGCTCTATGACTTGGATTCCTGCATTCAGCAGGGAGTTGGACTCAGTGGTCTCGCAGGCCCCTCCCAGCCCTACTATTCTATGGCTCTATGACTTGGATTCCTGCATTCAGCAGGGAGTTGGACTCAGTGGTCTCGCAGGCCCCTCCCAGCCCTACTATTCTATGGCTCTATGACTTGGATTCCTGCATTCAGCAGGGAGTTGGACTCAGTGGTCTCGCAGGCCCCTCCCAGCCCTACTATTCTATGGCTCTATGACTTGGATTCCTGCATTCAGCAGGGAGTTGGACTCAGTGGTCTCGCAGGCCCCTCCCAGCCCTACTATTCTATGGCTCTATGACTTGGATTCCTGCATTCAGCAGGGAGTTGGACTCAGTGGTCTCGCAGGCCCCTCCCAGCCCTACTATTCTATGGCTCTATGACTTGGATTCCTGCATTCAGCAGGGAGTTGGACTCAGTGGTCTCGCAGGCCCCTCCCAGCCCTACTATTCTATGGCTCTATGACTTGGATTCCTGCATTCAGCAGGGAGTTGGACTCAGTGGTCTCGCAGGCCCCTCCCAGCCCTACTATTCTATGGCTCTATGACTTGGATTCCTGCATTCAGCAGGGAGTTGGACTCAGTGGTCTCGCAGGCCCCTCCCAGCCCTACTATTCTATGGCTCTATGACTTGGATTCCTGCATTCAGCAGGGAGTTGGACTCAGTGGTCTCGCAGGCCCCTCCCAGCCCTACTATTCTATGGCTCTATGACTTGGATTCCTGCATTCAGCAGGGAGTTGGACTCAGTGGTCTCGCAGGCCCCTCCCAGCCCTACTATTCTATGGCTCTATGACTTGGATTCCTGCATTCAGCAGGGAGTTGGACTCAGTGGTCTCGCAGGCCCCTCCCAGCCCTACTATTCTATGGCTCTATGACTTGGATTCCTGCATTCAGCAGGGAGTTGGACTCAGTGGTCTCGCAGGCCCCTCCCAGCCCTACTATTCTATGGCTCTATGACTTGGATTCCTGCATTCAGCAGGGAGTTGGACTCAGTGGTCTCGCAGGCCCCTCCCAGCCCTACTATTCTATGGCTCTATGACTTGGATTCCTGCATTCAGCAGGGAGTTGGACTCAGTGGTCTCGCAGGCCCCTCCCAGCCCTACTATTCTATGGCTCTATGACTTGGATTCCTGCATTCAGCAGGGAGTTGGACTCAGTGGTCTCGCAGGCCCCTCCCTGCCCTACTATTCTATGGCTCTATGACTTGGATTCCTGCATTCAGCAGGGAGTTGGACTCAGTGGTCTCGCAGGCCCCTCCCTGCCCTACTATTCTATGGCTCTATGACTTGGATTCCTGCATTCAGCAGGGAGTTGGACTCAGTGGTCTCGCAGGCCCCTCCCAGCCCTACTATTCTATGGCTCTATGACTTGGATTCCTGCATTCAGCAGGGAGTTGGACTCAATGGTCTCGCAGGCCCCTCCCAGCCCTACTATTCTATGGCTCTATGACTTGGATTCCTGCATTCAGCAGGGAGTTGGACTCAGTGGTCTCGCAGGCCCCTCCCAGCCCTACTATTCTATGGCTCTATGACTTGGATTCCTGCATTCAGCAGGGAGTTGGACTCAGTGGTCTCGCAGGCCCCTCCCAGCCCTACTATTCTATGGCTCTATGACTTGGATTCCTGCATTCAGCAGGGAGTTGGACTCAGTGGTCTCGCAGGCCCCTCCCAGCCCTACCATTCTATGGCTCTATGACTTGGATTCCTGCATTCAGCAGGGAGTTGGACTCAGTGGTCTCGCAGGCCCCTCCCAGCCCTACCATTCTATGGCTCTATGACTTGGATTCCTGCATTCAGCAGGGAGTTGGACTCAGTGGTCTCGCAGGCCCCTCCCAGCCCTACCATTCTATGGCTCTATGACTTGGATTCCTGCATTCAGCAGGGAGTTGGACTCAGTGGTCTCGCAGGCCCCTCCCAGCCCTACCATTCTATGGCTCTATGACTTGGATTCCTGCATTCAGCAGGGAGTTGGACTCAGTGGTCTCGCAGGCCCCTCCCAGCCCTACTCTTCTATGGCTCTATGACTTGGATTCCTGCATTCAGCAGGGAGTTGGACTCAGTGGTCTCGCAGGCCCCTCCCAGCCCTACTCTTCTATGGCTCTATGACTTGGATTCCTGCATTCAGCAGGGAGTTGGACTCAGTGGTCTCGCAGGCCCCTCCCAGCCCTACCATTCTATGGCTCTATGACTTGGATTCCTGCATTCAGCAGGGAGTTGGACTCAGTGGTCTCGCAGGCCCCTCCCAGCCCTACCATTCTATGGCTCTATGACTTGGATTCCTGCATTCAGCAGGGAGTTGGACTCAGTGGTCTCGCAGGCCCCTCCCA
This sequence comes from Heloderma suspectum, assembly GCF_057233095.1. Lineage (NCBI taxonomy): Eukaryota > Metazoa > Chordata > Lepidosauria > Squamata > Helodermatidae > Heloderma > Heloderma suspectum. The sequence continues at coordinate 111,218,096 of NC_139464.1, forward strand.
GCCCTACTATTCTATGGCTCTATGACTTGGATTCCTGCATTCAGCAGGGAGTTGGACTCAGTGGTCTCGCAGGCCCCTCCCAGCCCTACTATTCTATGGCTCTATGACTTGGATTCCTGCATTCAGCAGGGAGTTGGACTCAGTGGTCTCGCAGGCCCCTCCCAGCCCTACCATTCTATGGCTCTATGACTTGGATTCCTGCATTCAGCAGGGAGTTGGACTCAGTGGTCTCGCAGGCCCCTCCCAGCCCTACCATTCTATGGCTCTATGACTTGGATTCCTGCATTCAGCAGGGAGTTGGTCTCAGTGGTCTCACAGGCCCCTCCCAGCCCTACCATTCTATGGCTCTATGACTTGGATTCCTGCATTCAGCAGGGAGTTGGACTCAGTGGTCTCACAGGCCCCTCCCAGCCCTACCATTCTATGGCTCTATGACTTGGATTCCTGCATTCAGCAGGGAGTTGGACTCAGTGGTCTCGCAGGCCCCTCCCAGCCCTACCATTCTATGGCTCTATGACTTGGATTCCTGCATTCAGCAGGGAGTTGGACTCAGTGGTCTCACAGGCCCCTCCCAGCCCTACCATTCTATGGCTCTATGACTTGGATTCCTGCATTCAGCAGGGAGTTGGACTCAGTGGTCTCGCAGGCCCCTCCCAGCCCTACCATTCTATGGCTCTATGACTTGGATTCCTGCATTCAGCAGGGAGTTGGACTCAGTGGTCTCGCAGGCCCCTCCCAGCCCTACCATTCTATGGCTCTATGACTTGGATTCCTGCATTCAGCAGGGAGTTGGACTCAGTGGTCTCGCAGGCCCCTCCCAGCCCTACCATTCTATGGCTCTATGACTTGGATTCCTGCATTCAGCAGGGAGTTGGACTCAGTGGTCTCGCAGGCCCCTCCCAGCCCTACCATTCTATGGCTCTATGACTTGGATTCCTGCATTCAGCAGGGAGTTGGACTCAGTGGTCTCGCAGGCCCCTCCCAGCCCTACTCTTCTATGGCTCTATGACTTGGATTCCTGCATTCAGCAGGGAGTTGGACTCAGTGGTCTCGCAGGCCCCTCCCAGCCCTACCATTCTATGGCTCTATGACTTGGATTCCTGCATTCAGCAGGGAGTTGGACTCAGTGGTCTCGCAGGCCCCTCCCAGCCCTACTATTCTATGGCTCTATGACTTGGATTCCTGCATTCAGCAGGGAGTTGGACTCAGTGGTCTCGCAGGCCCCTCCCAGCCCTACTATTCTATGGCTCTATGACTTGGATTCCTGCATTCAGCAGGGAGTTGGACTCAGTGGTCTCGCAGGCCCCTCCCAGCCCTACTATTCTATGGCTCTATGACTTGGATTCCTGCATTCAGCAGGGAGTTGGACTCAGTGGTCTCGCAGGCCCCTCCCAGCCCTACTATTCTATGGCTCTATGACTTGGATTCCTGCATTCAGCAGGGAGTTGGACTCAGTGGTCTCGCAGGCCCCTCCCAGCCCTACTATTCTATGGCTCTATGACTTGGATTCCTGCATTCAGCAGGGAGTTGGACTCAGTGGTCTCGCAGGCCCCTCCCAGCCCTACCATTCTATGGCTCTATGACTTGGATTCCTGCATTCAGCAGGGAGTTGGACTCAGTGGTCTCGCAGGCCCCTCCCAGCCCTACCATTCTATGGCTCTATGACTTGGATTCCTGCATTCAGCAGGGAGTTGGACTCAGTGGTCTCGCAGGCCCCTCCCAGCCCTACCATTCTATGGCTCTATGACTTGGATTCCTGCATTCAGCAGGGAGTTGGACTCAGTGGTCTCGCAGGCCCCTCCCAGCCCTACCATTCTATGGCTCTATGACTTGGATTCCTGCATTCAGCAGGGAGTTGGACTCAGTGGTCTCGCAGGCCCCTCCCAGCCCTACCATTCTATGGCTCTATGACTTGGATTCCTGCATTCAGCAGGGAGTTGGACTCAGTGGTCTCGCAGGCCCCTCCCAGCCCTACTATTCTATGGCTCTATGACTTGGATTCCTGCATTCAGCAGGGAGTTGGACTCAGTGGTCTCGCAGGCCCCTCCCAGCCCTACCATTCTATGGCTCTATGACTTGGATTCCTGCATTCAGCAGGGAGTTGGACTCAGTGGTCTCGCAGGCCCCTCCCAGCCCTACCATTCTATGGCTCTATGACTTGGATTCCTGCATTCAGCAGGGAGTTGGACTCAGTGGTCTCGCAGGCCCCTCCCAGCCCTACCATTCTATGGCTCTATGACTTGGATTCCTGCATTCAGCAGGGAGTTGGACTCAGTGGTCTCGCAGGCCCCTCCCAGCCCTACTCTTCTATGGCTCTATGACTTGGATTCCTGCATTCAGCAGGGAGTTGGACTCAGTGGTCTCGCAGGCCCCTCCCAGCCCTACCATTCTATGGCTCTATGACTTGGATTCCTGCATTCAGCAGGGAGTTGGACTCAGTGGTCTCGCAGGCCCCTCCCAGCCCTACCATTCTATGGCTCTATGACTTGGATTCCTGCATTCAGCAGGGAGTTGGACTCAGTGGTCTCGCAGGCCCCTCCCAGCCCTACCATTCTATGGCTCTATGACTTGGATTCCTGCATTCAGCAGGGAGTTGGACTCAGTGGTCTCGCAGGCCCCTCCCAGCCCTACTATTCTGCGATTCTAAGCTGATCTAGTAGGACCTTGGGCTTCCACCTCCCGTGACAATATCTGTCCGCCTCCCATGGGGCCAGAATAGGCCCTTGGCCTTGATGTCGGGGATCCACCACGAACGTCCACCACGGCTGGGAAGGAGTCGCCTCCTGACCCCTTTCTCCTCCGCGCTGTATTCCGCGCGTCAGTTTCTTCCCGCCTCGCGCGGACGGAACGGCCCCATTCCAGGAATCCCCCGCCCGCAGCGGGGAGAGGCGGGAATGGGCTCGGCGCGCCCCCCCCCCGCCGTCCACGCAAGAGCCGTTTAACCGAAGACTCCGACGTGACGGCGCAGCGCGTGCCGGGGGGGGGCCGCGGGGGAGGGAGACACCTGTCCCTCGCTCGCGCGCTCCTTCGCCTGTCTCCCCACAGCAGCCAATCACAGCGCGGCGCCCCCTCACTCGCCTCATACATACACATCCAGGCGCGCGCGCGGGCACACGCTCACCGATGGTTACAGCGCATTCCTCCCCAGCCGGCGGACCGAGCTGGGGGATGTGGAGAGACCCCCGCTATCCCGCGTCGCCTTCCGCCTGCGGCGTCGCGCCCCTAAATGGCGGCGGTTCGAGGGAACGGCGGAAGAGGCGCCGGCCTGCCGAGCGTCCCCATGAGGGGGCTGCGAGGTAGGTGAAGGCGACGAGAACGAGACCCGCGACCGGCTGCTTAAGCTCCGATCCCAGCTCCGCGCGAGCGGCTCTCGCGAGATCTCGCCTTTCCCCGCAGCGCGCGAACATCGCGAGACGAGCTTCTAACGACCGAGCGTTGCCTCAGCTCCCCCGGAGCGGAGGGGAGGGAAGGGGGGAGGGAGAAGTACCGCATCTAATATCACGAGATTTCCATCCCTAGCTCCTCCCACCGCACCTTTCGAAACAGATTCGCAAGGAGAGGGTGGGGAAATCCCCGCAACTTACTTCAGCCAATCCAACGTTGCGTCAAAGTATCGCGAGACCGTAAATTCTTTTTCACGAACGAGGCTTAGAACGAGACTGCTGTTATAGACCTTCGGAATTACGCTTAGGGCGCAGTCCTGCGCATGTTTGTTTGTTTATTTATTTATCGTAGGGCACATTCACGTCGCGTTACAATAAAAACATAGAGATTTTATAAAAAATTATAATTTTTTTATAAATTTATAAAAATTTTCGTATTTATAAATATGGAATATAGAATATAGACAGGAAGATCACAAACGTATGTCTAGGTTACAGATATAGTTTTTTTGCTTTCAGTTGTCACAGCCAGGAAATCAGCAAAGTCTCCGTTGTAGGCTCGGTTTTGACGCTCTGTCGCTATGTGTTGGATAGTTTGTTTTTCAGCCCCACAATCACAATCTGATGCCGTTGTTTTGCCCCATTTATAAAGGGCATCTGCACATCTACCGTGACCCCTGTGAATTTGGTTCAAGGTTGTCCATATCGCACGGGGCTGGTCAAATCCAGGTGGTTTTTCCAAGATGCAGGGCAAGCTTCGGCATTGTGGAGGGCCGTTTCCTAGCCAATGTTGTTTCCACGTGTTGTGGATATTACAATAATCTAGAAGAGCTTTAGCGGTAGAAATGGCTGGATGTCTCGATCTTAGCCTGTTTCGCTCCAAGTAAGTTACGTCATCTAATATTGGTAGCTGGAGATTGGCAATAACCTTCCGATATTCTTGAAAAAGGGCACTCTTTCGTCTTACATCCGGAGGTGGTGTGTGGCTCAAAACAGGCAACCAATATGTGGGAGTAGGTCGTATCGTCCCACTAACGATACGCATTGACTCATGCAGTTGTGTATCAGTCTTTCTCATGTACGGACTATTAAGCCACACAGTACTCCGCTGCTGAGTAAACCAGACTCGGTTTATTGTGCATGTTTAGACAGAGAAATGGCCTACAGCTCCCAGCATTCCCCTGCCAGCAAGGGAGTTGTAGGCCTTTTCTCTGCCTAAACATGCATAGGATGCACCCTTAAATAGAGAGAGTGCATCTTCCGGGGTGACTTTAAACGCTATTTCTGTGTTATTTGCGGGGCGGAAATGACAGCTGCTTACAAAAACAAGATGCAAAGCTTCAGCACTGTAACTGTGTGTTCTCCCCGCCAAAGTAGCACGGGAGTCCATGATGTTTCTAAGGGCGCAATCCTGTGCCTGTTTAGACAGAAGACAGTCCTAAGCTGGCTGGGGAATGCTGGGAGCTGTAGGGCTGTCTTCTGTCTAAACAGGCACAGGATTGCGCCCTCAGTCGGGTTTTATTTTGCCGGAGAAACGCACAGGCGCGCGCGCGCGCTTCTAAACAAAAATGCCCGCGCAACTCAGCGGAGCAACACGACCGTCTGCATCTGCGCGCCGGGCTGAGGCCGGGAGCGCGCTGCTACCGAGCCGCAGCCGCGGCCTCGGCGTTTCCGCGCCGAAAAGAGCCGAGGAGCTCCGTCCCCGGGAAGCGATCCTCCCTCCGGCCGCCCCGATCTCTGCGGCTGACGTAGACCTGGAAGCCGCTGCCCGGCTCTCGCGATACCGTGAGGCGCTGGTTTGCCGGCGGGTGCGCGAAAGGGGCCGAGGCGGCGGGAAGGCTCCGGGCGCCGCCGCGGGGCGGTCGGCCCGTTTTCTGTTGAGCGCTTCTGCGGAGGGGGGACGAGCCCGAGGGCTGGCTGGGGCGAACGGGGGCTGCTGAGGCCCCGCCGCTGCCGCTGCCTCTGCGCGGTAGCTCTCGCCCTCCTCCTCCTCAGTACAGCGAGGCCTGGGCTGGCGGAGGGGGCCCTGCAGATGCGGCTGGTGTCACGGCCCGGGTTCTGAGGGAAGACGCGGACTACAGTAAGAAGCTCGCTGCGGCCGTCCGCGATACGGAGCGAAAGCGCCCCCCCCCGCCGTAGGGCCCTAAGTTTCCCCTCCCCCGACGTCCCCCTCCCCACATTTTCCTCCGGCTCCATACAAACAATCTGCCGTCTCGCCCACAGCTCTCTCTCTAACGGGGGCGGGCGGGGGGCTCCTTCCCTGCAGCCCCAGGGTAGAGCCGTAGGGCAGCCGCTCGTCTCCCTCCCCGGCGGAATAGGCGCGACTCTTTAACGGCAGACCCAGGACATGGATAAGAAACGTTTCGTTCGCTAAGGCCCACGCGAAACAAATACTCCGACACGCGCTACAAGACCTCTCCCCTGGGTCCGCGGAGCAGAGTGTTCAGGAACCAGCAGAGACGGGTGGAACAACCTTCTTCTCCTGTCGACTTTTATATAGGCCAGGAGGACAGGCGACCGCTTGCAAGATCCATAAAAGTCAGTGCAGTTCTCAGCTGCGTGTTGTTTCTAAAGTTGAAAGCATGTTGAGTTACTCGAGAACACTTTATTGTTTCAAATTGTTTTATGGTGGGCTGTACATCGCCCAGAGTGGCTGGGTGACCAGTCAGATGGGCGATTAATAAATTTAATAAATAAAATAAAATAAATAAAACTCGAGAAGGCGTTCCCAGTAAAGGGGGAGAGGCTTGTGTCCCAGAAACTCCCATGCAGATGGGAACTGTTTAGAAAAACCAAGATCTGAGAATCCTAACTCATTCTGTTCCTTTTTGTTCTCAGCTTCTGTCTTTTCAGTGTTTCATACACATATGACACCTTGGGGGGGGGGTGTAAGGGGGGCGGAATGGTTTGAGAAAGACTGTTCACAACCAAAGCTGTCCATATATGTTTTGCTGATCATGTACCCGCTTACGCAGAATTCTGGAGAGGCATCATCAGAACTTGAGAATGAGGAAGAATAACTAGGATTCTTGGATCGTCTTCCATTCTCTTATACATAATGCTCTTTAACGTTGAAATATTATTCTGCATATTTTGATTGCTGCATAGTATTGGACAGAATTGAGGTTTACATGTATTAATTCCAAAGCAACTCCTGTTGCTAATAATGTTCTGTGATTGTAAAAGTGTGCACCTTAGCATTCAGAAAGTGGTGGTTTGGAGTTACCAAAGGGAGGTAGTAAAAAAAACTCAGATGAGGGAGGCTAGGAGAAGTGATAATTTAGCTTTCAATCCTAATTACCTGGGAGTAAATCCTGTTGAATTTGATTGACTTTCAAGTAGACATGTATAGGATTGCTCTGTTACAAACTGTTTGGCTCCAGGGAAATCTGGTTGACTGCCCATTTGAATAAAAATCTGCAAGTTATTTTAAAAGCAAACTGTAGTTAGTTTGTGTTTATGTTGCCAGTGAGTAATAATAAGGATACAATGTGATAACAATTGCCAGCTGAACTTGAGTTTTAACATCTCCAAAAACTAGAAAGGAGACTGTGTTCCTGGCTTCACATAAATTTGGTAAATGTCTTCTTAGCAAGTTTGAAATTTGCTGATCAGTCCTCCAGAAGAATAATGAATTAATCCAAATAATTGTGTATAATCCAAATAATCTTATCCCTCAAATGTTGTTGAAGAAATGTTTAGGAAGGATATAAGAGCTGATGGAATAAGCTTATGTCTTGCAGGAAAATGAAATTTGATTGTCTTAAAAGATGCTATCTTCAGTACTGAGGAAAAATGTCACATTTGATAAAGCCTTGATTGTACCGATTGTAGATTTGGGACATGAAAGATCAAGTTTATGCAGTGTTAATGGGGGCAAGAATAACCGTGCAACAGTCCTAAACCAAGCTTCTTAGTACTTCTAACAGTCCAATTCTATAAATCTTTACTCAGAAATGCGTCCAGTTGAGTTCACTGTGGATTACTTCCACGTTTAGAACTGCAGCCTAAGAATTTAAAGTATTATATTTGAGAACCTAAAATACCAAATTCCATGTCTTCCATTTTTGTAATATACCTGTCTTTATGTAATGCAGTAAAATGCTTTGTTTGAAACATTATTATTTGTAGATATATTAGAAGACATCTTATGCAAAGGTACTTAAATATCTTATTAGTTCTTGTGAATTGCAGTATTGTCTTCATTTAGTAGTTTAGTCTTTTTAGTTTGCGTAGTGTTTTCCTAATTTTGTCATTCATTTGTTTTAGAAAGAAAATGAAACTTTTTTCAGAGTCACACAAAACAGTTTTTGTGGTGGATCACTGTCCTTATATGGCAGAATCCTGCAAACAACATGTTGAGTTTGATATGTTAATAAAGAATCGAACCCAAGGAATTATACCACTTGCACCTATATCAAGATCACTATGGACTTGTTCAGTGGAATCTTCCATGGAATATTGTAGAATAATGTATGATATATTTCCTTTTAAAAAACTAGTAAGTAACTGTTAATTATCTTTTGTAGTTAAAGGGTTCTACACTAACTGTAATTGTAAGTAAGTTTACTCTGAATTTAGTAGGACTTACTCTTTACTAACTGTGTTTAGGATTTCATCTTAACACTTAAATTTTGCAACCACAGTCTTTGGACAACTTACATGCTGCTTTTTTTTTTTTCATTTTTGACACTTCATTGGAAACAGTTGGTTCTGTTTGTGAGTCCTAGACAGAACAGCTGAAGCTCAAGGAAAAGTAGAAAATATAGATATTGGGAATGAGTTTGCAAGGGTATGGAAATAAACTCCCATTGTGGAGAATTGATTGCTGTACTGAATGAAGTGGTCCACTTTGTCATTGCAATCTTTGCAATCTGCGTTCAGGTACTTGTGTTACTAGAAACTGGCAACCCTTTATTTTATTCTCTAAAATCACTATGACTAGAAATTTGCTTTTATTTTTTAAAGGCATGATTCTTGGGTTTTAGTGCCAAGTACTGCAGTTTTCTATACGCTTATTAAAAAACCCATTAGTTAGAACTTTAAATAACTATTAACATGCTATTCATAGTGCAATCCTATGCATGTTTTCTTAGAAGTAAGTCCCATTATGTTCAATGAGGCTTACTCTCTAGTGAATCTGTTTAGGACTGCAGCCTTGGAAACCATGTTACTCTTATTTATTTATTTTGAACTATATATCCTGTTCTATTTTGTAGAATAAACTCAAAACAGCTTACCCCCAGAAAATCATAGAATACATAAAACATAATAACAGAAGTTCAGATTACTGAAACCAAGAGCAGGATAAAACACTTCAGCATAAAACATTAACTTTTTAAAAATGTTACCACTTAATTGTATAAATGCAATATTTGGTATTTGTAGGTACTCTGCAGCAATCTTATTATTGAATATTCCAAGGTATAGGAGCATTAGTTCTTGAGCGGCTGTGGTCATAAACTTGAAAGCACATGGTGCATGCAAATGTAAATTACCCATTTTGAATAATGGGACTGTGTACTGTTACATTTTCCAGTATATGCATGAGTGTTCAGAACTTCAGCCTGTTTTGTTGATACAGTCACATTCATTTAACTTGTGCTTATGGGCACATCACTTGAAGGAATGGCACAGGTCCTTGGACTCAATTTTTTATTAAATGTAATCCACACAATAAGACCATTAGCTGATCAGATAAAGTAACGTTCTACAGATTTCCTGCTTACCCTGTCTTTGTATAACCCTGTAATGAGGCTACAGTTCCTTGGAAGAAACTTGAAGGTTGAACAGCTTCAGAGAATGTTGTATTTCCGAATCTCTTGAAAATATTTGTTTGAGCATGGTTGGTTGTTACATTATCAAGATTTTTAAAATGCGTTCTTAAACTATGTTTTGTATACTTGCAGGTGAACTTCATTGTAAGTGATTCTGGAGCAAATGTCTTAAACTCTTGGAACCAAGAAGATCAAAATTTGCAGGAGGTACAACTAAGTACTTAGGGTTTATAAAGCTGTTTTTAATTCATAACAGAATGGAAAGAATATGTGGTTTGATCCAGGCTAAGTTAGTTGAACTAGATCATATCAATGGGACAAATCAATCATGACTTTCATGGTTTCCTAGTATTGACAGAAAGTAAGATTTACTATTATGGTGCCATGGTTCTTCAAGAAGTACTTTATGAAAAGGTGTGCAAAAAGACCATTTTGGGGAGCCAAACAACTCAAATGTGGAAGGACCTACAGAGATGAAAGATATGAGTTCTTTATCCTATCCTGCATTTATTTTCTCTCTAAATTGTGATTGATATTTTCTTTCTAAATTAGGATTTAAAAACCTTCTGAATGTCCCAGCTTCTATTGCTCAGATAGGTCTGTGCTTCCTGTTTATGTCAGGTTATTACATTTATGTCCCACCCTTCCTCTAAGGAGCTCAGGGTAGTGTACATGGTTCTCCCTACCATCATGTTACCCTCACGACAATCATGTAAGATACGTTATGCTGAGAGGTAGTGACTGTGCCCAAATCCATGAGGTTTATGGTTGCATGTGGATTTAACTTGGTCTCCCCAATTTTAGTCCATCACTCTAACCATTTGTTGATTTATAGTGGTGTAGGCCAATAGAACAGTTGCCTTTGGGGAAGGGGGTCCTGGTGAGAGGGATTTTTTTTCCCTTGGGATATTAAGGCCTCGTTTCCATTTCCTTCCTCTTTCAGTTGATTTGTTTGGTCCAATGACCGTGACAGAATGAGCTTTGCCAGCCGAGGTATCCTGTCTTTTAACCCCTAACTGTAAAGCTACTACCAGCCGAGGTATCCTTTCTTTTAACCCCTAACTGTAAGGCTACTATGGATCACGGAGTTGTCAAATCAGCCTGCAGGTGGCCTACTGTGTAATCATCTGGCATTCAGTGTTGGTGGAAATGCAAAAACTGGCTGACATGGTTCATGCTGACCTATTTGAAAGGAGGACATTTTTCTCCACTGAGAGTTAACACTGTATGAAAATACTAGGGTATGGAGATTCTGAGATAACCGCATACTATGCCGTAGCGCTTGGAGTGTATGATGCAAGATTGTCTGAGGTTGGGGAGGCAACAGTCCAGCTGGAACAGGTTCCGATATTATCTTTGCCTCAAATGTTCTAGCATGTTTGTTGCATATGAAGTTTGGATATGAAGCAGAAATGATTTTAAAGCAGGAGCTATGATGTGAGGTTATGCTCAGCATAAATTCCTTTATTTCAAAAGTAACAATTATAAAAATACCATGTGTATAATTCTTGATGGAATTATAGTCCTAGACACTTTCTAGGGATATAGTATAGTAGAGGACGTCTGGATCGGTCTTTTCCCTGCAAAATCTTTTTCAGTGTGGGATAACTTGTAAGAAAGTTGTTTTTCTAGTAGGATCTCTAAGATTGCAACTAACCAACAAAACATTTTCCTTTCTTAATCAGTTAATGGCAGCTTTAGCAGCTGTTGGACCTCCAAATCCTCACGCAGACCCTGAATGCTGCAGTATACTTCATGGCTTAGTTGCAGCTGTAGAAGCGCTCTGCAAAATTACTGAATACCAGCATGATGCCCGAACCTTATTAATGGAGAATGCTGACCGGGTTGGAAATAGAGGACGGATAATCTGTATTACAAATGCAAAGAGGTTTGTGGCACTTGCAATATTAAGGTACAAGTCGTTCAACTTGACAAACCCTCTGGGTTCTAATTTGCCCGTAAGACCATGTACACCAGGGGTGGGTGACTTGTAGCCTTCTAGATGTGTTGGCTTACAACTCTCATCAGCTGTAGCTGGCATAGCCAATGGTAATGGTTAATGGGAGTTATAAGCCAAAACAAGTTTCCCACCACTCATATATACAAATAGGTTAGGGAAACACTGCAGGCAAGCTAACTCATGTTCAGAGTATGCCCATGGCCATTTGTATTGCTACAGAACTGGGTAGGGGTAGGTTGAAATTATGATAGGTAGCATGTGTCCATTGCAAAAACAGAGTGATTGGGCACATGCTATCTCCTCTCATAGTTTTCTCCGTACAGTAGGGCAGTGGTAGGGAATCTTTTTTCTGTCAAGGACTGCATTCTTTGGGGGTAATCAGTCGGGATCTGAAGCCAGCAGCAGATGGCTCCCCCACATTTCTCTTTCTGCCACCCCCTTCTTTCTTACTTGCTCTCCCTTTTCTTTCCTGCCCAGAAGGCTGTTGATCACTCTTGTCAGAGATCTGACTGATCACTTGCAGAGGGCTTTTGAAAGTAGACTGGGGACCACATGCAGCCCTAGGGCCATAGCTTGCCTATCCCCAGAGTAGGGAAATGTACTTCCATTTTGCAGACCTAAACTATAGAGAAATGTAGAGAGAACCAATCTTTGTTACAGGTCCATAATCCTTTTCTTGAGCAGGAAATGAATCAAGGATAGGCTGTCCACCCTACTCTGTGGTCTCAAATTATCTTTCCTGTTGAAGATGGAACATTTTACTTCTTTCCCCATACAGACTTTCTCACCTTGGCTCCATTTTTAACTAAAAAAAGATTCCCAGAGCAGCTTACAAAGGTCACTAATTAGACAGTCTCTGCCCTCAGGCTTGCTATCTAGAAGACACAACTCAAAGAAAAAGGGGTTGGGAGAGAGGAGGAGAAAAGCAAACTCAGGCACTGGGTCTCAGTTACATAGTTTTTATAAGTGTTTTTTCTGGCAAAGAGAAGGGAAGCAAGCACCCTACAGCTCCTCTTTCAGGCCGGCTGTTGCCATGATGTTCTTCTTGGAAGGCAGGTGTAGAGATGTAGTATTTCTTGAAATTTTGAAACCATGGGGGGGGGGGGGGATGTTTTTTTTTTTCCCAGTAGAAATTTGGGGAAATACTGAAAAATATGTGATATTTATTTGTTTTAGTGTTCATTACAGATCTGAAATCACATTGTTACTTTAGGCACATACAATGTATTATGAATAACTTGGCCTGCTCATAAAATTATCATTGCAATTAAAAACATTGAAAAGTAAACTCAGTAAATGTGTAATCATTGTCTGAATAAACTATATTTTTAAATTTAATACACCAAATACAATTTTATGAGCAAACCAGGTTATACGTAATACATTTTAGTAACTGCAGCAAGTAGTCCTTGCAACATCTGAATCGTCTGAGAAGCCAGAAGACTGGTAGCAGCATCTTTTCTTATTTGTGAAGGAATTGGGGTGGAGCTTAGAAAAATCTGGTCTGAAGGAAAAGCTATTGAGAGCTTATTTTGCTGGGCAAGACTGTTACCTCTTGGGAATGGTAACCAAGCATATTTAATTTAAGAACCTTTAAGCAATCTCAACTTATTCTTTGAAGAATGACATCTTACTCCCTTTTGTAAAGAATTCCCATTAATAATCATCTTATTTTTTTTGTTTGCTTTGAAATATCGTCTCTAATGGTGGTAGCAATCCCATGCCTACACCATGGGAACCAGCGTACTAAATTGCTTTTATCTATAGAGGGTTTACTTTGGTGGCAGTGGTTAAAGGTCCTATAGCTGAGGCAGCATTCGCTGAGCTCTAATTGGAAACATTATTAAAAACTGTAGTAATGAGTTCCATAGACCCAAGCTTCAAATGTGTGTGTGTTTGTTTTTAAGAAGCATAGATGGAATAACCCAAACGTTCCATCATATGTGGTGGGATAACCTACAGTGTTTTTCTCACGTGTGGGTTTTAGAACTACAAGAACAAACACAGGACTATACACACAAACCCAAACTGTCAAAAATACATATTTTCTTTACATTATGGTGGATTGCAGCATATGCCAGCGGACATTTTGAATATTCAAGCCATGACCGTAGCTTATTGTGTCATCCGAACCTGGGCACCAAGGGTTTTGCAAGGGTTAAACAACATTTAACCCCCACATAACCCATGGTCCCCGGGTTTGGACGACACAGCAAGCCACAGCTTGAATATTCAGGATGGCGCCTGTGGCTACTGCAGCTTGTTGTGGTTTAAATAAGCCATGATGAGCCATGGCGATCGTATGAACCTGGTCAGGGGTTGCTGCTAAATGGAATGAACTGTGGTGTGGAAGGAGGGGGATCCCCCAAAATCAGTGGAAGTACCTTCTGTGAGTGGAGCCTTCCTATAAAAGTCTTCCTGTTACATAGCTTGTTAGAAATCAGTTTGGGGGAGTAAAGGCAATATATCAACACCTTGTCTCAAACATTTTGTTATTCTAAAATAAAATATTTCATAATCCAGGGTTGTTAAATTTTTCCAGTTTTTGGGAACAAAATAAAAGAGGTCCTTTGGGGGGAAAAACTAGGGTGGGAGATAGTTTCTTCTTCTCCTTCTCCAGATCTTCACATCTCTAGGCAGTGGTAGCTGCCCATCATTGGCCTCTGGTCTCATGCCATTCGCGTCTGTGGTCCTAGGGCAACTGCAGCGAGATGTAAGCAGCATATATCCTGTTCTGCTTAGGCAAGCAAACAAGGACTGTGGTCCTCCTGTGGAAGGAAAGTATAAGGACAGAGTGTGTTAGTGTGAATGTTGGGTTGGAGAGGAATCAAAGGCAAAGCACTGTTGTCATTGTAAAATTATGGCACTGACTTAATTAAACTTTAGCTACTTTTTATTTTTGTATAAGAAAAAAGAGAGGTGGGATATAAATGAGCTTGGTTAGGCTATGATTTAGGATTTGTGTGGGTATTTCCACTCATCATCTCTGCTCATTTGATTCTCTAACTGCTCTCATGGGTTTCTTTCCACTTCTGGTCTATACTGCTAGGATTGCTTGAAGAATTCAGTCATCATGCATTCCAATAAAAACTGACTTGATCTGCAACTCTCACACTAATATGTGGCTCAGAATTTATTTATTCACTGGCTCTTGTACTTCCAGAATGTTCCAACTAATTTCTTAGCTCGGAAAATTACAAAAATACATTTTGAAATGCATATTTTGAGAGAAAATAGTATTTAAATACACATTTTTGTGCAGTTTTTTTTAGAAATTGCGGATTAATGTAGAAGGAGGATGCAACACAAACAAAAGTGACATGGACAGGAAATAGGCTGAAATTAGTCTGCACCAAGGAACAGTCAAGGGTACCTGTAAGGAGAGAAAATGTCTGTTTAAATTTGATAAAGCACAAGGAAACGCAATAGCAGCGTATTTTAAAAATCATCTTAGGGCACAATCCTATGGCCTCTAGACAGCGGTTAGACGGCCAAAGGATTGGTCAGTTCCCAGAGAATCACCTCTCCACCTGCTGCCTCATAGATGGCACGGATCGTCCCCACCCCCCGCACTCGGAAAGGGGGCATTCCTGGGGATGGGGCAGGGAGTTCGTAAGTGCCAGTGCAACACTTCCAATGTGTCATTCGGCCTCCCCACCCTGCGCTCCGATGTCCCGTGGCTAGACAGCTGAAATCAGCCATCTAGCTGTGAATGCAGAGTGGCTGGAGCACGGCGGAGAGGATCCCCTCCACAATTCTCCCACCATGCATTTGATAGGCAGTCACTTCTGAGTTTGGAGGTGGCCATCTATCTGCATAGGATGGCTCCCTTAATGAGGGAATGACTATTTGTATTTTCTCATGTTATGTTGATTTCAATATATTTTTCTAAGATGAGGTCTTTTCCCCCCTCTTTCCAGTGATAGCCATGTACGAATGCTTGAGGAGTTTGTCCAGGAAACAATACATGAGCATAACAAGCTAGCAGCTAATTCGGATCAGTAAGTGTGCAAGTCAGTAGCACTGTGGCTATTTATTTCCTTCTGTCTCAATACATCATTTTTATGAAAGTTGCATTTGCATTGCTGAACATTGAATCTTCAGGGATCTTTTGGTGGCGAGAGCTTTTTATGTGAACTGCAGGGGTCATAGCTCAGTGGTGGAGCACATATATGCTTGCATTAAAAAGTTTCTGGTTCAGTTTCTGACATTTCCAGCTAGGCATGGAAAAGATTCTGCCAGTCAATATAGACTTAAGGTAGATGGTCCAGTGGGCTGACTGGTATAAGGCAGCTTTCCTATCTTCATAGATGGGAGAAGGATGAGAGAGGCTTATTTGGCGTTTGCTTTTACTGAAGCCCTTATTTTCACATTTCATCTCATAAAGTTGGAAGGGGCCATTTAGGCCACTGAATCCAACTCCCTGCTCAGTGCAGGAATCCAGTTTAAAGTATCCCTGACAGATAGCTGCCTAATCTTTGCTTGAATACCTCCAGTGACACCACCACCTCCCTAGGCAGGTGGTTCCATTGTCTGACTGCTCTGACAGGGTGTTTTTCCTGATGGTCAGCTGAAATCTGCCTTCCTGTAACTTAAGCCTGTTATTTCATGTTCTACAGTCTTGGATGAAAGAGAACAGATTGCAGCCCTCTTCTGTGTGACAACCCTTTAGGTACTCGAAAAGTGCTTTCATATCCCCCTCCCACCCCCAGACTTCTCTTCTCAGGGCTAAACATACCCAGGCCCTTCAATCTTTCCTCTCCATATTTAACAAGTAGTGAGGAGCCGGATCTTTCCCCCATGTGTTGAGAGATGCTACCATCTGGTTCTTACTGAAGGGAAGTGAGACCAGCAGGTGTAGGAAAACATGTGGAACATTCCTTGCAGTAAGAGATTCTTTAGGTACACATCAGTAGTGCACTGATCAGTAGCAGCAGTGTAATAAATACATCTGAAAGTAGTTGAGTGAATAAGGGAGCAATCCTATGTCCACCCAGACAGCGTCCGGGGGGGGGGGGGGGGCGGGTCATAGGATTGTTCAGTTTCTAGAGGTCAGAAACAGGACTCTGACCTTGGAACCCAGAAACTGCACTCCCCTCCCCTTCAGAGCTAGCATGGTTCTGGCTACATCTCCACATTCAGAAACAGAACATGGAGACGGGGAAAGGGGGAGTTCCTAGGGTTAGGAAGGAGACTGGGACAGCAGCCATACGACATTTCCTATGGCTTCTCCAGCCTCCTTCCCTCCCCCTCCAAAGGACTGCTACCAGACACACAAAATTGCCCATCTAGCAGAAATGCAGGGCAGCTGGAGAGCCTCTGCACTCCAGCTGCCCTGCACTGGATATTCGTCAGCCTCCGAGTTCAGAGGCTGCCAACTGTCTTCATAGGACTGTGCCCTAAAAAGCCCAAAGATATCTGATATTTGGGAATAATCCTTCTCTGCTAAAAGACTGCATCAGGTTTGGGATTAGTCTACTAGAATTCCTTCAGCTCATATTTAAATTCAGTTTAAAAGTTAGAAATCTTAACATTTCAATTGTGGGTTGTACTGAAAAATACAGTAAATGGAATTCCACCTGACCATGCAAGTATATGAAGAAATTGAAAACTATAGTGTATAGCTAGCGTTCCTGTCTGGCTTTATACTCCAGAAATAGGTTGACAATTTCCTGGATGCTACATGTAGTGCAGTTGATGCTTCATTATTGCCTTTGTAACAGGATATTTGGTTTCTTTAGTCTTATGCAGATCCAGAAATGTGACCTGGTCCTAATCCACACTTACCCTGTTGGTGAGGAAAGTCTTGTGTCAGATCATCTTAAAAAAGAGGTAAGGCTGTTAAATTACTGAGTAACCTTACGATAGTGAATTGTGTTTTTAGAATGTTGCTTAAGCATTTATCCCCCGCATGGGAGAGGAGTATTTATTACTGATAGGAGAATGTAGTTGTTGCAGTGAAAGAAGAGAAATTGCTACTTCTACTATGTAAAGCTGAGTTTTAGACAATCCAGAGTTACTAGATTTAATTCCATGCTTTTGTGCTATGTGTCAGAGAACCTTCTTGGGCTAAAGAGTCGGGCTGTCCTCTGCCTCTCTGACAATGAGAACCCTGAATGAAGAGTGAGTGAGTGTGTGTATGAGGGAGGGGGAGAGAGAGGATGAAAGAGTCCTGGAAGGGGGCATGGGCACGGAGAGTACTTTGTACAAAAGATTCAGGCCACATTTTCAAAGGTTTGGCTGTAAATATAATATTGTGCATCTAATCAGTTGTTAGGTAGGTACTGAATTTTCAAGGCTAATCTAAATTGTCTTGTTTTTTATATGCTGCTATACCATAATCTGCTACTACTGAGTATTCTGCGTGTGTGTATTTGTGTGTATTTGTCTTTTTTTTAAAAAGCTCTCTCCTGTCTTAACCAGTGAAGTACATAGTGTTCGGGCTGGACGGCATCTGGCCACCAGACTGAATGTTTTAGTACAGCAGCATTTTGATCTGGCTTCAACCACTATAACTAACATTCCTATGAAGGTAAGGTTGTGTCAGCAGCTTTGTGCTGAAGTAGCTGCACCATTTCTTTTAAATTTGTTTAATTGTTTTAATATTTATTTTAATGGAATTTTTACATTTGTTTTTTTCTCTCCATATCACATTTTTTTCTGTTTTTTATTAGCCCACATTCAATGTCTGTGACCAGGTTAGTAAATTTTATGAAGGAGAAAAAGGATCACAGAACAAATGGCCATATTGGTTTTCAGCAATTCATTCAATTACAAAAGTAGTACTTGTTTTCCTTTATTTTATGTAAATGTAGCCTAGTTTGCTTCAAATTACTTTGTCTGTGATTCTTTTGTTTTTTTACATGTGTTAGACTTTTCTGCCCCCTTGTGCATTTTAGTGGCATAGTGAGCCTTTCATTCCTCTGTGTCATTTTCATGCCCTCCCAACATAAAGGTGTTTGTAATAAGTAGAAATCATTGGGAATAAAAAGTAAAAAAAAAAATTCCAAGTGATTTAGTGCTATTTACAAGAAGAGTAGGAAGAGAAAAGCAATTTTGATGAGATCTTAAAATGTGGCCTTTTACCTGTAGAAGCTTGACATTCTCCCTACTAATACATACAGTGCAATCCTATCCATGTTTACTCAGAAGTATATCCCACTGTGTTCCATGGAGCTTACTCTCTAGTAAGTGTGTTTAGGATTGCAGCCTTAGTGGGGGCAGTTTCCTTTTATTATTGGCCTTCATCAACTCTGCAGTGGCCATCAGAGAAACCAGATGTTCTAATTAGACTTAAATTTCAATTATATACTGTAATTGGGCACCAGTATGAAAGCACAGCATTTTTATTATTTGTATTTGAAAAGAGAATGCACAAAAGGAAAAATGTTATAATGATTGTACTGCCTGGATTGTGTAGGCTGAAGCAGCAGTTAATTATTTTGTGATTGTTGTGCTCTGGCTATTTTAATTAAATTTTAATAGACCATCATGTACAACTTTTTACATTTGCAAATACCTTGTTTGCAACTTACTGACGTGTGTGCTGCTGGTATGCTCTTTCTTCTTGCCTTTTGTTCTTTCTAGTAATAGTATATATGTTGGGTTCCCTATGTATTATTCATTAAAAACGAAGCCCTACAGTAAATTTTTTTGCTAATCTGCCATACATGGTGTTTGCTAGTCTGCCTCAGCTGTTTAAAGATGCTGTTTCCTTTTGCTTTTTACCCTTATGCATGCAGTTTGAACCACAGTAGCTGCTAGTCTTCAGCTGTGGAAGCCAGATAAGACTGTGTGTGGTTTCTCTTGTTAACCTGAAGTGAAAGAAGACATTCCCATAAAATGAAAAATGGCTGCACTTGCTGATGGTGGTGTTATAATCATAATTACTATTGGTTGCTTAGGAAATGAAAGAGCTTTCCTGTTGGATAACTTATCTCTGGATGGAAGTGGGTGCTGGGTCTGTTTTATTTTGCATCCCTTTATAATTTTATGTACAGAAATTAGAGAGGACAAGGCTATAGAATGAATTCACATCTTGACTTGTCATTTTTAAAGTAATTTTATGGTGTGCTGAAGGCTGCAAACATTTATACTTACCTGGGAGTAAGCACCGTTGAGCACAGTGGGGATTACTTCTGAGTAAACAGGGTTGTGCTGCATACGATGATAAGCGGCTGCATCTTTAAGTAGGTTAGTGAGCAACCAAGTTTCCTCAGAATTCCAATCCATTAATGTCTCATCTAAGATATTTTCTTTCCTTTTGGCAATTTTTATCAAAAGGCAAAATGTAGGATTATCTATCTAATTAAAACAACAACTCTAAAATGGCTTGTTTATATATTTTTATTATAATGTGTTTTTTTAAGGAAGAACAGCATGCCAATACATCTGCCAATTATGATGTGGAGCTGCTTCATCACAAGGAAGCACATGTAGATTTCTTTAAAAGTGGTGAGTAAGGCAAATAATATGGAGTTGTTGCCTCTGAGATGTAACAAGAAAATAGCTCATTTTAATTCTGCAACGGTGGATTTCAAACTTATTTTGCATTTTTGCAAAATAAATAATATACATTTTTAGATTTATTCCAGGCTTACTGCTGGAATCTAGAGCGTTTCCTGCACAAGCAAAAGGCATCCGGTTTCCTATCTTCAACTGTAGCCCCAACACCGTATCCCATGTTTTTCGAGAGTGACCCCAGTTCTCAGGACCCTTCTTTGGAGGGTCCAAGGAGTTGCAGTAGGACAGAGAGTTGAGAAAGCTCTTGCATGAGCAGAACTCTACCCGCAGTTCTCTGGATCCCAACCAGTGTTAGTTTATCTTTAACATTATTTTATTTTATTAATAAAATAGAATATATTGGGAGCATCAAATTGCATTACCTTTTATTCGGGTGGTTGTTACTCGTTGTTCTAGCACAGGAGTGTTGAACCTCAGGCCTGCCGGCCAAACGCAGCCCTCCTGGAGTCCCAATCCAGCCCTTCGGACCTCTCCAGATGGCCACACCCCCTTCCCCACATCACCAGGTGGTTCTCATGCTCCCCCCCCACCACCTGTCTGGTGATTTTCCAGCTTTTTCCCTATTCTAAAAGGTTGAAATGCTTCTCCTAAGGCTAAGCTACTGGCAGTAAGAGCTTTAAGTTAAATATACTGGCATTTTTGCCCTGCCGACCACTGGAATGTGGCCTGCAAGAACTTCTCCAAAATGAATGCAGCCCTCTGGCTGAAAGACGTTCTAGACCCCTGTTCTAGCAGGACATTCATCTTATTACATTTTTCAGTTGCCATAGTTTAAGGGGCTAAGTGGTACCTGATACGTTACACACAAACTTTATAAAGCCAGAATTAAGAGTGCAATCCTATGCAGGTTTAGACAGAAAAAAAGGTTGGGGTATGCTGGGAGTTGTAGGACATTTTTTTCTTTCTAAACGTGTATAGGATTGCACCCTTAAAATTCCATTGATTTCAATGGAACGGAAGTAAGCATGTGTTTAATGCT
This sequence comes from Heloderma suspectum, assembly GCF_057233095.1. Classification (NCBI taxonomy): domain Eukaryota; kingdom Metazoa; phylum Chordata; class Lepidosauria; order Squamata; family Helodermatidae; genus Heloderma; species Heloderma suspectum. The sequence goes on from NC_139464.1 coordinate 111,238,718, forward strand.
GTGTTGGAAATAAGTGGTACTTAAATATGCTTAACTTGGGCCTGGATTTTTACCATAATGTTTAATATATCTGACATCATCCAGAAGCTTCAGCTAGTCCAAAATAGGGCAGCAAGGTTGTTAACAAGGACTGGCCAGTAAGATCACATTACTCCAGTACTTTTCCAGCTGCACTCACTGCCAGTCCATTTCCAGGCCTGATTCAAAGTGCTGGTATGAACATTCAAAGCCCTAAACTGCTTGGGACCAAGTTAACTGACGGATCGCCTCTTCCCATATGTGCCTTCCTGGACCCTAAGATCATCCTCAGGGATCCTTCCCCAGGAACCCCTGCCAAAAGAAGCGAGGCAGGTGGCTACCAGGAAGAGGGCCTTTTCTCCTGTGGAATCCCAGCTGTGAGCTCTCCAGGAGAGGTTCACCAGGCGCCTGCATTGTAATCCTTCAGGCGCCAGGTGAAGACCTTTTTATTCTCCCAGTATGTTAGCATTTTAGCTTCCTAATCTTTCAGCTCTGGTATTTTACATCTGTATTTTTAATCTCTGCATTGCTGCTAGGTTTTATTCTGGCTGTACTGTTACACAATGTAAAAGCTTTCATATTTTATATTGTTTTATGCTGCACTCTGGTTTTAATTTTTGTGAACTGCCCAGAGAGCTTTGGTTATTGGGTGGTATAGAAATGAAATAAATAAATCATTAAACCAGGAGTGGGCAAAAAGTAGATTGTGGTCCATGAGTAGATTACTGGTCAGTTTACCGTGGATCCCCTAGCATTTGCTAGTTTATATTCTTCAACTGAAATAACAGATATGAGCATAACTATTCTCATTTTTATAAGGTCAAATCCTTGCTGCCTGTTTTCACTGTACTACTTCAATCCACATATATTGAACAGTAATTTCTTCCACAGTATTATAGTGATATATATTGGATGAAATGGTTCTGAATGACACGAGTGATTCAGAATTATTCTAATAACATCTTAGAATAGTAGGCTACTGTTAAATCAGTGGAAAACAGAAGCTTTTTCATGCAACAGAATTGTTTGATTGGGTTTTTTTGGGCATCAGGGTGAGACATTTCTTGTATAGATGCCCTTATAAATTCAGAGGTGAAAACCAGAACAGATTACATTAAGCATGCTATTGAGTACATAATTAGAGATATAGAAGTTGCACTGTTTGGAAAAGGCATTTTAAAAATGAGAGATATGATGCAACTTAAAATGTTGAGGGAAAAGTTTTATCTCCATAGCAAGAGAACGCTCAAAACACTTGGGCATTGAAAATAGTCTATCTGAGAGCAAAGGATTTCGGTAAAGAGACAGCATGAAGAAGGCAGAACATTGATTTGAGGACCAATTTGAAAGGGAGTTTCTTAAAATTGTTATTGTTCCTAAAAATGTATGTAGTAACAACTTGTTTTGGTGATAGACACAGTAATTGGTTATAATATTTAGTGCCATTATACTGATCTGTATTTCTTTTTATGTGTTACTGAATAATTTACATTTATCTCTAACATTGTGTTACAGGTGATAATCATATGGGTGGTAGTAGCAAAGAGGGCACATTCAAAGAAACTGTAACTTTAAAATGGTGTACACCAAGAACAAACAGTGTTGGTAGGTATATTTTTTTCCCCCTCAGTGGTGTCAATTCACTGCATAATGCTAATGATTGTGCTGTTTCTTCTTTTTTTTCTTCCAGGTTACCAGTATTTGTTGAACATACAATGCAGACAGCCAGGAGACTTGTACAGCATGTACTTGTTTCAAATATGATAGCGTTTCATGACTTTGAGCGCCTTCCATTTTGTATAGGAGCTCTACATTGAAGCCAGATATTCTCTGATAATTTTAAAATTATTTTAAATAATCAGTATGTTGTGATTAATGTGAGTTGAATAGATAATGTGCAAGTTTACAGGAAAGCAAAGATAGAATGAATACAGAATTTTGTATACTGTCAGATAAGTATGCATCATCTCCAAGTGATGTTGAACAATATATAAACATTGACAGTATAATACTTGAAGGCTGTGTGTATTGACTGGGGAACTTATGTAGTTCCCTGTTAGTGTACAAGTGGATGGCATATTCTCCATGTCCCTTGGTCAGTTTGTGTGACACGACGGTTCACCATGGATTACTTAACCCACAGTGAGGCTGCGATGTGTGCGGCCACCATTTTGCATATCCAACTCACGAACAGACTATGGGTTATGCAAGGGTTATTTAACCCTTGCCTAACCCACACTCACTGGGTTTGCATGATACAACAACCCCTAAGTGGGGGGTGGATATGCAAAGTGGTGTCCATGGGCACTGTGGCTCATTGTGGGTTAAATAACCCACAATATACAGTGTTGTGCAAATCAGGTGTTTGTGTGTGTGCATGCGCGTGCACTTACAAAATACCTAGTAAATTCTGCTGTTTTGGGAAGAAGGGGTCTGTGTCTGGAAGGAGAATGGTTTTTTTTAGGTCTAGGAGGAGGGCAAAATAACAGTGCCATAGGACAATTCAGGCCATGCGCATCCCAAGTGAAACTACCTGTGTGACTTCTTGCGAGCACCTTTCTGGCTAGCCACTGTGTTCTGATTGCATTAATTCCTCTGTATTAACACTTGCACATTTCAGATCTTGCCTTAGGGTGACAAGCACAGAAGCCCCCTCTATGAAATATTTTATGCTGATTTCTAACCTTCCTGTTCAAGCCCGATGGAAGGAGAAAATTAAGTATTCAATACCTTTTAAAGCTGTGAGACTGAAACCCCAATATTGTGTAAGTGGATATGCCCACATTACTCTTTTGTCACCTTTGTTTAAGACAATCACCGGAAGCCCCCTGGCTGTCTTGTTCACCTGGAGCTGCAATAGCCAGATATTAATGCAAAAGACCTATCAACTCCTCCTACTGTTTTCTGACATCATGAAGGAGAAAGAAAGGCAGTGGTTGGATTTGCACGATCACGGAGAAAAAATAAGCCATGGTGGCTTATTTCCTCATGCTTGCCATTTGTGAACTGCCTAATTAGTATAATTACCTTCACTGGGCGCAAGTTGTCGTGACATGTGAATCTGGCAAGTGTGGGTAGCTGGGGTGGTTTACAGACCACCCTGAAACCCTAGAATAACCCATGGGTTTCAGGGTGGTTTGTAAACCACGCCAGCCACCTACCCTCGCCAGGTTCAGACATTGTGACAACTGATGCTCTACAAGGGTAATTATGCTAATTAGACAGCTCGCAACCAGTACAAGCAGGGAGGGAAAATAAGCCACCATGGCTTATTTTCCCTCCGTGATCATGTGAACCCAGTCATTGTCTAATTTCTTCTCTCAGTTGGCGGGTTTACACAATCATTTTCAGCCGTAGTGGCTTAAATAAGCCACCATGGTTTGTGGCAAGTGTCAGGCATCCATGGGCACCCAACCCCTCCTCATAGGTTGTTGTGTTGTCTGAACTCGGCAAGGATGGGTTGTTGGAGTGGTTAACAAACCACCCAGAACCCATGGGCTGTTTTGGAGTTGTGGGTAGTTTGTTAACCATACCAAGAACCCACCCTCACTGGGTTCAGATGACGCAACAACCTACAATCAGGGGGTTGGCTTACAGACACCTGCCACCTGCGAGCGTCTGGCACATGCTGCAAGCCATGATGGTTACGTTAAGCCACAGTGGCTGAAAATGATCATGCAACCAGGTCACAATCTGATACCTGAAAATCCATTTCCCAACATCCGGTGAGCAATACCAAAGTAAGAACTTATTCTCTTTTTATTTTAATTACTAAATCCTGAGAGGAGAGATAAAGAGAGCAACCCAATCCCTGGATTTTAGAGAAAGAGGAATCTTTCCATCCAGGAAGACCCTTTTCACTTGCTGCTTCGAAGAGCAAAAACTCCCCGTTCCTTCTCTCTGTCTCCCCTTCTTTCCAGAGAAGGAGCTCAACAGAGCTTCCCATCACTTCACAAGTCAGCAGCTACGGAGAGGTAAATCTTTGCATTAACTTGTGTTTTTTTCAGATTTGTCCATACTCAAATCATCCTTTTCCTCCCTTTTTCCAAATAATCACCCCATCCCCAAATCCAAAACTCTTTGGCTTTAGGGTTCCCTTTTCCTCTCTCAAGCCTCCCCATTTACTTCCAAAACCCCTGCATTTGTGCTACCTTTCCGCAGTCACAATCCCCAAAACAGTCCGTTTCTCTTCCATTCAGATTATCCCTGGCTGAAACTTCTTTCTCTCCCCATCTTTCTTCCCCAATCAGCTACACACACACAACCCTTGCTAGAAATTAAAGCTGTTTTCTTTAAGGTGCCACACTTCCTTCACCCCTCCCTGAACAAACACACACACAATTTTCTATGTTTCTCATTGTACCTAGCTTTACTACTGGTTTTTAAGTGCTTGTGAGCTTTTAACTTTCTCAGCGTTAATGTATGATTCTAATTCTCCTGATGTGTGAGTTTAATTCATTTAAAATTATTTAATAAAACCAAGAATTGCTTTCAAGTACCTTGTCTGTGGTCTCTGGCCCTCTCAGCTTTTGGAATATCAGGTTTTCCTAAGCACCCAGAGTTCAACACCAAAATATCCCTTGTGTGTATGCTTGGTTTACATATGTGCAATATACATTTTCATGTAAAGCATACTTCATAACACAATCACAAATGTTTATGTGCAATTCTATTCAACTTGCATTAATCCCAATATATGTATCATGTCGATTTGCAGACTGGAAGAAAATCTTTATTTCACTTCGGGAAAGTTAACTTTTGTGTGTATTATGAAATCAATATGTGTATCCTGTCCTATAACCAAACTAAAGTCTCTTTCCACCCCACCCCATTTTTTCTTCTTCAGAACTGCATTATTGCACTGGAGCATACAGAATATCACCTGTAGATGTAAATAGTCGACCGTCCTCTTGCCTTACTAACTTCCTTCTTAATGGTAAAATATTTTCTGACTCAACACTCGTGAAAAATTCAATGTTTTTTAATTGTTGAGGGTTCAGGCTGAACCAAGAGCCACATGGTCTGAGACTGGGAGCTAATGGAGTATATATTCAAGCCTTGAAATCCACTTTAGATACAGAAGGGAATAGGGGTATGTACAATTACCCTTCTGCATTTGGCAGGCAGTATGAACTTTCTGGATTGCCCAGGCCTGGTATGAATAATAGAGCAGGACCCCTTACCTTTGCTTGCTCAGCAGTGCAGTGTTTTCTTCTTATTACACTTCAGTCTCCATTTCAAGCCACTATCCTCAAAGATGTTGAGCTCAACAGCCTCTCTGTATTTGGTAGGATCCCCCCTTGGCCTAGAAAATGGAACGTTGGTATTTAATCTTATTTGCTCACTAATATGCCTGGGCAATCCAGTTGCTGTTGCTTGGAAGGACATTGCATTTTATACTGAAGTTATTTAATTTTTCAATAAGCTTTTAGAAAATCCAAGAACACTGATTAAATTGTCCATGTGCTTATTTAAACTCTTGACCATTATTTCATGAAATGTAACTTCTCCCTGCAAAATCTTTGTTGCCCTACCTACCTACCTACCTAACACTAGGGCTGGTTCCAATATAAGGTTTGCTCTTGTCAGAATGCCTTGGAATGATTACTATGAAGATCTGAACGTGGAAAACATCTTAGTGGAATTATTAGCTCTGTGTATGGGATTCCTATGCATGGGATTATCCCAGAAACATTTATATGGTTTACCCAACTTGTACTTCTACAAGGACCCTTCTTAAAACACTCCAATGGTTGCAGACATTGACCTGGTTCGCATGACATGACAGCCCACTGTGGCTTAATCTACCCATGGTGACTGTCATGTCATGCTGAGTGCCCAGCTTGCCATGGCTTGTTGTGTTCTGTGAATTCAGGCAGCAGGGTTTGTTTGATGGTTATTTGATGGTTATCTAACCCTCAAACAACCTGTGTTGCCTCAGTTCACACAAGGCAAGTTGGTCGCCATGCAAAAATGGTGCCCGTGGGTACAACAGGCAAATTAAGCCACGGTGGGCTGTTGTGTTGTGCAAAGCAGATAAGAATATTGCAAGAAGCCTGTTGTGTTAGTTAGTTAGTTTATTTATTTCTATACCGCCCAATAGCCAAAGCTCTCTGGGTGGTTCACAAAAATTAAAAGCAAAAAGCACAGGATAAAACAATATAAAATATAAAAGCATTAAAAACACATTATAACAATATAACCAGAATAAAACCTAGCAGCAATGCAGAAATTTAAAATATAGATTTAAAACACCAAAGCTAAAAGACTAGGAAGGTACAATGCCCGGGAGAATAAAAATGTCTTCACCTGGCGCCGGAAGGAATGCAACATAGGTGCCAGGCAAACCTCTCTAGGGAGCTCATTCCACAGCTGGTGTGCCACAGCAGAAAAGGCCCGCCTCCTGGTAGCCAGCCGCCTCACTTCCTTTGGCAGGGGCCCACGGAGAAGAACCGCCGAGGATGATCATAGGGTCTGGGCAGGCACATATGGGAGGAGGCGCTCCTTTAGATAACCTGGTCCCAAACCGTTAAGGGCTCTGAATGTTAATACCAGCACTTTGAATCTGGCCCAGAAATGGACTGGCAGCCAGCGCAGCTGGAAAAGTACTGGCATAATGTGATCTCATTGTCCAGTCTCTGTTAACAATCTTGCTGCCCTATTTTGGACTAGCTGAAGTTTCCATGTTAACTGTGGCCGTGATCCTAAGAACTGTGCAACTAAGTTGGTGCATTTAGTGGGACTGGTGATATTATTTTTCTTGACAGAAGGTGTTCTTTCTCCACACCTACCATCTCTTCCAGACAAATACCAATCTGCTTTGAAACTTTGTGTTATGCTAGTACCAAACCAGCACCAATATAAAAATATGTTTCTGACTTGATCCTGGAAATTATAGGCCAGCAAACATGACTTGTAACACCAAGGAATAGGATGTTAAGAACAGTGGTTGCAATTAACAGGGCTTAAGTGTATGCAGCTTGACTTCTGAAGAGCACTTGTACCCCTTGTAATTCAGGCTTACAGTTTGCCCTCTTAAGCCAAACTTTTGAAAGTCTTAAGTGTACTTTTCAAGCAAGTGATCTATCTATCTATCTATCTATCTATCTATCTATCTATCTATCTATTTATTACATTCCTATACCACTCATTAGCCAAAGCTCTCTGGGCAGTTCACAGAAATTAAAACCACAAAATACAGCATAAAATACAATATAAAATGTAAAAGCTTAAAACTACAGTATAAAAGTACAACCAGAATAAAACCTAGCAGCAATGCAGAGATACAACAGTATATTTAAAACAACAGAGCTAAAAGACTAAAATGCCAAAATGCCTGGGAAAATAAAAATGTCTTCACCTGGCACTGGAAAGGACGCAACATAGGCGCCAGGCAAACCTCTTTAGGAAGCTCATTCCACAACTGCGGTGCCACAGCAGAAAAGCCCTCTTCCTGGTAGCCACCTTCACTTCCTTTGGCAGGGGTTCCCGAAGAAGGACCGCTGAAGATAGTCTTAAGGACTGGGCAGAGATGATCCTTCAGATAACCTGGCCCCAAGCCATTTAGGGCTTTGAATGTTAATACCAGCAATCAGGCCTGGAAATGGACTGGCAGCCAGTGCAGTTGGAAAATGCATAATATTATCACATTGGCCAGTCCCTGTTAACAATCTCGCTGCTCTGTTTTGGACCAGCTGAAGTTTCTGGACCATTTTCAAAGGCAGCCCCACGTATAATGCATCGCAGTAATCCAGATGAGAGGTTTTCAGAGCATGGATAATTGTAGCTAGGCTATCTCTGCCCAGATAAGGGCATAGTTGGTATATCAGCCTAAGCTGATAAAAGGTGCTCTGTGCCACCAAGTTAACCTGTGCCTCAAGTGACAGTTCTGGGTCCAAGAGCACCCCCAAGCTATGAACCTGACCCTTTAGGGGGAGTGTAACCCCCTCTAGAACAGGCTGAATGTCAGCTAGCTGGGCAGGTGAATCACCCATTAAGAGTACCTCCGTCTTATCTGGATTGAGTTTATTAGCCTTCATCCAGTCCGTTACCATGGCCAGGCACTGATACAGAACAGCCACTGCCTCACCTGGTTTTGATGAAAAAGAGAGGTAGAGCTGGATGTCATCCACATATCGATGACACTTCAGCCCACACCTCCAGATAACTTCTTGCAGCGATTTCATGTAGATGTTGAACAGCATGGGGGATAAAATAGAGCCCTGTGGAATTCCATAGCATAGTTGCCAAGACACAGAGCGATAATCCCCCAGCACCACTTTCTGGAATCGGCCATCCAAGTAGGACTGGAACCACTGCAGCACAGTGCCTCCAACCCCCAGCCCAGACAACCTATCCAGAAGGATACCATGGTCAATGGTACTGAAAGCCGCTGAGATGTCCAACAGAATCAACAGGGTTACACTCCCCCTGTCTGTTTCCTGGCAGAAGTCACCCCTTGGGCAACCAAGGCAGTCTCCATTAAAAAAAAAAAAAAAAGGCCCGAAGCTGGATTGAAATGGATCTAGATAATCTGTTTCTTTCAAGAGTGCCTGGAGTTGTCCTGCAACCACCTGCTCAAGCACCTTAAAAAAAAAAAAAATTGTTTGTGCTTGCATCATTTACTAGCTTCCGCTAGCTCAAGAGGTGATCAGCCTTCTCACATCTGTTACCTTCCAGATGTTTAGGGTCTCAGCTCCTATCAGCTTCAGCCAGCATAGCCAATGGGCAAGAATCTTGGGAGTTGTAGTCCAAAACCTCTGGAGGGCACCTGGTTAGGGGAGGCGGTGTTAGACTGAGGGCCACTCTTTGAAACACAAAGCTCAAACGATATTCCTATATTGAATTCTGGATCTGTTTCCAACGGCATCAAAAACTTTCTCTTGGGGTTGTGCCAGTTGGAATCAATTTAGGAAAATGGGAGTGGTGTGGGTGGGTGGGAATTTGTATTAATAATGCAAGCAGAATAATGGTCCCTTCATACAAATAGGTTCAGTTTTGAAATGTTAATGGATTGTTATTGCTGTTGATAGTTTTACACAACATGCTGCAGACACATGGTTGCATTTTTTGTTGCACATGAAAAATCAGGATTTGCATGAAACCTGTGGATTTTATTTTCAGCTTAATTGTATAGGGGTGGGAATTTTTTTTCATTCTTGGCTTTATATGGGTTCTTTATATTTACTAGTAAAGAACTGCAGAACATATTTTACATTAAGAGTCCTACATTTGATTAATAATTATGAATAGGGGTGAGTGAATAAGTATCATGTAGAATTGTTAAGCAAGGTAACTAATAAAGCAGTTTCTCTTTCATTAGGTCGTTCTGTGCTATTGGAACAACCACGGAAGTCTGGCTCTAAAGTAATTAGTCATATGCTTAGTAGTCATGGAGGAGAGATATTCCTGCATGTGTTAAGCAGTTCCCGATCCATTCTGGAAGATCCTCCTTCAATTAGTGAAGGATGTGGTGGTAGAGTCACAGACTACAGGATTACAGTAAGGTTCTCCTGCGTGTGTGTGTGTGTGTCTTTTAAGCCACCGATTTTTTGTGGGACTCGAGAAAGCAATACACTGTTTGTTTTTAAACTGATTCAGGCCTATTGGAATCAATGAGAGGGAGCTTGTCTTTGAATCAAGCTTAATTGTGCTAGCTGATTCAAGCTCTAAACATAGGCTTCTTGAAGCATGAACAACCCTTACGGCAGGGGCAATTTTTGGGGAGTCTATGGGCACATTTGGCAATTTGGGAAACTGGCCTGGGCACGACTGCAAAATGGGTGTGCTGCACATGGAAGAATCTGACTGCATCCTCCTGGTGTCGTTTCCTAAGAATGTCTCTGAGACCCACATGTAGCCCTGAAGCGTTCATGGGAAAAGAAGGTGGGAGCAGCTAGAGACCCTCACTTTGCTTTGAAGCAATCTCAGCTGCCAGTAAGAAACTTTGTTATTTAATAAAAATAAGAAGTGGGAGGGGTATGGCACCCCAGCGGACACCATGAAAGGTACCGGGGATGCACCAAGATGCCACCTTGCCTAACCCCTTATAGGGTTTGTAGTGGTTTTATTTAAAAGTAACTGGCCCATCTTTTAGAAACTTAATGGGTGAATGTTTCAGGGTTAAAAATGTAATGTACAAATGAGCTTTTCCTATTTGTAACAATTGCCAAATCATGCAAGCATGTTGAACACTATGAAAAGATGTATTAAGCAGAATTTAATAGTATTGAGGAAGATGTAGAAGATATAGAAGGGGTACTGTACTATAGAAGATATAGAATGGATACTATATTTGAGCTGTATCATGAAATTTTGTTTAGAAAAATAATTTTATCTTATTTGGCTATTTAGGATTTCGGTGAATTTATGAGGGAAAACAGACTTACTCCTTTTCTAGAACCTAGATACAAAAGTGATGAAAGTGTCGAGATACCTTTGGAACGAGCAAAAGATCAACTAGAGAAGCATACTCGGTATTGGCCCATGATTATCTCACAGACTACCATATTCAATATGCAAGCGGTATGTGACCATGAATTGTATTTATATCCCAGTCTTCAGTCATGTCTTATTTGGAAACGGGCTAGTCTGATTTTAGTCGTACTTCCTTTCAGGTGGATTTGGTAGGTAGCGGACATAATATTTGCATGATAGTAATCTGTACAAGCGGGGCCTGCAACAGGTTGTTGCAGTATCTTCTCATAAGCTATTAGGAACATTAACTCCCCCCCCCGCCCAGTTTTCCTTTCATTTTTATCCAGCTGACATTCAGCATCTGCTTCTGGGGTCCTTGTCGGGCCATTCAGACAGTGGGCAAGGCCCCTTTTGTTGCTCTTGTGGTGCTACCTCTGTACACCTCGGGGTTCCCCAAGCATGCTGACTCCACCTTCATTCCCAGTGGCCCCATTTTGGCTCCAGTTCTGTTTGTTTATTATTTATTCATTTAAAATATTTCTTGGCCGCCTTTCAGGGCAGAAGCCCTCCCAAGGTGGCTTACAGCAATAAAATACATAAAAATAGTTAAAATATTAAAAGTAATAAAAACATAAACACAGGAAAAACAACCATAAAAAACCAGCAACAATGTTAACAGCAGTAACAGCAAAAATAGCAGTCATATCAAGAGAAGGCTGAGGTAAAATAAAATGTAAAATGTTGGCATGGGGGCACCAAGTTTGGTATTAGAGGAAGCAAATTTTGGTAAGTGTCTTAATGTATATAAAAGAAATGTATGGCTTCCTTATCACAGAAACGTCTGTTGTTCATTACACCAATTAGAATTATGTTTTTAGATACTGTTGTTTGTATATGTTAGCATGGAAATCTTTCTAAACCAAATATAATGTGAAACATTAGCGAACTATAGCAGAGTTAGGGATATTGGACACTAGTATAGTAAACTCATCAGTACAAACAGGTAATATTCATTTCTCAGCCACCAAGTTCGTTAAGAATATCTGTATTAATCTTTTGTCTTGCAGGTAGTCCCATTAGCCAGTGTTATTGTGAAGGAAGCATTGACAGATGAAGATGTGCTAAATTGTCAAAAAACAATATACAATTTAGTAGACATGGAAAGGAAAAATGATCCATTGCCAATATCAACAGTTGGGACAAGAGGAAAGGGTCCTAAGAGGTAAATATGTTTTTTAGTGTGTTTAATGCAAGATTACATTGCTAAATCAGGAGTTAACTCCCTCTCTCCCTTTTTGTGTTATGTTACTAAGAAAAGTAATGTACATCAAATGAAGAATAATTTTCTTTTGGAAGTCAGATGAGTGTAGTGATTCCACTTTACAGAGCTCCATCCATCTCAGAATAGGCTGTTAAAATAGATCCAGAAGTCTTAAATTAAACACGAAGCTACATTGTTAATTGCTCCATCTGTGTACATAGGAATGAACTCACTTTTGTTCCCTTGTGTAGAGATGAACAGTACAGGATTATGTGGAATGAATTGGAGACCCTTGTTAGAGCGCACATATCTAACTCAGATAAACATCAACGCGTCTTGGAGTGCCTTCTGGCTTGCAGAAGCAAACCTCCTGAAGAAGAGGAGCGCAAGAAACGAGGGAGGAAGAGAGAAGAAAAAGAGGACAAATCGGAGAAAACAGGGAAAGACTATGAGCCAGAAAAATCCTGGCAGGAATCAGAGAGGTAAATTTTCAGTATTGATAGAATGTCTGTTTATATAAATGGCATGAATGAAGGGCCTGTTTTCTCTGCCTCATCAAGTTGCAAGGCAGCTCTATCCTGAAGACTGAAATATGGAATGGGAGATTTCCAGAAAATATTAGCATCCTAAATAATCTTCAAGGACTCACTGATTGTCAGCAGAGAGGGCACCCACACTACATTTATCCCTAACCCTTTATCTGGGCTTCATGCTAGCATCCATGCACAAGAGATGGTTGAGGAATCTGTATTACGAGGTTGCCTGAAGAGCATATTACCTTAATTCCCAGCAAAGTACGTTTGTGCGCACTAGGAACTGAAGGGTTAAGCTTGTTTAAAAATGTAATTCGGCTTTGATGAAAACAACCCAAATGAAGTAATGATTCAGAGTAACAGATCTGTAGTATTTTACTGCCTATAATTTTAATTTGAAAGTGGTCCAGTCTGCCAATGACACCAAATTATTTAGGGTGGTTAAAACAAAAAGGTAGCACAAGGAGCTCCAAAAGTATCTCCAGACTGAGAGAATGGGCATCAGAATGGCAAATGCAGTTCAGTGTAAGCAAATGTAAAGTGATGCACGTTGGGGCAAAAACTCCCAACTCCAAGTTTAACCTGATGGGATCTGAGCTAGCAGGGACCGACCAAGAAAGATCTTGGGGTTGCGGTGGACAGTGTTGACCCTGTGTATGGCTGCTGTGAAAAAGACAAACTCCATGCTAGCCATGATTAGGAAAGGAATTGAAAATAAAACTGCCAGGATCACACTCCTCTTATACAAATGTATGGTGTGACCACAGTCAGAATTCTTTGTGCAATTCATATCCATCCTGAATTTAAAAATAAAGATAGGAGAATCAAAGTAAAATCACTTCAAGAACAGAATTTATATAGATTAAGGGATTATTATGAAAATTCACAACCAACAGCGCAAGAGACCTGGAGGCTCCAACTTTGACAATCTAATATAACTTCATTAATGTGGTACCAATTGGGTACCTTTATAAGGCAACCCAATATTAAAGAACATGGTATTATGCCTCTCACCCTTTTTGAAAGGTTAGTAGCAGATTTTACAGACATGGAAAAGGGATTGATTTCCACAACTTACGGCATCGTATTGTGTACAGATACGGGCTCATTGAATGACCTAAAAAGAGTATGGGAAAGAGGCTGGAATACTGATGAGAAGGAAGGGTCCTCTCTGTGGACATAATTCCCTTACAATTCAGCTATGTTCCAAGAAACATCAATAAAAATAGTTCAGAAGCGGTATCTCACCCCTTTGAGGATTTCTTATATGTCTAGGAATAGTTCGTATAAATGTTGACGGGGATGTGATGTGGTATGGTCTTTCCATCATATGTGGTGGGATTGTAAGAAGTCTCAGAATTTTGGGACCAGATTTTCTCAGAAATCTCAAATATAATAGGAGCAACTATAACCAAATCTCCAGAATTAGTCCTTTTTTATTCCATGGACAGTATTAGAGACCTATCACATGAGAAGTTGGTTGGATATTTTTTAATAGCAGCACAAGTTGAGTGCTTTTTGCCAGGTACTGGGAAGATTTAAAAGGAATTTCAATAGCTAAGTGGTATAACATGGTATGTGAAGTAGCGTTAATAGAAAAATTGACTCAAAAGTTATGCATAGCAAAAGGACAAAAAGAAAATAGATACTTTTGCTGCTGAATGGTGGACTTTTACTGCATATATGAATAAAGATAGTAATTCACATTCAGTCCCAAAAGGCTTTAGTAATATTTGGCCTACTTAAGGCACAAACCTCCTTTAATGTTTATATTTATATCTGTAATATCCCCCTAAGACTCCTACTTATTTTTGTGAGTATGTTTTGTACAAAGATTCCATATGCTGTTTGAATTATTGTGGGGAAAACAATTCTTTTTCCCCCTCCTTTTTGTTTATTAATTTTATTTTATATGATGGATTTTGTTGTTGGTATTTCACGTATATTGTCAAAACTAAATAAAGAATAATTTTTTTAAAAAGAGATCTTGGGGTTGTTTTGGACAGCTCGCTGCAGCTGCTGTAAAAAAGGCAAACTCTGTGTAGGAAAGGAATTGAGAATAAAACTGCCAATATCATACTGCCCTTATACAAATCTACAGTGTGACCACACTTAGAATACTATGTACAATTCTGCATCTAAAAAAAGATACTGTAGAGCTGGAAAAAGTGCAGAAATGGGCAACTAAATCAAGGGGCTGGAGCAACTCCCCTATGAGGAAAGATTATGACATCTGGGATTGTTTAGCTTGGAAAAATGGTGAGTAAGGGGAGACATGATAGAGGTGTACAAAACTATGTAGGGTGTGGAGAATGTAGAGAGGGAGACATTTTTCTCCCCCTCTCATATTATTAGAACCCGGGGTCATCCCATGAAGCTGATTGGTGGGAGATTCAGGACAGATAAAAGGAAGTACCTCTTCGCACAGCACATAGTTAAACTATGGAATTCATGTACACAAGAAGTCGTGATGGCCACCAATTTGGATGGCTTTAAAACGGGGTTAGACAAATTCCTGGAGGAGAAAGCTGTCAATAACTACTAGTCCAGATGGCTATGTCCTACCTCCAGTATCAGAGGCAGTATGCTTAAGTACACCAGTTGCTGGGGAACATGGGTGGAAGGGTGCTTTTGCACTCATGTTCTGTTTGTGGGTTTCCTGTGGGCAGCTGGTTGGCCACTTTGTGAACAGAATGCTGGACTAGATGGACCCTTGGTCTGATCCAGAATGGCTCTTCTTATGTTCATATCTTACCAGTATTGCTTGATACATAATGAACTCTTTCTCACACATCTCTGTCCTGGTTTTGGGCCCATGTCTGTAGGCAATATTACTGCATCATAACTTACAAAACTGAACTGTTAATTTCAGAATTGCAGTGGTAATTCTTTTTCTTTATCTTTCAAGACTAAAAGGATTATTAGATCGTGAAAAAGAGGAACTCGCAGAAGCAGAAGTAATAAAAGATTCACCAGATTCTCCTGAACCACCCAACAAAAAGCCCCTTGTTACAATGGATGAAATTCCAACCACTGAAAAAAACAAAGGTAAATTCAAAAGAATTGCAAGATAGGTCAAACAAACACGGATTTGAAATGCATTTTAATTTGTGATGCATTAAATTATGCATTTTTAAAAAAAAATTCAGTCATCTTGGAGGTACAAAATCTTTGATAACATCAATATATCCTTGATAATTGTAATCGTGTGCAGAGCAATCCCGTGCATGTTTACTCAGAAGTAAGTCCCACTGTGTTCAATGGGACATACTCCCAGGAAAGTGTGTATAGGATAACCTAAGGAAGATGCTTGTTTTGGTGAGGGAGGAGGAGAAATCAGGATTGTCTTGTATAGTCTCTGTCCAGTACATAACTGCACAGGCATAAGTCACATTGATTTCAAGAAGACATAATACATGAGAAAAATAACCCTTTATATCTCCTAGATTGTAGCCAATGGGGATTTAATACAATTGAATGAAAGAATCCTACATCTGGGGTTGTAGAATGCAAAATATGCTTACAGGATGCAGCAGATTGCCTTGGGAAGAAATTACTCATTAAAGTTTGTAAATGTTGTAAATAACTACAGCAGTTTAGCAAGTAGGAAGAGGGGAAATTTATCTGTTTTGTCATAGTATTGACAAATTGCTCTTGAGATCCCTCCATGTATGGGAGAAAATTGAGGCGCATGAACTCCTCAAAAAATTGGTGTATGTTCTGGAGGACTGGCCTAAATTGTGCACATTTGTTGAGAAGAAACACAGAGGCAAATTTAATAGCTTTTTATTTATACAGTTACCTGTTAAATACAAAATGAATTGCAAAATAAAACTCAACATCTTAACAAGAAGTATAATTATTTTTCCACCAGCACATAAAATATATATACAGTTTAAATAATACAGTTCAATACTGTTGCTTGAAAGATAATAGTATCAGCCTTCATGGCAAGTTGTTATACTGGGGTCTGGTCACTGGCAGCCCAGAGGCTCAGTCTGGTCCCCTGAGGGAGGTTGTTCCCTTTGTTGCTAATCCACTCACTCTGTCCTAGGCTTCTTGCTTAGGGAGGGGTGATACAGACATTGCAGCGAAGAATTCTGTTGCTTACATGCACTTCTGTTCCCCTTCTGGGTTTACGAGCCATTTCAGTCTTCTCAGGACAGAATGGGGCATAAACAAAGGGCTGGACGGAAGGCATCTCTTCATCATACATCTCAGTTTATACAAAAGCTTGATTATATAATAATTCCTTGAACAAAATAATATAATTGTCAATGCTATTTCACTTTTGATTGTCAAAAACGTTCCATCTCCAGTTATGCGATTGTCTTTGTTTTGTAATTCTGCTGAGAAATTCATTGTATTGTAGTCCCCAAATTTGGTTGAGGAATGCCCTTGGGAAGTCTGGAGCCTCTGTTGCTCTAATTCTAAATGATACTGATAGGGCTTAGCTTTGGATTTTGTTTCTGAGTGAAAAGTTCAGTTCAGTTGCTGTAAAATATTTCCTGGTCTGCTAGAAATTGGAGATGGTGTTTTATCCTGGATCCACTGAAGAGATAAAAGGGGTTTTCACACATCACACTAGCCCATGATGAGTGACTAGCCATACAGGGTAGGTTGTTTTTTGAACAACCCGTTCTGCGTGATTAGCACATCCCCCAGATAATCAGGCGAGCTTGTGTATGGCTTGTTTGCCTCCTCATCCCCCCTTCCTCCCCCTCAGTCCTCCGCCCCCTTCCAAAAAGTTGGATGGGGGGGAAAACCTGTCCCCTCCATGGGTCCTGTTGCCCCAATGGTCTATAGTGGATGATGGGAGTTACCCTTCTCATATGATTTTTGGGAGGGGGCACTTTTAAAAAAAATGCAGTCCTGTTTGTGCGCAAAATGGGACCGGGAAAATAAAATAAGTGCTCTGGCTGCCATGAAGATTGCGATTGGAGTCAGGAAGGGGGCATCGGTGGGGGCAAAGAGGGTGGGTGACCGCCCCTCCAAGGTGTTGTTTGGGCACCACTGGAAGGGCTGTCACTGGCAAGGGGGAAAGGGCAAGGGCAGTGGCTTGGCCGTGACTGCGAATCGTGATCAGAGCCCTGCTTGGCAATAGTGGCAGGGGTTTCTGCTCCTCTTGCTGAGGGGCTCGCTGCCCAATGCCGTTTACCCACAATGGATTGGCATGTCTGGGTTCGCATGACACGCCAACCCATCGTGGGTAAAACAACCCCTACGGCAGGCCATGGGTTCTCAGGGTAGGTTGTTTGGGAAAAACAACTCACCCTGATAAGAATGGTCTCGGTTCAAACGACATGCTAACCAATGATGGTTTGTTCCAGAAAACAATCGTTGGTTGGCATGTCATGTGAACCCTGTCAGTCAAGTAAAAATATGAACACAAAGTTGCTGTGTTCGTATAACTTTCTCTTTAAAATGCATGCTTATTGTTTTGAACAAGTAGTACTAAACTAGGATTTGAGAATACAAACAAATGAGTACCCTTAAATTCTGTTTACTAAATCCTATTTCTAGGCCCAATATCTCTGCTGTCTTTATGGAGCAACAGAATTAACACTGCAAATTCTAGGAAACATCAAGAATTTATTGGTCGCTTGAACTCTGTGAACAATAAAGCAGAACTGTATCAACATCTTAAAGAGGAGAATGGGTTTGTACTGTTAAATAGCATGTTACATTATGTGATTTTCTTACTGCTCAACAGGCTATCTAAATATCTTGTTCACGAGTATATCAAAAATATAACTGGGGGAGGGGTGTTAATTGATTTTTCCTTAAATTAATCCTGTTCTTCTGCAGTCTGCTCAGAACAATGATGATCAGGTTCTTATTCTAGGAAGGGTTTCTTCTCTTCTGCCAGGACACAGCATGCTTATCTGTAGAAGTCACTCCTTACACTAGGAACTACTTAATAAGGAACAAGGTTAGATTTAGCTTTTGTAAAATTCGTAAGGCATAATCACACAAGATCTTGCTTATATGTGTGGAGAGAAAAGGAGTCCTCCTCCTTCTCTTTTTCATTTAAAAAACAAACCTTTATGTGGATACCTTATTGAAACAAAATCCCAGTGAGGTGTACATTAAACTAGTCAGCTGGTTTTAGTAGGCAGTGATGAGAGAATCAGCTTGAGGAAGGAAAGCAGGGTTTACGTGATAGATGAAACCTCACACCTCCAGGACATTTATCTTTATTGAGATAATAAAGATATATATATTATATCTTATATATATATATTCAGTATAGGTTCCTGAAATTAATTCTAGTCATTCTTTAAAACTCGGTGCCTCCGAAACAATATCAAAGAGATTCACGTTCAACAGTATTAGCTAGTAGATGAAAACATTCAGGTGAAGTTATTAAATATTTTTTCCTGTAAGTGGACTAGAGCTACAAAGGTTACAAGAGAGTGGTGTTTTTCATCTCTCTCCACCCCCGCAACACTCCCCACCCCCAGCTTTTCACCAAGTCTAGTAGACTATGAGCCTTTATGGAATGTATCACTTCAGTTGTAAACAGGAAAGTGGATGAAATTACCAGATTAATTTAAAATAATTTTGGGAAAATTACAAGTATACTCCAAATTGAACTTTACAAATGTTTTTGTTTTGTTTCAGAATGGAAACAACAGAAAATGGCAAAGCCAGCAGACAGTGAATACTGAATCTTAAGAACTATATTTGGTTATGTTACATAAACCTTTTTATGATTGATTTGATACCTGTATCAAATTGTACAGTTCAGTTGCTTTGATTGATTTCTACAGTTTTCTAATTTTAGCCCTTTTCTATGAAAATGCAAAATCTGAATATTACATTAAAAGTGCAAATCATTTGCCCCAAATCCCTTTTTACTCTAGGACTGAATAAAGCAAGACATTTTATTTCCAACTTGTAGTAAGGTCTTTATAAAATAAATTTTAAAATGGCTTTGCTGCCTATTGGAGAAACAATTATTTTCTACTTGAGTGCTTTTCTTTTTAATTGTATCATTATACTCTTAGATACCTGACATCTTTTTAGGAGGTCATGCACAGTATCCAATGCTCCCCGTGAGCCAGCAGGACCCACTGCTAGAGCTTCCTAAAGCAATCAGAAACGAACCGAAGCACTTGTTTCTGGAGTGGTGCAGGTCAACAGAGCTTGCAGAAAGGAGCTCCACTGACCTTTCCCATTCCAGAAACGAGCATTTCTGTTCATTTCCAGGGTTGCATTAGGAAGCACTAGCTTCCTGTTGATCTAGCAGTGAGTCCCAGGGGCACAGCAGAATGAGTGGAGGCACAGCACCAGTATTGGATACTGCCCCATACTGTTTAGTAGAGTTGTTCATAAAAAAATCCATCACTGGGCTAGGAGACCAACAATAAAGCTCACTGGGAGAGGCCTTGAGCAACAATGGGCTCTTAATTGCCTCTCAATACCACTTGCTGGGGAACACGAGTGGAATGATGCTATCGCACTCGTGTCCTGCTTGCAGGCTTCCCATCTGGCTGGCCACTGTGGGAATAGAATGTTGGACTAGAGTGGCCTTCCATCTGATTGAGCAGAACTGTAATGTTCTTAACCTTTAATCCCATTAAAAATGGGTAATGGTGACCTGCCATACAAAATTGTTTCTAGGATGAACAGGACAATGTCTATAAAGCACTTTCCATAGTTAAAAGTGCTGTGAAAAGTCTGCAGTGTTTCTCCCAGTTCTGGACATTAAAAAAGACAAATTCAGTAAGATGGTCCTTCCTGTTTGACTGGTTTGGGTTGGTATGCAACTTAAAAGTGTACCACTGTATCTCCAAGCAGTCATTGTATAATTACGTGAGAAACTTCAATCTGAACTGGGCTGTGCATAGACAACGCACAGCTGTTTCTCAGACAGCAAAAATGACTGTTAGGCAATTTCTACGTATAGCCCAGTTCGCACTGAGGTCTTTCCATGTGATCTCTTACAGAGGAATTACTGGGTGGAGAGGTTTTTAAAAGTAGATATTAAGTTTGGAAGTGTTAGGTAACACATGTTGCAGAGGGGAAAAGATACTTTGCCAACTCTGTATCCCAGCTAATTTTTGAGATAGTGTCTTGGCTACAGCTCAAAACAGAAGTTGCAGAAGGGAAAGCACTGGTATCACAACACTAAATATTAGGGCTGTGCACTGCTTCAGTCCAAAGCCCAAATAACAAGGTGAAGCAGGCTGATTCGGAGGCACGGTATGAGGTGGATCAGAACAGCACCAAGGCTCCCCAAAGCGGAGCTGTTCCTATACGAGGCACCTCAGTCCACCTCGGTGACTTGGAGCTCTTATGATGCCTTCTGAGCAGCCCAGACAGCCTGGTGCCAAATTATCAACTTGTGAGAGATCGGGGGGTCGGGGGAATAGGAGGGGAGGGAGTGGGGAAGGGGAGAGGAGGAGGAGGGAGGGAGCTTTGGCGAATGGCAACTCTAGTTGCCAAATTAGGGCTGAATGGAACCCAGCAGTCTCCAATCAGTGACATTGGTGGAGGAGGGGAGGGAATACTGGAGTGGAGAGATCAGCCTGCGTCCTTGTTTTTGTTTCATTGCGTGAGAGGGCGCGCGCTGGTTAGGTGATGGTTTTGTTGTTAGAGAGAGATCCTGTGCATGCAGCTTTGTGTGTCTTTATTCCCAATCCGAATTCAATTCTCTTTCTTTGTTTTGTAGATTCTTTATTTTAAAAAAAATATTACTGAGTTTGAGTTTCCTCCCTATTCTGTTTCACCCAACCCCACCCTTCTGTAATAAGTTTTTACCTTTCATTCTTCTTGCTTGTTCATTTTAAAAAACAGAAAAATTCACTTAAGTTGCTTAGCTCCCACCCACCCCACACACACACACACACACACCTTTTCAATCTGTATGGCTGTGTTTGCTCATGGCAAGAGATCATTCTAGTGGTGTTAGAGGGCTCTGTCTGAAGTTATTTGGCTAGAGGGTGTGTGTGTGTGTGTGTGTCAGTTGAACTATTCTGTTTCTTTAGAAACCAAACATTTAGTACTTACTTTGAGTTTCGTCCCTAGGTCTCACACACACACACACACACACACACACACACACACACCCTTCTGTAATAGGTTTTACCTTTCATTCTTCTTGCTTGTTCATTTTAAAATCCAGAAAATTGCACATTAGTTGCTTAGCTTCCTTCCCCACCCCCACCTTTTCAATTCGCAACCATTAGTTTGGCTTACTTTGACTCTGTCTAGATTTTATGTATATATATTTCAGAAGGTGGTGCTGGGGGATTCCTGTTTGATGCAATGACCATTGGCCTGTAGTGTCTGTTAAGGTTCCGTCTTGTGCCCTATGCTATTTAAATTATACATGAAACTGCTGGGAGAGGTTGTCTGGAGTTTTGGGGCTCAATGCCACCAGTATTCTGATGACACCCAACTCTATCCATTTACATCCAAGGAAGCTGTTCTAGTTCTAAATCAGTGTCTGATATTGATAGTGGACTGGATGAAGGCAAACAAATTGAAGCTTAATTCAGACAAGCCAGTGGTGCCCTTAGTAAGTGAAAAGACAGCTCAGGAAATAGGAATTCCGCCTGGGCTGGATGGGGTTGCACTCTCCCTGAAGATGCAGGCTTGCAGCTTGGGTGTACTGGATTCAGCCCTGAACCAGGATGCCCAGGCTTCAGCAGCAGCCAGGAGTGCATTTGCACAGCTGAGGCTGGTGCACCAGTTGCACCCATTCCTCCAGATGTCTGATCTGGCCATGGTCACACATGCCTTAGCTGAATCTCATTTGGACTACTCTAACATGCTCTGTGCACAGTTGCCTTTGGAAACTTCAGCTCATCGAGAATGCCGTGGCCAGACTGTTCGCCAGGGCTAGTTGCAAGGAGCACATGCCTCCCTTTTACCACAGCTTCACTGACTACCAGTCTGTTTCCAGGCAGAATTCAAAGTGCTGGTTATAACCTATAAAACCCTATATGGCTTGGGAAGGGGCTACTTGGAAGTCCACTTTCTTCCATGTCAGCCTGGCTGAGTTTTCAGGGGGAGGCCTTTCTCTCGGTATCACTGCCATCAGAGGCACGTTTGGTGAGGTTGCAAGAGAGAGCCTTCTCAGTGGCTGCTCCCAAGCTCTGCAACTCCCTGCCAAGGGTGGCTAGATTGGCCCTCTCTCTGTTGTCCATCCACCGACAAAGAGGGATGGGTGGAGAGGGAAATGGCACTGTATATAAAAAAGCAGGGGTCCCCAACACAGTGCCCCCGGGGACCTCTAATGGTGCCTGCAAAGCTTTCTACTCCCTGCCCCCTTCAAAAATGTAGTTTTAATTTTTAAAAAGTAGAAAACATTAGGATGCAATGTACACAGGCACCATGGTGCCCACAAAGCTCTCCCTGCCCCTTCAAAAATGTATTTTTTCATTTTAAAAAACTTGAAAAATGTTAGGACACCAGGTTCTCCTTCCTTTTCCTGTATCTGCCACCAATCAGCTATTCAGAGGGCAAGAAGAGAAGGAAAAAGATGCTTCCTGGCCCTACCCAATCTTCCATCCACAAAGACCTTTCCCCTTTGCTCTCTCTTCTCCGAGCCTCCGAGCTCATTCTCTTCACCCAACCCCTTTCCTCACTATTTTTCTCCCCCATCCTTAGCCTTCTTTCTCTCCCTTCCTAGCACCTAGCCTCACTCTCTCCCACTCACCCCTTTATATTGCTATTTCTCTCCACTCCCAGCCCCTAGCCTCACTATTTCTCTCCCTTTGCCTTGCTATTCCCCCCTCCCATTTTCTAGCCTTGCTGTTTCTGTCCCCGCCACTTCTTTTGACTATCCAGGCTCCCACAGCAGCCATTACATGACCAGCCACGTAGGAGCAATATTGTAACGGTGCCCACAGCAGTTTCTCAAATTCCCAAATGTGCCCATGAGTCCAAAAGGGTTTGGGACCCCTATAGTAAAGTGCATATTTCTCACAACTGCAGTTGTGAGAAATATGCACTTTCAAGTTTTTACTGGTCACAATTGTGGGGAGACAGGGTTAGGTGAAATATCTTGGTCTGGATAGTCAAAACGCTCAGAAAATTTAGGTGTTAATACTATCTACACTTTCCCAATAGATTCATACATTTTATTCTTGTACTTTAATCTGCTTTTTATAACAACTTGTTTTATTATGCCATATAATAAACACTAAGAGCATACGGAGTGAAGAAATAGTTATATGGGAAATTGGCTTTCTAACCTTTTAAAGAAGAGGAGTTTGTATTTCTCATACCGTCTTATCACCTACTTTTCAGCTATCATATTCCCCTCCTCACTGTTTTAAAAGTGTTAGAGCATTTGAGAACAGAATTTAAAATCCTACAGCTTAGACTGTTGCTATAACTCAAATGCCTAATAGACTAGGAAATTCAGGTAATAATTGTTTCCAGTGTCAGTCTGTAGAAATTAGTGTGTTTTTAAATACTTCTTAAGATAAAACTATGGTGCCATTCATAACATCTTTAAAATATTACTTTCAAATTTTGTACTCCATTTATTTGGGGCCTTGTGGCCATTGTAACACAAGAGAAAGCCAAGGATGGCCAGCTAACCCAAAAAATACAGCCTGACCTACTGTGTCTCTGACAGGAGTTTGACTTGCAGAAATCGGTAGTTTACGTTTCCCGTGACGTGGAGATAAGAATTATCACCTGCTAATGTCTGCAGATCCTATGCTGCACAGAAGCAAGAGTGAGTAAAAAGTTGGCAACTTTAGAGGCTAGTCCACAAAACATGAAGGAAACCTGGAAAAGTTATAGTTGGCAATTTGCCTTTAAAAAGGAAAGTTACTTGGTAGTAGACGCAAACCCCAGTTTTCTTTGACTTCATCTTAGCCAGAGGAAACAGTTAATGGATACAGAATGCCTTACATTGTTATAGCTGAGATTTTAAAAGCTGATTATTAAGTTAAGGAAGTGGCATGGTTTCTCTACCACTACCACCACCACCCATTCTTCATGTATTGAATAATATAAGGTAGAAATCACATCAGTGGGAAGCTATTGTATGGAGAAAGCCATGCTACCATCAACTGCTGAATCAGAGGAGCGAACATTAGCATAGTTCTCCCCATGTTACATATTATCTATATTCTTAGGTTACTAGATCAGCATGGGATGGATGGAGCCATGGGACAGCAGCAATCACACCACTGTCATAACATGAGATTAAAAAAAAGGATCTGTTGATTTTGATCAGTAAAGGTTGGGTGTTTTGCCACTAACTGCCAAAAATTCCCCTAATTTTTTTTTTTTTTTTGGGGGGGGGAATTACTTAATTATTCGATAGTCATTAACATACCCTATAGTACAGTTGGGGAACCTTTTTTATTGTCCCAGAGCTTCTGAGAGACAAAGCAGGTGCAAATGGTGATATAACACCTTATTACTTGGTGTGCATGGCAGGCATATATGTGTTTATGGTAAGTATATTGACCCATTAAATAAAATTTTGTATCTAATTCTATTTTACTTGGCACTTAGCTATGTTTTTTTAAAATTATGTCATCATGAATAATTACTATGTATCCAAATTCATAATTATGCCTCTTGGCAACTTTAAAAAAGCCAATTTACATTTTATTCCTATATAAGGATGAAAAAAAAGTGTCTTCCCTACATTCTGTTCTCAGTATAGTCTAGCTGTGGGATAATACCTTCTATGACTTAAGGTAATTATGAGTCTGACAAGGTTCTTCCATAAGATGGTGGAAGTCTATATTTTGGGGGTGGAGATAGCCTTGAGGCAACAAGGCTTCTATTTGGTCTGCAGAGGTACAGTTGGGAAGATGGTGGCACAGGTAACCATAACTGAGCTGTTGGTGGGACCTCTTTTTCAAGTATAGGTGACTTCCGGGATTTCAGCATATCCATTTCCAAATCAATGTAGCTAAAGAAGGGTTTTCCATGAACAGAAGCAGGTTGTGATCTAAATAATTTCTTGTAGTATTTATAGTAGTGGAAGGCAACTATCAGAATCACCATAATTGTAGTACATATGCTGATTAGCAAAGCAGAGAAGATGTTTTTTATCCAGGAATGACTGTCCTTAAAGTTAGCTAAGGTCCTGTTTGATGTTAGAGATTCATTCAATGGCTTTGCAGTAGGTAAACAGATTCCACCATATGCAACATCCTCAATTTGAACAATTTTGTAGTCTGGCAACATTGCCTCAACAAAATCTGGATTAACATTTTCACCAGGCACTCCTAGTTTGAGCAACACACCTTGGATGTCATGTATTGCACATTTGGTTCTTGTGCAAAAGGACTTGTTATACCACGTGATCACAGTGGACCCAGGTTTGAGGTGAAGTAGTGCCATGTTCCCAGGACTGCCAGCAGTCAAATACTTGGAAAGCTTCTCAAAAAACAAGTTAACTCTTTCCCTGTCTCTCAGGAATGAGTGATAGCTATTTTTTGTTCTTACAGTATAAATGTGACATGGGATAATGGATGGCCTGAGTATTTCTATTGTCAGGGTATCTGAAGTCCTCAGTCCTCCTGAATCAGTGGCAAAGAGTAGAAATTTCTGAGGTGAATACTGAAAATCGTTATCAAGTGGATAGCCATACACAGTTTGATAAGCTGAATTAAACTGCAACCAGCTTTCCGGACCTGTTGGTGAACCATCAACTGGACTTATTCCAAGGGTTAGCTGGGTTGTATTTCCATCCTCCTGATCATAAAATGTGTCGGGAGGTACCGAAAATGAGAACATGTGTCCAATTGTTGCCGTTATCCACTTAATTGCATTAACAACTCTTGGTGAGGCGTTTGTCTGGCCTACATAGGAGTGAAGAAATAGGGAAGAAAGGTAGAAAGCCATGCTTTCACTAGTCTGGCACTGAATAGCAAAAGGAATTTGTAAAATGCATGCTTATACCAGTTTACCTCAGAATATTTCTGACATAGGCCCTAGTGCCCCCACATGTCCTGCTGAGTTCTCATTGGGGGAGACCCCTATATCCAGGCAGCTGACCGCTCCCTCTGTTAGAGTGAGTCATCCCAAGTTCAACTAGCTCAGCTTCCCTATCCACATTTACTGATATTTGGAAGAGCAGCTGAGTGAGGAAGACCAAGTTAAAATCCTGCTGCTGACCAGGTGGTAATGAGTGATATGCAAGGGCTACCCTCACTCTCCTGGGTTCAATTCTATCACTCCCTTGGAAGAAGCGTTCCCACTAGGATCCTAGGGCCCCACCACTGCCCCAATCCAACCAACTGTGGGCTCTGGGCACAAGTGGTAGAGGTTTGATGATGGCTCTGAGCATAAGGAACATCAAGATACAAGGCACAAGGGCTCCCAGGACATATATGTAGCCCTTCTACTGACCTGTGTGAGGGAAAACTCAGCACTATTCTGTACTTGGGCTGGGGAATGTCTAGGCCTATACTTTAAAACTTTAATTATGTCTTACCTATCAGCATGATCTGTGACATTGGAAATAAAGGAGTCACCATTGCTCCTGTACCATGTGGAGACTCATATGAGGTAAACGTCAAGATGTTTCTGGGCAAATTCATGAAATACTATGGTTACTGTAGCACTGAGTTTTTAAAAAACCCATTGACAAGAAAAATGAAACCAACATAATTAAGCATGTTTATTGAAATGAGAGAAGAAAGTGGCTGCTTAGTTGCTGACATCCCTAAAGTTATTTCCTGTATTCCCTTTGTGTTTACTTAACGATGCCAAAAAATAACCATCATGCAGATAAATAATAGGTGTATCTAGCTCATGATGAAGCTGAGGAGGCCAAGGTGGCATTGTCATAACTAGCCATTTCCACACACCAGGAAAGCTCTCAGTTCTCCATTTTGATTTATGCCTGCCCCTGATTTATGCACCACACAAATTCAAGTCAGCCATGAAGTAGGTCAAGACTTTTAAATGAAAGAACAGGACTTAGCCCTATGGGGAGTGATGGTTAAATCTGTGAATTAGGAATTGTTGTGTCAGGGTTGGATCTGAGCCCATAGAGTCCTAAAGTAGCCCTGATTCTGAGGAGGAGTCCGTGGGAGAGGAACCCCCTCAGGTTTCAGAGGCATAGCTGGAGGGGGAGCACCCCCCCACTCACATTCCTGGGAGCGATACTGACCCTGGCATGGAAAGGGAGGGACAACTTGAGCTTTTAGATGCGAGGCACAGGCGCAAGTTCAAGCAAGTGGTTGCAGGAGCTGAGCTGAGGCGCTCAGCCCGTTTGGCTCGATGTCAGCAGCTGTGCCCCAAGGCCCCACAGGAAAAGGGGAGAATTTCCCCTCCTCCTCCTTAAGTTCAGAGAGTTGCTGTGTGTTTCTTCAAATGGAGACCAACTGACGTCCTAACCCTTAGAAACCCCTGGTAGGCTGTTCCTTTGTATTTCCTCTGAGTCTCAGGCAATTAGCATCTGTAAGCCTCATTAGGTTGAATGGAGATAAAGCCTTGGAAAGCAGCCCTTTGTCTGACTGTTGATTCTGGCTGTTGGATCGCTCAGAAGACTACAGGGGCATTCCTGACATGTTGCGTACTTCAAAGATACTGCTGCTGAATCTTCAAAATCTGACTGCTCAGATAAACTGCTTATGGCTATAGAGTGAGTTGGCTCCAAAGCTGTGGTGCCATCCAATCAGCAGTAGCTGGTCGCAGTAACTTCCTGGCCACTTTTCTCCTCTACTCCAATTGTATTCAAGCCACATTCGCCCATTGTTATATTAGGTGGCAAGCACAGAGCTAATGAAAAACTACAAGCCTCCTGGTCTGCTGCCGTAACCAAGCCTCTCAGCAAGCTGACTTTTAATCTACTGTTTTAAAATTTAACAATTCAAAACTAATGTTTTTAACATAAAATTCAATAACTATAATTCTTCATGGTCTCTGTGCATCACACATATAAATACATTACATAGTCTCTGCTTAGTTTGTTCTCCTCCTCAGCTTCATCATGAGCTAGATACACCTATTATTTATCTGCATGATGGTAATTTTTTGGCATCCTTAAGTAAACACAAAGGGAATACAGGAAATAACTTTAGGGATGTCAGCAATGGCCCAAGTAAGAATTATTAGAATAGCCTAACAAGGGTGCTATGGCCAGATTACAAAATACACCTAATTGTCTGATTGGGTTCATTAGAGCCAGTAATTCTAAAAACTCAACCAGATTCTGGAGCTGCTACCCATTCCAGTCGTAAAAAGTGTGCAGTTTTGTTTCATTATATCAACAAGCCAGAAGGTTAAGACTGAGGTTTTAATTCAGTCAAGGTTGGACTGAGGGAGAAAAAAAATTGACAGAATGTTTAAAAAATTGGATCGGGGTGAGACAAAGATTAGGCAACTTAGACCATGAACACACTTTTCTTACAATATCCCCAAACCTCCTTCAACCACCAGAGCTAAGTATGCCTAAACAAAATTTCATTCCCTGCTTAAGCAGTCATAAAAAAGCTGCCACAATAAAATTCATAGTTCTTCTTTTCTCTGACCCTGTACAATCTGGGGTATCTTTAAATAATTACTGCATTAGAATAAATTTGTTTAAGCTACCATAATAGTCAGAATAAAAGAATAAAGGGGTGGGGGAAGAAGGGTCACACCCAACATGAAGGAATAGCACAAAAAAGCCAAGCCAGTGGGTGCAAAAACAGTCGCAGTATTTTTTAGTATGTCATGTTTAGTTTTTGCGTTTCCCTAAATGAAGGCTGCCGCAAGATGTGGGGTTGGGCACTAACTTGCGTGGCATAAAGGGGAATTAAACTGTTACTAGCCGTGACAGCACAGTGGAATCCTGTGTTCAGAGGGGTGTATACTTCTGACTACAAATGGGGACAAGCAAGGACAGACAGCTTGTGCCATCATGCCCTGCTTATGGTCTCCCAAAGGTATCTGGCTGGCTGGCTGGCTATTGTTGGAAGTAGGATACTGCATTAGATGGACTGCTCGTTAGATCCAACAGGGCTCCTGCTTTTATTCTATTTACTACTCCTTTCTCATAGGGATGAAAAAAAAATTGTGAAGACGTTGTTGCCATAAATGGATGAGGATACGGTTGCCCCATATAATGAAATCTGGTGTGAATTGCTCACACTGAATTGGTAACACTCTGCTAATGAACACACAGCTTACCTTGTGGTCCTTGGTATAATGTAGTGGCATAGAATCTCTTCTCTGTGAGTATTTCTTTATTGGAGGTGACAGTTGACTCTTCCATCAGTTTTGACATAAGCTCCCTGGTAATTTGGAAGATCGTTTTGGTTCCAAATGAACTATCCAAGCTTAAATCATTCGTGTCCACTTGTAAAGCATCACGATATCCTGTATGAGTTCTAACAACACTGCTGTCAGAAGAGCCAAATTCATCTGTAGGGAAATAGAACTTGGGGGTACCAGCAAATTCTATAGGCGAGGTAAGCAGCGAAGCTTCATAAGTATACAGCTCTTCCTCATCAAGGAAACTGCTGCTTAAAATGGTGGCACTGGATTTTGTAACATAAAATAAATTTGATTGTTTTTCCCACAGAACCGTGTCCATGTGAGTTATAGTAAGAGGTGAGATTTTGTCTTCTGTAACTAAAAGTTTGTATGTTTGTGGAGCAGTTGGAAAAGATTCTGGTGCACGTTCATAGATATGAATTACCTCTGGGCTAACCTCTCTTCTATCAGACAATAATTCTTCTGTTGGTAATATACTGCAAAGTCCAAATGATACTCTTGTCAGTTCCATAGGTGATGATAATGAAAGGGAAGGAAGCATTGTAGGAATGCTGTTGCTTTTAAATAGTAATCGAGATTCTAGGGAATTGACAGATACGGGTATGTTGAATTCTGGAGTGCTATACATTGTCAAGTCCAGAGTATTGTCATTGTAATACAACTGATCTGCTGGGCGTATATCAGGAGGCAATCTATGGTTGTGGGCAGAAGCACTTGTTATAATTGCAGCGTCAAATGTTGACAAAATACCAACCAAGTTGAAGCCAATATTCCACGTAGGTACTTCAGTCTGTATTGCAAGTGGTGAAGACATAAATGACCCTGAGGCATATTTGTAGTTGCTACGTAGGCCTTGATTCCGATATCCATCATCTGACAAGAGTAAAGACATGACAACATGGGAAAAAGGAAATCTAGATGATTCTGTAAGATTCATCAATGTTGAGCTGGATGACAGTGAAAGCTTTTCTATAGAAATGGCATCTCTAGATAGTAATTCAGATGCTGTTAGTTGTGCATATGAGTCACCATAATCTAGGCTTGTTATTTCTCCTGAAAAGTGTGCTACAGATGATCTTTCAGAAGGAATGACTTCTGGTGAAACATAAGTGGCCATTACGTGGTGAACAGGTCTTGAGAATGGAGTTTTGCTGATTGGCACAGAAAAGCCTAAATAATATTGTGTGGAATTATGCTTTGGCTTGGATTTCTTAGTTGTAGAGTATATATCTTGTGGCACTTGAGAGTATAGGTTCTCTGATATTGGTGGTGTTTTGGAAGCCACCTTAACCTCAAATTCTATTGATGTTGATATCAGAGAAGGTGAAAGTTCAGAAGAAAGATACTGAAAAATGGTAGATGCCGGTGTTTCAGTCAGATCATTCAGTAACATTTGGTGTACTGCAGGATGTAAAAAGGTATCTGTGTAAGTGGGTATAGCTATCCTGGTGGCTTGGTACAAAGGTGATACTCTCTTACTAGGTCTTACAACAGACTGTGTGTATAAAAGAGGAGCTGACAAAACTGTGAAGGTCTCCGTTTTGATTGGTCTCAGTGCAGGTCTTGGGGTGGCCATTAATTGCCTCCTGTACCGCTTTCCTGAATGCTTTTTTTCATTTCCTTCTTTCTTAAGTATTCTCCAACCAGCAATTTCATATCCCAGCAGCTGTGAGAGATTGTTTGACTCAACATTGTGTCGTAGAACTTGCACTAATTCATACAGCATGGCAAACACTCCAAACCCAACTGGCCAGTAGAGTCCTACATAATGGCTTTTCGAAGTGTTGATGTATCTAATGTCTTCAGCTAATACTGTTAGATTCCAAACATGTTTACCAAAGGAGTCTTTGAATGGAGTAAGTGTCAATGAGGAAGGCTCCAAATAGAGATACTCTGCCATGGTGCAAATTAGATGTAATCGTTCTTGAACTTCTAGAAAACTAGGTGCATGGATTATGATTTCTGCAAAGGTGATGGAAACTTGCCTTGCAGACAGTGCTTCAGAACAGATACTGCAACCAAAAACATATGTTGTTAAAAGACTTTAGCATTCCAAAAAGAACACCTTATAGCCCAATACTATCCATGTTTACTCAAAGGTAAGCCTCATTGATTCCAAGTATGTATGTTTAGGATAGCAACCTTAGAAGTAGGATTCATTGGTCTACTGACACCTTGCTGCATTTTCACAGAATATACAAGGTGTCAAATTAGAACTGAGCTGGCCTGAAGCTATGTGAGAAGCAGCCTATGGCCACAATCCCAAGGCCTACATAGAACAAAACACTTTCGATTCTATAAGAATGAAGATTTCATGGTATGCATATGCCATACCCCATCATGTGACAAGGAGCTTATTCTTCTGTTATGGGGGATATGGGGGAGCCATTACTCTGTAAAGGTGGCCCCAAGAAGATTTCTGACCTGTGAGAAGAGATGTTGACTTCATGGAGCCTTGTCTGTGATCATCTTTATCTCAGGTTTCTCCTTTTTATTTTCCAAAATTATCATCAACTCTAGTAGAAGGAGAACTTCAGCCCTTACAAGTGTGATGTGACATTTTTGTTTTCATTAAAGGAGCAATGCATGAGGCTCAGTGGACTACAACTACAATCCTAGAAACCTATGTGTGCATCAGGAATAACCATACACATAACTAGAGTTATCTTTGACATCTCTACTACTACAGCCATTCACAGAGTTGAATGGGAATACTGTTTTTGTTTTAATCAGCTTTCCTGTTCAGCTGTGCAAGTGACTATAACAGATATTTTAAAAGACTGGCTCCACACACAGTCTCTCTTCTATGTGCCCATACCTTTCTGTACAGCTTTCTACACAGTAGTAATTATATTTAGCACTTGAATATAATCTCAAACCATGTAAAACTCTCAAAGCCCCAATTCCTTATTTTATTTCTTTCTCTGCAACTGAAAAAGTAATTTCACTTCCATGAACTCCATTGAGATTCTAGTGGCATTCTTTCCTGTCTGACTTGTCCAGCCCAAAAGAGTTCATTGGCTTGGATCCAACAGAGCCCATTCACAAATGGAAGGACTTGTTCCATTGGCAGAAGGGACTTCCAGTTTCCAGAAACAGAAGTGGCAGGGAGGATTTTTGCCAATTTCCCACTGCAGCACCCCACACAACCTCCCAGGCTGTTCCAGAGGATCCCCTAACCATCCAGAAGAGATTGGGAGTGTTCAGGGGGCTGCACAGAGAAAGGAGAACTAGCGGAGGAACTCCCCATTCCATGAACGGAACTCTGCTCATGGAACTCTGGTTCCAAGCCCTTTTTTTCTGACAGTTTTAATACAAGATATTTTACATGTATTTGAGAAGAAAACAATGTAACTTACACGCCATGCTTTTGGTTTGGGCCCACTTCCTTTTCAGGGACAAGAATACTGTCTTGAACGTGAAGTGCAAAATTTACACTAGCTATCGGTGTTTTCTGCCCACATGCCTCTCCATATGCAACTACAGTTAAATGGTATTTTCCAGTCTCCTCCAGCATTGGCAGCCCTTGAAGAGTATTAGTGTTAGAGTTATATTCCAACCATTTTGGCAAAGCTGAACCATTTGTCAGAATAACCTGTTTAATAAAAAAAAAAATCAGAGAGGGAAAATTTATTTCTGCATGCATCACATTAAACAGAGCTATGTGTTCTAAAATTATGTGTGAAATTTGGTACTCGTTTAATTTGCCTTTAGTCATTTTTTTATCTGCAAGCTTAGGGAGTAGGGATTTGTGTTTGAAAAGGTGAAAAAGGAGAATGGTGCTTCATTGCCTGATGGAAGTTTCTGAAAGATGAAAGGAGACCGTAATAATAACCCCGAACAAGGATCATAACAGTAGTTTAGACAATGATGTATTTGCTGTGATTATTTGAAATCTGTAATCACTATGTAAATCCATTAATGTTGCATTCTTAACATACATGGGAAGGAATGAAATTTTAATTATTTCAGTAGAAATTAAGATCTTATCTGCTGATCCTTCTAGTATTTATAATTTCCAAAAGGCTTCATAATTTCTTTTCTTTCTTTTTTTACATTTTTATCCCACTCTTCTAAGGAGCTCTGGACAATCTACATGGCTCTTTTCCTCCCACACATTTTACTCCACAACAGCCCTGTGACGTGGATTGGGCTGAGAGACAGTATAGAGCCCAAGGTCACCTAGTGGGTTTCAGGGCTGGGTGGGACTTAAGCCTGGTCCTCCCAACACTCCTAACAAATGCACCACATCAGCTAGTGTATTCTTGCTCACAATTCAGTAAGGCAGGTCACAAATTTACACAGCTGGTTTATTTATTTACTACATGTCTATACCATCCAATAGCTAAAGCTCCCTGGGTGATTCACAAAACCCCATGCATGCTTATCATTTAATAAATAAACTATCAAGTGATGGCCTGCATGTATGAACAGGCCATCAGAAATAAAACAGTACTTTCATATCACCTCAAGCTCCAAAGCTTTTTAGTGGAATCAGTTTACATAGTCTTCATGTCCTGTGGTGTAGAAAAATAAAGTGTGTGAACCTGACTATGTTCTCCTTCAGTCTTGTCTTCTCTGCAACTTGCTGTCTTGCTAAAAGGTTCTATGGATGCTATTTTGCTCCTCATGCTGGCCAGGCTAAAATAATTTATACATTTTCCTTTAACTGGTAGCACAGCCATTGTTTCCCTGCTGTATGACCAGTGAACAGTTAGCATATTCTCACTCTGAACTGCAGGGTATGAGGAAGAAACCCAGTGTAGGGAGTAAGTTAACAACCTGGCTGTGTTTTAACTATTGTCTGTGGCCTCATAAACCATGATTTATAAAGCTGTGGATGAGGGCTGTGGCTGTACGTTCCTTCCATCTTCCCATCATATGCCAGCTTTGGCACAGAGATCCTGGCTTGCATTAAGCCAGAGTTCCCCATTGGGGCTGTTCACACATAACAGCAGCATTGTTGTTGTTCAGTCGTTCAGTCGTGTCCGACTCTTTGTGACCCCATGGACCATAGCACGCCAGGCCTTCCTGTCCTCTGCTCTCTCCCGGAGTGTGCTCAAGTTCATATCCATTGCATCCGTGATGCTATCTAGCCATCTCATCCTCTGCCGTCCACTTCTCCTTTTGCCTTCAATCTTTCCCAGCATCAGGATCTTTTCCAGCGAGTTTTCTCTTTGCATTAGGTGGCCAAAATATTGGAGCTTCAGCTTCAGTCTCTGTCCTTCTAATGAGCAGTCAGTAACGGCAGCATATCATGGGTTAATTTACCCATGATTTGCCATGGTGTGTGCCAGGTGCATTCCACAGTGTTTTTGTACATTCAGCCCCAATTGGGGCTTGCTATGTGATGTCCGAACCTGGACACTATAGGTTAACCATGAGTCAAACAACCCATGGTGAACCTAACTCCTAATTGTAGGTTAACTATGGGTTGTTTAACCCACGATTAACCTATAGTGTCCAGGTTCGGATGTCACTTAGCAATCCCTGACTGGTCTTTTAGGGGTTGATATTCAAAATGGCCACCTCTGTCTGCTTCTGCAGATGCTTGCACCACTGTTCTGACTTCCCCTCTTGACAGAATTTTTGGACTAAGACAAAAGACAGAAGAAACAGTGGGGAAACACAGGAAGGTTACAAGTGGAAGATGACGACGTTGGGATCTTCCATCAAATTATGTGTTTAAGGCAGGGTGCTTGTACAGTAAAAGCCTCCTCTAGAACGCTCTCATGTGTCTCAATACTAAAAGGTTTCTTTTGTTCCTTCACACATCTGTAACAGCCTTCTCCCCTTAATGGGGTAGTGATGTCGCCTTCCACGTTGTCACACGCTCCCACATTCAAAACACTAAGCTTCAGTACAGGAAACATGCTAGTCTTCTGGCCATTGATAAGGCATCTCCTTTACAAAGGAAGGTTGTCCAGTGATCGCAGTGCTACAAACAACTCAAAGTTTGATTTTTCAGGGTGCAATTACATGTGATGGTGGTAGTGCCTTGTCTTCAAATGAGGGTTACCAAACGCTTTCCCCTGACCTCACTTTACAGTGTCGTCTATTACTTAAGAGATTTATATACCATCATGAAAAGCCATAGGTCTGTTGCCGTTGTTCTAGTTCTGGCCAAGATGAGTTGTTCTAGTTGTAGCTGAAGATAATTTGCCTAAAGCAGCTGGTTTGCAGGGGTACCATTTCAGATTTCAGCACAGAGAAGGGCAAGATCCTCAGCAAGGTTTAAAGGGCTGCTCTTGGATATATTTAAGATTAAGGGAGGGAGTAAGCCTCATTGAACATGGTAGGACTTGTTTCTGGGTAAACACACAAAGAATTGTGCTGTTTAATTGTAGAAAAGCAGTGTATTTTAAAAGCATTTGTTCTGCTTGTGTATTTATGCCCTGTAATAACTATAATGATGTTATCAGCACAAGTTGAACTGTCATTTAATTATTTAGAACAATAGTCATTCAGCATATAACTAGCAAGTTGGCCAGCAATACAGGTGCCCCTGAGGAAAAACCACACATGGCCTGAAATATAGGGAGGAATGCCCCCTTTCCCTCCTTCAATGGCACCCCCTGCCCTATTTTTCAGCAGGCTATTTTACAATTGAACAAAACCATTTCAATAAACTATCCTGGCTACCTGACAGGCTGTTTAACTAGCAGACAGTAAAAGAGATTACCTTGTAGTGAGTAATTTTCCCTTGAAAAGCAAATGGTGATATGGGATAAGAGAATACTCTTCCTATGACTGCTCTTGTATCTTGGACTCCCCAAAAGACCTGTGTTTCTTCACATCCATTATGTGACTCCTTGGCAACAACAGCAGGCCTGATTGTGGTGAGAGATACCAGGGTGAAGAGCAAGGACACCACGGTCAAAATTCGCCTCTCTGGCAGCACAGGGGCACCAGAGCCAAGATGGATGTCATAAGTGGTAGTGTGGCTGGCTGGGGCATCCATTCCCACTTTGTCAGTGTAATAGTCAGGGAAGATTGATATGGTAATATCACAAGTCAGAACTGTAGAAGAATAAAGCAAGTTTAAAGTTAATTTGGCAGGAAACATTTAAAAGCCATACAAGACTTTGAGCAACAATGTATTTAATCTTACAAAAGTACAATGATTAATTTACAAAATTAGAGCCACCTTAAATATATGCCAGACACTCACTGTTCATTTCAGATAAGGCTTCTTTTCTTGAAAATCATCCTAGAATGTAACCTGTTTCCTTTAGAGATTATGACAATGTTTCCTCCTTTATCTCTCTCTTGTCATGATAAAGAAGGCCACTTTGGTCTCTAGGAGATGAAACACTATGCTAGGGCTCCCTGAGGGGGTTCTTCAACTCACAGCTTAATAAAAGAAATGTCAAGTCCATTGAGTTTTGCTATTCATTTTTGAGGATTTTTGTATGTGATTCAGAAATATGAAACTACAGACATAAACTCTGTAGCAATTAAAAAAATACACCAGCACCCCTTTAAGCAGTGACAAAGGAAGAGTGAGTGACCCATGGATCCGGATGCTTCGGGATCCATTCATATTATCTGAATGCAGAGGCAGAACACACATCACTGTGTTGGTGGTGATGGGGAGAGACTTGTATATCTTTCTTTCCAGGCTTCATATGAGACACAGGAAAGGTGGGATAGAAAGCAAAGAAGCTGTTACCTCTACTTTAAAGCATCCTAATCAGCCTGACTGAGGCTACAGAAGGAAATCTACAAGGAGAGACCCACTATGAGGGTACACAGAGATGACCATTTAAATTATGTTGCAACTTACAGCAGTGTGCTTGTAGCCCCTTGGTAAACTGACCATTTCTATTATCCTACCAATACTTTTAGAGAATTTTATCACTCTCCCATTTCCCCAGATTTCTGACAGCTGTGGTGAAATTTCCCTCACCAATTGACTGAGCAAAACCAACAAACAACCTGCTTATTTAGTAAATAGCATGGGAAGTTACCATTGGTATCCACCTCATTGCATCCATGCATACAATGAAGAGAACTTCACTAGGCCCCCATTTCCTCACATTTCTCATCAGTAGTGACAGCACTGTGGAATCTGTGTGGATGGATGCTGCAGACAACTGGCTCCCCGTGTGGTTTGATGTGCACCCTATGGTAAGCTACCGTTTCATATACTGTACTGTTTAGGGCTGAATACAGATGACTACAGATGTGATCAAATTCACCTCACCCCATGAATGGATACTACACAGATTGCCATACCATATTAGTTGCCCTTGTACAACACTGTGCGTAACAGCTGTTCAGTATTATAAATTTTACAAGCCCTGAGAGATATTGAATGGCCAAGGTCACTGAATGTATTAATTGTGAGATTTCAACCCAGATGTACTGGATCCATGTCCAATTTATCCAAAATATTTCTTATCAGAGTGGTAGTTAGGAGAGTTACAATTGCCTGTTTCCCTATTGTTGATTGTCAAGTCGCTCAGTACAAATATGGGTTTGAAACATGGAGATACTGCTTGCCCTGTTCTTATGCCTTTCAGAGTGTTCTAGGAAGAGGCCTTTGTGTTCATGTTGCCTGGTTACACTTAGATACATCTGCATACTGCTTCTCTCATTACAAGACCTTTCAAAGCCAACTTACTCCTTTGCGAAAACAGATGCATGTTTTGTGTTGCAGTTACAATAAATTCCTGCATGTGATTAACAGCATGGTTCTGTTGTTGAGTTATATTCTCTAGGATGGCTCCTAAAACCCCTTGCACTAGTGGAGCTCAGTGCTATGCCAGTAGGGGGAAAATATGCCAGTGAAATGATACTCTTGATTGGCGGAAGACTACCACGGGCAGAACATCAGAAAACGGGCGGGGATGATTGGAGTTCAGGACGTAGCAGCAGAGGAGAGGATATTAATTTTATATTTGTTTATTTAAGGAAGTTATATGCCACCTTTCCACTGAAATGTCCAAGGTGGCTTAAAAATGTTAATAATTAAATAATTACAACAACAATCATACAAGACTACAACAAATAAAACACAGTAAGAACAAGCCTATAAATATATAGAAACAGCCCAAAATCCTAAAACAATTCCCGAAGTCATAAATGTCAAAGTTTCATGCAGAATAGCTTCACACTTATTATTATTATTATTATTATTATTATTATTATTATTATTCAGGAGAGTTGGACTGAAACAAATTTAAAACAACATCCACAAAAGGAGTTCTTTAAAAAATGCAAGGTGTTAATCTCATGGTGGAAGACCATCAGAGAAGGCACAAGGTGAGACGCCCCAGGATGGGAGTTCCAAAGCCTAGGCATGACTACAGAGAAGACGCCTTAATCCTGAACAAGTACGCTTCTAATGTTGATGGAATGAGGGTACTTAGGTGTCCGACTTTACAGAGGAATGTCCTCTATTTTGGAGAGCTTGCAGAGGCCAGTGCTCTCGTTGAAAGTGTCATCTGTTTAATGGGTTGGCCAATCAAGGCCAATTTAAAAATAAAGAACAATAAGGAGGGGCCTTGAAGTTGCCCCTCCACAGCACCTGGGCAGCAGACTGGGCATGCACACAGGTCACCTGGTGGTCAGATGTACTGTATTTCTCTTTATAGTTATTATTTATAAATTTCCACCTATACATACAATTTTGCATATGCAAATTTTGTCCTTATCTTTTTTGTTTTTGTTTTTTTGGTAATCAGTTCCTCTTTTTTGTAGCCACCCTAGGTGGAATGCACAACAGGGATTCCATTGATTTCTGTAATAAACGGGCAGGTTCATATGGGAGAAGATATTCCTTCCAGTATCCCAGTCACAAGCCATAAAGGGTTTTAAAGGTCATAACCAGCACTTTGGAAACAAATTAGAAGCCAATGTAATTGTTTCAACAAGGGAGTTTCGTACCCCCAATACCTGCTCTAAGCCAAAATCCTATGTTCATTCAGAGGTTGGTCCTGCCCTTGAAAACTGCATAACATTATACCTGCAGAAGAGATGGTAGCATGTTAATACACTCCCCCTGAAGTCATTGGACAGCCCAAAATATGCCCACTGCCTCCGCCCTCTGACTGCTCCCACAGCCACATGTAATCCTGGCACCCCACCAAGGAGAAACACACCTCCATCAGAGGGTTCAGATCATGTATACTAAAATGTGTGGCAAGGGACCATGTCACTCTGCCTTGTAGAAAATTAGAGGCACCCAACTGAGTAACGTGCTGATGGGAACTTTGGTTAGGTGTTTCTGGCTGTCTATGCAAAATGCCCTAGCAGCCAGGGAGAACCGAAAGAAATAAGAGCAGATGAGGAACGCTAGGCTTCTCATAAATGTTGCAGATACCTTGACCTATTTACTTCTTGCTTGCAACTGTGGCAACAATGAGAAGACACTCCACACAGAGATAAGCAAGAAAGGGGTCACTAGGTAGAGGGAACACATGTTCCGAATTAGGACATCTGCACCTCCTCCATTTCTTTCCCCCCAAGAAAGAGCTGGATGTGCAGAGCACTCAAAAAAATCCTACGGGCAAAGAGTATCTCCCACATTTCCCCCCTCCCAATGTAATGAGAGGAAGCTGTATACTGGCTAAAGAACCCTCACTTACTCATGGGTAATGAGGGGACATCATAGGTAGGTGAAGGTGACATTTCCAGGGACTATTAGGAAGTAGCTGTCAGTGTTGTGACATTACCTTTGCTTCTAATCCTAATATTGTGCTGTGGTCTTTACTGTTGGGAAGGCATATAGGCTCATGGCTGTGTTGTGCCAGCCTTAGCCCTGGCAGAGTTACCGCCCAGCGTACAGGACTGTAGAGTTGCTTTGCTTGCAGAGTGACAGTTGTGAAGAAGAGATGACATAAAAGCATGGGACAATGATAGCCTTTATTTTAGACAGAACCTAAACATCGTCTTTTATATTTTAATTGGATTGAGTTCATAGAGGTTTGCTTGAGCCACACTTTCTTCCATAACAGGCCCTGTCATGCAAAGAGGGAAACCTCCAGGGCATTAAGTATGTTTATATTCCAATTGCTTTTTAGCATAACTCCCCAACTGGCTAGCTTCCGGGTCACAGGACAGGTCATGTGGTGCACAGCTCTCTCCTCTGACACCTTGCTCCTGCCAATGCCACCTGAGGCGATCACCTCACTCTGCCAAATGGTAGGGCCAGCCTGCTTACATCTGAACGCATGTTCATAGGTTGTAATTCATGTTCAATCTTTTACATGTGTTGAGAGGGATTTGTGCAAAAGCATGTATTCCAAGACTATCCATGAGCCTGTCCTCCGTCTTTTTATTTCAATGCAGCTAAGCAAGCATGTGTCCTCTACCTGAAGGGTTGTTTTGTCCAAGTCCAATGTAAAGATAAAGACCCATAAGAATTGCTGTCCATCAACAGTTTGTTCTGTTCAGACAGCAGACTGAACAAGCTGGTACACAGTCTGTATTTCTATTTACATTATAATAATTTCTAATGTCTCTATACATATGAATTAGCATATTGAAATCACTGCCTTCTATTTTTGGTGATGAATTTCCTCTTTTGATGGTAATTCGTAAGTGGCCACCATAGGCTCATTTGCCATTAATCTCTCCACATTTCAGTTTGTGTGGAATTTCATTTCAATATACCAGGATTAGGAATTTCCTTCATATGCATGGAGGCAAGGTTAGACCATTTAGCATTAGGATTGCATTGGTCTGGCACAAATGCAATTACCAGAAATATATTGCCTAATCAGATTAAATTTTATTGGATTATAAAATTAGATTATTTACAAGCTATTGACAGTGTTTAATAGTCTTTGGCTAAAATCCTATTCATGCAACTGGGTACTACAGGGCAGTAAGGTCACACTCGATTTCCCCCCACTGAGGCCCAGCTCATCATCACATATTGAACACTAAATGTGGGGGTGTCACAAGGTGTGCCCCCTCTGCCAAGGGGGCCATGTCCCTTTCTCTTCTCCTCCCAAATGAACATGACCGCACAAATGCAACAACTATAGACTTTATTCCCCTTCATGGATCACTGCCTTGTTGTGGTGAAGGGGCTTGCGTAACTCAGTGAAGCCATAAGCTATGCCGTGCAGGGCCACCCAAGACGGACAGGTCATGGCAGAGAGTTCTGACAAAATGTGGTCCGCTGGAGAAGGAAATGGCAACCCACTCCAGTATTCTTGCCAAGAAAACCCCATGGAACGTATCACAAGGCTAAAAGATATGACGCCGGAAGATGAGCCCCTCAGGTCAGAAGGTGTCCAATATGCTACTGGGGAAGAGCAGAGGGTATTTCCAAGTAGCGCCAGAAAGAGTGAAGCGGCTGGGCCAAACCCGAAAGGACACTCAGCTGTGGATGTGTCTGGCGGTGAAAAGAAAATCCGATGCTGTAAAGAACAATATTGTTTAGGAACCTGGAATGTCAGATCAATGAATCAAGGTAAGCTGGAGGTGGTCAAACATGAGATAACAAGATTGAACATCGACATCTTGGGAATCAGAGAACTAAAATAGACAAGCATGGGAGAATTTAATTCAGGTGACCATCATATCTACTATTGTGGGCAAGAATCCCTTAGAAGAAATGGAGTAGCACTCCTAGTCAACAAAAGGGTGGGAAAAGCAGTACTGGGGTACAATCTTAAAAATGATAGAATGATCTCAGTACGAATCCAAGGCAAACCATTCAACATCACAGTAATTCAAGTCTATGCCCCAACCACTGATGCCGAAGAAGCTGAGGTTGATCGGTTCTATGAAGACCTACAACACCTTCTAGAACTAACACCCAAAAAAGATGTCCTCTTCATCATAGGGGATTGGAATGCTAAAGTAGGAAGTCAAGAAATCACCGGGATAACAGGCAGGCATGGCCTTGGTGTACAAAATGAAGCAGGACAAAAGCTAATAGAGTTTTGCCAAGAGAACAGGCTGATCATAGCAAACACTCTTTTCCAACAGCACAAGAGGCGACTCTACACATGGACGTCACCAGATGGTCAATATCGAAATCAGATTGATTATGTCCTTTGCAGCCAAAGATGGAGAAGCTCCATACAGTCCGTAAAAACAAGACCTGGAGCTGACTGTGGCTCAGATCATGAGCTGCTTCTTGCAAAATTTCGGCTGAAATTGAAGAACATAGGGAAAACCACTAAACCTTTCAGGTATGACCTAAATCATATCCCTGATGAATATACAGTGGAGGTGAGGAATAGATTTCAGGGATTAGACCTGATAGACAGAGTGCCTGAGGAACTATGGACGGAGGTCCGTAACATTGTTCAGGAGGCAGCAACGAAATCCGTCCCAAAGAAAAAGAAATGCAAGAAAGCCAAGTGGCTGTCTGATGAGGCTTTACAAGTAGCTGAGGAAAGAAGGGAAGCGAAAAGCAAGGGAGAAAGGGGAACATATACCCAACTGAATGCAGAGTTCCAGAGAATAGCAAGGAGAGACAAGAAGGCCTTCTTAAATGAACAATGCAAAGAAATCGAGGAAAACAACAGAATGGGAA
Source organism: Heloderma suspectum (assembly GCF_057233095.1). NCBI lineage: Eukaryota > Metazoa > Chordata > Lepidosauria > Squamata > Helodermatidae > Heloderma > Heloderma suspectum. The sequence continues at coordinate 111,281,643 of NC_139464.1, forward strand.
AGACTAGAGATCTCTTCAAGAAAATTGGAGATCTCAAGGGAACGTTTTGTGCAAAGACGGGCATGATAAAGGACAAAGAAGGCAGGGACCTAACAGAAGCAGATGAGATTAAGAAGAGGTGGCAAGAATACACAGAAGAACTATACAGGAAAGATCTGAATGTCCCTGATAGCCATGATAGTGCGGTCACTGAACTTGAGCCGGACATCCTCGAGAGTGAAGTCAAGTGGGCCTTAGGAAGCATTAGTAACAACAAAGCTAGCGGAGATGACAGTATTCCAGCCGAGCTATTTAAAATCCTAAAAGATGATGCTGTTAAAGTGCTGCATTCAATATGCCAACAAATCTGGAACACTCAACAGTGGCCACAAGACTGGAAAAGGTCAGTTTACATTCCAATTCCAAAGAAGGGCAACGCCAAAGAGTGTTCAAACTACCGCACAATTGCGCTCATTTCACATGCCAGCAAGGTGATGCTCAAAATCCTACAAGCTAGGCTTCAGCAGTATGCGAACCGAGAACTACCGGAAGTACAAGCTGGGTTTAGAAGAGGCAGAGGAACTAGAGATCAAATCGCCAACATTCGCTGCATCATGGAGAAAGCAAGAGAATTCCAGAAAAACATCTATTTCTGCTTCATTGACTACGCTAAAGCCTTTGATTGTGTGGATCACAACAAACTGTGGCAAATCCTTAAAGTGATGGGAGTACCAGACCACCTTACCTGTCTCCTGAGAAACCTGTACGAGGGTCAAGAAGCAACAGTAAGAACCAGACATGGAACAACCGATTGGTTCAAAATTGGGAAAGGAGTACGACAAGGCTGCATATTGTCACCCTGCTTATTTAACTTATATGCAGAGTACATCATGAGAAATGCCGGGTTGGATGAATCACAGGTCGGAATTAAGATTTCTGGGAGAATTATCAACAACCTCCGATATGCAGACGATACCACCCTAATGGCAGAAAGCGAAGAGGATCTCAAGAGCCTCTTGTTGAGGGTGAAAGAGGAGAGTGCAAAAGCTGGTTTGAAACTCAACATTAAAAAACGAAGATCATGGCATCTGGCCCCATCACTTCCTGGCATATAGAAGGGGAAGAAATGGAAGCAGTGACAGATTTTACTTTCTTGGGCTCCAAGATCACCGCAGACGGTGACTGTAGCCATGAAACTAAAAGACGCTTGCTCCTTGGGAGGAAAGCTATGGCCAACCTAGACAGCAGAGTAAGAAGCAGAGACATCACCTTGCCGACAAAGGTCCGTCTAATCAAAGCTATGGTTTTCCCAGTAGTAATGTATGGCTGTGAGAGCTGGACTATAAGGAAGGCTGAGCGCCGAAGAATCGATGCCTTCGAACTGTGGTGCTGGAGAAGACTCTTATGAGTCCCCTGGACTGCAAGGAGGTCAAATCAGTCAGTCCTAAAGGACATCAACCCTGAGTGCTCATTGGAAGGACAGAGACTGAAGCTGAAGCTCCAATATTTTGGCCACCTAATGCGAAGGGAAAACTCCCTGGAAAAGACCCTGATGCTGGGAAAGACTGAAGGCAAAAGGAGAAGGGGACGGCAGAGGATGAGATGGCTAGATAGCATCACGGATGCAATGAATATGAACTTGAGCACGCTCCGGGAGAGAGCGCAGGACAGGAAGGCCTGGCGTGCTCTGGTCCATGGGGTCACGAAGAGTCGGACACGACTGAACGACTGAGCAACAACTTTGTCACAGCACAAGATCATTCAAGACAGTAGCTACAGGATCAGACTCAGTTCTTAGGGATTGTGGTAAGCAGCTGTACGATAAGGTGGGAAGTCTCTGGAGTAATACTGGTAAGTGATTGCAGGATCCAGGATAAAAGGTTATAGAGTGAGGTAAGTATCTGAAGGACCAAGACAGATGCTCACAAGGCGATATGGGTGAGTATCTTCAGAATCAGGAGAAATGTCCACGGAGCGAGATAAGAATCTGCAGAATCAGACTGACAAGATCAGGATGAACGATCAGGATGTGGATAAGGAGCCGCAGGGTTAGTGTGAATGTCCGTAGAGTGATGAAGGTAAGAAGCTGTAGGATCAGAGAGAATGCCTACAAAATGATGTTAGACATAGATAAGAAGTTGTAGAGTCCGGATGATCTGTTGTTGAGCTTTCTGCAGAATTGAGCAAGTATTTTCTTGTCCATCTGTTCTTCTGTACTCCTCCCTGTTGAGGACTGCACTGTTTCCTAGCAGCCACTCCTCTGCTTCAGCAGTTTAGCCTTCGACGGAGTCAGTTGCTCTTCCCCCTTCCAATTACCCACGTTTCTACCTTCTTTGTTCCTTTTCCGTTGCTCTTTCTAGCCATTCCACCTGAGCTTCTCGTGCTCCAGTTCTGCCTTCCTAGCATTCAGGCTTTTATCCTAGGCTTCTGCCCTGCCGCCGCCTCCTCCTTCAGAGTCCTTGAGCCATTTAGAGAGCCCCTTTCCTTATGTTTAAGCCCCAACTGAGGCTGGCCACTGTTGCTGGGCACCAGGGACACCTGAGGGCTTGTACAGCAACCCCTGATGGCTCCTCACAGGGGGCCTAGAGTTTAGATAAATGTGATTCCACTGCCTACTTTTTCTTTGAATAGCAAACTCCCATATCTCATAATACGTTTTCTTAAATTCACCTCAGTTTCAAAATTGGATATCCATACAATATGAGAGTACAATTGCTTTTTTTTTTGTTTAAGTCAGTGTCTTCGACTTTCCCTGTGGAAGGTGCCAGACAGGGTCAGCCCCCCAAAATTTGCTGCCTGAGGTGGAGAAGCAAATGGTACTTCTCCCTGCCCAAAGCCAGGGTGCAGAGTATCCATCGTCAATCATGTTACTGTGGTATCTCTGACAAGTGCCTGTTCCACTCCCTGGCAGTAAAAAAAAATACAATTTGCTCCCTTTTTATGACAACCCAAATCAACTGCATGAGGCAGCTGCCTCACTTTGCCTAGTGGTAAGGGCAGCCCTGGTGCCAGGCCAGTGGTTCTCAGCCTAGGCTCAGCCTTGTTTGGGTGCTTTGTGAAAATGTTCAGCATCAGCACCTCACGGGATCAAACTAAGTGCTACTGGCTAAAATATACTCTTGTTTTATTATCAGGCAGTGCTTCCATTTATCACAGAAAATGTCTGCTATAGGTAGCTTTTGCTTGGTGCCTGCAACTGTTGACTGACAGATTTAGAAAGGAACACAGCTTCCTCTGTTTGTCTCAGAGTAACTGAGTGGGCCCTTGCGATTATGCAGCAAGCTCGCCCAACATTTCCAGCTGGACTCAGAAGGCAGGAAATGATTTTGCTGAAGGCTTTCTGTGACAATTAATAGAATTCCTGTTGATTCAGTTTTAATAGTCACATAAAAGCACTTTCCATAGTTACAAAATAATGTTGTGAGCGTCAACATAGCTGACAAGTCAAGGAAATCCCCTCCCCTTAGAAAAAGTTCTCCACCCGCATGTTTAAAGGATGAACAGCCTCTCCCCAACCAACCAACCAACCCCCCAAACTTCCATTTTATTATTCTAGTCAATGTCCATAGCAACAGTTGCTTTTGTAACTAGACAACTACTCTGAAGAACAGTTAGTTACTATTGCCTTCATGTGTCCTCTTGATATATAGGGCTGTTCCTAGTTTGTGCAACTCACTTTTATATCTTTCAACAAGAAGGAAAAAAAACGAATAGGAGGCTGCCCTAAGAAAGAAGTGTGATTACATCTGGAATGTCACACTCCCTCCCTCAAAATTCTAGCAGGTTGCGGGGAAGGGTGTTTTTTGTTTTGTTTGCTTGCACTAACTAGTCCCATCCAGTCACGGTGCTGTTGTGCTGCCTCCGGGACAAACAAAATTCAGTCTGGAGTGAAATGCATGACCCAACAAGCTCTGGTTGATATAGAGCTTTGCTGCAGCATATCCACAGTGGAGTTGTTCTTGGTGCCTATAAGTCTTACCTACCTAAGAATTCTGTGGGTGTCTGATACCCACTAGGCCAAACAGGTGATGGTGGTAGTGGGGTGGCACTGTGCAATTTCCAAGTTGAGTACTGCTAGTTCATGCAAGGTGACAGGACTGTAGTGGGTACCATAGTCCTAGTCAGTGACCTCAAGGCCACATCTTTATCTTGGGCCAGTGGGGAATGGGTACTTTGCTGACACCATTCACACATACGTCTAGCAATGTGAGAATTGTTTCTTTGTGATTTGCTCTCATGTCTCTGCAGCATGTGCGTGAATGCCAGAATCAAGTGGGTGGGATCAACTGTGTTTCCCCCCACCTTTCACTTTTTCCTGTCCTGGCAAAGAAAACCCACACAGTAGTCCTCACTACCACCACCTGGTGTTAGTATTAACATCCATATCACAGTGGCATGGGATTGCTCTGCAAGAGGTATGTGTGAATGGGGCCTTTGGCTTAAATTTATTTGTTTGTTCCCATTTCTATAGTCAGTGAGAGAAGCTGCTCTCAGCGCTGCCTCAGATACGTGTAATGAGAGAGAAAGCTCTTGAGATGGATTTCTTTTTGTTTATTTAAATTTCCAGGGTCTTGTTATCCCACTCATCCGTTTAAAAATGCCCTAAAAAGCTTACAAACAAGGATGATGCTTTCCTAAATCAGGTTACCAACCTTTCAAAAGGGAGAGAGAAAGTAGTCATGGCAGACTTCAACTAATATTTGTTAGAAGTCAAACTCTGGTAAGAAGGAAAGTCTAATAAATGCCTGACTTGCCTTGCTGACAATTTCACTTTCTAGAACAGTGGTCTCCAAAGCGGGGTGCGCAAGACGATCCGTCGGGGTGCACGGGCCGCCTGATCATGGACCTGCCTCCTGCTGCCCTGATGAGCTGCCGTGGTGTGCGATGATGGCGGCAGCAGCAGCAGCAGGATGGGACGGGAACCCAGAGGGAAGCTCCGTGGCATTTCCTTCTCCGCTCCAGTCCTATCCTGCCTCTGCCGCAGCCACCAAGAGCAACTGCGCCAGTCTCTGCCAGGCACAGCAGAGGAAGGCACAGTTGCTTGCTGGGCCGTGGTACCAGAGCAGCTGCCATCCTGCTGAAGGAGAGCAAATTTGTTCCAAATCTGCTGACCTTTTCTGTGATGATGAGCGGCTGGCAGTAGCAAAAATAAACAAGTGGCTGGCAGTGAAAAAATAAACACACTTAATCTGTCCCTTCAAGGCAAAGGTGACATTTTAACAATGAATGAGAAAGTAACTGCTTTTCGAAAGACACTCGTACTATGGAGAGAGCATTTTGAAAATGGATGTTTGGAAATGCTTCCATTGGTATGTGATTTTGTTGCTGAAAACGATGGAAGTGCGTCACCTATAAAAACTCTCATATAAACACTTAAAAAACATGGAAATGGAATTTTCTAACCTGTTTAAAAATCTTCCAAACGAAGAGTTTCAGTGGGTTTTGAACCCATTTGTTAAAACTATAAAAATGCAACGCCTTCCGATTAGTTTGCAAGAACAACTGATTAACATCAGGGAAGATGGAAGTTTACTAGCTGAATTTCAACAAAAACCTTTGCATGATTGGTGGATGGGATTGACAAATTAGTATCATGGTTTAGTAACTGCAGCAAACGATGCACTTCTTTAATTTGGATCTACGTATCTTTCTCAGGTGTCTTTTTCAGCAATGACAGCCATTGAAACCAAGTACTGAAATGAAGTGAACTTAGAACCAGACCTTCACATCACTGTATCACAAAGTGTTAACCTAAGATTTTAAAAAAGAAGCATCTTCAATCACATTGCTCTCAGTAAAAATTATTAATAAAAAAAATTTAGTGAGAGCAAAAAAGTTTGTTATGCCGTTAATAAATAAAATAAATTATTTTTAAAATATTGTTTATTTCATCTTTATCTCATCCTTTTTAATTTCTATTTTTGTGTATGTTTTATAATCTACACAATATATTAGTACAGTAGTACATGCATATCATTTATAAATAAATATACGTAAATTGGGGGTGCGTGCTCAGACTTTCTTTACTGATAAGGTTGCATGATCAAAAAAGTTTGGAGACAACTGTTCTAGAAGATGGAAGAAGAGACAAGGAGATCAGCTATCCTGGATCTGATCCTAACTAACAGGGGAAAAGTTACTGATAAGATGAAAGTAGTAGGAAGAGACCACATCATCTTATTTATTTATTTTATTTATTACATTTGTATCCCACCTTTGCTCCAAGGAGCTTAAGGAGGTTTACATGGTTCTTGCCCCATTTTATCCTCACAACAACCCTGTGAGGTAGGTTAGGCTGAGAGAGTAAAACTGGCTCAAGGTCACCCTGGGAGCTTCATGGCTGACTAGGGATTTGAATCCAGGTCTCTGCAGTCCTCATCCATCACTCTAACCACTACACCACACAGCTCTCAATCTTAGGATTTATTATATTGAGGAAAAGGAAATCTGAGCACAGTCAGACATGCACACTGGTCTTTAGAAAAGCTGATTTCAGCAAGCTTATGGAAATACTGGGTGGGATCCCATGGTTAGAAATACTCAAGGAGAAGGGATTTCAAGTCGCTGGAACTTCTGGACTCCCAGAAGCATAAAACAATAAGGAACAAAGCCTATGTGAGAAAGACAGAGAAATCTGCATGGTTAGCTAGTCTGCTATTTAAAACATACATAACTTATGCTATTGAAAATTTGTTAGTCTTTTTGGTACTACAACATTTGTTAGTCTTTTTGGTTGGTTTTTCTGTAATGGTTTAACACGGAAGTTATTTGAAACATAGTTACTCTTTAACTACTGATGTGTTTCAGAAATTAAAAACCACATTATTGTTCTATTATTCACACTGAACAACAGCAAGTTAAGGCATTATTAACCCTTGGCAACACAAACTGTGAACAGATCCCAGGTGGGCCATTGAGCATAGCAGGTACATTTGGACTGGAATTTTCAGGCAAGTTTTTGTGTATGTGAAAGGGCCAATCTACATGTTACGGCATATTGGGGGTAGCCACTGAAAATGGCCTCTCCGTGCTGTGGTCTTCTCTCTGTTTCTGTAATGAGTCGTTTAATTTCCCAGTGACATGAAGCTGCCACATTGTGTATTTCCTGGCCCTCACTTTGCATCGTTGGCTGCGGATGATAGAAGCAGGAAAACAAATGATGTGATCCCATCATTTACCGTAACATGTCATTTCTGGCTCAAAATTATTTATTTTATTTTTATCCCATTCTTCCTTGCAGGGAGCCCAAGTTGGCTAACAATACAGCACATAGGCATCATTAAATCATAACTCTAAAATCACAAATTCATAATACAATAGAACTATCACAACCATAACAGGAAAGAGGAGAGCCAGTGTCTTGTAGTGGTTAGAGTGGGCTTGGGAGATCCAGGGCCAATGGAGCTTTTACTCCCGTTCTGTTCTGCCCCCAACACGATCGTGTCAGATGACGAATGCTCCTCCCTGTAGCTAGTGCAGCAGTTCTTCCTCTAAATCCATTTTTCCCCAAATTCATTTTGTGACAGAGTTTCCCCATCACAATGGCTTCAGTGCTGTTTGGGAGTCCATGTGACCTCAGCTGGCTTGGGTGTGGGCAGGTGGAAATGGCGCTGACTGGTGGAAGGGAAAGTTGCATGGGGTGAGGGCGTGAGGAGAGCAGAGCTAAACACGTCTACCCAGAAGTAACTCATTTACTTCAAGTCCACTTAACCATGTACAGGAGCAGAGGGGTCGGGAGGGGCACCCGAGTGGGGAGAGGAGCCAGCCCCGAAACTGCAGTTGTGCAACAGAGGGGTTGGGAGAATGGAAGGGAGCAAGCCTTGATGCTTTGAAATTGCAGCTGTGGAGCAAAGGAAGTGTGGGAGGAGCTAACCCAATTTCATGAAAGTCCGTATTTAACTGGAATCACCTCAAATATGGTCAGCCACTGGCTCTCAGCCTAACCTACCTCACAGGATGTTGTGAGGATAACATGGCGAGGAGGAACACTATAAGCTACCCTAAGTGTCTTGGAAGAGGAAAAAAGGAAGGATACCAATGTAATAACAATTTTTAAAAAAACACTTGCCTATACCCCAAAAGCTTGTATAAATGCGTTTTTAACTGGTGCCTTTAACTGAATGCCAACAGCACTGGGACAACAGAATCTGCACTGGAACGGAGTTCCACAGTTGGGGTGCCACCACTGAGAAGGTTCTGCCATGTGTGGTAGCCCCATGGCCAAATTTCTTGGGGGACACCACAAACAACGCATCCCTGGCCAATTTTAAACCCCATGTTGGATGGTTACGGGGAAGGCGGTTCTTTAAGTACCTAGGTCCTGAACTGTTTAGGGCTTTATACGCTAGTACTACTAACATGTTGAATTTTTCATACCAAATGATAATTGTGTAGCTGAAACTGAAAAAAAGAAAAAGAAACTGTAGATGTAAATCACCCAGGTATGGTATCTCTTTGTTTAATCAGTTATTTGTTTGTCATTTGAGTACAAGTAGTGCCAATGCTGGTTTTGTTAAAGATAACTAGACAACAGTTTTATACTGGAAACAGAAGGGCAACATTTCAGTTGGGCGCTAAGGGAAACACATTATGTTTAGACAATGTGGGATAATGTTCTCCATCTCCATTTAATATTTGCACCACTGTACAACCAGACAGCTTTCTACAGGTGTGTAAGGCAACACACACGCTTCCCCAGCTCCCTCTGTTTCATTGCCTTTCTTGTTAATGTTTAACATTTAGAAACAAATGTACTGGTTACCTGTTCTACTGAGTAAGTCCCCTTGTATATTTGAATTCTGCATTTCATTTTGCTGAGCGAACCATTGTTAAGGTTGTAGATCTGGTCTATAACATCAGGCTAAGCACTGAAGGGAGGAATTAGAGAAGAACTGACGATCCAAAAGTGAGCTCACATTTGCTCAGGCTGTATTCAAATGACTGAAATATAGTGGAAATAAGCTAAGGTTAATGAAAGGTCACAGCCACCAATATAGGCTGTTCCATGAGTGCAATTTTTAAAAACTCAGAAATGGGGGGAAATGCATTATTTTCCAAATGTGTGCTTGAGAGAATCTTGCAGCAAATATTCAAAGTTACCCTGGCTAAGAAGCTGGTGGAGAGGTATACCTCTGGAGTAATAATAGAGAATTCCACAAAGAATAAGGCTGAGTACTGCTGTTTACCATCAGCAGGGTGGTTCGATTTTCTCCAAGACTTCATGCTTTCCTTTATGGTAAGTACTGGGTAAGGTATATAAATGGGAAAGGAATGGCAATGCAGAGCCAATACAGTGGAGTAGTTAGAGCAGGGGTAGGCAACCTTTTTGGGTCGGTGGGCACATTTGGCAATTTGGGAAACTGTCCTGGGCACCACCACAAAATGGGCATACTCCACATGATGAAAGAATCTGCCTGCAGCCTCCTGCCGTCATTTCCTAACAAAGACTCTGAGACCCACGTGTGGCCCTGAGGCATTCATGGGAAAATAAGGTGGGAGCAGCTAGAGCCCCTCACTTTGCTTTGAGGTGAACTCAGCTGCCAGTAAGAAACATAGACACAGAATCATAGGGTTGGAAGGGCCCTACAAGACCACTGAGTCCAACCACCTGCTCAATGCAGGAAGCCTGATTCCCAGGCAGTCTCCCATCCAAGTACTTATCAGGGCTGACCCAGCTTAGCTTCCAAGATCAGACGAGATTGGGCACATCCAGCCCATCTTATTTAATAAAAATAAGAAGTGGGAGGGCACCTGGGCGGAGTGTCCAAGAGCACACTGGTGCCTACCCCTGAGATGGAGTACTACACTGTGGAAATCCAGGTTCAAATCCTGACTTAACCATCAAGTTTGCTGAGAGTCGCTGTCTCTCAGCCCAGCTTAGCTTAGCTCACAAGGTTGTTATGGGGGTCAATGTCATGTCTGACCCCAACCACAGACAGGATGACTTGTCTCGACCTAGCAGAGCATTTGCTCCCTGTGGACCCCCCTGACATTAGCAAGACCCCAGGCACCTCTGACATCAGGGGAGAAGATGCACTGGGCCCTTCTACAGCAGCAGACTCTGAGGGACCCCTAGATGGGACCCCTGAGGACTGTAACTCGTCTGTGGTGGCAGAGGAGAAAACCAAGTGCCCACTCGGCCCTCAACCATGTGTGCTCCAGAAGGTGGAGGCACAGACTGCCACATGGAGATGAAGCACGTACCACACAGAGATGGAGCGGATTCGAGTAAAGTTCTCCTCATGAGCAAGGCCCTCCTTCTGAGGAGGGCTTTGGCCAGAAGGCCTGTAATGAACTGCAGTTGAGCCCTGGGCGGGGCTCAGAAAGCTCTGGCTATAAAAGCCTTCAGTTCCAGGCTAACCATTGCTAGAACAATGTCTTATCTTCAGCTCCGGTATTCCTGACCCTACCCTGTGTTTGAACCTCTGTGCTACTGACTTCTGGACTCCTGCCTGACTCTGCTTTTTGGACTGCCTTTCTGCTTGACTACTCTCTTGCGTTTTAACCTTGGCTCCACCTCAGACCTCTGTTCTGGAAACCTTCTACTTGCTGGTATTATTGTACTTTGATTGTTGCCTGTATCTTCACTACTCCCATTCTAGACTGATCCCATGCAGGATTCAAACCTTCGTGTTTGGCCATTTGTCTGCTTACTCGACTTGCCTATTGCATTTGTCTAGCATAAAGTCTGACACAGCTAGAGCAGGAAAATGAAATAGGGAGTGATATGGGATATCAAATATTTAGCCCTGAGCAATTTAGAGGAAAGGTGGGATAAACATGTAATAAATACATACATACATACAGCGGTAGTGGTGCTATTGAAGATAATATTAGATGACCAGGACTATCTACCCTGTAGTCATGGTTTCCCCATACGCCTTGATCTTTTGATCTGAGCCTGCCTTAAGAATGTTATGATGAATCCTCCAGTTGGGAAGGGTGCTTTTGAGCCTGGTAAGTAACAGGGGAAAGCTGAAACATTTAAAGATTAAAGAGGTATTGGATAGTTCTGCAGTTTTATTATGAAAGCATCCAGAATGTCCGAAACAGTATCTACAATGTGGATTCTACATACATGTTAAACTAAAACCTATGTTCCTTTCTTGCCTCCTAAATGTCTAAAGCAAACAACTGTAAAGGCAGGCTCAATAGAGCGTTGCCATCATTAGACAAAGAGAAGCCTCTAACAACGCAAAACATGGTGCCTGTTGTCCTGCTTCGGACAAGGCAGGGTAAGTGCCAAGAGCAGGCTTATAAGGTAGGCCAAAGTCTTGGCTGGTTGGGTGTGGCAAAGAGCAAAGGTAAGGTAAATCCACAAGCAGGGTTCCAAGGCAGTCCAAAGCCTAAGTCCGCAGGGTTAAATCAGAGAACTTATATGCAGCCAAGGGCCATTCCAATGTCCAGCACAAGGGTCCAGTGGGGCAAGGGCTAGACAATCAGGGAGAATGCAAGCAAGGCCCAGAGCTGGCACGAAGTTCTCCCTGCCGAAGAGGGAGGCTTATACACCTGAGCTCCCAGAGCCCTGCCCAAGGCTCAGTGGAAGATCCTTATAGGCCTTCTGGCAGAAGTCTCACTTGTGAACACAGCCGTACACCTGAGGAGCCTTCCTCTGCAAGCAGACACTGCTTTGCCTGGCCACTGTCTTCAGGCACTGGCATTCTTGGGGGCTAGGTGGTGGCTCAGCGTCCCCCTCAGCATTAGAAGCTGAACCCTCTGCCTCTTGAGGAGACAGATCTGAAGCCATCTCCCCCAAGGGCCCAGGATTGTCTTGCCTCAGGGTCCTCTGCAGCAGCGTGTTCCCTGGGGCTCCAGCCCCTTCTCTCCTGAGTAGGGATGTCAGAGAATTCCGCCACGGATCTCGGTGCGTCCCTGCGGAAGCCGTGATAGGCTGTGTAAGTATTTACGTAGCCTATCACGGCAAAAAAAGAACACAAATGGCGGCGGCTACAGCGGCCGCCATTTGCGTTCCTTTTTTTTTTTTTTGCCATGATAGCCTACATAAATATTTACGTACGTTATTATGGCAAAAGAGGGGCGCAAATGGCGTAGTAGCTGCCATTTGCGTTCCCTTTCCCTCTCACTGTAATAGGCTACGTAAATGTTTACGTAACCTATCACGGCAAAATACAGGGACGCAAATGGCAGTGGCTATGGCAGCCGCCATTTGCGTCCCTGCAGGCTGCCCAGCGGATGTCCGGCTGTGGGCGGCCCCAGCTGGCGGCTCTGCGGAATCTCCGTGGAGCAGAGCCGGCCAGAGAGAATTTCGGGGGGAGGGACGGAGCGCCTCCCCCCCCACCGCGAATGTCTTCGAAAAGGTACGTGACTTTCGTATATCCCTACTCCTGAGGAATCCTTCAGGAGAGTCATGACACCTGTTCTCCCAGCACGACAGCCCTGTGGTGATTTTAACTCCCTTTTAACTGATAAGCTGCCCAGTCTGAGGAAATGCCCCATGCCCACCGCTATGCGTGTCTCTACATTAGCAAAAAAATACTGCAACCGCCCCGCCCGCCCACATCTTTACCATGGCTTTCTGCTTTCAGTTTCTTTGCTGGATTAGGAGGGGTTCTTTTACAACACAGACATGTGGTTTGAATCAACGGAGTGCCCCCCTCCCCCACTGGCATATGTGCAAAGGAGCGGTCTTGGTGATGGTCTTGTTTTCCTCGCTTAACTTGTGCTGTACTGTTTCCTCGCAGCCCCCAGGAAAGCTATGACTTACTTCAGAGTAGATGTAAGATTGTGCTGCAAGTCTGCAACCCTCGGCACACTTACTTGGGAGTACGCCCCACTGAACTGAATGGGGTGCTCTGAACAACAGAGGATGTTGATTCTGAGCTTGGTGGGGTGGGGGATCAGATCTGTCTCCTTTCATTGCAGGGAGGCATTTTATCCTCTTCTCCCTCTGACTGAGAAATGTGCTCAGGCATTTACATGGCAGACATGTGGTTTGAATCGAGGAAAGTCCTTCTTTGGCAAGTTCATAGCCCTATGCTGGCATTTCACCCTGCCGATATCCCATGTTTGTTTGTTTTTTTAATATTCCAGCTTAATTCTGATCTTTTTGAAAGCCGGATAAACAGGAAAGGGTGTGGGAGACGTCCGGGAGGTTGACAACGTCATGTAAAGGACCCACAAACTTCCGTAAGTGGCCAATCATGAGCGTGCAATAAATCGTTTGTGTAGAGACCCCCTGTATAATGGAAAGTTTTCCAGATTAAAGAAGCTGGAGGAAGGTTGCAATCCCTTCCATGTATAGCTTCTGCTGTGTTGGCTTTTTTGGAACAGCTTGATAAAAGAACCATGGCGTATTGGTGACTGGGATGCAAGCTGCTAGAAAATAGGTCAGCAAAAGGTACTTGAACCTTTAATCTAAATTCGGCCCCAACCCAGCTGTAGTTGCATGCAACAACAGTATTGTGCTCAACTAGTGCCCCCAGCAGCAGCAAAAGGGGATGTGCACCCCATGCATATGCAGATGGGAATTTGCTGTGCAGTAAAGCATTATGTGTTCGATCCAATCCAATTCAATCCACATCTCCATTTCAGTGCTGATGTCCAATGTGCATCTAGCATCCACAAGTGATTTGTATCTTCAGTTCCCACTGCAGCAAGAAACACACACACACACACACACACACACACACAGACACACAGACACACACAGAGGGGTGTGTGTGTGCATCATTACTCTTGCTGGTGGTTTGGGGCACTACTCTTTAGTCATGCTGAAGTTCAGACAACAATGATATTTTGCATTTTTGCAGCACATTTCAAGGGTTCAAAGTGTTTGTTGTACATTATATCAGAAATCCTTACAACAGCCCTATAAGGTCAGCAAGTATTATTACCTCCAAATTGCAGAAGCGCATATGATGGTTTGTCAGAGATCAGCTAGTGAGTTTGTAGCTGGAACAAGATTTGAATTGGGGAATTTCCAGTATCCGGTTCACACTCTTAGCCACTGTGACACACCAGATGTATTAAATGTTAGCTCAATGACAGGGCTAGGACATAAACATTCAGGACATCAAATTAGTTCTGTGCTCTTATGATAGAGTTTGCTAATTTCATCTAATGATTCAGTTAAAAAATTGTTACACAAGAAAAAGTAGGAGCCCCAACCCAAGGTAAGAACCATCACTCACTGCAAACTGAAGGTTGCTTAGGCTTTAGCCATTAGGAGATACTAATCCAGATTAGGCACTGGCATAATTTCCTTAAAACGTTTCTCCTTGCAGCTGGCAGGTGGTGAGTATATACTCAGCTTCCACTGAAATATCAATGCAGCATTGTATGCACCTCTAATTAGTCTGTGCTCACTTGTATGCTGTGCATCTCTGATTTTTAAATGAGGCATTACTCAAGTATGTTATTATCTATTTTTTAAATTAAGAACATACACTCGCTGGATGTTTCCATAATCACACTGTGGTAGTTAAACAAAATTGCTATATATCTTAAAATGTAGAAGCTTTGAAAATACATGTACAAAGGAAAAGTCCAGTGTCACTGTTAAAAGACAGTGTAAATGGCACTGAATGTTAGTGCTGGAAAAGTGCTTGGGAGACGCGTTGACGTTCTACTTGGAAGACCTTTGTCCCAGTTCAAAGACCAGATGAGGTAGGGCTTCTTCCCAGATAAAATCTGGAGTCTGAAGCAGGAGCTCTACTTCACAATCCTGATATTGGCCAGCTTTGCTTTTCCCAAGTTACAGATGTGGTTCACATGTAAGGCGGCAATTCCTGGGTTGTTTAACCCAGGAATTGCTGGGGACAAGCAGAGTGCAAAAGCATTTCTGATTTCAATTAACCCAGGAGCAGGGCGTTCCTGAGTTGTTTCATGACATGTAAACCCTGGAATGTTGGGTTAATTGTAGGTTGTTTAACCCATAAATTGCCCATGGTTTGTTGTTGGGTTAACTTTGGGTTGTTTAACCTATAAACAACCAAGAGTTTCTGGGTTTGCATATAACAAAACAACCTAGGAATAAGGCATTCCTGGATTGTTAATTGAATTTGGAAAGGGTTTACACACAGCTCACATGCTCTGTTCGTCCCCAGCAATTCTTGGGTTAAATAACTCAGGAATTGCTGCTGTGATATACAAACTGGGTCACAGTCAACTGGTTTTTGCCTTAAGGCAAAGTAATGTTGGTTTTTCTAAACTGCATTAACAACATTCATATGTGACAAAGTTGAGATTAAATAGTATTCCTATTCTCCAGTCACACATTTATTTCTTTATCCAGAGGGTAGAAAGTCCTGGGTTTATGGATTCTTCACCCACTCCCTTGTACAGATAAAAAGTAACATCTGATCCAGCACAATGCTGGGTCCATGTGGACCTGAGACGCATCTCCCCACACCTGCTGTCTATCTCCAGAATGATGGAGGCAGACATGATCTCCCTGGAGGCAAAGAGTACAGAGAAATCCAGTATTGTGCCAGGTCAGATGATCATAGTGTATTGGCCCTCCTGGCGTGCCATATCAAGAAGTATCCAAGTCAGTTGCTAGGCACTGTGCTTTTGGTTTCTGCTCAGCATTGCCTGCAGCAGTGTCCTTCATGGCCTGTTCTCAATAAGCTTTGTTAAAATTGATAATTTTGCATCCTCTGTGTAGTCGTCTCTTCGTAATATACTTCGGTGTTGAAGACCAGTGTCCCTTGTGAACTGTGCAGACGTGAGCAGAATCCTCTGCAATGGTGCCTAGATGGACAATTTGTTGATCCAGGCCAGTATTGCCTACACTAGTAGCTAGGGTACATCACCAAAAGAGAGGACAAAAGAGAATGAATATTTGCATATAATTAATATATGCTTCTTGATATGCACAGAAGCAAATTTAGAAATAATCACTATAATTAAAACAGAAATAGGTCTTACCGTAGTGGGGAAGACTGACTAGGTGACGTGTAAGACTGCTCAGTTTGCTGTTGATGCCAGTCCTGTCCGTAGACGGGCAACTTCAAGGCCCTTGCTGGCCCTTGTGTTCTCTTCCTGTGGTCCTCTAACTTGCAACCAGACCTAGACTGGACAGCCCTTCAAATAGAGGAAGCTTTCAAATAGAAGATTTTCCTCTATAAAGTAGGAGACATGGCCACCCTACGCAGTGGCTCTCCAGGGTCTCAGGCAGGGGTCTTTCACAACATCTGTTACCTGATCCTTTTATCAGGAGATGTGCTATACCACCGAGTTATGGTATAACTTCTCCTATTAAGTTCCTTGGAAAATGTCCCAGAAGCCTCTGCAATGCACAGGAGTTCTATGACAGACAGATATACAGAATTTCCTTGGCAGATGTTGATGCAGAAGGTGTTTCCTGAAAGTGAAAAGTCTGAAAACCACTTAGGTGCACCACTGCATATCAGCTCTTAATGCTGTCAAATATTAACTATCCTTACTTGTCCGCTTTCAATTACTACAAAATATTAAAGACTTAAATAACAGGATGACCTCTTCTCGATCATTCCAGGGTGCAGGACACGGAATAATGGGCTCAAGTTACAGGAAGCCAGATTCCGGCTGAACATCAGGAAAAACTTCCTGACTGTTAGAGCAATACGACAATGGAACCAATGACCTAGGGAGGTGGTGGGCTCTCCCACCCTGGAGGCATTCAAGACGAGGCTGGACAGCCACCTGTCAAGGATGCTCTGACTTGGATTCCTGCATTGATCAGGGGGTTGGACCCGATGGTCTTGTAGGCCCCTTCCAACCCTACTATTCTATGATTCTATGAAATAAAATACAATTGGGGCTCAGAGAGCCAATATTTAAGAAATACTCAGACTATTTGGGCTTGCAGAAAAATTGTAGAGAATATTTGGCATCAAAAATTCATGAAGGTGAATCTTGGGGACCAAATTAATTTCAATCCTGAAATTTCCACAAACAGCAACAAAATGGAACTGAGAACCACTGTGGTGTTGGAGCTAGTGTGTTGGTCTTGGTACATTCAGGTTCAAAACTTTGCTTAGCCATGAAACTCCTTAATCCCCTTGATCTACTCATTCTCTCTTGGCCTAACCTACATTACAGGGTTGTTGTTCTTAAGTCTAAAACACTACTCTGAGGCTCCTTGCAGGAAGGGTGGGGCATGTAACATGTGCCCCTGGCTTTTCATATAAAAGCTAATAGAGTATTTTAGCATTGATGAAAAATTAGCTGGGGTATTATTTATCTGAACAGTTACACTAAGGGTGCAATCCTATGCATGTTTAGACAGAAAAAGTCCTACAACCCCCAGCATTCCCCAGCCAGCATGGCTGGGTGGGGAATGCTGGGAGTTGTAGGAATTTTTTTCCGTCTAAACATGCATAGGATTGCGCCCTAAGTGTATGTTTGGATGGAGGTTCTCCCCCCCACCATCAACAGTCTTCATAACAGCAAGTCAAGTCACCTTCTTGCCTTTGAACAAAATATTTTCAAAGACCAACCCCCCCCCCCCAAACATTGGAAAACTGTTTATTGACTCATCAGCCTCTCCTACTGCCTCTGGGCTAATTATAGGCTTTACAAACCACCTTCCTTTTTTTTTCAGCAGTTATTCATATTCCACAGCCAGTTCTAGTTAACTTTCACTTAGACAAATTAGCCATAAATTTCTGTTGGTTTCCGAGATTGCATACTGCATTTTCTTCATATTTCTTCACATTTCATAACTAGATATATGTTTTCCTAGCTGAAACCTTTAGAAAAGCAACATGAGTAATTATGAGACTATTTCATGGGTAGGCAATGTGGTGCCTGCAGGCACCAGTGCTCACGTGGAGCCCTTTCCTGGCAACCCTTCCATTTTTTTTTAACACATTAGCTTACAGGCAGTTGGGATTGCTGTGAAATAGGTTTCTTTTCAGTGCTGAGAACTGTAGGTTTGAAGGAGTTGTTTAGTGTAGTGGGGCCCAGGCTCCATGTCTACCTTATACTCTTTGGCGTGAGTTACTTGCTCTTTGCCATGCCTCCCATTGACAGCGATCTTGTAATGGTGCCCAGGACAGTTTCTCAAATTGTCAAATATGCTCACAGTCCAAAAAGGTTGCCCACCCCTGTGTTATATAGCTGTGCCACAAGAAGGTGTTGGGCATGACCAGTTATATGAGAGTGTGGATGGGATTCATAGAATCGTAGAATAGTAGGGTTGGAAAGGGGCCTACAAGGCCATCGAGTCCAACCCCCTGCTCAATGCAGGAATCCAAGTCAGAGCATCCCCGACAGATGGTTGCCCAGGCTCGTCTTGAAAGCCTCCAGTGTGGTAGAGCCCACCACCTCCCTAGGTAATTGGTTCCATTGTCGTATTGCTCTAACAGTCAGGAAGTTTTTCCTGATGTTCAGCTGGAATCTGGCTTCCTGTAACTTGAGCCCTTTATTCCGTGTCCCGCACTCTGGGATGATCAAGAAGAGATCCTGGCCTTCTTCTCTGTGACAACCTTTCAAATACTTGAAGAGTGCTATCATATCTCCCCAAGTACATTCCCATCTGTTTTGCAACAAAGAATAAAGTACATCTCCACCACTGACATAATGCTCTGGATGTGTATTGTAGTGTATCTGTGTCTGATCCAGGTATACAGGACTGCTATGTCTGTGGATCTCCTTTGCGGGATCAGGACACCTATTTTTGAAATGGGTCTTTTATTATTGCTAGAGGTGAGATGTCCATCGTTATGATAGGTGATGCATGTGTGTGAAGAGGGAGCCAGTTAATTGCAGGGATCTTGTGTGTGCATCTTTCTCAGTCCCTGTTTGGAGAAGCCAGGGAACTGGTTGTGGTGGGTGAGTTTGTAGCGTTGTTCTCATTGCAACATTGCCATCCCCTGCCCCTATGCTGCCTTTTATTTTTCTCCATACGAATGGCAGTTATTCACTTATATTGGGGAATGTAAATGGATACACTCAGGGGAGCAGGCTTAACCTGCTCATGTTGGTTGATACGCCACTATTTTGTTGCTTGCAGGCTAAGGGGCTATTGGTAAAGCATGTCACTAAAAAAAAAAAAATCCTTTTACATTTAAATTGTACATTTTGTAAAACTGATTAATATCGACCCTCCTTCCCCCAAATATTGCATGATACCTCCAGGACATTCATGCCCATAAGGTTCATGTATAATTTCATGAAATGAATGCAGTTTTAATGACTAACATGGAAAGTATACTGACAATGAAAAATCACAATCATTTTACACATTCCCAACCACAACCACTGTTTTTAAGGTCCTAATCTCTCCTGGCTAATCCTCTGCGTTATTTAAAAGTGATGAGTTCCGATCCATTGCTTCTAAGCATGGCTTCCCAGAGGGGGCTGGGGAACTGAGGCAGTTTGTCTTCGGCTCCCACAAAGAAAAGGGCCCCATGTGTAATTGTGTTTGAAACAGAATCATGCTAATCGGTGGCTTAGGTGACGAAAGCATTGGCGTACATACATACGGCCTGAATTATTTCTACTCCTTTGGTGAAACTTAAAATATAAAATATACCCTTGAGAGGCTGGAGCCTGCTTATTAGCTTGTTGTTGTTGTTGCTCAGTCGTTCAGTCGTGTCCGACTCTTCGTGACCCCATGGACCATAGCACACCAGGCCTTCCTGTCCTGCGCTCTCTCCCGGAGCGTGCTCAAGTCCATATTCATTGCATCAGTGATGCTATCCAGCCATCTCATCCTCTGCCATCCCCTTCTCCTTTTGCCTTCAGTCTTTCCCAGCATCAGCGTCTTTTCCAGAGAGTTTTCTCTTCGCATTAGGTGGCCAAAATATTTGAGCTTCAGCTTCAGTCTCTGTCCTTCCAAGGAGCAGTCAGGGTTGATTTCCTTTAGGATGGACTGATTTGACCTCCTTGCAGTCCAGGGGACTCGTAAGAGTCTTCTCCAGCACCACAGTTCGAAAGCATCGATTCTTCTGCACATATGTATGGTAGTCTGTCTAAACCAATTGGTAAGGTAAAATCGTTTATGTCTGGGCAGCAATAGAGATAAGATTGGTCCCTGGAGAGCTTGGCCCAGGCTACAGAGTTTGTTGTAAATTTCTGTGGTAGTTGCCACAGAAAAAGGCCTCGGAGTGGTGTGAAGCCACGCCTCAAGTGTTAAAGTAAGGCCTAGTGGAGATCCCAGCAGGCAGGCCACAACCAGAAGACCTGTGGACCACTGAGTGAGACCTAGGAAACTGGCAGGAGACTGCAGCTGAGCCAGAACTCGTTTGAATTTGCAGGAGGTACTCAGGAGAGAAGCACAACCCGATTGCTATTCCCTTTTCCTCGTATAAGAAAAAAATGAAATACATCTGTCAGTCCAGGGCAGCAAAAAGAAAAGAGACAAAGGAGGGGAAAAAAGCTTGGGGCGGAAAGGGGAGGCAGGGACTGGATCAGTTTGGATGGGTGGTGAAAGGAAATAATTAGTTGGAAGTGAATAGGTGATGCAGCGGGAGACATATCGCTTGCAGGGAATAAGGAAAATTCCGCTTCTGAAAATGTCACAAGGAAAGCAGGCAAGTTAGTAGGAAAATTTGAAAATGAGTTTGTGATGCGAGCTGAAGTGGACATAACATCAGATGAGAAAACTGAGACAACTGATCTGGTTTCTGGATCTGCTCCTGAGCTTCAGGAAATGTTATTTAATGATCCAGCCACCCGGGGACATCTCGATGGGTTGGAAAGAGATCTACTTGTGCCCCCCATCCAAACCTGCAAACTTCCCACGTGATTCCTTCAAATGTTCATTCCCTACATCTGTTTTTTGCAAGACTCTTTCTAATAGTGAGTGTGTGAAAAATGACTAGCTCATTTGGAGCAGTTAGGCAGGTGGCCATTCTGCTTTCCATGTTGTCTCTTCCAGGACCTAAACAAAAACAAGCACTTTATCATTCCAGATTCTGCCATGGGGGTGTAAATGATAACTGGAGGAAACTGTATGATAAAGTGAAAAGTCATGAGGCCAATCCTAGTAATCTTCAACATTATTTACAGTGGAAAGATCTTGCAAATGTTCTTGGTGGGAAAGGAGCCATTGATAATGCTCTTGAAAATGCTAACATTCAGAGAAGGAAATGTGGACTAACATGTTGCAAGGTCTGCTTGACGTTACCCTGTTACTTTACAGAGCAAAATTTGCCATTCCGGGGATCATGTTCTATCCTAGAGAATGATGACTGGGATGTTCCGTTCTACTATAAAGTTTATCTGGAAATACAATCAAGACCTGAACTGCAACCTTGAAGCTGGTATGGGGCATCAAATGGCTGGAAAGAGAATGCAAGCACACTAGATGTCCTGGCATAGTCAGAATGAGTATTTGGAAGTGTGTGTCAAGACAGCACTAGATGCAATTCTTGAGGAGGTAATACATGGGGGGATCCTCATGACAACAGAATGAGAAGTGCATTGGAGTATTCTCTGGATTGTCATAGAATCGGCTTTGGTCCGTCAGGGACACACGAAGCAAGAAAAGCTGATCTGGTTTTCACGGATCATGCAGCAGTTGAAAGGAACATACTTCCGGTTCGGGTGGGGGGAGTGGAACGTCACATAATCTGACAGGGGCTGCTCAACCAATGAGAGAGGCTTGTTTCTCAACTCTGTCTAGTCACCCTCCTGCTACTACATTGTTATGAATGGAGAGTAACTAATTCACAATTCCATTCCAGCAAACTGTCGTGGAGTTATTGCTCCCCCCCCTTCCCCAATGTGTGCACTTTTTCATGAAGAAGCCAAAATCCCTTGTTCTCCAGTGCAGCATCTGAAGGCTTCCTATGAGAGTACCCCACCACCCCAGTGTCACCCCATTCCAGCAAACTGTCGTGGAGTTATAGCTTCCAATCCCCCTTTCTCCTACCCTGGGCACTTCTCCCTACACATAATGACAGACTTCTCTGCTCCCGTGATCCTGAGACCACATTAGACTGCTACTGTGATTAAGCCCTTATGCCCTTACTGCAAGCATCACAGAGAAGCAAAGTTATGAACATCGGAGAAGCAACTTCACGCAACTTCAGAGACATGACTTCTTACAACATCACAGAAGCTAAATAATGCAAACATCAGAGAAGTGCATAATCACTGAGGCTAATTACTCCCACTGGTGAAAAAGAAGTGCAGTGGGATTCTTAAGGCTTGAAAAAGCGCCCTAGTGCTTTGGGCTGCGTTAATAGAAGCATAGCTTCCAAATCCCAGGAAGTACTAGTTCCCTTCTACTTAGCACTAGTTAGGCCTCATCTGGAGTACTGTGTCCAGCTCTGGGCACCACACTTTTAGAAGGATGCAGACAAGCTGGTGAGGCTTCAGAGGAGGGCAACGAAGATGATCAGGGAACTGGAAACAAAGCCCAATGAAGAGAGACTGAAAGAACTGGGCATGTTTAGCCTGGAGAAGAGAAGACTGAGGGGAGATAGGATAGTGCTCTTCAAGTACTTGAAACGTTGTCACAGAGAGGAAGGCCAGGATATGTTCTCAATCATCCCAGAATGCAGGACACGGAATAATGGGCTCAAGATACAGGAAGCCAGATTCCAGCTGAACATCAGGAAAAACTTCCTGACTGTTAGAGCAATACGACAATGGAACCAATTCCCTAGGGAGATAGTGGGCTCTCCCACGCTGGAAGAATTCAAGATGAGGCTGGACAGCCATCTGTCAGGGATGCTCTGACTTGGATTCCTGCATTGAGCAGGGGGTTGGACTCGATGGTCTTGTAGGCCCCTTCCAACCCTACTAGTCTATGATTCTATGATGCATTGGAAAGGCAGGCTAGTTATTCTAGTTACTGAGGTTTCTAGTTTTCACGTCTAGGTGAAAGACACACCCCTAGGAACGCCCCAATCATACTGAATTTAAAATGGAGGGATGGGCACACAGCAGCTGAACCACAGGGGAGCTGAGTTAAAGAAAAACCACAGAGTAAAAGTACTCTGCAAAAATGCAGCTTCCCCACAGGTAAACTCCAGGGTGGCTGCAGAGTGGCCACAAAGTCATGTGTCCCTAATGACTTTAAGCCACAGCAGCATGGGAGAAAACCTCATAGAACCACAACAAGAATCCACTCCTCTGTTTAGGTAGCCAGGACAAACCATGGTAGGCAAGATGACCTCTCATGTAGATAGGCCCATGCTCACTACTATGGAATACTTGCAGACAGAATACCTGATGTCTCACATACTGAGCAGCTACTATTTATTATACGATACATGAAACACATGGATAATGGGATGTGCACGAACGATTTCTGAAAATGGTGGAATGTGATAAAAAGAAGGGAGTAGACATCACAAAACAGATCAAGGAAGTACTGGTGGTCTGTAAGTTAGAGTTGCAAAACTGTAGGGGCCGAGGGTATAACAGTACTTCAAATGCGACTGGGAAATACCTGGGCATAAGAGCTAGGATACAGAATGAAAATCCACAGGCATTGGTTTCACCCTGCAGTGCACACTCTCCGAATCTATGTGGTACCCATTCCATGGAGAAGAGCCCTGAGGTGAAAACATACATTTCAGAAATGTACAGAAGCTGCACATGTCATTTTCATGCAGTCTTGCAAAATGATTTTTTTTTTCCACGAAACTCGAGCTCAAGAATCAATGCCAAAACTGCAGAAGAACTGGATCTGACAGCAAAAACCCAGGCCGATTTTCAGGACTTGCTGACAGGATGCAATCCTTTGGATTCATTCTCCTGACTACAGTGTGGTATAAGATACTGCAGTCCATAGATATCGAAAGCAAACTTCTCGAAGGAACTAAGCTCACCATGGAAAACGGGGCGCAACATGTTAGGAGCCTCCTGGAGGAAATCTAATGGCTGAATGATTCCCGGGCAAGTCTTCCCATGGAAGCTAAGGCCATCATTGAAGGGCTGGGTATCACCACTGAATGTAAGAGGACATGCAAAAGGATCCAAAGAAGGAAGTGTTTTCATGAGGACCCAGCCAATACAGAACACACTATCTATTCCCTTAAAAATAGATTCATGGCTGAAATGTTCATCACAGCCGTGAATATGCCCCTTTCAGATCTTCAAACATTAGCTGAGACCATGGGGAAACGCTCAGATTTGTTCCCATCCATCATTGACCCACCAGCTGTTGGAGAAGATGAAGAAATTGCAAAGTTTGCAGAATCCCTGACCACCACAGATCCACAAGATGTGAACAAGGGGAGTTGCAAGACGAACTCTGCCTGTTTTACAAAATGAGGAAAGACTCAGATCTGCATTCCTCTGGAGGGGCCACGGTCTCTGCACTTGAGCTTTTCAACTGGATTCATGGAAAAGATCTAGAATCTGTATTCCCTCAGATATGCTTTTGCTTCAGACTGCTCATTTCCTTGTCAGTCTCTGTTGCATCCGGGGAGCTCACTTTTGGTAAGTATAAGATTATTAAGAACTACTTGTGTTCAGAGATTGGGGAGGATAAGCTCAACCATGTTATCACGCTGTCAGCAGAGAATGAACTTGCAAAGCAAACTATGATGATGTAATGGATGACTTTGCATCTATGAAGGCAAGAAAGAAGTATTTTGCTTAGCTCTGTAATTTCCCTTGCACACATCTAAACAAAGAAGGTGTTTCAAACTTTGCTGTTCTTACTTTGTTCTTTATGTCCTAACTTCATGGCATAAATTTTAGAAATATTTCACTTGCTGTTAACTTGTCTCTGAGATAAAGTCTGCCAATCTGCTCTTGCCATGGAAAGGCCCTCTGATTCCAGGGCAAGAATTAGCTGCATGTGTGATTTATTTTTCTTGCATGTGGTCTGTGCATGCAAGAATTCTTTCGTGTGCTCTGTATACAAATTCATGGGTTCTTGTAGCGCCCCCCCCCCCAACACTGCACCTACCCCAAGCCCCATAAACCCTCTGGGCAGCCCTGCTTCTAAGTGAAATATTATTGCTATTTCTAAATCCTTGTATCTCATTTATTGTATTTTTACTTATTTATTTGATGTATACTCTTCTCTTCAACCGGTTTCCAGGGCAGCTTACGTAAAGTTAAGATTACAATAAAAAAATCACATGTGTAAGTGAACCCACTGATTTATATTGTCTAACTGCAATTTTTCCTACACCTAGAGCAGGGGTGCAGAATCTCTTTCAGCCTGATGATGAAATTACGTTTCAGAAAAGCTCTCGGGGGCCCTACTCCAGTGGTGGGTGGGGTCTGAAAGTAAATGGGATGAGGCAAAAGGATGGGGCCAAAATACCAAAAATAACGAACTTTCCCATAGATTTTAGCTTAAAGCTCTAACTGCCAATAAATAAGCCTTAGGAGAGGCATTTCAACCTTTAGAAGAAGAGCTTTTCTACATGAGGCATTTATTGTGTGCTTGTCATTCCCTATTCAGTGTAATAGATGAAGTTATGACCCACCCATTTTGTTTCTGTTTGTAAACAGCATTTTCTGTGAGTTTTGTTAGAGCAGGGAAAATAGGTTATTTCTGAGGTCAAAAGACAGTGCAATTTCCTCTTGTGTATTTGTGCTATTCTGCTATACCACAGTGCCACGTAGAGGCTATGTAGTGAAAAAGCAGGAAGGGAAACATTCCTCATGTAGCGTTCGGAACTCACTTCGGCGATGAAACCAAAAGTAGATGCAGTGGACTAACATCCTCATGTAGAAAAACCCTAAAGAAAAAAACTGCACAAAAGCCAGGAAATCACCAAACGATTGGTGGTTGGGGAAAAGGGGGCATAGCCATCTGGGCAATCCCATGCAGGCCAGATCTGGCCCCCAGGCCTGAGGTTCTGCACCCCTGACCTAGAGCAACGTTAGAGAACTTGCAGCCCTTAGCCTAATTTCAAAGGCCCTCGTGATCAGTTCAGACCTCTGGCAAGAGCAATCTATCCCTTCTCTGGCAGCCCTCTGGGGGACAGGGAAAGAGAGAAAAGGGGGTAGCAGAAAGAAAATAGGGGTGACCCACCCACTTTTGGCTCTGGTCCTGCCCTCTGCTAAGATGTGGTCTCCAACAGATTACCTACAAGGGAATACAGGCCACTACAGAAGAAACAGGTTGCCCACCCCTGACCTAGAGAATTGGGGTGTCCACCTATAGTAGTAGCATCTATTTAGCATTCCGGAAACGTCATTCCTTTCCATGTGGCTATGGAGGTGTGTGTGGGCATAACTCATCAGTAGAGCACATGTTTTACATCAGGGGTGGCCAGAAGTTGGATCTGAATTTTTGGACCTCAGCTCCCAGAAATCTCTTCCAGCATCACTAATGGTAAGGAATGCTGGGAACCGAAGCCCCAAATATCTGGAGATCTACTTTCTACCCACCACTGCTTTACATCAAGGAGGCCCTCCTGCAGCTACTGTTTAAATTTTTAAAAATGTACACTTTAATTGTGTGAATATAATTAACATCGCACATAGTTTGGCCCTATTGAAACACACAGAAAGAGTCCCAAACCAAGGAGATAGATTTCTTTTCCTGCTTTGAAAAAAAGTAAAGCTTTTACTTTATAGATGCGTCTGATGTTCATACCGGTGTGAGAGCCGGCGTGGTGTAGTGGCAAGAGTGTTGCACTAGGAGCTGGAAGATCCGGGTTCTAGTCCCCACTCAGCCATGGAAGCTCAGTGGGTGACTTTGGGCCAGCCACAGACTCTCAGCCCAACACACCTCACAGGGTTGTTGTTATAGAATCATAGAATAGTAGGGTTGGAAGGGGCCTACAAGGCCATCGAGTCCAACCCCCTGCTCAATGCAGGAATCCAAGTCAGAGCATCCCTGACAAATGGCTGTCCAGCCTCGTCTTGAAGGCCTCCAGCGTGGGAGAGCCCACCACCTCCCCAGGTAATTGGTTCCATTGCCGTATTGCTCTGACACTCAGGAAGTTTTTCCTGATGTTCAGTCGGAATCTGGCTTCCTGTAACTTGAGCCCATTATTCCGTGTCCTGCACTCTGGGATGATTAAGAAGAGATCCTGGCCTTCTTCTCTGTGACAACCTTTCAAGTACTTGAAGAGCGCTATCATATCTCCCCTCAGTCTTCTCTTCTCAAGGCTAAACATGCCCAGTTCTTTCAGTCTCTCTTCATAGGGCTTTGTTTCCAGTCCCCTGATCATCTTTGTTGCCCTCCTTTGAACCCTCTCCAGCTTGTCTGCATCCTTCTTAAAGTGTGGTGCCCAGAACTGGACACAGTACTCCAGATGAGGCCTAACCAGTGCTGAGTAGAGGGGAACTAGTACTTCCCGGGATTTGGAAGCGATGCTTCTATTAATGCAGCCCAAAATAGCATTTGCCTTTTTTGCAGCCACATCACATTGTTGGCTCATATTCAGCTTGTGATCGACGACAATTCCAAGATCCTTCTCGCTCGTAGTGTGGTTGAGCCACGTATCCCCCATCTTGTAACTGTGCATTTGGTTTCTTTTTCCTAGGTGCAGAACTTGGCATTTGTCCCTATTAAATGCCATTCTGTTGTTTTCTGCCCAGCGCTCCAGTCTATCCAGATCACTTTGAATTTTTTTTCTGTCTTCCAAGTTATTAGCTATCCCACCCAATTTTGTGTCATCTGCAAATTTGATCAGCATTCCCTGCACCTCCTCCTCCAAGTCATTAATAAAAATGTTGAAGAGCACTGGGCCCAGGACTGAGCCCTGCGGTACCCCACTCGTTACCTCTCCCCAGCTTGAGAAGGTCCCATTGAGAAGCACTCTTTGAGTCCGATTCTGTAGCCAACTGTGGATCCACCGGATCGTTGTTTCATCTAGCCCACTTCGAGCTAGTTTGCTCATCAGGATATCATGGGGCACTTTGTCGAAAGCTTTGCTGAAGTCGAGGTATATGATGTCTACAGCATTCCCACGGTCTACAAGGGAGGTGACTTGATCAAAAAATGAGATCAGATTTGTCTGGCAGGACTTGTTTTTGACAAATCCATGTTGGCTTCGAGTAATCACGGCATTGTTGTCAAGGTGCTTCCAGATGGATTGCTTTATGATCTGCTCCAGAATTTTCCCAGGGATTGATGTCAGACTGACTGGTCTGTAGTTCCCAGGTTCCTCCTTTTTACCCTTTTTGAAGATAGGGACAACGTTAGCCCTCCTCCAGTCATCTGGCACTTCCCCGGTCCTCCATGATTTCTCAAAGAGAATAGACAGCGGTTCTGAGAGTTCTTCTGCCAGTTCCTTTATGACTCTAGGATGCAGTTCATCTGGCCCTGGAGATTTGAACTCATTCAAAGTAATGAGGTGTTCCTTGACCATATGCCTGTCGATCTCAAGCTGCAATCCTGCCCCTTCAGCCTGTACTTCGCCTTTGCCAGGGGGGTCATAGACCCTCTTTTGGGAGAAGACTGAGCCAAAGTAGGAATTGAGCACCTCTGCCTTTTCTTTGTCCTCTGTTATCATTTTGCCATCCTTATTTAATAGCTGAACAACCATTTCTTTCCTCTGCCTTTTACTATGCACGTAGCTGAAGAAAGCCTTTTTGTTGTTTTTAGCATCCCTCGCTAACCTCACCTCGTTCTCCGCTTTAGCCTTCCTGACGCCATCCCTGCAATTCTGTGCTACCTGCCTGTACTCTTCCTTTGTTACTTGGCCTTCTTTCCACTTCCTATATGTGTCCTTTTTTGTTTTCAGGTCATCCCTAAGCTTTTTGTGAAGCCACATTGGCTTCTTCTGTTGTCTTCCACCTTTTCTTCTTGTTGGAATTGTTTGTGATTGTGCCTTGAGAATTTCCTTTTTTAAAAGTTCCCACCCATCTTGGACTCCTTTTCTCGCTAGCATTGCTTGCCATGGGACCTTACTGATCATTGTTCTGAGTTTATTAAAATCAGCTTTCCTAAAATCCAGGGTACGCGTTTGAGTACACTTGGCTTTTGCTTCCCTTAGAACCAAGAACTCAAGTACAACATGGTCGCTTTCCCCCAGAGTTCCTGTAACTGCTACTTTATCCACTAAGTCATCTCTGTTGGTTAGGATCAAGTCAAGGATAGCCGATCCTCTAGTTCCTTCCTCTACTTTCTGTAGGAGGAAGTTATCCGCCACACAAGTCAGGAATTTCCTGGAGGGGCCATGTTTTGCAGAATTTGTCTCCCAACAAATATCGGGGAAATTGAAGTCCCCCATTACTACTGCATCATGCTTCCTTAAAACATTGGCTATTTGCTTTTCAAAAGTTTCATCCTTGTCTTCTCCTTGATTGGGTGGCCGGTAGTAGACTCCGACCACCAGGTTCCTTTTATTCTTTGCTCCATTTATTTCAACCCAGATGCTCTCGATGGGGCTACCAAGCTCCTCCTCCTGTATTTCTGTGCAGAGATATGTAATTTTCACATACAGTGCAACCCCGCCTCCCTTTCTGTTCCTCCTGTTCTTTTTGAACAAGTTATATCCTTCAACTGCTGTATTCCAGTCATGAGAGTCATCCCACCAAGTCTCAGTTATACCTATCAAGTCATAATTTCCCTCCTGTATTAAGAGTTCAAGTTCGTTCTGTTTGTTTCCCATACTCTGGGCATTAGTATATAGACATCGAAGACCATGTGCTTCATGTTGTGAGGATAAAAAGGAGAGGAGGAGGATAATGTAAGCCGCCTTGGGTTCCTTGCGAGAGGAAGAAAGGCGGGGTATAAATGCAATAAATAAATAAATACCTGGCTGATATTAGCCCTTCCTCCCCAATTTCAGTGATAAACACTGCAAGGAATAGAAGGACAAAGTATAACAGCATTTTAATACTTGTTTACTGCAGGACTTAGACACCCATCAAAAGTATGTTGTTCTGAATTCTTTCTCCATTCAGGTGTTTCATTGTACTCTGGTTTAACCAAACTAGTTCTTATGGCTTTGACGTGCAAGCATAAAAGTGTTCATGCGACTGCTAGGTCATGTATACCAGTAGAACACAAGGTAATTATTAAAAATTAAATAATAATAACAGCTGAAATTGTGAGGGCTTGTCCTGCTTTTTTTTCTTTCTTCTGATAGAAAATCCACATCAGGAATCATTGCCTAATAGAATATATGTTTATATATATAAAAAATAACCTTACTGAGAAACTTCTACTATTATACATGAGAAAACCAATACAGATGTAGATATTTTTGTAACTCAGCAATGAGTTATGCAATATTAATCTGCAGCTTCTCTGATATATGGCTCAAGGTTTCAACCTGAGATACCCAATAGCTCGCTCTATCTATCTATCTATCTATCTATCTATCTATCTATCTATCTATTTATTTTAGTATATAATGAGTTATTCTACATGTTTAGACAACAGATAATCCCTTGGTATTTAACCTGAAGGACCCAAAGGGATCTGTTTTATTGGTGAAATCTTTCCTGAGGGAGTACTGTGTGGTCTTTACATTCAAACACTGAAGTAAATCGTTTGTAAACAATGCAAGCCAGATGGGGAAAAAGTGGCTGGGGAGCCATCTGACAATACCAAGAGAGGAATAATTCAGTTTAAATGTTTGAAAAAACAAAGGCATGATGTAATCCCCACCTCCTCCTGAAACTTTAAACAACTGTATGTGAAGAAGAGCTGGACTATAAGGGAGGCTGAGCGCTGAAGAATTGATGCTTTCGAACTGTGGTGCTGGAGAAGACTCTTACGAGTCCCCTGGACTGCAAGGAGGTCAAATCAGTCCATCCTAAAGGAAATCAACCCTGACTGCTCATTGGAAGGACAGAGACTGAAGCTGAAATATTTTGGCCACCTAATGGGAAGAGAAAAGTCACTGGAAAAGACCCTGATGCTGGGAAAGACTGAAGGCAAAAGGAGAAGGGGACGGCAGAGGATGAGATGGCTAGATGGCATCACTGATGCAATGAATATGGACTTGAGCACGCTCCGGGAGAGAGCGCAGGACAGGAAGGCCTGGCCCGTGCCATGGTCCATGGGGTCACAAAGAGTCGGACACGACTGAACGACTGAACAACAAAATTATTACAATCTATAGTAAGCTGCCTTGAGAATCATTTGATTGAAAGGTGTGGTGTAAATAATTTGTCTAAAGGCACCATCCTATGCATTTTTAGACAGTAAAAGTCTTACAACTCCCAGCATGCCCCAGCCAGCCAAGCTCCTTTCCCACATGCAAGACAGTTCGCAACTCTTCAGTGTTGCTCTTTATTGCTGGTGTATATTGCTAATAGGATTCACTTGCTGTGTTCTCATGTGTTGTCAGGGAGCCTGATAATGTAATACAGCCTTTCACTTCCTCAGGCAAGTTCACTTCTGCCATTTCCAGCTTAAAAGCTGACAGCAGGGTTTCTAAGAGAGGTACGGCAAACAGCCAAACTGGAGGGTTCATATCCATTGCATCACCGATGCAATGGATATGAACTTGAGCACACTCCGGGAGAGAGCGGAGGACAGGAAGGCCTGGCGTGCTATGGTCCATGGGGTCACAAAGAGTCGGACACGACTTAACGACTGAACAACAACAACGTGAAGGAGAAGGAGACTACGCACCCTGTGGATCTTTGATCTGGAATATTGGAATTGAATGAGAGAGCATGAGGTAACCTGACATAACCAGTGGGTTTGGGAAAATATATTTGAACTACTTTGCACAAATCATGCTAATTGCAGGCCCCCACGTTGCAGTACAGCCTGTTTCTATTTTTCCAGTTTGGTGTAGTGTAGCCTTCTCAATCTGCTGGTTAGGAATGATGGGAGTTGTAGTCCAGCAGGTTGGGGAAAGGTGGTCTAGCATGTTGGACTAGGACTGGGGACAACCAGGTTCAAATTTCCCTTCAATCCTGGAGCTCAGTCACTATGAGCCTTTCTACTTGAGGCATTTCTTGTGTGTACGTGGTTCCTCACTCACTGTAGTTTGTGGGTGCTTTACATGATGTCATCCTCCTCCTGGCCTCTCCCATTGCTTGCAACCGTTATAGCGGGGGTGGGTGGGTTTCTAATGAGGAAAGTCATTAGAACTGGTATTTCTGTGAATGGCGGCATAAAACCTTGGTGTATTTGCACAATTCTGCTATACCATAGCCTGTCTAGTGGCTGTGTAATGGAACATATAGAAAGGCAGAGAACGAAAACCCCCAGAAAGAAACATGTGTAAAGGAGCTGATCTCAATCCGACAAAGAATCTGGAAACAGAAGCCTTGGTTAAAAAAAACACACAACCCATCTCTTAGCCTAACCTGCCTTAAAGGGTTGCTGTGAAGATAAAATGGGGTAGGATAGAGTGGAGGACCATCCACTGCTTGAGTTTCTTGGAGAAAGGGCAGGGCTGATGATGACGATACTTATTTTGTAATTTTTACTGTAGTTGTCTTTTTATATGTTTACAGTTTTTATATATTTCTCATTTGTTTGCTGTTTCACAAGGATAATTTCAAAGAGCCTAGTGGAACGGTAAAGCCTAATATCTGACAAAGTGGGCTCTAGTTCAGGAAAGTTCATGCTGCAAAAATGTGTCAGGGTGCTTCGTGCCATCACTGCCTTATTCACAGAATTTTATGGGAGGTCAGCATGATGATATCTTCCACTTCCCATGTTTTCTCATCACTTCTTCCAACTTTTTTTTTTTTTACAGTGAAGAATCCATTAGGAAAGAAAAGGTGGAACAGCTGCACAGTGCCTTCTGAAGATGCCTCCAGGCGAGGCATTTATTGTGCCGTCATCACCCTGCCTCCCTCACAGACGTTTACAGGGGTCCAGGTGAGGCTGTCTTCCACTCATGACTCTCCCATGTTTTCTTACCACCTCTTTGGTTTTCTGCCTTAACACACACAAAAATCTGTTAAGGAGAAAATGACCGAGCAGTTGCCCAATGCCTTCTGACTGGCAGTGCCAAGGGCCCTCGGCCTGGAAGCACCCATAGTCTTTTAATGTGCCCCAGGACTCTTGGTTGCTTTTACAGGAATCATTTTTGCTACCCCTCTGCAGTATGTCACTATAGCAGGGTGCTTCCAGATGGAGCGGGTTCCTGGGGCTAACAAACAGAAGGCACTGCACGGCTATCCTGTATTTTCTTTCTTTGCAGATGTTCCATGGAAAGAAAAAATATTGAAGAAGCTGTGGGAAAACTCGGGGCGGGTTACAAGTGGAAGACATCGCCTGAATCCCTGTAAAATTCCAAGAATGGAAGACGCCGGTGCCTGAACCCCCATAAAATGTCTTGAATGGAAGATGTCGTCACCTGAATCCCTGTACAATTTCATGAATGAGTAGGGATGTGCGAAAGTCACTTACCTTTTCGAAGGAGGTGATTTGTAGTGGGGGGGAAGCGCTCCGCACCTCCCCCCGAAATCCTAACCTGGCCGCTGGCCGGGTGCATTCGCAGGCGTGCGGAGCCTGCGGACGCAAATGGCAGCGGCTACGGCAGCCACCATTTGCGTTCCTGTTCTTTTGCCATGATAGGCTACATAAATATTTATTTATTTATTTATTTATTTTATTGCATTTATACCCCGCCTTTCTCCCTCTCGCAAGGAACTCAAGGCGGCTTACATTATCCTCCT
Organism: Heloderma suspectum; assembly: GCF_057233095.1. Taxonomy (NCBI): domain Eukaryota; kingdom Metazoa; phylum Chordata; class Lepidosauria; order Squamata; family Helodermatidae; genus Heloderma; species Heloderma suspectum. The sequence goes on from NC_139464.1 coordinate 111,315,042, forward strand.
CCTCACCGTTGTATCCTCACAACAACAACCCTGTGAGGTAGGTTGGGCTGAGAGTCTGTGACTGGCCCAAAGTCACCCAGTGAGCTTCCATGGCCATTTACGTAGCCTATCATGGCAAAAAAAAAACCAGGGGCACAAATGGTGGCGGCTATGGTGGCCGCCATTTGCATTCCCTTTTTTTGCTGTGATAGGCTATGTAAATATTTACGTAGCTTATCACGGCCTCCACAGGGATGCAAATGGCGTCCCTGCGTTAGCCGTGATAGGCTACGTATTTACGTAGCCTATCACGGCAAAAATGGGGAAGCGAATGGCGGCTGCAAACGCAACCACCATTCGCAATGTAGCACGAACGGCACCAGGTAAGTGCTCCGTTTCGCGTGCCTTTCGCGGGGGGGGGGCGGGGGGGCTTCGTTCCACCACGGATTTCGGGGGGCCGAATGCACTGGCATTTGGCCTCACTGAGATCCATGGCGGAATTCTCTGACATCCCTATGAATGAGGCATACAAGTCTCATCTGGAAGTTCCTTAAGTCTCCTTTTGTGTCAGTAACAACAGCCCTGTGGCACCTTAAAGACTAACAAATGTATTTTGACAAAAGCTTTCGTGGACACTCCCTGCTTCATCAGATGCTTGAAGCATTAACCTCAGATGTGACCTTAGCACTTCATGCAACTGATAAAGGGGACAGTGGCTGCGAAAGCTTCGTGCAGCAAGGCTGTCGCTTTTGCGGCAATGGAGTAACGCCGCTGCCCCTCTGCCAGATTCCGCATGCGCGCATCTGGACTGCGTGTCAGCAGAAAAAGAGGGCACTCCGGCTCTGCAAAAGAGGCTAGTGCTCAGTGGCGAGAGGGAGGGCTGCATGAATCATCTCCCAGGTCTGTCCAGGCAGCTTTAGGCCAAGATTGCTTCGCAGCGAACACACCCCGGGGCACTGCACTCCCGCACTTCTCCGCCTCTCTCTCTCTCTCTCTCTCTCTCACCTCGCCCCGCCCGGCTGCCCTCTCGACCGGTGCGATTGGCTGGGACGGCGCTGGGAGCCCGTCCTCCCTCGCTGGGGAGAAGCTTTTTGCAAGAGTTTCAGTTCAGGCAGAAAAACCAGGGGAAATCAGACCGCGGGAGCAGGGAAGGGGCTGGAGGGAAGCGAGGAAGTTAAAAGGGAGCCGAGAAGGGAAGAACACGCGAAAAAGAAGAAATGAAATAGAGGAGAGGCGGGGCAGAGCAAGGCAGTCAACGCGGATTTTAAAAGAAGCCAAGTTTAAAGAAGGGGGGAAAGGAGAGGGAAATGAAGAGGAGAAGAGACGGGACGGCGCAGTGAGGCGGCAGCACGAACCGCATTTCCTGCGGCTTAGGAGAAAGACGCGGCGCGAACGAGAGCCGTGTGCGGTGCGGAGTGGCCGCCCAGAGGCAAGCGCAGGGGCGCGGGGTCTGTCGTGCGCGGGACCCCGAGTTGCGACATCTCCGTGGAGGCCCCGATCGCCACCAGCCGGCGCTCTTCGCGGCAGTCATCTCCTTGCAAGTTGACTGACCGCTGGTTGTCTGACGTTGGTTTTGAACCCTTTTTATGGGGATTATCTCAAAGGATCTTTGGTTTTGGGGGGTAAACAAAAAGGGAAAGTTGTCGAAAATGAGTCAAGATGTCTGACAAAATGTCCAGCTTTCTGTACATCGGGGACATCGTCTCCCTCTACGCCGAGGGCTCGGTCAATGGCTTCATCAGCACCTTGGGGTAAGGATCGTGTGAACCGGGCGATTCTGCCCGGGTAGGGGAAGAAATCCGTGGGTGCCTTTAATTAATACGGTTCTTCTTGTATGGCTCTAGAAGAAATGCCTCGCGCGCTGTTTTAGCCCTTGCATGCTTTCGATTTCTGGAGACCTATCAGTGTCAACCTTCTTTGACTTTGAAGGGGAAGCGAGAAAGAGGACATAAAGTTATAACACACAGGAAACAACAGCTGGAGAGGAATGTGGTTGGCTTAGGCAGCCGCCGCAGCTCTAGTAACTTCGGTTGTTGCACGCCAGGGAGAGAAAGGAAGTGATTAAACCCCTCCAGATGTGCTGGACTACAACTCCCACCATCCACAGCCACCAGACCGCTGCTGCAGTGCAGACATCTGTTCCGTCTGCAACTGCACCCTGGTCCTGTTGAAAGTTAGGGCACAATCGGGCAAAAGATAAACAGTGCTAGGCTGCAGTCCTATAAAAACTTGCCTGGAAAGATGTCCCCGTTAAACCCAGCATGACTTACTTCTGAGTAGACATGCCTAGGCGCTGTTAAGACCCACTGGAAAGGAGGGGAAATGTGCTTGAGTTTGCCCTGGAGATCAATGGGGCTGAAATGTGCATATGTTTGGCTAGATTGTGCCCTTGCAACCCAACCCTAATCATGCTTACTGCAAGTTAGTGCACTGGCTATTTTTTATTAAACACACATGAGATGGTATAATTGCTTATTTTCCCTCTGCTGCAGTACTGGTCTTTGAACTCTTATTTAGTGCCATCCATGTGCTAGGCACATAGGTGCTGAAGGAGAAGCTCTAAAATAAAATATAACCAAAGGCCATTGTCAAAAGTGATGATGCGATCAAGTGTTGGGTTCCCCTTCACCCATAATTTGAATGTCATGCCCACATTCGCTAGAATATGCACTTGATCTCTCCAGTGTTTAAATCCCACATTAACAATGTTCATGTGTGTGCAAAAATAACCCAGGAGAGGCTCTGAGATACTTTGCATGTCATGTGAAACCCTTTGAATTCACAAAAGATGTGTGGGAGGGAATTTGGCCTCATTATTAATGTTTATAGCTTTTGAAGTGAGGCCTAAAAAAGAAGAGGATTCTGCCCTCCCTGTGTTAATTTTAACTGTCACACATCTAACTTGCTGCACAGATTTTCTTTGCCCAAATAGCCAGGGTATACTCGCTTGTGTGAATTACAACTGAGATCATGCAGACATCTGAAGCACGTTGTCCTGATGGGAGATGCATTGTTTTCTTTTAAAGTTTCTCCTTGCCCCTCCCCCAAATTAGCCTCTTAAATATGATCTGGCGCCTCCCCACATGGATACGAAAAGAAAGAATTTAGACAAGTCAGTTGAGGTGGCAGTTTTCAGGCGGCTTCTTGCATAAGGAAAGGTTCCTCCTGTGCAAGCACCGAGTCATTGCTGACGCCTAGAGGGACGCCGCTTGCGCTGGCGTTTTCATGGCAGACTGTAGCGGGGCGGTTTGCCATTGCCTACCCCAGTCGTGACTACCTTTCCCCCAGCAAGCTGGGTGCTCATTTTACCGACCTCGGAAGGATGGAAGGCTGAGTCCACCTGAGCTGGCTACCTGGGACCCAGCTTCTGCTGGGATCGAACTCAGGTTGTGGGGAGAGTTTCGGTTGCAATACTGCCGCCTACCACTCCGCAGTTTTCAGGTGCCTTCTTGCATAAGATTAGCTCCTGTTGAAGGTTTCTGCTTTCATGAGATTAAACCAACAACAACCCCGCTCTCTGCAATAGCAGCTTTATGATAACCTTTTTACACAATCAACCAGTCATGCCTTTATGATGTAATAATAACAGTTACCATGGCAAAAACCTAGTTCACGAAGATAAAATAGTGAAAGATTATGGGTCTGTCATTATGCCACTGTTGACATATGTGCTACTCTGAACTTTTTGATATACTTCACACACACACGCGCGCACACACACAGATTATATATATATATATATATATAAACAGTGAATGCCATAAACTGGTCCAAGGGAAAATGGACTGTATAGCTGTAATGTGCTTAGTGGTTAAGACGCTGAACTGCAGACTGGAAGGTCGGCAGGTCAGCAGTTCGAGACCCGAGTGCTGCGTGACGGAGTGAGCTCCCGTCTTCAGTCCCAGCTTCTGCCAACCTAGCAGTTCGAAAGCAAGAAATTGCAAGTAGATAAATAGGTACCGCCTCGGCGGGAAAGGTAACAGCGTTCCGTGCACCTGGGTGTTCAGTCATGCCGGCCACATGACCACGGAAGCGTCTTCGGACAGCGCTGGCTCTTCGGCTTAGAAATGGAGATGAGCACCACACCCTAGAGTCGGAAACGACTGGTTGGGGACACCTTTACCTTTTTATTGATAATGGTAGCTTTCAAGCCTCAGGGCTTGTCTGCACTTCAGATTTCTGTGCTGCAAACCAGCCTGGCATTGATTTGCAAGTTTTATGTCACATTTTTGTCTACATCTAGTGTATGTCTAAATAGACTAGCAGTTTTGATGCAAATGGCATGCCCTGAGGATAGTTTAGACAAACAGCAAATGGGGTGTCAAAACTGTTCCTGGCCTGTATCACTTGAGACTGCAGGTGGGGAATTGCATTATTGAATGGCTGCTTCCTTATGTATAAAACACTTCCTGCACATAGAAAACTAGATGTCTGGGAGTAGATTTCTAAAGTCGTGTTTCCCCTGACGTGCTAATTTTCTATGTGCAAGTATTTTTGAATTGGGGAACATTAAAAAGAATAACCCCCCCTCTTTTGCAGCCATAGGACTGTATCCAATATTAGTCTAACTTAAGTCTCATTTATTTCAATGGGTCTACTCTAAGTAGGACTGGCATTGAACACAACCCTGAATTGTATAGTCTGTGAACAGTTTTCACACATGCTCTTGGCTTGGGCAGTGATTAGTACTGCTTCCTGGACGTACGTTTCTCTGCCACTACATTTTAGCACTAAAATTGGCAGGGAGAAAACTAGTCTGGATGCAACCTGAATTGTGATCAGTTATTTATTACAACCCTTGTCCCAAGCCATTCCAGGGAGCCTTAAATCAATTGACTGAAAATCACTGTGTCATAAAAATGAAGCCAATTAACATTCGTCATGTTTATGGTTTTATTAGGAATGGTGCTAAGCATTTACATTTCCTGCTATCTTTTAGTAATGTCCCAAAGGTGGGATGTATTTTAAAGAACAGAAGTACTGATTTGCCCCCAAACAAATACTTTCTCCTGGAAATAATGCTCTGATCCTGTGAAGTGCAAAGCTTCCTAATGTGATTGTGGGAAATACTTTTTACTTCTGTCTGTGCAAGTATTTAAGCATCCTTTTAAAAATGTGACTACTTAATGTTGCAATTCTATGTAGCTCTGTTGTACATTCAAATAAAGATGCATAGCACTGGACTGCACATGCCTTTACCTGAAGATGATTTAACTGATTCTGGTATTTGGTATCCACACTGTTACAAGATGAAGCTGCATTTATCTATCTGCAAATTTAATTCCACAAATTTAATTCTTTTAGAATAATGTACTTAAAAAAATGACTACATTCTTTCTTTGAAATGCCCCAGAAGAACTGGATGCATAGCCATAGTGGTGTCCAATTCTTGATGAAGATTCAAAGACATTTAGAATTTGGACACAATCCAGCACATTTAGGAAATGTTAAGGCCTGTGATTTGAATGGGGAAACTCCACTGAAATCAATGGAGACTTAAGGTACTTCATCCTGTGCTCATCTTTGTATTCATTAACTTATTAAGCACCGTTCTACTATGCTTGTCAAATTTCATGTTTGTTTAGCCTTTAAATCATGATTTTAATGGACCTGTAAACACCACTCAGGCATGTATGCTTAGTGATGCCTTTCTGTCTTTACAGATGGCCATAATTAAAGAGGTTTTCTTTAGAACATTTTTACTTGAAGTTTTTGTATAAAAAAAAATCATGCATAAGCTTCATGAGCGTAGCATTCATGATACATAGCATATATACCCTCCAGAATTTCACAGAGAAAGATAGGGACACATGTGTACATTAATAGCCCTATTCTCATACTGTCAGGGTGGAAACTGAGCTGATAGAACCCCAGAGCAGTTCTGATTCTGAGGAGGAACAGCAATCCATGGGAGAGGAGCCAGCTCATCCCTCACAGGCACAGCAGCTGGCAGAGATTCCTCCTGCCGGCATTCCTGAGATAGTGACCCTGGCAGCGAGAGAGCGCGGGAGGGGGGCTTGCTGGATGCTTGGCGCCGATGCTGGGAGCGCTGACAGCTGGAGGGCACGGAAAGGAGGCATAGCGCTCGTTTGGCGTGCAAGCAATGGTCGCATCCCGAGGACCCAATGGAAAGAGGGAGGATCTCTCCCTAGCCAATAAGTTCAGGGTCTTCAAGTGATTCTCCTTCAAACGCTGCCTACTCGGAAGGTAGGCTACTCTGCTGTTCCTTGCTTAGTTGCTGGTGATTAGCATCTGAAAGAGTCATTAAGTTGTAAAAGGATTAAAGCCTTGAAAAGAATCCTTTTGTCTGTGTCTTGAGTTGGCTATTGGAGTAGACTGAAAGAGGCCGCCAGGGCGCTCCTGACACATACTGAGGACCACTGCCTAGCCCCCATCCTCACTTTACACATTGATGGAAGCTAGTAATGTTAAGAGAATGTTTGTTCCTACCGTGGGTCTGGTTGTACTTATCATAGAACACCTGCAGCAACATTTACTATCTGGAAGATAAACAGTTACGGGAAAGGCACAGTACACTGGCGGTTTGTGTCCAGGTGCATGCATGTACATTCATGTGCACAGTAAAGATGCAGAGATTTAACTTATAAAGATCCAAGGAATTTTATTAATCATCACTAACATTTCTTTTAAAAGGCACCCCTAACACCTACCCAAAATCAGGGCAGTATTTTATCAGAGACAGGCTCTAGAAGATAGGGACTGCATTTGCACTGTCTATGGTCCTAGCATCATATACAGAGAGGTCTGTCTTTCTCACTGAAAATCAAGGGAAATCTTTTTAACAGTTTTCATGAACTTGTATTAAGTCCAAGGGAAACATATGTGCTCATTAGCCAGTCAGTGGAAGTGTCTCATGGACTGTCTGAATCATAAAAATCCCACTGATTTACAGTGAATAAAGCATCTCCATCCAATTTGGTATGTGGCTTGGCTTTGTAACAATGTGAAACTGTAAAGGCTGCTCGGTTTGCAGTTAGGCTGCTTAAACCTCATTGATTTTAATGGGATTTAACCAGTGTAACTTGTGAAATATTTCAGCCAAAGTGATTAATCTATTTGAAAACAAAACAAAACGTGCGCATCCCAAAGGACACAGTACTGTTAACAGTTGCTTTCAAGAGTCATCTACACTATAAATGTATACAGTTGGATAGTCATGGAATTGTAGTTTGGTAGGTTTGCAGAGAATTCTCTGTTTGAGATTTCTAGCCATTTTAATAGGACTATACAGTTCCCTAGGTTCTAGAGACAGGAAATGTGCTAAGGTGCAATTCTATGCATGTTTAAATTGAAAAAGACTTACAATGGCTGGCTGGGGCATGCTGGGAATTGTAGGCCTTTTTCTGTCTAAACATGCATAGGATTGTGCCTTAAGTCAGTTAAAGGCCTGTTTTTTGTTTAAATCCTGTGTTTCATGAACCCATGCTAGTTCACACTGCTCAATCATTCCCATTTGGCTCTTCCTGCCTGCAGGAGTGTCTAAACAACTGAGGGATACCCTAAATGGTTGTTTAGTGTGATGTAAGAACTGGGAACACTGTTTTGTCTCCCCACACTCCCAGCAGGCCGCAGCTTGAACCCAGGGTTTAATTTCGGGTTCCAGCTCTGGTTTGTTGGGGGAAAGACAAGCCAGAGTTCTGGGTTCAGACCCCATGCTAAACAACCCAGGGACAGAGTGTCCCTGGGTTTTATAAATGCTCCTGCTGGCAGGAGGAGCGATTAAGCAGTGTGAACTAGTGTGCTTGGTCATTCGTGACAACTCAGGGCTAAAACAAAAAACTGGATTGTGGTTATGTGTGAAATGGGCCTATGTCTGTACTATATATTTGCCCTTATTCTATGCTAACATTTTACATAAATAAAAATGCTCCCATTGGAGTCAATGGAGAGGCCCAGACTATGCCCCCTCCTCATGGCTGACAGGGGAATGTTGGGAGTGGTAGGACTTTTTTCTGTCTAAATTTGCATAGGATTGCGCCCTTAATCAAGTAGCCACTGGCACTGCTCCAGGAGTACAGAAGCCACAGCGAGGGAAAGCAGATCTGATGTGTTTCATTAGAAGCTGAGATTATGGCCTACATCACTCTACCCCTATGTTTATAGAATCATGATGAGTATATACAAGAAGACAAGTAGGAACCAGGTGATGGGAAATTTTCTTGAAAAAAACATTCTGCACAAGGAGCAGGCTTTTTACAAACATCCAAGTCTAAACATTAAGTAAGAAGGATAACCTGTGTCCTTAGACCCTGTGTCCTTTTCATAGACTGTGCTTCAAAATGTTGCCGAAGCATTGATGCTCCAGTGGGGCTTGAACCTTTTCTCCTGGAAAGCCTGTTGCCTGTGGGGTCTACATGCAAGCCTCCTGTCAAGTGCGCTATGGAAACCTGGGACAGGAATGGAACTCTGGGTTCTTGTGGCAGCCTGCTTGAATGGGGCATAAGGGGAGAGGAAATGAGTGCGTTCTGTGATGTCATCTTGGCATTTCTGCTGGCCCTGTGTGTTGATTAGTGCTTTCCACGCATGGTTGACGTGGGAGCATTGTTTCTGAGCAACACTGCAATTGGTGGGTGACAGTGTACTTGCTAAGAGCTCTGTGGGAGTGGCTGTCATTATGCTACCTCTTTTTCGACCGCTATATTACACTTTTGACACTGCTGCCAGATGAGCGCAGGCGTCCAACTAGTTATGCTGGTGTAAGCTCTGTAGCAGCAGCTACTTTACTGGAACATAGGACTGGGAGGTGCGATTTAAAATTCTACGTTGTATAAAACAACCTGCATCTTGAGATGACTGCAACAAGAGAAAGCAGAGAGTGGCAATTTTAACAGTGGGTTTCCATTCTTTTGTCTGCACCCCTTCAATAGATCAGGGACACAGAACCTCAGGCCTGGGGCCCAAATCTGGCCCACCTGGGGGCCATATCTGGCCCTCCAGTGTTTCCCAGTTGGCCGTGCCCCCTTCCCTTGGCCCCACACTTTCTCTCAAACATCAATTGTTTGGTGGTTTTCTGGTGGTTTTTGTGCAGTGTTTTCCTCAGTTTAAGAGGTTGAAATGCCTCTCCTCAGACTCAGTTACTGCCTGGCAGTAAGAACTTTAAGCTAAAATATGCTGGCATTTTTGGTATCACTGCCCCTTTTGCCTTTGTCCCCATCCACTACTGGAATGTACCTCCTGAGAGCTTCTCTGAAACCGAATTTGGCTCTCAGTCTGAAAGAGGTTAAACACCACTGCATTACATAATAAGGCAGTCTAAATTGAAAGCCTTTAGTTCCTGCCTTCTAACAAGTACTTCCTGTTTTCCTGTTGACTGCTCCCTCCCAGACAGTGGTTAGTGTTGTATTCTTTTCTTAAACACCTGTTCTGAAGCATGCCCAGGGTAACAATTGTGTGAAAAAGTATTTCCTTCTAAACCTACTGCTATTGCCAGCTTGATTAGGTGCTCCTGATTTCCAGTATGATGAGTGAGATACAGAAAAATATTGTATCTGCTCTCCAAGGCCCATTTAACATGTTATAAAACATCGATCATGTCTTGCCCTGAGTTTTTCCCTGCCTAAAACTAAGCCCCAGATTCTTCAGCCATTTCTCATAATGGAAGATCCTCCAACTGGTTCCCTTGACTCTTTTAGGTTGCAATCTTATGCACGCTTACCTGGGAATAAGTCCCATTGAGCTCAGTGAGGCTTATGTCTGAGCAAACTTGCGTAGGATTGCACTGTTAATTGCCCCTTTCTGTATCTGTGATTTTCAACTGAGGCTAGAGAATAGCGCCCAGGTCTGTAACTAATTTGTTTAAAGGCCACTTTGAAATGGAGTTTCTTTCCCAACAACCAGTTGTCAAACCACAGATGCTGCTCTGCTCTTTTCTCCTTAGGGTTAGTTGTGGGGGAGCAGAGAGTAGATCTGGTGCAGGGATAACCAGTTGCTAATCTCTACAGAGGGTGAGATAACACTGGGGAGCAGAAATGAGTGTAGCGACATTGAGAAAGGAGGCTCAAGGGAGCTGATCTGGCTGCCCTGTTGAGGGAAGAAGCTTATGCTATCTGCCTTTATATGGCATTAAAAGAGAGAGAGAGAGAGAGAGAGAGAGTTTGTTTTGTCGTTTGTGTAAAGAGGGCACTACGTCTGATTTTATATATATGTCCTGGCTCCGCTGTGATGTTGGAGGTGACTTTCATGTTTACGACTCTTTAGAGGCCCCTTGTTCCTCTGCCTTTAACAGCAATCCAACATGCAGAAGTTGAGAAGCCAAAGCTTTTCTTGGCATGGAGATAAAATGTTAGGCAATGCCTCACCTGTTTGATTTTAGCATGCTAGCTGCTGCTGAAGTTGCTGGAACTGTCAAAAAGTTGGCAGCAGGCACTTTGCAGAGGCACCATTTCACATAACTTGATAAAAGACTTTGATGGTGGTATATTAAGGGCATTTTTACAGAGACAGTGACTTGTGACTTGTACTCTGCTGGGAAATGTGATCAAGCGCAAGGAGAGAGTACGGTGGAATGTCACTCGTCTTGATCTCCTTTCCTTGATGCTGTATTTTCACCCTCCAGTTTGGCCGTTTTCCGTACCTCTCTTAGAAACCCTGCTGTCAGCTTTTAAGCTGGAAATGGCAGAAGTGAACTTGCCCGAGGAAGTGAAAGGCTGTATTACATTATCAGGCTCCCTGACAACACATGAGAACACAGCAAGTGAATCCTATTAGCAATATACACCAGCAATAAAGAGCAACACTGAAGAGTTGCGAACTGTCATGTATGTGGGAAAGGAGCTTGGCTGGCTGGGGCATGCTGGGAGTTGTAAGACTTTTACTGTCTAAAAATGCATAGGATGGTGCCTTTAGACAAATTATTTACACCACACCTTTCAATCAAATGATTCTCAAGGCAGCTTACTATAGATTGTAATAATACAACCCCTCAAAAAAGCACCTCACACATACATGAGCAACCCAGCAGCCCTGAGTCCTCTGGCTGGTGGATGGGTCCAGAGCATGCTTCCCTTTGGTCCTGCAGTCCCAGAGCAACTGGACTTAGAGGCAAGTGTTCTTTCTGGCAGAGAGGGCGGAAGCAAACTCCCTGCTAGGGATTTCAGAGAAATCCACAATGTAATCAAGTGAATTTGGATTTTTATGAATCCAACTCAGGGTTCCTGCAGCAGACCAGCTTTCCACCTGTCAGATATATTCTGCAGACTTGTGGATCATTTTTCTAACCCTCAGGAATTTTGTGCAAATTTCATTGTAGAAAAATACAGGAAAAAAGGCCAAACATGCGCATAGTCTAAAGAGTGAAAATGAGCATTTGGGGGGATTTGTACATTTTGTGGGGATTTTTACATGTACAGATCTGTACATATTCGCATTCACGCACATTCTCATTCATGCAGATTTGGAAACAAAAAAATCCAATTCCATTGATCAGCAGACGATGGAACGAAAGGTGCCTGACAACCTGCGAAATGCAGACGGAACGGATTTTACACAATCCGTGCATCCCTACTCCCTGTAGCACCTCCTTCTTTGGCCAATGGATGGGGCCAGGCAGGTCTCCACCTTGCCATGATGTTCTTTCTTGGAGGCAGTAGATGCGGCCTTCCAATAGTTCTTGGTCTCCTGGCTGATAAAGATGGGACCAGAGTGGGCTTCCCTTACATTCTGCTGTTCCTGGGCAACTGATCACCTCTGTGAAGGGGAAGGCACACCGTTTATGGCTCAAAGAGCAGATAAACAATAGGGAGCTAGTATGGTGTTGGCCTTAAGAGTGAGGAGACCTAGTTCCAAGTCTTGGCTCAGCCATAACATTCATTTGATGGCCCTGAACAAGTCACACTCATGGCCTAGCCTACTTCACAGGGTAGTTTGGAAGCAAAATGAGGTTATGTCATCTTGAGCACTTTGGAAAAAGATTGGGGTACAGGTGCAATAAATAAATACTCAGAGAGGGGCTACCTTTGGAAATGGTTCAGAAACTTCAGTTACTCCCCCCCAAAGATGAGAGGCTACTAACTGGGACTGGCCAAAATGATCATGGGGTGCTGTACTTCATCAGTTGCACTGGCTTCCAGTCTGTTTCCAGGCCCAATTCAAAGTGTTGATGTTGAGCTTTAAGACCATAAACTTTTTGGGGCCAGAGTATTTAAAGGAATGACTCCTCCCATCTGACCTGTACATGTCCAGATGGTTAGATCATGTTCAGAGGCCCTCCTCTGGGTGCCCTCGCCAAATGAAGTTAGGCAAGTGGCTACAAGAGAGGCGGCTTTCTCAGTTGTGGCACCTCGTTTATGGGATGCCTTCCCCAAGGGGGCTTGTTGTGTGCCCACATTGAAGATATCTCTTCAGTGCCAGGCAAATACATTTCTCTTCCCCCAGGCATTTTATATTTTTAGATCTTCATTATTGTATTTGTTGTTTTTAACCTCTTTCATTGTGCGAGCTGGCCTGAGAGCTTTTTGTTATAGGGTGGTGTATAAATACCATTTGAAGGGCCACGGTGGCTTAGTGGTTAAGACGCTGAACTGCAGACTGGAAGGTCGGCAGGTCAGCAGTTCGAGACCCGAGTGCTGCGTGACGGAGTGAGCTCCCGTCTTCAGTCCCAGCTCCTGCCAACCTAGCAGTTCGAAAGCAAGAAATTGCAAGTAGATAAATAGGTACCGCCTCGGCGGGAAAGGTAACAGCGTTCCGTGCACCTGGGTGTTCAGTCATGCCGGCCACATGACCATGGAAGCGTCTTCGGACAGCGCTGGCTCTTCGGCTTAGAAACGGGGATGAGCACCACACCCTAGAGTCGGACACGACTGGTTGGGGACACTTTTACCTTTACCTTTTTATAAATACCATTCAATAAATAAATAGCACATGCAACATAACACAGTTAGGAACTCACTTAACATGAAGCCAAAGCCCTTTCTCAGCCATTTCATAGATGTTTTTAAGGTGTGTGAGGTTGTTATAGATGAGGGTGTGATCCAATTGGCTGGTGCTTTGTCAGCTTGAATTTTACTTTCCCCAACCCAGTGGATTAAGTCCCAATGTACAACTTGGTGGGTTTGTATTTGTTTGAAACCAAGTAAGATTCAAACCAAGGTTTGAGATTTGAACCATAGCATAATGTTCAAATTTTCAGTGAATACCAAAACTCAGACCTAGAATCTGTGTAGCGATGGTAGATTTCCTTGGAGCATGAACAGACTTCCTTTCCGTTCGAACATTAGGCACGTTAGTATGCATCTCCTATAAATAAATGCTACATAAATAGCATAGCTTAATAAACTGAGCCTGGACATTTATGTCCAAATGCTACCTTGCTGTAAGGTCTTGAGAACACTTATTGATCTGAAGTACTATATTTATATACTGAGTGTTGGGCTAGGCCCAGCCACCTAGATGGTAAAACAAAATAGGGTCTGCTCTCTCACTCAACTGGGAGTGAGATTTTTGCTTAGTTTTCACAGTGTCGCTGAACATTTAACAGCATATCGCCATATTTTCAGTTTTCACAGGAATAGCCACATTAGTGTGTTGCAACAAAAACAAGAGTCTTGCGGCATTTTAAAGGCTAGCCAATGTATTATGGCATAAGCTTTTTATGGGGTGCAGTCCACATTATCAGATCCATAACGTGTTGTCCTGAGCTGCAAGTGTATATTTATATGCATGGTTGAGGGTGGGGAAGGTCAGAGGGAACTCTAAGGTCAGAGGGAAATGTGTTTGTGTTGGTTTTCCAGTATTTTCAGTGTCATTAGGAGAGTCAGATGTAATATGAGATCTGAAAAGGATCCTTAATCACTGCTGAGGAATCCAACTCTGGTTAGACTTGCCAGGCCCCTTGACGCTCGGAGGGTGGAATTAAGGAATGGTGCCTGATAGGTCAAGGGGAGAATCCTGATTGGCTATATCTGGTGGCTCCGCCTGGAGCCTGATGAACATGGGGGCAGAGTTAAGCACAGAAACTCTCCAGCCAAGCAGAAAATTCCCTGTCCCCTTGTGGGTTGTATTCAGGCTCAGTGAATAAGATGTGCAGTGTTCCCAGCCTCCAGAATTTCCCCTCCCTCTGGACTAGGACAAGGATGCAGAACCTCTGGCCTGGGCCCCCCAATCCAGCCCACCTGAGGGCCAAATCTGGCCTTCTGGGGTTCCCCAGGTAGCCATGCCCCCTTTCCCTGGCCCTATCCCTTTCCCCAATCACCAGTAATTGGGCAGTTTCCTGGCTTTTGTCCAGTTTTCCCCCATTCTCAGAGGTTGGAATGCCTCTCCTAAGGCTTAGTTACTGGCAGGACGAGCTTGACGCTAACATATGCTGCTATTTTTGGTATGTTGGCTTCTCTTGCCTTTGGCCCTGCTTACCAGTGGAATGCAGCCCCCAAGAGTTGCTCTGGAATGGAATTTGGTCCTTGGGCAGAAAGAGGTTCAAGACCCTTGGACTAGGAGAAACCCTGCTGCAGGCATGTATTAAGAGCCCTTTCAGGGAGCTGTATGTCCTTTTAAATAAACTTGTTACATTACCAACAACTGTATAGCATCTGAATCAGGGTTCCACCAACAATACACTTGGTTCTGTAACTTCACCCTGAAATTTTGATCCTTCCCTTGGAGATCTTGAGGAGGAGGCTAAAACCCTGAAACTTCCGGTCAGACTTTGAGACCTGGCAACCCTCGCTCTGTACAGTGGATTTGCAGTGGTGTGTATTCATACTGTTTACTGTAAGCTGCCAAAGGCTAATTGTTCCTTAAACAAAGCTGAGAGGTCACAAGCCTATAAATAAGACATAAATGAGCACAGCACCACTTTGGTTGGTAATTTCATCCTGCATTTGGCTTTTGATTCCCAAGCTGTGGGTTGTATTCAATGTTAGTCCTACTTAGAGTAGGTCCACTGAAATGAATGGGGATTAAGTCGGACTGATATTGGATACAACCCTGTAGCCTCACCAGGGCTCTCACATGAATTTAGGCTGCAATACTAAACACACTTTCTAGGGAGTTATCCTCCTTGGAGACAGCAGGACTTATTGTTGTTGTTGTTGTTCAGTCGTTCAGTCGTGTCCGACTCTTCGTGACCCCATGGACCAGAGCACGCCAGGCCTTCCTGTCCTGCGCACTCTCCCGGAGTGTGCTCAGGTTCATATTCATTGCATCGGTGATGCTATCTAGCCATCTCATCCTCTGCCGTCCCCTTCTCCTTTTGCCTTCAGTCTTTCCCAGCATCAGGGTCTTTTCCAGAGAGTTTTCTCTTCGCATTAGGTGGCCAAAATATTTGAGCTTCAGCTTCAGTCTCTGTCCTTCCAATGAGCAGTCAGGGTTGATTTCCTTTAGGATGGACTGATTTGACCTCCTTGCAGTCCAGGGGACTCGTAAGAGTCTTCTCCAGCACCACAGTTCGAAAGCATCAATTCTTCGGCGCTCAGCCTTCTTTATAGTCCAGCTCTCACAGCCATACATTACTACTGGGAAAACCATAGCTTTGATTAGACGGACCTTTGTTGGCAAGGTGATGTCTCTGCTTCTTACTATGCTGTCTAGGTTTGCCATAGCTTTCCTCCCAAGGAGCAAGCGTCTTTTAATTTCATGGCTACAGTCACCGTCTGCGGTGATCTTGGAGCCCAAGAAAGTAAAATCTGTCACTGCTTCCATTTCTTCCCCTTCTATGTGCCAGGAAGTGATGGGGCCAGATGCCATGATCTTCGTTTTTTTAATGTTGAGTTTCAAACCAGCTTTTGCACTCTCCTCTTTCACCCTCAACAAGAGGCTCTTTAGATCCTCTTCACTTTCTGCCATTAGGGTGGTATCGTCTGCATATCGTAGGTTGTTGATAATTCTCCCAGCAATCTTAATTCCGACCTGTGATTCATCCAACCCGGCATTTCTCATGATGTACTCTGCATATAAGTTAAATAAGCAGGGTGACAATATGCAGCCTTGTCGTACTCCTTTCCCAATTTTGAACCACTCGGTTGTTCCATGTCCGGTTCTTACTGTTGCTTCTTGACCCTCGTACAGGTTTCTCAGGAGACAGGTAAGGTGGTCTGGTACTCCCGTCACTTTAAGAATTTGCCACAGTTTGTTGTGATCCCAATCAAAGGCTTTAGCGTAGTCAATGAAGCAGAAATAGACATTTTTCTGGAATTCTCTTGCTTTCTCCATGATGCAGCGAATGTTGGCGATTTGATCTCTAGTTCCTCTGCCTCTTCTAAACCCAGCTTGTACTTCCGGTAGTTCTCGGTTCGCATACTGCTGAAGCCTAGCTTGTAGGATTTTGAGCATCACCTTGCTGGCATGTGAAATGAGCGCAATTGTGCGGTAGTTTGAACACTCTTTGGCGTTGCCCTTCTTTGGAATTGGAATGTAAACTGACCTTTTCCAGTCTTGCAGCCATTGCTGAGTGTTCCAAATTTGTTGGCATATTGAATGCAGCACTTTAACAGCATCATCTTTTAGGATTTTAAATAGCTCAGCTGGAATACTGTCATCTCCGCTAGCTTTGTTGTTACTAATGCTTCCTAAGGCCCACTTGACTTCACTCTCGAGGATGTCCGGCTCAAGTTCAGTGACCGCACTATCATGGCTATCAAGGACATTACTATCATGGCTATCAAGGACATTACTATCATGGCTATCAAGGACATTACTATCATGGCTATCAAGGACATTAAGATCTTTCCTGTATAGTTCTTCTGTGTATTCTTTCCACCTCTTCTTAATCTCATCTGCTTCTGTGAGGTCCCTGCCTTCTTTGTCCTTTATCATGCCCGTCTTTGCACAAAACGTTCCCTTGAGATCTCCAATTTTCTTGAAGAGATCTCTAGTCTTTCCCATTCTGTTGTTTTCCTCGATTTCCTTGCATTGTTCATTTAAGAAGGCCTTCTTGTCTCTCCTTGCTATTCTCTGGAACTCTGCATTCAGTTGGATATATCTTCCCCTTTCTCCCTTGCTTTTTGCTTCCCTTCTTTCCTCAGCAACTTGTAAAGCCTCATCAGACAGCCACTTGGCTTTCTTGCATTTCTTTTTCTTTGGGACGGATTTCGTTGCTGCCTCCTGAACAATGTTACGGACTTCCGTCCATAGTTCCTCAGGCACTCTGTCTATCAGGTCTAATCCCTGAAATCTATTCCTCATCTCCACTGTATATTCATCAGGGATATGATTTAGGTCATACCTGAATGGTTTAGTGGTTTTCCCTATGTTCTTCAATTTCAGCCGAAATTTTGCAAGAAGCAGCTCATGATCTGAGCCACAGTCAGCTCCAGGTCTTGTTTTTACTGACTGTATGGAGCTTCTCCATCTTTGGCTGCAAAGGACATAATCAATCTGATTTCGATATTGACCATCTGGTGATGTCCATGTGTAGAGTCGTCTCTTGTGCTGTTGGAAAAGAGTGTTTGCTATGATCAGCGTGTTCTCTTGGCAAAACTCTATTAGCTTTTGTCCTGCTTCATTTTGTACACCAAGGCCATGCCTGCCTGTTATCCCGGTGATTTCTTGACTTCCTACTTTAGCATTCCAGTCCCCTATGATGAAGAGGACATCTTTTTTGGGTGTTAGTTCTAGAAGGTGTTGTAGGTCTTCATAGAACCGATCAACCTCAGCTTCTTCGGCCTCAGTGGTTGGGGCATAGACTTGAATTACTGTGATGTTGAATGGTTTGCCTTGGATTCGTACTGAGATCATTCTATCATTTTTAAGATTGTACCCCAGTACTGCTTTTCCCACCCTTTTGTTGAGTATGAGTGCTACTCCATTTCTTCTAAGGGATTCTTGGCCACAATAGTAGATATGATGGTCACCTGAATTAAATTCGCCCATTCCTGTCCATTTCAGTTCTCTGATTCCCAAGATGTCGATGTTCAATTTTGCCATCTCCTGTTTGACCACCTCCAGCTTACCTTGATTCATTGATCTAACATTCCAGGTTCCTAAACAATATTGTTCTTTACAGCATCGGATTTTCTTTTCACCACCAGACACATCCACAGCTGAGTGTCCTTTCGGCTTTGGCCCAGGCGCTTCACTCTTTCTGGCGCTACTTGGAAATACCCTCTGCTCTTCCCCAGTAGTATATTGGACACCTTCCGACCTGAGGGGCTCATCTTCCGGCGTCATATCCTTTAGCCTTGTGATACGTTCCATGGGGTTTTCTTGGCAAGAATACTGGAGTGGGTTGCCATTTCCTTCTCCAGTGGACCACATTTTGTCAGAACTCTCTGCCATGACCTGTCCGTCTTGGGTGGCCCTGCACAGCATAGCTTCTGGCTTCACTGAGTTACGCAAGCCCCTTCGCCACAACAAGGCAGTACTCCAGGGTAAACATGCATAGGATTGTACTTGTAATTTCATTTCAATTTTGTCTACTAACCTTTGTGTGTTTCTTGGGGCTTCTTAACACGGAACTTTCGTCCTGCTCTTGAGATGGCTCTCTCATGGAAGTTTGCAGGCTCTTTACATGATACCGTGAACCTCCAGGGCGTCTCCTGCACTAAATGCCGTTTGTTCTGTTTTTAAATAGATCGCAGATAATGAGCTATCAAATTACCCTGTTGTGTCCCGCTTGAGTTCCCTCCATGCAAAGAGGAAAAGCAGCAAGAAGAGGAGCGAGATCAATGAAAGATATGGAAAACTCAGATACAGGGAGAAGGAGGGGGAAAGGGGGAGGGGGAAAGGAAGCGGGTGAAAAAGGGAGTCATTGTGATCCTGCATTTAAAACAGAACCAGAAAGCCCTGTTTTAAATGCAGGATTTTAGGCTGGAGTAGAGATGCCCTTGTTCTCCCAGAACTGTGAGCTGGAATTCAATTCATCGTCCTCCTTAAAAGAATGCTGAAATTGTGGCCAAGTACCCACAGCACAATCAATCCATCTCCCCTAGATTTGATGCAGTGTGCCAGCAAAACTGCTTGCAAAGTATCTGGATTTTGTGATCATGAAGTAGCCAGTTTCAGGCGCAGCGTGAATGGTAGGCATGGTTGGGCACCTGCCACGACCCAGCAGGGGCTCACTGACAAGAGCCCCCTGGAGTTGCTTCTCTTCTTCACCGCTGTAAGTTGCTTATTCACCTGCCCCTCATTCTGGCCCAGGCAACAGTGGTGGTCAGAAGGAGGAGCAGTAGATGCCTCTGCCTACGTGCTCCCTGGCTCTCTGCCTGTCAAGCAAGCAAGTGGTAGCAATGATGAGAAAGAGGGTGAGGAGCAATTGCAGCTGGCAGCAATGGCGGTGAGAAGACAGACTCACTGAGGGAGTGGCCCATTGAGGGTGTCTTGCCCAAGGGCCCTGAAAAACCTGGAGCCGGCACTGCCATATTTGTTTTGTTAAAACCTCAATAATTTAGTCAGGCATCTCACCTGGATTAACCACAGAGCTAAGTGGGCTGTAGTCCCTGGCTCAGCATGTCAAGGGGCTCACTTAGCCAGCCCAGATTCCCAGTTTTCAAATAAAAAAGAGCAAGTTGCTAGTACTCATAGAACCTGCGATAAGAGGCAAAATGTTCAGGCGCATTCCAATTGTTTTGTGAGAAGTTGATATTCATTTTGTCCAATTGTGTGTTGTTGTTTTTTTTTTGAGAATTAAGCCTGCTACCATCTTTCAGTGTGTTTAGCCAGCGAGGGTGTAATTGTATCCAGGTAGTCGCCAGCCTCCAGCAGCCCTGCATTTTTGGCTAGATGAGCAATTTCGCCCATTCAGGCGTGGCTTCAGGGAGGGGGAGGGAAGGGGTCTGGAGACCTGATAGGAAGCTGCGTAAAGCTGTGCCCCCGGGACTACCCCCTTTCCCCTGTCTCTGCACTCCATTTCCAAGTGCGGAGACATAGCCGGTGTGGAGAGAGCTGTGCCGGCTACAAGCAGGTGAGGGAGGGAGGCGCGGTTTGTAGACACTGTCTAGGGGGCATAGGATTGCTCTCCGAGTGAAGTTGTAGCTATGATCAACATTTGGCCATAGAGGTGAGTATAGAGAGAACACTTGTCTGCAGTAGGGACATCCTGGTTTATTTTGAATCCCCCCTTTTTTGGCCTACCCTTGTGGAATAGTGATTGTTGCCTATAGAAAACAATTGGGAAATCTAGAATTTTAGTTAAGCTGTGATTGGGGAGGGCCATATCCCGCCCCAAATAATGGGTGGGAGGAATGCTGGGATTTCGCATTCTTTCTAGCTCATTTCCTATTTCATGGGGGAAATGCTTTTTAAAAAAGACTGCTTGTAACCATTAAAAGTCTCCAATGATACCCTTAGTATGTGTGTGGGAGGCGGGGGGGCACTGTGACTGACTGAGTTATATCAGCACTGCAAAGTAGTCCATGGCCTGCGAGCTCATATTACGCCAGTACTTTTCCAGCTGCACTAAAACAGCTGGAAACACTTTAGCTGGAAACACTTTAGCTGGAAACACTTTAGCTGCACTAAAACAGCTGCCAGTCCATTTCCGGGCCCAATTCAAAGTGCTGGTGTTAACATTCAAAGCCCTTAACGGCTTGGGGCCAGGTTACCTGAAGGATCGCCTCCTCCCATATGTGCCTGCCCGGACCTTAAGATCATCCTCAGCGGCCCTTCTCCGTGAACCCCTGCCAAAGGAAGTGAGGCGGGTAGCTACTAGGAGGAGGGCTTTTTCTGTTGTGGCACCCGGCTCTGGAATGAGCTCCCTAGTGAGGTTCGCCTGGCGCCTACATTGTACTCCTTTCGGCGCCAGGTGAAGACCTTTTTATTTTCCCAGGCATTTTAGCTTTCTAAATTTTTATCTTTGCTGTTTTAAATCTGTATTTTAAACTCCTGTACTGCTGCTAGGTTTTATTGTGGTTGTATTGTTATATTGTGGTTTTAATGTTCTATATATTTTAAATTGTTTTATTGTGTGTTGTTTGGTTTTAGTTTTTGTGAACCGCCCAGAGAGCTTCAGCTATTGGGCGGTATAGAAATAAATAAATAAATAAATAAATAAAATACACCCATGTTGCTGGGAAGAAGAGCAGTGCGTGACATCACTACAGTATAGGGCAGACTTGTTAACTAGTCTGGTACTGTTTTATTTTTAGGGACATGCAGAGGAAGCGGCTGTGAAGTATGTAATGAAAAGAAGGGTACCTAGGTTTATTTCCTTCATAAACATTTTTATTGCATTATATTTCCTTCTGACCTCACGGTTTACAATTCCTACTCCATGTATCTGCTGAAGTTAAGCCATCGGCCATGAAAGCTTATGCTAGAATGAATTTGTTAGTCTTTAAGGTGCCACAAGACTCTGTTGTTTTTGCTGTTAACCAAGTTTCTTTGAGTTGATGTTCGTGCAGAAGATGGAGGCATACGGGTGGGGCATGTGAGAAGCAAGAGGATGTTTTTCAAATTTCGAAGGTTTAATACGACTGAACAACAACAACAACAATAAGAGTTGGTATCGGTCTTCAGGCTCCCTCCCCAAGGTCTCTATAAGATAAATTTCTAAGCTGGATATTTGATGCATCTTGTTTCACTGCACATGCATGTATATGAGTGTACACAATAATGCAATTCACAGATGGCCATATTAATGCTAGGGAGGCTTTTTATGAACATATTGTAAGACAACTATGTTTTTTCTAGCATAGAATTAATTCCATTTTATTATATTTATGTTTTGCCTTTCCTCCAGGAACTAAATCTCTCCCCATTTTTACCCTCACAACAACCCTGTGAGGTAGATTAGGCTGAGTGTGTGTGTGTGTGTGTGTGTGTGTATGTATGAGCGCGCTTTGATGTGTGTTTATGTTTTCTATGTGTCAAAGGGGAAGTTTGTATTTGCGTTTCAGTTCTGTACCATGGAAGAGATATTATTAGTCTTTTGCTTCCTGGAAAGCATGGAAGATGATTTGCACTAAAATATGTACTGAACAACAACAAATGTGCTGAAAAAAGTTTTTGCATTATTATTGTACATTGTTGATTGTGTGTATGTGTATGCACAAATGTCGGGTGCGAGTTCAGTATTGGGAGCAGAGCAGGGGGCCCATTCCAGACAGCTAGCCCCAAGGCCCATCATGACCTTGATCCAGCCCTGACCCTTGCAATTAAGTTCACAAAAGTTACTAGCCAACAAAAATGTTAGTAGGTTACCTGCTCACAGAATACATGCATCAGTCTTATGTGGCCTAAAATAGAGAGAGAGACAGAGAGAGAATAAACTTTTGCAAAGCTTCCTTGCCTGGTCTTCTAAAAGCAGTTCTTTGTCACCCTAGATGAGTAGCTGTCCACAAGACATCTATTGTGAATGGGTGCAATGGCACACATTCAGTGTAAGAGAAAGGAGGATGAAGGAGAAGAGTTGGGACATGGCTAAGAAGAGGGACGGTGTGGGATTTTATCCAGACTAGTTTTAGGAAGGTTCTTGTCTCTTAAATGAGGGAGACATTTTCAGACAAATAAACCCAGATGTGGAAAACTAAACAAGAACCATAAATGACAGAATATGGGATGAAGGGCAGACTTGGGCCACCACTTTGTGAAGTTTTCTGAAGCACATGACATATCACTAAACCAAGCTACTCACACAGAGTGTGGAAGCTTCACTTGTGCAATAGGTTTGCTTGTGAATGTTTTTAGATTTGTCCGTTATACATTGCTTTTAAAAATAAGTTTTTGAGACGCTGCATTAGAGATCTTATTTGCTGTGTAACCACAGCCAGACAGTTTTTCATGACTGCCCTGCCTGTATCCGACATTGTTCACTTCTCTTTTAATAGAGACAATTTGACTTCTTTAAGAAGCAATGCAGAAGTTCTAGTCATGCTTATGGCAGTTTGCTTTGGCTTTCCCAGGGCGCAGCTGGAAGCGCAATGAAAACCCGCAAAACTGGCTTTCAATGGCAGAACATAAAAATGTGTAGCACAGGCAATGGCAGCTCTATAATACCATCCCAAAGGCCCTCTTTGCACTGTTTTCTAGGCATTTACCTAGAAATGATTTTTTTTTAAAGTGTGCATGTGATAAACATGTTTTCAACCACCTGTCATACAGGTTAGGACATAGGAAAGCTGGAACTGGCTGCATATCTACTGCATATGCACTGGGATGGCATTGAATGTTTGCACTTGAGCATTTTCATGGGAAAGTAGGAACTTTCAAGACAGGGAAGAATATTCCTTGGAAAAAAACCCCTTGAACTCATTCATAATAAACCCTGTTATTCATAAATTATTTATTTATTACATTTATATCCCACTTTTCCACCCAAAATGGCACTCAGGGTGGCTAATAATAATCTTAATTAGAACATAACATAAAAACAGATCCACTAAAACACAGTTAAAAATAAACAATAAAAGATATAGAGTGCCCCCAACCAATTCAGCCTTAATTCAAAATAGTCCAGCCTGCAAAAGAAATTGTTTTTTGAGAGAACAATCAGTGGCATAAGAAACTATATACTAAAACTTGCAATGTCTTTTGTTGTTGTTGTTCAGTCGTGTCCGACTCTTCGTGACCCCATGGACCATGCATGCCAGGCCTTCCTGTCCTCCGTTCTCTCCCAGAGTGTGCTCAAGTTCATGTTCATTGCATCGGTGATGCTATCTAGCCATCTCAATGCAAAATGGATTTTGGATCATCCCCAGTTCTTAGGCTGGCCATGCTACAGGCTGGACAGGGGCGACTACAGGCTGCCCTCCTGGTGTGTCTTCAAAGGCCCCTAGGCCTCTTCCTAGGCTCTGACAAGGGGAGGGGCCATGCTCCAGCCAAACAGGAAGTGACCTGTTGACACTGCAAGACATAGTTGACTATAGCTCCCCTATGTCATTAATAGTCAAAGGATATAGAAATGAATAAGGAACGATGGGTGTGCCCCCCACAATAAGCTTTTTAGGCCACCCTAAATCATGCACCCACTCCTCCAGGAGAGTGGCCTCTATGCGATGACCTAGTATTGCCTCCAGCTCATTTCTTGTTTTGGGTGCAAGACTGTCAAGCATTTGGGGTGATGCAATACAAATCGTGGGGTGCCCCCACTTCCTTATTCCTTTCTACCCACATTGGCTGTAATTTGTATGGAGGCACAATGCTTGACTACGTCTTCTGAGGAAACAGAGGGTTGGGCTGGACACAAGTCTATGCCAGAAGATTATGACTGTGACTTTTAACACCAACAGGTGTTAATTCTGATATAGCAAAGGAATGTACAAGATTGGCTTTTGAAGTATTAGGGGTCTTTCTTGTTTGTTCTTCATTATTGTTGTGCTGCTAATTAAGAGACACAAATGACCCTATTCAACGTTTGAATGTATACATATTTGAAAATATAATTTACAAAAAAAATTGGGGTGGTGGTGGAGAAACTCATTTGATTCCCATAGAAGTGGAGATATCGCAATCTCAAGGGACTGTTACTTTTCAGCCCTTTCCAGTAACAACTAGGGATAAAAGAACACCCAGTTTTGTATTCAAGTTGACATGGCAACTTTTAGTATGTTAAAAAAAGACAAAGATTCCTCTGGCACCTTAAAGACTAACCAGTTTATTTTGGCATAAGCTTTTGTGGACTATAGCCCACTAGTATTATGGAGAGTTTCAGGTTTATATACAGTTCATATGGTCTAATTGTTCTCTCAAAAAGTAATTTATTTTGCAGGAATAAGTTTGCATAGCACTACCATTAGGCAGAGTGAGGTGGCTGCCTTAGGCAGCTAGTTTGGGATGTCATGAAAGGGCAACCAAATGATAGTTATTCGATTTATTATTATAGTAATTTTCCTGCCAGGGAGGAGGAGAGGCGCTTCAGAGATGTTCTGCCTCAGGTGCCAAAATAACTTGACCAGCCTTTACTGTTTACCTTGACTGGGCGGTGGGGGACACACACCATTTCTTGCTCCTCCTCAGGCAGCAAAATGTCTTGGTCTGACTCTGCCACCACTTTTCTGCAAGGTCATTTCCCTTTTGCCACATGATGCCAGCCCATCAGGGATAGCATAGAGACTGTGATGATATCACAGTGCTCTATAGCCAGTTTGGCTATGGAATGGATTTGACTATGTAATGTAGGCAAACAAAGCCAATTCAGAGTAAGTACAATCTTCCTGCATGACATTGCCATCATTTGACAAATTTAGAGAAGAGGAAGAATGTGGCAACTCTTTTTTCTTTCTCTCACAGCAAGATGCAACGTGCCTACTTAGAGCTAAATTAGAAGTAAGTACCATTAAGTTCGGTGGAACTTACTCCCAAATAAGTGTGGATAGGGTTGCAGCTTTTAGTTGCAAATCCCAGTCTTCCCTTCACAGTGCCCCTCGCTATTGTATTACAGATTTAGGCGCAATCCTATGCATGTTTAGACAGAAAAAAGTCTTAAAGCTCCCAGCATTCCTCAGTCAGGATGGCTAGCTGGGGAATGCTGGGAGTTGTAGGTCTTCTTTTTATCTAAACACATATAGGGTTGTGCCTTTAAGCATGTAGCAAACAGCACTGTGGGCCATTTCCATTTCTTTTAAATTTCATAGGAAAAGTCACACATGCCAAGATAGAAACATAACAAAAATGTTGGCTTATGTACTCCTTGCAAGACAGGACATAAATCAAAGCTTGTTATCTCTACTGACTGCCCAGCATTAACTGGCAGGATATACTTTTTTGGAAATCTGCCATCCACAATGAATTCAAATTGACCGCATGAAATATGTTTTTGCAGGCGTGTGTTTTTGTTAAAATATGTAATTCATCTGTAATTAAAGCTCTCAGCTCATGATGAACTTTTGAACTGGCTCATTTAATTCTGTGCTTTGTGCTTAAGCCGATACATACTTAATAATCATATCCAGCATTTATATTGCAAACCAAGAGAAGTGTAGCCTACCAATCATGTGCGGTGGTCTGCTAAAGGCTTGAAAATCCTGTCTTTGCAGTCCCAGGCAGGCAGCAAAAACACATGGGCTGTGTTTGGTTTGGTGGAGGGACCGTTTCTCGGAGGTAGAGCACGTGTTGATTTCAGATGAGCTTACGTCTAGGTAAGCATGTTCATTTTGTGCCTGCCTATTAAAAACATAGTGCAATCCACCGACCTTTATGCATGTTGGGAAATGTTTCCCCGGTGGCTGTGACAGGACTGCTATAAACTTGTACAGGCACCCAGTGTTTATACTTGTAAGTAGTTACTGTCAAATAACATGAATGCTGAGGGGAAAGAGATAGTTACCAGGAGTGTTGCTAGGTTCTTAAAAGAACAGGCCCATAACACAAATTTGCACGTGCATATATGTATCTATATATATCTTCAAGTCTAAGCAGACCTCTAATATATGAGCGTGTATGTGGTGTGCTGTGCATAGATTACATGCATACATATGTAAGAAGTGTGCACTGACCCCCCCCCCTTCAACTCAGACCCTGATTCAGAATTTTGGAAAACATCCCACTTCTGCTCGGACCAATTTGTAGTCATTCCACTTCAGCTCAGCACCAAAACTTAGTCAAGGTTTGGAAAAAAGGAGTCTTTATGCTTCCTGTTGACTACCATGGGAAATTAGAAAAAAAATGTAACTTTTTTCTCTTGGTCAGAACTGGATGATGATTTCAGGCATTGTTGTTGTTGTTCAGTCGTTCAGTCGTGTCCGACTCTTCGTGACCCCATGGACCATAGCACGCCAGGCCTTCCTGTCCTGCGCTCTCTCCCGGAGCGTGCTCAAGTTCATATACATTGCATCCGTGATGCTATCTAGCCATCTCATCCTCTGCCGTCCCCTTCTCCTTTTGCCTTCAGTCTTTCACTGCATCAGGGTCTTTTCCAGGGAGTTTTCTCTTCGCATTAGGTGGCCAAAATATTGGAGCTTCAGCTTCATTATCTGTCCTTCCAAGGAGCACTCAGGGCTGATTTCCTTTAGGATGGACTGATTTGACCTCCTTGCAGTCCAGGGGACTCGTAAGAGTCTTCTCCAGCACCACAGTTCGAAAGCATCAATTCTTCGGCGCTCAGCCTTCCTTATAGTCCAGCTCTCACAGCCATACATTACTACTGGGAAAACCATAGCTTTGATTAGACGGACCTTTGTCGGCAAGGTGATGTCTCTGCTTCTTACTATGCTGTCTAGGTTTGCCATAGCTTTCCTCCCAAGGAGCAAGCGTCTTTTAATTTCATGGCTACAGTCACCGTCTGCGGTGATCTTGGAGCCCAAGAAAGTAAAATCTGTCACTGCTTCCATTTCTTCCCCTTCTATATGCCAGGAAGTGATAGGGCCAGATGCCATGATCTTCGTTTTTTTAATGTTGAGTTTCAAACCAGCTTTTGCACTCTCCTCTTTCACCCTCAACAAGAGGCTCTTGAGATCCTCTTCGCTTTCTGCCATTAGGGTGGTATCATCTGCATATCGGAGGTTGTTGATAATTCTCCCGGCAATCTTAATTCCGACCTCTGATTCATCCAACCCGGCATTTCTCATGATGTACTCTGCATATAAGTTAAATAAGCAGGGTGACAATATGCAGCCTTGTCGTACTCCTTTCCCAATTTTGAACCAATCGGTTGTTCCATGTCTGGTTCTTACTGTTGCTTCTTGACCCTCGTACAGGTTTCTCAGGAGACAGGTAAGGTGGTCTGGTACTCCCATCACTTTAAGAATTTGCCACAGTTTGTTGTGATCCACACAATCAAAGGCTTTAGCGTAGTCAATGAAGCAGAAATAGACATTTTTCTGGAATTCTCTTGCTTTCTCCATGATGCAGCGAATGTTGGCGATTTGATCTCTAGTTCCTCTGCCTCTTCGAAACCCAGCTTGTACTTCCGGTAGTTCTCGGTTCGCATACTGCTGAAGCCTAGCTTGTAGGATTTTGAGCATCACCTTGCTGGCATGTGAAATGAGCGCAATTGTGCGGTAGTTTGAACACTCTTTGGCGTTGCCCTTCTTTGGAATTGGAATGTAAACTGACCTTTTCCAGTCTTGTGGCCACTGTTGAGTGTTCCAGATTTGCTGGCATATTGAATGCAGCACTTTAACAGCATCATCTTTTAGGATTTTAAATAGCTCGGCTGGAATACTGTCATCTCCGCTAGCTTTGTTGTTACTAATGCTTCCTAAGGCCCACTTGACTTCACTCTCGAGGATGTCCGGCTCAAGTTCAGTGACCGCATTATCATGGCTATCAGGGACATTCAGATCTTTCCTGTATAGTTCTTCTGTGTATTCTTGCCACCTCTTCTTAATCTCATCTGCTTCTGTGAGGTCCCTGCCTTCTTTGTCCTTTATCATGCCCGTCTTTGCACAAAACGTTCCCTTGAGATCTCCAATTTTCTTGAAGAGATCTCTAGTCTTTCCCATTCTGTTGTTTTCCTCGATTTCTTTGCATTGTTCATTTAAGAAGGCCTTCTTGTCTCTCCTTGCTATTCTCTGGAACTCTGCATTCAGTTGGGTATATCTTCCCCTTTCTCCTTTGCTTTTCGCTTCCCTTCTTTCGTGAGCTACTTGTAAAGCCTCATCAGACAGCCACTTGGCTTTCTTGCATTTCTTTTTCTTTGGGACGGATTTCGTTGCTGCCTCCTGAACAATGTTACGGACCTCCGTCCATAGTTCCTCAGGCACTCTGTCTATCAGGTCTAATCCCTGAAGTCTAATCCTTGAAATCTATTCCTCACCTCCACTGTATATTCATCAGGGATATGATTTAGGTCATACCTGAAAGGTTTAGTGGCTTTCCCTACATTCTTCAATTTAAGCCGAAATTTTGCAAGAAGCAGCTCATGATCTGAGCCACAGTCAGCTCCAGGTCTTGTTTTTACTGACTGTATGGAGCTTCTCCATCTTTGGCTGCAAAAGACATAATCAATCTGATTTCGATATTGACCATCTGGTGACGTCCATGTGTAGAGTCGCCTCTTGTGCTGTTGGAAAAGAGTGTTTGCTATGATCAGCATGTTCTCTTGGCAAAACTCTATTAGCTTTTGTCCTGCTTCATTTTGTACACCAAGGCCATGCCTGCCTGTTATCCCGGTGATTTCTTGACTTCCTACTTTAGCATTCCAATCCCCTATGATGAAGAGGACATCTTTTTTGGGTGTTAGTTCTAGAAGGTGTTGTAGGTCTTCATAGAACCGATCAACCTCAGCTTCTTCGGCATCAGTGGTTGGGGCATAGACTTGAATTACTGTGATGTTGAATGGTTTGCCTTGGATTCGTACTGAGATCATTCTATCATTTTTAAGATTGTACCCCAGTACTGCTTTTCCCACCCTTTTGTTGACTAGGAGTGCTACTCCATTTCTTCTTAGGGATTCTTGCCCACAATAGTAGATATGATGGTCACCTGAATTAAATTCGCCCATGCCTGTCCATTTGAGTTCGCTGATTCCCAAGATGTCGATGTTCAATCTTGCCATCTCCTGTTTGACCACCTCCAGCTTACCTTGATTCATTGATCTGACATTCCAGGTTCCTAAACAATAGTGTTCTTTACAGCTTCGGATTTTCTTTTCACCGCCAGACACATCCACAGCTGAGTGTCCTTTCGGGTTTGGCCCAGCCGCTTCACTCTTTCTGGCGCTACTTGGAAATACCCTCTGCTCTTCCCCAGTAGCATATTGGACACCTTCCGACCTGAGGGGCTCATCTTCCGGCGTCATCTCTTTTAGCCTTGTGATACGTTCCATGGGGTTTTCTTGGCAAGAATACTGGAGTGGGTTGCCATTTCCTTCTCCAGTGGACCACATTTTGTCAGAACTCTCTGCCATGACCTGTCCGTCTTGGGTGGCCCTGCACGGCATAGCTTATGGCTTCACTGAGTTACGCAAGCCCCTTCGCCACAACAAGGCAGTGATCCATGAAGGGGATTAACCTGCCCAATGTCAGAAAAAATAGTGCAGGGTTTGTATTTTGATTTTCTTGTAAAACGAACTGCCAATAACATTTTTATTCCCTGGAAGAATTGGATTAAAATTTCAGGATTCATTGCCCCATCAGAAGAGATGATGCCTGCCAAATTTCAGAATGATAGCCGCAAGGGCTTTTGTGCAAAGGTGGCTTTGACATTTTGAGGTCTCCAAAAGAGGACATACCTCTCTATGTTCCTTGTGGACCATTGTTCTGAAAATTGCAGACCGCCTTGAGGTCTCCTTAAGTAAGAAACCAGCAAAGTTTCAGAAGGATAGGTGCAGCAGTTCATGTGGAAGGGGAGTTCTCCAAATTGGAGGAGGGAGTGATTTGCTTTCCCTTCCCTTCACCCCCTCCCCAATATTTTTTGAGTAGATTGTTATGAAAATGCACAGGTCACTAGAGGTGTCCCCCAGGCAAGAAACCTGCAAAGTTCCTGAAGAATATACATGCATGCAAATTTAGAATGACTAGAATTTATTTACATTTCTCCAATGTTAGCAGCAGGGGAACATGGGTGGGAAGGTGCTATTGCATACATGTCCTGCTCTTGGCTTTCCTATGGGCATCTGGTTGGCCACTGTGAGAACAGAATGCTGGACTAGATGGACCTTGGTCTGATGCAGCACGGCTCTTCTTATGTTCTTAAATACATAGTGCCTCTGAGCATATGCAAAATGCTTTTCTTTCACCACTGAGCACTTACATTCTCCCTCTACCAATTCTATACCCCTCCATGCAACCATCCCTCCTCATCCTACCATCCTCCAGCAACTCTTCATAAAAGCAAATGTCTTGTTTTGTGCAACTCTCCTCTACCTCCTCCTTGTTATGCACAAGCTCTCATTGCATCTTCCTCCCCATAATTTCATTTATGCCAAGACTTCACCAGGATTCAGCCAATGAGTCTGTTTTGAAAACTAGGGCTAAGTTATGGAGAAACTCTGAGCATGTACTAAGTGCCTTTCCCTCACCACTGAAGCTAGAGTTCATGCAAAAACAACAACAACAACACCCCCCCCCCCCCATGACAAAACATGCATAGGACTGAGCTAGAAGGACAGTCAGTTCATTAGGTGGAATTGGGTAGGCACTATATTAAGCCTGCAATACCAGGCTCACAACTCAGGACTTATTTCTGAGTAAACATCCAGAACATCAAAGTGCAAACATCCCTGCAGAAGTAACTCGTGCTGGAATCCTATCCACACTTTCCTGAAGGTAAGCCTTATTAAACATAATGGGGCTTCTGAGTAGGCATACATAGGATTGTATAAATGAGCAGTATTTATCTCCTCTCCACTTAAAAAACAAACCAAAAACTCATTTTTATTAAAGCTTTCTGTTCATAGGAACATAGGAAGTTGCTTTGTACTGAGTCAGACGCTGGGTCCATCTAGCCCAGTACTGTCGACATTGACTAGCAGCAGTGGCTCTCCAGGGTTTCAGGCAGGATTCTTTCCTAGCCCTAACTGGAGATGCTGGTGATTGAACCTGGGAGCATCTGCATACCAAGCATGTGCTCTGCCACTGAGCTACAGCCCTTCCTATTGCTGGATAATGGCAACTGACAAACAAAACAGCCTCAAATTTGTTTCTCTGCAACCATGTGAACCTACTTTTCTCAAAGACTTGAGTGAGGAGGAGGAGAAAAACCAACCATTTTGTCTGTTTGTATAAAGTCAAATACAGTTCAGAACTTCTCTTGCCCACCAAAGAGAATTCTCTTTAAGAATTCCCCAAGATATGCTCTGGGTGGAATAAAGAAGAGAAAGAAAGAACAGGATAGGGGAGGGAAGAAGAAAAGAATGGTGATTGGAAATGCATGGGGTGGTGGTGGAGATAATTCCTTAAGCCAAGTGGTTCCTTTCAGAGGAATTTAGGAGGCTGTGGAGGGTTTGTAATGATTGCAGTACTTAAATTAACTTTATGAGGGGAGGTGGCTGAGGGCTTTTTCTAGCTTTTAAAAAAACTCTAGAACCTATTTAAAAGCCTCAGCAATTCCTCGATCATCATGCCACATAGTCCTAACCTTCCTTTTGGAATAACTTGAGTCCTACAGCTATTTAGGAGAAATTAAAGTGGAAGGGGAGAAAGAAATTTGTGGAGGCTGGTTGGATCCTTTGCTGTACTGAAGCTACTAAACTTCTGCAGAATCCAAAAGTTCCAATTTGGGGCAGTGAAATCAGATGCTGTGTGAAATACCAGTATTTCACATGGAGCTCTTTCTTCCCTTCCTTCTCCCTCTTCAAAAGTTAATTGCAAGGAAATTTCCAACAGTGGGCATGCAAGGACAGAAAAGTAGGGGGAGAGAAGTTTTTTGTACCTCAAAAAACAAAAAAAACACCCTCCACCAGAGATTAGGGATAGTGACCTCCAAATGGTCACCTTAAACACCTTCTGATTAAGATCTCTAATCCCCTGGGTGGCTTGACAGGTTTTACTTTTTGTTTTAGTCTTTGAGAAAAGGAAACTTTATGCTTGGCCACTGGACCTAACTGTCTGAAATTTGGCAGGTTCAGTCAGCTTCAGAGAGGCTGCCAGGTCCCTAAATTTCATGCTTTTATGTGGAAGCACAACAAAAATTATAGCTCTTTGCTTTGACAAGATGTTATTGAAAATAGCAAATTTTACTTGTGACTAGCACAAAAGTCACTGGGCCTAACTGCCTGGAATTGGGCAGGTTCAATCAGCTCCATGGGGGCTACCAGGTCTCCAAATTTCATGTAGTTATCTTCAAACTAAAAAAGTTATGGCCCTTTCTGTTTTCCAGTGCAAGTCAATGGGGAAATGTAAAAAAAAAAATGCAATTAGGACAGCTCAGAAGATCTGGGGTGCTGCTCAAAAAAGATCCAGGGCCCATGCCCAGGTAGGCCTTGGTAATGTCACCCCTGGTAGTTACTAGTGTTGAATAAGCCATTTAGTTCTTACATGAGAAAAATGATGTAGTAGTTGACTTAATACAAAAAATGTAAAAATAAGTTTACTAATGTTCTGTGCATCATTGAAAATTCTACTTAGCACCATAGCTTGACCCAGACAATAGAAATTAGGAAGGTGATACTACTGTAAAATAAGCAATAGAAATATTAACTTTCTAATATGCCAAAACTTGGTGAAAACCCTCTCAAACTTTTTAAAGTATCAGAGACTTGCTAGCTTGGAGTTATCTTTGACTTCTTTTATTTCTTTTGGTCTTTTTTCCCCTTCCTGGTTCCTGACAAGTCCTATGGATTCCTAAATTTCAAAATCTTCAAGTTCCTCCCTTTCCTTTCCATGTATTGGTAAGATCTTTGTCCAAGCTACTGCAGCCTTTTCCTTTCTGACCTTCCCTCCTGCCATATTTGCCCTCTAGAGCCAATACATGATATGATTGCAAAACCCATAACAAAGAGTCTTGTGGCACCTTGAAGACTAAAACATTTGTTATGGCATAAGATTTCATGGACTACAGTCCACTCCCTGTCACCTTCAACATCGAGTTCAATGTCCTACTTGATACCTTCTAAAGCTCTCCATCATTTTGCCCTTCTTGTCATCTTTTCAGCTTGAGCAAGTGAAGTCTTTCCCCATTGCTTTATTATCCCCATGCCAGGGTCCTGCATAATTCTGTATGCCAGGCTGTTGTTAAAAGCCCAGGAACGGGGCCAGGAAAAAACCTATAACCCTACCAAAGAATAGTAATGTGGTTTTCCAGGAAATTTTCCACTGTCTGAAATCCACAGAGATCTGATTTAGCATGTTTGTTTGGTTTATATTTATTAAAAAACAACAACCCTAAAAATAGCACACTGGATCCAGACTTAGTCATACTTAGTAGACACATTGAATTAGTAGACCCATTTGAGATCAATGGGACTTAGGTTAGTCACGCCTAACCTAAGCCCCATTGATTTCAGTGTGACTACTTTAAGTATGACTAAGTCGGGATCCAACCCAATATGTCATGTTAACCATATACGCTGTACAAAATATTTGAAAAGTTTTTCCAATAGCCAAAACTGAAATATTTGAATTGTGGGGGGTGGCGGGTGTGATTCAATAAAGTGCCCAGGGCTGTGTTTCCACCAGAGATTTACCACAACCTGGATTCACGGTGAGGTCTCTGTGTTTCCATGATGTTGTGGCAATTCAGCAACAGCCCCGCATTTTATCGTGGAAAAACTGCTTCTTCTGAGACTGCTTATAGTCCGACTTTTCCGGCTTACTTCGGCTTCATTACTGAGCTGTTTCCACAACTGCACTGGATTCAGTATTGTAGTCCTTCTCCTGGGGCATGTAGGCCAGCCCTTGTGGGTGTGTCGCTCACCTGCCCCTGTCCTCACCAGAAGCAGCTGCATGTGAAGGAGAGGGGAAGAAGATACTGGAGGGAGCAGTCAGGCAGAGATGAAGAGATGCACTCATAAGCACCCCTGGCATTAGGGATGGCGGAGAATTTCTCCCCGAAACTTCGGGGGGCCGAGCGCCAACGTGTTCGGCCCCCCGAACAAGATTCGGGGAGAAATCCTCCGAACCCCCCTGCCCCCCGCACCCCCCCCGGGACGGGACTTACCTTCGCCGAATGTCCCTCCCGGCGGCGGGTCTGGTCGGCAGTTCGGCGGGTGTTCGAGCGGGGCGGGAGCGGCAGCCGGTCTTAAGACCAGCTGCCGCCGCCGCCATTCCAATCAAAGAAAAAAAAACCAAACACCCCCTGATAGGCTACGTAACGATTGACGTAGCCTATCACGGCTGACTTTGCAGATCTAGCCATGATAGGCTACATGAATCGTCACGTAGCCTATCAGGGGGCGTTTTTTTTTTTTTTAAACTTTCGCGTTCGCGGCCGGGCAAGGCGGGAAGCCTCCTCCCCGGCCTGAATTTCGGCCGGGGTGAGGCGGGAAGCCTCCCCCCCCTGGCCTGAACTTCGCGGGGGGAGCAGCGAAGTGCCTCCCCCCCACCGCGAACGTCCTTCGACGACAGGTAAGGGACTTTCGTCCACCCCTACCTGGCATACCAGTGCAGTGTCTGCCCACCCTGGATATCCCTATGAAGTTCCCAGTCAAAGTGGTGGCAGGGAAATCAGGAGAGCTGCAAAGACGGCTTCACGGAGAGGAGAGTCATTAAGGCGGCTTCACAGAGAGATGGAGAGTCACTGAGAGTCGTTATGTTGCATCCCCACTTTAGGGGACGAAAGGGTTTAAAAGGGGAGGAGATGCTGCACACAGCTTTTTCGCTGCTTCGTTAAAGTGAAAGTGCGCTTTAAAACTCACTTTAAAGGAAAAAAACAAAAGTGTGGAGCGGAGCAGAAGAGATGCACAACTAGTATATCATCCGCTGGCTCTCTCTGCTGTTTCCTCCCTGTGTATTTTCCCTTTAGCGCTTTGTCCCGCTTTGTGTGGGCGTGTGCTAGGGGGTGTTACTTCTGAGTAAAGCCACTGGCTGTAAGGCTTTCCTTTGCTGGGAGTAAGTGCCATTGAAATCTGTGTGGCTTGCTTCTGAGTAGGCATGCATAGGAGTGCATCCCTTTCAATGCATTTACTTGGGGTCTCCTTCTCAGCCACGCAGGAGAAAGGCTTGACAGTTAGGATTTCAATGGGTATTAAAAGTGCCTTTGGTTGGGAAGCCAGCCAGTCACTTCTTCTTCTAGCCCACCTTGCAGGGTCGTTGGGAAGCCACGGGGGGGGGGGGAGAGCAACAACAGCGGGGGGGGGGAGAGGCAGCCACTAACTGGAGTGGAGCAGAAGGGGGTGAGGGAGGGGGAATCGGCAAGAGGAGGAGGCAGGAACACTGATGAGGTTATCAGACCCAACCCAGACTCCACTCAGACTCCACCCAGCCATCAAGAAAATAATTCGATTAGAGTTCAGTGGAAACAGCACAGAGCCCCAGGCTATAGCGATGGTAAGCCGGGTCTTTAAGGACTGTGGAAACAGGAAAAGGAGAAGATGCGATTGGGGAAACATCGCAACAAAGGTGCAAATAAAGTGAAGCAGAGAGCATGGAAACACAGTGCAGGGCAGAGCAATACTATGGTCCCTGGGGGGGTGTCCCAGGGACCATAGGATATTGCAAATTCCCTGCATCTCCCAGGTCAAGCTGTTGCAACTTCAGAAGAGGTTTGGGGAGGAGGAAAAGGAGGGGGAGAGAAGAGGTGTGGATCCCTTGGATCTATAAGCTCTCTGTTGCCCATTCCCATCCACAGCAAATTAAGTCAGCTAGATGGGCCCGAGAGGTCTGTCTAGCTGAAAATGTATTTTAAAGTAGAATGGGAGGTGATTTTACCTCTGTTGTTCCACTCGCCCTGCCTATAGGGCTTTGGATGGTCGGAGGGCTCTCATCTCGGAGTCCTACATCTAAAGAGCAGCAATCCCATTGGACTGCACTCTTAGTGTGATTGAAACGTTATATTCAAATTCAAAGCTTTACTTGGAAATTATTTTTATTGGAATACTTGAACAGGACAATGCAATAGCATACACTTCCATCATGTTATTTATGTTTTAAGGGGGAGATGGAAATGAAGGCCCTGAAAATGGTTAACATACTGATTTTAGCATGTTTGAAGAGCTGTGCTCATAAATATATGTGCTTTCTCAGGATCGACACCTGAAACTTGTTAATTCAAATTAGATTTTAGAATTGAGTAGTATTGTATCCATTCCAGTTTCTCCATTTGTGTTCATTGTATTGTGTTCATTCATAATGTTACTTATGAAACCATGCATTTCTAAATGTGGAACATTTTCTATGGAAAAATATATTAATGGAAAAATTTCCCACCTCACATCCCTGCTGAGCTGATGTGTCGCATGACACTGCCCTCTGACTCCAAAGCAGCAGTGGATTACTTAGCAAC
This sequence comes from Heloderma suspectum, assembly GCF_057233095.1. Lineage (NCBI taxonomy): Eukaryota > Metazoa > Chordata > Lepidosauria > Squamata > Helodermatidae > Heloderma > Heloderma suspectum. The sequence continues at coordinate 111,351,669 of NC_139464.1, forward strand.
CAAGTTCCTGGTTTTCACAGTAGCATAAGGTTGTTCAAACCAATGCCTTTCTTCCTCTGGCAAAAGAAAATGTTTGCATAATCAGAACATAGAGCTGTGCCACTGAAGATGGCTGAGTTGCATTAGGTAATTATTATGCAATGAAATTTGGAAAGGTGTTTGCAGAAGTCAGCACTGGTTTTGGGCGGGGTGGCTTTGGCTGCATGGTAGAGAGATCTGCATGGCTGCATGGTAGAGAGATCTTAGCATGCCTTTTTTAAATGTATGAGCAGTGGATTGAAATGATACCCTGGGTTGCTCTCAAGGTGGTAGGCTGGTATTTCAGAGTAGTGTATAAGTCCAAATGGGGCATATAGTGTATGGGTTAGAAGAGTCACAGGGCTCACATATGGACCCAATTTTTGATAGTAGCTACAGGTACATGATGATGATGATTAATAATAATAAATTACTCATACTTTTAGGCTGCTTCTCAACATATTTTTTTCCAAAGTGGCTCACAAAACAGCAACATTAAAAATGCAACACAAAATTAAAAAGCACAAAGAACTATAACCATCGACATTTAAAACAATACACATGCAAACACACTTTCGAGCCTGTGAGAGGAACAAAAGGAAGGTAAGACCTCAGCATGGGCATCTAAGAACCCTCCTTAGCCTAAGACAGTCCAAAAGAGAAATGCCTGACAATGAACAGGGAAGACCATAGATCATGGTGGAGGGAGTTCCACAAATGAGGGGTTATTGCCGAGAAGGCCCTATTTCTCATGCTTGCCAATCTAAGCATTACTAATGGCAGACATCTCCAGTAACTTGGTTCCAATCTGTTTAGGTATTTAAAGGCCAAAACCAGTACTTTGACTTAAACCTGTAAGTGAATAGGAAAGCTACATTAGCAGTGTCAGGAGTATTTCTGCCATCATATGGCACCACAGCAGTGAGTTACCTGAGGTAATTTATTCAGGTTTTTAATACATTTTATTTAAAGTCTTCCCCAATATGCTAATTTAAAAACTATACATTAGTTAACAAAATTGCCTGTAAGACGTGCACTGTGTGGGCAGGTCCATTTAAGTCCAATGACACTTGTCTACATTTACAACGATAGTTGTGAGGTAAGTGACCCTTTTCAGTCATGGAAATGTTCTCCCATAAAACACAATTGTTATTCTGGACTGGACTCAGTTTAAGGAGCTAGTTATTAATTTAAGTGAATGAATTTATATACTGCCGATCGATAGGTATTGCCAGGGCAGAAAACATTAAGAAGGTATAAAACAATAAATTAAAAATTAGAGATTAAAACGAAGAATGCTGGAGCTCTCACCCCCCCCCAATCAATCAATATATAATAGAACAAAAATCTATAAAGGAGCCATCCCCCCGCAGCTGCCCCACTCTCAGACAATCGCAAACACACCCCATTTCCCCACCCCACACAGGGAGACATCCCGCTCCTTCCAGCCTGCCGAACAGCTCTTTGGCAGGTTGGGGAGGAGTGCAATCTACATGGGGGACAGGGAGGTGCATGGGAATGACAGTTCCCACACCTCTTCCTCCCCATCAGCTGTAGCGGGGAATTTGGTGGCTGGGGCAACTTGGGCATCCATGTGGGCTGCATGGAAGGCTTGTAAGGGCCACATGTAGCCTGTGGGCTGCAAATGGCCCAAATGCACTCTAGGGTTTTCACTGCCTTTCCCTCGTATGGGAGGCTGTGTGTCATAGCGGCTGAGTGTCTGTGCTGTGAAGTCAGCAGCTCAAATTTCTCCTCTGGAATAGCCTTACTAAGGCTAGTGACCTTAGTCCAGAGATGAGCACAAGGTAGGTCTCCAGATGTTTGGGACTTCAGCTCTCAGAAACCCATGCCAATATGGCCAATAGTTAGGAATGCTAGGAGTCGAAGTCCTAATCATCTGGAGATCTACTTTCTGCTCACCTCTGCCTTAGAGAAGCCACCATCTCAGACTCTACCTGGCTTATGGAGGTCCTGCCTATCTTGCAGGACTGTTATGAGGAATACTGAGATGCTGCATGGGAAAGTGTTTGAACATGTGAAATTAGCTGCATCAATGCCAGGTATTTTTTTATTTATAATATTTCAGGCAGGATTCAAATGCAGATTTTGTTTTACTCATTTGGACCTGACCTCTGAATGAATTATTTGCCACAACTGAACAGCAAGGCTACGTGGAGGAGAGTAACCTGCTGGCTGCTCACAGCTGGGGAATTCCTGCAGCTGCAACTCTCTTGGCTGTGGAGCTGTCAAAGAGATAGGCACGATTGCCAGGTTGCACACTGACAACTCTGTTGATCACATAATTACTTCGGGCTCTCTGCCAAAGGGGCTTGGTGTGTCCTTTGTCTACCCTTCCTAAGTTAACATTGGCCCCCCAACACATCATGCCCCTCTTCTGGTTTGTAGCTAGAGTGCACATTTATAGCTATGCCAGGATGGGCTGGGAAAAAAGACATTCCTGGAAGGGGATATTTGGGTCTCCGTATAAACCCAAACAAACTCTCCCTGTCATTGGGAATGAACTTTCCCTTCCACGGTTTTCACCTCCTGTTGGCCTACGTGAAGCCATGGCATTGGCTAGTTCTGTAAGGTTTCCGCTGTGAATGGAGTGTAGGGGGAAATGAGGATTTTCTCTGTACACAATGAAAGGAAACCTTGTAATAAACTGACTGAAATACAAAGCTTTCCCAGCACATTACCTTCTAGCTCTTTTTTTTTCTTCTCCCCATCCTGTTTCTACATTCCAGGTCCCTTTGCAAGGCTTGTGCTGAGTACTAATTCCTTAGGAAACACTGAGAACGTTCATGTCAAGACTTTGGCCTAGAGACAACTTGCTTGTTCTGCTGCCAGCTGTTTGTGGCTCAGATTTCTAGGCTGGAGGGATGAAGAACCAGCACCCTGTGTTAGCTGGGCTTTCCGCTCCCATGGATGTGATATACAGTAGCTCCTTTCCTTGGATTACACTTCAGTTGACAAAATCTCTGAATATGGCCTCTTCTTATTGTATGTGTCCACTTAATGGACGCTTCGTCATGTGGCACTGGTTAGTGCATTTTGCTGATATCTATATAAATAGAGCAGCTGGGGGAAACCCTGGAGGTCCTGTTTGTCTCTTTAACAATTCCTATGAGCCTCTATTGGGGGAACCTATGTTCATATGTGGGGCTTTGTGCACAAATAAGAACTTGTTAGGAACATAGGAAGCTGCCTTTACTGACTCAGATCATGGGTCCATCTCATCCAGTATTGTTGACACTGACTGGCAGCAACTCTCCAGGGTTTCAGGCAGGATTCTTTCCTACCTCACCTGGAGATGCTGGGGATTGAACCCAGGATCTTCTGAATGCAAAGCCTGTGCTCTACCACTGAGCAATGGCAAGCTATTTTTTATAATGACAAGGAGTCAGCTATTGGGTTCTCCATTCAGGCAACATTGGAGAGCTACCATATCTCTAGCAAGATTTGGGTAATTTAAACAATGATTAAATTAAAATTTGGGGCATCTCAAGTATGGAGAAGATAACCAGCTTTATTCAACTGCAGCAGGCCAGAATTCTTTCTGATGTATTTCAAGTAAAGTATTTATTATTGTCGTTATTTGTTTTAGAAAATGCTTATCTTGTGTTTTGGCCCCCAGAGGGCAGCTTTAAGAGTAAAAACACAAAAATACAATATAAATACACCATATCAATGAAATCATTGAACAGCAACATGAAAGGGGATCAAACACCAGGATTAGTCGTCCCAGCAAGAGGTTAGAACTAGGGATGTCGGAGGAGCCTGGCTGGAGAGTGTTGCTCGACTAGCTTTCATCAGCTTGGCCCCCTGGTCTCTGTTCTGTCTTCCACCAGGTGGCCCATCTCAGTGCACAACGAGTTGGGCCAGCTGGCGGAATTTCTGCATATTATTATTTTTTGTGTAAAAAACATTTGCACAATTTCCGGCTGTACAATGCACAAATTAGCATAATTTGTGCAATTTACAGCCACGGTTTGCACGATTTACAGCTGGATTTGTGCAAATTATGCATGTTTGCGTGATTTGTTGCTGTAATTTACACAAACCTCTATTTGCGAAAATTATGGCTGAGACAAAAAAATGCATTAAAAGGTCTCGGAAGTTGGGGAAACCATGTGGCTCAGCTCGCAAAAGCAAGCCGAGTTGGGCATGCTGCAGAAGTCTAGCAAGCCCCCAAAGGGTCGGATTTCCCAGTGACAGACATCCCTAGTTAGAACAGATTAAAAGCACAGCGGAATAAAAGAGTCTTTGCTGCCCTCCTAAAACTTGAGAGAGAGTGGGCCAATTTGATCTCTTGGGAGGGAGGGAATTCCTTACTTCTTGTGTCCCCCCCCCTCCCCAGCGCACCTCCAAAGATGGTGGAACATGGAGCAAGGCGTCACGTATTAAATGCAGTGTAGGTTCGTCTGGGAGAAGGTGTTTTGTTTTAACTTTCTGTATATGTGAATTCAAACAGTAAAAACCGGACATGGAACAACCGATTGGTTCAAAATTGGGAAAGGAGTATGACAAGGCTGTATATTGTCGCCCTGCTTATTTAACTTATATGCAGAGTACATCATGAGAAACGCCAGGTTGGACGAATCACAGGTCGGAATTAAGATTGCCGGGAGAATTATCAACAACCTCAGATACGCAGATGATACCACCCTAATGGCAGAAAGCGAAGAGGATCTAAAGAGCCTCTTGGGGGAGTGCAAAAGCTGGTTTGAAACTCAACATTAAAAAACTAAGATCATGGCATCTGGCCCCATCACTTCCTAGCATATAGAAGGGGAAGAAATGGAAGCAGTGACAGCTTTTATTTTCTTGGGCTCCAAGATCACCGCAGACGGTGACTGTAGCCATGAAATTAAAAGACGCTTGCTCCTTGGGAGGAAAGCTATGGCAAACCTAGACAGCATAGTAAGAGGCAGAGACATCACCTTGCCGACAAAGGTTCGTATAATCAAAGCTATGGTTTTCCCAGTAGTAACGTATGGCTGTGAGAGCTGGACTGTAAGGAAGGCTGAGTGCCGAAGAATTGATGCTTTCAAACTGTGATGCTGGAGAAGACTCTTACGAGGCCCCTGGACTGCAAGGAGGTCAAATCAGGCAGTCCTAAAGGAAATCAACCCTGAGTGCTCATTGGAAGGACAGATACTGAAGCTGAAGCTCCAATATTTTGGCCACCTAATGCGAAGAGAAAACTCCCTGGAAAAGACCCTGATGCTGGGAAAGATTGAAGGCAAAAGGAGAAGGGGCGGCAGAGGATGAGATGGCTAGATAGCATTACTGATGCAATGAATATGAACTTGAGCACACTCTAGGAGAGTGCGGAGGACAGGAAGGCCTGGCGTGCTATGGTCCATGGGGTCACAAAGAGTCGGACACGACTTAATGACTGAACAACATATGTGAATTCAGCAGGCTGTTAATAATCATTGCAACATCTGGGTGCTTCCAGACTGAGGGCTCCTGTCACCAGCAGTCAAATGATATGATGTAGCGATTCTGTCGTTTCTTCCTTAATGGATTTCTCTGTGAAAAGATAAAAGACGGAAAAAAGCAGTGGGAAAACATGAGAAGTTTACGAGCTGAAGATGATTTTGTCATCTTCCCCCATAAAATTCCTCCCACCCCCATAAAATTCCATGAATGAGGCAGGGTGATGACACCATAAAAGCCTCATCTGGAAGAACCCCCAGTTTTGAAACCACAAACAAGGTGGAGGTATTGATTCTTGCTATCTGCTTCCATAACTCACCATCAGCTATGGGAGGAGGAGGAGGTATCTGCAGTTGATTGGTACCCACTTAAAAAGAGCTCCCAGAGTGTTTCCTGCACTAGAAACGCAGTATGGACTTGTACTTTGTTGTTGTTTTCTTAAAGGGAGAGGGGCTACCTTTTTAAGAAAGGAAAAAAGTGCCATGGGTGAGGAAGAGGGACTTGAGGTCAGAGCTGGGGAATTTGCAGCCTTCCTGGAGTTGTTGGACTACCATCACCCTTGTTGGCTGGAGCTGATGGGAATTGGAGTCTATCAACATCTGGAGGGCCACAGGTTCCCCACATCTGCAATAGGTACTTGTGATGATCTTGCAGCCACAATCTGAATGATATCCACAAACACAACTCAAGGGTGCTTTCTCAAGGGTGAAAACCACATTTTACCAACCATTCCATCTTGTAGTTTGAATTCTGGTAAAATGCTGTTTTCTTCACTGGATATGCTAGATCAGCCTTTCCCAGCCTTCCCAGTGTGGTTGGACTAGAACTCCCATCGTCCCTGAATACTTGGCCATGCTGGATGGGGCTCTTGGGAGTTGTAGGCCAAAACATCTGGTGGGACCCAGGTTGGGGAAGGATTCTGTAGTAACAACTGTAGAAATCTCCATGGGAAAAATGTTCTCTATTGGAAAAACCCTCAGAAAGGGTTTTCTGCACTGGCAGAGGGCCTCATGTAGTTCTGTAAGCTGTCAGTGACCTTGAGAAAGAAGGGGCGAGCAAGATGCTGCCATTTTCTAGTGAGCTCTTAAGTCACAAGTCAGTCCAGAACAAGTTACTGATGTGCAGGCTGTAGGTTAAAAATCATGGGTTTAATTTTCATTATGCACACGAGGAAGTAGGAAAGTTCTGTCAATTGTTCAGTGTTCTGGCTTGGGGAGAGCAGTTCCCTGATACTGAGTCAACCTTAATTATGCTTTGTCCAATGTGCTTATAAATGTCATAGATGAAAGGATTTCTGTAACTTCCTTTGGGAGAATGTTCCATAAACGAATAGATCTGACTGTGTGGATGTTTTCCTAGTGTTTACTAAACTTTCCATTTCTTAACATGCAAATAGCTTCTCATAACAATGACATCATTTTAACTATTTATTTAAGTTGTTAGTTCATCTTGAGAGAACTGCAGGCCGAGTGGGTTTTGTCATATTTGTATTCCTTGTTAAATAAAAGAATTGGTATCCATGTATTGCAGTGTTCATCCCAGAAAGAAAGGTTGGATTCATATGACCATATTATTCATGTGATGAGATAACATGTTGGTTGAGTCTACTGCGTTATGTAGCCAAAACAGAACCATCCACGCACAGAAAGAGGTAACAGCAGGTCCTTTTCTGGGAGCCCCTGCCAGTGAGGCAGGTGGCTACCAGGAAGAGGACCTTTTCTGCTGTGGGACCCCGGCTGTGGAATGAGCTCCTGAGAGAGGTTCCTCTGACACCTATGTTGTACTCTTTCAGCGCCAGGTGAAGACCTTTTTATTTTCCCAGCTTTTTAGCATTCTGGTCTTTTATCTCTGTTGTTTTAAATCTGTATTTTAAATCTCGGCATTGTTACTAGGTTTTATTCTGGTTGTACTTTTATATTGGAGTTTCGAGTTTTCATATATTATTGTTTTATGCTGTACCTTGTGTTTGAAATTTCTGTGAACCGCCTAGAGAGCTTTGGCTATTGGGCGGTATAGAAATGAAATGAAATAAATCAATAAATATATTGACAGAACCCCGAGGTTTGCAGAAGTACAAAAAACTTTAGAATAGAAATCCTAAGTTAGGAGGGGATCTCTAAAAGAGCAAAATGAGGACCACTCATGCTTATAGGGCATGAAATGCCGATGGTTTGGGGGAGGGGGAATGTAGTTTTGGAAGAGGGCAAGGCTGACTAGCTGGCTGAATCCCCAAGAGCATACCACACTGCAACATTTTCAAGAAATCAAATCCTTTCTCACCCAGAGAACAGTGAGACTTCTCACTGTATGTATTGTGTGTTCCTCTGAGGCTGAGGAACAAGATCCCACTCCCTTTCCCATCTCAGAATTGGGCAGTGCAGTCCCACAGATGTACTGGACCTCAGAGACAGCTCATGGCTACCAAGGCCTGCCAAATTTCGTGGGGCGCTGTTGCCTCTGTTTAACCTGCCAGGTAATAGCTCATCCACGCATTGCATTGGTGGGTAAATATTAAGAGTCATCTTGTGAACCCACGAATGTGTGTGTGTGTGTGTGTGTGTAATATGAAAGGTAGAAAGACTAACAGAGTATTAAAATATATTTTATTTTATATATTTTATATATTTTATTTATACTATTTATATATTTTGTTTTTATATATACTATGTTTTGGTCTCCATAAAAATAACCATGTCTATTTTAAATATAAAAAGTTGGAAATCAGATTAAAAAACTGGACAGAATATATTTAGCACAAATGTGGATACTTAAGTCACTGCATAAGGGCTCTTGGGACAGAAAGGGCTTTGGACTCCATGTGATCTCCCCTGCCCCCTGAAAATTTCCCTAGTTTATCGTGTGTTATCGCTGTGAACACATGGACAACCTTAAGTGTTCACAGGGATGGCAAAAGATAAACTAGGGATTGTTTTAAACAATATAAAACACAAACAAACGTAGACATGTAAAAAATGTTAACATGTAAAGTAAAAAATATCTGGGGTGTTGAACCTCTTTCAGCCTGAGGGCTGAATTCAGTTTGGGACAAGCTCTTGGCGTCTGCATTCCAGTGGTAAGTGGGGCTGAAGGCAAAAGGATTGTAGCCAAAATACCAGGATATGTGAGCTTTAGGGCTCAATCCTATGCATGTTTAGTCAGAAAAAAGTTCTATAACTCCCAGCATGCCCCAGCCTGGGAGTTGTAGGACATTTTTCTGTCTAAATATGCATAGGATTGCATCCTAAAGCTGTTACTGCCAGTTACTAAGCCTTAGGAGAGGCATTCCAACATTTTAGAATGGGAAAAACACTGCGCAAAAGTCTGGAAACCATTGAACAGTTGGTGGTCGGGGAAAAGGGGTGTGGCCATCTGGCATGGCTTTTAAGTCCAGCTCAGAGGTGAGCATGTTTAAGACATTTGAAATCAACTGGCTTAAGCACACTTGCAGTGCAGTCTGACACATGTCTGCTCAGGAGTAAGCCCCATTGAGTTCAATGAGATGTACTCTCAGGTGAATGCGTATAGGATTGCAGTCCAAGTTCCATGCTGGATTGTGGCCTGAACGTCTGAATGCTGGGGTGGACATCTTTTAATATATCAGTGTTCTTGTTTCAATTGTGTTTGATATTTTCTCCTGTGTTTTATATGTTGGTTTTATTTAAACGTCGCCTTGATAGGTAAGTCGGCTCTACATTGTCAAAATAACTAAATCATAATGTGTGGGATTACAATAATTTGAGACTACGTTGTTATCAGGGCAGGAAGGAGTGCACACAGATAATCCAGTTTGGATAATCAGGAATTTAAGATACCCAAGGGCCTTTTCAGGTGAGACATTGTGGGGAGAGCAGGAAGCACAATTGATTTACACTTTCTGTTTCCTGCACTTCTCCACAGTATAAGACAGAGCATCTTGATCTTAGATAATCAGTTTGCATGTAATGCTAAGCCAAGGTTTAGTGTAATGTGCATGAACTTCAGGAAACTTGAGCTGAGCATTGCTTTGTGCTCCCATCCTCCCCACCCCATGGAAGACTCTTGCTGAGTTTAGATTCACATTGTCCAATTCCTGGCTTATCTTTACATATGAACCAGGAATCATGGTTTAAAACAAACTCTAAACAAACCCCAAACAAACCCCAGATTGTTTTGCTGGCTTGTTAAACAAATAAGAGTTTGTTTTAAGTCATAATGTACATGATGACAACCCTGAAATCCAGGAAAATGAAATTGAACTCTGCAGGAGTCCTCTTGGCCATGTGGAAGGTGGAAAGGAGAGGAGGGAACACATGATGAACCCAAGGCTTCACTTAGGCTCTCAGAGGGTCATGCATGTAACACTAAATCCTGACTAAGCTTTACATGTGATCGCAGCCAATGTATTATTTCCGTACGTTGGTTTTCATACAGTGGCATTAAATTGGTTGAATTCCAACTGTTTCAGTTTAGTTGTTTGTGGACCGGGCTGTCTCTGTGGGCTCCCTAAGGAAACGGACATATACAAAACCACCGGTGTATAGAAAGCCTCTTTGTTTGGCAGGTAAAACAGGTAGCCGACGTGCAGAACCACAGCTTAAATCACTTTGTGCCTGGTGTGGGGTTTGTTGCACAATGTAGCATTGTGTCTTTGAAGTCCTGTGAAAGAATAAAGCTGTGAAAGGTTTCTAAGCTTGCCAAAATTTCTTCTGCAGTGAAGGGTGAAAATATTTGCCATGCGATTTCTAGACAGAACTGGAGAGAATAGTTCTTTGTAGTGTCAGATATATGTTTGTTTCATGATTTGAGAGACAATCCAATGGATATTTTGGCTTCATTCACTTATAGCAATGAATAGGAAAATAATCATGACAGCTTTACAGTGTGTTTTTTCTTCTAGGCTGGTGGATGACAGATGTGTGGTTCAACCAGAGGCAGGTGACCTTTGCAATCCTCCTAAGAAATTCAGAGGTAAAGAACTGAGAGTTAATTTTATATGAACAAATACAGACTCAACACTTTTTTGACCATGTTGATCCACATCTTATATATTTTGAAGCCTGATCCTGGGTTTTGTAGCTTTGTTACATGCTAACATCATATACTTACAAGCCACACAGAGGCTCTGTTCATGCATTACGAAAGCATTGTTTAAACATGTGAGGAGGAGTGTGCTAGCCTCATCCCCTCCATTATTGCTCTTGTGGCAGTCCGTTAATTCTTTTTTCATTTCTATACCACCCATAGCTGACGCTCTCTGGGCGGTTCACAAAAATTGTTTACACTTCATGTTCCCTGTTGTATAAGTTGCTTTTGGAAGCTGCCGTGAGTGCCATTTTTTGGTAGAAGGGCAGGATAGAAATCAAATAAATAAATAAATACATAAATAGCAGTCGTTCACTTTAGACTTTATTTCTTTATTTAATAGATTTATATACTGCTTAACATATTGAAAAATATCTCTGGGCAATCCTATGGCCCCTAGACAGCATCTGGGGGGGGGGGGGCGGAATAGGATTTTTCAGATTCCTGGATCCAAGGCCAGAGACAGTGCTCTGAGCACGGACCCAGGAGTCTGAGCAACCCCTGCCATCAAAGCTGGTGTAGAGAGAACCATGCTGGCGGCCTCTCCAAGGTTGCAAAGGTGACCTCAGAGGGAAGGGAAAGGGGGCATGCTGGTGAGCGTGGAGGGGAGAAGGCTGAACATCAGGAAAAACTTCCTGACTGTTAGAGCAATACGACAGTGGAACCAATTACCTAGGGAGGTGGTGGGCTCTCCACACTGGAGGCATTCAAGACGAGGCTGGTCAGCCATCTGTCAGGGATGCTCTGACTTGGATTCCTGCACTGAGCAGGGGGTTGGACTCGATGGCCTTGTAGGCCCCTTCCAACCCTACTATTCTATGATTCTAAGGCAGCTTACACCATATCCCCAGCCCTGGCCAGACTCCTTCCCTCCCCCTCCCTGACACCCGAGCTACACAGACGAAAACGCCCATCTAGCTAAATTGCTGAGCTGTTCTGCTTTGGATACTTGTAAGCTCCTGATTTTGGAGGCTGACGAGTATCAAGGGTGGATCCAACAGGATTGCATCCTAAGTAGTTTAGAAGGAGATTTAAAATACATTAAAATACATTGTGAGATACATTAAAATACATAGTAATTGCTAAAATATGTATATAAAACATTGATAAAAACATTAAAATCAATATTCACAACACCATAATCAAAACAAAACAGAGAGAAAACGTGTTTTTCTCATGTGTGTAAATGCCATAGGGAGCTGGGTGAATCAGGAGGTTGCACATGTGATCATTACCTACCCTGCTGCTGGTTTTTACTGTGGTTTTATTCTGGATTTTTTTTTTAACTTTTAAAGCTTTTCTATTATGTTTTATCTTGTATTTTAGGGTTTTAATGTTTGTGAACCACCTAGCGAACATTGGCTATTGGGCGGGATAGAAATTTAATAAAATAAATAAATACATGCCACTGAAACATATGCAGATACTGAAGAATAGCCTCTCCCAACCTGGTGCCCTCCAGATTGTTTCCATTAAACAAAGTTGAACTTGGCTCCTGCTTTGGGCTGTAAGCCATACATCCAGTGGTTTTCCAGCTTTCGTACTGGTTGTACACCATTCTGAAAGGTTGAAATGCCTCCCCTAAGGCTTAGCTACTGGCAGTAAGGGCTTTAAGCTAAAACATGCTAAGTTTTTTGGCCCCACCCCTTTTGCCTTTGGCTCCACCCACCACTGGAAATTGGCCCCCGAGAGTTTCTCTGAAACTGAATTCAACACTCAGGCTGGAAGAGGTTCCCCACCCCTGCTATAGCAGAACTTAATACATGCCAAATTCTGACTCGCCAGGCTGAAGTTAATGGTTTGACTTCAGCAGCAGAGTCAAACTGTTATGAGAAAGTTATGAGAAAGTCATGAGGGAACGCTTCCCTTTTGCCTTAATGTTTTCTTCCCCATATTCACTAGTCTCCTTGCCCTTTAGCCAAAGTTCTGTCTCAAAGTTCTCTTTGATGTTAAAAATCAAAACCCTGACTCTAGAGTTTAACATTAGGAATCGCTTCTGTGTGTAGGAAAGAGGGTGTGGCGTGCGCCTTGCTGGAGACATCTTGGGGAAAATGTCCTTGCTCTGCACACACACAAGGCTTGTATGCACAACTGTAGCTCCAAGTCTGGTTTACGATAAGGAATCTCAAATACTTATTTCCTTTGTTTTTCCCCTCTGTATTCCTGATGGTGTCTGTAAAAGCCCTCAGAGGAGGGCAGCAGATGGACACTGCTGAGTTCTGCTTTGAAACTGGGTTTCCTCTCTTGGTGATTTGGGACTTGTGTCAGAGGGAAGCAAAAGCAGAAGCAAGCATCACATATCTCCAGCCATCTGTAGCATTTGGTATCTTTTTGTTAAATAAATTTGCACTCCATTCACCCTGAGATAAATTTAGGGAGTGAATTCACAGTCTCTTGTTCACTTGAGCGTCTGTATTTTGAAATGTTTAAAAGAATGTCTAAAGTTGGCTACTTGTTTTATGCTGATATAAATCGTGTGTTTGCAGTTTTATCAGCCTTTTTAGTGAAGAGAATAAAGATGCATCTGTTGTCATGTTGTCTGCTTAGAATAGGGATGTACGAAAGTCACTTACCTTTCTGTGGATTATGTTGATGGTGAGGGGGGAGGCGTTCCGTCCCTCCCCCCGGAATCCTCAACGGGGGGGAGGCGATCCGTTCCTCCCCCCCGGAATCCTCCACGGCCGGCTGTGCTCCACGGCAGCTCCGCGGAGCAGCCGGCCAGGCCCAGGCCCAGGCCAGAGCCGTCCGCAGCCGGATTTCTGGCCGCGGAGGGCTCTGGGTAAGGAAAAAAACAAACAAACCGTGTACGCAAATGGCGGCGGCTACGGCCACCGCCATTTGCGTTCCTTATTTTTGGCCATCTTAATCTGCGTAAATATTTATGTAGACTATGACGGCGAAAATAAAGGGGAACACAAATAGCGTAGCGGGCGCTATTTGCGTCCCTTTTTGATTCACCGTTTTAGCCTACGTAAATATTTACGTAGACTAAGACAGCCAAAAATAAGGAACGCAAATGGCTGCGGCTGTAGCCGCCGCAATTTGCATACGCGGGTTTTTTGTTTTTTTTTACCCAGCCATGATAGGCTACGTAAATCTTTACGTAGCCTATCACATCTTGTAAAAAAAAAAAAAAAACGACACTGCAAATGGTGGCGGCAGCAGCCAGTCGGAAGACCAGCCGCCGCAGCCGCTGCAACCGCCGCCGGAGCTGCCGCCACCCGGAACATCCGCCCCAGGTAAGTCTCATCCTGGGGGGATCTGCAGGGTGGCGGGGGGTGGCAGGCCGTTCCACCATGGAGTTCGGGGGGCCAAATGCGCTGGCATTCGGCCTCACCGAGATCCGTGGCGGAATTCTAGCTTAGAAAGAGTTAATGCCAAGGGGCAGAACTATACAGGGGTGTTGAAGCTCAGACTCATGGGTCAAATCTGACCCATACGCGGTCCCAATCCAGCACTCTGGGGAGAGCTTAGCAAATTGTTGTTGTTGTTGTTCAGGTGTTAAGTCGTGTCCGACTCTTCGTGACCCCATGGACCATAGCATGTCAGGCCTTCCTGTCCTCCGCTCTCTTCCGGAGTGTGCTCAAATTCATATTCGTTGCATCGGTGATGCTATCTAGCCATCTCATCCTCTGCCGTCCCCTTCTCCTTTTGCCTTCAATCTTTCCCAGCATCAGGGTCTTTTCCAGGGAGTTTTCTTTTCACATTAGGTGGCCAAAATATTTGAGCTTCAGCTTCAGTCTCTGTCCTTCCAATGAGCACTCAGGGTTGATTTCCTTTAGGATTGACTGATTTGACCTCCTTGCAGTCCAGGGGACTTGTAAGAGTCTTCTCCAGCAAATACATATTCTCAAATCGATATTTTCTAAGGCCAAGTGAATGCAGTGGTGGGGACATCTTCATGGGAAAACCGGTGGGAGGCAGAGAGTGGTTAAGTTAACCTTCCCTAACCTGCTGCCCTCCAGATGTATTGGACTACAACTCCCATCATGGCTGGCTGGGGAGGCTGGGAGTTACAGTTCAACACATCTGAAGGGCACCAGTATGGGAAAGACTGGTTTAAGTGCTCCTGCACCCACCTATTCTCCCTTGCAAATGCTGCCTGAGGCTGTTTTTCTTCAGCCAGACTTAATTGCGGTTTCAGAGCCTTGCTGGAGACATGCATTCATTAAAAACAGTTGTGAGGATCTATAGGAGTAGGGGATAGGTTAAGCACTCTCTCCCACCCACTGATCCTTCCTTGCAAGAGATCCCCTACTATTATATTGGACCTTTTAGGAAAATTATAGGTAGAAACTACATGTTTCCTTGTTCTGCCCTGCTATAACGGGCATATTGATAGAGCGAATGTCTGTTGCACAAATAATGGTGACTATTATTTGGCCTTCTCACCTCCCCTCCCCTTCCCCAAGTCCTTCCCCCTGGCCTGGAGGCTGTAAAGTCTACAGACGTTCCCCTGCAGGTGGACATTGGAGGAAAGGATCAATAGGAGATGTGATGGGCAGTGGGGTCAGCCGGCACAGCTCTGCTCAATCTTTCCATGTGGGATTAATGTTCTGATAGAGCTGATGAATGACTTCACTTAGCAAATCGGTGGTGCCTCTGCTCCTCAGTGCTGTTTTGTGAATACATTTTATTCTTTATATTAATGTATTCCTTTATATTAGGAATATGTAGCCTTTATATTACAAAATAAAATGTAAAAATGATTCCTTGCCAAGCAAACAGAATTCGTGTTTTGTTGCTGTAGAATTTTCAAATTTAGTCACAGAATTCCAGACTCATTAATGTGCCATAAATCCTAGTGGGGCTAGGAGTGGAGGGCAGGGAGCAGAACAGTAATGTTGTAAGATCAGCTAAAATGGCTCCAGAATGGAAAGAACAGCAACTTCTTGTGCTATTCTCTGAAGCTCTAGACCACTGGTGGGGTTCCCAGAAACTCAGCTTTTATTATTGGCAAGTTTCTAGACCTCATGAATTCAGAGATAGATTAGGAAAAAAATGTGACAGCAATATGTTGGAAAGGCTTAATAACCAGAAAGGGCTTCCAGTCTCTGGGAGCCTTGGATTCAAAGTCTGTCCTGTCCTTGAGAAAACACTGGCTGTACCAGTGAACTGGACAGCATGAACTTGTAAATTCGATTAAATAGAAGCTCTAATATAAAACAACTTACTTTGTTCTGAAGGACCCAGGTGTTCACTTTTAGTGTAGCACAGCACATTTGCATTTTGTAACAGTTCTGCAAAGTGCTGCTTCCCTCCCCTCCCAGTTTATGTAAAGTCCTTTTTTTTTTCATTGTACACATTTCCATGTCATACAAAAAGGAAATACTGTTGCAAGGTAGCTGAGTTTTGATTTGCTAATGTTTGGTGACTTTCTTGTAAAGTACAGTTGCTCTGAACAGGAAATAGGTAGCAAAGCAAAGAGGAATTTGGATGAATGTCAACAGTGACCCCCAGTTAATTTTAACAGTCATCTTGTTTTCTTCTTTTTCTGGAGCACTTGAGTGTGGGAGAAGAATGGGGGCGGGGGGTGGAAAGGAAAGGAAGAATTAAAACCAAGTTAAATATCGAACTTAGATTAAAAATATTTGTAATTTACCCCTTTTATGCCTAAATCTATGGCATTTGATGCCTAATTTATAAAATGTATTATGTTGTGTCCAAAGCAGGGGTGTTAAACCTCAGGCCCATGGGCCAAATCCAGGCCTTCCTGGGGTCCCAATCTGGCTCTCTGGGGTTCTCCAGACGGTGCCCCCCAATTACCCTGGCCCCACTCATTACCCCCAACTGTTGATCGTTGGTGGTTTCCCAGCTTTTATGCACCCCCCCCCCAATAAAAGGTTGAAATGCCTCTCCTAAGGCTTAGTTTGAAGCTGAAATATTTTGGCCACCTAATGGGAAGAGAAAAGTCACTGGAAAAGATCCTGATGCTGGGAAAGACTGAAGGCAAAAGGAGAAGGGGACGGCAGAGGATAAGATGGCTAGATAGCATCACTGATGCAATGAATATGAACTTGAGCACACTCTGGGAGAGAGCGGAGGACAGGAAGGCCTGGCGTGCTATGGTCCATGAGGTCACGAAGAGTCGGACACGACTTAACGACTGAACAACAACAACAAGGCTTAGTTACTGCTAAATATCCTGGTATTTTTGCAGCACCTCTTTTCCAGTGGCCCCACCTGCTTTCCCCCCTCCCCCCACTCACACACTCTAGAATGCAGCTCCTGAGAGGTCCGAAATTGAATTCAGCCCTTAGGCTGAAAGGGGTTCAACATGCCTGGGTTAAAGCATATCGGGATGCTACAGTACGTGTGTTAATTGACTGCTGATGATATTCCACATGTGCTCCTGGGCGCTGTCTCTTCTCGCCAGTGTATAAATGTTGTTGCTGTTGCTGTTGCTATTTATTACATTTCTATATTGCCCCATAGCTGAAGCTCTCTTGGCAGTTTACAGAAGTTAAAGCATTAAATACAATATAAAAAGTTTAAAAGCCATTTACATAAAAGCACACAGACAGTATACACAAGCAACATATAACTAAAAACAACTTTGAACTGTCAGTCATAACTGAAGACACGTCCAGGACTGACTAAAACTCATCATAGGCTGCCAAATGCCTGGGAAAAGAGAGAAGTCTTAACTGGCACAGAAAAGATAATAATGTTGGCGCCAGGTGGACCTCATTGGGGAGTTCATTCCACAGATAGGGGCCACCCCCGAGAAGGCCCTCTCCCTCGTTGCTGCCTTCCGAGCTTCCCCTGGAAGAGGCACTTGGAGGAGGACCTTAAATGCTGAACATAGCCTATGGGTAGGTTCATTTCGGGAGAGGTGTGCCATCAGGTATTGTGGTCCCAAGCCATGCAGGGCTTTATAGGTTAAAACCAGCACCCTGAATTGAGCTTGGAAGCATATAGGCAGCCAGTGCAAGCGGGCCAGAGTCGGAATGAAACTACTGTTGGAAAACTGTTGTTCCAATTGTTGGGGGGGAAAATAGTTCCAGACGCTATCATATTTCAAAACATTTAGCTATGCCCAGGCTGTCACTAATCTGCTCTCCACCTTGCCAAGGGGTGAGTGCCCTCAGGACACCTGGCACCTCCCTGATCCCTGTCCTTGGAGGTCTCATCTCAGTTGCTGTTTACAAAAAAGGGGGCAACAGCAGGAGCCCCTTCTGAGCAGTGGGAGATGCTCTTGCTATTTCCTACCTTCTCCGTACCCTGCACGATTCTGAGACAATCTCCCAAGCCCTCTGTGCATGCCAGAGGATGCAGGGGAGGGGATTGATGGCAACCCCAATTAATGCCTGTCTAGTAAACCAAGCCAACTGTTGTGGGCCTTTGCATATTCCTGTAAAATAAAATGAGAAGGAAAGTATGACTTAGACCTATGTGCCTGGGGTTACTTGTCAGCATTTTTTTCTATTCTAGGCAAATGTAAAAATGTTACTCTCTCTTTCTCCCCCACCCCACCCCAATTGATCAGACTCATAACAATAGCATGTTAAATGATCCCAGAGTTGAACAGGGTAGAGTTGTCTTTGTTTCATATTTTAATCCTTTCCTTTTCTTTACTAGGGATGAGGGAGAAATTTGTTTGGTTCGCTGTTTAATATGAACCAACCGAATCTGTACTTTCTGATATTCGAACAGGAATGGGATTATCACCCACATTTTGCAATTCGCTTCTCCAGCCAAATAACGCATATGGAAATTGCATAGAAATATGTGTATGAATTGTAATGTGGATTATTATTTGCAGACTGATGTAGAAATGGAATGGAACAAACTTGTGCTTTAAATAATGCAAACATTGTAGAAAGCTAAACAGACAGATCCACCCATCCTTATTCTTTACTTGCCCTTTACGATGAAGTACAGGAGGTTTTTGATTATGTTGTCTACTAAGCTGCATCCCTCTAAAAGCATAAGCAGTGGGTTTCCCTCAAAATCATTTGCACGGTTCTGGTAGGCAACCCTGGCATTTTGGCACTTCAGGAATTTACCTGGTTTGCCTCCTTGATTATTCCCATCATGATTGTTCATGTGGACTTACTAATTTGACTAGAAAAGAACAACGTGAGAGATAGATTGTTGTTGTTTTTTAAAAAAATGTATCATTGGTTAAAATAATTGGTCTGTGGAAAACTTAGATTCAGGAAAACTAAGGTGGAGAGGGAGAAGCCAAAGGGCAAGAAGTGTTCAATTACTGTTAGTTATTTTGAACCTACAAGCCAGCTTGCAGTGTAAGTTCAAATACATACATTCTGTGCAGTGCAATCCTATGTATGTTTACTCAGAAGTAAGAGCTTTTCTACACAAGGCATTTATTGTGCGCTTGTTATTTTCTTCTCATGGTTGTTTACAGGTTCTTTAGACCATGAGATGACCCTCCAGTTTTGCTTCTGTTTTTAAACAGTATTTTCCACAAGTCTTTTTAAAGTAGGGAAAATGCGGTATTATTTGTGAAAGTGAAAGAAATTACTTTTTTCACTTATGTAATACCACTATTCTTCTATACCACGGTGTCACCTAGAGGTTATGTAGCTGAAAAGTAGGAAAGCAAACATTCTTCCTGTAATGCTCAGATCTCAATTCTGTGAAGAAACCGAAAGTTGAAAGGCTGATTCACAGCCTCGAGTAGAAAAGCTCGAAGTCAGTTGATATAGAAACTGTGCATACAATTGCGGTTTTAAAATTGTTTCCCAGTGTTTCTGCCATTTAAGAAAGACAGTAACAGTGCAACCTATACAAGTTTCCTCAGAAGTAAGTACAACTGAATTCAGTGGGGCTTACTCCCAGGTAAGTAGTATAGGACTACAGCCTAAGTAGGTGATGACTAACCTTGCTTTTATTTTATTTGGTTTAAAATGCTTTTTAAAAAACATTTAATTCTCATGCTACTTTTGAAAGCTCTTTTTAATAAGAGTAACCCATAAAGGAGAATAATATTACAGTATAAAAATGCAATGTATATAATAAGTGCAATACCTTCGGGTGTTAATTTGTAATGAACTGGTTTAAATAGCTACCATATTCATTATTGTATCATTTTATTATTATTTTCTTGAATTTATTGTATTTTATCATGTGTTTGCTCATGATGATATATTGTATATTGTGACTGCCCTGGGATCATTTTATGATGAAGGGAGGTTTATAAAAAACTTGATCAATCGATCCATCAAATAATAAAATAATAAATAAATATTTATAAATGGGGGGGCGGAGTTAGTTTGAAAAGGAATTTCTCTGCATCTCTTCCATAATGTCAGCTGGGCTATGTATTAATTGAAATTTCCAGCCTGCTCTATTCTAGGATCTAACTAAATAGATTCTGGAATGTCTTATGATTATGGTTGTTTGTTTTTGAGACTGTTGTTTGAAGTTGTTTTAGATATATGTTTCTTTTGTGTATATTGTATTTTCATGTGTTTTTTATGTAAATGGTTTTTAATCTCTGTATATTGTATGTTTTTAATCTTTGTAAACTGCCCAGAGAGCTCCGGCTATTGGCCGGTATAGAAATGTAACAAACAAACAAACAAACAAAGGCAAATATCAACACGAGCAAGTAAAATGTAGCTAAAAGCAAGCAAACAAATCTATAACTCCTGGAAACCTTATTCATCCACTCCTCTGGCTTGTGACATTTCATCAGACAATACCCACACACTTTTTAAATGAAAGCTGAGGTTCCCAGGAAGTTGAATTGTGTACTCAGTGCCACACGCTGGTGTTTTTTTTTGGAGGGGGGTTGCAATCTCATAATCATGGCATCCGTACTGCCCTGAATATAGTTTGAGACATTACAGTGCTACCTGATGTAATGCATTGTTCTGTGCCCTGATTTTCATCCACAAGTCTGAAACTTTCAGATGATGATATTGTGGAAACAGATGCTGGAGCAGGCAGTCATCTGGTTACTTTGATACTGGTTGTGTTACCTAAACTGACCTTTGTGGGGATAGGAAGTTTGGAAAACATTAGTGGATCGGAACATGGTGTTAACAGTTTGGAAAGGCTTGTAACTGAATGTCCTTTATGTTTTACTGTAGCAATGCAAATAGAACAGAAAGACAGAAAGTCAGTCACTTGTTTTGGAGGGTTTCAGTTTAAATCACATGGAAGTTGGGGTAAAACAAACATGCAGCATGGAACATTGCTACTTGAAGCCTGCCATAAAGCTGTAATTTTCAAACTGTGATGCTGGGGTTTCCCACAATCCTTTCAGGGGTTCCTAAAGCAGCAATGGTGGACAGGATTCCTAAAAGAAAGCTTGCCTAGAGCTGCTGATCTCCTCTAGGAATGTACACCATAGCCATAAGGGGGTGTTTTGTGTTTTCTGCAGTGCATTCTCAGTTCACAGCGGGACCTAGTTGGACTGAACAGCAGCCATGTGAATAGAGTGTGTATCCTAGAACATTCCCAGAATCCTTTGCCATACGCAGGCAGAAAATTTAATGCGGAAAGCTAAAAAAGCTAGAAAATGGTTGCTATATAGCTTGGAGGGGACCTAAGGCCTTACTGATGCAGGGAGGATAGAATGTGCAGCCCATTTGTGATTGTGATCCTGTCATTGAGCTTTTTTTGGTCTAATCAAATGCTTCTGCCAGATCTCATAGTGAGTCACCACACAAAAATAAAAACAGACGTGTCTTTTAGCAGAGGTTACTTTAATAGTGACTTTGTTTCCTTATCTTCAGATTGCCTTTTTAAAGTGTGTCCCATGAACCGATATTCTGCACAGAAACAATACTGGAAAGCTAAGCAAGCAAAACAAGGGAACCACACAGAAGCGGCACTACTGAAGAAGCTACAGGTAAGAGGTTCCCGTACGTAGCCTTTTCATGTAGCTGTTGGTTTGTGCACTGATGCACAGTGTTACAATGAGACCAAAATTACTTTTTCCCGGAGAGCACATCCATTGCTGAGGAACAGCACATTTGGGTGACTCTAACTGCAGTGTTTTGATTCTAGGAAGATGTTATCTCTTTCCCCTCTTCTCCCACTAGGATATGCTTTGGTCTTGCAGTTGAGTGTAGAATGCAGCTGGGTAAATATCATAAGCACCTATCGGCATCCCCATGACATCCCCATGACATCCTCAATAATAAATGACTCCTTTCTCCCCTTATACATTTTATGGGTTAAAAATAAATAAATCATTGATTATCGAATGCCCTCTGACGTACTGGTCCAGCACAGGACCACTCACGGCCATTAAAAAAAGAAAACCAAAACCTTGATGAACACTAACAAGGTCAAGTATTCCTGTTCCAACTAACAAGGTATCAAGCATTGTAACTGGAGACACAAGTAACCCCAGTGGCTCAGTGTGCCTTTTATCAGCTTAGGCTGCTATACCAGCTGCTGTCCTATGTGGTCAGAGATAGCCTTGCTACAATTATCCATGCCCTGGTAACCTCCCATTTTAGTGATCTCAGTGTGGGGCTTCCTTTGAAAATGGACTGAAAACTTTAGCTGGTTCAGAATTGGCCAGCAAGATTGTTAATTGGGACTGGCCAATTTGATCATTTTATGCCAGTGCTTTGACATCTGCACTGGCTTCCAGTCCATTTCCAGACCCAATCCAAAGTGCTGGTATTAACCTTTAAAGCCCTAAACCACTTGGGGCCAGGCTACCTGAAGGTCTTCCTCCCATATATTCTTACCCAAACCTTAAGATTGTCTTCTGAGGACCTTCCCTGGGTGCCCCTGCCAAATGAGGTGAAGCAGGTGGATACTAAGGAGAGGGCCTTTTCAGTGGTGGCAGCCTGGTTGTGGAACACCCTCCCCAGAAAAGCTTGCCTGATGCCTACAGTGTGGTCTTTCAGGTTAGTTTCTTTGTACTAATGTTATTTGCTGTTGCTGGTTTCTGGTTTTACTGCTTCTGGTTTTATTTTGTTTTTGATTTCATGTTTCTGTCTTATTCTTTTTGTGGTTTAAAAAAATGCACTGTAAACCACCCTGACAATCTTCGTTGTGGGGTGGTATATAAATATTGTAAATAAATACAAATTCTAAATCTGTCTTTTTGAGAACCTCACCCATTTTTAAAGTTTCATTGTGGGCTTTGTGCACTCTTGCTCCAGCATTGGAGTTCATATAAAGTCCACTAAATAACAGCTGAGTAGGTTATGGCCCCTGCAAAAAGTCTACTAATGTGGAATCTAGCTAGGCTAACACTGTAATATAAATGTAATTCTGTCGGCTTGTCATCTGGAAAGGATCTTAGAAATGACAAACAAGTTATCCCTAGGCATCCACTTTAAATGTGCTTGTATGGAAGTAATTTCCATTGACATGAATGGGGTTTCCTTCAAAGTAAATATATGTTAGGATTTTCAGTATTTATTTATTATATTTTTAATCTGCCCCAAAACCAATGTTACCTGGGTGGATTACAAACAGTTTTTAATTTATTCAAATATTTTAGAGTGCAATCCTATGGCTGCTAGTCAGCGACTAAACGGCCATTGGATAGGTTGGTTCCCAGAGAACTGACCCCTACCCCCTCGCAGATCGGCCCTGCGCTCTGCACTTGTAAGAGCAGCATGGAACGGCGAAAACGGGGCATTCCTGGGGGTGGCCCAGGGCGGGGAAGTCAGAAATCCAGTACGACACATCCTATGTGTTTTCCAGCCTCCGCTTCCCATGCTCTGAGGTCCTGCGGTAATCGGCTGTCTAGCTGCGAAAGCAGGGCTGGGGGAATGAGGAGGAGATCCGCTCCTCACCACTCCGCCTGCCCTGCACTGGATAAGCGGACTCCCCTGGGGTCAGAGGCGACTGTTGATCTTGATAGGATTGCTCCCTCCATTGCTTTTCTCAAAGCAAACACAACCATCCCTGCAAAGCTGACTCGAATATTCAGGCCAGAATGTTGAACTTCATGAAGCATTTTTAATGTACATATTTTGTATGTTGGGCCGTTTCCTTTGCTTTTTAGGGGTAAAATGCCAAAATGTGATATGAACTATTGGTTACACAAAAGTGTGTAACAAAAGCCTGACAGCCGCTTCCTGTAGGGAAAAGCAGCTTCTGGGATGGGTGGGTGGGATCTGGAGCTGAGAAGCGGTGTTGCGTGCTTAAAATCAAGATTGTCCTACCTAAGCCAGTGTTGCCCCCAAGGGATTCCAGACATGGGCTTATGAAGGTAAATCTATGTTTGGACTCCATGGGATAGTGGGGAGAATCACAGCAAAAAACATGGGTGGTGGAAGGGTACATTGTTCGTCCCCTCTGCTACTTCACTCCAAGATACCTCCTCCTCCTGAAACTGCTTTTTCCCACAAGAAACACCCCTTGGAGCTGTTATACATGATATGATGTTCCATCCTAAATGTTATAGACTTTCGAGGCTAATCCGGAGGCGGGCAGACTTCAAGCTTGTGGAATCCACTTTTTTTTTACTAGATCCCTGAGACCCACTGATCAGAGCCTGGTAGAAAAGGCATATACTTAGAATTCAAGCATTCTGAATCCAGGCATTTGTTTTGAGTACCAGAACTGAATGCAGATCACAGACCTTCCACACACATCCATTCCTGGTTATCTCAAGTATTCTTCATTTCAGTGGGGGGAGCCATTTTGTTGCTGCTGTTGCTAACTAAAACCCCTCAATGATTATCTTGCAGCATGCAGCAGAACTGGAACAAAAGCAGAATGAATGCGAGAACAGAAAACTGCTGGGTGAAATTGTGAAGTACAGCAATGTCATCCAGGTGAGCCTTTGAAAACTAGATCTCCAGCTCCTCAGAACCATAGGGAGAATTGTGTGTTCAGTGTCCACAGTGGCCTGGAAAGTGAAATGATGATGTATCTCACACTGCACCCATCCATTCTGGTTCAGCTCCTTGGTGGGAGTTCCAGTGCAGATTTTGTGATGTGTAAAATCAGTGAGCATGAGCTATGATTACATTGCCCAGAGGCAAAGCAGGAGGACAGCGCTCTGGGGCCTGTAATAACAGGGCAGGAGTAAATATTTCAGCAGGTACTACTTTCTCTGCCCTTCAGGAGACGCTGCACTTTCCTCTTCTACACAGTCCCCATGCCCTGTTCCTATCCTTCCTTTGCTTCTCTCTATCTTGTCTTCTGTAAAATTTTTGATGGTAGTCACCTGAGGAAGGAGCCTTTCTTTTTGTTATATCATGTAATAAAGCACCATGGCACTATATAAATAGCACACAGTAACAGAACTATTAAAGGGAGAGGAGCCATTCCTTCGTTTGTATCTGGTCACCATAAGGCAGAAGAAGGAGAAGGAGAAAGTAAGAGAGGAGCTTGGAAGTGTCAGAAATAAAGAATCTGCAGAATGTGGAATGGAAGGAGTCAAAAGATTGTGTTTATTTATTATTATTATTATTTATTATTGCATTTATATCCCGCCTTTATTCCTCTTGCAAGGAACCCAAGGCGGCTTACATTATCCTCCTCATTAGGTGATGGATAGGTAAGACGATTAGACAGGAAAACAAGGAAATGTCACAGGGCAATTTGGCCTTGCACCTCCCACCTTACAGCATCTTGATTTGTGATTACAGAATTATATGTTGTACCTTCAGCCATGTATACTCCCATGTTGGGATTGCTTTGGAGTTGATGTCCCAGTAAATGAAAGTCTTCCCAGCTGCAGTGAGCAAATTGTTAAGTTGTCTTGAGAGAAGTTTCCGTATCATGTTGCTGTTGTTTCTGGAATATCAGAAGTTACCCCATGTACACACTCAAACAAAATATTTTGGTGATATCATTCTCTTGATTGTGGTACCATATTGATTTGGCTGTAAATCATTACTA
Source organism: Heloderma suspectum (assembly GCF_057233095.1). Taxonomy (NCBI): domain Eukaryota; kingdom Metazoa; phylum Chordata; class Lepidosauria; order Squamata; family Helodermatidae; genus Heloderma; species Heloderma suspectum. Next base: position 111,376,992 of record NC_139464.1, read on the forward strand.
CACAACTTGTGACCTACCAAGCTGTATGTTTGTACTGTAGACAACCAGGTGTTTGACAACGCCCGCCCACCCCCTCTATTTTTGCATTCTTGGACTGGCAGCAAACAGTTTTATTAATGAGGTAAAAGAGCATCTCATTCTGTGTTGGATCATGGCCAAAGCACTCAACCATGTGTTGTATGTATGTATGTATGTATGCATATATGTGTTTGTTTATTTCTTTACTATTGACAGCTACTTCACATCAAAAGCAATAAATACCTTACAGTCAATAAGAGATTACCAGCCCTGTTGGAGAAGAATGCTATGCGGGTCTCTCTGGATGCTGCTGGGAATGAAGGATCCTGGTTTTACATCCAGCCCTTTTGGAAACTGAGGAGCGAAGGTGACAATGTGAGTGGATGAAATATGTTTCTGGAAGGAAGTGTGGGGTTGCTAGGATACACACGGTTGCTGCCTCCCTGTCCAAAATCTTTCTAGGACCAGAATTCTTTCTATGACTTGTGTGCATCTCTCACTGCCCCACACCACCATGCAGTGTGCTTAAAAATTGATTTAGTACACCCTGTGATATCTTCAAGAAGGCAGATGTAGGACAGAAATCATATTCTAAGGAACTGGGCAACAAAGAAGGGGAAACTGGATGACCCGTTACTGTTCTGTTTCAGGTCGTGAGCTCAGACAGAAGGGGTTCTAGTCCAAGCCAGGGGCAGGGTACTAGGCACAAAGTCAAGTTTGGGGAAGGAAAGGAAGGCAAAGTCAAGCAAGTCCAAGTTCCAGTTCCGGTAAAGCAGTGTTGAGCAAAGCAGAGGTCAGGTTCCAGTAAGGCAAAGTCACAACAAAGCAGGTAGCACCCTGGAGGGTGAAGAGTCAAATGTTGCTTCAGTGACAAGCCAGCCCAGACCAAACCCACATCTGCCTTTGGTGAGTGAAACCTCTTCAGTTAAAGGGGCCTAGCCTGCTTCAGTAGCTGTTGACTGCAATGGTGCAGAGGAGACTGCTGGAGTTTCTAGGCTGGAGTCCTCAGAGTCTGAGGACAGCAGCTCAGCCTTCTTGGGCTGGAGAGGAGCTGGCAAACCAGATACCTCTTGCACTAGATCTTCCAGGGCAGTGGAGATGTCTAGGGCCAGTTCTGAAGGCAAATCCTCCAAATCCCTGGTCTCATCCCCCGAAGATGGGGAGTTAGACTCCAGGGTCATGATGGTTGCTAGGTAAACTTCCTCAGTTTCCCTCTAACTCAGAGGTGGGTGATGTGCAATCCATGGGCCACATGCAGCCCCTTGCTGCCCCCTAAAATTGTAAATCTGAAAAGTTATAATTTGTCCAAGGAGCAGGCCTCATATTGACACAATACCTTTAGTCTTAGGATAAATTATAGGCAGCAGTAGTTGTAGTGCAAGAGAAAAGGAAAAGGGCTTGAGCAAGTAGATGGCAGCCCTACTCTCAGTTGGATTCAGCCATGGGCTTGCTGGTTGCCGACCACAGGCATAGGACTAATTATTTTGCTAACTTCTTTTTTAAAATTGTTGCTGCTGCTGCTGTTGTTGTTATACTTGATTTCTCCTGTCAGTGAATTTTAAATTACCGATTCAATTCTTCAGGTTTGTTTTATGCACCAGTTTATCTGACCTTACTTTGCTGTAAGTAAAATTTTTTTGTGCAGCATGGCATGCAGGGACATACTGTGTTAAATAAAAGGAGGGTCACATTCCGAGGCTTTGAAAAGTTACGCATAACACGTGTGAATGTGTATTATGAGCATGATGGTTAGATGCCTGATTTCCGTCTTTATTTCTATCTTTGCAAAAATAGTTTCTGGAAAAATGATGAATCCAAATTTTTAATTCGGACTTACTTAGGCTTTACATTTGAGTCCTCCTGTGCCCCTCAAGTCAATTAACTGATCAAATATTGTCAAGTAATAGTCAACCATTTAACAGTTTCATTTGTTAGAGAATTACGCTAATTAAAAACCTATTGTTTTTTATGGGAGGCTTCTGCTTCCCATATCAAATGCCATGGGTTTTGTGGTAGTCTTTGGTTCTGGGCACCTATGGCCTAGCCACCGTAATGACTGCCTTTACATGTTTGTTCAGTAGTTTCTCCTAAACCTGTTCCTTTTCCTGTTCAAAGAAGTCTGCGGTTACTGTACATGCCCAGTAGCGGTAGCTGGGTTGTCTGGCTTAACTGGGAGGAGGCAGGGCAGAAGCTCTCTGGAGAGAGTTAAGTTGCAAGACGGTGTGAGTGTGCTGGGGAGTAAGGGGCTTTTACTTTTGCTGTTCTATATCAGGTGATTCCATGATTCAGTATAAAGACGATCTGCCACTTGCATACATAAGGGCACTCTTGACAATATTTGACCACAAACAATAGACAACACTCGGTTGGCAATATTTAGTCCAAGGGTGCAGAACCTCAGGCCCAGGGGCCAAATTCCCCAGAGGGCCACGCCCCTTTCCCTTCACTTGGTGGTTTCCTGGCTTTTGTGCAGTGCTTTTCTCACACTGGCAGTAAAAGCCATAATCTAAAATACACTGGTATTTTTGGTAGATTTCCCCTGCCACTTTTGCCTTTGGCCCACCCCCTTTTTCCTTTGGCCATGCTCACCACTGGAATGTGGCCCCATTTCTTCAAAATGGAATTTGGCCCTTGGGCTGAAAGAGGTTCAACACCCCTGATTTAGTCAGTGGGTCAGCATCCCAACACCAGCTTTGCTGGAGGATTAATTTTGTTTACTTTTGAACTGTGGCAATTGTGGTAAACGGCCATGATACGTGTGCACGTATTCCAAAGACAGCATGGGTCGTCCACTGTGTTCACCATTTTTATTAATCACTTTGTGGTTCTAGCTTGCGTGTGTGTGTTGAATTGCTGTGTATGCTGGAATGTACACCAAACTGCTGTGGACATTACTGGCATTTCTGTGATTAGATCAGATATTCCCAAATCTTACTGTGCTGTGTATTAAATTATCTCTTTTCTTCCATTTGATGAACTGATTACAACACAAATTATCTCCATGGAGTTTAGATGAGAGGGAATATGAGAGGTAAATTTTCCTGAAACCAGTTCTTCCTTATATACTACCAGCAAAGAGGTAACGCTAACAGTGGGAAAATCTGCACAACTGGTGCATGAAGTTATTTATTTTTCTGGGACATTTCCTATCCTGCTCTTTAGCCAAAGAGGTTTCAACACAGCCAACAAAGATTTAAAAGCAATTTAAAAATGCAATCAGTACAATAAAGACAAATGGAGCAGATCACATCGGTGCCAGACCAGGTTAAACAACAGTCTAAAAATACAAAGATCTAAGGTCTGGCGAAATGATACCAGATAGCTAACCACAGGAATCTGGGATATGTGAGACAGCCCAGATCAATGGAAATCACTAGCAACTTTGTCACTGATTTCAATTGGGTGATTGTACTTAAGTTGTGTTCTCCAGAAATACCCTCAGGATCTGAGGGAAATTGCCTCACTTGATAGCTGCCATTATATGGAATGGTTTGGAGATCACAGCAGCAAAAAAACAACAACCCCTACCTGTACAGATGGCTCCAGAGAAAATCTGGAAAAAATGTTTAGAGCTTCTGAGTGTTTTTTTTTTTAATAAGGGTTAAAATAGGTCTTGGATATATAGGCATTTTCCATTGAAACAGATCAGCATTTATGTAGGGATGTTTACATGAACTATTTTAATTTCTGGACATGCTCTGTTTTCTCAGATTCTGAGTCAAATGGTGAATTCCTTTAGGTAGATGGCAATAGCTCTTTGTTTAGATAGCTAAGATGAAAGGGCTAAACATTTCATTCATTTATTACATTTCTAAACCACCCAATAACCGAAGCTCTCTGGGCAGTTTACAAAGATTAAAAACTGTCAAAAATACATTATACAAAATGTAAAACCATTTACAGTCAAACGTATAAACTGACAGCATTCATTCATTAACATGCAATACCCATTCCAGACAGAAAAAGGTAAGAATTCCTTCAGGCTGATGATTTTGATTTTCCTGAGCTTTTTGAATTTGTTGGACTTATTTAGAACTGAAAGCTGAGATTTCGGAGTTAGCTATTCAACTGAGCTGGGAGTCTCTCTTAAAAAAATGAAAAGAAACAAGAACTAAAATGTCATCAATGTGACAGGAAGCATAACTTAAATGATAATTTATAACTCCTTTTATCATTTCTGTTCAGATTGTTGTGGGAGACAAAGTTGTCTTAATGCCGGTCAATGCAGGGCAGCCTCTCCATGCCAGCAACATAGAACTCCTCGATAACCCAGGGTGCAAAGAGGTGAGTTTGAGGAGAGCAGGAGTATTTATCTGACTGGACCTGGGCCAGTGTTTTGCTGTGCAATCATTCCTCATGGGGTTAAAGGTGTGGGGTCAGTAGCAGACTAAGGGGAAAGCAAAAGTGGCCTCAGTACAGTCAGGTAACAACTGAAGATGGAAGTATGAGACAGAGCTAGGCAGGGGCAAGGAACTGGAGGTTACCTTCCAAGCAGGCCACAAAGGCAAGCGCAACCTCAAGGACCAAAACCTGGCCTGTGGGACTGGACAAAGCCACATTGTTTCCAAGCATATGATGACATCCTTTCTTCAGTCCCTTATTGGTTGTCTTTCTATGTGTGTGTGGTTGCTGTATTTTCTCTTGAGAGCAGGAAACAGCAAAGCCATGTCATTCCCATACTGAAGGAAAACTTTATATTATGAAAGATAATCAAGGCTGCCTCTGAAAATGGCAGCTCTATGTCAAGGCCCTCAATGGGTAGTGCAACATACCCCATGTCCTGATGTGTTTGCAGTGGGTGTTACCTCATCAGTACTAGAGGCAACCCACTGTGTGAAGCTGGGATGGGAAATATAAGACTGATGATATCAGGACATGGGGCACTAAATTGTGTTATGCTTTATGGAGAGAGATGAAGAGAATTTGGCATGGGAATTCCATTTTCAGTGACTAGTTCTCTCTGGAAACAACTTTATATTATAGGTGGAAGCTCTTCTTGAACAGCTGACGATAATACACTTATTGGGCTTTCCACTGCTGTCCTACAACCATAACTGGAGCAGAATAGCTCTACAGGATCTGTTAACCCAGCAAAGGACTGGGGAAGATGGAGAGCTTTTATGATGGGTGTCCGTGATTTACCAGTTGTAGCTGGTTCTGCCTCATTAGTAACCACAGCTGGGTTTTCCTCCTCATAAGTAGACCCATCCTCATGAGTATCGCTTGGGCGAAAGGGCACCCCAACCAGACAGAGTCTGGAACTATGGCTGGGCACAGGATGAGGTTGAAGGCGTTCTTTGGGACCTTTGGCAAGGCATCCCTGCTATAGGACTGCTCAGGTTGCTCCAAGACTGCAGGTTGCATCCCACCTGCAGAAGTGGGACAAGCAGAGCTGGGGACAGGCTTGGTAAACTCCACTGGCAGCTACACAATTCCCTTGCCGCTGCTCCCCCCTGCCGCTCACCTCCATGCTGTTTCCCTTCACTTACCAGTGCCATTCAAAAGCAAATGTCTCCTGCTTTTCAAAATGCCCCTGAGCTCTAGCCCCCTAGAAAACAGTGCAAGTTTATGAACAATCACATAACAGAGATTACGGCTGCAGCAACTATGTTTTCTATCACATGAAGGCTACAGTGAAGATCTTGTGGCAAGACAAGGGCACAGCAGCATCCATTTAGCTAAAGCTCATAAGAACACAAGTATGCCAGGCTAGTTCAAACCTACAGTCGATTTAGTTCAGCATTCTGTTTCCAAGAGCGACCAGCCAAAATGCCTCTGGGCTACACAGGCAGGGGAGGAAGGTGTCAGCCTTCAGCTAGCTATCTGATAGACTAAGGCTGCAGTTCTATAATCAGTTTCCTGGGAGTAAGCCCCACAGATAGATATAAACCAGGATCCATCGATCGATCTATCTATCCATCCATCCATCCATCTATCTATCTAGGGCCGGGGGGTGGGGAGGAAGAGGGAAAGAGATCGAGAGAGAGAGAGAGAGAGAGAGAGACTGAACATTATTTGATCTTTGAGTTGGAATCTGCAAGGTGTCCTGTGTTTTCCAGATTATTGCTCAGTACCAGAAAGTGTTGCTGGTGGCAATGGGAAGTTTTGGATGGATAATATCATTCTGGTCATCTGAGCAACAATAGCTGTAATACTGGATGTTGCCAAGCAAGGGCCTTATCAGATTGTAGCATTACAGAAATGTTTGTGTGTGAATCTTCTACAATGTGACCTACAGTTCTTCGTGTACTTAACCATAGGTCAATGCTGTCAATTGTAATACCAGCTGGAAAATAACCTTATTTATGAAATACAGTTGTTACAGAGAAGATGTGCTCAAAGGCGTAAGTATGAATGACAAAATTTCAATTAAAAATATACTACATTTCAGTAAGTTGTACTATCTTTTTTGGTTATTTTACATGAGCAAAAGATAAATAAAATCATGTTGCTTTGAGACCGACTTCAGATATAACGCAAATGCAGCTATTCCATATTGCCCATAATATTTCCCTTTTCATCAGTCATGAAGCATGATTATTTCTTTGCAAAGTATGTAACCAAGTGGTGTCCTTTCCCTCCTCTCTGCTTCAATGAATTTTAGCTGTTATGGAGAAAGTAGACCAGATCTTGGTTTCAGAAAAAACTTAATGGCTATGTAAAATCTATAGACATCTGAATCTGACACATTCACTTTTTAAAAATTTATCCATCCATCCACCCAGGGAGATGTTGTCAGATTGTTCCATGCTGAACAGGAGAAGTTTCTGACCTGTGATGAGTATCAGAAGAAACAACATATCTTCCTTCGCACAACACTCCGTCAGTCAGCCACTTCCGCGACAAGTTCTAAAGCCCTGTGGGAAATAGAGGTATTTGGGGGGAGGGGTGCCTCTGCTTGGATTCAGAGACCTCACAGTATTTAGCACCTTAATATTTGGTGGTATCCAAATAATTCTCTTTATTATGCTGCTACCTCACCTTCATATGGTGGTAATGATGATAACTTAGGTACATATGTGTGTTATTTCCACAGGTGGTACATCATGACCCATGCCGTGGAGGTGCAGGGCAGTGGAACAGCCTATTCCGATTTAAACACCTGGCAACTGGCAACTACTTGGCTGCAGAGGTAGGAACTATTTCCAGTTGCTTACGTTAGAGAATGAATAACAGTGTTGGACTGAACAGAGCAGAATCCCTATTCTGGTGGAATTTCAATGGTCCTGCTTGTATGTTGTTCTGAAATGGGGTATGCTGGTGGGAAGTCAAACTGCCTGGGCACCCAGCTGCACAGCTGTTTGCATAATGGGCTCTCTATCTGATTTTGGCTGAGAATAACCAGGCCATTATTGAGGGGTTTGTCCAGCATGGTTACTACCAGCCTGAGTCATGTGGACACTGCCTCATGTGAAGAGGTGGTTTTATGGCTGAGATACACATGCAGTCTTGTTTCTGAAGGCAGTCATGCCACCTGAATTACATGTGAACTAACCCTCAGCACAACTCTGTGAAGAGAGTTCGTACTTCTTGTGCTGGGAACATTAAAAAAATTCACAGTTCCTCAAGACATGGCAGCTGTTCTTTTCCTCTCACCCAATGGAGGATCCTATTCCCAGCTATGGAGAAATGTAAACTCTACAAATGTCATGGTGTATTTCATGAGTGGTGGAAGGATGTCTGCTTTTGAATGTGACATAAGGAGGTGGCAGAATTAGATTCCGCATTGAGTGTATTTCCTGCAGATCTAAAATATCCCTGGCTTTTGGGTAGGGATATTAGTTGTGCTTAGTTAACTCCTGACCATCTTTTCTCCGTTTGTGCTTAAAACTTTTGTTAAGCTAATCTCTCTCAGTTTGGGGTCTTGCCCTCAACTCTCTGAGCTGAGAAACCCAGCAAATGTGTCGGGACATCTGACTACCTATTAACGTTGTGGCAACTGGAGACGAGGCAATTGTTACACATCTAGAGCATTTACAGTATAAATGAGTCAGGGAAGACACAATGTGAAAGAAGAACTTCTATTTTTCTCTTAAAGTTCGAGCTTGAATTAAAGTGGAATAGGAAGAAAGTACAGAAAATATCAGATGTTACAGAAAAAACTTGTGCGTGAGGGCAAACACTGCAGGCTTAGTTCTTACCAAAAGGGGAAGTAGATGTGGTATATGAAATCATGGACAGAGTCTAGAAAATGAACTGAAAACAGTTCTTACATCCCTTCAAGTAATACTTGAGCTGGCGGTTACTCGATGAGTTCAGTACACCGTAGATTTAAAATGTTATTTTCACATATAATTAAATGAACATACGAAAGTCCTGTATGCTCAGTTGGACCAGTGGTCCAACCAGCCCTATATGTCCTTCTCTGAGTGGCAGGGTCTCTCCAGGATCTTAGGCAGAGGTCTTTCCCATTGCCTGCTACTCGAGATCCTTTTAACTGTAGGTGCCAAGGATAGAACTTGGGACCTTTTGTTATGACTGTTTCCCAAATTATAATGATAATTGCTTTACAAATGTACTTCATTGGGCTTAAGCACACCTGGATTTGTGGCGGATTGTGGCCACTCACTGCAGTTTTGCACATAGCTATGAATATTTGACCGGGGGCCGCGGTGGCTTACTGGTTAAGACGCTGAACTGCAGAACGGAAGGTCGGCAAGACAGCAGTTCGAGACCCGAGTGCCGCGTGACGGAGTGAGCTCCCGTCTTCAGTCCCAGCTTCTGCCAACCTAGCAGTTCGAAAGCAAGAAATTACAAGTAGATAGATAGGTACCGCCTCGGCGGGAAAGGTAACAGCGTTCCGTGCACCTCGGTGTTCAGTCATGCCAGCCACATGACCACGGAAGCGTCTTCGGACAGCGCTGGCTCTTCGGCTTAGAAACAGGGATGAGCACCACACCCTAGAGTCGGACACGACTGGTTGGGGACACCTTTTCCTTTACCTTTTTATGAATATTTGAGGGCCAAACTATATGTTCAGTAAAGAATGCATAGTGGAGCTATGCATGCTAGCTTTCCCTACTCTCCTGTAAGTGCACGTGGTTCCAATTCAGATTAGGACTTTTGGGGTGAGGCGGGGTGGGGGGGTGAAATTCATTCCCCACATAGGGTTTTTTTTTTTTTAACTCAGTTGGAGTCAGTGGAGACTTTTTTCTTTTTTTAACCCCCCCTGCGGGGGTGGGGGTGGAAATTTGAAAGAAAAAACAGGTGGTGGGGAGAAAAGGTTTAAACCTTGGCCCAGTCACTTTCACTCAGCCCAACCTACCACACAGGGTAATTCTGAAGATAAAATGGGAGAGGTGAGAGAGCCATGTAAGTCATCCTGGGGTCCTTGGAGAAAGAGTGGGATAAAAATGTCATAAGTAAATAAAATAGCAGCAGCGGAGGGCAGCAGCTTTAAAGACCAGGGAGAAAGCAGCAAACGCAGATCTTATCTGCTCCTTTTTAGCTGCTGCTCTCTTTTATATTCTTTTATACTGTTTTATATTTTACATCTTAACATTTTAATATGTGCCTGGGACGTCCAATTGAGCAACTCAGGGGATTGGGGAGGTGCCACCATAACTATGGTCATGGGTAGGGGGAGGTATGGTATTGGGGGATGATTATGATGATATTTATATCCTGCCTTTTTCCCAATACTGGGCTCAAGGCGGCTTTACAACATTAAAACTTATACAATTAAAACCTATAAATAGAAATATAAATACAAGTGTACAAAAGTTAAAAATATAATTAAATCATCAATATTAAAATTGTAAACACATCAAAACATTAAAAGACAACCACCACAACAAAAATAGTATCCATATGTCATATTTTCACAGGTCCAGACTAGTTATCCCCAAAGTCCTGCTGGAACAAAAAAGTTTTTACATGCCTACGAAAGCATATCAAGGAGGGTGCCACTCTCGCCTCCCTGGGAAGGGAGTTCCAGAGCCTTGGGGCAGCCACTGAGAAGGCCCTCTCCCGCGTTCCCACCAGGCGTGCCTGTGATGGTGGTGGGATGGCAAGAAGAGCTTCCCCTGAAGATCTCAGGGCACGAGCAGGTTCAAAGAGGAGAATACGGTCTTTCAGATAACCTGGACCCGAGCCGTATAGGGCTTAGGACATGACCAGCACTTTGAATTGTGCCCGGAAACAGACGGGGAGCCAGGGAAGCTGTTTTAACAGGGGAGTTGTATGCTCCCTATAACCAGCCCCAGTCAGCAGTCTGGCAGCAGCTCTTTGAACCAGCTGAAGTTTCTGAACACTCTTCTGAGGCAGCCCCACGTAGAGTGCGTTACAGTAATCCAAACAGGATGTAACTAGGGCATGTGTCACTGTGGCCAAGTCAGACATCTCAAGGAACAGGCGCAGCTGGCGATTAACAGGCCAGCTGAGGAGAAGAGGGCTAGACACCTTATGACTATCCCCTCTTCTGGTTCTGCCCCCAACCTGATGGTTCCTGGTGGCCTTACCAGCTTGCCCTCGGGTCTGGTGGTGCTGCTGCTGAATGCCAGGTCGGTCCAAAATAAAATCTCCCTCATCCATGATTTGATTGTGGATGAGGGGGTTGACCTGGCATGTATTACTGAAACCTGGGTGGGGGAACTGGGAGGGGTCACTCTCAGCTGTGCCCTCCTGAGCACTCAGTGCAGCACCAACACCAACTCGAGGGCCGGGGGGGGGGGGTTTGCTGTGGTCTGTAGGAATTCAATCCCTCTCTCTAGGCTTCCTGCTCATTCGAGTGCAGATCTTGAGTGCTTGTACCTTGTGTTGGGTACCTGGGACAGATTAGGGATTCTGTTGGTGTACCGCCCACCCTGCTGCCCATCAGACTCCCTGCCTGAGCTGACAGAGGTGGTCTCGGACTTGGTGTTGAGGACCCCTAGGATGATGGTCCTGGGGGATCTCAACTTCCATGCTGAGGCTGCTGTATCCAGGGCGGCTCAGGAGTTCATGGCCGCCATGACAACCATGGGCCTGTCCCAACATGTCATCGGCCCAACACATATAAAAGGACATGCACTTGATCTGGTTTTCTCGACTGGGCAGGAGGATGGTGATCTGAAAGTGGAGCAATTAACATCTGTCCCTTTGTTATGTTCAGATCACTTCCTGTTGAGGTTTAGACTCTTGGCAGCATTCCCCCTCTGCAAGGGTGGGGGACCTATTAAAATGATCTGCCCCCAGAGGCTAATGGATTCCGATGGATTCCAGAGGGCTCTGGGGGATTTTCCTGCTGGTATGGCTGGTGCTCCTGTCGAAGCCCAGGTCGCTCTGTAGAATGCAGAGATGACTTGGGCGGTTGACACGATCACGCCCAAGCGCCCTCTTCCTCTGAGCAGAGCCACGCCAGCTCCTTGGTATACACCTGAGCTGAGGGCAGTGAAGCAAGAGGGGAGACATCTAGAATGCAGGTGGAGGAAAACTTGTGCTGAGTCTGACCGAACACAGGTTAGAGCTCATTATCAAGCCTACTCTGTGCCGGTGAGGGTGGCAAAGAGACAGTTCTTTTCCATCAGCATTGCATCTTCTCAGTGTCGTCCAGTGGAGCTTTTCCGAGTGGTTCATGGCTTGTTACATTCTGGGCCAGGGAGAGAGACTGTGGAACCCTTGGTTGCATGCTGTGACGAGTTTGCACAGCACTTCGAAGACAAAGTCACTCAGATTTGTCATGAATTGGACACCACGATTAATGCAGTTCCATTGGTAGAGGCGTTCAGAGCACCATCTGGTCCAGTTTTATTGGATGAGTTTCAGTTACTGATGTCTGAGAATGCAGACCATGTGCTTGGCCAAGTCCGGTCGACCACGTGTGTGCTTGACCCTTGCCCTTCATGGCTTATTAAATCAAACGAGGAGGGGATGTCCGGCTGGGTCCAAGAGGTTGTAAATTCCTCCTTGAGAGAGGGAGTGATCCCGGCTGTTTTAAAAGAGGCGGTAATCAAACCACTCCTGAAAAAGCCTAACCTGGACCTGGAGGATGTTAACAACTATAGGCCAGCGGCCAACATCCCCTTCCTGGGCAAGGTGCTTGAGTGGGTGGTTGTAGGACAGCTCCAGGCACTGTTGAATGAAACGGATTATCTAGATCCATTTCAGTCTGCTTCAGGCCTGGTTTTGGAACAGAAACTGCCTTGGTCGCCCTGTGGGATGACCTCTGCCGGGAGAGGGACAGGGGGAGTGCGACCCTGTTGATTCTCCTGGACTTCTCAGAGGCTTTCGATACCATCGACCATGTTATCCTTCTGGATAGGTTGTCTGGGTTGGGAGTTGGAGGCCCTGCACTGCAGTGGTTCCTCTCCTACTTGGATGACCGATTCCAGAAGGTGGTGATGGGGGATTATTGCTCTGTGCCATGGCAATTGTGCCATGGGGTTCCACAGGGCTCTATTTTATCCCTCATGCTGTTTAACATCTACATGGAACCGCTGGGGGAGGTTATCCAGAGGTGTGGGCTAAGATGCCATCAGTATGTGGATGACACCCAGCTCTACCTCTCTTTCTCATCAAACCCAGGTGAGGCAGTGGCTGTTCTGAATACGTGCCTGGGCATGGTAATGGACTGGATGAGGGCCAATAAACTGAAACTCAATCCAGACAAGACGGAGATACTGTTAGTGGGTGGTTCGTCTGCCCGGCTAGGTGATATTCAAACTGTTCTGGAGGGGGTTGCACTCCCCCTAAAGGATCACGTTTATAATTTGGGGTGCTTTTGGACCTAGAACTGTCACTTGAGGCACAGGTGAACTCAGTGGCACGGAGCACTTTTTATCAGCTTAGGCTGGTACCAACTACGCCCTTATCTGGGCTGAGATAGCCTAGTTACAGTTATCCATGCTCTGATAACTTCTCGTCTGGATTACTGCAATGCGTTATACGTGGGGCTGCCTTTGAAAACGGTCCGGAAACTTCAGCTGGTCCAAAATAGGGCAGCAAGATTGTTAACAGGGACTGGCCTGCGAGCTCATATTATGCCAGTACTTTTCCAGCTGCGCTGGCTGCCAGTCCATTTCTGGGCCTGATTCAAAGTGCTGGTATTAACATTCAAAGCCCGTAACGGCTTGGGGCCAGGTTATCTGAAGGATTTTTCCAAAGGAAGTGTGGCGGGTGGCTATTAGGAGGAGGGCTTTTTCTGCTGTGGCACCCTGGCTGTGGAATGAGCTCCCTAGTGAGGTTTGCCTGGCACCTACATTGTTTGCTTTCCAGTGCCAGGTGAAGACCTTTTTATTTTCCCAGGCATTTTAGCATTTTAGCTTTCTAGACTTTTAGCTCTGCTGTTTTAAATCTGTAGTTTAATTTCCTACACTGCTGTTAGGTTTTATTCTGGTTGTATTGTTATACTGTGGTTTTAATGTTTTATATATTTTATATTGTTTTATTGTGTGCTCTTTGATTTTAATTTTTGTGAACCACCCAGAGAGCTTCGGCTATTGGGTGGTATATAAACAAACAAACAAACAAACAAATAAATAAAATATTAGTAAAAATGCATAAATGCAGAGATTATCACAAATAAACCACAAAACAGATTGAATGAACTACTCATAACTATGTATGTATCTCTATCTATCTCGCCCTATTCAGGCATTAAGAAAATGATGACACTAAGGACATTCAGGGAGGGGGAGCTTTCTAGCCCCCCCCCCCCCCCGTCATCGCTTTTGTTACCCTCTACATGTGTAGGGTGATTTTGTGAAGAGGAGAGCCTCCTAGGTCCATCGGGGCTCTCCTTGTGATCTGGACTGCTGATTTTCCAGCATGTTGGATTGCATGGAGAGTCCCCACAGATATAGAAGGCTCTCCACAAAGTCACCCTCCATGTGTAGAGGGTGACAAAAGTGAGGATGGAAGGGGGTAGAGTTTACTGCCGTCATTTTCCTAATCCCTGAATAGGAATTCTGTCTAGCCATCCATCCATCCACCCATCCACACAAGCACATAGCTACAGCGTCAAAATACGATAAGCCTAGAATATATAATATAAAAACAATACTTTGATTAACACAAATATATGGGGCGTGATCTAATAAAAATTAAGCCTTTTAAGTTTCATTGATTTCAGTGGAAGACATCAGCATGGGCTGAAATCTTCCCCACTGAAATCAGAATGGTTTAAATAGTGCTTACCGATGGCTGGTTGATAACTATAACTAACTAACTAACTAACTATATATATATATATATATATATATATATATATATATACACACACACACACACACACATACATACACACACACACATATACACACACACACACACACACACAAAGATATGTGAGGACTTAGAATCTAAAGATTTCTGAAAGAATGTCTAAGAATTACAGAGGCTTACTTAGTTGTTGACTTGTTTAAGGAGATCTTCATTAAGAGTCAGTTTAGATGCAAAGGTTCAACAGTCCAAAAAACGTATAAGAATAATAAAAGATTTGTAGTCACCCAGTACTGGCTGAGCTGAATTACTTCAGAGAGGTTTATTAGATTCAGTGATATTGTAAGAAATAGTATAAAACCAATCTAAAAGATAGAACTAAATATATATATATAGCACAATGAGGTTGCCTTTTGTCTCCTATAGACAGGTTTTTATTTTGCATCTTTATTAAGTCATTGGCTATCCATTAATCCCCCTTCTTGGATTTTTTCCCAGCATTGTTTAGATTTTGAGTCTTAAAAATCTAGAGCTTTGCCAGATGTTTGCAAGTGAGCATTTTTGGCTTGAAGGGGGAACTTTGGGGAGGATCAAAATATTTTCCAAAAGTTCCCCCTTTGTTCCCTTGGTCACATCTGTCCTTAGCACATCCCTACCTCCTCTGATTGGCTGTTTCTGCAATAAACAAATAAAGATTGTCTTTTTCCTAGTAGTAGTGAAGTTGTCACATAGCCAATCAAATTTTCTGACGATATCACTGAGGTCAAACAAAGCTAATCCAGAGTGAGTGCGATGTCTTCTGCATCACATTGACCTCTCTCTGGATGGGGGCAATGCCACCTGAGTATATAGGTGCTGGGGTGTGTAATTCCTGGTGGGCAAGTACAGCAGCTGCCTGAATGGATAGGGAGAGGAGTGCAACCACTCTGAGCACTTTTGCACACTTTTGAGCCTCCACCTAACGCTTTTGGAGGGTGGGTAAGATATATACGAACTCTGCTCCCCTTACTTTAGTTCAGTCCTACTCTCTCCCATTTCATCAGTTACTAACTTTTAGTTATTTGAAATTTGTTCATGACATGTTTGCAGTGTTAAAAACATTATTTGGATGTTCTAAGTATCTGCAGACAGCCATGCAGGTATCTTATGTGTAGCAGCTAAACTTTAAATCTTTCGGGCAAAGCAAAGGGACTGCTTATCTGCTCCCTTCCAGCCCAGAAAGATTAGGCTGTGGTGTGGATTATCAATAACGTCACACATAGCCATTGTTTGTTTTTTGTTCAAGCCTTTCTGATAAAAGACACTTGCAGCAAAATACAAAGAATAAACCACTATGTGGGCAACATTAACAGGTTTGGCAGCTGTAATCTGCTGCCATTTTGTTTCCTAAATTTTTGCTGGAACCAGTTTTCTTTGGAGGAAACCTGGAACTTGCAGATTAGGTTGAGGAAGCACCTTCTTTTCCATGATAGATTCTTCTGCTTGTGACAACAACTCCTGTATCTTTTAATTGCTCATGCTGGCTGGGGATGATGAGGACTGTAGTCCAACACATTTGGAGAGCATCAGGTTAAGGAAGGCTAATGTAGACTGTCCTGGATACATGGGGTGGGGGAGTATTTTCCTTTACATCCTTTTTTCCCCACCAAGAAAAACAGCCTGCTTTCTCCTTCAAGGGAGCCCTCTAACTAAATCTTCATGGCCAAACAAAGACAAAAGTCTTCCCCTCTCTTCTAAGTACAGACCATCAATCTTCAGCTGGTGGGTCACGACCCATTACTGAGTTGAGCTCCAACCTAAAGTCGGTCGTACCAGCAGCGCCAACACCACCCATTCCTTTTGTTTGTTTGCCTTTTCTAAGCAAAGGGGAGAAATGGGGAAGGTGTAGGAAAGAAGGTGATGGGAATGTGGGTGGGTGGGGGAAGGATGGGGAGAGGAATATTTATAAGGTAAAAAAATAACTCAGTTGCTGGCCCTTTAATATTTTTAATGATTTTAGTATTTTGATATTTTCATTAGTTGTATTCTTGTGTTGGTTATTTTATTCTTGTTTTGGGGTTTTATGGTTGTAAACCGCCCCTAGGGCATTTGTCAATTGGATGGTATGTAAATTTAATCAGAAAGCAAATAAATAAATAAACAAACAAACAAACAAACAAAGCTCCATGCGCTCTTTAAATGGTGTCCCATTTGACATGACATCTGGAATCCATCTGCAATGTTAACTGGATCTTTTGTTTTCCGTGCCTTGCTTCTGGTCATCACAACCATCAGGCTACTGACTGTTTGATATCCAGGTGCTATACCTGGCATACCTTGGGGTCAGTCCTTGCCTAAGAATAACCAGATCAGGTTTCCTCTGGACTTCTTTCCCCTGTGTTCCGATTTGGGTCCAGCTGCAAGTCTTGACATGTTCTGGGTCTGCCAGGTGTCTTGGTGGGCACCAGGCCATACTGTCAGCAGGTGCCCTCAAGTTGTGCAGGACTTTGACTTTTCACCTCCGGTGGTAGGAGATGGGATTTCAGGACAGCCTGCAAACTAGAGGAAGCCTGCAAACTAGAGACACTAGGTCTGTTATGTCAATCCATTTGGATCTCCCAATCAAGTAAGTATTGTCATAGTGAAGCCAATGCTAATTGTGTTTATCGAACATGGCTAGCCTTACAGTATAGTCAAGGATTCTGATTGGAGGCCTATTGGCAGAAGGAAAGCCTAAGCAAGAAAACTGAAAGGTCCCAAAGAAGAAGCCTTTAGTAGCCTTGAAGTCTGTAGGAGCCTAGTTGTTGGAGTGGGATCCCAAAGTCTGCTAAACATTATGGAATTGATGGTGGAGGCATGAAAAACAGACCTCTTGCCAAATGTAGTGATGATGCATACGTGAGTGGCGGTCATCATGGGCTCCAAAACAAAATGGACTGGGTGTGGTGTGTCTGAGGGTCAAGCCAGGACAATGCTGCTGTACACACCTAGAATGCTGAAGACTCTTGTTATAATCATAGAGTTGGAAGGTACTTCAGAGATCATCTAGTCCAACCCCCTGCTCAGTGCAGGGTCTGCACTGCAGGTTTTTTCTCACCAGGCTAGTGCACTGTGCCTTGCAGGTTTTCTTCACTGAATTTTGAAACTTAGCCATCCCAAGGGAATAGAAGGAGAAGAATTCAGTATCCTGAGGATCTCACCTTTCATTTCCCCATTGGTCCAGTAGTGCTCCCACACAGCTCTGTTCTTTTCCCTATAATGTGCAGAAGCAAAAAACATTATGCAAATTAGTCAAGTATATGCTAACTTGCACTGCAAAACCTGGGGACACCTCCCTGCAGAATTCTGAATATATACTTTTTAGCACATCACGTAGGTCATTCTGATACTGTAGTATAAACAACAGTCCAAATTTGGGAATACTCCCAATTCCTTCTGTTTGCCCACAGAGTTGTGCAGCCTCATCCTGACCAACACTTCAGATGCTCTAGGTATCCATGCAGCTGTGTGTTTCTCATGACCAAACCTAACCTAATTTCTCTAATCACCAGGATTAAAGTCTCTTTGAACTGGATGGCGGTTTTATTGATTGTACTAAGCACACACACACACACACACACCTTCTCTTATTTACTCTTCTGGGAGCACATACACAATAATGCCACTATTGGTATTTCTGAACCACTGAAGGGCCTTAGGCTCTAAGGTGCTCTACTGTGCCCTCTACCTGCCCTCCAGATGTTTTGGCCCATCACTCCCATCATCCCTCACCTTTGGGTATGGTGGTTAGGGCTGATGGGAGTGATAGGCTAAAACATCTGGAGGGCCACAAGTTGCCCACCCGTGGCCTACAGTGACATGCCTCCTGGTCATAGCTATGTTTACTCTGAAGCAAGTCCCACTGGATTAAACTGGGGTTTACTCCTAAATAAGAGTGTATAGGCTAGCAACCTAATTGTTTGCATTGCACCTCTAATTCTGTATAGTCATGAAATGACTGCCTTTTCATTCTACCAGACCAATGTCAAAACTTGCATGCTAACCCATTAAGATAACTCGTTTATATAGGGTGCAATCCTATTCATGTCTAGATATTTTAAAAGTCCTACAACTCCCAGCATGCTGCGAGTTGTAGGACGTTTTTCTGTCTAAACATGCATAGGATTGTGTCTTTATTGTATTTATTTTACCCCAGCTTTCCACTCCCAACAGGATCACACAATGTCCTTACAATATTTTAGAACCAATACAAAAAAAGATACACTCAGATCATAACAATTATGATGTGACAGCAGAGTAAGATCATCAAAAAAACATTGCAGGAAGATTCAAAATTTAAAAACCAAACAAGAGGTAAGTCAAATGCTTACTTGGACAGAAAAGTTTTCACCTGCTGGTGAAAGATGATATGTGAAGGGGCAAACGAATCCCTTAAGGGCAAGGGAGTTCCATAATCTGGGTTGCCACTTATTCATTAAGGCAGCAATCCTCTACCCACTTTCCTGGGAGGTAGCCTTTGAATTCAGTGGGATTTACTTTTGAATAGACATAAAGGTGTTACCTCTGCTGTTTTGTATCTTGCAAAAAGAAATGTGTACCACCAGGTGGCAGTGCACACTCAGTCCTTAGTATATCAAGCAGTGGAATAATTGTGGAGTATTTGGGTGTATATATGTCTGTGTGTGAGAGAGACATAGAAGTTGAGGCAGACAAGACGGCAGAGCTATTGGCTTTTGATTTAATTCTGTTGTGGTTAACTTTGATTTCCAGATGTACCTCAACATGGGCCCCCAGTTTAAGCTAACGTTAAAATCACACACAACCCAGCCTTGATAAAGGTTAGCACGGGAACCTGATAAAACGTCTGCTGTGGCTGTATGATCAAGGGGAGCAGGAATAGAACTGCAGCATTCTAACACAAGCCAGGTAGATTACTCTTTGGTGCCATAGGAAAACTTCAGAAAGAAAAAGAAATGCGGTGTGAAAAGACAAGAAAGATAGTTGGCCTTTTATTCGCTTTGAACATATCATCCACCACTCTACTCACATACTTGGTGCACCTTACAAAATAAAACCTGTTAATGACATCTGTCTGTCTGTCTGTCAGTCTGTCTCAAGGATGAATAAAACCATGAAACAAAAATGAGAGCAGAATTCAGTTAGGTCCCACAAGACAAATGTGAAGGCATACAGTGCAGCAATCTTGCTGAAGCCAGAACTCTATCTATGCCACCTTGCGTTCCATGGAAGAAAGGCGGGCTATAACATGGAGTAATAAATAAACAGACTTCAATCTCCCAGCTCTCAAATTCTGCCAAGAAAAGACAGCACAGTTCTCTCAGCCACAGGCTGCATTAAGTGCTGCTAATATTTTAAAAACATTTGACCATGTTTAAGACATCAGGAGCATCCTGCAGCCTCACACTTCCTTCTTCCTCATCCTTCTGCTCTCATGCGCATATTCTTCTTTCCCTTTTCAACTTTAACCTCAGAGCACTATATCATGGTTAATAGAAACTATTCTTTCCTTTTAGCCAGGAACTTAAGACCCTGGTTTCAAACTCTAATTTAAAGCTAAGCATGATTAGCATTAGGCTTGGTGCAGAAAATAGAACGCTGAAAACAATCAAAGGGGTGGAGGAATTCATGCAGGAGGGAGGAAATGGGAATCTATGAGCCGTGGGGAGCTCCTAGTCTCTTAACCATGGTTAAAACTCTGGAAAAATTACACTGTACTGGGCCTAAATGCCAGGCAGGCCAGCACAATTCTATTTGGGGGAAAGAATGCAAGGTGTACTAATCCCCCTTGGTAAAAGATTCCACATTGTGAGAACTTGTGGAATCAAGAAGGACTTTCCATGAGCTTCTGTAGTGGTCTTCTGCAGTAAGAGCGAGGGTACTTGAAGTACGGACCTTAAATCTTGATGTATAAATAATATCCAAAATGTTTCTCCTCGGCTTTGAGGGCTTTAATTTATTTTAGGAATATCAGTGCTATACATTCAATTAATGCTTCAAATTACTGGCTTTAAAACAGGGGTGCAGGACCGCTGGCCAAATCCAGCCCTGTGGGGGTCCCAATCTAGCCCTCTGGGGTTCCCCAGACAGCCGTGGCTCCTTCGCCTGGTCCCACCCATTTTCTCCGACTGCAAATTGTTTGGAGGTTTCACAGCTTTTGCGCATTTTTCCCCCATTCTGAAAGGTTGAAGTGCCTTTCCTAAGGCTCAGTTACTGGCAGTAAAAGCTTTAAACTAAAATATGATGCGGCGGGGGGGGGGGAATTTGACCCCGCCACATTTATTCTTTGGCCCTGTGAGCGTCTCCAAAATTGAATTTGGCCCTTGGTCTGAAAGAGGTTCTGCACTCCTGCTTTAAAAGAAAGTCAGCAATCAACTTCAGTTTTTTAGATTAATTGGTTGCTAAACTAATGTGGTCAAACTGATTGAACAAAACAGAGTCAAAGTTTCATGTTAGTCACACAGTGATCTATGCAAAAGATCTATACCTTGGTGGTTTTGGGGAGGGGGAAATTCAAGGAAAAGAAACCTGAAAACGTAATTTTGCTAACTTGTGAAAACCATTCATATACTGGTGCAAGGCTTATTGAATGGGAGAAGAAGCAAGAATTATTTAATTACTGATCAGAAAACGAATGTTCCTACCTAGCATTTACACTTCAGAGCAGCATGGGTTGGCTTCAAGCTTGTGTGGTCTGTCCCGTGCCCTGTCCTGGCTGCTCCATTAATTAGAATTCCTGTGGTCCAGTGATGTGTTTTAAATTTACAAAGCAAGAATGCATACCCAGGCTGTCTTAACAGTTAAGGAATAACTAATCTGTGCTCAGTGCAACCTTGCTTAAGGAGAGAAGTGTCTTGCTGGATCAGACAGGCCCATCTAATCTAGCATTATTTGCAGGAATAACCCCAGCAATCTGCAGGCATTGGGGGAAATTAGCCAGTGGTCTACCAGTATACGACGCTACTACGATTCTGCCAACTCATGCTTTAGAGCCCGTGTAGCCAATGGTGAGGGATTATGGGAGTTGCAGTCGAAAACATCTGAAGGACCACAAATTGCCCACCCCTGGGCACTTCATAGACATCATCATTGTAATCCTTACAGCAACCCTGTACAGATGCTAGTATTGTTGTTTACATATTAGGGTGGGGGCAGGCTGAGGCTGAGCTATAGTGGCTTCCCGTTGGGTGAGGTCATAGCTGAGGTAAGACTGGAACTGAAGACTTTGCACGCCATAGCTCATTTCTACACCACTTTCCAATACCTGCATAGATTGAATCTCAATGTAAACATAACAAACATCCCCCAGTGGATTAATGTGGTAGCAGTAGTCTTTTGAATATCTACAAAACATCTGGCTATATGTTAAGTCATTTGAGAGCATTGAAAGCGAATCAGTGTGCTATTAGGAGTGAATAAAGCCAGCCTAATGCAGATGAAGGGCTTGGATTTTTTAATTTTATTTTGTGCCTTGGCCCTTTTGATTGAGTATCCTACATTTGTGGCTGAGCATCAAATGCACTGGAAACATATTTCAGCTGAATTCTTTCATTAACGTCCTGATAGTTTTTGATATTGATGCCTATTATTAAGCCTGCCATTAGAATATTCACTGGGTAAAAACTGGCCAGTATAAACAAGCTTTTCCAGAATGGTTAGATGATGTGCGCTTGATCTTTGAAGGCAAAACATATTCAAGGTCATTGAGACTTTTGAAAAAGAACCTAGTGCCTGTTCAGGCATATCCTGTCATGCACTGCAGCTGTATTCGCCTCATTTGCAACAGGAGCGTTATTTTGAGATGTGAATTTTTGCAAACCCTTTGTCTATGTCAGAGTCCGGAAGGCAATAAAGTGGGAATTTGCTTTGGAGGGGCTACAGGAGTGAATGTGTAATTGTAGAGCCCATTCCCAAAGGGTTGTTTCCACTGTTAGTCCTGCTTAGAGCAGACCCATTGAAATGAATGGGACTGAAGTTAGATTTACAGTGGATACAACTCAGAGTCTTAATCATGGTAGAGAGAGAGAGCGCCAGTGTTATCCCTATAAGTGTCTCTTTTCTGCTATTAAGCTAGTTCCTTCAAACAGCAGATGAAGTGGATAAACTCAATTCTGGACTGTCCCATTTTAGACTGCAGGTGGGACTCGCATGACTGAATTTTCCTCCATACAAAATAAATATGCCGTCATTAGAGAAGGGTTCTAGTCTAGCCATTTTTATTTTGGTATTATTATTTTTTATTTATTTTATTTATTTAAAATAGCTCTTGGCCACCTTTCAGGGCAGAAGCCGTCCCAAGGCAAGCTTACAGCAATAAAATACATAAAAACAGTTAAAATATTAAAAGTGATTAAAACATAAAAACAATAAAAGCCAACAATAAAACCAGCAACAATGTTAACAGCAACAATAGCAGTCATATCACAAGAAGGCCAAGGTAAAATAATATGTTTTCAAGGCCTTCTTAAAAGCCTGCAGTGATGGAGCATGGCAGACCTCCAATGGCAGCTTGTTCCAAAGGCGTGGGCCACTGCAGGAAGGCCCTCTCACATGTGATCACCCACCTGACTGCTCTCACAGGTGGGCAAATGAGAAGGGCCTCTCTTTCTGACCTTAAAGTGCGGGCAGGCTGATATGAAGGAAGGCAGCCCTTCAGATAACTTGGTCCCAAACTGTTTAAGGCTTTAAAAAGTCAAAACCAGCACTTTGAATGGTATGGAGAATCATTTGATCATATGAGCAGCTACCTACAGTCTGAAGTAGCAGAGTCGAGAAACAGTATTGCCACCATTTCTGCTGTTTATCACAACTAAACCTTTGTTTCTTAGCTTTCAGGCTGGCATCTAAAAGACCTGTGTTCTACTCCCTATAATATCTGTAAAATAAAGGAATAGCAACTTGAAAAAGAATACAGAATTGTGAGGAGCATCCTCAAAGCTAGGTTTTGTAGGTTTTGTCTTCCTTAATTTGAATATTAAGATGAGCTCTTCTGGACCCATGGACTGTATTCTGGACTCATGACTATTCAGCACAGTTAATATTGCTCAGTAATATTGCTTGGATCTGGAACTGTTGAATTAAACTGATTAACCAATTAAACTAACTAATTAAAATGTACTATTCTATATAAATGTACTATTCTATATGGTTTTGAAAAATGTATAAAAAGGAAGATTTCTTCTTCCCTGCTTAGGCCCTTTCTACAGGTACAGCTATGATGCCAAGCTATATAGATGGAGAAAAAAATAGCACCAGTAAAAGATGTAGCTGAAACTATTTTCTTCAAAATATGTTATTTATATAGCAGGAAAAGTACACAAATCACGAAAGAGACTCATTCAGGTTTTGCCATAAAAAAAGGAGCCATGCTTATTACTCCATCAAGGTCCTTAGGCAGGTGATTAAGCATGTTGGTAGATCTGTGAATCGAGCATTTACAAACCATTGAAAAGCTGAGACAGATGCTGAACAGGTGTGATGTGTATCTCAAGCAGTTGCAAGAGACACATATTTAAGCTGTACATAGAAGTGGTTTTTTGTGTGCAGCACATGGTTGAAGAATTATGACCTTTTTTCTTGGTTTTGCTCATTTTAAGTGGGGTGTGTGTTTGTGTGTGTGTGTGTGTGTGTGAGAGAGAGAGAGAGAGAGAGAGCACACTCCAAATATAATGGGGATGCTTTTTCCACTTTTTGTCAGTCTTTTCAATATAGCATGTTAACAGTTACTGAATACACACTTTGATCCTTTAGAGGTTGCAGAAAAATGCTGTTCCCCCGATCCATGAACAATCAACTGACACATTCCTCTTCTCAGACCACAAATCTGTGTGTGGTGCTCAGAAAAAGGATATGGTGGTGGGAGGAATATCAGCTGTTCCAGAAGTTAGACATACAAAAGCTATTACCCCTTTCAGTCTTCAGCCTATACACTGAATTCTGGTGACTTCACTCCCAGTCTGAAAGTGTTAATGTTGCATGTCTTGTCAGTAAATCCATCCAGATTTGAGCATGCTGAACTGGCATGCATGACAGAAACCTGGTTGGATGAGGCGGGAGAAGTTAATTACTTACTCACCAGGGCCCCATCTACATGAGCCTTTTACTCCAGGGCGGCTGTGAGTTGAGGTCCCTTGGGATGGATGACGGAGTTGCCACTTTGCAGCCATCCGTGGTTTTCTCCTGGAAACTGCAGATTTCCAAGGAGGTGTTTTGCTGCGATGTTTTGGGTTTGCTGAGGGTTTCCCTGCGGTTGCGGGCCGTCTGGCTCTTCCCTGAACCAACTTCGCATTTTGTGGTGGGCGTGTTGTAGGCATGTGTAGTGCTTGCATTGCTCTGTGATGCTCCTTTACCCCTCTGTCCCTTTGCAGCTGCGCCGTTACAGAGGCACAGAGAGGCATTTTCAGTTATTTGATCACACTTTCGCACATTTTTGCAGCTTTGTATCTTCGCAACGGTTGCTTTTGGACTCAGTGCTCAAGGCTGGGGGGGTGTCTTGGGGGAGGACCATTTTTGCTCCGGCCACCATTTCAGAGCGGTGGGTAGGCACGTACCTCTCACACTTTATGACTGCGAACCATCGCGAGAATCTCAGGCTGGGGAACTGACAAAAAGAGGGAGTGGAAATGAAGGAGCACGGAACAACCATTTTTTAACTGACGAGGGAGGGAAAGACACAACAGACCCCCTAAAATACAAAACAGCCAGTGAAGTGCCACACCCCCATGCTCACGGGACTGCACAGCTATGCATTTAAGTATGATGGCAAAAAAAGAGGGCACTGCGAGTCTGTTAGGAAAGCGCACAGTAACTCGTGAGTGTATCGCAGGGGATGCTAGTTTGAAGCTGCATTGCTGCGCAGTTGCGACAGGGTGGGGTGTGTGAAAGCGGTGCCATGTAGATGGCCGTCCATCCATCCATCCATCCATCCCTCTGTCTAGGTGCCTGATGATAATGATCAGGATGATGATGTATTTGTGTCCTGCCTTTAGGATAACCCCTCCCAAAGACAGCTAACAAAATGTTTTGAGTATATGTTGGTGGGCCTCTTAAGACAGGATTGGGATTCTCTTGATGAACTATCCACCCTGCTGCCCAAGAGTCTCTGCCCCTGAGCTGGTGGAGGTAGGGTTGGGCTTACCTAGGCTTATTGTCCTGGGAGATTTCAACATCCATGCTGAGACACCCTCTAAGGGAGCAGTTCAGGACTTCAATGGCTGTCATGACAAGCATGGAGCTGTCTCAGTCAATATTGTCTCCTACCCATGTGGCAGTGGCAGTACATAGTATTTTCTGCTGGATAGGATGATGGTGACCTGTGGACGAAGGGGTTTAATATAACTCCAGTACCATGGAAAGATCACTATCTGATATAGCTTTAATTTGCTGGAGCTCCTAATCTCTCCCCACTCTCAATATGTGGATGACATCCAGCACTTCCTTTCTTTTACATAAAACTAAATAGGTAATAGAAACCCTTAATCAGTGTCTGGAAGTTGGGTTGGGCTGGGCTGGCCTGGTTGTGGGCTAACAAACTGAGACGCAATCCAGGCAAGGCAGAGGCGCTGTTAGTCAGGAGGAAAACTGATCCAAGGGTGGGTTTTCCCACTGCTTCCGCCTGGATGAGATACCACTCCCACAGAAGAATCAGGTGTGCACCTCACGGGTTCTCCTGAAATCTGGCTTTGTTCTTGGATGCTCCAGTGGCAGTTATGGCTTGGAGCACCTTTGCATAGCTTTGGCCTGCACAGCTGCAGCCCTTCCTGGAGAAGGCAGGCATGAGGCATGGCCATTGTCACATCTGTGACAGTGGTTGCACACTGGTTAAATTATTGCTCCATGGGGCTGCTTTTGAAGAATGCTGCTGCCAGGGCTGAGTTTGGAGCTGGAGCATTTTACACTTCTACGTTCTGTGCTGCATTGCCTCCCTGTCTGTATCTGAGCCCAATTCAACGTGCTGTTTTTGACCTTTTAAATGGCTTGGGTATGAAGGTATCTGAAAGACTGCTTGCTTCCATGTGCAACATTCCGCTTGTTGAACAAAGCTTTGGAATACGTTCTGTTCTGCATCGTGCCATTGTCTGAGGTGACACTAGTGTGTGTGGGGGACAGGGCCTTCTCCACAGCAGAGCCTACGCTTTGGAATTCCCTCACTCAGGCGTCATGGTTGGTCTCCTCTCAATCCTCCTTCCAGCAAATAGTGAAACCCATCTTTTGCTGTTGGTCCTTTTATGACAACTGAGTTTGTGTTCCACCCCCCTTGTTCTCTGTATGCCCTGGCTTCTTAAGACGCGGTCATTACATATCGCTTTTCTGATATAATTGTTTGCATTTCCTGTTGGCATTTTGTGTCTTGTATTTTAACTTCTGTGTGCTGCTTTGGGGGCTTTCTTTGTAGTGGTGGGATGTTGCACCTTATCGAATGGTGTTCTCTGACATTGGGTACAGCTTTGTATGGGTTGGGTGATGGTAGTGTAGAGAAGGGCTGAAAATGCTTGAACATATGTGGAACAGCATCCGTAGCTTTTGAACCCAGACCTACATGCTCAGTTTAAAATCAACCTTTAAAAAACACCCTTCTCCAAATGTTAATAAAGTGCTTTCTTTTTGCAGCTTAATCCACACTATCCAGATGGTAGTAATGGGGAAAAGGCTGTGGTAAGTGCAAGTGCCTCTTTAAATACTCCCTTGCATAATTGTATCTAATTAGAAACCAAGAGTTTGACATTTGAGCTCTAGAAACAAATGGTGCAATATGGAATTATTTTCTGTCACAGAGCCAGAAGTTTGGAAATGCGATGTGACTTCTGCTTTTATTTATTCATTTATTTTAAAACTTGGCAACAACTTTTCCTGGCAATTTTTTTTAAGCATAATAAAACAATCTAAGCATACTAAAGAGGAGAATGCCCCTCTTCCCAAACCAGAACACTGACATAATAGGATAACCACTTTGGTTAAAGGAAGCTTATTTTGGCTCATTTTGTTTCCCCTTTTGTAATGCAGTGCTAGCGTGACAGACATGAAGATCTCTTTAGCAGCCATTTTTACACTTCTGGAGGTTCTAATGTTTCATTAAGACATCACCACATAGCCCCCTCTATAGCTTTATTCTTAGTGTAGTAGAGTTAATTGGAGAACTCTGAAGCCTCTTGAAATTCATTGCAGTCATTACCTTCTCTACTTAAAAAAAATCAACCATGATGGCTCCTTTCCCCCAGGAAAGTCTGATATCTCTGAACAGGAAACATAGGATGCAATCCAAAACCTTAACTGTGAAGGGACAACCCCACTCCAGCCTGCCCTATATACCATGTAGCTGTCTAACCCCTTGCAAACCAAAGAGGCCACTGCCATGGAAGTGCCACAGATGCTTCCCCATGACTACTGGGAGGTTTTGTAACTATTTGGGTTCGTCACAAGAGTCTTCACCCAGGGAACAAGCCACTGCTGGTTTGCATCTCCTTGTTGGGAAATGTTTAAACTACTCCTTCTGCCCAAAGCAGCTTTGCCAGAAGGGACAAGATAGCAGGGCTATGGAGGCTTGGGGTGGGTAGGGTTGCATCAGTGCATTGTCCTCTGGTACTGCCTCGTGCGACAGAAATGTGTCTCAGCTCAGGTGCTACATCTGTCCACCGAGAACCTTAAGCCTGTGGAGATTCAATTTCCAAGCACCTTTGCATCATAGGTTGTGGGCCAAATGCAACTCTTAATTAAAAATTCAGACTGTGTAGTGTTAGTAGTACAGTTTTCTTTCTTGCTTTCTTTCTTTCTTTCTTTCTTTCTTTCTTTCTTTCTTTCTTTCTCCCTCCCTCCCTCCCTCCCTCCCTCCCTCCCTCCCTCCCTTTCTTTCTTTCTTTCTTTCTTTCTTTCTTTCTCCTCCCCCCCTCCCCGAAGACTCAGTTGGAACTGGCTTGGTGATAAAGTCAGAGAAACAAAAATTATTTGGAAAGCATCCCCCAGGTCTCAAACGGCAGCACTTGAGTGTGTGTGTTTGCGCTGATATAAATGCTGTTGTCAAACTAGTCAAGGTTTTGTGGAGGGGAATAGACACACGTGTGTGCACGAACACACTGCTCCTGGAGTGTTATTATGGTTATTTATTATTCTGTCGATGTACTCAGGTCTGGATCAGCTCAGATAAGGTATATATTGTTCTTCCAGAATGTCCCTGTCTCCTCCTCCTCTCCCCGCCCCATCCGCTTAACACATGTTGCAACGTGATGTCTCTGCTAAAAATACGATGACTCACAAAAAATATGATGACTCACAAATGAGTCAACACTAAAAGGTGTTACAGGAGGATAACTGCTGTGCTGTCTGCCAAGCTCCAATAACGTCCAGGAGTGAGACTGCCCATTAATTTACTTTGCTTGCTGTTCATGCAGACTTTAAAAAAAGAAACAAGAGGAAGAGAGAGGACTCATCTAACCCATTGGCCTCTGAGTTCTGTTTTCGTTGTAAGAGGTTGCTGGCTTTGTGAGCACTTGCTGAAGTAGTTATAACACTGAGGCACCAGATTACACTTGATTTAACAGATGTTTCCAGAACTCTGGTGGATGTTAAATTTAATCTCAGCTGCAGTATACTGCAGCTTAATGAATTCATGTAGGCAAACAACATAAAGTCTATTTGTACCTATGCTATCACAGGTATTATAGTTCCCATTTTAAAGGAATGATTCTGTCATGTCTGGTGTAGTTTTGCACCACAGGTTGGGTCTAGCTACACATGTAGGACTGTACCACTTCAGATCTCTGGTGGGGAAATAATGCATTTGAATGCATCTCCAGACTTTAAAAGAAAGATTCCTGCACATTGAAAAGTAGTAAGTAAGGAAAAGACTCAGTTATTGTAGTAGTAGTAGTTGTTTTAACTTGGGGGATCACTCAAGTTTCTTATCCCCTCCACTAATCTGGAGTTGAACAGCCCCAGAAAGGCTGCACCATATGATTTTTCACTCGGAATTCTCCGTGATATGTTCCTAGGACCTGGGCACCGCACTTTAAGAAGGATGCAGACAAGCTGGAGGGGGTTCAGAGGAGGGCAACAAAGATGATCGGGGGACTGGAAACAAAGCCCTGTGAAGAGAGACTGAAAGAACTGGGCATGTTTAGCCTGGAGAAGAGAAGACTGAGGGGAGATATGATAGTGCTCTTCATGTACTTGAAAGATTGTCACAGAGAGGAAGGCCAGGATCTCTTCTCGGTCATCCCAGAGTGCAGGACACGGAATAATGGGCTCAAGTTACAGGAAGCCAGATTCCGGCTGAACATCAGGAAAAGCTTCCTGACTGTTAGAGCAATATGACAATGGAACCAATTACCTAGGGAGGTGGTGGGCTCTCCCACACTGGAGGCATTCAAGATGAGGCTGGATAGCCATCTGTCAGGGATGCTCTGACTTGGATTCCTGCACTGAGCAGGGGGTTGGACTTAATGTCTTGTAGACCCCTTCCAACCCTATTATTCTATGATTCTATGACCTGCATTCTCTGTATTCTGATCTGAGGATGCTCTACATGCAGCTGGACCTTGTGCACAACTTATCCTTGCTAAGACTTTTAATAGGGGCTTCCTGATTGTGTATATAACACAGCTCAGCAAAATGTGCAGTGCAAGACTGAAATAAATGGAGCACATATCCCAGCTAGATAGAATGTCTTTTGCTAGATAGAATGTCCTTGGTGGAGGTGGTGAGAACAAATTCATCCTTAGTGCTCCCTGCCGTCCATCTATTCTTTGTCTTTTATCTTTGAGCTCTTTTAAAACTAGTGCAGTGCAGTTGCATTTGGTGGGAGGCAAGGGCTCTGCCAAGCACCCAGTGGGCTTGGTGCAGCTCAGGTAGAGTAATAATGTGTACTGTCACAGCGGCTTTTCATTGGCCTCTGACCTATTTGTGCGGTAAAGCAGCTTGCACCCCAACATACCTGAGGCAGAGCGTGCCTTCTGGACTGCATACTAGAAAATAAGTCTCCAAACTTCCATTGCAGTAACCTGTGCAAAAAACACTGTGGGACTTTAAATAGGATCCTGTGTAAACCAAATAATCCCTTGTTCCTCATCAGCAGAGAGACAGCGAACTTCTCACTTCAAAAAAGAAACGACAGGCAGGGGAGAAGATTATGTATACGTTGGTGTCTGTGCCACATGGAAATGACATTGCCTCTCTTTTTGAACTGGATGCTACCACTCTTCAGCGAGCTGACTGTCTGGTTCCAAGGTACTGTTGCATACTTAAAACACTATGCAGAGATGTACACACACACACTCAGGTATATGTGTGTGTGTATAATATATGTGCTTCTGTATATATCTATAGAGATCTAGATATATCTAGGTATATATTTATAATTGTATATAGAATTGTTCCATCAAGGATTGTACGAGTAAGTAAAGTGGACAGAAAGTCAATCTTGTGCTCATCATATTCTTCAGGGATGTTGACAGGCAGGCAAGAGATGTATGAAACAACAGTGCAGCTGGCAAATAATCAAATGCAGCTATCAAATAATCATGAAAACAAGATTTTGTAAGAAAATGTAACTATGAATATATGATAGGCCAAGTTTAAGGTGAGAGGTGGGATCAAGTTAGGAAGTAGAGCGCTTGAAATGACATTGGTCTGTTTTTCAGAGCATTCTCTCTGTATTAGTCTCCTTTCTGCTCCAAAAGACTGGCCAGAATGGTATATTACTGAGGAGCAAACACTTCTATATATGAGCAAGTCATTTGAGAAAAGCGCCATGTTTTAGTTAGAGGAGTGCTGATGTGCAACTCAGGCTTTTGGCCAGCCCAAGAGAGCTGCTTCAAGAGCACCTGCAGGCACCAATTCAAGGTAATTAGTAGTCAGGGCCCAATTTACATGAGTGATTTACTGCAGAGCAAGAGCACATCAGGGTCGTTTTGTGACAGATGACATTGTTGCCACTTGACAGCAACCCAGCAGCTTTCCCTGAAAATGGTGCATTTTCGGAAAGTCGTTTTGCTGTGTCTTTTCTCCTTAAATGTGGCTCCCACATGGTTCTGCTACAGTGTGCCCCATTCCCCCAAATTAAATCCTGCATGCTGGGTATGCCTAGGGGTGTGTCTCTGACCAAGCTGTGACTTGGTCAAGGGGTGGGGCCACCCCTTTTTTCCCCCATTCCTTTTTTCCCTGCCATTGGCAGTAGTGTGCTTTTTGGACACAGGTTTAGGGTGCTTTTCCCACCAGTTAACACTAATTTGCAGTAGCGCTATTTCACAATAGCACTGTTTCACTCTTTCACCACTGGCGCTCCCCTCTCCTTCTCCTCTGTTTATTTTTACTTTTGCACTATATCACAGTAGCACTATTTTGCGATTCCACAGTTTCACACTTTCACCACTGGCACTCCCCTTTCCTTCTCTGTTAGCACAGTAATGCTATTTCACAATAGCACTGTTTCAAAATAGCGCTGTTTCACTCTCTCAGTACTCCACAGTGGTGTGCTTTGGATATAGGGCATGTGGTATTTTCTCCTGCAGCTCCCTTCTGAGCCGTTTATTTTTACTGTGTGCTACTTCACAGTAATGCTACTATGCAATAGCTCTGTTTTACTCTCTCATTACTCCACAGTGGTGTGCTTTGGATATAGGGCACTTCTCAACTGTTTATTTTTACTTTGCACTATGCAGCATGCAGCTTCATATCAATGTAACCATTCTAGAAGCGGAGCACACTTATGAAGACAAATGGTGGATGCGAGGGGAGAGGTGTGGGGTAAACTACAGGGACATAATTTGTCTCTTCCATTAAACTTTGCTGAGCAAGGAAGCATGGACAGGGGTGGAGAACAAGCCTCTCCCATTTGCTGAGCAGCATCTATGTGGTTGATGACAGAATACTGGCAGGACTCCACCCACCAACCCCAAAGTAAGGCAGTTTTAAGTACAGTTTGACCTGTGACAGTGGGTTTTTAGGTAGTGTATACTCCGTTATTTTGCTTTGTGTGCTGCTGACGGACCAAAGTGATTTCATGACATTCTATATATAACCAGAAAGCGCTTCTCTTACCATTTCCATGTAGATTGGGCCCAGGGTTAATCCAGTAGTGCTGCAGCAATATGGTAACTAAGTTAAATATCATTTAATGCAATAATATTGGAGCATCTCCTACCCAGTCATACCCTCTGCCTGAAAAGCAGTGCCTGTTATGTGTGTGTGGGCAGGGGTCGTTGGTTGTGGCTACCCTGAGAGGAGGCTCCCAGTGTCATGATGTTGAACGCTGAAACGTCGTAGAAACAAAGGAGTAATGAAACAGGATGCTAGAAGCGGCTGTGGAGGGTTTGCTGGTGCAGACAGGACAGAAGAACGAATTGTGGCTCTTGGAAAGTTCATCTGTGTTGCCTAGCTTCTTTGTCCATTGTTTCTTTCCTTGACAGGGCACCAGTTTTCAATTTCATCATTTGTCCGTGTGGGTATCAGGGCTGTTTGGTGTTTTTTCTTCTTTTTTCTGTAGATAGGGTTGGACACGTAACAGTGCGTTCAATACCTTGTCATCGGTGGCACTATGCATTTCAGAGTAAAAACTTTTCAGGAGCTAAACATACAAACAGAGCAAAGGCAACACTATAAAAACACTGAAAACATAAAAGACAATGCCTTGTAATACAGAACAGAATGAATGAATTCATAAAAAGCCCTTACTCTACAATGCAAAATCCTGTAAGAATGATAAAACGCTAAACAATACAGACAATATATTTCACTCAGCACCAGAGTCGTCGTCTCCTTTCTGGTTCACCTGTTTTCATCCCACATGAGTGGCCACCAGGAATGTAATTCTGACAACCAGCAGGGAAAGCCCCCCAAATTCTGCACCAAACGTCTCTGGGAAAAGCTGTCAGCACCACAGGGGGGCCAAGATGCCTCTTTCAAGTCCACTGCACGCACACACACCCCAACTGTCTGTTGCTCCTCCTCTGTGAAACCCACTCGCATAATAGCAGATACAAAAGGAACACACACTTACTGTGTCTTCAAGGAGCAGAAAGTAAGGAAGCCGAGGCTCACTAACTCCTAGAGCCAATGGTTGGCAACTAAGCCCAGCCAAAATGGGTGGAGCCCTGAATACATGGGCTACAATCCCATTCTCCATGTGTGGAGAACAGGTTATGGAGGCTCCCGTTACACTGGGCCTGCAGGAATGCTTTAGGACACATCCTGGCAACCCCAGATCTTCCATTAGGACGTGCAGTGCTCCAGCTGTACAGATGCCTTCCAGGAGCAGGCGCACACTCTGCCAGGGTGTGTCCCTTGTTGCCTTGAAAGGAGGATCAGGTTAAACCCCTCCTCTTGTGATTGCTGCCATGGAGGGCATTTCAGGCGGCGGTCATCTAATTTCTTACCCAAACAATTTGAGGAACATTTGTCCAGACTAAAAGAACATTTGGATGGATCACGTGTAAAATCTGGATTGTTCCATATCCTGGTCACGTTGTATGCAATAAAACATCGCGAGAAGAAGGCTCAGAAAAGAATTATTTGTAAATGCAGCACATAAATATGCCAGGGATTCATTTCATATATTACAAGTCTAGGTGGTGTTTGCCCCTGCCCTCCACAGCACATCTAATATGTGACTCTGGTGTTCTGCATCAGGGCCCATATGCACAAAGGTCCAATTAATAAAATACTCCCCACCCTTTTTGAGGGGCATTCTCAGCCCCCTGCCAGAGTACACATGTCACACATTCCTTTAGCGCAGGGGTGTTGAACGTCTTTCAGCCCAATGACTGAATTTAATTTCAGAGAAGCTCTTGGGGGCTGCATTTTCATGGTGGGTGGGGTGAAGGCAAAGCAGGGTGGAGCCAAAGGCAAAAGGGGTGGGGCCAAAACGATAAAAATTTCCAGCATATTTTAGCTTAAAGCTCTCACTGCGAATAACTAAGCCTTAGTTAGGGGAAGTCTTTGAACATTCTCCAGTGGGAAAACCCCACACAAAAGCTGGGAAACAACTGATCAGTCAGTGGTCAAGGAAGGGGTGGGGCCAGGGAAGGAGGTGTGGCCTTCTGGGGAACCTTGGAGGGCTGGATTAAGATCTTAGTGACAGAAATGATACATACGGTGTGTGTGTGTGTGTGTGTGTGTAGTTTAAATTTGGGAAATATTAACTCGCCAGCTTCTCCACTTTTTAAAAGATGACATCAGTGGGACTCAAGCACTGTGCAGCCTACGTAAATTCCTTTTCAGTGATTTTGAAAACAATATATGCATGCTGAAATGATTTAAAGTTCATTTCTTTCAAGCTGTTGTTTTCCTTTCAGGAATTCGTATGTTCGACTGAGGCACCTGTGCACGAACACATGGGTCACCAGTACCAGTATTCCAATAGACCAGGATGAAGAAAGGCCTGTAATGTTAAAGGTAAATACTCAGAGTGGTAAACACAACTGATAAAAGGAAAAGTGTTTTCCAGCACTAAGTTTTTGTTGTTTCTCCATAACACCTGTGGTTTCTCCAACCACCCATACTGCAGATTGGAACCTGCCAAACAAAAGAAGACAAGGAAGCATTTGCTATTGTGTCTGTTCCTCTGTCTGAGGTTAGAGATTTGGATTTTGCTAATGATGCCAACAAAGTTTTAGCATCAACAGTTAAAAAGTTGGAGATTGGCTCCGTGACTCAAAATGAAAGGAGGTAAGTGAACCTTCCTTACCCCTCTTCCCTGTCCCTCCCTGATGGAATGCTATCTAGCAAATGCCTACAGCTTATACATGCTTTCATAACAGACCTCTGACCAGTTCAGCATCATTAGAATTTGTGATGGCTAAAATGTTACAGGAATTTTTTTTAGCTTTTTAGTAACAGGTATGTGACAGCTCTGAGGCCTAAGCATTGGTAAATTTGTGTATATTAAATGTGAGGTGGGGTAGTGGGACCCTTGGGTTCAATTCATCTCTGTACAATGACATACTGGCTGCGCTCAGATGTAACACTAAACCATGGCTTAGCACTAAGCATGAGCCAAGCCTCTTTCCAAGCTCACATGCTCCCCTCTCCCTACTCTTCCTGTGTGGCCAAGAAGCTTTCAC
The DNA here is from genome assembly GCF_057233095.1 of Heloderma suspectum. NCBI lineage: Eukaryota > Metazoa > Chordata > Lepidosauria > Squamata > Helodermatidae > Heloderma > Heloderma suspectum. Next base: position 111,412,196 of record NC_139464.1, read on the forward strand.
TTCCATTTTTAGTTAATTACAGCTTTTCTGTTGTCTGAACTGGGAATTGTGATTTAACCTATCTATGGTTAATTTCAAAACAAGTCAGTTTCATAGCATGGCTTCTTGAAACTAACCATAGTTAGGGTCACACCACAATTCTCAGTTCAGACAGCACAGGACCTTGGGGTAAACTAAAGTTAATGCTTCTGAACTCTTGGCTGTGTGGGTGAAGGAGAGGGCAGCGGAGAGTGCGTGAGCTTGGGAGGAGGCTAGACTCATTCTCATAGTGCTAAATCATGGTTTGATGCTATGCCTGAATGTAGTCATAGTGTCCTTGAAATGTGCCAGCTCTATACTTCTGAGGGTGCAAGAGCTGTGTTGTGCTTTGGTACATAGCAGTAAAAGGTCTTCAGATTTATTGAGTCCAGAACTTTTTGTCAGCAATAACTAATGACAACAAACCAGAAAAGTGCCCATCATTATGATGGGTGGGATGTATGTGGAGGTCAAGTTAATGTGGAAGTTGTTACGATACATTATTATTCACTGTCTTGCATTTCTTCAACTTAGGTTTGTAACCAAGCTGTTGGAAGATCTGATTTTCTTTGTTGCTGATGTGCACAATAATGGCCAGGAAGTTTTGGATGTGGTGGTCATTAAGCCCAACCGAGAGAGGCAAAAATTAATGAGGGAACAAAATATATTGGCACAGGTATGTAATTGACAATAATATTGTATACAGAGGATATTCTTCAAGGCAGCAAGGATTTAATTAGGATACTGTGCATCTATCTTCACCAATTTTTTGTGCACGGTATGAATCTAAACTAAGAAGGACAAAATATAATTTTGCAAAGTATGAAGGAGGGTTGCTGATACAGATGTACACTATTTTCCTTGGTATCAGTCATAAAAGTGCTTAGGGAATGAAGCTAGCAACAAAAGAGATTATCCTCTGAATAAAATGGAAACTGTTCAGGACAAACGTAGATAATTGCATTACACTGGCCCGTTGTCTTGTCTTGTCTTTTCTTTTCTTTTTGCAGTGGTGCTTTTTCCTTGTTATTTGCATAAACACAAAATATTACTTTCTGTTTTATATGCTGATGACTTTCCTTGCAGTAACATTTTCTTCTTAAAAACTGATATGTAACTTCTCCCTTAGGATGCAATCTTTGGAGTTACTTAGGTTCCCCTTTTCCTACTTATTTCTGAACTTTCAAATGTTACAAAAGTACATTGCACTTGGTGACTCCAGCCATTTTTTTCTTCCTGTCCAAATTTCTGAAATGAGACAAACTTGATAAATATTTTTCATTGAATTTAATAGGATGCCCTTCCAGGGACTGAGATGTACATCTGTTTTTGTTGTGCCAGTGTCTCACACTAATATTACTCCATCACTATTGATGCGTATTATTGGTTGTGACTGGTTATGTGAACACTCCTGACAGAAGTTTACAAATATGGGTGATATACACCAACAGTGTTGTCATAAGACTCTTACCATGTGTACACATGTGGCCATGGAAGGCTATCTACAAGCTTGAAAGTGGATCATAATAGAAAACAGCAAAATAACTGAGGAAAGTGGGGAAGATGAATGTGCCAGAATTTGCCTGCTCCTTATAAAAAATAGAGTCTGAAGTCACTTTTTTTTTTACATGAGGTGACCTGCTGGAGGGGAAAGTGCATTTTGAGTAAAGATTACATGTAAATTTTCATGTTCTTTACATTGGTCCATCTATTCAGCCTCATATATGCAGTGATGGTTAGCAATTACCCTCCATCTTGGCTCAAGATGCTTCTCTAATATATTGTTCACTGATTTCACCAGAAGGGCTTGTTTTCACCTTCATTTATCACTTTGGTCTTGATTTCTTGTGTGTGTGTACGCAGATATTTGGGATCTTAAAGGCTCCATTCAAAGATAAAGCAGGAGAAGGAGCCATGCTGAGACTTGAAGATCTGGGCGATCAGAGATATGCACCATACAAATATATGCTGAGGCTTTGTTACAGAATCCTCCGGCATTCCCAGCAGGACTATAGGAAAAATCAGGTTGGCTTTTTGCTTTTTCAGAGGGGTACACATAATTGTATACAACGGGCAAGCCATGAACTCCTTGGATGTGCTATGTTTTTAGCACAGAATATCCATTAGGGAAAAAAAGAATTGCTGCATAATGCTTTTTTATTTATAGTGCTAAGAGCCCTTTGTCTGGAAGCACCCATAGTTGCTTCTCATAGTTGCAAATTCTGTGACCCATAGTCACAGAATTCTCTGGAATGACTTTTATAAGAGAAGGACACCAAATTAGGCCTTATAGAACCACAATCTTACTTTCAGTGGGGGTTTGGATTACTAATTCCATGACCTTCCACCAGTTTTAAATACTTAGCACATACAGTAGTAGTTTGAGATGCTGCAGAGCTTAAGGTTAGCTGCCACCTCTGTAGCATGATTGGTTACAGCTGAAATTAACAAGGTATGTGTGGAACTGGTGTATGGATGTCAACAGTGGGTCATGGCAGCCCTCAGGACATGCCCCCCACTCAACGCAGGATTGAAGCATTACTGGTGGAAGCCTCACTTGATGGCTTCTTTTCTGATGTGCCCAATAGACAGACAGATGGACAGACAGACAGACAGACAGACAGACTGATGATATAGAGTTTTCCTGCTGATTTGTTGATATGTTAACTGCGTGTCCAATTTTTGAGCCAATGTTGCTGTCTTTATATTGCTTTCATTGTTGTTTTGTTGGTTACTTGCCCTGTGAGGTCCTAGAAGCCTAGCGCATGGCATGACAAGAATCTTTAAACAAACAAACAAACAAACATCCAGGAAAGAGGCAGAGATTGTAGAGTCAGTCTGATCACTGGTCACACATCTCCATACCTCCATCATGCTCTAAGCTCATTTGAGAGAAACCTGTTCTGTCTTCCCCCAGATCATCATTATCTGTCAGTCTGCGGCCAAGCCCAGGTAACCGAGGTATTCCCATCCCAGTGAATCTTCTGGGAAAAGTCTGTGACAAGGGAACTACTGGTATCTGATTAGTACTCTGGGCATGTAGGGATCTCTGAGTCAGACAAGGGCAAACTTGACAAAGAGATCATGTTTACTTCAGAGCTAAAAGTATCCTGACCAGACGAGTTTTGTTTTTGTTTTTTAGATAGAGGAGAGGCAATGTTTATACTGATCCTGTATAACTCAAGCACCTGCACTGCCTCCAAGTTGTCATCTGGGCATAGTTCAAGGTGTTGGTTTTGATGTATAAAACCCTTAGTACAGGGGTGGGCAACTTGTGGTCCTCCAGATGTCTTGGCCTACAACTTTCATTAGCCCTAGCCATCATAGCCAATGGTGAGGAACGATGGGAGTTGTAGGTTGAGCAACAGGGCTGAGCAACATTTGGAGGGCCAAAAGTTGCTCAACCCTGCCTTAGTAGCTTGGCTCCTACATATCTCAGCAACCACCTTCTCTCTAGTCCTTTGTACTATCATGACCATTAGGATCAAGTGTACATCTGAGTGGCAAGTTCAAGCAGCGAGAGCATGTTGCAAAGCATTGTTCTTGATGGCCACCCCGCAGTGGTGGAGCAGCCTTCCCTTAGAGGTCTGTCAATTGCTAATCCTGAATCCAAGTCCAGAAAAGCTGTGTAAGAAGAGCTTGATGGGCTGGCATTCTGTGGGCACAATTAATCAATTACATTTAATTGATTGGGGTATTTTGTTTTTAGCATGTGTTTGTATGTTACTTTTAGCTTCATTGAGAAGGAGCAGGACAGAAACTGAACTAAAATAAAGGAATTTGAGAGATATGGAGCATGCGTTCAGGAACCTGAAGAAAGAAGCCATGATCTTTTATCTGTTTGTCTATCAAGCCAAATATTGCTGATACCCACAAAATGTGTGTGTTTGTCTTTGGAACTCCCCATTTTTCAAGCTCTTTGACAGACCATCCTTGGATTTTCTTCCAGGAATACATTGCAAAGAACTTCTGTGTCATGCAGTCCCAGATCGGCTATGATATCTTGGCAGAAGACACTATCACAGCTTTGTTGCACAACAACAGGAAGCTGCTAGAGAAACATATCACAGCTAAAGAAATAGAGACATTTGTGAATTTACTCAGGAGGAATCGAGAGCCAAGGTTTGAGGCAGCCCATATAATTTAATTAATTAATTAATTACACTGATCACCATTTTATCTGTGAATATGTGACTATGACCTTGTGACAGGATCAGAAACAATTCCCTCATTACATAAAACTTGCACTGTATGTTTTATGTAATGAGGGAACATATATTACATACAGTGCAAGTTTTTTGTAATGAAGGAATTGTTTCTGAGAGTCAGAGAGAGAGAGAGAGAGAGAGAGAGAGAGATTTGCAGTCAGTATTTCTGGGATGGGATGCTATTAATAAACACTGTGTTGCCTCTTTTCTGCGAATTCCTGTAGTGTGACCCATCCTCTTTTCTTGTTAATTCCCCGCCCCCTTCCCTCAAGGTTCTTGGACTACCTATCAGACTTGTGTGTTTCTAACACAACTGCAATCCCAGTTACTCAGGAACTTATTTGTAAATACATGCTGAGCCCAGGAAATGCTGACATTCTCATTCAGACCAAGTAAGTTAACTGAGATTTCCTCTTAATTGTTTTATGTTGCCTTGCTTAAGTAGTTAATTCAGATTGTTAGCAGTTATAGTGTGAACTGTTGGTTTTAAGGTTGGTTTCAATGCAAATGGACAACCCTTTGGACTGCTCCATCCTCTCGGACGATATGGATGAGGAAGAGGTTTGGCTGTATTGGATTGACAGCAACAAGGAACCTCATGGTAAAGCCATCAGGCATCTTGCTCAAGAAGCTAAGGAGGGCACCAAAGCTGATTTAGAAGTCCTTACTTACTACAGGTAAAGTACCTTTTCTTAAAAGGAGAACGATATGGCCCAAAGGACACGATTTTATCCTAGGCGTTCCCTCCATCTTCTCTAGATTCATCAGCAATCCTAGGGTTCCTGGACTGAATGTAGGTACCTGGCAGATCACAATTCAGAAATTATGGAGACCTGAGTTAGGCCTTCAGTCAGTGCCTATGGAAAAATTATCCCTTTGAGAAAAATGCACTAAACTCACACCCATCCATTGCTCCATTGGAGGTTGTTCCAGTGGAAGGTAAGAAAGATCTGGAAAAACAATGTCTGAAGAAAGCTGACATCAATGAAGGCTGGGTTATCACGTGCTGTGATGCTATTGTGTTCAAAGTCTGTTGACCTTTGGGCAGTGAATGGGCAGAGAACATTTGAAGCTGCAGTACTGCTGAAACTAATGAGTTTAGTGTGAGACCTAGCCAGTCCTTTGGATGAAAGACCACTGATAGATCCATGTAAAAGAAAGTGGGATATAAGTATAATATGTTTTTTGAAGTCTGTTGACTCCACTGGGGGTCAAAAAAATGGCACGGGGATACCTACTGCTCTAGCATTCTTGGAGCTACATGACTACCGATCCATGCCTGGATAGGACAGTCCCATGTACAATGCTCTGCTAATGGAAGAGTGTGCTGTATAGGTACGATTTAAAAAGTTTGTCAAAGTTTGTCTGGCTTCAGGAACTGGAACCCTGGGTACACTTCCGGAGGGAAAATAATACCTGAACAAGGTATGCATTATTTTATGCATGATCTGCAAATGTTTGTTCTGAGTTCTGAGTTTAAGCTGAATTTGTTTCATTGAATTAAATTAAGGCTGCAGTTCTGTGCACACTTTTTAGGAGTCAGCCCCACTGAACTTAGTGGGATCTACTTCTGAGTAAACCTGCATAGGATTGCACTGTAGGTCAGCTGAGTCGTTTGAGGATTTGCAATCTCTGTCATTCTCATTCTCATTAGCAATGATATATGCAGCAGAAGTTGAGCAGGATACAAAACTGGGTTGTAAAATTGGTTTTAAACACAAGTATTTCTAAGGAGCTTGGAGATTTAGTGGGGGACTGCTGTGTGCACATCGTGTATTGTGGACCTTATTTTATAATTTGATCGATAAGATTAGCAGTTGTACACAGTGAAAGACTCCTAAAGTGGTTGTTGGGATTATGTAACATTCATCAGATGTATAGACTAGGTTCTTGGGAAGCCAGTGCAGAATAGAAATGAGAGTGTGGCTTTATTATCTTAAGGTATCAACTGAACCTCTTTGCAAGGATGTGCTTGGACCGCCAATATTTGGCTATAAACCAGATCTCCATGCAGCTCTCAGTGGACCTGATCCTACGCTGCATGTCAGACGAGAGCTTGCCTTATGACCTGCGCGCATCTTTCTGCCGCCTCATGTTGCATATGCACGTGGACAGAGATCCTCAGGAGACAGTGGTGCCTGTGAAGTACGCCAGGCTGTGGACTGAAATTCCTACCAAGATCACTATCCATGAGTAAGCTCCCTTTTGAAACAACCAGATCAGGTCATTCAGGGCCAACCAAATAAAGTCGTTTTTCCTATGATGCCTCATTAAGAATTTACTACTACACAATGGGGCAGTGGCCACAGTCTTAGTTGACTTTAAGAAATATGTCATTTTTATGGCAGGCACAATAATTCTGGAGTAGATCAGAAGGTGTCAGAACTACCGTCCACCTTGAATGCCATTTTCTTGGTGGAAACATGCAGTACAAATTAAATAAATAAACTATTTAACAGGGTGTACACTCTAGTTGTGTTCTATTTATTTGTTTTTAAGTTATGCCTCCTTTTTATATAAAGGCTACGTGGTTTACAATAGAAATAAATAAGTATATTTAAAAGCTGCTCAGCGGAATTTACAACCAGTTAAAACGACAAACCGCAATGATTTATGGTGATGTCTAGACTGGTGCTCATGATGCTGTCTCTTCTCTGACTCTCTTTGGGATGTTTGACAAGTCTATGGGAGACGTCAACAACCTTCCCTATATCAAACATCTCCACTTATTATGCAGTGAAAATGACTGATCAAGCATTTTCTGCCTCCTGCTATATCCCATCCATTCATGGTATTGCTTTGTAGGTATGATTCTTTCACAGACTCGTCACGGAATGACATGAAGAGGAAATTTGCTTTGACGATGGAATTCGTAGAAGAGTACCTGAAAGAAGTTGTGAACCAGCCCTTTCCTTTTGGAGACAAAGAGAAAAACAAGCTAACGTTTGAGGTACTTTTCTGCTATCCTGACCAAGACTGACTGTGCTTTTCAAATCAAGGAATAGCTTGAAACGGTGGAGCAGCAGAAAATAAGCTGGTTTAGGGCATAATCCTATGCATATTTAATCAGAAAAAAAGTCCTACAACTCCCAGCATTCCCCAGCCAGCTGGGGAAGGCTAGGAGTTGTAAAACGTTTTTCTGTGTAAACGTGCATAGGGTTGCGCCCTTAGCCACCTTTCTCTGCCCCTACTTTTATTGCCATTCCACATGAAGTTTCCCACTCGAGGCCTTGTAAACATGATCATTTGGGGACAGTAGTTCTGGTACCTACTAATTAGTAATATCTTAGAGGCCTGGTTCTCATGCTACTCTAGCAGCATGAGGAGCTACCGCAGGGCTGCTCTTTGCTGTTGCACTGAGGTAATGTGAGAGGCCCTGACCAGCTGGGAGGAGCTGCTCACGCCAATGTTCCCCTTATTTCCCGAGGTGCCATGTAGGGTCCTCGCACATGTTTTGTGGCTTCTCACATTAACCTGGCAAACAGATGGAAGCAGTGCTGGTGCAGCTCCCATGCTGCCTGAACAATGGGAGTTACCCACATGTAAGATGCGTGTGCATGACCAGTTATGACAACTGTATATGCCAGTGATGCTTCTGTGACCAAAAGTGCTTACACAGCTCTGACAGAAGAGCGGTGTGTCTGCCTCTGATTCCATGCCAGTGCAGAATTTGAAACGGCGTTTAGCATCCTAAAAAAAATCTAGATATGCCTAAAAACACATGGGCAAAGTCTGGTGAAATTTCGGAAGGCAGAATTGTGGCTCAGTAGGATTTCCAGTGGGTAAGGGGAAGGGCTTCAGTGTCCCATACAGCTCCTTGCTCCTCCCTATGACTAGTCGAAGCAGAATAAGTGATACCAAATAGGAAACTTAAGCCAATACGTTTAATTTTCATAATGTATAAAGACTGCAGAATCTCAGTCTTCACCAAGTGTAAGATGCATTCCAGGGTAAACAATGCAAAACAGCTGGCCGACCTGCAGACTGGTTGTTGTGATCTGGTTTTCAGCTGCAAGCTGAACTATGTTTGGCAAGGCAGAACGTTAAGGAATCGGCACGTTATCATGACCATCCTTCTTGGTCAGGATTAAACCTGGATCAGCTGAATACAGTTTGCGGCATGTGCCTTTGGGAAATTATGAAAGCTTCTTTAGGGCTCTGTTAGACCCCCTTAGTGTCTTTGAAGAAGGGAAGGGAGGGGAAACCTTCTCCAGTGGTTCTCACAGACAGGCAGGACCTGGGGATCCTTCCTGTCTTCTCCGTCCATCATACAGTTTAGTGCAGTGGTGGAGCAAAGCCCCAAATGGGGCATGCATTGTTCAAACACTGGGTTTTAGGAACCATGCCCCCTAAAAACCAGCAATTTTTAGACCCTCCAGAGCAGGCTTCCCTGATCTTTTCTTTCTCCCCAGATGTTTTGACCAATTCCCATCAGCCCCAGTCATCATGGCCAGTAGTCAGGAATCCTGGGAGTTGTAGTCCAAAACATCTAGAGGGCGCCAGGTCAGGGAAGGTTGCTCCAGAGTTTTGCCTGACCTGAAATGGAGCCATAATTTGTTCCAACTCCTGCTGTGGCATTCCTGGAAGCCCTGCTTGCAACTTATTGGGATGACGGGACCTGGTAGAGATGGGTTCCAGAACATCACAGCAGAGACTGTCCCCTGGACACTGGGAAGTATGAGGACTTGCATGCCAGGGTTTTCTGGAGGGTACTCCCTGCCTTCTCTCCTTTCCCTGATAGGGAAGGGCAGGAAGAGTTCTTGGGAAAGTTGAAACAGGGACCAAGGCCTATTGGTTGGTGTGCAGCAATGTTGTCATCACTTCAATCTGTTCTGAGCTCAACCCGTGATTTAGATTAATCTTACAATGTCCAGAAGACATCTAAGGGTCCATTCATCACTAGTTTATTGTTGAGCTCTCTTTCTCATTCTTGCTATTTCTGTCTTTTTCTCCCCTTTAGGTGGTGCACCTGGCTCGCAATCTCATATACTTTGGTTTTTATAGTTTCAGTGAGCTACTCAGGCTGACCAGAACACTACTTGCTATCCTTGATATTGTACAAGTGCCTATGTCATCCTACCTTGAAAGATTAAGCAAATTTCAGGATGGAGGTAAGAGGGGAAAAACCCCTGGAAATGTACAAGTGCCTATGTCATCCTACCTTGAAAGATTAAGCAAATTTCAGGATGAAGGTAAGAGGGGAAAAACCCCTGGAAATTTATGACATCATACAATACAATATTTATTATCTGTCTGCGATTATTAGTCTCTTTACTCTCAGATCTGGAAAAATGTGACTTGGTGTTTTAGTGATAGTGGCTGAGCACATAATTTCCACTGATTTCAGCACGATGATGCAGGGATACATTGACCTACAACTGGAGTTACTACTCCTGGTCTGCTTCAGTTATTTAGAGGAGTCCCATAAACGAATATACCAAAGCTGTCCTGTGGTCTTTGATGCACATCTTTTCATACTGTACAGTTGACCTCAACACCAGGGCTGAGCCAAAACTACTTCCTTCATTTCATTTTTCTTTTTTAATGGGTGTCAGAAAGCTTCTCCCATTTTCAGTGATTTTCACCATTATTTTCCTCCTTCTTTGCCCGCATGCTCATTGGCCTCACTTCCCCACAGTCAATTAGATTAATGTGTGGGTAAGTGAGGCTGAAGATTGTGAGGGCAAAGAAAAAGGAAAATGGCACTGAGAAGCAGCATAAATGAAAAGATACCAAAGAGCATTGAAGCAATGTGGGTATTTGGTGAGGTGAATATTTTTCAATCATCTAATTGGATTCATAGAATGTGCAACTGTTGAACCAAATATTAAAATTAAATAATATTAATATAGATAGATTAAAGTTTAATAAACGATACAAAATTCAAAACTAGAAACTAACAGAAGGAGAGATTATCGAGCGCAAATACCACATCATGTGTAGAATTTTCAGAGTTATTCAGCACAGCCCTAAGGCACATCCTTTGTACTCCTGATAGACAGATGGCGCAATCCTGGAGCCCTCCAGCTAAGCCTACGGCCTCCCAGCAAGAGCCAGGCAGGGTGAGAGGAGGACAGAGGCGATTTAGCCTCTGTTCCTCTGTTTAAAATACAAAAAGCAGCTAGACAGGCCTCTGAGCCCATCTGCCTGACCTACCATTCGGTCGGCAGGGAGGAGACTGGAGAGGCGATAGGATACTGTGTAACCCAACCTCTCCTCTCCTCTTCCCTCCCCACCCACCAGCACACCCCTTTTCTCCCTCTCCGACTTCTCTTACAAGGCTGCACTTGCAACCTCATAAGAGAAACGTTCTGTGGTGACTGGGAGGTGGGGAGAGGGGGGAGGGAGGGAGGGAGGGAGGGAAAGTCCACGATTTCATCTCCTCCTTTGTGCTCATAGCTCTGTCTGAAGAGATCTGCAGCATCCTGTGGCACACCAGTTGCTGTCTAGGGGCAACAGGATTGCTCGCTGCATTTTTCTTAAACACAGTGATCCCTTGGTCCTGGCCATTAATACTCACTCTTACAATCTGGCAGTTCTGTTTATTTATTTTAAGCATTTATAGCTCACTGTTCAACAATGTTCCCAGGGTGATTTACATAGAATATAAAAACAAGTTTTTTAAAAATAGAAAAAACAGAATAATAGCAGTAAGATGAGTTAGTAAATCTAGGCATGGAATCCTTCCTAGCATTTCTCTGAGTTTATTAAAATCACCTTTCCTAAAACTCAATGTACATGTTTGACTACTCTCAATTTTAGCATCCTATAAGATCAATAATTCTGGCATTACATGGTCCCTTTCCCCAAGGTCTTGCTACTGAATTTCATTGACCAACTCTTCCTTGTTGCTTAGGATCAAGTCAAGGATAGTTGATCCCCTTGTTCTTTCCTCCACCTTCTGAAAGAGGAGGTTGTCATCAAGGCATGTCAGGAATTTGTTGGAGGTTCTATGCATAGAGAAGTTTATCTCCTAGGAGAGAGCAGAATAGTTGAAGTCACCCATTACTACTAATTCTTGCTTCCCTGAAACCTTTGTAATTTTTTTGAAGAAAGCATCATCTACATCCTGTCCTTGGTGTGGTGGTAGACAGTGATCGCAAGGTTGCTTTCATTTCTTTCTCCTTTTATTTTTGTCCAGATGCTCTCTATAGGGCAACCACACTCACTCTCTTGAATTTCTGTGCTGGTGTACATATTTGTTTTTACATATATCGGCACCCCCCTCCCTTTCTATTTCCCTTTCTTCTGTTCCTTTTGAATACGCTATATTGTTCAGTTTCTACATTCCAGTCATGGGAGTGATCCCACCAAGTCTCAGTTATACCTATGATGTTGTATTTACCTTCCTGTATTAGGAGTTCAAACTCATCTTGTTTATTTTGCATACTCTGTACCTTAGTGTATAGATATCAGAAGCTTTGGATGTTCTGCTGCAGTGATTCTAATTTATTGTGGACTTTACTAGGCTCCCACAAAACTCCCCCAGTTTCTCTGTAGCACCCAAGTCTCTATGTCTAGTGCTTACCTTTGTCTTTACCTTCAGAATTTTATCTCTAAATCCAGAATACAGGATTTAGTTTAAAGCCCTCTTGATCAGGTTCACCTTGCTTCTTCCAAGCACAAACATTAAATGGTACTAAGAGATAAAGGAAAATGTACAGTTATATACAGAGTTGCCATGGAAGCTTTAATTTAGCCCAAGGCATCTAGGCTGCAATACTCATGCCATTCTCTCTCTAGAAATCACATGGCATGGGTTCGGGATATGTGCTCAATGAGCCTTTGCTGCAGCATTAATAAAACATATCCTATCAAGGGTCTTTCTCAAGAGAGCTTCAGCTATTGGGCGGTATAGAAATTAATTAAATAAATAAATAAATAAATAAATAAACAAACAAACCTCATTTGTAACTGAAAGCCAGGTTCTAGCTATGTGTGGAAGTTGAAATGATAGTCACTGGGTTATGGCCTCCTGTGTGACACTGTATGAGTTGTATAGTAATGCTGACTTAATTGGAAGATGGGAGCATGGAGTGACTTAAGAAACTTAAGCATGGCCAAAGACAATTATAAGTTCAGGAATACTATAGGAGTAACTATGCATACACAAAGATCCAGTTCCCTCTTTTCCCTAATGGCTTGATCCTTACCGTGAGATGTGTTTCCCCTAAACTACATTGTATGCCATCCTGAGAGTCCTGCTACTGGAGGGTGGCTTATCAATTCATAACGTAACTTAACATCCGTAAGTTCAAAAACGAAAAATCCTCATTGTATCTTGTTGCTTTGAAATATTTTAGCCTTAAAGTTAGATACTTTCTGTCACGAAGAGAACGTATGTATGCATTATACATGGGGCAGCTTAGAATTAACACTGCTTAACCAGCCTTCCCCAGCCTGTTGCTCTCCAGAAGTTTTAGACTACAATTCCTAGAATTCCTGACGATTGGCCATAATGGCTAGGGCTTCTGGAAGTTGACGTCCAAAACATAAGGAGAGCACCAGGTTGGGGAAGGCTGGCTTAACTATTCTTCTGGGAGATTTTACTGAAGAAAATGCTGCTTGTTTGGATCAAAAGGCAAATATGAAATTTATTAGCAGCAACAAGGATGACAATTGGTCATAAGTGGGAAAGATCATGAGGTATATAGGGAGAAGGAGTGGATGCACACAGGATCTGGAATGTATTAATTATGGATAAAATCTCTTTGCAAGTGTGAACTTAAACAAGAGAGATAGGAGATGTATTGATATCTGGCTGATCATTATTTTGCTTTCCTTGAAGGGAGAGGGAAGGACTGGCAACATCTAAATAAAGGTAAAATTATTTACCTGTTGCTCCTTCTAATAGAGAACCCAGCTGGTGAGTGCTGGCAGTATTGTAACCAAAATGGGGCCTCTGAGAAACAAGAGGAAGGTATCAGCATGTTCAAGGGAGCCCTAAAACATGTTTTATCATGTTGTATTTTAGGGTTTTGATTTTTGTGGGCCACCCAGATTGCTTTGGCTATTGGGCAGTATAAAAATGAAATAAACAAACATATGTGGTGGGTTCCACTTGCGCTACTGAATTGGTGGGACCCACCACTTGCAGAAGGGAATTGGTGGGGCATAAATGCCCCATTGAATTCTGCCAAATCTACCCAACAATGCAACCCTGCATTTTTCAAAATATATGAGGCAATTTTAGGGCCATATATTGTGCCATTAAGCTTGGAGAAAATCAGAAGTGAGTGAGAATCAGGAAATTATTGCTTGCAAGAACCATAGAGGTGACCTTATATGCCTTTGCAGTGGAGCATGTCTGCCAAACGTGTTTTTTTTTTTTTTCCTATACAAGTTATGGATTTTAAAAGAATAATTGAAGACTATGTAGATGTTGTCACCCTGTTTATTGAATCATAGATTTTGTCATGACCTGTGATCCAAACAAAGCTATATATGTTGTACCTATGCAAGTATTTCAGTCTGGGTTTCATCCTGGTTACGGGACTGAATCAGCCTTGGTCGCCCTGATGGTTGACCTTTATCGAGAGAGGGACAGGGGGAGTGCAACCCTGTTAATTCTGCTCGATCTCTCATCGGCTTTTGATACCATTGACCATGGTATCCTCCTGGATCGACTCTGTGGGATGGGTACTGGAGGCACTGTGCTACAGTGGTTCCGGTCCTACCTACGGGACCTATTTCAGACAGTAACATTGGGTGACTATTCCTCAGCCCCTTGGCAATTGAGCTGTGGGGTGCCGCAGGGTACCATCTTGTCCCCAATGTTGTTTAACATCTATATGAAGCCGTTGGGAGCGGTCATTAGGGGATTTGGAGCTAAATGCCATCAGTATGCTGATGACACGCAGCTCTATCTCCCTGTGACATCTGAATCAGGAGAGGCTGTGCAAGTCCTGAATCAGTGCCTAGACTCAGTAATGGGCTGAATGAGGGCCAATAAACTGAAGCTGAATTCTGGCAAGACAGAAGCCCTGTGGGTGAGTGGTTCCCGGGACCGGGAGATAGGCTCATTGCCTGTTCTGGATGGGGTTGCACTCCCTTTGAAAGATCAGGTCTATAGTCTGGGGGTACTCCTAGATCCATCATTGTTGCTGGAGGCCCAAGTGGTCACGGCAGCTCAGAGTGCCTTTTACCAGCTTCTGCTGGTTCGCCAGCTACGGCCTCTCCTAGACAAGGATAGGTTGACCATGGTGGTACAGGCATTAGTAACCTCAAGACTGGATTACTGCAATGCACTCTATGTGGGGCTGCCCTTAAGGCTGGTCCGGAAGCTGGAGCTAGTGCAGAATGCAGCAGCTCGACTGTTGTCGGGAGCTACCCCTTTTCAGCGTGTAACTCCTTTGCTGAGGGAACTGCACTGGCCGCCTATTCGCTACCGGGCCAGGATTAAGGTATTAGTACTAGTGTACAAAGCCCTAAACAACTTGGGACCAGGATACCTGAGAGAGCGCCTCCTTCCTTACCAACCTGCCTGGTCACTGAGGTCATCAGAGGGCATGTTCCTGGTGGTTCCACATGGACACATGGCCCAGCTGGAGTCCACCGGGAAAAGAGCCTTCAGTGTGGTGGCCCCCTTCCTGTGGAATTCCCTGCCTTTAGAGGTCAGGCAGGCGCCAACATTATGTTCCTTCCGGTGCCTCCTGAAGACGTTGTTATTCCAAGAGGCCTTTCTTGCATGACCACCTTGGTTTGTTAAATTCCACTTTGTTTTGTCTTTTAAAAAAATGTTTTAAATCTTTTAACCTGTTGTTTTGTTCTTTTATCATGTTGTTCACCGCTCCAAAATCCTCTGATGTGGAGCGGTATATAATTATTGTAAATAAATAAATAAATACTATTCAGGGATTTTATTTTGCATTGATATTTTAGTATCATTATACCGGTGTGTAGGCAAACAATACATTTACTTACAGCGTCTTCCTCCCTCCTAATCCCTTTCCTTGTGTCTCATGTCTTTTAA
Organism: Heloderma suspectum; assembly: GCF_057233095.1. Lineage (NCBI taxonomy): Eukaryota > Metazoa > Chordata > Lepidosauria > Squamata > Helodermatidae > Heloderma > Heloderma suspectum. The sequence goes on from NC_139464.1 coordinate 111,427,394, forward strand.
GACTGTAAGCATGCAGGCAGGGACTGTCTCATTATTGATTCTTGTAAGCCAGTCTGGGAGCCTTTTTTGACTGAAAATAAGGGATAAAACACTTTGAACAAATAGATAAAGAAATAAACTCAGAAATGATTTCAGAATTCTGTTGTTCTTTTCCAGAATTATTTTTCTTTCTTTTTTTCATTGAATCATTCGTACACATATAGAAGCATTTGCATGTGTGTAGTTTACTTTTGTTGTCTATGCTGGTAGGTAGTTTTCTAAGGGCACAATCGTATTCATGTTTAGACAGAAAAAAAAGTCCTACAACTCCCAGCATTCCCCAGCCAGCATGGCTGGCTAGCGAATGTTGGAAGTTTGTAGGACTTTTTATGTCTAAACATGCATATGATTGTGCCTTAAAATAATCATCAGTGCGGCAATAGAAGCACCCCAGGTTTGTAAATAAGCACTTATCTTTTGCCAGTATGAATTGCTTCCAGGTTGTCAGACATGGGACATTTGACAAGAAGGGTTTCTTTTTCTTTCTTTGTTTAATTTTTAGGTTATAAAAGATCCAACATTTATGGGTGGGTGGGAAAACATCTTTATGTGCTAGTAACTTTTGTGGATGCATTTGCAAGGCTGATACCACACCTGCTATGCCTTTTGTGAGTTCTCTTCTGGTTCCTCTTTAGTATAGATGGGAAAGCTCTGCCCTGCTTACTTTGGATTAACTTGGAACTTATCTGAGTTCCTCCACCCCCTAAATTGAGGAAAATGTGGATCACTTTACAAGCCAATCTGAGGCTTGGAAAAATGACCTTACTGCTTAGGCAAGTCCAAGGGTCCCTGTTGGGGATGGGGGGGGGGCTTTTGCCCCCCATGAGCAGTTTTCCCGAGAGCAGAAAGTGGGACTCCGGCTGGGAAGTCTTCTATAGCTCAGAGTTTAGTCCAAGCTGAAGAATTCGAGGGTTGCTAGTGCTCCTTTGAGGCAAGCATTACCAAGCTCTCAAAGCTTGTTTCTGGGCCTGACCCCAGTGAACTTCACCAGCATGACTGCTTTTGAGTTGACAAAAACTGGGGCTGATGTCAGTCACAAGAAAACACCCCAAATGTCCTTTGAGTTTCTCCTAGTACAGGATGAAGGCATTAGGAATTGTGCCAAATTAAATGAGCTTGTATGCTCCAGTTTTTGTGACAGAAACTGATATTCAGTAAGAAGATAAGATCTGTGAAATAGGACATAATGAAGGATGGCACACAATTGTCTTCCAAAATATGTCAACCATTCCCTCTCTCTCTCTCTCCCCCATATTTTAATGCCTGCCAGTCTGTAGTCAGTTTAAATTACTATAATCATCTTCAGTGATCTTGCCCTTTCATTTGCACTGTACATTAGTGAAATGGACTACAATTACAGCTAATTAACCTTTATTTATCTCCAGCAGTATGTTAAGCACTGTACAGAGCAGCAGAATGACATGGGAGGAGAGAGTGTACTGGCTTGGAATTTGAAATTATGGCTGCAATCCTATACACATTTATCTGCGAGTACTGAACACTTAGTTTCAAGCAAACCTGTCTAATATCGGTCTGCATGTCTGTGTGTGCCTCTGCCCATACATTAACATATTTCTTGTGGGAGATCTGATAATGTTTGTTTCTTGTTTATAGTACTATGATTTTTTTTTTTTAATACAAATTGGGACTTAGCCTCCTTGTGCATCCCCTTCATGGATCACTGCCTTGTTGTGGCGAAGGGGCTTGCGTAACTCAGTGAAGCCATAAGCTATGCCGTGCAGGGCCACCCAAGACGGACAGGTCATGGCAGAGAGTTCTGACAAAATGTGGTCCACTGGAGAAGGAAATGGCAACCCACTCCAGTATTCTTGCCAAGAAAACCCCATGGAACGTATCACAAGGCTAAAAGATATGACACCGGAAGATGAGCTCCTCAGGTCGGAAGGTGTCCAATATGCTACTGGGGAAGAGCACAGGGTATTTCCAAGTAGCGCCAGAAAGAGTGAAGCGGCTGGGCCAAAGCCGAAAGGACACTCAGCTGTGGATGTGTCTGGTGGTGAAAAGAAAATCCGATGCTGTAAAGAACAATATTGTTTAGGAACCTGGAATGTCAGATCAATGAATCAAGGTAAGCTGGAGGTGGTCAAACATGAGATGGCAAGATTGAACATCGACATCTTGGGAATCAGCGAACTCAAATGGACAGGCATGGGCGAATTTAATTCAGGTGACCATCATATTTACTATTGTGGGCAAGAATCCCTTAGAAGAAATGGAGTAGCACTCATAGTCAACAAAAGGGTGGGAAAAGCAGTACTGGGGTACAATCTTAAAAATGATAGAATGATCTCAGTACGAATCCAAGGCAAACCATTCAACATCACAGTAATTCAAGTCTATGCCCCAACCACTGAGGCCGAAGAAGCTGAGGTTGATCGGTTCTATGAAGACCTACAACACCTTCTAGAACTAACACCCAAAAAAGATGTCCTCTTCATCATAGGGGATTGGAATGCTAAAGTAGGAAGTCAAGAAATCACTGGGATAACAGGCAGGCATGGCCTTGGTGTACAAAATGAAGCAGGACAAAAGCTAATAGAGTTTTGCCAAGAGAACACGCTGATCATAGCAAACACTCTTTTCCAACAGCACAAGAGGCGACTCTACACATGGACATCACCAGATGGTCAATATCGAAATCAGATTGATTATGTCCTTTGCAGCCAAAGATGGAGAAGCTCCATACAGTCAGTAAAAACAAGACCTGGAGCTGACTGTGGCTCAGATCATGAGCTGCTTCTTGCAAAATTTCGGCTTAAATTGAAGAACGTCAGGAAAACCACTAAACCGTTCAGGTATGACCTAAATCATATCCCTGATGAATATACAGTGGAGGTGAGGAATAGATTTCAGGGATTAGACCTGATAGACAGAGTGCCTGAGGAACTATGGACGGAGGTCCGTAACATTGTTCAGGAGGCAGCAACGAAATCCATCCCAAAGAAAAAGAAATGCAAGAAAGCAAAGTGGCTGTCTGATGAGGCTTTACAAGTAGCTCACAAAAGAAGGGAAGCGAAAAGCAAGGGAGAAAGGGGAAGATATATCCAACTGAATGCAGAGTTCCAGAGAATAGCAAGGAGAGACAAGAAGGCCTTCTTAAATGAACAATGCAAAGAAATCGAGGAAAACAACAGAATGGGAAAGACTAGAGATCTCTTCAAGAAAATTGGAGATCTCAAGGGAACGTTTTGTGCAAAGACGGGCATGATAAAGGACAAAGAAGGCAGGCACCTAACAGAAGCAGATGAGATTAAGAAGAGGTGGCAAGAATACACAGAAGAACTATACAGGAAAGATCTGAATGTCCCTGATAGCCATGATAGTGTAGTCACTGAACTTGAGCTGGACATCCTCGAGAGTGAAGTCAAGTGGGCCTTAGGAAGCATTAGTAACAACAAAGCTAGCGGAGATGACAGTATTCCAGCCGAGCTATTTAAAATCCTAAAAGATGATGCTGTTAAAGTGCTGCATTCAATATGCCAACAAATCTGGAACACTCAACAGTGGCCACAAGACTGGAAAAGGTCAGTTTACATTCCAATTCCAAAGAAGGGCAACGCCAAAGAGTGTTCAAACTACCGCACAATTGCGCTCATTTCACATGCCAGCAAGGTGATGCTCAAAATCCTACAAGCTAGGCTTCAGCAGTATGCGAACCGAGAACTACCGGAAGTACAAGCTGGGTTTAGAAGAGGCAGAGGAACTAGAGATCAAATCGCCAACATTCGCTGCATCATGGAGAAAGCAAGAGAATTCCAGAAAAACGTCTATTTCTGCTTCATTGACTACGCTAAAGCCTTTGATTGTGTGGATCACAACAAACTGTGGCAAATTCTTAAAGTGATGGGAGTACCAGACCACCTTACCTGTCTCCTGAGAAACCTGTACGAAGGTCAAGAAGCAACAGTAAGAACCAGAGATGGAACAACCGATTGGTTCAAAATTGGGAAAGGAGTACGACAAGGCTGCATATTGTCACCCTGCTTATTTAACTTATATGCAGAGTACATCATGAGAAATGCCGGGTTGGATGAATCAGAGGTCGGAATTAAGATTGCTGGGAGAATTATCAACAACCTCCGATATGCAGACGATACCACCCTAATGGCAGAAAGTGAAGAGGATCTCAAGAGCCTCTTGTTGAGGGTGAAAGAGGAGAGTGCAAAAGCTGGTTTGAAACTCAACATTAAAAAAACGAAGATCATGGCATCTGGCCCCATCACTTCCTGGCATATAGAAGGGGAAGAAATGGAAGCAGTGACAGATTTTACTTTCTTGGGCTCCAAGATCACCGCAGACGGTGACTGTAGCCATGAAATTAAAAGACGCTTGCTCCTTGGGAGGAAAGCTATGGCCAACCTAGACAGCATAGTAAGAAGCAGAGACATCACCTTGCCGACAAAGGTCCGTCTAATCAAAGCTATGGTTTTCCCAGTAGTAATGTATGGCTGTGAGAGCTGGACTATAAGGAAGGCTGAGCGCCGAAGAATTGATGCTTTCGAACTGTGATGCTGGAGAAGACTCTTACGAGTCCCCTGGACTGCAAGGAGGTCAAATCAGTCCATCCTAAAGGAAATCAACCCTGAGTGCTCATTGGAAGGACAGATAATGAAGCTGAAGCTCCAATATTTTGGCCACCTAATGCGAAGAGAAAACTCCCTGGAAAAGACCCTGATGCTGGGAAAGACTGAAGGCAAAAGGAGAAAGGGACGGCAGAGGATGAGATGGCTAGATAGCATCACGGATGCAATGAATATGAACTTGAGCACGCTCCGGGAGAGAGCACAGGACAGGAAGGCCTGGCGTGCTATGGTCCATGGGGTCACGAAGAGTCGGACACGACTGAACGACTGAACAACAACAACTCCTTGTGCATGCTGCTTCTCCGAACTGCCTCCTCCCTTCTGTGCTGCATTACATGATTAAAAAAAAAAAAAAAGACTCTCCCCCCACCACCTCAAGTTAAAAACACACGCAGCTAAAAGTTACCCAACAATTAGGGTGATTGCTGTTTGGAAAAGAAACAGAAAAGCTATGCTAGAGATGTGAATATTGCCTAGTGCATCCTTGGATTGCAGAGATCTGCCCCTAACCAGATGCAAGATCTGTGTGTGGAATTCTACTTGCACAGTTTTTGCAGATGCAGCTGTGTATCTGGTTGTACATCCTCCTGTGGACTACAGTGCTCATCTGGGCTCCATACTTTTTCACATGGATGGGGATACACACCCCATTCTAAGATCAATTCCCGTTGCTCAGCTGGAGCCGGATTTGAGCCCTGGGCTTTCATCATTTGGTCCTAGTATGCTGAATAGCTCTCCTTCCTCCAAGCAGCTTGGTTGCATTTCAGTTGTGGTTCTTGCTTTGTGAAATATTTCAGGTTCCTTTTGGGAAGGGGAAAAACCCGTAATGGTTATAACGGCAGTCTGTTCCACTCCAGTAGCATTTTTCCACACCTGCTCCATGTTAATTTGAAATATAATTGCCTTGACTCTTGTAATTTATTAAAGCCGTGTCTAAAGTTGATATGCTTATTACTTTGACTCTCATTGGTGTTTCTGACTGATATCAACGATATCTTGGTAAGAAAAGGCATAACCCATTTCAACTTCAAATACTAAAATTAATTAAGCAGTTCTGTTCCCTTACTAAAACTCCTCTTGGCTGCATTAATTAAATGCAATGTAAAATTACAATATTAAATAGAAGGGATTTAACCTTTAATTTAGATTCCTGTGACTATTAACATCAGGGTTGCCTTTTTACTGTCTCATTTAGTATTCTTACAGGAAAGATTTGTGAGCCTGCCACCTGTTCTTGGCAAAGTTCTTGTGTGGTGGACATACATTCAGCAGGTGGAGCTTCTCTGTGTTAAGTAGTTGTTGAAGGCACAGGAGTCCTGCCAGGAAAAAGGTGGCAAACCTGGGAATATGGTTGTCTGTTCTGCCTATTCATTTCCTTGTGTGGAAAAGTGGCTTGATAAGAGGTACTACAGGGATAACTCCTCACTGACCTTTGAAGGTTTCTGGATTTATCTGTAAACACTTGGCCAATTGACAATTGCACAGTTGGTACATCCAGTCAACAATTGGGAGTGGGTACATCCCTCCTTGGGATGGCCGTAGCTCAGTGGTACACCACATGCTTTGCATGTGCAGAGTGTCTGAGGGGTTCATTACATGGGGACAAAACTCCACATCAGTACCAGGGCTTTCTCCATCCAGTTTCATTGCAGGATTAGATTCCTTTACACAGTTGTTTCTATCTCATTATATTCCATTCCTTACCTTTTCATGGGGTGGCTACTTTTCCGTGAAAAGCAATTACATGCACTGGGGGCATCGCAAAATTTCCTCCCTGGTTCCTGCCCCTTTCCCTCCCCTCGCAGATTACTGGTGGTTTAGTTGTGATTGACACTCAGTGTGGGTGGACAGCAACCGGCACTGAACTGCCCGTACCCTGCCCCCGCAGGCACCAGCTTCCAGGGGAACTGTCGGGATGCTGGCATGCCAGCAGGCCGGCCATTCTGTGTTGTGGAGTAAGCAGGCAAAGTCGGGAGCAAAAGTTGGTGCACTGCATTTAGTCACGGTGTGGCAACGAGCTGGCAGGTCAGAATACCGACACACCCACCACCCCGACATCACTGCCATCATCATCACCGCACCCCAAACAAACCAAGACAACTGCCCACAGCCACACACAGCAGTTCCAACATGCTCTGGGAGAAATACATGGGGAGGTCATGGTGCTTTTGTGGGCTGAAAAAATACTGCGTTTTTTCCATTTAGGGATAACACGTGGGACGTGAGAGGGGGCCTTCTCTGCTGTGGCACCCTGGTTGTGGAATGCCCTCCCCTTGGAGGCCTGATTGGCGTGTACATTGGTTTCATTTCAGCACCGAGTAAAAACATGGCTTTTTACCAAAGGCTTTGAGGGCTAAATGCGTTCCCTAAAGTAGCACACTGTTTTAACTGTTTTATTGTTTTAGATTTTAATTGGCATTAGCTTATTTAATGGGTTAATGTATTTTTAGCTGTTTAAATTAGTTATTGTTTTATACAGTTTAAATTGATTTCATCTGTACGCTGTCCTGAGATCTTAATGATATAGGGCAGGATACAAATGTTTTAAATAAAACAAATAACATGGGATCGGCAGGGGGAAATGGTAGGAAAATCACTGGAGGATTTCGATGTTGTGTAATGGACCTGCAAACTTCCGTGAGTGGCCAGTCATGAATGTGCAATAAATTGCATGTGTAGATATGCCCTGAGGGGCAAAGCACACATTCCTTTTTCTCCAAAGAAACACAGGGCCCCCAATCTAGATTAGGATCCTAGCATGGGCAGTAAGGAACTTTAACCTTCCCCCCTGCTGTGATCCCAATCTAGATTGGGGGGCCCATGCCTGCAACATATATTGCCAAATAGTGATCTGTTTGCATTAAGAGATCACTATTTGGCAATGGGAGCGGGGAGAATTAAAGTCCCCCTGTCCACCAAGCGAGGGTCCTGACCCATATGGGTTCCCTGTACTTACTTTAGGGTGAAAAAAGACATAGCTGCTCACTACGTCTCTAAAGTAACATATGCTTTGATTCTGAGATTCCATCCCTGGAAACTCCAGTTAAAAGGCTTTTGGGTAACATTGTGGGAAAGCCCTCTGCCTAAGACTTTGTGGAGCCCCAGGCAGAGTGACATTAGGTTAAATGCAAAAATTGCCTAACTCGGTATAAAGCTGCATCATATGCTCACGTTACAGTACAGATGGTAGTGGTGAACTTCTATCCTTCATTGCTCCCCAGGTAAAACAAAATCCATTCATTTTGAAAACTAGCATCTTGACTTGACTTATTGACTTATTACATTTATATCCCGCCTTTTTTCCTCTGTAAGGAACCCAAGGTGGCATACATAATCCTCCTCCTCTCCATTTTATCCCCACAACAACAACCCTGTGAGGTAGGTTGGGCTGAAAGTCTGTGACTGGCCCAAAGTCACCCAGTGAGCTTCCATGGCCGAGCTGGGACTAGAACCCGGATCTCCCGGCTCCCAGTCCAACGCCCTAGCCACTACACCACACTGGCTCTCATGGCTCTCAGCATCTCAGCAAGAAGAGTAGACTAGAAACCTTCTCATTGACCTGATAGCTTTCCACAGAAGATGGTACAATGTGCTTTTTCTGAATATATGTATTTGCTCTTAATTGGCAAAATGCAATCTGTTTCACTTAGGAACAGTACTGAATATTGAAAGTCTCAAAGTTTTTAATAATTTGGAAACATAATATTGGTTGGCAGTAAGAAGCATGCAAGATGACAATTCCTGAATTTCCTTGTTTGAGGTAGCAGGAAAATATATACCTGAAGTTAAGGCCTAACTCATTGTTTGACTATGAAATTGGCTCACATTTCTCCAGATTGCTGCCATACAATGACCTTATTATTCACTTAAAATTAAGCCAGTGCGGTGTACTTGTTTTCATTTGCGAAATGTTAAATTCATACATAATACAGAGGAGGAGGGATAAAGAGAGGACATTATTTGCAAAACTTTGTGTTTATATTACAATAAAATAAGAAAAGCACCAATGTAGTTGACATATAACAGCAACTTAAAAGTGAAGAATTCACAAGGCTTCAAGAAGGATTTAGGCAGCAATCCTATGGCCGCTAGACAGCAGCTAGACAGCCATAGGATATGTTTTCCGGGAACCGTCCTCCCCCCACTTGCACACTGCCTTGGAGGCAGCATGGAACAGCCTTGTCCTCCATGCTCGCAAGAGGAGCGTGGAGTGGCCAGAAAGGGGCGTGGCTGGGAAGTTCCGAGGTGGGGAGAGCGTAACTGCCCGTAAGACACGTCCTATGTACAGCAGCCTCCTTCCCCGCTCCGTGCTCCCGCGGCTAGACAGCCGCAATCGGCTGTCTAGCTGAAAAAGCAAGGCAGGAGAAGTGCAGAGGGAACAATCCCCTCGGTGCTTCTCCTGCCCTGCTTTGGATAGGCAGTTGCTTCCGGGCTTGGATTAGGATTTTTGGGTTAGGATTGCTCCCTTAAGGATTCTTCAACCCTTTATCCATGTTTTTTGTTTCTATGCCTGTTCAGTGTTTACTTTCTCTCTCTAGAGATGAGGACCTTAAGTATGACTTCAAGGGGCACATTGATTCTGTGATGTTGGCAGCCATCATGGCATGTGATTTTAATTATTGTGGGTGGGCTGGCAGGCCAGAAATACTCAAATCTAGCTGTGCATGCATGGTGCTTCTTCTGGGTCTTTCTGTATGTTTTATGTGGGAAACAGTAGTAATTTCAGCTTTATATATTTACTGACATTATTATATGACATCACCGGATGTGTTAGGAGAAAGACTTGCCACCTGACACCAAATAATTCATAACCATGGAGGATATAGACATTTCCTATGATGTAGGTGTTTAGCCTGGAGATGGTTGGGTTGCCTCTCTCTTATTTCAAGAAATTAATTCAAGATTGGAGTAGCCATCAGCAAAACACTATTTAGTTTACCATCCTTACTGAAAGCCTTTGAAGGCCTAAGCTAAACTGCGTATAGAAAACGCTTTTGAGGTGCTCCTTCCTTGGATTCAGGCAAAATGCATGGGCCAGGATTAGCAGCTGAAACAAAATCATGCCCCTTATTTCTTGAATTGGTTTGCAAGTGCATCCCATTCTGGAAGAATTAGGGGCTGGACCTTTTTGGGTAGAGACCTAATGAGACAACCTGATTTAACTCAAAAGGTAGAGTGGGCAAGAAAATTTGGTAATTCTTTCCTTTGTAGATTTGCTTGGATTATTAGGCCTTTTTATTAATTATGACACACTATTACATATTAATATTTAAATGCATATCCTGCTTTATTAGTCATATGACACCCAATGTGGCTCTTGTCTATCAAATTAACAAGTTTTTGTTCTGTATTTCTTGTATACAGGAAACAATGTTATGAGGACCATTCATGGTGTGGGAGAAATGATGACTCAAATGGTCCTCAGCAGAGGTTCTATCTTTCCTATTTCTGTCCCTGACATACCCCCAAGTGTCCACCCAAGCAAACAAGCCAACATTGTAGAGAGTGAAGATGTCACTGTGATGGACACCAAGTTAAAAATCATTGAGATTTTGCAGGTAAAAATCTCGCTCTAAAATTTAACATCAAGCCAAAGCACCAACAATGACTGAGTTCGCATGACATGACAACCCGTCATGGGCAGCCAGCCATGGTTGGGTGTCATGTCGTCCGAACCTGGAGGGCTTTCTGCAGGATGGCTTATTTTTCAGGTACAAGCCACAATGAGAACCCATGGCTTGTTGTACGGTTATTTTCACCCATGATGGGTTGATGTGTTACATTTTTTTCTGCATTGAGGTGATTGGCTACAAAGCCACTTGGCAAAAGTGGCAAGCCCATGCCACTTACTCTTCGCAATCTCACCACTGACTGTACTTCCTTTCATGATGGGGGAGACTCCATTGGCTGAGCTCTAGAGAAGGTTTTTGGCTCCTGCACACGGTCACCTCACCAACTGTCAGTTTGCACTAAAGTTAGAACTCCTGTGTTCAGTTTTATGTGACCAGTAGAAGGCTGGGCTCTAAACATATTTCTGTAACAATATTGGTAATAGTATTTTTCAAAAATTATATATGATCCTTAAAAACCATAGATTTTGAAAGGATAAATGCTTTTTGTTAAATATCTTTTATGCAACAATAGTAACGCTGATTTCATAAGCAAATATCTTCAAATGCTCGTGAACCCCTACCTCCCAAAGAGTCTCACAAATGTGGTATGTCATCCTCTTGCCTTATAGTTTATTCTTAGTGTTCGACTTGACTACAGAATATCCTACATGCTGTCTATTTACAAGAAGGAATTTGGAGAGAGCAATGAAAATGTTGATAGTTCTGTAACATCTCCACCTGACTCACCAGCTATCACCTCAGGTACTGCCGCTAAAGTAGAATAATTCAAAATAGCAATGATTCATTTTTAAATGAGTGTTGAAATGAAACATGGACATGCACTCGCTAAAAAGCTTAAACAAAAGTGCCAGAAACTCAGACTTGAGAAAATTAATGCTAGGAGAATTCTTTGCTTGTTCAGACAATATTCACCCACTTGTACATGTGGGGAAATTGTGAGTGTGTCTTGGGACTCACACACCTGCTCTCTGACCTACCTCCCCAATTGTACTGAGAATGTAATAGGTACCACATTTGAACATGAAATCTCTGGCTCTGTGATGACAACTTAGATAATGGAGTAAGGGAGACCCTGTGCTTGAATAAACACAATATTCCCTAGTTTGGTGGTAGTGTTCTATTCATGAAGAGGAGGTTTGAGGAAGAGGTGCCCAAAGCCTGTTCCCTATGTCCCTATATCTTAGACATGCAGGTTCCTGGTTGGGGTTGAGTATTTTCTGAGCAGACATTGAAGAATGGATTGTAACTGGCATGTATTATTTCAGTAACATGCCATTTATTTTCCCTTTTGTTACTGACTGCTTACTATATGTGTACCGTGGTCCAGCAAATGTGAGATGTCATGGCCAAAGAGCTAGTGAGCAAGTTGTTAACCCTGGGCAATGAGTTTAATAGTGTTGTTGACCCCTTTTTCTGAGTAATACCAGTTGTTGCTGATTATTTGCTTCTAGCACAAAATAAGGGAGGGATTGTGGTCATTTTTTGTAGTGCTGACTCTGCCACAATCTGCTTTATGTTCTTGTGTAGCAGTTGTTCCTGACATAGATGAAATTGCCGCTCAAGCAGAAACTATGTTTGCTGGCAGGTAAGTTCTGAAATGCTTCCAATCCTTCTGTTTGCATTTGACTGACCGTTTTTTGTCATCCTCCTCTATAATGCTAACCAATACTTCCTGTTTAATCTTTGCACTGTGTCCTGCATGCTCTAGCAGTTTACCAATGTACTGCTACTATTTATGGAGGGTAGAACTTTGAATCTGCAGAATGCTTTACAAACCTTTTATGACTGATACAACCTTGAAGCACAGTAGCTTCCAGTAGGTCAAAAGCTTTTGATATGGGCCTATTTGCACAATGTGTGAGCTTTAATATCCCAGAAACACAATGCCCTAGATACTGGAATATGGTTTGGCCAGTTACACAGTTTGGGCTGGCAACCCCATCAAAATTGTGAACATTCACCACATGAGGTTTTTTTGATCCATGCATTGGCTTATCTGTTGAATTAGCCAGTATCTAACGTTATACTATCTGCCTCTGGTGTCTTAATATATGTTTCATTCCTGCCCTCTCTGTGGTAAAGAAGTATTATTCACATTGTGCAGATGATCCTGAACCAGATTTACAGGAAGACAAAGCTGTTATTTATACAAACATTTTTCTCTCTTTTATGGAGAGATGCATGACACTACACACCTACTCTTATCCCTCCTACCCATCTCCCCTGTTTCTACTTGAAGCAAACACATGATGTTGACTTATATGCTAATACCTGGAATCTTCCTGAACCTGCTTTGGGAGGTCCCCTACATTTCAATATTGGTAAGTGGCCTGGGAGGTTGATGTTCTGGGCACATGGACCAAGTTCTCTGGATCTCAGCAAACATCTGTTGAGAGGGGAAAGACTAAAAGTGACTGAAATTTGTTTCTCATACTCTTGGAATGAAGTTTGTATTTGCATAAGATGTAAATTAATATGTTTGCCATGTCAAGTTCAAGCACAATTTTTTACTTGGTTCATATATATTTGCTTTTGGGCTGAGCCGTCTATTCTCTTACAAGTATAAGATTGGTGTTTTGTTTTTAAATTAAAAGAACAGAGGGTGCTGAAATTGAATCCCCTGGAAAAGTAAATAGGATGGGACTTCTTTGATTTACACTCCCCAGGTTTTACTCCTAAGAAGTAAGTCCCATAGAACACCCTGGGATTTATGTCTGAGAAAATATGTTTAGGATTAGGCTATTTTTTCTGTCATTTTAGGAGGTGCTGGCTTTGACTTCATGAGGGCCCATGAGCAACTTTGATGTTGGGGTTGCTCCGAGTGTATTAGTTTATTCTTATCATTTTATCTTATTCTTTTAATTGTACACTACCCTGGGAGGTTATGCTGAAGGGTGGCTAACAAATTGACCAGCTAAATAAATATTGGCCTAGGAGGCTTCCTTAATTGTCCTGGCACAGACAGTTGGGGCTCAGCCAGTGAGGGTGCATGAAATTCCCCTGTGCCTCCATGAGGAGTATTTTCTCAATGCAAATTCCAACCAAGTTGGAGGGCCCTGCAGTAGGTGAGATCCTAGGGGTAGTGCTAGGTTCCTTTATGGGTCCGGACCCTATCAACTGTCTGTCCCCACCAGCTTCTGCTGTCAGGATAAGGTCCTGGGCAGCAAACAAGGATCAGAGGGGCTGGAACAGCCTTCCCTGACCTGGTGCCCTCCAGATGTTTTGGATCTCAACTGCCAGCATTCCTGACCATTGGCCATGCTGGCTGGGACTGAACTAAAACATCTGGAAGGCACCAGGTTGAAGTCCAAAACGTCTGGAAGTTGCTAGGTTGGGGAGGACCTAGTGAGAGGTACATGGTCAAAGACAGATGGTCAGGTTCCAAGCAGCCCAGGTGAAGGAAGGCAAGGCACAGGAGTCTTTAGAGCAGCAAGGCTGTCTGACAGGTGGATCAGATGGAGTGTATTCATAGTGCTTTCTTAGCCCATGGAAGACAGAGGCCTATGTGCTGTGACAAAAGTTTTATTGAGAAGGAAACAAGATCTGCAGTGCTTGCTTAGGCTCCTCCCTCTTGACCGCTACACTGGAGTCCAGCTTCTAGTCTCCTTGCAGTCCTTTTGCTGGATGTAACTGCTACCTATTCCAACACTGAGGGACCAAACCTGAGGCAGCAGTTATATAAGGTTGGCAGAGCCTGCTGTTGTTCCCCCAGGTCACTAAGGTGCATGGGCCCTGCTGACGGATTCCTTGAGTTGAGCCCTGTGGCACCTTACACATGAGAAACAGATGTGCGTGCCTCACATATTTTCCCATTATTACTTTGTCCCTGTGGTGAGAGGAAGAACGGGTCAAGGCTCCAAGGTTCATACCAGCTTGAGAGTTCTCGCAGGAACATAATGGCGGAACAGGGCCACTTTTTAATGCTTTATTATCACCAGAGTCTTTGCTTGCTTTTGTGTTCATGCAGAAAAGAAAAAAATGCTGTGCAGCTGGATGATGAAGGGGGCAGGACGTTTTTGCGAGTCCTCATTCACCTGATCATGCACGACTACCCCCCTTTGCTTTCGGGGGCCCTGCAGCTGTTGTTTAAACACTTCAGCCAACGACAAGAAGTTTTGCAAGCATTTAAGCAGGTATAGTCACAAGTGTGCCTGGAAGCCAGTTTCAGGGGCGGGGGCTGGCTTTTTTAAAAGGCTGTTCTTTTACATACCTTCTGGTTGCTGGTGGTTTATGCAAGCCTTCCTCATAATGATACAAATTCAGTAAGAATGTTTATGCATCACCTTTACCTGAGTCAATGGAAACTGCTCATTTTAGGCCTGGGGCCTGGTCAGATGTTACTTTTCAGTAGAGAAAAGCAGAGGCTTTTACATACCCTTCCTTCTGGCCCACTTACTGCAGTGTTCAAACTGGGCTGTACCACATATAGGCAGCCAACTAAGTTCCTCCTCTTCTGAACTTGCACAAGTTACAAACAGCAGGGAAGGTTTTGTTTAGCATTTGACAGTTGCTGCATAATGACCTTCTACCTATTATTAAAGTAGGGCTATGCTGATTAGGTGCATAAGCAGCTGCAGTTCCCTATTAAATGATAGCTGAGGAGCTGAGTGGCTGACATGTTTTTGTGAAGGAAAGAAGGATCTAATTGGGAAACAAACTGAACTGACTGACTCTAGAGGAAGCGGGAAATGATTATATGTGAATGAGAGATATCCAGGGTTGTGTGTGCACACTCCATGATTCAGTGGCACTTCAGAAAAACTGCAAAATATGGCACTGGCCGCAATGTTCAACTTCCTAAAAAATCTCTTAGTTTTGTTTTTAAAGCCACTTTTTTGCCTTTATATTTGCAAAAAACCACAAAACCTGAAAATGTATGGGCAAATCCTGATGAAATTTCAGAAGCTGTACGAGATTTCCAGTAGTCAGAAGCTTCACCACCCTGTATAGGCTCTTGCTCTTCCCCTTAATAGTACAAATAAAATCAGCTATGCAAAATAGTAAACACTGCAGAATAAATTATGCACAATGATACAAATTTGGTTAAATTGCTAGTTTATACTGGTTGAAGAAATACCTTGGTGCAGAAATTATTTTTTGAAAACCTAAATTACGGAGACATCTATCAATTCTGTAACAAAACAAGGATATGTATTAGGGAGAAGCAGCCTACAATGCTGTACTAGCTGACATTTTACTTGTGAATAGTGACCTCTGTCCCTGTCACGTAAACAGTAACAGTTCTCTGCAGCGGAGGAGTATTTGATGTTACGCAGTGTTATCATTTTATACTGCGTTATACGGATTTTCTCACAGTGCTTATAGAGTTAGTGTAGGGATAACTATCAATTTCAGTTTCACTTAACATCTTCTTTAATAATCTCTGCAGACAGACAGCCTGGTAGCCAATTCTGCAGATTATAACAAATTGTGAAGCTATGAGGAAAATCTTTTGAAGAAAGAAAGATGTTTTAGACAACTGGTCAGAAAATGGACAAAATGCAAGTCACTTTAGGAAGACATATATATGAATACATTATGGGGGAAATAACCCCAAGTGATCAAAGAGAGATGTGGATGTGTTTCTGCGAAATTAGTTGAATAAGGGAAAAAAATAACAATTTCCCACATACTCAACAAAAATAAGAGGAAGGGGAATTAACATTTTTTTTCTTATTTGATTAATTTTTCAGAGGCATATTGAGATTACCCCCTGCATGTGTATGAATGTGTTTCCCCCCTAAAATACTTCTGTTCATTTTCTTACCCGATGCCTAAAATGACTCTTTTCAAAAGTTTTCCTAATAACTTCCGAATTCTGTTGAAAGTTCAAAATGTGTCATTTTTCCTGTCATTGTTCAGATTTGGAGTACATGCATTCTTTGGGTGTCATATTTTATTCTTGGCAAAACTTCAGTTAAAAGGATTCATTCCTGTGCTATTTCAGTACAATAAAGTTCACATCCAGTATCTTCATTTTTGGAGTTGTTGATTCATGCATAGGGATGAACAGATCAGACAATTTTCAGTGCATGTCAGTATTGCTTGTGTTCCTAAACCCGTTCCATCCCATTTCTGGGTTTAATCTGCACTGTTGTTTTTTTAGATCTGCACAACAATTTGTACACATTTTAGTACACATATTATGGTAAAATATGCATTGATATTTGCTTTGTGATAAAATACACATTTTTATTCACATTTTACTGTGCTTTTTAAGCCAAACACTGCATCATAACATTTGGAGAAGTGCAGAATCAGAAGGATAAGTGTATTACAACGTGCATATTAGTTCAGGAGGTGTGAATCAGGTTGGTTTGCTTCCAAATGTGGGCCTAACAAAATTCTAGGATGCTCTTACTCATGCATGTTGATCACTGGATGACTGTACCATGAAGTGGTGACTTGCATATAAACCACCATGCATTAGAACATCATGGATAAGAGGCAGTTTTCATGTCATTTCAAACGCAGTGTTCAGCTGCAAATTATCAAGTGCTGAGTAATCAATTGATGTGAAATCAAGTGATGTACATACATGTGTACACCAGGCCTCTGATTTCCTTTGCTTTTAGCTGTAAATATTCTGCTTTCAATTACTAATACCTATGAGATCTGTTGAAAGATGAAAATTTCATGGTCTTTCTAAAAGATTAAATCAAAGAGTTGAATGGAACCATCCTGATGTTTGCTGTTCATGCAGTGAAACATTTGTGAAATTCTGGTTATTGACAGGTTCAGCTGCTGGTGTCTAATCAAGACGTGGACAACTACAAGCAAATTAAAGCTGACCTCGACCAGTTAAGGCTTACCGTAGAAAAATCTGAACTTTGGGTTGAAAAGAGCAGCAGTTATGAGAGTGGAGAGCTGGGCGAAAGTCAGACAAAAGGAATCGATGAGCCCATTGAGGTGTGTATTTTGGGCTTGATCCTTGTGTGTTGTTTTTGTTTTAATAACAATGGTTGTAGGCATTTTAGTGGAATATTTATTTAACACCTTTCAAAGTTCTAAAAGCAGTTTATAAACAAAAAGTGGGCAACAGTTAAAACATTCCTGAAGCGTTTTCTAAAGTTTTCACCAAGTTTTGTTTGATCTCCTTTGAGTTTCATTGGCTTAACTGGGCAGATGTAGTAATGGTTCATGGCTCTTGGAATTCTTGATGCTGGGGAGGTTGTTGGAGTTGCTTGGGGAACAGTGATGCAAAAAGTCTCTCCTCAGCCCATCTTCTTGCTGCTTTTCTTTCTGGGCCTGCAGAAGAATAGGCCTCCTGGTCTGGATGCATGTTACCAAAGTGACAAAGACAGGGCCGGTTCTGGCATTAGGCAGAGTGAGGTAGCTGCCTTAGTCAGCAGATGCTGAGGTGTGTGTGAGCAGCTTCCCAGCCATTTCACCTGAGCGAGCCACTCAGCTGTTCCCCTCTGTTGAAGGACAGAGGTGCACTTGTCACACAGCCTATTCCCACTAAGCTAGCCTGCTGTGCTTGGGTATAGTGGAGGATGTGCTCCTGTCTGTACTGTTCATGTAAGATTCAACTACCTGTCCAGTCAGAGTCTGTACATGGAATGGTGGTGGTGGTGGAGGGGGATGCCATCTTGTCCTTTGCATCAGGCTGCAAAATGTCTTGGGCCAGCCCTGGGCCAACCAATGTGCCAATGCGAAGTGATATATAAAAGAGTCATGTGACTCTTGAACTGGGAAGACCTAGGCTCGAATCTCCATTCAGTCATGAAGCTCACTGGGGTAGCTCATTTGCTGTGCAGATAAAATGGGATAACCATTTTACGTTGTTGTAGTGGGAGCTGGGAGATCCGGGTTCTAGTCCCCACTCGGCCATGGAAGCTCACCGGGTGACTTTGGGCCAGTCACAGACTCTCAGCCCAACCCACCTCACTGTCAGGAGCACCCTAGCTGCCTCTTACAGTCCCCTCCAATAGCCAACTCAAGACACAGACGAAAGGGATTCTTTCCAAGGCTTTATTCTATTTACAACTTAATGACTCTTTCAGATGCTAATCACCAGCGACTAAGCAAGGTACTGCACTGGGGTAGTTAGCAGAGTAGCCTAAGCTCCAGGTAAGGCAGTTAGTCCCCATTTGAAGGAGAAGGGCGGGAAGATTCTGAACTTATGGGCTATGGAGAGGTCCTCCCTCTTATCCTTGGATCCTTGGGACACGACCGTTGTTTTAGCACCAAGCGAGCAGAGCGCCTCCTCTTGGCGCCCTCCATCTGGCGCCGCTCCCTGCGTCTGCGCCGAGCGTCCAGCAAGGCCCCCTCCCCTGCTGTCTCGCTGCCAGGGTCACCATCTCTCTCAGGAATGCAGGCAGGAGGAATCTCTCCCTGCCACTGTGCCTGTGAGCGATGAGCGAGCTCCTCTCCCACGGGTGGTTGCTCTTCCTCAGAATCAGAACTGCTCTGGGGCTCTGTGGGCTCAGTTTCCACCCTGACACTCACAGGATTGTTGTTGTGAGGAGGATTATGTACGCTGCCTTGGGTTTCTTAAAGAGGAAAAATGGCGGGATATAAATGTAATAAATAGTAATAACCCCAAATGCCACCGAAGGAAGGGCAGAACATTGATGTGATAAAGAATACATTTCAGGCATCACCAATTTGCTGTTATTGTTGCTCTATTTTGGGATTTAATTGAGATAAGACACATAGTATAATTACAGATCTATATGGAGGGTGGTGGGGAATGCAACTTGTTAAATGTGATAGGGCATTTCCCCTTTTCAACTTTGCCAGTTGATGTGATAACCCACCCACCTTCATCACAAATCTCTCCTGCTGATCATGAGGTAAGACCAATGGCTCATTACTAGAGAACAAAGTAATCTGTTGCAGACATCTATTGATACCAATATTACAAAATCAATTTACTACACAAAAGGAGTTGGACCAGATGCAGCACTGGTGAAAAAACTAGCAAAGATTTCCTATCAACACCGGCTTGTACTCTATTTCACTAGAAAAGGCTGCCATGGTGCATCATGTGTGTTCAGCTGCATCACTATTAATCTATAAAGACCCATAAGTGCCTTCTGATGTGCCTTCAGAAAATGCTGTTTCTATAGAAAGTTCTGATTAATATGTATACCTTGTGTCTCCTTCCTTTATTTTTCTGGATTACAAATCAAGGGGTGTGTGGTGATTTCAGTGCATTGAAAAAAGAAAGAGTATCAGACTGGAATAAAAATGTTCCCATTTCTGATGAGGTAACCCTCTAGCTCCCATCATGTTTTTGTCTTTTCACATAACTCAGCTGTGTTAGTGTTATGAGACAAACACAGGGTTGGGAATGCCATATTTGTTGATATAATGTAGAGTTCCAGATTAGATGGGTTTTTAAGAAGAGCAGACAAATTAATTCATGAAACATAGGTGGCTATTGGTGTAATATCTAAATGCAACCTCCATATTCTGAAACAGATGTCAGATGACCAGATGTTCGGGAGAAGTAATTGACTTACCAACGTAATTTCCCCACTCACAGTTTTTTGTGGATTCTTTGGATGACATCATGACCCTCCAGTTTCACCTCTGTGTCTAACCAACCGTCTCAGCAAGTTTTTTTAAAGCAGAGAAAATATGGCATTTAATTGTGAAAGTGAAAAAGGCACAATTTTCTCTTGTGTATTTGCAGTATTCTGTGCCACAGTGCCACCAAGAGGTTATGAGGACAAGCAGGAAAGTAAACACCCCTTATATAGTGCTCTGATCTCAATACTGCGACAAAACTGAAAGTAGATACAGAGGATTAACAGGAGATTTACTGCCTCATGTAGAAAACCTCCAAATCTTTATTTTTTTCCTTCTATCTTCTGCTTTCTCAGAAGATTCTTTTTTCAATATGTACATCATGTAGCCTACATATCACTGAGCTACCTCCTTGTTCTAAGCTCTTGGGGGCGGGGTGGGGGGTGGATACCATTTTTCTTACAATAGACCCTCTATTAAATTTATTAAGTAGTCCACCATGTGATAGTCACTACACATTCTTAATCAGTTGATTAATAATTAGCAAACATTTCCATATAGAAGTCCATTTAACAAGCAGATCATTGGTCGTGAACTTAAACTCCTTTCTCTGATATGAACCTCCATGAGAAGAAGCCAGTAGCCATGGTTGCTAAATGGAACCTCCATGTCCAGAGGCAGTATACCTCACAATACCAGATACTTCTTGCTAGTATTGTGGGTGGGGTGGGGGGCCAAATCACCACACAGACTCAGTTTGCATGTAACAAGAACCCGCTGTGGGTAAATTTCCCCACAGGGCTTCTTGTTGTGGCATTTTGGCCATTTTGAATATTTGGGGTACAGTGTAGCTTCTAGCTTGTAGCTTCTCATTACGTGTGAGCCCAGCAAGGGTGGGTTGTTGGGGTGGTTGACAAGCCACCCGCAACTCTAAAACAGCCCATGGGTTCTGGTTGGCTTGTCAACCACCCCAACAATCCACCCTTGCTGTGTTCACACGCAATGAGAAGCCGTGGGGGGGGGGCTTGGATTGGTGAACTGGCGCCCATCGGCACCCAAAACCCACAGTGGCTAATAAGCTAATAAGCCACAGTAGGCTGCAGTGATCGTGCGAACCAGGTCACAGTGTACTGGGCCCAGGAAATCCTGTTGGCAGCCCTGCCTACTCTATTGTTGTGGCATTTTTTCTTTTTCTTGACGTTTCTTTCTTTCTGTAGGTTTTGGAAAGAAACATCTGTTTTTGCACATCATACAGTTTAATCCTCAACTAATGCTCTGAGTTTGTATCTTTTTGAAAAGCGATTCTACACAAATTTTTTATTAGAAAAAATTGCTATTATCTTTATTATCCAACTTTATTAGAGGAGTTTGAATTTAAACGCTCCTTATTGAGCTACTGTTTTACTGGAGTTGTACACAGTGGAGGCTGGTGGCTCCGACATCAATGGGGCGTTGAATCCACTTAACACCTTGGAGAGCTCCTTTAGAGTTCTGGCTGGTTCTGACTGAAACCCGAAACGGATTCACCACCCCACTGACATCAGAGCCACCAGCCTTCGCTGGTCATACATCAAGGGTACACAACATACACCCCTGGGGATGACTCTGATTTGCTGATTGTTTAAAAGTGTCTTAGACATGTGTGTGCGTGTGCTGTCTGTTTATAGGTATGTAAATGGTTTTTACACTTTGTATAATGTATTTTGGATGGTTTTTAATCTTTGTAAACCACTCAGAGAGCTTTGGCTATCAGATGGTATTGAAATAGAACAAATGAATGACATGAAATAAAATGAAGTCTTTCCCCATGACCTTGTGGGAAGCCTCTGTTCTGGAGACTTCTTCTAACATCAGGAAAATGAAACATGACACTCAAGAAGGAGCACTAGATAAGTTGAAAGTATAGAATGTGGGCTTCGGATGAGGCAAACATGGAATATCATGTAGAACCTGCAACAAAATGTTGCAGTGTGTCCACTTCTGTTCAGGGTGCCACCCAGCCACCCAGCCATGCCCTCCTCCAGGGCCTCATCTATATGGCACTGCTTTGACCCCACACCCCGTCGCAACTGTGCAGCAATGCAGCTTCGAATCAGCAAGCCTTGCAATACACTCGCTTCCCTAACAGACTCACTGTGCCCTTTTTTTTGCCATTATACTGAAATGCGCAGTTGTGCAGTCCTGTGAGTGGGGTGGTACAACACTTCAGTGGCTGTTTTGTATTTGAGGGGCTCTGCTGTGTCTTTCTGACCCTTTTAAGGTAAAAATTGGGTGTTTTCTGCTCCTTCATTTCTGCACCATCAATTTGTCAGTTCCCCAGCCTGAGACTCTCGCGATGGTTTGCAGTCACAAGCGTGAGCGCTACGTGCCTAGCCATCACTCTGAAATGGTGGCTGGAGCGATGCTGGTCCTCCTGCAAGACCCCTGACCCCTGGCTTTCGGGTAGTGAGTCCACAACCGTTGCAAAGATACGAAGCTGCAAAACTGTGCGAATGTGTGATTAAATAGATGAAAACGCCCCTCTGTGCCTCTGTAACTGCGCAGCTGCAAAGGGATGGGGGAGTAAAGGGGCATCACAGAGTGACACAGGCACTAAGCACGCCCACAGCACGCCCACTGCAAAATGCGAAGTCGGTTCGGGGAAGGGACAGACAGCAAACCCAAAAAATCGCGGCACAACGACTCCTTGGAACTCCACATTTTCTGTGCGAAAACCACGGATGGCTGTGAAGTCGCAACTATGTCATCTATCAGGAGGGACTTTGCCTTGCTCCCGCCCCGGAGTAAAAGCCCAGTGTAGATGGGGCCCAGGACATTCCATTCTATTCCCTCTCCAGCCTTATTCCTTTTTTTCGTTTCAGTTGATAACTTCCATGGCTAATGAGCATGCTCAGTTGTCCTTGGGCTGTTTGTTTGTTTGTTTGTTCGCTCTCTTAAGTTTTTATTTTTTACAGTTTTTTTACTTCTGCAGACTTAGGGGTTCCTTCGAGCATTTTGATACCTTCCTCTTCCCAATTCTGATTCTAGCTCCAATCCTTTCAGTTCACATCACCTGAGTTTGCTATTAAAAGGAGTGATCCTTGGTTCTAAATACAGGATCATGGGTACCACAGTTGTGTAGGGTTGTGAGGAGATATAACAGATTTGAAACTTTAGGGGATCAAAGTTTTTCAAGAAGTTGCACCTCTCTTCTAGCAAGAATAGCAACAGGAAGAAACTGGATTTAAATGCATGTTAAAAATTCACCTCTTATCTCTGGTATTCTCAAATGGATCTCCCTCCTCTCCTCTCCTTCCCTTCCCTTGTGTGTTTAGTCTCATAGATAGTAAGGCTGAGTGCATGGTGTGTATGTTTATTTTGATTTATGTGCAATGCCTAGTTACAGTAGCGACTTTAGAAATAATAGCATCAATACTAACATGAATAAACATAATATTAACAACATATTAAAAAAATGGAGGAAAAGACAAATGAATTCTGAAGACTCTGAAAAGGTAGAATATTCAGTGTGTAGAACTTGTTGATATATGATTTTGTTCGGCTCTCACCGCCTGCATTTTGTTGTTGTTGTTGTTGTTATATGGCAATATACACATCCTTGCACTGGACACATCAGCCATCTTAGGCTACAGTCCTATGCGTGGGAGCAAGAACCACTGAATGCAATGGATCTTACTTCTGAGTAGACACATACAGGATTGCATTGTAACACTTCAGCTTGTCTTGGGTGATTTTTTTTGCACATTGCTAGTGAAAGATTATCTAAACCTACTTTACATACTCTTCTGGCCCATGTTTAGTATTTTGAAGCTAAATCCTCTCTCTCTCTCATTCTCTCTCTCTCTCTCTCTCTCTCTCTCTCTCTCTCTCTCTCATTAAACTATAGGAATCAAATATGTTAAGTCCAGTCCAGGACGGAAGTAAGAAACCTCAGATTGATAGCAACAAGAGTAACAACTACAATATTGTTATGGAGGTATGCTGATAAAAATACTTCTGGCTATCAGTTATTATGATAGCATTGTACATTTTCCCTCATGCTTTATATTACACTTTATTATCAGATTTTGATCCGCTTAAGCAGACTCTGCATCCAGAATAAAAAATGTCGAAATCAGCAGCAGCGATTGCTTAAAAATATGGGAGCCCACTGTGTGGTATTAGATCTTCTGCAGATCCCCTATGAAAAGGTAATAAATGGATGTTTATGGTGATTATAATTAATGAGGATAATTAAATAACAGACATTTGAAGGTTATTCCAGGCTTCACAGAACTCAGTGGGAATAGTGCATTTCATAAATTGCACGTATTAGTAAATGCATCCCTGATAACTGGTTAAATCTCTTTGAAACCCAGTTTAGGCATTATGCCTGAACAAGATATACGAATGCGTGCAAGTACTACAGGGCTGCACATGCGGGCTGTGCCTAGTGTCACCAGCCCTGACCTCCCTGTTCCTGACCTTGCCAGGTTGCATGGCAAGGTCTGAAGTGAGCTTCTGCTCACATTCACTTGAATGTGAGTAGAACTCTCTAGGTGACTGGGGACCCTGCCTCATCAGGGTCCCCAGTTGTGCATGGTGGATGGTGGATGGTTTCTACTCACGTTCAGCTGAATGTAAGTGGCACAGCCCTGTGCTCCTTACATGCATTTCTGTACCCTGTTCAGGCATAACAGCTGAACAGGGCTTGAGTCATTAAGCAAAGGTGGCTGAATTGAGGGAATGTTAAATACAACAGTTAACTCTTAAGACTTGTCCTAGAGTGAAGAAATGTGTAAGACCGCTATATGGCTTCACTTACAGGAATAAAATCAAAATCATCCTGGCTGCTCAGTCTTTTTGGAAACATCTCTTGCATGAAGAGAAGAAACTTAGATGACTGTGTTCTTAACATTATTATTATTTTTAATGCATTCTAATTAAGACTGTCATCTGATTAAAAAAATTAATTCATCTAATTAATTGATTAGATTTACATATAAATAAATCAATAGTTTTATTTTTTAAAACATACTTCCTTTTTGGGAGCGGGGCAAAAGTATGTGCAGGCATTGTGTGATGATGCATGCACATGACATCTTACATGAAGCCCCATCTTACAGAAAGTATTCCTTCTTTTGTAAATCTATTAGCAGGTTTTAATCAATTCATCGAATTGCTTAATTGACTAAGTGTTGGTGCCCTAATGATAATTGATATGTTCACTTCAGAGTGTCTGAAATTATCCTTTATATCTATGCAAATTATTATGAAATTTGTTGGAGTTATGTTCTGAGTTTCACCAAACCCTACTGTCCCCCAAACCAAAAAACTTCTACAGGGCCTAGAAGCAGGGTCTTCTCAACGGTGCCCCTGCTCTTGTGCAGTTCCCTCCCACAAGAAATCTAGTGGAAGCAAATAAATATGTTTTTTAAAATGTAGGCAGATTTCCCTCCAAAAATTCCTTAATTATTAAGGGATCAATCCTATGGTCCCTAGACAGAGTCTGGGGCGCAATAAGATACTTTGGGTTCCTGGAACTGAGGTTGGAGACACCACCCTGAACTCGGACCCAGGAGTCTGAGCTCCCCTCCCCCTCACAGCCAGCACAGAGAAGGCAAGACTCGGAGAGGACAGAAAGGGGGCGTTCCTGTGGGTGGGGAAGGGACTGGGGAAGCGGGCATATGAGCTATCTCCAGCCTTCCCCAGCCTCCTTCCCTCCCCTTCCCCGATGCCTCAAACGGGCAAAAATGCCTGTCTAACTACAATGCAGAGTGGGGTGAGCGTGGCAGCAAAGATCGCCTCCACCGCTTCTCCTGCTATGCCCTGGATGGCCGTAAGCCTCTGAGTTCGGATTGTGCCCTGTGTTTTTTGGCATTTATTTTGTGTTAGTTTGCTTCTATCATATATTTTGTGGTATTTCCAAGCCACCATGATTTTAATTTAAATATAAGTAGGACATAATAAAAATTGTAACAAATCAAAGAAAGTGAATAGGCAATATTGATGCACATTGGAGGAAACAGGAAGCTACCTCCATAGCTCTGAGGAAGCGTGCTGCCTCTTGAAGCTAGGAAAGGGGATGAGGAATATATTTCTGATTATGTTAATATCAGTGCCTAACAACTAATAAGTCTGTTTGTCATTCTGTCTGTTTCTTTTACATTTGAAAAAAATAATTACCTGAAGATTGATGAAAAAATGAATGAAATTATGAACTTAGCTCACATGTTCCTTCAGAACTTCTGTCGTGGAAATCCTCAGAATCAAGTTCTTCTTCATAAACACCTCAACTTATTCTTAACACCTGGTGTGAGTATTTCAACCGAATTTCTTGCCAGAGGTCATGGCTTCTTATATTATCCAGAGTTGCATTAAATTACATGTAGCATTTCAAATCCATGGCTTTTCCCCATCCCCATCCTAAGACTTCCCTAACCGTGGATAGTGCAGGACTAATGGGAGTGATCTCTTAAACACACTCGAGAGATCAGAGGGAAGAGGTGTGCTCCCACAGTTAAGGGATACAGTGGTACCAACATTAACTGCAGTTCAAGGTAAGAAAAGTCCCTAGTTAACCAGGATGATGCCACTGTATCCCTTAAGCCCCAATTAAGAGACTGAGGATTGAGCCAGGGCTGGCACCATGGATAGGCATGGTCGGGCACCTGCTGAGGGTCCACACCCCAGCAGGGGCCCACTGACAAGAGCCCCCCAGACTTGCTCTTCCTCCACACAGTTGCCATTTGCTTGTTCAGCTACCTCTCATTCTGCCCCAAACAATGCTGGTGATCAGAAGGTGGAGCAGTAGATGCCTCTGCCTACTTGCTCACTGGTAGGGATGTACGAAAGGCACTTACCTGGTCCTGCAGCTTGCTTCGCGGTGGGGGGGAGGCGCTTTGGTTCTCCCCCCGAAGTTCAGGCTGGGGGGGGAGGCCCGGCCAAAATTCAGGCCGAAATTCAGCCCCGTCTCCCCGGCTGTGAAATAAAAAAGTGGAAAAAAACACAAAACACCCGTGATAGGCTACGTAACGATTTACGTAGCCTATCACGGCTAGATTTCCAAAGTCAGCCGTGATAGGCTACGTAAATCATTACGTAGCCTATCACGGGTATTTATTTATTTATTTTACTTTATTTTGTAATGGTGGCGGCGGTGGCAGCTGGTCGGAAGACTGGCCGCCGCCCCCATCCCCGATGAACCGCCGCCGAACTCCCACTGGGACCCGCCACCGAGAGGGACATTCGAGGGAGGTAAGTCCCATCCTGGGGGGGTGGCGGAGAATTTCACCAACAATTTTGGGGGGCCGAATGCGTTGGCATTCGGCCTCCCCGAGATTCGTGGAGAAATTCTCCGCCATCCCTACTCACTGGCTCTCTGCCCGTCAAGCAAGCAAGCGGTAGCAGTAATGCGAAAATGGGTGAGGAGCGATAGCAGCTGGTAGCAATGGCAATGAGAAGGTAGATTCCCTGAGAGAGGATTCCCATTGAGGATATCTTGTCCAAAGCCCCTCAAAAGCTTGGGAGTCAGCAATGTATTGAGCACATTAAGTCTGCACCAACCCCCTGTCTACGGTATTCAGGTGTGATCACCGGGGCTTCTTCCTTAGTTTGTTTTTAATGCAAATGACAAGCAGTGATCAAACCCACTTTCTCTGGCCGCTTCGTTTAGTTTTGTTTGTAATGAAATATGAAAATAAAAACAGATCTTTCAGGAAAAGACAATGCAGACAATGCATACTCTTGTCTTTATTTTTTTAATCATCATAGTTAGGCCAGTCATGTGCTGGAAGAAATCTTGTTGATCAATCATGTGAATGTTCATTCGTTGATCGATTGATTAATCAATTACATATGCAAATCAATAAAACAATGGTGTGTATGTGGGGGGGTAAGCATGCTTTGTTTTTAGAACACCTGCCAACCACTCCTCTATCTCAAGGAGCACCTCCAGCAACACCAGACAGGCCGCTCAACGAAATCAGCCTTGGATGGGCTTCTCTCTGTCCCATCAGCCAGGACAGCTAGGCTGGTGAGGACGAGGGAGAGGGCCTTCTCTGTGGTGGCCCCCACTCTGTGGAACTCCCTCCCTAGGGAACTCTGCCATGCCCCCTCTTTAATGAGCTTCCGCCACGCATTGAAAACATGCTTGCTCAGGCAGGCATTTGGAGTGGGTTAGGGTAATTTTAGAAATATGATGTTTTTAATCTAGAATTTTATTGTTTTAAATTGTTTCTATTGTTGTACATTGCCCAGAGTGGCTGGATGACCAGCCAGATGGGCGATTAATAAATTAAATAAATAAATAAATAAATAAATGATGTATGCAAATGCCACAGCAGGCACCATCTTACAGGAGGAACTCTTTGAAGGAATCCACCCATAAGGATGCAGAAGTCTTAGTGCTTTTATTGGCTTGCTTCCATTGCGCTTCGGTCCCTTAACTTTTAAATATGGTTTGTTTTTTGTGTTAGTGGAAAATACTGGTTTTCCAAACAACATGCCATTGGAGTGTGTGTTTGTATAGTGTAATATGCGTGTATGTATCTGTATTACCCACATCTGATTTCTTTCAATGGTTTGGCCACGTAGCAGTTCCAGTGCCCATCTTTCTTAATGCTTTTAGACATGGGACTGACTTACGGGAGCCCTTGTGCATTGTCAGACGAAGAGGTGGGAAACAGCTGTCAAACTGTGCAACAGTATTAATCCATAAGAATGCATTTATCATGCCAAGGGACTTACAATTTTTATGTTGCTTTCTCTTCCCAATATCCTTGTGAGGCAGGACACTGGCGTTAGTTTGTGTGGGGATGAGGGAATTGTCATCACTACTCAGGTTGTGTGTTATATAAAGTGTGCAAGGGTAGGGCACCTGTGCTTCTCTCCACCAAATCCATGAGATCACATCTGAAGATAGCCTGGAAGAGAGTGGCTTACTGAAGGCTACCCAATGACTCTGTGGGCTGAAGTGGGATTTGAGCCTACATCTCCAGGGTCTGTGTCTGATTAGGGATGCCAGAGAATTTCACCACAAATCTTGGGGAGGCCGAATGCCAGCGTATTCGGCCCCCCGAAATTGGTGGCGAGACGGTCTGCCCCCCCCCCCCCGGGATGGGACTTACCTTGGGCGAATCTTCCTGGCAGCGGTGCGGCAGCTGCTGCAGCGGCCGGTCTTCTGACCGGCCGCCGCCGCCGCCATTTCCAGTAAAAAAAACCAAAAAAAACACAAAACTGATAGGCTACGTAAAGATTTACGTAGCCTATCACGGCTAGATTTTTAAAAAATACCGTGATAGGCTACGTAAATCTTTATGTAGCCTATCATGGCTGAGTAAAACAAAAAACCGCACGTATGCAAATGGCGGCGCCCATGGGCACCGCCATTTGCGTTCCTTATTTTGGCACGTGTAGTCTACGTAAACATTTACTTAGACTACGGTGAAAATAAGGGGAATGCAAATAGCGTAGCGTCTACGCTATTTGCGTTCCCCTTATTTTTGCCGTAGTCTACGTAAATGTTTACGTAGACTACACGTGCCAAAATAAGGAACGTAAATGGCGGCGCCCATGGGCGCCGCCATTTGCGTACGCGCGGTTTTTTGTTTTACTCAGCCATGATAGGCTACGTAAACATTTACATAGCCTATCATGGCTGATTGCAGGGACGCAAACGGCGGCAGCTACGGCCACTGCCATTTGCGCACCCAGCCAGCCAGGATCCGGGGGGGAGGGGCGGAGCACCCCCCTGACTAGAATTTCGGGGGGAAGGACGGAGCGCCTCCCCCCCACCGCGAATCAATTTCGTGAGAAGGTAAGTGACTTTCGTACATCCCTAGTGTCTGTGTATCAAACAGGCCATAAACTGCTTGTGATGTTTTCTCAGCCCAACTGAAACTGAGGGGCCCGGGCTAAAAAAAATCAGTTATTTAACAGGCTTGGTTGAATAAAAAGGTATTCTCCTGGCAACAAACGAACCATAACGATGGACTAGGTGAGCCTCTCTGCAGGGATTGTTCCATAATTGGGGGGCCACCATTGAAAAGGCCCTCTCCCTACTGATTACGCACCTCATCTCTTTTGGCAAGGGCACTCAGAGAAGGGCTTCTGGAGGTTTTCAGGTTCAGGTGGGCATATACGGGAGAAGTCAGTCATTCAGGTAACCTGGTCTTAAGGGCTTTAAAAGTTACAACCAGCACTTTCAATTGGGCCCAGAAATGGACTGGGAGCCAGTGCAGCTGGCAAAGGACAGGTGTAGTGTTGCGAAATGCCTAGTCCCAAATAATAATTTTGCAGCACTATTCTGAACCACCTACAGTTTCCGAACAGTTTTTGAAGTCAGCCCCGTATAGAACGCATTGCAATAGTCTAAACGGGAGGTTACTAGAGCATGGGTTCAAGTCAGTTTTCACAGCAGAACCTCCCCTTTTCATGTCCTTATTCAGCCTTGTTCCCTGACCACACCAAAAGCCTATTCACATATGACGATCTTTTTGTCAGTTATATGGCTAGGTCACCTGAGGTTCCTGGAGACCATTTGATTACCTGGCTGTGTCACATGGTGCATCTGTAGGTTGTCTGAGGGCTGTAGCTCAATGGTAGGGCACATGCTTTGCATGTTGAAGATCTCAAGTTCAGTTCCTGGCTCCTCCAGGTAGGACATGGAAAGACCCGTGTCTGAAACCCTGGAGAACCATTTCTAGTCACCGAAGACAATACTTAGCTAGATGTGTTGCAGAACCCAGAGTCAGAGAGACCACGGAGTGAAGGAAAAAGAGATTCTTTATTTAACGCGCGGGCTTAAGGCTGGAATCGTTTCCAAAGAGCCAGAAGCCCCGATTTACATTAGCACATTGGTTTTATAGACATTGTGACACATATGAAACGGCTCCTCCTCCCCCTCCCGCATGGGGTTGCAATCCTCAACATTTCTTCTCTTAGCACTATTGTTTATAATACAAGAACTGGGTTATAGGGTAGCCATGATAAGGAGAGAACAGAAGAGAACAGCAGAGAACAAGATATACAATTGTATGACCTTTGACAAGATAAGGAATTCCTGTGTCTCGTCAGCTTACAACAATATATTCAAGGGAGAAAGAGCTCAGCAAGAACATGAAGCATGAGACTGCATGAGGCTACTTAGTCTGATCCCCGATATGGCTGCTACATTCCCCCCTTAAATGCATAATTTTATTACAATTATAGCATTTCTGATAACTATACAAAGCTTTTTGTGACATACATATTACTTAGCCTCTTGTTGGGCTATTAGAGCATAGAGGGCAGCAGTTTTACTAGCTGAGACATAAAACAGATTGGTTAAACAGCGCATAAGACAAGGAACGCAGAGACATAACAGAACTTTTATGAACAATACTGGTAGAATTAGGATGAACAATGCTTTTAAGCCAGCTAAGATCTGGAAGCCAAAGGGTCAACTAATTGAGCTAATTGTTTTGTTTTATTGTTTTGTTAGCTACTATATTGTGCAGCTTGTTGATCTGTTCATCTACAGCATTGCCATTATCAGTTAAGTTAAAACAACAGAGCTTTTGGTGTGTCTCACAACTTAAATGATGAAGAAGGAAGAGGTAATCTATACCAGCTCTGTTTTCTAGAACTGCACCTTTTAGATCACGCAGCTTTTTATTTAACAATGACAATGCTCGTGAGGTGGCATTTATGCTTTTGGCTAAGCTGCAAGCTAACCGGTTGATTTCCAGACCATCAGCCAAGGCTAAACCTGGAACCTCAACTAGTGACATTGCTAAGGCCAATTTTTCTGAGTCAGAATATAACTGCACATGACTATTACAATTTTTAGTTAGTTGGAGTGCTCGAGGCTGCCGTTGACGGATTTTCTCGGGCTACAGGGGAAGAATTGGCACCAGTTCAATTGGCGGCTGAGGCAACATGGGTGGTTATCAGACAAGTTGGCAGGAATGAATGACCAAGTGCGGGAATTACATGTCTAAAACCATCCATGAGGCAAAAGTATGTGGGCATCATTAAAAGATATGTTTTGAATTTTATTACAGTGGAAGGGGGCCAGGGATAGCTTTGTATTTTCTGGAAAATTTTTTGACAATTAAGCATTTGTGCACACGTAGCATTTGTTTCAGCAATGATGGGGGTGCGTAGAGTGAACTCTGTAGGGGGTAGGATCTTTGCAACCACGCCCCAATTAGCATTTTGGGAATAAGTTAAACTTACACCATAAACTTTTAACATGGTATCTTTTTGAATTTTCCCAGGATGTCTACAGACAGGTATTAGGCAAGAGCTAATAAGCCTGTTTGCAGGTATACCTCTTGGCAAACAAAAATGTTTTACTCTTGTGATGTTAGCCAGGTGAAGCCAGTAATTATCAGCAAATCACTGGGACAAACTTCTTTTTCCAGGGGCAGACCCCCCTTTTTGCACCTTATTAAGGAAACACAATGCAACACTACTAACACTACAACACGCATGTTTGATCTTCTTTGGGATCTGACCGTACGCTGGGCAGCTATTCACCTGGCAAGCTGCAGTAGGGTCTAGTCCCCTTCTTCAATTCTCCAGTTGCAGGTCTGACCGTACGCAGGGGGACAGTTTCCCGGTGTGTCCACAGTAAGGTCTAGCCTGAGTCTTCTTACTGCTTTTTCAGAATGATTTTTAAAGGATTTTCAGGATTTCTGTTTACAGTCTACTCTCCCCCTCTCGCTCTCTTGACTCGTGTCCAATGTATCTAGGGTTTAACTCTAGCTGCTTTCATAGCTGCGGGGGTGGAAAGTATGACAGTTTTCAGTCCTCTCCATCTGGGAGTCAAAGGGTTATTTTTCCCTCTTTAACTCATACTTTAACTCTTGGTTGGAAAGGATGAGCTTCTGTGATGGGAATGGCTTATTTTTTTAAGACAAAGCGGTGCTGGGCTTGAAGAACTTTGCTCAGTGTTTGAACTTTTTGTTTAAGGCTAACTTTTGCTTGCTTTTGATGCTGCTCCAGTGTCAATTATGAAGTCAATGTCACTGCCCCTCACAGTCAATGTCACGGCCCCTCACAGTCAATGTCACGGCCCCTCTCAAGCTGTCTCCCTCTTCGCCCATTCTGGCCCCTTTGGTTTTCTCCTTTGTGTATTTGATTTATTTTATTTGGGCATTCATGCCACTAATGTCCATCTTGTCCACACTGGGCACACTGGTTCTTTTTTTAAGAATCTTCTGCCTCTGCCGGGTCTTCTTCTTTTCTTTTTTCGTTTACGTCTTCTTGGGCCTCTGGGTCGAGGGGGGTGTACTGGCGACAGGCATTTGAAAGACGCTCCAAGTACGCTCTGGGGCCTCGGTGGCACCTTGCAGCACTTTAGACACTTTGGTCATATTAATTGACTTCTTTATACCTGCCTTTCATGGCTTCTAACAGCAGGGTTTGATACTGGGTGAGGCGCTCTAGCTGCACTTGTGTTTTGGGATTCCAGCGAGGGGGGGATTTATTTATAAGGAGACTTTATTGGGTAACTTACAGCACACAGGCGTACTTAATTTTTGGATCAGACAGCTTCTCTGAACCACGAGCTATTGGGCTAAATGGGTTTTTATACCATACATGTTACCCATGAGGCAGCACAACACTAGCAAGCATTTTTAGCATAGGCTAGAAGTGTTTGGTTCTCAGGCACAGCTTCCTGTAAACAACTTCGCTTCCCAAAGTGCTTGATAACACTTTTTATTTATTAGTATGGGAAGACAAATTTTTTCTCTTTCTTTTGCTTTCTTTTTCTTTGCTGATCTGCCTGTATTGCAGATCATGTTTCAAACTTTTTATATAAAACTTTCTGCTCCATGCACCAGCCTTGTCTCTTTATTTGTCTTTTTCAAGTTAAACTTACTTAAACTTTTCTGCCTTACACTTGTCTCACTGACACACATTTGGGATAGGCTCTTCTTCTCCTTCTAGTTACATTTTCTTCATTTTAAAGAACTATTACATTATTGTGGCTACTTTACCCCAGGTAATAAGCTCCAGGCACAATCAGCTGCTTTTAATTTACCCTGGGGGTAACTATGACCACGCTTCTTTTTTATAAATGTTTTTTCTTTGCCTTTTGCCTTTTCTTTTTCTCTCTTCTCTATCTGTCTTCTACTTTCTCTATTCCTTCTTTTCTACTTGCTTTTGTCTTTTCTCTTCGTCATCCATTGGGAACCACACTTAGTATCATTTGGAGTTGCAACTAACACTAATCTGCAAATATCACATATACTTTATGATATTTAAGAAATCATAAAATATACACAACAAACTTTTTCTGCAATTTAACACAATGAATGGAAAACACTTCTTGCATGGTAAGGCATGATGGAGCAGATCCAGCAATCATACTGGTCTTCTGGCTGAAAGCTCAGGGCTCATTAAAATCAAGGGACGGGCATACCCACACACGCAGAGTTCTAGGTCACCATTTTTGCATCGGCAACTCTATGCTGCATGAGTTCTGGCAGAAGGAAATCTAAAAGTTATAGATCAAACTCAGCCTGCTGTACACTGAGCTGACTACAAACATAGACACACGGTCCACAGCGATGAGAATTCAAGTTTATCAAAAGCTTCACAGCACTGTCCATGGCAAGTCTTTGACAATTTAAAATTTTAGTTCATGTGCAGAGTGTCTCTAAAAAGCCCAGACATTGATGGAAGCAAACAGAGACGGCTCTGGGCAATGAAGATGTGATGTTTCCAGCAAAGGCTCTCTACTTTTGCATCAGTTTAAAAAGGGGAAGTGTGGCCCTACACCCCTTCTGACAGACAAGGGCCTTTAACTTTTTAGCAAGGCCTCTGTCTAAACAGAGCGGCACAGCTCAGCTCTCTAGCCGTGACACTTTAACTTGGGCAACTCCTCTGTAAATTTTATTTTACTTCTGTCAGGTTCTCTCACAGACATTTTAAAAACGTACTCTTTTTTTTCTCTTCTAACCTGGTACACGAAAGCACTGAAACACTGAGTGCCGAAACTCAGGACGCTGGGGGGTGATGGGCATCGCTTTATACTTGCATTTTTCAGGCAGCCATTAATCTTCGGGGAGGCGGCGGGGTGGTTTGCAGGACTTCAAAGGCAAGCTTCTCAGTTTGTTTGTATTTGTAAATCCCAAGCTCAAAACAGGACACGATGAGGTACAGGGCCACCAAATTCTTGCTTTGGCACGGGCAACAAATAACTCGGGTTAGCTTTCTTCGCTGGGGTCTCAAACAGGAAAACAGTCTTAATTTAAAGTTGTAACATCACTGACAGCGTCAGCCAGCCAGCTACACAGATCTCATTGTTTTTCAAGACAGTTGCTCCAATATCTTCTTTTCTTCTCAATCAGGTTGGGTCTCCCAGCTTACACAGTTTATTGCAGCTTTCAGGAGCATGGCAGTAGCGTGATTTTGGCTTGGCCAGGAACATGCTGTCTGGTTTCTCGGTCTCTTTAGCACACACACTTAGGCAGTGTAACACTAGATACTCAAATCAGTGAGATTTCTTCATTGCAGGGAATCCCACGGCAAAAGCTTAATGGTTACGCTCTTCAGAAATCATATAGCTGATGGTCAGTAGCTACAGGCTCTATGCAATTTTAACACAGTTCAAAGCTAAACACGGTTACCTTGACAGAGATCTTCAACGTGGTCTTTCCACTTTATTCTGCTTTGGGACAGTCTTATGGCACACTTTTTACTCGAAGAGGGGTCTAGCCTGTGCTCTGGGGGCTGATTCTTCACCTTTATTTTCTATTTTTCCTTCATCTTCTGGGTCTTCATTTTCAGTTTCCATTTCTTAGGGATTTCATCTCAATTAGGCGAGGTGATGATGTTGCACAACTCAGAACGTTGTGGGCAATTTTCCTCCCCCCCCTCTCGGCGCGCTAGGCTAACAGCTACGTCTTCGGCCTTACACTCTCACGCTCCCACGCTTTGTTAAAAGCCAGACTGTCCTGCAACATTTTTCTAATTAACAGCCTCAGATCTTGTTTTTTTTCCTTTCAGCTCGACCTTGAGCTTTTTGCTGTTTTCTCTCTCTATTCTGAATCTTTTTTTAAAAAAACCTTTTTCCTTCTTTGTTTGACATACATCTCAAGGGGGTGCAAGGTTTGCTTCCCCCACCACCCATAGCCTCCCTCCTAAATTGAAGACAGACACAATTAGGGAATGGGAATTGGTCAGTGAGTAAGGGGTCTCACTGGCCGACACAAGAGGATTTTTCACACCACGCACTTTGCTACTGGCCTGGGCACCCGGACGATCAACGGTATGCGTCGGAAACCGCAGTAGCCACTCACACAATCATCAATCTCTCCACTACATCCATATGTCCCTGCCACCCACTTTTCCCACTTTTTACCAGAGCGGAAAACGGCTTCCCCAGCTTCCTCAGCTTCCTACTGAGTACTGGCGTGCTGGGTACTGGCGCCCACTCGGGGGTGTGATCAGGCCCCCCTTCTACCCGCAAGGAGTAGGTTCTTTTGTATACGTATACCACCAACACTGACCTTCTTCATAAGGCGGGGCCCTCTTTTTTTCTGCCCAGTGGCCTTTCTCCCTAAAGGCGGGGCCCTCTTTTTCCCATATACTTGCCTTTCTCCTGAAGGCTTCCAATGTGGGTTTCAACTCAATTGCAGCTGCGATACAGGCAGGGCTCAAGTTCCTTCCTCCGCTTCCCAAGGTTCTCTTGCTGCTCGCTGCCGTTTGGGCGATCCCGGTGCAGGCTTTCTCCCATTCACTCGACAAAAAGGTCGGTGGCGCCAAGAAAGGGAGGCATGCGCCGAGCTCGTCCTCCTGGTGCGGCGATCAAGAGCAGGCAACTGCCACCTGTCTGGCTCAGAGCCTGCCACATCCGAGTCACGGCACCATTTATGTTGCCGAACCCAGAGTCAGAGAGACCACGGAGTGAAGGAAAAAGAGATTCTTTATTTAACGCGCGGGCTTAAGGCTGGAATCGTTTCCAAAGAGCCAGAAGCCCCGATTTACATTAGCACATTGGTTTTATAGACATTGTGACACATATGAAACGGCTCCTCCTCCCCCTCCCGCATGGGGTTGCAATCCTCAACATTTCTTCTCTTAGCACTATTGTTTATAATACAAGAACTGGGTTATAGGGTAGCCATGATAAGGAGAGAACAGAAGAGAACAGCAGAGAACAAGATATACAATTGTATGACCTTTGACAAGATAAGGAATTCCTGTGTCTCGTCAGCTTACAACAATATATTCAAGGGAGAAAGAGCTCAGCAAGAACATGAAGCATGAGACTGCATGAGGCTACTTAGTCTGATCCCCGATATGGCTGCTACAGATGGAGCAATAATCTGACGCAGTATAAAACAGCCTCCTACCTTCTTATGACACCACAGGTACCGCTAGACTGAGAAATAATGAAAGCATCTCAGATCTATTGTATTTACCTTCAACTACGTGCTTCTGAAGCACTTTACCTGGGGGCATTTGGCAGTTTCCCCTGTAGCTTTCCCTGACAATAGCTCACCAGAGCAATTGTTTGTAAGTGGTGGAAATGTGCAATACTCACATATTTTCTAATTACTTTAATCAGAATTTCATGTAACCAACCATCTTTATTATTCTTATGAGTGGCTTTTTGTTTTGTTTGTTTGTTTTTAAATTAGCTTCTTGAGGCTGAAACCATGCGGCACATTTTCACAAACAATTACCATCTGTGCAATGAAATCAGTGAGCGCGTGGTCCAACACTTTGTGCACTCCATCGAGACGCATGGCCGCCATGTGGAATATCTGCGCTTCCTGCAAACCATTGTAAAGGCAGATGGCAAATATGTCAAGAAATGCCAGGATATGGTAATGACGGAGGTATGTTATGCCAACCACACTACATATGTCTGACACATGCACTTTCTTCTAGAGTTCTCATCGTCATCATCAATCAACCTTGATTTGTCATATAACATCATCAGCTTGCAAGGTGCTTAACAGTTCCTACACAGAGGGGAAGAAGGAAAAGCTGACAATCTGGGGGGATGACCCAGTCCTTTCTGCATGTGTTGCTCTGTGGGGGGGCTTTGTTTTACTGCTGTGTCCCTCCTTTATTGGCACCTTCTCATGCCCAGAGAGCTGTGCTCGTACATTGCTGCATGCTTAGCTGTTGCCACACAGAAGATGTGACACAAAAGAGTGAAAGGAAGATCAGGCCCTAAATTTTGGCAGTGGAGGGAAGCACAAAGGGAGAGGAGAGAAGGGTAGATAGAAAAAATGCAAGCGCAAGAGGTGTCTTCCATATTCACTGATGGCACTGTGGCTTGCCTGCATCATAGATTTAGCAGTAGGGAACATTGCAAAAAATAACCAGTACTTTAGCACACAGAATTTTGAACTGAACCTAATTTGGTAAGCCCATCTGTGTATATATTAGCACTCAAAGTGAAGAACTATGGTGACGTGGCATTCTATGAAACACAAATATTTGAATTCTGTGCTCAGACCTTTGTTTATTTGAGGGCCATTTGTGCAGACAATCAGATATGCATTGGGAATGTGTGGGAATAAAGTACAGTCTGTGGGATCTGTTTATGCTATGATTCTTTTGATAACGGTAAGCTATAAAATCAAGGAGCATGAGTCTAGCCAAGCTAACATTTTAAAGTCCCATTAATTTCTGTTTGATTGAGCTAAGGATATGCTATTTAAATAAATGGGATTTAAAATTACTTAATTACTTTGGCTGAATTATATCTCTTGTAGTCCCATTTCTTTCAGTGGGAAAGATGAGCACATGCTTAACTCATTCTCACTGAAGTAAGTGGGACTTTAAAAGTGGCTAGTTTGTGCCCACAGTGAGTTAAATCATCATGAGAGCATCTCTAGATGGAGCCAGTGCCTTTATGGTTCAAAAAGGTAGGGAGGTTTGCAAAAATAGGCAGCTAATAAGTATAATAGAAGATAAAACAATTCTTTTATTAATATACATTCATTAATACATGGCAAGAATTCATTGTATTTTGGATTGTTTGTAGATGGAGTAGTTAATTATGGAATTAATTATTTAGTAGATTTATGAGGCTATTGGCCATGATGGGGGCAGGGAAGTCAACTATCCTAAGAGTTTCAGATCATATATGGTTGTTCTTCAGAAGCATCTGCAGCTTTTATCATTATGAGGCATAAAAAGTAGCTACAAAAACTCTTAAAATACACAGAGAATCCCCCCTCCCCAGTTTAATTTTGAATATATCCAAGACTGGGCTTTTATACCTTTCAGTGATTCTTGCCCCATTTATTGCAATTTTTGTCTCTGACCCCACCAAAAGCTGAAATGATTGGCACTCCTGCTGATGGGCCTCAGAAAGTGGTTTATAGCAACTGTAACACAAGACGACAAAACCCAGATAAATAGACAAAAAATGGTAGCGTAAAAGCCGTATAAAATATAGGAACAAAAGCAGCAAACCAAAGTTCAGGTGAAATCAGAATCAGGCACAGCAACAAAGGTTGGCTCAGGCCCCAATAGCAACATACGAAGCTTCCTTATACTGAGTCACACCACTGGCCCATCTAAATCAGTATTATCTCCACTGATTTGCAGCAGCTCTCCAGGGCTTCTGGTAGGAATATTTCCCAGCCCTAGCTGGGGGGCGTTTCCACCAGCGATTTAGTCTGAGCCGGCTGCATGTTGAGGTCATTAGGGTTAGATTGCATCGTGGCCATCCAGCAGCCACCTTGGAGCTTATCAATGAGAAAACCAGATTTCCTGAGACTGGTTACAATCCGATTCTTTTCCTCAAGTCGGGGTCTCCCTGGTATAGTTGTTGCATGCCCCAACCCCCACATTTAGCTTGGGTATGCTAGCCCTGGCCAGGGGTGTGCCTTTCATCATGACCCCAGTCCAGGGGTGTTTCCTCCCATTGTGCCGAATGAGGCTTGCCCTCTGAATGCCCACAGAAATTACAGAGACCCCCCTAATTGACATGGCACAGTGCAATCTCGAGGCTCCGATTCTCCTTTGTTTGGTTTATTGCCTTAGGAAGAAACTACTTCAACTCTTGGTTATAGAGATCCTGCTGGTTAAAATGGGAGCTGGTTTCTGTCTTTGTGTTTACTGCTCTCTTTCCCACAACAAACCCATTAGTGTTTACTCAGAAGTAACTCCCATTGTGGTCAGTGAGATCCTGCAGGTTAAAATGGGGGCTGGTTTCTGTCTTTGTGTTCTCCCCCCGCCCTTTTCCAGCACAAGCATATGTGTGTCTACTCGGAAGTAACTCCCATTGTGCTCAATGATGCTTGCCCCTGAAATGCAAGTGAATCTGGACTTCCAGGGGAAAGGAGAAAGTGGGGGAGGGGGGAAGCCTCTCTTATTGGTTGAGCAGCCCCTGCCAGTCAGATGATATTCACTCCAACCCCCAACCCCACCAGGAAGTATGTTCTGTGAAGCGATTTTTACTGGTCCAGAGAATCTGATTGTGGAACCCTGCTCACAAGCAAAGTGGATTCCTTTTAAAAAAATCCGATACTCCTCCATTAGCTTCTCCTTCCGTTGTCATGGAAACACGGCCCTGGAGATGCCAGGTGTTGACCATGGGATCTTTTGCAGGCAAAGCATGTGCTCTACCACTGAACTAAGGCCCTTTCCCCTCACAGTAACCTTGCAGGGATAAAACAGTTTTAACCAGCTTTCACAAAACCCAAAAGGAAGGATCCTGGTGGCTTTTCTTGGGGAGCAAGTTCTACAACAAAGGCACTACAACTAAATAAATCCTGCTCCTTGTGGCACAAATCTGGTCTTTGATGGAACAGGCAGTCAGAGATTTATTTCTTATACTTTGTGTTTATGTGCTAAGCACAGTTTTCTACAATAGAGGGTTAGCATCTGGACCAAATTTGCCCCCAAAAGGTACTACCTGGCCTCCTAACCTGCTGACCCAGAAGAAAAAGCCCTACACGGCTTGGGACCGGAGTACCTGACAGCACGCCTCTCCCGAAATGAACCTACCCATACACTGTGTTCAGCATCTAAGGCCCTCCTCCAAGTGCCTCCTCCAAGGGAAGCTCAGAAGGCAGCAGTGAGGGAGAGGGCCTTCTCAGTGGTGGCCCCTCATCTGTGGAACAAGCTCCCTGATGAGGTCCGCCTGGCACCAGCATTATTATCTTTTCGGCACCAGGTTAAGACCTACCTCTTTTCCCAGGCATTTGACACCATATGATGAGTTTTAATTGGTCCTGGATGTGTCTTTAGTTATGTCTGATAGTTCAATGTTGTTTTTAATTGTATGTTGTTTGTGTATTTTGTTTGTGTGCTTTTATGTGCTTTTAAAATTTTTATATTGTATTTAATGTTTTAACTTTTGTAAACTGCCCAGAGAGCTTCAGCTATGGGGAGGTATAGAAATGCAATTAATAACAACAGCAACAACAAAGAGGGTTGTGAAGTAGGGAGGGATGAAGCTGTCAATTTCGGTTTCTCTCAGTTTCTCATGTTTCCAATTTTAAGTTTATGCTGGCCTGTTTCTGCATTAGTTTGCCTTCAAAAAAAGTCTACATGAAAATTTGTATGCATTTTTGTCTGCATTTCTTCTAATATACACATTTTTGCCAGCAATTTCCTCTAATATAATGCATTTTTGTATGTTAGTTTCACTGATATATTTTCATTGATATATTTCACTGATGTTTTTTGTGCACTTTCCCCTGGTATGCACATTTTTGTATGCTTTGTTATGATAGGAAAACTGCATTAAAATATTTGGAGAAGTGTGAATACCAAAGGATAACTGTGTTTCGGTTGGCATATTGGTTCGGGAAATGCAAGTTCGGCAGGTTTGCATTAAAATGTGAATCGAATTAATTTCTCCCACATCCCTATTTTGGAGCAAGTGGCATCCATAGCAATAGATGTTACAGCTGAATGACTTAGGGGAGAGGGAGGCAGGGCCTTGGCCAGCTCAGTTTTGAAAGTGATCCTCCAGCAAATCTAGCTGCTGACCAGAGTTGGATAGTACAGTAGAGTTACATGGCACTGAATATGTTAAGTAAAGATGTAAAGGGTGGGATAAGAAGTGTTTCCTGTTAACATTTCAGCTAGTCAATGGGGGTGAAGATGTGCTGGTATTTTACAACGACAGAGCGTCGTTTCCCATCCTTCTCCAAATGATGTGCTCTGAGCGAGACCGAGTGGATGAGAGTGGACCTTTGGTTTACCACATCACCCTGGTGGAATTGCTAGCGGCATGTACAGAAGGGAAGAACGTCTACACTGAGATCAAATGTAATTCCCTTCTTCCGCTGGATGACATAGTGAGAGTGGTGACTCACGATGACTGCATTCCTGAGGTAAGCTGGACTTTACAGCATAGCAAGTGAAGAACAATTGTAAGAACATTTTCAGTGTTGCTGGGGGGGCGGGGGAGATAGCATGCTGAGTAGACAGGCCAAAAAGAGCCTCAGAGGTTCTGTTGAGTTAAAACTGTTATCAACAAAGAGGTAGATCAGGACACTTGGCAAGTAAGCCATGGGGAGAACAATCCTATGGCCCCTAGACAGAGTCTGGGGA
This sequence comes from Heloderma suspectum, assembly GCF_057233095.1. Taxonomy (NCBI): domain Eukaryota; kingdom Metazoa; phylum Chordata; class Lepidosauria; order Squamata; family Helodermatidae; genus Heloderma; species Heloderma suspectum. The sequence continues at coordinate 111,469,656 of NC_139464.1, forward strand.
GCCATAGGATAGTTCAGATTCCTGGATCCAAGGTTGGAGACACCACTCCGACCTCAGATCCAGGAGTCCAAGCTCCCTTCCCCATCCTGCTCCCCCTCTCAGCTGATGCAGAGAGAACTGTGCCAGCTGCTTCTCTGAGGTTGCAAAGATGACCTCGGAGGGAAGGGAAAGGAGGTGTACCGATGGGCGGGGAGGGGAGGGGACGGCTTACGCTTTATCCGCAGGCCTTCCCAGCCTCCTTCCCTCCCCCTCCCCGCCGCCTCAGCTAGACAGGCAAAAAAGCCTGTCTAGGAAAAATACAGAGCGGGAGGAGCACGAGAGTGAAGATCACCTCTACTGCAGCTCCTGCTCTGCTTTGGATGGCTGTAAGCCTCCAAATTCAGAGGCTTACGGCCATCCAATAGGATTGCACCCTAAGTGAAACAACAAAGTGTTGATTTTTCTCCTCCCGTGCTAATGTGACAACAAGGTGTGATTTGGGGTTGGAAATATCACAAGAAGCAGTGTTTGGCACTGAAATGAAGGCCAGAGTGTCATCTTTATGTGTCTTTGTACACAACAGACATGTGCCCTGACATGTCAGCATTCCAATTGCCAAATATTTCTTAAATAAATTAGAAGAAAGGAAACTAGAAGAATACAGGGAGGCAGTTGTACTAATAGACAATAAATGGGTAATAACATTATAAAGGATAAGGAGATTGCAGAGAAACTAAAGGAATTCTTTATATCAGTCTTCACTATGGAAGATGTTGAGTAGAACACCCATGCCTGAACTGTTCTTTTGGGAAGGACATCTGAAAAATTGAGTCAAATAGAGGTATCGGTCTTTTTGCTCCCATGAAGTGTTATGTACATTGATAGACCTATATAAATAATAACAAGAAGAGCAATCACAAAAGAAAGCAAGAGACCACACTTCGGGTGAAATGTCCATATCTAAAAATACCTGATGACCTTCCTTCAGTCCCATAACAGTTTTGACAATTGTCGTTCTTGGGAAATACTTTGTGGACTACAAGAAAATAAACTCTAGTAATGGCTTTGGTTTGCCTGTGTGTTGTATTTGACGTTCCAGGTGAAGATCGCATACGTGAACTTTGTCAATCATTGCTATGTAGACACTGAGGTGGAAATGAAGGAAATCTACACCAGTAACCACATCTGGAAGCTATTTGAGAACTTTCTTGTTGATATGGCAAGGGTAAGCCTTCATGCACCATTAAATATTGTAGAAACCTCATTAAAGGCAGCGGAATGGAGTGTGATACTTCTGCTTAAACTTACATTTATTTGTAGCTATATTTTCAAATACATGAGTCACTGGAACAAGTCAACTACATTGTATTAGAATATCATTTTCAGTATATTCCTCCTAATATTTTAGTATGATATTAATAGTGTCCAGAGTGCTGGATAGATCGGGTATTTTGGAAAGTAACATGAATTTTTACCATACACTGTGGGCAGCTCTTTGGCCGTTACATTTGAAAACACCTTTGTATAATGCTGGCTGGGGAATGCTGAGTGTTGTAGGACTTCTTTCTGTCTAAACATGCATAGGAATGTGCCCTAAGTCCCTGACTGTCGCGACACACAAGTGTACAATATGAAGACCCCAGTCCTAGACAGCCATAGCAAGGGGAAGGGGAGTACACATGTAGCCAGAGCTGCCTTGGAGGTTTGTACTGCAGCTAATCATTCCTGAATAAGCTTTACAAAAATGTATCATCGTCCCCCACCCCGCCCCATTGCTGGTGTTCCTTGTAGGTGTCTGATGCATTCCTTCTGTTTCCTTATTGGAGCTCCTTTTCCTTTACCCCTCAGCTCCTCAGTAAGAGAAGAATATCAAAAGTCCTCTTCTCTCTTCTTATCTTCAGCTGAGCCTTTCAGGGTTCAGCCTATCCCACTCTTCAAGATTATTTGGTTTATTTATTCGGCGGGGGGGGGGGTAGACTGAGACACTGCCCACATGATTCAAATATACCAGTTTTGCCTTGCTCTCAGGACTTGTAAGAAGGCTTTTAACATCATGAATAAAAGTTACAAAAGCTTTCGATTCGAAGCATTTAGAGACAGAACCCTTCAGCTGATACTCGGTCGGATTTTTTCTCTCTCACTTTTACCTGCTACCTGACCTTGGTGAGTCAGGAAGATTTGGCTGGCTGTCTTTTGAGGGCAGAATTCTCCTCAGGCTCATCAGTATCTTTTGTGTCTTGGCATCCTTATTCTAAGTATGTTTACTCCATAGGAAATCAATGTGACTTTATTCCAAGCAAGTATTTATACGAATGTTGAAAGCTGAAGATAGTTACCAAATGTTGTTGTCAAGGCCTAATCACTTAATCTTTAACCATGGCATCCCCTCAGCACCAACTATATATAATATTGGATGCTGAGAGTGAGTGTATGTGGGCACTAATAACATATCCCACTAAGGGCAATGTCTGTATTTTCAGGGGCCACTCTGTTAGCCAGACAATGGTCCAGGAGCCAGAATTGTTATTCTGTGGCACAAATCTACCACTTCCGGATCAGTCAGACTTTATAATAAATTCACTGTCAATCGGCAGTGAGGTTTTCATAGTTATGGAGCATGCACAACTCCAGAATAGCTGGGGCATTCCATTTGTCAATAGCCATTCATTCATTCATTCATTCATTCGATTTATTAGCCACCCGGCTGGCTGGATGGATGGCTGGCCACTCTAGGCGGCATACAATACTAATAACAAATTTACATAATCAACTGAACAAAACAACATAACAAAACAACACTACTCTAAGAAACCCTAACCCACCCCAAATGCCCTCCTGAACAGCCAGGTTTTTAAAGCCCAGTGGAAGCACATCAAAGAGGGGGCATGGTGGAGGTCACTAGGGAGAAAATTCCACAGAGTGGGGGCCACCACAGAAAAGGCCCTCTCCCTAGTCCTCACCAGCCTAGCTGTCCTGGCTGATGGGACAGATAGAAGGCCTACCAAGGCCGATCTCGTTGAGCAGAGTCCCTAGTGTTGTTGGAGGCACTCCTTAAGATAGACTGGGCTTGAACCATATAGGGTTTAGAGGTCAATGCCAACTCCTTGAATTGGGCCCTAAAAACAACTGGTAACCAATGCAACTCCTTCAGCACTGAAGTGATGTGGTCTCGCCAAAGACTGCTTTTAATCAGGTGGGATTTCCATTTTAATCAGGCATGTAGTTCCATTCAGTTCCAGTAGGGCATTCACAAGTGACCTCCAATATGATAAATTCACATCCAAAGTGCTTAACTCCCATAGAATGGCACTGAACCACTTCAGGAAGTCCTTCTCACACTTTAAGAACCATGTTTTTTAGAAATTCAAAAGGAGTCCAGTAAAGCATACAACAATATTTCAAGGTGTCTTTCTGCAGCACTAGCAGTAATAGTAGTCATGTATTTTTCTATTGTACAATTCTCAGGGTGGTTTAAAGTTCTAAAAATCATTTTTGAAAGTTACAGTTTCATGAAAAATATCTATTAATCAACAACTAATAAGACAGATATTCCATTTTGGTGTTGACCCAAATTCCGACTGAAGTTTTAATTCATAGTGTTTTATTGCCAGATGCAGTTGCACAGATTGGGCTAGTGAGAATAAAAATGCAGTGCTGTCAGCAACTCTGGGGTTAGAACCAGGAACCCCATGGAGGTCTTGAGCCTAGCCTAGCTAGCAACCATAGACTGCTAGCTAGGACTCAGACCCTTCATGTTTGCTCAGGTCTCAGACCTTTCTTTGGGCATAGAAGGAAGTGGGGGTGGGTAGCATTGGCCCCAGCCACTGGGCAGGCAACACGAAGTCCCTGAGTTGGCCAGCCCTGGAATAAAAATTAGGAATGGACATTTCTGCCATTGGCTGGTCAACAGAGAAATTCCTTCTGCGCTCCAGCTTCCCGCCTCCAGTTCAAGTCACTAAGCTGGCCTACCTTGAGCTAGAGAACACTCCCTCCTGGTCTAGATTCAGGTATGTTTTCCCACTGCCCCAGCCTCGCCCTGACAAATCTCTGATCTATGATGTTATTCAAATATGAATCGTTTGAGTTTTGCTGCTGTGTCTAGTGAACTATACACTTTACTTAAAACATGATGAATGAACAGGAACTATTATTTCCAGTCGTTGATCATGCAGCCACTCTTGTCTGCTGTAGGTTTGCAACACAACCACAGACAGAAAGCACGCAGACGTATCTCTGGAGAAGTATGTCACTGAACCAGTAATGAACATAGTGAGCGGCTTCTTCAATTCTCCATTTTCAGACAACAGCACAAGCCTCCAGGTAAGGAGGAAGAAGTCTGTGACAAATGTCTATTTCACACTACTTTGCCAGGTTCACAAGGGCTACAGGAAGTTAATGAATGCATTCATCCCCAGTAATGTTTAATACTATTCGCTCATCTAAAGATGAGATTTTGTTCTTTAAAAATGGGAAAATGCCCTCTCCAGAAAAATAATTTCCTCATATGTAGACATATCTCCTAATTCTTTATGCTATGGTATGTTGGGTAGCCGTACAGAATTCTGTATCAGCAACATTGTCATATATTTAATTTAATGTATTCATTAAAAACATTTATCCCCTGCCCTTTGGCCCTAAAAGGGGCCCTCAAGGCTATACACACTTGATGGAGGACTGGAAAGCTACAGATCTCTTTGCCTACGGCAGTCTTAACCAGCCTGGGTCCCTCCAGATGTTTAGTCCCTCCATACTAAACTTCCATCAGACCCAGCCAGCATGACCAATATAGCCAGGGATGTAGCTGAACACATCTAGGCCAGCCTTCCCCAACCTGAGTCCTTCTAGATCATCCTTCCCAACCGGGTTCTCTCCAGATGTGTTGGAGTACAATTCCCTGGCTGGCTCGGGCATGCTGGGAGTTGTAACCCAACACATCTGGAGGGCACCAGGTTGGGAAAGGATGAACTAGAGGGACTCAGGTTGGGGAAGGCTGGCCTAGAGGATGTTTGGTGAGATTACTTCAGATTAAGACTGCAGCTCTTAAAAATTCAGCTGCTAAACTGTGCAACCACTCTTATCGTGGTACAGTGAGCAAGCTGGAAGGAAATGATCAAGCCCTTAAGCTGGCAACTGCAGTCATGGTGCCCCCTGCCCAATTCTTACAGCTAGGGCACGGTGTACAAGCGGACAGGACAGGAACAAAGGAAACTGTGGTAGACCAGGTCAAATTATTCTAGTGTTTCCAGACAGAGCGGCCCTAGTACTAACGATGAGGAGGCATTGTGCAAAGAGTCCATCTCTTCTTAACAGATTTAAGAAAAAAGACAGAAGAAATGGTGGGAAAACACAGGAGGGCTTAAGAGTGGAAGGTGTTGTCATCTGGACCCCCCATAAAATTCTGTGAATGAGGCAGGGCAGTGATGCCATAAAAGCCTCGTCTGGAAGCACCCTTTGTCCATCTTGCCCAGTTGTCTGCTCAGACTGGCAGCAGCTTACCAGGGTCTCAAGCAGAAGTCTGTCACGTCACCTGCTACCTGATCCTTCTTTAAGCTGGAGTTGCCAGGGATGAGCCTGGAACCTTCTGCATGCAAAGCCTGGGCTCCACCACCGAGCTGTTGTCCCTGCTAGAAGCCCAGCTTGCCTCTGGCAGGTTCTCACTTCTTGTTTTCTTCCTTCCTAGCGCCTAGGTTGGCAAAGTTCTGCCAGGGAGTGACACTGTCGGGCTGGAGTGACTGTCTTACACACACCAGGCCCCAATAGAGCTTCCCGCCTGCCAACCAGATCTCTCATGCAACTTAGGCCAACATAGCCATCTTGAAGCAAGTGGCGGCTGCCTGGATCTATCCCATTTCCCCCTGATCACATGCACAACTCCAGAAGTGCCGGGGGGGGGGGGGGACGGTAGTCGCTAATAGTGACAGCAGACAGAAATGCCAGAACACTGGCCTGCCTCAAACCCCCAGGGAAGAGACCTGTAGGATTTTACTCTGATATTATGGACATGTGTTTTCCTGGCATGTCTGAGGAGGCCTGGCTTTTCAAGTGCATGCTAACCCCATAACAGTAAGGGAAACACCTAGGCTTTCCTCCTGGGGTCCCTGCCGAAATAAACATGGGGGAGGGAAAGAATTAGATATGAACAATGTAGGTGTTTGTGATATAAACACAAATTTCAAAGATCATTTTTTTTGTGAAAAAGCCCAGCAAGGCCAAGTTTAAATGATGCCAATCTAGGTCCAGGTGTTCCAGAGTTCCTGGTTTAGGACCCTAATGAGTTCGATATTTTGGAGACATGGGCCAACTAGAAAAATGCCAGGCAAGGCCAGCCCAAGACATTTTGCTGCCTGAGGCGAAGGACAAGATGGTACCGCCCTGCTATTCCACATACGAAAGCAAACCAAACTGGACAGTGAGTTGTATGTCGACGCTGGTGTCAAGACAGTGTCCTCCACCGCACCTGAGAGCGGTAGACTACCTTAAGAGGCTCAGGGATGGCCATATGGCACACACAGCTCTGTTTGCTCCCTGCCTCTCAGCATCTGCTGCCTGAGGTGGCCGCCTCACTCTGCCTAATGGTAGGGCCAGCCCCAATGCCAAGCATTTACGTTTCGAAAAATAGATTCATGTGGAATATCTATATATGAAAGAGTGTTTAATGCATTGATATATTGACAGCGTGAAATCAAAGAATAATAATGCATATGGGTTGGATCCAGGATATGCCTTCCATGGACGCAAGGACTCCACTGACAAAAAGTGCCTCTCCCCAAATTTTGGAGATACTTCCTCCTCCCTGCCTGCACCACTGATCACCCCATTCAGCAGTGACCCCCAACTCTCTGGGTAACATATTCAGGGGCTAGGGGGGCTACCATGGGCAGGAAGGATGGGGACATCCGCTTCCACCAGCCCAGTTGCAGGCACCTGTATCTGGATCCAGCCCTATATTTTTGTGTTGTGCCGGAGGACAGGGGCAAATTTTACTTATCTTAAAAATCCCCTTGATTATAACATTGAGCCTTTTGTGTGTGTTTGTTTTCAGACACACCAGCCTGTTTTTATTCAGTTACTGCAGTCTGCGTTTAGAATTTACAACTGCACCTGGCCAAATCCAGCACAGAAATCTTCCGTGGAGTCTTGTATCAAAACGTTAGCTGAAGTCGGTAGGTGATTTCAATTTTTGCTTTCAGTATTTCAGTGATAAATGACGTTGGGTGGAATGCCAGCTTTCTCTTCTGGAAATCAGGGACGCAGATCCATTCAGAAACGTTTGTGGAATCCGCATTGAAATGAATATTCAAGAGCCGAGTTAAAATACGGCAGTCCCCAGAGGAGGAGTTAGTGGTGGAGTGTGCCACAGTTCACTACCTGTACTTGTGAAAGTGAAGCCTCCCCACAAACAGCATGAGTGGTCAGAAGTCCATTGTTTGGTGCATGCTTTCTCCCTAGAAGTGCTGGAAGATCTTGAGCAGAGAAATATTGCCCTGATGACTGCTGCTTCCCTGGCAGGCGAGGGCAGCGCTTGCCTTAGAATCAGCGGCCCATTCTAGGGATGGACCATATGGTCAAAGCCCAGAGCCCCACAGCTCAGGGCGCTGCCAAATGTCCACCCAGAGAGTGGCAGGTGATGGGCACAGCAGAAGGAAACTCAATTTTATTCCTGTAGTCATTATGGTGCTATAATTCTTCAAGGACTTTAAAGGCTGTCACAGAGAGGAAGGCCAGGATCTCTTCTCAATCATCCCAGAGTGGCTGAACATCAGGAAAAACTTCCTGACTGTTAGAGCAATACAACAATGGAACCAATGACCTAGGGAGGTGGTGGGCTCTTCCACGCTGGAGGCATTCAAGATGAGGCTGGATAGCCATCTGTCAGGGATGCTCTGACTTAGATTCCTGCATTGAGCAGGGGGTTGGACTTGATGGCCTTGTAGGCCCCTTCCAACCCTACTATTCTATGATTCGATGCAAAACTGTACATGCTCAGAGTCTCCCCCCCTTAAAAAAAAACCAGTTTGGCAAACAGTTTTGTTGTTCTAACATATCAGGAATGTAGAAGCAGATATAAAGCATGTAACGGCAGGGAAGAAGATAAATCTTAATTGTGTGCTTCGCAGCTGAAGTAATACGTGTGGCCATCTAAAGGAGCCCCCCGTAAGATAATTAAGTCCAAGATGTAATATTACCTAGCTGCACCACTGCCTAGAACTGAGCACCTCTGAACTCGGCAGTATCCTAGGCTAACTGTAACATGAACACAGAGACACCTTCCACACACCAAACAGCCTTGGACTCATCTGCCCTCCTTTTAGAGTCATAGGAGCTGCTGTATTCAGCAAGGAAGAGGAAGGCAATAGTTATAGAGTGCCTAAGTGCCAGAAATGTTTGTGTGTTTTGTGTGTGTATATGTATCTGAAGCATCAGCTCCCACCTTCCCCTCTCCCCTGTCCAGAAGAATAGTCAGGTCTCCTCCCTCCCTCACACAACCAATTACAGCCTATCCCATGCATTTTTTAATAGGAAGTAAGACACAGTTCAATTGGTCTTGCTCCCATGTAAGTGTGCCTACACAAGGCATTTATTGTGTGCTATGATTCATTACTCATGGTTGTTTACAGTTTATTTAGATGACGACGTGATCCTCCAGTTTCGCTTCTGTTTTTTTAAGAGCAGGTTCCCGGGTTTCTTTAGAGTGGGGGAAATAGGGTATTATTTCCAACAGTGAAAGAACCACTTGTGTATTTGCAATATTCCACTGTAGCACAACACCACCTAGAGGTTATGTAGCAGAAAAGCAGGAAAGGAAAGGCTGTTTGCGTAGAGCTCGGATCTGAATTCTGTGGTGAAATTGAAAGTAGATAAAGCAGTGAACAGCCCTGTGTAGAAAAGCTCATTGTCTTAGTGGGATTTATTTCCAAATAAATGTACTTAGGACCAGGCAGTTAGTTGCATTGGGGCTTCATTTTCTCACAGATAAGCAGTTCCCTTATTCTGGCTGCAGCTTTCATGCATAGAAAGTTTTGGAAGCTGGGAAACTCTGGCCCAGGGAGCCCAAAGAGATGGGTTGCAGTTAGTTTTCACATATGAGCTGGTTTTCATATATAGCTGTAATGCATCAGCCATATCTTTGGGTTCAGGCCTCTAAGTAAATCGTTAACATTGTAAATTGTTAACATTGCCTAGGCATTGTAATTCAAATTCAGCTCACTGAAAGTGTGAATGGTTAGGTCAGAGGTACAATTATTTCAGAGCTAACATTTCCTTTAGTTTAAAAAATATATATAAACTGTAATAAATCATGCCATAAACATCTCTTAAAATCCTTCTGCAGCTATAGTATAAACAGTGCTTGAGAATAAAAATGAAGTTGAGCAAGCCTAGCCTCTGATTGCTATCTTGTTCCTGATTGCTTGTTAGCACCTTGATTCTAAACATTTGGATGAATGTATCTGCATTTGATACCAGAGTAGATGGCTGTGCTGTACTGATGTACTGTCATGGGTTGTGGCACTGTTGTGGTCCATGTGCCCCTATGCTAAGCACTGAATTGTTGGTTCCGTAAACTTATGATCATACCATAAACACTATCAACAGTTGACTGCAGAAAAAGGGATAGAAACTTGAGGGACGACGAGGCCTCTTAGACATGTTGGGCAGTATAGAAATGTAATAAAAATAAGTAAATAAAATGTGTGTGTTTCCCATGGTAGAGGGAAGGGCCCAGGATGAGAATGCAGGTCACCAAATCACTGTGTCTTGGTATGCATAGAGGGTAAATATACAACACATTACAGAGCAGCAAACTTGGATTTGCAGTCAGATTTGCAATCCTTGCTCCCTGATAAATGTGCCAATATGATACATGTGTTTGCAAACATGTGTTCATCCCATTCACATCCTGCTAGTTAGGTGCACATATACATCGTTTTCAGTATACACCTAAAAGAAGTAGTATGTGATATGGCCTGTGGGTACCTGATTTTTTTTTAATGCTTTGGGATCCTTATGTACAGGTGCGGCTCTTATCTTTATTTTATTTCCTTTAGGGTGTTAGCTTTGGTTAAGAGCTTTTCTACTAGGAGACCACTTGTTTCAAAGCTGCGGTGTCTTATTCATTCTAACTTCATGATGGTATTCAAATTATAACCTGCTAGTTTTTATAGCCGTAGGCACCTACTTAATGGCCCTGTATTCAAAAGAGCCCAACATCCAGGTGCTTCCATTGTGATGCTTTATTTGGTACCTGACTAAGAGAGCTGCTCTCTATTGAAAACCTGGTCCCTAATTATTATAATTAGCTGCGTGTTTTTCCATGCATTCTGCATCATCAGCAAACGAAGTTGTGCATTGTGCTGAAGTGAGAGATGAGATAACAGACGTTTCTTTTAGTCAGTGTGTGTGCACGTGTGTTTACTCTCTCCCTTACTTGACAGCTGCTTCTGAGGACCAGTTTTGGAATTTGGCTACATTTTTCTGTGCACAGTCCTGTCTTTCTCTTCTTTCTTGAGCTACGTGGCTTTAATGTTCAATATTCATGTCTCACAGTATGGTTTCATTTATTTTATTTTTTAAATGGTTCAACAGATAGGCTGTGAGGCAAACTGGGAAAAGGTGCTTAGAAAATGAATTTCATCACCACCCCCCAGGGACTATTTAATCTCTGTATTTTTGGTAGGCAATAATCGTCCAGGCCTTGGGTTAAAAGTTTGCTGCAAACTGCAGGGATTTTTGTTTTTGTTTTTGCTTTTGCTAGGGCATATTTAAAAGAACAGCCAGAAATCAACTTTTGTGCCCAGCTGGTGTAAGAGTTTGCGGTTATAACTTTCAAACTTTGGGGCCAATTCGGGTTCGAGAGGGTTCAAAACGACTGGAAGAGATCTGCAAAGTACTGAAATACTTTGTGAGAGTACCACAGAATGTGAGAGAATCACAATTTTTGAGACTATCACACATAGAAAAGATGCAGAATAGACAGTGGAAAACGTGTGTAACGTGCTAGGAATAAATCTTGTTTTTCAGATTTCACTTAAGAAAAAAGCGCCTCTTAGAGCCCCAAGGCTTTGTCATTCAATTGTGCATTATATACCAATTTTAGCCCACTATCAGAAACGGTGCAAGCATCAGACAATGCACTACAGGGATACGATGACTAAGACTACACAACCCTCCTCCTCCGCCTCCTTTACTAGCAACAACATTTGCAGTACGTATTGCATTATTATGTGTGCCTCATTTTCAGGCCGTGTTATGTAGTTGGAGAATAACTGCATGGGCATTTCAGAATAATTTCTTTAAGAACAATGACAACTGCATGTTCCTTCATGGGAAAATCGTAATATTTTCCTTATTTGGCAGCATTAAAGAAAATATGAATACAGAAAGTGAATGAAAACAAAATTAACATGTCTAGGGTAGTGTCAATGCTTTTAATAAGGATACATTTAATTTCACTTTCTGTGCATGTTTCTACTTATGAGAACAAGATTTATTTCACACGTATTGTACATATTTTGCACCATCTATTCTGCTTCTTTTCCATCATACTGCCACAAATTATTTCTGTATGTTGTGGATTTTGAATACTTATTTTGAATTCTCTGGAGCCCAAATGGGACAAAAAGTGTGGAAGTTACAGCCTTAAACTAAAGAGAAAGTTAGGACCGTGGACAAAAGAGGAGGCAGGGGTGAAGATCAAGCCAGAAGTCAAGAACAAAGAGTAAGTCAGAACACAAGGACAAACCAAGGGTGCAGAACACACAAGAGCTCAGGAGGGCCTTGTTGTTCAAGCAAAGATCAAATGGAGCAGGAAGCCTTTTATGCTTCGTCCTGCCCATGGGGATCCAATGACCAGCCTGTTGGAGTCAGTCCAGGGCCTGAAGGAACTTCAGTTATAAAGCAGCTACCTTTGGTTCAGTGGTTCACCACATGGGGCAGCTGTACACAGATCCAGCTGTTCCTGACATTGCCTCATGGCCTAAAATGTATTCTGAATGGATTTTACAGCAGGGACCAAAGATCTTTGATGGAAAATTTGACGAAATGTGTGTATGTGGTAGCCCTGGATTCAGAAATGATTGCCCACAGACAGAAAGATCATGCTCAGATCTCCCAGGATATCGAAGTTCCATGAAATGTCACACTGTTAAAAACTCAGCTATGGAATTTTGAAAATAGTGCCATAGGATCCCCCTGCATCTCAATGTATTGTGGAAGTTGTAGCGGGGGGCAGGCAGTCTACTCACTGAGGACAACATAACTCCTGAAGATCATCTATCAGTGGCAATTTTCACATGAAACCAGTATTTATCATACTTACTGCTAATGGCTGGCTGACTATTTCCAATCTGGGGACAATTTTGCTTGAAGACCCCCAAATCCATCACAAATTTTGGTGCATGTAGAATTCAATAACATCTTTAGTTAGATCCTGTTTGTTTGGTTTTCTTTCTTCTCTTTTCTTTTTACTCTGACTGCTTTACGAGTTCTTTGCCTGGTTTCAAAAGCCTTCTGAACTGGGGAGACAAAGCAACAGGCTTCTAAATAATTTAGTGTCGTACTTTTAAGAGAAATCGACACATGCTGAAGTATAAAGAAGCTGAGGACAATTAAAAATAAATATTTATATTCATATTTGTTTGGCAGTACTTCAAAATGGGAACATGTGCTTCATGTTGTTTTTAAATGATGAAATGTGGAACAAATGAAAGATACATTTTCTACAAGGTACAGGGAGATAAGCAGGCAAAGGTTTTGTTTATAGCTTAAAACGTCAACTGTGACTCTTGACAATTGACAGAAATCTTAATTACAAATAGAATTATGCATTTTAAGAACCAATCAGAAGAAGAAAGGATTTTTCCTCCCATTAGTTTTCTTTATGATACTAGCTGTGAGTCTTTGAAAAACCATAGACTTTGATGCTGGTGGAAGAAAGTTGCTCACTTCAAATAATACCTGGAGGTGCTGTGGGAACATGATCGTTTCAGCCCATTTATAGTCTACAACTGTTACATTTATTCCTGGATATCCCAGAACTCTACATACAAAACATTTAATTGAAAAAAATTAGCATAACATGGAATGTTATAACATAACATTCCATAACATTCCAGTTGCTTGAAAACATCACAATAAATTGAATTAATAGTCCACATACCCCCTAATATTGCCACAACCTTACCAGATGCAGCTATAATCAGGTAAACACTAAGAGTGGAAATGCATAGTTAAAAATAAGGTTGCAATAAAATAGAGCAGCAGGAACAATAGATAAAAGTAATTGTCAATCATACAGTGAACATTTTGAAACATCTGAACACAGAGGAAAATTGAAGGTGAAAGGAAGAAAATGTCTGGAGGAATTATATTGACTTTTTTTAAAATAGTAGTGCAGTGGTTAGAAAATATATCTTTTGCTTTAAAAAGAGTTCTTACTCCATGGCAGAAAAAGATGCTGCATTAGTTTCTCACAAAACCAGGCTGATCTTGGTGAGTTCTTTTTTGTCCTCCCTTAAAACTGGGGGCAGAACTATGCACTTTGTGTAGTTCTCAGTATTTTCACAGATTGTACCCCAAGGCTGCAATTTGAAGGGGGAGACTGGTGTTGGGGGAGAGGGGCTTCTTAACCCTTTCCCCTTGGACTGCTTTCCTCCTGAAATGTCCCTGTTCTTCAACTGCCTTTTCTTCCACAAGTTAATAACATAAAATACAGGTAACGTCCTTCTGTAAAAAGAATCATGGAACTATACATAATGTATAGTTCTGTCCTCAGACCCTGGTTCTCATAAGTGACTTACAAAAAAGGCAGAGGTAGCTAAATAGCACTTAAGCTACCCCCTAGACTAGGTTATTACTATAGATGCTGTCTAAAAAAGCAAACAGCCAAAGGGGAAACACAATCAGAATTAAGTGCAACATAATTACTCTAACAGTGCAATCCTATACACGTCTACTTAGAAGCAACACCCACTGGATTCAATGAGACGTACTCCTAGATAAGTGAGTATAGGATTGCGGCTTAAATAGAGGATTTAGGTCTATTCTTTGACTCTGCAATCCCATCTCAAACCATTCTTAAATCCTATAAGAACATAAGTACATAAGAAGAGCCATGCTGGATCAGACTAAGGGTCCATCTAGTCCAGCATTCAGTTCACACAGTGGCCAACCAGCTGTCAACCAGGAACCCACAAGCAGGGCATGAGCGCAACAGCACCCTCCCACCCATGTTCCCCAGCAACTGGTGTACATAGGCTCACCGCCTCTGGTACTGGAGGTAGCACAGAGCCATCAAGGCTAGCAGCCATTGATAGCCTTCTCCTCCAGAAATTTGTCTAACCCCCTTTTAAAGCCACCCGAGTTGGTGGCTGTAGCTTATCCATCTTCTCCCACTTGTGATTGTTATCTCATCACCACTCCACATGAAAATCGCCACAGCATCAGGTACGAATTCTAACTCTAGAATCTTGATACTTTTATATTCCCTCAACCTATAGGGAAAACTAGAGAGCGAGTGTGTGTGGAAGGGATATAACCAGGGGTGTCATTAAGAGGCCTCCACCTGGGCACGGGCCCCGGATCTTTTTGAGCTGTCCTAATTGCCTTTTTTTTTTACATTTTCCCATTGACTTGCATTGGAAAACAAAAACAGCCATAACTTTTTTAGTTTGTATGATAAATATACGAAATTTGGAGGCTTGGTAGCCTCCATGGAACTGATTGAATCTGCGAAATTTAAGGCAGTTAGGTCCAGCGGTTTTTGTGCTAGTCACAGGTAAAATTTGCTATTTTCAAGAAAATGTGTCAAAGCAAAGAGCTATAACTTCTTTGTTCTTCCACATAAGTGTATGGAATTTGGAAAGTTGGCAGCCCCCATGGAGCTGATGGAACCTGCCAAATTTCAGGCAGTTATGTCTAGTGACTTTTGTGCGAGTCACAGGTAAAGTTTGCTATTTTCAAGAAAATGTGTCAAAGCAAAGAGCTATATTTTTTTGTGTATTTCCACATATGTGCATGGAATTTGGGGACCTGGAAGCCTGTACAGAGATGACTGAGCCTGCCAAAGATCAGACAGTTAGGTCTAGTGGCTTTTGTGCTAGCCACAGGTAAAATTGGCTTTTTCCAAGAAAATCTGTCAAAGTAAAGAGCTATATTTTTTTTGTGCTTCCACATAAATTCATGGCATTTGGGGACCTAGCAGGCCCTTTGGAGCTGACTGAACCTACCAAATTTCAGACAGTTAGGTCCAGTGGCTTTTGTGCTTGTTGTTGTTGTTCAGTCGTTCAGTCATGTCCGACTCTTCGTGACCCCATGGACCATAGCACGCCAGGCCTTCCTGTCCTGAGCACTCTCCCGGAGTGTGCTCAGGTTCATATTCATTGCGCTAGCTTTTGCGCTAGCCATGCATAAATTTTCCTTTTCTCACAGTCTAAAAAAGTAAAAACTGTCAAGTCACCCAGGGGATTAGGGAGCCTAATCAGAAGGTGTTTAAGGTGACCTTTAGGAGGTCACTATCCCTAATCTCTGGTGTAGGGTTTTTTTGAGGTGCAAAAAACCTCTTGCCCCTGCCTACTTTTCTTTTCTGCCTCTTACATGCCCACTGTTGGGAGCTTGCCCGCAATGAAATTTTGAAGAGGGAGAAGGAAGGGAAGAAAGAACTCCATGTGAAATACTGGTATTTCACACAGCACCTGATTTTACTGCCCCAAAGTGGAACCTTTGGTTTCTGCAGAAGTTTAGTAGCAAAGGATCCAATAAGCCTCCACAAACTTCTTTCTCCCCCTCCACTTTAATCTCTCCTAAATAGCTGTAGGACTCAAATGATCCCAAAGGGAGGGTTAGGACTATGTGGCGTCATGATCAAGAAACTGCTGGGGCTTCTAAATAGGTTCTACAGTTTTAAAAAAGCTAGAAAAAGCCCTCAGCCACCTCCCCTCATAAAGTTAATTTAAGTACTGCAATCATTACAAACCCTCCACAGCCTCCTAAATTCCTCTGAAAGGAACCACTTGGCTTAAGGAATTCTCTCCACCACCACCCCATGCATTTCCAATCACCATTCTTTTCTTCTTTCCTCCCCTATCCTGTTCTTTCTTTCTCTTCTTTATTCCACCCAGAGCATATCTTGGGGAATTCTTAAAGAGAATTCTCTTTGGTGGGCAAGAGAAGTTCTGAACTGTATTTGACTTCATACAAACAGACAAAATGGTTGGTTTTTCTCCTTCTCCTCACTCAAGTCTTTGAGAAAAGTAGGTTCACATGGTTGCAGAGAAACAAATTTGAGGCTGTTTTGTTTGTCAGTTGCCATTATCCAGCAATAGGAAGGGCTGTAGCTCAGTGGCAGAGCACATGCTTGGTATGCAGATGCTCCCAGGTTCAATCACCAGCATCTCCAGTTAGGGCTAGGAAAGAATCCTGCCTGAAACCCTGGAGAGCCACTGCTGCTAGTCAATGTCGACAGTACTGGGCTAGATGGACCCAGCGTCTGACTCAGTAGAAGGCAACTTCCTATGTTCCTATGAACAGAAAGCTTTAATAAAAATGAGTTTTTGGTTTGTTTTTTAAGTGGAGAGGAGCTAAATACTGCTCATTTATACAATCCTATGTATGCCTACTCAGAAGCCCCATTATGTTTAATAAGGCTTACCTTCAGGAAAGTGTGGATAGGATTCCAGCACGAGTTACTTCTGCAGGGATGTTTGCACCTTGATGTTCTGCATGTTTACTTAGAAATAAGTCCTGAGTTGTGAGCATGGTACTGCAGGCTTAATACAGTGCCTACCCAGTTCTAGCTAATGAACTGACTGTCCTTCTAGCTCAGTCCTATGCAAGTTTTGACATTTGTGGGTTTGGGTGTTTTTTTTGCATGAACTCTAGCTTCAGTGGTGAGGGAAAGGCACTTAGTGCATGCTCAGAGTTTCTCCATAACTGAGCCCTAGTTTTGAAAACAGACTCATTGGCTGAATCCTGGTGATGTCTTGGCACAAATGAAGTTATGGGGAGGAAGATACAATGAGAGCTTGTGCACAGAGAGGAGTTGCACAAAACAAGACATCTGTTTTTATGAAAAGTTGCTGGAGGATGGTAGGATGAGGAGGGATGGTTGCATGGAGGGGAATAGAATTGGTAGGGGGAGAATGCAATTGCTCAGTGGTAAAAGAAGAACATTCTGTACATGCTTAGAGGCAATTTTCTTGTTATTTTATTTTTTATTGTTTTAAACTGTTTCTATTATTGTACATTGCCCAGGGTGGCTGGGTGACCAGCCAGATGGGTGATTAATAAATTTAATTAATAGATAGATAGATAGATAGATAGATAGATAGATAGATAGATAGATAGAAATCTCTATTTAAGAACATAAGAAGAGCCATGCTGCATCAGACCAAGGTCCATCTAGTCCAACATTCTGTTCACACAATAGCCAACCAGATGCCCATTGGAAACCCACAAGCAGGACATGGGTGCAATAGCACCTTCCCACCCATGTTCCCCTGATGCTAACATTGGGGAAATGTAAATAAATTCTAGTCATTCTAAATTTGCATGCATGTATATCCTTCAGAAACTTTGCAGGTTTCTTGCCTGGGGGACACCTCTAATGACCTGTCCATTTTCATACAAATTTACCCAAAAACTATTGGGGAAGGGGTGAATGGAAGGGAAAGCAAATCACTCCCTCCCCCAAATTGGAGAACTCCCCTTCCACATGAACTGCTGCACCTATCCTTCTGAGACTTTGCTGGTTTCTTACTTAGGGACAACTGTAGGCTGTCTGTAACTTTCAGAACAATGGTCCACAAGGAACAAAGGGAGATAAGTATGTCCTCTTTTGGAGACCTCAAAATGTCAAGGCCACCCTTGCACAAAAACCCTTGTGTCTATCATTCTGAAATTTGGCAGACAGGATCTCCTGTGATGGGGCAATGAATCCTGAAATTTTTATCCAATTCTTCCAAGGAATTAAAATGTTATTGGCAGTTCCCTTTAAAAGAAAATCAAAATACAAACCCTGCACCTATTTTTCTGACATTGGGCAGGTGTAATCCCCTTCTAGGGAGCTCCTATGCCTGAAATTGTCCGGTTTTGACCAAGAGACAAAAAGTTACAGTTTTTTTTTTCTAATTTCCCATGGTAGTCAACAGGAAGCATAAAGACTCCTTTTTCCGAACCTTGACTCAGGTTTGGTGCTGAGCTGAAGTGGTCCGACTACCAATTGACCCGAGCAGAAGTGGGATGTTTTCCAAAATGCTGAATCGGGGTCTGAGTTGAAGTGGGGTGGGGGGTCAGTGCACAGTTCTTATGTATGTATGTATGTATGTATGTAATCTATACACACACACAAGCACACTGCATGCACGCACCACACACACACACACACACACACACACATATATTAGATGTGCGCTTAGACTCATGTGTGTGTGTGTGTGTGTGTGTGTGTATATGCAAATTTGTGTTATGGGCCTGTGCCCCGGATCTTTTAAGACCCTAGCAATGTCCCTGGATACAACCATAATAACTGCAAAATCCATTACAGAAGTGTTTTTCTCCTACTGCTGAGAAAAACCTCTTTTCTTTTACAAACTTTTAAAATGTCGCTGACACCACCCTCCTCTTCACTGAGAGAGAACCTTCAGTTTCTGTGTGTGGGTTTAGATACTGTGACTCTGGCTTATTACCTTCTTATCATCATCAAATCTTTTCCCTGTTAATAACGAGACTGAGAATGACGTGGTTTGCATTAACAAAACAAAAATTAAACTTTATTTACAAAGGACGAAATGTTTCAAGTCGGTTGGTATGTGGTAAAAATGGTTGTTTCACGTTTTTATGAAATCCTTTCCTACTCTACCCCATCTAATAATAGTCTTTAAAATAATACTGAAACCTCCCAGGGAATCTATCCACCCCTAAAGCTAGAGCCAGAGTCCTTCCTATCCTCAAGCCACCAAACCCTCTCTCCTCTAGAGACAAACCCAACTCCTGTTATTCTCCCTCTCTCCCAACAACCCCCCCCCACAGCCAATCAGGAGACAGTATTAACATTCTGAACATTCCCATTCCCCCCTCCCATCTACTTACCAAAGCCTTAAAGAGACAAGACATGTTGTAATACATCAGTCATGCAAACAGACATTAAAAAAGACAATAAAACAATATACTGTTTCGTCACAGTAGCTAACAGTTCATCTTGTGGTAGCGAATTCCATAGTTTAACTATGTGCTATGTGAAGAATTACTTCCTTTTATCTCTCCTGAATCTCCCACAAATCAGCTACATTGGATGATCCTGGGTTCTAGTATTATGAGAGAGGGAGAAAAATGTCTCCCTCTCCACATTCTCCACACCATGCATAATTCTGAGCACCTCTATCATGTCTCCCCTCACCCTCCTTTTTTCCAAGCTAAACAATCCCAGCTGTTGTAACCTTCCCTCATAGAGGAGATGCTCCAGCCACTTAATCATTTTAGTTGTCTTTTTCTGCACTTTTTCCAGCTCAACAATATCTTTTTTTTTAGGTGTGGTGACCCCTTGATCGTTTTAGTTGCCCTTTTCTGCATTTTTTCCAGCTCTACAATATCTTTTTTTAGGTATGGTGACCAGAACTATACACAGTTTTCCAAGTGTAGTCATACCATAAATTTGTATATTGGCAGTATGCTATTGGCAGTTTTTTTCTCATTTCCTTTTCTAATTATGCCTAAAATGGAGATTGCCTTTTTTTCAGTGGCTGGACACTGGGTTGACAGTTTCATTGAGCTGTTCACGACAACCCCAAGATCTCTCTCATGGTTGGTCACCACTAGCTCAGATCCCATCAGGTTATACTTGAAGTTGGGCTTTTTGGCCCAACGTGCATCACTTTAAACTTGCTTACATTGAACCACATTTGCCATTTAGATGCCCATTCTTCCAGTTGATCTTCCACATGATCTTTATGTGAGACCACTGGTATTTTAATTTAATTCAGACATTTGTAACCCCTCCAGTGGTAAATTCTGAAGTATAGGTGCTCATCATGATAATCTCCATAGCCACGCCCCCAAGGAGAGGCCAAAAAAGCAGGCAGCTGTGTTGATCCAAATCAACAAACCAATAATAGCAGTTTTCATCTCTACCAGGAGCAGGACTTTTAAAAAGCTATTGTGTCACAATTGCCCATTCAGGACCAGGCCACCTCAAAATACTTTGCATTACAAGAGGGATAGCTCACAACTATATATTAATGCTGAGAAAATTCATTTCCCTACCACCAGCTACTGTGAGGATTGCAGCTAAGTTCAGAGGGGAGAGGGAATTCTGGGGGAGGTGGCAGGTGTCCCTGCTAATCAAAAAGTGTTGGTGCTCCGTCCCTGAGAGGCCTGGCTCCACTGCACGACTGAACCCTTGCTTCCTCCCAAGATGCTCACTGGGATGTGTACTTTTCCCTACATTTTGTCCTCACACAGATTAGGCTACAAGTGCCTGTCCCATGGCCATTTATAAAACAAATACATAAGCTTCTCTTTGTGGAGAAAAAATGACTTCATGACTGGATTAAATATATATTTGTCTTTCATGGCCAAATGGGGCTTTGAATCCTGACCTCCTTAGCCCAAGACCCTATATGCTACTCCACGCTGGCTTTCTTCGAAGATGCTAGGCAGAATTTAGGAAGCACTCATAGCAAACACTGCCCTGTTGGTCACAGCAGAGGGGATGCGTCTTAGGCTCACCATATCAAAGCATGGTTTGCCCTGACCATCATCTAGAACCCAAACCATGGTTTAAATTTACAAGTGTACAATAGGCAGACTATGGTTGTTTGTTTCTGTTTTCCATCCTCTCAGCATTCAGGTTCATGAGTTCTTGTCGCCATGTTGTAGCTCCCTCTGAAGGTGGAGTCATGGCTGCAACTATGTTTTGTCAGTTCAGACCTCATGCCAAATCACAGTTAGCACAAACCATGGTTTCTGATTCTGGTTTGCCAGGGAAACCTGATTTGTAAATTTAGGCATGACACTAAACCAGGGGTAGGCAGCTTGTGGCCCTCCAAATGTTTTGGCCTACAACTCCCATCCTCCCTCACATATGCTGGCTGTGACTGATGGGAGTTGTAGGCCAAAATATCTGGAGGACCACAAGTTGCCCACCCATGCATAAACCATAGTTAACTTCCCTTAATTGTGGTAGGCAATGGCATGATATCTCTACTTAGCTTTAATTTCTATAATTAATGCAATCATAATGTTATTCTTTCTCCATCCAGGCTTTCAAGATGAAGACTTTGACCTCGCATTGGAACATAATAAAAATTAATGTAACCGTGTTTTTCACCTCACATCAGTCTTGTCACTTGCTGCTTCATTGCATGTCATCTGTCACAGACAGAATTTCACCCATGTATAATCAGAGCTCATCAGTGGAGCTGGGAAGTGTACACATGATAAGCTTAGCACTTAATAATCACTGGAGCCAGTCATGTGAATCTCCCCTAAGTATTTATCCCTGAAGAGTTCAAATGAGGGTCATGGGAATGTGCAGATGCATGAGTCAATGGATCTGTTTTGAGGGATGGAAGTGTTGAAGTGTTCAGCATTCTCACCCTGATGTGGAAGGTGGTAGGACAGAGATCATCATACAAGGACTGAAGCTTTAATGTACAGATACCATTCATGAATTGATTCGTTAAATAAACAGCTTTTTTCTCGTCAAAGTCCTGTTCTTTAGTATATTACTTATTAGAATTTAGACACACCAGTTTAAATCTTCACAGTGTACAAGGCGATGGTGTTTTTACTATCATTTGCAATTACCTTTTGGGTCCCAATCTCTATGCAAATATGTGTAGCTCATTCAATGAAGGACATTCTTTCTTCACAAAACAAACAAATCATGGTCAATGGTGACTTCCAGTTCCCCCCCTAGAAGTTCAGGTTCTATGTAAACCTAAGACTTTTTCTATCTCTGTGGCAAAAGCTTGACCCAAAGCTGCCATTTTCCGGAGCAATCCCATGTGAAATGTCATGTCTGATTTCTACCCTTTTACTTGGATGATTTATTTCCGTATAAATATATGCTAATACTTTTGTTTTTGTAATATGTTCTTCCCAAGCAAAGAACCGTGGAATTGCGATTCCAGTGGATTTGGACAGCCAAGTCAATACGTTGTTCATGAAGAGTCACTCTAATATGGTTCAGAGAGCGGCGATGGGCTGGAGAATGTCTGCTCGGAGTGGTCCTCGCTTGAAAGAGGCCCTTGGAGGACCTGCCTGGGACTACAGGAATATCATTGAGAAACTACAGGTGTGGTAGCAGATGGTGCCTATATACACTCTATTGTTGGTTTTAAAAACATGTTGAGGATACAGTGGTTAGGACCAGGTTGCCAGGAAACTCACACAAAGAATGTGGATTCCATTGCTGAAACTGTCCAACAAGTTGAGTACCCAGTTGTGTCCCCCCCGCCCCCCGCCAGCCCATCCCGGTTGACTGTTATGGGTTAAGGAGCTCAAGAATTTTCTAAATTGGAGTATGCCTCTATATTATTACATATATAGAAAGGGCTCGTGTCATTCTGCTGTACTGGAGCTACACTTTTCTCATTCCTGCTGTATGCTGCTTTCCCCCTTCATTAAAAAATAATAAGTCAGATGATGGAGGCTCAGTGCCTTCCATGATAAAAGGGAAGAAGCACTCATTTTGATGTTACCTGAATTCCACATCTGGTACATAGTGTTCAGTCATTAGACCTCAAATCATAGTTTTCCTTCCTTTCTCAGAGAAGGAAAAAAAATAATAGATTAATGGGACTTGGGTGCTGTGGGCGGGCCACCAGTTGGAATCCAAGCATGTATGGGACAGTCGAGGGGTCCACCAATTCTAGATAAAGTAAGGCAGGGCACCACAGAGCAGGGGTCTCCAATATGGTGCTTGTGGGTGCCACGGAACCCACGGGGGCCTTCAATAGCACCTGCAAAGGGTCAGCAGTGTAGCACCCGTGAGCACCTGCAAAGCTTCCCCCCTTTATTAATATACGTACATGGATTTGTATATATCCATAGCAATTAACACATAAAAATGGCTATATATATAAGTATAAATTTCTAGCAATTATGCATAGCCTTGCTACTGCTCTCCACCCAGTCCTTTTCCTTGCTATTTCTCTCCCTTCCCTTCCCATCCCTAGCTGCCGCCGTCGCCTCCTCCCTCTCTCTCTCTCTGTCTTCCTAGCCCCTACCCTTGCTCTTTCTGTCCCACTCATCCCTTCATCATGCGATTTCTCTCCACTCCCAGCCTCTAGCCTCACTATTTCTCTCCCACACCTCTTTACCTTGCTGTTTATCCCCTCCTCCTAGTCACTCTTCCTTATCCTTCTATCCCTTTGCCATGCTATTTCTCCCTGCCTCTCGCCTCACTATTTCTCTGCCCCGTAGTCTTTTTTGACTAGCCAGGCCCGCACACTAGCCCTTATGCGACTAACCACATCCTCCATGGGAGACAAGTGTAGAACTCAGTGTTTATGTTCCCGCCTTCCTTGATGAAGACTACTGCCCAAAACATTTGTGCCGGCATCCCCAGTGTCAGTGTAATGTTGTGGCAACACAGGAATCATGCCATTTTTGTAAATATATGCTTTCATATCTGTGATTATGCACCAACATTATGAGTTGGATCCAAAGGTTGCCTTCCTCCAACAGATGTCATTTTGTCAAAGGAAGACGCTTGATGTTAGAAGAAGAGGATCTTTCAGTCCAGCACATTACATTCTGGCACAGACTTTTAGCAAAACCAGCATATTAAAAATATAGAGCCATGTCCTATAACATGTATTATGTAGACCTTCACCCAGTGGCTGGATGAAGTTCGCACTCTGCCTCAGTGTTCTGTGTTGCATGTGTATGACTACTATTTTCATCTTCAGCCAAGTCCATTAGTTAAGCTGGGAAAATAATGAAAAATAAGTATTTGTAGTTCTATGTGACTGGAAAAGTAGTAATAAACGTTATTCAAATGTTGAGTCCCAGCCAAATCTCACCTAGTTGCGACATCTTCTTCTTGGTGTTTTATTCTTTAGGATGTGGTCACCTCCTTGGAACAGCAATTCAGCCTTATGATGCAGGCCGAATTTTCAGTATTGGTTGATGTATTGCATAGCCCTGAACTTCTGTTTCCTGAGGGGAGTGATGCTAGAATCAGATGTGGGGCTTTCATGTCTAAGTAAGTGCCTGAAGCGGGTTTCTCTCATTCCTTTCTTCAGAACCCTCCCAAACATATTGTGCTGCTTACTTTCTAGGTCATATGCCCCCAAAGTGGAGAGAGAAGTGTCACCACCATGTTAGATCCTCTTTAAAATCTTTTTATAACATTATTCATTCATTTATTTATTTGTTCTATTTATATCCCACTCATCATTTTAAAAAATCCCAGGATGGGTAAAAGCAGCACAAAAACATCCAGCAATATAATAATTATATAGACATAGATCTAAATATAGATATATAGATGATTATAATTAACTTTTACATACCGCCTTATTTGTTAAAAAGTCACCAAGTCTTTTTCAAAAGATATAAATATATAGATAAATACACATTAAACTCTGATAAACAAATAAATCAATTAATCAATCAATCAATCCACTGCAGAGCTAGCCAGTCATAAATGCCTGGGTGAACAAATAGGTTTTGGTCTGGTGCCAAAATGATAAGATTGGCGCCAGATGTACCTTTTGGGGGAGAATGTTCCAAAGTTGTCATCGCTCAATGTACTTCCCCCAGTGGTGGGACAATGATATGGGGCTTGCCCACAGAACTAAGAGCATGGGAAATGAAGTCATGTTACAGTGGATGGGTTAAAAGGCCCTGTAACATTGTGGAAGCTGCTGTAGAATGGTTCCTTCCCGTATCACCTGGTAATGTCAGAAGTCCAATGTCACATCGGTGGAGTCTATATTCTATGGTTCCTTCCTACACCAGCGTTGTCTCAGTTTCTGGGAGGGGCAGGACTGGCATGAAAATGAGCTGCACAATTGATTTCTGGGGCAGTATCCAACTCTGTCATTCTGTTAGCACAAATGACATTGTGCTGGCAGAAACTAGGTTCTGAACTATGTGCAAGAGAAGAATCCAGCTAAAGTTACGTTTGCGCAAGCGTAGTTGTGCAAGCGGTTATGCATTAAGCTTGTACAGCCTGTTGTGCAACACATTGTGAAATTCATTGTGCAACCTATTACGGATTCTACTTGGCTTATGCAACTACTTGCACGCAATGTGCAACGCGTTGTGCAACTGGTTGCACAACTACTTTCCGCTGTTGTGCAACCCATTGCGCAACTGCTTTGCACAGTTGTGCAACCCATTGCGCAACCGGTTGCACAGCTGCTTGCACAACTGGTTTCTCAAGTGTAATGGGCAACCACTTGCACAACAGAAAGATTCAGCAGATTTTTGCTAGCGCTGTTTGAGTTTGCTGAATATCACTGTTGGATACTGCCCCTGATGTCACCAAGCGTTGTGGGGAGGAGCCATGCTTAAGTAGTTTCCATGCCACTAAGGTTAACATCCAAACAGGTTCTTAGACCTATGTTTACCTCTAGAACATGTGTGCATATCAAGGTCCTGGAAATGGCTTGGCAGTATTATTTAGGAGGAAGTCCCATTGAATTGAATAGGATTTACTTTGGAATATCAACCTTTGCCCAACATCCTTAGTTCTAGGAGCAATAAAATCCAAAATAAAGATTTTAAGAACTCTAAAATAAATTTCCTACAAATAAAGCTAATAATTTTTCTTCATCGAAAACAGCTCTAATAATTAACTTAATAAATGCTAATTCATAGAATCACATAGTAGGGTTGGAAGGGGCCTACAAGACCATTGAGCCCAACCCCCTGCTCAGTGCAGGAATCCAAGTCAGAGCATCCCTGACAGATGGCTGTCCAGCCTCGTCTTGAACACCTCCAGTGTGGGAGAGCCCATGACCTCCCTAGGTAATTGGTTCCATTGTCATAGTGCTCTAACAGTCAGGAAGTTTTTCCTGATGTTCAGCCGGAATCTGGCTTCCTGTAACTTGAGCCCATTATTCCATGTCCTGCACTCTGGGATGATCGAGAAGAGATCCTGGTCTTCCTCTCTGTGACACCCTTTCAAGTACTTGAAGAGCGTGTTCATATCTCTCCTCAGTCTTCTCTTCTCAAGGCTAAACATGCCCAGTTCTTTCAGTCTCTCTTCATAGGGCTTTGTTTCCAGACC
The DNA here is from genome assembly GCF_057233095.1 of Heloderma suspectum. NCBI lineage: Eukaryota > Metazoa > Chordata > Lepidosauria > Squamata > Helodermatidae > Heloderma > Heloderma suspectum. The sequence continues at coordinate 111,495,871 of NC_139464.1, forward strand.
CCTGATCATCTTTGTTGCCCTCCTCTGAACCCTCTCCAGCTTGTCTGCATCCTTCTTCAAGTGTGGTGCCCAGAACTGGACACAGTACTCCAGATGAGGCCTAACCAGTGCTGAGTAGAGGAGAACTAGTACTTCCCGGGATTTGGAAGCTATGCTTCCATTAATGCAGCCCAAAAGAGCATTTGCCTTTTTTGCAGCCACATCACATTGTTGGCTTATATTCAGCTTGTGATCGACAACAATTCCAAGATCCGTCTCACTTGTAGTATTGTTGAGCCAAGCCTCCCAAATCTTGTAACTGTGCATTTGGTTTCTTTTTCCTAGGTGCAGAACTTGGCATTTATCCCTATTAAATGTCATTCCGTTGTTTTCTTCCCAGTGCTCCAGTCTATCAAGATCACTTTGAATTTTGTTTCTGTCTTCCAAGGTATTCGCTTTCCCGCCCAATTTTGTGTCATCTGCGAATTTAGTCAGCATTGCCTGCACCTCCTCCTCCAAGTCTTTAATAAAAATGTTGAAGAGCACTGGGCCCAGGACTGAGCCCTGCGGTATCCCGCTTGTTACCTCTCCCCAGGTTGAGAAGATCCCATTGATAAGCACTCTTTGAGTCCAATTCTGTGGCCAACTGTGGATCCACCATCTACCTGTCAAGGGCTCCTTGGAGGGCTCTCTCAGTCTAATCCAGTAGCCAAGTCCAGACGCAGACAAAGGGATTCTTTTCAAAGCTTTATTCTTCTTTTACAGCTTACAACTCTACAGGTAGCAACTAGATCTGAGCAGCAGCATCCCTATGCCCTAAGTTGGAACAGTTGGTCCCTGTTTGAAAGGCAATTACTGGCAGACCCCTGAATATAAGGACTAGGGAGAATCCCTCCCCTCTTCCTTTGGATCCTCTGGGCGCAACCGTTCTTTGAGCGCCAACCGGGCGCTACACCTCCTTTCCGCGCTTTCCATTTGGCGCTGCTCTCTGCATCTGTGCCGCGCATCCAACCAGTCTGCTATTGGTGCTGGGTCACTCCCTGGACTGCTTTCTAATCTAGGAATGTTGGTGGGAGGAATCTCTGTCAGCTGCGGGCCCTAGGAAAAAGGGCGCGCTCCTCTCCCAGGAGCGACTGCTCTTCCTCCGAATCAGAACTACTCTGGGATTCTATGGGCTCAGTGTCCACCCTGACACTAGCCCACTTTGAGCTAGTTTGCTCATCAGGATATCATGGGGCACTTTGTCAAAAACTTTGCTGAAGTCGAGGTATATGACGTCTACAGCATTCCCACAGTCCACAAGGGAGGTGACCTGATCAAAAAATGAGATCAGATTCATCTGGCAGGATTTGTTCTTGACAAATCCATGTTGGCTTCAAGCAATCACTGTATTGTTTTCAAGGTGCTTACAGATGGATTGCTTTATCATCTGCTCCTGAATTTTCCTAGGGATTGATGTCAGACTGACTGGTCTGTAGTCCCTAGGTTCCTCCTTTTTACCCTTTGTGAAGATAGGGACAACATTAGCCCTCCTCCAGTCATCTGGCACTTCCCCCGTCCTCCATGATTTCTCAAAGATAAAAGATAGTGGTTCTGAGAGTTTTTCTGCCAGTTCCTTTATTACTCTAGGATGCAGTTCATCTGGCCCTGGAGATTTGAACTCATTCAAAGTAATTAGGTGTTCCTTGACCATATGCCTATCAATCTCGAGCTGCAATCCTGCCCCTTCAGCCTGTACTTCGCCTTTGCTAGGGTGGTCATAGACCCTCTTTTGGGAGAAGACTGAGCCAAAGTAGGAATTGAGCACTTCTATCTTTTCTTTGTCATCTGCTATCATTTTGCCATGCTTATTTAATAGTTGAACCACCATTTTTCCTCTGTCTTTTACTATGCACATATCTGAAGAAAGCCTTTTTGTTGCTTTTAGCATCCCTTGCTAACCTCAGCTTGTTCTCAGCTTTAGCCTTCCTGATGCCATCCCTGCAATTTTGTGCTACCTGCCTGTACTCTTCCTTTGTTGCTTGTCCATCCTTCCACTTCCTGAATGTGTCCTTTTTTGTTTTCAGGTCATCGCTAAGCTTTTTGTGAAGCCACATTGGCTTCTTCTGTTGTTTTCCACCTTTTTTTTCTTGTTGGAATTGTTTGTAATTGTGCCTTGAGAATTTCCTTTTTTAAAAACTCCCACCCATCTTGGACTCCTTTTCTCGTTAGAGTTGCTTGCCATGGGACCTTACTGGTCATTGTTCTAAGTTTATTAAAATCAGCTTTCCTAAATCCAGGGCATGCATTTGGCTACATTCAGCTTTTGCTTCCTTTAGAACCAAGAATTCAAGTATAACAGTTGCTTTCCCCCAGAGTTCCTGTAACTGCTATTTTATCCACTAAGTCATCTCTCTTGGTTAGGATCAAGTCAAGGATAGCTGATCCTCTAGTTCCTTCCTCTACTTTCTGTAGGAGAAAGTTATCCACCACACAAGTCAGGAATTTCCTGGAGGGGCCATGTTTTGCAGAATTTGTCTCCCAACAAATATCGGGGAATTTGAAGTCTCCCATTACTACTACATCATGCTTCCTTAAAACATTGGCAATTTGCTTTTGAAAAGTTTCATCCTCATCTTCTCCTTGATTGGGTGGCCAGTAGTAGACTCCGACCACCATGTTCCTTTTATTCTTTGCTCCATTTATTTTAACCCAGATGTTCTCAATGGGGCTACCAAGCTCATCCTCCTGTATTTCTGTGCAGAGATATGTATATTTAACATATAGTGCAACCCCACCTCCCTTTCTGTTCCTCCTGTTCTTTTTTAACAACTTATACCCTTCAATTGCTGTATTCCAGTCCTGGGAGTCATCCTACCAAGTCTCAGTTACATCTATCAAGTCATAATTTCCCTCCTGCATTAAGAGTTCAAGTTCGTTCTGTTTGTTTCCCATACTCTGGGCATTAGTGTATGGACACTGAAGACCATGTGCTTCATAGTCTGGCTTTCTTCCTACATGTTTGTGAAGACTATTATTGGGTGCTGTTAGAGCTGTTCTCTCCGTTGCAGTGCATGAGCCTTCGTCCATTGCTATCCCCAACTTTACGTCTCCCTTCCCCGTTGGATTCAGTTTAAAGCCCTCCTGATAAAGTTCTTCATGCTGTGGCCAAACACATTCTTGCCAGCCTTTTTGAGGGGCAACCTGATCCTTGCGAACAGTCCATCTTCCAAGAAGTATAGCCCGTGGTCCCAGAATCCAAATCTCTCTCGTAGGCACCACCTTCATTGCCAATCATTCACCTGGAGTATTTTTCTTTCTCTTTCTATCCCTCTTCTGCTTTTTCTTCCAGCAGTGTGATCAACTTGCACTTGTTGCACGTATAGGCCATGTTGTTCTCAGGCAAGAAAACAAACATTGCACACACCTTGCAGGTCACCACCACTGGAGAGTCTTGTCTTTCCATAGCTTCTTTTCCCTTTTTGTGTCTAGCTTTCTGATTGTTCTAGGGTGGCCTGTGCCTGGTCTACTCACTGGAGGTTAAAAACAGAGTGTCAGGAACGACTTGGCGGCCTCTTTCAGTAGATTCCAATAGCCAACTCAAGACACAGACAAAAGGGAATTCTTTTCAAAGCTTTAATCCCATTACAGCTTAATGACTCTTTCAGATGCTAATCACCAGCGGCTAAAGCAAAGAACAGCAGCATGGACTAAGCTTCAGGCAGGCAATTGATCCCCGTTTGAAAGAGAGTCACTTGAAGACCCAGAACTTATGGGCTAGGGAGAGATCCTCCCTCTTTCCCTTGGGTCCTTGGGAGGCGGCCGTTGCTTGCGTGCCAAATGGGCGCTACGCCTCCTTTCCACACCCTCCATCGCTCGTCGCTCTTTGCGTCTGCGTCGAGCGTCTAAGAAGCCCCCTTCCCACACTCCCTCACTACCCGGGTCACTAACTATCTCTGGAATGCCGGCAGGAGGAATCTCTGCCAGGTGCTGAGCCTGTGAGGGATGAGCTGGCTCCACTCCCACGGATGGCTGTTCCTCCTCAGAATGAGAACTGCTCTGGGGCTCTCTGGGCTCAGTTTCCACCCTGACACAGAGTCCCACTGGTATGGAAATGTGTGTTAGAGGAAAAATAAATTTAAAAAATGTTTTTTAAAAAAATGTTAGGGGCCTCCCCCTTGACCTCCCCTGCCGACCTCCCCTGGCCAACTCCTGTTTGCTCTCCCTGTTCCCTCACTCTGATCGCTCACTCTCTGGGAACTTGCTTGCTTCTATAGTCCTGAGACCAGTTGGAGCAGCTTCCTCTGCTCTGGTCAGCTGGGAGATGGGAAACAGACTGAAACTTTCTGCCCACACAGCTGCTGGGAATACTCAGGCCACACCCCCACAATTCAATTGGAGCTCTCAGGAGCTTAAATATCTGCAAATCTCTCCTCAGTCTTCTCTTCTCAAGGCTAAACATGCCCAGTTCTTTCAGTCTCTCTTCATATGCACCGAGATTAATTTAATTCATGTTTTATCTTTAAGCATTTGATTTAGAGGCTGAGACAAAGTCAGCCCATTCCCTGATTTTTGTTATAAATTGTTAAACTCTTAATAACAGTGTGTTCCTTCTTCCTCTATCCTTACTTGGCTTTCAGTTGCTAAAAGTTTTATTTGCAGTCTTGCTGCCTTGTGAAAGCCTTTAGTATGAGCTTCTTGGCTTTCCCATGCCTCTGTTGCCCTTGAGGAAATCTGCAAACTTTAAACAGCACAATATTTGGGGGAGGCAAACACATTTGGCACGTTTCCCACTTTTGTAGCTGTGGGCATATATGGCAAAACCAAGGTGTTATTTTTGACACAGAAGCTTTGTTGCCAATGGCAGCTTTCCTTAAGGGACAAGTGGCAGCTTTGTGTGTGTATGGGAACGGACAGACCACAGAATGAGTAAGTTAATTCCACCTCCTTGAGTGCTACAGTCACGATCCTGATTTCCCTCCGCCCCACCTTCCTCGTGGCTGATGGAAGAAATACAGGGTATAAATGTACTAAGTAAACTAACTAATTACATGAAATGCATCACTCACTTTACGTATCATCTAGTTTGACCCGCAATCAAGTTAAACCACTTACCAAAAAGGGAAAGTGATAGGATTGGCTGGTTTCCATGGGTAGTCAAGTCTACAGGTGGGCCAAAAATCGCCTCCTACTTTCATGGCTCCCTTTGTCCCCTGAGAAAGTGGAGGCCAATTTTCTCCTGCTTTCAGGGGGAGAACTTCAATGAAATTGTCAGGGGCGGGGGTTTGGTGCTTATCTTCCTCTTAACTTTATGAGGTAGCCAAGGGGTTTTCCTTGCTTTTAAAACTTTCTTTAAAGCCTTCTGTGCCTTATAAGGGTGTGAGGCTCTCTGCAGCTGCCTGGCCAGGCCGCATTACTGGAATGCCCATGAGCATGGTGGATTCTCATGGTTTGGTGTCATTCATGGGCATTCCAGGGAGTGCAGTTGGGCCAGGAGGCTACAGGGATCCTAACACTTCTCCAAGTAGGTGTGAGGCACTTTTTCTTAAGTTTAAAAAACAAGAAAAAAAACCCTTCAGCCATCTTGTAAAGTTAAGAGAAATGTAAGCACCAAATTCTCCTCCCTTGAAAACTTCACTGAAGTTCACTTGCCCCCCATCTTTGTCGGCATCGTCATTCCATCCCAAATGGCTAAAAACGCTCAGCTAAACTGTTTGGCCCAGAGCTAGCTCAAGTCCCCTTTGTTGGTGGGAATGGCCTTTGCTTGCATCTTGGGCCTCAGATATGGTTGTTTCCCACATGGGGCAGTCTTATGATGGGGTGGTGATGAAACGCCCTTGAGGCTAGCACAAGGTGTATCCAGAGTCATGGTCCAGTGGTAAAATCTCCTGTTATAGAATTGTTTCACCTAACCTCTGTTTAGTCTAGGTCCAGGATGTTAAAATTCCTTTGGGTGAGGGTTGAGTGACCTCCCTGACCCTTCTGCAGGCCAGATGATGTCAGGGGTGTGGCCACACTCCCTGTATGTCATTGGTCCCCAGCTTTTCTGCTTGCAGGCCTCTACAAAACTTGAATGTACATTATTCCTTTGCTTGAGTAGAAATATGAAGCCATACACATTTAACCAAGCCATTTCTAAACTGGTTGTGCAGCCGGAACATTAGTTTTTGTAAATATAGTGAGAAACATCTAAGTGAGTAGAAGGTCATCAGTATAAGTCTGATCCCGTAGGGCTGTCATTTGGTGTGATATTTTGTCTCATGTTTATTTTAAGGTTGATAAATCATACAAAAAGGCTAATGGAGAAGGAAGAAAAACTCTGTATTAAAATTCTCCAGACTTTACGAGAAATGCTTGACAAGAAGGACAGCTTTGTGGAAGAGGTATGTCTGTTATCTTACTTCTAAAAAGCAAAAATATATTCCTTGTATATTACTACCTATGGTATTTCAGCAGATTCTGTGCAAATCTAATGCATGAAGAACAGTAAATCCTTAGATTTCTATTGTAAAGCTGTTTTTTGTGCCCAGGGCAAACCAATTTGAGCCATCTACAACCACAAAAACAAAAGACAAGTAATCACTGTCATTTTTTTAGGATTGACATTCTGTGGTGGCATGGATATGCTCAGTTGGCATTCATGTTTGCTCATGAATGCGTCACATACGAGTTTAACAAGTGGAGCCTGAAACAGAATATGCTCCCGTTCAGGGTTCCAGACAGTCAGCAGTGCCTTTTTGTGCCTTTTCTAGGATACTCCATTCCAATCCCCCCCCCCCGGTTTTCCATTTCCCCCACTCCTCAACAGTCAACCAGCAGTCTGTGGCCACTAAACATGCTCAGTCCCCATTGGGCTGTGTTTGCGGGGGGGGGGGGGGTCTCTCTCCCATTAGGCCTGCTGACCTTTCCCTTGGGTGTGGATGGTTCAGTTTATCCACACTATGAGAACCAAGTTCACTGTTAGTGCATACAATAAGAGGCATCTCTACACCAGCCTAAAATCCTGCATTTAAAACGGGGCTTTCTGCTTTCGTTTTAAATGCAGGATCACGACGACTCCCTTTTTCACGTGCTCCCTTTCCCCCCACCCCCTTCCCCCTCCTTCTCCCCACATCTGAGTCTTCTATTACCTTTCATTGATCTCGCTCCTCTTCTTGCCACTTTTCCTCTTTTCACGGAGGGAACTGAAGCAGAACACAATGGGGTAACTTGATTGCTCATTATCTGCGATCTATTTAAAAACTGAACAAAGGGCATTTAGCGCAGGAGATGCTTTGAATGATCACGGTGTCATGTAAAGAGCCTACAAACTTCCGTGAAGGAGCAATCTCAATCTCAGGATCAAAAATCAATGTGAAGAAAGCCAAGGTCTGGCATCAAGTGCTTGCCACTGAAATCAGCTCCAGTCTCAGTAGTTCAGGAAGATTTGTTCCATAGTCAATGCTAAGATATTGGTCTTCGGTGTCATTCTGCACCTCTTCCCCAGTTGTCACAGTTGTGGCCTTTTATCTGGCCACGTTGGCCAATAAATCTATTCTTCTGCTTTCACTACTCTAGTCATATTATCTTGTGCTGTTGCGAAGGTTCCTGCATCTGTAGAACCAAACACTCAGGATTGTTGATGATTTATCAAATCAGATGATTTACAGCCATTATGGATTCCTATTGCTGCCGCAGATGGAGACTCCATGAAACTCTAACAATTATTCTAATGATCCCCATAGGTTTGATCCAGATTTAAGCTGGATCAATTGCATTCTGGGTAGTTTATTTAACTGTAAGGTACTTTGGGAGACAGTCTTGGCAGAAAAGTGGAGTGTAATAAATACATAAATAATAAAATATATAGTACATCAACATACATGTGCCACAACAGAATAACAAAAGAAGGCTGGGCTCTGCCCCAAGGAACTTACAACGTAAAATTCAACACGGGGGACACAAGAGAAGGAGGGGTGGAAGATGGAGGTGAGGGTAAGCAGGGAAGAACAGGTGTTCAGTTGAGTTATACATGCTAGGCATAGTGTGCTAGATACTGAAAAGCCTTGATGTGTCAGTGGAATCTCTAGGAAGGGAGTTCCACAGTTCAGGTGCTATCACCCCAAAAGACCTATTTCTTTTGGCAGTTCGCCTCAGTTCAGATGGTGGTGGCACGCAGTGTGTCTTCTGCTGACCTCGACTCAAAGGAGAGTGCGTTATATATGTGTGAAGGTGCTCCCAGGCACTCTGGCCCGACGCTTGCACGGAACTTCAGTGGCCTTCACAAGGCTGTGCTGGCAGAGTTTGCACAATCGTGCGTGAGGCGAGCATGGCACGTCTTAGCTCTCATTCTGCTGGTCAATTGCTCTCCCATTCCAAGACATGGGAGTGCATAGAGGACTCTGAATCAGGATGCCTTTGTCAACCCTATGTATAACGCTGGGAAGAGCAGCAGAAGCACTTTGCAGTCTGTGTGCTGAACCTGTGATGTGGAGAAACCACTAGAGGGCGCAGGTTTCACAGCAAGAGGCACTAGGTTGCGCTACTCTCAAGCATGGACATTGTGGGGCCTCGGCCAAAGCACCTTAGCTGACCCCAGTTGTTTTCTGTGATGAAGGGAGAGATTGTGCCCGTTAATGTCTTCCAGAATGAGAATGATTCCTCCTTCTTACTTAACCCCCTGAATTCTCCACTTGTGAAGCATAATTAATGATGCAAAAGTTGTGAATTACTGTATCACTTCACAAGTTTTCCCTCACTTTCCAGTGGCGTGAATCACAGTTTTCTTTAATGGAATTTGAAAGTGGTTCAGAATAGCTCATTAGGTAGCCTTTTGTGTATCCTCTCCAATTTCTCCTGACTTCATAGCATAGCACAGTTTGCACCAGAGAGTAACCAAGAGAAACAGCCTGTTAAGTGAATCTTAAATATGGATGTATAGAATTTGGGCATAAGAGGTGCTGTGTGAACTTGAGCAATGGTTTTCTCAGAAATAATAGGAGACAAGATAGGAAACAGAGTAAAAAGTGACAGTTCGGAGCGTTTGTTTTAAAAGCAGATACGTTGATTTAAATTAATTAATTAAAATCTTCTTCCTCCTTGCATCCCTAGCAAGAATGTCTACTCCACCATCCACAAGATAATGAGATTGGCTTCAAAAGTATAAGGTTTTGGAGTTTATTAACTTCTCTGTTGGTTTTAGCTTTAAGCATACAAATGTAGAATTCATAAGGATCATGCCTTGAAACCTCCAGCCCTGTGAACATTTTAAAAATCAGTCTCTCTTAGAAAACTAAAACCAAGAGACTTGAAAAATAATTGCACAGCTTGACAACCCTGCTATGGTCATGTTTCTGTGCATGAAAAATGGATGGTGATTAGAATAATTAAAGGGATTTTGTTAGCCTGCTAGTTCTTTTCTTTGAAAGGTGTTTTAAGAGCACCGTTTTCTGCAGAATGTATCTTTGGGGAAAGGGGAATCATAAAAAGATTGCAGCAGTTCCATAAATAACAATGTAACACTCCAAGTCACAGCACTCCCCAAGAAGTGTGATTGATTCCGTGTCTTGACATTTGCAAATTCTGTTTTGCTCTTCCCCCGTTAACTACGCTTATCTAGTTAAAACTGTTGCTGTCTTGCTAGCAAGAATTTGTCAAAATAAATATTATCACAGATCATTTATAACTGCTGTCTTTCACACATTGTGACTAGAATTGTTAGCCAGCTATTACGTTGCCACCTATGCTATCCCAGTCGGAGTGGACAAACACAAAGAAAAGTTGAGGGAAATGGGTAGAGTGTTTTTTCTTAGCTTATGCAATAGGCCCGTTCACACGTCAGGATAAGCCACGGTGAAAACAAGACATGGTGGGTTGGTTAATCACTCGCTAAGCCATGCTGCTGCCAACAGACGATCAGGTGCTCACTTGCTAGCCATGGTTTGTTTCCCCCTTTGCCCCCGCCCCCCAGCATGTATCCCAGGGAGCTTTGTGGCACAACTCCTCTATACTCCTGTTGTGATGTGATTCTTCCCCATCCCTTGGCTGGATGTGCCTGATCTTGTCTGATCTCAGAAGCTAAGCAGGGTCAGCCCTGGTTAGTACTAGGATAGGAGACCGCCTGGGAATCAGGCTTCCTGCATTGAGCAGGGGGTTGGACTTGATGGTCTTGTAGGCCCCTTCCAACCCTATGGTTCTATGAATCCCTTTCTTGCCTTGTGAAGCACTTGCATTGGCATATATATGCCATATCTTTGGCACCGGGGTGAGGGGGAGGCTTAATTTACTTTTTAGGATGAGGTGACCGGGGGTTTATTTATTTTCTTCAGCACTTAAAAAATAAAAGTCCCCTTGGCTGCTCCTCACAATACCTTTTGCTAGCACAGCTATGCCTGTATGCATGATGGACATACCTCTGGATAAGGGTGGACATCCCCAATTTGGGATCATGGTGATTCAGGAGGAGGGATTTAAGCTTTCCCCCTCCTGTTTTTATGCTGAAGGTGTCCCCCCCCCTCAGGGAATGATTAAAAAAAGAAAAAAATAGAACTTTTTTGAACCCCCCCCATTGGGGGGGGGTGTATTTCAGTATGAAAACAGGAGGAGGAAAGCTTAAATCCCCCCTGAATCTCCCTGGTCCTGAATCGGAGGCGAGCACCTTTACCTAGAGGTAGGTCAGTCACACACACATACACAGCTATGCTAACTCGGCTCACAAGGGGATAAAGCCAGTTGCTGTCAAATGAAGTATGGAGCTGGAGGAGGAGAAGCAGAGGGCACTGCAAGGAGCATCCGGGTTTTTTGCCGCTCTTGCTAGGCAGCTGTGTAGCCCTCGCTGACAAAATCTGTGCAAGCCACTCTGGTAGGTTCAGACGTCAGGACAAGCCACCCGGAAAACAAGCGACCCTGAACAACCCAGTAGCAAGCCATGGGTTCTCAGGGTGTCTTGTGCATGGTTAACAAACAACGCTGAGGAAACTGCACCAGGTTCATCTATCACAAGAAGCCATCTGGAAACAAACAGGGGTAAGAACTCACTGTGGGTTGTTGTGTCATGTGGACCAGGCCAATGTGTTGGAGGAGGTCAGAAACAGGCACACACACATAGCTTCTATTTTTTGTGGAAGCCTGCGCAAAATGGAAGAGAGAAACCCACACATACCAGGGCTAGCATGAGGTGAGAGATCCCTCTGCTTGTTTTCTGAGGAGGGCTTGGGTGAAGGGCCGGTGTGGTGTAACGGTGAGAGTGTTGGACTGGGAGCCGGGAGATCCGGGTTCTAGTCCCCACTCGGCCATGGAAGCTCACTGGGTGACTCTGGGCCAGTCACAGACTCTCAGCCCAACCCACCTGACAGGTTTCTTGTTGTGAGGATAAAATGGGGGAGGATTATGTACGCCATCTTGCTTTCCTTAAGGAGGAAAAAAGGCGGATATATAAATGTAACAAACAAACAAGCAAGATTTCATCATGTTGGGCAGGTGCCAGAAAAAAATGTATGGTTGCCACCAGCAACATAGTGACTGTGTTTTATGGACTTTTGCCTTCTCGTCTCGATTTGCATCACAGTGCTGTCTACATCTCATCATATTCAATCTTTCATACGGTATAAACAAGGACGTTTTAACCACCAAAGCTCCCACTGGAAATATATTTTGAGCTGAAAGGCAGTGCATAGTTCCAGTGACTAATGTAATTTACATATCCGCATTTTGATGGTTTTTCATTAATGTTATAGCAGCCAAGTACCAGTTTGTGTATTCTATGATATCCTTATTCTAGTGTTGTTAACTTAGTCAAATTGGTGTCATTGGGCAAGTTTGCACATAACACTAAACCAGCCTTTCCCAACCTAGTCCTCCCCAGATCTGTTGGACTACAACTCCCATAATCGCACAGACAGCACAGCATAGCTGCCTGTGGGATTATGGAAGTTATAGTCCAATGCGTCTGGAGGGCACCAGGTTGGGGAGGTCTGTGCTAAAGCATGAGATGGCAGTTTATAACCAGGATATTGATCCTCTTTCAGCTTGAGAGCCAGATTTCATTTTGGAGACATTCTTGTGGGGGCACCTTTCAGGGATGGGCAGAGTCAAAGACTAAAGGGCAGGGCCAAAACGCCAGCATATTTTAGCTTCAAGCTCTTACTGCCATTAGCTAAGTCTTAGGAGAGGCGTTCCATCCTTTTAGAAGAGGGAAACACTGCACAAAAACCAGGAAACCACCAAACGATCAGTGGTCAGGGGAAGGGGGCATAGCCATCTGGGGAACCCCAGAGGGCTAGATTTGGCCCATGGGCCTGAAGTTCTGCACCCCTGGTTTATAAAAAACACTCTGATCATTTTCAAAAAAAGCCAACATCAAACCATGGTTTATGATGCTGGCTTGTTAAACTAACCAGAGTTTGTTATAAATCACAATCCCGGCTTCGCACGTGACAACAAGCTGAGATTAGGGGAAAGCAAAAGTCTCCCCCACTGCACAGGAGGAGGAGAAGAGGATTTGGGAGAGTGTGTGAGCCTGAGTCTTGCTCAGGCTCATTCCACTTCATGCATGTAGGGTGCTTTCTGACCGAGGGCTCCTAGCGCTACCCATCAGAAGGCATTCTGCAGCTATTTTATCAATTATCTGTGGAAAGAGGGAAGATGGAAGAAGTAGTGGGAAAACATGGGAGGGCCAGGAGTTGAAGACGATGGCATCTCTCCCCTCCGCCCCAGTTCCGTCAGGGTACTGGCACCATAAAAATTTTTGTCTGGAACACCTGTAGTGCTCAACCATAGTTTAGCATTACATGCAAACTGGGCCATTGTCTGTTTGAAAATTCTTAAATGAACCAAGATTTCATTATATTTGAACAACGCAGTGTGAACAATCCCGTTTGGCAATAGCTTCTTGGGTAGAGTCCATACGTATTTAAATAGATCTAGTAGCACTTTTTATATTTACATGGTTTTTTAAAGTCAATTTTTGTTTAAACTATTGGTGTTTATTGAATCATTCGACTTGTTGTGCTTGTCTTTATGACATCATTACTTTCTTTCATATATTTAGAAAATGAACAGAAACTTGCCACTATCATTCTCAGTAGGAATGAAAGAATACATATATAACATGCTGCCCTGATGAGGATCCTAACTGTGCAGGGAAATATTTAAATCCAAAATTGAATCCTGGGCTTATAAATTATTCCAAGAACAACGTATCTGTTCTTCTTAGTATTCGTAGAGCTGGTTTTCAACACACAGTAGCATATATTTTCAGCTAAACTGCCAAGCTATTTAATTTTTAAAAGATTAGAACATCATATTGAAATGGGAGTAGGAGAAATCTCCATATAGGAGGAGGGAAAACAATGTGCATTGAGAAATATGTTCTTACTGTAAGCAAATGTAATTCTTCCTGCAGGATGCCATTAAGTACCAGGCTGGAGGTCAAATGCCTTCAGTCACTGAAGATAAAGCCATAAACCCCAAGAAGTATACCTCTTTGGTTTGCATTTTTTGTTATTGCTGTTGTAATGTTTTGTGACTCTCTGTTTCCTCAAGAGAGAGGAAGTTCCAGGGGGCAGCCTTTTATACAGGGTTCAGTTTCCTTGCAGGAAGAAAGTACTGGAGACATGGTATGTTTTGTAATATCTATTTGTTTGCAAATATACAAGGTAAATATGGGGAAACAGGCAAAATCTCAGTCAGAAAGGGCTAAGCACCAGTTTGCCCAGAAGCAAACAGAATAATTAGCAACTCCCCTCCCCCAGCTGCTGCTTCTAGCCACTACAAAACATAGATTTCTTTTCTGGCTAGACTCCCAACCCCCAGTTTCTCTCTGGTTCTCTCCAAGCAAGGTGCATGTGAGTGATAGCTAGTAGCCACCAGACACCTAGAGCCATAAATGCTCATTTTGGCAAGTATCTTCAAGTTGCCAATTGTTATCAGTTTAACCCCCCCCCCTCAAAATTTCTAGGGCTTTTGGTTGACAAAAGAGGAAAACAGAAGTAATCTCCCCACTTGTTGGTTATAACATGTGCCTAAGGGAGGGGATAAGCAGTTTGTGTTTTACTGAGCTTTATTGACAAAGTGATGTCATTGACTGTTCAGTGCCTGATTTGAGTTCTGTGAAGACAGAGACATCATAAGGTGCTGAACTTTTTACTAGTCACATGTAGCTTCAGAGGCCACCTGCTTCTTGATCATCTCTTACTCATCATAGCTTTATCAACAGGGTGTGTATATGTTGTTGTTGGTAGGAATAATGGGACCCTAGATTTCTGCTCTGAAAATGTTAACATTTCCAACCAGACAATGATACCATTTAGGAAGAGTAGAGTGAGGAGGAGCTGCCCACCTTTCCTCATTTCTGCCTACATTGTAGTTGTTATTCCTCCAGACCAACTATAGTTTGGGTTGTTATGAGATGTGAAAGAGTAACCACAGCAAATGCTCTTAAAATGTACTGCTCTTTTGCAGTTTCATACTGAATATATCCCTTTGCTTGGGAACCTTGTCCCCCACTGAAATCTCTTCCTCCCTGCTGTTGAAACTCTGCAATGAGAGATATCCTCAAACTAATCAATATAGATTGAAATGCTTGTTTAATTATGAGTCTCAGGTGCAAAAATAAGTCTTTGCGAAATATCGGACTTTCCCCATCCAGGAACTTGAAAGATGGCATAAAAAGGGTGCTAGAAACTCTGGTGAAAACTTGGAGGGGGGGAGTGCAGAACGTCAGTGCCTCCCTCCACTGATTACCCCCAGATCTCAGCCTTAGTATCCGTTTTTGCTAATACAGCCCCTTTGGACACTATTAGTAGGGATGTACGAAAATCACTTACCTCTTCGCGGATTATGCTGATGGTGGTGGTGGGGAGGCGCTCCATCCCTCCCCCCAGAATCCTGGACAGGGGGGAGGCGCTCCGTTCCTCCCCCCCCGGAATCCTCCTTGGCCGGCTGTGCTCTGCGGCAGCTCTGCGGAGCAGCCGGCCAGGCCCAGCCAGGCCAGAGCCGTCCGCAGCCAGATTTCCGGCCACGGAGGGCTCTGGGGGAAAAAAAACAAAAAAACACCGCGTACGTAAATGGCGGCGGCTACGGCCGCCGCCATTTGCGTTCCTTATTTTTGACGTCTTAATCTACGTAAATATTTACGTAGACTAAGACGGCGAAAATAGGGGGAATGCAAATAGCGTAGTGGACGCTATTTGCGTTCCCCTTATTTTCGCCGTCTTAGTCTACGTAATTATTTATGTAGACTAAGATGGCCCAAAATAAGGAACGCAAATGGCGGTGGCCGTAGCCGCTGCCATTTGCATACGCCTTTTTTTTTTACCCAGATGTTTTAGGCTACGTAAAAACTTACATAGCCTATCATGTGGATGTAAAACAAACAAACAAACCTGCAAATGGTGGCGGCAGCAGCCGGTCAGAAGACCAGCCGTTGAAGCCGCCGCCAGCGGAGCTGCCGCAGCCCGGAAGATCCACCCCAGGTAAGTCTCGTCCCGGGGGGATCCGCGGGGGGGGGGGGGGGAGCCGTTCCGCCACAGATTTCGGGGGGCCGAATGCACTGGCATTCGGCCTCCCCGAGATCCGTGGCGGAATTCTCTGCCATCCCTAACTATTAGTAGCCAGGAGCCTTTGGCAACGGGGCTGTCTGAGAGGTAGGGATGAGTTGATGGACCACAACAGGGAGCAACAAAGCCTGGTGGCTAAGGAATAAGGCATGAAGAGAATCCCTGTGAAAGTGAAATATAGGACTGATCTAACTGAACCAATGTGGGATGGATGAGACGGATAGTAGAGGTTGTCATGGAAGAGGTTACTCAAAAGTAACTAAAATTGCTAGAGGACAGTGGGGCTCGGTGGGTGAATCATTTGCAGGCCTGAGATGTTCTTACAGTGTCAAAGCTGAGCATGTCTCAGCCTAATGAGTGCCTGGATGGAGACTACATGGGAACCCCAAGTCACCCCGAGTGTCTCCAAGGAAGAGCAGGATGTTAGTGTTTTCTGGCTTACGTACAGCCTTCCTTAGGTGATAAAGAGCTATGTGCCTTCACACCCACAGTTGTACATAGGGGATGGGAAGAGTAGATTTTTAAAGGCATATGGTTTAGAAGATACCAATAGTAAGCTCACCTGTTGGTGCGTGATGGATCAGTATAGACAATATTCTCAGAGAACTCCAAAGTAGTTCACAAGTGATGTTACTATGATTTTGGTTAAATCCAGTGCATATAGAGCAATTTTTATAAAAAGACCAATTGCATTTAGAGGGTATCTTTTGTGCATGCCAAAACTTAGAATTTCACTAAAGTCCTCCGGTTAACTGGAATAGAAAACACAGCATAGCTAGTTGGATCAAATGCCGCACCGTCAAAGCATATGCCACCACAAATGAATCAATTCCAAGAAAGATCAGATTTTTTTTCCAGCCAGCTTCATTTTTTTAAAGGCAGCACTTGAAGTAGCACAGGATTTTAAAAAGCTAAAACAAATTCCCAAGAGATGGACTAGTGAGAAGAGTCCAGCAAAGGTATGGGTTACGTTAATTTCTAACATGATTCAGTATGTGATATCACATCCTTTGTAGCATATTTATCAGATTCCCTTGTATTACGTTACTGATATAATTTTTACATATGTACTGAGTTAGTTGCAGGGGCAGTGCTAATAGGTTTAATTTCCTTTGGGTGAGAGAGCCCTGAAGACTTGCAGTTTCTTTGTAACATTTGCTTTATTTACAAGTATCCAAACTGCATAAAGTGGAGGCAAATACATTTCTGTAAGCAAGCAGCACAGTTCACATGAGATTCTCAGAGAGCAACTTGTGCTAATCCCCAAGCAAATTAAGCGATAGGTCTACACCAGGGGTAAGCAATATGGTGCCTGTGGGCACCAATGCACTCTCGGACACCATTTTTCATGCCAAGGTGCCCTACCCTTCCCACTTAAAAAAATTAACCCATTTTCTTGCCAGCAGCTAGGATTGTGTAAAATAGGTTTTGCTGGTGCTGAAAACTGTGGGTTCCAAGGAGTTGTTTACAGTGTTGGGGTTCTGCCTTGTACTCAGCCTTTTGGGCAGGTTACTTTTCCTTTACCATGTTGCCTCCCATGGTAGCCATTTTGTTGTGTGCCAGGACAGTTTCTCAAATTGCCAAATGTGCCCATGGGCCCAAAAAGGTTGCCTACTCCTGATCTAGGCAGATAACAATGGGTTGTGAATGGCTTCTCTTAAATATTATGGGACAAAAACTGCCCCAACCCCAAGAAACTGGAGCTACCAGGGGCAGCTTCTCTCTGTCTCTGTCTCTCTCTCACACACACACCAGCTCCCATAAATGAATGGAAATTGGGAAGTGTTCTTACCTAGTCCGGTCTTTGTCATGTTAAGATGTTCCTCACAGGTTGCTATGCTAAGCTTGCACAAATTGTTACTAGGCTAGGCTTGCCCAACTTGTGATCTACCAAGCCAAATGCCCACTAGCCATGGATGGTGGCCCACCAGGGTCTTGATCAGCCTCTAATTTTTGCTCTCTGCCTTGGTTGGCAAAAACAGAGGGAGGCAGGGGGCTGTCAAACACTTAACAAGCCACAGTGTGTGGCTGGAGGTCTGTGATTCCATTCAGTTTGGTGGATTACCAGTTGTGCAAGCCCAGTCTGGGGACTGCTGGCCAATCTACCTGTGGGAAGTCTCTTAATATGCTCTGGTTTCTCCCATGGGTAGATTCCTTTTTCTTTCTTTTTGAGTAATTGCACCGCAGTGCTTGTCTAAAGCATCAGACTGGCAGCTTAAGAAGAGGCTCCTTCTCCACAGTGTAGGGGCCATACCAGCAACTGTAATGCAATACACTTTCTACCTTGCTTTGCAAATAGGCCTCCTCCTGACTGAGAGGGACCACCATCGAAGGTAGAGAAGGTAATTCAAAGGACACATGCATTATGAATGAGGGTGCAGGATATAATTTCAAGCAACCTGGCGCTTTAGATTAAGTGTAGCTTTGGCCGCCCATTGTAAAATCTTGAAGAGGAGAAAATCTAAAGAAGAAGACTACTCTCCAAGCACAACCAGTTTTTTCTCTGTGATACCCCCTGCCCTCAACATGAGCTTTTCCTTTCCAGATTGGTAGCCAACTCTATGCTTAGGAGAGCTTGTGTATGTTCAGTGTGTGGTGTTTTTTTTAAAAATCAGGAGTAGTGATTTTTGTGAGTGATTATGAGAGATTGCTAGTTAGTGATCATTCATTAGTGCAGGAGTCCCCAACCTTTTGGGACCTGTGGGCACGTTTGAGAAACTGCTGTGGGTGCAAACACAAAACAGCTCCCATGGAAGACATGGCTAGTCACATTATTGATTGCCATTAGAGCTTGTCTAGTCAAGATGCGTAGTGGGGTGGGGGAGAGGAATAGCGAGGCTAGAGACTGGGAGGGATGGAGAAAAGGAAAAGGTTGCTTCCTGGCCCACCCAGTCCTCTTCCATCCACACAGACTTTTCCCCTTTGCTCGCTCTCTCTCCTTTCCCAGCTTCTAGCCTCGCTATTTCTCTCCCCCAACCACTTTCCTCACTATTTCTCTCCCTTCCCCATCCCTACCCTTCTTCTTTCTCTCCCTTCCTAGCGCCTAGCCTTGCTCTTTGTCTCCCTTCCCCATCCCTACCCTTCCTTCTCTCCCTTCCTAGGCCCCAGCCTTGTTTTCTCTCCCACTCATGCCTTTATCTTGCTGTTTCTCTCCACTCCCAGCCTCTAGCCTTGCTCTTTCTCTCCCCTTGACCTTGCTTTCTCTTCCTACATGCTGAACAGCTGATCAGCAGCAGGTTCAGGAACAGGAATGAAAACCTGGAGTCCTATTTTTTAAATTATTTATGTAACTTTTTTTTTAAGGGGGCAGAGAGTGAAGACCCTGTTGCTGGCAGATGCAATGGCACCCATGGGTGCTGCATTGGGGGCTCTGCATTAGTGCTTAGTGATACAGCAGGGGGCTGTACTTTACATCAAACTCTAGATTTCCATACCTTCCCATTTCCAAGCTCTCCCCACTGGTAAAGGTAGCCCATTGGCAAGTTTTGTCCAAAGGCGCCCAAAGTATTGGAGCTAGCCCTGGAGAAACCATAATTATTTTGCATCGAAGATTGATTTGAAAATAGTAGTCCAGATGTCAGGCATTGCTTTAGCCCAGGGTTGAGCAACTTGTGGTCCTCCTGATGTTTTGACCTACAACTCCCATCAGCCAGCCCACACAGACAAGAGGTGAGGGATGATGGGGAGTTGCAGGCCAAAACATCTGAAGGGCCACAAGTTGCCCACCTCTGCTTTAGCCTTTCAGACTGTGCTATTGCTGAATGCATCTTTTCAATCAACATCCAGGCATGGGAGAATTGTGGTTATCTTTTCTTACAACAGCAGTTCAACACAAATAGAATTGGAAAGATGCAGGGACTGCCTTGGTTTTGAATTAGTTTGTAGAACCGTGATGGTTGTGCTGTTTTCTATTGATTGTTGCAAATTTATTGTTGCTCTGTCTAATACATTAGAGCAACAGCCTCCTGTTTTGTACTTCAGGATTGCTCCAGAACCAACAGTGAGAAGAATCTGAAGCACTCTATTAAGGATGGCCAATGAATATTTATGATAGTCCTAGGGAGTCGACAATCAAAAAAATGAAACCAGCATGATGCCCCTACATACCAATCTTTGATCTCAGTTTTAAGGAAAAGTGTAATAAAAACAGCATAATGGCCTTATTCTAATAGAATGGTTAGTTTGTGCTGGTTACATCAATGGGAATAGTTAAGCTTTTGCCACTTTTAACATAAATCCAGGTAGCTGGAGATTTGCAGCTCAGCATTAGCTTTGAAGATTCAAGTTAGCATACAACACCTCCATTTCTGTATTATCCAGTGAACTAATTATGGCTGCGATCCTAAGCACACTTGATCTCTATGGGAATTACTTCTGTTTGAGTAAACCTATTTTGGCTCAGACTGTTATTTCACCTTTTTAATATATGCATATTAAAAAGGCAGATGCAATGGCACCCATTTGTGTGCATATATTACGGCAGCCTCCCCTAGCCTCCTGCCCTGCAGAAGTTTTGGACAATAACTCCCAGGATTTTTAGTCATTGGTCATGCTGGCTGGGACTGTTTGAAGTCCACAACATCTGGAGGGTACCAGGTTCAGGAAGGCTGCTGTAAGGACTCTTTCTCAACAAAAGTGTACGTTAGGGATCTCTAGTCACCCCTATAAGGAGAGAACAAATGCGCAGGAGGTTGTGGCCAGCAATTATTTACAGCTTTGGTGTCCCTAACGATTGCACTGACACATTTCTAGAGTGGAAGACCAAGATCATGGTCAGTGATGACTCAAGGGGCTAATCTGGGCAGGACAAGGTGACTTACAAAGGTCCACCTCAAGGGAGATCCATCCAAATGAGCAGGACAGGAGCAGGAAGGATGAAAATATGGAGAAGATTCCAGGTTGCAAGAGACAAACAAGGGTTTGTGTAATCCCTGGAAGCAATGTGCTAGTGAAGAAGAGGAATTTATGTAGAGGCAAGGTTGAAATGTGGCCACTACACAGAGCAAAGTCAAGCAAGGCCAGTGGTTGTTAAGCTATCTGGGCCTGGAAGTTAAGCAATAAGAGAGAGATGGTGGTTGAGTGATCAGGGTACCTGCCTTGCTCCCAGAAGGACTCAGGTATGGTCCTTCTAAAACAGCCTTCCTGTGTGTAGTACAACTCCCATCAGCCCCAGCCAGCATGGAGAGTGGCCAAGGATAATGGGAGTTGTAGTCCAAAACATCTGGAGGGTGCCTAGTTGGAGAAGGCTATGTTAAACCCTCTCCATGCTATGAGAGAAACTAACCAAAGGCAGGGGAAGAGAAGCAGATAGGCCTCCATAATCGGGGGTGGAGACACACTGCCCCTTCCCTAAAGGAATACCATTGTCTCCAGCATGAGACTATTGTTCATCAGGTTTTTAAAAATTGGATATGAAGTAATCTGAGGGCCAGTTTAAGAGTGATGCTGGACTTGTGCGAAACATGCCTTTATACAGGCGGGTTTATTTAGCCAGTGCACATTTCAAAGGCTCTTATTGCAGCCAGCATTTACATTTCAGCATTCTGCAACTTAGATAGATTTATTTATTTATTTATCCATCCATTTTACTTTTAATCCACCCAATGGCAGATGTCCTCCAGGTGGATTACAAAGCTAAAAGCATAAAAATGCAATGCCATGCTCAGAAACAGCATACATAAGGACTGGTGCACAGGATAATAAGCTTTGAAATATGATGCTGGCTGGATTGAGTGACTACCTGGGTGAGCATATTTCATATAGTATTGGATGCTCTTCCATATGTGTGGTACGTCTGAAGTGACTGCGCACCATGGACTATAAATGAGGGATGGTGAGGCTTTTTTGGCCTGAGGGCTGGATTCCATTCTGGAGAAATTCTTGGGGGCTGCATTCCAGTGGTGGGCAGGGTCAAATATAAAAGTGGGTGGAGCCACAGGCAAAAGTGGGGAGGGCTGAAAAAATCCAAACCCCCTCCCCATTCCATTATTATCAATGTATAGTAGGAACCATGCCTATGCACAAGTAAGCAGGACAAGCCTCATCATGTCTCCTCAGAAGTAAACAGCAATGAATCACTCATCAGCACTTTTAAATAGCATCCCAAATATCAAGCCTATCCATGTCTACTCAGAAGTAAGCATGAGCAGCATGTCTACTCAGAAGTAAGCATGAGCAGCATGTCTACTCAGAAGTAAGCAAGACAAGCCTCTGCATATCCCCCCAGAAGTAAGCAGGAAAGTATAACTCGGAAGCACTTTAAAAAAGAATCCTAAACACCAAGGCCATTTCTACACAAGGCATTTATCGTGCACTCCTGATTGGCCACCCACAGAGGTTTGCGGGTCCTGTACACGATGTTGTAAACCTCTCCAAGATGTCTCCCAAGGTTTTCCCCAGTTATCCCATCTTTAAAAAGGCCAGACATAAGCTGGAATATAAAGAAAACCCGCAATTTCTGCAGTGTGTAGTGCTGGCGTACCCCCATAATTCTGCCACTAGATGGAGTTGTTCCATTGAAAACTATAGAAAGCCCAGCAAGGCTCCTGAGAATCCTAATCACACCACAGAAACAGAAGCAAAATGTTCAGATAGGGCTGCAGGATTTTCCCTTAGAGACACCCCAAGTCTCTGATTGTCTGCTTACCAGTAAGCAGGACAAGTGTCTGCAAAACAAGGCTCAGAAAAAGGGCCGGTCCTAGACATTTTGCTGCCTGAAGCAAAGGGCAAGATGCACCTCCCTTCTCCATTCCACGTGCAGAAGCTGACTGGACTGCTAGCTGAATCTTACTTCAGTTCTGGTGATGGGATAGTATTCTCCATCATACCTGAGAGCAGTAGGCAGGTTTAGGGGGTGCAGGTCAAGCCATGTAGCACACGTGGTTCTGTCTTCCCACAGAGGGGAATGGCGTGCTGGCTCAGGAGGAATATCCAGGAGGGCTGCCACTGCTACCTCCCAGCATCTGTCACCTCACTCTGCCTAATGGGAGGGCCAGCCCTGCTCAAAAAGAAGCAGGACTGAATCACTCAGCAACTTCCACCCTGGCCCTGGCCCTGGCCCTGGCCCTAGCCCTACCCCAACCCCAACCCCAACCCCTATCCATTTGTGCTAGCAGAACGACACAGTTGGATACTGCCCTCTATGCATTTTGTTGTTGTTGTTCAGTCGTTAAGTCGTGTCCGACTCTTCGTGACCCCATGGACCATAGCACGCCAGGCCTTCCTGTCCTGCGCACTCTCCCGGAGTGTGCTCAGGTTCATATTCATTGCATCGGTGATGCTATCTAGCCATCTCATCCTCTGCCGTCCCCTTCTCCTTTTGCCTTCAGTCTTTCCCAGCATCAGGGTCTTTTCCAGAGAGTTTTCTCTTCGCATTAGGTGGCCAAAATATTTGAGCTTCAGCTTCAGTATATGTCCTTCCAATGAGCAGTCAGGGTTGATTTCCTTTAGGATAGACTGATTTGATCTCCTTGCAGTCCAGGGCACTCGTAAGAGTCTTCTCCAGCACCACAGTTCGAAAGCATCAATTCTTCGGCGCTCAGCCTTCCTTATAGTCCAGCTCTCACAGCCATACATTACTACTGGGAAAACCATAGCTTTGATTAGACGGACCTTTGTTGGCAAGGTGATGTCTCTGCTTCTTACTATGCTGTCTAGGTTTGCCATAGCTTTCCTCCCAAGGAGCAAGCATCTTTTAATTTCATGGCTACAGTCACCATCTGCGGTGATCGTGGAGCCCAAGAAAGTAAAATCTGTCACTGCTTCCATTTCTTCCCCTTCTATGTGCCAGGAAGTGATAGGGTCAGATGCCATGATCTTCGTTTTTTTTATGTTGAGTTTCAAACCAGCTTTTGCACTCTCCTCTTTCACCCTCAACAAGAGGCTCTTGAGATCCTCTTCACTTTCTGCCATTAGGGTGGTATCGTCTGCATATCGGAGGTTGTTGATAATTCTCCCAGCAATCTTAATTCCGACCTCTGATTCATCCAACCCGGTGTTTCTCATGATGTACTCTGCATATAAGTTAAATAAGCAGGGTGACAATATGCAGCCTTGTCGTACTCCTTTCCCAATTTTGAACCACTCGGTTGTTCCATGTCCGGTTCTTACTGTTGCTTCTTGGCCCTCGTACAGGTTTCTCAGGAGACAGGTAAGGTGGTCTGGTACTCCCATCACTTTAAGAATTTGCCACAGTTTGTTGTGATCCACACAATCAAAGGCTTTAGCGTAGTCAATGAAGTAGAAATAGACATTTTTCTGGAATTCTCTTGCTTTCTCCATGATGCAGCGAATGTTGGCGATTTGATCTCTAGTTCCTCTGCCTCTTCGAAACCCAGCTTGTACTTCCGGTAGTTCTCGGTTCGCATACTGCTGAAGCCTAGCTTGTAGGATTTTGAGCATCACCTTGCTGGCATGTGAAATGAGCGCAATTGTGCGGTAGTTTGAACACTCTTTGGCGTTGCCTTTCTTTGGAATTGGAATGTAAACTGACCTTTTCCAGTCTTGCGGCCATTGCTGAGTGTTCCAAATTTGTTGGCATATTGAATGCAGCACTTTAACAGCATCATCTTTTAGGATTTTAAATAGCTCGGCTGGAATACTGTCATCTCCGCTAGCTTTGTTGTTACTAATGCTTCCTAAGGCCCACTTGACTTCACTCTCGAGGATGTCCGGCTCAAGTTCAGTGACCGCACTATCATGGCTATCAAGGACATTACTATCATGGCTATCAAGGACATTAAGATCTTTCCTGTATAGTTCTTCTGTGTATTCTTTCCACCTCTTCTTAATCTCATCTGCTTCTGTGAGGTCCCTGCCTTCTTTGTCCTTTATCATGCCCGTCTTTGCACAAAACGTTCCCTTGAGATCTCCAATTTTCTTGAAGAGATCTCTAGTCTTTCCCATTCTGTTGTTTTCCTCAATTTCCTTGCATTGTTCATTTAAGAAGGCCTTCTTGTCTCTCCTTGCTATTCTCTGGAACTCTGCATTCAGTTGGATATATCTTCCCCTTTCTCCCTTGCTTTTCGCTTCCCTTCTTTCGTGAGCTACTTGTAAAGCCTCATCAGACAGCCACTTGGCTTTCTTGCATTTCTTTTTCTTTGGGATGGATTTCGTTGCTGCCTCCTGAACAATGTTACAGACCTCCGTCCATAGTTCCTCAGGCACTCTGTCTATCAGGTCTAATCCCTGAAATCTATTCCTCATCTCCACTGTATATTCATAAGGGATATGATTTAGGTCATACCTGAACGGTTTAGTGGTTTTCCCTACGTTCTTCAATTTCAGCTGAAATTTTGCAAGAAGCAGCTCATGATCTGAGCCACAGTCAGCTCCAGGTCTTGTTTTTACTGACTGTAAGGAGCTTCTCTATCTTTGGCTGCAAAGGACATAATCAATCTGATTTCGATATTGACCATCTGGTGATGTCCATGTGTAGAGTCGCCTCTTGTGCTGTTGGAAAAGAGTGTTTGCTATGATCAGCATGTTCTCTTGGCAAAACTCTATTAGCTTTTGTCCTGCTTCATTTTGTACACCAAGGCCATGCCTGCCTGTTATCCCGGTGATTTCTTGACTTCCTACTTTAGCATTCCAGTCCCCTATGATGAAGAGGACATCTTTTTTGGGTGTTAGTTCTAGAAGGTATTGGAGGTCTTCATAGAACCGATCAACCTCAGCTTCTTCGGCATCAGTGGTTGGGGCATAGACTTGAATTACTGTGATGTTGAATGGTTTGCCTTGGATTCGTACTGAGATCATTCTATCATTTTTAAGATTGTACCCCAGTACTGCTTTTCCCACCCTTTTGTTGACTATGAGTGCTACTCCATTTCTTCTAAGGGATTCTTGGCCACAATAGTAGATATGATGGTCACCTGAATTAAATTCGCCCATTCCTGTCCATTTTAGTTCGCTGATTCCCAAGATGTCGATGTTCAATCTTGCCATCTCATGTTTGACCACCTCCAGCTTACCTTGATTCATTGATCTAACATTCCAGGTTCCTAAACAATATTGTTCTTTACAGCATTGGATTTTCTTTTCACCATTTTACAGGGCTGTTAATATAAGACTGCAGTGTTTTCAGAGAGGAGAAATCCAAAACCTATTTCAGGCAGGCTTGAGCCCTGCAAAGTAACAATAGCATAGCGGTTATGTATGAATGCTGTGTCTTGCAGCCCCAGGCGGCACTGTTGTATCTGAAGATCCATAGAAATGTCATGCTAGAACTATAATTTCCAAACTGACCTTGTAGAAAAGGGAAATAATCAGAAAGTGGTACTGTAGTTTCTGCTGTCTTCTCTTCAGTGTAATAGCAATAAGGATTTGTTGCAGCTTTGCAATCTATGGATGCCTTGCCCTGTGCCCTTTTATTTATTGAAGGAAGATCATCTGGGGCACAGAACGAGGCCTCTTTGGAAGTGGCACCTCCATTGTGGAACCTGCTGGATCCCCCCTCTCAGCTCTTTCTGCTGCCGAGTTTATAGATTTGCATTTCAGAAAGCTTTTAACCACTGAAGTGGGGTTTGAATGGGATCTTCCTCAAAAATGAGGGAAATGATCATATCCCACCAACTCAACTGAGCACCTCTTTTCAGAAAGGGTCCTCCAGAAGAAGTAGCATAACTACTTATGAAACTCCAAACTAGAGGACGTGCATGTCAGGAGCACCCTAGGTGCTTCTTTAAGTCCCCTCCAGTAGCCAACTCACTACACAGACGAAAGGGATTCTTTCCAAGGCTTTATTCCTTTACAACTTAATGACTCTTTCAGATGCTAATCACCAGCGACTAAGCAAGGAAACGCACTGGGGTAGTTAGCAGAGTAGCCTAAGCTCCGGGTAAGGCAGTTGGTCCCCGTTTGAAGAGGAAGAGCGGGAACAGTCTGAACTTATGGGCTATGGAGAGGTCCTCCCTCTTACCCGGGGATCCTCGGGACGCGACCGTTGTTTTAGCACCAAGTGGGCAGAGCGCTGCCTCTCGGCACCCTCCATCAGGCGCCGCTCCCTCTGTCTCCACCGACAGTCCAGCAAGAGCCCATCCCCTGCTCGCTCACTGCTAGGGTCACTTTCTCTCTCAGGAATGCAGGCAGGAGGAATCTCTCCCTGCCGCTGTGCCTGTGAGAGATGAGTGAGCTCCTCTCCCACGGGTGGTTGGTCCTCCTCAGAATCAGAACTGCTCTGGGGCTCTATGGGCTCAGTATCCACCCTGACAGTGCATCACCAAGAAGAGGACAAAAGTGGGTACCCAATTTGCATAAAACTTGCATGTGCTAATTTATATGTAGAGCTGCAAATTTAGAAATAATTATTATAATTTACATAGAAATACGGTACAGCTCCCCATAGCGTGGATGACCATGACCAGGTGATCTGTGTGCCTGGCTCAGCCTGCTGTCCAGGTGCTGTTGATGAGCGGCTTCAAGGCCCAGCTCTCCCTTTTGATGGTTCTTTACCTTTAAACTGGGCTTGGACTGGACAGCCCAGTCACCTTCAAAATAGAAGACAGTCGTCTGGCAGCCCTTCCACTAGAGGACTGTACCCTGTAAAAGAGGACACATGAGGCAGTAATCAACTGTGCCATTCCGCTAGTGCAGATGACATTGCGCTAGCAGAAACTAGGTTCCGAACGCCGCAAAGGGAGAATCCAAACAAAGTTGCATTTGTGCAAGTGATTGAGCAACGGGTTGTGCCTGATGCTTGGACAACCGGTTGTGCATACGTCTGTGCAAATGTAATGCACCATCGCTTGCACAACAGACAGATTCAGCAGAGCTCCACTAGCACTTTTTGAGTTTGCAGAATGACACCATTGGGTACTGCCCATGGCTACTCTAAGAGGAAGATCATTCTGTGAGGGAAAACATGTATATTGTTAAAAATGTTTTATTCTAGTAAAAAAAAAAATCGCTTTTTTAAAAACTAGAATAAATGTTTCTACTGACTGCCAAGCTAGCCTCTTTTCTGCTTGTCTCCATTTTCTGATACTGCCCTGTTTTCCATCATCCTGTAGAAATGATGGTAATAACGGCACTTTGAGCAGAGAGCACAAAGGACCAAGCAATGCCATGGCTGAGAGTTGGTTCTGATGAGATGTCAGAGGCCAGCTTCCACAAAAGCACTGCTCAGCAAATTGTCTACTTGCGTGAGTAGTATACCGTCATGGGAGCAGCAAAATCCTGAGATTTACACAATCTTTCAGTTTGCAAAAGGGAGTGAGCAGTCTCTCAGGACATGATTGCTCAACCACTGCACTGTGCACATTAGTATACCGCTCATGTGTACGGACTCTGTGGTGTGAAGATAGGACCAAGCATGAGTTCACATAAATGTGCCATGTTCAGTGACATACAGCTCAAATACATTGCAGTACTTGGCACTGAGACTTTAGTACACCAGCACAACTCTGGAGCTTTTTTACCTTCAAAATTTCCTTTGGATGCTGCAGTCAGAACTCTGAACTCAGCACCACTCAAGAAGAAGTGAGCCTTTTTCATCCACTTGGCATCTTTACCGGAAACCAAAAAGAGAAACAGCACCGCTTTTCCCCTTCCAAGTTTGGAAGAGTGTGCGAAGAGAATCGAAAGCCAAATTTATTCAAAATCAGTGCGCCATTGAGGCTTCATGTCATTTTTAAAAAATGGATCTTGATTTAAATGGGAGTGCTGTATCCTTGGCTTCAATAGGAAGACAGATAGAATGGCCTGAGTCAGCTGGCCACATCATCAACAAGGCTCTCTGCTGACACATGGGAGGACCTGGTTCTGTGGCCAAAATAATGCAGAACCAATTCACCCAAGCTTTGTTCCTGCTGGCGCTCGGAAAAAGGTTCCCCTACCCACCAGCAGGGGCTCCACTGCAGATTCCAATGAGATTTGGTAATGGCATAATGGTGCCTGGTTTTATTCTATCCTCAGAATTACCAACTCTACCTCTTTGCGGGGTACTTTACACTTCTACAGCTGATCTAGCCCCATACAACTCTTGCACTTACCTCGGTCCTGTGTGTGTGTTTTCCCCTTTGTCTAGTTCATTTTCACTGAGATTGCCTAAACATTTGGTTAGTGTGCAAGCATCCACAAATGTGCTTACCCATGGCTGCTACGTCAACCCCTTCCCCATTGCAGCAAGTGTCCATTTTTTGTCTGATGTCACGCTGCACTCGGTGATATTCAGAACCTCCAGAGTGCAGTATGAGGTCAATCCAGCCTGTCCCCTAAATTAGAACTCAGACAAGAAGCAGGGTTGGATATCTGTCTTTGCTCTGCATTTTTAAGGCATTCCGAGTGCCCCTGAAGCACAGTGCGGCCCCTGTTCCTTCAACATTGGGGAAGAGGCAGGGTTAACCTCTGATGGTGCATTGCACATGGGCAGTTTTTGAGCACTGCCAAAGTGCTGTGCAAAACCAGAGGGGAGACCTTTTCTCTCCCAAGCATCCTCTCTGCATCTCTGAGGGTTTAGAGAAGAGCAGAGTTGGTGGGGACTAGAAAAAACACACAGAAGCATGGCTACCAAGGCCAGCCAAAATTTGTGGAACCCCTGCCAGAGCATGAGAAGGAAAATAGAAAAATGCGCAATGCAAGATGAGTTGCTAACCAGGCTAGACCTCCTTACATGAGCAATTTCTGCTTTGCCGGAGTTCAGCTGTAATTAATAAACACCACAGAATCCAAACACCTTAAATATAACGTGCAATAAGCCTCTTTGCAGTTTTGGTTCTTAACATAGATTTTAAACACAGGTTCTGGGTAATGCCTACAGTTTTCTTTTTGCTTGGTGGTGGCTGGGCCTGCCTCAGAATGAAGTGCTGGGCTCCATCCGCCCACCATATTTTATTTCCTAAGAATGCCTCTGGGGCTCAACGTTTTGGTTTTGTTTGTTTTGTTTTGTTACAACTCATAATAAAAAATGATCAATTATTTCCAAGAGTTAATTAAAAAATTCAGCCTAGAGTAACTTGGGAGGTTCTCTGGACATTTTCCCCAAGATCTGTGGGTCTGTGCAGATGTAACACTGGCGCCGTCTTTATTGTGATTGTCTGTCTGTCTATCTGGAGCCAGCCTCAGATATGCATGATTCCTCCTCTCAGCTACTTCTCCTCCTGGAGTAAAGTCCCCACTTCTGCTTCGTTCGTTAGCACTGATGCTAACTCTGGTTAAGGTTAACCAGGGGAGAAAGTGTGTGTTTCTGAGCTAGCTCCCAGTTCCCAACGTTGGATAACATGGAACCAACATTATGTCTGCACCAGCTCTGCCTGGCTGGCTTGCTGTGTTGACTCAATTGCTTATTTCCACAGTGTGGCAGGCACCAGTATGGTAGGATGTGATTATCGCTGTACATTGGTACAACCTATACTGTGTTAAATGACTTGCTCTCCTCCTACCTGCTAGAGCCAACAGTTAGAAAGTACTCCAGAGGCTATTTACATGAGGCCATTTTCCTGCTGTTCCTCCCTGGGGTGCCCTGCTGAGTAAGGGCAGGAGTGGGTGGGGGGTGGGTTTTTTACCCTTAATGTTACATCTGTCTTAGCCTGCTATAACCCCCTTTGCCTTATGAGTGATTTAATGAGCTGGAGCGGGGCTTGGGGTGCAGTTTTGGTTTTGCTTGCTTTTCGGACAGGTGGAGAAGGAGTTCCTCTCTCGTGAATGCCCTCCTCCCAAACATGTGACTGGCCATGTGAAGGCTGTGTGTGCAGATTGAAGCAATGGGGCATGATTGGAGGAGACACCGGCTGCCAAGTCCATGAGGCGGCTGAGAGCGCAGCCAACAACAGCATGCGATTATGTAACGCCTGCAAGTGTCTGGCACGGCGCTCCGCTGGAGATGCGTCACGTGTTGTGCAATGCTCTTGGCCCTGAAATTCAATTAGGCTGCTTTCTGAACGATCCGTGAGTCTGCATGAGATAAGCTTCCCACTGTTGTACGCTAGAAAGCAAATGGGCTGATTAGCTGCTGCACAGGAACTGATAAATTGCTTCTTGTAATTCTAGCCAGGGTATTTTTGCGTTGCTTATGCATCATTGTGGCACTGCCGGGAAGGCTGAAATGTAAAGCGTTATGTAACCTGGCTGCACGAAAACAGACACAACCCATTCTGCCACCCCTTTTCCCTCTCTCTCCTTTGCCTCCCCCCCCCCGCCCCACCAACGAAGACTGAATAAAATGTTTTGTGCCAGGCACGCCCTCGGAGGAATTTAGCCCTTGTACATTATGCCATTGAATTTATCCCATCTGCTTCACTGACTCAGGACTGTTTATCTACAGGGCTTGGTGGTTGATTGATGATTTGCTGTTTGGTAGATGAATTGTGTTGGAAAGGGACATTAGTTTGTATGCCTATACACACATGAATACAGGTGCCCTGTTCTTTTCATATTTTTTTAATATGGGAAAATCCCACATGGTCCAAAAGAGAGTTATTTAGACCTCTCCAGTATTTACAGTATGAAAACAGCCCTTAACAAGAGATAATTCTACAAAGAGGCTTTTATTTTCCTCAAACTGTGGGGTTTGGGGGAAAGAGCAGCAGTTGTAGTACTTTCCTAGAGGAAAGGGGGATATGAAGGATTCTCCCCCAAGTGAAAGATAACAGTTCCCCAAGCACAAAGTCTTACCTTCCCTGCCCTGTCAGCATCCCAACAATCTCTCTTCCGCCTATGCCGGCAGAATGGTTCAGAAGGAGATACTAAGTTCAAGCAGATGTGTGGGACATGATTATATAAGATTCTAGTACTTTTTAGA
Source organism: Heloderma suspectum (assembly GCF_057233095.1). Classification (NCBI taxonomy): domain Eukaryota; kingdom Metazoa; phylum Chordata; class Lepidosauria; order Squamata; family Helodermatidae; genus Heloderma; species Heloderma suspectum. Next base: position 111,527,101 of record NC_139464.1, read on the forward strand.
GAAAATATACTGTGTGTGGACAACTGCATTTGTATTTTATCAGTGACTGACATAACTTTTACTATCTTCCAGAAAATATCTATGGGAAACCTAAGCTGTACATTTCACCTGAAATTAAACTACAAATAAAGCATTGCTAATAGTGCTCCCCTCCCCCACCAAAAAAAGACAAGAAAAGGCAGTATCACGAGCCATATTTTCTGCTGGTTGGCAAAGCTTACATTTAAACCTGTGTTTGTTAACAAATGGGTCCTAGCTTGATTTAATGAGTTGGTGATGCAGACAAGTCTGTGACTACTCATTATCATCAGAGGATTTAACTTACTGCAGCAACTCTGAAAATAAATAGCTACAGCTTGGATTGGACTAAGCAATAATTGAGTGCAGTCTTCTCTCCCCCCGCCCCCGCCCCCGCCCCCACCCAAATGTCCTTGGGTAGTATTCACTCACAAGACTGCAGTGCAGAATGGATTTTATTCAAAAATGGCTTGTATAGTTCTCAGAATAATATCTCCCCCCGCCCCCGATAACATAGGCATTTCCATGAAATAGGAGTATTGATGAGTGATACTTAATAGCAAGGCAATTTTAATAGAAATTAATTCAATGAAATGTGTTTAGAATTGGCTACTAGTCCTTGTTTCATTGCAGGCTCTGAGGGTCACTTCACAAATTATGCAGAAACAAACCCAAGTTAGATATTCAGTGTAAATGAACTTGCAGCCAGCCCAAGCTCCCTGAATTTTTCCTATAGGATACAGGCATTATTCTCACAATTAGTCTCACAATTTTACATTGTTAGATGTCCACCAGCCTTCCCCAATGTGGCACCCTCCAGATGTTTTAGATTACAACTCTCGTTATTCCATGCCATTAGCCATGCTGGCTAGGGCTGACGGAAGTTGCAGTCCAAAACATCTGGTGGGTGCCACATTGGGGAAGGCTGGTGAACATCATCTCTTAGGTGTACATAATAGGTCAAGTAACTTTGAGATGTGTCCAGCAGTAGCACCAACTAATTTGTATAACTGTTTGCATGATTTCTTTTGTGTGTGTGCTTTTAAGGACACACCTGCTGCCATATTGATAGACCTAGCTGTTGTTTGTGAAAGTGGTCAATGCATTAAAAAAGGCACACAACTCAAATCATTCTGATGGCTCCTTTTAACATATTTATTAACTTGAAAGAGCCGTATTGCCATGTTAACCATAGAAAAGCATTTTTTGGACATATTTAACCCATTCTCAGTTAATACCATGATGACACCCTTTTTTAAATCTGTCCCCCATACCACCATCAACCATGTTTTTCGTTCATTCTTTCTCCTTTTCTCTATCAATTCCACTGCGCACTCTCTCTCTCAGCACAACCACTGCTCAGCACCATCCCTTTTCTTTCCCCACTCCACAGGTATCTCTGCACTCAATCTTACTCTTTTTTCCCTTTCAATGCCCCATAGCATATTCTCTTTCATCTGTACCACCACAGGATTTTCTTGGTACCAGAACTTGGAAAATCTTGGCCTTAGTTTGTGCATGTTTGCATTAGAGCAGGATGGGGAACGTATTTTCGTCCAGGACTCAAATTCCTCATCCTTACTTTAGAGGAAGTATATTGGAAGCAAAGCCATCACAGTCCAAGTTAGTCAACATTCAGGGCTTGTTTTACATGAGGCTGTTAATCTGTTGCATCTATTTTTGGCTTCATTGCAGGATTGAGATCCAAGCACTACATGAGGAGCATTTCCTTTCCTGCTTTTCTGCTATGTAACTTCTAGGTAGCACTGTGGTGTAGAGGAATAGTGTAAATGCGCAAGTGGAAACAGCGTTTTCTTTCGTGTTCAGAAATAATACCCCATTTCCCCTGCTCTAAAAAATCTCAAGAAACGTGCTGTTTATAAACAGAAGCAAAACTGGAGGGTCACAATGTTGCAACGTCATCTGAAGAATCCGTAAACAACTGTGAATAGGGAATGACAAGAGCACAGTAAATGCCTTGTGTAGAAAAGCTTTCAAACTTTTTTCATAATTTTGAGGAGGGGCATTTATTGTTTAATCCACAATATTGGATTAATGTTTGGGGAAGGCTAAATTCAAAGAATTTGGGGGAGTGGGGTTCTAGCCATCAAAGATGAGGTGGCCAAGGGTTTTTCCTTCCTTCCTTCCTCTCTCTCTCTCTCTTTCTTTCTTTCTTTCCTCCCCCATCAAAGCCTTGCTGCCACTTCAAACCAGTACTTCCCAAAAAGGCTTCCTACTGATGCAGCATAAACACTCAGGCATACCATTGCAAACTAATAGGTATATTTACAAGTTCCATTCAGAATCATAGAATTATAGAGTTGGGAGGTACCTTGCAGATCATCTAGTCCAACCCTGTGCTCAATATCAGATCAAGATGCAACAATAGCATCCCTGAGAGATGGCCACCCAGCCTCTGCTTTAAATACCACCTGCAAAAGAGAGCTGTAACTTTAGAGTGGAATATCTCTATTGAATACAACTGTTAAAACATATTTTCCTTGCAAATGGACTGTAGGCTAACTTTTTACCACTCCTTGATTAATATTTCATAGAATCACCAAGGGACAGATAAAAGACGAGATTCAGGGGCTAGATGCTGTTTGCAGGCTTTCCATTGTCCCTCCTGGTGTGGAAGAACAAATCGTTAGTATTTATACAATGACTCTCTTAATTTTCTTTAAAATCACTTTAATATTGCATATACAGTGGCCAAAATAGACGATGATGGTTCTCTTTTTAAAGTGGAGCATGTTTGTTTTGGAAATGCACAATATTGCAGGCATCTGGGTAGGATTATTGTTTTGCCCTCAAAGTTCCTAAGGAAAAGTCCATAAATTCACTCTGAATTTAACTTTAGGTGAAATATCAGTGGTTACTCTACATCTGAGTAAAATTAAACTTCTGTCATCATTACACACTGTTGTAAATTCCCACGGAAGGATTGCTGTGATTACCCTGTGTAGCGGTCCCTTCCATTTCAGCAGGATTACCTGTAGAGCTGGACACTTATCACAACAAAATATCAGCTGTCAAACAGCAGAGATGAATTATGGACTGGAAACTTTGTGATAGGTATATTTAAGTTTAACTTCAAGATCTAGACAGAACATTGTTGTGATTTCCCTTGTTTAGATCCCATCCCAATGGCTCAAGGCAATAGAAAGCCAAAATGTAAAATGAAAGCTATAGTTTTGATCCTAACTCCAGGAATAGTTCATATTCATGGAACAGGATTCTCTTTCTTCCCTATGCAGCCCCTGTGTCGTCCCCCGCCCCCCAGATCTGCTTCTGGGGTTGGAAGACCCTTGGGAATGGTGCAAGAGATAATGTGGAGGGTTGCAGATGGAGGAGGGAGTTCAGGGAAACACCCCCCCCCCCAGTTCTTGTGGCAATATGTCAAAGAAACCCCAGCTAATATTTAGTTTACTTTTTCAAACACTTTCATTTTGTTACTGTATATACAGGAATTTAGGTAGTATAAGCAGGTACCCTCCTTCCTTATCAGCAGTCTGTTGATGCTGTGCAGGGTTTTTTTTAAGAAAGTTGTCCATTTCCTTTAACACCACCATCATCACCACACCATGTTGAATCCCTTGGTTTTCTCTGTCATATTTCTGCCTCAGTCTTTTAAAAGTAAAATGTAGTCAGATGGATTTATTTTCCTCTCCACCATGAAGAGGGAATGATCATCATTTTAAAAACCTTGTCCAAGAAAGTTCTGTTAAAAGGCATGCTAAGCATTGGGTTTTTAAAAAGATATTTCTTAATAGTTCTATGGTGGTAGTGATATTTTATAATCTTTTGTTCGTGTGTGTGTGTGTGTGTGTGTGTGTGAGAGAGAGAGAGAGAGAGAGAGAGAGAGAGAGATTTTCCCTTTTCAGACCTCTCTTTTGCAATTTGTGTTTTATACCCCTAGAGGTCACAACAAACAGTGTATCTCGAGCAGATTGTTTGCAGCGGGAAATAATGTATCTGGGAAATTCATTAAAAGTTCTGTTCCAGTTGGCCCGCTTGCTGCTTCTCTCTCGCAGTGGCCATTTTCAAGACCAGCTGCTGTCTCCTTGCAGGAAGGAAAGCAGAGAAGACCCCCCAAGCACTGTATCAGCTGCTCCTTCACCTGCAACAGGACCTCTCTCACCTAGGTGGCCATTTTAGGATCAACTGTCCAGAGACTATTTGGAGGCCTTTTGGGAGTCTTACATTTTTCTTAATTTGGTTTCCTTGTGAGAAAACATTTTAAAAATATATTTGCTACCATTATACCCTGCCTTACCTCTGAGGAGTTCGGAGTGTTTTTGCTGCACAACAAAGCTGTAAGGTAGATTAGTCTGAGAAACAGTAACTTGGTTAGAGCAATCCAACTTGTGTTGTAACCACACTGCCACCTGATAAAATAGTTGTTACCTATCATTATGATTCCTTGACCTCTTGTGGGATATTTCTTTGAATAATCACATTATCGCACATCCTCCACTGTAGGGCTGATTCACACTATCGGTTTCGTTCACATTTGGACTTGTTGGCTTGAAATATTATTTTACTGTTCCTCCTTCCTGCCCAATGTAGTCCCTACTTAAGAACTAAGGTTTGAACACTTACGAACAAGTTTTGTAAGCTGACGGGTGGCTTCTGAAGTTACCTCACTGGCCCAGAAGCCACTGCAGCATGTCTCCTTGCTATGCCACTGAGATGACAGTTTTGAGGGCCTGAGGTCAAGTGGCTGTTGCCATCACTGATTCCCACATCAGTGTTGCCCAGCTTGGAGGCAAGACACTGGTATTGGCAATAGCCACATCAGTGGTCTCTTCCACATGTCACAACACTTGAGGTCATTGCCTCCATAGTATGGGAAGGAGCCACAATACACTACCCCTTACAGCACAAGCCATTCTTAAAACTACATGCAAAAATATTTACCTCTGGCCACAGGATCCTTGAAAGTCAAAGTTCAAACAGGAGTAGGGTGTAACTATTTATTATGTTTTACTGGGCCATAAATGTTGGTCTGAGTCTCCTTTTTCAAAGGCAACATCTGTTGGGGTCCAGAGGGGTCAGAACCCCAATCCGTCAGGTTTCTAGGTCTATGGGAATACCAGCTGTCAATCTGGGGAGCCAGAAGCAAGGTGGCTAGGTCCAGGGTAATCCTGTATCAAGTTCCAGCAGCAGAAGCGACGTGCTAAAGGGTCCCAGTGCAGGTTATTTGGTTCTAGATGGGCAAGAGGTCAAGTCTCAAAGGCAGTGATTAAATATTCAAAAGGTCACATAGTCCAAGGTGGGCAAGAGTTCAGATTCCAGAGGCAGTCTCTGAAGGGCAGAGGAAGATGTTATAGCTCAAGGCTAGGGGTCAAGTTCCAAAAGGGAGCAGGTGCTTAGCCAGGTGCTCGGTCTGAGGAGTGAGTTCTGGAGCCTAGCAGACATAGACTGAGCCTTGGAATCAGCTGATTGATTCAGCTGTCCGGAATCAGCTGACCTAGGTGATGCCCTTAAAGCACTGAGCTCGGTATACAAAGCTTGTGATTCACCACAAGACAGCTCTAGAGGTGACAACCCTTGCCACCTCACACAATTCTCCATATTCCATTACCTTGGGAGTGGGGAACCTCTTGGACTGAATTCAGTTTCGGATAAGCTCTCAGGAGCTGCATTCCGGTGGTGGGTGGGGCCAAAGACAAAAAGGGTGGGACTAAAAAGACCAAAAAACCCCCAAAACAATACCAGCATAGTTTAGCTTAAAGCTGTTACTGCCAGTAATGAAGCCTTAGGAAAGGTATTCCAGCCTTTTAGAAGAGTGGGGGGACTGTACAAAGCCTGGGAAATGACCAAATAATTGCTGGTCAGGGAAAAGGGGGTGAAGCCATCTGTGGAACCTTGGAGGGCCAGATTGGATCCCACTGTCACAGTTCCTTCGTCCCCTGCTTCGAAATCAACACACTCTGGGATACCAGGTTTCAGGCTCACTACTTTGTTAGTTGACGACCAGGTTCCTTACAAATGCAAATTCTACGAAACTCTCAGGCTACAAAGGAAACAGCTACTCCACACAATTACGAATATCAATAGAGGAGTGGAAGTGGAAGTTAGAGAAGTTGCTAGCAGTTTGAACAAGAACTTCTCGGCCTCACTAACTCAGAGGGATGCCTGTCCTTATAGTGCCTCCCTCTATATCACGCATAGCCAACCTGGTGGAGCGTCTGAGCTCCACCTCCAACTTCTCCCGCCTTGCTCTGCGATGGACCCTAGCATCCGTCAAGTCACGCCCCTTACTCTCCTCCTCCCCCGAAACCTGGGTTCTCATGGAGGAGGAAAGGTGTGGGGGCCTTCAGGCTGAACCATCTGTGCACCAAGGTCTTGGGAAGAAGGCCTTGCTATATCTGAGCTCGCTAGGGGGGGAGCCTCCCCCTGTTCTGGCTGTCCCCCTTCTGAATCTGAGCTGCTAGATACCTCCACATACTCAGATTCATTCTAGACACCCAGGAGGGCTGGATTGGGACCCTGGGCTCTGCCTCGAATCTACCCTTCCTAAGCTCCTCCCACCACCCTTGCCTGGTTAATGTACTTTATTAAAAGATTGTGGTCACATCACTACCTCAATCTGGTGTATATCCCCCAGGGAATTGTGCTACCCCCTGTCCCCTGCTTTCCCTTTTCTTCTTGCATGCGCTCTCTGCTCTAACCATAGGTGGGAGGCCAAGGTGAAGAGAACTGTCCCTCTTTGAGAGTCACACCTGAATATTGAGGAACTGTAATTTGGGCACCTTGGTTGTAGCAACTGAATGGTATCTGTACATAAGCCAAGGGTTTTCTAGATGTTCTTTTTCTAACCTCATATATGCAGTTCTTTAGTATATCCTTGACATCATGCCTCCCAGAATACTTATACAACCAAGCACCAAAGAAGTTGTTCTCTTGCTGTTTTTTTATCATTTGACTCGAGATTGCATTTACTATCTGCAAATTGGAAAACAAGTCACAACAGTTCACCCTTGTTTTTGCAATGGGTCCATTAAGCTTGAACTTTAATGCCATGATGTTGCTTGTAACAGTTGGTTTATACCCCTAAACCAATGAAGTATCCATGGCAACCATCTGACCTATATGTGGAGCCATGGTCTGCCTTCCTGCTCAGGGTCTGGGCTCATACATTGTTGGACACTGACTCAATTTACTGAGGCTTGAACACCAGACACTCTTAACAAGGACCAGCTCCAACATAACATACACAGTTTCCCATTTAATTGGTAGCTCAGGCCTCTGCATTTTTCTGTCATGTTTGCAATGGCACATTTGAAATCTGTGCCACTGCAAAGATATATTTTGCTCAGACCTATTCAAACCATAGACAAAGAGTTGCATGGTACAAATATCATTCATGCACTGTTAATTAGGAACTCATATTAAAGTTCCACATTTCAAGAATGAGAACCCACTCTTTGTTACCTATCATAAGCCAACATTTCAATTTGAATTTCACATTTAATAGATGGGGCCTTCATTTGGGAACAAGTGAAGAATCAGAATCAATTTCTGAGTCAAATATTTCAACGAAAAATGAATGGTTCAAGGACAGACAGGAAATCCTTAATCCGTAGAGGCAGGGGCGACTACAGCACCTCTCAGAAACATACACTAAATACAGTATATAGATAGCAATACTCTTGGTCAGCAGACATCCCTGAGAGATGCTGTAGCTTTTCCCCCTGTGGAGAGGTATCCAGATAGGGAAAGAAAACCACCAGCTTTACTGGCAGATTGTGTAAGACCTGAAGGTCCACGGAGCAGACTAATTCCTGACATAAAGCAAAGGAGTACCCTACCCAGACAGACCGTCACAGTGTTCATTGTGACAACATTAAGTATCAGAATATGCACTTGTTTAGTTTAACAGGTTATCTATCACTCTTCCTCCTAAGGGCTTCACCACACCAGGCTTTTTATCCCACAGTTTACCAGGGCTTCTGCTTTTGGATTCTTTGCAGGATAGATTGGCTCCTTTACACAGGCAGACACGTGCTTTGAATCAAAGACTTCCTCTCTCTGTAAATTCTATATGTTTCATTATACAGCCACTAGATGGCACTCTCGATATATCACATTAATGTCCTTTGTCGCTTTATCTCCGATAAAGGGGAGGAAGCACGGGAGACATCCTGGAGGTTGACGATGTCATGTAAAGGACCAGCAAACTGTTGTGAGCGGCCAGTCACAAGTGTGCAATAATGCGCTCAAGTCAGGGGGGACGTGGTATATATATGCTTGGAGCCACTAGGTGACACTGTGTGGGGAGGCTTGGCTAACAGGAGGGTAAAGTCTACTTGTTGTTTCATCTCATCATGGACTCCAGGTTCTAACTATTTGTGCTTCCAGACAGAGGGATCCTAGCACTAATAATCAGAAGGCATTGTGGAGCTATTCCGTCTTTTCTTACTTAACAGATTTTCCACAGTAAGAAAAAGATGGAAACAGCAGTGGGAAAACACATGAGGGCTACGAGCACAAATGTAAATAATTTGGAGATCAGAATATGTTTTGTAAAACGTTATTTTCCAGAAATCAGAAATTATATTTTATTTCCAAACCTGTTCCTAAGTTCGACCCCCATTGCACTCCTGATGGTGTAATCAGGCATGCGGCAGGAATTCCCTTTCATTGGTCATAAACCTTTGACTTCCTCCCCTTTCCCTAAAACGTACCTGGTGGCAGTGGCACTGCTATGGCACTTCCCACAGCACTTGTGCGGCAGTGACCATTTGCAAGGATCCATGGAAATGCCCTTCCCATGGATCTTGAGTAGGGTCCGTGCGTTTTGCCTAGATCCTTGTGCTCAGTATGGTACCATGTCAGTGCCGTGGACCTAACAGAGGTCCTATAGGAAGGTCTTCCTTTTGCTGTCACCTGGTAAGTAATCCAAGATAACATACAAAATAAATGGGTTGGATCCAGATGTAGTCATATTTAGAGTAGGCCCACTGAAATCAATGGAACATAAATTAGTCACAAATAACTTATGTTTTATTTTTTATTTAATAGACTTATGGGACATAAATTAGTCACGAATAACTTATGTTTTATGTTTTATTTAATAGACTTATGGGACATAAATTAGTCACGAATAACTTACATTTTATTTTTTATTTAATAGACTTATATACTGCTGTCCATATCCAAAAATATCTCATAAATGGTTCCATTGATTTCAGTAGATCTACTCTAAGTATGATTAAATCTGGATCCACCGTAATATATTTATTTTATATTATACATATGTAAAACTATAAAAATCCATATATATAAAATTAAAAAAAAACATAAGCCTTGTCTACCACAAAAAATCCTGTAATTAAAAAGACCTCTGCTCTGACAGGTACCTTCTCTCTTTTACCTTTCAAGAACGTGCTTGAAGAGAAAAGACTTGGGTAAAAAATAAAATGGCTCTGTGTTTGTGTTAAGATGGACGTTCACAATTAGTGCTCCATTTTTTGTGTTAGGGAAGTTAGTCGAGATGGTAAATGGCAATTAGTTGGCTGGAAGATGCGACATAATACAAGCCAATATCTCTGAGCTCAATCCCAGCCACTCATCTGTAGTATGGGGCCAGTCATGCTAGCCTACAATACAAGTCAGCCTTTCACAGCTTATGACACACCGAGCTGAGCACAACCTAGCAGGCATGTACTGTGGCTTGCCATGTGCTTTGTACACACACACACACACACACACACGTGGCAGACAGCATACATGGCAGGTGGTCTGCATTTGGCTTGGTGGGTCTCCAGTTGTGCAGGCAGACTTATACTGTGTTACTGAGATAATGTTTGTGACTTTGGAAAAACACTACATGAATACTAAGGGCAGGTTCACACGATCGTGTACGTTACTTGATTTCTCGACACTTGATTACTATATGCTTGACTGTCAGCTGAGTACGCAAACTGACTCCATTTGCAGTGATGCGAATATGAAACTTCTCTATACAGTGTGATCTCTATAATGGCCCATTCACACATCCACATGGTTGTCTGATGTTGCCATCATCAGATGATGAACATGCATGTGTGCGCTATGCATGTTATTTTATTGTTAAACAGCATCAACTCTGCAACGTATGGAAGGGCTGTCTCCTTCCACATAGCCTATCACCATCTTTAATAACAATAAGAATACACTTTTAGCAATGCCATCTGAGCCACACGTTCAGATAAAGACATATAAAGAGGCACCCCCTTACCGTGGAAATTTGCCAAAGATCACGCATGCACGCTTAAGGCCTGTCTCTTAGTTTAGCATTTCATAGCTAGAATTTACCTTCTATGGGATTTGTTTTAATTGGCTATAATCCATCATTAGGATTACAGAGTCCTGCCAGGATGAAGCTACTATGAAAATTTCAGCAGTGGCTGCCACCTGAAGAGGCATCTGGACAAGCAATGAAAATCACTGCTCTCGGTGGGCCCAACGGGTGGCTCTCCTCAGGCCAGATTTAACCTGGAGGCTGCTAGTTCCTAACCCCTAATTTAGGCTGTCACAATGTTCTGATAAATGCAGAGTAGACTGTATTAACAGTTAAACTGCGGTAATTTTGCATCACCCTCTATATCAACTATCATCAACGCAGCACTTTAGTAAAACATTATTTTTTTAGAAATCTGTTTAATATTATGAGCTGACAGCTTGCTTGTCAAATTTTATATAACCATAAATCTTTCAGGTGCGGGCCTGTAAAGTGTCGATCCTGCCAGATAAAACTGTTCTGTGCTTCCCATCTGAAACTTAGCATATTGTAATCAACTATCATTTTATTTTGAAAAGTCCCCAAGTTTGTTTTTCTACTCAAAGTCAAAATAGACTAACATGGCTGATGTTTTTTCTGATCTGAAGAGAATTAGCCTTTTGGTTATTATGCTATATGAAGAGCCAGAGCAGATAGTTTACCGCCCTACCATAGGTTGCTAATCTCATCCAGTTCCTCCTTGGCCCTGCGCATAAATTATTCTGCTTCTGTTAATAACATAGTGGAACACTTAGCTAACTAGGGTGCTCAGACCATGCCCTCTGACCACTGAAATCTTACTGAGCCCCCTTCTGGCTTTGGTGATTTCACCAAATATTACCAACACACTTTAAATCCCATTTTTGCAGCCATAAGGGTTATTTTTCCAGGCAAAGTTAAACACTTTCCCTCCCTGTTTATTTCAATGAGAGACATATGCCAATATCACCACTGAAGTAAACCAGAACTGTGAAATAAACATCTCAGTTTTTCAAATCAGTATAAATATTGTCATTGGCAGGGTATTCAAGATCAGTTCAGATATTACAAAATTTAAATCACATTATTTATTTATTAAATTTCTTAATCGCCCATCTGGCCAGTCACCCGGCCGCTCTGGGCGATGTACAATAGTACAACAGTTTAAAACTATAAAATTCCACATTTAAAACATTGTATTTCTAAAAATATCCTAACCCACCCCAAATGCCTTCCTGAACAACCACGTTTTTAACATGTGGTGGAAGCTTATTAAAGAGGGGGCATGGTGGAGTTCCCTAGGGAGGGAGTTCCACAAAGTGGGCGGCCACCACAGAGAAGGCCCTCTCCCTCATTCTCACCAGCCTAGCTGTCCTGGCTGATGGGACAGAGAGAAGGCCATCCAAGGCTGATCTTGTTGAGTGGCCTGTCTGGTGTTGCTGGAGGCGCTCCTTGAGGTAGGCTGGGCCAGAACCATATAGGGCTTTAAAGGTCAAAACCAACACCTTGAATTTGGCCCAGAAAACAACTGGTAACCAGTGCAACTCCTTCAGCACTGCCGTGATGTGATCATGCTGGCGGCTGCCTTTAATCAGCCGCTGCGTTCTGCACCAGCTGCAACTTCTGAACCGTCTTCAAGGGTAACCCCACATAGAGCGCATTACAGTAGTCTAGACAAGAGGAGACCAAGGCATGTACTACCAATAGGAGCAGATAGTCGGGAAGGTAGGGGCGCAGCTGCCGTATCAGAGGGAGATGAAAAATAAAGGATGCAAGAGAGGTTTATAAAATAGGAATGGTGTGGAAAAAGCAGATGGAGAGATGTATTTTGCCCTGTTGTATGATGCCAAAAGCTGGGATCACCCAATCAAATTGGTTGGCTGTAGGTTCTGGAGAGACAGAAAGACGAACTTCTGTATGTAGCATGTTATTATCTTGTGTAATCTTCTTCCACAAGAGGTGGTGATGGCCACTAGACCAGGGGTGGCAACTTGTGGCCCTCCAGATGGTTTGGCCTACAGCTCCCATCACCCCCTCAACATTGGCTATGCTGGCTAGGGCTGATGGGAAGTCTAGGCCAAAACACCTGGACACCCACAAGTTGTCCATCCCTTCATTAGACACTGCTTGTAGGTCTCCCGAAGTCAAGAAGCTGGACTAAGAGGCCTGGGGTCCCAATCCACCCCTGAGAGGTTCTCCAAAATGGAATTTGGCCCTTGGGCTGAAAGAGATTCCCCACCCCTGGACTAGATGGACTCATGGTCTGATCTAGTAAGGCTCTTCTTATGTTCATATGTAGATGAGGATGCAGTGCCAGCATACTATTTGTGGTACGTTAGTTGCTAGTTGTAACTAGGGATGCTGGAGAAGTTCGAGACGGACTAAAATGAGCTTGAGTTTCTAAGACTCCGACCTGCGGAATCCACTGCAGAGTGACCCCCTCTGGCCGTGTGGAGTCCGTGGACTTTCAGGTGGTTTTTTTACTTTACTGAAATTTACACATATAAATTCATAGGAAAATACATACGTTTCTGCTGAGGAAACATTGAATGGAATGGGGGACAATTCGCTAAATGTTAGGTACTAAGGTAAATTATGGAAATATGGAAATACTTACGTAATTATTTACGTATTTTTCCACATGACAGGAAAAAAAATTGCATCTGTCTGTGGGCGGACAATGGAACAAAAGGCACCCGACTATCCATGAAACACAGACGGAGCAGATTTTACACAGTCCGTACATCCCTAGTTGTAACATAAAAAATTTGATTTTTATGAGGCAAGATAAAATTAAATATTTTTTTAAAAAAATGTTCTTTAAAAGATATATTAAGAATTGGAGAGAGATGGTCAGATCTGTTTGGATATTGTTGTTTTTTTAACCAAGTAATTTGCCTCATACTTCCTTAATAAACCTAGGCTTATCACGTAGCGTTTCTGACAGACACATTGGAAATACAAGTGGGAGTAGCATGATACTTGCAGGGGACTGAAACATCTGTGTGTTTGCAGCTTGGGGCATCCCTATTTAATGAGAAACAGCTGAGATGTGTGGGTGGCCCTTTTCTCTACGAGAAGCTGCTGGAAAATCTTGCACATATTTTTGGACTTGCATACTACAGTTACAAGCACACATTGGCTGGCGGCACCGCTATTGAGGCAAAAGCTATCTTCATTTTAGCAGAGGTGGGCTGGATGCACAGTCTGTACTGTTCTGTTTGTGACTTTGTCCATCTGTTTGCGGCTGGAATTATATACAACATCATCCATCGTGTCAACGATGTGCATGGCTCTTTACAGAATAAAATTATAAAGTGTCCAATGGAAATAACAATTAAAATGTTGGCATTAGGGGGAGACAACAGAAGAAGGGAAGGGAAGCAGTGTCAGGATCTGACCATGAGTGGCTCTATCCAGATCTAGGCTGGGAAGGTGCTGAGTAGCTAGAAACTGGAGGCCTAAGCACAGCAGGTACAGTTCTGTTGAGTCGAAAGCCAGGCTCCCTTGTATGTATAACAGGAGGTTTAACGCTGTGCCACCTGAAGGGCAACACATCTTATTGAAGCCACACAGTCCTTGGTGGGGAGAAGCAAGAATAAAGGGGGAAGGAATATACACAAATGCATTTACACATGCTCGGATTTCATATGAATTGTGGGAGAGGACACATAGTCCTTTGCTTATTGTCGCTCCTGTGCTCACTACTGTCTCAGGGTTCTAGGAGCATCTTGCTAATTTAGCTGAGGATGTTCTGAGAATTAGGATGGCCATGTGTCCTGTTTAACAGGGGACAGCCCCTCTACTTGAAGGGCTGTCAGAGGACCGGCCTCTCTTTTGAAGGCATCCTCTATTTGAAGAGCTGTTCAGTCCAAGTCTGGTTTAAAGATAAAAGAACAATCAGAAGAAAGAGATGAAGTTCTCCATCAACAATATCTGGACAGCAGACTGAGCTGTCACAGTCTTCCCCACTATGGTGAAATTGACTGTATTTTATTTACATTTTAATAATTATTTCTAAATTTGACTGTATATTACATATGCAAATTTTATGCAAATTGGTACACTCTTTTTGGCTTCTTTTTCAGTGATACATTTCCTCTTTTGGGGGGCAATTTGTAAGTGGCCACCCTGCCTGAGATGTCTGTCTGTCTCTCTCTATATATATATGTATAAACGCACGCACACATACACGAGGAAAGGGCTCTTACAGGATCAAGAGAGTGCATTATTTTTTCCCTGTAGAAGCAACTAGAATAATGAAACTGAATGTAAGAAATCACATTTTGTTTCTACTTCCTCATTTTAATCTGAAAACTTATTTTCTGTTTAGAAATACTTGTCCCTTTCGATCAATCCAATCTTATTTAGAACTCTTATTATTACTGTTGCTTCCCTGGGTCTTTGTTCTTACCCCCTTCCAACTATTGTTAGGAACAAAAGAATTGTATTGATGGACAACAATAGGACTGTTATGCTGTCTCTTCAAAGCCATATTATGTTTCCTACTGTCATTACATAAGAATTGAGAGTCAGCTGAGAGCTATTTACATTCCACAGAGCTCATATAGAGTTAAAACCTATAGAAGTCATTCTGGACACTGTGACCAGTGGATGGGGAGAGTTTATGTCCTTCAGTGTGAATGAAAAAATTTGGATGAATGTTGCTACAGTGTACATTTGCTTTCTTATGCACATTTGCGTTCTCATAATCATTAATGTGTTTAACCATAGCTCACTAGCTTTCAAGTTCTTTTACGGGAACTTGTGGGTTCTGCAATGTGAAGTTTAGGCATAGTGGATAAGCTTCCATGATTGTCCGCTACGACAAACTTCACTTTGAAACATGCAACGGTTGCAATGGAATGTTGTAAGTGGCATATTCTAGAGTGCCCTTTCTGTTCATGCAGGAAAGTGGTGATGCTCAACAGGCTTGGCCAGTAGCCCTCAAGAAATGTGCATCCTAGAACACGTTCCCCAGAATCCTCTGCAATGTGCAGCAGTTCTGTGGCAGATGTGCAGAGATTCCAAAGCATATGAACTGTTGTGGACAGAGTTCCTTTAAAGTAGAACAGGAGTGGGCAGAAGATAGATTGGAGTCTACTGGTAGATCTCTGGGTGATTTGCAATAAATTGGCAAGGGTTTCTGACTCCCCGCAGTTTAACAAAAGCAAGTAAAATTGTAAGTCTGCTGTGGCTGGCCTTGTACTAATTACTTATCTCTTAGCCTCAGGGTTCCTCCTATAAAATATAAGTATTAATTGGCTGTTTTTCACCAGGTCTTTGCACACCTTTCTCGCTAAAAGCTGAGGGAGAGTTCCTTATCCATGGAAGCATCTAAAAAATTGGGCATTAAGAAGATAATTAAAAATATCTTTGACTTCCCAAAGTCCACAGCTAAGTTGTTGGTTAACTGGAGGCTTGGGATACAGCTGTCTGTGGGGGAAAAAACCCAGCATAATATAAGCCTGCAGTGTAATGCAGACTCTGTCAATCCTTACTTAAAGTATTCTTCTTTCTCAATATATTTCTGGCCTTGACACCCTATTTCAAAGTGTGGGGGGGGAGAAATTCAGAAAGCTTAATTCGACCTAAACTGCATCTTGATATCGGCATTTGGACTCCGGGTCAGTTCTGAGTGAGTGCGGTGTTCTGCGTTGAGAGACAGGATAAAGTTTACTTTTAACTGAGCCTTTTCAGGATCCGAAGCACCCCGGGAAATTTTAAAGAAGAATATTTCTTAAGTGTCCCTGACCATACAGCTCTATGTTTTCTTACTGTGCAGTACTGTTGTTAATCCTTGCTGTTGAGCCTTACTGACACCTCAGTCCAGCTCAGAGCGCTACACGGTTGTGTAGTCATGCAAAAATGGCTCCTACGCTTAGCATCCTCCTTTGGAGGAGGTGTGGCTGGAGAGGCCGGATTTTTCATTGCCTAACAACTGATCAATGGGACAGTAACCTCTTTGAAAGGGCTCTGCTTATGGCAGGGCTGGCATCAAGAGCAGCATGGTTAGACCCCTGCCAAGGGCCCCATCACCAGCACGGGCCCGCTGATAAGAGCCTCCTGGACTTGCGGCTTTGCTTTACCACTGCAGCCTGCTTGTTCACCTGCCTCTCACTCCGGCCCAGACAACAGCGGTGGTGAGAGAGAGGAGCAATAGATGCTACTGCCTATTTACTCTCCGCCTGTCAAGCAAGCAGATGGTAGCACTGACGGTGCCCCAGCTGTGCCCTGCTCACTCCTTTGGATTTGCCATTGTACATGGAGGGCATAATTTGAAATTCAATAGCTATTAAAGTCCTACATAAAATGTGATATATTATATGATGGAAGTAATCTTCCAGGGCCTGCGTCCCATTTATTCATTTGCTTTGAGACCATGTCTGTACTTTCTGAAATGCATTAATATTTGTGGTGCATCTGAAATTCCATTGTGGTGGTGTCCTGACTTTACTAGGCTGTTCCTCAGAAAATGAAGGAAGTCATTATAGGAATGATGATTTCATGGAACTATTGAGGCGGGTTGGTTCCCCTGGGAATGAGTTAGTGTTGCACATGATGGTGGTATTTTTCAGCAAGTCCATTTGGTGCACCCATGTCTGACACACCCTGTAGCCATGTACATATTCCAGAACAGATGAATCATCAGAAACCTTTGGCTTGCAACAGGAGCTTCTAGTAGATCATTTGTCCACTGAATTATTCTGGGATGTTTGGGATGTGCTGGCCTGGAATTTGTGCTGGGATGGGCTGGCCTGTAACTCAGGATTCCTCCAGGGTCAATCGGTATTTCTTTTTTTATTAGCATCAGCTGGGATCCAAGAACTACACAATTCATCCCCAAAAGGGCTTGAACTTTTTTTTTTCTCAGATAGCAGACCCTCTTTTTCAATATGGGAAGTAACAGAGAGTATGCACAAACTGGCTCGTTAGATCCTCATCCTCCGTTTTTAAATGTTTAATGTTTATTTAAATCAATTTTAAATATATAAAAATACTTATACGAACAAAAACACACATGTAAACATACAAGTGCACATTCACTGGTCTCCGTTTTTAATCATGAGCTCTAAGTACAGGGGATCATAGCGCACTCCTTTCCTTCATAGCAAAACTGAATGGTCAGGTAACACAGGTACACGTAATGTATGCAATGAAATACTGTATCAGCTCCTCTCTACAGGAGGAGCAGCTGCCCCAGCCGTAGGCCAAACTCCAGTTTGGTGGAGGAGGGGCAGAAAGAGAGTAAGGAACAATGGGCGCCGCTCCTCCTCCTCCGGCAGTGAACCCTGTCAGAGCTCTGCCCAGTCATACCAAGATGCATCTTCCTCCATTAAGGTGAAGCTGACATATTCGAGGCTGGACGAGACGAATTATATTTTCCTTTGGATTTTGAAAAGAAAAGGGGTACGAATAGGAATTTACCCATTAGCTTATTTACCAAAATGGTGATTCTTCACGCTATTTTTATCTTTTTATTCAAGGGTAGCAATTTGAGGAAAATACTTCTCAATCGCTATTTTAAAGGTGACTATGGAAGCGGCATCAGTGGCCCTCTCTCCAGCAACTATGGCAAAACCACGCAAGGAGGAGGTAAATAAACTTCATGTTTAAAAACATTATTTAAAACAAATACTACTCTTCTTTCTAGTAAGGCACGTGCGGACAAGTATTAGCCAGGGGAAAATGCAGTCTGAAGAGTAAAGCGCATTCCCATTGACTTCCATGGGAGAGATTAACTCTCCTCTTGAAATCAGTTGGGACATGAAGCGTGATGCTATATATAATTTTTTGGAAGTAGAGATTACTTTCAAGTAAATTTTGCAGCCTCTAAGTGCTTACCTTTAGCTAGATTGTGCTAGTATATGCTGACTTGAAAGATTTACCCAGGGCTGTCTGTGTGTATTCTGCATATAAGTTCATTTTAAAATTAATGCTACAATCTAACACGGAGCCCGTTGATTCCAGTTGGTGGGCTTACTCAACTCTGTGCTGGATTGTGGGTGGGCTTACTCAACTCTGTGCTGGATTGTGGCCTAAGTGTATTACTTATGTAAATGTATGAATACATTACTTAAAATGTATTCATGGAATAATTACAGTATTTCTGCATAAAGACAAAATTGAATTCTGTGACCTCTATATATCATACAAGCTAAGTCAACTTGCATTTTTTAAAAAATGTTTTGCTTAACTTGTTCTTCTTTTCCTAGTCAGGAGGAGGGCAAGGTGGTCTAGTGAGCCCTTAATTCAGCCACCCCTCTGCATTTTGAAATTTTTCCAGGTATTTTTCACACACTTTCATGCCTCTCTGCAAAGCCATGAGGGCTAGAGACTTGGAGCACAATGCAGCAAGGGTTAGTGTGATTCACTTAAGTCCCGCTGTTTTCAGCGAGACCGCGTGATTATTAATTTTTCCTCAGTTATGCTCACATTTTTTACAAATGGGTTCCTGGGATTCTTGCAAAGAATGCTACATGAGACAGTCCAGCAAGGCCTTCTTATGTCCTAAAGGGGAACTGGAGCATAGGAAGCTGTTTTTGACCAGGTCAGGCTGTTTGTCCATCTAGCCCAATATTGTCTACTCAAATGATCAGCAGCTCTTCACATATCTGGAACTGAAGCTGGGAAGCTTCTGCTTCTCAGAAGAAGCACCTTGGATAGCTTCTTTAGAGTTCCGACTGGTTCTGCCTGAAACCTGGAGCAGATTTACCACCCCACTGACATTGGAACCACCAGCCTCCACTGGACCTTCTGCATGCAAAACATGGGCTCTACTACAGAGCTTTGGCCCTACCCCAAAGGTGGATACTCAGGTTTACTCAACCCAGCTTAGTTATACATAAAATTGTTGAGATATCTTGAAAACATACTCTTGCTTTGTAAAGGTAAAAGCCCATTGGTAGACCACAGGGATTTTTTTTTAAGGCAGTCACACAATGCTGAAATCGGCCCATCTCTGGGGCAGAGCACTCTGCACATGCTGAGAGGTGCACTCTCTCTCTCGCGCGTGCGCTCTAATTTTTATTATTTACCTCATGTGTTTTAGAGATGAGCCCTGACTCATACTGGAGCCTCTTAATTATTTTACTGCTTTTATTTATTTGTGACACTTAGATACCATTGAATATAATAAAATCCCACAGCAGTCCGCAATTTATTTATTTATATATTTATCTGAAGTATTTTTATGCTGCTCCTCATCCTCAGCCAAAAAAGGCTTCCAGGCTGAGCTGACCATATTTCCTTGAGACAAAAATGGGACGGGGTTATGTAATATTCCGTATTCATGAAAAAGTAAGACGATAACAAAAGTTTTATTAGAGAAAGAATCTCTATGAGCAGAATGATGGTAGAAATAACAGTGAGACTCACCCTCCTGGCTCCCACATGCTGAATGGGGCTTAGCGACCGCCTTTTGAATTCCCTGCCACTGCAGACAAGCAAGGGGGTAGCATCTGATCGTCGCTAGCTCAGGAAGCCTGGCCCTGACTGGATAAAGTAAATGGAACTTCCTCTTTCATCACACTAGTAGTGTTACTGCACGCATTGATTCGCATAGAGCCTTATGATAGACGCGTTCAGTTTTTTACAAAAAATTAAAAATGGGACAAAATTGAGATTTATATTAAAACGACGGGACAGTCGGGAAATACGAAAAAAACGGTACTGTCCTGTTTAAAATGGTACGTATGGTCAGCCTACTTCCAGAGCAATTTCCACATAATCAATTAAACATGACAGTCCCTGCCCACAGTCTTACAATCTAAAAAGACACAACACACAAAGAAAAAGGAATGGAGAGGGAAGTGGGGGCGATTATTCTTTTAGCAGGCCTGGTGGAATGTCCTTGCTCTCCTTCTCATCTCCCTCACCTCAGCTATATTATTTTTTTAGCAGTATAGCCATAACAGTCATTGCCAAATGCTAAATGTGAAAAAATTAAGAAATGATACTCAGCTAAAAATGATTTTATTTCAGAATTAAATATCTATTTTAAAACATATCTGAATATTGACACTCATTTGTTTTTCTTCCAGGTGGCTTTTCAGGACAAGATTCAGATAAGTCTGGTGTGTCAATGCATGATATTCAGTGCCTTCTGGATAAAGAAGGAGCATCAGAACTTGTCACAGATGTCATAGTTAGCACCAAAAATGACAGGATATTCTCTGAAGCTATCTTGCTTGGTATTGCATTGCTTGAAGAAGGAAACACGCAAATTCAGGTAATTATTTGGTGTTGCTTTATTAGTTTTATATATCTGTTAATCTTGTTCAAGGAGGAGTCAGTGCATTTTGGGCTGTGTTTGTCTTTCGTTTGCCTTCACTCATCAAGCATACACTTGCTTCCCAATCTGATGCTGATTTCCTCTTCCCCCCTTCCATTATGCTTCAGATCATCCGATTAAATATTTGTTTGGGAGCTTATTTTTTTAAACCATTCAATTTTCTTAAACTTGAAAACATGCTCATGCGATTGTGGGGTGGGGAGGTGGTTGTATGATGTCACAGGCACCAACCAATCAGAGTTGTGCACAGCTGGCAGGACAGGTTTCTCCTGAGCTTGATCCTGCAGGGAAGATTGTACATCTAACCAAAACAGGATGAGTGTAGTTCTGCAGTGGCTTAATAGATCTAATAAGGTACACCCTTAGAGTGAGCACTGGAAAAAAGAGAGCTGGCACCCTTAGAGTGGTGCTTGAGACTGGTCAGGTCCTGTTCCCAGTCCTACTCCTTATACAGTTAATTTTAAGAGTGAATCTCAACTGAACTAGGTCTGAGCTAGCTGTGACCACCCAGGAAAAAGATCTCGGGATTGTGATGGAAAGCTCACTGAAAACATTGCTTTTGGGTGCTTCTAGACAGAGGACACCTGTTGCTACCAATCAGAAGGCACTGTGTAGCTGTTCTGTCTTTTCTTCGTCAGTTAGTTTTTTGTGGAAAGAAAAAAGGCAGATGAAGCAGGGGGGAAATATGGGAGGATTACAAGTGGAAGTCGACATTGCCTGGAAGCCCCCCCCCCCCCCCGTCTTAGAGCATTTCTACTGCACAAGTGGGGAAAAGCATTTTGTTTCACTTTCACTTATAACACCAATTTTCCATGCTCTAAAAAAACTCACCGAAAGTGCTGTTTAAAAACAGAAGCAAAACTGGAGGGTCATGATGTCGTCTAAAGAACCCATAAACAACCATGAGCAGGGAAAGACAAGGGCACAATAAATGCCTCGTGTAGATAAGCTCTTAGCGTTCTGAAACAGTGAAAAAGACAAACCCAATGTTGGAAATTGTTAGGAAAAGGACTGAAAACAAAACAGCAAGTATCATAATGCCACATTTAGAATATCGTATACAGTTCTGGTCACCCTACGTCAACAAGGTATCATAAAGGTGGAAAAGGTATAGAAAACTAAAATGAACAAGGTATGGGAGCACCTTCTGTATGAGGAAAGGAAAGCACTTATTGAACTATTTAGTCCATAAAATTATGAATGGTGTGGATAGAGGGTGTGTTTTTTTCTTCACCTCCCCTTAATGATCTTAGAACTCAGGACATACAAAGGAGCTGATTGGCAGTAAGATTTAGACTGACAAATGGAAGCACTTCACACAACACATCATTTACCTATAGAATTAATGTACTGCCACACATCTGGTGATGGCTGCTAATGTGGTGTTTTTAAAGGAGTGGACAAATTCATGGAGGTCAGGTCTACTAGTCAAGAAGAACCTCTATGTTTAGAGGGAGTATTATTCCTCTGAACACCAGATGCTAGGGGCAAGCAACAGGGGAAGGCCGTCACCTCAGTGGGCTTGTGAGCAGCCAGAGGCATCTGGCTGGCTGCTGTAGGATACAGAATGCTGGACTAGATGGGTCTTGGTCTGTTCCAAAAAGTTATTTCTTAAATTCTGAGTGGTATTAACCATAGAATCATAGAATAGTAGGGTTGGAAGGGGCCTACAAGGCCATCGAGTCCAACCCCCTGCTCAATGCAGGAATGACCATATTTGTTTTCATTGCTATCATTAGAAATAACCAGTCTATCATTTTGTATTTTGCCAGTGGTCACTAGAGGTGAGGAGCAACTTCCTCGTGGCGAACTTGATTTGCAAATCTTGGAAATGACTTGGAAGTACTGTGCAGTACCATGTGAGCTGTGACACAGCTCTCTTTGTTTCTGGCACAAGTCATAGATCACCACCCCTTGAATCTTCTTTTGCAAGGCTGCAATGTATTATTTGTGTGTGTGGTGTTATGATAGTGAAGATGTCCCCATTATTATGTACTGATATCTACATGTTTTTGTTTTTTCCACTTCAGTATTCCTTTTATCAGCAACTGAATGAGCAGAAAAAGTCTGAAAAGTTTTTTAAAGTTCTATATGATAGGCTGAAAACGGCCCAGCAGGAAATCCGATCAACAGTAACAGTAAACACAATTGATCTGAGCAGCAAAAAGAAGGATGATGACAGTGACTTGAGCATATCAGTTCCAAAAAAGAGAGGTAAAGAGAACTAGGGGTGTATTTCATCACCAATAATAATTTCACTGCAGACCCTGAACAATCCGAAGAACATCTTGCTGGAAAACACAGGATAAAAGCACTTCTACATTTGGTGAGGCTGCAGTGATATTTCCAGCCCACACATCAAACATTATATAAAGTTTTATATGCCACTTTCCTATTTCTTAGGCATCCAAGCTGTTCTGATCTTTAAACTGGACTTGGAATGGACAGCCCTTCAAATAGAGGATTGTCCTCTGCGAAGTAGGACATGGCCACCCTAAGAAGAGGCTATGCACACCTCCCCAGAGAGGGAATTCCACAGTCAGGGTGCCACCAATGAGAAGGGAGGGGAACCAGAGTAAGACTTCTGATGACATAATTCATATGGAGATAGTCAGTCCTTCAGGTATCCTAGTCCCAAACAGTTTTAAAGCTTTGTTGATCAATACCAGCACTTTGAATTGGGTCTTGACACCAACTGGTAACTAGTGAAATCGTTGGAGCACAGCTGAAACTGTGATTAAAGAAAACAATCATAAAAATGTCCTACAGTTCGTTGGCTTAAGCCAGATGATATAGCAAGATCTTGAGGTCTGATCTTCAAGAACAATTTTATCACTGGATGAGCTGTTTGTTTAGTTCAAGCCTCAAGACTTGCACCACTTCAGAGTAAAGGTCTGAAGTTACATGACTGAATATTTCCCCCATGGGAAAAGTGCCTACACTTAGAAAATTAGCACATCAGAGAGAAGACTAGGCTTCAGCCCTTCTTAACATCTAGGTTTCTATGTGCAGGGAGTTTCTTGCAATCCCCACATGCAATCGAAAGTGGTACAAGCTAGGAACAGTTTTACCATGTGAGAAGCAGTTTGTCTTGACCAGGCCCCAAAGTGGGGAGTTTCAAATATCCATTGGAGCAAGTGTATGT
Source organism: Heloderma suspectum (assembly GCF_057233095.1). Taxonomy (NCBI): domain Eukaryota; kingdom Metazoa; phylum Chordata; class Lepidosauria; order Squamata; family Helodermatidae; genus Heloderma; species Heloderma suspectum. Next base: position 111,550,807 of record NC_139464.1, read on the forward strand.
GTGTTGTGGCTGTCCTTGAAGTGTCACACAGGAAAATCTTAGAGATCATGACTGAGTTCTGTGTGTGTCTTGAGTATGTTTGAGCCCAAGCTTTTATAGATTTTATATATTGTACACTGCCAGAAGCTTGAACTAAACTCATGTTTGTCACCATGAGCTAAAAGGGTTTTACTGTTATACAGATGGTTGGTCTAGTGCTGTGTATTTAAAAAAAAAAATTTCTAGAGGGGAAACCATGCTAGGTTGTTGCAGCAAAACTGACAAAAGCTCTGTTTGCATGTCAGTTTAAGCCAGGAATCCTTCCTTATCAAACCACAATGTGCATTTTTCACCCCTGCTTTGCTTCTTGCATGAGCAAATAAATGAAGTAGGCATGGATAGTGTGATGTCTGAATCCAGGATTATGTTTTATTGTGTCCAAACAAGGCAGGATTGTAAATCAATTTTAAACCAGAGTTTGGTGTTGGCTTATTTATTTATTTATTGGGCATGTTCACACGACGTGCTAACCTATGATGGGTGACTAGCCATGCACTGCGCGGGTTGCCTGCGAACAACCCACAGCGCATGGTTAGCGTGCTGGCCAGATGACTGGGCAAACAACCCATGATGCGTGGCTTGTTTCCCCCCTCAGTTTACCACCCAGCATCCCAGGGACTTAGAGGCAGACCCATCTTGTCTGCATCAAGTCCCCCTTCCCAGCTCTGATCACGATCCTGACTGTGATCGGAGCCCTTTTAAAAAATTTTCCTGGCCCCATACCAAAAATCGGCTGGGGGTCAGGGGGACCAGGAAACAAATTGCACTCCCCTGTGCCTGGGAACATGTGCAAATGTGTGTGTGTGTTTTAAATAATTAAAGCACCCCTGTGCCAAAAATTGGCTGGGGCAACAGGGTCCATGGCAGGGGGTTGGATTCCCCCCCAAGCCGATTTTTGGCAAGGGGTGCTTTTAAATTTCAATACAACTCTATGGAGCTGATCAGGTTCACACGACATGCTAATGCTTCATGGGCAGCCACCCATGATGGGTTAGCATGCTGTGTGAACCCAGTGATTTTATTTCTGAAGCCAACCAAAGCAGTTTACAAATGTTCAGAAAATAAAAACCACAATCAAATGAAAACATAGTAAAACATTAAAAATAACTTTGAAAGCCATAAGAAGAATTTTAGAAGCCAAGTTAAATTATGAGTCTTCACCTTCTTTCTGAGCACAGAGAGAGTGGGGTCCAGTCGCAACTCCAAAGAGAGTGCGTTCTAGCATTTGAGAACAACAGAGGAGAAAGACCTTTCCTGTCTGCCCGACAAGCAGGCCTCTGCAAGCGAGGGTATCTTCAAAAGGGCCTCTCCTGCTGACCTTAATAATCGAGCGTACCAAGATAGGCTTACAAATCCTAGCTTGTTTGAGCACAATAAATGATAATCCTGGATTCAGACCATGCTAAGCTATCCATGCCTGGCTTGCTTACCCACTTGCGCAAGCAGGAAAAGAAAACAGGAATGCATGCTCATTCACACTGCAGTTTAATAAGACAGAATTTCTGGCTTAAAGAGATGTGCAAATGCAGCCTTTGTCTTGTAGCATCTTAAACAGCAACACATTTATAAAGCCTAAGCTTCTCATGGACCAGACCCAACTTCATCAAATGCAGGGTCCACAAAAGCTTTTGCCATAATAAATTCTAGTCTTTAAGGTGCTATGAGACTGTTGCTTTTTTTAATGATACACCAAGAAACCAATGCCAGCCTAGAAAACCCTGAGGGCTCACTTCAAATTCTAACTAACCAGAGGCAATGAGCAGTATCCAGTGCTGTATCAGCGCTAGCAGAAACCAATGCTAGTGCAATGTCATTAGCATTTACCGGACAAAGGGGAAAATGGGCAATTTGCCACTGAATTTCAGCAGTGCGGATTGAAATTCAGTGACAAACTACTAGGAGTGTACGAAAGTCACTTACCTGGTCTCGCAGCTTGCTTCGCGGTGGGGGGAAGGCGCTTCGCTGCTCCCCCCGAAGTTCAGGCTGGGGGGGGAGGCTTCCCGCCTCGCCCGGCCGAAATTCAGGCTGGGGGGGAGGCTTCCCGCCTCGCTCGGCCGAAATTCAGGCCGGGGAGGAGGCGCCTCGCCTCGCCCGGCCACGAAATAAAAAGTAAAAAAAAAAAAACGCCCCCGTGATAGGCTACGTGACAATTTACGTAGCCTATCACGGCTAGATTTGCAAAGTCAGCCGTGATAGGCTACGTTAATCGTCACGTAGCCTATCACGGGTGACTTAAAAAAAAAAAAAGCGCGTACGCAAATGGCGGCCCCCATAGGGAGCCGCCATTCGTGTTCCTTATTTGGTCGCTGTAGTCTACGTAAATCTTTACGTAGACTACGGCGAAAATAAGGGCAATGCAAATAGCGTTGCCCTTATTTTCGCCGTAGTCTACGTAATCTTTACGTAGACTACAGCGACCAAATAAGGAACGCGAATGGCGGCTCCCTATGGGGGCCGCCATTAGCCGTACGTGCTTTTTTTTTTTTTAAGTCACCCGTGATAGGCTACGTGATGATTTACGTAGCCTATCATGGCTGACTTTGCAAATCTAGCCGTGATAGGCTACGTTAATCGTCACGTAGCCTATCACGGGGGGGGGGTTACTTTTCTTGGAATGGTGGCGGCGGCAGCCGGTCGAAAGACCGGCTGCTGCCCCTGCCCCTGTCGAAGACCTGCCGAACCGCTGCTGCGACCCGCCACCGGGAGCAACATTCGGGAAAGGTAAGTCCCATCCCGGGGGGGGGGGCGGAGAATTTCTCCCCGAAACTACTTCAGGGGGCCGAATACGTTGGCACTCGGCCCCCCAAAGTTTCGGCGAGAAATTCTCCCCCATCCCTACAAACTACCACTTTCCCCCCATGCCTAGCAAGCACTAATGCCGTTGCACTAGCAGTGGTTTACACTAGTGCTGTGACAGCATTGGATACTGCCCAGTATCTACAAGGCCCTCATGTTGTCTGTAGTTGCCTAAGGCCCAGAAAGTGTTTGCAGAATCCCAAAAGTTTAGGGCCAAGATGCATTTATTTATCAAAGTGTACTGTCCTCCATGTCCTCACAACAACTCATTGGTAGCTCACCTAGTTTGGAAAAATATTTCGTTGCACACACACACACACACACACACACCCCACACACAAACCCCAAATTTATATTTCATTATCATTATGCATGTATTATCTCATCTGTAGTAAGAGACTCAAATCTGCATCTGAAAGAAGGAATGAAAGGCCAATTAACAGAAGCCTCTACGGCAACATCCAAAGCTTACTGTGTGTACCGCAGAGAAATGGACCCAGAAATTGATCTTATGAGTGCAGGAACAGATGCCGGAAACACAGAAGAAAAATCTTCAGAAGAAATGACAATGAGCCCTGCCATTGTAATCATGCAACCAATATTGAGGTTTCTTCAATTATTATGCGAGAATCACAATCGAGAACTCCAGGTATGCTGCTGAGCGGGCTTTTTTTTAGCCCTAACCTTGCAAAGAGAGTAGCAGCCATAGTAGAGTAAAAGTAACACAAGTGCAGGTGGGTGGGATCCCTTTTGTATGAGCAGGTCCCAAAATCTGATAGAGATTTGGAAAGGGAAAGCTATATTTTATGTGATTTTACAGACCAGGTCTTCTTTCCTTGATCTCATTGAAACTTAAATACTAAACAATTTGCAATAAACCATGTCAATAGATTTCAGTATCCAACAATAGCATATGTATGAACATCCAAAGCCGTCCTACACTGCGTCAAACCAATGGTCCATTTAGTCCAGTGCTGACTGCTTTGACTGGCAGTGGCTCTCAAGAGACTCAGGCAGGATATTTACCACCTTCTGCTGCCTGGTCGAACATATGAAGTTCATTTATACTGACCAGGTTTGCATGACACGACAGCCCACCATGGCTCAATTTACCACAGGGATTGGACTCGATGGTCTCGTAGGCCCCTTCCAACCCTACTATTCTATGATACCCACGGGAGCTGTCACATTGTGCTGGGGGCTAACAGGCGTCATTTATGCATGGCACCTGCAGGTGTCTGGCTTGCCGTGGCTTTTTGTGTTGTGCAAACCCAAGTGGCAGGGGTTGTTTGAGGGTTAGACAACCCTCAATCCATGGCTTGTTGTAGGGTTATTTGAGGGTTGTCTAACCTCAAAACCACTCCTGCCAAAACAACTCCTGCCAACTGGGTTCACGCAATATGACAAGCCACAGCAAGGCAGGTGCCTGTGGGCGCATGCAAAAATGACGCCTGTGGGTGCCCAGCATGACAGCCCCCGTAAGTAAATTAAGGCATGATGGGCTGTCATGATGGGGGAACTGGCTCATTGACTTATACCAATATGGTCAGATCAGTATGGTCTACTCTGATTTGCTATGGCTCATCAAGGTCTCAGGCAAAGATCTCCCCCAGTTCTGCTAGATCATTTTAACAGGAACTGCTGGTGGGTTGAACCATGGACCTTTTGCACGTGAAGTGTCTTCTGACAGTGAGCTATGGCTTAAGAATTTAACTGTGGATGAAGGCCCCAAATTCTGTCTAGCAAATGTTCAGACCAAATAACAAACCTGCTTCATTACTATGGCTACAAGTCAGCACTATATAAATACGTTGAAGGTTGCATCTTGTGCACATTTACTTGGCTGTAGGTCTCACTGGACTCCAAGTAAACTTGCTTAGTCCTTTCAATCTACTTGAAAGTGAATATAACAATGTGCTGGATTTGTTGCGCTTATAGTTTTAAGGTCAGTGGATACTTTCACAAGCAATGTAAAGAAATCCTTTTAGATATGTAAGTGTTTAGAATTGTACATTTCGGTAATGCAGTGTATTAACATAGGTAACAGTTTTTAATTTTAAAAAATCAGTGATATTTCTCCATAAATATAGCTACTTAATTTGAATGACTTTAATATTTGTATTTTCTGTCCTAGAAATTAATTTGGAGGAGAGTTATGGTTATGAAAGTCAGCTGATTTGGCTTGGTTTGTTATACCTAGTATTTCAGTGTTCGAATATTGACTCACTCCAGATATCACGTAAACCCATGGTTTAATCTTCCAATTGTGTAACAGGCAAACCATGGTTGAGAGCTGCTTGTCTGCTTTTGTTTTCCGTCTGTTTAGCACCTAGCTTCAGATCATAGCTTCACTGTTGCCTCTATAGTACAACAGCCTCTAGAGATGGAGCAGTGGCCATAACAATGCTTTGTCAATGCAGACATCATGCCAAGTTTTAGTTAGTACAAACCATGGCAGTTCAAATATTGAATAGTTAACACTGACGCTTCAAAGACCATGGTTTGCCATGATGTCTGAACTGAGTTGATATGTCTAGTACAGGGGTGGGCAGAAGGTAGGATTCCAAATGTTTTGGACTTCAAGTTCCAGAAGTTGGACTTCAAGTTCCTGCCAGCCTGACCAATGGTTGGGAATTCTAGGAGCCAGACTCCCAAACATCTGGAAATCTACCTTCTTCCCACCCCTGGTCTAATATTATGCATGCATATTGCTATTTTTCCTTCTTTTTTCCAGAATTTTTTAAGAAATCAAAACAACAAGACCAACTACAATCTAGTGTGTGAGACACTTCAGTTTTTGGATTGTATTTGTGGAAGTACAACAGGTGGGCTAGGACTTTTGGGCCTGTACATCAATGAGAAGAACGTAGCCCTGGTGAACCAAACACTCGAAAGCTTGACTGAATATTGCCAAGGCCCATGCCATGAAAATCAGGTAGCTTAAACCTCCAGTGAAGAATCTTAGCTGGATTTGTATAACACGGATCTGTAATACAAAACAATAGCAGTGACCTAATTAATAACATCGTACCATTTGTGCTTCATTTCTTTATATTGCTGGAAATGCTATTATAAACCCAGGTCTGTAAGAAGCCAGAATTTGTTTAAATTAAACCAGGCTTTCTTGGATTTGTTATCAATGAATATTGGTAATGGGTATTAAAGTTCAAGTCTCTAATACTTGCATTTATCCTTAGATGTTCAGCTATTTGTAGAGTCGCTAGATTTCAGCCCAGAAACCCACATTCGCCTTTCATGCTAAAGATATAGGAGGAGATTGTGCAGCTGTTGGGCATCCCTTGGTTCCCTGTTCATCCTTCTCTGCCTGCTGTGAGGCAATATGATAGTCCTAATTGTCTGCCCATAATCTATGATCTCCCTCAGAGGCCCTGTTGTGTGTCCCACTCCCACACCACGAAGAGAGACTAGGTTGCTAGGTATACGAGACAGGGCCTTTTTTGTAGGAGCACTCTGATTGTTGAACTCCATCCCTACTGAGTTCTAGGGCTTCTCCACACTAGGCTTTTTTATCCCACAACTTACCAGGGCTTCTGCTTCCAAATTCTTTGCAGGATTAAGATCAGTTCCTCACATGGTCTGACATGGGCTTTTCCCCGGGACTTCTTTTGCCTACAAGTTCTACGTGTGTCATTATACAGCCACTAGGTAGCGTTGTGATATAACGGAACTATGCAATTTCACATGGCCATTAAAGCAGAATGGCATTTATTACCGCATTATCCCCAATCTTTTAAAAACTGGGATAAAGGTTTTATCAGAATTTGCGGGAGACGCCCTGGTGTTTGATGACGTCATGTAAAGGACCTGCAAACTTCCATGAACGACCAATCATGAGCATGCAATAAAAGCCTCATGTTGAAATGCTCATAGACATGCTATAAAAACTGTACTGTTTTGCCAGGCCTTTGGTGGATTGTAATATTGCTAGGCTTCCTTTTGAATAATGTTTTATTTTTTGAATTAATTTTGTTATGACTTTATTGTATTGTGTTTTTTTAATTGTACATTGCTTTGAGGGCAGAAAGGAGATGCAGAAATATTTTTAATAATTAAAATAATAATAAATAAATACGGCAAGCAGAGGAGGGAGAGTAGACAGACCAAGGAAAGAATATGTGGGAGGCACAGCAGCTGCAGAATCTTCAATGCATTGTTAAAGGTCAAATCAGGTTTTCCAGATGGCTACTTGGCAACTCTAGGAATGGGGTGTGGGAGAACCACCCACACCAAGACTCTGCAAACCCATTCATAGATACACATTGCTAATCACATCATCTTTGCTCCTATCCCAAAGTGCATGTATGGACATGTGTGCATATATTAAAATGTCCACGACAATAAACAAATATGGTGGCATCCAAAACAGTGTTGCTGTGCTTGTTTAACTTATGGAAGATATTTTTATATATGTGCATGCATGTTAGCATAGAAGCAAAGTTGGCAGCAGGATCTATAGGTGGACTTCATAGAAGCAAAAGGAAAGGAAAGAAATCACCTTTTTTCAATTAAACCAATACCAATGTCTCTTAGTTTTCCTCGTAATAATCTTCCAACAGCTGTCTTGGTTATGCTGTAAAGAATTTAGCAGTTTATAGTTCCAAGAATTCTCAAGCTTATAGATTTTGACGGTTTGGATTTACACCTTTGGGCAGTGCAGAAGCATAATACGATTTTACAAAAATGCTTGTTTTTATGTAAGCCCCAAAAGAGGTCCAACAGAATTACTGTCCAAACTTGTAACACAGCGTGTAATGTACCAAAACAATTTTCATGATGCTAAACATTCTCACGTTTCAAAGGAATATATATTATGGGCATTATCTAGACAAAGTTGACCACTTGTAACCCCATTCATCTGAAAACGAATGTGATTTAAAAGTCCTTAACTTGGGCAAGATCATGCCCAAAATACAGTATAGTAGACAGATTGATACAATATCACAGAGAAATAGATGGTAAAACCTCCAATACTGCCAAATACTTCCATGAGAATATTGATAATTATGATACTTAGCATTTCTACAGTGCTCTAAAGTATTCAGAGCAATTCCTAAATATTATTTCAGTGATCTGGAGGGGAGGAGTGGTGATATCAGTGCAAGACCCTCTGTACTGCTCAGTGCTACAAAGTTGCGGATCAAGCCGTTAGATGGAATTTGTTAGAGCTGCTGTGGAGGAGATAGCATGACATCAGGCCTAATCCACATAACATATGGGGAAAGGGTGGTTAAGACTGTTGCAAGTAGCTTTTTTCAGGTCTGGGTGGAGGATGTGCATGTGTTCAACACATGTTCAGATTGCAACACAGCAAAACTTTTCAAAAGTGGATTAAATTCAGATATACTGCCTTGGTAATAAGCATGAGATTGCAAGACCATTTCAACATCTGCAAATCAACTGAAAAGTTCTGTTTGTATCAACTTCAATCTAAAAGGAAAACTGGATTGACCCTCAGTTTCCTAATTATTTGTGGCTTTGGATACATGCACCTTTTAAATAATAGAAGCTCTGGGGTGAGTCAGACTTCTGTTCAGGAACTGGATTGAAAAACTAACAGTACCACCTGTGTCCCCAGGGGCTAATTATATAGGGAAAGCTTCCATATGTCTGAACATCTGCATTTTTTGTATGCAGTATTGTTGTTTTCAATTATTTCTATTTTCCAGTCCTGCATAGCTACACATGAGTCCAATGGCATAGACATTATCATTGCCCTGATCCTAAATGATATCAACCCTCTTGGAAAATACCGTATGGACCTTGTGCTTCAGCTGAAGGTATGCCATTTAATTACAGACTCATTTAGGGCACGATCCAGGGAATCCTGGGAGTTGTGGGACTTTTTTCTGTTGAAACGTGCATAGGATTGTGCCTTTAGGTACTTGTGGCCCAGGCCAATGAGCCACTGGGCTTGCATAGTAGCTCATAGAGCTGGACTTAAGGGTTGGTCTTTTGTCTCAAAAACTCACAACTTCGGGATGAACGCTGGTAGCAGGCCTCACCCTATGCCCACTGGTGGCACATCGACAATCCTAATTTGTTCATTATTAACATTTATATGCCACCTTATTTGCTAAGAAGGCACATAAAAGCGATGCACAGCAATTAAAAAAAAAGCAAACCCATAATACAATAAAATACAAGAACCGTTGCTGGTACAACCACCAGGGAAAGAGCCCTTTCAACGGTGGTGCCTCAAGTTTGGAACATTTTCCCGTAAGTTTAGGGAGACACTTTCTCCAACATCATTCCAGCACTAGGCAAAGAGCTTTTTATTTTCCCAGTCTTTGAACTCTGACTGAGCAGGTTTAACTATATCATGGATTTTTGTTTGTTTGTTTTTAGTCCTTCTGCCGTTTTATAGATCTGCTGCTTTTAGGTTTTTACTTTTTATTGTGTTGTATTGTATTTCTAATTATGTTATGTAACTAATCCTGAAAATCAATTGAAGTTCAGGATATAAATTCTGGTAAATAAATAAATACTCACACACATACACATTCAGATGGAATAATTGTTCCCATTATAATTTTGTTTGTTTGTTTGTTTGTGACGCTTATATACCACTGAATATAAGAAAATCCCTCAGTGGTTCACAATAAATATTGAAATATATTTAAACACAATATTAAAAACACTTCCAACTACAGTAAAAAACAATTCAAGGGCCAGTACAATGGAGCAGCATAATCAATTTACTTACAGCCCAGGGAAGCCTGAGTGGACAAGTGTGTTTCAGGAGGCATTTAAACGATGTCACATGTGCTGCCTCCCGAACTGCATGAGGGAAGGTTTTCCAGAGGGTGAGTGCCGCTGCTGAGAAGGCCCTCTGTTGGGGTACTTCATGGCGACATTCTGTTCGTTTTGGAATGACCAGCAAGGCCAGCATTATATATAAAACTAACATAGCTATGTTATCTAATTAAGCTTTATAAAATGTGTTGGTATAAAAATTATCCCTTTAATATAAAGGGATACATTAGATCTTTTTCACCATCACATCCACTTCGCAGTACATATAAAGCTATTTTTCAAACTATCACCTTAGATTAAGGGTGGGCAACTTGTGGCCCTCCAGATGTTTCGGCCCACAATTCCCACCATCCCACACTAATGGCTATGCTGGCTAGGATTGATGGGAGTCGCAGGCCAAAACATCTGGAGAGCTACAGATCACCCACTGCTGCCTTAGATAGATGTGTTAGTTTTATAGACATTGATGTAGCTCTCTTGCCTCTGGAATACTTTCTGCTATAGGCATCACAGCTTGTTTTTGGTTTCTCCATCTAAGCATGACTATTTAAGGGCTATTATGCATTTGCCATTGATTTTAAAAAGCAGTCTCATTAACTTGCCCAGTGTTCCTGAGCTAATTCTTCAGTCTGGTATCTACAAGACCAATCTTTCTCAACCATTGTGTTGCCCTACATTGCTTTTATTGAGAACGAAAAACATGGTCCCCAAAATTAATATCTGATATATATCTGAAAAACATTCATTTTTAACTGTGGAGACAGTACACTGTTGTTTTTTTAATCCATCCTGAGATTTCAGAGTTTGACTGACAAACTTGGTAATCTAACTATACTCTGCTTTAAAAAAAGACGTGTGTCATGGTTTTTGAGTCAAAAGCCATTGGGCATTAAAATAGAAGGTAGAATTGTACAAATCTCCCCAAGAAATTAGGATTTCACTTTGAAATTTAGTGGTAACTTGGATCCAGTGTGAATGTAATGTATTTTTAAGCGAATGATTTAATGAATTGGTCAAAAGGTAGATGATTAAGTAACTACATATCTTTAATTAGTAGACAGCCCTATTAACCACCAGTGCAAATATAATCTTCCCCATCTCCTAACTATGGTGCAGGTTCATGTATTCCCTTTTCCTCTCTCTTCTCCTCTCAGGCATTAATTCTCTCCCTTCTTCCCTTTTCAGAACTCATCATGGTGGAGCATTATGTTGCCAGTGCTAACCATAGTTAGCTTTAATGAAAGTTTACAAAGCTGGTCCAAACTGATTGAAAATTCAGGGTTTAAGCTAACCATGGTTAGTGTAAACATCCCTGCATGTGTGCAGGTTCACCATGGTTAGACGAAATGAGAAGGGAGGGGGGAAATTGCACATGAGAGGGCAGGAAGGAGGGGCAGGCATTATGTAAGCCAGGCTAGGGAACATGTGGCCTTCTAGATGTTGTTGGACTGCAGCTCCCATCAGCCCTAGTCAGCATAGCCAGCGATGAGAGATGATGGGAGTTGCAATTCAGCAACATCCAGAGGGCCACATCTTCCCCACTTCTGGTGTAAGCAGTAGCATGCTCCTGATGTCCTAACAATGGTTAGGAGATTGGTAGCATTACATCATAACGAGGCCATGGAGAACTGTGAAACCCTTTGAGACGTGTTGCCAGTCTTGTTGCAGCTCCCTTGACTTCTCTCACCTCAGGGTAAAATTTGGTGACAACTCTAACAGAAAGGAAAAGAACTGGACATGGGCACAGTCTCTTGCATGATGCATTTTTCTAAAATTTACCCTTGCTCTAAATTGATATACAAGCAGATGACATTGCTAAGGAACACTCACTTCGCAGGCAATACACCCTTGGAGTGGAGTATAGAATAACGTTTTGCACAAAGGCTTTGTACTTACTTTGGATATTTTTCAATATTGAACTTAAATCTTCCCATATCCTTGACATAATGTTTGTGCACACAGCCACAAAAGTGAGCATGATAAATATATGCTGAAACAGAGTGGTTGCATCCCTGCTCACACCCTGACAGCTATTGCATGTATGTAATATGGATTACAAACTTTGGGCCAATATATTTAAGAATCTTTATGTCGACACTGCATTGTTAGACATCGCTGTGCATGTGAGGTGGCAGATGCAGCAAAAGACATGAACGTGCTGTCCTGCCATACATCCAACAAGCACACTTGCAAACCTGTTTGATTAGTTAGCTGTGCACTGCACTGATGATGTGTCCTCCATAAAACAAAACAAACAAACAAAAAGATGAAAGAATTTTAAAATCTTTATCTAATAAAGAAAGCAGCCCTTGTAATCTCAATTAAGGCAAATACAAGGCCCATTAATTCATGAAATAGATTTTAACTGTGCATCTATTCGGTTTTGTGTCTTCAGAATAATGCCTCCAAGCTTTTGCTGGCTATTATGGAAAGCAGGCATGACAGTGAGAATGCGGAGAGAATCCTTTTCAACATGAGACCAAGAGAGTTGGTAAGTAAATTTTTGCATATTCTTTATCCTTCTAATTGAAAATGTCACCATCATTAAAAACAAACAAATTATTGGATATAGCTGAATGGTTTTGGCAGCTGAACAGAGACTAGTTGACACATCAAGATGGAAGAGGAAAAATCACAAATAGGTACTTAAACAGGTCAAGCATACATGATATCTCTCTTTATGACTTCATTATTTTTATTCGTTCCAAGCATTATTTTCTGTAATTGTTTTCTTAACTAAATTATCATACTCCAGTAAACCGTCTGGGAGAACACTATGAGTCGGGGAACCTAAGCTGTTTGGTCTGAGATACAAGCCTGACCATAAACATGTGTATTATAAAATAAAATAAATAGGCTTAGATTAAATTAGGCATTTTTGCTGTGATCGTTTTTTTTTTCAAAATAGAGACTGTGCTATCTATCCCAAGGACTTGGGGTAGGTAACAGCCATTTTGTATAGAGGGTCCTTGCTTATAGTCAAAAAGGGAACATTTTGAGAGAGACAGGAATAGACCTCTGCGAACAATAGCACTTAGCATTTATATAGCACTTTAGAGTGTTGGAAAGCAGTTCACAAACATCATCTTGTCGTAATTTTGACAACCCTGTAAGACAACCTTCCCCAAATTGGTGCCCTCCAGATGTTTTGGACCTCAACTCCTATCAGCCCCAGCCAGCATGGCTAATGGTCTGGAATGCTGGGTGTTGTAGTCCAAAACATCTGGAGGCTGGGGAAGGCTGCTGTAAGCTGTATCAGTAATTATTCCTATATTGCAGTTTTGGTAGCAGAGGTTGTTGTGACTAGGAGAGAGATTGGGAGAGAGCAGTTTGCCTAAGGCCACCTAGTGAGTTCATGCCAGATTTCAACCAGAGCCTTCCTGGTTCATAACTCATTTTTTTTTAAACTACTGTACCACACCACACCCCTCAAGCAGCTGGAGTCCTTAAAATGTTGCCCTAGATGTGTGGAAACTGCTATTATGTGAGTGGCTCCTACATGGCTGGGGTAATGTTGAAATAGTGCAACCACGTTGGCAGGGCCTGAGTCACTGGGTTATTTAGGCATAACCCCAGCCATGTGGAAACCTCTTACAAGTAAGAAGCATCCATGTGGTTCTTTTCACCACCAGACACATCCACAGCTGAGTGTCCTTTCGGCTTTGGCCCAGCCGCTTCACTCTTTCTGGCGCTACTTGGAAATTCCCTCTGCTCTTCCCCAGTAGTATATTGGACACCTTCCGACCTGAGGGGCTCATCTTCTGGCGTCATATCTTTTAGCCTTGTGATACGTTCCATGGGGTTTTCTTGGCAAGAATAGTGGAGTGGGTTGCCATTTCCTTCTCCAGTGGACCACATTTTGTCAGAACTCTCCGCCATGACCTGTCCGTCTTGGGTGGCCCTGCACGGCATAGCTTATGGCTTCACTGAGTTACGCAAGTCCCTTCGCCACAACAAGGCAGTGAACATAGCATGAATCTATTTTTCATCTATTGTTTTAAAGGTGGATGTAATGAAGAATGCATACAATCAGGGTCTTGAGAGTGATCATGAGGAGGAGAGTGGAGATGACAGCATTTCGCCAAAAGATGTTGGACATAATATCTATATATTAGCTCATCAGGTATGCCACTATCTTGTCCTGTGAGTACTTTGCAGTGCAATCCTATTCATGTCAGAATAAAGTTGCATTGAGATCAATGGGACTTACTCCAAGGTAAGCAGGTATAGGATTGTGGTCTCAATATCTTGCCATTAGAAATTGTCCTGTAAAATGTTTCTATGCGTGTGTGTGAGAGTCAGACAGACAGATTGACAGAGATTTATGAAATGTTGGCGTGTTGCACTGAATCCCTGGGCGGCCAATACTCATTACTAAAAACAAAAAAGGAAAATAATTTCTTGTGTTCCACAAAAAATGAAACCCTGAAAGAGTGACAGACCCCAGGGACAGTAATGGAATTAAGTATTTAAGTTAGATACAAAATTATAGCATTTTTAAGGTTAAGAATGACTGTAATGCAAAGTCACAGGATATCCATATTAAACACCCTGGTTAATTTGATTACTGGCAAGTAGATCTGGAAGTCCACAGAACTGAAGGAAAACCAAATTCATTGAGCAGGAGAGGAACTCCTAACTCCCTCCCTGCTCCAATACACTCAGCCACCAACTTAACCCTACCTCCCCTCTCCCCTTAACCTGCTGGTGGTGGTGCAGCGGTGGTTCTGGTGGTAAGTAGGTCCTTCTTTCCCTTCCTCTCTCCTTTGACTAGGGATGTACGAAAGTCACTTACTTTTTCAACGGGGTGATTCGCGGTGTGGGGAGGCACTCCACACCTCCCCCCAAAATCCTAACCTGGCCGGCTCCGCTCCGTGGCAGTGCTGCGGAGCCGCTGGCCAGGTGCATTCGCAGGTGCCGTGTGGAGCCCACAGACGCAAATGGCAGTGGCTATGGTGGCCGCCATTTGCGTTCCTGTTTTTTAGACGTGATAGGCTACGTAAATATTTATGTAGCCTATCATGGCAAAAAAAGGGTATGCAAATGGCGGCAGCTATGGCAGCCGCCATTTGCGTTCCCTTTTTTTTGCCGTGATAGGCTACGTAAATAACTACGTAGCCTATCACGGCAAAAATAGGGAAGTGAATGGTGGCCGCAGATGCGGCCACCATTCGCAAAGCAGCGTGAACGGCACCAAGTAAGTGTCCCGTTTCGCACACCTTTCGTTGGGTGGTGGGGCGGGGGGCTTCGTTCCTCCACAGATTTGGGGGTGCCGAATGCACTGGCATTCGGCCTCACCGAGATCCGTGGTGGAATTCTCTGACATCCCTACCTTTGACACGTTTGGGTTGCTGCTATCCCAGAGACCCACATGCAGACACTCTGGAAAATAAAGAGGACAGAGAGGGATCAACTTCCCACTGTCAAAGTCAGATAAAGGGGAGGGATAGAAACCTGCTATCACTGCAGTAGCAGTTGCCAGGTAAGGAGGCATGGGAGGCTTGGAGAGAGGGGTGGAAGGCAGGATTGAAAGAGGAAGAGGGGCTCACAGGGAGTTGGGGAAGGGATTTGGATGCCTAGCACTCCTGATGGGGTTCCAGAAGGGCTTGCACATGGGTATGGAAACAACCATGGTATTTTCCAACATTTTAGGAAAATAGTTTGGTTAGCTGAGCCCAATTACAAATCAGGCCTAGGAAGGTTCCCCCAACTCTACTCAGGGTGTAGGTCTGACAGCTGGGTCCCCAACAAAGACAAAATACATTTGATTATGCCTCCTATGCATGTATCATATCACTGGCTCCATTAATAAGGCTTATGTTGGGTGTCATTTTCTTGGTTACCTTTCTCCTCTGCAAGTTTGGATAATGCCTCAGTTCATTGTATGACTTACAGAAGGTTTTGCCATTACCAAATAATTATGATGCAATCCATGAGATGGTTCCTGTGTGTTGATGCATCAATATTTCTTAATGGTTAGCCAGACAATTTAGGTCAGCAATGCAACTGAACTAATGTTGAAAATGGGAAGTAAAGCCTCCCCCTTACTTCTCAGGGTTCTGTTTTTATCCATCAAAAATATTTGAATCTCTTGGTGTCTGATCTCTAACAAATCAGTGCAGGGAGCAGGACTTACAAGCTTATCCAGATCCTGGCCTTTATTCAGCAAGGGGCTGGACAGGTTTTTGTTCATGCAAAAGAGATAAGATTATTAATTAAGGGCACAATCCTATGCATGTTTAGACAGAGAAAAGGCCTAGGCCTTTTCTTTGTCTAAACATGCATAGGATTGCGCCCTTAGTCTTTGATTTATCACTTGTTTATTTGGTCCTTTCTCTAAGAAGCTTGGGATGGTTTATGTAGGGGTAATTCTCACAACACAGAGTGTTAATCCTCATAAGAAAAACCTTGTATGGCCATTCAGGTTGAGAGATTGCGGCTGCCCAAGATTGCCGAGTGAGCTTCATATATCCGAATCTCCCTAGTCTAAATCCAAGAGTATATCCACTGCACCACACTGACAATACCAGTAATGTATGACACCTCATTAGAGGTTGTGCAGGTGGTACATGAGGATATGGGGGGTTCCAGTCCCCACTCAGCCATGGAAGCTCACTGGGCGACTTTGGGCCAGTCACACACTCTCAGCCCAACCCACCTCACAGGGCTGTTGTTGTGAGGATAAAATGGAGAGGAGGAGGAGAATGTAAGCCGCCTTAGGTTCCTTGCAAGAGGAAAAAAGGCGGGATATAAATGCAATAAATAAATAAATAAATAAATAAATAAAATATTGGAGCTACACAACAAATTTGCCTCAACTTTCTCAGCTGGCAAGCAGGAAAATACAATATTCCATATAAGGAATGAGAGGAATTTGAGTCCTCGTTAATTCTGGAGAAGTACCATTTTGCCACAGTGGGTGGTATCCAGTGATGACTTTGCACCAGCAGAAAGTATTTATGCTCACACAAGCAGGGCTTCCTGTTTTCACCAATGCCACCTACGTACTTCAGCTCTCAGCACCATCTCCCATGCTATTTCAGAGGAAACGTATTTGAGGGTCATGGGGGGCTGCAGTGGGTAGGGGGAATTGCCTTGCACAAGTAGTTGTGTTTTCCACTTACAAAAAGCCACCATTGGGTACAATGCCATACAACCACTTACTGAGATTGCTTTAATCATATAGACTGAAGCAAACAAATCAGATGTGAAAAAACTGTGCTTTTGTCAAAGTCCCATTCTATTGCTAAAGTTAGAGAACTCTGTTCCTTAAAAAAGAAGAGAATATTAAAGAAATCACTAGCCACAGGTTGGATCCAGACTATGTTAATCATCCTTTAGTCCCATTGAAATCTAGTCCCATTTATTTCAATAGGAATGAAGTGATACTAATTAAGGCACACTCCTATGCATAATTTGGAAGGAAAAAGTCTGACAATTCCCAGCATCCCCCAGCAGCATGCATAGGACTGCACCCTTAGTCTGGAACCAACCTACCATGATTAGAGAATGTAACCAATATTTGCATATACGGGCCTAAGGTCATGATATAAAGCCCAAACCTTTGTCATAACTTGCCCACCCCTAAAACTTTCCTGCTAACACTGAACCCAAATTCCACTCAACATTAAGAAACCAAAGCAATCTCTCTTCCTGATTATGTCCTAACACCCATATAACTCAGCGGTGTTGAACATTCTTCAGCCCGAGGACCAAATTCCATTTTGGAGATGCTCCTGGGGGCTGCATTCCAGTGGCCAATGGTAAAATTTAAGAATATAGTAGCTTAAAGCGCTTACTTCTAGTAACTAAGCCTTAGGAAAGGCATTTCAACCTTTAGAATGGTTTAAAAAACTGCACAAAAGCAGGAAACCACCAAACAATCGAAGGGGAAGGGAAACTGGGTGGGGCCAGAGGAAAGGGGTGTGGCCATCTGGGGGATCCCAGCGGTATGGATTGGGACCCCAGGAGGGCCAAATTTGGCACCTAGGCCTGAGGTTCTGCATCCCTAATATGACTCAACCTGTAAAACTAAATTGAATGTTTTGTCACTACATAATAGCAAGCAGGAAAGTAAATCATATTATTCCCAACCCTTTTCATCAGTTAGCGAGAAGCTATGATTGTGGATGTAAGAGCATTCTGATCTTGAAAGAATATGACTTTGATACCCTTGTGAGTAAGGCTTGCTGCAGTCTGCTTGCTTAAGTGACCTCATCTCCGTTATATTTCTTGCTCTGCTTCCCATAATTCAGCCCTTCACAACTAATGACCCACCAGCCTGAATGCAGCTCACTGGCCACATGGCAATAAATCTTTTGTTTTTGACACTTGCCTGGGACTGGCTTGGCTAAATTCAGCTAGGCTGTGTTTGGCTTGGTGGGTTGCAGGTTCTGCAAGCCTGCTATAGTTAATATAGTTTAGCTTGGGCTTTTTGTTCCAGCAGGAGAAACTCCCGGATTTATTTGGCCCCTGCTGTGCTTCTCAATCTCTGCACTGATCCTAGGGAGGCACAGAAACTAGATTCGAGTTCCTCTTTTGGTTATCGCAGCATTGTACACCGACAGTTTATTTTGGGAGCACCCAGACTCTCAGTTTCTGTTGCTGTTCAAAGGGCAATAGCCAGTTCTGCATTTTGCCACCGCAGCATCCTTTCCTGCCCTTCCTTGTGGCTGAGCTTACCAGAAGCAGAGGACATTCTTGTAATTCACTGGCCTTCTGTGCTTAGAAAGTTATAAATATGTCACAAACTGTTGTGGTAAATAGGATTGCACTATATGCTCCTTGATGAGCCATGGATAAGATGCACAAAGAACATGTCATCTTTACCACCCTGTATGCAAGATATGGAGGCTTTTCATTTTTCCTATGTCATGGCTTCTCCTACATCTCTTGGCTATTATTATTATTATTATTATTATTATTATTATTATTATTATTATTATTTCTTCTCCCCCTCCTTCCATCTGTCGCTTTAGATCACTATTTCCATAAAATCACAAATGACTGACTTCATTTCCCTCCTGAAACTTCATTTCCCTTCCAGCAACAGCAGTGTCCCATCTCCGTGTGTTGGTAGTCAGAGCCTGTGGTGAAATGCAAGCTTTAAATAATACAGCTTTCTGTGAGTTTAGCACGTGTGGCATAATTTCCTCACCACAGAAAAGTACTGACGGGAGGGAGGGGGGGATTGACTGGAAATGCAGCCTGCATGTTGCACGCAGCATCACCAGATACTTCCTATGACATCTGGTTTTTAAGAAGTATCTATACCACATGAACAGTGTTTATTATTTACTAGGCAAATGCCTGTCACCGTGACTAGGGAGGTGTATGTGGCTTGTGTAATGCCTTGGGAGAGGGTGCAATCTGTCTTTGTGTCCTGTGTGTGGTGACATGTTATGCCCTCCATGGTGTGAGGGTCATTGGTCTGGCCACCCACTGTCAGAAGTGGTGGGCAAAGTTTCCCCCCATTCCATTGTATTCCCCCAGATGGAGTGCTTTCTTTTCCTTTCTCCGTTTGACTGAATGGCAGTTATTCCAGGTGGGTGAAAGTCAAGGAGTACACTCATGGATATCGCAGGCAGGTGCATATTTAAACCAGGCAGTGATTGAGTTCCAGAGCAGCAACCAGGAAAAGGGAGCAGAAGTTAGGCAGAGCCATTACACTGTAGATGAATTCTTTGGTCTAGGGAGCAAGCTCTAAGGCTTGGTGGACTTTATAGGGCGGGGGGGGGGGAGAGATTGGCCCTTGGTGTCAGCTGACTGAATGCTGAGGTAGGCTGGTATTGCAGCCTAGGTGGCACCCTCTAAGCATAGAGCTCAGCCTGCGTTCTGCCTCTGCTGTGGTGCAGGCTTAGCATCGTTTAGCCACTGGTGAGGCCTGGGTTGAAGCATTCCCCTATGGATTGGGTTTTCTGCCAAGGTCAGATTTCAGAAATGGTTGGCAAGGGTAGGTTTTAGTTATGGGAATAGAACAGCACCACAGAAAGCTCTGAGTGGTGCTGGGCCTGGATGCCAAAACAGGCTTGTTTGTATGCTGCTCCAGCTAGCAGCAGATTCTGAATGAGCCTTAAGTAGGGATTTGGCTTCCTTTAGGCACGTTAGCCCCACCTCCACACTGCCTTAGGCCTTTCCTCTTAAAGGGGCCTGTTCTGTTTTAGCAACCACAGGCTGCAATGACACAAGGGTGGCTGTGGCATGCTGGTGTCTTCATGGCTGGAGTTCAGAGTCTGAGGATGGCAATGAAACCTCTTCTGGATGCGGGAGGGCAGGCAGGTCTCTGGGTCTTCTTGGAGAACTGGGTCCTGAGGAAGTGGAAGCCTTGTGATGCTTTTCTGTAACAGAGTCCTCTCCCTGAATTGTTAACTCAGGAGCCTCATCTTCTGAGGATGACAGGTTGGGATCCTTTGAGGATAAGGGTTCAGGGTTCTGAACCATGACAGTCTGCCAGGCTTGCAGTAGAAACATCACTGGTGGAGCAGGCAGGCACCAAAGACCTGACTGCCAGGAGCCCTGGTTTGAGACACACATACATGCTTGGCACTGTTTTATGTCAGAGTATTTTTAATGCAGCAAGAGAATTCCAGAAAAACATCTATTTCTGCTTCATTGACTACGCTAAAGCCTTTGATTGTGTGGATCACAACAAACTGTGGCAAATTCTTAAAGTGATGGGAGTACCAGACCACCTTACCTGTCTCCTGAGAAACCTGTACGAGGGTCAAGAAGCAACAGTCAGAACCAGACATGGAACAACCGATTGGTTCAAAATTGGGAAAGGAGTACGACAAGGCTGCATATTGTCACCCTGCTTATTTAACTTATATGCAGAGTACATCATGAGAAATGCCGGGTTGGATGAATCAGAGGTCGGAATTAAGATTGCCGGGAGAATTATCAACAACCTCCGATATGCAGACGATACCACCCTAATGGCAGAAAGCGAAGAGGATCTCAAGAGCCTCTTGTTGAGGGTGAAAGAGGAGAGTGCAAAAGCTGGTTTGAAACTCAACATTAAAAAAACGAAGATCATGGCATCTGGCCCCATCACTTCCTGGCATATAGAAGGGGAAGAAATGGAAGCAGTGACAGATTTTACTTTCTTGGGCTCCAAGATCACCGCAGACGGTGACTGTAGCCATGAAATTAAAAGACGCTTGCTCCTTGGGAGGAAAGCTATGGCCAACCTAGAAAGCATAGTAAGAAGCAGAGACATCACCTTGCCGACAAAGGTCCGTCTAATCAAAGCTATGGTTTTCCCAGTAGTAATGTATGGCTGTGAGAGCTGGACTATAAGGAAGGCTGAGCGCCGAAGAATTGATGCTTTCGAACTGTGGTGCTGGAGAAGACTCTTACGAGTGCCCTGGACTGCAAGGAGGTCAAATCAGTCCATCCTAAAGGAAATCAACCATGACTGCTCATTGGAAGGACAGATAATGAAGCTGAAGCTCCAATATTTTGGCCACCTAATGCGAAGAGAAAACTCCCTGGAAAAGACCCTGATGCTGGGAAAGACTGAAGGCAAAAGGAGAAGGGGACGGCAGAGGATGAGATGGCTAGATAGCATCACGGATGCAATGAATATGAACTTGAGCACGCTCCGGGAGAGAGCGCAGGACAGGAAGGCCTGGCGTGCTATGGTCCATGGGGCCACGAAGAGTCGGACACGACTGAACGACTGAACAACAACAACAACAATTTTTAATGCAGTGTTCTATTAAAAATAATAAGGCATTTTAATAATCTGAAATTAAAGGTTGATTAGCTGGGACCATTCATGTAAACCTAACAATCTCCTGTTAGCTGAGGGGTATGATGAAAACTTTCCCCTGCTACAGTTAAAAGCAATTAACATGGTGTGATATCAAGACTCTGTATTATTCACAGTAAACAAACAGCAGCTTAAACAAATCTCCCTCCTGATCCTCAGGCGTGGTTGGACATTCACTTCCATTGATAAAGTTCTTACAATGGAAAGAGAGAAGGTTTTTATTTTGAATGATGATTAAAGGTCTCCCTGGATGCTCTATGAAGCATACAGTAGCAATCTGACTTAATAGGTAACTCTGAAGACTTTCCCCTCTGGTAGTAATTATTAGCGAAATGAAAGGAGTAAGTCATTCAGTATAATAGATTTGCCTCGCTAGACCATATTTAGTAGCAAAATGGTCATAGACTGATCAAACATGCCACAAAATGGCTTAAACATTTAGCAATATGATTTCCTGTGTGTAATAACAGAGCAATGCAAGGGTAGCTTCATTTCAGTCTTGCAAGGCTACTTTGTCGTTGTTGTTTTTGTCTCTTGCTGTGTTTCCCTATGATCCACCAATGTGGTTTAAATTTACAAAGCAAGATTTCATCCACTGGATCTCTTAATAATTAAGACATAAATAATCCAGAGTGTGCACTCTTGCTTAAGAACAGAAGAAGTGGTCTTGCTGGATCAAACCAAGGTTCACCTAGTCCAGCATCCTTGGCATAACTCCCAGCAACCAGCAGATGCTAGGTGGCTCAACAGAAATTGACCAGTGGCCCACTAATGGTTTGTGGTCTACTTTCTGCGCATCTCTAATATCATGCATTTCTGCCATATGGGACAGTTTTGATCATTTCTGAGCAACAGGTCAGGGCAGACATTGTGCTGGGTCCTTCTTAACTACAGTTAAGGAGCCATTTTTGGGAACATATACTCCCATCCTGCACCCGCACTTCCCTGGAGCAAATCCCCCTCCTCATTTAACCATGATTAAGCTGTTCATTGGCACTGACATTAAGTATAGCTTCCCTTTAACCCAGGATTTAAAACCCACCTTCAACTGCTCTTTCAGATCCTGGTTAAGGGGGGAAATTTGCTCCAGCTGGGTGCAGGCATTCCCAAGTCTGGCTTGTGACTTCTTAATTATGGTTAAAAGGAAACCAGTTTAATCGCCCTACATACTCTAGGAGTCATTGGCTATTTGGAGAACTCAGACACAAGTTGATGTGGCTTCTTGAAACACAATTGGGTAGGAAGGATTTGTTAAAAAGAGACGACGATGATGAAGAGGAAGAATCATAATAAATCAGTATACAGGATGCTTTACAGCAGGGGGGCAAAACCTCAGGCCTGCAGGTCAAATCCAGTCTACTTGGGGCCCTAATAAGCCCCTACATTTTCCCAGATGGATATTCCTCCTTCCTTTTCCCCCCAAATGCCAATTGTTTGGTTTCTTGGCTTTTCCACAGTGCTTTTCCCATTCTAAAAGGTTGAAATGCCTCTCGTAAGGCTTAGTTAGTGGCAGTAACAGCCTTATGCTACAATATGCTAGTATTTTTGGCATATGGGCCCTGCCCCTTTGGCTGCGAGCATCAAAATTGAATTTGGCCCTTGGGCTGAAGCCTGAAATAGAATCAACACTCCTGCTTTACAGAGTATCATAAACAAATAATAAGGCAAGTCTCTGCTTCATGGAGCTTACAGTCTAACATTTGACAGTGGAAGAGAGACCAATGTGGAGGAGAGGGGGAGGCATGACTAACATTTGAATACATGCCGATGCGGTTACACATATGTAGATCTCATCTCAGTTGGGGTGAGGATTACAAGGACATTCCTCCCCACTGCAGAAAACATGCTTCAAAAGAAATATACATGCATCAACATAAATATGAGTTTTAAACTTCAGACATCTGAAAGCACATGGGCTGTTTCCATAAGTGCGCACCCAACTTTCTGTAGGTAGTAACTGTTTATTTAGGCATAAAAGTACCACATTCTTATTTGCAGATTTTTGATGTGCTATAAATAATGAAAAACACGATGGAAGTATTTTGGAGTCTTAAAAACTCTGCTCCTCCCTAAGCCACTCCAGCCTCTTGGGAAGAAAACCACCTTAACTCCAAAAGGAGAGGGATTTTGCTCCCCAGACTGAAGCTTGTGTGGGCTTTGCTGAGGGTGCCATTTCCTCTCTGAGCAGCAGTGAACATCAGTCGACTGCAGTGCCAAAGCACGGAGCTAATGCAGACCAGTCCCAAGAAGCATGGTTCCCTGGGGATGCACATCATTGCTTGCCAGGCCTGGCGCTTGTCAGAGAACTTTTATGCTCTGCATGTTTGTTTTTGTAGTTATCATCCTGATGAGACAAGGTAATGGTGTCAGAATGACACCAGCTAATTAAACGTCAGCAGAATCAGAAGCTGTTGTAAGGCACTTTGGCTTCGATTGCTAAGACTGAAACGGGAGGCGCAGACGTGCATCACCCACCTTGCAGTTCATTAAAATGGTATATAACTCTACCTTCAGCTTGCTCTAAAGATCCAGCATGGATGATGCAACAGGGGTTTGACACTAATGAGCCCCAGAAAGATTAAACAAATGTCCGTAGGTGCTGTTCCACTGCGAACAGAATCTTTGGCAACTTCTTCTCTCTACATCTTGTTGACTTCTCCCCCCTTAGAGTATTATCCTTTCGTGTCATAACTTAGCTCAGAGTCAGATATGTAATCCAATGCTGCATATCCTGTTGACTTCTGTGAGACTCTGGTGGTGCAGAGCAGGCATTCACTTTCTCATTTAAGGAGTTGTGGTTCATTAACTTTTTGTTTGTATTAATTTGTCACATAGCCACAGACATCGCCTACATAATGATAATAAGTAGCGCTGTGCTGAAAGTTCCACTAGGAACTTTTTCAGCACGTTCATGGTGTCTTGGGCTGGATGAGAAGAACCCCACAATCTTTGGTGAGGTAGAGAAATGCCTAAAAATGTCGGGGACTGGGGGTGTCGTTTTAATGGTGGGTAGCAGAGGCTGTCCTCCCCCCACCTTTTTTTCAGTTTAAAAATAGATTTTGCTGTAATGGCAAGCAGCAAGGGCACTCATGCCCTGTTCTGGGGCCTTTTCTCCCACACAATGGCCGTGTTCACATGACACGACAACCCACCCTGGCGAATGAGCCATGCAGTGCGGGTTGTCAGCAGAACAACCCACAGTGAGCCTGACAGACTATTGAGCTTACCATGGATTGTTCTCCCTCTCCTTCCCCCTCAGTCCTTGAGCCGGCTCTGGAAGGCATCCCAGGGGATTTGGTGGCAGAACCTGTCTTGCCTGCTGCCAAGTCCCGCTCCCTGTTCCGATCATGACCATGGTCATGTTCCTTGGCTTTTAAATGAATTTTTGTGGTCCCAGCACTTGCACAGTGAGTGCGAGTGAGAGCAAAAAGGGGGCGGTGTGGAGATCTCTGTGAAAAAGACATCTTGGAGACTCAGGCAAGTGTGGACTCAAAGCATAAAGGTCAGGACAGTACTTAAAACCCTGGGGATCACCTTGCTAAGGTGATTTTGACCCCTTTTCCCCACCTGTCAACTGTCATAGGCTGTCAAATCAGCTTACATACAGTCTCGTCTTGTCAGTTACCTTGTATGTTTGGCCGCTGAAACATACAAGGCAGCAGACAAGGCAAGCCTATATATATGTATATGCATATATATATAGTGCAACTCCGAAAACATGATTTAAAAAAAAAAACCAGAAAGACATTTGTGCACATTCCCGGGGCAAAAAAATAAAAATAAAAATCGGCCCCAGTTGTGCAAATGTTGGGGCCCAAAAAAATAAAAAGGGGGTTGGTGAACAAGTGACATGCCCTCCAAAATTCTGCTTGGGCATCGGTGGAGGGGCTGTCACTGTGGTACAGGTGAGATTGCTTGGGAAGAGCGGCAGGGGTTTCTACCACCCTTGCCGAGCGGCTCGCTCACTCATGCCCACAACGCATGATGGGTTGGCAATGCCAGGTTCAGACAACACAACACACCAATCCATCATGGGTTGAACAACCCCTAAAAAAGCTATGGGTTGTCAGGGCAGCTTGTTGCCCACAAAAAGCCCCCATGCGGGAAGTGGTCCAGGTTAGGATGACATGACAACCCACCATGGTTTGTTCCAGACAAGCCACAGTGCGGGAGGTAGTCTGGGTTCGGATGACACGACAACCCACCATGGCTTGTTCCAGACAATAACCCATTGTGGGTTGTCGTGTCATGTCAATGCCTCTGGGGAAGGATGCTACATCACACTGTAGGGGTATCGTGGGGGGGGATGGCTGCCCCCCAAATTTTTACAAGTTTCTCCACAACCAACCTGAACAGTGCTGCAAGTGCCTCCCTGCTTTTGTAGCCAGAGAATAGGGCTGCAAAGGTAGGGAGGCTCAGTGTGAGATAGGGCTGCCACCCACTTAAAGAAATGGTTGATTAACTGGGTTTTAATTGATGAATTAAATAAATCTGCACATATCTGCATATGAATACAGCAATAGTTCTGCAATGAAATGCTCACGTGCTTTGTTTGTTGATGATGCACATGCGTCTTGCAGCGGGCACTGTCTCGGAAGAGGCATTCTCCTTTTGTGCAAACAAGAAGAGGGAAGGCTTCTTCTAAGATGGCACCTACCATCTGCTATATTTGCATTTTTAAAAATCACATTTTCTTTTTTTAAGTCTGCTGCCCAAGTAATCAGGGGCACCTTCATAACTGATGACAGGGTGTTCTAACCAATTACCAAACTTATCAGTCAACTAAACATTGCAGTCCTAATAATAACACCATTTCAGTACTAAGGCCAATCTACATTAAGATGGGGGGGGATTTATGAGCCCTTCTGGATAAGGCCAAAGTCTATGTAGTCCAGCATCATGTTTCTAACAGTGGCCAGCCATATGTTTCTTGAAAGTCCACCAGCCGGCCACATAGGCATTAGTTTTCACCCAGTATTTGTCTGCAACAAATGGTATTTAGAACTATTCTGTCTCTGAACATGGGGGTTCCTTTTAGCTATCAATAGCCACTGACGTGATGGTGCGTACAAATTATGGCAGGATGCACGTTGCTTGATCTGCCCTTGTAATCTCTTGCAACTGGCTCTGTTGTGAATAGTAAGGCAAGATATTTTTAACTGTTCCAATTAAACATCAGTATGAACAAAATCAAAGTGTACGTAACTACATTTGCATATATTCATCCTATTGTTCAAAAACAAAACAACACAGAAACCACAGGGTTGTTAAACCAACCCAATTGGGCAATTGAGAGCATTAAGAATAAACATTTTTAAACACTTAAAGCCAATGCAAAAGCCATGAGATGTGCTTGGGGCGGGGGGTGGGTGGGATAGATGTACCCACATTAAGGAATGCTGTCCCCAGAGAGGTGCATTTACTCCCTCCTTGGTTCTCCTTCCACCTCTCTGTCAAGGCATTTTTATTTCAGCATATCACTGAAATAATACAGTCATCTAAGTGTATCAGCTCTCATTGTTGATTTATATTGTGTACAGGTGGGGGAGGGAGGGGGAGGCTGCTTTTTTGCTGTTTTTAAGCCTGCGTTGCTTCTGTTCCCATGTTTTCTGCTTTATTTCTGCTTGTTTATTTAGCTTTTTTTAATGGATTTGTGCATCACTTTGCACATTCGTTTTGTACGTCTTTTGTGTGTCACTGAGCACGCTCATTTAGGAAGGTGACTCATAAACGCACAAGTCAAATACATAAATAAATATTGAATCTAACATTAGCATAAACTTAACAAGAGCAGTAATACTATTTGACTATGTAGAGACCGACACACACACCCTCACCCAGTTTAACAGCTCGGCAAAATAAACATATTTTAACCATGCCTAAAACTGAAAAGGGTCAACAGGTAAGGTCTTCCTAAGAGAGGGAATAGCACAATAGCAGTGACCCCCCCACCCCGCCCAGTGGTACAGTCAACTTCCCAGAACATTTTAATATTCTCAGCACTGCAGTTCCGAAGAGACCTGAGAGCCAGCCCACTGGAAACCCGTAATTGTGCTGATTTTTTAAAAAATGTAACTTTGCATAGAAATTGTGTGGACAGTGAGGATGTAGAACCACAGCTGGTAGCTGTGTGGCATTTCTACCGCAATGTTCTGAAATTGTCAACTTGAAATCTCTGAAAAATCAGTCCAGTAACTTTGACCTTATATTGACATCATATATATATATGTATACACACACACACACATACACCAGATTTTCCAAATTTACATTTGCAAGAAGGGCCAGGAACCATTTTTCCCCAAATGAGGGTCACATTTCTCAGGAGTCTGAAAAAAAGTATGAGCTACGGAGAAATGCTTCAGAGCTCAGGGATTATATATAGCTCACTCCTGAGGCCGATCTAAATGGAAATGCTTTGTGGAGTGATATGGGCAAAATCCACATTTTCACAAAATCGACTTAGCTCTTTCCATGGTACACGCAGTATTGTATTCCTCTGCTTTTGCAGTGTATATGGGAACTGGAGCTGCATTAGTTGGGGTGGGGTGGGCAAGTCCCGCCACAAGTAGAAATGAACACCGACAATTGCGTAGGTGTGGGGCAGAGGCTTGCTCCCCCTCCCGCGCATGTTCAATGAAGTGCACTGGAGGACTTGCTCATGAGCAGACGTTCATGACAAACCCCACGTACGCACATTTATGAGGCAAGCAGGCAGCCGCCGTCACACAGACACTGAGCAGAATGAGTGGGAGTGCAAGAGGCGCTGAGAGTAGAGATCGCACAGGAGGGAGAGCGACTAGCATGCTGTCTTCGATGTATATTAACTGCCCAATCAACAGGCTTCCTCCCCCCACTCCCAAACACAGGCTCAAGGAAGTGCTTCTGAGTACATGTTCATGAAAATCATCCACCTTGGCATCCACCCTTTCTTAGCTGCACAGCATCGAATCAACAGGTGTCCACCGTTTCTCAGCTGTGCTCCTTCCTAGCTGCACAGTTTCAAACCAGCAGGGCTGGCAGCTCTCCCCACTCCCATGCTCAATCAATACTTAAAGTGAGAGGCAGTGACTGAGCCAGGGTTTCTCAGCTGTGCTCCTTCGTAGCTGCACAGTTTCAAAATAGCAGGGCTGGTCCCCACCCCACCCCACCCCACCCCTCCCCAACCCCCAAGCTCAATGACTATTTAAAGTGAGAGGTAGCGACTGAGCCCATGTTCACAACAGTGCAATTTCAAAGCAGCAGGGCTGTTCCTGTACTCAGCAAAGTGGAACCAAAGGCAATGTTTCTCAGCTGTGCTCCTTTGTAGCTGCACAGTTTTAAAACAGCAGGGCTGGCAAAGTGGAACTGAAGGCAGTGAGCTACTTCCGGGTAGACATGTTTACCCCTCTGCTCTCCCCATGCCCCCACCCCACGCTACTTTCCCTTTCGCCAATCAGCGCCGCTTCCACCAGCCCATGCCGAAGCCAGCTGAGGTCACACGGACTCCCGAACAGCACTGAAGCCGAAAGAAAAATCCGACAAAATGAGTTTGAAAAAACCCTGGATTTAGGGCAACAAATGCTGGGCTAGCTACAGACAGCAGCGTGTGTCATTTGACACTATTGATTTGGGGGTGAAGTAGAGCTGGAGTAAAAGCCCCATGTAGAGGGGGCCCAGGTATAGAACCTTGATAGAGAATGTCCCTCACTTACTTGGGATTCCTCTTGTTGTTAGTGTCTCATCACTTTTGAGACTAGTGTTGAACTAAACGTGATGCCAGAAAGGATTCCTTGAGTAAGGATTCAACCTATGCAAAAGTCCAGCCAGGAAAACTCTTGTACATGACAAGGAGATCAACAATTTCTGAGATCTTCTTTCATCCATTTAAAATCTCTTTTTAAAATCATATGATATATCCTTCATCTGAAGACTATTAGTGTCAATTTTATGACTTTGAATCAAGGTAATAGAATAAAAGTCTTAGCTAAAGACTTCCAGGTGGATTATGCTTATTGTGGGATGTTTTTTAAGTTCATGTCAATTACATTGGTAGAACCCAACTTGTACAGGACCAAAGAGGAACTAAGGACACCATTTTGTACTGTTGAATCCCTATTACTGCCAAGGATACATGGGCCTGAAAGAAAACTTTTCAAGTCACATTTGCAAAAGTTGCGGGGGTGGGAGATGCTTTTTGCTTGTAAACCAAATAGCTGTCACCCAGCAGTTATTGAAAAGCAATAAATGTACTATTCTATTTTTATGGATTCCCCTTTCAAAATAGCCTCACCCAAAGTCACCTTACACTGCAGTGCGTCTTTATAGTGTGCTCAGAGAGACATGTAATATAATAAACCAGCCTCATTGTTGAAACTAAATCTTGTTGTTGATACTGCCACAGATGCCCTCTGCTAAGTTGAAACATGCTATCTGAGATGAGGTCTTAATCCAAAGGCAGCACTGGTGATTTTTTATTAAAGGGAATATGCCCAAGAATTTTTACAAAATGTTCTATATTTTTCTTTTAGCTGGCCTGGAGAGTTCAAGAATTTTAAGTCTGGGTGCTTTTTCTGTGCTCAGAAAAAGCATGATATTCTGATCATGTATAAGTTTTCCTGAGTGAGCTTTCATTTGATTGAAGAAGACTGCACAATCCTTAATGAATCTGTTACTGCAACACATTTAGTTCAGCAGTCCCTGGAGTGATAGACATTAGTGTAGCAAAGACCCCAAGTAGATGGGATAATACTTCATGTTATCCTGCAATCTAAATGCAAGTGGATCCAGTTAGAAGATTGGAAACCTCATAGATTAACCATAAGGTCTTAGAGCATCCCTACACTAACCTAAAATCCTGCATTTAGGGATGTCAGAGAATGCCAGTGCATTCGGCCCCCCGAAATCTGTGGCGGAACGGCCTCCCCCCCCTGCCCCCTGCAGATCCCCCCCAGGACAAGACTTACCTGGGGCAGATCTTCCAGGTGGCGGCGGTGGCGGCAGCTGGTCTTCCGACCGGCTGCCGCTGCCGCCATTTGTCTTGTAAAAAAAAAAAAAAAAAAAACGACGTGATAGGCTACGTAAAGATTTACGTAGCCTATCATGGCTGGGTTAAAAGAAAACAAAAAAACAACGTGATAGGCTACGTAAATCTTTACGTAGCCTATCATGGCTGGGTTTAAAAACAAACAAACTGCGTACGCAGATGGCGGTGGCTACGGCCGCCGCCATTTGCATTCCTTATTTTTGGCCTTCTTAGTCTACGTAAATATTTACATAGACTATGACGGCGAAAATAAAGGGGAACGCAAATAGCGTAGCGGGCGCTATTTGCGTCCCTTTTTGATTTGCCGTTTTAGCCTACGTAAAGATTTACGTAGGTTAAAACGGCAAATCAAAAAGGGACGCAAATAGCACCCGCTACGCTATTTGCGTTCCCCTTTATTTTCACTGTCATAGTCTACGTAAATATTTACGTAGATTAAGACGGCCAAAAATAAGGAACGCAAATGGCGGCGGCTGTAGCCACCGCCATCTGCGTACACGGGTTTTTTTCTTTCTTTCCCCAGAGCTCTCCGTGGCCGGAAATCTGGCTGCGGACGGCTCTGGGCTGGGCTGGGCTGGGCCTGGCTGGCTGCTCTGCGGAGCTGCCACGGAGCACAGCCGGCCATTGAGGATTCTGGGGGGGAGGAACGAATCACCTCCCCCCCCATAGAGGATTCCGGGGGGAGGGACGAAACGCCTCCCCCCCCATCAACATAATCCGCGGAAAGGTAAGTGACTTTCGTACATCCCTACCTGCATTTACAATGGGGCTTTCTGCTTCCGTTTTAAATGCAGGATCACAACAGACTCCCTTTACATGTGCTTCCTTTCCCCCCTCCCCTTTCCCTTTCCTTCTCCCCCTTCTCTGAGTTTTCCATATGTTTCATTGATCTAGCGCTTCTTGCCACTTTTCCTCTTTTCACAGAGGGCACTCAAGCGGAACATAAGCCTTAGGGCTTCTTCACACAGAGCTTTTATCCTGCTATTGAGAGTGCTCACTCATGGATGTTTGTGGGCCCTTTAGATGACACCTTTAACCTCCAGGCATCTCCTGCCTTTATTCCATTTTTAAATAGATCAGAGATACTGAGGTATCAAATTACCTCTGTTGCGTTCTGAGTTCCCTCTGTGAAAAAGGAAAAGCTGCAAGAGGAGTGAGATCAATGAAAGATATGGAAGTCTCAGATAAGGGGGAGAAGGAGGGGGAAAGGGGAGGGGGGAAAGGAAGCGCATGTAAAGGAAGTCTGTTGTGATCCTGCATTTAAAACGGAAGCAGAAAGCCCCCTTTTAAATGCAGGATTTTAGGCTGGTGCAGAGATGCTCCCAGACTGGTGTGTCATCATGACCCACAACTGGGTCAAAAGCTTACCTAAGGGGGAGTGGATATGTTTATTATTTACTCCACCTTCCATCCTTCATTCCCTGTGATGGCTTACAATAAAAACAGAAATGAGGAATTGTTTAATTTCCTTAACAATAAACACATTTTAAAACCAGTGGTCCCATTATAATGTTTGGGAGGCAGAAAACAGAGCAGGTGAGGGAGACAACGATCAATGAGAGAGAAGGGACTAAAACAAATAAAGTTACAGAAAATTTATTTATTTATTTGATTTATACCCCACCTTTCCACAAAAAGAAAAAGTGGCTCTCTTTCTTTTCCACAAAAGGAAAAAGTGGCTGTCAGTGGTCTGCACTGCAGGCTCAAGTCTCCATATATGTTGTGCTTACGCTGGGTGCTAGATCCAGAAAGAAGGCTAGTGACTGGAGTAGGCCAACAAGCTGACTGTGGAAAATAATCTAAGGCTGTGGGTGTCATGGCCTGGGAGTCCAGCAGTGACATGGCCTCTGAAGCTGAAGATCCAATAGTGCCAACAGAGGAAACTTCAGGTTTGAGCACCACTGCCAGAGACGCCTGAGCCTCCAGAGACCCCGGAGCCTAGCCCCAGCACCAGACCAGCAACCTCATCTACAAGAGCCACACATTCCAGGGAGCCAATGCGCCAATGCCGGCAGTGTGCCAGCCAAGCACGAACCCTTGGAGAGACGGAGGAGTGCTAGGCTGCAAGCCAGGGGCCTGTCCCTTTACGGCCTCCATTCTGAAGGAAAGGGTGGAGTCCAGGACTGTAGCATAAAAGGCTTCAGTCTGGCCTCAGACTCTGTTGGAGCATGTTGCTCACTAGGAGGTCTCTTGGGTGCTGTAACTCCTTCCTTGACTCCTTGCTGCCTGGTATTGATCCCCATGGGCTTCTGCTCAGTCCAGAACAGTGGGGGAAATGGTGGACTATATCCTTACCTTAACAAGCAAAGACAGAGATAGCAGAGTGACTTCAGTTTGAGCCGAGTGAAATTATCCAAAGAAACAAACTGAAAGAGAGGCCTGGTTTCCAGTGGCCTAATCCATGCCGCTGTTTGCCAGAGAAGGATTAGCTCTTTCATTTGCTACAGAGAACATAATCAGCCTAATTAAACCCCTGAATATTTGGTTCCAGGGTCCCCTGTTGCTCAGTGATTCAAGCCCTGCCGTTCTTAGTGTTTGTTAACAAATTGTTTGCTGGGTGGTAAGGTGTAAAGTTATAAAGCCATGCCGGCTTTTGGAAGGGAAGTAGCTGTACATAGAATAGAAAGCTCTATTCTGTTTTGATTGGGACATGGGGAGTGGAAAGATCATTATAACTGTTATTACAGGCACTCTGGCTAAAAGTGTTTAGTTAAATGAGTCTTCCCATCCTATCTCCTTTTCTTCCTTAAAAAACAAACAAAACACCTTTAGAAACTTTTAAATCAGGGGTGGGGAACCTCAGGCCCAGGGGCAAACCCAGCTCTCTTGTGGTCCCCAGGAGGCCCCACCCCCTCTCCGGCCCCACCCCCTCTCCCCTGGCTACCAATTGTTTGGTGGTTTCCTGGCTTTTGTGCAGTTTTTTCCCCATTCTAAAAGGTTGGAAAGCTTCTCCTAAGGCAGTAAGAACTTTAAACTACAATACACTGGTTTGGGGTGGAGGGGTGTGGGTTTTTTGTATTTTTGGTCCCACCTCGTTTACTTTTGACCCAGCCCCTTTTTGCCTTTGTCCCCGGCCATCACTGGAATGCAGCCTGCCAGAGCTTCTCCGAAACTGAATTTGGCCCTTGGGCTGCAAGAGGTTCCCCACCCCTGCTTTAAATGTTGCCACTCTCATTCAGCCTTCTCCAGCAATTCAGTGCTTACCCAAGTAAAAGGCTTATGTAGGGTTGCAGAAGCTCAGCCCCAGGGACCAAATTCAGCCCACCTGGGGTCCCAATCCAGCCCTGGCCTCTGGGTTTCCCCAGATGGCCCCGGCCCTTCCTCTGGACCCAGTTACACGATCTCCAAGGCAGCACAGGTTCTGCCTGGGAATACGTCTTGGCAACATTCAAGAACAGGAGCAAAAATGGCAAAGGGCCCGGTGACTTTATTTTGATAAAGTATTTAGAGCTCAGTTTGTCAGATGTATTGGAGGACTAGGCTCACGTATTCTTAAGAGCTGTGTAGAGGAGGGAACAGGGTCAGCAGCATCGGGCAACAGACAGGGCCCACCATCGATGGCCTATGGCAGGGGCAGCTCCTCCTCCGTATCTGCTGCACATATGGAAAGGACAAGCAAGGGCTGCTGCTGCTGTTTCCACACCAACATAGGTCAGTGATTCAAGGCGGGAAGTGCGGCTTGGAGCAGCTGCTGCGAACTCCCCTGCCCTCTCCTAGGCAGCGGCCATGCTTTCAGATGCTCTCAGTGCTGACCTGCTGCAGAAGCTGGATAAGCAGTCGGTGGTGGTAGAAGGAGTTGCCACCATCCTCAAAAGGGCCAGCTAGCCACAGCTACTCCCACCGATCACCCACCCACCCACCCAAGGAGCAGCCCCTGCAACCTGTCCTCTTTGCCTGTGAGGGTGACCGAGGGGGGGGCATGCCACTGACGTTTTGCTGAGGACCCCCAAATCTGATGCCAGTCCTGAGGGGGGATTTCAGCAGGTGCAGTTTTCCTTACTCTTGTATTTAGGGATGGCGGAGAATTCCCCCACGGACTCCAATGAGGCCAGATTCTAAAGAATCCAGGCCCCTGGAGTCTGTGGCGGAGTGGAACACTTACCTCCACCTCCCCGCGGAATCCTCTTTGGCCGGATCCTCCGGCCCCAGATTTCCAGCGATACAGCCGCCATGCCATATCACTGTCTGAAGGGGACTTGACTGACTATGGAGGCAAATGGCGTCCAGAATGCCATTTGCAGCCGTAAAGGCCTTAGTTTAAGGTAAATGCAGCTGTAAATGGCTGCATTTAGTTTAAACTAAGACCTCTACGGCCGCAAATGGCGTCCTGGACGCCATTTGCCTCCACAGTCAGTCAAGTCCCCCAGCCAGCGATACGGCATGGCGGCCATATCGCTGGTGCTTTGGAGCTGGCCAGTGGCTCCACAGAATCGCCGCGGAGCAGAGCCATCCGAAGAGGATTCTGGGGGGAGGAACGGATCACCTCCCCCCTGCAGGCAGTTTCCCCACGGACCGGAAGGTAGGGAATCCGCCCATCCCTACTTGTATTACAAGCTGTATCTTAAAAGTTCCTCTTTGTACCTTACATCATGCTTTTTGTATGGCCTTGGTAATGTTCAGTTTGTAATTGCCACTTGTTCGGTGAAAGCTGTAAAATGGGAGTCATCAGTCACACCTTATTAGCTCCTCTGCTAACATTATAGGAAGACATTCCTGCCTCCTAGCATGTTCTGTGACTAAATCATATCATGTGTGGTGTAATGTAGTGTAGTGGCTAGAGTGTTGGACTGGGAGCCGGGAGATCCAGGTTCTAGTCCCCACTCAGCCATGGAAGCTCATTGGGTGACTGGGCCAGTCACAGACTCCCAGCCCAACCCACATCACAGGGCTGTTGTTGTGAGGATAAAATGGAAAGGAGGAGGATAATGTAAGCTGCCTTGGGTTCCCTGCAAGAGGAAAAAAGTTGGGATATAAATGCAATTAATTAATAAATAAATATGCTACATGTGGAGTGGCACAGGGCTGCCATATTGGCATTTCATGACACTTGTTGGTGATGGCAGTGCAGTGGAAGGCAAGCCATTTTGAATATGGGTTGGTGGTCTGTCAGAAAGGAAATGACTTTCTGGTCTTCAGGTTATGCAGCTCTGTCCTGCGTGATATGCCAATTTTGAGAGCAATCGAGTGAAGGTTAGGTATGTCTAATTCCTATTGAAATCTATGGGATGTTACATTTGGTGAAACTGAGGTACACCCAACTCCCTTTGTTTTGTGCCTTTTATATACAAACTGCCCACAGGGCTCGCCCACTTTATTTCTCTTAGTTTCTGTGGAACGTTATTCAAAATATGTAGTTTAGTGATGTGCTGAAAATTTCTCCCACATGTTTTTTGACCATTCTCATTCAATTTGATAGAAAAGAAATTGCAAAAAGAAATTCAAAGGAGGAGAAATTTCTGAGAAATTCTCATGGCTTGGGTTGGGGCTTATCTTACTTGTGAGGTGGCTGAGGAATGTGCATGAGTGTCCTGTCTGTCATTGCACAATAATCTTGTGGCAGCCTGTAGCCTCCTTGGCTTCCCGCATTTCAGTTAGGGATGTACGGATTCCCCACCGTCTGTTCCTGTGGGGAATCCGCGGCGGGGGGGGGGGGAGGCGATCCATTCCTCCCTCCCGGAATCCGCAGAGCCAAGGGCTGCTTACCTGAATCAACTGGAGCCCTTTGCCTCCACGCCGATCACTTTAAAAAAAAAAGGTGATTGGCAGGATGTGCCCATAGACTTATACGCAAAATAGAGCCGTGAATTTTGCATATACGTCTATGTGTCCATAGGCTTATATGCAAGATTCATGGCTCTATTTTGCGTATAAGTCTATGGGCACATCCTGCCGATTGCCATTAAAAAAAAAAATGGCGATCGGCGCGGAGGCGAAGGGCTCCAGGTGCAACAAGCAGCCGTGCCGTCCCACGCAGAATCCTCCAGGAGAGGAGGTAAGTGGGGCTGATCCACTGCAGATTCCTGAGGCCAGATTCCAAAGAATCCAGCCTCATTTGAATCTGCGGTGGATTTCTCTAACATACTTAACTTCAGTTAAAGCCATCATGAGGAAGACATCATGAGGCAATTCCTGCCATGGGGCTTTTTCAGTTCAGAAAGTGCAGGTGGCCTGGGAGGCTGCAGAGCAATGGAAAGATGAGTAATAGAAAGAGAAAACACACACCGCGCTCTCGGCTGCCTCGCAGTGATTAGGTAAGCTCAAACACCACCAAAAGAAATTCAAAATCCTTACAAAAGTGGTGCAATAAACCAAATAACCCTTAGGAAAAAAGAAAGGACCTGTGCTACAACCCCTGCCAACAGTGAGCCCTATCTGTGAGAAACGGTTGGAGAATTTCTCCTCCCCTAGGAGAAATTCAGTGAAATTGTCCCCCCAATTTCTCTGCCCACAAATAGGCTGGAGAAATTTGAGAGGCCATTTCTGCACAGCTGTACCGTAATTTGGCTATGAAGTCTGGCATTAATAACAGTAGCTGAAGAGTAACACGTTCATAATGGGCGTTCTCTTCAAACCAAATCATGTCCGGTGTTTTCTTCCAGTGCCATCTTTTTGTTATAATTGATGTAAATGGCACCCAGCTGCATGGCGTGTGTGAAGTGAAGATGGTGCAATCTGAAAGCATTCTGGGGATTTCTACACAGCCTAAAATGCTGCATTTAAAACGGTCTTTCCACTTCTGCTTTAAATGCAGGATCACCACTGACTCCCTTTACACGCACTTCCCATAGCATTCTGTTTCCGTGAAGAGGCATTGCACACGCTCCAGGTTCAGCACTACTTGCTCCTGGGTTCCTGCCCCTTCCCCCCCCTTTCACATTACTGGTGGGTGGGGACTGACATGCGGACAGCTCCCTACCGATCTCCCCGGGCCCCGCCTCCCTCTTCCATGCTCTTGGCCAGTCCCTGCCGCTCAGCCCCTCTGCTGCTCCTCTGCTCTGCTGCCCCCCCCCCCCCGCTGCCGCTCTGCTTTGAACAGGCAGGCTGAAAATGGCGAAGAGCCACAATGGCGCAGGAGCGGGAAGGCTGAACGCCCATCAGACCGTCGCCACCTTCCACATCATGACCATGCCCCCAACAACCACACTCAGCGCTTCATTCACGCTAGGGGAGAAATACACGGGGAGGACGTGGTGCTCTGTCCGCACATAACTGGAAAAATACCCCATTTTTTCCATTTAAGGAAAACAGAGGATAGGTGGGAGGAAATAGTGGAACAACGACTGGACAACGACGACGTCATGTAACGGGCCTGCACAATTCAGTGAGCGAGCAACCATGAATGCACAATAAACTTGAGGTGTAGACATTCCCTCTGACAGGGAATTTAATTACATGGTTTTTTTTGCTTCTAGTTGGCTCGTCACAATAAAACATTGCAGCACATGCTGAAGCCTGGGTCTGACTCGGAAGAAGGAGATGATGCTTTGAAGCACTACGCCAACCACACAGCTCAGATTGAGGTAAGGGATTGCTCACTGAATAGAAAACATTTGTAGGCTAAGACATTTTACTTTCCACTGCATAGAAGACTCATTCCCACTGTTTTTTACCTGAGGAATAACACCTCTTATAGTGTTGAACAGTGTGAGAGATTCTCCTTTCTTCCTGGTTTTAGAGGTAATGGGGATATCATACTGGATGAGCATCTGTCTATAGATGATTTAATTCAGGGATGTCCAGCTGGCAATCTGTAGGAGGAGCCTAGTCCATAAATCAGTTCCTAAATGATCCTCAGCTATCCCACCAAATTTTAATAAAGGTCTTTAAGAGTTTCCTCACAGTTCTGCTCATAAATA
Source organism: Heloderma suspectum (assembly GCF_057233095.1). NCBI lineage: Eukaryota > Metazoa > Chordata > Lepidosauria > Squamata > Helodermatidae > Heloderma > Heloderma suspectum. The sequence continues at coordinate 111,589,070 of NC_139464.1, forward strand.
AAACATTTTTTAAAGTTGGGAAAGATAATTATTTTCCGCACTTTAACGTTACAGCTTTCCATGGACTTTTTATGTAATGCCCCAGCTGTTCCTAAAAGCTAGCACACAGCCCATAAGTGTTCATCCCATCCTGCTTGGTGACACTAAATTCCTTAGAGAACCTGACCAGATTGTGAGGCCAAATGCACTCCTAGCCCACCCCTCAGACCAGCTTCTGAAAAATGTGGTAATTTTCCTCCCCTCGAATATATATGATATATACATTAACAATCTTTAATTTAGCTCTAAAGAATCCTACCATTCCAGGGAGTGGACTAGATGAATGTGGAGATCATTTCCAACTTTTCGATTTAAATGAAGCAGCCATTTGAGACCTGCTATGGGGGACTCTGCACGGCGCATTCAAATGCATAATATTGTGCTTCATGACTAAGGGTGCGGTCCTATGGGTTGCACCCTCATGAGATGGAAGCCTCCAAACTCAGAGGCTTCCAAGTACCCAGTGCCCTGCCAGGCCAAAGCTGGCAGGGCAGGAGGAGCAGCAGCAGAGGCAATCTTCACCTCTCCATCCTCTGATCGCTGGGTTTTTCGCTAAACAGGGGGTTTTACCTGTCTAGCGATGGTGCTTTGGAAGGAAAGGGAAGGAGTCTGGAAGAGGAGCAGGATAGCTCATATCCTGGCCTCTCCGGTCTCCTCCCCTCCCCACCTACCAGAACGCCCCCTTTCCCCCCCTCCAAGGCAGCTTTTCCGACCCTGAAGGCCAGCCAGCGTGGTTTTTTCTGCTCCGGCTGCAAGTCGGGTGCCGGGGAAATCCCCACTATCCTATGGCCCCTCTGACAATATCTAGGGGCCATAGGATTGCTCCCTAAAAGGGGGTTGTGACAGACATTAGTCAGTTATGAACAGTATGGAGAGAATGGACAGAGGCGTCACCCAGTTAATTTGATCCACAGCAGATGCAGGGTAGGCAAAAGGAAGTATTTCAGAATTCCTTTTGCCAATTAGAATTCACTGCCACAAGATCTGGTAATAGCAACAAGCTTAAGTGGCTTTTAGAAGGGTTAGACAAATTCATGGGTGATAGGACTATCAGCAGCCATTAGCCATGATAACTAAATGGAGCCTCCATATTTAACAGCAGTATACCTCCAAGTACTAAATTCAGGGGATTAACCAGGCTGAATGGCCAACACCATTATGCTCTGCCTCCAAACTCCTGTGCCAGGGGTACAGAACCTCTTTCAGCCCAAGGGCAAAATGGCATGTCAGGGAAGCTCTTGGGGGCCACATTCCAGTGGTGGGCGGGGCCAAAGACAAAAGGGGCAGGGCCAAAAATACCAGCATGTTATAGGTTCAAACTCTTACTTCCAGTAACTTAACTTTAAGAGAGGCATTTCAATCTTTTATGATGGGGAAAAAACTGCACCAAACCCAGGAAACCACCAAGTGACTGGTGGTTGGGGGAGAAGGGGTGGGGCCAGGGGAAGGGGCATGGTCATTTGGAGAAGCTGGAGAGCCAGAAGTTCTGGACCCCTGTTCTAGGCAATCTGGCTGGCCTCTGCTAGAAACAAAAACTTGATCTGGAGAGACCTTGAGGGGATCTTCACAACAATGGAATGAGAAGCACATTGGAGTATTACCCGGATTTGCATCGAATTAGCTTTGGTCCATCTTGGACACATGAAGCAAGATAAGCCAAGTGTAGCATACCTTCAAAATCTGGTTTTCAGAGGTTACAAAGCACTTGAGAGGAACATACTTCTGGGTGTGGGGGGGGAGTAGAAATAAACATCAAACTGGCAGGGGCTGCTCAACCAGTGAGCGTGGCTTGTTTCCCACCTTTGTCCAGGCTCTCTTCCGCTACTACATTATTATGAATGGAGAGCAACTAATTTACCCCATGTGTGCAGATTTCTGTGAAGAAGTCAAAAACCCCAGTTCTCCAGTGCAGCATCTGAAGGCTCCCTATGAGAGCTTCCCCCCATCCCAATTTCACCACATTCCAGCAATCTGCCGTAGAGTTATTGCTCCCACCCCATTTGTCCCAATGTGTGTACTTTTGTGTATTGCTTCCCCCCCCGCCCCCTCTTCCCTCCTTTCTCCTTCTCCCTGCTAACCATGAGAAGCTCCTGTAAACCCGAAAGATAATTACTGTGATAAAGCGGTAAAGCGGAGAAGGGACTTTACATAACAATGGAGAAACAACTTTACATCAGAGAAACTACAGAACATCAAAGAAGCACAACATTGCAATAGCGATTTAAGAAAGAGCACTTTAGGGCGAATTACTAAAAGTAGCCGTTAACCCTTTCACTGCAGGGAAGCGAGATTTATTTCTTACTTCTGAGTAAACATGCACAGAAGGGGGAGATATGTCAAAGATTAAAAGCAGGCTACCTAAGGTGAATGAGTATCCACACTACTGCAGTAGTGTGAAGGGTCACTGCTGTACCCCTGGGGATTTTCTCAATGGGAAAAACTACTTCCATTGGAAAAACAAGAGGGAATTGGGCATCCCACCTCCTTGGCCATGTCACTGCCAGGTCACAGAGGCACGCCCAGGATTTAATGCGGGGGGGGGGGGACATGGCCTCCAGGGAACCGCTTTCAGTAAAAAAGTCAGAGTAAAAGGAGTTTCAGAAAATGCGGCTTTTCAAGAGGGAAGCGGCTGGCTGGCTGGCAGCAGATTGGTGATGATATCATCGGTTGTGAAGGAACTCTAACTGCTCTAACTTCACACTGAATCACTCGTGAAGACAGCTCCCAGATCTCATGCAGCAAGGCAATTCATGTGACTATAGCCAGCTGCTTTGTTCATGAGGACATGAGAACGTCATGCCAAATGGACCCGGAAAGAGAAACTCCTTTGGTCTATTTCCTTTTCTAGATTTGTAGCTTTGAGGTTCCTAGCCCCAAGGTCTTCAGTCAGGTTTGCCCAGGAATCCTAAAATGTCAGAACAAATGTGTTGTGCAAATAAACCTGAAATTTCAACTTGTATCTCATGACAAAACTGGAGCAACTGACAAAGCATTGCACACATTTATCCGGATGGTCAGACTGGAAACATTTTCATCAGTATAGAATGTTTCAGCATTTATTTATTTATTTATTTATTTATTTATATCTGTTTATTTATTGCATTTCTATACCGCCCCATAGCCAAAGCTCTCATTTACCCAGGTCATTTTAATTGTTGACGTTGCATACCAGTTTGGGCCCAAACTGAAGCCATTTGTCAAACTTCCCTAAATTTCAGGTGTTGACAGTGTAGAACCTGGACTGTCACAATCTTTTTGATTAAGTATTTGGATGGCAAAATGCTGAGACTCTTTGCTCAGGTTCTGAATGCTAATTGTAGGGAAATTGTGGTCCTGGCAAGTAAACAAATAAATTCAGTGGGGAAGGACTTCATCCTGCATAATAATATATGTCCTTTCTGTGCTTCCACCTTCACTGCAGAGTTGGATTCGAGGTGCCAAATTCAGATCTTAGTCCACACTTTAAAGTTCATGGGCAGATGCAATTTGAGTCCCAGTGCATGAGGACTCAATCCTGGAGTATCTGAATAATAAATCAGAGAGGGTCTCTAATCATGTGCAGAGGATATCTTTCCCTCACCACTGAGTGCCCAAAGCAAATGCTCACATATCTGGCATTAGAAGGAAGAGCTGTCACATCAGACAGCATGGTCTCCAAGTAGACTTGAGCTCCAGAACCTCTTGTTTTAGGAATTAATTACTGGAAGGGGATTATTTGGAGCTATAGTTTTAACTAAATTAATGGCATTGTCCTGCTTTGTAGATGTCCTGGAGGAAGCAAAGGGCCCCTGTGGGAGCCTCTGGCTCATCTCTGTCTCTCCACATTATATAGTATAATTCAGCGTGTGACAGAGTTGCAGAGACTACCTGCATGTATGTATAGGCAGTTAAAACCAGTTGCCTGGAAGGGTGGTGGGCTCTTCTTGCTGGAGGTCTTCAAGCAGAGTCTGGGAAGCTATCTCTTGGGGATGCTTTAGCTCTGGATTTCCTGCATCAAGCAGGGGCTTGGGCTAGATGGCCTATAAGGCCCCCCTCCAACTTTATGATTCTAATTTGCTGATCCAGTTTTCAGTTGTTCCACTGACCAAATATAGGCACATGGATTGATACATGGGGGTCCACTTCCTGCTCTGTGCAGGAGGGCAGGAGACAAAGGCTCACTGCCAAGTCTCACAGCATGTAGGACTCTGATGCTGGGCTCCAGCTCTTGTAGTTCATGAGATCTAGTCACAAGCTTCTAAGGACTGGGTACAGTTTTATAAGACAAAAGAAATTTGCCATTTCACTCTTCGTAATATTTTGTTTTTACTGTTGCGTTTTTCTGTAAATGCTAGTAGTTTTGCTTTGCTTTTGGGAAATGCCAGTCTCCCCCAACTTGTTGCCCTCCAGATGTGTTGGCCTGTCATTGGCCATGATGACTGGTAATGATCAGAGTCTCAATCCAACATATCTGGAGGGTAGCAAGCTGGGGAAGGCTGGCATATGCTGTTTGCTAAACATTTCTATCATCCTTTAGAATCCCATCCTTGGGATTTTGGAGGGCAAAGTCCATAGTTTTTTCCAAGATTCACAATAACTGAAGTCGAAAATCCCCCAGTGTGAAGCTTGCTGAACATGTGTCAAAGAACAACAACCTCTTTGCTCCCCCCACCCACAAAATTAAGGCAGTTTTCCCTGTTGCTACTTGTAGACAAATGGTAACTGTGCAAAAACACATTGTCCTAGCTTGTCTGGAAGTTGGATAGAATTTACTGGATCCATCAACGTCTTTGTCCCTTTCCTCCCTCCCATATAAGCCAGAAGCAGCAGTTTATATATGATATTCAAACCTTGTATGCATCTGAGTGAGAAACCTGTATTTGCAGATTGTCCGTCATGATAGAACTATGGAACAAATAGTCTTCCCTGTGCCAAATATCTGTGAATTCCTCACACACGAATCCCAGTCCCGTGTGTTCAATACTACCGAGAGAGATGAACAAGGAAGCAAAGTGAATGACTTCTTCCAACAGGCTGAGGATCTGTATAATGAAATGAAGTGGCAAAAGAAAATCAGGAGTAAGTACAGGACTTACAAGTCCAAGAATTTGTCCACTTGATAGCTGTCATTGAAATAGCAAGAACCTGATCTCCAACTTAGATAAAATGAGGCTAGTCCCTTGATCCTAAACTGTGTGATCCTAAACACTGTATGCCCGTCTGCAGTGCGGTCCTATAACAGTCTTGTATCACTCGTGTACAAAAAAAATAATAAATTTATGAAGCAATCTCAGACTTGGAGTTACTTTAGCTTGAATCTCCTGAAACGGGAATGGGGTTTGAAATGCGTTGGCATTCCAGCCTCCTATTGGAATTTAAAGAAAAATTACCTTTTGGACAATTTAATGCCAATGTGCTGTATGAAATTGTTGAGCCTGAGATTATTTCAACAATATATTTTAGTGTAATAGTCTATTTGTTCATGTTTGAGAGGTAATCTTTAATTATTATTGCACTACAGTTCATTTGTTCTCAGAATATTCTCGTTTAGCTAGGCTGTCAGTGTGCATTTGTTCAAAGTTTGGTCCACCTACTCTCTGTAATTCTGGGTGTGGCTTTTCTGCAGCTGTTGGGCACTGAAGTGGTTGTGAGAATAGGCTCTGAGACATTGGCATAACCAAGAGCTGATTAAAAGAACACGGCAAGAAATCCCAGCACAGGCTTTCTTATGAATGTGTCTGTTGAGATGGAAATGCTATACTCAGTTACCTGGGAGTAAGTCCCAATGAACTCAGTGGGGCTTCCTTCTGAGTAGACATGTATAGGATTGCATTGTAAGAGACTCAAAGCTGATTCACATGTCCACTGAGTGCGTGGCAGGCCTTGTACTTTATTATTATTTTTCCTGGCCTATTTTGCAGTTTGTTGTGGGTAAATATGTCAGAGATGGGCCAAATCGTGTTGGGAATACCATTACAACCATTCCCAAACTATTCATACATTTCCACTGCCTCCCAATCATTCCCAACCATGGTCTAGATGATCATCTGAACTAGGCCAGTGTCTTAAAGATGATCATTGATGTGATTCTGCTACCATCTTTACCAGCTACACTTTCCGCTTGGGACATGGCCTTGCTAACACAAGAAAAGAGTGGAAATGATATTTCTAAGATGCAGAAACAAGAATTGGAGCTTTACTTAATGCACCCTTCCACATATCATTTAAGCTAAGAGACCACTTTGGGAAATGGCTGAGACATCCACAACTTGCTATGATATTTATATAATGGAAATGAGAGGTAGAGCTGTATGCCATCTGCATACTGATGATACTGCAGCTCAAACCTTCAGATGACTTCTCCCAGAGGTTTCGTGTAGATGTTTGAAAGCATGGGAGACAAGGAAGAAACTTGAGGCACTCCGAAGGCCAATGGTTATAAGGTGGAACAGAACACCCCCCCCCAGCACCACCTTCTGGAGTCTGGACCCATCCCTCCAGAAAGGATCGGAACCACCATAACACCATGTCTCTGAGTGCCATTCTAGAGAGCCGAACCAGAAGGATACCATGGTTGATGATATCAAATGCTGCTGAGAGGTTCAGGGAAACTAACAGGGTTGCACTACCCAAGTCATCCACCAGGGCATCCCAAAGCCAGGCCAAAAACTGGATTGGGAAAAAGGATCTAAATAATAAATGTTCTCCAAGACTGCCTAAAGCTGGCAAGTCACCATTTGCTCTAGGACCTTGCCCAAGCATGGTAATTTTTCAGTGCCAATAAATCTAAATTTAGCTTTACCACTGCCTCCTTCATGGTGGCTGGAACTACACCTCAATGACGCAATTTATGACTTCTGAAGTCCATATATATAGCCTAGCCCTGGCAGATTTTATTAGCCAGGGGCAAGGATCCAAAGAGGAGGGGGTTAGTCTCAACCCTCCAAGAAGCTTGTCAACATCCTCAGTCTGTACAAGCTGAAAAGAATCCATAACAACAGAACCAGATGGCCCTCTTGCCACATCCATCTCAGATGCTGATAAAACCATGGCACCCGGGTCATAATGGGTATGAGCACGTTTATCCATAAAATGCACTGCAACCTGGTTACAATGGGCTTTTGAGGGTTCTACAAGTTGACCTCCTGGCCCTTACCCTCACCACTCAAAAGAGCTCCATTGGCCTACATTCAGTGGATGCAACTAGTCTTATGTCCTACTCTTCATTAAGAGAGCTCAAAGCTCACCAGGAATTCCCAACAGTTTCCCATTCAGGCACTAGTCATGTCTATACCTGCTTCAGTTCAGTTGTGCTTACAGTATTAAGCCCTGCTAACCTATTCCTCTCCATGAGGGCAGCTGCTTTCTTAGCGCTGGGGCTTTACATTAGAAGCACTATGCATCTGCAAGGAACCAGTCAATAATTCAAAACTACATGTCTAAGAGATAAGGAAGAATGAATATATGTATGTACGCATGGATGATTTCACCTGATGGTATAATGCAGAAAGTAAAAAAGAAAGAAAGCACTGCTAAAAAGAGAACTCCAAGACAGTCCAAAGGTTATGCACTGTTGGTCAGATAAAAACTATCACCTTACCTGCTTTATCTCACTTGCTTTCTGAGATCAGCAGTGTAACTAAGGACACAATCCTATGCATATTTAGACAGAAAATAATTGGCTGACTGGGGAATGCTGGGTGTTGTAGGACTTTTTTTCTGTCTAAACATGCATAGGAGTGAAGCTTTACCTGGAGAATAAACCCTACTAAACACAATGGGACTTACTTCTGAGTAAACATACATAGGGTTGTGTTATTAGTTAAGTATTGTGTGATATCTGCATCCACTCTAAAGAAAATGGTATTTCCTAATGGCAGTACAACCTCTCATCAGACACATTTTAATGAACTGTTGCCTTGAGAACTCAGCAGTCCACAAGATAGTGATGAAAGCAACCTGATGAGGTGGTTTATTTATTTTATTTACTGTATATATTAGTGATACTTATATGCCGCTTAATATAATAGAATCCCTAAGTGGTTCAGAGAAACATAGGACTAGATCCAACATCATAGTCCCCAACCCCTCCAGAGCAGATTTGGAGGGCGCATGGAAGACTGCAGGGATGAGCAGAGGAAGGAAAATCCTATTTCACCAGCAGTATCAGTTGGTATATCCAGCAGCCCCTATTTATAGAACAAGCCTGAGTTGAGTAGAACCCACTGCAATGTGAGATCAGTGCAACTTCTTACTCAGTCTTAAGGAGCATATGCATTTGATCCATGTGGAGTTTTTAATGTTAGATCAGTGGTGAGCAGAAGGTAGACCTTGAGCTGCCTACTGGTAGATCTCTGGATGATTTTCAGTAAATTAGCAAAGGTTTTTTTTGACTTCCAATTGTTTAACAACAGCAACAACAAAATGACCCCCCCGCCGCTAAATTCCATGCTGACATGAAGAAAGTTTAGGGATAAGCAGGAATGGACTATGGAAGGACTGTGAACTCCATTCCATTCTGGTACTCACAACAAATTTCAGAATTCTTTAATTCTAGGTAGGTGTATGTCTTTTTCACCAGGCTCTGGTTGGTGGATCTCTGTGTTCTAATGAACTGTAACGTACATCCCACAAGCCTGAAGTGTGTCCACCCTTGTGTTAGCTGATATTTTGCATGTTACTTACTGGGAGTCCTGACTGCATCATGGAGAACAGCTCAGGATCAAGACACTGACGGGTTCAGATTCTGTGGTCATAGTTGCTGCAAGGCCAGAAGGCCAAGGCCAGAGGGGGAAGTGGTGCCTCAGAATAAATGGTATTTGATCAGGCTGACTGATTATGTGCTTATGCCCAGTATCATCAAAGTCCTACAAGTGAGCGGGTTTATGTATAATTCTAAGCTATTATAACTGTCAGTTTACCACCAGCGCCATCTTATTCTAACATATTTAGTCCACTGTTGAATTCAGCAATGTAACTAAGGGCACAATCCTATGCACGTTTAGACAGAAAAAATAATTTTTTTCTGTGTAAACAAGCATAGCATTGCACCCTAATAGCAATGTTACATAACCCAAAATGCCACATATGATCAAAATTGCAATGGGGTTTGGTGTACTCCAAATACACTATATGGTGCATTCCATTTAATACTAGTGCTAACAGGAAGGCTGGTTATATTATTGTGTGCATTATGATTGGGAACCCTAGGCAAGCCCCATTAAAGTGAATGCCACTTGCATGATAACATGGGCTGATGATTAATTGGGCCTGTTGTCTTTCCTGAGAATTGCATGGATCTTCCTGACCATAGATATCATAGCAAGTTGAGAACATCTCAGCTATTTCCCAAAGTGGCCTTTGGGGTGCCTCAAGTTTCATCCTTGTCCCCCATGATTTCAAACATCTACATGAAACCTCTGGGAGAAGTCATCTGGAGGTTCGAGCTGTGGTATCATCAGTATGCAGATATGCAGCTCTGCCTCTCATTTCCATTATATAAATATCATAGCAAGTTGTGGACATCTCAGCCATTTCCCAAAGCGGTCTCTTAGTTTAAACTATATGTGGAAGGGTGCAGTAAGCAAAGCTCCAATTCTTGTTTTTGCATCTTAGAAATATCATTTCCACACTTTTCTTGTGCAAGGCCATGTCTCAGGTGGAAAGCGTAGCTGGTAAAAATGGTAGCTGAGTCACATCAATGATCATCTTTAAGACACTGGCCTGGTTCAGATGATGATCACTTTGTGCACAAGGAGAGAAGAATGGAAGCGTCTGCTTCCATTTGGAACAAACCCAGTTCCGTATCACATAAGAACTTCAGCTACTGTGGTTTGTTCTAGCCAAAGTTAGTTAACAAGCCGGGATATCAAGCCACCATTTGATTCTGGTTTATTTTAACTAACTTTGGTTACAACAAGCCACATTCCCTACATTTTCATGTAATGCAGAACAGTTTTAAAGTGAAAGCAAAAGCTTTCACTCTCATCTAGACTGTGAAGGCAGAGAAGAGAGGACGGAGGGGAGCACACAGGCCTCAAGACTCACCACATGTCATTCTCATTCATAATCTGAACTTGGCCTACGTCTGTTCACAGTCCATCATCATTCAATTTATTCTTTATCCTTCAAGTTTCTATCTCATGTTTCCTCCAGACAGAATGCAAGCCCTTTTACACTGTTAAAAAAATATAAAATGCAGTTGATCCTATTGATTTCGATGAGTGAGGTAAGCATATTCTTAAATCTCTCCCATTGAAATTCCTGGGACTTAGACGTGCTTATCTTTTAGCTGGATTGTAGCCCATAATAAGAAATCAAACCCATTAAATCCATATACAATTGTACCGCGTAATCAGCAGCAAAAGAGAAAATCAGTTTTAAAATCAACGTCGTTCAAATCTGGGCAGAACAACAATCGCGGTTTTCCTAAAAGTTTGTAAGAACGGGGCTGATAAGCGTCTCATTAATGCAGGAGCTCAACACTGGGCCAAAATGTATCAGCTCTAACTACCAGCTGCGTATTGCAGGTGGAAGTCTGCCAGTCACACAGATAGAGCATATGCAGTGCTTTCCAAAATGGTCCCAGAACATCGCATGTGTGGAAGCGTCCCAGGGGCGTATAGGTCCTGAACCTTGCTGTGTGGTATAAAATGTCCATCCTTTTGACCTTCCCATGAAGTGGTCCCCAATAACTACCAATATGGGTTTGTCAAATTAAGCTTAAAATATAGATTGCTCAATAGTGTTTACATGCGGAAAGACAACAAATGCTAAAAAGTGTCATACTACTAAACCAGGGGTGGGGAGCCATATTGGTTTAGGGGAGCTGAATTGCCCTTCTACACAAGTCAGATTACATTAGTGGTTAGGTCCCTGCCCATGATGTCAGGAGCAGGGCCCCACCCCCCGATGTCGTTAGATCCCTGAGTACGTAGCAACTAAATGCTCAGTCGCTCTCCGGTCCCCTCTCCTTTGGGAGGGGATGGGGATTTGGGGAAAGGAGGGGCTTTGGAAGGAGGAAGAGCACTTCTTGAGGCCCAATGGGCTGGGCTAGCTGCCCAAATCGGGCCTGTGGGCCGGAGGTTCTCCATCCCTTACCTAAATGATGCACTGCAATCTTCAATGTGCTTCTTTTTAACCATCCTTCCCAAACCACCATCAAATAACCCCAATACTTTCTTAATATATGTATTAGATGCATCTAATACACTCCTTAATATGGTTCACATGCTTTAACATAACATGGTCAATAAATGAATAAGGTTATGCAAGCAATCATTTATTATTTCTATCACATTTATTTATTTCACATGTACACATCCATAATGATATGAATTACCTTTAAGGGAGTGGTGTTCCATTTCTTACCTGCTTCTAAGTTCTTACATGGTTATTCACAAGAAACGGGTGGGGGGATGCTATCAGAGAGCTTTGGCTCTTGGGTGGTATTTCATTTCATTTACTACATTTCTATACCGCCCAATAGCCAAAGCTCTCTGGGTGGTTTACAAAGCTTACAAAGCTTAAAAATACAGTATTATACATAATATAAAAACAGTTCAGCTACAAACGTATAAAGAGAGCAGACACATACACACGTACACGCGCACATACACACACACATATCCAAACAATATCCCATGACCTGATTAAAAACCTGTTAAACTATCATACGCTGCCAGATGCCTGGGAGTAGAGGAAGGTCTTGACCTGGTGCCCAAAAAATAACAGTGTTGGTGCCAGGGAGGCCTTGCTGGGGAATTCATTCCATAATCGGCAGGCTGCCACCAAGAAGGCCGTCTCCCTTGTTGCCACCTTTTGAGCCTCTCTCAGAGTAGGTGCTTGGACAAGGGCTGCTGCTGCTGAGCATAGTATATGGGTAGGTTCATGCCAGGAGAGGCACTTCATCAATACCATCAGGTATTGCGGTCCTGAGCCATGTAAGGTTTTATAGGTCAAAACCAGCACATGGGCTTGGGCTTGGAAACATACAGGCAGCCAGTGCAGGCGGGCCAGAATCAGTGTTATATGTTCGGACCTTCTTGTCCCTGTTATCAGTCTGACTGCTACATTTTGCACAAGCTGCAGCGTCTGCACTGTATAGGAAGGAAAGTATTAAATGAAATGAAATCAGGAAGTGTTGTCCAGAGAGCCTGGTAGGTTAAACATCACTTATTTTACATCTCCAGCCACATGGGTTCTGGATCTCATGATGGGTGTTTAAGCAGTTTCTCCAGATATTAGAGTGCTAAGCAACGCACTCTGTAAAGTTAACAGGGTAAGCCATGTGCGTAGCCATTCCTCAGCGCCCTCTGAAATCAAGCAGAGCTGGTTCAGTAGACCATGGTGAGGCTCCGAGCTCACTTGATGTGTTTCCATGTGATGCTGTGCAGAACAAAACAAGACACTGTCATGTGAAATTATTCCAAAAATGTCTAGACCAAGAAATCAACAACAACTCATGCTTGGTCACAAGTGAAATCTGAACACTTGATCTGAATGGACTCTAATTGCATTCGGTTAAGAGTGAGCCAAACAGATTTTGGTTTATAAGTTTTTTAGTTAAGGGCCGCAAGCCCATCTCTCTCATGAAGAGCAGAGTGCCAAGCAGTTTCAAAAACTGTCTGTTTGTAGGACAGTCTCTATGGAATATTAATGGGTGGCTCTTTCACCATTAATTCCCAAATTATTCCAGGATTCCTAAAGGTTTTATGGATATGGGAGATTCCCATGCTCAAGGTTTTGTGAGAGCATAGTTGCTAAGAGTGAACCAGAAAGTCCTCAGTCCAAATGTCACTACAGCAATGAACTCAGGCACACCACTTTCTTGCAGCCTTACCCTCATTTATAATTTGGGGATAATAATATTGACCGACCTTACAAGGCTATTGTAAGGATGACTGAAATAATCATGATTGTGGAGCATTCTAGAAGTGTTCTATTATTTAGTCCCATACCAAAAGCAAGATAGGAATGCCTTTAAAAACCAAGTACAAAATGACCAGCGGAATTTCTCAAGCGATGCAGACCACTTGCCAACATGAGCCCTATTCAGACATTCCGTTTCTGGTTTTACTCAACACGCGAGCCGTCACCCGCAAGTTGTGGAGGGCAACGGTCTGAAAAGGAGGGCCTCCTGTATCCATGGAGGTTCTCCACGTGAGCCATAATGCTGGGAAATCAGTGTGGTGGCTCATCTGGACAGTCTCCATGGATACAGGAGGCTCCTCCAGACTAGTGCTCTCCATGACTTGAGGACAACAAATGTGACAAAGGAGAGGGGCAAGGCTAGAGCACTCCTTCTCCTCACATCTTGAGAATAACCAGAAACAGAATGCCTGAATAGGGCTATGATGTCACCAGTAAATGAAACAACATATTTGTGGGTGGGGGTGAAAACAAAACACAGCAAGGCCATTTTCAGCAGCAACCTGCATCTACTGAAGGGTTGGGCAACTTGTAGCCCTTCAGTTGTTTTGGCCTAAAATCCCCATGATCCCTCACCATTGACTATGTTGGCTAGGGCTGATAGGAGTTGTAGGCTGAAACATCTGTTGCTCACTCTTGGTCTAGTGTCTGGCCATGGCTCTTCAAGGCCTCATTTCATTATGGGAATGGGCCCCAAATTTGTTTCATTTCAGACCTTCTGAGGCCCTCAGAAGTTTTAGTTATTTACTTACTTTTGAATTATTCGATTTCACTGTAATCATCCCGTCTGCTGCAGGGCTGACCCAAGACATTTTGGTGCCTGTGCAAAATGGTGCCCCCTCCCATTCCACATACATAAGCCAACTAGAGCGGCCATTGAAACTTGCTTCAGCCCTGTCAATGGGCCATTGTCCTCCACCACACCTGGTTTAGGGGTTCAGGACAGGTTGCGTACCACCCACTGGTCTGTTCTTCAGGACGTCACTGCTGCCCCCATCCCAGCATCTGCTGCCTGAGGCTGCCTCCTCAGTCTGCCTAATGACAGGGCTCGTCCTGATCCACCGTTTCCTGGAAAGTGTTACTTTTGAGTGAACATAATTTCTGCCGCCTTCTTGTCATGATGTTCTTTCCTCCCTCCCTAGATAATCCAGCTCTGTTCTGGTTCTCCCGGCACATCTCCCTCTGGGGAAGCATATCATTCAATCTGGCAGTTTTCATCAATCTAGCAGTAGCTCTTTTCTACCCATTTGGAGATGACGGAGATGAAGGTAAGTAGTTTGACTTCTAGATTTTCAAAACTCAGTCAAACTTTCCATTGCTAGGAGCAATAAAATAAAATACAAGAAAACAGTACCAAACTGTACTTCATAAGTCATCTCTGGTCAGGTGGGGCCAAAGGCAAAAGGGGGTTGCCCCAAACACCAAATATATCAGCATATTGTAGCGTCAAGCTCTTCCTGCCAGTACGTAAGCCTTAGGAGAGGCATTTCAACCTTTTAGAAGGGGGGGGGGACTGCACAAAACCTGGGAAACCACCAAACAATTGGCAGTTGGATGAAATGGGGTGGGGCCAAGGGAAGGGGGTGTGGCCATCTGGGGAACCCCGGAGGGCCGGATTGAGACCAGGAACCCCAGGAGGGCTGGATCAGGCTGCAGCAGAAGGTTGTTTGGCAGATTTCTCTGGGCAGGAAATGACAGAGAGAGCAGGGCTACCAAAAGAAGAGATGGCCCCCTCCTGTATCTCAGGTAGTTTGACCTCTGAAAATGAGAGAGCATGGAGCAAGGCTAAGGGTATACATCTTAAAGGAAGGGAAGGCACATTGTGGGTGGGGAGGTGAGGTTTTCCATAGTTATGCAGGACCCAGACCATTGAATAATAAAGGTAACTAAAAATAACCGGTTTCTTGAGTTGTGTCAACTGAAGCAGCGTTGCTGATGAATCAGAATTCGTGCACTATTCTCCCAGCATAATTCAGAACAAATACGCTTGATTTTTATGTTTAAGAAAAGTTCTAACTCATTTTAAGTGTTGAGGTTAAGGAAATTAGATCTGTGTTGTGCTCCAGATATAACTAAAGTGAATGTGTTTTGTTGATTTAAGAACATGTTTAAATTTGGGAGATACTAATTTTTGATGTTGGTGGGAGAGGGGAGGCGGGTGCTGATCATCATTAAATGAGACATTTGGACTAGGGATGCTTCCGAAAGTCAGGTGCTCCACCTTCCAGAACTAACTCACCAGACCTGCTGCCCCCAAATCAAGCTGCAGATCAGAACATGGGGCAGTATTGAACTGTGTCATTCCTACTAGCACGAGTGACGTTACACGAGTGGAAACCAGGTTCCAAACTATGTGCAAAAGGCGAATCCAGTGGAAAGATCCGGCAGACCTCTGCTAGTGCTATTTGAGTTTGCGGAATGACACTGTTGGATACTGCTGATGGGCTGCTCCAGAATTTAATTCTTTCTGAATTGTACAACAAGGACTGCCTTTTAAATCCTCTCTCTATTTTTAAACAAGTTCAAGCCTCTTGGAACAGCTAGACAGTAGAGCAGCTAACACATGGGACTTCCAAAAGCTCCAGGGAGGATGGGAAGAGATGAAGTACTCTCCTTCCCTTCTACTTTGTACAGAAAAAAAGTGATGGCTGCTGCTATTGCTACATGGGGGCAGCTGTCTTCTTTCTCTTCTTTTCTATATGCAGTTCAAGGGAGAGATGGCATATCTAGGGATGCATGAGAGTTTAGTTCCTGTTCAGAAATCATGCAAACACATCCCATTTGTGACCCAAATGCGAGCAGGAATGCAATTCTCGAGAAATTTTCACGATTTCCCGAACTTGCGTTCATGTTCAAAAGTGCTCACTTGCACAAATGCACATTTGTGAAAATGGCCAGTTCTGCAAGGGCTCACTTGTGCAGATTCCTCCAAAATCCACATTTCCACACTTTAGCCTAAGGAGGAAAATTTGCATGTTGAAAATACGTGGGGGGGGGGGATTAATCGAGAAAAATTGCACACTTACATGCATTTTTCCCAACTGGGAAAAAAAGATGCTCACGTTTGGGAATGCAAATGAGGCAAAATGAGCTTTGAGGAAGAATTCAGGGAACCTGAACAAGCCCGGACATTGCATGTTCACCCATCCCTAGGCACATCCTCCCCAGAGCTTTTGGGGGGCCATTTGCAAGGCACATGGCAGCCGCTCCACTGCCTAGCTGTTCCAAGAGGCTGGAGCGTGTTCAAAGGGTAGTGTGCTTTTTCTTTCTGTAATCTACATATAGAGACACTGGAATGGTCTTTGTAATGGTCATGTGCAAAATTGACATGGACAACCCCTAGTTTGAACCCAACGATCTGCCATTCTGTAATATGGACTTTCTTTTTCATTTGAACGTAGGAAGTCCCCTGCTTTAAATATGTGCAAGCATGCTTGTTAAGTTGCTCATATCCTCCAGGGGCATCTGATTGGCTCCTGTCGTATGTTCAGTTTGGTTGTCCTCTCTCAGCCTGCTGCAGCTGAATAGTCATGTGTTCTTGGGATTGCAGAAGTACATTAAAAGATAGCATTCTTGAAATCCCAAAACCTAAAACATGTGGATATGCCCTGAGGCTCACTATGGGGGAGGGTGAGCCAAGAGAAAGATGTCTTCTGGTTTGGCACCAGTTTGTTTTTTGTTTTTTTGTACTGGGGGGGCATCTTATGACCCTTCTAATCACCGCTAACCACACCGATACCAATTGTTCACAAAGTTCTAATTATATTAAGTAGGGCTCGAAAAGGGGAGTTGCACCACCACTGAAGTGGCAGATTTATTTATGAAGAATGCTTAAATTAACTAGACAACTGTGCAGAAGAATGCTAATGCCTACAGATTGTAGGCTGGGGCTGGGGGAAAGAAGGGTCTCCCCAGCCAAAAAGAGAAAGAATACAATTTTTCTATGTAATAGCCAGTTTATACATGCAAAGTGCCAAAGCCTTTCTGACATGCATCGCTTCATGTGGGAGGTGGCAATTGTCTGTTTGACTGCTCTCCCATGGACAAAACTCTCAGCATATCAAAACATTTTTAAAACAAACAAAAAAGAAACAGCGGGTCAAGAAGAAGGGCTTAGCCTAGCATTTACTCTGCCATGCTCTCTATATGTGGGGATTTATTTATTTTTACTATAGAGAGGGGCATTCAGTGATGATGCAGCCCTCCCCCCGCTTTTCTTTTGCCATGTGAAGTGGTACAATCCAGAAAAAAGAGAAGAAGCTTTCCCTGACTGATTCCATTGCGTGTATAAACTCGTCTCAAGACTTGGTGAACACTGATTTTTAAAAATGCATTATTTTGCCTGTATCCTTCTTCATGAGTTTGGGGTACTTGTCAGGATGGAACCATAAGGGACAAACACCCTTGGTTATGCAGAGACTCTTCATCAACTGCTTTGTTGATAATGCCTGATCTGTGACCTGGAAAGACACCCCACCACCATGTGGGCTGAAAAGTGAGGTCATTCTCCAGGCCACTCCACTTTAACCATCGGCTGAGCCAGCTGGCCAATCGGAGTGTTTGTAATTGTCAAGGGTGGTGGTGGAAGTATTAATGAAGAGCACATGTTGAAATTGGACTCATTCCAGTGATGGTGGTTCACATGAACTATCAGATGAAAGTCACTTCTGGTCACATTACTAACTGGACTCATTATGAACCCGTGACCTACAGGTGGAAGAGTTTATATCCCTTTACCAATCCCTTTAGTAATCCAGTTAAAGTTTAAACTGAGCATGTTTAAAAGCAGCTTTTGCTAGTCTGCAGCTTTTCATGATAGGGTATGACATTCTTTCTTCTTCCTGTGAGCGATGATAAAACAGAGACATAAGCACTTCTACTATTCTCTTGGCCTTGGCTTCAGTCTTCAATATGGAGATAATAATACTGGCTTACTTTACAGGGGTGTTGCAACAATTAGGGAACAATCCTATGTCCCCTAGAAAGCATCTGGGGGACATAGAATTGTTTGGTTTCCTGGATCCAAGCTCAAAGACAGGGTTCCAAGCTCGGAGCCAGGAAACCATGCTCCCTGCCCCCTCATAGCCGGTGCAGAGAGAACCGTGCCTGCTACCTCTCCACACTTGGTAAATGGAGCATGGAAATGGGGGAGAGGGGGCATTCCTGGGGGTGAGGAGACCAGGAGACCAGGCCGGCTGGTTAATGCCTTTTCCTATTGCCACCCCAGCATCATTCCCTCCCCCTCTGTGAAGCCTCCGCTAGACAGGTGAAATTGCCTGTCTAGCTTAAAGGCAGTGCAGGAGGTGCGAGGTGCCTCCCGCTCTGCATTGGATACACGTAAGCCTTAGAGATTTTGTCAAGGTTTTGTTATGCACAGTTGTGTGTTAACATGTAATGAGACCCTGGAATGGCTTTAAAGGAGGATTAGATAAAGTCACTGTCAATGGCTGTTAGCCATGAAACCTCAGGGGAACCTCCAAGGGGGTGTTTCCACCAGCGATTTACTCCAAGCTGGTTGCATGTTGAGGTTGTTCATGACGTTGTGGCCATCCAGCAGCCACCTTGAAGCTTATCAGGGACAAACCGGATTTCCTGAGACTGCTTAAAGTCTGATTATTTTCCTTAAGTCAGGTTCTCCCCAGTATAGTTGCTGTGTGCCCCAACCCCCGCATTGACCTCAGGTATGCTAGCCCTGGCCAGGGGTTTGCCTTTCACCGTGACCCCAGTCAAGGGATGTTTCCTCCCATTGTGCTGAATGAGGCTTGCCCTCTCAATGCCCACAAAAATAACAGAAGAGCCCCTCGGTTGACAGCGCACATATCAAAGCTCAATTCCGTAAATGCAATTAAGCACAATCTCGAGGCTCCAATCCATTACCTCAGGTAACCCCTTCACAGCTGCCTTATAGAGATCCTGTGCGTTAAAATGGGGGCTAGTTTGGGTCTCTTTCCCACAAAAAAAACATTAGTATCTCCTCAGAAGTAACTCCCATTGTGGTCAATGAGGCTTGCCTTTGAATGCCCACGTCAGAACTTACAGAGATTCCCCCTCAATTGAAATGGCACACTTTAAAGCCCAGTTCCTTAAGTGTGATTAAGTGACCAAGCAGATCTTGAGGCTCCAATCCATTGCCTTAGGAAGTACTTCACAGCTGCGTTACAGATATCCTGCGGGTTACAATGAGGGCTGGTTTCTGTCTTTGTGTTTACTGGTCTCTTTCTCACAACAAACCCATTACTGTCTCCTCAGAAGTAACTCCTATTGTGGTCAATGAGGTCCTGTGGGTTAGAATGGGGGCTGGTTTCCATCTTTGTGTTCTCCCTCCTCTTTCCCAGCACAACCATATGTGTGTCTACTCAGAAGTAACTCCCATTGTGCTCCATGAGGCTTGCTCCTGAAATGCAGGTGCATCTGGACCTTCCGGGGAAGGCAGAAAGGTGGGGAGAGGGGCGGAAACCTTTCTTATTGGTTGAGCAGCCCCTGCCAGTCAGATAATGTTCACTCCAACCCCCACCAGGAAGCATGTTCTGTGAAGTGATTTTTACTGCTGCAGAGAATCTGCTCGTGGAACCCTGCTCACAACAAAGCCGATTCCATGTTTTAAAATCCGGTACTCCTCCATTAGCTTCTCCTTCCATTGTCATGGAAACATGGCCTAAGTCTGATGGTGCTGTACTGTGGAAACAGATAGCAGGGGAGGGCTGTTGCTCCCATGCCCTGCTTGTCTGCCTCCCGAAGACAAATCCAGCTGGCCACTTTTGCAAATAGAACGCTGAACTAGATGGACCACTGATCTGCTCTAGCACAGCTTTTCTTGTGTTCTTAGCCTGCAGTCAGCCCTGAAAGAGAGACAGATGGCTGGGGGTGGGAATGGATTGATTTGGAAAGTGTTTTTCCCTCCTCTCTACCTCCTCACTTGACTCACCCAAGCCTCGTGTGGCTGTGGTTCCTCTTTCTCCTTCTGACCACAGGTCTAGTCTCCCAAACATGGCAGCGTGAGCACAATGCTTGGGTCAAGTGACAGCAGAACTTGCGAGGGGGGCAGGAGGAGAAGAGAAGGAAAAAACACATTTTAACTCATTTGCTCCTTTCTTCCCCAACTATCTCTCTGTCCTCTGCCATGCTTGTGAGCAAAATTGAGCAGTGCAATACAAGCACCATTAAGGGAGAGGAAAGCGATGGCAGAGGAAAGGAAAAAGGAAAGGTTCCTCCTGTGCAAGCACCGGGTCATTACTGACCCCTAGAGGGACGCCGCTTACGCTGGCGTTTTCATGACAGACTATAGCGGGGTGGTTTGCCATTGCCTTCCCCAGTCATGACTACCTTTCCCCCAGCAAGCTGGGTACTCATTTTACCAACCTCGGAAGGATGGAAGGCTGAGTCGACCTGAGCGGAGGGCTGGGCAAAGTGGGGAAGACACTTCCGTAAGCCATCTAGTCTCTTCCTTAGAGATTCCTGGACTTTAATTGTCCAGAAACCAGACATATATCTTCAATTCCCATACTACTCAGGTGAAAAAGATAGGCAGGTGGCAACCTTTATTGTGGGTTGTTTAACTCCCCATTATAATTGTTCGGTGCATTTTTATTGTTAATGTATTCAGGTACCTCACTTATTCTTCATGGTTTGGCAATTGGTGCTCACAAAAACAACATTCATGCTGTGAAACCTGAGCTAGATTGACACATCATGGGGTCCTTGCTGGGCAGATTTAACGTTGGAAAATTTTGTTATGCACAGACCAAGGTGTTGAATGATCTCAGATTTTTGTCAAGTGAATTTACAACACAATCTTATCCATGTTCGTTGAGAGATAGGTCCCATTGTGTTCAATGGGGGTTGTTGTTGTTCAGTCGTTAAATCGTGTCCGACTCTTCGTGTCCCCATGGACCAGAGCACGCCAGGCCTTCCTGTCCTTCGCTCTCTCCCAGAGTGTGCTGAAGTTCATATTCATTGCATCGGTGATGCTATCTAGCCACCTCATCCTCTGCCGTCTCCTTCTCCTTTTGCCTTCAGTCTTTCCCAGCATCAGAGTCTTTTCCAGGGAGTTTTCTCTTCGCATTAAGTGGCCAAAATATTTGAGCTTCAGCTTCAGTCTCTGTCCTTCCAGTGAGCACTCAGGGTTGATTTCCTTTAGGGTTGACTGATTTGACCTCCTTGCAGTCCAGGGGACTTGTAAGAGTCTTCTCCAGCACCACAGTTCGAAGGCAGCAATTCTTTGGTGCTCAGCCTTCCTTACAGTCCAGCTCTCACAGCCATATGTTGCTACTGGGAAAACCATAGCTTTGATTAGACGGACCTTTGTCGGCAAGGTGATGTCTCTGCTTCTTACTACGCTGTCTAGGTTTGCCATAGCTTTCCTCCCAAGGAGCAAGTGTCTTTTAATTTCATGGCTACAGTCACCGTCTGCGGTGATCTTGGAGCCCAAGAAAAGAAGATCTGTCACTGCTTCCATTTCTTCCCCTTCCATATGCCAGGAAGTGATGGGGCCAGATGCCATGATCTTAGTTTTTTTTAATGTTGAGTTTCAAACCAGCTTTTGCACTCTCCACTTTCACCCTCAACAAGAGGCTCTTTAGATCTTCTTCGCTTTCTGCCATTAGGATGGTATCGTCTTTGTATCTGAGGTTGTTGATAATTCTCCCGGCAATCTTAATTCCGACCTGTGATTCATCCAACCCAGCGTTTCTCATGATGTACTCTGCATATAAGTTAAATAAGCAGGGTGACAATATGCAGCCTTGTCATACTCCTTTCCCAATTTTGAATCAATCAGTTGTTCCATGTCCGGTTCTTACTGTTGCTTCTTGACCCTCTTACAGGTTTCTTAGGAGACAGGTAAGGCAGTTTGGTACTCCCATCTCTTTAAGAATTTGCCAGAGTTTGTTGTGATCCACACAATCAAAGGCTTTAGCGTAGTCAATGAAGCAGAAATAGACGTTTTTCTGGAATTCTCTTGCTTTCTCCATGATGCAGCGAATGTTGGCGATTTGATCTCTAGTTCCTCTGCCTCTTTGAAACCCACCTTGTACTTCCGGTAGTTCTCGGTTCACATACTGCTGAAGCCTAGCTTGTAGGATTTTATTGGACACCTTCTGACCTGACGGGCTCATCTTCCAGCGTCATATCTTTTAGCCTTTTGAAACGTTCCATGGGGTTTTCTTGGCAAGAATACTGGAGGGGGTTGCCATTTCCTTCTCCAGTGGACCACATTATGTCAGAACTCTCTGCCATGACCTGTCCGTCTTGGGTGGCCCTGCACAGCATAGCTTATGGCTTCACTGAGTTACACAAGCCCCTTCGCCACAACAAGGCAGTGATCCATGAAGGGGTCAGTGGGGGTTACTCCCAAGTAAATGTGTACATACAATTGCGGCCTTAGCTTGTAATCCCAGTACAAAATTACTAGGAAGTAAGCATCACTGAACATGGTGGGATTTCATAGAATCATAGAATAGTAGGGTTGGAAGGGGCCTATAAGACCATCGAGTCCAACCCCCTGCTCAGTGCAGGAATCCAAGTCAGAGCATCCCTGACAGATGGCTGTCCAGCCTCATCTTGAATGCCTCCAGTGTGGGAGAGCCCACCACCTCCCTAGGTCATTGGTTCCGTTCTCATATTGCTCTAACAGTCAGGAAGCTTTTCCTGATGTTCAGCCGGAATCTGGCTTCCTGTATCTTGTGCCCATTATTCCGTGTCCTGCATTCTAGGGTGATCGGGAAGATATCCTGGCCTTCTTCCCTTTGACAACCTTTCAAGTACTTGAAGAGCGCTCTCATATCTCCCCTCAGTCTTCTCTTCTCCAGGCTAAACATGCCCAGTTCTTTCAGTCTCTTCATAGGGCTTTGTTTCCAGTCCCCTGATCATCTTTCTCGCCCTCCTCTGAACCCTCTCCAGCTTGTCTGCATCCTATTTAAAGTGTGGTGCCCAGAACTGGACACAGTACTTCAGATAAGACCTAACCAGTGCTGAGTAGAGGGGAACTAGTACTTCCTGGGATTTGGAAGCTATGCTTCTATTAATTCAGTCCAAAAGAGCATTTGCCTTTTTTGCAGCCACATCACATTGTTGGCTCATATTCAGCTTGTGATCTACAACAATTCCAAGATCCTTCACACTTGTAGTGTTGTTGAGCCAAGTATCCCACATCTTGTGACTGTGCATTTGGTTTCTTTTTCCTAGGGGCAGAATTTGGCATTTATCCCTATTAAATGTCATTCTTCAGTTTTCTTCCAAGTGCTCCAGTCTATCCAGATCACTTTGAATTTTGTTCCTGTCTTCCAAGGAACTAGCTATCCCGCCCAATTTTGTGTCATCTGCTAATTTGATCAGCATGCCCTGCACCTCCTCCTCCAAGTCATTAATAAAAACGTTGAAGAGCACTGGGCCCAGGACTGAGCCCTGTGGTACCCCGCTTGTTACCCCTCCCCAGTTTGAGAAGATCCCATTGAGAAGCACTCTTTGAGTCCGATTGTGTAGCCAACTGTGGATCCACCTGATCATTGTTTCATCTAGCCCACTTTGAGCTAGTTTGCTCATCAGGATATCATGGGGCACTTTGCTGAAAACCTTTCTGAAGTCGATTATGTCCACAGCATTCCCACAATCCATAAGGAAGGTTACCTGATCCAAAAATGAGATCAGATTCATCTGGCAGGATTTGTTCTTGACAAATCCATGTTGGCTTCAAGTAATCACTGCATTATTTTCAAGGTACTTACAGATTGATTGCTTTATCATCTGCTCCAGAATTTTCCCAGGAATTGATGTCAGACTGACGTCTGTAGTTCCCAGGTTCCTCCTTTTTACCCTTTTTGAAGATAGGGACAACATTAGCCCTCCTCCAGTCATCTGGCACTTAGAATCATAGAATCATAGAATAGTAGGGTTGGAAGGGGCCTACAAGGCCATTGAGTCCAACCCCCTGCCCAATGCAGGAATCCAAGTCAGAGCATCCCCGACAGATGGCTGTCCAGCCTCGCCTTGAACGCCTCCAGTGTGGGAGAGCCCACCACCTCCCTAGGTCATTGGCTCCATTGTCGTATTGCTCTAACAGTCAGGAAGTTTTTCCTGATGTTCAGCCGGAATCTGGCTTCCTGCAACTTGAGCCCATTATTCCGTGTCCTGCACTCTGGGATGATCAAGAAGAGATCCTGGCCTTCCTCTCTGTGACAATCTTTCAATTACTTGAAGAGTGCTATCATATCTCCCCTCAGTCTTCTCTTCTCAAGGCTAAACATGCCCAGTTCTTTCAATCTCTCATCATAGGGCTTTGTTTCCAGTCCCCTGATCATCTTTGTTGCCCTCCTCTGAACCCTCTCCAGTTTGTCTGCATCCTTCTTAAAGTGTGGTGCCCAGAACTGGACACAGTACTCCAGATGAGGCCTAACCAGTGCTGAGTAGAGGGGAACTAGTACTTCCCGGGATTTGGAAGCTGTGCTTCTATTAATGCAGCCCAAAATAGCATTTGCCTTTTTTTCAGCCACATCACCTTGTTGGCTCATATTCAGCTTGTGATCGACAACAATTCCAAGATCTTTCTCGCTTGCAGTGACTTCACCCATCCTCCATGATTTCTCAAAGATAAAAGATAGTGGTTCTGAGAGCTCTTCTGCCAGTTCTTTTATTACTCTAGGATGCAGTTCATCTGGCCCTGGAGATTTGAACTCATTCGAAGTAATTAGGTGTTCCTTGACCATATGCCTATCAATCTCAAGCTGCAATCCTGCCCCTTCAGCCCGTACTTCACCTATGCCAGAGGGGTCATAGACCCTATTTTGGGAAAAGACTGAGCCAAAGTAGGAATTGAGCACTTCTGCCTTTTCTTTGTCATCTGTTAACATTGTTGAACCACCATTTTTCCTCTGTCTTTTACTATGCATGTATCTGAAGAAAGGCTTTTTGTTGCTTTTAGCATCCCTTGCTAACCTCAGCTCATTCTCAGCTTAGCCTTTCTGACGCCATCCCTGCAATTCTGTGCTACCTGCCTGTACTCTTCCTTTGTTACTTGGCCTTCTTTCCACTTCCTCTATGTGTGCTTTTTTGTTTTCAGGTCATCCCTAAGCTTTTTGTGAAGCCACACTGGCTTCTTCTGTTGTCTTCCACCGTTTTTTCTTGTTGGAATTGTTTGTAATTGTGCCTTAACATCCACCCATCTTGGACTCCTTTTCTCATTAGAGTCGTCTGCCATGGGACCTTATTTATCATTATTCTGAGTTTACTAAAATTGGCTTTCCTAAAATCCAGGGTACGCGTTTGGCTACGCTTGGCTTTCGCTTCCTTTAGAACCAAGAACCCAAGTATAACATGGTTGCTTTCCCCCAGAGTTCCTGTAACTGCTACTTTATCCACTAAGTCATCTCTGTTGGTTAGGATCAAGTCAAGGATAGCCTATCTTCCTTCCTCTATTTTCGGTAGGAGGAAGTTATCCACAACATGAGTCAAGAATTTCTCGGAGGGGCTGTGTTTTGCAGAATTTGTCTCCCAACAAATATCGGGGAAATTGTCCCCCATTACTACTACATCATGCTTCCTTGAAACATTGGCTATTTGCTTTTGAAAAGTTTCATCCTCGTCTTCTTGATTGGGTAGCTGGTAGTAGACTCCGACCACCATGTTCCTTTTATTATTTGCTCCATTTATTTTAACCCAGATGCTCTCAATGGGGCTACCAAGCTCATCCTCCTGTATTTCTGTGCAGAGATATGTATTTTTAATATATAGTGCAACCTTTCTGTTCCTTCTGTTCTTTTTGAACAAGTTATATCCTTCAATTGCTGTATTCCAGTCATGAGAGTCATCCCACCAAGTCTCAGTTACATCTATCAAGTCATAATTTCCCTCCTATATTAAGAGTTCAAGTTCGTTCTGTTTGTTTCCCATACTGTGGGCATTAGTATATAGACATTGAAGATCATGTGCTTCATAGCCTGGCTTTCTTCCTTCATGTGTCTGAAGACTATTATTGGGCACAATTAGAGCTGTTCTCTCCATTGCGGTGCATGAGCCTTCATCCATTGTTACCCCCAACTTTATGTCTCCCTTCCCCGTAGGATTCAGTTTAAAGCCCTCCTGATAAAGTTCTTCATGCTGTGGCTAGGGGTGCATGAAAGTCACTTACCTGGTCTCGCAGCTTTTCGCGGTGGGGGGGAGGCGCTTCGCTGCTCTCCCCACGAAGTTCAGGCCGGGGGGGAGGCTTCCCGCCTCGCCCGGCCAAAATTCAGGCCGGGGAGGAGGCGCCTCGCCTGGCCGCGAAATTAAAAGTAAAAAAAAACAAAACGCCCCCGTGATAGGCTACGTGACGATTAACGTAGCCTATCACGGCTAGATCTGCAAAGTCAGCCGTGATAGGCTACATAAATCGTCACGTAGCCTATCACGGGTGACTTTAAAAAAAAAAAAAAAAGCGCGTACGCAAATGGCGGCCCCCATAAGGAGCCGCCATTCGTGTTCCTTATTTGGTCGCTGTAGTCTACGTAAATCTTTATGTAGACTACGGCGAAAATAAGGGCAACGCAAATAGCGTTGCCCTTATTTTCGCCGTAGTCTACGTAATCTTTACGTAGACTACAGCGACCAAATAAGGAACGTGAATGGCAGCTCCCTATGGGGGCCGCCATTATCCGTACGCACTTTTTTTTTTTTTTTTAAGTTAATTTAAATCGCCATGTAGCCTATCACGGGGGTGTTTTTTTTTTCTTTTATTGGAATGGCGGCGGCGGCAGCCGGTCGAAAGACCGGCTGCCGCTCCCACCCCGGATGAAGACCTGACGAACCTCCGGCCGGACCCGCCGCCAGGAGGGACATTCGGGAAAGTTAAGTCCCGTCCCGGGGGGGGGGGCGGGGGGCAGGGGGGGCGGAGAATTTCTTCCCGAAACTTGTTCGGGGGGCCGAACATGTTGGCGCTCGGCCCCCCGAAGTTTCGGGGAGAAATTCTCCGCCATCCCTAGCTGTGGCCAAACATATTCTTGCCAGCCTTTGTGAGGTGCAACCCATCCCTTGCCAACAGTCCATCTCCCAGGAAGTATAGCCTGTGATCCCAGAATCCAGATCTCTCACGCTGGCACCACCTTCGTAGCCAGTCATTCACCTGGAGTATTTTTCTTTCCCTTTATATCCCTCTTCTAACTACTGGAAGGATTGATAAGAAAACTGTCTGGGCCCCAAAGTTCTTGAGTTTCCTTCCCAAAGCTTCAAAGTCTGACGTGATTTCTTCGTAGCTTCACTTGGTGGTATAATCTGTTCCCACATGGATGAGAAGAAAGGGATACCTGTCAGTGGGCTTTATGAGTGCAGGCAACCCTTCAGTCACATCTCTAATCCATCCTCCCGGGAGACAGCATACCTGGCGAGTCCACGGGTCTTCGCGACATACTTGGGTTTCGATCCCACGCAGCAAGGAGTCTCCCACTACTACTATTGTTCTCTTTTTGTTGTTGTAGGCCTTGGTTTCATTGCCTTTGCTTGACTGACCTTCAGTCTCTTGCTCGCTCTCATGCAGGTTCCCCTGTAATTCGGCCTCTGCAGGCTGTCCTCCAGTCTCATCCTCAAGTACCTGGAAATGGTTCCACAGCTCCACTGCTTCCACTGGTGCAGAGCGGCTTCTAGTTCTTCTGCTCGTGTCACCCTTTTCCAAGGAGTATGCTCTACTGCATTTTTCCTCACCTCAGCATTTTCCTCTTCTGCCTCAGCTTGCTGTTGCTCTTCAAGCTTGTTCTTCACTGTGCTGCTGTAGTTTCCCCATTCTGTCCAAGAACTCTTCGTTTTCTCTTATTCCCTGGAGGGTTGACAGTCACTGCTCCAGTCCTCTTACTTTTTCTTCCAGCAGTGTGATCAGCTTGCACTTGTTGCAGGTGTAGGCCATGTTGTTCTCAGGCAAGAAAACAAACATTGTACATACCTTGCAGGTTACCACCACTGGAGAGTCTTATCCTTCCATAGTCTCTTTTCCCTTTTTGTGTCTAGCTTTATGATTGTTCTAGAGTAGCCTGTGCTTGGTCCTCTACTCATTGGAGGTTAACAACAGAGTCCCACTGGTGTGGAAGTGTGTGTTACAAGAAAAATAAATTTTAAAAAAGTTTTAATAAAAAAAAAAAATTAGGGGCCTCCCCCTTGACCTCCCCTGCCAAACTCCCCTGGCCAACTCCTGTTTGCTCTCCCTGTTCACTGGCTCTGATCGATCGCTCTCTGGGAACTTGCTTGCTTCTATATTCACTAGATCAGCTGGAGCACCTTCCTCTGCTCTGCTCTGCTCTGCTCAGCTAGGAGGCGGGAAACAGACTGAAACTTCGTGCCCACAGAGCTGCTGGGAGTACTCAGGCCACACCCCCTCAATTCAGTTGAACACAACAGGATTTGCAAGTAAAGATGCATTGGATTGGATTGTTAATCACCTGTCTATAGGATTGGAACCTCACTAGGGGGGAAATAATGGCCCAGCCCATCACAGTGCTTTTACAGCCTCCCAATCTGCAGATATCAGCAAGTGAAGCTTTTCACTGCATGGAGAAAAATGTTATCAGCTGCTAGTGCCTGCAGAGCAAGATGCTGTTCATTGGTTCATCTACTAGCCTTGTTGCCATCTTGTTCACTCCATCCACTGCACCGTTACAGCTGTCAGTCTGAATAAGGCAGGGTCATCTGAAGCCATTACACAACCCTGGCCATTGGCGTACCTCTATTCTTGCTGGAACCATGTAATTTATATTTATTTAAATATAATCACATAATTAAAATTATATACGTATAATTGTTCATGCAATTCTTTTCTGCCCTGTACACTGCAAGAATATTGAACTGGACAGACCACTGGTCTTGAGCCAGTGATACAGCTCTCACATTATAATGGTATAACAATGTTTTTTCTTTTTCTTTCTAGGCACACTTTCTCCATTATTTTCAGTTCTCCTTTGGATAGCAGTGGCCATCTGTACATCTCTGCTTTTCTTTTTCCCTAAACCTGTGGGTATTCGCCCATTTCTGGTGTCTGTAATGCTCAGGTCCATATATACTATTGGCCTTGGGCCTACACTGATCCTTCTTGGTGCTGCTAATGTAAGTACTTAAAAACCCACTTAAGTGGACTTGAAAATATCAGTATCTCTATCTGTGTGTGTGTGTGTGTGTGTGTGTGTGTGTGTAAAGTAACCATGCCTGACTATCTGGTTTTCCACATTCAACTGACATAGTTTAAAACCTGAAGCAGTAGCATGTACAAATCTGTTTAATTTCAAGCTTCGTTAACTCCAATGTAAACCAAGGCAAGAGCACACACACTTGAGCCACAACCACATTCCTATGCCTACTTTGTCCAAGCACTTCAGCTCTTTGCTCTTCCATGATGAAAAATCAGACCATACGCTTGTATCAGTTTCAGTATGAAGTGTTGGTAAAACCCTGAAATTAAGCTGTGATCTGTTTCTCTCCCTGCTGGCTCATCTGGGATCTGTAGAAATGCCCGACCAGTCGTGAAGCTGCTTGGCTGATAGGAAAGCTGCTCCAGCTGCCAATATTCTGGCACAGTCACGATATGGGCCCATGACTGTTGGAGAGCAAAGGGACAACCTGGAAATGCTGGCCCACATTTGGTGCACCAGGTTTCTCGGGGTGGCGGGGAGTTGCCTCCCATTGTGAGACCTTGTTATCTGTCATATATGGTTCCAACCCAGAAGACTGTTCTTTATCTTTAAATAGTTTGATAACGTGGGTAACGAAGAAGTCATGGCTTCTCTTACCCCCTTTTTTCTTCCATGCCCATCTCCTGTTTGTAACTTTTTTTACACAGTAGCAGGTTTCTTCAGAGATTACCAGCAGTGTTTCAGTTTCCTAAGGAGCTTTAGGTCCATGTCTAAGTGAAACAGGGAGCCTGAGCTCAAGTAAGGACCCATAGGGCTTATCAGTGTGGCCCCAGCTCTCACGGAGAGCACTGAATGGAGTCTGAGGGCATCTCTCCACCAGCCTAAAGTCCTGCATTTAAAACAGGTCTTTCTGCTTCCATTTTAAATGCAGGATCACAACTGACTCTCTTTAGACGTACTTCCTTTCCCCCCTCCCCTTCCCCCCTCCTTCTCCCCGTATCTGAGTCTTCCATCATCTTTCATTGATTTCACTCCTCTTCTTGCTGCTTTAACTCTTTTCCTGAGGGAAACTGAAGCGGAACACAATGGGGTAATTTGATAGCTCATTATCCACGATCTATTTAAAAACAGAACAAAGGGCATTTAGTGCAGGAGACACCCTGGAGAGTCACAGCAGGGTCACAGCGTCATGTCAAGAGCCCACAAACTTCCATGAAGAAGCAATCTCTATCGCAGGATAAAAGCTCCATGTGAAGGAGCCCTGAGTCTGGTCTGGTTTCATTTGACTGAATTCCTCATCTCTACAGCAGGGGCTTAGCTAGGGACCTCCACCTAAGGTCAGGAAGGGACACCATACTGTGGACTTCGCAGGAGCCACCTTTTGGACTTGGCCGATATGACTTGAACTCTTGGGAGCAAATCTAAGAGAAAAACGTTCCTCTTGGCAGTGTACTTTGCCTCAGAACAAATGGGCCTCTAAGATGGTGAATGGGGATCCCAGAATCACATAAGCATAACAGAGAAGAGTACATTTAAATAACAATTGTAGAAAAGCTCCAATACTATTTTCATCACAAATTATGTGGGGGGTGTGTGTGTGTGTGTGTGTGTTGTTATTGGTTTATATACAGCAATACTGAGCCAATTCCAAATGCTGTGTGGGATCTCCATTCTTTTGTTGTTGTTTGTCATGAAAAAATGTTAATGTTTTACTAGCTCCATAGACATATATCATAGTATAACTATGTACATTTTGTTGAGACATTAGGGAAATGATCACTCCAAAGATATATTTCATGCTGACATGGTTTGCACTTTGGAACCAGGGAGATATTAATGATACAAAGGCACCAAAATGGAACTTATTACAGCCATAAGACTATGAGGAAACATTGACTTTTAAAGTTACATTGAGGGACCAAAAGAAAAAGGCAAAATGCTGTTAAACAGTCTATATTTTACTGTCTAGCTTTTAGTTAACACCCATTACCCATTACATACTAAATAAAATATTCCAGTTTAACCTGACTGTGGATTGTAATCTGTATGCTACCGTAATTAAAAAATCAGACTATTGTTGATATTCATATTCACATTATTTATGTGATTCATGGCCACCTTTTCTTTTTAAAGAAGCAGCAGCCGCCACAGGCTGAAATCAGGAGCAGAGGACGAGCAAGGAGAGGGGCTGCTTAACTATTTCCAGTCCTATTTGTTTCCCTCCCTACCCTACCCTACTCCATCCCACCCCCACCCCAAAGGGGGGAGATATAGAAACTTAGCACTAATAATCATATTTACAATGGTGAGGTATGCATTGGTTTTACCCTGTCTTATCCTCACAATAATGTTATGAAGTTGGTTAGTCTGAGAAATAGGGGGGGTTGGACTCGATGGTCTTGTAGGCCCCTTCCAACCGTACTATTCTATGATTCTATGAAATCATTTGCTCAAGATCAACTAGTGAGCTTCATGGAAGAACTGGGATTTGAACCCAGGTCTCTACTGTGCCTGTTCTGACATGCCAGGATGTTCTTAGAAAAAGCCAAACAAGTCCAATTAATTTTATTATTTTCTTAATTTGTGACATTTATATTACATCCTTTCTCCAAGAAGCTCAGAGCACCGTAATGGAGGTTTCTCAGTCTTTCTCCCATATGGGTACTTGGCAGGCCCAGATTTGCATAACGTTACAACTGCCTCAGGTACCAGTGATTTTTGCTTTACCTGTTGCAGCACAAGCCATAGCGTAGCCCACTCTGTGTAGAGCCACAGTGCTCGTTATCCAAATCAGAGTACCACAGAGGTCTTTGTGGGAGGGAGAGGGCCTTTTCTGTGGTGGCCCCCACTCTGTGGAACTCCCTCCCTAGGGAACTCCGCCATGCCCCCTCTTTAATGAGCTTCCGCCGTGCATTAAAAACGTGGTTGTTCAGGCAGGCATTTGGGGTGGGTTAGGGTATTTTAGAAAATGTTTTTATTGTAGAATTTTATTGTTTTAAACTGTTTTATTGTATGCTGTACATCGCCCAGAGTGGCTGGGTGACCAGCCAGATGGGCGATTAATAAATTTAATAATAAATATAAATAAATGGAGGCTAAACAACTGAAAAGCACAGATTATAAGGGCCCAACTGCGCATTACATGAACAATATGATTAGCAAACATGTTTGTAGTTGGGTTTTTAAACTGAAATACCAGGGTGTGCGTGTATGTGATTGTCACCACAGCACACTGGGAGGGGAGGTTTAAGCCTTCCCTCCCCAGCCGTGATCTCAGTAAAAAAAATCACACACACATCTGGTGCTAAGGGTCGTCCCCCCATGGCTAATTGCCATTGATTGTAATGTCTTGTGGTTAATGCAAATAAATAGATATTACTAATGCTAATTGTGAGGCCGGGGGGTGGGAATTCTAACAAGATCACAGCTGAGCAGGGAAGGCTTAAACCTCACCTCTCCCTCGCTGTGGTGTTGATCACAATATGTGTAATGTTTTTAAAGCCACAACGTGATTCCTACTCACATTGTTGAACGCATAGTGCAGTTAGACCCTAAGGAAGCTGCACTGTGGCTCTAACTTTCCCACGTACCTGTTGGTGCTCTCCAAGCCCTGCAGATATACAAGCAATTCACTCACCTTGGAAGCAAACCTGGGCATCTGCAAGCAGGAGAGGGGCAAGAGAGATGGAATGCTGGCTCGGAAACAGTAGCATTTGGAAATGAAGATGGGGAGACTGAAGGTGGCCCTAAACTCTGCTCAGGAGTGACAGAGTGCAGGCTTTGCATGCAGGAGGTCCCAGGTTCAATTTTTGGCATCTCCAGTTACATGGATCAGCCAGCCTGTGAATGGGAATTCCTCTGCCTCAGAGTCACTGCCAGTCAGAGTAGAAAATACTGGGCTTGATGGACAAAGAGTCTGACCTGGTATTGGGCAGCTTCCCAAAAAGGCTCCCAGGGATCCTTCACACTGAGCTTTTATCCTACGATTAGACTGCTCCTTCACGGAAGTTTGCGGGCTCTTTACATGACACCGTGATCATTCAAGCATCCCCTGCACTAAATGCCCTTTGTTCTGTTTTTAAACAGATCGCAGATAATGAGCTATCAAATTACCCCGTTGTGTTTGGCTTCAGTTTCAGAGCAAAAGTGGAAAGAAGAGGAGCGAGATCAATGAAAGATAATGGAAGACTCAGATATGAGGAGAAGGAGGGGGAAGGGGGTGGGAGAAAAGGGAGCACGTGAAAAAGGGAGTCGTTGTGCTCCTGCATTTAAAACGGAAGCAGAAAGCCCCGTTTTAAATGCAGGATTTTAGGCTGGTGTAGAGATGCCCCCAGTCTCAACCAAGCAGCAGTAAATGGTGAGCAAATTCTTATTAGCTGTCACATCAACCAGAACCTAGCTTAAGCATTTGAGAATAGGGGGCAAGGCTCTCAGGTCAAAGTGCTAACTCTGGGCAGGCAAGAGACCCAATGCCTCCCATTTCCAGCATCATCTGCTGTAGCAATAGATTATGATTCTACTGGATATCTGTGTATTAGTTATAAACTATTTTGATCAATGTTCTGTACTGTTTAATAGTGTATGCTTAAGAGATATGGTTCAGGTTCTTAAAATGTAGTAATTTTTTTCCATGTTGCTCCCCATACAGCTTTGTAACAAGATTGTGTTTTTGGTAAGCTTCGTTGGGAATCGTGGCACGTTTACCCGTGGATACAGAGCTGTCATCATGGATATGGCATTTCTCTACCATGTTGCCTATGTCCTTGTCTGCATGCTGGGCCTCTGTGTGCATGAATTCTTTTATAGCTTCCTGGTGAGTATCTCTGGAGATATTGTCAAAATGGAATATGCATCTAGTTATGAGCATGTCCTAAAAATCATACCAGGCATGTAGCTTTTCAGCATATAATACTGCTGGACCACTAACAGCAACATTCATGTTAGATCACAATTCCTAATTTGTACATTATGCAGCCAGAGGTCTGTCTTTGTGTACACTCAGCCAGGAATGGCAGCTGATCCTTGCCTCCTTATGGGTGTACCTGTATGGCATTTGTTTGCAAACATGTGCTGGTTACATTCACATGTTACATTTTTAGGTGTACATCTTGGGCATACATCTAAAGACCATAAGTGAAGTGTCCCTTATTAGATTACACCATTCTTACCTGACCTGGTATCCTCCAGATGTTTTGGACTACAGCTCCCAGAATTTCTTGCCATTGGCCATGGTCGCTAGGGCATGATGGGAGTTGAAGTCCAAAACACACGAAGGGCACCAGGTTGGGGAAGGCTGGGTTACAATGTAAAATTCCTTAGCAGTTTTGCTGACTTTAGTAAGACCATTCTGGATTTCAATAAATGATCAATTGCAGCTTTAAATCTTATATTTATAGATTTCCATAATTATGATGAATACTAATAGTATTAATAGAAGTATTACTATTATTGTTGTTGTTTAAACTAATATTCCATCTTAATTCAAACAAAACCTCAAAACAAGTTACACGTTTGTACATTTCACAAAATGTACTTCCTTGCAGAACACAATGTGTGTGCGTTAAAAGCATCTCTGTGGATATTTTGAATTGAAGTCACCACAGTATTAGATCATAGAATTAGATCATAGCACTCTGATCAAGAAAGAAGGTGAAGCTGCTGTCCGAGGCAGCATATCTGGGGCATCATTAATCATGGCAGAAAAGGAGAAAGAGGTCGTCTGACTCAAGAGCACCACAGTCCTCCTAGGCAGGTCCCATTGAAATGAAGGGATGTTGTACAAGAGCAGGGTAATTAGCATCAAGGGGGCTTGGCCAGAGTACAGCCTGGCAGATTCGGCCACATATTACCGAGTGAGAGGAATCCCATTTGGGTTTTCCACTTAAAGAACCAAAGTTTGTTGGGCCAGCCCTATTTTATATCTTTATCCTTTAGTTCTTTCTTTCTTTCTTTCTTTCTTTCTTTCTTTCTTTCTTTCTGCCTGCCTGCCTGCCTGCCTGCCTGCCTGCCTGCCTGCCTGCCTGCCTATAAACATAAGTCTTCTATTTCAAGACAGAGCAGGAGTTTTGCATTATTACAATAGAAACTCTGTTCTGGTAATGAAACTTGCCATTTGGCCACTCTGTCCTTGCTATAACTTTATTTGTGATCAAATCTGTACACTGCAAGGTGGAACTAAATGAAATGTGGTCTGTAACATAGCACAAGCTGCAAACAATGAAGAACGATTGCTGTACTAATGGTGAAAAGAATGAATGCATGCATGCATGCATGCTAGAGTTTCAATAGTATATGTGAGTGGACACAAGTATAGCCATGGGCTAAAGCACATTGATTTAAATATTGCTCTGAGTATCGCTCTCTGTGTTCTGTCTATGTGCCTGGACACTTCCCTGAGGTTCCTCAATGAACAGATCAGTAATGGCAGACAGGCTTCTCCGAAAGAAAGCTTCTCCACCACTACCAATCTTCCCCTGTGACGTGCAGCTGCAGGGGAGTTTTGTGTGCACTCTCAGTTCATACACGGCAATGATATGACGCAGAAGACATGGCCTGTGTCCTTTGTGAACCCTAGAACATGCCCCAGAATCCTCTGTAATGCAGAAGCATTCAAGGGCAGAAAAGTCATTTCCTGGAGATAGGAAGTTTGACAACCACTACTGCAAACTAAAAAGGTTGAGACTTTACTAGTGACTTAACAAACTGATCCTGTATGCCACTGATCCTGTTAAGAATAACAGTGACTGCTACTGTCCCTGCTAGCAATTGATCCACACCATTCCTAGTGTAACATCACCCACCAGTGCTGTAGCAGTGGTACTTTTTTCCAACCTTTGCTGTGCCCCATAAGAGCAGTTACACAGCTTTAGAGAGAGCACAGAGAAATCAGGGCTTTGTTTGGCCCCTTGTGCAGCCAAAGCAGCTACAGAGGATCTATATTTGGTAGGTAGCAAGGGTGATATTGTCCCACTGCCTCCTTTGCCATGCTTGGGGCCAGACTGTAGCTATAGGAGCTCAAGCTGTTGCTTTTGTTACCATAGATCAGTGGTGGGGTCTCTGGCCCTACAGATGCTGTTGGACTCCAGCTCCTATCAGCCCCAGCCACTGGTCATGGTTGATGGGAGTTGCAGTCCAACAAAATCTGGAAGGCCACAGGGTCCCCAGCCCTGCCATGGATAAAGCTGCCCGTGTTTGTTTGCCTGCCCCTGCATTTCACGAATCAGTGATACATGGGTAGTCACTCACACATGGCCACAAAAGAGGAAATGCGTCACCAAAGGAGAGTACAAAAGAGCGTTCAGCTTTGCATGAAATGTGCATATGCTAATTTATATGTATAGATGCAAATTTAGAAAGAATTACTATGATTTAAATTGAAATACATTACATTTCAAAACCACGACTGTGGCCAGGTAATCTGTGTGACTGCTCAGTCAGTCAGCTTTTCAGATGCTGGCTGTGGATGGCCGAGTTCAAGGCCCTTGATGGCTCTCCCTTCTTAGGGTTCTTTATCTTGAAGCTGGCTTGGACCAGACAGCCCTTCAGAGAGGACTGTCCTCTGTAAAGGCCGCCCTAATGAAACATTCATAATACTGTAATTGTAAATATCCCCTAGTTATTACACAATTGGGTATTACGTGATTAAAATGCTTGCTCATATTTTTCCTTGAAGCATGCATAGGACTGCTTCCTCTTTGACTTGCTCTATCCAGTCCAATTTTATGCTATGCTCATTTGCAGTCAAAAGATGTTCCAGAACCTTCTGAAAAGCAGCAAACCACTTGAGATTTGCTTTTTTCTATAGAGCTCGTGAGATGTTAGCATGCACACTTTAGAGCAAGGCTATTTATACATATAATGGAATAGAATTGCTCGGTACCTCAGCTCTTTTTTCCTATAAGCTTTTGGGAAACAACTCTCTTCTGAAATAAGGTTTTTAATGGGCTTCTCATTGCTCGTTTATAGTTCTTCTATTTAATAAAATGTTATATTTTGCTTTAAGATCTAAGGCACTTTCACAAAAGAGGTTTTTTCCCCCAGATCTTGCATGCACTCATTCAGTGTGATTAAGACCAATAAGCCACATGACATACTAACCATGAGGGCTAAAATCTTACTTTAAAATAACAGGGTCTGATATTCTCAATACTCTAATGTAATCTCATGGCCCTCACAAGAGTGCCGTAGGGACTGGCTAGGGAACGCTGGGAGTTGTAGAACTTTTTTCTGTCTAAACATTCATTCTTATGCCCTAAGAAGATGCTGGGTGGGCCACAAACCATATCTTACATTTCAGTATTGAGATGTGTTCTTTCTGCAAAACCCTATTGACGGCAAAAAAATGATTAAAAATTATTCCTAGAGCACTGCGATTAAGGCGGGTGTAGTCAGTGACTCTGCTTGCCAACAGGAAATGATTCGTTCATTTTTCAGTAACTGTAAACATTCTGTAGTCAGAGATCTACTCAATCTCTGGATTGTGGAAATATTCAAAATCCCTATTTTTTGTTCCTCCTTAGACACCTCTTAATATAACATGTCATCTTCCTTTTTAAATCTTGTATCCTTAAGATCGCTTTGTGACTCCTAGTGGATTCCTTTGGCCTTCTCCCTGCCATTTTGTAGTGACGTTGTAGTAGAGATTCAAGTGGAACCTGGTCTATATTATTTTACTTAATGAACCTGGGCTTTCTAAGAGTCAAACTAAACATTAATCTTAATACATAGCATGCAGCTACATCTGTTCTTTTTCCTTACTCAAATTTACTCGCTTTCCTCTTCCCTCCTCATCCTTTTTTTCCTTTTGTATCTATTAGATCATAAGCCTGTGGGCAGGAGCTGTCATATATTTTAATCTCTGTGCAGCACTTGGAAAAGTAGAAGTGCTTTATAAGTGAATATAAAATTCATTGTAAGTTGTTATTATTATTATTTACTGCCAGTGCTTCACAGCCACAATGTCTGTGAATATAGTTACACATTTCTCATTTGCTATATTCATATAACTAGGAAGATATTGAGTCAGATACAGCTGTCTCCATGTGGTTTATCACTAAAGTTGTATTTTAATGTGTGAAAATGATAGGCCTTGTTCTACTTTCAGGTATCAATGGAGAGCACTCACTGTTGCACTCAGCACTCAGTCTGAACTTAGAGTGCACCCTAGGACATGATCAAGAGACTTATGTGCCTGCATATCAGTGGGGAAGATACATATTGGTGCTCAGGCTCTTTCACAGAAGCTTGTCCACCATTAATCACTTTCCCCCTGGGAAACCTCTGATAAGCTTCCAAGGAACCCCAGGATTCCCTAGACCACAGTTTGAAAAGGACTACGCTAAGACATTTGTTGAGTTCAGGTGGCAAACCTGTGAAGAAGCTGTGTGTTCCATTATATTGACCTCTTTCCTTTTTTGTCTGTTATTTTCTCACAGTTATTTGACTTGGTGTACAGAGAGGAGACTTTACTGAATGTCATCAAAAGTGTTACACGGAATGGGCGCTCCATTATCCTGACCGCAGTACTAGCTCTCATCCTTGTCTATCTCTTCTCCATTGTTGGGTTCTTGTTCTTGAAGGATGACTTCATTATGGAGGTGGAAAGACTGAAAAATAGGACACCTATTGCAGGTATTGCTCCTACCACCAAAGGATATTGCCATGGATGCCACTGTGGTATGTCATTAAGTCCAAATTAGAGCTTCCACTAGTCCAGTGAGAACAGGATGGACAGACAGAGAGACAGACAGAGACAAACAGACAAAGAAAGAGAAAGAGACGATAGATAATGCAACATTATCTGGGTAGTATCATTTTGTCAACTTTGCACTTCAGCCCTTTTTTGCAGCACAGATACATAGTATAGTAAATTATTTGTGATGCATAAGGCAAAATAGGTTTTTGATAAAATAAAGCTGATATATACAGCATTTACTTACTTTGGAAATGTTAAATTAGTGTTTTACTCAACTCCATATATATGTACAAATGAGCATCAAACAGTGTTTTCATCCCTGAAAATTCTTAAGTATTCAAGATTCAAAAAGACACTGCATCAGCTCAGTGTCCTTTTTGTCAGCCTTTGTGAATAATGTAATGGTTTTTAAAACTGACGTTATTTTCATATCTGACAGTTGTTTCTAGCTTTGAATATATTTTGTCCTAACTAGATGGAGTTCTGTTTGATGTTGGTTCTTTAATTTAGGCAGAAGCAGCAGTGAAATGCCTGTGATATACTGTAAATGTAAAAATTGCTATCTTCATTACCATGATTGCTTTATGCCTCTTCCTCAAGAGTGTTCTGATTTATTTCTTTGTTTCTTCTGACACTAAATGAGTGATTTGGAGACTTGTGGATTTTCTCAATGCCGGAACAAATATTCAAAGCGGCTTAAAATTCAATTAATTTTGTATATTTGATTTTCTGGTTCAAAGCTAATAGTTTTAAAAAGAAAAACATTGTTTTGGGAGTTCACAATGGGATGCTTGGGTGTTCAAACGTAATTTAAATCACTGTTATTAAGTAAATCAGAAGTGGAGAGTAATCTCAGGTTGTCTAGTACAAATGAACAAAGTAACAAAGGACATTTATTTACAGAATTCTGCACAGCATTTGAATTTAGGTATTTGTTCATGTGAACAAATTTTAAACCCGAATTCCACAAAATGTGGAATTGCCAGCATGCATCTGTCCTGATTTTTAATGTGTCTGATACACTTTGCGTATAGTTTTGCAGCAAATCATCTTTTGCCAACATTCTGTTTTTTGTTCTGACAGACAGCGCCACAGTTCCTACCACAAGCTTAACAACAATGATGGAAACATGTTCAAAGGAGAACTGTAGTACTATAATGCCAGCTATAAAATCAGGTTAGTAGAATGCCCACAAAATGTTTTCTATTCCCACTAAAGGCGTATCCATTGCTTAGCTGGGGCAGAACTAGATGATATGAAGAATACCCCTAAATGCAGCAGCCCTGTGTCTCCTCCTCTCTGACCGCTCACAGTGGCATGTCATCTAGTAAAAGAAAACACTGGCACAGCATAATCTCCTTGGGAGCTCCTCTGTCCCTGCACTGTTACATTAGCTGCTGCTTGCAGGGTTGGTGTAAATTCTCAACATGACATTACATCAGGCATTTTCTTCGATTAGGGTGCAGCCCTATGCGTGCTTTGACAGAAAAAATGTCCTATAGCTCCCAGCGTTCTCCAACCAGACATGCTGGCTGGGGAGTGCTGGGTGTTGTAGGGCTTTTTTCTGTCTACACATGCACCCTTAGCCATTACTGGGGGAAAGTGGAAGAGGATATGCAGGGCTGCCATTTTGGAGGTAGCCACATGTTCTCTATATTGCCTGGTTCTGCCCTTAGTAGCTGCTTAGTAGAATCCTGTGTCATTATATATATATATATATATATCTTGAAACCACAGGTGAAGAAACAGATGAGGATGGGATTGAGAGGACGTGCGACACTCTTCTAATGTGTATTGTGACAGTATTGAACCAAGGCCTGAGGAATGGCGGTGGAGTTGGAGATGTGCTCCGAAAGCCTTCCAAAGATGTAAGTATTTCATATATCATGTATGGTGCAACAGCTTCATTTTGGGGTATGTTTATCAGATGTATCCATGTAACCCTTAGGGCCAAACTAGATGTGGTAACTCCAGGTGAAGCTCTGGTTCCTCTGTGAAAATATGGATGTGCATGGATCACTTGCTGATAGGGGTGAGGCGGGATGTATAGAGTCCATAGAAGACTCCAATGTTGAAAAACAGAAATCTGAAAGTCAAGTCCTTCTCGTTTCTGCATAGTCCCATTAAACTCTCTGAAACCAGCCACATAAGATGAAAAGGATGTAACAACCCATGATAGGGCAGTTGGCTTGTGTGCATTGCTTGATTTAAACAGAGTTTATGAAAACACGTATTTTATTTTATTTTTGAGGCGGGTGCAAATTTGATATCACATAGAAATATTATTGTCATTTCAGGAGCCCCTCTTTGCTGCTCGAGTGATTTATGATCTCCTGTTTTATTTCATTGTCATAATTATTGTCCTGAACCTCATCTTCGGAGTCATCATTGATACATTTGCAGATCTCAGAAGTGAAAAGCAGAAAAAAGAGGAAATCTTAAAGACAACGTGTTTCATCTGTGGTATGTGTTAGCGAGTTATTAAATCCGGTGAGGGAAAGCCATTTTTAAAAAGCTTTCTTCTTTAATAAGAGGTGATTTACAATAGCTCTTGTTGCTTTGCAATGGTAAACTGAATGGCAAATGAAAAGGTAACTTTGATGTTCACTTGCTGTGGGATCCAAGAGCCAAGTTAGCCTCATGCTGTCTTTTCTTTAACTTCTACTAATAAATTATGGGTATGTCATATGTTAGAGACCTGCTTATTTAACTTATATGCAGAGTACATCATGAGAAACGCTGGGTTGGATGAATCACAGGTCGGAATTAAGATTGCCGGGAGAATGATCAACAACCTCAGATACGCAGATGATACCACCCTAATGGCAGAAAGCGAAGAGGATCTAAAGAGCCTCTTGTTGAGGGTGAAAGAAGAGAGTGCAAAAGCTGGCTTGAAACTCAACATTAAAAAAACGAAGATCATGGCATCTGGCCCCATCACTTCCTGGCATATGGAAGGGGAAGAAATGGAAGCAGTGACAAATTTTATTTTCTTGGGCTCCAAGATCACTGCAGACGGTGACTGTAGCCATGAAATTAAAAGACACTTGCTCCTTGGGAGGAAAGCTATGGCAAACCTAGACAGCGTAGTAAGAAGCAGAGACATCACCTTGCCGACAAAGGTCCGTCTAATCAAAGCTATGGTTTTCCCAGTAGTAATGTATGGCTGTGAGAGCTGGACTATAAGGAAGGCTGAGTGCCGAAGAATTGATGCTTTCGAACTGTGTTGCTGGAGAAGACCCCTGGACTGCAAGGAGGTCAAATCAGTCCATCCTAAAGGAAATCAACCCTGAGTGCTCATTGGAAGGACAGAGACTGAAGCTGAAGCTCCAATATTTTGGCCACCTAATGCGAAGAGAAAACTCTCTGGAAAAGACCCTGATGCTGGGAAAGACTGAGGGCAAAAGGAGAAGGGGACGGCAGAGGATGAGATGGCTTGATAGCATCACCGATGCAATGAATATGGACTTAAGCATGCTCCAGGAGAGAGCGGAGGACTGGAAGGCCTGGCATGCTATGGTCCATGGGGTCATGAAGAGTTGGACATGACTGAACGATTGAGCAACAACAACAACAACATACGTTAGAGTACTTTCAGATATTTCTGGAGTGATCCAGGGATGAGGTTTCTGTGGTCGGATTCTCAGAACATCAACATGCATGCAACTGAATCATTTCAGACCTGTTTACTTTTGTATTCAGATATTAAGGCTTTTACACTGAAAATTGTTTTACCTGCTTGCAAAATAACCTTCACATAAGCAGACTGTAACTTATAAAGAAATGCTACAAATTCCCCTGATGAAGAGCTAGAAACTATTCAAAATGCATTGAGCTTTTTGTTATTATTTTCTACAGTCAGTTCTGTCTTTGCACTTGGTTAATTGATGGTTGATTTTTTGCTCCGCGTTGTTTGAACCTTCTGGATAATCTAGAAATGGTGACCCCATATGGCCCCATGGTGCACTTAGGTGAGCCAGGCCTTACAGTCCCATAACAATTATGATGATATTCCATTCATAGACTGATGAAGCAGTTTAAATAAATAACAAACAAGTTAAAAACAATACAGATAGATCTTTATAGTCATAGAGATCTGTCAGACCCACAACCAGGCAAGAAGGAAAACCAACATTCCTTCAGTGTAAAATCATTATCTACAAATCTGTGGTGTGACCACACTTGGAATACTGTGTACAGCTCTAGCCGTCGCATCTCAAAAAGAATATTATACAGCTGGAAAAGGTGCAAAAAAAGGGCAACTCCCAAAGAAGGAAAAGTTACAGAGTTTGGGGATTTTTCGTTTAGAAAAGCAAGTAATGGAGGACATGATAGATGTCTATAATATTTTGCATGGTGTGAAGAAAGTGGATAGAGATACGTTTTCCTCCTTCTCTCATAATACTAGAACCCAAGGTCATCCAGTGAAGCTGAATGGTGGAAGGTTCAGGACAGACAGATCATAATTAAACTATGGAATTTGCTAGCACAAGATGTGGTGATGGCCACAACCTAGTTGACTATAAACGGGGATTAGACAAATTCATGGAGGGTAAGGCTATCAGTGGCTACTAGGTGTGATGGCTTTATATTACCTCAAGTATCCGAGACAACATGCCTCTGAATACCAGTCATTGGGGATGGGGAGCAACAGTGGAAGAAGGCTATTGCTCTCATGTCCTGTTTGTGGTGCTTCTCATAAGCATCTGGTTA
Organism: Heloderma suspectum; assembly: GCF_057233095.1. NCBI lineage: Eukaryota > Metazoa > Chordata > Lepidosauria > Squamata > Helodermatidae > Heloderma > Heloderma suspectum. The sequence continues at coordinate 111,632,501 of NC_139464.1, forward strand.
GCTGCTGTGGGAAACAGCAGGATGCTGGATTAGATAGACATTTGGTCTCCTCGAGTGGGGTTATTATTAGTGCTCTGCCAAACATTTCGCTTCTTCCATTTTCAGCATTTCGGGGCCAGGGGGTGGGCGGGGATGAGAACTGTGGAGAAAAACTTAGGGGAGGTGAGAATTTCGAGCAACTTTCTCCTTGGGGAAGAGGGCAGGACTTACAGAGGTGTGTGTGTATGTGGGGGGGATAAAAAGAAAGGGCTGGGCTAGAGGGCTGCCTTCCAGGGAAGGGCCTCTGTGGAGCCTGGGGTGTCACCGCGGGGAGAGACGGCGCTGCGGATCCTCCGTTGCACTGCCCGCTCAGCCCCCATGGCCCGGCTACTCCTGCTGAGCATGCTGCTTGGGGCCGCCGGGATAGAGGAAGGTGCATACAGGCACACTCATACACACACACTCCTCTCGCTCAATCCAGGCATTGATTTCCTCTGCACTTAAGAGCAGGGCTGAAAAGCAGGGGGCGGGGGAGCCTATGGTTTGTTTGTTTTCAGGAAGCTTGTTTATGCCACAAGACTCCACCCACAATTTGGCACACAAAAGCGGTTCTTGCGGGGGGATACCCTGCTTTAACTGGCTGTGTGTGCCATGGGAAGAGCAAATCTGATTTCATGAAAATGCAGTTTTATACAATCTCTTTGGAAAGCATCTCTCTGTAGATGGGACCCTAATCGCATTCGAGCAAACACAAGTAGGACTCCCCTTTGGACCTTGCCAGTTCAGCACAGGAAGGTCCGAACTGAGAGGGGCAGGGCGGGGCACCATGGGATGTAGCAGGAGGGGGTAGTGTGCACGTTATAAGCCCTCACACGTTCAAGTGAATGCCTGGCTATTGTCTTCATTTATAGCCCCTGTGTTTTAGTGTTTCATATTGTACAGGCTGAATCCACACATAGCAGTTGTACTGGTCTCATACTGTTTTCATAACTATTGGTGCCCATTGGTGTCCTGTGTACCAGTAGTTATGATAACAGTATGATAGTGGTATAAATGCTATGTGTAGATTCAGCCACAGTGTCTTGAGGCATTTTTACAAAAGATAGGACAGAGATACAATAAATACATACATTTTCTGATTACGTTTCACAAGGTGTGCGTGTGTGTCATTATCAGGTCGTTTTAAAAAAAACGTATAATGAAAACAAGCATTGACAGGGTAATGGAGCCAATGAAATATCTTGTATGTCTCTCTCCTTTTTGCAGGGCTTGAGCGAGATAAATTTGATAACAAGACAGTTTCGTTTGAGGAGCACATAAAGTCAGAACACAACATGTGGCACTATCTGTACTTTATAGTTCTGGTCAGAGTGAAAGACCCAACGGAATACACCGGTCCTGAAAGTTATGTGGCTCAAATGATTGCGGTGAGTCTGTTTTGGTATGAGTTGTACAGCCAAGAGATGGCCCTTTCAGGTACAGCAGGACTGTATTCTACTTTAACTGTGGGAAGCTGCCATCTGTATTGCCACAAAGGCATTTTAATGCATTTGTAACAGCCTACGGCGAAAGCCCAGTACTGGGCATAACGAAAAGATGAAGGTAACATTCACAGTTACAATCAGGCTACTGAACTCTCATACTCAGTGGGTTTCACTGGTATGTAAGCTGAACGTGAATCAGGAGCCCTCGGATTACAATATTAGTTGCTACTTCTGTGTTCTGGAGCATCAGGCCACTGTTTCATGAAAAAACACACCACCGTGCTGAACAGAGCAATAGAACAGAGTTAAAATAAAGGTCTGAAAACTAGTCGTTTCTCCTATTATAACTGATCTGAGGAAACATAGACAAGGCCACAGAGGGCCATTGTAATAATTTTCAGAGTTGGACAATGGAACAGTTTTTGATTCATAGGAAATCAAACCCTGTGGAGACAACATAGGAGAGTCTAGCCCAGTTCTTGGGATTCGCCTGGGACAAAAGAATACATGTTTGCCATGCGATTTTTTTACTTAAGGGCTCTCATTAGCCGTAACAAGGCCATTAAGAATCCGCCTAGAACAGGGCTGGGGAACCTTTCGTCTGTCATAAGCCACGTGACAACTGTAGGCAGAGCTGGACCCAAATGTAAGTGGGGCTATCCCATTTCACTCTTTCTGTCACCCTCTTCTCTCTCTCTATCTCTTTGATATTCCCTCCCACCTCTCTCCCCACAGAGGTCTGAACTGATCTCTTGCAATAGTGAGTATTCAGTGGCAGAATACAGAGTGAAATCCTAATTTATTTAAATCAGTCAGAATTTTGCCTTTGATGTTAGTGGGAACAGGTTTTTTGCCATCTTACATGCATGACCATTTTTATAGTGACTTTGGTATACTATCGTTGTTTCTAATTCTTATCAGAGGCCTTTGATACTGTAGTAGTGGTACAAGAAGAAGTATTGTATTTCATAATAATCAGCAATAGTAACTAAGGCGGCAAGAGATAATGTTTCCATGTTGAAAAATATTTTACATTCTCCCCTGCATCTAAGGAAATTGCAGTGCCAGCAAAAGCTTACAGAATCAAGCAGCCTCTGCACTGAGGTAATAAAACAGAGCAAAGTGTAACAATTCATGTACTTTTAATGTATTTAAAATTATCTTGAGGCTGCCTTTAAGGGTAGCGTATTGACAAGAAGCTCAATACACCTGTTTTCAACAGCTTAGCGCCAATACACACATTAAGCAGAATGAACTGTACCATTTCAAACTACATATTTTTAGTGAATACCCAGATAGACCCTGCAAGTAGTAAACTAGCACATCAGGGGAAAATGTTTAGCTTAGCCCGCCTCTTTGATGTGCTAATTTACTATATGCTGGATGCTTTTCACAGGGGGAGCATTGAAAAATATGGCCCTACAGTCTGAAGATGTAGAGACCAGAATTCAACCATATCAGTCATCCAATCTACATTAGTCCTGAGTATAGTCCTATTTAGGCGTTCTATCTGTGGATAAACAAAATGTGTGAGGAAAAGGAGCTCTGTAGCCTTGCCCCTTTCCCTCATCACCTTTGTTGCTCTCTAATCCTAGAAGGTGACCATATGAAGAGGAGAGCTTCTTGTATCCGTGGAGGCTCTCTGCATGAGCCAGAATGTGGATTTTCCAGTGTTCTGGCTCTCATGGAGAGCCTTCACAGATACAGGAGGCTGTCCTCTTCAGACAATTGCCCTCCATGAGTAGAGGGCCATAAATGCGATGAGGGAGACAGGCAGGGCTAGAGCACTCCCTTTCCTCATGCATTTGCTTCATCCACAAATGGAACACCTGAATAGGACTTATTTCAGAATGTAATGTAGGTATTTCATTAAAATGCACTCTTGGTCACTTCCATGAATAAGAAAAAACAAACAAACCACAAGATACCTCTGATTCAACCATTCTTCACATTTCTTCTCATGGTAGGCAATTTCAGACTACAGGGGGACGTCTGGAAGTTATAACATGTGAAGGACAGGAAGTACAAGTCATTTGTACCTGCCGTTTTTGCTATTTTTGTGCAACATCCAAAGTGGGGACACATGCAACTTTCCCACAGGGAGATGCATGAGCTGTACCCATATCTGGAGTGCATATATCTCATGAGTAACAGGCATGGCTTTTTGCTACTTGCATTAAACAAGAAATGTTAATCAGGAAGCGTGAGTAATATTCCCTCCCCCCCACACACACACACATACACACAATATGCAGTGATGTCTGCTGATAATGGGAAATATGGACTATGTGCGGCAAGTTCTAAAGCAACGCTGAGCATAAATACCTCCCCTCCCCCTGCCCTTCATGTAAAACAAACAGTGATGGGAGGGAGCAAGATACTTCCCCTCCCCTTTGCCCTTCATGGGATGGGAGGGAGCAAACAGTGATGGAAGGGAGCAAATACCTCCCCTCCCTTTTGCCCTTCATGGGATAGGAAGGAGCAAACAGTGATGGGAGGGAGCAAATAACTCCCCTCCCCTTTGCCCTTCATGGGATGGGAGGGAGCAAACAGTGATGGGAGGGAGCAAGATACCTCCCCTCCCCTTTGCCCTTCATGGGATGGGAGGGAGCAAACAGTGATGGGAGGGAGCAAATACCTCCCCTTTGCCCTTCATGGGATGGGAGGAAGCAAACAGTGATGGGAGGGAACAAGATACCTCCCCTCCCCTTTGCCCTTCATGGGATGGGAGGGAGCAAACAGTGATGGGAGGGAGCAAATACCTCCCCTCCCCTTTGCCCTTCATGTAAAACAAACAGTGATGGGAGGGAGCAAGATCCATCCCGTAATCAATTCCCCTCCTGGCTCCCTCTGTGGGACAAGGAGGGAAGGGAAGGGGAAAGAAGGTAGGAAGGTACTCCCAATGACTCCAGAAGGAACTTGTCTTGTTCAGTCATTGCCAAGTACAACCAAGGCTTAGAGTTCACAGAAGCGCCCCCGCACACTCTAAGTGGGAGACACAGTAGAATTCACTTGCACTTCTTTGGGTAAATTGAATATTTGTTCTACAGAGACTCCCGGTGTGAGAAGAAGGATGGTAAGAACTACCTCCCTGTTTCTCCCATGGCAGCATTTATTTTAATGACTGACAGGTGTTTGGTTTTTAATTAGGACTTCAGTTATAATCTTCTCAGATATCTGCACCTGCCACCTCAAGCTCTAGTCCAAGAAATCACTTGAACGGGTGGCTGCTTTTAAGCACCTGGGTCAAAATTACCCTTTTCTGTGTTAAAACTGAGGCATGTGCTGGAGCGTCCGCTCAAACCAAAGCTTCATTGGGTGTAGGGATGTAAGGATTATGTAAAATCAGTTCCATCTACGTTTCGTGGATTGTCAGGCGCCTTTCGTTCCATCGTCTGCTCCTTGACAGAATCGGATTTTTTGTCCAGGTTCCCAAATGTGTGCAAATTCACATTGGTGCAAATGTGCAAATCCCCACTAAATTCGCATTTTTATCCTTTAGCCTGTGGAGGAAATGCACATTTTTGGCCAGTTTTTTTTTTCTTTTACATATTTTTCTATAGCTAAACTTGCATAAAATTCTGGAAAGTAAAAAAACCAGTCCATAAGTCCACAGAATCCATGCAACTCGGGAAAAGCCAGTCCATAGCAGAATCCATGGGTCAGGGTCATAGAAATCCAAAGTCATTTGATTCCATTGCAGATTTCTCCAACATCCGTAATTGGATCCATCATCTCCAGTGTTATCTGAAATGATATAAACTCACATGTAGGGCTAAAGGGTCTATGAGCGTGTGGGTGCACACATAAGCCCTGCCCCCAGCATCCCCGCACACCTGGTACCTAGTTAGACCTTCACACTCTGAAGAAGGCTCTGTAATCCCATTCAGCTGAATGTGCTGGCAAGAGTTTCCACAATTGCAGACCCTGCCGTATTGGAGTTTCCAATTGCAGGAACTCTGTAAGCATATTCAGCTGAATGCATTTACACATGGGCTATAAGGGGAAGCAGAAATCATCAGTTCTGCAACGCATTTTGAAAAAGCACAGTATCTATCCATCTATAGTATAGAAAAGTGTGAAAATGGGTTTGCTAGCCTGTGGGCCAGTTCAGACAATTAGAAGTCACTCCATGTGGAGCAGCCTGACTGTCCCCAAAGATGTAGCAATTTGGAGGAGCTGCTGTTTTTCTGTGGTAATTCATGCTGCTGTTTCAGGTAAATGGTAGTCAGGAATGGGCAGTTTTATCCAGGGAGAAGTCAGGTCACACCTGACTTTCTCCTTGTGTTTGGACCATGCCACATGAAGTGATTTGTAAAAGTCTAGGTGGGTAGGATAACACATAGACATGGTACACACAGGGCCAGTTGACATCATGTACTTCATCATTTGATCTCTTATCACTTGCCTAGTCCAATCTTAGCTTGAGTTAAGGGGGTGTGTTGCCCCGGCCGTGGGCATTGAACTCTTAGGTTAGAGGTGACAAGATAGTGATAAATCAGACTCAAAGGTTTGCTTACAAGGAGACTTTCTTGAGTAACTTACAGCACACAGGCGTACCCAATGGTTGGATCAGACAGCTTCTCTGAACCCTGAGCCACTGGGTACAATGGGTCTTATACTCTACAGGTTAGCAATAAGCAGCGTTTCAGCAGCATGCACCCCTAGCGTTCATTCCCCACATAGGCTAGAAGAGTTTGGTTCTCAGGCACAGCCACCTGTAAACAGACTTTGTTTCCCAGGCACATCAGAGATAAAGACTCTCATCATTAGCAAGGAATGCACCGAGAAGGCTGTTATCGGCCTTTTGTCTCATCTGCATGTGCTCAGAGGCTTACTAGCATGGGAATTGCAGCAATAATGAACTTAAGCAAGCATTATAGATGTCTAGGCCCCTCTAACACTATAAATGACTTGGCTATGCTCCTGGGGCCAATACATTGGGACTGTATAGCTTAGTAGTAGAGCAGAAGCTTTGCTTGCAGAAGGCCCAGGGTTCAAGGCCTGGCATCTCCAGTTAAAAGGACCCCACGGAAAGACTTCTGCCTAAGACCTCAGAAAGCCCCTGCCAGTCGCTCAGGGTAGAAAACCTTGGCCTGAATGGACAAATAGTCTGACCTGCTAGAAGGCAAATTCCTATGTTCCTAATGTACAGCTGTACCCGGGTATGAGACCTGCATCATGTATGGCATCATGTAAATACACAGCAAGTCATGAGCTGGAAAAAATTAAGCCACTAGCACATACACATTTTAAAGGAACTGCCAGAAAAAAAAAAAGAAAAATAAAGAGCATGCATATACACTTCTCTTCTGACACAAACCACATACATTTTATACTCTGGTATTAAACCCAAGTGCAAAAAGAAAGGAAAAACTGATTCTGCGTGAAGCAGGTGGTGTAGATTTTTGTATGGTTGTTGTCTTGATTAGAATATTGGATTGGTAGTTCTGTTGTTTATCGTTCCTTCTGACTACCCTTCTTTAGTGTTCAAACTTGCATGGTATCATGTATTAATATTTATTCCAATGTGTGCATTAATATTCATACTAAGTGTATTAATCCTTTGGTGCCAGCAGTTGGAAATTACTGATGCAGCACACTAATGTATTTTTCATTAGTGCTAATGGTGGGATCTCTGGAGTTGAGCCTCTAAAATATTAACACAGGCACCAAAGGCCGCTCTCTACCTCATGCTTTCAGTTTGAAAAACCAGTTTTGGAAGTATAATGACTAGAATCTTGACAGCAGATTGATGGATTTTATTTTGAATGACTGATTTGGTGGAATGCATTGTTTGAGTAGGACGGGGTTGAATTTAAAAAATAAATGTAAATTCAGGTTGAAGAGAGGTTAAAAAAGAAAAGAAAAAGACTAGTGATGGGTGGATCCTCCACACCCGTCCACATTACAAATAGTTCAGTGGAAAAACAATGACTTCCAGACATTTGGCAATATAATCCTGGTCTCAAAATGGATCTGATTCAGTTACATACAACCCCTCTCCCAGTCTTCTCTGCCACGGCTTCCTTCCCTTTCCCAAACTTGCCTGGACTCAGCAGCGGCAGCTGGGAGGACTTTGGGCAAGGTGGCAGGGTCTCCGTATGAAGACTTTTAAGGCACTCCTGCAACCCTGTGTGCCCAGCAGAGTCCAGGGCCATTGGGAATTATGGCAACTGTACACTTATAGCACTTTCAAACCATTTTAATTACTCTCCAAATCTAATCTTATACAGAAAATGACTTTTTAAATTGAAAAATAAACCACTCTGCCATTAACAAATATGGCCTGCAACTTTTAAAAGGACAAGAACAAACCCAAGTAATATTGACCAGCAAGCAACCTCTTTCTCCAAAAAAGTTACAACATACGATATGCACAGGGAACGTTATCTTAAATAACATGAAGCAATTTGGTTAAGTGATCTTATACATCCCAATCTCCGTTCACATTGGAAGAGTATTGTCCTCACAGTTACAGCTATTGCATTTCAGTTCCAGTTGCATTTTAGCCTTTATCCAAAAGTTAACAGATATTCTCAAACCCCATGTTGTGGGAATGAGACGTATGTGCTTCTTATCTCTCACAAAAGCCCCACAATGTTTTGTATAAATTAATTACTTTTAAAAGACTGAGGCAGCATACATCACACAATGTGCAATTAAGTATAAAAGAAATTATATTAAATAGCACAAATTTATTGTACCAAACAAACTCCAAGGCCAATATGACAGGATAATTTTCTAGGAAATACAGTGTTGGTATTATATGCAGTGAGGCTTTTAAAATTAAAATAAGCAACTGACTGACCTAAAGCTCCTCTTGCCATGAGCCAAACAAGAAGGAATCGGTACAGAGGCCCCCATCTTCATTTGGAACAGAAGTGGACCGATCATTAAAGCCTGAGGATTTGATTCAGGTGTTTGATGATATTATCTTATTTATTTAATTGGTTTGATAATTCTGAGCTCAAATATGTAAAACTATATAAAAATAAGAGACTTCCCCAGCCAAAAAAGCTGCAGGTGCCATTTCAAGATTTATGAAGACAAAAACAAGGCCCAGCTGTCATTGCCATATCATTTATTCCTGATGTCAGTCTCCTTTACCAAAACATTAACCAAGTTTAGGATGTCAGTGGTTAAAAAAAAAGTTCAAAGGAACTTTGGGTTTCCTGGCAGCTGGAGAAAGTACAGAAAAGGGCAACTAAAATGATCAAGGGGCTGGAGCATCTCCCCTATGAGGGAAGGTCACAACAGCTGGGCTTGTTTAGCTTGGAAAAAAAAGAGGCTAAGGGGAGACATGATAGAGGCGTACAGAATTATGCATGGTGCTGAGAATGTGGATAGGGAGACATTTCTCTCCCATCACAAAATACTAGAACCCGGGGTCATCCCATGAAGCTGACTGGTGGATTCAGGACAGATAAAAGTACCTCTTCACACAGCACATAGTTAAACTATGGAATTTGCTACCTCAAGATGTAGTGATGGCCACCAATTTGGATGGCTTTAAAAGGGGGTCAAAGAAATACCTGGAGGACAGGGCTATCAGTGGCTACTAGTCCTGATGGCTAAGTGCTACCTTCAATACCAGAGGCAGTAAGCTTAAGTACACCAGTTGCTGAGGAACATGGGCAGGAGGGTGCTCTTGCATTCATGTCCTGCTTGTGTTTTCTGGTCAACAGCTGGTTGGCCACTGTGTGAACAGAATGCTGGACTAGGTGGACCCTTGGTCTGATCTAGCATGGCTCTTCTTATGTTCTTAAGTTCTCAAAGGTTCCTTAATTAAAATATTAGTAGTCATGGCAGATGAGCTTCCAAACCATTAGCTTTCCTGCTAGTGGTGATGGAGTTACATGAACCCCTCAGTTCTGTTCAGAACTGGGTTTGGCAAATCAAGCTATTTTCTATTAAAGAAAAAGGGAAACTTTCTTGGTCAATACCATGCCCATTTTGGACCCCGATATGTTCTTGATCACATAACTGGAAGCATGGCAGAGCCTGAACCCCTCCTCCAACCATCCTCCATCATGAGCGCAGAGCCCCTCTTACCTGCTGGCAGCAGCATCAGTGATGGCCAGTGAAACTCTGGCAGTGATGATGGCATTAAGGGCGGGATCTCTCTCCCTTCTCCCCCCTCTGCCTGGTTTTTGGAATACTACATGGAAGCATTCCAGGCCCCAGCAGAGCTGGGAAACGTACAAGGCAGAGAAGAACCACTGAGAAGTGCACCAGTTGGAAATACTGGCACACTTCATGAGCACCCCGAATTCACATTCCAAACCAAACTTCAGTGACATCACTGGTTGCGGTCACTACCAGTCTTCCTGTGCTGTGATACACCTGCAAGGGAGTGCTGAGTACATTCTGAGGTGCACTTTCCATTCACATGGAGCAATTATGAGCTTCAGAAGGCCTGGATAGTGCTCCGTGTGAAGGGAGGTGTGGAATTACAGCACGTCCCAGAATTTTTTGCAATACCCCATCCTGTGGCAGACACTCAGGGATTCCTCAGCAAAACATGTCAATGTAGGAGTGTTTCTTAAAAGCAGGAAGTCTGAAAAGCACTGCAACAGGTCAGTATATAAAGAATTAGTATTAATCCTTACTATGATACTTTAAGCAGGTGAACGTCCTTTCTTGGTCTTCTCTCCATCAATAGAATAGAAATTTGTCCTCTTTTAGAGAGAAGGAACTAAGAGAGGAAAAAAGAGGTTCTCACGTAAGACCATCTCTTGAATTCATGGCTGAAATAGGATTTACATTTATTTTCCACAAACGTGAAAGATAAGCCAGCTATCAACCTCAACCACAATATTTCAGATTGCAGAGGCGAGGAAGATTAGACAGTCTTGGATTGTACACTGTCCTTAGTTTTATATTCAATAACTCCGTTATTTCTTAAACCACTTGCTGGCAGAATAGCCACAAAACTAAATTTATCTGCTTGGGATAAGTGGCTTGAATTTGACTAATTACTGAGTCTTGTGTCATTTGTCTTTCAGCAATCTTTTAAATGAGTTCTGTGTCAGTTTTTTTCCTATTTAGTTGCAACACTAGCTCATGAAATCATCTCTCCCTTGTTGGGTGCATCCATGATAAAAACAACTAGGTTTGTGTCATCTTTCATAAAGGAGATGATATATAGAATGAATACATTAGATTAGCTGTAGAAAAAGAAATCGATCAAGTTGTATCTAAAGGACAAAGTGCAAAATGTTTGTTTCATGCAGCATTTAATGAAATTTTGTTTAGAAGATGGTTTAAAAGGGTAAATTAAAAAAATTTTGTTCAACATAAACTGGATTATTGTATACTTTACATCATGAAATATAATATTAACAAAAATGTTCAGTATAATACTTCGTATTTTTTCCTTGAAGGTCATTTTTAGATTGTGTATATCAGATATTGTACATCAGCTATATCCAATTGATATACAGTAGAAAACTCTGCAGTCATCTTTCAAATTTGAGAAATCATAGTATTGTGGATTCATATACACTAGTTATTCTTATCTGGATCCACTTCATTCTGGTTTCCAATCTACTTGCATTTATACCACTTATACCGCTTACAGTGCAATCCTATGCTAGGGATGTATGAGAAATTCATTTCAGCTCATTTTTGAACAGGATTTACCCAGTTTGCACCTTCTGAACTGATTGCAGATTTGGACTCATTCTGCAGTCGAAGTCTGTACATTTTTGAGTTTGCAATGTGACTTGTGGACCAAAAAAAATGTGTTCAACGCATGCATGCATTTGAAAAATGTACATGAAAAAATGTGCACTTTTGAAAAATGCACCCAGACACACCTTAATCAATGGGAGAAGAATGTGTGCATTTCAAAGATGCACACAACTGATGCATACATTTGGAAAAATATGCACGAAAATGCACACAGATTTTCATGCAAAAAGAAAAAAACAATGCTCACAATCTGACATGGACTCAAATCGGAATGAGTTTCAAGATGGAATTTGGAGAACTTTGGCAAGCTCCAGTTTTGCTGATTCGCACATCCCTATCCCTCAATGGTAACTGTGTATAGGATTGCAGCCTTCGAGGGCACTGATTATATTTTACAGCTGAGGAACATTGAGATACAGCAATGTGCCTAGCTCAAGATGAGTCAGTGATTCCATGGCACAGTGGAAGAACCTTCCAATAGTGTTGTTGCACAGTAGTTTTTCTTAACATGTTAGGTAGCAGAATTCCTATTTCGCTGTCCTTTTGCCTGCTGCTGTTGCAGCTGGAGTTCAGCAGTAAAGCTTGAGGAGAGCCTTTTACAGAGTACAACTATATTTACATTTTGAAAATATTTGCTAATCAAAATAGAAGAGCTACGTAGCCGATGCAGTTCAATTCTTGTTTGCTATTTTAAGCTGAATCAGAGCCGGCATCAGCACCTGCTGTCCTTGGGCAGCTGCCAGAGCCACCACTCTAGCAGGGCCCACTCCTGGGTCCCCCTTACATTTCCCCCCCTTGACTAGGCATTTTGAGCAGCACATGCTGCTGGACCCAGCCACCTTTTTAGTTCCCCACAATGCTCCTGGCCTGGTGTTATTCTGAAGCATTGTGGGAAATTAAAAGGGTGGCTAGACTCGGCCACCTGGGACTTCTTGGAACGCAGCCACCATAGCCAGATTAGCCTGCCAAAGCCTACTGACAGAGGAGGGGCCTAGGGTGGCCAGGTGTCTTACTTTACAAAGGACAGTCCTCTGTCTTGGAGTTCTGGTGGCAGACAGCCCTCTGTTTGAAGGCATCCTCTGTTTGGAGGGCTGTCCAGCCCAACTCTGGCTTAAAGTCAAGGACCCATAAGGAGGGAGAGCAGCAGGGGCCTTGAAGTTGCCCATCCACAGTTGGCACCTGGACAGCATACAGAGGTCACCACACACAGGTCACCTACTCTTGTCTTCTCCATGATGGTGAGATATGTTGCATTTCTTTTTAAATCATTGTTTTTTCCATATTTGCACCTATGCATATAAATTTACATCTGCAAATATTAGTCAAAACGGTCTCCTCTTTTTTTAGCAATGAATACGTGCCCACTCTAGAGAGGGCCCATCCCAGGATTCTTTGCTCAGGGCCCACCCAGCCCTGGAACCAGACTAGAGCTGGGTAGAGGATGAAAAAACATCAGCACCCAGAAACTAAAAGTTTTTCTTTTCTGCTATTGATTTGCAGTGACTCCATTCAGAACAGACCACCTGCAGCAAATAATTTGAATGAAGAGATATTCTAGTACCTGGTGCAAAACATAATATGTAGTCTCTAACTGCTCCTTAGGTGTGCATTATACCAAGTGCAATGTTATGGCAAGTCAGAATAGTTAGAGTGCTTATGGCCCTCTGGGAGTCGGAGACTGATGTTCTAAATGGAGGATCCCATATCATGGACCCCCTTGCCTATGTTCAGCAAGTGGTTTGCTGCCTTAAAGAAAAACAGTGCCAGACTTTATGGCTGGCTTATGCTAGCACAGTTATCTTCGCTGTTTCTCAAGCAGGAGTCACTGTGGCTCCAGGGTCCTCCACTGAGACCACCCCCAGTGGAGGTCCACATTGCACTCCCTTTCCCACACATTCAGTTCACCTTCAGCAGCTGCACCGTGCATCACTGCAGCTAGCCCATCACATTGCCTTTTGCCTCTTTGGCTGCTCCACCACCACAGCTAATTGGCTGATTGCGCCTGCGTCCTGTTCTTTCTCCTGCCCCAGCCACCTTACAGATGATGCAGGTCTCCTGAATCCCCACCCCAAAGCCTCCTCTGGTAGCCCAGATCACAGCAGCCAGCCCACCACTAAAGTAAGCAACAAGACAAAGCTAGAGAGCCCCTGCTGAGAGTGAGCAGCTTCTGCAAGGAGGGAGCGAGAAAGTGAGTGAATTGGAGAGGGAGGGAGGGAGGGAGGGAGGGAAGGAGGGAGAGGCAGGCAGAGAGCCACATTTGAGGTGATCAGGAGCCGCCAATGGCCCAAAGGCGTTGCAGCAAAGAACACTGTGCTAATGTGTTGTTATTGGAGTGCTCTTGTTTTAACATCTTATATTTTTACTTTGTTAATTGCTTTTTTGTCATACTAATAATTTATTTTATGTCAAATTATTTTAAATGCATGCATGCACCCAATTTGTGCTTGTGCCCTTTAGGCACTTGGCTTAAATTAAAAGTGAAAACTATATTACTAATGTAATGTGTGAAAAAAAATGGCTTATGTGAAGTTGTTTGCATGCCAGATGGAGTCCAGGTGTGGAAACCTTGGCCTTGACTTGTCATAATATTTGGAATTTTGGAAGGGCAACTTTGAAATACATAAGGCACCCTTGATATTGGATGGTGTACCATTTCAGGCTGTGGGTTCTGATGAGGATCTGTGATGTAGCTTGGCTTGCAGGGTTCTGCTATGGATTAGACCTTGAGCAAGGTTCAGGTTTCTCAGGAAGCAAGATGGACAGAGATCAGTACCATGGAAACCCCCAAGTGGTGCTGGGCCTGGAAGCTAGACAGGATTGTCTGTATGTTGTATTATTCCTCACATCTGTTGGCTGACTTGGGACAGTGGGAAGCTGGGTAAGCTGAGGGGCATGGAGCTGTGAGACAAAGTGGATGAAGGAAGGGACAGAATAGGGAGTGGACTGAAAACAGGACATTCACACTGGAAGTTGAGTCCTATTGTCTGTCCGTCTGCCTGTCTGACACACGCACACACACTGAGCAGCGTGGGAATAGTTACCCCAGGAACAATCACATGCCACAGTGGTGGTTACTGGAACCTTGTGATGGCTGGGTGAGAAAGACCCACACTATTAGCTCCATCCACATGGTTCCAGCATTCACCCACATGCTGTAGCAGGTGGGGTCATGTGACAGGAGTGGAGTTCCCACAACACTGTGTGAATGTATGTGTGCATGGAGCCTAGGTCTGATCCCAAAAGGCTGGGTCTTGATTTAAAAGCCCAGAACTAGGGGCTGGCAGAATTTAGCAGTTTGGAGCTAGCTGGCATATTTCCTGGCAGCCTTAACAGTGACAAATGCCAACAGTTAAATATATTAATCAATACCAAGAATGAGTTATTCTCCTCTTCCTTAACTAGGGAGATGTGATGGAATGATTTAACGTCTGCCAGCATTGTTTGTTTGTTTGTTTGTTTATTTATATTTCATTTCTATACCGCCCAATAGCCGAAGCTCTCTGGGCGGTTCACAAAAATTAAAACCAAAAGGCACACAATAAAACAATATAAAATGTAGAGAACATTAAAACCACAATATAACAATACAACCGCAATTAAACCTAGCAGCAGTGCAGGAATTTAAAATACCGATTTAAAGCAGCAAAGCTAAAAGTCTAGAAAGCTAAAATGCTAAAATGCCTGGGAAAATAAAAAGGTCTTCACCTGGCGCCGAAAAGAATACAATGTAGCTGCCAGGCGAATCTCACTAAGGAGCTCATTCTGCAGCCGGGGTGCCACAGCAGAAAAAGCCCTCCTAGTAGCCACCCGCCTCACTTCCTTTGGCAGGGGCTCACGGAGAAGGGCCGCTGAGGATGATCTTAAGGTCCGGGCAGGCACATATGGGAGGAGGCGATCCTTCAGGTAACCTGGCCCCAAGCCGTTAAGGGCTTTGAATGTTAATACCAGCACTTTGAATCAGGCCCAGAAATGGATTGGCAGCCAGTGTAGCTGAAAAAGTACTGGTGTAATATGAGCTCGCTGGCCAGTCCCTGTTAACAATCTTGCTGCCCTATTTTGGACCAGCTGAAGTTTCCGGACCGTTTTCAAAGGCAGCCCCACGTATAACGCATTGCAGTAATCCAGACGAGAAGTTATCAGAGCATGGATAACTGTAGCTAGGCTATCTCTGTCTAGATAAGGGCGTAGTTGGTATACCAGCCTAAGCTGATAAAAAGTGCTCCGTGCCACTGAGCTCACCTCTGCCTCAAGCAACAGTTCTGGCATTGGAACAATCAGTAGGGAAGCTCACATTCTGGGCTCTTCCTTGAGCATCAAACTATAATAAAAATTGAAACTATTTTGCAACGAAAAAGAGCAAGAAGTAATTATATTCTCTCGATCATGTAAACTGCATAAACGTAATTAGCAGCCTGGCCCTATGCACGTTTATTCAGAAGACTCACTGAGTTCAATGCAGCTAACTCCCAAGTTATTATGCACAGGATTCCAAATGTTCCAGCTGTTCCTATTTACCAGGGAAGGTGCCTACTTTCAGGTACTTTTTCCTGGTAAATGGCTGTCCTTGTTAGGAAGTGATTGTAGGAATGCCTTTAAACAGTTTCTTTTAGTGTGGAGAATTTTGGCTGGTTTGCATTTTGATAAGAATTTACCAAATGCGCACTTCCCAAATCAATATGCAAACCCCTTCAGTATTTGCACTTTTCAGGATTGTGCAATGCAGTTTCCAGAACAAAAAATGCATATAAAAATACATACATAAAGGGAAAGTGCATTAAAAAATGTGTGCATTATTGGAGAAAAGTACAAAAAATCATTATATAAGGGAAAACAGCTGGCAAAAATGTGTATACTAGGCAAAATTGCATACAAAATGCATATATTAGGAGAAATGTACACAAAGCTGCATACAAACACTTGTGCTGACTTTTTAAAAAGTTGCTAATGACATGGAAATTGGATGGAACAAAATGAAGACTAGAAAAATGACAAATTTGTCCATCCGTTATGTGCATTAGTGTCTCTTCCATCCCTTCTCATACCTATCCAGATAGCACACTTTGCAGAATGTGTTTGCATTTCAGCTATTCTATAAAAAGTACAACCAGATCCACTGTGAGATTAAATATTCAATTAATTCTTAAGGTTTTTTAATTTATTTTATTTTTTAAAGGAAGCTATTATAATCAGTTTATTAACAAACTTGCTTCAGCAACCAGAGCAGAACATGCTATTGCAGAGTAAATGGGTGTAGCATAAATTAATTGCGGAGCAAATTAACATTAGGTGGAGATGAGCTTTCAGCAATGTGTAGTGTGTTGGGAGGAATCACTCACATAGTGTTCCTTCATATGGGAAAAGGGGCATTATGAGTTCACAAGCATGTTTCCATTTTCTTCTCTGAAATATTGGAAGGTATGGGACTGCAGCTTCACAAAAGCCCTCTTCAGGTATTAACTTTGAGTGCACGAAGGGGAAAGCATGGATATGTAGCCTACCTCCCTAACAATGGCATCCATTCCAGCCACACACTCTGGCTGACACACGATTGGCTCAGTGGAAGGGGCACCTACGTGCATAGGGTTTTCCCCACGCCGACAGGAACCTTGAGCATCCAAGTTTCCATACTTGTGATGGAAACCCTATGCACAAAGAACATAGTCCCCTTCAGATTGAGCGGATCATGTGTTGGCTGGGAAGCATGTGTGGCGGGGCTAACGCCATGCATTCCAACTTGCCTCTTCATTTGTTTGGGGCTAACTGGTACCAAAAGCCTGAACAGGCCTTAAGTGTCTTTCAGATACATAAAGCGTTTGATACTAGCAAAAAAATGGAATCGTGTAATGTTGGAAATAATGCATTAGTGATGATTGCGGCATGGTAAACAATGTAAAGGATTGCAATGTGTGTTAACCAGGTAGGTGTCCATAAAGTGTGCCACACTTTTAAATGTTTTTAATGCCCCCGCCCACCTTATTATACTTTGCTCTATTCGAATCCATAGTAAATCTCTCCTTTGTCTTTTCAACCTTTTACTTATTAATTTCATTAAATTAACCATCCAACACACGACATTTCCAGAGTTTACTAAAACAAAAATGAATGAATACAGTAATAAGTAACTAACATCTCAAAACTTCTTGTGTCTTTCATCTTCCTTCCTGTAAAAATTTCTCCTTTCTCACAACATTGTGACCCCTTTCTCCTGTTGATGTGCAACCTACTTTATGGATGGTCTCCAGCTGAAGCCTATATGATTTAACAGCAGGCCCAAAAACAGTTGAAGGTGAATGGCTATTTAGAGGGCCTTCTCATTTAACGTGTCGAGAGAGTTTTTTCTCTCTATGGAAGTCAAGGTTAAATTTAAATGGATTCTGTACCTCCAATTTTAAGGACATCTGCCTTTTGCTGCCAAGATATTAAAGCCAAATTCACATTAGTATGCCAAACGTTTAATGCCCCTTAAATCTTTCTCTTGCTACAGTAAATTTCTAGTTAGTAGTAACACTCTCAGTACCCATATACTGGCTCTAATTTATTGTTTTGGATCAGCAACATCTGTGGTAAGAAAAGAAAAAGCGGGCACTTTTTCATGTCTGGAGCAGATGTTATTATTTTATCACCACAGCCTAGAGATTATAGTGAAGTTAATTACCTCAGTTGGGCAAACTTTTTAATGGTGGAGCTAGTACCTGTTGCTGACATAGAGACAAACTCCAGCAGATTCACATTAGAGTAAGTCATTGTTTTTCAAACTATGTTCTAGGGAACTCGGAATGCCTGAGTGTGGGAGGGGGGTTTACCTCAATGAGAAGTGATGGCAAACAAGCTTTCCCAAAACACAGTTTGACGACAACTATCAGTGTTTTCCTCCAGTGTAAAGCCAAAGGGTACTCTTGGAGGGTGTCTCAAGTCATGCTGGGAAATAATGAGCATGTCCTATAATGGTCCCTCAGATCGCTACATGAAACGGTTCCTTGGCAGACAAGTCAGTGTGGAAAAGATTCCATTAAGGTAGTGTTTGAAAACCACAAACATTAGTAATTAAAAATAAAATGCCATTAAATCTTAGGCCGCACTTGGGAAGGCAAGCGGTTAGAAAAGTACGAATGGTTTAAAAATGTTAAAGTTGGGTAGAAACTTAATTGTTTCCAGATTATGCAACCTAAACATGTTCTGGATTGCGCCCTTATCTGGAAGTATGGAAGGAAGTACAACTTACCCCGACAAACAAGGTTTCCTAAACTCATGTTTGTGACAGTAACGTAAGGATTTGCAGAGGCGAATCAGCAGTGGGGAGAGGAAGCATCTAACTCTGTGACCTGGTTTGCATGTAATAGCAATCCCTGAGTTGTTGATTGAATGCATGATGATGAGCATGTGTGGGAGGCAGCGCTCTCTTTTGCACTCAGCCACTTCAGTTCCTGGGTTAAACAACCCAGGAATAGACATTACGTGCGAATTGGTCTTTCTCTATTTGCTGGTTTTCATCTTGTAACCCATCATTCCAGCCCCCCCCCAGACTTATTTCCTGCACGTGCACCCATCATGCCTGCATTACAAGCTAAATATATGTTTGGGAACCCCCTACTAGGCTCATAAGATGTAGTCGCCCCCGAAGTCTTATTAAATTTGGAGCAAGTGGGAGCTCACAGTACTTTGGGCACTTCCTATATTCTCTGGAGCCATCTATTCACATGAGTTGTGAAATGTAATAATAAGTAACCAACAATCCTAACAATAAATTGTTGTTGATACATTAATAATAATGTATGAAGCAGGTGCTCAAAGATCTCCATACCAGCCCTTTCCACTATACCTTTAGCTTGGAAATATAATGACTACATTGTGGTACTTACAGGAGTTGAGAACTGTTGAATACCTGGCACAAATGATAAGCCTACATGTAAATATAGCATTCTTGACTGTGAAGAATATAGCCAGAATTTAAGGAGGCTGCGTCGTTTGTGGATGAGGTGCAATTTAGGGTTGGAAGATGTGGCCACGAATATCCCACCACCCTTGTGGCCGTGAGGGGAACAGAACAGGGAATGCTGCTATACATGCTTATTGTTCATTGGTTTCCTACAGCAGTTCCCCCCAGTGGGTTGCATCCAGTGTTAGTCTTACTTAGAGTAGACCCATCAAAATGAATGGGACTTAAGTTAGACTAACATTGAATACAATCTGGTAGCTCCTTTTTGAATAAGATGATACTGCTTTTGAGCAACTAGTCAAGGTAGTCTGCATGTAATAGACATCCATCCACCATCACAGGAGGTGGAAGTCAATCTGGAAGAATAGCAGAATCATAGAATCATCGAATAGTCGGGTTGGAAGGGGCCTATAACAAGGCCATCGAGTCCAACCCCCTGCTCAATGCAGGAATCCAAGTCAGAGCATCCCTGACAGGTGGCTGTCCAGCCTCATCTTGAATGCCTCCAGTGTGGGAAAGCCCACCACCTCCCTGGGTCATTGGTTCCATTGTCGTATTCCTCCGACAGTCAGGACATTTTTCCTGATGTTCAGCCAGAATCTGGCTTCCTGTAACTTGAGCCCATTGTTCCGTGTCCTGCACTCTGGGATGATCGGGAAGAGAAGGATAAGGAAGCTATTTACCAGTGGTGAGAAATTGTGACTCTCCAGATGTTGACCTCCAACTCCCATCAGGCCCAGCCAGGGTGACCAGAAGTCAGGGATGATGGGAATTGTAGTCCAGCAACTTATGGAGAGCCAGAGGTTCCCCATCCCTACTGTTATCTTCAGGGGTTAGAACAACAACAAAAAAAAGCCCTACTGGATCAGACTAAATGTCTATCTAGTCTAGCATCCTGTATCTAAAAGTGGTCAGACCTGAGAGTATGGGAGGATACGCTGTCCCCAGATGGGTACCACCAATATGCTTGCATTCCAGTTGTGTATATAGCCAGGGCCAGAAATATTGGAACAAGGATAACTGTTTTGGCAGTTGGCCTCTGTACACCACCACATTGAAGCTGAAAGGAAACACACCCAGATGGGAGCGAAGCCAGGACTTTCAGCTGTAATTCAAGGGGTTTGACAAAAGTGGGGCATTAACCATTCAGGAAGGACAGCCAGTGGCATACACACACACTCATCGTTGGTGGCTCATAAGTAATGGAACAAATGGCTGACAAGCAGTTGCATGGCCAGGTATGGCCTGTTTCCTGGGTACCCCATGACCAATCAAGCAGATCAAAGGCCTGGAGGTGGTTCTGAGTGTTACATTTGCATTTGGTAGCTGTTCACTGGAACTCCTAACATGAGGTCCAAAGAGGTGTCCATGCGAGTGAAGGAGGCCATCATTAGGCTGAGGAAACAAAATAAACCCATCAGAGAGATAGCAAAAACATTGGGAGTGGCCAATACAACAGCTCAAACATCCTGAAAAAGACGGAATTAACTGGCAAGCTCAGCAACAGCAAAAGGCCTGGAAGACCACGGAAGACAACTAAAGTGTCTGAACACAGAATTCTGCTCATGGTGAAGAGGAATCCTTTCACAACATCTAGCCAGTCAAGAACGCTCTTGTGGAGGTAGGCATGTCATTGTCAACATCTACAGTCAAGAGACGGCTTTATGAATGTAAATACATAGGCTTCACAAGAAGGTGCAAACCACTGGTAATGCTCAAGAACAGGCAGGCCAGATTAGCCTTTGCCAGCAAACACCTAAAAAAGCCTGCCCAGTTCTGGAATAAGTCTTTGGACTGATGAAACCAACATTAACTTGCACCAGAATGATGGGAAGAGAAAAGTATGGAGAAGGAAAGGAATAGCTCATGATCCGAAACATACCACATCATCTGTCAAACACGGTGGAGGCAGTGTTATGGCATGGGCATGTATGGCTGCCAATGGAACCGGGTCACTGGTGTTTATTGATGACCTGACTGCTGATAAAAGCAACAGGATGAATTCTGAAGTGTATAGGGCTATACTTTCTGCTCAGATTTGGCCGAATGCTGCCAAACTGACAGGACGCCGCTTCATATTGCAGATGGATAATGACCCAAAACATACAGCAAAAGCTCCGTAAGAGTTTCTGAAGGCAAAGAAGTGGGATGTTCTTCAATGGCCAAGTCAGTCACCTGATCTCAGCCCCATAGAGCCTGCTTTTCACTTACTGAAGACAAGACTGAAGGCAGAAAGACCCACAAACAAGCAGCGGCTGAAGGCAGCTGCAGTAAAGGCCTGGCGAAGCATCTCAAGGGAGGAAACTCAGCATTTGGTCATGTCCATCATGGGTTCCAGACTTCAGGCAGTCATTGACTGCAAAGGATTTTCATCCAGGTATTAAAGGCGATCCTTCAGTTTGAAATGATGTTGGTTTGTTCCATTACTTATGAGCCACCAACGATGGGTGTGTGTGTATGCCACTGGCTGTCCTTCCTGAATGGGTAGTGCCCCACTTTTGTCAAACCCCTTGAATTACAGCTGAAAGTCCTGACTTCGCTCCCATCTGGGTGTGTTTCCTTTCAACTTCAATGTGGTGGTGTGCAGAGGCCAACTGCCAAAACAGTTATCCTTGTTCCAATATTTCTGGCCCTGACTGTATTTCACAATGCATACATTCCATGTTGCATGAAGATAATATAAGAACTGCAGCCAGTGAGAACCACAGTTCCATTTTCCATGTTACAGCTCATTTTGTGTGTGAGAGAGAGAATGTGTTATGTTATGGTTACTAGCTACACCAGCTTCAGGTAAACCTTCTGGACATATCTGTGTTCTTACTGTGTTAAAAATGTATCTGTAATTGCTGGGGTTAATTTTTATTTGCGGGGTGGGGTTATTACTCAAAATGTGCATGGATATATAACAATTCCTGATTCCTGTACCTGTAATTCTTTTGTCAGTGCAGATTGCTTATCAAAAAACAGTCATGACAGTAAAACATCAAACCAGATTGGCAGAAAGCTATTAGGGTTTGAAGTTTAGGATAAACATATATCAAATTGGGGATTAGCTGAATCATGAACCAACCAAATTATTATTGTCTGTGATCAAATCACAAAATTGTTATTGCTCTACATTATCCAAAGCCTGAGATAAATTAAATCTTTAAAAGTCTCATTTTAAAGAACGCTGTGGGAGATGTACAGAAAACTAGGTCATGATTTTAGGACCCAATTCTGCCTGTAGAATATCCAGAAATGTTTGTTCTAAAATTGGCAAAAGCTGTGAAAAGACTATTAGCGCCTCATTTAAACTGTAGCTACAGTGTAATTGATGAGAAGTACAGCAGCTGCTGTGAAATTAACTACCACAGCGTCTACCTAGAATTGGCCATAATCTTGATAAGCCCTGGGACATTTTGCACTTTACACCAGTGTTTCTCAAATTTTTGGAGCTCAGGTCTCCTTCTAAATTTACTTTACCTTCTGAGCTTCTCCAACTAACATCAGCCATCTGTTCCACGGTGAACACACAGTAGTTCTTGTGTACAGGTGCTGCTAAATGCAAGACTCTTTGGGGTTAAGGCACAAATTCCTCCTTTGGCATAGAGGAGGAATATAACAAGCAATCACCAGCCCATCCTAAAACCTGTATGATGTACAGGGAAATGCCAGTTAAACAATATAGCAACTCTCCCAAATCAGATTGGGATGATGGCGCAAGTAAAAGAGCAGTCAAATTTAGTATTTAGTATTATTTAGTTTACTATTAGTATTAATACTATTTAGTATTATTGCACAGATAAACATGGATTTTTTTCTTGCTAAATTTTATTTTGCTAAAAAGCCAAGGACTGTGTCTTAGCTGATAAGGGGAGAAAGGACCCAGTTCACTCCAAATCCTTTTACCCCCCTGGAACATGGCACCTCCCCAGGTGTTTCATGCCCACACCAAGGAGGGCCTGCCCCACACCTGGAAAACCACTACACTACCCAGGTTTGCCGCTGAGCATACATTTGATAAGGAGCATAAGCCTGTATGATACAAATGTCTATGACAAGCGTGCCTGTATGATACAAATGTTCCCAAATGCCTTTCACGTTTTACATTTGTACACCTAAGAAACAACGGAAGTCATTGTCACCTTATGTTATTAGAACCAAAGAAGAAGCCCAGGGGATCAGTTGTTCAGATGTCACTGCTGAATAAAGGCGGGGCTGGGGTTCATGCTTCATAGACCAAAAGGCCTTTGGACGTTCTCCCAAGTGCATGAAAGCTTTTTATAAATGAGCACAGCTGTACAGCCAACAACACGTGCTGGGGTTGTTCCTGTGCATCTTTCCACTGAGGCTCATACACGGTTCCTACGTGGCTGGGGGAACATATAACGGGCACCCAGACTACAGTCTGAACAGGAACTGATGCAGAACTAGGGACTTTATCATTTTGCTGGGCTTCATTGTAGTGCACAGCACCAGCAAACTACAGTTAGAAAAATGTAAAGAAATAGATTCTAATTCCTATGCCCAGTGGAGAGATGAACACACAATACACCCACCTGTATCGCTTAAAGGTGCCAGTGACGTGGCCCTGAGATCAGAACTACATTTAGTAGAGCATTTGGAAGGCTCTAGCTGCCCTAGAGCCTTCAAAAGCCACCTTAAAAACACAACCCCTATGTTTATTATGTCCTAATGTATTGTCAGCTGCGAGGCCTGCTTTCAAGCAGAAAGGTGGGGTACAAATATTTTAATAAATATTTAATAGATTTATTTTATTAATTATTTTATTCAATATTTATAAAAACATAAAATTATATTTTATTATAAAAATAATTTATAAAAATATAAATTTTTGTGAACCGCCCAGAGAGCTTCAGCTATTGGGCGGTATAGAAATGAAATGATATGATATGAAATGAAATGAAATAAATAAATAAATATTAAATAAAAACAGAAGTTGAAAAAATGTAAAGAAATAATTGTATTACCATTCTCACACATAAGCAGCAGCCAGTACAGGAGCCAGGGGCAGGGAGGTGTTAATGCCAGGACATCCCATGTTTTTCAGATAAAGGTTACCAGGAGATGTGGACCACTGGCACACGTCTATCTCTATAATGTGTTGTTTGATCCTGACAGACTGCTGATATCCCTAGAAGTAGAAATGCTGGTCACACCTATCTACCAGGCTGAGGACTGGAAGAAATACTTTTACTGTTTGGAATAGTGGCCAGTGAAGTAAAATCAAGCAAGCCCACAAGAAGCAGCTTTAGGGAGTTTGCAAAGTTTACTGTTGCTTTTGGGAACTGACACTGCTTGAAAACTGGCATTGCCTATCTAGGTCTTCCACACACCCCACAACCCCCAGCTTAACTAGTATGTTTGTAAATAAACAAGATAATCGAAAAAACAATGCAAGTCTCCAGTACTCCCTCCTCACAAGGAAACCAATCCTATAAAAGTATCCTCTTGGAACTTCTCATTGCTTGGGAGAGTGTAAAACAGATTCTAAGTAGAATCCTTTTGATTCAATTTATTTAGAATCCTTGTTATTCTCTTTATAAAGCTTCAAGCGAAACATAAAGTTAAGCCTCAGCTAACATTTTCCTACTTCCATATGCAGGAAAAGAATTTAGATTGGTTCCCTCGGATGAGAGCCATGTCCCTGGTCAGTAATGAAGGTGACAATGAGCAGAATGAAATCAGAAACCTACAAGAGAGGTTAGAGTCCACCATGAGCCTGGTCAAGCAGCTCTCCAGCCAATTAGCTGAGCTCAAAGAACAGGTTAGTTATTTTTCTATTTTTTTCACAAAGTAGAATATGAGTATATGCATGTAAGGAGAGTTATATGTGCGTAAGAAAAAGTAACCTCTAACCTGGATCACAGCAAGGCTTCCGGTAAAAATAGTGTGTGTGTGGGGTGGGGGTTAAAGTCACTGGTAAGTCTTATTACCCCTTCATGGATCACTGCCTTGTTGTGGCGAAGGGGCTTGCGTAACTCAGTGAAGCCATAAGCTATGCCGTGCAGGGCCACCCAAGACAGACAGGTCATGGCGGAGAGTTCTGACAAAATGTGGTCCACTGGAGAAGGAAATGGTAACCCACTCCAGTATTCTTGCCAAGAAAACCCCATGGAACGTATCACAAGGCTAAAAGATATGACGCCGGAAGATGAGCCCCTCAGGTCAGAAGGTGTCCAATATGCTACTGGGGAAGAGCAGAGGGTATTTCCAAGTAGCGCCAGAAAGAGTGAAGCGGCTGGGCCAAAGCCGAAAGGACACTCAGCTGTGGATGTGTCTGGTGGTGAAAAGAAAATCCGATGCTGTAAAGAACAATATTGTCTAGGAACCTGGAATGTTAGATCAATGAATCAAGGTAAGCTGGAGGTGGTCAAACATGAGATGGCAAGACTGAACATTGACATCTTGGGAATCAGCGAACTAAAATGGACAGGCATGGGTGAATTTAATTCAGGTGACCATCATATCTACTACTGTGGACAAGAATCCCTTAGAAGAAATGGAGTAGCACTCATAGTCAACAAAAGGGTGGGAAAAGCAGTACTGGGGTACAATCTTAAAAACGATAGAATGATCTCAGTACGAATCCAAGGCAAACCATTCAACATCACAGTAATTCAAGTCTATGCCCCAACCACTGAGGCCGAAGAAGCTGAGGTTGATCGGTTCTATGAAGACCTACAACAACTTCTAGAACTAACACCAAAAAAAGATGTCCTCTTCATCATAGGGGATTGGAATGCTAAAGTAGGAAGTCAAGAAATCACCAGGATAACAGACTAGCATGGCCTTGGTGTACAAAATGAAGCAGGACAAAGGCTAATAGAGTTCTGCCAAGAGAACACGCTGATCATAGCAAACACTCTTTTCCAACAGCACAAGAGGCGACTCTGCACATGGACATCACCAGATGGTCAATATCGAAATCAGATTGATTATGTCCTTTGCAGCCAAAGATGGAGAAGCTCTATACAGTCAGTCAAAACAAGACCTGGAGCTGACTGTGGCTCAGATCATGAGCTGCTTGTTGCAAAATTTCGGCTGAAATTGAAGAACGTAGGGAAAACCACTAAACCATTCAGGTATGACCTAAATCATATCCCTTATGAATATACAGTGGAGGTGAAGAATAGATTTCAGGGATTAGACCTGATAGACAGAGGAACTGTCTGAGTGCCTGAGGAACTATGGACGGAGGTCCGTAACATTGTTCAGGAGGCAGCAACAAAATCCATCCCCAAAAAAAAGAAATGCAAGAAAGCCAAGTGGCTGTCTGATGAGGCTTTACAAGTAGCTGAGGAAAGAAGGGAAGCGAAAAGCAAGGGAGAAAGGGGAAGATATATCCAACTGAATGCAGAGTTCCAGAGAATAGCAAGGAGTGACAAGAAGGCCTTCTTAAATAAACAATGCAAAGAAATGGAGGAAAACAACAGAATGGGAAAGACTAGAGATCTCTTCAAGACAACTGGAGATCTCAAGGGAACGTTTTGTGCAAAGACGGGCATGATAAAGGACAAAGAAGGCAGGGACCTAACAGAAGCAGATGAGTTTAAGAAGAGGTGGAAAGAATACACAGAAGAACTATACAGGAAAGATCTGAATGTCCCTGATAGCCATGATAGTGCGGTCACTGAACTTGAGCCGGACATCCTAGAGAGTGAAGTCAAGTGGGCCTTAGGAAGCATTAGTAAAAACAAAGCTAGCGGAGATGACCGTCTTCCAGCTGAGCTATTTAAAATCCTAAAAGATGATGCTGTTAAAGTGCTGCACTCAATATGCCAACAAATTTGGAACACTCAACAGTGGCCGCAAGACTGGAAAAGGTCAGTTTACATTCCAGTTCCAAAGAAGGGCAATGCCAAAGAGTGTTCAAACTACCGCATAATTGTGCTCATTTCACATGCCAGCAAGGTGATGCTCAAAATCCTACCAGCTAGGCTTCAGCAGTATGCGAACCGAGAACTACCGGAAGTACAAGCTGGGTTCCGAAGAGGCAGAGGAACTAGAGATCAAATTGCCAACTTTCGCTGGATCATGGAGAAAGCAAGAGAATTCCAGAAAAACGTCTATTTCTGCTTCATTGTCTACGCTAAAGCCTTTGATTGTGTGGATCACAACAAACTGTGGCAAATTCTGAAAGTGATGGGAGTACCAGACCACCTTACCTGTCTCCTGAGAAACCTGTACGAGGGTCAAGAAGCAACAGTAAGAACCGGACATGGAACAACCAAGTGGTTCAAAATTGGGAAAGGAGTACGACAAGGCTGCATATTGTCACCCTGTTTATTTAACTTATATGCAGAGTACATCATGAGAAACGCTGGGTTGGATGAATTACAGGTCGGAATTAAGATTGCCGGGAGAATTATCAACAATCTCCGATATGCAGACGATACCACCCTAATGGCAGAAAGCGAAGAGGATCTAAAGAGCCTCTTGTTGAGGGTGAAAGAGGAGAGTGCAAAAGCTGGTTTGAAACTCAACATTAAAAAAACTAAGATCATGGCATCTGGCCCCATCACTTCCTGGCATATAGAAGGGGAAGAAATGGAAGCTGTGACAGATTTTACTTTCTTGGGCTCCAAGATCACCGCAGACGGTGACTGTAGCCATGAAATTAAAAGACGCTTGCTCCTTGGGAGGAAAGCTATGGCAAACCTAGACAACATCGTAAGAAGCAGAGACATCTCCTTGCCGACAAAGGTCCGTCTAATCAAAGCTATGGTTTTCCCAGTAGTAATGTATGGCTGTGAGAGCTGGACTCTAAGGAAGGCTGAGCGCCGAAGAATTGATGCTTTCAAACTGTGGTGCTGGAGAAGACTCTTACGAGTCCCCTGGACTGCAAGGAGGTCAAATCAGTCAATGCTAAAGGAAATCAACCCTGAGTGCTCATTGGAAGGACAGATACTGAAGCTGAAGCTCAAATATTTTGGCCACCTAATGCGAAGAGAAAACTCTCTGGAAAAGACCCTGATGCTGGGAAAGACTGAGGGCAAAAGGAGAAGGGGACGGCAGAGGATGAGATGGCTAGATAGCATCACTGATGCAATAAATATGGACTTGAGCACGCTCTGGGAAAGAGCGCAGGACAGGAAGGCCTGGCGTGCTATGGTCCATGGGGTCACGAAGAGTTGGACACGACTGAACGACTGAACAACAACAACAAAGTCTTATTACATATTCTTATTACACAAAGTTTATCGTTAATGCAAGAATAGATAGTAAAATGACTATTAGAGCTGTCAAGACATTTTGGTTGATTTGTCTAATTAATCAGCCCAATGAATAGTCTGGGAGCATTTGATGCTGTAGCATTGTTGAAGCTAAGGTGCTGTGGACCTGATCAGAGCCTAAATGGGATACCGCTGGAAGCCCCATATAATGTGAGCTTTCTAAAAGAAGAGTGGAAAGTAAATAGGTATAAATAATATGTCTTATAACAGTTACCTAAAAATTCATTTTCCTGTTACCAAATATTGAAATATTGACGGAACTATTAGACAACTGCCAATTGAGAGCCAGCATGGTGTAGCGGTGAGAACGTTGGACTGGGAGTCGGGAGATCCGGGGTTCTAGTCCCCACTCAGCCACGGAAGCTCACTGGGTGACTTTGGGCCAGTCACAGACTCTCAGCCCAACCCACCTCACAGGGTTGTTGTTGTGAGGGTAAAATGGAGAGGAGGAGGAGGAGGATAATGTAAACCACCTTGGGTTCCTTGCAAGAGGAAAAAGGTGGGATATAAATGCAATTAATAAATTTATTTTTTTAAACAACTATTTTTTTCTTTTTTACTCCTATTACAGTTCCACATCAGAACCAAACTAGCCCCAAAGAATATACAAGTATGCTTTTAACTCTCAACTGCATGAATTAAAATTTGCACTCATCAGTTTAGCCATCAATTAATTAAGGAACAGTATTATCCTATGCATGTTTATTCACAAGTCTCATTCTATTCAGTGGGGCATACTCCCAAGTGAGTGTGCATAGGGCTGCAGCCAATCCTCTACATACATACATGGAAGTAATTCCTATTGAATTCAGTGGGGCTTACTTACTTTTGAGTTAATATGTGTAGGATTGCACTGTTAGGGCGCAATCCTATGCATGTTCAGACAGAAAAAAGGCCTGCACCTCCCAGCATTCCCCAGCCAAACTTTTTTCTGTCTAAACATGCATAGGATTGTACCCTTAGTGAGATATTTTACTGGTGTAAACTATATAAAGCTTGCACCCCTAGTTTTTTTTTTATTATGTTTTGGATTTCAAACCCTAACATTGAGAACTGAAAATAAAATCCAAAATCCCTGTATACTAGATAATGTGAATATTTTTATACATATATATATATATATATATATATATATATATATATATATATATATATATATGATCTCTGTGCAGAGAATTACTGTGAGGGAGGAGAAATTGCTCTAAATTAATGCTGCAATACTTAACTTCCATAGATTTTAAACAAAATGACTCACTTATAAGGAACCCCTTTTTTTCTTTAGCTTTTTAGTATCAAAATAATTCCACTTCCTCATCTTCGTATCTTGAAAAAAACTAAAACTAAAATAAAAGATGCCACTGTGTATTGTTTGTAATTGCGAGCCTCTCCGCTAGCTAAACAGCAGTCAGAAGCTCATCTTGTCTTTGTCTCCCTCTCCACCTTTAGATGACAGAGCAAAGGAAAAACAAGCAGAGGCTGGGCTTTCTTGGATCAAACGCGGCCCATGTGAACCATCACATGCCACCACACTGATACCATGCGGGGGGAAGCCGTGACTGGCCTTTCATCAGTATTCTCGCTTGATTACAGAATGAAGAAGCTGAGATCGGGAGTGCTGAACAGCGCCTATTGTTATGAAGTTACAAACAACTGAGTGCAAAGATGTTAAGTGGTTTAGCTCTGGGAACAATCTGTAACCTTTTTTTCACAGTTGAAAGGGGCCCCAGGCTCAAACGTTACAGATAACAGGGGTGGGAGCACTTCAGCATCTTTCCTCAAGCAAAAAAAAAAAAGTGTCCTCGGTTTACACTCCCTTGTAATTCAATTGGCTTCTTTGGGGACTGCTGGCAGATGCAAAGACAAGACAGAATTTGGCTCTGCTATTTTGAATGCCATTGTAAGAATTCTTGTAAAACTAATGGAGCAACCAAGGGACAGAGGAAATAGTTTATTAACAGAGAATGCAGCAGCCTCATTCAGCATCTGTAGAAGGTCTTCGTTGTCGCATTTGCTGGCCAGCATCATTTGTCATGTTTGCTTGGCATTTGCTCTCTTTTTTTAATTACCGTAAATATGTCATTGGAGAAAGCAATAATGTTACAGCAAGTTAATTTGCATTGGAAGATGAACAAAAGCATCCTCAAAAAAGAATTGTTTTTCTTTTTTTAAAAAGAGGGGTTGCAAAGACAAGTTCCAATGCCAAGAGATTTTTAGCTGTGAGCTGTGCAATTCCTTATTTATAAAATAGGGCACAATGGGTCTGCAGCTGGGAGAACTTGAAATTTATGCACATAACCACTGACAACATTAACTGGAAGTGATTTCTTTACTCCTGGATCTCTGTGTTCTTTATTAATTTGGCTGCATGTGGAGATTTCACCTAATAGTGGTCTTCAACTGGGTTTTTAAAAACACATTTCAAGGAGAGGACTGAGGAGAAATTTTTACAGCTAATATTTGAGATTAATTTCAGGGGCTAAACAGCTTTGAGATGACTGTCTGGAAAGAATTGTAATTATATCATTTCTGTCCATAAACCACACAGAGAAGTGATCTGCCTCTCCTTACTCAGTTTCTTTGTGGTATGTTCCTCATATAAGATCCCTGAGTGCATTGAACTTCCACTGACAAAGGAATGGACTATTTCACCATTACCCATCTTCTCATCCACCAGACTGTGGCCACCACTGGAGACAGTACCTGTGTTAGTCAGAATATTGACTCAGCATTGCAATTCTTATGACTTCAGTGTTATGAGCAAGATCAGCTTTGGGTTCTGATTCACAATCAAGGTTGTGCCGTTTGTAAATCAAATATTTAGGGTTGCTCACACCCGCAAATGGGAGTGAAATGCATCCTGTTCATGCTAGTTTTCTGTAAATCTTTGTCTTCCCTATGTGCCTGCCTCTGGCTTAAGCTTTTTCATACAAATGCTGATAAAGAATTGTAAAAGGTATTTCTGATATTCTTTACCCAAGTAACAATAGCTAGTCCTGATTACATATTTTAGCCATACGGGAAAGTTTAAAGAGAGAATTTGCACATTACTTTTTTAAAATCAAAATTGGAATCCATCAAGGTAGTCAGTGAGATTACAAGTGATTTTTCAGGGCAGTGTCATATTATGCAATTCTATGTAACACTTACTTCGCAAGTCCCATTAGCTTAAAATAGAAGATTTGTATGTCACAACTATGACCAGTCCCCCATTTGTTTTCATACCACTTATGTAGGAGCAGTATTTTATGATTTGCTTCCCCTGTCTTTTACATGTTGAGTTATGTAGTCAACAGAAACACTTCAAGGACAGATCCTGTTAGTGTTACCATCTATTGGGTGAATTGATGAGTGGATCTCTATCTCTAGAGCCATATATAAGGGATTGAGGTGGTGAGCTGATTCTTCAGTATCTTATCAATTTTCCTATCATAGACTCTTCTGAGTGCTGTCTTTGGCTCGAACCAGGTGGAGAGTTCAAAAGAGTTCAGTGGAAGATCAGAAGTAGACTGCAAGTGCCTACATTCAAATAGAACCTAAGTGCCTGGAATTAAAACCTAGCTGCCTTACTTTGTCCCCCTTTTAGGACTACCTCTGAACATTTCTCTCTAGGGATATGAAAGGTCCACTGATAAAGCACTTGCATGGAAGGAAAGCCAATCTACAGAATCTGTTCTAGCCCTTGTCATAATGGCTGTTGTTATAATAAGGTCTGAAAAAGATGCAGTGAAATGCCAGCTGATTTGTGTGCCTTTTGAGGGAAAGAAAATGGTTGCAATCTGGTAGGGAAATCAATATTGTAAGCTATACGGTAGTCCTCGCACAAAGGTCGAACACATGATTTGCCAAGAACCCAGTTTTATTCCCTGGCATCTCGGGTTCAAAGGATCTTGGACAACAAGGCTTGGACAGATCCTTGCTAGTGTCTTTGGAGAAACTTTGCCAGTTAAACAGTGCTGAGATAAATGTATTAATGGAAAAGCAAATGCCATTTGCCTACTTCCAGCCATAACATTTGAGCTAGTTATATCTTGCTTTCCACTTGACAGAAATACATGATGGAACCAAGGCAAATTGTGCTTCCTTCAGCGTGTTCTCACTGGGGGTGGGGGGTGGGGAGAAATGTGCTGCCATTCACAAGCTTCAGACTGCAGGAGGGCATACGCGCTGGATATTTGCCATGTCTCAGCTTCTCCCATAATGTGTGATGAGGCCTTCAGGGAATGTCAGAACATCCCTCTCAAACTAGCAAAAAAATGTAAAATATAAATAGTGGCAGAAAGGGTTCTCAAGCAAATTCTCCTAGTCTGAATTTCCATCAAATGTGAAAGTTACATTCCCCTAATTTCAGTTTTATCTAACATTTCCAATTATGGATAAAGTTGAAGGTGGTGGTGGTTAGGAAAAAAAAGTGTAAAACTATTGAACTTGGCAAACTCATAAACATCATTGCCTTAAAGCTTATCAAGAAGAATTAAGATTTAGGAGCATGATCGATCCACAATTAAGTACTTTTAAGTAGAGTTCAGCCAAAAAGTAGACCACATTTTTTCAGCCTTTTGTGAGTGTGGGGCAGAAATGCCCCGTTCCCAATATTGGATTAATCTTCAAGGGGGGGGGGAATCGGAGGACGTTGGGGGTGGAAAGGGGTCAAAATTTTCTTTTTCTTTTTTTAACAGAAAAAAAAACTTTGCTGCTGCTTCAAGCAGCCCAGTAGCATTCCCTTTGTAATTTGAGAAACAGTGCCCAGTGGGAGTGATGCTACATGATGATGAAGAATCATTCCCAGAAGCAGTCTGGGGTGGGGAGAGATGGCTGCCCCAAAGCCATTTATTTCAATAGGAAGAGTTAAAGCCATGCTTAAACAGCTTCCATTGACATCAGTGGGAACTAGTTTTTGAACTAGTTAACTCGAGGTGTTGGTGTTTTTTTAAGTTCTTTAACTGGTTGTAATTTGCCCAGAGAACATTGGTTATTGGGTGGATTAGAAATGTACTGAACGACTCAACGACAACAAAATAAACTGTTAAAAGTACATAACTGTGGCTGGATCATGTCCATTTTAAAGTAGCCCACAAAGTTAAACTTCTGCAGCAAAGCTTCAAAAAGTTAAAAAGTTTCATCTTTCTAAAAACTGAACTGAAATTATGAAACTTTGACAGCTGTTGAATCTGTGTGAAATTTTAGTGACAGCTCTAGAAAAATGGATGCCTGCCTCCGACCTCATTGTCACTGGAATCTTGAATGACCTGCATGGGTGTATTTGTTTCTAGCATCTTCCTGGCTTCCTCCTGTGCCACCCTGTCCCACATGCTAGTGTGGGAAAGCACAGAGATATAAAGCTCAATTAAAAGAAAACAAATCTGGAACAAGATGGTGCAGTGAACAAAGTTATTGTTTTCACTGGTGCCTTGGCCCTATATTTTCAGTGATTAGACTAGGAGAGCTTAATCAGAATCTTACTTTACGGTTTTGAAGAAATTTCATGTTATTTAAAGCTAGACACAGCTCAGTGTTGCTCAGCCTTTTCCCTTGCACTTATTGTCATGATCATCTGCAAAAAAAACACCCCATACTAGAATGTTACAAAATAGCTATAAAGGTTGCTATTTCTGCTCTGGAGAAGGCACATAACTCTGAAAACAGCGGATGCTTTTGTTATTAAAGCTCTATTGTGAATAAAGTTTTCTGTGAGAGTCAGAAACCTAAGACTCTACTTACCTGCTCTGTTGATCAGTGTACTAAATTCCCATTTACAGATGCAATCTGGAACACTATTCATCACCCTGTAACCTTCCCTTGTCCTGGCCAAGAGTCCTGGGCTCTGATCCAACAAAGCACAGGTGGAACTCAGAGTCAACAGGTGCAGAGCTGGGAGAAAAGGGAGTGTAGGGAACTGAATCCACCCCCCCCCTCAAACAAATGAGTGGCTGTTTGATCGGGCTGGATACACACCCAGAAACCGGCTACCCCATGCTGGATTGAGGTGCATATGTTTGAGGACTGCTATGCAGGGAGATCTAAATAATAAAATATAGCATGTAATAGGTGCCAGTTGTTTGCCATGATGTAATTCGTAATATTTATAGCTTCCAAGCCAAACCGCCAACATCCAATAATATAGGTAGTTCTACAGCCAGAGATTGTAAATATTCTACACTTTTTAAAAGCCCAATTTTTACAAGTTCACATGACTCAGATGTTTTCAGGACAAATGAAGGCTTTGTTCAAATGTATAATCCTTTCTGAAGCAACGAGCCTCAATCTGCAAATATTCATGGGGTATGTGTGGAAAGATAAGGGTCTTGATTCAGCAGCTTCAGTGTACAATTCGGCTTCAATGTAAACATGATGTTCTGCAAAGGAATGGGCTGTCGTATTCATTCCAGTGACAGGACAAGCTTTGCATAGGCAAGCCATTCTCATACAGAACTTTCCTAATATTTAAATGAGTGGGGTTGCTTCTGCTTGCGTGACGCTCCATGTCTATGGAGCTTCAGATCATGACAAAAGTCTCAGATCCTTGCAACTTCATAACTAAAATGACACCTGTACATTCATGGAATGCAACATGCGGGTGGGGGAAATAACTTTTTATGTTTATATTTGCATGGGCATCATTGTTAGATGCAGCTCATTCAGTTTGTGATAACTCCTCAAAAATTTATGGACATGAAGAGCAATGAATATGTAAAACCTTAGAGAGAAAAAGTCACTGTGTCTACATAAGTAAAGATACCCATTGCTGCTGAATATAACTTTTAATTAAAATAAATTCTCATTTTATACATATTTGCGTCTGTGTATTCGATTGTGGAGCTGCTTGCAAATTTGCCATGAACATCGCTTTCTTGAGAAAAATTACAAAACAATGCTAGATCCTGTGTCTAGAGACAGATTTGAGTCCCCAGTCTTCGAAGTTATGTAGGATAATTAAAACAGGGAAGGCAGCGAAAAGAAAGCAAGCTAGAGATACTTTTTTCTTAAATTTTCACAACTTCTTTCCCATGGTGAGATTGCCATCAGAAGCCATGACTGCTTGGTGGGGACTCCATACAGCTGCTGTAACGTCTGTAGGTCACTCTTCGCATGGTTTGGTCATATTACATGAAAAGTTGCCTTTCTGAAGAATGATGGTGCAGTCTGCAACATGGCATGGCCAAACGTGTCTGCCAGTTAACAGTAATGAAGGGATGGGGCGGGGGGCATTTACAGAGGAGAATTTGCAGATGGTAAGGCGATGTGGTTAACCTTTCCCTGTCTGTTGATCTTCCCCCATCAGGTTTATTTTTGGTCTTCGAGCCAATCGGGGAAGGGAATGAAAACCTGTCTGGAGGGAGGAAACTGGTGGTCAGGAAAAGTAATACTGGTGTGGGAAGTGGATACCGGCCACTCTCCGCATGTGCTAATACTGTTCCAGCATTATTAAGAGTAGTGTGTGAAGGCTCCTACACCACTTCTGTAACATAAGAACCTCCTGCTTTACCGCTACCAGGAGCTCTACATGTATTATTGTTGTTGCAATTGATATTCTATGATATCTATTTATATTGCATCATCAATGTATGCAGCACTTGACTGAGTAGCAAAGATAAAAAGACATATTCCTGCCACAAGGAGCTTACAGCCCTATCCTTCCCACTTAAAGAAATTAACATATTTTCTTACTGGCAACTGGGTTCACTTAAAAGCGAAGTGAGAGCCTCCAGCTGCTGCCATCTTAATTCCCCATGAATGCCTCCAGGCTACAGGATGGGGCTCAGAGATATTCTTAGGACATTAAGACGGAGGGAGAGAGAGGGAGAGTGAGAGAGTGTAGTGATCCAGAGTGAGAGAGAAAAAGATTGGGGTGGGAGAGAGGAAAAGGGGATTGCCTTCTGTAAACTACGTTTCTCTTGACACTGAAAAGTGTGGGATGAAAAGGGTTGTTTAGTATAGAATCACAGAATAAAATCATAGAATAGTAGGGTTGGAAGGGGCCTACAAGGCCATCGAGTCCAACCCCCTGCTCAATGAAGAAATCCAAGTCAGAGCTCCCCTGACAGATGGCTGTCCAGCCTCATCTTGAACGCCTCCAGTGTGGGAGAGCCCACCACCTCCCTAGGTAATTGGTTCCATTGTCATATTGCTCTAACAGTCAGGAAGTTTTTCCTGATGTTCAGCCGGAATCTGGCTTCCTGTAACTTGAGCCCATTATTCCGTGTCCTGCACTCTGGGATGATCAAGAAGAGATCCTGGCCTTCCTCTCTGTGACAACCTTTCAAGTACTTGAAGAGTGCTATCATATCTCCCCTCAGTCTTCTCAAGGCTAAACATGCCCAGTTCTTTCAGTCTCTCTTCATAGGGCTTTGTTGCCAGTCCCCTGATCATCTTTGTTGCCCTCCTCTGAACCCTCTCCAGTTTGTCTGCATCCTTCTTAAAGTGTGGTGCCCAGAACTGGACACAGTACTCCAGATGAGGCCTAACCAGTGCTGAGTAGAGGGGAACTAGTACTTCCCGGGATTTGGAAGCTATGCTTCTATTAATGCAGCCCAAAATAGCATTTGCCTTTTTTTCAGCCACATCACATTGTTGGCTCATATTCAGCTTGTGATCGACAACAATTCCAAGATCTTTCTCACTTGTAGTGTTGTTGAGCCACATATCCCCCATCTTGTAACTGTATTTTTAGTTTCTTTTTCCTAGGTGTATGTTGAAACTCTGTCTCCACCTCTGCCTTATACCCAGTCTTTTGGGCAGGTTACTTGTCCTTTGTGACTAGCTATGCCTCCCATGGAAACCATTTTGTGGTGATGCCCATGACAGTTTCTCAAATTGTTAAATGTGTCCATGGGAACAGAAAGTTTGCCTACCCCTGGTTTACATATCAAGACAGCAGGAGATAATGGGGAGTGAAGGAAAGGCAGAACGAGCACATGAACAGTCTCAGATACTTCATTTCAACAGAGGATGCTGGCTAAGTGGTTGAGCCAAAGGCTTTGCTGAATTGGTTCCTTTGGGAGATGAGGGAGGGCACCACATAGATGTTGTTATGTACAGGCAAAAGGGATAGCAAGGGAGAATGGGTGCAGTTATTTAAGGTATCAGGAGATTTTGGTAATGACTCCCTAACACATTTCTGGCATATTAAGCCTAGCAAAAGAAAATTATGTCCTTGGTATTCTATATGTTTCCTGTCCAGAAATAATATCCAAAATTCAAGAAGAAACTACAAAGAGATAAAAACATAATAGTATTTTAAATACTGGACATGTATTCTATCGCCAGCTTATATACTCCTTTCTGTTAGTATTCTGCACCTGACAAGCAGGAAGCCACAAGACCCAAGACAAATTGCCTTTGAACTTTGTAATCTCAGAGCTTCTCAATTGTCACAGTCAGCCGCTACTTTCCCTCTACCCAGAACAATACTTATCCTATTACCTTTTCTCCCACTTCCTTTCTACACCCAGCCTACTCTCAGCTCTCACAAGATTGAGAAATCAGCTACTTAGAGTTCACAGAATGGACACAAGTTCAGAAATCAAATAGAAGAAGTCATTGGGAAAGAGAAGGCTGAGACTGAATGCTCAGCCTTAATTGTTTGCTGCTTGGGGTCATGTCTCAATGTGTTTCTTCTGAAACCCACTCTGAAGGATCGAACAATTAATGCACTTTAGGATGGGATGCAAAATTAGTAAACTTTCTTCACTATACTTGTCCTTACTAAATCCACTAACAATGGGCACACCATGTCCTGATGTGTAATTCCAACTGAAATTTGGTGTGTTACCAGCAAGTGCTAGGCATTATGGTGCATGTGTACACACACACACACACACACACACACACACACAAATGACACATTGCACCCTAATGGGACTATTGTCCCCTGACAGTTGAAGCTGTGCCACCCACTGCTAGAGATACTGGGTGTGGATTTGCCCCCACTGTAACATTCTCATGAACTGCCATGCTCCCCCACCCCAAACAAGGGATGGCAGCACTATTTCTTGGTGCAGCACTGGAGTGTGCTGGAACCCTGCAAACATAGATGGCTGGATATGATTTATTTATTTATTTGATTTATTAGCTGCCCATCTGGCCGGCTACCCAGCCACTCTAGGTGGCGTACAATACTAATAACAAATTTACATAATCAACAACAAAAAACAAAAACAAAAAACCTAACAAAACAACACTGCTCTAAAAAAAACCCTAACCCACCCCAAATCCCCCCCTGAACAGCCACGTTTTTAAAGTCCAGCGGAAACTCATCAAAGGTACATCCATGTACATCAGGAGCAGTATTGGCCAAACTTACAACAAGAAGTCACCCCTGCCCTTCCTTCTTGCTGGAACAGGAGCAGTCCCAAAATAACACTGTCCCCACAACCAACAAGGGGTCTTAGTGGCTGATCCTTTAGAGCAAACGCTGTCCAGGGTGCTGATCAGTGGGCCTCAGTTCTTGTATCCTGAATACTTAGGAATTCTGGATTTGTTTATGACCAAAGTTCAGCGCTGCATTTTCCTCCTGATGGGAGATGATCTTCTGTGCCATCCCAGGAGTTCAAAGGGATA
The DNA here is from genome assembly GCF_057233095.1 of Heloderma suspectum. Lineage (NCBI taxonomy): Eukaryota > Metazoa > Chordata > Lepidosauria > Squamata > Helodermatidae > Heloderma > Heloderma suspectum. The sequence continues at coordinate 111,671,392 of NC_139464.1, forward strand.
CAAGTGGCCTAAATCAAAGTATTCCAATTAACTGGCTTGGAAATTAGAATGTATAGCAATGGTTTGTTTTTTGAGAAAGCAGCATTTTCAACCTGTCAGATTCACAGCGCTGCTACTTTCTCTAGGTTTCAGCGGGCTTCAGATCCAACCCACAGGAAGCAACACTTTTAGGGCTACTTTTTAAAAATATGCTATCCATGCTGTTAAGATACGGATTCAACAGAAATACCAATTTACGTTTCCTACATGAAAACAACGGCAGCGTTGTGGTTTCTCAGTGTAATATCGACCAGAGCAACATACGCTCTGGTTGTGAGGCAGGTCCCAGCTCATTTCATCCAGCTGGACCGAGGCACAAAGAGGTCAAATGATTTGCTCAGGGTCATGCTGTGAGCAAGTGATTTGTCCATGATTTCCCCTGTTCCTATACCTTTGCTCAAGCCACAGGGCTAGCTAATGAGCAAGCACAGCCCCTCAGGACTGTGCCAGAAATGGCAAGTACCTGATTTCATTCCTGATCATTAAATAAGGAAACGTACACTTTAGTTTTGTTCCTTACATATTGCAGGTGCCTCCAGCCCCATGCAAACATAGTTATACTCTGGGTTCATTTTGTCCAGAGTCTCTGGAAGCTCCTTTTGTGAACAAGAGAACTGTTTGTGGCATATTTCTATTTTATCTACATATTACTCTTTTTTCTTGGGGAGGGTTACAGTGAGCAGGGAGTGTAGGGAAAGACTTGCTCCTGTTAGAATTGCTGCCAATTTTTAACTGGAATAAGAATATTTTAACACAGCTACACCCGGTTATCTAGCAGCAGCAGGCTTGGCAGCAATACTAACAGCAATGGTTTTCTTTTCTTACAGGCCTGTCAAACCGACACAGCCACATTGCATGCTTATCCCTTCCCCATTTTCAAAGAACACAAACAAATATAAAAACTAAAATAAAAAGTCTGAACTGTCCCTACATGGGTTCTGGGTCCTCTTGCTTTCATTCAGTGGCAAAGTCAACCAAACAAGGAAAGTCTTCATGTAGCACATTGTATTGGTGATAAGGAGAAATATTGGTGGTGAGGAGATACGAAGACAGTAATGAATTCTTTCTCCATAATGGGCAGGCAACTCAGAGGTGTGCTTTACAATTGCAGTTTCTGCTAATATCTGTAGCGTCTGCATTTAGGGATCCCGATCCATAATAATCAGAAATAATTATTTATGGATAGAGGGTGTACCTCATTTTGTGAAAGCAACATTATGTGTCTGAACAAACTCCAATCGGTGCTGTGTCCAGTTTTTCAAAACAAGTATTGGGGATGGGGGAGGACTTCTGGAGGCAGCAAGTATGCTTTGGAAAATAATAATAAAAAATAAGGCTGCATCCCTCTTTTTAGAAATGTAACACATTTCAAATACAAATGTAATACGGCATGGTCCTAACCATGGTAGGGAGTTCAATGGGGCTTTCTCCCAGGGAGCTGTGCATAGGATTTCAGCCATCAGTTTGCTAGTTTGTTTGTTATCCCCACTCTGAGACTGGATAGAAGCCACACCTACCATTAGGCAGAGCAAGATGTCCTGCCTCAAGGGGCAGAATTTGGGGGACACCTTCAAAGGACAGCAAGTTGTCAATGACTGACTCTGTTATATGTCTTAAAACTGGGAGTGGGAACATCTGGATTTTTTGGCCTCAAGTACCACCATGTCTTGGGCTCTCTCACTCTGGGCTGATTATGTTCATAATATATTCTGGTCATTGACTTTTGCTTTCCTGGTGGAAAAAAAAATGGTGGTTGTGGCAGGAGGTAGTTTTGGTTTTGGTTTCCTTGCACAGGATCCATGCAACTTTGACCATAGCCGCTCTATAGCACAGTGTGCTGTGTGTTTGCAGATGAGGGCTGTGTGTTTCAGCTATGAGGGCTCCTTCTGAGAAGAAAGGAGACCTTTCTAGATTTCCCTCCTGACATATTCCCTGTGTGAAACAGTTTCACTTTGTCTTATTAGGTGTGGGTTTTTTTAAAGTGTTGACAACATTCGCTCCATCCAAGCTTGTGGTTTAGGTGAAAAATAAAATTCCAGTAAGGCACTTGGACCTTCATGGATCACTGCCTTGTTGTGGCGAAGGGGCTTGCGTAACTCAGTGAAGCCATAAGCTATGCCGTGCAGGGCCACCCAGGACGGACAGGTCATGGCGGAGAGTTCTGACAAAATGTGGTCCACTGGAGAAGGAAATGGCAACCCACTCCAGTATTCTTGCCAAGAAAACCCCATGGAACGTATCACAAGGCTAAAAGATATGACGCCGGAAGATGAGCCCCTCAGGTCGGAAGGTGTCCAATATGCTACTGGGGAAGAGCAGAGGGTATTTCCAAGTAGCGCCAGAAAGAGTGAAGCGGCTGGGCCAAAGCCGAAAGGACACTCAGCTGTGGATGTGTCTGGTGGTGAAAAGAAAATCCGATGCTGTAAAGAACAATATTGTTTAGGAACCTGGAATGTCAGATCAATGAATCAAGGTAAGCTGGAGGTGGTCAAACATGAGATGGCAAGATTGAACATCGACATCTTGGGAATCAGCGAACTAAAATGGACAGGCATGGGCGAATTTAATTCAGGTGACCATCATATCTACTATTGTGGGCAAGAATCCCTTAGAAGAAATGGAGTAGCACTCATAGTCAACAAAAGGGTGGGAAAAGCAGTACTGGGGTACAATCTGAAAAATGATAGAATGATCTCAGTACGAATCCAAGGCAAACCATTCAACATCACAGTAATTCAAGTCTATGCCCCAACCACTGAGGCCGAAGAAGCTGAGGTTGATCGGTTCTATGAAGACCTGCAACACCTTCTAGAACTAACACCAAAAAAAGATGTCCTCTTCATCATAGGGGATTGGAATGCTAAAGTAGGAAGTCAAGAAATCACCGGGATAACAGGCAGGCATGGCCTTGGTGTACAAAATGAAGCAGGACAAAAGCTAATAGAGTTCTGCCAAGAGAACATGCTGATCATAGCAAACACTCTTTTCCAACAGCACAAGAGGCGACTCTACACATGGACATCACCAGATGGTCAATATCGAAATCAGATTGATTATGACCTTTGCAGCCAAAGATGGAGAAGTTCTATACAGTCAGTAAAAACAAGACCTGGAGCTGACTGTGGCTCAGATCATGAGCTGCTTCTTGCAAAATTTCGGCTGAAATTGAAGAACGTAGGGAAAACCACTAAACCATTCAGGTATGACCTAAATCATATCCCTGATGAATATACAGTGGAGGTGAGGAATAGATTTCAGGGATTAGACCTGATAGACAGAGTGCCTGAGGAACTATGGACGGAGGTCCGTAACATTGTTCAGGAGGCAGCAACGAAATCCGTCCCAAAGAAAAAGAAATGCAAGAAAGCCAAGTGGCTGTCTGATGAGGCTTTACAAGTAGCTCACGAAAGAAGGGAAGCGAAAAGCAAGGGAGAAAGGGGAAGATATACCCAACTGAATGCAGAGTTCCAGAGAATAGCAAGGAGAGACAAGAAGGCGTTCTTAAATGAACAATGCAAAGAAATCGAGGAAAACAACAGAATGGGAAAGACCAGAGATCTCTTCAAGAAAATTGGAGATCTCAAAGGAACGTTTTGTGCAAAGACGGGCATGATAAAGGACAAAGAAGGCAGGGCCCTAACAGAAGCAGATGAGATTAAGAAGAGGTGGCAAGAATACACAGAAGAACTATACAGGAAAGATCTGAATGTCCCTGATAGCCATGATAGTGCAGTCACTGAACTTGAGCCAGACATCCTAGAGAGTGAAGTCAAGTGGGCCTTAGGAAGCATTAGTAACAACAAAGCTAGTGGAGATGACAGTATTCCAGCTGAGCTATTTAAAATCCTAAAAGATGATGCTGTTAAAGTGCTGCATTCAATATGCCAACAAATCTGGAACACTCAACAGTGGCCACAAGACTGGAAAAGGTCAGTTTACATTCCAATTCCAAAGAAGGGCAACGCCAAAGAGTGTTCAAACTACCGCACAATTGCGCTCATTTCACATGCCAGCAAGGTGATGCTCAAAATCCTACCAGCTAGGCTTCAGCAGTATGTGAACCGAGAACTACCGGAAGTACAAGCTGGGTTTAGAAGAGGCAGAGGAACTAGAGATCAAATCGCCAACATTCGCTGCATCATGGAGAAAGCAAGAGAATTCCAGAAAAACGTCTATTTCTGCTTCATTGACTACGCTAAAGCCTTTGATTGTGTGGATCACAACAAACTGTGGCAAATTCTTAAAGTGATGGGAGTACCAGACCACCTTACCTGTCTTCTGAGAAACCTGTACGTGGGTCAAGAAGCAACAGTAAGAACCAGACATGGAACAACCGATTGGTTCAAAATTGGGAAAGGAGTACGACAAGGCTGCATATTGTCACCCTGCTTATTTAACTTATATGCAGAGTACATCATGAGAAATGCCGGATTGGATGAATCAGAGGTCGGAATTAAGATTGCTGGGAGAATTATCAACAACCTCCGATATGCAGACGATACCACCCTAATGGCAGAAAGCGAAGAGGAACTCAAGAGCCTCTTGTTGAGGGTGAAAGAGGAGAGTGCAAAAGCTGGTTTGAAACTCAACATTAAAAAAACTAAGATCATGTCATCTGGCCCTATCACTTCCTGGCATATAGAAGTGGAAGAAATGGAAGCAGTGACAGATTTTACTTTCTTGGGCTCCAAGATCACCGCAGATGGTGACTGTAGCCATGAAATTAAAAGACGCTTGCTCCTTGGGAGGAAAGCTATGGCAAACCTAGACAGCATAGTAAGAAGCAGAGACATCACCTTGCCGACAAAGGTCCGTCTAATCAAAGCTATGGTTTTCCCAGTAGTAATGTATGGCTGTGAGAGCTGGACTATAAGGAAGGCTGAGCGCCGAAGAATCGATGCTTTCGAACTGTGGTGCTGGAGAAGACTCTTACTAGTCCCCTGGACTGCAAGGAGGTCAAATCAGTCAATCCTAAAGGAAATCAACCCTGACTGCTCATTGGAAGGACAGATAATGAAGCTGAAGCTCCAATATTTTGGCCACCTAATGTGAAGAGAAAACTCCCTGGAAAAGACCCTGATGCTGGGAAAGACTGAAGGCAAAAGGAGAAGGGGACGGCAGAGGATGAGATGGCTAGATAGCATCACGGATGCAATGAATATGAACTTGAGCACGCTCCGGGAGAGAGCGCAGGACAGGAAGGCCTGGCGTGCTATGGTCCATGGGGTCACGAAGAGTCGGACACGACTGAACGACTGAACAACAACAACAACTTGGACCATCTGGTAATGTCCAGTTGGACCAGTGTGTGTGTGTGTGAGTGTGTGTGTGTTTGTTTAAATACATGTGCCTGTGCATACCCATGTGCACAGTTAACAAAGAATCCTGTGATTTGACACTACAGTGAATTATGACACCTTTGGAATCCAAAGGAATGTGTTCGTTGCCTGAATGAGAATTAAAGCTGTGTGTCAAAAGCTCTAGTTTCTTTATGATTGGAGGTCTCTACCTAGTCTATTTTTAGTCTTTCTGTGCCCTCTTAAGCATTTATTTTAACCAAGAATCCCAAGTCCAGAACAACCACATACAACTTTAAAAGGAAACCAGGGGCCTCCAGCCAAAGATGTGGCTGGTTCCTTGAAATGGCTATGTGACCCCCAGCTTCCCTCTCCTCACCTGCATTTGGCCATGTGCTCCATTCCTCCCTGCCCATTCTGTCTCCCAGTGTTCCTCCCCCACCCTGCCCCCAGACGCCTCCCTCCAGCTTCTTCTCTTTCCACCTTTCCTCCTCAGAGGGCCTTGGACTGCAAGAAGATCCAACCAGTCCATACTCCAGGAAATAAAGCCAGACTGCTCACTTGAGGGAAGGATATGAAAGGCAAAACTGAAGTACTTTGGCCACATCATGAGAAGACACGATACCCTGGAGAAGATGCTGATGCTAGGGAAAGTGGAAGGCAAAAGGAAGAGGGGCCGACCAAGGGCAAGATGGATGGATGATATTCTGGAGGTGACGGACTCGACCTTGGGGGAGCTGGAGGTGGTGACAGCCGACAGGAAGCTCTGGTGTGGGCTGGTCCATGAAGTCACGAAGAGTCGGAAGTGACTGAACGAATAAACAACAACAACAATCTCCTGTTACAACCCTCCTTCACTGGGCTGCCCTCTGCTGGTCCTAATTTCACCACACAGCATCCTTGAGCAGCTGCTGTGGTCCCAGAGGCATCCTGGCAGGGCCCACCATTAAGGGCTGGGTTTGGGAGCATAGCATTACTCCACAGTACTGTGGGAAATCAAAATGGTGGGTCTCAGCCACCCAGCACTGATTGAGAGCTAGGATGGCCACCTACATATTGCCAAAAAAGAGACACACCTCACACACACAAAGAGGAAGAAAGAGGGTGCAGGTTTGCGTAAAATGTACACATGCTAATGCATATGTATAGATGCAAGTTGATAAAGAACTGCACAACCACAGCATCCCTTTGAGCATTACAGTGTATAGTGCCCGCTGGCTTCAGGTTTTGAGGGCGATGATGGGTGAAGATCTTAGACTGGAGGTTGTTCATGATGCCAGCACATGGCTGAGCACTTCCAATTCATAATAATTCATAACTGCTACACTACAGCAACTCATTACTACGCTGAGAGCTGGCTGAGCATAGAGGCTAGACATGTGAGCTGGGAAGTTCCCAGTTCTAATCTCATCTCAGCCATTGACTGACTGGGTAGCCTGTAGCAAATCACTATAGCAACAATAGTAAAGTTGATTATTTGATAAGCACCTACAATGATTTCTTACACTTGGGCTTCTGTCTGCAATGTGGGGATAATAATTCCCGTTAAAAGGATGTTTTGAAAGATTACTGAGATAATGTATGTGAACTACCTGAGCATGTGAAATGCATCATATAAATGTTACTGCCTCATACCCAGCTATAATCACCCCCTTGAGAAACAAGGGGGCGGAGGGACAAATGGGAGATTAGGTTTCAAGAGGAATGTAAAATGCTGGACACATGCAGAGGCAAAAGACACTGTCTTGAAAGTCCTGCCACTTCTGGAAACCTACCTGCATCTGACTGTACAGCTGGGATGCAGGGCCTCTTTCAGCCCAAGGACCAAATTATGTTTCAGAGAAGCTCTCGGGGGCCACATTTCAGTGGTGGGAGGGGCCGAAGGCAAAAAGGAGCAGGGCCAAAATACCAGCCTATTTTAGCTTAAAGCTCTTCGTGCCAGGAACTAGGCCTTAGGAGAGGCATTCCAACCTTTTAGAAGGGGGGAGGGATGCACAAAAGCCAGGAAACCACCAAATGAGCATTGGTGGGGGGAAAGGGGGTGGGACCAGTGGAAGGGGGAGTGGCTACCTGGGGAAACCCAGCAGGCCAGATTGTGACCCCTGGAGGGCCAGATCTGGACCCTGGGCCTGAGGTTCTGCACCCTTGTTATAGAGGATGTGCAGCTGCCACTGACCAGCATCTCCCTGGTTTGGGAAAACAAACACACAATGCAGCTGTCATCATGTCCAGCCTTTCACCAACCCTTCTCCAACTCATTCTCTGCTTCTTGTACAAGGTAGGGAAACACTGAACGGAATAACGTCGCTTCCTGTGTTTCCGTTACCCATCTTTACCCGAGAGGTGCGGCGGGGCGGGGGGGGGGGGTTGGGGGTGGACAGCAGTCATGCATACCCTGTGAAGTGTAGTCAAGCCCCAAGTGTACAGCTGGATCAAGCAAACAAGAGGGCAGTGAGAAAGCAAGAGAGAAGAGATGGAGTGCAGAAGGACAAGTGAAACCATCCTGATGAGCTTAATAAGTAGCAGTGTGTCAATGCACCAGCTGCCTAATCACGGGCAGAGATTTTCAGCCAGAATAATCAGTGTGGAAGCCGTAAAATTTACTCGAGGGCAAGTTTCCAAAACACCAGAAGACAATTAGTACATGTGCGACAGTCCTTGCTACAGGTTCTTGTTGACAGCATTTCAAGACTGAATATACGTCTGTGATTACTGGAAACATTCTCATTTTAATTTGGAAAGAGCTGGCTCATCTCCAGCAAAATGTTCATTCTCACTTGCTCTCGCTCTGAGTGTGTGTGTTGGCATCATAATATATAGGCGGTCTGTCCCATGATGACATGCGTACATATATGGGATGTGAGACGTAAAGAGCTCTAGAGCTCTAGCTCTACATAGCGGTGGGTGGATGTGAAGTTTAAAGGTCAAAATAACAACACCCATGTCGGTCAACGCTGTCACTATTTCACATAAATTTACCTTTTTGCTGGGGGTGGGGGATCAGGTTGTTGTTGCTGCTGTTTGCTTACCTTAAAGCTGAGAAGTGTGGCGTCCTGATCCAGTTCTAGCCAGGCGCAAGTAGCATCGCGTAGCAAGTAGCGGCCTTCCAGATCAGCATCACAACATGCGCCCACGCAGGTTCAAGGGGCCTGCATCCACACTGACTGGGCTCACATAAGCCTGCTTCTGCTTTGGCTCTCGCTTGCTGGAGAGGAGTGGTCCTCTCTTGGTAGGGGCGCAGCCAGAATTCAAAGCAGCGGGGCTCGACTATGCCAGCACGCCTTGCTCTCATTCTTGCAAGGAGACTCAAGGTGGGCACAACCCCGCTGGAAGAGCTCCCCACCCTCAATTCTGCTTGCAACCTCAGCCTGCCACTGCTTGCTACCCACCACCTTCCCCCACCGGAGAAAAGGTCGCCACCAACAAAGAATGCCGATGAAGACGGCAAAAGTCCAGCAGGCCTCTCCTCCTTCAGGGAAATGTCGGTGACACCAAGAGACCTCTCATTAGTTGTAAATGATGCTTGCAGTGTCATTTCCCCCCAGGGACCATAGGGATTGCTGTTCGACCTCACTATCTCTGGCTCCAAAAGACACTTGCCAGCAACCTCATCCCCCTTTCCCAAGGGAAGTCTTTTTCTTTCGGGGATAGGGACAGGATAGCAGACAACCGAGGACTAGCATTGGTCAGGCCCTTTCAGCATTCCTTTCAAATGCTAAAAACAAAGCCTCAAACATTCAAAAGGAACACCGCTGTTCTGTTATTACCTTGGCCTTCCCTAACCTGGTGCCCTTCAGATGTTTTGGACTACAGCTCCCATAATCCTTTACCACTGGCCATGCTGGCTGGGGCTGATGGGAGTTGTATTCTAAAACATCTGGAGTGCACCAGATTGGGGAAGGCTGATCTTTCTCTTTTAAATGCTGCTTTTTGTCAGTGTTTTTGAAATAATACCTTTTAATGCATTTTATTATTGGTTTTGAGCTGCGATTGCATTGTCTTGTTTTTGCTTTTATTATGGATGTTGCCCTGAGAGCTTCAGCTCTAGGGTGACTCATAAATTGAATAGGAATAAGTAAGTAAGTAAGTAAGTAAGTAAAATTAAACTGATTTTCAGTTTAAGCTGCTCGCCCAGCCCTATTTCTAGGTGGGTGGTTCTTACTACTGCTTGGGCACTCAGTTAAATACAGCCCATGGATTAAAGCCTGCAAAATTCCCAACATCTCAGATTGGAATGATTGCAGGTAACAGAGTTGAGAAAAATCTCTGCTTAAGACTCTGGACGCCTGTTGCAAATCAGAGGAGATGTTATTCCCTGGGCTAAATGGATTCATCGTATGACTTGGTTTAAGGTGGCTCCTTACATTCCTGTGAATTAAGCTGGTCCAGGTTAATGCAACAATAAAAATAATGCTAAAAACATGTTACTTTGACACTATGAATGTAAACTGTTGATTATTTTAGAAAACAGATGTTGTAGATGGCAGAAGCAACACGTTACAACTGAGAGGATGTGGGGAATATAGGTTGCATCCAGCTACAGTCATACTCAGAATAGACCCATTGAAATCCATGGGACTTCAGTTAGTCCCATGGATTTACTACTCTGTGTATGACTAAACCTGGCTCCAACTCCATAAGAACATAAGAATTGCTGTGCTGGATCAGAACAAAGGCCTATCTAGAATCCTTCTTATCTCCCAGATGCCCACCAGATGCCCTTGGGAAGCCCAGAAGCAGGACATGTGCCATAGTACCCTCCTGCTTATGTTCCCCAGCAACTGGTGTTTAGATGCACACTGCCTCTGATACTGGAGGTAATAGTAGCCATTGTGACTAGTAGCCACTGACAGTTTTATCCATGGCCAGCCTTAGGATAAATAGCGCCAGGGGCAAGGAGTGCCTTTGGTTCCCCATCACCACCCCGGTAGTCAGTCTCACAGGGCCACCCAGAGGATGTATAAGGCCTGGTGTCGGTGTGATGTCCATCAAGAATGGCATTGCTCAAAACCTCAATCTCTCAGCCACTGTGCTACAGTTTGCACAAGCCAAAGTTCGAAAAGCCACATTCTAAGCAGTAGCAGAGCACTATGTGACACAGAAGATCACAGGTTTTACTTACAAAATATTTTTGTTTACTAACAGTTACTGCCTTTTGGTAAGCATGCTCTAATTTAGAATAACCATTATTTTTACCTTTAAGAATAATAAAGAAAAGTTATAAATAAAAATTATTTTTAACTATTTATATAGTGCTTACAGTGTTAGCAGCATTTGAAATGCTAAGTGCCTGCTAATGTTGCCTCAGAGCGAGGCTGCGTTCCACTGATTTTTACCTAGTTCAAATGACATCAAAGTGGAAATTGAAAAAGAAACATATTTTAAAGCTAACTGAAGGAAGATCATTTTTGTAGTTCATACTCAAACATCCTGTAGAACCTTGAAAGAAAGCTTACAGACTTGCTTTTGCCATCCTAGCACACTGCAGACAGTCCATTAAAAAAACGCAGCCCCTCAGCTCAGCTCGGTGCCCCCCTCAGCTCAGTGCCTCAGGCAACCACCCAGGCCTCCCACCCCTAAGGCCAGCTCTGGCCTTATCCTCCATGAGGTGAGGAGATACAGGCCTACCACATTTGGCTCTGGCTGTCTTTCCTGCCACGGGATCTGGCAACCTAAGTGCCTCAGCTTGCCAGTCCAAAAAATCCATCCTTGAGTCAGTGGGATGACTCATCTAATGTTGTCCTAAATTGCCAGCTGGGCAACTACCTAGAGAATCTCTTCGGTGGACTGTGGGTACGAAGGGAGCCTCTGTCTTTGAAAATACAGGCGGGCAGGATTTCATCCAGGAAGGATTCTATAACCAATGACTCTGCAAAACAGAATATAGGGTTTGTCCTCCAGACAAGAACCACTCAGACCTGCAGAATCCTCCTGGGCCATTACAGCTACCTGGAACATGAGAACTTTTAACATCAGTTCCAGCCCCTAATTGGTGAGCTCTTATCAACAACAAAACAACAAAGCTAATAGCTTTTCTTTTTGTTTTCTCACTTGTCCTACATAATTTCTTTGGAAAACATCTTTATCAAGATAGATCTATCTGTATGTCTTGTCTCCTAGAGAGATTCAAAATTATTGATAATTATCAGGCTGCTGATAAATAACTGGATATCGATGAATAATGAGGAGGTGTTTAACAAGAAAGAATGTAAAAAAACTAGTTCTCAGAAGTGCCAGCAATTAAAATTTATTGCAGTCCAACACATTTCAGGACATTACACTCCTCCTTCAGAACCAATCTTATATATCCAGATTCTGAAAAGAGTTTCCCAGATGGTGCAAGAAAGATAGTCAATAATTCTGTAAGCTGTTTTAGCCTGTTTTCAGAATTTGGATTTCTAAGATTGCCCCCAAAGTAGGAGCCCACTATTCCAAAACACTTCAGTGAGTATTCATTGTTTTGGCACTTTTGAGAACTGGTTTCTCTTTTTGCCTTTTTTTCTGATTTTGGTGCCTCCCCTTGGGGTTTTGGGGTTTTAACACCCACCAGGACCTCAAAGTTAATGCTAATTAAAATGTGCAGTCATTTATGTGGTACAGTCCCCTCATGGGAGAATCCACTTGTTCCAATTATTTCCATATTAAAATTTCATCTCCTTTCATGCATAAAGCTTAGCCTTCTTTCTAGAAGAACAAGTTATGTGTGACATGCGAGCTTTCCACATGCAGGGATATTTTTTTTCACATGGGTCACTTTCAAAACAAGCAGTTCCTCCACATGTACTCTGAGATGGTGCAGTCCTGTACCACACCCAAAGCTGGCTCAGTAGATTCTTACAAATAGCTCAGGAAAGTGACCTTGTAATTCAAAACCTTTCGCAACTCTTATCAGGGCAGATAAATCATGTTTGAGGTGCTAGACGTTGGGTCCACTTAGTTTTAAGTATATGGCCCTGTCACAATATGTAATCATATATTTATCACGCAAGGATGGGGAACCGTTTTGCCCAGTGGGCTGCATTGGCACCTGGGAAGCATATTGGGGGTTGCATGCCAGCAGTTGGCACAGCCGCAGCCCAAAGCGACCCCCTTCTCCCATACGATCATGCCCAGGTTCTAAGATCTTCTGGGGAGACCCTTCTCTTGGTACTGCGGCCATCGGTACTGCGGCTTTGAGGGCCCTTGGGCGAGGCATCTCAATGGCCCCCCTCCCTCACTGAGTCTGCTTTCTCACCGCCATTGCCACCAGCTGCGATCGCTCCTCACCCTCTTTCTCATCGTTGCTGCCACTTCCTTGCTTGACAGGCAGAGAGCCAGGGAGCACGTAGGCTGTGGCATCTACTGCTCCTCCTTCTCACCACTGCTGTTGTCTGGGTCACAGTGAGAGGCCAGTGAGCAAGCAGGCTGCAGTGCTGAATGAGAAAGCAACTCCAGGGGACTCTTGTCAATGGGCCCCTGCTGCAGCATGGGCCCTCATCAAATGCCCAACCATGCCTCCTTTTGATGCCAGCCCTGCTCCAAGCACAGAGAGGAAAACCGAGTGACCTGGCCATGGAGGAAAACACCCAGACTCTTCCTTCATCACCAGATCTCTCTGTTTTCTTTCTGAGCAGGCTTTTTGTGCACAGAGAGGCATGCAAGTGATCTGGCTATGGAGGAAGGAACTGGGTCTCTTTTCTCCATTGCCAGATTGCTCCATTTTCCTCTCTGTGCCCCTTTCTCCCTGTACAGAGAAAACTGAGCACCTTTCCCTGGGGGGTTGGCTTTGGGGAGAGGGAAAAGGGTTCCCCATCTGGGTTATAAAACATAGAAATACCGCAAGCTCTTGTTTTAAATAATGGGGTTGGATCCAGGATCTGCTTTCTGCATGAGGAAGGTCCCTCTGCCTGTTTTGGGGGGAAGCCTCCATAAACACCACAGCTCACTGCATTTAGCACGGTCTCCTGACTCTCTGTGTAGCATGTTCAGGGGGCTGGGGGGGGGCTGCTGTGGAAGGAAGGAAAGGGTGGGGAAGTCCACTTCTGCTAGTGCAGTTTATCCCGCTTCAATTTGGATCCAAGTCGAGACTGGCCAGTTCTGGTCAGGAGATTGTGCCTATACTTTCAGAGGGGCAGAATCCTGCTGGTTACAGCTGGTGGGAGGGAAGGGTTGGGGCATGGGGTGCTGAAGGAACAGGATGGGAGAATCATAGAATCATGGGGTTGGAAGGGGCCTGCAAGACCACCGTGTCCAGCCTCCTGATGTAGTGGCTGCACAGCCTCATTTGGTGCACTGAAAGCCCCTGGGACTTAGCCTTCAGATGAGGAGTTTGCTACCCCACTTTGAGCTACACAATTGCAAGGGCAACCCATAGCCACAAAGGGGGCAAAGCATGTGTACAAATGAGTTCAGGCTAAGTGGTTTGTGGACAGCACTTTCTGTTGGCCAAGTCCAGCACCGTCAAATTTATTCAGCTCTCCAGTCACATGAGAAGGACGCACCCACGCTCGGCATGCAAACGTCTGCCTTGCCAATGAGGTGATCCGGCGCTGTTTCTTGGAACGGAGACTGAAAAGTTCCCAAATGGAAATACACACACGCACACATGCACACCACCACCACCACCACTAGCAGAAGAAGTGATTCTCGGGGCAGAAGGGAATGTTTACTCTGCAGATGTGTGCTCCCAAACCCACATTTGTTGAGGTAACATGAATGTGGAGCCCAGGGGGGCGGGGGGGCATTTGTAGGGGTGAATCAGAGGATGGGAGAGAAGAGCATATAACCAGTCCCCTGCTGGTTCTCCACTGATCATGCCTCTCGAGGGCTGGATGTACACTTACTGCCTTTTTTAGCTTCCAATGAGGTTTCACTGCCCACCTTTCACACTACGCAGTAGCCGCCTTGAATTGGAACCGGAATTTCCCACTTCCGTGCTACCGCTTTCAATATCCTAATATCCCGGTATTTCCCCTTAATGTGCTCTGATTTTCCGCCTTCGCTACCATATCCAGTCGTAGTCCCCTCCCCTGCCTGTCCATATGTGGCAGTGTTTGTATTTCCCTCCTGTCCAATCACAGCTCTCGACGGCCCCATGTCTTCTTCTGGCTACCAATCGCATAGCTTCCTCAGCAGCCCCCATTTCCTCAGCAACAAGCAAAGGGCTGGATGTGCGCATGCTTGTCTGATCTCGGATGCTAAGCGGGGTCAGTCCCGGTCAGTGCTTGGATGGGAGACCGCCTGGGAATCAGGCTTCCTGCACTGAGCAGGGGGTTGTTGTATCCCTTCAAATGAGACTAAGTTTTACCCCCTCCTATCCCCGCTCAGGATGTTGTTGTTTTTTAATTAAGGCGTTATCCTTGCAGAATCGGGGCTTCTCCGCGATGTTTTTTTTTTCTAATTGAGGCATGATCTTCGAAGATTCAAAGTTGTGAAGCCTCACAACTTTGAATCTTTGAAGATCATGCCTCAATTAGAAAAAAAACATCACGGAAAAGCCCCGATTCTGCAAGGATAATGCCTTAATTAAAAAAACAACAACATCCTGAGCAGGGGATAGGAGGGGGTAAAACTTAATCTCATCTGAAGGGATACAACAACCCCCTGCTCAGTGCAGGAAGCCTGATTCCCAGGCGGTCTCCCATCCAAGCACTGACCAGGACCGACCCCGCTTAGCATCCGAGGTCAGACAAGTGCGCGCAGGAAAACAGCACAGTGCTCGAGTGTGAACCGAGCTCGCACATTCGATGAAGCACTGCAACGGGGAAAATGGATGAGTGTGAATAATCACGTTTTAATGCGAAAGCGTTTAACCTGACAGGACACCGAATTCATTGTGATGGCGGGCGCAATGTAGATTGGCCCCTGGTCTATTTTTTCTCAGTTGAGGATTAAGAACAATTTAAAATTGGAGAGGGAAGCAATAATCAAGTCCAGTATTGTCTGCTCTGAGTGGAAATGACTCACTGGGGTCTCAGGCCAAGGTCTCTCCCATCACCAGCTCTCCAATCCTTCTCAGTGGAGATGTCATAAATTGAACTCAGGACCTTCCACATGCAAACATGTTCTCTGCTACCGAGCTACGGGCCCTTCCCTTAAGTACCACTGGTCCCAATTCACTCAGGAACCCACCAAGTGAGAACAGGAATTTTGTTACTAAATCCCACTTTTAGCTTAACCCTTTGGCATTAGTTTTCCCTGGCATCTACCATAACATCTCCGTACCCCCAAAAGCCTCCCTCTCATTGCCGAGCTGCTTCCTTTTCCCTTCTTTATGCCCCTCCTCAGGATTTGCTTCATCAGCAAAGGCTTAACTGACCCACCTAGGCCTCGCCATCCCTTCCCTTCTGACACCGCCAACTTCTTTCATTGCCTCTTCACTGTTGCTTGTTGTCAATCTCTGACCTCTTATCCTATGCCTCTCTTTTCCAGCCAGCATAGTTAGTAAGCACTTTGGGGCATAGTTAGTAAGTCACTTCTATAACCTGCATTCATTCAAGCCATTTGGCCTCCCCACTTTAAAATGCCTTCCCCTGAGCAGCTCACCTTTCACGTGGAAGGATGCTGCTATTTAGGGCTGGTCCTACCATTAGGCAAAGTGAGGCAGCTGTCTCAGGCAGTAGATTCTGGGTGTCATGAAAGGGCAGCTAATTGTTACTTATTTAACTTAGTATTATTGTGTTTTTACCAGCGGGATGGGGTGGGTGGGGGAGGGACTTGTAGGATTCCCTGCTTCAGGTACCAAGACAGCTTGTTTTGCTGTGGGTACTATGCACTGTGCACTGCTTCAGGCAGCAAAATGACTTGGGATGGCCCTGGTGCTATTGCACTCTCATCTTCCTTGTGGGCTTCCCAGAGGCATCTGGTTGGCCACTCTGAGAACAGAATGCTGGATTAGATGATACGGTATGGTCCAGCTTGGTATGATCCAGCAGGACTCTTCTAACCTTCTTACATTTTTTGGTGCCAGGTAACAATGTCCCTTGCCCTGAATGCCTTTTATCCCTTTGCTTATTCTAGTTGTGTTCTGTTACTCTGATTTTATGCTTGTTTATAGCTTGATGCCTGATGTTATTAAGAACTATGAGGCTGTATTGTGCTGTGGTTAAAGATAAGGTCTCCAAAATATTGCTGGTCTTTCCTGCTCCCCACCTGGAGCTGCTTTTGGGGGGTTTGTGTAACCCTGGCAACATTAGTTGAAACAACCTGCAAAATTTGGGAAGCAGGGAGAAGAACATATTGCCACAGAAACATAATTATGCTGGGATTTTCCCCTCCTTCATTCTTGGTAGAAAACACTCATTATTCCCACCCTGATGTGTCAGAGTGAGGAAGATTCCAGTGAGAAAATCAGCTTTTCATCTGGCATGGTTGACAACTCGGCAGCCTCACTGATGAACGTCAACCCGAGAGCAAAGGAAGTGTCCATGGGTGGCGTGTGTGTGTGTGAGGGGAGGAATGGAGAAGTCATGAGGTCTTGCAGAAGTTTGTTCCCTTTGCTGCCAGGGTGATTTGTCATCAGTGCAGTTCATAAGACTTGGCAACAGTGGGAGGCCATGGTTCTGCATGGCTGCTCCCCCCCTTTTTTTTTTAACTCCCTCAAACATAATTACCTGACACGTTGCCGCCTCATGAACTTTGGCGGACGAGCACAATATGTCTTTCCTAGTGAAAAACTCTGAACGCTTGGAAGTGCTTTCACCTGGACACTCCCCCCTAGCGCTTTGGATGGCAAGTGCTGGGAATGTCGTTGCTGTACACACACGTTTGCCTGGGGAAAATGCAATTTAATCTCACCATATGACAAGTCTGCATATCCACTTCAAGCTGTCTATGTGGGCCTGGCCATCTTCCTGCCATGTCTGCTTCCTGTTCATTTTATTTATTTGGTATTGAGGACTAATCAGTCATGAGGACTAATGCAGTCTGAAGTAAGGATAGATTAATCTCTGGTTTCTCTCAGCTTCTCATTTTTCCAACCGTATGTTCGATTCATCCAAAATTGAGAATTTTTCTAATCGTAAGTTCAGTTCATCCTGAACTTTGAGATTTAAAAAACAATATTCACATGAAAATCCGTATACTTTTTTTGCACATGTCTCCTAATGCATGCATTTTTCTACACAATTTTCTCGAATCTACACATTTGTTTACAAGCAATGTTCCTAATATACTGCATTTTTACCATTATTTTCACAAACATATGCATCTTTGTGTATACTTTTCAGCATTTTTTGATGGGAGAGCACTGCAAAATTCAGACAAGTGTGAATTTTGAGGGAATTTCCTTTCACATACTGGTGTGACAGCGTGAAATTATCTAAGTTCACATTAAACTGCAAACTGAACAAATTTATCCCTAGTCTGAAGTCACCCAGCCCAGACTCTGGCTTACCACTTCTTGTCTGTTGTTTGTAAGCATTAGGTCTCGAGAAGCTACACGGAGGACATCTGAAACCTCTTTTTGCCATTTTTTCCTGAAACCATTGGTCTTTCACCATTCTCCTTTGACAACTACTCAAGGCAATCCTGATGACACAGAGAGTACTACAGCTGGTGGAGACTCCGGTTGCCAGTGGAAACAGAAGGGAAAGCAATGAAATCTGAGTGGATGGAAAAGTCATTAGTAACCAACTAAAAACAAAATGTCTAATTCTCTCACTGTCACTGTGATCCACTTGGCTATGTTGGAGAAAGTGTGAGAGCAAGTAGTTGTTGGGAGGTACAGCGGAGGAGTATGTTGGGAAGATGTGAGGGTGTATGAGTGTGCTGGTGGGGAGAATGTATGGAGAAGACTCGTAGTTTCAGAGAAGAACATACGCACCTGGTGGAGTTGCTAGGGGGGCTTTGAGGACGTCCACTGAAGACCAGCAGGGGGTGCTGTTTGGGGAGGTAAAGCAGGCATCTCCTTGCATTTCAAACCATATATGGTTATTCCTTGGGACCATCTATATTTCAGGCCAACAGGCTCTCCAGACTAAGTAACTCTTAGAATACATAGTTATTACTACATAGGGCCATTAAATCACTTCTAAAGGCACACATCCCTTTGCTTTGTTTTTGTTTTTTAAGTTTCCTGCCTTGTCTTGGTAACTTTGCTATTGTTACTATGAGGCATATTGTGAGTAGTCACGATAACAGTGCAACCTTACATGTCTACTCAGAAGTAAGATCCACTGAGTCCAGTGGGGCTTACACCCAGGAAAGCAGGTACAGTATTGCAGCCTAAATGCACTTAAACTTGCACTGCAATTTTGACATTCAAACTACGATACATCCAAGAGAGGGCCTTTGAACCTTGTTGTGAGTGTTGTGCCCACCTCCACCCCAAACCTGACCCAGCACCGCTGCCGGATGCAGATGCTCTTTCTTTAACGTGCTAATCAACAGGAGATGTTTGATTATATCAGGTTTCTGCATGGAGCTCTGCTCAACATAGTACTTACCATACTAACTAATCCAGCCCTGGCATCTCCTGTAACTACAATGTCTGGTAATGTTTAAGTGATGGGCTCTTCCTCGCTGGGGGTCTTCAAGCAGAGGCTGGACAGCCACCCGATGAGGATCTTCTAATTCCAGATTCCCTGCGTCAAGCAAAGGGTTGGACAAAATGGTTGGACAAAATGGGTTGGACTTCCCTGTGTCAAGCAAAGGGTTGGAAAAAATGGTTGGACAAAATGGGTTGGACAATGGGTTGGACTTCCCTGTGTCAAGCAAAGGGTTGGACGAAATAGTCTGCTCCAGCAATATGAGTCTGCAAAATACACTGTTCAACGTCATTTTATCCACAGGTTGCTACCAGCACGGCCAGTGCAGATTTTCCATATCGGAGGTACTTCTACACATATTTAAGTCATATTGAACTTGGGGTTTAGATTTCTTAGTAATTATGGATAGGACTGGGCTGTGAATACGGTTTGGTTAACCACTATGGAGCTGGATCCAGATTTAAGCTGGAGCAACTGTGCCCACCCCTTCCTTCCCACAAATTTCCCCACCCATTCCTTCCCATATTAGCCCTTCCAGACCCCTGAAAATGCTACACAGAGAGTCAAGACACTCTGCCAAATGGGGTGAGCTGTGGTGTGTGTGTGGGGTTTCCCCCTAGAAACAGGCAGAGGGGTCATCCATGAGCGGAGCCCTTCCTCTCACAAATCCTGGATCCAACCCTACGTAATTTATAAGTATGTAGATGTTTCTCAAATTAGCCCCAGGCTGAAATATATCTGGGAAACTTTCCTTCTTTGAACATCTTTAAGATAACTTCTCTTAGGATTCAAGGATTCAAGCCATAGTTTTAAATATTTTGGTTGTGAGCCACTTTGAGGGCCACTATGTGAGAACACAGCATAAAAAGCTAACTATAAATAAATAGATGTACTGACCAGTACTAAAATCATATTAGGTTGTGCAATCCTTATTTTTCAGCATAAAGGAATTGAGCATGTTTGATAGACAGAAAGGCCAGAAGTTGTCTTTGGTGGAGGCTTAGTGAAGGCAGCAGTTCAGGGATGGTGATACCACTGCAACTTCTCACTGGGCTTGTGCTTGCACTTTAACACCATAAAGCACATTCAGCCATTGAACAGTGCTAGTGGGAGAGGAGATCAGAGGCATAGGAGACTGGACCTCTGCAAGCAGGGTTTTTTTTACAAATCTTTCTGAACAGGAATGGTCCATCTGAGCAGGGAGAACTTGGAATTTCAGCAGCAATAACTTTAAAACACGGTTGGGGAACCTTTGGCCCTCCAGATGTTGTTGGACTCCAACTCCTATCAGCACCAGCCAGCATGGCCAATGGTCGGGAATGATAGGCACTGTAGTTGAACATCCTTCCATGAAGATTTTCAACCATTTTTAACTTGCTGTAGTGCTGCTTCTCCAGGGCAGGGTGTATAAAGGACTAGTTGTGACACCAGCTCTAACTTGTTGTGTTTGGATTGGCATCGCTGCTGTTTCATGCTTCAAGAGAAATGTCAAGGTGCATGTGGTAGCTACTGATCAGAGGGAACATCAAAGGATTTTTAGGAGAAGTAAAAAAAAAAAAAAAAGTTGAAACAAGACTAGCAAATTTTCTCAGAGGGGAAAGTCGCCCCTTGCATTTGGCCTGAATCGATATCCTGAAGTGATCCAGGAGCCTTCTGCCCAGGCAAAACAGCCAAGAAAATCTGAAGAAGGCAAAGAGAGTTCACTAAAACCAGCAAGATTCCACATTGTGTGGGTGTATTTGTGTATATCATGCTTTGTCCATGCGGTCAGTCACTTTAAGCCCATTTGAACAACTCTTCCAAAACGCAGGTACCAGTTAAGCTAATAAAGGGTTGTGCTAGTAACTGAAATATGCACGACACACATTGGCTTTAAAAATAACTTTAGAAGCATTTAATGTCTCTCTTGACCAAGTGACATGAGCAGCACCACAAACCCCCACCCCCCAAAAGCCACTATAATCTGTATACATTTGCAATTATTCCAATATTAGTTTCCGTAGAACTTTGTGATAATAAATGGCTCATACAAGAAATTGCTCAGATGAACGTGTACTGTTGGGTAGTGTGTGGCAGGTGTTAATGATTAATAAATGCTTATTTGTAATAAGTAGAAGTCTGTAAAAAATCTTACCAAAAAAACAAAAAAAACACCGGATAAGTATATATCACACAGACTTGCCAATGAATACAGACTGCAGGCCCATTTCACCTATTGGCAGAGTAGTGCAGGGACAACATCCTGATGGTTCCCTCCCCAAATACTATATATTTCAGAGCCATGGGAGCTGGGCAAATGATCTGTCTAACTCAGTATTGCGTACAGTGGCTGCAGCTGTTCAGGGCTTCAGGCAGGGGTCTTTCCCAGACCTACCTGGAGCTGCTGGGCATTGAACATGCGAAGAATGTGCTATCTGTACCACTGAGTTTTAGGTCCCAGCTAATCAAGCCTCATCTCTGCGGCTATTTGCCCTGGAAAACAACCAACTCATTCCCAGCATGTTATTTCCTGACATGCAGAAGTGCTCTTCAACCACAATTTCCCTTGTTTTACCCTAACCTTGTCTCTGTCTTGTTCTC
Organism: Heloderma suspectum; assembly: GCF_057233095.1. Taxonomy (NCBI): domain Eukaryota; kingdom Metazoa; phylum Chordata; class Lepidosauria; order Squamata; family Helodermatidae; genus Heloderma; species Heloderma suspectum. The sequence continues at coordinate 111,692,774 of NC_139464.1, forward strand.
CTGGACAGACAGGTGCTGGTGAGAGAGAGGAAGATTGAGGAGAAGTTATAATAGCAGCCAGCAACACAATTTTTAAAACCCCTTTTAAAAATGGTAATACTACTGTTCCACCTACTTTAGGTCTGGTCACACAACCCCATTATGGATCACAAATGCCTGGCTGAAGACCAGTGCTGCAAAACAGCGCTTTCCTTCAGGGAAGCCTTTCCCCATCAATTTACCTACTAAGCAATTCCTGCATATCTATTATGGAACTTCCTGCATATTGCAAAAGATTCTGGAGTATGTTCTATTTTAGAACCAAACCCAATACTCCCCTCTGAGTGCCCACTAAAGTGGGGAAATCAGCAGTGATGGGCAAGCTGTTGCTGTTACTGATCTTTGCATTCTGTAGCCTTTGAAAAGTTTTCCAAGGAACACAACTGTGAAGGCCATCGCCTTGAAGGCAGGAGTTCTGCCATAATTCATGAGAACAGGAAGGCCAGCGGCTGAGACAGCTATTATTGCTTTAGCCAGCCTTCCCCCAACTTGGTGCCCTCCAAATGTGTTAGACTACAACTCCCAGCCTCCCCTAGCCACCCATGCTCACTGGGGGATGTTGGGAGTTGTAGTCCAGCACATCTGGAGGGCACCAGGTTGGGGAAGGCTGGCTAAAGCAAATAATAATAACAATAATAAATCTCCACTTTAGCATTTGGCCCATTGTAATCTCACAGGGTGTGAATATTATTATAGCCAAAAAAGCACAGAGCATAAACCAACGCTTTCCTTAGGAAGGTTTCTAGATTTTATGCTTCAGCAGTCCTTAACAGTTGTCCCTCACTGACTCCCTTGCATACCCCGCCCCCCCCCCCACACCATCCACACCCTTTACTAATATTTAAAAACACATTCCAAACATAAGCATGGGGGCAGGCCTGAGAGCGGAGACATTTCAAAACAGGGTGGGGGGAGAATGAAGCTGACAGCCTGTGTTTTAAATATAGAACAAAGAGCACAGTAGCTTTTCTGAGGAAACTGGCAAACATAATGTTAAGAAGCTCCAAGAAAATATCACACCATTTGGCAGACAACGGTAAGTGTGGGGTGCGGGGAGAGAGATGCTAGTGTTGTGCGTGGTTTCGAAAGTTCTACTGTAGTTCTGCTGTGCCGGCACAGCGCCAAGGAGCCTCCCACGCAGCACTGGACAGAGCTGGCAAGGCGCAGATGGTGGCCACGTGAAGGCACAGTCTGGAGGAGTGGGCATCCCTGGCAAACACGATGAGGCTGATGTCTTCCTCAGCTATAACACAGAGAGAAGTCTCTCCCAGCACCTCCCCTTCATCCCACGGCGCAGGGCTTGTGTTGGTGGCTGTAAGGTTGTGCAAAACTGTGTTCTATGGCTTATACAAGACGGTCACAACCTTGGCTTGCCGTCACAAGACGAACCTACTGTTGTTCTGTTGCCATGATTACAAAAGCGGATCTTCGCAGGATATTAGCACCAGAGGACCTCCGAACAAGGAGTGGCACTTTCTTCATGCTTCTTGGGCGCCTGTTTAGAAGAGTGCTTGAGAGGCCTACAAGCAGTAGGCTGCGAGGAGGAACAGAATTGGGCCCTTCCATTTTGGAAAGGTTATCCCAAAGTTCCCAAGAAAGGTGGATTTTAGAACTCAGTGCTGATTCTGCATCTCAACAGTAAAAACAGACATCTGTTGACGTTTCATAAGTAGCATTTGCACCTGTTTTAGAATGCAGGTCTTAAGAGGTGCATCTCTAAATAATGCTGGAATAGCCCTTGTATCCCAACACAGAAATCTAGCATGACGTTTACCTGATCCATAGCACAGTTAAAGAGAATTGCTTTTGAACTGGAAGTTAATGTGACCTGCAATCCTAAGCATTTTTATTTGGGATGTAAGCTCTTTCATGAGCAGGACTTATTTCCAAGTGAAGGAGTTTAAGATCACAGTGTAAGTCTCATTATCTGCAACTCTGAATTAAGTAGATTGACACACTTAGGACAGGTTGTCCTTATGGCTCCTGCAACGTCACATCTCAAAAGCATGACCTTATGCTCCATTGTAGCCATCTCTAAATGAGGCAAATGTTTCAGGTGGCAGATTTTGAACACTATTAAAGGGCAGTAAATATGTTTTAATCTGTTTTGTCTCCAACTAAGTCCAAGGAATTCTCTTGTGTATGCAGCCTAATACTGCATACACAAGACTGATACGATGTTCTAAAGTATCTCCTTGCTCTGTCACAGTGATGGAGACTTTGAAGGAGAGAGAGAACAAGGAAAAGAAATTTCATGTAGAATGTTTTGCCACAACGGCAGCAATATATGGATTTTGCTACCATGGGGGAGGACCAGATATGCACCACGGGGGGAGAGAAAGCCTTTGTTTTTTTTTCACCTCCGGTGTCAAAATGTCTTGGTCCAACCTTGATGTTATATTAATGTGATGGTGTTAATGATACATGACAATGTTTGGGATTGGTAGGATGTCAATTCTACTAACCTCAATGCCGCTATTACTTTGATCCCTAAACACAACCAGACATGATCTAGACACGATGAACAGAATTAAGAATGTTAAGTCCATTAAAACCAAGTATTTCTCAGTAATGTTTTTGGAATAGAGGTATACATTAAATTAAAAGTTATGGTTGGTTCACACATGCTCTTGGCCAATTGTTTTCTCTGTGTGGTGGAGGAAGTGTCCCTAGCCATGCGTATAAGACAAAATGTAACCTGGACACACCAATGTATGCCCATAGGTGTACACAGACTAGGTTTGCAAATCTTTTTCTGACATTTTTTAGAGGGAAGGACTGTGCAAATCACTGCCCTATGTGCAGAGTCCCTGGGTAACACAGATATGTGTGTGTATGTGTGTGTGTGTGTGTATGTGTGAAGGAGATACACATGTCGGCTCCTTCATCATGTGGAGAGAATTGTTGGCCAGGTGAGCTTATGAGCTGGCCAACCCAAAATAGTTCTGCTTAGCTGAGTTGCAGATCAGGCTCCATCAAAGACATGCGTAGAGCTGGAAAAGGTGCAAAAAAGGGCAACCAAATGATTAAAGAAAGGTTACAATATTTGCAGTGTTTTAGTTTAGAAAAAAGGCAAGTAAGGAGGAAACATGATCGAGCTGTATAAAATTATGCATGGTGTGGAGAAAGTGGATAGGGAGAAAAACTACTCCCTTTCTCATATTACTAGAACCCAGGGTCATCCCATGAAGCTGAATGGTGGGAGATTCAGTTCAGACTACAGACAAAAGGAAATACTTTCATACACTGCATAGTTAGACTATGGAATTTGCTACCAGAAGTGGTGATGACCGCCAACTTAGATGATTTTAGGGTATTAGACACATGCCTGGAGGATAAGTCTATGAATGGTTACTAGTCATGATGACTATATGCTACCTCCAGGATCAGAGGAAGCATGTCTCTGTAGATCAGTCTCTGGGAAACAATAGTAGTGCACTATTGCCCTCTTGTCCTGCTTGTGGGCTTCCCATGGGCATCTGGTGGGCCACTGTGGGAAACACAGTTCACTGTGTTGAACTAGTTAGGCCTTTGGTCTGATCCAGCAGGGTTCTTCTTATATTAGGCAAACCATATAGATCCCCTGGTATTCTCTAAAGTCTATAGATTCTTATTGATTCTTATTGCTTTCTGTATTATTGCTTTCTGTACTTCTACAAAAGCTAAATTTCCAGCAAATAAATGGCCGTTCTCCTCACCTTCTTTCAGTTGCATATTTTTTTCAGCTACGTGGTATTTTTCATTAGTATCCAGATAACACTCAATTTAGGGGCTATCTAAACTTCCTCTCCCCAGGAAATACTGGGACCTGTAATTCTGCAAAGAGTACTTGGGATCTCTAATGAAGAATTCTTAGCGTGCTCACCAAGCTACATTTCCTAGGATTCCTAGAAGCCATGATGGCTAAACTAGTATAAAACCGATAGAGATGCCAGCATAATTAACAAAACCAATTAGAGTCCATTGTTGATTCAATTTAAGTCAATTAAAGTATTTGCTGTTGTGTGTGCATGGGATTTTTTTAAACCCTACAAAGGTTTCCCCACTGTAAATAGCCTTATATTATAAAACTAGCAAGTTGTGTGGATTTTTTTTAAATGTTCTCATAGAAGAACTTTTGGAAGAAACTGACTACTCAGAAAGAAGGTATATAATGTCATCTGCTATGTTTTGTTTTACAAAATTCTTAAATGTCATATTTATCTCTTTCTTAAGAAATAAAATGTATGGTTATGTAATTTACTAACATTATTGAGGGTTTAGAGGGAAAATCAGAGATGAAAGGTGCAACCGAGAGACAACGTAAGTGTGCTTAAGCCTTATCGGTATGTTTGAACATTTTAAGGGCACAATCCTATGGATGTTTAGACAGAAAGAAGTCCTACAAGTTGTAAGACTTTTTTCTGTCTGAACATCCATAGGATTGCACCCTAAGGTTATGTTCTGAGTCTTATTGATTTCAGTAGGAGTTAGAATACAATCCAGATCTGATTAAACCAATGGAATTTTCACCATTAACTGCTGTGGTGTTTGTACATGGGGCTTCCCTTTTTTGCATTTAATCCAGAGTTGTTGCCCTTGGTCCCCACGTTACACTAGAAGTAGGCCACACACCCAATTGAGCTACTGCTACCTAGAGGTAAATGCAATGGGCTTAAACATAATCAACCCAATCGAGGTCTAGTTCACTTTAAAAGGGCATTTAGCCAGGACTAGTTGCACCAGAGTGAAAGTGGGCCATGAAAGCAATGCAATACAGATAAATGGCACCCAGATTTCAGTGCGTGTCCCCAACACACATTCAAATAATGCCCGCAGTTCCTGATCCAACAAGAGGTACAGGTGCGAGTCTCCTTAACTCTATGGTGCATCTTGGGATGTGGCAAAAGGCCTGGGAATAGTTATCATAGAAATTGCCCATAATATGTTTCTCTTAATTTATCTGAACCAATATATTCATTGAGCATGTGTTCCTATCTCTCTCCCATCCCCAGTTTTATAAACAGTCATTCGTTTGGTGGTGAGATATGGTGATATTCTATTGCTTGTCTTAATACCTGCCCCTCATTAAGCCCCTATACTTTCTGTTGCTGAACTCCACCAGTAGTTAATGCGTATAACCGGATGCCCACATAAAAGACCTGGTATCTGTCTTTCCACATCACAAAACATGCTGCAAAACCCACAATGGCTGCAAGGAGGTTAAGCACTATCTGGATCAGCAAGTAAATGTTGAAAGTACCGGTGATGTCGGTACAGTCAGAAACGTTCTGGTACATGAAGGTTCTGCTGAGGGGATCCACTGTGTCCAGTTTACACTGACAGGTCTCGAGGACGGTTTCGCAGGTAAACTGCGTGATCTGCGAATAACGGTAGGCAGCAAAAGCCACGGCCAAAACACAGACAATCAGACTCAGAGCGCTCAGCAGGAAGTATGCAACCTGGAAAGAAAACACAATGAACATTTTTTAGGACTACAGCCAACAGTGTCTGCGTTATAGTTATAGTGAATGCACAAAATTTGGGGATGGTTACATCTGTATGTAAATACTGACAGTCTTGGATGACTTCTGTGAAGGTCTGAAAATAGATGTCAATTTCCCAACTGTTTGGGCGAACACCAGTGAATGCTGCCAATCACGATTAGTGACTGTCAGGATTCACCAGTGCATCTCAAAGAATTTGGATATTCCCACATTTTGTCTGGCTCATCCACAGAGGCAAGACACCACGTAATGCTGCAATAAATGAACAAGGAACATGCATGTAGTGAACCAACCTTGAATCAAAGGGGCTAAAAAAAATTCACACTTCTGAAACACAGAATTTCAAGGGGACAAATCTTTAAAGTGGGATGACTCTGGGGACTTAATAATGCCAGTGCAGTGGAACTAATGTAAGCTAATGATGTGAACCATGAGCTAGGTGACCTTAGGGTGCTTCTAGACAGAGGGCTCTCAGCACTACCAATGTGGAGGCATTGTGCAGTTATTCCGTCATTTTCTCCTTAACTGATTTTCTGCGCTAAGAAAAAAGACGGAAGAAGCAGTGGGAAAACATGGGAGGGTTAAGAGTGGAGCGTGATGATGTCTGAACCCCCTTTAAAATTCCATGAATGAGGCAGGGTCATGGCATGATAAAAACCTTGTCTGGAAGGGAAGCACCCTTATGCAAGCTGAAAAGGCATATCATGAAGAGAGAGGGCAGCACTACCTCGAGTGGTACTACAACACTTCATTTATAATAGAAGCACTCAAGATAATGTGCGATGGCTAGTACATTTCAAGTCTGAGGCTCCATTTGGATGTAACGCTAAAGTATGGCAGTGTTATGCTGAATGAGCCGCAAGCTTGTACACTCTCCGCTCCCTTTCCTTCTCTGACACGGCTGCAAGGAGGAGATTGGAAGCATTTTCTTATATTTTCAGATCAACATTCTGTTTCCGACACTTGCCAGCCAGATGCTCCCCTTGAGCCATTACACGTGCTATTTAAATGTTAGCTAATTGCTATCATTACCCACCAAGTTGTCCCAAGCTTGGGACATAAGAACATAAGGACAGCTGTGCTGGACCAAACCAAAGCTGTGTTTCCCACAGTGGCCCACCTGAGGCCTATGGCAATGGCCCTCTCCTGCTGTTGTTGCCCAGCAACTGGTCCTGAGTGGCATGCGGCTACCCCTGATCCTAGAGGTATTTTATAGTCCTTATGACTAGTAGCTGTTGAAATCTTTATCCTCCATGAGTTTGTCTAATCCCCTTTTAAAGTACTCTAAGCTGGTAGTCATCATCATTTACTGGTAGCAAATTCCATAGTTTAGCAAATTTTGCACTGTGTGAAGATGCACTTTGATTGTGTCTGTTCTGAATTTCCCACCATTCAGGTCCGTTGGATGACTCCAGGTTCTAGTATTGTGAGAGATGGAGAAAAACTTCTTTCTATCCATTTTCTTCACACCATGTTTGGAGAGATCATTTTGGAGTTCTTTGCAATCGCTTGTTGTTTTTACCACCATTAATAATTTGATCTCATCCGCAAACTTGGCCACCTCACTGCTCACCCTTAATTTCAGATAATTTATTAATGAGTTTAAAAGCACCTGTCCCAATACAGATCCTTGGAGGACCCCACTTCTTATACCCCTCCATTGTGAGAACTGTCCATTCATTCCCATTTATGGTCCATGAGAGAACCCTTCCTCTTGTCCCATGACTGCTAAGCTTACTCAGCAGTAAGCATTAAATCGTTTAACTGGTTTGTGAAATCACAGAAAAACCAACCCACAGTTGATAAAACTAGGATCCCTAAAACAACAATGTACACATGATGTGTTGACTTATTTATGCACATGGACAAACATGGATGAGCCAGATTGTTTGAACACAGCAGTGTGGGTTTCATGTAACCTGAGATGCATTATGTTGTAATCAGTGAGCGATAAGGGGGCTATTTATACATTACATCACATCACACAATACTGAACTAGATGGACCTTGTTATGTTCTTAATGTATTCAAGAGTGGGCCACTGGACTTTGCTGAACACTGCTTGCCCTGCCCCACCTCGTAGTCACTCAAATCTCCATGTTGCCTTCTTCACTGAAACCTCAAAAGTCCAATAATACCAGATATTTAATGTATTAATTGACTGGACTTTTCTAATCTGGATTGCATCAACATTACTATTTGTGTCTATATAACATAAACTCTACCTTTCAATTAGCTAAAACGTGGCGTATTGTTTCTATTTCTGCATTTAAGAATGTAATGACAGCCCTGCCAGATAAGACCAAAGATCCATCAATATTGTTAGCATCTTCTTTTCAACTGCTGGGTTCTACCAGGATGAGTACAAGCAAGACATACAGGCAATAACCCTCTCCATTTTTTGTCCCCAGTATTTACTATTCAGATGTATACAGCCTCTGAGTCTGAATAGGATGGTTCTATGTAGCTATTATGACTAATGGCTGCTGATGTAAAAAAAGTTGTCTATGTCTTTTTTAAAAGCCATTTAAGTTAGTGGCAGCAAATCCCATAAGTGAATTACGCATTGTATGAAAAAAAACCTGCTTTCTTTTGTCTGTCATGAATCTACTGTCAAGCAATCTCACTGGATGACCCCACTTTTCAGTATTATGAGAGAAGGTGAAGAAATTCTCTCTAGTCTGTATCGCTCTCGTTTCTTTTTCAACTTCTTATATATCCATCAGCAACATGACATGGTTGAGAATGTGTTTTTTTAAATAAAGATTTCTCTTTTTTGCGGTCACAGCATGAACCAACTATAAATACAAAAGCAGTTTTGTGACCTTGATGTTCCAAGTGTGTGCATCGTGATAAAATCCATAGGCCAGGTATATTTTTCTTCCATCTACTGTATGAATCAATCTTCCTGTTTGTGACTCAGTTCGGGGGAAAAAATAGCCAGGTTTATTGATGGTATTTGAAGCAATTGCATATATTCTGCCCTCAAACTAACTTAAAATGCCAAGGATTTTATTTTGCAGACTCTGTTGAAATCAGATGAGTATATTGTGAAAGTTAAAACAAACAAACCAAAAAATGGGGGAGGGGCAATTTTAACTGAATTCTGTACTTTTAGTAATAAAGCTGCAGTTGAAGAATGAGGACAGATGCTTTTTCCCCCTTTTTTAAAAATATGCATAGGAAGAGGAGCAGCTGACAACTTAAGAACCAAACTGGACAAAATATCAGAAGATCTTTGACTGGATTGCCTGCAGATTTTATAAATGGAAACTGCTGTTGTGAGGGGTGGAGAATATTTGGGTTGAGACTGCAGAACTGGGGGAAGGGGTTAACCCTTTCTAGTTGCACCCCAAGGGGAAAGAAACATATCTGACAAATTCTTGAAACAAATGTCTTAAAACACACTTGCTAACTGTGCGTTCAAGTTGATGTAGTTGCTCAAAGCCTTGCTCTCTTATGTTGGCATAAATTACACACATTGTGACGTTTAATTGCGTTATTATGGATTCATATTAGGATGGAGTTTCCCATGGTCCTGGTAACTGAGGCCTGGGCCAGTCCTACCATCAGGCAGTGAGGCTGCTGCTTCCGGTGGCAAATGAGCAGCGGTGGTAAGCAACAGGAAGATGTTGGAGGCCAGAGCATTGTGTGCCGGCAGCCTCCTCTGCATCCTCTAAGGTAACCTGCCGTGCTCAAATATGGTGAAGGACACTGTCCCATCACCACTAGGGATTCAACGGCTGGTCTGATTGGCTTCTATGCATGGAATGTAGGTGGGAACCATCTTATCTTTCACTTCAGGCAGCACAATATCTTTGGCCAGCCCTGAATCGGGAGGAGAAATTTCGTTCTGAATTAAAAATGGAGGCAAGCTTCAGTCTCGCACCTGACAGTACGCAAGAGTAACAATGACAGTGGCCCCAGTGAAGCCCATTCTCTACTATGTGTGTCACTGCTCTGGGCCTAGCTTCTCTGAGGTAATCCTGGTGCATGTTTGCATCGCAAGTAACTGAATGATCCAGTCACATCCGCTCCCCCATCCCCACCAAAAACAGAGCTACAACAGAATTATCCATCACCCAGTGGAGGCCATTAGAAGAAGAGAAGGCCGGAATAGTAGCAGTTCATACAGAAGGAGCTGACAGCCTCCTCTGTGTCTGGAACTGTGACCTCAAAGGAGGTTTTAATTATTTAATTCATTAGCACTAGCAGTTCTCTTGCGGTGCAATAGTATGCCCCATCTCCCTCTAACCTGATGCAATTGCACAAAGTTCCATATCAACCTAAGCTATTATGGACTATTATCAGAAGCATCCCTACTATGAGGCAGAGTAAGTCAGCTGGTTCAGACAGCAGATGCGGGCGGAGCAGGGAGCAGCTACAGAGTGTTGGAGGACAGAGAGGGTGTGTGTGTGTGTGTGTGTGTGTGTGTGTGTGTGTGATGACCTATTCTGTGCCCCTTATGCTAGCCTGCTGCCCTCAGGATGGAGGATGCTGTTCTGTCACCAGTGCTGAAATAACATCCAACTGCCAGTCCAGCTGGCTTCTTCTAAACATGGAATGGGAGGGCATACCATGTTGCCCTTTACTTCAGGCAACAAAATTTCTTGAGATGGCCCTGACTATTATGAATCATAATTACTGAGAGTTCGCAGGCTGTAGTCTAGAGTTAGGGGCTATGCTACCATAGTTCAGGACTATTTATTTGTTCCTTTATGTAAGAGGAAGAGGAGGAGAGGAGGAGCTTTGTTACCCACATTCAACCTCATGCACTTGGCACCTAAGTTAAAAGGCCAGTCCTAGAGAAAATATTCTAGACCCTTCTGAGTTGGATCCACTTCTTGACAGGTATAAACATCACACCAGTCATGTAAAAATAAGGGACCTGTGTTGGACCTATATGGGCATCATGTTTAAACAAAGAGGGAAAAGATCCTTGGCCACCTCATCTAAACTAAAGACAGGTATTCTATTCCCCAGAGCCCTAAATGTTCACTGGTGCCAATGGAAGTCCCCCCCCCAGCTTAACTGACATGCAGGGGGCTGTCTGGAGATTACTAGATAAACAGAAAGGAGAAGAGGAGGGGGAAAGAGGCACATTAGTTAGGCTGTGAATGGCATCTTACACATGTTTTGCTGGCAATGACAACTGATGAATAGGGTAATTAATTGAAGAGGAATTCATTACATTTTGGAGCAGGATCTGGGTGGGAATTGGGTGGTGGGAGGAGGGAGGGCTGGAGGGCGGGGTAGGGGAAGGGGGCAATGAATAAGATTAGGAAGGAATCTTGGGTGGGCATTGGGAAATTAATTAGGGGTGACCCCCTCGTTTGCCCTTGGCTTGCTTTAGGGTCAGCACTCTTGTCAAATTTTCCATTTTGGTGCAAAAGTTGCATTTTTAAGTGTGTGAGTATATGGGGGGGGGGAGAAAGGGGGAGAGACCTACCACTCCCTTTTTTGCATCTTTTTCAAATTATTGAAAATTAATTTTAATTAAAGGGTAACTACGGAGTTGGGATGATCTGGGGCAGAATGCTAATTAATGGAAGAATTATTTTATTTGAGGTGATTTGAATGAGAAATTAATTGGTTGATTTTGCCTTCTGTGAAATTTAAATAAATCCTAGCAATTATTTCTAAATTAGCATATAGAGATATAAATCAGTATATGCAAATCTTATTCAGATTTGAATCCTATGGGCCTGTCCCCGAATCTTTTAAGTGCCTAGCAATGCTAATCTTCTTTATGGAAGATAAGTCTGTCAATGGCTATTAGTCAAGATGTCTCTATAGAGGCTCACGTTTCAGAGGCCGTATTCTACTTAATATCAGTCACTGGAGAACAATGTCAGGAGATGGCTACTGCGATCATGTTCTGCTTGTGGGCTTCCCAGGGACAGCTGGTTGGCCATTGCAGAAAACTGGATGCTGGATTACATAGGCCTTTGGCCTGATCCAGCAGGGCTCTCCTTACGTTCTTATGTCTTGATAGTTGTACAAAAAACATGCTTCTAGCATGCAAAATTTAGGTCATCAACCACTTTCAAACAGCCTTTAAGGCACTCCTTCAAGACACAGACAATCATGTGAGCTTTTGGGCAAGAACTATTACCCTGTTAATGTTTAGTGTGTGCTTTCAGAGCCCAGAGGGGCAGGCCGTTTCCCACATGTCAAAATGAGGAGAATGGGGTTGGGGGATCAAAGCAATTTAGGAAGGAGCACAGGCAACCCTGAGATCCCAGCAGCAGATGAGTCACATGACAGACCCAGACACAATTCCAAACTGCACAAATGTCAAAGCAGAGGAGTTCGGATTTGCTATTTTTCACAGCTTGAGATAAGCACAGCTTGGCAATTGCAAGATAAACAGAAAGGAGAAGAGAATGGGCTGCGTTGTACTGTGAATGATTTCTCAAGCATGTTTTCCTTTTGGTTTCCCCGCTGAAAAACCTAAATGAAAATCAAGACATGAAGCAAAATCCTAATCTATACCTGAAGCATACCTAACTTTGGTATGGCGTACATGCTGTCAAGAGAGGACTGTGTGTATCTTCAAACAAACAACAATTTTGCTGCCAAAGTAACTGGCACTCTGAGCCCAAAAGCCCCAGCTTCCGCAAATATAGCCCACAACGTTGGGAGTGGCGGCCAGAAATTCAATTGTAATATCAGGCAGGGAAAGCCTCCAGTGTACTGTTCCGCAGGAGCGACCCATTTTTAAAAAGCCACCAGGATCACCGAGAAGCAGAGGGTCCCTCTTTCAAAATGGTGCCAGGCTTTGTGTCATCTAGGATTGCAGCCGGCTCAGTGTCATGGGTTGAAGGGAGAAGGGGGCTTGCTACAAACAAAAACACCATCTACCACTCCTCCCTTGTAAAAAAACAAACAACAACACCTCACTGAGCAGCAGGTACACAAGGGACACACATTTTGCTTCCACCAAGCAGGAAATAAGGAAACAGAGCCTCACTGGCTAGTAACAGTCAGTGGTTGGCTATGCAGTCCAGTTAAAACGTGTGAACCTCTGCAAGAAGCTGAATTCTTCGATCTGTGTACCACGTCTGCACATATTTGCCTACTTAAAAATTTTGTTCTGCTTTTGTTAGTCATGGGACAATATGGCAAAGGGCAATGTAAGGCACTCAAGCCCACACACTCTGATCTCTGGAAATCACTCCTCTGGCTTTTGAGATGTCTGAGGTTAAAAACAATGCTAGGGGGAGAAAAACAAAATGAAGCCAAGTACCTTGATGACAAACTGCATGCAGGTCTTCTCATCGGGTTGATAAGAAACACAAAGCATTACTAATCCCAGTATGGCTACCACGCAGACCTAGAAAAGGTAAAGTGAAACAGAAATTAAATTTTGAGAAATGGGGGGTGGGCAGGCAGTGTCAACCCAAAACATATCACTTCCAATACAAAATGTCAGGTACCCAATGAGTATATTTATTATATCATTTCTTAACTTGAGTTATACGGGCTGCCCTATAACATATGTTCTCTGGGTGGCTCACAAAAAAAGAATAAAGTACAAATGAAAATAGAATATCTAAGCACAAAGAATTGCAAAACAAACGTATTTTCACCAGCAAAAATAAAACCAATTTAAAACTGATATAGCAGCCTAAATATACATTAAAGTACAAATCAAGAGTTGGGGGGGGGAGCTTCATGACAACGGAATGAGAAGCACATTGGAGTATTATCCAGATTTTCATGGAATCAGCTTTGGTCCATCAGGGATACACGAAGCAAGATAAGCTGAGTGTGCCATACCTTTAAAATCCAGATTTCAGGGGTCACACAGTGCTTGAAAGGAACATACCTCTGGGTGGGGTGGGGGGTGGGGAGTAGAACTGAACATCATCAAACTTGCAGGGGCTGCTCAACCAATGAGAGAGGCTTGTTTCCTAGCCCGTGTCCAGGCTCCCTGCTACTACTACATTATTATGAATGGAGAGCATCCCTCCCCGCAATTTCACCGCATTCCAGCAAACTGCCGCAGAGTTATTCCTTTCTCCCTTGTTCCCTAATGTGTGTATTTTTGCATCGAGAAGCCAAAACCCCCAGTTCCTGAGTGTAGCATCTGAAGGCTCCTCCTGGGAGTATCTCCCCTCCCCCCCAATTTGGCCACATTCCAGCAATCTGCTGTGGAGTTATTGCTCCCACCCCATTTTTCCCCATGTCCACTCTTTTGCCTTGAGAAGCCAAAATCCCTGGTTCTTGAGTGCAGCATCTGAAGGCTCCCTATGAGAGCATCCCACCACACCAATTTCGCCCCATTCCAGCAAACTGTTGCGGAGTTATTGCTTACCCACGCACCTCCACACGCCCACACCCCTTTCTCTTTTTCTGGGTACTTTCTCTCTGCTTGCAATGACAGGCTCCCGAGACCTCACCAGATCAAAGAAGCAACTTTACATAACATCAAAGAAGCGACTTTACACAATACTGGAGATGTGATTTAACACAATGATGGAGAAGCGAAGTAATGTAAACATCACACATCAGAGAATTGCATCATCACTGAGGAATTACTGATGAGATGGGAGTGCGGGGTGATTCTGAAGCCTGGAAAGGCTCAGTGAGGTCATGGCCAGGTGAAAGACACACCACTCAGCAGGGCTATCATGCTGAAATAAATGAGGAGAATAGGGCACACAGCACCAGAAGCATGGAGAACCCTAATTAGAGAAATAAACTGGAGTAAAAGTAGTCTCAGAAAATCTGGCTTTTCCACCGGAAATTTCTGGGGTGGCTGCATATTGGCCACAATGTCATCTGCCGCCAATTACCTTGAAATGCTCCCGGTTCTCAGCAAATCCCCTGTGAGGGCAGCCCCCAGATTTTAAAAACACCGCTTAACAGGCCAGTATGAATAAGGTCTTCACCTGCTGCAGAAAAAATCATAACAAAGGCACCAGGCGAGCCTCTCTGGGGAGACTATTCCACAGGCAGAGTGCCACCACTGAGTAGGCTCTGTACCTGGCAGCCACTCACCTAACATAAGCAGCCCTTCTGCCAGCATGGCCAATTGAAATGTTGATTCACCTCACTATCTGCATCATGTCATTAATATCAGCCCTACTGAACTGGCTGGATGCATTTTCTAATGTGAATAGGGATGTACATCCATATCTCAGGCTACCAGTTGTTAGACTTGGCTAGTTGCCAGCAATTCCCACTGAATTTGGGGCTGTGGTCACAGGTTTGTGAAGTACTAGGACCTAGTACTGAAGTACTAGGACCAAGGCTATGATAAAGACAAAGAAAGGAGTGTCTGTACCATGCACAAAGATGGCTCTATCTTATCACCCTTAACAGCCCAATCCTGTGGATATCTACTTGAAAGGAAGTCACACTGACTTCAGTGGGGCTTTACTCCCTGGTATGTGTGCTTAGGATTGTAGCTGTGCAGTGTAATTCTAAGCCTACTTCCTCAGTAGTAAGTCCCCTGAAGTTCAATGCGGCTTACCCCCGGGGAAGTGTGCTTAGGACTGCAGTCTCTGAAAACCGATCACTTGTAAACGGCCACTGGAATCATGTTGAATCCTATCTGAATGTTCCCCTTCAAAACATCATCATCCGTCCTATTATTTTCTTGGGAGTATAAGTTTAGTTGAACAGGACAGTTTATCCGAGTCCAGCTATGGATTTCTCATCAGGACCTCAGTGGTTAAAAACAGATCTCTTGGCCATGAAAGGTTTCATTTCATGTCATTTCAGGAAATTAGTTTGCCTGAGAACAGAGCTACAGAACACACCAGTATGTTCTTTACTCTCTTTTTCTGTCACGTGCATTTATACTCTGGTCCTCCCATTTATTTGTCTTTATATATAGTTGACAGGAGAAGCTGACATGCTGTCAAGGGAAAAATACCATTAATGGTGAGGGTCCTTTAGGGTCTGTCCTTCCCAGGCCCTTAGAGAGCCACTGTTTTCCTGGTTTAATCCTCTGTGTCCTTGTTCTTTACCATCTCCATGACGCTTTTAATTCAATTAACATTCTCATAATGCTCCAGTCTTCAAATGAGATCATATCTAGCTACAGTCAAATGATAAATAAGCCTTAGATAGCAACAGAAGTAGCTGAAGAGCTGCACTATAGATATAACAGACTGAAAATACTCTGAGCTAGTTCACAGAGGGCCATGGCATCCAAGTCCTATGCGCGGAGAGGCAGGGGAGCGTGCCCACTGATCTACCACAGACACGTGACATCGACACAATCTGTCCTTGTGGAAACTGCAGGGCTGTGGCCACCCACTGTCTGATTTCGCTGACAGGAGTATTTAAAATCAGGCTTGTCTTTCAACTTGCAGTTTCCAAGGGGGCTCCCAACAGTACAGTAAAATCTAAATTGCCATAGCAAACCAACCAACCAACAATGTACTAAAATAAAAATAGTGGTCTACAAAATAGCTGAACCAAATAGGCACAGCAAAGCAGTACCGTAAGCGCAGCAGCTCAAGTAGTAAAAGCCCAAGATTTGAAACCTGGCATCTGAAAGCCCAGAGCATTGGTCCCAGGAGATAGTGGCCAGGTGTCCTTTTTTACAGAGGACAGTTCTCTGTTGGAAGGCACCCTATATTTGAAGAGGTGTCCAGTCCAAGTCCGGTTTAAAGAAAAATAACATTAAGTACTATTGTCCATCAACAGCACCTGAACAAGTAGTTCACCTGGTCCGTCTTCCCCAGTATGGTGAGATGTACCATATTTCTATTTAAATTACAATAGTTATTTCTAAATAAATTATTTCTAAATGTACATACATGTAAATTGGCATATGCAAATGTTATGCGAATCACTGTCCTCTCTTCTGGTGATTCGTAGGTGGCCACCCTAGGTAGGCCTAGAGGCATTGTTGTAAAGAGTAGGCCTAATGCTTAGAAAGTATGGTCAGTCTCTGCTAGAAGTCTAGCAATTCGAAAATGTATGTCGGTGCGATCCAATGTACAGTTACTGGGAAGTAAACACCATTGAACACAGCAGGACTTACTTTTGTGCAAACATGAATTGGCTTGCGCTGTACGTGGGTTTTTAATTAGGTTGGAGAAAGGACTACGCATTCTTTACCCACCTCTTGGACCTACTTCTCACAGGGGTGGTATGCCTGTGTCTGGGCTGAACCACTTTGGACTACCAGTGGGGGCTCACATGCTTGAATACCCACCTATAGGAAAACATTCCTTGCACATAGGACTTAAAAGGCCTGTTCATAATGCCAAACCATACATAGTTTGGCTTTCTATGAACAAGCTCTGGGGAGAGTCACGCTCAAATGCTACATCCCCCACTTCGTTGTTCCCCTCGCGTGCAACTCCTGAGCTGTATTTACAGCAAACCATAGTTCGCCTGTCCATCCGAATGGCAAGCTATAGTTTCTGCTTGCTTGCAAACCCAGTTCGCAAATCGGAGTTTGATTGTGCTTCACAGGCAAGCACAATTATAGTTTGCTTGGGTGAACTGGCAAAATATGGTTTCTGGCAAACAAGGATCAGAGGCCCAGAGAGGGGGAGGAGGCGGCATGGCAAAGCCCTGGCCTCCAGCGCCATATTCCTTTCCAAGAATGCCTCCAAGTGCCAGAGACATTCTTAGAAAATAAACATAATGGGTGGCTGTTTTGGCATCATGCATGTTTTGCCTGTGTGCACGTGTTTGTGATTTTCTGAGAATCACCAGTTTACCTAATATATGGTAATATATTAATATATTATATGGGGCTAATATATGACTTGGGGATCAGACCCCACCTCTGCCTTGCGTGCAGGTCCTTGGCCAAGTTATTTATCTCTGAGCCTCATCAGTTTGCCTTCTTTGAAATGGATGTTGGAGCAGTTTTGGATAGTTTTGTATTTTGGAGCTAGGACCCAACCTCTGCCCTGTACTTAGGTTCTTCAGAAAGTTACTTCTCTTTAATCTCACCAGTTTGCCTTAGGGGAAATAGGCATTTTGTGATCAGCTACACACCCCATGGCAGACATTTTGTGAGAGTGCCCATGACACTTCCTCAAAATCCCAAATGTGCCCACCAAACCCCCAAAATTGGGGACCCCCGGGTTGGCATTATGTCTCAACGGTCCTAAATGTCAGGGGAAAGGATTCTAGCCTCTGACATACCTATGCGGTTTGTGCAGGGAGTTTTCTTCTATTTTGCGGGATGGAGAAGCATTCAGCCATGCAAACCCACACCTGCAGTAGCTCAAACACAGGCTCCCTTACCACCTCAGTGAGAAAAATTCTCATTGTGAATACCCAGATTTTGTCAGTAAAATAAAGTGGGAAAATTGAGGAAATTTATTCTAATTGCTGCATTTATTCTGACATCTATTTGGGAAGTTGTGTAGTGTGTATTTTTAACAGCAACACCCTAGATTCCTTTGTCTATGTCCCTACTCTGGAACTGACTTATTTATGACCTAGAAGGCATGAGATTGTTAAACCATAAATTAGTTCATAGATTTATTCTTGAATTTTTGAATCATATTACAGTATGTTACGTTTTACTGAGAGAGAGAGAGAGAGAGAGAGAGAGAATAATGAATTCCAGTTCCATTTTTTGCATGCTGAGAACATTTTGCTCTCGCTGGTTCACCGGCTAAATTCTCCTTCCTTCATTCTAATGGACTAAAGCACTTGATTTTCAGCATAATAAAGCAAAGATCTTTTCAATAAATCAGACTCTATTTAGCACATTAGCACTCTGCCTTCACTCTTCTGTCATAGCATGTTAGCAGCAGCCATGGGGACAAAGTCACCCCTGAGGTAATCCCAATAGGGATTCACAAGGATGAGAGTCTATCATCTCTAGCCAAAGTCACTGAAATGGTCTTGAGTTTCAGAGTTCTGTGGCTGGCAAAGTGGAATGTTAGTCAAACACTGGCGGGGCGGGGGGGAGGAAGTGCACTTGAGTGGGATGTTGCTAAAACAAGCACTTGCTGGTATTTTACACCACGTCTCTCTGTTCTGCTACATTGCCAAGAAAGGAACCATTGCTCATTTCTGTCTTAATAAGCGAATGCCAGAAAGAATCACAGACTGCTCTAGAAAAGAAGCACAGACTGGAATACAAACATCCCATTTTTGGGAGCCAGACATATTATATCCATTCCCAATGCCCCGCCCCACCCGCCCCCGGCCAATGTGTAACAGTGCTCAGTCTGTGCGTTGATCTTATCTATTTAGAAGTTGGTTAGTAAAATTAAGAGGGGTACTTTGAGATAAGCACACAAGGTGTTGCCAGTATTTTGGTTCTCTTCTGCTGTCTCGTAGTTCCAGGGTACGCATGTGTGCAAGCAGGGTAATCACATATACGGCTGGAGACTGGAATGCCACTAGCCCATAAACACACAAAGATTAGGCTTGAGGGAAGGGGATGAAACCAGTTCTAGTGCATGTGTGCACAGTAACAACACATATACATACACACACTTTACCCACGGCAAAAACAGGAGCAAAAGTAAGGCAGTGATTTACCAGGGACGGGTATTTGAAAAGATGGCCAGTTGGAGTATATTAGAGTTCAACTGGGGAAGGAGACATGCGAGAGGTTGCAGAGATAGAGGGCAAGATTGTCAGAAAGGTACAAAAACCCAGTCTTGGATATACTCAAGGTTAAAAGTGCAATCCTATACATGACCAGGCAGAAGTAAGCCCCACTGGGTTCAATGGAATGTACTCCCAGGTAAGTGTGTATAAGATTGGGCTGAAAGTCCAGTATACATGCTCACCTGGGAGTAAGTCCCACTGAACTCAAAGGGGCTTACTTCTGAGCAGATATGTCGATGCATTTTCAGAGCATTAGTTTTGTTCACTGTTCTTTAATACCTCAGAACATCCAGAGTCCAAAATTAATATGGCAGGTCAGACAGACACCCCCTTTTTAAAAACGCACGCATATATTTGGGTTCGGATACCCCACCACGGTGCTCAGTAGCACCACATTGCATATGCAACCCCCACTCGCAGGTTGTCGTGTCATGCAAACCTGCGAGGATGGGTTATGCAAGGGTTAAACAATCCTTGCATAATCCTGAAACAGACCAATAATACACAGTGGGCTTTTGTGTCATGTGAACAGCCCCACAGAGAGATTTGCACCTTTGGCATGTGTACTTGGTACATAGATCCAATTGTTCGCAACAACAGCCAGTCTGGATGTTCAAAACCAGCAAGCTGGCCAGAGATAGAGCTGCCCCAGAAAAACTAAGGGCACAATCCTATGCATGATTAGACAAAAAAAAAACCTCATATAATTTTGGCTGGGAATACTGGGTGTTGTAGGAATTTCTTTCTGTCTAAACATGCATAGGATTATGCCCTAAGACTGGGAAGCAAAGAGGTGGCAAAGGCTATTACTAGGGGAGCAAGGATTTAACTCTGCTCTTTATTGATTTTTTTCAACGTTGATATACCACCCAATAACTAGCATTCTCTGGGCTCTTAATAATTAAAAACTTAAAGCCATAAAAATACAGCTATAAAATATAATGGGTAAAATAAGGAAAACCAGCCTAAGTACATTATGAATACAGCAGAGCTAAAAAGATTAAAAGATTTTAGGATTACTGGGTAAACGCTGGGGAAAATATAAAGATCTTCACCTGGTGCAGAAAAGACTATAATGTGGGTGCTGTTCCAGCCTCTCTGAGGACAGCGTTCCACAAGTGGGGTGGCACCATCGGAAAAGCCTAGTGCACTTTGACTGAAAGCTGAGGGAGTAGGAAATATATTGGGGAAACACCTACTACCCTTGGAGTCAGTGTTGTCCAGAGGAATGATCATGTGGTCTGAGCCGCTAACTACACATTACATGCAAATGTGTGTATCTAAGCCCCCACAGTGAGTGACTGGATTGTGTGCATGCAGGAATTTAAGGTGGAGAAACCTTGGGGAAGGCCGGACACATTTTTCCCAGCTGTTTTCCACTCAAATCTTGCCCCCACACACGTTTTTCTCTCCAAAGTGTGTTTGCCTAGTAACCCATGAAAGAAGAGGGTGGGGTGACTGTTCCCCCCTCCCAAAATGGTACCCCTGAGCATTTTTGTAGGGGGCTTTTGGGTGTGTGTGGGGGGGTCTTGTTGCTTGGCGAGCCTGTAATGTAATGTAGCAGCGATAACTGTGGAATTGCAAGTGTGGAGATTTGGCTGTGAATTTAACTCTAGGGTTTTTGCTTTGGGGATACGGTTACGAGGAGGAAGTATTGATCTGCCACACACACACACACACACAGATAAAAATGTTAGTACCAGCATTCCTGGTACAACATACAGACATCAGTTTAGGGCAGTACTGGGGAGTGCAGTGCCATTTGGAATTACTGCCACAGGGGGCTGGCCTCAACTGCAAGCTTCCCTTTTGATGTACTACTGGAAATATCCCGGTGCATGCATTTCAGATAAGCCTTTGTAAGCATCATGCCAAATACCATGCATGCATACTTTTAATCGTTTTGAAGCAGTTGTTCTTTAATCTATTGCTTTAAGGGAGTTTTCCACACAATGCATGACTTATTTATTTTTAACCCAAGTTTTGGATGTCAAATGTGCCTAAAGAGATTTTGGGTCCAAAGATGCCTTAATTGCAGAGATCATTTCCATTCCCCGTAGCTGGTATGTGGGTTCCTTTGGCCCATGCTAGTCCACATGGCTGACGTACACCAGTCAGGAACCAGTATAGTCCGTGCCATGAACAGTGAGATGCCCTGTGAAAAACAGATCACTGTTTCCAGGGCTCTCTGCTTGGTGCAAACGCACTGTTTGGGAATTGCAAGAAGCAGCACTTTAGGACCACCCTAACACGGCATGAAATCAAATCAAGGTTGAACTGACATGATATCTTTTGGGGCTGTTATGATGCATAGAAGCAATTAGCTTGAGCGGAGGTGGAGCTTTTGCTAGCATTTATCTGCCCCATCCTTACTGTTTTGGATATGGGCTCTCTGAGCTTCACTGCTCTGATCCTGGGCCAATCTTGTCATCCTCATACCTGTGGCACCAAGTGACTACTTCAATGTGGAAATGATGAGCCACCAGAGAACACAACAGAAAGAACTTTCATATTGGAAAGCCATTGTGGTGTAGTGGTTAGAATGTTGAACTAGGATAGCCTACCCCAACCTGGGGTGCTCCAGCTGTTTTGGTCCTCAATTCCCATCAGTCCCCGCCAGCATGGGTAGTGGTCGGAATGCTGGGAGTTGTAGTCCAAAACACCTGGAGAACATCAGGTTGGGGGAAAGCTGGACTAGGACCCAGGAGACCTGGGTTTCAATCCCCACTAAGCAATGAAGTTCACTGGTGAACTTAGGTCACTTACTACTTCTCAACCTAGCCTACCTCACAGGGTGGTTGTAAGGATGAAACGTTGGGGAGAACCATGCATACTACCTTGAACTTCTTGGGGGAAAGATGAGATATAAATGTGACAATCATGCAACCTCATGGCACCTCAGTCAAAACGCTTTTCAGTAGGCAGTTGACACACTCAGCTGTGAATCATCACATTTCAAAGAATCAAGTGATGAACATGCAAGTGTGAAATAGCCTTGAATTTGGGTATTAATTGGGTATAATCCTATTCCCACCTGATCAAAAGTTTTTAATTTAAACTACGAAACAAAAGACTGGTGTGTGTGTTTTCACCAAAGAGGAAATCCTATTCATGTTTAGACAGAAAAAAAGTCCTACAGCTCCCAGCATGCCCCAGCCAGCATGGCTGCTAGGGGATGCTGGGAGTTGTAGGACTTTTTCTGTCTAAACATGAATACGATTGTGCCCCAAAGCACTTATTACACTTGGTGCACCTAGCTCAGTATCATCTACAGTGAGTAACCACGGTTCTCCTGTGTTTTTAGATATATGTCTTTCAGCCCTACCAGGAGATACCAGGATTGAACCAAGGACCTTTTGCATGCAATGCATGTGCTCTACCACTGAGCTACAGCCCCTCCCATGTGAAAAAGGTCAAAGACGAGGACACTGATTCAGTATGTATTCCCAGCGATATCAATCAGATCACCAGATGTAGTGGAGCGTGCTCAGCTTGACTTAGGGAGACCTGCGTTCACATTCCCACTCAGACAGGTAGTTCACTGACTTTGGGCAATACTTTTCGTCATCCTAGTCTACCTCACAGGATTGTTGTGAGGCTAAAATGGGGGGAGGGAGACCATGCATGTCACCGTGAGCTCCCTGGAGTAAGGGAAAAAATATATATATATAAAGTGTAACGTAAAGCTTATATATACATATTCTGCCACACTCTAGCATGACCAAGAAACTGCCAAAATGACATCAACGTTATGCAAATAAGACAGGGGAGGGAAACACGTGGCCTTCCAGATGTTGTTGGATGGCACCTCCCATCTGCGCAATAGTGCAGGATGGTGGGAGGTGCACCCCAATAACATCTGGGGGGGCACACATTCCCCTTCCCTGAAAAAAGAGGTGGTTATCAGGTGGTTTCTCTCCCTGCGTTCAACGGGGTAAAGCACAGGCTGTAATCTCACACTGGAGAAGCAGCACTGGGAACAACAGGGACACATTTAGCACCCACTTTAATGGTGTCCCAGAGGGCATGCCTGTATTTTCTCCCATTGAAGTGAATGGTTGTCAGGCATTCCTTCTTACATCCTCCTCAGAACCTGGAAGCCATGCTTAGTTATGGGGGGCCTGGGGACAAAGCTTTGGAAAACAAGGCCTGGCGCCTTCTCTTCTTCTGTCTGAAGAAGAGTCCCTAAGCAATGGAGGGAGTATGGAGGGAGTGAGGGAAGGGGAAGCAAAGGTGTGAGGCTGGAGAATGGACTGGGTCTCTCCCTCCCCCCTCCCTGTCAAATGTGATGAGTCTCTATCTAATATAATAAACACATCAGTATGTGGCCTATGTATGGGCCATTCTTTGAAATACAAATGTGGGTATGGAGGGTGGGGCAACCCAACGATCACTTCATAATACTCAGAATGAATCCCTGCATGCTGGCAGATATCCACTTGAAATGTGCACGACAGTTTTAGCAACATATACTAAATGCATATAGTATAGACAATTGGCTCAAGATAGGACTACATACATACCTCTCTCCCTATTCAGTCACCATTAATCAACTCTGAGATGCAAGCACGACCAAGGCTACATGAGCATGCCATGCATCTGCTGAAATCATACTGTCCCCAAGTGGATCACGTGTCTAGACATGATCACAAATAGCCTCATTGGCTGCTTCCACTCTCTCTTCTACTCACGCCACACGGCGCCAAGATAGCATGCCGCTTGTGACTCTGAATTTCCTGGCTCTGCCTGGCTTGGGACACATTCTGAGAAACTCATGTATTTGAATTTCAAATCTAACCCTTCAGCTCCGTGAGAGCCAAAGTGCTACACCGGCTGTGGCGAAAAAAGGAGAAAAAAGGAGTGGGGAAGAGGAGAAAAATAAGAGCAGGTTAAATTACAGCCTTATTTTTTAACTTCTCACAGTGTGGAAGCTACAGGAACATTTATTCATTTCCCCACGTGGTCGGAAATACATCATTTCCCAAAACTTTTAGCCATAAATACTTGCTTGGCAACCTGGATAGGTACGGTTATGTGTGTGTGTGTATACATATATATATATATATATATATATAAAAAGGTAAAGGTGTCCCCAACCAGTCGTGTCCGACTCTAGGGTGCGGTGCTCATCTCCGTTTCTAAGCCGAAGAGCCAGCGCTGTCTGAAGACGCTTCCGTGGTCATGTGGCCGGCATGACTGAACACCCAGGTGCACGGAACGCTGTTACCTTTCCCACCGAGGCGGTACCTATTTATCTACTTGCAATTTCTTGCTTTCGAACTGCTAGGTTGGCAGAAATATATATATATATATATATATATATATATATAAATATAATCAGGCACATAGCAAATCCCCCCACCAGGCTTCTATGATGCTTGATATAGAGATTTCCATTTCAATAGCAGTTTTCCTTGAACATGTATAGAACAGACATTTTTGTAAAAAAAAAAAAAAAAAAATCACTGCAGGGCATTCTTCGCGTTGTTTTCTTAGAAAAAGAAGAGTTAGCTTAGCTCAAGAATAATAAAGAGTGCAGCAGAGCATGCAGCTGGTTAGTCCGAAGCGCAGCACTGCATGCAAGTTGTGGCATTCCTGTTGCCAAAGGCGCTTCGAAGGGAAGAAACAGGCTCGGTATGCTTACAATTATGCCAGCCCAATATGGAGTGTCTCTGACTAGCAGGGAAACGCTGACGCCTGCCATAGCGAAGCCCAGCACTGCCGCAGAGGCGCCTAAAGCCAGCTGCAACAAGGCGACCAGCAACGGGAAACGGCAGCCACAGCACGTGTGGGCTTCCTCTTCCTGGGCCGCCTTGGGGTCTCCGCCGGCTTGCTGCGTTTGCATCGCTGCTCCTTGCTCCTTGGCGGGCTCGCTGCTTTTCTCTTCTCCAGCTCTCCCTGCCTGGTTATTAAGGGACGGGTTGGTCTGAGCTTTCTCCTCTTTTCCCATGTTGATGAACTACTTTGTGTGTGTGTGCCGATGGGCGTGTTTTTTGGGGGGGGCGGCTTCTCCCCCCCCCCCGCTTTCCTTTTTAATCGCCCCCACCCGAAGGCTGCCTTTGTGCCGCTGGCTGACTTGTTTCTGGTATTCGAATCGAAAAGGCTGAACAAATATGGAAAACATTTGGAGCGGATCGTCAGAGGCTTCCAAGCGCCACATATAGCCCAGAGAAGAGGGGGAATCGAGGGGGGCGACGGACTGCCAACACACGCGAGCGGATCGCCTGGCTTCGGGCTGGGTGGCTTGGTCGAGGGGGGGGGGCTGCACGTGAGAATGCGCGCTTGCTTGTGCGTGGGGCGCTGGGTGGCTTGGTCCAGGGAGGGCTGCACGTGAGAATGCGCGCTTGCTTGTGCGTGGGGCGCTGGGTGGCTTGGTCCAGGGAGGGCTGCACGTGAGAATGCGTGCTTGCTTGTGCGTGGGGCGCTGGGTGGCTTGGTCGAGGGAGGGCTGCACGTGAGAATGCGCGCTTGCTTGTGCGTGGGGCGCTGGGTGGCTTGGTCCAGGGAGGGCTGCACGTGAGAATGCGCGCTTGCTTGTGCGTGGGGCGCTGGGTGGCTTGGTCCAGGGAGGGCTGCACGTGAGAATGCGTGCTTGCTTGTGCGTGGGGCGCTGGGTGGCTTGGTCGAGGGAGGGCTGCACGTGAGAATGCGCGCTTGCTTGTGCGTGGGGCGCTGGGTGGCTTGGTCGAGGGAGGGCTGCACGTGAGAATGCGCGCTTGCTTGTGCGTGGGGCGCTGGGTGGCTTGGTCGAGGGAGGGCTGCACGTGAGAATGCGCGCTTGCTTGTGCGTGGGGCGCCGGGTGGACCGGGCGGTCTCTCGTCGCGCAGTTCGCGGGCCAGAATCCCACGCTTGGGAGGAAACCGCCGTCGAATGAGGACCCTGCTTGTCTCCTGTGTGAGAGAGAAAGAATTCTCTCTCGGTAGCATTTAGGCTTTTTAGGGCGATTGGACCCAAAGGATCAGCCCCCAGAAAGTATTTTGATGTGTTTCTTTTAGCATTCAAAGCAAATGTGGGCGGGGGCGCTGAAAAGAAAAAAGGGGGGTGGGCAAAGTAGTTCCAGTGAAGGGAGCGAGGGTCAAAGAGCGCTTCGAGATACTGAAATGGCAGAGAAAGTATGTTTTTAGAAAATGTGCTGTGATTCTCTTAAACTCATACATTCCTGGAGGAGAAGGCGATCAATGCCTACTAGTCCTGAAGGCTATATGCTGCTTTCAGTATCAGAGGCAGAAATCTTGTGTATACCAGTTGCTGGGGAACATGGGTGGGAGGGTGCTGTTGCACTCATGTCCTGCTTGTGGGTTTCCTGTGGGCAGCTGGTTAGCCACTGTGTGAGTGGAATGCTGGACTAGATGGACCTTTGTTCTGATCCGGCATGGTTCTTCTTATGTTCTTAGAGCAATATTATCTGTGTAGTTCAGCCAACATTTTTTCTCTGTCCAAGAATTATAGTCAAGGCATTCGGGTTGCCCTGTAGTCTGCTCCTGCCCCTTTAATAATATTCTAGCCTGATGCAGAAATTTAGCTGCGGGGGCTTTGCTTTTCCTATCATGTGCCTCTACACCAGGAAAAGCTTCACCCTGGGGGCACTGCTTCCAGATGGAGGCCTCCTAAGCACTACCAATATAAAGGCTTTGTGGAGCAATTCCACATGAGAGGGCTATGAATTTAAGATGATGTTGTCGGACACCCCCCCCCCCCCGCAAATACTGTGAATGAGGACAGGGCAATCGCACAATAAAAGCCTTGTTTAGAAGTACCCTGGCCACTGTTAAAGCACCGAAGGACCATTTATTTATTTATTTATTTATTTATTTACTTATTATCGTTATATACCCTCCCCTTCATCAGATTTGGTTCCGGGCAGTTTACAAACTTTAAAAAAGCAAGCACCCCAGTGTTTGCATGATTTTCTTTGCACCTCGCCCCATTCTCTCCACATTCTCTATGTTCAGGAAGTGCGGGTCAGGCCACATCACTTTAACTTCGCTTTTTAAATTGTTGTTATGGGTGTTATGTCCTTTTAAGGTTGTTTTTTTTTAACGTTTTATTGTTATTTTTAATTTGTTTGCGGTTTGTATTTTCGGAAACCTTTGTAAACCACTTTGGTTGGCTTCAGAAAGGTGGTATAGAAGTGCAATAAAGGGATTTACTTTTAAAAGAGCTCTCATGCCACCCTAACACCCCATTGTGTTATCTCACTTTATCTTCACAATAATCCTGTGAAGCAGGTAAGGCTGAGAGTGAATCATCCAAGACACCAAATAAAAACTTCATGGTTGAGCTGGCCAAGTTTGATGGACTTTGAAAAATAGTGTGGAAATTCTGTGGAGCCAGCTGAGGTGGGGTGTGTGTGTGTGTGGGGGGGGGGGGAAATACAGGTGAACACACAACTCATAGCACAAGTGCAGCTCTCTGGATCACCACCCTTATCTATGTCTTTAGCCTTAGAACAGTAGCATAGGCTGCACCACCATAGCCTATTACACAAGTATCGTGTAATAATGGCACTATACTGACCAATTTATTATCCTGCTGTCTACTTGCCTGTACCACTTGCCTGTACCACCAGTTCAATGTGGCGGCCCTCTTTTTCTGAAATGTGAAATTCACTTCAGTCACTACACAGGATCAAGGCTGGCCTGACCGCACAAGCGCTTGAGTAATCTGATCCTAAGCATGTTTACTTGGAAGTTCCTCTGAGTGCAATGGGAAGTTCTGTCTGTCCGTCTGTCTATTTATTAAATTTATTAATCGCCCATCTGGCTGGTCACCCAGCCACTCTGGGTGATCTACAACAATAAAACAGTTAAAACAATAAAATTCTACATTAAAACATCATAAAAAAATACCCTAACCCACCCTAAATGCCTGCCTGAACAACCTGCCTGCCGTTTTTAATGCGCGGCAGAAGGTCATTAAAGAGGGGGCATGGTGGAGTTCCCTAGGGAGGGAGTTCCACAGAGTAGGGGCCGCCACAAAGAAGGCCCTCTCCCTCATCCTCACCAGCCTAGCTGTCCTGGCTGATGGGATAGAGAGAAGGCCATCCAAGGCTGATCTTGTTAAGCGGCCTGTCTGGTGTTGCTGGAGGTGCTCCTTGAGATAGGCTGGGCCGGAACCATATAGGGTTTTAAAGGTCAAAACCAACACCTTGAATTTGGCCCGGAAAACAACTGGTAACCAGTGCAACTCCTTCAGCACTGGAGTGATATGATCTCTTAAGTAAATGTGCATAGGGGATTGCAGCCCAAATCTCATGTTTTTAGGGGCAGCAGCCATCCTTGCGTACCAGTTTGTTTCCAGACACAATCCAAATGGCTTGGGCCCAGGACCACCTCATCCCCTACAAACCTGCCTGCGCTTTAAGATATGGAGGGAAGGATCATCTCTGCATCCTGATTGTGGCAGAAGAGTAAATTGGTCAGGATGCAGGACAGCTCCTTCTCTGTGGCTGGGCTGAGGCTATGGAACTCCCTGCCAAGAGAGATTCACTTGGCTTCTTCTCTCATAGCCTTCTAAAGCCTGGGCTAAGATATTTTTATTCTGGCAGGCATCTGACCTGCCTCTTTGTTTTTATTGGTTTTGAAATTTGTGTGATCTTTTTTGTAATTCCTTTTAACTTGAGGTGGTTTCACATGGAGGGCTCCTGACACAGTCAAAAAGGCAGTGTGCAGCTGTCTCTTCCTCCTTAACAGATTTTTTTTTCTGGTAAGAAAAAAAATGGAAGGAGTGGTGGGAAAACACCAGAGGTTTCCATATTGGAGATGATGTTGTTTGGATTCCCACCCCACTCACCCCTGAAAATTCTGTGAATGAGGCAGATTGCACAACAAAAGCATCATCTGGAAGCACCCTTGTTGTAAGCCATCCTGAACACTGTGATTGCAGTTGAAGGGCAAGGTATAATTGAGGGATGCAAAAAACGTGGGCTGTTGGTGCCCCCCTAGACCTCCCAGGCCCCCATAAAAAAAGAAAAACACTGGAGGAACAGACTGTATGGCTTCTGCTCTAGGAGTGGGGCTTCTATGTCAGGAACCATAAGAATTTGTTCCTTGAATGGATTTTTTTCTCCTCCCGCCCCCCACACCCGTTTTTTTCTGAAAATGTTCCAGGTAATAGTGTGTGGGATGTCAGGATCCTTCAGCAAGAGAGAGAATTAAAGGAGGGCTAGGAGCCAGGATTCCTGGATGGTTTGAGAACTGAGATCAAAGCAGGTGCCAGACCTCTGAAACGCTCTTTGGCAAGAGTGGATTTGAGTGCTGTGTATGAATGAGTGCGGTGTGTGTGAGAGAGCTGTATGCTGTCAGCTGTATGTGAATGAGTGTGCATGTATGAGTGTGCATGCTCATGTGCGTCCCCACCACCCCAGCAGACACCTGTTGTGGCTGAAAAGGTGTCCCCCTGGTATAAACGTTTTTAATAAACAAATACATTAGAGTTGTAATAACCTACTTTTTTGGCAAGTGTGCAACAAGCCAAGTCCAAAGCACAAAAGACAGTGCCACCCCCGTGCGCACTGCAATATGTATGCAGCACCTTGGTGTGGTTTTGCCTTTGGCCTACTGAGCAAGGGACCAGGTAGCTGTCCAGAACTGGCTCCTCAGGGTCTGAGTTTCTGCCACAGATATAGTCCCACAGATATTCTTGCTTCTGTGCACACATGGGCTTTTTGTGAACCGCCCAGAGTGCTTTGGCTATGGGGTGGTATAGAAATGTAAGAAATGATCTGGGCTCCCATGTCACAGGTTGGCCATCCTGACTGCGACAGGTTGGCCATAAGACTGACTGCGAGGCGTCACAATAATAATGCAGTCTATGTGACAGGCAAAGAGGGCAAAGTTGTGGTCATTGTGTCTTGCTGCCGGCAAAGGGGATCTTCACACATGCTGAGATTGCATCAAGGAAGTATTTCCCTTGACGTATTGGCAATACATTCTGAGAAACTATGCTATTCCCAGCTCTTTATAGTATTTAACCGCAATGAAGTGTGTCTTTGGTATTAATAAATTATGATGTCAATTTGTTTTATGGTTTAAGCAATATCCTCTTCAGACATTTATATTTCACACGGAAACAAGAAAACTGGAAACGAGGTGATCTCACACACTTTCCATTTACATAACTTAAATCTGATGTCCACGTTTTCTGAAATATAAAATGGATTTTTAAAAAAGCAATGTGAAATAACAAGGAGGTAAAGTATGAGAAAATGATGTGCCACTCCACAAGGGATGTAAGTTGCACAGCGTTTCTTCCATAATTCTCCTTTGTAACCCGTAAGGCTTGGAATTCCCTCCCAGGATATCTGTGAAGTGCCATCTCTCTTTTTCTTCATTCAAATCCGTCCTCAGAATCCACATATTTGATGAAACATTTGGCTTAACATAGATCCCTTGTTACAATGGCTTATTCCATCTCTTCTGTCCCTACTGTCTGACTTTAAACTCCTTGGGGCAGCCTTTAGACTTTTGACTGTGTAATTCTGTGTGTCCTGGGTATGTATTCAAATATGTGCCTCCCTAACACAGAACGCTGCAACGTTTTATATTTGTTTATTTCATTGCAGTTGTATCCCACCTTTCTGCCACTGAGCTCCCACTCTCCAAGTTTACCCTCACAGCAACCCAGTGAGGTAGATTAGGCAGAGGGTGACTGGCCCAAGTTCACCCCATGAGCTTCATGGCTGAGGGGGAATTTGAACACAAGTCTAGTCCTACATTCTAACCAGTATACCACACTGGCATATATCTAGCAATAGTCCCTGCCCCCCACATCCAACTCAATTGTGGCCTCACAGCTTGATAGCAGACCCTTGGAGTCTCCAACCCTCCTCCTGTCAAGTTCTTCCTCTACTATCCTAATGCCGGAAGCCCCCCTCAGGAGTATTTCGATGTCTTTGGCTCAGATTGAGCTCCTTGGAGAAAGATTAGCATAAACATAAAGTAAAAAGTTAATAACAGCTACCACCATCCACAAGCTCAAGGTCTACCTTTCCCTCAGTGGCTCTTGGGCTATGGAATGAGCTCCCTGTCATAAGAACATAAGAGCCATGTTGGATCAGACCAGAGGCCTATGTAGTCCAGCATTCTGTTCATACAGTGGCCAACCAAACACCTATGGGAAGCCCAGGAGGAGGACATGAGGGGAATAGCACCATTGTGCTTGTGTCCCCTAACTGGCGTACATAGGCATACTCCCTGCAATCCTGGAAGTAATATATAACCATCATGACCAGAAGCCAATGATAGCCTTATCCTCCATGAATTTGTCTAATCCCCATTTAAAGCTGTCCAGGTTGGAAGCCATCACTACATCTTCTGTTAGCAAATTCCATCGTTTAACTATGTGCTTTCTGAAGGATGTCCTTTTATCTGTTCTAAAACTCCCACCATTCAGCTTCATGGGATGGCCCCGGGGTTGTAGTATTATGAGAGTGCCCTTGCCTGCTGCATTTTAGAAAGAAATGAAATGCCTACATGTTAGTGCGCCTTTCATGGACTGCAATAGCACGGCAGCTGCTTTATAGTTGCTTAACATTTTGCTCCCATTTTAAAAATTAATTGTTGAGACTTCAATGTTATTGTTTTGTGAGTGGCTTTGAGCCTATGAAATGGGGCATGGTGTACATTTTTAAATGCATGGAATGAATGAAGGTCAGTATGGATCTCTGCAACAAAGTGATTTTATCCCAAGGACAAAACAGCCATGGCAGCTTGCCCTATGGACATGTCTCTTCATTCCATGCTTTAGAATGAAACCAAAAAGAGTGGGAGAAAATGTCTGAAAAAGGAGGTATGATGTGCTAGGGGAGAACCCTGAGCTGATAACATCACACCTTGGGTCCTCAGGCAATACACGTATTAATTCCACTGTTGTTCTCCATTTGCCATGTAGATGGGAAAGGGACCAACGTGAGTTCAGATGGGAGCAGTGTGTGTCAATCCCTACTAATTTTCCCTGCCCACTGGATGTACCCGGAAATCAAAAGTGCCAGGCATATGGCACCATTTTTGGTCTACAAGTTTAGCCTGTCTCCAAAGTCTGTTTTAAAGATACATTTTCTAATGTAGCATATTAACATGAAGCTATGTCACAAGATCTTTTTGAAGGGGGGCAGGTATTAAATACACACACACACACCCTCTTACTCTTATTCCCAGGGGAATAACAGATTAGCTCCCCTGCACTGGCTGTGTTCAAAGAGCCCAAGGACACAGAACTGAGCTTCCTTAGTGAAGTGAGGGGACAAAAATAAAACAAAAAAGTGAAGCAAAGCCCGCACACACACAAACTCACCAGTAGGAAAGGACTATTGCATAACATCTTTAAAAGTTATTTTTCCTCTTTCAAGAGCAAGTTTTAAGAGAGGAAACAATTTAACTTTTTAATGAAAGATTACATCACAGTGAATCATAGAAGTATGAGACTGGACGGAATATGAAGACGACCTGGTATCCAGGCTGAATCCTGTACAAGCATAAAATCTGTAAATACTCTAACATGGGATATTTTCCCCCAACTATTCAGTAAAGGTAAAGCACCCAACAGTTTATACAAAGTCTCAGCACCCATGACATAGGAGAGGGTGGCTACCAGCATATTCTGGCCAATAGTCTCCAAAGAGACTTATAGATGCACAAGGACCCACCGATTTCCTCTTCTTACACTGTAATCCTATATACGTTTACTCGGAAGTATTTTTAATGGAGCTTACTCCCAAATAAATGCATATGGGATTGTGGCCGGACAGTAGCTGCACAAGCTGTGTGAAAGGCTGTGCCAGAGGACCTTTGGACTTTCTCATGCAGCTTTTTGAGGGAAGGAGCGTAAAGGCAAGAAAGCTCAGGAATCTTGTCTACTGGCAAGGAAGCTAGACGTCCTGCAATGTGGGAGGAAGCTAAATCCCACGCTTTTCCCATCAACGTCACCACCAGATGCAACAGTGTTTTCCTTGATCTGAGACTTCATGGTTTGAGCATAGGCCACATGGTGGGATAAAATCAATGAATGAAAAAAGGAAAAACAGAGAAATCCAGAGAACTTGACACAAAGCCCATAATAAATTAAGATCCCTCACACATATAAGATATGCCATATTAGCTAACCTTAGTAAACCACCTAGCAGGGGATAATGTCTGAGGCATGTAGAGTATCCCTGAAGAATTTTGCCTGTAATATAGACATACTGAGTCATCCCTAAGTATGTCTCAAATATTTTTCTTGAGCAGCAACCTCCAAATTCACCTGAAATGTAGCCCACTATCGAGCCTACTCTGTGGCGGTGAGGGTGGCAAAGAGACAGTTCTTTTCCACCAGCATTGCATCTTCTCAGTGTCGTCCAGCAGAGCTTTTCCGAGTGGTTCGCGGCCTGTTACATTCTGGGCCAGGGAGATAGATGGTGGAACCCTCGGTAGCACGCTGTGACGTGTTTGCAAGGCACTTTGAGGATAAAGTCGCTCAGATTCGTCATGAATTGGACACCACCATTAATGCAGTTCCATTGGTAGAGGCGTTCAGAGCACCGTCTGGTCAAGTTTTATTGGATGAGTTTCAGTTACTGAGGCCTGAGGATGAGGACAAGGTGCTTAGCCAAGTCTGATCGACCACTTGTGTGCTTGACCCTTGCCCTTCATGGCTTATTAAATCAAACAAGGAGGGGTTGTCCGGCTGGGTCCAGGAGGTTGTAAATTCCTCCTTGAGAGAGGGAGTGGTGCCTTCCGCTTTAAAAGAGGCAGTAATTAGACCACTCCTGAAAAAGCCTAACCTGGACCCAGAGGATGTTAACAATTATAGGCCAGTGGCCAACATCCCCTTCCTGGGCAAGGTGCTTCAGCGGGTGGTTGTAGGACAGCTCCAGGCACTGTTGAATGAAACGGATTATCTAGATCCATTTCAATCGGGCTTCAGGCCTGGTTTTGGAACGGAAACTGCCTTGGTCGCCCTGTGGGATGACCTCTGCCGGGAGAGGGACAGGGGGAGTGCGACCCTGTTGATTCTCCTGGACCTCTCAGCAGCTTTCGATACCATCGACCATGGTATCCTTCTGGATAGGTTGTCTGGGTTAGGAGTTGGAGGCACTGCACTACAGTGGTTCCGCTCCTACTTGGATGGCCGATTCCAGAAGGTG
This sequence comes from Heloderma suspectum, assembly GCF_057233095.1. Taxonomy (NCBI): domain Eukaryota; kingdom Metazoa; phylum Chordata; class Lepidosauria; order Squamata; family Helodermatidae; genus Heloderma; species Heloderma suspectum. Next base: position 111,726,977 of record NC_139464.1, read on the forward strand.
GTGCTGGGGGATTACTGCTCTGTGCCATGGCAATTATGCCATGGGGTTCCACAGGGCTCTATTTTATCCCCCATGCTATTTAACATCTACATGAAACTGCTGGGGGAGGTTATCCGGAGGTGTGGGCTGAGGTGCCATCAATATGCGGATGACACCCAGCTCTACCTCTCTTTCTCATCAAAACCAGGTGAGGCAGTGGCTGTTCTGAATCAGTGCCTGGGCATGGTAATGGACTGGATGAGGGCCAATAAACTGAAACTCAATCCAGACAAGACGGAGGTACTGTTAGTGGGTGGTTCGTCTGCCCGGCTAGGTGATATTCAACCTGTTCTGGAGGGGGTTGCACTCCCCCTAAAGGATCAGGTTCGTAGTTTGGGGGTGCTCTTGGATCCAGAACTGTCACTTGAGGCACAGGTGAACTCAGTGGCACGGAGCACTTTTTATCAGCTTAGGCTGGTATACCAACTACGCCCTTATCTGGACAGAGATAGCCTAGCTACAGTTATCCATGCTCTGATAACTTCTCGTCTGGATTACTGCAATGCGTTATACGTGGGGCTGCCTTTGAAAACGGTCTGGAAACTTCAGCTGGTCCAAAATAGGGCAGCAAGATTGTTAACAGGGACTGGCCTGCGAGCTCATATTACGCCAGTACTTTTCCAGCTGCACTGGCTGCCAGTCCATTTCCGGGCCCGATTCAAAGTGCTGGTGTTAACATTCAAAGCCCTTAACAGCTTGGGGCCAGGTTACCTGAAGGATCGCCTCCTCCCATATGTGCCTGCCCGGACCTTAAGATCATCATCAGCGGCCCTTCTCCGTGAGCCCCTGCCAAAGGAAGTGAGGCGGGTGGCTACTAGGAGGAGGGCTTTTTCTGTTGTGGCACCCCGGCTCTGGAATGAGCTCCCTAGTGAGGTTCACCTGGCGCCTACATTGTATTCCTTTCGGCGCCAGGTGAAGACCTTTTTATTTTCCCAGGCATTTTAGCTTTCTAAATTTTTATCTTTGCTGTTTTAAATCTGTATTTTAAACTCCTGCACTGCTGCTAGGTTTTATTGTGGTTGTATTGTTATATTGTGGTTTTAATGTTCTGTATATTTTAAATTGTTTTATTGTGTGTTGTTTGGTTTTAATTTTTGTGAACCGCCCAGAGAGCTAGAAATAAATAAATAAAATAAATGTTGCTGTAGGTGAAACTCAGTAATAGCCTACAGTTTTTCGCACAAACACAACACACACCCTAAGGAATTCTACTTACCTTTTGGAAACTCTTTGGGTCTCCCTTGCAGTTCCACAGATGTTTTGCCTAAGTTGTTACATACAAATTTTGCTTTAAGCCCAACCTTGTGACCGTTATAGTAAGGATGAAATGCCAGGTCAATCTTTGGTTCACCAGAGAGCTGGGGCAATGATCCCAAAAGGATGACAACTTCAAAGCAAGTGGAATAAACCAAGTGCTCTCAAAGTTACAGCTCATTTTAGAGCCACTCTGTGGCAATGATGTCAGCGAGGGACAACTTTTCGGCCACCATTACATCCTCGCACTGCCATCCAGTAGAGCTACTAGTCACGATGGCTTTATTCTATCTCCAGGTTTAGAGGCAGCATGCCTCTGAGTACTAGGTGCTGAGACATAGCAGAGGGCCATGGCCCTCATATCCTGCTTGTGGGCTTCCCATTGGGCATCTGGTTGGCCACTGTGAGAAACAGGATGCTGGATAGGCCTTTAGTCTGACCCAACAGGGCTCTCCTTATATACTTATTCTGAGTTGGTACAGGGTCTACTTTACACAGGCCCCCAACGTGATCTCAGGAAGCCCTCAGAAGCCTATTGTGACTCCCCCAATTTGAAATATCTTATCATTTTATCCAATGTGGGGGGTAAAGCCACTCCCAACTACCTCAGCATAGATGCCACTTTAAGCTCAGTTCAAATACAGAACACGTCCAGGAGCAGACACTAACTTCATCCTTGGGGGTAAGATGCTCAAGTGGGTCGGGACAGTTCAGCTCCAGATATCCTTGGATGGTGCTGATAATCCAATCCAATCTGGCTTCCATTCAGGGTTTGGAACTGAAACCGCCTTGGTCAACTTGATGGATGGCCCTTGCCAGAAGGAGGGGGATATGCAAGCTAACTAATTCTCCTGACTCTCTCAGCACCTTTCAGTGCTGTTGACCAAGGTATCTTTCCGGATCATCTGTCAGCAGTGGGAATTTATGGTACCATATTTTGCTGATTCCACTCCTATCTGGTGTGGGGAGGATTTTGCAGATATCTACTCTGCGCAGGTATTTGTTTTGTTCCCTGTGCCATTTCACATCTACATGAAACTGCTGGTGGAGATCATTTCGGGGTTTGGAAGCTCTGTTTCTCCTTCTCCTCTGACCAGGGAGGTTGGAATCCTCCTGATCTTGATGGAATTGTACCTCCCACGCACCCAAAGGATGCTCTTAAATCCACCCCTTTGGATGCCCAATTGGCATCTGTGGCAAGAAGTATCTTTCACCCGCTTACGCTGATGCACCAGCTGTGTCCCCTCTTGAACAGAGATAGGCGGGACACAGTTATCTGTGCCCTGGTAAAACAGAGATTAGAATCCCACAGCACATTGCAGATGGAGCTGCCTCTGGAGACAGAAACTTCAGCTGGTTCAAATATGGCAGCTACATGATTAAACTAGCCACATGGAATGTCTCTCACCGGTGCTGAAAGATTACCACCAACTTCCCATGTGTTTTGGGGCACAATTCAAAATACTGGTGTTGACACTTAAGGCCCTTTACTGTTTAGAAACTGGATTATATAAAGGACTGTATATTCCCTCATGAACTCATCGGGATGTTGAGATCACCTTTTTTGGGAACGCCCACCCTTGGAAGGCTATTAGGGATACGTATGTAGCTGTCTTATATTGACTCAGACCATTGGTCCATATAGTTCAGTACTGTCTAAACTGAGTGCCAGTGGCTCTCCAGGGTTTTGAACAGGAGTCTTTCCAAGCCCTACTGAAGGTGCCAGGGATTGAATGTAGGGCCTTCTGCACGCAAAGATTTTATTTATTTAAAAGATTTATAAGTAACCCTTTAGCAAAAACCCTCCCAATTAATAATAATAATAATTTAAAAAACAATGATTAAAAACAAAAATATAGCAATAATAAAATCAGAATTAACAGCAGATAAGGATGCAATCCTATGGCTGCTAGACAGCGGCTAGATGGCCATAGGATGGGTCGGTTCCTGGAGAACTGCCCCCCCCCCACATCGTAGGCAGTGTGGATCGGCCCCGTGTTCCGCGCTTGGAAGAGCAGCGCGGAGCAGGGGAAATGGGGCATTCCTGGGGGCGGGCTGGGGCAGGTGGAACTGCGGGTACAACACTTCCTACGCGTCGTCCCCTCACAGCTTCTTCCACCCTGCAGTAGATAGGCGGTCACCTCCGAGTTCGGAGACGGCTGTCTCCCCACATAGGATTGCTCTCTAAAACAATATACATAATGGTACCCCATAAAGTCGTAACTCAGTTATAGGCCAAGGCACACAGTTAGGTCTTCAGGGCTCGCTTTAAGGCCAGCAACGAGGCCTAATGGACAATTAATCGGAACAGGAGCCCACTGCCAAGAAGGCCCTATCCCTCATGCCCACCAGCCTAATTGCTTGACAGGCAGGCACACAAGCAGGGTCTTCACTGTCGATGTGTGAAGGCAGTCCTTCGAATAATCTGGATCCAAACCACTGAGCCACTTTAAATTGGGCCAGTACTTGAGCAGCTAAATTCTGTACTGGTTGGAGTTTCCAAACTGCCCTCAAAGGCAGCCCCACATAGAGCACATTATAGCAATCCAGGCTGGATGTTACTAGAGCGTGGATAACTGAAGCAAGGTCCATCCTCTCCAGATAGGGTCCCTGTTGGTGTACCAACATAAGCTGGTAAAAAACACTCCTGGCCACTGTTGTCACCACACCGTCCCCAGTCAGCAGTGGATCCAGGAAAAAATCCAAACTGCATTCTTGGTCCTTTAGGAGGAGTGTAATCCTTTCTAGGCCTGGTTGCAAGCCTCCATCCAGAGTAGTTGGTTTCCCTATCCATAGTAATCCTGTCTGGATTAGGATTCACCCTCATCCATCCCAAAACCACCTCTACTCACCCATTTGAGAGTTCCACAGCCTCCCTAGGATGAGTAGATGGGACTGACAAGTAGACCCAAGTGTCATCTGCTTATTAATGACACTGCAGCCCAAATCATCTGATTACTTCCTCCAATGGTTTCATGTAGATATCTGAACAATTTGGGAGACAAGGTAGAACCTTGTGGCACCCCATAAGCCAATGACCATGGGATAGAGCAATAGTCCTCCAGCACCAACTTCTGAGACTGTTTCCCAGGAAGGGCTGAAGCCATCATGCCTCTCAAGCCCAACCTGGATAGATGGTCCAGAAGGATACCATGGTTGATGGTATCAAAAGCCACTGAGAAGTATGGTAGTATGTCCCTCATCCATTCTCCAGCATAAGTAATCCACCAGAGCAATCAGACCCAAATTGGGTCTGAAACTGGGTTGGAATAGATCTAAATAATCAACAGTATCCAACACTGCTTGGAGTTGGGAAGCCACCACAGGCTCTAACACTTTGTCCAAAAATGGAAGAGTAGACACTGGGCAGTAATTATCCCACACCACTGGACCTACATTTTGTTTCTTTAATAAAGGCCTCACCACTTCTTCAAGGTAGCAGGAACCATGCCATCTCTGGAAATGCATTAGCCACTTTTGAGTTCCATATCTCCAATCCGGCTCTGGCAGATTTCAAATGCCATCATGAGCAAGGACCAAGGGAACATGTGGTAGGCCTCACAACTCCAGGCAGTTTGTCCACATCCTCAGGCTGTACAAGCTGAAAGGTATCCATAACAATATGAGTAGACTGTACTCTAGCTCCATCCATATTGAATTATATTAAAACTGCAGCATCTAAGTCAGCATGAATATGAGCGACCTATCTCCATCTGTGCTACCAGTGAGCTACAAGATGGCACCTTGGTTATGAAACTTCCTCCCCAGAGATATTCACTTGGCACCAACCCTATTCAGCTTTAACCACTAGGACAAAAGAAATTTTATTTCCTGCTCTTTTAACTAAACCGTTATTGATTCGTCCTATTCTTTTAAAGTTTTATTAGGGATGTTCATATTTTATGCTGGTTTTCTGCTTTCTTCTACTTTTTTTGTTTGAAATGGAAAAGGCATTGTTATTATTTTTGCTACTTTTGCATTTTGTGAGTGTGCTTAAAAAAAAAAGAAAAAAAAAAGCTTTCAACATAAAGTGACCGTGCTTCTTTCTGGTATCTTGTACATCTGTTTTTGTCTCTTGGTGTTCTCTCTCTTGTCCCTCTGATGTCCTTTCAACTCCTTTTCCTGAGCTTCTCTTCCTCCTCCTCTATCACCAACTGACCTTTCTTCAGCCCCTTTTCCAGCAACTTGTGCCTGTCTTTTAATTGGCCCAGCACTCTAACAGCTCACAGGAGTAAGCATTATTACACATGCACACACACACTGTGTCACATGTTACATTACATGCATGCATTACATACATGTGGGACATACGCATTAACCTCCGCTTTGCTTCATCCCTCTCCCTTCTCCCTTCCTGAGCTGCCCAAAGCTCGAGTTTTGAACTTTTTCAGTTTCAAAATTTTCTGCACATCTACAGTGCTCAAGCTTCAGTTTTCAAAAAAAAAAAATGAGCCAAAGCTCTACTAGTAAGTACATCTAGTAATGGTAGATCTCTAGTAATAAGCCTCACACTACTGCATTCTCATATAAAATGTCTATTTCTTATCTCCATTTGTAAACTGCCTTAAGAATTTTATCAGATTGAAAGGCAGGATATAAGCTCTCTAAAGAAATAAACTACAGTCCAGTGTTTTTCACCCATTTTATCCCCAAGATGGGTTCCAGCATCTGCCACAAGCCCTGCGGGAAGAGCTGCAGGGGAGAAGCCGAAGGGGAGAAGCAGTGGGGAGGGTTAAGTTGCACTGAGCTCCAGTTCTCTCTGGCAAAGTCCCCACCCTGCATTAACATTACCTCAGCAAATGTGAGTTTGAGAACCTGAGGCAAGGTAGTTTAACCCTCCGATGAAATATTGAAGAAGCAAGCTGTGCGTTCCCAGACATATCCAAGGACCAGCACACTTAAGACTAACATTGAGGTGACCTTTAGTTATTTCTTGGGGCAATGCAATCATTAGTCTTGAGGGAACAGCCCTTTCACTAAAACGTTACCTAGATCTTTTACTGGAGCTGGGCTGAAGCGGAGGAAGAAGAGACTAAACACAGGGAGCCCGTAGCCTACTTCTGAAAACAGAGACCCAGTTCATTCGCTTCGGGGGCCCCGCGTGATTCTCTGCAGGAGGGGCAGGGGCTGCTGGTGGGTTTGTGACTCAGCCCAGATGGCATGGAAGCTCAAGGTCTATGAGCCACTGCCCCCATGTGAAAAGCAGCTGTGCAGCTGTGCAGCTGTGATGACAGGCATGGTCACAACCGCTTGAAAAAGCGCTGCTGCAATTGAGAGGGTCATCCAAAGCTGCCTCATATTGAGTCAAGCCATCAGCCCATTTATTAACCATTTGCTCTGAGTGGCAGCTGCTTTCCAAGGTTTCAGGCCATCTTTCCCACCCCTGCTACAGGGGATTGTTGTTGTTAACTTGCAATGCCAGGGATTAAACTTCGGGCTTGACACGAGGCCGTAACCAATGGTGGCTCTGCCTAAGCGAAAAGCATTTCCGCTCGTGCAAGGTAGGGTACCCGATTTTTGCTGATCTCACCTAAGCCCCCAGCCTGCCCTGAAAAGTTGCTCCTAAGGGCTGTGGGACCCTCTGAAACAGAATGGGATATGGTGCAGAGGGCTGCAGTAGCTAAGGGGGATTGTATAAAATGGGGTGTACTCACTTGCATGAACAGAAGCACTTTCCACCAAAGGTTTACTGTGCGCTTGTGCTTAACCACTCACAGAAGTTTGTGGGTCCTTTACATCAGGGGTCCCCAACCCCCGGGCCGCAGACTGGTAGCGGTCCGTGGCCTGTTAGGAACCGGGCCACAGTAGGGGTGTGCAAAACCCCCTTACCTTGGGTCCGCAGGGGGAGGGAGGCAATCCGTCCCTCCCGCCGCCCCCCAGAATCCTTGCCGGCCCCAGCTGGCTCCGCTCTGCGGCAAGTCCACGGAGCTGCCGGCCAGCTCTGGGTGCTGGCAGACTTCTGGCTATGCGGAACGCCATTTGCATCCCTGTTCTTCAAGTAATAGGCTACGTAAATAGGCTACGCTATGTGGACGCCATTTGCGTCCCAGTGGCTGGAAGTCCGCCAGCAAAACCCCCCTGGTCCGTGGAAAAATTGTCTTCCACGAGACCGGTCCCTGGTGCCAAAAAGGTTGGGGACTGCTGCTTTCCATGACATCAACAGCTTCCAGAACACCTCCTGTACCTTTTCCCATTTCTCCTGCTTTTAAAAAGCTCTGAGATAAGCTGGAATATTTAAAAAATGTGGGATATTGGCAGCGTGAAATGCCAGCGTAGCACTATGAACTTGCCAAGGCAGGACTTTCCCAATTCAAACCACGTGCCTGCCACGTAAATGCTTGAGCACATTGCTCGATCCGAGGGAGAAGGTGAAATGCTTCCCTGCAACAAAGGGAGACAGATCTGATTCCCCACCCCACAAGCTCAAAATCAACATCCTCTGTTGATTCAGAACACCCCATTAAGTTCAGTGGTGCTTACTCTCAAGTAAGTGTGCGGCGGGTTGCAGACTTGCAGTATGATCTTATGTCTACTAAGGAGTAAGTCCCATTGACTTCAATGAGGCTTACTCCCAAGTAAGTGTGCCTAGGGTTGCAGACTTAAAGCACAATCTTATGCCTTCTCAGAAGTAAGTCGTAGCTTTCCTGGGGGCTGCGAGGAAACAGTACAGCACAAGTTAAGTGAGGAAAACAGGGCCATCACCAACAAGACCGCTCCTTTGTACACATGCCAGGGAGGGAGTCTGTCGTGTAAAGCAGCCCCTCCTAATTCTGCAAAGAAACTGAAAGCAGAAAGCCCCAGTAAGGATGCAGATTTTTTGCTAATGTAGAGACAACCTAAGGCAAAGCTGCCATTGGATACAACCCCATAGCTCCACGACTGAGCTAGAGACCCCTCCCAAGTAGTCACTTGCATCACCCCCCACCACATAAAGACACCAGTATATACAAACCACACGATCCCAGCTGAGCTGTGCAACAAATGGCTGACTCTTCCACAGGCAATTACATGGAGGCCAAGACTGTGACCTGGGCACTGTGACAGCCTCCTCCAACCTGGTACGCTCTAGATCACAGGTGGGCAGCTTGTAGCCCTCTTGATCTTTCAGCCTACAAGTCCCATCAGCCCTAGCCAGCATGCCAATGGTGAGGAATGATGGGAGTTGTAGGCCAAAACACCTGGAGAGCACCAAGTTGGGAAAGTTCTCAATCAGCATTGCAATTCTTACCTTCAAAAATCTGACATTTGCATGCTAGACTGCTTCACAACGTACATTTTTAAGGTGTACAGTACAATGTTTTGTGTGTACACCTAAAGTAGTCTTTGGTTTTATTATTTGCTGTTTGTATAGTGCCTTGGACAACTTGGAGGGAAAGCAGTTAAGGGCGCAATCCTATACATGTTTAGGCAGAACAAAGTCCTACAACTCTCAGCATCCCCCAGTAAGCATGGCTGATTGCATCTGGTAAGTGATGGGAGTTGTAGGACTTTTGTCTATCTCAATATGCATAGGATTGTGCGCTAAAACATTTTATTCTCTCTCTCTCTTACATTGATCTCTCTCCTTTCCTCCAAGGAGCTCAAGGTGGCAGACTTGGTTCCTCCCCCCACCTCACTCCTCCACCGTTTTGTTCTCACAACAACCCTCTATGGCAGGTTAGGCCCAGAATTAGTGACTGGCCCCAGGGTCATCCAATTAATTTCATGGCTGAGTAGGGATTTGAACCAGGGTCTCCCCAGCCTTAGTCCAACACTCTAGCTATGCACTACACCCCACTGGCCCGTCATTTTTAAAATACATAAAAATAATGCCCACATCCATTCTCAGATGTTTTCCAACACCTAATACCTTTTCTGTGCCCAGAATGTCCCCCTCAACTCTCACACTTCCCATCCACATACACACACTGCCCCACTCACAGTACTCGCACACATACTCAAACATGCTATTCACATACCATTCTGGTATGTGCGTGGCATTCACACACAGTGTAACAGCGCCGCCATTTGCATTCCTTATTTGGGCACGCAAATAGCATGCCCTTATTTTCACCGTAGTTTACGTAAATCTTTACGTAGACTAGACGTGCCAAAATAAGGAACGCAAATGGTGGCGCCCCATGGGCGCCATTTGCGTACGCTTTTTTTTTTTTTCAAAGTCACCCATGATAGGCTACGTGACGATTTACGTAGCCTATCATGGCTGACTTTGGAAATCTAGCCGTGATAGGCTACGTAAATCGTTACGTAGCCTATCACGGGTGTTTGTTTGTTTTTTTACTTTAGTTTTTTTTTTTTGCAATGGCCGCGGCAGCAGCCAGTCGGGAGACCGGCCACCGCCCCCGCCCATGACGAACCGCCACCGAGACCCGCCGCCGAGAGGGCCATTCACCGAAGGTAAGTCCCGTCCCGGGGGGGGGCGGGGGGCTGGCGGAGAATTTCCCAACCAACTTCGGGGGGCTGAATGCGTCGGCGCTCAGCCTCCCGAAGATTCAGGGAGAAATTCTCCTCCATCCCTAGTGAATAGTTATTTTGATTCCATGCATTTCTTACCATGTCAAACTAATGCGTTATGGCAGGAACGTATTACTTTAGTTACAACTTTGTACTTACATAGCACTGTTGATCTTCCCAAGCACTTTACATGTATTATTTCATCCTCTCCAGTCTCTTTGATCTGGGTAACTATTATGATGCTCATTTTACAAAGAGAGAAGTGAATGTCACAAATTCTGCCTGATGCTGCACCCTCTTGTCACTCTCTGTATCCATACTCTTTCTCAGAAGCACAGGGTGCTTCTGCCCTAGCAGAAACCCAGACTACATGATCAGCCTTATATTAGCCAATTTGGGAGAAGGTAACTGCAGCTCAAAGCTACAACACTGTACTCTCATACATGAGAGTAAAGGGTCTCAAACTTTCTTAGGGTTTGCCTCCTGCACAAGGAAAGGGAAAATAATCCTTTCCAAGCCACCCAAGGTTTTGTTAAGCTAAAACAAAGGCATCTCTGTTGATGGCAAGTCAATCTGGGTGGGTTTTTTTTTAATGTTACAGGTTTTATATTATGTATTAGCATGTTGTATTTTAGGGTCTTCATTTTTCTGAGCCACCCAGAGAGGTTTAGCTATTGAGCAGTATAGAACTGTATAAAGGAATGGATGGATGGATCTGTTCCTGGAGGGCAAGGGAGTGAGAATGAGAAATGACAACGGAAGAAGCAGGGATTCCTTTGTGTGCTGCAGTATTTCTATGGGATGGATCCACAAGACATTTATAAAGCCTTGTCCCCTCAAATAGTGGACTAATCAAGGCATACAAACGGGGGGGGGGGATGACAAAAAAGCCTCACACATGCCCAGCAAGGAGGCCCACCTCCCATCTTAAAATCCCTGACACTAAAGTGAGGGCCAATTTAAAGATTACAAACCACCACCCGTAGGCCATCGAAGTGTTTCTACAGGATGGTGCTCCACACATTTTTAAACCACCTTGCCATTTACATCGGCCCACACCAACATTACACCAACCCCTTGTGACAGAAATTCTTACAAAGTTCCTTCACATTACTGCCCTCTCCGCTTCACAATAAGAATGGGTGGATCCTCTCCATTCTGGGGTCCAGACCGTAGGCTCATTGTTTGCTTAAAAAAAAAAAAAATCAGATTCTAGACAGATTTCAAATCCAGTTTGGTCTCCATTTTCAATACAAAACTGGCTTTCATGTGTGATATGGTGTCCATGGTGTTTTTAGTCAAAGGTGCTGGAGCATGTACAGAGAGGAGGCCTACTGTGCCTGGAGAACATGTCCAAAGATACGCTTAGCAAGACCTGAGGGTATCTCCCAGGTACATGCCACAGGTATGATACACCGTGACTCACCTGCTGTAAAGTCTCTGGGCATGAGCTGTGTGCTGCTTAGTAAGGTCCAGGGATATCATAGGCTCATCTTGCATTCTCCAAGGTCTCTAGCGTGTGTGTGGCATCAGTGCTGTCATCAACCCGTGTGCCATTCCAAGGCTTCTGAAGTTCTCCAGGCTTGCATACTGTGTGGTCTGGCAAGGCCTGGAGCTGCCTCCCTTCCTCATTCACTCCAACACTGCTAGCAGAGGTTTACATCATTGACCCCATACCACATAGGAAGGAACTGCTGGTCCAAGCTCTAAAATGGAGTTCAAAATGGATCCTGTTTAAAATCCAAATCTTTTTGCATATTGGAACTAATTTATTTTAGTGTCCACCAAGCATGTCCTCCAGGTACACATTATTTCCAGGCAGGAACCCACCAAAAATCCTCAGGTCCCAGCTCTGTCTGGAAATCAGTGAGTCTGCTCCAAATGGCACCTACCTGGTAAGCTGGCCTGAAATCTTGTTTGGGCAGAATTTGGTTTCATCTCCAGCTTCCAGAAAGTGCTGTCATTGCTACCACATAACAGCAACAGTATGACTAGGGGTGCCATCTTGCGAGTTTTAAGTCAACCTTTCCTTTTAAATCTCATTCTAGTTTCCTCCCAGATATTTTTTTAAAGCTATCAATGCTAGACAGTAGTCAATTTGCCTAGATTTACATTGTTAGGACATGCAAATGACCAAAGAGTCTGTTTAAATGGCTACATCTCAAGAAACTGTCATTGAAATGAAAACTGGCTACTTCCCACACTGCATACTGTGCGAATTACGGCCTCATTTTAAAAACTTCACTGTTTTAGAGACAAAAATGCATTATTGCATCCTAAATCAGAAAACTAAAACTGGCTAAGAATATAAATTTTGTCGTTGTTGTTGTTCAGTTGTTAAGTCGTGTCCGACTCTTCGTGACCCCATGGACCACAGCACGCCAGGCCTTCCTGTCCTCCAAGAATATAAATATAAATACCTATGCATAAAAAAGTTGAGAGAAAACATGATGGTAAACATCCATTTTGTACATGTACAAATTCTTGTTGATAAAGAGTGTGGGGCTATTCACACCCGCACCAGGGGAGGGTGGTTAGGGTAACTACGGGGGGGGGGCAGGGAAACCACAACACACGGGCCCCTCACACAACCAGGAACCACGCGGCACCATGTGGTTCCGCTCCCCCCGCCCCCGCGATCTCACCGGAGTGGTTAACATGCATCCCGAGTTCTCCATAGCATGAACAGGCTCCTGGCAGTTGCTCCAGCATCCCAAATGACCACATGACCATAGGGAAAGTCTACAGTAGCTTGAGCGTCGCCTGCAATGGCAGACGCTGTAGCCAGCAGACCCTATGGTCATGGTCTGGAAGTCCTCCAGAGCCCGTTTAAACCACTGGGGAATCATAGACTCATAGAATAGTAGAGTTGGAAGGGGCCTACAAGAACAGCCCCTTGCTCCGAACTCACAAGAGGAGCATGGCGCGGCCGAAATGGGGTGTTCCCAGAGGGCGTTCCAGGGCAGGGAAGGCGGAAATACCTGTACGACACATCCAATGTGTCGTATGGCAGCCTCTTCCCCCGCTCTGCGCTCCCGTGGCTAGACAGCCGCAATCTGCTGCCTAGCTGAAAATGCAGGGCAGAAGTGCAGAGGGAACCCCTCTGTGCTTCTCTTGCCCTGCATTGGATAGCGTTGCGCCCTTAATCTCTTTATTCATTACCCATTTGAATTCATCACCTACGTTCCTGGCCTCCTCCTCAACTAGGCATTTAATACTTGGCTAAATTAGAGCTTCTCTCATTGTGGCTTGAGCACTTAATACATTATTTTCTGGTCATCTGTCAGCGGTTTGACAATGTCATCATTTTGCACAACCAGCGTCACACACAGGCCCTGTTCACACGTGATGCTAAGCTACGGTGGTTAGGCATTTTTTGCTAACCATGGTGGCTTAGCATGTCATGTGGGGGGAGTAAACCATGTTCTCCGTGGTTTGTAAGCCAGTCTCGCTAACCACGCCCCTGCAAAAGGGTTACGGGTCCCTGGGGTGGCTTACTGCGTCGTCTGACAAAAATCCCTATCAGACAGTGCAACTGCTCCCAGAGCAGAATGTTATTGGCAAAGTGAGGTCCTGCACCACTTTGTTCTTTTTAAAAAGAATGTAGGGATACAGGGACATACACTTTTGTCCCCTGAAGGCACAATTGTACATAATGAAATGGTGGATTGGTCATCAACCCTTCTTTAATTTTTTTCAAGTGCTGCAAGTTTGCTTCATATAAAAGAAACATTTTAAAAACAGCTTCAAAAGTAAGTTTATGATCTCACAGCCAACTGACACCTTTTACTTTGGCCAAGCAAAGGAAAAAGAACTTAGGGCTCTGAAAACAGGTCAACTGCTCTGCAGATGTTACATCTGTCTTCGCCCTCTATTTCCAGAAGCAGTCATGAAAACGGTGAGTTTTGCCCATCCCTACTTGTGACTATTGTTTAAAGTACTATGGCTAAGTTATGTGGATCAATGAAACTCATAAAAATCCAAAAGGATTGCTTTTATTTGATGTTCCTTGAAATGTTGTTCATGACTGCTTTCCCCCTCAATAGTAAACTGCTTTCCCCTTAATAACGTTGATTACGTGTCTTAAGGCCACTGCATACTTTGCTGATGTCACTTCCAAAGAGAAAGACCCTGGGACCTGCCCTTGCTTCCTAACACTGGACTTCTGAACACAGCAGAACTTAGTATTTCTGCCCCATCTGCTATGGACTTGTGTGTGGCATTAATATGAAGATGAACCTATTTATTAATTTTGTAACAATCATCAATAGAGAGGCAGTCATTGGGTCAGACTCAGAAAGGACCATCTAGTCTAGAAAACCTCTTTCCAAAAGCAGCCAGCAAGGTGTCTCTGAAAGCCCACAAGTATATCAGGAAAGTGCTGGTGACCCCCTGTTGCATTTCCAGTGAATGGTCATTTGAGGTATACAGTCACTGAACATGGAGGTTCCATTCCTCTATGATGACTATTAGTCACTGATCAAACTAACCTCAATGAAGTTGTCTACTCCTTATTTAAGCTACTGGCCATCTGAGCTACTGACCATCACCACACCTTGTGGTACTGAATGCCATACATTCAGCTATCAACGATTCCCACCAGAATGTGCCATCCACAGGAACATGGAAAGGATAAAAATGAGGGAGATGTGAAAAGCCTTAGAGATGTATGGATGACATACACGAGACCGGTCCCTGGTGCCAAAAAGGTTGGGGACTGCTGCTTTCCATGACATCAACAGCTTCCAGAACACTTCCTACACCTTTTCCCATTTCTCCTGCTTTTAAAAAGCTCTGAGATAAGCTGGAATATTTAAAAAATGTGGGATATTGGCAGCGTGAAATGAACTAAAATTGCAGGATGTCAAAATGTAAAATATAAACAGCAAACACCTTGCCCATTGGACTGGATTCACTTAGTCATAGTTAGAGTAGACCCAACAAAACCAATGGGACATGTTAGTCATGACTTACTTGTGACCTGGATTTCAACGGGTCTACTGTAAGTATGACTAATTCTGGATCCCTCTCATTGTGCACTCGGAGCTGAGTCACAGTTACCCTGTCCCAGCCTCAGGAACTCCCCTTGACACAGGCAGAATTCTGTGCAGCTCTCGAACTTCCTGCTTCTGTGTAAGAGCTACCTAGGCAGCAGGCATTTTGGGACTCGTGCCATGGATGACCTAAGCTAAGCTGCAAAGCACATTATGGATAAAAGCCAATCACATTCCCTCCAACTTGGACTCCACATTACCGAAAGACAGGATATTTCTAGGTGTTAATGTGGATATGTTTTTTCCCATTTGTGCAGGCTGAGGGTGTGGAGAGAGCCCTTGGAGACGTGAAGCCCACTGCTTGGGCTCTCAATCCTCACCTGTCCTGGTTTATTAGATCTGCCAGAGGGAGGATAGCCCAACGGGAGGTAGAGTTGTTCCTTGAAAGAGGTGCCCAATCCTATGACCTTGAGAAAAACAGATGAGACCATTCTTAAAAGAATTGTCATTACATCCCAGTGATTTAAGTAACCACCAGCCAGTCTCAAATAGTCTCTTAAGCACCTAGTGGCAACCCAGCTCCAGATACTTCTGGATAAGACTGATTATCTGGATCCTTCCAAGTCAGGCTTCAGATCTGGTTTGGGGACAGGGATTGCCTTGGTCACCTTTGCTGGATGACCTGATCCAGGAGATAGACTGGGGAGTCTGTCCCTGTTGGTTCTTCTGAATCTCTCAACGGCTACCAATACCAACAAGCATGGCCTCCTTTTGGGCTGCCTTTCTTGGATGGGATTTTGCTGTTGCTCCAATCGTTCCTGAAGGGTTGATCTTAGAAGATGGTTCTGGGAGAGTAATGGTCCTACCCCAATGACCTTGGGCCTGGAGGGATCCATAGGGTTTCATCTTGTCTACCATGCAGTTTAACTGCTGTGAAACTGCTGGGAGAGATCATCCAGAGAGTTGGAGTGCATTGCTGTCAATATGCTGATGACACCCTGCTCTCTCTCTCCTTCCCTCACTCCCTCTGTCCTTTTCATCAGATCCTAGAGAGGCAGTGGAGGTTCTGAATCAGTGAACGACTGGATGTGGACAAACAAGCAGAAGCTTAATCCAGAGAAAACACACATGAGTTGACAGAAAGTTACTCTAGGGCTAGGTGAACAATCTGTTTTGGATGTACTTGAGCTACCCTTTAACTATCAGATTCACAGCTTGGCCATGCTCTTGGATCACTGTAAGAGGTGTTGTTATTGTCACGCATCAGCATTTTTCAACCTTCCATACCCAATATGTAATCTTCACTGCAATCATTTTTGGAAGAAGGTAGTTAATCCACCTGGGAACATATGAAGAGCATAGCCGGATCAGATACAAAGTCCATCTTCTCTACCATCTGATCTCCAATAATGGCCTGCCAGATGCTTCTGGAAAGTTTATAAGCAAGTGATAAAGGCAACATCCTTTCCCTGTCGCTACCTACTGGTATTCAGAGATATACTGACTGAACTTGGCGGTTCCATGGAGCTACCGTTGTTAATAACCATTGATAGACCTATTCTCCATGCATGTTTGCCAGAAGTGGGGAACCTTGTCCCTTTAGGGGTTGTTGGACTACAACTGCCATCATCCCTGCCCATTGGCCATGGTGGCTGGGGCTGATGGGAATTGGAGTCCATCACCATCTAGAGGGTGGCAGGTTCCCCCCCGCTGGTAAACAAGTGGCCATCACTACATCCTGTGGCAGCAAATTCCATACATCAGTTATAGGTTGTTGAAAGAAGTATTTTCTTATGTCCACCATTAATTTATTGCTAATTAATTTCATTGGATGACTCTTGAGTTTTACTGTTATGAAAGAGGGATGCATACATTTTTCTCTTTCCATGCCATCCAAATCTTTAAAAATGCATGTCTACTCCCATGCTTTAAATCCAATGCTGCATAGCCTACACTTCAATGCTATATCCATGTATCTATGGTGGCGCGCGCCCCACTGAACTCAGTGGCACTTCTGAGTAGACATGCATAGGATTGCAGTTAGTCATCTTTTTTTCTAAACTAAAAAGTGTTGTGTTTTTCCTTGTAGGAAAGGTACTCTGACCCCTTGATCACTTGGTTGTCCTTTTCTGCAATTTCCCCCAGCTTTTCTAAATCTTTTCCTTGTTAATATGGGGTGACCCGACAAGAGTGAAGCACCTGCCTGAGGGACCTGGAGGGAGAGGCGGCGAGCTGGTGGAGCATAGGCTGAGCTTTTTTGCACTCAAGCGCAGCAGAGGACACTGTCCCGCTGCCACTCTTGACGTAAGATTCAGCTACTAGTCCCGGTACCGTCCACCACCTCGTCCTTCGCCTCAGGCAGCAAAATGTCTTGGGGGAGGCCTCCACTGTAAAGGCCGTTTGATCAAACAAAATAAAACCAAAACATGCTTCTGCTCCTTTAGCAGCTGTGTCGGAGAGAGCATCTCAGCAGGTGTACTTTTCCTCTTCTGCACAGCTCCTGCAAGGTGCGGGCCTCTTTCGCATCTGCCCACCTCCTCCAAATGCGCCCTTCCTCGCTCGCTGTATCAAGCGGCTAGAAAAGAGTCTACGGCGGCGTGAGCCACCGCTCGCTCGCGGTACTTCCATTTCAGCTTGCTAAACGCAACACCTCCGGGCATTCCCGGGCGAGGCAACGGGACGAGTAACTCGACCCTGCGCACGTTTGCTCGGATGTACGTCCCACCGAGATCAAAGGGCTTGCTCCCAGATAGGCGCGCGCGCCGCCTTGCCGCCTGATCAGCCGGTTCAAATCCCGATGCTTCCGCTTCATTGGGCGAGATCCATCGGGCTGGAAACGGCGCGGTGACACCAGCGGGGCTTTGCGGGCTCCTCACGCCGCCAGAGGCACGTGCGCACGCCGCGGCTCCGCGCGGTCTGGCGACGAGGCCCCCTCTCGCCGCCTGCCGGGCAACGTGCTGCGTTTCGCCGCCCGCCGTGCGCGCAACACGTTGGCGCGGCGCTCAGAGCAGGGTCCTTCGGAAGGGGAAGCGGATCCCGGCGTCGCCCCTCCGTTTCTGAGCCCCCTTGGCTCCCAGACGGCAGCATCCCCGGCCTGTCTTCGCCCGCGCTTCTCGGGGTTGTGGTCTGTGTATGTATCCCTGGCTATTCGTCTCAGGCTGGCGTGCGTGCCTACGTGGGAGCAAGCCCCATTGGAAGTCAGTGGGACTTCGCTCCGACGGAACGGGGCCAGGATCGGGTCGGTAACGCGCCTGCGTGCCCGCGCGTGTGGGGATGTCATCGAAGTAGGTCCCTTGCTAGCCCACGCGTTTCCAGCTGAATCAGCCGATCTCTTGATCGCCAGGGCTCAACTCTGGACCACGTGAAGCATATGGGACAAAGTGCCTCTGAGCATGTGCAAAAGGCGTACCATTCGGTCCTGAATAACCTCACCCATTTGCCCCCTTTCCACAACTGAGCTAGTTAGTTTAAGGTGAGGTGGCGTTAAGAGCAATCAGGGGAAAAGGAGGGTGCAAGCCAGCTCTCCCAGATGTGTTGGGCCACAACTCCAGGTATCCTGAGGCGCCAGGTTGGGGAAGGAAGGTGTAAAGCTTCTGGCAGTATCTTCTCCCCCCCCCCCCATGTCTGTCATGCGCAAACAGTGGGAGGAGGTATTGGATCCATCACTTTGTGCAACAATATTTGTCTTTCCCAGCGGCAGCAAGCACGATGTTCTCTAACACATTGCCTCTCCTTCCCGGCCGACCCCTGGTTTAATTACCTCCACCCCGCTTTCCAACTTTCAGTTGCAATGAGAGCGCTGTTATGTTAGAAGAGCAGGTAAAGAACCCTGCCCAGGCGGCTTCTGTTTGCGTTGCTCCGCACGCGGGGAGCGGCGACGGACCCTCCCTTTGCAGTGATGTGGCGGAGGCAGGACCAGGTCGCATCACGTTGCCAGCCTTGTGCTTGCACCCGTTTGAGACGGGATGGAGGAGGGCGGCTCTCCCCTCTCTCTCTCCTTTTTTTTTAAAGGGGCCGGCGGTAGGGAACGCGGGCTGCACGCGCGCTAGCCAGCCCTCGCTCATGGGGGGAGCGGCAAGCAGGGGACGGATCGGAGGCTCTGTCACGTACGCCGGCCAGACATAACACAGTGCTGCGGTCCACTTTCACAGGGCACGTGGTTAGTCATTATCCTGGGACGGGGTTTAGGGGGCTGGGGGAGGAAAGACAAAGGATGGAAACCCGGCTTGGCAATCTCGTTTTGGATGTGCCTTGTGCAGCTGAGCTAAAAAAAACCATGTTATAATTAATAACAGTATCCACAACCAAAGTAGTCCTGGGGCGGGACGCGTGGGGGGGGGGAGGGGGGACATGGCGACTAACAACTTGGTGCGATCTTTCTGGCTCTGCCTTTTTCAAGGAAACCCTTCTTCCCAAAACTGCTACACACCCGACGATACACTGTCCGTTTTAACACGTATCGCTAGGCGCCCTGGGCGGAACACGGAGTGAGTCACGGCCCCGCTAAGAGGGTTGAACCGTCTGCAATAATCTCAAGGCTGTTAAGGAAAAATGGTTCGGTTTGTCATGCGACCGTCTGCAAATAGTGCTTTACAAACGTCTCCATGCAAGACGCAACCTGGGGGGGGGGGAGAGGCGGGGGTGACGGCGCAGCCCTTTTCATCAGGGGCAGGCAGCAGGTAGATCTCCAGGTAATGTGGACTTCAACTCCCATAAGCCCCTGCCAACGTGGCCAATGGTTAGGAAAGCTGCGACTTGGAAGTCCAAAGCATTTGGAGATCTACCTTCTTGCCCTGCTATACCTGTCTAGTCAGAAGCCCCATTGAATTCAGTGGGCTTACTTCCAGTAAGGGCGTATTTATTTATTTATTGCATTTATACCCCGCCTTTTCTCCTCTTGCAAGGCACCCAAGGCGGCTTACATAATTCTCCTCCTCTCCATTTTGTCCTCACAACAACAACCCTGTGAGGTGGGTTGGGCTGAGAGTGTGTGACTGGCCCAAAGTCGCCCAGTGAGCTTCCGTGGCCGAGGGGGGACTAGAGCCCGGATCTCCCGGCCCCCGGCCCAACACTCTCGCCGCTGCACCACGCTGGCCATAGAATCGCAGCCTCAATAACTCTGGAATCAAGGCGAGGGGAGACAGATGAACGGCAATCCTCCGGATGTCTGCTCGGAAGTACGTGTGTCCAGGATCGCGGCGCAAGAAAACTGCCTCGTAAGAGACGTTCAGGAAGCGCTTTCCTTGAACCGACCCGAGCCTGTGCGCGTTTGCTCGACAGAATGCCTCGCCTCGTTCCACGGAACTCGCCCCCGAAGGGCGCGCGCACTGAACCGCAGCCTCCCTAGGGGGAGATCTCTCACTTCAGCGAGGCTTACTCCCGAGTAAACACACCCGGGATCCGGGCTCGCACGAGCGAAAGCCGACCCAATACATCCGGCGCGATCCTGCGCACACGGGCTGCCCAGCCCGCCCCTGGGGGCTCTTGCCAACGCGATCCTCGCCGCGCCGCCTCGGAGGTCCCGTCGAGTTCGATGGGGCTGGCTGCCGGGCGCGCGCGGGGACAGGGCCGCGGCCCCCGAAGTGCGGGGGCGCCACGCGCCCGAGCCCGCCGGATTCAAGAAGCGCGGAGGGCGCCGGCGCGGCCCGCGGGAGCGTCCTCCGGCTGGTTTTCCTCTCCGAGGCGCCCCGCGGCTCGCCCGCTCTCCCGCCCGGCGGCGCGAAGCGCTCGCGGCTCCTCGCCCCGCCTTGAGCCGCTTCGCCCCCCGGGCTCTCCCGGCCGGGGGCGAAGGGAAGGACGCCTCGACAGAAGCCGCCCCGCCGCCGGGCGCGCGCCGGGCATGGCGGGTCACGGCCTCGGCGCCCCCTCGGGCAGCCGGGGGAGGGCGAAGGCGCGCGCCCCCGCCTCCCTTTCCCGGCCCGCCCCCGCCTCCCGGCGTCCCTCCTCCCGCGCCCTCCCCTCCTCCCCAGTGCCCGGGCTGGCGCGGCGCGTTCCGCACGTGAGCCGGGCGCTGGGCTGGCTGGCTGGCTGGCGGCGCGCGCGCCCCGCGGCCAAGGCACGGCTCGGCGCGCGCAGGCGGCCAGCCCAGCGGTGCGCGCGTGTGCGGCTGGGGCGCGGCGCAGGAGCGGGGCGGCGGGAAGAGCGAGGCAGAGGGGAGCGTCCCGAGCTGCCTTCGCGCGCCCTCCTTCCTCCCCGCCAGCCCGCGCGCCCGCCCTTCCAGCCGCACAAGACCAGACCGGGCTGTATGCGCCGCTGCTGTGCCCGGAGCGCTTCAGACGCTGCGTCGCCCCGCGGCTTCCGTCAGAAGAGGCAGCCGCGCCGAGGAAGCTGTTGCCAGGCATGGATGAAGGGGTCCCTCGCTTGCCAGAGCGGCCGTTACTGGAGCATAGGGACTTCATAGGGTAAGGCGACGGCGCTCCCAGGCGGTGTTTCTGCATTGGTGTCCTTTGAAGTGGTGCCCAGCATTGAACGGTCAGCTCATTCTTCAGTAGACACCTGATCGGCCCCCCCCCCCTTCTCTCTGCTACCCAGCAGGGAGGCTGTTTGTGTATCTTTCGGCTGGCGCACTTCAAATGTACACGTGTCCTGCCACTTCCCTTGAAAAACATGTACTTGTGCATTTTCATTGTGAAGTAGATAAAGGAGGTTGCTCCGCTCATGGGAGATGGGTCTCTCTTTTTGCAGACTGGATTATCCGTCCTTGTATATGTGCAAGCCCAAGAGAGGAATGAAGAGGGACGAGAGCAAGGTAAGAATAAGTTTCTGATGCCCTCCAGGACCTGCGAGATACTTAGTGGGGAATGGTGGCTTCGGCTCGGATGAATGTGAGAACACAATGCTGTTCAGAACAGCCCTTCGCTTCCTAATCAACATCCTTTCGATTATCAACAATTTATGGTTCGGTTTGGTTTATTTTGTTTTTTGGTTAACAGTTTGGATGGCCAGGGAGGGATACTGCGCTAGAAGGTGCTGTGCCCTGAAATGGGGAAGGAAGTAACTGCATAGCTGGCCAGACAGTGGCTTGGCTTTGATTGGCGTTATAGTAAACTTTAATGTTTCTCCTTTTCCTCCCTGGTTTTCTTGATTAGGAAACATACAAACTGCCGCATAGATTGATAGAGAAGAAAAGACGAGACAGGATTAATGAGTGCATTGCTCAGCTGAAAGATTTATTACCTGAGCATCTGAAACTGACAGTAAGTTCAAGCTGTGTGTGTTTGTGTCCATATCTTTATCTATATGTACATCTGTATATACCTGTCTGAATATCTGTCTAGGTCTCTCTTAGTATTTGCAGCATCACACAGTGGCAATCATTCTTAGGGAAGCTTTTATGATCATGGCCTCAATACTGTACCCACTTACCTAGGTGTAAGTCCCTTTGGGCTAGATCCAGACCTAGTCATACTTAGAATAGACCCATTGAAATAAATGGGAGTTCAGTTAGTCATGACTAACTTAAGTCCCATTGATTTCAATAGGTCTACACCAAGCATGACTAAATCTGGTTCCAACCCATTTAATTTAATTGGACTTCCTTCTGAGTAGACCTGTATAGGTCTGGGTTGTAAAACTGCAGTCTTCTGCACACTTGGGAATAACCCCATAGGACTCAGTGGGACTTACTTTTGAGTAAACATAGATATAGTTGTACTGTGAAGGATGTTACATATTTTAAAATAAAGTGAGACCCAAAGCTTGATCCTATCTATGTTTACTTAGCAGGAAATCCCACTGTATTCAATGGGGCTTACTCCCAAGTAAATGTGTATGAGGTCCGGCCTTAAACATGTGCTGGATTGGAAGTGATTTTTTTTCATGAAGTATTAGTGTTTTAGGATTAGGATTCCAAGATATCCCATATTTTTACCCCTTTCTTCCAGAGTATCATGCTCCCATAGAATGTAATGGAAATTCCCTATCTGAGAGCACTTCTGTAGATATGCTAGAGAAACACGCCAATTCCACAGTATCCCTTATTTGTGAAGTTTCAAACTGAGCGCAATTTTATCAGTAAAGCAATAATAAAACAATACCCGTTTCAAAGTGAGCATAGTGAAGTTTTGGAAAACAGAATGCAATATCCTATATGACTGCAACTAATCAACTGTCCCCCTTTTCTCCCAATGTAGACACTAGGGCATCTGGAGAAAGCTGTAGTTTTGGAATTAACTTTGAAACACTTAAAAGCTTTAACAGCCTTAACAGAACAACAGCATCAGAAGATAATTGCTTTACAGAATGGTAAGTAAATGCCTATCACAGAAACAATACATGAGACATGGTTGTTTAAAAACATAACAAGAACAAATAGAAAGAAAGAACAACGAACTTGGAAGATTATGAGGGACGTCCTTCAATGTTAAAAAGGGCGCTATAACAAAGAGTCAGGAAAAAGTTCACAAACTGCTAACTTTAGAATATTCTCACTGTTCCCACACTGAAATCTGCAGCGTTACTTCAGAGTAAAAAGTTTGCATTTTGCAGCCATGCAGACTGATTGTATGCATGTTTGCTCAGAAACAGATCCCCCTCATTCAGTGGCGCTTACTTCCAAGTATGTAGGATTGCAGTTGTGCAGCCTGGTCCTGCGTTTACTTAGATGTAAAGTCCCATTGTGCTTATTGAGGCTTACTCCCAAGTGAGTGAGCGAAGAACTGCAGTCTTAAACTGCTACCTATTGAAATGCAGACATCCCTCCCTCTCTTCTCACAGGTAATTCATCAATCACAGCACTAGATTAGCTGCTGGTAACTTTGAACCAAAAGCTTAGTACTTTAACATACAAAATTAAATTATAGAGGGATTGTATTAATGCTACAATCAGACTCTGCCTAATGCTTGGTTAATGCCACTGAATCCAGGTATATTAAAACTTGATTTGGTCCTGTTTTCCCCTTTCCACCCCCCCTTCCATCACTCCCTTTCTCCCTCCACCCACCCCCAACCCCTTGTTTACAGGGGAAAGATCTCTGAAGTCTCCTCTGCAGTCCGACCTGGATGCTTTTCATTCAGGATTCCAGACATGCACCAAAGAAGTCTTGCAATACCTCTCCAGGTTTGAAAGCTGGACTCCCAGGGAGCAGCGATGCGCCCAACTCATCAACCATCTGCACACAGTTTGCCTGCGGTTCCTCCCCAGCCCTCAGCTCTTGACGCCAAAGGTTTGTGGGAGCAAAGGACCGTGCTCCAGCTCTTCTGTGGCTTCTCAGCAAGATCACATTGGCCAAAAGCTGGAGAGCCAGCCGAACTGTGTGCCGGTCATCCAGAGGACCCAGAATAGCAGTAGCGGTAATAACAACAACAACATTGCCCATTATCATCCCAACAGTAGCGTGGAGCTTGGTGGGGAGAACGACACAGACACTGACAGCGGCTATGGTGGGGAATGCGAGGGGAGGCCGGATGGCGAGAAAAGCCAAGGCACCGGGATGATCAAGCAAGAGCCCTCCGGGGACGAGCAGGCCCCAGCGGCCAAGCGGCTGAAGCTGGATTGCAGCAGCAGCCCCTCTGCACTGCTGAGCCCAGACCACGCAGCAGCCGCCCTCGTGAGGCCAGATCCAGCCCTGCTCAGCTCCCTGGTGGCGTTTGGAGGTTTGGGGGGAGGGGGATCTCCCTTTGCTCAGCAACCTGCCGCTCCTTTCTGCCTGCCTTTCTACTTCATCTCTCCCTCAGCAGCCGCTGCCTACATGCAGCCCTTCCAGGACAAGAGCAACCTGGAGAAATATCTCTACCCTGCTGCTGCTGCTGCTGCTGTTCCCTTGATCTACCCAGGGATCTCAGCTCAGGCTGCGGCTGCCTTCCCCTGCCTTTCCTCAGTGTTGGCACCAGCAGAGAAAGCCAGTTCAGCTTCAGCAACCGCCTCAGCCCTCCTCCCTCCTGATGTGGCTTCTCCCGCTCAGCAGCTTCCCCATCCCTTTACCTGCAACCTAGCTGGGCTCAACATGGACCTGGATCTCCCTTCCCAAGAAGAGCCTTTGCAATCTGGAGAGGAAAACCCATGAGAGACTTCTGTAGCGTATACTGCACGGCATTTATAACGGGAACCTACAGGGATCACGCTTCCTCAACAGCAAAGATCCATCATGTGCAAGAATGATAAGCAACCCTCTCTCCCTCTTTTAAGGGGAAACTTACTAGACTGACCATTTTATCAGCTTTCTTTTATTAAACAAAAATTAGGCTCTCTCTTCTCTCTCCCCACCTCCACCATGCTTTTCTGAGAACGCCTTGTTCATCTCCCTCCCCCCCCCCCCCGACATTTTTTCCATGCTTTATATATAAAAATATATTCACAGGTTTGGTAACATGTCAGGTTTTGTTATTATTTTTTCCATTTGGACTGAAACAAAAGCAAATGGAAAGACTCCTTTAGAGGAAAACAATAAAGTTGAACTTTCTTTTCAAGAGGAGGGTTTTAACTATTGGGAGGTCCATGGAAAAAGGGGAGGGGGCTACAGCATCTTGAACTGGGAAGGCAAGTTGGGGATTACATACCCTACTGATACCATGATTACAGGCACTTTAGGTATGGGCGTAGTCAATAGTAGTGATTATTATGTATAAGGAAACAGCAAAGGAATGTTGTGTGCTATGGAAATGAGTCAAAGGGGGCAAAAGCTGTCAGCGGGTCATCCAGCACAAGCCCCATTGCATTCAATGGGGGCTGTGTAAGAGCTCTACAGTGTTCTCTTGTGTTGCTCCCATTACTTTCAATGGGGTTTCTGCAGTAGAATATCCAGGTGGATTATGCCTGTGTCAGCGCAAGCAAGCTTTAGCATAATATGCCTCTTGCTCCAGAGCTATGTCAACTAAGACTCCAATCCTACACCCAGTTTCCTGGGAGTAAGTTCTATTGAGGTCTGTGACATTTACTTCTGTGTAGACATGTATAGGATAGCTCTGTCAGGTTGCAGTCCTATGCACACTTACATGGGAGTAAGTCCTACTGAACTGAGTTAGGCTTCTGAGTAAACAAGCTTAGAATGGCTATGTCAAGTCACAATTCTGTGCACACTTACTGATGCGTAAATTTGCAGAGGATTGTGCTGTAAAGCTGTGATTTTAAGAACACTTCCTTGGAATTCAGATCCATTGAAATCCAAGGGGCTGGCTTCCAGGTCAACATGCACCAAACAGTAGTTGTCAAACTGCTTGCGTAAGAATAGTCCCACTGAAGCCTGTATCATTACTGTGGAGTAAGTTGTTTTGTGAATGGCCGCCTAGGAATCGCAGGAACTTTGCTACTCTGTTATCAGCATCTTAATTGGCTGCCTACTGGAATCATTGGGCCCAAGCCAGTAAAACTTTTAAGTGCGTCTAAGCTGCACTGAAATCGGTGGGACTGACATCTGATCTTGCCAGATGCCAACCATCTGATCCAAATTGTGTTTATTCAGAGCTTAGGAACCATGTCTTTCAATGGTCTATAGGTTACCTTTGTGACATGGAATGTTTGGAGGATTGGATTATTCTATTTGTGGAGAAAATGGGTGCGGGGAGAGAAAGCAGAGGTGAAAATAGCCTTTACTGTATATGCTAGCACTTTATTAAGAAATAGGCCATGAATGAATTTACCTTGCTCTAGTCTTTTTTGTTGTCTTGTATACTTAGAGCTGCCCCTGGTGTTGGCTCAAGGGTTCAGACAGTGCAAGAACCATCCCATGCTGTCATTTATTTTTTGCTTAAAGCAAGTGCATTTAGCTACATCTCATTGCTTAGTTTTTTGCTATGTTCCTGATTTCAAATTACCTTGTATGGGAACGAACATTGTTACACTGGACTAAATATAATAATAATAATAATAATAATAATAATAATAATAATATAATAATAATAATGACATCTCATATTAACAGTGCAATCTTATGTGTATTTACTCAGAAATATGTTCTACTATATTCAGTGGGTTTTACATCCTGGCAAGTGTACATAGGACTGCAGCCTCATCTAATCTTACCTTGCATCCCAAAGGACAAAATTTGGTTGTCAACTATTTTTACTGTCCTGCTCTTGTGCCTTTAACAGCAGCCTAAACACACAAGCACCGACCCAACTTTTAGTTGTGTGCAAAATAGTGGTCCCAGATAGGAATATGCCTTCCCATCTGCATTATGGCTGCAATCCTATACATACTAACCTGGGAGTAAGCCCTGCTGAACTCGATGGGACTTTCTTCTGAACAGATACACATAGGATTGCACTGTAAAAGACATGTTTAACCAATTCAGTAGGCCAGAAAACCATCATGTTGTGGATGGAGGGGGTAGGGGAGGGATATGGAAATCTGCATCAGTTCTGTGTGTGGTTCTCCTTTGGTAGACTGGGGCAAAAGAAAGTGCAGTGTTTCTTGGCATGGAGATAAAGACTTTGCTTCCTTAATATCTGCTTGTTAGGCCACAGTTAAAGGCACAGGCGCTAAGTAAGCCGAAAACCCTAAGAAAAGTTAAATGTTTTTTTTTAAATGTGCGTCAGTAATTGGGAAAAGGGTAGGATAAGGCTTCAATGGCAAGATTCTTCTGTCTCCAAATATCCCAGTTTCCCTTTCTGGGGATTGTTGCCAGACACCAGATAATCACACAACTAAAGCTTTGTTAATAAGGCTTAAGCCAAGAACCTTGCCTAGATATTTTTAGTTTGTTGCCAAGGTAGCACTGTGAAATCTCACTTGAATGTTATGCAAGAGGTGAGACACAACAGTCTGTCTGAGTGAATATGCCTGGGTCTGTTAGTCATTTTGGGTGCATTTGCTGCTGCTGTGGCTACTGTTTGCCTCAAACGCTGTGTTTAAACAACGTTGTTGTTTTTCCTTTTCCTTTTCTTTTTTAATCTTACTAGCCTACAGACTGGCTGTATGTAAATAGTTGTTAATACATCCAATTAATGATGCCCAACATGCTATTTTTGTAGGAAGATATGTGTTAATGACATTTTGAGTTAAAATATCTCTTTTGTGGAGGAATTGCTGAAAAAAGTTGCACTTTTGTTACAATGCTTATGCTTGGTACAAGCTTATGCTGTCTTAAATTATTTTAAAAAATACTGTCTGCAAGAAACCAGCTGTTTTCAGAACAGTTTAAGTAAGTGAGATACTAGGAATCGATCTTTATATTGGGTATTTTTGAGCAGTCCATGAATTATACTATCAAAATATTTCCACAATATTTTGTGAATTAAACAAAAAAAAATTCTTACTAAAGAATAAAAAAAAATTAATACACAATATGGGTTGTCTAGTAATTAAAGCTCTTAGAAACTACAGAACAGCCTTCCTTCAGCCACATGAACAATGAAGTCTTCAAAGGACTTTTGCAAAGGCAGGGCTGCTTTAAGTTCCTTTGGTTTTTGAATGAATTGTTGTTTTATGATGTGTTTTAAACAAGCCATTGCATAAAAGCATAGTTATGGCCTGATTTGGACTTGCAGTGGTACCTTGTGGCTCATGGAGGCAGTGGTCAAGCAGAATGACTGCTTATCAGAAGTGGTGCTCCTACATAGGGACTATATGTAAGATCAGCCTCCCCCAACCTGGGGCCCTCCAGATGTGTCGTACTGCAACTCCCAGCATCCACCCGCCATGCTGACTGGGGATGCTAGGAGCTGTAATCCAACACATCTGGAGGGCCCCAGGTTGCGGAAGGCTGTGTAAGACTGTAGTAGTTTGTGTGATCAGAGCAACCATTGGAAATGGTTGGGGGTAACCACTGCCTCACAGACATTTATTCTCCCAAATGGCAGCTCTGTGTGAGTGGAGTCCAGCCATGGCCCTCTTGAGGGCATCTGTGATTGTGAGCCAGCCTTACCTGCACCATCACTGAGCAGGGCATCGGACTCGATGGTCTTGTAGGCCCCTTCCAACCCTACTATTTTATGATTCTATGACTTAGATTCCTGCATTGAGCAGGGAGTTGGACTCGATGGTCTTATAGACCCCTTCCAACCCTACTATTCTATGATTATGATCACATGTTCATATTTACACTTTTCAGTGTCACTTCCTTTAGAACAGCCCTAGTCCCTTAAATGCAAGTGTAGCCCTTGAGGCTCTAGGTCCAAATTTGAATTCAGAATGGTAGCTTGTAGCTTAGTTTATAAATATACTGCCAGATTTTCCAAATTATGGGAGAAAAGGTAGTGGGTCCTTATCAAAATCAACAAGCTCCATCTCTCAAACCTCCCCAGTTTTAGGCAAATCATGCCCCCTGTTAGCTTTCTAAAAACTATAGCTAAAGGGACTGTCACCAAAGGCAGGAGTTCATGCACCCTCTGACCTTATCCCCCCACCTCCCTGTAATAATTTGAGCACTGATATTTCTTCAAAATATTGTCATTGGTGCATACTTCTATAGTGTTTAGTGCATATATGAACAAATGTTAGGGAAACTCATTAGGGACCTGGTTCACCAAACAGCTACAGCACAAACACCTTTCAGCTGTAGGTAGGGGTGTGTGTGTGTGTGTGTGTGTGTGTGTGTGTGTGTGTTAGATTGGCCCTACTGACACACACTCTGTTGATACAAATGGAAATTGTGTAGCAGCATTTAATTTGTGCCTTGGATATAAAACTGATAATGGATTAAACTGTTTGGCTGAGGCTAGGGGGTGCTTTGAGCATGCCCCAGAGTCCCCTGCACATCAGATGGGAATGTAGATGGGCCCAAACAACTGCTTAGTTTCTGCCAACCTCTAACATCATCTGTGTTCTGGAAGGAAAAAAAAGAGTAAGGAGACACTTGTAGTAATTTATTACGTGGGACAATATTTTCCCTTAAGGGGCCTAACAGCTTTCAGAGTGGAGGAGCTGTGGAGGTAAATTGCAACCAAATCATCCTGTGTCAGGCACATACAAACAGCCCAGTAGCCTGCATTACGTCAGGAGTCAGGACAGGAGGCAGATAAAAACCACAGTCCTGTGCTCCCTCTGCTGGCTCCTTGGCTTCAGTTTCCTAATTTTGTAAAGGCACTGATGTGATTAAAGGGAAACGCTGCTCTAAGGCGAAAAAGGATCAACATACGAACATCTTGCGATTTCTGCTCAGATGCCCGAGGGCTGTGTTAGATGAGATATGGCCACAGGCAATGCACCTGTGTACATATGCCATGTGACTGTTCTCAGGTTTCAGAGGGCTTATTCTGGACCATATGGGTGCAGCGGTTGTACACCAGCACAGCATCCACTTAGAGTCACATGAGATGAAGGCTCATGGCCAGAAACAGGAGTTATACCTTTTAAACATGATGCCAGCTGCATGGGGTTATCACATGGGTAAGTGCTTCGCTTGTAGTCTTGCTTAACCTCATTTAAATTAGGCTTTAGTATTGGCCCACAAGAATAAGAAAGTTACCCTCTGGCAACTTAGATATTTGCGCCACCATCACTCCTTCCATGGAAGATAAGGCTATCAATGGCAATAGTCATAATGGCTATAATTCCCTCCAGTATCGGAGGCAGCAATGGCTCTGTCTACCAGTTGCTGGGCAACAGTGGGAGAGACCTATGTTATGGCCTTCTTTTGGACTTCCCAGAAGCATCTGGTTGGACTTCCCAGAGGCACCTGTGAGAACAGAATACTGGACTAGATAAACCTTTGGTTTGATACAGCAGGGCTCGCTCCTTCCTTCCTTCCTTCCTTCCTTCCTTCCTTCCTTCCTTCCTTCCTTCCACTTGTATACTGCTTATTATAACAAAATCTCTAAGTGGTTTACTTGCCAAGATGGTTTCCATTCTTAGGTACTGCCACAAGGACGGCCTGGATGTTGGGTGAAATGGAGATGCGGTGATTCCATTATCGTTCAGTTGACTTGTTCATGCTCTACATTCACTCAACCCCACCCAACTCAGGTTCCTTTGCAATCCTCAAGTGTTTTATTGTCTCTCATGGCAATTTGTGGCTTGTCTCACTTGCATGAGTCATCTGGAGTGATTTCAGCGATTGTGGTACATGCATCTGATCTTTCCACGTGACATACTGTAACCTGCATGTGTCAACTGAGCTGCAGAGTTGCTTGGGTAAATGGTCCTACCTCTAAGAGGTTATAGAAAGGTAAAGGTGTCCCCAACCAGTCGTGTCCGACTCTAGGGTGTGGTGCTCATCTCCATTTCTAAGCCGAAGAGCCAGCGCTGTCCGAAGATGCTTCCGTGGTCATGTGGCTGGCATGACTGAACACTGAGGTGCACGGAACGCTGTTACCTTTCCCGCCGAGGCGGTACCTATTTATCTACTTGCAGTTTCTTGCTTTCGAACTGCTAGGCTGGCAGAAGCTGGGACTGAAGACGGGAGCTCACTCCGTCACGCAGCACTCAGGTCTCAAACTGCTGTCCTGCTGACCTTCCGGTCTGCAATTCAGCGTCTTAGCCACTATACCAAGTGTCATTTTGATCTCTCCCAGTTCTTGATTCTGTGATCAGGTTGTATAGATGGATTATATAACCCTAATGTGTTGATATCTGCAAGTGTGTCGCTAGACTCTAAGGTAAACTCCTGTGACGAGTAGAGTGAATATTTTAAACAGGCACCTTTGGAGCATGACTGCCGCAGCTTCCCGCTGCCCAAGGCAGGAGGTTGCATCACTGCCGTCTCTTCTCTCCCCGCTGAAGATGCCCGCCCACCCCTTCCACGATGACGACAGTGACCGCCACCACCTACCCTCCTGCACCTCCTCCTTGCCCCCCTCCCAGCCACGACAATGGTGGCGTTGGTGGTGGCCTCTTGCTCACCTCTTCCCCAACAACGACAATGTTGGGGGGGGATGTAGCTCCCACCCTCCTCCTCCTCCCCCCTAACGATGATGATCGTGGCAGTGATGGTGGCCGCCCCCTCCTCCCCTGTCCCTCTCTGCTCTGCTTGCCCCACTGGTTATGATGGCCCCCCTCCTCCACTTCCAACAGTGGGGTCCTTCCTGGGTGGCGGCCACTGCCCTCCTCCTTCCGATGGCAGTGGCAGCAGGCCTCTCCCCTCCTTCGCTGCCTCACTTGAGTGGTCCTTCCTTAGAGTGAGGCACTAATGGGGAGGTGGCCCTGGAGATTCCCCACCAATGCCTTGCTCTAAGGAAGGACCGCTCACAGTGGGGCATTTGGGCCAGGCTCTCCTCTGAGCAGCCGGCAGGGGTTCCCAGAGAGTTTACTCACCAGAAGCCACATTCTGAGGAGTCCTCAAAGCAAGGCAGGTGGGTGCACTCCAGAGAGCTGTGCTAGCCACTCTTGCACAGCAGGTGAGTAGCCAGCATGACTTTCTGGAGTACTGGGCAAGGTGTGCAGTTTTCCTGGGGGTGGAACCCACCTGCCTTCGGGATCTGTCAGCTGAAGTGGGGGATTCACCCTGCCTCAAGGAAGGGCCAGCCCTGCTTCGGAGGACTTGCCACATCAACAGTAGTTAGACATGGTGCAATTCGCTAGACACTCTGCTGCACAGCATCAATTTATTTTGATGGAATTTGACCAATATTCTAATCAATGAAGGCTGCACAGCAGCGGTGCCTACTGGACTGAACCCCAAGGATTTTCCAGGAGCTGGACTGGATGATATCCCTCAAGGATGCTCCTAGCAGGCTGCAACTGCTAGTAGCAGATTTCTCCCCACCCCCAACAATTTATTCTCCAAGCACTGTAGTTTAAACTGATATAAAGAAGCACTGTGTTGAATCACCCCTATGTGAGTGCATGCTAAGCACCTTAATCTACTTCCTTCCCCTATTTTAACGTTCTTTGGGGCAGTGAGAAGATGATAAAAACCGATCTATAGAAATGAGTTGGCTATGGAATAAGATCGTATTTTACCTTTATTATACATCATGTATCATGAGGGTCAGAGTAAAGGTATGTTAAATACATAGCATGTAGCTGACCTTCTCTTTCCTACTTACTTTGAAAGAAGTGCCCAGGGCCCCGATCTGTGTGGGTAGGGAAGTTTCAAAGTTTAAACCTTCCCTCTAGCCGCTTGTTTTCCGAAATCCTCCCCACCCCCACCCGCATGCATGGGCTAAAAAGAGAGAGAAAAGCCTCCATTGGTGCCGTCTTTTTTGCGAATCTCTCTGAGTTCAAGGAAGTTCTTATGAACAAATATGTCAAATTAAATTATGCCCAGTGACTGTGAAAAGATGCAAAACACAGAAACCACCAAGAACAAAATATAGATTATGGTCAAGATGATTAAAAGCATAAAAACATACGATAAGCCCTGCTGGATCAGACCAAAGGCCTATGTACCCCAGCATCCATTTTCCCCACAGTGGCCAACCAGAGGCTTCTGGAAAGCCCACAAGCAGGACATGAGGACAACAGCTGCCTCCCACTGTTGTTCCTCAGCAACAGAGGCATGCTGCTTCTGACTGTGGACTGGCATAGCCATCGGTCTTATCCTCCATGAATTTGTCTAATCCCCTTTTAAAGCTATTTAATTTGATAGCCATCATCACCACATGAACTAGAATCCAATTCCATGGTTTAATTGTACACTGTGTGAAGAAGTTCTTTTTGTTTGTCATGAGTCTTCCTCTGCTCAGCTTTATGGTTTGACCGCGGATTCTAGTATTATGAGAGAGGGAAGAAAACCTCTCCCTGTCCACTTTCTCTGCACTGTGCGTAATTTTATACACCTCTATCATGTACCCCCTTACTCACTTTTTTTAAGCTAAAGTGCCCAACCGCTGCAACGTTTCCTCATAGCGGAGCTGCTCCAGCTCCCTGGCCATTTTGGTTGCATTCCTCAGGGGAAACAGGGAAATTGCAGAAAAACAAGAGCATGCTAAATCCATTTGCACAGGGGAGGTGTCCTCCCCTCACCAGACTCCATGTATTTCAGGGCCATAGGTGATTATTCCTCAGAAGAACTCTGAAGAACTCACTGGTTTTATACACTGGACAACTATTGACACAGAAAATTACATGGACTCTATTCTATGTATCCATGCTCAAGAAATAGAGAGGGGTGGATGCTTGTCCTATGTTGACACTATTGCTGCCATAACTGTTATTTAATATAAAAAACAACAAATGCCCTAAAAATTCTCTGTTTTTCTTTTGTTTGGCAATTTGATCCTGAATATATACAACAGCAGGCTTTTAACGGCCACCAGCCCACCAAATCTGAAAATAATAATAATACATAACAACAACAACATTTCTATACCGCCCATAGCTGAAGCTCTCTGAGCGGTTTACAGAAATTAAAATATTAAAATACAATATACAAAGGTTAAAAGCCATTTACTTAAAACACAGACAATATACACAAAGACAACATAAAACTAAAAACAACTCTTAACAGTCAGTCATAACCAAAGACAGATCCAGGGCTCATCATGTGCTACCAAGTGCCTGAGAGAAGAGGAAGGTCTTGACCTGGCCCCTCACAGACAACAGTGTTAGCACCAAGCGGGCCTTTTCGGGGAGATCGTTCCACAGGTGTGGGAGCCACCACTGAGAAGGCCTTCTCTCTCGTTGCCGCCTTCCGAACTTCCCTCAGAGGAGGCACACGTAGGAGGACCTTAGATGTTGAACGTAGGGTACAGGTAGGTTCGTTTTGGGAGAGGCACTCTGTCAGGTATTGCGGTCCCAAGCCATGTAGGGCTTCATAGGTTAAAACCAGCACCTTGAATCAAGCTTGGAGCATATCAGCAGCCAGTGTTCCCTTGCATTTAAATAACTTTGGTGCATACTGTTTTTTTTTTAAAGTAAGCAGAAACTTACTAAACAATAAAGACCCCCTACTATTTAAGTATCAAATTGCAATTATTATCTATTTAAAATTAGGCCAAGTATGTTGGAAGTATTTTGTTTGTTTGTTTATTTTAAACTCTTCAGAGCTGGACCAAAACATTTTGCTGCCTGACGCAAAGGACAAAATGGTGCCTCCCCCAGTTCCACTTACAAAGCCTGGCAACTTAATCTTATTTTAATACTGGCAACAGGATAGTATCCTCTACTACACCTGAGGGAAGCAGGGTGGCTTAGGGGGTGTAGAGCAGGTTGTGTAATCCATACAGCTCTTTCCATTTTGCGCCCCTCAGCATCTGGTACCTGAGGTGGCTGCTTCCCTCTGCCTAATGACAGGGCCGGCCTTGAACCTCCTTAATATGGCGAAAAGAAAATCTAAAACAGGATAACCAGCTTACCAATATTATTACAGGAACATTATCAGTGTATAAATGTTAAATTATCTTCCATTTTCACGTTAGGCCCCCAGTTCCAATTTCTCCCACCTGGCCAGACCCAGAGAAAGCTGCCAGACTCACCCTTCTTCCCTTAGCTGCTCTCCTGCCCTACTGACTCTCCTGGTAATCTACCATTCCTTTCATAGCATCCAGCCCTTCAGGCCTCCATAAATGCACTGACCCATTGAAGGGCTTCTCTTTGGCAGACGGAGTGATGTAAGCCATTCTTGAACAAAATGGTAAAAGAGACAAGGAAATGGTTTAAATATAATACAGTCCCCAGAAAGAATTCATGTTTTTTTAAGAGAAGTACAAACCTACCTTGAGAAATTTTGCTAATTGTATTGAAACTCTTAACCGGCCTTGAAATTCTGACAGATGTCCTGCCTGAGCAAAATGTCCCAAATACACATCCTAGTTTGCATTAGGTAAAACCAGCATGACACCCTCCTGAGGAGTTAAAAAGGTAAAGGTAAAGGTGTCCCCAACCAGTCGTGTCCGACTCTAGGGTGTGGTGCTCATCCCCGTTTCTAAGCCGAAGAGCCAGCGCTGTCCGAAGACGCTTCCGTGGTCATGTGGCCAGCATGACTGAACACCCAGGTGCACGGAACGCTGTTACCTTTCCCGCCGAGGCGGTACCTATTTATCTACTTGCAATTTCTTGCTTTCAAACTGCTAGGTTGGCAGGAGCTGGGACTGAAGACGGGAGCTCACTCCGTCACGCAGCACTCGGGTCTCGAACTGCTGACCTGCCGACCTTCCAGTCTGCAGTTCACCGTCTTAACCACTAAGCCACCGTGGCCCCCCTGAGGAGTTAGGCTAGTGTTATTTACATAGTTTAAAAATTCCCATTGAAATGTGTATACATTTTCAGTTTGTTTCCTGGAGCAAGCCTCGTTCCAGATTCAGCCCTGATTTTGCACAGGGTGAAGGTCTGCAACAAATCCTGGTGCCAATGAGTGCTTCCCCCCTATGCCAAATAGGAACTGAGAGGTGGGGCTTTTTGTTGGATCCATGGAGAGAGAAGAAAGGGTAAAAGCCCACTCCCGGTGTACCACAGCCCCAATCCTGATGCCCTTGCCGTGTCCGTCATTAAATGTTTTTAAAAGATTTACAAAACTGTAAATGACACATTTAGGGCACAATCCTTTCACATCCACACCCAATGCTCAAAAGTCTCTAAATCTAGAGGCTTACAAGTATCCAATGCAGAGCGGGAGGAGCAGTGGAGGCAGTTGTCACGTCCACCGCTCCTCCTTCTGTGCAGTTAATAACATAAGAAGAGCCCTGCTGGATCAGACCAAGGGTCCATCTAGTCCAGCATTCTGTCCACACAGTGGCCAACCAGCTGTCGACCAGGAACCCACAAGCAGGGCATGAGCGCAACAGCACCCTCCCACCCATGTTCCCCAGCAACTGGTGTACACAGGCTCACTGCCTCTGGTACTGGAGGGAGCACATAGCCATCAAGACTAGTAGCCATTGACAGCCTTTTCCTCCAGGAATTTTTCCAACCCCCGTTTCAAGCCAACCAAACTGGTGGCCATCACTACTTCCTGTGGTAGTGAATTCCATAGTTTAACGATGTGCTGTGTGAAGGACTTCCTTTTATCTGTCCTGAATCTCCCACCAATCCGCTTCATAGGATGTCCCCGGGTTCTAGTATTTTGGGAGAGAGAGAAAAATGTCTCCCCATCCACATTCTCAGCACCATGCATAATTTTGTACACCTCTATCATGTCTCCCCTTACCCTCCTTTTCTCCAAGCTAAACGATCCCCTCTGTTGTAACCTTCTCTCATAGGGGAGATGCTCCAGCCCCTTGATCATTTTAGGTGCCCTTTTCTGCACCTAGTTCTTTCTGTGCCAGCTGCGAGGGGGGAGGGGGCAGGGAGAGAAGATTCCCAGCTCTGAGGTTGGAGCGGGGTCTCTGACCTCGGATCCAGGAATCTGAAGTATCCTGTGGCCCCGAAGATGCTGTCTAGGGACCATAGAATTACTCTCTTAGTGTCATATATAGGGTTGGATCCAGATTTAGTCATACTTAGAGGAGACCCATTGAAATGACGAACTTGTTGGTCAGGCCTAACTTAAGTCCTATTGATGTCACTGGGTCTGCTCTAAGTGTAACTAAATCTCGATCCAACCCATAAGTGTTTTTCAAGAAATACTAAATCTCATTGTCAAGAGCTGGGGGTCATGTTACGAGACTGGAGCTGTGGTCTCCCCCTTCATCCCAGTTTCAAAGTGAGTTTCCACTTCTCAGATTAGTGCTGGAAATTACTGAGAGGAAGTGCTAAATGTTTTACATGACATTTCTGTATACTGATGAAAGGGAGAGATGAACTGTATGTAGGGCACTTGAACGTTGCATTATGTTTATGTAAAAATTACATATTGTGCGTGGGTAGTTATCTGTCTTTTCTACTCGTCTGTAAAGTTGGATTGCCAGCATTTTACTGACAGAGGTTCTATGCTTTTAATAGCTGCAGGATAACCAGAAATTCGACTGGTAAAGACATCTCCATCATTGCAACACCATGCTGCGAGAAACTGTGCCTGCAGAATTTTGGCCTGATAAAGCTTATGAAAGCAGAATGCCTTTTATTATTGTACTTATTTATTTGATTTGTACCCCATCTTTCTACCAAAAAATGGCACTCGGGGCACTGACAGGCACAATTAAAATGGATTAAAACAATATATTAAAATACAATTTAAACTTTACAGAATAAAACAACAACAGACCCACTTACAGAACCTGCCAGTGGAACAACAGCAGAGAAGGAGCAAACCTAGC
Organism: Heloderma suspectum; assembly: GCF_057233095.1. Taxonomy (NCBI): domain Eukaryota; kingdom Metazoa; phylum Chordata; class Lepidosauria; order Squamata; family Helodermatidae; genus Heloderma; species Heloderma suspectum. The sequence continues at coordinate 111,764,668 of NC_139464.1, forward strand.
CTGCCTTGGGATGGCTTTCCACAGCCTGGGAGCAGCCACCAAAAAGGCCCTCCCTTGGGTCCTCACCAAATGCACCTCTGAAGGTGGTGGTCTCAAAAGAAGGGTCTCTCCAGAAGATCTAAAAACCAGGCAGGTTCATATGGGAGAAGGCAGTCTTTCAGGGTAGCCTGGTCCCAAACCATATAGGGTTTTAAAGGCGATAACCAGCACTTTGAATTCTGCCCAGAAACAGAGTAGTAGCCAATGAAGTTCCTATAACAAGGGAGTCACATGCTCCCTGTAACCAGCCCCTGTCAACAGTCTCCCCACAGCACTCTGGACCAGCTGAAGTTTCTGAACAGTTTTCAAAGGCAGCCCCATGTATGGTGGGTTAGAGTACCCAAACAGGATGTAACGAAAGCATGCATGACTGTGACCAGATCAGACATCTCTCGGAACAGGCGCAGTTGGTGCACTAGCCTGGCCATCACCAAGACCTGGGCATGCAGGTTCAGGGCTAAGTCCAGAAGTATACCCAAACTGTGAGCCTGAGTCTTCAGGGGGAGTGTAACCCCATCCGGCACAGGTTGAATCCCTATTCCCTGAACTGCCCTTCAACTGACCCAAAACACCTCTGTTGTTTCTGGATTAAGCTTCAGTTTGTTTACCCTCATCCAGTCCATTACCGACATCAGGCACTGATTTAGAACCAGAACAGCTTATTGGATTTAGATAGAAAGGAGAGATAGAGTTGGGTGTCATCAGCATACCGGTAGCACTGAACTCCAGAACTCTGGACAGTCTCTCCCAGCAGTTTCATGTGTATGTTAAATAGCATGGGGCATACGATGAAACCCTGAGGGACACAGTCAGTGGTGTAGAGGAGGCAGGGCTCACAGGGACGCAGCCCCGGCACTTTTTCATTAGCAGGGACTCTGATATCATCTGCTAACCCCCTCAGAATTCCCTGTTCCCTCTGAGCCTAGCTGCGATCCTCATTGTAGCGGTGGGGGAAATTTTCAAAGCAACAGTATATTCCATGTTGGTATGCAAAGTCTTTGGAATGACTTGGACTGGAATGGGCCATTAAGACCTATTCGCTTTACCAAAGACATGCTCCTGGTGGAGATGAAAACTCCTAGAACTGGTTTGTTGATATGGATCGACACAGCTCTCTGACATTTTTGGACTGCCCTTGGAGACTGTCACAATCAGCTTCTGCATTTCCAAATTTACCACTACACCACTGTGTCTGTGTGTGAATGCACGTGTATGTGTGCAGTTCAATCCAGGGTGTGTGTGGACATTTCCGTTGGAGGGGGAGAGGGGAGATATAATGAAGTAGCTTAGGGAAAGCTAATGGGTAATGTTGGGGTGCTAAGGGATTGTGCAAGGGGGTTGTTTAAAGGAGAAGGGATCTGTCCATGAGGGCTGAGTGGAGAGGGTGAAGCTTCCATAGAGTATCATATTTTGAAAACCTAAAACGTTTGTGAGAGAGTGAAAAAGATTTTAACACCCCTGCATTTTTTCTCAGACGTCCAATTGAAATACCCCTGCCTTACTCTCAGCAGCACTGTTTTTGGATCCCAGTTGAAAGCTGTATATCTTACAAGGTTGTATAATCTTAGAAGGGGGCGTGGCTGTGACTGTCATGAAGGGACCCCACACTTTGGAATTTGCAACTGCACTACGGGACACAGTAGCCCAACGGTCATGGCGTCAAACAGGAATCCCCCATCACTGCCTTCTGAGATCGCCCTCCAAGAAGGACTGGAGTCACCTCATAAGAGTAGCTCCCAGTCCCACCTCAGACAGATGCCTCAGAAGGATACCACGGTCAACATGTCCAGCAGAACCAACAGGAACACCCTCCCCCTGTCTAGTTCCTGGCATGGATTGTCCATCAAGGCGACCAAAGCAGCCTCTATCCCATAATCAGGCTTGAAGCCAGATTGAAATGGATCTAGATAATCATCTCATCCAGAAATTCCTGGATCTGAGAAGCCTGCACATGCTCCAGCACCTTGCCCAAGAATGGAATATTGGAGACCGGCCAGATATTATCCAGTACAGTGGGGTTCAGGGAAGGTTTTTTTTTTTTAAACAAAGGTCTTACCACTGCCTCCTTTAGGCAAGACAAAATCACACCTTGCTTTAAGAGGTGTCCGCTACTACCCTTACCCACTCAGCCAGTCACACACACACACACACACACACACACCCTCAGGCTGCTTTTATAAGCCAGGAAGGGCAAGGGTCCAGCACACAAGTGTTAGACCATGCCTCTCCAAGGATCCTCTCCGCATCCTTGGCCTGTACAAATTGAAAAGTATCCACTGTAACTGGACAAGCAGTTACACCCACCAAACCTGTATCAACTATGGCATCCAAGTTGACACAGATACAATTGATTTTATCTGCAAAGTGTTGTGCAAATTGGTTACAGCAGGCTTTTGAGTGGTCCACCTCTTCTTCTTTTGGGCCAGAGCATAACAGGCCTCTGACCACCTTAAAAAACTCTGCTAGGTGACTCTGAATAGACACAATGGTGGTGGAGAAGTATCATTTCTTCGCCACCCTCATTGCCACAGAGTAGGCTTTCAAATGAGCTCTAGCCCGTTTTCAATTGGACTCATTCCGAGTTTTCTGCCAACATTGCTTTAGTTGATGTCCCACTCGTTTCATCACCTGCAGCACCCTGGAAAACCAGGGGCTCCTTTGGCTCCACTCCATGAAAGAGGATGCTCAGGAGTGATTGTGTCAACCGCCTGGGCTATTTCTCCATTCCAGAGATCAACCAAGGCTTCCACAGAATCTCCTACCAAGGTGACAGGAAAATCCACAACAGCTGTCAGAAAATCATCCATATCCGTCAGCCTCCTGGGGCAGATCATCTTAATCACCTCCCCCCCCCCACAGAGGCTCTGAGTCCCAGCAAGGCTAAACCTCACCAGGTAGTGATCTATCCATGACAATGGAGCTATAGAAAGTTCCTCCACCCCCAGATCACCATCATCCCACCTTACACAAAAAAATAGATCCAAAGAGTGCTCTGCTGAATGAGTGGGGCCAGATTCTAATTGAGACAGACCCATAGTTACCATGGAGGCCATTAATTCCTGAGCCACTCTCAACAAAGTGTCCTCAGCATGAAGTATCCTGGCACAACAAGCTGCAGAGACTCCAGCACCAAGCCCGAGACCACCTTGGTTAGCTCAGGAAGGGAGACTGCTGAGCGGCGGGGCAGGTAGTACACCAACAGAATCTCTGTTTTGTCCAAAACACCCACCTTCAGATACACTTGAAACTGGAAGACTGCGGGATGGGGCACCTGGATGGGAGGATAGCATCACGATAGACCACTGTGACTCCATCTCTCCGCCCCCAGGTCTTGCCTGCTGCAACATGGAGAACCCAGGTAGGCAAAACTGGGAGAGATTTACTCCTCCAGTCTCATGCAACCAGGTTTCCATGATATGGGCCAGGTCGGCACACTCATCCAGGATCAGGTCCTGGATGGCGGTTTCACATTCACCAGCAGTACCTTCAACCAGGGGGAATGTCACCAGAGCCACTCAAGCTCTCTGAGATGGGTAGCAGCTTGGGAGTAACCAACACCTTGTTATGCTCCCCATCCCCACAATGACCCAGCACTGTCAGGAGAAAAGGTAGCAGCCATGTTGCACTCTAGCCTCCCCCAATATGGTGCCCTCCAGATGTGTTGGACTACAACTTGCATAATTTCTGAGCATTGGCCATGCTGGCTGGGGATGATAGGAATTGTGCTCCAACAGATCTGAAGGGTACCAGGTTGGGGAAGGCAGCTTATAACTAGGGCTGTGCAGGGACCCCCCCCCCCCGATCCGACTCGGAAGCTGCTTTGCGGCTTCTGAGGTGGGCCCAATCTGCCTCAGGCAGATTCGGGGGGGCCCTGACCCACCTCGGCCCTGAACCCGAAGCGGGTTCCCCCCCATGCCCCCCCAGCTCCTTACCTGGGCCACTGCCTCCTCTGCTGCCTTCTCCGTTGCACTGTCTTCGCTGCTGCCCACTACTGCTGCCTTCGCTGCTGCCTCTGTCGCCTCCTCCACCTCCTGAGGCCTGGATGACGGCGACTCTTCTTCCAAGGAGTTGCCATTTTTAAAATGACAACTTTTAAAATGGCAACCTCCTGGAAGTTCCAGGAGGTTGCCATTTTAAATATGGCGACTCCCTGGAAGAGGAGTTGTGGCCGTCCAGGCCTCAGGAGGCGGCATAGCGGCAGAGGCGGCGGCAGAGGTGGCTGCCAGGAGAAGGCAGCTCAGGTAAGGACCTGAAGGTGCCCGGGGGGCTTAAGAGCTCTGAGGATTTATAGTCTCAGCTGCTATTTTTGGTTCTTATTCTGCTCACACAGAAGGAAAGCTTTTATGCTGCATTTTTTGTTTCTTTTGTTGTATTTTGATTTTTGCATGGGGGGACTAGTACTGTATTTTTCTCTTTGCTTCTGTGAGCTGCTCAGGGGATATGCTGATGGGTGTCCATATACATTCAGTAAAATAAACACGTAAAAATAAAGATCTAGGCATTATTAGGTATAATGAAGTGGTAGATAGAAGTGGTAGAATTCGGTCTGCTGGTGGTGGGGGTCATAAAAACACCGTGTATGTAGTAAATAGCTCAGCACTTGTTAAGCTAGTTTAAAACATAGCAGGAGCCTCCTTTGTAGAGAAGAATTCAGACCACACACAAAAGCCCACCTTCTGGTGCAGCCCAAAATTCTGCTACTTGAGCCTGCCACCTCATTCTGTATAATGGGCAGGATAGCTTGATGCCTTGGATTATGTTACATTCATGTTATGTTATGTTTGCCACAGGAAATGTTCTCCACCTAGCAGTAGCATCGATTTGGGGCCAGCTCGTAGACTAACCAACATAAAGGAGAAGGATATCAATGGCTACCAGTCATGAGGGCTGTTTATTGCCTCTAGTATGCCTCTGCATACCAGTTGCTAGGAAACATAAGTGGGAGGGCCCTATTGCACTCATATCCTGATTATGGGTTTTCCAGTTGGCTACTTTGTGAACAGAATGCTGGACTAGATAGACCCTTGGTCTGATTCAGCAGGGCTCTTTCTAAGGGTTGTTGTTATGTAACTCCATCAATGGCCACTGATGGCGAGGAGGAGTGGGGCAGGGGAACTCACCAAATGTTGGTCCTCCACCACACACACCTAGTTTGCACATAACAACAACCCAGAGTACGGGCTGAGTATGGGTTGTCACTGGGACTGTTCGCATGACATGACAGCCCATCGTGGGTTATTTATTTAACCCATGGTGAGGCTCCAGCAAGTGCAGGGTGTGCGGTGGTGCGGCCACCATTTTAAATATGCAACCCCCACTTGGGAGCTGTCGTGTTGTGCAAATCTAAAATAACAATGGAAATACAAGAACAATTAACTTTGCAAGAATAAATCCCACCATTCAAAAAGGCCGACGGCACACAAATGTTCTTTTCTCTGATAAAATGTCTCTTGCCGGGGGAAAAAACAATACACGTGTTGACAAGCCTAGCAGTTACCCTTCTCTGTTAGGAGCAAGGTGGTCTGTATATCTAAGGTAACTCAACTTTTTCTTTCTCTCACATGTCCAGGAATCATTTCCCACGATACGAAATATAGACAGCAGGCCATGGACTTGTCAACATACTGGGCATATAAGTTTTTCATAAGTTCCACATGTGGGCCCTGAAATCATGCAGTGGAGCGTGCGGATAGATCAGATTAGATTTATCTTCTTGACACGTCACCAAAGACCACAAGGACTGGATGCGGTGCGGGGCTAAACCAGATAGCACAAAGAAACAGAAAAGCCTTGGGTGGGGATGGAATAAGCCACTGGATCTTGCAGAAGCCCCAAGATCTGGAAAAGGCGAGCACTGTTTTGTTGCCTAGCAGTAAATCCTCCTTGATATCATTCTGTTCTCCTCTTTCTCCCTCCTCCCAACCTAGTTCAAGCTACAGTGCTTGTAGCAGAGGCAAGAGGGAACCACTGCGGCGGCTGCCTGGCCAGTCACATGGACCCACATATGCAAAGGCCCACGATGGGAGGCATGTGATGGACTAGCTGACTGGTTGGGGCGGCCGTGGCAGCAAACTCCGACAGGCCTGTTCCTCCCCTCCGCTGCTGGGAACAGGGGAAAAGGGAAGGAGAGAGAGGACGTTCCTGCTGGGAGAAGAGAGAGGCAGGGGCGAGTGAAGTCCTCTCTAGGCTGGCTGTGTAGAGACACAGGCTCTGAGCTTTAATGGCTACATGGAAGACAAAAGAAATCAGTAGGCAGGACGGGCCCAATGCATTTTGGTGCCTGAGGTAAAGGATACGATGGTGCTCCCCTGCCCCCATTCCACATACAGAAGCTGACAGGATTCGCAGCTGAATCTTTCTTATCCTGGCAATGGGACAGCGTCCTGCACAGAACCTGAAGGAAGCAGCCGAGCTTAGGGGGTGCAGGGCAGGCTGTGTGCCGCACACCGCTCTGTCCCCCGACAGGAGTGGTTGGTTACAATCCTCTGCCCCTCACACATACGCCAGCATCTGCCACCTAAGGGAACCGCCATACTCTGCCTAATGGTAGGGTCGGCCCTACCAAGAGGCGGATTTTTTCCTCCCTGACATCAAGAGGTAGTGACGGGCCAGGTTTTACCTGCTACATTTATGCCAGTTGTGGTAGCTGTTAAAGAGCCACTTGTCATATTTGACAAGCATATTAGGAAGGTTTGGCCCCGAACACTGTAATGCTCACTCCATACTCCACCCACGCCCACACACACACACACACACACACACACACACACAAGGTTGAGTTCTTTTGTACAGTCTTTCATGTCAGGCCTTCCCAAAGATCAGCTCAGATGTACAAAAGATAGGAAGACATTTAACCAAGGCAGCTCTCTCTCTCAGTTTACCACCCCCACACTAGGAAACGCACCACCAGTTGAATACCTGCCTGTCGTGCAACTGGTAAAGGCACAGGTGTTTTGCACAGAAAGAAGTAGTAATCCTATTTGTTTTCTCTGCATCAAGTCTTCATGTGTTTTGTACATTCTGCCTCAAAGGCAGACATTTATTTAGTCTCAAAGACTGTGCTGGGCACTTTGGCAGTAGCCGTCGTGGGTAAGATGCCTCCATTGCTTTTAATAACTTCCTGGATTCTGAGCCTTCTGACAAGAAACCTTGACCCCACAAGTTGCTCGCTCTTAGCCTACTCATGTATTTATTATTGGTGTGTGTGTTTTTATTAGCTTTTAAGTCTATACCATCTTTAAAGATTCAGGGCAGGCAACAACCTTTCAAAACAAGCAATTAAAACCCAGCATATAAAGCGTATTCAAATAAATCTGCCCTGAGGGGAAAAAAAATCTTCCCATCTTATGCCAAGCTGCTAAATGCTTGACTGAAAATAATATTGTATGTTTCTGAGGCTTGGGAAGTGTCAAACCTTGGCAGGAAGGAAATATCAAACGTCGGCATCTGGTGGTTCTGGCATCTCTGGAGGTTTCCCCAGTGCCGTAGCCCACAGCATCAGACATGGGCAGAAACCTCTGTCACACGATGACATCATGATATCCCACTGTGTGGAAGGCTTCTTTATATGTCTGGGCTGATCTTTGGGGAAGGCTTGTCTGATGTTATGGGCTGCAGCAGGCCTTTCTAGAAACTTCCTGCATCTGTGTGGCATGATAGGCCTGGCAAGGTCTACACTACTGGGAAAGATTCTGAACCCAAAGCAGAACTCTGTGATTTTCAGTAAGCCCAGTTTCTGGAAGAGCCCTGCAGTTCTGAAAGGAATTCAACAGCATCTTGCGGGTTGCCTCTGACAGGAAAGCCTTTTTTGCGGGTGATCACTTAAGAATTGCCCCAAAAGGTGGACAAAAGACAGCACCAATTTGCATACTTGCATATGGTAATTTATATGTATGGATGCAAACTGCCATCAGCATCATTGCAGGAGGGGCAAATGGGCATTGCTGGGTGGGGGTGGGAAGGGGCGGGGTAGAGAAGAAAGGACAACGCCCCTGCTCCAAAGGTGCCTGTTTAAAGTGTTCACATTACTCGTAACAACAGTTTACCTTAGAGAAGAGCAAAACAGTTGCAGATATTAACACGTTAGCTGCACCTTATATAACCTTGCCCATCACTATTGGTATGATTATTGGATGGGGTTCACATAGTTCGTAGCAACATGAATGGGATGGTGAAAAGTATTTCTCTCCTCGGTTTGTATTTCTTCCTCTGTATGTTTGTATGCTGGAGACTGAGGAGCCAAGCGTTGAAAGAGATCAACAGAATAAATTTCCCCTCCTCATTAACAACCTTCAGCCGTACCTGAAAGGCCATCAGGACATGCTCCTAGAGGGTACTGTCCGATTTATTCCCTAAAGCAGGATTGGGGAAAAAGTAGACGTTCTGGACTTCATGCCCAGCATTTCTGACCAATGGCCATGCTGGCAGGGGCTTATGGGAGTCAAAGTCCAAAACATCTGGAGATCTACCCTATGCCCACCTCAGCCCTAAAGAGTTTCCTCTGAGCCAGGGTTAGAGAAGGTATGGCCCTCCAGATGTTGTTGGACCACATCTCTCATAATCCCTGATCATTGGCCATGCTGCCTGGGGCTGATGACAGTTGCAGTCCAACAACATTTGGAGAGCCATGTGTTACCCACCCCTGCTGTAGACAAATTCAGGCTGCGACCCTAAACGTGCTTACTAGGGAGTAAGTTCTATTGGGCATGGTGGGCCTTCCTTCTGAGTAAACATGTACAAGTCTGGGCTGTAACTGTTCTCTGACCAATGAGAATTTTGTGGCACATGAATCACACTGAGGTTACTGCCATAATGTAATTTACAAGTACAATATAAATTATGAGGAACCACAATTTCCCTACTTTTAGCGTAACTTTAAAAAGACAAGAGTAATAGGGCAGGAGAGAAGTTCCTCTCTTGTCAAAGAAATTATGTCATACAATGACACATATCCTTTGAACTGTGCCCCTCAGAGAGGAAGTAATATCCTCTTTTTTTCTAACTGCTTTGTTTTGTTGCCAGGGGGAGGGGACCGAAGCCACAGCTTTCTTTCTTCAGGAATAATTTCAGAGAGAACAATGTTACTGCACGTCCCTGTTTACACGTGTGCATGAACTAACATGTGTGCACATGTCACGACAGATATGGGAATGAAGAGACTTTTCCCAGAGGTGTGGCATACACACGGCAGATTCTGCAACATGCTTCAACAACGTGGGGAAATCGCTGCTTTAAGTGGGGAAAGTGAGCTCAAGAACAACTATCCAGAGTCAGTATTGCAAGCTTTATTTTATAACATACCGTAAAAAGGTAAAGGTGTCCACAACCAGTCGTGTCCAACTCTAGGGTGCGGTGCTTATCCCCGTTTCTAAGCCGAAGAGCCAGCGCTGTCCGAAGACGCTTCCGTGGTCATGTGGCCGGCATGACTGAACACCGAGGTGCACGGAACGCTGTTACCTTTCCCGCCGAGGCGGTACCTATCTTGCAATTTCTTGCTTTCGAACTGCTAGGTTGGCAGAAGCTGGGACTGAAGACGGGAGCTCACTCCGTCACGCGGCACTCGGGTCTCGAACTGCTGTCCTGCCTACCTTCCAGTCTGCAGTTCAGCGTCTTAACCACTAAGCCACCGCGGTCCCATAACATACCGTACAGAAGAGAAATATGCTCAGTATATATAGATCAACGCCCAGCACGTAGTCCAGTATACTGCGTCTAATAGCCCTAACATGGAGCTAGAGAAAGACAGAGGCAGAGCAATTAGCATCTGCCCCAAAAGGATTGGGAGGGTGCTTCAGAAATGGCAAGGCAGGGCTTGCAAGGCTGCACACAGGGGTGCTTGGCTGCTGCTGGTGACAAACGGTGAGCCACATGAGGGCAGAAGTGAAAGAGGAATAAATGGGAAAACAGAAGGAAATGCAGTCAGAGCGGCCATCATTGTCATGTTTCAGAAGAGGAGGACCTAGCTTCCCGGTTGAGATACTTGGAAACTCACAGTGGGCACAGGCTACCCTCTGGACTCCCGGCTTTTGGTTATGAATGGAGTAATCACACTAAGGGCGCAATCCTATGCATGTCTAGACAGAGAAAAGGCCTACAACTCCCAGCATGGCTGGTTGGGGAATGCTGGGAGTTGTAGGCCTTTTCTCTGTCTAGACATGCATAGGATTGCGCCCTAAGCCTCTTAAACGCCCTTGAGTACTACGTCATCCAGGAAGGGATAATATATCCAGTTAGCTCTGCTGGATTCTTGGTACTTGCAGTGATGATGGGGAGACTGTATGGAGGCTAAGCCATTATTAGGGACCCCGGAGCAAAAAGTATTTCTAATAGGATTTAGAATGGGGAGAGACTAAGAGCAAGGTTGCTCCTTAGACCCTGACTACTCGGAGGAAAATACCAAACATGGAGAGAGGCAAGGGAACTGGGGACAGAGGCAAGGAAGGGCAACTAGCTACAAAGCTAAACAGCATTGATGAGTAGGTGGCTGAGCTTTACTCGATGCTGTTGTAGCAGCCCCCCCCCCCACAATGTCCTAGATTCCCCGCTTGACCAGTGGCCACTACCATTGGACAGAGACAATGACTCATGTGGATGGTGCAGCTCCCAGCAAGGCCCCTAGACTCATCAAGTAATGCAATGAGACCAGCATGGAACGTGGCTGGAGAGGCTCAATGGATGCTTCACTAAGGCTGAAGCTCTATCTGGATATACAAGGCAACATAGGTCTATCTGAGCAAGCAGGCAATAAGATGTTTCAAGAGGAGGAGAGAAGGACTCTGGCCTTGGAAATTTAGGACAGGTGCCGCAGTAGAGCAGGGAGAGTGCTAGGAAATGATCACGAGGAATGGGCCTGAGAGTCAACAAACCCTAGGCTGATCTTGGAGCTTGACAGCAAGTCTGTCTATGTTGAGTCCCAGAAGAGAAAGGTGGATGCCCAAACTCAATGGTACTTATAGACTTCAAGACAAAGATTACAAAGGGACTGATGGTTTTGGGGCTGGACTCCAGATGGAGTAGAACGGTGTGGCTGTGGGGAATGAAAGGAGACCTTAAGGAGGCTCCTGGCTACTTGACTGAGTTAAAGTTACCTGACTGGGCATTAGAAATGCCATGCATCTGGGAGACAGGTGGAGGTTTCCAGAACAAAAGGCATTGCAAGGAATGCCTAGGTGGTACTTTAACCAGCTGGTCTATCTTGGGGTGGAGCCATGTTTCCCAGCAAGGCTCTGGACTGGCCAATTTAAAGATACCCTCATGGGATGGTCTGGCTGGGGTGGTGACTCTGGAGTTGGTAGGCAGTGGCATGTTTCCACAGTTCCATGGGAGCAACTCCTGTTAATCTATCAGCAGAGGACACACAGAGTCAATTAGGTACTGTCCTTTCTCACTACCATCCAGAGGCCTTCTCATTCCTGGCAGCCCTAAAGTTCTTGCTGCCTTTCTCAGGACAAAATGGATTCTTTAGCCAAGATGTCAGGGTGATACCAACCCAAAATACCACCCTCCAAGCAAGGCTCAGAGGGTGGCAACAAGGGAGAGGGCCTTCTTGGTGGTGGCCCCCCATTTATGGAATAATCTCCCTGTCAAGGCCTGCCTGGAACTAACATTGCTGTCTTTTTGGTCCCACATTAAAATTGCCCTCTTCTCTCAGGCATCTGGCAGCATATAAGGAGTCTCTCTGTCTCTTTGATTGTCTCTGGCTAATAGTTTTAAATTGTTTTAGATATATGTTGTTTTTGTGTGTGCTATTTGTTCTGTGTCATTACATGAATGGTTTTATACTTTATATAATGCATATTAATGTTTTTTTTAATTTTTGTGAACTGCCCAGAGAGTTTCAGCTATGGGGCGGTATAGAAATATAATGAATGAACGAATGCAAAACACAACTCAGAGTGTTGTGCAAAACACAACACTACACAAGTATAGAAAGCCATCAGGCTGATCTTCTCTGTAACGAAGGTTCTCCTGCGGCATTCTTGCCCCAGAGTTTCTGTGGTGCTTCTGGTCCTAACACCCTTCTCTCCACAGAACTATAGCTTAGTGGCAGAGCACATGCTTTGCACGCAGAAGGTGCCAGGTTCAATCCTTGGCATCTCCAAGTAGGGCTAGGAAAAAACCCCGCCTGAAACCCTGGAGAGCTGCTGCCAGTAAGTGCCGACAATACTGGGCTAGATGGTCTGGCTCAGTATAAGGCAGCTTCCTAGGACCCGTAAGGACTCTGTGCTCTATGATCCTGCCCGCCTTTAGCGGCATGACAACCCATGTTATCAGTAATCTCAGGACTCATTTGTGACTGCAAGAGCCTCTGAGTGGTGATGCTTTTGTGCTTTTATAGAGACACATTCCTCATCCAAGGGCTGCATTTGCGAGCAAGGCACTCAGGGCAAAATCCATTCCTCTAGTGCAAACTTCGGCAGGATAATCTGGTTGCCCTCCCCCAGTGCAGTGCTGATCCAGCGAGGCTGCCTCATGGTACAAGCTAGACACGGAAGCACTGCCTCACTAAGGAGAGAAGGCTATTGGCCTTGAAACTGCATCACCTCTGAGTGAGGTAAGCGAGTAAAGGAGCTAGCGTTACACGGGTACTCCCTCCTCAGGTTATATCCCCACTGTTCCCAAGTTCCTAAGGAATACAAGCCTCTCAAAAAACATGGGAATGGTGGGTTTGTTTCCCTTCCTTTGTATAGTAATTTCCTTGAATGTGGGTAGATCTGTGTGATGAAGTAACACCCAGGTCTGTGCTTAGGCATCAGAGCTGTAGCTGCAAGCCTTACAGTGGAAAAGGTAATGTTCTGCTTAGTGTTTCTCTGCAGACCCTCCGCCCCAAAATTATAGCATATGTGCTGTCCCTGCTCTGTCCCAAAGCACATTGGACTGTCGCTCAGGTGCCTGCATTGAAAGAACTGTAAGAAACAGTGTGGTCTCCATGAGTGAGGAAGAACAGCCTGGCTATGAGGGTATATGGCCTAGGGGTATAACAGGGATGGGCAAACTGTGGCCCTCCCATTATCCTTCACCTTTGGCTATGCTGGCTAGGGCTGAGCAGAGTTGTAGTCCAAAACATCCGGAGGGCTACAGGTTGCCCACGCCTGCCCTATGGCCTCCTCCACGACCAATACTGAGGAACCTGCATCCCTCCATATTTTGGGCATCTTTACACCAGCCTAAAATCCTGCATTTAAAACGGGGCTTTCTGCTTTAAATGCAGGATCACAACACCCTTTTTCATGTGCTTCCTTTCCCCCCACCCCTTTCCCCCTCCTTCTCCCCTGAGTCTTCCACGCCTTTCATTGATCTCACTCCTCTTCTTGCCGCTTTTCCTCTTTGCACAGAGGGAACTCAAGCAGAACACAACGGGGTAATTTGATAGCTCATTATCTGCGATCTATTTAAAAATGGAACAAAGGGCATTTAGTGCAGGAGACGCCTTGGAGGGTCACGGCATCATGTAAGGAGACCGCAAAAGGAGCAATCTCAATCACAGAATAAACGTTCCATGTGAAGAAAGTCATTGTTGGACTATGACTCCAATTTTCCCTGGCTGTTGGCCATATTGCCTGGGGCTCATGTGAGTCCAACATCATGTGGAGGGCCACAGGTTCCACATTTCTGCTGCTGACCCTCACAACTTGTTCTCACTAGTTGTCTATCCTAACCCTAAACAGTTCATTCACACTTTGGTGATGGCTGCAGTCCAGTGCAGTTAGGTGCTTCTAACCTATTGAGAGGCGGGTTGGTTTCGTGGTGACAGTGTCAGAGTAGGATTGAGGACCCAGATTCAAATTCTCGCTCAGTCACAAAGTTTACCAGGTGATTTGGGGCCAGTCACTATCTCTCAGCCTAACCTACCCCACAGGGTGTTGTGAGAGGGAAAGGAGGGGGGGAAGAACCATGTGTGTCATCATGAGTTTCTTGGAGGAAAGGCGAGGTATAAATGTAATAAATAAAATAAATAATCAGTGTCTCCAAATGGCCAGGGGAAGAACAAGAGGAGCTTCATTGCCTCAACCATCAAGAGAAATGTTAACTTCAAAACATGCTGTTTCTTGCACATCACAAAGCATTTCCAAATGATAATTTGGTCCAAGGGGAGTGTACGTATATAAGCTGTACTGCAGCTATGCCTCCCAAATACTGGAGTGTATTACTGCCCTCTTGTGTAAACTGCGTTGCACTTCCAGTTTGCAAAATCTGAACCACACCGTTCTGCAGTTCAGCAACATATATGGCACTTTTAATCAATACACATCACATTTCTAGTGATACAACTGATTGCTTTTTGTACCGAATATGAGTGCGAGGAAAATAGACAGAGCACTAGTGAACCTGGGCTGTGGTCCTCCTCTCCCCCTTCCCTTCTCTGCAAATTGACAGACCAGGGCGGTTACATTGTTGTGGGCGCAAATGTTAATGTGTTTTTGGATCTTGTTTTTTGAATTAGTAGTTTTGAGATCGTGTTTTGGTATAATGTTATTTTTTAAATCTGAGAAGACCATAAGGATTCCAATATTAATTTGAAAAGAAAAAAAAGGAAGGCCTTTTGCATCTTATGATATGTGCCATCATCACTCAGAAGATGCACAGCAAAGATATTTCTGGCAAAACCACAAAAACCAGTTCCCAGTATTTAAAAAAGACAAATTTTGCTGGGAAAGATTCACATCCGCTTTTCTATATGGGGTGGGAAACGGGATTCATATGTAGATTCCTTGGGCTTCTGCAGCAAACTTGCCCTGTTTCTTAAAAGTGGGGATACCACTCTTTCCATATGTGTATCAATACTGTGCTATATCCCATGTCATCATGTAGACATAAATGTTGAAGTGGGTGGCGCATGGCAAGGTGTGCGATATCTGTGATGTCACTGAGACTGTTTGCAGAAAACCCCAACCCCTTTTTATTCCGTCAGGTGACACATGTCAGGTAACACGGTTGGCTACCTGTGCAGTGCATTTTTGGAGATGTTCTGAGCAGTATCTGACTGATAGTTTGGGATCAACAAGCCCACTGTTTTGTGTTTTCTAAAGGTGACTTTCAGGTGGCAGCCTTTGTAAAGTCAGAATCGTGCGCCCGGGCAAACTGCAAACAGTCCAGCTTGAAAAATACATATTTGAAGGGGAAAGTCTTTCCGTAATTAGCAAACAGCAAGTACAGCAGCTTCCCAAAAATCCTCCTACAGGTGATTGATTGTGCTCGACATTTAGATATAAAAGAGAAGAACTCCTCCGTGCAGTTATGCATAGCTATGCAGCTCCATTGGTGTGAGACTGATGGGGGGGGGGGGAAGAAAAAACAGTTTGTGCTATTGTGGTGGGTGGGGGGAATCAAAAATGTATTACCTGAGAAAAAACATTCAAAAGGAAAATCAGCTGCTCATAAGACAGCAGGAAGATAGCCAAGGGTGAGGCAGCTGTGGAAGGCAAAGGACAGAAATGGTGGAAATTGACACCAAGTCTAGACCACGCCCACTCTTGAACAAGAGTGTGTCACCTGTCCACACTGGAAACACTCATGCAGCAACAGTGTAAGAGACAAAATGTCACAAACTGGGTCCAAAACCAATCAGAATAAAGAGGTGGAAATTACAGGAACACCAACAGATTAGCTCTGGGGTCTCAACGCGATGTCCGTGGACACAGCTTTTGGTGCCTGCCCGGCTCCCTGCTCCTCCTGGTTTTTGTTTTATTTAAGATAGTTTAATTCATTTTTAAACTAGGGGAGGCTTGCCTGCTTCAAAGAAAAGTGCTGCCCTTTATTTTGGTTCGAGTGTGTGTGTGTGTGTGTGTGTGTTTTGGAGCTCAAACTCTGCCTCTATCCTGTACTTAGGTTCTTGGGGAAGTTCCTTTTCTTTTAGTCTCACCAGTTTGCCTTCTGGGAAATGTGTGTTTTGTGACCAGCCATACCCACCATGGCAGCCATTTTATGAACGGACAATGCCCCCCAGGGCAGCCGTTTGTGAGAGCACCAATTGCACTCTCCCCAAATTCCAAATGTGCCCACTGGCTCCCGAAGTTTGGGGACTCTGGGGCTAGCTATTGCATTGTGTAGATTCAGAGTGAGCAAAGACATTCTAGTAAAGGGAGGGGACAGAGCTGTGTGGATAGTCCCTATTTTACGTGCAGATACATGGTGCTAAAAATGAAGTGTAAAAGTGGCCAGGATTAGCTTTTCTACCTAATGTCAAAGCCTTAGGTTTAGGGCAGATTACCTTGAGGGGGGAAATTGTTTCCCTTCCTCTTCAAAAGGCTATTATACCCTGGCCAGCCAACCACAACGCACAGCTTCCTCATTTGAAAGGTATCAAGCAGGGGTACCTAAAAGATCCAGGGCTCAGGCCCATAGGACAAAATATTGCACAAATTTGCATATAGTATTTTACATAGGCAGCTATATGTGCATAACTAGAAATAATTCCTACGATTTCAGTTTTATAGAATGGAACCTAATTAACCTCTTGCTTGCTTTCAGGACAGAACTATGAAATGTCCCAAATTGTGCTTGCTTAAAACTTACCCTTCATGCACCCACACTTTTCCTTGGTCTTTCAGGCCCAAATCCAGATGGGAGGACAGAGCACCTGGGACCAGCAAAGAGCTGTATGGCACTTTAAACATTTACCGATTAACTTCAAACTGAACGTGGCACACTGGCAAGGGAGAGTGTGGGAAAGTATTGTAGACTATAATGACCCATGCTGTTAGGCTTCCAACTCACACAATTACTAGGGAGTAACCCCCATTGAATATAGTGGGATTTACTTCTGAGTCAATCCTCACTCGCTCTCTCCCCACCTCCATCACCAGCAAACACAACAGCGCTGGACAGAGACCTCAGGACTGGGGAACATTGCTTTGCTGCTCCTGGCCCCTGGACTGGGTGAAGGGACACAGAGAGCTGATGCTCAAGGTGGCTCCACATTTTATTTCAAATACTTTATGGTAGTTTCTGGGATTCTAGAACACTTTTTTTTTCTTTTTACTCACACACAGTTCTTGTGTTCTAACTTCTTGAAATCCTAAAATCTATCTCAAACATTGCAATATTAACTTCCTAGCAACACCGTCAACAGACAACTCGGTAAATCCCATTGAAGTAAGTATGACTTACTTCTGAGTAAACATGTTTAGGATTACACAGTAAGTTTGTTGTAATCCTGAACATGTTTCGCCACCCACAGATCCCCCTGTACCCCCAATTGTTTCCTTACCCCACATAATTTCCTGTACCATCTCAGCTACCTTTTCCCACCCCACAGGTCTCTACAGCCATGTCCAGAGCTGCCCCCAAGACATTTGGCACCTCTCCCCTCCCCTTCAAGGTGCATAGAAGTATCTGAAGCTGGTCAAGTTGCTTTGGTCCCTGAGGCAGAAAATCCTACAACCACCTCTCCCCTTCTCTGGGAATGAAAATATAATAGTTAATAAAATAAACAATGAATAATTTGCTTTTTCAGGTCTCAAATCAGCTGTCTAAGGCAGCTGCCTCAGGCTCTAAAGTAAGCGTGTGTGTGTGTGTGCGCGCGCGCACGCGTGTGTGAGTGAGAGGGGGGGGGATCCTGTCTCCTAAGGACACCGCTATTTATAAAAAGGGGAGAGAAGGGCATTGATTTCAGAACAAAAACACCTCAGGCAGAAAGATTCAAGGGTGGCAGCTGGAAGGGAAGCACATGTAAGCAAAAAGCCCCAGGGGGATCGGGGATCATCAGGGCTCCTGCAACAGAGATCATCAGGGCTCTTGTATTTTTATTTCAGTAACTGCCGTTTTTCTCTAGTTACATGAAAAGCAACATCATTCAAAATAACTTTCTGTACAGTGGACTACAATCCATGAAAGCTTATTATGCCACAGGAAATTGTGAGCCTTTAAAATGCCACAAGGCACTGTGGCTTTTGAACACAAAAGGCCAGAAGCCCCAGTCCTCCTCCCACATGTATTCACCTTTCTCTAGCCTAGTGCAAACCCCTGGTGCCAAGGAGGAGCACCCATCCACCAGAATCTGGCTACATGGATCATGCAAAAAGCAGGTGCACTCCAGAAAGATGACTACAGAGCCAAGGAGCTCCGGACACACACCAGCAAGCCATACACTCATACGTTACCTTGTCCCAAATGCAGACATTGCTGCTCATTCAGACCCTTTTTGCAAGCAAACCCACTTTTACTTTCCCCCAAGATAAGGGGCTGGGCCAGCTTGGAGGAAGCAGCAGATGAGGAAGGCCCTCTGGCACTCCATAGATATGTGAGCAGCCAATGAGGCCGCTCTTCCTCTTGTCAGAGCCTTGGTGCCTACAATGGCCCAGGGAGCAAAATGCGATTGCCCAGTAGCAATTGGCTGGGCAGGTCTCTGCAGTCAGGCACATTCTGAGAAAGCCGGATGACAGTGATGCTTTCAGGCAATTTTGAACTCTGGACTTAATGAGAATAATTAAGTCCAGAGTTCAAACCCTGTGGAAGGGAAGATGGCAGTCTCCCCTCTAGTTTAAAAGGGTGATGCCTTCATTCTACACTCCCTATGAGTCTGCTGAGGGAGTGAGTCTTAAGGTCTCCTAGTAATAGCAGGGCTACTGAGTTCAGAGGGAAGAAGCGGTCTTGTATAAAGGCAGATGATGGCAACTGGGGCAGCTCTAAAGGTCCAGGGGTCATGCCCAGGTAGGCCTGTATCCAACACTGCCCATGGTGTCAAGGCTGCATGGAGGCTGCTGGTCTGCTGTTGCAGAAACTTTTCCCCTCCTGTTTTGTCCTCTCCTAACCCCTGATTCTCACTTCCTTCCCTGCCTTCCCCTCCCACTGAAGGGCAGCTATTTCCCTCTAGTGATGCTCGTGGCAGCAGCAGCAACCTAGTCATAAGCCCTTCTTTTCACTCTGTTACACATTCCACATGCCCCTCAAAGAGGAACAATGGTCCTCTTCTGTCTCCTTTGCTTAACGTCCTAGGGTTCATTGCCGACAACAAAGCCCAAGTATGTTTGATCGCACATGACTCATCACCACAAGCAGGGATCTGCCACAGCTGAAGAAAATGGCAGCTGTCACACGCCTCACAGTCATGTGATCTGAGCATAACTAGTTGTGTGCTGCAGTCTTAAAAGTATATGGCTTGCTCAGCGAAATGCTTAAGCATGCCTTTAAGAACTTTGCTGAAGAGAACGGAGTAGTTATACTTTGAATTAGAGTTCAAAGCAAAATCATGCATCTATTTCACATACCTATGAAATACAGTTATATTACTGTGTGCTATTAGTGCTTGTTTAAACTTTTAAACACCAGCAAAGCTACCAAAGTATTTTGTTAGCTGTCTAATTATTAAAACCCAATTAAAACAGAGACATAGTTTTCAGTCAGTCACTGTATTGGCAATGAAAACTTTATTTCAAAAAGTAAAGCAGCAAAATTCTGAATAAATAAATTGACAGAATGGTTTGTTTTGTCATCTCCATACAGTTGATGGCCTTCATCCAAAACATTAAAATACTGTAACAAATGGAATAAATGTGCATGAATCAATGGTCTTAAAAAAAAAAAAGAGAGAGCTATAATATAAAATTAACACTTTTGAGACTTAAAAAAATACAGCACAGAACTATTCAATAATGGAAAATAAATCAGAATACAGTTTTGCTATTTACACGGATAATTAAGGCCCAATTTACATAAGGTAAAGCACACTGGGAATTTGTATAACTTTTAGAGTTTTGGGGGGGGGGGATTAGAAAGTTATTCTCTCAAAAAAAGTTCTCTCGCCTTCCCCATAAATGTGCAATATTGTGGCTGAGCACTGCAAACCATTTTACCAAACCTCCTCATAGGAAGTATTAACACCACTAATGTCCTTTTGAAAGATACTGCAGTTTTTAAAATGCATGCAAATGCAAAAAGCAAGATATCAAACTACCGCGATGAGCAGACCAAAGAACAGTGAGCATTTCTGCAGCTTATTGGTCTCCAGGTCTCTTACCTATATTACCAGCCTTTCCCAACCTGATGCCCTCCAGATGTGTTGGAGTGCAACTCCCATCAATGCCAGCCAGCATGGCCAGTGGGGAAGGCTATATTATTAATCTCACACAGTACATTTGCATATATTTTCTGACACGCGAGTGCTTTGCACCAGTGCCACTATCACCTTAAAGCAGTGACAGGAGAACATGCAGCTCACCAGATGTAGTTGGATTGCAACTCCCATCATCCCTCACCATTCGCTATGCTAGCTAGGACTGATTGGAGTTGCAATCCAACAACGTCTGGAGGATATTCCTCAACCCTGCTGTCGGGAGCGCCCTTGCTGCCTTCTGAAATCCTCAAGTAGCCAGAATCAACACGCAGAGGATAGGGCTCTTTTCCAAGGCTTTATTTCCATCCAACCTAACGCAGCTTACAGATGCTAATTGCCTGAGCCTAATGAGGGAAACTTGAAAGAGCTGCCTAGCCGGGGTTTCTAGCCTTAGGGAATCAGTTGGTGTCCGTTTGGAGGGAAAAGGCGGGAAGCCTCTGAACTTAAAGGCTAGGAGGCAAAAGTCCACCCCTTTCCTGTGGGGCATCAGGGCGTAGCTGTTGACATCGCGCCAAGCGGGCTGAGCGCCTCCTCCCGGCGCCCTCCATCTCCTGGTTGTCCCGGAGCCTAGCGTCCCGACGCTCCAGTTGTCCCTCCCCCTGCCTGCCAGGGTCGCTACCACTCAGGAATGTGAGCAGGGAGGGGCTCTCCCTCCGGCGGCACCTCTGAACAGTGCGCAGGTTCCTCTCCCATGGTTTCTATCTCTTCCCCAGAATCAGAACTGCTTTGGGGCTCTAGGGGTTCTGATCCAACCCTGACACCTGCTTTAAAGAAAAAAACAAGCGAGAAGAAGCTTTCACTCTGAGCTGGGTCACATTCAGTTGCACTCCCAGTTCCACCACTTATCTTACCTTTAATGAGGACTGGGCACTGGCATGTAAGTCTTTGTGCCTGAACAGTTCGTCCAAGGAAAAAGGGGTTGGAGGGTAACACTAGCAGGCCTGTTTCCAGACTGTAGCCATGTCCGTCTACTGCAGCAAAATCAACACAGCATCTTGAAGCACCTTAAAGACCAACAACCTTAAACAACTACTCACAAGAGGCCATATCACAAGGATATGGGGACCAGATCCTGCAACAAACCCAGATGCCAGCTCTGTCCCCATATCTACTGTATTATGGGACCTAATCATGTCACCCAAAACATTAGGGACTCATTCACTTGTTCATCTTCCAACATGATATATGCCACCTTCTGTCAGCGGTGCCCTTCTGCATGCTACATAGGGCAAACAGGCCAGTCTCTAAATAAATGGACACAAATCTGACATCAGAAATGGCAATATTCAAAATCTCGGGGGAGAACTGGATTCAGCCTCCCACGACACCGTGTCACTGAGCTTAAAGTGGCCACTGTGGAGCAAAGGGGAACTTCATAGGGAGATTGGAGCAAGAGACTGCAGAGTTATAATTCATCAACAGATTTAATTCTATCACCAGAGGTGTGACTTGAGATCAAGGATTTTAATCACCCTACAGCCCTGTTCAGATGCACATGGGACGGGGGGAAGGGTGGTTAGGATAACTATGGAAGGGGGAGGTAGCGAAACCACAACACGCATGCCCATCCCACGACTAGGAACCAGGCATGCTGCATGGTTCCTGTAACCACCCCGCTGCGTAGTTACCATAAGCATCTTCCCACCGCCACGGGTGATCCCACCAGGGCTCGTGCTGCAAAAACGTGCATTTTTTTTCTGATCCATGGGTCAGTATGTGATGGCGACTGTAGAGAAAGTCCACACTGGCTAGAGAGTGGCCGGAAGCGTAGGATGCTCTAGGCCACCATCTCTATGGTCGTGGCCTAGAAACCACCACGAGCCCGTTTTAACCACCAGAGAGCCCGCCACGTGTAATAGTAAGCCATCCCAGGGCCCCTTAACCCTGCTGCAGGGGGGTAGTTAGCCAGGGTGGTTCCGGAACCATGGTTAGCAGGTTTTTCTCCCCTCCCTCCCCCAAACGCTAAGTCACCGTGGTTAGCGCAAATTCCCTAACCATCATGGTTTAGCATGATGTGTGAACAGGGCCTACATGCATTAATTGGCTTGCGCAAATTCCCTAACCATCATGGTTTATGTGTGAACAGGGCCTACATGCATTAAATGGCTTGCCAAGTACCAGGGTGTTTGTTATCAGCAGCAACTGTACCACGAATGGCCACGGTTATTAATATGATTGTCACACTATTTTCTGCATTTAATTTCCTTCTGACCTCAGTGTATACAACTCTCCCCACCCAGCCAACGCTCACATACTGTATATATACCTGAAACACTTGGTAACACTCCGTGCATCTGATGAAGTGGGCTACAGTCGATGAACGCTTAGGCCAGAATACATCTGGGAGACTTTGAGGTGCCATAAGACTTTGTTGTTTTTACTAGCAGAGCTAGGTTTCATTGGCACCCACATGCGTATATCCCCATTCTCTTTCAAGGTTATATGCACAGTGCAGGACGGCATACGGACCTCAAGCTCTCTTCTGCTCCTGTCTAGCTCACATGCTTGGAAGGCTCCCTTGTCGTTTCCCTGCAGTTCCGCTGCAGCCTATGGAGCTTTTCAAGCCAACGCTCCGGAAGCTTTTGCTTCTCTGAAAACCCGTCTTATTATTCACAAAGCAGAGGTCTATGCGAGGGCATGCTTTTTAACAAGCTTACAGACACTGAGGCTGTGTGAACTGCAATTCAGAGCAATTATTTCATCTGCTAAACTACGTCCCTAACCACTGGAAGTCTTTGACTGTATGCGCGTAATTCACTTCAGCAAATGCACTATATTTAGTGGTGGTTTGGGCTAATTTGTACTGAATGCATTCAGTCTCCTGCAACGAACCCTTGCTTCGTTGTCGACCCTGTTTTTCCAGGCAAAAACAGTACTGGATGCAATAACTACCTGTTGCCTCTCAAAGGAAGATGCTGCTAAGCCTACAGCAGTTCAGTTTCAACTTTCCTGCCCTTGGGGGCACCCTGCCATGCTAACTGATGCATAGTGGAGACCCTGCATGTCTGTTGCAGAACCCTGCTGCACTGCAAAGGATTCTACTGCATATTTGAGGATTTGGGCAGGGGCGGCACAGTTGTACAGGGTGTCAGCCAAGCCCATGGGAAACCCAGAGCATGTTCCAGAATGCTACACCACTGCTTTGAGGCTGTTTGTGGCAGGGTAAGATTAGTCATGGCTGTTTTTTGGATTTGTCCATTACCCAGCTTCTCATCAAGGAACCCCAGTGATCCTAGGAACACAGAGGCCTGGTCTACATATAACCCATAATATGGGTTAAGTATGGATTGTTGTTGAATCATGGCTTGTCATTTACATGCAACCCCTGAACTATGGTTTAACTACGGGCTGTTAACCACAAACAACCCAGGAAGAGAACCCACAGTTTGTTGTTGAATTGTGAACTCTGGATGGTTCATAGTTAACAACCCATAGTTGAAGCATAGTGCAGGGTTCACATGGAACAACCACCCATGATTCAACAACCTATGATTCAACAATAACCTATACTCTGGGTTGTCGTTATGTATGAACCAGGGAATTTTGGAGGCAAGTGCTCATTCAGAGCTGTGAGCAGCTGCAAAGGGAAGCACTAACCTTTGCCTAACATCCCCACTCTACCCCAGCCCTCCCTCAAACATTCATGCTTTTATTAACAAGAGGAAGCAGCATACCCAACCATTCTTTTATTTCACTTCCCCCACCCAATGTAACAAAGGCCTACGAATGCGATTTTTAAAAGTAAAGATCTGGAGTTAAAATATACAAGGATAAATTGTGCCCTTTTATTGGATTTGGCAAGAAAGGCACAAATACTCAAGCAATTTGGCTATCACCCCCCTCCCTCAGCTGGTATATGCTGTATGGTCCATGCTCCATGCCTGACTAATTTTTGTCCGCCCACCCCCCACCCCCAAGTTAATGTTTTGGCACTCCTAACACAAATGACACAGAATTAGCTGCTCTGACTAGGGAAATTGTAGGACAGCCTTCCAAAGCCAGGTGCACTCCAGATGTGTTGGACTATAACTCCCATCAACCACAGCCAGGCACTATGGTTGGTGAGAGTTGTAGTCCAACATATATCTGGAGGACACTTTGCTAAGGAAGGCTGAAGGAATACATTAACGCAGCCTATCATCTCATTTGTGGACAGGGAAAAAGAGAAATAGCCTCTTCTCTTTGGCAGACTCTTTTTGAAAAGATCTTTTATAATTTCACAGGCTTCTTTGAAGTGTAACATTTCAAGAGATAACACTGAAAATTAAAAATGCATCCATGTATTTTGCAGATTCTTCCAACATGAACTGCATCTTTATCACTATAAATGGGGAAGATGCTTCAAGTATAAAGGGAGCGTGCTTTCAATTTTTATCTGCATACAAATTAATCCAGTTAGGAGTTCTGTATATTTTACTTTACTTCTTTAGAAGAATAACAAGAGACGCCCCTGAAGTGTTCCGCTTTGTGAATAAATAGGTGTTTACATACTTTATGCTGACTTCTGGAAACTCTATGATCTAAGGACTCGATCCTGCAAAGCACGTGTTTAGAGTAGATGACTTGAATACAATGTGTTGACTCTTACCTATGGGCACACTCCATAAAATCCCATCTGCTTAACTCCCATTTAAATAAATGGGACTTAAGCATTGAACCAGATACTAGAGTCCCATTTCATGGAGTCTGACACTGATAACTGGAAACTGTAAGGTTAGCATTAGTCAGCAAGAGGGAACTTTCAGCGTGCTCTGTTACTCCAAAGCCCCTATTATTGGTCTAAGGAATGCACAGTGCATCGGCCACAGGGTTGAAAAAGATAAAACGAGGCCAAATGCAGAGGCAAGAGTCCCCCACTTGATGGAATGATTCAGGATGTTCGTCCATCTTCCTAAATGCAATGCATGTGCAATGTTTTCAGATGGGGATGGATCCGTGCATTGTATTACAGAAGAGCTACCCATTGATAATGACAACAAAAACAGATTCCATAGTCGGCAAATGACCCACTGGTCACTGATCATTAAACAATATCTGGGTAGTTACAGCAGCCGACCTTTGTCTTACAGTTGTCGTAAGTTCAGCAATTGAGTGCTAGGTTGTCTGCAAAACCAGACTCTAAAATTCTGCCACCAAATGACCATATATTACCCCACTGAAATCTTTGAGCCCTCCATCTCTTTGCCTGTTGCTCAAGCAAACTTAATTAAAATACAACAGATGAGGCCTGGATTCTGATATGGAGCTTGCAGTGTCCTGAAATTCACAGAAATCATTGTGATCTTGAAGTTCCGTCTGGACAAATGAGTCAAATAGTTAGGGGTCCAGTTACCAGAACAAAACTTGTAATGGACAATGACTTATGTGCTTATTCCTATTTATCTTGGGCATGCAATCTTCTTCTCTAGACTACTCTATTATTTTGGGTTGTATTTGGTGTCAATGTATTTTACAAATGAGTGAGCTCTCTTATTTTAAAAAGGGGCAATTTCTGATCAGAAATAATCTTGCAAACATTTACAGAACTTCTTTAAAAAATGGGCTACTGCTTGTTCTGTAGGCAAGACATCAGGACAGATCTCCATGACTTTCAATCCCACCCCCCAAAGCTGAACGTATTCCACCCGTTGTGTATGGCAGAGACTACTATGTAACTTGGGGAACCTCCTGCTTTTGCTACCTGCCTGGTACTGCAAAATCAGGAGGGATGCCAAGCACCTGGCTGGCCACCACACATGGCTGGTAGGTTGTGTTCGGCTCCGTGAGTCAGAAGTGGCACAGCTGCATTACTGTCTGTTGGAAAAGCTGG
The DNA here is from genome assembly GCF_057233095.1 of Heloderma suspectum. Taxonomy (NCBI): domain Eukaryota; kingdom Metazoa; phylum Chordata; class Lepidosauria; order Squamata; family Helodermatidae; genus Heloderma; species Heloderma suspectum. Next base: position 111,790,569 of record NC_139464.1, read on the forward strand.
CTATAATACAAGAACGCTACAGTGGTTACAAAAAAAAGCTACACACAAAAAAAAAACAGTGACAAAGTCCTTTGGCAAGACATTTGACTGAAGATATCTCATAGTGTTTTGTTCCTTGATAAGCATATTTATTGTGGCAAAATATCTCAAATATAAATTTCATATAATAAAATGCTGTCTAACTAGAAGATTCTCAATCAAATACTAAACGCATCCTTACCAAGTGAGGATTAAGTCCTGTGGACCTTTAACTGGATACACCATCGACTATAAAAATCCTGCAATGGCTTTAACACAACAGAACTTGCAACAGAACAAGAAAAACAGAGGCTGTTTTTTAAAGACTCTGCATCTTTCACTCTCAATAACACTTTATCATTGTGAATCACTGTAATGATGAACCACCAATTTGTTTCTGTGTTCACACAGACATGCATGCACGTGCAAATTCTGTCTCACTCACACAAGCACACACACACATTCCTTCAGACTGCAAATACTACTCGTTAGGGTGGACTTACAAATTATGCCTGACACAGCGCTGTTGCTGAAAACCGCATCCCTGTGTTGAGTTCTCCCCTGTAATGTTTAGAATCACTTACCCCGTGTTGCAACATCATGCCATTGGCTACTGCTGGTAGGGGAAATTCACAACATGGTATCATCAGGGTGTGGCATAAGTGATTCTACATGTGTAGCTGGAGAGGGGAAAAACTTAACACGGGGTGCTGTTTTAGGCAGCAGCCCTGGGTTGGGCTTAATATGTAGTCCTGTTCTTAGATAAGAAGTCAACATTCACACATTCACTGACTGTATGGAATAAATTAACCCCTAACTCAGTTGCACACAGTTTCTTGCATTCTGGTCAGCTATTTATGCCTGCTGAGGAATAATACTTCTCTCCAAATGCTACAGAAAAAACATTTTTCTTTTTTAAGAAAAAGAAGCTATTTGCACCATAGCTGTTTGGCAGCAATTGCAACATTGCTGACATGGGCCTCCACAGTTCCTTTAGTTCTTCATTGTCATCAGTGCATGAGGCAGGATTTCAATTTTGTTCTAGATTTGATTAAAAAAACAAAAACACCAACACTTGGTGGGTTCTGAAAGCAAGTTTTTTTCCCCTCTCCACACAACACTGGGAGAACAGAGGCAATAGAAGGGAAGTGTATATGGTCCATGGTACCTTCATAGGTCCTCTCCAGAAGAGGTATATGGTTATACATAAATGCCCTCTGGGTTAAAACCAGAGGACAGTGGATTCTGCAGGATCCGAAGATTGCTAGGAAGTTGTCTTGATGAACTGGGGCGTTTCAGGGACCCTGTCTGAAATGTTGCTTCTGTAAGAGAAGACACTTGTTAGCATAAAATACAAATAATATACGTAAATACTGTTACCTTCAGACCACTTCCTTCCCACTTGACTAAATTTAGACTGTAAGTTCCTTGGGTCAGGATTTTTTTTTAAAAATAGCCACTATTCAATAGATGTGCTTTTTATACATAATCAGCCCCCCCACCCCAAGTCCATAGTGCTCTGCTGGGGAAGCTCTGCTGGAGATTCTCACCTGGGGAAAATAAGGGGTCAGGATAGGGAGGTGTTCCCAGCTCTTTGGAGCCCCCATGCTATTCCTTCAATGCTGGATTCAGAATTTAATTTATTTATTTCATTCCTATACCACCCAATAGCTGAAGCTCTCTGGGCAGTTCACAAGAATTAAAACCAAAAAAGCACAGGATAAAACAATATAAAATATAAAAGCATTAAAACCACAATACAAGAATAAAACCTAGCAGCAACGCAGAGGTTTAAAATACAGATTTAAAGCACCAAAGCTAAAAGACTAGGAAGCTAAAATGCCTGGGAGAATAAAAAGGTCTTCAACTGGCAACAGAAGGAATACAACGTAGGTGCCAGGCGAACCTCTCTAGGGAGCTCATTCCACTGCTGGGGTGCCACAGCAGAAAAGGCCCTCTTCCTGGTAGCCACCTGCTTCACTTCCTTTGGCAGGGGCTCACGGAATTTTATGGGGCATTGCTATCTATATACTGCTATTCCATTTTAACTTTCATGTTTTCACGTAATCGAGAGGCAGGATTGAGTTTGACTGAGTGACTATTTTACATTTGAATCTGTTGAAAAGTAGGATACAATATTTTAGACAGACTTATAAATAATTCAGGTCCACCTTTTCTGGCTTGAATAGTCTGGGGAACATCTAAATCAGCTCATCTCTCAAGAGGAAAAGTAGCAACTATACTATATTTCAGCCTTCCTCAACCTAGCACCCTCCAGATGTTTTGGACGACAACTCCCATCATCCTTGACCATTTGCCATGCTGAACGGGGCTGATGGAAGATGAAATCCTAAACATCTGGAAGGAGGTGGATCTAATGATCCAAACTGAGTTCTGTAGGGATTCCAGGTGGTTAGCAAAAACAACCAACAATCCATTCCTCGTTAGAAACTCGGGTCCACAAAAGAGGCAGAATTATATCTTGCCATTCCTGCAGCATACCCCGCTCGAGCTCTATCTGTGAAGCCTCCAGTTCGGTAGGTTCCGCTGGCAGCACAGTGACCTTCGTCCCCGTTTGCTGGATGAATTGCTGGAGATTGACTTGTCGCAGTTCTTTTGTCAGCTGCTCTAGTTCTTGTTCTCTGTCCTGAGGAGGAGAATGAAAACAAGATTATCTCAAGGAGCACCTCCAGCAACACCAGACAGGCCGCTTAACAAGATCAGCCTCAGATGGCCTTCTCTCTGTCCCATCAGCCAGGACAGCTAGGCTGGTGAGGATGAGAGAGAGGGCCTTCTCTGTGGTGGCCCCCACTCTGTGGAACTCCCTCCCTAGGGAATTCCGCCATGCCCCCTCTTTAATGAGCTTCTGCCACACATTAAAAACGTGGTTGTTCAGGCAGGCATTTGGGGTGGGCTAGGGTAATTTTAGAAATGTGATGTTTTTAATGTTGAATTTTATTGTATGAACTGTTTTTATTTTTGTACATCACCCAGAGTGGCTGGGTGACTGGCCAGATGGGTGATTAATACAGTTAATAAATAAATAAATAAAGCTCTCTCTCTCTCTCTCTCTCTCTCACACACACACACACACTGTTGGTAAAACAATCAAAGAGGATGCAGTTTCACTTTAAACAGGAACAAACATGGGTGGTGTTCAAGGAAAGCAAAAGCTGGACTATGCTGGAGTTCAGTATTCTTGAATTTGCCATTTCCCATTTGCCAAATGATGGCATTGTGATGCTTCACTGTAGTGCCACACTCTGCACCACCATGCATATTCCTTTTATTCTTTTCCCTGAACAAACATAGCCCCCACCCCAAAGGAAGCACCCCCACCATGTCCTTTTAACCTCCAAATGCCCTTTACTGAGGGTAAAATGGCTCTGGGGAAGCGTTGGTATACTAAGTAAATGCCGTCTTCAGATTCACTGAACTGATATTCTGCCCCTTCCTTATTCTGGAAGCCATACACAGAATGTCTTTTATATTCCAGGTCTGTTACTTATGAAAGCATTTACTTGCACACATGGAGAGGGACTGAGGCATGCAGCTCATTAGGAGAACACAGCACATCATGCATCAAGAAGTCAGGCAGAATCTGGTTCCCATCATATTCCTCAGATCCACCCCAAAATCTAAGCAGTCACATTTCTACGCCTCAAAGTAGTATGAGAACTTCGACAATGGAAGAATTTTTCAATTTGCATGTAGCTTAAATGGCTCCACAGCTGATGTGCTACAAATTTTAAAGAACATTATGATTTCTGTACTATAGTAGGGGCACAGGGTCAGCCAGTTGGGAAGCCTACAAACAGGCCTTAATAGATATAGGCCTTGGGTTCTCTTCCTGGGTTGTTCATCGTTAACAACCCCTAGTTAAACCATAGTGCAGGGTTTGCACGTAATGACAACCCAGGATTCAACCCGAACTCTGGATTGTCGTTACGTGGGAACCAGGCCAATGTGTGGGATATGGATCCACGTGTGAAAATTATGTGGGATGTGTATACCATACCAAGCGTACAGAATTTCTGCTTGACATATTACTCTTCAGGTCTTTGACTCAGATTAAAATTCTTCTCTGCAGCTATAGAATAATTTTTAATGTATTTATTTTTAACTAAATGCAAGTTAGGATTCTCGGGATTGTAACAAGACCTAGAAGATGCTCAAAGTCTATCTTGGGGAAAGATTTGGGAAGAAGAAAGAATATATCCCATATCATATATTTCGTATGTTATTTACACACATACACAATTTCATTCATTATATATACGTGGTGAACTGATGTGTATATGCACTATATACATATATACACATCGGTTACCACACACGCACACATACACAGTGCAGTTGTTGGATTTTTTAAAAAAAGTTAACTCAATAAGCATGTAAGAATTTGGTATTTATGACAGGTACTGGGATTGGCTGCAACCAAAAACAACACACACCAGAACATGCAAAATGTTATTCAAAATTATCACTTTCTATAAGCAGGGAAAGTATTTCCAGCTGTGGTGTAATTTTATGGACTAGAGGTTGGATCCAGATCCAGTCATGCTTAGAGTAGTCCAGCCTTCCCCAACCTAGTGTCCTCCAGATGTTTTGGACTACAACTCCCAGCATTCCTGACCATTGTCCTTGCTGATTGGAACTGATGGGAATTAAAGTCCACAACATCTGGAGGGCACCAGATTGGGGAACTCTGAGACAGACTCATTGAAATCAATGGGACTTAAATTAATCATGACTTAAGTTAATCATCGCCATGCCTATATCCAGACCAACAGCCTGCTTCTCCCATGCCCATCTGTTTCTCTGTAGAATTCAAACTCTGTGAGTTGTTGAGTGTGTGTACACAAGAGCCATGCTACTTAGGCAAATACCTCAGGTTAAAAAAAAAACCTCGAGAAACTGTTGTGGGCATCATCATAAAATGGCCACTGTGGGAGCGACAGCAAGTCAAAAAAACAAGTCACTTGCCCAAATGACTGTGTACAAGGCAGAGGTGGGATCTGAGCCCCAACACACTACACAACTCTTTTGAACCCCCACCATGTTGCCCAGATGCATTCATGGGAAATTCAGATGGCAGCGGCTTTGCTGGGAAGTGATCCCAGCTGCCAGTAAGAAAATGTGTTACTTTTGGGGGGTTTTCAAGTGGGAGGAGTAGGGCACCTTGGCAGGCATCAAGGAAGGCATGCAGGGGCATACTGGTGCCCAGGGGCATCACACTGCCTACCTCTGGCCTACAGCAAGGGAGAGGGAGTGAAGCAAGGAGACGTTGGAGTCTGTAATCCTCTTTACTGAGGTGTTTAAAGAAAAGGAGAGGATCATAGAATCATAGAATAGTAGGGTTGGGAGGGGCCTACAAGGCCATCGAGTGCAACACCCAGCTCAAAGCAGGAGTACAGTGCCTGCTCCAGAAGAACGTCTCTACTGTGTACATGATATACTGTCCATCTTTATTCAAAGGGCAGACGTGCCCAGGGTGTTAAGGGGCAGAAAGATTAGACCAGTGCGTGTGTGACACGGGTGAAATGCAGCAGAGGTTCACTTGACTTCTCACACTTGTCCACATAAGATGATGCTCTCACCTGCAGCCGTCTGGTGGCTTGGCCCAGAGACCTTTCGACAGCTTTAATGCCATTTTCCAGCCGGAGACTTTGCTGCCCCTGAATATCAATTTCTCCCTTCACTTTTTCAATCTTCTCTTTGACTTCGTCTTCATTTACTTTTGGCTCCTGCTCTTCCTGGTGTAACTTCTCGGCCTTGAGGCCACTTTCCATGCCATGGATCTGGGCCACGTACTCCTTCAGCTTGCTTTCGCAGTCCAAGATCCTTTGCCCGATCTCCTGGAGCTGCTCCTTCAGTTGCTTCTCATTTTCTTGCTCAATCTGGAGCTCGTTCTCCCAGAATTCCTCCTCCTCAATCTCCACCTCATTCCTTTTGATCTTCTGCTCCAGCCTGACAATTTCCTCTTCCAGGCTATAACTGAATCTCTGCTCCCAGTACTTGATTTCGGCATCGTTTGAGTCCAGCTGCTTCTCAGTAGACTGCAGCTTCTCAGTCTGGAGGTGGATAAGTTTCTTCAACTCATCAACGGTCGCCTTGCAGTTGAGAACTTTCTGCTTGAACTCAGTTTCTTTGCCTTTGCCGAAGATGTCCATTAACCCTTTTGCTCCCCCTGTGAACGTCAAAGATTTCCTCTTGGGCTCCCTCCTTTTTATTGACTTGTCATTCTGAGGCCTTAGCTTGGCCAGTGGTGGTAAGCTCTGGCGATACAAAGTTCTTTCTGGTATCCGAGCAACACCGTCAGAAGTTGGCCTCTCACTGAGAGATGGCCCAGTGCGCCGCAACACCAACTGCACGTCACTCGCGTATTGCCCCCATTTGTTCAAGGAAATTATAGGGTTTTCATGAGGTGCCAGGTGCCTCTCTGTATCTCTCCATTTTTCTATCAAGGTATACCTTCCTGTACGACCTATAAGAGGAAATGAGGAGGTGTAAACATTGTGCGCAATATCTAGAATCATGCAGCAGAGGGAGCCATTGTATAATGAGATAGCCCGACAAGACCCAAAGAAGTCATACAAACCACAGATTAATAATGTAACTTGAACCCGTATCATGATCAAGGCGAGTGCTTCTGCAAACTAAGAGAGCACGTGCATGAGCCTCATTTTAAAATGTACATAGAATGAACTAAGAAAGCATGCGTTTGATCCTAGTTTTAAAACGTACATAGAATGTACTGTCACATTGCTTAGAAATGTTATCTTACAACAGATTTGTGGGCTATGAAGGGTTCTGACAACCATCCCGTTTTTTGCAAGGCCCAACTGGGCAGCAAAACACGGGTAGTTTATCAAGGGCCACCATATATGTGCTGCATGTGATCACCCCATACATGTGCTGTGCTGCAGTTGGCTTTGCGGATCACAAGCGCTGTGAGTGCGTAAGAGGTTGTTTCCCGATAGGTTTTTAAACCAGACACTTGTTTTTCAAACTCAGGCAACCACCAAAAGGCAGGGGGAGCAAAAATTCAATTATCTCCTTAGTGAAAATGGCAAGCTTAAATTAAGTAAGAACAGGGGTATGAATTCAGAACCAGCATTTTTACAGGATTCAAAAATATACACATGGACGATCCACAGTGGAGCAATTCACCTCATGGCATTCCAGAGACATCACCCATTTAGTTCTGGACCCTTTTAAACTGGCCGCGGTGGCTTAGTGGTTAAGACGCTGAACTGCAGACCGGAAGGTCGGCAGGACAGCAGTTCGAGACCCGAGTGCTGCGTGACGGAGTGAGCTCCCGTCTTCAGTCCCAGCTTCTGCCAACCTAGCAGTTCGAAAGCAAGAAATTGCAAGTAGATAAATAGGTACTGCCTCGGCGGGAAAGGTAACAGCGTTCCGTGCACCTCGGTGTTCAGTCATGCCGGCCACATGACCACGGAAGCGTCTTCGGACAGCGCTGGCTCTTCGGCTTAGAAATGGAGATGAGCACCACACCCTAGAGTCGGACACGACTGGCTGGGGACACCTTTACCTTTTTAATAACTACAGAGGCTGCTGGCCGAAAAATGGGACAGAAGAAAAAGCAGCGGTGTGAGCGAGCACACCATGTTCTCTTCACAGCGGTGCTAGCAGCCACTGTGAATCAAATGTATTTTACTGAGCTCACACATATACAAAAATCACTTTTCTTCTGTAGCATACCAACACGTGTGACCAATAAAAATGTTCTAGTGAGCTACTTTTACTAAGCTTCAAGTTTCAGAAAACAGCGCTACTGGGAAAATATCCAGTTACGTATCATCTAACCAGGATATGAGCCTGGTTCCATGGTTTAGTGTTACGTGTATGAAGCTCAAGTTCATGTGCTCCCTTCTTCCTTCTCTGGTGCAGTCGTGAGAGGACTGGATCAATTTTCAATTAACTGCAGTTTAGTGTAGCATTTGAACCCTAAACTGTGGTTAATCTTAACTATGGTTTTATAACAACCCAACTTCATAAAACACAATGTGAAGTTGGCTTGTTTTGATACATCATAACTATTGCAATCTGCCTAGGTTCTGACATAATACTAAACTGCGGTCAGTTAAAAACAGAAGCATAAGCTTCTGATCTTGCATTTGCACCAGAGGAGGGGAGAGGGGAACTTATGAGTCTGAAGCTTATTCACGTTTAGGTTTACATCTGATTGCAGTTATTGAATCCAATGATTGTATTAGAAAGTGGCCCAGTTCACATGCAATGCTCTCCTCTCACATGGCCAAGAGATTGACTTCAGCACCATTTAATTCCGTTTTTTAGATAATCCTAGTTTGTTGTTATCTACGAACCAGAGATCATGGTTTAAGACAAATTTTACATTTGTCTTAAACAAGCCAGCTTTGCAACACATGGTTTAATTTTGGCTTGTTTAGAAAACTGACCATTTTAAGTCATCATTCAAGCTTTATGTGCTAACATGGCCTATGTGGAGATCTACATAAAACCTGAATGTAGACTTTGACTCAGTTCGCATGTAACGACTAACTATGGGTTAAACAACCCATAGTTAGTCAAAGCCATGTTGGAGCAAGCAAGTGCTCTGCCTCCTGTGTGTTCGCTGCTTCTGTTTCGCATCCTGTTCATCAAACAATCCAGGAACATCCCATTCCTGGGTTGTTTTATGTGACCTCTGAACCCAGAATTCTGGGTTGTTGAGGGACAAACAACCCAGAGTCTTAACCCAACAACAAACCCGATTTGGATGTCACAATGAACAATCGAATGGGGGTGTTCCAGGGTTGTTTTGTAAGCAGAAAGCGAAGTAGAAGTGGCGAGCAGTGACGAGACAACACATCCACCCTCGACTAACCATAGGTTAATTAACCCATGAATCAGCATTACATGTGAACCATTTGTTAACTATGAGTAGAATTATGCTAGCAAAATGTTGGAAGCAAGTCTAGTTACTATTTATGGAAGTTTGGAAATACAGGACACCATGTAAATATATAAACTGACTGACCACAAAAAACAGTCGGATGGAAAGACGAACTTGAAGTGGAAGTCTTAGAGCTTATGGAGCCCATTTATTCATTAATGGAACAGATCAACAACTGAGAATATTAGCCCAATATTGGCTGTGACCTGATTTAACAGTGGGACTTATTTGAATGCTTTTTTCTTTTGGGGGTTTTAAATTTTTGATAAACTAAGAAAAAGACTAAGGGTTGGATCCAGATTTAAGTTCAATCAACTGTGCTGAGGGAAATGGCCTTCCCCACCCCCTCTTCCCCGTGGAGCCCCTTCAGCCCTCTGAAAATGCTACACAGAGTCAGGATACCCTGCTGAATGGGGTGAACTGTGGTGTGTGGGGGGATTAGGGGACCCCCAAAACTACGTGGAGGAACCTTCTCTGAATGGAGCCCTTCCATTCACAGGAGGCAGATCCTGGATCCAACCCAAGACGAAGACTGAAAAAACTCAAGAGGTTGCAATCCACAGCTCAATCTGAAGTAGTTCCAATGACGTGAATACGACTACTCTGAAATAAATAGTACTAGTGCTATTAATTAATAAAGCACTGCCCCTAAGTGCTCAAAGCACTTCAAAGACTACCTGAGAAGTCATTACAATGACCTAGGCTAGTATAATACAACCCTGCATTATATAGATGAGGGGTTCTGGCTGAGAGAGAGTGACGTGTCTAAGCCCAGTGATTTAGTTATAGAGGTGAAATGTCAGCAAGGGGACCCCCTGGCTCATACATAACCACTACGCCATTATCTATCCTACAGACTTAATTGCTTTTATAACAGTGTAACCACCATGGTTATGGATTTTCTCCAAAGGACCCTGAAAGTTATTGTTGAGTGAGAAAGAATTCTGAGAGATTTATACACACACCTGAACGACACTGCCCAAGATTCCCTGGGAAGAGGGAAAGGCTGTTAAACTGGTTAAAGTCTGGAATATAAGCATGCCCTAACTATACCAGTTTATGAGGGCTGAGATTGAATTCTGTTTTAATGCTTATTGGAATTACAAAATATAGAGTAGCTCACTGTTACTAGGATGAATTATGGTGCCAGGTTTTTTGTTCGGCTGAATCGTGACTGCAACCTATGCATTATTTGTTATGACTAACAATCTTGACAATAAACCCGACTGAAATTGTTGAGTCACAAACATAGCAGCTACATGCAGACAGGAAACCAACACAGACTTTGGCAGCCAAAATATCTATTTGTGGGTTGCACTACACATCTATGGTACCAGTGGTAAAATGAAACTAAATACAGCCTATCCTAGCAATTTAAACACCTCTGAAAAATCCAAGAAGGGAAACAGCAAAGCAGGCTTCCCAGTATTCTGGGCAAAGGCTGTGGACTGACACACTCTTTTTTGTTAATACCCTACATTTTTCAGGGCTTTTAGACTACTTAATAATGGTTTAAAGGCTTCTTGTGCCAGCCAGAGACAGATTTAACTGTAAACTGTGTTTCAACAGGTAAGCTGCTTAGCCGAGTCTGCAATTTCGGGTTTGTTTGCTTGTCAAAACTACTACAGTACTAAAAAAGGGAGAATAATAACTACATTTGAGGAGGAAATTGAATCAAGGAATTAAGTAAAATGCAGAACAAATAAGCAACTGCTCATGACTGGGACTACAATTTTGTATATTGGCTTTGAGGTCGCATAAGAAACTTGTGTTCTGCTTTACAGAATTAGGAGAGATCAAGGTCTATACTTAGCACTGGTCTATAATGCAACACTTGCCTCAGACTGGCATCTATGTGGGGCGTCTCCCAGCCCCCCTAGCCACATCATCCTATACAATGCACTGCTGTACACTCGCTTCCATGTTTGTGGAATTGGAGCAGAGAGAAGCAATCACCCCGCTCAGGACACACCTATACAATAAAGACATGGACTTGGAAAGCAACGGCCAACTCCGTAAGAGAGAATTAGCACTATCTGTCCGTGAGGCTTTCGTGGGTATGGAATGCAAACAAACAAAAAAGCCCATTAATGAATATTTGAGATGTAAGCACTCAGGAAGTAGTACATCCTTACTGTTCTCTTGCAAATTCAGTTTATTAGCGGCACCATCTAGACATACAAAAGAGGGGCAAGGTGTTTCAGGCAGATGTGTCCACGATAAAAACACATTAAAATTATCACAAAATATCCACACAATGGCCTGGTTCACCTGCCCCAATAACATCACAGGATGCTTGGCAGCTGAATGAATGAATCAACTCCACTGAAGAGCCCTGCTTTGGGGATTAAGCAAGGAGCTATGGAAATGATCCATGGTGTTAATATCTCTAACAGCCATTCACATATGCAAATCATCATTTGATGTTACAATCAAATAAAAATGGGCATATGCGAATCAGTCCTATGGGTATGGACTGACAATGGCCAGTTCTTGTGATCATCATAAACATCCCAAGCCAAGTTTCCTACTCCATATATGGCTACCACTATTCATAATAACCATTACATGAAAGCAGCATTTTTTTTAAAAAAAGATGAATATATCATCATAGCTTTCCCTTTTTCTTGGTAAGTAGGATTTATGGACAATGGAGGAATCTCAGAAGTAACAAATTAGGCACACACAGAGGGGATGGAAAGGATTCACTTTAATAATTGATTTTAAACAGTAAAAGCCTCAAAAAGCTGCATCAACAGAAATCTCTTTCAGTGAGCCCACCTTGTGGCTTGTGTCATCTGAAAGAGACAGCAGTGATCTACTTTGCCAGCTAAACCATAACACCACATTTGGAATTGCTTTGACAAACTCCAGAAAAACATCTCTTCATGTGCGTATGTGTGCACTGCCTTTTATTTATTTGTATGATGTATTTTATTTTTTGAAAGAGACAGCTCTTATTTTTGTGCAAAGACTCCACACTTTGCTGATTCAGCATTACTGCAGAACAACAATCTGAAGCAATCGTACCACTTCAATTATTTTTCAAAGGAAACTGTGGCTAGGACAGACTACAAAAACAGGGATTTTTTTCACTGCAAACTGTTATGTTCCCTTAAGGGGAAAGGAAATCCTGGTAAAAATGGAGAGGGTGGCTTTAAAGGGCTTCAGAGATGACACAAAAACAACTGCGAAAAAGGCTGATATTTAGTATCCTATATGGCCGATTTCACTTGTGTATATAACCTCACAGTTATGGAATTACCTTCCCTGAAAATGCCACTTGCTTCCCCCCTTTGCAGCATTTAAGCAGACTTAATTTTTTTTTTTATTCCATCAAGGTTGTTACTGATTCTATTGCTTGCACTCTATTTATAATTTTACCTGATGTTTTTATTATGTTATTTGTTCCACTATTTTAACATGTTTATGGCAAACTGTCTCGTGAGGGCTTGTCCTGAAAAGCAGGGTAGAAATAATAAATTATTACACACCGCCTCCTTCCTACTGGCATGCATTTGGTAGAGAAGTAAAATTATACTGCAGAGGAAAAAAAATGTGTTGATGAAGAAGATCTGCCACTGAACTTGAATAATCTAAGAAGGGTGTTGAAAGGCAAGGACTGTCATGTTATTGCACTGATGCTCACCTGCCTGTAGTCATTTGTGCAGTTCTGTGGATTGCCTACTAGGTTGCCAAGCAGTCAGTAAAAGTCAAGCCCAGCATTCAGTTCCAAGCATGGCCAGTCATATACCTCTGGAAGTTCACAAGGCATGCATGATGGTAATGGTCATCCTTATTGTTTAGCCTCTATGTCTGGTACTTAGACACATCAGGCTGCTGCTGAAAAAGGCAGCCCCGTGTTAAGCTCTCCCCCGTTCCCCATAATGGTTAGGCAAAAATACCCATGTTGTAACACATCATGCATTTGCTTCCCTCTGCCAGTCAATGTTGCTCCCCTTTGCCCATCAATATGAAAGGGCAACAGGGAAACAGACAATGAGATGACACCACAACACAGGTAAGTGTACTTAAGTGTTACTAGGAGAAGGGAGAGGATGTGACACAAGGCTGCCATTTTCACCAATAACCCCTACGTTGAGAGTAACATCTAGTCCCATATTCAGAGACAATGCAGTGTAGTGCACAAAGTACTGGACTTGGACCAGGAAGGCATTTGCTCGGCCGTAACATTTACTGGATAACCCTGACTCAAGTCACGCACACACATGGTCTCCTCACCACCACCACCACCACCACCACCACCACCACCAAAGAAAACCCCTTCATAGAATCATAGAATAGTAGGGTTGGAAGGGGCCTACAAGGCCATCGAGTCCTTCCCTCCTGGGAAGCCTCCCTTTATCACATGCCACTAATCAGTCTCAAAACTGTTCAAGAGAGACGAATGAGTAAGCAGTTACACTGAGAATTCTCACGCAAAGGGAAACAATCTGTTTGTTTTCCCATAATTATAACTCCCTCGCTGGGCTGGCTTTCCCATACTCCCAGAACGAAGTGTGTGAAAAATCTCTCCTTTCTTAACAGGCCTCCTCCTTTTTACCCAAGGCCGACAATCCTGTGGACAAAATGCCACAATACCAAATCTCAGTTCAGCTTTTTGCTGAGGTTTTGCAGAGCAATTAAAAAAACCCTTCACCGCAGAACCTAATATCTGGGTCGCCCACTGTGACAGCCCCCTGGAGCATGCAGGGCTGCTGTCAGGCGCACAGCCAAGTTGCATTTACATGAAGGCATTTACATGCCATACATGAGATTGCCACAGATTCTGCAGTGGCAACAGCGCTTTCAGATCCACTGCCGTCTTGGAATCATGGTGGGTGCCAGCTGCCTCTACAGCAGGGATGGGCAACTTGCGGCCCTCCAGGTGTTTTGGCCTACAACTCCTAACAGCCCTAGCCAGCATAGCCAATGGTGAGGGAGGGTGCTGATGCACTCGTGCCCTGCTTGTGGGTTCCCAGTCAACAGCAGGTTGGTCACTGTGTGGACAGAATGCTGGACTAGATGGACTCTTGGGTCTGATCCGGCATGGCTCTTCTTATGTTATATTCTCATGTGAGTTGTAGGCCAAAATATCTGGAAGGTCACAAGTTGCCCACCTCCTGCTCTCCAGCACCTTCCAGAACCATATGATCAGGCAAGCGGCACCTCTGCATGAAAACAGCTCACCTGCAGGAGAAATCTCAGGTTGTCTTATAAATTCTGGCAAGCCAGAGGCTGCAGCTTGACAGAAAGTGTGCTTGGTTGCCCCTTACAGGACCAGGCCCTCGCTCTACTGCTCAGAGCTGGAAGGGTGGGGCATTTTGGAAACAGCACGAACACAGCCTACCTGCAAGCCTCATGGGACTCAGCATGCTCCTGAAACAATGGTAGTGGGATTGGGATGTCTGAATTGCAGAAGACTACCTAAAACTAGAGCTGTGCAGAAATGGCCTCTCAAAATTCTCCAGCCTATTTGTGGGCAATTTCACCGAATTTCTCCTAAGGGAGGAGAAATTCTCCAACAGTTTCTCACAGATAGGGCTCACTGTTGGCAGGGGTTGTAGCACAGGTTCTTTTTTCCTAAGGGTTTTTTGGTTTATTGCACTGCTTCTGCAGGTGGCAACAGCATCAACTCCGTTGAGGCTTCCACTTTTCTGAGGCAGAATTTTGAGTTTCTTTTGGTGGTATTTTTGAGCTTACCTAATCACTGCGAGGTGGTTGGGGGTGCTGTGTGTGTGTTTTCTCTCTCTATTACACATCTTTCCATTGCTCTGCAGCCTCCCAGGCCACCTGCACTTTCTGAACTGAAAAAGCCCCATGGGAGGAATTGCCTCATGATGTCTTCCTCATGATGGCTTTAACTGAAGTGCAGGAATCCAAGGAGGCTACAGGCTGCTGCAGAGATTATTGTACAATGACAGACAGGACACTCATGTACATTCCTCAGCCACCTCATAAGTAAGGAGAGCACAAGAACCACAAACCCAACCCATGAAAATTTCTCCGAAATTTCTTCTCCTTTGAATGTCTTTTCGAAAGCAATTTATTTTCTATCAAATTGAATGAGAATGGTCGAAAACATGTGGGAGAAATGTTCAGCACGGCACTACCTAAAATCTTAGGATGAAGGAGAGAATATTGTGAGAATCAACTATAACAAGGACTATGGATTTTGTTCACCGTTTGTCTTGGAACCCTGAGCCATCCGTGATCTATGAGAAGAAGCTGGACAATAAGAACACAACACAGAACTGCTGAGCAATTCTCATTCATCTCCCAAAGCATCCCTTTTAGGATCAGCTGTTAAAAATTGTTGCCAGAGTGTGTGTGTTTCCATATTTTTATTTTTGGTATTCTGAGATATACCCATGAGCTTGAGAAGAAACATTAATCATGCATGACTTACAGTATGGATTAGCAACTGTATGTCCACACTCAAATCTGATTGGTACAAACAACCACCAGTTGCCAACCTGTAGGCAAGCAGAGTGTGGAGGGAGGGGAGAAGGGGCAACAGGCATGATGATGAGAAGCAGTCCTGGTCTGCCATCCTCAATTCCCTCCTGGAAAAGTAGCCCCCACCCCTCCGCACACACACAGCTCCCCCTCCAAACTAGCTGCCAATGAGGGACTTACAGCGCTGTAAAGGCTGGTAACTTTTTCTTAAGGTGTAAATGCACCATCCACCCAACTGCCTGGGAGAGACAAAGAAAAATACCAGGTATTCAAGTAATGGCTTTTGCCCAGCTCCATAAGATGGCCAACAACAAAAGAGCTGGATAAGTCCAAGGTATATTGGAGACTTTAGATCCAGGACACAATTGTTTCATCTGCAGGTGGATTTGAAAAATGAACACGAACACACACACACCTGCAAAGCTTTGCCAAAAGGCCTACAGGAGTCAATAAGTCAGACAATCATTAGCTTGTTATGAGTCACTAGGATCTGTCCGGGACACAACCTCGTGAGGCTTGAGCCATTAAGAGCAGACCATGCTGAAGGCTAATAGAGATTGGCTTATATCCACTTAAGAGTGCCAGGTGAGGTCATCTGACCAAAACTTCCATGAGAAGCTACAGCTTTTTAAGATGTCCAGGAAAGAAATTGTATTGAGGAAATAAAATTCTTGCTAACTTGATACAAACACACACCTCTGTGGGCAGACGTCATCAACTCTTCATTATTTAAGAGAGAAGTTACTTTGGTTGTTCCAAGCTTTAAAACTGTAACATCATTTTAGATGGGTCAAATGTTGTAGCCTGGAATTTTTAGACAGTTTCTCAGGAGTCACAGTGAATACAATCCATCTGTATTAGAAAGTCTATGCTTGGGGCATTCAGGGTGGGATTTAGCAACCAGAAATTGTATAGAGATCATATATTTCATAGAATAGTAGGGTTGGAAGGGGCCTACAAGGCCATCGAGTCCAACCCCCTGCTCAATGCAGGAAGATCTATTTATAGATCTTCCTGCATTGCAGGAACATCTATTTATATCTATCTATCATCTATCTACATCTATCTATTCCTATACATCTATCCTATACATCTATCTATAGAACATCTATCTATTCCTCAATGCAGGAACATCTATTTATAGATGTTCAACCATGCACAGGCTGGGCTCGCAGGTAATACTAAATCAGGATTTGTTTAGCCTAATTGTGGCTTGTTTGAGCATCCAAACTCGCCCCAAGCAACACATTGTGGTTTATTTTTCAGCAATAAATCCCAATTTGAAGCCATGGTTTGTTGTTAAGTTATGAATTCTGGCTTCTTTAACCATGGTTTGCTGTTGTGTCCAAATTCAGAATCCTGGCTTGTTCCTGGTTTGTTTTGGCAACCACCGCACCCCATCCCACCCCACTGCTTGCCAAACAACAGAGGCACGAAGCAAGTGTGGCTAGAAAATAAAACCACTTCACAATGACTCTTATTTGTACCTTCCCAGAACTTGCCCTCTCTCGTCATTCTGCCTAGCAATAGACGCCTTTCCTCAACCAATTCCTCCCTGAATAGCCCTCCATCTCAAGCTAGCCCACTTAGATTTGTGGCTACTTTACGAGGAGAGTAAAATTTAAAGGGACTGCCTCACTAACATCTATCCAGGACTACATGTTGAAAGCACAACCTAACTCTTAATGGGACATCCTGAATGTTACAAATGCTGACCTTTCTTTGCAGGTTTAATTCCCAGTCCCCCAGCTCCTTGTTGTTTGCAAGGAATGTGTCACGTCAATGACCAAAGAAGTCACCCCGAAGTGCTACCTGAATGGTGCCATGAGCCCCCAGTCTTTGGAGAATAATTGGGTAAATTAAAAATGCTTTGCTGGAAGCTTAGAGGTACTGATCGCTAAAGAAGGGGTGGGCAGGTGTGGGGTGCATTCCCTGAGGGGCGGTTTAGGATCAATGGGATAAGCATTCACATGTCCCTTCACCTCCACTAAGTCAGCAATGTGGGCTGGCTGCTAATAATTTCATGGAACTCCAATGGGAATGCAGTGAGCAGTCTTGAAGTGACAGGCTTTTCCTTTGTGCTGGAAGGAAAAGGTTAAACAACTCAGGAATCAAGCCTCCATTGGGCACATCTAGGAAGGTGGGAAAGGGAGAGAAGATTGTTTGGGTTGTGGTGAGGAGAGTTTCCCACCCCGTTTGTGCAGCTGACCAATGTAAGTGAGCTGGTGACACCATCATTGAGTGCCATGAAGATGTTTGTGATATCAGCCGGGAACTGGAGGAGGGTTGGGGAACAAAGTAGGAACTGGTGAAACAAGCCGCAGTTTCTTTGCTCATTTGCAAGACTGATCCTGGCTTATTCAACAAACTATGGTTAAAACAAATCCTGGCTTAGTGTTACACATGAACACAGTCAAAGTCTAAGGGCAAAATCTTATGCATATTTGCTTGGTAATAAACAACACTGAATTCAGTGGGATTTACTTCCAAGAAAATATGCACAGAAGATTTGGACTGCATCTAGGTCCACCAGCAGAGGTGGGGAGAGGAAAAAGATTTTGGGACTAAGGGGAAAAAGCAACAAGATTCAGATGAGGTTTTGAAGGCCTACCCTTGGATATATTCAATATTAAACTGCAAAAAAAAGCAGTGAATTTAAAGAGCATCTGTTGTTTTTATACCTCATGGTAACTATAGTGAGGTTATCAAGAGGCCCTTTATTGAAGCAAAGTGATTTTTGTCACTTAACCCACTTAACTATTTGTAAGAGCAGTAGTAATTCAATATGCAGAATGACTGAGTTAGTCTGAGATTTAGGTGTCCCTGAAGAATTATCACATAGGATGCCAAAACACAAATGAAAAGATCATCTCCAACACTACCTGCCCTACAATTGCATACCAGCTTTAAAAAAAAGAAAGAAAGAAAAAGAAAGGATAAATATTTGACTGGTTAAATAATTGCTGTATCAAAACATTAATAAAACACCATTTTCCCACTCGTTAACTGAAGAAGGCAATCTGGAAAGTATCTTATTTTTACAGGGAAAATGAAGAAAATATAACAAGTTCTCTCTCCAAGTTATGAATAGGCTTAAATAGTTTATCCCGCCTCAACTCCATGACATACCCAAAACATGAACAACAGCTTTCTTAAAATAATGATTACCTACTGTCAGAATAAATTATCAACAGTAGCTACCGCCTCATTTTGTTTCCCATTGTTCTCTTTAAAACTTCTACTATTTTCTTCCATTCTCTTACCCCTGTCTATTTCTACCTCAAACCCACACTTAGATTACTATTAGTGACACCAAAGCAGTTTGTAACTATATACGACTTACAGGAGCTGTCGATTAGAGCGATTGGGAATTGCAGCGTATAGTGCAAACCCAGCCATTGTGGGTTATTCGAGGGTTAAAGAGTCCTCGCATAACCCTACTACTAATCAAGGGTTATGCAAGGGTTGTTTAACTCTCAAATAACCCACGACGGTTGGGTTTACACAACACGCCGCAACCACCAATTGCTCTGATTGGGGGTTGCATATTCAAAATGGCAGCTCTACACACCTAGCATGCACCGCGGCTCATTGTGGGTTAAATAACCCAAGGTGACCCAGTCATGATGTGTGAACCAGGTCAGAGTGATGTGGGGTGGAAAATTTTCCAGTGCTTTATTTTTCTATGGAAAACTTTCCATTTCATAAGTTAATTAGTAAAAAAATGAATGGATGCCAATTGCAAATATAATTTTAGTCAAAATATTAATTACAACTTTGAAACAGTTTCAAAGTTGTAATTAATATTTTCAAGTGATTATCCCTAGCAAGTATGTGTGAGACTACATATATTTCATTGAAATACATATATGTCTCAGAGTGAAATGGATCTGATAGGTAGTGACAGTGAAACTGGGGATGTCTGAACTCTGTTGAAAGAGATGAGTGGTTGTCACCACATCCTGCACAGTTCTTTAGACTGCTAAAATTAGTGTGTCAACAGTTTTTCCCCCTTCATGGATCACTGCCTTGTTGTGGCAAAGGGGCTTGCGTAACTCAGTGAAGCCATAAGCTATGCCGTGCAGGGCCACCCACGACGGACAGGTCATGGCAGAGAGTTCTGACAAAATGTGGTGCACTGGAGAAGGAAATGGCAACCCACTCCAGTATTCTTGCCAAGAAAACCCCATGGAACGTATCACAAGGCTAAAAGAGATGACGCCGGAAGATGAGCCCCTCAGGTCGGAAGGTGTCCAATATACCACTGGGGAAGAGCAGAGGGTATTTCCAAGTAGTGCCAGAAAGAGTGAAGCGGCTGGGCCAAAGCTGAAAGGACACTCAGCTGTGGATGTGACTGGTGGTGAAAAGAAAATCCGATGCTGTAAAGAACAATATTGTTTAGGAACCTGGAATGTCAGATCAATGAATCAAGGTAAGCTGGAGGTGGTCAAACATGAGATGGCAAGACTGAACATCGACATCTTGGGAATCAGCGAACTACAGATACTGAAGCTGAAGCTCAAATATTTTGGCCACCTAATGCGAAGAGAAAACTCTCTGGAAAAGACCCTGATGCTGGAAAAGACTGAAGGCAAAAGGAGAAGGGGACGGCAGAGGATGAGATGGCTAGATAGCATCACCGATGCAATTAATATGAACTTGAGCACGCTCCGGGAGAGAGCGCAGGACAGGAAGGCCTGGCGTGCTATGGTCCATGGGGTCACGAAGAGTCGGACACGACTGAACAACAACAGTTTTCAGTACCTCTGTTTTTTTCCCTTAAATGTAAACAATGTAAAAAAAGCACATGCCATTGTCTTTAATTTTTTACAAGCATTCCAATAAAAAAATCTACATAATACAATATTTAAATCACGTTAAGTGTCCTTTAATTTCCTCCCTCAAATAATACCTGTTAATTTTTTGTACCAATACCCCACATGAGGTACGTTTTTAGCTTTTGCTTAAAAAAAAACTAAATACAAGTAAAATAAACATGCTAAATTAGGTCTCTCTGGGTCACGGGTGGGCAACTTGTGGCCCTCCAGATGTTTTGGCCTACAACTCCCATCCTCTCTAACTAGTATAGCCAATGGTGAGGGATGATTGGAGTTGTAGGCCAAAACATCTGGAGGGCCACAAGTTACCCATCCCCACTCTAGTTTATCAGAACATTTTCCTATGGAAATGACCCTAGGTTTTCTAGAAAAATCTCCAGAATTTTCTGGAAAACCCAGATCACTGATCAAACATATGTTGGATTAAGCCGCATATTTTAGACTAGGATATAAGGATCAGCTCTAGTTAAAATTCCTGCACAGAGTGCAGGTGTATAAATAATGCAGATAGCATTATACCAACATCACATCACAATCACCTCGACTATCCAGATCCATCACAGGGCAGCATAGACTGCACGTGAGGACTTATTTATTTATTTATTTATTTAATTTCTATACCGCCCAATAGCCGAAGCTCTCTGGGCGGTTCACAAAAACTAAAACCAAACCACACACAATAAAACAATTTAAAATATATAGAACATTAAAACCACAATATAACAATACAACCACAATAAAACCTAGCAGCAGTACAGGAGTTTAAAATACAGATTTAAAACAGCAAAGATAAAAATTTAGAAAGCTAAAATGCCTGGGAAAATAAAAAGGTCTTCACCTGGCGCCGAAAGGAGTACAATATAGGCGCCAGGCGAACCTCACTAGGGAGCTCATTCCAGAGCCGGGGTGCCACAACAGAAAAAGCCCTCCTCCTAGTAGCCACCCGCCTCACTTCCTTTGGCAGGGGCTCACGGAGAAGGGCCGCTGATGATGATCTTAAGGTCTGGGCAGGCACATATGGGAGGAGGCGATCCTTCAGGTAACCTGGCCCCAAGCCGTTAACGGCTTTGAATGTTAACACCAGCACTTTGAATCGGGCCTGGAAATGGACTGGCAGCCAGTGCAGCTGGAAAAGTACTGGCGTAATATGAGCTCGCAGGCCAGTCCCTGTTAACAATCTTGCTGCCCTATTTTGGACCAGCTGAAGTTTCCGGACCGTTTTCAAAGGCAGCCCCACGTATAACGCATTGCAGTAATCCAGACGAGAAGTTATCAGAGCATGGATAACTGTAGCTAGGCTATCTCTGTCCAGATAAGGGCGTAGTTGGTATACCAGCCTAAGCTGATAAAAAGTGCTCCGTGCCACTGAGTTCACCTGTGCCTCAAGTGACAGTTCTGGATCCAAGAGCACCCCCAAACTACGAACCTGATCCTTTAGGGGGAGTGCAACCCCCTCCAGAACAAACAGATCTGTGGCAGAAGAATCTGGAAGGTCCCTAAGAAGGCCTTTATTGACAGACATGCACCCATAATGGCCAAACTGCAGTGCAAATAATATAAGTAGCTTCCTCTCTAGTTGAGAAATACATGAACATTTATTAACTTTGTGGGATTATATAAAAAGCAAGCAAAAATATTGAGGTTACAAGGGAACACAAAGAACGGAAATTATTTTCTCGGGGGGAGGGGGGTTTAAATATGCAAGTCCTCTGAATACTTCTTCGTATGAAAGTCTATCATGACCAATTTACTTGGACAAGTTTGTACCTCTGCTCCAATTCTTTTGTTTTTATTATGTCAAGGTACTGCTCTTTTCTTAATGGGTGTGTGCATGTGCGTGTGTACAACAGCGGGAGAGAGAGGGGGAGAGACAGACAGACAGAGCGAGGGAGGGAGAGAGAACACGGAGAGGGGGGAAGAGAGAACATGAATGAACACAAATTGCCAACACACACACAAACAAAAAGACATGAGGCTTAAAATAGCTGTTTGGTCTACATGCAAGTAGATTTACTCATGGCTGTTTACTCCAGCCAACCTCTTCAAATAGCAGAAACACTTTTCTAAAGCTTTTACCAAGGGGAGAATTGTCTCTTACATTAACACGCCAGAGGCATCATAAAAATGAGATCTAAACGGATTTATAGTTCATAATGAACCTATACATAAAACTAAAAAAAATACACAGTAAAGGTTATTTTAGCACTTGAGAGATAATAATATAGCAAAGATTCAGATACAATAGCTTTCTTCCCTCAATTTCTACTTCTTAGTTGAAAGTTAGAAGAATTAAGAGGTTTTGACACATCACAACAAAGCATTTCTAACATAATGTTAGCAACTTCTTTCACAAAAGTACTATATAAAATCTGTAAAATTCCCAACAGAAGTATTGAAACTTTACTAAGTATCTGAAAGTGAAAACAGTGAAAGTATTGTATATATATCTGAAAGCTTCTCTAAACAGCCAGTGGAATTCAGTCTGAATGTGCATAGTCTGGAATATGATTTTAAGTAATATTTTCCATGAAAATAAACAGAAATAGAGACATCATATTATACACCCAGAGAGAGTTATGTTGTGAATAAGATGTAGCACTACAGCAACTTAAACCCTGCAAAGATTTTTGTTTAAAAAACACAAAAACACCCCCAATTTATGTCAGAATATATATGAAGTTGACACTGAATTCATTCAGAGTTCATGATCTGATGGTACTCAGTATGCTGGAGGGAGATACATTAACGATTTTAAACTTTAGATTTAAATTCCTTTCTCCCCCCCCCCGCTTCTCCCCCCAATCCTATTTGAAAAATAAATTGAAAGCAGAACTAAACAGCTACCTTAAGCCAGAATAGAAGAGAAGTTGATTAATAAATCATAGTGCTAATCAAAGGTTTACAAAAGCAAGGGAGAGCTGAAAGGCTCTTTTGTCAGTGTGGGAATATTTACAATACATAGAACATCACGATTTGCATCACAGGGCATCCAGTTGTTTAGCACTACTTCAGTACTTAGCAACCGACTGTAGACTCCATGTTCTGTCATGGAGATCATGTGGGTTGTTACACAAGCAAGAAACAGCAGCATGTAGTGTCTTGGAACTACATCTTCCAAGACACTAACAGTAAACGTTATCACCAGACATGCATAAGAAGCAGTGCTACATCTACATTTTGTTTGCTGAGATCTCAACTATATTTAGCCAATACTCAATAGTCAAACTTTGGAGTTTAGATTAAAAAAGACCTACTGTAGTTTGGTTCCAGAAAATGGTGTTTCCCTCATTGCTGCTTAACACCCACCAGAGGCTCAAAAAGGTTTTTGTGAGCTCCCTTTGGTTCAAACAGCAGGGCTCTTATGTTCAACCTTTGCTCAAATACCATCTAGAGAATTAAAAGGATGAAACCAAAGGTTCTCATAGTTTTGTACTCTATACTACTCACTCCATGAAGAATACACACCCCTGGTCACTGTTAGGGCCTGAAGGATGGTTTAAGGACATATGACACCCACAGTATCTGTGCTGTCCTGGAGGTGTTCTGAGAGTTCAGCAGTTTGTTTGTTCATTTCTATACCACCCAATAGCAGAAGCTCTCTGGGTGGTTCACAAAAATTATGCACCCATCAAACTTCCAAACTAGGTTTTAAGCTCTCTTCCAAGTTTAAGATGTGGCTTAGTGGTTTGGTGAAGGCATTCACAAACAGTGGAAAACATGAAAACCCACAGTACGTGCATGTCCTTCAACCGGATCACGGCCAATGTGGCAAACACTGAAATTCATTATGGACTTCCAGGGCAGAGCACAGGGTAGTCTCCTAAATATGGACATTCTGTTTCTCCCTCAATAGCGCTTAGGACCCCCATCGAAAACACGACCAACCATTGTGATTAGCCTGCATCAAGAAGGGCCATTTCCAGATCCACAGATGACTTGAACCTCACCCCAAACCAGAAGGGCTCACCATTTGAACTACCGACGGTTTGCATTCATTTAAAGACATCAGATCATATCCCAGGGCATCATATATAGTTGGGTAAGATCTTATACGTTAAGGTTCTTAAATAACTGATGCCTTTTAGCATATAGTTCAGTTTTTAAAAAAATCTTACCTACATCATACTGGAACTGAGATGGAGAAGAACAGAGAATACAGCATAGAGGTGCCAAATGCCCATTCTAATGTTCAAACATCACTAGGCAATCGCCATCCCACAAAATAATATTATATCTATTTCTGTACTATCTGCTATCCATTTACTCTCACCCTTCCAGTTTCTGCTCCTTTGTCAAGTCCCAATTTTCTGTGCTCTTTATTGTTCCGCCCACCAGACTTAGATTGTAGGCACTAAAGATGAGAAGTGCTACATCATGCATGCAGCATATTGCCAAGCACACAGATGATCCCAAATGGGTAACATAAAGTAAGAATACAAGTACAAGATTAATTGCTGTTATCATGGTAGTAAACAACGGGATGGTGATGCTGGAAAATTAAAAAAAAAAAACAGTCTACCCAGGAGAATTTATTTTGCTCCCACCAAGAGAAATAAGCAGAGCCTGAAAACTGTAGTTTCTCTCTCTCTCTCTCCCCCCCCCTCTTTCTCCCTCCCTCTCTCTCTCTCCCCCCTCCCCCCCCTCTCTCCCTCTCTCATACACACACACACACACACACACACACACACACACTCTTCTTGATGGGGAATCTCAGGCACATTTAGAAACTCTTTCATCTCCACATAATACTCTAAGAAATATGTCCCCGAGTACACTTCCAAATTTGTATTTTCCCAAAGGCTTTCTTCAAGTATACACATAAGGCCGGGGGGGGGATACTGAACCTTCATAATCAAAAGTACACATGCTCAGTTTCAGTAGTTATTGCAAGTACTGAAATGAATAGTTACAGTCTAATCCTATGCATATGAATATGGACTTGAGCACGCTCCAGGAGAGAGCGGAGGACAGGAAGGCCTGGCGTGCTATGGTCCATGGGGTCACAAAGAGTCGGACACGACTGAACGACTGAACAACAACAACAACAAGGCCTATGCATATTTACTCAAAGTCAGCCCCAGGAAGGTCAATGGGACTTACTCCCAGGTGATTTGGTATAGAATTACTGCAGCTTAAGTAACAAAAAATGATATGGTGATCACATTCCTGTTTTGGAAGAAAAATAACTTCCCTTCTTTAGTGTTCGCGGAGCTCTCCCCGCCCACTTTTCATCCATATGCCTATGTACTAGGCAGGACTGATGTCAAGGGTAAGCATGGGGGGTCAAGCATCCGCTGAGGGCCCGCATTCCAGAAGAGACCCGCTGATAAGAAGCCCCTGAAGTTGCTTCTCCACTTCATCTTTGCAACCTGCTTGTGCACCTGCCTCTTGCTTTAACCCAGATGAGAGGGTGAAGCACTAGATGCCGCTGCCTCCTTGCTCACTGGCTCTCTGCAAGTAGTAGCAAAGGTGAGAAAGAGGGTGAGGGGCCACAGCAGCTGGTGACAACGGCTGTGAGAAGAGGCTCACTGAGGGAGGGGCCCCGTTGCGAGGCCTTGCCCAAGGGCCCTTGAAAACACAGAGCCAGCACTGATTTTGAGCCTATTTATTTAGGTCCTGAAGCCCCATTGACATACTTAGAAATTAGAGATGGGGTGGTGGGTGGGTACAAATTGAAGACACCTCTGAAGAGGCTGCAGGGGGGGGGGACTAAGACATTTTAGGGGGTTGCACTGACCTCATTACATGTACCAAGTGGCCAAGAGTCTTTCCCACACTGCTGCAGCCTGCAGCCCTTGTTTTAAAATGCCCCGTGTGGGCTTGCAGTGGTGTAGAGCTTTTCCTGCACAGGGCTGCAGTCCAGTAGCGCTTCCTAGAATGACCACGTGGTGTGGCATGGGCGCATGGGCAATCTACAAGCGCTGCCTAGATGTAAGCCTTTGTGCAGAGAACTCTGCTCTGCTGCAAGTGCAAATGGGGCTTTTCCAAAGATGTAGCTATTTTTGGAAAGGAGGCTTCCTTGCTGGTCCCAGGCTCCATCTGGCTCCATCCTATATATGGCCCTGAAGAAGGCCGACAGATGAACCCTTCTGACAAGGAAATGTAGCTTTCTAGAAAGAAAGGAGGCCAATGAGCACAGCAGGACATTATGCTCCATTACACTTCCTTTACCATAGCAAGGGTTCTGAGGAGTTGAAGAGAGCCAGTGTGGTGTGAGAGCCAGTGTGGTGTAGTGGCTAGAGTGTTGGAATGGGAGTTGGGAGATCTGGGTTCTAGTCCCCACTCAGCCACGGAAGCTCAGTGGGTGACTTTGGGCCATTCGCAGACTCTCACCCCAACCCACCTCACAGGGTTGTTGTTGTGAGGATAAAATGGGGGGAGGGGGATTATGTATGCCGCCTTGGGTTCCTTGAGGAAAAAAGGCCAGATATAAATGTAATAATTGATTGATTAATTAATTAATAAGAGGGCAACAGACTCCAGATTACTTGGAAGACAGAATCACAGAATCGTAGAATAGTCGGGTTGGAAGAGGCCTACAAGGCCATCGAGTCCAACCCCCTGCTCAATGCAAGAATCCAGAGCATCCCTGACAGATGCATCCCCGACAGATGGCTGTCCAACCTCATCTTGAATGCAAGGTTCCCTGCATGGCACTGTTGCTCGTCAGTCACCCAACCATATGAAGCGGAACCTTGCTTTGTTACCTCCGCATCTCGAGTGGCAAAGCCACTTATGCCCTTATCCAATTCCCAAGTGGCACAAGAAAAATGAAGTACATTAATACATCCCCTTCATACCTCCCTCTCCTTCACAATTATATACACCAGTGGTCTCTGCTCCACTTTCAGGTAGCCCCTTAGATGGATGAAAGTAGAGGGGAACTTCTGAAGGGAGTCCGAGGTTATGTTTTTCAAGGGACTTCCACTACTTACAGGCTACTGACAAGCAGGCTACTTACACTAAAAAGCCATTTGCCTCTTCAGCCACATAAGTGGCTGCACTGGAAACTTCAGTGAATGGAAAATGAGCAATGGAGTCTGACAGACTTGATCAGGTTACACAGTGAGAAATAAATGGGCATGGGACCTTTGTAAGCTTTTTGCCAGAGCCATACGGTAAGAAAATGCAACAGTCTATCAAGACCAAGCAAACCTGAATAGCGGTCTTCAACAAAATGAAGCATTAAACAAAATAAAACACTGATCTATGCACCCGAGTCACAACATTATTTCACTTACCTATAGCCTGAGCAAGTGCTATAACAACTTCCTGGCAAGTTGTAACTTCTGTGACGCCACAGACGATCCTCTGGACTCCGTCAACCCATACCTTCAGCTCCATGATTTGCCAGATCACCCAATGGCCATGGATGCAGTCATCAAGATGTCAAGTCACGTTTACAGCTATGCCAGATAGCACCAACATACTGGCAGCAATTATTACCTAGGAAAGAAAAGAAAAAAGCCTATTGTTTAAGATATGCCCAATAGAGGTTTTGGGTGGACTAGAGACAAAGGTTTTTCTACTATGTGAACTATTTTATGCCTAGAATGTAAAGTAATCTAAGTATAAAAACTCAGCTTTCACTTTAACAAAGCTTTTCTACCCTCTCTCTTCCAAACAACAGAAAGGGTATGAAGTCATTTTCTTATTTGGCTCCTCTTAGAAATTGGTTGGGCACACTTTCCTGTTATTAAGAACAGAGAAATAAATAGGGTTAAAAAGGGAAGACATGCAATTACATGACCATCATTTAAAAGCAGCTTTCCCTGTAGTTGTATCAAGACACTGGTCCAAGGTATTTTGCTGCCTGAGGCAAAGATCAAAATGGTGCCTCTCCTCATTCCATGTACAGAAGCCAACTGGATGTGTGGTTGAATCTTACTAGGATACAGGTCAGTGTTCTCTACCACATTTGATGGCAGCAGGCTAGCTTCATGGGTACAGGCAAGACTGCATGGCGTATGCAGACAGCTCTGTCCTCCATCACCTTGCCACCTCCCTCCTGCCCTGAGGCGGCTGCTTCACTTTGCCTAATGGTAGGGCCTGCCCTGAGTTGTACACACTAATCTTTCTAATTAGCCTCAATTTACTTTTTTTTTTTAAAGACCAACGTTTATTTTGTTATCTCAACAAAACATTATGATAAAGCATTTCCATTATTCACAAGGCATAGCCAGAAGACATTGTCAACACTTGTTCAATGATTTAAATAGCAGTACTGAAGTTGGCCACATTTTATACACCACAGATTCAAATTTAAAATATTGCAGTGGTGAGAAAAAGTTAGTGAACTCTAATGATAATTATGGAAATTCCATAGTTTTACCATGATAGCCTTCATGAATCAAAACAAATCATTTTCTAAATATCCAATAGGGTTTATATTAACCAATCCCATGTCTCGTGAAATAAAACGATATATAAATTAGGCAAACAATTAGTATTTAAGAGTCAGGGTATGTGTAAAAGTAAATGAATCCCTGGTTGCATCAGCTCAATTAAAGGGAATAATTAAAATCAAGTGTTTAAGTAATTAGGTAGAACTTCAGGGGTGATTTTGGGACGCCCCACCCTATAAAAGGATCAGAAGCTTTGTGGGTTTGGTCTTCACCATACAGTTGTGTGGAAACATGTCATACTACGATCAAAAGACATCTCTGAGGACCTCAGAAAAGCAGTTATTGCTGCTCATCAGTCTAGAAAGGGTTACAAAACCATTTCTAAGGATTTGGGGCTCCACCAATCCATTATCAGACTGATAGTCTTCAAATGGAGAAGGTTCAAGACCATAGTCACACTGCCCAGGAGCAGTCATCCTACCCAAATCTCTCCAAGAACAAACTGGCGTATCATCCAGGAAGTAAAAAAGAACCCCAGAGTAACATCCAATGATCCGCAGGCCACTTGCACCTTGGTTAATGTGAGGTTCATGACTCAGTGATCAGAAAAAGACTGAACAAGAATGGTGTTCATGGGAGGACAGCCAAGAGAAAACCACTGCTCTCTAAAAAGAACACTGCTGCCTGTCTGAAGTTTGCTAAAGATCACATAGATGATCCCCCCAAGGCTTCTGGAACAATGTTCTCTGGACAGATGAATCAAAGGTAGAACTTTTCGTCCTCAATGAGAAATGTTATGTTTGGTGAAGAACGAACAATGAGTTTGAAGAGATGAAGCTCATCCCAACCATCAAGCATCGTGGTGGGAATGTGATGTTTTGGGCCTGCTTTGCTGCCCCAGGACCTGGATGGCTTGTAATCATTGATACAACCATGAATTCTGCAGTGTATCAGAAGATTCTAGAGGAGGATGTCAGGTTATCCGTCCATAAGCTGAAGCTGAACTGAAAGTGGGTGATGCAACAAGGTAATGTTCCTAAACATACAAGCAGATCTACAAAAGAATGGCTGCAGAAGAAAATATTCCATGTTTTAGAATGGCCTAGTCAAAGTCCGGTCCTAAACCCCATCTTAATATTGTGACAGGACCTGAGGTGAGCTGTTCACACAAGCAAGCCCTCAAATGTCACTGAGCTGAAGCAGTTCTGTAAGCAGGAATGGGCCAAAATTCCTCAATACCCATGTGAGAGACTGATCAATGGTTATAGAAAACACTTACTTGAAGTCACTGCTGCTCAACGGGGTGCCACCAGATACTGAATCTAAAGGTTCACATACTTTTTCACACATGGATATTGAGTTGTGGATAAATACATGTTGAAAAAGCACCATGTTTGTGTGTCATTTGTTAATCAGGTTATCTATTGTTCTTTATCTAGCATTATGGGATTAGATTAAGATCTAAGAACATTTTAGGTTGGAAATATGTGACAGTCCTAAGGGGTTCACAAACGTTTTCTCGCCATAGTTCCATATTTAGATGTGTACTTTAGTTTGATTTTGTAGACTTGAAACCACTGTGAATAACTCAGATGCCCACTAGACCATTCTTCTGGTTGAATAAAGGCTGATCAAGGGCCAATGGCCAATTAAGTACCCCTATAATCTCAGGTTCCCCCATCTTTACAAAATAAAATAAAACACAACTGCGATAACACATAACTGGTCTCTAGCAACTTGTCTACACATCAGTTGGTGAAGGATGGACCCTATCCATTTATATATTACATTTTTACCTTGTCTTTTCTCCAAGGGGGTAAGGATAGCAAATACAGCAGGTCCACACAAAAACGCTGTGAGGTAGGTGAGACAGCAATAGTGAATGGCCTGATGAGTAATTTCTATTCCGAGTACTGTTTCTAGAACAGAAACACTGAAAATGCTGGGGCTTACTTCAAAGGCATACAGTTAAGGTTCAAGGCGTAGACGTGCTCTAGAAGCAATAATCACCACTACTGGCATTAGAAGGAAGCTCTAAATACATCCTTTCTTAACATGGCAAGGGCTCAGACACTCAAGTTCTTGATCACAGTCATGAGATACTGGTGAAAAGATATTTCATTTCATGTCTTTCCTTCTGATTTGTCTGGAATGGCCATGAAAACAAACACTGTTATTTATTTTATGAACATCTAAGCTGGGATCCAAAAAGCCCAACAACAACTCAGCTAATCCCACTTACAAAGGAGAGCTGCTTTGGAAACTGAGGGGACCACAGCAGTTTTGTGATGTAGCACAAGCAGCTACTGTTCAAACAAAGTGCATAGCCAAGCCCTTGGTTGGATCCAAAGTACATCTTTTGATCCCAGCCATAAACTATATTTTAGGACATATTTTAGCATTAAAGATTCAGTTTATGTATGGAGTTTTTGCACATATTAAAACAAATATAGACAAAACCATGCTTGCTTTTTTTAAACCCCAAACAACTAGATGTGGCTGCTTTGACAGAGTAGCTTTTCATAGATTTGTTTAACTGGCCTGTAAGAAAATGGAGAACGGTTATTCCATGAGCTGGCTGACAATCAACATTTCTGGATGGACTCAGCTTGTTACATGCATAACTGCCTGTAAGTGATATTGTGCAGCCTCAGAATTCAGACCTAAGGAAATTTAAGCTTGTACAATATACGTGTGCAGGTTATATGGGATGTGCACGCCAGTATAAGCAGTCCCAGGGGTGTGATGATATACTTTTGTAGGCAGACAAGAATATATCCTTCTTCAAAAGGTTCTGTGGTACAGGGCAGAGAACCTTTTTCTAGGCAGTTGTGGGGATACATTAGTTGCTAATAAATGAAAACAGGGGTATCATTACTGAAAGAGTGATCCACAATGCACCTTCACCACCCAAAAAGCTCCCTACCCTTGACAGCTGTGAAGAAATCAACAAATGACCAGTAATGAAGTTTCACAATTCACTATTATTATCACAGTGCTTACGCAAGTTATCATATGCTCAGGCTTGAGTGAAGAACCATTATTTACATGACCCCGTCCAACTAGTTGCATCAATGCTAAACAGCTTTAGGGGCCTACATTCCCTTGCAAAAGCAAACACCTACATTACATTGACGATTTGTTCAATATTTTAAAAGGGGAAACAGCCAGGTGACCTAATTAATTCTAAAAAGAGGAGAGACAAGAACGTTGTTGGCATGGGGCAGTTTCAGTTTTAGACTCTGGATAGTTATGGCCATTACTAAAAGCTGCTGCCCCATGCAGACTCATGTGTGCAATATTCACATTTCCTAACCACAAGTCTAACAGTAGTCCCACATTTTACATGTGGGCTGCCTCAATGTGTGAATCAGACCACAAGCATTTCAATTTAGCGTAATCGCTAACCCCAGTTCTATGCCCTCGATAACCAAGCACAAGTTCAGAACCACCTATTTTGCTCATTTGCACTTTCTCCATTCCAAATTCTACACATAAAATGGCAGGTAAAGCTCAAGAGTATTAAGGGGTAACTAATATGCTTTATGTCAACTTAAGTAGAAAACTGTAACAACCTAAAGGAAGTGATATTTTAACCAACAAAAACAAAAACCCTCTTCATTGTCTTGAACACTATTCTGCTACCTTGCTATGGAAACAGAGGGGAGTAACATATGACTTTAACATATGAATTTGAATGCAGTATCTGCCTCACTCCCATGGTTGATCTCTTGAAAGAATGAAGGTTTTCTATTGTGGCTTGAAAGGGATTTTTTTTTAATAAAAAAGCGTGTTATGCTCACATTGCACCAATGGAAAGCGTCCAGGTACTGGACTCCTGCTCTACAATAGGGCAAATATGACACCTGAAAATGTCAACATGACATTTACATAGTGTGCTTTTGTTATGTATGAAAAATGTGAAGCCGCCCAAAGATCTTAATGATGTAGGGCAGGATACAGATGTTTTAAATAAATAAAATAAAATATGAATGCCACAGTATCGGAATGATAGCCAGCTCATCTAAAATTGCCCAGTTAACTTGTGTGAAAAGAAATACATTCACACAACAAAGAGTTCATCACTGGAGCAGCTTTTATTAGACCATGCTGCTGGATAGTAAAGACTGAATCCCAAGTCAGATAATCAGCACCACTTTTGTTTATGCAGCACCCACATTTTGAGCTTTTACGGCCTGGCCAATTCTCTTGTCCCTCCCCTTTCTGGACAATGTGGCAGGCAGATTTTGGGGCGGGGCAATACCTCCAAGCAGAGAATGGAGTTCAAAGTCATTGCTGATGGCTTGCTGTAAGTGCTGGTGGGGGGGCAATTCAACATCACTTTCAGCAATGTTCCCAGCAATATCCACAATGTCATATGTCAGGTACTGAAGCACTGCAGCCCTGTAAAGTGACACACCTGCTTCAATGCGCACTACTGCAAAGCCTCCTCTCCAGAGGAATCTATCGATACAGCTCACAGAGAATAACAATCCAGCCCAGCAAGACCAGGATGTTTTTGGCAGGATGGCTCAGGCTGTTCAGAGCTCCCCGTTTCACACAGAGCTCTCCGTATCACACTTACTGTCAGACATGTCACAGTCACTCTTGCCACTCAACCAACAGTCTTTGGACTGGTCAGATCTGTCGCTGTAGTTGCTCGTCTTGGCTTAGAAAATTCTTGCCTCCCTGGAAAAGGTTTGTCTGGATTTTCAGCGCTTTGGTTTGCCTTGCTGCTCTTGCTTGTTTTTGTCCGTTGTCCTTCTGTCCTCTTGTCTTTTCTGGATTTCTTCCTGCTTTACAGGTTAAGATATGATGTGAAGGGCTGACAGAAAGAAAAAAAATCTGTGCACTGAGTTTTTCAGAGCCTTTTTATATCTTTGTTGGTGAGTGGTAACATAGCTCCGGATAAGCTGGGTGCCAGCCAATAGGATACTGTGTGCATTGTTACCCAGGCCGGAAGACAGGAAGACACTGACCTGTTAGATCATTTCCATTATCCGTGTGTTTAAGCTGAAATCCCATATTATTTATTACATTTGCCTCTCTAGAAACCCCGGCTGCGCAGCTATCGTATTTCTTACACTCTCAGGTTTGCAAAATGAGCCAGAATTGGAGGAACATGCCAACTGTCTTTCCACCTTGAACAACTACTAAAATAAAAAGAAAAGAAAAAAAGCCAATAATGTTTTGACATATTGTAAAAAAGATCAAAATGGAATCAATTCAGAGAAGAATAAATATGTACTGGATAATCGTCCATCTATTATAGTTGCCAAGCGCTCGCTCTACTTAATGGTACTTAACGCAAGGAGGATGGGCAGCTAGAAGAATGAAGTGGTGAGACAAGCGAGAGGAAAGGGCAGAAAGGAATTTGTTAGCCATGGTTATTCTCCCTTCTTCCATCTCCTTCCTCTCACCGCTCTGCCAATGGTGGCCAACAGATGTACTCTTCCCCTGGCTGCAGTGAGCCAGACCCCTCATGGAGATAGATATTCCTGCTTCTGCTCATAGGGGGCTGATTCACGGAATGCGGCCAGGAAAAAGAGCGTACCCCACTAGCTGTTGTCAGAGGGTGAACATGTTGAGCTAGCTCATCTCTTCCCTCATCACTTTGCCCTCACAGTATTGACCATCTTGTTGACATGGGTAGTAGCTTGCTTTTCTCTTCAGGAAATGCAAGCTGGTCAAAATGGTGGAAAGCCACCACAGTGATCCTCATAGCAGTTGGTACACCCTCAGTATGTAAATATTCTGCAGAAGAATAAGGGTAAGAAGCCCCCCTTCATTGTCTTCTTAGTATTTGTTGTTCAGTCGTTCAGTCGTGTCCGACTCTTCGTGACCCCATGGACCCCGGAGCGTGCTCAAGTTCATATTCATTGCATCGGTGATGCTATCTAGCCATCTCATCCTCTGCCGTTCCCTTCTCCTTTTGCCTTCAGTCTTTCCCAGCATCAGGGTCTTTTCCAGAGAGTTTTCTCTTCGCACTTCTTAGTATACCCACATAGAATCATAGAATAGTAGGGTTGGAAGGGGCCTACAAGGCCATCAAGTCCAACCCCCTGCTCAATGTAGGAATCCAAGTCAGAGCACCCCTGTCAGATAGATGGCTGTCCAGCCTCATCTTGAATGCCCCCAGTGTAGGAGAGCCCACTACCTCCCTAGGTAATTGGTTCCATTGTCGTATTGCTCTAACAGTCAGGACGTTTCTCCTGATGTTCAGCCGGAATCTGGCTTCCTGTAACTTGAGCCCATTATTCCGTGTCCTGCACTCTGGGATGATCAAGAAGAGATCCTGGCCTTCCTCTCTGTGACAAACTTTCAAGTACTTGAACAGCACTATCATATCTCCCCTCAGTCTTCTCTTCTCCAGGCTAAACATGCCCAGTTCTTTCAGTCTCTCTTCATAGGGCTTTGTTTCCAGTCCGCTGATCATCTTTGTTGCCCTCCTCTCAACCCTCTCCAGTTTGTCTGCATCCTTCTTGAAGTGTGGTGTCCAGAACTATACACAGTACTCCAGATGAGGCATAACCAGTGCTGAATAGAGGGGAACTAGTACTTCCTGGGATTTGGAAGCGATACTTCTATTAATGCAGCCCAAAAGAGCATTTGCCTTTTTTGCAGCCACATCACATTGTTGGCTCATATTCAGCTTGTGATGGACAACAATTCCAAGATCCTTCTCGCTTGTAGTGTTGTTGAGCCACATATCCCCCATCTTGTAACTGTACATTTGGTTTCTTTTTCCTAGGTGCAGAACTTGGCATTTATCCCTATTAAATGTCATTCTGTTGTTTTCTGCCCAGCGCTCCAGTCTATCCAGATCACTTTGAATTTTGTTTCTGTCTTCCAAAGTATTAGCTATCCCGCCCAATTTTGTGTCATCTGCAACTCTGATCAGCATTCCCTGCACCTCCTCCTCCAAGTCATTAATAAAAATGTTGAAGAGCACTGGGCCCAGGACTGAGCCCTGTGGTACCCCACTCGTTACCTCTCCCCAGTTTGAGAAGGTCCCATTGAGTCTCATGATTTCTTAACATTCTAGAGTCCCATGATTTTCTCTTGCTCTGCTTTGCATATGCCATTTCCCATCCCCATTCCACTGTTGGCACATCTCATCCTTGAGATGCAAAGCTCTTCAATTAAGGCCTCCCACACACACACCATTTTTATCTGTTGACTGGATTATACAAGCCAAGCTCACTTCCTCCTTAGTCTGGCAGAGAGGACCTAGGTTGGCTGGACCTCACGCCCATGTGCCTTTATCTTTGACCATTTGTATCTCC
This sequence comes from Heloderma suspectum, assembly GCF_057233095.1. Lineage (NCBI taxonomy): Eukaryota > Metazoa > Chordata > Lepidosauria > Squamata > Helodermatidae > Heloderma > Heloderma suspectum. The sequence continues at coordinate 111,826,456 of NC_139464.1, forward strand.
AACCTAAAAGCCTAAACATGTCCATTTCATTTTACTTCTAACAGCAGTAATACATTCTGTAAATCGCCCAGAGAGCTTTGGCTATGGGGCAGTATAGAAATGTATAATAATAATAATAATAATAATAATAATAGCAGCAGCAGCCTAGAATAAAAATCAATCAATTTCTTCTCTCATGAATAACCAGCCAGAGCATCTAATAAAGCAGATCCAAGACTTCATTTGGCACCAATTTGAGGCACAGCACAGCAGTTTTCCCATAGTAGCAAATAGGCAGGTGGCACTTTAAAAAGTCAAGGCATCAGCAGCACTGCAATGCACACCGTCTATCTAGCTGCCCAGAAATTACTTCAATCAATAATCCTGATTATTTTCAGTCCTTCCAAAGCACCTATTCTTTTCAAGCTGTATGGCTCAACACACCACACTGCTCAGCACACCCTTGCATTATCACAATTCATTCAAAAGACACAAAAAACAGACGGCAAACTAGTGGAACAGATGGCCCATCTAATTCCATGTTTTAAAATGCCACTCTTAGGCTTAAAGTCTTACAGTGTCCCATACCTACCAGCTTAATACAGGAAGGAGAAATTTAGGGGTAAATGATGTTCACACTCTCAAGCCCAGATGCAACTGAAGAAGCATAAGTGATATGTCACATTCTGTAGAATTCTAGCACAAAGAGAAGAATCTTCGCAGCATAACGTAGCTCAGCTCTAGAAAGCAGTCAACGCAGGTGAGCCTTCAAATGCCACCTACACCATCATAGCCCTATTCAGAGGTACCTTACTGGGGAGTAAGTTCAACTTAAGTGACTTGGGCTCTTGAACACTACTCTGCTTCCTTGCTATGGAAACAGAGGGGAGTAACATATGACTTTATCATATGAATTTGAATGCAGTATCTGCCCGACTCCCATGGTTGATCTCTTGAAAGAATTAGGGTTTTCTATTGTGGCTTGAGATGGAGATGGATATATCTATATATATATCTATATATCAATCAATCAATCAATCAGTCAATCAAAAAGTGTACAACGTACAAATGTACAATGTACAAATGGAAACCAGATGCTGGACCCTTGCTCTACGAAAGGGTAAACATGACACCTGAAAATGTCGACATGACGTTTACATAATGTGCTTTTGAGAGAGAGAGAGAGAGAGAGAGAGAGAGAGAGAGAGAGAAATGTGAAGTCCTTCTGTTAATGCCACACTACTGGAATGATAGCCAACTCATCTAAAATTGCCCAGTTAACTCACATGAAAAGAAATACATTCACACAACAAAGAGTTCATCATTGGAGCAGCTTTTATTAGACCATGCTGCTGGATTGTAAAGACTCCATCCCTAGTCAGATAATTGGCACCACTTTTGTTTAGGCAGCAACCACATTTTGAGCTCTTATGGCCTTGCCAGTTTTCTTGTCCCCCTCCTTTCTGGACAATGTGGCAGGCCGATTCTGGGGCAGGACTTTCCCCTGGGGGAAGGCAATATCTCCAAGCAGAGAATGGAGTTCAGAGTCATTGCTGATGGCTCGCTGTAAGTGCCGGGGGGCAATTCGACGTTTATGGTCACCTTTAGCAATGTTCCCAGCAATGTCCACAATGTCATATGTCAGATACTGAAGCACCGCAGCCATGTAAACTGGTGCCCCTGCTCCAATGCGTGCTGCAAAGTCTCCTCTACGGAGGAATCTATCGATACGGCTCACAGGGAATAACAACTCGGCCCGGCAAGAACGTGATGTCTTTGGCCTCCTCTCTCGGCGGGATGGCCCCGGATCTTCAGAGCTCTCCATATCGCACTGACTGTCAGACATGTCACAGTCCATCTTGCCACTCAACCAGCAGTCTTTGGCCTGGTCTGATCTGCCTCTTTAGTTGCTCGTCTTGGCTTGGATAATTCTTGCCTCCCTGGAAAAGGTTTGTCTGGATTCTTACAGCTTTGGTTTGCCTTGCCACTCTTGCCTTCGATTTTCTCCGTTGCCCTTCTGCCCAATTGTCTTTTCTGGATTTCTACCTGCCTTACAGGTTAAGATATCATTCAATGGGCTGACAGAAAGAAAAAAAATCTGTGCACTGAGTTTTTCAGAGCCTTTTTATATCTTTGTTGGTGAGTGGTAACATAGCTCCTGATAGGCTGGGTGCCAGCCAATAGGATACTGTGTGCATTGTTACCCAGGCCAGAAGACAGGAAGACACTGACTTGTTAGATCATTTCCATTATCCGTGTGTTTAAGCTGAAATTTCATACTATTTATTACATTTGCCTCTCTGGAAACCTCTACTGTGCAGCTATCATATTTCTTACACTCTCGGGTTTGCAAAATAGTTGACATGGTGAAACAAGCCAAGGCTAAATGTGCAGCATACGACTTCCCAGTTTGATGCAGAAACACAGGATGGCCTTTCCACTGAGCAGAGTGATGTAGGCCCCTCAGGCAGTACATGCTGTCGGACAGGAACAGGCAATGAGGTGGTGGTGGGTGGGTGGAGCTGTGCGTGCTGTACAACAACAACTCCATTAAAATAATAAAAACAGCACTAAAAGCTGTTTAAAACAGCTCAACAATGAACTATTTAAAGAGGTTTAAAGCACAGGTGTAACATTAGCTGGCTGGAAAGGCCTTCTGAAATAAAAAGGTTTTAACCTGACTATGGTTAGAGAGGAGGTTTGGTGGACCTGTCTAGGGAGGGAATTCCACATGTTGGGCATTAAAAAAAAGCCCTGCCCCAAACCGCTGCAAAAGCAGGATACAGAGCAATGAAGAACTGGCAAGCAACATATGAGAGGGGTCCTAAAATAAGGAGGGCCCAAGTTTTTAAAGGCAGAGACACCACCTTAAATTGGGCCTGGAAGAAAACCAGAAGTCGGTCCAGGTGAGCCAGAATTGGAGCAATATGCTAACTGTCTTTCCACCCTGAACAACTTTCTTTTTTTTAAGCCAATCATCTTTTGACAGATTATAAAAAGATCAAAACAGAGTTAACTCAGAGAAGAATAACTACAGATTGGATAATTATCCATCTATTATAGTTGCTGAGAGCTAGCTCTACTTAACAGTACTTAGGAGGAGGATGGATAGCTACAAGAATGAAGTGGGGAGACAAATGAAAGGGTGGAAAGGAATTGATCAGCCACGGTTATTCTCCCTTCTCTTTCCTCTCACAGTTCAGCCGGTGGTGGCCAACAGATGTACTCTTCCCCTGGCTGCAGTGAGCCTTTGCTCTCATAGTGATGACCATCTTGGTGACATGGGTAGTAGTTTGTTTTTCTCTTCAGGAAATGCAAGCTGGTCAAAATGGTGGAAAGCTGCAAACTGTGATTCTTGTAACTTTTGGTACACCCTCAGTATGTAAATATCTGCGGAAGAGTAAGGTTAAGAATAAAAAGAAAACACCCAGGACTTCCAGAAACATAATGGCCAAACTGCGTCAAAAATGTTCACATTATAATCAACGTTCAGTTATTCCTGCCAATACTCTTCGAAATACAAAATATATTGTTCCTAACAAGAACTTCAGGAGAAAGGGGTATTTTGCTAGTTGAGTTTACAAATAATGTAAAAATGTCAGAATATGTTATTTTATTCATAGTGTGTCATAACTCTTGTGTACGTACACACACACACACACACACACACACACAATGTAAAAATGCTTTAGGCAGGAACTTGATTGAAGACATTTGTTCTGCATGCAGACTGCTTTTACTCCAAAGCACTAATGAAAGCATCTGCTTTGTTTCAGCAACAAGTAATTTAACTCTTCTTTCTCTGAAGCCAAAATTCATCTTTGCTTTTTTCCATTCAGGATACCTGCCAAAAATTTAGTTAGTTACATTACAGTTTTAAGTCCAAATGCTAGACATGAAAAGATACCCTTAAGAAACAAAAGCAAATGTGAAAACACTGGGATCCAAACTTAATCATACTTGGAGTAGACCCACTGACATCAACAGCACTTAAAGTTAGTAATGATAAATGCAAACGAAAGACTACAACAAATATATCCAAGTGCGTGGGGGCGGGGGGCTATTAACTTCATAATGTTCCAGCTTAAGCAGTCCAGGAAGGAGTCATAAAATCAGTGTATGGTTTTAAGAGGAGGAGTTGGCTTCCAAAATTTAAAAGCCAATTTAACGTGGTAGTTTACAAGCTTTGCACATGTGGCCATTAGCGGGGAAATATCCAATTGTGCAACGATGAAATAACCATAGTTTTGGACAAGAAACTCTCAGCTCAGCATTTTCTTTTAAGGTGTCTTTAAAAGGTGAGGAAGCAAGATTCTGGGCACAACCTCCATCTTCATTCACTCTTCAAAAGAATCCTCAAAATGCAGCTGCATAACTTAGGAAAACCAGGGCGTGTTATATTGGTACAAGAGAGTTGTTTTGTTTTTCGATTAAGTTAACTGCCACAAGACAAGATCAGACTGGACTGTGTTCATTGACTCCTACAATACCTCTCACATATGCCTCTGTATAGGCCTTCAAAATACCTTGGACTATGGAACATCTGGCTTCCATATTTCAAAGCTGCAGCATCAGAACTACAGGACACAACTGCCAAAGGAAGTTTACCCAGTCTAGATAATCATATCTCAGCGATATGAATGAGCCTTTTCCATTTTCATGAAGGACCTTTGCTCCTCTCTTTATGGTTCAATCAAACCAGGAAGCCTCAGTTAACCATAGTTTCTCATTTCATCTGAATCAGGAAACTATAGTTACTAGTTTCACTCAATCGGGGGCGGGGGGAGAATACGTGAGAAAGCAAAAGCCTTGTGCAGATCTCTGCTTGGTATGCCAAGATAGGATTCAGTAAGCATGTCCACCAGCCCCATACAGATTTCACACCAAATCACTATTGGTTAGAACCCAAACACTAGTTTAAGCTTCCCATCAAGTCAGGCAAACCACAGTTTAGAGTCCTGCTTATCTATTTTTATTTTCCATCTTCAGCACTCAAGCTTATGAATTCACTCCTGCCTCCATGGTGCAACAGCCTGTCGGCAGGTGATAGTAAAAAGCATGGTCTGCAAATTCTGACATTACACTGAAACAGAAGCGTTTTTTTTTTAATCATGGCTTTCCATCATGTAATTGAGTCAATAACATGCACCACCACTGAGGGGAGAGAGAAGAGGAGGAGGGGTGGGGAGAGCGAGAGAATGAGAACACACACCTAATACAGGTAACTAGCTCCTGTGCCAACAAGGAAAGCAGTGGTCTAAGCCTTTCTTTCTGTAAAACACGATACAAGCTCACGGACAAATAGCATTTTCTACCAGCCAGTGGGAAGGGCAGGAGTGTAACTGTTACGTGGAGTTCTCTGCCTGATAGTTGTTCTTAGCAAGACTACTCTTGCAATGTGGAACCTGCATATTACACTGGGGTCATCAACTTGCATGATGAAGTGTTCAACATTTCTAAGCCAATTGCATTAAAATTTCTAATATATATATATTTTAAGCAGTCAGCATTTCTACTGGCTGGCTGGAGAATGCTGAGAGTTGTAGGACTTTTTTTCTGTCTAAACATGCACAGGATTGCATCCTTACTCCCTTTAATCCTGCTTTGAATACACACACAGTATCAACAGACACAGCTTGTGTGTGGAGTTTCCCTAATATTTGTGGAAAAGGCCAAGCAAACAGTTATTGGACAACTGGCATAACACAAAGAGATTAAATCTTTACACAGCACCAAAGACTTTAAGAGCAAGGCTGTAGTCTGTAAACCTTTAACAGATTTTGAAAGTATACAAAGAATTGGGCTATGACCCGACAGCTAAACTTGCCACCTCCTCTCAGACACAATTCCCAAACAGTTCTCTAGCATGACTGAGAGCTTGTTGTTTACCTGATTAGGGGTTTCAGGACAGGTTTAAAAGAAAAAATTATTCGCTGATGCCAGTTATCATGAATTACAGTAACACCACTTCAGTCAACACAGCTTTCCCCAACTTGGTGCCCTTCAGATATTTTGGACTACAACTCCTAGCATTCCTGACTACTGACTTTGTTGGATGGGGCTGATGGGAGTTGGAAGTCCAAAATATCTGGAGGGCATCAGGTTGGAGAAGGCTGAGCTACCAGGTAGACTGTTGCTCTCTAGGGAGGCCTTTGCCACTTTTGAGAGCCTTTAAAGAGCTCAGTTGTCCAAAATTGACTTGTTCTAATCTCTTAATTTGTGTACACAGACACAGGGTTAAATTTATTTATTCATTCCTTGTTTTTCTTCTATCTTGAGTTAAGTAAAACCAGGTAAACTAGTGATTGATTTTAACTGGTTATCTCAGGTATACAGAATTCTCTAGCCCTTTTCATGGGCTTTCTGTGTGTAGGTGAGAGATGTGGCACCACAATCACAAGCTCTGTCCATAACCTACATCTGAAACAAACCCTAGATGTGTACATTTGTAGGAACCTCTCCATGCAATTAGGAACCCTACAAAGGATAAGGCCATCTCACTACTTGGCCCCCTCATTTCTAAGCAGAAAGTCCTAAGGTTTTTAGTTACAAGAGTATCTGCTTGTGTTACGGCAAGCTCTACCACATGTGTGCACACACCACACACACACTGGAGGTGAAACTTTGTCACGAATTCTCACTAGCACGCAACCTGAAGTTGGAGCAAAGCATTACAGCCAGCACCAAAGATTTTTTTTCTTTGTGACGACCAGACATTCCAGAAGCCTAGGGCACCTGTTGCAGTTTACTCGCTCTTTAGAGGCTGGAGGCATAAGGGGTGGAAGATACATTTCCTCCCTACTCCAGGCAGCTAGCGTCACCACCCAGAGAAGGACATGCTGGACAAGCAGTCCCCCAAAGTCGAAGGGGCAGAGCTACAGACCCAAAGATGGTAACTTGCCTAGGGCGATATTGTTGAGGAAAATGCACGTCCTTCAGCAATAGTGCGTGCGCCTCGAGTGACGCTACCCCACCCGTTCTAGGCCAGAGCAGCCTCCTCTCCCCCGTTGAGAAATTACAGTGCAAAGCAGATTACATACTTCCTGATTAACATTTCCATGTAACTTGAAAGGTAGTATACTCCTGTGTTAGAAAACTATTTAAGACAACCACTTTAAAGATGTATATATAGAAATGCCCTAAGATTTAAAGAACTTCTAAAAAAGGGGGGGGGGAACTATGCAGATTTTTAAAAAATCAATATGGGTTGGATCCAGATTTATTCATGCTTCTAGTAGACCCACTGAAACTAACAGGACTTAAGGTAGTCAATGAACCAACTTTAAGTTCTACTGATTTTGATGGGTCAACTCTTAAGTATGAGTAGATCTGGATCCAACCCAATGTATTTAGACATTTATTGTTCCCTGATTATTCTGTGCCTGAAAAAATATGCTGCAGTGCAAACAGTGAAAATAGCTGTATGCAGCTTGCACAGAAGGAAACGCAAATGAAACATAAGGACTGTAGAACACAGAAACATGATTGATAGGTATCAGATGTGGCATAACATTTCCTGCACATACTACAGATATTATAGTGGGAATATTATTGTGATTCATGTCAAGGTTGCCAAACTCTATCTAATGACATAGACATGGCAATGTTTTTAAAATGGCAACCATACATGTTACAGATCAGTCTCTTAGTGCAATACTTTCCGTTTGGAAGCAGGAATTTATCATCCTCATATGAGCTGAAATCATTTTTACACAATAAAGAGGAAATTGCACACACAAGTTATCCTTCTTCCAAATAGGATACCAGTGCCATTTAGAATTTACCATTTTAGATTATCAGTTTTTGAATAAATTTGGTTGTCAAGCTTTAGTAGAGAGCTTCGGCTATTGGGCGGTATAGAAATAAATAAATAAATAAATAAATAAATAAATTTAGTAACATCATTAATTCTTTTTAGAATCTGGACTTGTACAGAGCCATCGCCATGGCCCGTCTAGCTCAACCCTATCAGCCTACAGTGTCTATAAATATCCAAAACCTCATTTCCATGCGTAGGTGACAAGGACTGAAATGTGTGACTTCATATGGATGAAGTATGTGTTCTAAAGGAGAGGAGTGGAAAACTGCTTTCACAGAACTTTTCTTATGGAGGACTTGGAAACTCTACTTTCACTGGGGCAGTCTGCCCAATGGGTTGTTGCGTATGACTAACTTTGCTTAACTGGAAGAGCAAGTTCAATTTCCTTGAAGAATAAGCATATTTAACAATGTAATAGAATAATCCACATTTTAATGTAATGACTTTTTAAAAAAACATGCACCTTGAGCAACTGCCAATATCATACTGTCCTTATACAAATCTATGGTGTAACCACACTTAGAATACAGTTTTAGTCACCGCACCTAAAAAAAAAAGATATTGTAGAGCTGGAAAAAGTGCAGAAAAAGGCAACAAAAATTATTAAGGGGCTGGAGCATCTCCCCAGTGAGGGAAAGTTACAACAGCGAGTATGGGGAGACATGACAGAGGTGTAGAAAATTATGCGTGGTATGGAAAAAATGGATAGGGATACATTTTTCTCCCTCTCTCATTATACTAGAAACCAAGGTCATCCTATGAAGCTGACTGGTGGGAAATTCAGGACAGATAAAAGGAAGTACTTCTTCACATAGTGCATAGTTAAACTATGGAATTTGCTACCACAAGATGTAGTGATGGCCACCAATTTGGATGGCTTTAAAAGGGGATTAGATGAATTCCTGGAGGAGAAGGCTATCAATGGCTATTAGGCTTGATGGCTATATGCTACTTCCAGTATCAGTGGTAGTATGCCTATGTACACTAGTTGCTGGGGAACATGGGTGGGAGGGGGTTGTTGCACAATGTCCTGCTTGTGGGTTTCCTGGGAGCAGCTGGTTGGCCACTGTGTGAACAGAATGCTAGACTAGATGGTCCCTTGGTCTGATCCAGCATGGCTCTTCTTACAGCACCTGCAGCAGAAATTGAAAGCAGGAGAGAATCTTAAAAGCAGAGTGCGGAGCTAAGAGATTTAATACACTTAAAAGTAACGTGGAAAAAGCCAACCTAAAACTGAGCAGAGAGGGGGCCAGCCTAACTTCCTATGGGAATGAGTTCCACAGGTGGGGTACTGCCAAAGAGAAAGCCCTATCACATGTCCTCACCAACTTAACCTCTTTTGGTGGTGCTACACACAGAAGGGCATAAAAGAGTACTACGAAGGCCCCAGGTTCACAGTATTCATACATTTTTGGCTTGCCTATGCCTGTGGTCCAAAGTTCAGTTTTGCATATCTAGTGGGCTCATTAGAATCCTCAATCCCCAGATGTATTATTTAAAAGAAAGCTTCCATTCCATATGGCTGCAGAGAAATAAGCTTGTCATACAAACATTTTCAAATTTATTAGGCAGTAATGAACAAAAATACCCGTTGTTCTTTTGAAGTGTCATTTTCAACAAGGAAGTTAAAAAAAATTAAAATAAACTTTGCATCTCTGGGCAAATTTTAACTGTGAAGATTTGGGTTCTAATTATGTCGTATGCAGCTCAGCATATTACATGTCAGACACATTTTGTGTCTTTGAAAGCACATTTTCAAAGGAAAAATGGTAATCCATATATAACATTTCCTTTGACCTTTTCATACGTGTGAGGCGCAGATACGCTTTTAAAAATCCTTATATTTTAAATGAAAAGTTCCTCCGGAGTATAATTTTGTGTAGAAATGTAGTTTGTGTAAGTGCCCCCCAAACTGAGAACCATTTAGTATCTGTATCAAAGCACACCAATATCCGAAACATACCAAAAGGGAGGCAGAAAGCCTTTTGTCCTGAATGTTTCCTTTTGAATGTTAATCTTCGAAAGTGTGTTTTGACAGGGTGCTGCTGTTATTGTGTAACTGTCAGTGGATTACAATATTGTTTGTTTAGGATTGAGGAGTCTAGTATTAGATTGCTGGATGTCAGCAAAGGACAGGATATACGACACGGTGTTCTGCACATGGAAACAATAATGACACCAGACCCACTCCAAGAACACAGATAAACCAACACTGTTCTCTCTAGCTTTTACATTCCTGGTACCAGACGGTAACACCTATCCGCCCCTCGCCCCCAATTTTGAACTCAGGTTTGTATTGAAGATAGAGAAATGTTGTGCTGTGCAATTTCTAAGGAGTCCATTGCTTGGATTATTCTTTTCCCAGTTTTATTAAGGTTTGATATACAATGTACGAATCAGTGAAAATGTTTCAGTAACATTTCTGTGGCCCCATTACAAGAATATCCACCTGATCTCCATCAAATATAAAGTCTACTTACAGTGTCCAAATCCTTCATCTTCAAATCTCTTCTTCGTTCAACAATCCTGTTGTGCGGTTTTTAACAAGGGGAAGCATACACATTTCCCCATATGTGGGGAAAGGCGGATCCAGAAAGGCCAAGAGAGGGTCCAGGGGGCCGAGAAGGTATATCAGCAGCCAAGTATGTAATCAAAGTGTTCCAAGCATGTATTCCAGATCCCCCACCCCCACTAAAAAAACACGTTTGCAACCTTAGAAGCCAAATTTGCCATTTCTACCACCCAGCATCAGTTTCCCATGATTTTAGTGTCAGATTTTTGGGAATGCTCTGTCTGGCTCAGTTCTTTCTAAATTTTATTTATTTTTATTCTTGAAGCAGAACTATAGCAGTAACACTGAAAAAGAAAACAAAGCTACCACGTGCATTTCTCAGGCTAGCCGGAGCTTCCATCTATCATGTAGTAGCACAATGTAGTTGCAGTGGCACTTTTCCCCTTCCGCACAAGTGCCAGACACACTTTTCCACTGCCATGCCCAAGCCTATTCCTTCCTGGCTCCTGCCCACGTGCATTTCCCTGTGTATGGACAGTTAAATTGTGCCTGTAAGCTGCCTTGACTGCCATTTTTTGGTAGAAAGGTAGGGTACGAAGCAAATTAACTAATTAAGAGCGATCTTTGAGAGAATTATGGCAAAGGATTAAGTCACATTCATTGAGTTTGAGGCAGCATTCCTCAGATCTTTGGACTTGGGTTCCCATTTTACACTTGCTGTACCTCTCTCTCTCTCCTAGAAGGATATTTGTAAATAAATGTATCCCTTGTCATTATCTATGTGACACAGGCACCAAAGCCATCATGGAAATGATCTCAGGAGATGTGTTTGAATATTTGTTCATGCAATTAAGGCTACATTAAATGTCATATAAATTAGCTGGAGAGCCATAGCTATTTCAGCTACATGTAACAAGAAAATTAGCTTCAATCAAACATGGCATACCACAGTTGGTAGGCATCTTATCTTGCTGCTATTCTTAAATTATATGCCACAAATGGGACAGAGGTGAGGGAAATTCCTAATACACCACAGGCATGTAGTTCAATCATCCCCTCAGAAGTCCCACTGAGTTCAGTAGGGATTATTCCCAAATGAGTGTGTTTGGGATTGCTGTCTTGATCTGCTTTAATAAGTAAAACATGCTGGCTGGGGCATGCTGGGAATTGGACTTTTTTCTGTATAAACATGCATAGGATTGTGCCCTATAAAGACTTACTGGTAGGATAATTATGGGGGGGGACTAAACGAAGGCTGTGAATTTTGAATAATTTACTGCCAGTTTACTGTTTTTCCATTCTCTAAAAGCTGTCAAGTAAGCATAACCTTCCCCTTACCTAATGAAAGAAAACTAATCAAACTACTAAATGACATAAGCAATTAAGGCCAAGCGGGGGGGACGCTGTTCTTACAGCTTTACAAATCCTTTAATGAAATGATGAAACCAGCATAATGAAAACTAAACAGAGGGCATGAAAAAGTAAACACCACAGATACTTAGACTTTCCTAATAGCTTAGACGTTCAGCAGGGAAAAAGCTTTTCCAAACTTCTGGGGGCTGAATACATGCCCCTTTTCTAACACTGATGTCCATTAGGTACCAGTTTAGAACACTCTTCTTGTTAGGGTGGCTTGTACTGCCTTGAGGTATGGAAGTTCTAATCATATGCACTAATAAAAAAATATTAAGCTTTATGAAAACCCAATAAAGCAAAGCTCTTTATTATAACCTCTTTGATCAAAGAAACTAAGGGATAAGTGTCCATCCAAGTTGGGAATTTGTGGTAAGTCCAATAGTACAACAGAGGCCAGAACTGGTATGATGCTACACAGCCACGATCTATGATGCTACACAGCGACAATCTGGTCCTCCACTTATCTTCATGTTCTCCTTACTCAATAGTGTATTTTTAAAACCTAAGTTGCTTTCCTGTGGTGAGAGCAATTGCCCTTAGATAAATGGTCAAATGGGTAACTACATTTGTCTCTTCCCTATGGATGCTGGAGAAATTCAAGATGGACTAAAATGAGCTCGGATTTCTAAGAATCTGACCTGCAGAATCCACTGCAGAGCAACCCACTCAGGCCACACAAAGTCCGTGGACTTTCGGATGCTTTTTTTACTTTCCCGAAATTTACGCATATAAATTCGTAGGAAAATATGCAAGTTTCTGCTGTGGAAACATTGAATGGAATGGGAGACAATATGCTAAATGTTACATACTAAAGTAAATCATGTAAATACTTAGGTAAATACTTACATTACTATTTACATATTTTTCCTCATGAAGAAAAAAAAACATATTCGCATCCGTCTGTGAGCGGACGATGGAGCAAGAGGTGCCTGACAATCTGTGAAACACAGACGGAGCAGAGTTTACACAGTCCATACATCCCTACCCTTCCCATATATTCTCAACTTGTCTATTTTCACGCACTATAAGTCACCAGACCTTTGTTAGAATACTCAGCCTTAGCTATGCATTGGGGCTACTACTGGGGCTTCTCATTGTTCTTCACAGTGTGAATAATTGGACCCCAAATGGCATTCCTGCACCTTCCAAGATGCTGAGTGGGACAGACAGCATGACATGAAGGGTAGCTTTGAAGTATTTTTTGCACTTACAATCTGTTTAATCCTCCAATGCACCCATAATATTAGTACGTCGCTTTGGCTCGTGACCCAATGCCAAAATACATTTGACAGTGCATCATTCCATAGTGTCTATGAGTTTCAGTGCCTTGAACTATCATGTAGTTTCCAACATGCTCCCTTCTTGACTGCATAGACATTATATTTATGGAAGTCATTGCCAGCGTGACTTGTTTGAGGTGAATACAAACGCATGTCTGGGCTTAGTAGCCAAAATATATTTCTAGACGTCAGCAAGAAGGTTGTACATGTGCCTTCTGACCACATGCAGAGTGCCTTTTCCACTTAGCTTGCTCCTCCAACAGAATTAAGGAGAAAGGCTAATAGTACAGGTGGCATTGTTCTCCATAAACCTGAGTCTCTTTGAGGTTTCTTTCTGAAAATTCAACATCGCCCCCACTACCCTGGCAAACCCAGCACAGCAAGCATCAGCTTTCAAAACCAGGATTAAAATGCTAGGTGACATACCCTGACTGCACTCAGTCAGATCTACAGTATTCCCAGGAGAGGAAAAGAAAGGGAAGAAAGCCTGGCAGATGCTCTTGAGAACTAGCGAACACATTCTCTCCTCGAAATCTGCTCCAGGTTTTTCTGGCAGCCTAATTTAGTTGCTATAATGTAACCTATCTTCCAGAGCATTCTTGTTCACTAAGATCAAAGGCTATTCCACCCCTCGCCTGTTGGCTAGTGGGTTGGCTGAAGACTGCAGGTAGCCTTGGCCAATGTACTTTTCTACAACAGTCCTTGGGAAAACTACATTTCCCAGGGTTTATTGGAAGCCTTGCATCCAAACACCAGACAGGGGAGGGAGGATGGGGGGAAGTCCTTCCTTCCCTGCTTGCTTCCATTGGCGGCACCAGCCAAGTGAAGTGGTGATGGGTGACATCAGACTGGGGGTGGAAATAATCAAGGCTAGGGGATCAGCTTATTTCTGAGCTAGTCTGGCTGATACAAGCGAGGTTTAGCTCTTCTCTTCTGTCCTGCAGTGATAACAATTGCCCCATACCTCTACAGACAGAACACCCTTTCTCTCACACTAAGTTGTTAGCATGAAACAAGTCATTTTTCTTCCAAGAAGGCCCACCATACTTCATCACTTATTCCACTTTTTTTTTTTTTGGAAGATAGTAAATCTGTGAAAAAATATAGGACCAGGGTGAAGTACTATTCTCACCATACAGGACCTACCTTGTAAACACTAGAAAAGCAGCTAAATGACCTTCTCTGGATACTGAACTTTCTGCAAAATGATACAATTTGAAAATTCCCTTCCCTTCCCCAGCTCCTACCCTACTCTAGCTATTATGAGAGAATCCTCAGCAATCCCATGTTTTACCCGTCCCAAACCTCAAGTGCATTTGAGAAGTCACAATTCAAAAGTTTTCCTATTAAATAGACTGGAGAAAGAGGACAGGTATCAACATATCAGCTGTCAACAAAGCTAACAGCATGGAATATAGAGCATAACCAGATACTTTTATCATAATCACATTAAATCTATGAACTATATATGCTGTCTCACTAGGCTGAACAAATGTAAGGTCATTATAAAAGTCACAGTACAAAGTGAGGAAACAAGCAGCATATTGTTTCATGATAAACTTGTTGAGAAGGGGAGGAAGCAAAGAGATGACAAGCTTGCATTCTTGAAGAATGTAGTCAAGAGTTTACTTCCCATGATAACATCATCCATCTTCCTTCTAGACTGTGAGATTTTTTAAAAGGGCAAATTGTACTTGCAAAGTTCTATGATTAATACACACAGTGCTACATTTTAAGTGATATATTTTTAAGTGTGTCAGGCAAGCGCTCGTTTTCAAAGTTCTAGGGGGAAAAAAAACAAATACAAAAATACAAAAAACCCCACATGCTTTCTAAGATAGTACAGGCCAGGAAATACCCTACCAACCAATTTTGCTCAGTTTGATGTTCTGCTCTACGTCAAATTTATTTATTTATTTATTTATTGCATTTATACCCCGCCTTTTTTCCTCTTGAGAGGAACCCAAGGCGGCTTACATTATCTTCCTCCTCTCCATTTTATCCTCACAACAACAACCCTGTGAGATGGGTTGGGCTGAGAGTGTGTGACTGGCCCAAAGTCACCCAGTGAGCTTCCATGGCCAAGTGGGGACCAGAACCCGGATCTCCCAGCTCCTAGTCCAACACTCTCGACTAATGTGAAATATATAAGAGGATAACCAATCCAATGGCTGTGAACTCAGCTTAAAGCTTTCACAGTACAATTGTTTTTAAAAAGACGACTTCAGGGTAGCAAGGAAGAGCACATCTGAAATTTGTTGCCACACTTTGTTGCTGGGAGAAAAAGCAAGACATTCTCTCCATTTACCAACGTTGAAGAGTGGAATCTTAACTGCTAACACTAAAATTGAACACACAAATTGTGTCATTAATCCAATAATCCTAATTCTCCATTCTTTCTTTAGCCCCTGAGGTAACTTAATATCCAATTTCCTGTAATCTTGTCAGCTTTCCAACAACTTAAGTAGGGCAAGACCTAGGTAATCGCAGTTCTTCCATTCAAATACAACATTGATGAGGAACCTACAGGAAGGAGAGAATCGCCAGTTGCCATTGTGCTGAGTCAGTATCAAAATGATGCTTCTGTGTCACCAGGGAGCGTACTGCTTTAGCGTCATTACATTAAGCTAGTGCCTAGTGGTTTCCTGATAAAACAATGTTCCAGAGAATCCTAGTGTGCCACAGAAGTTGATCTGGGGTTTCTCAATGAGAAGATCAGGAGTAGTGGATAAACTGTGAACAACAGATTGTCCAAATTGTTCCTTGTGTTGTGTACATAGGTGTCTGCGAGGGGGAACAAAGCTACACAATGGTATGTGATTCTAATTCACCAACATAGCATGCACTGCTACAACACACCTGTACATCTTTCTCATGTGTGCACTCATGTTTTGTGCTTGGCGTCACATTAGATGACATTTGGAAGCCTTACGCAGAAAATCCTGGGAATATGGCAGCACTAACACAGAAGAGTACGATATTCAAACTTAACAGAAGAAGCATCATGAACTTCCCAAAAACTGTATTTGGAGTGATGGATATTTTAAGAAATTACTAAGAACAAAAGGGGGAAAGTAGTACAGCAGTCTTAAAATGGATTGGATATTTTCTGACATCACTATTGTTATAACATTGACAGTTCCACATGGGTTGTCAGGAAAAGGGTCCTCGTGTTTTAGAACGACTACCTTCATCTGTGAAACACTGCTGGACAAACTAGAGAGCAGCATTGGAGTCTGTCTTTGGCAGCAGGAGGAGAAATGACTATGTTTGAACAGGGTTTAGGTTTGTAGAGCAGCCTGGACTGCTTACATTACTTTTCACATTGTTATCAGCCACTTTTTACATCAGCTCACTAATACAACTTTTGTATGACTTGAATTTTGAACTACTCCAATGGAATTGCACATTTTGTGTCTGGTTGCACATTAAAAAAAAATAATGTATTTTTATACATTATAAAAATGTATAGGGAGCCGCCATTTGCGTATGCGCTTCCCCCCCCCCCCCAAGTCACCCGTGATAGGCTACGTGACGATTTACGTAGCCTATCACGGCTGACTTTGGAAATCTAGCTGTGATAGGTTACGTTAATCGTTATGTAGCCTATCACGGGGGTGGTTGTTTTTTTTTTCGTGGCCGGGTAGACGGGGCTCTTCTACCCAGCCTGAATTTCGCCGGCAAGGGATGGGGCGCCTCCCGCCCGGCCTGAATTTCAGCCGGGCGAGGCGGGGCGCCTCCCCCCCCTCGCATGAACTTCGGGGGGAGAAGCGAAGCGCCTCCCCCCCACCGCGAAGCAAGCTTCGAGGACAGGTAAGGGACTTTCGTCCATCCCTACTCTGAACAAGGAAGTATTGTAATAATGGGCGACTTCAATTACCCCCACATTGATTGGGTAAATGCATGTTCCAGCCACGAGAAAGAGGTTAAATTTTTAGATGCCCTAAATGATTGTGCCCTAGAACAGTTGGTCATGGAACCGACCAGAGGGAAGGCAACCTTGGATTTAATCCTAAGTGGTGTTCCCCAGGACCTAGTATGAGATGTAAATGTTGTTGAACCAATTGGAAACTGTGATCACACTGCTATCAGATTTAATATATATATTTAAGTGGAATATTGCCCAGGAAGTCCAACACAGTTACATTTGAATTCAAAAGAGGAAACTTCTCTCAAATGAGGGAACTGGTGAAACGGACTATACCAGAGGACTGGAAGATGGCCAATGTAACACCCATTTTGAAAAAGGGATCCAGGGGGGATCCAGGAAATTACAGGCCAGTTAGCCTAACGTCTGTTCCAGGTAAATTGGTTGAAGGCATTATTAAAGATAAAATTAGTAAGCATATAGAAGGACAAGCCCTGCTGAAAAAGAATCAACACAGCTTCTGTAAAGTTAAGTCCTGTCTCACTAACCTTTTAGAGTTCTTTGAGAATGTCAAGAAACATGCAGACAGGGATGATCCAGTAGACATTGCGACCTCCAAAAAGCTTTTGACAAAGTCCCTCACCAAAGACTCCTGAGAAACCTTAGCAGTCATAGATTAAGAGGAGAGGTCCTCTTATGGATCAATAACTGGTTAAAGAACAGAAAGCAGAGAGTGGGAATAAATGGTAAATTCTCCCAATGGAGGGAAGAAAATAGTGGGGTCCCACAGGGAACTGCATTAGGACCAATGTTTTTCAACCTGTTCATAAATGATCTGGAATTAGGAGTGAGCAGTGAAGTGGCCAAGTTTGCAGATGACACCAAATTATTTAGGGTGGTTAGAACAAAAAGGGATTGTGAAGAGCTCCAAAAGGATCTCTGCAAACTGGGAGAATGGGCATCTAAATAGCAAATGCGGTTCAATGTAAGCAAGTGTAAAATGATGCATGTTGGGAAACTCCAGGTATAACCTGATGGGATCTGAGCTAGCAGTGACTAACCAGGAAAGAGATCTTGGGGTTGTGGTGGACAGCTCATTGAAGATGTCAACCAAGTGTGCAGCTGCTGTAAAAAAGGCAACTCCATGTTAGGCATAATTAGAAAAGGGATTGAGAATAAAACTGCCAACATCATACTACCCCTATACAAATCTATGGTATGACCATGTTTGGAATACTGCGTACAGTTCTGGCCACCACACCTAAAAAAAGAATACTGGAGAGCTGGAAAAGGTGAAGAAAAAGGCAGCTAAAATGATCAAGAGGCTGAGGCACCTCCCCTATGAGAGAAGGTTACAACAGCTGGGATTGTGTAGCTTGGAAAAAAGGAGGGTAAGGGGAGACATGATAGAGGTCTACAAAATTATGCATGGTGTGGAGAATATGGATAGGGAGGCATTTTTCTCCCTTTCTCAAAATACTAGAACCCGGGTCATCTTATGAAGCTGACTGGTGGGGGATTCAGGACAGATAAAAGTCCTTCTTCACACAGCGCATAAACTATGGAATTCGCTACCACAGGAAGTAGTGGTGGCCACCAGTTTGGATGGCTTTAAAAGGGGGTTGTACAAATTCCTGGAGGAGAAGGCTATCAATGGCTACTAGTCTTGATGGCTGTGTGCTACCTCCGATACCAGAGGCAGTGAGTCTATGCACACCAGTTGCTGGGGAACATGGGTGGGAGGGTGCTGTTGCACTCATGCCCTGCTTGCAGGTTCCTGGTCAACAACTGTTTGGCCACTGTGTGAACAGAATGCTGGACTAGATGGACCCTTGGGCTGATCCAGCATGGTTCTTATGGTTATATTATGAGTAAAATAAGGAAACTGAGTTATTGGTAGACTGAGTCACAAAATTAGATGCCATGAACTGGCATCACATTTCCTACGGATTAAAAGCAGAGATGGATCCCAACTGAGAGTGGGGTTAGCAAGTTAAATGAGTATAAAACACATGTAATCTTAACAGGGCTTCTACTTTCTTTCACTCAGTGAATAGCAAGAATCGGCATGAATGATGAATTGGAGTGAATGAGTGAACTGGAAGCTGCAGCAGCCATGAACTGTCAAAACTCATCCAACAGTAATGGTCTGCTGTGCACACACAGTGCAGATGCTAGGTGCTGATAAGGTCAATGGGAGCCTGTATTTGGGCTACAAGGCTGTTTTCCTTGGTCTTCGAGTTCAATTGAAGAAAAATAACGTTCCTGACTTGGGTGAAGTATCTTGTAAATGTGTAGGCAATGTATCCCCAAAGGGATCGCACATAAGAGATGAAGAAACAGCCGGTCTTTTTACAAATTCAATACTGACTGTGGGCTAGTTTCCATGATATTCTATTGTCCTGATTTTCTGAGAAGTTAAGTGGATATAATTAGTGCTGTTTCCTGAATCCTAGTAACATGCCCACTGGGAACTGAACTGAGAACCACTAGAAGAAATATATCACACACAAACATCCTCCAATCCCTACCACTAATGAGGAATCTGAAGTAGCAAAGTAAGATTGAGGAGTTCTAGCATTCCTTTATCACTCAAAAATCCCTATTCTTATTGCCAATCAAGTTTTGGTGGAGGGGACACAAACGCCATTGTTTTCCCAGAAATACCACACTGACTAAGCTTAACATGTAAACAGAGCCTTGAAAGTGAAGAACAGGCCACAAAATGACATTTATTTTATCCTTGGTAAAACTGCAATTATACTGCAGAAAACAAGGTGAGTCAGGGAACACTCTCAACATTCTCGAAACTACATTTTTTGACCCAGAATATCTCTACTCTTCACGTATGCTTGGAACACGTATAAACAAGTTGGATACTGATTTTCAGAGTTTGACATATTGCAGATGATGCCAATTCAGCTCTGCCATCCCGGAACCCTTTTTACAGACCTAGGCAGAGGACACTAAGGTGTTGACCCATCGTCTTCTGGCTCACAGTCTCAGGTTAGCTTCTGCATACTCAGGATCATGACTATTGTTCCCAGTGGAGGAGCGCCCTCTCCAAGAAGTTCACCTGGCACCCACTTTACTATCTTTTATGTGTCAGGTTAACATACTTTTTATTTTCTCAGGCATTTTAGAGATTTAATATTCTAAACAAACTGGTTTGATAGAAATTTCCCACTTTTTTTTCCCATTGATTTTGGATTTTATTGTGTATTTTTAATTGAATTAATGTTTATTATACCTGTTACTAAAAGTTTTTAATTGCACTGTAGAGTAAACAGCTCCGAGATAAGATATGACCCCCCCAAAAAAGGTATACAAATGTCTGGATTAATACTCATTCAACTAACGTTCCCCCCCCACACAAAGGGAACACAAAGTGCTAATGCAGAAAAAAACCAAAACCCTAAGGGAACTTTTCCTTATTTTTGCTCCATCATCCAACTCTACAATCCTCTATGACAAAACAGAGTATCTGCAGCAGACACGTAGGGGTTGAAGAAACCCTTTCCACATTGCTAATCACTCCCTCTTCTCAAGGGAATCTTGAGAGGGGCGTCCTGATGTGCTTACAACGGCCTCACATAATTTCTCTCATCTGCACTGTGCAGGGGTAGAGCAATAAAGACGTCCTTCACAGGGAAGCTTGTTCATCATTATCAAGCTTCATGAAACCCTGATTGAAAACCACAGATCTAACCACATGAAAAAATGGCATAGGATAACTTCCCACCACTTCTTGTCTTAGCTTTATGAAAATACCATTCATAAACAGATATATAATACTGTTTTACAGACTCCTACATGGATTCTGCCCTGAAACGTGTGGTTTATTGTAAACCCAGCACCTAGAAGACTTCCAAGGCCTTTGCGCAGGGCTCTAGTTTCCAGTTTTGTTGTCAACAGCATGCACCAATCAGGGACACCTTCGTAAAGTCTCTAGCTTGCCATAGTACAAATCAAACCCTCAGTGCCACCCACACAGAATCACCTGGGGTGGGGTTCAACACCTTAATACCTGCAGACATGCCTAGAACACTCCTGCGCACAATCCTTTCCTTTCTTTCACACAGCATAATGGGTAGTGCTGGCTCCAGGTTTCTGAGGGGCTTTGGGCTTGGCGGGCAGCGAGTCAGTGAGCAAGTAGGCAGTGGCATCTACTGATCCTCCTCACCACCGCTGTTGTCCAGGTCAGAGCGAGAGGCAAACAAACACATAAGTTGCAGTGGTGACAAGGAGGAGCAAACCCAGGGGGCTCATGTCAGTGGGCCCCTGCTGGGACGTGTGCCCTTTTCCAGGTGCCCAACCATACCTACCCTTGATGCCAGCCCTGATAACAGGAACCCTATTTACTATGCATAGCACAGCCCTAATATCAAGTCATACATCATCTGACCAAAGACACATTTATTACAAGTCTTGCAGTAACTACTTCAATAAATGAATTCTGATAAGTAATCCCAACATATGATTGGCCGTTATATCATGGATCATAATTCTGAACAGTTTTTAGCTGAACCAGCGTGGTCATGCTGGCTGGGGATGATGGGAGTTGGAGTCCACCATATCTGAAGGGTGCCAGCTTGGGCAAGGCTATGGCAAGGCCTTAGATATGAAAAAGGAGAGTCTCATTTCATCTAAATGCAGCAGCTATGCTACATTTATTTACTTAGATTTTTAACTCACTTTAACCTAAAGGATTAGAACAGGTAACTACAATTCTATATAAAAAGACAAGCCCCTGCCCTTGAACAATGCACTGAGTTACACAGGACATGGAGAAACTGAAGAATGGAAACTCAGGGACAAACAAGGTCAGCTGCTGGTTTTAAAAGTGCTGGAGGCAGTTGATAATGACTCCTCACTAGCCAGGTCAGCACTTTCCCTTTAAAAGCAAGGAAGTACATGGGAGGGGGGGCAGGATCTGCAATGCCTTTTTAGACTGATTTAATGGTGTTTTTTCTCTTTTGTTCTCCTCTTTCCCCCTCGGTCTTATGGTCTTACTTTCCGGTAATTGACTCTTCGTTAACGGTTGTATACTAATGAATAATAGGTGGAAGCCCAAGTTGTTTTATGTGGATTCAGAATAAATATTTGGTAAGCTTATATCTATATATAAACATACTAAGAGAATTTTCAGGGAAAGCAAAGAGCAATTGAAACCTTATAAGTTTAACTGTATTGCCTTTTGCACATCAAAGACTCTTGCAAGTCTCTGGGGAAAAAAGTGTTCCTAGAGAGGATACAACTTTCTCTGCAGCGACAACTTTGTGTGGAGTTAGGCTTGTTCATCACTGGACAGACATTTAAGACAGAATGACCTCCAATTTAACTTTTCCTAGCAATACTCTCACTACCTTGAAGAGCTCAGGTCCAACTCACCATCAGCTGCCAGAAAGGGCCCGACGTGTAGATGATTATTGCTGTTCTAAATCGCTGACATTTATTTAGAAGGGTCAAGTTATTTACATTTTTATGCACTCGACAGTCGGAGTCTGTTGCCATGGTCACAAGGCTGCATTTACAGGGTTTTCGTGCTCCACCACTTAATGGCCAGCCATAGCCAATAGCGGAGCAGCACTTCTACTCTCAGCATTCCATTAGGTTTGCAATTAAACAGTAAAAGGGCCCGGCAGCCTGCATATTGCCAGCTACGACAGCAGCACCTTGGTTTTCATCAGAACGAGGCGGAATGCCTAATGATACGAATTTGCAGGTCCTACAGTGACATCACAACTCAAGCCTTTTGGCTCACGTGCAACCTCTAAAACATGGCTGACTGGAGCAATCCTAGATGAGCTCGATAGACTCTACAGGAAGAATGCTGACCCATAGGTCTACAAACCGGCCTTGGGGACATCAGGGAGGGCTTACATGCCAACCACTGCTGGAACTTTTAAAAAACTACATGTGTGGATATTAATGTTTTGAGTGAAGCAGGGGCCTGCTCGCTGGAGATGCGAATGTCATGCCGTTTAACACAGGAATACCATCACAGAGCAGAACAGTTCTGTGGGATCTCCTCCTGGCCATCAGGTGATCCCACAGAACCAAACCTGTGCTGCTGCTGGCTATACAGCTCAAAGGCTTGCTTCACTCGGCCAGATAGGGCAAGTCAGCACAAAGGGAAGCCACTAGCCCAGCCTACCCCAGCCTGGCGCCCTCCAGGTATTCTGGACTACGACTCCCACCACTCCTGACCATTGGCCATGCTGATGGGAGTTGGGGTCCAAAACATCTGCAGGACAACAGGTTGGAGAAAGCTGCAGTGGCTGCCCTCTGAAGGACTACCTGGCCAGCCACCCCAGGTACTGGCTACCTCACCAGCCATGGGGAGGGGGGAAATCTAGTCCCCGACCAGCACAGGGATGCCAGGCCAACTGTCTGTATCTACTGTTTTTCTCTGTATTAGAGATATGCCCACCTCACTGTATCCTTCACTCTGTCTTCCAGCCGCACCTACTGGGGTGGAGGAAAGAAAAAGGTGAAGCAGAGTAGAAGTGGGGGGTTCTTGGAGCTGCCAGCTGTCCTGGGGTAAGGAAAGAAGGAGCTGTAGATCTTACCAGAGGAAGTGAGAAATCAGCAGTATATGTAGCCATGGCAGGCTGAGTTGGACACAGAGAAACATGCACATAAGCAAGGATTGGAGAGGGTGAAATGGTTCAAGGAGCCACCCCTGTTGAAGAGAAAGTGGGAACAATTCAGGAGGAACACTTCAAAAATTATGAATGATGTGAGGGGCAAGTTCTATTAGGACTGGCTGAAAGGACTGGACATGCTGAGTTTAGAGCAAACAAAAGGGGATTTAAGGAAAAACGTCTATGAACTGCCTTTCCATTGTAATCAACACCCAAAGGGTATATATACATGATCGTTTTTTAGAACACAAAAACCCAGCAGCCATCCTAATTATCACCCTATTCAGATATTTATGGGCTCCCCCACATATCCGCTATGGAGGCTCCACTCCGCATGCCTGAAATCTGTGTACGCTTGCAGGTGCCTCTCCAAACAATAAAGAACCCTGCGCATGTAGGCACAATGCTGGTATATAAATACAGCATGCATTAGGTGCTGTTGCCCCCTGAACCTATGTGTATTAGTTGAACCCATGGAGGTGCCCTGATCATCTGAAATTGTCTTAATAAGTCTGTGTCACCCCTGTGATAAATAAACAAACAAACAAAAGACAATGTATTTTTATTTAAATCCCACCCTTCATTAAAAAAACAAACACAGAGCTGGTAACAATGACTAAGAATGCCAGCTTAAACAGTAACTCACTGCTTTAAAATAAAACACAGACATGAAATGTTCAGAAATTAGAACAGGATAGAAATGTACTGCTTTAAATGTAGTTGTCACCTGGTGGAGGAGAGAATTCCAGGGAGCTGGCTCCAGTGCAGAGACCATCATTTGAACCTCTGAAAAATGTCACCTCCAAAAGAGTTCCCACATTGATTTTAAGTATTATTTAGGGTGCAATCCTATGGATGTTTAGAAAGAAAAAAAGCCCTACAACTCCCAGCATGCCCCAGCCTTGCTGGCTGGGGCATGCTGGGAGTTGTAGGACTTTTTTCTGTCTAAACATGCATAGGATTGCGCCCTAAAGGTATTTAGAAGGCTATCAGAAGGGAAACAGGCAATCTCCATTCTGTCTACCAAAAAGTGATAAGCTTATAGTTCTCATATGCCAGTTTTGTCATGAGGTCTTTAAACCTCATAGACCTTTACACACAGACCGACACACACACACACACACACACTCCACGGCGGTAAACCATTTAGCAACACTATTACTACATGTTTTAATGAGAATATTCTTTTAAATTGGTTTTTTATTGTTGCTTCCTGTCCAATATTTTATAAGCCAATAAATCATAGGGTTGGAAGGGGCCTACAAGACCATCAAGTCCAACCCCTGCTCAATGCAGGAAGCCTGATTCCCAGGCAGTCTCCAAGTACTAACCAGGGCTGACCCTGCTTAGGTTCCAAGATCAGACAAAATCAGGCACATCCAGCCCTTTGCTCATGCATTGAATAGTAATGCTAAACTTCATTAAGGAAGTTCAGACAGATGAATGCTTACCAATCACAGCCTCATTCAGTCCCAAGCTCCAAGCCACAAACTGCAGCAGAGGCCATAGAGCAGCACAGATTTTAGAAAACCTTAGCACACTAGTAATGGCAGCAGAAAAAATTGTGTGACAAATATTGTTTGACTCAAGGTCAGATTTTATTCTATTCACATCACATCTTACGGAGTTAAACTAGCAACTCCTCTTGTATCCTTGGCATATCACTGCAGCACCTAGAAACAACACCAATGCATCTTGGTTTCTGGATACCCTATTCCTTTCCTTCCATAACCTCAGAAAATCTTTTATCAGCCTTCTCCTAATTAACAAAAAAAACACACCCCTTTGAAAGTTGCTTGCTGCCAACTGAAAGTTGAAAGATGCAATTTGGGTTCAAGTACTTTCTGTTCTTGTAGAACAATGTAGTCAGTCATTTACAGAAAACAACAGCTCAAATATTCCACTTCTCAGTTCAAAGGGAGCTCATTTTAGCCTTTTCAGAGCAGGCAGATGATGTACCCCCTTCTCTTCCAAGAATGAAATGGAGTTTTGAAGTCACAATACTCTTTTTAAGAAAGCACAAAACCCATCAAGCTTACAGGAAAACAGCAGCATATCCTGCTGCAACACTGTTACAAAGAACCAAGGCTTTAGGCAACGTTTTTCATATTCTTGGAATTCCCAGAAATGGCATCGTAAGTGAAAAGTTGAACACAGGAAGTATCAGTGGAGAAGGACCCGTTGAGAGGTGTTCATCATATTTATGTAGTTTACATTGCATGCTGTGTATGCTCTCTCGTGATGTCAAGTACCACATATAAAAACACACAAAATCTCTACAAGGAAAGCTTCCGTTTTTCCTCCACTGCAATATACTTCCTGAACTGCAAAGAGCACCTCAAATCTTGAAACATCTCTTGTCAAATTGTCAAAACTAAGTTGTGAATATTTCTTTCAAAGGAAACAATACTGTGCACTGCTGTAAATAGTAGGGCTGTGCAGGGACACCCCCCATCTGACTCAGAGACCACTTTGGGGCTTCCAAGGCATGCCCAATTTGGCTTGGGCTGATTCGGGGGAGAGGCACCAACTCGCTTCGGCCTATGAAGCTGAAGTACAATTCGGACATCCGAATCCCACTTCACCCCCCCAAACACCCCCAGTTGCTTACCTGGGCCCTTGTTCCGTGGGGAGAGCTGCCGCCAGCTCCTAGGCCCTCTGGACACGTGCTGGCAGCCATCTTGTTGTTCTGGAGGAGGGGAGCCATTTAAAAAATGGCTGCCCCCCTCCAGAACAACAAGATTACTGCTGGTGTACGTCCGGAGGACCCAGGTAAGGAGTGGGGGCTGGACGGCAGCAGTGGTGGCAGCTGGCCTCCTGTATCGTTCTGCAGCACACCTAAGCACTTCAGAGTGACCCACTCTGCTTTGGGCCCCCTTCGCTTCACCCTGGAGGTGGCCCGAAGCAGCCTGTTTCGACTCGGGGCTCGGGCTTCAGGCTGAAGCGGTGCACAGCCCTAGTAAATAGCACTATCTTCTGCCTAAGATGAGTGCACTTGTCAACTTCACTACGTCTGTTCTAGCATTATTTGAGGGGGTAGACAAGAAATCCTTACCTCCTCTCCTCACCCTTGCTGGCCTAGTTTGAATGTAACAACAACCTCCACTGATTGTTGGGGCTGAGCACAAGTGAGCAGGTGGGAGACAGCTCCCACCCGCTCCCTATTTCTGATTTGCTAAACAACCCAGGAATGTCCTGTTCCTGGGTTGTTAGTTGTGATGTCCGAAACTGGCACTCTGGGTTATTGAGGATTAAACAACCCAGAGTTTGAATACATGGTTGTTGTTGGGTTGTTCCCGGGTTGTTTAGCAAAGCAGATGCAAAATGGAAGTGGCGAGCGGGTGGAAGGCAGCATGCACACTCACTCCCACACACCCCTCTGCCAATTCATGCGTTGTTTAACCCATGAATTGGCATTACAGACCAACCAAGTCGCTTTCTCCCCATTCATGCACCTAGAAACACCATCTGTCGCTTCCAACTGAAAAGTCATACAGAATCACATAAGAGTGCTTTCACTGGATTGTTAAAAAAAAATCCTCCTGCACATAGAAAACTAGCATGCTGGGAAGAGGGCTTCTCTAGAATCCTTTTCCCTAGCTTCCTAAGTGCACTGGTGATGCTTTTCTAACGTAGAAGCATTTAAACATGGAAGAAGGGGTTTAGTTCAGCAGTAGAGAACATGCTTTGCATGGAAAAGATGTCCGATTCTATTCCTGGCACCTCCAGGGAGGGCTGGGAAAATTACTACTAGTCCCTGTGGATAAAATTACCAAGCTAGATGAACAAGAAAACGCATAATTGATTCCAGCACACATGTAGATCAGCTAGGTACAAAAGGTAATCCTGCCTTCACTACTCCACAACAGAACAATAGGAGTCAAAATAACCTGCCATGCAGAAATCTCAGGGTAACTTAGGAAACCTGCAGGAACTCCATGTTCCAAAGAAAAAGCAAAGCTTCTGCATGTATAAGACATTCTTCATATGACGAGGTGGCCACTGAGAAATCAAATTTCAAGTTTATTGCAACTTACTGGGGGGCGGTATTTTAATTATTTTTTTTAAGCAGCAATTAATAAAGACAAAAAAGCACTTTGAGAAACACTGAAGTTCAGCTGGCATGAAAAGTTTTTAAATGATATGTGTTTCCTGCTCCAATATGCTGACAGGCATTTTTTAGTTATTACTGCCATCATTAATGGTTCCATAAACTACTCCTTTGCTCAGTTCCCATCTGTTTCATATGGCAAGAACGAGCCCTCCTGCCGTCCGTTGGCTCCTGCTTGGTCTTCCACCAATACCTGAACCTATTGCTGCTAAAATTAATGGAGATTTAATGTAGGGAAGACATTGTGCTCGCTGAAAGAAAAACAAGTAAGCTAGCTTTTTGAAAATAAGTTTATATAAACCTTTCCTTGAGAAGACATCCATCTCTTGACAATGTTCATTAATGCATACATATTAATCTATTTTGATCTAAACAAATTTAAGGTGGCTGGCCTTTGAACAACTTTGAACAACTTCTTTGAACAACTTCTGGTTTCTGTCTTTACTCCTTAGATGCCATGTGAACCATCAAGTCTACCACATGGTTGCTGTATCCAACCTCAATGTCATACCAGTGACTATTATAGGAAGCCAACAATTAAATCCCTGAAATATTTAGCCAGGCTGAGTAGTTCATCGTCTTACCTATAATTAATATTCTCTGCACAACAAATATTAACACACACACACACACACACACACCAATATAGAGTTCAAAAACTATTACCAGGTGAATCTCTGAGAAAGTTACTTAACTATTAACTTTCTCTTTGGGAGTGGACGACATGCAGTCACACATAAGAGACTTGTAACGTTGGCCAATCTGTAGGAAACCCATATAGAGTAGCATTAAGAGTGGAAGGGAAGGGGCTCACCCTCCTTGCAAGTAGCTTGAGAGTATGTATGCTAGGCTTCCATAAAACACACACACAATGTGGCATTACACTCTCCTTCCTGAGATCATCGATGTTTGTTGCATAAAGCTGCTGTCCATTGGTTTACCATGGATACAGAATTGAAAGTGTGTGGGCAAGGGCTGCTGAAATCTCAGAAACCACAGAGGGAGCAGAGTGAGATTTCTAGCGGTCCGGGTCCGGGTTCACTGCACTCCACAGGTTTCAACTGCTCCACTCATCATGGTAAGCGTGGTGTCACTTAAGGCACAACAGCCCTCACTTCCAATTGCAAAGCTGTAGAGATAGGCATTAGCAGTGAAGCAGCTTGTTGTTGTTGTTCAGTCGTTCAGTCGTGTCCGACTCTTTGTGACCCCATGGACCATAGCACGCCAGGCCTTCCTGTCCTGCGCTCTCTCCCGGAGTGTGCTCAAGTTCATATTCATTGCATCCGTGATGCTATCTAGCCATCTCATCCTCTGCCGTCCCCTTCTCCTTTTGCCTTCAGTCTTTCCCAGCATCAGGGTCTCTTCCAGAGAGTTTTCGCTTCGCATTATGTGGCCAAAATATCTGAGCTTCAGCTTCAGTATCTGTCCTTCCAATGAGCACTCAGGGTTGATTTCCTTTAGGATGGACTGATTTGACCTCCTTGCAGTCCAGGGGACTCGTAAGAGTCTTCTCCAGCACCACAGTTCGAAAGCATCAATTCTTCGGCGCTCAGCCTTCCTTATAGTCCAGCTCTCACAGCCATACATTACTACTGGGAAAACCATAGCTTTGATTAGACGGACCTTTGTCTGCAACGTGATGTCTCTGCTTCTTACTATGCTGTCTAGGTTTGCCATAGCTTTCCTCCCAAGGAGCAAGCGTCTTTTAATTTCATGGCTACAGTCACCGTCTGCGGTGATCTTGGAGCCCAAGAAAGTAAAATCTGTCACTGCTTCCATTTCTTCCCCTTCTATATGGCAGGAAGTGATAGGGCCAGATGCCATGATCTTCGTTTTTTTAATGTTGAGTTTCAAACCAGCTTTGGCATTCTCCTCTTTCACCCTCAACAAGAGGCTCTTTAGATCCTCTTCGCTTTCTGCCATTAGGGTGGTATCGTCTGCATATCGGAGGTTGTTGATAATTCTCCCGGCAATCTTAATTCCGACCTCTGATTCATCCAATCCGGCATTTCTCATGATGTACTCTGCATATAAGTTAAATAAGCAGGGTGACAATATGCAGCCTTGTCGTACTCCTTTCCCAATTTTGAACCAATCGGTTGTTCCATGTCTGGTTCTTACTGTTGCTTCTTGACCCTCGTACAGGTTTCTCAGGAGACAGGTAAGGTGGTCTGGTACTCCCATCACTTTAAGAATTTGCCATAGTTTGTTGTGATCCACACAATCAAAGGCTTTAGCGTAGTCAATGAAGCAGAAATAGACTTTTTTATGGAATTCTCTTGCTTTCTCCATGATGCAGCGAATGTTGGCGATTTGATCTCTAGTTCCTCTGCCTCTTCGAAACCCAGCTTGTACTTCCGGTAGTTCTCGGTTCGCATACTGCTGAAGCCTAGCTTGTAGGATTTTGAGCATCACCTTGCTGGCATGTGAAATGAGCGCAATTGTGCGGTAGTTTGAACACTCTTTGGCGTTGCCCTTCTTTGGAATTGGAATGTAAACTGACCTTTTCCAGTCTTGTGGCCACTGTTGAGTGTTCCAGATTTGTTGGCATATTGAATGCAGCACTTTAACAGCATCATCTTTTAGGATTTTAA
Organism: Heloderma suspectum; assembly: GCF_057233095.1. Taxonomy (NCBI): domain Eukaryota; kingdom Metazoa; phylum Chordata; class Lepidosauria; order Squamata; family Helodermatidae; genus Heloderma; species Heloderma suspectum. Next base: position 111,856,682 of record NC_139464.1, read on the forward strand.
ATAGCTCAGCTGGGAGACTGTCATCTCCGCTAGCTTTGTTGTTACTAATGCTTCCTAAGGCCCACTTGACTTCACTCTCGAGGATGTCCGGCTCGAGTTCAGTGACTGCACTATCATGGCTATCAGGGACATTCAGATCTTTCCTGTATAGTTCTTCTGTGTATTCTTGCCACCTCTTCTTAATCTCATCTGCTTCTGTTAGGTCCCTGCCTTCTTTGTCCTTTATCATGCCCGTCTTTGCACAAAACGTACCCTTGAGATCTCCAATTTTCTTGAAGAGATCTCTAGTCTTTCCCATTCTGTTGTTTTCCTCAATTTCTTTGCATTGTTCATTTAAGAAGGCCTTCTTGTCTCTCCTTGCTATTCTCTGGAACTCTGCATTCAGTTGGGTATATCTTCCCCTTTCTCCCTTGCTTTTCGCTTCCCTTCTTTCGTGAGCTACTTGTAAAGCCTCATCGGACAGCCACTTGGCTTTCTTGCATTTCTTTTTCTTTGGGACGGATTTTGTTGCTGTCTCCTGAACAATGTTATGGACCTCCGTCCATAGTTCCTCAGGCACTCTGTCTATCAGGTCTAATCCCTGAAATCTATTCCTCACCTCCACTGTATATTCATCAGGGATATGATTTAGGTCATACCTGAACGGTTTAGTGGTTTTCCCGACGTTCTTCAATTTCAGCCGAAATTTTGCAACAAGCAGCTCATGATCTGAGCCACAGTCAGCTCCAGGTCTTGTTTTGACTGACTGTATGGAGCTTCTCCATCTTTGGCTGCAAAGGACATAATCAATCTGATTTCGATATTGACCATCTGGTGACGTCCATGTGTAGAGTCGCCTCTTGTGCTGTTGGAAAAGAGTGTTTGCTATGATCAGCGTGTTCTCTTGGCAAAACTCTATTAGCCTTTGTCCTGCTTCATTTTGTACACCAAGGCCATGCTTGCTTGTTATCCCGGTGATTTCTTGACTTCCTACTTTAGCATTCCAATCCCCTATGATGAAGAGGACATCTTTTTTTGGTGTTAGTTCTAGAAGGTGTTGTAGGTCTTCATAGAACCGATCAACCTCAGCTTTTTCGGCCTCAGTGGTTGGGGCATAGACTTGAATTACTGTGATGTTGAATGGTTTGCCTTGGATTCGTACTGAGATCATTCTATCATTTTTAAGATTGTACCCCAGTACTGCTTTTCCCACCCTTTTGTTGACTATGAGTGCTACTCCATTTCTTCTAAGGGATTCTTGCCCACAATAGTAGATATGATGGTCACCTGAATTAAATTCGCCCATGCCTGTCCATTTTAGTTCGCTGATTCCCAAGATGTCGATGTTCAATCTTGCCATCTCATGTTTGACCACCTCCAGCTTACCTTGATTCATTGATCTGACATTCCAGGTTCCTAAACAATATTGTTCTTTACAGCATCGGATTTTCTTTTCACCGCCAGACACATCCACAGCTGAGTGTCCTTTCGGGTTTGGCCCAGCCGCTTCACTCTTTCTGGCGCTACTTGGAAATACCCTCTGCTCTTCCCCAGTAGCATATTGGACACCTTCCGACCTGAGGGGCTCATCTTCCGGCGTCATATCTTTTAGCCTTGTGATACGTTCCATGGGGTTTTCTTGGCAAGAATACTGGAGTGGGTTGCCATTTCCTTCTCCAGTGGACCACATTTTGTCAGAACTCTCTGCCATGACCTGTCCGTCTTGGGTGGCCCTGCACGGCATAGCTTATGGCTTCACTGAGTTACGCAAGCCCCTTCGCCACAACAAGGCAGTGATCCATGAAGGGGAGTGAAGCAGCACTCCCCTGCAAAGAGAAAACTCCCTGGAAAAGACCCTGATGCTGGGAAAGATTGAAGGCGAAAGGAGAAGGGGCTGGCAGAGGATGAGATGGCTAGATAGCATCACCGATGCAATGAATATGAACTTGAGCACATTCCGGGAAAGAGTGGAGGACAGGAGGGCCTGGCGTGCTGTGGTACATGGGGTCACGAAGAGTCGGACATGACTGAACAACAAAGCACTCCCTACATCCTCTACAGCTTCAGTGTTGTGGGTTGGGCCAAACACCACCACCACCACCCCGCTGCCATTACTAGTCTTTCCTACTCCAGAGCAGGAAAAGCCAGTAGGGGCTTGCTTGGGCACTGCTACTTGAAGTTGCTCAGAACACATTCAAGCAGTGGTGTCAGCTTGTTCCTCTCCCTGCTGGCATTTCCCAAGGAAAAGGCTGGCAAGGCCTTGCAGGAGAGGGCGAGTGGGGTGGGGAACACCAGTGACCACAATATTTCACTCTTGGTCCTCCCTAACTCCTTGCCTCTCCACAGGTCTACCAAAACCAGCATAAAATGACCTTAAGATAAAACGGTCTGTTTCTCCCCAAGTTCTTTGCATATCTTTTCTCATGTTGCTTAGTCTGGCATAGCTTTCATATACCTATCCATAGCAGAATGTCAACCCAAACTACAGTTCCAGCTTGATTTCAAATTAACGTCAGGAATGAACTAGCTTAAGTTACCTAATTTCCAGCCCAATCTTATTTTAATCGCATTTTTGCATTAAAATTCTCACTGATTAGATAATATACTTAAGAAAATGCGACAGCCTAAGAGTCATTTTCAAAGCTATTTTAAAATGCATATACCAAACCGAGATTAGTAAAAAGAAAATGCAAAAATAAAAATCTCATTTTTTCGCAAGTAATTAAAAAAATCCAATAGCATTAAACTATAAAAATGGAGTCACTTTTATTACTTCTGGATCCACCAGTGTACAGGATGCAAAGCAAAACTTTCCTTAATTCACTCCATACTGAAATTAAGCTAAAACTGCATTAGCCGGCCATAATAATGAATGCATATTTTCCAATATTTTAAAAGTCTGCCCACTTCCAAACAATTACATAAACTAACAATGCATTAATAATTAATAGTTAAGTGCGACAGACATGGAAGTGTTTACCAGCTGTAACTATTTTACTCAAGGGACGTCATCCTATTTCAGCTGCAATCCTTTATCCAAATGAAGAAAGTTGGAATACTTCAATGGCAATGAAAGTTTTATTCAGCCCCACAGGGTAATAAAAGCATCAGCCTATAGCTTTTTATGGCATATTAGCTACAAGCCACAAATACTGTAAGAAATTCAGCTGCAGTATTGGAGTACTCGTCATTCCACAGAAGGAGATAAAAACAAATAAAGATTATTTGTGATTCTTCACTTGAGTGGTATCTTTGCACTTATGCACCAAGTTATTCACAACCTTTTTCTGAAATAAGTACACTTTAGGGGAAAAAGAAGAATTTTTTAAGTTGTCTATTCTTACGCAGTGCAGAGTGCTCTAGATAAGGTTACTACTCAAGACATTCTTCTACATTACACAACATCTCTATGGGCAAACCCCTCTGCAAATCTCTCTACTTCAGGAAAGACCCTTCTGCATAAGACAACACTATTTTAGGGAGCAATCCTATGTCCTCTAGGTAGTGTTCAGGGGACATAGAAATTTCCAGTTTCCTGGCTGTGTGCTTAAAGACAGGGCTCAGAGCCAGGAAACTGCGCTCACCCCCTTTGTAGCCACGCCGGCTGCCTCTCTGCACTTGGTAAACAGAGCATGGAAACAGGGGAAAGGAGGCATTCCTAGGGCTGGGGAGGGGAAAAGGCTGGGGCAGCTGGCTTAGAATCATAGAATAGTAGGGTTGGAAGGGGCCTATAAGACTGTCGAGTCCAACCCCCTGCTCAGTGCAGGAATCCAAGTCAGAGCATCCCTGACAGATGACTGTCCAGCCTCATCTTGAATGCCTCCAGGGTGGGAGAGCCCACTACCTCCCTATGTAATTGGTTCCATTGTTGTATTGCTCTAACAGTCAGGAAGTTTTTCCTGATGTTCAGCCAGAATCTAGCTTCCTGTAACTTGAGCCCATTATTCCATGTCCTGCACTCTGGGGTGATGGAGAAGAGATCCTGGCCTTCCTCTCTGTGACAGCTTTTCAAGTACTTGAAGAGCGCTATCATATCTCCCCTCAGTCTTCTCTTCCCCAAGCCAAACATGCCCAGTTCTTTCAGTCTACATTCATAGGGCTTTGTTTCCAGTCCCCTGATCATCTTTGTTGCCCTCCTCTCAACCCTGTCCAGCTTGTCTGCATCCTTCTTCAGGTGTGGTGCCCAGAATTGGACACAGTGCTCCAGATGAGGCCTAACCAGTACTGAGTAGAGTGGAACTAGTACTTCCCGGGATTTGGAAGCTATGCTTCTATTAATGCAGCCCAAAAGAGCATTTGCCTTTTTTTCAGCCACATCACATTGTTGGCCCATATTCAGCTTGTGATCTACAACAACTCCAAGATCTTTCTTGCTTGTTGTATTTTTGAGGCAAGTATCCCTCATCTTGTAACTGTTCATTTGGTTTCTTTTTCCTAGGTGCAGAACTTGGCATCTATCCCTGTTAAATGTCATTCTGTTGTTTTCTGCCCAGCGCTCCAGTCTGTCAAGTTCACTTTGAATTCTGTTTCTGTCTTCCAAGGTACTAGCTATTCCGCCCAATTTTGTATCATCTGCAAATATGATCAGCATTCCCTGCACTTCATCATCCAAGTCATTAATAAAAATGTTGAAGAGCACTGGGCCCAGGACTGAGCCCTGCGGGACCCCGCTGGTTACCTCTCCCCATTGATTGAGAAGAAGGTCCCATTGATAAGCACTCTTTGAGTCCGACTCTGTAGCTTGCACCTTTTCCTATCGTCGCCCCAGCCTCCTTACTCCCCACCCCAAGCCTCCGCTAGACAGGTGACATCGCCCATCAAGTTAAAATGCAGTGTGGGAAGTGCCTCCCTCTCTGCATAAGATACTCATAAGCCTCCAAGTTTACAAGTACCCAGGGCTTACAAGTACCGAGGGCGCAACTCATAGGAATCTGCCCTTAATCTGTATCATGCTCCGGCATCTCTTAAGTAGTGCCTCTGAACAGATATGGTTATGTGGTAACTGCGGAATGGCTAAATCCAAACAGAACATATATGTAGATTTCTGAGAACTCTGGATAAATTGAAGCTAATACTAGAAAGCAAGGAACTTGATTGTTCATGGATTTCCTTGTAGCACATAATGTGTGCATTAAGTTGAGGCTGGTTGAAGTACATAGATGCTCTCTGCGCTTGCTAGGGTTGTTTCCCTTGTAGCTGTGTAAAGGCTAGATGGATTTGGTAGGGGAAGCTGAGACAAAGGTTTCTAGCTACGGCAAGGTGCAGGATGTAAAAAACTGAGCCAGCTACAAAAGCCAAACTAAATCTTCAAGGCAAGTTTGTATTTGCTCATGAAGATTTCAGAGACTGAGGGTGTATCTGTCTAGGGGTACTCCCTAAATATCACTTCAAGAGACACCTACCTGTGGAGATGGGTGTCTGTGGACTCTGTGGAGATGCTGTAAATTCAGCTGAGGAGGTAAGGACCAGAGCTTCCCTTATCTGAGGAGGCAGACAGAGGAATTTCACTAATTAGAATATGGCACCTATATAGACTACTGCAACTGGATATCCAGTATCCTTCTTCCCCTGCTACACTTCATGTTACTAAAAAAAATAGCTCCAACCACAATTAACCAGAAACACACTTAACCAAGTATGTTTATACCAGGAACCCATACAGAAGGTTGTATCCAATGGTGTCATCCTGCTTCTACCGCTTATGAAAATCCCATTTTTATCCTCACACAAGTGTTGAATCCAGTACTTTGATTCTGCTAGCACAAGGCATTATGGCTTCATTAGACTAGGTGTTGGTTGTACTAGTTGTGACAGGAGTTGTGCAACTGCTAGCAGAACATAACCAACTCTTGTAATTTGTACGTTAGCCTAACGTTCTACAATATCTAGAATTATCTACTGAAAGATTAAGTTTCAGGATTAAAAGCACAGCCTAACTAAGTGTCCAAGTTTGTTCAATTTCAGTGTCCCTGTCATAATGTTCCTCCAGATGTCTGTGAATCTGTCCATTACTCTAGAATCTATTCACTGTCATGCACAGAAGTGCCAACAGGAAGACAAGCATGATGTGAAGTTAGTAAATTGCCATTATACATCTGGCCCCCCAAATGCCTCCTCCGCTTAGAAAAAGTGGTAGTAAGGAAAAGACCCTTAATGCACAGTTCAGGACTAATGGACTAGCAACTAGGTGACAAACTTCTCCCACTGTCCTTAAACTCCACCTGGCCATAGTAGAGAAATCCTACCATGTGATCACCATGGTAGTAAAGAAAGGCTAGAAATAGCTGAATACAGTGGAAAAGGGATAGGATGACCACAACTGAATTTGGAACTTACATTAAACCAAGAACATAGTAAGAAAGTTTCCATAGAAATATAGGCCCAAAAGGTCCAAAGATCACCAAAGTTCAGTCTTTGCTATTCACCAAGCCCACAACGATCAGCGTATGCAATTCATAGAACACAGTGTACTACAAAGCAGAGAACATTGCTAAAGGAAGTGAGTCAGGCCACAAACACACACGGGAAGGGAGAAGTTAGATCCGAAGCAGTTCATAATACACTTTTTTCATTTTTACAGCCTTATTTGAAATGGCCTCAGATATAGATCTTACATAGATGTAGGATAAGGTTATATTCAGACTTCCTTCTTTGGACAACACAAAAATGGGCAGTTTTTGCCTGCAAAGGACAGAGGGATTATTTTAAAAAATCAGCAAGGTGAGCATGGAAAACGGATTTGAAAGGAACTATAAATAAACAGAGAGCATTCAGAATCCTATTGAATAAGAATTCATCAGCAAGAGCAATAGTAGAGAGATAATCGTTTTATCCTTTGCTGACCCACAAGGCAGAGGTTAAACAGTATAGCATCCTTAAGATGCCAGACAAGGAGAGAGAATATACTGGCTTTTTCCCAGATCAAAGTCTTGGCACAGGCCAGATGTCTTGTCCCAGTTTCAATCAGACATTGCTAACAACGTGATTCAGATTGCTCAATCACCCTAGAGTCTGGCTATGTTTACATGAAAGGGAAATGTTTCATATATCATAAGCACCATGACCCCCTGAATAAACCAAGAGATCACACTGTCCAAAATCCAGACTAGAGCAGCCAGGGTCCTAGCGGAACACAAATTCACTGTCTCCCAGATGTGGCAACAGGAAGCTCTTTCCCCCATTCCCTGGAAGGAGAATACATGGCCACTTTCCATTCTACCAGCCCTTCCGTTAGCCTGCCACACTCCCATCTGCAAGCTCACTAGTAGGAACACACCTACATAAGCGTGTGTGTGTGTGTGTGCACGTGCGTGCTCGCAACAGAAAGAGAGAGACACACACAATCCACACCCCCTTCTTACACAACCTTGAAACACAAGGTTTATAGAGCAACATATAAAACATAAGAAAAATAAAGCCACACAGTTATGTTCAGGTAGTCCTGCACAACTGGGTAACCAACACAGCCCAACAGTCCAGCTCCCCACAGTCCCAGGCAGGCAACAAAAACACACAAACAGGAGGCTATGTGTGTGCATGTATACATACATATATCCAATGTTAGTCCTACTTACAGCAGACCTATTGAATGAGAATTATGTTAAACTATTCCCCGTAGTAACCTATGGCTGCAAGAGCTGGACCATAAGGAAGGCTGAGTGAAGGAAGATAGATGCTTTTGAACTGTGGTGTTGGAGGAAAATTCTGAGAGTGCCTTGGACTGCAAGAGGATCAAACCAGTCCATACTCCAGGAAAGAAAGCCAGGCTGCTCACTTGAGGGAAGGATATGAAAGGCAAAACTGAAGTACTTTGGCCACATCATGAGAAGACAGGATACCCTGGAGAAGATGCTGATGCTAGGGAAAGTGGAAGGCAAAAGGAAGAGGGGCCGACCAAGGGCAAGATGGATGGATGATATTCTGGAGCTGACAGACTCGACCTTGGGGGAGCTGGGGGTGGCGACGGCCGACAGGAAGCTCCGGCGCGGGCTGGTCCATGAAGTCATGAAGAGTCGGAAGCGACTGAACAAATAAACAACAAAACACTGGATGCTCTCTCTATATATATACGTACACACTGTGTGTGTGTGTGTGTGTGTGTGTGTGTAAGAGAGAGAGAGAGGTTGTATGCATGTATCTGGTAGACTGTGCTTGGCTCAGTGGATCACAACCTAAACATTCTACAAAATTAGAAAATTGGGAATCAAAACTACTCCCACACGCACAGCTTTTATCTCTAAATTTACTTGAAAAGCCCAGTCTGAGACATTATGGATGCAATCCTATGTATGTTAAGACAGAAAAATGTCTTACAACTCCCAGCATGCCCAACCGCCACACTTCAGGACTCAGATGATATGACTTAGTCCTGAGTTCAGGACTCAGTTAAACAACAGCAGCAGCAAGTTGCCTGAAAGCCCAACAGCATGGCTCTCTTAATATCCAATACAGTAGATATAAAACTGGAGGAAATCAACACTATTACACTTCAACACTATGTTTTAAACAGATTTCTAGATTATCTTATTAACCCTATGTGTATGTATGTAGCCACAACTGAAAAACATGACTGCTCTTGGTGCAGAAATACCATTACCATTTCAGTTTTACAAATCATGTGGGTTCCTTACATGTTTCTTTACAGCAAGAACTTTCTGCAGCAACGACGTATCAATCACTATGAAGATTCCTTGAAAACATTTAGGTAGCTATGAATGTATGTGTTGGTGTTGGTTTTGACCTTTAAAACCCTATATGATTGCGGCCCAGCCTATCTTAAGGAGCGCCTCCAGCAGCACCAGACAGGCCGCTTAACAAGATCAGCCTCGGATGGCCTTCTCTCTATCCCATCAGCCAGGACAGCTAGGCTGGTGGGGACGAGGGAGAGGGCCTTTTCTGTGGTGGCCCCCACTCTGTGGAACTTCCTCCCTAGGGAACTCCATCATGCCCCCTCTTTAATGAGCTTCCGTCGTGCATTAAAAACGTGGTTGTTCAGGCTGGCATTTGGGGTGGGTTAGGGTATTTCAGAAAATGTTTTTATTGTAGAATTTTATTGTTTTAAACTGTTTTATTGCATGTTGTACATCACCCAGAGTGGCTGGGTGACCAGCCAGATGGGCGATTAATAAATTTAATAATAAATAAATAAATAAATAAATATGTAGCTGGATTTTTTAAAAGGCAAGTAGTTTAACAAAACCTATAACCAGAAAACAGCTTCATCAAATTATAAGCATAGCTGAATTTGCCACTCACTCTCATCAGAATTTTCAACATTACAATTCAACACCGAGACAATCCTACAGTATTCTTGCAAAAGTTTAATATCTGCATAGTATTAGATTATGATCTCTCTCTTGCACACGTGCTCTCTCTCTCTCTCTCTCTCTGTATTAACGATACTGAAATGTTTATTATTATGAAATGTTTTTGCTCTAGTATCTGGTGTCTTGAAACAATTTACCCAACTACTAAAAGAACAGAAAACTCATTCCTGCCTCACCAAGAAGCCTTCATTGCAAAGCACCAAGGATGTTCAGCTGAATTTTCCGAGACAATATCCCCTACCTTCTTTGACCTTATTCATTCTGAAATCTCTCCTATTGGCTCTCAAGATGACATATGCATACACACACCAGTGACATTAAATCTAAACAAAGACAAATTGAGTAGTATGATTAATTCTTAGATCTTGAAGAGGGGGTTGGAAGGCCTCCCCTTATGTCAACAGAGGAGCAACTTAGGATCCAAGCCTCTGTGTTCAGCGGAGCTTACTCCCATATAGATGTGTGTAGGGCTGCAGCCCACGATATATATTGAAATACATTTAATGCTATGTGTTGTTATTATTGGCATTTTGAACTAAACTCCACATTCAAGTTACAATTTTCCCTAGGCAAACTGCACTACTGTACAAATTAGCAGAGTATGGAATAGCTGAAGAGAGCCAATTTATCAGAAGTTGAACATTTTTCTTTATTGTTCCCAGAGAGCTTTGGCTATTGGGCGGTATAGAAATGTAATAAATAAATAAATAAATAATGTAACCTTATGTAACCCAGAAGTTGAATTATAAAATGAAGGCTCAGTACCTCTATTTATTTTTCTTGAGAATTGGAGAAGCATAGATTTGGCTAAAAATTAGAAAGAGGAATATTAAGACTTGGCAATGGAAGAAAGTGAAATATAACCAGCTCTCCCTAAAATTCAATGAGCATTTACAAGGCTACTGTATAAAGCACACATGCAAAGGCATACCATTTTAGTAGATACTGACTCAGCTGCTGGACTGCCAGGCAAAGATTCTTCCAAGCCTGAAGATCATCACATGGCACATTCATCCAGCCATGCTAATCTGAATTCTGTACATGTGTCAACTTATTCAAATTCTTAACTTTGTCTACTCTTGTGGCCCATTCTCCATAGCACAGATAGACAGTTAAGAACAGCTCTCTCTGCATGGAACTCCTATACTTACGCAAATAACAGTCCAAATTTATTATATTTTCCAAACTAAAAACTTACTTCCATAGCCCTAAGCACACAAACACAAGATCAATGAAATAATGGGATTTAGTTCTTTAGTATGTGGTTCTAATAGTGCCTGTCACAGCCATCAGTATACTAGTCACAAATGGTTTTTAAAAACATACCTGAACTATCTGATTTTATTCTACAAAAAACAAACACACACGCCATATTTCACTATCGCTTACATCAAAGAGTACCAGTACTTTGTATCCACTGATTTTGCTTTCCCCCTCCCTCTAACTGGTACAGCTCCCATTCATTTCAATGGAGCCTGTGCAGGAGAACATCCCAGAAGATTGTGCCTGATGGGTCAAATCCATCTGTCTCCTACTCCGGCACTCTCAATTATGTCCAAAACTGACACGTGATGAGTCACTTTACCTTATGGTAGAGCTGCCTTTACTCCCTCATCTCTATTCTGCATGGCTTATTATGCGATTGTTGTTCAGTCGTTCAGTCATGCCCGACTCTTCGTGACCCCATGGACCATAGCACGCCAGGCCTTCCTGTCCTCCGCTCTCTCCCGGAGTGTGCTCAAGTTCATATTCATTGCATCCGTGATGCTATCTAGCCGTCTCATCCTCTGCCGTCCCCTTCTCCTTTTGCCCTCAGTCTTTCCCAGCATCAGGGTCTTTTCCAGAGAGTTTTCTCTTCGCATTAGGTGGCCAAAATACTGGAGCTTCAGCTTCAGTCTCTGTCCTTCCAATGAGCACTCAGGGTTGATTTCCTTTAGGATGGACTGATTTGACCTCCTTGCAGTCCAGGGGACTCGTAAGAGTCTTCTCCAGCCCCACAGTTCGAAAGCATCGATTCTTCGGTACTCAGCCTTCCTTATAGTCCAGCTCTCACAGCCATACGTTGCTATTGGGAAAACCATAGCTTTGATTATACGAACCTTTGTCAGCAAGGTGATGTCTCTGCTTCTTACTATGCTGTCTAGGTGTGCCATAGCTTTCCTCCCAAGGAGCAAGCGTCTTTTAATTTCATGGCTACAGTCACCATCTGCGGTGATCTTGGAGCCCAAGAAAATAAAATCTGTCACTGCTTCCATTTCTTCCCCTTCCATATGCCAGGAAGTGATGGTGCCAGATGCCATGATCTTAGTTTTTTTTAATGTTGAATTTCAAACCAGCTTTTGCACTCTCCTCTTTTACCCTCAACAAGAGGCTCTTGAGATCCTCTTTGCTTTCTGCCATTAGGGTGGTATCGTCTGCGTATCTGCGGTTTTTGATAATTCTCCCAACCTTAATTCCGACCTGTGATTCATCCAACCCAGCGTTTCTCATGATGTACTCTGCATATAAGTTAAATAAGCAGGGTGACAATATGCAGCCTTGCCGTACTCCTTTCCCAATTTTGAACCAATCGGTTGTTCCATGTTCGATTCTTACTGTTGCATCTTGTCCCTCGTACAGGTTTCTCAGGAGACAGGTAAGGTGGTCTGGTACTCCCATCTCTTTAAGAATTTGCCACAGTTTGTTGTGATCCACACAATCAAAGGCTTTACTGTTGTCAATGAAGCAGAAATAGATGTTTTTCTGGACTTCTCTTGCTTTCTCCATGATCCAGCAAATGTTGGCAATTTGATCTCTAGTTCCTCTGCCTCTTTGAAACGCAGCTTGTACTTCTGGTAGTTCTTGGTTCACATGCTGCTGAAGCCTAGCTTGTAGGATTTTGAGCATAACCTTGCTGGCATGTGAAATGAGCGCAATTGTATGGTAGTTTGATAGTTTGAACACTCTTTGGCATTGCCCTTCTTTGGAATTGAAATGTAAACTGACCTTTTCCAGTCTTGTAGCCATTGTTGAGTGTTCCAAATTTGTTGGCATATTGAGTGCAGCACTTTAACAGCATCATCTTATAGGATCTTAAATAGCTCAGCTGGAATACTGTCATCTCCGCTAGCTTTGTTGTTAGTAATGCTTCCCAAGGCCCATTTGAGTTCATTTTCTAGGATGTCCAGCTCAAGTTCAGTGACCGCACTATCATGGCTATCAGGGACATTCAGATCTTTCCTGTATAGTTCTTCTGTGTATTCTTTCCACCTCTTCTTAATCTCATCTGCTTCCATTAGGGCCCTGCGTTCTTTGTCCTTTATCATGCCCATCTTTGCACAGAACATTCCCTTGAGATCTCTGATTTTCTTGAAGAGACCTCTAATCTTTCCCATTCTATTGTTTTCCTCGATTTCTTTGCATTGTTCATTTAAGAAGGCCTTCTTGTCTCTCCTTGCTATTCTCTGGAACTCTGCATTCAGTTGGGGATATCTTCCCCTTTCTCCCTTGCTTTTCGCTTCCCTTCTTTCCTCAGCTACTTGTAAAGCCTCATCGGACAGCCACTTGGCTTTCTTGCATTTCTTTTTCTTTGGGACGGATTTTGTTGCTGTCTCCTGAACAATGTTATGGACCTCCGTCCATAGTTCCTCAGGCACTCTGTCTATCAGGTCTAATCCCTGAAATCTATTCCTCACCTCCACTGTATATTCATCAGGGATATGATTTAGGTCATACCTGAACGGTTTAGTGGTTTTCCCGACGTTCTTCAATTTCAGCCGAAATTTTGCAACAAGCAGCTCATGATCTGAGCCACAGTCAGCTCCAGGTCTTGTTTTGACTGACTGTATGGAGCTTCTCCATCTTTGGCTGCAAAGGACATAATCAATCTGATTTCGATATTGACCATCTGGTGACGTCCATGTGTAGAGTCGCCTCTTGTGCTGTTGGAAAAGAGTATATGCTATGATCAGCATGTTCTCTTGGCAAAACTCTATTAGCCTTTGTCCTGCTTCATTTTGTACACCAAGGCCATGCTTGCTTGTTATCCCGGTGATTTCTTGACTTCCTACTTTAGCATTCCAATCCCCTATGATGAAGAGGACATCTTTTTTTGGTGTTCGTTCTAGAAGGTGTTGTAGGGCTTCATAGAACCGATCAACTTCAGCTTCTTCGGCATCAGTGGTTGGGGCATAGACTTGAATTACTGTGATGTTGAATGGTTTGCCTTGGATTCGTACTGAGATCATTCTGTCATTTTTGAGATTGTACCCCAGTACTGCTTTTCCCACCCTTTTGTTGACTATGGGTGCTACTCCATTTCTTCTAAGGGATTCTTGCCCACAGTAGTAGATATAATGGTCACCTGAATTAAATTCGCCCATGCTTGTCCATTTTAGTTTGCTGATTCCCAAGATGTCGATGTTCAATCTTGCCATCTCATGACTGACCCCAGCTTACCTTGATTCATTGATCTGACATTCCAGGTTCCTAAACAATATTGTTCTTTACAGCATCGGACTTTCTTTTCACCACCAGACACATCCACAGCTGAGTGTCCTTTCGGCTTTGGCCCAGCCGCTTCACTCTTTCTGGCGCTACTTGGAAATACCCTCTGCTCTTTCCCTGTAGTATATTGGACACCTTCCGACCTGAGGGGCTCATCTCCTGGCATCATCTCTTTTAGCCTTGTGATACGTTCCATGGGGTTTTCTTGGCAAGAATACTGGAGTGGGTTGCCATTTCCTTCTCCAGTGCACCACATTTTGTCAGAACTCTCTGCCATGACCTGTCCATCTTGGGTGGCCCTGCATGGGATAGCTTATGGCTTCACTGAGTTATGCAAGCCCCTTCGCCACAACAAGGCAGTGATCCATGAAGGCGATTATGCAATTACCCATATCATTCCCACAGATAATGTACAGGCAGAACACACACACACACACACACACACACACACACACACACTTATTACTTCTAAACAAACTCTACCAGAATTATTTTTTGAGCAGTACATCTCACGGGGGGGGGGGGGGGAGAGAGAGAGAACAAATGCATCATATACACATGTACATTATATATTATCTTATAAAATGCCACTCTGAAAAACACTCTAAGGTAAACAGTCCGAAAAAAAGTCCTCCCCTCCTCTTTCCACAGCTGAGCTGTTGCAGCCTGTCATATGACTAGCCTAAGCCTTTAAGAGAGATTATAATCGTTACCTCACAACACAGAGTCATTCATCCATAAACCAAAACCTGCCAAGTTTCTACAGCTAATGCTTGTGATGCCCTGCAAGGTTTCATCATTAAAGGGTCACAAGAACAGCCCCTGTTGCATATTCTCTTATGTTAACAACAACCACCTTCATCTGAATATGGTGATCTACATGGTCACTGTGCAGGCTTCTTCCCTTCAGAGGGCTTCAATGTGGCCTCTGTTCACTGACGTTTATAGAAGTGCTAGCAATTCAATTTCTGCTGGTAAATGCTACTGCATTCTGAATCTCAGACTTCACCTCAGCCCTGAACATATCCACACAGAAATGTGCAATAGGTGTTTCCAATGGCCTCCAAACAGTTCTGTGACTGGAGGTGGAAGGTGCAGCTTGCAACAGCTTGTATCCAGAAGCTTCAAATCCAGGTGCCCTATTCCAGGCCAGAAGCCACTGTGACTGTTCCTGTCAGCTGTTCCTAGTATCCCCAGTGGTTGTTTCTCAGCCTCCAGGCTTTTCAGTCACCTGGCCACCATGGTTGTTTAAGCCACAGTGAGCTATAGTACATGCCAGGCGGTGTTTGAATATTCAAGCAGCAGCCACGGGTTGTGTTATCCGAACCCAGGTGGCGGAGGTTGTGCGGGGGTTGAACAACTCCTGCATAACCCTAGGACAGGCCATGGGTTCTGTGAGGGTTGTTTAACCCTTGCACAACCTCCGCACAAGCCACGGCTTGAATATTCAAGATGGCCAGCAGCAAGTGAACTGTTTGATCGTGCCAACCGGCCAAACATCTCTGAGCTTGGAGGTTTCGTTGCTAAAGCTGGAAGGGATATCTCAGCATGGTTGTTTGTGGATCATGCTCTAAGACTATGAAGCATAATTACATGCTAAAGTGATATTCTATACAATGATAGTTTCCCACCCAATACATACATTTGAACATGAAATGCTACCATCTTTTGAAGACAGATGTTCACCATCTTGGATTCCTGCAATGAGCAGGGGGTTGGACTCAATGACCTTGTACGCCCCTTCCAACCCTACTATTGTATGATCTTTTAAATTATGCATCCTAATTGCTTGCTTAATTCTCCAATAAAATGAACTGTGCTACTGTACTGATATTCTATCTCCATTCTCACTTATATAGGATAGAAAAGGGGTTTTACAGTTCTTGAAAGTCCTGCCAGCAGAAGCCCAGAAGCAAAGGTCTAAAAAAAAAAAGACCTTTTATTTCCACAGAAGTGAGTTTTGAAAGTAAAGACTGGTTTCTCAAAGATAATCATAAAAATGCCACGTGCCTTGTATTGTTAGATCCAGACAGGGATCAACAAATATGCCAACCATCAAGTTTAATTCTGACAGCCATCAGGAGAAGCCTCTAGTATACTCCACTATAAGAGTAACAAGCCATTAGCAACACCAGGGGGCAGAGAGTGTCTCTTTCAAAATGGTGCCAGGCTACGTCACGTGCCGAGACACAACCACAGAACCATGGACTAAAGGGAAGGGCTTGCGACAAATTCACACACTGCCAGCTGTCCCTTCCCTGTAAAACCCTTTCCTGGGCAGCAGGCACAGAAAGGATGCACCTTTGGTGTCTCTGTGGGGAGCAAGGAAGTTGAACTGACTGCTGCTAGTAACAATGACTGGCTTCCTTTGTGGGCCCCTAGATCCAGCCCTTTTCCACAAGAAACAAGTAGCGAGGGAAACCCTGCTAATTTGCCGTTATAGTACTTTGACTCCCAACGCCCTCGTCATCATTTCTGATTTTCTCTCACGGCGCAAAGCATCCCCCTATCAAAACATTTGGCAGATGTTATACTGGGTCTACGTCTGATGCTTGGCTTGTACTGTAGAATCTAGTGTCAGCTGCAAGAAGGATAACTGTAACGGTATTTGGGCATTGCAATTGGTTCCACATAAACATTTTCTTAACTGAACAGCAGTAACAAGGTGAGATTTCATTTTATTGCCACCAGGAAACATTCTGCCTCCTTCTTCCTTGTAACAATGGCATTCTGAAGAGTTATCCAATGTAGCAAGAGTTTGAACAGCAACAGTTTAGAGCATTTAGCCATGGGACTGTAGAGCGGAAGGGAAGCACGTTCTGTCTTCTTCCATCAGCCAGGGGACTTAGGGATGCTGGAAGGCTGTATCCTCTACCTCCCAGGAATAACATCAAGCTAAGGGCTTGGCTTCATCCACTGGCAGAAGAGGAGCAGGGAGGTTGCTTCCTCCTCCCTGCCACAAAGAACAGTCAGCTCTAACTGGAAGTTGTCCCTGGGACTGGACTGCAGAAGAGAAACACACCACCTACCTAGGGAGACCTGGGACTGCTGACATAAGGGGAAAGAATGCTCTCGCCCCAACCATCAGACAAAGGAACAAGAGCCACCAATTGCTATTCAAACAAGAACCCCAGCAAGGGACGCTCAGCCTGACCCAAAATGCATTTAAATGCCTGCTTATAGCTTACCACCTTGTTCTGGCCTTGAAAAAATTATCTCCTTCCTCTTTTTTTTCCTTCCACTCTCCTTCCCTAGTGTGCCTGGTCATTTTGGTTTGTAGGCCTGATAGCATGGTCTCTCTTTTTTTCATATTATGAACCACTTTAGGAGACAATAATTGTCTTAAAAGCAGGATATAGATAAATGATTTTGATCAGAAAGACACAAATAACCACTTATAGATTCTAAAGATTATTCCCCCCAAACACACCACTACTTAATTTTATTTGGACTAACTGAAGGTTGCCACAGAAACAGAAATTGTAACTAATAATAAGTAGATTGTTATTTTTTTTTTCTTCCAGGGAGCTCCCAGGAACCTAAAGTATCACTTTCCAAAAGCAATGATTACAGCTGTATATGTTTGTAATACTTCCAAAAGGGTGAAAATGAAGTAATAGAACTAAAAGGATATAAACGGAGTTGAACCTCTTTGGATTATTATGAACACAGAATGCAGTGGAAGACTAACTCTCTCCAAAAGAAAAACACATGCAGAAGAATAGAGGAGAAACTATGACTGGGTTCACACAACGTGACAACCCACATTCAAGGTTGAGTATAAGTTGAGTGTGGGTTGCTGAACCGTGGGTTTTTGCATTGTATGAACCCAGCTGCACTAACAAACCACAGTTTGTTAACCATGAACAACTCACAGTTCACAACCCAACAACAAACTATGGGTTCTCTTCATGGGTTGTTCATAGCTAACAAACTATGGTTTGCTAGCACAGCTACGATCACACAACAGAACCCATGGTTCAACAACAACCCACACTCAACCTTGAGTGTGGGTTGTCGTGTTGCATGAACCCAGCCTGTATGTTATAAGTACAATAGGGCTTCGAGCAGGAGCAGGCTGGGCGCTGTGAGCTTTGGAACACATCACTCCTAATGGCTGAACTGTTGCCATTCATACATGAATGATGTGCAAGCAAGAAATGCAAGTAGTATTAAAATGTATTTGTCCCACCCAATCAGAAAGCCACTAACCATGCAGGAACTATTCAAAACTTACCATGAAGTGGTTTCAACTGCATGGAGAGGCAGCCATCCATTGCATGTAGCTTTAAGCAACAACACAACCCACAATGCTGTACCAGGATTTTTAGGAAAACAGCAATGCTAGAAGCTATATATTATTTCTCTCTCTGGATAGTAAAACCAAAAGCATTATCCAGAGTCTGCACAAAGGATCCCAACTACGGCAAAACACACACAGGCCTCTTTTCCACCCCTCCACCCATGCATATGCCGCCGCAGCTGTCAGGGTGTATGAGTAAGTAGATTTCCTTTTTTGGTTACTAATACTGAGACAAATGAACACAAGGGAAACAATGTTGGTCCATAAGAAACATACCAATGTCCACATCAGGCAATATCCTTATTAGAACCAACCTAAATGTCACGAAATGTTGTCTAGCATTTTACCTCTCCCTGCTCACAACTGTTCAGATTGTATGCCTGGGGGCAGGGCCTGACTTCGACTCTGTTATTGTAAAAAAGTCCAATAGATCCTTAGTGCTTTAGGAAAAAAAATAGTTACAACTGTAACATGTCGTATGGTCAATCCAATCTTCTCCCTCATACCATGCTATCCCAGAATTCACAGCCAGCCAGTCATATTTCAGCTTTCCTATACTACTCTACATACAAGTGTCATAAGTAAGTGTTGTAAATACATACACAAACACAAAGATTTTGAGTCTCCCAGATGTCTCCACTCCAAGCCTCTCCTCCAGCAACCAAGATTTTGAGTTTTGGCTGGAGGGATATGCCTATTACCTTATGCCCACTTACTTGGCAGTAAGCAACACTGAGTTCAGTTGTACTTGCTTCTCTGAACAAATATTGCACAAGCTTTTCCAAGGAAAACATTGCACAGGGTCACACAACAAAAATGTGCTGGAATGCAACATCCCCTCAGGGCTTTGGTGCACAATCAGGTGACAAAAGTTATACATTTTTTGTATACATTTTGTATACATTTGTATACTTTTTCACCCATATACAACTGCCTAGGTTTATGTAACACTTCATTTCAAAAATATCACCTCTTGGCATTGTGTTTCCATGACTCAGGAAAGAGCTGCAAGTTCACGTTATGAACAGCAGCATTGCAGGTCCACCGACAACAGAAATACTAGCTCCCTTTGCACTGATCTGCCTACAAAACTAGTATTTGTTTCTCCCTGTATTTCCAATGTGTCTATTTCACTGACAACTTGAATAGCTTATTCAGAAGGGAGGAACCAAGAGCTTGGCATGTTAGAGTAAGCCTGTAGATACCTATTACGCAACCTGAAAGTAGACACAAAATACCTACTTATTTCTTCCAGTTTTCCATTTAACGAAAGCATAAACAGGGCTGATTTTACTTTATTCACCACATTTGCACACCCGTACAAAGAGCTTAGGGTGGCAGACATAGGGCTTAATTCCATTTTAGCTGTGCAAACAACCCAGTGAAACAGACAAAAGCTGAGATTGTGTACTACCTTAGGCAGCCACGAGCTTCATGACCAAACAGGAGCCAAATCAGGTCTCAGTGGTCTAAGCCCAATGTTGACTCTATCCACTACACCACACACTCTCAATTAGCATGCAGCCCTATTCCTAACTGTTCCTCCCTTCCCTGCAGCATCCCAACACAACCTCAAAGGCAAATCAGGTTCCCCAAGATAAGATATCTCCAAATCTCCACCTGTGGGCATCCAAGTCAAGAAAGATTGCAGAAGAGGTAAAGATTAAAATGAAATAAGAATGGATGTCTTAAACATTGAAGCTTGGGAAGTTCACACAATTGTAAACTGGGCCGATTTCAATCTGTGCAGTGGATGGTGCACCCCTTCCTTCCAGCCCCAGCAGAGATTGAACATCCTTGTGGGAAACTGAACAAGAGACTCAGCCATCATGTCTCTAAACTGTAGACACGTGCCACTTTACAGTGTGAACAGCTCAAACAAAAAGAGAGCAATGCATAACCAACAGTTGCTGCATGCAGTAGCCGCTGCAATATTAGGATCCCAAGTGAAAAAGCATCACAGACACTGTTCTGACATGACTGCCTGATTGACACCAGCACCACCCATCTGCACAAGAAATGGAGGGTCACACACCATGCAGACGCTACTAGAATTCACACCTCCCATGTTTGTTCTTCTTTCTGGGATATGCTTCTCATATTTGAGAGGTAGAGATCAGAGTATGCCCACCCTTACATTTCTAGGGTTACTTTCATTCCAAGATTGGAACAGCTTGCAATGGCAACAAATTCCAAAATTAATGGGGTATGGATACCAGAATTTAGGTTGTCCCCCCAGATCTATTTTGGATCAAACACTACAGTACATTCTAAAATGGATCCAATATTACCTCGGCCCTATTCCACACCATGTATGTCTTCCTACACATTCCTGGCCTGTTACTGGCCACTGCACTTAAAGGATATGCTGCTGGGCTTGACATGGCTGGTAAATGGCTCTGCTCAAGATTTTTGACCTCTGAAGGAAGGATGTTCACTCTGTACCCAGTAAGACAGAAATATCCAAAGTATTTTCAACTGCTGTATACACTGCTAATATGAAGCAGGAACAGAACAAGGAGTGATGGATAGCCTAGCATTAGATAAAACAATTCTGACTGGAGGAAATGTGGAAACTACAGTACTAAGGGTGGCACATACATTAACTACACCACTGAACACACGGGTAAAATTGAAACTTAGCATAACAAGTTATGATATCAAGGGCCATAGATGCAGGCATCATCACAAAAACATGAAGAGTGCTGAACTGCATGTTAAGTTATATATTACACTAAGCTTGGTGACTATGCAAGATAAACTCAGCAGGATTTTCTAATGTAGCAGATTGGTCTTATTGCCCCATCTTCAGATGATCAGATTTTGTTACAATGTTTTAATACCTTTCTTTATGAATTAACCATCTGTTCAATAACCTAAGAAAGCCAGACTAAGACGAATCACACACACCCCTGCCACACACACACTCGTTCTTTCATATGAAACATCCCCAATGAGTATAGAAGATAAATACGGAATTGTAACACCAGACTTTATGCAAATTGACATTTTTTGTGGCCAATTTTATCTGATTAGCACAAAGAGATTAAGAGAAAATGGTTAGTCTACCCAATGATTACTCCCCCACAACACACACACACAAATTATGGGGCTGGAAACTAGCTAGCAAAACAAAGATTTCATTTTATTTGGGTGTTTTTAAGTGTCACATGCATTTGATGAAGTTTTTTCTTCTCCTATAAAAATCCCGATGGAACAGCTGTGGAGAAGATTTAAGAATCTTAATCTAGTTCTACTTTAAGAAGATTGCCAAAAATAATACAACTTGTACAACTGTTTTAATGCGACTATCACCATAAAGTCTCCAACTTTAGATTACAAAAATTACACACCAATAAAAGATAGCATGGAGTACCAGGAACACAATAAAAGCTTCAAAATACAAAGAGTTTGGAAAAGTATGAGCATTTGTGCGTTTAAAGAGGAAGAAATAATCAAAGATCAGCCAGTATTTATAGGAACAGGAATTATATCATCTGTTTTAAAAGACACGTTTAATCATGTAATCTACTTCAGAGTAACATGCCATTAGGTCGCTATGCAAATTTACTGGTAGCCATCTGTTAGACAAAATAATGTAAGCTTCAAATCAGATTTCCTTGGAAAAGAGTGTAAGAGATCATTTTAACGGAACCCAGTTTCACCATACCATCTTACAACCACCAGAAGCCCAATTCTTGGTATTTTCCAATGTATTATTTCCAAAGGTTACATGTTAATAAGGCCACCTCACACAATGACCTGGTTTGCACAACACAATAGCCCACCAAGGCTTAATTGACTTGTGGGGGCTGTCACATCATGCTGGAAACCAACAGGCACCATTTTTGAATGGCACCTACAGGCACCTGGCTTGTTGAGTCATGCAAACCCAGGCTGCAGGGGTTGTTTGAGGTTTCCCAATCCTCAAATAACCCATGGCTTGTTTTATGGTTAATTGAAAGTTGTCTAACAATCAAACAACCCCTGCCACCTAGGTTCACATGAACGGCAAGCCAGGCACCCTCTGGCACCATTCAAAAATGGTGCCCGCAGGCACCCAGCACAACGCAAAAGCACCCATGGGTAAATTAACCTACAGTGTGCTGTCATGACAGGCCCAAATTTTTTTCCCAGTACATATGCAAGAAAACATGCATATAACATGATAAACACATCATCACAGCAAAACAGATACTCATGCAAATTTCACACAAGCTGTTATATGAGTTTTTATATACAAACCTTGCAGCATTTTAGACTTATTATGGCAAATTATAGCATAACTTTCTATCGACTACAGTATACTTCATGAGATTCATTAAATGTTATCCCCAGTTGGCAGTTGTAGGTATAGACAAAAAATAATTATAAACAGTGGCAGGGCAAATGGCAATAAAAGCAAGTAGTATGATCTGTGACACTTGTGTAAAAATGGTTATTTAAATCAACTCTTTGGCTTTTTACATGTGAACAAAGGGTGGGAAAGAATTATGATCATCTTTCAACAAGAATATGAAAGTCCAGGAATTTCAAGTTTGTATAAACTACACACTTTTTCCATATACACTTATTCAAAGCATTTTGTCTAACACATCCTTATGAGTTCTAAAACTGGTGTGAACACAAACTACAGCTCAAAGAAGCTGCAGTACATGCCATATATTTACCTACAGCTTATGAGGATTTGCCAACTCAAGAGAAAAATTCCCCACACTTTATCATGCAAATGTTCTTCAACCTATCTGTTTCAAGATAAAGAGTACAGCTGTTTTTCCTCAGTGTAGACAATCCCTTAATTATCTCTCTACAAACAAACATAGTAGATGGAAACCCCTGTTCAAACTTTTCCTCTCAGCTGCCACTTCACCCTACAGTCTTTTTGAAATCAGCTAAAGCCCTGTACAAACAAAAGGTGTTGACTATCCATCTGAAAAACCATCACTAAGGATCACATAGAATATTGTATTAGGGCAATCTTATGTACGTTTCGACAGAAAAAAATCCTACAACTCCCAGCATTCCCCAGCCAGCCATGCTAACTGTCTAAACAGGCATAGGACTGCACCTTTACAGATGAGATAATTACTTCTACTAATCACTAGCTCTGAATAGTTACTATCAAGTGGGCCTTAGGAAGCATTACTAACAACAAAGCTAGCGGAGATGACAGTATTCCAGCTGAGCTATTTAAAATCCTAAAAGATGATGCTGTTAAAGTGCTGCATTCAATATGCCAACAAATTTGGAACACTCAACAATGGCCGCAAGACTGGAAAAGGTCAGTTTACATTCCAATTCCAAAGAAGGGCAACGCCAAAGAGTGTTCAAACTACCGCACAATTGCACTCATTTCACATGCCAGCAAGGTGATGCTCAAAATCCTACAAGCTAGGCTTCAGCAGTATGCGAACCGAGAACTACCGGAAGTACAAGCTGGGTTTCGAAGAGGCAGAGGAACTAGAGATCAAATCGCCAACATTCGCTGCATCATGGAGAAAGCAAGAGAATTCCAGAAAAACATCTATTTCTGCTTCATTGACTACGCTGAAGCCTTTGATTGTGTGGATCACAACAAACTGTGGCAAATTCTTAAAGTGATGGGAATACCAGACCACCTTACCTGTCTCCTGAGAAACCTGTACGAGGGTCAAGAAGCAACAGTAAGAACCAGACATGGAACAACCGATTGGTTCAAAACTGGGAAAGGAGTACGACAAGGCTGCATATTGTCACCCTGCTTATTTAACTTATATGCAGAGTACATCATGAGAAATGCCGGGTTGGATGAATCAGAGGTCGGAATTAAGATTGCTGGGAGAATTATCAACAACCTCCGATATGCAGACAATACCACCCTAATGGCAGAAAGTGAAGAGGATCTCAAGAGCCTCTTGTTGAGGGTGAAAGAGGAGAGTGCAAAAGCTGGTTTGAAACTCAACATTAAAAAAACTAAGATCATGGCATCTGGCCCCATCACTTCCTGGCATATAGAAGGGGAAGAAATGGAAGCAGTGACAGATTTTACTTTCTTGGGCTCCAAGATCACCGCAGACGGTGACTGTAGCCATGAAATTAAAAGACGCTTGCTCCTTGGGAGGAAAGCTATGGCAACCCTAGACAGCATAGTAAGAAGCAGAAACATCACCTTGCCAACAAAGGTCCATCTAATCAAAGCTATGGTTTTCCAAGTAGTAATGTATGGCTGTGAGAGCTGGACTATAAGGAAGGCTGAGCGCCGAAGAATTGATGCTTTCGAACTGTGGTGCTGGAGAAGACTCTTACGAGTCCCCTGGACTGCAAGGAGGTCAAATCAGTCCATCCTAAAGGAAATCAACCCTGAGTGCTCATTGGAAGGACAGAGACTGAAGCTGAAGCTCAAATATTTTGGCCACCTAATGCGAAGAGAAAACTCTCTGGAAAAGACGCTGATGCTGGGAAAGACTGAAGGCAAAAGGAGAAGGGGACGGCAGAGGATGAGATGGCTAGATAGCATCACCGATGCAATGAATATGAACTTGAGCACACTCCGGGAGAGAGCGCAGGACAGGAAGGCTTGGCGTGCTATGGTCCATGGGGTCACGAAGAGTCGGACACGACTGAACGACTCAACAACAACAACAACAACAAAATTAAATTCAGAGCTACGTTTGTAGGGCATAGAACAGATAAAGGTATTTCTATTAGTTTGCTTAGACGCTTCCTTTTTTTTTTTTTTAAGAGTTCCTGAGAAAGGTCTGTTGATGTGGCACTGTTCCACATGCTAGTAAAACAAAAATCAAACTGTTACAACACAGTTCTGAAAGCCAACACAATAGTTAGTGTGAAAATTCTCTTGTACAATTATTTTACAGTAAAGCCTGAGTTACTTCCATAGAAATTCTATTTTAAGAAGCAAACTTGAAATGCTGACTTTTTCTTGGCCTCCACTTCAAAAATCAAATATCTTCTTTCTAATCTAGTCATGCATCTACTCTTTTAAACTCCAAGACCTGATTTGCACATACTGACAGCAAATTGTGGGTTAATAACTAGTTAGGTTAACTGTGGTTTCTTTAACTCATGATTAACCTATAGTGTCTGGGTTCAGATGTCACTTATTCAAAAAGGCTGTGGAACCCACCTGGCATGCACAATGGCAAATCTTGGGTCAATTAACCCACAATTTGCCACCATTACATGCAAACAGCCCCTGTAGCTTTAAACTAGGCATATGTCACCTAAGAAGCTCTTTAACAACTATTTTGAAAAACATGTCTTTAAAAATGTGGTGCTGTGTGTGGTTAATGTTGTTTTGACGAAATCAATGTATTTATTATATAGAGCAGAGCCCCAGAGAAGCTAAAGGGAAGCAGAAAATAAGGGTCAGTACAGATGTACATCAAAGAGAGGCAGTGCTCTGAATGTAGTTTGGGCTTTCGTTTTAATCTACATGTATCTGTAACACAGCAATGAACTGTACACAAGATATATGCGACAGGCGGCTTCCACTGAAGGGAATCGGCAGCAGTGAAGGGACGAGTAGAGTTTCCTCCTCTTCCTCTTTTCCTCACATTCAATGAACTAGTTTACCTATCCGCTTGCTAATGCTGCAGCCATGACCTAATTCTGAATCCCAAGACGAAAACACTCCACCTCAGAAAATCAGCTGAGGGGCACTTTGTTCCCCAACAGGAAGAGGCAGAAATGACAGAGCAGCCAGCCAGTAACTGTAGCATATACAGTGTCCAATTCACCACTCAACCACCAATGATTAATTTTAAATCTGATAGGGTTTGTTGTGCCTTCATAAATTAAGGGCTACACTCTGCTTAACAAGTTTATCAACAGCCTTCAGATAAATAGAAATACTCTTCCAAAGTAATTGCTGCCACCTGTATTATATGTCTTTCAGTGAGCAGCAGTGTCAGTAAGGAGATCAAGCAATATATCAATGTATTTTGAACACAAGCCCTGCTCTGGCAAGACTGGAGCAGTTACTTTGTCCCTCACTTTAACTGTTGAAAGGCTTTAAAACCTATCAGTGCTGTCACTTTACACGGGAGTCTTCCTTCCTCTTGCTTCAAATTTAAAATTGACCATTGCAAACTACCATTTGCTATGTGCTTGCTCTCCACCCAAAAACCTGCCAAATTAAGCCCTTGAGGTCCTGTCGATTTCAAATGGGAATTAAGTAGGTGCTTAATACTTTTTAAAGCGGGACGTTGAATTGCTCAGTTCTGCCCGGAATCATGCCAGTAGTCAGTAGCAAGAATTGATCACATATCATTGTTCCAGATATTCAAAACTGAGCAAATCTGTTCACTTCCTCCTCTTGAACTGATTCACTACACTAGGTAGGAGAAGTGCCTATGACAGAAAACTTGGAGAGAAAAGTGGGAAACTTACAATCACACAGATTCCCAAATCCCTCTTTCCCCTAGCAATATTAAGGAAAACGCTCGCTCTAGATTAAGAGTGGGAAACCTGAGGCCCTCCAGATATTGTTCGACTAATTCCCACAGGTTCCCCACCCATGCGCTATGCGTACCTGGAGACCATTCTGACATCACCAGCCAATGCATCAATCCTCTCCCTCTGCCTTCTCCACTATTTGAATGCCTGAAAATTCCAAGCTCTTAACTATCAGATAACAAGTCTGAGGGCTAAAGGAGAAGCAGCTGCAAGGAACCTTGGTTCCCCACTCCCTACCAGAAAGAAAGCTTGACGTCACCTGTCAAGTTGTCCTGTGACTACAGGAATGAGGGGAACCACACCCTGGTCTCTGCCACCAGCCAGAAGAACAAGGACTGCTCAGTTAGTTTCAGCACCTCCATCCACGCAAGACCACTGGCAAGAAAGATCAGCCTGGCTCCAGCTGGATATGAGTGCCTGTTTACAACACACAGCTTTGTTCTGGCATCATCAAACTGATCTCCCTCCTTTACCATGTCCCCTCTACTCCCCTTCTCTTGTATGTCTTGGGACTGAGGGAAGGGTCTCACTCCCTCTCTCTCTTAACTGATGTGAGCTGCTCTGAGAGCCAATATTGGTCTGAAGGGGGTAAAAATATAAACAAATAAACCAAACGAGGAACAGAATGCATGATTGGACTAGAACTCAAATATACCAATCCAGCTACAAACCTTCTCTGGGGAAAATTTGTCAACATGCAAACCATGCAAGAGGCGTCTCACTCACAAGGAAAAACAGATGGTCTTGAAAAGGACAAGGCTGAATGGGAGAGAGACAGAGGAGCCATCTGAAGTATACATGCAGATGAGACATTGAAAAGCAGCAAGCTGCTAAAGGGACAGTGAGAAGTGGAAGAAGCAGGACCCAAGAGAAGGACTGACCAAGGCTTACCTGGAAAGCAGGTTGCAGCTGGAACTCACCCGTTTGAGAGGCTTCTCTCTGGTTATAAAATCATGGAGAAGAGTCAGGCTGATCTACAAAATCAAACCCACACAGCTCCAGAGTCAAAAGAATAGCTGACCCATCACCAAGAATGGTTACTTGGGCTTCAGTTTAATATTACTCTGAAAAGATGTCATCCCTTTACTACAAAGTATTCCCTAATGCATTATTTGTGCTTGATCAAGAATATGTGAGACATGTCTAAGCCATGGGGAGTGGATAGTTAAACTTCAGTCACCACTGCTGCTGGGACAAGCCAGGGGCTTAACTAACAGAATATGCAGCTACCCAAGAGAAGATGCCACAGCTCCAGGGACAAAAATCATGGGTCCCCATTTCTCCTATGTGGTCATTGCAGAAACTTTAAAGAGCAGAAATCAGAACACTGTACCATTTTTAGTCACCACTACTTTCCCATTTAAGAAGCACGCTTACATTTAATGTGTTCATTTTCTTTTTTTTGTAAGCCATCCTGGAGGCCTGCTGTCAGGCAAAAGGTGGAATATTTTAAACAAACACATACTGATAAGTCGGTTCTATAACTTTTCTGCAATTGTTATGTTCATTTTTAGAATATTGTACAGAAATGTATATTGCTATTTGCCATTTTCCCATTCAAATGGCTGCTGCTTTCACATCATATTTACTGAGCTCTTATTTTTACTAGTTCAAATTGAAGCAGTCTTCATCTGAAAAGGCCAACAGCATCCACACAAAAGCCAGACAGCAGTAGAGAGTCTTAAATTATGCCTGGTGTATTTTTTTTTAAAAGAGGGGTGGGGGAGAAGAAAAAGATTAGCTTTCCTAATCTGCCTGCCCAGTCTGCAGAAGATAGCATCTTAACAGAGACATACCAAGTTGCTGTTTACATTTTCCCCTCTTTTCAGGTATCTGATGCGTGCAGATTAACCACAGTTTAACTCAAAGGTTACAGAGTTAAGTGTCTTAAAAGGGTGTGTGTGTGTATATGCATTTTCACAACACAGAGATTTGGGCACTGAAGTAATCCAACACCCAAGGCTATTCAGTCCTAGATATGCATGATGCTCTCTCTCATACACAACACCAGTCTAGCTTCAACAACAAATGCAAACAGCAACACTAATGTAATGCCTTCATTAGGACCAGCTAAAAAGTCATAAAGTATTGAGCAAGCTTTCAGGTTAAGCAGAACACTTCTTCAAGCTGGATGTTAGGCAAAACACACACACAGGTGACAGACAGGTATATTTAAGTTTGTGGCACTGTGACAGCTAGGCCATATATGAGCCATGTGCTAGTCTTGTCACTAATGCAGCAGAATTGTTTCACCATTCTCAAACACTCTTAAAGATGACAGGCATCTTACACTGTGAAGGAGCTTGATTAAAGCTTGTAAAATCAACACTGTCACCTTGAATTGAGGCTAAGTTCTGAACAGGGAATTGGATTTGCAGAAAGCCCCACTACACACATGAGAATTGTGGACACTGCAGAAAGAAGTGTTTAGCGGGGAAGGGAGACTACAAGGCATGCACAAGGCGCAGGATGGGGGGGGGGAGAGGGATAGAACTGAACAAAAGAATACTAGCCATAATGAGAAGCTCAACTCTGTAGTCTCTAATAGCCTTAAAATGAGATGTAGTTGCTATGCAGACTTATTACTTAGCACATGAATTGATACCTAACTTAATACCATATAAGAAACTTTAAATGGACAGTTTACAAATATATCCCAATGGCTGGGAATAATACTGTAAGCTAACAAAGCAGAAGAATGAAGAAGAGCCTTAATTGTACTTAAGGCTCTTCTGTATTGTACTTAATTAGTACAATTCAGTTTGTGCACATGAATAAATGAACAAAACCAGGCCCACCGAGTCAAAATAAATTTATTCTTATTCAACAAGTAGAGTTTATTGTACATGTGTTTGTAACTGTTACAAAGCATTGCAGAATAATCAAACACAACCAGTGATCTGAGACCTCAAAGTCATCATCCTGCATGTAAATATCTCATCAGAAACAAACCTTTTCCACAAAATTATGGCCGTACAGAGCAACACGAATTTGAAACTATTGTTACACAACTTGTGGTAAAACTGGGCAGGGACCATTATGGATATCTAGCAAACTCCTACATTCATCACCAAACGTAAGAATATTGGCAAAACTCAGGATGCTTACTATAACTGTGGTTCTTTGAGTAGTCACCTGTGAAGTCACACATAAGGATTCTGTGCCTGTATGGCACATAGCTCAGTTGAGCATGAGGGGTGAGCTTTACACCAAAGCTTTGGTTACCTAGCTCCAGAAGGTTCTGAACTTTGCTCTGCACAGACACAGAACCCATATACGGGGCTGCAAAGAGACTGTGAAGAACACGCAAACCACTTTCATTAGGAGAAAAGGGGGAGCCATGGGGAATAACTGCATCATATGCCTTTTTTCTAATCTAGTCCCCCTGACCATTAGAAAAATTATACCAAGCCTGGAGGACCAGGTTCATTTCCAGTTGCATAAGAAATAAATTAGTAAATTAAAAGGGGGGGTTCTCCCTGTGTACGCATGCGCGCGCGCGCACACACACACACACACACACTATTACAGCAAGATCTTCACACATACCTATGTGCAGGGGCCCAAAAATTATGGCTAGGCTTGGCAGCCAACTAATACTAGTGATGGCCACTAACCCCACCCTCTCAGTTCTCTGGCACACAGAGAGGTCAGTCTCTTATACAGTGATTAGGAGACATTCAGAGGCTGTGATTTCCTACAGACAATTGTCTCCAAAGCCCAATATCAATGGGACCCCCCCCCCCAAGTTTTTTGCATGTGCCAAAGAACTTGCCAGTGCAGTAGGAGCAGCTATCCCCACCCAGCATGAAATGAGAGACCCTTCCCACCTCCAACTCTCCACAATGCATGGAGAATTCAAGGGGAGGAGTCTCCCACTTTGTGCTGGGGAAACCAGGGCAGAAAGAGAACTGTGATCACCATTAACTACATGGTGATTGCACGGAGGATTCTTGCCTAAATGCATGGAACTGAAATGCACCTTAAGCATATGTAACTTCACTTGCCCATATACCTTGTACCTGCACGTATTCTTTTCCTCCCTTCCTACTTCTGTCTCCTTTTTCTCATTCTAAACACCATGTACAGTGGAAGCTTTAGACTCACCCCCAACCTAAGCCTTATTAAGTTATTTACTATCAACCTTGGACAAACCACACTAATGGATTTTGAACTTTTTTCGTACCTGATTATAAGCATCTTGGACATCAGAGATTAAAGGGAGACTTAACATTCCTAATTCTTTAACTACAAACACAATGGTTTGAGAAGGAACTCATGAATGCTCCTGGTCAGGGGAGCACTTCTGATCTGCACATCTAGACATTTCTGAGTAACAAATCATTTTCTTTTTGCATATATCATCCCTCTGAATACTGCTGCACAGTAACTACTCATATAATTCCCTCTAATTTTAGATGGGAGAGCGGCTTCGCCCAAAGAGTTCAAATTAATAATGGTAAAAGAACAGGAGTTGACTGTTCAACTCCTTTCATTTAATTAACTCCCCACCATAACAGAGACTATGGGGATGTTGAGAAAACTGGACTTTCATGAAATGTATCCTTCCTCCTACACAGTCTATTTTTAGTTTAACAAAAAAAAAACTTATCTCAGCACAATACAAAAAACAGGAGTTTTTCTTTTGTTTCAGGTTTCCTGTTTTCTTCTTCCCTATTCATACAATCGGGCCAAATAGCTAAGAAATGTATTCAATAAAAACAAGCAAATTTGTGGAATAGTTGCCACCAATTTCTAGTTAGGTAACCCAGGAACCGTTTTGAAAAAAAAGGAAATCTCAGCAAGAGTGAGAAATTTCTACCTTTCTTCTATGGCTGTTTGAACTTATTCCCCACGTAGAGCCAGTGTAAGAATAATGCCTCCGGATCTCTTAACCATGGCCAAAAGACTGAGAGTTGCACAGGGATCAGAGTCCCACACCTCTCTTCTCCTGTAGAAATTCCCCACAGCTACTTTAATTACAGTTATGCACTATATCAACACATTTATTAACTGTGGTTAACACTAGTGAGGTTTTCTCTTTACCTGGATTTGCTAACAAGCTCTAAAATGTGCTTAAGTTTTCTTGTTAGCTTTAGCCACAGCACACCGATGTAATGTTTAATCTTGATTAAGGCAGAGGGATTTATGCCAGGAAAGGGGGGGGGGGCACAGAGAGAGAAAGAGAGAGAGAGAGAGAGAGAGGGAGGGAGAAAGAAATACATGATCCCAGGGCATACTCCCGATCTCTTCACCAAGGTGAAGAGATCAGGGATCATCCAGCATTACATCAGTGCTAGCCTATGAACATGAAACTCATGTGAACTCATTTACTAACACTGTCACTTCTGATTTAGCCCTTGAGGGTACATTTACATATAAACAGCTAACCATGGAGGTATTACAAGGAAATACCTTGGTAAGATTTCCCCATGACAAAATAAATAAGATGCAAAACTACTTATTGCTATTAATTTTCATTCACTTCAAAAGGAAAATACCAAAGTAAATGGCCTGAGGGACATACTTTGAATTTGCCATGGTTGGACAAATCCCATTTAGAAAGTTTAAAAAAGCATGTCCAAAGCCAGCTAAGAAAACTTTCTGATCAGGCATATTTAAGTATTCATAACATGAGCACCAGAAATAAAATCCAATCATCACTGTCACTCCCTTACACACTTCTGAAGTAAATAATTTATGGCAGTACAAAAGTTAGGGGAAGTGATCTTCGACTTCTGCCAGAACAAGAAAGCAGCTCAAAGTGACATAGATAGCACACTGCACTTACAAATCATTGAAACAGACTCTGATGCTGCTTTAAGAGATCTGTGGATCTCTCAGACAGCAAAAAGTGCCCCAAATCCCTCAAGTTTTTATTTTGATTTCCAAAGCTCTACACCAACCACTGGATTAGCAAAAAGTCTCTCCAACCCTTCACTTTAAAAAAAAATGGATGGGGGGGGGGAAACTCGTGGAAAGATTTTCTTTTGTTCTTATCTCAATGTAATTAGTTTAAGTAAAAGAGTGAGATGTGAGGAAGGTATGGAAAAGGAAGGGATTGTTCTGGTCAACAAAACAGCCGTTGTTAAATTAATAAAAAGAAGGTGCATGCAAACCTTAGTATTGTCATTCTTAATCCAGTTCTTCCAGAGTAACCTCAAAACTTCAATTGTATTGAAATTAAAGTTAGACCACAACATTTAAAGCGGGTTGAAGTCCTTCTTGATCTGGCATGCATTACATAGAAAGATTTCCCATTACATCAAAAGGGACTTATTTTGTGTAAGAGGTTTGGGTTTGAGATATACACTTGATATTTAACAACCAACTAAGTCTAAGGATACACATTCCTAGTCCTATTGATTTCATACTTTAAAACACAAAAGTAACTTTTGCCTCAAGACAAAGATGGCAATACAAGCAATTTTTTTCCTGAGGAAGGCATATGGATAGAGTAAGTAGGGACAAATTTCACTATTGTACGTTATTAATGTTGGCTCCTAGGTTCTGCCACTTTGTCACACTACAGCATGACCATGAAGCAGAGCCCAGACAGGGACTATGCAGATGTGGTTGGCTCCATTGAGTTCTATGGGACAAAGTAAACATCCTGCATCTAGGGGGAGGGGGAATCCTATACAACAGGTTGGGATTCTCAAAGGGAAAGTGGGGTGCAATGAGCATGTCATGCAGAATTACACTAACTTCCAGGGGTCATTCCCTTTCCATCGTCTCTCTCCGCACCCACTTGTCAAAATAGCAAACATTTTGCTAGTTACAGTACAATTATGTAGTTCTCTCCTCTTCTCCTTCAATGAAGATGGAATAATTTTTAATACACAGTGTGTATTTAGCTCTAGACTGCAACATTGCTGTGGCACTGAAAACAATGGATAGAACAATATTTAGACATCTGAATTACCCAACTTTCATATATGCTTAAACCAAGAAGACTAAGTAGGAGAATGGTTCCCCCCACCACAAAAACATCTGTTAACTAGCAGGCACTATGTAATGTGCAGAGTATGTATGCATGCACATGCAGCTTACTAACTGAAAATGGTAGCACAAGGATAATGGAATATCAAATCTGAAGGTTAACCAGTTGAAGAGCTGGCTGAGTGACAGCTTCAAACTAGGCAAGTACAAATAAATAATGTATTGGAGAACAAAAGTTACTTGAAATGGATGTGGGAAGGGGGCGAGAAGGCAGTCAAGTACAGGAAAGAGGACAGTATGCAGAACAAGATTTTTTGATGCTGCTTGATACTAGGATGCTATGAGTTTGCACAACTCAGCATCTCACATCCAAATAAGAAATAACAGAAATAACCCATTTCTGTATGACTGAGGAGTGCTCAGGAAAGTGGTACTCCAGAGTTTATTAACTTATTTCTCATTATTTTTATTTAAAATATTTATACGCCTTTTAAAGCAAATATCCTGCCGATAGCTTTCAAAGAGTGAAAATACAGTTACACATCATTTTTAAAAAATAACAAAAATAATTTTGACAATAAACAATCACAGAAATAAACAAAAGTCATAAAAACAATACCAACAGCATAACATCATTTAAAAGCAACTATTTTCACTCCCGCTGATTAAATTCACATTTTATTTATTTTTATTTTATTATAAAAATTACCCACTTTTCATTATAAAATAATCCCAAAGTAGGGTACAAAACCAATAAAGTACAGCAAAATCATATAAATATCGACTGATAAAGCAATAAAACAGGGGAGAACAGAAACACAGATAAATAACACATTCAATCAAAAGCCTGGGTGAACAAACAGGTCTTCAGTTTGCACTGAAAGCTTGTAAAACTCAGCACCAGCAATATATTGCACGGGGGTTCCACAATCGTGATGCCTATATCGAGAACGCCTTCTCTCAGATCACCGTGTATCGAGCCCAGGCAAATGCACCACCATCAAAAGGGCTTCCACACTAGATCTTAATATCCAAACCAATACATGAGAGAAGGGGAGTATGGATACAAGAGATATATGGGTCCTAACAAGTGCAGTTCATTTTCTCATGAATCAGAGATTTACTTCTTCTAGAAGTGGTGGTAATTACCCAGAAGTCTTGGTAACATACTGATAACTATTTTAAATAAAATAAAGAAGTATCTCTCACCTTTCTACCAAATGGGTAGACAAAAGATGAATTTAAAAACAAAGACAATAAAGTTGTAACAATCAAAACATTCAAATATCAGGTGAAACTGCTAAAAATGAACACAGCCATATACTACATGCAATCCTACGGTCCCATAGGCCCCAAAATTCCCATAGCAATTTTTAGATCTCCCTCTTCGACGGTGGAGAGGCCTGCCCTCAGAGAGGGAGATGCAGCCTCACAAACCCACCTGTGGCTGAAGAGAGGTCCACAATCAATTGTTCTTTGATGTCAGAACTCTAACAGAGAGAACAAAAAGGAAGTGTTCCAGGAGAGACTGTGCATTTGCAGGATCTGAAACCCTCCGGTTTCAGATACATATGCCAGAAAAGGGCAAAAACTACACTAGATCCAGAGCTGGCATGGTTTATTTCCCCCCCATTACCCTAAATAGGAGGGAAATAAAGGCATGATGTTGTTTTTAAACATGAATAAAGGGCCAAAAAGGGTGAGGCGAGCTGCATCCCTCCTTCCACCTGGCTGATGCAATCCCATAGGGCAGGGGTCCCCAAACGTTTTGGACCCATGGGCACATTTGGGAATTTGAGAAACTGCAGTGGGCAACACCACAAAATGACTGATCAGCGGATCGCCACTTTGATGTCTACCTGTCACCTCTACGGAACTTAGGCTGCATCTTATTCAGCAAAAACTTTTGCTTCGTATCTATTGGCCACTGCAACGTCTCTTTAATAAGGGATTGTCTAATTCCCCTATTGCTAGCGGTACAATATAACCTATGCTTCTTTTAAAGATATGTTTTGGCAAGGTCCAATAGTTGCTTCTTTGGGGGGAGGAGATTATTACACAAATAAATTTTGTATGGAAACAGTCTTTAATATTCACTGATGCATACACTCTTTTAAATTATTTACCTTCTTCATGGAAATTAATGAATGGTCAGTGTAAATGGATTTTCTGCACCCTCTTGACAGCTAAAAGACTGATATTACAACACTGGAAAGATAAACACTCACCACCTATAGTGCAATGGATTGAGGACCTTACAACACTTTCAATATTTGAAAGCACCTTTAAATGGATACTCATTTGGATATTTTGTCCACTTTTGTGGAAGCCTATGCATAATTGCTAAAATGTTGTATGCATTTCATATGTATTCATTGGTATGGATATATACAGTTGGGGGGGGGAGATGAAAAAAAGGGTTTGCAGGTGCCCGCAGGCACCACATTGGAGTCCCCTTCACAGGTGCCCATAGATGCCAGGATGCCCATGGATGAATCTGCAATTCTATTAATTTCACACGCACACCCCTTCGGGAGGACAGCCCCGAGAATGGCCCAAGGTCACACAATACAGATAACATAACCTTGATTAAAACATAAAAATCAATTAAACCCACAACTATAGAAATAAATAACTGGTTGGGTGCTGTTTGAAAAAAACCTTACACACCAAAGGCTTGCCTGAATAAAAACATATTTGCCTGCCAGAAGAAGGACATCAAAGAAGTAGACAGCTTAGCTTCCCTTGGTAGGGAGTTCCAGAGCCACTAGGAGCAACCACTAAAAAGGCCCTCTCACAGCAACATCAAATGTGCCTCCAATGATGGTGAGATCAAGAGAAGGGCCTCTCCCGAAAGACCTTAAAAGCTGAGCAGGGTTGTATGGGAGAATGTGATCTTTGAATGAAGACAGCAACCTGAACTCTGTAGGGTTATAACAGTATTGAAACAAAAGTTAGAAGAACGGCTTATTTGCTAAAGAGTGTCTACCACCCTGTATGTCCAGGAGTCCACGTGCCATCTAAGTAATCCAAAAATAATCAGCTTCCACCACGTGGTTCCCTCTAGTTCTAATCCATTAGTTCAGACTTTCCCAATCTTGGATCCCCAGATTTTGTTGGCCTACAACTACCATCGTCCCTAATCAGCCAATGGTCAGGAGGGATGAGAAATGCAGTCCAACAACATCTGGAAACCCTATCTCGGGAAAGCCTGTATTCAGCAAAGCCCTAGCACACGACCAGTAAATGTGGGGGAAACAACTGACGCTGTATTACTTCCCCCACTGATCGTCCAAACCCAGACACTAAGTGGCTTCAGGCAGGCGCCACTGTTCTGTCTGGATCAGCTCCTAACTCACCCATCCACAATATGAAGCTAATAATATTGGCTGGTATTAAAGGGTTGTAAAGATAACCAAGTTAAGGTATGTGCTTTGATCATTCTAAAACAATATACAAACACCGAGTATTATTGATGCTTCTTTCTTGCCACACAGACACCGATTATTTATGTTATTTCTAGCATCAATGTCAGTATCTTCATGGACTGAGCAATACATTCTAAAAAAATTAAAAACCAGGTTCCAGTTTTCTTTTCAAGTCATTAATGTACGTCCTTTTCATTGTGCTCCCACCGAGAATTGCTGCGTGTCCTCCCAAACTGCAAAAGCTTCCTCAGCCAAATTCAAAAGCTTACATACAGAAGGGACTCTGGGCAAGGAAGTTGGCTCAGCTATAGGTTTGCCTGAAGCAAATGTGTGGCATGACAAACCTTGCAAGGGGCAGAGTTTCCTTCATCCTGAAAGCTCTCATGGGCCCTCTTGCTGAACCCTGACAGCCACCCCTCCTTAACAGCTTGCACAGAAGACAGTGCTCTTACTCACGCTTATTTCCGCCAGGAAGGTGGGTGGAATATAGCAGCTTTACTGGGTAGAAAAAGAACTATATTTCTTTTCAAGGTGGTATTCTGCAATCCATCCTTCATTGCCAAGATAAATTTGATCCTCCATAAAAATCAGAAGTTCATCCTAGCAACCTTTTCTGAATCCAATCCACACCAAAGATAAACTTTGGCATAACCCTTGCATCAGGTTCTTAATATTAATATTTTAAATTTAATTTTAATTTAATTAATAATATTAATAATAATAAATTCAAACCACCAGCACCACCACAAACTTTGGGGTAAAGGCAGAAAAAATCTTCATGGAAAGAAGTCCTTTTGGTATATGTCTCCATTGTATTGCAAGAAACACACACACACACACACACACACAAAAATGGGTACCTCAAACCACTGAGGAACTTGACACCATAAGCTAGACGGAATACTTTTTTCAAAAAAAATCTGCAGCAAAAGCATTAGGAGAATAGTAATCAATGTAAATGGCATTAGGCAATCAGCACATAGACACAAATCTAAAAATGTTTTTGTACTTCATTTCCAAATCTTAAGATGTAATCTTGGAACCCTCTCAACAGCACCACATTTTTCTATATCAGATTGGACCCAACTTCAATTATCACAAGCAAATGAGAAATGACGCCTGCTGCAATAAGTGTCATTTGTAACGTTTACAATACTGACAGCCAACCCTTTCAGCAAGTGTGTAAAAAATCAAGTCTATATTATAAGGAAGGGTGGGAGTGAGGTTGAGATTAACATGGAAACCAGAACTTGGGTCTTCTAGAATCATTATTATTATTAATTACATTTCTATACCGCCCAAGAGCCAAAGCTCTCTGGGCAGTTTACAAAAATTAAAAACATTACAAATACAATATACAGAGACTAAAAACCATTTACATAAAAACACATGAACAGACAATATACACAAAAGAAACATATATCTAAAACAATTTCAAACAAACAATCTCAAAAGCAAACCACCATAACCATAAGACATTCCAGGATCAATTTAAACTTATCATGTGATGCCGAAATCCCGGGAGAAGAGAAAGGTCTTAACCTGGCGCTGAAAAGATAACAATGTTGGCGGCAAGCAGGCCACGTCAGGGAGATCATTCCATAATTTGGGGGCCACCACTGAGAAGGCCCTCTCCCTTTTCACTGTCTTCCAAGCTTCCCTCAGTGTAGGCAGCTGGAGGAGTGCCTGAGATGTTGAGTGTAGTGTACGGGTAGGTTTGTTCAGGAGAGGCACTCTGTCAGGTATTGTGGTCCCAAGCCGTGTAAGGCTTTATAGGTTAAAACCAGCACCTTGAATTGGGCTCAGAAACATACAGGCAGCCAGTGCAAGCGGGCCAGAGTCGGTCTTATATGTTCGGACCTTCTGGTCCCTATTATCAGTCTGGCTGCTGCATTTTGCATGAGTTGCAGCTTCTGAACGGTCTTCCAAGGCAGCCCTACGCAGAGTGCGTTGCACTAACTTCGAGATTACCAGAGCATAGACAACTGAAGCTTTGGTCTTACAGAATCATGGACAAATCAGGGGGATGTAAGCAGGCATGTAGAAGATTCAACTCCTATGTCCTCCTTTTCTCAAACAGATGCAAGATATACATGAAATGGGTGGGTAAGCAGGGCAGATCCAGGGTTTAAATGAACGGATCTGCCACTGTCATGTGCTTTTAGCCCACCCTTCCCCAACCTGGTGCTGTCCAGACGGTTTGGGCTTCAATTCCCATCCAGCATGGGCAATGGTCAGGAATACTGGGAGTTGTAGTCCAAAACATTTGGAAGGCACCACATTGGAGAATGCTGTTTTAGCCTGAACTAAAATGGAAGTACTGGGGAGCAGATCAACTGTATAAGAACTGACTTTCTGCCATAACCAAGCCCATAGGATCTCCTGCTCCATGGCCTACTATACCACAACATTTTTCCTACCCATGATGCTTGCAGCACCTATGCTCCAGGTTGACAACCCATGGTTTACAAAGCAGAATGGACAAAACTATCAAAATATTTAGAACACAATACAGAAGAAGTGGATGGCCAAGCAGGCTTGAAAAACTAAGAGGGAAAACCACCAAAAATGAGTTCAGGTTTTAACTTCACATTTTGTTACAATTGTACCAATATGTGTCTCACTGAAGTCAATGGCAAAAATACTGAATATTTTAGTAAATCCAGCATGTGGAAGATATGTACCTAAGTTTCATTTATTTCATTTACTCCCCATTTACTCTTTAAAGACCTACACATACAAATGTGTGTGAATGGCTGCCGCAACTGTCTGCATTTAACACTCTATTTGTATTGTCAGAGTACAAATGCTGTCAATTCACAAAAAATCTACAACTCTTATTAACCACAGACACTTGCCTAAATAAGCAGCTATAGTTCTATATAAACATTAGATCCTTATGACTAACAAAGGTCCTTACGACTAACAAATTTATTATGGAATAAGCTTTCGTGGACTACAGTCCATCTCATCAGATTCAGGAAGTATTATCCTGAATTCCGAGTGCGTACACACACGTGGTGCTGAAGGTGGTAGGGATGTAAACACCAAGGTTAGAGGGAATTGAACTCAGAAAGGACAGTGATCATTGTTTCCTTAACAGTTGCCATTCACAAAACATTTGGTGGGTGAGCTGGTTAACACAAGGACTCAGTTCACAGGATCCCTGCAGCTTAAACAAGCCATGGTCTGTTGTTGGGTTATTTGAACATTGTTTCCCCCTCAAAGAAGCCATGCTGCCCAGGTTGAGACAACACAAAGAGCTATGTCCAGGTAGGTAATTAGGAAAACAGCGCCCGGCACAAACCATGGCTTAAACAAACCGCCGTGACATTTTTAAATCGTGGTGATTGCATGAACTGGGACATATAGTGTGAGGGGGGGAACCCTTTGTCTTTATTCTACCACAAGAGAGAGCTGAACCTCTTGACTGAGCAGAGCTCAGCTGTTTTGTGTTGAAATCTGTCTTTGAAGTTCCTTGGCAAAAAAGATAGCCACCTTAAGGTCACTGACAGTGTGCACATTGCCATTTCTGATATCAGATTTGTATCCATTTATTCTTGCACTGGCATATTTGTCCTATGTAGAACGCACTAGGGCACTGCTGGCAAAAGATGGCATATATCACATTGGAAGATGAGCAGGTGTATGTATCCATGATGTTGAGGATGGGATTATTAGGTCTTCTAATACTGTTGCCAGAGTAGACATGGGGGCAGATTCTTACCCTCTGTCTACTCTTGCACAACCATATATATACACTTGGAATTCAGGATGCCACCTCCTGCACCTGATGCAGTGGACTACAGTCAACAAAAAGCTTA
This sequence comes from Heloderma suspectum, assembly GCF_057233095.1. NCBI lineage: Eukaryota > Metazoa > Chordata > Lepidosauria > Squamata > Helodermatidae > Heloderma > Heloderma suspectum. The sequence goes on from NC_139464.1 coordinate 111,897,423, forward strand.
TGCTATAACAAATTTGTTAGCCTTCAAGGTGTCGCAAGACTTGGGTTTTGCTGCAACAGACTGATGCAACTACTCCTCTGGAAAATCCTAAAATGTAACCATTCTCCTTTACTCTGCAGTAACTCCCACTAGTAAGAAACATTAGCTTAAGAGCTAAGGCTCTAAGGTGGTCCTCAGACCAAGGATCTGTTTCCAGATGTTATGACTTCTTAGCCTTATCTGGATGCATGAACCATCAGATGCAGTTCATGCAAAGTATCTCAGCAGCTGGATGACACAGATCAATGAAACTCAAACCCCTTTTTTCTCCTGCCACAGCTTTCTTTCACAGCCTTCCTTTGAAGTCTATGCCACTGAGAAATCAACAACAGCTGAGTAACACGTGTTATCATACAACACTGAATGCAAGGACAATATTGCACAGCAAGATGCTTTGTTTGGTAATCCTGGATTGTAGAAAGCATTACAATTTCTTCTGTTGAAGATAATCCTGTTTTTGAGTACATTATTCATTTAATAGGACAAACTAATTTAAAACATTGCGACTTGATTAGATTTACTAAGTACCTTGTTTAATGCACCAATTCATTCCACCCTTTAATCTCCTTGCTCTGTCTTCTCAAGGTTTACACAATACTTAGCATTTTTAGCGCATTTCAAGTGTTCAGAGCACTTCATATAAGCAATCCTCACAAGATTAGGTAACGCAGGCCAGTATCCAGTACAACTCATATCACAACTGGAAGGCTGAAGTTAAAAGAACAGCGGGCCACAGAAAACCTCCTAGCACGTTTCTGGCACGTATCTCCACACCAGCTGCTTCTCTGTGCTTGCAAACAGAGCGCGGAAAGGGTGAAAAGGGGGCAGTCCTGGGGGCGGGAAGGGGAGGAGACTGCAGAAGCCTCTTTATAAGGCTTCCTATGCATCACACAGCCTTCCCTCCTCTCGTTCTGATGTCCCCAGCCAAAAATGCAGGGCGGACAGAGCATGGAATCTCCTTTTTCCAGCTCCTTTTTCCTGCATAGGATAGTTGGCAGCCTCCCATTTCAGAGGCTGGCAACTATCCAGATAGGATTGTGCCCTTAGGGTACAATCCTATGCATATTTAGACAGAAAAAGGTCCTAGAACAGCTAGGAAGTTGTAGGACCTTTTTCTTTCTAAACATGCATTGGATTGCACCGTCAGCCTTTGTGCATAGGGTAGCTCTCCAAAATGCTCCTTCTTGTGCAAGTCTAAGACAACAAACAGCTTGCTTACACTCACATGGAAAAAAGGCAAACATTTATGAGAACTGGACTTATAGGAGTAAAAAAAAAATCACAGTAATCACCGACAACGCAATGAATAGTCAATTATGAAGCTACATGTCATTTCAGTCCCATCTCCCACACTTAATAAACAAGATCCTGCACATTTTTCTTTTTACCTGGAGCGATCAAACAGGGAGAGCAAACAAAACAGGCAAAGCGGTGACAGGGCTGGAGTAGGCCCAGGGATGTTCCATTCTGAGTTGCAGTGTGCTCACCATGTGCTCCTGAGAGCTCCAATTGAATTGAAGGGGCGTGGCCTGAGTACTCCCAGCAGCTGTGTGGGCGGGGAGTTTCAGTCTGTTTCCCGCCTCCTAGCCGAGCAGAGCAGAGGAAGCTGCTCCAGCTGGTCTAGGGGCTATACAAGCAAACAAGCTACCAGAGAGTGAACGAACAGGGAGCACAAACAGGTGTTTGCCAGGGTAGTTCAGCAGGGGAATAAGGGGGAGGTCCCTAACAATTTCTTTTAATTTCTTTTTCTTGCAACACACACTTCCATACCAGTGGGACTCTGTTGTTAACCTCCAGTGATTAGAGGACAAAGCACAGGCTATCCCAGTCCAATCAGAAAGCTAGAAACATAAAGGGAACAGAGACTATGGAAGGACAAGACTCTCCAGTGGTGGTGACCTGCACGGTCTGTGCAATGTTTGTTTTCTTGCCTGAGGTCAACATGGCCTACACCTGCAACACGTGCAAGTTGATCATGCTGCTGAAAGAAAAAGTAAGAGGGCTGGAGTGGTGCGTGTCGACCCTCCAGGGAATAAGAGAACACAAAGAGTTCTTGGACAGAATGGTGGAACTACAGCAGCAAAGTGAAGAACAGAAGCGAGAAGAGCAACAGCAAGCTGCGGCAGAAGAGGAAAATGCTGAGGTGAGGAAAAATGAAGTAGAGAATACACCTTGAAAAAGGGTGACAGGAGCAGAAGAACTAGAAACCACTCTGTAGCAGTGGAAGCACTGGAACTATGGAACCGTTTCCAGGTACTTGAGGATGAGACTGGAGGACAGCCTGCAGGGGAAGAATCACAGGGGAACCTGCATGAAAGCGAGCAAGAGGCCGAAGGTCAGTCAAGCAGAGGCGATGAAACCAAAGCCTACAACCGCAAGAAGAGGAGGAGTGAGTGACTCCTTGCTGTGTGGGATCGAAACCCAAGTGTGTTGCGAAGACCCGTGGACTCACCAGGTATGCTGTCTCCTGGGAGGACAGATTAGAGATGTGACTGAAGGGTTGCCTGCACTCATGAAGCCCACTGACAGGTATCCCTTTCTTCTCATCCATGTGGGAACAAATGATACCACCAAGTGGTGCTACAAAGAAATCACTTTGAAGCTTTGAGAAGGAAACTCAAGAACTTTGGGGCCCAAACAACAATGGACGAAGGCTCATGCACCGCAATGGAGAGAACAGCTCTAATAGCGCACAATAATAGTCTTCAGAAACATGTAGGAAGAAAGCCAGACTATGAAGCACATGGTCTTCGATGTCTATATACTACTGCCCAGAGTATGGGAAACAAACAGAACGAACTTGAACTCTTAATACAGGAGGGAAATTATGACTTGATAGGTGTAACTGAAACTTGGTGGGATGACTCCCATGACTGGAATACAGCAACTGAAGGATATAACTTGTTCAAAAAGAACAGGAGGAACAAAAATGGAGGTGGAGTTGCACTATATATTATAAATACATATATCTGCACAAAATTAAGGAGGATGAGCTTGGTAGCCCCATCGAGAGCATCTGGGTTAAAATAAATGGAGCAAAGAATAAAAGGATCATGGTGGTCAGAGTTTTCTACCAGCCACCCAATCCAGGAGAAGATAAGGATGAAACTTTTGAAAAGCAAACTCCCAGTGTTTTAAGGAAGCATGATGTAGTAGTAATGGGGGACTTCAATTTCCCCAATATTTGTTGGGAGACAAATTCTGCAAAACATGGCCTTTCCAGGAAATTCCTGACTTGTGTGGTGGATAACTTCCTCCTACAGAAAGTAGAGGAAGGAACTAGAGGATCGGCTATCCTTGACTTGATCCTAACCAACAGAGATGACTTAGTGGATAAAGTAGCAGTTACAGGAACTCTGGGGGAAAGTGACCATGTTATACTTGAGTTCTTGGTTCTAAAGGAAGCAAAAGCCGAGTGTAGCCAAACACGTACCCTGTATACAGGAAAGCCAATTTTAATAAACTCAGAACAATGATAAGTAAGGTCCCATGGAAAGCAACTCTTAATGAGAAAAGGAGTCCAAGATGGGTGGGAACTTTTAAAAAAGGAAGTTCTAAAGGCACAATTACAAACAATTCCAACAAGAAAAAAAGGCGGGAGACAACAGAAGAAGCCAGTGTCTTCTGAAAACAAAAAAGGACACATAAAGGAAGGGGAAGGAAGGACAAGGTACAAAGGAAGGGTACAGGCAGGTAGCACAGAATCACAGGGATGGCATCAGGAAGGCTAAAGCTGAGAATGAGCTGAGGATAGCGAGGGAAGCTAAAAGCAACAAAAAAAGCTTTCTTCAGATACACGCATAGTAAAAGAAAGAGGAAAGAAATGGTGGTTCAACTATTAAATAAGGATGGCAAAATGATAACAGATGACAAAGAAAAGGCAGGAGTGCTCAATTCCTACTTTGGCTCAGTCTTCTCCCAAAAGAGGGTCTATGACCCCCCCGGCAAAGGCGAAGTACAGGCTGAAGGGGCAGGATTGCAGCTTGAGACTGATAGGCATATGGTCCAGGAACACCTCATTACTTTGAATGAGTTCAAATCTCCCAGGCCAGATGAACTGCATAAAGGAACTGGCAGAAGAGCTCTCAGAAACACTGTCTATTATCTTTGAGAGATCATGGAGGACAGGTGAAGTGCCAGATGACTGGAGGAGAGCTAATATTGTCCCTATCTCCAAAAAAGGTAAAAAGGAGGAACCTGGGAACTACAGACCAGTCAGTCTGACAGCAATCCCTGGGAAAATTCTGGAGCAGATTCTAAAGCAATCGATCTAGAAACACCTTGGAAATAATGCAGTGATTACTCGAAGCCAACATGGATTTGTCAAGAACAAATCCTGCCAGACGAATCTGATCTCATTTTTTGATCAGGTAACCTCCCTTGTGGACTGTGGGAATGCTGTGGACATAATATACCTTGACTTCAGCAAAGCTTTCGACAAAGTGCCCCATGATATCCTACTTAGCAAACTAGCTAAGAGTGGGCCAGATGAAACAACTATCAGGTGGATCCACAGTTGGCTACAGAATCGGACTCAAAGAGTGCTTATCAATGGGATCTTCTCAAACTGGGGAGAGGCAACGAGTGGGGTACCGCAGGGCTCAGTCCTGGGCCCAGAGTTCTTCAACAGTTTTATTAATGACTTGGGAGGAGGAGGTGCAGGGAATGCTGATCAAATTTGCAGATGACACAAAATTGGGTGGGATAGCTAATACCCTGGAAGACAAAAACAAAATTCAAAGTGATCTTGATAGGGTGGAGAGCTGGGCAGAAAACAGAATGTAATGTAATAGGGATAAATGCCAAGTTCTGCACCTAGGAAAAAGAAACCAAACGCACAGTTACAAGTTGGGGAATACTTGGCTCAACAAGCGAGAAGGATCTTGGAATTGCTGTAGATCACAAGCTGAATATGAGCCAACACCGTGATGTGGCTGCAAAAAAGGCAAATGCTCTTTTGGGCTGCATTAATAGAAGTATAGCTTCCAAATCACATGAAGTACTAGTTCCACTCTACTCAGTACTGGTTAGGCCTCATCTTGACTAATGTGTCCAGTTCTGGGCACCACACTTTAAGAAGGATGAGGACAAACTGGAGAAGGTTCAGAGGAGGGCAACTAAGATGATCAGGGGACTGGAAACAAAACCCTTTGAGGAGAGACTGAAAGAACTGGGCATGTTTAGCCTGGAGAAGAGAAGACTGAGGGGAGATAGGACAGTGCTCTTCAGTACACGAAGGGTTGTCACAGAGAGGAAGGCCAGGATCTCTTCTCGATCATCCCAGAATGCAGGACACAGAATAATGGGCTCAAGTTACAGAAAGCCAGATTCCGGCTGAACATCAGGAAAAATGTTCCTGACTGCTACAGCAATACGACAATGGAACCAATGACCCAGGGAGGTAGAGGGCTCTCCCACCCTGGAAGCATTCAAGATGAAGCTGTACAGCCACTTTTCGGGGATGCTCTGACTTGGATTCCTGCACTGAGCAGGGGGTTGGACTCGATGGTCTTACAGGCCCCTTCCAACCCTACTATTCTATGATTCTATGTCAGGGGTGGACAACTTGTGGCCCTCCAGTTGTTTTGGCCTACAACTCCCATCATCCTTCACTATTGGCTATGCTGACTAGGACTGATGAGAGTTATGGCCCTCCAGATGTTTGGGCCTACAAGTTCCCCATCCCCGCTATACATAATTAGGAAGGCCTAAGTTCATTGAAATAAATGGGCTAAATAAATAAAAGTGCCATTTAACTCTGCATAGATCAGGCTGAATATCTAGCTATCATAAGTGACAGGATGTCATGAACTGACATAGCACAGTAGGAAGATTCATAAATTGCCTTTTTAGCACAAACAGCTCCTCATAAGGTTCAACTGATATGGCAATGTAAGACTATATTAATCAGCTGGAATGAGTTAAGCAATTGACATTTTAGCCTAAGTCTACCATTCCAAGCACACTTACTTGGAAGTAAGTCCCTCTTAACTTAGTGGGAGTTGGCCTTACTTCCAAGTAAAGATGCTTAGGATCACACTGTATTAGTTCTAACTAAAATCTCTAACTTTAAGCAAACTTTTGGGATGGTGCTTAAATAACACCACACACTAACATGTGCAGAAAAATCAGCACAGGGACAAAATATGCTCTTTCAGTCCATAAAAAGACCAAAGCTCCTCTTTAGGGCAAACAACTGCCACATCTCTGGTTACTGAAAGGAGCATGCGCAAATTCTGACTATGCCCATATGAAGCAAACCTGGAGAGTTCCTTTATGGGGAGGGGGGGGACATGTTGAAGTAATGAATGGGCCAAAGCAGTTAAAGAATGTGAGATGGGAGGTAAATGGGTCTTAATCAACAAAGCCTGATGGAAGTCCCTGACAGAGGAATATCTGCAAAGCAGTTGAGAGGCTACTTTAGTGCTAAGAAGCTTTATGAAGCCCTATCCCTCCCCAGAAACTGATTGAAAGGTACCAGGCAGCTCCACCTCCTTTAAAGAGGGTTGAAGTACCCCAATGATGAGTGCTGCCCATGCTCAGCACTCTTTCCAAATGTTTGTATTCATTCCATTTTTCCTTGATTTTTTGCTGTGGCCAACAGCACACTGAAATTCATCACTGGCTTTTCCTAGCAATTGTGTCCCATACGGACCCGGTCTTTTACAGCTTCAGCCAATTAATTTTCTAGTCTATTCTGAAAAATGTCCAATGTAAGAAGAATTTAAGAAGTGCCTTTCAGGATTAAACTAATTCTGTTTAGAAACAGAGTGCCAGACTACCAACAGGCAGCCCCGCTGCCTCTGAGTGCTTCACAGGCAGGGCATGAAGGTGGCGGTGCTTTCTATTCTATTTCTCTAGCATCTGGTGCTCGGACCGCTCCACACCTATGTTCCATTCCTAGCTGTCACAACCAACCTAGTTTCAACTAGGGTTTACAGTAACCACAAATCGCAGGCAATTCCGAATGGAAATTTAATCACTGGAGTTCTCTTCACCAGAAATTAATTCACTGAAGTTTCTAGCACATCTTACTTATAGTGCTCAGGAATTATAAACCACACATTTATATGGTCAAGATTCAAAGAACTATGGGAAATTTGTTTCTCTTGCAAGCCAGCCTCCCACTGCATGCTGCAAGGTGGGGGGTGCAATCCAAAGCTATTTGTATGGTCATTCGGGTTAGCTCTTCAATGTCAAGAGTTCAACTAGACTAGCACAAGCCCCCTACGCAAGTCTAAGTAATTCTCTGCTTAGCAGAGAGATAGGTGGCTGGTAGTCCCTAGCAGCAGCTTCTCAGACTAACCACCTATATATTACACACTAAAAATCCATACTGAAGAGAGCTTCAGCTATTGGGCAGTATAGAAAGTAAACAAACAGACAAATAAATAAAAAACTGTTAACACTTTTAGGCACAATCCTATGCATGTTTAGACAGAAAAAAGTCCTACAACTCCCAGCATTCCTCAGCCAGCCATGCTGACTGAGGAATGCTGGGAATTGTTTAGACAGAAAAATGTCCTACATGCATAGGATTGCAACCTACACACATGATTACTGAAAGGAGTAATCCACATAAGTAGCTCTTACAACACTTGCAATGCACAAAAAAGGGAACTACTCCAAGAGTGCAAAAAATTAACAAATATATTTTTTAAAACCCAATCTATAAAGGTTCACAACTATTATGCTCTTCTTCAGGAGATTGTATTTTTGCCAGCTAGAGAAATACACGGGTCTTTTCTCTTAACCATTTCCATTACGCAGCTCTTTTAGCTCTTAAAAAAGAGAATTTCCTCAATAACTTCAAACCTATACCCATCCATTTTAAGAAATGCATTTGTTATTTTTCTGGACCAACCCATTATTTTCTTTCTGTGTTTTCACACACTGGCCCGGTTCACACGATCATCACTGCTTAAATAACCCAACAACAGACCATGGGTTATTTGCGGGTTGTTTACCCCTCAAACAAGCTATGCCTGCTGGGTTCGGGCAACAAAACAAATCGCACCTGGGCAGGTAATAAGGCAAATGGTACTTGGCACACACCATGTGGCTTATTTAAGCCAGGGTGATCATGCAAACCAGGTCACTGTACCTGAGTACTGCCTTTAATTTTGCTTGTTGCAATGCTTCTAGAAAAGGCAAACCTCAAAAAGTCCCATATCTTTAGGTCAGCTACTGAGAACACTTGTATCCCTTTAGTGCGTCCAGTCTCGATCCATGGGTGGATTTACATATCTCACATCTACCAGTGGCATGGAAGCACCTTTCACACACAAATTCCCATGATGGATCAGGAACCATATTTAGATATTAGATGCAGATCCAAACGATAAGGCACATTCAGATGCAACAGATCCATTGTACACCCCATTTGCACTTCCACAGCCTGGATAAAGGTATGCATTCCTATCTCCATTGCATTGAAGACGGGAATGTGCGTTTCCACCTACTGCCTTAGGCTATGTACATATTATTGGGCTCAATTGTTATCTAGATCTGGATAGAGGCCAGAATACCTTTCAGTGTCACACTCTTGTTTAAATAAAGAAAAAGTGGCCCCCCAGAAGATATCCATCTGCCTCACACACACAGTGAGGATGTCAACTTCAGATTAATCAGTAATATTGGGACAGCAACCATACCGAAACAAATAAAGAACAGACTTGAGAAATGAGACATGCACTTCTTTCCCAACCAACATCAAACCGTAAATTGACCAGATTAGAAAACTTCAGTACTTCAGTCCTATAGAACAGGAGCAAAAGCATTCTCAACAGTCAGCTGGAAACTCTGGTGCCTTTATAGAAATCAATGGACAGTAATTTTCTTACTGCCTCTTCACAGTCCAGTATGCATTTAATTTTAACTAGCAGTGATGCTTGCTGCCTAGGCATGATGCAGAACCCGGTAAGGCACACGGTAGACTTCATAACTCCACAGCTCAGACAGACAGCATGTTTTTGTCAAGGATGCAATTACTTCCCGGCAATGCTCCTACCCTTTCCCCTCCCATCTCTGCACAGGCGTGATATCTCTTCTGCCATCCAATGCAGGATGTGACAGGTGTAATTCTACAGGGCATTTTCAAAAGTGCATCTCCCCGTATTGCATTTTTATTTATAAACATAGCTCAAACCCACAAGCGATATCAACTTGCAATTTAGCAAGCACTCCTCTGGTCACATCGAAATGACATCTGATTGAGGAAAATGTTTTGCTGCACAGCAGAGGATTAAGAGTTTAGTAATACACACACACACACACACACACACACACGTAACTTTATACAATTATCAATGAGTCATAGAAACAGTCATCACAGACCTTTACAAAAGGGACTTTCTGCTGCATCAGTCAACAAATAAAAACCCATTGAACGTAACTGTAAAGTTCAACCCATTCTACTGTCAGGCTCAACTGGATGGATTCAAGCCTGGACGCACTGCTGTTCCCAAAAAATTGATCCACCCCCACACTAGCAAAATTGATTTATTGCAGCAGCCAGAGCCAGTGCATGCTTACCCAAGACGAAGTCCCCCGAGTTCAATGGGGCTACCAGGTTAAGTGCGCATAAGACTGCAGGCTTAACCTTTCCTTACTACACAGAGAGGTGAGGCTGCGGGGCCATCCACGTTGCGCAGAAGAGGGTGGGTCTAGACATCTAGTTTCCTGACGGATAAAAGATAATAAATTTAAAATAAAGTAAGGATTACCCTACTGAGTAAAACAGGCCTTGTCTCACTCAAGAACACCGAAAATTTGGTCCGACTTTCCAAATACATCACGACTACAGTCGTATGCGCCTGTACCTGAGAGTAAGTCCCACTGAACTCCGTGGCACTTACATCCGAGTAAACTTGAACAGGATCGGGATGCCGATTTTTTTTTTTTTTTTTTAACGAGAAACGGGAGGGAAAGACCGATGTGCGAGACGCATTAGAAAGCGGGGGGGGGGGGCGGGAGAGAAGGAAATGGAAAAATGGGACACAAGGAAGAGAAGTGCGCAAAACGGAAGACGAGCGGAATCTACAAGGGAAAGGCGGCAGGAATCTGAGAGAGAAACTGCTGCAGGAAGGAGACTGAAAATGAACCAAGAAAAGGGAAAGGGGGAGAAGGAAGGAAGGAAAAGGAAGGAAGGAAGGAAGGAAGGAAGGAAGGAAGGAAAGCAGGCAGGCACAGGGCGAGGACAGCCACCTCCTGCGAAAGAAGGGAAGGGCGCACGGAAAGGGAGGGAGGAAGAACGGAGGGGCGGTGAGGAGAGACGCGGGGAGAGGCCGAACTCCGAAGTTTCTACTCACAGCTCGTCCGCGGGAGAATCCAGCCAAAGCGAGGGCGGCGGCGGCGGCGGCTCGCGCCTCGGGCTCCCCGCAGCGGGCTCCGCTCCCGCTCGCTGCCGCCGGCCGAGCCCGGCCCCGGGGCGCCCTCCGCGCCCGCCCGGGGCAGCGGCGCTACGCGCGCAGCGGCTCAGCTGCCCCTTCCCCCAGCGGGGCGCTCGGCGAGGCGGGGAGCGCCCCGACCCTTCCGCGGGGCTCCGGGCGGGCTCCCGTCGCCCGCTCCCCTCGGGCTCTGAGCGGCGGGGCGGGCTCGGCCGAGGAGGGCGCCGGAGCTCGGGCTGGCGCTCCCCGGCTCGCGGCGGGCCCCGGGCGGGCCGCTCCTCCTTCCACGCCCTGCGTCCGCGAGCTCTCCCCGGCCGTCCCGCCGCGCCGCGGCTCTCCGGTTACAGCCGCCGCGGCTCTCCCCGCCTCCTCTTCCCCTGCCCGCCTCGCTCCCTCCTCGCTCGCCGACCCACCCACCCAGCCAGCCACCCTCTCCTTCTCCTGGAGAGATGCCGCGCACGGAACTGGGACGCTGGCGCGGCATTGTGGGAGGCGGGAGCTCTTAAAGCCGCGGCGGAGCAGGGCCGGTCCGCGCGTGCACGCAGCGTCCCCGGATTTGATGCCCGACGGGCTGGCTCGCGCGCGCGTGGACGTTCCTCGCGGCTGGCTCGCGCAGGGCGCGTTTGGCGCTCAGCGCCTCCCGCTTCGAGAGAGGACGCGCACGTGTGGAAGGGTCGCCACGGATGCACGCTCCGCCCGCAGGACGGTTGCCTCGCCTCGCCTCGAACGCCAGGCTGGCCCTCAGAGTCGGGCTATTCAGCCGCCGCTCGTCAAGTGTACGACAATCCAGTGTAGTCACAGCAAGAGATGCAGACGCGCGTGTAAACCAGGGCTGTGCTTGCTCATCTAATGGGTGCTTAAGGCTAGTTCACACATTAACGTGCATCATTTGAATTCCCGTCTCAGGGTCCCAGTTCCAACATTTGGTTGAGTGGTAATATGCTTTGTGTGCAGGAGAGCTGGAACCAGACTTATTGGGCCAGTTCACATGACACAACAGCCCATCGTGGGTTAATTTACCTGCAAGGAGCTGTGTGGTATGTGCCTGCTGCCGTTATGAATATGCAAGCCCTGGCCAGGCATTGCAGGGGCTTGTGTGTCATGTGAGCCCAGGCAGCGGGGCTGATTTGAGGATCATACAAGGGTTGTTTAACCCTCAAATAACCCCTGCTGCCTGGGTTCACATGACACGATACCACACAGCTCCTTGCAGGAAATTAACCCATGATGGGCCATCGTGTCATCTGAACCAGGTCATCCACCTGCTTTGCATGACATGGCACAGCTCATCGTGGATTATTTGACCCACGATGAGGCACAGCACTCATGGGAGCCACTTTGCAGATCCAACCCCTGTTCAGGGGTTATTGTGCCATGGGAACCTGGTGAGTGTAGGTTATGCAGAGTTTGTTTGTTTGTTTATTTATTTATTTATATACAGCCCAATAGCTGAAGCTCTCTGGGCGGTTCACAAGAATTAAAACCAAAACGCGCAGGGTAAAACTATATAAAATATAAAGGCATTAAAACCACAATATAACAATACAACCAGAATAAAACTTAGCAGCAATGCAGAGTTTTAAAATACAGATTTAAAACACTGAAGCTAAAAGGCTAGAAAGCTAAAATGCCTGGGAAAATAAAAAGGTCTTCACCTGGCACCAGAAGAAATACAACGTAGGTGCCAGGCAAACTTCACTAGGGAGCTCATTCCACAGCCGGGGGGCCACAGCAGAAAAGACCCTCTTCCTAGTAGCCTCCTGCCTCACTTCCTTTGGCAGGGACTCACGGAGAAAGGACTGCTGAGGATGATCTTAAGGTCTGGGCAGGCACATATGGGAGTAGGCGATCCTTCAGATAACCTGGCCCCAAGCCATTAAGGGCTTTGAATGTTAATACCAGCACTTTGAATCGGGCCCGGAAATGGACTGGCAGCCATTGCCGCTGGAAAAGTACTGGCATAATATGAGCTCATTGGCCAGTCCCTGTTAAGCAATCTTCGCAGAACCCATGGTCTGTTCTGGGGTTGTGCGAGGGTTATTTAACCCTCACATAACCCACACTTGTGGGGTTTACATGATACACTCACTTGGGGGTGGGATATGCAAAGTGGCAGCTGCACATGCCCTGTACTTGGTGTAGCCTTTCATGGGTTAAGTAACCCACGGAGGTTAAATAACCCCACATGTCACGACAGCCCACTGCGGGTGGGTTATTTAACCCACAGTGGGCTGTCGTGTTGTGCAAACCAGCTCTCAGAGTAAATATACCTGGCACTACTCAAATTGTGCATACAATATGCATGTGATTTGTACAACATGCATTATTCTTCCCCTTCCAAAGGCAATTATCCACTTGCCTTCTGGATGGAACAGTCTAGGGGAAAAAAACTGCACCACATAATGCACACTGGATAGGAGTCTGCCATATGCAAAGCTGCAACAGTAAGAACGTAAGAAGAGCCCTGCTGGATCAAACCAGGGGTCCATCTAGTCCAGCATTCTGTTCACACAGTGTCCACAGGTGCCTGTGGGAAGCTCACAAGTAGGATATAAGTGTAATAGCACATTCCCACTCACGTTCCCCAGCAATTGATATACAACAGCATAGGCCTCCAATACTAGACGTAAGATACCACACATATTGCTACCAGAATAAATAAAATAAATCATCTTTGTTTAATATAAAATACTGGGATGGGGGGGTAGAAATATCTAACCTTTGTTCACCATATGCTTAGCTTCCTTGTTTGGCAGTGCCTACTGTAAGCAGACATTTTCACTTATTATTTCCTGCACTGAGCCTTGAGGGTGAATTTGTGTGTGAGGAAGGAAAGGTCTTGTGAATACAGAAGACTGTTGTGAAACCTTTCAAGTTCCAAAAGTGGGTTGACCCTCCATCATGATACATATCAAAACTTGAACATGGGCAAATTCAACTTGTATTGCTTGCATATCTCAACACAGATAGCAAAGCAAAACTATTATATGCAAGAGGCCAACCTTCACAACTAATTTGAATATTTGATCCAGGTCTTCTTTATTCTAGTCCTGGGGTGGGCAGAAGGTAGCTCTGATCTACTGGTAAATCTCTTGGTGATTTGCAGTAGATATGCAAGATATGCAGGAATTTCAGTGTATTGTTAAACTCTGAATTAACAGCATTAATAACATTATTTCCTCTTGTTGTTGTTGTTCAGTCATTAAGTCATGTCCAACTCTTCATGTCCCAATGGACCATAGCACGCCAGGCCTTCCTGTCCTCCACTCCCTCCTGGAGTGCACTCAAATTCATATTCATTGCATCGGTGATGCTATCTAGCCATCTCATCCTCTGCCATCCCCTTCTCCTTTTGCCTTCAATCTTTCCCAGCATCTTGCTCTTTTCCAGAATTTTCTCTTCGCATTAGGTGGCCAAAATATTTGAGCTTCAGCTTCAGTATCTGTCCTTCCAATGAGCACTCAGGGTTGATTTCCTTTAGGATGGACCGATTTGACCTCCTTGCAGTCCAGGGGACTCGTAAGAGTCTTCTCCAGCACCACAGTTCGAAGGCGTAAATTCTTCGGTACTCAGCCTTCCTTATAGTCCAGCTCTCACAGCCATACGTTGCTATTGGGAAAACCATAGCTCTGATTATACGAATCTTTGTCAGCAAGGTGATGTCTCTGCTTCTTACTATTCTGTCTAGGTTTGCCATAGCTTTCCTCCCAAGGAGCAAGCGTCTTTTAATTTCATGGCTACAGTCACCGTCTGCGGTGATCTTGGAGCCCAAGAAAATAAAATCTGTCACTGCTTCCATTTCTTCCCCTTCTATATGCCAGGAAGTGATGGGGCCAGATGCCATGATCTTCGTTTTTTTAATGTTGAGTTTCAAACCAGCTTTTGCACTCTCCACTGTCACCCTCAACAAGAGGCTCTCGAGATCCTCTTCACTTTCTGCCATTAGGGTTTTATTGTCTGGGTATCTGAGGTTGTTGATAATTCTCCCGGCATCTTAATTCCGACCTGTGATTCATCCAACCCAGCATTTCTCATGATGTACTCTGCATATAAGTTAAATAAGCAGGGTGACAATATGCAGCCTTGTCGTACTCCTTTCCCAATTTTGAACCAATCGGTTGTCCATGTCCAGTTCTTACTGTTGCTTCTTGACCCTCATACAGGTTTCTCAGCAGACAGGTAAGGTGGTCTGGTACTCCCATCTCTTTAAGAATTTGCCGCAGTTTGTTGTGATCCACACAATCAAAGGCTTTAGCGTAGTCAATAAAGCAGAAATTGACATTTTTCTGGAATTCTCTTGCTTTCTCCATGATCCAGCGAATGTTGGCGATTTGATCTCTAGTTCCTCTGCCTCTTCAAAGCCCAGCTTGTACTTCCAGTAGTTCTCGGTTCACATACTGCTGAAGCCTAGCTTGTAGGATTTTGAGCATAACCTTGCTGGCATGTGAAATGAGCGCAATTGTACAGTAGTTTGAACACACTTTGGCATTGCCCTTCTTTGGAATTGGAATGTAAACTGACCTTTTCCAGTCTTGTGGCCACTGTTGAGTGTTCCAAATTTGTTGGCATACTGAGTGCAGCACTTTAACAGCATCATCTTATAGGATCTTAAATAGCTCAGCTGGAATACTGTCATCTCCGCTAGCTTTGTTGTTACTAATGCTTCCTAAGGCCCACTTGACTTCACTCTCGAGGATGTCCGGCTCAAGTTCAGTGACCACACTATCATGGCTATCAGGGACATTCAGATCTTTCCTGTATAGTTCTTCTGTGTATTCTTTCCACCTCTCCTTAATCTCATCTGCTTCCATTAGGTCCCCACCTTCTTTGTCCTTTATCATGCCTGTCTTTGCACAAAACGTTCCCTTGAGATCTCTGATTTTCTTGAAAAGAGCTCTAGTCTTTCCCATTCTATTGTTTTCCTCGATTTCTTTGCATTGTTCATTTAAGAAGGCCTTCTTGTCTCTCCTTGCTATTCTCTGGAACTCTGCATTCAGTTAGGTATATCTTCCCCTTTCTTCCTTGCTTTTCGCTTCCCTTCTTTCCTCAGCTACTTGTAAAGTCTCATCAGACAGCCACTTTGCTTTCTTGCATTTCTTTTTCTTTGGAATGGGTTTAGTTGCTGCCTCCTGAACAATGTTACGGACCTCTGTCCATAGTTCCTCAGGCACTCTGTCTATCAGGTCTAATCCCTGAAATCTATTCCTCACCTCCACTGTATATTCATAAGGGATGTAATTTAGGTCATACCTGAATGGTTTAGTGGTTTTCCCGACGTTCTTCAATTTAAGCCAAAATTTTGCGATAAGAAGCTCATGATCTGAGCCACAGTCAGCTCCAGGTCTTGTTTTTACTGACTGTATAGAGCTTCTCCATCTTTGGCTGCAAAGAACATAATCAATCTGATTTTGATATTGACCATCTAGTGATGTCCATATGTAGAGTCGCCTCTTGTGCTATTGGAAAAGAGTGTTTGCTATGATCAGCATGTTCTCTTGGCAAAACTCTATTACCCTTTGTCCTGCTTCATTTTGTACCCCAAGGCCATGCTTGCCTGTTATCCCGGTGATTTCTTGACTTCCTACTTTAGCATTCTAACCCCCCACGATGAAGAGGACATCTTTTTTGGGTGCTAGTTCTAGAAGGTGTTGTAGGTCTTCATAGAACCGATCAACCTCAGCTTTTTCGGCCTCAGTGGTTGGGGCATAGACTTGAATTACTGTGATGTTGAATGGTTTGCCTTGGATTTGTACTGAGATCATTCTGTCGTTTTTGAGATTGTACCCCAGTACTGCTTTTCCCACTCTTTTGTTGACTATGAATGCTACTCTTTTTCTTCTAAGGGATTCTTGCCCATAGAAGTAGATATAATGGTCACCTGAATTAAATTCGCCCATGCTTGTCTATTTTAGTTTGCTGATTCCCAAGATGTCGATGTTCAATCTTGCCATCTCATGTTTGACCACCTCCAGCTTACCTTGATTCATTGATCTTACATTCCAGGTTCCTAAACAATATTGTTCTTTACAGCATTAGACTTTCTTTTCACCACCAGACACATCCACAGCTGAGTGTCCTTTCAGCTTTGGCCCAGCTGCTTCACTCTTTCTGGCACTACTTGGAAATTCCCTCTGCTCTTCCCCAGTAGTATATTGGACACCTTCTGACCTGAGGGGCTCATCT
Organism: Heloderma suspectum; assembly: GCF_057233095.1. Lineage (NCBI taxonomy): Eukaryota > Metazoa > Chordata > Lepidosauria > Squamata > Helodermatidae > Heloderma > Heloderma suspectum. The sequence goes on from NC_139464.1 coordinate 111,914,033, forward strand.
TCTGGTGTCATCTCTTTTAGCCTTGTGATACGTTCCATGGGGTTTTCTTGGCAAGAATACTGGAGTGGGTTGCCATTTCCTTCTCCAGTGGACCACATTTTGTCAGAACTCTCTGCCATGACCTGTCCGTCTTGGGTGGCCCTGCACGGCATAGCTTATGGCTTCACTGAGTTATGCAAGCCCCTTTGCCACAACAAGGCAGTGATCCATGAAGGGGATCACTAAGTGAGCTATTTCCTCTTAGCCCTAAATTAAACTGTTGACGTGAAGAAAGCTTGGAGTGACCAGAATTGAATGTTTGTGTGGAAGAACTGTTAGCTCTGTTCATTCCAAACAAATTCCTAGGCTCATACTTATTTAAATCTAAGTGTATGTCTTTTCTGCCAGGCTGCAGTTGGTGAATCTTGGGGTTCAAAGTGACTGAATTTACTGTATCACTTTGATCTGAAGGTGGAGATGAATGCTCACCTATGTTTATGTGTGTGTGTGTGTGTGTGTGTGTGTATATATATATATATGTGTGTGTGTGTGTGTGTGTATATATATATATATATATATATACACACACACATACACACACACACACATACATATATTGCACAATCCTGTCATGTTTAGACAGCAATCCCTATGGCTGGCTGGGGAATGCTAGGAGTTATAGGGCTTTTTCGTGTCTAAACATGCATAGGATTGTGCCCTTACAAACGGAAAACTAGTACAGCAATAAGAAGGGTGGACTAGACCCAGATATACTAGTTTTCTATTTTCAGGGAGGTGTTGTTTTTTAAGGGGAGCATTTAAACATATGATCCTCACCTGTGGTTTCTACCACTTCATTCTTCCACATACGTATACTCCTTCTAACTTTCAACCATCTAGTATGTGCAGTTGTCAAGCAAGAGAAAGCAACTCTGTGATATCAACGCTACAATCCATATCTTTTTGTAGATGAAAGGAACTGTTTAAAGAATGGTGATACTGTAAAGTACTTCCATACTTAGAAATCACCCTAAGATGACAATAGTGTGTCTGCCGGGGGGGGGGGGGGGATTGAACACAGGGATCATCAAAAGGACTACTTTAAAAGAGAGCTGAATGTAAGTGGCTCTGAAACAAGAGACTAAGCAAGCTTACTCAAGAGCAAATCCTATTGAAATCTACGTAGTTCAACCAGAAGCAGCCCCGTTTTTGCAACTGTGAACACAAAAACCTTTCATATACAGTTTTTAAAAGATTTGGACTGCAATGCAAATGGTACATGCACATCTTATCTCCCCCGCCCCCCGCCACCCATTATTATATGTTTGGTTTTCCATGCAACACCTCCTTCCAGGGAACTCGCAAATTGCGTTTTAAATTCCCAAGTCTACAGAATAAAATTGGGGATTGACCTTGGGGGAAATAGGAGCATTTCCAGGGTACCCTGGTAAACATTTATTTTTCAGCGGTTACCAGGCCAAACCCCCGTCACCATAGGCTCTGAGTACACAGCAGACAAAGTTTGAGTTCCGGCAAGGCCAGACATACATCAAGCACTGACGCTGATCAATAAGAGGGTCAATACAGAAGCGGTGCCAGTCAGCATCTGAACCAAGACATTTGTCCTGGGCAAGGAGGTGGATCAAAGGAGCATGTAGGCAGCAGGCCGAAGTACAGGCAAATGGATAGGAAAGCTACTTGACTGGAAAGGGAGCAAATAGGCAGGAAGACAATTAAGTTGTAGGCAGGGTGACAGGCAGAAATACTTGGACCAAGGTCAAGAAGCTACATAGTCAAGACCCCTGTGTCAAAGCAAAGCCTCATGCTTGACCTGGAAGCATTTCTGTCCAGAGCAGGCAGTGGTCTAGTGGAGCCTGGCCTTGCAGGTCCAAGTGCTGGGACTTTTTGAATACCAGGGATGCCATCAGCCACCCGCCTCAGACTTCTCTGTTCCCTCTGAGCTTCACTGCAATCCTCACAGTTGTTGTTGTTGTTCAGTCGTGTCTGACTCTTCGTGACCCCATGGACCATAGCACGCCAGGCCTTCCTGTCCTGCGCTCTCTCCCGGAGTGTGCTCAAGTTCATATTCATTGCATCGGTGATGCTATCTAGCCATCTCATCCTCTGCCGCCCCCTTCTCCTTTTGCCTTCAGTCTTTCCCAGCATCAGGGTCTTTTCCAGAGAGTTTTCTCTTCGCATTAGGTGGCCAAAATATTGGAGCTTCAGCTTCAGTATCTGTCCTTCCAATGAGCACTCAGGGTTGATTTCCTTTAGGATGGACTGATTTGACCTCCTTGCAGTCCAGGGGACTCGTAAGAGTCTTCTCCAGCACCACAAATCCTCACAGTAGCTGGAGGTAAATGGGTTTTCTCAGCAGCAGTCTACTGCTGGGAGCTATCCCTGTTGTGATGCAAAGTACTTTGGGGTGGGATGGTCTTGGGCAGTTGAGACCCATTCCCTTTAGGAAAGACCTGCTCCGGATGGAGTTGAAGACTGGTGGAACTGACTTATTAACTTTGAGATAAAATGTTTCTCCCTGTTTCTGGGAAAAGAAACTCCTGGTAAATCTTGAGCTGGTTGTCTTACGCTGTTTGGAGGCATGTTGTGTCCCTCGCTTTCCCTTTCTCGTGTAATCTTTGGTCTCCCCAGCCAAAATCCAAAATGCTAACCGCTATGCTGCCATTTGCCAGTGCGCTGTTCTACGAGTGTCAGGTGATCCTAATAAACTGGATATTCTGCTATATAATTCTGCTCCTTAGTATGCATAGATGTGTGTAGATATGGATTAACACAGCTGCCTGCAATTTTGGACTTTCCTTGGGGCGTAGCTATGGGATTGACCTCAGCGGTGCCTGGACTTCAGCCTTTTACCACTACACCACTGAGATCAGGTCTGGGGGAATATAAGGCCTAGCTGCAATATGAAGCCATTTGGGGAAAACACTGCTGCCCTTCTTCTCCACTGCAGTCTCGAATGGTTTGTCATAAGAGCCCTGTGCACTGCACAGACCTGGAGGCCTCTGGCTTGAATCCCAGGAGTTTAATGTCTACTGAATGCACAGAAGGGGAGCAGGATCATGCTCGCTCACCCCATCCCTGATTACTGTGCATTCGGTACTAGTGGGAAAGGACATCTGGGCAGGTCCAGCAGGCAAAGTCCCACTCCCTTCTCTGCACCTTCAGTGAACATGTGTGTGTGAAAAGAAATGCCTGTGTAGTTCATATCTGGGATATGCAGAAATAGGTGGGTTGAACATTTGCTGCAGGCACAGCACAAGTTGGGAATGACCCAAGATGACTCAGATATTCTTGCTGTCATCCAAAGGTTTACAGGGCCTCAACGAGCACAGAAGTTTCCAGGCACACATCCCAGTTGACCGCTCCACAAAATCAAAGAGAATAATGCACTCTTGCCAGTATGGAGTTGTGCACACATGGGAATCCTGCGTATAGACGAGGTAACTGCTGAAATAAGCCATGTAGAATTCCCTCCCTATAGAAGCAAGATTTATTATTTCAGGATAACAACCCTCAATCAGCAACTTCTGAAATAATTAAATCTCAGTTAGGTTACATAATTCACACAGTTCAACAGCCACATTTCACTTTGCCATTGCTCCAGATTTTGCTGTCATGGGAGAACATAAATTCAGCGGAAATAGTTTAAAAATAGTTTAAAACACTCAATGCATTCTAAACGACCCTTTCTCCTTTTTTCTGTTAGATAATGGAACTCATTGCCACAGGATGCTACTGAAGCCAGTAAGTTTTGAAGAAAAAGTAGCTGGGCCCTGAACAAAATAACTAATACCATGGAGCCAGTTCATACATTTTATTTATTTATTTGATTTATGTTGTTGTTCAGTCATTCAGTCATGTCCGACTCTTCGTGACCCCATGGACCATAGCACGCCAGGCCTTCCTGTCCTGCGCTCTCTCCCGGAGCGTGCTCAAGTTCATATTCATTGCATCGGTGATGCTATCTAGCCATCTCATCCTCTGCCGTCCCCTTCTCCTTTTGCCTTCAGTCTTTCCCAGCATCAGGGTCTTTTCCAGAGAGTTTTCTCTTCGCATTAGGTGGCCAAAATATTGGAGCTTCAGCTTCAGTATCTGTCCTTCCAATGAGCACTCAGGGTTGATTTCCTTTAGGATGGACTGATTTGACCTCCTTGCAGTCCAGGGGACTCGTAAGAGTCTTCTCCAGCACCACAGTTCGAAAGCATCAATTATTTGGTGCTCAGCCTTCCTTATAGTCCAGCTCTCACAGCCATACATTACTACTTGGAAAACCATAGCTTTGATTAGACGGACCTTTGTCGGCAAGGTGATGTCTCTGCTTCTTACTATGCTGTCTAGGTTGGCCATAGCATTCCTCCCAAGGAGCAAGCGTCTTTTAATTCCATGGCTACAGTCACTGTCTGCGGTGATCTTGGAGCCCAAGAAAGTAAAATCTGTCACTGCTTCCATTTCTTCCCCTTCTGTATGCCAGGAAGTGATAGGGCCAGATGCCATGATCTTCGTTTTTTTAATGTTGAGTTTCAAACCAGCTTTTGCACTCTCCTCTTTCACCCTCAACAAGAGGCTCTTTAGATCCTCTTCGCTTTCTGCCATTAGGGTGGTATCGTCTGCATATCGGAGGTTGTTGATAATTCTCCCACCAATCTTATTTCCGACGTCTGATTCATCCAACCCGGTGTTTCTCATGATGTACTCTGCATATAAGTTAAATAAGGAGGGTGACAATATGCAGCCTTGTCGTACTCCTTTCCCAGTTTTGAACCACTCGGTCGTTCCATGTCCGGTTCTTACTGTTGCTTCTTGACCCTCGTACAGGTTTCTCAGGAGACAGGTAAGGTGGTCTGGTACTCCCATCACTTTAAGAATTTGCCACAGTTTGTTGTGATCCACACAATCAAAGGCTTTAGCGTCGTCAATGAAGCAGAAATAGACTTTTTTATGGAATTCTCTTGCTTTCTCCATGATGCAGTGAATGTTGGCGATTTGATCTCTAGTTCCTCTGCCCCTTCGAAACCCAGCTTGTACTTCCGGTAGTTCTCGGTTCGCATACTGCTGAAGCCTAGCTTGTAGGATTTTGAGCATCACCTTGCTGGCATGTGAAATGAGTGCAATTGTGCGGTAGTTTGAACACTCTTTGGCATTGCCCTTCTTTGGAATTGGAATGTAAACTGACCTTTTCCAGTCTTGAGGCCATTGTTGAGTGTTCCAAATTTGTTGGCATATTGAATGCAGCACTTTAACAGCATCATCTTTTAGGATTTTAAATAGCTCAGCTGGAATACTGTCATCTCCGCTAGCTTTGTTGTTACTAATGCTTCCTAAGGCCCACTTGACTTCACTCTTGAGGATGTCCGGCTCAAGTTCAGTGACCGCACTATCATGGCTATCAAGGACATTACTATCATGGCTATCAAGGACATTACTATCATGGCTATCAAGGACATTAAGATCTTTCCTGTATAGTTCTTCTGTGTATTCTTTCCACCTCTTCTTAATCTCATCTGCTTCTGTTAGGTCCCTGCCTTCTTTGTCCTTTATCATGCCCGTCTTTGCACAAAACGTTCCCTTGAGATCTCTGATTTTCTTGAAGAGATCTCTAATCTTTCCCATTCTATTGTTTTCCTCGATTTCTTTGCATTGTTCATTTAAGAAGGCCTTCTTGTCTCTCCTTGCTATTCTCTGGAACTCTGCATTCAGTTGGGTATATCTTCCCCTTTCTCCCTTGCTTTTCACTTCCCTTCTTTCCTCAGCTACTTGTAAAGCCTCCTCAGACAGCCACTTTGCTTTCTTGCATTTCTTTTTCTTTGGGATGGATTTCGTTGCTGCCTCCTGAACAATGTTACGGACCTCTGTCCATAGTTCCTCAGGCACTCTGTCTATCAGGTCTAATCCCTGAAATCTATTCCTCACCTCCACTGTATATTCATGAGGGATATGATTTAGGTCATACCTGAATGGTTTAGTGGTTTTCCATACATTCTTCAATTTAAGCCGAAATTTTGCAACAAGAAGCTCATGATCTGAGCCACAGTCAGCTCCAGGTCTTGTTTTGACTGACTGTATAGAGCTTCTCCATCTTTGGCTGCAAAGGACATAATCAATCTGATTTCGATATTGACCATCTGGTGATGTCCATGTGTAGAGTCGTCTCTTGTGCTGTTGGAAAAGAGTGTTTGCTATGATCAGCGTGTTCTCTTGGCAAAACTCTATTAGCCTTTGTCCTGCTTCATTTTGTACCCCAAGGCCATGCTTGCCTGTTATCCCGGTGATTTCTTGACTTCCTACTTTCGCATTCCAGTCCCCTATGATGAAGAGGACATCTTTTTTGGGTGTTAGTTCTAGAAGGTGTTGTAGGTCTTCATAGAACCGATCAACCTCAGCTTCTTCGGCATCAGTGGTTGGGGCATAGACTTGAATTACTGTGATGTTGAATGGTTTGTCTTGGATTCGTACTGAGATCATTCTATCGTTTTTAAGATTGTACCCCAGTACTGCTTTTCCCACCCTTTTCTTGACTATAAGCGCTACTCCATTTCTTCTAAGGGATTCTTTCCCACAGTTGTAGATATGATGGTCACCTGAATTAAATTCACCCATACCTGTCCATTTTAGTTTGCTGATTCCCAAGATGTCGATGTTCAGTCTTGCCATCTCATGTGTGACCACCTCCAGCTTACCTTGATTCATTGATCTGACATTCCAGGTTCCTAAACAATATTGTTCTTTACAGCACTGGATTTTCTTTTCACCACCAGACACATCCACAGCTGAGTGTCCTTTCGGCTTTGGCCCAGCCGCTTCACTCTTTCTGGCGCTACTTGAAAATACCCTCTGCTCTTCCCCAATAGTATATTGGACACCTTCCGACCTGAGGGGCTCATCTTCCGGTGTCATCTCTTTTAGCCTTGTGATACGTTCCATGGGGTTTTCTTGATTTTCTTGATATTTGATTTATATCCTGTCATTTATCACAAAACGATCCCAGGGCAGGTTACAATACACAGTATAGCATTAAAAAAACAACAGTAAAACTAATAAAAATGCACAGCAACTGGTCAGTATCAAAGATTTTATACATCACCATCTTGCTGTGATAAATAGGCTCACCCATCTAATCAAAAGGCCTGGTAATAAATGATTGTTTTCACCTTGTGCCAAAAGCTGACCAAAGTTGGTGCCAGTCTAACCTCTGGGAGAGAGCATTCCACAGCCAGGTTGCCACCACTCAGAAAGCAATATTATGAGCTCCAGAAGTCTGAATGTCATTAGGTGATGGAAAAATCGACCAGCCTCCCCAGCAGATCACAATTTATGAGCAGGATAATACAGGAACTCTTTTATGTAGTATCAGTTGATGACTGGCATGCATGGATGAGCTGTCTCAAATTAATTTTCACACATAGAATTGTGTTATCACCATATGTTAGCCTAAACTCAGTACTTTTCAATGGGGTTAGTTAACACATTCAGAGGTGAGTAATCAAGAGATGTACTTGCATGTGGATGTACTGCAAACCTTAGAACAAATAGAAAAGTAAATATGACAGGAATTTAAAGCCAAATGTCAGAGCTGGAGGTGAAGAATATGCTCCTGTGGGAGTAGATTATCCTGCATGTGCTTATAAAAGGTTTGCTTTGCCTTCTTCAGAGGCTTCAGCTGCTAACCCCTCTCTAAGAAGGCTCTGAGGCAAAAACAAATAACAAAACCAGAATTGGAGATACTCAAAACCTTACATGTTGTTGAATACTGACAATGGACCTAGGCAGGAAGTTTAGATCCAGTTCTTTATGCAAACACTGTGCATCAGCAAACATCATGGCATCATAATTTTCTTCTCAGTTAAAAATTATTGCACCTTTGGTAATTAACATAAATCATTACCGTGGTCTGATCTGCATGAGCCACATGAATATTTGAAGTCTTGCTGTGCAAATCTGGAAAAAAGCAAGAATTAGTCATTTTTTTCTAAAGGACTGTACTTAAACTCGGACACAAGGGATTGGTTTCTGTATTCTAAACATTTATCCCAGAGCGTTTTTATGACTTCTCCCTGAGATTTCTTCCTGACATTTGTAACCTGCCAGTTGGAAATACAAGAGGGCAAGATTCACGGATTCAGCAAAGAGCTCATCTTCAGAACCTTTTGACTGAAGCTTGCCATGCTTTCCTGCAGCAAAACAAACTGGATGATTATTTTAGGATAATTGGGTTGCTTGATGCCTGGAAAAATGAGAGCTATGAAAAAAGCTCAATATACTTGTCTCCACTTCCCATCTTACCTGCACTGCATGCAAAATAAATCTTATTTGTTTTATGGCGGGTATATCCCTCCTCTGCAAGTTGTAAAATCTGTGCCCTAAGAATGAAAAGCACAGAAGCAAAGATAATTACAAAAGCACATTTAGAAAAAAGGTTAATCTGAGCTGGATGGGCTTTATCCTCAGCACAATTTCTGCTATTCCATCCTCCAGGTTTCATTATGTTTCTTCAGAGTATTTTTTCAAATGGCTTGAGGCAAAGAATATAATTCCACCAATAGCAAACTTGGGTGATGGAGGGAGCCGTCCTACAGGGATCAGCCACCGCCTCCAAACTTGGAGGCGACTGCCTATCCAATGCAGGGAAGGAGAAGCGCGGAGGGGATCACCCTGCACTTGCAGCTAGACAGCTGATTTCGTCTGTCTAGCTGCGGGAAGGAGCAGGGGAAGCGGCTGCCAGACAACACATTGCATATGTCATACCGGCATTTCCGCCTTCCCCGCCCTGGAACGCCCCCAGGAATGCCCTGTTTTCGCCGCTCCGCACTCCTCTTCTGAGCGTGGAGTTCATAAAAAATGAAGACAAAAGATACTGATTTATATGTATAGATGCAAATCTAGCAATAATTATTATAGTTTAAATAGAAATACAATATACAAAAATACAGTATAATTTAAATAGAAATAACATACTGTGGAAGACTGGCCAGGAGGTCTGTGTGTCCAGGTGCCATTGATGGATGACTTCAAGGCCCAGCTCTTCCTTCTGGTAGACCTTTACCTTCAGACTGGACTTGGTCTGAACAGCCCTTCAAAGAGAGGACGGTTTTCTGGCCGCCCTTCCTTCGAACAGAGGGGTGTCTTCTGTAAAAGGGGACACATGGCCGTCGTTGCTATTGAATGTTGAGGGCGTTATAGATCAATTCATCTCAGTGTCTGAACATCCAAGTTTACACTGAACACTAGATACAGGAATTCTATGCACTGCGATGTTGTGCTTGGCAGGAAAACACGCTGCTCTTCAGTCAGAGCTACACTAAGGGTGCAATCCTATGCATGCCTATAGCTGGCTGGGGAATGCTGGGAGTTCGTAGGGCTGTTTTTTCTGTCTAAACATACACAGGATTGTGTGCCCTTAAAATACTGGATGTCTCCATTGTTTTCTGTGGGCACCTCTCATTTCCACCCTGGCGGAGAAGAATAAAAGGGGGATTAAAGGAGAGCCGTAATGTTAATTGTGCCTTTGCATTTAACAGGCAGGTTTTACAAAATGCAAATAGCATCAGTTGAGGGATGATGGGGACCACAGCAGGTGTGGAGAGGCAATTTAACCTTTTCCCTCTCCTGTTGTGGTCTTGAAAAAAATCCCTCCCCTGAAGCTGATATTTGCTTTGGGAGGAAATCCCCCCACTGACAACAACAAATTTAACATCCAGTGTAGCTTGGTGCAAGTCTATCAATTAAATCCATGGTTGGGACAGTTGAGCCATGGGATGTGTTAGAGATGGGTGGGGGGAAGGAGGGAATGGGTCTGTTTTAGCCTCTAACACTTTAGTATTCTGCAGGGGGGATTAAGGGTGGGGAATAATGTGTGCAATAAGGTTAGAATACTCTCCTCCCTATGCTATACTTACCACCCCATCTCAAGGTGTTCTGCAATAAAGTGCTCAGATTCAAGGCTGGAATCCAGCCCCGATCCTAAGGCTGTTAGCACCATATAGCGCAGGGGTGGAAAGTTTGAAGTGGGGGTGAAAAGAAAAAAGGTGTCTTCCGCAAATAGTGCAACACGGTGCTTGTAACTCTAAAGAGCAGTACTCCCAATAGGGCAGGGATGGGCAACTGTGGGAGGTCCTGGAGCCATCCCCCCCTTCCAAGGGCCACACTCCACGGGGCGCTGCATGCTCTGTGGGGTGCCACATAGTCTGTAAGGCACCGGGGGGGGGGGATAACAACTCTGTACTGAAAGTGTTAAATTCAGCTTGTTTGCAAGCTAAATTTGACCCATTTCGTGCTCCGTAGCAGTAAAAGCAGTATTTGGGGGTCATTTTTTTCCTGCTGCTGCCAAATTTGGCAGCACCGGGGGCGGGGGTGAGGCAGGGCCCCTGCATTAAGGGCTGTGGGACATTACTTGTAGTGGATCCCCAGTTGCTGAGATATAATTTTGTTTGATGTAATTTTTTTTTAAGTGATGAACTAAACTCTTGCATTAGATTAACCACCAGTCTCTACTTTGCAAAAATGTGATGCTTGCAATATTGATGGATACATACAGGCCCAATTATTAGCATGCATAATATGCTATAGAACAGGGCTCCTAGGATAATTATCTCTAAGGTTTAATTATCTGTGATTTCCATTGCTTGGAGAATGAACTCATATACTTCATATTAAAAGTCTTGTCAGGCCAGAATACATTACTTTTTCTGCATTACATGACACGGCATGGATTCAGACAACGGTGTACGAAGTGGTAACTTACGGCAGCGTGTATGTAGCCACTTAGTAAGCCGGTTGTCTATACTAATCTGCCAAGTGGAAAGATTTCTGAAGGAAACTCTTGACAACATCTTCTCCCTATCTGATAAGAAGAAAATAATTTATCTGATATCTAATGGGGACCAATATTTACATATAAAGTGTCAATGTTTATCCTTGTGGCCCAAAGAATTTATCTTGCAAAGTGTGGTACATTGTGCTGGGGTGAATAACAAACTGGAATACCCTGTTTGTTTCAGATTACATCCTGTCACTTGAATTGTGTATAAATTCCCCCCTTCCCCATGTTTGCACGACCAATGGTGTTTAGCAAATAAAACTTATACACCAGTAAGAGAACTATGCTTACTGGGCAGTCTCAAGGTATTAAGAATAAAATAAATAATAAACTTGATGACACCTATCCTTCATATTCAAATTCCTGAGAGCTCAGAACATGTGGCTTTTTCTTTCTTTTTTAATAAAATGACACAGGATGAGGTGAATGAATATAGATGACCATTTCGGTACATTCCCATGGCATATATAAAACCACTTGGCACGCCGCTTGTCTGCCTTGATCTGCCAAAGGAAAACCTTACCGCACATCTGTCCTTGAACGGAAAAGAGCAAGCAATGTTCTACTCACAACTTGGCAGGACAATACCAAGCCGTTTACCAACTGGTTACATGTGCACCATGGTAACTTAGCATTTGGTAAATGGTTCTCTGCATTCACTCTGGGAACTGCAATGCTGGGTAGAGTTTGAAGACTCACATAGCCCAGTCCAGCTTCCCCTATTGCTATTTAAACTTTTAATTACAAACCTGGCTACGTTCAAAGAACATGAAATTATTAAAGAAAAGCAGGTGTTAAGCATAATTAGAATGGTTTTAAAAGGTCTGTAGGCTGATTCAAACAGGGTTGCCCTGTTTTATGGATAGAGGCAAAACCATGCCTATCGCTGCTTTGCTGTTGATTTCTGCTCTTTATGCAACTGTTAAACGCACAGGGTCTGCCATCAAAGGTTACAAGGCTAAGTCACATGACTAGAGGCTTAGGGGTGTGGGAAAGCGGGCAAACCACCCTGGAGCCCCACAATGCTATGGGCTCCCTGTTGGCAGTGTGGGTGCAGTTCAGCTAGCTTGAAAAAGAAACGGGCTGATGTGCCTGTACAGAAAGGGAATAGAGGACCTCCAAGCTTCCTACACTGTCCTCTGATCTGTGCTGACCTTCCTTCTAATGCTACACTGATAGTCTTAGGGTTGCTGACCTCACTTTCTATTTCCTTCTTCTTCATACTCTTGCCTCTCAGGGAGGAGACATCTCTTTGGGTCTCCCTCCATCTTGAGTTGGGGACCTTCCTATACAACATATATTTCCTGTAACAAATGCAAGCTTTCTTATTCCTTTTGACGCAGAGTCTCCAGAGTGATTTATCCAGGGTAAAGCGTGCTCCTTCATCTAGGATTTCACAGAGCTCAGCCCTTTTCAGGTTCTCGCTGTTCTGCTAACGCTCCCAATGTATTGGTTCATACTGCCCAAGCTTAGTAGACAAACAAGGTTGTATGATCACCACCCATACATGCTCTCTCTCTCTCTCTCTCTCTCTCTCTCTCTCTCTCTAGCCCACTACGCAATCATGCATTCTCTTCCACACATATACACACACAGACACTAGACGTCCAGCATCCATCTGTCCTCCATTTGCATGCACCAAGCACCCTATACATCAGTCAGTCATGCATACATGTCTCTCCCTTCAAGCACACACACACACATTTCAGAATCCCTGCAGAATCCTCCCTAAACATTTTATCTTTCTCACATACATGCGGCCCCAATCCATTCAGATAGACAAGCACACAACCTTCCTCAGCCCACCTCCTCAGGTTGGCTTCCAACCGGCTTCGCCAGCCCTCTTGGTGGGAGGGAATTTCAGGATGAAAGTGAGTAGTGGTGGTAGGGAAGGTTTAACCTCTCCTTCCTGGTGTGCTGTAGTCCCAATCTGAATAACGGCCACATGCGCTTATCCTGCAGTAAAGAAACCTACAGTCCTGCTATGCATGACTAGAAGAACGTTCAGTAAAGAAACCTACGGTCCTGCTATGCATGACTAGAAGAACGTTCAGTAAAGAAACCTACAGTCCTGCTATGCATGACTAGAAGAACGTTCAGTAAAGAAACCTACAGTCCTGTTATGCATGACTAGAAGAACGTTCAGTCTGGCCATCAGAATGCTTCAATTGGGACTTGCAGCTTAAAATGGCAGTTGGGTTCCACTGATTTCAATGGGTGTTAGTCCCAACCAAAGCCAAAATCCATAAGCACAGAGTACAAGAGAGACTTGCCCCCAAACCCAGGAAGAAAGACAACAATATATACATTTAAATGTCACAACTTTATTAAAGTAGGTCTATTATTTGAGCTCCCAATTGACCTTAGTTGGACTCTTCTACAGACAAGCCCTCAAACGCCCATGTTTGAACTCATCTTGAATTACAAGCCAAAGTGCAGCAGCCCAAGGGGAAGACAGTACAGAAAAGGAAAAAATCCTGTTTCCCCTGGAGCCAATTTGGGTTCAACAGGGAAAAAATTCTTCTTGGTTCCAATTCAGACAGACAGCTAAGCCTGCACTGTCTAGTCAAATAGTGGGTGGGACATTTCTTCAGCAAAGCCTGACTAGGAGAGATCACCTTTTCAGATCTACCTGCTGAAGCCTCGCTCTCATTGAATCAGTCCCTCTGTTTCTGGGTTGTACCAGTTATTTTATTATAAAGAGTTCTAGCCGAGAGGAAACTTTTAATGGGGAAACAGTCACTCACGTGAAGAGCCCTCATCTGCAGTCTCAAGTGGTACAGCCCAAACACAGTTTAAACTGAGTAATACTTATCAATGGGCCTATTATTGCGACAGGATGGCTGTCACTGCCATTGTCCTCTCTGAAGTTGAACCTGCAAGGAAAAAAAGACTTAAGTTAGACATGGAACTCCACAGATGAGTGCAGGAAACGTGTTAGTACAGGGCTCCCCAACCTTTTTGGACCAAGCTGCGTGTGTGCAGGAAAACAGGGGGAAGGAAATACACAAGGAGGGAGGAAGGGGAAAGGGAAAAAGAGAGCCAGGAGAGAGAAAAAGAGAGGTTGGGGAGGGGGAGAAAAAGAGGGGGAAGAATTGGAAAGAGAGTGAAAGATGGGGAAAGGAAAAAGAGATGGTGAGAAGAGAGAGGAGAAGAGAGAAAAAGAGATGGAGAAGAGAAAAAGGGAAGAAAGAAAGCAAAAGAGGAAAAGAAGAAGAGGAGGAGAGAAAACGAAAGAGAGGGGAGAGAGAGAAAAGACGTGGGAGGGTGAGACAGAGAAAGAGAGCAGGGGAAAGAGGAAGAGAAAAAGAGGAAGTGGGAAGAGAAAGGGGACAATAAAAAAGTGGGGAGAGAAAAAGAGGGAGGGAAAGAGAGGAGAAAGGGGAAAAGAGAGAAAGGAGAGAAGAGACGGGGAGGGGGAGGGAAAGAGAGAGTGGATGGAGAAAAAGGGGGGAAGAGAAAAAGGGGGGAAGGGAAAAGAGGAGGGAAACAGTCAGACAGGTATGTAAGCACATGTACACGCAGAGCATTTCCCCCGTTATGCTAGTTAATGGAGTGATTTCTCCATTTGTTTGCCTAGCGGAATGGGAAAAAGCACTGCCAAAAGTGGCTGGAGTGAGAAGAATCCTACCCTCTGCCAAGGATTCTGTTGCCCCAGGACTCCTTAGCAGGGTGGGAACCATTTTTGGCAGGGCAGCTTCCATGCTCATTCTGCCTATTCAGGTGAATGGAGAAATTGCTCCATTCACTTGAATGGAGGGGGAAAGTTACCCTGTTGAAAAACAGCTGGAGGAGGAGTTGCCTCAAGGGTCCTTGGTGGTGGTGGTGGGGATTCCCATGGGATTCCCACCTGCAGCCATCTTTTGACTGGGCAGCTTTTCTTCCTCTTATGCAAGTGAATGGAGAAATCACTCCATTCAATTGTGTAGAGGGAAAAATAGCCTGGCAGGCACCTCAGCATGGCCTTGTGGGCACAGTGGTGTCCATAGGCATTGTGTCCATGGGGACCCCCCCAGTAGGACAATAAATGCTGTGATGAGAACATAAGGACATAAGAAGAGCCCTGCTGGATCAGACCAAGGGTCCATCTAGTCCAGCATTCTGTCCACACAGTGGCCAACCAGCTGTCGACCAGGAACCCACAAGCAGGGCATGAGCGCAACAGCACCCTCCCGCCCATGTTCCCCAGCAACTGGTGTACATGGGCTCACTGCCTCTGGTACTGGAGGTAGCACATAGCCATCAGGATTAGTAGCCATCGATAGCCTTCTCCTCCAGGAATTTGTCCAACCCCCTTTTAAAGCCATCCAAATTGGTGGCCATCACTACATCCTGTGGTAGTGAGTTCCATAGTTTAACTATGCGCTGTGTGCAGAAGGGCTTCCTTTTATCTGTCCTGAATCTCCCACTGATCAGCTTCACAGGATGATCCCGGGTTCTAGTATTTTGAGAGAGGGAGAGAAATGTCTCCCTATCCACGTTCTCCACGCCATGCATAATTTTGTATGCCTCTATCATGTCTCTCCTTACGCTCCTTTTTCCAAGCTACACAATCCCAGCTGTTGTAACCTTCTCTCCTAGGGGAGATGCCCCAGCCTCTTGATCATTTCAGTTGCCCCTTTCTGCACTTTTTCCAGCTCTACAGTAACTTTTTTTTTTGGTGTGGTGACCAGACCTGAACACAGTATTCCAAGTGTGGTCACACCATAGATTTGTATAGGGACAGTATGATATTCACAGTTTGATTCTCAATTCCTTTTCTAATTATGCCTAAGACTGCGTGGTGCTTCTGGCACCTAGATGAAGCTTTTATCGTGCCATCACCTTGCCCCATTCTCAGAATTATACAGGGGGCGGGGGCGGTCTAGACGTTGTCACCTTCCACTCGTAACCGTCCTGTGTTTTTTCACCACTTCTTCTGTCTCTTCTCTTACCACTCAAAATCTATTAAGGAAAAAAAGACAGCACAGCTGCACAATGCTTTCTAATTGATAGTGCTAGGAGCCTTCCATCTGGGAGCACCCTAAACGTCTGAAATAAGACTTTTCAAGGGTAGGAAAGAGCATTCAATTCTGCTAGCACTCACCTGCAGTCAGATGCCACGTCGACACAAAGCTTCTGATAGGACTGGGCCTACACTCTCTGGTTTGGCCCAGTGCTGACAGCATCGCCATTTCCAAGTGGTTTGAATTTAGAGCTACTTAATGAGTGGGCTTCATGCTTCTGGAGTGAATGTAGATCTAGGCTGGGATATGGCAGCTTCTCTGTCTCTGTCTCTCTCTCTCTCACACACACACACACACACACACAAACTTCACATATCAATATATGTCACAGCATATGACAGCGTGAGCCAGTGTGGTGTAGCAGTGACAGTGTTGGACTGGGAACCGGGAGATCCGGGTTCTAGTCCCACTCAGCCATGGAAGCTCACTGGGTGACTTTGGGCCAGACTCTCGGCCCAACCCACCTCACAGGGTTGTTGTTGTGAGGGTAAAATGGAGAGGAGGAGGATTATGTACGCCGCCTTGGGTTCCTTCAGGAGGAAAAAAGGCGGGATATAAATGTAGTCAATAAATAAATAATAGCACATTGCATCTGCAGACACACAAAAGCGCAGGAGAGTGCCATATTCAAGCAAGACAATAGGCTACACACAGCAACTGGAACTATGGTGGGATGCAGCAGGATGCCACGTGAGGCAACAGGAATGACGACAATGGCAACAGGAGATCACAGACAGCTGCAGGAATGAAGGTTCCGCATGCAGGAATAGAAATGACGACACCACACAAAGCACTTCATATCATCCTTTTCTCCCCTTCCTTATTTCTAACGCTCTGTGCCTCCTCTGTCACTTGTGATACCTTCTGTGTCCTCATACGAGGGTGGGAGGCCTCACTCCATCACCTACTTACCTTGGAGGTCTCCTCTCAGGGAGCATGGCTCCCTGAGCGCCCAAAGGAGCTTGTCTCAGGGACTGTGGCCATTTTCATAAGAGGCTGTACTATGACCCGGAAGGACATGCGGCATCGTGAGGGTGGCAAGGTGGCTGAAGGGTTGCTTGCTTTCAATAGGCTGGAAAACCCTGCAGGGCTGAAGGCTTTTTGTGGCTGCATATGGACAAAGTGAGAGAAGGAAAACCCAAAAGGGATTGGAATACAAAGTGCTTATTGCCTGTCAGTTATTCCCAAGCTGTTTTCAGTGAAAATATTCATTGAATATCTTGGAGGGGGTGGAATATCTTGGAGGGGGCAGACCCAACAGGAGCCCCCTATAGCTACAGGACACAAACCAACTCAGTTCAACAGCATTCTGATGAAGGCAATACGGGAAGAAATGACAGGTCTTCTCTGTGGTGGTATATTTGCATCAGCCCATATTCACATGTATCAGTCATAACTTGATATTGCCGTCATCACGCAACCATCCTGTACTCGTGCTTTTTCCAGTCCTCATCCTCATTTGAAAGGAACCCGAGTGCTACCACATGTGCTCGCACTCATCCCTTGTTAGCTTTGCTTCTTCTCTTCTTTCTTCCCCTCCCTTTGTGTCTCTCCCACTGTCAACATTTAGATTACAGGCTCTTTGAGGCAAAAGCCTGTCCTGCTTGTTTGCATTAATCTGTGTATTGCATTGTGTAGAAGAGGGTATTTCAGGCAGGTGTACTTTGTCCTGCAAGCAACACCTGCTAAAATTTCTTCTACTACACAACTATGAGAGGTGCAGGAGGAGGTAACCTGGTGGAGGGCAGGCTGTTTCTGAGCGACTGTAGAGAAACTTGGGCTGTGAATCTTGGCATTAGAATGAGGTAGGGATGGGGGAGAATTTCTCCCGAAACTTTGGGGGGCCGAGTGCCAACGTATTTGGCCCCCCGACGTAGTTTCGGGGAGAAATTCTCCGCACCCCCCCGCCCCCCGCACCCCTCCCCTGGGATGGGACTTACCTTTCCCGAATGTCGCTCCCGGTGGCGGGTCGCAGCGGCGGTTCGGCAGGTCTTCGACAGGGGCAGGGGCGGCAGCCAGTCTTTTGACCGGCTGCCGCCGCCACCATTCCAAGAAAAGTAAAAAAAAAAAAAAACGCCCCCGTGATAGGCTATGTGACGATTAACGTAGCCTATCACGGCTAGATTTGCAAAGTCAGCCGTGATAGGCTACGTAAATCGTCACGTAGCCTATCACGGGTGACTTAAAAAAAAAAAAAGTGCGTATGGCTAATGGCGGCCCCCATAGGGAGCTGCCATTCGCGTTCCTTATTTGGTCGCTGTAGTCTACGTAAAGATTACGTAGACTACGGCGAAAATAAGGGCAACGCTATTTGCGTTGCCCTTATTTTCGCCGTAGCCTACGTAAAGATTAACGTAGCCTATCACGGCTGACTTTGCAGATCTAGCCGTAATAGGCTACGTAAATCGTCACGTAGCCTATCACGGGGGCATTTTTTAAAAAACTTTTTATTTCACGGCCGGGCGAGGTGAGGCGCCTCCTCCCCGGCCTGAATTTCGGCCGGGCGAGGCGGGAAGCCTCCCCCCCGGCCTGAATTTTGGCCAGGCGAGGAGGGAAGCCTCCCCCCCGTGGCCTGAACTTCGGGGGGGGCAGCGAAGCGCCTCCCCCCCACCGCGAAGCAAGCTGCGAGACCAGGTAAGTGACTTTTGTGCACCCCTAGAATGAGGCTGTTACAAACATGTTCCAATCTGCGAAATGCTGGATATTATATAAGATCTCCTAATTTAAGCGGTCCCCTTCATGGATCACTGCCTTGTTGTGGCGAAGGGGCTTGCGTAACTCAGTGAAGCCATAAGCTATGCCGTGCAGGGCCACCCAAGATGGACAGGTCATGGTGGAGAGTTCTGGCAAAATGTGGTCCACTGGAGAAGGAAATGGCAACCCACTCCAGTATTCTTGCCAAGAAAACCCCATGGAAAGTATCACAAGGCTAAAAGAGATGATGCCAGGAGATGAGCCCCTCAGGTCTGAAGGTGTCCAATATACTACTGGGGAAGAGCAGAGGGAATTTCCAAGTAGCGCCAGAAAGAGTGAAGCGGCTGGGCCAAAGCTGAAAGGACACTCAGCTGTGGATGTGTCTGGTGGTGAAAAGAAAGTCTGATGCTGTAAAGAACAATATTGTTTAGGAACCTGGAATGTAAGATCAATGAATCAAGGTAAGCTGGAGGTGGTCAAACATGAGATGGCAAGATTGAACATCGACATCTTGGGAATCAGCGAACTAAAATGGACAGGCATGGGCAAATTTAATTCAGGTGACCATTATATCTACTACTGTGGACAAGAATCCCTTAGAAGAAATGGAGTAGCACCCATAGTCAACAAAAGGGTGGGAAAAGCAGTACTGGGGTACAATCTCAAAAATGACAGAATGATCTCAGTACGAATCCAAGGCAAACCATTCAACATCACAGTAATTCAAGTCTATGTCCCAACCACTGAGGCCGAAGAAGCTGAGGTTGATCGGTTCTATGAAGACCTACAACACCTTCTAGAACTAACACCAAAAAAAGATGTCCTCTTCATCATAGGGAACTGGAATGCTAAAGTAGGAAGTCAAGAAATCACCGGGATAACAGGCAAGCATGGCCTTGGTGTACACAATGAAGCAGGACAAAGGGTAATAGAGTTTTGCCAAGAGAACACGCTGATCATAGCAAACACTCTTTTCCAACAGCACAAGAGACGACTCTACACATGGACATCACCAGATGGTCAATATTGAAATCAGATTGATTATGTCTTTTGCAGCCAAAGATGGAGAAGCTCCATCCAGTCAGTAAAAACAAGACCTGGAGCTGACTGTGGCTCAGATCATGAGCTGCTTCTTGCAAAATTTCAGCTTAAATTGAAGAACGTAGGGAAAACAACTAAAACATTCAGGTATGACCTAAATCACATCCCTTATGAATATACAATGGAGGTGACAAATAGATTTAAGGGATTAGACCTGATAGAGTGCCTGAGGAACTATGGATGGAGGTCCGTAACATTGTTCAGGAGGCAGCAACGAAATCCATCCCAAAGAAAAAGAAATGCAAGAAAGCCAAGTGGCTGTCTGAGGAGGCTTTACAAATAGCTCAGGAAAGAAGGGAAGCGAAAAGCAAGGGAGAAAGGGGAAGATATATCCAACTGAATGCAGAGTTCCAGAGAATAGCAAGGAGAGACAAGAAGGCCTTCTTAAATGAACAATGCAAAGAAATCAAGGAAAACAATAGAATGGAAATGACTAGAGATCTTTTCAAGAAAATCGGAGCTCTCAAGGGAATGTTTTGTGCAAAGACGGGCATGATAAAGGACAAAGGAGGCAGGGACCTAACAGAAGCAGATGAGATTAAGAAGAGGTGGAAAGAATACACAGAAGAACTATACAGGAAAGATCTGAATGTCCCTGATAGCCATGATAGTGCGGTCACTGAACTCGAGCCGGACATCCTAGAGAGTGAAGTCAAGTGAGCCTTAGGAAGCATTACTAACAACAAAGCTAGCGGAGATGACAGTATTCCAGCTGAGCTATTTAAAATCCTAAAAGATGATGCTGTTAAAGTGCTGCACTCAATATACCAACAAATTTGGAACACTCAACAGTGGCCACAAGACTGGGAAAGGTCAGTTTACATGCCAATCCCAAAGAAGGGCAATGCCAAAGAGTGTTCAAACTACCGTACAATTGCGCTCATTTCACATGCCAGCAAGGTGATGCTCAAAATCCTACAAGCTAGGCTTCAGCAGTATGTGAACCGAGAACTACCGGAAGTATAAGCTGGGTTCCGAAGAGGCAGAGGAACTAGAGATCAAATCGCCAACATTCGCTGCATCATGGAGAAAGCAATTTCTGCTTCATTGACTACGCTAAAGCCTTTGATTGTGTGGATCACAACAAACTGTGGCAAATTCTTAAAGAGATGGGAGTACCAGACCACCTTACCTGTCTCCTGAGAAACCTGTACAAGGGTCAAGAAGCAACAGTAAGAACCAGACATGGAACAACCGATTGGTTCAAAATTGGGAAAGGAGTATGACAAGGCTGCATATTGTCACCCTGCTTATTTAACTTATATGAAGAGTACATCATGAGAAACGCTGGTTTGGATGAATCACAGGTCGGAATTAAGATTGTCGGGAGAATTATCAATAACCTCAGATACGCAGACGATACCACCCTAATGGCAGAAAGCGAAGAGGATCTAAAGAGCCTCTTGCTGAGGGTGAAAGTGGAGAGTGCAAAAGCTAGTTTCAAACTCAACATTAAAAAAACTAAGATCATGGCATCTGGCCCCATAACTTCCTGGGTCCCGTAAAAGCCGACCCAGGTTTTAATGTCTTCCAGGCAGGCCCTTCTCACAGTCCTGCCATGCTGCATGCCATTTTTTTGCATTTAAAAAACATTATTTATGCTTGTTGGGGGCATTTTATTTTCTAAAAACCTTTTATGCTTGTTGGGAGCATTTTATTTTTAAGCTCTTTATGCTTGTTGGGGGCCACTGAATTTTTAAAAGTCGTTTATGCTTGATGGGGGTCTTTTTCTCTCTGAAAGCAATTTATGCTTGTCAGAGACCCTTTTATATTTAAAAAAGAATCCATTTAAGCTGGTTGGGAGCCGTTTTATCTTTTAAGCCATTTAGGGCGCAATCCTATGGCCACTAGTCAGCGGCTAGATGGCCCATAGGATAGGTTTGCCAAATTTCATGTCTTTAAAAAGCATGTGCCTCAGTAGCCAACTTATTTCTCTCAAAAGCTCCTGTGCAAGATGTGTGGCAGCTCCTCTGTGACTGTTTCTCAGCTGCACCATATTGTGCCTTTAAAAACTGCTATGCTGCATGGCCTGGCCAACTGTTCTGTGTTTTGAAGCTTCTCTGCCTTTGTTCTTGCCTGCACCATGTAATTTTTTTTTTTTTTAAGAATGACTATGCTGCATGGCCTGGCCAACATGTATGCCTTTGAAAGCTCCTCTGCCTTTGTTCTGTGTTGCACAATGTTACGTCTTCAGAAACTATGGCGCTGCATGGCCGGGCCAACTGTTCACCTCTGGTGTTGTGCCCCTCTGCTCATGATCCGCCCTCTGCCCAATCAGTCACAGTGTGCACTGGCTGCCACCGGAATGGTGATATTAACAGCTGCAGCAGCAGCAGTACTGAAAAATTAAAATCCCATCTTGCAGAGTGGGAGTTAATGTGCCTCCTGGCTCTGGGAAGTTTGAAGGCAATTGCTCCACAGAAATGCCAAGATGGTGGCTCCCTCTCAAAGTTCTTTGAAGGCAATGTGGATTTTCAGTTTGTTAATAAAACACAATGCCTGCTCCCGCAATCACATTCCCTTCAAAGCGCACCACACGAATGCACCCAGTGTGACCCTTTCATACTTGTAACGTAATTCATGTTAGGAAGAGATTTTCACAGGAAACTAACGCAAGAGGCAGACAGCTCTCTAGCCAAATGATTTCTGACTCTGGTCCCCAAACCACACTGTGAGCACATCTGTAACATATTTAAAGCTCTGCTGGCTCATACTTGCTCCTCCCTGTGGTCCTTTTTAATGAAGGGTATGAAAAATTAAACTCCTTAGCAGACTCATGCAAAACTAAACGGATCTCCTCAGAAATGCATGATCTTTTCCCCCTGTGCAAAGCTCTACCTAGAGATTTGGTGACTTCTTATATAAAAGAAAGAAAGACAGAAAGAAAATCTGTTAGGATTTTCCTGCAACACTTTCAAGACTATGTATTCCCTGCTCTCAAGACAAAGTCTCCATTACAATCTTTGGGCTGGAAATAAGAACATTTTATAGCTTTTCAGTCAGCAATGCCAAAAAATGAATCTATGGCTATTTTATCTTGCCTCTACAGTACATTTATTATTTATTATATTTTGTAACTTCTTTCCTACTTTTCCAGTCAGTTGAGTGCTGAAGGCAGTTCACAAATATATGCTGAAACTATGCATCAATATCAGTTATAAGTCTGGCAAACACAAAAGTCTTGGCAAGCTTCCTAAAAGTGAAAAGAAAAAGAAAAATGTGTGGTCTCTCACACACATGAAGCCAACACAGAGAGGGTCCTGCCTCATGTAATCATCAGCCTAACCTTCTGTGCTATAGGCATAGGAGGCAAAACCTAGTGTGAGGGAGAGAGGGGGTTGGGGGAGATTCCACAAGTGAATGTTATACCCCTCTTTGGGTTTTGTACATAATGCTCAGACTATATGTGCCATGTAACAGCCCTTAACTACTAGGTGACACCACCTTCATTATAGACCCCAATCACATACAAAAGGGTTGTGCTGTGTGACTGTAAGACAAAGTACAGTGTGTGTGTGTGTGTGTGTGTGTGTGTGCAAGCACAGTAATTGAATTGAGCACTTTTTTTCAGAACCAGGACCCTCCATGCGTGGAACCCTCTGAAGAGATTTCACTAGTATTACCAAAACTCTTTGCTTCTCTAGAAATTCCATAGGCATTTCTCCTAAATGATCTTGTCTCCCTCCCTAATCTGTGCAAGGAATTATCATATGGAGAGAGAGAGAGAGAGAGAGAAATGCAGCTATTGTCTCCCCATACCTGGTAAATGAGTTAGATTTTGAATAGTGGCCATCACAGGGAGGAAACTGGTCAAACCATACTAGTGGAAATTTCCTCTGCCAGATAACCAAAAGAGACCTGAGAGTAGACACAACTATGAAGCTTGAGAAATAACACCAATGATTCTCAGGGAACTGAGGGCGTTGGTCCAGAGGATCCAAAGCTGGGCAGGAATTAGGGTGCTCGCTTACCCATTACCAAAAATAGAGGAAATGCACAAATAATTGCTATAACTTACAGTCAGGGCCAGAAATATTGGAACAAGGATAACTGTTTTGGCAGTTGGCCTCTGTACACCACCACATTGAAGCTGAAAGGAAACACACCCAGATGGGAGCGAAGTCAGGACTTTCAGCTGTAATGCAAGGGGTTTGACAAAAGTGGGGCACTAACCATCCAGGAAGTACAGCCAGTGGCATACACACACACCCATCGTTGGTGGCTCATAAGTAATGGAACGAATGGCTGACAAGCAGCTGCATGGCCAGGTGTGGCCTGTTTCCTGGGTACCCCATGACCAATCAAGCAGATCAAAGGCCTGGAGGTGGTTCTGAGTGTTCCATTTGCATTTGGTAGCTGTCCACTGGAACTCCAAACATGAGGTCCAAAGAGGTGTCCATACGAGTGAAGGAGGCCATCATTAGGCTGAGGAAACAAAATAAACCCATCAGAGAGATAGCAAAAGCAGTGGGAGTGGCCAACACAACAGTTTGGAACATCCTGAAAAAGAAGGACTTAACTGGCAAGCTCAGCATCAGCAAAAGGCCTGGAAGACCACGGAAGACAACTAAAGTGGATGACTGCAGAATTCTGCTCATGGTGAAGAAGAAACCTTTCACAACATCTAGCCAGGTCAAGAATGCTCTTGCGGAGGCAGGCATGTCATTGTCAACATCTACAGTCAAGAGACGGCTTTATGAATGCAAATACAGAGGCTTCACAACAAGGTGCAAACCACTGGTAACGCTCAAGAACAGAACAGGCCAGAGTAGCCTTTGCCAGCAAACACCTGAAAAAGCCTGCCCAGTTCTGGAATAAGAGTCTTTGGACTGATGAAACCAAGATTAACTTGTACCAGAATGATGGGAAGAGAACAGTGTGGAGAAGGACAGGAACAGCTCATGATCCAAAGCATACCACATCATCTGTCAAACATGGTGGAGGCAGTGTTATGGCATGGGCATGTATGGCTGCCAATGGAGCTGGGTCACTGGTGTTTATTGATGACCTGACTGCTGATAAAAGCAGCAGGATGAATTCTGAAGTGTATAGGGCTATACTTTCTGCTCAGATTCAGCTGAATATTGCCAAGCTGATAGGACCCCGCTTCATATTGCAGATGGATAATGACCCAAAACATACAGCAAAAGCTACCCAAGAGTTTCTCCAGGCAAAGAAGTGGGATGTTCTTCAATGGCCAAGTCAGTCACCTGATCTCCACCCAATAGAGCCTGCTTTTCACTTACTGAAGACAAGACTGAAGGCAGAAAGACCCACAAACAAGCAGCAGCTGAAGGCAGCTGCAGTAAAGGCCTGGCAAAGCATCTCAAGGGAGGAAACTCAGCATTTGGTTATGTCTGTGGGCTCCGGACTTCAGGCAGTCATTGACTGCAAAGGATTTTCATCCAGGTATTAAAGGTGATCCTTAAGCTTGAAATGATGTTGGTTTGTTCCATTACTTAAGAGCCACCAATGATGGGTGTGTGCATGCCACTGGCTGTACTTCCTGAATGGGTAGTGCCCCACTTTTGTCAAACCCCTTGAATTACAGCTGAAAGTCCTGACTTCGCTCCCATCTGGGTGTGTTCCCTTTCAACTTCAATGTGGTGGTGTACTGAGGCTAACTGCCAAAACAGTTAAATTGCTCCAATATTTCTGGCCCTAACTGTAAATGGAAACACAGTATGTTTCATCATAGCAAGGGAAGTCTGGGACCCACAGCAGACCTGTGTGCCTGCTCAGACTGCTTTCCAGGTGCTAACTCTTGATGGGCAACCCGTGATGCCTCTTTCTCCTTAGGGTTCTATATCTTTAAACCAGATTTGGGGCTTCTCTACATCAGGTTTGTTTATCCTACAACTTTACCGGGGTTTCTGCTTCCAGATTCTTTGTGGGATTAAGATGGGCTCCTTCACACACACTTCCTGTTTTTCTCCCCCAGAGGATTGCTTTATATGCAAGTTCTATCTGTTTCATTATACAGCCACTAGATAGCGCTATTGTTATAGCACCACTTCCTCTTTACACTGGCAAATTCAAACCTCCTCAAAACTCTTCTTTTTATTACCTCATTATTTCTGTTTCAAATAAAGCCGTGGACATGATCGGAAACCATGAGAGAGGTGCTAGAGGTTGACGGCGTCATGTAAAGGACCTGCAAACCTCCGTAAGTAGCTAATCTCAGTCGCAGGATAAAAACCCCATGTGGAGAAGCCTTTGGACTCAACAGCCCTTTAAACAGAGGACCACCTTCAAATAAAGTACTGTCCTCTGTAAAGGAGGATACATGGCCACCTTAGAACTGGCACAGAACCTCTTATATGGATTAGTATTCTGGGAGTTAGCTTGTACTTGCTAGGTGTGGTTGCATTTGTATAGGTTTTCTAGTGTTTTGTTCTACTTTCTCTTTTCACACAATGTAGCAGGGAGGAGTCATATGACATCCCCCCCCCCCCCAGCTTAGCCTGCTGCTGTTGTTTCGTGGGCTGGTGGGACAGCGCAGCTGGGGGTGTAGTGGGATAGTGGGAAGGGTGGTGCTGCCATGCCAAACATACAGGTCCAGCGGAATAAAAGGTCCCTGAGCTTCGATGAGGGGGAGGCAGCCGAGTAGACAACAGGAAGCGGCAAGATAGGGGAAGCACCTGCTTCGCTGACCTGGACAGGACAGAATTCCACCTATCAGCAGGGCTCTGTACTGCCTCCACGGTGGAGCCCCTTTGCATGAAGAAGACCTCCTCTTCCTCCAGCGCTTGCATCTGAGGACACAGGGATCCCTGCATATCCTGGCTTCATCCGCACCTCCAGCATACTTGACTCCTGGGACATGTAAGTGTAATATTTCCAGCACTTTTGCTGTGACTTTTGTGTTGACCTTCTACTTACCTGGACTCACCGTAAAGCAGAGGCTTGACTCTGCAGGGAAAAACACTGGTCATAGCCACCCTGGCCGGCAGAGCCCTGTGTAGCCCGTTTCCTAAAGATGAATCCAGGGCTGCACGGTGCAGCCATTCTCCCTCCTCCGTGGGATGAGCAGAAACAGCTCTTGGCACAGCTATTGAATATGGTTACACACTGGTCTTATTCTCAACTAGTGAATGTCCCCAGCTGTGCCTGGGTTGGAATAGCGCTTAGTTTGATACGGCGACAGCTTCAAGCAAACATGCGCAGCTTGACAGAGTTGAACGCATTGTACCTGCCCATCAGAGTGAAGTCATGCTCTGACACCCCTAGGCATGGCCCCTACCATGCTGCATCCTTGTAGCCCCCTGTGGGAGGGGTCTGTCGCCTCCATCCCTTAAGAGGGGGAGCTGCCCCACAGCAGGGGCAGGCGTATAGCTCTGTCCCTTGGCCTACTGATATCCCCTGGCTTCAGACTGTATGGTCTGCAAAGTTATGTGCTGGTTAGGGAAGTCTACCTCTGAAGGCTGAAGATGTTGATTCAGCTTCAACCACATGGACACATTTAAATTAATTTTAATTACTCAATGTAGGTTAAAAACAAAATAACCCTGAGGTGCACAACCCTAGGGCCCCCTTAGCATGCATGCGAAATTTTAGGTTCTAGGTTTCACAGCTTTGGAGCTGTGGCACAGAAGTACAGATACAGATCCTCTCTCATTATTATGGATAAAACTTCTTTTATTATGAATTGGCTTAAAGCATTGGTGATTAAGGGATGAAGAACTGAGGTGAGTTGGGGGCCCTTTTCTAAAGAAGTACCATTCCTAATTTCATTCTTCTGAAGCACTCTGCTCTTGTGGTGGATATTTCCTAAGGAGCCCACCCAGCCTGGCAATGGCCTAGAGGTGTTACCTCAGAACACAGCTGGGGGTCAGAGGGGCCTGAAGCCCAGGAGAAGGCACCTGGAAGCTTGCTTGTGCCTGAGGATCAGAAGCTCCTAAAGTGAAATACCGGGATAAATAGAGAAGTTGGGAAAATGGAACAAAACACTATATATAAATAAAAGTGCATGTAGAGGCACAAGGTAATATCCTGACATACATATACATAAAAAATCAGATTCTTTGTTCATTCCCAACTTTGACTTTCCTTTAAAGGCACCTCAGCCTTTTGGCTTCAGTTTTTTTCATGGATAAATGACTAATTTAGGGACTGCTGGATGGGTTACACTCCCCCTGAAGACTTAGGCTTGCAGTCTGGGTGTACTCTTGGACTCAGCCCTGAGCCTGAATGCCCAGGTTTCAGCCGTGGCCGGGAGTGTGTTTGCACAACTGAGGCTAGTGTACCAACTGCGCCCTTTCCTAGAGACGTCGGATCTGGCCACAGTCACGCATGCCTTAGTTCCATCCTCTTTGGGCTACTGTAATGCACTATATGCGGGGCTTCCTTCAAAAACTGTTCAGAAACCTCAGCTGGTTGAAAATGCTGGGTCCAATTACAGGAAAGACACGACTCCCTTCTTAGAGCAGCTTCACTGGCTACTGGTCTGTTTCTGCGCAGAATTCAAAGTGCTGGTTATGACTTATAAAGCCCTCTACGGCTTGGAACCAAGCTGCCTAAAAGACTACCTTCTCCCATACGAGCCTGCCTGGTTCCTAAGATCCTCTGGAGAGGCCCTTCTTTTGAAACTGCCAATTTCAGAGCCATGTTTGGTGGTGACCCGAGACAGGGCCTTTTTGGTGGCTGCTCCCAGGCTTGGAACTCTTTCCCAAGGGAGGCTAGGTTTGCTCCCTCTTTGATGTCTTTCTGTTAGCAGGAAAAGAATGCTTTACTTAAGAAGGGCTTTAACCTGTAAGAGGGTCTGGTGGGTTGGGTGCTATTTTTAATAATATTATTTTCTGTAATTGTTACGTTTTTATTGCATTTTATTTTTTAATCATTTCTAATTGGTTCTGTACGCTGCCTTGAGTGCCATTTTTGGTAGAAAGGTGGGGTACAAAATAAATAAATAATTTTACTATCTCATAGGAGAATCCTGAGAACTGACATAAAAGTTACAGAGTTAATATAAACATGACACTGGAGCAAAGGACTGGATGTGCCTGATCTCGTCTGATTTCGGAAGCTAAGCAGCAGGGCCAGCCCTGGTTAGTACTTGGCTGGGAGACCGCCTGGGAATCAGGTTTCCTGCACTGAGCAGGGGGTTGGACTCGATGGTCTTGTAGGCCCCTTCCAACCCTATGGTTCTATGAGGTTCTATGGTGACAATGGAAAATCTACTGTAAGTGCCAATTGTTATTACTTGATAATTATCCTGTGGCATAAAGATTGGTGCAGCATGCTACAGTGGAGGAAATCTATACAAAGAAAGAAGGTTTGTAGTAAAACACACATGAAACTTTTGTGAATCATTTATCTCACAACCTAAAGGCTCCCAAGCAAGGATGAGCAGAATTTTAATGCTTAATATTTAAACTGAATACAAAATGAACTTAGAAATCAGTGAAGGGTTAAATTCTACCTCCCCAGATTGCTGTTCCAGTAAAAAAAGAAAAAGGGAAAAGAAAAAGGAGAGCCTTCTTACCTCAGTTGCTTTAAAACAAACAAGCAAAAATGTTATCTGGAGATCTAGGCTGCAATCTTATGAACACTTACTTGAACTCAGGGACTTACATCTGAATAAACACGCAGAAGAGTGCTCTGCCAGTGGTGGATCTCCAGCATCTGTTTTGGCCCTAGGTTTTGACATGTAAAATATCCTGCTTTCAAACCTTCATAATAACCAGTGAGTATTGGTCTCTATATGTACCAAATTTCTACTTTCTGGGTGGCACTGAATTACCTTAACCAGTTTTCTGTAAATTTCAACCCCCAACCCCCATTTTGAGAGAAAGATGTACAAATGTCCACTTTTCAGAGTTTTCTAGTACTCGGGTTCCCTTGGACTAGGTGTGCACAACAAATGTCAGTTTTCTAGATAGTGTGGAAATACCCTAACAATGTTGATAATCCATGAATGAGTGAATCAAGTCAGTCAATCAGTCGCTGAGACCCAAGATTCATTTTATATATCCCATGGGCAGAATATGGGGGTGGGGCAACTGTAGTACAGAAAATGTAAGCCCTGGTAGCAATGTAATTGTTGTAGTTAAATTGTAATTTAGGTTTTAGATAGAAAAGGTAGTAGACTCAGAACACTGTAATGTGAGAAGCTACTATATAATTTTGCAAAATAGAGATTCAAACCTGGATCTGGATTTTGATGGTAGTTCTGATGAGAGGTTTGAGCTGATAATCTGATGGAACAACATAAAGAAATCAGTCATAGAATCATAGAATACTGGGGTTGGAAGGGGCCTATAAGACCATCTAGTCCTACCCAAATAAGATTTGGGGGGTGGGGGTGGAAAACCATCTAGCACAGGCTTTATGTATTACTCTCTGTACTTCGAAGAAAAATGAGAAGAAATTTGCTATGTGTTTATGTTTTTTTCCTTGGTATGTTGTTAGTCTTATAATAAAACCCCTTGACTATCAGCTATCCATCCAGAGTAGTTCTCAGGAGGTCTGCCTTTTGGAAGACGAATGTGTCCAGTTTTGAAATTATGCAAGGAAATGCTATTCGGCATATTTTAGCTTCAGAGTGATATATTAGCTAATAAACCTAAAACTGACATAGGTTTTGAAAGGTATGCAGAGCAATACAAGGGAACAGGCTGTTCAGAGCAACGAGAAAGGGTGGAAAAGGGAGTGAATTCACTGTGTTTTGACTTTCTGGTCATACCTCAAGGATTGCAGATCACCAGCCCCTCCGCATAACATGGGGGATTCTCAGGCACCAGGAAGGCCACAATAGACAGCTGTTGTGTGGGCTGTGTTTGGCCTAGTGAATTATAAATTGTGTAGATCTGATTTACATAAATGTGATGTGTAGTGTGTGTCAAATACGATCTTGCATTCCCTTAATAATTGTTTTAGTGCCTGTTAAAAGGCCCACCTCCCATTTTGAGAACCCAGGGCCTAGTAATTATCTCTAAAAAGAATGCAGCTTCCAATTAGAGAAGGTGGATTTGGCTTTCTGGATTTTGCCTTAGATAACTGGGCTTATCTGCTGACTCATACTGAATTTTGATTTTTCCCATCTGCATCAGATCTTCCACCTTGGTAAGTTCTGGAATCTTCTTGTCTGGTTCCTCTCTCTCAATGGATGGCATTAGGTTCTAGTCATACAGGAACACATAGGGTTCCTCCCACACATGTGTGGCATATAATGTCACAGTTACAATTTGATCCATTTTCTCATGCTAAATTGACTTTATAGGGCAATCCAGATCTAAAAATTGGTAAGAAAATGTTTTTGTAGCAGGCATGGACAGGTAAGGTGTTTGTTTGTTTTTTACTTTGGACCAACTGGTGGGTGCTGATGGTGAGTTTTTGTCATTTTCTATCTTGTGTGCCAAATAAGACTTGCCAGCTACGGCTGAATGGCAATACATGCAACTGAAGCATTTGCTAGTATCTAGGTTTGGCCCAGCCGCTTTTACGGCATCAGAGTCTCTGTCATTATGGGAAGCACTTATTGAGGCTGGTCAGGCAAACCCACGATCCATATCTATAAGTACATATTATTGGTGAATAAATATGGCATACAGAGTTTTAAGTAGGAATGGAATAGGGAATTGGATGTCCCGTTCTTCCTAATCAGTGGATCACCACTTTGACATCTGTACCTATCACGTTGATGGATCTTAGGCTGCATGTCTTATTCAGCAAAAACTTTACCTGCTTCATGGAAATTAACAAACAGTCAGCGTAAATGGATTCTCCATACCATCTTGCCAGCTAAAAGACTGATATTACAATACTGGAAGGGTAAATGCTCATGATGTCCCTGGCTGCTGTCAGTTGCTCCAATGGAATTGCGACAGAGCGACATGAAGAAATAATTTTAAAAGATACATCGCTAAAAGGGCAGTTACTTTCCTATGAAAAAGCAGTGCCCTGCTGCAAATCTCTGTTTGCCCAAGTTCCCAGCAGCTGTTTTTCAGCGTGCCCCACATGCCTCTCTGTTTTTTGCTCCCTATCACTTTAAGAGCAGTTAAAGTGCAAGGGATCAAAAAACGGGGAAGTGTGGGATTCCGGGCAGAGCTGCATGGAGGACCAAGGTGGTGGGCGGGGAGAAACAGCCAACACATTGTGAGTGGTGAGCCCAATCATCTATTGAGCACACCAACCACATGCTGGAGGCTGTTCGCAAAACAACCTCCCGTTTGTGGCTAGTCACCCGTTGTGGCTTAGCATGGTGTGTGAACATGCCCACTGACTCAGTTTGCATGTCACAATAAGCCACCAAGGCTTAATTAACTTGTGGGGTTCCAAGACACATGCTGGCTGCCAATTTTAATATGCAAGCCATGGACCGTTGAGGGGTTATATGAGGGTTGTTTAAGCTTCAAATAACCCACGATGCTAGGGTTTGCATGACAGAGCAAGCCGTGGTGTGTACCCACCTCATCTTACATATTCCAAATGGCGGCCGGCACGTGTCTCGTGGGGTAATTAACCCACCATGGTTTATTATGACATGTGAACCAGCCCAGTGCATAGCCCTGCTGCAGAAGTAGATACTGCAGTGGAAGTTAATAGTCCAGCCTTTATGAAGTGTGGGTTCTCTGATAGCAAATGGTACATGGCAGTAATCAATGGTTAATAAGGTTGCAAGAGAAATAATCTTTGCAGCTGAGTCACAAAGAAGAAGCAGGGAGGAGGGGAAAGGTGACAACTGTTAAACAGATATGATGAGACAGAACAGTATGAGGAATCCCTTAGGAAATCAATTTACTGCACTCTTTAGATGCAGTTTTATAGCACATGAACTTGAAGAATATAACTGAAATAAATTCATTGCTGGAAAAGAACCATGAGCCATAATAGCTTTGAGAAGAGTGAATATTCCTGAGTGGATATTCCTGGATAGAGAGAAATCCATAGGATTGTAAGCCATGTGGCCACAAGGGCACCCAGATGGCCTTTGCCAGCTGTTATAAAAATAGGTTGCTAGATGGTAAGGATGCTACAAGGAGGACCTATCAAGCCAAAAACAGCCTGCCAGCCATATGTAGCTCCCTCTAGATTAGTAGCCTCAGATTTTTACTGCCTGCCTCGGAATGCCAAAAAGCGGGGTGGGGGGGTGTTAGAAGTTGAACACCTATCGGGGGCCACGATGCAGTATATGACTGATGCACTGTGTTCAGTTTGGTGCGTCACAAGCTGTCCAAGGCTGTTTCATAAGGTTTGGGTGATATTTTATGCTTTATGTATGCTGCTGTGTGCGCGCGTGTGTGCGTGTGCGCGCGTGTGTGCATGCCTGTGTGTCTCAGCGTTGGTGCCCAGTTGTGGAATGCTCTCCCTAGAGAGGTCCATCTTGGTGCCTACTTTGTTGTCCTTTTGGTTCCAGGCAAAGATCTATTAACTTTCCCAGACCTTTTAGAATTAATTTTAGCCTTGCTGGCTGAAGAACTTTGCTGCCTTTTAGTTTTGTATTTTAATTGTTTGTGGTTTGTATTTTCCTTCAGTGTAAACTGCCTTGCTAATTTCTACTGAAGGAAACTCTAATAAATGAATACATGGATATCTAGTCATTTCAGAAAAACAGGGTGGAGGAGAACGGGATTCTGATTATCTGGAGGAATAATGAGGACAATCTAGCAATCCACACAGAAACAGACTATAAAACTGCACAGCCCTTTCCAAAAGATTCACACCACCATGTTAAAGTGAAATGTTTCTGTGGTAAACCTCTGGAGAAAAACCACTTGAGCTGAAGAACAGGGTTCTCTCATACTATACGGTGCGCTGCACTGTGAGTCAGAGAAGAGCTGATAAAAGTAGTATCTTCAGACTTGATAAACAAGCTTCAAGGAAATCCCTTGTGTGCCACATAGCTTTCCTCAATGGATCAATATTTAAAGGAGAGCTTGGTTTTTGTATGTGAAACTTTTCAGTGCATGCTGAGGGTGGGGATGAGAAAGCTGGCAAAATCTAGTGAAAATTAAACATTTATAATTTATTTCAACGTGAGAAAAATGTTTCAGTCTAGCCAACAGGATTAGAAAATGCTTAACTTTGGCACGATCATGGCAAGAATTTGTTTTTAATTACTATTAGGGCTGCATAGTTTGTAGCGTTTAATTGATAGATTAATTAACAAATGTTTTAGCTGATTAATGAGGCTGAATTCTTAAGCACACTTACTGTAAAGTAAGCCCTGTTGCCATTCCATTGGTACACATCTCAAATATCTCCATGATGTAGCATGGACGTGGGAGAAAAGGTGGGCAATGGGAGGCAATACATATCTTGCCCAGTTTCCCTGGGAGAGCAGAGTCTTTGATACTGGGCTATATGGCTAAGAGCCCATGCATGGGGAGAAGGAGGAAGATGCATGAGCCTTCTTTCTGTCTGGTTCTATGGCTGTGTGGTTGGAGTGTTGCACTGTTGAATGCTTGAAGTCTAGTACCACTGTCTCTCTTCCTTTTCCATCTGAAGTTATTCTTGCTATTGGATCATCTTCCTCATCAGTTGTTTTTAACTTATTAACTTTAATAAGTTAAAATGTTGTTAATATAGTGCCATCAATATACATGTGGCTTTATAGAGAAACATAAGCGAAAGAAAGAAAGAAAGAAAGAAAGAAAGAAAGAAAGAAAGAAAGGCAAGTTTCTGTTCCAAGTGTTTACCATCTAGACTGGGGAGCAGAAGAACAATGTGAAGAACAAAGAGAAAGAAGGGAGGAAAAAGAGTTTAGGGCAACAGAGGAAAAAGCATTTGAGATTATCATATAAACTAAAAAAAAGACACACAATCCTAATTGTTATACATCTCTTGTTTATTTTTGGTTTTTTGATGGTGGGCACATAACCATTTCTCTTTAAAAAACCCAAAGCTTCTTGTATTCAAACCTTAATTCCCTGCTTTTTAAAAAGTTAATTCCAAAATATTTTTAAAGTGACGTAACATGTTGAAATTGTACAAAGCCAAACTTGCAACCCATCTCTGAAATAAGAGCCACTCAGCATGCCAAGAAACAAACAAATGAAAAATGACTCTTGTAGGAATTAAAGTGCTTGCAGGCTTATTGCTTTCACAATAGTCTGACCAAAGTTTCACAATATCCAGTGCTGTTTTCGTTTTCCTACTTTATATAGCTGCCTCTCTCAGAAACAGAACAGGAGTGGCCACACCTATTGGATGGAAAGATGGTGGCGACAATAAATCAAAAGTAGTTGCCCACGGTAACGGAAAACAACTCTGCCCCAGCAAGTCACAGGGATCAAGCGTAATGTACGACATTGTAGCTGTTCATTGATGGTCCACTCAGGATTCTTGGCATATGAAAGGTTTTTATGTGCAGCAACTTCCAGAAAGTTCATGGATGTTATGAAAGTAAAGTCTGATGGTAGATAGAAAAGTGGAGTGAAATCCAGGATTAACTTCGAGTTCTTCTACAGCTTGGTTGTCTCCAGCTGATGTAACACAGGAACAATTTACCCTCATCCAACATTCAGTGTAATGATCAGGAGATTAAATGCTTTGCCTGTCAGAGACATACTCATCATAGTTATGTGAGTAAACTGTATGATGAGAATTTTGCTAGAAAATGAAACTGGGCATCATCTTGATTTTGTAGCAATGCTTGTCCAAGAGTGGTGGTGGTGGTGGTGAGTCACAATCAGAAATTTGTCAGCTTTGCATTCTTGTTTTAATTATGATCTCTGTTGGGTCAGTTTCTGATTTTAATTTCATCGCTATGTGCCCTGGGCAGAATCATAGAGCCGCAAGGCACCTTTGGAGGTCTTCTAGTCCTACCCATTGCTCAGCACAGGATCTGCAATGCAGGATGCAACTATAGCGTATCTGACAGATGGCCATCCAGG
Source organism: Heloderma suspectum (assembly GCF_057233095.1). Classification (NCBI taxonomy): domain Eukaryota; kingdom Metazoa; phylum Chordata; class Lepidosauria; order Squamata; family Helodermatidae; genus Heloderma; species Heloderma suspectum. The sequence continues at coordinate 111,949,480 of NC_139464.1, forward strand.
CCCTGCTTACCGTAGCCCCCTGAGGCCGGGATTAAAATAAAAGACGAGAATGCTGAAGATCCTTAATGTTTCCACTACACGCTGAAGAAGCAAGTCTCTTTTCCATGTGAACTTAAAGCTGCTTGCCCCCAGCACTGCACTGAGAGTATCAGAGAATGCAAGGATCCTTTTTGCACTGTGGTAACCATAACTGTACACCGTATTCCAAGTGTGGTTGCACCATAGATTTGTATAAGGGCAGTATGATATTGGCAGTTTTATTTTCAATTCCTTTTCTAATTATGCCCAAGCATGGAATTTTACAAATGGGTGTGTGAACCATAAGCTCCCTTTTGACTTAGCTGTTGATTGGCTGAGAAGGGTGTAGAAACAGATGCACCTTGTTTTCTTCCTAGGCAGGTGACCAAAAGTGTGTGCCACTATTCACATCTAAGAGTAGCTCTGCACACATTAAAAGAGATTGCCCGCCTCAAGGAGTTGCCATTGTCAGTCACATTAGCTATTTTAAGACAAAACACCAACAAAATGTTCAACTTGTAGGAAGGTGCAAGGGAATGTGAAAGAGTTGATGAGGAAAGGCTTCTAGATTTTTATATTAGGTTTGATTGTGTTTTTGTATTTTATAGTTTTAAATTTAGCTTGGCAACTGCCCAGAGAGCTTTGGTTATTGGGCAGTGTAGAAATGTGATCAAAAAATAAATAATAAAAGAAGGTGGGATGCTTCTTAACCTATCACCTTGTCTTTCAGATCAGTGTAAATGCTGGCAGCTGCATGGATTACGTTTGACTGAACTTCAGCACAATGCACTCTTTGTTTCCCAGAGAACTTTCCCCGGTGCAGGGGTAGACAACCTGGTGCCCTCCAGGTGTTTTGGTCTACAATTCCCACTATCCTTGACCACGCACTGGGTCTAGTGGAAGTCATAGGCCAACAGATATGGAGGGAACCAGGTTGCCTACCCATGCCCAATCAAAGTGACTTCAGTAGAGGATCAAAACACAAACCCAGTGTAACTTCAGAGTGTGTGCGTGTGTGTGTGTGTGTGTATTTTAATAATTTTGCACTACAGCCTTTGTTTGTTTATATTCCTCAATAGGCCTTGCCCATATATGTCCTGATCCACCTATAGATTAGCATCTGGTTTTTTTCTCCCTCTCCACCTAGGTTAAACAAGAATTGGAGTATCCAGTTGCTGCTTGTAGTGGTTATTATTTATCATCATCATCATTTTCCAACAGAAAATAAATCAAATAGAATTGGACATAAGAAAAGTTTGGGATAACTGTGTGCAGCCGTGGAACAACAATATCCACATTGGGAATTATGCCTGGTGGATTTCCATGGCATTTTCACTGTTACTTTCTTGTTTGCCTTGTTCTTAGTCATGCTGATGGATTCCGTGACCAAGATTTTTCAAAAGCTAATTACGTAAAAGGTATCAGGCAGATGTGATTTTAAATAAGAGACAGGTACATTTTAACATCACAGTGACTTATGTGCGTAACACCAAGCCATAAATCATCCATGTAAAAGTCCGATAATGGAACTGTCACAACACAAGGCTAGTTATTTTCTTGCTCTGTAGACATGCATAGGAAAAGAAGATTCCTCCTGTCCAGTCCCACTTATAGCTTTGACATGATGCACCCAAATGTATTCTACTGTTTTATAACATTCCATCTGTGGATACTGGACTAATTATTGGTCTCTTGCTTTGAAATGGGAATTGACCTATGGCAAATGTTCCAGAAATTAGAATCTTGGTGTTACCCAGTTTTCACTGGAGCCTTTACAGTTGCCCTTAACTGTACTGGCATTTCTCCCAATCTGTGATGTATTTCCAAAAAGGGAAATGTTTTATAAAGTCTTGGATCGGGTTCGGGAAGGAATTATACAGAAGAGGGTTGAACTGGATGGGGCTAGAATTTACCACAACAGGTATAGAAAAGTAGTTGTTGTTCAGTCGTTAAGTCGTGTCCGACTCTTTGTGACCCTATGGACCATAGCACGCCAGGCATTCCTGTCCTATAGAAAAGTAGACCTTGATCCAAAGAGACTCTAAAGCCCAATTAATATATTACCAGCACACATATGGGAGCCCTTGTGGTGTAGTTGCTCTGGTAACCTATGTCAAAAGTGGTAGGCACTGGCATTGCGGTTACTTCCCACACCAGCAATTCCATCCCCAAGCCCTGTCTATGTGATGTGGTTTGTTCCAATGTTATGAGAACAGCAGTTTGACCAGAGACCATGGCAGCAAAGAAAAACTAATGCGGGTACTGCAACCAGTGACAGCTCTACAGTCCCACCTCCAATGCCCTAAAAAGCCACAATTTCTGCATAGCTTAGGACACAGTATGACCCACTTTGCACAATTACAGCAGCCTACCATGACTTAAATAAGCCACAGTGGGTTGTGGCACATGCTAGGTGGAATTTGAATATTCAAGCTGTGACCATGGGTTGTCATGCTGTCTGAACCTGGCGGGGGTGGGTTGTGCAAGGGTACAACAATCCTCACACAACACTAAAAGAGGCCAGGGGCTATGTGAGGGTTGTTTAACCCTCACACAGCCCACCCCCTCTGGGTTTGGACAACATGACAACTTGTGGTCACAGCTTGAATATTCAAATTCTACCCGGTATGTGCTGCAGCCCACGGTAGTTTAAGCCATGGTGGGCTGTTTGATTGTGCAAGCCAGCCCTATATCTTCCCACACACTCCTTCGTTCTTCCAGTCCATGGAAAATGGGGACTGTGAGGAAAACTAAGCAGGCTGTGTTGATGGGAAGAGAGAAATAAACTTGAATAGATTCAACATAGGCCATAGGCTGCCAACACCTCACCTTAGAGTTTCAGTTTTCATTTGTTTTTAGTAGATGCCTTAGACAAACAATGACCAGCTAGAAGCGAAGCCAATTATCCCATGATTGGTTTGGAATCATTATGATATTATCTGAAGTGTAATGTAAAAGCAAACTTATACAAGTTACTAAGCTCTGTCACTGCTTTTCTATATCACCCGACTGTGCTGTGGAAGCATAACAAGAGTGATTTTGTGTCAAACAACCAACACTATCCTGTTGATGAACAGGTTATTTTGTGGCATTTATGGAGAAAGAGAAATAACCTCTCTTTTATTTCTTATGAATTTGTCCTGTTTGGAGCTGTTGGCAGATCCTACGAAAATTCTGAATATCATTAACGCTACTCACACAGCCCTACAAGTCTCACACAGCTTGATATGTTTTCGAAAAGACGCTGTGAATACGGACAATGCAATTTCCACAGCTGGGTTCTAAATACATAATTTCCTGTGCTGTATGACAATGATTCATGTAAATCCATTTCCTTGACTGACCCACAAGACAATAGGACTTACATTGCTTCAAGGGAGCATCCCTAAAGTGAGGCCTGCTAGTGTCAAGGACTTTAATTTCCACAATCTTGAAAGCTTATTTCGAAATGATAGGCCCGTTAGAGAAAGCATTAAGCAAAGACAAATAATATTCTCATTATGGTGTTCAGAGCAAATGTATTTACTAAGGATAGGGAAGAAATGTAGCTATCCAGCACCTTTCCTATGTTTTTTACATTTCCTCCTTCGCCTTAGCTCTCCATGATCCTCATACATTTTGAGAATGGTTCACACATGCATGCCCATCACTCCATTTTTACTCAACACCTGGTGACTCACAAGTGTGTGACTGACTCTGTTGAAAAGCATTGTTTTTAAGACAATGTGAGGTGATATGGAAGATGTGTTTGCAAAGTTTGATTTGTGATGACTCATTCACATTTCCAGAACATCACTTAATGCTGCAGTCATGAGCATGTGGCATGTGTGGATCAGATTTTGGCTAATTTGGAATCTCTGAATGAAGAGACTATTTTACAACAAAGAGTTTTGTGGCACCTTAAAGACTAACACATTTATCCTGGCATATGCTTTCATGGACACTGTCCACTTCATCAGATTTATTAAGTGTTAACATCAAATTGACTGATTTATATATACATGCTGAAGGTGGGGTGCATGTAAACTGTGTTGTCAGAGGAGGACACTGAAATGCAGATAGTACAGACAGTGATAATTACCTTAACAGGTGCCATTCATAAAACTTTATTGGGTGGTATCATTGCAACGTAAGTCAATTAACATATGTAGTGCGATCAAACCCCTTTGTTCTTATTCAAACCAAAGGAAATAGAGTTGAATCTCTTCATAATTTGTACTTCAGCAATTTCAGGTTGATATATATTGGCTTATGCCAGAACAAACTTGTTCGTCTTTAAGGTGTCACAACAAAGATTCTTTGTTGTTTTTGCTGCAGCAGACTAACATGGCTACCTCCTCCAGAAATTGTCTGTATTACAACGTCTTTGTTAATGTGCATACTACCTTTGGTACTTACATTTATTATTAATAGTTATTATTATTATTATTATTTATTAATCCCGAAACATGGACCAAAAATATTAACGCTGTGTGTTTCTGTTGGGGCAGCACCACAATGTACAGCGGAGAAGCTTTGGACAGAAGCCAGATACTGGGCCCTTTCCCTGCTCGCTGGTTCTCCCTCACAACTCCTTCCAAAAGCTGTTTTCTCACATCCCAGATTCCACCCACATAACTGTGATGGAAACAAACGTTTGGAACCTGGTCTGGAAGAAATGAAATGAGGAGTTGTGCAGAAGAATAGATGGTTCAGGGAAGGTTAAATGTCATCCTCCTATCCCAAATTTTTTCCATTGTCAGTTGTGCCCTCTTGGCCCTGATATGTACAGAGGAACCAGTGGCCGGGCTTTGAAAGCACAATATTGAGATGATTTCCAGAGAGATAGCTGTGTGTGCTGTACCAAAAACAACAAAGAGTCTTGTGGCACTTTAAAGCCCAACAAATTTATCGTGGCATAAGTTTTTGTGGATACTATCCACTTCATCAGATGCATGAAATGTTAACCTCACATTGGCCGATCTATATATACATGGGGGCAGGGGATGTGAACTGTTAAGTCAGAGGGAATTGAAACAGTACAGACAGTGATTATTACTTTTAACAGTTGCCGTTCACAAAATGTTGTTGGGTGATAACACAGACATAGCATTGGTGAGCCGATTAACATATGTAGTATGATTAAAAAACCCTTGTCCTTATTCAAACCACATGAAATAGAGTTGAATCTCTTAATGAATTGTACTTTGGCAATTTCATGTACTGTAGGTGTCTTGTCACCCAACAGTGTTTTGTGAATGGCAACCATTAAAGTTACCATCACTGTCTGTACTGTTTTGCATTTCAATTCCCTTTACATCTCTGCCACTTGCCCCACCCCAGGCTTGTATATCTAGGTCTGCCAATTTGCAGTTAACACTATGCATCTGATGAAGTGGACAGTGTCCACGACAGTGTCCATTAAATTTATTAATGTTGAGATGGAGTGTGTAGTTCTTCCCTGAGAGACGGTGTCCTACCCAAGGCTTTATAGCTGAGCAAGGACTAATGTTTGGGTTTTCCACATCCAAGCCAGGGCTGTAGCCAGAAATGATGTTATGCTGGGGAAACCCAAGGATACACAGAGGGGGCATCATAAAGTCTGGGTAGAATGGTAAAAAGAGAGAAAGAAATGCAAGCAGGCTAATACGTGTACATTGATTGTTTCATTTATTAAATAATGCTAATAAAACAAAATTTAAAAAGATGAATGCCAAGTGCCGCCAATTATCCAGTGCCTTTGCACTTACAAACAAAAACACCAGAAGTCAGAAACTACTGAGCAGAATACTGCCTCGTGTGTGTGTTTCCCTTTATATCTCTGTAAGCAAAAAGTTTAGTTACTCCCCCCACCCCCGTTGAATGACAACTGAAAATCCAGAGATGAGGCCCTGAATATGTGAATGAGACACCATATGGAAACAGCCCTGATAACAACGTATGAAGAGCTGTGCTGGATCAGAGCAAAGGCCTATCTAGTCTAGTACTCCGTTTGCCCAGGAGCCAACCAAATGCCTATAGCAACCCCACCTCAGGACGAGAGTGCAACAGCACTCTCCTGCTTGTATTCGCCAGCAACAGAGGGATCCTGCCTTTGATACTGGAGGTAATATATAGCCATCTATGCACTGAGACCTCAGCTTTGCCTGTCTAGCTGGTCCTACGTGTAGCACAGGTAGCATTTCAGGAAAACCTACCTTGGAGGCCCTGGCTTTCAACCTCTTCCCTAGCAACCTAAATTTGGCTTCCAGGATCTCATGACTACATTTTCTCATATCAACCGATGCCGACCTCCACCATGACCGCTGACTCTACTCCAGCCCTGTCCACCAGGGGGCGGTTGATCTAGTAGAAGGTGATGGGCACAGTGGAAATTGGCCCAGCATCAGCACCAAAGCTGGCATGGGCACATGTGCTGGGGCCCACTGGGCCTGATCCTTTCATGCAGTCTACTCATCCATCATAAATCCAGCTGTCTATGTCTCTAATAATCAAATCTCCCAATGCCATGAGTCCCCCTCCCCCACCCCGGAGGCATATCCTCAGTGAGAAAGGAGATCTGATCATACCAAGGAATGGGTCCCTTCTAAAGGATCATTTTCCTCTTCTGAGTGACACTCTCCTTCCTTAAGATCCTCATTCTCTGTGACTGCAGAGGAACTGCCACCCTGGGATTGGGACACTGCAGTCATGTCTCTGAAGCTCTCATCCACAAACTAGCCACTACACCACAGAAATTCATTTGAATTAAGATGTCAGAATTGCACATCTTTCCAGTATCCCCATCTCTATTCCCAAGTTGTTGAAAACCAAGTCAGCCAAAGTTTAGGGGACTTTCTTTAGGCAGTAGCTCCAGATGACAGGGAAACAGAGAAGAGTGTCCTCTCCCCTACTCTAGTGTTTTATTTCCAGGTAATTTCCATGGCTTCCCTTCATACCGTGACCATTATTTTTAAACAAGCTCTCCGCCTTTGCCAATAATCACGACACAGCACTTTCTGAAATAGTCTGAACTGGCCTTATACTTAAAAATAGCTAGCTGCTGTGATCATGGCATCTGTTAACAATAGCTGACGGAGCACGTACATTGCTGCAGAAGTGAGAGTGCTTGGAAGTGTAAATGCCTACGGGAAAATCTATAACAAAAAAAAGGCAAAGGAAAAATCAAAGTTGTAATATAGATTTGGCCAGTGCTGAATGTTAACAGTTGCATAGGCTCCAAAGATTCTCGAGCCATGTAGTCCAAAGTAGCCCCATTGGAAGCAAGAGGACCTTCTGCTCTGCGACTAAAGGTCAGGCTCAAATTGTGCACTTTGTGCTTGCTTAATGGCATGGATGGGCATTGCCAGTTGCTGTTCCTAGAACATGAAATGCAGGTCACCTGCCAGGGTAGGGGCTGAGACCAGTGTTTTTGCCTGGGAAGGTATATGACAGGGGCTGGTGGCTTGGGTTTTGGAGGGGTGGTGATTCCATTCTCGGTTTCAGTTAGAACCAGCCAGAGCTCTAAAGGTGCTATCCAAGGTGCTGAACCCATTTGGGGGATAGGGTTCAGCATCCTGGATAGCTCCTTTGGAGCTATCCTTTAGGCTGGTTCTAAATGAACCATTTCCTTTAGGCTGGTTCTAAATGAAACCCAGAATGGAATCACCACCCCTCTGAAACCAGAGCTGCCAGTCTCCACTGGCCAGGGGATGGTTTGAATCTGGCCAGCGAAAGAAAAACCAAGTTTGCATTTCTGGATCTCTTGGCAAGAAGCAACTTTGAGCAGCTGCAAGATTATGCCACTGCTCTTGGGGAAGTTATGCTCCTTTCAGACTAGCCTGTCTGGGTGCCAAATTACAAAAACCAGTACACCCACCCACCACAAGTTTCCAGTTCTGTCAGCAGCATGATGATATTTTACTTTTAAAGTGCTTCAGGTTTCTAGATGCTGTACAACAGCCTTATCCAGCTTGGTGCCCTCCAGATGTTTTGGACTACAACTCCCAGGATTCCTGACCTTGCTGGCTGAGGCTGAGGGGAGATGGGCAGCTGTACAACAATAATAATTGTTACAAGAAAACTGAACTGGTAAATGGTGCACCCAGAACTTCCTATTGCTCAGGGAAATAGGGAGCACTAAACCATTTTTAATTGGGAGCATTTGCTTCTAAGCATTGGTACTGGGGTGTTTGTCTAATTTTGTTAGTTGGATGAATGGGTGAATTAAAGTACGAGAGACATTCCAGGGTTTTGCACATTATAAATGCACTTTGTGCATTGTAAATGCTCCTCTTCTGGTGATTGTGTCAGAGACTAAACTAATGAAAAAGGCAACCTCTGGGGGTTGATGTGATATATTAGTGCAGCCTTCCCCATGCTGGCTGAGGTTGATGGGAGTAGCAGTCCAACAAAGCTGGAGAATGCCTGGTTGGGGGAAGCTGCTGTAATTTCTTCTCACCAATCCCTTCTCCAAGTTCACCTAATTGCAGAGACAAAATGAAAATTAAATTCAGCCTCCACACACAAAGCACACACATTACTCTCCAAATTGGGGGAAATGGGCATTAAAAGGTCAAATGTACATTCAATGTAAGCAATCATAAAGCGATGCACACTAGGGCAAAAAATCTCAGCTTCACATATACTCTGGTGGAGTCTGAGCTGCCAGTGACCGAACAGGGAAGGAATCTTGGGGTCATGATGGACAGCTCAATGAAAATGTCAACCCTGTGTGCGGCAGCTAAGAAAAAGACAAATTCCATGTTGGGGATGATTAGGAAATGGATTGGGAATACAACTGCCAATAGCGTAATGCCTTTGCACAAATCTGTGGAGCAACCACTCTTGGATTACTGTGTACAGTCTGGTTGCTGCACCCCAAAAAGAATATTGTAGAGCTGAAAAACATCCAGAAAAGGGCAACCAAACTGATCGAAGGACTGGAGCAACTCCCCTGTGAGGGAAGGTTACAACATATGGGGCTATTTAGTTTAGATAGAAGGCCAAATAAGGGAGAACGTGATGAAGGTGTATAAAATTATGCCTGGTTTGGAGAAGTGGATAGCAATAAGTTTTTCTCCCTCTCTCACAATACTAGAACCCAGGATCATCCAATGAAGCTGAATGGTGGCAAATTCAGGACAGACACAGTGCAAAGTTAAACTACGGAACTGGCTGCCACAAGATGGAGTGATGGTCACCAATTTGGATGGCTTTAAAAGGAGGTTAGGGAAATTCATGGAGGATAAGGCTATCAGTGGCTACTAGTCCTGCTGGCTATATATTAGAGGTGTAGAATCTCAGGTCTGGGGGTCAAATCCATCCCTCTGGGGTTCCTCAGAAGGCCCTGGCCCCTTTCCCCCAACCACCATTCATTTAGCGGTTTCCTGGCTTTTGTGCAGTTTTTTTCCCCATTCTAAAAGGTTGAAAAGCTTCTCCTAAGGGTTAGTTACTGTTAGTAAGATCTGTAAGCTAAAATATGCTTGGGTTTTTGATATTTTTGTCTCCACTCATTTTGCCTTCGGGCCCACACATGATTGGAATACAGCCCCCCAAAGCTTCTCCGAAATGGAATTTGTCCCTTTGTTACAAAAACTATGTTCTTTCCCTGGTAGACTTTCCAATTTGTTTACCAAGAACAAGAGGAGGCAGAGATCTGGCCCAACACAATTTTATTCTGCAGAATAAGGCAACCTTTGGGGCTAATGCTCCAGCAAAGGTCACAATCAAGTAATGTGATCCAAAAGTTTATATAGGCAAGATCTTTGGGGGCTGTCCTACGCTTGCACTGTACTAATCTCTTTGTCTGGCTGAGAAGGAGACAGAAAGCGAGACAGAAAGCAGGCAGCACCTTTCACATACCTAGGCATGCATAGAGAGGTAGTCTTGTACTCCAACGTAAATACATTCTTGGCATTCCTGAGTCTCTGATAAGGCACTGTGTCTTTGTTTGACATGACAATTTCACACAGAGGTAGAATAGACATAGCCTAGCTTATAAAGTGATGGGATAACAGACATATTACAACTGAAATTTCTATAACACCTTGGGCTGAAAGTGATTCTGCACTCCTGCATGATCAGAGGTAGGATTCTGCACCCCTGCATGATCAGAGGTAGACAGGTCTTTTGCCTTTGAGTCCTGCTTGTGGGAAACACAGTGGTGCACTAAACAGGCCTTTGGTCTGATTCAGTAGGCTCTTCTTATGTTCTTATGGGCTTCTCCACACAGGGCTTTTATCCTGTGATCAAGATTGGTTACTCTTGGAAGTTTGCGAGTCCTTTACGTGATGTCATCAGCCTCCAGGGCCTCTCCCGTCCTTTCTGATCTTTCTCCCATTTTTTTTAAAAAAGATCTAAATATTGCAAATTAACAGCAGCTATACCACAGCGCCATCTAGTGGCTGTATCATGAAACATACAGAACTTGCAGATAAAGGAACTCCCCATGGGGGAAAAAAAGCAGAAGTGCATGGAAAGGGCCAATTTTAATCCCACAAAGAATCCAGAAGCTGAAGCCCTGGTAAAGTTGTAGAATAAAAAGCGCATGTGTAGAGAAGCCCTATGTCTTCACACAAAACAGAATGAACTTATGGAATTTGCTGCTGCAAGGTGTGACAATGGCCGCTGGCTTAGCTTTAGAGGATAAGGCAAATTCATGGACCATAGGGGTATCACCAGGTATTAACCATAAAACCTACATAAACAGTAGTAGTATACCACTGAACACCAACTGCTAGGGAAAAACAACCAGGGAAGGGAATTATCACCTTCACACCTTACTTGTGAGGGTCCAGGGATGTCCTGTTGGCTGCTGTTACAAACAGGATGCCGGCCTAGATGGAACTGTCATCTGATCCAGCAAGGCAGTTCGTATTGTCTTTTGCATGAAACATACTTCCATTTACATTTATTATTGCCATATTAAAATGCTATTAGCCATGATAGCTAAATGGAACCTCCATGGTCAGAGACAATATATCTCTGAATACCTGATCCGGGAATAAACAACAGAGGAGGGTTGTTTGCTTCATACTCTGCTTGTAAGTTTCCCAGACTGATCCTTGCTGGGAACAGAATTCTAGTCTAAATGGCTCCTTGGTCTGACCAGTGGTGGCTCCAGCAAGACACCCTCAATGGGACCCCTCCCACAGTGAGTCTACATGCTCATTGTCATTGTCACCAGCTGCTATCGTTCCTCACCCTCTTTCTCATCACTGCTACCACTTGCTTGCTTGACAGGCAGAGAGCCAGGGAGCAGGTAGGCCATGGCATCTGTTCCTCCTTCTTACTACCACCGTTGTCTGGGCCAGAGCGAGGGGCAGATAAACAAGCAGATTGAAATGGTAAAGAGGAGGAGCAACTCCAGGGGGCTCTTGCCAGTTGAGTGGTAAGTAATAAACTCATTCCTCAACCCATCCTGCATAAGCAGAGCAGAGTTAAACAACAAATATTGTGACATGAAGAATAAGATCTTCTACAATGTTTCTATCACCACAGGCTGTCATAAAAAATACCATGGAGATTAGAATAAATTACTCTTAATGACAGGCTTCCTCTCAGAGAGTTAAGATCTTAACTGCTGAGTGAGATTGGGTATTTGAGAAAAGAAAAGGTACAGTTAAAATTAATCTCTACCTATCACTTTAGTTGTGGTAATGTAATCCATGTCTCAAATGGCATCTATATGAAGATTTACAGAGTGCTAGCTCTCACTCTGAGTACCAATGACTATTGCTTGAGCATCATTATGAATTGGATGTGGGCAAATACACTGAAGCTTAATCCAGAAAAAAACCCACTCGGGCACACACACACCCGCCAGACCCCCCGCCCCGACCACTGAAGAAGAAGACTGGATGTGTTCAATGGCCACAGAGTGCCACATTTCTGTTGGAGGCGTGGGAGAACGGAACACCAGAGGAGGAATGGGGAATAGTATCCTGAAGAAGGGAATGGCCTGACGCTCCCCACTGCAACATTTTGTTGCAGGTCCTGCTTGTAATACAGAAGAACAAGCTACTCCAGAGTGAAAGACTTCCCTCCAGGATAGTTTGGTCATCTTTATGGCCCCTTTAATTGCAATAGTACCTACTTCCATTTACATTTATTATTGCCATATTAAAATGCTATTAGCCATGATAGCTAAATGGAACAGGTGCTGTTAGTACAGTGGTGGTATATTGCATCAAATATGAGTCTTAGAGTACAAACTTATTATGCATGTTTACTCAGAAGTAACATCTATTGAGTTCAATGAAACTTACCGCCAGGTCAATGGGTATACGATTCTATCCTAAACCATCCACTTTTAAGAAGTATAAAGCAAGTAGTGCTGTAGTAGACCATAATCATTAGCATGATCTTGTGAATTATGAATTAATATTGCTGTTACTTCTACATTGCTACATTGCTGTTACTTCTACAAATTATATAGAGGTTCTGGGCATAGTAAGACTTGCTAAAGGAAGAACTAATCCCATTGTAGTCTATTCCAATTGAGTTCTAGGGAGGGTGATAATAAAAGCAATGATGCTGCAAGTACAGGTGCTACTTAATGGTTAGCTAGTATCAGCAGGATTTAGGCACCCATTGTGCCATTCCCAAACAGCCGCACAAATAAATATGGGCTGTGTAGAGAGGACCCAATATTCACACTCATAACAAGAGATTAAATAAAATGTTGGCAGGTGGGGTGGGGAAAAACATTTCAAATTAGCCCGTTTTTCAAACCACATCTTTAAAATGCAGCATTTCTAGTTTGAATGTTGAAATGGCAATTTGAATTCTTTCGCTTTTGTGGGGGGGGTGTCTCTTGATTGTTTTCAATCTGTTAGGTGTCTTATCTGCACGCTCATGAACTATCAATCAGTTAATCTGCTCGAATGACTAATTTGCATGCACGCCGGGTTGCATCCACACTCTCTCAAACACCATTCACACAGACACTCATCTTCTATGCAATTCACACACGCATACAGACAACCTTCCCAGCCCCACCTCCTCAGCTGATCCATGCAGACCAGCTCAGGGAGGCACTTTCTTTGCCCAGTGCTGAGAAAGGGAGTAGGGACAGTCTTATCTCCAATCAGCTGCTGTTTGGAGATAAGGCTGTTTCAGTGGGAACTTTTGCCAAAGGAGAGGGGTCGGGGCCTGGGCAAGAAGGAGCCGGATAGGAAACCCCTGTAGGCCAGAGTTTCCCCATGTCTGATTTATATCTAGTGTAAGGGTAGTTAGAAAATGCTGTTTATTTTAACCTCCTATTTTTCTTATTCACTTATCTGAATCCTTTAATTAAAAAAAATACTTAAAATCAGAAACTTGAAGTTGACAAAGTGTCTTGCTAACACAGAACCTGTCTCACTCACATGCATATCTATTTATTCATGCTACAAGCTTTTAACAGAGGTAAGAGGAAAGGTATGCATAGGGTCCTTGCCTGGACAGACTAGAGGGCTTGCTAAAAGTACTTCCCTCCTCTCATATTAATACCGACGCCTCTCATGGCCCTCCTGCATCAACTCCTTTCCCATTCCATACCTCCCTCTTTTCTTTGATACTCTTGCCCCTTGCTATCTATCTATCTATCTATCTATCTATCTATCATCTATTTATTTATTAAATTTATTAATTGCCCATCTGGCTGGTCACCCACCCACTCTGGTCGATGTACAACAATAAAAACAGTTCAAAACAATAAAATGCAACATTAAAAACATCACATATCTAAAATTACCCTAACCCACCCCAAATGCCTGCCTGAACAACCACGTTTTTAATGCATGGCGGAAGCTCATTAAAGAGGGGGCATGACAGAGTTCCCTACGGAAGGAGTTCCACAGAGTGGGGGCCACCACAGAGAAGGCCCTCTCCCTTGACCTCACCAGCCTGGCTGTCCTGACTGATGGGACAGAGAGAAGGCCATCCGAGGCATTTTCCTCGTTTTCTCATCTCAGTTTAGATTCGAAGCTCTTCATTTCCATCTAATGATCCTAGGGAGGCTGTCGCATGCCTAAATTGATGTCTGGAGGCGGTTTTGGGTTGTATGGATTTACTCTGCAAAGTACCACGTGCCTTTGCTTTACAACTAAATATTGGCCAGAAGTCAGAGTTGCCTCTCAGCCAAGGGTGCTGCACCACAGGCCCCCTGATCTTTGTGGGGAGGGCTTTTCTAGAGTGGTAGAGCTGCCACCAATGCTTTGGATCCTAGTTAACTATAACAATCAATGAGGAGACCATAGCCCCATTGTTTCCTGTTTCATTTGCATTTTAAAAGGTATTTGCAGCACCTCCAAGCTGCACCCTGGCACCTCTATGAAATGTCCTTTATTTTTCCATATCTTCAGTATTTTCCATATTTAGAAGAGCTGAACGCCACTCCTGGAGGAAGATGAGGGCTTAAGGAGCTACAAGATCCTCATGGCCCAGAAGGAAGCAGATCTCCAGGAGCTGAGAAACCAGAGTATCTTTTCCTCTTTTCAACTGGACGTAGCCAAGAAAGAACTCAAGGAGCTAAAGGACAATATCTCAATGGCTCAAAGAAAGTAAGAAGCAATCTCTTCTTGTTTTCCAGAGTTCATGATTCTCCTAGTCTAGCTGGCTTAGGCCCCCTTCACACATTCACCAAGTGGCATGGGAGCTGCTATCCTGTGGTGTATTTATTTTTTATTTATGATTAAACATTTATATTCTACCTTATTTGCTAAAAAGCCATCAAGGTGATGCAAAGCGATTTAAAACAATAAAACCTTAAAACAATAAAAATGAGAACTTTAAAAACAGTAAAACATTAACTTAAACAATTAAATTAAATTATACACCCTGGGGAGTGTGTGTAAATATTTGAACAGTGTCATTGAGAGAGCAATCCTATGGCCGCTAGACACTGTCTAGTGGGCCATAAGGTATGCTCTATTCTGGGAACCGACCTCAGAGCCCGTGCTCCGAGGTCGGTTCCCGGAAATCCGACCTCCCCCCTTGTCTGCGCTGCCTCAGAGGCAGCATGGAGAAGCCCCGTCCTCCGCACTTGGAAGATGAGTGCGGAGTGACTGAAAAGGGGTGGGGCTGGGGGTGTTCCGGGACAGGGAGAGTGGAGCTGTCCTCTCCCGGCCAGCACCCCCACAGCTAGACAGCCGGAAACAGCTGTGTAGCGAAAAAGAGCACAGCAGGAGCGGCGCGAAGGGAATGATCCCCCCGTGCCTCTCCTGCCTTGCTTTGGATAGGCGGTCGCCTCCGAGGTTGGAGGTGGCTGCCTATCTACTTAAGATTGCACCCTGAGTTGATTGGATGGGCCTTTTCTACCCAATCAGTACTCTGTCTCTTGGCAAGGTACTGAATGGGTAGGAAAGAATCAGGTGACCAGCCATGCCCATGTGGTTGGAATATTCCATCCACTCATACAGTGGCATGGAACTGCCTCAAAGGGAAGTGGCAACTATTATTATTATTTATTATTACTTACATTTCTATACCACCCCATAGCCGAAGCTCTTTGGGTGGTTTGCAAAAGCTAAATCATTAAAATACAATATACAAAGTTTAAAAGCCATTTACACAAAAGCACACAGACAATATACACAAACCACATATAACTTAAAAATTATGGTATGTGAACAAGGCTGTAGTATAGTACTGGAATATTCCCACTTCAAATTTCACCATAGTAATAAACCTATGAGGTGGCCTGGCTGGCATTGCAGGTCTTCAGTCTTAACAGACTCCACTGATGAGATGGTGGTACTTACTTACATTCCGTTCTTGTTCAGTATTGTTAGATGTAAACTATTAAGTTGTGTTTTACAGAAATTCAGAAATTCAGTTAATTAATATATATGAAATACAGGAAATAATTAATAAAATTGGGGGTAAATATTTTAGACATTCCCAGGAGTAGGAAAGAATGATCACCTCCCTAGCCACCAGATTTTCAGATGATACAAGATTATTCCTGATATTACATCTGATTATTTCCATATGTCTGTCCAGCTCATCCTAAAATTTATCCGAGACTGAGCCAGACCTACAGATGGACAGATCAGTCTATTTCTGGTCCATGTCAGTTTCCAGTGTTTTCATTCATAATTCTGTTCCATCTGGTTTCACGATCGATTTTTTTAAAAAGCCCCCAAATTCACATTAGTTTTGAACATCTTTTCCACAAAATGCACAAAACCATTAAGGGAGCAATCCTATGGCTGCTAGTGAGTGGCTATACGGCCATAGGATATCTGGTTTTTCAGGAGCCGACCTCGGAGCCTGCACTCTGAGGTCGGTTCCCAGAGAACCGACCTTCCCCACCTTCCATGCTGCCTCGCAGGCAGCACAGAACAGCCTCATGCTCTGCGCTCGCAAGAGGAGCGTGAAACGGCCAAACGGGGCGTGCCCGGGGGCATTCTGGGGCAGGGAGGGTGGAAATGCCAGCAGCCTCCTCCCCTGCTCCGCCCTCCTGCGGCTAGACAGCTGAAATTGGCTTTCTAGCTGAAAAATGCAGGGCAGGAGAAGCTCAGAGGGAATGATCTGCACCTTGCTTCTCCTGCCCTGCATTGGGTAGGCGGTCGCCTCTGAGTTCGGAGGCGGCTGCCTATCTGCATAGCATTGCACCCTAATGCATTTTACTCTAAATAAATATTTTGTCTGCATTTTAACCTAAAATAGGCATTTTCATATGCATTCTGGTACTTTTTTCTTTTTCTTTTGAAGAACTGTGTTGCAAAACTCAGAGCTGTGAAAATGAAGGATAACTGTGTTCTGATCCGCATATTAGTTTGGGAAGTGTGAATCAGGTTGGTTCACTTACAATCCTTGAACATCCCTAGCCAGGCCATGCTGAATTTTATCCCTTTGGCCTCGCCCCACTGAAATCTGAAAGGGCCTCACACTTTTTGAAATCTGAAATGGTTACACTTAAGCTCAGGCACCTGAAAAGTCAGCTTGATGGAGGAGTTTTAGTATAAACTTTTTTTGCACCTGTTGTTTCTATTTTCATCTAACACCCCCCCAACTCTGAAACGTAAGTCATGTTAATTTGGAGCACAGAGCATTACAGAGCACAGCTTTTGTGAGTGCGACAGATTCAGTTTATCTTCTTGCTAGCAATTTAATGACCTGATTCTAATCTGTCTACTACCATGAAACACTATTTAGTTAAACATGATTTGTTAGTGACTGAACTTCAAGGAAAGCTGGAATCTTTTACTGTTTCAATGAGCTGTTAAGCAAACTCTTTTGGTTTCATCTTGGGTATACTTAAGTTCCCTTAGCAGCCTTTTGTTAAAATTCAGTGTGTACTGTGATGACTTGCTGTGTTGGTGTTTACAAGAGAATGGTTTTGACTTCACAACCAATCCTTTCCCCAGGAAAAGTCACATAATGCTCTGTTTCCTCATAATGATAATCTAGGGGTTGTTTAAAGCATGGGTTGTCAGGGCTGTGCATGAGCGAGTGCACAGTTTCACGGCCAGTCGCTGCTTCCGCTTTGCATCTGGTTTCGAAAACAACCCAGGAATGCCCCATTGTCCAATGTGACATGTGAACCTGGAACTCTGGGTTGTTGAGGGGGAAACAACCCAGAGGTTAATCCATGGTTTGTTTCCCCCTCAACAACCCAGAGTTCCGGATTCATATGTCATGCTGAACAACCCAGGAGTGGGGCAGTCCTGGGTTATTTTTTAAACTAGATGCAAAGCAGAAGCAGCGAGTGGGTGGGAGGCAGTGCAGTCGCTCACTTCTGCACAGCCCTGCCCAACCATGGGCTAACCCATGGTTGGTCATTACATGCAAACTAAGTCAATATCTCTATTTTGTACATATATAACCCAAAAAGTGATACCTCTTTATGGCACCACTGTAAGGGCCTAGTTTTTTCATACTGTTGTGGTGTGATTACTGCTTCTGAGTGACCAGGGACTCATGTCCCATATAAAACAGGCTGAAACCCTATTCCAGAGTCCACCTCCCTTCTGACCAGGAGTACCTCTGTCTTATCTGGATTAAGCTTCCATTTATTATTAGCCCTCACCCAGTTTCTTACCACCTCCTGGCACTGTATTCCAGGCTGCAATTCTGTCCCTACTTTCCTGGAAATAAGCCCCATTGAACTCGAGTTACTTCTGAGTAGGCATGTATATGCTTGTACCGTAAATGTGCTTTAAAATGTACAATGAATGTGATCAGTGTTTTGGAGGAAAAACGTGTAGAGGCTGCAGTAAACCTAAATTTGCTGCTATATACTGAATTAAATGACCCAGAGGCAAAAGGATGTGTGTGTAGCTCTGTTAATGGGATTTATGGATAATACTATTGTAGTGGCAAGAACCCTGGCTGGCCGCCGTCTGCCACAGCCATTGACCATGCTGGCTGGAAATGCTGGGAGTTGTAGTCCAACGCATCTGAAGGCTACCAAGTTGGTTTCTCGGAAATCCAGTAGCTGGCTTTATACAGATGTTATGCAAAGGGGAAAACACTCCCAACCCCAGTGGGCCACAATTCAAACATCGGAGTAAGTTGCAACAAGTGGACATTTGATGACCCACACAAGTGTATGTGGTACTTAGCTCATTGTGATGGCTGTGGTTGCATGATCTCATTAAATGTATACCCAGAATCATAGAATAGTAAGGTTGGAAGGGGCCTACAAGACCATCGAGTCCAACCCCCTGCTCAGTGCAGGAATCCAAGTCAGAGCATCCCTGACAGATGGCTGTCCAGAAGATTACATGATAATTGTTCTCAGGTTTATTGCAGGAAATGGGTTGCTGTTACCAACCTCCAAGCTGAATGTGACTGCAAAAACACGATATGGTTATTTTACAATGTGTCTATCAATTATCACTTCAAAGTCCATCTTGCAAGACAGAAATTGCAAATCTGGCTGATTCAGCAGTTGAAAACAATGCGAAGAAAGTGCCAAAAGGAGCATTACCTTGCAATATAAAAATTGGCAGTTCAACCAAGTTTGAAGCAGTGTCATCAATTTTGATTGTTGGTGTAGATAGAAGAGCACAAGACATTACTTTTGTCTACATTAAAGAGAGAAAATTATGTTCACATGCACTGTGGCTAAAAAAGGACTGTTTGAGAAGTTGTGCAAGCTGAGCCTTTTAAAAGAAGCCCAAACAGGTGCAAATCTTCTATATATATAAAAAAGTCAAAAATTGTGTGTGGGTTTGTGTGTTTGTGGCTGGCTGCAGGGCCTTCTGTAACGCAGGGAATAAGTGGGAACTCCCTGGGTGTAGTCACACTGTAGGGGCCCACCGAGCCTGCCACTTGGGCCCTACAGTTGCTGCCCCTTTTACTTCACATTCTCACTTGGCAGAGTGTATGACAGGAGTCACTGGGCTGCATTATTACTTTGTTTATACTTCCCCTTACTAACACGCACCCCCTCTCAGTCATGGTGCAGGCCAGGTTTCTGATTTCAGCTACCAGTCATCCTATTGGGCTTCTTTCATTCTAGTGGTCTCTCTCCCATTCACTCTGACTCCCTTCACCTTGGATTGGCTGGCCGCCGTTTGTTCCCTCCCCTTTACTCATGGTTTCTTTTCTGACTGTGCAAAGCATTTAGTTTCTCTCCCCTCTTCCTGCAATATCGAGCAAGGAAGCGTCTGTTGAACATTTTAGTAGTGGTATGAGATTCAGTGTGGGTTATATTGTAGTAGTGCTTACAGATTCAGTCTCTTGCATTTTTAGTAGTGTTTTTTATTCAATCTGCTCGTTATAATTGTTGTGCTTTTTTAATCAAGTCTGGTGGATTCAACTTTTCACCTTTCTTATGGGGTCTTTCCGAGAAGCGTAAACCTACCATAATGTGTTTCTAACAAATAGTGGCTATCACAAAATTACATCCTGGGCAATGCCGCGTATATCAGCTAGTATTTAATATGACTTGAAAAATCATTTATGACCATGCTCTTCTGCAGGGAATAGGATCTGATGTTCTCTCTCAGGGCCGTTCTGGAATTTTTTCATATGTGGGGAAAACAACAAGTGTGTGTGTGCGTGCACGTGTGTGCGTATATGATTTAAAGAAGGAAAACCATGTAGGGGCAAAGGATTAACTCCTTTGTTGTTGTTGTTGTTCAGTCGTTCAGTCGTGTCCGACTCTTCGTGACCCCATGGACCATGGCACGCCAGGCCTTCCTGTCCTGCGCTCTCTCCCGGAGCATACTCAAGTTCATATTCACTGCATCGGAAAACCCCATGGAACGTATCACAAGGCTAAAAGATATGATGCCGGAAGATGAGACCCTCAGGTCGGAAGGTGTCCAATATACTACTGGGGAAGAGCAGACGGTATTTCCAAGTAGCGCCAGAAAGAGTGAAGTGGCTGGGCCAAAGCCGAAAGGACACTCAGCTGTGGATGTGTCTGGTGGTGAAAAGAAAATCCGATGCTGTAAAGAACAATATTGTTTAGGAACCTGGAATGTCAGATCAATGAATCAAGGTAAGCTGGAGGTGGTCAAACATGAGATGGCAAGATTGAACATCGACATCTTGGGAATCAGTGGACTAAAATGGAGAGGCATGGGCGAATTTAATTGAGGTGACCATCATATCTACTACTGTGGGCAAGAATCCCTTAGAAGAAATGGAGTAGCACTCATAGTCAAGAAAAGGGTGGGAAAAGCAGTACTGGGGTACAATCTTAAAAACAATAGAATGATCTCAGTACGAATCCAAGACAAACATTTAACATCGCAGTAATTCAGGTCTATGCCCCAACCACTGATGCCGAAGAAGCTGAGGTTGATCGGTTCTATGAAGACCTACAACACCTTCTAGAACTAACACCAAAAAAAGATGTCCTCTTCATCATAGGGGATTGGAATGCTAAAGTAGGAAGTCAAGAAATCACTGGGATAACAGGCAGGCATGGCCTTGGTGTAGAAAATGAAGCAGGACAAAAGCTAATAGGGTTTTGCCAAGAGAACATGCTGATCATAGCAAACACTCTTTTCCAACAGCACAAGAGACGACTCTACACATGGACATCACCAGATGGTCAATATCGAAATCAGATTGATTATGTCCTTTGCAGCCAAAGATGGAGAAGCTCTATACAGTCAGTCAAAACAAGACCTGGAGCTGACTGTGGCTCAGATCATGAGCTTCTTGTTGCAAAATTTCAGCTTAAATTGAAGAACGTAGGGAAAACCACTAAACCATTCAGGTATGACCTAAATCATATCCCTTATGAATATACAGTGGAGGTGAGGAATAGATTTCAAGGATTAGACCTGATAGACAGAGTGCCTGAGGAACTATGGGCAGAGGTCCGTAACATTGTTCAGGAGGCAGCAATGAAATCCATCCCAAAGAAAAAGAAATGCAAGAAAGCCAAGTGGCTGTCTGATGAGGCTTTACAAGTAGCTGAGCAAAGAAGGGAAGCGAAAAGCAAGGGAGAAAGGGGAAGATATATCCAACTGAATGCAGAGTTCCAGAGAATAGCAAGGAGAGACAAGAAGGCCTTCTTAAATGAACAATGCAAGGAAATCGAGGAAAACAACAGAATGGGAAAGACTAGAGATCTCTTCAAGAACATTGGAGATCTCAAGGGAACGTTTTGTGCAAAGACGGGCACGATAAAGGACAAAGAAGGCAGGGACCTAACAGAAGCAAATGAGATTAAAAAGAGGTGGCAAGAATACACAGAAGAACTATACAGGAAAGATCTTCATGTCCCTGATAGCCATGATAGTGCGGTCACTGAACTTGAGCCGGACATCCTTGAGAGTGAAGTCAAGTGGGCCTTAGGAAGCATTAGTAACAACAAAGCTAGCAGAGATGACAGTATTCCAGCTGAGCTATTTAAAATCCTAAAAGATGATACTGTTAAAGTGCTGCATTCAATATGCCAGCAAATCTGGAACACTCAGCAGTGGCCACAAGACTGGAAAAGGTCAGTTTACATTCCAATTCCAAAGAAGGGCAACGCCAAAGAGTGTTCAAACTACCGCACAATTGCGCTAATTTCACATGGCAGCAAGGTGATGCTCAAAATCCTACAAGCTAGGCTTCAGCAGTATGCGAACCAAGAACTACCGGAAGTACAAGCTGGGTTTCGAAGAGGCAGAGGAACTAGAGATCAAATCGCCAACGTTCGCTGGATCATGGAGAAAGCAAGAGAATTCCAGAAAAACGTCTATTTCTGCTTCATTGACTACGCCAAAGCCTTTGATTGTGTGGATCACAACAATCTGTGGCAAATTCTTAAAGTGATGGGAGTACCAGACCACCTTATCTGTCTCCTGAGAAACCTGTATGAGGGTCAGAAGCAACAGTAAGAACCAGACATGGAACAACCGAGTGGTTCAAAATTGGGAAAGGAGTACGACAAGGCTGCATATTGTCACCCTGCTTATTTAACTTATATGCAGAGTACATCATGAGAAACGCCGGATTGGATGAATCACAGGTCGGAATTAAGATTGCCAGGAGAATTATCAACAACCTCCGATATGCAGACGATACCACCCTAATGGCAGAAAGCGAAGAGGATCTAAAGAGCCTCTTGTTGAGGGTGAAAGAGGAAAGTGCAAAAGCTGGTTTGAAACTCAACATTAAAAAAACTAAGATCATGGCATCTGGCCCCATCACTTCCTGGCATATAGAAGGGGAAGAAATGGAAGCAGTGACAGATTTTACTTTCTTGGGCTCCAAGATCACCGCAGACGGTGACTGTAGCCATGAAATTAAAAGATGCTTGCTCCTGGGCAGGAAAGCTATGGCAAACCTAGACAGCATAGTAAGAAGCAGAGACATCACTTTGCCAACAAAGGTCCGCCTAATCAAAGCTATGGTTTTCCCAGTAGTAATGTATGGCTGTGAGAGCTGGACTGTAAGGAAGGCTGAGCGCCGAAGAATTGATGCTTTCGAACTGTGGTGCTGGAGAAGACTCTTATGAGTCCCCTGGACTGCAAGGAGGTCAAATCAGTCCATCCTAAAGGAAATCAACCCTGAGTGCTCATTGGAAGGACAGATGCTGAAGCTGAAGCTCAAATATTTTGGCCACGTAATGTGAAGAGAAAACTCTCTGGAAAAGACCCTGATGCTGGGAAAGACTGAAGGCAAAAGGAGAAGGGGACGACAGAGGATGAGATGGCTAGATAGCATCACCGATGCAATGAATATGAACTTGAGCACACTCCGGGAGAGAGTGCAGGACAGGAAGGCCTGGCGTGCTATGGTCCATGGGGTCATGAAGAGTCGGACACGACTGAATGACTGAACAGCAACAAGCTTTAGAAAAGCCCTGCTCCCGATGGAGGTGAAAACTGGTAGCATTGGCTTGCTGATATGGATCAACCCAGCTGCCTGAATAGTTGGACTCCCCTTGGAGGCTTGGCTATGGGTACTGTCATGACGAATGCCTGTCCTTCAAAATGTACCACCTCACTGCTGGTGCGCTGTCAAATCTGTTTAGGGAGCAGGTGTTCCAACACTGAGTTTAAAAAATATTGACCTCCTTGGTAGGGCCAAGGGGTAGACTGACCCAGGACCAGGCAAGGGATGGCTGGAAGGAGAGGGCAGGAATGATTGGCAGCAGTTGCCGCAGCAGCAGGGGCAGATATATGTGTGGCCGGTGGTTGGGAACGGCCTTTGTCTGCCTGTCTCAGATGGCTTAGCTCGGACCTGTGCTGCCTCTTCTACACAACTATTAAAGGCGCAGGAGTCCTGTGCTGTTTTCTACTAGGCCATCCTAAGTTTTATGTTCTGCAGGTGCATGACTCATCCCAGCCTGCCTAGTAACCATCAAACATACATGGTTGTTTGCAATCTAAGCTAGAGGGACAACAGCCTTCATCTGGAGTCCCCTCATCATTTTGAAGCTTCTGACTCTTTTGCTGATCTATCTTGGCTTTTGCTTATGATTTTGTTTGGATTTTTAAATTCAAAATATAGACTAAAAAAGAAAAAAAGCAAGGTTAAAAGCAAGGGAGCAGGGTTAAAAGCGTATAAAAGCTCTTCCCCACCAAAGCCATCAAACGTTTCCTTCCGGCATCTCTGTTTTAGTTAATGCCACGGGACTCCCAGGATGTTTAGAGAGGTGCTGGAGTGAACAGTCTCAGCATAGCCCGAGGTACTGCTACACATGTTCATCTCTCCATCCGCTCACAGAGGAGGAAAGATGCCCTGCTGTTTACTTACCATCCTGATCATGCTCTCACTACAGAATGGAAATGTTTGGGGATTTCCTATTAATTTGTAGCCTAGTCACAAGCCATTGTTTAACTCCACCCCACCCACAGTCTTTTCCTGTCGTTGTCTGTTTTGAGCCTTTGGTTTTTAAAATGTTTTTATAAAAGCACTTTTAGACCATTTGTCAGCCTTAACAAGGCCCCCCAAAGCAGTCTATATAACAGAATAAAGCCAAACAAAACACCATCAAATAACAAAACGTTAAAATGAGGGACTTAAGTTCAAAAGGAGCAGAGTTAAAACCTTTAGTCGCATATTAAAAACCACGAAAGCCAAGCAGAATAAGAATGTTTTCACTGCGTGCCTAAATGCCATTAGGGATGGGGCTAGAGGGAATTTCATAATCAGGGTGCTACTTTCAACAAGGCCCTGTCTCATGTTCCCACCAATCAAACCCCTTTTGGTAGCGGGACATACAACTGAGCTTCGGAAGATTATCTAATTTATGGGCAGATTCAAATGGGAGGAGACTGTCTTTCAGATATCCTGGCCTTAAAACATTTAGAGCTCTATGGGTAAGCACCAGCATTTTGATTTGGGCCCAGAAATAAATGAGAGGCCAGTGCAGTTCACATAAGATTGGTGTAATACAGTCTGAAAAGCATACACAAGAGAGGAATCTTGTCTCCTCACCCAGGCTTCACACACATGTCAACAACATAATGGTTATATGCAGGGTCATATGCAGCTCCCTGGCTGGGCTCTAAATATAGGCCTGCAGCAGGGTTTCTCCTGGCCCAAAGGAAGAGAGGAAGGGGAACATCTGGAGCCTGGGCTGTACGCAGGCAGACACTGCACAGTCAATTCACTGTGCCTGAATAAAAAACAGTCCTCAAACTGCAGTAAAGTCTACGTTTGTGTTATGGTATGTCTTTACGTCATTGTATGTTACCTTGCCTCTCTCCTGCCTCCATTCTTTCTTCATTGACAAACTTTAGGTCAGGGGTGGGCAACTTGTGGTCCTCCAGATGTTTTGGCCTACAACTCCCATCATTTTTTACTATTGGCTTGGCTGGCAAGGGCTGATGGGAGTTGTAGCCCAAAACATCTGCTGGGCCACAAGTTGCCCATCCCTGCTTTAGATCATAAAGCTCCTTGGAACAGCATCGTATTTGTTTGGGTCAAGCTGGGGCTTTCAGCAGTTGTATCTTGAACAGACCAGGGGGGTGCCTCTGTGGGGTGGCTTCCCCAGATTTTTCAGGGAGCCAGCTTTGGTCCATGCAAGGCTCCATGAATAAGTGCACTGCACCATTTTAAGTCCCTTCACAGGAACATATTTCCTGGTGGGGGGATCGGAGTGAACATCATCAGACTGGCAGGGGCTGATCAACCAATGTGAGAGGCTTCCCCATCCTTCCTTACAGCTGACAAAGCTGCGAACGATCAAAGCTTCGGTGCTTCTCATTAATTACTCCAAAGCAAACTTTAAAGAAACACAGGTGCAGCCTTCTTACTCCCCTGAAGCTCCTGATGCTACGAACAATTGAAGCTTCGCATTAATTACTCCCTTGCAGCTGAGAAAGCAGCTTCGACATACCACTTCGCAGCCTTTAGGAGAGTTAACCCTCTGAATACTTGAAGCACCATGGCTCCAACCAGCTCCCTTTCTAATCCCCTTTCTCCTTTCCACTGAAGCTCCGAATGCTGCAAAGGATCGAAGCTGCGAATTAATTACTTCCAAAAAGCCAGGAAGCAAACATCAAAGACACACAGCTTCGACATTAAGTCTCCTAAATGCGTTATTTCGATGCATGGAAATCTTGGTAACTTCTGGAGTGTGCATTTCGGGAATAAGCCTCATTGACCACAATGGGAGTTACTTCTGAGTGGACACACATATGTTTCTGCTGGGAAAGATAGGGATGGGAAAGACAGGATGGGAAACCAGCCCCATTTCTAGCCCAATGCAGCGCAGGGTCGAAGGTGTGAATTAGTTACTTCCAAACAGCAATAAACCAAACAACAAAGAATCACAGCTTCGAGATAGCACTTTACAGAGTTTAGGGAAGTAGTGCTTTAAAATGTGCTATTTCAATGGTGGTGGGGATCTCTGTAATTTCTGAGGTGCACATTCAGGGGACAAGCCTTTGAGTACAATGGGAGTTACTTCTGAGTAGACACTACTTGGTTTGTGCTGGGAAACACAGGGGTAGGAGACAGGAAACACCCCTTGACTGGGGTCATGGTGAAAGGCACACCCCTGGGCAGGGCTAGCATACCCGAGGTAAATGTGGGGGTTGGGCCACACAGCAACTATACCAGGGAGAACGCGACTTAAGGCAAAGAATTGGACTTAAAGTAGTCTCAGGAAATCCGTTTTTTCTGCAAAAAGCTCCAGGGTGGCTGCAGGATGGCCACAATGTCATGTGCCCTGAATAATCCCGAAATCTCAAAATGGAGCCAGCTTGCAGCAAATCGACCATGGAGACAGCCCCATGGTGTGAGTATTGTCCACCCAGGGCCCCTGCAGTCAGTTGCTCAAGTTCAGGGTGCAGTAGGCAAGAGTTATCTAGCCTAGTCCATCAAGAGACATCGTACCACTTGCCAGTCACAGGAGTTATAATGATGATGCACATGACCCCTGTTCCCTTCTCTGATGAAGAGGCTCTAAGACCAGAGCTTACATAGTTCTGGGTAGCTGACTATGCTGTGTTCTAGCCTCACATGGCAAGCTCTCTATTATATATCCTGGGTCCCTGGCACCGTGGTCCTGGCTGATTCCATAAACTAGGGGTGCAGAATAGGTCCCAAGCTGGCACTCTGGGGTTCCCCAGATGGCCACACCCCTTTCCCTGGCCCCACCCCTTCTCCCCAAGCACCAATCATTTGGTGGTTTCCTGGCTTTTGTGCAGCTTCCTCCCCACTCGCCCTATTCTAAAAGGTTGAAATGCCTCTCCAAAGGGGTAGTAACTAGCAAGAAGACCTTTAAGCTTAAGAATGGTTGTTATTTTTTGCATATTTGGGCCCCTGCCCCTTTTTCCTTCATCCCCACCCTTTACTGGAACACGACCTCTGAGCGATTCTCCAAAAGAGAATTTGGTCCTCAGGCTGAAAGAGTTTCCACACCCCTACCACAAAGTCATGTGCAAGGATGGTGCAGCACAAATAGGTCACTTGAGGGCCGCGAAGAGCATATAAAGACACTGGGTAAACAACTTACCCAGGTGGACCTGTTGCATGGTGCCTCTGCATTATGGCTGGAATCACCCTGTAGCATCTGAGCATCAGTGAACTCTAAACATTTACTGTGGTTTTCAGCTCAGGTGATGGCATCCGAGGACTCTGATGCAATCTTCACCCGTTATCATCACCATCATCAAATCATTAGTATTATCATCAAGACTGCGTGGTGCCCTCATGCTGGTAGGAAATGCCCCTGGCAGCAGAAGGCAGCATGCAGGTGCTAAACTGGCCAGGGCTGGGAGTTTGAATGGCTGAAGAGAGGCAAGTGTCCCCCTGCATAGCCCTGTGATGGCTTTGAAGATGAAGCAAAAGATGAGCAACCTCACCTGCCCCCTTTGGCCCCAAAGCCATTGGGAGGGGCTGTAGTAGGTGGGCTCAGCGGAAGACAACGGCTTGCTACATTCATCCACTAAACCAAATTCTCCACAGAAAACCATTTTGGCAAGGACGAGGAGCTGCCCCTTTAAAGAGTGACATAATAAAAAGAAGGGGGGAAGGAAGGACCCTGACCCAAAGGCCCTTCAATCTAAATTCAGCAAAGAGGAAGGAGAGTGGTGTGGTGAGCAACATAACCTTCTCCTTTAACCCCCAGTTACACAACTTGTAGCTGTGCTTGTGGGTCATGCATCCTACTGCAGAAGTGAAAAAGTTGGCTTTATCAGTCACAACTGTGTGATTTACTTCTGTATCTCTAACAAAGCTGTTAATAACAGGACCCAAGAGGCTGAATTGTGTGGTTGTTTCCCTCTTGTCACAGCATAATGATTACATGAACTAAAGCTGGGGTGGGGAACCTGTGGCCCCCCAAATGTTGCTGGCCTACAACACCCATCGATCCTGACCACTGGCCATGCTGCCTGGGGCTGGTGGGAATTGGCATCTAACAACATCTGGAGGGCCACAGGTTTCCCACTGTGAAGGATACTTTCATACACTGCAACATTCGTCTTTTATTATGGGACAGAAGCTTTTCACGGGAGCAAGCACACGCTCCTGGTAGGCAGCTCCATGTAGGCTTCCTGAGCTAGAACTCCAATTCACACGGTGGAGGAATGCTTTAAAGCTATGTCCAAACCATCCCTAATTAAATATCAGTTATTTAATTTCCTCCTTTAATCCTAATTAGCTATGAAGAAGAATTTTCCCAGCTCCTGAAGTTGCAAGAACAGATAGAACAGCTTGAATGTCAATTGGAATATTAGAAGCAAATCTATTTACCGGTCAGGATAATAATAACTTAATCAGAAAGCTTGCATTTTTGACATTGCTTCAATAGCTCTACCTCATTATTATGTTTTTGCTATCGAGATTTTCCTTCACGGGCACCAAAGTGTTTGTGAGCTGGCTTTGGAAGAAGGGGAAGTACTTTCTTTACAATGGGGGATACAGCAGGGACCCCAGCGTGCATGGGACCCCATATTACAGCTTATTTAGCATCTCTGTCAATCCAGCCCTGCAGCCTACTCAGAATTCCAATTCATCCTTTTCCAAATGAAATTCTAGGTATCACATCAAACGGGAGAGAGGCTTACACAGGCTCAATGCAATGCAATGCAACTAGAATGGAAAGTCTATGACCTGAGCAATGGGGACCTAAACGGGGTGGCAAAGTTTCTGAAAATTCTAGCAGCTAATGAAGCAAATGGGAAAGAACCAAAGTGGAAACTGCTACAGCCTATTGTCAAAATGTAAGGCTATAATAATTTTATACCATGTGTTCTGTTTTCCATTTGCCCACTTTACAAGAGCTAAAATACAGTTTTAAAAAACTCACTGGGGTATTTTCCTCCATCTGGGCTGTTAACAACCACAGTGGCTTATTAAAATGAAAGCAATACCTTTCCCCAAGTGTAATAAAAGGTCTATTAGCACACTATAGATTAAAAAATAATATGGAAAATATGGAGTTCTGGATAAAATTAACTACAATTGAACATAAAACGCCAATTAATCAAGGCAGCATATTTTTTTAAAACAGGTAAAAAATGTAGACCTGTTGAAATTAATGGGATTTAAGTAATGACTAACTTAAATCCCATTGACTTCAGTGGGTCTACTCTAAGTATAACCAAATCTGGATCCAACCCCTAATGCTGTGCCCATCATTACCTGACTGAAAAGCCATCTTCTATTCGACACAGTTCCATTAGGAACCAGTGGAATCCACGAACCACTGTTGCCGGCCAAACTCCTTTAATTTCAGGGCTTAGTAACTACATGTGACATTAAGGGCGCAATCCTATGCATGTTTAGACAGAGAAAAGGCCTACAACTCCCAGCATTTCCCAGCCAGCCTTGCTAAATGTGTCAGTTGCTGTGAGGTTAGGGTTTACTAAACACTAAAACCAAATGTGGGGAGCCCTGGTCCAGACTGGGACCACAGTGCCTAGAGAGGGGAGGTTTCAGGTTTCACACTTCTCTCCCCTGTTGTGATCCGGAAAAAAGTCACTGCTTGCCCTGCAAATAGTGATAGGAAAAAACCACCAGAGCCTCTATTAGGCCATTTTCCGACTCTATTTTTAAAACAAACGAACAAACACAAGCGTCTGTCTTGTCTGCAGCTCAGTTTGTACATTTGATGTGATCACTAGTTCAGGGTCAGGCAAGCACAGCACGGTTGCCATGGACTGTGCTCGTGTTTTCAGTTATCCGTGTTTTTGAGCCAGTGTTTGTTATAATGAACGTTCTATGCAGTGCAGGAAGACCAATGGTTAATTGTCCCATCGAAATCAGTGCTCTGATTTAAAACTTCCTCTATTTCTCATTGAAATCAGTGGAAATTACAGTGTAATCCTATACAAGTTTACTCCGAAGTAAGTCCCTCTTGAGTTCAGAGGGACTTACTCCGAAGTAAGCGGGCATACCTTGAAGTATGACATGTGTTTCACTTTGACTGTATCACGTCCAACGTTTTTGTCGGTGTATTTGTCCTCTTTCTCTCTCCCCACAGTTTAGTGCATTTTGTGCAATAACTGGCGAATGGACCCAGCTTCACAAGTGTGGGAACAACCTATGCATTCATACCTCAAAGGCTGTAAGCAAACTTATGCAGCTGTGCCCACCCTATCTGAGTGAAGCTATGCGTACTGGCACCCCTGTGCATGGTCCCTGCTGTGGTGCTCTATAGTCCCTTGAGGGGGCGGTCTTTCTGTTCCATTCCCCTGAGGTGGGGAGCTGCCCCACAGCAGTGGGGAGGGAGTAGGCATAAAACTCTGTCCCTCAGCCTACAGAATAGTCCTTAACATTGATACAGTGAAACCTTCAAGCAAACCTTTGCAGCTATCGGAAAGCTGGACACACTGTGCCTACCACATCTGAGTGAAGTCATGCCCACTGGCAGCCCTAGGCACAGCCCCTGCCAGTTGCACCAGCTTAAGGGAGAGGTCTGTTCACCTCATTCCCCTGAAGGGCTGCCACCCTACAGCAGGGAGGAGGGGGCAGGCATATAACTGTGTCCCTCGGCCTGCTAATCTACTCTGGTTTAAACCAATATGGACTGCAAAGCTATGTGCTGGTTAGGGAAGACTTCTCCTAGTGGCTGAAGATGTCATTGCAGGCTTCAATTACATCGACACATTTAACTACATTAAAATTAATTAATGCATGCTAAAAACAAAATTAATGACACTCCCCCCCCCCCGGTCTCCTTAGTATGCATGCCAAATTTCAGGTGTCTTGGACTCACGGCCTTGGCGCCATGGCGTGATGGACAGACAGACAGACAGACAGATATGCATCCTCTTTTATTATTATAGATAAAGATACTATAGGGATCATTTCCCAAACCATACATTTCCTTTTAGGCGCCACCTGGTTATATGCCTTGGCTTGAAAAAGTATTTTTATGTAATGTACTGCATTCCTTCTAATTGTAAACCCGCATGTAGTCAGGGCAAGTTATATATAAATGAAAATACGTTCGCAGAAAAGATCACTCTTATCTTCAGTAATGATGCTAATCCTCAACATAACAGCAAAGTCCTGTACTCTGTCCTAATATCCTATTATTCAGTATAGATTCCAGAAAATAATAATAATCTGGTTATTATATCTGGCTGGTTTAATGGGAATGAAGTAAAACATATCGTTGGGTCTTTTTTTTGCTGCAGGTGAAACTAGACAATGGGGCTATTCATACAACATGACAGCTCACCATGGGTTATTTAACCCACAGTGGGGCTGCGGTGTGTGTGGGGCACATGCAGCTGCCATTTTGAATATGCAAGACCTGCTTGGGGGGATGTTGTATCATGTGAACCTGGCGAGCGTGGGTTATGCGAGGGTCAAACAGCCTTCATATAACCCGTGGTCTGTTTTAGGGGTTTTAGGGGTTTTTAGGGGTTCATGTGATACAACAACCCTGAGCAGGTCTTGCATATGCAATGTGGCATGCATGTGCATGTGGCTCGGTTGAACCTGGCCAGTGTGGAAAATATGTGACTGCCTCCAAAAGCAGCAGTCCTGCGTCTCTTCCTCCCCTCTCCCCAGTTCTTTTTTAAAAGCATGATGTGATATCATTGTGGTGGGTTTATCTGCCTCTGTTAGGTAGTACCAAATGGAGTGGGGGTAGGAAAACTCTCAAAGTGATGATGTCACCACACACATTTTGTTGTAATAGAGACATGACCCAGGAAGGGAGAAGGAGCAGGGGGTTGGACTTGATGACCTTGTAGGCCCCTTCCAACCCTACTATTCTATGATTCTATAACTGCTACCTTTGGTGGCAGCCTAAGATGGCCACTTATGCATTGCCAAAAGGAAGGACACAGATTTGCATGGTATTTACATATGCTAATTTATATGTATAGATGCAAATTTTAAAATAATTTCTCAAGTATAAATAGAAATACAATATATCTCACCATGGTATCCAGCTCAGGCTGCTTTCCAGGTGCCTACTTCTAATGGAGAACTCCAAGGCCCTTGCTCTCCATTCTAGCGTTCTTTGTTTTCAAACCAGACTGGGACTGCAGAGCCCTTCAAATAATGGATGTCTTCAAATAGAGGACCCTCCTCTGTAAAGCAGGACACATGGCTCCACTACGGCAGCCAGCCACACATTACCCTTATTACCTATTCCTGAAACTAATGTTTTTTCAGAGAACAGGAAACTCTTATCAATGGGAAGCACCTGTTTACAGATAATAAAGCTGGCAAAATAGCCAGGTTGCATGCTCTGTGTGTCTTCATTTACACCTAGTCTATGCCCTCAATTTCTAATCTAACAAGGGAAGTGGAAAACAACTCTTGCCAAAGTGGTGGGGCGGGGTAATCGGACCATTTCATAGATGTGTTGCTTTGATTTGACCTCATATTTAATAGTACAAAATTTAGAAAGGGAATACCACAGAGAATGTACTATTGCCTTCCCGCATCAGACAAAGCCCACTCAGTCCAGTCCAGTGAATTCATGTTTGGTCTCCAGCATTTGGTAGTGAAAAGCACACTGCTTCTAACAAGAAGATCCCTTCCTTGGAATATTGCTGCTTTCCTGTTCCTGAAAACCCTTATTCAAAGAGGACAAACGCATTCGTCCACATTGCTTGTGGGAAAGCATCTTTTGAGTTTAGATTTGTGAGGAACGTACTTACAAACCATAACAAAGAAAGAGAGATAGGTTGGCAAAGTGGTGGAAAGAGTGAATTCAGGTAATAAGGACTGTGAAATACCCTGAGCTCATATAATAACCTATTACAACACGGCCTTCCCCAACCTGGTGCCTTCCAGAAGTGTCAAATGGCATCTCCCAGCATTCCCAGGTAGCATGACCAAGACATGCTAGCTGGGAGATGCTGGGAGATGCCGTTCGACACCTCTCGAGGGCACCAGGTTGGGGAAGGCCGTGCTGTTGTTTATTGTGACACCCGCTAACTGCCATTGGCATCTGAAACACTTATTGTGACTCTCTTCTGTAAGGAACACAGACAGGTTTGTTGCTGTCATTTTGTCATACTGAAGAGGAAGGCAGTGAAGGCTGGTGGCTCTGATATCACTCGGGTCGTGCATCCGCTCTGGATTTCAGTCAGAACTCTAAAGGAATTGGATAGCTCATTTAGAGTTCTGACTGGTTCTGATGGAAACCACATTGGAGGCATTCAGGACGAAGCTGGACAGCCATCTGTCAGGGATACTTTGACTTTGATTCCTGCATTGAGCAGGGGGTTGGACTCGATGGTCTTATGGGCCCCTTACAGCCCTACTGTTCTATGATTCTACCCTTCAAAAAGCATCATGCAGCTAGTCTACCTTTCCCTCTTTTTTCTGTGGTAAGAAAAAAAGACCGAGGAAGCAGTGGGAAAACACAGGAGGGTTACAAATGGAAGATGATGTTATCTGGACCCCCATAACATTTCATGTTTGAGGCAGGGCAACTACACAAGAAAATCCTTGTCTGGGACCACCCTTGGCGTCCAGGAATCAGACATTCCTATCTGGTGTTTATCTGCTTTTCTCCAGCCTTCTGCAAATCTCAGCAAAGATAACATGCTGTGTGTTAATAATAATACTTAGCATTTATATGTACTGTTGTAAGACTGGACGTCTGGACAGGACAGAGTTAATGGAGGGGAGTATTGCTGGCAACTGCCTTAAGGCAGGCTTTGGGCTGTTAAGCTCTTTTGTTTGCTGAGCTGGGTTTTAACTGTTGGGTGCTGTTTATTTCTTTTTTAACTGAGGTGTTTTTAATGTGTTCTTAACTGGTGTGCTTCAATTGATGTGGTAATGTTTTAATTATGTTACATTTTATCTGTATTTTATTATTGTTAGCCGACTTGAGCACTATCTTTAGTGGAAAGGCAGGATGTAAATTAAATCCAAGAGTCCTGGCAAAAGTGGCAAGTGTCTCCTTGTCAGGGAATGTCCAGAGGGCAGTTAGTGCATCTGACACAGTAGACAGTGTCCACAGAAATGGGGTTGTCTTTAAGAGGCCACAAGACTCTTTGTTGTTTTTGTTAGGGAAATTACACATCAGTGGCCTGCAATGAATAGAAAGTAGCCAGACACTCATCTGAAAGGGGAGAGCCATTTTGGGGAAAGGTCATGCCTTCCCACCCACCCTGCCCCTACTTAGTAAAAGAGGGTGTAATTAAGATGTCTGTGAAGGAAAGGAGAGACTACAGAACACTACAGAAAGAAAGACAGAACTGATTTTTAGACTCAGTAAAGTCTTCCCCAGCCTGGTGCCCTCCGGATGTGTTGGGCTACAACTCCCATCATCACCCATCAGCATTGGGCAGGCTGGCCAGGGGTGATGGGAGTTGTAGTCCAACACATCTGGAGGGCACCAAGTTGGGGAAAGCTGCTGTAAGTGAACAGCATTTTGGGTTGCTGACTCTCTAGAGCAGCAATGGGGAATCTCTGGCCTACAGGTTGGATGCAGCCCTCCGAGCCTCCCCATATAGCCAGCCATGTCTTGACCAAGCCAGTCATGTCTTGACCATCCCACCTCCTCTGTGATGCTCTGTCCCTTGGGAAGAGCAAGAGCAGCAGGAATGAAGGCGCTCACTGAGTTTCTGTGCTGCATGGTAAGAAAGGGCTCCCTTACACACTACCCAGTACAGAAACAGTGCAATCTAGACATTGCACCATGTGACCAGATTATAGGTTTTCTGCGCTAACGCAATGCGAACAGGGCTGCCCTACTTACCACACAGCACAGAATTGCTGCGATCTGAATGTGTGTCTTTGTGTGTGCAAAAGAAAGAGAATGTGGAATGTGTATGAGAAAGAATGTAGTGTATCTCTATGTATGGGTGTTTGTGTTCGTAAGTGAATGGTATGCGTGTTTATGTATGTGAGTGATTGGTTATGTGTGTCTGTGTGTGAGAGAATGTGTGTGTGTGTGTGTGTGTATGGTGCTATATGTGTGTATGTGTTTGAATTGGGAACAGATCAGCATGTTGGGTCACATGCCAGCAGTGGGGGGGTGGCCCCGCCCACTTTGGGCTGTGGTCCCACCAATACCTGGAATGTGGCCCCTGATGTGCTTGTCTACAGCCAATTCGGCTGTTGGGCCAAAAAAGGTTCCCCATCACTGCTCTAGAGATCTGATGTAGGAACAATGGCTGCCTGTTGGAGTGTTTATGTTGGGCCTCCACTTATATTTGTATATAAATCCCAATATTACAAAATACGAATAAACCTCTGTTGACTGATCTCCTTCCAAATGGTGCCAAACCTGGGTTAGCGCTATGCCTTTGGATCTTTTCATCACTTAGAGAAGTGTGGTGGGTATCACAGTACTTCGGAGTGCTTCACCTATATTATCTAATTCATACAGCCATCCTGTCAAATAGGTCATAATTCAGCCCAAACAGATGTGATACAGGCTGTGGTTAAAGCGCTTATCCATATGTGTTCGATGCACGTACCATGTCACATTTAAATGCATAGTGTGTAGCATTGTCATGGCAGGTGATATGGTTAAGTGCTCTACCTTTGGCCCATGTATTGTCTGTGTCATCCTTTATTATTGCCTGCTACAGATTGGGGCTGAGGCAAAAAGAGAGTATGACACAGGTGAGTTTACAGCACAGGTGAGATTTGAAGTGGAGGAGTTTTGGTTCACACTCTTGGTTCTCAGCCTTTTAGCCACTACGTGACCTCTTTTGGAAATCATGCCCCTTTCTTTGGGTTACAAGAGCTTTGTACATCTTTCCCGGAATTGTTTTGGATGCTTGCCCATGGTGCTTTAAATGGGTGCAAGTGTGCCTTTGCTAAAGACGAAGAAAGTGTAAGGAGGCATATTGCTACAGTCCATCAACAAGTGGTCTTTTATGAAGTACTGCTGATCAGCGGGTGTCTCTTTCCTGGCAAGATTTAAATGTGTATTTAATATTGTATTAGCTATTAATTCCTAGAGTCAATAGATTCCCTGGTAAGATCTGAACACTTCAAACTTTGTTTTCTGTGCTAAGAATAATATAGGTAATATTTACTCAATGTCAAAGAACCCTTATTTAAACATTTATAGCATTCCGAGGATTCCAAATTGCTTTCATTCAACACAAGATATATCTGCAACGGATCCAACATGTGTTTAAAAAGAAGAAAAGCTGTTACTGACTCCTGAAGGGGAAAGACTGCTGTTGATTTGTTATTTATGGATTTGGGGGCAGGATAGAGTGCAAGATCAAACATAGTTCATGGCTCTTTGAAGATTTATTATTGGACATTTGTTCTGAGCATGAAGGTGTGAATAAAAAATAGAAACTATGTAGTGTTGCTGTTGCCTTCCCACAAAATGTGAGAGATCTGTATTTCCTTTGCACTAACACGTGTATAAGCCTACAGTAAATGACAGGCCCAAGAATATTTCTATCAGAAGTTGTTTGGGGCAAAGGAGAGAGATTTTATTGGGAGTCTGTGAGCTGTTGTCTAATAAGAGGAGAGAGTAGGCCTAACTGACTCCTCCTCTTTCTCCTCTTCCTCCTCCTTCTTCTTCTCTTTTTTCCTTAAAAAAAATAATAATGGAGTTTTAATCACTGACTCCTTCTAAAGGGGAGTTTTCTGTGAGAGAACTGGGGAAGGCAGCCAAGAGCTTTTTGTTAAACACCAAGGTGTTGTTGGCTTGGGAGCTACCTTCCTTCCTGAGCTGAAGTGCTGCTCTCTGAGGAGCTACTTCCTGTGTGAGCTGTTGAGAATGCACCTGTTGAGGAGTAGTCAACATTCTGGCGTAGGCACCCTTAGCACCTCAATGAAGATACCATTGCTGG
Source organism: Heloderma suspectum (assembly GCF_057233095.1). Taxonomy (NCBI): domain Eukaryota; kingdom Metazoa; phylum Chordata; class Lepidosauria; order Squamata; family Helodermatidae; genus Heloderma; species Heloderma suspectum. Next base: position 111,986,550 of record NC_139464.1, read on the forward strand.
AGATGATGCCTTTCCCCTACAGCCCCTGAGAGAGAAAAGCCAAATCATCAGTAACCTACTGGGACATTTCCCACTTGAAGTGACCTCAGAAGGAGAGAGGTTGGATAGTCTGATTCCTATTGGAGTTGTGAGTAATGCCCAGAGATTCAAAGGGACATATTTGTCCCTCATCCGTGGACTCCAGAAAGTGTCATGGGTTATTGGACTAACCTTTAAGCCTGTATATCATTGCTTCCCCACCCCCACCCGAATACAAATCAGTTGAAACTCTAAATTATTGACTCTTTCCCCGCAATTAAACATTGTCTTAATTTCAGTTTCAGGTTTATGAGTGGGGAAACAATTGTCTTGTAACCAGTGGTAGACACCACAAGCTGACCCTTCTTGTTCTGGGGTAGGATGGAATTGTTATAAATGCAAAATCTGGACAGTGTCAGGAATAACTGGACCGTCTACTTTGCTCTATCTCCATTTGAGTTGCCAACAATTTAATCCACTGCTAAAATCAAATACAAATTTGAATTAATCCTCTTAGAATTTCAGTTCTCTGGCAATGTAAACATTTCAGTATTGTTACTGAAATTCTTAGCTCCCATGAGAATTCCTAGATGTTTCATCACAGGAGCAGTCCCTTCCAGATTCACCTACAATTTCACTTCAGGAAAAAACTGGTGGGGGCTTCAGGCAATACACAGTGAAATGATAGGTTGTTTGCCTGTGGTGCTGCAGGAGACAGATTGGCTGATTGCTACATGCTAGAAGAATACCAGATTTCTTGTGGATTCCCCAAAAATCTTTCAAAAAGCTCTTTGCAAGAGTTTGTCAGCTCAGCTGACCTCAGGTCCCCTTATCTGAAAGAAAGGGTGGCATAGCCATTGCTATTTTATGTATCCATTGCTCTGAACTGACAGGAAAAATAACTTCCCATGACTAAGAAAGACAAGTTGTTCAGGAGGACGAAAACAAGTTCAAGAAGATCAACAGGGTGGCTATAAAGTCAAGTAATCAATGCTGTCAACAAGTAAGTTTTTTTACAAGCATAGGAATATTTAACAGAGCAGTGAAGTGCATGAATTAAATGGACGTCACAGAGCAATACATTTGCTGTACACTGTAAATGGGGCAGTTTTAAAAGAAAATAGGTGGTTTATCAATGAACATTTGGCAACCATGAATGGTGTGGAAAAGTAACGAGGAGAACTATTATTAATTTTACTCCTGGAGCTTTTATTTATAATAGGCATAAAGGACCCCTGGAGGGTTTTCATCAGAAGCCTGTAGAACCACTTTTTTCCAACTTGGTTCCTGATGTGTTGGACTACAGTTCCCATCATCTCCAACTAGCACGGCCAGTTATAATCCTCCACATCTGGAGGGCACCTGGGTTGTGGAAGGCTATATAGTAAAAGGTTTCTGGAACCCCAGTCCTGAGCCCATTTAAGCTGAAGAAATGTACCATCAAAGGGCCACCTACCAAGAGATAGCAAAATTGTTCAAGAAGAGGCTGGTGATGTTCACTCATGTCTAATCAATAATTCTTGAAGCACTAAGTCAGAGTTCTCCAGTCTTTGTGGGTCAATGGGCACCTTTGGAATTTTGAGGAACTGTGGTGCCATCACAAAACAGATGCTATGGGGATGACCATTCACAAAATGGCTGCCATGGTGGCAAGGGCATTGCTAAGCCTGGGCCCGTAAGAACCTCACCCCGGTTCTATTCCCCAGACTCCTAAGTGTCAATTGATGTCAATGGAAGTTTTTCTCAGCTAAATTGTCATGCAGGGGGCAATTTTCAAGAAGTAAGCATGAGCAGCAAGTCTACTCATATCATAAGTAAGCAGGAAAGGCATGTCTACTGAGTATGTCAGTATGTCTACTGAGAAGTAAGCAGGACAAGCCCCTGCAAGGCGAGGCCTACAAACTCCATTTCACATAAACAATCGTGAGATGACAGTGACTCTAAATCGCTGCTGAATAACAAGAGACTGAGAGGCCATGTTATAACCTCAATGGAACTTTCCACTTTTCTTGGAGTGACCTTCTCTGACAAGACCAAGAGCTAAGTAGCAAACCACATCTAAACTCTGTGCAGTGGATCTGAGAGGAACTTGATAGAGAAGAAAGGAGGGGCATGGGGAACCAGTCTTTGCTCTTTTCTCATTGAGGACTGGTTGAAGACTCTTCAACTCAAGCATCAGATACGCAGGCCACAGAACATAGATTCCAGTTCATAGCAGAAGCGCAGGAATCTTTGTTATTTGTATAGGTTAATCAGTAATAAAATGTGGAGTGTGAAATAGGAAAACAAAAAGGAAGCCAATCTGAGGAGAAGAATGATGAAAGATCCTTAAAGCTGGCAGAGATAATTGCTGGTGGGAAAATCACCTTCCTTTGCCAAGTGTTGGAAGTTCTGAAAGCCCAGATAATAACTGAAAGAAGCAATGTAAAACCTCTGAAGGATACAGTGGTAAAACCACTACTGAAGAATCCATATTTAGATTGCTTGGCTTTGGAAAATTATTGCCCAATCTCAAACTGACCATTTCTAAGCAGCAAGCTGACGCTCTCTGGATGTTTTGGACTACAGCTCCCACAAATCAATGGTCAATGCTCAGGTGTTATAGGAGCTGTAGTCCAAAACATCTGGAGGAAACCAGGTCACGTACCCTGTTCTAGATTGAGTGGCATCTTGTAGCTCCAGGCAGTTTTGGAGGAAACCCCAGCTCCTTAGATCCTGATTTTTGCCCTTGGTTTGGGATGGAAACTGCCTTGGTTCCCCTGGTGGATGACTTACACTGGAGAATGGATGGCGGGAGGTGGGGAACGTAACCCTGTTTATTCTTCTAGACCACTGAGCGGCTTTTGATATCATCAATCGTGGGATCCTTCTGGGTCGTCTTTGTGGAATAAGACTTGGAAGCATGGTGTTAAGAGTGGCTCTGCTCCTCCTTGGAAGAATGAGTGCAGAAGGTGGTGATGCTTTGCCTCTTGACCATTGGCCATTGCAGTGCTTCAAGGTTCTATTTTGTCTCCCATGCTTTTTAACATCTACATGAAACTGCTGGGAGAAATCTTTCAGAGGTTTAGGCTGTGGTGTTACCAGTATGCAGCTGCCATGCAGCTCTGCCTCTCCTTTCCATTGTCTCAGCCCAGAGAGGAGTAGAAATTCTGAACAGGTGTTTGGAGGCAGTTTTGTGGATGAGGGCAAATAAGCTGAAGCTAAATCCTGAGAAGATGGAGGCCCTGTGGGTTGGAAAACCCGCTGTACTGGATGGAGGTCTTAGAGCTTGTTCGCAGAATTCAGATTGGATCTCTTCACAAAGTTATTTTTTTCCTTTCCTGCATTTCTGTACTTTCAGCTACACAACCTCTAGGTGGCACAATGGTATAGTAGAAGAAAGTGGATTACACTTTCACAGCTACACTGGTGGGGAGTTGTGCTTTGTTTCTCAATGCCAAACAATACTGGATCCCCCCCCCCAAACCGTGAAAGTCCTTGGAAAACACAGGAGCAAAAATGAAAAATGAAGACATCATCTAAAGCACCCATAAACAACTGTGAGTGAGGAATGGCGAGCGCACAATAAAAGCCTCATCTAAAAAAACTCTCAGATAAGGTTGCGCTCCCCCTAAAGCAGGGATGTTGAACCCAGGACCACAGGCCAAATCCAGCCTGCCTGGAGTTCCAATATGGCCCTCTGGGGTTTCCCAGATGGCCATGTCCCCTTCCACTGGCCCCAGAACTGCTTCCTCAGCCACCAGTCATCTGGTGCTTTCCCACCTTTTGCATCGTTTTTCCCCTCCATTCTAAAAGGTCGGAATGCTTCTCCTAAGGCTTTGTTCATTCATTCATTCATTCATTCATTCATTACATTTATATCCTGCCTTTTTTCCTCCTTAAAGACCCCAAGGTGGTATATATCCTCCATTTTATCCTCACAACAACAACCCTGTGAGGTGGGTTGGGCTGAGAGTCTGTGACTGGCCCAAAGTCACCCAGTGAGGGGATTAGAACCCGGATCTCCCAACTCCCGGTCCAACACTCTAGCCACTGCACCACACTGGCTCTCCAGTTACTGGTAGTTCAAGTTTTAAGCTACAATAAGCTGGTGTTTGGGCCCCACCCCTTCTGCCTTCAGCCCTGCCCACCACTGGAATGTAGTCCCCAAGGGTTTTTCTGAAATTGAATTCAGCCCTCTGGCTGAAAGAGGTTCAACACCCCTTCCTTTAAAGATGACTTGGAAACTTAATTGGACAGAATGTGGCAGCAAGAACAGGGGCCAAGCATTCAGAACATATTACTCCAAGGTTGTATTGGTTGCACTTGCTGCCTGTTTGATTCCAGGCCCAATTTGAAGTGCTGGGTTTGGTCTTGGAAGCGCTAAACTAGACCAGGTCTAGCCCACAGGCTGGATAGAGCCCCACAGGGATTCCCCATCCAGCCTGCCAACCATTTCCCAGGCAAGGAAAAGCTCATCTCTGATGAGCTGCTGATGGGAGGTAAAAGCTTTCCCTTTCTCAGCACTTGGCAGGGAAATGCTGAAAGGCATGGAGAGGCAGTGAACTGCCCGTGGGGAAAGAGAACCATCTCTCCCTCCATGGGCAGTTTTGCTGCCTTTCCATGTGGTGTGTGTGAATGCAGCGAATGGAGTGTGTTTGTGTGCATGTTTGTCTTAGCCTACAACCCCAGATGTGCTTGCCTAGAGCCAATGTAGCCTTCAGCAAGATTTCCCACCCCTGTCCTAAGCAGCTTTGGGCCAGGATATCTGAAGGACTGCCTGCATCCGTACGAGACTGCCCGGGCTTTACAATCAGCTATTGAGGCCTTGTTCCCTGGGCCATTGAGAAGACGTGTTAGGTTGATGGGTACCAGGGAGGAGGCCTTTTCAGTGGTGGCTCTGCACCTATAGAATCCCTTCTCCCATGAAAGACATGTGGCCACATCTTTGGAATGTTTAGAGAAACCTCAAAACATTTTTGTTTCAGTCCACTTTTTCTTAACTGCTGTGATCAATGAATTGGTGCTGCTCAGTTTTCAGGCGGTGTATTGTATTTTTATTTTATGGTTATATTATGATGTTTTATAATGTTGATGATTATGTTCTTATAACATTTTGTACATTGCCTTAGAATGGCAATTGTGCACAAAAAGGGAGGTTATAAATAATCTGATAGATAGATAGATAGATAGATAGATAGATGATAGATAGATAGATAGATAGATAGATAGATAGATAGATAGATAGATAGATAGGAGAGCCGGAGTGGTGTACTGAGTTGACTATTAGAGATAGGGTGCTTCCAGCTGGAGGGGGGTCCTGGCAACATCAAAAGGCATTGTGCAGCTATTCTGTCTCTTCTTTCTTAATGGATTTTCCATGGTAAGAAGAAAGATGGAAGAATCAGTTGCAAAACACAGGAAGGTTACAGGTGGATGACGATGATGTCTGGGCCCCGTAAAATTCAATGAATGAGGAGACTGCGCATTAAAAGTCTAATCTGGAAGCACCCATAGACTGGAGATACTTGGGCTCAAATGTCTACTTGGCCATGAAACCTTACTAGATTGCCTTAGGTAAGTCAAGCCTAGAAAGATCAGCAGCCATATTGTAGAAATGGAAGTACCTCTCCTAGAAGAGATATTTTATTTATTTTATTTATTTATTTCATTTCTATACCGCCCAATAGCCGAAGCTCTCTGGGCGGTTCACAAAAATTAAAACCAAACAACACACAATAAAACAATTTAAAATATATAGAACATTAAAACCACAATATAACAATACAACCACAATAAAACCTAGCAGCAGTGCAGGAGTTTAAAATACAGATTTAAAACAGCAAAGATAAAAATTTAGAAAGCTAAAATGCTAAAATGCCTGGGAAATTAAAAAGGTCTTCACCTGGCGCCGAAAGGAATACAATGTAGGCGCCAGGCGAACCTCACTAGGGAGCTCATTCCAGAGCCGGGGTGCCACAACAGAAAAAGCCCTCCTCCTAGTAGCCACCCGCCTCACTTCCTTTGGCAGGGGCTCATGGAGAAGGGCCGCTGATGATGATCTTAAGGTCCGGGCAGGCACATATGGGAGGAGGCGATCCTTCAGGTAACCTGGCCCCAAGCTGTTAAGGCCTTTGAATGTTAACACCAGCACTTTGAATCGGGCCCAGAAATGGACTGGCAGCCGGTGCAGCTGGAAAAGTACTGGCGTAATATGAGCTCGCAGGCCAGTCCCTGTTAACAATCTTGCTGCCCTATTTTGGACCAGCTGAAGTTTCCGGACCATTTTCAAAGGCAGCCCCACGTATAACGCATTGCAGTAATCCAGACGAGAAGTTATCAGAGCATGGATAACTGTAGCTAGGCTATCTCTATCCAGATAAGGGCGTAGTTGGTATACCAGCCTAAGCTGATAAAAAGTGTTCCGTGCCACTGAGTTCACCTGTGCCTCAAGTGACAGTTCTGGATCCAACAGCACCCCCAAACTACGAACCTGATCCTTTAGGGGGAGTGCAACCCCCTCCAGAACAGGTTGAATATCACCTAGCTGGGCAGACGAACCACCCACTAACAGTACCTCCATCTTGTCTGGATTGAATTTCAGTTTATTAGCCCTCATCCAGTCAATTACTGTGCCCAGGCACTGATTCAGAACAGCCACTGCCTCACCTGGTTTTGATGAGAAAGAGAGGTAGAGCTGGGTGTCATCTGCATATTGATGGCACCTCAGCCCACACCTCCAGATAACCTCCCCCAGCGGTTTCATGTAGATGTTAAACAGCATGGGGGATAAAATAGAGTCCTGTGGAACCCCATGGCACAATTGCCATGGCACAGAGCAGTAATCCCCCAGCACCACCTTCTGGAATCGGCCATCCAAGTAGGAGCGGAACCACTGTAGTGCACTGCCTCCAACTCCTAACCCAGACAACCTATCCAGAAGGATACCATGGTCGATGGTATCGAAAGCCATTGAGAGGTCCAGGAGAATCAACAGGGTCGCACTCCCCCTGTCCCTCTCCCAGCAGAGGTCATCCCACAGGGCAACCAAGGCAGTTTCCGTTCCAAAACCAGGCCTGAAGCCCGATTGAAATGGATCTAGATAATCCATTTCATTCAACAGTGCCTGGAGCTGTCCTACAACCACCCGCTCAAGCACCTTGCCCAGGTAGGGGATGTTGGCCACTGGCCTATAATTGTTAACATCCTCAGGGTCCAGGTTAGGCTTTTTCAGGAGTGGTCTAATTACCGCCTCTTTTAAAGCAGCAGGCACCACTTCCTCTCTCAAGGAGGAATTTACAACCTCCTGGACCCAGCCGGACAACCCCTCCTTGTTTGATTTAATAAGCCATGAAGGGCAAGGGTCAAGCACACAAGTGGTCGATCGGACTTGGCCAAGCACCTTGTCCGCATCCTCAGGCCTCAGTAACTGAAACTCATCCAATAAAACTGGACCAGACGGTGCTCTGAACACCTCTACCAATGGAACTGCATTAATGGTGGTGTCCAATTCATGACGAATCTGAGCGACTTTATCCTCAAAGTGCCTTGCAAACACGTCACAGCGTGCTACCGAGGGTTCCACCATCTATCTCCCTGGCCCAGAATGTAACAGGCCACGAACCACTCGGAAAAGCTCCGCTGGACGACACTGAGAAGATGCAATGCTGGTGGAAAAGAACTGTCTCTTTGCCACCCTCACCGCCACAGAGTAGGCTCGATAGTGGGCTCTTACCTGTGTTCGGTCAGACTCAGCACTGTGTTCGGTCAGAGTTTTCCTCCACTTGTGTTCTAGCCGTCTCCCCTCTTGCTTCATTGCCCTCAGCTCAGGTGTATACCAAGGAGCTGGCCGGGCTCTGCTCAGAGGGAGAGGGTGCTTGGGCGCGATCGTGTCAACCGCCCGAGTCATCTCTGCATTCCACAGAGCAACCTGGGCTTCGACAGGAGCACCAGCCATACCAGCAGGAAAATCCCCCAGAGCCCTCTGGAATCCATCGGAATCCATTAATCTCCGGGGGCAGACCATTTTAATAGGTCCCCCACCCTTGCAGAGGGGAAAGGCCGCCAGAAGTCTAAACCTCAGCAGGAAGTGATCTGACCATGACAAAGGGACAGATGTTAATTCCTCCACTTTCAGATCACCATCCTCCTGCCCAGTCGAGAAAACCAGATCAAGCGTGTGTCCTTTTATATGCATTGGGCCGATGACATGTTGGGACAGCCCCATGGTTGTCATGGCGGCCATGAAGTCCTGAGCCACCTCGGATACAGCGGCCTCGGCATGGAAGTTGAGATCCCCCAGGACCATCATCCTAGGGGTCCTCAACACCAAGTCCGAGACCACCTCCGTCAGCTCAGGCAGGGAGTCTGATGGGCAGCAGGGTGGGCGGTACACCAACAGAATCCCTAACCTGTCCTGGGTACCCAACACAAGGTACAAACACTCAAGATCTGCACTCGAATGAACAGGAAGCCTGGAGAGGGAGATTGAATTCCTATAGACCACAGCAACCCCCCCTCCCCGACCCTCAAGTCGGTGTTGGTGCTGCACCGAGTACCCAGGAGGGCACAGCTGGGAGAGAGTGACCCCTCCCAGTTCCCCCACCCAGGTCTCAGTATATAGATAGCCTCCCCTCCTTTATTGAACGCCACCGTTCCTTCCTATTTTCCATAACGAAAAGAACTATGATGCCCCAGGCATGCCACAGTCACTCCAGCTTGTTTTGCTCACATGAGTTTAAACTAGTCTAGTCAGTTGTATACTATCTTGGGGCATTTCTACACGAGGCTTTTATTACATGCTCGTGACTGGCCACTCATGGAAGTTTGTGGGTCCTTTACACGACATCATCAAACTCCAGGGTATCTCCTGCACTTTCTGACATTTATCCTGCTTTTAAAAAGATCTTAGATAATGCAGTAATAAATACTCATCTGCTTTAATTCACTGTAAAGGCCATGTGAAATTGCTCAGTTCTGCTATAAACCACATTGCCATCTAGTGGCTGTAAAATGACACATATAGAGCTTGCGGAGAAACAAAGCCTGGGGAAAACAGCCTGGGGAAAACAGCCCGTGTCAGCCCTTGCAAAGAAGCTGACCTTAATCCTGCAAAGAATCCGGAAGCAGAAGCTCTGGTAAGGGTGCAGGATTTTAGCCTTGTGTGGTGAAGCCCCTGAGCTCTTTGGAGGAAGGGGAGGAAATAAGTGTAATAAAATTTATAATATGATTTCATTTACATCTCTGTGGAGAACTTTGGGTGGTAAACCTCCCCAATATTTTTAAACATTCAATAATTAATTTTTCCTATCATGCATTTACTTACTGTTCAGCAATCAGCTTTGTGTATGATTTCTCTTGAGGTCAAATAAAAAAAGGGGTGAAAGTGCTGATAGGACTAAAAGCACTCAGTTATGAAACTACTGAAAAGGATCCCCTCCTCTTTCTGTCAGCGTATGACTACTAAGTAATTATTTGGAAGGAGCAGGTATATGGCTGCAAGCACTGGAGAATTCAAATTGTGCATGTTTTTCCATAAATCTCTCAAATACTTGGCTTTCAAATCTATCTCCGGGCAGCAAGGAGGAATGGCACACCAGTATTCTATCCTGCTACACATATACCTGCTGGAAGGTTGAAATTCAGTAGCAGCTGATTACATCCTCCCCCCACATTTCATTTGCATGCATCCAGTGATATGAGAAAAATATCCCATATTTAGAATGCACGTGTATGTATTTACTTACATATAAAAATTAAAGGAACACAGGAGTGCCCCTTTACTTAAGGCAAGTTGCCTTATATATGCCTCAAAATTTTATTGCTTATAAAAACAAGACCTCTTAAGCTAATAACACGAGAATTGGCATCTGTAATCTACGTGTTGAGGTGACAGCACTCAAATTGATCCAATAAACATTACCACAGCTGCACCAAGTTAAAAAATGCAGAAAATGGATGCATTTGCCCTTTTTACTCTAATTTTTAGACAGGAATGTATTCCTTAATTATTTATATTTCAAGGCATGGGTCAACTCACAAACAATGCAGTAAGGCTAAGGTGCCTCATAAGGGAAAACAGGGCCAGGACAATATGGAGCATCTATGCTGGTCCCAAGTACTCCAAGTATCGGATTCAGACCAGATCAAAGGAAGAACTTTTTCATACAGCGCATAAACTATGGAATTCGCTATCACAAGATGTAGTGATGGTCATCAAATTGGATGGATTTAAAAGGTGGTTAGATAATTCATGGAGGAGAAGGCTATCAATGGCTAATAGTCGTGATGACTATATGCTGCTTCCAGTATCAGAGGCAATATGCCTATGTACACCAGTTGCTGGGGAACATGGGGGGGGCACTGTTGTGCTCATGCCCTGCTTGTGGGTTCCTGGTCGACAGCTGGTTGGCCACTGTGTGAACAGAATGTTGGACTAGATGGACCCTTGGTCTGATCCAGGATGGCTGCTCTTACATTCTTAGGTAGAGAATCAAGATTTGAAGAGAATAATAATTTTGAAGAGTGGAGAAAATGCGGAAGATGCTGAAAAGGGTGGGGAAAGGAAGCCAAGGAGGAGCAAAGGAATATAGATCTTATATGGTAACAAGCAGCAGTATAAGCTGCTTCTTGTCTTAAGGCTGCCATCCTTTACCCACTTATATGGGAGTACAGCCTATTGAACTCAGTGGGAAGTACTTCTGAGTAGACATTGCACTGTAGAGGGTAGGTAAAGAAGATGGGAAAAACTTGACTAACAGTGCAGTCCTCAATGGGACTTACTCCCAGATAGGTGAGTATAAGATTTCAGCCTAAAACCATGAGCAGAGTAAATCAAGGAAGCACTCAAGATGTGAACAGAAGAAAGAAGTTTTAAGGTGGTAGTGTTATAGAAATTTCAGTTGTAGTATGTCTGTTATCCCATGATTTTATAAGCTAGGCTATGTCTGTTTTACCTCAGTGTGAGACTGCCATGCTAAACAAAGACACAGCGCCTTATCAGAGACTCAGGAATGCCAAGAATGTGTTTACTAGAGTACAAGGCTACCTCTCTGCGCATGCCTAGATATGTCAAAGATGCTGCCTGTCTTCTGTTTCCCTCTCAGCTAGACAAAGAGATTAGTATAGTGCAAGCGTAAGACAGCCCCCAAAGGTCTTGCCTATATAAACTTTTGGATCACATCACTTGATTGTAACCTTTGTTGGAGCGTTAGCCCCAAGGGTTGCCTTATTCTGCAGAATAAAATTGTGTTGTACCAGATCTCTGCGTCCTCTTGTTCTTGGTAAACAAATTGGAAAGTCTACCAGGGAAAAGAACACAATTTTTGTAACAAATTTGGCGACTTCTTCGGGATGCCCTGTGTGACCTGGAAGCTAGGCAAACGCTGGATCAACCCAAGCGGAGGGCGCCCTGGACCTTGTTTGGTTCACCGTGAGGTTTGAGGCAGCTGTTGCCTGGCAACCCAGCTAGCAAAGGACTCCTGAAGAGACGAGGCGAGTGGCGGTCTTTGGAGGACAGAACGAAACGCTGTCTGACTCTGGGGTCGTTTGGAGGCTGAGCTACGAGGTAAGTTGGATCGCACTGTCTGGGCCGTCTGGGGAGTGCAAATCTCCCAATCTTGTCTAACTGAGCCTTGCTCAAGTAGCAGCAGTTGGGGAAGAAAAAATTAAAAAAAATTGGCCGACAGGTTAGGATCAAAACTTTCGTAGGAGAAAATAGCCAAGACCCACTGGGATGCATGCTTAAGAATTTTAAGTTGTTTAAGTTAGATTATGGTGTCAAGATGTCAAAAGATGAGCTCATAAAGTTTTGTAATGGGGAATGGGTGACATTTAGTGTTGGCTGGCCAACTGGGGGAAGCTGAAAAAATGTTGGGTCCAAGGTATATAATAAAGTGATTGTTGATAACCATGGGGATCAGCTGCCTTATATTGATGCTTGGCAAATGTGGATATTGAAAAATCCTGATTGAATAAGAAAATATAAAGGTCAATATTGTAAAGTCATGATGGTATGCTCCGAGATGAAGCCCAAAGCCCCTGTTCTCCCTGACTCAAGCCCCACGGAAAGAGCTTGGAGATTAAGAGATCCTGCCCAAGGCTCCCTGGGTTTCCCCTGCCCTATTCGGCCTGTTAGGTTGGGAGGAGAGGTTGCTGGGGGGAGGAGGGAGAGAAGCCCCCCCCCACGGAGAACCCATCTGTTACATCCCCAAGTCTCGTTCAGTCTAGCTCCTTCTAAGTTGAAACATCTTCCAGTGTATTCAAGTTTGTTAGAGGAAGCAAGAACAGCTACAACAACAAAAAAGTTGTAAACTCTGAAGAAAGAGATTTGTTTGAAGTCTTAAAGACTGTGGCAAAATTAAAGTAACAAAGACAGAGCAATGTCTGGGTCTGTGTAAGCTTATCTCTGCCAGTCTATTGAGAGCAGAGCTAAGGGGGGGTTGCCCGGCCTCACCAGAAGATGTCTGTAAGGACCTAATAGAAACAGTAAGATTTGCAAAAGAATTGCCCAAGTTAAAGCATCACAGCTGGAAAGCTGAGCAGTCCTTGCTCTTATCTGTCAAAGAATCTAAAAGAGGTGTAAGGTTACACCTTCCACTCTTAAACTAATGAAAAGACAGAGAGCCTTTGCTAACATCCCATTTTTATTGCCCAAAGCTTTTTTGTTTGGATCCATTATTGTTTGGATTTTTGAGAGGCACTCTGCACATGGATTAGAACTTTAGACTGTTAGAGACTTGCCATGAACAGTACTGTGAGGCTTGTCATAGCCATAAGCTCCGGTTGTTGTAGATTGTGTGTTTGTTTGTGATCAGCTCAGTGCACAGTTTGATTTGTAACTTCAACACTCAGATAAAAATCTGTATTTCCAAGGCTTTGAGAGATTCACAGACTACAAAGGAAACAGCCTTCAAAAAGTTCAAAGAGAAACTACGAAAGTTAGTTTCCGTTTAGAAAAAAAGGGGGGCCAATAAATTGTCTTAAAAAGTGAGAGAGGAAAATTCCCCACCTTCTCCTGTGGCATCTCTAAGCCCAGCTGTGCTTCTAAAGCCTAAGAAAGTTCCTGCCCCACGTGTTCCAGCTCTTTCTCAAAATCTGAACTGTCTGGACACTCTATATGCTCAGAGGCAAGCTTGTCACTCTGTCAAAATTCATAAAGTGTGGAGTTGCCGATGCAAAAATGGTGGCTTAAAACTTTTTGCATATATAAAAATGCCCTTGCCTTGATCTTAATGGGCCCTGGCTGTGCAGCCAGAAAAACAGTATGATTGCCAGATCTGCTCCACCATGCCCTGCAATGAAAAAAAAATGTTTTTCAGTCATGCTGTTAGATTTCAATGGTGTAAAGCAGAAAAGGCAGGGAAAAAAAAAATACCAGCCATAATGGTAAGGGCCATGCAATCTGAAATTGAAGATCTCAGCCAGCTAGTGGCCCAGTATCAGTTTGTTTTAGATTATCTCTTAGCACGCCAAGGTGGCTTCTGCACCCTAGTGAAGCAAGAGTGTAGAGTAAAGTTCCATGATTTAAACAAAACCATAGAAGATGAAATCGCCAAACTACAAGATATGATTGGACAGAATTATTCAGGAGCAAGTGATCCTTGGTTATAGTTGACTTCCTGGCTCCCTGATTTTGCATGGTTAAAACAACTTGTAATCAATGCAGTTTTGTTTGTTATGATACTATTGATGGTTTGTGCCTTTAAGTGTGTAGTCCACTGCTGGACCAAAGAGAGGTATGAGATTTAAGAAAAGCCTTTTGAGGGGGGGTGTTATAGAAATTTCAGTTGTAGTATGTCTGTTATCCCATGATTTTATAAGCTAGGCTATGTCTGTTTTACCTCAGTGTGAGACTGCCATGCTAAACAAAGACACAGCGCCTTATCAGAGACTCAGGAATGCCAAGAATGTGTTTACTAGAGTACAAGGCTACCTCTCTGCGCATGTCTAGATATGTCAAAGGTGCTGCCTGTCTTCTGTTTCCCTCTCAGCTAGACAAAGAGATTAGTATAGCGCAAGCGTAAGACAGCCCCCAAAGGTCTTGCCTATATAAACTTTTGGATCACATCACTTGATTGTAACCTTTGTTGGAGCGTTAGCCCCAAGGGTTGCCTTATTCTGCAGAATAAAATCGTGTTGGACCAGATCTCTGCGTCCTCTTGTTCTTGGTAAACAAATTGGAAAGTCTACCAGGGAAAAGAACACAATTTTTGTAACAGTATCAGACCACAGAAATGTAGGATATTACAGTACAGACCAAGCATGAGCCAGGTTAGAAACTCTGAGCCAACTCTTGCTTTTAATTGAAGGTGTTGGGTTTTGCTATCAAAGACCCCACTATCAAAAAAGCTGAACTGCTTAGAAAGTATCACTCAACTCTGGCCTGAAACCTGCCAAGATCTGAGTGAAAGTACAAAGTTATTTTCCAACTCTTCAAAGCACTTTTCATAAATATTAATTTATTAACCCACATAATATTCTTATTAGAGCTTGCGTAGCAGTAAATCATTTATTTTACGTTTGGTGAAGGAGGTTTTCAAAGGCAATCTCAGAATGCTGGGCATCCATGAGACTCTGTTATGTCCATTTGCCTAATTGGTAAATTATGGATTTAAAACATATGGTGTCCTTACACATTAGGCAGATTTTGTGTGTGCAGTACACTAGTTCAAAATCTAATGTAGGAATGTAATTGCTTGTGGCAGGTCTGCGCAAACTACTGCATTCGTTCAGTTAAATGTTACAGTGTTAATGATCCTTGTTACCATTTGTGATATCTTCCCATCAGTAATATCCATCACCTCTTTGCTGGTACAGTACATTGTTTTCGCAGCAGGGGATGGGGGTGGGCCACGGTGTGTGGAAATCCTGTCCATGAGCCACAGGGAGTCTTGAATCACAGGCCTTCCGAGAACCTTCTCCTTGAGCCATTGCATCTCTGGGATCTCCATAAAGCAGCCTTCTCCAACCTGGTGCCCTCCAGATCTTTTGGACTACACCTCCCAGCATTCTTGACCACTGGTCATGCTGGCTGAGGCTGATGGGAGGTGAAGTCCAAAAGTCTGGAGGGAACCAGTTTGGGGAAGGCAGCCATTACCCTGCCATTGTGACTGGTCACTGTTCTTTGACGTTGCTATTTTGAACCCCCCCCACACACACACTTCTTATTAGCAGACATGTATAGCAGCAAGGTATCTGTTGGGTGCAGCTTTTAAACTCCACTCTCAGCCCAGTGAGCTGTGTACCCAGAACTGTGTGTAGCCATATCCCAGAGCTGAGCCATTTGCAATGTTGCAAATAGAAGCCGCTCCTGGGTCTGTCACACACTAGCTGCCACGTATGCTTACCTCAAGTTCTTTTTAAATATATCACCTCAAGTTCCATGATTCTTTTTTTCAACTCTAAATACCAAGCAAGGGGGGGGGGTTAACCTCCTGAGTACCACAGTCCCAATCCTGATTGGGGCCCCATCCACCTGCTAATCAGAGTTGGAAAACAAATCACAAAACTCGAAGTGCAAGAGTACTTCAAAGAGGCCAAAAGTGGACAACATACAATGGAGCTCCAGTGTTATCAATAGTTATTCACCATGAAAGATAAATAGAACCTCCATGTTTGCAGGCAGTATATGTCTGAATAATATTAGATGCTGCTGGGACAAACAGCAGGATAGACCATCATCTTAGTTTCCTGCATGTGAGCACTCAAAGGCATCTATAGCTGTTGGCTGTTGAAAACTGAATGCTAAGCTAGACGAGCCTTGGTCAGTCTGATCCAGCAGTTTATGTTGTTATAAATGTATATAACTAGACATTTTTCACATTCAGAGAACAACATAAGAAATGAGCAAAATGTTTGTGTAAGTGAGAAAAAGACGGATGCATTATAGAGATATCTGGAATTCGTGTTAATGTTGGAACTGCTGTATTAATGCACAACGCATGACTGTGTGTATCCACTAAGCTCTGTGTTAATGGAGTTTCCTATTTCAAAAAACTGAACATCAGGTTGAATGATATCCTCACAACACAGCCCTATCAAAGCAACAATTTAAGACAACATTTATCCATATGACTATGAATCCAAGGGTGAATACAGACAATGGTGTAAGTGTTGGATAATAGGAAGAACTCTGCATGCTTCCAGACACTAGGGGGTGATAGAGCATGTCCTGTAGCTTGATCAGTTCCTTTTTCCTCTCCTCTCCTCTCCCCTTCCTTTTCCTTTTCCTTCTCCTTCTCCATACTCTTCCCGCTGCAACAAGGACCATGTGGTCTCTCCAAAGAGGAAGCAAGTAACAATATCTCATGCCTTTGCTTACTCACACACCCAGCATTAGGGGGTGCTTGTAGTTAAACAATGTTAGATAGCCTTCTCTAATGATGTGTATAAAAGCACTAATAAAGTAAGTTGATCTGAACTTCTAGCCTGCATTCATTGCCTCCAGTACTAAAAGCTGTGTTGCAATGCTTTCTCTGTAGAAAGCAATTCCGCTGTAAGTTACACCAGACTTTCCATCAGTAAGGGTGAATACAAACTGTACCATCCTGCCAAGTGGTGAGAATAATTTTATCACACTTCTACACCTGAGTAGGAACCTGGGAAAGAAAAGGTGTGGTGTGTGTGTGTATGTGCGCGCTTACAAAATGGTTACATCCCCGCCTTTGATGTGGGAATGTCAAAGGCCTCCATGATGTCTGCATAAAGCGTTGGTGTATCGTACTTTACGGAGGACACCATTCTCTACTGAAGGGTTGTCCAGTCCAAGTCTGGCGTAAAGATAAAGACCCATCAGAATAAAGAGCTGGGCCTTGAAGTCACCCATCAACAATTAGTACCTGGACAGCAGACTGAGCAGGCACACAGGTCTCCTGCTCACACTCTTCTGTACAATGATGAGATACTAATTATTTCTAAATTTGTATCTATACATATAAATTAGCACATGCAAATTTTGTGCAGATCAGTGTCCTCTGTCTTCTTTTTTGGTGATGCACAAATGGCCACCCTACATCTGCAGCCTTCATGTTGTGAACCATGCCCACCTACCCTATCTCTGGTAAGTAATGGGAAATGGAGCAACAGCAGGGAGGGCCCAATTTGCCATGGTCAGGTCTGAGGTGTCAGTGATGTCATAATGCTGCCCCAGGGACAACAGGTTTCTGCTCAGGCCTAGGAGAGCCCAGGGGCAATCCAGACTTAATTTGGATTAACTTTCCAAATGTCCAGTGGATATTCAGGAAATTAATGTGGTAATTCCAAATCAATTATGAATCATATTATGAAGTGTTCTACCCATCCCATCTAGTGGGTTATTACCTCTCATATCACCCAGTGACAACTCAAAACACACAACTTTTCAGTGGAGAAAGTTCATACATTCTTCTGGGAGCCATCAAGTGCCGAGTAATCAAGTGCGAAGAGTTCAACTGATGTACATCTAGTGAGCCAGTCCCTAGCTGTAAATTGATATATCCAGACTTGCTATCTTTTACTTTCCTGGCAGTTTTGACTAAAATGTCTTACCTTTGTTCTATAGCTTCTGGAGTTACGAACGAGAATCCAGGGTGACTGAGCCATGCTGGATCAGGCATACGAGGAGAACGAGATCCTTGGCCAGCAAATCGATAAGCTGACCTTTGTGGCTATGGATTTACAGACGAAGGTGAGGTCAATCAGCGAAACGAGACTCTGTGGCCAAGACCGGCACCAGCCTCCACTGGGCCCTTGGCATTGAACACACCTCCCCTTTGCTGCTTCTGTGCCCTCCTTGACCACCCCCCGCCAGTGTCTGATTGGTTCAGATCGCTGCTACTCAAAACGTAAGGTTAAAAAACATTGTTTTGACTTGGGGTAGCGTGGGCTCTGAGGCTTGTCCTGCCGGCTGGGCGAGCCTCCTTTTGCCAGTGGGGCAAAAGGAGCCTCCTTTGGAGCCTCCTTTTGCCAGTGGGGCCGGCTGGGCGAGGAGGAGGAGGACAACTGGAATAGGATGGGGAGGCAGAGCTGCTGGTGCCACCAATCTAGCAGTCTGGCCCTGGCAGCAGCAGTGGAAGGGTCAGGGCCGACCCCTCTGAGCCTCTGGGCTCATGGCAGCTGCCGGCTCATGCAACTCCTGATGATGCCCCGGCCTGTCTTGGGCAGTGTTAGGAGTAGATGTGAATTAAACCACAGCTTGGATACCCTTTTCACAGTGGGTTTTTCTGAACACATTTTTTCTGTGTGTGCAGACTCCAGAATGTAATTCACCTCATCTTAACTCCGTGCATTGGAATGTACATGAAAAGATGAGCCCACTGTTCCCAGTGTGCATAGTTTTTGGAGGGCACTCAGCCGCAACTTTGTCATCAGTTTCTTGAATGTGGGCACATAAAGCAAGAGAAAATGACAAAGTCGCAAACTACTTAACTTTTTTTTTAACGTTGAATAAAAACTTTGTGCAAATATTTTACAATATTCAAGCAGTATTTGACCTCCCTAGAGACTGCGGGTAAAAGGAAGCTTTGTATTACTGTAACAGTAAAGCACCTTTAAATACCTCTTCTAAATACTGATTCAGGAAATCTGACATGGTAATAACAGACACTCACAAAATAGCAGCTATGAAAGCAGCATCATTAAACCCTCATGTTTTCTTCCTTATAACAACCTCCAAGACAAACATGAGCCAGAACATTACCAAGCTTTTTATCTTATATTCTGTGTAAGCAATTGCAAATTGATTGCATAGCACTAGTCTTCAGACTTGTCAGACCTGGGACACACCTTAAGCTCCAATATGCATTTGGAAAACCATTTCTTGTTATTATGGGTGCAATCCTATATATGCTTAGACACAAAAAAAGTCCGACAACTCCTAGCATTCCCCAGCCAACCATGCTGGGAGTTGTAGGACATTTCTCTGTCTAAACATGCAGAGGATTGCATCCTAAACATTACTGAATCAGTGGACAGCTTGACTTTTTAATTTTAATTGGCTCTTGGCGGCCAAGATTAATCCAACGGGGGAGAGGAGATCAGTATGATACTGGTTGATGCTCCCCAGATCCTCAAGTGTCAGGAAGTTCCAGGGTCAGTCCCTTGTCATGAGCTTTACAGTGTTTTTGCAGTATCTTTTTACAAAGCTGCCAAAGCATTTATTTTAGACATTCCTCAGGCAGGTGGGGAATGAAACAACTTCTTCTATCTTAGAAAAGACATCAGCTAGCCATTAAGCAAGCATTTTTGCCTCAAAAGGCTAGAGGGAAGGTCGTTTTGCATATCCAAAGCACATGTTTGTGACACTGTTTAATATTCAATAGGTGTTCAGCATAAGATGTTGTTCTGCTGTGATCAGCATATCGAATTCTACAGCTGATTTGCCTTCATTGTATAGTGAAGCAAGAATTGATGCAGGTGAGAAGGTAAGGTTTGGCCTTGCAAGGTGCTGACAATACAGCATTTTAAAGAATCAACCTACAATTTCTCTGGATCCCACAAAATAAATTTTGTTCTGTCTTCTTTCCTAATATGTACATATGGGCTAAAAAGTGGCTTAGCTAATTGTTGTATATTATGAATAAGTGGAGATCTTGTAAATTCATGATTCTGTATATTTGCCAGAAATATTTTATCTGTGTCCATTCCCCCTTCCTTTCACACACTCCTTGATTAATGCACACACATATTAGTACACCCTTCACGTCCAACATTCATACACTCAGTTTAGCAACTGATCAGTATTTTAGCCAGGCTTCCTCTGTCCTTCTTTGCACCCCTTACTGCTGGCAGTTTTAAAAACCTGGAACAACTAGAATGTTTGTATACATTCTATTGCAACTCAGCAGCTGAACCAATTGTTGCTATGATTATGATCATTTTATTAGTGTGCATGTCGAATTTTAATATATTGAAGATACAGAACTTACAGTTAATACCAGTTGTGTTTAGATCATTTTTTTTTCTCTTTTATCGCACTTACGTTACTATTGGGGTAATTTGGCAAAATGACGACTTTACTGCTTATCACATATTCTGAGTTTAATGTGATACATTGTTGTCTCTCTGTGAGCAGAGTAGGTGCTTTCCAGAGCAATCCTAAGTGTGGTGGTGGTAGACTAAGGTAGTTCATTTTGCCCCACTTTGAAGGCCCTGCTGGCTTGCTCTATCAAGGGCGGGAGGTAGGGAGAGTATTTTTGTTGATTTAAGTTCTCCAGAAGTTTTTTTTTTTTAATACCCCATTGGTTTCGGGGGTATGAACTATGGCTAAATCTACACTACTGCTTTACAGCGTACTGATAACTTTACAGTGTACTGATAACTCTTGGGACACATTACACATTCGAGATACCACTTCTGTATTGTTATTTCCTGTGTTTTATTGTGGGCAAGAATCCCTTAGAAGAAATGGAGTAGCACTCATAGTCAACAAAAGGGTGGGAAAAGCAGTACTGGGGTACAATCTTAAAAATGATAGAATGATCTCAGTACGAATCCAAGGCAAACCATTCAACATCACAGTAATTCACGTCTATGCCCCAAAAACTGATGCCGAAGAAGCTGAGGTTGATCAGTTCTATGAAGACCTACAACACCTTCTAGAACTAACACCAAAAAAAGATGTCCTCTTCATCATAGGGGATTGGAATGCTAAAGTAGGAAGTCAAGAAATCACTGGGATAACAGGCAGGCATGGCCTTGGTGTACAAAATGAAGCAGGACAAAAGCTAATAGAGTTTTGCCAAGAGAACACGCTGATCATAGCAAACACTCTTTTCCAACAGCACAAGAGGCGACTCTACACATGGACATCACCAGATGGTCAATATCGAAATCAGATTGATTATGTCCTTTGCAGCCAAAGATGGAGAAGCTCTATACAGTCAGTCAAAACAAGACCTGGAGGTGACTGTGGCTCAGATCATGAGCTTCTTACTGCAAAATTTCAGTTTAAATTGAAGAACGTAGGGAAAACCACTAAACCATTCAGGTATGACCTAAATCATATCCCCTATGAATATACAGTGGAGGTGAGGAATAGATTTAAGGGATTAGACCTGATAGAAAGAGTGCCTGAGGAACTATGGACGGAGGTCCATAACATTGTTCAGGAGGCAGCAACGAAATCCATCCCGAAGAAAAAGAAATGCAAGAAAGCCAAGTGGCTGTCTGATGAGGCTTTACAAGTAGCTGAGGAAAGAAGGGAAGTGAAAAGCAAGGGAGAAAGGGGAAGATATATCCAACTGAATGCAGAGTTCCAGAGAATAGCAAGGAGAGACAAGAAGGCCTTCTTAAATGAACAATGCAAAGAAATCGAGGAAAACAACAGAATGGGAAAGACTAGAGATCTCTTCAAGGAAATCGGAGATCTCAAGGGAACGTTTTGTGCAAAGACGGGCATGATAAAGGACAAAGAAGGCAGGGACCTCACAGAAGCAGATGAGATTAAGAAGAGGTGGAAGGAATACACAGAAGAACTATACAGGAAAGATCTTAATGTCCCTGATAGCCATGATAGTGCGGTCACTGAACTTGAGCTGGACATCCTAGAGAGTGAAGTCAAGTGGGCCTTAGGAAGCATTACTCACAACAAAGCTAGCGGAGGTGACAGTATTCCAGCTGAGCTATTTAAAATCCTAAAAGATGATGCTGTTAAAGTGCTGCACTCAATATGCCAACAAATTTGGAACACTCAACAATGGCCACGAGACTGGAAAAGGTCAGTTTACATTCCAATTCCAAAGAAGGGCAACGCCAAAGAGTGTTCAAACTACCGCACAATTGCGCTCATTTCACATGCCAGCAAGGTGATGCTCAAAATCCTACAAGCTAGGCTTCAGCAGTATGCGAACCGAGAACTACCAGAAGTACAAGCTGGGTTTCGAAGAGGCAGAAGAACTAGAGATCAAATTGCCAACATTCGCTGGATCATGGAGAAAGCAAGAGAATTCCAGAAAAATGTCTATTTCTGCTTCATTGACTACGCTAAAGCCTTTGATTGTGTGGATCACAACAAACTGTGGCAAATTCTTAAAGAGATGGGAGTACCAGACCACCTTACCTGTCTCCTGAGAAACCTGTACGAGGGTCAAGAAGCAACAGTAAGAACCAGACATGGAACAACCGAGTGGTTCAAAATTGGGAAAGGAGTACGACAAGGCTGCATATTGTCACCCTGCTTATTTAACTTATATGCAGAGTACGTCATGAGAACTGCCGGGTTGGATGAATCAGAGGTCGGAATTAAGATTGCTGGGAGAATTATCAACAACCTCCGATATGCAGACGATACCACCCTAATGGCAGAAAGCGAAGAGGATCTCAAGAGCCTCTTGTTGAGGGTGAAAGAGGAGAGTGCAAAAGCTGGTTTGAAACTCAACATTAAAAAAACGAAGATCATGGCATCTGGCCCCATCACTTCCTGGCATATAGAAGGGGAAGAAATGGAAGCAGTGACAGATTTTACTTTCTTGGGCTCCAAGATCACCGCAGACGGTGACTGTAGCCATGAAATTAAAAGACGCTTGCTCCTGGGCAGGAAAGCTATGGCAAACCTAGACAGCATAGTAAGAAGCAGAGACATCGCCTTGCTGACAAAGGTCCGTGTAATCAAAGCTATGGTTTTCCCAGTAGTAATGTATGGCTGTGAGAGCTGGACTGTAAGGAAGGCTGAGCGCCGAAGAATTGATGCTTTCGAACTATGGTGCTGGAGAAGACTCTTACGAGACCCCTGGACTGCAAGAAGGTCAAATCAGTCAATCCTAAAGGAAATCAACCCTGACTGCTCATTGGAAGGACAGATACTGAAGCTGAAGCTCAAATATTTTGGCCACCTAATGCGAAGAGAAAACTCTCTGGAAAAGACCCTGATGCTGGGAAAGACTGAAGGCAAAAGGAGAAGGGGACGGCAGAGGATGAGATGGCTAGATAGCATCACCGATGCAATGAATATGAACTTGAGCACGCTCCGGGAGAGAGCAGAGGACAGGAAGGCCTGGCGTGCTATGGTCCATGGGGTCACGAAGAGTCAGACACGACTGAATTACTGAAGAACAACAATTCCACATCATCCAAAATACTGCAACAAATGCAATTGTGTGTCTATGAGGTATAAATGTGCTAGAAGGATATAGCATTACCGTGGTGGGTTTGTAATGATATGACACAAGGTGTAGTAGATCTGGTCATCACCTCCAAGCTAATGCAGTTAACAAGCCCAGTCCTGGGCCCTCTTGGGGAACAGAGGAGACTTTGGATTCAGTGGATACAAGGCTGTCCCAACACACCCCTGGAATGCCCCAATGCAGAGCCTGCAGCTAGCAGAAACACTGCTGGTGGTATTCTTATGCCGACAGAGCTTGCTGCAAGTGTATTGGGAGCTTCCATGGTGGAAGTGGGGTTGGTTTCCTTGAAAACAAGGAAAAATTTGGCCTTTTCTGCTGCACATCACTGAATTTCAGCATCAAATTTGGCAGCGCTGGGGGCCACAAAAATGCCAGGGGGCCTGGGGCAGTGTGTTGCCCACTTCTGCTTTATATGTTTAGTTTGGGTACATGCTTTCTAGCATTAGAATCTTGATTGTTTAAAAACCAAACATGAAAAATAATAAATCATAAAATATAAATTAATCCTCTCTTCCTCAGTCTATGACACTTTGAGCATCTCCTGGTTACCAAGGAGGAAACGCTTCAAGACAAATACCAGGCTTGTGAATCTATCTCTGAAACTTGAGCATTTCTTTGTTGCCAAGAATAGCCTCATACTGAGAGTTTCAGCTGTTGTATCTCAAGCTTACACTTAGATTCCATAGAAATTATATACCAGAGGTCCATCAATCCTGAAGACACTTTGGATGCTGCATATCTCAGAAAAGAGCTTTCTGATAGGATACGTGCCAGTTCCTGATAAAACCCTTCACTATTCTAGATAGCATATTCTTCAGTCCTCTTCAGCACTCCAAAAGTCTTTCCAGTACGTCATTGTGGAATGTACACGCACGCCTACAGTTCCTAGCAACAATCAAAAACAACTGAGGATAGGTATTTGGATTATGCTAAGACAAGAGCTTTTTTCTTTTTTTCTCCCCTTTTTGTTAGTAAGCTGAATTTAGAAAAGCAAATCCAACATCCAGGGCATAGCAATGAGGACAGAACAAAACATTTAGCTTCTGACCCTGGCCTGGGCAGCCCCTGTTATCAACGTTTCACAGGGGAAAAGTGATAATCACCAAAGGGAGGGCATCCTTCACTTCTCCCGTTTCCTTCCTTCAGCTCCAACTGGACAAAGCGTAACTAGGAGGTGGCAGCTCAGAGCATCTAAAGGTGATGTGTCCAGATGAGACTTTTATGGTGCCATCACCCTGCCTCATTCCTGGAAGTTTACAGGGGATCCCGACATCGTCATCTTCTAATCATGACCCTCCTGTGTTTTCTCACCGCTTCTTCTGTCTTTTCCCTCAACA
The DNA here is from genome assembly GCF_057233095.1 of Heloderma suspectum. Taxonomy (NCBI): domain Eukaryota; kingdom Metazoa; phylum Chordata; class Lepidosauria; order Squamata; family Helodermatidae; genus Heloderma; species Heloderma suspectum. The sequence continues at coordinate 112,010,983 of NC_139464.1, forward strand.
CAAGAAATCTATTAAGGAGAAAAAGTTGGAACAGCTGCGCAATGCCTTCTGATGGCTGGCACTAGGAGCCCTCTGTCTGCAAGCACCCCTAGACTCAAGACACTTGATGATTTGCATTAGAACCTGTGCTCTGCCTCCACTGAAAAGTATTGTCAGAGATGACACCAGCAGATACAAAAGCTCTGTCTGTGGTGTTTGGTCTGTGGCTTTTCCCCACATGTGAGCCATCACTTGATGCTAAAATCATGAAGCGATTAACATGCACATACAAACTTATGCTTAGGTCCTTTCAAGGCGATCTGTTTATAAAACAACAAATACAGCATCGTTACTTATTTGTTGTACTGGATCAAGAACTTTTTCTCGTCTTTTTTCCGCACACTTTTTCCTTTTAATTTTCCTTTTCTTTCCTTCCTAATGTGACTTGCAGGCTTCCAGTCGTTAGACTGGAAGCCTGCAAGCAGGGCATATGTTATTTTTAATTTTAGGCAATACTTAACAAATAAAGAAATCATCCAGACACTTTTCTTCAGGAGAAATTTCTCTTAGCTTTCAAACACCAACATATTGCTGCTGGGGAAATGTTATTCCATCCTTAGCTAGGAAGGTAATTGCTACTGGAATGAGATTGAGAGTGTAATGGGCACTGTCTAGCAGGTGCCCATAACATCACTGATGAGGTGTGACACAACTGTTCCTCCTCCTATACATGCATGCACACGTGCACACGCACACACATGCATGCATGAACCAACATTTTGCAATTCATAACATTAATAAACAGGGATTTACAGGGGAACTGACACTGACTTACAACATGATCCATACAGGGACAGGTGCATTTTAACCCATCACGTTGGATACAGACCGAGAGCATTTCTACACAAGGCTTTTATTGTACATTTGTGATTGGTCACTCACAGACGTTTCCAGGTCCTTTACACGACGTCGTCAGCCTCCAGAGCATCTCCCAGGCTTTCTGACCTTAATCCTGCTTTTAAAAAGATCGGAGATAACTTGATAAGGAACGTGAATCCAATATATTGGCTGTTTGTAATTGCACAGTGCTACTATAACCACAGTGCCATGCAGTGGCTGTAAAAGGAAACATAGGTCCGATCTACATTGCACCCACCATCGCAATGAATTCGGTGTCCCGTCGGGTTAAATGCTCTCACATTAAAAAGTGATTATTCACACTCACCCATTTTCCCCGCTGCAGTCCTTCATCGAATGTGTGGGCTCGGTTCACACTCGAGAGCTGTGGTGTTTTCCTGCTGTTTTCCTGTGCACGCTTGTCTGATCTCGGATGCTAAGCGGGGTCGGCCCCGATCAGTAGTTGGATGGGCGACTGCCTGGAAATCAGGCTTCCTGCATTGAGCAGGGGGTTGTTCTATCCCTTCAAATGAGACTACGTTTTACCCCCTTCTATCCCCCACTCAGGATGTTGGGTTTTTTTAAATTAAGGTGTTATCCTCGCAGAAGATCATGCCTCAATTAGAAAAAAAAACATTGCAGAGAAGCCCCAATTCTGCGAGGTTAATGCCTTAATTAAAAAAAAACTATCCAGAGTGGGGGATAGGAAGGGGTAAAACTTAATCTCATTTGAACGGATACAACAACCCCCTGCTCAGTGCAGAAAACCTGATACCCAGGCAGTCCCCATCCAACTACTGACCAGGGCTGACCCTGCTTAGCTTCCGAGATCAGACAAGCGCACACACATCCAGCCCTTTGCTTGTTGCTGAGGAAATGGGGGCTGCTGAGGAAGCTATGTGATCAGTAGCTGGAAGAAGACATGGGGCCATCGAGAGCTGTGATTGCACAGGAGGGAAATACAAACACCGCCATATCTGGACATGCAGGGGAGGGGACTACAACCGGATATGGTAGCGAAGGCAGAAAATCAGAGCACATTAAGGGGAAATACCGGGATATTAGGGTATTGAAAGTGCGAGCCCGGAAGTGGGAAATTCTGGTTCCAATTCAAGGCGACTACTGCATAGTGTGAAAGGCAGGCGGTGAAACCTCATTGGAAGCAAAAAAAAGGTGGTAAGTGTAGATCCAGCTATATAGAACTTGCCAAGAAAAGAATTCCCTGATTCAAAGCATGTGTCTGCCTGTGTAAAGGAGCCGATCTTAATCCCTCAAAGAATCTGGATCCAGAAGTCCTGGTAAAGATGCAGGATTTAAGCCTCATGTGGTGAAGCTCTTAGTCTTATTTAGAAGAGACCCATTGAAATCAATGGGTATTAGATTAGTCTGTCCCATTGATTTCAAGGTGTAGGCAATTTTAAGGCAATGGTCATTTCAGGCATATCAAAGAGGCATAGCTAAAATGGCTATCTAAATCAAAGTTTGCTTTTGACCTATTATGGGCAGGAAGCTTGATATGGGGAAAAGAGTACATTATGAGAAACATTCTTGCCCAGATAGGCCAAAACCACAAAATACAAGTTGGGAAATTTCTGTAGAACTGTACAAGTAAAACAAAACATCCTCCAGTATGAATGAAGAGACAAGAGTGCAGTAGCCAATCAGAGTACAGGAAGCAATCAGATCACATACCTTGTTCAAGTGTAAAACTATAAAAGTAAAGGGAAGATACTGGGTGGGGTTGCTCCCAGGAGGGAGTAATCTCTGCTGACAGAAATCTGTATTGGTAATGTATGCACTGTGCTTTGTCCTGTTTTCCTTTCCTGTTCTAACCTTTGTCAACAAATTCTTTCTATAATTGTATTACGGTGCAATGCTGTACTTTTATAATTGCATTAGTGTACAACCCATGCTGGCTGGGGCATGCTGGGAATTGTAGGACTTTTTCTGTCTAAACTTGCATAAGATTGCACCCTTAAATACACTTGCTCGGTGTTAATAAATGTCTAAAATATAATCTATGAGCATCTGTTTATATAGTAACTGTGTCGAGTGTAAAAGGACTGAGACCTTCTGAGCATCAGAAAGACTTTGTCTCTATGGACCCAGCTATAGACAGGAAGTAGTACCCTCTCAAGATAACAAGAGGTCTGTTCAATTAGATTTATTATCCATAAATTATTTCTCCTGCAAATGGCCCTACTCCAAGGATGACAGAGTCTGGATCCAACCCATTTATTTCAGCCAACTTAGGCACACCTCACTCTGCATAGTTTCAGGCTCTTAGTTTCAGGGCACTAGCAAACACCTTGACAGTGTCATCTTCCCACTCCGCAGTGGGTCTCCTAGGGATGTTTGAAGCCCTCTGCCCAAATTGCCCTTGTTTGATCAAGCCTCTTGTAAGTGTTCCATGAAATTCTTCAGATGTTGTGCCTGAGCAAGAAAGAAGAAGAAGAGAGAAGAGACCTAAAGAGGTGCTGGGAAAACAAGTGTATTAGGTAAAAATGCTGGGCTCAATGCATGTCAGGTTCTTCCTGCCAAGGCAGGCACCTCCAGATTCCTCTCAGCTTTTGCTTTAAGTGGAATTTGGTGGCAACCTAAAGATATGAAAACTGTTTCCCCAAATTATGTAAACTTACTGAACTCATTTTAGTTTGCATCAAATCACTCATAGATTTCGCAGAAATTAAACTAACGAGGGACATCTCGAAACGGTTTCAGCTCCCGTACTGAGGGCTTAACTACATGCTGCATTAAATGTGTAGCGTGTAGCTGATCCTAACTTTTTAACTTTAGTGTGTACATTGGGACCAATAAACCTTCCCACCCAGTTACTTCAGCTTTCTTTCTTTCTTTCTTTTGCCTGTGTGTGTGTGTGTGTGTGTGTGTGTGAATTTAGGCAGGAAAGTGCTCAGTGGGAAGGTTTAACCCATCCACACCTCACCCATGTGCAGTGGTTTTGGTTTACGCTAAAGTAAAAACAAGTTAGGAGTAGCTCCATGCTACAAAGTTTTTTCATTTTATTTATTTATTTTAATACCTTTATACTGATTAATATATTAAAATTCCTAAGCAGTTCACAATAAAATACAACATAACGAGATAAAAATAATACATAGTTTAAAACATTGAAACAGTATAAAACATTACAGCACCATAAACAATGAAACAGAGCAGTAGCAGAGTCCCTCACAAGTCTGGGAAAGCCTGTGCGAACAAGTTTGTTTTCAAAAGATGTTTAAAACTAGCCACTGCTCAAATGTCATGTGTGGGAGAGTATTCCGAAGCATTTAATGTAGTGTGTTGTTTAGCCCAGAGAGGCACAATTTAGGAAGAGCCATGGGGTGCTGCCATCCATACCCCCGCCCCTCAAAGTTTCAGATCACATATGATTATTCCTCAGGAGCACTTAAACCACTGGCCACCAGTTCAACTGGTTCTACACACCAGCTATTGTTAAAAGCAATTAAATGATCCTGTGTACTAGGCTACAAATCGCTTTAAAAAGAGATGGATAGGCATGTTTGCCCCACCAGAAAAAAAAGTGAAGGGCTGCTGAATGAAGAGGTATACCCCATAAATTGGAATTGTTTGATAACCTATGAAATACTAAGGGAATATTTATACTACAGGCTTACATTGGTATACAATACCAGTTTAACTGTCGTGGCTTCCCCCAAAGAATTCTGGGAATTGTAGTTAAGTCAAGGAGCCAAGAGTTCTCTGTCACAAATTCTTAGCTTCCCTTTCAGAACTACATTTCCCAGGGTTCTCTGGGAAGAGGGAATGACTGTTAAATCAGTTTAAGTCTGTAGGGCAGACATGCCATATAATCACATATATATTTAGATAATTTCTGAAATTCTGTAGGGAAGAGTTGCAAGATAACATGTTATCATGTTATAGAATATATGGCATCATCAGGCAGCAACCATGCTTGTTGCTATGCTTTGATATCATAGTAACCATGATGTCATAGTATGGAACGTCACTTTATATAGACAGCATTTTTCAAAGAAAATGTAGACCTTTTCTCTCTGTTTTAAAACATGTGCTCCAATACTTTGATCCATGGCAAATGAGAGTTATTATCCATCAGAATGGCGTTCTTTCAGTCTGTGAGTGTTCTCTTTTATTAAGATGATATTTAATACTGCATTAACATGCTGAAGGTATATGCTTGTCATTCCATAATGTCTGTTCACGTGCCAAGTCTATGTATAAGTGCTAATGTCGAGAATGATAGAATGACACTGTTGTTTGACCAGGGAATCGGGACCTGACTTGCTATGGTCTATTTAAATTCTGCCTAATGACTTGTTTGAGAAGTTTTAATCGATCCTGGAATGTCTTACGGTTATGGTTGTTTGCTTTGAGATTCCTTGTTTGAAGTTGTTTTAGATATATGTTCTTCTGTGTATTTCGTATGTTCGTGTGTTTTTTATATAAATGGCTTTTCATCTCTGTATACTGTATTTTTAAAGTTTTTAATCTTTGTAAACCGCCCAGAGACCTTTGGCTATTGGGCGGTATAGAAATGTAAATAATAATAATAATAATAACAACAACAACATTAACAATAACAATAATGACTTGGCAGTGGTTAGGTTTCATCTCCTCTCTTTCTAATCAATTTGCCCTATAAAATCTGGGGTTATAGTGAGGCACCATTTCAGTGACGGTAGAAGAGATTTTGGAGCAGGGAGAGATTCTCAGCAAGTTTTAAAGGCCTGCTGGTTTTGGATATATTAAAGATTAAACGGCACAGAAGAAGCAATGTATTTTAAGATCACTTGTGATTCCTTTTTAAAAGCTAATATGAACAACTATAGCAACACACATCAAACCATCACACTTGGAAATTTAAAAAAAGGAAAGGGAGAAAGGGGTTTGTGCCTTTGGTATAGTTACTAATATAGTGCCATTTGATTATTGCACTAGACCAGGGATGGGGAACATGATGTTGTTGGACTATAGTTCCCATCATCCCACATCATTGGCTATGCTGGCTAGGGCTGATGGGAGTTGTAGGCCAACAACATCTGGAGGGGCACACATTTCCCATCATTGGGCTAATGGCATGGGTTCTCCTGAGGAATTACATGTGGTCTGAAACACCTTGGGGGGCAGTGTTATTGAATTCTGAGTTGGCTAGTTGCAATTATTGTTAAAGGCCAGAAAAAAGGGGCTTGAAATGGCACACATCTGAGCTTTTAGAAAAATGAACAAACCTGGAAAGCTCAGCCACAAACATCACAGTATATGTACTTCCAAGCATACCTCAAAGGCTGAGTCTGTTTTGGCCTTGGAAGATCAACAGTTCACTGTTCTCTGTCTCTGAAATTTCAGGTGTCAACCATTTTTGGCGCTTTGAATGACAAGGTGATTGTTTGTTCCTTTAGTCCCCGCAAGCTCAGGTCTCATCTGTTAGATCAGATGGCAACAAGACAGCATGGCAGTATACCCAGTTCATTCTCCTCCACTCCTCATGTTGAAGGCCGAAGAGCATGTAGCTAGACTCTTAGACTGTTGGCAAAGTGTACCATTCACGCCCTACTATTTGGTCCTGCTTCACAAATTGAAAATAGGGCTGTCGACTTTCCATTATCGTACTGTTCCAGCCAATTAAACCTTGTTCTAGCAAATAACCAGTACTGGGGCTGAGAAACCAGTAATCTTTAAAACCAGTTCAACATAGACTTGTTGCTATTAAGTTCACCTCCAGATACATGCCAGGTTCCAATAGGCTCAGCCCCGTAATTGTGCTTTTAATTTATTTGTTCTTATTATTGTTAGCCAGCTTGAGCTCTGTTTTCAGGGTGGAAAGATGGGGTGTATATTAAATAAATAAATATTATTTACTTGCAGGGGCTAGGTGATGAGAGCATATAACAACGATTCTGTACCAGCTGGACAACACTGTTGCCAGTGTGTTTCCAGGCCCAATTTAAGAGCCTTTCTACATGAGGCTGTTAATCAGCTTTTAATCCACCGTATCTACTTTCAGTTTCATCACAGAATTGAGATCCGAGCCCTATCTTGCTTTTCCGCTACATAACCTCTAGGTCACATTGTGGTATAGTAGAACAGTGCAAATGCACAAGTGAAAAAAGTGGTTTCTTTAACTTTTACAGTTAAATACTGCATTTTCCTTGCTCTAAAAGCACTTGCCAAAAATGCTCTTTAGACACAGAAGTGAAACTGGAGGGTCACGACGTTGTCTGAAGAACCCATAAACAACTGTGAGCATGCAATGAATGTCTCTTGTAGAAAAGCTCTAAAGAGCTGCTGATCATTTTTAAAGCCCTGAACAGGTTGGAACGAGATTGTCTGAAGGATGCCTACACCTGTATGAATGTACCTGGGCCCTTCAAGCCTCCTTCAGGCGTTTCCTCCACACATTCAACGAACGTATGAGAATGGGAACAGCCCCATGCATGCTGCCCCCACCTCCAATATCCACCCTGTAGACTTCTACCCTTTGGATGGAAGTTGCGAAGGGGGAGCCTGCAGCCAGAAGACTGTGCCCTTCCACCCAGTGTGCAGTGGTTGGAAGGATGGAGCCAGTGGAGGACAGAAAGGACAGGGACTTTGAGGTGGTGCCAGAGCACAAACCTTCTTCAGTCCCCTCTCCATGTGTTCTTTGGATTCTTGGAGAAACGATTCAAAGGAGTGCCCATTTCTGCTCCTGACCTGTTAGGTTTTTCCTCATCCCGGATCTTGTTAGCCCTCTACCTCTTCCAGCCCAGATGCCAGGTTTTTTTTAAAAATCGAAAGTTGTCAACCCTCTTTGAGGACCATGGCCATCAGCCAGCTAGATGAACACCAGTTTTCTTTAACGGTCTTGTACCATGCTATGTCAATGGCTGTGATCTTTCATTGTGCCTACATCTTATGGAAGGCTGTGGGACTATGAGTCAAATCCACCTGGGCTAAACACTCTTAACTCCCAATGATTTTAAAGGGAAGGTTTGTTTATTTGAGCACAATCTTCTCTTTTTCTTTCTTTAATTCCCACTTTTCCATGATGGAAAAGAGATCAAGATAGTTAAAAGTCTGGATTAATCTAAAACTCACACCCATAATCCACTTAAAAGGTAAAAATGTTGCTAAAAAAGAATTAACTGGAGATAGGGCAGCAGATTTAAAAAGAAAACAAAACATGCCATCACAAATAATCCCCCCCAAATTAAACACCTGCAGGAATGAAAATGATATCAGGAGGCAACAGAAAGACATCAAGGAGGGAGGCAGATGTATCTGTCAGGGCAGGGAGATTCACAACCTGGGTAGAGCCATAGAGAAGCCTCATGTGCCCTCATCAAACATACCTCAGTTTTGGAGCTTTTCTACACAAGGCTGTTAATCAGCTGTTAATCTGCTGTATCTATTTTTGGTTTCGTTGCAGAATTGAGATCCAAGCACTACACGAGGAATGTTTCCTTTCCTGCTTTTCTGTTACATAACCTCTAGGTGGCACTGTGGTATAGTGGAATAGCACAGATACACAAGAGGAAATTGCTCTTTCTTTTGCTTTCACAATTAAGTGCTGCATTTTCACTACTCTTAAAAAAACTTGCTGAAAGTGCTGGTTAGAAACAGAAGTGAAACTGAAGTCACGACATCATTTAAAAAACTTGTAGGCAACTATGAGTAGGGAATTATGAGCGCATGATAAATGCCTCATGTAGAAAAGCCCAGAGTCAGGATGTACACCAAGAGTACAGCTGGGATGTACACCCAACTGCTCTCACAAACAGGATCAGACAGGACAGGATAGAGTGCTTCCAGACAAAGCTTCTATAATGCAATTGCTGTGCCTCCTACACAGAATTTAATGGGGGAGGTCCAGACAATGACGTCTTCCCACTCCCAACCCTCCCGTGATTTCCCACCACTTCTTCTGTCTTTTCTCTTAAGACATTAAGTCCATTAAGGGCTCCTTCACATGGAGCTTTTAGAGATGCTATTGAGATGGCTGAATCACGGAGGTTTGCGGGCTCTTTAGATGATGCTGTGAACCTCCAAGGCGTTTCCTGCACTAAATGCCCTTTGTTCCATTTTTAAATGGATTGCAGATAATGAGCTATCAAATTACCCCATTGTGTTCTGCTTGAGGAGAAGCGGCAAGAAGAGGAGCGAGATCCATGAAAGACATGGAAGACTTGGATATGGGGAGAAGGAAGGGGAAAGGGGAGGGGGGAAAGGAAGCATGTGAAAAAGGAGTCGTTGTGATCCTGCATTTCAAATGGAAGTAGAAAGCCCCATTTTAAATGCAGGACTTTAGGCTGGTGTAGAGATGCTCTAAGAAAGAAGAGATGGAACAGCTCTACAATGCCTTCTTATTAGTAGTACCAGAAGCCCTTGTCTGGAAGCACCCAGGGTCCTTTAGTTAAAGGACTAAACCATGTAGGGTTTTAAACGTGATAACTATCTCTGCAAATTAAACCCATCGGTAGCCAATGAAACTGGAGCAACAAAGGAGTAACATGCTGCAGAGGACTAGTCCAGATCAGAACAGTCACTGTGGCATTTGGCACCAGCTGCATTTTCCGGACGCACTTGAAAGGCAGCCTCATGTGATGTGCGTTTAACCCTCTTTCATGGAAATCAGTCACATCAGGGGCCAGGCTATACTTTTGGGTAACAGATGTGGAAGCATCAACCAGCAAAACAAACAAACAAACAAACAAACAAAGGGGTAGGGTATTTAGGAGATGGCTAGATAGCATCACTGATGCAATGAATATGAACTTGAGCACACTCTGGGAGAGATCTGAGGACAGGAAGGCCTGGCGTGCTATGGTCCATGGGGTCATGAAGAGTCGGACACAACGACTGAAGAACAACAACAAGGGTATTTAGAGGGGGAAGCAGCGTATAGTGCTTAACTCTTCCCCCACCTCCTACCTTTCTATTTTAATTCCTTGTCCTCGCAGCTTTTCTTGGCACTGAGTTTCAAAGACTGTGCTGCATTAATGGTAAAAAAGCAACTGGAGCGGGGCGGTGGGGATTGATGTGAAAGGAAGGATTAAATGCCCATTGTGTCTTCCTTGCAAATCTCAGTACACCTTCCTAACTGCTTTGCAGCCAAGAAGTCATGGCTGCTGCTTTCTCAATCTTGTGTTTGCTGACTCTTAAATGTACCTGCCTTGGTCTGGGCTGCCCCCCAGCAGGCTGTACAGGAGTCACAGACTAATTCAAAGTGCCCAGGGGTAATATGTACCCATGCACACATTTTTGGAATGACAGAACTATACGAACACATCCCTCCTTTAAAAGAAAGGCACACTTTATGAATGTGGATATAATAGGAACTTACGCTGTACTGTCAGTGTACATTAAACTTTCTCTTCCTTGGAAAGCAGTTTTAGGTTTAACAGCAAACTGTGGCAGCAATCTGTAATGCTAAGCAACAGATTCTGTGGGTGTCTCTACACCAGCCTACAGTCCTGCATTTAAAAGGGGGATTTCTGCTTCCGTTTTAAATGCAGGATCACGACGACTCCCTTTTTCACCCACTTCCTTTCCCCCCTCCTCTTTCCCCCTCCTTCTCCCCGTATCTGAGTCTTCCATATCTTTCATTGATCTCGCTCCTCTCCTTGCCGCTTTTCCTCTTAAAACTGAAGCAGAACACAACGGGGTAATTTGATAGCTCATTATCTGCGATCTATTTCAAAACGGAAGAAAGGGCATTTAGTGCAGGAGACGCCTTAGAGGTTCACGGCGTCATCTAAGGAGCCCACAAACGTCCAGGAGAGAGCCACCTCAGTCGCAGGATAAAAGCTCATGTGAAGAAAGCCTTAATGTATTGTAACCAAATTGCATCCCATTCCCACCATGCCAAATGTAGCATGGTTTATATATAGAGAACGCCTGAGAGTTAAATGCATCTGTAGCAGTGAGAAACCCTACAAAGGAGGGAAACAACCCTGCAAGTAGCTGACAGAACAAATGACAGACAGCATGCACTGCAGGTGTCACAATATGACAAATCAGATCAGCAGATCAGTGACTGGAACAGCAGAGAGCGCGCATTGCAAAGGAAATATGTCAAGACTTCTGATTTGCATTTCTTACCTCTACAAAGGTTGACATCAAATTATACCTCTCTCTCTCTCTCTCGCTCTCTCGTACACATGCGTGCGTGCGCACACACACACACACAAACTGTTGCTGAACTCTACCACTTCAGACTGCAGGATGGGAGATGGCGTGAGCAAACACTCCTTCATGTGTCAAATTTCCTCCCTGTGGAAAACGAGTGTGGCAGAGATAGGGCCAGGCTAGAATCTTCATGTCACAGTAGTACCATGGGAGACACCAGATTTCGCTGGGGCTGTGAATCCATTCTAGGTTTCAGTTAGAATGAGCCAGATCTCTAAAGGAGCTATCCAAGGTGCTGAACCCTAGCCTCAAAATAGGTTCAGCACCTCTGGCTGGTTCTGACTGAAACCCAGAGCGGATTCACAGCCCCACTGAAATCAGAGCCATCATTCTTCACTGGGAGGCACTCTTCTGTGGGATCTTCGCACAGCACTTCAATAATGTCTAAAGGTTTCTTACCATGTGGCGGGTGCTAGTTGTGTGGGTCCAACCCACATAATCTACACAGTTATGCCACACTGGCCCAGTTCAACCTGACATGTTTCTGGAAATCTCTGCACCATGGAGAAGAGTACAGAGTTGGCACAGTGCTGTTTTTCAATTAGGCTAGGGATGGGGAACCTCCAGCTCGTAGCCTGGATGTGACCCACGGGAGTTCCCAATTCAGCCCACAGCTTCTTCTGCTGTTGTCTTCAATCAGTGATCGGAAATAAGCAGGTATTTAAAGGCATTTAAAGCTTTCAATCACCTTCATAGAATTGAGCTGTGGCTTATATGTCTGAAAGCTGTTGTGGTGGGGTTTCCTCCTGAGTAGGGCCCCATCTACATGAGCCTTTTACTCCAGGGCAGCTGTGAGTCGAGGTCCCTTGGGATAGATGATGCAGTCGCCACTTTGCAACCATCCATGGTTTTCTCCCAGAAACTGCGGATTTCCGAGGTGGCATTTTGCTGTGATTTTGGGGGTTTGCAGTTGTGGGCCGTTGTCAGGAACGCCTTGGCGGCCTCTCTCAGTAGATTCCAATAGCCAACTCAAGACACAGATGAAAGGGAATTCTTTTCAAAGCTTTAATCCCATTACAGCTTAATGACTCAGATGCTAATCACCAGCGGCTAAAGCAAAGAAACAGCAGCTTGGACTAAGCTTCAGGCAGGCAGTTGATCCCCATTTGAAAGAGAGTCACTTGAAGACCCAGAACTTATGGGCTAGGGAGAGATCCTCCCTCTTTCCCTTGGGTCCACGGGACGCGACCATTGCTTGTGCGCCAAACGGGTGCTACGCCTCCTTTCCATGCCCTCTATCGCTCGTCGCTCTTTGCGTCTGTGTCAAGCGTCTAAGAAGCCCCCCTCCTGCACTCCCTCACTACCCGGGTCACTAACTATTTCTGGAATGCCGGCAGGAGGAGTCTCTGCCAGGTGCTGAGCCTGTGAGGGATGAGCTGGCTCCACTCCCACAGATGGCTGTTCCTCCTCAGAATCAGAACTGCTCTGGGGCTCTCTGGACACAATTTCCACCCTGACAGCTGTCTGTCCCTTCCCCAAACTGACTTTGCATTTTGCAGTAGGCATGTTGTAGGCGTGCATAGTGCTTGTGTCATTCTGTGATGCCCCTTTACTCCCCCGTCCCTTCGCAGCTGCGCAGTTACAGAGGCACAGAGAGGCGTTTTGATTTATTTAATCACACTTTCGCACATTTTTGCAGCTTCATACCTTCGCAACGGTTGCTTTTGGACTCAGTGCCAAAAAGGGCGGTGGGGGGGGTGTCTTCGGGGAGGACTGTCTTCACTCCGACCACCATTTCGGAGTGATGGGGAGGCACATACTGCTCACACTTGTAAGTGCGAACCATCGCGAGAGTCTCGGGCTGGGGAACTAACAAATAGATGGCGTGGAAATGAAGGAGCACGGAACAACCAATTTTTAACTAACAGGGAGGGGAAGAAACAACAGAACCCCTAAAATACAAAACAGCCACTACAGTGTTGCATCCTCAAGCTCACGGGACTGCACAGCTGCGCATTTAAGTATAATGGCAAAAAAATAAATAAAAAATGGGCATGGTGGAGTATGTCAGGGAAGCGTGCAGTAAATCACAAATGTGTCTCAGGGGATGCGAGTTTGAAGCTGCATTGCTGCACAGTTGAGGGGGGTGGGGGGTGAGGAGTGAAAGTGGTGCCATGTAGATGGGGCCTGGAAGTGCATGGAGTTGGGTTCTCCTTTACATGCCTGAAAGCTGTTGCCCTGGGGCTTACACTTGAGTAGAAATGTATAGAACTGAGCGGTGGTTTGTGTGCCTGAAAACTATTGCACAGGGGCTTTCTCCTGATTAGACGTTCATAGAACTGAGCTGTGGTTGTGGGCCTGAAAGCTGTTGCAGTGGGGTTTGCTCCTGAGTAGAAATGCAGAGAAACGAGCTGTGGTCTGTATGCTTGGTGGGAAAATGTCCAAATTGGTATGAAGTACATCTTGACCCACCCACTCTGTCCTTGGCCTCACCTCCTGTGCCCTTAACCGCTTCTGGAATGTGGCTCCTGAGACCCAAATTGGAATCCCCCACCGCCCCACCCCTGAGGCTGAAAAACATTGTCCATCTCTAGGACCAACCAAGATCACACCATTATAAAACAGGTATTAACCACGATGCTGAGCTTGAGGGCTTGTAAGTTATTTGTGAAATTCTCAGTGGGCTGAATGTGCATCTTGATTTGGGCATCTTTACAGCCCCTGAAGCTGTGAATGTAGTACCTCTGCCATCATGTAAAACAGTATGTATCACTCGTGTGGTTTATGTACTTTCAGTAATCATATGAAATTACTAATGGAAGCAAGCTTTCAAATAATATGTTTATCCCTTGGTTTATGGCAATGTGAATTTTATGCAGATTAACCCTGGGTTTACACTTAAGCCAAGTTATTTATGCAAAGAATATGCACTCAGAACATGAAAAGTTCAACGTCTTGATTTCTGGTGCTTTCTAAAGCTAACATAGTTTCTGCTTCTCACTCTGTATTACTCCCTGCTGGTGAGAAATTCCATTAAATGGCATATCCCACGGAGAGCGACAACAACGCTGTTAGCTGAATGGTGATATATGAGGCCATTATATGCTTTAGTCAGAGTGCCACAGTACAGTGCTTAAATGCTGCGAACATTAAGATAGCTGCAGTCACAGTGTGAAGTCCCCTACGCATAGTGTGGTCAAATATCAGATGAATTCATGATGTTTCATGCACGCAAATGTACATAATGTAAGCACATGTGCATAAGGATCTTTTTATTTATTGATTCCCATTTGCATCCTTGTGTTTCTTTTTTTGTTTGTCTGATGACTTCCCAAAGCAGCTAAGAATTGCCTTGCTGAGTCAGGCCAAGTGCCATCTATTTCAGCACTGGGTTCCCAGAATAGCTAGACACCTCTGGGTGCCCCAAACCAGAGCTGGAGGTGATGGCCTTCTCTCTTGTTTATCCCAGCATCCGTTATTCAGACATATTCTGCCTCTGCATGTGGAGGTTTCCATTTAGCTATCACAGCTGATACTCGGTGGCAGAACTGTCCCTTGTGAATTTATCAAGCACTTTACAGGAGGCCCTGGTTTCATTACAGAGCAGAGCTAGGAAGGCTGTATTGTACTTCAAGTTATGTTAAGCTTATCACTCATGTATTTATTTACTGTCATCTTTTTGGTGCCAGGCAAAGACGTACTTATTTTCCACGCATTTGGACATTAGTTATGGCTCAGTTGCTGTGGGCTGCTTTTGTGATTTCATTCTAGGCTGTGAGTGGGGGGAGATCTTGTATATTTGCAGAAAAACAGTTTTCATATTGTACTGTTTTTAGATTATGTTTTTGTGGTATTTTTATTTGTATTGTGCCAATTGTGGTTTATATTGATTTTTGTTTTGTTTGTTTTTCTTCTTCTTCTTCCTGTTATATTAATCATGGATTTTTGTATCGTGCATAAGTTGCTTTGAGACTGCTTTTTGCAGTTGGGAAGTGGTGCATAAATTTAAATAATAATAATAATAATAATAATTTTTAAAAAGAAAGGCCTTTTCTCCCTACCCAGTCATGCAAATCTATGGCTAATCAAAGTAGCTGGCAATGTACTGGATGGACCAATGGTCTCAACTGTAATACAATTTCATAGACCAAGTTGGAGGATTTGGAGCCTGTGTGTGACAGACAACATTTGATATTTTTATCAACATTATTTAATTAACTAAATAAGTTAAACTATATTAGACAACTTGTATTTATGATGCTTCTATCACCACAATGTGGTGGAGGGCCTGGGTGCAGGTAAAAAGATGGAGGGATAATATATGTAGCTGTGTGAGCCGAGAAGCTGACCAGAGTGGAACCGACAACAGATAGGCAGCCATGTTAAACTGAACTGAGAACCAAACCCCAAATTAGGGGAGGGTGCTTCCAAACGACGTTTTTATTGTGCCATCCCCCTGCTGCATTCATGGAACTTGACAGGGGGTCCGGGCAACGTCATCTTCTAATCATAACTGTCCTGTCTTTTCCCACCGCTTCTTCCATCTTTTTTCTTCCCGTGGAAAATTCCTTCAGAAAGAAAAGAAGCTAGCTGCATGAAGCCATTAATGCTGGGACCGCCCCCCATCCAGAAGCACCCTATGTTTAAAAGGAAGATTAGATTACAGGAGGCATTCCATTTTAGCAATAGATGTTCTACTCAAAAAGTTCCAAAAGGGCTCATGTCCCACTCTGTTCTTTGTTACTGACAAACTGGACTCCTTCACACTTGAGCTTTTATCCTGTGATTGATATTGCTCCTTCACGTAAGTTTCCGGGCTCTTTACATGATGCCATGATCGTTCAAGGTCTCTCCTGCACTATATGCCCTTTGTTCCATTTTTAAATAGATTGCAGATAATGAGCTATCAAATTACCCCATTGTGTTCCGCTTCAGTTTCCTCCGTGAAAAGAGGAAAAGTGGCAAGAAGAGGAGCGAGATCAATGAAAGATAATGGAAGGCTCAGATACGGGGAGAAAGAGGGGCAAAGGGGAGGGGGGAAAGGAAGCACATGTAAAGGGAGTCGTTGTGATCCTGCATTTATAACAGAAGCAGAAAGCCCCATTTTAAATGCAGGATTTTAGGCTGGTGTAGCGATGCCCACTGTCGTTGCTTCCAGATGTGCCTTTTATTGTGCCATTGCCCTGCCTCATTAATGGAATTTTATCGGGGTTCCAGACAACATCTTCCACATGTAATCTTCCTGTGTTTTCTACTGCTTCTTTCAACTTTTTCCTTACTGAAAAACATCCCTTAAGGAGAAAAAAAAGGAATAGCTAGGGATGGGGGAGAAATCCGCCACGGACCCCAATGAGGCCAGATTCCAAGAATCTGGCCCCATTGGGGCCCATGGCGGAACAAAGCACTCACCTCCACCTCTGCGCGGAATCCATCCGGGTCGGATCCGTCGCCGCCTTCATCCTGCGGAGCCAGCTGCCTGCTCTGCGTCCCTGGCGAATGTCGATACGGCCGAGAGCCATTGCCATGCCGTATCGCTGTAAGTCAGGTTCCGGACGCAAATGGCGTAGTGGGCACCATTTGCAGCCATAAAGTTGGTAGATTAGCCTAAATGCAGCCATAAATGGAACGGATGGCCTCCCCCCCCGCGGACCCCCCCACCCAGAACGGGGTAAACATTCCTCCTATCCCCAGGAATAGCTGCCCAATACTTTCTGATTGATAGTGCAAGGCACCCTCCGTCTGGAAACACCCTATAACAGCAATTCTAAGTACATTTACTTAGTAGTGGGGATTGCTTCTGAATAAGCATGGATAAGAATTTGTACTTCTATCTCCACCGTAATGGTCCCTTCCAGGTATGTGCAATAATGATGCAGTAGAAACTCTTTATTTAGTCAAGAACAGCTTTCCCCAACCTGGTGCCCTCTAGATGTGTTGGACTGCAACTCCCATCATTCCCGGACAGCAGGGACAATGGGAGTTGCAGTCCAACACGTCTGGAGGGCACCAGGTTGGGGGAGGCTCCTCTAGAAAGATTTTCTGCCTTTTGGGTAGATTAGGCTTTAAAAAAAAAACCTCACGGAATGTATACAAGCAAATGGAGCAAAGGAGAGGGCCAGAGATCCTAAAGATTTATTTATTCAAGGAAACTCTTCTGCAGCATGATCTATAAATATGTATAATATCTTTAAAAGCCTCAATCCATACGTGTTTGTTGTTGCTTATAGAATTACAAGATGCCTTCAACTGGAACTTTTTAAAAATACCAGTATTTAAAATTAAAGCTATTTGGGAGCAGCATATATTACTTAGAAAGGGCCAAGGGCTGCCTCTTGTAACAAAACGCATGATGAAAAGATGCCATTCGGTTCAAGCAAAGGGAACTAGCACATTATATCAGTCTTCAGAGAGGGTGTCTATTCATGCATTAATAAAGGCTGTAAACAGGGCAATGGCATATTTAGCTTAGACGTTTATTCCACTTTCATTCCACCTCTTTGAGAACCATGAGGTCCAATGTGTTCCTCAGCCTTGTTACTTAAAATTTGGCCCTCAAAATGCCTGAATGGGATGCAGACAATTCTAAGGCTTGGTTCAGACATAACAAGAAACCATGATTTTAAACCATGGCTATGACAATGAGCATGGCAAGCTGTGGGCTCATGCCCTCCCCCTTTTGCACATTCTGCACTTTTAAGCCTGCAAAGCAGAGATTGACAGCTCTACTTTTGATTTTAAATGAACCACAATCTAAACTAGGGGGAACCGTGGTTTATCTAAATGATGGTTAGTAAGAATGAGCCAGGGTTAAGCTGTGCTTTCAGATCCTGGTTTATTTTCAAACCATAATTTAAACAAACCACCATTTCCCAATTTTTGATGTCTCGAGAATCTATGGTTAGTTTAAAATCAAAAGGAACCCCTCTTCACAGGTAGGAAACAGCAGGGGAGGTGAGCAGGAGCGTGGCCTGTGGTCACAGTGGGAAAACGATGGTTTCTCATTACGTCAGAACCAAGCCTAGCTGCATATTAGAAATGCCTTGTAATAACGGCTTGGATGGAAAGAAGAGTTACTGCAGGCATGTGTGTCTCTGCACTAATGATGGAAAAATGGAATTTTTGAGGAAATATTGGAAATGTTTGGGGAAATGGAAAAAAAAATCTTGTGAACTATTTTCTCTTTTATTTTTAAATGATGAGCAAAATGCTTTTAAAGGCAAGGTTTATTGTATTCTTTTAGCTGCACTTTACTTCCTCAAGACGCTTTCAAATATCTACAGTGTTATCTACAGATATCTCTCGCATCGCATGCCCCCTTTACCATACTGCTTCTTCCAGCCGTGTGGTTCTCCATAGAGCAAAGGTAAGGGAGGTGCACAATGAGGGAAATAGAGGGTGGGTGGCTATTCCAGAGAACCTGCTGGCCGCTCTCTCAGTGTGGCAAATGCCACAGAGCACCCCCTAGAGGCGGCGGGGCAGCCATGGCCAGCCCTCCCGGTGAATTTGTGCAATTTGCCGTTCCTCCCACTCTGCTGCCTGATGTGGGCACCTGACCCTGCTTCATACAGTAAGGAAAGGAGAGTGTATTGAAGACCAGAGAGTAAAACTTTCCTATATTTCCTACAATGCTGCAGGTCCCGGTGCTCAACTTCAAATGGCATTTCACCCCTTGTGACCCAAATTGGCAAAATCTAAGTTATACATAGGCACATTAGGGTGCATCAGCTTGCTCCTCAGCCTCTAATCTTAGCTATATTTGTAATGATTATCTACTTCTAAATTTCATAAAATATAACAAGTAATACAATTTTATGTTCTTAAAGTAGTAAAGGAAGTTTAGATCTAACAAAAATAAAGATTACAACCTTTCAGTTTTAAAAAAGCAGCCCCCACAGGGTTGTTGGTGTTTGTTTGTTTGTTTTTGCTATGACTTCAAAATTTCCCAAAACTGTATATCTCTAGCAAAAACCCTGATGGTGGTCTTCTTAGTGGAAATGGGTCCCCACACTATCAGGGACCCTCAAGTTCAATGCTGGCACTTTATTTTTTTTCTGTAGGACTGAATGGAGCTGTTCACACAACATGCTTACCCACACTTATTGCTTGAGTGTGGGTTGTTTTGAACTGTGGGTTGTTTGTTGAACTGTGGGTTAGCATGTTGTCTGAATGCAGCATGTTTTCCGCAGGGTGGGTTTTCATGTTGTCTGAACGCAGCCAGTGTGGCTTGTTAAGCACCCTGAACAACCCGACAGCAAACCATGGGTTCTCAAAGTGGCTTGTTCAAGAAAATAAGCCACACTGCATGGTTAACAAGCCACCCTGGCTGCGTTCAGACAACATGATAACCCTGTTTTCAACAAACAACCCATGCTTCAAAACAACTCAGGCTGAGTGTGGGTTAGGATGTTGCGTGAACAGCCCCAATGGCAGCTGTTCAGCTATATGAGACACAAATGGGACCTGCAACAAACCATTGCAGTGTGGACTGTTCCTGTTCAGGGTTCCAGGCAATGAACAATACCCTCTTCCAGGCTACTCCATCCCATTCTCTCCCACCCCCAAGTTTTCCATTTTCTTCCCCAACAGTC
This sequence comes from Heloderma suspectum, assembly GCF_057233095.1. Classification (NCBI taxonomy): domain Eukaryota; kingdom Metazoa; phylum Chordata; class Lepidosauria; order Squamata; family Helodermatidae; genus Heloderma; species Heloderma suspectum. Next base: position 112,030,554 of record NC_139464.1, read on the forward strand.
AGTCAGCGTTCTGTTGCCACTGAGCTCCTCATTGGGCTGTTTTTGGATTCCCTTACTTGGACTGTTTTTGTTTTTTTCCCCTTAGGTTCACCATCACCACCCTGCCCTATACTTCTGATACCTCCCTTTTGTATGTAGATGGTGCCATTTTGGCTACATAAGAATCCTCACTTGGAGACCAAGTTCACTATTAGTATAGAATATGCAGCTACTGGGTTGCTTCTTTGTGTTCTTTTTCTCCTTCTTTGCCCTTCCTCTCCTTGACCTTATTGGCCACTCTGCTGCTTAATTCTGTTAGCTATGGTGACCCACATGATTCATGGATGCTTGGAAGAAAAGAAAAATCATGTGGGTTGCCACAGCCCATCAAATGACAATGAGGCTGAAGGACGTTGAGGGTAAAGAAGATGGTAGAAAATGAGGAACAAAACAGCACTGAACTACATTAACTATAAAAATGTGAGTATTGGGGGGAAATTTGTTTAGAAGCAACAAATGCACTATTGGAAGCAAATCTCAAAATTACTAAATATTCAGTGCAGGCCCAACAAGCTCATTATCGCTGGAATCAGTATAAACCAATCAGAAATATCCCCTCAAGAGAACCCAAACTTATTCTTCTTATAGAGAATAAGACTTGATAAGACAAATGACTTCTGGCTATTCCTCCTTTTTTTTATCTTTCTTTCTCCCCTTCTTCCATATGATTCCTTCAGCAGCATTACTTTGAGGGTTGACAGATACAGCTATGAAACTCTGTGTGTGCAAGGCATTTAGGGCGTAATCCCGTGTGGATTGCCAGCAGCCTCCGAACTCAGAGGCTGCCGAATATCCAGTGCAGGGCGGGAGGACAGCGGAGGCGATCTTCACCTCTGTGCTCCAGCCACCCTGCATTTTTGCTACACAGGCGATTCTTCCCATCTAGCAGCAGCAACTGGGCAGGGGAAGGGGGGAAGGAGGCTGGGGCGGCCATAGGAAACATCATAGGACTGCCATCCTGGTCTCCGCCCCTCCCTGTCCCCAGGAACGCTCCCTTTCCCCCAACTCTGCACTCCATTTTCCAAGCACAGAGAGGTAGCTGGCACGGTTCTCTCCACGATGTCTATGAGGGGGTAGGGGTGGGGAACATGGTTTCTTGGCTCCAAGGTCGGAACCCTGTCTCTGACCTTGGAGCCAGGAAACTGAACTATCCTATGCGCCCCCAGACATTGTCTGGGGGTGCATAGGATTGCTGCCTTAGTAAATGATCACTCTGGACTACAGGGCTAGAATGGCTTTGCTGGTAGCATAATGTCTCCAGAGGTTCTGTCCTTTAGTGCTATTGTGCTTGAGATGATTCCTAGCTTGCTGATAAACTCCTTGCAAGCCTGGAGTCTAACGTCAGCCATCTTGTATGCTGCTTAGCATCTGAGTCACTTTTTAAATAAAATATATTATTACTGTCTCTCTCACACTCACAGCCCTGAGGCGATTAGGAGGGCATTGTGGGAGATACAAAGCAAGCCACGGATGCTTCCTTCTCCGCAAATGGACAGAGGACAGGCAAACAGTTTTGGTTCTGAGTCAGTATCCCCTTTTCTTTATGCAGCAGAAAGCTGGCAGTTCCATTGCTGGAATGATGAACCCAGGCGGGTTGCTGCCTCTTGCAAGATGCTGCAGTTGAAGCAAAAGGCTTGTTTCCCCTCTGGCTAATGCCTGTTTGTTTGATGTCTTTAAGGCACTGCCCGCCCTCCCTCTGTTCGTTTTCTGGCAGGAGCACCTCAATGAAATGACATCAACAAAACTGAAGCCCAAAGTTCAAGATTCCACATCCCGTCTTCGCATCTTTTGCAGCACTTAGTAACCTCTCGGCCTCACGTGTAAAATGTGTAAGAGGAGGCTGTAGCTGCACCTGGCACCCAGCCAACATCAAATTAATTTCCTTCCCTGTAAAACAGCTCTGGTTTCATAGCAAGAAGCTTTGTTGTCCACCTGTCCCGGAATGAATGAGTTTCTGTTTTCCACATCGCCTGTTTGATGGAGGCAAGGCTCTAGGGCAAGGTTCTGTATTACTCTCCCTTCCAAATGGCAACTTAGCTATGAGATCATTGTTCAGTTGTGGGGGCTAAGAGACATTAATATGAAACGTGAATATCCATTGGCATATTGGGCTTGATCTAGATTTAGTCATACTTAAAGCTGACTGATTGAAATCAATGGGACTTAAGTTAGTTATGGCCAACCTAATTGACCATTGATTTCAGTGGGTTAGCTAAGTAAGACTGGATCAAAGTCATTATTATTAGGACAGTGACCTCGGGCCTGTTCACAGTCCCAGCAGCAATTACAGATGCAAAGGGGCATGCCCATTTCAGCTGCTTATTGAGTGGAAGCCATACTGAGCTTTTCTATGTGAGGCATTTATTTTCCCAGGTATATTTAGAGTGGAGAAAATGGGGTATTATTTCTGATAGCAAAAGAAATCGTATTTTCCTACTTGTGTAATTGCTTGATTCTGCTATAGCACAGCACCACCTACAGGTTTTGTAGAGGAAAAGCAGGAGAGGAAAAGCTCTTTGTGTAGAGCTTGAATCTCAATTCTGCGACGAAACTGCAAGTAGATATGGCAAATTAACAGTCTTGCATAGAAAAGCTTGTTGTGTGTTTCACTTACTCCAAATCTTAATAACCATAGCATATAGACTGAACAACAAGAAAGTTCAAACTGCCGTATACCAGCTGTGGCCATAGCTGTAAGAAATCTCATTATACAGAATCACGTTCTTTCCAATGTGGGTCACATTTTAGCAACTGGGATTACATATTTACAAGTGGGATCCCACAACAAAATAGTGCCATGTATCTGTAGCATGTATGTGTTACCTGAGCCTGTGGCTGACGGGGAGGGGTTGAAAAACCAGATGATAACATCAAAGACTTGGGTCTTTCATGTGCAAATTTTATTTGTCTCTTGGTCTTTCAATATTTAAAAAGTACAACCAGTCTGCATGCAAGTCAATGGAGCAGGATGGTTCTTCATATAATACAGTGCTTGGTTTGGCCTGGGAGGAAGACCAAGGGGGCAATTTAAGTAACCCCACCTCTGGCCAGCAATATTAACAGTGGACTACATTGCAGGACTGCTGTAAGCCACTCTTTCTCAGCATAGCCCTAATTCCTGCAATTGTGGTATAACAATGAACTACACCGCAGGGTTGTTGTATACTACTCTTTCAACCCAACCTGCAAGATAGGGATAAAAGCAATGGATAACATGGCAGGATTCCTGTAAGCTACTCCCTCAGTTTGGGCCCGCTTCCAAGCTGAAACAGGGGTATAATTCCTCTGGACAGCACTGCAGGGTTGTTGTACACCGCACAATGCCCAAACTGCAGTACTTGGCATGAAGTGCACTGCAGAACCGTCATAGATCACTCTCTTCCAGCAAAAGCACCTGCCAACCTACACTTTGGAGACAGTAAACTGCATCTGCTTTGGAAATTGTATTAGCAGGGTTATTTTTTTCCATATGAAATAGGAACTGAGGTAGAAACAGCGGGAACATTTATGCTTTGGGATCTGGGGCAGGGGGAGGAGGGGTGGTCGCACTTGTTCCCAATCCCAGCTACATTATCTATTTTCTCCATTGATGTCTATGGGACATTTAAAGATATCTTCTCAGTGTGAACCAGGAAGTGAGCTATCCAGAATGGGATGGTTCTTTCTACAATTATAGAGATGTATGTCCTTCTGTTCCTGCCACACCATTCTCCCCGCCCCCCCTGTCTGTTTTTGGTTTCCGGCCCCACACTTATTCAGCCAGTGGCACAAAATGTTGCCTGACATCCTGTGCCATTGAGTTATTATGGGGCTGTTTGGGGGGAGAGGTTACTTCCTTACGGTTTTTTCCCTAAACCTCAGGGTTACCCTGAGTCTGTTGATGCCTCTCTCTTGTGTGGTTTTGGGTCCAGCTCAGTGAGCATGCAAGACTCGAAATCTAGGTTAGTATATAACAAGGGTGGGGAGCCTCTTTCAGCCCAAGAGCCGAATTCAATTTCAGGGAAGGTCTCGGGAGCCACATTCCAGTGGTGTTTCTGGAAAAAGGAAAAAGGAGGCAGGACAAAAGGGGTGGGACCAAAAATGCCAGCACATTGTAGCTCAAAGTTCTTACTGCCTGTAACTAAGGGGTTTATCACACAAAGCTGAAATCTTACCGGGGCTTTCTGCTTCCGGATTCTTTGTGAGATTAAGGTCAACTCCTTTACACAGGCGGACATGTGCTTTGAATCAAGGATTTCCTTTCTAGGGAAGTTTTATATGTTTCATTTTACAGCCTCTAGATGGCGCTGTGATTATAGTGCAACACTGTCATAACACACAGCTGATAGATCGGATTAACCTCCCTTCTTCCATTAGCACCGAAAAAGCAGGATAAAGTCATAAATCATGGGATGGGCTCTGGAGGTTGATGATGTCATGTGAAGGACCCGCAAACTTCTGTGAGCAACCAATGTTGATCACACAATATAAGCCCCATGTAGAGAATTTCTGTGACTTAGGAGAAGAATCTCAACCTTTTAAAACAGGGAAAAAACTGTGCAAAAGCTGGGAAATCACCAAACAATCAGGGGCGGGGGGAAATGGGGTGGGGCCAGGGGAAGGGGACATGCCCATCTGGGGAAACTAAGAGGGCTGGATTGGGACCCCAGGAGGGCTGAATTTAGCCCCCTGGCCTGCGGTTCCTCATTCCTGGTATAGATGATGATAGTGAATATTTCCTCACCAGTACATTATAGGATGCCTGACATGTTTTGATCCCACATTTTTGAAGCTGTTGTTGAGCTTAGATGAAGGCCAGGCTTTGCATAGGTGCTGAATCCACAATGATGCTGAGTGTGGTCCAGCCTAATGGAAAGGCGTCTTCTAGAACAGAATTTGTTTGAGAAATGACAGAGGTATGAATGAATGTGTATTCAATCCAATGTGTGGATGTGTACGAATCCATGTGTCTGTGCATTTATGAGGAAAAGTGTGTGGGATCGCCCTGCCCACTTCAGCTTTGACAGCATCTACATTTTGCAAAGGCCCCGCTTACCTCTGCCATGGGCTCCGGAATGGGCCCTTGAGCCAAAAATGGTTCCCTGTCCCTTCCCCGTTTAGTGCAAACTCACTTCCCTGATCTTTAAAAAAAAAAAAAAATCTAGATGCCAAAAGGTGTCAGAAAAAATATTTTAGGCTCAGAAATGCAGAGAGAACACATTATAGTGTTCTCAGCTGGGCAGAATGAATTCGTCCGGATCCATGATTAGGAAGGAATACAGCAAAATATGAACACTGTCTTCCTCCTCCTTTGAGAAATGAACTCTGCTACATCTCTGCAGATGCATGTGCAGCTTGGTTAATTTGGTCGGCAAGCTACTCATTCTTTATTCATTGGGTAGAATTGCTAAGTAATGTACATGGGATTAAATCTTAACTCCACACAGCTTTATGCCAGAGCATGCACTAAGGACTTTTAATGCAGATCTCTCTCGAAATCACAATGCACATATGCCCTTCAACTTGACTAAGGAGAACAATGGAAAGTTGGAATTATAACCTGTATTGGAGTCTTGCAGGGGAACCTGTCTGAATACTACCCCCCCCCCCAGAAGCAGGAGTGTCAGTTCAAGTTTCAGGAGCAGCAGGCAAAGATGTTTTGGGGATGAAGTGGACCCCCAAGATTCATGGAGTTCAAAAGTTCAAAAGTCTACTCTTAGAATTATAACAAAACAGTGTACTTCAAGGTTGTTTCTTGTAGTTACTTTTTTGTAGCTCATAAGAGCCAGAAATATAGGTGAGCTGAAGCAGATGCATATCTCATTTCCATACTCCCTGCCTTGACATTTGTTTGCAGCGTGAGCCAGGGAAGGAGTGTAGACAATGTTTTGATTACTTTCATTGTGTTTGTCCTGTCTAGCTTTTCTATCTATTTATTTAATGTATGTATTATTTACTTTGGAACAATTGCATATACTCTAAGAGTGTTGTCATTATCGGATTATATACAATTCACCAATCAATACTTGAGACTCAAATCAATATTTGATATTATTAAATTGAGACTCAGTGAAATCATGAGTGCACACAGTAGAAAGGATGCAGTCGCAAATTTTACATCAGCCACAAAATATTCAGGAAGTGCGCATGTTTGAGAATTCTGTATTCCACGTGTGTTCTAGACCAACTAGCAGGGGTGCAGTGGTGGTGGGTCGCACCGGGACGAAGACCCGGGACTTTTTTTAGAGCCAGGTCTCAGCTGGGCCCCTCCCACTCCCAGCCTACCACTGTGGGGCAGGCGGCTAGAAGAGCCTGAGATGCTGTTGTGAGCAGGGCAGGCGCTGCTGTACTCTCCCCACAGCTCCAGGCATGGGGCAGGAAGAACGACGAATGCCCCCCTCCCCAGGCCTGAGAGGCCACCTGGGCAAGGCAGCCTCGCCTGGCGAAGGGTTAATTTACCCTCTCTTGCAGCTCACCTTCTCTCGCTCCGAGAAGGAGAGATGGAAGAGCTGCCTCCACGCCTGTGCTTGAGACTGCGCCGTGGCCATCCTGTTTCAGGGAAGGGCGGGAGCACGTGGGCCAGGCTAGGTGGCTTGCTGGAGATGCTGGTCGTGATCATCAATCCCACGCCCCCAGCAAGCCCAGCCAGAGCAGCGGCGGCAACCCAGTGCGCAGACACCAGGACGCACGGGAGAATATGCTGGCCACAGACTCAGATAGGTCAGCTCAGTCAGTTTGTTGGGGCCTGGGGTGGGGGTGGCGGCGGCAGCCAAAAAAGGCAGCGGCGGGGGGCAAAGAGAAGAAGGAGGAAGTCTATATGAGTGAAAAATAAATGAAATTCTAAAAATTAAATTAAAAGGATAAGAAATACCTGGGAATAAACCCCACTGAAATCTATATGCTTACTTCCGAGAGGACATGGATATTGGGAGCCCCCACACAGTGGCCGCCTTGCCTGCCTCCGCACAGCTCTGGGCAGGGGTGGCAGAACTTCTCTCACCCAGCCCTTCCCACCCTTGTGCCCTCCGGATGTGTTGGACTGCAAATCCTATCATCCCCCCTCCCAGCCAGCATAGCCAATATGCTGCCTGGAGCCAATGGGAGCTGTCGTCCAGCAAATCTGGAGGGCTCCAGGTTGAGAAGAGCGGCTGCAGCCTGCTGCATTTCTTCTTGGTTGTAGTGCACATTGCCAGCAACCCTAATAGTCTTTAAATACATTTGTTAAGAAAAGCAGCTTTTCTCGTTTTCTCCCTGTAATTATACACACACACTCATTTCCTCCATATATTTGCTTTGCGCTTACTTGAGAGTAAGTCCCCATACCTGAGAGTAAGCCCCATGGCCATGAGGCTTTATTCTATCCATATGATAGAGTTAGAGGTAGAAAAAAAATATAACTGTTGTCCATATATGATGTATTATTTATTTAATTAATCGATTGGATGTATAGTCTACTTCATCCCAAAGGCTCAGGGCTAGTAACAATATGCTAATCAATCTACTTTATCTTTCCCTGTTGCTGGTCACCAAAAGACAGTTTGAATAAAACATGTCTTCAGCTGCTTCCAGAAGATGCATAGACTTTGGTGTTTACAATATATGTGGTACTTTACAGAGAATCATAAGCAAAAAAAGTCAGGTCTCTGCCCCTAGAAGCTTACAGTCTAAATTTAAAATTAATTTGTAATTTAAAGTTACATAGCTGTTTGAAACTTAATTTTTGATTATACAGACTATTATCATCATCATTATTATGTTCTCTTTTTTCCTCACACCATTTAGATATAATGTGCCTTTAGGAAGTAAGGGTGTGGAGATGTGAATGGCCTAGACCCTTGTCCTTCTCTTGAACATATGCTCCCATTGTTTCATACCTCTTGTTAAAAAACACACATAAAGCTGATTTACATACTCTTAACTGAGGTTTGTTTATGGTGGGGAGCCTCATTACTGCATCACCCTTAAAACTCCTGATGTTTAAACTTGTTCTTGGCAGTTGTCCAAACTATACCCCAGTACCAGCAACCAGAGCCAGCTAGAGCACCATCCTATCCCATTCCCACAATCCCAGGGCAGGAAAGGAGAACAGGGCCACACCAGCTGTCTCAGGAAGTGTGCTTAGGATTGGTGCCTTTTTGTGCTTTACAATGGGGCAGGGGGCTGGAGAAATATTGTGGAAAAGTTTCTTTCACATCTTGATGAATGTGAAAAAGAGGGAGGCAGATGGGTGGTGCAAATGAGAAGCAAGATGATGTCTTGTTAGCTATTGAATTATTACTATTCATTGTAAGAGTTGGTTTGTGCCAATTTTTAGGATTTATTACACAGTCCTATGTTTGCTCAGAAGTAGGGATGGCGGAGAATTTCTCCCCGAATCTTCGGGGGGCCGAGCGCCAAAGCATTCGGCCCCCCAAAATCGGAAGTGAAATTCTCCACCCCCCCCCCGGGATGGGACTTACCGTGGCTGAATGTCCCTCCCGGCGGTGGGTGCCGGCGGCGGTTCGGCGGGCTTTTGGCGGGGGAGGGGGCGGCAGCTGGTCTTTCGACCGGCTGCCACCACCGCCATTACAGCTGAAGTAAAAAGCAAAAACAAACCCATGATAGGCTACGTAACGATTAACGTAGCCTATCACGGCTAGATCTCCAAAGTCAGCCGTGATAGGCTACGTTAATCGTTATGTAGCCTATCACGGGTGACTTTGAAAAAAAAAAAAGCGCATATGCAAATGGCGGCCCCCATGGGGCGCCACCATTTGTGTTCCTTATTTGGTCCCTGTAGTCTCTGTAAAGATTTACGTAGACTACAGGGACCAAATAAGGAATGCAAATGGCGGCCCCCCATGGGGGCCGCCATTTGCGAACGCGCTTTTTTTTTTTTTCAAAGTCACCCGTGATAGGCTACGTAACGATTAACGTAGCCTATCACGGCTGACTTTGCAAATCTAGCCGTGATAGGCTGCGTAAATCGTTACGTAGCCTATCACGGGTTTTTTTTTTAAAAAAAACTTTCGTAGTTCGCGGCCGGGGAGACGGGGCGCTTCTCCCCGGCCTGAATTTTGGCCGGGCGAGGGGGGGCGCCTCCCCCCCCGGCCTGAATTTCAGCCGGGCAAGGCAGGGCAGCTCCCCCCCCAGCCTGAATTTCGGGGGGAGAAGCGAAGCGCCTCCCCCCCCACCGCGAAGCAAAGCTGCGAAAAGGTAAGTGACTTTCGTACATCCCTACTCAGAAGTCAGTCCCACTATGTTCAGTTGCCAACTGGGCTTTCTCCCAGGTAAGTATGCATAGGGCTGCAGCCTTAGCAGCCTTCCCAAGATCTCTCTACATTTAATTCAAAATAAACACACATTGGATTGCACTGTTAATTCTTGAACATTAATTTCTACTCTAAGCGGAATTGCCAAATGCAACCTGCTCTGTCAGCTACCATTTTTGGTACAAGGTTGGCATGTACCGGGGCAAACAAATCCCGGTGGAGGGAAGGGAAACAAAAAAAAATCAGTTGCTGAGAGGGGAGAAAGAAGGTGTGTATGTTTCATTCCAGCTAGGTGTGTGGATGTTTCTGTTGCGGGATGGGAGAGACATAATGAAGGAGCTTAGGAAAGGCTAATGGATAACATTGGGGCGCTAAGGGAGTGTGCAAGGGGGCTGTTTAAATGAGAAGGGATCTGTCCATGAGGGCTGAGTTCATAGAATCATAGAATCACAGAATCATAGATTCATAGAATCATAGAATAGTAGGGTTGGAAGGGGCCTACAAGGTCATCGAGTCCAAGCCCCAAGAGTTGAGAGGGTGAAGCTTCCATAGAGTATCATATTTTGAAAACCTAAAATATTTGTGTTTGATTGAGTGAGTGGGTGGGTGGGTGAAAAAGATTAACACCCCTGCATTTTTTCTCAGACATCTAATTGAAATACTCCTGCCTTACTCTCAGCTGCAGTGTTTTTGGATCCCAGTTGAAGGTGGTATATCTTACAAGGTTGTACAATCTTAGAAGGGGGCGTGGCTGTGAGGGGGTATGGCTGTAACTATCACAAAGGGATATCACAAATTCACTTCTGAATTTGCCCTACACTACCGCCAACTGGTGTAAATCCCATGTCAACATGGGGGCTAGCAGTCTGACAATGATTGGATAAAACTATGTTTGCCCATTTCCCTTGCGACTGGAAGAACTTTACACGTTTAAAATAAATGTACTACAAATAAACCAGCAGGGGTGAAAACCAAAAAAAGATGTTCTCTTTAAAAAGATTATTTAACATTTCTTGAAGTCTGAGGTCAAAAACACATGATATAAGATTTTTCACTCTCTCTTCTCCCTCTCTTCTCCCTCTGGTGTCCTATCAACTCTTTCTCCTCAGCTTCTACTCCTCCTCCTCTAACTATCACCAACTGACTTTTTGTCAGTCCCTTTCCCAACATTCTGTGCCTGTCCTTTCATTGGGCCAGCACTCTAAGAACTCTCAGGAGTAAGCATTATTAAACATCCATATACAGTGTGTCACATCTTACATTACATGCACAATGTGGGGCATATGCATTAACCTCATCCCTCTCCCTTCTCCCTTTCTGAGCTCCCCAAAGCTTGAGCTTTGAACTTTTTTGGAATTTCAAAATTTTCTGCACATCTACATTGCTCAAGCATCAGTTTAAAACAAAAATGAGCAAACTTGGTTTGATGGGTCTCTAGTAATAAGCCTTACACTACCGTATTCCTACTTAAGATGTACATTTTAAACAGATGGCGGCAGAGACTTAGAAACAGTTAACAGCTGGTTTTAGTAAACTTCCTTATATTGCATGGTTATCTTTTTCTTTGTTTCTTTTCCCTTCAAAAACAGCGTATTGTCCTCTGAGAGTACTTGAAAGGAAGTTGTAAAAGGTCTAATCTTTTGAGAGTGCCATGGTATGTGCATGTAAAAATCTAGTCCGTCTGTCAATATGTTCTGATGTGACAATATGTTCTGGTGTGACATAATATCTGTCATTTAATTGAAGATGCTTGTCTGCTGTGTGTACTGTAGTGTTTATAACAGATCAATCCTTCGTGGTGCCCAGGATATCAGAGAAATATAAATAGCTGCAGTCCAATCCATGCCAGGTTTTGTACTGAACTAGCTGGATAGAGGGCAATGTAGGAGGAAGCAGTCAATGGTGATTCATTGTGTGCATGTATAGAACCAGAGATATTAAAACCCTCTAGTTAGTGTACTTTGGTCTTTTAAAACCTCAAGTCTGTTGGTGCTGGCTATTTCTGAGGGTCTCAGTGCACAGGGAAGGATTCAAGATGCACTGTGTGTTTTAACATGAAAACAATAACAATGGAGAATTCAGGGTTTTATCATGAAAGTAGAATTATTTAAATGCCCCAAGTAAAGAAATGCCAGAGTGCAAAATATATGGAAGGAGACTGCACAGAATCATAAGACTTCTACATTGTGGCCTATTATATCCACACTGGGTATGGTGAGAAGAATGGAATTGCAGATGTAACAGAGAATCACCCTGCAATGACATATTTCTTCTGGTATAATAACGTGCTTTTTTCTGCATATGCCAACAAAGTGGAGAGAAGAGATGGTTTAAAGGAGTTGCCTCCTCCCCCTACTTTGCCCCAAAGTGCACCATTTTACTTTTCCCAGTCAGAGTGAATGTTAGTCATCAATTTATATGGGAGAGAGTAAAGGGGTGAACGTAGGAACCCTTGTCGTAGGAGGCTAGGGTGTTACTGACTAGCTCAGCCATGATGGCTTTTGTACACATGTAGTTTGGATTTCATATTTTTGTTGGCATCACCAAAAAAACATATATTTGTCTTGTCTATTATGTCTCTTGTTCTGAGAAAGGCTGCATGAGGAAGGGTCTTTTGGTAGCTAAGAACAAAAGGATCTTGATGCTTAGTATATTGGCTACCTGCCTTTATTGTAATTGAAGTTCATGACCTGGATGTCCTCTACCCTAACTGAGTTATAAGGAGTTCTCCTCCAACATGCAAAGCCAAGGGATTCCAGATACATGCAAATGGCTTCTTGACCTCCAAGTCATTACTCTAGTCATGTAACCCATAAGCATACCTTTAAATTGGCCAGTCTAAAGCTCTAGTGGGAAGCATGGTCTAATCCTGACGTGCCCTCAACTTAAGGTAGATCAGCAGGTTAAAGCACCGCCTGGGCACCCCTCATGGTACGCTTTGTTCGAATTATTTCTGCCTAGTTGTTTCTTGGAAGCATAGTTTTTATAAAGCTTAATCAGTTAGCTTTAATTTTCTCAAGTAACGAAGAATCCATTGGGACGGTTTCCTTTCAATCTCCAGAATCAAGCTATTGATTTCTTGGTTCTCCCCCATTCTGAGTCCTCCCAAAGTTGTTGCCCTTTTGTGCTCTCAACCTGCTGTGTGTTTCCACGCTCTCTGCTTCACTTTGTTTGCGCCTTTGTTGCGATGTTTCCCCAATCGCATCTTCTCCTTTTCCTGTTTCCACAGACCTTAAAGACCCGGCTTATCATCGCTGTAGCCTGGGGCTCTGTGCTGTTTCCACTGAACTCTAATCGAATTATTTTCTTGATGGCTGGGTGGAGTCTGAGTGGAGTCTGGGTTGGGTCTGATAACCTCATCAGTGTTCCCGCCTCCTCAGCTGTGTTTCCACAGAGAAGAGAGGCTTTCCCCCCTTTCTCCCCCCTTTCTCCTTTCCCCTGAAAGTCCAGATGCACCTGCATTTCAGGAGCAAGCCTCATTGACCACAATGGGAGTTATTTCTGAGTAGACACACATATCCTTGTGCTGGGAAAGTGGGGGGGTGAGAACACAAAGAGGGAAACTAGCCCCCATTTTAACCCAGAGGACCACATTGACCACAATGGGAGTTACTTCTGATGAGACAGTAATGGGTTTGTTATGGGAAAGAAACCGAAACCCGCCCCCATTTTAATGCACAGGATCTCTATATGGAAGCTGTGAATGAGTTAGGTCCTAAGGCAATGGACCGAAGCCTTGAGATCGCGCTTAATCGCATTTAAGGAATTGGGCTTTGATATGTGCTGTGTCAGTTGAGGGGCCTCTCTGTTATTTCTGTGGTCATTGAGAGGGCAAGCCTCATTCAGCACAATGGGAGAACCTCCCCCCCCCCCGACTGGGGTCATGGGCTGTGTTCTAGTGCTTATTGTCAATGATGTTTTAAAAGTTGGTCCCTCAGCATCCTGCTCCAAAACCGCAATGAAACTTCCAGAAAACAGGGAGGGAAACGGTTGGGTCACTGAGGTCAGAGCGACACACCCACAAAGGCCGGGCTACACGCCCCATGGGCAGGACTATGATATTTGCGATTGTGGGAACAGGTCAGTAATGGAGCCGCGGGAAGCTAGAAAAGTCAGACTATAAGCAGAAGAAGCAGTTTTTCAGCGATAAAATGTGGGGCTGGTGCTGAATGGCCATGACGTCATGGAAACACAGAGACCTCACCGCGCAGCCAGGTTGGAGTAAATCGCTGGTGGAAACACAGCCCTGAAGTCTATAACTACCCTTTGGACCAGCCACTCAGCCTGCTTTTTGATTGTGGTGCCCAGCGTAGACAGACCCTCTGTCACACAATTCCAAGATCCACCCAGGGTTCAGGTGGCTTGTGACCCTTCCTCACACACTCACTCCTTCTCCTCCTCTGGTGCCGTACCCACATTTCCAGGGCCAGAGTTCTAGCTGGCTTCCATGTCTTTGGCAAAGCCCAATCACACTGTGGGCTCAAAAGATATTCCTGGGATACATGCAAGGGCCTTCCTTTCTGGGTATGCAACCACAGTCTTGGAACTGGTGACCTTTTGTGGATCTCTTGGAATCTCAGGGAGCTGTGCCTTGCAGTGGGAAAGAAAGCGGTGTCACTGTTATGAATGGCTGATGTTTAGCACACTGGTTTACTACTCCAGTGGACAAACTGGGAGCCTCAGGAATTGTGCTGGGGTGTTTCAGGGTCTTGAGCCAAGCACAACAACCACACACACTTAGCTATCTTCCTTCCCCTAAGTTCCCTTGCTTCTCTCTCCATGTTTATTATTTTCTTCAGCATTGTCAGAATCCATGGAGAAAACTTGCTCCAGGACTCCCCATTCCAAATTATATTTTTGAGCTGTATTCCACACTTTTCTGTGGGACTCCAGGGTCCCTAATAACAGTTGAGCCAGCTGTCTGGTCTCCCCATCATCACCTATTCCTGCCCCCCATCTTTTCTTGCTCCATTACTATTATTATGAATAGTCTGTCAGTCCAGTGCTAGGGGGTTGGTATACTAATCAATCATACCCTTTTTGTAGCTATTTATGGTAAAATAAAATTTCTATGTTTCAGCAGTCAGCGTGCTTGAGTTTGTTTATTCATTTACACATTCAAACTGCCCAGTAACCAGAGTTCTCTGGGCACTGTATAGGTAAATAAAAAACATAAAATACAAAACAGCAAAACACAAAATACAAAACAATGATAATAAAACCAAAATTACACAGCAACAAGGAGTAAAAACAAACAAACAGTACAGCACATAATAAAACCAAAGCAACACCAGCGACAAAAATAAAGAGGTGTGAAAAACTAAAAGCACCTAAACAATTCTTAAAATGCTTGGGAAAATAAAAAGCTCTTTACCTGATGCCTAAAAGACTATAATGTAGGCACCAGGCAAGTTAATTTCCCCATTTTGTTGATGTACGGTTAAAATCTACCATGTGTGCAGCATGCCTCTGCAAAAGATCCCTATATTTCCTGGTTCATTGGGTACTTGTGCATACATGCAAGTTCACAGACACATGTGAATAAGGACATTTGATAACACCTGTGTCTAGGGCAAAGAGCAAGGTTTGTCCCTTGAACACTGTCCCAGGTGTATAGCCCATTTACTTTGACCCACAGAAGTGAGTGAGAGCTACTGAGAACCGTGATTGCCCTTCTCTGCATAGCCTTGCCTCCTCTTCCACATAGCTCCATTTTGGTGCCTATTTCTTGCATATAGATATAGATATGGATGACTAGGTGGGACCTACAACAAAATGTTGCAGACTGAAGTGCTTCTGTTCGGTCTTCCGGCCCCCAAGCCATTTTTTCTTTCAGGACATTCCATTCCATTCCCACTCTCCCCAACAAACACTGTGGTCACAGCGCATGCTCAGTCCACATTTGGCTCTTCTTTTGAGGGGGGTGCCCCTTAAGTTCCCCCCTTTTTTATTCCTGCAAATGTTGCCCCCCTCCCTTCACCTAGCATCCTGATGTACCTCTCTCTTGTTTCTCAGTAGCCCCTTCAAAGCACAGCACCTGGATTTGCAATTAGCATATATGATTTAAAACCCAGTCAGTGTAAAATTAGCTTGACTTTGCCTGTCTGAAGGGAAACGTAGGCACAATTTATCCACAACCTTTCCATATTTGTTGCTCCCTCTCTGGGCACCATTCTGGGCTTGAGCGCCTGAAGTACAGAATAAACAGCTGCCACTGAAACGTCTAACACCGCTCACTGATTTGTGTATGCATGCGTATGTACCTTCTAGTTAATAACCTTTGTATCGATAATAACAATAATAAATATTATTATTAGCATTTGAATAATACTTTCAAGTGTTCAAAGCACTTCATATGTATTATCTAGTATGTATTCCCTAATTGTAATCCTTACAGCAACCATACAAGTCAGCATTAATGTCCCTCATATTGCGGGGCGGTGTGGGTACTGAGGCTGAGAGAGAGTGGTTTGCCTATGGCGACCTAGTAAGTTCATTGCAGAGGCATGATTTGAACCAGGGTCTTCCTGATTCACAGCTCAGTCCCTAAGCCACTGTGCTTCAAATTATCAAAGACACTTCATATGTTGCCCATTTAATATGGGTGAAGGACCATAGTTTGGTTTGTGCAAGGGGGTCACAGCTCAATCGTAAAACACCTGCTTTGTATGCAGAAGGTCACAAGGCATTTGTTGTTCACCATTCCGTACTCAAGGTTGTTTACAGGTTCTTTAGACCATGCTGTGACTGTCCAGTTTTGCTTCTGTTTCTAAACAGCGCTTTCCATGAGTATTTTTAGAGCAGGGAAAATCGGGTATTGTTTCTGATTGTGAAAGAAAGTGCAATTTCTTCTTGTGTATTTGTGCTTTTCTGCTATACCACAGTGCCGTCTAGAGGCCATGTAGCAGAAAAGCAAGAAAGGAAATGCTCCTTGTGTAGTGCTCAGATTTCAATTCTGTGGCGAAACTGAAAGAAGATGCAACAGATTAATAGCCTCATGTAGAAAAGCCCTCAGAGGAAATTATACTGGGCTAGATGGACAAACAGTCTGACTGGGTATAAGGCAGCTTCCTATGTACATTTGGTATGTTGCCCAGGCAATATGCACAGTCCTTCCATGAAAAGTACACATCACCCAAATGACATTGCCTGGAGACTATGACCTGGAGAGTGTGCATGCTGACTGGACAATGCGCAAAATTCCCTGCAATGCATCCTCCATATTTTCATGTGAATATACACAATCAGCAGAGTTTAGGCACGTTCTCCATAGAACTAGTATCAACCATAGACACACATGCACATGCGCACACACACGTACGTACACACACACACACACACACACACACACCAACCATTCATTTTCTTTATAGGGGCAATATTATGCCTCTCTTTTTCATAATTTCAAAAGAAGCTAAATGGCATTTTCCCCCTGCCAACTTCCCTTTCAACTTGCTTTATCCTCAGCAGACTTGATTTAACAATATAAAAGCAGTTTGTTTCATCATAAAAAGGCATTGTCTGGTCTTCTCAATTCATCTTTTTAAGTGGTTTTGTTGCAAAAAGCACCATGACATAAAACATTAATTAAATGAAGCACCCACCTGCTAGTTCACTATTTATGGGTCCATCTATAATTTAGGAAGCAGAATCAGAAATGTACAGAGTGTAAAATAAAAGCCCACTGAGCTGTACAAAACATTCTGGAATTTTTTTTTTTTTTTTTTACATTTCTTCACAATAGAGCTTTATAAAGAAAATATATTATGAGCAGTCACCAGGCCTAGTAATGAAAGAATCTCTTTTGGGCTTAAATCAATTTAATGGACCAGATTCATGTCTCCTATAACCCTGCATAACACTGCTATAGAGGAATCCTATGGCGGAGTGAGAGGAAGAAACTAAGGCACACTGAGATGCACACAACACACTAACCCACACTCAGTGGTTGAGTGTGGGTTGTTTTGAACTAAGGACTGCTTGTTGAACCATGGGTTAGCGTTGTCTGAATGCAGCATGTTTTCCGCAGGGTGGATTATCATGTTGTCTGAATGCAGCCAGGGTGGGTTGTTAACCATGCAGTCTGTCTTGTTAACCACCCTGAACAACCCAACAGCAAACCATGGGTTCTCGAGGTGGCTTGTTTGAGAAAAATAAGCCACCCTGCATGGTTAACAAGCCACCCTGACTGCATTCAGATAACATGATAACCACAGTTCAACAAACAACCCCCGGTTCAAAACAATCCACACTCAGCCACTGAGTATGGGTTAGCGTGTTGTGTGAACAACCCCACCAGCAGGGTGGGAGGTAGAGGGGATTACATTTTTCCTTTCCTTTTAGTCTTTTATGGCTGTTTCTTCTACTTTTAAATGTTCCCTCCCATTGCTCCAGATGGAGGGTAATAACCTATGTGTCATGCCTCCCTTGGATTCCTCCGAGGCTGAAGGGGAATGGCAGGCTCCAGACCCAGGGGAAGGGACCAGCACAGAAGGAGTCTGAGCTCCCTGTGGATGTTCCATGCCCGGCTGTAGCCCCCCCCCCCAAGGATTCGGAGGGTGAAATGCCACTGACCCTCACAAAGCGAAGGCAGTTGCATGTAAGAGAGCAATGTAGGCGATCCTCTGTCTGTTTAAGACAGAAAGGCTCTCAGAGGCAGGAGGACTGATTGGATGCAGCTGCCTCAAGTAATGGCTGTTAAAAGCAGAAGGCAGGCTGGGGCAAGGCTGCTGGAGAACAATGTTGTACCTCATGCTGGATCTCAGCTTTGACCTGACCCACTGCCTTGTTCATGTTCCCTTGTGTGCTTTGGACCTCAGACTGGACAACAGACTTCTCTTTGCCACATTGCTTTGGATTCGACTGCCCTGGTAAAATTCTCTGCTTCAGCCACCTTTTCCTTCTTGCAGCCTTGGATAGGTTTATGACCCTGTTATCAGCTGGTGATTTATTGCAGCTGGCAGGAACCGACACTATGGGGTTATTACCTTCTAGCTTCAGGGTTGGTGTTGTTTTCCCCCCCATTCCAGGGGCATATGCAGAGAAGTAGAAAGCTTTGGGTCCTTGGATCCCGTGCATCTTAATCCTCTCCCAGCACACCTCCCAAGCACCTCCTTTTTGGTCTCTCCAATGTCAGAGATCCAGTATCGGAGGAGCATTGGCTGCAGATCTTCCAACAGCCTCAGGGAAGAGGCTTACAAAGTCAGATCTCCCTGAGGGTGGACTTCTCTCTTTGCCCTCAGAGAAGGAGATCTGAAAAATCCTATGACTCTGGGAAACGCTCCAGGAACCATTGGATTGCATGCTTATGTTAGCAGAGCTGTTTAGGTTCTTGGTTAAGCTAAAGCTATTCTCTTTGGAAGACACAGAATAGTAAGGCTTTGACTAGAATAGTAGTATTTAAGTGTAGTGCTAGGAACTCAAATAGTACCTGATGCAGTTTCATATAACCCCCTGAAGCCGAGATTAAAATAAAAGACGAGAATGCTGAAGATCCTTAATTTTTCCACTACATGCTGAAGAGACAAGTCTCTTTTCCATGTGAACTTAAAGCTGCTTGCCTCTAGCACTGCAAGTGGCTGCACTGAGAGTTTCAGAGAACACGAGGATCCTTACTGAGGTGTGGTAACCATAACTGACATAGTATTCCAAGTGTGGTCACACCATAGATTTGTATAAGGGCAGTATGATAGTGGCAGTTTTACTCTCAATTCCTTTTCTAATTATGCCCAACATGGAATTTGCATTTTTCGCAGTAGCCGCAGACCGGGTCAAAAATTTTCATCACCCTAGTTCCAAGATCTCTTTCTTAGTCATTGCCCACTCAGTTCCCATCAGTGTATTTGTGTAGGTGGGATATTTTTTGCTCCAATGTGCATTGCTCCATGTTGTTCAATGTCAATTGAAAAGAATTATATTCAGCCATCAGGGAATCAATCCAGATGGTTATCATCCATCAACTTTCTAGAGTGTAGAATGAAAGTAATCATTGCAATTAATAGATGCTACCCCCTTACATGGGCTTTAAAAAAAGACTAAACACATTTGTGCAGAACAGGTTTAACAGTGGTTATTAGCCTGAAAGTTGAAATGGAACCTCCATGTTCTAGAGCAGTGTTATTCTGATTATCAGATGCTGGAACAGACAAGGGAAGTCCCTCCATCATCATAATCTTGCTTGTTGATTTCATTTAAGAAAATGTATGCCTTGCCATTTCATTGTGATCTTAATCCTCAGGCTGGCTTCCAACAAATCAAAAACCATTACAAAATAAGTTAACAATACAATAAAACAGCAAAGGAGGAGACTTGGCATAGCAGATATAAACAGATTGAAAATAAGGGGACCAGTCCATTAAGAACTGCTCAGCGTGGCAGGTCAAATGTTTGCTCAAACAGAAATATCCTGATTAGGCAGCAGAAAGCCAGGTGAGGTAGTGGGCAAATGGACCTCCCGAGACTGGGAGTCCCATTATCTAGGTGCTGCCACAAAAAAGGCTCTCTCCTGCATCCCAACCAGTAACGCTGCTACCACCAATGAGACCTGGAGAAGAGATGGCTTGTGAACTTCCCAAGGCATCTGGCTGGCCACTGAAAGGTGGACTAGAATCTGGCATGGCTGGTGGACTAGCACAGCTGGTCACCATACACTAGTTTCCCAGAAGGCAAACTGGTGAGACTGAAACCAAAGTAACTTGCCCAAGAACCTAAATACAAGGCAGAGTTGAGGTCTGAGCTCCAAAACTACCCTTTTGGACCCAAATAAAGATGGCGCTGGAGGGCAGCACTTCATTTTGCAGCATACCAGCTTCCCAGTTTTAATATGAAACAATCTTAAGGAATAAAATAAACTTGCAGGAAAGACAGGGAGCCTGGCAGGCATCAAGGGAAGGGTCTGCGGGCAACCACACTGGAGATCCTAGGACTAGATGACGATCCAGGGCGACGGTTCTTAAATTCTTAAAGCTGAAGCCTTTAAGCACACTGGTGGATGTAATGCCCAAGGAAATTAATGGGACTTACTTCTAAGTAAATAGAAGTAAATGAGTCTGCTGCAACTGTAATACATACATACGCAAATACACTTTTAAATAGCAGTCTGTTATTTTCACAGGGGGACAAGTAGATAAAGATCTGATCTTAGAGCTGTTTCCAGAGTGTAGCATTTCATGCTAGTGCACAATGATCAAGCTGTTCAAATACAGCTTAATTTATTTTTTAATTAAATGATTTTAAATACAGCTAAAGGCAGTCGTGTAATCAAAGGGTATTTTCTATTGCTCATTTGTCAGGAAAAAATTAATCTACCATATTTAATATTTCTCTGATGCCTGGAGGGTTCTATTATTGCTTCTAATATTGCAAAGTTAATGCAAAGGCTTTTGTGTACTTTCTTTACCCAGCAGGGCATGGGATAATTTAACAACTTGTTAAAAGGGGATACGTGTCTCTGAATGTCTAAGTGAATAAAATAACAGACGGGTCAGAAAATACAGGTGTATTACATTAAGTAATACACATTATGAACCAGCTATTTTAATTAAGGTTTGGTATCATTGCTGAATCAGTTTACATAATCCTCAGTGTTGGAAGATTATTTTTCTACAGGGAGTTTTCAAGCCTATTTCAGTTCTCAGAACCTCAGAGATATAGTACTGGTTTCCATAACATTCCACCATTCTTGGCCCTGAGGTGTTGCGAAATGGGCAAATATAATTTGTTTTCAAACAACCCTCATAAAATAGCATGAAAGTATGGAAATGTAAACTAATTGCATACATTCAAGAATAATTAAACGTGCTCCTGTTATCTGGTGTGCCTGCCTGTTAGAACACCTTTTATTAACAGACAGTTCTGTTGAGATGAGCACAGTTTTTCCAAATGGGGGTGAGGTCAGGTATGCCTGAGCAAAAGGGCTCCCATCAAAACTACAAAAAGTGGCAAAGTGAAGGGGCAAGATGGTAATTTGTTCCCAGTGACAGAAATTGCATTAAAAGATGAGGTTATGATGGGCTGGGGAGTCTTGTGCAGAAGAATTTCAATAGTCCACAGTGCCATATTCACAGGTAACCCTCCTCTGTGTCTCTACCTGCACATGGCCCTTAATCATTGTTTCATGTTGGATTATTTCAGCTTGCTCCACCTCTCTGGTAGCATACTTATGGGATGGGTAGGAAATTTTGCACATGAAACTCCCTCTAGGAAATACCAGTTTTCTTCCCACAGTTATAGTGCTATTAGTTCCATTATGGGGCAGATTTAATTGATTGATTTGTTTCATTAAAAAAAAAAACTATCATGCGGAAGACAAATGGATGCCTATTTTATTATGTACCACTTAGCAGTATGCAAAACCTTAAAAGAAAGGGGTAAGGTGGTGAAAATACAACTGTTGGGTACTCCAAAATAGGCAGGTGTGCACAGCACATTTTTAAACATTGAAAATGATTAGGAACATAAGAAGCTGTGTTATACTGGGTCAACACTGACTGGCAGCAGCTCTCCAGTGTTTCAGGCAGATGCTGGGGATTGAACCTGAGACCTTCTGCATGCAAAGCATGAACTCTACCACAGCATTCCAGCCCCTTCCTGGAACTTCCTGGATTCTACCACCGAAGACTGGTGAATGGGCAGATATACAAAATATAACAATACTAGATTAAAATACTGAATAGTTTTGAAAACCCAAATAGTTATGGAGTATTGTGCTTGTGAATAATTAATCATTGTTAATTATACTTATATCCCACTTTTCCTTTAGGGAGATCAAGGCAGCATACCGGAGCTGGGATGGAAACAGATGCAAAGAACTCCCATACCATTATTGTTAGTGTCACTGGGTGTGTTCCAAAGTTAAGTGCTTTGTAACCCAATTATTTCAATGGGAGGGATTTAAGCATGTACTTCATTCTCCCATTTGAATCAATGGGGCTTGAAAGTCCTTAACTATGGCTAGAGTATCAGTCTGCTTGTTTCAAAATCTGGAAGTAGTGTACTAACTGGGACAGGGCATGGTAATAGGTGTAGACTGTGAAAGCTGCTAGCAGTGTATATTCAAAACAATTTATAATAATATAACCCTAGAGTCTGCTTTACTGGGGTTAACTCTGGAATGCTGGGACCTATTTCTTACACACACTTGCTGAGGTGATACAGTTAGCAAAGCAGTGATGCTGGATCCAAATTCTATTCTCCTTTATGCAAATAGCTGCTTTGCTGAAATCAGAGTAATTGCGTTGCTGCAACGCCACAGGTCTGATTTCCATGCATGGAAGGCACAACTCAATAATCCAGAAAAATAAGCAGTTGGCTCCCCATTAAGTCAATGGCACTGTTCACCACTAATTTTGTTGTTGTTGTTGTTCAGTCGTTCAGTCGTGTCCGACTCTTCGTGACCCCATGGACCATAGCACGCCAGGCCTTCCTGTCCTGCGCTCTCTCCCGGAGCGTGCTCAAGTTCATATTCATTGCATCCGTGATGCTATCTAGCCATCTCATCCTCTGCCGTCCCCTTCTCCTTTTGCCTTCAGTCTTTCCCAGCATCAGGGTCTTTTCCAGGGAGTTTTCCCTTCGCATTAGGTGGCCAAAATATTGGAGCTTCAGCTTCATTATCTGTCCTTCCAATGAGCACTCAGGGTTGATTTCCTTTAGGATGGACTGATTTGACCTCCTTGCAGTCCAGGGGACTCATAAGAGTCTTCTCCAGCACCACAGTTCGAAAGCATCAATTCTTCGGCGCTCAGCCTTCCTTATAGTCCAGCTCTCACAGCCATACATTACTACTGGGAAAACCATAGCTTTGATTAGACGGACCTTTGTCGGCAAGGTGATGTCTCTGCTTCTTACTACGCTGTCTAGGTTGGCCATAGCTTTCCTCCCAAGGAGCAAGCGTCTTTTAATTTCATGGCTACAGTCACCGTCTGCGGTGATCTTGGAGCCCAAGAAAGTAAAATCTGTCACTGCTTCCATTTCTTCCCCTTCTATATGCCAGGAAGTGATGGGGCCAGATGCCATGATCTTCGTTTTTTTAATGTTGAGTTTCAAACCAGCTTTTGCACTCTCCTCTTTCACCCTCAACAAGAGGCTCTTGAGATCCTCTTCGCTTTCTGCCATTAGGGTGGTATCGTCTGCATATCGGAGGTTGTTGATAATTCTCCCAGCAATCTTAATTCCGACCTCTGATTCATCCAACCCGGCATTTCTCATGATGTACTCTGCATATAAGTTAAATAAGCAGGGTGACAATATGCAGCCTTGTCGTACTCCTTTCCCAATTTTGAACCAATCGGTTGTTCCATGTCTGGTTCTTACTGTTGCTTCTTGACCCTCGTACAGGTTTCTCAGGAGACAGGTAAGGTGGTCTGGTACTCCCATCGCTTTAAGAATTTGCCACAGTTTGTTGTGATCCACACAATCAAAGGCTTTAGCGTAGTCAATGAAGCAGAAATAGACGTTTTTCTGGAATTCTCTTGCTTTCTCCATGATGCAGCGAATGTTGGCGATTTGATCTCTAGTTCCTCTGCCTCTTCTAAACCCAGCTTGTACTTCCGGTAGTTCTCGGTTCGCATACTGCTGAAGCCTAGCTTGTAGGATTTTGAGCATCACCTTGCTGGCATGTGAAATGAGAGCAATTGTGCGGTAGTTTGAACACTCTTTGGCATTGCCCTTCTTTGGAATTGGAATGTAAACTGACCTTTTCCAGTCTTGTGGCCACTGTTGAGTGTTCCAGATTTGTTGGCATATTGAATGCAGCACTTTAACAGCATCATCTTTTAGGATTTTAAATAGCTCGGCTGGAATACTGTCATCTCTGCTAGCTTTGTTGTTACTAATGCTTCCTAAGGCCCACTTGACTTCACTCTCAAGGATGTCCGGCTCAAGTTCAGTGACCGCACTATCATGGCTATCAGGGACATTCAGATCTTTCCTGTATAGTTCTTCTGTGTATTCTTGCCACCTCTTCTTAATCTCATCTGCTTCTGTGAGGTCCCTGCCTTCTTTGTCCTTTATCATGCCCGTCTTTGCACAAAACGTTCCCTTGAGATCTCCGATTTTCTTGAAGAGATCTCTAGTCTTTCCCATTCTGTTGTTTTCCTCGATTTCTTTGCATTGTTCATTTAAGAAGGCCTTCTTGTCTCTCCTTGCTATTCTCTGGAACTCTGCATTCAGTTGGGTATATCTTCCCCTTTCTCCCTTGCTTTTCGCTTCCCTTCTTTGCTCAGCTACTTGTAAAGCCTCATCAGACAGCCACTTGGCTTTCTTGCACTTCTTTTTCTTTGGGATGGATTGAGTTGCTGCCTCCTGAACAATGTTACGGACCTCCGTCCATAGTTCCTCAGGCACTCTGTCTATCAGGTCTAATCCCTGAAATCTATTCCTCACCTCCACTGTATATTCATAAGGGATATGATTGAGGTCATACCTGAACGGTTTAGTGGTTTTCCCTATGTTCTTCAATTTCAGCCGAAATTTTGCAAGAAGCAGCTCATGATCTGAGCCACAGTCAGCTCCAGGTCTTGTTTTTACTGACTGTATGGAGCTTCTCCATCTTTGGCTGCAAAGGACATAATCAATCTGATTTCGATATTGACCATCTGGTGACGTCCATGTGTAGAGTCGCCTCTTGTGCTGTTGGAAAACAGTGTTTGCTATGATCAGCATGTTCTCTTGGCAAAACTCTATTAGCTTTTGTCCTGCTTCATTTTGTACACCACGGCCATGCCTGCCTGTTATCCCGGTGATTTCTTGACTTCCTACTTTAGCATTCCAATCCCCTATGATGAAGAGGACATCTTTTTTTGGTGTTAGTTCTAGAAGGTGTTGTAGGTCTTCATAGAACCGATCAACCTCAGCTTCTTCGGCCTCAGTGGTTGGGGCATAGACTTGAATTACTGTGATGTTGAATGGTTTGCCTTGGATTCGTACTGAGATCATTCTATCATTTTTAAGATTGTACCCCAGTACTGCTTTTCCCACCCTTTTGTTGACTATGAGTGCTACTCCATTTCTTCTAAGGGATTCTTGCCCACAATAGTAGATATGATGGTCACCTGAATTAAATTCACCCATGCCTGTCCATTTTAGTTCGCTGATTCCCAAGATGTCGATGTTCAATCTTGCCATCTCATGTTTGACCACCTCCAGCTTACCTTGATTCATTGATCTGACATTCCAGGTTCCGAAACAATATTGTTCTTTACAGCATCGGACTTTCTTTTCACCACCAGACACATCCACAGCTGAGTGTCCTTTCGGCTTTGGCCCAGCCGCTTCATTCTTTCTGGCGCTACTTGGAAATTCCCTCTGCTCTTCCCCAGTAGCATATTGGACACCTTCCGACCTGAGGGGCTCATCTTCCGGCGTCATCTCTTTTAGCCTTGTGATACGTTCCATGGGGTTTTCTTGGCAAGAATACTGGAGTGGGTTGCCATTTCCTTCTCCAGTGGACCACATTTTGTCAGAACTCTCCGCCATGACCTGTCCGTCTTGGGTGGCCCTGCACGGCATAGCTTATGGCTTCACTGAGTTACGCAAGCCCCTTCGCCACAACAAGGCAGTGATCCATGAAGGGGATCACCACTAATAGGGACTGCTGATTCAGTTGCCCCCAAAGTGTTTATAGAATTAAAGGTGAATGTAGAGAAGGGCTTGTGAAAACCTTCTAAACAGACATTCTAGATTAATGAGGCTTTGGTAATTAAATATAATGAGCATGAAACAAGCTGTATAAAGCCATATCCTGAGTTTTGTGCAAGTAACTTGGCTGCAAATTCACCAGATTATACATTTTGTTTTACGTTTTGTTACAATTAAAGAACAGGCCAATAGATCTCTCGCAGCTTTTGGAAATTTGGTTGTACTTCGTTCATCCAAATTTAAAGATCTGGTATTTAGTACTGATGATAACATTAATTCTTTGAATTTTCAGGGAGCTTGGACCGACTGAAAGTAGTTTGGGAAAGGGATTTGGGACTGGAAATAGAACCAACTGCATAGTTTTCATTGTGGCAGAAAAGGCCCAGAAGTTTGTATCAGCCCACCTCAGGGAAAACATGTTGTAAAACTTGCACCACTGGTACTTCACACAACCGAGGCTGTATTATGGAAATTGTTTAATCAAACTGAAAATTTTTGATTAATACCTGGGGAGGTGGTGGGCTCTCCCACACTGGAGGCCTTCAAGACGAAGCTGGACAGCCATCTGTCAGGGATGCTCTGACTTGGATTCCTGCATTGAGCAGGGGGTTGGACTTGATGGCCTTGTAGGCCCCTTCCAACCCTACTATTCTGTGATTCTATGATTCTATGAAATGCTGGGGAGGGTGAGTGTCAAGAAAAGGGCTCATTTTTATCATATATGCTGGGGGTATAAAACTGTAGTGAACTTTTGAGCATAGATAGTAGAGTACCTGTATCTTCAGTGAAGATTGTCCTTGTCGCTTGGTGGGTGTGTGTGTGAGCGCACGCGCGCATGTGTTTAAATCTTTTGCAGGGGTGTGTGTGTGTGTGTGTGTGTGTGAAAAATATAAAAGGAATGTTGGTAGATGACGCTTGTCCCAGTGTTGCAACAGGGGCAAAGAGAAATAGCTGTACTTGCAGAAATTCTCCCTTCTAATAACTATCAAAAGAACAGGAACTTTGCCCATTCTATTTTCTATGCTAAGAAGAACAGTTTCCACTCAAGGTTGGTATGAGCTAACTTGCTTTTACTTTAATATTTACATTAATATATTTTTCAATTTTCCATTTAAAATGCATATACGTAAAAAACAGGTTAGAAGTAGTAACACTAGGCCAGGAACCTTAAAACCGAAAAACAGAAAAAGCTATTTATATGCTAATTGTTTTCATGACCCCTACTAATGTTGGTATTTACTTGGATAAGAGTGGACTTATCTTCATTACACCCTCTTATTTTACCAGTTGGTTATCTTAAGATAAAAACTGGTTTAAATCTCTGATTCAGTGGTCAAGAAGTTAAGCAGAGGCTGAAGGGAAGCAAAGACAAGGGAAACACCCCAAGTCAAGTTGCAGTTCCTGGTTCACCTTTGTCTAGTTTTGTGATAAGCAAGAGGGCAGTGCATGGAGTTCTATAGACAGAAATTCTTTCTCCCGATATTCTCATCACAAAACCCATGTGATGCAAATGCCCCCTACTTGTTGCTGCCCTCCATGCTGAAGTGCTTCTTCTACAGTAGCTCCTGTAGCTTGCTTGCTTCTGTGATCCCACTCCCCCTATCCACCCCATCCCACCCCATCCACAGTCAGCCGATACAATTTGAAAGTATGAAAAGGGCCACTGAGAATGTTGGTTTTGTCTCCAGGCTGCTCTTGTTCATCTTGCTCTCCCTGTTTCTTCTTCAAATCCTGGTCCTGTGGCCCAGTTAATGTGACCTGCTTCCCTGTCTGTTTGGTCCTTCTGAAGAACTCGATCCTTTCCCATCAGACTTTTCACCTGAAGTTCCTGATACGTTTTAGGCCCAAAAGAGACACAATATGGAAGATCAGTGATTGGATCCCTTGGTGGGTTTTTTCTATACTTCCACGGAGATGGAGGGGCACTGATTTTGACCGGAGCATAGGGTGTCCACTTACGCATTGCCAAAAAAGAGGAAATGTATCACCAGACATGGAAGGAAAAAGAAGACACCGCTTTGCACAAAGTGTACATATGCCATTTTATAAATATAGATGCAAATTCAGAAAGAATTACTATAATTTAAATTAGGGGTGGGCAAGTTGTGGCCCTCCAGATGTTTTGGACTACAACTCCCATCCGCCCTAGCCAACACAGCCAGTGGTGAGGGATGATGGGAGCTGCAGGCCAAAACATCCGGAGGGCCATAAGTTGCCCACCCCTGATTTAAATAGACATAGAATACATCTCACCATAGTGGGGAAGGAAGACTGTGCCCAGGTCACCTGCTGTCCAGATGTGAACTATTAAGGGGCAACTTCAAGGTCCCTGCTCTCCCTTCTTGGAGTTCTTTATCTTTAAACTGGTCTTGGACTGGGACGTCCTTCAAGTAGAGGACACCTTCAGATCGAGGACCATCCTCTGTAAAGTAGGACACATGGCAACCCTATGGCAGCAACATCGTCAGTCACAAATGTCTCACATCACCCCTATTTTGTCCCTGATTTGCCTGTAGTTCTTAAAATGTCCTTCTGCAAATAACCTCCATTTTGAAGGATGCAGGATATGCAGTTCTAGTCCCAGGAGCACTGACAAGGGAAGGATGCCAGTCCCCAAATTGCATCGAGGAACAGCTGCAACAATATGACGCGAGACAAATGCAGCCAAGCAGCACTGCCCGAGTGAGTTACCTTGTAGGGCGGCTGTGGCAGAAGTCTGATATTACGCTAAAAGCTGTTAAATAAAGTGAGGTTGCTCCCTCAGGCTGCACAATGTGAGTACCATTGAAAGGTAGCAAAGAGCCATTACTTGTATTATCATAGTTTTATTGCCAGGGGTGTGTGTGTGTGTGTGTGTGTGTGTGTGTGTGTTTGCGCACGCCATTTGGATGGCCTGCCTTGTGCATCCATAAGCGAGCAACACATACTGTGCTGATGAGGGTGGCCACTTATGCACTGCTAAAAAAGAGGAAATGAATCATCCATACAGAGGACACTGATTTACATAAAATGTGCACAGATTTGAATGTATACATGCACATTTAGAAATCATGACTATAATCTAAATAGAATAGTGGGGAAGACTGTGATTTGTGGGGCTGCCTTTCCATCCAGTCTTCTGTCCAGTCTGCTAACTGTTGATGAGAAATTTCAGGGCCCAGGCTCTCCCTTTTTATAGTTCTTTATGTTTAAACTGGACTTGGATAGAACACCTGGAACATCTGCCTGTTTTGTGATGTATGTTTTTATATTGTTAAATTTAACTCACATAAGACAGGGTTAATAGTGTGCCAGAGAGTGAGTGAAAGGTGGGATGGGCCTGAGCATATGTGAGGATTCTAAGGTTATATAAAGGATGAGCTGACCGTTAGTTAGTCAGAGAGGGTTTAGGGATGGAAACAGCAATGTCTAGTTAGAGGGTTTTGTGTGTGGGATTTTAGGAGTGCAGAGGAGGTAGGGAAGCTCCAATCAGGGGGCTGGAAACAAAGCCGTATGAGGAGAGACTGAAAAAACTGGGCATGTTTAGCTTTGAGAAGAGAAGACTGAGGGGAGTTGGATAGCGCTCTTCAAGTACTTGAAAGGCTGTCACGGAGAGGAAGGCCAGGATCTCTTCTCCATCACCCCAGAGTGCAGGACACAGAATAATGTGCTCAAGTGACAGGAAGCCAGATTCCGGCTGAACATCAGGAAAAAATTCCTGACTGTGAGAGCAATACGACAATGGAACCAATGACCTAGGGAGGTAGTGAGCTCTCCCACACTGGAGGCATTCAAGACGAGGATGGACAGCCATCTGTCTGGGATGCTCTGGCTTGGATTCCTGCATTGAGCAGGGAGCTGGATTCGATGGTCTTGTGGGCCCCTTCCAACCCTACTATTCTATGATTCTATGACTCTATGCCTCACCACATCCATGTTGGTGGGCCTCATCTTCAATATGTCTATATGCTTATGCAGCACTTCATATTATCAATATCTGCTTTTTGTAGGGTTCCCAAACACATTTCTTGGTGCCTACATGTATACAACCATAAACGTGTTGCAGATGTGGCTATGGACATATGTTTGGTGGGAGAAAGAGTCCACTGCCTCCTGCCGTATGCATGTTCACTGTACATGTGGGCATTGAGCCCTGTTGAATGAACAGGGCTATGGAGTTATCCAGTTTTATCTACTGAGTAGTCATGTGTCATAGATTAGACTGAGAGATGGGAATTGCCCCAAGGCGTCATGGCTGTGCAGGGACTTGAACCCAGATCTCCATACTCCAAACAGGATATTCTTTGTGCCACTATCCCATGCTGACTCGCATGTGGACTGCTGCTTATATTCATCTGAGAACAAACATAGTTTGACCTCAGCCTGTGTGATCGGTCAGTTTCTGGTTCTCTCCTGCATTCAAAGAACATGTAATTGATTCGAGCTTTTGCACAACGGGTATGGGCCAAAGCCTTGCTTTTTCTGGCTACTGTCCCATCAATTTGGGGGGAATTCAAAATAAGGATTGTTGTCTGAATCCAGTGTTTCCTTTAACATGTTCTTGACAATTTGGACCACAGGTTTCAGATGACCATTGGTCAGTAGGTACTCCAATTTGGACTAGACATTTTGTGATAGAACATATATTTGTTAGCAAACTTTCTAAACTTATGGCAAACTGGGGGCCATTATCTGGGCCATTCATTTGGGGGAAATATCTTGACAGTCAAGACATTATGTGAACAGCAGTCCCAGAGGGGGAGTTGTGTTGGTCTGTTGAATTAGAAACCATAGAGTCTTGTGACACCTTAAAGATTATGAAATATATTTAGCATGAGCTTTTGTAAGTCATCAGATGGATGGCCATCTAAATAGGTTGGACATACGTATTCTGTATACAGAGAAGTGGGGGAAGGAATGAAGTGAGGCTACAAAGCCAAGCAGTGTAAGCGATAGCAGTAGGATGTCGCATTACTATGCAAGAAAAAAATAAATTCAGAATCCAGCCAAATGGAAGAACAGAGATGGTAAAGTGTCATCAACAAATGCTAAGGTATCCCAAGTCATCCATAACTACACTGACACACTGCAAGGCCAGGCAGCTATCCAAAATACTGTCACTGACTTAAAGTTGTGCTGTCCGAACGTTAAGCACTGCCAATCACCCACAGCTCATTCAGTTTTGGCTGGGACAGCTTGCTATTTGCCCCGGTAAGAAAAAAGGCGGTATATTGGCATCTTCGTAGGGGGTGGGATTTTACACAGGAAAACAGTGCGCGGGGAGGGGAAACTTCTCCCTTCCCTCATGCAGTTTTGGGGCTCCTTCACACTGAGCTTTTATCCTGTGATTGAGATTGCTCCTTCACAGAAGTTTGCAGGCTCTTTACATGACGCCATGATCATTCAAGGCATCTCCTGCATGAAATGCCCTTTGTTCCATTTTTGAATAGATTGCAGATAATGAGCTATCAAATTACCCCCTTGTGTTCCACCCGAGTTTCCTCCATGAAAACAGTAAAAGCGGCAAGAAAAGTAGTGAAATGAAAGATAATGGAAGACTCAGATATGGGGAGAAGGAGGGGGAAGGGGGTGGGGGGAAAGGAAGCACGTGAAAAAGGGAGTCATTTAAAAAGGAAGCAGAAAGCCACATTTTAAATGCAGGATTTTAGGCTGGTGTAGAGATGCCTTTGATCTGTATAGCCCACCCCCACCCCAACTGCTATTTGAAAGACATGTAAAGAGAAAGATGCATTCATACATTTCCATCATAATGCGTAGTTTGACCATATGATTATGGGAGAGAAAAAATCCAGAAACAGTAGAGAAAGGAATACAGTTTCACCATTCTTTTCTTAGGCTTCGTTTCTGTGTATATCCCCTATACGCAGGGTTGGGGAACCTGTGGTCCTTCAAATGTGCTTGGCCTATAACTCCCATCATTCCTGATCACTGCCCATACTGGTTGGGGTTGACTGAAGTTGGAGTCCAATAACACCTGGAAGGAGATAAGTCCACTACCACTATAGCATTCCATGCAGGCCACTATCAGAGACAGTATAGCGGTGTACAAAAGTTATTTTCATTATCGTTAAGGTTATTCTCTTCTATTGCATAATAACACTGATGATGATGATGATGATAAGGTGATTAAGAGCACCATCCTATCTTCTTAGAAGTAAGTCCTATCAAGTTCAATGGGACTTATTCCCAGGTAAATGTGTAGGCTTGTAGCCTACACATCCCTTGAGATCATATCAAGCCCCATGATTCGTTAAAACAAATAGAAACACGATTGTTAACTAATGATTATTTGGAGATTGAATCGATGACAAAGTAGTATTAAAGAAATCGTTGACATTTTATGTATGTATTTATTTATTAAATTTATTAATTGCCCATCTGGCTGGTCACGCAGCCACTCTGGGCGATGTACAATAATAGAAACAGTTTAAAACAATAAAATTCTACATTAAAAACATCATATTTCTAAAAATACCTTAACCCACCCCAAATGCCTGCCTGAACAACCACGTTTTTAATGCTCATTAAAGAGGGGGCATGGCGGAATTCCCTAGGGAGGGAGTTCCACAGAGTGGGGGCCACCACAGAGAAGGCCCTCTGTGCAAAATTGCAAAATGTGCCACCCTAGCAATTTACATAGAAAACTCAGTAGAAAAACAAAGTCCTCTTCAGATGAGAATCAACTACTGAATGCCCTTGAGCTACAACAACTTACATCAGATACATGGGAAAGAATCAAATGAAATAGTTTTAAACATGCAAACCTGTGCATCAGATGCTGGTAAAGCTGCAGTGAAGTGAGACTGCCAGCCTTTTCCAGGGCAATAAGGATGATATCGTGTAAAGGCTTTTCCCTTTCTAAACTGAAACAAGTAATTTTAATTTCCACACAGACAAATGGATGTCTGTGCATACGAAGAAGGGAGTAAATGGGTTTTGTTGTTAGGAATTGTAATAGGTCATCCAAAATAAATAAACATTTCAGAGGAACTGTCTCCAATCAAGAAGTAAAGAGCCATTTTTAATGGGTATTTCGAAAGCATTGTGAAACTCAGGGTGCCTGTCCATAGTTATGAAAGGGAGATAAAGACAGGAATGATTTGAAAAAGAAACATACATTTAGGCAAGAAAACCATTTTAACCATAGCACTGTCAGTATTCTTGGTCTTGTTACAGAAGCAACAAAGTTGTTACAGAAGCAACAAAGTAGGAGAGGTGAGGCCAAAGCAATGCATTTTAAATAATGAATTATAATCTTTTCTTGAGAGTCTTTCTGAAGGAAGCTCTGGCTATGTTTTTAAAAAGCTAACCTTGGCATTTAATCTGTTTTTCAAAAGCCTTATTTTTTTCATTGAAGACAAAACAAACCTTGGGGGTCTGGAGATTTCCAAGAAGTGAATTAACATTCCAAGTAAATGTCCTTACCCAAGAAACAAAGGGGCAAACTGACAACTGGAAACCATTCACCAGGCTGAGGGAGCTTTGCCAGCCAACAGCATAAAGAAAAGCGGGGGCGGGTAAAAAAAGGTGACAATTCCTTGTTCAACTTGATATCCGAAAGCAGAAAAGAGTTGGTCCACGTGCATTGCACAGTTTTACACTGCGCTCACACCAGAAGTGTCCCAGGGACATAGGCCAGTCATGTTGGCAAACTGGGGTGCTATGAAGCAATACAGAAAGTGCCAGCAAAGCAGTTACAGATCTTAGCACCATCAGCTGACTGATTCATGCCCGTGACATCTGGGCTGGCTAAAGTGCAGCATGGTCCCAACCTGGTCAGCTACTTCCATGTAAACCCTAAGGTGGCCATGTGTCTTTGTTTACATAGGGCAGTCCTCTCTTTGAAGGGCTGCCAGAGAGTTGTCCTCTCTCTGAAGGGGCGTTGTGACAGTCCTGCCCAGGTTCCACCTTTTCCCCAGCCTCCACCTCTGAAACTCAGAAACAAACCCCTCAGGAACGCCTGCTTTCACTTTGGGACAGCCGTACCCGCTGACCACAAGCTTCAGCCCTTTTACTCTTTCCTGGTGCCAGAGAAACTCAATATGCTCAATAGGTTCTCTCAACCAACTACAGGAGAAGTAACCAGGAAAAAGAAATAATAAGGGCCGCATAAAATCAAACACGTGGAGTTTGGATTTTTAAAAACAAATATTTATTTAAAACATGAAAAGCTATAAGTTGTTATTAATCAATGCTTGTTCTGAACTTCATAGAATCATAGAATAGTAGGGTTGGAAGGGGCTTACAAGACTGTTGAGTCCAACTCCCTGCTCAATGCAGGAATCCAAGTCAGAGCATCTCTGACAGATGGCTGTCCAGCCTCATCTTGAATGCCTCCAATGTGGGAGAGCCCACCACTTCCCTAGGTCATTGGTTCCATTGTCGTACTGCTCTCACAGTCGGGAATTTTTTCCTGATGTTCAGCCGGAATCTGGCTTCCTGTCACTTGAGCCCATTATTCCGTGTCCTGCACTCTGGAGTGATGGAGAAGAGATCCTGGCCTTCCTCTCTGTGACAGCCTTTCAAGCACTTGAAGAGTGTTATCTCCCCTCAGTCTTCTCTTCTCAAGGCTAAACATGCCCAGTTCTTTCAGTCTCTCTTCATAGGGCTTTGTTTCCAGCCCCCTGATTGGAACTTCCCTACCTCCTCTGCCCTCCTAAAATCCCACACACAAAACCCACTACCTAGACGTTGCTGCTTCCATCCCTAAACCCTCTCTGACTAACGGTGAGCTCATCCTTTATATAATGTTAGAATCCTCACATATGCTCAGGCCCATCCCACCTTTCACTCACTCTCTGGCATACAGTCAGGACCAGAAATATTGGAACAAGGATAACTGTTTTGGCAGTTGGCTTCTGTACACCGCCACATTGAAGGTGAAAGGAAACACACCCAGATGGGAGCGAAGTCAGGACTTTCAGCTGTAATTCAAGGGCTTTGACAAAAGTGGGGCACTACCCATTCGGGAAGGACAGCCAGTGGCATACACACACCCCCGTCGTTGGTGGCTGATAAGTCTTGGAACAAACCAACATCGTTTCAAACTGAAGGATCGCCTTTAATACCTGGATGAAAATCCTTTGCAGTCAATGACTGCCTGAAGTCTGGAACCCATGGACATGACCAAATGCTGAGTTTCCTCCCTCGAGGCTTTGCCAGGCCTTTACTGCAGCTGCCTTCCGCTGCTGCTTGTTTGTGGGTCGTTCTGCCTTCAGTCTTGTCTTCAGTAAGTGAAAAGCAGGCTCTATGGGGCTGAGATCAGGTGACTGACTTGGCCATTGTAGAACATCCCACTTCTTTGCCTGGAGAAACTCTTGGGTAGCTTTTGCTGTATGTTTTAGGTCATTATCCATCTGCAATACGAAGCAGCGTCCTATCAGTTTGGCAGCATTCGGCTGAATCTGAGCAGAAAGTATAGCCCTATACACTTCAGAATTCATCCTGCTGCTTTTATCAGCAGTCAGGTCATCAATAAACACCAGTGACCCAGTTCCATTGGCAGCCATACATGCCCATGCCATAACACTGCCTCCACCATGTTTGACAGATGATATGGAATGCTTTGGATCATGAGCTGTTCCTTTCCTTCTCCATACTTTTCTCTTCCCATCATTCTGGTACAAGTTAATCTTGGTTTCATCAGTCCAAAGAATCTTATTCCAGGACTGGGCAGGCTTTTTTAGGTGTTTGCTGGCAAAGGCTACTCTGGCCTTTCTGTTCTTGAGCATTACCAGTGGTTTGCACCTTGTTGTGAAGCCTCTGTATTTACATTCATAAAGCTGTCTCTTGACTGTAGATGTTGACAATTACATGCCTACCCCTGCAAGAGCGTTCTTGACCTGCCTAGATGTTGTGAAAGGGTTCCTCTTCACCATGAGCAGAATTCTGCGGTCATCCACTTTAGTTGTCTTCCATAGTCTTCCAGGCCTTTTGCTGATGCTGAGCTTGCCAGTTAATTCCTTCTTTTTCAGGATGTTCCAAACTGTTATGTTGGCCACTCCCACTGTTTTTGTTATCTCTCTGATGGATTTATTTTGTTTCCTCAGCCTAATGATGGCCTCCTTCACTCGCATGGACACCTCTTTGGACCTCATGTTGGGAGTTCCAGTGAACAGCTACCAAATGCAAATGTAACACTCAGAACCACCTCCAGGCCTTTTATCTGCTTGATTGGTCATGGGGTACCCAGGAAACAGGCCACACCTGGCCATGCAGCTGCTTGTCAGCCATTCGTTCCATTACTTATGAGCCACCAACGATGGGGGTGTGTGTATGCCACTGGCTGTCCTTCCTGAATGGGTAGTGCCCCACTTTTGTCAAACGCCTTGCATTACAGCTGAAAGTCCTGACTTCGCTCCCATCTGGGTGTATTTCCTTTCAGCTTCAATGTGGTGGTGTACAGAGGCCAACTGCCAAAACAGTTATCCTTGTTCCAATATTTCTGATCCTGACTGTACTATTAACCCTGTCTTATGTGAGTTAAATTTAACAATATAAAAACATACATCACAAAACAGGCAGATGTTCCAGGTGTTCTATCCAAGTCCAGTTTAAACATAAAGAACTATAAAAAGGGAGAGCCTGGGCCCTGAAATTTCTCATCAACAGTTAGCAGACTGGACAGAAGACTGGATGGAAAGGCAGCCCCACAAATCACAGTCTTCCCCACTATTCTATTTAGATTATAGTCATGATTTCTAAATGTGCATGTATACATTCAAATCTGTGCACATTTTATGTAAATCAGTGTCCTCTGTATGGATGATTCATTTCCTCTTTTTCAGCAGTGCATAAGTGGCCACCCTCATCAGCACAGTATGTGTTGCTCGCTTATGGATGCACAAGGCAGGCCATCCAAATGGTGTGCGCAAACACACACACACACACACCCCTGGTAATAAAACTATGATAATACAAGTAATGGCTCTTTGCTACCTTTCAATGGTACTCACATTGTGCAGCCTGAGGGAGCAACCTCACTTTATTTAACAGCTTTTAGCGTAATATCAGACTTCTGCCACAGCCGCCCTACAAGGTAACTCACTCGGGCAGTGCTGCTTGGCTGCATTTGTCTCGCGTCATATTGTTGCAGCTGTTCCTCGATGCAATTTGGGGACTGGCATCCTTCCCTTGTCAGTGCTCCTGGGACTAGAACTGCATATCCTGCATCCTTCAAAATGGAGGTTATTTGCAGAAGGACATTTTAAGAACTACAGGCAAATCAGGGACAAAATAGGGGTGATGTGAGACATTTGTGACTGACGATGTTGCTGCCATAGGGTTGCCATGTGTCCTACTTTACAGAGGATGGTCCTCGATCTGAAGGTGTCCTCTACTTGAAGGACGTCCCAGTCCAAGACCAGTTTAAAGATAAAGAACTCCAAGAAGGGAGAGCAGGGACCTTGAAGTTGCCCCTTAATAGTTCACATCTGGACAGCAGGTGACCTGGGCACAGTCTTCCTTCCCCACTATGGTGAGATGTATTCTATGTCTATTTAAATCAGGGGTGGGCAACTTATGGCCCTCCGGATGTTTTGGCCTGCAGCTCCCATCATCCCTCACCACTGGCTGTGTTGGCTAGGGCGGATGGGAGTTGTAGTCCAAAACATCTGGAGGGCCACAACGTGCCCACCCCTAATTTAAATTATAGTAATACTTTCTGAATTTGCATCTATATTTATAAAATGGCATATGTACACTTCGTGCAAAGCGGTGTCTGCCCTGCGGTACCCCACTCATTACCTCTCCCCAGGTTGAGAAGATCCCATTGATAAGCACTCTTTGAGTCCGATTCTGTAGCCAACTGTGGATCCACCAGATCGTTGTTTCATCTAGCCCACTCTTAGCTAGTTTGCTAAGTAGGATACCATGGGGCACTTTGTCGAAAGCTTTGCTGAAGTCGAGGTATATTATGTCCACAGCATTCCCACAGTCCACAAGGGAGGTTACCTGATCCAAAAATAAGATCAGATTCAACTGGCAGGATTTGTTCTTGACAAATCCATGTTGGCTTCGAGTAATCACTGCATTGTTTTCAAGGTGCTTACAGATGGATTCCTTTATCATCTGCTCCAGAATTTTCCCAGGGATTGATGTCAGACTGACTGGTCTGTAGTTCCCAGGTTCCTCCTTTTTGCTCTTTTTGAAGATAGGGACAACATTAGCCCTCCTCCAGTCATTTGGCACTTCCCCCGTCCTCCATGATTTCTCAAAGAGAATAGACAGTGTTTCTGAGAGCTCTTCTGCCAGTTCCTTTATTACTCTAGGATGCAGTTCATCTGGCCCTGGAGATTTGAACTCATTCAAAGTAATTAGGTGTTTCTTGACCATATGCCTATCAGTCTCAAGCTGCAATCCTGCCCCTTCAGCCTGTACTTTGCCTTTGCCAAGGGGGTCATAGACCCCCTTTTGGGAGAAGACTGGGCCTAAGTAGGATCTGAGCACTTCTGTCTTTTCTTTGTCATCTGTTATCATTTTGTCATCCTTATTTAATAGTTGAACCACCATTTCTTTCCTCTGTCTTTTACTGTGCACGTATCTGAAGAAAGCCTTTTTGTTGCTTTGAGCATCCCTTGCTAACCTCAGCTCATTCTCAGCTTTAGCCTTCCTGACACCATCCCTGCGATTCTGTGCTACCTGCCTATACCCTTCCTTTGTAGCTTTGCCTTCCTTCCACTTCCTATATGTATGCTTTTTTGTTTTCAGTTCATCTCTAAGCCTTTTGTGAAGCCACATTGGCTTCTACTGTTGTCTTCCGCCTTTTTTTTCTTGCTGCAATTGTTTGAATTGTGCCTTTAGAATTTCCTTTTTTAAAAACTCCCACCCATCTTGGACTCCTTTTCTCATTAGAGTCACTTTCCACAGGTCCTTACTTATCATTGTTCTGAGTTTATTAAAACTGGCTCTCCTAAAATCCAGGGTATGCGTTTGGCTACACTTGGCTTTTGCTTCTTTTAGAGCCAAGAACTCAAGTATAACATGGTCACTTTCCCCCAGAGTTCCCGTAACTGCTACTTTATCCACGAAGTCATCTCTGTTGGTTAGGATCAAGTCAAGGATAGCGGATCCTCTAGTTCCTTCCTCCACTTTCTGTAGGAGGAAGTTATCTACCACACAAGTGAGGAATTTCCTGGAGGGGCCATGTTTTGCAGAATTTGTCTCCTAACACATATCAGGGAAACTGAAGTCCCCCATTACTGCTACATCATGCTCCTGAAACATTGGCTATTTGCTTTTGAAAAGTTTCATTCTCATCTTCTCCTTGATTGGGTGGCCGATAGTAGACTCCGACCACCATGTTCCTTTTATTCTTTGCTCCATTTATTTTAACCCAGATGCTCTCGATGGGGCTACCAAGCTCATCCTCCTGTATTTCTGTGCAGAGATATGTATTTTTCACATACAGTGCAACCCCACCTTCCTTTCTGTTCCTCCTGTTCTTTTTGAACAAGTTATATCCTTCAACTGCTGAATTACAGTCCTTGGAGTCATCCCACCAAGTCTCAGTTACACCTATCAAGTCATAATTTCCCTCCTGTATTAAGAGTTCAAGTTTGTTCTGTTTGTTTCCCATACTCTGGGCATTAGTATATAGACATTGAAGTCCATGTGTTTCATAGTCTGGCTTTCTTCCTACATGCTTGTGAAGACTATTATTGGGCACTATTAGAGCTGTTCTCTCTGTTGCGGTGCATGTGCCTTCGTCCATTGTTACCCCCAACATTACATCTCCCTTCCTTGTAGGATTCAGTTTAAAGCCCTCCTGATAAAAGTTCTTCATGCTGTGGCCAAACACATTCTTCCCAGCCTTTGTGAGGTGCAACCCGTCCCTTGCCAATGGTCCATCTTCCAGGAAGTATAGCCCATGGTCCCAGAATCCAAATCTCTCTCGTCAGCACCACCTTCATAGCCAGTCATTCACCTGGAGTATTTTTCTTTCCCTTTCTATCCCTCTTCTAACTACTGAAACGATGGATAGAAAACTATCTGGGCCCCAAAGTTCTTGAGCTTCCTCCCCAAAGCTTCAAAGTCTGACATGATTTCTTCGTAGCTCCACTTGGCAGTATCATTTGTTCCCACATGGATGAGAAGAAAGGGATACCTGTCAGTGGGTTTTATGAGTTCAGGCAACCCTTCAGTCACATCTCTAATCTGTTCTCCCGGGAGACAGCATACCTGGCGAGTCCACGGGTCTTCGCGACATACTTGGGTTTCGATCCCACGCAGCAAGGAGTCTCCCACTACTACTACTGTTCTCTTCTCTTCTTGTTGTTGTAGGCCTTGGTTTCATTGCCTCTGTTTGACTGACCTTCAGCCTCTTGCTCGCTCTCATGCAGGTTCCCCTGTAATTCTTCCTCTGCAGGCTGGCCTCCAGTCTCATCCTGAAGTACCTGGAAACGGTTCCATAGCTCCACTGCTTCCACTGGTGCAGAACGGCTTCTAGGTCTTCTGCTCCTAACTGTCACCCTTTCCCATGGAGTATCCTCTACTGCATTTTTCCTCACCTCAGCATTTTCCTCTTCTGCCTCAGCTTGCTGTTGCTCTTCTAGCTTCTGTTCTTCACTTTCCTGCTGTAGTTCTACCGTTCTGTCCAAGAACTCTTCATGATCTCTTATTCCCTGGAGGGTCAACAGTTGCCGCTCCAGTCGTCTTACTTTTTCTTCCAGCAATATGATCAACTTGCACTTGTTGCAGGTGTAGGCCATGTTGTTCTCAGGCAAGAAAACAAACATTGCGCATACCTTGCAGGTCACCACTAGGGATGGCAGAGAATTTCTCCCCGAAACTTCGGGGGGCCGAGCGCCAACGTGTTCGGCCCCCCGAAGAAGTTTCGGGGAGAAATTCTCCGCCCCCCCGCCCCCTGCACCCCCCCCCCGGGATGGGACTTACCTTTCCCGAATGTCCCTCCCGGCGGCGGGTCCCAGCGGCGGTTCGTCGGGTCTTCATCAAGGGCGGGGGTGGCAGCCGGTCTTTCAACCGGCTGCTGCCACCGCCATTCCAATAAAAGTAAACAAAAAACAAAAAACGCCCCCGTGATAGGCTACGTGACAATTAACGTAGCCTATCACGGCTAGATTTGCAAAGTCAGCCATGATAGGCTACGTGACGATTAACGTAGCCTATCACGGCTGACTTTGCAGATCTAGCCGTGATAGGCTACGTTAATCATCACGTAGCCTATCACGGGGGTGTTTTTTTTTTTAACTTTTTATTTCGCGGCCGGGCGAGGTGAGGCATTTCCTCCCCGGCCTGAATTTCGGCCGGGCGAGGCGGGAAGCCTCCCCCCCGGCCTGAATTTCGGCCGGGCGAGGCGGGAAGCCTCCCCCCCCAGCCTGAACTTCGGGGGGAGAGCAGCGAAGCGCCTCCCCCCCACCGCGAAAAGCTGCGAGACCAGGTAAGTGGCTTTCGTGCACTCCTAGTCACCACCAATGGAGAGTCTTCCATAGTCTCTTTTCCCTTTTTGGGTCTAGCTTTCTGATTGTTCTAGAGTAGACTGTGCTTGGTCCTCCACTCACTGGAGGTTAAAAACAGAATCCCACTGGTATGGAAGTGTGTGTTACAAGAAAAATAAATTTTAAAAAATGTTTTTTAAAAACATGTTAGGGGCCTCCCCCTTGACCTCCCCTGCTGAACTCCCCTGGCCAACTCCTGTTTGCTCTCCCTGTTTGCACACTCTGATTGCTCGCTGTCTGGGAGCTTGCTTGCTTGCTTCTTTAGTCTCTAGACCTGCTGGAGCAGCTTCTTCTGCTCTGCTCTGCTCAGCTAGGAGGCAGGAAACAGACTGAAACTTCCTGCCCACACAGCTGCTGGGAGCACTCAAGCCACACCCCCTCAATTCAGTTGGAGCTCCCAGGAGCACCTGGTGAGCTCACAGCCACTCAGAAGGGAAAGGACAGCCCCCTGGGCTTACCCCCCACTTACCTCTTTGCCTTTGCCTCCTTGGTCTCCTTGGTCTCCTCTTCCACTGCAACTCCCCTGGCCAACTCCTGTTTGCTCTCCCTGTTTGCGTGCTCTGATCACTCGCTCTCTGGGAGCTTGCTTACTTCTGTAGTCTCTAGACCAACTGGAGCAGCTTCCTCTGCTCTGCTCTGCTCCACTAGGAGGCAGGCAACAGTCTGCTGCCTCCTATTGCCCATGTTAAAGCCAAGCCCTGTTGTGTGAAAAGGGCTCATGTAACAATCTGAGAAGGAAGGGTAGAACACAAATATGATTGATTGATTGATTGATTGATTGAAGAAGGAAGTCCATGTCAAGTGCTCATCTCAAACCTGATGAGACTTGTGCAACAAAGCGATGATGACAAAGTGTGATAACCTTGCAGGATTTGGCCATTTTTACTAGGTAATCACTTTTCCTCTACAAATTGGCCTAGATGTTCTTGAATATGGATGCACTAATAGCCATCACCACTTCACTTTACACTACAGAAGTTTTGCATGTCACTAGTACCTAAGGGGAGAGATCTCTTTTTCTCGTTCTTTTTTAAACATATATGCCTGGCGGAACTAGATAAACCAAGATGTTTCTTTAAAACACCTGGACTTTCCCCAACGTGCCATCCGTATGTTTTGAGCCACAACTCCCAGAATTCCTGATCATTAGCCATGCTGGCTGCTGCTTATGGGAGCTGAAGTCCAAAACATTGGGAGGATACCAGTTTGGGGAAGGCTGCTTTAGAACAAATCTGAATCTTGACCATTTTTCTAAAAGCTGCTTTCGAATAAGGTCTTTTCTTTCCAGACAATCCGGAAGTGAAAGAGCCAAATAAGTCTAAATGAAACTATTGCGTGGTCTCTAGGTAACGTGGATGCAGTATTGCCAGTGTATGGTACAAGAAAACAGGCGATCTGTTTGTTTGGCTGTTTGAGGTGTTTGTTGCTATGCTGGTCTCAGAGAACAAGAGAGACAGAGTAAGTAAAGCAGTACATTTTTAAAACTGTACCAACTTTGTTAGAAAAAGCATTTCTCCAAGTAGAAACACTTGACGTGCGTTTGCAGTGCACTCACATACAAAAGTTAAATGTGATTAGCAATAAAACTGGCCTCTTCTGGTAGGCAGGAAACATGTTTATGTTGTTAAAGCCTCTGTTTAACTGGATATTTTTGGAACCAGTAGAGCTATGAGTTTCTGTTCCCAAGATAATTTAAAAGGTTCAGTACAGGCTTGGAGATTACTAATAGGATGGTCATACTGACAGAAGCATTATTCCACTTATAATATATGTCCTTTCTTGTTCATCTCCATTTTTTATGTGAATTCAGTCAAAATAGAATGGATTGTTTCATTATTCCTGTGTGGGTTATTTATTAATGAGTTGGCTAATGCTGTGTATTAAGCTCACTATTATGTAATTGCCATGCAAGTTCTTGAATACATTTTTTGTTCAAGGATGTTGGTAACTGTTGTGGTAAAAACAAGTTCATCAGAATTGAAGAAACCTAAACTGGTATTTAGGCTAGAGATCTGAAACCAGATATCGGCTATGAGATATATTCCTAGCAATACTCTAAGGAAATAGATTATTTTTCTCTGACCCATGCTTAAATGTTTTCCTTGCTTTGAGCAGAATGGCTTGAGTAAAATCTTTAAGGACTCTTGGCAAATGAGAAGTATAAAGTATGAGTTTGTTGTTGTTTTTAGAGCAGGGGACTGTTTTACACAAGGCGGTTAATCTGCTGCATCTACTTTCGGTTTCATCGCAGAATTGAGAAATGACTGTGGTAGAGCGGAATAGTGGAAATACACAAGAGGAAATCACATGTTTCTTTCGCCATCAGAGACAATACCCCATTTTCCCTGCTCTAAAAAAAACTCGTGGAAAGTACTGTTTACAAAGAGAAGCGAAATTAGAGGGTCATGACTTCATCTAAAGAACCTGTAAACAACCATGAGTAGGGAATGATGAGTGCACAAC
This sequence comes from Heloderma suspectum, assembly GCF_057233095.1. Classification (NCBI taxonomy): domain Eukaryota; kingdom Metazoa; phylum Chordata; class Lepidosauria; order Squamata; family Helodermatidae; genus Heloderma; species Heloderma suspectum. Next base: position 112,074,376 of record NC_139464.1, read on the forward strand.
AAATGCCTCATGTAGAAAAGCTGGGAGCTGTAGGACTTTTTTCTGTCTAAACATGCATAGGATTGTATTGGTATGGAAGTGAAATAAGCAGCAGCATATTCTTGCAGTGGGGAGAGGACCACTCTCTGGACACAACTGAGGATTTACATTAGTAACACCACTTTATTAGACATTTATCTGTGAATAAGAAGATATCCGTGAAGCCTCTTGGCCTAATTTTAAAAAGTGAGCTTTTTAATGTAATACTCCTAACCAGCCTATGGACCCTCAGATGAGCAAGCCTATAAGTAAATGTGACATTAATTTTTCCCCTCTCCACGAAGTGGCTATTTTAAAATAGTGTGACAAGTGAACCATAAGCTGTTTAGAAACGTAATATATTAGTTTTTCTCAGTGTGCGTGAAATGTCATGAGTCTTTTGGAAATGAAATTCTCATCGTAATGCAGGATTATGAATAAATCAACCATTGACGAGGAGTTGTTTTTACTCATGTAATTCGGTTTTGTTACAGCTTCAACTCTAAACTCCTGGGGAAAGACATTCAGGGGTACAGTTTTTATTTTGTGCCCGTATAAGATTAATAGCTTTGAGCTCTCAAACAATGTCCCAGGTCTCTTAGCTTTCACAGTGATATAAAGGAATACAACTTCCCAGAGTTGCTTCCCGCCTGCTGGCATAATTTCCAATCTTAAAAAGCTTAAGAATGCCAGTTGTGCCTTTCACCAGCCTCCAATTCTGGATCCTGATCTCCAGCTCATAGCAGGAGCTGATCCACGGGTTTCCCATCAAGAATAAGGGTGTGTAGTCATTCCAGCAAAAAGGAGGAGTGATTTGGAAGAGAAGGTGCACAGTTTCATAACTGGGAAAATGAATTGCAGTGTCTTATACAGATGCCTCCACAGGCCCGGCCCAAGACATTTTGCTGCCCGAGGTGAAGAACAAGATGGGCCCCCAACTCCATTCCATCTACAGAACCCAACTGGACTGGCAGTTGAACCTTCCTTTAGCACTGGTGACGGAACAGCATCTTGTACCTCAACTGAGGGCAGCAGGCTAGCTTAAGGAGTGCACAGCAGGTTGCCTGGAATACACAGCTCTGCCCTTCAACAGAGGGGAACAGCCAGGGAGGTTCTGCTACTGCTGCCCCCTCTGCACCAGCCAGCATCTGCTGCCTGAGGCCACCACCCCACTCTGCCTGATGGTAGGGTCGGCCCTGTGCTCTCACAGCAACAGCACAAACCATCCACTATCTGTGCCTAGAAAGGTACCTTTGTACAGGATCTCAGTTTAGAGAGGGGTAGAACTGCCTGCTTCTACCCCAGAAATGCTTCTGTAGCCCCAGACTTGTATATCTGGAATTCATCAAAACGTCCAATGGATTTTGAAATGGCTTTCCCAGGCTCTGAAACACAATCCAGAATGGCCAATAGGCCTTGCTGTGCATGAATGAGTTGTGCACTGGAGGGCACTGTACATGTGAGGCGAGGCCTGAGGATATCTTTGGTGCATGTCCTGCTTTACCTGCAGTACCGTCTGACATACCAGAGTCACCTATGCATGTGCAGCAAGATCTTCCAGAACTTCCAAACTGATTTGCAGGAAGTCCCAGTGTGGATCTGCAGGAGCAGATATTTGGATTCAACTGGATACACGCAGCATCGCTGGTCTGTTCAGCAGTTGGTTACATGGGGCAGCTGCCAACGGCCAATGGATGTTGAAGTTTAGCAGCCTGACTTCTTTTCCTTTTATTCTTCTGTACCCTAGAGATCGGATAGCATCATGTCTGATGCAAGTACAGTATGTGGACTCTCTTATTCCTGCTTAAAACAATGGAGAGCCTATGAATAGGGCATCCCCCAGGCAGGCATCTGAATGCAGCATCCCCAGCAGACATATAATTTGTATGGTGGAGGGGAGAAAGATATGCCTGCTCCTCCGACATGCAGATGAAACTCTACCCAGCAAGTGAGTTGAACCAGGCCAGCATCTCCTGGATATACGTACGTTCAGTGTACTAACTTGGATGTGGTTTACCTCCCGAACGATGAGCACCTATTCTAGGGATCTGGAGGCAGAATGAAGCTTCATTGGAAGACTTTGGTAATGGTTCTTGGCTGGAGGGAATCTAAAGTCTGGTTGGCTTTATACATAGAAGACCAAAGATTCAGGTTGATAGATTCAGGCCAGATAAAAGGAAGAACGTCTTCACACAGCTCATGGTTACAAGATATAGTGATGGCCACCAACCCAAACAGCTTTAAAATGGGATTAGATAAATTCATGGAGGATGTCAATGGCTGCTTAGTCATGATGGCTGTATAATTACCTCCAGGATCAGAGCAGCAAGCCCCTCAATACCAGTTGCTGGGGAACACAAGCCCGAGGGTGCTGTTGCACTCATGACCTGCTGTGAACATCCCATTGCATCATTGGGTTGGTCACTGAGGAGGGAACAGAATGCTGGACTAGTAAGCCTTTGGTCTGTTCCAGCACAGCTCTTAGGTTCTCAAATAGAAACCTCCAGAGACCTAACCATGTCTTTGCAGGCGTCAGGTTTCCCAATCCCCCCAGCGCACATGCTCAGGCAATCTGACACCGGACACCCAAATCAGTGAGATTTCTTTATTGCAGGGTACCCCACAGCAAAAGCTTAATGGTTACACTCTTCAGAAATCACACAGCTGAGGGTCAGTAGCTATAGGCTCTATGTAATTCTAGAACAGACCAAAGCTAAACACTACTACCGTGACTGAGATCCTCATCAACGTGGTTTCCTTGGTTTTAATTTTTGTGAACTGCCCAGAAAGCTTCGGCTATTGGGTGGTATAGAAATGAAATGAATGAATGAATGAATGAATGAATTCTCCGTTGCCATCTCCACGGTTCTGAACACAAGGGAAGGGACTCTGGATTCCTGGGCACCTAACCCAGACAATTCTATCACGGGGTTCCAATCCTGGACATGAATCCATCAGGCAATCAGGGGATAACTTCTTGAAAGGCCTAACAACCCACACCCATAGGGAGTCCAACTTTGAATCTTTTGTTGATAACTCCAGGCTACATGGTCAAGGCCCATCAAAGTCAAGGGAAGGGCATACCCACACACGCAAGGAGTTCCAGGCCACTGCTTTCGCATTGGCAACTCCATGCTGCATGAGTTCTGGCAGAGGGAAGTCCAAAAGTCATGGATCAAACCCAGCCCATCATACACTCTGCTGACTAAAAACAGACACACAATCCACAGCAACAAGAATTCAAGTCTATGAAAAGCCTCACAGTACTTTTCATGGCAAGTCCTTAACAATCCAAAGCTCCAGTCCATGTGCAGAGTGCCTCCAAAAGCCCAGGCGATGATGGATCTAAACAGAAGGCTTTGGGCAATGAAGACGAGATGTTCCTAGCAAAGTACTCTTTTTCCTGGCCTTGCTCCTGCTTTCTGACACAGTCCTTTGGCTTGCTAATGGCGTTGTTTTTGTTTCCATATACTGTTCTCCACCTTCCCTTTACACTTCCTTGATCCTGTCAATCAAGGAGGGGTGCTCATCTCTGACTTGTAGACTATATGAATGGGAATAGCATTGCTAATAGGTTTCCTTTGACACTGCGGATTGTGCAGGCAGAGAGACATGGCAATTTAAAATGGGAATAGCAGTGGAAATTACCACCGTTTATTCCCTGGATACAGAATCATTTTAAAAACCTTGTTACTGTGTTGCAAAATTGTTCTCCTGGTGTTTTACACCTATAAAACATGTAGGAGTAATTTAGTGCATCACTTGCAAACAAAAAATGAAATAGAACTATTTCATACACACAGAAGCTCCCAGTTGGGACATGTTAGTACTTTAAAACTGACTCCAGACATTTGCCATTTCTCCTTATCCCAAATGTTCATTTCATATTCCTCGAAAAACAGCCTGCCAGTTTGTGGTTTTAAATAACCAACAGAAAATTTATAATTTTCTGCCCAATTGGGATTTTGCTTTTAATAGAAAGGATGCTACTGAAAGTCACTCCTTTGTCTGAAAATGTGTCTGTTCTCCCTTACCACCCTTTGTGCCTGGTCCTGTCACACTCTCCTCCCTCTTCTGTTAACCCCTTAATCCTCCTCCTCAACTGAAATAATGTTTAATTATGAGTTGTTGTTATTGTTGTTCAGTCGTTCAGTCATGTCCAACTCTTCGTGACCCCATGGACCATAGCACGCCAGGCCTTCCTGTCCTGCGCTCTCTCCCGGAGTGTGCTCAAGTTCATATTCATTGCATCGGTGATGCTATCTAGCCATCTCATCCTCTGCCGTCCCCTTCTCCTTTTGCCTAGGTGTATTTATCATATTAGTTTTTGGTTGTGTGTATTCATTTATTTTCCCCATGCTTGTATCCTTGTCCTTCCTCCAAACAACTTCTGGTGTTATGCCTGGGATTATCCCACATTATACTCTCCCAAACTCTAGGAGGTTGATTTGGCTAAGAAATAGTGACCGACCTTAGATCACTCAGTATGTTACTTGGCTGAGTGAGGATTTTAACACTGGCTCCCCATTCTAAGACCTGATCTACATAATCTAGACATCATGACGTGGTAGAAAGAACTGTAGCTTCCAGCCTGCTGGTGCAGATGCTGTTTTTGAATGCTGTGGTACATTAAAAAAATCCCTGTAAATGAAAAGCTAGCATATCAAAGAGAGAAGATCCCCGCATCAACTTGCAGGGTTATTTGAATTGTTTACACACAGAAGCACAGAGGAAACTTATTCTTGCAACCCACTTACTGCTGTATGTGTAAACCAGGCTAGAGTCCAATAGTTAATCTGCCTTCCAGATGGTTTGTACCACAACTCAGCCCCAGTATCAGCCCCAGCTGGCATGACCCAATGGTCAGAGATAATGTGAATTGTAATTCAAAACATCTGGAGGACACCAGGTTGGGGAAGGTTGATCTGTTCAGACTGGGGGTGAATCTACACGGCGACAGTTTCTGAAGCGTTTTGTGTTTCTATCCAGATTTTCATGAAATTGCTTTGGTCCATCAGCCGCACATGAAGCAAGAAAAATGGAACATGTGCTACCTAAAAACCCACTTTCACAGATCACATGGCACTTGAGATTGCCATACTTCAGGGTTGGGTGGGTGGAGTCTAGCAAGTAGAACTGAACGTCATCAACCATGTAGGTGCTGCTCAGCCAATGAGAGAGGCTTGTTCCCCACCTATGTCCATGCTCCCCTGCTCAAGGAAGTTTAATGGAAGCACTGAATTAAGCCCCTGTAGTTTACCCCAGACCTCTCCCCTCTCATCCACCATTGGGATATTGTGAAAGGTTAAAAGAGCGCTACTGCGATATTGTGAATAGTGAAAACAGCAAAGCTACAGATTGTGAATGGGTAAAGCAGGCTACTGCACTGTTGTGAATGGGAAAACAATGCTACTGTGCTACTGTGAATGGTTAAAACTGCGGAACTGTGATACTGTGAATGATTAAAATAGTTATAAATTGTGAATGGGGAAACAGCGCTACTGCGCTATTGTGAATGGGAAAACAGTGCTACTGTGAATGGTTAAAACAGTGCTACTGTCATATTGTGAATGGTTAAAACAGGCTATAGACTGTGATGGGAAAACAGTGCTACTGTGCTATTGTGAATGGGAAAAGAGCACTACTTTGATATTGTGAATGGGAAAGCAGCTCTACTACGATATTGTGAATGGATAAAGCAGCGCTGCTGCAAAGTAGTACAGAAAGGAAGCCTGTGTCCAAAAGCGACCTACTGCAAATGGGGAAAAAGAGGGAAGGGGGGAGGAAGGGGCAGCCCCACCCTTTGACCATCACTGCCCGGTTACAGCCAGGTCACAGAAACACCCTAGACATGTCCAGGATTTAATACAGGGGGATGGGGCACACTGCAGCGGAACCGCATGGGAGCTGCATTTAAGAAAAACAACACAGTGAAATGACTTTGTGAAAATACACGGTTTCTAGAGGGAAGCTGTGGGGTTGCTGCAGATTGGCGACAGCATCATCTGTCATGAACGACCCTGATGTGCTCTCACTCCACACTAAATCGGCCCTGTAGATTGGGCCTGAGTCATTACCATTGCTTATTTTTCCCTCCCTCCTTTCTCTGTTGCTTTCCCCATTGTTGGAATTTAGATTGTAAGCGCCTCAGGGCAGGGACATGTCCTTAGTGCAGCAATGTTATACACACTTACCTTAAAGTGTCCCATTGAACTCAATGGGGCTTACTTGTGTGAAGAGATGTATAGGACAGCACTGTAGGTCACTTTGTGAAGTATTATGTACATTGAAAGCCTTGTAATCATCAGTACGATAATATGAAAATAACCTAAATACAATTGAGTACTTGGAGAAAAGACAGTGCTGTTTGGTGGAATCTGCATCTTTCTCAAAACGAGTTATATGTGTTCCTTCAACCCATGTTATATTTTTAGACACAGAGCAATTTATACGTATCTACTTAATAGGACTCAGTCAGTCCCATTAAGTTCAATGGGTCTTATTCCCAGGTAAGTAGATACAGAATTCCAGCCTAAAAATATGTAAGAACAACTCTTATGTCATTAGACAGTAAAAGGAGAAGCAGCACTTAAAGAATCCTCCTTGACTTAACTTTGCCTTTTTATGCTAGATTTTGTGTTTGTGCCCCATGGATTCTCTTTCAAGGCATCTTTGAGAGACAGATTTGATCTTAATTTCAGATTGTGAAAAGACATTTTCTAAAGTAAAATATCTTGAGTGGATTTCCTGCTTCCCAAACTCTAGATGGCTCAGAACTGCAGGCAAAGCTGAATTTTATTCTGAAGCAACAGACGGATGTATATTAGCATAGTAGCTATTTTTAACACACACATATCTAAGGGGCCTGACATCGAGCAGCTTTATTTGAATTCAGGCAACTCATTGGGAATAAGCATCGAATTAATTCCTATCGTGAATATCAAATATGGAGTTAGTCACATAGTATTTAGTACTCTTGACATTCTACACCAATGGAGGCTCTTTTCATGTTACTAACAAGCTCTGCACTTGATCTGGGCCCAGTCCCTGCCCAGCTGTTTAAATGGAACATTTGTCACCAATTTTGATCATATTAGTTTGTACTTGAAATCCAGCATGGTGTCCAGAAAAGTTTGCACAAGAGATGCAGTGGAATAGCGGCACAACAATGCAACATATCAAAAAAGTACAATATCCAAAATGTTCATTCACTTCCATTGTATAAAAAATTTGGATATAATGGATGATCAGCAGTAGTAAATCTGTATCTGGGGACTGAAGGACAACCTCAGCATCCATTTCAACCATGTTTGCAAGATGGTCTCGGCTTTTTCATGGCCATCTGTTTGGACAAAGCACAGAACAACAGCATTCCCTCTAATAGTTGTGCCTGTTATCATGAATTTCTTCAGATAGATACATGACTGAAGGCTTCTCCACACGGGGCTTTTATCCGGCAATCAAGAGCGGTTACTCATGGAAGTTTGTGGGTCCTTTACATGATGTTGTCAAGCTCCAGGGTCTCTCCCATGCTTTCTGCCCTTTATCCCTTTTTTAAAGATCATGGGTCATGAGCTATTTAAATAACCCGAGTTGAATTTCTCCATGAAAAGAAGTGGCGCTATAACACATCGCCATCTAGTGGCTGTATAATGAAACATATAGAGCTTGCAGATAAAGGAACTCCCTGGCGGAATAAAGCAGAACTGCATGAAAAGGGGCAGTCTTAATCCCACAAAGATAGAGAAGCAGAAGCCCTGGTAAACTTGTGGGATAAAAAGCCTCTGTGTAGAAAAGCCCTCAGTTCCTTGCAGGGCTTTGCCAGCTAGCTAGTCTGCCAGTTCTTTGTTGTTAATATGAGCAAGCAATCATTTCAAGAAATGTGAGGAATTAAACTTTTATCCAAAATGTGGTAGTATGTTTCTTTTCCTCCAATTCCTTTAATTTGCATCTTTTCATTTATAGAATGTTCAGCATACCAATGTAACACCCGTCTAAGCTCACCGTACATTTCTGCCATTTGAATGTGTTTGGGGACAAATGCAAAGTTATTGCTGGTTAACATGTTGGATGATTTCAGGAAGGGTGCACTGTGACCATGGTGTCAATGGTTTCCACTTTCAATGTTTGTTTATTGCTGTTGGATTGCTTTCCCATGTCATTATCATAATAACTATCATTTGTGGCATGTCTGCCCATGGCTTCTAAGATATGAAACACCTTAGCTTTGTTGTGTGATAACAAGGGTGATCCATCTGATGCAAATAAGATTTAAAATGATCCCAGATTCATACTTCCCCATGCATTATTTCAGGTGAAATTCTGGAGGAGTTCTTGCTGCAACAATAAATCTTTGCCAAAGGCCTCTTTCCTCTCTTAGGTGGTTGACCTTATCACCCATAGGTATTGCCTTGAAAACATCTGCTGGTTTGTAAAACCCATGTGTAGACTTTGCGTTCATTTAAGCAATCATTGATGATATTTTCAAACAGTTTCAAGTTATATCATAATTTCAAGCGGCATTGGTTGCTTGTTCAGGCATTACGCCTTTTGTCAGCAACAAATAGGTTTCCATATGCAAGGATTACATTTTTCAGCTTTGCAACATTGCATTCGTTCTTTCTAACCTGAGATTTCCCAGAGAAATCTCCCAGATATTTTGTGATATTTGATTCTTGCAGTGTTGATGCCAGTATAATATAGATTTTCAAATTTATCACCTAAGCAGGACACATTTAATGCAATCATAAACAGGACACATTTAATGCAGTCATAAAGCACCTATCAAGAGAGTTGTCATTCTGTATTAGTCCTATAATCCCTCTAAGCACCTTCAGTTGCTGATTCCCATGTTCAGGGCCATCATTATTTGATGATGTTATGAACAGTGTTCCATTGATGATACCAAAATTTCCATGAGATATTCTTGCTAGATTTCAGAATGATTTTTTGAAGTGCTGATCAGCAATACTGTCAGCCCTGAGAAGTATGCTCTACACCTCCAAATGTTTATGTCACAATTATGTTGCTAGTCCTCAAGTTGCCACCAGACTGTCTATCCCTTTTTTACAGCAGTGGCAACAACAGAAGCCCTGTGTGAGCATTCTCTCCCACATGGATTACCATTACATGAGAGGGAAAGCAGGAGACAAGCTTCTTGGCTCTGCCTGCTCCATCATTGGCTATGACAAGCAGTAGCCAATCTACATGGAAATGGGTTTTGAGGCGGTTCTGTTTAAGCCAAGCCAATCGGGCAGACTGTCTAAGCTCCGCCCCTGCCATCTCTCTCTTGGCCCTGGATCTGCGCCTGGCATCCAAGAATTCAGGCTGTCCAAGCCCCACCTCTCCCTGTTCACTATCTCTCACAGGGGTGTGTGAAGAGAGGCTCTCTCCATCCAGCTGGACTATTGAAACCAGAGGAGTCTGTCTCTCCCTGTCTGGAAGAGTCTGGGAAAGTTCCTCCCCCATGTTTTGCGGTTCCTCTTTGGAATCTGAGCTACTGTGCCACTGCCTATGCTCAGAGGCACTCCTGACAGTGAGGAGGCTTGCTCTCCTCACTCCCCCCCCCCCACTCAGTGAAGCTTTTAATATCAGTAAGGCTCCGCATACCTTGGCACTTCCATACATAACAACCTTGTTATGCTCCCCTCCCCACTCATAAAATATTTAAAGGGACAGGCTGCAGGGCGAAACAGCATCCTTTAAAAGCAGCTCCCCACTCATGCACAGCGAATATTTCAAGGGACAGGCAGCGATTGAGCGCAGGGTCAAAACAGTCTCCTTTCAAAGTGGCAGGCTGACTCCCATCCCCAAGGCAATGAGTTCATTCCGGGTAGGCATAAGCCCCCTCCCCACATGCAGCTCTTCCCTTCCGCAAATCAGCACCGCTTTCACCAGCCTGTGCTGAAGCCAGCTGAGGGCACCTGCAATCCCAAACTGCACTGAAGCCGCTGTGACTGGAAAACCCACCACAAAGAGAGTTTTAAAAAACACCCCAATTTAGGGCAAGAAACGCCGCGTTAGCTAAGGGGAGAGGTGTGCGTCATCTGACATGATCGACTTGGGGGAGGAGCAGAACTGGAGTAAAAGCCTGGTGTAGATGAGCCCCAGGTGTCTTCACCTCCAACCATGTGAGGTAGGACAGGTTGCAAGACACCTTTTGGTGTATCTTCCAGAGGTAGACTGCCACCATTCACCTGATAACTAATAACTCAGCTTGCACACATGAGAATCCCGTCTTAAGTCTTACATTTATGGAGAACGATGGGGCGCTTTTCCAGAGCTTCCTTTAAACTCCTTAAAACTGTGGTAAAATGTATCTAGTGGTCTAGGCAGGCTGGGTACAATGAACTTGAGGCTACACTAAAGAAGTATATCAACATCAGTTTCCATTTGCTTATACTTACGCAAGACCAAGATGGGAGAAATTCAGAAATGGTAGACTAAAAATGGTTTTTATTTTAAAAGCATTTAAAAATGGTATTTTAAATGCTTTTAAAATAAAACAAAACACAGAATTAGCTAAGACTTTATTCTCTTGAACTTAAAATCCTAAGAATAGCTCAACACAATGGCTTACAGGTGGGGGACATTTGTGACTTCACAGTGTGATTTAATCTTGACTGTTTGCCAGCTGCTCAAAGTCAAAGGAAGATTTCACAAAGGTATTTCTCTGGAAGGTGGGAACACCCAGAGAGAGAGACTGGGGCTTTCTTCACACAGAGCGTTTATCCTGCGATTGAGATAGCTCAATCATGGAAGTTTCCGGGCTCTTTACATGATGCCATGATCGTTCAAGGTCTCTCCTGCACTAAATGCCCTTTGTTCCATTTTAAATAGATCGCAGATAATGAGCTATCAAATTACCTCGTTGTGTTCCGCTTGAGTTCTCCCCATGAAAAGAGGAAAAGCAGCAAGAAGAGGAGCGAGATCAATGAAAGATAATGGAAGATTCAGATACGGGGAGAAGGAGGGGGAAAGGAGAGGGAGAAAAGGAAGCAGGTGAAAAAGGGAATCGCCGTGATCCTGCATTTAAAACGGAAGCAGAAAGCGCCATTTTAAATGCAGGATTTTAGGCTGGTGTAGAGATGCCCTGGAAATTCAGACTGACCAAGGAGTGCCTGGGATTACCTGATCATGCGCCCTCCAAGTGACTGCTGCATGTACCCATGTATCATAAAGCTAAGCCATGTGGGTGAAGGGGGAGAGCCAGCTTTGGATGTGTAGTAATGTCGATTTTGGTGCCTGCTCATGTCCTTTGTTCAGAGACATTTCAAGAAAGGAGGGAAAGATTGGGTCTGTCACATTGGCTTCATCACCTTTCATGGGCTGAGAAGCTGAACCTCTGCCGAGGGGGCTCCTGGGCTTTTGGAGGATCTCGACATGATTTAGAACACTGGAACCCCAGGATTCTAAATTGTGCGGGCAGTGAGTGTCCCATCAGTACAGAAAGTTCCCTGCTGCAGAAGTTTTCCTTACCAGCACATGGAGGGAGACAGGCACGGTGATGTGACAGCATGGGCAGAACTAGCATACTTGTCCCAGCTCCCCAACTCCCCTCATGTAGAGATAATAATGCCTGGAGAGGCCTATCAACTGCCATTCAATCTGTATCTTGATTTCTCAAGTTTCTAAACCTAAGCAAGGTCACACTCGGCACAATTTCCCATTATGTATATGCGTATTTAACAACATACGTAAATCTACTGATAAAAGAAAGTAAGAAACGTTTTGTGAAGACAGTGAATTCAAACCTGTTAGGGGCTCTAACTATTTTTGATTTCAGCATGTGATGATCTTTCTCCAGAAGGAGAGTCAGCTGCCTTGACTATAAACCATTTTTATACTGCATAGTGTTTAACTCAGTCTGCTTGTGGAAGTTCAACTAAGCTCCCTGCCCAACTCTTAGCTCGGTATCATCCTTCACTGTGATTAAATGTGCCACGTTTCACTGCTTGACTCTTCAAGGGCATTTAGAAAAGTTAGGTTGGTTATAATGTCCTGTCCAACCTGCTCTTCTGTTTGCTGCTGTGTTTGTCGCTCAGTGTGAGATACCTAGTTCCTGAAGGGAATAGGATAATTAATTTGCATCCAAAATTCACCATCACCTGCCACCATCTACCCCCCTTCCTCTTTTTCTGGGAGGTGGTAACAGGGTAGGGGGAATTCCACTGATGAGATGGTAGATGAATAAGTGCTCTTTTTGACCTTTAAAGTCCTAAGTGTTTTGGCCTGGGGGAGCTTAAGGAGAACTGGCTCTCATATGGATTTCCTTGTGTGCTCATCTGAAGGCAGGGGTCTCCAACATTTTGGGGGCGGTGGTCACATTTGTAATGTTGAGAGAGTGTTATGGATGCTCTCACAAAATGGCTGCCACAGTGGGCATGGCCGATCACAAAATGCTCATTTCGCAGAAGGCGAACTGGTGAGACGAAAAGAACAGTAACTCGGCCAAGAACCTAAGTACAAGGCAGAGGTGGGGTCTGAGTTCCAAAATATTACATCACTCTTTTGCACCCAAATAATGATGGTGCTGGACGGCAGCACTTTGCTTTGCAGCATACCAGCCTTCCAGTTTTTTAAAAAAAGTTTCAATTTTTAAAATCTTAAAGAAAATAAAAATCATGACGGGCAGGGAGCTGGTGGGCACCAAGAGAGACATCTGCAGGCATATTGGTGCCCATGGGCACTACATTGGAGACCCCCAGCCTTTAAGAAAGTCTCTGCTCCACGTTTCCTTGCCTTCAGAATCCAGATTTTGGGCCTTCAAGGAGATGCACCTTCTCAGTCATAGCACCATCCTTGTGATAGAATGTTGTCCCCAGGGAGATCTGCCTGGACAGCTCTCTCCTGGTTTTTGGTTTTTTGTTTGCAAAGCAATGAAGGCTTCTTTTTTTAATTCAGGGCAGCCTTTAAGGCATAACATGGTTGAAGAGTACTGCAGCTGATTTTTATTATGTAACTTATTGGATGCTTTGGTTTTTTTAATTATGTTTTAATGAGATTGGTTTATGTATTTTTAATCTAATAATATGTGTTAACCCATTTACTGTGAGCTACTTTGAAGGCTCATTAGGACCATAAACTAGATATTATATATTTAATGCAGGTAATAAACAAACACAAAGCCTGTGGAATAGGGAGTGGCCACCATACATTCCTATATCAGTAATGTTGAATAATGTCCAAAGATTAAAAGAGGATTCCTGCCCAGGACTGACCCTTTTCTCCCTCTGTCCTCTCACCCTACCACATCATTTTTGCTTCTAAATTACTAAACTTGGGAACAATATTGTTAATACCAGAGCTGCCTCCCAAGCAGAAAAAAATACACTGTTGATACTAGAGCTGCTACCCAAGCAGGACAAATATTACCTACTCTGTTTTGGCATTATCTTTGTTTTTTGCTTTGTTGCCTTTTAGGCTAGTCACTAGAAAAGCAAGTGGCAAGGCTGGGTTTTTTCCCCTCTCAAACTTTTAAAAGACAAATATATAGGTTGTGGCTTGTATCTAGATTTAGCTATACTTAGAGTAGATGAGTTGAAATCAATGGGACTTGAGTTAGGGCTTCTTCACACAGAGCTTTTATCCTGCTATTGGGATCGGTTACTCACGGAACTTTGCAGGCCCTTTAGATGATGTCCTGAATCTCCAGGGCGTCTCCCACACTAAATGACCTTTATTCCATTTTTTAAAAGATCGGAGATAGTGAGCTATCAAATTACAGCACTTGAGTTCCTCTTTTATTCCCTCGTGAAAAGAGGAAAACCCGCAATAAGCGGAGCGGGTTAAGTCCCACAGCACCATCTAGAGGTTGTATAATGAAACACATGGAAGACTCAGATAACGGGGGAAAGGAGGGGGGAAAGTTGGGGGAAGGAAGCACATGTAAAGGAAGTCAGTTGTGATCCTGTATTTAAAACAGAAGCAGAAAGCCCCGTTTTAAATGCGGGATTTTAGGCTAGTGTAGAGATGCCCTTAGTTATGATTCACTTAAGTCCCATCGATTAAAACTGGTCTACTCTAAGTATGACTAAGCCTGGGCACAACCCTATGTGCTGTGCTTCTGGACCTGGCAAAAACTACTGAGCTCCATTTCCTGAAGCCCTGAAACAACAGTGCAGTCCAGACTTGCATCATGTGAGCAAATACCGTCAAAATCTCATGCAGCTGCATCGTTATGCAAGTTTACTTGGAAGCAAGTCCCACTGTGTTCAGTGTGCCTCACTCCTTAATAAGTGTGTTTAGGACTGCAGCCACAGTGAAGCATTATATCAAATATTTTATTGTACTCCTTGTACAATATCTTGGGTACTCCTAGACTTAATGTACCATCAAACCTGGCTTTACAAGACCGGATTGCAATAGTGACCTAGAGGTGATAAACTATATCTGATTGTCAATTTCTTGATCCATCTATCCAGTTGCTGCATTTATTGGGGGGGGGGGGTTAATTTTTAAAAAGAAGCAATTGTTTTTGAAAGCAGCCTTTGAATTCCATCCCATCCGCATTTTATAGCATTACTGCAAATTATTCCATTTAAATGCATAGTCAAGCCTGCATCATTATTCCTCAATTTGTCTGAAATACGAACGAGTGAATGGATCTAGAAAAAAATATTCCACACATTAAGATGATATTCTTCTTTGCAAGGACATATTGTAAAGTACAATTACTGCAGAATAACTCAAATATGAATGGCATTTTAAAAACTAATTAGTGCAAATATTTATATATTGTATTTAGATAACACAATCAAGCATTCTTAACATTTTAATAAAGCCCATAGATTTATTGTTGTACCTGAATTTATTTTGGCTTGGCGTTGTGCTATTTCTCATGGGTTAATTGTCCAATCATCTGTATGCAGTGACGTTCAAGGTCTTTAAAGCAATTAAATACAGGAACTTCATTTACATATAGCTTGCTGGCTTTCAGTTGCTACTACTGAAAGGGACAATTCAGAAACATGAAGAATCATGACATTATAATATCAGTGACATCTGTCAAAGGTTCTAAACATGGCAGAAACCCTTTGAGCGATTCAATGCTACCAAGAGGGAAGTGACTAAGCATTCAAAAACGGGGAAGAATTCAAATCTTTGCTTTGCTCCCATTGATTATAGTCATGGCTGAGCATAATATGAGCCCCCAGAAGGGAGGGATCCAAACTGAAGGCTCAAAATGAATTGTTCGAAAGAAAGAGGGCAGCACCCTGAAGTCAGCATAAACTATGCAGGTACTATTATGTCTGGTGCTATTACAGAGATTCCCAACACATTTGAAACTCAAACTATGTTACACAGAGTTCTGACTTTTCTCTCTCCACTTTTAAAAAGCCAAAACCAGCCTCTGGAGGCAGAGAAAGGGCAGGGACTTGTGTGCTTTGGCCAGGGCAAGAGGCAAATGTGAATTATACAGCCAGCCTTGATGTTTCCAGAAATGGCTGTTAGCCATTGCTTCTAGATGTTATCTGATACCTGCAACACCCACCAGTGGTTCATTCTTCTATAATTACTGTTTTGGAACTGAGCCAGTACTGCAGACCTCACAGCCACAGGATCTGGCTAATTTTTGAGCTTTTTCGTTTCTTCCCTCATCCCCTACCTCTTATATCACCTAGCCTGATGAAGAGTTCTGGGGAACTCTAAAGCTTGCATAGTCTTCTGTGGCATTTTGGTTGGTCCTACTAAAGGTATTAGCCTAGCTCTAGATTTTGGATTTCCCCCCTTGATGTTGGATTTTTTACTCATGGACCAACTTTTCATGGACCAACGTGGGTATCTTTGCTTTTTTAAAACGTGTCTTCCCCTCTGGTTATTTTTAGCTGCTTTTTTCACCCCAGGAGGAGGACAATATTCTTCCCCACAGCTGAAAAAGCAGCTTGTGGAGAGAGATTTTTATCTGGAAAATGATCATTAAGCAGTCCTTCTCTATCTGCCCTCCCTCCACCTTGACTCAAAGGCTAATTTGGGCCAAAGGAAAAATGGAGATTAAAAGGAGCCTTCTGGGGAAATACTAACCTAAGTAACCACATGGAAGACTTCTCTTTAGAAAATTTTGCTAGCCAGCATAATCAACGTTAGGAGACAGATCGAAAAACAATGAAGAGTTGCCAGATGAGATAGATCAGGGGTAGGCAACTGGTACCCTCCATATGTTTTGGACTACAATTCCCATCAACCCTAGCCAGCATGGCCAATGGTCAGGGGTTATGGTAGTTATAGTCCACAACATCTGGAGGGCAATGGGTTGCCTACCCTAGAGACAGACTTTCTGTCCAAGAAACATTCTAGCCCAACATCAAGGTGGAATTGATGTTTCCTGGGGATTCATGCTATGGTTTTCACTTGGTGGCCTGGGATGTTATTAATAAGATGAATTAGGTCTCCCAACTATGTCCCCTTCTTTACCATGAATACTGGTTAGTCTTCCACCTAGAGAAGTAGGAATTCCCACCCCCAAGAAGGAATTCCATTTTCCTTTTGATTTATGCTAGATATCAGCTGTTGATGAGCTGTACAATTAACTATCTCTGGAGCAATCCAGAATCTCCAAATTAAAGTCTGTAAATATATTGCTCTATTGAGACATTATACAAAAATCTGTGGAGTTTGTTGTCCTAGGTTTCCCCTTGGGCTTAACCATCTTAATAGCTTAATTAAGAAAGTGGTTATTAATGTCTAGAGGCAAGTAACATATAACCAATTCTTTTAAAATCAAGATTGTGAGTGTGGAATTAATGTGATGAAAATGAAAGTTTTTCCACATCACCTCAAACTTCTCTTGATGGTAATTTACTGTTTTATCCCATGGTGACAATGATTATGGATGCAGAAAACAAACCTCAGTTGTATTTGGGGGATAAGAAGCATTAAAAACAACACACTCTGGCCCCATCTACACCGGGCTTTTACTCCGGGGCGGTGCGAGTCAAGATCCTTCATGATAGATGACGCAGTCGCAACTTTGCAGCCATCCGTGGTTTTTGCCCAGAAAAAGCGGACTAGTTCCAAGGAGTCATCTTACTGCAATTTTGGGGGTTTGCTGCAGGTTCCCCCGCGGTTGTGGGTTGTCTGTTCCTTCCCCGAACTGACTTCGCATCTTACAGTGGGCGTGTTGTAGGTGTGCATAGTGCCTGCGTCACTCTGTGGTGCCCCTTTACTTCCCCATCCCTTCGCAGCTGCGCAGTTACAGAGGCACAGAGAGGCGTTTTCATTTATTTAATCACACTTTCGCACATTTTTGCAGCTTCATATCTTCACAACGGTTGCTTTTGGACTCAGTGCCGAAGGGCTGGGGGGGGGGACTTGGGGGAAGGAACAACATTGCTCTGGGCACCATTTTGGAGTGAGGGCTAGGCACGTAGCGCTCACGCTTGTGAGTGCGAACCATCGCGAGAGTCTCAGGCTGGGGAACTGACAAGCTGATGGTGCGGAAATGAAGGAGCACAAAACACCCACTTTTTACCTAAAACAGGGTCAGAAAGACACAGCAGAGCCCCTGGAATATAAAACAGCCACTGAAGTGTCGCACCCCCACACTCATGGGACTGCACAGCTGTGCATTTCAGTATAACGGCAAAAAAAGAGGGCACGGGGAGTCTCTTAGGGAAGTGTGCAGTACATTGTGAGTGCATCGCAGGGCATGGTGATTCGAAGCCGCATTGCTGCACAGTTGCAGCGGGGTGGGGGGTCAAAGCAGTGCCATATAGATGGGGCCATGGTGTTAACGAACAGCAGTATTTAACACATATTGGACTTACATACTTATAGCATCAGAGGATGAAGTGAACATATTTTGTAAGAATTTTGATTCTATTTGTGATTGCGTGCTTTGGGTCAGAACTGATCTGGCAGTATAGGAAATTCTCTCCTAAATACTTGGATTGTGTGAATATTCCCCCTTTGAACGATCCTGTTCAGTGACAGTGGGCAGTGTCCAATTCGACACCGCCACTAATGTAAATTACATTGTGCTAGCATAAGTCCCCTCTCGCGCAACCCCGGTAGCATTTGCTGGAGTGGTGAGTTTTCTTTTGAAACCCATCGCCCCAGCAAATACTACTGGAGTTGCGCTAGAGGTCACTTATGCTAGTGCAACATAATTCACATTAGTGGTGGTGTCGAATTGGACACTGCCCTGCTGTTTTCCTTGGTTGCTGTTGGTTTATTGCCATTCCCCCCGCCCCGCTGCTTTTCTTTCCTGTTCCTTAGTCACATGAGTATCACAGCCAACCAGGGGATAGTGAATGGGATGAAACCATGGCAGTATACCTGGTACGATGATGTCCATACATAAAACAAAGCCCCAACCAATCAGGTTTGGTTATGTATGCCGTATCATCATCACTGAGCGAGAGTGTGGGCATGCGATGATCATTGAAAGGATGAAGTGAAAATTTTCACAAGGAGTGCTGAAAAGTCTCCAGAAGGAGTACGCATTTTTTTACACTGTGAAAAACATTTGCAAAAAACATTGGATGTTTCAGCTCAGTCCTGAAAGAAGGCTAAAACTGCTTTGCAAGCTGATTTGTTAAAAACGGAAACTTCATCCAACGAGAAGTGCTATTCACAGCTTCACGTTGTTTAATATGGACTTTTATTCACTGCCTTGGTTCTGTACTCACTGTTGCCAGCCCGCAGAGCAGGAGAAGAGTATGATTCATCGCAATTAATTAAGCATATTTCTTTATTTATAAGGTACCTGTAACCAATGCAAGTAAAATATGATTCTCTCTGGGCTGGTTCACTCACTCATGTTTACCACTCTACACTTGATGACTGACAGACAAATGTGGGAACAGACTCCATTGAAAAGCTTTGCATTTGAGCCAATGCGAGACCTCTCTTTGTGGCATGAGATCTGTGATGGCATATTCATACAGACATCACCGCTTGATGCTGCCTTCATGAGCGTGCATGTGCAAGCCAACCATTCAGTTCAAAGAAAAATAAATAAATAAATAAATAAATAAACGAGCTCTTGCTGTAGGGCAAGGAAGTTTCGCATTCCTGCATTGCTTTGTGCCTCTTAAAATGTCACTCAAGTTTCCATCACTGCCTAGGGGGCAGGATGGGTTTTTACTTTTTGACTTTTGATTGATATCTGTGGAGTGTCCCAAGCAGGAATGTTTTTGTTTTCTGTATGTGGGGGTGGGAGGGTGGAGGCAAGCCATAAAGTGCACCGTGACCCTTTCTGGGCTGTGTAGTTTTGGTCTTTAACGGTGCAATCATATGCATGGCTGGCTGGGGAACGCTGGGAGTTGTAGGCCTTTTCTCTATCTAAACATGCATGGGATTGCACCCTAAGAGTTCGTAGTTTCTATTAGTAAGTAACCTCCCCCACACCATCACACCCTATATTTTGCACTCGGGTCCAAATTCCAGAGTACAAAATACAGAGGTACCATGACATATGTACTCTGCCATTTGGCCTTTTTACTTCAACTGTAAAAATGTGGAATAGCCAGTGTGGTATAGTGGTTAGAGTGTTGAATGGGGACTCGGGAGATCCGGGTTCTAGTCCCCACACCAGCATGAAGCTCACTGGGTGATTTTGGGCCAGTCACTGACTCTCACCCCAACCTACCTCACAGGCTTGTTGTGAGGATCAAATGGAGAGGAGGAGGAGTATGTAAGCCACCTTGGGTTCCTTGCAAGAGGAAAAAAGGCAGGATATAAATGTAATAATAAATAAAAATAATAAATAACAACATGTCAGTAAATTCCCTTTAAAATGCTATATCACCTTGGTTTTCTGACCGTGTTCATTTAATTCTTAATGAAACAGCACTGAAATTCACTGTAGGACAAATCCCAGTAGGTCCAGTGACGCATGCACAATAAAAATGTAAGGCCATATTTTATGTAAAAAAAAACACCAAATAAACATACCCACCTAACAGTAATGAGTCAGTGGTGAAATGCTGAACAACATAAAAACCTGTGCTAATTATCTCCCCACAGCTTAGGCAGGGCATTTCACTATTCATTTTCTTTTACATTTTTGTAATAAAATCTTAATTTGGCCTCACCCTTACCTCAAAAGCCTGCTAAACAAAACATTGTAAACTAAGCCAAACACAACCAGCTGAGTGCCTGCAGTAAAGGCTCTGTCTGGATTTATTAGGCAAACATAAGAGGAAAGCTTTTGCAGAAAAGATTTAATATCTGGTGAATTGTATAATAAAATCAAGATAGCCAGCGAGTGTGCAGTTCCTCCTGAATTTTATATCATGTCTAGCACTTCCTGTGCGGTTAACCCTACTCATGAATTTGTTTATATCATATTTTCACCAATAATAGGCCAGAATTTTAACCATGCTTTTTCTCCCAAACAATTTTGCACCTACAAAGGGTTGACTTCCCAAATGTTACAATTTGACCTGGACCATTCCAGTTGTGATCTTCTGTTGTGTGATGTACTTTTGCATACATAATCAAAGCAGTTAAACCTTTTCCACTTTTTACGAATGGATACTTATGTTGTTCAGCTTTTCTCAGTTGGGGAACAGGGAATGGAGTTACCACCTTCTTACCTCACAATATGAGCCAAGAACACCTAATAATGCCAGTGGTGTTAAGCCAATTTATGTATTTATTTCCTGCAAATATATCCTGCTCTGTCTTTAAAGAATTCAGAAAGGCAAAGAAAGATGAAAACCCTGATGAGTGGTAAAAGGTGTTTGATAGTGCTGTTGCGTCTCCCGAATATACCATGACCTGAGTCACACATGGAAAACAACCCACGATTGTTAATGAAGGAGTGAGTGCTAGCAAGCATGCAGGCTCCTTTCCACTCACTCCTGCTGAGTTAAACAACCCAAGAATGCTCCATCCCTGGGTTGTTTATTGTGATGTCCGAACTCAGAACTGGAGGGAAGAACCACCCAGACTTGTAACCCATGGTTTGTTCTTGGGTTACAAGTGTTGTTCTACAACAACAACCTCTAATTCCGAGTTTAGACACCATGATAACCCAGAGATGGAGCATTCCTGTGATGTTTTACTCATTGGGAGTGGGCAGGCAGGTGCCTGCGCAATTGCTTGCTCCCACTTGTTCCTGGCTACCCAGGGTTTGTTTAAATCCTGGGTAGCCATGATGTGTGAATTGGGCCATTATCTTTTTGGTCTTGGTCTGAGCCGAAGGGGGAGGTCTTCCTGGTTGTCAGTGTCGTTCACTGTGAACCTGAGAAATAACAGATGCGATGGGTGCCTATGTGCTAGTACCCATATGTCATCAACATCTTGCCACTTGAGCCATTTCGTACTTTACTTATCATACCTGGGTTCACGTTCCCAAGTATAAAACCATTCAAGTTGACTCAGATGTGTTTATATTTTTTTGAAGGCAGTACACCTGAAATATAGCTTCAAATAACAATTGGGACGTGTTGAGGGCAGGCACATATGTAATCAGTTTTAAAAGGACAAAGGCAAAACCCAACAACACAAGCATGTGCTTCACATCTGTTGAGACATGTGTATTTGGTAGGTGGGTATGCATACCCACGCACAAGAAGTGTAGTAAGAACAGGCTCTTCAGCAATACTGGAAGATACGGGAATGCTATTTTGCACTGTCCACTTCCCTGAACAATAGCACATTATAGGGCAGCCTTACAAGTTGCCTTGCGAGGAGAGAGTACTGGGTATTTGTAGTGTTTTTGTAATGTCTGTTTACAACATTACGAAACATTTGCGACAGGTTGAGCAGGCAGTAAGCAGATCAGGCCCACCAAACTTGTGACCCAGAAAGCCAGCCACTTTTCAGGGGCTCCGCTTGACAATTCCTTTGTTATAGTAGCCCCAGAACAGGCAGCAGAAACAGGGCAATTATTGCACACTTGGCAGGCTGCCATAAATGAGGTTGGTGGGTTGCAAATTGTGTGGGCCTGGTACATGTAAAGCTTATAGCACTCTCATTTTGTAGCACGTCACTCTCAACACCATAACTAATTTTAGGTGCAATATTTCCCCCCCTGTACTACCTCCCCCCATCACACTTATATGGAGGGCTTCCCCCCAGTAATTCAGAAAAGCAGCAGGTAGGGGACAATACTGTATACATGCTTGGTTGAAAGAGACTGTTGTTTTAATACAGCATCACAGCTACATGATTTGGCAGCATGATAGAGATGATGTACAAAGTAGCTAATAAGGCCTTTCCAGTTCCCCCTTTGTCGGCCTGCTTGCCTTCTCCCTTACAAAGAATCTCCCTTTTGCTCCAACAGCTCATCACCAAAGAGGCGAACAGCAGCGGAGCCATTGAAAAGCTGCAGTCAGAGCACACGAACAGTCAACAGCACATCAAAGACCTAGAGGCAAGGCTAGAGGTCAGTGTCTGTCAGTTTGCTGGTAATTGCACTCCCGAATCACTATAACGCAAAATTTGTGGACGCAGATGGACATTTCCATTTAATTTCCCTGTATGATTTTTCTGCTTAATGTTAAATTGTCCGTTTCACAAAGATAGTCATGTTTGCCATTAACAATGCCTAAATTCAGGGCCCTTGGAGAAATACACCCTTTCTCTTTGTGTCTTCTTTTTTTTTTTTTGGTCTTTTCACATAGAGTAGTCTTTGTACAAGTAGAAATGGGACAATTTTTAAGCTAAAATGTTGGGAAGGATAAAAAGCTACAATTTTGATTAAAAGGGATGAAGCAGATGCATACATCTGAATGGGAAACATTCAGATATTACAAGAATAGAAAACTGGAACAGAAAATCATGGGTTATCAATTTGAGATTGGGAATAGGCAGTGTTTTTTTTGCCCTGCAAACATGAAGATGGTATGATCGAAGTTGACTGTATTGTGCGTGTTTATTTACGTATATGCAGTTATTTAATGGTTACCCTGTAACAAAGTTCTCGGGGTGGCTCACAGCAAGAAATACAACCATTTAAAATTCAGTAACAATTTTAAAACAAAATAAATATATAAATGCAGCATGAAAACATAATGTGCAGAGGATAAAAACAGTTTAAAGCTAAAACACATTAAAAGGCTGGGGTGGGGGGAGTTTTCCCCAAGAACCGAAATGACACTAACGCAGGTGCCAGGTTTGTCTCTGGGGAGCAGGGGCGTGGCTAGGTTCTTAAAAGATCCGGGGCACAGGCCCATAACACAAATGTGTATATTTATATATATTATATCTCTGAGTCTAAGCGCACCTCTAAAATATATATATATATATATATATATATATGTACGTATGTGTGTGTGTGTGTGTGTGTGTGTGTATGTGTGTATGTGTGTGGTGAGTGCATGTGGCGTGCTTGCGTGTGTGTATAGATTACATACATACATACATACATACATACGAAGTGTGCACTGACCCCCCACCCCACTTCAACTCAGACCCCGGTTCAGCATTTTGGAAAACATCCCACTTCTGCTTGGGCCAATTTGTAGTCGGACCACTTCAGCTCAGCACCAAACCTGAGTCAAGGTTTGGAAAAAGGAGTCTTTATGCTTGCTGTTGACTACCATGGGAAATTAGAAAAAAAACTGTAACTTTTTTCTCTTGGTCAGAACTGGATGATAATTTCAAGCATAGTAGCCCCCTAGAAGGGGATTACACCTGCCCAATGTCAGAAAAATAGGTGCAGGGTTTATATTTTGATATTCTTTTAAAGGGAACTGCCAATAACGTTTTAATTCCTTGGAAGAATTGGATAAAAATTTCAGGATTCATTGCCCCATCAGAGGAGATCATGTCTGCCAAATTTCAGAGTGCTAGCCACAAGGGTTTTTGTGCAAGGGTGGCCTTGACATTTTGAGGTCTCCAAAAGAGGACATGCTTATCTACTTATGTTCCTTGTGGACCATTGTTCTGAAAATTACAGACAGCCTACAGTTGTCCCTAAGTAAGAAACCAGCAAAGTGTCAGAAGGATAGGTGCAGCAGTTCATGTGGAAGGGGAGTTTGGGGAGGGAGTGATTTGCTTTCCCTTCCATTCACCCCTTCCCCGATAGTTTTTGGGTAAATTTGTATGAAAATGTACAGGTCATTAGAGGTGTCCCCCAGGCAAGAAACCTGCAAAATTTCTGAAGGATATACATGCATTCTAATTTAGAATTACTAGAATTTATTTACATTTCACCAGTGTCAGCAGCAGGGGAACATGGGTGGGAAGGTGCTATTGCACTCATGTCCTGCTCTTGGCTTTCCTATGGGCATCTGGTTGGCCACTGTGAGAACAGAATGCTGGACTAGATGGACCTTGGTCTGATCCAGCACGGCTCTTGTTATGTTCTTAAATAGAGAGTGGCTCTAAGCATGTGCAGAATTTTTTTCTTTCACCACTGAGCATGTACATTCTCCCCCTACCAATTCTATTCCCCTCCATGCAACCATCCCTCCTCATCCTACCATCCTCCAGCAACTCTTCATCAAAACAGATGTCTTGTTTTGTGCAATTCCTCTCTGTGCACAAGCTCTCGTTGTATCTTCCTCCCCATAACTTCATTTGTGCCAGGACTTCACCAAGATTCAGCCAATGAGTCTGTTTTCAAAACTAGGGCTAAGTTATGGAGAAGCTCTGAGCATGTACTAAGTGCCTTTCCCTCGCCACTGAAGTGAGAGTTCATGCAACCCCCCCCCCCAACCCACAAATGACAAAACATGCATAGGACTGAGCTGAAAGGGTAGTCAATTCATTAGATGGAATTACGTAGGCACTGTATTAAGCCTGCAGTACTATGCTCACAACTCAGGACTTATTTCTGAGTAAACATGCAGAACATCAGGGTGCAAACCTCCCTGCAAAAGTAACCTGTGCTAGAATCCTATGCACAATTTCCTGAGGGTAAGCCTCATTAAACATAATGGGACTTCTCAGTAGGCAGACATAGGCTTGTATAAATGACCAGGGTTTATCTCCCCTTCACTTAAAAACAAGCCCCAAACTCCTATTTTTATTAAAGCTTTCTGTTCATAGGACCATAGGAAGTTGCTTTGTACTGAGTCAGGCCCTGGGTCCATCTAGCCCAGTATTGTCAACACTGACTGGCAGCAGCAGCTTTCCAGGGTTTCAGGCAGGATTCTTTCCTAGCCCTACCTGGAGATGCTGGGGATTGAACCTGGGACCTCCTGCATGCCAGGCATGTGCTCCACCACTGAGCTACAGCCCTTCCTGTTGCTGGATAATGGCAACTGAAAAACAAAACAGCCCCAGATTTGTTTGTCTGCAACCATGTGAACCCACTCTTCTCAAAGACTTGAAGAGAAGGAGAAAAATCAACCCTCTTGTCTGTTTATATAAAGTCGAATACAGTTCAGAACTTCTCTTGCCCACCAAAGAGAATTCTCATTAAGAATTCCCCAAGATATGCTCTGGGTGGAATAAAGAAGAAAAAGAAAGAACAAGATTGGGGAAGGAAGAAGAAAAGAAGAATGGTGATTGGAAATGCAGGGGGGTGGGTAGAGAGAATTCCCTAAGCCAACTGTCTCCTTTCAGAGAGGTAGTACTTCAGAGGAATTAGGAGGCTGTGCAGGGTTTGCAAGGATTGCAGTACTTAAATTCACTTTATGAGGTGAGGTGGCTGAGGGCTTTTTCTAGCTTTTTTTTAAAAAAACTGTAGAACCTATTTAAAAGCCTCAGCAGCTCCTGAGTATCATGACACCACATAATCCTAACCCTCATTTTGGAATAATTTGAGTCCTACAGCTATTTAGGAGAAGTTAAAGCAGAGGGAGAGAAAGAAGTTTGTGGAGGCTGATTGGATCCTTTGCTATACTGAAGCTACTACACTTCTGCAGAAGCCAAAGGTTCCAATTTGGGGCAGTAAAATCAGATGCTGTGTGAAATACCAGTATTTCACATGGAGCTCTTTCTTTCCTTCCTTCCCGCTCTTCACAATTTCATTTCAAGCAAGCTCCCAACAGTGGGCATGTAAGAGCAGTAAAGGGGGGGGGGGAGGTTTTTTGCACCTCAAAAGAAGCCTACACCAGAGATTAGGAATAGTGACCTCCTAATCGTCACCTTAAACACCTTCTGATTAGGATCTCTAATCCCCTGTGTGGCGTGACAGTTTTTTTTACTTTTTTAGTCTTTGAGAAAAGGAAACTTTATACATGGCTAGCACAAAAGCCACTGGACCTAAATGTCTGAAGTTTGGCAGGCTTAGTCATCTCCATAGGGGCTGCGAGGTCTCCAAATTCCATGAACTTATGTGGAAGCACAAAAAAATTATAGCTCTTTACTTTGACAGATTTTCTTGAAAAAAGTAAATTTTACCTGTGGCTAGCACAAAAGCCACTAGACCTAAGTGTCTGAAATTGGTCAAGTTTAATCAGATCCACAGAGGCTATCAGGACTCCAAATTTCCTTTATTTATCGTACAAACTAAAAACGTTATGGCCGTTTCTGTTTTCCAATGCAATTCAATGGGAAAGTGTTTAAAAATGGCAATAAAAGGTCCGGGGCACAGCTCAAAAGATCTGGGGCCCGTGGCCAGGTGGGCCGCTTTAATGATGCCCCTACTGGGGAGGGTATTCTACAACCAGGGTACCACCACTAAAAAGGCCCTTTTGCTTGTAGCCGCCCCAGCCACCCGCTGCACCTCACTTAGCAGAGGAACTCAGAGAAAGGCCTCCATAGATCTCAAGGTCTTGGTAATTACATGTGGAGAAGGCAGTCCTTCAGCTACCCTAGTCCCAGGCTATGAAGGGCCTTGAAAATTAAAAGAGGCGCCTGGAATTGGCCCTAGAAACAGAATGGGAATGCATGAAGTGCTCATTCTACCGCCTAGTCCCAACTAGCAATCTCACAGCAATATTTTGAAATAAGTGAAGTTTCAGGACCATTTCAAAGGCATCCTGATGTACAACCCGTGGAGACACAGTCCTGGCTTCAGTAAGTGACTTTACACTAAGAGCCTGTATGTATATCCTGTTTAATCATCTGGATAGGATTAAAGCCTCTCTGCGTTTAGTGAAGTTATGGATTTGCACATAACCATTACTCTTCAAGCTGCTTTGGAAAACCCCAGATCACCTGGTTACTCTGTTCAGATTCCTTCCACTTGAGAAGTTAGATCTGCTAGGCCAGCCTTTCCCAACCTGGTGCCCTCCAGATGTTTTGGACTTCAACTCCCATCAGCCCCAAACAGAATTGGCATTGATTCTGGGAGGTCTCATTCAAAAAATCTGGAGGGCACCAAGTTGGGGATGACTGTGCTAGGGCATGAGACAGAGCCTTTTCTGTAACGACACCTATGCTCTGTAACAATCTTCCTAGGAAGGCCCATAGTGCTGCTTCACTATCTACTTTTCATTGATTAGTAAAAACCTTGGTATTTACTAAAGCTTTTGAAATGTATTTGTGTTACTATTCTTTTCATGCATTTACACACTAGTTTCTTGTTTTGTTTCCCAATCTGCCATTTTGATAACTTCTATATTTATATTTATTTTGGTATTTGTCACTTTGGACAGTTTTTATTAGAACAGTGACAAAGAAGGCGTATAAATAAGAAAATAATATGATCTTCTGTTCTGTAGGCCTTTTACAAACAACTGTAGCTAACCTCAATAGGGATGAAGCTGACTTTGTAATAGCTATGCAAAGACCCTCTCTCCCACGCAAAAAGTCTTCTTTTTTTCTCTTCCAGGGAAACAATACCTGGCTACATGTCATCTGGCAGTGTTTTAGCCAATTGCCAAAAATAAAATTTCAAAGCATGATGTTGGCTTTGCCAGTACCTACGCCATCCTTAGGTCATGTCTCTGAATTAAGCCAGTACCCAATTAAGGACAGAGTTAGCACGAGTTAGTACGAGGCAGCACCTTTTCACTACACAAGGCAACTTAATTATCATTTACTTGAATGGTATTTAGGGAGCTTGCTGTGCTCAGGACTGTAGCCTTTGTTAGTACATAAACAGGGTAATGTAGACAAAAGTGAAGGAAGTCCAATTATTAGGAAAGCATTTTGAACTAAAAAGACCTCAGATCCCTTGTTTGGTTACTTACTGGGCTGGCAAAAACCTTTGTATGGCAGAGGAACAGGCATGCCTCCTCCCTTCCACCATGCAGGTAACATCATGCGTGATGCTGAACTCTCCACAGAGATGTCCGATGCCACTGACCCATGATTTCTCTCACTCTCCACCCATGAAAAGTGGGGTGGGGTATGCATATTGGGTGCATATGATTTCTCTCACTCTCCACCCATGAAAAGTGGGGTGGGGTATGCATATTGGGTGCACATGATTTCTCTCACTCTCCACCCATGAAAGGTGGGGTGGGGTATGCATATTGGGTGCACATGATTTCTCTCACTCTCCACCCATGAAAGGTGGGGTGGGGTATGCATATTGGGTGCACATGATTTCTCTCACTCTCCACCCATGAAAGGTGGGGTGGGGTATGCATATTGGGTGCACATGATTTCTCTCACTCTCCACCCATGAAAGGTGGGGTGGGGTATGCATATTGGGTGCACATGATTTCTCTCACTCTCCACCCATGAAAGGTGGGGTGGGGTATGCATATTAGGTGCATATGATGATGGTCATCATCATCATCATCTTCAGTATTTCCATACCCCTTCTTATTTGCACAAATCCTGAAGCAGTTTGCAAAAGAATAGTAGCGAGAGTGTTGGACTGGGAGCCGGGAGATCCGGGCTCTAGACCTCACTTGGCCATGGAAGCTCACTGGGTGACTTTGGGCCAGGCACAGACTCTCAGCCCAACCCACCTCACAGGGTTGTTGTGAGGATAAAATGGAGAGGAGGAAGTTCCTTGCAAGAGGAAAAAAGGTGGGATAAAAATGCAATAGTACCATATTAGAGACTGATCCAAAGACAGGCCATGGCTGGGGGGAAAGCCACATTAAGAAGATCCATTTTCAATAATGCATAAAACATGCTGGTGTTGAGGCCTGGCATACTGCAGAGGGGAGATAATTCTACAAGGTGGGTGCCAGTGCAGAGAAGGCCCGTCTCCATGTCACTGTCCAACAGAAATCCGTAGGCCGCATCATGGCCAACAAGGCCTCCTTTGAAGATCATAGCTGACTGCAAAGCTGAAGTAAAAACAACGTACAAGCCTAAGAACTATAGCTCAGCCTCCTCTCCTACATGTTTGTTGTTTAACAACAAACGATGGGTTTAAATCTGAGTTGTTCCTCCTCAGCAACCCAGAGTTCCAGCTTTGCACTTCACCCCTAACAACTCAGGAATGGGCGTTCCTCGGTTGTTTTCTAAACTGGATGTAAAGCAGAAGTGGTGAGCGGCCAGGAGGCCAACCAACCATGGGTTAATTAACATGTGGGTGGTTGTTACGTGCGAACCATGTCCATGTGTAGTCTTGGTTTTCCTATCTAAAAATAGGAATAATTGTAACATACCACTCAGGCATGGTGGGGTATGTTTGTTTTTGTTTGTTTTTGGTGTGGACAGACAAAGGTTATAAAAAACAACAATGTATTTCAACAATGCTATAGAAATTAGGAAATTGCAGTTATTGCTTTTAATTTAACACTGGATTAATATGTCTCAAAATATAATTAGTCTTTTGAAACTGACATCTTGTATTCAATTTATAGAGATGGATGACTTCAATCTACAAGTATATTTGAAATGTTTGACAGATTTATGAAATACCGTGAAAAGCATTATGGTTGGGAGAAATGGGGATGGTTAGTATATATCTAGAATAACGTTAGAATATTAATATGTGGAGTGTTTTTATGTGCCGTGTAACTTATATGTCTTGTGTTTTTGTATATTTCACGTTTTATATGTTATTAAAATGTAAAAGTTATAGAAATTCATAATGACAACACATTATGATCATTATTCTCAACATTACATTTTATGGGGAGACAAGGCTTTAAATCTAATTAAGTCCTTATTAGGGATGAATGAACTCCCTGTGATCAAGTCTGGAAGTAATCCAGGCGAAATGGGTGTCTAGCTTTGACACCCAATTGAAGGCTTTGGCCATGTGGTGAGCTGAATGTTATTATTTTTGTTGTTTTCTAAAGTAGTGATCACATGACAAATGATTGCCTATTTCCATGCTCTAGCTTGTATTAGCTTGGGCATACAAAATCCAACTATTCTTATCTGGAATTTAATTTACTCTTAAGGAAGCAGATTGGAGAACACCCTTGGTGTGTTATTGGATTTCGTAATTAATTAAAACCAAGAATAAAGCAGGAAGGCATCCAAGAACGAAAGTGCTTTTTAGAATCTTCCACAGCTGGTGGTGACAGCAGCCTATGTATATTTATAATAGGGAAAACTAAGAATGGACCCCCCACCCCACCCCGCTCCTCACTTCACATGGAATGTAGACCTAATATTGTGGCACAATGGGAACAGACTGATCTCCAGTGTTGTGTTGGGGGCCTAAAGGTAAACCTGGGGATGGGGGAATTGTATGTCAGCAGGAATAAGCAAAAACGCTAAATACAATGAGTATTCCAGTATTCCAGCTGAGCTATTTAAGATCCTAAAAGATGATGCTGTTAAAGTGCTGCACTCAATATGCCAACAAATTTGGAACACTCAACAATGGCCGCAAGACTGGAAAAGGTCAGTTTACATTCCAATTCCAAAGAAGGGCAATGCCAAAGAGTTTCAAACTACCATACAATTGTGCTCATTTCACATGCTAGCAAGGTTATGCTCAAAATCCTACAAGCTAGGCTTCAGCAGTATGTGTATTGAGAACTACCAGAAGT
Source organism: Heloderma suspectum (assembly GCF_057233095.1). Lineage (NCBI taxonomy): Eukaryota > Metazoa > Chordata > Lepidosauria > Squamata > Helodermatidae > Heloderma > Heloderma suspectum. Next base: position 112,105,095 of record NC_139464.1, read on the forward strand.
ACAAGCTGAGTTTCGAAGAGGCAGAAGAACTAGAGATCGCTGGATCATGGAGAAAGCAAGAGAATTCCAGAAAAATGTCTATTTCTGCTTCATTGACTATGCTAAAGCCTTTGTGTGGATCACAACAAACTGTGACAAATTCTTAAAGAAATGGGAGTACCAGACCACCTTACCTGTCTCCTGAGAAACCTGTATGAGGGTCAAGAAGCAACAGTAAGAACCAGACATGGAACAACCGATTGGTTCAAAATTGGGAAAGGAGTACGACAAGGCTGTATATTGTCACCCTGCTTATTTAATTTATATGCAGGGTACATCATGAGAAACGCTGGGCTGGATGAATCACAGGTCAGAATTAAGATTGCCGGGAGAATTATCAACAACCTCAGATACGCAGATGATACCACTCTAATGGCAAAAAGCGAAGAGGATCTAAAGAGCCTCTTGTTGAGGATGAAAGTGGAGAGTGCAAAAGCTGGTTTGAAACACAACATTAAGAAAACGAAGATCATGGCATCTGGCCCCATCACTTCCTCCCATATAGAAGGGGAAGAAATGGAAGCAGTGACAGATTTTATTTTCTTGGGCTCCAAGATCACCGCAGAAGGTGACTGTAGCCATGAAATTAAAAGACACTTGCTCCTTGGGAGGAAAGCTATGGCAACCCTAGACAGCATAGTAAGAAGCAGAGACATCACCTTGCCGACAAAGGTTCGTATAATCAAAGCTATGGTTTTCCCAGTAGCAACGTATGGCTGTGAGAGCTGGACTATAAGGAAGGCTGAGCGCCGAAGAATCGATGATTTCGAACTGTGGTGCTGGAGAAGACTCTTATGAGTCCCCTGGACTGCAAGGAGGTCAAATCAGTCAATCCGAAAGGAAATCAACCCTGACTGCTCATTGGAAGGACAGATACTGAAGCTGAAGCTCAAATATTTTGGCCACCTAATGCGAAGAGAAAACTCCCTGGAAAAGACCCTGATGCTGGGAAAGACTGAAGGCAAAAGGAGAAGGGGATGGCAGAGGATGAGATGGCTAGATAGCATCACCGATGCAATGAATATGGACTTGAGCACACTCTGGGAGAGAGCGCAGGACAGGAAGGCCTGGTGTGCTATGGGGTCACGAAGAGTCGGACACGACTGAACGACTGAACAACAACAACTATATTAATTTCATTTCTTACATTTCTATGCCACCCAGTAGCCAAAGCTCTCTGGGGGGTGTACAGAGATTTAAAAAACCTTTAAAAGACGGTAATTTTACATAATATAAACACAGTTTACCTACAAACATATAAACAGACAGCAGACACGCATAAAAACACGCACAGTCCAAACAATTTTAACAACCAGCAATAAGGAATCCCATGACCTAATTAAAAACCTTATCATAAGCTGCCTGACAGTAGAGAAAGGTCTTAACCTGTCACTGAAAAGGTAACAATGTTAGCATCAGGCAGGCCTCATTAGGGAGTTCACTCTACAATTGGGGGGCCACCACCAAGAAGCCCCTCTCCCTTGTTGCCACCTTCCTAGCGTCCCTCGGAAGAAGCACCTGGAGGAGGGACTTAGATGATGAGCATAATGTTCATGTAGGTTCATGCCGGGAAAGGCACTCGGTCAGGTATTGTGGTCCTGAGCCATGTAAGGTTTTATAGGTCAAAACCAGCACCTTGATTCAGGCTTGGAAGCATACAGGCATCCAGTGCAAGTGGGCCAGGAATTGAGCATTACGTCTGAACCAGGTCAATGTGTGTAGGTTCCATATGCATGTCAACGAATGGAGTCTATGGATTGCATGTACAAGTGCCTACACACATGTGGGTGTACACGCACTGATTTTGTTCAAATGGGATCCCTGAACATGTGCAGGTTGGGGGTGGGCTGGAGACTGGGCAGCCCCCCTCCCCCTGCATATATTCATTTCTACAAGGATGAACACATGAATCGGGCTGACAAAATGGCTGAATAAGATTTTCAGTGACTGGGAGTGGAGCTTCTGTATCCATGCCTTTCTTCATGACTAGCAAAATCTGAATTATGAATTATCCCCCCCCCCCCGAGGCAAATATTGCAGAATTAATGATGCAAAACAAGAGACTTTATGGCACTTTCACTCAGTTTGCATAATTTATTCAAGACATAGAATTTGACTTTTCTTGGTGCAGAATTTGGATAGTCTGAGCACATAATTTTATTTTATTTAGTAGAGATCATACGTAGCCCTGCATATACGTATTGTCAGAGGGAATATGTCTTTGGGGATTGATAAGAAAATAACCGCAGTACGATTGCACTGATGGTGTGGGCAGGCAGAGTTAATCTTTGTAAAGATTATAATTGTCAAACCAAATGGGGTAAGGCTTTGATGCCCAAGTAAAATCCATACTTTGGGCCACAGCCCCAGTTCCTAACTGTACACTGCAGGCACTTGAAAGGAATCTGTAAAATAGTAAAACCTGGATGTGCAGTACAATATACACTGCAATCATACCAGCTTGTCAATATGCAGAGCAACAATTCAAGTTAAGGAGTTCAGTGTCAAATATAATAGAAGGAAAACAATTGGCAATCAGCCCTGGAGAGAGAGTTTAACGAGGCAAGGTTAATTTAAGAGAATCAGCTTTCTGTTTGAAAGCTTTGAAAATGGGACCAGTTTGGCTAATGAAATGCACAACCATCTTATAGCGGCAACACAGAGCCCCCTGATTGAAATTAATGGGGTAGCATGCACAGAGAATTGATAGCTGAGCATCTCCTCTTGTGCTGTGCTGCTCAATTGCTTTCCCCAAGTCGGTTTCCCTCGCGCTGAGCTTGTTCGGGAGTCTGCCAGTTGGCTCTATGCATCTCTGAGGACAGATCAACCCAGCTAACAACAGAACCTTCTGATGATAATGAGGCAAACTGACAACAATTTAGCTTAATGCACAGCACACAAACACACCTGTACATGTAACCAAAACACCTGCTCCCAGGCCAATAAGTAAAACGGATCTGAACATGTGACCTGCCACGTGTGTTGGACCACTTATTGTTTGAGAAAGATTCAACGTTGTCCTGAAGCCTGTGGAATCCTAACCCAGCCTAGCAACTCTTCTGCAACTTTGTTCTTTCTTTCTGACAGTCGTCGAAGAGATTTAAGTGAACACAAACACTGTGTTTTATTGCTGCTGCAGCTCCAAACGCCTATGTTTTTCTGGCATCAGCTGGAACATTCTTAACGCACTGCAACAGTTTTCCACATCCTCCCCTCAGTACTTTATTTTTCCTGTTGATCATTTCTAATGTTTACTTGGATTAATTTGGATGTGAATGCAATTCTGTAGAGCATATGTGCAGCAGGAGAGCAGGATTGTACATGTACCATACACAAGTCCATTGGATATTCATAAAACTTGGGAAATGACTGTCGTTTGAGCCTATACATCAGGGGTATTGAACCTCAGGCCCATGGACCGAATTTGGCTCACCCTTGTACCCTAGAAGCATAGCCTATGTACATTAGATCCTTGTCTGAATTGGCCCGAAGTAGAAAGAAACACTATTTTGTAAAGGAGTTTTGTTTTTTTTATGGTGATCATGGTGATGAATTCTCTGGCAGTAATTAGCCAAGCTGCCTTAACGTCACAGGGGGCAAGGGCTGGCAGAAGGGTCCCTGGCTATCATTGGCTGAGCTGTTCCAATCCTAGAGAGAGTATGGCAGGAAATAAAGAGGGGCAAAAGAAGCAGGCACCTAGACACGAAGGCAGCAAGCTAAAGGAAGCCAGATGGTCTATTAGTCTAGTAAAAGTAGGGTTTGACCTAGAACTAATTGCAATAGAAATGATTCCTTCGGTGTTATGTTCCTCAGACCATTACAAAAATCTAATACTAACAGACCATACTAAAAATCTAGAAAACTATAGATTGGGGAACATGTTCAAAATGGTGGATTCAATATGGCGGCTGCTCCTAAGAACATGACAACATGTTTTGCCACATAACTAAAAATCTATCAGTCTAATTAAAAAAATGTAATAACCCTTTTATTCGTATTCAATTAAACTTTCACACCTCATAAAGAAACAGAAATCCATTCAATAGGTCCCAAGAAATATCCCCTCCCCCCCCGAAAAATTGCCGGTGTGCATATAAAATCATAAGTTACATGGTAATTTTGAGAAGGAATGGTAATTAATTCATATGATTTTGAGCAATGAGACACAGGAAAGTGAGTTACGTGATTTAGTGGTGTGTTTAGGAGGTTTCCACATACAAATGAGCTTCCTATGATGGACTCAGGTCTTCGCAAGTTCCTGGAATTGGTTTACACACCACATAGTGTCAGCCACATTCTGTCAGGAAAAGCTGTATCTAGGGCAGTCAGAGGGGATTTTCTAATTGATGCTTCACTGAATGCTCTCCTTGCCAACTGCACAGTTTAGTCATCAACTTCTGGTATTGGACATTCCTTGTCTGTGACAGCAGATCAAAAACAAAGGGATACAGAAAAAACACTATCCACTGAGCTCCAGGAAGTACTTGACTTGTTTATCAAAATAAACTTCTTCTGAAGACCTGTTATCGAACGAAATGCTACCAATTATCAGAAACTAGCTAAATTACAACAAAGAATGAACTTCATTCTAAGGACCGCACATCATGTGTTTAGATTCAGTACATGGATATGACTGACATTTTAAGAGTGTTTATAAGAGCTGAAAGAACTGGCAACTGGACATTCTACATCCAAGCATGTCAAAGCATGCTTCCATCTTTTGGTGCTTCTGGCCACAATAATTATGCAAAGTCCATCTATATATACCTCCAGCAGATGATGAACCTAGAAAACACACACCCAGAAGTGTATAAGCTTTTTCCTAATGGTCACCAACCATGTGGTTCACAGGACAGGGTGTTATTGGGCTGGACTTCTCCAAGATCTCATGAGAAGCGTGAAATCCACTGGTGGTTTGACCCATGGCAGAGGATTTGATGAGTCTCAATGTCAGTTATGGCTCCTCTCTGTGCCTGCTTGCTCAGAGCTCAACAGTGCAGTGCAGGAGTTGACATCATTAGAATACCACACAAGCAACCACCATAAAAAATGCTCTGCATCTAGGCAAGAAAGAGACAACAAGGACACCCACATGTTGTGTGTGTTGTTTTTAATGGTCCAAGGAACATAACACTAAAGGAATAATTTCTGTTGCAGTTAGTTCTAGGTTGGGCCATATTTTGGGGTAGACTTACTGGACTATATGGAGAACAGTGTGTCGGAAGTTGGCGCTGTCCAGTGGGGGACACAGAGAAAGACAGAGAGAGGCATCCAAAAGGTAGGGTGAACAGATGCAAAGAAGGACATGGCTGCTGTACTTGTAATACTTGTGTAGAAGAGGACATTTGAGTAGGCACAGCTTATCATCTCGGGATAAGAAAACTTCCACCTTCTGAAATTAACTCCTCTATGTAACTGTTAGAAGGACAGTCCTTTGCTTGCTTCTGAACATAAGAGGCATGACCATGTAAGAGAGCTCCTGGAACAGGCCATGGGGCTATCTTGTCCAGTACCTTGTTCCCAACCATGGTCAGCCAGATGTTTCTGGGCAGTCCACAAACAGGTCAGGAAGGCAACAGCCCTCCTTCATTGTTTTCCCATCAGCAATTGATATTCAGAAATACGTTATGAGAGGGGTAGAAAAGAAATTATCTTTCTGCTTTCCACCATTTATGGTTTTATAAACTAAACCAGCACTCTCCTTAGTCACCTTTTTCCTAAACTAAAAAGACCTAAAATGCCCAGCCTCCCCCAACTTGGTGCACTCCAGATGCTTTGGACTACAATACTCAGCATTCCTGATCACTGGCCATGCTAGCTAGGGCTGATGGGTAAGCCTCTTCTCCTAGTGAAGGTGATCCAGGAGCTGCAGAGGAGAGGAAGGTTGAAGGTCACATATTGATTTGAAATAACCAGCCAAGTCTTTGTCTGTAGGGCTCTACTATAATGTTACGTTGCTACACTTGCACTTCATGTCTCAGAAATAACAGGAGGTAGCACAGTTCAAGTCAGCATCCAAACTGAAGCATCTATTACAGTATAGCATTGGGGTTGGCAGAACAGAAACAAAGAAAATCTATTTTAAAGATGATGGGGTGGGGAAGAACTTGCATAAATATAATGGAATTGATTTAGAGAGGGTATAAGCCAGGAAACCTTACATGGCCTGCCTGAAACCTGCCAAAGTCTTTAAATGGCCTTTTTTCTAAGTGCCTGCATATTAATATACCTTGGAGAGTCCTGGGATGCTCACTATTAGTAAGCAAGTTTCAAATAAAAGGTTAAACAAACTGATCTTTTCATGTAGGGTTCATGATGTGTGATAAGTTACTTAAGAATGATAAGGAATTTTAATCCCAAGAAATCAGTGTATTAACGATGCCTGTTGTGTATTCATCAGACCTCCAGACATAATTGGTACATAAGTTGCTAATATGATGAAAAGAGACAGGGTGATTACCCATTGGTAGAGGAAAAAAATGATGCTTGTTGCAGCCTGAGGAACAATGTTACATGGATGGGGGTGGGGGCATAGAAGTGTAATAAATAAATAATAAATAATACTGTTTTGTGGAATAACAGTGGGAGTCCTGTTGGCCCTTGATTGTAATGGGAAGCTATCATATCTGTGCACATACAACGCCCCAGTTGGTAAAATGGCTTTGGAGCAGGTGGATTGTTTCAATCATATAGTGAATGGTGGAAAGGCCCAGGTGGTCTGCAAGAGCTGGGTTTGGCCAACTGGGACTCTACACTTAGAAATCTTCAAAACAAAAAAGCTGTTTTAAGGTGATATAGCTGAGAGTTTGTATCAATTTTCTGTTTCAAATCTCAGCATGTGGAAACCTTGGCTTCTTTTAAAGACAAAACCAAAAAAGTGTTTGTTGTGTGTTTTTCAGGAACAGCACTGACAGTGGTACGAGCAAACAATTATTGCCCATAGCGTGCCCACTCCTTTTTAGGGATGGCAGCAACATCCAGGTTTACACATTTCCCCATGGAGTCATCAAGGAAAGAGGGCAGCGGGGAAGCTCCGATCCCCATCTCCAGGCTATAACTGTCACAGAAGCCAGGATGTGCCTCCGCACGTAGGAACTACATTTCCCATGATGCCCAATGGGCTGGGTATGCTCCTAGGCTTCCAGGCGCAGTCATACTGAGGATGTCATTGGTGCACTGGGGCCTATTCTTAATTAATTCAGACTCCACATGGGTATCTAAATTCATTATGAATTAGAACTTCCGTTTATTTTACAAATCAATTTTCTGTTACATTTATTACATTTATATCCCGCCATTTTTCCTCCTTAAGAAACTCAAGGCTGCATAATCTTCCTCCTCCTCCATTTTATCCTCGCAACTCTGTGAGGTGTTGGGAGCTTTACTCCAACAACATCTGGGGATCCAAGGTTGGGAAAGCCTGGTCTATAAAATAGACTTCTCTTTTATTATGTGATACACAGACCCTTCCACCAGTAAGTTCAGAGCAGATTACTTGGGATTCCCTGGCAGCCTCCTATCCAGATACTGAGCAAGTTGAGACCTCCTTAGCTTTAACAATGGCCATTTTAGATGTACAGGGAACTACAGCGTCCTGATAGGTGTCTGAGCCATGGTAAATCATGGAGTCATGTGCTCCTCCTTCCGCTTACCCTCCTGCAAGGAGGAAATAATTTTGCTACCACTTTTAAGCAAACCACAGTTCTTCAAGTTATCTGAACTCGGGAAACTGTGATTTGTTTAAATGTTGGTTAGTGAGAACAAGCCAGGATCAAACAACCTGGCTTGTTTTCATTATCTTAGTTTAAGCCAGGGGTGGGGAACTAGTGTGGCCAACAGGTTCTTGAGTGAAGCCCCTCCCTCTCCCAAAACTCCACCCCTGAAGGTGAGCCAGGTGGGGAATCCCCGCTTTTATCTCCAATTACTTAGAAATAACAACAGGGGCTCCTCTTCCCACTAGCTTCACCCACCCTGTATCATCCCCAATGGAGGAAGGCATGGAGTAGGTGAATCCATCCCCAACCAAGGAGCCATTAGTCAGGGCAGCTTTGCTGTATGCAGGATTTCCCCAGATGGGGGGAAACCTGTGTACAGTGAAGTGGATCCAGCCAGCACTTCAGGCAGGGACCAAATGACATCCAGGGGTTTGGCCATACCCCCCGGCATTATTCAACCTATGGAAGGCTGTGGGGAGGGTCATGGCCCCCACCCAAACCAGTTCCCCATCCCTGGTTTAAGCAAACCAGAGTGCTCCATGTTCGCATATCCCAGGGAACAGTGGTTAGTTTAGAATTGGAAGTAGATGTTTCTGATCTCCTACTCTGAGTAAGGGGGCTCATGCAAGCCTGAGTCTCACTGTGGCTTGTTCACATTGCAGGGAAGCAGGCATAAAATCATCACCCCTTTCTCTCTTTCCTGTCTTGATCTAACACCCAGTGGGAGGATTTAAGCAATAATTTTTGCCCCTGTGGTCAATGTTGCCAGTGTAAACTAATTAGATGCATATACTGAAGTAGCTGTGTGAATGTTCTTATATGTCAACTAAAAGCAAAATCCAAACACCACACCCAGAAGAGGACAAAGTAGGTTGGGTTGCAAGCTAGGTTCACGCCAAAGCAGTTATACAACAGCTTCAGCGCACTTGCCAAATACTGCACGGATCTATTTAACCAACATTTCCAATATGTCAATAGAGTCGTGTGAATTGAGCCTAAAAGGGAGGGGGTCGAAGTCTGCTCCAACATTAACCCATCTGGAACTGCAACAGCAGTACTTGCAAACTTTTCCATTACATAACTCTTTTACTGCAATGTAGAAATTAAGATTGGGTTTCCACTGAACCCATTATCTCTTGTCGCTGTAGCACAAGGCATGAGTCTTTTGGCAAAGGAGTGAGGGATATTTAGAACTGACTGTCCAAGTACTGAACAGAGCAAATAAAATATACACTGAGCAAACTGGTCCTTTGCGGCAATAGAACTGCTTTACTGATAATTCCTTGTTTCGACTTGCAAATAGCTCTCGAGGGGCAGCAACAAAAATGAGGTTAACTGTTGGTCCACAGTATATTAAACTGATATTGTGGATCATATTTCTGGCAGTGCATAAAGAACCCATATACAGGCCAGACAATCAAACTGTACGAGGATGTAAGGAATTGCCCTCTATGAAGGGCCATTTCTGACACCTGATCAACAAATGCTCCAGTACAAATTCAAATGAGGTGGCAGAGTCATCAGGTCTCAGTTGTAAAATGTAGTCACGAGGTCTCAGGTAGCAGAATCCCATTACTGCCCCACATTTAAAAATAACCCTATCTACAAGAACTAGGACACAAGGAATGGGCTGGGGAAACGCTTTTTCCTTGATGTGCTATATTTTCACTTGCGGCTTTTTATTGTTTTTATTTTTGCATGGAGCGGCATTCTACACTTTATCTCCACTTGCAGTCTGGTGCAGGGTCGGCATCTGCGCCTGGCATCCTTGGGCTCCTGCCAAAGTCCCAGCACCCTGACAGGGCCTTCCACAGATGCCTGCTCTGCCCCCTCTGCTGATTTATTTCCAACCCAGTGTTCTGAGCAGCGCCAGGCTCCTGAGTCTAGCTTCCGTTTTGACTTCCCACAATGCTGGTGATGGAGCATTGCATGGGGGCATGCTGGGAAATTAAAATGGTTGCCCTCAGGCACTCAGTGTCCAGCTGTTGCCTACCACAAATGTCAGGTAGGCCTACCAGGGCCTACCCCAGGGCACTTTGCCCAGGACCTCTCCCCCTCAAGCCTGGAGTCAGCTGTGGTCTGGCGGGTGCAGGGTCCATTCTACCACCTCATCCCCTGCATCTGTAGACGAAGCTTGCTATTATATATCTTATATTCAGACACAGATAACATGAGTAAGACACACTGCCTAGACCTAAACAAGGAACTGCTGATTACAGTACAGACTGAGCCATTCACAGAGTGCTTTCACGCTTGACCCAGACTGCTGCATGCTCTCAAAAGGTCCTTTGTCCATGGAACATTAAGAGGACACAGCGCTAAGGGCACTGGGCAGATATGAGAAACTGCCTCATAAAAGTTATGGGAAGTAACAAGAGGTGAAGTTTATTGCCACTTCCATTTAGGCTGTTCATTCATTCAACTTACAGAAAGGAGCAGACAAGTTACCTGAAGTAGGTCCTAGACTTCTGGGAAGAGCTGGCTTCCACACCATTAATCCCTGACTCAAGCACTCAGAGGCCCCATCTTTTCTGAGCTCTTTCCCGGTGGCAGCAGCCTTGAGAAGCATCTGTCATGCTAAAGCAGAAAGTTCTGAATGACACGGATCTCATCGTACTCTCAGTACCATTTCTTCTCACGGAATAAATGGAACTGCTGTGAACACTTTCCCTCAGAGGCTGCCAATTTAAGGTGGTTTGGCTGGTAGCACCTCTGATATGACATGGCATGGCTTGTCTATTTAGGGCACTAATCCGAAGGAGGAGGAGCACCATCTTTGATTAAAAGGCAATAATAATGTTACAGGCCATACACTGAGAAACTGAAACTTGTGCTTCACTACTTGGGAATACCACTTATGTGTGGCTGTCCTAGGACCATTGTACCTAGGACCTCTGTTGTTCCAGCAGTGGCTAGATTGGAATTGGAATTGTAAGTAGCCTGAGCTCCTAGAGCCCCACCCAGGGCTCAGCTGCAGATCATCACAGGCCCTCTGGCAGAAGGAAGTCCTACTCATGAGGAAGGTCTTGCTCACAAGGATCTGGGGTCACTTGAAGTGACTTCTTACCTGGGGACGTCCTGCTCAGGAGGCTCCAGAATGCCCTCTGGAGAAGAGGATTCTTTGGGGTGGGGCGGGGCAGTGGCAGTGCTAGACATGGGATTGTAACATTTGTGAGCCTCTGACCATGTGCTCCAGCCCAAATGCATGGAGGGACTCCATGCCAGTACTGGGTCTTCCTGATGGCTCGTGATGGTGCTAAGTGGAGATTCTCCATATAGTCAGGTTGGCACATTTGCTTAGAGACCCACAAACCGTATGACACTCTTGTGGAGTATGTTTTGCTTGTTTCCATGTGGCAGCTGTAATGTAGAAATGGCCCCAGCGTTATAGGACATTGGTTTTCAGCTGGTGAACCATGATCCACAACTGGATTACAGCCCTCTTGTCTGGATGGTTGCACCAGCTGTATCGTGACTGTCATTTAGAAGAGAAGGTAAAACAAAGAAATTGAAAGGATGCCGGGGGAGAGAAGAGAGGTGACAGAAAAGCAAGAACAGATCTAAATAGGAAAGTGAATTGGTAGACAGGTCATAGGGTCATTAAACATTAAAAAAAACATATAAGAAAAAATAGAGGTTGACCCCATGTTACAGGCTTTTGAAAGGTTCTACGAGAATCTGTTGGGTTGCAGGGATAGTGAAACTGTCGTGAGATTATTGATTTTGTTTAGATTTAGGGAAGGTCACCAACTGTCTATTAAATTTATAGAAAACCGGCCACTTTAACAACTCATCAATGATAATGTGCTACCTTTTGCTTTATTTTCCCTTATTTCTGGAGTGTCGTGGATTATCCATCTCTCTGGACGCTCTGGGCCCACTCTTGCTCTCCAGACTGTCCCTCTGAGAATCGCTTCCTCGTGTGTGTGTGTGTGTGTGTGTGTGTGTGTGCGCGAGAGAGAGAGAGAGTGACAGAGAGAGAGAGAGAGAGTGTGTGTGTGTGTGACAGAGAGAGAGCGTGTGTGTGTAAATGTGCGGCAGCAGAGAGGTAGAAAAGGGACAGGGTAGTACAGAGAGAGAGCTATGCAACTGTGCAACACCGCCCACTTTTGACTCTGGCTCTCCCCACCCGCAGCTGTGACCCTAGATTGACTTTTCCTTTGTGTCAATTGGCCCTCCATAGGAAAAAGTTCCCCATGCCTGCATTATCTGATCTCCCAGTGATTATAATGTATTTATTTATACTTCCTCAGTATTGTCTCATTATAAGAGATATTATTACGTATTGGCTAGTAGACTGTTCCTGTTATGTCATTATGTATTTCAAATGTCTATTTATTTTGCAAATGTCATTTCATGGTACTATCACATAATGACTTGCTTGCAGGCTGGAGGTCCTGTAGGAAAAATTGGATAGCATCCTAAGGGCCGGCCCAGGTGACTGGGTGATCTCTGGGTCCCAAATATGGAGTTCTTGGGAAAGAGCACGAGGGGAGGATGTGTGAACAAAATATAAATGTCAGAAGAAAATAACAGGTTGTCGGGAGAACATAGGGCATATCCACACCACAGAGGTTAATTCCTCTTCATAGGGAATCTGGGAATTGTAATAATAATGTGGGTCTCTATGAGCTTTTCTACACCAGGCTGTTAATTGGCTGTTAATCCACTGTATCTACTTTTGGTTTTGTCGTGGAATTGAGATCCAAGCACTACACAAAGCACTACTACTTCTGCTTTTCCAGTACATAATCTCTAGGGGGCACTGTGGTATAGTGGAATAGCACAAATACACAAGTGAAGAAAGATCTGGTGTGGTGTAGAGGCTAGAGTGTTGGACTGGGAGCTGGGAGATCCAGGTTCTAGTCCCCACTCAGCCATGGAAGCTCACTGGGTGACTTTGGGCAAGGCACAGACTCTCAGCCCAGCCTACCTCACAGGGTTGTTGTTATGAGAATAAAATGGAGGATTATGTAAGCCGCTTTGAGTTCCTTGGAGGAAAGAAGGCAGGATATAAATGCAATAAATAAATAAATAAGAAAGCATTTTCTTTCGTTTTTACAATTAAATACCACACTTTCCCTGCTCTAAAAAAAGTCGCCTAAAGTACCCTTTAGATACAGAAGTGAAACTGAAGCATCACGACATCATCTAAAGTACCTGTAAACAACCGTGAGTAGGGAATGATGAGCACACGATAAGTGCCTTGTGTAAAAAAAAGCCTTACAACTCTTCACCAAACTATAATTCTTAGGATACTTTGGGGGAAACTGTGACAGTTGAAGTGGCATAAACCAATATAACATTGTAATATAGAGAGATTCACACTGAACCTGAATATGAAGGGTGGGGGTGTCCTCCCACTCATCCTATCAGCTACTCCTGTCTACTGTTGTTTGTGGTTAGAACCAGATCACAGTATTCCAGCCCTCCATCTGCTGCTTTGTGTGGTCCATCTTAACATCTCCAAGTAAGTGTACGGTCAAGCAAAGAACCATATTTATGGCAGTGTTAGATTGTTGTACCTGTAAAGACCCACATTCAAATCTAAAATGGCAGTTGGAAGGTTAATGATCTATGCATGCTCTGCAGTGATACAGCCTTTATTTCTTGCATGGCACCCCCCCCCCCCCGCTAACTTTCATTTCCCCATCAGTTCTGCTTCAAAGATCAGAGCAAGCTCTGGAGCTCCAGGTTTCTATTTTCTAATTACAGCCTTTGCAACAAATATACATTTTATATAATTAGATAGAAAGACCAACTCATTCAGCTAGCTAGTTTGGCATATATAGACTGCTGGAGAGATGACTGTTACTTTCCCAAACCCTGGGTATATATATATAGAGAGAGAGAGTGAGAGAGTATCTCAACAGAAAAAGGAAAAGGCATCAACTGGAATTCTCATGTTCATCACTCCTTATAATAGCAGACTCAGGTAGTATGTGCCAATAGGAGCTAAAACAGGGCCATTGAGAAACAAGAGAGAACATTAGCATGCTCAAAGGTTTGAAGATACTCATTTTTAAAAAGCAACAATCTAAAATAGCAAAATACAAACACCCCAGCCCAGTTAAGACTGAACTTGCGCAATAGCCACAGAATGCTGAGTGTCAGTTTGAAAAGAAAAGAGAAAAAGTGGGAAGAATGGAGGACCTGCCAGCTGGCTAGAATCATGAACAGCAGCACTCCTGGTATATGGTGAGAATATGGGCATCTCTACACCATCCTAAAATCCTGCATTTAAAACGGGGCTTTCTGCTTCCCTTTTAAATGCTGGATCACAACGACTCCCTTTTTCACCCGCTTCCCTTTCCCCCTCCTTCTCCCCGTATCTGAGTCTTCCGTTATCTTCCATTGATCTCGCTCCCCTCCTTGCGGCTTTTACTCTTTTCACGGAGGAAGCTGAAGCGGAACGCAACAGGGTAATTTGATAGCTCATTATCTGTGATCTATTTAAAAACGGAACAAAGGGCATTAAGTGCAGGAGACACTGTGAAGGGTCACGGTGTCATGTCAAGAGCCCGCAAACTTCCATGAAGGACAAATCTCAGTCACAGGAAAAAGCTCAGTGTGAAGGAGCGCTATATTGTGACACTGTGTTGCAGGGCTCACTTGTACAAATGCTGATAGCCATCCAAATGGTACAAATAGCAGCCTGTGTAAAGTACCGCATTCATTGGTGGGGAAATTGATTGATTGATTGATGTATTTGATTTGCACCCTGCCTTTCTACCAAGAAAATGGCACTCAAAGCAGCTTTCAGTCATAGATAAACACTTGATTAAAACAATAATAAAACAAATGCATTAAGAACATATTAGAGGGGAGATGCAGATGCAGCGGTTCATGCAAAGATGAGAAGAGTTTGCCCTCTCTTGCCTCTAGGGTGGCACTGGAGGAAAAATGGTACCAAAAAAGAGGACAAGAGTAGGCATCAATTTGCATAAAATGTACATATGCTAATTTACATATATACATACAAATTTAGAGATAGTTATTATAATTTAAATAGAAATACAATTTCATAGTGGGGAAACCGTGACCAGGTGATGGGTATGTCTGCCTGTTCAGTTACTAAGTGCTGATGGGCAACTTCAAGGCCCCTAATGGCTCTCCCACCTTATGGTTCTTTATGTTTAAACCAGACTTGGGCTGGACAGCCCTTCAAATAGAGGACACCTTCAAATACAGGGCAGGTGTCTGTAAAAGAGGACACGTGGTCACCCCATTTGCCTCTGATCTAGATTTACCTAGATTAGGAGTAGCCTATCAGTGTCTAAAGCTGCAGTGGGCTAGGTTCACTAAGGTCCTATAAACACTACAAACCTTTGTAGGTTTTATACCACTTTGGTGGCTTTCCTCAAAGAATTCCGAGAATTGTTGTTATACAAGGTGCTGAGAATAGAGGCCTGAAGCTCTCATAGAACTACAATTCCCAGGGTTCTTTGGGAAGGGGGAATGCCTGTGAAACTAATTTAAAATCTGTCATGCAGATATTGTGCTGGGAAGCAAAAGAACGGAAGGAAATGGGGAGATCCCATTTGAGCCTGAACAGAACTGTAGTGATTACAGTGTGTGTGTGTGTGTGTGTGTGTGTGTGAAAGAGAGAGAGGGTGGGTGCTACGCCCAAGAAATGTGTGAAGAAGGGCTAATAATTTTAATTAAATACGTATACTAAACTCTAACTGGCTTTGGGCCTCCAACTACCTGGCCCTAAACATTGGGCACAGCAAGCACAGGAACAGCATACAATGGGAAGTCCGCCTGGTCTCCCTGGTGTGCTACATTAGTGCAAACCACAGCCTTTACAAATATTTGCTTGCACAGGTATCTGCCCTCTCTCGCTTTCCACTGGGCATACAGATGCTAAACTGAGAATACGGAAGCAGCCATCCAGAAAAGCCCCATGTAGCAGCTCACCTCACCCCAGATATCCACACAGGCTTGGCTCCAGGTTTGTGTGCTCTGGGCAAGAGACTTATGGGTGTCTCCCAACCATGTCTGTTGCCTCCCTTCTCTCCCTCCATAGCAATGGGCTCCTCCCAACTGAGCAGTGCCCCATACAAGGCAAGGGCAGGCAGACAGCAATTGCAGAGTTGTAGAGGGAGAAGGTAACATTCCTGAAAGGCATGTGCTACAAGGGTTGGACCATGGGATGACAATGGAGTTAAAGGAGTACTGAAGGAGGACAAGGAGATTGCAGAGAAGCTGAATGAATTCTTTTCATCCATCTTCACTGCAGAAGATATGGGAGAGATACCTGTGCCTGAACTGATGTTTTCAGGAAGGGAGTCTGAGGAACTGAGGCAAATAGTGGTGACAAAAGATGAAGTTCTCAATCTTATTGATAAATTAAAAGCAAATAAATCACAGGGCCCAGATGGTATCCATCCTAGAGTTCTCAAAGAACTCAAATATGAAATTGCTGATCTTCTAACCAAAATATGCAGCATGTCCCTAAGATCAGCCTCTATACCAGAGGACTGGAAGATGGCCAATGTAACACCCATTTTGAAAAAGGGATCCAAGGGGGCTCTGGGAAATTACAGGCCAGTTAGCTTAATGTCTGTTCCGGGTAAATTGGTTGAAGGCATTATTAGAGATAAAATTAGTACGCTTATAGAAGGGAAAGCCCTGCTGAAAAGAATCGACATGGCTTCTGCAAAATAAAGTCCTGTCTCACTAACTTTTTAGAGTTCTTTGAGAGTGTCAAGAAACATGTAGACAGGGGTGATCTGGTAGACATTATTTACTTGGACTTCCAAAAGGCTTTTGATAAGGTCCTTCACCAAAGACTCCTGAGAAACCTTAGCAACATGGAATAAGAGAACAGGTGCTCTTATAGACCAGTAACTGGTTAAACAACAGAAAGCAGAGAGTAGGAATCAATGGTAAATTCTCCCAATGGAGGGAAGTAAATAGTGGGGTCCCACAGGGATCTGTATTATAGGACCAGTGCTTTTCAACCTGTTCATAAATGATCTGGAATTAGGAATGAGCAGTGAAGTAGCCAAGTCTGCTGATGATAATCCCTAAAAGGGATTGTGAAGAGCTCCAAAAGGATCTCTGCAAACTGGGAGAATGGGCATCTAAATGGCAAATGTGGTTCAGTGTAAGCAAGTATAAAGTGATGCATGCTGGGGCAAAAAATCCCAACTTCAAGTATAGCCTGATGGAATCTGAGCTAGCAGTAACCAACCAAGAAAGAGATCTTGGGGTTGTGGTGGACAGCTTGATGAAAATGTCAACCCAATGTGCGGCCACTGTAAAAAGGCAAACTCCATGTCAGGCATAGTTAGAAAAGGAATTGAGAATAAAACTGCCAATATCATATTGCCCCAATACAAATCTATGGTGCGACCACACTTGAAATATTGTGTCCAGTTCTGGTCACCACACCTAAAAAAAGATATTGTAGAGCTGGAAAAGGTGCAGAAAAGGGCAACTAAAATGATGAAGGGGCTGGAGCATCTCCCCCATGAGAGAAGGTTACAACAGCTGGGATTGTTTAGCTTGGAAAAAAGGATAGTAAGGGGAGACATGATAGAGGTCTACAAAATTATGCATGGTGTGAAGAATGTGGATAGGGAGATGTTTTTCTCCCTCTCTCAAAATACTAGAACCTGGGGACATCCTATGAAGCGGATTGGTGGGAGATTCAGGACAGATAAAAGGAAGTATTTCTTCACACATTGCATAGTTAAACTGTGGAATTCACTACCACAGGAAGTAGTGATGGCTACAATTTGGATGGCTTTAAAAGGGGGTTAGACAAATTCCTGGAGGAAAAGGTTGTCAATGGCTACTAGTCTTGATGGCTATGTGCTCCCTCCAGTACCAGAGGCAGTGAGCCTGTGTACACCAGTTGCTGGGGAACATGGGTGGGAGGGTGCTGTTGTGCTCATGCCCTGCTTGTGGGTTCCCAGTCGACAGCTGGTTGGCCACTGTGTGAACAGAATGCTGGACTAGATGGACCCTTGGTCTGATCCAGCAGGGCTCTTATTATGTCCTTATGAGGGTGGGAAAGAAGGATATCTTATAATCCCATCCCCTGCTATTCTGAGGGAGCACTTGCGGACTCTGAGGACCAAGACCAGGTTGCCTGTCCCCTCAGTTCTGGCCATATTGCCATAAGCATTCACCCAGCAGCCTTGTTTATGTGTCAAACAGAACCAAAGAACAAAGTGGGAGCCTGCAGGACATAACAGCAATGCAGAAAGACAGATGGTATTTCCTAGAGTGCATTTAGAGAAGAATAATTGAGGGGTGGCCAGGCTACCCAACTGTGTTTGTGGGGTGGGTCTTTTCCCTTAGATCATCATTTTTTCATCACTAAAGATTTAATTGCCACTATACCATTGTCGCATGGTGCTTGACAGAGAGTGCTTTAAATGACACCGCTTCATTAGCGCAGAATTCCCAAAGGGAGCATCATTTTCTACGCCTTTAACACCTCTCAGCTTTCAATTTAATACTAATCTCCCTTTTGAACAGGAATGCGCAGCCCTACCCTGTAATCCCTAATGTGTATGACACAAAAACCAGAGAGACACAAAATTAATAACAGACCTGTGGAGTTCAGAATTTGGGAGGCGCACATATGGTCACATTGAGGGTCTGTTGCTTTTCTGTGTTATTGCCTTGTTGCCATAACTGTCGCAGCAGGAATGCAAAAATCAGAATATATTGCAAGAAACCACACACAGCCATAGAACGTGCAACTCATCACTTTACAATAGTTGCCAGCAGTGTGTCCCACAGTGCTGCTGCCTTCATGAAACAACTTCGTTTAAAAAATCCATTCAGTTCCCCCACCCCACCCCTGCCCAGATTTCTTGCAAAATTATGCATAATAGAAAATTGGACAGCCAACCGCATTTTTCTTTCATATTTCAGTATCAAAGCACAGCTGGACACACTGTGACTAGAATGTTACACGCAGCACTCCTCTCTCTGATCATCTAATCCAATATTTTTTTTTTCAGATTTGCCAGACTAATTCCACTGTGAATAGTGTGGGAGTATCAAAGCCCAGGACAGTTTGGTTTGGTTTGGAACACACCAATCATGGAAGCAATTCCAGATGACCAAGTGACTATTTCAACCCTCCAAACCAGTTTCAGTGCCCAACTGCATAGGGTTGGACAATAGCATTTTCTGAAAAAAGTGCAAATAACAGCTGTCATTTTCTAGATTTATGTGAACACCTCTTCTTGTTTGCTCACAGTACCCTTACTTTAGCACAGTCCCCCTACTTTAAAGACTAAATGGCTTGGTTCCAGGGTATCTCAGAAAAAAGCACCTTCCATGCCATAGAAACCACCCCATGCATGTAGGGTCCAATCTAAATGGAAACGCTTTCTGAAGCGATTTGGGCAAAATCTGTATTTTCACAGAATTGAATTAGCTCTTTCCATGGTACACGCAGTGCTGTATTCCTCCGCTTTTGCGGTGTATACGGGAACTGGAGCTGCATTAGGTGGGGTGGGGTGGGCAAGTCCCGCCGCAAGTAGAAATGAACATCAGCAATTGCATAGGTGCGGGGCAGAGGCTTGCTCCCCCCCCCCTCACATGTTCAACAAGTGCAATGGAGGACTTGCTTACGAGTAGACATTCATGACAAACCCCACATACACACATTTATGAGGCAGGCAGGCAGGCAGGCAAGCAGACAGCCGCAGTGACCTGGAAACTGAGCAGAATGAGCAGGAGTAAAAGAGGTGCTGAGAGTGAGGAGGGAGAGTGACTAGCATGTTGTCTTTGGTGTATATTAACTGCCCAATCAACAGGCTTCCTCCCCCCACTCCCAAACACGGGCTCAAGGAAGTGCTTCTGAGTACATGTTCATGAAAATCATCCGCCCTGGCATCCACCCTTTCTTAGCTGCACAGCTTCGAATCAACAGACGTCCACCATTTCTCAGCTGTGCTCCTTCGTAGCTGCACAGCTTCAAAACAGCAGGGCTGGCTCCCCCCTCCCCCCCTCCCAGGCTCAATGACTGTTCAAAGTGAGAGGCAGCAACTGAGCCAGCGTTTCTCAGCTGTGCTCCTTCATAGCTGCACAGCTTCAAAATAACAGAGCTGGCAAAGTGGAACTGAAGGCATTGATTTACTTCCGGGTAGACATGTTTACCCCTCTGCTCTGCCCCCGCCCCTACCCCACGCCACTTCCCCCTCCGCCAATCAGAGCCACTTCCACCAGCCCGTGCCAAAGCCAGCTGAAGTCACACGGACTCCCAAACAGCCCTGAAGCCACTGTGAAAGGAAAATCCGACACAAAATGAGTTTGAAAAAAAAGCAGATTTAGGGCAACAAACACCGGGCTAGCTACGGAGAGCAGCGTGTGTCATCTCACACTATTGATTTGGGGGTGGAGTAGAACCAGAGTAAAAGCCCCCTGTAGATGGGGCCTAGGTAATCAAACTCTGAGGCCACTGTTGTCAAATTGTAGGCTGGCAAAAGGAGCAAGACATTTTTGGTGATGGTGCCCTTGTTCTGGAAGGTTCAGCTGACCCGCCTCCATTTGGTTTTTAGGTGGTCACTTAAATCCTCAGTGTTCTGTTGGGCATTTGGCAAGATGGGAATTTAATCTCAGACTTACTGAATAGTGTTATTAGAAAACGTTGCTGTACAATTGGTATTCATACTGTTTATTTTTAAAACTAATTTTATTATGCAGTTGTTAATTGTTGCTAGCTTCCTTGAGGCTTTTAAAAGCATGTGGTGGGATATATTGTAAACATGGGCTAAATGGATCCTTGGATTGATCCAGAAGGGCTCTTCTTAAGTTTTTCTTATGAGATTTCTTTACTGGAAATTCCAAGGATCAAGGGCCAAAATCATATGTGACTTGGGACATCTGTGATCAGATTTCCTAACTCCCCCCTTTCAAAACAGATGCAGAGGGCTCCAAAACTGACCCAGGCAGTAGTGCTTGTGTGGCATGTGTAGATGTCAGGATTGATTCTGTGCGTATGGAGGTAGTTAGCAGTTCAGATTCAGAAGGGGAACAGCCAGAACCGGGGGAGGCATCTTCCCTAGTGAGTTCAGATATGGATAGGCGTGCTTCTCAGGATGCTAACACCCAGATGGCTGGGCCTGAAGCCCCCCCCCCTCCCGTGAGAACCCAGGAGGAGGAGGAGAAGAGCGCAGGGTGTGACCTGAGGGATGCTAGACTGTGGCGCAGAGTGAAGTGGGAAAAGTTAGAGGTGGTGCTCAGATGGTCGACCCGGTTGGTGATGCATGAGGGTCAACGTAGGGGAGCATCACTGGAAGAGAGGGGCCTCCCTCCCTAAGTTATTGTAGCCAGCAAGTTCTTGTTTCAAACTGCTGGCAACATCGTAGCTCCCATTTGGATCCCCTGTTGTCATAAATGAAGCAGCTGAATTCCTTTGGAGCCTGAGAGTCTTCGAAGATTTGCATCTGTAATGAACCTGTTGATAGTGAATTAGAGGCGTGAGACTGAAGCCTCTCTTCTTGTGTGTGTGCATGCGGAAGGAGGGGGCCAAGGGAACGTGACAGTGGCCTCCTCAGGGCTAATAGCAGCTCATGGTGGCGGGGATTTAGGTCAGGAAATGGCATGGGGGAAGGGCTATCCCCCCCAGTACCGCTGCTCTGATCAGTTTTGGAGCCCCCCTGCCCATGTTTTAAAGGGGGAAAGGCCAGAACATCCGATCACGGATCTTCCATGTCAAGTGTGGTTAGGTCCTGCACCTGAATGTTGAGCCCCATACATGGAAAACATGGGCTTTACTGTTGACCCAGAGCCCATCATCCCATCTTTATCTGTTCTTTCCATATATACATGCTGACTGTCAACCACCCTGTTATGTTTGGCATTCCTCAAGTATTTTATCAAGGAGAGATCAAAAGCATCTTCAAGCTCGGCTCTTGGCTAGTCGGCAGTATTTGGCACTGAAATGAAGCAGGCCTAGCCTTTGAAATTAGCCGTAGGCCTACGTGCTTTTCTGACTCCAGGACAGAGGGATACAACAGGCAAGTCACACTTGGCGGCCTGCAGAACAGTATGTTTCTCACAGAGCCCAAGTGTCTAGCTTTGCAAAGCTGAATGTTTCCAAAAGTGAGCTGTAAAATGTTTGGCTGCCAGAAGTCTAGGGTTGGGTGAGCCAATAGTGGATCAAGAGAGGGATTACAGGGAGATTTCCAAGTCTTACTAGAACATTCCGGCCAGTTAACAACTGAATCTGGATACAGTCATGTGCCCTGTGTGGCTCTATTATACTGCAAAGGCCGGAAATGGCTATTCACAAACTTGGTCCGACGCTGCTGTCTTCTCTGCGCTTCCCCATCTACATCAGTTCATTGTGTCTCCAAATATTAACATTGCCATTGCAAACTCATGAAGGATAGATGGTGGAGGAATGCTCCTGCACATGAGTAGGTATGGCTAGGGACAAAGTCCAGCAGCCTTTGGCCATGTCGGAATGGCAGATCAGACAATGTGCTGCAAGCAGAAGTGGGAACTAAGAATGCAAGCAGATTACTCTAGATATGCTTCCCAACCTGGTGCCCTCCAGATATGTTGGACTACAACTCCCATAAATTGTATACATAATATCTCATAAGGTTATGGGAGTTGTAGTCTAGCGTATCTGGAGGGCACCAGGTTGGGGAAGTCTAATCTTGACGACAGAAACGGGCAGCACAAGCTACACACATTACATGGCAGGTCAAAGGCATAAAATGCACATGTATGCATTCTATTGCATTTATATCATTTAGAGGACACCACTGGTCCCATTTATAGATGAGGTACACAGACAGAGCGATAGCTGGGTATATCTGACAGTGGCAAGGAATTCTTACGGAGAATGTTGAGGGTCCTCTCAGGAGAAAACTCGTGTAGGGATTTTGCGTGCAGCTTAAACAAATGGCCAGTAGTCACACATTTTCTCATGGGGCTTTGTCATGCATTGTTATCACTTCCTAATTAACATGCCCTTGGTCCACTAAAGTTGCAAAGGTTGCATAAAGTACAGAGCACCTGTTTTGTATGCAGAAAGTCCCAGGCTCAGTCTCTGGCATCTCCAGCTAAAAGGCCCAGGTAGCAGGTGACATAAAGGCCCCTACCTGAGACCTTGAAGGACCCTGCCGGTCCGAGTAGACCATGCCACTAGGCTAGTCTGACCTGGAATGAGGCAGCTTCCTCTAGTTCTGTGTACAGAGGCCAGTTGCAAAGGAGAGCCCCACAGAAGAGGCAATTTTGTCGGTATAGCTTGGCTCAGGGAGCGTGTCCTTCTTTGCATCTATTCCCCTTTAGAAAATCTCAGCTGCCTGTGATTATTGGTGTTATGTTACTGTTCTGACGTGAAAAAAAACTTACTGGATTTTTGCAGCAAGGACGGTGATGATCTCTCCTGAGCTTCTAATAAAAAGAGTTAGTTTGATGCTATAAAGGTTCTCTATTACAGGTTGCAAAATATTTCAGAGAACTGCAGTAAAGGCGCATTAAAAGTCACAGTCCCGGTGTCTAAAAATAGCTAGAAAGCAATCCAGAATTCCAAGTTCTGCGTTAGATGTCATCTTTAATAAAACCCGGAATATATTTATAGAATCTGCTATGAAGATACTCAATTTTCTTCTAGGTTAATTCCATATGTATGTGCATATATTGAGCGTAAGGCAGTGTGAACATCTGAATGAATAGATGCATAAGGCATATACATAAATGTGGATGATTTATGAATCTGGGTAGTTTCTGTGAGCACAAATGAGAAATGACATAGAAAATAACCAGTGACAATGAAATAACCTTGGTTGTTTAATTCTATTACGATACGCATTATTCAGGCTCTTCATGCATAGCAGTGCTGTAACTATTCCCAGGGCAGCTTTGCAAATTTAACTTCCCCCCACCCCCAAGAACCTGGCATCATAAAACATTTAAAAAAATTATTATGCATAATCTCCCAAATAGGTGAAGAACAGCTACCTTTTGATTGATCCCTCTAGAGCCTAGAATCTAGGATGTGACTAACTGGTAAAATATCAGGTGTATTAAGAATGGTTGTGAACATTTAAGGGCAATGCTGTGGAAATGGCATGTTTTCTCCTTTGCTACTATAAATACTATGTATCTGAATTGCTATAGGGCGCAATCCAATGGCCGCTAGTCAGCGGCTAGATGGTCATAGGATTTTGGGGTACTGACTCCGAGGTTGGTTCCCAGAGAACCGACCTTCCCCCACATTCCATGCTGCCTTGCAGGCAACGCGGAACAGCCTTTCCGGGGAGTGTTCTGAGGTGGAGAAGGCAGAAATGCTGGTACGACACATCCTATGTGTCAGGGTGGAAAGTGAGCCCATAGAGCCCCAGAGCAGTTCTGATTCTGAGGAATAGCAACAACCTGTGGGAGAGGAGCTCACTCATCTCTCACAGGCACAGCGGCAGGGAGAGATTCCTCCTGCCTGCATTCCTGAGAGGTGTCCCTGGCAGCGAGACAGTGGGGGAGGGGGCCTTGCTGGATGCTCGGCGCAGACGCAGGGAGCGGCACCAGATGGAGGGCGCCGAGAGGAGGTGCTCTGCTCGCTTGGTGCTAAAACAACGGTCGTGTCCCAAGGATCCAAGGGTAAGAGGGAGGACCTCTCCATAGCCCATAAGTTCAGAATCTTCCTGCCCTTCTCCTTCAAACAGGGACCAACTGCCTTACCTGGAGCTTAGGCTACTCTGCTAACTACCCCAGTGCAGTGCCTTGCTTAGTCGCTGGTGATTAGCATCTGAAAGAGTCATTAAGTTGTAAAAGGAATAAAGCCTTAGTAAGAATCCTTTTTGTCTGTGTCTTGAGTTGGCTATTGGAGGGGACTGTAAGAGGCAGCTAGGGCGCTCCTGACACTATGTGTCATCCAGCAGCTCCGCGCTCCAAATGGGGCATTTCGGGGGGGCTTTCTGGGGCAGAGAAGGTGGAAATGCTGGTACGACACATCCTATGTGTAATCCGGCAGCCTCCTTCCCTGCTCTGCCTTCCCGATCCCCTCCGTGTTTCTCCTGCCCTCCATTGGATAGGCAGTCGCCTCCGAGTTCAGAGGCGGTCGCCTATCCCCATAGGATTGCACCCTTCATGTGTGAGATTGCAGTGGCAAGAGCCAATGAAAAGCTGACTTGGTGCTCTGCCTGACCTGAAGCCCTCACTAAGCCTTTCAGCAAGCTAGTATCTATCTTGCCATCCCTCATTCTGAAAAGATGCTTAATTATTTCATGCTGAAAACAACATGGCATCACTTAACATTATTATGACAACTGTCATATTGTATGCCCTTTCATGCCCATTTTCTGCCCTTCTCTAGGTTAACCCCCCCCCCATTACTTACACTAGCATCTCATCGATAGCTACAATGGACAGAAAATGTGTAATATTTTGAATAGCAGGCTCTGCTTCATTGGGTAAACAACCAAAGCTTTAATAATAAATTAAAGTTTGCCTATCAGTTCATTGGTGAGGGCTGACAACAACAAATAATTTGGGAGGAGGTTGCCTCTCTCTCTCTCTTTGCAGTAGCCGCGCACTCTTAGTAGGGTCTTTCTAGCTTTGCCTTATTTGCTTTAGCTGTGGGCCAGCTGCTGTGATCTGGGCTACCTGAGGAGGCTTCGGGGGTGGGGAGTCAGGAGACTTGCTGCTCATCAGCTGTAAGGGGGCTGGTGAGGGGTGTGGGAAGAGGGAAATGCAGGGGCAAACAGCCAATTAGCTGTGGTGGGGGAGGCACCCAAGAGGCAAAGAACAATGTGATTGGCTAGCTGCACAGGCACTGGGGGTGGAAGGGAAATGGTATGTGTGGCTGAGAGGGAGAGCGCAACTGGTCCTGATGCACTGGGACATTTTGCAGCACTGTTAGAATTTACTTGCCTGTTAACTGATTGATGAGGTCTTGCTTGGACAATGGGATTGGGGATGGGGAGGAGAGGAGAGGCCCTAGAAGGCCTCCAGCTGAATCTGGTGCACAACACTGTTGCTTGCCTGGGGAGCAAGGAGAGGAGATGGTTTCGGAAAGCCCCCCCCCCCGCCCCGAGTGGCTTTGGCAACAGTGCCTAGAGCCAACGTGGCTCCTGCTTGAAAAACAGTGGAGATTACTGCTGTAGCGGCTAGATTTTTTAAAATGAAAAAAGTAAAAAAATGAAAGCTCAAGGTTTTCCACCCAAGGTATATTATCCTCTGGGATGCTTTCTGCTACTCTGATGGGTTATGGGCCCCATTTATTGTACCTCCCAGTGTGGGAACATGTGAATTTGTGCAAGCGAGCCGGTTTGTAGATTAGCACCATAAATCTCTTTCCTGCTATACTTATTTTGTAAATACACTGGCTATGAGACTTCTGTTTTGACTTTGCACAGCCAGAGAGAATGATGCCCTGAGGTAATGAAACCCACAGTCTTATGTTTCCAGGTATCTAGGCTCTTAGCCAGAAACTTTGCAGAGGCCCCGAGGGTAAACCTGAGGAGGTGGGCATCCTAAATCAATGGAGAATGGCAAAATCTTAAACGCAAGTAGTTTAATATGTTTCAATTACAGTGTCCAAAATTAATGAGAAGTTTTAATAAAATAACATTCTCTAATGTTGCTCAAATTCAGTAAATGTCATGTACTTGTCAGTCATTCCAATGCCTTGGAAACCAACCCTTGGAAACTAGGAGCAGTTTTACTTCTTTCTGAGCAAGTGGGTAGATTATACTGCCTGCATATTTTTCTTATATCTTCGTAAGAAAAGAGTTTGAATACTAAGGCTGTGCACGGACCCCCCATTTCGGATGCTGCTTCAGACCCTCCAAATCAGCCCTGCTTCAACTCGGACTGATTCGGACCCCCTCCACTTTGATTCAGTTCCAGATCCGAAGTGAGATACGGATATCTGGACCACTTGGTTTGGGTGTTTTCCCATTGACTTGCATGGGAAAACACAAATGGCCATAACTTTTTCCGTTTTCATGATAAATACATGAAACCTGGGGGCCTCTCTGCCAACATGGAGGGGATCCCACCTGCCAAATTTCAGACAGTTTGGCCCAGTATTTTTGCGCTAGGTGCAGCTGAAATTTGAGTTTTCCCACAAAAACTCTCAAAGCAAAGAGCTATACCTCTCAGACCTGTGCCGCTGCCTCCTGCCTGCTCAGCTGTCTGTGGCCCTGTTTCCACAACAGCAGAAGGAGAAGCTAATGGAGGAGTATGGGATTTTTTAAAAAAAGGAATCAGCTTTGCTGCAATGTGGTCCATGCAGGGCTCCATGAGCAGGTTCTCTGCAGCAGTAAAAATTGCTTCACAGAACGTATTTCCTGGTGGGGGTGGGGATTGGAGTGAACATCAGCTGACTGGCAGGGGCTGCTCAACCAATAAGAGAGGCATCCTCCCTCCCCCCTTTCTCCTTTCCCCCGAAAGTCCAGTTACTTCAGAGTAGACACATCTATGCGTGTGCTGGGAAAGAGAGCAGTAAACACAAAGATGGAAACCAGCCCTGCAGGATCCCTGCAACAAAGGGTCAAGGTTTCTTCCTAAGGCAATAAACCAAACAAAGGAGAATCAGAGCCTCGAGATCACACTGTGCCTTGTCAGTTAAGGGGGTTCTCTGTAAGTTCTGTGGGCATTAAGAGGGCAAGCCTCATTGAGCACAATGGGAGTTACTTCTGAGGAGACACTCATGGGTTTGTTGTGGGAAAGAGAGCAGTAAACACAAAGATGGAAACCAGCCTCCATTTTAACCCACAGGATCTCTATAACGAAGGGTCAAAGTTTCTTCCTAAGGCAATAAACAAATGAAGGCGAATCGGAGCCTCGAGATTGCGCTGTGCCCTGTCAATTGAGCAGGGAAATTGCTGGTGGAAACACCCCCATGGACTGTTAGCCATCTCCTGCTCGCAAGGAGGAGACAGCTAACAAGCTGTGGGGGCATGCACCACGCTGCTGGTCAGCTGACCTTGACAGCCGACCAGATAGGAGGAGGAGGTGCGTCGCACACCCCCAGCCGCTAGCTGTCTCCTGCTCGTGAGGAGGAGACAGCTAGCGAGCGGCAGGGACCTGTGCTGCGCCTCCGCCTCCTCCAGCCTGGGCAATTCACAGCGCTTCTTGCGTATAAGTCTATGTGCACACATAGACTTATACGCAAAAAGTGCTGTGAATCACCCATATTGGCAAGATTCATGGTGCTTTTTCCATATAACTCTATGTGCACATAGACTTCCAATCGCCATGTTTTTTTAAAACATGGTGATCACAGCGGAGGCGGAGAGACCGGTGAGTGGAGCAGGGGCTGGGGGGGGTTGTCTGGAGAACCCAGATCGGGGTGGGTTCTCACATCCCTAAGTAACACCACCAGCATGATCGCTGTCTCTGAAACGCAGGCATTTTTCTCCAGTTATCCAATCTTCCCCCCTCCTCCACCAATGTCACTGATTGGAGATTGCTGGGTTATGTTCAGCCCTGATTTGGCAACTAGGGTTTCCATTCGCCAAAGCTCCCTCTCTCCTCCTCCTCCTCCCTTCCCCCCTCCCTCCTCAATCACTCTCTGAACTTTCTCAAGTTGATACTTTTGGCGCCAGGCTCAGAACGAATCATCGAGTTGGACGAGGCACTTTGTAGAACAGCTGCTTCGCTTCGGGGTGCTTCATTGCTATTCTGCTCTGCCTCGTATCACACAGAGGGACCTCTGAAGCAGCCCGCTTTGACTCATTATTCAGGCTTCAGACTGAGGCAGTGCACAGCCCTATTGGATACTTCTGTTTTAAACAAACAAATATATTGAAAGAGATGTGGAATGTCCTTGAGAGGGACCAGGTTGTCACTAACTCATGAATATAGCCCTACAGGTATGTGGGGTTCTTATTCTGCTCATCTCCACTCTCTACATCAGAGCTGCAGAACTAGTTTTGGGTGGGGGAGCCAGATGACCCAGTCCTCTGTGGGATGTATGATGTCAGGTGGGTGTGGCCACGCCCAAGTCCACATACTATCCTGTTACACACTGAACTATTCTGCACAGGGAAGGCTTGACCTAGGTGGTCCTTTTTCTACAGTGCCTGCAATTTGATTGCAGAAGACCAGGGAATAAAACATAGAGATCATGCTGACAAAGTGCTGGGAGGAATTACTGAAAGAAGAAAACCACGCTTACACCCACGTTGACAAAGGGCTTCTTCACACAGAGCTTTTATCCTGCTATTGAGATTGGATACTCACGGAAGTTTGCGGGTCCTTTAGCTGACGCCGTGAACCTCCAGGGCGTCTCCTGCACGAAATGCCCTTTATTCTATTTTTAAATAGATCACAGATAATGAGCTATCAAATTACCCCACTTGTGTTCCGCTTGAGTTCTCTCTGTGAAATGGGAAAAACCACAAGAAGAGGAGCTAGACCAATGAAACATATGGAAGATTCAAATTATTTATTTGTTTGTTTGTTACATTTATATCCCGCCATCTTTCCTCTTTTAAGAAACCCAAGGCGGCATACATAATCCTTCTCCTCTCCATGTTATCCTCACAACAACAACCCTGTGAGGTAGGTTGGGCTGAGAGTCTGTGACTGGCTAAAAGTCACCCAGTGAGCTTCCATGGCTGAGTGGGGACTAGAACCTGGATCTCCTGGCTCCCAGTCCAACACTCTAGCCACTACACCACGCTGGCTCTCTTAGGGGGAGGGGGGGAATGAGAAGGGGGAAAGGAAGCATGTGTAAAGAGAGTCCGTTGTGATCCTGCATTTAAAATGGAAGCAGAGAGCCCCCTTTGAAATGCAGGATTTTAGGCTGGTGTAGAGATGCCCAAAGGGAAGATGAAGGGAAAGCAGGGTGAAAGGGCTCGCGGTTTGGCCAGTTATTCCCTGTGGGAGAAGACTCGTAAGAAAATAAGGCTGCACTTGTTCCATGAAGGCCAGTTCTTCCATTACAGGTGCTGTGCAGTTGCCTCTCCCCTGCGGTCGCCACTCCCCACAGTTCCCTGTTACAGCAAGGTCATGCGGATCAGGCTGATGACGCGGTCATTTCCCATGCCATCATCACCCCTCTGAAGGGTGGGAGACATTTGCACAGGAAGCAGTCGTGCTGTGTCCGCACCATGACATCTCATTGTTCTAGCCCTGCCTGAGTTGCATGGGATGAAGCCAAGGGAGAGTGGCAGCCAGGCTATGGCCATAATGCAAGAAATGGCCCTTGGTCTATATGCATAGTTCCAAGGCTGGTGCCAGGCTTGAGTGCCCATTGGCATAGTGTTGCTGATGGGCTCCCTTATACCTCCACCACCTCTGGAATTGCAAAGGCTTCCTGCCTAGGCTAGACACTCATTGCCCATTCCCCTGGCATTGCTGCAGCTGCCACTCCCCTCCCCCCAGGTGGGCTTACCTGCCGGAAATAGCTCCCTTTCGTTCAGAGCGGAGTCTGATTGTTGCTAGGCAACCACCATGTTATGTTTCCTGCAGTACAATACCTGGCTACCAATGAACCCATGTTCAGCACCAGGCATTGCATTATGGGAAACATAACATGGTGCCTGTTGGAGGGACAAGGGCCATGAGTCACTTAACCCGAGATTGAAGGGTTAACATGTACCTGAGTGAGGTGGGAGGGGATCTCTGCCTTTTCCTTGTCTCCTCTCTCTATTTTCTTATCTTCTTCCTTCTTCCTCCTGCAAGGGATGTGGACCATGGGGCTGACCTCAGCCAACTGTAAAATTTAAAAGCAGCTTGGAACCCGCCCTGAAAGGGCTTATCTGGCAGCACTACACTCTCTGGATCGGATCTAAGCAGCACTGGGTGGCACTGAAGTCCGAATCAGCCCTTCCCCCCCCCCGGCCCCCGTCAGTAGCCATGGATGTAGGCAAAACACAGACTTTTACTGGACAGATAACAAACTTACATCTCAGGGTATGTAAGTTTGTTATCTGTCCAGTAAAAGTCTGTGTTTTACTGGAATTACTGTGATGTTGAATGGTTTGCCTTGGATTCGTACTGACATCATTCTATCGTTTTTGAGATTGTACCCCAGTACTGCTTTTCCCACCCTTTTGTTGACTATGAGCGCTACTCCATTTCTTCTAAGAGATTCTTTCCCACAGTAGTAGATATAATGGTCACCTGAATTAAATTCTCCTATGCCTGTCCATTTTAGTTCGCTGATTCCCAAGATGTCGATGTTCAATCTTGCCATCTCATGACTGACCACCTCCAGCTTACCTTGATTCATTGATCTTACATTCCAGGTTCCGAAACAATATTGTTCTTTACAGCATCGGACTTTCTTTTCACCACCAGACACATCCACAGCTGAGTGTCCTTTCGGCTTTGGCCCAGCCGCTTCACTCTTTCTGGCACTACTTGGAAATTCCCTCTGCTCTTCCCCAGTAGTATATTGGACACCTTCCGACCTGAGGGGCTCATCTTCCGGCGTCATCTCTTTTAGCCTTGTGATACGTTCCATGGGATTTTCTTGGCAAGAATACTAGAGTGGGTTGCCATTTCCTTCTCCAGTGGACCACATTTTGTCAGAACTCTCCGCCATGACCTGTCCATCTTGGGTGGCCCTGCACGGCATAGCTTATGGCTTCACTGAGTTACGCAAGCCCCTTCGCCACAACAAGGCAGTGATCCATGAAGGGATGTATATGTACATGTAATATTACCGTCTGCTGAAAGGCTCTCTGTATATCGGTTCAGCAGTTTACAGCATGCATTTCGCTACACAGTCATTGGCATTAGCTCATGACAGCTCATTGTACCAAATTACTTGCCAAGAGAATACATCTGTACACACACGTACCAGATTTTGCTGGAAAACAGATATTCAAAGTATATTTTTTCCTCAGGTGAAATATCTGAGGACTTTTGATAGAAACCAAAAGGGGTTTTATAAGGCCACTGAAATGTCTTGGCAGGAGGGGCCAGGAGTGTGTGTCATACCTATATCAAGACTAAAATGTTCTGTGTTGACAATCTAGCAAGCTGTGAAGTGACATTCAATTTCTGCTGCAAGATCATTTGATCCTACCAGAACGTTTGCTGCTGTTGCTGTTTTTATTGTGGCTTTATCATTTTTAATACTGCATCGGTTTTTATTATGTGTTTTATTGCTGTACGCCGCCTTGGGGGGTTCTTGCCCTGAAAGACAGCCAAGAAATATTTGAAATAAATACGTACCAAACTTCATCCCTGTTCCAATGCAGCAAACCGCTGGCCTTCTGCCAGGCCCTCCCTTAGTACAGGTCCCTGGCTCAGCTAGCAGTAATTAGCCACTTCATTGCAACCCATTTTCTCCCCAGTTCAACAGCCATCTCCCCTTTCTGATCTCGGAGCCCAAGCCTTTTATTGGCCGCCTCCTGCCTTTGCTCTTTAGTGCTAGCAACTAGGGGGTAAACTAATTATACAGATTAATGAAAGGGGGGTGAGGCCCTTTAGCCAGTCAGCCTTTCCTGTAAGGAATGATACACACCAGACAGACTTCAGGAGCTATGGCACCTGCAACAGACAGCAGGGGCTGTTAAATGGAGGAATTGTTAAATCGGTTTAAGGGTGTATGCAGTCATACTTTTCCAAGCAGATAATACAGAACCTCCTGTATGTTACTACAGGACTTGCTGTGTTTACTAGAGCTGGGTGGATATTTGGGGGGGCTCAGCTCCTTTTGAGCTATCGTGGGAAGGGGCAAGAAAACACCCCCCAAAATGGGAGCGAGATGGGAAAGATTTCAGAGAACTGCTGGGGGTGGTTTAACATCGTTTTTTAGAGGAGGTGGTCTCACGGGTGTGTGTTCTTTGTTAAAAAAAAATATTTATTATAAAATGGTAGTGTCAAGCCATGATGATGCACATGGCCCCTCCAACCCTGCAGGGGCACATATGTGTTTGGCTGACCTAATTTTTTTGAGACAAGGTAGCTGAGAGGAGGGTCGCCCTTTTTTAGCTTTACCAAAGGTTCAAGGCTGCTCAGAACTACCACCACGCTTTGCGCTTCCTCCCTGCTACGTTTCCAGGTCAATCCGGTAGGCATCTGGGACTCAGAAACGCGGCAGAGAGGAAGCAAAGAGCATTGCAGCGGCTCTGAGCCACCATGGAGCTTTGTTTTTTATGTTTAAAAAAAGGATGACACTCCTCCCTGGCCACCTCATCTAAAGAAATTAACTAAGCCAGCTCCCCTGTTGTTACTGCACTTTCAGTCTAAAGAGAAAGCTAGCCGTGGCCACTCCCTGGTCAGGCACTCCATAGCTAGCACATCACTGGGCAGTGGACACAAGACTACGGCCAGGCTTTATGGGGATTGGCCTTATATGGACCTCCCCCTTGCCTGAAGTCCTGCAAGGTTGTGCCAGGTCTCACAAACTCTCGAAATTCCACCAAGTCTCATGTCCTGGGCCTTCCTCTCTGTTGCCTCTGCCCTCCTCCCATGGGCTAGGCCACCACAGACACTGTTTGAGCAATTGTCCAGGCAATGGGGTACACCCAACACAGAGTTTCACCAGCTGGTACCAGCCAAGATGTTCTCTCTCTCTCTCTCTCTCTCTCTCTCTCTCTCTCAGCAGCTGGAGACATGGAGCTACAGCATGCTCCACCCCCTCCCATGGGGTACTTCAGCTGCCACTGCTCTACCACCACCACCATCGCCACTACCACCACCTCCTCCTCTCATGGGGGTTGGACTCGATGGCCTTGTAGGCCCCTTCCAACCCTACTATTCTATGATTCTATGATTCATAGTGTAGCTCTGCAGGCTTTCTCTGCCTACTCCTCTCCCTCCCATGGTGCACAGGGAGCAGGGACAAATAGTAATTGATGTGGATGGTAACAATGGCCACAGCAGGGCCAGTAGAATCCGTCTGGGCCAGCGGTGGGCTTTGTCTTGAACTGAAGCACATCTATCCACCTCCAACCCCCACCCCAATCTCACAACATACATACAGGGACCCTTGTCAGGAAGCTACAGCTTCTTGCTAACTGTACAGTCAGTGGGAAGACCCAGACTTGCTTCTTGTGTAATGTATGGAATGGCCTTGAAGGTGGCCCATTTTCCCAGATGATGTCACCTTCTTGATCTTGAGGATATTGTAGGATGAGTGACACCATCTCTTTCTCTTCGCAGGGAAGGGTGAAGATTGGTAAATGCAATCTGCTGTGTGGGCAAAAATGCGATATGGGTTATGTGATGTGTTGTTATAATCCTATACGAATGGAAACGTTCTTACTAAGCATGGGGGGTGAGGGCGGAGAGGAGATGGAGAATGACATGGTTTATGTCTGTTCCCCCAAAGGCATGTCTAAATGCACAAGTTCATCTTAGTGGGAAATAAAAAAAATCAAACTAAGAAGTAGGTGGAAACACCCCTTTGGCAGATATTAAAAAGGAGAGAGATACCTTGAAGCATATTTATGTATTCAGGTCTAGGATGAACAATGGAACAGAATAAAAACAGCTGCGTACTGTAAAGAACTGTGTCTACTTTAAATTACTGGCAGGGTATGTTGTGGCATTTATTCTATAATGAACTGTCTTCTATGTCATTTTGCCAATGCAGGCAAACGCACGCTACGTTCTGGTGTAGCTTTGGTATTTTCATGTAAAATAGTACGCAGTATTTGCACATAAAATGTGACATGACATGCATATCATAGCCAGAAATCCTGCTTTTTACTTCCTAATGACCTCGCTAAAATGTAATTCTCTGAGAATTAAGCCACAGCTGGACCTAACAGGCCTAGTTAGCATTGCTTGCAACTTGGCATGATTTATTTATTATTCGGACTTCTATCCCATCTCTGAGGCTTATTACAGTCTACAACGATTGTATAGAAAATGAAGCATGAAAATAACTCTCTCTCCTCTCTCTCTCTCTCTCTCTCTCTCTCTCTCTGCGTATCTATCTATCTATCTATCTATCTATCTATCTATCTCCATCCATCCATCCATCCATCCATATATGCATGCTGCCATCCCTTGTATCTCGTGTTGTTAAATAAGATTAAAATAGATATAGATGGATGGAAAATTTCATGGTTGGAATGAGTCTCCACTATCAAAATAAAAGAACTCCCAAGATTTATTTTTTTAATTTGAAAAAGTTCCAATTACAAAACCTTTCCAAATGTTAAAACTCTGGCAAAAACAAATTATATATGGGATGGAAAATGGCTTAGAGGAGACTTGCCTTCCCTGTCCTAGTATCCTCCAGATGTTTCAGACTGCAGCGTCCAGCATTCCTGACCAGTGGCCATGCTGGCTGGGGCTGATGGGAGTTGAAGTCCAAAACATCAGATTGGAGAAGGCTGGCTGCGAATTTCTTCAAGTACCTTACAGAAAACAAAGGAAAAAGGAGGGTTTGTGCATCCCAGTAAAGTCAGTGGCCACAATCCTGGTAAAATTCATGACTGCTAAATCTCTTTGAAAGGAATAGGTCTTAAATTAGTCATGGCTAATTTGTTCCATTAGTTTCAATGGGACTTAGTCACAACTGACTTTGGCTGGATTGCAGCCACGTAGTATTATACCTTGAGCTTTTAAAAGATACATTTATATATCAAATCCAAGGAAGAATAATTTACTGGCCATATACTGGAGTAGAAAACTCTTCAGTAATTAAAACATTTTCCGTTAATGCTGCAATCCTAAACTTACCCCATTGAACCTAGTGGGACTTACTTCTTATTAACACAAAGAAACCTAAAGGAACGTTACTGTGTATTCTCTGCAGATTTGCAGTCCGAAAATAATTTTAAATCTGGGTAGGAAAAGATAGTTGAGTACAAACAGCAGAATCTGACTGATTAAAAAGATTGACAAGACCATCAGCTACTTCTATTACTATTTAAAAGAATGAGAACCATTCTAAGGTATTGTACAGCTAGTACCTGATATTACACAAAATGAATCGAATTTACAAAGGTGGTAACTATAAAAGTTGGAGATATAACAACCCTTCCTTTCCAACCCCAAACTGATGTTGTTTTAATATGGCAATAATAAAAGAGTTGATTACCGGAGTCTGCCATGTTGCACAGATGTCAAAACTTGCTGAAACGGTAAGGCTCAGAGAAGAAAGACAGAGTGCAGAAAAGGTTGGAAATGCATGGCACTCATTTTTAGATTTTTGGATTTGTAAGCATAATATTAATGTTTATAACTGGTTTTTTCTTCTGTTTTATAAATTATATTTTAACTTTTCCCAATAAAACAGAAGTAATTAAATATAGATTGTTTGTGATAATAAAAATATAGAAACAAAAACCCAAAGTGAAGATAGGCAAATGAATGACTGGGTCTGCCCAGATAAGGCTGCTTCTGTTTTCAATTACTTCCATACAGTTGTCTGTGCTGAAAGCTGGGACATAGTCGAGAGGAGGCAAAACATAACCCTCACCCCAGAAAAGTGGAATCACCAGGGACAGCTGGGGTAGCCCTCGTTCTGGTGGTAAATGGCTATCATTTACTCTTAAGGGGGAAATAAAGCACTTGAAGGCAACTTATGTCAGGGCAAATCTGAATCACCACCACACTAATAGGGGACACCGGGTCTGGTGCACCCATTATGCTGGGGGACCTGCAATATGTAGGACCCAACCTGGTTGGGAAAGCCTGATGAAGGGCCTTCCTTCACCCATACTCTGACAACATAGTTATATCACATCACTTCATACACAGAAATGACTTCCATCTGGGAAATCAGTAATGTGCGAAGCTGCCCTGAACAAATTTAGCATTGCCTTTGGTTTTTGATAGTTTTTGCCTTGCATCTGTAATCTATATCATTCATATGCTGTGTTTGATTCCATATGTTCATTCCATTCTGCTCAGCCTCCAGACCTTTCCAACTATCTTTACTCTCGGTAGTTGGAAAGATCTGGAGGCTGAGCAGAATGGAATGAACATGGCCCTTACCTCTGTGACAGAAAGCAAGCTGCGTTTTCCAGACAATGAAAAGCATATGCAAATAGTTTTTCCAGTTTTCATTCATTTTTCTCTGCTTAATAGGCTAAAGGGCACACTCACTGACACACAACTTCCCTGACAGCTATTCAGACTCTAGTCCAAACAGGAATACCACCCACCAACATCATGGAGGAACAAAGTTGAAGCGACAAGCCAAGAAATGCAGCATAAGGCTCTCCCTCTAAAGAAACGATCGCACACAGCTGAATCTTACTTTTGACAATTGCTAGGCAAAACACAACTTAGTTTTCAAATTCTTACTTCAGCATCTTGAGCCCTGCCTAACTAAGAGATAACATTCTCTCCCATGAACAATTTCTAATATGAAGAGAGCCCTTTTTATTGTGTTTGTACCCCAACTCCTCAAACTGAGGGTACCTAAGAGGCACTCTTGGTGGCTATCCCACAATGATGAATTCCTTATGAATTCCTTCCTGTTGAAGATGTCCTGTTTGAGGTGACTTTTAAACTGGTGTGTAGGACATTACCTGGCAACTTGATTTTGTTAGGATTTAGTGGGAATTTTACATGAATAGTTGATAGACGGACAGCGCAATCTTATGCCCCCTGGACAGCGTCTGGGGGGGACATAGGATTGTTCAGTTTTTGGGATCCGAGGCTGGAAACAGGGGCTCTGATCTTGGAGCCCAGAAACTGTGCTCGCCGCCCGTGCCCCTTCCCTCTTGTAGCCGGCGAAGTTCTGGCTGTGTCTCCGCACTCAGAAATGGAGCACAGAGACATGAAAAGGGTGCAGTCCTGGCAGGGGGAGGAGACGAGACCAAGGAAGCTGCTTTACACAGCTTCCTGTGCTCACCACATCTTCCTTCCCTCCTGCTCTGAAGCGCCACGGCTAGGCGGGCAAAATTGCCTGCCTAGCAAAAATGCAGGGCGGCCAGAGCATGGAGGCAAGATTTCCTCCAAGCTCAAGCCATCCTGCATTGGATACTTGGCAGCCTCCAGCTTCAGAGGCTGCTGACTATCTCCATAGAATTGCACCCTAAGGGCACAATCCTATGCATGTTTAGACAGAGAAAAGGCCAGCATACCGGCTGAGGAATGCTGGGAGTTGTAGGCCTTTTCTCTGTCTAAACATGCATAGGATTGTGCCCTAAGGGAATTTTATTTTCTCAGGCTTTGTAGTCTTCCAGTTTTCTTTAATATGTGTTATTTCTGTTTTTAGATCTTTATACTGCTGCTGGGTTTTACTCTGATTTTTACAGTATTTTTTTTCTGTTTAAAACTGAATATATATTAAGTCCATGGGGTCACGAAGAGTCGGACACGACTGAACGACTGAACAACAACAACAACAATTTTAGGGTTTTAATTTTTGTGAACTGCCTGGAGAGCTTTGGTGACTGGCCGATGTAGAAATGTAATAAATGAATAATATCCATTTCCTCCACCCCTTACACAAAGCAAGTGTCAGGAGCTAGTATGGTATAATAGCTAAGCATGTTAACTGGGAAGTCTCCAGTTCACTTGTGTGCTCAACCACAAACTCCTTAGGTAATCTCAAGCACAGCATTGGATTGCTCAGCACAGTGTCACTCGACACACCCCTGACACACACACACACACACACACACTTTGCAGCATATAGTCAATACTACCAGGGATCTTCCAGACGAGGCTTTTCATGTGCAATCGTGCTGCCACATTCACGAATGTTACCAGGGGGGTGTGTGTTCCAGAGGATGTTGCCTTTAATTTATAGCCCTCCCGTGTTTTCCCACTGCTTCTTCCTGTTTTTTTCTTACTGGAAAAGAACCCTGTTATGGAAGAAGATGGGATAGCTGCACAATGTTTTTTGATTGTTAGCGATAGGAGCCCTGCAGCTTTAAGCACCCCTATTCCTAAAGGCACAGAGACTTGGCTTAAGTGTACATTTTCTCATTTTGACGGTGGGAAGGTAGCCTTGTACTGTTTATTATATTTTCCTTTTTAAAGAAACAAAACAGAGGTGCATATGTGCACATCTTTCCTCTTGTAATTAAAAACAAATAAACGATGTCCAGGGGATGGGAAGAGAATTGGCGTAAACCGATTAAGGGTGCAATGCTTTGCTGGCTGGGGAGTGCTGGGAGTTGTAGGCCTTTTCTCTGTCTAAACATGCATAGGATTGTGCCCTAAATTGGTTAATAATTTATTAAATAATTATAATGACACCTATTTCTTCACTCAAAGCCATGACTATCGCCTATTCAAAGTGCTTAACAGGTTGCTGCTGCTCATCACAGTTCGCCATTCAAAGTGTCAATGGGTTTGCTAGTCACATGGCTCCCGGATATTGTGCAACAAACCAGGGCTACTATACTCTCTTCTGCATTCTGTGCAATAGTAACTATGCAATAGCTTAATTAGAGAGCACCTTACACAATATGCCATTGCAATGGTCTTCTTTCGCTGATCTGAAATTATTGTTCAGAAAATCTGTCATTTATTTGGGACACGACTGAGAATATGGAGTTTTCATTTTCAGAAGCAGAAATCACGGCTATTTGTGGCATCCTTAGTTTCACTCTTGTAAAGTGAAACTCTCCGTGAAAAAGCGGCTCTGCTGATTTGCTTAGTGCTATCATAAGAATCTTATCCTGATTTGAGATTCTTTGAGCGGAAAAATCCTGTTGTGTTCATTTAAGCAGAAGACTGATTGTAGCCAAGGGTTCAGTAAGAAAAGAAAAGAAGACAGTACAACTAGCATGTCTGGAAAATATCAGCATACGTAATCACATCAGACACAGTTTAGCCGAGCTGAGTAAAGGCAGATGATGAGTTGTTCCAATAGCAGTGATCTCATTTCAAACAGCTGGCTCAGCAAGCCCTTATAAAAGAGAGAGAGAAAAGTGTTGGAAAGAATTTTGAAAAAGCTACACTGGGAAAGGCTTCAGTCCCTTGTGCTTCCCGTTCCACTAGATCTCTGTCTCATCCAAACTATAATTTATTTATTATTTTGTTTGTTTGTTTGTTTCTATACTGCCCAACAGCTGAAGCTCTCTGGGTGGTTCACAAAAATTAAAACCAAAAAGCGCAGGATAAAACAATATAAAATACAAAAGCATTAAAACCACAATATAACAACACAACCAGAATAAAACGTAGCAGCAATGCAGAGATTTAAAATACAGATTTGTACAATACTACCACCGCTACCAATGCTGTCACAGGAAATATGCAAGATGCCCCCACTTGAAAGCTATCACTTCACTACAGAAAGAAATAAGTTTTGTTTTTAGATGGAAAAGTAGGGGGATGGTGTTAGAAAGACTGATGTGACTTAGAACAGAGTTACTTTAAACAGAGAAAGCGTGGCAACACAGCATTTAGTATTGGAGGCAATAAACGCAGGCTACAGCTGGTTTAGAAAGAAGTTCAAAACAACTTATTAGTGCTTTTATGCACACCATCAGAGAAGGCTATCTAACACTGTTTAACTACAAGCAGCCCTTAAAGCTGGGTGTGTGAGGGTAAGTGAGTGAAGGCATGAGATGTGGTTACTCGCTTCCTTCAGGGAGAGAGCCACATGGCTGTTGTTGCAGAGGCAGAGAAAGAAGGAAGAGGAAGGGGAGGGAGAAGGAAATAGGAACTGATCAAGCTGCAGGACATTCTCTATCAACCCCTAATGTCTGAAAGCTTGCGGAGTTGTTCCTATTTTCAAACAGATGGGAGATGCATGTCTGAACCAAGATGGCTTAGAATTGTTGGGAAGCAACAGTTCTACTTCCAGCAGCCTAAAGGACAATTCTGCCACACTGCTTGGGACTCATGCTTTCCTAATGACGCATCAACTCTCCCTTCTGCAGCTGAGGATAAAAAACCAATATATATATTAAAAGGTTTGGTGGCTTCCCAGCTTTTGTGCCGTTCCATCACCGCTCCCTTCTAAAAGGCTGAAATGCTCTCATAAGGCTTAGTTACTGGCCGTAAGAACTTCAAGTTAGAAGATGCTGATCTCTCTTGTATTTGGGGGGCCCACCTCTTTTGCCTTTGGTCCGCTCACCACTAGAATGCAGCCCCCGAGAGCTTCTTTGACATTTAATTCAGCCCTTGTGCTGAAAAAGCTTCCCCACCCCCGGTATTGAACATGTGCAGATTGGTGTGCAAGACCGGCAGGTTCCAGAGAAACTGATTCACAAAGTGCTTCCGTTTACTCACATCAGTAGAAGAAGCAACATACTCAGTTAAATGAAGAAATCCTATTGATTACTCAGATCAAACTTCCTCTGGACTGTGCCCATTGTATGAATGCTAATTGCAATTTGCCTTTTGGCATTATCTGAGTGTGTGGTGGCTCCGTGTATATTCTGAAAGCTGAATTTTATGGATAATGGCAGGTGCATATTACCAACTTTCCATATTTAGTGGGGGTGGGCACCATGGGCATGATTTCCAGGCACTATTTCTCATGGCAACCATAAATCAATGATGAGCAGAATGGGCTTTTCAGTGCTAAAGTGGTCAGGTGACATCTTTATCTGTGATGCCAGTCTTATTTCATGCGAAAGCAACAACAACAACATTGCCCCATTTCTGTATAGTGAGTAGATTTTATTATCTGAAAGCAGGCATTCCTAAAAGGCTAACTAATCTCTCAAAAGCAATTAACCTTTAAAAATCTGTTAAAGTTCATGTAGCATTTAATTTGCACTCACAAGAAATAATGAAATAAAAATGTTTATAATAATGCATCCCCCCCCCCCAGTTGATCTGGGTAAACTATTGACAGAAGCTGTTTGCAAGTATAGCATTAGTGCTTTTTTTATAAAAAGGATTATTTAGTGCATGCCTGTTATTAAAAGGGTATCACCAGGGAGAGAAAGCAAAGGAAAGCAAAGGAAAAAAGCAGAGCTGGACAACTTTGTTGGAAAATGGACGCAATGTCCTGGAATAACAAATTTCATGATAATATTATACCATATACTTTATTTTCCTCTTCTGTAAGGGTTATACAACTGGAATTCTTTTTAAGTTTCATAAGAAAAATAAACAACTCTTAATTCCCTCAAAATCTGTGAACAGCGCTAATT
Organism: Heloderma suspectum; assembly: GCF_057233095.1. Classification (NCBI taxonomy): domain Eukaryota; kingdom Metazoa; phylum Chordata; class Lepidosauria; order Squamata; family Helodermatidae; genus Heloderma; species Heloderma suspectum. Next base: position 112,146,775 of record NC_139464.1, read on the forward strand.
TCTGTTATTGTAATACCACCTCAATGGGTTGGGATTTTATACCAAAATCACAAATTATCTAAAAGAGAATTTGTTTTTTCAATAAATTATGCATGCTTACCAGGATTTGCAACATACACATGGTTTTATCATTTTTACTAGAAGCATTAAAGAATTTGGAGTCTTTTTCTGGTTTGTGTGTTAATTGGAGGCTAGTAAAATGTTAAGCATTTTAGGGCACAATCCTAACTAGATAGGTGGCCACCTCCGAACTCGGAGGCAGCCACCTATCCAAAGCAAGGCAGGAGAGGCACGGGGGGATCGTTCCCTCCGCACCTCTCCTGCCTTGCTATTTTTCGCTAGACAGCCATTTTCGGCTGTCTAGCGGTGGGGGGGCCGACCAGGAGAGGAAGCTGCCATACGACACATAGGATGTGTTGTACGTGCAGCTCCGCTCTCCCTGCCCCAGAACACCCCCAGCCCCACCCCTTTTCAGTTGCTTTGCACTCCTCCTCCAAGCACGGAGGATGGGGCTTCTTTGCGCTGCCTCGGAGGCAGCGCAGTGGAGGGGGCAGTCAGTTTTCCGGGAACCGACCTCAGAGCACAGGCTCCAAGGTCAGTTCGCAGAAATGAGCATATCCTATGGCCCTCTAGACAGTCTCTAGCGGCAATAGGATTGCTCCCTCTGAGCCTTTCTACACAAGGCTTTTATTGTTCACTTGTGATTCCTCACTCAGGGTAGTTTGTGGGTCCTTTACACGATGGCTGAATCTACACATAGCCGTTATACCGTTATCATCCCGTTATCATAACTATTGGTGCCCATTGGTGTCATGTGCTCCAACAGTTATGATAACAGTGTGATAACGGTATAACGGCTATGTGTAGATTCAGCCATCTTATCAGCAGCTCTCCAAGGTTTCCGGCAGAAATTTTTCAGGCCCTACCTGGAGATGCTGGGGATTGAACTTGGGACTTTCTGCATGCAAAGCAGGCGCTCTGCCACTGAGCTACAGCTCACACACGCATTGATTATACCCAGTTTGAACTACTGCAAGAGGCTTTGATTTTCAAGGGGTGGCCGAAGGAAAAGGCAAGTGGAAAGCCGGTTCTTAACCAGCAGAACTGCCTGTTAAATACTGGCCTGGTTTGCACATAATGCGAACAGCATTACTCCTGTTTTCTCTTCTGTACAATGACTCTCACTTTTATTCTTGTCTTCTGTTTATGCTTCTGCTGACTTTCAAATGGCTTCCTTAACTTGCCCCCACTTATTTAAGTACACATATTCTTTCTCCTCATGCCCTGCCTTGCTGTCTTTGCTCCTCTGGTGCTGCTGTTCTCTGTAAACCCCACATACATCATTCCCCAACGGTGCTGTTTCTCCCTTGTTGGAACTCTGTACTTCCTGGCTCCTTCACACGGGTGATTTAAATGCCTAGTAAAAGCTCACCTCTTAATTTTGGAATTCTCGAACTGATCTCCCTCCTCCACTTTCCCCATCTTCCCTTCCCTTGTGTGTTTAGATCAGAGGAGGGAGAAGAAGATTTCAGGCTTGTGGGATGTATTTTGTTTTTGGCTAGAACCCAAGGACCACCGACTGGAGTCAGATGCAAAATGGTGGCTTGGAGCAGTGGAGCCAGCTACTTACTGTGCCCTGTGGGCCACACATCTGGGAGAATTTGCACATACAAGTAGTGATCTACAACCAAGTTACTTCATATGAAGAATTCTAACACAAGACTCTAAAATTTGACAGCACAAAGACATCTAATCAATACTAATATTTTATAGGTGAGGAACACTGAACCTGAGAGGGTAGCACAAGATCAGCCATTTTGTTGCTCAGTGTCACTTGCTATTGTTAAACTACGGGGAGTCAGAAACATTTGTGAATTAGTACAAGTCACCCAGAAATCTACCAGCCTGTGCCTCTCTCCACTGCCCATATACTGGACCTGGTTTCTGTAGTCACACCTGAAATAAACAATGATAGTTGTGTGAAAAATATTGTCACCTGAATCATAGAATCATAGAATAGTAGGGTTGGAAGGGGCCTATAAGACTATCAAGGCCAACCCCCTGCTCAGTGCAGGAATCCAAGTCAAAGCATCCCTGACAGATGGCTGTCCAGCTTTATCTTGAATGCCTCCAGAGTAGGAGAGCCCATCGCCTCCCCAGGTAATTGGTTCCATTGTCGTATTGCTCTAACAGTCAGGAGGTTTTTCCTGATGTTCAGTCGGAATCTGGCTTCCTGCCACTTGAGCCCATTATTCCGTGTCCTGCACTCTGGGATGATTGAAAAGAGATCCTGGCCTTCCTCCCTGTGACAACCTTTCAAGTACTTGAAGAGCGCTATCTCTCCCCAGTCTTCTATTCTCCAGGCTAAACATGCCTAGTTCTTTCAGTCTCCATTCATAGGGCTTTGTTTCCAGTCCTCTGATCATCTTTGTTGCCCTCCTCTGAACCCTCTCCAGTTTGTCTGAATCGTTCTTAAAGTGTGGTGCCCAGAACTGGACTAAGGCCTAACCAGTGCTGAGTAGAGGGGAACTAGTACTTCCCAGGATTTGGAAGCTATGCTTCTATTCATGCAGCCCAAAAGAGCATTTGCCTTTTTTGCAGCCACATCACATTGTTGGCTCATATTCAGCTTGTGATCTACTACAATTCCAAGATCCTTCTCGCTTGTAGTATTGTTGAGCCAAGTATCCCCCATCTTGTAACTGTTCACTTAGTTTCTTTTTCCTAGGTGCAGAACTTGGCATTTATCCCTATTAAATGTCATTCTGTTGTTTTCTGCCCAGCACTCCAGCCTATCAAGATCACTTTGAATTCTCTTTCTGTCTTCCAGGGTATTAGCTATCCTGCCCAATTTTGTGTCATCTGCAGCATTCCCTGCACCTCCTCCTCCAAGTCATTAATAAAAATGTTGAAGAGCACTGGGCCCAGGACTGAGCCCTGCGGTACCCCGCTCCTTACCTCTCCCCAGTTTGAGAAGTTCCCACTGATAAGCACTCTTTGAGTCCGATTCTGTAGCCAACTGTGGATCCACCTGATAGTTGTTTGATCTAGCCCACTTTTAGCTAGTTTGCTAATCAGGATATCATTTGTCGAAAGCTTTGCTGAAGTTGAAGTATATGATGTCCACAGCATTCCCACGGTCCACAAGGGAGGTTACCTGATCAAAAAATGAGATCAGAAATCTCCCCTTAGTGTATGTGTGTGTGTGTGTGTGTGTGTGTGGGAGGGTGGGTGGGTGAGTGGTTCCCAGGTCCAGGAGATAGGCTCATTGCCTGTACCGGATGGGGTTGCACTCCCTCTGAAAGATCAGGTTCATAACCTGGGGGTATTCCTAGATCCATCACTGTCTCTGGAGGCCCAAGTGGCCATGGTGACTTGGAGTGTCTTTTACCAGCTTTGGTTGGTTCGCCAGCTACAGCCTTTCCTGGGGGGTGTCTCCACGACAATGGAAGGAAAAGTCAATGGTGGCTTACCTGAATTTTTTAAGGCTCCAGCTTTGGTCTATGCAGGGCTCCATGAATGAGTTCACCGCACCATTCTAAGTCCCTTCGCGGGAACATACTTCTGGATGGGGTGGGGGGATTGGGGTGGACGTCATCAGACTGGCAGGGGCTGATCAACCAATGTGAGAGGCTTCCCCCCTGCTCCAATGCGAGTGGCTTCACCCATCCTTCCTTACAGCTGACAAAGCTGCGAACGATCAAAGCTTCGGCGCTTCGCATTAATTACTCCAAAGCAAACTTTAAAGAAACACAGGTGCAGCCTTCTTTCTCCCCTGAAGCTCCTGATGCTGCCGAAGCTTCACATTAATTACTCCCTTACAGCTGAGAAAGCAGCTTCAACATACCACTTCGCAGCCTTTAGGAGAGTTAACCCTCTGAATACTTGAAGCACTATGGCTCCAACCAGCCCCCTTTCTAATTCCGTGTCTCCTTTCTGCTGAAGCTCCCAATGTTGCAAAGGATCGAAGCTGTGAATTAATTACTTCTGAAAAGCAAGGAAGCAAACATCAAAGACACGCAGCTTCAGCATTAAGTCTCCTAAATGCATTATTTCGATGCATGGGAATCTCGGTAACTTCTGGAGTGCGCATTTCGGGAACAAGCCTCATTGACCACAATGGGAGTTACTTCTGAGTAGACACACATATGTTTGTGCTGGGAAAGACAGGGTTGGGAAACACAGGGATGGGAAACCAGCCCCCTTTCTAACCTGATGCAATGCAGGGTCAAAGGTGAGAATTAGTTACTTCTGAATGGCAATACACCAAACCATGGAGAATTACAGCTTCGAGTTAGTGCTTTACAACCTTTAGGGAATTAGTGCTTTAAAATGTGCTATTTCAGGGGGATCTCTGTAAAATCTGAAGTGCGCATTCAGGGGACAAGCCTCATTGATCACAATGGGAGTTACTTCTGAGCAGACATTAATTGGTTTGTGCTAGCAAACACAGGGATGGGAAACACAGGGACAGGAAACATCCCTTGACTGGGGTCATGGTGAAAGGCACACCCCTGGGCAGGCCTAGCATACCCAAGGGAAATGCGGGGGTTGGGGCACACAACAACTGTACCACAGAGAACCCAACTTAAAGAAAAGAATCAGACTTAAAGTAGTCTTAGGCAATCCGGTTTTTCTGTGAAAAACCCCAGGGTGGCTAAAGGATGGCCATGACGTCATGTGCCCTGAATGACCTTGAAACTGAGCCAGCTTGCAGTAAATTGACTGTGGAGACACCCCCCTGGACAGGGGTAACTTGTCCACAGTGGTACAGGCGCTAGTAACCTCAAGACTGGATTACTGCAATGCGCTCTATGTGGGGCTGCCCTTAAGGCTGGTCCGGAAGCTGGAGCTAGTACAGAACGCAGCAGCTCGGCTGTTGTCGGGAGCGGCCCCTTTCCAGCATGTAACTCCTTTGCGGAGGGAACTGCACTGGCTGCCTATTCGCTACCGGGCCAGGTTTAAGGTTTTAGCACTAGTGTACAAAGCCTAAACAACTTGGGACCAGGACACCTGAGAGAGCGCCTTCTCCCTTACCGACCTGCCCGGTCACTGAGGGCATTGGAGGGCATGCTCCTGGTGGTTCCACATGGACCCATGGCCCAGTTGGAGTCCACCCGGAAAAGAGCCTTCAGTGCGTGGTGGCTCCCTTCCTGTGGAACTCCCTGCCTCTACGGGTCAGGCAAGCGCCAACACTGCTTTGTTTGGGCACCTCCTGAAAACAGCTCTTTTCCAGGAAGCCTTCCTTGGTTGACCAGCCTCAGTTTTATTGGCACTCTTGTTTTTTTAAAGAATAACTTTAATATCATGTTTCATTCTTCTTTTTATGATCTGTTCATTTAATCTCTTGTTCACTACTCCAGAATCTGTTTAGATGTGGAGCGGTATACAAATGTTTGAAATAAATTCTTATATATATGAGAGAGAGAAAGAGAAAGAGAGAGAGAGAGAGAGAGAGAGAGAGAGAGAGTATTAATGATGATTAGCATACCCAAAGACTATCACCAGTGTCTAACCCTGTTTAAAATATTCCCAAGACCGTGGACTGGAAAATGTGGGGGGGAAATCAGCCACAGTGAGCCAAAACCTCTATGTGAAATGTAACGATGGTAGTCAACATTTTTCCCTGATATCATTTTGTCGATAATGATGGGAAGCTTAAAGAAGAAAACAGTTGATATGGGGGTGGGAGAGCTCACTGAATGCCACGTCTGCCTGCCGGTAATCTTAGGGCAACTATGTCTCCAGCTGATGTTCACTGATGGGAAAAAGGGGCTGCCCTGGCAAAAGCAGACACAGCTGGACTCTTTGCAGACATTCTGTCATCCTGCTGAGGAAAGACTGGCAGGCAAAACCTTTGGAGAAAGGTAAAAAGGAAACCATAGCTTGGGCTCTTCCTGAATCTCTCCAACTTGGCTTTCTTTTGTTTATCTGAATTACTCAGATATGTACAGGCTACAAATATTCACCATAAAATTACAAAAGACCCCCTTCCCATCCCATGACTAAAGAACTCAAACCCCTATGGCATGGATATGTTGAACTGAGGGCAAAAAATAAAAATCCAGTTGCAATCACTTGGTGATCGCTCATTTTCTCCAACCTCCCAATCACCCACTTACTTTTATTTGACACTTTTCAAGTATTTTTATGGCTGGAACAAGATAAGATGGAGAATTATCCCCCCGCCGCCGCCTGGTAATGTTTAGTAAAAACAATCCATGTGATATGTTGCTATCCCATTAAGAGTTTCCATATCACTGCAAGTGACAGCCTATCCATTAAAGAAGAAGATGATTGAGAGAGAGATGATAGATACGCGCACACAAGCACACACACACACATATATGGTCCCAAAATATATGGCCACCCAATTTTGCCTCAAGTGACGCTTTAAGAGTAATTTGGGGATTCCATCTCAGACAAAAGAGATGAGAAATTTCAAGAGAAGCAAAATGTTTTAATAAGACCAACAAAATTTCTCAAGGAAGTCTGCACATTCCTGAATTTCCTCTAAGGTGAAACATCAAGGCAAATTTGGAATATGAATCACCCAAGGGAATTTGAGAGGGTGGAGAGAGTTTAGCAAGAAAATTCTCAATGAAATTTCAATGCAAAAGTGAAGATTTCTTGATGAAAAACCCAAAGAATTTTGAGGGAAGCAAAAATAAGTCTAACCAAAAATGTTCAGTAACTCTAGAAAAATTTCTCAGTGGAGTGCTTTCCTTTAATCCAAGGGTCTTTGGAAAGGGCAGGATGTATCATGCATCAATTCATATCCACTGGATTAACATATATATATGAAACTTCCTATTTATGAAACTCTTACCACAGATGTTTTAACACCACAACCTTCTTCTTCCCTACTCCCTGCTTTTATTTTTGAAAGGAAATACAAGACCACCTTCTATCCAAGTTAAAAGCTTTAGATGCTATTCAGGAAAAAAATGCTTCCCTGCAACAAGAGATCACGTCACTGAAAAGCACGCTCGGACACGTTACAGGGTAGGCGCATCATATACCACTCCTTATGCAATATTTCTCTGCCTTCTTGTTTGTTTATGTGCCAATGCTGTGGCAACAGTGCCTGAAACAATTTGCATAAATAAGGTTCCAAATCCTGATTGGACTTCCTTTATTTTTTTTTTAAGGAAGGGGAGAGGGAGGCAGAACAGCAGTTTTTGGACGCTAGGCGCCGCCGGCGCACTCTCAAGCATGAGATGGCGGGTGCTGAGAGGAGGCGCTCAGCCTGCTTGGTGTGACGGCAACAGCGGCACCTCGATGCCCCACAGGAAAGGGATGGACTCTCTCCTCCTAGCTCATAAGTACAGAGGTTTCCAGCGTTCCCTGCCAAACGGAGATCAAACTGTCAAGGAGGTTGCCCCTGCTGCCTTCTGAAATCCTCAGGTAGCCAGAGTCAACACGCAGACAATAGGGCTCTTTTCCAAGGCTTTATTCCCATTCAATCTAATGACGCTTACAGATGCTAATTGCTTGCTCGTAGGAGTGAGACTTAAGAGAGCTGCCTACTCGGGGGTTCTAACCTTAGGAATCAGTTGATCTCCATTTGGAGGGGAAGGCGGGAAACCTCTGTACTTATGAGCTAGGAGGAGAGAGTCCACCCCTTTCCCATGGGGCATCAGGGCGCCGCTGTTGCCGTCGCGCCAAGCGGGCTCAGCACCTCCTCTCAGTGCCCGCCATCTTGCGCTTGAGGGTGCGCTGGCGCCTAGCGTCCAGAAACTGCTGTTGCGCCTCCTTCTCCCTGCCAGGGTCACTATCACTCTCAGGAATGTGTACCAAGAGGGGCTCTCCCCCCGGCTGCTCCTCTGAACAGCGCGCGGGTTCCTCTCCCGTGGTTTCTTTCTCTTCCTCAGAATCAGAACTGCTTTGGGGCTCTCTGGGCTCCAATCCAACCCTGACACTCTGTGCCCTTGGTGTGTTTCTTTGTGGCCTATCCCATGGTCATCTGGCAGTCTGCATAGCACTTGCACGTGCATATGCTCATGCATATGTATAGATGCAAATGTATGAAGAATTACTATAATTTAAATAGACATGCAATACATCTCGCCTTGGTAGGGAAGGGAGACTATGGCCAGGTGGCCCTGTTTGCCTGCTCCATCAGCTCTCCAGGTGCTATCTGCACGTAGGCCGCTTCGAGGCCCCTGATGGCTCGCTCCCCTTAGGGTTCTCTGTCTTTAAACCCGTCTTGGACTGGGCAGCCCTTCCAATAGAGGGCATCTTCTGACAGAGGACTGTCGCCTGACAGCTTTTCAAATAGAGGGTTTTCCTCTGTAACATCGGACATATGGCCGCCCTAAGCTGTACCACGGAACTCAGCCTCTCTTCTGAGCTCCTTATAGATGAGCGGTCACAGAGCGCATGCCGAGTCTGACGGTGCCGGCCCCCAGCAGCGCTGGCAGCATGCAGCAGTGCCAAGAAGGTGCAGAGGGGATCGGGCAGTGCTTTCAAGAACCCAGGAAAACGAGGCTTGCTGCATGCCTGACTCAGGGCCAAACCAGATGTCATCTTTAATGCGCCGTTAGCAATCACGCTTTGGTTTTAAAAAGGTTTTAGTACCAAGCGCAAGGGGTACACCGACGTTCATCGGGGACCACAGTGCACAGGGAGGGGAGTTTTAACCCTTCCCAGTCACAATCCCAACGAAAATCGCCCACACACACACGCCTGGCGTGGTAATTAGTCTTAAGAAAAAGATCCCATTGGTATCAACGGGAGCTTTCTTCCCAAGGCTGATTGATGCACGGGGTGTGTGTGGGGGGGGCTTTTTGTCATTGTCACCGCTAGGAAGGATTAAAGATCTGCTCCCTGCGTGCTGCAGTCCTGATGGCCCCCACCTTGCCCCAGGTTTGGGATTTATTTTTTATTTGTAAACTCAGACGTGGTTGCTAACCATGCATTAAAAGACAGAGGAGGACAGGAAGGCCTGGCGTGCTACGGTCCATGGGGTCACGAAGAGTCGGACACGACTTAACGACTAAACAACAACAATGATTTGGTCCTCAGACTCTGGCACCGGCCAATATGGCCTTATCTCTGAAAAACAAATTTGTGTATACCCTATATATAATCACATGCTGAGGGAGCTCAAATGGCTCTGTGGCCAGTTCTCACATCTTGACAATCCACCATTTAAAAAAAAATGTGGGTTGTCATGAACAATACCTGGTTGCTCCCACTGCAAGCAGGAGTGGATGAACAACCTAGAGACAGTCCATCCCTGACTTGTTTAATGCTGTGCCCAAACCAAGTCAGAGAAAGAACCTATGGCTTGTTCTAAGGTTGTTTCTCTGGTTTGTTGGGGTAAAGACAAGCCAGAGGTCCGGGTTCAGATATACTAAACAAGCCTGGGTTGTTTAGCCGCTCCCACTTAGCAAACTCTTATTTTGAAAACTCTAATTTTAGACACCTTATTTGCACCAGAAGAGTTTTTTTTAACAGCCTTTGTAGATGAGAGGGACTCACTTTCACTTAAACAAAACCAGATGCTTTTGTGGCGGAAGGAAAAAGTTTCCCAAAAATGTTGACCTGAAATAAGCGTTAACGTCACTCCAGCCTGGGTTGTGTTATAAATGAAACACATCATGCATGAACACGCATCCAAACAGATCTTCTCCCTGTGTAATTTTTGGCACTTTTCAATACCAAACAACTTTATGTACAAATGTTATAGACTGCTTTAGCTGATGTGTTTGCATGTACACTGGCCAATGGAATACAATAAAAGAGAGTATGTACAAATATGTATAAACAGCCCATTTTATCTTGTGTGTTGATGATAGCCTTAAGCAAGCCATGATAAAAATCCAAATTTTGCACCAAAGAAGCAAAACCATATTTTATTGGCAAGTTATGCACATTATTATTATTATTATTATTATTATTATTATTATTTTATATAGTGCCATCAATGCACATGGCACTGAACAGAATAAAAAAATAAAACAACAAATCCCTGCCCCAAAGGCTTACATTCTAATAAAATCACAAAAGAAAACCAAAAGAAAAAGAAGGGAATGTACCAAACGGGCACAGGAAGACACATCACAAAAATAAATAATTAACATTACCAGACAGCGAATAAAATCTAAACTACGGTTCCAGAAGCCTTGGAAAAGAGCAAAGTTTTTATTGTCTAAAAACAGTAATTGAAGCAACCATCCGCAAATCCTCTGGAAGAGAATTCCAGAAATAGGGAGCAGCTAGAGAGAAAGGATGGAGCTGAGCAAGGGAAGTAGAAACCCTTGGGCGAGTAAGAAACACAGCCTTTGAGGAGCGAAGAACGCAAGCGGGGCTATACATTAAGGAAGTTTACATGTATTTGTACATATTTGTTCAATTGACTCAACTTATTTTGTTTTAGAGACTTACCAGTTTCAAGTAGTTGGTCCCCACCCCACCCCTTTTTGCAAACTAGATGGGAAGCGGAGGATAGAAAGTCCAAAAGATATGGAGAGTAAAAGTATGATTAGAGAGGGCAGTGAAACATAGAGGCCATGTACTGTGCAGAGCACTGATGCTGTACCCACAGGCACGATGCCAGGAGGTAGCAAGGGGCAGCAGACGCCCTTCCAAAAATATTTCCCACTATCCCTTCTGCTACTCCTTATTTCTGTCCAGAAGAATAGCATTGCATCACGGATCACAGCAAATTAATAGCAAATAGATTAATGTCTCAGTTTGAATTAGAAATTGTAAACACCTTCCCTGGTAATGATCTTATCTTAGCCATCTCTTCTCCACTCTTCTCCCTTCACCAATGCATTATTCTACAGTCAGCCCTCTGTATCCTCCAACCACTGGAAACTACATACATTATCTCCGCCCCCCCCCATACACACACCTCTGCCAACTTCTGCAGCAGCTGCTTTTTCAGCTAATGTCCAGTCAGACACCTGTTTTCTAGTTTCATGAATAATGGTTCTCAGAATGGCTGAGTCATGTAGGGAAGGTGGATATCATTCCTGCTTTTCCAACCTGTGGTTGATGTACTAATCAAAATAGTATTGAATGTGCACTCCAGAAGTGGAGCTGCGCAGGAGAGCAAATAGCCCCTTAAGACATTTTTGTAACAAGAAGCGGGGGGGGGGGGGGAGAAAAAGGATTTTTAAAGGTTCACAGGATCTTGGAGGCTGTGGCTGTGGCTGTGGGCATAATATCATCACTGATGATTGCAAATCAGTAATCACGGTACTTGCACAATGGCATTTTGCCAGATAGCAGTGCATTAGCCATCTGGGTGAAGAGTCAAACGTTCCCAAATACAAAATGCAGAGTATACTGTGCTGGGAATTTCCAATAGCATCACAGCCTCAAGGGAAGATGCAATTAAGTGGTGACAACAAATGCACATTTATCACACTAAAATTGGACAGATGGTCCTCAGGATGCCAAGTTTCACAACAGTTCTCAGATTCCCCAGCACTGCATTGTGATATTTCTCGTATTTGTGACTGAAGACTGCCCAGTGGCAAATACAGGTGGTACAGGGCTGGCCTTAGGGGTGGTTGAGCTGGGCCCTTGCCCTGGGTACTTTGATGAAGGGGACGCTGAGCTAAACGTGGATGCTCAGTGTTTGTTGAGTGTACTGCCTGAGGGAAGGTGTGGAACATCTGGCAGTGGTGGACAGACTTCGCAGCTTGGCAGAGAAGCAGGCAGGTGCAGCGCTCTCCTTCAGAGTCACACACTTGGGTGCGACTAGTATGTCTCCTGCTGTCTCCTGGAGCAGTGTGGTGGTAAAGACTGGATGCCTGAGCTGAGAGGGTTTTCCAAGGGTGAGTCACAGTATCTGAGGATGTTAGCAAGGAACCATTCTTGGGAGTAGGGGGGGAGAGAGGAAACATGGTCACTTAGGTTTCTTCCTCCTCCTCCTCATCGCAAGTCTGCTGAGCCTCAGTGGCCTGCTTCCTGATATGGTCCAAGGAGAGGGTCTCCTATTACAAGGAGCCCCATTACTCCTTTGTTGAGGCAGAAGTGTCCAAGTCTGAGTCCTGGGCCATTACAGAATCACACAGTCTTTGTCCTTATTCCCAAACTCTGGATAGAGACAGTTGTTTTTAAGAAAGTTGAAGGTGGTGTGATGGAACCATCATTGCCCAAGGTGTGTACACTCGTTGTTTTGAGCCCACACCATCATCTCTGGTCAAAGAGGTTTTGCAGGTTTCTGAAGCACCTCAAAACCCTGCAGCACCTGTTGAAACAAAATGGGATAGAAAAGATGAGCCTGTATGTTACAGTGAATATTCACAAATTGGTGAACATTGGCATTCACGTGTGAATGCCAACGCCATCCAACAAACATTGTAGATATCCAAACCCCCAGAAATACGCTGGTGGGTGTTGACACAGTTATCTAAATATCGTTGTCAGAATTCACATGCGAATGTCTGAAAAGTGTGGAAATGTGTATCTATTTGGGGGCAGTTGCAAAATTTATCTGGATTGTCAGGATTGACATTTGACACTTTATTTAATTTATTTGAATGCTGTCCTTCAGTATATATATATATTTTCTCATGAACGTTCACTCCAATAACAATAAAGTAAGCAACAATAAAACAAAGCAAGAATTAAAATATTGGAAAAATCCATTGGTAGTAAAATGTTTTTTTGTATTTTCTTCTCGGTAAGGAGGATCCAGAAACAAGGCTTGGATGTAAGCACAACGTCACTTTGTTTCAAACCATAAATTTCTATCTCTCCTTGTTCCCTCACATCCTCCTTTCTCCCCTTCCTCTCTCTTCCCTCCTCCTGGGACCCTCTAGGGACAAACTTCTTAATAACTCAAAACAAGGAAGTGCATACAGTACGACAAATGTCCTTAGAAATTAAAAATGGAACACCTAGGGAAATTAGGAAGTTTTTGCCTGGTGAAGAAAAGAAAACAAAGCTGGCACTAGGGCAGCCTCCCTTGGGATGAGGGCTCCATAACTGGAACAACTAAGACGGTCTTGTCCTCAGTTGCCACCCACCTTACCTCTGATGGCAGCGGGTCTCCTGTGATGATAGCAGTCCAAAAGCAGGCTGATATGGAGGCAGGCGTTTCCTCACGTTCTCTGTCCCAAGCCATAGAAAGATGAGCAGCAGCACACTGGCCTTTCATAGAATCATAGAATAGTAGGGTTGGAAGGGGCCTACAAGGCCATCGAGTCCAACCCCCTGCTCAGTGCAGGAATCCAAGTCAGAGCATCCCTGACAGATGGCTGTCCAGACTCGTCTTGAAGGCCTCCAGTGTGGGAGAGCCCACCACCTCCCCAGGTAATTGGTTCCATTGTCGTATTGCTCAAACAGTCAGGATGTTTTTTCTGGTGTTCAGCCGGAATCTGGCTTCCTGTAACTTGAGCCCATTATTCCGTGTCCTGCACTCTGGGATGATCGAGAAGAGATCCTGGCCTTCCTCTCTGTGACAACCTTTCAAGTCCTTGAAGAGTGCTCTCATATCTCCCCTCAGTCTTCTCTTCTCAAGGCTAAACATGCCCAGTTCTTTCAGTCTCTCTTCATAGGGCTTTGTTTCCAGTTCCCTGATCATCTTTGTTGCCCTCCTCTGAACCCTCTCCAGCTTGTCTGCATCCTTCTTATAGAGCGATGCTACAAGCCCTGCCAATGGGGAGCCCTACCTGGGAGAAGCTGCTGAGAATTTCTCCTCCCCCTGGAGAAATTCGGCGAAATTGTCTCCTAAATTTCTCTGCCCACAAGTAAGCTGGAGAATCTCAAGAGGCCATTGACACACAGCTCCAGCACCTGGCCCAGCATAAGAATACCAGGGCTGCGAATGTTTACTGCAGCAGCCTTACTTTCTTTGTATTTTTTGAAACATAGAATCATAGAATAGTTGGGTTGGAAGGGGCCTGTAAGGCCATCGAGTCCAACCCCCTGCTCAGTACAGGAATCCAAGTCAGAGCATCCCCAACAGATGGCTGACCAGCCTTGTCTTGAACGCCTCCAGTGTGGGAGAGCCCACCGCCTCCCTAGGTAATTTCTTGAATTGTCATCAAGGAAGTAGCAGATACAAAATTAATAGATTTTAAGATTTGATATTTCTTTTATATAGCCTAACTGGCAACGATTCCTGATGTAACCCATTGTTTAATGTTGTGACAGATGGTGAGAAGCATCTTGTGTGTATGTTAGGGTTTTTGTGGTTTTGTTTCCCCCTTTTTTATTTTTCTTGGTTCTGTTTTTTGTCATCATGGTTGTTTGTTGTCTGTAATTTGTATAATTGAATTAAATAAAATTATTTTTAAAAACGTATTTATTTACATCTAAGAATGTATATGCTGCCTTTCAAAACTTAGAACTTATCGTTAAACTCATAAAACATTTAAAATCAGTATATACAAACATTTAACTAAAAGCACGGGCATAAAACAGTTCAGTGGGACCAATAAAAAGGATTTTACCATTAACAGCTGCAAGAAATTATATTAAGAATCAAACTCATCATTTACAACTCAATCTTATTCATGTTTACTCACTCCCTAATGTGTGTATAGTATTGCATATACAGAGTTGTATCCAATGTTAGTCCTACTTAGAGTAGACCTATTAAAATGAATGGGAATTATGTTAGACTAACATGGGGTACAATCCATAAAGGTAATATATTATGCTGGAAGTCCTGGAACCCAACATATTATTCTGTTGGCTAACTGATGTTATGTAACAGTGGGAACGTGTGGTACAGAATATGCATTGTCCCTAAGCAGGAAAGAGCTTATCTTGGACTAATTGTAAATAAACACAATTTCACCAGGTTGGTTTTTAATCTCCATACAGAACTAAGGCAGCACCTTGTCAATTGCCCTCCGCTCCACTCCAGTTCCAGTACAGCTCGGAGTCCAAAGCCAACGTCATAGTGAAGCCTTCAGAGAAAGTGCTCTATTCACAGTTCATGCACTCCACCTCAACAGTGACCCTGTCGCCTAGAAAGTCATCATCCAGAATGGTCAGATTTCCTGTCTCACCACTTGTGACACTAGACAAATCTTTAGGTAAGCCAGAGGGCTTTTAAAAGTGAAGAACATCCCTTCCCCGGGCTATTGGGAGCCCTTTTACAAGATTGCCCTTTAAAACGGGGGTTCAAAAAGTGTGGCCCAGGGCCACATGCAGCCTGCCAAAACATTTCTGGCAGCTCGCCACCCCCCCGCGCCCCACACACACCCCTGTGTCTGCCGCTGCGGCAGCACCGCCTTGTGCGAGCACTAGCAAGGGAATCTCTTGCTTGGCTCTGATCTCTCATCAGAGATAAGGGAAGGGTTTCCAAAAGAAACCCCAGGGATTGCCCAGGCCTGTATGTGCTTGCTTGTGCTCACGTATGTGTGTGAGCATGTGGGCCCTGGCACTGCCCAATGCAGCTCTCGGGGCCAAGAAGGATGCGCACCCCTGCTTTAAAGGAAGGCCTTTCATTAACTTGTAAGGGACGAAATGTTTTTTTTTCTTTTTGAAAACTGGGTTTGGTGTCAGATCTGTGAACACTGTCTGCAAAGCTACACTGAAGTCTCTTAAAACCAGGAAAGTAAGGAACGGTATAAACAAAGGGAAGGGAGGAATGGTGTAGCCATGAAGTTTTGCTCCAGTTACCAGAACTAAGACTAAGGCTTCAATCCTATATTGACTTTCCTGGAAGTAAGCCCCACTGAACCCATTAGGACTTATTTCTGAGTAGACAGCTAAGTTTACAGAACCAGAATATGCGGCTATCTTTGTGTGGCCATTTGTGTATGCTATTTAAAAAGTGTTTCCTCTCTACATTCAGACATGTTGGCCTTTCCCCTTTTTGTTGGAGACATGTCATACACGCTTGTTTTCTATCACTTTGCAGCTGTTTCCAGGCAGGTGGCTCCTAGGAACATAGGAAGCTGCCTTATATGGAGTCAGACCAGGTCCATCTAGACCAGTATTGTCAACACTGATTGGCAGCGGCTCTCCAGGGTTTAGGCAGGGCTTCTTCCTGCCCTACTTGGAGATGCAAGGGATTAAACCTGGTACCTTCTGCATGCAAAGCCTGTGCTCTACCCCTGAGCTATGCCCCTCCTAGCATTACCCAATCTATGCCGTTGTGAGCTACAAGTGGAATTTCAATGAACTTTCCACAGTATTAGGAGTAATGTGCTTTTTCTATGAGCATTTCTATACGAGTCTTTTATTACACGCTTGTGATCGGTCACTCACAGAAGTTTGTGGGTCCATTACATGACATTGTCAACCCCCAGAGCATCTCTACGCTTTTTGAGGTTTATCCCACTTTTAAAAGGATCAGAGATAAACCAATAAGAAACATTAATACAAGATATCAGCAGTGTGTAATGATGGTGTTGCGCTATCATACAGCCACTAGATGGTGCTGCATAATGAAACATATAGAACATTGCCAAGAAAGGAAGTTTTCAATTCAAATCATGTGTCCCCTGTGTAAAGGAGGCCATCGTAATCCTGCAAAGAAACCAGAAGCAGAAAACCCCAGTAAGGATATGGGATTTCATGAACTTCTCTTCGTGTCATGAACTTCTCTGTGTAGATCCTGCTATATACCGTCCACACCAGTGGATGTGACATAGCTGCTGTGGGTGGGGTCAGCCCACATCCGCTACAACCTTTGTGGTGGATGCCATTTGATGGCCCTCTTTATTTTTTAATCAATCTTTTAATTAATGCCTAAATGCTTTTCCAGCTATAATTTTTTTTAATGCAAGACAGGTATAGTGCTATAATACCATAATACTATAATGTTAATTTTTATTTTGGTTTTATACTGCTAAAACACTATAAAATGCAATAATAATAATAATAATAATAATAATAATAATAATGATGATGTTTTTAAATTATATTTTGAAAAAACATTCAGGTCACTGTTATTTTAGCAGCACGGTTAGCAGTGGTGACTAGAAAGGACTTTTAAATCTTTTTTTAATTAACGGTGTAGCACTATAGTGTTATAACCTATCTAATATTTTTTAAAAGATAGCCAGAAAACCCTTTTAGTGCTAATTAAAAGATTGATTAAAAGAAATAAACAGGGTCATAAAATGTCACGCTTCATAGGGGTTATAATAAATGCGTGCTGAGCTGTGATAAGTTTTCTTCCTGGTACATTATAGCCCATGTCAAAACCTTGCCCTTTTAAAAAGACAGAAGTATTGTCTAAGCCATCTACACCTATGGGGATTGTACTGCTCTTCCATTCTTCCAGAGAAAATTGGCCTTTTTGCGGTGTGAGAAAAGATGGAACAACCCCAGGGAAAATGCAGGGTGACCATGATGGGATGGTGGTGCTGTGTGGATATCACATACAAAACTATATGAATGAAGCATGGCAATTCCACACTCAGTGTTAGTGAGGAACTTGCACCCATGGTGGCATGACTCGGCACATGTTAGCGATGACGGACTCCAAGTCAGATGATCCATGTTTAATTTTCATCAGCAGACTGTAGATAATTTTCCTGGATTAATTACTTGGATGTCCACCAGGTACCTAACCCAAATACCTGAGATTAATTACAGATCTATCTCCCGCCTGCCTCCAAAGAGGCTGAATGCCACGGTTTCAGCTTCTTTGAAAAATATCAGTTTAGGGCGCAATCCTATGCGTGTTTAGACAAAGAAACGGCCTACAACTCCCAGCATGCCCCAGCCAGCCTGCAGGCTGGCTGGGGCATGCTGGGAGTTGTAGGCCTTTCCTCTGTCTAAACACGCATAGGATTGCGCTCTTGGTTGCACTGTGGGAAAACTGTTCCCAGTGGTGGAGTCCCAAACTGACAGACAGTTTTGGGGCACCAAAGGTTGGGTTCTGGCTGCTCTTTCTGCTGCCGCCAGATGTGCTGTCAATACCCATGTCTGCACAAGAAGGGAGGGACGGCTTGTCTGGTTTCTTCAGTAAGGAGATTAGTGGGCACTGAGCTGCGTTTTGGAGCAAATCCCATTTGGAGGAGTGCTCACCTCGCACAATATACACAGCCTGCTAAGCCACACGCCTGCTTTGGCTTTCCCCAAAGGCTGATGTGCCACAGCTTTCAACCTGCACAACAAAACAACATATACATCGCTCTTGGATGACACGGGCTCGTCCTTTGCGAAGAGGAGGCCTGTTTCATTACCCAGAGTCTGGAGCTTCTGCTCCATCAGAGCAGTGCTTCATAAATCTTGGGCAAGAGAAGAGGGCCGACCTCTGCTACCGCACCCCATCCACCGTTAAGGAAATATGGGAACAAAGCTGCTTGTGTTTGCAGTTAAAAAGTGCAAAATCAAATTGTAGATAGAAAAGGCACATCTGTGGTATGTGACAGAATGAGAAGCATTATCTGGATTTTCATGGGATCGGCTTTGGTCCGTCAGGGACAACCGAAGCAAGATAAGCCGAGTATACCGTACCTTTAAAATCCGGTTTTCAGGGGTCACACACCGCTTGAAAGGAATATACTTCCGGGTGGGATGGGGGGAGTAGAACTGAACATCATCACACTGGCAGGGGCTGCTCAACCAATGAGAGAGGCTTGTTTGCCCACCCATCCAGGCTCCCCCCTGCTACTACATTATTATGAATGGAGAGGAACTAATAGGCTCCCCCGCCCCCCGTGTTTCACCACATTCTAGCAATCTGCTGCAGAGTTATTCCTCTCTCCCAATGTGTGCACTTTTGTCTTGAAAAGCCAAAATCCAGTTCTCGAGTGCAGCAACTGAAGGTTCCCCCTGAGTTTCTCTCCCAATTTCAACACATTCCAGCAATCTGCCGCAGAGTTATTGCTGCCAGCCCATTTTCCCCCAATGTGTGCACTTTTGCCTTGAGAAGCCAAAATCCTCAGTTCTCAAGTGTAGCATCTGAAGACTCCCCCTGAGAGCAGCCAACCCCCCAATTTTGTAGTGTAGTGGTGAGAGTGACGGACTGGGAGCCGGGAGATCCGGGTTCTAGTCCCCACTTGGCCATGGAAGCTCACTGGGTGACTTTGGGCCAGTCACAGACTCTCAGCCCAACCTACCTCACAGGGTTGTTGTTGTGAGGATACAACGGTGAGGAGGAGGAGAATGTAAGCCGCCTTGAGTTCCTTGCGAGAGGGAGAAAGGCGGGGTATAAATGCAATAAATAAATAAATAAATTCCAACAAACTGTTGTGTGTAAGTAAGTTATTACTTACACACACACACACACACCACCTTTCTCCTTCTCTGGGCACTTTCTCCTTGCTTGCAGTGACAGGCTTCTGAGACCTCGCCAGATCAGAGAAATGACCTTACATAACATCAAAGAAGCGACTTTGCACAATATTGGAGATGCAATTTAACACAACAATGGAGAAGCGAAGTAATGCAAACATCAGAGAAGTGCATCATCACGGAGGAATTACTGACGAAATGGGAGTGCAGGGCGATTCTGAAGGCTGGAAAAGCTCAGTGAGGTCACGGCCAGGTGAAAGACACACCCCTGGGCAGGGCTATCATGCCAAAGTAAATGTGGAGGATAGGGGCACACAGCATCAGAAGCTCATAGAACCTGAATTAAAGAAATAAAACAGAGTAAAAGTAGTTTCAGAAAATCTGGCTTTCCACTGGAAAACTCTGGAGTGGCTGCAGATTGGCCACAACATCTTCTGCCAGTGACCTCAAAATGCTCCCAGTTCTCAGCAAATCCCCCATGAGGACAGCCCCCATGTGTTCCGAGGCAGAAGTTAACAGAAAAAATATTACTTCTCTTCCTTCTGTAATTTAACCACATCAACATTGTTTGGGTCTTTAAGCCTTTTCCTAAGATATTACGGCTTCTTAGAACTTAGCTCCCATGATCTCCACTTTGCTGGATGCACGAGGCACACATATGAGTCAAAGGCCTTCTCCCTGACGCATTGGATCTGACAATATCAACATAATCCACGTTGTGATAACATTGGACTAAATCCAACATTATGCAAATGGACTTCTGCTTCTGCCGCAAAAGTATCCCTTCCCTTCCTCCCCCCTGCAGCCCCCTAGGCCCCTGCACACACTCCAGATCTGCCCCAGGGGGTTCCCAAACCCTCTGGAGCAGTTCTAGGATGCACATAGTGGACTGCAGTAGGGAGGGGAAATTTGATCCGCTAGCAGTGTCCGTTCTGCTGGCAGGAAGTACACCACTGAATACAACCCATCGTCATTTTCCCCCCTCTCTCCCCACTGCTCCTATACTGACTGTGCTTGCTTGCTACTGCTGTACAGCCCATTTCCCAACCATCTTCAGACTGTTCTGCAAAGGGATCGTCTGTTCCTGGCCTGCAAGCCAGGCACCATGGGGCCATCCCGTAGCTGGCTTCAGGACATTGCCTCTCACGAAGATAACCTTTCGTTTGGTGCTCAGGACAAATGTCCCAACCAACCAACAGGAGAATGCAGGTCCCAGTTGTTGGGAAATAGTGAAAGGGAGAAAAAGTAATAGGAGCCTTATTGGGGGACATTAGCACAATCATTCTGTAGGTGGAAGGAGGTTCAATAGATTCATTCCTGGCTCCCAGCTGATGCTGCACTTTCTACCCACCACGTGGCAATTTCATGGGAACAGCTATTCCACTGATGGCCCAATTTATTATGGTTTAGCTACTGAAGGTAATTCCAGCAAGGTGATAAATCTGCATGTCACTAGCAAAATATTCACTTTACCAGCTGTGTCTCATTTTATAGCCATGAGTTTGCAGGGGGGGGGGGCCTCAGGTAACAAGCACCATTTCACGTTAACGATGGAACCAAAAGAAAGTAAATTAGATTATGCAAATTCATTTCCACAATAGGTTCTGAATGTTAGAGTCTCTCTCTTTTATATGTGTGTGTGTGTATGTATGTGTGTGTGTGTGTGTGTGTGTGTGTGTATGTGTATGAGATACCTACCCCCCCTTTTCTCTATATATGATATTTCCCCACTCTGTTACTCTTTTGCTTAACAGCTCCCAGCAACAGCAGCTTGTTACTACAAAAACAATACTTTCCTTGCTGCAGTACTTCCAGCCTTGGGAGCGATGCACTTGGACAAGGCCAGGACTACATCAGAGCTTTATTCGCTGAATCTAAGAAGGCCACTCCAGAACTGGAGGAGAAAGCAGGACGGCTACAAGTTCCACATGAATACTACAACTCTTCGGCATCCAGGTACTATTGTGATACAGTGGTGGGACCGTCCCATCCAGAGGCCAAAGGAATTCCATTTACTTCAGCTACAGGAGTCTGGGTTCGTCGCAGAGGAAAACTCTGAATTCCAGATGGTAGGGACAAACTGCAGGGGAAGTCCAACACTCTCATTTTCTGTGCCACAAGCTTTTCTTACTTCCGAGCTCTGTTTAGGAAATGATGAGGGGGAAAGCTGAATTACCATATAAATGCAAAATTAGCATAAATCCATTAGGGAAGGCAGGAAGACTCTTGTACGTTTAATAGCTGAGTAGGAAAAGGAAATGAATTAAGGCAGAATCAGCTTCTCATGCAGGGGAGAGAAAAGCTGCACTTGCACTGACTCTGTGACTATTAAGCCACAGGAGCCCCGTTTCCCTCCATTCCATCTCACAGGAAAGAGGATCTGAATGCAAGCGGAGAACAGGATTCCCTGCCAGCCAGTACCGGCCCACATTCTAGCAGGGAACCAGGACGGAGGCCTGAAATGTAGAGAAGGGCGAGCTCTCCAAGCTTTGCCATGGATTGATTTGGTAACTTAATCCGATTTTTCCTGGAGGTAAAAGTCCATACTGGATAATCAGATAATTTCCCTGAGCCAGTCTGCTGGGCCTGGAAAAAGTGATCTCTCCCTGTCCCCAGAAGCACTCTCTGCTCAGAACACACACTTCCTCCTCCCCTTCTCTTTTAGCAGGCACGGCTACACAAGCAACAGCAGACACAGGGCTCCATCACATGGGCGGGGAATTCCACATCCGTACCGGTTCTTTCCCCGTCTGGTGTCATTGCAGGACTGGGTCATTCTCTTTAGATGGCTGTCCCTGTCGCGTTACTTTTCATTTCTTTCCTTCTCATGAGGGTGGTGATGCTGCTCAGAGGTAATGAAGCATTACACGCGGTAGGGGTGTATCAATAATTCCTCCCTGATTCCTGCCCCTTTCCCTCCCTTGCACGTTACTGGTGGATGGGGACTGACATGCAGACAGCCCCCCCCCCCGATTTCCCCATTTTCCACCTCCCCATTCAGTGCTTTTAACAATCTCTGCTGTTTACTCAGCTGTTTGCTCCCTGGGAATGCACAGCAGGAGGGCATCCCAGCTGTCAGGAGCACCCTAGCTGCCTCTTACAGTCCCCTCCAATAGCCATCTCAAGACACAGACAAAAAGGATTCTTTCCAAGGCTTTATTCCTTTATTACTTAATGAATCTTACAGATACTAATCATTAGTGACTAAGCAAGGAACTGCACTGGGGTAGGAAGCAGAGTAGCCTAAGCTCCAGGTAAGGCAGTTGGTCCCCGTTTGAAGGAGAAGCGCGGGAAGACTCTGAACTTATGGGCCATGGAGAAATTCTCCCTCTTACCCTTGGGTCCTCGGGATGCGACCATTGTTTTCGCACCAAACGAGCAGAGCGCCTCCTTTCAGCGTCCTCCATCTGGCGCCGCTCCCTGTGTCTGCGCCGAGCGTCCAGCAACCCCCCCTCCCCCACTCTCTCACTGCCAGGGTCACTATCTCTCTCAGGAATGCTGGCAGGAGGAATCTCTGCCAGCTGCTGTGCCTGTGAGAGATGAGCGAGCTCCTCTCCCACGGATTGCTGTTCCTCCTCAGAATCAGAACTGCTCTGTGGCTCTATGGGCTCAGTTTCCATCCTGACACTGGCAGGTCAGAAGGCCGGCACGCTGCTCTGCCGACCTGCTGCTCTGCCACCTTGTTCAGAACACTGCAGGCCAAAAATGGTGAGGACCCCAAATGGTGCAGGCCTGGGAAGGCGACACACCCCACAGCCCATTGTCACTGCCTTTGCCATCATGACTCCCAACAACCCCAAACAACTGCCCACAGCCACCAGCACACAGCATTTCATTCACGCTAGGGGAGAAATACATGGGGAGGTCATGGCGCTCCATTTGCACATATTTGGAAAAATACCACATTTTTTCCATTTGAGGAAAACACGGGATAGGTGGGCGGAAATGGTGGGTTAATGACTGGATGATGACGACATCATGTAATGGACCTGCACAATTCAGTGAGTGACCAATCATGAATGTGCAATAAACTGGAGGTGTAGAGACGCCCACAGAAGGGAAGGGAAAGGAAGCAGGGAGTGTGTTTTGGGGATGGGGGGCTAGCAGGGAGAGTGCTTGTGGGGCTGGGGGAGTGCAGTGTGAATGGGTGGGGGAGGATTGAGATGTGCTTTTTGTTTGTTTCTGAGCCTGGCTCAGGCGAACTTTGCCAGCATCTCTGCTGAAAAGCTGGTCAATGCCAGAGCGTTCCAGGCTCCATTCATGACCTTCCAGGCTCTGCTCTGGCATCACCTGTAACTTTTAAAAGTATTCTTTATTAGCCATTTAGCACCATTGCTGCACACGGTGCTTTACAGAGTAACATAAGCAACCCCCCCCCCCAAGACAGGTCCCTGCCCCAAAGAACTTGCAAACTAAATGTCGATGATGGTGGAGACATCAGAGGGAACGCAGGAAAGGGAGCGGCAAGGGTAATGTGGAATGAATGTGAGCAAATGCAGTTGCATGGATATCGGCGAGCAAATGCAATTACATATAGGTGAGCAAACGCAATTACATGGATGAATGTGAGCAAATGCAATTACATGGATCTAATTTCATTTCAGTTGGGGACTAGGGATATTCATTATGCCAGATTCTGCTCTGGCTCTGCCCCCCTCCTCCGCCAACAGCTACTCTGGCCCCATCTTCCCAGGCTCTGCTATCAGATATGGGCCAGTCTTTTTTGGTAAATCAATATCTAGCCATTTAACAGAGAGAGAGGGGGGGGGAGGGAGGGGGAGAGGGAGAGGCTGCATAGGTAGCACAGAATTACAATCACAGATCGGGACTCGATCGAGAAATAATTTGTGCCAGCACCCTGGCCCTGATTCCACACCCCCATGTCCCTTAAATCTTTCAAAGCTCATTCAGATAAAGCACTCAGGTGTCAGTTGCTGCTGGAACGTCGTAACACAAAGAAACGTGGGCAGCTTGCGGGCAAAACCAACTCTGCAGGCACGGCTCTTACATGTGGTTCATAAAACGAGTATCCTTGCCTACACACCTCCTCTGTTGTCTTTTGCGTTGGATATTTTTATGGCTTACAGATTCCATGCTGGTCTTTGGTGGGTGTCGAGGAGATTTAATACCAGGCTTGCAATGGCTGTTCCTCCAACCCGCCATCACTTTCTCAGAGCTGATAACTGCTATGTTCATCCAGCAGTCTCAGTATGAACTCCGTGTGATTTGCGGGTATAAGAAGTGCTGAATCGGCAGATCTAAAGAGCCAAGGCTATCCCACCCCACACCCACTGGACGTCCCCTGACTCAGCCAACATTTGGGGGCAGGGCTGAAGGCTTTTTAATTTCAGCCCCACTTCTCAATCAGCAGCAGGAAAGACTGTTTTGCCGGCCACACAATTGTCGACCGCAAGGAGGAAACGAGATCTAATTGTACCATCCCAGAGGAATGATTGCGTTACAGCCCTCTGACCAGCCAGTTAAATGAAGTGAAATTAATTGAATCGGCTCTTTGCAATGCCTATCGCTGAGATGTCTTGGCCTATTTCCTGTGCTAATAATGCCCAGCGGATTTGGGTTGCAAGTTCTCCTTCCTGGAGTAAAGCAGGCTTTGCCCATCTCATCTTCGATGGAGGAATGTTACTTCAAATCAAAACCAATCATAGATAGCCTCTCCAGTAAAAAAAGAGAGGGGGAGAGGGAGAGGGAGAGAGATTTTTTTTTAAAAAAAATCACATTGTATCTTTCTGTCTGGCAATAGGAACTGCACAGCGGTTTTAGACTCAAAAATATAGTCATAAATCTCTTTCTAAAAAGTGTGCTACCTGGCTGGATATGAGGAAGATAAGTATGACTAAACAGTGCAAGAGGGAGACAGCCACCTTCTTCCAACAGTTCCATGTATTGTGCAAATTGCATTCTGTTTTTCATGGAAGGATTTACTTGTTCCTTGTCTCAAAGGGAGCACAAGCAGTCATTAGTTCTGTCAGCCGTACAAGGCAAGAATGTAATGCAGCTGTCTGTTTTCCTTTACGTGCGCCTGGCAGCTTAATTCTCATTCGCTGTTGTACGCTGCTGTTAGCTGCAACGGTGATGGTGGGGCATCCAGAGCAGGGCTTGTGCTGTAGATGTGGAGATAGCTGTTTTTCCCCCCATGCCTCTGGGTCTGACTTACTGTTACGCTTGTCAGGCTGTGCGCTGGAATTCTTTCTATTCTCCTTCGCAGCTCCAGAGTTGTGAAGAAAGATACACACTTCTGCTGCTCCTTCCCTCCCACAGTCCCACTGTCCACCCTCTTCTCAACTCTGCTGCAGCACATGAGAGCTGTTTGGCCTATAGGAAGAGGGGTGGGTGGGATCGGGGGCAACAGAGATAGGAACGGGAGAACCAGCCATTTTCGAGCTTGCTTAAATTCCCCGAAAAGCACGTCGAAGCTCATTTCGTCTCACTCCCATTTTCGTTTTCCACTTGTTCTTTGGCTTGTTCGAATGGGGGAAATGCGCAATTCTATGCGTAGTTTTCAAAAGTGCATGTCCCGCTCATGTTCGTGTTTGGGATTGGGAGCGGGACATGTTCGCATGATTTGTGAAGAGATATGAAATTCTCGTTCCTCCCTAAACAAGGGGAGGAACAGGACAGGAAAAGCTTCACCTTGCTTTGCTGCTGTGGTGTTGTTGAGGAGAAAAGGCATGCTCCATGAACTGGCAACGCGGATGACTCTCATGTGGTCTCGGGACCATCTGTGATACCTGGTGTACTTTCAGGTGGTCCTCAGGCCTAATTAAAATAGGAAATAATACTGAAGACTAGGTATGGACTTTCTCCTTCATTTGGTTTTTTTAAAATCACAAGGTCTTTCAGTCCTGTTTATGGGGGAAAAAATGGGGATTTTGGTGAGTTCTTACAAAAAACTTGAACTGAATCAAATTCTCACCTAGCTGCACTGGGCAAATTCAGTCAGTGCAGCTATTCCCAGCATGGAGAGGACCATATTATATCTGCCTGCCATGTAAATGTTAAAGATGAGGAGGCCATCAAAAAAAGGAGGTGGTAACTCTAATTCTTAAATACACAGGGATTCAATGACTTTCAAAGGCTAAGCCCTCTCCCTGAATGGACAAATCTGTCACTTTTGCTTTATCCCATTGGCTTTTAATCTCAAGTTCTTTAGGTCCTGTTTATAAAATGTAGATTTTGGTAAGTTTTTAATAAAACAAACAAACATTCTCACCCATCCCTACTGAAAACCCGGATATTTCTTTGAAGTATTCAACTTATGCTGAAGAGGCAAGCAGCTTTTCAGTTTAGAGTTCAAACTGAAGAGCAGCTTGCCTCTTCAGCACTGCCAACGTCAAAAAACCTTCCTCCCCTCCATGCACATATATATAGCTTAGATGGATAATGTCCACGGAGGGACCAACATAGTTGCTGAGTTTTCCTTCAGAGGCCTTTCAAGCACTTTCCTGTCTGATGGCTGTAAGTAAGGTAACAGTATGGGATGATCCACTGATCAAACAGAACAGTAGTTCCCAGTACCACATAATGTAAAAAGCACTTACTCAACCTGTGTTCACACTATTCACAGTAACGTGGATCAAACCGGCCAATGCTGTCATCCACAGAGATATAAACTGGAAAGAAATTTTCACAAACTGTTCATTTGGCGTGCATATTCAAGGCTGGAGTATGTATAGGTCTCACCTTATGTGCTGCAAAAATCCTTACGTTGTCTGTGCTTTCAGGTAATCTTTAACTATAACTATAACCAGCACAAGAGAACAAGACATCCATAGAAGATCCCATAAACAATATTTTTTTAAAAAAAACAATGACCTAATTCTTATGTTGTATCAAATAGAAAGTAGAATGGCTGCATTTCCTTAGGTTTCTTTAGTTGTCTATTACATTATGAATACCATAATTATGAATCCCATATTGGGAAGAAGAATGCTATCAACTGAGTTGCCTTACATGAGTAAATGTTCAGAGATAAATCTGTTTCCTTCCATTGCCTGCAGCTGATTGTCTCCATTATCTCCAGTTGCCCCTCTGTCCCTTGAAAACAATAACACATCCCTTGTTTTGATGATGGTGATGATGATAGTAATAAACATTCTCATGAAGCTAATAGAAAATAAACAAAGCAGGGAAATAGAGGGGACATTTAAGGATCTGGCAGCCTTAGGGCCTGTTTAGACAATCAGCAGAACCAGAAGGGCTTGTTTTGGCCTTTACCACCTCAGACCCCAAATGGGGGGCTGGATTGGCTCCAGGGTTTGAGGGCTCTTGAGTAAGGAGAACCATTTTGTCGTGCATGTGCGTGCGTGCATGCGTGCGAGAGAGAGAGAGAGAGTAAACTTGGCCAGCAAGGGATGGAATGGGATGTGATAGATAAACTGAGAAATTAGTCCTCAAGGATGCCCTCTTGGTTGGCATCCAACCTGGTCAGAAACCACACTTCCAGCCTTTCTCCAGTCACTGAAAAGGATTCCAGAGTGAACACTCACTATTTGTACGCAGGGGCTGAGTGTGCTGCCTTTGACCTGGCCAAGCCCAACGTGAGAATAAAGGTAGCAGTACTGGCTCCTGGTGGGACCCCAGGATCCTGATCAAGCGCCTCGCCCTGCTGTCTGATAGTGCTACCCACTGGGGCGGGTTGCATATTTAAATGCTTTCTCATGAAGAAGAAAACCTTTACAAAGATGGCAATGCCAATTTTCCTGTACCAGTAAACCCGATTTGATTATACCGACAGCTGTTTCAAGCAGCGTGAGAAGCACTTATGCCAGTTTTCTTCTGTTCTTATTTTTAGTGCTGTTGGGAACCTTAAAATTGTTGAAGTTCACTCAGGTGGTCATTATGTGAAGATACTTAACAGTTCCCCTGATAAAGAAGAGGGCATTGGAGATTATACACTCCAGCAGAACCGCAATGGCCATCCAATAGCCATCTTCAAGTTCCCCCCGAAGATCAGGATGATGGCTAAATCTTCAGTAACAGTGAGTGAAATAAAAAGGATTGCCTCAAATTCTACTGCTATGACGCAAAGTAGTCCCCATCCAGACAGACAATATGCTGCATCTCAAAGGTTGGCAACCTTGCTTATACTGGATATTGAGGTGACTGGCCATTCATATTGGGTAGATGTGTTGAATTTCCTTCTATAAACAGCCCTGCTAGAGCTTGCTCCCCTATTGATGGATTTCACATATATTCTCCAACACACCGGACGAAGGTAGCATAGGCAAATATTGGTTTCCAGACAGTTCGGACGGTAGTAGAGTTTTAACTTTTATCAAAACAATATTTTTTGTTCCTTGCACGTATGGGGGGGGGGGGACTTGGACGTATGAAATAAAAGTAAACAAGTTAATAATGTCTGTCTGGGCCAGAGTCCCCAAATACACATTACATGCAATGCTTGTAACCATAAACTTACCCAACCTGGTTCCAGATGTGTTGGAATACAGTGCCCAGCATGGCTGGCTGGGGCATCCTGGGAGTTGTAATCCAACTCCCAGCATGGAGTTGGAGAGGAAGTCCAGTCATTCAGGGAATGTGTTTGCTGTTATGCTGTGGGAAAATCCAAGACGTGATTTTGGAGTGTCTGACTGCTTCCTGTTTTGTTGTTGCAGGTGTGGGCTGTGGACTCTAAAATGCCTCATAAACCCCCAACAGACTATCTCTGGAAGGAACTGGACAAGTTCAAACCAGGTCCAGAGTGCACCACTATCCTCTGCAGTCCTGCTGGGCAGGTAACTGATCTGGCTCCTGCCTCCTGTTCTGAAGCAGTGAGCTAGGATTGCCTCATGTCTGACTGAATTAAATTAGGCCATGTTGTGGTAAATCTTCACTAGAGGTAAGGTCTATTGCTCACATCCTTACTCCCAAATTCCAAATGATATGTTGTTGTTGTTGTTCAGTCATGTCCGACTCTTCGTGACCCCATGGACTGTAGCACGCCAGGCCTTCCTGTCCTCCGCTCTCTCCAGGAGCGTGCTCAAGTCCATATTCATTGCATCGGTGATGCTATCTAGCCATCTCATCCTCTGCCGTCCCCTTCTCCTTTTGCCTTCAATCCTACCCAGCATCAGGGTCTTTTCCAGTGACTTTTCTCTTCGCATTAGGTGGCCAAAATATTTGAGCTTCAGCTTCAGTATCAGTCCTTCCAATGAGCAGTCAGGGTTGATTTCCTTTAGGATTTCCTTTCAGTTGTGTCCGACTCTTCGTGACCCCATGGACCATAGCACGCCGGGCCTTCCTGTCCTCTGCTCTCTCCCGGAGTGTGCTCAAGTCCATATTCATTGCATCGGTGATGCTATCCAGCCATCTCATCCTCTGCTGTCCCCTTCTCCTTTTGCCTTCGATCTTTCCCAGCATCAGGGTCTTTTCCAGGGAGTTAAATGATATGTACAACAGGACAAAGGAAACCCATGTGATCCCCCAAAATGGATGGGAAAGGGGAAGCCCCGGATTGCATGGAGAACGGTGTGTGCATTAGAAGGCATGCAGCTCGGTCAGGCCATCTATCTATTTGTGTTGTATACTGGCACAGACTGGGTTTGCACAACCCATTGACCCACACTCAGTGAGTGAGTCTGGGTTGTTGTTGAGCCATAGGTTAGTGTGTTGTGTGAACCCAGGGCATTTTCCAGAGGATGGCTTGTTAACCATGCAATGTGGTTTATTTTTCTCGAACAAGCCACCTTGAGAACCCATGTTGTTGGGCTGCTCAGGGTGGTTAACAAGCCACACTGTTTTATGGGTATTCTTTTTGGTCATCATCATTTAAGTCTTGGTCAGAATTCATTTATTTATCTCGTTTATATTGTGCCCTTTCTCCGAGGAGCTCAGGATTGCATATTTAGAGTTTTCAACATATTATCCTCCTCACAATGGCCCTGACAGGTAGGTTATAATGAGAGGTAAGGAGCAACCCAGGTTCATCCAGTGGGCTTCATGGCTAAGCCATCATTTAGAAATAGACCTCTGCAGCCCAAGGCCAACACCCTAGCCACCTATCGTAGCGGCCTTGTAGTGTTTAAAAACAAAGAGCTCCAAATTCCTTTAAAGTGTTGTTTTTCAAATGTCCTAACCTCAGGGAAGCCTTTTCGCATTGATTCACCTGCCGATAGCCTCCTGCATATCTGCAGTGGAACCCGTGCATGTGAGCTAACACTTCAAGGGTCACTCTGTGGCGTGCACTCCGTTTGCATGGGATGGTTGTGCCGTCACCCCGGCCAAACCAAGCACGTACTCCACCAAGGCACCCAACACTCCACCACCTCACTTTGCAGGCGGAGATTGATCATGGTGGACATGCTACATGTCAGGCACCTTTTCTCCCCCTAACAAACTCCTGGGAAGCTTCCAAGGAGCCTGTTTAAAAACTGATGCACCAGGTCAGCTTTGCCCTACCTGATGCCCTCCAGATGTGTTGGACTGCAATTCCCATTACTTCCAGCCAGCATGGCCAGTGATGGGAGTTGCAGTCCAACACATTTGGAGGGCGCCAGGTTGGGAAAGGCTGCTCTAAGTCAACCAGTCTTTCTAGCCTTTAACATGGCATACATCCAAATTATTTGCTATTTGCCTCGAAAAGAATTCATTACATGTAATCCTTTCATTCTTCAGCACCCTCTGATGAATGCGTAGATTATATCTGTGGGAAAAATATTTGTTCTAAATTAAGTATTTCAGAGCAGTTCTCTTATATATTTAAACTTAACATTTTATCATGCGGAAACAGATGTTGTTGTTGGTGTGTGTGTGTGTGTTTTAAAAGCCAATTAAATTGCCCCATGTTTTGAGGAAGTCTGGCAGGAATGGTAAAGCTGGGTTGTTTTGTTGCCTCACGGGTTTAGAAAAAAATATTTTCTGAACATTTCTAGCAGGATGTTTTGCTGAACAATTCTGTGGCTCGAAAGAATGCCAGAATACGGAGTTGGCTCCTGCTGTTGTCTCAAGTGGCGAACTGGCACATTCTGCTCTCACCACCCCTAATCTTCGGCTTCTGCTGCCTTCTGGCTCTTCTCCTCTTGCTTCAGGAGAAAATGATGCTAGTATCCTAGAACAGTCAGAAAGGACACTGTAGGGTAGCACCAATTACTCTAGGATGCCAGCATAATCGTAGAGGCTCTTTGTGAGGCAGCTCCCCAGGATTTAATGCAGTGGAGCCTGGGGGCTGCCTTCGTGAGCGATTTAGTGCAACATTAGAGCAGTCTGAATTCCTTCATGACAGATGACATCGTCACCAGTCCACTACCAACCAGCTGCTTCCCTCTTGAACAGTTGCATTTTCTGAAACTACCTTTACTCCGACTTTTTTACTGCAAGTGGCTCCCTGGCAGCCATGCCCCCCCCCCACGCATTAAATCCTGGGTGTGCCTCTGTGACCTGGCAGTGACGTGATCAAGGGGGTGGGATGCCCCATTCCCTCTGGTTTCCCCAATGGAAGTAGTTTTTCCCATTGAGAAAATCTCCAGGAGCATAGCAGCAACCACTCACACTACCGCAGTAGTGGGGACACTCATTCACCTTACGTAGCCTGCTTTTAATCTTTAACATACCCCCCCCTTCTGTGCATGTTTACTTAGAAATAAGAAATAAATCTTGCTCCCCTGCAGTGAAAGGATTAAAGGCTAACTTTAGTAACTCGCCCTAAAGTGCTCTTTTGCTTCTCCTATGCTCTCTTAAATCACTATTGCGATGTTGTGCTTCTTTGATGTTCTGTAGTTTCTCTGAAGTAACGTCGTTTCTCTGTTGTTGTGTAAAGTCCTTTCTCCACTTTATCACAGTAACAACCTTTGGGGTTTATGGGAGCTTCACGCTGCAAGCAGGGAGAGGGAGAAAGGGGTGGTGGTGGAAGCAATAACTCTGGGGCAGAGTGTTGGAAAGGGGCAAAATTGGGGGCCTGGCCTGCTCTCAGGGGGAGTCTTCAGATGCTGCACTGGAGAACCAGGGATTTTGGCTTCTTCAGGGAAATCTGCACGCATGGGGAAAATTAGTTGCTCTCCCTTCATAATAATGTAGCAGCAGGAGGGAGCCAGGAGAGGGGCAGGAAACAAGCCTCTCTCATTGGTTGAGCAGCCCCTGCCAGTTTGAGGGCGTTCAGTTCTACTCCCCCCATCCCACCGGGAAGTATGTTCCTTTCAAGCACTGTGTGACCCCTGGAAGCACTTGACTTTTCTTGCTTTGTGTGCCCTTGATGGAATAAAGCCAATTTCATGAAAATCCAGGTAATACTCCAAAGTGCTTCTCATTCTGTTGTTGTGAAGATCCCCCCCCCCCCCACGCACGCAGGGTAGTCAGGAACTTCCATTATTCAAGTGGAGTCTGACAGCAGAAAGAAGGAATTTCTGATGCAGACAGAGAGGAGAAGCCAGAGGGGAGAAAGACTTTGTCTGGGGAAGGGCAGGGTTATATGGGGTCAGGAGTTCCACTCTGATGTCTGCCTCAAGCTTACCAGGGGATGAGAAGTCGTGTGCAACAGCAGGAATGGCTTAGTTCCTGCTGCCTGTTTCCTGGTAATTTTTTTAATGATCCAGCACCAGCACTGTAAAGAGAAATGCTGAGCAAGGCAGCTGTGGCCACTGCCGCCATCTTCATTATCTTGAATGCCCCTGGGCCCTGCTGTGACATGGAAGATGGAGCCCAGAGGCACTGGGCATAGCGACGGTGGCAGCTGCAGCCTCTTGGTCTGGCGTGGCACTTCTCTGTACATGCTGACGGTAAACAACGGGGTGGGGGAGAATTACAGGGAGGTCAGCCGGGGTGGGCCCTCTGGATCCGGGCACTAACACCAGGTCTGCCGAACAAGAACCCATCCACAGACCTAGTGGAGGTTAAGGTGGGGGCAGTCCACCATCTCTGGATTTCCTTCATAGCCCTGGTTGCTGAGTATCTGTTTTAAATCTGGGACAAACAAGAGCTGGAAGAAGGGGAGAGGCAGACCTAGGAGGCTTCTCCTATGCCCTCCTCATGGAGCAGAAAGGCCATGGGTGTCCGGTTGCATGTCCACAGTTTCTAGGTGGCCTCTTTATAGGTTTGAATACAAAGAGAGCTGCCGTGAGCTCTGGGTGCCTGTGCCTTGTTTTTCTTTCTCCTCCTTTTTAGGATGGAGGGACTGAGCCCCTGCAACACATAGTCACAGAATGACTAGGGATGTGATAGCCAAGAGTGAAGCTGTCTGTGGGGAGGTTTAGCAATTACTGCAGAATGAGAAGGATGGAGGGAGGGAGGGGGGCTGGCCAGGTGCAGCCAAGGAACCCTTGCAGATGTTGATCCAGCTAGGACCATATCTCCTGGAATATCCCAGACCCAAGGCATAAAAGGCTGATTTTGTGGCCTGCTTTAATTTCGAATAATGCCTGCTTTTCATGATTTGGTTACATGGGCAAACTGTTCCTTGACACATTAGCAATGACTAGTTCCGCATGATGAAAAAGGTTATAAAAAATATTGGTTGAAGCTTTGAAGAACTTGGCTATCACTTCTTACTTGTTATCACCACATTAGGAAAAACTAAGCCAAAAACTAGGTTATATGAATCCACCCAGAGTAAGGTGACGTGATGGAAAGCAAGAGAGGGCTCCTGGGTCTTTAATACCTCTGTAGAAGAAAGCATTTTGGCAGGCGTAGGTTTTCTGACCCCTGCATGACAAGCTGCACTTGCTTAAATTTCCCTTCCTTACAGAGTTAGGAAAGAGCCCTATCCTCCTCTGCATCTGATCATGCAGTACAGAACAGTCTACATGGGACAGTTAAACAGCTGCCATTGGATGTCCAGATCATTCCACTATATCTAATAATAGCTTTATCCTCACCATAAAACACTTTGCAGTCCTGGATTTATAGGTGGGAATTGCAGGATGTGTCTTGGGGCTTCATCACACAAGGCTAAAAGTCCAGCAATTTACCAGGGCTTCTGCTTCCGGAATCTTTGTGGGGTTAGATCAGGTCCTTTCCACATGGCTTAAACAAACAAAATTAAACTTCTAAGTGTTTCATTACAAAGCCAATAGGTGGCGCTGTTGTTTATTTGCAATAAAAGCGACTTTAAACCGTATACCCTCATTTATATCGACTCCATGGTGGGAGGAGGGAAAATGCTGGACTTCTGTCATCATGGAAAACAACGCAATACGGCAATAGTGCTCACAAAGAGTGGGTGGTTCCCTGGAGGAGGGCTGCATTGTGTACAGGACCCGCAAACCTCTGTGAGTAAGCAATCTCCATAGCAGGATAAAAGCCCCGTGTGAAGGAGTCCTTGCATTCCTTTGGAAAGACACCATGTAAACATAATTCTGGATCTACCATAAGAAAAGGTCTGTCTAAGAAAGAAGCCTTACAAAGTCCAGAACTCCTTCTGTGTTCTCGCCCTACATGCAACTGCAGTTGGAGACCGACGCTGCAGTATGCAGAAGACACAGATTTTCTGCACACACCGGTACTACTCCCAAGAACACACCACTGTGTGTTTATTTCAGAATAAGCTGGAGATGTTTCTCAGTTCCCGCAGCTTGAATGAAACACACGGCAGGGACCACATCTTTGGTTCCAAATAAGTGGTGGTGGTGGTGGAGGAGGAGGCGGAGGAGGCGGAGGAGGCGGAGGAGGAGACAAATGACAGGAAATAACAGGTTGATGGAAGGCAGGCAGGCTCAGCAGGGAGGGGGAAATGAGCCGATGTCGGGCAGGCAGAAGCTGGTAAGAACTATACAGAAGGTTCCATTGCAAAACTGGCATCCCCAGCTTAAAGGATCAGGGAGCAGATGATGGGAAGAAATTTTCTCTGCCTGAGGTGACTGAAAGCGATTGCAAGTCAGCGTAGACAATACTGGCCTAGATGGACACACAGTTTGACCTGGGGCATCTCTAAGATCCTGCATTTAAAATGGGGCTTTCTGCTTCCATTTTAAATGCAGACTGACAACGACTCGCTATTTATGTGTGTATGTAATTTATTTATTTATTAATGGCCCATCTGGCTGGTCACCCAGCCACTCTGGGCGATGTACAATAATAGAAACAGTTTAAAACAATAAAATTCTACATTAAAAACACCGTATTTCTAAAAATACCCTAACCCACCCCAAATTTTTCACCCGCTTCCTTTCCCCCACCCCATTCCCCCTCCTTCTCCCCACATCTGAGCCTTCCATTATCTTTCATTGATCTCGCCCCTCTTCTTGCTGCTTTTCCTCTTTTCATGGAGGAAACTGAAGCGGAACACCACAGGGTAATTTGATAGCTCATTATCTGCGATCTATTTTAAAACAGAACAAAGGGCATTTAGTGCAGGAGGTGCCCTGGAGAGGCAGGAAACTGACCTATCCTTTGAATGATCATGGCATCATGTAAACTGCCCGCAAACGTCCGTGAAGGAGCATTCTCAATTGCAGGATAAAAGCTCCGTGTGATGAAAGCCCTGGTATAAGGCCGCTGTCTTTGGTAATGTACTACCACAGGCGATGTTTCCTTCTCACTGCATTTTGCCTGGAAACCTTCAGCAATTAAACATCCTTTCACCCCTATTACTATGCACATGAGATAAATAGTTGGGATTGGTAGCTTAGAACCTGAGCGTTCAGACACCTCTTCATCCCCTGAAGATGCCCATCATGTCTTCAAGCACACGCTGAGTCCCGCTTTCCATGGGTAACAGGAGACAACAGGACCAGGAGGGAATGGAGGAACTGCAGCAGTTGCAGCTGCCTTGTTCCATACTCTGTCAGGGGATTTTAAAGATATATGAATATTCTCCAGCTGGCAGCCTGGCAATCCTAGAAACCAATGCAGTAATCAGAGCTTTTCTCTCTCCCTTTAAAAAAAGTGATATATTTTTTATTATAATACATATTTTATACATATTGTAAATTAATATAATATTCATGCAAAAAATCTCAACAAACATCAATATTATCTAACATTCCCACAAGATATCATTGAGAACAATTAACTAGTATGTTATTAGACAAATGAAAAAAAAACCAAAGCTGTTATACAGTGTAGACAGAAGGTGACAAATTTCACATCTTAATTGGTTTATGGACTTTTCCACATGAGGCATTTGTCCTGTGCTTGTCATTCCCTACTCACGGTTGTTTACGGGTTCTTTAGACAACATCCTGACCTTCCAGCTTTGCTTCGGGGTCTAATGAGCACTTTCAGCAAGTTTTTTTAGATCAGGGAAAATACTGGGTTTTTTTACTTCTTTATTTCATTTCCACTGTAATATATATACATTATCTGTCTGTACAACTTTGTTCAACAACTGCATAATAAATTGGTACAACAATTCACAAGTATCCATGTTACCCTATTAACAATGATAAGATGTACATATTTTACAGTTAAGAACAAATGTATAACCTATAAACTTTCGCTGTGATTTTTTATGTTTGAAAACATGCATAACAATTTGTTAATACATATACCTTCTTATTTGTTATTTTAATCATGTATAGTACCTTTTTCTGTTCTATGATAACCAAAGAGTTTAGTAGTGAGAGGAAACATTCCATCGTTTCTCTTCATTTGTATAAACAATAAAACTGTACCATTCTTCTGTAAAACTATCCTTTCTTGTGTCCTTTTGCTAATTTAATATTATTTGTCAATTTTTCTAATAACTCAATCTGCCATACTCTGTTGTGCCATTCTTTAAGCGAGATTCCTTTTAGAGATTTCCATTGGCTGGCTATCAACAATCTAGCTGCTGTTGTTAGAAATCTTGTAAGTGTTTTATGTAATAAATTCTCATTATTACTTTGAAATATTCCCAGTAATGCTAATCCCAGTGTTTTTTATATGCTTTGACCTGTTATTTTACTAATTTCTAGAAAAACAAAGTCCCATCTTTTCTTCACTTTCCCATATTCCCACCACATGTGTTGTGTAGTGCCTAGTTCTTTACATCCCCCCCCCCCGAGCAAAATGTATTGTTGTCTTAGTTAATATAAGATAACCCACTGGAGTGAGATAAAAGCCTTGTATTGTTTTAATAATTTGTTCCCTGATTTTAGAAGATAGTGTTTTAATTGGAAATCTCTGCCAGATTTTATTCCATTCTTCAGTAATTTGACTGTTACAGTTTAGTTCTGAAACTAAGTGCAGGTTTCCAGATGTTCCCATATCCATTTCTAATAATATTTTATAAATTTTAGAGATAACACCCTTAGTTTTGGTATATTGGATGAACTATTATATTCTGAAAACTGGATAACAGTCTAGTAGCTTGTTCCATTATTGTTTTATTTCTGATAAAGTTTCCCAACTGTTACCGGGAGTACCAACTAATTTGCATGTTTTGCAACTTTTCTTTCCAAATATTTTCATTCTATTAGTTTTGAATTGATATAAAAGTCTCTAACGTAGTAACAACCCTGTTCTGAATACCCTTTTCATATTAATGGTATTTGTTTTGATATCTGGATGACAGGATATTAGTGGTGATATTTGTGGAAATAGCTTTTCTTTTCTGTTTTTTATTATCGAACGCGATCCATTTAATGCTCACGTTTCACAGAAGTTCACATTTCCGTAATTCTTTTTTAATTAAAGGATAGTATTCAAATTGTTGATGTTCAGCCAATTACTTTCTATTTGTATCCAATGTTTTCCCTGCCATTTCCCCCCTAATATTGAAAGTGCATGGCTAAGTTGAAATATGGCATATAATTGTGAAAGCAAAAGAAACCACTTTTTCACTTATGTGTTTGTGGTATTCCTCTATGCCACCATGCCATCTAGAGGCTATGAAGCAGGAAAGGAGGAAAGGAATGCTCTTGTGTTCTGCTCTAATCTCAATTCTATGACAAAACCGAAAGTAGATACAGCAGATTAGCAGCCAATTAACAGCCTCATGTAGAAAAGATCTATAACAAGGAAAACTGCTATACCTAGCGGTGTCCAAGTTGTATCTAGTCCCCATAACGTCAATAAAAGGGCACCAGACATTAGAAAAACAGGCAGTCTTTTGTCTACCATCTCTTAAACTAGGAGAGGGGAACTGTGGGAAGTCTGGGGGACATTTTCACCCCAAGGACCCCCCATGGGCCGCATGCTGTGAGGTACCGATGTTTAACAATTAGTTATGTATTTATTAAAAATGGCGTCCATAGCACTGATGAGCACTAAAAGGGTCCAATTTAGCTTGCAAACAAACAAAGTTTGACCCTTTTGGTGCTCCGTAGCGCTACAGATGCCATTTTTTTGTTTTAAAAAAATTCTGGAATTTTGGGGCAGCTGCATGTTGCCCACCCCTGTCTTAATTGAACATACTCTGTTATGTTCAATTAAGACAGGGGTGGGCAACACGCAGCTGCCCCCGAACCATGTCTTCATCAAACTTAATCATCTTTGCAACCTTCCAAACTTGAGATAACCATTCCTTCAAAGTGGGGATACCATTACTCCTCCAGCTTCTGGCAGTCCAAATCCTTGCAGCAATCAATAGCTTCTGAATAATTTCTTTATGTATAGGATCTATCTGTTCATCTACATAAGCAAGCAGGACTGTCAGGGTATCTCTACACCAGCCTAAAATCCCTCATTTAAAACAGGGCTTTCTGCTTCCGTTTTAAATGCAGGATCACGATGACTCCCTTTTTCACATGCTTCCTTTCCCCCCACCCTTTCCCCTTCCTTCTCCCCGTAGCTGAGTCTTCCATATCTTTCACTGATCTCACTCCTCTTCTTGCCGCTTTTCCTCTTTTCAAGGAGGGAACTCAAGTGGAATTCAACAGGGTAATTTGATAGCTCATTATCTGCAATCTGTTTAAAAACGGAACAAAGGGCATTTAGTGCAGGTGACGCTTTGAATGATCACAGCATCGTGTAACAAGCCCGCAAACTTCCGTGAAGGAACAATCTCAATCACAGAATAAAAGCTCTGTGCGAAGAAAGCCCTAGAGGGTCACAGGATATAGAACCACGTGTAAATATTTCCCTTTCTCCCTTCTAGGCTGTTGCTTGGTACACTCCCATAAATTGGAACCAAAAGCAAACAAAGGAGGATGAAGAAGATGGGAGGATCCACAGAACCCTTATGCAGCCCATTATAGGAATACATCAGCAACAAGACCGGTGGGAAACTAGGACATTTGACACATGGAGGGGAAATGCCAGACAAAACTGGGCAGAGGAGAATGAACCAGATTTCATTTTAAGGTATCGTTCATGAATAAAGGGGTTCATGATTCATGGGAAGGTCCACATGCAATGCATTCCTATGCTCCATGAGGCCTCGTCAGAGGATGGCAACATCTCTAAGAGGAATCTGAGAGGCACTGGAGCAGAAGCCTTGCCCCCATTGGCAACGTCAGAATCCCAAACGTCTTGGACACTAGTGGTTAATAGTCTAAGGGCGCAATCCTATGGCTGCTGGTCAGTGGCTAGATGACCATAGGATAGGTCAGGTTCCGGGAACCGACCTCAGAACCTGTGCTCCGAGGTCATTTCCCAGAGAACTGACCCCCACCCCCTCATAGGCAGCGTGGATTGGCCCCACACTCCGCAGTTGTAAGAGCAGTGCAAAGCAGCGAAAATGGAGTGTTCCCAGGGGTTGGCTGGGGCAGGGAGATCAGAAATGCTGGTATGACACATCCTATGTGTTGTCTGGCCTCCACTTCCCGCACTCCGAGGCCCCACGGCTAGACAGCCGAAATCAGCTGCCTAGCCACGAAAGCAGGGCAGGGGGAGCGAGGAGGAGATCCGCTCCTCACCACTCCTCCCACCCTGCACTGGATAGGCGGTTGCCCCCAGGCTCGGAGGCGGCCGTCAATCCAGATGGGATTGCTCCCCAAGGGTGCAATCTTGTGCATGTTTAGACAGAAAAAAGTCCTACAACTCCCAGCCTTCCCCAGCCAGCATGGCTAGCTGGGGAAGGCTGGGAGTTGTAGGACATTTTTCTGCCTACGCATGCACAGGGATTGCTCCCTAAAGCAGTTTATTATATTTACTTACATCTCACTTTTTCTTGGGAAGCTAAGAGTGGGGAAGGGGTGGGATAGTCCATCTCCACCAACCCATTTGCATGTGCCTAAATGTGGAACTAGCCCAATAACTGGAAGGAACAGGGGAAATCCACTCATCCTTAGTGGCCATTGCAGAGTACAAACAACTCAGTGTACATCAACAGTATATACGTATGTAAAACTTCCAGAAGTAACACTTTTGGATTTATTTCTGTAGAGAAGAAAAGATACCACCCATCCTGTATCCTGTTCAAAATTCTTGGTGCCAAACTCCAAGCTGCTCCACACATCCCCATTATTCAGTGGAAAGACACTTGTCCATGGGCAGTGACGGGAGGCACTTGTGCAGCCAAACTAGAACACAGCCGGTAAAATCTGGTCCGGATCCTGGTGAGTTAAAGAACATTTATAGAGAGATGACTTGTGTGTATTGAAAAGAAAAATAGCGACAGTAAGTAGGAATTTAGCATCACAACAAGAGGGAAAGATTTCTAGTGGGGCCTCCTGTTGCATCAGTCCTGCCAACACTTATTGGTAACACTTCCCGTGTGTCGGTACAAGACGTTTGCTGTGAGGAGTGTCTCTTTTCGGAAAGTTAACACCCTGAGACTTCACTGGGAGAGATCCGTCATGTCGGCTGTGCATTGTTAATGAAGCCAGTGTGAGGGAACAGCTAGAATACTGTGAACACCAGGGGAATGCCAGCAAAGTATTTCAATGTGTGCAGAGATACATTTCACAAGGAGATAATAAAATTAACAAAATGCATGTTGCAGAGCTATTTTGGATGCAAGTGGGTGAGAGCACCAGAGAGGGAGAAGAGTTGATTGCAGCTGTCTCTGAAAACACAACTCTGAGGTTGTGTACAGACGATTGCTTTCCAGGGACTTGGCTGTGGACGTGTAGAGTTCTCATTGCTCACGGTCCACAGTGAGCCCAATCCAGCCAAAAAGTAAATACTTTTAACAGGAGGTTCACTGACTACAAAGGGAGAGTTAAGCTCTTGCATTACTTTCCCTGCAGCTGAGAACAATGGGCTGAAAGGTGCACAAGGCCTCTTTCCTTTATTCCATTTATCCTGCCTTGATCTTGGTTATTCTTATTTATTAAGATGTGTAGAATGGCTTCTGTGGCAGCTAACAAGTCAAAACATGAAAACAGCTTTCCTAAGCCTGGTGCTGTCCAGATATTTTGGACTTGAACTCCCATCAGCCCCAGACAACATGGTCAATGGTCAGGATGGAATGCTGGGAGCTGTAGTCCAAAACATCTGCAGAGCACCAAGTTGGGGAAAGCTGCATTAAAATATCATTATACAGATCATCATCAGCAAAACAGTTCACAATTTACATGAAAAAGTACCCCCGGCCATCAGTTAGATTAAATTAGAAGCCCCCCCCCCCCCCGCCGCCGCCAACATAAATGTTTTTACCGTTTCTCTGAAAATATCAAGTGATCTGGCTAGATTAGCCTCCCCTGGAAAGAGTACAGAGGAAGCTCTACCATTCATCATACCTGCCTTGCCTCCTTCAACAGTGAAATTCTGAAGAGCTGCAACAAGGAGGTTGCATATGGGAAGAGGCATTTTCTCAGGGATCCTCTAACCCAGGGATGAGCAACAGGGATGAGCCCTCCAGATGTTGTGACCTACAATTCCCATGATCCCTCATTATTGGCTATGGTAGCTAGGGCTGATGGGAGTTGTAGGCCAAAACATCTGGAGGACCACATGTTGCCCACCCCTGCTCAAACCAGACCATTTATGGCTTTAAAGATCAAATACAATACTTGGATTCTCCTGTTCTAATAGCACCCGAGGTCAAATCAGTCAATCCTAAAGGAAATCAACCCTGACTGCTCATTGGAAGGACAGATACTGAAACTGAAGCTGAAATATTTTGGCCACCTAATGCAAAGAGAAAAGTCACTGGAAAAGACCCTGATGCTGGGAAAGACTGAGGGCAAAAGGAGAAGGGGACAGCAGAGGATGAGATGGCTAGATAGCATCACCGATGCAATGAATATGGACTTGAGCACACTCCGGGAGAGAGTGGAGGACAGGAAGGCCTGGCGTGCTATGGTCCGTGGGGTCACGAAGAGTCGGACACGACTGAACAACAACAACAACAATATGAAATACCAGTTTATTGGGCATGCTGCAGGCAGCATTTACGCGGCTGCAGCTCTGTTCACTTCCTTAGCTCTTTGACATTTAACCAGGGTGTATGACGCATGATAAGCTCCTTGCTTCAGCTCCTCCATTTGGATGGGAGGCTGTCTTAATAGCCATGACATGGCGTAACCCATGCTTCATTTTCTAACAGACTGTACCATTGGGACAACCAATCATCTGGGAGCAGTCCCAAGATGGGTTGCTGTTCCAGAATCCTCCCCTAACAGGAAATGATTCTGGAGTGTAGGGTGCCTTTAACACTGCTCAAGCAAGTTCATAGGGTGGTTCTGAAATGGATATACAAAGCTGTCTTGGATTGGGATGTTGCCCTCACAGTGAATTGGCCACACTTTAGTCAATGTCTTACTGTGGATGTGACAAGGCAGTGAGGTCGCAGCCAGGCCAATCACTTATCTTCTTGTACTCTCACCTTGTCTAAGGGTGGAACTTCATGTGACAGCAACAGATCTGGATTGCTTCCAAACATCTGTAAGCTGCCAGAAATGGAGTGTCGATTTCAGTTTAAAAGGTGGTGGGTGGGGCGGGGAGTGCTGGTCACTTTTCCATTCTGTTTTCCCACATAACCTCTACCTCATGACACTTCTCTCAGCTGGACCGAAGATCAGAAGTGAATGGCTGAGGGGAAAACAGCCTGGGAGGACAGGTTGTGGGGGAAAGCATCAGATGGAGGACGAATTTGGTGCTCCCTGCCTGCCACTGTTCCACTTCCAACTCTCCCACCACCCGTTACACAGTTTACCAGTGCTTGGTTGTGTACCATGTGCCTCCCACTGCCAGGTGTAGTTCCACTCTGAAATAGTAATTTATCCTGTGCTTGAAAATGACAGACAGATTTCAGAGGGCTTCAGCCAATGTTAGGCATGCTTAGAGTAGATCCATTGAAATAAATTAGACTTAAGTTAGATTATCATTGGGTAGAACCCATCATTAGCATAGTTGGGTTCATCCAGTGAGCAGTATCCTGTGGTGTCATTCCACTAATGCAAATTACATTGCCCTAACATAAGGGACCTCTAGTGCAAAGGCAATAGTTTTAGCTTGTGCAATGGGTTTTCCGGAGCATCTCATCATGCAAGGGAATGCTGCTGGCACTCTGCTAGAGCAGGGATGGGCAGAAGGTAGATCTCCAGATGTTTTTGGACTCCATCTCCCAGAATCCTCTGCCATCATGGCCAATGGTCAGGAATGCTGGGAGTTGAAAGTCAAAAACATTTGGAGATCTACTTTATGCCCACCCCCGTGCTAGAGGTCCCTAATGCTAGCGTATCATAATTTGCATTAGCGGAATGACACTGTCGGATACTGCCCAATGCGTAATTCTGAAGGTTACACCTCCACTGAGATATTTGGAAAAGGAATTGAAACAATGCAGCCAGTGTTAAGCACCTCAATCCCATTGATTTAAATGGGCCAAGAGAACCAAGATGGTGTAGTGGCTGAGTGTGTCAGCTGCAAAGTCCCCATTTAGAATATTTCTTCACCTCATGACCTCACTAGGCAAGTGACTATTTCTCAGCCTGTCCCCCTCCCATGGGGATAATAATGCTGACCCAACTTACAGGGTTTTTATAACATTCCCTGAGATAATGTATGTGAAATACTTTGAGCACACTCAAGTGCTGCATTGTATTTAAGCATCCATCCACTCCTATTGAAATCAAAAGGGCTTAAAGTGCTTAACTCTGTTTTCTTTTTATCCATATTATGAGTGAATAACTATGATATCATAAAATTGCTTCGCTGTCTATTGGAAGATGCAGACATTTTTTTCTGGTGAATTTTCATAGAAATTCATATCAAAATTCCAAAATCCATACTAGTATAACACTTTCATTAGGTCAACCAAAAGATCATAACCATTGTGTTCTTTTGGTTGACTTAATAAAGGTGTTTTATGGATTTTAGAGTTTTTCTTACCATCAACATGGCTAACCTTTGCATGTGTTTTCCTATATCAAAATTCCTTCTATGGAGTTGTTCCCCCTCTCCACAATAATAAATAGACACATGCAACCATTACTTCTGCTTTATTACAAAGCAAGGAATTTACCATTGTTTGAAATGCATTATTACCATTAATGGTTGTCTGGCGGACTGATAATTTTGAAATATGTGGCTGTTAAGATATTGCATATTTATGCATATGTAATGGTTGTGACCTACAATTCCCATGATCCCTCATTATTGGCTATGGTAGCTAGGGCTGATGGGAGTTGTAGGCCAAAACATCTGGAGGACCACATGTTGCCCACCCCTGCTCAAACCAGACCATTTATGGCTTTAAAGATCAAATACAATACTTGGATTCTCCTGTTCTAATAGCACCCGAGGTCAAATCAGTCAATCCTAAAGGAAATCAACCCAGCTGGTTTATAGCCACATTGTGTAAGAAAACATAGATTAACAGCCACATAATAGGAGAAAATAGCTTTTCTATTTAGGTGGTGCTTAAGCTCATGAGTACTACCAAGCAGGTGCGAAGGCTGTGAAGAGATTATAGCCATTCAAAATT
The DNA here is from genome assembly GCF_057233095.1 of Heloderma suspectum. Classification (NCBI taxonomy): domain Eukaryota; kingdom Metazoa; phylum Chordata; class Lepidosauria; order Squamata; family Helodermatidae; genus Heloderma; species Heloderma suspectum. The sequence continues at coordinate 112,191,632 of NC_139464.1, forward strand.
ATGGAGAGAGTAGCTCAGCGTCTTAGCAGCCCATGGGACACACACTTTTTGTATACCACCGTGGTTCCTGGCCTAACTGGTTTTACAGGGTATTGTGGTACTTCAAGCTGTACCTTAGGATGGTTAACAGTAGCTCTCAGAAGTGTGACTAGCACTGTTACATTAAAAATATGTTAATGGGATCTGCTAGATAGTGCCCATGGTTGGTGACGTCATCATCTTCTCATCCCAATTGCCCAGAACAGAAAGCATCAGTACTTACTCACCTAGACACTCACGTACACTGTAAAAAGGAAGGTAAAAGCAGTGGAATCAGCTTCTTCTGTCCAATTACCCATGAACAATGTCTCTTTTAGGACTGACTGGAGCAGGAACCTCTTGGCTCTTATGGGACATGGGAAAGCACCCGTAGTTAGGAAAACTGTGGAAATGGGCTTTCCCCCCTCCAGAAGGGTATCATGGTCACTGGTATCAAAAGCCACTGAGAGTTTCAGGATTCAGGAGAATCGGCATGGTTGCACTTCCCCTATCCTTCTCCCAGTATAGGTCATCCATCAGTGTGACCAAGAGAGTTTTATCGCCAAAAGCAGGCCTGAATTCTGATCATCAGTCCCATGAAAGAGTACTTGGAATTGAATGGTGGTAACACCTTATCAAAAACTTTGTCCAGAAAGAGAATATTCATGACTGCTTGACAGTTGTTACAAATGTCAGGGTCTAAAGAGGGCTTTTTCAGGAACAGCTTCACAACTGTATCCTCCAAGGAAGCCAGCACCACTCCCTCTCATGAAGAGGCATTCGCTATGTCCTGGTCAACCCATCCCTGTTCAATGTCATAAGCATAAGTGCGTGGCTGCTGTGAAAAGACAAATTCCATGTTAGGCATAATTAGGGAAGGGACTGAAAAGAAAACGTCCAAGATCATACTCCCTTTATACAAATCTGTGGTGTGACCACACTTGGAATATTGTGTACACCGCTGTAGAGTTGGAAAAAATGCAGAAAAGGGCAACTCAAATGATCAAGCGGCTGGAGCATCTCCCCTAAGAGGGAAGGTTACAACAGCTTGGTTTGTTTAGTATAGAAAAAAGGAGGGTAAGGGGAGATGTGATAGAGGTCTACAAAATTATGCATGGTGTGGAGAAAGTGGATAGAAATATGTTTTTCTCCCTGTCTCAGTACTAAAACCTGGGTTCATCCCATGAAGATGATTGTTGGGAGATTCAGGACAGATAAAAGGAAGTACTTCTTCACACAGCGCATAGTTAAACTATGGAATTCACTACCACAAGATGTCGTAGTGGCCACCAAGTTGGATGGCTTTAAAAGAGGATTGGACAAATTCATGGAGAAGGCGATCAATGGCTACTAGTCCTGACGGCTATATGTTACCTCCAGTATCAGAGGCAGTGAGCCTATGTACACCAGTTGCTGGGGAATAGGGACGATGTGGGAATCCATGAAGGGGGTGGAGTCTGGTGGACACCCCCCCACTTGGCCTCCTGGACTCCCGTCCGCAGACCCCGCACATGCCTGACTCAGGGCGCACTCAGTTGGGCAAGTGTGCAGCAGCCTGATCGCTCACCAACCTTCCATTTTGTGTAAAGATGGTGGCTTGGCCTTTTTCGTAAATGCCCACATGTGCAAATGGCAGCCGAAGTGGCCATTCATGCAAAATTACAGGCGTAAATGGACCGTTTACATCTGTAATCTCGCGTAAATGGCCGCTTTATGGCCGCCATTTGTGCACATGGGCATTTAGGGAAAAGGCCGAACTGCCACTTTCATGCAAAGTGGTGGCTTGGCGAGGGATCAGGCGGCTGTGCACCGCTCGCCAGGTGCCCAGTAGTTCGCTGCATGCGGTGAACAGGGGCAGGCAGCTAGTGGGGTCCAGCGAGCAGCATGTGACCCGGACTAGGATGAGTTCGCCCATCTCTACTGGGGAACATGGGCAGGATGGTGCTGTTGCACTCAGTCCTGCTTGTGGGTTTCCCATGGGCAGCTGGTTGGCCACTGTGCAAGCAGAATGCTGGACTAGAAGGGCCCTTGGTCTGATCCAGCATGGCTCTTCTGATGTTTGTTCATTCTTATGTTCTTAAGCAAGGAAGAGCAAAGGGTGGAGTAGTAGGGCACACTTCTCTAGGTATCTTGTCCACATCCTCAGGCCACAGCAACCAAATCCATCCAGTAAAACAGGACTAGATGGCACTCTGGACATGTTCAAAGCCCCAAATGTCACAACAGTAGTGTACAGGCAGAGGTGAATATGACTAATTTTATATTTGAAGTGCTTAACAAACAGGTCTCAGGTGCTCTGTTGAAATCTCTCATACACATCTCTCTTCCAAAAACATTTACTAAAAGTCAAAAGATCTGTATGATCTGAAGAGAAACCAGAGTATAATTTTCTTCACCTTAGAAGACCAGAAATATACTGTTGAGGTATTTAAATAAATAGTCCTAGAGTGCACATGCGTAACAAGTGTTATATCCTGCGGAATTGGAATTTTATAAAATATTTTCTCTTTTTAAACTTGGTTGTAATATTAGTCTAAAAGGAGGATTCTAATCACACACACACACACACCCTGCAGGAGGAAGGGACACTATATTTCTTTTTCTTTTAAACACAGCATATAGAAAATTGTTTGTTTTCCCTCTACAGGCGTTCTCTACACAGGAGGTACTTCTAGCATAAAGTCAACGACAGAAGGTGGGAACAAGAAAAGCAGAATAAGACCCACTCGATCAGCAGGGGTGAGTAGAGACAGCATGGCTATTGTGATTGTTATTGCAGCAGCAGTGTATCTGGCCCTTTACAGAGCAATATAAGCACGACAACAGATCCCTGCCCCAAGGAGCTTACAATCTAAGCAGACGGTGGTTAGCAATAGAGAGGGACAAGTAACAAATGGGTAAGGAGAGAGAAGGAATGAGAGAGACAAGGGTAACAAAGAGTGAATGTGAGCAAACACTGTGACACTCACACACTTCGGATTGATTTCAGCCAAAGGCTTCACAGAGAAAGTAGGGTTGGAGCTGGGGTATAAAGAAGAGAGCGGTGACAGCATGCAGGTGTCCTAGGAGGGAGTTCCAAACATAAGGGGGCAGCAAGGGAGAACAGATGGAGCTGTTCAAGAGTGCAAGAGACCATGGGGCAGCAGAAGGTGGCACAGTTGAAGGAACAATGGTCACAGTCAGAGATTTGCCAGGATATGGAGGTAGGGAGATACAACGGCATGTGCCATGGAGAGCTTTAAAGATGAGACCAAGGATATGTTGGATGGAGAGACATACCGATGTCCAGGAGCAAGGAGCTGGTGGCAATGACTCAAAGGGAGCTCTTAGCCCACCAAAGATCCAGAGGAGACCGAGAGCCTTATTTACTCATTGCCAGCCCCTTCTCTTCCTTGCCATCAACTGGGTCATTGCTTTCAGTTGGATCTTCTCCCTCCTCCTAAGTAGCCCCTTGCTCCAGAACAGACCCCGGCGACGCTTGCAGCCGAAGGGATGCTCCTGCAGCGACTCTGGGTTTCCCACCGGCTCCAATGCTGCCTTCGCTCTTGAGGACTGGGGGGCAAAGGAGGGGAATCGGCAATCCAGGCCTTGAGACGGGGGAGGAGGGGTTATCGAGGGGCGCACAAGAAGCACCCTGAGACAGGGCTCTTCAGGCTGCCTTTGGGCTACGGCAAGTTCTGCCCAGTCTTTAGCTGAAGAAGGGTTCTCCACGCTGCGCCAAGCCCACGTTTCACTAGGGTCTGGGTTGGATGTGACCCTGAGGGAAGCTGGTGAAGGGATGTGAAAGAGGGACGGCACATGTGCCGAATGAGAGGAGAAGTGAGCAACTTTTGAGTTAAGGCAAGGCAGTGCAGCGCAGCTTAAGATACCGTTGGATGCATTTGACAAAGGATGCTCTTTTCCACAAAAGCTGAGGCTACATGAAATGTGCTAGGGCACAATCCTGTGCGTGTTTAGACAGAGAAAAGGCCTACAACTCCCAGCATGCCCCAGCCAGCCATTTCTCTGTCTAAACATGCATAGGATTGCACCCTTAGTCTTTAAGGTACTACAAGACGCTTTGTTCCTAAAAGAATAATAAAAAAAAGGTTTTCACTCCCAGGTTACAAACCAGTGGGTTTCCTTAGGAAGATATGATGTAGCTGACAGAGTGCTCATTCACATCTGTCGTTTCATGGGTCAATTGTTCTGCTGCTTCTGCACTTTTGAACCCCAGCATCTGGACACATGCCTGTTCTGGTACCCACCACTTCCCATGGCTGATGGGGGCCATGGATTCCACACAACTGGTTTTCCGTGGGGTATATGGTGGGGTATGTGGTTCCTACCACAGTATATATGGGGTTATCCTATCTTAACCTGGGGGCTAAGGACCCACCAGCAAACTTCATGGCCAACTAAGGATTTCAGCCCTGATTTCTCCAGTCCATCATACTGGCTTTTCATGGGACAGTTCTCATTCTTTCAGTTTCATGTTCTAAGGCCAAACCAGGAGTGCTTCAATGGCTGGGAAAAGAGGATTTCCTCACTATGGAAGTGCAATTATTTTTGTACCCTGAGAAAATGCAATCTCCTCTCCACCCCTCTACAATCGAGCTGGTCATTAAGAAATGCAGTGCTGTACGGAACATGGTTGTGTAAGAGTTACAAGCAGCTTTTATGTAATGCATATAATATCACCAGTGATGTTGAAAACTTTTGTTCTGGATTGTCAAAGTGGGCGTTAGATCTAAACAACTGTGAGCTCTGATATTTGAAATATATTTTATAATCGGTAAATGTACACATGTATATTACATAGGCCACGTTTGGACAATCATGTCTTGGCTTAATAATCCAAAATATAAATTAATCTTGGGCCCACACACACAGCCCCCTCTTGACATGCTGTGATAAGCCAGAAAATCTTCAGTTAGCCATAATTTCCCGTTTCATCAAAACTGGGAAACAATGGCTGCCAGGTTCGGAACAAGCCAAGATTCGTGTTTCCCAGCAAAGGGCTCATAAGTAGTAGAGCCTTTCTACTTGAGGCATTTAGTGTGTGCTTATGATTCCTCCCTCACGGTAGTTTGCGAGTGCTTTACATGATGTTGTCATCCTCCAGGGCCTCTCCTGTTCTTTGGAACCATTTTAGCGTTGCTATTTTCTGATGTCTGGTATATACATGAATGGCAGCATGAAACCCTAGTGTATTTGCGCAGTTCTGGTATGTGATGCTGCCACCTAGTGGCTGTGTAATGGAACTTATAGAGAGGTAGCAGACCCCATGGAAAAATACATGTGTAAAGAGCAGGGGCACTGTTATCGATGGGCCCACCTGGGCACGGGCCCTGGGTCTTTTGAGCTGTCCTAATTGCCAGGTTTTTTTACATTTTCCCATTGACTTGCATTGGAAAACAAAAACGGCCATAACATTTTTAGTTTGTATGATAGATTCATGAAATTTGGAGGTGTGGTAGCCCCCATGGAGCTGATTGAATATGCCAAATTCTTGGCAGTTGGGTTGAGTGGCTTTTGTGCTAGTCACAGGTAGAATTTGCTATTTTCAAGAAACTGTCAAAGCAAAGAGCTATAATTTTTTTGTGCTTCCACATACGTGCATAGAATTTTGGGACCTGGCAGCTCCCATAGAGCTGACTGAGCCTGCCAAATTTCAGACAGGCCTAGTGGCTTTTGTGCTAGCCACAGGTAAAATTTGCTTTTTCCAAGAAAATCTGTCAAACTAAAGAGCTATAATTTCTTTGTGCTTCCACATAAATTCATGGAATTGGGGGACCTAGCAGGCCCTATGGAGCTGACTGAACCTACAACATTTCAGACAGGTCCAGTGGCTTTTGTGCTAGCCATGCGTAAAGTTTCCTTTTCTCAAAGTCTAAAACAAAAAGTAAAAACTGTCATGTCACCCAGGGGATTAGAGATCCTAATCAGAAGGTGTTTAAGGTGACTGTTAGGAGTTCACTATCCCTAATCTCTGGTGTGGGGGATTTTTGAGGTGCAAAAAACCTCTCTCCCCCTACTTTTATTTTCTGCTCTTACATGCCCACTGTTGGGAGCTTGCCTGCAATGAAATTTTGAAGAGTAAGAAGGAAGGGAAGAAAGAGCTCCATGTGAAATACTGGTATTTCACACAGCACCTGATTTTACTGCCCCAAAGTGGAACCTTTGGCTTCTGCAGAAGTTTAGTAGCTTCAGTACAGCAAAGGATCCAGTCAGCCTCCACAGACTTCTTTCTCCACCTCCACTTTAATTTCTCCTAAGTAGCTGTAGAACTCAAATTATTCCAAAAGGAGGGTTAGGACTATGTGGCATCATAATCAAGGAACTGCTAAGGCTTTTAAACAGGTTGTACGGTTTTTAAAAAGCTAGAAAAAGCCCTCAGCCACCTCACCTCATAAAGTTCATTTAAGTACGTGCAATCCTTGCAAACCCTGCACAGCCTCCTAAATTCCTCTGAAGTACTACCTCTCTGAAAGGAGCCAGTTGGCTTAGGGAATTCTCTCTACCCACCCCCCTGCATTTCCAATCACCATTCTTTTCTTCTTCCCTCTCCTCCCCTATCCTGTTCATTCTTTCTCTTCTTTATTCCACCCAGAGCATATCTTGGGGAATTCTTAGAGAATTCTCTTTGGTGGGCAAGAGAAGTTCTGAACTGTATTTGACTTTATACAAACAGACAAAATGGCTGGTTTTTCTCCTTCTCCTCACTCAAGTCTTTGAGAAAAGTAGGTTCACATGGTTGCAGAGAAACAAATCTGGGGCTGTTTTGTTTGTCAGTTGCCAATTATCCAGCAATAGAAGGGCTGTAGCTCAGTGGTAGAGCACATGCCTGGCATGCAGAAGGTTCCAGGTTCAATCCCCAGCATCTCCAGGTAGGGCTAGGAAAGAATCCTGCCTGACACTTTGGAGAGCTGCTGCTGCCAGTCAGTGTCCACAATTCTAGATGGACCCAGGGCCTGACTCAGTACAAGGCAGCTTCCTATGTTCCTATGAACAGAAAGCTTTAATTTTTTAAAAAGGAGTCTTTGGTTTGTTTTTTAAGGGGAGGGGAGATAAATAGTACTAATTTATGCAATCCTAGGCATGCCTACTGAGAAGTCCCATTATGTTTAATGAGGCTTACCCTCAGGAAATTGTGCATAGGATTCTAGCACAAGTTACTTTTGCAGGGAGGTTTGCACCTTGATGTTCTGCATGTTTACTCAGAAATAAGTCCTGAGTTGTGAGCCTGGTACTGCAAGCTTAATACAGTGCCTACTTAATTCCATCTAATGAATTGACTACCCTTTCAGCTCAGTCCTATGCATGTGTTGTCATTTGTGAGTTTGGGGGGGGGGGTTGCATGAACTCTCGCTTCAGTGATGAGGGAAAGGCACTTAGTACATGCTCAAAGTTTCTCCATAACTTAGCCCTAGTTTTGAAAACAGACTCATTGTCTGAATCCTGGTGAAGTCTTGGCACAAATGAAGGTATGGGGAGGAAGATACGATGAGAGCTTGTGCATAACAAGGAGGAGGTAGAGAGCAGTTGCACAAAACAAAACATCTGTTTCGATGAAGAGATCCTGGAGGATGGTAGGATGAGGAAGGATGGTTGCATGGAGGGGAATAGAATTGGTAGGGGGAGAATGTAAGTGCTCAGTGGTGAAAGAAAAAAATTCTGCACATGCTTAGAGGCACTCTCTATTTAAGAACATAAGAAGAGCCGTGCTGCATCAGACCAAGGTCCATCTAGTCCAGCATTCTGTTCTCACAGTGGCCAACCAGATGCCCATAGGAAAGCCAAGAGCAGGACATGAGTGCAATAGTACCTTCCCACCCATGTTCCCCTGCTGCTGACACTGGTGAAATGTAAATAAATTCTAGTAATTCTATATTAGAATGCATGTATATCCTTCAGAAATTTTGCAGGTTTCTTGCCTGGGGGACACCTCTAATGATCTGTACATTTTCATACAAATTCACCCAAAAACTATCGGGGAAGGGGTGAATGGAAGGGAAAGCAAATCCCTCCCTCCCCCAAATTGGAGAACTCCCCTTCCACATGAACTGCTGCACCTATCCTTCTGACACTTTGCTGGTTTCTTACTTAGGGACAACTGTAGGCTGTCTGTAATTTTCAGAACAATGGTCCACAAGCAACATAGGGACAGAAGTATGTCCTCTTTTGGAGACCTCAAAATGTCAAGGCCACCCTTGCACAAAAAACCTTGTGGCTAGCATTCTGAAATTTGGCAGACGTGATCTCCTCTGATGGCACAATGAATCTTGAAATGTTTATCCAATTCTTCCAAGGAATTAAAACGTTATTGGCAGTTCCCTTTAAAAGAATATCAAAATATAAACCCTGCACCTATTTTTCTGACATTGGGCAGGTGTAATCCCCTTCTAGGGGGCTACTATGCCTGAAATTATCATCCAGTTGTGACCAAGAGAAAAAAGTTACAGTTTTTTTCTAATTTCCCATGGTAGTCAACAGGAAGCATAAAGACTCCTTTTTCCAAACCTTGACTCAGGTTTGGTGCTGAGCTGAAGTGGCTCGACTACAAATTGGCCTGAGCAGAAGCGGGATGTTTTCCAAAACGCTGAATCGGGGTCTGAGTTGAAGTGGGGTGGGGGGTCAGTGCACACGACTTATGTATGTATGTATGTAATCTATACACACACACAAGCACACTGCATGCACGCACAACACACACACACACACATATTAGACATGCGCTTAGACATATATATATATATATGCGCAAATAAGTGTTATGGGCCTGTGCCTTGGATCTTTGAAGAACCTAGCAACACCCCTGGGAAAGAGCCAGTCTTAATCCTGCAAAGAATCAGGAAGCAAAAGCCTTGGTAAAGTGGCAGGTTAAAAACCTCATGTAGAAAAGTAATGAGAAGGCATTGTGGAGCTATTCCGTCTTTTTCTCATCAGCAGATTTTCTGCAGTAAGAGAAATGAGAGAAGAGACGGTGGTCAAACATGGGAGAGTTATGAGTGCAAGATGTTATTGTGTAGTTCGATGCTAACATTTTGTGAATGAGGCAGGGCGATTGCACCATAAAAGCTTCCTCCGGAAGCACCCTTGATGTGCTGTTTGGATGAAATGGGAATATGGTTCATCACAGCACGCCAGGAAGGTGGTGGAGGGAAGGGGCAGCGTGAGGACAGAGCATGTGGGCAAAAGGCTCCAGCTTAAGCCAAGTTATTAACCCCGAACTGGGCCATACTGTACATTTGTGTGTTTCGGTGTTTGAGGCTCTGTTATGGTGTTCAGCAATTGGCTTTAGTGAGGTTCATTAGTTGGCTGGTCCTGTAGACCAACCCCCCGCCCCTCACCCTGCTTGCCTCCTTGTTGTTCATCTGGCCACGACTGCTACAGACTCATAGGGCTACCGTAGAATTGACTATTTCTAGGAAAGAGGGAGTGTTGGAAATGTTCTGACTAATTACAGGAGGGCAGGATTCGGTGGCAGTAGCAGGACAACCCCAGGGGTTGGGTGGAGGGGCTATTCAGCGGTGGAGGGAGCTATTCAGGGGGAGCGGCCCACTGCTCTAGTGGTTAGCGATCAATTTCCACATCAGCCAATCTATTGGTCAGTAATGTTGTATAACTTGAGTATACTGAGATGATGAAATTTCATTATGATTCTGTCAGAGATTGAGAGGATATGGAGGATAGTTATTATTATTATTATTATTATTATTTTAGTTAAGCTAAATGGCTCGCTTTTTACATGCTTTTTTGTTTTAAAGTACTTAATCGGACATGTGTGTTGACATTGGCATGTACTTCAAACTTGAAACAGAGGAGTAGTAGAAGTATGAAATGTGCCCATCTTACAAACTGATTTTTGTTTGTATTTTCTCTACAAAGTTATGAATCCTTGTATATATTCTTTGCTGATACTAATGATATCATTAGCATTAATGTAATGTTATTACTGTAGTGCTTGCAAGGTTTAAAAAAATTCTTTGCTAAAGTATTTGTATTGTGTGCATTTACATCAACATCACGATAGTGAATCTGGAGCAGCATTTGATTTCTTGAGCATCATGTCTTCCTTGTTATAAACATTACCTTTCTGCTCTGCATAGTTGCATTCGAATATGTGGCAGGTAGAAAAGTGCAGGAAGAAATTTTTGGGGTGGAGACATAATGCTCCATGTGATCTTGGGAGACACAACCAATCTCCCCCGTACCAGTATATGCCCAGATCTGGCCTAGTGCTCAGTGTGATTCCTGATCCCTGATACAGTAACATATTGTACAGAGTTAAATCCAGATGGGGTTATATAAAGCATACAGACATAGAGTACTGGGAACTGTAAGGCAACCCCAGAATAAGGACAGAATAGATGGGACCAGGGAAAAACACCCCCACTGAGGGCTTTTTTAATGACTCTGTAAACAGTTGCAGGCAAGCTGGCAACAGCATTCACAAACTCAGTGCATGTGGAGTTTTCTGTGCGCTGTAGGCTTTCACACAGCTACCTCTGCTTATGGTCCTGGCATCTCCCATTCAGTGTTAACACTGGCTACCCTGCTAGAACAGACCAAGCAAATGGGCTTAACATTTTTAGTGATTGTGTAAATATAATGTTGCCTCCTTCTTCAATGCAAAATCAAAACCATCTGATATGATCTCTCTCCCACCATCCCTCCTCCTACACCTCCCTCAGCCCTTTCCTCTTTCTCCCCTGTCTCGCTTGTTGACTATCCTGTTGTCCTTGTCTAACCCCTCCACATGCCCACTTGATCCCTTCCCATCCCCAGGTTTCCATCTCTCCCATTATTTTACCTCCTCTCCAGCACATAATCAATCTCCCCATCTCCTTCTGTGCTGCATTCAAACATGATGCCACTCTCCCCTCTTCTTAAAAAATGAAATAAAATCCTTGACCCATCCTCCCTCTCCAACTACCGTCTCATCTCCATTTGCCTTCAAACGCCTGGAGCTTGCTACTTACTCCTGCTGTCTTGACTTTCTTCCATGTTTGACCCCCTCCAATATGATTTCCACCCTCTGCACTCCACTGACATGGCCATCACAGTAATCACTGATGAACACCTGACTGCAAAATCTCAAAGTCCCTGTTCAGTTCTCATTCTCCTTGACCTCTCCTCCATCTTTGATGCAACTGATCACTCTCCTGCTAGACTCCACTTTATGCCCTAGGTTTCCAAGATTCTGTCCTCCGATGATTATCTTCCTGCTTGTCGAATCATTCTTTCACTGATATTATAGGGGGAAGTTCTGTTTTTCCTCTCTTTGTTGGGTTCTCATCGGGATTTGTTCTTGGCCCTTCTTCTCCTTCTCCCTCTCTCTCCCCACTGTCCCAGGATGACTTCATCAAATCACATGGATTTCAGTACTGCCTTTATTCAGACAATGCACAACTCTCTCTCTCTCTCTCCCTCCCTCTCTACCCACCGCAACTGTTCCCCTCCCTCCAGTTCTGCATCTCCAACTTCCTTTCTGATGTTTCTGCTTGGATGCTTTGTCGTCATCTCAAACTCAATATGTTGAGGACTGAACTTCTCGTCTTTCCTCCCAAGCCCTTCTCTCCTCATACACTCTCCTTATCCATTTACAGTGTTACCATCCACCCTAGTGAATGGACATTTAGCCTTAGCTATACTTTTGGCTCTCCTTTATTCACACGTTCATGCCCAAGTCATGTTACTTCTTCCTGTACAACATTGCAAAGCTACAGCCTTTCCTTTCTGTTTCCTAAGCAAAAACCCTGGTCATCACCATAGTCATCTCCCACCAAGATTACCGCAATCTTTTTCTCTCTAGTCTTCCATTGTCTCACCTTGGTCCCCTTTCAGCAATCCAGCACTTTGCTGTGAAAGTCACTCACCTTTCCTGTTGCCCTGAACACGTGTTGCCCCTCCTTAGATTCCTGCACTGGTTTCCTATCTGCTCCTGCATCTAACACAGGCCTCTTGTCCTTATCTTCCAAGTCCTTCAGTTACCTTCCTTCCCCTTATCTCTCCACTTTTTTATCCTGGTACATCCCTACTTGTGATCTTCACTCCTCCAGCTCCATTGCCACCAGCCATTTGAAGGTCTCCTGCTCCCTCAAAAGACTCTGTCCATCCTGACCTATATACTTGTAGCTGCCTTTCAGTACACCTGTGTGATGCCAACTCTCTTGCTTCCTTCATATTCTTCCTCAAGACCCACCTTTTCTATGAAGCCTTTGGCTCAACCCCCTAATTTTCATGCTCCATTGCAGGAATGTTGACGCTGAGGCCCACAGGCCAAATCTGGCCCACCTGGCGTCCCAATCCAGCCCTCTGGGGTTTCTCAGAAGACCACGCCCCTTCCCCTGGCCCCACTGCTAATCATTTGGTGGCTTCCCAGCTTTTGCATGGTTTTTTCCCCCATTCTAAAAGGTTGAAATGCCTCTCCTAAGACATAGCTATTGGCAGTAACAGTTTTAAGCTAAAAAATGCTGGCATTTTTTGTATTTTTGCTCCACCCCTTTTGCCTTTGGCCCTGCCCACCACTAGAATGTGGCCCCTGAGAACTTCTCCGAAATTGAATTTGGCCGTCGGGCTGAAAGAGGTTCTGCGCCCCTGCGCTGTTGTGACGAAGTGTGTAACATTGCCTAAGCATGCGTGATGGAAACAATCATGTATTCCTTCCCTGTTTACCACTGCCTCCACTTCCCTCCCATTCTGCTGTTGTTTCCCCTGTATTGAACTTTAGATTGTAAGCTCCTTGGGGCAGGATCTTGTCCTGTTATTCTGTAAGGTGCCGTGCATCCTGATGGTGCTATATAGATACATTATAATCGATAATAATAATAAAGGAACTAGCATTTCTGTTGCTCACATGGCTTAAAATGACCTGTGGAACTTTCCCCTCAAGATACTGGTTCACGTCTATACCAGGTTGATGATGAACAAATAACCCACATGCGTCTGAATTGCTTTGTGTTTAACAGCAAGGAGTCTCTTGACTAGGTTTCCAGTGGACTGCTGCTCTTACTGCAGTAAGTGAAGCCTTCAGTATCCACTCAAGAGACTGACAGAACAACAATGAATGGGAAAATCAATGAATAGCCAAAGCCATTGAGAAGAACTTGTCAGGATAAGATTAAGGTCCTATTTATACCCTACCTGAAGCAGCAGGGTTAATGTCAAGCGTGATTGCCCCTATGATTCCTCTGCTAACATCCACGCCATTTGTTCGTGTGGTTAGGGTGGGTTGGCACCTCCATTACAGGCAGTAGCACTGGTGTGTTCCATCACCTGAGTTCTGCTTCAAAGCTACAGGCAGAGCTTACAGATACTACCTGGACCAGTTGAGAGCATCTGTGGGATGGCAGCACCCAGGCTGCTGTCGGTGACCCATGAACAGGCCCTGAGCCAGATCATTTTCTAGTTTAAATGACAACGCAAACCAGGAAAGCCAGAACTCCTGACCCCGCCTGCCTTTCTCCTTCGGCCCACTTCACACTGAGTTACTCACAATTGTGTTGCAATTTTACTTTTCTTTAGGCGGAGAAAAGAGTACTCTTATGAACAATGGGAGGCCCAGGTTGAGACATCCAGTCATCTGCTCTTAGAATATTGCAAAGAAAGAGAGCAACTTTGTAAAGCAACTTGGTGGTGTAAACACATTTTTAAAGGAGAACTGAGATCATTAAACTCTGAAGTCAGCAAAGGAGGTACCATTTGGGGTCAGGTGGTTATAGTTAAACAAGTAGGGTCAATAATGCACACAAAGCAAAATGTCAGCTATGACTCATGTTTATCTATCCATCAAAAATTATCCATCTATCTGAAATTATCTCAAGGCCACTTTTTGCTTGTCATCTAATGAAAAACACAAATGTTTTCTTGCCTTTTTAACCCTTCTGACCAGTGGTATTTCATCTGCTTCTGCTGTTCATGGGAATGATGACCTGCCACAGGAAATTCAAGATACCTTTTCCTCTAGGAGAAAAATGCCCCTTTTCAGAGCGGGTTTAATTGCCTGCAAACAATACAAATTAAAATGTGGAGAAATTATCAGATTGTCGTCAGGAATACTGCTGTCTTTTAACAAGACATGATAACTGTCTTCAAATATCTGAAGGGCTGTCATGCATGAAGATGGAGCAGATTTGTTCTCTGTTGCAAAACTAGAAGTAATGAGTAGAAACGTCAGGGAAGCATTTTTCCACAAAATGTTAGGAGAAGCTTCCTAACGGTAGGAGCTCTTCAACAATGGAACAGACTGCCGCAGAAGGTGGTGGACTCTCCTTCACTGCAGGCATTTAAGCAGAGGATGGATGGCCCTCTCTCAAGGATGCTGTAGTTGCTCCAAGATCCCTTCCAACTTTGATTCCATGATTATAAACAATCCTCTTGTCTAGGCAGCACAGAACTACTACTGTTTTAGGGCCTTTATTGCAAAGAACTGGACTGTGACCTGTCTTGGCCAAGTTGATGGCTGCCCTTTTTACTGAAATAATGTATGCAGCTTATTCTCTTTCAGGAAATTAATTAAGGCTTACCTAATGCCTTAGGTGGGAATACATTTAAGTGAACAATAAAGTGTTTGGCTAATGAGAATCACACAGTACAATGCTGTACATGCCTACTGGCACAGCCCTCTTAGCCCCCTGCCCCCATTCTAATGTTGGCCATTTTGGTTGTGTTCAGTATAGTTATTTAGAAAAAGAGGGCTCTTGACCAAATGATGAGGGTATTTGACTACATTCCTAAAAGATAAAAAATGAGTCTGGGAACAGTTTGTGGTAATGGAGGTTCATTTGTCCACTGATCTGAATGACTTTATTCAATTCACCCAATACACAGGGGTAATTAGTGCATGGGGTTGTTCAAAGTGTTCATGACACCCCTCCATGTAGCAATGGCTACCAACTCCAGCCCCTAGCGAACAGAGAAGCTCCCTCATACCAAGTCAGACTAATGGCCCATCTAACTCAGTATTACTTTCACTGACTGGCAGTGCCTCTCTGTGGTTTCAGCTCTACCTGGAGATGCCGAGATTTGAACCTGGGACCTCTTACATGCAAAGCAGGTTTTCTTCCTCTGAGCTATGGCCACAAATGTCTGAGGCAGGAATTGGGTTTTGACCTTCCTTCCCCTCAAACTTTGGTCTAAAGACAAAGCACACAATTGGACAGATGATGTACCCGCTGCTGACCTACCTACATCATTTAAGACTGCAGCTTGGTGAAGTCACATGTTTGAGTGCTTCCCCAAGTAACTTCCCCCCATTCCCCCTGTATATACAACATAAGGAGCAGGCTAGGCCAGGACGCTATCCCCCAAGATACTAATTTTGATAGGTAGGAAGACTCTTTCTTTCTTTCTTTCTTTCTTTCTTTCTTTCCTTTCTTTCTTTCTTTCTTTCTCCCTCCCTCCCTCCCTCCCTCCCTCTCTCTCTCTCTCTCTCTTTCCCTTTCTTTCTTTTGCGTACATTCAAACATGTGACCCACACAACCAAGCTGCATTTTGAAATGGAGATTTATACCCAACACTGACCGTATCACCCTATTAGTTTTTATTTTATTTATTATATTATATTTCAATACTGCCCCATAGCCAAAGCTCTCTGGGCAGTTTACCAATGTCCTTAGAAACTTATGTGTCCCTATGGTCAGAAGGCCCCCATTGCTTGGGATGGGCCTTGACATTTTGATTGCTGTATATGAAACAGGCAGAGACTCTAATTCCTTCAGCTTTTCTGCACACCACCAGCTACAAAGTGATGGAAAGTGCGGGGCGGAGGGAATCACAAATAGCAGAATGTCCTAAATTCACAATATGATTTTAAAAATAGTCCTTAGGTCAGTAGATTTAAATTCCTGCGCATAATCTCACAGCGTCATTGCACATCTTTGTGTCACTGCATATTTTCTTTAGGCTCAGATCTGAAAGCAAATCATAATGAAATGCCATGTGTGTGACAGCCATTAGGGAAGTGGTAGACATATCTTAAGACAATATTGCTTCCTGCAGACTTCCAGATACAATGAAAATTCATCTTGTCATCTGCAACTTTTATTTCTCTAAGAAAGTATATCATCTTTTAACAAAACCCACCACTGTATCATTTTCTTTCCAAATCCTTAATGATAAAGCATGCTATACTTTTTATAACTCTTCCTACCCAAAGCAGAAAGGAAGTTTTGCAACGCAAAAAATGAAGGATAGGCAAAATGTTGTCCTATGTTTATGAATTTTCCTACAAGACGTAGGGCTCCTTCACATGGAGCTTTTATCCTGCATTTGAGGTTGTGCACTCATGGAAGTTTGCAGGTCCTTATCATGACGTCGTTAACCTCCAGGGCACATCCAGAGGTATTTCCTGCTTATTCCATCTCAAAAAGATCCGGAACTAATGAACTATTTTTTTAAAGTCAGAGTGTTACGTGATTAAAACAGCCACTAGATTGCGCTGTTTCATTGAGTTTTAAGGCGCCTTGAAAATTAAAAGCTCAGCAATCACGTGGTCACTGTCTGGGAGCCTGCTGTAAACACAGAAAGGCTCCACGCAGGAGGACCACGAGTTTTTACTTTAATGGAAAGGCAGCCCTAAACACAGGCCAAGAGATTTCTCACAAGGGATTATATCAGGGGTGGGAAACCTTTTTCAGCCCAAGGGCAACATTTAGTTTTGGAGAAGCTCGGGGGGGGGGCATTCCAGTGGTGGGGGGGGAGGCAAAAGGGGCCAAAGTATAAAAGATACCAGCATATTGTAGCTTAAAGCTCTTGCTGCCTGTCACAAAGCCTTAGGAGAGGCATTTCAAGCTTTTATAAGGGGGGAAAATACTGCACAAAAGCTGGGAAACTACCAGACGATCAAGGGTTGGGGGAAAGGGTGTGGGGGTCAGAAGAAGGGTGTATGGTCATCTGGTGAACCCTGGAGGGGCAAATTGGGACCCCAGGAGGGACAGCTTTGGTCCCTGGACCTGAGGCTCCCCACCTGTGCATTATGCCATCAGCTCCATTTGCCTTCAAGACTCACTTACCCAATGATTCTAAACTAGAGAACCTAGCTGAATGCTCGCAATCACAGGTGAATTTTGCGAGTGTGTCCAAATTCACTTTTAGGTGACTCTCACCATTCACAATCTTTATTTGGGGTTTCAGACACTGTAACAGAGAGATCACATGCATGACACCATGTCACTCTCTTCAGATGCAAGGGTAGTCATAACCGGTACTTTTTTCTTATGAAGAACGGCAGGTATAGGGCACAAAGTCCCAAGTGTATCTTCTTAGCTCCTGATCATGGTAGTTGAATGCACTGACCCATTTTGTCAGTGGTGTTGGTCTGATGTTTTTCTTTGGTCATGTCATCTGATTAAATAAATCACTTGATTATATTTAGTGAGATTTAGTTGATTACATCTGCATAAATCTGACAATGAAGAAATGTTTTGAAGAGAAACATGTTCTGTCTTTGTCTTTAGATCAGGGGATGGGGAACCTGTGGGCCTCCAGGTGTTGTTGTACATCAACTCCCATTACCCCTGGTGGGCTGGAGCTGATGAGAGTTGGAGTCCAGCAACATCTGGAGGGCCACAGGTTCTCAACCCATCCATATGTCACAGCAGGCACCTGTCACGCTCCCGCTGAAGGAATCGTCCTCCAAAAAGCAGCTAGAGCTCCCAGACACTGTGGAACCACCCATATCAGGAGACCTGGGGAGCCTGGGCCCTCAGGGGAGATGACTGCAGATCTGTCCCTTCTTACAGGCAGAGGGTGGACAACCACTTAGCCCCCAAGAGCATTGTTGCCTCAAGAGGCAGGCCAGTAGGGCTCCTTTGAGAAGGAGTGCTTGAATACAAAGGAAGACTCTGCAAGAGGAAAGGATTCCTTGAGAGCAAGGCCCTGCTCATGAGTAGGACTTTTGCCAAAAGGCCTGTAACTAACTGCAGCTGAGCCCTGGGTGAAGCTCTAGAAGTTCTGGTAATATCAGCCTTCAGTTTCAATCTAGCCATTGCTGGAACAACATCTACCTCAGCTCCTTGCACCTTATATCCTGGTTTCTTGACCTTGCCTTGTTTTTGGACTTCTGTGCTACTGATCCCTGGACTCCTACCTGACAGCTTCTTGAACTGTGTTTTTACTTGACTGTGCTCTCTCATATTTGGAGCTTGGCTGCACCTCAGATCTTTCTTCTGGAAACCACATACTTGGCTGGTAACTGTGCTCTTGACCTCTGTTTATTGACTCTCTATTGGACTTGCCTCTTAGTTTGCCCTAGCACTAAGCCTGATTCACCCTAGCATGACAGTACTGTCTCAGTAGAGGCATCCCATCTGCCATGAGAGAGAGGGGGGAATACCTCTTCTAAGACAATGCTTGCTGTCTACAGTGTTAGCAAGTATTTGGGTTAAAAATCAGTCACATTTTTTTAAGAAGTATTCCCCAGTTAATCAGGGACATGTTTTTCTTTGGCCAAAAGATGCTAAATTAGTAGATTAATCATTGCAGCTCTAGGTCTCTTTCTTTCAGCTATGATATTAGACTGGCCACAGCCCCTTGTATCAGAGTGAGGATTAGCTTTTCCTCATTGACACCACCATTATGGATTAGGTTGATGGGGGTTAGTGGACTTCCCCTCCCCACCTCCACTCCCAGTTGTGTGATGGCTCACCAGATGAAATCTATATGTATTAACTTCCAAAGTTTCCTGTGACCAAGAGTAGATATAATTTGCAATGTGTGATGCCTCAGCCTTGTCATCACTCTAAACTTTGGGTTTATGGATTGGATTTGAACAATATGTGGCTACAACCCAAACAGCTTTGCTTTCATCTAGCAGCAACTTTTCACCACATGTCAACCTACAGAACAGCTGTGGAGTGCACTATATAGTCTGATAACAGATAAATTTCAGTCAACGAAATCCGCTTGAACGATGTCCTGTTGTCATTTGGTTCCAATACAGCTGTCACAACTTTGCAGTATATTGTGGAGGTTGAATAGCTAGTGATGTTCAGAGAAAGGGTTGACAGTTGGCTTCCATTGTCATTATTGACAAAATACCTGAGATGAGTAGCTGCCGTGTCAGGGATTGAACCGAGGACCTTGTGCATGCAAAGCATGTGATCTACAGCTGGACTATCGTCTTTCTTGGCGCAGGAGCCAAGCCTGTTTCCTGCCCCTGATGACCCCAGCCCTTGAAAATTAAGTTTGCTCCTAAATGCTCCTAAACGTAATCATCTGCATAGCCCTATCCTGCGCTCTGTTTCTTGGTTCCATAATTAGAACATGCTAGAACGTTGGACATTGATTCAGTAATCCATTGAGGTGGATTTTTATTTCTGTTATTATTAATTATTATTAGCAAACTGAGAACCAATTATCTGGATCCAGCTAATTCCTGTGGGCTCAGGATACGTGCATATAGATCCCCTTCCTCCAGGTGCTTCCCCATTATATTTTCAAAAGATGAAGAGTATGCATTGTAACTGAATGAAATGCGATCTCTGCATGTGGACCATATGTATGTTTTGGAAATTACATAGAACATGATACAGCCAAAGATATGCTCTTAGCTTTCTCATTGAAATCAGTGGAATTTAAAAGTGTTTAAATTCTGGCTGGATCATGACCATGCTTTTCCCATTGCTTTCCTTGTGAGAATATTGTTCTCCTGACTGTCCCTTCTTTGCTTTGCCAAAATACATGAGAATTTTTAGTGTGGCTGCAAGATACAAAGAACGTAGTCTACTGTCCATGAGTACATTCACTTAGCCAGAGGAACATTTTCAAATGCAACACGCCTTCTGATTGAATGGCGCTCTGATCTTATACGTTAGTCCTTTAATATGAATATAATATAGTATAGTATAACAAAAGGAGTTTAGCTAGTAGGTTTGTTTACAAGTCAGAACATCTACAGGGAGCATGCATATTGTATTTATGTTTTTGAAAAACTGATAAAAGGAAACCACAACTTTGCACATATTTCCATTTACTACCTATCTTCCCTGATTCACACATAATCAAGCTAATGAGATATTTTTATGTATGAAAATACACTTGGCTGTCCCAGTGACCAAATAGAGATGATTATGCTTCCTAATGCTGATTGAATAAATTGCAAGCAGCTGTTTCTTCGGCCTGAGGAACTGCAAAAGCAAGAGTTTAAGAAAAATATGGCCAGTTACAAAATGAAATGTTTATTTCACAAGACAGAAGGTGGAAAGGCACCTCGTAGGTTCTCTCCAAGTAATTATGAATGCATATATTTGACTTCTTAAAAAAAGAAACCCTCCACACCCAATACGTAAGTGTCTCTGGGCTCAGGTGCATATTTATTAAATGAAGCCTGAGCACAAATGTTGGTTGATAATGTACCAAGGCTGATGCTTGGCATTTCTGCTCTTTAATTGTTGCTGCTATTTGCCTTCAATTTGGGGTTTTGTTTGTTAGCATTTTTAACGTTGTCAAATTGCATGTGTAATCTCACTGCAATTAAACTTTGCAAAGTTTCTCTTAGTTAACCTGCAGGAAGCCTGAGCATTTTGGCTTGGTAGGATCATGAGTAAAGGTTTAACAATGCTATCCAAAAAGGACTCATCAATATAATTCACCCAATACAATCTTACAGATCCAAGTGACATATTATGGGGAAGGATCACCACAAATACCTACAACAAAAGGATTGCTTGAAAAGAAATGAAATAACAGCTTCTCTGGAAAAACTCACACATCGAGATAACTTATGGACACATCAGTAATAATAATAATATCACAAAACCAATTCCAGTTAGTGCAGTTTCAAAAAATAGGAGATCTTGCAAATTAGTATTCTAAGAGAGCAATCCTATGGCCGCTAGACAACAGCTAGATGGCCATAGGATATCATGTTATCTAGGAACCATCCTCGGAGCCCACGCTCTGAGGTCGGTTCCCAGAGAACCAACCTCCCCGCACTTCCGCACTGCCTCGGAGGCAGCGCGGAACAGCCCTGTCCTCCATGCTCGCAAGAGGAGCACGGAGCTGTCAGGAGCGCCCTAGCTGCCTCTTTAAGTCCCCTCCAATAGCCAACTCATGACACAGACGAAAGGGATTCTTTCCAAGGCTTTATTCCTTTACAGCTTAATGACTCTTTAGATGCTAATCACCAGCGACTAAGCAAGGAAATGCACTGGGGTAGTTACTAGAGTAGCCTAAGCTCTGGGTAAGGCAGTTGGTCCCCATTTGAAGGGGAAGAGCGGGAAAACTCTGAACTTATGGGCTATGGAGAGGTCCTCCCTCTTACCCGGGGATCCTCAGGATACAACCGTTGTTTTAGCGCCAAGTGGGCAGAGCGCGCCTCTCGGCGCCCTCCATCTGGCGCCCCTCCCTCCGTCTCCGCCTAGCGTCCAGCAAGATCCCATCCCCCGCTTTCTCACTGCTAGGGTCACTATCTCTCTCAGGAATGCAGGCAGGAGGAATCTCTTCCCTGCCGCTGTGCCTGTGAGAGATGAGCAAGCTCCACTCCCGCGGGTGGTTGGTCCTCCTCAGAATCAGAACTGCTCTGGGGCTCTATGGGCTCAGTATCCACCCTGACAGGAGCAGCTGAAAGGGGGCATTCCCGGAGGGCATTCCAGGGCAGGGAGGGCGGAAATGCCTGTACAAAACATGCGTCGTACAGCAGCCTCCTTCCCCGCTCCATCCTCCCTCAGCTAGACAGCCGCAATCGGCTGTCTAGCTGAAAATGCAGGGCAGGAGGAGCACGGATGGAACAATCCCCTCCGTGCTTCTCCTGCCCTGCTTTGGATAGGCGGCCACCTCTCTGGATAGGATTTCGCCCTAAAATGTGGTTAGACCAATCCCATTTATCCTGTTTAGTCAAAGTGGGGGCAAATTGTGCCTTCAGTGGCCGTATCTTAAGCATGGTGAGTGGGGCTCGCAATACTGCCCTCTTTCTAAGAATTCTGCTCTCACACAAAAAGATGCTCAGTTGCATCTATAAATGCAGCTTTCAGAAACTTTTAAAGAATTCCCCTCAATAAAATGAGAGTTGTGCCTGCTGGCCACAGTCCAGCAGTTCTAATGTCTGAGACATTCTTTTTACTACTTGCAGATAAAATGAGTGCTACTTCATAATATGCTATGTTGTGGTAACCACTTTAGTTCAAGAATGGGTCCATAGCAGAACCACATGAACACGTGTAGATCCCAGAGTTATAGGGTCAAGAACATCTTGTCTCCTTTGCGGTAACAACTCCTTGTCATTCCTTGAGATATCTGTGCAAAGAATGACAAGAACCACTCAAAGACATTTTACCAATAGCTATGATTGCACAGCCATCACATCAGTATAACAACAGCCCAAAGAAAGATCTAGAATTTGCAAGTCCTATAGTCAAACTCTAGGTTGAAAGCATTATAAATGAAGATAAAGGACCCTAAATTTGAGACTGTAAAATCTGAGGCTAAGTTTTCTTTGACTGTTGAATGGCCAATACATGTTGTCTCCGCTACATGTAAACTGGTTTATACAAAATGCAGAACTAAATAGTCTGGGAAACGTACATTTTTTCCAGTTTATAACTGGGAAAAATATGCAGGACTTCTGCCATATATTTTCTCAGTATGATCTAGCTAATATTTGTCATGATAGATTGCACTGAAACAAATGCATCAAATTAGGTGTGGATGGATTAACTTACCTGATGGGGCCTCTCTGTCTTTTGTACAGTATATCTTGGCAATCGTCTGTCTTCATGAGGTGATCAATGTGCAGCATCCCTTTGGATTACTTAAATCAATTTGATTTATATCTCTTTTAATGGCTGAAAAGACCAATCTTGGAATGACAGGACATGCCACAAGTGTCTCATCTGCAGTCTTATGTGGAAAATTGTGGATTTTACTTGTGCTTTTTGTTCTACAGCCATAAGAACCATTTCTTGACATAATGTTGCCTAGAGCAGGGTTGTGGAATCTCAGGCTCAGATGCCAAATCCCCACCTACCCTGGTCCCAATCTGACCCTCTGGGACACTTTGCTCCAAAGCTCCTAATGACCACTCCCAAAGGCTTTGTATAAATGTTAAATAACACTGAGGACAAGATAGTACCCTATGGGACCCCACAACTAAAGAGCCATGGGGTTGAAGAATAGTCACCCAGTGTTATTTTCTGAAACCAACCCTGCAGATATTAGTGGAACCACTGAAGTACAGTGCCTCCAACACCCAACCCATGGAGCTGGTCCAGCAGGGTACCGTGGTCAATGAGATCAAAAGCTGATGAGAGAGAACAAATAGAATCAACAGTGCTCCCCCATCTCTCTTTCAATAGAGGTCATCCATCAGCGTGACCAAGGCAAATTCAGTCCTACAACTGGGCCTGAAACCCGATTGAAATGGGTCTAGGCCATCAATATCGTCCAAGAGTGTCTGGAACCGGCGCACCACAGCCACCACCCTCTCTAGAACCTTAGCCAAAAGGGGGGCATCAGCTACTCAACTTTAATTATCCCAAACTAGAAGATCCAGAGTGGGTTTCTTAAGGAGTGGTCACACCACTGCGTCCTTGAGAGCAGCAGGCACCACCCCCTCACGTAAAGATCTGTTTACCATCCTCTGGACCGATCCAGGTGTACCCCTCCCCCCGGCTAGTTTTTCTTAGCCATGAAGGGCAAGGATCAAGAGGTCACATGGGCAAGCCCATTGCTGCAAGTACCTTGCCCACTTCACCAGGCTACAGCAACTGAAGTGATCCCACAAGATTGGGCAGGTGGAGGCATCAGACATCTCAGCTAGATCTGCTACAACACCACCATCAAGTTCACTGTGAAGACAAGCAATTTTATCCTCAAAATGCTTCGCAAAAAAATCACAACAGGTTCTTGAGAGATCTAGGACTCCATTTGCAGGAGAGTGTTAAGAACTCCTGGATCACACAGAATAGCTCCCCGGAAAGTTATTTGTGCATGCAACGGAGGCAGCAAAATAAGTTCTTTTTGCTGCATGCACTGCAATGCAGTAGGCACAGTTATGTGCTCTAACACATGTTCGGTCATCTTTACCCTGAGTTTTTCGCCATTTGCGCTCTAGCCATCATCTGTTTTCTTTCACTGCCCAAAGCTCCCTGGTATACCAAGGGGCAAAATGGACTCCACAGTGTTGGAGAGAGCACTCAGGTTCAAGCTAGTCAACTCCCTGCTGTATCTTGCACTTCCACAGCAAGACTTGTTCTTCAACAGGACCACCAGCAATCTCCACTGGAAAATCCCCAAGAGCATTTAGGAATCCATTAGATTCCATCAGTGCCCTGGGGAAGACCATTTGCATAGTTCCCCCACCCATGCAGCGGGAGAGAGGCACCAGAAGTCCAGACCTTACCAGGAAATTGTCTGATCATGACAACAGAGTTATTTGAATCCCCCTATTTTCAAACCATTCATATCACGACTCAGGGCAAAGACCAAATCAAGGGTGTGCCTTGCTTTATGGGTAGGGCCAGTGACAAACTGAGACAGCCCCTTAGTTACCATGGAGGCCATGAAGTCCTCAGTTGGGACACAGTTAGGTTATCTGTGATGTGGAGTTTGCATGGTCTGTCTCCTCCTTATAGCGGTATGAAGTCAAGAACTGGGAAAGGTTGGGAAAGGCAGGTCTATTGTATTATGTAATAATTTCTAAAGGGCAAGAAGCGGAGACAATTAAAATATAGGGGACTGAAACTGTGCTGTTTCTAGTCCTAGGCCATATTAATGGTTTCTCCATTTTGATTAGCATTTGGGTCGGACATCTGTATCCCAGTAGTACTGATGGCCACCAATTTGGATGGCTTTAAAAGGGGGTTGGACAAATTCCTGGAGGAAAAGGTTATCAGTGGTTACTAGTCCTGATGGCTATGTGCTACCTCCAGTACCAGAGGCAGTGAGCCTATGTACACCAGTTGCTGGGGAACATGGGTGGGAGGGTGCTTTTGCGCTCATGCCCTGCTTGTGGTTTTCTGGTCAACAGCTGGTTGGCCACTGTGTGAACAGAATGCTGGACTAGATGGACTCTTGGTCAGATCCAGCAGGGCTCTTCTTACGTCCTTAATTATATTCTTCCCATGCTTTTTGTTTGTCTACTGCAGCCTTCCCCAACCTGGTGCCCTCCCATCACCCCTAACCATTGGTCATGCTGGCCAGGACTGAATAGAGTTGATGCGCAAAACCTCTGGGGGGTGGGTACCAGGTTGGGAAAGGCAGGTCTACTGTATTATGTAATAATTTCCAAAGGGCAAAAAGTAGCAACAAATTAAAATATAGGGGACTGAAATGGTGCTGTTTCTAGTACTAGGCCAGATTAATGGATTCCCCATTTTGATTAGCATTTGGGTCAGACATCTATATCCCATGTATAAATCAATATGGCAAGGAATCAATTTGTATAACATAGATAATTCTACATATATCTTCTGCCAAACAGGCAATAAACAAAGCCTATGAATATTCACAACCAGATGGAGTAGGATTGTATTGAAACTTGAGACCAGAATAATAAAATGGGACTGGGCTAGCAACACTAACCATGGTTTGAGTAGTAGACGTGAATCTTTTTCACTGTGACGCTCTCCCAGCAGCACAAAGAAAATGGAGTCACCCCCTCTAGCGATTCTTTGCACTGGTGGAAGCTTCTGTCTGGCCCAGGCATTGTGTAGGCCTCTTGCCGCCATTCCAACACCAATGTAGGACACATGCTTAAGACAGCTGAGGGAGAATGGGAGCAGGAAGGCAATTTTCTGAACTAGGGGACAGTCCATTGAGGACTCTGGCGAAGCATCGTAAGCTAGAAGAAGCTTGATATCAGAGTTTATCACCTGTCCTTTAATGAAACAGGGGTGGGGGTGTAGTCTCTCTGTGTTGTTGTTTTAAAGTGGAAAACAGTAGAACTACAATTCTCAGTGTGGGAGGCAGGTTGATGTAAATTACTGTTATGGAAAGAACAAGCTCCATCCTTACTGGCCCTTCCTACTACAGTCTTCCCTTGTCACCCCATGAGTCCACAGAATTCCCCTCCTTCCCAGTTCTAATAAAGTCAAGAGCTCAAGAGCAGAGCCACTTGTGAGCTTCAGGATGCCAAGCTGAAGCAGCTCAATAAATTGCACAAAAAACAGTCACAAGTCCCTGGCTCCATGCGTCAAATAATAATGCATAAACACCTTCAGAACTGTTTGCCATTATGCTCTTGCTGAGGCTGATTGGAGAGCTATGGAAATTATGCCATTCCACCTGGTTTTCTAGCCACTAGAAGATTCATGGAGGATTAATTAAACAAGGCTGAGCTGATCACGTATGGACTCTGCAATTACATTTAGTTGGGCTTCTTCATACCGTGAGGGGCGTGGAGGAAGAAGTGGTATGCCCTGGAGCAGGACAGATGTACTCTGCATGCAGAGAGGATATTGCTGAGTATGTCCAGAGAAACTCTGCAAGTAAACAGTCCAAATGCTACAGAGAAGACTAGGGCCCAATCTAAACAGAAGCGCTTTTTCTGTTTGGTCAAAATCCGCATTTTCACAGAAACGAATTAGCTCTTTCCACAGTACATGCAGTGCTGTATTCCTCTGTTTTTGTGGAGCAATCGGGAACTGAAGCCACATTAGTTGGGGTGGGGTGGGTGAGTAGAAATGAACGTCATCAATTGTGTAGGTGCAGGGCAGCCAATGAGCGCAGGTCTGCTCCCCCTCCCTTCCTCCCTCGCATGTTCAACAAAGTGCAGTGGAGGACTTGCTTATGAGTAGATGTTTATGACACCCACACCCACACACAAACACCCACACACACATTTATGAGGCGGGCAGGCAAGCAGGCAGCCGCCACCACATGGAGACTGAGCAGAATGAGTGGGAGTGCAAGAAGCGCTGAGGGCAGAGAGCACAGAGCCGGCGAGGAGGGAGAGCGACTGGCATGTTGTCTTTGATGTATATTAACTGCCCAATCAACAGGCTTCCACCCCCTCCCACATGGGCTGAAGGAAGTGCTTCTGGGTACATGTTCATGAGAATCATCTGCTCTGGCATCCACCCTTTCTTAGCTGCACAGCTTCGAATCAACAGGCGTCCACCATTTCTCAGCTGTGCTCCTTCGTAGCTGCACAGTTTCAAAACAGCAGGGCTGGCAGCCCTCCCCACTCCCATGCTCAATCAATATTTAAAGTGAGAGGTAGCGACCGAGCCCATGTTCGCAACAGCACAGTTTCAAAGCAGCAGGGCTACTCTTGTACTCAGCAAAGTAGAATGGAAGGCAATGAGTTACTTCCACGTGAACATGTTTACCCCTTTGCTCTCCCCCTGCCCCACACAACTTTCCCTTCCGCCAATCAGCGCTACTTCCACAAGCCCTTGCCAAAGCCAGCTGAGGTCACACGGGCTCCCGAACAGCACTGAAGCTACTGTGAAAGGAAAATCCAACAAGAGATGAGTTTGAAAAAAACCCGGATTTAAGGCAAGAAATGCTGGGCTAGCTATGGAGAGCAGCATGCGTCATCTGACATGATCGACTTGGGGGTGGAATAGAACCATGTCTAAAAGTCCCATGTAGATGGGCCCTAGAACTACAGGAGTCCTGGCTGTTGAGGAAAACCCAAACCCAGTTTGAGGAAACCCAACATCCTCAATATTAGAAATAATTTATAGCACAACATGTGATTCATGAACAAAAAACAATCTACTTACTTCTCACAGGGCAACTCACATTAAATTCTGTCCTCCCCCCACCCCCAGGATATATCTTAAGAACAGCTGATGTAATCCATAATGTACCTCTGGTAGAATTATCAATTAGTGCTCTATTTTCAGGTTTTATTGCTGGTAGTTTATTTATTTATTGCAGAATTTTGTACTGCCCATGAACAATAAGTTCAGTGTGCAGTGCACAGAAAAATGTTAAAAATGAGTTAAAACAGCATCAAAAAACAAAACAAAAGCCAGCAACAGTAGTGCTCAAGATCTAAAAAATGCTAAAACATGCTTTTAAAACTGAAAAGCCTAGGAACATAAAAATCTTCACCTTGCATCCCCAAAAATGGCAATGTAGGTGTCAAGTGAGCCTCTCTGGGGAGGGTGGTCCACAGTTGGGGTGCTACCACTGAAAAGGCCCTCCCCTTAGTAATCATCCACCTTACCTCATTTTGCTGGGGCACCTGGAGAATGGCCTCAGAAGATGGTCTTTGGGTCTGGGCGGGTATGAGGAGGGAGTGATCCTTTAGGTAACCTGGCCCCAAGTCATTTAGGACCTTAAAGGTTAATACCTGTACTTTGAATTGGCCTTGGAAACTGACTGGCATAGTATGATTGTATCAACCACCCTCTTTAACAAACTGGCTGCCCTATTTTCGACCACCTGAAGTGTCCAGACCATTTTCGAAGGCAATCCCACATATAACTCATTGCAGAAATCAAAATGAGAGGTTATTAGAGTATGGGGAACTGTACCTAGACTATCTCAGTCCACCTCTGAGCTTCTGACTACAACCCTAAGCTGATAAAAGGTATTCTGTGAGAGAGGATATCCAGACAGCCATCCCCTCCCAAATGCAAACCTGCCATTTAAAATGGATGCTTAAACTGTCCCTTGAAATGGAGGAGCAATAGGATTGTGCTTCTCTAAGGGCACAATCCTATGGCCACTAGACAGCGGCTAAACAGCCATAGGATTGTTTGGTTTCCGGGAACCAACCTCAGAGCCCGACTCCAAGGCCAATTCCCAGAAAACCACCTCCCCGCCCCCACCCCCACTGCCTCGTAGGCTGCACGTATCATCCCCAGGCTCCGTGCTTGGAAGAGCAGCGTGGAGTGGGGCAAAAGGGGGCATTCCCGGGTCGGGAAGCACAGAAGTACTGGTACAATGTTTCCTATGAATCATAGAATCATAGACCAGTAGGGTTGGAAGGGGCCTATAAGACCATCGAGTCAAATCCCCTGCTCAATGCAGGAATCCAAGCCAGAGCATCCCTGGCAGTTGGCTGTTCAGCTTCATCTTGAATGCCTCCAGTGTGGGAGAGCCCACCGCCTCCCTAAGTAATTGGTTCCATTGTCGTATTGCTCTAGCAGTCAGGAAGTTTTACCTGATGCTCATTGTCTGGCCTCCCCTGCCCTCACTCTGAAGTCCCACAGCTAGACAGATGAAATCAGCTGTCTAGCCACAAATGCAGGGTGGCCGGAGCGCAGAGGAGAAGATTCCCTCTGCACTCTGCTTGCCCTGATTTGGATAGGGGAGTGCCTTCAAGTTCGGAGGTGGCCGCCTGTCCCTAAAGCAGGGATACCACTTTGTTTCCACCGGAGCCCATCATACATGGTCAATCTCCATAACAGAGTTGCTGCAATATCTGGCAGTAAGATCTTCACCGTCATCCAGCACATGCACTGAGGCGCAGTGTTGCATACAAGTATTCAGACTTGCCTATTATTTACGCGTTCTCTTCAAAATCAAACAGTGATGTGTAATATTCAAGTATGGAATTTCTTTAATCCCTTCTAGACAATTGGAAAACAATTTCATCTTACAGTGAATCTATGTGCAAACCTTTCCCCACATCTTGTCTGAAAAGTCTGGTAGAGGCCAAGTAAAACTGCTTCAGCGTCCAGAAAGAACTACCAGTTGCCCACCTGTACCCTGGATCGGGTTGGGGAACATATGCCCCTCCAGATCATAGAATAGTTGTTGGGCTGCAAGTCCCATCAGCCCCAGCCAGCATAGCCAATAATGATGAATGATGGAAGATGCAGTTCAACAACTGGAGGGTCACATGGCCCCCATGTCTGCTCTAGACTATCACTACGTATTGTTCCTGCCCTATGGAACTGCCAAAGCTCCCTCTCAGGGCAGGTGGTTCTTGTCTACCAAACAGACCCTTCCTGTCAGCACCCATTCCTTCATAGGGAGAGAGTGGGCATCTCTGCACCTGCAATTTATCGCACATTCATGATTGGCCACTCAACGGAAGTTTGCGGGTCTATTACACAACGCTGTAATCTTCCAGTGATTTTCCCGCCATTTCCCCCTGCCTATCCCGTGGTATCCCCAAATGGAAAAAATGCAGTATTTTTTCAGCCCACGCAACAGGAGCGCCATGACCTCCCTATGTATATCTTCCATACCGTGAAGAAACCACTGTGTGTGTGCGGCAGTGGGAGGTTTTTGTTTGTTGGTGAGGGGTGTGGTCGTGATGACAACGGCAGTGACATTGAGGCGGTGAGTATGTTGGTATACTGACCTGCCGGCTTTCCGCCATGCCAAGACTAAATGCGATGTATGACTTTTGCTCCCGGCTTCGAGTGCTTACTCCACCACATAGAATGCCCCGCATGCCAGCAATTCGCTGGGAAGCCGGTGCCTACGGGGGTGGGGTTTGGGCAGTTCGGTGGAGGTTGCTGTCCACCTGCATTGCATGTCAATCACAACCAAACCACCAGTAATCTGCGAGTGGAGGGAAAGGGGCAGGAACCAGGGAGGAAATTTTGCGACGCCCCCACTGGGTGTAACGGCTTTTCCCGGAAAAGTAGTTGCCCCGTGAAAAGGTAAGGAATGGAATATAACGAGATAGAAACAGCTGTGTAACAGAGCCTGAGCTGATCCCACAATGAGACTGGATAGAGAAAGCCCCAGTATTGAAGCGGATTTCTGCTCCCGTGTGATGTACCCCAGTGGCTTGAGGTAGAGTCCCCATGTTCTGGGCCACAGTAGCCCATGATGGGTTATACTCTGAACTTGCCTTCCCCAAGCTGGTGCCCTCCAGATGTGTCAGAGTACAACACCCATCAGCCCCAGCCAGAGTGGCCAATTGTCAGGGCTGCTGCCCATCAAGAAGGCATCAGCTTGGGGAAGGCTGCCCTAGGGTATCTGTTACTCCTTGAGGGGCCACCTCCAATGAGGGCCATGCTCACCATCTGTCCGTAGCATGGAGCACACGCAAACACCTCCCTTGGCAGACTACTCCGTGGAGGAAAGGGGGCCTCTCTAGTTGGAACTGCTTTCCATTTGGCATTTCTTCATCCTTTCATATGTCTAAATCAGGACCAGCTTGAGACCCACATCTCTTTTTTAGAATGCTCTCTGAAGAGGTGGAGATGTTATGTTTTCTGAAGCAGATCAAAGCCAGATCTCTATACCAACACAGGTCAAACCTACCAACAGCAGTTGAAAATTGCTGTAGCTCTATCCGTTTACATTAGCTAGGGTTCTGAGGGCCATCGCTGTTCACAATCACTTTAGATATTATTTCTGGACTGTATTTGATTCCTCAAAGACTTGTTCCATGTCCTGTGATCCTCTGAAAAACACTTGTAGATGCAATATATTAATTAGCTTAAGGAACAGGCAGTCAGAAAAGTTGGCTGAAATCACAGCTGAAAGCACTTTGTGGGGAAAGGCAGAATCATAGAATCATAGAATAGTAGAGTTGGAAGGGGCCTACAAGGCCATCGAGTCCAACCCCCTGCTCAATGAAGAAATCCAAGTCAGAGCATCCCTAACAAATGGCTGTCCAGCCTCGTCTTGAAGGCCTCCAGTGTGGGAGAGCCCACCACCTCCCCAGGTAATTGGTTCCATTGTCGTATTGCTCTTACAGTCAGGAAGTTTTTCCTGATGTTCAGCCGGAATCTGGCTTCCTGTAACTTGAGCCCATTATTCCGTGTCCTGCACTCTGGGATGATCAAGAAGAGATCCTGGCCTTCCTCTCTGTGACAACCTTTCAAGTACTTGAAGAGTGCAATCATATCTCCCCTCAGTCTTCTCTTCTCAAGGCTAAACATGCCCAGTTCTTTCAGTCTCTCTTCATAGGGCTTTGTTTCTAGTCCCCTGATCATCTTTGTTGCCCTCCTCTCAACCCTCTCCAGTTTGTCTGCATCCTTCTTCAAGTGTGGTGCCCAGAACTGGACACAGCACTCCAGATGAGGCCTAACTAGTGCTGAGTAGAGGGGAACTAGTACTTCCCGGGATTTGGAAGCTATGCTTCTATTAATGCAGCCCAAAAGAGCATTGGCCTTTTTTGCAGCCACATCACATTGTTGGCTCATATTCCGCTTGTGATAGACAACAATTCCAAGATCCTTCTCGCTTGTAGTGTGGTTGAGCCACGTATCCCCCATCTTGTAACTGTGCATTTGGTTTCTTTTTCCTAGGTGCAGAACTTGGCATTTATCCCTATGAAATGTCATTCTGTTGTTTTCTGCCCAGCGCTCCAGTCTATCCAGATCACTTTGAATTTTGTTTCTGTCTTCCAAAGTATTAGCTATCCCGCCCAATTTGGTGTCATCTGCAAATTTGATCAGCATTCCCTGCACCTCCTCCTCCAAGTCATTAATAAAAATGTTGAAGAGCACTGGGCCCGTGCTCAACAGATAATTATGTGTTGAGGGTATATATTCTTGGCAGGATTACGAAAAATGGACTGGACCAAGCTGGGAATAAATACTAAAGGCCAATTATGTTTTATACATTTTTGTCAGGTAATACAGTGTCTAATCCAACGAAACAGCAGTGTGTAGTTCTGAAGAATGTTTACTGTATATTTTAGAAGACCATTTTTAGATTCTGCCTAAAAAATAGTAATAATAATAGTAGTTGTTATAAGAATAGTTGTGTGGGGCTCACATTCAAGATATCTGAGAAGCCAGTTCGCCTTTGTGACCACTGTTGTCCATCAACAACCAAGCAACAGCACATTCTAAAGGATGAACCACTGTACATCACACAACAAGGCCCACAACACTTGGGGCACAATTCATTACAGGACTATGCGTGGTTAGGCACCATAGAGTTCGGAAGGATTTAAGTAAATACATAAAGTGCCCATAATTGTGCATTGGACTGTCGCCCAGGAGCGTAAAACAGTGCAGAGAAGATTTTGAATATGCACTGCTAGATAATAATCCTGAAAACAATCTTGTGAGATGTCATTATTAATATCATTAGAATTTCAGCTTTACTGGTGGGAAACTGAGTGATGGGGACAGTTTGTTGACCAGAACCCAAACGTCTGGAGGGTACTAGGTTGGGGAAGGCTGACTTAAAAGGGTCGTGAACCCATATTCTGGTCCCTTTGTATGCAGTATTTGAACACCGGGGTGACTGTTCTCTGGGCCATAGACAGTGGACATGTGAGTGCTCTGCACAAAGGAGGACAGTGGGTGGGGTAAGAGCCTTTTAAATGAGACACACAATTGCATGGAACCCTACATGGCCAGGCAAATGCTTCCTGCGAGCTCTGCGTCCCTTATAAATCAGCCCTAAATGTTTATTCTACCTTTTAAAATAATGTTATTTTTCATACAAAGCGTCCATGCCTGAAGAAAAAAAATGATGGTGTTTGAAAGAACGCAACGCTTCTAAACAACCAGTCCATCCAATAAAATCTAGCTGTGTTTTTTTAAATTCTTATTTCAGGTTCCATGTGGCATATTGTACCTAACTTATTTATTTACTTGGCAGTGAATCATTTAAGGTGCACCTAGAGAAGCAGCACTACAGGGGCTTTCAACTACGTTATTCAAGGTTAATTTGGTGTTACTGCCTCTGGTGCTTGTTGAGTTGAGCAGCTGAATATTTCATCACTTATAGACAAGATTTGTCTCTATTTTGCAAAAAGAAGGAAGAGAAGAAAGAAAACAAGAACTAAACTGGTTTGGTCAGTCCTCTTAGCTAATTGTGGGCCCTGTTACCTGATGTTCTGTGATTCCAGGCATTTTTAATAACACATAGGAGAAAACACATTTACCCCAACGAGAGACAAAGTAGAATCAGGGCAGGACCTGTAGGTGTGAGTCTGACCAGTTGCCCAAGATTCTAGGGTCAAGAGTAGGCAACCCGGTGCCCTCCAGATGTTTTGGACTACCGCTAGCTGGAGCAGATAGCAGCTGAGCTCCAAAACATCTGGAGGGCACTAGGTTGCCCATCCCTGCTCTAGGTCAAGATGTGCACTCAACAGCTGCATTGTAAGACAGATGGGTTCTGCAGCCTGTACTATAACTGGAGGTTGCATTGGATCTGTGCATGGAAACCTATTTTGTTTTTAATTTACCAAAGCTTTTAGCTGATTTTGCTTGCTGTTGTTCTTGTAGATTTGTATTTATGCTGAATTTTTAATTGTTCTGTTTTTAATTCCACAAGTAGGGTTTTGGTGGGGGTGGGGGTGGCCAGTTTGGACAATTTCTGTTGGAGAGGCTGCATATAAATCCTTATAAAGAAATTGGAGCAACCCTCTAGGATCCTTCTCAGAATCCCAAGGACATATCCTTCATATTAGTCATTTACACAGATCTTAAGACATTCCTCCTTATAATTTACAATATGCCCACAGTAGAATTTGTTGTACCAAAAAAGATTTAATGCTTTCTATCTAGGGATGGATGAATCGGTATATTGCTGGGCCATGTTGTTTTTGCATGTGTTCACCCCATTTCTGCATTAATCTGTGTTTTGTTTCAAGATGCATGAAAATGTGTATTTAAATACATAGTTTTGAATGCTTTTCCTCTTAAAATACACATTTCAAAAATGTTTTTTTTCTCAAAATACTCATTTTTCAATACACATTTTGATATGGGTTTTTCTGTGAGCTGAGAACTGCCATGTAAAAGCTGGGGGATAAAGTAAACTCCTGTCCATATATTAGTTTGGGAAGTATGAACTGACCTGTTTCACATCAGGATTTGCGAAGACTGAATTCTTCAAGCAGCCAACATATCTAAGAGCGGGTTTCCAGGGCACCCTGCATATTGTGCACACGTGCACTTGCTGGGGTAACGACGCCATGTAGCCGCAGCCGGCCACATACACTTCCATGCTGCTCCCTATGTGCGCTAGCAGCATTGCTTGGCTTGGCCCAGCTGCATTTTGTAATCTGCATAGTGAAAAGTCCTTGCAACAACACATCCAATCCAAGGCATAATATGCTGAAAAGAAAAGGAAAGCTTCTTGCCAGGATCAGAGGTCACCAAAAGTCAATGCAAAGCAAGCATTGATCTTTCATATAAGCCACTAATCACAGCTGTGGGCTTAATAAATATCCCAAGAGAGAAAGGCTATGTGTTATCCACGCATCACAAATGATAAAATCAGTATGCTACTTACTTACTGCCTTATGAACTTTTTCTATTATACGTGCCCTTTGCAATGGATTGGACTGGAAATTAGAAGAGTTACAAATGTTCACAGATATCATGTTTGGTCTAATAGATCCAAGTACTGGAAGAAAAATGGGGAGATACAGAGATTGTCTTTCTTTATTTTGCCTCTTTTTTTTTTTTTTTAGTTAAATCCACCCCCAAACTGTTGTTATTATCCAAACCCAGCCAGCCAACCTTGCAGGTTATTCACTCTCATGCTTACTCCTGAGTAATCCAGGCCTTCTTACCTCTGAGCAGACATGTATAAGCTGAATTTTTGTATTGTGTTGCTTCTCACAGTTACTTCTGAATAGATAGGCAGAGGAGTAGTTTGGGAGATGCTTTGTGGTAGACACGCAAAGGAGTGGATTGTGGATGCTCTCAGTACTTGCTGCTGGGTATTATTATTACTATTTTGTGGACTCCCCCGTGCACACACGCTATTTTGCACTCAAGATCAAGTTACTTGATTCTCAGTACAATGGGTGTTGTTGCTGGAACAGGATACTGTGCATCCACAGAAGTGCTTTTGTGTGGATATCCCCCCCACTCCCATTTTACACTCATGATCTTAAAGCTGATCTGCCTCAGTTTCCCCTTTTTGTGTTATGGGTTGTTGGGGATTCAAAAGATGGTGACCGTGCCCGCCACCCCACCAGTGCCAGTAGACACCAGCCAGCACTGGCTCTACTCATGTTCAATTGCATATAGGGTCCCTGACTGCACAGAGCATATATGCCCAAGCTCAACTGAACATGAGTAAAACCCTCCTTCAGACCTCCCTGCTCCACACAGTGAGGTCAGGGAATGAAGGAGCAGAGTCCAGGGCATGGAGACATTGGGGGAAAGGCCAGCTTGTGCATCCCCATCCCCCCTTTGAGCCGTCACACGTTCTTGGGAACAGGTGAACAGGACTTTTCTAAGTTACAATTGTACAACTCTAGGTACAGTATGTAACTGGAAGGTTGGTGGCTATTACCTCACTGAATAACAGGGAAGTAAGTTACCAGTAACATGGGAGGAACCACATGGTGTGACCCCATGCTGTAGGGCAGGCCTAGGCAATGTGGTGCCTTTGGGCACCAGCATGCCCTCAGCCACCTTCCTTGGTGCCCATCGAGACACCCTATTCCTCCCAATTTGTATTTGAAAATATTTTTATATTTTCTTACTGGCAGCTGGGATTGCTTCAAAGGGAAGTGAGAGCCTTTAGCTGCTGCCCTCTTAATTTGTCATGAACGCCTCTGGGTAGGCTACCTGTCCCTTGTCACTACCCTGGCAGCCATTTTATGCTTTCTCAAATTTCCAAATGTGCCCATGGGCCCAAAAGGTTCCCTATCCCTGCTGTAGGGGCATGCATATGGATAGTGGCAATTGTGTGGGGCTTTCCCTCCCAGTTAGCATCCTCCCTCCAGATGGGCTGCCAAATGCACAGGGGGGAAAACATGCAATCTTCCCTGTCAATGTGATCACTATATAATATATATATATATATATATATATATATATATATATAGCCTGCTGTGATAGGGGATTGTACCACATGGAAGCTGTTCCAAGTCTGTTGAAAGTGACAGACTATCTTTTCATAGATGGTAACTTCTGAATTTGTACCGTGCCTGTTCATGTCAAATAATACATTATCTAAAGAAGATAAATACAAAATGCTGATTTCTTATTTGCTTATGAAATGCCAGTCAAAATTTCAAAAGATCTCCTTTTGCTATCTCATCCACTGCCAGAATTTAGATTGCAGGACTCTTTTGGCTTATGTTGCTCTGCAATGTACCATGGGCATTAAAACTAATTAAATAAGTCAGGGGTGAGAAACCTGTGGCCCTCCAGATGCCATTGCCCTCAGCCAGTATGGCCAATAGTCAGGGATAATGGGCATTGTAGCCCAATGTCTGGATGGCCCCAGGTTTCTCAACCCTGCAATAAGTGCTTATTGAGAGGCTTATGTGGCCAAGGCTCAAGCCTCCCTACTAGTAAAAAGTGCTGATTACGTAATCATTATTCCCTCACATCATGCCCTGTCTTGGAAGCCCTTTAAACTTAATGTTATGTATAAGGGGGCTGATTCCAGCTACTTAAGAGCAAGGGAAAGAGACTCTGCACATGTTCAGAGGTTCCTTCTCTCTCTTATTTTAAATTATTCCAGGACTGAACGCTATGAACTGAAAACAGGTTTAAGGGCTAAATATTGGTCCCTCTTCCTAGCTTAAGTTAAGGTGATGGCAAGTTGAGGCATTTGAGTGACTTCCAGGAGCATGCCTATGTTGTAAATATGTAATGTTGGATGCAGTCTTCGAACACTTCAAAAGTACCAAGTCTTAGAAACACATCCATTGTAGACTCAGGCCCAATTTGCAGAAACCTGATGCAAATTCTGTGTGTCCATCCAGCCATGGGGCACTTGGGATCCCTGGTTCCAGCAGACTAGTTCCTCCACCCTGCTAACGATGTGATATATATTTATACGACAGGCTAGGCCAGGCGCCCTAAGGATCCTCGTGCCCGGGACCTTCCTCCCACTGCGTGATCAGCACAGACTCGGCTTACAGATCTTACATTCAGTTCAGAATCTGTCCTTCTATCCCCCGACACCACGGCCACCACCTTTTGCAGCATGGTGATAGTACCAGTAAGGTCAGAAGGCTCCGATCACTTCTTGGTATGCTACTGCAAGGATAAGGTTAGCACCAATATCAGATTGTAATTGTGCTTCCATCTTTAGGCTGCTATATAAATGGCCAGTCTACACATGGGGTCAACTTGAAACAGCCTCCTGATAGCATCTACTGGATGCAACAGTAAAAGGGATTCATCACATAACTCGGGGGCCCTCTCCCTGTCTCATGGAGGGTTTCTACACCTCAGTGCCAGCCACTATTAGGAATGTGTGGGCATGCCCTGGAAACACTCCGCAGGGTGGGGTTGATCCATGGGGCAAGGCATTCTACACATTATGGCTGCCATAGGAAGCAGTTGCCACATGGAAGCTGTTTGAAGAAACTTACACAGAGGTCCCAATGTGCACACTGACTCTAGGTGGTCAGCAGATCTGCGGCCAGGTCATAGCACAGCCCCCTTTGGGGACTGAACTCTGGTGCTTGATTCCGGGCCCTGAGCTCTTAAGACTGGCCTCTACATTATAACTGCCATACAGAAGCAAGACACTCAACAGTGAAATCTTAGGGTATGCACTACAGACAAACTGATCTATCAGTAATTCCCTCTCCCAAGAGACCCCTGGGAACTGTAGTTCTCAGAAAGGGAATGAGAGATCTCTTAGAGCCAGTGCAGACTGTAAATAACTGCACATATGGAGGAGGAGTCTACTTGCATGAACAACGCAACAGCTGAAATACAGAATAATGGAAGACTGCAGTGGCTTCCTTAGTGGTTCGAAAACTGCAAAGTGCACTTTTTATAATCAGGAAAGTAGTTGCTGTGATCTTATTCTCTGCTCTAGATATCAATCGGGAAAGGAAAGGAAAATCATTCCAAAAATAGCATCTCACCCAACTTTAAAACAAAAACATCTTCACCGACTCTAAGAGTTAGTTCTCAGCAACTCACTGAATCACAATTCCCAAAATTCTTTGAAAAAGCCATGACTGGTATAAAACCTATATGCATTTTATAGTGCAGGTATTCACTGCAAGTTAAAGTGAGTACAAGCAGAGATAAGAGACTGCTAATTTTCCATTGGGAGAAAAATATATGGCCTTACCTCCTTTTATTCCGGGATGTAGGGAATGATACAAATATGCACCATAGAAAGACTGCAGTACTTTCCCACAAAGTTTATCACTGAACACATTGACCTGTTATGACCTATTATGTATCACTGAACACATTGACCATCCCATCTGTGCTTGGTGATATGAGGTCCAATCCTCACTTTGTGCAACAATTGCATTTGTTGTGGCTACACTGGTATTTCCCACAGGAAATATGTAAAGTCTGAAAGGCAGGTGCATATCCCTAAATATGCAGTGGGCGTGAACTAAGGAGCCCTATCCATCCAAACGCTGCAGTTCCTTTCTCCTGACTGTTTAGGGCTGCATGTCTACACCTTTACACACTTTCTGGAGGGCTTGTTCAACATATGGTGGAAGGGAACTTTGAGGGATTTAGAGCAAGAATAAGGCTTGAATAAAGTGGCATAACATAAATTAAATAAAATGAGAGTCCAGAGATATGCTGATCTGAGAAAGGTTTGCCCATGGCAGGAAAGAATGGAAAGTTGAAGACTGATTTATGTACCTGAGAGACAGAAGCCCTGTAACCATCCATATATTTGGTGAGCAGGAAAAGGGGCCCTACGTACGTATCAACATATGCTCTTATTTATATACCACCCAACTGACAAATGCCTTCAGGGCAACTTACAGTCATAAAATCCCAAAGCAACAATAAGATAATAACTGAAACACTGATATAGCCCTTTAAAATATTAAAGCATTAAAAATATTAAAGAGCCAGCAGGAAAACTGATAAACTACAGCTCACCAGAAGAAGAAGGTCTTAGCCTTCTAATCTAAAAAGTATAAGAGCTCCTTCATGCAAGGAGGAGGGTCCTGCCTGGCCCAGGATTCCCCTCACATGGAGGGCCCCTATGCACGTCACATATGCCGAACCCGCTGCCAGCAGGGAATGTGGCTGGTGTGCCTGGAGGCTGCAGGAGGAAGGGCCGCCAGGCACAGTCCCACTCCCCTGCCAACACATAGTGCATGTCCATGTTACCTGACGTTCTGATTCCAGGCATTTTTAATAACACATAGGAGAAAACACATTTACCCCAACGAGAGACAAAGTAGAATCAGGGCAGGACCTGTAGGTGTGAGTCTGACCAGTTGCCCAAGATTCTAGGGTCAAGAGTAGGCAACCCGGTGCCCTCCAGATGTTTCCCCTAGAGCCTGTGGGAAACACAGGTGTAGCTGCGGCAAAAACAGTTGCAACACAAACTCTAGGTCTAGCTATGCAACAGAATGAAGTCACAGAATCCTGCACTGTAGACTGCACTGTACTAATTCAGAATTCATTCTGCAAGTGAGACATAGTAGTTTTGTAATGCCCCCTACCCCTGGGCAAAAAGCCTCCTTGCAAGATCCATCCTAGTCCTTTTCCTGCCGTTCTAGTTTTCTGTTTGTGGGTAAGCATTCTAAAATGGTTTATGCCACTTGCAGTATGATTGTACATTTGATTCTGCCCCCTGATTCTGCTGCATATGTACTCTATGATAGCTTGTGAATCTTTAGAACGGCCTTCCCCAACTTGGTGCTTTCCAAATGTGTGGGACTATGACTCCCAGCAACCCGCAGCCAACTAGGGATGTCCATCACTGGGAAGTCCGGTTCCTTTTTGGCTTGATGGAGTTCTGCAAACTGAGCTGCATGCTGTTCCCTGAACAATGGGAACTTTTTGCGTGGGGGCGGGGGGTTCTACAATTTGTGCACATTTCTGAGGAATTTGTGCAAATTATGGCCATATTTGCACACATTGTGCAAATTCGGCTGCAATTTGCATAAATTTGGCTGCAATTTGAACAAATTTGGCCATAATTTGTGCAAATTGCTCAGATATTTGTGCAAGTCACAGAGCCTTCCCCCCAAACTGTGCAAAATTCCCAGAAAATCTGTGAACTGGCCCGACTCGCTACAGACTGAGTCAGGCGCCGCAGCAAGAACTGAAATGAAGTCCAAGGGGCTGAGCCTAGAAAAACTCATTGAACTCCACCCCCAGATGGATTTCTCTGACATCCCCACGTCCAATGCATCTGGCAGGCACCCAGTTGGAGGAGGCTGCTTTAGAACCTGAGTGCTCAGCTGAGCATGGTACATGGTTTTACCCCCTTCCAACATATATTAACAATTTATCCTTTCTTCTTATTTGACTTGAGGTGCTTCTCTAAAATCAGATTATTTAAAGTGGTCAGTATAGCCAAGGCCTATTGAAAGAATAACCTTACTAAATATTTGCCTGTAGCAGGTTTCCTTCTTAAGTGGACAATTTTTAAGAATGGCTTCACATCATCAGTATATAAAATGGCATCTTCTAAATATTGGTGACCACAAATTTATTCCTATAATTGTGTTATTGATTGAGCAGACAAAGACATTTAGGGTTTTCCCTTTCCTATATCAAGGGATTATATTTTCTGAAAGGATTTATTCCTCTTGGTACTTAGGTCAGGTTATGCTGTTCACTCAGGTGGAAATATGTCTGCATTTTTACCTTTTAATGATCGTGTTGCATAATGTTATCATGACTGTGAATCATCCTTCCACCCCACCCCCGCAAAATGTTTTCATTCTAATCTATATAATTGGCTTTTAAGGGTAGTTTCTTATATAACATAACCTTATAAGTATAAAAAATGCATCCTGACAGAATTTCATATTATAGTAGATATAATCAATTTGTGTTGTAAGTGTACAGTAACAGAGTCATAACACATTAGAACAAATGTAGTGCAATGTATATTGGAAGTTAGCATGCCAGATATTAATGCAGAAACTGGCCACAAGATGAATAACCCAGGATCACTGAGGATGAAAATCATATGCTCCATTAACGGTAAGATTTGCAACTGACTACAGAAACATACCTTGACTTCCTGTGGTGCCTTTCTCACCAGCTCATCTGCAGAAATTAGTCAGTGGAGATTT
Source organism: Heloderma suspectum (assembly GCF_057233095.1). Lineage (NCBI taxonomy): Eukaryota > Metazoa > Chordata > Lepidosauria > Squamata > Helodermatidae > Heloderma > Heloderma suspectum. The sequence goes on from NC_139464.1 coordinate 112,233,408, forward strand.
CACCACTTGGAGATAAATATGATCAGCTCCCAGTATCTTGACATCAAGTTGCTATTAAAGGCACAGTCACAGCAGCTGCTTGAAAGGTTGACCACCCTAATCAACACCATGCTAATATTGAAACATGGCATCACTACACATGTTAGATAATGGAATCCAGAAAAGCCCCCACCTACACAGTAGGCCTTTTCCAAGGGCTGATTCACTCCTGTGTGAACATCACTTGATCTCTCTTTTTTTTTTGGTTACTTGATGATTGGCAGCCAAATATGTGAACTGAATCCTTTAAAAAGTACTGCACTTGAAGCAACTTCAGGTAATATGAAAGCTCTATCCATGCTGCTGGATTTTTGATGGCACGTTCACACAACCAAGCTTTTACTTGATGCTACAGTCAATGAGTGTTGATCGTGCAAGCTAGAACAAATCCCAAGTGCCTGCATTTCACAATGAGCATGTGATGGTGCTCACTGAAGAATGTGACATAAACCAGGAAAGCCCACACAGCTAACTTCATCTGAGAGAGCGCCCAGGCATTACCACATCTTCTAGCAGCGTGAGCTCATCACATGATGTGGCCACGATGACACACGCTAGGATTACGGCTAATTAAAAATACAAAATACACAATCAAAATCGAAATCGAAAAACAATGTTCAGTACATAAATCATTAAAACAATAAAGATATAACAAATAAAGTAGCCGCAGCAGCTAAAGCCAGAGATAAAAGCTCAGTTCACTAAATTGAACTAGATGCAAACTGGAATAAGTAAGTCTTTAAAATCCTTCTGAAGGTCAAAAAAGAAGGGGCCATTCTAAAGGTGTTGGCCACCACAGAAAAGGTCCTGTGCCTGGCATCCCCAATCTCACATCTCTTACTTGTGGACCAGAGAGCAGGGCCTTGGATGCTGATCTTAAACCTCAGGCAGGCTCAAACAGGCGCAGACGGTCCTTTAAATAACCTGGTCCCAAACAGTTTAGGGTAGGGGTGTTTTAGACTGCAACTCCCATAACCCTGACCATTAGCCATACTAGCTGGGACTGATGGGAGTTGTAATCCAAGAGATCTGAAGGGCCCTAGGTTGTCTACCCCAGGTTTAGGGCCTTAAAGGTTAATACAAACATCTTAAATTGGGCCTGGAAATAGACAGTTAATGTAGCTGGCTCAGAATAGATGTAAAATGATCCAAACGCCTAGCTCCTGGAAGTATTCTGGCTGCTGTGTTCTGCACCAATTGTAGCTTCCAGACTGTCTCTTCAGGTAGCCCCATTGAAACCACATTACAGTATTCAAGACTGGATGTAACCAAGGCACATGTTAATGAGGCAAGGTCAGCTTTCTCTAGATAAGGACACCGCTGGCAAACTAGCTGAAGCTGCTAAACAGCAGTCTTGGCCACCAATGCCACCTGTGTCTCCATAGTAAGCAAGTGAACTCCCAAGCTGTGTACCTAACTCTTGAGGGAGCGTGCAACTCCATCCATAGTGTGTTGCACACCTCTATCTGTATCAGTAGATTTACACACCCACATAAAACCCAAAGTGGGTTACAAAAAAAAAGTACAATACAATGCAGAGAACCATATTAGCGACTGATTCAAAGACAGGTCATGGCTTGGGGAAAGGCAAAGTAAAAAGATACATTTTCAATAAATGCCTCAAACATGGTGTTGTTGAGGCCTGGCATACTGCAGAGGGGAGATCACTCCACAGGGTGGGCTCCCTGAGAGGGTGGTATAGGGGGAGACGTTGCCTGAAGTAATCTGTTTCTGAGTTGTATAGGGCTTTGTATACTAATATCAGCACCTTAAACCAACCTTGGTATCAGACTGGCAGCCAATGTACATTCTTTAGCACAGGCTTAATACATGTGCATTAAGGCACCCTAGTCAATAACCTAGCCACGGCATTCTGCATTGGCTTTAGCTTCCGGACCAACCCTATGGACTTCTCCACATAGAGCACATTACTGTCATCTAATGTCGAAGTGACCAGTGCATTGATCCTAGTGGCTAGACTATCCCTGTCCAGGAACAGGCACAGTTAGCAAATCAACATAAGCTGGTAGTAGGTGTTCATAGCCACAGGTTTCACTTGGATCTCCAGTGACAATGATGGATCCAGGAGCACCCTTTGCCTTCAGGGGGAGTGCAACTCCATCCAGAGGTGGTAATTCTCTTAATTCCCAGGCCTGGGGACCATTCACCCAGAGTGCCTCTGTTTTGTCGGATGAGGGCCAATAAGCTGATGCTTATTGGCCCTCATCCAGCCCACCACAACATTCAAGAATGATCTAGATCATACATAGCCTCTCCTGATTCAGAAGTAATAAAGAAAAAGAGCTCGATGTCATCAGCCCAAAATCCCCTAATGACTGTATTGAGCAGCTTCATATAGATATATTTAAATAGTATTGGAGACAAGATGGTGTCTTGGGGTACCCCACAGCAACACTTTAAGGGGGCTGACATGCAGTCCCCCAATGCTATTCTTTGGAACCCACCCTGTGGATGGGAGCAGAACAACCATAGAACAGTGCCCCCAGTCTACGGTGTCGATCCAGGAGCATCAATGGTATCAAAAGCAGTGGAAAGATAGAGTAAGAGTAACAAGCGGCACAGTACCTCTGTCCCTCTCCTAATAAAGGTCATCAGGGTGACCGAAGCTGATCCCGTGCCATAAATGCGTCAGGGTGTGGGACCTGGTTTTTTAAAAGTGTGCAAATTGCAGCCATTAAAAAACAACAACATGGAAATTTGCATATTAGCTCACAGAATGATTCGATGCCAGCAGAAGGAAACAGAACAAAATCCGCAGGGCCGAACTGGAGAAAACCTGCCAAGCTTCCCCCCACCGCAACGGAATCCTCCAAAATCCCTAGGTCCAGATGATGCCATCTTCCACTCATGACCCTCCTGTGTGTTCCTACCACTTCTTATTGCAGAGAATCCGTTAAGATCATTAGCTGCACAATGTGTCCTCATTGGTAGTGCTAGGAGCCCTGCTCGGAAGCACTAGAGTGTCTTAGGGCACAATCCCCCATGCTGGCTGGGGAATGCTGGGAGTTGTAGGCTTTTTCGCTGTCTAAACATGCATAGGATTGTGCCCTTAGAGGTACAGGTATTGAAGGCAGTTCTTTTTACACCTGTCCGGATATGCAGAGCAGGCAGAGATACATCGTGTGTGAGAAAGCACACACACACAGCTCCACTCCCTTCATAATCTGTCTTTCACCATAAAATGGACTGAGGCCCTCCCTACATCTATCTACACACACACACACACACACAGACACACGACAGGCATTGCACTGGTATAATTTGAAAAACAGCAGCATGCAGTATAAACTGCACCCAAAGCCCCATTGAAGGATAACCACTGACTTTAGTAAACATTGGCTTGCTCCCAATCTCATTCTATATATGTCTACTTAGTTATTTCTAAAAACATTCCAGATCAATAGGAGGTCATAAAGGCCTGGTTGGATGCCAAATAGCAACACATCTGGCAGTAGATGCCTTTAAAAAAAAACACTATTGCTAACCATAGATATAGGAAGGAGTTGGGAAACAGATTAATAATAATTTCCCCCCTTCATTGGAGCATCTCAAATGATTGCAATATTTAATTAAGATCCAGAAACGCATCTGAGTTGGGTATTTTAAAATTGAGGCAGAGAAAATTACTTGGCCAAGGTCATAGTCAATTAAAGTCAATGCTTGTTAGAGAGTACTGTGCTCTGCTGTTCAGTTGTAAAAACGTAGATTACGTTCTTTCAAAATATAGGGATATGCTTTTCCCTTCTAATTCTGGTCTGATGGCCTTCCCTTCTAAGCCGCTGCCATAATCAGGAGTTCATCTCCCATCTCAGCAGAAATATTTAACTTCATGTAAAAAGAGTTTTTCTTTTGCAAAAATGCATGTTATGAAAACTGTGTCGTTGATGCTTTTAGCTTTGGCCCATTTTAAGCATTTAGAAAAATGAAAGTTGCTGTTTTGTGGAGATTTAGTGGAGCGCATCTATGTAGGACAACATCTTTACAGGTCAAACTACATGTTGAAGATGTAGCTAGCAGCTGTTTCTATTTTTTCCCCTTTGCTCAAAAGCAAGCACACAGACCTGATCTGGATTGGGACCTTACCATATGTGGGGGTGGTAGGGGGCCTTTAACCCTTTCTTCCCATGCTGCAGTCCCAGTTCAGTTCAGGGCCCCATGCCAATAATTTGCCTTGCCAAAAAGGGACCCACTTATCCCCTGCACTTATGTCTTCCCCATGTTTCCCCATGCATTCTGGCATAGCTGGTTTATATATGATGCACTGCACATTGAAATATTCAGATGAATATATATCAAAGAGAAGGCCAGTTCCAGATGCTCTTGAATGAGACTGTTGCATTGTTATCAATATGTTGATGCTATGCAGCTCTATTTCTCCTTTTTATCTTCATCAGGTGTGGCTGTACATGTACTGCATCAGTGCCTGGCTATCACAATGAACTGGATGATGGCTAATAAACTGAAACTCAATCCAGACAAGACTGAGATGCTGTTAATTAGTGGTTCTTCTCCCTGGATGGTGTTCATCCTGTTCTGGATGGGGTTGTGCTCCCCTGAAGGAGCAGGTTCATACCTTGGGGGTTCTCCTGGAGTCATCGTTGCCACTTGAGGCTCAGATGGCCTCAGTGCTGGTGAGGCCCAGCAACACCCCTATTTGGACAGGGATATCCCAGCTTCAGTAGTCTATGCTCTGGTAACCTCCAAGTTAGATTACTGGAATGTGCTTTGTATAGGGCATCATATTCTGTCTTGACCGAGAGATGGATTCTAGACTGGGACTATGGAAATAAAAGGGAAGGGTTATCCAGATAGAAATAGGGCTGATGGTCCATGGCTGTATGGGACATCGTATATGGGCTGTAATAAAAATCAAGTCTTTTGCCGAAGGGAAAATACTGCTCCCCACCCCCAAAACAGGTTACCAAGGGGTTATAGCCCTTTTCACAAATAGCTATCTACAAGAGGATGGGTCTTCCTGTTCACCCTGCAGCATTACCACTGCATCTGGTGTTATGTTCCCCTTTCTAAAGTCCCTGAGCGTGAAATACAAAGTACCAAGAAGCTAGTGTAGGATGTTCATACTGAGTGAGGATTGCCTCCTCATACCCAGACTGTGAGATCACAGAGGCCCTTCTCTGGATGCCCCAGCCAAGTGAGGTGCGAGGGATAGCCACTGGGGACAAGCCTTTTCAGTGGTAGCACCCCAGTTTTGAAATCCCCACCCCCACAAGAGGTTCATTTGCATCTTCTTTATACTCTTTTCAGTGGCAGTTGAAGATCTTTTTATTTTCTCAGACTTTTTAGACCTGTACAATTTTCAACCCCTGAACTTTAGATCTACTGTGTACTTTTAGTGGTGCTTTGTATCTTAGCATAGTATTTTATTTGCTGCTCCTGCTGCTAAAATATTCATATTACATTTTTACTCTTTTATTGTTTGTTACTGTTTTTTAATATTTTATTGTTGTAAGCTGCCTGGACACCTGTTATTGGGCAGCATACAAATACTGTAAGCAAATAAATAAATAACTTTTCTTCAGAACTACATCTCACTGAATTCAGTGGGACTTCCTCCAAGTAAGTGTGCATAGGATTGCAGTCTAAGGAGCCAGGGAATCAATGTGTGAACCAATGTACCCAATTAAGACTTTTAGCTCAACTCCCAACTAATAAGCATGAACAGGTTTTATGGCCATATGCCAAATTAGCTCTAAGGAGGAAAGAGCATGGATATGGCCATGGGAAATAGTGAATCTCTCCCTTGACGTTCTTGAGTAGTCAAATCACTAAGAAAACATTAAGCTCAATTAATCCAAACTTGTTGAATTTTAATAACTGATTTAAACTGACATATGCTTACTTTGCTCATAATATTTACCAAGTATCTTGTGTTTCTGTTGTTTATTCTCTTTCACAGCCTAATTTAGGTGGAGTGATTTATGTAGGTTCGGCTGCACCTATTGGCTCTGCTTTACAGAAGTATTTTGCCCATTCATCTTGCATCTTCAGGCTCCTGGCCCAGGCATCTCTTACTCCCACTAACTTTCCCTAGCATCTCACAGAGGATCAATGAATAGAACTGGGTTATTTTCAAAGTACTCTGCTGCAAAAATAGTTTTGTGATTCACTGCTCCAGGAATAAGGAGGTTTGGATCTTCAGAGGCACTCTAAACTTTACATATGATTTCTCTGTAGACTTCTATGTATCTAAAGGGTAGCTTTGCTAGCTCCCCTCATTAGTGGATTTATCAACCACTAATTAGGGTATTTATATTAACTGACAAAAACCCTTGGCACTAGCATAATATATAAAGCTAGAACTAAGAACATCTTGGCACCCCACTGACTTCTGTGCGGTCCTGACAGCATTTTTGGTTTAAGGTCAGACCCATAAAACAATTCACAAATACATAAAAGCATGTGGGTAATCCAGGCTGCAATCCTACACAGCTGTGCTGCTTAAATCCCATTGAATCCAATGGTATTAAGCAGCCTAATTGTGTGTAAGATCACAGCACTGGCTTTTAAGGGCCATAATGGCACAAACTCTCTAGAAATGAATGGGCCGCCATCCAACTTTGTAAACATTTGATTTACAAAGCCAAAGAATTAAGACAAGAGTTGTACATATCTTAATTCACAAAAGTATACATGAACACTGAATGACAGCAATGGTGGCTGTACAGGCACTATGGGAAGCCTTGCCTGATGTTCCAAATCCCAAAAGGACAGTAGTAACTACAACCTGCACAACCTGTGCCCCGCCAAGCCAAACGCAGCCCACCTGGCTTGTACTGTGGCATGCCAGGTCCTCAACCCCTCCCCTTTTTTTCAGTCCCAGGCAGGCAGCAAAAATAAGTTTATTGACCCCCTCATACTCCGCAGCACATAGCCGTGGGCTTGCTTTGGCTTGGTGGCTCACTGGTTGTGCAAGCCTGCTTGTACTCCCTTTCATGGCCTGGAGACGCTCGTAGTGTTCACAGGCATTTTTCTCTTCCCGCTATAGTCTCTGGCCTAACTGATTTTGCGGATTGTTATAGTGCTCCAAAACCCTTCAAAATCTGCTGGACCAGAGACAATAGTGGGACAAAAGGAGTGAGTGTAGCATCATGAGCAATGGCAGCTGCATCAGACCCTTTTCAGCTTTCTTTAAAACTACTGTCTTTCTACCACCATGGTAAGAAAAACAGTTGCGTGCATTCTACAAGAGACCACGCAGATAGAAACTCAGCTAATGCTCAGATCTATTTTAATCAGTCCAGCTTTGCCTCACCCTGACATAGCAGTGGGCAATAGGGAAAGATGGAGATACAACTATAGTTAGATGCAGGAAAAAGAGGCTTTTCTTTGTTCAACCAAGTGCCTATTTGACCTGTTTAGAGCTGCCTTTAATTATGTGTTCACACACAATTTTCCCTCCTAGGATCGCTCATCCTCGCTCCTTTGATGAAAAACTGGTCTAACACAAACATAAAAGACTTCCTTCATCAATAATACGAAGGTATATAGAATCTTGTCTGTAGAAAACAGAACAGAATATTCTAGTTCATACTGAAATACCCAGCTTTCTGGACGTGCAAGATCTTCCTGAGACACTTCTGTGTGTTTTTAGTCTCTCAGGTGACATCCAGAACACAAGTGCCTTAGTCCCAGAAGGCATCCTTGCTTGCACTGCACTCTCAACCTCTTGTCATGTTTCATATTGTCGATTTGATTCAGTTTCATGGAAATCAATTAAAATCATTGTGAAGACTTTGCTGTTTGCTGTTTTCATGTTATATGTAAAATGTAAAATTGTATTGCAATTAAAACCCAGTTTCAATCTACATTCTTCTGATCCTCTTTTTCCCCTAGAAGTTTTTCCTACTTTTAGTGTGTGTGTGTGTGTGTGTATATATATATATATCAATTACTTTCAGTACACCAAAAGCAGAAATGTGTAAAGATCCATGAAACTAATGGGCTTAAGTGTGTTCAAAACTGTGTCGGACTGTAGCCAGCGTGTATCACAGTGTCCCTCACTGGGAAAGACAACCCACTATTGGCAAGGTCAACACACGCAAAGAACACATACAAGTAATCCTTGAGGCAGTCAAGAAAAATATATCACAACATTAAACTATAGCCTATTCACTATTTAGGAACTCAGTGTTCCCATACAGGTACAATGATTGGGCATGTACTGGTGCTGCAGGCAGAAGAACGAAGGACTAAATAAAACTTTGGAATACATTTGCTAAACAAATTATCATTCCTCACTCCCATACATGTGCCACAACATCCAAACCCCAACCAGAATTCAACTGCAAGTATGCACTGTTGAAGAATGCCACAGTTTTGCTGTATCGTGAGGCCAGATCAGGGGGAGGCCAGAGGTAATGGGAAGGAGATGAGACACAGAATCGCCTCTGGGAGGAATTAATTCAGCAGTTCAACACATACCTGCTGTTCTTCTCCACCCTAATCCCCTGAATTAAAACAAAAAACCCAACACCTTTTTGAGCAAGCAGTACGGGAGAGGATAGCAAAGCGCCTCTGTTCAGATTTCCTGGACAACATACAGCAGGAACCTACTCAAAAGGAAGAAAAATCAGTCAGTTTGTGGAACCAGTAAGCTGGCGAGAGATATAGGTACTCCTGTAGGATAATCACATATAGTCTGAAATACAGATCCTGTATTCTTGGTTACTTCCGTGGGAGGAAGGAAATCTTTGGATGCAACCGTATGTATGTTCATGGGCATACACATAATATTTCTGTAATATTTCTTATGTACTTAAGAAATTTTAAATCAGTCTGTGAGTACTGAACATTACGTGGTAAGCAGCGTTTAGCGAACCATTCAGAACTGAAGATGGCAGGGCATATGGAAGCAGATAGCTATGCTGGGCATAGATGTAGAATGGACCGGCAGCAGAATGAAATCGATCAACTGAGAGAGTAATTTTATTCAGCAATTTTTGCATTCTTCACAGTCATTGACTCTTCCATTTTCTTTCTATCTGAAACATGCCCAGTCTGGAGATAACACTGGAAGAAATCTAATGATGCCTCCCTACAAATGAACTTGGATGCTCTTCTAAATGTTTTTATGATTCTTAAGGGCTAGAAAATGCTTTATGAATTTGGTAAGATAACATTAAGTTAATGACTTTAGGAGTAGATTTTTCCCCTGAACAAGCCTAGAATGTGGATGCCTGCCCCCAAACCAGTTTTCCAGTAAATTAATTAAACATTATGCCCAATCTCATCTCCAAAAGAAAACCTTATTCCAGGTATAAATTGGAATAAATTTGGAAAGGTAACACCGAGCAGCCTTTTCTTTTTGGATGTACTTGTGCAGTGAATTAACCAGGACGTGTCCCTGTGGTCCTTAATGGATGTGAATACAATCCTAGAATGTCAGTAGATGCCATTTTGATTCAAGACGAACAGGCCAATTAGTTATACAAAACCAGGATTTGGGCAGGGAGAGGGTGGGGAGAAAGGACCTTTCTTAATTTTTTAAATTCATAACAAAGATGCTAAGGAACAAATTCAGCTTGAAGGTGGTTTGAAATACAAAACCTGGCATTTCAGAAGCTTCTGGGGAGCTATGTATGTTCTGCTGCTCAGTGAATTTTTGGTAAAACGCTAAGAACGACAAGCTTCTTCAGCGGCACATTAACCATAAAAGCTAAATAAAACTGGAAGAGCAGAAAAGAGAGCTAGCTGATAATTAGTCACTGGCTAGCCTGCGTTGTCTCAGAGTGCAGGTGGGGGAGCTGAATATTTCATACCTGCAGCAGCAAACACCAGCACCCCAGTTTATATCTACTGGGCTTCTCTGCCAGGCCCAGCATCAAAGGCAGGCCTGGTGGGGCACTTGCGGAGAGCCCACCCCACAGCAGGGGCCCACTGACAAGAGCCCCCAGAGTTGCTCCTTCTCTTCACCATTGCAACCTGCCTATTCACCTGCCCCTCACTCTGGCCCAGACAACGGGAGAGGTAAGGAGGAGGATCGGTAGATGCCACTGCCTGTTTACTCCCTGGCTCTCTGCCTGCCAAGCAAGCAAGTGGTAGCAATGCTGAGGAAAAGGATGAGGAACAAAAGGAGCAGGTGATGATGGCAATGAGAAGGCAGACTCACTGAGGGCGGGGGCCCATTGAGGGTGTCTTGCCCAATGCCCCTCAAAAACCTGGAGCCAGCACTGCTCCCTGCAGAAATGTTTTTACGCAGGGTGACACGTTTGTCATTAGAAACTGCCCTTTCTAGGCACAAAGAGTTAAGCAAATGCCCATTTTGCCTGCATACTTGTGACGCTGCTACACAAATTTCCTCAGACCCCTCCAAGCACAACCCTCTAAGGCAGCCTTCTCCAAGTGGGTGTCCTCCAAATGTGTGAAGACTACAACTCCTATCAGCCCTAGCCAGCATGGGGATTGTGGGAGTTATAATAAAATATAAATACAATAAATGGTGTAGTCCAGCATAACTGCAAGGCATCAGCAATAGCCCGAGACAGTTGTTGATTAGTAGAACTCTGCAGTAGGTGTTTGTTTCAGGATGAATAACTTTCAGACGGGAACAGGCTCATAGAGGAATAACTATGATGACTGGATGAAAAACTCTCAGGTTCAAGGGGAAATGGCTAAGAGCAGTACCAGTGGCAAAGGTGGACTGGTGTCTCCTGAATCTTTGAAGAGTTTTGTTGAGGAGAGAATTTTGGCAGATGGAGGCTTTCCAGCTGAGGTGAAAAAACTGCACCTGCTCACTCTCTTCTAGTCAACTCTGAAAGGCACAGGAGCCCTCCACTCTTCTGCAAAAGCATTTCAGAAACCGATTTCCCACTTTTGGAGGGAGACAGCTAAAGGAGCAGCAAATTACCCTGCAACTTTCTCTTGGCAATAGCCACTTACAGGGATATAATTCCAGAAAACTATAAGGAAAATGGAGGCAGGAGTGGTTATTTTAGTGAGCACTGTACCCTCACAGGCCACTCTTAAAAGTGGTTGCCCTTAGTTCTGATTTGGTTTTGCCCCCCGTGTTCACCCGTTCCACAGTAGTTTACTACTACCAATTGTCTAAGTCAGCCTTCCACACCCTGGTGCCCTCTGGATCTTTTGGACAACAACTCCAATAAGCCCCAGCCAGCCTGGCCTCTGGTTAGGGACCTTTACTTCACTTTTGAATAAAGAAAGGAGGCAAGATGGTAAAACAGGAGTGTTAAAGAACAGTAACACTGGCTGGAAAAGAATAGGAAGATGTGAGGGAAAGTGTCCTTGATTTATGTGTCCCCATTTTATTATTGTGACTTTCCATCAGGGGGATGAAAACGTGGCAGAGAGTGCAGAACCTTAGGGACTGCTGCATAGTTCCAAGGCGGGAGAAAGAGATGAAAGGCTCAAAGAATTGTAAAGAAGCTACTTCCAAGGTTGCCTTATATAGTGCAGTCCTTCCTCAGCTCTAAGAAGTCTAACACCACACAAATCTTGCTTGGTTATCATTTCCCCAACAACACTGCCCCTTGGTGGTTAGGTGCAGACACATCTCAGCAAAAGAGCTGTATTTGATTTGCGTCTTGTTGCATCTATTTGCAATGGCATCTGACCCTCTAAATTGCAGGAAGATGTGAACTTTTACACTTCCAGATTGTGACTGGATTTATAATTTGGCACAGGGAAAGAAAGAGATGCCATTACAACCCATTATGGTATCTACGTCACACTGTCTCAATACAAAAAACACGAGCCAATGTTGCAGTATGATTTCCCTGCAAGTCTGGCAAATGGAGCCTGGAAAGAACCGTCTGTGCTGTCTTAAGGGGCACAGCTCTTGGCCACATCTTTTCCCATAGAGTAACCAAAACTCAGTTCTGGAGGTGGGGGGATTACTCCCTACCAAAAATTACATAGGCTTTAACTTATCTCAGTACAAAACTTATTTAAACAGGAACCATTGTCAGTTTATGTTTCCTGCTTGTCTTATGCTGCAACTGTCTATGCTGTTTTAAGGAGTTTGGTAACGGTTTCTACCATAGAGTAACTAAAACTCACTTCTGAGTCATCAGCATAAGCAGCTTCAGGTAGATACAAGGCAGACATTGTAGGGGAGGGATGACATGTTTGCTCCAGCTCTTGCATCTGTAGTGTCAAAGCGAGCCTCTGACCAAATTATGTAAAGACATGACTGATGCTCTGCATGTTCCAGCTCATGCAAAAACACATTCATAGAGGAACTTTATACTGGCACAAATGACTCAAGGTTAATGCCAATCTGGGGAGAAAAAAGGATGGACAAGAACTTTGTTTTTCAAGACTGTTTAAAAATATAGGGTAGTAGCATTGCCAACTTTTTTTACTGGACACTGTGGTCATGCCCTAACAGCAACTTGAGGTGTAGATATTAGCAGGCAATGTTTACCTCCACACTGAGAAAAACTTATATTAAGCTGCTGATTTCTGCATGGAGGCACTGTTAAAGGCACAAGAACATGCCAAGATTTTTTTCTTTCTGATTACTTAGCAACCCTATGGGAGTGACTCAAGTTAGTGATTTTAAAACTTCATTTCTTTATGATTTTCAACTTTTGAGAATTTAACGCTGAAGCATTATTATAAGCTACATTCTGAAAAAAAACCCCTGAAATTACAGTAGACAAAGTTCCATTCAGCGATACATCTGGAGGCACCAGGTTGGAGAAGGTTGAATTAGAGCAAACTTTGGCTCATGGATATTCAGTTATGTGATTGTTCAAGATGGAGCAAACTCTAAACTGCTCTAGGAAGCCTATATCCAATGCACATGCCCACCATCTTGGATGTCTTTCTCTATTCCCACTAGGCCCAGAAAAGGAAATTCCTGACCCAACTAGGGTAGGTACAGAGGAGGAAGCAACAGGGGAAGGATACCACAGCAATGTAGCCTTTATGTCTAAAGTGGAAATTCTAAGGTTGCCACTGTATTTTTGAACTGCAAGTAATACGAACAACTCACCAGTCTGTAAACTTGTGTGCTTATGTACAAGTATTGGTTGTCTGTCTGTGCAAATGTATTTACACGCATGAGGGTCAAGTGATTCATGTCCTCCCATCCCTCTTGTATGATTCAAACACTAGAGACTCAATGGGGAGGCTGAAACCTACAGGAAGAATTATTGTGAAGGATTCTCACAGGGCAATATGTTACTAACACAACTTTTAAAAGACAAGTTAGGAACTATGATATATCAAGTATGGTACCAGAAAATACAAACAGTTGGTGCGTTTGCTGCTGCAGAGGCCCCTGAGGAGCTGGCAATCCTAGTTGCATCCCCACACCAAGGCAAAGGATTCATTCAGTTCAAAGATTTGTTCCAGTAATATTTTTGCTGCTATGAGAAATGTATAATCGCTGGCAGTACAAAATCTTCCATGGACTTACAGATCTGGGTCTTTGGCTATACACCACAGTGATCCTTGGGGTCCCCTAACAAAAACAAAGTCCCCACCTATGCACCTCACTCATGCAAACATGTGTGGGACTACCCCTCACTTGTACACATATTCCGCTCTCTGGCATATTAGCAGCATCTTGGAGTTGCAAGCAGGTAGGCACAGAACTGTTTGAGTAATGGAAACTGTATTGACATTACCCCGCTCACAATCACTTATGACAAGGAACAGTCACCTCTTGGCAAGTTTTCATTGTCTTCTGGCAAAGCTTGTGAATACATCATCCACTTGGGATCAGAAGTATGTTTAGACGGAACCGGAAGGAGGTTAGCTTTTGATCATTTCTCAGAACTTGGTTAATTGTAAAAGCTGTCCACATGGAGGAGGGAAGTGATTTTAAAAAATGTTTACTGTTGTCCATAATGTATGCTATTCTCCATCAGAACATGAAGCACATTTAAGAACAGGGCCTAATATTGGTTACAGTATGCACATTATCCACATAAGAATTACCTCCAATGTTTGAAGTTGCTAACTATTTATACGAGGTTGCCTGTCCAGAAAACGTCCCCATATTTCTGTTTTGGATCACCACTTTTAAAAGGTGTACAAAACGTGAAGTGAACATAAATTATCCACAGTATAAATTTAAACCCATTTAACTGTCATAGGCTGTGAGAGCTGGACTATAAGGAAGGCTGAGCGACGAAGAATTGATGCTTTCAAACTGTGGTGCTGGAGAAGACTCTTACGAGTCCCCTGGACTGCAAGGAGGTCAAATCAGTCCATCCTAAAGGAAATCAACCCTGAGTGCTCATTGGAAGGACAGATACTGAAGCTGAAGCTCAAATATTTTGGCCACCTAATGCGAAAACTCTCTGGAAAAGACCCTGATGCTGGGAAAGACTGAGGGCAAAAGGAGAAGGGGATGGCAGAGGATGAGATGGCTAGATAGCATCACCGATGCAATGAATATGAACTTGACCACACTCCGGGAGAGAGCGGAGGACAGGAAGGCCTGGCGAGCTATGGTCCATGGGGGTCACGAAGAGTCGGACACAACTGAACGACTGAACAACAACAAACTGTCATAGCTCCAAAGCAAATCCTGGAAACTCCACTTCTCCAATAGGGAGTAGTGGCTTTGAACACAGAATTTGTAGCTCCAACACAAAGACTTCTCAGACTTCTTCTTTTAGAGAAGCTACAAGTTAACATTTGGGTGAAAAGGTGCCCTGGAATTAGGTATGCAACTTTTCTCCTTTTTATGGGCATAGTATCATCATAGATATTAACAGTACCCTCAGTTGTTCCTCATGCTGCCCAAACAGCACCATCCATGCACAAGAGGGAGGTATCAGCAGATTCGGAGGAGCCCCGAGTTGCAGAAGTACAATGAAAACTTTTTAAAAGTCTTGGGGGAACTTCCCAAGAACCAGCCAATGGGGACTGAACTTACTCAGTGGGCACAGAATGCTGGTTGGGTGGGACACAAAACTAAAAAAGAGTAAGGTAGCGTGTCTGGAACCCTGAATAGAAGCATGTCACACTGGAACGTTTTGTTGCAGCTGCACTAGTATATATGTAATAGCTTGTTACTGAATGCAACGTCAAACCCAATTCTTGCAGTATATCAGGGGTGAGCAAAACATGGGCTGCATGCACCCCCTGGCCTTTTCTTGTAGTGGTGGCAACCAGATTTGCTCCTGAAATCTGGCAGCATGGCAGCAAAAAAGCTGATTTTTTCCTGCTTTGGAGGAACACAAGTAGTTGTTTGCAACCAAAATTATGCAGTGCAGTAGCAAAAAAGGGCTTTTTAGTCCTTGTTCTAAAGGAAAATCAAGTCCTTTTTTGCTGCTGCATGAGTTTGACAATGGGGTACCTGCAAGGGGGATGGGTGCAGTCCCTGGTGAGTACTGGGGAAAAACTGGCCCCCGGACATTGCCAATCCCTGCAGAATATCCTTCCTCCTAAAAGGGGTGCTCTTGTTCAGCAGTCCAGCCAGCCATTACCTTCAAGCAGGGCATTCTTCTCCACCTTTCCATTTTTCTTATCCAGGTATCATTCTGCATTCCATGGCTTTTGAGCATGCTCAGATATTCACTGTGTTACCATGTGTGTGCCCCTGTGTGTTTCCCCCTTGTTTTTTAAATCGTAATTTAGCAAAACTCAGGGTTCTCCTGTGCATACTGATACCTCCCCTCTTGTTTCTAAGCGGCCCCATTTTGGCTACAATGCTGGCAGCACTCACCAGTGGAGTTTGCTATTAGGAGATATGATTCTTAGATAGAACTTTAAAGGATCTTACACTTTTGCAAGAACTTTTCTTAAAGGTGACCTTTGCCAAGCATATGAATATGTTATCTGGATTCAGAAATCTCTTGAGCACAGCAGTCAAAGCAGCCACTTCGAAGCCTTTTGACATTTCCATGACATGAGGAACGTACACTTGGAAAAACCCATTGCAGCTTCTCTGGGTCTCAGCCTGCACTATACTTCTGTCAACTGGAAATGGGCCATGTCTGAACTTGGCCTCAGTAATGACTTCACAGAACATTTCATTCAAAATGTGACTCTGGGGAAGGACAATGGAGAGGCTAATCATGAAAAGCAAGCCAAGCAGTAACTGCTGCCAAAGTGAAGTTCAACCAGGCTGAGTTAGAAGAAAGTCTTGCACGTTATGATTGGTTAGCTGCCCAGCTGGCTTAAACAAGAGGAATAATTTATCCCGCAAATATCAGTTGTGCCAATTAAACGCCACCTGCTTTTAATAGAAACCTGGTCGAAAATATGTAGAATCATAAACACCCATCACTTCCCTTTGGGCTTGTACAGGAAAGGAACTCAGAGGCCTGCCTGCTGATGAGGGAGCCAGCTGGCGAGAATAGAACACTAGCACCAGCTATGTGTGATAGTCATGTCAGATATTGGGGGAAGGGGAGGAGGGTTCGGTCCAAAGGAGGCCTATCCTATTCTGCACAAGCATAAAATATGGTATTAGACACAGAATTCCACTTGCTGAAAATCTCAGATCTCATTTTACAACAAAGGCAACTTTCTAATCCTTGCAGCCGCAAATGAATACACCAAAACTAACGTGACTGTGGCAAACACAAGCAGAATCGTAGAACAGAGCCAGAGAGTTGGAAGGGATTTTCACATGCCCATGAAATGGAGAATGGGATGTCTAACAGTAAAAAGGAATGACAGGTGAATGGCACTGAGCCCTCCCCGCTGCTTCCCCTTTCCTATCAGTCTGTAGTTCCAGCCACAAGGGCACATCTTTTAACCCTCACATTCACAGAACACAACTGAGCACATTGCTTAAGCCTCACAGAACAGTTTGCCCAGATTTTCAGGGTTCCCATACGGAGCTCCCTTATCCAGCGGACGACCACTAGCCCATCTAAGCCTGCACTGTCTATTCTGACTGGCAGCAGTTCTCCAAGGTCTCCGGGCAGAGATTTTTCCCAGCTTTGGCACATGAGCAACTTTAACTGGAGATGGCACAGGTTGAACCTGAGACTGCTGCATGCAAGGCCCATACTCTACCCCTGAGCTATGGTCACCCCTCACAGCTCAGGGGTTGAGCATGGGCTTTGCACACAGAAGGTCCCAGATTCAACCTGTGCCATCTCCAGTTAAAAGCAGCAGATAAGCAGATGATGGAGATCTATCTGCCTGTCACCCCAGATAACTGCTGCCAGTCAGATTATATTGGGCTAGATGGACAACAATAACCTGATAAGGCAGCTTCTTCTATTCTGCCCATTTCCCCCCTTTTTCTCCGCATCCATGAGGGTCAGAAGTGGGAAAAAATAGGATTTTTTTTCCAAAGCTACCAAATCCTGCACTTGTCATAGTATGCTTGTCACTAGATAAGGAGTTTCTAAGCTTGTATATAATCCAAGAATATTCAGCTCCAGCTGGTGCTTGTCACACATTACCTTTGGGAAGATTTCCTGAATTATAAATATAGGCATGTACCTTCAGCTAAATGTTTTGTAGGGACTCTCTGAATTCAAAGGAAGGTAAGTCAACGCATGAATACCACCCATGCTTGTTCCCACTGCTGCAAAGCCAAAGATGTTCTAACGAAGAAAGCAGCATCAGAAATCAAAATATAGTGCAATGTGACAACCAGGGACAGAAATAAATTACTGCATAACTCTCAAATCCATCAGGGTTCAAATTTCCCTTATCGCCTCAGGTCACCAAACAGCTTTCTCGGAGGAATCCTCCCTTGATGGAATAAAGCCAAAGTTGCATCCCCACCTTTGAAAGTGGCCTGTTGCCACAGGAAGCATTCCCTCCATACCCCTCTAAGATGGCAACCAGGGAGGGGGCAGCTTTAGCCCAGGAATCCACTGCTGAACAGCTTGCTTTACCCTGTTTCAAGGAGATGAAACATCCATTTCTTGCAGAAAAATATTTTATGATAAACCTCATCACAAAAGCCCCAGTCCTAAAATGGGAGACAGAGACAAAGAACAATTCTAAATTACAACACTTTATTGCAGCATCGGCAAAGATCAGATTTCTGAAGCTGGTGAAGATCGGGCGGCATTTCTGTGTGTGTACGTATGCAAGTGTGAAATGCTACAAGTTGTACAAGTCTTGTTTAAAATTCTACATGCAGAACTCAACAGTGGTAAAAAGAATTTTAAAATAGTTAGGAAAAAAAATTAGTAGCATACAGATGTGCTCTTTAACTGAATGTACTATATCTACTTGAAAGCAAACCAAAAAAAATCCCCCACAACTATACTAACAAACAAGATTGTCAGAAACTGACCAAGAAATCTTATTTCCATTTAGAAAAATAAAAATTCTACTTGTTGCCAACTAATTTTTTTTCTTTTTTCATATGTAGACACAGAGGCTTATCAACCCATGAAAGTCAACAGAACATTCAGCTCCGCTTCTTGGCATCTGTCTGTCATGCTGACTGGCACATTTTGGTTTTCAATGATGCTTTAACGAGCTCCTCCATATCCCTGTTCTTAGGCTGGTGTCAGGCTGTTCTAAGCAACTTTGGGCCAATGCTCTCTACCTTCCCATCTACTTTGACCTGTAGATCATCCTACCTCCTTGGATCTGGTTCCTTCCTCACCCTCTCTCCCACTCCCACCTTGGAGAGCAGGGTTTCCTCCTTAGAACAAAAGCCTTTTTCTTATGGACTATCTTGTGTTTTGGTAAGTCAGTTGCTGTTTTGCTTATCCTGTGTGTTGGGGTTTACTATATGATTATTACCTCTTGCTCTCCCACTTCTCTAACGCAGATCTGGAGCACCCCAAATGAATATTCTCCTGACACGCCACGCTCAATTCAGAGAAAATGCCACACTTACTAGGTTTGATTTCCCCCATACTTAGCCATCAAAACCGTCTCTGTTCCAGCATAATCCATCTTATTTAAGTTGCTCTTTGTTGTAACTGAACTGCTCACTGGTAAAGTTAACCATCTCATTTATTTACTTCCATTCTCATGAGAAGATTAACCCTCACATGGTTCCATAACAAGATGCTTTTTGTTTGTTTGGTAGGCCATGACTGGAAGCTTCTGCTATTTCTGTTTTTAGTGGAGGCTGGTGTATCTGCCCTGTGGCCCCAGCCTGTCCCAGTTTTCGATTCTGAACTCTCTAGACTGACATGCTCAGATGTGTCCGCTGCTCTCGTTTAATTGCTGGAGGACTCCACTAATCCACAACATTGGAGATACAGGACCTAATGAAATGACGCTTGCTGCTGGATCAACGTCTCCTAACAAAGAGAACAAAGAGAAAACATATTAACAATCAAGAACAACAACCACGTGACTGTGTGGTGACAAATGCAGCCAAGTGGGCCAGTCAATATTTGCAAGCTGGATATTTCAAAGACACCTACTGATCCCATCTCCTGCCAAGCATGAAATTTAATTCTGTAGTTCAATTATAATCAAGTTGATTATATGCTGCAATTCTACATGAACACAGAAGTAGCACAAAATGTGTTTTGGCTTCAGAGTTTAGGTTCCTGAGAATCCTAGCTTAATTTTCTAAAATATGTTTCTAGCCCTTATGGCTGCAAAGATATACTCGAAAAAGGGGTAGTGTCTGGTTAAGGTCTCAGAAGCCCAAGGTGCAGCCAACTGAGATTTCAAGTGGTCGGGGTGGGGCCTCACTCTTTGCTTCTCTCCATGACTTACAGATACAGAATAAATTATGCATATTAGCATAATTCACAGCGGTGAAAGAATAAAGCTTCTTAGTGCAAAATGTTTATTAATTTATTTATAGCACAGAGTAGTCACAGCCCAGATCATAGTAAAAGAGTTTCAGTGCAAGATTGTCAAAGGACGAGGATCTAAAGAGCTTCTTAGGTGTGTGCAACCTGACTTCTCTATAGTTTTTGTTCAGCTTCCATTTGAGCCTTCAGGAAACATTTATGAAGTGTGGAGGGGATAGCATTTACCCTCTTTAAAACAAAACTGCAGAGCTTTGTTATGTATAGTCTTTCCTAGTCTGCAGACTTCGCCAATTCAGTCCTTAGATACTGTTGTCTCCAAGCCATATTTTTTCTATCTGTATATCTTATATTTAAAGCTGCATCAGAGCCAAACTTTGGGATTTGGGAGCTCAAATCTGGACCTCATGATGTTCCCTAGATCAGAGCTAATGCATATTCTTAAAAAGTGTCTAAGTAAAAAGCCACTAGTTTTTGGTATCTAAGCTGGTATGTTCTATAGGAGGGGTGGGAAAAAAGTAGATCTCCAGATGTTTTGGACTTCAACTCCCAGCATTCCTGACCACTGGCCATGGTGGCAGGGGCTTCTGGGAACTGAAGTCCCAAGCACCTAGAGATCTACTTTCTGCCCACCTCTGGTATACAATAGCCTCTCTACCTGTAGCCTCTATCACAATGCTATATTGACTCCTAGAGTAACCACTTTCATTTTCTATACCTTGAACCTTCCTGCTCCAAAACTCACTTTTCTTTCTGTTTTCCGTGACTAATCTCAGCTTCGGCGCTGTCTGTTCCCTCTCTCACGCCTGATCATATTAAAAAAATAGGAACGACAATGAAATTGAGAAGAAAGTACTCTGGTTTCTTTATGAACTGCATTCTTCTGTGAGCCTCTTTCATCTTTTCTTTGGCTGAAAATTGTGTTCTTTTCATAAGTGGAAGATTGGATGGGCAAAATGGTACTATTTTTATCCCTTAACTAATGACCACTGTTAGGCAATGGATTGATGATGAACATGTTCTTGTGGCAAAAACAGACACATGACTATGCACTCATTTTCTTTTCCCTACAAAGAGATGGGTAACAAATATGTCATGTGCTTCTCGTGAGAAAGGGCAGGATATAAATATAAATAAAGTAGGTGTGTGTGAAGCAGCCCAGAGATGGCCTGCAATGGGGCTCCACTACTGCTTCTCTGGACTGGAGGCTGCCAGACAAAAGGACCAATGCAAGAGAAAAGTAGAGATGTGAACAGAAAGAGTTGGACAGAGCATGCAGGCACAGATTAGTGGTGAGCATGTAAGCCAGTTCAAATCTCATTAGGTGGCTTTGAGCAAGCTACTCTCTCTCAGCTTTCCTCACCCCCAACTGCAATATAGGGATATTAATGTAGAGAAAGAGATCATAAAAAATAATGTATTGAGCCAGTTTGGGGAATATTCCAAGTATGTTTAACCATGGCCTTCTGTAAGTTTTCTCTGACTCCCATCAGCCAGGGTTAAAATTGCCTGTATGCCAAAAGCTGACACTTGAGTCCCACAGATGTCCCAGATCACTGGTTTGCAACACAGTCTCCATCATCCTGTAGCCATGCTGTTTAGGATGCCTATTCCCCCCCAGGCAAGGAGAATTCCTGAGGAAACCAGGAATGAAACTTTCTATGGACACTGTGGAAGAGCATTAGAGTTTTCTGATGCCCATTCAAAAGTAATTGTCCAATAACCACTCTATTTAACACAGTTTAGGACATTATCAAGCTTCCTGCTGGGAGAAGAAATCAGAATGCACACTTTTTGTTCTGCACCAATCGAGGAGGGGCATGGTATTATATGCCATATCCTTGCTAGGCCAAAATAACTTCATAACTTCATCAGCTGTGCTTTCACCGAGGGATTACTTTGGTCCTCTTCCGAAAGTGATATGCTCTGGAGGCTCTGCTCAATTTTTATTTTTTTTTAAATCTGCCTGCCTCGATAGGTATGTTTTACTAAGTCAGATACCCGCTTTCTTTTATTCCTGTCCTAATACCTTAGCCCAACCCTATTAAGACAAACCTTACAGGTTAAGATATACTCTGGATTTACAGTGCTCTAGGACTCACTACCCTTTTTAAGTTGCAAGGAAGTGAGGGCTGATGAGAAGCACTGTAAGGGGAGAATTTCTTCTTGCCCAAGGACATGGTTACTTAATAAATTATCAGCTTTTTCATGTCTGAAATAATGAGAGTTTTGGAAAATTGAGAACCATACAATAATCAAACCCTGTTTCCAGAATACCTACCTTCCACCAGTTTTAAAGATTAGATCGGCATTAGGCGCTCCCTTTGGATGCTGATAACGAGGCCGCCGTTCCCGGTTGGTATTTGCTGGAGCTGGCCGCTGAGCCAGGGACTGCATCATCTCTGCTTAGTAAATTTAAAAACAAAATTAAGAAGTAGCGGAGGGCATCGCCACAGTGTAAATTCAAACAAATTTCAGAGCTTTTCAACTGGCATGGCTCTCCATTCTTTCATCCCTCCGTGGAAGAAACCTGGGAAATGTTGTTCTGTGAAACAGGTAAACCTTTCTGACAAATATTCTGCGACACCAAAATAAAAACACAAATCCCAGCTTTATTTGGCGCAACCAATGGCTAATAAACTGGTTTAAATTATCTGCATAAATATGCAACAAATAAAACACAAAGGGAAAAAAAGACAATGATTTTGGAAAGCAAAACAACGATGCCCACATTTGAAAGTTTTGGTTTGCACATTTCAGGATATTTTCCCTGCTAGGCAGAGACTACAATAACTGATCCCACTGTGCTTGCTGGAAGATTTTCAGCTATGATTCTTTGTCTAGGCAAAGAGCCTACATAAGAGCCTTATGTAGTTCTACCGGAGGAAAAAAAGACATGAACTTGAAGGAAGGGCTTTGTAACAAGTAGAAACTTTTATTTGAAGGACTGTATTTGATTTTGTTGATTCTCTGATATTGCTTTTCTCAAATAATTTAGGAAACCAGGGCAGGACCATGATCTGTCTATTCCTATGCAGGAACTCAGAGCAGTCATTTATGCGTCCACAAACGAAGCATATATGCAGGGACGAAGGGCCTGTGCAAAACCAACCCAAGAGTGCTGCAGTGTGGGACGCTGAAACTTAGTGGTGATGTTATCTATATGGAGGACCCTCAAAAGGATTCTCATACCCTGATAGTCCTCTTGTTCCTGCCGTTCATTGATATCCAATGTCAGTTTTTTCATTCTCATCCTCTCCTCTTGCTCAGCTTGTTGCTGATTCCAGTGATTTGCAGCCAGTTGGGAAGACATCGGCACATTTAGGATCTTAAACTGAAGGGACATAAGGCATCACTAAGAACCCAATGAAAGGAGCAAATATATGACTAACACCTCTAGGAGGCAAAGAAAGAGCACAAGTATTTCTACTTTTAGTTTTGTACCAATACTTGCAAAACTGCAAGCTATTTCCAGAAGTTTGATCTGAGTGAAGGTGAGTGAACAAGAGTGGAATATCAGTTAGGTTAAAGCTGCCGGAACATTGATGCTCCATATGCAGCGCGTCAGTGAAGACATTTTAAAATTTGCTATTACTCTTGAGCTACTGGTAACTAAAGTATGTAAGAGAGCACTGCAGCACTTATATCCAGATTCTAAACACAATTAGTAAGTAAATCCCACTGACTTCACAGAACACAGCTAAATAAAATCATACTTTGCCAAGAAAAAATGTGAATACTCTGGGAAAAAACGTGTAACATTAGCTACAATGTTTTGCTGTTTTTAAGATCCTTTTAAATTATAAAAGTAAACACACATCTAAAGTTTCAGAGTATTAAAAGCACTTCACATACATTCTCGTGTTGTAATACGTACAACTACTCAGTAAGGGAGATCATTATTATCCCCATATTGCGGATGGAGGGCTGGGAGACAGTGACTCACCTAAGGCCATCTAGCAAGCTCATAGCAGAAGTGAGCTCTGAAAAAGATGCTTCTCAGCTCACAGGTCAGTCTTAGCTACTACGTTACATCAACTCTCAATCTAGTCCAGCATTCACCAACCTGCTGCCCTCCAGATGTTTTGGACTTCAACTCCTATCAGCCCCACTTATCATTGCCAATGGTCAGGAATACTATAGTCCAAAGCTCTTGGAAGGTACCAGATTGGGGAAGGCTGGTCTAGTCTAACATACGACTACTGCTGTAACATGATTAAGGAAAGTTATATCCTTCAAATGTGGCAACACGCTGGGAATATATTGTTCTGCTTTAACAGCAACGTCACAATTTCCATGGATCGTTCTTAGCTAAAACATGGCTAGAAAGCATTGAAGATGATCACTCTTCATTAAAAAAAATAGAAAAGATTTCCTGCTTTAGGTCCACATTCACGAGAATGGAAAACGATTAGCGGTAATATTAGAAAGCTCTCTGAAGGCTAGAAAAGTAAACAAAAGGCCTAGAATTCATTCGAGCATGAAAACGTCTGACACTACAATTCCCTGTGGCATTTCCCTCGTTTTCAAGTGAGGCAATGACTATCCAGCATCTTTTTCCTGACTGGGGCGTCTTGCTGTAAAAGATCTTCACAGCGCCTCGCTACTTCAGCCCCATTTCCGGTACCGGACACTAAAGAGTACACGCAGGAAGAAAAAAAATTAAGAAGGGGATAAACGTTAATGGGCAACGTTAATTCACATCTAGACAGGTCCTCACCTGCTGCTTGTTGCCTTTTCGAGTTAACATGACAAAAGGCATTGTGTCTCCGGACTCAGACTCTCCTTCCCCACCACCCAGCGGTGGACCCTTCTTGAGCTGGCTCTTGAGATGCAAAGGAATCGCAACATCTAACTGATGCACTTTCACAGACTCCCCGCTCCTTTGCTGAACATGCAATACAAACACAAACGGTGTAAGTGTCCAAGTACAAAAACAGAATATCAAAACAAGGGCTTAACTTAGGTATGAAAATAAACATGTCAATACTAAACTGGTGAACTCCAGGACTGCTTCACAGATAACGTTTTTTAGATGTACATCAATGATTGTGTCTGTATACCTACCTACAAGTGTGAGCGTTGCAAACATACGTTCACAAACAACTGCATCGTATCAGGTACACTCATCAGGACACTAGGATTGACTGCAGCTCCATGCCAAGCGTACAATAAGTAACACAACAGCAAGCTCACGTGTGCAACATCTGAAATGCCCCCCCGCCAGCGAAGTATTATGGTTTCTCCTCTCTCCCATGTAGTCCCTATCAATCATGCTTAGACCCTACATACACCACAATGGCTAGAACACCTTCCTTGTGAAATGTTGCTAGTATTTTCTAGCGCAACAGGTTTCTCTGGAAACCCATTGCACTAGCAAGCACTATCGATGTTGTGCAGGTGTTGGGGATTTTTGCTTTGTTTTAAAAAACATTCCATCATAGAACAAATAAGAATATTACAATGATTACTTGTAGCACAGATGTTCATATTTGAGTTTTTGGGATGGAAATCGTCATTCACAGAGTTAAGCTATTCTTTTTTTTTCCCCTTTCAAAATCAGGTAATTAGGCCAGGATTTTAAAATTATCATTATTGGTTTGGGTTCAGGAGACAATTTATTTATGGCTCAGATTAATTTTCTGAGTAAATGTTTTGGCTCGATGTTTGCATTGAAACCAGAGGACAGGAAAGCATGCCTTAAGGAGAGCCCTTGACTTCCTGCATTCTTCTCTTTAGTACCATTAATAACAGTATATTAATTTTACATAATTCTACCTGGAACAGGACATGACTGGGGAACAACCCCCTCTTTATTTAGGAAATAGTTCAGTATCTATTGGCTACTTTGGGGAAGCATCGCAAATATTGTACGTAGGCCAGCTGAACAGATGATACCAGAGGAATGATGAGTGCCCTCTGACACACAGTACCTTCCGCCAACTAAAGGCGGTACACCAGCTGCAACCTCTGCTGGTCAGAGATAGCCTGGCCACAAGTATCCACCCCATGGTAACTTCCAGACTTGATTACTGCAATGCAGTAATTGGATGAAGAATTCTTAGCAACTTCACTGAGTGCAGAACACAGCTGATAGGCTGCTAGTTGAGACCAGCTCTGGAGATTTCATCGTGCCAGTTGTGAAACAACTTCACAGGCTGCTAGTCCATTTGCAAGCACAATTCTAAGTTTTGGTTCTTACCTTTAAAACCCTATATGGCTTGGGAACTGAGTACCTGAAGGACAGTCTTCTGCCACATGTACCTTGCCTGCTCTATGATGGAGGCCCTTTTCCAGGTGCTCCCCCAGGTGGGTGGCAACTGCTGAGAGATCCTTCCCTGATGTGGTATGCCATTTCTAGAATGCTCTCCCCAGGAAGGGTCTCCTGGAACCTACTTATGTCCTTTTGGCATTTTCCCAGATCTTTTAAGATACCAGCTGGATTGTTTTTAAGACTGTTCTTGTAGTTACTGCTGTGTTCTATCCTGCTGCTGCCATTTCATTCTAGTTAATGTAATGCTGCCCTAAGAGTATCTTACTGAAGGACAGGGTGTAAACTGTACAACTAAAACATGAATGTCACCCACATTCTTGTGGGTGGAATGGAGGATGCCCCAGTATCTGGACCATTGGATGGTGCCAAGTAGAAAGAATGGAGTACTTCAGAAAGTATGTACTCTAAATAAGGAGCGTTAAAGGAACTCCAATTCAAGACAGTAAGGATGCAATCCTATGCATGTTTTGACACAGAAAAGGTCCTACAATTCCAAGCATTCCCCAGTGAGCCTGGCTGGCTGGGAAATGCTAGGAGGTGTAGGAGGGTTGTTTTTTTTTTGTCTAAACAGGCACAAGATTGCACCTTAGGATGCTCATGGTTGCACACAAATGCTTGCATTAAAGCTGAAACAGGGTTTTTGTGGAAGCACAAGGGTAAGTCATCCAATTCAGGGGATTACAAGCCCCCCGATACCTGCAAATTTTCCAGCATCATTTTATCCAATGCCTGAATGAAGTCTTCATCTTCAGCACACGGGACACGCTTCAGTCCACCTCCTTTAATCATTACTTCCTGATAAAGTGAGGGAGAAAAATGATGCCATTATTTCCTCTAGATTGACGTACATGGTTCTCTCTCAGTTAGAGGTGGCCAACAGACCACCTGTGAAGCCATAATCTGGCTCCTGATGGCTGTACAGTGTTTTAACCTGTGTGAGAGAATGTCACTCATCAGGACAACATCTTTTTCAAAAGGTAATTAGAGGAAGTAGTCCATATTTTAATGCTTTGGTATTTATTATTTATACTATATTTGTATATGTCTCAGCCATGTGCTCAAATAAATGTGCTTCTTAACGCAGAAGCCATTGCTGCTACATGTTGGCCACTTGTGGATGCGTGGTAAAATAGTCATCATGTGACTTTATAGAGAACAGAGTAATCCAGCCTGCCCCAACCTGTCAGCCTCCAGGTGTGTTAGTCTACAATTCCCTTCATCACTAGCCAGCACTGCCATTTGCATAATGCCCAAGAATAGATGAGTTGGCCACCCCTAGATTATCCAGATAGATTAGGAGGTGTCCATAATAGGAGCAAAGGTACACGAAGAAGCAATACTGTAGGATTGAAGGAAATCATCAGGGCAGCTTAAAATCACTTAAGGGGTTTGGATGACACACTGGGGCTCATCATGGGTTATTGAACACATGATGAGCCACGGTGCCCATGGGTGCTAGGTTGCATATGAAACCCCTACTCGGGGGGTTGTCATAATGTGTGAACCTGGTAAGCAAGGGTTATGCGAGGGTATTAAACAACCCTTGCATAACCCTGAAACAGACCATGAGTTAAGCGAGGGTTGTTTAAGCCTCACATAACCCAAGCCTGCTGGGTTCACATGACATGAAAACCCGAGTAGGGGTTGCATATTCAAAATGGAGGCCACACGCCACCTGCACATGCCACAGCCTCACCATGAGTTAAATAACCTACTGTGGACTGCTGTGTTGTGCAAACATCCCAAATGTATGCCTTTTGCTCAACTTGAAATAGAAACACCCTTGCGGTATAGAAGGAATTCTAGTTGCATAGCTCAGATCAGATAGTTAAGACTCCATTGCAGTTAATAATAATTAGGGAAGAAATCTTTGAACTTTAAAGTTAGCTTTATTTCCCAAGAGGAAGGAGAAAGTACAGTTACATGACTTATCTTCCAGTGCAATGGTTAGTCATCGACTATAAGGATTTTTTCTACAATCCAATATAGCCAGCTGTCTGACCTTTTCTTAAGTCCGAAAACATGCCTTCAATGCACTCTGTCCTGCTGCAGTTCCTAGTTAATTTAGCTGTATTCTTCAGACTATGAGCTTCATGGTACCTCACTTTCATCTTTGGAAACACCTAGCATGCATCAGGGACTGTCCTAAAAACAATTCTATTCAAAAATACAGTTCAGATAACCCAATTATTATAAGATCCTTGTTCATCACCTACAGACTTCATTTGTCAAGAGACAGCCACATTTAATACAAAATGTGCATAGATTAAGTGCACAGAAAGCTGTCACACACAGAACAAGTTCAATAACAGCTGATGCCAGCCAACGCCAATACAGAACTGGTACCCTGAAGGATGCACTTTGGCCAGAAATCAAGAGGTATGCTGTCCACTCAGTCCTATTGACAAGTAATCCTCCTTCTGACATACAGCAAAAGTTCAAACATCCCAGTTTAGGGGTCACTTCCTTTGAACTATAAATAGAGGTCCTGTTACACATATTAGTTCGCAGAAAGTCCCAGCTTCAGATTTTGTGCATAGGTGGTCCCCCCCATGCCACAGCTGGCTACCCCTCAAGTTTCATTCTAGCACAACATAACCAATTTCATCAAGTATTGTTTGCTTTCATTCACTCTCCTTCAATACAATACAGCTATTGTAGGTCATCTTCTATGTTTTGGTAAACGTAGCCTAGGGCCAATCATCACTATTTTTCAGGTGGGCAGTTATTGAAACCAGTGAACTAATTCTAGTGCACAGTTCATCCTAATGCAGGCACAATATCTGCATGTGGCCATATCAGAAGAGGGCTCAAAGGAGCCCTACCTCCCCGACTCAGTGTAGTGGACCATTGTGGAGGGAGAGCACACATGGACATCAGCACATGGACCATTACAAGAATCTGAGGCTGGCCCACAATTCTTATATTACTATCTAGCTCTCCCTCCCTGATGCAATTTTACTTGAGCTTCCACTATACTGAACCCTTTCTCAATCTCTCCATGTGTGGATGCCATACAATACAAGGATTGATTTTGTCCCTAGGTTACCATATCTTTGTATCTTGATATTCATGTGAATTGATAAGCCAAAGCA
Organism: Heloderma suspectum; assembly: GCF_057233095.1. Taxonomy (NCBI): domain Eukaryota; kingdom Metazoa; phylum Chordata; class Lepidosauria; order Squamata; family Helodermatidae; genus Heloderma; species Heloderma suspectum. The sequence continues at coordinate 112,262,477 of NC_139464.1, forward strand.
AACTCATTAATATTAAACATCCACCTACTTAGTGTGCACACACAATGCTTTACATTCTAAATATTCATCTTAAAAAAAATACATACAGTATTCTCTTCATCAGTTTCATTCTCCTTATTAGAGTCTGTGAGATAATCTGTATTTTCTTCTTCTTCCTCTTCTCCCTCTTCATCATCATTGTCAGAGCCCTCCTGAAACGTTAACAGCTTTAATGTACAATCTCAAGCAATGTTTCAACACCTGATACAAACTGCTATTTTCAAGGGTTTCACTGACTTTACATACATATGAATTTAAATTTATGTAGTTCTAGGAAGCTTTATTACCAATATCATGAAATACTCCCTACCCAGTATCATATGAACATTTCCCAGCAAAGTATGACTGAATATGTATCCAGCTATTTAGCGGCTATGCTCAACAGATTCTCCTAAAATCAAACTGTATGGACTAGAGGGATCTAAGATAGATAATGAGTTTAAAAAAAAAATCATACATGCTGATAATATAGACGAGGTTTTAAGCTTTAGAACATTTGCAAAGTGGAAGTATGCTAGCTATGTCAAGCACAAATGGCTTGCAGAGCAAGAGGGTGTCTGTGCTCAGATGGTGTATCTTCTTCTTCCGTCCTCTACTGCTCCCAACAGGTGATCAGAACTATGACAGACCATCTCACTGTGAATCCTGCAAGACCTGGTCCCTGTTGCTCTACCTGGCTCAAATTCCACCTGGCCTGGGACAGTGGGGCCCTGACTGACTCCAGCTACACAGGTCGCAGCTGCTTCTGAAAGTGCCTAGAAACCATCAGAATGGGATCATGTTTAGGTTTTGTGCCTGGGGTAACCTTTGTTTTAGATGAGATGTATTATTTTTATTTCCATTTAGATTTTTGTCTCATATTTCTCTTTTGTTAGGTATTAGTATGCACTGCAGTGGATTGCCTCATCTTGGTGTATATTTATTGCGATCTGTTCAGCCTATTTGTATGATTATTTGTATCTGGATATGATGCTGTATTTTACGTATTTTTTCTGGAGTTGCTGTAAGCTGCTTTGAGCAAGGTTTAATGTGGAAAAGTGGCATACAAATACACTGATGAGGGGATTCTAGGTGAACCCACACAATACCCATTAGATTGCCCAGTGTGTGTATTTGCCCAAAGAGTCCATGGACTCTTCCCCCAGCTCCCACTCTACATAACAAGTTATCAGAGCTGTGAGGGGCTTCTCTCAAGATTGTTCCTTATTGCATGATGCCTACGATTCTTGGTACTGCAGCAGAGAGTTCCACACCTGACCTCCCTATAGTAATTCTGACCAGCAGACCCAATTATTTCCTAACCACAGAAGCTCCGAATATATAATGATTGGTCAAAGAGAGTCCAGGAAACCATACACTGCTTGGTGAGTCCCAGAATAAAATTATGCATCTCCCCAGTTATGATGGTATTAGGGCCTTGAGGACAACAGCTATCAGACTACTTACAACTGAAATCTTGAGCCTTAGCTCATAGCCCATTTTAGTTGGCAGTTACACACCCCACCCTCTCAAGCTATAGCTAAGAAAATTAATGGTGGTGGTGGGGAAATCACCTCCTCCTCCGGCTCATTTATTTCACTTTCATTCCCAGATTGTTCTTCTATCTCTACTCCACCTTCCTCTTCCTCCTCATCCTCCTCCAGGTTCTCTCCTTCAGTAATTGAATCTTTTGAATCCTTGTCATTCACAAGGCCTAAGAAAGGAAACAAGAATTATGAAAGGAGCATTAGGGAAAATTCTGACTAAGACTGTGAGCCAAAGCACACGTACTTGGGAGTAAGTCCCACTGAAGTCAATGGGACTTGCTTCTGAGAGACATGCAAAGGATCAGGCTGCAACATCTTCAGAATCAAGCTTCAAGTGAAAGTTACATAAGTCACTACAATAACACAGCAGGTCAAATATTATACCCCAGAGGGTCTTTGGGATTTCTTCATGTCAATTTCGGAGGACATTTCTGAGGCAATTAATCTTAATTAATGTATGAGAAGAATGTATACTTCAGTGGGTTGTTAAATTAGCCTTTCAACAGACAATGGGTGAAATGTCATTCTCAGAAGCTATCAACTATTACATGCACCCATTCTCCCCCAGTGGGAAGCTGAGCTCAAGGGCTAATACCCCAGTGCTGCCACATCCTTCCCACTGCAAGGTAGGCAGGCTAGAGGCAAATTCCAAGGCTACATTAAATTAAACAGGAGCATATTCAAAATTGAAAATTTCAAATCAACAAGACTTGCTATTTTTGAACATAATTACTTAAAGACAACCAAGTTCCAGTATTAAAATCGGCAGATCCAGTGCCAGAGGTAGCCCTGATCCACACAGAAAATAATTAAATTTACAATGGTCTCAGTTTGTTCTGCTTTCTCCTCAATGAACATCAGTATCTTTTGATAGAAGTCTACTCTATATTACATATTCCATTAGCAGGGCATCACTGTAATAATGGCCTTTGTTGCTTGATGACATTGCATATAGTTTTATCACTAAACATGTTCAGGATCTCCTTGGTTAAAATGTGGAATGCATGTCCAAGGAATTATGGGAATATCTAGTAGACATATGGTTTATTATATTTTAAAATATATTTATTTTCTTATATTTTTAATCCACCCCCAAACCAACCTTTAGTGGGAGCTGGTAGGCAATTCCTTTTCCAAAATGGCACATTAAATATTCTGTAGTGATTTACTTTTGGAATTTAATCATAGATCCAATTTTACATTTCAATTCCTGCAAATTTCATCCCCATCCAAATTTGTCACCAGATTTGGGAGTTCCAAGTTATCTGACCTTGTTTCTGGAGCAGCAATCTGTCATTCCTTTGTTTTGGATTTCTAAACTTTGTTGATATTGCTGTGCAGAGTTAGCACAGTTTTCAATTAGTGTTTTTTTTCCCATACAGTTAACTGATATGCACCAGTACATTAGCAAACTGAGCAAATCGTTACACTATGCCAGACCCAGGGTGTGGAGCCTTTGGGCAAGATGCCCTCAATGGGCCCACCTCCTTGGCACTGTTAGCACTGCCCATTCACTTGCCCTCTCTTTCTGGGCCCAATCCACACCATTGTCCAAAAGGAGGGAGCAAGGCAAACAGAGGCTGTTGCTGCTTCTCCCTGCTGCTGTTGCTGCTCACATGCTTGGAGAGGGCAGGTGGGTAGAGCCAACAAATTACTGTGCATTTTTAGCCCTGTCCCTTCTGCCTTGGCCCTGCCCACCACTGGAATGTCACCCCCAAGAACTTCTCCAAAATGGAACTTGGCCCTTGGGCTGAAAGAAGTTTAACACCCTTGGCCTAAGGTTATGGAAAGCGCTACAAAGCCAGAAAATGCCAAAGCAGGCAGCAATTGTTTCAGCTCCCTTTGTTCTTGAGATAACATTCTTACCTAGCTTGATTAAGAATTCCCTTTCCAGTTCTTGTACCTGCCTAACAGAGTCTTCCAGAGAATTACAGAGCTTTATCTTTGGTCTCAGCAGTTCTAATGTATCACTGATCATATAGTCAATGTCTATAGGGAATGGATGATCTTTTGTCCAAACATCCAGGCTTTTCTTCCACCAGACATACCTCTGGAAAGACAAAGGTAATTGCAAAGTGAATATACAACCACTCTAATTAGTCTAATAAAATTTAAATCTTCTCTCTCACACACACACTCACACGGCTCCATGAAAGCAGATTTGTTATTTTAAAATATCTTATATAATAAAGGCAAGTGGTCATACTATCTCTTGTGTGCTTTACATTAGCTGCCTTGTTAAGAACATTATGAAAATAGTTTAAGGTTTCTCACCCTGAACACTGTATAACAATTCTAAAACTGAACATGTAATAAGATTACATAGGCAAAGAGGTATCCAAGTACATCAAAACTAGCGATCAATACAGACGTAGCACTAAGTAGTTAAAAAAAGATTCAAGGGCCAGCTAATGTTGATGTTTGTGGGAGACAACTGCCTTTCTGGATTCAGCAAAACGCAACATGATGCCATCAACAGCATATTTAAAAAGATTTCATCAAGTTTTTATTGTCACATGGATATGCAGCATCATGTGTTCTTTTGAACGACTCATACCTTGAAATTAATTCATCTTACTATACCTAGGCTGCTTCCAGACAAAGTTTTTATTGTGGAATCGCCATGACTCTTCACTCACATTTTAGGGGGGGTCCACATGACAGCATCACCAATTTGTAATTCTCCATGTTTTCCCAGTGCTGCTTCTATATTTTTTCTTACCACAGGAAGTTTGGCTTTCTTTGAGAAGGACAAAAGCTAATCCAATCTCCACAAGTTCCTTTAACACTACTCTATCTTTAAGATGTCTGATTTTGGTTTTGATAGAAGTGCTGGCCTATCATGTAGACAAAACTATCATAGCTCAAGCCACATTCTCTGTAGCCTTTGTGGTGGGTGTCATTTTATCACTGTTTAAAATTTGATCTTCTACGTACTCCAAAAGCACTCTTACAGCCACACACACACACACACACACACACAAATGGCACAATTTCACTTTTTAAAAGGAGAGTTAAAATACCCCCATAATGCAATGAACTATCAATATAGATACAGTATGTGATGGGGGAGAGGGGACCCCCTTTCCATTCAGCACCATTTTAGCAAAGCGGTTATTGGTGGTGACTGGAACAGTCTTCTTAAAATAATGACACTGAACATTATAGGTACATATTATAGTGCTATAACCCTATAATACTGTGCTACTTTAAATAAGTATTATAGCATTATAGGGGTATAATGTGTAACAGTGTAATGCCATTTTTAAAGACATTTAGGGTCCAATCCTATGCATGTTTAGACAGAAAAAAGTTCTACAACTCCCAGCATTCTCCAGCCAGCCATGCTTACCAGGGGATGTTGGGAGTTGTAGGACTCTTTTCTGTCTAAACATACATAGGAGTGTGCCTTAAAAAACCCTTTCTAGTCACCCTCATTAACCACCTTGCTAAAATGATGGTGACTGGAAAGGTTATTTTAAAGATTTTTTAATACCAAAAAAGGGTATAGTGCTATAACACTTTCATGTAAGTGGTATTCCAATATTTTTTTTAAATACTGGAAAACAGTGTTACTTAGAAGACTGATTAAAAAACAAACTGTTATAAAAATGGTGCCCAAAGCATAGTAAATGTATGAACTGTGATAGTTCAGACTGAAAAGTCACTACCCAAGTAAAAACCATGCCCTTTAAAAAAAGACAGAAGGGTAGCACTAGAGCACAGGTTTGGATGTCATGGAGTGGAATGTACACACAGAAAAGCACAATATAGCTTGACAGTGTGGAAAGTCAATTGCAATTCCACTTGTACCTTGCAGCAGAGCAGCAATGGCTTGAACAGTGTTAGGAGCAGTCTATCTGGAAGCACCCCTACTGTCTCTGGCATTTCAGGATTTCCAGTCTTTGCAAGCAAACTTTTTTCTGCTCCCCTGACTTCTCTTGTCTGTTTCTACAGTATCTGTTGATGATACTTCTGTTTATTCATTTAATTCTGCTTTATTAACTACTCTTGATTCTCTGGCTCATCTGTTTTGATCCCATCACTCTTCTCCCAGACAACCCTGGCTGACTTCAAGCATGCCTTCTTCACTCAGTTTGTGCTGCTGACCAACTGTAGCATAAATGGCATCTGCGTCAGGTATTAGAAAAATCTGATTTCCTCCCCTCCCCCAGCTCTTTTGTTACATTATCTTATTTTTTAAATTACTTTGGTCTAATTCATGTCCTAATTTTTTACACGCTGTTAGTGCCTTGCTAAATTGTTACTGTCCTATATGTTTTTGCACATCTTAAATAAAGCAGCCTCTGTTAGTCAACTTACCAGTTTTCTTCTATCACAGTTCGCCACTGTACCATTGACTGTTCCTTTTCTTTATTCATGGTTGAACCTTTTCTGTCTAGTTATTGCCCAGTCTCTTTTACCCAGACCTCTTAGTATGCATTTTCTCCTGAACAGTTTTTTCATATCTGTTTTGTTCAACTGAAGCTCCTTTAACCTTACCAACTCTTACTTTCTAACTAAGTGCTTTCAGTTTTTCTCCTTGATCTTTCACCTGCACTGATAGTGCTGGATCATTCTCACTTCTAATATATGGTTTTGTGGTTCTGTTTTCTCTTATTTTTGTTTTCTTCTTTTTAAACTGTGGATTTCTATTTCATTAACTCGTTAGCAATTTTTCTTTAGCCACTCCCCATACCTAGAATGCACTATCTGCTGAATAAAATTGGTAAGAAATCCCTTCAAGGCTGGAAGATTCTAAAGAGGCCCTGTGTGGTGTAGTGGCTTCAGTGTTGGGCTGGGGCTCAGGAGATCGTGGTTTTAGTCCCCACTCGGCCACAAAGCTCACTGGTGACTTTGGGCCAGTCACGGACTCTGAGCCTAACCTACCTCAAAGGACTGTTGTGAGGATAAAATGGAGAGGAGGAGGATCATGTAAGCTGCCTTGGGTCCCTTAGAGGAAAAAGGGCGGGTTATAAATGTAATAAATAAATGACCTATTTATTTTAGTTAGTGCTCTCAGGATTATGTTATTTCATTGGTGTACTCCATCTTTTTTTTTCTTTTCCTTCTTGTATTATTTACCTGATTAAGTTGCAAGCCTTTGGACACCGCCTCTGTTTTAATTACTCTTGTACAGTGTCTAGTTTATTCTAGGCACTTAAGGGCACAATCCTGTGCATGTTTAGACAGAAAAAGTCCTACAACTCCCAGGACTTTTTTCTGTCTAAACATGCATAGGACTGCACCCTAAGACTATAATTATTAGCGTTCTATATGGAGAAATGCAATCAATTAAATATAAAGACAAAGCTGATCACAAAGACAAAACTTGTTCCTACCTGGAAGTAGACCAAGAAGCAGTCAAGTTTCCTTTTGCTAGATCCCCTGTCAAAGTATTGCCCACAAGTGTCGAGGATGGTGCAGACCAGTCTAATTCGGAAAAGATGTTCTGGAGGATCAAGTGGGCTAGCAGTGCCATCAGAGTTCACACCAAATGATGTAAATGAGTACAGAGTTCGAAATATTACTGCCGACTCCACCATTCTGTAATTATAGAGCTCACCCAGGAACTTGGCACTGCTAATCCTCCGTTGGTTAAATTTTGGCTGATTAACCTTCAAGCAAACAAAATGCCATTGCAAAGTTAACACAGACTTCTCAGGCTTGAGACAGACAGCAACACCCTACAGTGAGAGGCATCAGAATCTACTATCACTGCAAGCAGGGACTGTCTTATCTTTTAATCTGAGAGCCAGTGTAGTGTAGTGGTGAGAGTGACGGACTGGGAGCCGGGAGATCCGGGTTCTAGTCCCCACTTGGCCATGGAAGCTCACTGGGTGACTTTGGGCCAGTCACAGACTCTCAGCCCAACCTACCTCACAGGGTTGTTGTTGTGAGGATACAACGGTGAGGAGGAGGATAATGTAAGCCGCCTTGAGTTCCTTGCGAGAGGGAGAAAGGCGGGGTATAAATGCAATAAATAAATAAATTAATTAATCTCTGAACAGTGCTTTGGGAAGTTTAGGTGCTTTGTAAGTGATAAATAGTACTACTATTTCTATGATAATGTAAAAAGCTGGGGAAATGGTGGGACTGCCAACACTACAGACAGTTCATGATAGACAAGCATAAGCTAGTGGAGCTGACTGTGCACAAGACTTGACAACAGGAAACAGAGAATTTAGATCCTGGCCTCTCCAGCCCTCAGTGCCTCACATGCATGGTTTATCAGCTAACCAATTAAAACCTAGACTTAAAGCTAGAAATCTAGATTATGCCAACAGCCCCACAGTACAGCCACGACAATCACAGAACAAAGTTATTTTTCTGTACCCTTTATTCAAGTGGGCGTGTTTACATGTAATGCTAAATTATGGTTTAGTGCTACATGCACAAGAGGAAAGAAGTCTGCACAAAGCTTCCCCTCTGGAACAAACCAGAATTTAGTTTCACTTTAGTGAATTCCTGGCTTGTTACATGCAAACCAGGAATAGTTTAAAAAAAAAAAATCTCTAGTCAATTGTTACACAAGCTAACAACAAGCCCTAGAGTTTATTTTAAACTACAGTTCATGGTTTGCATGCAAAGACAAACCAAGAACCTGCTACAGCAAAACTGAATTCTGTCTTATGCCTCCTCCTGGTCTCATGGGGAGCAAGTGGGAAGCATTACAGCCCAGCACTTAGCATGGTTTTCTTTCTGCTTGTGCGCATAGCACTTCATGTGGTTTATGTTTTAGCATTAAGTGCAAACACTTAATGTCAGTGTGTTACCTTTCATCAAAAATGCATCTACCTAGAACTTGATCAACGGGCTCCTTTTCAAAAGAATTTATGGAAACAGTTTACTACTACAACACCGTACTGAAAAAGCTGATGCTAAAAGAAACGTAATTCAAATGTTCTGTTTTATGTAGGTAAAAGAACTTATAAAAACCTATGTGTATTTTACCTCCATTCCTAGTCGAATATCCTCTAGAACACCATCCACAACATGAATTCCAACATCCTCTTGGTAAAGTACCAGCCCTGCTAAAAGGTTGGCTACACAGTGAATACTATTATATTTCACATTCCAGATGTTGATCATACAACATATAACATAGTCTTTCACTTCAGGGTCATGCCAGGGCAATTTGCGCATCTGTCTCAGGACCTGAACAAGATTTCAAAGAAACTTAACTCAAAAAGAAAAAAACAAAGTTGGATGCTTTATACATAAATATGTTGACTATTAAGAATTATTCCAAAAATAGTATTTTTGAGACCCATACTACCTTCATGATCAGTAACATTAAAAAATCAGAGCAGAGAAATGAACCCTTCTCATATAAAAGGATGGCCACTGTCTTTATTTTTGCACTATGAAGATTTTCAGCTTATCTCTTGAAATACAGAAGGGTCAAAGCCATGACAGGACCACCAACTCAGCATAAAACCACAGTAATTTTGTTTTAGGCATCTGTTATTAGAACATGTATCCATTCCTAAATGTTCAACATAAAGAACTTAGCCTTTTTCTCTAAGTCAAGAGTTCTTAAATTGTAACCTGGAGAACAGCAGGTTGTCTCTGAGATGCTGACATTAAAAGAGGAAAATACTGAAGAGCTGGAGGTTTCTTATGCATTTCCACAGCACACTAAAAGAGGCAAGATGATTCTCAGTTTAAAATGTCAGCTGAAAAACCAGCTGAAAAACCAGCCTCTTGTAAGCTGTGCAAGTCGGCTGCCGTGGGCATTCCAAAGAAACCGCTGGCACGCTTCTCTCACAAGCATACATTTAATTTAGTTCTGTTGGACTGTGGCCACAGGCAACAAATTCAACAGTTGAATTTTGATTCAAAAGCCTTTCAAGTGAAGCATATGGTAAGAAAATGGCCCACAAAGAAACAAGAAAAGCAGAACAGTGGTCCTTAATAGACACTTGCCTGCAGCAGGTAAAGACTGTCCTCAAGCAAAGTTGCAAACTGGAAGAGAGGTTTGTGGGGGTTTTGTTTTTTTTTACTATTAATTAAAAAAAACGTTTAGGTTATTTGATGTGCCACAGATGCATTATGCTGTAAACAAGCAGGCTTGCAGAATGTTGCAGACTAGTAATTTCTGTAGGCTTATTTGCAAGGCCAAGTCCTCAATGTAGCAAAATTTAAGAATCCCCTTTTTAAATCTTTACATGAAAAGAAAGCATTGACTTATCCAACGGAAATCTAAGTAGTACTGTTTGAGTCAATATTTGACAATTTAAAAAAATATCTTTTTTTAAATGTTCAAGTCAACATTTTGTATGCCCTGGCCATGGGCTGCTAAGATTTAGAGGTGCCGAGAAAGTGATAAGCCAGATCCAGGTTTACTAACAAGTGGACTTTATTAAGTGCTTACAGCACATAGGCATACCCAATGGTTTGATCAGACAGCTTCTTTGAACAAAGAGCTATAGTGCACGATGGGTTTTATATCATACGTGTTATCTGGGCATAGCAGTGAGGCAGTATGACAGGAGCAAGAGTTAATTAGGGTTCATCTACAACTTTCCCAGCATAGCCTGACATTGCTTGGTAACATATTTGGCAGAAGCAAGACTATCCTAGTATTCTCAGCACAGCCACCTGTAGCTTTAAGATAAACGGTACCAGAGCTCGTTAGCATGGAATGTGCTGAGGTGGTCATATCGACCTTTGACTCATCTTACAAGCCAAGAGGCCCTCCTGCAAGCAAATTGCAACTAATAATGAACCAAAGCAGACAGCTTTATAGATCTCTGAGCCTTTTTTAACTACTATTAGCTTGCTTACTGGCCTGGGGCCTTACACTTTCATGTTCAGTTAAATACCTGGCCTCTACCTTCTTATTCACTGCAGTGTGCTCCATCTTCCTTTACTGAACATCTTGCTCATTTTTTAAAGTTAAAGAATGAAAAAGATGTCTGCATCACTGTAATCTAGCTTTGAAAATTATTTTAGGAAAAATGTTTAAGTCTCTTCACATGGGTACCGGTTTGGATATAAACACAAGATTGAAAGGGACGCACCTTCTCAGTGGTGACTTTGGAGAGATCCTTATAAAGGAGCTTCCGAATATACTCCTGGAGAGGAGGACGTTTCTTTTTCACAGTTTTTTCAGCCGGAGGAGGGTTGCAGTAGTAATACGCATTTTCTACCATTGTGACATAGCGTGCATCAAGGTGCATTGCTTGTTTCTTTCGCATCATTTGTTCCTGGAAACAAACAAAAGATGAAATCACCTTGCATACACATACTAGGTTTTTTATTGGATAATTTGTTTTTCCAAGCTTCATATGAGACAAGACAAGGAAACGCCCAAAACCATACCCTGTAGTGTTCTCTACTCACCAAGCGAAGATCAATTCAGGTTCCCTGACTTGCACCTCTGTTACTATCACTGAATGTACCACCCTATGTTTTCAAACATAGTTTGATAATGTAGAAAGGTAAATCATCTGTAGTTTCCCTCCACCATGTTCTTGCTCTTTGTTATTTCTGCCTACCACACTGGTACCTAGATGCTGAATCATCATAACTTTCCACTCAAGTCCTGGGGCCATTTCAGGTTCTTACCAGAGAGTGAGCCAACTGCCATAGTAAGTGCTTCCAATAATGTTAAGTGGGGGTTACATATGGAAGCCTATAGGTGGAAAGACCGCGTTTGTGTGATTCCCCCCCCCCCACCTCGAGGAGGGCCAGGCTGCACAAATGAGGTTTACATGCATATGGGTCTCTATGTGGAATACCCACACCATACATTATGTTGGGTGGGGAGGTGCCTGTTCCTCCAGTTGCACCACAGGAAGCTGGACTACTGCCTAGTAAGCATTAGTACATGTTGGCCTTAGAACATTTTGTTATTATTTTATTTATTTGCAACATTTATATACAGTTCTACACCTAAACAGATTCCAGAGTGGTGAATAATAAAATTATAATTATGATTCTGAAACAGTTCTTTTAAGAAGGTTATTCTTACCAAAAGGACACTGGTTCTTAAATGGGATTCTGGTGATCTGAAGAGGAATCTACCACAAGTCTCTAACAGAGTACATGCCATTTCAATATGGTGATGAGAGAAGTCAGACAAAAGCATCTGCAGAGATATGTCACATTTTGAATGTCTTTCATACTGAAACACTCGTTTATCATAACATATTCTTAGCATAACATCTTGTGTGGGATCCAAAGAAAGAATATTTCTGATTACAAGCAAAACATAAAACCTCTTAAAGTGGTAGCACAACTCCATTACAAACTCCCATTTCAATTTACATTGACGAATCTTAATTCCAATTTTTAAAAATAAATAGATAAAGCAGTCTCCCAAACAATTCTAATTACATTCACTCCCCTCTGCCATTTAAAAAAGCATATCCAGATAGACTTCCATATAATATACCTCTCAGCATGCCAGGAAAAGAAAATGGGACATGAACCAATTCTCAGTGTAAGCACTAACCTTTAAGCAATGCAGAGTGTCACTTTTGGAGAACATTTTGAACTTAGCAAGCTCACCAATAAAACGTACAGTTTTGTTCTTTGTTTCTATGTTAATCTGGTCCTTCTTTCTCACCTGGAGACAGAGATATAAGAAGATTTATTTTCAAGATGTGACAAATGAACATTTTAGTGCCTAAAAACATCCATGAAACTATTCAGGGTTGAATCCAACTGTGGCCTTCTGTTTGAGGAAGTGGCTTTGATCCAGCAGAGGCCCCTGCTAATGGGAGGGAAGGGGATTCTTGCTGATTCCCCCTCCCTGCACCCTCCAAAATTCTGGGGCTGGGGACCCCTCCAGAACAGCCTCCTTATCTCTCCCTTTAGCAGAGTCCTCCACTAGATCGGAGTCTCTTCCACAAACAGAAGGGAAGGAAATTCCACAATTTGCTTCTCTTTGCAGAAGAGAATTGTAGGATATAACCCTTAGTTTTTCTGTGCCAGAGGGAAGCAAGGGGCAGAAGGAGGGGGCTGGAGAGATATGGTTTGAGACTACTGAAGGAGGAAGAGCACTATAGGGCACACCCAGCTTACCACCCCACTCTTTGCAAATACTGTATGTAGAAGTGTGGTTTTTTTTAAAACATAACACCACCACAAATACTCTCTAAAACCACAAGCACAAGAATCATGCTCCTTTGTGAAGGCTGACATTTCTGGGATTTTGTTCTTGTTACCAGATTCCATGCATGCCAAACTGCAGAAGCCAAAACATTTCTGCCTCTCCACTCATGCTCAGATAAATGATGGCATCAGGGAACTAATTTTAACACACATTTAAAAGGTTGGATATTGAAACACAATGGCCAGGATCCAAAGAACTGTGCAACTGGTTCCATATGCCCCAGGGGTCTTGGGCTCATGTTTCATCAGCAGCAGCTCTCCATGCTATGTGGAAACTGAGGGAACTTTTAAAAGCAGTTTGTGATATGGCACAGGGGGGTTGCTGCTTTAAGAAATTAAGTCAGCCCACAGGAAGTGCCTAAACCCCCTTGAGTCCAGGCCAATAGTTACATTAGTACAGAAAGCATATGATAGAATCTAGTCTTGTAAAGAGCTAGATTTACCATTCCCTCCTGCTTGAAAACCAGGAAATAAAGCTACAGTTTCATTTTTTTCTTTTTCCTGTGCGATTCCAAGAAAGCTAATATTACTTTCGCTTATATTTGATTTGATGAAACATGCCAAAATATGGACTGTACTAAATATGTTATGCCACAACGGTCATGATAAAGATACCAAACACAAGTGACTAATGAGTCTATCTAGAGAGCAATGGCAGGAGTATACATAGCCACTTCCAGAAGCAAAGGAACAGCTCCCTGGGAATCATGCAACAGCTAATTTTCACAACTTGTATGTGTTTGATAAGATAAATAAAGCTATTTGTTCCATCTTCTCATTTAGGTTCTCTGTTATGCTTATCTCTATGGGATTGAGTTCCATTGAAATCCTTGTTCTGAGCACCTGATCTCATCGGTCATTGACTGGGTTCACACAATCAGGAAAGAAAAATAAGCCACCGGAGCTTATTTTCCTGCCCTGAGCATACCAGTTGCGTGCCACAGTTCATTGCATCATCCGAACCAGGTGAGGATGTGTGGTGGGGGTGGGCTAGAAACCATCCTACAACCCTAGAGCAAGCCATGGGTTCTGGGATGGTTTGTAAACCCACCCGCCATGAACACTTGCCAGGTTCAGACAACATGACAAACCGTGCCCAGTGAGGGTAATTATGGGTTCAGACAACCCAATCATCCACATTTCAGCAACAATTCACATTCAACCCATACTCAATGTTTGAGTGTGGGTTATCATGTTGTCTGAACCCAGCCTCTCTGCACCAATAATGAAATGCAAACAACTTCATTACCTAAAGTAGTTTTGGATAAGAGTGAATGAGCAGGAATACGTCTCTTATCGTTGCATTGCATGTGACCGCAGCAAAGAAAATTAGAGTGAGAACTTTGAATGAGATGGCAGTGGACTATAAGGGGGGGTTCAGTGATCTTATAGGGCTAACCTTTTGAGGAACTTTAGTAAGTTTCAAGGTCTATTTTAAACTTGAGCTTTTTTATATTAAAAGTAAGATAAAAATACACTTGCATCTCAGTGTTTTTATCAGTGGTGATTTCACTGTCAGACTCTGTGAGCAATTTTAGTAAGATTCAAGGTGTACCCAAAATATGAAGGTTTTAAGGTGTATTTCTAAATGCAAATGGTTTTAAATGTAATGTGTAATTTTTCCCCTTTTGTTTTTATTTGAATTTGTATATTACAATGATGGATATCTTTGTGTTTTATTGTTATGCAATGGCCTATGGCTAAAAGCAATAAACATATGATGATGACGACGACGACGACGACAAGAGTGACACAGCCAGTACTATTTTAAGTAAAAATAACTCACCCCTGGCTAAAATATTTTTTTATTATATTGCCATTTATTTTTCGATGTTTTTCAAGTATGGATGTTGTAAGATATATGGAGGATGCATGACTGGTTATTACACATTCTGAATTTACGTAGTATTACCAAATCTAAATCCCTCACCTTAGGGCAGGTATTTCTTGATTTGCTTTAGCATTTTGTATTCATTGTAACATTTGTATTGTACAGATGGTATTCTTTTACAATGCTTCTGAGGATTTAAAAAAATTAAAACATCTGACACTTCACATGGGTCAGTAAGTCATTATTTGGGGGGGGGCGCCAGTTTGAGGACTCATCTGTCCTTTTGTTTTTTTCTTCTCTGGACACCATGCAGGAGAATGCCTGAAAAGGTTCAAAACTAAAAATGCAACTGCTGTATGTGTGCTTTGCAGCAATGGTCCAATGAATATGCATGTGCGGGCAGGGTGATTGTAGTCACACGCACTGCTTAATAGTCTTGCCATTTAAACTGATCGCCTCTTCTGAATATGCTGGAAACAACGACATCTTCACCTCTCCTACATGGTCCTCTCGTTGTTTTCATTGTGGTCTCAAAGACTGCTGGGGATCTCCAGACCACAGTTTAAGAATCACTGCCATATGGCAACCTCCAATATGGGTAAGAAAAGACACAAGGTCTTAGGATGCTCTGGAGATCAACATAAAAATCCCTATTCACTTTTAAGGTTCAGAACTGATAGGTCCGCTCAGATTGATTGGTCAAACGTCAGCGTCATGAAGTAATGTCTTGTAAGCTTCTCACTATCCGTATCTAACATATCAGATAAAAAAGCACCACTCTGTTATGGCAATATCAGCTTTGTGCTTTAGCTTTTAATAACGTTAAATTATTTTTAATGTTATCCTTCCTTCCAGTAGTTAGAAGAGGGATAGAAAGGGAACGAAAAATACTCGGGGTGAATGACTGGCTTAGAAGGTGGTGCCGACAAGAGATATTTGGATTCTGGGACCACGGGCTATACTTCCTGGGCTGTTGGCTAGGGACGGGTTGCACCTCACAAAGGATAGGAAGAATGTGTTTGGCCACAGCATGAAGAACTTCATCAGGAGGGCTTTAAACTGAATCCTAAGGGGAAGGGAGATGTAATGTTGGGGGTAACAATGGACGTAGGTGCATGCACTGCAACGGAGAGAATAGCTCTGATAGCGCCCAATAATAGTCTTCAGACACATGTAGGAAGAAAGCCAGACTATGAAGCACATGGTCTTCGATGTCTATATACTAATGCCCAGAGTAGGGGAAACAAACAGAACGAACTTGAACTCTTAATACAGGAGGGAAATTATGACCTGATAGGTATAACTGAGACTTGGTGGGATGACTTGGTCAGTCTGTTTCCCGCCTCCCAGCTGAGCAGAGCAGAGCAGAGCAAGCTGCTCCAGCTGGTCCAGGGACTACAGAAGCAGGCAAGCTCCCAGAGAGCGAGCGAACAGAGCGAGCGAACAGGGGGAGCAAACAGGAGTTGGCCAGGGGAGTTGCAGTGGTTGAAGAGACAAAGGAGACAAAGGAGACAGAGGCTAAGAGGTAAGTGGGTTGCAGGAAGCCCAGGGCGCTGCCCTTTATCCTTCTGACTGGCTGTGAGCTCACCAGGAGCTTCTGAGAGCTCCAACTGAATTGGAGGGGTGTGGCCTGAGTACTCCCAGCAGCTGACTGGGCGGGAAGCTTCAGTCTGTTTCCCGCCTCCCAGCTGAGCAGAGCAGAGCAGAGCAAGCTGCTCCAGCTGGTCCAGGGACTACAGAAGCAGGCAAGCTCCCAGAGAGCGAGCAAACAGAGCGAGCGGACAGGGGGAGCAAACAGGAGTTGGCCAGGGGAGTTCGGCACGGGAGGTCAAGGGGGAGGCCCCTAACATTTTTTTTATTTTATTTTTTTTTACTAACTTTTTTTCATTTATCTGTCTTGTAACACACACTTCCACACCAGTGGGACTCTGCTTTTAACCTCTACTGAGTAGAGGAGCAGGCACAGGCTAGTCTAGAACAATCACAAAGCTAGACACAAAAAGGGAAAAGAGGCTATGGAAGGACAAGACTCTCCAGTGGTGGTGACCTGCAAGGTGTGTGCAATGTTTGTTTTCTTGCCTGAGAACAACATGGCCTACACCTGCAACAAGTGCAAGTTGATCACGCTGCTGGAGGAAAAAGTAAGTGGACTGGAGCGGCGACTGTCAACCCTCCGGGGAATAAGAGAACACGAAGAGTTCTTGGACAGAATGGGGGAACTACAGCAGCAAAGGGCAGACCACAAGCTTGAAGAGCAACAGCAAGATGAGGCAGTGGGAAATTCTGAGGTGAAGAAAAATGGAGTAGAGGATACTCCTTGGAAAACGGTGACAGTTAGGAGAAGAAGAACTAGACGACACTCTGCACCAGTGGAAGCGGTGGAGCTGTGGAACCGATTCCAGGTACTTGCAGATGAGACTGGAGGACAGCCTACAGAGGAAGAATCACAGGGGAACCTGCATGAGAGTGAGCAAGAGGCTAAAGGTCAGTCAAACAGAGGCGATGAAACCCAGGCCTACAAGAAGAAGAAGAGAAGAGTGGTAGTAGTGGGAGACTCCTTGCTGCGTGGGATCGAGACCCAAGTATGTCGCGAAGACCCGTGGACTCGCCAGGTATGTTGTCTCCCGGGAGGACAGATTAGAGACGTGACTGAAAGGTTGCCTGCACTCATAAAGCCCACTGACAGGTATCCCTTTCTTCTCATCCATGTGGGAACAAATGATACCGCCAAGCGGAGCTACGAAGAGATCACGTCAGACTTTGAAGCTTTGGGAAGGAAACTCAAGAACTTTGGGGCCCAGATAGTTTTCTCATCCATCCTTCCAGTAGTTAGAAGAGGGATAGAAAGGGAACGAAAAATACTCCGGGTGAATGACTGGCTACGAAGGTGGTGCCGACGAGAGAGATTTGGATTCTGGGACCACGGGCTATACTTCCTGGAAGATGGGCTGTTGGCTAGGGATGGGTTGCACCTCACAAAGGCTGGGAAGAATGTGTTTGGCCACAGCATGAAGAACTTCATCAGGAGGGCTTTAAACTGAATCCTACGGGGAAGGGAGATGTAATGTTGGGGGTAACAATGGACGTAGGCGCATGCACTGCAATGGAGAGAACAGCTCTGAAAGCGTCCAATAATAGTCTTCAGACACAGGTAGGAAGAAAGCCAGACTATGAAGCACATGGTCTTCGATGTCTATATACTAATGCCCAGAGTATGGGAAACAAACAGAACGAACTTGAACTCTTAATACAGGAGGGAAATTATGACTTGATAGGTATAACTGAGACTTGGTGGGATGACTCTCATGACTGGAATACAGCAGTTGAAGGATATAACTTGTTCAAAAAGAACAGGAGGAACAGAAAGGGAGGCGGGGTTGCACTGTATGTGAAAAATACATATCTCTGCACAGAAATACAGGAGGAGGAGCTTGGTAGCCCCATCGAGAGCATCTGGGTTGAAATAAATGGAGCAAAGAATAAAAGGAACCTGGTGGTCGGAGTCTACTACCGGCCACCCAATCAAGGAGAAGACAAGGATGAAACTTTTGAAAAGCAATAGCCAATGTTTTAAGGAAGCATGATGTAGTAGTAATGGGGGACTTCAATTTCCCCGATATTTGTTGGGAGACAAATTCTGCAAAACATGGCCCCTCCAGGAAATTCCTGACTTGTGTGGCGGATAACTTCCTCCTACAGAAAGTAGAGGAAGGAACTAGAGGATCGGCTATCCTTGACTTGATCCTAACCAACAGAGATGACTTAGTGGATAAAGTAGCAGTTACAGGAACTCTGGGGGAAAGCGACCATGTTGTACTTGAGTTCTTGGTTCTAAGGGAAGCAAAAGCCGAGTGTACTCAAACGCGTACCCTGGATTTTAGGAAAGCTGATTTTAATAAACTCAGAACAATGATCAGTAAGGTCCCATGGCAAGCAATGCTAGCGAGAAAAGGAGTCCAAGATGGGTGGGAACTTTTAAAAAAGGAAATTCTCAAGGCACAATCACAAACAATTCCAACAAGAAGAAAAGGTGGAAGACAACAGAAGAAGCCAATGTGGCTTCACAAAAAGCTTAGGGATGACCTGAAAACAAAAAAGGACACATATAGGAAGTGGAAAGAAGGCCAAGTAACAAAGGAAGAGTACAGGCAGGTAGCACAGAATTGCAGGGATGGCGTCAGGAAGGCTAAAGCGGAGAACGAGGTGAGGTTAGCGAGGGATGCTAAAAACAACAAAAAGGCTTTCTTCAGCTACGTGCATAGTAAAAGGCAGAGGAAAGAAATGGTTGTTCAGCTATTAAATAAGGATGGCAAAATGATAACAGAGGACAAAGAAAAGGCAGAGGTGCTCAATTCCTACTTTGGCTCAGTCTTCTCCCAAAAGAGGGTCTATGACCCCCCTGGCAAAGGCGAAGTACAGGCTGAAGGGGCAGGATTGCAGCTTGAGATCGACAGGCATATGGTCAAGGAACACCTCATTACTTTGAATGAGTTCAAATCTCCAGGGCCAGATGAACTACATCCTAGAGTCATAAAGGAACTGGCAGAAGAACTCTCAGAACCGCTGTCTATTCTCTTTGAGAAATCATGGAGGACGGGGGAAGTGCCAGATGACTGGAGGAGGGCTAACGTTGTCCCTATCTTCAAAAAGGGTAAAAAGGAGGAACCTGGGAACTACAGCCCAGTCAGTCTGACATCAATCCCTGGGAAAATTCTGGAGCAGATCATAAAGCAATCCATCTGGAAGCACCTTGACAACAATGCCGTGATTACTCGAAGCCAACATGGATTTGTCAAAAACAAGTCCTGCCAGACAAATCTGATCTCATTTTTTGATCAAGTCACCTCCCTTGTAGACCGTGGGAATGCTGTAGACATCATATACCTCGACTTCAGCAAAGCTTTCGACAAAGTGCCCCATGATATCCTGATGAGCAAACTTGCTCGAAGTGGGCTAGATGAAACAACGATCCGGTGGATCCACAGTTGGCTACAGAATCGGACTCAAAGAGTGCTTATCAATGGGACCTTCTCAAGCTGGGGAGAGGTAACGAGTGGGGTACCGCAGGGCTCAGTCCTGGGCCCAGTGCTCTTCAATATTTTTATTAATGACTTGGAGGAGGAGGTGCAGGGAATGCTGATCAAATTTGCAGATGACACAAAATTGGGAGGGATAGCTAATACTTTGGAAGACAGAAACAAAATTCAAAGTGATCTGGATAGACTGGAGTGCTGGGCAGAAAACAACAGAATGGCATTTAATAGGGACAAATGCCAAGTTCTGCACCTAGGAAAAAGAAACCAAATGCACAGTTACAAGATGGGGGATACGTGGCTCAACCACACTACGAGCGAGAAGGATCTTGGAATTGTCGTCGATCACAAGCTGAATATGAGCCAACAATGTGATGTGGCTGCAAAAAAGGCAAATGCTATTTTGGGCTGCATTCATAGAAGCATCGCTTCCAAATCCCGGGAAGTACTAGTTCCCCTCTACTCAGCACTGGTTAGGCCTCATCTGGAGTACTGTGTCCAGTTCTGGGCACCACACTTTAAGAAGGATGCAGACAAGCTGGAGAGGGTTCAAAGGAGGGCAACAAAGATGATCAGGGGACTGGAAACAAAGCCCTATGAAGAGAGACTGAAAGAACTGGGCATGTTTAGCCTTGAGAAGAGAAGACTGAGGGGAGATAGGATAGCACTCTTCAAGTACTTGAAAGGTTGTCACAGAGAAGAAGGCCAGGATCTCTTCTTGATCATCCCAGAGTGCAGGACACGGAATAATGGGCTCAAGTTACAGGAAGCCAGATTCCGACTGAACATCAGGAAAAACTTCCTGAGTGTCAGAGCAATACGGCAATGGAACCAATTACCTGGGGAGGTGGTGGGCTCTCCCACACTGGAGGCCTTCAAGACGAGGCTGGACAGCCATTTGTCAGGGATGCTCTGACTTGGATTCCTGCATTGAGCAGGGGGTTGGACTCGATGGCCTTGTAGGCCCCTTCCAACCCTACTATTCTATGATTCTATGATTCTATGACTCTCATGACTGGAATACAGCAATTGAAGGATATAACTTGTTCAGAAAGAACAGGAGGAACAGAAAGGGAGGTGGGGTTGCATTGTATGTGAAAAATACATATCTCTGCACAGAAATACAGGAGGAGGAGCTTGGTAGCCCCATCGAGAGTTGAAATAAATGGAGCAAAGAATAAAAGGAGCCTGGTGGTCGGAGTCTACTACCGGCCACCCAATCAAGGAGAAGACAAGGATGAAACTTTTGAAAAGCAAATAGCCAATGTTTTAAGGAAGCATGATGTAGTAGTAATGGGGGACTTCAATTTCCCCGATATTTGTTGGGAGACAAATTCTGCAAAACATGACCCCTCCAGGAAATTCCTGACTTGTGTGGCGGATAACTTCCTCCTACAGAAAGTAGAAGAAGGAACTAGAGGATCAGCTATCCTTGACTTGATCCTAACCAACAGAGATGACTTAGTGGACAAAGTAGCAGTTACAGGAACTCTGGGGGAAAGCGACCATGTTGTACCTGAGTTCTTGGTTCTAAGGAAGCAAAAGCTGAGTGTAGTCAAACGCGTACCCTGGATTTTAGGAAAGCTGATTTTAATGAACTCAGAACACTGATTAGTAAGGTCCCATGGCAAGCGATGCTAACGAGAAAAGGAGTCCAAGATGGGTGGGAGCTTTTAAAAAAGGAAATTCTCAAGGCACAATCACAAACAATTCCAACAAGAAGAAAAGGTGGAAGACAACAGAAGAAGCCAATGTGGCTTCACAAAAAGCTTAGGGATGACCTGAAAACAAAGAAGGACACACATAGGAAGTGGAAATAAGGCCAAGTAACAAAGGAAGAGTACAGGCAGATAGCACAGAATTGCAGGGATGGCGTCAAGAAGGCTAAAGCTGAGAATGAGCTGAGGTTAGCAAGGGATGCTAAAAACAACAAAAAGGCTTTCTTCAGCTACGTGCATAGTAAAAGGCAGAGGAAAGAAATGGTGGTTCAGCTATTAAATAAGGATGGCAAAATGATAACAGATGACAAAGAAAAGGCAAAGGTGCTCAATTCCTACTTTGGCTCAGTCTTCTCCCAAAAGAGGGTCTATGACCCCCCTGGCAAAGGCAAAGTACAGGCTGAAGGGGCAGGATTGCAGCTTGAGAGTGATAGGCATATGGTCAAGGAACACCTAATTCCTTTGAATGAGTTCAAATCTCCAGGGCCAGATGAACTGCATCCTAGAGTAATAAAGGAACTGGGCAGGAGAACTCTCAGAACCGCTGTCTATTCTCTTTGAGAAATCATGGAGGACGGGGGAAGTGCCAGATGACTGGAGGAGGGCTAACGTTGTCCCTATCTTCAAAAAGGGTAAAAAGGAGGAACCTGGGAACTACAGACCAGTCAGTCTGACAGCAATCCCTGGGAAAATTCTGGAGCAGATGATAAAGGAATCCATCTGGAAGCACCTTGACAACAATGCCGTGATGACTCGAAGCCAACATGGATTTGTCAAAAACAAGTCCTGCCAGACAAATCTGATCTCATTTTTTGATCAAGTAACCTCCCTTGTGGACCGTGGGAATGCTGTAGACATCATATACCTCGACTTCAGCAAAGCTTTCGACAAAGTGCCCCATGATCTCCTGATGAGCAAACTAGCTCAAAGTGGGCTAGAGGAAACAACGATCCGGTGGATCCACAGTTGGCTACAGAATCGGACTCAAAGAGTGCTTATCAATGGGACTTCTCAAACTGGGGAGAGGTAACGAGTGGGGTACCGCAGGGCTCAGTCCTGGGCCCAGTGCTCTTCAACATTTTTATTAATGACTTGGAGGAGGAGGTGCAGGGAATGCTGATCAAATTTGCAGATGGCACCAAATTGGGCGGGATAGCTAATACTTTGGAAGACAGAAACAAAATTCAAAGTGATCTGGATAGACTGGAGCGCTGGGCAGAAAACAACAGAATGACATTTCATAGGGATAAATGCCAAGTTCTGCACCTAGGAAAAAGAAACCAAATGCACAGTTACAAGATGAGGGATACGTGGCTCAACCACACTGCAAGCGAGAAGGATCTTGGAATTGTGGTCGATTACAAGCTGAATATGAGCCAACAATGTGATGTGGCTGCATTAATAGAAGCAGAGCTTCCAAATCCCAGGAAGTACTAGTTCCCCTCTACTCAGCACTGGTTAGGCCTCATCTGGAGTACTGTGTCCAGTTCTGGGCACCACACTTGAAGAAGGATGCAGACAAGCTGGAGAGGGTTCAGAGGAGGGCAACAAAGATGATCAGAGGACTGGAAACAAAGCCCTATGAAGAGAGACTGAAAGAACTGGGCATGTTTAGCCTTGAGAAGAGAAGACTGAGGGGAGATAGGATAGCACTCTTCAAGTACTTGAAAGGTTGTCACAGAGAAGAAGGCCAGGATCTCTTCTTGATCATCCCAGAGTGCAGGTCACGGAATAATGGGCTCAAGTGACAGGAAGCCAGATTCCGGCTGAACATCAGGAAAAACTTCCTGACTGTAAGAGCAATACGACAATGGAACCAATTACCTGGGGAGGTGGTGGGCTCTCCCACACTGGAGGCCTTCAAGACGAGGCTGGACAGCCATTTGTCAGGGATGCTCTGACTTGGATTCCTGCACTGAGCAGGGGGTTGGACTCGATGGCCTTGTAGGCCCCTTCCAACCCTACTATTCTATGATTCTGTGATTCTATGAACGTTGTCTTTCAAGAGATTTGTAAGATTTTGTAAAAACATTATCAAAAATTAATCTATAATTTGCAGAATGAAAAGAAACATACATGAAATCTGAAGTCGCCTTTTAGCATGGAACAGAGATCCTCGGCTACATCAGACATACAGGGATGCAACGTGCCAACCAGCCTTGCATAAAAGGGTAGCAAATCCAGCCTGCAAACAAGAAAAGGTTACAGATATGTAAGAATACATTAAAAGAACTAGTTTAAATCTCCAACTGATCGCTTTTGTAAGTGTATAAATATACAAAAAAATCCGTGTACCTTGTAGCTTTTTACCTTGGTCAAATTTCTGTGATTACAAAGAGCTACACACTGGGGGCTGGCAGGGGTGTGGGGTGGGAGAAGAGAGAAAAGAATGGGATCACATCAGCCCACCTCATATTAAAATCTTTAGATTCCATTGGTGAAAGGCACAGGATAGGTTGTAGCCTGGCCTCTATGGTCTCCTCCCCACCCCATCCACCAAAATACCCCCTTACCCCCCTCTCCAAGGCCACTTGTCCAACCTCCGAGAAGCAGCCAGTGCAGTTCCTTTCTTATGCGACTACACTCTTACGTTCAGATCTTAATACATCATTTAAAAAGTACATACTGGGTGGCCTCTATCTGCATTGCTGGTAAGGTGCTAACAAGTTAATTGTGTACAAACCCAAAACCAAAATGTGATACTCAAATAATGGTTGTTTTAGGATTACAAGGATGAGTTGACTAGAAGAAGGGTTGGGAAAGTGATCTTGGCACAATAATATTCTTACAAAAGAAAGTGGTCTTGGCACAATAATATTCTTACACAAACATTGAGAATACTGAGTTCTTGGGTTTATTTAAAAATTTCACCATGAGAATACTTATAACATATAGCATACATGGAAACAGTAAATAAGTTACTATACACCACTCCTAAAGTTTCTGAATTAATGCCAACTTGTTATTCTAGCAGGTACTGGAGATGACAAATAAAAATACTCCCCCCCACATGGTCATCATTCACATACTAATAAAAAGATACTTTCATAGCTTTAAGTGAGAGAGCGTCCAGATACAACAAACCTAGATTCCTAAAAAAGGGAGGGAAAGGGCATGTACTGTAACAAGTAATTACCAAATACTTACAGAAAAGTTTGTAATAAGTGTTAGAGCAGAGTATGGAAAATTATGATGAGCTTAAAGATACCAGCCAGGATCCAGAGGATTGCATGGCCAGTTCAGTGTACCTTAGAAGTCTTTGGACTTGTGTTTCTTGAATAGCAACCAGCCAAGCTGCATACAAATTGGTTTTGAAACTGAGGAGACTTCAGAGAGGTCTACTCTTCAAAGGAAAAAAACTCACTGGGTGTGCCACATCCCTTGGGCATCCTTAAAGTAGTTCTTTGGATATCAACCATTACCTTTAATACAACGATGTTTACATCAACACTTACCTTTGCCGAGGAACTATGAAGAGAGCCCGAACCAACTTCCTTCTATTGGCTTTTGTGTTCATATTCATGCAAAAATCCATTGCAGCCTATAGATGGAAAAGCAGACTTGAAATCTGAATTGGAAACAAGTACCGTTTTGAAGGAGGTACAACTTTAACAGGTTTCATGCCATATCCATACTCTCTCAGAATGCACCAATTGTTTTAAGATGAATATGGAAGTGTGTCACACTCTACGAGAGCAAGAGTGGATTCCTCCCTCTTAAATGAGGGATGGCCAATTAACAGCCCCTGGGTGAGATCAGCCCCATGAAGCCTGCTAGTCCTATCAAATTTTAATTATGGTTTTTTCCATCACAGTTTCACTTGGGAGGAATACAAAACCAATTTTGAATACCTGTTAGACACACAATAACTGGTTCCTTATTTATATAGAGAGAGGGGGAGGGGGGAGGGCTGGTGTATAAAATGACAGCCACGTATCTCTAAGTTGAAACGGTTACTGTTGACAGTCCCAGGTGAATTTTGTGAATATCTGCATTAGTATATGTTTGCTTGTTAGACATACACCAATGAGTGCCAACAAGCTCATATATTTGACTATCCACATTCACAAGTTTATCTCAGAACTTTTGGACATTTACAAAATTCATTTGAGAATTTTGTTCATCAATTCTTACTGAAATACATATTTGTATCTTACTGTATTAGTAGTGATGGCATAAGAGTGGCACCAACAGTACAATGATCCTACAGTTTACATCAAAATCGAATAACTAACTTTTGGTTCAGTTGAATAGGAAGAAGAAATACTAGGTGCCAGCTGTACCTTGTCTATTAGGTCTCTATTTACACAGTTTGGGAGCTGCTGAAGGAAAGCATCTACTATAAGCTTTAGGTGTGACCCAGTACTGGCTTCTTCATCTTCTTGTTCTAGTCAAGTGTAAAACAAAAGAGAAAACCAAAAGCACATATTCTTAAAATCTCACATTTAATTGTTTCAGTCTGTTTCCAAGTTCTATATAAATCACTCACCTTAGGGAGGTGAATCATACTTTTTTCAATGAGGAAATAAAAGTAAGAAAAAGTGGTCAATCCCTACAAGCCATTCCCTATTACAATATTTATAGGGCAAGGCAGGGGGTGGGGGCAGGAGATTTGCAATACATACTGGCGAGGAGGGAGGGAAAAAGAAGAGACAGCGAAATCCAGTGTTACTTTCATTAGCAACAAAACAGGACACACACAACAGAGCAGGCAGGCATGCATATGCAAGTCATGAAGAACTGACCTACGAAGACATCAAAGAGGACCTGGATTTGTCATCCTCTCCCAGAGGAAGTCAAGACATGCACATTTTACCAAATCAAAGTCCTATTTGTATTTAAGCAGGAACCTAGGCTTGCGGGTTCCTCGTTACGCTCCAGTCTTGGAGGCCTTGATATCACCGCCTATTCCTTGCTTAAGGCTCTATATAGAAAATGGCCCCATAAGCCCATAAAAATCAATGTAAAATTCCTACCATGAAGCCTGTCACCAATCCCCTACAGGGTTATTGCAAGGAGAAATAAAGTAAGAACTGTAAAGCACTTTGCACATTAGAAGTGCTACATGAAGTTAATAAAGAGACTGCTAGCATCCTTTTAAGATGGCCTCCTCATGGACATCACCTTGGATTTTCCCCCTTCATAGTACTGTTGATTTTCTGCACTTTGGCTATGTACTGTGTATTTTTTCCTAACAAAAATGCACATTTAAGTTCCAGTGGAAAAGCTTTATTTGCTTATCTCAACAACCTAACTGCACTGAGGTTAATATAACAGAAGTATTTATAAGAAAAACACAGAGAGTGCTTTTGCTTCTGTCTCTTGCTTCATCATACTATCTAATGGCAAGGCATAAGGACAATTCAGAAGGTAAGAGTGGCACCAACAGTGCAATGATCCCACAGTTTACATCAAAATCGGATAACTAACTTTTGGTTCAGTTGAATAGGAAGACTCTCCGTCCTGAGTATAGCAATTTGCACTTTCAGCAGGTTTAAGCCACAGTCAATTCTCTTTTTTATTTAGCACATATCTTCATATGGAGATTTGATTCCCACTCCAGGGGATTGAGGTGCAGTAGGGTTAGTTTTCTTTCTTGTTTTAGGTAGTATTACTATATTCCATATTCTCAGACAGATCCAACTCTCCCATCCATAATACTGACCCTACAGTTATGAAGACTAATACAAATGTATGGATGAGTCTGCAAACATTTCCATCTGCCTAACAAATGAAAACAAGAAATGGAAGCAATTCTGGTACAGGCAGCCACCAGGGACATTTGAAACTATCACTGAAGCAATGTTATTGTTCTTCAGTTGTACATGATATGAAGGGTTCAAATTTTGGTTCACCTTAGCAGTCAACCAAAATCTGCTATAATTGAAAATGCCCCCCCCCCCCCAACGTCAGGGGAAGGGAAGGGTCTCAATCTCAACATTGCACAAAGTTTCAGAGACAGACTGCTGCCATAGTTAATAATTGTCCTGTATGTTTAAATTTTCCAGGGCATTTTTTACTGAAGGAGGGAGCAATCCTAGGGCCACTCGTCAGCGACTAGACGGCCATAGGATATGTGGTTTTCCGGGAACTGACTTCAGAGCCTGTGCTCTGAGGTCGGTTCCTGGAGAACCCTCCCCCCCCGGCCCTGCTGCCTCACAGGCAGTGTGGAACGGCCCCGCACTCCCCGCTTGGAAGAGGGGTGCGGAGCGGCCAAAATGGGGCATTCCAGGGGACATTCCAGGGCGGGGAAAGTGGAAATGCCAGTATGACACATCCTATGTGTCGTCCAGCAGCCTCCTCCCCCACTCCACCTTCCTGTAATCGGCTGCCTAGCCACAAATGCAGGGCAGGAGAAGCATGGAGGGAACAATCCCCTCCATGCTTCTCCTGCCCTGCATTGGACAGGCGGTCACCTCCGAGTTCGGAGGCGGCTGCCTATCCACGTAGGATTGCACGCTTCTCCCCTTATTCCAGGTTTTGAACCATTGCTGACAATATTTCAACATTTCAAAAGAAAAGGTGTACTCTCTTTGAATTCTAAGTAACTTTGGTTGATTTATAAACTCGTATTAAGCTAGTCTAACAAAAAGGTAAATTTTAAGTAGAGTTAGCATCACCTGTTTTAATTTCTGTCTGATGAACCTTGGGAGATTTAAGAACTCATCATTTATTGGGCAATCAACATTTAGTGAAACTGAAGATCATTTTGGTGATGTTTGTTTCCAAAGCTCACTGAAAATGTTGTTATGCACTTACTCATTATATTAGGCTCTAGGTGCTACCAAGAGAAATACATACAAGCTTGCACCCAGAATTCAAATGTAGCATTCCTTACCTACAGAAACTAATATTTTATTTTTTGTTCCTGTAAAAGTTTTACAAAACTCTGGTTACAAATTGATATTAGTCATTCTTCCTGGAAGTTCTATCTACTCCCTACCCCTTAGAAGCTTATCTACTTCAAACACCTTCTCCTTAGGTACCACCTCAAAACTCACTTCTTGCAGCTTGCTTTCCGTCACTATTTTCAGCTCCGGTGCTATCTGCTCCCTGTTTCTTGCCTAATCATATTAAAAATAGAACAAAAATATTTAAACACACCCATAAAACACATTACACAGAAGCAAACTTTATTATGAAAAATCTGGTAAGTTGCCTCTCTTCTTTTATGTAGAAGTTCCCTCCCCAATATTGTGTTACTTCTCATCACAACAGTATGCAATGAATATTTTAAGCAGCTTGGGGCATGAAGCGTATTAATAATATTCTATGCTCACTATCACCAATCAGCTATGTAAAAAAGCAAACAGTGCCATAGTGAATTTCCTTAATTTATATCACATGCCAGAGAGAGCGAGAGAGAGAAGTGTTTAATTCAACTGGTCTGTTCCCATTAAAACACACACACACATATATAATGGGAAAGCCAAATATCCACATATTTTACTAGATTTTTAGTACTCATTTACAATTCTGGAGGAAGTCCATTGAACAGAATCAAATGAGATTATGGTTCTCTCCCCAAACCTGATATAATGTCTGTCTGTCTGTCTCTCTGTCCATGTCTCTTTCCAACACAGATGCACACACATAAACTGTTGCACTTTTAACCACACGAAGTGCTTTACAACCCATGTCATTCACCCTAACAACCCTGTGAGGTAGGTGACTACGTAATTCATATTTTCTATGTTGGAGCACTAAACCAGAAAGAATGTGACTTGTGCAAGGCTAGCCAGCAAGTCTGTGAATACTGTCCTCCAAACATCAGCACAGGTTCCTCAAGAGTTCTTCGAATACAGGATTACAACTGGCACAGAACTATGTCAGAAAAAGTCTGACCCTAAAAACTTTTGAGGAGTTTGGGAATTAGCTGTGCCTGGAATGCCAAATAGACATTCTTCACAACAAGAGTTACAGTGTTTGTGTTATTAAAAGCCATGCACATACACAGAAATTTGAACTGAGAACCTCTGGTGTTAAGAGCAAACAGTTACCCTGGCAGGAAAATGTGGTATCGCTTCAATAAGACCAAATAAAACCACCTTGTTTTCTACATCAGGAAGATATACTGAATATCTCAGTAACCACCACCACATTGTGTTTGGAAACAACCAATTTTCACAGTTCAATAAAAAACTCATACCCATGTAATATAAAAACACATAATTTAAACAGATGTTAACCACCACAAAAATACCACAATGGCAGCGGAGGAAAAGGAGCAGAATATGCTACCTTCTCATTATTAATGAATCCTTGGTGAGAGGCAGTTTTCTACCACAGGCAATAGGTGCTCTAAAGTTACAAAGACCAAGTATTATTGACAGCTTGTACCCGCAGTAATGAACATTAGTTCACTGAATGCTACTCCTCTCCTGCCAGAGGTACAGAAGCATCTCTGTTTATGGAAACACTGCATAACAGAGGTCATGTAATAAGAGTAGATGAAACTACTGTTGTGCATGGTTGCAAGTGCTCCAAAGAGGAGTTAGCATCATCGGAAACATATCCAAAGTGCTGTGAAAAAAATATGTATATTGCTGTGGACTAGTTTATTACTAAATTCAATTTCAAAAATGCATACATACAATATACCTCTCCATGTTCTTTTTACCTTGTTCATCAAGAAGCTTTTTTGTGAGATCTTCTGCTTCATCACCACAGTCTAACTCAAGGGCATCATCATTAATATCCAGATTCTCCAGGTCCAACTCCAGATCTTCAGTACCAGACACATCTTTGTTTTCCTTAATTTCTTTTAACTCTGTTTCAAAAATAGTAAATATACACACTTTTTCCATTTCTAACTTGCCCTTCAACTGCTACATGTTTATACTTGATTGTTTTTGAAGAAAATATAATGCAGAGATAGATTAAAGTGCCCATATTTAGCACTAAATACAGTGAGCCAGATAGTGCATCTTTCAGTCATTCTTATTTTTCAAGGAGTTGAAAGCATTCGCCCTACTTCTGCCAGAAAAGAAAGTGCTGATGCTCTTTTACGGCAGGAACAGAAGTGGCAATATGTAGCCATAGTCACGCATAACAGTTAAAAGCTAGAAGAACACACTCATAGTTAGTATACACACAAATCAGGATTAAACCCTGCCACCCTCTCTACAGCAACATTTTAAAGATAACCAAGTGCCAAAATATTGTACCTCTAGAGTCATCTTTACCAGAGTCCTTGTTCTGGGAACATTTTTCATTATCCTTGAACAAGATAGCTGGCACAAATGCTTTTAAATCAATAAGGTTCTCATAGAAGTTCCGTGCATCTTCATCCTCCCAGATGCCCCCCTCCAAATCATATTCGCCAGGTTTGCCAGGAGTAAAAATGTCAATGCCAGGCCCGTGTTCTGGAATTATAATACATAAAAACATTAAATCATCCTCTGAAGTAGCTTTTATCATTTGTATTATCATACTGCCTTGTAATTCCGACTTCAGTGTTAGAAGGATAAATTGGGCCAAAATCAAGGGGGTTGCTAACTGAAGTGGGGTAAAAACTAGTCAGCAAAGATATTAAGGAGAAAGCAGTATTAATCTTGCAAAGCAAATATTAAAAATGCAAATAGATATTTAAAAAGCCTTCCAACCCAGAAGTTATCATACCTTCTGGTACTGGTTTGTCCTGGGGGAGATCAGGCATATTTTCATCCAGGAGATCAGCTAATGACTGAGAGTTTGCCAACAACTTCTGATAGGACATAGCAAATTCTTCATACTGCTTATGCCGATCTTCACTCAACTCCCCTTTAGAATGCAGAATACGCCTAGAACAGTCATACAGTGATGGGGAAAAAATCAAGATCAAAGATTTTGCTAACATTCATTTCAAATCCAATCTAATACTGAATTTTCTAGTTGTGAACAAATTATTGATGCTGTAGTTTTAATAGTTCTAAGAAATATCCAGAGTTAAAATGCATAAAGAATATTAAACTTCAATAAGTATTTGACTATAAAACACAATACTGAGCACAAACAGAAGGATAAAATTGATTTGTGGTCTTTAATAAGTAGGCTTCCACACCATCATTAACAACAAAAATGTATTACTTCTGAAGGCTTTGAAGTAACAGTTTTCAGTTACAGTAGGGGTAGGCAACCTTTTTGGGCTGTGGGCACATTTGGCAATTTGAGAAACTGTCCTGGACACCACCACAAAATGGCTGCCATGGGAGGCTGTGGCAAACAACAAGTAAAATGCCCAAAAGACTGAGCACAAGACAGAGGTGGGGTCTGAGTCCCAACACACTAAACAATTCCTTTGAATCCACAGTTTTTAGCACCAAGAGAAACCAATTTCACAGCAATCCCAGGTGCCAGAAAGAAAATGTGTCTTTTTGGGGGGAGGGGGAGGGCACCTTGGTAGGTGCCAAGAAAAGTGTCCAGGGGCACATTGGTGTCCATGGTATCATGTTGTCTACCCCTGAGCTACAGCATATTTACAAGCTGTCTTAGCAATACATGCTGATACCTTTAAAATAAAATAAACCAATGTTCTTTACATTCTCACAGTTATTACCACTTATATGGTGCCTATTTTTTTTTCCAGTTTTCACCCGATCTTTTGGCTAAGACAACCATTGCACTTTACAAGGTTATACAAGCAGGGCAAGATTCCCGCTCTGAGGAAATTGCAATCTAAATTTCAATAGCTAGAAAGAACAGAGGGAATGGAGCTATGGGAGAGACAAAGTAATATAAGGAATGAATGTGAACAAGCGCACTTATACCTATGACTTCATACTGGCTGGAGGATGAGTATTAAGGCCAAGGGATTCACAAGGAAGGTGGGTTTTGAAGAGTGAGAGGTGGCACAACAGGAGTGTTCTAGAAGGCTGTTCCAGACAAAGGACGCAGCAATGAAGAATGGATTGGGCTGTTTAAGAGGGCACCTGGGGCTGGAGAAAGTGGGAAGTGGTATCATGGAGAGAAAGACAAGGGCAGAAAGACAGGGCAAGGCAGATCTGAAGTTAAGTATGAAGACTCTGTTCTGGATGCAAGGGGGATGTGAGGCCAGTAAAGAGATTTAAAGTGAGTTGCAAGCAACATAGCTGAATAATGAGATAAGTGAATTATTTTGGTGGTAGAGCTCCATAGTAAGAACATCATAATAACGTGAGAGGTCTGAAGTGTGACAAAACAAGGGAAGATAGAAAGTTACAGTAATCAAGGCAAGAGATGACCAAAGCAAGTGTTTTAATCAATGGGACTGAGAGTAAGGACCAGATTCTGACAATGTTATAACAGGAAAAGCAGCATGACTTTGCAACAGGGTGAATGGGAGAAAAGGAGATGGAGAAATCAAATATCAACTCAGTAATGATACCATTATTCCATCACCACATAAGCAGAGAACAATAATCCAATCTAGCCTGTGTCTTTGCATATGGGACTTTAATCAGAGAAACTGAAATCCACGAATGTTCAAGAAGCAAAAACTGTTAGGCTGGACAAAGTCATTTTCATGAGATGAAAAACTGAAATTAATGCCCATATAAGATTGGTAGGTAACTTCATTTTTATGAGACTGTAAAGTGTAGGTTTAGCATGTGTATGATGAGATATAATTGTAACTATGTTATTTTTTAAGTTAGAGATAAATTCAGTATTTTATTTATGATGTTTTAAATTTTTTTAAAGCAATTTAAATTTTTAAAAATCCAAATTTAAACTTTTCTTTTTAAAAAGAGCATAGATTTTTATCCTGCATCCAAGCATATTTCTTCTATTCAGACAGTAGCACCTGGTTAACTAACAAATGTCTCCCTTTTACAAAACTGCTTATCTAGAGGAAATATTGTAGAAGAGCAGTGTTCCCTCTTCAGACGGTTCAGTGCACTAAGGGCACAATCCTATGGGGATAGCCGTAACCCTCCAAGCTCTTCACTTCTGCGCTCCTTCCGCTCTGTATTTTCGCTACACCGGCATTTTTGCCCATCTAGCCGAGGCACTGGAGAGGGAAGGAGGTTGGGGAGGTCTGGAGATATGGCGTAAGCCCTCCCCTCCCTGCTCACTGAAATGCCCCCTTTCCCTTCCCTCTGAAGTTGCTTTTGTGACCTCGGAGAGGCAGTCAGTGTGGTTCTTTCCACACCAGCTGCGAGGGGGAGAGAAAAGGGGCGGAGAGCTCAGATTCCTGGGCCTGAGCACTGTCTCTGACTTCAGATCCAGGAATCCAAACTATCCTATGGCCCCCCCAGACTCTGTCTAGGGGCCATAAGATTGCTCTCCCCATCCACAGTTTTCAGACAGCATCAATCAAAATCTTAGGTCATATTTACAACTGCTAACTAGTCACTGCTAGTGTTCTTTCCAAACCTGTAGCAAACTATCCCAAGAATTATTGTTCACTGAATTTTAAAGAGTGCATATCTGAAACACGTGACATGCCCACTGTGATATTCTGAATCTCCAAAGTAGATTAAAATCAAGATGAAAACAAAACATGACAACCAGAAATTGTGGCTGAGTGCAAAGGAACTACAACTCTGGGCGGGTTCATACATAATGCTAAGCCACCCTGAAAATAAGCCACGGAGGATTGTTTGTTTGCAGAACAACCCACAGTACACCTGAGAGACGATCAAGCTTGCCATGGCTTGTTCTCACCCTCCTTCCCCCTCAGTCATCTAGCCGGATCCAGCATGTATCTTAGGTGCCTTTGTGGCAGAACCTGTCTTGTCTCCTTTTCCTCCCCACACCGCTTTCATCACTACCCCTTTCTGTTCCCCGGCTTTAAAACAAAAAAAAAGTGTTTTGGGAGTATGCAAATGGCTGTTTTTAAAATTATTATTTTCCCGTTCCTTTGCAAGTGCGCAATAGCACACTTTTGCCTGTCTGATATGTGTAGCCTTGCCTTGTCAACTTCCTTGACAAGGATGTTTCAGCTGTCAAAGGAGTGCTGAAGTGAGAGAAGTAGGTACACCAAAAGTGGGAGAGGGACAATCTCCCACTTGGCAATATAATCCTCTTGCTTTTAAGTGTTGAACTGACATATATCAGTGTCCTGCTCCCATTCAAAACTTTTTGGAGTCTCCAGCAAGACCTGAAAGGAGAGATATTGACTCCCTCATTTTTTGTGGCTCCTTTTCGGAGCACTTACTGCTGCGAAGAGCAGCACAGGCTTTTTTGCTACTCTTGCTGAACAGCTCTATAGCCAATTCCAGCAACCCACGATAAAATCCCTCTCCATGGTTCGAATGACACAACAACCCACCATGGGTATGCACAACCCTACAACAAGCCAGGGTGGCTTGTTCACTAAAATTAAGCCACTCTGCGAAAATGCGTTGGGTTTGGACAACATGACAACTCACCATGGCTGGCTGCCCATGGAGGTTTGTCATATTGTATGAACCCATTCACACAACACACTAACCCACACTCAGTGGTTGAGTGTGCGTTTTTTTTTTGAGCCGTGGGTTGTTTGCTGAACCGTGGGTTAGTGTATTATCTGAATGCAGCATGTTTTCTGCAGGGTGGGTTATCGTGTTGTCTGAACCTAGCCAGAGTAGCTTGTTAACCACTCTGAACAATCCAACAACAAGCCATGGGTTCTTAAGATGGCTTGTTCAAGAAAATAAGCCACACTGCATGGTTATCAAGCCACCCTGGTTGCGTTCAGACAACATGATAACCTACGGTTCAACAAACAACCCATGGCTCACAACAACCCACACTCAACCACTGAGTATGGGTTAGCGTGTTGTGTGAACAGCCTCTCTGTCTATACTGCCCTAGAGCATGGATGTACTAACTGCAAACAAGCTGATACATCAATAAATGTTGCCAAAACACGAAAATGACTTTCTAATCTAGTACTCTGCTAGCATATGTAAAAGGAAAAGCCCTAGAATGTAAGCCTACCTTACTCTGCCAAAAAACATAACTCCTTGTTTTGAGCTTTGCTTATTTCAGTATGACAAGACCTAGCTCACCATATAACAGAACATG
Source organism: Heloderma suspectum (assembly GCF_057233095.1). NCBI lineage: Eukaryota > Metazoa > Chordata > Lepidosauria > Squamata > Helodermatidae > Heloderma > Heloderma suspectum. Next base: position 112,297,716 of record NC_139464.1, read on the forward strand.
TTACTTTGAGGTTGTTCAGATGATCAGGGGGGGAAACAATGCAGCACTGGTTGCTCCCCCCACCCCCACCAGTCATGTGACTGGGATTACCCTAATTACCTGCATCACAGGTTGCTGTGTTGTCCGAACCTGACATGCAGTGCAGGTGCAGCAAATTTTCACCCACCCTACAACTCCTATTGCAAGCCACAGGTTGTAGGGTGGGTAAAAATTTACTACATCCACACTGCGCGCAGAGTTCGAACGGCAGGGCAACCCGTGGCTCAGGTAATTAGGGAAATCCCAGTCGTGTGGCCGGCACACCCAGAGGAAACAACTGACACTGCATTGTTTCCCTTGTTGATAATCTGAACCCGGACTTTGACTGGATTCACGTGACACATTAACCCACAATGCATTCTTTTCTAGAACAACCTACAGTGGGTTAGCATGTCATGGGAACCTGGACTGGTTTTATCAGGGTGGGTTGTTTTTCTCACACAACCCACCCTGATAACCCATGGTCTGCAGTAGGGGTTGTTTTACCCACGATGGCCTGGCATGTCATCCAAGCCCAGGACACTCAATCCACCATAGGCAGAGGGCATTGGGCAGCGAGCCACTCGGCAAGACAGCAGAAACCCCTGCCACTCTTGCCGAGTGTGAGTGCTCTTCATGATCATGGCCAAGCTGCTTCCAGGGCCCCTTTCTCCTTGCCAGCGACAGCCCTTCCAACTGTGCTGAAACGGAGGGGCCATCACTGTCCCCCCCTTGTCCCTGCTCCCACCGCAAGGCCTTTTTTTTTTAGCCACTGTTGCGCTATAGCAATATTGTGGCTGTCCAAAATAGAGAGGCTTGACTTAGCAAGGTTATCCACAGAATTCAAATGGGGATTTGAAGCAGGGCACTGGTTTTTCATAGGAAAGTAACTACTCGCTCCCTTCACTAATTTATCTTTTTATTCATTCATTCATTCATTCATTCATGTCGCTCTATTGCAGTTCCACTGGAGCGACTGACACCAGGGACATTGTGTTCCTGTTACATTCCCCCACTAATAATAATAATTATCATAATGATAATGGTGGTAGATGGAAAAGAAGGCTATTAATGCCTACTATGCAAGATCATTATGTACTACTGTTCAGAGTTGGGGCAGGTAACTCCAGCTATGTTCAGGACAACATTATAAAACTATCCTAAATAATTATCAAAATCACAACAGAAGAACACAAAAGCAAGCATTTTGGCTCCAAGAAATGCCAACACCAAATGGTTCACAGGCAAGAGGGAACACCAAAATATTCATTAGCAGGATCCACAAGTTTAGCTGGCCTTAGTAGTCAGACATTATTTGTGGTCAGTGTGGACTCTGCCTCTCCCCCAAGTCCTCCGGACACACAAAGAATTTGAGGGATGAAGGATGTCACAACTCTACCTCAGAGGAATTCTGAGTATGTTTGAATTTGTGGGCTTTTGTCATGTCTAGAACCAGGGCATCTACATTCTGGTCCTAACCACATACACTCTAAAGCAAACCAATGAAAATAATATGGACTAAATTTAGAAACTTATCCTAAAAGTTTGACCTTTACTAGTATTGGAGAGATTATGTGTGATTTCTCTTGAAAGTTGATAATGCTTTTGCCTCAATTAAAAGAACATCTAGAAGCTATGTGCACTTACCTTCTGCTTTGTAATTTCATTACCTATGCATAGCTTATTCATCACTTTACATGAAAGGGTACTAAATGCTATCTGACTATGCAACACTAATTCCATAACATGTATGTGGCTTTCATTCAACTCAGCTAATTCTCATTATTTCAATCTTTTCACAGAAATAAATTTAGTAGTGAAATTTTGCAGAGTATATTACACTTGTCATGAATGACCAACCTCAAAATAATGCATCAGCCCAAACACATATCTTCAGGAATTCTTATGTGATTTTTTAAAAACCAAATTGTTTTGCAGACCTATGCAGGCAACACTTCCAATGTTAATACACAAAAAGAACCAAGGCACAACATACAATCTGGATATATCCTCTGAGTGGTGAGGAAGATGTTCCTTTAGGCCAACTGGAGTAGAAATGTTATTCTTTAAACTAAGGATGTATTACAAAGTCAGTGATTTCAAACTATATTCTATTCATAAGGAGTAGCAGGCAAAGGAAGAGAGGGAAATAGCCAAGTGGAGGCAAGTGCAGAGAAAATACTAGCTGGAATAAGCCATCACACGCATGGATTTGCTCCTCCTGCAGAATACCCACATCCAAGTAGTATATCTTATTTCATCTTGTTCCCTCCTTGTTACACACAACCTCCCCTATCTCTCTCTCATCCTTATTTCCTAATTTTACTTGGTGTTTCGATTCCTCTAACCCAAACCAACCCTGCCTGCCTCTTTTCTGTGCAGACCTATAAAGATCAACTTTGATCCTTAAAGAATACAAAGCAAGAACATTCTCATGGTATGTTGCCTTTTTGGACACAGAACTCCATTCAAACTACTTCCTACTCACCAAAATTATATTCATCCTCCCTACTCTGTGCTTCCTTTTCCCACCTGACTCACATCAGCCTACTTCTTCCATCAAACAAGCACCTGACACTCTTCCCCATTAAAACATGCTTCCATGGAAGAAAACAAGTTCACCAAGGAAAACAGAACCAATGAGGTTTAAGAGACAGTAAAGTATTTCTGATTTGTAACACAGAATGCATCTGTACAGAAACAGTATGCTGGATCAGCTTTTTTTTTTTTTTAAGCTTAACTAACCCATAGCTTACCATGTGTACAATTCCACGTAACAGCCAGAAGATATTAACAGACCCACAAAATGGTTTTAAGACTAAGGCTGCAATCCTATACCCACTTACCTGGCAGTAAGCCCCCTTGAACTCAATGGGACTTACTTCCAAGTAAACATGAACGGGACTGTGCCATTAGTCCATTTCTTTCATCCCACTCAAAACTCAAAGCTTGAAACACATCAGTGTATCTGGTTAAAAAATGTTCATACCCAATCAATTTTGAAACAGTGGAAAGTATTAGAAATCTGTCAATTCATTAAGAACATTTAAAAGTTCACCTGTTTTGTCTTTCAATATTTTGTAGTTCCCTGTGGTCCCTTTTCAGATGTTTGGTCAAAGACGTAAAGTACTCTTTCAGCAGATTTTGGAAAGGCTGTTGCTTCTCTGGGCTAATTATTTCACTGGGAGGAAAACTGAAGTTAAATTTATCTGCTGCACCTTTAACCTTCCTTGGTACCAAACCAGCAATGTCATCTCCACAATGCCGGCAAAAGCTAATAACCACTGAAACATGGGTGTGGGATTCACGATCAGCGTTAATAATATTTTTTAGCTGTTCATAGATTAAAGACAAGCCTTCCTTATCGGTGAAAATCCCAACTATTGTCAGTTCTGCAATGAACCGCAAGTCCGTTCTTAGTTTAGTAATGTTGGGTGTTTTCTCTTCTTTCCTTGCTTCAAAATGCTTCTTCCAGACTTGAAGTAGAGATGGAGCAAAGTCAGCATAACGCTGATGGAACAGAGAACACAAATGCACAGCACAGTTTACATCTGATATTTTCAGTTTTGCTTCCACTATAGAAGCAACAGCCTCTGCAATGTACTTGCTTAAATTGAGGCCATTAAAATCATGGGACAAGGAGTCTCTCTGCTGTTCCGTGATAGTTTTTAACTTCTTAACAAAGGCAGTGTTCTTTTTGAGGCTTGAATCCAGCCTGCTAAAGAAGTTCTCTTCAGGGCGGCTATCTGATGCATTCTGGTTTTTGCTTCTGAGTTCCTTTCTTGCTTGGTGGCGCTCCCAAGCTTCCTGGTGGAGCTGATGTGCTTCATCTTTCTCTCTAAAGAGAATATGAGTAGTGAGCATTATACTTTAAATTGGGCTGCAACCTTTAAAACATACTAAAAGGGCAACCTGAATTAGTTGGGCAACACATTTAAAAAAAGATAATACTTTAAAAATTACTCATAAAAACTAGAAATGGCAGGCACCATCTTAGGAAACACATTCCTCCTTCACTCTCACAGGAGAAAATGCCTCTTCTAAAATGTAGGACCAGCAACATTTGTATACATCATTTAAGAGTATGCTTTTTTCCCCACAATATTATTGTTTTAAGTATAATGGACATATCCAACGCCTGGCAATCTGCTAGCACCAATCATGTTGTGCTAGCAGGAATAACTGCTAGAGCAACTGGAAGTTAGCACTTGTTACTGCAATCCAAGAAAGTAGTCGAAACTACCGCTTCTGGAATGGAACAAGTCAGTAGAGCTCCCTTCTGAGCTCTGCTATCATGTCCCATTCCAGATGCAGTAGTTTCAGCTAGTTTCCTGCTGCGCCAGCTTTCCATTTCACCAGTACTCATTCTCGCTAATGCAGCGGCAGCATTGGATACTACCCAAGCAAATTTAATCAAAACTAATTTGATTAATCAACAAAAATTATTTAAGCTGGTAATAACACTAATTTTAAGGTAGAACAGCGTAGATCATTGGATTTTGCTATTAGCAGGCAAATGAATATATCATGACCAAATTCATTTCACAATCATGTTTTATTTATTTATTTTTGTTTATAGTGCTGCATGTTTAGATTTAAAAACTGCAGTATTGTTATAGCAGACATAGATCTGACCAGCAAAGCTTTGACAATGAAGGTGCTTGTCAGTCAGACATTTTCCACAAATACTATTCTACAAGCCAGAATTTAAAGAACCCTGTTGGGGACGCCCAGAGGGATTTTCTACTTCTTTTCTTTGAACAGCAAATTGCCCTGCGATATTAGAAACCACCTTGCAAAGTCCCCTCAGTTTTAAGAGTAGCTTATTATTTGGAAATCAAGGGTGCTGTTTCAGAAACACAAGCCCAGAACTCCCTCAGGCACTCACAACTAGCTATATAGGGTTCATTGGCCTCAGTATTTCTCAAGCAGTTTGAACTTGGGCCTGTCTTCTAAACATACTCTACTTTCTCAGCCCAATAACCCAATACCAACCATTTGCAGATGTGCAGTGTCTGTTGACTAGGTACTATTCCAACACTGGTATTAGAAGAGGAATAGAATAGGAAATGTCTACCCCCTGAACAGGGAATGATCATTAAAACAAAAGCAGCAGCTCTTCCAGAGCTCTCTTTTTCCAGAATCAGATTGGGATGAGGTAGTTTACCCTCCAATTCCCATGATAATGAATGGGGGCCATCTGCTGGGGGCCATTCAACTCACCCAGTCCTTGGCCGGGGACAGGAGAGGTGGGAGAAGGGAGTGACTCCCGGCCCGTCAATTTTCTCCCTCCCTGGATCTGTACTCCTCCAAACAAGTGTCACAGCACCTTCCCCGGTACACTCTGAAAACCTGGCAACAAATAATAAAACCTTACTTCTGCTGAGCAGCCTCTTCTTGCTGCCTCTTTACTTCCTCCTCCTGCTTCTTTTTCTCTTCCTCTTCAATTTTTTGCTTTTCTTCCTCTTCTTTTTTCTTCTGCTCTTCTTCACATTTTACCTTCTCATCATCTTTTTTCTTCCGCTCCTTGTCTTCTTTTTTCCGCTTTTCCTCCTCCAATTTTTTCTTTTTATCTTCAGGTGGTTTTAACATCTCTCTCTTCATGCCAAGCCTGACATCCTCTTTGGGTTTGTCCCGGCTGTTCACTGACCGCCTGTCACTGAACTCCTTATCTTTGTTACTTAATGTTTCTTTTTCTTCCATGCTCGTCGACTTCTTACGCTCAGCTGGCATTATGTTACCCAGGAAGATCTGAAAGATGGTTATCAAATTGTCATTACATTCACAAGTTAATAATCAAGTCATTGATTTTTTTTTTTTAATCCACATCCACCAATGGGTAATTTTTCACAGCTATGTCCTGTTAAACTGGAAGAGGGCCAGCCCAAGCCATTTTGGTGATAAAGAAAATCCAAATGCTGCCCCGCCCCCTTCTCCCACTTATTAACATGGGGCACAATTTACCAGGCAGTTGATCTGTGCAAATCCCACTGAAAATGAAAGAAACTGTGCCGCTGTATTCATCCATCTGCCACTCTAGTGTCCGTAACTGCACCAAAAACCCATTGTCAAATGCAGCCTTTTCATCTTAATTTAGTTTTGGGCTGCCTCTGATACAAAAGCAAAACCATAAACAGCTGGGGATGGTGTTAGCTGATACAGGAGACACGAGGCTACCGCCAAAAAAAGCATCCCTGTGTCAAATTTTCTCCCTCTCCTTACTCATGTTAAGATGGCGAGTTTCCACTACCACCCCCACCCACCCCCATTTGTCATCACCAGCTGCTGGTGAAGGAAAATTCATCATCACATAAGGCAAGGGACACTGGGGAGAATTCAACAGAGGGATGCCATTTTCAGTGGCAGCCCCTTGTCTCCTGTAACAACTAGTTCGACACTCAGAAATATACCATGAATTATCTTTTCCACCTAAGTGACACATGACTGATGTTACTGTAGCTTAACAAAACAAAACTTGGTTTGCTAACTGCCTGATCATACCTAAGTTACTTCAATTATTTAATTTAACAAGCAGAAAGTTGCTAAACTATTCTAGGATTATCCATGTGAAACAAATCATACCACATTTTATTATATCTTATTATTACATTTATATCCCACTTTTTTTTCCTCTTGCAAGAAACCCAAGATGGCTTACATGATCCTCCTCCTCCCACAACAACCCTGTGAGGTAGGTTAGGCTGAGAGTCAGTGACTGGCCCAAAGTCACCCAGTGAGCTTCATGGACAAGCGGGAAACAGAACCTGGATCTCCTGAGTCCCAGTCCAACACTCTAACCACTACACCACACTGGCTATGGGATCTTTTTAAACAATAGACTACATTTCTGGCTCTCCAGATTGGAAATATAAACTTCAGAATGCCTTGGTAAACATGCTAAGGGATGGAATGAAGCCTGAATTAGCAATTGTTCAAGTCTCAAAAAGTTCCAACTGCAAAAATATTTCAGACTGATAATTGCTGAGCGTAACAATTTAAGAATAAAGTTGAATACATATAACTTGTTTTCTAGCATGTTCATGAGAACGCACACAAATAATTACTCAAATACATAATATTCACTTGATAAGACCTGAGAGCTAAATAAATCATATCGCCTTGATTAGGAAGTAAAATGTAAAAACATTATGTATGTTCCTAATGGGGTATATTAAATCCTGTAATTTAAAGCTATACACCGAGACACACAAAAGCAAAACCTACAAACGATTAAGGAAACTTAACTCATTAGAACATTGTTGTATCATCTCCGGGACACACACACAAACACACATTTACCTGCCATATTTTTATAGGACCTTCTAACTTTAACCTCACAAATACTTATGAGAGTTCTTTGAAAATAAGCAATTCATTATTAGATAGGATAAAGCCACAATATTCTAGTAAAATGCATACTTAATTGCTTTCAAAATTAAGATCTGAATTCCAGAACACAAGTGATCAGACACATGTTCACTATTAATCATCTAGGGGGAAAACAAGTCTAGATCAGTTGGTTCTTATACATTTCTGGGCAATAAATGGGATATTTATAACCTAATTATCATTTAAAATCAAAGCGACTATTACTGCCAAATAACTAGTCTAGCTGCTCTCAGGGATGCTTGAAGCACAGTTTGAACTACGACAAATATTGCTTTTAAGTGAAGTTGCCTTAACACTGGCACTCTACTGCATGATCCACTACTGATTATGTCCCCAAAGTAGCAGTAATGTAACACTGAAGAACAAGCAGTAGCTTATTGCTGTTCCACTTGGACTGTATGAGAGAGCACACACAAAGAGCTCAGGAGTATTGCTGCTCACTCACCTGAGCAGAAGTAGTTGGGGAGATTTTCCTTTTCACCCAAGCCCCCTTACACAACACAAGAGAATATGGGGAAGCCACCACATTTCTTCTCAGGCTAGAGAAAAAACAGAGAGGAACAGCATTAGTAGCTGTATAATCAGTACAGAAGCCAAGCACTTTACTTAGGATGCTTTCACACCTCCTTTTTCAAAAATAAGTAGTTTATTCCCACATTAATTCCAGCAGCAATGTTTCATGGACTCTAACAAATTTTTTCTTTCTTACACTTCTCTCTCACAAGCAGGCGTTATATACTCAGGGATTGTTGTGGGGTGATTTTTTTCAAGATTTCCCCCCACTTTTAGAAATGCATGTTTTCATTTAAAAAAATAGTAACATAAATTGGAGTTGATACAATAATGGCCATATCTAAAATCAACATTGTAATTAGCTATTTGCAGGTGAATATCTTTAAGAAGCATATATACTGATATGCACAGCTCTTCATGTTAAGAGTTTTGACATTCATTTTTTCCGCTTAACATCTAAATAATGCACGGGAGCTATAGGCTATCAAGTTGTCATGTATTAAAGCATTTACTACTCCAATAAAAACAATTTCCAAGTACAGCTTTGAATATAATATTTAAGCTACATTACGTACACTCTGAATCCCCCCTCCCCGCTCACATATCAAATATTTCAGTTCAACTACTTTTGGCTGTTTGATAAGATCTACATACACATGTACGTGTATGTGAGTTATATATATATACATATATATATGTATGTAAATACAAATATATATATGAAAATCGATATTAACGTGACAGTTTTTTAAAACCGTGTTTACTAAATGTAAATTAAGTAAACATACTAAAACAGATCTCCATTGATTTAGGGCAATGGAAAATGTTTTGGAAAATACATAACTATACCTTGGAAAAGTTTTCACTAAGTTTACCTATGGGAATGCTTCCACCCATATGAATCCACACACTGAGATCACATGGGGAAGCTCCTATTACATATTTCAACTATTTAAATGCTCATAGATACAAACATATGGCTAAAATATTGGTATGTCAACAGAAGTAGGATAGAAATGGGCAGCCTTCAGCACCAATTTTCCTAAACTTCTGTTCGTCATTAAAACATAGTCAGATGTTTTAATGTGGTACTTAGTGCAAGATGAACAGGTTTATACAATGACATTAGAGTTAAACCAAGCATCACATTCTAAAATTTGATTGGCATTGATGGGATATAGCAACCCACCAGTGTTTATTTAGGTTCAACACTCAATATAAATTACTCAAGGAACTTAGTTAATCGAGAAAGGGTTACTTAAATAATGCTGATCTTATGAAAACATATCTTTCCCACACAATATGGGATCTGCTATCTTGTATCCATTTCCCCCCACCACCACCACCACCACCAATCTTAAGGTGATTCTTACTTTAAGGTTAACATCTTCTCTAAGAGGACATTCTTTTTAGGACTGAGGTATTGGTTTCTGTCCCTGTATTTAGCATCACATGTGATAAATTAATTTTCACACTGGTAAGTTCTTGCTCAGTGGAGGGAGCAATCCTATGTGCCCTAGGCAGTGTCTGGGGGACACAGGATTTTTCAATTTCAGGGCTCCAATGCTGGAACCAGGGCTCCGACCTTGTAGCCCAGAAACCGTGTTCCCCGCCCCTTCATAGCCAATGCGGTTCTCTTCACACCAGCTATATCTCTGTGCTCAGAAATGGAGCATGGTGTTGGGGAAAAGGGGATGGCGGTAGGAGGAGACCACTGAGGCTGTGTTACGCAGCTTCCTGAGTGCCACATGGCCTCGCCCCACCCCGCTCTGAAGCGACCCAGCTAGACAGGCGATATCAGCTGTCTAGCCAAAAATGTAGGGCGGCTGGAGCACTGAGGCGACAACTGCCTCCATGCTCCGGCCACCCTGCATTAAATAGTCAACAGCCTCTGAGTTCGGTGTCTGACAACTACCTCCATAGGACTGCACCCTACGTTTCTTAAGGCTGCAATCCTATACCCACTCAATGGGACTTACTTGGGAGTACACATGTATAAGATTGCACTGTAAGTCCCTAAAATGGTTATTGATAAAAAGCAGTTTGCTGGAATGTGATGTTAACATTTACAAGAGGATACAATTGGAAACCAAGGAAAGAAATGAGGTGTGAAATGACAGAAGGGTTTTCCCCCATAACTGGCTAGAACCACCACTATCTGCAAACTTTGAAACAGCTGATGGTTATAATACAACAGTATCATATTTTTTGAAGCCACTGTTTAGAACAAATTTAGGGAGGGAAAATCTTGAAACTATGTTTACCTGCACATTCACTACTTGAGTGGACAAGTGTCAGTTATTGCCTGTACCTGAGTAAGACTGGAAACACAACCTAAAGAAAATGTGATGGATAATGCAAATCTGATGAATACAAATAGAGAGAAGGTATTAATGCATTCTTCTCTACACAGTGCATGAAACTAGTTCTGTCTAATGTTAAAACCAGATGGTGTAACTACGGCCAAATGGCTACCAGAGCCTCCCCCATCCCACCTACCAGTTATCCAGAGTATAGCAAAGGAACATGCACTATAAAAGACTCTTTGCATGAGAAGAATACAATGGAAACAGCTGGCACTGGGCCCTGCTTGGAAGTTTCACTGAGCTAGCCAAGGATCAATACTACAAGTAGCTCAGGACATCTTCTAGAATCTTTCTCCACATATATATTTTCAAGCTTCTAGGCATATCTAGAATGCCTAGAAAAACATTTGAACTTGAGTGTACTTATTCTACGCACTTTTTAGGATCCTGGTTTTGTGACTTTCCTTCCTAACTTTTCACTCCAAACTGTCAGAAAAAGTGAATTCTCATCACTTAAATATGTCATTAGAATTATTTTACTTTATCACTTCTCAAATGTCACAGATCCCTCAAATATAGGTACCATATTTATTTTCAGCATTGTTATCCTGTATCTACAAAAATATATTCAGGGGGGGGGGGGAAATTAAAATCAAATTTCAACAAGACAAGAGGGTACTCCTGTTCTCTGCCTGTGGCACACTAATATGGATGACATGGATTAATCTGCAGGTCATGTGGATAGAGGCACTGTCTCAATTTGACTGTCTCTTACCTAACTATGGTCAAATATCCCATGAAGCAACAAATGCCTGTGTAAGTCATGCTGTCTGACCGTGGATGACTTGTTACTCTCCGAAGCTGCAGAAAATATGGTCAATTTCCCCCAAACAGCCCACTTCATTTAGGAACAGGCATACTTTGCCCTGCACTATAACTAAAACCACATTTAGGGAGCAATCCTATCCAGATAGTCACCAGCCTCCAAAATCAGAGGCTGCCGACTATCCTACACAGGGCAGCTGGAGCACGGAGGGGATCCTCTCCTCCATGCTCCGGCCACCCTGCATTTTTGCCTAGACAGGCAATTTCTCCCATCTAGGCTCAGCTTCAGGGAGGGGGTGGGGAAGAGGCCTAGAGACCCGATTGGAAGCTGTGTAAAGCAGCTTCCATGGCCTCCTCCCTTCCCCGTCCTCGGGTCTGCCCCCTTTTCCCCGTCTCAACGCTCCAATTCCAAGTGCAGAGACGTAGCCAGCACAGAAAGAACTGCACCAGCTCCGAGGGGGTGGGGAACGCGGTTTCTGGGAACCAGTTCCCAGAAACTGAACAATCCTATGACCCTTTAGACAGTCTAGTGGCCATAGGATTCCTCCCTTAAAAACTGAATTTGTCCTTGCCAATTGCTATATTTTGTTTGATATCATTTTCAAGAAGTTCAAAAACTGAGCTATTCCTTGGATTTAGGGGTAGAAGTATTGACATACATTTTTATTTGCACAATACTGACAGTTTTAGCAACTGATTACTATTGTTAATTTCATTGTTTCATAGCAACTATCTAATTGGGGAAGGCTAGTTAGCGGAAGTCTCTGTGTGTGTTACAAATCTAACAAATTGATGCTTTAAATACTTTACCATTACTTGACTAATCAACCAAATGTCCTTTGATCATTAAGTGTCTAACCCTAGATATTTATACATATAAGGAGATTCCTGTCTTAGGTGCAAGTGTTCAGACTGAATGCTCTTCTGTTCTTACAGTCCTATGATCCTATGAGAATCTTTCTTTCAGGTCATAATGATGTGTACTTGGGCACTGTCACTAGGATATAAAACTCTTAACAACTCAGACTGCAGCAATTCTGTCTGGATCGCAGTAAGTCATGTCAAAGCACTGTAAATACAAAGCACTGTAAATACAATATTGCTCTTTGGACAATAAGTTCTGGGTAGCCACCTGTGGTAGGCATACATTAAGTAGCACAAGGAACGGGAGTTTCTGGCACTTATGGGCAGGAGCAGCAAGACCCAGGGGCTTCTCTCTCATGCACTGCACTGTTGTCTACTCCCTGGCTCAGCAAACAAGGCAAAACCATCCCAGACCATAAGGGGCTGTGTGATTATTTTGTTACATAGTAGACTGGTAGTGTCCCATTCATTTAACTTGACTTGTCAAAAAGGTTGAAGGAGATTGCATAAACAAACAGGCACATTCATCCATACAAACAAATTTGGCACATTCACCCATATAACAGTGCAAGTCCCACTGTGCCGATGGGAATTATTCCCAACTAAGCATGTGCAAAACTGCAGCTTGAGAGGCTGAAAGGACCCCTTATTACAAGACAAGGCTGATCAACTTATACAATCTTAAACAGTGAAATGTGGACAAGGATATGCCTCAGAAAGCACTACACCGAACAAATGGCTCTAGGTGTTCTGAAGACATGATACTGTTAACGAATCACAAAAACTGATGGAAAAGAAAGAGTGAAGGGAGAGCTTGGGGCGCAACAGCAAAGAAAAGAGCGATCTGGCATATGGGGAACTACTCTGAAATCAAAAGCAAAACAAACTTGCCAGACAGCTACATAAAAGCCTTTTCCGTGGGGACGAACAAAAGCTAAGACTATATAATCTAACGAAAACCCTCAAGAAAAATGACTTTCAGCAAAGCAAAACACCTGCCTCCCAAGGTAAGCTCTTCTCACTCAATGTCTTACAGACAAGGAAGCACCTCGACCTCTGGCAGCATCCTCGCCCGCGTCCTACAGGGGTGCCCAACAGCTCTCTTCTTCTCGCCCCTCTTCCAGCGGCTCCTAAACCACCCCGCCACAGCGCGGTAGGCGGACGACAGCGAAAGCGCTCCGGCTGCAACCCCCAGCACGGAAACGCGAGGCTTCTTCGGCACGGGCCCCGCGCCCAGGGCGGAGGGGCCCGTCTACGCTCAAGCAGGGGGAGAAAGCCGCCCCTCGCGTTGCGTCTGCGCCCCGTCGCCTCCAGCTTCTGCTCACGGACCGGCCGCCTCGGGGACCCCTCCGCGTCAGGCGCAGCGGCGGCAGCGACGCCCCGGCGGGCCCCCGGGGTGCGGGGCGGAGACGACGACCCCCCCCCGCCGCCGCCGCCGCCGCCGCCGCCGCCGCCGCCGCCTCCCAACACCTGTCACCGCGGGGCGGGTGGGGGGCGAGGAGGAGCGGCGCACCGTTGGAACTGCCGCCGCAGGAAGTCCGCGCCGCCAGCCGCGCTCCCGTCTCCTCGCCCGCCCTCGGCGCGCTCCTTCGACGACCTCCGCTCGCGCACGGGGCCCGGCCCTCGGCCCTTCCCCGCCAGCGCGGAGCTCCCCAAGCCGGCGCTGCCCAGCCCCGTCGCCGCCCCGGGCTTGTCCCCGGCGCTGCCCCCTCGCCAGGCCCTGCCCCCCCCGCGCGCGGCCCCGGCCTCCCCCGCGCGCCCCCCCCGCGCCCCCGGAGGGAGAGCCGCGGAGGAAGGTGAGGGGGCGGTTACCTCGGCCCGCTGTAAACATCGGCTCCTGCTGCTGCGGCTCCAGCTCCGCCAGTCTCCTCTCGCCCCCCCTCACCCTCTCCAGGACGAGGACCCCGCCCCCTAGGCTGCCCGCCACGGCGCCTGCTCGGAAGCGCGCCGCCGCGGCCCGTCAGGCCCCCGCCGTTAGGTTCAGGACGAGGAGATGAGAACAAGGCCGCTCTCCGGGTCCAGCCCTGCGGCGCGGCGCCCGGCGCCCGGAACAGGCCGCCAGCAGCAGGGGCGGGCGCATGTCAGGCACTCCTTCGGGCAGCTCCGGCTGGGGCGGGGTCCTGAGGGCGGGGAGAGAGCAGGGCAACCCCGTGCTTTGGTTACCAGGGGAGGCGGAAGTGGCCGAGAGGGCGGGGCTCTCCGCCGAGGGGCGGGGCTTCGCCCGCCCAGCGCCTCGGCGGTTGAGATCAATTCAATTCAAACCGAAGCCGCTGCCCGGGGGTCTCCGGGCGGGCGGCTCCTGCCGGGACTAGGGCCGCCGGGGGTCCGGATGTGGAGCCCGCCCGGCTCCCGCGGAGGAAGCGCGCACGGACGCCGGACCTCGACGCCCTTGCTGGGAAAAAGTCATTCTAACTCAGTTTACGTGCGAGTCTGCGTAGGCTCAGGCAGCAAGTACCGCGTGTTGCGTTTCAGTTGTCCCTGGTTGTAGCAGCCTGGCGTGGCTCCCGCCAGCGTGCTCCCCGGACGTCGCATCTGCTTCCAGCGATCCCTGTTCTGGTTTAAACGGCTTTGATTTCGTTCAGTTAAACAAACAACAGCCCGATCCTAAATCCTGTGCAGAGAAAGGTGTGCGTTCGGGCCGTGGATTTCAGGGGATTTAGGTGCGCCTGCCTCTGCGCAGGACCAGGTTGCGCGCAGTCATTCCGTTGCAGGGGTTCTGTGGAGCCCAAACGGAACTGCATGTCGTATTTTATGGCCGCTGCTAGCCTTGAACTGTCACGAATGGCAGGATATAAATTTGTCTGATAAATAAACTGGATAGAGGCACCCCCATGGAAAAGAATTTCCAGCCAGCAACCATGAGCTTAGGCCAGAATAAAATCGTTAGTCTTTAAGGCGCCACAAGACTCTTGTTCTTATGAAAAACAATTGTTTAGTTTTCAACGGGTGCATATTTTGTATCCTGTTTTGTTTCTTTCTGAAGGGAGTAAGACAGTAGTATTTATAATGTGGCTAGAGCCACATATAGACCTTCCTTAATTCTACTATTAATACTATTAATCAGTTTCAGTGGGTTTAGGCACACCTAACACTACATAGGACTGGCCATATGTAAATACAAGAGCCAGTGTGGTGTAGTGGCTAGAGTGTTGGACTGGGAGCCCAGCGATCCGGGTTCTAGTCCCCACTCAGCCATGGAAGCTCACTGGGTGACTTTGGGCCAGAGGTTGGGCATGGGGAAAACTTGCCTCAGGGATACAGTCAATTACATGGAACTCTCCCACACAGACATGGGCCCAGCCATGCTTAGTTTTCACTACCAAAGACAAATCAGTGATTCAACGGCCATTTGCCAGTCTAACCCTAATAGAATGATATAGGAAACAAGGCCTGAATCACATATTAAGTTTGGACATTGTAAAAAAATTGCAGGGTTTTACATTATGAATAAGATGTTGCTTATAGAATCATAGAATAGTAGGGTTGGAAGAGGCCTACAAGGCCACTGAGTCCAATCCCCTGCTCAATGCAGGAATCCAAGTCTCAGCATCCCTGACAGATGGCTGTCCAGACTCGTCTTGAAGGCCTCCAGTATGGGAGAGCCCACCACCTCCCTAGGTAATTGGTTCCATTGTCGTATTGCTCTAACAGGAAGGTCAGGAAGTTTTTCCTGATGTTCAGCCGGAATCTGGCTTCCTGTCACTTGAGCCCATTATTCCGTGTCCTGCACTCTGGGGTGATCGAGAAGAGATCCTGGCCTTCCTCTCTGTGACAACCTTTCAAGTACTTGAACGGTGCTATCATATCTCCCCTCAGTCTTCTCTTCTCAAGGCTAAACATGCCCAGTTCTTTCAGTCTCTCTTCATAGGGCTTTGTTTCCAGTCCCCTGATCATCTTGGTTGCCCTCCTCTGAACCCTCTCCAGTTTGTCTGCATCCTTCTTCAAGTGTGGTGCCCAGAACTGGACACAGTACTCCAGGTGAGGCCTAACCAGTGCTGAATAGAGGGGAACTAGTACTTCTCGAGATTTGGAAGCTATGCTTCTATTAATGCAGCCCAAAAGAGCATTGGCCTTTTTTACAGCCACATCACATTGTTGGCTCATATTCAGCTTGTGATCGACAAGCTTGATGCTTGATGGAGACTTTCATGCACCAAGCACAGGCCAATATTTATCTCGCTGGAGCAAAGTCTAGCCTTGGTAAACAGCTCTCACCATGTTTATGTGCATTCAAACAATAATATTCACTCCACAAAATAGCATGTAAACCAGGCCTTAGATGCAAAAGCTAGACATTGGATACAGACTCTGGGCCCGACTGTACTGAAACCCGTCCTTTGGTTCTATTTTCAGTGAAAATTAAGACACTGAAGATGGCTCAGTTTTTCTAGTAATAAAATTGTCTACAAAAACTTGAAATTTTATTTTCCAGCTGTGGAGATACATGCCATGTATACTTCTGAACATATTTCTGTAGCATATTGGCAGTGATTGGAACAAGTACTAGTAGTGATACGGAGATTGTATTTCTTATAATTGCAAATGTGTTACTATCCCATTTCACATGTTCTGACAGATCCCTGCCACTGGAAATAGAGGGGCAGGGGCTATTATCTGCTGAAATTAATCCCCGGAGGAGTGGGATTGCCAGCTCCTAACTCAGAGATGGTGGCAGCTGCTTTCAGAGCTTCAGCACAGCGAGGCAGATGCTATATGTTAATTATCCCACCTTTGTACTGCTGCTGCATCACCTTAAGCACAAATCACTGGGTGTTTCAGATGGAGGCTCCTAACACTACAAATCAAAAGGCATTGTGCGCTTATTGGTCTTTTCCTCCTTAACATTTTTTTTTCTGATAAGAAAAAAAGATGGAAGAAGTGGTAGGGAAACACAGGTGAATTGACAGCTGTTACTTTGGCATTAGAATGGGTTAGGGATGTCAAATTGGAGAAGGCAATTCTGTCTGAGTTTTTGTCAGGTTTGTTAGCAGTCTAGCAGGGAACTCTTGGAAGTGAGTCTCCATTAGTAAATGAGATATGGCTTCTAAATTTTGAACTATACTTTATGGGGCTTAGAGTTACGTTTATCAGGATCCCGTTCATGTGGGTGTTAGTGGTAATGAATTGGGTGATCAGGCAGCCAAGGAAGCATTGGAGGAATGATGTAATTGGTATCAAACTTCCTTTGTCTCCATCAGAGGTTAAAAGCTGGGTTTGGCATGAAATCAAACTGCATTGGCAGAAATGGTGGAGAGTGGGCTTCTTGGGAGGAAGATTATTTCTGTCCAGCACTGGGTGGTTTTAGAATTTTTGACCAGTGTCAGATTCAGCAAGTTGCTATGTTCCAGGTTTTGAGTGGGCACTGAGCTTTACATAGCAATCTGTTTGCTTTGGGAAGATATGATTCTGCTCTTTGTGAAGTTTGTGGAATGGATGAAACAATATACCTTCTTCTCTGGGATAGTCTGCTGTATAGCACTGAACAGGACTTTCTTTTTAATGACCTCCAGAGCTTGGGGACTGAAGACTTTTCTTTGTGGTCTCTTCTCCAAATTAAGAATCTTAGAAGTGTGGTCCTCAAAGTGCTAGGGAGATTTGTTAGAGTTACAGACATCTATGTCCACTTGTAAGAAATAGTTGTAGGTTCCCCACTGTAGCTGGTGGTCATGGGGCCTTTTTGATCTTGATCTGCCATTAAATCCCAATGGAAGGAGGAGTGGAAAGAAAACACAAGAGGGCTACACCTTGAAGATGTCATTTGGATCACCTGTAAAACTCTGTGAATGAGGCAGTGGGTGGACAATAAAAGCCTTATCTGGATGCATCTCAGGTCAGGAGATGGGAACCCTACAAAGAAGAACATTTAGATGATTTTGTATAGGCTTTTTAGTACGCCAGTCTAGAGAAACCTATAAGTTTTGTACAAGAGATCCCTATTCCTAATTTTTTAACTTGTCTGTTGTAGAGAATTCTAAAGAGCCCCCTGGTGAATTTCTGTTAGTGAATGTCTGAAATTATGAAGGCAGCACAACTATTATTGACTAAAATTATACTTATATCAGTTTATACTTATATTCAGTCTTCAAAATGTAATTTTGTATACATTAATTACTACAATGATTATGCCAGAGAGCATAAGGAGGCAAATTAAAGAGAACAATTCTCAAGTTATCAGATGAAGTACACACTTTCAAGGCTAACATCACTGTTTACTGAAGTTACTATTTGGACAGCACTCACGTTTCTTCTGGAATATATAGTTCTGCATAATTGTGGAAGTAAGGATGAACGGCCATTGCAGTTAAGTTAGGTTAGCATTTATTTTTATGCTGCTTTTCAACCCAACAGTCAGCAAAGCAGCTTACAAAGGTTAAAATACAAAATAAAACAAGAGCTATTCTTCCAACATCCTAGCCAATAATAGCAACCCTTCTTTGCCTTTTACCTCTCATTTCTATCACTGCCAAAAGAATTGGGGAAAGGTCCATTAAGGGAGAAGGCTCATTAAGTTTTGTGCCAAATATTACCATCGGTTTATTGCAGCCAATATGGGAATTCGGCACAAATGAGAGATTTTGAAATTCTCTGTACATACCACCAGAATTTTCAGTACCATTTGAGAGTGACTTTAGGGTTCCAATCTGCAACTAACAAAATGCAGGATGAATATCTGGGCAAATGGATCATAACCTGGAGAAAGTGGGGCAAAGTTAAGTTGGGAACAAACTCATCTTTAATTGTAAAAGACAGCAACTAGCACTCAAGAGTTTTGAGTGCTTTGACTAATGTGTAAAAATCTTTTATTTTGTTTATCGCACCCACAGCCCTGATCAGTATAGGCTACTATTTCCAATTTCCAGACAGAACTGTCAGTCATGGGCCACTAATTGAACCATTGGCAGATATTGGATCAATGTGGCCTCGCACTTTCCCAACCGTCGCTTATCAGCCCAATCCTCTCCATGTTTACTGAAGCCCCCTTACTCCCAAGAAAATGTGCATAGTTTGCAGTCTATATTCTGATACATTTAGGGTTCATACCAGTAATTTGAAAGTGTAAAGGCACTCAGATCAATGCCAGAGGCCATGCTGTGTGTCGCTTTGCTGTAAGGCACCTTCTTGGTGGTGTCCCCTAAATTTTAGGAAGGTCTCCCTTGGGAGGCCTGTTTAGCTCCCATTGTTTTGGCAGGCCCCAAAGATCTGGCTTTCTCAAAAAAACAAACGAACCAAAAAAACCCCTTCAGCCTTAATTCGGGCAGATGATGTGATTTATCGTCTGCTAAACTGTTGCTAATTATGCAGTCACCTGCTTGGGGGAGGGCGGCTTTCGCGTGCTCTCGTTTTATGGCTGTTTCTCTGTTTGTAGCGACGTTGGGGGGGGGGGTGCTTTCGCGTACAGAAACACATTTTACCTTTGGGCATTCTGGCGCTGCATATACATGCGAGAGAGCGGGGCAGGATGGGCTGCGCGTGTCAGGAGCGGCGGGCTTTGGGAAAGAGCTCTGCTTTGGACCTCTTCCACTCTCCTAGCTTACTCCGGAGCCATCTCCACCTCTCTCTTTTCCTCTCCCAATATTACCCCCCCCCCGCCCAAAAGGCTTTCCCATTTTTCCTATTCGCTCCTCCTCTCCCAGTTCCGCCAATCGGGGCAGGGGGAGTTGTGCGAGGCCATTGCCCCTTTTGGGTGCGCGCAAGCCGGACGGGATGGCGGCGGCATGCGCCCCGGTTCTGGCGCTGGGAGCCCGAGTCGGGCTGCCGAGGCCGCCGGCGGCCCTGCTCCTGCGGCGCTGGTACCGCACCGAGAGGGGCGTCTACGGTTACAAGCCGAGCCGGAAAGCAGAGAGCGGGGCGGGCGACGGCGCGGAGCGGCAGGGTCCCTCCCGGAGAGCAGGTCGGCGGGTGCCCAGGCAGTGCTGATAAAGGGGAGCTTATTGCGCCCTCCATCTCCGGGACGGGGGAGGAGGAGGAGGAATAGTTGCATTGACTGGGGGATCATGGGAGTTGTAGTGTAACTCCCCTGGAGGGCACCAGGCTGGGGAAGGCTGCAATGCAGGCAAGGGGAAGGAGGGGCTGGGACCCCCCAGTGCCGTCCAGTTTTATAAAACAGAATATGCAAGGCCAGCAGGCGCTGGTGAAGGCAGGCGTTCTGGGGCCGCAGTTCTACGCACGCTTACTTGAGCGTAAGGTCCTCTGGACATCGTGGGGCTCCGCCCCCGAGTAAACATGTTTAGGATCCCGCTGCATGCTGTGAAAGTGTTTTGCACACGCATTCCTTGCCCTGAGAAAGGTGCGTACATTCAGAAAGCAGCGAATGTACGTTCAAACTGTTCACATCACCCCTGATGTTGTATGTATGTCCTGATCAAAATAATGATCAGCATCTCCGTATGGCCACCCCCTTCCTTACCTCTGTCCTAAAAGTACGCTAGCACCCTGATCGTAAGACAGCTTTACATGGAAGCAAACCCCACTGATTTCAGTAGGTCATCCTGACTCCCAAGTGAGTGTGCGTAGGATTCTGTGCCTTAGGTAAAACTGGCGTTGGAATTGTCCCAGCATTTCTGCTATGATGCAACACAGCCTTCCCCAGCCGGGTTGTAACAAGTCTCTCCTTTTCCCCACTGCCGTGTGTAATCTTCAGGACTGATCCTGATGACAGCATGCTTGAATTTACGGTTATACCAGTCAGTGTTTCTTAAACTCGCCCCCCTTTTCTAAACATACTCTTAATTTCTGTCAAAGGCTAGTTCCATCCGTGATCCTGCAGAGATCCTTGTATACGATTCTGTGCATGGGCATGCATATAAGGATCTGTAGATTGGGGTACTAATCCAACCCAGGCAGAGCAGGAATAGAAGCATATGGATAAATTTTGGATGGCAGGGGGTGGGGGGAGCTTGTTCAGTATTATCACTGCTCTCTTTCACTGTGTTTTTGTGTATATTCTTATAACCAACTCTTTGCTGATTTTTTTTCTCAGTGTATATGCTCTGGTAACTACTTGTTTACTTGAAATAAATAAAGAATACAAATAGGACAGGGTACTTCCAGATTGCTCCTAAGGCCTCGCAGGGAACGTAACTGAAACAAAGAAGCAGGGCAGGAGTAGGCAATTTGTGGCTCTCCACATGTCTTGGCTGCAACTCCCATAACCCCTAGTCAGCCTAGCCAATGGTGAGGGATTATGGGAGTTGTAGGCCAAAGCATCTGGAGGACACAGGTTGCTCACTCCTGCAATAGGGGGTCAAGCACCCACACTAAAGATCAAGTGAGGGGCCCTCCAAACAACCGAATCTTGATGTGTGTGGGGGAAATACTTTACCTTCCTATGGTTCATGTGCTTGGGTCCCATCCCACAGTTTTGAGAATGACTGTGATACAGAGCACAGCAATCCCTGTTAGCTGGGACAAACTTGAGAAGAACACTTTGAAACTCATAACATGGTTTTTACTCTTAGGGAAGACTGTGGGAAATAATTAAGCATTGTGCCTGTAAAAAAGTGCCTGTAAAAAGATTCAGTCTTGTCTATCACACTTTTTGAGATCTGTGTGCAACTGCTATGAAATTTGGGGTTTGGGGATTTTCAACAGAGCCAGGTAAAGTGTGAGAAGTTCTGAACAGATATTTGGAGAAAGCACTGGACTAGGTGAAAATGAAAACTGAGTCTAGACAAGACGCAGATGCTCATGATTTCCTGGTTCTAGATTAGATCGTACCCTTCCTAAGGTTCAGGTGCTGCTGGACCCAGTGTTGTTCCTTAGATTCTCAGGTCCTGACTGACTCCCCAGCTACAGTCAGTCCTAGAGAAGGATAACCTGGCAACTGTTCTTCATGCATTGGTGACCTCCAGCATTGACTTATGTAATGCACTCTAGATGGGGCTGCCTTTGGAAACTGTCCCCCAAATGTCCAAATGTGGCTTCCTGGCTAATAATGGGCATGAGCCAATGGGAGCATGACTGAGCATGTGACAGTGCCTTATACTAAGAAAGTGAACTGATGTTTGCTTGCTAGCGATGGAACTACACATTAAGTTTTAGTAATATAATCTGGTTGACAGTTGCTATTCTGATTGCTACATTGTTGATCCAGTGGCTTCTTGCACGTATAAGCGTTCCGGTGTGTTTACAGAGCTTCTGCATCTGGCAGGGCTTCTCTGTCCACTTCCCCAACAGCTCCACGCATGCATCTCTTCGACGGTGCAGAACACTCTCTTTTATTGAAGTGAATGAGAAAGCCTGAGCAGATGGCGGCTTCATGGGTGATTTAGAGAACCCACGGAGCTCAGAATGGGTGGGGTGGGGGTCAGGGATGTTTCATCTGGAGTTTTCAACACTAAATACCATAGGCTGAAAATACTGCTCCGTTTCTCATCACATCACTTCAGCATAGGGATCCTTTCTAACAATTTCTGTCTGTGTAATAATGCAGTGCCTTTGCGCACGGGCTAAAATGGTCTCTGTTCCCTTGTTTTTAGCCGACCATGGGCTGGCTCGCTTAGTGGCTGCATACTATGAACATGGCCACAAAGCTGCCAAAATCAACCCTCTGTTTAGTGGCCAAGCTGTGATGGATATGGTACCTGAAATTCAAGTTCTGACAGAAGCACTGCAAGGACCTTTCAATACTGCAGGTAGGGCCAGACAGAAGTTCCTCCTCTAAGTGTGTTGTGTTTTTTGGTGCCCGTGTGTTGACAATTTAAAATTTAAGCCCATTCTTGTCTACTCAGAAGGAAGCCCCTCTGAGTTCAGAGGGGCTTACTCCCAGCTAAGTGGGTATAGGATTGTAGCCTTAGTGGACTAATTCATAAAAGGGGCTCACACATTGTAGTCACTTCTTGCTGGACAAGCTTTGGCGAGAGGGAGGGTTGAATTCATCCTTAGCCTCTATAAGATTAGTGTTTCTATAGTATCTTTCCTAACTGATGAAAGTGTGTCAAATACTTGAGCTAAGGCTGCAATTCCATACACGCTTGCCTGGAAATAAGCTGGATTGAATTCAGTGGGACTTACTTCTGAGTAGACATGGATAGGTTTGTGCTGTTAGTTATCCTTACAGCAGGGGTAGGCAACTTGTAGCCCTCCTGATGTTTTGGCCTACAACTCCCATGATTCCTCCCTATTGACTATGCTGGCTAGAGCTGATGGAAGCTATAGGCTGAAACATCTGGAGGCCCACAAGTTGCCTGCTCCTGCCTTACAATGACCTTGTGATGGAAGCCAGATGCCTTATCCCTGTAAGAGCCAGTGTGGAAAAGTCAACAGAGTGCTGGGTGTGTTGAGGAGGCCTGGGCTCAAAGCAGGAAGCTCAGTGCATGGTCTGGGAGAAGTCACTATCATTCAGCCTAGTCTCTCTCATGGGGCTGCCAGGATAATATGAAATAACTCCACATACACAATCTAGGCAAGACACTGGTCTTCTCTGGAGCGATATTCAAAGAAATACATTGAATATTTGTGTATCTTCCACCAGCTACGCACAGTCACAGTATCATCAGAATGTAAAACATTCCCAAGCACACTTATTTTTATTTATTTGAGGGATTTATATTCTCCCCTTTATCACAAAACATCCCTGGGGCAGTTTACATAAAGTGACAATAAAAACATCAACTACAGTAGCATAAAATGAAACCCTTCTCCAAGTTCCTCAACTTTGGAATGCCCTCCTGTGGGAGGTCTGATTAGTGCTTAAGGGTGTAATCCTATGCATGTTTAAACAGAAAAAAGCCCTACAACTCCCAGCATTCCCCATCCAGCACGGCTGCCTGGGGAATGCTGGGAATAGTAGGACCTTTTTCTGTCTAAACATGCATAGGATTGCACCCTAAGATGTACGCTTGTTCATGCCAGGAAAGAAGGAGAATAAGAGCTTCTTTCTAATCTAATATTGTTCAGGTGGAATAAATAGTTTTCAAATACTGCAGTAAGAGGGACCTAGGTTCAATAACATGAAGCTTGATCCTACAAGCTTACATGGAAGTAAGTACCACTGTGTTCAGTGGGACATTCCCAGGTTAGTGTATTACATCTACCTGGGAGTAAGTCCCATTGAATTCAATGGATCTTATTTCTGAGTAGATGTAGATTGACCTGTAAAGCACTGAAATGAAAAATTTATTATTGACTTTACCTTTAAGTTATTCAGTTGTAGAATCAGGCAAGTCTTGGAGCCTATAAATATTTATTTTTTGCTATCTGCACACCATCTGTATCTTTTGAATTTACTGTGAGATCTTTGGGTGCAAAATGATGTGTAAATACTAAATATTGGTGTTCCTTTTGTGGCAGGCAGGGACCCACTGATGAGATTGCAACAGCCTTACGGATAGATCACCCAAGCTGTTATTACTGAATAGTAGGGAAAGGGCAAAACAAGAATCTAAGAATACATCACGGTTGCCACCTGGGAGTCACTTCTGCATGGTCCATTCCCATGCATCAGTAATATCTGTAAAGAGGAATTATGTAGGTTGGGTAGATGACATGGTGGTCAGCAATACCAGAGTGACAAACACGCATGCCAGCTCCCCAACCCGCATAGTTTCTCTTTACAGATATTACTGGTGTATGGAACTGGACCAGGTGGTGCTGGCATGGCAAGGAACCACATAGTTTGCCTGATTCACAAGGTTCCTCTGCAAAGGAATACCTAATTTAGTGTGTGACCTGACCATCTGAAGTAATGAAATAGAATTAATGCAATGACTTTGGAATTGTTTCTCATCTGAGCGGTCTGTGAATGGGCAGGTGGCACCCAAGGAAATACTATACTGGAAGGTTTTCTTAATATAGTATTTGAGAATTGCAGATCTATTACACTAGTGACTTCAATAAACGCTTGTGGGTTTCTTTTCTAAAAGGAAGAAGAGGAAAACTTTCAATTTATTGAGGGACTGGTTGGTAGGACAACATCTTAGGGTAGTTTCAAATGTTGTCCCAGCACTAGCACTAATGACATTGTGCTAGCATATACAAAGGCTTGTGCAATGTAACTTGCACAACAGGAAAAAGCAGTGATTTGCCATTGCACTAGTTACATTGCACAAGTATTGGTTTACACTAGCACAATGTCATTAGTTCTAGCACAAAGACAACATTGGATACTACCCTTCATGCGTGATGTCCGTTGTTGTTGCTGGATAAAAGTAATCTTATTACACAGGTGTTGTTGTTTTTTAAATTTCCAGGGCTTTTGAAGATGGGAAAGGAGGAAGCATCCCTCGAGGATGTATTGTCTTATCTGGATCATATATACTGTGAACATATGTCTATAGAGACTAGCCAGCTGTCAAGCTTACAAGAAAGGGAATGGATTGCTAAACGTTTTGAGGAGTTGAAACAAGAAGCATTCACTACGGAAGAGAAAAAGTACTTGTCCAAGCTCATGCTAGAATCTCAGGTGCATTGTATAAGTGTGTGTATGTGTGGGTGAGAGACTAATTATTCTGAAGGATAAAAAAGTAGTACTTTGATTAAAGGGTTACTCGTTAATTTATCAGTATGAAGACAGTTGCTCACTTGTCTGATTTAAATACTTAACGCAATTTTTCCTCCACTAAACACTAATGAATAATTTATTTCATAAATTGGAGTATGAACATAATTGTTTTTATGCCAGTTCTGTTAGTACCAAATATACTTTTATGGGAGAAAGGGCTTTTTTTAATGCTTTCTATGCTACATTAAAATATGTTTGAGCTGGTGCCTATCTTCCCCTTCTTTCTGCAATTTTTTGTGTGTTCAACTGATTCCTGAAAGAAGCTGAAGTGCTTTTAAGTTAGTAGTTGCCTAGGTTTTGGAGCCTAATTGCAAGGGAAAATATCCATTGCTTGAGTTGTACAAATGGGTGCTTGCAGGCAGAGAAAATAGAAAATGCTTGTGTCTATAGAACAGAGTAAGTAGTCCATTTTAATCCTGGCCTTATCGCACAAGCACAAGTGATAAGCCATGAAAGCTTTTGTTTTATTTTTAAAGATATACTATGCTGCCCACTACAGATTGATTTTTTCCACATTGCTGAACGACCGAATATGGCACAAACTCCAATAAATAATGTGTCTCTATTTAGAGCCAGGAGGCAATTGCCCATTTATACAAAACTCCTAGAAATAACTTTCTAGTGAGGATTTACAGTTGGCTTTCTAGTGTGATTGACCCTGATAAGATGCTAAACTAGAGTAACGATGTAACATAGAATACATATTATCCATGGTAATTGCATAAGATTAGACCAGAGATGGGCAGCCTGCAGGCTGCACACAGCCTCTGAAAATGGCATCCATAGTGCTTCAGAGAACTACAAGGGCCAAATTTAGCTTGTTTGTAAGCTGAATTTGACTGTTCTGGCATTCCCTGGCCACTATGGAGTGCTGAAAGGGTCAAATTTAGCTTCCAAGTGAGCTAAACTTAATCCTTGTAGCACCACGGAATGGTTTGTTCAAAATGGCCCCCAGACCTCCTGCAGTTGCCCATCCCTGGATTAGACATAAATTTGTTCTGTCAAAATGCTTACTTTGTTATAGTGACAATTTGTTATGAAATTGTTGAGATTACTGATGTTGTTGATCTTTGAGATCACCTATTGAAAACACAATGTATTGTTCTGTGATGCTCCAACTTTTTGTAACAAACTGTTCTGAAGCAAATTAATATAACTGAACCGAACAGGGCAATAGACTCTTATCTGAGTGTTTAAGAAGGAGGTACTAAATCAATTATTGTTCATTTTTCTCAAAGCATAACTATGCCCTGGTGAAGTCACAACATATTACTGATCTCCTAACTATGGTTAGATGATCACACAAATAGCTACTGTGCTTATATGCCATGGGCTTGCACACTCCCTCCTTACCTCTCTGGCACAAATTCACTTTTCCCTTCTATGGTTTTCTGTTTCCATCTGCATTGGTGCTAACCAAGATTACCCTCACAATTTGAAATCATGCTTTGAATTGAGCTAGCAAACCATGGTTACAAGCCAATCTGATTTTGCTTTAACCATGGTTAGCATTGATACAGATCACACATAGCCACACTATGGTTAATGGAAACTATGAAAGGGAGAGGGAGATTCATGCAGCAGAGGGGAACACAAGCGCTTAGCCATCTCCCAGTCTCCAAATCCCGATGATAAGATGGTGAATGTTACATCTGCATTGTGCCTGATGTGCTATCAAAGATGCATTCTTCTAAAAAAAATATGTAATCACAATATTTTACAGGAATTTGATCATTTTTTGGCTACAAAGTTTGCCACAGTGAAAAGATATGGTGGTGAAGGAGCAGAGAGCATGATGGGTTTCTTTCACGAATTGTTAAAGATGTGCTCATATAGTGGGGTGACGGACATTATACTTGGAATGCCTCATCGAGGCAGACTCAATCTCCTCACAGGCCTTCTTCAGTTTCCACCTGAGGTAAGTAGTGGATTTTTCTTCCAGGTGTGACTAATTTTGATTTGGAAATACACATCTCAAAAAAGTCAGTGGTAAAAGCTGCATGGAAGCTAATGGTCTTGGGCTTGCCCTCTTAGACATCTTTGGAACTTCTTTTGGCAACCCAGATGTCATACAACAGATATTTCAACACGTATTAATACATTATTTAACTTTGTGTGTAAGTTCATATAGAAATGCCTCAGCCAAAAAGCTACATGTGTTTTACATTCACAGGATTGATGTTAAAACAGTGTTTATTGTGAGCTTCAACTTAATGATAAATAGAAATAGTAGAAAAACATTCAGAATTGTCTCTCTAACGTAGGTATCCGAGTTCTAGCCAAAACATAACAGCTGGCATATAAAGGCTCCTGGAAATGCTTCTGGATATTAGTAGCTCCATGTGGAGGTCATAGTAACATAGGAAGTTGCCTGATAATAGATCTTTGTCCATCTAACCCAGTATTGTCTACTGTGTCTGGCAGTAAAGATCTAGGGTCTCAGGCAGAGGCCTCTTCTATCACCTGCTCCCTAATATTTTAACTGGAAACAGCAGGGATTGTTTGATAGCCACTTACTGTGCCCAACGCGGAGAGATTCCATGCCTGGTCAGCATATACCTGGCAGCTGCAGACATCAGCTTGAAGCCTGGAGAGCTAGTATGGATAGGATAGTGGATTTGGGTTCAAAGTGAGCTGTGAAGCTCGCTAGGTGCTTTTGACCAGTTGCACTCTCTTAGAGTTGTTATGGAGATCAAATGGAATAACTCCTGTATGCTCCTCTGAGTTACCTGAAGGAAGCGAGGGATGCAAATATGTTAAATAACACTTTAACTGGCTAGGCCAGTTCATGTGGTAAGTGCAGCATTCACGTGTTGCATCCCCTAGTGGGATGCCATCATGACTAATCTGTCCTTAAAAGAAACACTGGCAAATTGTGGCTTCAGAGAGGGAGTTTAGAATGCACGGGATGCGTTGAAAGGTGGGCTGGGATAGAAGAACACAGAGTGGGTTGTTTTACGTGACCTGAATCTCTAGCAAGGGGAGAGAATTAGTTCGGCCAAATGTTTGGGAACCCCTGCGATAGACAGCTTCTATTCATCTGCATTCAACGTGTTCTGCAAATGTGTTTAAGCTTAATGTCCATTTCTTTCTGTGAAGCTGATGTTTCGTAAAATGCGAGGCTTGAGTGAATTTCCGGAGAACTCACCAGCGACTGGAGATGTACTGTCCCACCTGACAGCGTCAGTAGATCTGGACTTCGGGTCCCACCGCCCCATTCATGTCATCCTGCTACCTAACCCTTCCCATCTAGAGGCCATTAACCCCGTGGCAGTTGGCAAAACAAGGGGGAGACAACAAACTCTGCTTGATGGAGATTACTCCTTGGACAGTTCCGCACAGCCTGGAGACAAAGTCATCTGCCTGCAGGTATTTTGAAGATCAGTCCAAGGAGCTGGGGAAGGGGTCGCTTATAATCACAGACAACTGGATGTGAGTTGATGCCATAGGCCAACTTCTGTGGGGCCAGGGAATGGCCTGCAAGCATATGAGGCTGTTACAGTAAGCCAGTCTTGGCTTTGTCAGTGCTTCGATGAGAAATGGAGAGCAGGATATAAGTTTAATTACATCACAGGTGGGGAACCTCAAGCCCTCGGGCCAGATCTGGCCCTCCTGGGATCCCAGTCTGGCCTTCCAGGGTTCCCCAGATGGCCACACACCCTTTTTCCGGACCACCAATAATGTGGCGGTTTTCCAGCTTTTGTGCAGTATTTTCCTCCTATTCTAAAAGGTTGAAATGTTTCCCCTAAGGCATAGGGCGTGTTTCCACGCTATCGGCTTCACTTTGTTTGCAACTGCGTTGCGATGTTTCCCCAGTCGCATCTCCTTTTCCAGTTTCCACAGTGCTTAAAGTCCTGGCTTATCATTGCTGTAGCTTGGGGCTCTGTGCTGTTTTCACTGAGCACTAATTGAATTATTTTCTTGATGGCTGGGTAGAGTCTGAGTGGAGCCTGGGTTGGGTCTGATTACCTCATCAGTGTTCCCACCTCCTTGGCCATGTTTCCAGGACCATGGAGGGAGAAGCTAATGGAGGAGTACGGTATTTTTAAAAAGAAATCAGCTTTGCTGTGAAGAGAGGCTTTCCCCCTTTCTCCTTTCCCCTGAAAGTCCAGATGCACCTGCATTTCAGGAGCAAGCCTCATTGACCACAATGGGAGTTACTTCTGAGTAGACACACATATGCTTGTGCTGGGAAAGTGGGGGGAGAACACAAAGAGGGAAACTAGCCCCCATTTTAACCCAGAAGACCTCATTGACCACAATAGGAGTTACTTCTGACAAGACAGTACTGGGCTTGTTATGGGAAAGAGACCGAAACCAGCCCCCATTTTAACACAAAGGATCTCTATTTGGAAGCTGTGAATGAGTTATGTCCTAAGACAATGGACCAAAGCTTCGAGATTGCGCTTAATCACATTTAGGGAATTGGGCTTAAAAGCATGCCATTTCAATTGAGGAGGAATCTCTGTCAGTTCTGATGTAGGCATTCAAAGGCAAGCCTCATTCATCACAATGCGAGTTACTTCTGAGGAGACGCTAATGGGTTTGTTGGGTGAACGAGAGTAGTAAATGGAATCCAGCCCCCATTGTAACCCGCAGGATAGCTAAGCTGCGAAGTACTTTCTTCCTAAGGCAATTCATTGGAGCCTTGCTTGGTCGCTTAAACGTATTTAAGGAATTGGGCTTTAATGTGTGCCATTTCAATTGAGGGGGAATCTCTGTCTCATTCACTGCAATGGGAGTTACTTCTGAGGAGATACTAATGGGTTTGCTGTGGGAAAGAGACCGAAACTAGCCCCCATTTTAATGCACAGGACCTCTCCATGGAAGCTGTGAATGAGTTACGTCCTAAGGCAATGGACCAAAGCCTCAAGATCGCCCTTAATCACATTTAAGGAATTGGGCTTTGATATGTGCCATGTCAATTGAGAGGCTTCTCTGTTATTTCTGTAGTCATTGAGAGGGCAAGCCTCATTCAGCACAATGGGAGAAAACACCCCTTGACTGTGGTCATGGGCTGTGTTCTAGTACTTATTTTCAATGATGTTTTAAAAGTTGGTCCCTCGGCATCCCGTTCCAAAACGGCGATGAAACTTCCAGAAAACAGGAAGGCAAAGGGTTGGGTCACTGAGGTCAGAGCGACACACTCACAAAGGCTGGGCTACACGCCCCACAGGCAGGACTATGATACTAGACCCAGTGCGATTGTGGAAACAGGTCAGTAATGGAGCCGTGGGAAGCTGAAAAAGTCAGACTATAAGCAGTCTCAGAAGAAGCGGTTGTTCAGCGATAAAATATGGGGCTGGTGCTGAATGGCCATGACGTCATGGAAACACAAAGACCTCACCGTGCAGCCAGGTTGGAGTAAATCACTGGTGGAAACACAGCCTTAGTTACTGACTGTAAGAGCTTTCAGCTCAAACATGCTGGAATTTTGGCCCTACCCCTTCTGCCTTTGGTCCCACCCACTGAAATGTGGGCTCCAAGCACTTCTTCAAAATTGAATTCATCCCACCCCTGAATTACACAAATAGTACCATTTTACTGAAGATTAAAGTTCCAAAAATTGTGGAAGCTATTGATTGGGATATTTTGAAAGCTATACGGGCGTTCAAGCAGAGGTTGGACAGCCATCTCCTGTGGATGCTCTAGCTCTGGATTTCCTGCACCAAGCAGGAAATCAAAAATCAGTTTTTGTGAACCACCCAGAGAGCTTCAGCTATTGAGCGGTATAGAAATGAAATAAATTAATACGCAGAGGGGTGGATAAATGAATACGCAGAGGGGTACAAAGCCCCCCTCCAACTGTACGATTTTGTGACACACGTGTTATCCATTATTTCAAGGTAGTGTGAATCCTAGTAAAAAGAATGAACAAAAGTGTGTAATTAGTGGTGGACTTTATGTACTATGCTTTCTAAGTAAATATAATTGTCGCAACCTTTCAGCTTTCCCTCATGAACAAGGGCAAGTGTCCTCCGAAGAACTGGCAGCAATTACCAACGTAACTTCTCCATTTCCTTTTGTGATATAGGTTCACGGTGATGCTTCCTTCTCTGGACAAGGCATTGTTCCCGAAACGTTTACACTCTCCAATCTGCCACATTTTAGAGTAGGTGGAAGTATTCATCTGATTGTTAACAACCAGCTGGGCTACACCACTCCGGCAGAGCGAGGGAGGTCATCTTTGTACTGCAGTGATATTGGTATGTATCACGTGATTCTGAGGGAAATGGTCATATGTTAAGTGGGTTTAGAATGCAAATGTTTGGTAATAGTTCTGACAGTAAATATTTCAGGGATCATATCCTCTATGTATTGCTGCCACATTTGAATTCTCTGCCAAAAATGGGAGGGGTGGGGGAGACCAGGCATGTAGCCAGGAATGCTGTGTTTTAAGGAGAGGTATCATAACTGAATGTGAAACTGCAATTCCTGAATATAAAGAGACTAATATATTTAGGGCACAATCCTGTGTGTGTTTAGACAGAAAGAAAGCCCTACAAGTCCCTGCAATCTTCAGCCTGCCATGCTGGCTGGGGAATGCTGGGAATTGTAGGACTTTTTACTGTCTAAACATGTCTAGGATTGCGCCCTTGAAGTGCTTTAGTTATAATCCAGGGCTGGTATTTTGCTGCCTGAGGTGAAGAACAAGATGTCCCACCCCCATTCTGTGTACAAAAACTTACTAGACTGGCAACTGAATCTAACTACAATGCTGGCAACAGGACAGCATCCTCCACCATGCCTGAGGGCAGCAGGGTAGTTTAGGAGATGCAGAGCCGTCTACATTGTGCACACACAGCTCTGTCCTACCTCACTGTTGCTCCCTGCCCCCCCACATCTGCTGCCTGAGTTGCCTGCCTCAGTCTGCCTAATGGTAGGGCTGGCCCTGCAGCCCACCAGCCGTTCTTTGTAGCCATCCAAATGCTTGTCCACCATTCCTGATTTCACAGTCCCGCTTAGTTCTTCATCTCATTGCCTTCCATACGTTGCTGGTGAGCTGCATTTCACTTAGTTCTTCACATACTGAATGGGTCTTTCATACTCTTTCTGTCATTTTTAGGCAAGATAGTTGGCTGCGCAGTTATCCATGTGAACGGGGATGACCCCGAAGAAGTAATCCGAGCCACCCGATTGGCTGTTGAATACCAACGCCACTTCCGTAAGGACGTGATTGTGGATTTGCTCTGCTACCGGCAGTGGGGGCACAATGAACTAGATGAGCCATCTTTCACTAACCCCACCATGTATAAAATTATCAGGTATGGCTTAATGTGACACAGGAGAGAGAATGCATCCTGTTAGCAATGCCTTTCCAAAATACTTTAATGAGAACTTTTACATTGCATTCCTTGTCTAAGGAAGTAGTTTTCAGACTTCCTGTTTTCATGGAAGCCACATGAACTTGTCTGCTACAGAACTCCCATACTTTGCAGAGAATTCTGGGACATTTTAAGGGGGCGCATTCAATTCAATGCAGGGCACTGGCCTCACCTTTATCTCAGAAGAACTGAGAGTGTGCCCTAGAACACCCAGCGTCTCCCTGTGGCTGCACTTTGCAGGGTAAGATTGGTGGTAGAAATTGGTGGTGGTTTCCAGGAGAGCTCATCTTCTCTCACTGATCCTCTTATTGAGGAAGCGCTGATAAGTTTCCAAGGAATCCCAGGGATCCTTGGAACATCAGTTGTAAATTACTGATCCAAGCTATTGCGGTCATTACCAGCTGACTCTAAGTATAGATAAAACTTAAACTGTTTTACCAGTTGCAGTTCAGAGCTCTTGCATATTAAGGAGAAATTGTCTTGTCTTCTCCAAAGCTGGAACACCATTTCAGCTTTCAGTGCAGAGGTGCAAAATTCAGCAAGGTCCAAAGAGCCTGCTCTTGGATCTAGCCTCAAGGCTTAATTGTGAAA
Organism: Heloderma suspectum; assembly: GCF_057233095.1. Lineage (NCBI taxonomy): Eukaryota > Metazoa > Chordata > Lepidosauria > Squamata > Helodermatidae > Heloderma > Heloderma suspectum. Next base: position 112,331,048 of record NC_139464.1, read on the forward strand.
AAGCATAATATTTTATGAAAAAACTGTTTTTTTTAATGATCCTTGGTTTTTTGAGGATTTTGGCAGTTTAACAAAGGTCTTTGTCAATGATGAACAGCCAATCACAGACTGGTGGCAGGCTCCAGTAACTGTAACTCATGTAAACAACATTCCATGGAGATCTGCCAGCCAATCCAGGATGCTAGCTCACCTGCCAGCAATTGGGTTGATGGAGGTAGGGAGTCAGCCTAGGCTAGAGGGAAGATTTAAACAGGAGGAAAAGATAGAAGTGTGGTGGGACAAGAGAGATAAATGGTCAGCACATCTGAAAGAAGCACCAGAGAAGCAAGCTAATGATATCAGACTGCCATGGGAGAGAAGGTTAAGAGAAGGTCAAGAGGCAGCATCGTTGGCAAGATAGACATTGGGTAAGAACTATATTTAACTGCTTCAGAAGTGCCCCAAGGAAGTAGAGGTGATATGGAGGAGTTGGGCAGCTCGGCAGAAGAAGGGGATGCAGAGGAAGACAAGAGGAGTTGGTTGGGAGAAAAGCTCTGGCCAAGCTGGGTACTTCTCGGCTCAGGCTGAGAAAGCTCCCACGTGACTGGCTGATTTCCATCCCTGGAGATAACCGTTGGGGCAGTTGAAATGTAAATTCCTGCCGCCAGCTACTTCAGAGCAATCTTCCCTATCCTCTGGAAGAAGTATAGCTGGGAGAGCTGGGGTTGGTTTTGCAGAGCAGCTCTTGCAGCACGACGAAACATCTCAAGGCTGAAACAGGTGAGGCAGGCACTGGGGCTTGGAACAGGGGAATAGGAGTCTGGGGGAAGATGGTCCTCTTGGCCATCAGTGACAGACTAGAGGAGGCTCAACAAGAGAGTGACTACTGACCATTGAAGTGCTGTACTTCAGTTAGCCAGTAAACATACTTGCACTGCTTGCTTGAGTTTCTGGAGCCTGCTTATATCATCATGGAAATGTTGGGGGGGGCGATTTTGAGATACCCTGTCCCCCTGAATGGGTCACAATGATAATTTGTCTGTTTGTGATCCCCCCGGCTCTCCTTGTGGATGAAGGTGGGCAGTTGGAGGGCCAGGCACAGCTGCTGAAGCCTAAGGAGAGACCCCTGTGCCATGATGCAGACTAGTGGGGAGGGGTCAGAACCCCTTGCTGCCTGTTCTCCAATTGCCACAATGCAAGAGTTTGCACATGCATGCTGCCTTCTTCTGCCAGGAGAAAGAGTATAGACGTAATTAAAAAAGCAAAATGACACGGTTAAGCTAACAGCTATTTAAAAAATTGCTGGGTTAGCTGGACACAATAAATTAAGCTGACCTCAGCCAGCAGACACTTCAGTAACAGGGAATTCCAAATAGTAGATGCCCTTACAGAAAAGGCCCTGCTGCGGAATGCCTTACTTGATGTTTTTAAAAGTATGAGAAGATTCGCATGGGAGAAAATGGCCCCTCAGGTTTACAGGCAGGCTTAGACCAGAGTGGCTGCATTCTGCACCAACTGAAGCTTTCAAACCATTTTCAAGGGCAACTCAAAAATAAAGGGCATTGCAAGATGCAACTTCCTGTATTTTAATAACTTGTTTCCCCTGACAGGTCCCGTAAGAGTATTCCAGACAATTACACAGAGTGTCTAGTAGCCCAGGGACTCATGACAGAGGAAGAAGTGTCCGAGATAAAGACCGCCTATTATTCTAAGTTGAATGAACATCTTGCCAGCATGACTTTGTACACCCCTCCGTCCACCAATCTTCAGGCTCATTGGAGTAGCATGGCAGAGCCATTGGCAAGGATCACCACATGGGATACAGGCATACCGGTTCCACTCCTTCAGTTTGTTGGGGCCAAGTCTGTGGATGTGCCAGAGGAAATGCAGCTGCACAGCCATATACTGAAGACACATACTCAGGTGTGAGTCACTCAGAGTCAACACTAACAAGTATGATATTGTGACAATTGAGAGCACCTACTTGAGAGCTGGTTCAAATCTTGACTCACCCATGAACACATTGGGGGGTCCTTTGGCAAGCTTAGGCTAATTTCAGCCTCCTCCAAATGTGCTGACTACAACTCCCACCATCCTCAGACATCATGGGCAATGGGTGCACTGACTGGGGTTGATGGGAGTTGTAGTCCAATGTGACTGGAAGGCGTTGGGTTGGGGAAGGCTACATTTAAATTTATTCATTTGTTTTATTACATTTCTAAACTGCCCAACAGCCACAGCTCTCTGGGCGGTTCATAACAATTAAATAATATATAAACATAATGGACAGATTTATCTGACTACTCACAAGGAAGCTACTGATCCTCCCATTTATTTAAATGTATTTGTGTATTACCAAAACATCAATATAGGTGCATTTTTGTGATATATGAAGAACTCAATAGCTTCCTAAATGTTTGCTTTTTGGAGGGGATTATTAATCAGTCAATAAAAGATTGAAGTTTTAACTGGCTAGTAGAAATATGGAAGGCAATCAAACCACATTTAAACTAAATAATAAAATGTAGTTGCATTAAAATTATAAAAATCCATTATTCAAAACCTGTATCTTTAGCCTTCTTGGTATGCAAGGTATAAAGCATAACAAAATATTGTATTTCTTTATTACTTTTTTATGTCACCCTTCCTCCAAAGAGTTCAGGATGGCGTATATGGACTCTCCATTTTATCCCTACAACAGGTTAGGGTAAGAGAGAGAGAGAGTGTGACTGTCCCAAGGTCACTGAGTGAGCTTCATGGCTAAGTAGGGATTTTAACGTAGATCTCTCCAGTCCAACCCTCTAACCCCTGCACCATACTGGCTCTGCATGACTGGTTCCAAGATCCAGAAACTAGGCAGAAACAGGGTAGAACTTCCAAAAGCTAAGCTAACAAAGTTGTGACTTTGGGTTTTTTGTTTTTGTTTTGGATGTGCAGTCACGAATACTGAAAATGGAAGAAGGAGTAAAATTAGACTGGGCCACCGCTGAAGCATTAGCTTTTGGTTCTCTGCTTTGTCAAGGTAAGCCTTTAAACCACGGGTAGGCAGCAGGGAAACAGTGATCTTGCCTGCAGGGATTGCTGGGTGGGGGGAAAGTTAATGCTTCCCCCCCCCCCGCCCCTGATCCTGATCAAAATCGCTGTTCCCCTGCTGCTAATAGCAGCATTGGTCCTGCCTGCAGGGACTGCTGGGAGGGGTGAGGTTAAAGCTTCACACCCCCAGCAATCCTGATCAGGATGGTTGAGTGGGGGGTGGGGGGAGGCTTGAATGTCTCCCCTCTCCAGTGATTCTGATAAAGTTCACTATTTTTCTGCTACTAGCAGTAGGGAAAGAATGACCTGCTCTCTGTAGCCCAGCTGGTAGCTGGTGGGGCTCCGCAGGTCTTCAGGCTGCACCGATAGCGGCCAACGGGTATGTGGGTTGCCCACATGAGGTTGCCCACATGAGTGTAAAATCCCTAAGGCTGCCACTAGAGCTATGTATCCCCTTAGGCTTGTAGCATAAATGTAAAGGATTTGGTTGTATGCAGCCCTTGCAAAACAGTTCATGATGTGGGATTGGGGGTGGGGAGTTCTGTATGGCACTTATGCTGGAAGTACAGATATATTTCTCATCCTTTGGAAAGTATCACTTGACCTGTTCAACCAATTTCCATTGGTGAAACGGTATCTCGGTCTTTGAGGTTCTTGAATCCAGGGAGTCGAGCCATTAAAAATGTGGTTTCGGTTCTGGCTTCTGATTCAGACAGTGTTAATAAATGGTTTGGTATCTGGCTTATCCAATCTGAGGCAGTTCAGATGCATTTCATAGAGATCGTGGTAAGCCTGCACAACAGATAACCCACCAAGCTAAAGGCAAACCACCAGTCGTGTATTATGGCCTGCCAGGTACTTTAAACACCACTCCCTGTCTAGGTGCTTGGGCACCCTGCAGGGATCGCAGTTGCTGTAACACTCTCTGAGTGCTTGGGATGGGAGATGAGAAGCAGACAAAAATGTACAGAACACCCAGGTTGGTGTGGAAATCATTACACTGTGTTGGTAGTTAGAATTCTTTAATTTTTGAGAACAATTATTATATTCATACCTTGTACTTTCTCCAAGGAGTTCTGGATGGAGTGAATGAGATTTATTTTGTTTTATCATTGCAACATCCCTGTAAAGTAAATTAGACTGAGGGGATTATGAGTTGCCCAAAGCTATCCAGTGAGTTGGCTGGGGATCTGGGCTGGAACCTTCCCTGCCTGAGTTCAGGACTTTACTGCCTCTCAGCCATTTGAAGGAGAGGGAACAGGTTAGCTTGGTTCCAGATAACTAGCACAAGAATATCTATTGTGTAAGAAAACTGCCCCAAAGTAATTGGTAGAATGCCGTCAGAAGCGATATTTAGGAACAGCCAGTGCTAGAAAAAATGGATAAAGAAATGTTTCAGCAAGAAGGGGAAAACAAATTTGATTCTGAGTTCTTAATAAAAGTCAGTGTTTACTTGAAGAGAGTGCCTTTGAGAGGAGATGCATTTAGGGTGCAATCCCAGCCAGCATAGCCGGCTGGGGCATGCAGGGAGTTGTAGGACTTTTTCTGTCTAAACATGCATAGGATTGCGCCTCTACTGTTTCTTGATCTGTTGCATGGATGTTGAAGTTCAAGCCCATGAGCCAAGTATGGTCCTCCTGGCTTCCCCCAGCCTCCGATTATTTGGTGGTTTCCTGGCTTTGTGCAGTCCCCCCCCCCCTTCTAAAAGGTTGAAATGCCTCTCCTAAGGTTCAGTTACTGACAGTAAGAGCTTTAAGCTAAAATACGCAGTATTTTTGATACTTTGGCCGGACCCCTCTTGCATTTGGCCCTGCTCACCACTGGAATGTGCCCCCCACCCCAGAGCTTCTCTGAAATTGAATTCCGCCCTTGGGCCAAAAGCGATTCAACATCTGATCTATTGGGTTGTTTTGACGTTACTCCGTACCTTTGCTTTATACAAAGGTTTTAATATTCGTCTGAGCGGGCAAGATGTTGGCAGAGGAACCTTCAGCCAGCGGCATGCAATGTTGGTTTGCCAAGAGACAGGCGAAACCTACATCCCTTTGAATCACATGTCTCCAGATCAGAAAGGCTTTCTTGAGGTAAGGTTGCATTTTGAACTGCACTGCATTTCATGATACCACGGGCTCCTTCACACAAGAGCTTTTATCCTGCAATTGAGTTTGTGAGCTCTTTACATGACACCGTGACCCTGTCGTGACCCTCCTGCACTAAATGCCCTTTGTTCTACAGAGTAAGCCCCACTGAACTCAACAGGACTTCCTTCTGAGTAGACATGCATAGGATTGTGCTGGTAGTTTTTGTGATGCTGGTGTAAACTGCTGTTCATATTTCTGCAATGCAGCTTGCATTTCATCAGATGCATACTTCAAAGCTACTTAAAGAAGAAGAAATGAATGTCCACAGTTCTCATTAACGTGCCAAGTTTCACAGTGTCCTAGGTTGGGATTGTATCCAACATTGTATTTTTCAAAATATCTGACAGCACAGTCATTTACATGTCCACCCAGATTGAAGTCCTGTTGCGTTCAATGAAATCTACTTCCAGCTAAATGTACATAGGATAGTAGTCTGAGTCTACCTCCGCGATAATTTAAAAAATAATCTGCTTTCAGTACAGTAATTTTGATTTTAAAAAATGATTGGTTTCTTGGCATGCAGACTTCCGGGAAAAACGTTGTTTTACTTGCGGGTTCTCACGTTCTCTCTCTGTCAGGTGAGCAACAGCCCCCTCTCGGAGGAAGCCGTGCTTGGCTTTGAGTATGGAATGAGTATTGAAAGCCCCAACTTGTTGCCCGTTTGGGAGGCTCAGTTTGGAGATTTCTTTAACGGAGCTCAGATAATATTTGATACATTCATCTCTGGAGGTGAGATTCAAACATCTGTGTCTAATAGAAATACATTGGCAGCTGTTTTTCGTCTCAAAGCTGACTCACGCCTGCTCCTTCTAGTATCTCATCACACCAGGCTCATTCTTTATACGTTGCTATCTTATTTTAATTCAGTTTAATTTTGATGTTAATATCTTAAGTCTTTGCAAGCTGCTTGAAGTGCATTTATGAAAGGTGGCGCCAAATCCTATATAATCAATCAAATCACTAAATACACTGCCTCCAGCTTTCCCCGGCCTGTTGCCTTCCAGATAAGTCAGAGTATGCCTCCCATAATCCCCAGCCAGCATGGTCATTTTGGCCATGTTGGCTGGGGACGATGTGAGTTGTACTCCAACACGTCTGGAGGGCACGAGGTTAGGGAAGGCTACTCTAGCCAGTAAGCCTCATTGAACACAGTGAGACTTACTTCTGAGTAGACATGCATAGGATCGTGCAGTTGACTGATCACTCTATGACTAGCAGTTGAATGTATGAACTATTTCAGTGATAAGAAAGCTCTGTGGTGTGTCAGCTCTGTGGCAATTGCACACATGCAGATCATCACTTAATGCTGCAGCCTTCACGTGACAGACTCCCATGTGTGAATTTCAGCTAGCATGCTGTGCAAAAGGGAAACAGTGTCCAGCCGTGTGTGCAAGAGGAAGGGACATAAAATCTTATGCATTCCAAGATTGCAGTGTTTTTGAGAGGCCTTTCTGAAGCAGCAGCTCACAGTTCTTGGATAAATATGTAATTGTTTTTGGAAAAAAGAAACGTTTCATTGAATGTTAGCAAAAACGTGCTTCTTTATCATTTGAAGTACATCACGTGTTTTTTTTTCTCCTCTGTGAGAGCAGCTATCGGCCATATCAGGTGTCTGACGGGTGAGACTAACATATGAAGAGGCTTGCCCTGAATGACAGAAATGTCACGATATGATTCTGCAGATCATCTTAAAGTCTCAGTTTGGCATCTAAAATGATGCAGTCTGTCTTTTTCTCTTTCTTTCTCCCTCCCTGCCCCCCCTTCTCTCCCTGCCTCCAGGGGAAGCAAAATGGCTTTTACAGAGTGGAATAGTAATTCTTCTTCCACATGGCTACGATGGGGCAGGACCGGAACATTCTTCTTGCCGAATTGAACGTTTCTTGCAGGTAGCCGAACGGGCCATGCTCTATGAGGGTATATCACAATGGAGCATGGCAGAGAGACTGTCTTGCATACTGTAGTGCATACTTGGTGGAGAATTGTGCATGCTCAAGTTGCCTTTGTCATATGGTTCAACCAAAACAACTTTGTGTGGCAAAGAATCATCATTGGCTGGTATCAGAGGGAAGTCTGAAAATCTGAAAACTCTCCTTAAGTGTGGTCTTAATCGGATCATTACAGTCTAAAAGAAAATAAGGGTGCAATCCTGTGCACGTTTAGACAGGAAAAAGGCCTACAGCTCCCAGCATTCCCCATCTTCCCCATCTTCCCCATCCCAGCGTCTTCCCCATCAGCTCCTCTTCAGGGTTCCAGCGAGCCAGCCATGCCCTGTTCCAGGATACTTAATTCCATTCCCCATACCCCAGTTTTCTGTTAACCCCCCAACAATCGGCCAACATTCAATGCTGCCCACTGAGCATGCTCAGTTCTAATCAGGCTGTTACTGGGTTCCTTCCCCTTTGTCCCCCTTAGAGACAAAGAAAAAAACTAAAGATTTTTTATACTCTTACACGCTTCGGAGCTCCCCGAAACCTGCTGATCCCTCCCTCTTGTGCGTGGATGGTGCCGTTTTTTGCTAGGAACTTGGAGAATGAATTTGCTTTTAGTATGTAGGAGTAGAGCCACCTCTGGAGGCAGCTTAATACATTTATCTCAGATCGTACTTAATATATTAACTTCAGGCCACTATGATCTCGCCCTGGTACATCTCCAGCACATATGAAGGAAACCATAAGTAGGCTATACGTCCTCACCGGCACCGATCAGAACAGTTAGCATAAATTATTTTTTATTTGATAAGTGGCGCCTTAGTCTGGAAAAGCATCTGTCAAAAATAGATATCCTTTGCTACCTACGCTAAGAGAGTACCGTGGGCTGTCAGTACATACATAACCATTATTTTCCTGAGATCTCTGACTTTAACATTTTCCCTACGTCAGCTTGATTTCCACTGGTTAAAGAACCACTAAAATATTATATACTTGTATGTATGGAACACTCTCGTGCCATTTATGGTTTTGCCCTAGTCGTCTGATCAAAGGAGCAGGAAGTGAGCCACGCAGTGTGAAAAGAGACAGGTAGAGCTGCAGGCCTGCCTGTGCTTTAGCCCAGACGTCCTGCTGCCTGCGCCAGTTGTGGTACCTGTGCTTCAGTTTGGCTTCTCTTCAAGATAGTAATGTTCTATCACCAGAAAGCTGACATTGAACAGGATTCTTCTTTTAATGCTTAACAGAAAGAGATGAAACTGCAAGCATGGATAAAAGCAAGGATGGGAATCTTGTCTAGGGTTTAAAAGATCCTCTCAGGAATCCACAACTTGTCCTATTTTAAAAGTCCTTACACTTCAAACCTCTGCATTCTAAAAATTCCCATATTCCTTGAGCCTCATGACATTTTTTAGGGCCTTGTCTATTTGGGTTGAGTGTGGGGATGACTTGTATTTGCTCAGTTTACGTTCGCTTCACATTTTAGTTTGTTTCTTTCACAGATCTCCGATAGCTCAGAGGAGGGTGTTGATGGCGACCACATTAATATGTCTGTTGTACACCCAACAACTCCCGCACAGTATTTTCACCTGCTCCGTAGACAGATGGTCCGAAACTTCCGGAAACCACTAATTGTTGCTTCTCCCAAAACCCTGCTAAGGATGCCTGTGTGTAAAAAGACTTTCTGCTTTGGTTGCCACCCATTTCCTTTCATTCGTTGTATTCTAAAAACTATGCATGTTAGCACAGCTGTTTGGGAGCTGCATACCTGTCACTTCTTCCCATATATTTCCAGTATCACTTTTATTTATTTAAAGCATTTTTGTCTTGCTCTTGAGCCAAAAAGGCTCCCAGAGCAGCTTACGGATTAATCAGACTTACAAACTAAAAGACGTGTCACAAAAAGGAAAAGGACATGGGGAGGGGGGAGGAAAAATGCAGACCAGTCTTAGCGGGACAGTTTTTATAATAGAAAAGGTTTATTCTACTGGAATAGAAAAGGTTCAGGTAGTCTAATGAAATGGATACTGCTAGGTTCCAGTTTAGGGAGAAGTAATGCCAAAAGCAGCTGGTTTCTCAGCAGAGCTGATAGAATAGCCATATGGGTGAAGGAACCGTGTAGGGGTGGCCAGTGATGTGGTTTATTCCCACACGAATGTTGCCTGGAGGTGAATACTGATATGGGAGCTAACTGTGTCATTGGTGCCTGCCCATATGATTCCTTCATCTCTGTGTTACCAGAACAGCATTGGAAGAAGCCACATTGAAGTAACTGCAGTAATACATAAAGACTGAGCTTATGCCATGCTTCTACTAAAATAAGCATTACTTATGTGCGTGCGTGCGTATCTCTCTCTCTCATTCTCTCTCTCCATATCCCTATTACATTACTGAAAATAATTTGCAATGGCCATTGGCCCAGAAAAGTAAAAGCTTACTGACTGGCTTAGAGAAAGCTAATTTATGTTTAGACTTTTAAATGTAGTCTTCCCTATAACCCATTCCTAGAAATATTTTATGTGGAAGACCCATCACTTCAGTAGGATATACTTTTACATAGGTATGCTTAAGATAGAATTCCCCAACCTGGTGCCCTCTAAATGTGTTGGACGACAACTCCTACCATATGTCAGACTACAAATCTCAGCATGCTGCCTGGGGGATGCTGGGAGTTGTAGTCTACCCCAACTGGAGGGCACCACGGTGGGGAATGATGGATTTAGGATATGAGCATTGGCCGTAAAACTACATTGCTGCGTTTCACTTCCTTGTTCATTCTTCTTGCCAAAGCTAACTAATGCAGCACCAGAAGAAGGCCAAAAAACACTTAGCTTGTTCCTCCTTCCCTATCCTGTCCCAAATTGCTCCCCAAAAGAGCTACAGTAATACAACAAAATGTGAAATTACTGTTCATAGGTAAAAGTATGGCTGAAGTTTAATTTGGGAGCATTATTTTTCCCACGATAGCAGTTTTGTTGGATCTTCGAATGTGAATAAATATTTATTAAAAATCTCAGCCATCATAGTAATGGAACCATCTTATTACCCAGCGTTTTCATCATTGTCATTAAGTTGTTCTCAGCTTGCCTTGTAAATCTAATGGTTCCAAGATTTACTTTGCTCAGAAGCTATATAACTACTAATTTAAATACTTGACGCCTGAAATATATTTACTATACATACATTTCATTTTCCCCCCACCCATTCTGTAGGCGGCTGTGTCAAGCTTAGAAGAAATGGCCCCAGGAACAATGTTCAGATCAGTCATTGGCGATTCAACGGTGGATCCTAAAAAGTAACTTGGAACTATGATTTTAGTATTCAGCATTCTAAACAGCATATAAATCTAGCAGGCAGTAAAATAGCATGATAACTCATAATGGAGTGAAAAAATTAGGTTTGAGCAAGAATCATAGATTTAGAGCAGGGGTGCACAACCTTTTCAGCCCCAAGGGCCACATCAGATATCTACTGGGGTGCCAGGGTCCACACACCCACACATACATACACCCACACATACATACATATATCCATTCACACTTGCACACACTGCCCTCCTCCTGCACTCATATAGGGCTTTCCCTTGCTACCTCTAGCAAGGAAAACTCTCCTCTTCCTTCCAGTCTCTCCTGAGAGGTTGGAAATAAGGGAAACCACAGGGTTTCCCATGGTAGTGTTTATCCCTTATCTCCACTCCTGAGAGATGGGAGAGAAAGGCTTACTAGTGCTGGCAAAGGAAGCCCCAGACATTCCCTAGCTAACACTAGCAAGGGAAACAGTTCTCTTATCTCCCATCTCTCAGGAGAAATGGGAGACAAGGGAAGGGTTTTCCTTGAAATTTTGGGGTGAGTCTCCATGGCTCTGTGGGACACACTAGAAGCAGCTGAGAGCCACTTGCGGCCCACAGGTTATGCACCCTGGTTTAGAGTGTGGATTAAGGATCTAGTAGTTTGAGTAAACTATACAGTGCAAGTAGACAGAGACCTGTCCTTCATGCATGGAGCCCCTGGAGTGGATTGTGCCCATAGATTTATTTGTCTCGGTTGTTTGTGCCCTTGGTGTAAAAGCAGAATCATTTGTTGTTACATTTATATCCTGTTTCTCTTCAGAGCAATGTGGTTCTGAAGGCAGGCTCAGAGCAATCTTTTAATCACACAACAACCCTGTGAGGTACATTTGAGTGTGTATGTGTGATTGAGAGAGCGAGAGAGAGAGCGCTTTATGAATGACCAGGAGTTTGGATCTGAATTCATTCCAGGCTCTAGCCATTATAACATGCTGGCTTTCTTTTGAGTTCAAACACAGCTGATCAGACAGCTACACAGGAGGAGTGGGGTAGAAACAATTTATGTAAGATTAAATTCATTTTAGGAGTTGTGTTTCCTGAGCAGTTAAACCTTTTGAATGTATTTATGGCATTGTCTCTGGCTCAGCATGCTTGAAATAATTCCAGTCTTTCTGCCCTGTAGTGCCAGCAGAGTGGTTCTCTGTTCTGGGAAACATTACTATGCTCTGGCAAAACACCGGGAGATGCTTGAAGAAAAGAAGCAGAAAACTGCAATTATCAGATTAGAAGAACTGTGTCCTTTCCCACTAGAAGCTTTGCAGCAGGAGCTGAACAAATTTACTAATGCCAAAGGTTGGTGGGCTCTAGCTGTTTAAAAAGACTTGGCTAAAACCTGGTTCTCTCGAGCAGGGGGTGGTGGGGACCTATGTCTTTCCAGATGTTGGACTCCAACTCCCATCATCCCTGACCATAGGCATTGCTGGGGCTTATGGAAGTGGGAGTCCTGCAACATCTGGAGGGCCACAGGTTCCCCACCCCCGCTCTAAGGGTTTTCAACCTGTTTTGCTAATGTGCTGTAATTTTTTGTATGTCTTAGTATACATGGTCACCAAACCTGATGGTAATAAACTTCCTTTATAGTCACTGCTCCTAAACTGTGGCCCATGGACCACAGTTTCAGATGGTCTCTGAGACCACAATGAAAATAATGAAGGCAAACACTGAAGAGTGGCAAGGGTTTTGGGGGATGGGGGGAGATTCCTACTGCACGTTTAAGAGGCAGCACGCAGTCTGAAAGAGGACCAAGCAAGCGATATAAAACTACAGGGGTCTTTTGGACGCTGGGGCTGTGTGCCGCTCTTTTTTTCTAGAATGTGCACAGGGGTGGAGGTGGGGGCGGAGGGAGGCTCTGGATGCTGGTGATTGAAAAATATGCAGCAAAGAACAACAGGAGCCCAAATGGAGGCTGAAGATTGACCAGAATCCATGGAATGAGCTAACACAAGGCATCTTATTTCTTGTGCAGCATTCATCTGGAGTCAGGAGGAACCACAGAACATGGGGCCCTGGACGTTTGTGTCCCCAAGGTTTGAGAAGCAACTGGCCTGCAAGGTAAAATGTCATTGTCCTCTGGTATTCAGGTAGCAGTCAGTTGAGCTTATATACCTGAAATCAGTTTTTCCTATCCTTGCTGCCATAATGGTCTAAAGCTAAGCAGGTTCGCATCTGGTCTGTGACTGGATGGGCTGCCTTAGTTCCACGAGAAAGCCAGCGTGGTGCAGCGGTGAGAGTGCTGGACTGGGAGTCAGGAGATCCGGGCTCTAGTCCCACTCGGCCATGGAAGCTCACTGGGTGACTTTGGGCCAGTCACAGACTCTCAGCCCAACCCGCCTCACAGGGTTGTTGTTGCGAGGATAAAATGGAGAGGAGGAGGAGGATAATGCAAGCCGCCTTGGGCTCCTTAAGGAGGAAAAAAGGCGGGATATGTGGTGATGATGATGATGGAAGCAAGGCGATATGTAGCTGTAAGAAATAATAATAATAGTAATAATGGGTTCATGCTAACATACACATTTTATCACAGTGTATTATCTATAGGCAATGCAAGGACTTGGATATCAAGGGAACTAAGACAAGAGCCCTGTGCCTACTTACTTGGGGGTAAGCCCCAATGAAGACAGTGGGCCTTTCTGCGTAAACATGCATAGGACTGGGCTGTAAAACACATCTAAGTTGTTTTTGTCTGGAACATGGAAGACTTGGGGCAGTTTCTGTTATTTTAAAAGAGAGTACTAATTCTAAAAGAGGTGGAAATATGCCACCGGTCTGTTCTAGAGTACTTACAGCTATTGGACATGGGGCGGGCTTGAGGAGCTAGGTTTGCAAGTTGGGGGCGAGGCAGATCTTATAGTATTCTGCCTCCTTAGATATATGCTGAAGCCAAGATAGAGTTCTAGAACAGAAAGCAAAAATGGTACACGCCAGTAATATAATACAAACTCATGGATCCTCTTCCTCTTTTCTCTCTCACAGGAGTACTAAATGCAGAATAATGCAGAAGACTGCAATCTTGGACACAGTTTGGCTGTTTAAGATTGCAATCCTAAACACAAAAGCTAAGACGTACAGCCTACTGAACACAGTGGGACTAGGATTGCGCTGCATATTCCATTGATAGACTACAATGGGATTTAAGCAGCTTGTGTGCAGGATTGTTGCCTGAATGATTAGCTCAATGGGTAAAATCCAACATAAATCCTATTTAGAGTAGACCCACTGAAATGAATAGGGTTTACGTTAGTCATGACTAACTTAAGCTCCATTCATTTTAATTGGTCTACTCTAAATAGGATTTATGTTGGATTTTACCCAATAACTGTAATCCTGATCATATAAGGACCAGTTTGTAACGCTATCCTTCTAACTTAATTGCAGCTCCGTCTCGTAAGTAGACCAGCTTTACCAGCACCTGCAGTGGGAATCGGAATGTTACACCAAAAACAACAGGAAGACCTCCTCAACAAAACGTTTGCTTGAGACCTAAGTATGTTGTCATTTTTTAGAGTTCAAAGAAGGCCTTGCAAGCAAGAAGACTATGGACCTGAGCTTGCTTGTGAGGTGTGCTGCTTAAAATAATTGGGCACAATCCAGCCAAAGCTGAAATGGGGTTTAAGCCCCATTCCTTTCATTGTGGATGTAAGTATGTGCTTCAGTCTACTGCAAAATTTATGGGACTTAAAGGCACTTAACGTTACCTAGATCATGCCCATTGAGATTTGCTCACATGTAAATGTGATTTCAGTATGAAATTTTTAAATCTTTATCAAATTCCTTGAAGCTGATATTACACCATGACCATAAAGATCTCCTACTTTTGTGCATATTGCATTAATAGCAAAACCTGCAAGATTTGGTATTTTCCATTAGCAAAAAAAAAATACAAGGGGGGAGAGGAACAGCCCCAAACTCCGTGCTCGGAAGGGGAGTGCGGATCGGCCAAAACGGGGCGTTCCGGGGTGCGTTCCAGGGTGGGGAAGGTGGAAATGCTAGTATGACACATCCTATGTGCCATCCGGCAGCCTCCTCTTCTGCTCCGCCTTCCCGCAGCTAGAGAGCTGAAATCAGCTCTCTAGCCGCAAATGCAGAGCAGGAGACGCGTGGAGGGAATGATCCCCTCCGTGCTTCTCCTGCCAAGCATGGGATAGGTGGCCGCCTCCAAGTTCGGAGGAGGCTGTCTATCCCCATAAGATTGCACCCTAAACCTGCTGAATCAGCTAGGAAGATGAAATGCTCCACTTTGTATTAAAAGAATGTGGGGAGATGGCTGGAATAAAAGTACATTCTTTGTGGAAGTGATTTGTTTTAAAAATGTCTTTCCCTTCAAACAGCTCTTAAGGGATTTTTAAAAATCCCACTAATTTTAAATTGTGGGGGAAAATTGTAGCTTATTTTTCTTTGTAAAAATAGATTTTGTTTTTTTAATTGACCTATAAAAGAAAGTGTTATGTAGGGCTACTTCACACAAGCAGCAGATCAGGTGGGGGGGGGGGAACAAACCTGTTCCTGGGCTGTACCACTTCAGACTGTGGATGAGGGAATCGCTTTGCTGAATTTTCCTCTGTGGGAAAAAAAAAATCTCTGCATGCACAAAATTAGCATATTCTCCCTGACATCTAGGGTTCTTTGTGCTGGGAATTTGTTTTATTGGGAGTAGTATTCAGTCTACTACCCTTAGTCAGAAGTAGAACAATCCAATCCAGGAATAGTTTCACCACCTCATCTGTTTGTGTGAACTAGCCTTTAGGTCTTAAAGAGTGTTTCTCAATGGAAAATCTCAAGCATTCTCTTTAAAGCAGATGATTTTCTCACACCTATATGCCAATGGAGGCAGTTGGAAAGAAGCCTTGTGGGGAAAAATTAGATTGCTATTCTATGAATGTAGAATGTTGTCAGGTTAGCATTCCCCCCCCCCCAATTTTAAGCAGTTCTTCAGTTTGCCTTTAAAGGTTTTCATTGCTTTCTCCATATCTACAATCCAAGCCTTTAATGGGTTGTGAAGTTCCTTTCCTAATCTGTTCATGTGCCAATAATAATAACACAATAGATATCATTTTGTAATATTTTGCCCTACTTATTTCTAAGTTTCCTGCCTCCCCATCTTATCAAAAGGTTGGGAGATCTGCCCATGAACAGGTACTTGTATTTTCCCCACTGTGGGGCTTATAGCAGCTTTTGGGGGATGATTTAGATTGGGAAAATGTGGGGGGGGGGCAGCATTAACCCCCTCATCTTCAGCATCACTGTTCCAATCACATTCAGAGTGCCCTACTGCTGTTTTAAAGGTAAAATCACCAAACCACTGGGTGATACAATCTCGGATCTCCCAAGCCACATATAGTTTGTCCCTAAGTTTCAAGGGTGCTTGTCTGTGGCATTCTGTTAACAGGCAGTTACCAAATTTACATTTTTGTGTAAGGAATTTTTGCTAAATTGCTGCTTTCTAAGAAGGTGGGGAAGAGATTACAGGATAAGTTAGTATGTTCCACTGTAATAAAAATGAAACTTCTGGGTCACCTGAAGTCTTGAATGTTTTTTTTACTCTAATAAAAGACTTTAGTGGCTGGTTTTGCATACAGCCCAATAACCAGGATACTTGCTGTCTGATGGGTTCCATCCCATTCTTGCCCTATGGACGTGCAAGTGCGTATATGCGGGTGTCCATGGGCATGCTTCTGCCCATGCTCCTTTTCAAATTGGCAATGTGTACCAGAAATCCTGCCCTATTCTGGCCCATGTTTAAGCTACATCAAGCTACAGCAGACTCTGATGTGCTCAGCCATTGTCTCCTAAGTTGGTTATTAACAATGGGCAATGAAATGTAGTTCACAAAAGGGGGAAAAACAGGGTTTACATCTACATCTACAAGTATTTCTGGGAATGAAACTTAGTGTAAATACTAAGGTTCTGCACTGGTGCTACGCAGATGGATGCTATGTGATTTGCAGGGGTACAGCATCCTGAAAAAGTGTATCTGAAACTGCAGAAAGATCTATAAAGATATGGTCATGGATAGAAAATCTTTATGTTGTGTTGAATTATGCTTTTAGGGCATATTTCTGCGAAACAGCTTATGATAGTGAACATTTGTTTAAAATAATTGATCAACCATATAAAGAATGCTGACCTGTTGAAGCTGATGGAGAGCCCCTCAGCTCCACAGCTGAAGCCTTCAAAGTGCTGTTCTTCCTTGTTTATGTTCTTGTCTGTCTGAGGAGAACATCAGTTACCTCTGGATCAAAGTTACAGTTTTGAAGTGAAATGAAGGTAGGGCTGACCTTCCTTTCTAGGTGATCATCCCAGCAGATGTCCTAAAAATCAACTAATGGCCACATCAGATTCTCATTAAGCTATAGTAGCTATAATTAATGTGACAGGAAATAGAACTTCCCAGTTTAATGAACACATGCAAATCTTTGTACAGTTGTCCAAGGTGCCTGCTAATTGGATAGTGCCCATTGTATCACAGGTGCTGGGGAAAACACTACCCTACTTCTATGTCCAATGCAGTTTTACAAATATGTGTGAAGTATTGGGGGTGTCCAGTAAAGTTTGTTCATGTGTCCAGTTTAGCAGCTGAGTGCTTCCGTAGTCCTTCAAACAGCAGAAGGAAGCAAACTGACCATTCTTATAACAAAGCCCCATCATTTGAAGGTCCTTTTCTATTCTAACTTATTTTTTCTTCTAAAAATATGTGCTCCCCCCACCCCTCCCTAGAACTCTTTTTTAAGTGAATATAATTGTTATCCTGCAACAAGGCTACTCTCTCCGCTGCATTTCTATAGAGATCACAGTACGATTACATAAAAGCAGCTAGTGTCTCTGTAGTATTAAGAAGGAAGTCCAGAAAAATTGATTGTGCAAGTCTAGTGGGTGGAAAATAACTTGAGAACCCAAAGTGGAAAGTGCTTGCAAGACAAAACAGGCACTTGTATTCCAAGGGACAGAAGAAACATTTTGTGGTAGAGGAATAACACTTAGTGAGTAATAATCATCATGGAGGTGTAAGTGTGAAGTGGAGAGAAAAGAAGGAAGACAAATCTAGGAATGTAGAAAGGATAGTTAAAAGTAATAAGGAACAACAAAAATGGCTGGGAAGGTGTATGTGGCTAAAAAGAATAGTAAGGGAGCATTAGCTTCTTCGTGAAACCCATTCAGTCACAACACACCTGGGCCCCATCTACACTTGGCTTTCACTCCGGGGCAGGTGCGAGTCGAGGTCCCTCGTAATAGATGATACAGTTGCAACTTCGCAGACATTCGTGGTTTTCGCCCGGAAAATGCGGAGTTCCAGAGTCGTTTTGCTGCAATGTTTTTCGTTTGCTATGGGTTTCCCTGCGCTTGTGAGCCATCTGTTCCTTTCCTGAACTAACTTCGCATCTTAGAGTGGGTGTGTTGTAGGCGTGCAGTGCCTGCATCACTCTGTGATGCCCCTTTACTCCCCCATCCCTTCACAGCTGCAAAGTTACAAAGGCACAGAGGGGTGTTTTCATTTACAGTCAGGGCCAGAAATATTGGAACAAGGATAACTGTTTTGGCAGTTGGCCTCAGTACACCACCACATTGAAGTTGAAAGGAAACACACCCAGATGGGAGCGAAGTCAGGACTTTCAGCTGTAATTCAAGGGCTTTGACAAAAGTGGGGCACTAACCATTCAGGAAGGACAGCCAGTGGCATACAGGCATACACACACACCCGTCGTTGGTGGCTCATAAGTCATGGAATAAACCAACATCATTTCAAACTTAAGGATCGCCTTTAACACCTGGATGAAAATCCTTTGCAGTCAATGACTGCCTGAAGTCTGGAACCCATGGACATGACCAAATGCTGAGTTTCCTCCCTTGAGATGCTTTGCCAGGCCTTTACTGCAGCTGCCTTCAGCTGCTGCTTGTTTGTGGGTCTTTCTGCCTTCAGCTTTGTCTTCAGTAAGTGAAAAGCAGGCTCTATTGGGTTGAGATCAGGTGACTGACTTGGCCATTGAAGAACATCCCACTTCTTTGCCTTGAGAAACTCTTGGTAGCTTTTGCTGTTTGTTTTGGGTCATTATCCATCTGCAATATGAAACAGCGTCCTATCAGTTTGGCAGCATTCGGCTGAATTTGAGCAGAAAGTATAGCCCTATACACTTCAGAATTCATCCTGCTGCTTTTATCAGCAGTCAGGTCATCAATAAACACCAGTGACCCGGTTCCTTTGGCAGCCATACATGCCCATGCCATAACACTGCCTCCACCATGTTTGACAGATGATGTGGTATGCTTTGGATCACGAGCTGTTCCTTTCCTTCTCCATACTTTTCTCTTCCCATCATTCTGGTACAAGTTAATCTTGGTTTCATCAGTCCAAAGAATCTTATTCCAGAACTGGGCAGGCTTTTTTAGGTGTTTGCTGGCAAAGACTAATGCAGACTTTCTGTTCTTGAGCGTTACCAGTGCTTTGCACCTTGTTGTTAAGCTTCTGTATTAACATTCATAAAGCCGTCTCTTGACTGTAGATGTTGACAATGACATGCCTGCCTCCGCAAGAGCGTTCTTGACCTGCCTAGATGTTGTGAAAGGATTGCTCTTCACCATGAGCAGAAGTCTGCGGTCATCCACTTCAGTTGTCTTCCGTGGTCTTCCAGGCCTTTTGCTGTTGCTGAGCTTGCCAGTTAATTCCTTCTTTTTCAGGATGTTCCAAACTGTTGTATTGGCCACTCCCAATGTTTTTGCTATCTGTCTGATGGGTTTATTTTGTTTCCTCAGCCTAATGATGGCCTCCTTCACTCACATGGACACCTCTTTGGACCTCATGTTGGGAGTTCCAGTGAACAGCTACCAAATGCAAATGTAACACTCAGAACCACCTCCAGGCCTTTTATCTGCTTGATTGGTCATGGGGTACCCAGGAAACGGGCCACACCTGGCCATGCAGCTGCTTGTCAGCCATTTGTTCCATTACTTATGAGCCACCAACAATGTGTGTGTGTGTATGCCACTGGCTGTACTTCCTGGATGGTTAGTGCCCCACTTTTGTCAAACGCCTTGCATTACAGCTGAAAGTCCTGACTTCGCTCCCGTCTGGGTGTGTTTTCTTTCAACTTCAGTGTGGTGGTGTACAGAGGCCAACTGCCAAAACAGTTATCCTTGTTCCAATATTTCTGGTCCTGACTGTATTTAATCACACTTTCACACGTTTGCAGTTTCGTATCTTCACAACGGTTGCTTTTGGACTCAGTGCCCAAGGGCAGGGGAGGGTCTTGGGGGAGGAACAACATAGCTCTGGGCACCATTTTGGAGTGATGGCTAGGCACGTAGCGCTCACCCTTGTGACTGCAAACCATCGCGAGAGTCTCAGGCTGGGGAACTGACAAACTGATGGTGTGGAAATGAAGGAGCACAAAACACCCACTTTTTACCTAAAAAGGCATGGAAAGACACAGCAGAGCCCCTCAAATACAAAACAGCCACTGAAGTCTCGCGCCACCACACTCATGGGACTGCACAGCTGTGCATTTCAGTATAATAGCACAAAAAAGGGGCACAGCAAATCTGTTAGGGAAGCGAGCAGTACATTGCGAGTGTATCGTAGGGCTTGCTGATTCGAAGCCACATTGCTGTGCAGTTGCGATGGGGTGGGGGATCAAAGCGGTGACATATAGATGAGGCCCTGGAAAATGTGCCTCTGTACTTCCTTGGCATTATGCTGTATGATTCCAACTTAAATCTCATGGCTTTTCTTCATTAGCAGGAAAATGGTGTGGGGAAAATATCAGAACTACCCTTTCCTAATCTACAATGAGGGATTGTCAGCCTTGGTTTTTGCAGGAGGTAGAGAACATGCATTCTTCATTGATAAGAAGACTCAGTGAGGTTCCTGGGTCATGAATGGGAATGGAAGAAGAAACTACAGCGTCTAAAGCCAGCCTCATTCTTTATCATGAGAGCTGCAATTGCACAAACTGATGTCAGCGTTGCAAAGCACGTTGCAAAAAGTTATGACTGTTGAGGATATATGGATTGTAGGAATCAAAGCTCAGGCGGGAGACAAGATGACTTGTTAGATTCTCAAGGTAAAGCTCCAGCCTGCTTTGTTGTTTATTCGTTCAGTCGCTTCCGACTCTTCATGACTTCGTGGACCAGCCCACGCCAGAGCTTCTTGTTGTCCGTCGCCACCCCCACCTCCCCCAAGTTCGAGTCTGTCACCTCCAGAATAACATCCATCCATCTTGCCCTTGGTCGGCCCCTCTTCCTTTTGCCTTCCACTTTCCCTAGCATCAGCATCTTCTCCAGGGTGTCCTGTCTTCTCATGATGTGGCCAGAGTACTTCAGTTTTGCCTTTAACATCATTCCCTCAAGTGAGCAGTCCGGCTTTCTTTCCTGGAGGATGGACCGGTTTGATCTTCTTGCAGCCCAAGGCCCTCTCCGAATTTTCCTCCAGCACCACAGTTCAACAGCACGCATCTCCCTTCGCTCAGCCTTCCTCAGGGCCCAGCTCTCGCAGCCACAGGTTACTATGGGGAAGACCCCTGCTTCAGCTCTGCGGACCTTTGTTGTCAGCGCGACGTCTCTGCTCCAAACTATGACTGGATCGGTACAACCAGTCCGCTACACAGGGGGCTTTTTGAGAGCCAGTGTAGTGTAGTGGTGAGAGTGACGGACTGGGAGCCGGGAGATCCGGGTTCTGGTCCCCACTCGGCCATGGAAGCTCACTGGGTGACTTTGGGCCAGTCACAGACTCTCAGCCCAACCCACCTCACAGGGTTGTTGTTGTGAGGATACAACGGTGAGGAGGAGGAGAACGTAAGCCGCCTTGAGTTCCTTGCGAGAGGGAGGAAGGCGGGGTATAAATGCAATAAATAAATAAAAATAAATAATAGCTCATATGGCAGAAGCTCCTTCCTCCGGCTCAAAGCAAGCTCCTTCCTCTTCCTCACCTTGACTCCCGCCCCTCACGTCACGTAGGGATCCCTCTCCCAGCAGGCTCAGCTTCGGGAGGGCCCGAATTCAGAAGGCCAAGGGGTCATGGCGCCCCAGGCTTCGCTGGGGGCAAGGCCCATTCAGCCCAGGGGCATTTACTCCTGAGCAGACGCGCCTAGGGTTGCACTGGGACTCCCCATTGGCGCATCCTCGTCGCGTGCGCGGCCTGGCCGCGGCGGACATTCCTTCCCAGCCCGCCCTTCGCGGGATGGGATGGGATGGGATGGGATGGGATGGGACGGGGCGCCTCGCGGCCTGCGCGGCCCTTGGGGGCGGGGCGGCTGCCCCGTCTCCGTCCTTCCCGGCTGTGTGGCGCGACTCTACCTTTTAATCTCTAGGGCCGCCGCCGCCGCCGCCGCCGCGCCCAGAAAGACGTCACTGTCACGTGGGCAGCGGCAGAGGCCGGCAGCCTCGGAGCGGCGAGGAGGCCGGAGGCGGGGGAAGGGGCCCTCGCGCGGAGAGGGACCCGGGCGCGGAGAGCGGGCGGATCCCGCCCCCGGGCGCCGCCCCCGCCGGCATGGGAAGTGAGTCGCGGGGCGGGGCGGGGCGGGGGCCGCGGCGGGGGTGTCCCGTGGAGGGCGGGCGGGGAATTTAACTCCTCGCTGCCCGGGTCGCTTGGGGCGCGCCAGCCGCTCGGGAGCCCCCGTGCTGCGAGGGGGGCGGGAGGCGGCGGCCCCCGGGCGGGCGGGCGGGCGGGCGCGAGGCGCCTGCAGCGGCGCGCGCGGGTGGCCTTTCCGGCCCCTTCTCCCGTCGGGCGCGTTGGGGCCGCAGCGCCCAGCTGTGATCCCGCGCCGGGGGGCCCCAGGCTGGGGAGGCTGAGGCGGACCCCCGGCCTGTAGCGCGCGGTGCACGCCGCCAGCGTGGATTGCAGCGCCCAGCACGGCTGTCCCGGCGACGCTGGGAGCTGTAGTCCCAACGCCAGGCTGGGGGAGGCTGGTCTGTCTCGTGCTCAGCTTCGTCTCCAGCCTTGTGTCTCCAGGAGCGGTCAGCCTTAGACGTGCCCAAGCAGGGCGTGCAAGGCGACGGCCTTCCTCTGTTGGGCCCCGGTGTCTCTGGCGCTCAGAGGTATGCTGTGAGAAAGGAGGACGTGGAAGTTCTCTTTAGATTCATCGTAGCCGATAGCGCCATCAAAGGGTTTGTTTGTTCGTTAACCTGAGCGCTGTGAAGTGAGTTTCATAACTCGGGGGGGGGGGGGGGTTGAACTTGCCCCAACTCAGCGCTGTAGTCGCTTCATCGCTTGTGCTTTCTTGGCGAAAATGACCTGAATGCTGCGTGCATCTTTCCTGTGAAACACACCCACATGTTCGTTTTGAAGTATTCCAGCTGCGAATTTTTGTAGTGTCAGTATCAGTTCGGAATCTTACATGTATTTGGAGTCTGAGGGAATACAAAATATGGAAATAAACTAAACGATTTATTTGTTCAATTTATTTCTATACTGCCCAATAGCCGAAGAGAGAGGTTCACCTGGCACCTACATTGCATTCCTTCTAGCGCCAGATAAAGACCTTTTTATTCTTCCAGCATTTTAGCTTCCTAGTCTTTTAGCTTTGGTGTTTTAAATCTGTATTTTAAATCTCTGCATTGCTGCTAGGTTTTTTTCTGGTTGTATTGTTATATTGTGGTTTTAACACTTTCATATTTTATATTGTTTTATCCTGCGCTTTTTGGCTTTCATTTTTGTGAACTGTCCAGAGAGCTCATTCCACAGCCGAGGTGCTACACAGAAAAGGCCCTCTTCCTGGTAGCCACCCGCCTCACTTCCTTTGGCAGGGGCTCACGGAGAAGGACCGCTGAGGATGATCTTGGGGTCCAGGCAGGCAGATATGGGAGGAAGCAATCCTTCAGATAACCTGGCCCCAAGCTATTAAGGTCTTTGAATATTAATACCAGCACTTTGAATCGGGCCCGGAAATGGACTGGCAGCCAGTGCAACTGGAAAAGTACTGGTGTAATGTGATCTCGTTGGCTAGTCCCTGTTAATAATTTTGCTGCCCTATTTTGGACTAGCTGAAGTTTCCAGACCGTTTTCAAAGGCAGCTCTATATATAACGCATTGCAGTAATCCAGATGAGAGGTTACCAGAGCGTGGATAATTGTAACTAGGCTATCTCTGTCCAGATAAGAGTGCAGTAGGTATACCAGCCTAAGCTGATAAAAAGTGCTCCGTGGCACTGAGTTCACCTGTGCCTCAAGTGACAGTTCTGGGTCCAAGAGCACCCCCAAACTACGAACCTGATCCTTTAGGGGGAGTGCCCCCTCCAGAACAGGTTGAATATCTGCCCTAATCGGGCAGATGAACCACCCAGTATCAGTACCTCTGTCTTGTCTGGATTGAGTTTCAGTTTAATTGGCCCTCATCCAGTCCATTATCATGCCCAGGCACTGATTCAGAACATCCACTGCCTCACCTGGGTTTGATGAGAAGGAGAGATAGAGGTGGGTGTCATCCGCATATTGATGGCACACACCTCCAGATAACCTCCCCCAGTGGTTTTGTGCAGATGTTGAACAGCATGGGGGATAAAATAGAGCCCTGTGGAACACCATGGCATAATTGCCAAGGCACAAAGCAATAATCCCCCAGCACCACCTTCTGGAATCGGCCATCCAAGTAGGAGCGGAACCACTGTAGTGCAGTGCCTCCAACTCCCAGCCCAGACAACCTATCCAGAAGGATACTGTGGCTGATGGTATGGAAAGCTGCTGAGAGATCCAGGAAAATCAATAGGGTCGCACTCCCCCTGTCCCTCTCCCGGCAGAGGTCATCCCACAGGGCGACCAAGGCAGTTTCCGTTCCAAAACCAGGCCTGAAGCCTGATTGAAATGGATCTAGATAATCCATTTCTTCAAGAGTGCCTGGAGTTGTCCTGCAACCACCTGCTCAAGTACCTTACCCAGGAAGGGGATGTTGTCCACTGGCCTATAGTTGTTAATATCCTCCGGGTCCAGGTTAGGCTTTTTCAGGAGTGGCCTGATTACCGCCTCTTTTAAAGAGGCCGGCACCACTCTCTCTCTCAAGGAGGAATTTACAACCTCCTGGACCCAGCCAGACATCCCCTCCTTGTTTGATGTAATAAGCCATGAAGGGCAAGGGTCAAGCACACAAGTGGTCGACTGGACTTGGCCAAGCACCTGGTCTGAATCCTCGGGCCTCAATAACTGAAACTCATCCAATAAAACTGGACCAGACGGTGCTCTGGATGCCTCTACCAATGGAACTGCATTAATCGTGATGTCCAATTCATGACGAATGTGAGCGACTTCATCTTCAAAGTGCCATGCAAACTCATCACAGTGAGCTACCAAGGGTTCCACAGTCTCTCTGCCTGGCCCAAAATGTAACAGGCCGCGAACCACTTGGAAAAGCTCCACTGGACGACACTGAGAAGGTGCAATGTTGGTGGAAAAGAACTGTCTCTTTGCCATCCTCACTGCCACAGAGTAGGCTCGATAATGAGCTCTAACATATGTTTGGTCAGACTCCGCACGAGTTTTCCTCCACCTGTGTTCTAGCTGTCTCCCCTCTTGCTTCATTGCCCTCAGCTTGGGTGTATACTAAGGAGCTGGCTGGGCTCTGCTCAGATGGAGAGGGCACTTGGGTGTGATCATGTCAACCACCTGAGTCATCCCTGCATTCCACAGAGCGACCTGGGCTTCGACAGGAGCACCAGCCATACCAGCAGAAAAATCCCCCAGAGCCCTCTGGAATCCATCAGAATCCATTAGCCTCCAGAGGCGGACCATTTTAATAGGTCCCCCACCCTTGCAGAGAGATGCCAAGAGTTTAAACCTCAGCAGGAAGTGATCTAACCATGACAAGGGGACAGATGTTAATTCCCCCACTTTCAGATCACCATCCTCCTGCCCAGACAAGAAAACCAGATTAAGCATGTGTCCTTTTATATGTGTTGGGCCAATGACATGTTGGGACAGCCCCATGGTTGTCATGGCGGCCATGAAGTCCTGAGCCGCCCCGGATACAGCGGCCTCAGCATGGAAGTTGAGATTTCCCAGGACCATCATCCTAGGGGTCCTCAACACCAAGTCCGAGACCACCTCTGTCAACTCAGGCAGGAAGTCTGATGGGGGCAGCGGAGTGGGCGGTACACCAGCAGAATCCCTAATCTGTCCCGGGTACCTAACACAAGGTACAGACACTCAAGATCTGCACTCGAATTAACAGGAAGCCTAGAGAGGGAGATGGAATTCCTGTAGACCACGTCAACCCCCCTCCCCAACCCCCAAGTCAGTGTTGATGCTGCGCTGAGTACCCAGGAGGGCACAGCTGGGAGAGAGTGACCCCTCCCAGTTCCCCCACCCAGGTCTCAGTAATACATACCAAGTCAGCCCCCTCATCCACAAACAAATCATGGATGAGGGAGATTTTATTTTGGTCCGCCCTGGCATTCAGCACCAGACCCAAGGGCAAGCTGGTAAGGAACCATCTGGTTGGGGGGACAACCAGAATTGGGGATAGCCATAAGGTATCTAGCTCCTCTTCTCCTCAGCTGGCCTGTTAATCCCCCAGTGCCATACCTCCCCCTACTTGTGACCACAGTTATGGTGGCACCCCCCTGAGTTCCTCAACATACTTCCCAGGCATATATTAAAAATGTTAAAATATGAAATGCAGAACTATATAAAAGAGAGAGCAACAGCTAAGAAGGAGCAAGGGAAGATCTGCACTTGCCCCTTTCTTCTCATTCGTTGAAGCTGCTGCCCTCTGCTGCTGCTGTTCGCTGCTCTTAGCTGGTTGCAGGTCTCTGGATAGGTGGTGGGTGGGTCTTGCGTGTGTTCCTCTGTGTATCACTAAGTGCGCACTTAGCGCGACACAGAGATGCGTGCACAGGTGCTGCCTCTGGCAGCCCCCGCTCTTAACTACCTGTGGGGTAGAAGAGTGGCTGGTCAGCTGATGGCAATAGCCAGTGGGAGAGGCCTCAGCAAACAGGCTTTGATGACAGGCCCCACCCCAAGCTCACTCCAGCTCCCTGCCTCTGGCAGCCCCCCGCTCTTAAATACCTGGTCTCAAGTGGTATATTACTATTTAGGACCCAGCTGTCATGGAGATGCACCGAGTCCTGCATACTGTTGCCAGAGGTGGAGCAGCTGGGCTAGGTTGGCTGCAGGTTGTCATCGATCTTCCCTGGAAAGAATCGGCTGTGGATAGCGGCTTCCTGCTGCAGGTGCATGTGTGAGGTGGGGGCGGCAGGAGTGATCTGAAGGTAAACTGGTTGCGTGGGCTTCCTAGCATTTGCAATCCAGAGGCAGAGTTGATAAGTAGTCCAAAGATCAATAACACAGTGCATCAATCTGTGGTTCAAGGTCAAGACCAAAAATCAAGGTCCAGGAGGCAAGGTACAGAGCACGGGAGCTGGAAGAATGGTGTTCTAACCATCTGGTTGGGGGAAGAACCAGAAGAGGGGATAGCCATAAGGTATCTAGCCCCTCTTCTCAGCTGGCCTGTTAATCTCCCAGTGCCATACTTCCCCCTACCCGTGAGCACAGTGATCTTAATAGCCCTGACTCTGTTGATGTATGAGCAGGCAAGCTTTCTGATTTCACCAAACTCTTATTTTAGACGGAAGGTCTAGTGCTGTTTGTAACAAACTTGGTTTCCTTGTATACATTTCAGTACGTTTCCATTTTGTCTGATGGAGTCAAATGTTTGCACAAATCTGTGCTAACAGAAGTTATTTCAGTAAAATAGATCTCTTTTTTGATGCTTTCAAATCTGTAGATGTGGTACTGCTGGGTCTTCCCTGTGAAGATGAGATGCTTGTTGAACATGTAGCATCAGAAGTGGCAAGGACCTGAAGGCCATCTGAAGGGACTACATTTCCACAAACCAGTCAACATTTGCTACTTTTATAAACCCCTTAGCTCTTCTTGCTGAGACTGAATGCCCTGAATGAGATGGAACGCCAGCTGAAATAAGGGTTAGGAAAACTAGGTTTATTATCTGATGTCAAAACGTTCTTGCATTCTCCCCAAAATAAGTTTTCTAGGTTGGCAGTTTTTTAGTCCAGGCTCACCACTTCCAGAGGCTCCTGATTCTCCTCACCTTGTAAATATGAGACTGAATGCCTTGCAAATATCCTGTTTTCTAAGCTATCAACACAGTTGTCCACACTTATTCAGTCTAGAGTAGGTTCCTTGCACATTATAACTTGGTGTTACAGCCTCAGTCTGTAATTTGGTTGTCCTTCGCTTTTGGCCCAGTACTTTTAGAGACAGTGTTTCATTTTTCCAAGTACAGCATATCAAACTACCCAGCATTTTCTCCTTGTAATGACTTTGCAGTGATCATATTTCTACTTTAATTCAGAAGATTTCACATAGCAGTTCTAGCACTGTGCTCATTATTATAGGCTTGTGGAGGCGAGCATGTTACCTGAGACTTGTTCTGAAACATGGTACGATCTAGATCTTGTGTAAATGTCATAGTCTGTGCACAGTGGGTGCAGATTTGCTTTATAAATGTGGTATGTTCTTGAATGACCATAATCATGACAGAGATACAACCTCCAGGCAGTTTTTCTTTTTGTAGAACAGATTTGGGGAAACAATCTGATATTGATTTCATTGTTGCAGTACCAGGTCTTGAAAGACATACCATTATCTCTCAGCGTAATCTGCCTTGGAAGATGGTTGATTGGAGAAAATGGGGAAACAACCCCCTGCGTACAACTGGAGGAAGGGAGGGATCTAAATATGGTAGCATACGATTTATCTAATTCTGAACACTTGTTCAGTTGAAAGGGAGATCAATCTCATTTGTTCACATGATGAAATAACTGGTAGAAATCATCTTAGAAGAAATAACCACAAATAAATTTCATTAGGGAGTATTGAGTTTTCAGAATGAAATCGTAAGAATTAATCACAAATGTGCAAGGTGATTTAGCACGGATATCTGGCTTTCAGATGCATTCTAGGCAACTGAGAATATAGTAAAAGAGCACTTTCACTATATCGTGAATGGGAGCCCCATTGACTTTAGTCGGGGAGAACTATGCATATGCTTAACTCTTCCACTGAGATCAATACGCGTATCCTGATTTTGTGTACGTTTATTTGGAAGCAGGGCCCCATCTACTTGAGCCTTTTGCTCTGGGGCGGCTGCGAGTCGAGGTCTCGTGAGACAGATGACGTAGTTGCCACCTCTCAGCCATCCGTGGTCTACTCCTGGAAAATGCGGATTTCCAAGGAGGCATTTTGCTGCAATGTTTTTGGCTTCCTGTGGGTTCCCCATGGTTGCAAGTCATCTGTCCCTTCCCCAAACCGACTTTGTATTTTGCGGTGGGCGTGTTGTAAGTGCGCATAGTGCTTGCGTCACTCTATGATGCCCCTTTACTCCTCAGTCCCGTCGCAGCTGTGCAGTTACAGAGGCACAGAGAGGCATTTTCATTTATTTAATCACACGTATCTTTGCAACGGTTGCTTTTGGGCTCAGTGCCCAAGGGCCAGGGGGGTCTTGGGGGAGGGCCAACTTCGCTCTGGCCACCATTTCGGAGCGATGGGTAGGCACATACCGCTCCTGCGAACCATTGTGAGAGTCTGGGGCTAGGGAACTGACAAACAGATGGCATGGAAAAGAAGGGATGCAGAACACCCACTTTTTACCTAACGAGGGATGGAAAGACACAACAGAACCCATAAAATACAAAACAACCACTGCAGTGTCGCACCCCCACGCTCACGGGACTGTACAGCTGCACGTTAAAGTATAATGGCAAAAAAGGGCACGGCTGAGTCTGTTAGGGAAGTGCCCTAATCATGTGTATCGCAGCAGAAGCTAATTTGAAGCTGCGGTGCTGTGCAGTTGCGATGGGGTGGGGGGGTGAAAGTGGTGCCATGTAGATGGGGCCCAAGCCTCACTGAATTCAGTGGAACTTACAGGTGTACATAGGTATATGTGCTTAACCTTTGGCTGGATCATGGCCAAAGTTTGCATTTTACTAATACGTAAGATGACGCTGAGCAAAACTGGATTGAATAGATGTCTTGTGTAAAACTGATTAAATTCTGTTTCTTAGACATATATTTGCAGACAGTTAAGAATACACATTTTCATGAGAAATTGATCCTTTAAGCGTTCTATACTACTTACCTTGAATTGGACGGCAAGTTTTGTCATAACCTACACCTATACTATGGATTTTCCTGTTTTAATACAAATCTTTTATTTAACAGTCAAATTTCTAGAAGTTATTAAGCCCTTCTGTGCTGTTTTACCAGAAATCCAGAAGCCTGAAAGAAAAGTGAGTGCTCATCTTGGGATCTGTTTTGTTTGTGCAAGATTGATCAAATGCATTTTGGATAAGGCTGAAGTTCTGTGCACACCTATTTTGAAACCCCATTAACACAGCAGGGTATATTTATGAGTAAAAGTGTTTAGGATCATGTTGTAACTACTTTACTTTAGAATGTTCTGCTTATTTAGGAATTTTTCTCTTGGGAATATACTTTGGGGCGGGGGGGAAGCATAGCAAATTCAAATACAAGACCATTATGACAGTATGTATTTGGGGATGCAATTTGTACTTTTCAAAAAAAACCCTATACAAATGTAAAAAGAAAAAAAAGTCCTCTATGTTGTGTTCATTGTTTATTTAGTGAGTGTTGACATGTTTTGTTTGCACTTGTTATCTGTCTTTAGTCATATGGGGCACAACCTAGCAAACATTGGATACAAGTGAAGCTGCAGTCCTGTACACACCTGAGAATAAGTCCTGTTGAAATCAGTGGGACTTGCCTCTGAGTAGACATTTATAGGATTGTGCTGCATATCTTGTTGAATCCAGTCCAACAAGCATTTTAACTTTACTCATGAGTAGGAACAGGTTCAGATGTTTGTTGTTACACAGCAACAGGATGCACAAGCTCTTAGCATTTCCTGTTCTGTGCCACGTTAGAAATACAAATGTTGCCTTCCCCCAGTACAGGAGACGCATAAGCTGTGTGTCTGTGTGAAGAGCTTTTGCATCTGCTGGACTGGTGAGTCGTGAAGGCTGTGTGTTTCCGACATGACACTATTTCCCAGCAAGATAACATCCAGAGATGCTCTAAAGCCCTGTGCAGTTGTTCTCCTTGCAGGTAAGCTCTGCATGTGAGGAATGGGAATAGCGCGAGCTCCGTCTCTCTCCCCCGCCTTTCTCATCACCATATATGTAGAGGGCAACTGTCAGCAGAGAGCTGCCTCTGCCCGAGGAGAGGAGAGCCGCCTCTGCCTGTGGAGACTCTCCCTGAGATTTTAGAACCCTGGAAAGTCAGGGTGCCAACAATTCAGGGAAAGCCTCCACAGATAGAGGAGGCCCTTCTCTGCAGACATCACCCTCCACGTATAGAGGGTGACAAGAATGGCGAGGGAAGGAGCAGCTAGCACTCTGGTCCCCGATGTTCCTCCTCAAATGCAGAGCTTACACAGGAGGAGAATGCCTGCATAGCGCTTAACTTCCACTGGATTACACTCATTGCACCCATTTGTAACATACCCCTTTATAATGGCAGATAGCTGAACGATGTAGCTTTATTTTATGTTATGGTTTTCTTTCAATATCACACTATATTAAAATAATATTTAATTGCTATCAATTAACCCAGTTTTCTTCATTGTGCTTTGTAGATTCAGTTCAGAGAAAAGGTTTTATGGACAGCTATTACCCTCTTCATTTTTTTAGTATGCTGCCAGGCAAGTATCAGCTGGTATGAAATGTTGGGGACAGTAAGGGGTATTGCCATGCAAATGTCCCAGATGTTAAGCATGCTTTAACTGTGGTAGAGAGCCCTTCTATCAACACCCTACATTAAAAAAAAATCATGGGTTATTCACACAAAGGTTTAATACATATATTGGCATAAATATAATTTAGGGCTTTTAAAATATTTCCAATTTGACTCTTTCAGAATGCAACCTTATATTCAGTGGGGTTACTTCTGGGCAGATACGTATAGGATAGCACTATTAGATGCATGCCTTCAAACTTTTACCAGCAACCACCTGAACTAGAAAGGCTTGAAATAAAATACTGACATCTGTGATTTCTTGAATGGTCTCCATCCAAACTTGCTTTGCTCTTTTGTGTAAAACTGTAAAATATTGGGTTGTATCCAGTGTTAGTCCTACTTAGAACAGGTCCATTAAAATGAATGGGACTTCACTGGCGTGACATTGGATACAGCCCTTGAAATATAACCCACTGTCCGTACCAGTGTTGAACAAACAGAAGATTATTTTTCATCGTATATTTTATCTTATTGTTTTCCGTGCTCAATGTTGTTTAATGAATCTTGCAGATACCGTTGTTTGGAATAATGTCCTCAGACTCCGCAGACCCTTTCTACTGGATGAGAGTCATCCTTGCATCAAACAGAGGTCAGTGTTCCAATCATTTCGCTCGTTTCTTTTCCCTGCCATTGGTTTGCACTGCGAGGCTTACTCCTGAATGACCTGGTTGGGCTCACACTGTTAGATAAGATGGGCAGTTAATAAACTTGATCTTGAAATTACAGTCTCCAGAGATTTTAAGTACTGATACACTAAACAGTTTCTCTAGGGTTTGGAGAATGCTTCATGTATAACAGAGAGATTGTAAGTATTTTGATGTGTGAACAAGTTTTATCTGTATTTTGCAAAAGCACTCTATTTAATCATCAGGGCAGATCTCTTGAAGACCTGGCCAGCAACTAGTTTACTTAGAAGTTCAGTTTTGAGGAGTGAATGGTGGGCAATGCCCTCTTCACGGGTTCCCCAAAGCGGGCTGTTGGGAAGTCCCATGATCAAAGCTACCACCTCCTTGGACTGCAGCTGGAGGTGGGGTATCGGTTATATTTTTGAAAGAGAGATTTGGCCCTGGGGCCTCCAGTTATTGATACCTACCCTAGAGTTTAAGATACCTCTTGAATCCTATTTCTTATGTCAGGTTCCTGAGAAACCTTATTGACGTGGTCCACATGACACACTGGGGCTCACCATGAGTTATTTAAGCCACGGCGAGCTGCTGTGCATGTCAGGCATGATTTGAATATGCACCCCTCAATTGGAGGTTGCCATCTTGTCCAAACCTAGCTATCAGGGGTATATGAAGGTTAAACAACTCTCACATAACCCCACAACAACCCTCGATGGCCAGGTTCGGATGACACAGCAACCAATTTTAGGTCAGACATATGCTGTCATAACAAACCATGCTATATATCGATATGGGATGTTTCCCCATATGTATATTTTGTACACTTGACAATCAATTTTTAGAAGGCATTTAATTTTGATATGGTCTGGGAGATTTGGAGGGAAGGTAATTTATTTATTATTGCACTTCCATCCCAGCTTTCCTCCACGGAGCTCAAGGAGCTACATTTTATCCTTACAACGACCCTGTGAAGTAGGTTAGGCTTAGTGATAGTGACTAGCCCAGCGAGCTTCAGGGCTGAGCGGGTGGGGATGAACCTGGGTCTCCGCAGCCCTAGTTCAACACACAACAGTACACCACACTGACTCTCACTACACCATGCTGGCTCTATTATTTCAAGAAATACATACAGCACACAGTTTGATGTGCTCACTCTAGTAATACTTGGGCCTGGTTCAGGCATCATGCTGCCTGACCCTACAACAATGGGAGTGCTGTGTGTGAAATAGCTGTGGTTTGCCATGACACCTCTAGTTGCTATTAATAATTGTTTGTTCTCAAACCAGGGATTAAAATAACCTTGGTTTCAGTCACTTATTTGAGAGCAAAAATGGTTAGTGGTAACTATTTTTACATTGGTTCAGACATCACAATAAGCCCTAGTTATTGCCAACCAAGAAAAGGAGGGGCGGAGTTGCATAGGTTGGGTGGGCGGAGCGTGCAAAACTGCAGAGCCGCTTCTCATCACCAGATCAGGTTTTGGCAATTGGGTGGTGTGTCAGCTGAACTGGGCCTTAGTGTGCGTGTAATGCTTTCTCCTGAGAAGTTTTATTTCTTTGTAACATTTGTATCCCGCCTTTTTTTCCTCTTGCAAGGAACCCAAGGTGGCTTACATGATCCTCCTTTCCGTTTTATCCTCACAACAACCCTGTGAGGTAGGTTAGGCTGCGAGTCAGTGACTCGCCCAAAGTCACCCAGTAAGCTTCATGGCCAAGTGGGGACTAGAACCCGGATCTCCAGAGTCCCAATCCAGCACTCTAACCACTGCACTACATTGGCTCTCGTTAAAGTGCTTCACACCTTTATAAGAACTGTAAAGCCAGCTGGAATTTTTATACCCATATTGCAGATAAGGAGCTGAGACTGAGAGAGGGATGCTTGCTGCTGAACTGAAACTTGAATTTCTGATCTTTTTTTCCTGCTTCCCTCACTTCTAACCACTGTAGCACATGGTTGTATACTCAAGTGCATACAAGAACAATTAAACGCTGGTATTAATATTATTGGTGGAAGTACCTTTCAGCCTTGATTGTTATACTGTTGTAATTACTTTGGAGACAAACTTTAAAGCCCAGTACTGTGATTAAGTACGTGAACAAGTATATCCGAACACTGTGGAGTATCCCAGTGGGAAAAATATTTGATGAATTGACACTTTGGATTTTTAAAGGAATTCTGGGTAAGGACCTTTTGTAGAACGTAATACCTCTATTAAAGGATTGTGTTTTTTCCTCCTTGTCCCTCTTTTGCAGGCACTTTAATGGAGTTGGGTATTTCTCCCATTGTGACATCTGGCTTAATTATGCAGCTGCTGGCTGGAGCCAAGATCATTGACGTTGGTGACACGCCAAAAGACAGAGCCCTGTTCAATGGCGCTCAGAAGTGTGAGCATAATTACTCTGTCGTAATGGAAGCCTCCTTTCTTCTTAACTAATGTGGCATCTAATTCTACTTCTGCCCACTTGGTTACATATGCAGGGAATATTGGTTTCTCTTTGTTTTGTTTTTTCAGTGTTTGGAATGATTATTACTATTGGGCAAGCAATTGTGTACGTCATGACTGGGATGTATGGCGATCCTGCAGAAATGGGAGCTGGAATCTGCCTCCTGATCATAATCCAGGTTTGCCTTTTTAAGTACTCCTACAACTTTTACAAAGTACAGAAGGATGTGTTTGCATAGCTTTCTACATTTCCTGGATTTTGCCTTTAATGCTAGATTTGAGTGCCAAGAAGTGACAATATAAGATCTACTCTGCTATGACACCTAGGAGATTTAACTAATTTTCGATGGCTTGAAGGTTTTTTTGTAGACAGTTCTCCTTCATAAAAATATTCATATCAATCCACCCAGGTGTTCTTGGTTCCTCTGTGCTTTGTGAGGAATCTAATTCTGTCCGCTGATGGGGGGCTTCTGTCAACAGGACACGGAGGGGCATGATTTCCAGCAGTTGCCCCTACCCCCTGTAGACCTCTGGACTCTCTCAAACCCTGTTCCAGAGGGGCTCCCAATCTTCTAGACCAGATGGGCGGAACAAATGCGGGGCGGGAATAGCTGAAAATTACACCCCTCCTTGTTCCACTGACAGAAGCCTTCAGTCACTGGGTGAAGTTAGTTGGATTCCACCGTTTATCTTTTTTGCTACAGTCTTGGGCAAGACCAGATGTTAGGCTACAGGCATAGCTGCATTGAAAACAACAGCCTTGGGTTGTCTCCTCCTCCTCTGCCTGGTAATGTTGAGCAATATAAAGTCTGTGATGTCATGTCACTCTCCAATGGGTTCCCCTGCCCAGCAAGCAGTAGCCAGTGGAGGGGGCAGGGGCGGGGGGCTCAGAACATAAGGACGTTGCATGTTTGGTACTACTAATCAGACATTACAGGAGGAGGAAACACAGAGCTGCAGCTTTTGAGAGCACCCGTGTATGTACCATAACATTAGTTCTGGCCTAATATGGCTTCCTCTTCTAGAATTTATTTTTGATAAAAGAAGAAAAGTAGTTGATAGTCATAGCATTTAACGTGCTTCACATTCATCCTCTTGTAGTCCTTAAAACAAACATTTGGGCATTATTACTATCCCAACAGTACAGATGGGGGCTGAGGCTGAGAGATTATGTTTTGTCTAAGTAAACTTGGTAAACTCATGCCAGATGTGAAGTTTGAACTGGAGGCTTCCTTACTCACAAATCAGTCTCTTATAGCACAATCCTATACATGTTTACTCACTAAACTCAGTCCCGTTGACTTCAGTGAAACTTATTCCCAGGTAATTTGGACTGGGATCACAGCCTTAGTAATTATTCTACACTAGCTAGCTGCAATTGATCCCATGAGTAGGAGCTCTTAATTATTAAATGAGCAGGAAGCTTTGAGAGCGTGTATGCACTATGCTTAAATTCACATTAAAGGATGCAGAAGCTATATAACAAAATCTCTAGGTTCTGGATTGAAGGCTGCATGTTTTCTTCAACATCACCAGAAATGATCTGAAGAATCTGAAATGTAATGCACAAAGATTTGTACACCATATTTACTCGGAAAGCCTATTGATTTCAGAGGGATTTACTTCGTTTCTTCTGCTTTTCTTTGTTTAATACATGTATTTCAATTTCAATCAAATGCAATAGAGCACAATACTAAACAAACAGGAAATCGTAAGTGAGGTAAATCTGACCTTAGATTAAAGTAAGTGACCTACATATAGTCACATCGCTCAACTTTATATATTTCGTTTCCATGACGTTAATACAGTTTCCTGACAAGGTTCACTTTGCTTATTGCCTTCTCTCAACTGGATGTGTTTAGTCAGCTTTGCTATTGATGCAGGTCTCCATATTTTGGCCAACCAGTGTTTTAAAGCAGGGAGATTAGTGCTCTGCCAATTGGTAGCTCTTTTTGCTGCAGTCCAAAGACTCCCAGAGCCTCCCACAGACTGGGTTCGCATGGTTGCGGGGCTAAAAGAAGCCATCATGGCTTCTCCCCGCATGTGCAGCCATTGTTTACATAATTATCTGTGCTGCAGCGTGGGTTGCTGTATCATCTGAACCTGGTGCGTGGGGTGGTGGGGATGGCTTTGTTCCCACTCTACAACCCCACTGCACGTTGTGGGCTGTAGGGTGAGTACGAAGGCACCCCCGCCGTGCCGTGCACTGGGCGTGGAGGACACATCAACCCACCCTGCAGCACAGGTAATTATGTAAACAATGGCCATGCGTGTGGCGGGGGGAGAAGCCACAATGGCTTCTTTTACCCCCGCGATCATGTGAGCCCAGCCACCATGTTCCTTAAGGTGGCAATCCTATGTGTGTTTAGACACAAAGATTATTGTTTTCTGTCTAAACATGTATAGGACTGCGTCCTAAGGACAAATCTATTCAGGTTGAGACATAACAAATCAAACAGAGGATTCAAAGGCATTGTATATCTAGGTAATTGACCAATGACGTGTACAGCTGTGTTCCAAAGTAATGTAATTGTTGGGCACATCCACTGAATCTGGAAAAGTCAGCGTTTGGTGGTTGATAATGTCCAGCAGCAATATTCACTAGAGTTGTTATTTAAAAACAAATGAAACAGCCATACCGGAGTCATACCAACTGTATAATATTTTATAATTTCCTTTGTGCTCATAAGGGGATTTTTGTTTTGTAAAAAAAAAAAAAAAACTAAATATTTTCAGAGATGGAGATCTTTAATATTTCCCCATCTACTAACACATATGTATTTGTTTATGGTTACTTTTTATTTATTACATTTGTGCCGCAAAGAAGCATCTATAGTCAACAAAATAGCTTATTTTTATGATAAACTTTCCCCTATTGACAAGTGCTTACTAACTCACATTTTGATGACATTCTTATCAGTGGGATTTACTTTCAAGTATTGTATGCTATGGATTGCAGCATAGCAAGAACTGATGGCTTCAAGGGCTGTTGAGAGTAGTTATTAAGGGAGGTGATTACATTGTGGATTTAATAGTAAAATGTGCCCCATTTTGAGCATAATTATCGGGGGGGGGGGGTTAATGCAAAATTATGGACCTTTTGGATTTTTCCTCCCACAGTTATTTGTTGCTGGCTTGATAGTGTTGCTGCTAGATGAGCTGCTGCAGAAAGGTTATGGCTTGGGTTCCGGGATTTCTCTCTTTATTGCTACCAACATCTGTGAAACCATTGTCTGGAAGGCCTTTAGTCCTACTACTATTAATACGGGCAGAGGTATAGTACATTTTAACAGCTGGTGTTTTGACCAGGTGCATGCTTGTGAGTCATTTTGCATTAGATTAGCATAGTGAGTGACCACGGGTTGAGGAGCTGACACATGTTAAAGGTTCTCCGTCTGCTCCTAAATGAAGAGTTGACACAGCGTCGGGTTCTGAGACCCACCTTTCAAAAATGTGACGACAGTAAAATAGACCCTTTGTAATCAGAGACAGTAAAAATGCCCTAGATTACTTTGCATGCTTTATTTTTAGCTGCATAAGGGTGAGGAGGCAATGGAATTTGTTGTCCGCAAAATTTACCTGGGGAACTTGGCAGAACCTGGCAGGTGATGTCACACTGTTCAGGAGGCTTTCCTATTATGGTAAGATGCGGATGCATAAGAACCTTCTGCAGCCACATCACATGGTCACGCCATCACACCATGTCAGTGCAGAAGGCTTCTGTGCATGTATGGTGAGGCCCACTGTACCAATGGAGCTTCTGGATCTCAGCAGACATTCCGGACGTCTGGGGGGATCTGGGTAGGAAATCTGGGGCAGTACCTGGAATTGCTGACTGTATATTTACTGATTTGATTATGCATTATTATGTCAAATGGAAATACTGTGGCACAGTTACTGTTCGCTGCTATGATAGAATAACCCTATAGTTGAGATATCTCCGTTGTGGTGTTAAAAGCATGCCTGAAAACTTGCAGTACAGAAATGTTCACTTTATTTACTTTAGCCTCTTCAGCTTCAGCTGCAGAGCCAGGCCTACCTGTAGAGAAGCAGTGCCCTTTTTATGCTGAGTGGTTAGCTTCTAGCATAGTTAGCATAGTTTTTAAGTTAGCATAGTTTTTAAGTTAGCATAGTTTTTAACTTCTAGAATAGTTGTTAACATCCAAAGGTGCAATCCTACCATCAGTTGTGGATAGGTGCATCCCATTGACCTTTCTAATCTCTCAATTAATTTTATTTCCTTGGATTTGCTTCTGCTGCTGTGCCACACTATTTTCTCGTCTCCTCCTCTGTTTTTCTCCTCTATATACTTGTGTTTCCCAAACTTCTTATACCTTAAGCACACTCTTTTTGTTAATTGGAGGCACATTTCACTCTTGCACCCCAAAAGGTATGTAAGAGTAACAATTACCTGTGCTTGGAGGAGTCCCCCCCCCCATGAGTGACTATGTGGAAGAGCCCACCCCCCAGTGGGGAGAAGGTCAACACAGAGTAGGGACTTTGCAAAGACACCTGTGAGTGCAGGTAATTCTCCTGTGTGTCTGCATCCAGAACAAGTGAATGATCCAGTAGCACCCCGCGCCGAGATGCAGCAGAATTACCTGCCCTTGGAAGAAGGCAAGACCAGAACAGCGAATCATACAGGGATTAGTTAATTAAGATGCATCACACTTGCATTTCTCTTGGGGCACACACTTTGTAAATGACTACTTTGCATTGGGGGAGTTTGGATGATCACATCTCAGCTTATTAAGCCAAGCTATGAATGAGCCTTGTAAAACAAAGCATGAAGTCTTGCATTATAAGGCTGGAATGTGACTTCATATTTGAAGTGTTCTCATCCCCGTAGAGATTCAGCATAATTTACTTTGTTTACCTGCAGCACTTTTCATCTTATCCATTAGAACATTCCGTGCATTACCTCATTTCCCGTGTTTAAATTCCATTTCCTTCTCATATTCAGCTTGAGCTCCTTAATAGTGAAGTTACCACTAAGCTGGTACACTGTGCACTTCAAAGTGACAGGAGTTACTTTTTGCTGTTTTTGGTACCTACAGGAACTGAGTTCGAGGGTGCTGTCATTGCATTGTTTCACCTTTTGGCAACACGAACCGACAAAGTCCGTGCTTTGCGGGAGGCTTTCTACCGCCAGAACTTGCCTAATCTTATGAATCTGATTGCTACCGTAGTTGTGTTTGCAGTAGTCATATACTTTCAGGTAAGTGAAGTCTGCAGTGTACATTTTACGATAGAACTTTACTTTAATTACAGAAGGAACTGCAGTGTAAACCTTTTAAACTGCCTGAAGGATCAGTAAATCCCTCCTCTGAGTCTACCCAAATTTTAACTACAGCCTTGTCAGTGGCACTACACCAGTGCAAGTAGTTTAACTGAGTTTTCCTTTAGCAGTTAAACTTGTACCAGGAATGAGGCTCACAACTTGAGGCGGCATCACAGTTAATAACGTTCATGGCTAGGGCTATTTTCTTTCTAATATTGCAGCTTTCCTTCATGAATGTCTCTAAAATAGCGTGCGGCTGCTTGACTTGGCCCAGATAATGGCTTGAAGGCACATGGCCCAGTTCTGTTGCTGAAGCTGAATGCGTCCTCCTGCCCTGTAAGCTGCCAGATGGGAGACTACCTGGGAACCATATGTGAGCTGCTCTGAGCTCCTTGCAGGAAGAGCAGGGCATAAGTAACAAATACCATCTGTTGCAGTTGGGAAGAACAGAATGGTGGGATGTTTAGCATTGTCATCAAATCCTAAACGCCTAAGAGCGGTCCTGCTGGAGTGGACCAGGGGTCCTTCCAGGCCAGCATTCTGTTTCTAACTGTGCTTTCATGCCTCCCAGGAATAGATGGCTGGACAGAGTGTTCAGGCAACCATCCTCCCCTGTTGTTTGTTTGTTTTCTGGCATCTAGAATTTAGATAGGAAAGCCTCTCTACGTGGAGGGTCCATTTAGCTATCATGGCTGCCTGTTAGTCATTCTTAGGTCTGTTCCCATGAATTTTTGAAGCCCCTTTTGAAACCATCTAAACTCGCAGACTTTCTGTGAAAGTGAATTCCATCGGTAAATTATGTGCTGTGTGATATAGTCCTTCCTTCTGTGTGCTCTGATCTTCTGCTCCTCAACTTCATTAGACGTTCCCAGGTTTACCAGGAGAGTGGGGAGGACATCTGAAGAGCTATTGTAGGTGTATTTAAGAGCTTGGGCATACCGAATGTGATTTTTGTGGTGGTGGTGGTGATGAAGCAGGCTTGTGGCAGTGATTGAGTAAGCTGCTCTGATATCAGAGAGGTGTGTGGCAGGCAGAAAAGTCTTTGTCTGACATTGGGTGAGTTGGTTGGATCCTAGATTGTGGCAGTGCGGAATGGTGGGGGGAAAGGAGGAGAATCATGCATCTAGAAAAGCAGGGGCCACGAGGCAGGCCAAGAGAAGAGGGATTGCTTAAGGAAAGGGTTGGGGTTTGGGAAGTGGGTTGGGATTTGGGTTGGGATGGGAAGTGGTGCAGACAATCGTGGGGAGGGGTAAGAGGCCAGGGAAGGAGCCTGAGATGAGGAATATGGAGTGGGTGGGAAGAGAGTGTAGCCAAAGATTTGCTCATGATAAGGAATTGCATATTGATCTGAAATAAGTAGCCAAATCTTTGGCTGTTGGCTTCTTCTAGTTCTTATAGCCACATGGCTTTGATGTGCAAGTGTGACATGAAAAAATACTTGGCTTGGTCTCAGGATCATAGGCTGCCAATTCTGTTTAATTGTAACAAGAAAACAAACTGTCTGGTCCAAAGTTCTAAGCCACTTAACCGATCTGTGTGGTTTTTAAATGAACGCATTTCTGGTTTCCTTAAAGTTTCTTGATACCATTTTCCCCCCTCCCCCAGGGATTTCGTGTTGATCTCCCAATCAAGTCTGCTCGATATCGAGGACAATACAGTAGCTATCCTATCAAACTCTTCTATACCTCCAACATTCCCATCATTCTTCAGTCTGCCTTAGTTTCCAACCTTTATGTCATTTCCCAGATGTTGTCTGTGCGGTTTAGTGGCAACTTCTTGGTAAACTTACTTGGGCAGTGGGCGGTAAGTATTCAACCATTCCTAAAACACTGCCTTTACAAATAGCAATATTTTCACTTTCAGTCTGTATAAGGCACAAATGCTAGTGTGTTGACTGTCTCCTCTCTAGGACGTGAGTGGTGGAGGTCCAGCACGTTCCTACCCTGTTGGAGGCCTCTGTTATTATCTCTCCCCACCAGAATCCATGGGTGCTATCTTTGAGGATCCTGTCCATGTGATCGTTTACATTATATTTATGTTGGGATCCTGTGCGTTTTTCTCCAAGACATGGATTGAAGTGTCTGGATCATCTGCAAAAGATGTAGGTGTTTTCTGTGACTGTTCTGTACACTTCTGCTGCTTTGCTTTCACACAAGGCTACTTTTCTAATTATCTGGTGGTTATGAACAATGCTGCAGCCATCTGATACACATGTTTTCCTGCAGGTTGCCAAGCAACTGAAAGAACAGCAAATGGTGATGAGAGGCCACAGAGATACATCCATGGTTCATGAGTTAAACAGGTAAGAGAAGTGCAGGCTTCTTTGCAAGTGCTGTGTTCACATCTTTGCATGAAGGACTTGGTGCTCTAATTTGGACTGTTCCCTACTACAAGGGACAAAAATCTGCTCTCATGCTTCTTGCTCATTCTTTATCATGTTGTCATCAGTGATATGCTTGATCACAAGAGAACACAAACAAATATGCTTATGGGAGGTATTAAGAGCCAATTCTAATGTAATTATCTCCCCCACCCCCCAAAACCTGGTTTGGATTGCAGAAGCCATGTAGATCTGGCAAGTACACACCAGGAACAGCCTATTACGTTCCTGCTGGCTAATATTCACAGATCTTTCCTAAAAAAATCAGTATCGGAACCCATCAAAGACAGCCTCAGAAGTATCTGTTGACTTATTTCCTGGTTTAAAATGGGGTAAAGAACATAGGATATTTTTACACCTGTTGATGCAAAGGAAGTAACAATCCTGCCATCTTGACCTTACAGTGATAAGAACACAAGAAGAACCCTGCTGGATCACGCCAAGGGTCCAGCATCCTGTTTCTAGCAATGCCCAGTGCAGGGCCCTCTTTAGTTTCTAAATGTTACCTGATCCTCAGAGTTCCCCCTCCATTGATAATTAGTGAAGCAGGTACAAGTTGCCATCTAAGGCTGTAATTTTAAACATATTTACTACAGTAGGATCATGGGACTCAGTAGACCTTACTTCTGAGTAAACGTTTTAACGGTTTTGACTGTTCATTGGAGGCAGAGCATGGGAGCATCCCAGTTCTTAGCCTGTTGCCTCTACAGCTGGTCCTTGCTGCTATGCAGATAGCATTAAGAAATGTTTGGCTTTGAGATGGAAGTGATTAAAAACAGCTTTAAAAGAGGTTTCTTGTCTAGAACGTTTGGTGCTTGTCAAACCTCACTGGTAAATCGAGAAGCAAACTTCCATCTGCACATAAATGTTTGATCCATCGCATTCAAAGATGAATCGGTTGAAGTAGGCAGGCTTAGATTAACAGTGTTTTTCCCCCACCACTTAGGTACATCCCTACAGCGGCTGCCTTTGGAGGCTTGTGCATTGGGGCGCTCTCCGTCTTGGCTGACTTCCTCGGAGCCATTGGTTCAGGCACTGGCATTCTGCTTGCAGTCACCATTATTTATCAATATTTTGAGATCTTTGTTAAAGAACAGGCAGAGGTTGGAGGAGTGGGTGCTTTATTTTTCTAAATGTTCAAATATTATTTGGCTTGTGAGAAAGAACTTTATTTTGATGACATGCAACCTTTTAGTCTGATAATGCCATTTCTTTTTCTTTTTAGAAGTGGTCTCTGCCCCATTTTTTCATAATGGGCATTGCACAATGCCTGTATGCAGCTTCAATACCAGCTGCCTTAAGAATCAAAGTTTACATTGTCTTCGTTTAAAAATATAAAAATGTATCTAGTCTTGCCTGTAATGCTGGAAATCAATGCATCTATCTTCCTCTTCAAACACTACAGTGGAGACAGTCAAATGGTGCCCATTTTGCTACTAGTGAACACTTTTGCACACTATAATATGGGAGTTAAATATACTCGCACACAGTGGCAAAAGAAAACCACTGCAAAGAGTTCTACATTTCCCACCCCCTGAAATCTATATTTTACATGAATTACTTTTATATGCTTTAAAAAGGAAAAAAAGAATAATTGTGGTATCTCCTGCACCCTAACCCCTTGGTATGTGCTCAGCATCCTATGTCTTTATGGCAGTTTTCCCCAACCTGGTGCCCTGCAGATGTATTGGACTACAGCCTGCATTATCCCCAGCTGCCATGCTGGTTGGGAACGATGGAAGTTGTAGTCTAACACATCTGCAGGGCACCAAGTTGGGGAAGTCTGCTCTATGTTGTTACCCTGTTTGAAGCCAGGAGGGTGGATGAGCATTTGAATCATCTCGCTTGTGAAATTGGGTCTACAGGGACATGTGGGTGAGGTAGGGCTTGGATGTCCCTGTTCAAGATTTCTGCCACTCTGTGGCAGCTTGCGAAGTACTGACTTGCCTCCATTGTAGACCCATTGTTTCTTTTGACCCACCTGTCCTTTTGAGGGTGGGTGGAAACAATTGTGCTGCTGAAACTTCACCCCCCACTTCCTTCCTCTGAATTAGAAAAAGCAAAGGCATAGGTCTTAAAGTAGCATTGTTTGTGAAATGGGGTGGGGGGCAAACCCTATCTTGTCGTGCTTCTTGGCGGCAATGTAACCAGTGTAAACATTAGACAATAAACTTATTTAATTAAAATGTTGCCCTTGCTTGCGTTTGTAAATTAGTGTACTTGTGATACTCTGATTTCTCTCTCCCATTGAACTAAAAAGTGCTCAGCTTTGGCAGGATCATGTTCTGTATAAATATTTCCTCAGTAATTTTTACATGCACATGTAAAGTAGGCCAGTGTTTCCTCTATTATATTTGGGATTAATAATACACTGTTAAAAGAGCTATTTCCCCATCCTCTGTAGGGGTTTATGGGCTTCAGTACTCAAGACTTCTGTTCTTTCTTTGTATAAACTGCGTTCACATTCTCTTACATCTCCCAGCCTGAGGATGTCGCTTGCGCCTGTCAGTATGGGAAGAATCACACTCAGGGCACTATCCTATGCGTGTTTAGACAGAAAAGAGTCCTACAACTCCTAGTGTTGCCTTTATTTCAAACTTTTGCACTCTGCTTTTTGAGTTTACACAAAATAAACACCATCGCTAAAAACAAGCTAAAACTACAGAGTACTAAAAGCACCAGTAGAAGATTTCCATATTGACTCAAAAGCTTGAGAGAATAACGCTCTTGCAAGATGGTGTAGGAAGGACAGGTGCAAAGGTGTCAAATGGAAATCTCTGGGGACGTGTTCTATAATTAGGATGCCACTACAGAAAAACCTCAATGAAATTGTGATCTTATAGGCTCTATACAGCGCAAGCATGTTTAATCCCAGGTTGGGAAAGATCTCTCTCTGCAACCTTGGACAGCTGTTGCTACTCAGAGTACACA
Source organism: Heloderma suspectum (assembly GCF_057233095.1). Taxonomy (NCBI): domain Eukaryota; kingdom Metazoa; phylum Chordata; class Lepidosauria; order Squamata; family Helodermatidae; genus Heloderma; species Heloderma suspectum. The sequence continues at coordinate 112,375,881 of NC_139464.1, forward strand.
GGGAAGATCTTTATCAGAAAGCTGCATCCCAGCCTCAGCAAAGCAGGCTGCCATCTTGCTAGATGCCATCTTACTAGAATTGTGGTTTCCTCCCATCATGCATGTGCCACAGTGTTCTTGATAGTGTACGTTACCATAGTAAAACTACTGCAGATACTCTGTTGGATGAGTGTCTGCTAACAGAAGCAAACAAACAAGACTTTTTTTTGCTTTTTTCTTAAATGGGAAAAAACCCCAATTCTTTCAGGGTTTTCCAATACTTACTTGGATCTTGGCACTAGTATAGCATTGGACTATGAATGAGTACAATTTATCAGACCAGATCCAATCATTTGAAAGATACAGCTGTTAATTTACCAAGTAAAGGTTGCCAGAGCAAGACTTTTTAAAGCATTTATAAGCTGCTTTTTAGTCAGGTGCTCACTAAGTGATACATACAAAGGAATGCTAAGGTATATTAGGCACCTCAGGTACAACTTCTAGGGGAAATACATTTTTAAAGCCTGTACCCCCACTCACCCCAGTTTTAACTACACTGATTTAAAGCATTGACATATTTAACTTCTGTAGTGCTTAAGAATGTTCAAACCACTTCACATAGTCTCAGTAATCCTTATAAGATCCCTGAAAGGATAGGTCAGTATTCCTGTATTGCAGATGTGGGAGTAAGACAGTTCACGGTTGAGATGAGATCTGAAGCAGGGAATATAATTCCTGGTTCAGAGCTCAGTCGCTAAGCTAGGGATGGGCAACCTAGTGCCCTCCAGACGTTCTGAACTACAACTCCCATCAGCTCCAGCCAGCATGGCCAGTGCTTAAAGATGATGGGAGTTCTAGTCTCAAACATCAGGAGGGCACTCATTGCCTATTCCTGCACTAAACTGATAATTAGTTCCCAGCCTCCAAAAAAAGTGTAACTACCAAGTTCTACATGCCTAAGGCACATAGTAAACAAGCATTCTACTAGGGAACTATGGTGCTAATATTGATGGGACATGTGCAGCCTGCATACACCTGATGCCGATATGTGTTTTTTAAAATCCAGACTTCAAAACTACTAGGCAGAAAATTGGGCAAATATCTTTGAGTTCTGTTCATAGGCAGTTAAAACCCTGTTGTTCTATAACCACTTAACTTCAGAGTAGTTCTGCTTAGAAATCCTTAGATGGAAACGCCTTTGTAATTTGAAATGGATTACCCAACAAGTGTAGCTGCTTCAGAAGCACATTTAGGTGGTTTTCTTCTCTCCACTGCGGGTCCTCAGCTTAAAGATGAAAAATGTGTGGTGGTCAGTCCTGGCTTAAGCATGCCAGGTCCAAACCCATCAACAAACCGCCCTTTCTGCTTACACTAATTCCAGGGCTCAGGCTCAAGCTTTGACTCTCCGAGAAGTGAGAGAAAGAATTATACACTGACAGATGGTGGTAGGTAGTCCGACATGTATTTATTAGTCTTCAGACACTGCGGTTAATCAGATACAGAAGATTAATTAAGAGAAATTGTATATTTTATTTTGTAAACAGGTCACTTACATTATTCAAAGCAAGACTGCTACTAACAGATGTCTTTAAAAAGGCTTACTGTTAACGGTCAGCTCATTCACCATTACGTTGCTGACCTTTCAACTCAATACAGGAAAATCCTTCCAAAGAATTAAGTGCCACGCAGTCTTAGAATTTCATGAACGGCACTTGGAATGGCGTATCTGTTGCATGCCTCAGTGCAAGGGCATAAGCATACAGCTTTGCATCCACGATGAGATGCTCTTCTGCCACCAGCTCTGTGTGTGGGGGAAACACATTTCTTTAAAGGCAGGATTGGCCTAATCCTAATGCCCCAAAAGAATACAAGTTGTGTGCGCATTGTGGAGACTCCTATATGCACTCAATAGCATTGAAACTACGTATCATGACATTTGAGAGTTTGGATTGACTTAAGGGTGCCTTCTGCATGTGGTAGCTGCCAAAAAGTGCATCTGTGTGCTGAAAAATGCTCTCATCTGTGATCTGCCAGAAGGTGTGAGACCCCCTGGCCAGGGCTGCACTTCGCTGTGGTCCAGTTGTGCTGCCATGGTTACTTCCCATACCACAGAGCATTAAACCAGGAGTGTAGCACCTCAGGCCCAGGGGCCAATTCCAGCCCTCCTGAGGTCCCCGTGTGACCATGCCCTCTTCCCCTGGCCCTACTTGCTTTCCCCTGATCACTGATCATTTGGGGGGGTTTCCTGGCTTTTGTGCAATTTATTTCCCATTCTAAAAGGTTGAAATGCCTCTCCCAAGGCTTAGCTGGTTATTGGCAGTGAGAGTTTTGTGCTACAATATGCTGGTATTTTGCCCCATCCACCACTGGAATGCCCCCCCCGAGCTTCTCTAAAATGGAATTTAGCCCTCAGTCTGAATGAGTTTCAACACCCCCTGATTAAAACATCCTTACAACTGTGTTGAACCTTTACTTCATGGCTAAGATTTGGGAGTCAGGGCCATAAACTTCTAAAAGCACAGAAGGATGTGATCATAAGTTACTAGGAGAACCGTTACCACCTAAAAACTACCTAAAGGCATCCTAAAAATCATTTTACATAAAATAAATTTAAATATGTCTACTCTGAAGTACATTCCACTGAGTTCAGTGAGGGTTATTCTGAGCTAAATGGGTATAGGACTGCAGTCTAAATAGATCTCCTGTTGGTAAGTCTTTCTTCCCTTGCATACCATATTAAAGAAAAATCACACTTTTAGAAAATCCCTTCAGAAGTATCTATTTGTGAACCCTGACAACATTTTTTAAAAATTAATGGTACTTTTCATCAGTGACTGTGCTTACCTTCAATTCTCTGCAATAAGTCCTTCTTTGGTAGTGTAATGACTTCTACAAATTCTGAGGAGGGGAAAGAATAAGAAAAATTAGGTGTTACATAATTTGTGCTATATTCATTTCATTTCATGTATTACATTTCTGTACTGCCAAATAACCAAAGCTCTCTGGCAGTTTGCAAAGATTACCTACCTTAACAAAACAATATTGGACATAATATAAAAACCTTTCACATATAAACACACATACACACTTTAATGATCAAGAAATCCCAGGACTGGATTAAAAACCCTATCATATGCTGCCAATTCCCTGAGAGTAGAGGAAGGGCTTCACCTGGTGCTGAAAAGATAACAATGCTGGTGCCAGGCGGCCTCACTGGGGAGATCGGTCCATAATCAGAAGGCCCTCTCCTTTGGTACCACCTTCTGAGCCTCCCTCAGAGGAGGCACCTGGAGGAGGGCCTTCGATGATGAGCACAGTCTACAGGTAGGTTTGTGCCAGGAGTGGTGCTCTATCAGGTATTGCGGTCCTGAACCATGTAAGGCTTTATAGGTCAAAACCAGCACCTTGAATCGGGCCTGGAAGCATACAGGCAGCCAGTGCAAGTGCGTCCAAATCGGTGTTATATGTTTGGACCTTCTGGTCCCCGTTATCAATCTGGCAACATTTTGCACATTTTTTTCATTTAAAATATTTCTTGGCTGCCTTTCAGGGCAGAAACCTTCTCAAGGTGGCTTGCAAGCTGCAGTTGCTGAACCATTTTCAAAGGCAGCCCCATGCAGAGCGCATTGCAGTAATCTAACTCCGAGGTTACAAGGGCACAGTTAAACAAAGCCAGGTTATTCCACAAACTGTCTCTGTTTTAGTCTAAAGCAGATGAAATAATAGAGTTTCATGTATTTTAAAACTTGGAATGAAAACAAGCTGACTAGCCAAGGTCATATTTACAATGTGCCAAAATTACTGTGCCTGTTATGTGCAGGGCCTCCTTGCTCAACCCACAGCCAGTTTTTTTTGGCAAAAACCTGTCTGCCCTCTAGTGGCTGGAGGTAGACAGCAGCCAGTGTTTGCTTACCAAGGGGATCACAAAGGACTATCCTATTTTAAGTAGAAGATGGTTCTTTTATCACATGGTTTAGAACCCTGATCAGCAAATACTTTTCCTGGAGGCTGCCATGCCCTAAAGTGGACTGCCAGCAAGATGTCACTTTGTCAATACCTATTTTGCCTCAAGGCTGGCAACTGGAGACAAGGTAGGCTTCCCTCTGGGAATCCGGCAGAGAGGCCTCCTCTTCTGCCCCCCTGATTTAGAAGTTAGTGCCAGAACTGTAGTTGAGATCTGTTGAATATTAACTGTTGTGAATGCTACCACAGAAATCATGGAAACTCTCTTCCTAGTTTCAAATCTATTTGCAAGAAATACGGGCTTGGATCCAAATGGATCCTTCTGCTCACAGAAGATATCTTGCACTAACAGAGGAGCTACTGAGGAGCTACATCTCAACTTACAGTATTGTTCAAGAAAAGTGAAACTAAATTTAAATATGGTCCGCTGCTTGCTCAGGTTTGTGAAACGTCTGCACAAATGGAAGCATGAGAACTGCTACAGAACCTTCCTTAAAGCACTGCATTAACTCTTGTGCAGGCAGGAGTCCACAAATGCACTTGTCAGCTCCCCACCAGTTACGGCAAGATAACCAGGAGAAAGTGGGGAATCTTCCCGGATTCCCTGTGGACTTTGGAAAGGCTCCGAGCACAGAAAGAGATCATGCTGCTCCCCAAGCTTTTCCAACATTAACGCAAGCTCTGGTCCAGGAGAATCCTCTGCCCTTCTCCAGGCTTCGAGAAGGGGCACGGGATCGCCCTCATTTGTCCAGAGTTCGGAAAGGCTGCAAAAGTAGCAAGCCATCTCACTGCTTTCCAAGCCTCTGTGAAGTCAATGCAGTGTCTGGGAGATTTCTCCACTCTTTTTCTGAGCCAAGGATTTCCCAGATCATGACCTGAGCATGAGGGGATATTAGGGATCTCAGGGTAACAGAGACAAGCCTCTCCCCCCACAATTGGGAAGAGGGCAAGAACTTGCTTCTGCAATTGCACGAAGCTTCAGAGGCGCTCCCAGTGCCTCCAAAACCAGGCATGCTATCGCAGCCAAGGGGAGCAGTGATGAGCACAAATGTTGGCCAGGTACTAAGGCCAGCCAAAATGTATGTACTCCTGTGCGCGCGCAAGCATTTGGCGATTGCAGCACAGTGCTAGGAACTGTTTTCCTTCCACTCACAGTTCTTCCTGTTTGTTTTTTAAAGAGAATTAAAGTAAGGATTAAAGTGGGAATAGATTCTGGGATCCCTTTCCTGCAGATCATCCTAGGTGAGAAGAACCTCTCTGAAAACAGCAGTAAAGACTGCATTCGTTTGAACTCTTTGCCCCGTCACATAGGGTAGTATCCAACGTTGGAGTCGAGCCATTGAAAGAATGGGACTTAAGTTCATCCCGACTAACTTAAGTCTCATTCATTTCAATAGTTCTACTCCATGTAGGACTAACACTGGATACTACCCCTACACTCCTCAGTGCGTTACTGAAACATACTGACATTCAGAAGACCACAAAGGCAAAAGAATTTTAGTGAGCTAAAAACCCACTGGAACATTCTGAAAAAGATCTGGCATACTTATCTGTGATCCCCGCCATAATGAACTTGAGTGTACAACATACCTCCTTCCTCTGTATAAGAAAGAAAGAACAAACACAATGGAAGTCAGATGCTGGTGGTTTCTTGGCTTTTGTGCAGTTCTTCCCCATTCTAAAAGTCTGATAAACGCCTCCCAAGGTTTAGCTACTGGCAAGAGCTTTAAGGTAAATATACTGATATTTTGGGTCCACCGCTTTTGCCTTTGGCCCCGCCCAGCACTGGAATGCCCCCCGAGCTTCTCCACAACTGAACTCGACCTTCAAGCTGAAAGAGGTTCAACACCCCTGGCTTGGAACAACCCCCCACCCCAACGCTGTAGTTGCCACACTTTCCCCTCCTTTGGCCCTCGAAGGCCTCTCTTTACAGTCTCGCCAGCATCCTCCCAGATACACAGCAGCTACTTCCTTCCGGCCCAGATTGCACTGCCTGGGTTCTTCCCTCACCTCCCACAGGATATGTCAGGACTGGCACACAGGCACAGCAACAAGGGGCGGAGAGGATTTTAATTTCTGTTGCACTTTCTTGATCTTGGGTGCATGAAGCTCCCCGGCAGTTCAAGAGCCACACTTGGGTTTCATTTATTACCTTGTGTGTCTGTAAGTTCTGGACTGCAGAACTATAGTCTGCGGGGCGTGGGGCCCATATTTCTGAATGCTTCCCCATGTAGAAAGCATACTCTATATATAGTAACACAGCTTATTGGAATGAAAGGTTTAATGTAGCCAAATGTACCAATTTGCTATAAGCAGGGAGCTTTTTATGTGGGGCAGTAGTCAAACAGACACACAACATACTGCACTGACATCACTTCTACCCTGTAATGCTATAGTCCACACCCATGCCACCATCTTATGCCCTGTAATGGCTAGAATGGCTCCTAGTTTCTGGCAGTTAGGGAGTTTACTGTATTTTCCAATTATGTCGATAAGACTCTACTCTACAATGAGGAATTACATTTGGTCCTGAAAAACATGCGCTAAGACCAATGGGAAGTCACTGAACACTAATGAGGCCTTGACCTTGAAAATGCTGTTTTGTGGCAAGAGAGAAGATGTTATCAATAGGGATGCACATACAAGCAAGACCTGGGCATGCTGAAGTTCTTCAAATGCCACCTTGAAGCTTGTTCCGCCTTGCATCCATATCAGACCGTGAGCTTTGTTTTTTTCTTTTCACCTAAAAATTCATGTGTATTGTTGTGCATATTTTTCCAAATGTACGCATCAATTGTGCGCATCTTTGAACGGTACACATTCTTCTCCCATTGATTAGGGTGTGTTTGTGTGCATTTTTTGAAAGGGCACATTCTTCTGTGCCTTTTCCAAATATACGCATGCTGTCAAACACATTTTGGGGGGTTTCGAAATGCGCAGATTGTGTTCGAGTCAGTGTTTGGTCCGCGAGATGCGAACTGGCTAAAGCCTGATAAGAAACAGACAAATGTATTTCTCATACATGCCTAGTTATCAAGTAATGGACTCACCAGGCTTCTGTCTGGGCTTCAGATTGGCAGGAATATCTCCATTAATGGTGACTGTTGCAATGTGTGACGCACAGTTTGTCAACCCAGGGTCCAAGCACAAAGCTACAGAAAGGCATCATCAATGTTCAATTATTTTAAGACACTTGAGAAAAACCAAAAACAAATCCTCTTCCTCCCTCACTCATATATGTATAAACAGTAGACACAATTGTACACAATATTTATTTATTACATGTATACCCCACTTTTCCCACCCAGGAGTTCAAGGTGTCATACATGGGTCTTTCCCTCACTTTTTCCTCCCGTGGTTGATGGGAAGATTCATTGCCTACCCCTGATGTATGTGAAATGCTTTCAACAGGTGAAAGTGCTGTGCAAAAGGATAAGAACCATTATTTCCCTTTCACATAGTGAAGACAAATTACAGAAGCTACCTGGAGAGCATTCAAGGATGTCCCCTTTGTATCCAGTTTCTTCCTCCAGCTCGCGTAAAGCAGCACTTTCTGGGGTTTCATTGCTGTCAATTAGACCTGCGATGTAAATAGTATGTTTGAACTACAATCAGTTATATCAAAAGGATTTAGAGTGGGTGATGATGTCAGCGGGGCTAGAAAATAATAAACTGCTGATGCTGCTTGGCTGAGAGGCAAGCGCCCCAGTTATTGAAATGCATCACATCCATCCATATAAATCCAAGTTCCTCATACCATCAGCAAGAGTGTTCACAGGATGGCACCCAGGCTGCAAGGAGTACAGACTAGGGGGCCATCTCTGGAATTTTGAGACTCAAGATGAAACTCAACGTGCACAACAATTGTGCATATCTTAAGCATGCATTCTTCCCTGTCTGCATATAAAGCAGGGGTGAGGGGATCTACTTCTTGCACAAAGGAGGCATGTAGGGGAGGGAAGTGAAACTTGAACTCCCTATGCCTTTGATTTACCTCCCTGACACTGGTACTTTAAGCAGTTGCTCCCTAGCCCAGCTCGGATACCAAAAGCCATATGGGCAGGGAGAAAACCAAGTAAAGCAGTGGAGTGCAGGGATGGAAGGCAGGAATGGGGTTTCTCTCTCAGCTCTGCCATGTTCCTTTTTGTGTCAGAAGAAGATCCCCTCAGCCACGCTTAATATGCAGATGGACAAACACATGCTTAAGTGATGTACGGATGTCTAGTTTGGCCATCAATTTCATGAACTGAAAAACGCAAGCCCCCTTTTTTGAAGCAAAATACTGGAAAACTTGCAAGCAGTGGCCCGGTTTGGACAATCACCCATAAACCATGTGATCCTGATTTGTGTACTGGCATTAAGCCAGAGTTCCCCGGTTCGGACAGAACCCCGGAGAACTCAATACAAGCCAGGATCTTCGCACCAAAGCCAGCGCACAGGGGGAGGAATGCAGGCTGGTGCACTTGGCCGTGCCAGCTGCTCCTGGCCTCAGAAACCACGGCCAGGGTCTGCTAAATGATCCAATGGGGCTGGGCGGGGGCTGCTCTTAAGAAGCCAGAAGGAACAAAGAGCTTCGGTGGCTCCCCCACAAAAAGCAAAGTGGGCTTTTTCCTCCAGTTGGTTGCATACAGCTGTATAAGCTTTTGGGAAAGAGAATAGAATCACGCAAAACTGGCACTGCCCACCGTATGTGTTCACAATCCCTTATCAATAAATACAGCACTCTAATCTTTCAAAAGCCTCCGCCGCCCCCCCCCCCCCCGCTTCTATCTTCATGCTTTTGAACAGCAATTAAGGTGAAGGAAGGAGCAGGTGCCTCTCTGAGCCCAGGCGGAACAGTGGTAGCAGCCGTTTCCGTACTGATATCTGCTGAACGGAGGCACGGAGCTGTAGCACATGTGAAAGGTGATACATGGTCTCCAGATACATACATGACCATGCAGCTATGCGGGGCAAAGTAGTTGCTCGTGCTACCACTCTTACGGAACAACGGAGTGGTTTAAGATTGGGAAAGGAGTACGGCAGGGTTGTATACTCTCACCCTACCTATTCAACCTGTATGCAGAACACATCATGCGACGTGCTGGGCTTGATGAAGCCAAGGCTGGAGTTAAAATCGCTGGAAGAAACATTAACAATCTCCAATATGCAGATGATACCACTTTGATGGCTGAAAGCGAGGAGGAGCTGAGGAACCTCATGATGAAGGTGAAAGAAAAAAGTGCAAAAGCTGGGTTGCAGTTAAACTTCAAAAAAACCAAGATTATGGCAACCAGCTTGATGGATAACTGGCAAACAGAGGGAGAAAACGTGGAGGCAGTGACAGACTTTGTCTTTCTAGGTGCAAAGATTACTGCAGACGCTGACTGCAGCCAGGAAATCAGAAGACGTTTACTTCTTGGGAGGACAGCAATGACAAATCTTGATAAAATAGTGAAGAGCAGAGACATCACACTGACAACAAAGGTCCGCATAGTTCAAGCAATGGCATTCCCCACAGTAACTTATGGCTGTGAGAGTTGGACAATAAGGAAAGCTGAGCGAAGGAAAATAGATGCTTTTGAACTGTGGTGCTGGAGGAAAATTCTGAGAGTGCCTTGGACTGCAAGAAGATCAAACCAGTCCATACTCCAGGAAATAAAGCCAGACTGCTCACTTGAGGGAATGATATTAAAGGCAAAACTGAAGTACTTTGGCCACATCATGAGAAGACAGGATACCCTGGAGAAGATGCTGATGCTAGGGAAAGTGGAAGGCAAAAGGGAGAGGGGCCGACCAAGGGCAAGATGGATGGATGATATTCTGGAGGTGACGGACTCGACCTTGGGGGAGCTGGGGGTGGCGACAGCCGACAGGAAGCTCTGGCGTGGGCTGGTCCATGAACTCATGAAGAATCGGAAGCGACTGACCGAATAAACAACAAACCTTCGGACTATTTCTGAGTGTACATTCATGGCATGAAATAGCATGGGCCTCACGTTAAAATTAACAAGCAAAAACAAGTTGAGATGCACCACTTACCAGCAGGGAATTCCAAACAGTAGACTCCCATGGGAGGCCTGAATTGTTTCACTAGGACAACACAGTCATAGTGGAGAGTTCTTTGTAATACAGGAATAACAACAACACCTGCCAACACAGAGAAGCGATTTGCAAAAACATGGTCACAAGACTGCACTGAAACAGATGAAGATCCCTCTCTCACGCAGAAGACATGACATCTTATTTGACTGTGTCCTCTAAGTGCCTTCACATTATTTTTAAATTTTAATTATATTTTAATCCCACCCTTCTTCCTAGGAGCTCAGGCTGGTTTCCAAGGTTCTTGTAAACGTTATCCTCAGAACAAGCCTGTGAGGTAGGTTAGGGGGTGTGTGTGTGTGTGTGTGTGTGTGCACGCGTGGGAGGGAGGGAGGCAGGGACTGGCCTATGTGAACTTCAAGAATAAGTAAGGATTTGCACCTGGATCTCATGGTTTTAGTCCAGTGCTGTAACTACTACACCACACTGACTCAGCTTAGAGCAGTGGTTTTTCTAACTTACTGTCTTCAGGGAGCACTTTTTGCATCAACTTGTAACTCGTGTGTTGCCAAGGATTCTGGGAGATGAACTAGGGCACACCCTCAGATCACACAAGGTGTCAAGGGCTCCTTGGAGGCCTCTCTCAGTCTAATCCAGTAGCCAAGTCCAGACACAGACAAAGGGATTCCTTTCAAAGCTTTATTCTTCTTTTACAACTTAACAACTATACCGTTTGCAACTAGATCTGAGCAGCACAGTACCTATGCCCTAAGTTGGAACAGTTGGTCCCCGTTTGAAAGGGAATTACTGGCAGACGCCTGAACTTAAGGACTAGGGAGAGTCCCTCCCCTTTTCCCTTGGATCCTCTGGGCGCAGCCGTTGTTTGCGCGCCAACCGGGCACTACGCCTCCTTTCCGCGCCCTCCATCTGGCGCCGCTCTCTGCGTCTGCGTCGCGCATCCACCCAGTCTGCTATCTGTGCTGGGTCACTCCCTGGACTGCTAACTAAACGAGGAATGCTGGTGGGAGGAATCTTCGTCAGCTGTTGGTCCTGGGAAAGAGGAGCGCGCTCCTCTCCCAGGAGCGACTGGTCTTCCTCAGAATCAGAACTACTCTGGGATTCTATGGGCTCAGTGTCCACCCTGACACAAGGTGCCTTACCCTCCTCCCACATCAACTGAGAACACAATCTATAACACACCTAACATTTGCCTGCAACAGCCCACTGTAGGGAAAGATTGCTATTGGCAGGCAAGCTGTTTTTCAGGGACACTTGTCTGCCATTATTTCTCTCCATGAGGAACCCTCTGAGAGGCTTCTGAGCAACACCAGGGTTCCCTGGGACATAATTTGAATAGGAAGACCATGTGGCACCCTTTCCAAACTGCTCTAATGGCGTCACAAGTATTCAAGTGTGTACTATACCACATTATCTTGCACTTTTCTACCCCCTGATAATAAAAAGGGGTGAGGGAGGACAAAGGTGGTTCCTTTTGCTTCAAAAACATGTTTGGGGCCTGTTTATTTATTTGAAGCATTTAAAAGAAACCCTGCTCTTTGGACAAGAAAGGTTCCCAGGGTGACTAGCAAAGATCAGTAGTGAAACAGTCCCTGTCCTTAGGTTTATGGTATAAAATACACCAAAACAAAAAATTATAGTTCTTAAAATGACCAGCTGAAAAGCAAGCAAGTCAGAAAGAGGAGAAGCCAAAAGTTGCTGGTCTCTCAGCAGAGCCAATGTAATGGCTCCATTTCCCTTCTCTCCCTCTACACAGCAATTCCCTCTGAGGGAATTGTTACTACCAGGTGACAGTTGATCGAGCGGGGGAGCCACGCATGAGCTCCCAGACAGAGACAGGCAACACCAAGGAGCCACCCATGTCAGGAGACCTGAGGGAGCCTGGGCCCTCAAGGGAGATGGGTCTGGGTCTGTCCCTGCAGGAAGAGGAGATTTCTGTCTCTGAGGTGGACGCTGGGCAACCACTTAGCCCCTGGGACTGTCGTTGCCTCAAGAGGCAGGCCAACAGGGCTCCTCTGAGAAGTGCTTGATCTCAAAGGAGGGCTCCTCAGGAGCAAGCCCTCCTCCTGAGTAAGACTTTTGCCAGAGGGCCCGGCACTGCAGCTGAGCCCTGGGTTGGGCTCAGGAAGCTCTGGCTATAGCAGCCTTTAGTTTCAGGCAAGCCATTGCTAGAAGAGCATCATTCTACCAGCCCAGGTGCCTTGTATCTACCTGACCTTGCCTTGTGATTGAACCTCTGGGCTTCTAACCCTTGGACTTCTGTCTCTGCTTCTTGGACTTGCCTGGTAATACTGTGCTGTGACCACTGCTTATATTGTGACCATTCATGCCTTAATCTGATCCCACACTAGACTGAAACCATTGCGCTTGACCATTTGCCTGCTTTCTGGCCTTGCCTTTTGGATTGTCCCATAATTTGACCTAATGCCAAGCCTGACTCAGCCATAGCAGGACAAAGCCTGACGGAGTGGGCTTCTCAGCAGAGTTGAGAGTGGCCCTGTTGACACACTACCACTCACCTTTATAAACCACTGTGGCTACCATGTCAAAATGAAATCCATTATCATAATTAAAATCATTTCAATAACTAGAAAATGTATACCTTACAGCATAAACGCCTGAAGTCTGATGGATGTTGACATTCGCAAGTGAACACTGATAATTGCAGACAACAGTGCATCTCAGCCCTCTCATGCACGTCCCAGCTTATCAGACTATCTCATTTAGAAGACACAGCATTCACTGGTGACTGAGGTTTTCTGACACTCATAAAGAAGAGACTTGCTTACCATCAGCAGAAACCCCCTCTTTTCTGGTAGTACGCTTTACGGATTCCCATACTCTATGAGAATTGAAGGGATGGGAAGAAAATAGCAGTACACGTATTAATTACAAAAATGAGGTCTTCATTAACTTAAGGCAGTTTAAGTACAGAGTTTCTGCTGGTTTCTCTGAAATAGTTCATAACAAAAAAAAAAAAACCCTCAAAAGCATAAGCAAGGTTGAGTGTATGGTTATACGCTACGCTAAGAAAAAGTATGCACATATCCAGTGCCAACAAATGCAGAATTCTACACTCTGTGTAATATACGCAACCTGGGCAGATATGAATGACCTATTATTTTGCCTAATGGTGCATTTTCCAAGTTTTGCTGAGTTTATTCTGCTTCCAGTCATGGGAGATGTAGGAAGACGCTCTAGGACACAAGTCTTGCCCTCTGACTGCTAGAAACCTTACTCAGCAACTCCTCTAGCATCCAAGATGCATTTGGCAAGGCCAAAAATGAAACAGTGATGCAAACATAACGGAGTAAAACTATGAGGCGATTTGAACAATATCTTGGCTTACGACGCTGAGATTTGCACAAGCCTTTTGCCTGGGCCCACAGTCCCTTCAGTCCTCCCTTTACCAAGAGCCGTGATTAAAGCAGGAAGTTCTGAACAAGCCTTAGTTTCCTGCTTCATCCGAACCAGGAAGCTATGGTTACAAACTTCAGACTGTGGTTTCATATCCCAATTCCTGGCTTGTTCCAAAGCTGGTAATCATCGTTTCCCAGTTTGGACAAAACAGGAAACTGTGATCAATTAGAGAGTTACTGGTCTAATTGTGGCTCTTCATAAAAGGAGTAGTGAAGGGGAACAGCAAAGGGGGTTTGTGGATAGGCAAAAATCTCATGGCATCTTAGCTTAGATGGTCTGAATGCTTTTTTTTTTAAATGAAAGCCGATAATCTCAGGAAGCTGATTTCTAGGGCAAGTGTCGCATTCTGTGGTTTTTCTGTGTTCCAGGGGAACTGCAGCATGCATGCGGCCCTGGGCATGAGGAAGAAAAAAAAAGACAGTTGTAAGGGCTGAATTACAATAAAAGATCGAGCTGGTTCAGATTAAACATTCCCAGCTTAATAAACCGTGGTTTATTAAGTCTTGGGCTGTGGAACTCCTGCAGAGAATTCTGAGACATCATTTGAGGGTCCAGGGTCATTTCCTGCAGGGTACAGGCCCAGCCTCTCATATTCCTCTACTCCCTTGCATGGCCAAGCATACATCTTAGAACACAGTTCACACTCTCTTGTGGATCTGTATTGCAGGGGAAAATAGATAGGGATGAGTAAGGTGTCTTAGGGGAGTATTTGATCTTATTAAGGAACCCCTCAAAATCCCTAGTGTTCCCCAGATTACAGTTTGAAAGCCACTGGTTTAGCAGATAACTCCTAGGCACGGAGCAACACAGAGAAAATATTTGGTTACCTTGTTTTACCTGTAGGATCGAGGTAAGTTGTCTGTTGAAGCCTTACCCATTTTCTTTCTGTAATAGTCTAAAAATGGGGAACCATAAATTAAACAATAAAATTGTTACCATAAGGACAGTGATTCTGAACAACAACTAAGAAAACTTTACCACTAGCATTACTATAGCTAGTATGGAAAACTGAAGCCATCTGCAATGTTCCCTTTAACTGCAGCAGGGGCAGAATTTTATCAATAGATGAATGAGGATAATTGTTTTGCTCTTACCAAAATGATAGACATTGTCAAAATATCGATGCCTCATAAAATAAATGGAGAAGTACTTGCCATGAACTGACACATTTAAGTTCAGAGTAAGAGAGCCTTCTATAATTTGTTTATGCACACACGGAAGAGGATCATATGACCTAAAAAGGGATCTTTACAACTGACTGAAACTACAACATTTAGAATAAACACGGAGTTGTTTTCTACAGGGATAGTGATGGAATTTTACCCAAGGTGAGTGAAAAAGACGGGTTTGTGCCATTTCCATAATGTGAACTAAATAGGGAGAATTACTCCCTATGAAATGGACTGACTTTCTCCCTCCAAGGAAGGGGTGCTTAATAAAGGGGAAATGCTATGAAACCAAATTTCAAGAGAGCTCCGCTATTAACTCACTGGGTGACAGGACAGAAATGGTGCATCTATGCAAATAGATGTGGGGAGAATTTCGTCTGGTCCCCAGAGCAGACTTATGACTGAATCCAGGAGAAACTGACACAGACCAGAATTAGACCAACTCATCCACACCTAGATCTAAATGGCAGCCGACCCTTCAAGACTACCAGGCCCGATGATGATGATGATAATAACTTTATTATTTTGCTGATTGCATACCAGACCCTAGGATCAAGTGGAGGGGAGGGTGACCATCACCTTCGTGCCCAGCTCATTAGCTTTCAAAGAGAACCTGGCTGGCTGCTGTTGGAAAAAGTGCTGGACTAGATGGACCTTTGGTGTGATCCAGCAAGCAGGGTAGGAATGGCCGGGCACCTGCCAAGGGCCCACACACCAACAGGGCCCCCCAGACTTGCTCCTTCTCTTCCCTGTTGCAACCTGCTTGCTCACTTGCCTCTTGCTCTGGCCTGGACAATAGTGGTGGCAAGAAAGAGCAGCAGTAGATGCCATGGCCTCCTTACTCGCTGGCTCTCTGCCCGTCAAGCAAGCAAGAGGCAGCCATGATGAGGGAGAGGAGGAGAAGCAAGAGCAGCTGGGGACAATGGTGGTGAAAACGGAGACTCACTGAGGGAGGGGCCCACTGAGGATGTCTTGGATAAGGGCCCACAAAAACCTGGACCTGGCACTGACTAATCATGACAGAAGGATGAGTGAGAGAAGGGGGTCAACCAGAGAGTGAAGTAGAATGGTGGGTGGAGCCAGAGTGAGTGACAGGTGGGGAGTGACAGCTGGAGGAGTCAGTCGAAAAGAGCCAGGAAAAAAGGCGGGTGGTCAAGCTAGCTGGTAGAGAGCGGGGAGTCAGATATGCTGGATCCATTCATGAGGTGGAAACCTCATTTCTTGTTCTTTACTGAATGACTTTGTGTTTCTGGTTGTTACGTTACCCAAATAAATACTATAGTTGGCTTAAATACTTGTTGCGTTCTGCTCCGCGTGAATTCCAATGTAATAAATCTCAACCTACATTCTTGCTTTTATCTGCACTGTCGGGCATATTTAAAGAGAGCCCTACCACTCTATGATTCAATAGGTGGCGTCTGTGGTTTACTCTGGATAAGTTTATGGTGAGTCAGGACCCAGTGGACAGGCTGGGATGCTAGACACCAGATTACTCTGGCTTACTGAATGACCCCCCAAGAACTAGGGCCTTGTGCAGGACCCCAAGGATGTCACACTAATGCTTTATTTATTGACAGAGCAAACCTGGCCAGAGAATGGAAGGAGACCATTCAGCTACAGCACTCATTCATGACTTTAGGAGAAACTCCAACTACAAAGAGAGAGAAAAGGAGAAAATAATAATACAGCAAGGAACAGGAGAAATAAAAAGGAGATGCAAAGGGGGAAAAGCAACCAAGTAGGCACTTACGGTTGCAACCCTTTGTACACTTGCCTGGGAGTAATCCCAACTGATCACAGTGGGACTTGTTTCCAAATAAGCATGCATAGGATTACACTGTAAGAGTTCAACAGCTGTGCTTATAGGTACATTTGGAGGAATTGGGATTCATTTTAAATTGCTTTAGATTAGCTGCTTAGCCACTAAGGGAGGAAACCTGGCCAAAACTGTGCTATATTCACACAAAATGTATACAGTTTGCTGCCCAAATGTCATTGGAGATTTTTTTTTTAATGTTACACCAAACGGCACCAGTGAAGATTGAGCAATTATTTGAAATGTTGCACAGAAGATATAAAGGACTAGAGATTAATTGTGACCGACCCCTCCGACCCCCGGCAGCATTGTGACACAAATGGCAAATCATTATCCCAACCAGTCACAGCAAGTTTGTCCTAGCAGCAAAAGGGCATATGGCTGATTTAGAGAAAAGGGAAGTAAACTGGACATTATGTGGACCATCAGCTGTTCCAAGACAGAAAAGACAAGAAGTGCAACATGTACACAAGAGGCCATGAACGCCTATTAAAAAGAAGTTGAACATGAGCATCAACAGCATCATAGATTATCTAGCTTTGTGGAGAAGTAGAACATCCCTGAGTTAGACCCTCTCTATGATCCTTGAGAGTCAACAGAAACTTGATCATGGATATCCATAACTTATGGTGCACTCCTATACCCACTTACCTGGGAGTAAGCCCCACTGTACTCAGTGAGACTTCTGAGTATACGTGCATAGGATTATGCTGTTAAGGTAACAATGTCTTCCGTGCAATCCAGGCCACAGTGAAGAGCAAAGAAGTTTCACTGATTTCAGAGAGACAAGCAATGCAATCCTGTGCATGTTTACTTAGACAAGAGTCACATTATGTTCCAATGGGCTTACTCCATCGTGTGTTTAGGATTGCTGCCTTGAGCAGTGCTTAACTATATTAGATTGTGACCAGAGTACATATGTATCAAAGAATGCCTTCTACCAGGACTTCTTTGATGCACATGCTTCTTTTCCCCAGACTATCCCATCACTTCCAAATTCTCGACAGATTACATAGAATAACCTCCAATATAAGACTTACCCTGACAAAAATGTGCTATTTTCATAGTAGGAAACGGTGCACTTGCAGAGAATAACAAAATGCTATATTGCTATATAGTCTAACATTTAAACACAGTAATAAGCTGCTCTGAAATATCATGCCAGATAAAAACAAACCCACTGCATACCTCTTCTTTAATGACAGATTCCTGGTTGGATTTCAGAGCTTCAGTAGCTGCCTCTTTTTCCATTTTCAGGGATGTTGGATCTGTCACCTCTAGTACAAAGTCCAACTTTCTACAAACCAGAGTCAATATTTGCCTTCAGGATCAAGTCAGTCCATTCATCCTTTTAATTCTAAATTAACAAATCATCCCTGCAGCAAATGTTAACACAAAACGTAGCCCCCAAGTCAGGTGAATAATATGCAAGTTGACCGGAGATTGGGTGTTCATCAGCCAATTATATTTGGCCAAGTGTTATCTTCGGACAACATTCTGCCTTCATCTCAATGGAATGTTTGATACGTTGCCACAAATGAGATCATAGGATAATCCAGGTAATAATTAAGACTAAAAATGAAGATTGCAAAATTTATTAAATTAATTTAAAAAAACCATTGATTTATTGATTTGAAATGGTGCTCCCCTAATTAACAGGATTTTTTTTTTAAGTTACAAAACTCTGGATGGAAGGTTCCATCTTAGAAAAGGCCTCCCCGCTGCCCCCTGTCTCTTGTACAGGGAGAATGCCTCTTTCAAGATGGTGTTTGCTGTTAAACCTGCATTATCTAAACCCAAGGTCTGCACATAACACTAAGCCATGTGCTTGAGCAGAAAGCAGCCTGAGCAAAGCCTTAGGCTCATATGCACCCCTCCTCTTCCCATGCAGATGGAAGAATAAACCAGGATTTTGTTTCACTTTGCCCAATACCTGGCTTGTTATTACATGAGAACCAGCAACCATGATTTAAAATAAACTCTAGTCAAGTGCTAAACAAGCCAACTACAAACTGTGGATTGTTTAGCTAGCTTGTTTAACATACAACAGTTTATATTGGGAGAGAGGCCGTCAGTCTGTGGTAGAACACAAGCTTTGCATTTAGAAGGTCCTAGATTCAATCCCCAGTATCTCCAGGAAGGCCAGAACTTGCCTGAAATCCTCAAGAGATGCTGCCAGTCAGTGTCGACAATACAGGGCTGGATAGACTAACGGTCTGAGTATAAGACAGCTTCCTATGTTCCTATTTAAACCATTATTCCTGGTTTACATGGAACAAGCCAGGAATTGGCCACATTAATGCCAAATTGAATCCTGGTTTATTCCTCCTCCGCCCAGCCATGAGGGAGGTTAAGGAAGGGGAGTGCTCAGGCCCAGCATTTTGAGCAAAGTTCTTTCTGGTCATGCAGAAAGTGCTACATACTAATGCAGTATGTGTTGTTGTTGTTTTTCTCAAAACCATTTTAAATGCAAATTAAAATGCAGATCTAACTGATGGAGGGAGCAATCCTATCTGAGTTGACAGTTGCCTCCGAGCCCGGGGGTGACTGCCTATCCAGTGCAGGGCAGGAGGAGTGCTGAGGAGCGGCTCTCCTCCTCGCTTTCATGGCTAGACAGCGGATTTCGCTAGACAACTGATTTCCCACCTTAGAGCGTGGGAAGCAGCATCCAGACAACACGTAAGATGTGTCGTACTGGCATTTCCAACTTCCCGAACCCGGCATGCCCCCAGGAATACCCTGTTTTTGCCGCTCCACGCTCCTCTTCCGAGCGCAGAGCATGGGGCCATTCCATGCTGCCTACAAGGCAGTGTGGGAGGGGGTGGAAGTCGGTTCCCGGAAACTGACCTATGGCCGTCTAGCCGCTGACTAGCAGCCACAGGATTGCACCCTTACCTGTTATTTAAGTGTAATCTATACTTTATTTAAATTTAAGATTTATTTCACTGTGGTCCTTTTAAACTCCTCCCCTTCAACACAGAATGTTCTAACTGATACATTTCCAAAGTGTAATATTAAGAGATTAAAGGAAAAGCCTAGCATTTTGATATACCTAGGTACTGCAGAGTTATTCTTTACAAATTGTTTCCCCTATGAGGTTTAACTCTATAGAAGTACCTGAATAGTTTATAGATTATATTGTAACGATTAATTACTTCAAATTAGCAAAGTGAAGTTGATGCTGTCAAAAGTATCGTATACTTGAAAGAACATAAAAAACCAGCATGGTCAAAGACTTTCAAACTTCGCAACATTGTACTGCTGTACAACAGAAATTTTAAAAGCTCTCAACAAAATTAATCGCTACTGTAAAGCAGGTTAAAAGCAGCTGATGTTTGTGATAGACATAAGTGCTATGGACCAAGTGCCCTCTTGTACTGTCTACAGTGTAATGACCTAGAGCAAAGTACAGTCCTGCTGAAGTTTTCAACCCCCCACCCCCAAACCACATGAAACTTTGGATCCAGTTACTGAATAGGTCACTCCGGGAGAGAGCGGAGGACAGGAAGGCCTGGCGAGCTATGGTCCATGGGGTTATGAAGAGTCGGACACGACTTAACGACTGAACAACAACAACTGAATAGGTATCAAACCAATAATGTAAACATTTTTCAATATTGTTTTAAAATTCTGATTTTAACAAGACAGTCAACATACTTAAGTTTTATATTGTATGTATCCGTTATTTGGTTTATGATACACACTTAGCACACCATGATGTGCTATTTATTTATTTTTTATTTATTTCATTTATATCCCGCCTTTTTTCCTCCTTAAGGAACCCAAGGCTGTGTACATCCTCCTCTCCATTTTATCCTCACAACAACAACCCTGTGAGGTGGGTTGGGCTGAGAGTCTGTGACTGGCCCAAAGTCACCCAATAAGCTTCCATGGCCAAGTGCGGACTAGAACCCGGACCTCCCGACTCCCAGTCCAACACTCCAACCACTACACCACACACGTAAAAGTTGTATTTTCTCTAAAAAGCACAATTTGATCCCACCAATTTGTCACAGGTGATAAGAAGCAGTGTTTGAACATGCTGTTCAGAAATAAATATTGGGATTAAACCATGTATCCAGACAGTTTACCATCCCAGGGTCACTAATGCTGCAAAGAAACACTGCACTATAAAATTATCCTGTGAAGGCAAACCTCCCTGAAACAAGGACTTCCAACTCCTTTTGATTTCAACAGGCTGGAATGATCCGGACTAAGGGTGCAAACTTATGCATGTTACGACAGAAATATGTCCTACAACTCCCAGCGTCGCCCAGTCAGCATGGGAGTTGTAGGACTTTTTTTGTCTAAACATTGATAGGATTGTTCCTTAAATTAGTCACACTTTAGTCCCACTGAAACCAATGGGGCAAATTAGCCACAACTAACTTTAGTCATGACTAACTTGTCCCTTTTTATTTTAATGTAGTTTCGATCCAACCCAAGAAGGATAGTACAGGAAGATTTCCTAAGTCCTTGTGGAAAGTGTAAAACAAAGGGCTGCATGTCAACATATTTTTGGTAGGATGGTCCTGCAGATTCTAAGGGTATTTTTGGAGCAGTTCCTTTACAGGAACAGCAGGGGCAAGTTATCTCCATTTCCCCCTCCACTCCTGCTGCTCTATGCAGTTGTGCAGTTTGTAGTCACCAAGACAAATGCAACAGTTACTTGTAAGTAAGCACACTCCAACCTCCAACCTGCTGTGTAAAGTGGTAGGCCAGCAGAGCCGACTCCAGATTTTTATTTAAAATTATTTCTAGGCCACATTTAAGAGTGGAATCCTCTCAAGGTAGCACCTTCAGGGGACCTGGGCAAAGTGCCCCCTCGTGGACTTACCTGATGGCAGCAGCGTTCCACCATTGTAATTCCCACAGTGCCTTGGAACACTAGTTTGGGGGCATACTGGGAAAATTACAGTGCTGTAAAACGTATTAGAAGGTGCCCAAGACAGGGCATCAGCAGCAGGTTCTGATACCAACCGCACAGGCAGCTGTGCTTACTCACGAGTAGATCTGATGGAGGAAAGGGCTTGCTTTGCTGCTTGAGAGTGAGCTAATTACCATCAGGACTTCAGTTACTCAGTGGCAAAGGCTGTTTTGTTTCCCCAAGCTTTTAAAAACCTTTATGAACCACCTTGTTTGATCTGGTTTTCCCACGGCTTTAATTGCTGTGTTACACTTGAATTTTTGCGTTATTTATACTGTGTTTCTAAATTTGTAAACCATCCTGGAATCTTACCACGGTTTGCATAAATAGCTAAGTTTAGGGTGCAAACCCATGCATGTTTAGACAGAAAAAGAGAGCCAGTGTGGGGTAGTGGCTAGAGTGCTGGACTGGGAGTCGGGAGATCCGGGTTCTAGTCCCCACTCGGCCATGGAAGCTCACTGGGTGACTTTGGGCCAGTCACAGACTCTCAGCCCAACCCACCTCACAGGGTTGTTGTTGTGAGGATAAAATGGAGGAAGGAGGAGGATCATGTACGCTGCCTTGAGTTCCTTGGAGGAAAAAAGGCGGGATATAAATGCAATCAATCAATCAATCAATAGTCCTACAACTCCCAGCATGCTCCAGCGAGTTTTATGCCTAAATAGGAATAGGCTTGCGCCTGGAGGGAGCAGTCCTACGGCCGCTAGTCAGTGGCTAGACAGCCATAGGATGTGTGGTTTTCCGGGAACCACTCTCAGAGCCTACGCTCCGAGGCCGGTTCCCGGCGAACCAACCTTTCCCCGCTTCCTTGCTGGCAGCGTGGAACAGCCCCGCGCTCCGCACTCGGAAGAGGAGCGCGGAGCGGCCGAGACAGGGTGTTCCACGGGGCACCCCGGGGCAGGGAAGGCGGAAATGCCGGTACAACACACCCAACGTGTTGTCCGGCAGCCTCCCCCCGCTCTCCGCCTTCCCGACACCTGCTGTCTAGCCGCAAATGCAGGGCAGGAGAAGCGTCGAGGGAACGACCCCCTCCGTGCTCCCCGTGCCCTGCGTTGGATAGGCGGCCGCCTCTCCCCACAGGACCGCGCCCTCGGTCAATGAAGCGTTCTCCTGCGCACGGTGAAGGGCGCTCTTTACATTCACGGTCACTTCACGGTCGCCTGGACTCTCCGCGAGCAGAGCCCGGGCCTGCACTCTGCAGATCAGTGGTCTTGGCCTGCACAAGGCCCCAGGTTCGATCCCCGGCTTCTCCAGGCAGGGCGAGGAAGAGTCCTGCCCCAAGCCCTGGAGAGCCGCTGCCTGTCAGTGCTGACAATACTGGGCTAGGTGGGCCAACGCGCCGACTCGGGATAAGGCAGCTGCCTATGAGGCCCTCCCTGACCCCCCGCCGCCGCCGCCGCCGCCGCCGCCCCCCTCGAAGAGGCGCAGGGCGCGCCTAACCGTTTTGCGACACTGCCGCTCGGACGCCCGCGTGGCGCTTTGCGACGCCTTCCGACCTCGCCGCCGCGCTCGCCCGGCTTCCAAGCGGGGGGGGGGAGCGCCGCTCAGTCACGCCCCGCTGATTGGCTGGCGGCGGCGCGAGTCAGGCGCGGACGGCGCAGGGCTTCGGCTCCCCGCCTCTCCCCGCCTGGCGCTGGCTCCCTCGGCGAAGCCAGGGGCAACGCCGCTCGCGGGGCGGGCCGGTGGAGGCTGCGCGTGCGCATTTCGGCTCTCTGCCCCCCCCCCCCGCTGTCCTTTGCTCTGCCCCTTCGAGCGATGTTAAAGAGGGATCGAATGAGGAGAGGCGCGCGCGGCAGCGAACTTCGGGGGTCGCTTCGGAAGCCATGCTGGGTCTCTCCCGGGCGGAACTGAGCGCTGCCCGCAGAAAACGACGCGGAAAGCCCGGATTATCACAGAACCGTGGAATAGATTATCTGTCATAGAATAATTATAATGATATAATTAACAATATAATTATGATCTTTGATAATTATTTATCATAGATTATCACAGAATCATAGAATAGATTATCATAGAATAATTATAATAATATAATTAATAATATAATTATAATCTTTGATAATTATTTATCATAGATTATCACAGAATCATAGAATAGATTATCATAGAATAATTATAATAATATAATTAATAATATAATTATAATCTTTGATAATTATTTATCATAGATTATCACAGAATCATAGAATAGATTATCTATTATAGATTGTTGTTGTTGCTCAGTCGTTCAGTCGTGTCCGACTCTTCGTGACCCCATGGACCACAGCACGCCAGGCCTTCCTGTCCTGCGCTCTCTCCCGGAGCGTGCTCAAGTTCATATTAATTGCATCGGTGATGCTATCTAGCCATCTCATCCTCTGCCGTCCCCTTCTCCTTTTGCCTTCAGTCTTTCCCAGCATCAGGGTCTTTTCCAGGGAGTTTTCTCTTCGCATTAGGTGGCCAAAATATTTGAGTTTCAGCTTCAGCATCTCTCCTTCCAATGAGCACTCAGGGCTGATTTCCTTTAGGATGGACTGATTTGACCTCCTTGCAGTCCAGGGGACTCGTAAGAGTCTTCTCCAGCACCACAGTTCGAAAGCATCAATTCTTCGGCGCTCAGCCTTCCTTACAGTCCAGCTCTCACAGCCATACATTACTACTGGGAAAACCATAGCTTTGATTAGACGGACCTTTGTCGGCAAGGTGATGTCTCTGCTTCTTACTATGCTGTCTAGGTGTGCCATAGCTTTCCTCCCAAGGAGCAAGCGTCTGATTATCATAGAATAATTATAATAATATAATTAATAATATAATTATAATCTTTGATAATCATCTATCATAGATTATCATAGAATCATAGAATAGTAGGGTTGGAAGGGGCCTACAAGACCATCGAGTCCAACCCCCTGCTCAGTGCAAGAATGCAGGAATCCAAGTCAGGTTCTGATTGGAAACCAGCCTCAGTCGCACTTTGAATGTGCAATAGTGGGCTAAAGTGCAGGGCTTGTTGTAAACCCCCACTCTCTCTCATCCACAGCTCTCCAGCATGCAGTATTGCAAACAATTGTAGTTGCTTTGCCATCGCATGGCAATAAGAAATGTTCAAAAAGCAAAAAAAAAAAAAAAAAGTATAGTCACACGAAGGAAGAGCTGAGTTAGAGTATAAATTTAGTGGAATAGTGGGCTAAACTGTCTGTATAAACTGTTATACAGACAGTTATAGTGAAGAGGATCTCAAGAGCCTCTTGTTGAGGGTGAAAGAGGAGAGTGCAAAAGCTGGTTTGAAACTCAACATTAAAAAAACTAAGATCACGGCATCTGGCCCCATCACTTCCTGGCATATAGAAGGGGAAGAAATGGAAGCAGTGACAGATTTTACTTTCTTGGGCTCCAAGATCACCGCAGACGGTGACTGTAGCCATGAAATTAAAAGACGCTTGCTCCTTGGGAGGAAAGCTATGGCCAACCTAGACAGCGTAGTAAGAAGCAGAGACATCACCTTGCCGACAAAGGTCCGTCTAATCAAAGCTATGGTTTTCCCAGTAGTAATGTATGGCTGTGAGAGCTGGACTCTAAGGAAGGCTGAGCGCCGAAGAATTGATGCTTTCGAACTGTGGTGCTGGAGAAGACTCTTACGAGTCGCCTGGACTGCAAGGAGGTCAAATCAGTCAGTCCTAAAGGACATCAACCCTGAGTGCTCATTCAAAGGACAGATGCTGAAGCTGAAGCTCCAATATTTTGGCCACCTAATGCGAAGAGAACACTCTCTGGAAAAGACCCTGATGCTGGGAAAGACTGAAGGCAAAAGGAGAAGGGGATGGCAGAGGATGAGATGGCTGGATAGCATCACCGATGCAATGAATATGGACTTGAGCACGCTCCGGGAGAGAGCGCAGGACAGGGAGGCCTGGCGTGCTGTGGTCCACGGGGTCACGAAGGGTCGGACACGACTGAACGACTGAACAACAACAAGACAATTGGTATACAGACAATTGTCAGTGTAAAGTGTTGTTTTTAGTGCAATAGTGGGCTAAATTGCAGGGCTTCTTGTAAGCCCCCCCACACACACAGCTCTCCAACGTGCAATATTGCAAATAACTATATTTGCTTCGGCATGGCAATCCGAAACGTTTAAAAACCACAAAATGCATATTCACACGAAATAAGAGCTGAGTCAGAGTACAAGCTGCCGCCTTTGCTGCTGCTTTTTGTTTTTTGGACGGACATGGCACGATCCAATCGCAGCTTAGGCAAAATTCCGGTTTCTCGATTGTTTTCTATTCGCAGGTCTCGCCTCCATCCTGGCCCCCCCCAAAAAAAAATCTAAAGGAAGCTGAAAGCTCCGTCCCTGACTGGTTTATAATTTTCTTATCTCTATGTTGGTGGCGGACGCAAAAAGCGGCGCTCCCTCCACGAACCGTCTCCAACAGCTCCCATTGATTGGGTCAGCCGTGTCCGTAGTAGAGCTGGTCCAATCAGAGTTAGCCTTTTTGATCTGCCTTATGGTGATTGGTCTCCGTCTCCCCCTCCGTGAGGGAAAGGCGAGGGGGCGGGCGGTGCCGGCCAGGCTATCTCTAATTAGACTGTCGACACGCTTGTACGTCCTTAGCCCAATCAGAGCCACCAGCGTTGTCCCGCCTACGCTGTTGATTGGGTTGTCAGTCACGACGGGCCTGGGGACGGGAGGGAGGTAATGTGGCGGGCGGAAAGGAGCCCCCGGTGAGGAGAACGCCGCGGGCGTGAGGCGAGGCGAGGCGAGGCGGAGCGGAGGCCGCGGGAGGAGGCCTCACTTACTATAAAGTGATAGTAATAGCATAGCGGATAACTGGCGCTCACACAGCGCTTCGCCTTTGGTTTATAAATATAATGTCTCGGCAAGAATGTAAAAGCATCCGGCGAAGCGGGTTCTGGAGCACGGCCATTTACGCCGCTACAGGACTTACCTCGGAGTAGACCGGTGTAGCCTCGCACTATCCGACCTATGCGTGGACAGAAAAAAAGGCCTACAACTCCCAGCATGCCCCAGCCAGCCATGCTGGCTGGGGCATGCTGGGAGTTGTAGGCCTTTTTTTCTGCCTACGCACCCGTAGGAGTCCGTCTTTATATTATATCGTTATATAATACTAGCTTTTTATTCATGGGAGATTCCTTTTGGACCGACTGATTACGAGTTTAGGACGTGGCGCTGCCTTGGGGCGACTGCTGTTTTCGTCAGAGCAGCGGTGAGGCAACCTGGCGCCCTCCAGATGTGTCGTTCTACGACTCCCAGACAGCTCCCATCAGCCCCAGCCAGAATTAATTGGGGATTATGGGAGTTGTAGCCCAACGTATCCGGAAAGCACCAGGATGGGGGAGGCTGCATTACAACATCTGCTGGTTTGACAGGTGCTGGGACTATCAAAATGGGTAGAGGGCTGGTATTTAGCGACGTATTTGCCATTTTCTTTACCTGTTTTCACTTGTTGCCTCTCTCTCTCTGCCTGTTTTGGGTGCCTTGGGAGTTATATTGCCTCCTTTCCTTCCCCTCAGATCTGGCATCCTGCCCTGCACACAGCAAAGGGTGGGAAGTGCAGAAGGATGAAGAAGGAGCAGGTGCTAAACTGTCAGTTCTCCTTCTGGTACCCTCATTTCAAGAGCCAGACCATCCGCAGGTGAGAGACAATCCATTGAGGCAAGGTCTTTCTTGAATTAAGTGCTTGGGAGCAAAGAATGGGAGGCATTGGATTTTGCTTTCTCCACGTTCTCCTTCTAGCCTTTCAAGCTTTGAACAGAATATTTATTTATTTATTTGTTTGTTTCTATACCGCCCAATAGCCGAAGCTCTCTGGGCGGTTCACAAAAATATGTATTATTTAATATCAGCCTCCACATAGGTAGATAAGACCTCTACTCAAGGGTCCCACACAAACAGGACCCTTTATTTAGGTTGCATTCTCCCGTAGCATTGTCTGCTAATACTTTTTTTTATGGAAGATAGCACTGGCTAGTTTACATTTTCAGGAACAGGCTAAGAGCCTTTCTGTTTGCATCAACATGAAGAAGTGATGCCTTTCCAGGAATTAAGTTATGCACAAGAACCAAACCCCTTAGTGCAGGGGTGGGAAACCTGTGGTCCTCCAGATATTGTAGTCCAAACAATTCCCATTATCCCTGACCATTGTCCATCTGGGGCTGATGGGAGTTGAAGTCCAACAACATCTGGAGGTCCACAGGCTCCCCAGCCATGGTGCAAACAAGCAAATCTACACTGGTATAAATCTGAACGTTTCTGTTTTTCATACCTTGCATCTCATCTTCCAATATCATATGATCTCTAAATACTACTGATGGCAGGTTCCTAGAATACATTTCTTGTTATTTTGAGCATTCCAGGACTTCTCAGGGTACACATTTGCATGGGCAAGTATCACATGAGATTTGGGCAATCACTGATATACTCAACAGCAGCACCTGTGATAGCTAGGGAACTTTATTCCAACCTCTGAGATTACAGAAATTGTTGCTGGCCTTATTTTTTATTTCTCATGCTGTTTTCCATGCAAGAGTATAGGGAAGGGAAGGGCTGCTCATCATCTGGATAAGAAATATATTGAGTGGGCCTTTTGACAGCAAATATTTACATGTGGAGCTGACATAAGAAAAAGTAAATGGTTGTATCGCCAGCCCTTTAGAAGTAAGTTATTAGGCCCAAAAGCCCACGGGACTGGGAACTCTAGTATGCATTTTGCATCATTTAAATACCGATGTAAAAGAAAGTTGAGAAAGAAATTCTGCTTCATATTTGAAGACGAAATACTAAATATGATGACACTATATGTTTTGCTTCTTGAATAAGGTCTTTGTACATTGCTCCCTCATTTCACTGCTGTTTAAAAAAAAATTTCATTCTTGGATCCAAAGGAGTTTTTTCCCCTTCTTTAAAAATATTTTGTGTTAAGCTGATATGGTTAATATTACTAAATTACACTAGCAACAAATATCTACATACAACATAGAGATTATTGGCATATTTTCTGTATATTCAGACTTACGCGTTACTCTAAAGGATTTTTCCCCCCATTCAGTATCATTCTTCCGCTGCCACAGAATGTAAAAGACTACTTGCTGGATGATGGGACGTTGGTAGTTTCAGGCAGGTAAGGGTATCTGTTGTTTAAAGATTTATATGTATTTTAAGGACAAATCGGAATGGATTGCTCAGCCGTTTCTCTCCCACTCCAGAGGAGTGTGTGTGTGGGGGGGGGGGGGGGAGCTAGTTTTTCTCCCATGTCCGATGATGAGCATGGCTTTAAAGCCAGAATAGAATGCTCATAATATGTTCAGTATTAAAACAGATCTAGAATAGTGTTTCTCCAACTATTCTTTAACTGTGGCTGCAAGTGGGACAACAGAAGTGCAGATGTGACCTCAGTACATTTATTGTGACCTAAGTTTTAAAACTTGTCATTTCATTTTATTTTTTGCATGGCTGTGTCAGGATTCCTTTTGCCCCCACTGAACTTCAAATGCCAAAACAAACACAGACAAGAAGCTTCAAGCTACAGCTTTTAATCCATTACTTCAATGGGTCATACAGATGCAAATTCTCAGTGACTCTCAATCTACAAAGGAAAATGCCTTCAGGGGGTTCAAAAGCTGAAAGTTGCTTCCGTTTGAAGAAAGGCGGGCTCGCTATTCTAACTTAAGGGGTAGGGGGAGATCTACCTCTCGTGAGGCTTCTAAGTGCAGCTGTTCACGCCAAGCCAATTGGGTAGACCAAGTTCCACCCCGGCCATCTCTCTCTTGGCTCTGCATCTGCGCCTGATGTCTATGAATTCAGGCTCTCCAAACCCTGCCTCTCCCTGTTCCCTGTCTCTCGCTGGGGCTGAAGAGGGGCCTTCTCTGTCCAGCTGGACCTTTGAAACCTGAAGAGTCTAAATAGCCATGTCTGGAACAGCCTGGGAAACTACCTCCCCCATGTCTTGCAGTTCTTCTGCAGAATCTGAACTACTCTGCCACTCCCTGCACTCAGAGGCAACCCTGACAGGCTGCAAACCATTGGAGGTGGGGGATACTTGTCCCTTTCCTGTTCCCTGCAAGGTCTGTGACTCGGAAGAAAGTGTCCCATCCATTTTTTTTTATGACAAGCCAAAGGACTGAGTGCATTATGGGACAAAAAGCGGAAATCGGGGTGGGGAGGTCCCCCCATGGTTTTCCTGATTGCAGCTCCTTCTCTTGTCCATAGAAGTTAATGTGGCAAAGTTACTCCTTTGACATATGGGGACTGAGGGGAAAGGGCTGGGTGGATGTTCAAAAGTCCCTTATGGCCAAATATGAGAAATGATGACATACATTTATATGACTTTTTGATTGGGGAAATGATTATTTCATGGCCAAGCCAGTAAAATTTCATCTTGGAGTTCATATGTACAGTGTGTCCAGGGGCTTAAGTTGACTATTTCTGAGGCTCTTTGTCATTTTAACTGGTGTATTCTACAGAAATGAAGCGCTGGTCAAACTGAACTTGTTAGATGTCAAAATGTTAGATGTCGTGGTTTGAGATTAAAAGGTTTCAGCTTCTCTGCTTCTGTCCTAGGGAAGATCCTCCAACTTCTTTTCAAGACAACGATGATGAAGATGGTGATGAGACAGAGGAAATACAGGTTTGTACAAACTGTAATAATTATTCTTAGGCTCTTACAGTCTATGTTGGTATATCTAGGTGACCTTAGGGTTACCAGCTTGCAACCTAGAGAAACCCCCTGTGCCTTAAAATTTGCTGCTGAATTGGAAGATGAGGCGATAACCTCTTCTTTGGCCTGTTCTTCATGTGGTCCTCCTGTATGCTTTTGCCTGCTGTCCAATGCACATGGAATCTGCATTCTACCACAGGGGGAGGCTCTCAGTTGGAACCTGACAACCCCACCACAGTTGCTACAGGACAGCCACTGCAAACATTTCCCCTGGAGACTGTGTTGGGAGTGGCTCAGGCACACTCCACCTTGCCTTCTCTCTTGTGTGTTTTTGACTGGTGCCCCTGGCTCAGAGACTTGGCAATCTGTTTTAACCCAAGTCATCAAAGCTGAATGGGATTGGGATGCTTGCAAACCAGCTGCAGCAGCAAGAGAAGAGGGGATCCTTTAACTAGATAGATTTGGCGAGGTAAGATTTTCCCCCTTTCAGTTGGCAATTCTCATCTGAAAGCCGCATTTGGCCCCACACTGCTTTTTGTGGTCTCATCTCTTCCTGTGGCAGGTGGTCAATGACTGCTTGTGATCTGGTGAGTGCTTCTCCTGACACAAAATGAGATTGCTGCAGAAGCCTCATTTTGCACTGGAAGGGGCACCTGCCACACCGGAAGCAGCCTCCGCTGCAACAAACTAGATGTGACGTTGAATGCATCTTTGCATTTAACATGCAGGTTTAAAAAATATGTAAATAGCATCAGCTGGAGGGCGCTGGTAATTATTGGGGTCACAACAAGCATGGAGGGGGAGTTTCACCCTTTCCTCCAAATACAAATAGTGATTCCAAGGAAGGGGTTTTCCTCAGGACCTCAACAGGACAGGAAAGGGTCAGTTTCCCCCTTCAGGCCTGCTATGACCCCAGTAATTATCAGCCTTCCCAGCAGATGCTATCTGCATTTTTTTAAAACCTGCACCTCCAGTTTGGCCCTCGGTGTTGTACGAAGAGGGAACATTTTCCAAGGTGGAGTGGGCACAAGGTAGATTTGGTTCTGCTGGTAGATCTCCAGGTGATTTGCAGTAGATCAGCAGGGGTTTCTGACTCCTGACTGTTCAACAATATAGCAATAACATAAAAAAAAATAGAATTAGGCTGCTGTAATGACGAAAGTTTGGGGGTGGGGGGAACCAGGAGTGGATGAGCATGCGAAAGGGCTGTGAGCTAAGCTCTAGTACTTAAAACACATTCCTGGGATGAGCACTTGCTCAGAGGCACCTTTGTGAAATATTAAATATATGTGTCGATTTCCTGGCTATGACTGGTGGACCCCAGGGTTCTAGTACAAAACCAAAGTAGATGAGGTATGCCTGAGGTCTGTCCATCCCTGTTCCAAGGCACAGGTGGTGCTGCATTCTACACTTCCTGAGCAATGGTACAGAGGCTTCTGGGACATCTTCTCATTTTGCCCTGGGAGGGATGTCTGCAAGCTTTGAAAATGGGGGTGGGGGAAGACACTCCCTAGGCAAAGTGGGGGAGGGTCTGACTCTTGATCAACGTAGCTGGAGAGAGTCTGCCCTCCCCCCTCCTGAAGAAATTGGTCATCTCTGCTTTAAACAGAGTGGGATATAATTTTCAGCGACATCACCTGAAACATGCTAGGGCTTCTTTTAAGGGGAAAAAACACTTTTGCTTTTTTAATCTTCCCTCTTCAGTGGTCCGATGATGAGAATACTACAACACTTACGGTAAGGCTCTTCTTATTTAATGTTTTAATTGCTGGAATTATAGTGGAACCGAACCCAACTTGTTCACGGAAAAGGCAATGGCTTGTCATGGTAGTACATTTAAAACCAACTAATACTGTGTGTGTGACCTTATTAATCAAATTGAATAGTATTGTGTTCAAGACATTAACATATTGTGTGATACTGATGTAGCACCACAGGGCCCTCTGGAGTGTCTGGTAAATTGGCACCCTGCTAGGAAAGCTTGAATAAGTTTACATCCTGGTTTTTGTCTCTGAATATGCTTCTGGAACATAAGCTGTTCCGCACAGTGCTCTGTCCAGTTGGAACTGGCCTGCTCTTTTTAGATATAAGTTTAGAGTAGTTAAGAAGGTGGGTTCAGAGTCTAAGTAATTTTGTGATACGCTGGATAGACAATTGACATCAGAAATGGAGCTTATCATCCTTTGGAAATAGCAATAGCCAGAGTCTGCTAACAAGGTAGCTTTCACTGATCTCAGATTCCCATAAATATGTGATTTTGCCCCCATTCTGAGTCTTCATAGCAACATCTAATGAGGAAGCCAAGATATTCTCTCTCACATCAACTTCTTGGCAATGAACTCTGCATATTCTCTGAAACCCAACATTTTACTTGAGTAGGTATATGTAACTAGCTACGTTAGATTGGCTTCATTGATGTTATTTGGAAGTGTGTGTGTGTGTGTGTGTGTGTGTGTGATTGCAGCCATCTCTTCTACCTTTTATTTCCCCCCTTTTTCTATTTGGATAATTGGCTGTGTTGTTTTAAAAGGGAATTTCTCACTAAAACCTTCCCAATGTGCAGGAATGCATGGTTGCTCAGCTGCTGATGTGTCTTCAGGATATTTCACAAGGTTTTGTTAAGTTTTGTGTTTTCTGGGCTTTGGGAAGGTAAAGCCAAAGCGCCTTCATTTTTAATTTTTCCCAGAGCTGGGCTGAAGGGAGGGGTCCTGGGCAGAAAGGTCACATCTCCCCAAGCTGGACAGACTAGGGTGTTCACATGAGGATTAGCCTGTGGTGCATGTGCACGCTACGTTTTTCTGATAAAATCACTCTATTCTAAATCATTGATCAGGTTTGGGCAACACACCACAGCTCATCATGGGTTATTTAAATCGCACGGGTGCCATGGGATTTAAAGCCCATGGGTGCCAATTCGAGTATGCAGCCCCTGCCCTGGGGTTGTTGTGTTGTGTGAACCCAGCTAGTGTGGGTTATGGAAGGGTTGTTTGTGCGGGGGTTGGGTATTCCAAATGGTGGCTGTACACACCCCTCGCACACCGCAGCCTCACCATGGGTTATTTTGAGCTTGGTTTTACTTTGGCTTTATGTACTGTAGCGTTTTTACTCTCTGCTGCTGGCCTTATCTTGATTGTATTATGCACTGGTTTTATACGTTGTTTTATTATTTGTATTTTATGTTTTAAATTTATTATACACCACCCAGAGAACTTGGTTTATTGGGTGGTATAAAAGTGCAGTAAATACATGCATATGCGTGTGCACACACACACATATATATCCTAATTTGAGCATTCATATGCCTAACAGGCTAAAACAACCCTTTTCAGGAATTAAAAATCTTCCATGGAGAGGCCCTATATCTGTTTTTTATTACTAGGTAAATGCCTGTGGAATTTCCGAAGACAAGTAGCCCATTTTCCCCTTTGCCCCTGGTGACTTTCAGGCTTGGCATTTGCCAGCATGACTTCTATCCTGGCAAGCACGAGGGAGAACCAGGTCTAGGGGAGCAGGCTTGGCCACGGCAGTGGCCTTAATGATAAGCAGGGAAGTGAGGGGGCTTCTCCCCTGCTCCAAGGCCAGCTCCTGTGCTGAAGAGGGCTTCGTGGGGGGCGGAGCCATTGGCACACCGGAAGTTCATTGGCCCAGTCTCTCCAGTCGCCTGTTAGCTCTCTCCCTTCTGATGTTCTCTGAACATGACTGAGGAAACATGGGAAAAATAATTTTCTGCAGCACTTTTCCAAGAAAGGTTGTTATAGTTTCAGTTATTCACTGTGACTTGAATAGCTTGGTTTAATTGTCAGCATTTACTTCCTTTTTTTTTTTCCTTTTTTTTTTAAGTCTCAGGTGTTTTGGTTGCACACAGGACTTCAAAATCCAAGCAAGTTAAATCAAGTGAAACTGCGGGTTTGGAGGGGTGGGGGTGGGGAAATCCAAGATCCTAAATTGTTGATCAAATGTCTACTCTGAACCTAAACTGCAGGTGCTGTTGTAAATATCAGCTTGTAAACAACAACCAGCGTGGCTGCAGTGGTCAGAGTGCTGGACTGGGGCTCAAGAGATCTGGCTTCTAGTTCCCACTCACTAGTTCTCACTGAAGCTGACTGGGTGACTCCCATTCTAACCTACCTAACAGGGTGGCTGTGATGCTAAAATGGAGAGGAAGACCACCATGTAAGCTGCCTTGGGTTCCTTGGAGGAAAAAAGGCAGGATATAAATGTAATAATAAATAAATAAAAATAATAAAATAAAACCTCAATAGAAAGTCATTTCTAAATCTGTCCAACATATGCCTGGTTTTGTTTCTGCAAGCTTTTTCTGTTTTTATTGACCATCTAGGCACCAGAATTCCCCGAGTTTGCACTTAAAGTGGAAGAAGCCATCAGTTCTCTGGGAGGCAGTGTTTTTCCGAAGCTCAACTGGAGTGCTCCAAGGGTGAGAATGTGAATTGAATCCTAAATCAACTTAAATGACTTGTAAAATGTCAATATTTCCTGAAGCTGCCTAGGAAGTGAAAGAGAATAATCGCAAAGCAAAGAGTGAGTGGAGCACAGGCCAGTTTCTCAGTGGATGGAAGTTCGGTGCAGCCAGGTCAGCATACTGTCCTGCGCCTGGCTTGATTTCCACACCGTGGGATCACGTGGGTGAGAATCCTGTTCTGGCTGTTAGGAATTCAGAGGAAGGGAAGGGGCTCCCTTTCACCAGTGCTCCTAGGAGTCAGCCATGGCAGGAGAGGCTTCAGGAGCCGTTTTGCCATTTCCTTGTCCCACTCTTCCCTGAGTGCTCAAAGAGGGAAAGGAGCTGGAGCAGCCCCTGCCAGCACTCCCCCACCTGCCGCTGCTCAGCAGCTGAGTCTGTCTCTTTAAATCGGCAGTTTCTATCTTCATCTAGCAGCAGTTGCCTTTGCCAAGTGGGGGGTTATCAACTGTCAGCCAGTGCTGGAGAAAATGAAGGACTTCCTTAAAAGGCTGAGGAGCAGCTCCTTTTATTCATTCATTTATTCATTTCATTTCTATACTGCCCAATAGCTGACCCTCTCTGGGCGGTTCACAAATTAAAACCGCAAAGCACAGGATAAAACCATATAAAATATGAAAGCGTTAAAACTGCAATATAACAGTACAGCCAGAATCAGCAATGCAGAGATTTAAAATAGAGATTTAAAACACCAAAGCTAAAAGACTAGGAAGCTAAAATGCTAAAATACTGGGAGAATAAAAAGGTCTTCACCTGGCGTCAGAAGGAATGCTTTTCCCTCTTAAGAGTGTGGGCAAAAGTGACAGCAAGCCAGGCATACAAGGCCTCTCCTGCCCTTGTCCATTGTTCTAAAAGCTGGTGGAAAGGAGCTCCTCATCTCCTCAGAAGTCCAAGCGGGTGGAGGAGGACTCTCACCCAGGCATTCCCCCAGTACGTGGACTGAACCGTTGGTCCACAAGGAGCTCTTTGGCCATTGGGTTAGTGTAGCCCAGACAGCCTCCTTAGCTCACATTGGCAGAAGCTCTCCAGGATCTCACGCAAAGGTCTTTCCCAGCACTTTAACTGGCAACACCAGGGTTGGGCCTGGGAATTTCTCTCTATAAAGCACACACTCAATCACTGACCCTTCTCAAGCATGCTGCTTATATCATACTGTATCGTATATCTTACACTTGAACTTGCAAGGGTATATTTGAACTTTTCAAAATCTGGTAGCTGTTCATCAGCAAAGAAAGTTCCTGAGTTTTCAAATTCTTTTTTTATTTTTAAATAAGAGGAATTCCACTTTGGTAGAAGTCATTTGAAAGAGAAAGCTTAATGTGGTCCAGGTCTATGCTGTAGTGACATTGTAACTTGTGCAGATGGGCACAGCCTGTGCTGATCTGGCATTCTCTTTACTTACCAGGCAGATAAGAGGTGATTAGCACAGGCCAGTTGTCTGAAGGCATACATCCAGTCCCTGAAGAAAGCCATATGCAGATATGGTCTAAGTTACAGTTAGAAAGACCAGCCGCCAGATAAAAGTTCTGGCTCTCCACGTTTTGCTGAGAAGTAGTGCAGCTGAGGGGAAAGTTTAAAAGCTTAGTCGTACAATCTCCAAATATGATGTTTTCTGAGATGTGGAGCAGAAATTGTGCAATTGCTTTGATTTTAAGACTGCAGCCCAGGGCTTACTCGCTTGGGCATGAGGTCCATTCAGCTGAATGGCCTTTATTTCTGAAGTAAGCGAACATCGAATCAAGCTGTAGAAGTAGTAACTGCAAATTTGATGAGTCTTGCATGATGGTTTGTAAAGAAGCAAAAATGTCTTCTGCGCGGTATTTCAATCTTTGCCCTTTAGGTCAGCACTTTAGGTAGCATTCCATGCCTAGCAATGCTTAAGAGCTCCTTGTGAAAGGAGCTGGTTGTGGCCAGAGTAATAAAATGGAGTCCAATCTCCCCATGCAGGATTTTTCACTTACATTTATTTATGTTTAATATTTGAATCTGACCCTTTATCGGTGGAGTGGAGTATGTGGAGCAATCTCATTTTATGTTCACAAGTCTTGAGTGGTACAGTAGGCTGACAACCAATCACTTGTCCAAGGCCCATCAGTGTCCCTTGGGGCCAAACATGGCGTTGAACGCAGGTATCTCCCATCTGAGTTCAATATAGATTCTCAATGTTCTCCAGTGGCTTTCTGATGCCAGTGTGGAAGATGTGATTAAAGTGTGTTTTAAATAAAACTCTCTTGTTTAGGATGCCTACTGGATAGCAATGAACAGTTCACTGAAATGTAAATGCCTCAGCGACATCTTCCTCCTTTTCAAGAGTTCAGACTTCATCACTCGAGATTTCACTCAACCGTAAGTTTAATTGTATCATATTTTGCCTAATCATCCTCTAAAAACCAGACAGTCTCAGTGTTTTCTTCCAGAGTTTTCAGCTATTTTTTAATTGCTGCCAGTTCTAAAACTTGGCTAATGGGCTAAGGTTTGGCTGGAGTTGTTGTTATTTTATTATTAAATTACTTAATAATTTATTGTCGATGAGCGGAGAGAATTTTTGTCCGTTAGATTATTTTCTTGTTTATTCCACTGCAACTTTGCTTCCTCTAATGAGTTTGCTCTCCATTAGTCCTTCTTAGCTGTATTGCTTCTGTAGTGCTACCTAGAGCTGAATCATAATTTCAAAGAAGATGGGTTTATTAAAAGCCACTAGAGACCTGCAGCCAGCATCTTGGCTGATAATACCTCCATGCCCAACACCTCCCTCCTGCCCATGCTGTCTCTGTTACTTACCCCTCTCTCCCTCTTATGTTACCAAATCTTGCTCTTTCCCCCTTCTTCCTAACCTCAGGTACCATTTTCCTTCCCCTGTTCTGGTTCTTAACAGCCAAGCCCACTCTTTCCTTTCTCCCTCTTAACCAGATCCCCATATTCTACCTTGAGATTATTTCTCCCATTCCCGCTTCTCTCCATTCTCCCTGACACATGAGCTGTTCATGGCAAGAATCACCATCACAAGTACAATACAATATCAGATCAGCCATGTTAGTTAAATGGAACCCCAGAGGCAGTATACGTCTGAATACCAGGAGCGGAGACAGAGATGTAGAGAAGGGTTCTTGCTTTCCTGTCCTGTTCGTGACCTTCCTAAAAGGCATCTGGCTGGCCCTGTTGGAAACAGGTTGCTAAACTAGTGCTTTTGGTCTGCCCAGCAAGGTAACTCTAACATTCTTAAGCCCTATGTGCAGTGTTGCCTTCCAGATTAGGAGATCAGGAGTGTAGTCACAAGCTATCCTATATATTGACATTTGGTCCTCACTAACTTGATCATGGACTTATCAGATTTGTTAACACACTTCCACATGACCCAGAAAGCTAAGGACATAAGAAGAGCCATGTTGGACCAGCCTGAAGGCCTATGGAGGCCAGCATTCTGCTCCCACAGTGGCCAGCCAGCAGGACATGAATACAGTAGCGACCACCTGCTCATATTCCCCAGCAATTGGTATTGAGAGGCATACCGCCTCTGATACTGGTGGTAACATATAGCCATCATGACTAGTTGCCATTGGTAGTCCTGTCCTCCATGGGATTTATCTAATTCCCTTTTAAAGCCATTTAAGTTGATGGCCATCATTATATTTTATGGCAGTAAATTCCATAGTTTAACTATGTGCTGTAAGATTGGTACACGTGTCGTCAAAGACACCATTATTACTGGAAAACGGTATTTGTACACCTCTTCTTCAAAATGGGGGCATGAATGGTATGGCACTAGTACCACTCAGCTGAAATGTTGCAGACATGTAAGGTAAGAGACCTTGGTTATACAACAAAGCTGTAATTACGGCATCCTTACATCTAATAGGCAAGACTGACGACGTGATGTTTACCTCGTAAATGAGGTATTCCAGGACTCAGTGAGCAAAACTATACATGAGCTAGACTGCTCAGCTGTGGGAGCTTGATTTATTTCTGTGTAGAAGAACATACTTGCTTCTCTGTTCCATCTAGAAAAGCTTGTGCTCTAGGCGCTCCAGACCTTCAGGAAAGGAAAGTCAGCACAGCTCTGGGACCCAAGCTGTGAAGCTGCTTTCTGAAAAGTGATATGTACTTCAGTGAATACCTGTTCACCACCTCAGTGGCCTGCCACCAGTAGTCCTCTTCAGAGGTGATCATTGTGGATCCAGAACTTACTTATCTGAGGGATTGTTGTACGAGTGTATGAGTGTCTGTACTGCAGTCTGCAAAGCTTTCCCTCCCAATTATACTGATGAAACTATATGGGGTTGAAATAATGCATAGGAAATTTGGTTTTGTTTTTATCGTGACAATTCCAAATACACATGCATATAGCTGAACCACAAGACTCTCTTAATTAATTAAGAGATTGATTTAGCTCCATAACCCCTGGCAAGAGAAAATTAGAATGTAATTGTTGTACGGAAGCAAAGTGCTGAACAGGTGAAAATTGGGTACATGATTTATCCTGTTACTTGAACAGGCTTATAGATATTTTTGAAAAAGAAGGGAAAAAACTCTTTGGCTCTGTTTAGTTGCATGGGGAAAGTTGTATAATTTAACAGTTCTAAAGAAACATAATGCTAATGGAAAACTGATCATTATTTTACATTCCTACACTGCATACTAAATTGCAGGACTTTTTTGTTCTGTTTAGCATTGTCTAGTTCAGAAGCTCTGGGCTAGAAACCAGGAAATAGAGATTCCTATTCTTCCGTTGCTACTGAATTATTGTCTGGTCTTAAAGGAGCAGTCCTCTTCGTAAGATAACACAGATATCACTTTGGTGTAAGAAAACTGTGGGTACATACACACCGTATAGGATGTGTACCTGCAGCTTTCAACACAGAAAAGAAGTACCTGCTTAGGAAAGCACTGTTTGTTCAAAGCCACTATCACAGAACCATTTCACACATGAGCAGGCCTGTTCTTCTGTAGTGAATCAGACCCCACAGGCACTAAGTAAAGTTTTGTGAGGATTAGCTGCAATCCTCTGGGGAATATAGGAAGCTGCCTTCTACCAGGTCAGACTCTTGGTCTATCTAGCCCTCTCGGACTGGCAGCTGCCAGCTCTCCAATGTCTCAGGTAGAGGTCTTTTGTATTACCTGCGACTTGATCCTTTTAATTGGCCTTTGAATTTATATAGCTGTTTTACTGTTTTTAACGTTCTCACTTTTTATTGCGTTAAGGTTCTGTTTTAAATTGTTAATGGCTTTTTATCAAATAAGGTGGTGTATAAATGTTAATAAATAAGAATAATAACAACTGGAGATGCTGGGGATTGAACCTGGGACCTTTGGGATGGCATGCAAAGCATGTGCTCTGCCCCCGAGCTATAGTCCTTTCCATGTGAAAGGATAACTGGAAGTCATGGTGGATAGCAACCAGAAGTAATGGGGGCAGGTGGGGGCTTGTTCTGGAGCAGGCTTCAGAAAGGGAACTGGTAGCAGAAAAGTGGGATCTGCAGCCACAGACAGCTCCAAGGCAGTAGACAAGTTTCTCTGACAAGCTACAGCACTCGATCAAGCCTTTTTTTATCTTAGTTCCAAGCCTGGTACCAAGAGGAGTATAAACAGAGGACCCCCACTGCCCAGACATTTTGTATCCCTCTGTAAGCACTGGCACAGGTCAGTGTAAAGGTTAAACACCCGGTGTACTTGGGAACAGAAATCCAGGCCACAAATGGAAAAAGCTGCCACTCAGCTTTATTTGGCTTCAGGTGCATCTCCCGTGAGGCCCTTGTACAATGACTTTGCCTGCAAGGCTCCATTACAATCAATCTGTCCCTGAGGCTCCAGCCACAGCAGGGCATAAGTACCAAACAAACCATCGCTCACCGTTCACACGCACTTGACACCTGCCGGTCCCTCCAACCTTCAGGTAGAAGTAAGACCTAGGCTTGCTCTGATTGGCCCAGGGCAAGGTTTCACTGGTGGAACAGGCAGGCCATTTTGGATTCGTCCAACCAGGGAGTCAGAACAATGTATGAATCCTTATCAATGAGTCTACCACAGTACGGTGACTACCATTAGGTCCCAAGCAACATCTTCAACCACTTCTGTCTCCTTATTTATGTCTTGCTTCACTCCCTTGTGGACGATGATGTTCTTCAGGCCCTCTCTCCATGCTCGTGTTTGTGACTCCTGCTAATGTCATCAGCAGTTGAGTGACATATGTTTGTCTCAACCCTAGATGTTCATCCCCATGCAAGCCTGGAGCCACTGGCAAATGCTTTGGGTCACACTGTGTGCACAAAGAAACTTTTCTAGGCAGGGCACCACCCTCTTACAGCCAGACAACCAGACGCCTGCCTTCTGTGGAGGCCTAGGCCTTCACGTCTGGTGCTCTGTATTCAGACCTCTTTTTTTTTTAATACTTTTTATTCTATTTTTTATCTTTATAAATGAAGTAAACAGTACCAACAACCTATTCATTATCTATAGTTTCCAACAATACAGTATTCTTAGGAGGACACAGCAGTAACGAAAAAGAAAAAAAACAGAAGGAGGAAAAGGAAGAAGAAAGCAAGAAAGAAAAAGAAAAAATATTAAAGTTACTTAAAAGGATTAAATTTAAACTCCATTACACACAAACTTCAAATATCATTTTACTTAAAAGTTATACCTATAACATTGCCAATATACAATTCAGTACAGCATATATAATCAACCGTACATTTCAATATCATATCATCAGTCTTATAGCAAGGGAGCAAGCTTACAATTCATTGCCAATAACCATATATTGCCCTTCAGTTAACATATAATAGTAAAGGTTAACAATTTAACCAGCCAAAAATATTACTAATCGAAGTCTCATAATAATGATAGTAATAATAATAAAAAAGGAAGGAAATTAAAAAGGATAAGTAATAATAATAACAAACCACTAATAAATTTTATGCTATTTATATTTTAGATAGCGTCATCTCTAAATCTATATATGAATGTATACATATCTATACACACACAAACAGGAATTTTATTGTACCGTTATATATGTCTAATGTAAAAAAGAGGAAATAAGAAAAAGAGAAAGAAAAAAGGGGGGGGGAATATATGTAAACAGTCCTCTGGTCTGGCATACTGCCCGGGCCTTATAACCCAAACAAATCCGAAAAACAATAATAATTGAAAAGTTCCCAGCTCATGAGGCTGGGGAAGATGTCTCCCATGCCTTACTTTGAACACCAGCTAGCCAAGCCTCCGCCATTTCATGATTTAAAAACTTTTTCATCTGGTCTTCAAAAAGAATGCAAAATATAGCAGGATATTTGATATGAAATTGCAGATTCATTTGTCTTGCCTGATTTCTCGCCTTGGTAAATTTCCTTCTTTTGTCAGCGATTTCTTTAGTGTAATCCAGAAATAACATAACTTTGTCTCGTGTTGGCCCCCCCAAAAGTTCTCCCACTTCTCTTGCCAAGCGCAAAATATGATGTTTTGTAGAAACTCTTGCAAATTGAACTATAACAGTATAGGCAGTCCCTTTGATGCCACAAACTGGACCTGGAACATGGTATGCATGCTCAATATCGGGTAAATAATGAGATGGCAGAGCGAGTCGCTCATGCAGAAATTTATCTAAGAATTTAGACAGACTTATATCAGCAGGCAGATCTTTGATACCAAGGATACACAGATGCGCTCTACAAGTATGTGCCTCCAGTTGGGAAATTCTCACAGACAGGATATTATGGGAGGCATGCATAGCTGTCTCTTGTGCAGACACCTGGTCTTGGAGAGCATTAACCTTCAATTCCATCTTTTGCAAAGAGCTATTAATTAAATCCACAGCCCCTTGAAGGTTAGTAATAGAATCTTGGGTTGTATCCAGCCTCTTAGCCTGTTCTGCTAGTTGAGAAGACAAAGTTTTTATCAGAGCCAGCAACTCCTCTACAGCTCCGGCATCTCTAGAAACCTTTGCCAAGGGAGGGGTTGGGGGAGTTGGTGGTGGTCCCACGGCTTTTTTCCTTCCCCTTCATGCTGCCATCCTCCTCTTCCGTAAAAAAAAGCAACTAAGTATAATTACAAACAAACAGTCACTTCAACAGATTTTGCAGGTCCTCAGATATTGTTGGTATTTTTAATTCATAAATACTTTTGGAACTCATCAGCCCTGAAGTCTCCTAATTACATAGGAGTTTCAAAACAGCTTTGAGTAGATGACGCTCTGGAAAACTGACCTTAGAGTCCAGCTCTTCTGCTGCTCCACAAAAGGAGTTGTTCTTCCAAGATCTTATCCAGATGGTACCTGCTTTTAATTCCAGGGGAAGAGGAAAAGGTTTTTCAACCTTTTAAAAGCTGTTTGAGGAGGCGACCTGCAGAGCCTCCGCAGGACGCTTGCCAGGGCGACATGGCCCCTGTATTCAGACCTCTGTTGTTGCGACAGGCAAGGATTCACAGGGGAGCACACAAACTTTAGCGTTCGGTCAGATGTTGGTTTTGGGTTCAGGTTTGACACCAAGCTGTGTTCCACGTAGGATTCATGGTGAGCTCCTCCCCAGATGAAGGTCCTGTTTCATTTGGGAAATGTGAGTGGCCTGCTTGATATTAATAATTGAGTGAGATCAGCTAACAGTGTTTTCAGCCCCTGGCTTTTCCTGTGCCAAAAAAAAGAAGCTTTGAAACCAGGCATTTCAAGACCTTTAAAGTTGAAAGGGTTTTTTATTTTAAACTTGCCCTGTGAATGGGCTGAGATGTTCCTTGGACAAAGATGTTAGTGAAACCTGAACTGTTCTCAGAATTAAAAGCTTGTATACCTTAAAGAACTTGCATTCAAGTGAGAAGAGGGAAGTTTTTCTCGGTAGGTATTTCTGAAGCTTTTATGGAGGGATTTTCGAACAAGAGGTCACGCTGAGGATAGTATGGCTGGGCTGCGCTTCTGCTAAGCACTCAGAAGATGGCAGTGTTGCATAGAACGTCTTGTACCCTGCTGGCTGCTGCTTTCAGGAGATCAGCAGAGCTTTTTAAAGAG
Organism: Heloderma suspectum; assembly: GCF_057233095.1. Lineage (NCBI taxonomy): Eukaryota > Metazoa > Chordata > Lepidosauria > Squamata > Helodermatidae > Heloderma > Heloderma suspectum. The sequence continues at coordinate 112,419,308 of NC_139464.1, forward strand.
AAACTCAGTTTCCTGGGAGAATCAGTTATGATGGACCGTCAAAATTTAGTTTTCTCTCCTTGTTTCTTTTTGAAATTTTACAAAACTTTTCTCAGTCCCAGGGATGCCTGAAGGCACGTGTTGCATCAGTGTTGTTAAAGCAAAGCACGTCTGGGTTTGGTCAGTGCCTGAATGGGAGACAGCTTGGGAACTCTCTCTATACCATCTTGAGTTCCATAATGTTAGAAAGGCTACAGAGGTAATAAATTCACAGTGCTATTGTATGCACCTTTTCTGGGAAGTAAGTCCCATGGAGTTAAATGGGACTTACTCCCAGATAAGTGTGTATAGGATTGCAACCTTAATTGAACTTTTTCAAATAAAGTATTATTCTCTTGATTAGATGTTAAGCATTAGAAGAAGGTACTGGAGATTATGTATTTTCACTTGAGGATAGATCCATATATGGCCTATGGTTACTTAAATCCCTGTCAATGTTCTGTTCTAAGCAAATATCTCTGTAACTATCACCAGTCTGAGCTCTTCACTAAGAGCACTTCCAACTGCAAATAATAAGACAAGTATAGTTCTGCTATATTCAAAAATGGATTTTAATTTTTTCTCATGCCATTTCTTTTGAAAGTGACAGGATTTGATGCAATAAATACAGTTACTATGTTGATAATATAAATAAAGTGCAGAATTGTTAGCAGTGACAGAACCACTTATGTTCCTGCTGGCTGATAAATGGGATAATTGCCACCAGCCAAATAGGAAAGAAGTGGGAACAAAATCTAGAATTGATTGGATCAGTGGCTTCCTTGGACATATTATTAAGAAGGCAGAGAGCTGAGACAGAATGAAGAAGGGGGATGCTCAAAAATCTAGAAGGAACAATATAAAAAATTACTCAACATAAACCTGAGCTAGAGTTGCTTTAATTGTTACTCAAAAGGGCAAGTTCTTTGTATGCTTGGATGTAGAGATGTTTGAAGACATGTAAACAATATCTGAAAAGCTCTCGTGCTCAAAAGGGGTGGGGCAATGGCTCAGTGGTAGAGCACATGCTTTGCATCAAAAGGTCCCAAGTTGGAAAGACTCCTGCCTGAAACCCTGGAGAGCTACTGCCAGTCCGTGTCAACAATACTGGGCTAGATGGACCAAGGATCTGACTCAGTGTAAGGGGATTTTTACACCAGCCTAAAATCCTGCATTTAAAACAGGGCTTTCCGCTTCCATTTTAAATGCAGGATCACAACTGATTCCTTTTACACACACTTCATTCTCTGTAGATGGCCATTCCCATAGCATTATGTTTGCGTGAAGAGGCATTACACATGCTCCAGGTTCAGCGATACTTGCTCCTGGGTTCCTACCCCTTTCCCTCCCCTTTCACATTACTGGTGGATGGGGACTGACACACAGACAACCCCCCACCGATCTCCCCGGGCCCCCTCCCTCTTCCATGCTTTTGGCCAGTCCCTGCCACTCAGCCCCCTGCTGCTCCTCTGCTCTGCCGCCTCCCCTCACTGCCGCTCTGCTTTGAACAGGCAGGCTGAAAATGGCGAAGAGCCAAAACGGCGCAGGAGCGGGAAGGCTGAACGCCCATCAGACCTTTGTCACCACCTTCCACATCATGACCACGCCCCCAGCAACCACACTCAGCGCTTCATTCATGCTAGGGGAGAAATACACGGGGAGGACATGGTGCTCTATTCGCACATATCTGGAAAAATACCCAATTTTTTTCCGTTTGAGGAAAATATGGGATAGGTGGGAGGAAATAGTGGAATAATGATTGGACAACGACGACGACATGTAATGGACCCTCACAATTCAGTGAGTGAGCAATCATGAATGCGTATTAAACTTGAGGTATAGAGATCCCCTAAGGCAGCTTCCTATGTTCCTGTGGTGGATGCTTTGTAATTCTCATAGCTACCTATTTTCCTTTTCTTAATGGCCTTTCGGTATGTCTATTGACACATCTGTACTATTGTACCATTGCTCCTTGCTGAACATTCTAAGATATGCTATGTTATGCTAACCTCTAACATGCCCAACTGGACATAACATTTTTTCAGCACCATGCAAATCGTACTCCATTAGTAGCCAGTTAATACAATAGTGGAACAGTAGAAGGGAAGGAGAGATGTTACTTGTGGATTATGGGTGGGGAGCAGGTAGCGACAAGGCTGGCATCCATAGAAACAAACAGGGCACATTAATATTCACTGGATGTCTAGTTTTCTTTAGCAGACACAGCCTTCATCTTTTCAAGCTCTCTCTGCCACAATTATGGCCTGAAACATGCTCTTTTATTTTAAATTGAAAGCTACTCCTGCTGGATGTTTGGACTTCATGCTACAAACCAGAAAACAGTTTCACAGGGTGATGTCTGCTCTGATGCTCTGGGCTTCTAGACATTGCCAGTTCTTTTGGTACAAGGGGGAGTTGGGCATAGGGTAGATCTCCAGATGTTTGGGACTTCAACTCCCATGAGAACCTGCCAGCATGGCCAGTGGTGAGGACTGGTGGGAGTTGAGGCTGGACAGCCATCTTTCAGGGATGCTCTGACTTGGATTCCTGCATTGAGCAGGGGGTTGGACTCGATGGTCTTGTAGGCCCCTTCCAACCCTACTATTCTATGATCCTATGAAGTCCAAAACATCTGGAGATTCTGCCCATCCCTGTTCTAGCATATTTAAAACTGTGCTCAAGCACATTCCAACGGTTAGCAAATGGTTTGGAGGCACCTGATGCAAGCCTCCTGCTAAACTTACAGAACAGATCTGGCTCTGTTAGTTGCCTCAACCAGAGGCCACCTGGGAACCATATGTAAGCTCCTCTGAAGGAAGAGCAAGCTAGGCATACTTATTGAAATATATAAAAATAAAGAGCAACTCCATAGTCGGAGAGATGTGTTAGATGTCATAAGTACTGTCCATCAGGTGCCAGTGAAACTTGTGCAGCCACATTCAACACAGCACTCATAGTTGCAATGAACAATTAGCTTGGTGGGGAAAGGGAAGAAGAGGAGGAAACTGCATTTTCCCAGCTCCAAAATAATGCTTGTACATGGAGGGGCAGAGTATTAAGTCAATTATTTTCCCCCTTTGATGTAAATCTTGTACCTTAGAAGATGTACACCAGCTTTCTTGTCGATAAGCATATTGAGTTGGATCCAGACTAAGGCTGCAGCCCTGTTGACACTAACCTGAGAGTAAATTGCATTGAACTTAATTGGGCTTATGTCTGAGTAGACATGGACAGGACTGCAGTTTGCTGTTAGCTGAATGTGAGTCCCACTGATTGCAGTGGAGACTATTTAGTCTGGATCTAACTCATTTCTTTGTACAATTAATGCACAGGTGACGATGAAGAGAGTGTAATGTTCTTTTCCACCTCTTGATTTTATTTCTTGATTGACATTTTCCAGGATGCCATCAGTGTGGTTTTCATGCCAGATGCTCTTGTGTCTTGCTCTGAAAAACAACCAAATGGGAGGGAAATGCTAATGCATGTGCTTTCCCCCACTCCAGATTTATCCATTGTAATGATGATTCCCCTGACCCCAGTTTGAAATACGAGGTAAGAGGAAGCTCCTTTTTCTTCTCCGTAGGGGTAGATAGTAATGCAACGCAAGAGCTTTGCTTTCATGTTTTTCTTGTTACCAAGAAAGAGAAAGAGAGAGAGAGAGAGGGAGAGAGAAGAAGTGCTCTTGGTATCTACCATTTCACTAGTTAAGCATAAAGGATGGCGCAAAAGTCTTTGATTTTACTTTGAATGAACTCTCCCTGATGGGAAGTAATTATCTCTTGTCACTTTGGCAGAGTTCGAACTATTTAAAGGGTTTTTTGCAAACTGTGCGTGTATTTTAGCAGTGCAGAGCGCGCCTCCCCTTTTTGGGTACACCTTGTGAAAACATTTGTTCACTTGCGCTGCCCTTGCTATACATCTGAATGCCAAAGACTGCTGGGCCAATCGGCAGAGAATGGCCATGGTGGCCTTCATGCGTTTGGTTTCCAAACTTCCAGTGCCATCTGGTTGATGGGTGCGGGAAAGAGAATGCTGTATTAGATGGACCTTTGACAGATCTCCTGCAAGGCAAATCGTATGTTCTTATGGAGGCTAAAGAAAGATTTGCATATTAGTTAAGTGTTTCTCACAGATAAAAAAATGTGCCAAAAATCTCACTTGAGCATTTCAGCTACTTGGCTGGTTTGCTGGGATAATTGCAGAAACTGAAACAGTCTTCTCCTTGTTTGTGACAACTATTTTTTCAAATCTAATTACTGCTGATGTTGAGCATGTGTGCTTTTATGCTAATTAATAGCTATCCAGTTTTGTTTTTTTAATGTTGTTTTCCTCCAATAGCTTGTACTCCGAAAATGGTGTGAATTGATTCCTGGGGCAGAATTCAGATGTTTTGTGAAGGAAAACAAACTTATAGGTGAGGTTACTAGTAATGTTTCTTCAATTCACTGCCGATTCTCATGCTTGCTTTTATGCATTACCACAGTAGGTGTCACGCCTTTCATATGGAATAATATATAGCATGGCTATGATGCCTTCATTGGTGTTGCTGCTGCTCCTTATTAATCACTTTATTTGTATACCACTTTTTCATATACATTTTTGCTCAAAGCAGTTAGTTCGCAATGACAAAACCCAAAATATAAATACCCCAACGATACTTTGCTATCCATAATATCAAATGTGGCCCCAAAGCGTTGGTGGATTTTTATCATGATGTGTCTGCATTATCTGAGGTTTAATATACATCTCTTCAGATTTCTTTATTTTTCGTGCCAACTTGCCATGTTCCTTGGGCTCAGGGCCCACAACAACACTCTTAAAAAAAACAACTTGTTGATGTCTTAAGCTGTGTACATTTTCACCGTGGTTATTACCGAGTAAAGCAAAACTAGCCATGTTGTCTGGAGCATTTCTCTGTTTCCACTTTGAGATCTTCTGCACTGGTTACACTTCATCTTGAGTACTGTGTCCAGTTCTGAGCACCACACTTCAAGAAGGGTGCAGACAAGCTGGAGAGGGTTCAGAGGAGGGCAACAAAGATGATCAGGGGACTGGAAACAAAGCCCTATGAGGAGAGACTGAAAAAACTGGGCATGTTTAGCCTTGAGAAGAGAAGACTGAGGGGAGATATGATAGTGCCCTTCGAGTCCTTGAAAGCTTGTCACAGAGAGGAAGATGAGGATATCTTCTCGATCATCCCAGAATGCAGGTCTCGGAATCATGGGCTCAAATTACAGGCAGCCATATTCTGGCTGAACATCAGGAAAAATGTCCTGACTGTCAGAGCAATATGGCAGTGGAACCAGTTGCCTGGTGAGGGTGTGGGGTCTCCCACACTGAAGGCATTCAGGACGAGGCTGGACAGCCATTTGTCAGGGATGCTCTGACTTGGATTCCTGCATTGAGCTGGGGGTTGGACTCGATGGTCTTATAGGCCCCTTCCAACCCTACTATTCTATGATTCAGTGATAGACCAGCCTTCCCCAATCTAGCTCCCTCCAGATGTGTTGGACTACAACTCCCATAATCCCCCAGCCAGCATTGTAGTCCAACCCATCTGGAGGGTACCAGGTTGGGGAAGGCTGACCTCTCAGAACAGCTTGAAGTGGAAACAGAGGAATGCTTCCAGGAGACACATACAACTGCTGCAGCACATGAGTGGGTGTTCTCTCTTCCCTGCCAGAGGCTTGTATCATGGGTGGGAAAATGTAGCAGTCATAACTCTCCTCTGCATTGGTATGATTTCTTGGTGGGCTGTAGAGCTTGAACTGGTGGCAACCACAACATCTCACTATTTCCTTGAGTAGAGATTGTGTACATAAGGGGAGGTGGAGGCAATTGGACAAGGCAGTTTCTCACTCCTTCCAGTGTAGTGCTGTGGCTAGCACGCTGGATTTGAAACTCTCTGGGTGGCTTTGGATAACATCACTGTCTCTTAACCATCCTCACAGGGCAGTTAGGCTACAATGCCATTCTGAGCTCCTTATCTGCAACACTTATAAACAGGTAAAACTGTTTGTTTGCAGCATCTGCGTTATGTAGAACTCTGCTCGGTGGGCTTTCATAGGTCCAGAGAGGCCTGTCTGCTCAGAATAAGATTTGCTAAATTTAATTCCATGACTTTTCTGAATTACTGTCAAAGGGGACCCGGATGTGCAACACAGAAATAGCCTCTCATTGGGTACCATGATCTTAATAAAAGACTTCCACCTAAAATATGTTTTTCTAGATTTCAAGTAGCTCTGAGTAGCACACAAAAAATTGTGTGCAGGTTACTTTAGCAGTAGTCCAAAACACTTTTTAAAGGTTTGTAAAAGAAAGGGTTTATTTGAGGGGGAAAAACCCCTTGGCTGTCTTGTCTCCCCTGGAATCTGTCTTCAAAAAGATGAGCAGAAGATGATCAGAAGATGATCAGAAGTTAAGCAAAGAGAATGAATAAGCAGCAAGCACTCTTTTCTTTTTAATCAAAGAAACTATTGCAGAAAACATATTTGACAACTTGGTCTTATTCCACCAGCAGCTTCGCATTCTAGTTAAATCTTACACTAGCTATGGATGAATGATTATACTTCCTCTGACAGGTATATCCCAGCGAGACTACACTCAATACTATGAGCACATCTCTAAACAAAAAGAAGAGATCTGCAGATGTATACAGGAATTTTTCAAGAAACACATCCAGTATAAATTTTTTAATGAAGACTGTAAGTATCCTTTCAATGTTGGGATGGAATAGGTGATTTTTCAAAGCTAAGGGTTGTCTTTAAAAAAGATTTGGAGGACTGAGGTGCCATATGCTCTTCCCTGATTATTTTGCGGATGGTTTCTGCTGATAATAGTTAGGAGTGCAGTTGCACTCCTAGGACCACATATGGAATGGGGTGGGGTGCGATATGGAGCAGAGCCATACATGTAGCCACAGTTATCTCTGAAGTTTCACCTGCAGCCACTCGCATAACTGAACAGGCAAGCTGCTTTTTAGTTTTAAATTGGCTTATTTTAGTTTTAAATGGCAACATAGTACTTTCTCTAGGAGCTTCAAAGACTTATCTTGTATGCATATTTCTTCCCCAAGTGCCCATATAGTTTGTCGAAGTGAGACTCACAGCCCAAGATTATTTTATTTGACACTTTACAGGAAGAGCTGTGATGTCAGTCCTGAAGAACAGAATGGAGGGAACACTGTACACTCTTCATTTGTTTGTTAGCAGTGATGAATACAATTTCCTTAAATAAAAAATAAGGCTGAACAAATGGTACTCTTTAGTAAAATAAATGATGATCTTTAAGTCGGCTAATTTGTTAATTGATTTTTGAATTTAGGAGACTTTACAAGCTGAGCCTTATGTGGCAGGAGGGTGGATGGGCAAAAATATTAGTGTTAACCCCCTTTTCCTGCCAGGGAAGCCCTCAAGGCAGCACAGATGTCACTCATAGATATCAGTGAAATATACAAAGCCACCATAAACAGCTTTACTAAAAACTACAATGGAAATAAATCTCACTCAATCAAATCTGGCTGAGTGACCCGGGGAGTATGTAACGACAATTCCTGGGTTGCCCCATGTGCTCATTGCTTCCGCTTTCAATCAACAACCCAAGAATGTTTCTGGTTTGTTGTCGCGACATGTGCACTTAGAACTCTGGGTTGTTTAGGGGTTAACAACACAGGGTTTACCCAACAATCACCCATGGTTTGTTGCTGGGTTAAACTCCAGGGTGTTCAACCCCTAAACAACCCGGAGTTCCAGGTTTGAACATAATTATAACAACCCACGAACATTCCTGGATTGTTGATTGAAAGTGGAAGTGACGAGCACACAGGAGGCACCGCGCTCTTGCACTCCTGCTCGGCCACAATTCCTGAGTTAACCTAGAAATTGTTGTTTGCAAACGTGTGTGTGTGTGTGTGTGTGTAATCTCTCACGCACGCTCATGCACTCGCACACAATCATATTACAAACTCAAAAAATATTGGGCTCTCATTCTTATTATGCCTGGAGAAGGAATTGAACAACTGTGATTTTCATGTAAAGCTTTCCACAAAATGCAGATTCCCTGAATCTTTTCTCTCTACAGACAGTAGTGTTTGCAGCTAGCAGTTATCTTTTTTCTTTTTTTTTTCAAACTGTAACTTGTGGAAGATTATGCAAATTGTTATGTGCCTAAAATATATATTATGATAGAATCTGCTGTTGTCCTGTCTGACTTGTAAGGCATCCAGAGTTATCTGATAATCTGCAGTTTAGCCAGTCAAAAGTACAGTCTACACAGAGCTGTAATTTCATGGGCTACATTAGAGAACACAGTCTGAACTTGGTCAATTTGGATTTTTTCAATATCCCCAAAGTTAATAACATAGTACTTAGTTTGAGAACACAATTTCCTGGGAATGTTTCAGAGGAAATGCTTGGAGGGTCTGGAATGGTCAGTGCCCTGAAGGAATTTCCTGTGAAGGGCTATCCTACTTTGACAGATTGAAAGGACGCTTTTTATGTAGCAAATGCACGTAATGAGTTAATAACCAGAAGATACTAAGTTCATTACAGGGGGTACAATCCAGAGAAATTTAAGCATGCTGAAAGCCAGATGGAAACAATGGATTTAAGCACTTATAGCCTAGGCTAATGCTGTCTGTGCACCCATCGACTTTCAGTGGGGGTTACTCCCAATAATGGCTTGGATCCAGGTTTATGCTGGATCAACTGCGCTGTTGGAAGTGGACTTCCCCGCCCCCTCCTTCCCATGGCAGCCCCCTTAAAATGCTACAGAGAGAGTCAGGAGACCCCACTGAATAGCATGAGCTGGGGGTGGGGCGGGGATCCTCAAAAATCAGGTGGAGGGACCTTCTGCAAGTAGAGCCTTTCACGGAAGGTCCTGTCCCTCTTGCAGAAGACAGATCCTGGAACCAACCCATAGTGTGCATAGGTTTGGAGCCATAATGTTGCAGTGCTATGCACATTTACAAGGAAATAAGACCCAATTGAAGTAACTTCCATTTAACTATCATGGCTAATAAGCATTGATAAATCTGTTCTTCATAAATGTGATTGAGACTTTTCAAAGCCATCTAAACTGGTGGCTTTCACCCCATCTTGTGGTGGTGAATTACATAGCTTAACTGATTCATTGTGTAAAGTCACATGCACTTCTTGCATTCTGAACTGTCTGCCAGTCAGTTTAATTGGTCGATCCTTTGTTCAAGTATTATAAGAGAGTGAAAAGTAATTCTCTCCAAACTATTCCTAATTTTATAAATTTGTATCATGTCCCCTCTTTTAATCACTTTCCCCCCCTAAATTAAAAAGCCTGGCACATTTTAGCTTTTCCTCATAAGGAAGGTGTTCCAACCCCTTGATCACTCTGGTTGCCCTTTTCTGTATCTTTTTTTTAGTGCTATAATACCTTGTTAGGATGGAGCAACTACTGCTTTACATGGCCGCACCATAGATTTATAGAAAGGTGATGTGTGAAAGCCGCAAACTAAGGTGGATTCAGAAAGGAATTAGATAGCTTGTGCAGTAAGCCTGTTCTTCATTGACCAATTAGTGGAACCTCCAAGTACTGAAGCAGAGTACCTGTGAGTTCCAGCTGCTGGGGACAAATTGGGAATGGCTGCCATGGCACCTTTGTGCCCCTGTTTGTGACATTCCAGAGACATCTGGGGCCACTGCTGGAAATGCTGGATGAGATAGACCTTGGCTTGCTCCAGCAGGGCAATACCGATGCTTGCAGAATGGACTTTGCATTTGCTAGTGTAAGTATACTAGCTTTCTCACAGTAGTTATTGCAGACAACTGAGGAGGGCATTTAATGGGTTTGGCAGGGCAGCCTGAGTGCCATTCGTAGAGAGCACCTCCACTTGCTGAAAAATAGCGTGTGGGGTGTATGAGAGCACCAAAGTCCTTTCTCTTTATCTCATCCTGCCCAACAGCTAGCGCACATTCTCGAATCTCTGCTGCTGGCTGAAGTGAGCGTGCTCTCTACAGGGCTGTTGCAATGTGTGTCGGTCAGATAGATTAGGGTGGGGGAAACAGTGCAGCAGACCGGAGTACTGGAGACCTTAACATTTCTGCATTGGATAAACTTTCCCCACCTCACCATACAGCAAAGTTCTTCTGGCTGCCAGGAAACATATTAATCGTTATTTCTGTTCCCCCATAGTTGAGAACCTCCTGACCTGACTTACTTCAATACCTCACTCTCCCAGTTGCTGGGGTGCCTGGCACTGAGCACTGGAATGGGGAAGGCTACAGAACAAATAACTCCCTAAAATCACAGTATCAGAGCGGCGCTAAACGCAGAATGAAATCTGTTTCTTTGATATAGGTAATACACACCCTCTGTCGTCAACAAAGAGTTGTTTCACACATGTACTGGTAAACCCGGGTTTGCCACCATTCTCAGCAGGGAGCTGCACGCCATCTGGCCTTCCCGACAGGTGTACCTTTGTGTGACACAAGTGTTTGCGGGCACAGGTGTGTAGCATTCCTACTTTGAAATGTACATCTAACGCGGACCTTTTAAATCGTCGTAGGTCACCTTCTTGCATTATCTGGCTGTGTAAGGGGCAAGGTGGCACACATCCTTCCTTTGCCACCAGGGTAACATGAGATGCCTCGGGCTACAAGGAAGGATCCCACTCTAAGTTGTCTTGACACTCTTGGGAAGAGGCAGAGACTGGTTCGTATGCCGAAAACCAGCCTTGGTTTGTCAACCATAGGTTGTTGATAGTGAAGCAGGAGTGAGCAGGCTGGCTCCCGGCTTCTCCTGCTGAGCTAAACAAACACTCCATCCCTGGGTTGATTATCATGATGTCCGAATCTGGAATGGGAGGCTGTTGGGGGAATTACAACCCAGACTTGTAACCCACAGTTTGTTCTTGGATTACAAGTCTGGGTTGTTCTTCCTCCAACAACCTCCAATTCCAGGTTCGGACGTCACGATACAGGAACAGAACATCCCTGGGTTGTTTAATTGGCAGGAGTGGTCAGTTGGGAGCCAGCTCATTCTCACTCATTCATTGCTGCCCAGGGTTTTTTAAACCCCGGAGAGCCATGACGTGCAGACTGGGCCAGAATATGCCTTCCTCCCATTTGGTTCAGGGCATCTTGCTTCCACAGCGCATGAAGGAGCTGCGCTTGCTGCCGGTGTAACCTAAGAAGGGCACCTTCCGTCTTCTGAAGGCCTCAAAACAGAAGGCGTGAAGCAGCTTTCAGTTTTTGCTTTGAGTTAGTTCTGTAAGCTCAATAAAGAAATTAACCTCTTCTCTTCCCCCCTCCTCCCCTCTTTTCTTTCCAGTTGTGTTTGATGTCTACAGGGACAGCATGGTAAGTGACCCTTTGGTCTGGAAGGTTGTTTTATTCCTGTTCTATAAAAAAGCTGATGCTTCCTAAGCGACTGGGTAGAAATATATTTTAGACCATTGTCTCTTCCTTGGCAAGACAATATTTCATTTCAATGAATTCTGTACTGTTCTTCCATAAAAATGAACTATCTTGGTGTACAATCATAAAGTCATCATGGTCCTATGCAGGGCGCCATCAGCAGCTGAATTTTTAAAGCCTCTTTCTAGCAAGTGTGAATAGCATAGCTGCGATCCAAAGTGCTGCTTCAGGTGCACCTAAGGATTTATGAGTGCCAAGTGGAATTTTTACTTTTTTTATTTGGACAGCACGTTATAGGCATATTTTTTAGACTTCCCCTCAGATTCAGAAGAGGTTTGCCATAAGCTGTAGAGAGATGGATAAGTCTTTAAGCGCCCTTGCGGATACAGAACTAATTGCATGCTGCTTTGAATACCAGCCAACATGTTTAAGGAATTGACCCTGAACTGTTTCATCTGCAACAGAAGAAAATTATTATTATTTATTACATTTCTATACCACCCCATAGCTGAAGCTCTCTGGGTGGTTTACAAAGGCTAAAAACATTAAAAATACAATATGCAAAATTTAACAACATAAAAACCACACAGACAGTATACACAGAGACAACATGCATCTAAAAACAACTTTGAGCTATCAGCTAGTAGCAATGTATAAGTAGCACACAAATAAAGAATATGACCTCTTTGTTAACAGGTGGACAAAAATAAAAATACAGATTCTCTGATCAAAACTGCTGTCAGATGTCAGTGAGTGCAAGACAGTCTTAGCCTCCTTAATGATTATCTTATTTGTTGGGTGAAGAGATATATAGTTATTGGAAATAGCTGTTCTAAGCTTTCAGTTACAAAGCTTGAATCATAGCCCAAAATTAAAACTAGATGACTCAAATTTAGGGACAGTTTATATAGCTAGCAAAATAGTGTGGTGGATGAGTTCAGATTGCAGGGGTGTGTATGTGTGTGTGTGAGTGAGAGAGAGAGAGCATGTTTGCTTGCTTTATCCTGCACACAGACTCCTGCACATACAGCACATCACAGAGACTTCTAGGCTGAACCTGTGTACCTGGCCACGTTTGGTTTTTATGTGCCTAGAGTTTGGGTAGGACATGGGGAAGAGAAGCATTCAAACATGCATCCCTGCTATCTGCAGTACAGAATTATTTGTGCAGAGGTTCTGCTGAAGGTGTAAATTGGCCCTGAGTCACACTATCAGTTTGTCCACAGTCACGCTGAAGAAGAAAAATATTGGAGGCAAAGGGTTTGCTCAACTCTCCTCACTCACACACCCAGCCTCCTAAAAAGATAAATAGAATGTTGATGGTCTCTGGTCGGTTGGTGCCAGTAGAGTCACTGTCTCATGCCTCATATTCCTTATCACTCAGTGTTGCTGAACATAACTAAAGTATTTAGAACTCGGCTGGGCAACTTTCCAAGCCCAATTCAAAGTGCTGGTTTTGACCTTTAAAGCCTTAAACAGTTTGGGACCAAATTACTTGAAGGACCGCCTACACCCATATCAGCCTGCCTGCACTTTAAGATCAGAAAGAGAGGCCCTTATCATTTGCCCACGCGTGAGAGCAGTCAGGTGGGTGAACACATGTGAGAGGGCCTTCTCTGCAGTGGCCCCACACCTTTGGAACAAGCTGCCATCGGAGGTCTGCCATGCTCCCTCATTGCAGGCTTTTAAGAAGGCCTTGCAAACATATTATTTTACTTCTCTTGATATGACTGCTATTGTTGCTGTTGCTGCTGTTAACATTGTTGCTGGTTTTATTGTTGGCTTTTATTGTTGTTTTTATTGTTTTTATATTTTATCACTTTTACTATTTTAACTGTTTTTATGTATTTTATTGCTGTTAGCTGCCTTGGGAAAGCTTCTGCCCTGAAAAGCAGCCAAGAAATATTTTAAAGAAATAAACAAACTTTGGAACATCCAGAGGTCATTTTCACTGCCTGGAACCCCCCACCCGGGGCGGCACACCTTCCCCCCCAGCACCTAAAAAACAAATTTAAATTAAAAATGGCATTGTTTATATTGGGCCAAGCAAATGTTTTATTCAGTTAGACAATTTTTGTGTGAATTACTGGTGCTTAAATAGTAAAGACTATCTGAAATTGGTCAATTGTTGCATGGCAACTTCAGCTGTAGGTTCGGTGGAAGGCTTCCGCCTTAGCAATCATTCACCTGTTAATATCTCTTGCGGTCCGTTGCTTTCTCTTACAATGCCTGCAGAGGTCTGAAAGAGCAAGGGCCTGACAACCGATTATTGTAAAAATTGCTGGACTTTTATCTTAGGCAGAAACCTGCCTCAAGCTGCCACTGAATCTGAGTGCTTTGCAGGCTGTAATACCATTATCCCCTGAAAAGACAATTCTTAAACATATGAACTGCAGATCATATAGGGAGGCTGCATTGCTGTGGACTCTACAGTGTAGGGGAATGAAGGAATTCTCTTTCACATCCAAAGCAAGATTTCTGCTTCATCCTTCTCAGTAATATCTTGCTGAAACTTGTTTGCTGCCTTATTTGGGGATTGGGACAATAATGATACGAGTGCATAATACTTTCTCAAGGCAAATCTCTACCTGTATGGTAGGCCAGCATTATTGCTCCCATATTGTATAATGTGCTAAGTCTGAGAGTGTGGCCACCTAGTGAGATCTATGGCTAAGGTGAAAGTTGAACTTGGGACTTTCTAGCTCACACTCTTCGCTACTACACCATGCCAGGTCTTACTGCTGCAGTCTGTTGAACATGGCCAGAAAGGTTGTGTATTTTAGGCATTCTACAGTTAGTACTGCTATCAATGGAATCCAGTCTTGAGGCTTCCAGTTCCATTTTCCTAAAAAATCCACATCTACTGGGTTCATGTGTAGCTCCAAGATGTATCTTTTCTCTTTTAAATTGGATTTTAGCTTTGGATGCCTTGACCAGAAAAAGAGAGTTGGGCAAATGGAAACTTTATATAATAGCATTTTCAACATTCCTTGGTCTAATGAGAAGTAACACTACACTTGCTGTGTGTCTTTTTCTTCTTCATCCCCATTCAGATTGAGGCTCATTTGGTATGGGAGTGAAGTATGCTTTCAGCTAGTATTTTGTTTGTGATAAAAGCACGATATAAGCTTAGTGTGTCAAATTTCTAAAAGCCTTGTTTAAGTGATGCAGATGACTATTTGCTTATACTGACTGGACGTGTTCACATGATCACAGAGAGGGAAATATACTATGGTGGCTTATTTCCTCTCCTGCGCATGCCAGGGGAATTTGCATAATTACCCTTGCTGGCACTGCTTGCCATATCATGCGAACCCAGCAGGGATGGCTTGTTGCTGTGGTTACAGCCACCTAAGAACCTTACAACACCACCGTGGCTTATATCCCCCCTGTGATTGTGCGAACCCGCTCTATGTGTCTAATACCAAAGCTGCTTTTATTTGGACAGAAACAACAACAATAGTTGTGATATATGCAGTGACTTAATATGCAGGTCTCCTGTGCATGCTGTATCACTTGATTGCATTGTACACAAGGTGGTGATTAATAATGGCTCTTGCATACATGCACGCCTCCAGTCAGTTCTGCAGTCTGGTCCAGTTCCATGCGTGAGGGATGTCTCTGTGAATGATGGGCGGTAGCAGTGAAAGTCACCAGGAGCAGACTTAGAATCAACTTGGTGCATAATGCACCGTGTGTACAGGTGTGTTTTACTGTGATACACCTGCAGGGTGTGGGAAATGTCATCTGCTCAGAAAGCATTTTCTGAGAGCCACACTTGTGGATAAATGCTTTGTATTGCAGTGCTGGAAATCTGAGTCTGCAGCTGAGACCAGGGACTTGCTGGACTTGAATGGCAAAGGAAAGGGTTGTATATGCTAAACAAGAGAACTTCAAGGAACACAGCAGGACTTCTGGGACCTTTGTAGAAATTGTCAGCTAGATTCCTCGTCTTCCGCAACACCGACAGGCACTCAAGTGTAGTGTGTACTCTTTCTTTCACTCCTTCTTTGTCTCCCCCCCCCCCCTTTCATCTTCTCTTTCTTTCTTGTTGTCTTCCATTTCTGGGATAAAGGGTGGATGGGATGAGAACTGTGAAGATCTTGAAACTGAGATGTATTAGGAACTGTTGATAAAGATACCACAGTTGTTATATGTTGTGCAGCACCAACCTAGATTGGAGGGTTGGGGGGGGGGAGTTGCTGTCATCCGTAAGGATTGCATCTCCCTCACGAGGAAACCCATCCGTCCTAGCACCTGTTTTGAGGGTCTGTACGTTGTGTTGGGCCAAAGAGAAATAACAGGTATGCTGCTGGTGTACCGCTCACCCTGCTGCCCAGCAGTCTCCCTGCCTGAGCTGGCTGAGATGGTCTCAGAGGTGGTGTTGGAGAACCCTAGGACAGTGGTTCTGAGGGACTTCAACATCCACGCTGAAGCTATCCTGACAGGACCTTCTCAGGACTTCATGGCAACCATGGGGCTGTCTCAGTACATCACTGGCCTGACACATATGGCAGGACATACCCTGGACCTGGTTTTTGCTGTTGGGCGGATGAGGGATGATCGGGGCGGGGGGGGGGGGGAGTCAACAAATGTGTTGTCATGGTCAGATCATTTCCTTGTTAAGTTTGGATTGGTGGTAGCAGATCCTTCCTGCAGGCATGGGGAACCGATTAAGAAAGTCTGCCCCTGGAGACTTATGGAATCCGATGGATTCCTGAATGCTCTGGGGGATTTTCCGGCTATTAGGGCTGGTGATTCGGTTGAGGCCTTGGTCTCACTATGGAATGGTGAGATGGGAAGGGCCATCAATACAATCACTCCCAAGCACCCACTCCGGTGCTGTGGAGCCTGTAATTCACCTTGGTTTACAGAAGATCTATGGGCAATGAAACAGGCCGGATGACAGCTAGAGTGCAGGTGGCGCAGGTGTTGGAGCGAGGACGACCAGCAATTAGCAAAGACTCTTAATTGTGCCTATTATGTGGCAGTGAGGATGGCAAAAAAAAATCTTATTATACATCTATTATTTCATCCTTGAAATGTCGCCCAGCAGAATTGTTCCAAGTGGTGAAGGGCCTTTTGGGATCTTGCTCAGGCTCAGAGAAACTGGGAGTGGAACCCTCGGTCATCTGCTGTGATACATTTGCTAGGCACTTCGAGGAGAAAGTCACTCGTATTCACTCAGAACTTGATGCCACAGTTATCGCAGAGATTGGGGAGGTGTCCAGTGTTCCATCTGGTTGTGTTTTCTGGGATCAGCTTCAGTTGTTCCAGCCTGATGATGCGGACAAGACGCTTGAATCAGTCCAGCCCACCACATGTAAGTTTGACCCTTGCCCATCTTGGCTTAAACGATCTAGCAGGAGTGGATTGGTTGGGTGGGTCCAGGGAGTGGTAAATGCTTCACTCCATCAGGGGGTGGTTCCTGCTGCCTTGAAAGAGGCTGTAGTGTACCCTCTCCTGAAGAGGCCCTCCCTGTACCCAGAGGTGTGTGAGAACTATCGCCCCATTGCTAATATCCCCTTTTGGGGCAAGGTGCATGAGCATGTGGTGGCTGGGCAGCTTCAGACGTTCTTGGAGGAAACTGATTATCTGGACCCATTTTAGTCTGGTTTCAGGCCAGGGTATGGCACTGAAACAGCCTTGGTTGCTCGGACTGACGACCTACTCTGGGTGAAAGACAAGGGGAGTGCTACCCTGTTGATCTTCCTGGATCTGTCAGCGGCTTTTGATACCATTGATCATGGTGTCTTACTGGACTGGCTCTGCAGGATGGGAGTTGGGGGCACTGTGCTACAGTTGTTCCATTCCTACCTGCAGGGCTGATTCCAGAGAGTGGTATTGGGAGATTCCTGTTCTACCCCATGGCTGTGGGGTGCCACAGGGTTCTATTCTATCCCCCATGCTGTTCAACATCTATATGAAGCTGTTAGGAGAGGTCATTAGGCATTTGGGGGTGGGGTGTCACCAGTATGCTGATGATACTTAGTGCTATTGGTTCTTGTCGTCGGAGTCAGCTGAGGCAGTGAAAGTGCTGGACCAGTGTCTGGATGCTATAATGGGCTGGATGAGGGCCAGTAAACTGGAGCTGAATCCTGACAAGACGGAAGCTCTGTGGATTGGTGGTTCCCAAGTCCGGGAATTGGGTAAGCGACCTGTCCTGGATGGGGTTGCACTCCCCCTGAAGGAGCAGGTGTGTAGCTTGGGAGCACTCCTAGATCCATCCCTGTCTCTGGAGGGATGGCCCGGCATGGCCCGGCGTACTTGGAGCCATCTTCAGCTGATCCGCCAGCTATGGCCTTTCCTGGACAGGGATAACCTAGCCACAGTAGTACACATGCTGGTAACTTCCTGATTAGACTATTGCAACGCACTTTATGTGGGGCTGCCCTTGAAGACGACTCGGAAGTTGCAGCTAGTGCAAAAAGCAGCAGCTAGACTGCTGACCGGAACACCTCATAAGAATCATATAACACCAGTTCTAAAGGAGTTGCAGTGGCTGCCAATATGCTTCCGGTCAGAATTCAAGGTTTTGGTGATGACATTTAAAGCCCTAAGCGGCTTGGGACCTTGATATTTGAGGGAGTGCCTCTCCCTATATATGCCTGCCCGAGAACTGAGATCTGTTGGAAGGGTCCTCCTCTGCGTCCCACCAGTACAAGATATACCCTATGGTGGGACGTGGGAGAGGGCCTTCTGCGCTGCGGCACCCTGGTTGTGGAATGCCCTCTCCTTGGAGGCCCATTGGCGCAGACATTGGTCTCGTTTCGGCACCAAATAAAACATGGCTTTTTACCAAAGCCTTTGAGGGCTAAATGAATGCCCTTAGCACGTTGTTTTAACGGTTTTATTGTTTTAGAATTTAACTGATATTAGCTTGTTTAATAGTTGAATATGTTTTTAGGTGTTTAAATTATTTATTGTTTTATACAGTTTAAATTTATGTTATCTGTACACCGCCCTGAGATCTTAATGATATAGGGCGGGATAAATGTATGTATGTATGTATGTATGAATGAATGAATATGTTGATGCTTAATCTTGCTGAAGTGCCATTTGATAAAATAATGTTTAAAACCCCGAATAACCAAAAAGCAGCCCATGGCTACAGTTTATGCCACTCACCTTTTAAACTGAATCAGACAATCTCACATTAATGTGTCAAGTGTAAGAGAACTGTCTGTATAGTTTGGTGTCTCTACCTCAGCCTTCCCCAACATGGTGCCCTTCTGATGTGTTGGACTACATCTCCCACCATCTCCAGCCAGTATAGGTTGGAGAAGGCTGCTCTGGCTTATACTAAGCATTTCTACTAATGCTAGGTAATAATCTCTGGCAAGCGTATTCCATTGAAATCAGTGGTTTTTACTTTGAAGTAACTGTATTTAGGATTGGCCGATAAATGTCTGAAGTCTACCTTAGCACTAGAAAGATGGGATATGGCAAATAGGGCTCCATGAAGAGGCTTTCAGAGAAACCTTTCAACCATGTGCATGTTTGGTCTGAGGTGAAATAAGAAGTTTGCACAGACAGGCATTGAAAGTAGTTGTGTAGATGAATCCTTAATGGAAGGCTGTCCTTTAACAGGAAGAATCTTATATACTAGCTCAAAAATGCTGGCTATTAACAATGTTGTGTTGTCAGAAGAGGGCAGGAAAATGTACTTAAACTCCCTAAATGTGTTGGAACCCTAATATTTACTTGTACTTTTTATCGTCATTAATAGGTGGTTAGAGAGAGCTAGCAGTAGAAACCTGCTATTAGCTTTCTCATTTTTCTTCGTAGTCTCTGTGCATCACACATATGGGCTCTGCACTTGCGCGGAGCCTCAATTCGGAAAAGTTCTAAACCCTCCCCCACCATCCCACCACGCATGCTCTAGCGGGTTCCTGCCTAATCCCTCAGTTCTTCATCAACCGCCATTCTGGCAGCACTCAACTGAATGGACGTCTCGTTTTTTTGACCTAGTTGAGGACATTTGTGTTTTATTCTTACTTACTTTCTCTTTTACAGTTTTTTCAAGCATTCTGGTTTCTCTTTATTTTTTTTATTTTATTCGGAATCCTTTGCGAACTTTCTGATCGCGTAACACTTTTGGGCGTATGGCCATGAAGGCCCCGTTTAGGAAGTGTATCCATTGTGGGAGCGAACTTCCCTCCACAGACAGGCACTCCTTATGCTTATTTGACTTAGGGGAACTGTATATTGTAGAGGCTTGCCACCATTGCATGTCCTTTACTAAAAACTGTGTAAAAAGCTTGTAAAAACTGTGCTGACAGGCTTAGAGCATTTTTGTGGGGAAAAGCTCTTAAGGCAGAAGACACCCCAAAAGCACAGATGGAACCTCCTTCAACTCATGTGAAGGACAAATCTCAGTCAGCGGGTAAAGCTCCTCGGACTGCTGTAAAGACAAAGTCGGGGGATTGCCAGTGAAGTCAGCTCTGGCTCTAACCATGGGCTGTGTGGAGCCCCCTAACTCCGGGTCGCTCAAAGAGGCTTCCCTGGCAAAGAAGCTTTCCAAGAAAGCGTGGATGCCTAGATCCATGGAGGTGAAGAAGAAGAAGAAGAAGAAGAAGAAGAGGAGGAGGAGGAGGAGGAGGAGGAGGAGGAGGAGGAGGGAATCAGAAAAAGTGGTATCTTCTCTACCCCAAATTCCGCCATCAGTACCAACACCCATTCCTCTTTTAAACTCACTGATCCTGATGAGAGTCGAGACCTCGGTATCGACATCGATACCGATACTGGTGGCCTCAGCGTCGGAGGGCGAGATAGGAGATTCAACACCCACTAGACAGCACAAACAAGGGGACATGGTACCAGGGGAATGAGATACCCAGCATCACTATTCACCACAATCTTCTTACTCGTGCCAGGATGGATGGGCACCAGACGTTCGATTCCCCTGCATTGGGATAGATCCAGGTCTCCTCACTCTGAGTGGGATAGAGGATCTGAATGGTTGCTGTCGCCAAGGCATCTGTGAATGGGAGGACTGGAGTTAACATTGCCCTTACGACTATTATGGTCCTTATGATTACCCAGGACCTCAGTACCAGCACAACTTCGCAGCTCCCTCATCTCGGCCTCCTCCAAGGGAACACTTTATGCTTCCACCTCTGCTTTCGAGAGAACCTCTGCCTTCGCTTTCTCCAAGAGCGGTGCCAAGTCAGGTATATCCCTCACCTTGACGGCTGGTACCGAGAACTCTGGAGCCAGTGAACATAGTGGAGCCAAGACCCCTGTTGCCACTTCTCCTGCCATTGCCTCAACAGGTCATCAAACCTGATCAGAGGTGGGATTCTTCACTCTTGGCAGCAGAAGACTATCAATCTGATTCTGCCTCCATGTCTTCTGCGGCCTCATCAGTTTCATCTCCTGAAGAGGCAGTGGGCTCTCATGATCCGTCATACCCCTCGGAGGATATGGGTCATTTCTCCGAACAGATCTTAAGGATGGCGCAATCCCATGGCCTCAAAATTCAACAACCAGTTGAAAGACGCAAAGATCCAGTTTTTGACATCATACACACTGCTGTGACTGCACCAGTGGCAATTTCGTTTCTGCCAACTCTGCTCTAGACTGCGCAACAATCCTAGAAAGCCCTTCCTTAATGACACCCACCTCCAAATGGCTGGAGAGCATGTATAGGGTCCAGGAGAATGATGCAGGATTTCTGTTTACTCACCCTCTGCTGAACTCAGTGATGGTTGAGTCTTCACAAGGAAGATTGCAGAGGATCCATTCTTCCCCTGTAGATAAAGAGGGCAGAAGATGAGATTTGATGGGTCATTGGATTTATTCATCTGCCTCATTCAGACTCCAAGTCAACAGCTACCGAGCTACAATGGCTTGGTACCAGCTTTTTTTATGGGAGAAGATTGGCTCCCTTTGTGATTACCTCCCTGATGATCAACAGGAGTTAGCTCATGTGTTTCAGGCAGAAGCTACTAAATTAGCGTGACAACAAATAAATACTGCTTGTCACCAGGCAGATTGTAACGCCAAAGCGATAGTTGGAGCCATAGCCCTCCGGAGACATGCCTGGCTGAAATCAGCTGGACTTACACAGGAGACACGCTCCTGCATAGAGGCCCTTCTGTTAGATGGTAAAGGATTATTTAGCTGTAAGACTGATGAGGCAATGGACACCATCTAGAAGGCCAAAACAACTGCGCGGAAGATGGGTATTTCCCAGGCTCAGCCAGCCTTTAAACAATGCCGTGGTACCAACAGCAGAGTTTTCAACTCTCCAGGCCCCAGACTGATCGCCAGTCACACCAACGGCCCCCACAGCAGCAAAAGCAGCAATTTTTTACTTTGTCCAGTCGAAATGCTTCAGCTTTAGAAGTTTCCCGAATCGAAGCTCCACGCAGGCACAGAGCCCATATGTGTGAATGCACAGATGACCACTCGAAGAACTCTAGCTACAGGTAAGCAACCTGACTTTTCTGTGTGCTCTTACAGAGCAAAGGTGTTCATGGTTCATGTTGCAAAACCGTTGTTGGACCTTGATGAGTTAATATTTGTTTTTCTGAGCCATGGTTCACAGTCACCAAGGGATTTTTCACTCATTTAGAATATGTTAAGGGATGGCCGAAAACCCTGACATTGGGACTGCAGAACTTCCATGCGCATTCAGCATCTCCACAAGTAATCTTTGGTATCAGAGCTTCCTTCTGTTGGAGAAGATCACTTGTAACCCATGTGTAGCCTCCGATGCTCTATTCATAGAATCATAGAATCATAGAATAGTAGGGTTGGAAGGGGCCTACAAGGCCATCGAGTCCAACCCCCTGCTCAATGCAGGAATCCAAGTCAGAGCATCCCTGACAAATGGCTGTCCAGCCTCGTCTTGAAGGCCTCCAGTGTGGGAGAGCCCACCACCTCCCCAGGTAATTGGTTCCATTGCCATATTGCTCTGACACTCAGGAAGTTTTTCCTGATGTTCAGTCGGAATCTGGCTTCCTGTAACTTGAGCCCATTATTCCGTGTCCTGCACTCTGGGATGATCAAGAAGAGATCCCGGCCTTCTTCTCTGTGACAACCTTTCAAGTACTTGAAGAGTGCTATCATATCTCCCCTCAGTCTTCTCTTCTCAAGGCTAAACATGCCCAGTTCTTTCAGTCTCTCTTCATAGGGCTTTGTTTCCAGTCCCCTGATCATCTTTGTTGCCCTCCTTTGAACCCTCTCCAGCTTGTCTGCATCCTTCTTAAAGTGTGGTGCCCAGAACTGGACACAGTACTCCAGATGAGGCCTAACCAGTGCTGAGTAGAGGGGAACTAGTACTTCCCGGGATTTGGAAGCGATGCTTCTATGAATTCAGCCCAAAATAGCATTTGCCTTTTTTGCAGCCACATCACATTGTTGGCTCATATTCAGCTTGTGATCGACGACAATTCCAAGATCCTTCTCGCTCGTAGTGTGGTTGAGCCACGTATCCCCCATCTTGTAACTGTGCATTTGGTTTCTTTTTCCTAGGTGCAGAACTTGGCATTTGTCCCTATTAAATGCCATTCTGTTGTTTTCTGCCCAGCACTCCAGTCTATCCAGATCACTTTGAATTTTGTTTCTGTCTTCCAAAGTATTAGCTATCCCTCCCAATTTTGTGTCATCTGCAAATTTGATCAGCATTCCCTGCACCTCCTCCTCCAAGTCATTAATAAAAATATTGAAGAGCACTGGGCCCAGGACTGAGCCCTGCGGTACCCCACTCGTTACCTCTCCCCAGCTTGAGAAGGTCCCATTGATAAGCACTCTTTGAGTCCGATTCTGTAGCCAACTGTGGATCCACATGATCATTGTTTCATCTAGCCCACTTCGAGCTAGTTTGCTCATCAGGATATCATGGGGCACTTTGTCGAAAGCTTTGCTGAAGTCGAGGTATATGATGTCTACAGCATTCCCACGGTCTACAAGGGAGGTGACTTGATCAAAAAATGAGATCAGATTTGTCTGGCAGGACTTGTTTTTGACAAATCCATGTTGGCTTCGAGTAATCACTGCATTGTTGTCAAGGTGCTTCCAGATGGATTGCTTTATGATCTGCTCCAGAATTTTCCCAGGGATTGATGTCAGACTGACTGGTCTGTAGTTCCCAGGTTCCTCCTTTTTACCCTTTTTGAAGATAGGGACAACGTTAGCCCTCCTCCAGTCATCTGGCACTTCCCCGGTCCTCCATGATTTCTCAAAGAGAATAGACAGCGGTTCTGAGACTTCTTCTGCCAGTTCCTTTATGACTCTAGGATGCAGTTCATCTGGCCCTGGAGATTTGAACTCATTCAAAGTAATGAGGTGTTCCTTGACCATATGCCTATCGCTCTCAAGCTGCAATCCTGCCCCTTCAGCCTGTACTTCACCTTTGCCAGGGGGGTCATAGACCCTCTTTTGGGAGAAGACTGAGCCAAAGTAGGAATTGAGCACCTCTGCCTTTTCTTTGTCCTCTGTTATCATTTTGCCATCCTTATTTAATAGCTGAACAACCATTTCTTTCCTCTGCCTTTTACTATGCACGTAGCTGAAGAAAGCCTTTTTGTTGTTTTTAGCATCCCTCGCTAACCTCACCTCGTTCTCCGCTTTAGCCTTCCTGACGCCATCCCTGCAATTCTGTGCTACCTGCCTGTACTCTTCCTTTGTTACTTGGCCTTCTTTCCACTTCCTATATGTGTCCTTTTTTGTTTTCAGGTCATCCCTAAGCTTTTTGTGAAGCCACATTGGCTTCTTCTGTTGTCTTCCACCTTTTCTTCTTGTTGGAATTGTTTGTGATTGTGCCTTGAGAATTTCCTTTTTTAAAAGTTCCCACCCATCTTGGACTCCTTTTCTCGCTAGCACTGCTTGCCATGGGACCTTACTGATCATTGTTCTGAGTTTATTAAAATCAGCTTTCCTAAAATCCAGGGTACGCGTTTGAGTACACTCGGCTTTTGCTTCCCTTAGAACCAAGAACTCAAGTACAACATGGTCGCTTTCCCCCAGAGTTCCTGTAACTGCTACTTTATCCACTAAGTCATCTCTGTTGGTTAGGATCAAGTCAAGGATAGCCGATCCTCTAGTTCCTTCCTCTACTTTCTGTAGGAGGAAGTTATCTGCCACACAAGTCAGGAATTTCCTGGAGGGGCCATGTTTTGCAGAATTTGTCTCCCAACAAATATCGGGGAAATTGAAGTCCCCCATTACTACTACATCATGCTTCCTTAAAACATTGGCTATTTGCTTTTCAAAAGTTTCATCCTTGTCTTCTCCTTGATTGGGTGGCCGGTAGTAGACTCCGACCACCAGGTTCCTTTTATTCTTTGCTCCATTTATTTCAACCCAGATGCTCTCGATGGGGCTACCAAGCTCCTCCTCCTGTATTTCTGTGCAGAGATATGTATTTTTCACATACAGTGCAACCCCGCCTCCCTTTCTGTTCCTCCTGTTCTTTTTGAACAAGTTATATCCTTCAACTGCTGTATTCCAGTCATGAGAGTCATCCCACCAAGTCTCAGTTATACCTATCAGGTCATAATTTCCCTCTTGTATTAAGAGTTCAAGTTCGTTCTGTTTGTTTCCCATACTCTGGGTATTAGTATATAGACATCGAAGACCATGTGCTTCATAGTCTGGCTTTCTTCCTACCTGTGTCTGAAGACTATTATTGGGCGCTATCAGAGCTGTTCTCTCCATTGCAGTGCATGCGCCTACGTCCATTGTTACCCCCAACATTACATCTCCCTTCCCCGTAGGATTCAGTTTAAAGCCCTCCTGATGAAGTTCTTCATGCTGTGGCCAAACACATTCTTCCCAGCCTTTGTGAGGTGCAACCCATCCCATATTGTGTGACTGCAACCTCTTAGAACCCTGAGAATCCAAGCTTTCATTGAAAAGATGGAAATTTGCAGCCCTGGTAGCAGCAGAGATACGTTTGAATGGTGCATATAGGCAAACAATTTGACCTGTTCATAAACACCTGCCTGTTCACATTCTAAATGGTGTAGAAATTTCCATGTCAAGGCTTCCAAAATGCTCTGGACAGACTGCATACATCTAAAATCATAGTTTAAAGGCTTTGCATTTCATAAAGCCATCAAATCTCAAGACCTTTCAAACCACAGCATGGACTCTGCTAGCTGCTCGTTCTTTATGTACCAGGTCATGTTGGTAGGAATCCAAGATGCAGACATTGCCTGGTGTCTTTAACAGGGTGTGGCCTACATTAGCAAAGGGCACGAAAGAGTGTTGGATATGCTTGGAAAAACTGCACATAATTAGCGATAGGCGAACTTACCCCAATTGAATTTGTTATTTACTTGGAAAGTAATACATTTGTCCATGTGAATTCAGACGAGAGTTCTCCTTTAATACAAGATCTCATTCCATATATATGAGTTTTTCCTCATGCGCAATATGAAAGTGCATCTTGGGAGCTGTGCTTTGGAATTGTGTCATGCGTCACCATGTTATATGCCCCCTTCCTAATTGGTTGTTTTCGCATGGTTTGTCCTCCTCTCACAAGTCTTGGGAACTTTGATTAGGACTCCCCAAGTCTTAGGTCGTAAGAGGAAGCAGGCTACCGACGGTAAACAGTGTTTCCTAGATGCCATTAATTCTTAGTACTAACTATAATCTCTAGCTCTATACACAGTACGAAATCCAGTAGGAAATATAACAGCATCTCAAATCGTCATGAAATTCTGACATCTTGAACATGCGTTTCCAAGATCACCTAAAAAGTCTACACAGAAGAAAAGGGATTTTTGAACTTTGTGTACTTCTCCTAATTAATTCTGATGAAAGAAAATATCTCTGACAGGCCAAGCTTCTCTTGCATGCTCAGTGTTCATTCCAAAGAACACTGTAAAATATAGGTGCATTTGACTGAGCATGCAAAGCTAATGGTACCATGCATTTTAGTAGTAAGCATTTGTGTCCATATTGCATTCAGAGCTTTCTTGGATGTCATCCCTATGAACAGATTTCTGTTTTTCCCCCACCATTTTTTTTCCTGCAGGGTAGAGTGTGGCTAATTGATTTTAATCCATTTGGTGAAGTAACAGATTCTTTGCTGTTTACATGGGAAGAGCTGAGGTCTGGAAACAGTTTGAAAGAAGACCAAAGTGAAGCTGCAGCGATGGAACAAGTAAGAAAAACAGAGGGAATAGTGTCTTCTTTTTCTGAAGTGGCAGCAAATATAATTTGCCTGGACATCAGGGTTCATTTTGCTCTGTTTAAGTATCTATTGGAGCAATTCGTCTCATTGGAAATGAATATCTGGACTTTCCGTCAAAGCTGAACTATTGAAATAATGCATACTACAGGACAGAGTCTATTTTCTGTTTTTCAAAGTGAGTCTGAGAACTGATTATCTGTGAGCAACACCTGACAGGACCATTCTGCAGCATTACCAGTTCCTCTCTAATGTTGCCATTGTCTAATGTTGTATCACTCTCTGATACAACTGACCACAATTTCATTCACTATGTAGGGCTGGCCAACTTATCCATTCTCCAAGGGATGAGGATAAGAAATCTGTTTGCCCCCAAGCTTTTTTTTGCCCCTTTGTAGATCATCTAGGCCTACCCACCAGTAAGGGTGGAGTTTAATGGGGTATGTGCATGACTAAGGATAAAGAAAGATGTAACATTCGTGTGGAATATCTCAGTCAAACTTTTTTTTTTTTTTAACATGCTTCTTTTCCTTGCAAATGGAGTGGTCCAAAATTTTTGCCACACTTTGATCAAAATTGGATAGGTCCCTGCTAGCTAAAATAAAATGGGCCTTTGTTTTTTCGCTTCCACCGTCATATTTGAGCAGCAGGAGTGAAGAGGAAGTATTCTTTATGCCTTCTTTTTGCTGAACTCCTGCATATGTATGCTACAGTTCTGCAATGCAGGGAGCTGGCAGGAGTCTGGAAAATGAAAGGCAAGATTAATTTGAAGGAGGCATTCAGAGTGACAACCCTGCTTTCCCAAGCTGGTCATATTTCTGAACTTTATTGCATTTTCCAGTCAAACCCCCCTCTGATTTAATATTAATCTTGAAGAGTAATGTCATACTTGGTTTAACTCACTTTAATTCATGAACTTTCTCTTTGTACATTTAACAGTGTTTCATTTCTTAATGTTGGCTTCGTTCATCATGTTGGGTCGTCTTCCAACATATAACAGAATTGTCCATATTTCCCAGTTCCTTTTCCTTTTTAATATTTATGAGCTCAGATATTGAGAGTGCTGATCCCAGTTTATAGTAAGATATCAGCTAGAGTCCCCTGAGCCAAGCCTGGCTCCCTGTGGAGTCCCCACCCCTTCCATCTGGCCAGAAGAAGGAGTGAAGGGAGTTGCATTTGTGGTCGTAGAGCCTGCTAGCAGGCTACCTAGCATGACTCCATTCTCAAAATAGTCTTCTAGGAAATCTTATTGTTGACCAAGGGCTTTACAGAATCTTCACAGTCTGGAAATATTGAACTACTCTGAGATGTTTTGAGACATTTTTCCTAACGCAACATATATTTAAGAGAAACTGTAAGAAATGTGCATTTTAAAAGCCATTGATAAAGTGGAACTACCCGAGTGAGTAGATTCTCCATTATAATCTTTTGATCATACTCCAGACTGCATTGTCAGTTTACCTAAGTAGCAAGCAGATTGCAGATCACAGCAAAATTGCAGATAAACACAGTGAGGATCTTAAGCTGACATTTCTCCCTTATCTCCCCCCCCCCCCGCTCTTCCAAATTAGGACTATCCATCATTCCGTTGTACAAACAGCGACCTTACTGTCCAACCCAGTCCCTATCTCAGCTACAGGCTACCCAAAGATTTTGTAGACCTTTCTGCTGGAGAAGATGTTCACAAATTAATTGACCTGCTCAAACTGGTAAGTAAATGTTGTAATTGAGGGATGGTGAAAAACGTCTCTCTTCCCCACATGGTTCATAATTTTCTATACCTCTAATATGTCCTCCCCCTTAGAATTTCTTCTAAACAAAAAGCCCCCTTTCACCATTTCCTGGTAGAGAAAGTATTCCTTGATCACTTTCATTGCCCTGTTCTAGCTCCTTTATTGTCTTTGAGGTAGGGCATCCTTGGTCTCAGATTTTAAACTAATTAGGTTAGGAGCTCTGCATGTGACCAATATATTGAAAATGACATTTCTCCTGCTTTATGTCAGGTTTTCACTGGCCTTTCACTACATGTTCCCCCACCATACAGCTCTGTCACCCTAAGTTGCCTTGTTGTTAATGAAGAGTAGATCTAAATCTTTTGTTGTTCAGTCGTTCAGTCGTGTCCGACTCTTCGTGACCCCATGGACCATAGCACGCCAGGCCTTCCTGTCCTGCGCTCTCTCCCGGAGCGTGCTCAAGTTATAAATCTTTTACTATAAAGAAAATAGAACTCCGATACCATTTCCATATTGCTTACTCACATAAGAGTAAGGATGGAGACAGACCATAATTTTTCCAGAGAGCTAAAGGTGATTTAAAAGATGGATTGCTATTTGTGGTGAATACACTCCTTACTTTTACCAGAATTTGTAATATAGGAATAGCCTTAAAATCTAATACTTAGAAACAATAATATATACACACACATGATGCCAAAGCTGGGCAAAACAAACACACACACACCATAGATAAAACACACCCTCTAGCCCCCCCCCCCCCCATGCTCCCCACCACCCCAGAGTACCTTTTTCTTTTTTCTGGATGACTGGACGAAAAAGGTGCTGGGCTGCAGCTGCCTGCCATGCTATTTTCTGCGAAGGCCTCTGGAGCCTACATCATGCCTAGAGGCCTTTTTGGAAGTGAAGATGGTGATGGCGGCCACCACGTCACTTGGTAGTATCCTAGCCTCCCCCCCAAAAATGTTTAATTTTAAAAATCTAGCAAAAATGTTTAAAAACAGAAGGGGGAGGGAGCATGGTTGGTGCCGCGGGCACATTGGAGCCCATGGGCACCAGGTTGGAGACACCAGCCTTTGATTGTTTCTAAAATCTGTCTTTCCAGAGGCTCCTTGGGAGAAAATGAATGTGTGCATATGAGGAAGGTTCTCTCAAGCCACTTTCAGCTCTCAAAAACAACCGTGTATCTCTGTCCTAAGTCAGTCTTAGACTGGGCCTGCAGTCATTCTGTTTGGTAACTGGTTGGCAGTTTTTTCTAAGTAAATCAGGTGTATTGATCACACGGTGGAAGACTTGAGGGTTTTTCCTTAAAATCAATCAGCTGCCTACCTGACTTTCTAAAGAGGTTAATTATATCACTCTTCAGGCAAAAGGAAAAGGCTACATAACACTTGGAACTACATAGACTGAAATCTTATCAAAACATTTCATCGAGTTCTTTTCTGCTGTTGAGTTGATAGTGATTTCAAAAAAGGAACTAAAATTTATTTGGAGTATTGTTCTGAAAGAACATCCATTTACTTACACTACATAGTATTCTACATAGTATTCCATAAGTAACTTGTATACTTATTAAACCCAGTTTTGATCTAATAGCTGGAAGTGCCTTCAAGCTTTATGGAAGGCCTCTTGGTGGTGGAACACACAGCTTAACTAAAAAGCCGTAAATATTGTAGCTTATCGATTTTGCAGTCCTTAGTTCCAAAGCATGCCAAAGTGGCTTCTGGCATTATCAAAGAAGCTGCAGGTTTCCCAACTGAATACTTATTAAGACTTAAAAGGGCAGGAACTGGATTAAAACATGTTAAGGTCCCATTATGAAAAAATTGGGACAAGCCATTCTCTGAGCAACTGCTGGAGTAATACAGCAAGGCCCATTGATCCATTAACAGACCTTGATCAAAGTATTCATTACATCCCAACAAAAAAATGCTCGGGAAGGGCATTTTGATGGGGGGGAGGGAGAGTGGGTGATAAGCAGTGTATGTATGTAATGATTCATCCCATCAGTTCAGAAACTAGAGGAGAGTGATTGAACAGGAGACTCCGTGGTACTGATAAAAAGCCTTTAAATCAGATAAGAGCTGTGACTTCTTCCGTGTACTGTCACTCAACCAGGAAGTCATTCGAAATTCCCTTGTTCAGATTTTTTAAAAAATACTTTGATGTTGGTGCCCTGTGATAATTGATCTCCCTCCTGGAATTCTGTGGCTTTTAATGTAAATTATTTTTGTTGATGATGATCAATTGCCAATATTGGATGAGACAGACTGTATTTTTTTAGTTGGTTTGAAAAGCTAGTGATGGCCAAGTGCAGTTTCTGTTTCTTTGTGTCCCCTAGAAGTGTCTTGTATATTTGTTTGTGTGTTTAATGTCCAGCTTCACTAGATAGTAGTTGTAATGTGGAAGGAAATTGACTCTATAGTATCAGCTCAATTGCTCGATTGTCTTAACAGAAAAGAAGTCAGCAAGATGATGAAGAATCATGAAGTGCAGGATAAATTTGAAACAAGAAATGAGGCCACAGCTTCATGGGGAAAAATAACCTTTTAACAGCACCAGCTTTGAGAAAATGTGCTTCTTATATTATTCCTCCAGAACTGAGTTGATTCCAATCTTGCGTGAGCATTTAACTGAATAAATCTGTTTTCAGCTGACTTGCCAATAATTACTCAGGAAACAGCTGCCCCTCACCTATGCTGTTTGGTCTCCCCTCCCTCCCACTGACACTTGCCGTGTGTTGTAAGCCCCGCTGCGTTCATAACCCACCACAGCCAAGAGACTGCTGCTCCTGCCATAGTGATATCCTCTGAATCCACGTTGGACCTTTAAAGCCAGAACTGGCAGCCTCCATGACTCGGCACTCCCCTTAAAAGGCCAAGCAAGAGTTTCCACAGCCACAGTATTGCCCGGGCTGCTTTTTACTGCTTTGCCAGGAAGCTGACCAAAGCAGAAGGATAATATCACGTGGGAGATGGGAAGCAGCCAAACCACTGGTGTGTGTGTATGCGGGGGTTACTTCAATGGGCTGTGGGGGGGGGGATTATTCCATTGGTGTGTGGGGGGGGTCGTTTTTACTTCCCGCAGGCCCAAGTCCTGCTGCTTTGGTACTTGCAGCATGGTTGTAGTTTACTGAGACAAGGACTCCCCACCCCACCACCCCACCCCAGCTCTGTGGCTGCTGAGGAGAATTTGCTGTGCCAGGAATGAGTCAGAATATTTAATATTCATTTCTATGTTGCCCTTCCATATAAATATCTCCCAGGATGGTTCAAAAAACATTAAACCCATGCAAAATAGTAAAACAACAACAAGTAGGCTAAAAATCAATAGTAAAGACAGCCGCAGTAAAAGTCATTACAGCTTAAGAATGAAATGCCTGGGGAAATTAAAAAGTCTTCTCCTGGCACCAAAACGATGAAACAGTAGGTGCCGGACAAGATTCCCTGGGAAAATAATTTCATAGAAAGGGCACCACAGCCGAGAACACCCAGTCACCACCTACCTCGCCTCAGAAGGTGACGGCACACAGAGGAGGCCTTAAATGATTACGTTAGTACATGGGCAGGTTTGTGTGAAGGCAAGCGATCCTTCGAGTATGCTGGTCCCAAGCTCTGTAGAGCTTTAAAGGCAAGCACCAGCACTTTCAATTGAACTTGGAAACAAACCAATAACCAGTGAAGATGCTAAAATACCAGTGAGATATATTTCTGGGCAGAAGCCTTGCAACTTGTTTTGAACTAGGTGAAGTTTCCAGACAGTCTTCAAAGGCAGCCCCATGTAGAGCACAATGCAGTAATCTAATTTGGAAGTTACCAAAGCATGAATAGCCATGGCCAGACTACCTCTATCCAGGAGGGGCAGCAGATGGTACATCAGTCTTAGCTGGTAGAAGGTACTCCAAGCCACTGACACGTCTTGGACTTCCAGTGACAAAACTGGATTCAGGAGCCCTCCAAGCTGCACACCTGAGTAGTACTTGTAAGTACTTCAGTGAAGGACATTTAACCTGTGTGCATCAGGTTGGAATTTAGTGCTAGGTATAGAAATCAGCATCTTAACTCTCTGCTTCTTTAAAAAATAAAAGGCAGCAGGAACAAGCCTTTAGCATTTGTCTCTGAAGGCAGGTCTGAAAATGTATGGCCAGTGAGTGTAATGCAATATTAAAAATAGGGGTTGGGAGGGAGAGGGGTATGAGTAGGTTATCTGGGGACAGGGTTCATTATACTGCATGTCTCTGTTGGCTCCTTCACATTACTATCAAAATAAAGTAGTTTAAATATGTGTAAACATGCTTTGTTTATAATATAATTTATACAAGTTGTCCGTATAATATTCAGTTCATTGATACTGAATCTTTTGGCACAGCCATTCTATCCTAAGAAAGGTAGCAGATGAGTTATATAGGAAGACTGTTATGCCATACCACAACACCTCTTTATTCATGAATAATCTTTTGGGGGCGGGGGTAGAGCTGGAGGGTTGTATAAATTATTATAGTTTAGCATAATATGTGGACCTTTTGTCAACCTGTGCAGTCCTAGGAGTCAGAAAATGGAGGAGGCAACTCCAGCCCCCTGTGGGAAGCCTTCCTCCCCTGTTATCAATCTAGAGGCAAAAAAGGCATGGAGAAAGTAGTAACAGAACTTCCTGACCGACCATTTGAAGCACTGGGCGTTGTAGTGCTGGCCCACCATCCCTTGCTCGCCTCTCAGAGTGACACTTGGTGAAAACCAGTTGCTAATTAGGATCATAAGCGTTCAGGGGGAGAGGGAGGCTTTGGTTTCTGATGCTAAGAAGATTGGTACCCCTTTGCAGAGGCCAGTTCGGCAGGGGTCCTTGTCCTTCATCCCAGAAGTTTGGGCGTTCTCCCATGTGTATGCAATTTCGCCCCAAAAAATATTTTAGGGTCCAATCCTATGCAAGTGTAGACAGAAAAAAAGGCCTACAACTCAAATGATAACTACAACTAAGTTATCACTTTAAGTTGCAATCGACAAGGGATGATGTGTGTCGTGTGAGCAAGCCTGCAAGGTGGTGGCTTTCCCTCTTCTATACGTTGTTTGAATGTTTGCTCCTGACTGCAGCCGTTCCAAGTGCACAGATGTAATTTATTGCTCTGTTGAGCACATTCTCATAGGCTGTATAAAGCAATGACATAGTTAAAAATCCTGGCGTTCATCACTAGTCAGTCTCTGCAATGCATCTTCAGCATCAAGTTCTTGAAATAGGCTTGGATGCGGGAATAACCATTGGTTTCTCATAGCAACCCTTAGTTTTGCCTTCCTGATCTACAGGAGATAAAATGGACACTGGGATTATTCATGGTATCATGCAGCTCTTTCTGCAAAATACAGCACTAAGGGAAGGCACCAACTCCAGCTGAGACATCCCATCACATGTAACACAGGGTTACCTGATGTTGCTCTTTTGCTGTTGGAAGGGGATGGAGGTGCAAAGTGTGGCAGGTTCCAAAGGAGAGAACCGTCTCTTGAAATTTTGATGATAAATGTCCAAGGAATTCCATGGGTGGAAGGGAATGGTGTGGTGAAGGAAGGGCTCCAGTTCCTTGTCCCATGTCTTTCCACTCATGCCTTTCTCCCTATGTGGCACACAGAGCTTAGCCCTCCAACACTTTGCTGTCCCCCAGCATCTACCTCATTCTGCCTAATGATAGGCAGAGGCCACCTTTAAGCGTGGAATCCTCCCAAGGCAGCAAACATGTTAAAAGAAACAATATAATAAAACAGTAAAACTCCTTAACCACAATTACAAGTAGAACTAGTAGGTCAAAAATATAATTCAAGAAAAAGCAATGAAAATAAGTGGGGCTTCAGAGCTTCTTCAAGGCCTGCAAAGAAGGGGCCTGATGAACTCCCAATTGACGCTCATTTCAGAGGAGTGGGGCCGCTACCAAAAAGGCCCTCTTCCTTGTACTTGCCAACCGATCTGCTCTTGGCACCAGACAATGAGAAGTGCCTCTGTTGATGACTTCACCTGTACTAGCCTGCCTGTAGTCTAAAGATGATCCTCCCAATAATTTGGATCCAAACTTTTTAAGACTTTAGGTTAAAATCAGCACTTTAAATTGGTCTCAAAAACTCACTGGCAACCAGTGCGGCTGGTGTGGTATCGATCTCGCATGAGCCAACCACCCCGGCCCCGCCAATATCCAGGCAACTGTATTCTGCATCAGCTGAAGTTTCTACACCATCTACTCATTGTGTCTCATTGATAAACAGGAAAGAAAAAGAGGGAAGGAACCAATTGCAGGCGGGGGAGGAGGAGAGAGAGGAATTAAGGAAACTTCCTGGTACACAAGGGAATATTTTACTGAGCCCAGTTCATTTCAAACTGAGTTCTCCCTCAGGGTCACTCTTAAGCACAACCAATTTTAGCTCTAGTTTCTTCCTGAAGCCATTCTATAAAATATTCCCTTGGGCACCTGGAGATTTCCTTTCTTCCCATCGGTGACTAGGCCACACTGAACTGCAGCCTTTTGTGCTTGTGATTGGCCACTCACGAAAGTTCACGGGTCCTATACACGACATCATCCTCAAGGGCACATCCCGCTCTTTGCAACCTTTATTGTGTGTTTTTTCACGACCCCGCCTCCTACTATGAACCACAGTAACTCTATGGTGTACTGATGAAATGGGGCTTTATGGCAGCAACATTACAGCACCATCTAGTGGCTTCATAATGGAACACATAGAACATGCCCAGAAAAAAAGAAAAAAGGATAAAAAACACGTGGAAAGAAGCCGATTGTAATCCTGCAAGGAATCTGGAAGCAGAAGCCCCGATAAAGTTGCAGGATTTTAGCTTCATGTGGAGAAGCCCAAAATCTTTTTAAAACAGCGTGACTCAGTCTCAACAATATCTTCTTAGTATTTTTTTTTCCTGAACTCAGGACATTTTGGACTGCAGCAAGGTGAAAATAGTTTCAATCCAGCCCTAGTGCAAGCTATCCCATCACCTGATGTGGAAGAGCACATATGCTGCTGTATCATACCCCTCCGCCCCCTTTTCTTTACCACATCATGCTCCCTCCCCTTTACAATGTTGCACCTCCCCTTTGCCACCACTACTTTGTGCCCCCTTCCCTTTACCGCAGGGGTGGGCAACATGTGCCCCCTCAAATTTGGGGGTACCCCCCCAAATCTTTGAAAACAAAATGGTGTCTGGTGCTACTCTGAAGCACCAAAGGGGTGAAATTATCTTGTTTGCTTGCAATTTTTGGCCCTTTTCGTGCTTCGTAGCAGCTCTGGGCACCATTTTGTTGTTGTTAATTTTCTTGATGTTTTCGGCATCTGCAGGGGCATAAATGACCCCCAGACCTCCCCAAATTGCCCACCCCTGCTTTACTACATTGTGTCTCCCACCCCATCCCCTTTCTTTCACCACTGCTATCGCATCAGCTTTGATGTAGCTCTCTAGACTGCCCTCTGGCTCATGCTCAGAGTAAAACCGAGGGCAGGACTGGCGGGGCCCTCCAACACATCCACCAGGGTCACTGTGTGGGCGGCTGCTCTGGAGATCCCTGCTTGCCTCACTCTTGCTCTGCAGCAAATGCCCCAGTGGGACGGCAGCTGGTGGTTTTCTCTGGAGCACCTGCCAGAGGCCACAGGTGGTGGGCCCTCCTGATGGGGGCATGCAGAGCACCGCAATTCGCCGCTCCTCCCGCTCTGCCACCTGAGGTGGGGGCTTCACCTTGCCTCATGGGAAGGTCAGCCCTGTTGAAATCACTAGCTGAGGTGAAGTTTGCTACCTGAACTTTACCATGCTGGAATACAGGCTATACAACGTTTTGGTGTGATCTACTTTTTCGTGTTGCTTAGAACTTTGGGCATAAGCATTGTTCCATCCCCGCTGCTGAATGCTTTTTTTTTTCTTTTTGGGCCTGCAGCAGTTCTAGGTGAGTTGATGCTGGTTCTCTTTGATGTATGTTTTTGAACGATTGGAATCAACCAACTTTCAGCTCTGCATTTAATTTTTGCAAAATCAATTACATTACTAGGAAGCATAAATCAAGATAATTCTTAATTCTTACCTCTGGCAAATGGCTGCACAGTCAGTTTATAAATCATGCTTGTTTGCATGGAAGTCTGCTTTATTATTAAATTTTGAAGTACTTTTCATTATGTTGTGTATGGCTCTGCATACAAGAGATGCATAACAAGGTAGGTAGCCTGAGGCTCCTGAAATGAGGGATGAGAGATGTAATGACTTCATGCCTGTGGAAGCCTTTTAAAAAAAATATAGCAAACCACATCTTGGGAATTAATTAACTGGTTCCATGCCACACATCTGCTTCTGGCTATCTAATTTTTGGGTTGCAATCACAGAAATGTAGCCCAGCAATTCAGTGGATTGCTGGTCCAGCCCCTTAAGCCATTACATCCATTATTACATAGGCTTCGATTCAGACTTAGCCATACTGAAATCAGTGGGACTTTGGTTTGTCATAACTAACTTAAGTCCCCTTAATTTCAGTGGGTCTTCTGTAAGTATGACTAAGTCTGGATCCAAGCCATGTTTTTCTTTTCTTCCATAAAATCCTTAAGATCCACCAATGTCTGTTACAGAGCAATTGTGCATACTCTGGATCTCTTAATATTCTCCCCCTGCTACTCATCCCTAAGGGCCATAAAGAAAACTTTTTAAAAACATACAGGATTACTTCCAGTGTCATGCTAGCAGTAGACTGCTAGCTAGGGATGGGGGAGAATTTCTCCCCGAAACTTCGGGGGGCCGAGCGCCAACGCATTCGGTCCTCCGAAGGTTGTTCGGGGAGAAATTCTCCCCCCCCCGATGGGACTTACCTTTCACGAATGTCCCTCCCAGCAGCGGGTCCTGGCGGCGGTTCGGCAGGTCTTCGTCAGGGGCGGGGGCGGCAGCCGGTCTTTCGACCAGCTGCCGCCACCGCCATTACAAGCAAAGTAAGAAAAAAACAACAAACACCCCTGTGATAGGATACGTAACGATTAACGTAGCCTATCACGGCTAGATTTGCAAAGTCAGCCGTAATAGGCTACGTTAATCGTCACGTAGCCTATCATGGGTGACTTTAAAAAAAAAAAGCGCGTACGGCTAATGGCCCCCATAGGGAGCCGCCATTTGCGTTCCTTATTTGGTCTCTGTAGTCTACGTAAAGATTTACGTAGACTACGGCGAAAATAAGGACAACGCAAATAGCCTTCCCTTATTTTCGCCGTAGTCTACGTAAATCTTTACGTAGACTACAGGGACCAAATAAGGAACGCAAATGGCGGCTCCCTATGGGGGCCGCCATTTGCGTACGCGCTTTTTTTTTTTCAAAGTCACCCGTGATAGGCTACGTGACGATTAACGTAGCCTATCACGGCTGACTTTGCAGATCTAGCCGTGATAGGCTACGTTAATCCTTACGTAGCCTATCACAGGGACGTTTTGTTTTGTTTTTTCTTTTGAAGTTCGCGGCCGGGGAGACGGGGCACTTCTCCCCGGCCTGAATTTCGGCCGGGCGAGGCGGGAAGCCTCCACCCCGCCCTGAATTTCGGCCGGGCGAGGAGGGAAGCCTCCCCCCCCCGGCCTGAACTTCAGGGGGAGCAGCGAAGCGCCTCCCCCCCACCGCGAAGCAAGCTGCGAGACCAGGTAAGTGACTTTCGTGCACCCCTACTGCTAGCACAAACGGCCGTTCTCCCTCTCTCCTTTCCCCTGGAGGCTTCCATGCCATCTGAACATCTGTTTTGGAGAATTTCCCAGCCCTCAGAAGCAGATTTTGAGGGTGCATGAGTGGCTGGGGGGGGGGGATTGGACCACTCCTGGCTCCACTGACAGAAAGGAAAGAAAGTGTTGGACCCAACCTATATTGAACTTGTGTATGCACTCCTGCTTAAAAACGTAAGTGCCTTTCTGGATTAGACCAAGGTCTACCTAGTCCAGCATTCCTGGCAAGAATTCCAGCAATCTGTAGGCACAAGGAGTCCATAGTCGACCTTCTGTTTCAAGCTATCCAAACTTAGGAATCTAAGAAGAGCCCTGCTGGATCAGACCAAAGATCCATCTAGTCCAGCATTCTGTTCACACAGTGGACAACCAGCTGCCCACAGGAAATCCACAAGCAAGATATGAGTGCGATAGCCCTCCCCCGCTCATGTTCTCCAGCAACTGGTATAAAGAGGCATATAATGGAGGTAATACTTTGCCATAATGTCTAGTAGCTGGTGTAGTGGCAAGAGTATTGGACTAGGAGCTGGGAGATCTGGGTTCTAGTCCCCACTCAGCCATGGAAGCTCACTGGGTGACTTTGGGCCAGTCACAGACTCTCAGCCCAACCCACCTCACAGGGTTGTTGTGAGGATAAAATGGAGAGGAGGGGGATAACGTAAGCTGCCTTGGGTTCCTTGCAAGAGGAAAAAAGGTGGGGTATACATGCAATAAATGCAATAAATAAAAAAAATAAAATAGTAGCTGTTGATAGCCTTGTCCTCCATGAATTTGTCTAATCCCCTTTTAAAGCCTTCCAAACTGGTGGCCAGCATCACATCTTGTGGTAGCAAATGCCATAGTGTAGCTATGCGCTGTGTGAAGAAGGATTTCCTTTTATCTGTCCAGAATCTCCCACGAATTAGCTTCATGGGATGAACCTGGGTTTTAGTATGATGAAACTCTCCATGCTATGCATAATTTTGTGCACCTCTGTCTTGTCTCACCTAGTCACTTTTTTTGTAAGCTTAACAGTCGCAGATGTTGTAACCTTTCCTCACAAGGAAGTTGCTCCAGCCCCTGATAATTCTGGTTTTTCTGCCCCTTTTCTAACTGTATAATATCCTTTTGGAGGTGCAGAGACCAGAACAGTATACAGCTTACATTATACTGTATACAGTATGCCCTCTGAGACATTAGGAGGTACAAGGAGAGGTCGTTCTTCTAGGGAGCAGGCAAAGGGAACATCAGGGCCTGCTCCAGTTGGACTCCCTCCCCTCTCCCCCCACCCCAGGGCTAACTGACATCCATGGCCCTGTGGGGAAGAAGAAGGAGTGAGGGAGCAGACAAAGGGAACATCAGGGCCTGCTCCAGTTGGACTGCCCCTCCTTTGGGAGATGAGGGGGGGAACAGGGCCATCCCAACAGCCCTGCTGACAATCCACCTAATTCTTTTTTCTCCCTCTTCCCTCCCCATTGACTTTTCCTTGTCTGTCATGTCTTTTTTAGATTGTAAGCCTGCGGGGAGGGACTGTCTTCTTTGTTCATTGATTGTAAGCCACTCCGGGAGCCTTTTTTGGCTGAGGAGTGGGATAAAAATACAATCAATCAATC
The DNA here is from genome assembly GCF_057233095.1 of Heloderma suspectum. Classification (NCBI taxonomy): domain Eukaryota; kingdom Metazoa; phylum Chordata; class Lepidosauria; order Squamata; family Helodermatidae; genus Heloderma; species Heloderma suspectum. The sequence goes on from NC_139464.1 coordinate 112,458,894, forward strand.
AATGCAATCTAGGAAGTTGCTTGACATAGCTGTTGATCCAGCTATTTGTGCATAACAACAAGGTTGCACATTGCTAGTGGAGAGAAAGAGTAGATGAGGAGGAAATTCCCACACAAATTGCAAGGTGGATGAAAATATGCATCCATCCCAACAACGTGTACTGCACATTATAGCACTGTGTATCTCGATATCATCTGGATCCCAAATAGGCAGATGTGGATCTGATTTGTTTGCACAGAAAGCCTGCTAAATGTGGATCTCCCTTACTAGATTGGGGTAATGATGTTTGCCAGGCAGCCATATGGACCCACAGAAGAACATACCTAGTCCCTTCAAAACTATTGGAAACCACTGGGTATGTTTTGATTTTAATAGGGATCACGATGGTCTGCTGATTGATAGTGTCTTCAGCACCAGATGCACAAGACTGCCCATGATTTTTCAGAAAGTATAACTTATGCTGTTCCATATCTTCATAAATCATTCTGGATCCCTCTGCTTGCATGTTAAACAGACTACTGGCTGATTAATTAGATACTGAATGTATTGGCTTGTTCTTTTTGATACAGATATATGAATATAATGAAGAATAAGAACAATGGGAAAGTAATAGTGGGCTGGTCCAGATATGCATCACTTAATGGCTCTTTGGTGAATGCGTGTGAACAGTCTTTTTTGACAACTCTTTGTTTTTGACATCTTGTAATATGAAAGTTCAGTCTCTGGTGTTAGATCTGTGGTGGCTTTTACACACATCCAAAGCATCACTTGACACTGCAGTTAATGAGCGACAAAGAACATGCATGTGTAAACTGAGAGCGATGCAGGGGTGGGGGAAATTGTGTTTTTGTGGGGGTGTTTTGGTGGGAGTGTAGAAATGAAAAGCTGTTTTGAAAAGTTCTTCTATAATAATAAAAGAGGATGGGTGTCTGTCCATCCATCCATCCATCCATCCATCCGCATCATAGTGCCAAGACTGTAAAACCTAGATATCTGAAACTTGGCATGCATACTAAGGGGATCCTGGGATTTGCATTTGGGGTTATTTGGTTCCTAAAACACATAATTATACAATTTAAATTGATTGATTGATCGATTGATTGATTAAATGAGTCCACGTGGTTGAAACCTGCAGTAATATTTTCAGTCACTAGGGCAGACTTCCCTAACCAATGAGTAGCTTTGTAGTCCATAAAGTTTAAGCCTGAGAACATTAGTAGGCCAAGGGACACAATATCTGGTCCAGACCTGGCACTCTGTCCCGTTCAAAATAGCACCATAGCGCTTTTTCGGGCATTCACAATAGCGGAGCGGGGACAGTCATACTCCTGACCCTCCCCGCTTTTGTGGGACAGCCTCTCTCAAGGGAATGGAGAGGGCAGACCCCTTCTTCAGTGGGCTATAGGCATGCACCATGGTGGGGGCTGTGCCTAGAGGCGCCAGTGGGCTTGGCTTCACTCAGATGAGGTGGGCACAATGTTTCTAACCCTGACAGCTGCTTATATTTGCTTGAGGGCTTTGCTGTATCAAAATAAGGACTCTTCCAATGTGTACAAAGCCAGGTCCATTTGCCAGGTCTTTTAATCTAAAAGACACAACATGTTTTGCCATTAAATCCACCAGCATAACTTTGGAAGGTCATTAAAATGTAGTGGAAAAGAAACAACAAAAATTAATTGGTAATCTCTTGAGCTGTCTGTGTTCTGATAGGAAAATATTGGAAGAAACAGAATCCCTCTTATTAAAAGAATGGTGGACAAAGACATGGCATACAATATTAATTAATAAGCTTACATCCTGTCAAACAAAACCTCTGGGAAAGATTAAAAATCAGTTAAAGCTCTTCACGGAAATTTTGGTGTTCCTTGTTGTTCTTTGGAACATGACTAAACTCTGTAAGTGCATAAGGCAAAAACTACTGAGCATTGGCTAAGGCGCCATCTACATGGAAATGGAATGAAAAGTGCTTTCTGATTATATCTGGATTTTCATGTAATTCGTTTGGTCCGTCAGGAGCACATGAAGCAAGAAAAGCAGAGTATGCATGGCCTAAAAACCCGCTTTCACGGGTCATACAGCACTTGAAACCCCCATACTTCGGGGTTGGGTAAGCAGAGTAGAACTGAATGTCATCAACCCCATAGGTTCTGCTCAGCAAATGAGAGAGGCTTGTTCCCCACCCCTGTCTATGTTCCCTTGCTCAGGGAAGTTTACTGGAAGCACTGAATTCCCCTGTAGTTTACCCCACACCTCTCTCCTATCATCCACCATTTGGGATAGTGTGAAAGATTAAAAGATACTGTGCTATTGTGAATGGGAAAAACAGGCTACGTAATCTAAATGGGTGAAGCAGCTACTGTGCTATTGTGAATGCTTGAAACAGCGCTACTGTGCTGTTATGAGTGGGAGAAACAGGCTGCATACTGTGAATGGGGAAAGCAGCTACTCCACTATTGTGAATGCCCGAAACAGTTCTACTCCGCTATTTTGAATGGGAAAAAGAGGTTAGATGTTGTGAATGGGAAAGCAGCCCTACTGGGGGAAAAGAGAGAATGGGGGAGGGAATGGGGGTGGCCCCACACCTTGACCAGGTCACTACCAGGGCACAGAAACAGGCGCACCCAGGATTTAATGTGGAGGGACAGGGAACTGCGCAGGAGCTGCATTTAAGGAAAAAAGACACACTAAAAGGACTTTCTGAAAATGCGCCTTTTCCAGAGGGAAGCTGCGGGGTTGCTGTGGATTGGCAACAGCATCATTTGTTGTGAACGACCCTGCTGTGCTGTCATGCCGCACTAAATTGGCTATATAGATTGGGCCTAAGAAAGATAAAAGATGAACCCAGTGTATTACCTTCTTTATGAAAGGCTCTGATCTCTGCTTTAGTTCTGAATGTTATCTGTTTTATATCTATTTCAATGGGAAATTGTGTGTTTTAATTTTCTTTGTAAGAATAAATAAAAAGTTAATATTAAGGAATAAGAAAATACATGAGATGAAATTGTTGATGAGAGTAGTGGAGAAGGAAGCACAAACACATTAACGGAGAGAACAGCTCTAATAGCACCCAATAATAGTCTTCAGACACATGTAGAAAGAAAGCCAGGCTATGAAGCACATGGTCTTCGATGTCTATATACTAATGCCCAGAGTAGGGGAAACAAACAGAACGAATTTGAACTCCTAATACAGGAGGGAAATTATGACTTGATAGGTGTAACTGAGACTTGGTGGGATGACTCTCATGACTGGAATACAGCAATTGAAGGATATAACTTGTTCAAAAAGAACAGGAGGAACAGAAAGGGAGGTGGGGTTGCACTGTATGTGAAAAATACATATCTCTGCACAGAAATACAGGAGGATGAGCTTGGTAGCCCCATCGAAAGCATCTGGATCAAAATAAATGGAGCAAAGAATAAAAGGAACCTGGTGGTCGGAGTCTACTACCGGCCACCCAATCAAGGAGAAGACAAGGATCAAACTTTTGAAAAGCAAATAGCCAATGTTTTAAGGAAGCATGATGTAGTAGTAACAGGGGACTTCAATTTCCCCGATATTTGTTGGGAGACAAATTCTGCAAAACATGGCCCCTCCAGGAAATTCCTGACTTGTGTGGCAGATAACTTCCTCCTACAGAAAGCAGAGGAAGGAACTAGAGGATTGGCTATCCTTGACTTGATCCTAACCAACAGAGATGACTTAGTGGATAAAGTAGCAGTTACAGGAACTCTGTGGGAAAGCGACCATGTTGTACTTGAGTTCTTGGTTCTAAGGGAAGCAAAAGCCTAGTGTAGTCAAATGCCTACCCTGGATTTTAGAAAGGCTGATTTTAATAAACTCAGAACAATGATCAGTACGGTCCCCTGGCAAGCGACTCTAACGAGAAAAGGAGTCCAAGATGAGTGGGAGCTTTTAAAACAGGAAATTCTCAAGGCACAATTACTAGGGATGTACGAAAGGTACTTACCTTTTGCGAATTATGTTTATGGTTGGGGGGGAGGCATTCTGTCCCTCCCCCCGGAATACTCACCGGGGGGGGAGGCGCTCCATTCCTCCCCCCCCCTGGAATCCTGGCCAGCTGGCTGTGCTCCGCAGCGATTCTGTGGAGCCACAGGCTGGCTCCGCCAGTAGCCGGACATCCGGCCGCTGGCTAGCAGGGACGCAAATGGCGGCGGCCATAGCCGCCGCCGTTTGCGTCCCTGCAGTCAGCCGTGATAGGCTACGTAAATGTTTACGTAGCCTATCACGGCTGAGTAAAAAAACACATACACGCGCGTACGCAAATGGCGGTGCCCATGGGCGCCGCCATTTGCATTCCTTATTTTGGCACATCTTAGTCTACGTAAACATTTACGTAGACTAAGACAGCGAAAATAAGGGGAACACAAATAGCGTAGCGTCTACACTATTTGCGTTCCCCTTATTTTCGCCGTCTTAGTCTATGTAAATGTTTGTGTAGACTAAGACGTGCCAAAATAAGGAACACAAATGGCGGCGCCCATAGGCGCCGCCGTTTGTGTACATGCGTGTTTTGTTTTGTTTTAACTCAGCCATGATAGGCTATGTAAACATTTACGTAGCCTATCACGGTGTTTTTTTAAAATCTAGCCATGATAGGCTACGTAAATCTTTACGTAGCCTATCACATTTTTTTGTGTTTTTTGTTTTTGTTTTAACTGGAAATGGCGGCGGCGGCAGCCGGTCGGAAGACCCACCACCGCAGCCGCCACCACCGAACCACTGCCGGAGCCGCCGCCGCCAGGAAGATCTGCCCCAGGTAAGTCTCGTCCCAGGGGGGTGGGGGGCAGACCGTTCCGCCACCGATTTCGGGGGGCCAAATGCGCTGGCATTCGGCCTCCCTGAGATCCATGGCGGAATTCTCTGACATCCCTAACAATTCCAACAAGAAGAAAAGGTGGAAGACAACAGAAGAAGCCAATGTGGCTTCACAAAAAGCTTAGAGATGACCTAAAAACAAAAAAGGACACATATAGGAAGTGGAAAGAAGGCCAAGTAACAAAGGAAGAGTACAGACAGGTAGCACAGAATTGCAGGGATGGTGTCAGGAAGGCTAAAGCTGAGAACGAGCTGAGGTTAGCAAGGGATGCTAAAAACAACAGAAAGGCTTTCTTCAGATACGTGCATAGTAAAAGGCAGAAGAAAGAAATGGTGGTTCAGCTATTAAATAAGGATGGCAAAATGATAACAGATGACAAAGAAAAGGCAGAAGTGCTCAATTCCTACTTTGGCTCAGTCTTCTCCCAAAAGAGGGTCTATGACCTTCCTGGCAAAGGCGAAGTATAGGCTGAAGGGGAAGGATTGCAGCTTGAGATCAATAGGCATATGGTCAAGGAACAGCTAATTACTTTGAATGAGTTCAGATCTCCAGGGCCAGATGAACTGCATCCTAGAGTAATAAAGGAACTGGCAGAAGAAGTCTCAGAACCGCTGTCTATTCTCGTTGAGAAATCATGGAGGACGGGTGAAGTGCCAGATGACTGGAGGAGGGCTAATGTTGTCCCTATCTTCAAAAAGGGTAAAAAGGAGGAACCTAGGAACTACAGACCAGTCAGTCTGACATCAATCCCTCGGAAAATTCTGGAGCAGACGATAAAGCAATCCATCTGTAAGCACCTTGAAAACGATGCAGTGATTACTCGAAGCCAACATGGATTTGTCAAGAACAAATCCTGCCAGACAAATCTGATCTAATGTTTTAATCAAGTAACTTCCCTTGTTGACCGTGGGAATGCTGCAGACATAATATACCTCGACTTCAGCAAAGCTTTCGACAAAGTGCCCCATGATATCCTGATGAGCAAACTAGCTCAAAGTGGGCTAGATGAAACAACGATCTGGTGGATCCACAGTTGGCTACAGAATCGAACTCCAGGAGCGCTTCTCAATGGGACCTTCTCAAACTGGAGAGAGGTAACAAGTGGTGTACCACAGGGCTCAGTCCTGGGCCCAGTGCTCTTCAACATTTTTGTGAATGACTTGGAGGAGGAGGTGCAAGGAATGCTGATCAAATTTGCAGATGACACAAAATTGGGCAGAATAGCTAATACTTTGGAAGACAGAAACAAAATTCAAAGTGATCTTGATAGACTGGAGCGCTGGGCAGAAAACAACAGAATGACATTTAATAGGGATAAATGCCGAGTTCTGCACCTAGGAAAAAGAAACCAAATGCACAGTTACAAGATGGGGGATACGTGGCTCAACCACACTACAAGCGAGAAGGATCTTGGAATTGTTGTCTATCACAAGCTGAATATGAGCGAACAATGTGATGTGGCTGCAAAAAAGGCCAATGCTCTTTTGGGCTGCATTAATAGAAGCAGAGCTTCCAAATCCCGGGAAGTACTAGTTCCCCTCTACTCAGCACTGGTTAGGCCTCACCTGGAGTACTATGTCCAGTTCTGGGCACCACACTTTAAGAAGGATGCAGACAAACTGGAGAGGGTTCAGAGGAGGACAACAAAGACAATAAAGGAACTGGAAACAAAGCCCTATGAGGAGAGACTGAAAGAACTGGGTATGTTTATCCTGGAGAAGAGAAGACTGAGGGGAAATATGATAGCGCTCTTCATGTACTTGAAAGGTTGTCACAGAGAGGAAGGCCAGGATCTCTTCTCGATCATCCCAGAGTGCAGGACACGGAATAATAGGCTCACTTTACAGGAAGCCAGATTCCGGATGAACACCAGGAAAAACATCCTGACTGTTAGAGCAATACGACAATGGAACCAATTACCTGGGGAGGTGGTGGGCTCTCCCACACTGGAGGCCTTCAAGACGAGTCTGGACAGCCATCTGTCAGGGATGCTTTGACTCGGGTTCCTGCACTGAGCAGGGGGTTGGACTCGATGGCCTTGTAGGCCCCTTCCAACCCTACTATTCTATGATTCTATGATTTTATGAAGTCTATGAGACGCCCGTCTCTAAGAAGGTATTTCCTCTCTTTTTCTGCTTAAGAATTTCTTAATGTGAAATAGTTAACTCTAAATTCTTAAAGATCTTTCTTTTGGCGAAGCATTCTCCATGCCAAATTATATCTTATTAATCATACGTATATCCCATCCTTCCTCTGCAGTACATCTGGAGTATACCTTTTTATCTGCATAACAACCCTATGAGGTAGGCTGAGAGACAATGCGACAATCTAGCAGATTGTAAGGGAGCCTTACTCTACGCCTGGCTTATGTCTTAGGCGGTGGTGTAGTGGAGACGGGGCTTGCAGGATGCTGCACCAGCACCCTTTGATTAGCGGGGATGCTGACATCACCTGGCTCACCCCTCAGAATTCCCTGTTCCCTCTGAGCTTAGCTACCATTCTCACAGTAGCTGGGGGGTGAATTTTCCTAGCATCAATATATTGTTCCTTGTTGCAATGTAAAGTATTTTGGGGAAGCTTGGTCTTGGATGGGAATTAAGATCCATGAGCTTTACAAAAGACTTGCTGCTAGCAAATTAAAACTCCTAGAACTGGTTTGTTGATATGGATCAACACAGCTGTCAGCAGTTTTGGACTTCTCTTGGGGGTTGTGGCTATGGGGACTGTCATGATGGGCGCCTGCATTTCAAAATTTACCACTACACCACTGGTCCTAGGAACTTCAGGTTAACATTGCCACAATAGCTTCAAGAGGGTCTAATACACAGTAAAGAATTTATACTACAGAGAAGTCTTTGAACAAGAACTTATGGCTCCAGCCCTAATTCCTGGAACATTTTTATGTCTGGGAAACATATGGATGAATTTAGGAGAGGGAGAGACCTTTATCCCAAGGATCAATTCAGGATCCAATGAGAGCCAATAACTATAGCTATTTGGTACCAGAGTAGAGCATTATGTAATTAATTCCATGCAATGACAAAACCCATAAAAACTGTCTGTCTGTCTACACATATACGATCTACTTATCATCTAGTTTCATCTTAAAACTTAATTTTTTGTAATGAAGGGTATTGCTTTTCTAGCACCTGATACACATAGCCCCACTTGTTCTCTTCTAATTTCCTTCCCAATATCTATTTCCATCCTTCAGATGTTAACTCATGCTGATGGCTCATTAGAAAGACCAATTTGTGTATGAAGCTCAGATTTCTGCATTATGACTCAAGCATAAATGCCAAAGAAAAATCCCACATGCTGACCCTGAACAATTTATGACCAAGACAATTGGAAGATCAGTTAATTTCCACCAACCTTCTCCAAATTTGCACATTCCAGATGTGTTAGACTACAACTCCCATCATATCCAGCCAGTGTGGCTGGGGATGTTGGGAGTTTGCAGTCCAACTCATCTGAAGGACAAGAGGTTGGGGAAGGCTGATGCACCCTTTGGGAACTCTTAACTACATGGGGTGCCATCTCCTGGAAAATTCTCCTGTGCAACCCCATTGAAATGTGTGGGTGCTATGGTAGAATATGAGAGATCTCTTTGATTTCAATGGGTTCCCTACATGAGAATGTCCCAGTAGGGAAAATGAGTGATTTTTGAGCTTGTTGAGGTCTCCTTTTCCCACCCTGATGCTCACTTTGCCTCATTCTTGCTCGCAAATTTTTTTTTTTCTAAACAGGAAAAGTGTGCATTTTCGAACAGGAAGTTTGCCAAGCATGCACCCAAATGCACGCTTTCTTCCCATTATTTAAGTGTGGGAAATGTGGCCTTTTGAAAAAGGGTTCATTTAAAAATGTACATTTTTAAAAAAGGATGGATTTTGGCTATTGGCTTTTGGCTAAAAAGGAAGGCTATTACAAGCTCAAGAACGTGTGCGCTTTTCCCAAAGATCGCATTCGGTGTTGCAAGTGGGGCATTTTCATCACTTTTTTTACTGTGAACAAAATTCTCATACATCCCTACGTTCCAGTGGATTGGGCTCGTAACTGGTTAGGACGTGCCTGCACGGTGTGTGACTCGCCAAGTCAAATGCAGTTCTCGCTAACAATGTATGCTTGTTCGCTGAGGGCTTGATGGAACTGCTTTCGTTCCCTGCCTGGGTCTACCAAAATCAAGGCTCTCGTTGAGCACACGCAGGCTAGCAGGTGGCCTTGGGCTTGGTGCACCCCTAGCTTGTGGAACACTCCTCTTTTTACTTCTCTCCTTTGTGTTCCTTGATTAGCCCTTCCTGCCTGTTTTTTTCCTTTTTAAGCAGTTCACTTAATCCATAAAATGATCTATCCTTTTATTATATGGCCATAAATGGTCCAAATAGCCAATTGAGAACCATGCAGTAGCCACGGAAAGGTTTACTGTGTAAAAACTCAGGTTATGTTGCAGGTACATTTCTTCTCCACACCAGTGCCTGGAGACCCAAGCAGCCTTTGAGAAAGACTGTACATCCTGAACTGCTCTAAATCCATTTTGATCGTGGATCTGATTCTCCAAATCCACAGAGACATGTTTGAAAGTATCACTAAAGGTCACAAACAAGAATGCAAGAATGAGTGTGTGCAGGATTATGGTTTATGCGAGCCAACCTTCCCCAACCTAGTGCCCTCCAGATGCTTTGGACTACAATGCCCATCAGTCCCAGCCAGGATTACAGATGGTCTGGGATGATGGGAGTTGTAGTCCAAGAACATCTGGAGGGCACCAGGTTAGGGAAGGCTGATTGTAAGTCCTTTACAGCAGTATATTTCTACTCCAAAAAGCATTTTTTAAAAAGCCCATATCAAAGTGGACTTTACCAAGGTGTTATCCAGAGGGTAGCCATGTTAGTCTACTGCAGCAAAAACAGCAAAGTCTTGTGGCACCCTAAAGACTAACACATTTATTCTGAAGTAAACTTTCATGGACTATAGCCCAGTTCATTGGATGCATGGAGAATTATGGAGAGTTTCAGGTTTATATACCTGAAAAAGTATGCATTTGTGTGGGGAAAAGCATTGTAAGCAGTAAGTTCAGAAGGAAATTAAATGCAGGAAGTACTGGCAATGACAGTATTACAGTATACTTTCCATAATTCTCCATGAAGTGGGGTATAGTCCATGAAAGCTTATGCTAGAATAAATGTGTTAGTCTTTAAGGTGTTGCAGGGCTCTCTCTTTTTGTTCCTGTTCTAATAAGATAGTCTCCTTTGCATCACTCCTATTGGAGCCTGGCTCGTTTATGCCTCATCAGGCCCAATAAGATCAATATTTCTTATAAGGTTTCTAACATTTCTGGAAGACTTAATGAAGGAGGAAGAAATATGATCCCGTATTGCGTTACAAATATTTTAATACTCCTTTCTGGTATTTCAGATGCTTCTTTCGAGTATTCTGCATCAGCTGAAAAGCACAATTTGTACAAGCTGTTATAATGACTGTTTGGGGAGTGTTGTTTTCCTAGGAAGGGATACAGAACAAACACTGCTAGTTGTCATTTTACTATGCTTAATAGAAGAGCTGAAATCCCAGAACACTTGGTACTCTTGTAAATAGGGGGAAAAAATGATCTAGTGTTTAGAACTGAGAGTGTATGGAACTAATCATTAATTTGGCGCTAAGGTCCTGCAGAGTGCAGAGCAACCTTTTTTTTTTTAATGATTAGAAGTGTATTTTTCCTTCCCATCTTAAAAAAGAGCAACAAAAGGTCAAATAGAAGAAAAAACAGCCCTTTAAAATATATAAAATTGTGATTAAAAAGGAGCACTTGATACTCTGATGTATTCAGATCAAAATATATATAAGTACATCACTAGTGGACACTTATTTATCTAACTAATCAGAGGGGCATCCAAAATATTTGGATAATAACATGAGTTAAATAAATAGGAGTGCTATTCTATATCAGCTAGCACTGCGATAGAACTCCATGTTAGATATGTGAAGAATAAGTGATTGGGTTGTTTATATACTCTCTCTCGATCTTCTAATCTTTTAAGCAATGTTTGTTGGTTAGCTGATGTGAATCAAGCTAATGCTACAACAGACGTGTGTGTATATATTATCATGCTCTGTCCATCCACCTTCTGCTTCTGAGCCACTTTGTAGTTCAGAAAGCGGTGAAAGAGGTACTATCTAGAAGCTGAGAAGGAAGGCAAAGTCATTGTGCTTGAAGAACCTGACCAGCCTTTCACCAGGGAGAAAGGTCTTTAATAGCTTCTGCCCCTAGGGACTGCAGAGGGCGGGAGTAGGCAACCTGGTGCCCTCTGGATGTTTTGGACTACGACTCCCACAATCCCTGGCCATTGGTCATACTGGCTGAGGCTTACAGGAGTTGTAGTCTAAAACATCTGGAAGGCACCAAAGAGTTGCCTACACCTGGCATAGGGGAATAGTACTGCTTCAGTAAAGCATCAGTGCCTGTTGTGCCATCAGTAATCATTGCTTCAATCCACATTCTCCTCTCAGACCAATTTGCAAGTCTAGTGACCAAAACACTTCATGCTATGGAAAGGGGCAAGGACTGCCATGCCTAACAGCCCTGGATTATGAATGGGCACGGCTCAAGCACTGGAACAAGAATGAGTCTGGGTCTACAGAGGTGATAAAATATCAGCACAGTCATTGCTTGAAAAGACAATTGCCTGAGAGAGCATCTTTTAGAGTGGTAGAAACACATTTTCCTGGCTTGTACTGCACTGATGTTGCTCTAACACAGAGACCTTTGAAGGAGACTAGCTGTGTTTTCATGGTTTGCATGGCTCAGAACATTCAGAAAGTCCCTCCCACATCCCCGTTGAAGCGACATCACAAGAAGGAGAACAGCACGTTGCTTTGTGTTGCTTTCACAATCTCTACTAAGCAGTGAGTGTGCAGATCTCACCACCAAAAGGACAAACTTGACTTGAATAAAAATCTCCAGCACAAAATTGCAAAATAAATGAGCATGAAAACTGCATCCAACTCTAATTCACTTTTTAAACGCTTCGTTTTCAGCGATAGACCTCCTTATGAAGATATGAGCGTCTCCCAATCCAGCTCAGCCCAATTCTTGCATCTGCTTGAGTTGGGAAAGAGAGAGTGCCTGTCCATCCCCTGCCAAACCATTAATTGTGGGCAATTCATGTGTACTGACAATGCTAGGCCCAGTCCCTTAATTTCCTCAGGCTTTTTGTGAGACCTTCTTTGAGGATCAGGCTGCATCTTGCTTGATCCTCCTGCCGCCTTTTGTGTTTTTTTTATTTGCCATTCTGCAGTTTTCTCATAATGCATTGTTGATAGTTTGCACAAAGCTTTTCACTAGCAAAGTGCCTACCAACTGTCATAAGGATGGCCTGTTGCTGAGCTGGTGTGTGAGCACCAGATCCCAGCTTCCCTTTCCAGCTGTTCTTGGACCACCTTTCTTTCCCTTTACTCTTGCGGCCTGTCAGGGTGCCCCTGTTGCCCACTGACTTCTCCAATAGCCAGAATCAACACTCAGACGAAAGGGCTGCTTTCCAAGGCTTTAATTCCATTTATCCTAATGAGGCATACAGATGCTAATTGCTTGAGACTCAGAGGAACTACAAAGGAACAGCCATCTGGGGGTTTCTAAGGGTTAGGATGTCAGTTGATCTCCGTTTGGGGAAAACGCAGCAACTCTCTGAATTTAAGGAGTGGAAGATCTCCCCCTCTCCTGTGATGCTTCTGGGCATAGCTGTTGACACCAAGCCAATCAGGCTGAGTGCTCGGCCCCTGCGATTTTTTGCTTGTGCCTGCGTCTGCACCTCACATCTAAAAGCTCAGATTGTCCCTCCCTTTCCATACCTGGTTCACTGTCGCTCCCAGGGATGTGAGCGGGGGGGGGGGGCTCCCCCTCCAGCTGCGCCTCTGAAGTCTGAGAGAGTTCCTCCCCCACAAATTGTATCTCCTCCTCAGAATCAGAGCTGCTCTGGGACTCTGTGGGCTCAGCTACAACCCTGACATGGCCTCCCTTTGTCCCTGCATTCTTACAAGTGGCTGCCTCCTTCCCTGTTTCCCTTCAGTCCTATTTTGCCCATAAACTGTAAGTCTAGGAGGGAAATTAGACATGGTGGTGGCAATCCCAGGTGAATATAGTGTCTAGAGGTCAGCTCTAACATGGCCACAGGGATAGGCAACAGCCAAATGGGGCTTGTGAAAATGATTAGGTGTAACTGTGTAACAGGGTGTTCAGTGGTGCACTGCAGATGCAAACAAAACAGCTTGCCTTGTTCAACTGCTTTTGGTAACTGTCAAGTCAACTACAGTGGAGTATAAAGACTTTGATGGTGATCAATAGGTTCACTGGAAGGACTTTACCTGGAAGAATTTTCATTATTTAACTTAGTTGAACTTGTTTATTATTAGTTACTAGTGAATGAATCCGATCTTGCACAGGTTGGAATACCCTTAATTTGATACAGCAAAGCCCTCAGCAAACCTATGCAGCTGTGAGACTTGGACACCTTGTGCCTGTCCCTCTCTGAGTGAAGCCACATCTGCTGGCACCCCAGACATGGGCCCTTACATTGGTGCACCACTATAGCCCCCTGAGGGAGGGGTCTGTCCACTCCATTCTCCTGAGGGGGGCTGCCCCACAGTAGGGGGAAGGAAGAAGCCATATAACTCTTGCCTTTTGGTGTACTAATCTCCCCTGGCTTCAAACTGTATCAACTGCAAAACTATGTGATGGTTAGGGAAATTTGCCAGCTAGTGACTGAAGTTGTAATTGCAGGCTTCAAACACAGAGACACATTTAAATTAATGAAAATTAATTAATACATTAAAAAATAAACCTGAGGTGCACATCCCTAGGATCCCCTTAATATGTATGCCAAGTTTCAGGTGACTAGGTTTCACGGTCTTGGTGCTGTGCACTGACAGACAGACACACACACACACACACACACACTTTTATTATTATAGATAATATAGATAGTATGTATAATAAATTCAAGGCTATGTTCCTGGGCTTGTATATTTCTTAGACCTTTACAATTACTTATTAGTCACTGGGACATTACAAAACTGAAAAATAAAAGTTTAAGGAGAAATTGCAGTTACTTGGAGATTAGTACATGGTGGCCATTTTGAATTGCAAATTCAAGGATGTTCCTGTGCTTTGATTTTGGATATGTTAATCAGCTATAATTTCTGATATGTTAATCATCTACAATTTTAAACACTTGTCTTATAATTTTGCCCACAGTCTGTGCCCCCCCCCCGATATCTTTCCTCAAGTAATAGAATTGCTGCTACCCTTTGAATTCTTTAATGGTCCTTTGGTCCAGCGTGACATTTTTCTCTGCATCCACACATGTATCGTACACCACACATGTATCGTACACCACACATGTATCGTACACACACCTGCCAACTGATGGTAACACCTCATGTGTGTGTGACTAGGGGTTCCAGTCAGGGCCAGCCCTCCCCTTAGGCAGCATATGCTAGGAAGGGGCCGGGGAATGCCAGCAAGGTGTTGGAGGACAGAGTGCATGTGTCACCTGCCCTGGCCTGCGCCCCCTAATTTAGCCAGCTGCCCTCAGGTGTGGTGGAGGACACACTAGTGTTGAGATAGTGTAGCACCCATATCAGGGGTCAGACTAAGTAGCCTCATGCAGTCTCATGCTTCATGTTCTTGCTGAGCTCTTTCTCCCTTGAATATACTGTTGTAAGCTGACGAGACACAGGAATTCCTTATCTTGTCAAAGGTCATACAATTGTATATCTTGTTCTCTGCTGTTCTCTTCTGTTCTCTCCTTATCATGGCTACCCTATAACCCAGTTCTTGTATTATAAACAATGGTGCTAGGAGAAGAAATGTTGAGGACTGCAACCCCACGCGGGAGGGGGAGGAGGAGCCGTTTCATATGTGTCACAATGTCTATAAAAAAACAATGTGCTGATGTATTTCGGGGCTTCTGGCTCTTTGGTAATGATTCCAGCCTTAAGCCCGCGCGTTAAATAAAGAATCCCTTTTTCCTTCACTCCGTGGTCTCTCTGACTCTGGGTTCTGCAACATAAATGGTGCCGTGACTCGGATGTGGCAGGCTCTGAGCCAGACAGGTGGCAGTTGCCTGCTCTTAATCGCCGCACCGGGAAGACGAGCTCGGCGCATGCCTCCCTTTCTTGGCGCCACCGACCTTTTTGTCGAGTGAATGGGAGAAAGCCTGCACCGGGATCGCACCCAAACGGAAGCGAGCAGCAAGAGAACCTTGGGAAGCGGAGGAAGGAACTTGAGCCCTGCCTGTATCGCAGCTGCAATTGAGTTGAAACCCACATTGGAAGCCTTCAGGAGAAAGGCAAGTATATGGGAAAAAGAGGGCCTCGCCTTTAGGGAGAAAGGCCACTGGGCAGAAAAAAAGAGGGCCCCGCCTTATGAAGAAGGTCAGTGTTGGTGGTATACGTATACAAAAAGAACCTACTCCTTGCGGGTAGAAGGGGGGCCTGATCACACCCCCGAGTGGGCGCCAGTACCCAGCACGCCAGTACTCAGTAGGAAGCTGAGGAAGCTGGGGAAGCTGCTTTCCGCTCTGGTAAAAAGTGGGAAAAGTGGGTGGCAGGGACATATGGATGCAGTGGAGAGATTGATGATTGTGTGAGTGGCTACTGCGGTTTCTGATGCATACCGTGGACCGTCCGGGTGCCCAGGCCAGTAGCAAACTGCATGGTGTGTAAAATCCTCTTGTGTCGGCCAGTGAGACCCCTTACTCACTGACCAATTCCCATTCCCTAATTGTGTCTGTCTTCAATTTAGGAGGGAGGCTATGGGTGGTGGGGGAAGCAAACCTTGCACCCCCTTGAGATGTATGCTAGCAAATGTTAAGAAAGGTTTTAGTGGAGATTATGGGGACCCCCCCATGAATCCTCAACGGTTGCAGACTTTGTGTGAAACAGAGTGGCCGTCTTTTGGTGTAGGATGGCCTACTAAAGGCTCTTTAGAGCCCAGCAAAATCAGCCGTGTATATGCCATTGTGGTTAGGAGACCTGGGCACCCCGACCAATTTCCCTACATAAACCCGTGAGATTCCATAGTCCGCGCTTCTCCTCCATGGCTAAAGAAATGCCTAGAATCCCAGGCAAAAGTTTTAGTGCTCAGAAAAGAAAAATTGGCCAAAAAGAAATTACAACCAGTGTTAGAAGCCCCGTGTGAAGATCTGGCAGAGCTAACGGCGTTTCCACCTGCTTATGCCCTGCTTCCACCACGGGCCCATGTTACTGTAAGACCGCCCCATCGAGATCCAGATCCTGTGGCTCCTGAGCCCCTGCCATCCCCCCTACAGAGGCATTGCCCCTCGCTTTGACTTAGAACTGTCGCCATCAGTTTCAAGCCCCACCGGCAGTAATTCGCCAATTTCAGCTACGGTCCTCAACTCCCAGATATTGTCTGCCGAGACTTCCGTCTCTACGGGATCAGGAGGTTCCCCTCTTACACCTCAATCAGCATTAATAAAAGAAACTGAAAAATTGAAGTGTTGGGCAGAAGATTTAATAAAATGGCAGTGACCCTTAAAAAGATGTGTTCTCACAAAAAAAGAGAGGCGAGCTCGTCTACTGCTCAAGACTTGCACCCCCTTGAGATGTATGTCAAACAAAGAAGGAAAAAGGTTTTTTTAAAAAAGATTCAAAATAGAGAGAGAAAACAGCAAAAAGCTCAAGGTTGAGCTGAGAGGAAAAAAAAGAACAAGATCTGAGGCTGTTAATTAGAAAAATGTTGCAGGACAGTCTGGCTTTTAACAAAGCGTGGGAGCGTGAGAGTGTAAGGCCGAAGAAGTAGCTGTTAGCCTAGCGCGCCGAGAGAGGGGGGGCAGGAAAATTGCCCACAACGTTCTGAGTTGTGCAACATCATCACCTCACCTAATTGAGATGAAATCCCTAAGAAATGGAAACTGAAAATGAAGACCCAGAAGATGAAGGCAAAATAAAAAATAAAGGTGAAGAATCAGCCCCCAGAGCACAGGCTAGACCCCTCTTCGAGTGAAAAGTGTGCCATAAGACTGTCCCAAAGCAGAATGAAGCGGAGAGACCATGATGAAGATCTCTGTCAAGGTAACCGTGTTTAGCTTTGAACTGTGTTAGAATTGCATAGAGCCTGTAGCTACTGACCATCGGCTATATGATTTCTGAAGAGCGTAACCATTAAGCTTTTGCCGTGGGATTCCCTGCAATGAAGAACTCTCACTGATTTAAGTGTCCAGTGTTACACTGCCTAAGTGTGTGTGCTGAAGAGACCGAGAAACCAGACAGCATGTTCCTGGCCAAACCAAAATCACGCTACTACCATGCTCCTGAAAGCTGCAATAAACTATGTAAGCTGGGAGACCCAACCTGATTGAGAAGAAGATATTGGAGCAACTGTCTTAAAAAACAATGAGATCTGTGTAGCTGGCTGGCTGATGCTGTCAGTGATGTTACAACTTTAAATTAAGACTGTTTTCCTGTTTGAGACCCCAGCGAAGAAAGCTGACCCAAGTTATTTGTTGCCCGTGCCAAAGCAAGAATTTGGCTGCCCTGTACCTCATCGTGTCCTGTTTTAAGCTTGGGATTTACAAATACAAACAAACTGAGAAGCTTGCCTTTGAAGTCCTGCAAATCACCCCACCGCCTCCCCGAAGATTAATGGCTGCCTGAAAAATGCAAGTATAAGGCGATGCCCATCACCCCCCAGCGTCCTGAGTTTCGGCACTCAGTGTTTCAGTGCTTTCGTATACCAGGTTAAAAGGAAAAAAAAGAGTAAGTTTTTAAAATGTCTGTGAGAACCTGACAGAAGTAGAATAAAATTTACAGAGGAGTTGCCCAGGTTAAAGCGTCACGGCTAGATTGCTGAGCTGTGCCGCTCTGTTTAGACAGAGGCCTTGCTAAAAAGTTAAAGGCCCTTGTCTGTCAGAAGGGGTGTAGGGCCACACTTTCCCTTTTTCAACTGATGCAAAAGTGGAGAGCCTTTGCTGGAAACATCTCATCTTCATTGGCAGAAAGGTTTAAGTAAGTGAGTTTAACTTGAAAAAGACAAAGAGACAAGGCTGGTGCATGGACCAGAAAGTTTTATATAAAAAGTTTGAAACATGATCTGCAATACAGGCAGATCAGCAAAAAAAAAAGAAAGCAAAAGAAAGAGAAAAAAATTTGTCTACTAATGAATAAAAGTGTTATCAAGCACTTTAAGAAGCGAAGTTGTTTACAGGAAGCTGTGCCTGAGAACCAAACACTTCTAGCCTATGCTGAAAATGCTTGCTAGTGTTGTGCTGCCTCATAGGTAACATGTATGGTATAAAACCCATTTAGCCCAATAGCTCGTGGTTCAGAGAAGCTGTCTGATCCAACCATTAAGTACGCCTGTGTGCTGTAAGTTACCCAATAAAGTCTCCTTGTAAGTAACCCCCCCCCCCCGCTGGAATCCCAAAACACAAGTGGGGCTAGAGCGCCTCACCCAGTATCAAACCCTGCTGTTAGAAGCCATGAAAGCAGGTATGAAGAAGTCAGTTAATATGACCAAAGTGTCTAAAGTGCTGCAAGGTGCCACCGAGGCCCGAGAGTGTACTTAGAGCATATTTTAAATGCCTATCGCCAGTATACCCCCCTCAACCCAGAGGCCCAAGAAGACGTGGGCGAGGAGAAAAAGAAGACCCGGCAGAGGCAAAACATTCTTAAAAAAGAACCAGTGTGCCCAGTGTGGACAAGATAGACATTAGTGGCATGAATGCCCAAATAAAATAAATCAAATACAAAAGAGAAAACCAAAGGGGCCAGAATGGGCGAAGAGGGAGACAGCTTGAGAAGGGCCGTGACATTGACTGTGAGGGGCCGTGACATTGACTTCATAATTGACACTAGAGCGGCATCAAGAGCAAGCAAACGTTAGCCTTAAACAAGAAGTCCAAACACTGAGCAAAGTTCTTCAAGCCCAGCGTCGCTTTGTCTTAAAAAAATAAGCCATTCCCATCACAGAAGTTCATCCTTTCCAACCAAGAGTTAAAGTATGAGTTAAAGAAGAAAAAATAACCCTTTGACTCCCAGATGGAGAGGACTGAAAACTGTCATACTTTCCACCCCCGCAGCTATGAAAGCAGCTGGAGTTAAACCCTGGATACATTAGACACGAGTCAAGAGAGCGAGAGGGGGACAGTAGACTATAAACAAAAATCCTGAAAATCCTTTAAAAATCATTCTGAAAAAGCAGTAAGAAGACTCAGGCTAGACCTTACTGTCGACACACCGGGAGACTGTCCCCCTGCGTACGGTCAGACCTGCAACTAGAGAACTGAAGAAGGGGACTAGACCCTACTGCAGCTTGCCAGGTGAATAGCTGCCCAGCGTACGGTCAGATCCCAAAGAAGATCAAACATGCATGTTGTAGTGTTAGTAGTGCTGCATTGTGTTTCCTTAATAAGGTGCAAAAAGGGGGGTCTGCCCCTAGAAAGAGAAGTTTGTCCCAGCGATTTGCTGATAATTACTGGCTTCACCTGGCTAATGCCACGAGAGTAAAACATTTTTGTTTGCCAAGAGGTATACCTGCAAACAGGCTTATTAGCTCTTGCCTAATACCTGTCTGTAGACATCCTGAGAAAATTCAAAAAGATACCATGTTAAGAGTTTATGGTGTAAGTTTAACTTATTCCCAAAATGCTAATTGGGGCGTGGTTGCAAAGATCCTACCCCCTACAGAATTTACTTTACGTACCCCCATCGTTGCTGAAATAAATGCTACGTGTGCACGAATGCTTAATTGTCAAAAATTTTCCAGAAAATATAAAGCTATCCCTGGCCCCCCTTCCACTGTAATAAAATTCAAAACATATCTTTTAATGATGCCCACATACTTTTGCCTCATGGATGGTTTTAGACATGTAGTTCCCGCACTTGGTCATTCATTCCTGCCAACTTGTCTAATAACCACCCATGTTGCCTCAGCCGCCAATTGAACTGGTGCCAATTCTTCCCCTGTGGCCCGAGAAAATCCGTCGACGGCAGCCTCGAGCACTCCAACTAACTAAAAATTGTAATAGTCATGTGCAGTTATATTCTGACTCAGAAAAATTGGCCTTAGCAATGTCACTGGTTGGGGTTCCAGGTTTAGCCTTGGCTGATAGTCTGGAGATCAACCGGTTAGCTTGCAGCTTAGCCAAAAGCATAAATGCCACCTCACGGTCATTGTTAAATAAAGAGTTGCGTGATCTAAGAGGTGCAGTTCTAAAAAATAGAGCTGGTATAGATTACCTCTTCCTTCTTCATCATTTAAGTTGTGAGACACACCAAAAGCTCTGTTGTTTTAACTTAACTGATAATGGCAATGCTGTAGATGAACAGATCAACAAGCTACACAATATAGTAGCTAACAAAACAATAAGACAAAACAATTAGCTAAATTAGTTAACCCCTTGGCTTCCAGATCTTAGCTGGCTTGAAGCATTGTTCATCCTAATTCTACCAGTGTTGTTCATAAAAGTTCTGTTATGTCTCTGCGTTCCTTGTCTTATGCGCTGTTTAACCAATCTGTTTTATGTCTCAGCTAGTAAAACTGCTGCCCTCTACGCTCTAATAACCCAACAAGAGGCTAAGTAATATGTATGTCACAAAAAGCTTTGTATAGTTATTAGAAATGCTATAATTGTAATGAAATTATGCATTTAAGGGGGGAATGTAGCAGCCATATCGGGGGTCAGACTAAGTAGCCTCATGCAGTCTCATGCTTCATGTTCTTGCTGAGCTCTTTCTCCCTTGAATATATTGTTGTAAGCTGACGAGACACAGGAATTCCTTATCTTGTCAAAGGTCATACAATTGTATATCTTGTTCTCTGCTGTTCTCTTCTGTTCTCTCCTTATCATGGCTACCCTATAACCCAGTTCTTGTATTATAAACAATGGTGCTAGGAGAAGAAATGTTGAGGACTGCAACCCCACGCGGGAGGGGGAGGAGGAGCCGTTTCATATGTGTCACAATGTCTATAAAAAAACAATGTGCTGATGTATTTCGGGGCTTCTGGCTCTTTGGAAATGATTCCAGCCTTAAGCCCGCGCGTTAAATAAAGAATCCCTTTTTCCTTCACTCCGTGGTCTCTCTGACTCTGGGTTCTGCAACAATAGTATTCAATTGCCAATCCACTCAGCTTCTGTATGTGGAACGGGGGTGTGTGGAGTACCATTTTGTCCTTCGCCTCAGGCAACAAAAATGTTTTAGACCTGCCCTGGCTCCAGTTCACAGAATTTTATGCCACAGTAAATTGGCTAGTTTTTAAGGGGCCCCATGACTCTTCCTTATTTTTACTACAACAGATTACTTTAGCTACCCCTGTCAAGTGCTCAAGCCTGAGAGCAATCAGATGTCTTGGAGAAAGGCAGACCAAAGACAACTGTAGGCTGGCAGGCCAAAGATAGACTGGCAAGGAAAGTAATCTGACACAAAGAGAAAGAACCAGGTGCACTTGCCTTCTCATGTGTATAAGTTGTCCAGGCTGAGGAATTCAGTAGGCCCAAGCCTTTTTACTTGCTGGTGGCACAACGTTGGCTCTCCAATCTCACCTGAGTTTCCAGATCCAGAAGGAGTGTGGGAGGTTCGATGAGTTTCCTGGATTGAATTGCCTGTGTTCCCCCCTCTGGTCAGTCGTCCTAGTGGGACATATAGCCTGTGGTCAGTACCTGATCCACAGACCTCCCAGTCTGAGCCCTGTGACATTCACATCTTTTTTGGGCTTCCCCTGTGGCTGTCATAAGAACATAGGAAGAGCCATGCTGGATCAGACCAAGGGTCCATCTAGTCCAGCATTCTGTTCACACAGTGGCCAACCAGATGTCGACCAAGAACCCACAAGCAGGACATGAGGACCACCCTCCCACCCATGCTCCCCAGCAACTGGAGTACATAGGCTCACTGCCTCTGGTACTGGAGGCAGCAGATAACCATCAGGACTAGTAGCCATCAATAGCCTTCTCCTCCATGAATTTGTCCAACCCCCTTTTAAAGCCATCGGAATTGATGGCCATCACTGCATCCTGTGGTAGTGAATTCCATAGTTTAACTATGCACTGTGTGAAAAAGTATTTCCTTTTATCTGTCCTGAATCTCCCACCAATCAGCTTCACGGGATGACCCAGGTTCTAGTATTGTGAGAGGGGGAGAAAAATTTCTCCCTATCCACATTCTCAGCACCATGCATAATTTTGTACGTCTCTATCATGTCTCCCCTTAGCCTCCTTTTTTCCAAGCTAAACAATTCCAGCTGTTGTGACCTTCCCTCATAGGGGAGATGCTCCAGCCCCTTGATCATCTTAACCTTTCTTACTTGGTAGAAAATCCCCCTGATATTGAAGGGACTGCTTTCAACTAACGATTTTTAAGTGTAAGGTATGATGATTTTAGAACAGATTCTTTTCATGTTTTCACTGCTGAGATGTAATCACTGCTGTAGGTGATTTCCACCCTGGCCCCTCCCCCCCAATTGTTTTACAGTTATTGTCTTAGGAACTATAGACTTCTGAGGAAAGGTAGGTTGTTAACAGAGCTTAATTTGACAGGCCGAGAGATGTTTGTCCATGGCTGCAAAGTGAATTAGTCAGAATGAGAGCTTTGATTTCTTGAGTTATGCTATTCAACAGGCCACATCATTCTGCTTTCCATGACAACTCTATAAATAAATATATCTCTTACCATCTATAAATAAGTACAAGTATTACGGATGAGAGAGCATCAGGATTGATAGGGGAGATAAAAGTCATAGGGGTGTTAATTTAAGTTAAACAGAATATCAAGGTCCCCTTCCTAGGCTCTTAAGTTTGAACAGCTTGCAGAAGGCTACAGGCCCAGCAGAACAGAAAACTCTCTGTAGTGTAAAATATAAGCCCTTTTTAGTTATAAAATTAACAACACAGCAAGGAGCCATTTATATACACATGCTGCAAACACTTGGCTCTTGCTCATTGAAAGGCTACACATACATGTGGCCACACAACAGTCCCACATATGGCGGAGGTGGCAGGGGTGTGTGTGTTACTTTGAACTCACTAGACATTCGTAGGCTGGCTTCACTGCTGAATTCCGCTGTTATGTTTTTATGCTGATTGCTTTAATAATTCCTTGATAACACTGTTTTATTTGTGGTGTATTTTGCATAAGCCACTTCACGCTCCATTTAAGAAGAAAAGTGGGATATACATGCAATAAAATACCCCATAATAATGTCCAACATCTCTGTGACTCTGACCTAGTTTGCAAGTAACAGCAACCCAGAGTATGGGTTGAGTATGGGTTGTAGTTGAATCATGGGGTGCTGTTTGCATTGAGAGGAAAGTTTCATTTGGTGCCATTTGCATCCTCCTATAGTAATTGGTGCCTTTTGCAACCTCCCAATGCAAATAAGTCATGTGGATTTGGACTGCAATGAAGGCAAAGGATTAAAGCCCCCTTATGCCCACCACCAGGGTCTTAATCTGGATCAACCCCCCCACCACTACTGGTTACTCTAAAAAACGCCATCCATTCAACTGCTAATTGTGAGACTGTCTTGTCTAGCTTGGCACACGGAGGACTGAAGTCATGGCTTCTGATGTTACAAACACGCTGATTTTCCCCTAAGAGTTTATGATGTTATATTTGCCACAGAGATTAGCACCTCCATCATGATGAATTCCCCCCCCCCCGGCCATATAATCCGTTAGAAGTCTGTGGGGCCATGACGTAGGGCTTCTTGACAGGAGCTTTTATCCTGCTATTGAGATTGCTTACTCATGGAAATTTGCGGGTCCTTTAGACGATGTTGTCAACCTCCAGGGCGTCTCCCTTACTAAATGACCTTTATTCCATTTTTTTAACGATTGGAGATAAAGACCTATCAAATTACTACGCTTGCGTTCCCTCATAAAAAAGGAAACGTGAAATAAGAGGAGCCAGACCACAGCACCATCTAGAGGCTGCATAATGAAACATATGGAAGACTCAGATAAGGGGGGAAAGGAAGCACGTGTAAAGGGAGTCTGTCATGATCCTGCATTTCCAATGGAAGCAGAAAGCCCCATTTTAAATGCGGGATTTTAGGCTGGTGTAGAGATGCTCATAGTGAGTTTCCCTGCTTGCAAGCCACATCAAAGGTGTTTGTTAGTGAGAGCAAGGGAATTCACGGGTGACAGTCTTGAAGGTGGTTCTAAAAGAGCCAGAACAGAATTACTTGAAATCCATATCTAGCAGCTGTGTCTTTTTTATTTTCATTTTACTCTAGAGTAGGTATGGGGGGAATCTGGATCAGGATCCGGGTGGGGCTAGGGGAGCAGTTAAGATCTGGATCAGGAGCCTTGTGCCTACTCTAGAGTAAAAATTAAAGCACGACATAGCTGCTCAATATGGATTTAAAGTAGCCTCTGTTTTGGCCCACATACTATAGGCCAAAATAGCGCATGACAGCCATTTCGAAATGCAAATTTGAGGGTGTTCCCATGCTTCAATTTTGGCAGATTTTTGATATGTTAATCAGCTATCCTTTTTGAGTAGAAAACACTTTCAAACACTTCTGTTACAATGTTGCCCATGTCAGACTTTATTTTTCCTAGACTATATTTCTGTGCAGATCCCAAATGTATACAAGATAACAACAACAGCATTCATTGATGATACTAGCTTTCTTGCTGCCTCAAGAAGGGAAGTTATTCCCTGTAGTGGGGAAGATACCCTGGATCTTGATTTGAGTCCAAATTCAATACCCCCCCCCTCAGTTTGCTAATAAATTCTAGCTCAGCAGCTTCATAGTGGACTGGAGCATCTCTTTGAAGTCTGTTTGTTGAAGTATGGTGACCTTGAGGTCAGTAGCAGTGTGTCTTGAAAGACTCAAATTAGAAAGCAGAAGGCTATTTTAAAGAAAAGAATAAATCATAATAATCCTGTTTTTGGGGTTTTTTAAGTCAGTCACTATGACTGACTTAAAAAAATCACAATGACTTTGGAGCTGGATGCCTCTGCTGAAAAGAAGGCAGCTGTCACAATTCTCTGCACGTTGTCTAATTTCCCAGTTCCATTAATATAAATGTGAACAAAGAATCATAGAATAGTAGGGTTAGAAAGGGGTCTATAAGACCATCCAGTCCAACCTCCTGCTCAATGCAGGAAGCCTGACTCCCAGGTGATCACCCATCCAAGTACTAACCAGGGCTGACCCTGCTTAGCTTCCAGGATCAGAGGAGATCAGGCACATCCAGCCCTTTTGCTCATGTCGACTACTTTATCATCAGTTCCAATGAGGTCTTGAGTGTAGAGCAAGCCCCTTGCCTTTACTATGATGCCTTTGCAGCTATTCAGCGCGTCTCATATCCCAGTCCAAGAGGTGCAGGGCCGACCCAAGATATTTTGCTGCCTGAGGCAAAGATGCCCCCCGCCCCCATCCCATGTACCAACGCTGGCCAGATGGGCAGCTGAATTTTACTTCAACACTGGCAGTGAGACAGCATGCTCCACCACACCTGGGACCAGCAGGCAGGCTTAAAGGGAGGGAAGCAGATCTTGTGGCACTCATAGCTCTGTCCTCCAACAGAAGGGGACATTTGGGTGGGCTGCCACAGCTGCCTCTCCCATGCCTGCAACATCTGTTCCCTGAGGCAGCTGCCTCGTTCTGCCAAACGACAGGGCCTGCCCTGAAGAGCTGTTGTCCCTGAGGCAAATGTGTGGGCAAACTGTTAGCAGAGATGAAGGGCGAGTTGGCTTCCTGAACCAGAGAAAGATCTATGTATTCTGTACTGCGCTTAGTGACAAAGTTGGCAGTTCTTCCTTCTATGGAAGGCATACAAGGAATAGACCTTGAATATGCTTATGCAGATTTACCTTAAAGACACACCTAAGCTATATGTCACTATTTCTAAAAGAGAGCAATTGCCTGTGTCAAGCCCGGCCTTGGTACACAGCGTGGCTGGGGAAATGCCTGGGCCTTGAGGTGCCAGCATTGCAGGGCCCGGCACAACTGGCTGCCTGCTGGAGAGAGTGGATCCCTTGACATTTTTTACAGCCCTGAGAGGAGCAGCAGGCAGCTACTGCCGCTTGCATTCCCCAACAAAGCCCGTTGGCCATCTTCTGTTGGTCCTGAGCCTTGCTACGTGGAAGCCAATTATGGGAACTTCAAATATCTGCTTGCTGTAGGAGCCGGCAGCAGCTGCCCAGTGCTTCTTTCAGTGCCTCAGGACCCATCACTGCCACAGATACCAGCCTATCACCTCCCCTGCTCAGTAAACCCAGCCAAGCCTAGGGCAGAAGGAGAAGGGGGAGAGAGAGAGAGAGAGAGAGAGTGCAGCTATGGGGGGGTGGGGAGCAGAAAGGGCTGCCCGGGGCTCTCTCAAACCTGGAGCTGGCCTTGACTATGTAAACGTAGTAACAGTAGTAGTCGTTCTCATATTTGTATAGGCTGCTAATGATATACACAACACAGCAACCTTAGCTCTCCTACCAATCAGCTGATACCTCTATCCTACAGCTTAGCAAAAGATTTTCTAAAACCTGCAATTAATCCCCCCTCCTTTCAAATTAAACTCCCCAATGCTTTACGTAAGGTCTCCCATCAAAGTGATTTAACAGTCCATTCACATCCCACTGGAGAAGAATTTCGATGCCTATTACAATTGTACTGATAGACTCTAGAAGTTAGGTTGTGCCAGGAATCCTATGAAAATTATTATACTGTCTGTTCTAGTAGAAAATGTGCAGATCTTCTGCTTTCCCCATGAGAGCCACTCCCCGCTAGGGATGGTGATCACTCACTTATATGTGAGAAGGTACAGGGATGTATTTGGGAGCACTCTGAAGGAGGAGTAAAACATACCTCTAGTGACCACACAGTGACTTCTGCCACTGCATCTGCCCAGATAGCTCATTCTGGCGTCTGTTTCTTGGCCACACTGTAGTGTGATGGGATGTTGGAAACTGGCATAGATGGACAGACAGACAGACAGACAGACAAATAGATTTACTTCTGTGTGTGTGTATGTGGGGAGGGAGGGAGGGAGGGAGGGAGGGAGAGAGAGAGAGACCATTACTTTTTTTGGAACAGGAGCCTTAAAAACACAATTTTCAAGCCACCTTTCTACCTCTTAATTCAACCGTCACGGCACATGAAGGCTACTTTTAAAAAACCTGCACATGGCTCCTATGCACTATGCAACAGTGCTCCTATGTAGTGTTTTAGTCAGCCATGCCTTCTTCCAGGACACTCCATCCCCCCACCCCACCCCACCCCACCCCACCCCCACAGACACTCTGCATTCTGTGGTGATCATTGGGCTGTTTAGGGTTTATTTCCTGAAGTTTTTTCTACATCTGCAAACCTTGGAGTTCCCCTAAGCATGATGGTACCGGCCACTTGTGCTTCAGTAGCCCTATTTTGGCTACATGTCTGTCAGCACAGCACCTGAGTTCACTATTAGTATATCTGATGATGGCAAGCCTATGGCAAATTGGTTACATGCACCCATCACCACAAGCAGGATTTGGCTTTCAACACCTGTTGAAGTACTGAGGCAGGGGGAGGGTGTTCTGCCACTAGTGAATACATGCTAAAGCTAAACCATCTGCATAGTAAAAGGCACATTTGGTTAGCAGTATTTTTTTCTTTCCACATGAGCAGTCCCAATGATTGCAGCAAGGCCTGCCTACCCACGAAGCAGGTTACCCACATCAGGCTGTGGAGCAGGAGGGGCAGTGAATTGTGCTGCTTCCCACAGCCCTTGCCTGTATCAGGAAGGACCCCCACTGCCACTGTTGCCCCCATCTCCTCCAGTGGGTGCTCTAGAGAGCCGTGCCAGCTGCTCTCCCGCCATGGCAATTGCCATACTGAGAGTGCGGCCGGCGGGGGTCTCTGGAGCAGCCGCCTGCTCTCTACTAGTCAACAGCCATGTAGTTGGAAGAAATGGCTGTGGGGCTTTCAAGAGACCCAGGAGGTCACTTCTTTCGGCTACATGGCTTTCCATAGAGCGGGTGCGATGGCAACGGTGGGGGATATGTGATGCGGCAATGGAGACACATGTGCTCAATGGGGGGGCACGATGCAGCGGCACCTGCTCTTTCCTGCTTCAGGTGGCGAGAGAGCTTGCATTGGGGCTGAATCCCAGGTAGCATTTGTGTGGCAAGTGCATTCTGTGAACCAGGCAATTGGAGATACAGCCAACAACAATTCCTGTGACTGCAACAGCTGGTGAGAATGCTGCAGTAGCCAGGGGAATGGCTGCCATCCATATGCTTTATCCAGCCTTCCACAATAAATCCACAGGAGTTTCTAACCCACAATATTTTTTACTAGCCTGCCTGTCTGCACATATGTAAGTGAGAAATTTGTACCCTAAAAAGAAAGAACTGACTTCTGCAACGTTTCCTGACCTGGTCACCTGCAGGTAATTCTTATTTTCCATAGGTGACTGGGCAAGTAGCTATTTATAACCCTTCCTTTATCTCCTGGTTCACACATTATATTTGCCCATATATACACTAATAATGTGTGCCAGATCAAAATCCAAGAACGTGAACTGGCCCTTAGAGATATTGGATTTCTTTACTGATGCACCTGAAATTGAATCACAAAATGTAACTCTTCTCTTGTCCACATAATAAGAAAAATTAAAATAGGGCAATATCGTTTCAACTTGTTTGAGTCAAATGCAAATATAAAATCTCCAATCAAGTTCAGTATCACCAGAGGCTTGACCTTGGTTTTTCTTGAATATTCACATCTCTGCAGAGACTACAGGCAAGGAGCTGCAAATTAAAGCACTGCACTTCAACACACTGCCATTGGCCCTTACAATATGCAAAGTTTTCTTCCTAACACAACCGTATCCAAATATTGCAAACCTTTTTGCCTAACGCTCTGTCCCCCCATCTCTCTCCTCTTGTGCGTGTGTGAAGGTTTTGCACGATCATATTGAAACACAGTGGCTTCTTTAAGCCGCCGTGGTCCAATATGATGGTGCAAACCCTTCTTTAAGCCGCCGTGGTCCAATATGATGGTGCAAACCCTTCTTTAAGCCGCCGTGGTCCAATATGATCGTGCAAACCCTTCTTTAAGCTGCCGTGGTCCAATATGATGGTGCAAACCCTTCTTTAAGCCGCCGTGGTTTGTGGGCACCCATAGGAACCTGTTTCTGTAACCCAACCCTCCCACATAGATTGTTAAGTTGTATGAACCCGGAAAGGGTGGGTTGTTGGTGTGGTTAATAAACCACCAGAACCTGTGAACTGTGTTAGGGTTATGGTTCAATTTGACTGTGTGAACTTGGTCTCTGTCTGTGTGCACATCAGACTTCCCCAAACGGATGCCACTAGATGGTTTGGATTTCAACAGACATTGGCCTATGCCTGCAAGGCCAATGGCTAGGAACCCTGGGAGTTTAATCCAAAACATTTGGAGGTACCAGGTTGGGGAAGGGTACATTCAAACACACACAGGGCTGGTCCATACAATTGCCAGCACTGATGGTGACTTAAATAAGCCACGGTGAGATGTAGTGTGTACTGGCTGCCATTGTGAATATTTGCTGCAGTGGGCAGTCACCATAGCTTATTGTGCAGTGCAAACTTGGGCAGGGTGGCTTGTTGCCATTGGGTAACAGGCCACCCAGAACCCATGGGCTACAGTAAGGTGCTGGGGTGGCTTGTTAACCATGGCAACAATCCATCCAAGCCAGAACACAGACACTTTGCAGCACAGTTTTTCTCCCACTAAAGCCAGCCAATTTTGGTTTACTAACATGCGAATACTGTAGCACTGGGAATGCCACGTTTACATTTAATTAAAAGGGTTGCTTCCCTCTTTGCCATTCAACAGCTTTAATGCTCATGCGAGATAGTTAAAGCCTGAGCCAAGTTAATTTCAGCTCTGCTTGAAGCAGAGAAACAGTAACTGCTTGGCAAGTGTGGAAGAGGAGAAACTTGGGAGATAAAGGAAATTTTAATTTTAGATTTTGATGGGAGCATTATCAATCACAATATGATTGACTGTTGTGTTTAAACAAGGAGAGTGATGACTTCACAAGGAAGTGAATAGCTTCCCTGGTGTTTTCTGCTTTGATGGTGCCTCTTAATACTTTGCCTCTCCTGTAATGTATTATTTAGCTCAGCAGTTGTTGTATAGCTATGCTGAGGACCTGCCTCGTTTATTTAGATAAGGCAGAATAGCTCCATTGGCTTCAATGGCACTCTGTACTGGAATGCTGGTGTCCCTCAGTCTATATGTCGCGCGCGTGCGTGCGTGTGTGTGTGTGAGAGAGAGAGAGAGAGAGAGAGAGGTGTGGGGGGCAGGCAATCACTACCAGTCCAGACTAGCAGGATCATCATAGAAGTTAGAGCTACCACCAAAGCAAGAATGGTACCTGTAACTCTGTACATCAGGAAGTATCTCTTGACAAAGTACATCCTTTGTGACCTGTCTATGTGCTACCACTGCTGCTGGGGATGTCATGTAGAATCAAATCACCTGTACTCTTGATCTGATATCTTTGTAAATTATGTTAATAATAATTACAAGACCATGGAGGATGACTATCAAAATTCAGTCAGAATGAACTCTTAAGGCTGGAGTCATAAGCAGACTTACTTGGGAGTAAGCCCCGTTGCACTTAGTGTGACTTGCTTCCACTTAAAGATGCTTAGATGCCATTTCAGCAGGCTGAAGCAGAAGAAGAGATGGGAAGCAGGGCGATTCCTCCAGCCCTGCTGAAATACTTTTTGCTACCCCCGCCTTCTCTCCCTCATCCCTTTTTCCTTTTGTGTCACGTCTCTCAGAGTGGCTTACATACAATCAGTATAAAAAGGCAGACCCTGCCTGCAAGCGTAGAATCTAAAAGTCAAGACACAAAAGGAAAAAAACGGGGTGGGGGGGGAGCAAACCTAGGCACCAGTTCTCAAAGTTAAATCATAGTTCTTATCATGACCAGCTGGATAGTTCAGGGCGATGAAGTGTCTCAGGCTCAGAGGCACAGCAGCACTCTCAGTAGGGCTCAGAGTCTGATGAGCCACTGGTTGCCTCACTTCAGAGAGAAGGTCTGGCAGCCCCTCATATGCCTTCTAGACCTCAGGGCGTAGCCCTTCCCCAACCTCAGTCCCGGAGGGTGACTCCCCGACAGCTTCTCCTGTCCCTCAGCCACACAGGAGCTTGAGGATACAGAAATAATTGTGGGCCCTCTATGGAATACAGTTAGCATCTAACAGGGGAGAGCAGAGCCTCTGAAAATTCTGGGCCTACCAGCCTTCTTAATGCCTCAGTTGCCCGTAGCTCCTTGCTGGGACAACAGCGTTCCCTGTGAGGAAACACTTCAGTCAGTATTTCCTGCAGTACGCTGCTCAGGGTCCTGACAGTTCCTCCTTACCTTGCTGTGACCCTGGGTGTACTTTATTGGATGTGGCCCTGTTGACCAGACTCTACCTGCCATAAAACCATCTGTGACTGCATGTGCTAAGCCAAGGATGCAGAAGCAAAATAGGGTAGGGACCCAAATGGCCACTCGCCAGGCCCTCCGCAGGCCAGGTGATGGCAGTGGGAATGGCCCTGCCCACTCATTTTGCCTTTCTCTGTGCTGAGAGAGGCACGGGAAGGAAGATTTACCTATTGCTTGGAAGAGCGGCCACTCTTCCCAACATCAGCCTGCACCCTGCGATCTCTGATCTGAGATGGGCGATAACAGCTGGGATTCCTCCATGGGAGCTTCTTCCATGGGGTGGGGTTTGACCTCCAAGGAGGCTCTGCGGGCCGCATGTAGAACCTCAGCAGGCTGGAGGTTCTGTGTCCTGTGCGAAAGTCTCCTTCCCCGTGGACATCAGGCCAAGCCAGGACAGGAGGAACCTGATGGAGCTGGTCTGATGGAGCAGAGCTGACGGGAGGGCCCTGCTTCCCACCTCCTTCAGCTGCAGCTTGAAGAAATGGCTGCCGCCTGGTGACATTATGTTCTTTCCCTGTAATGTTCGTGCGTAGGTAATTTATATATGCTATTTCCACCCAGCATGCATTCGATATAAAATATAATTATATGCAACCAGCCTGGTGGGCTGGTCACAGGCAGGACACTTAAAAAAAAATCCCTTTCCGAACGGCTTGATTGACTACAATAGCTCAGCTGGATTTGCCAATCAACCAGGATTAAACTACGGGTGAGTTCCCACTGAGTGTAATGACTAAGGAACAGTTAGAATCCATTGAGTCACTGATCCACAGCAGGCAGGAGTGTTCCAGGCGCTTCTTGTTAAAGTGTCAATGACTCCAAAGGGTTCTAGCAGTTATTTCAAACACAGGTTTATATTAGCACAAAATCTCTATTGGTGCAATGGCGATATTGTGTTACTTCCTCGCTAGGTGAAATTTCAAAGCCTCTATATTTAATGTGGGCCTCTAAATTTAATTTGTGCACGCTGGACAGGGGCGCATGCAACATTTACAACACCGGTATTGGTCTTAGGTAGCAGACTCTACTATCTATGTGCACAGAGTCATGGCGACTCCTCAAGATGCTAAAGATCCAAATTTGGAGTGCAAAGTGGAGAGTCTCCAAAATGTTACCGCTATTTTCACTAGTAGTAGCGTTCTGTCACGGTGCTGCCTTTGCAATGGGCATACTCTTGACCCAGGCTGAAGGGTGGGTTGCTTTCCAGTCACAACTGCCTCTGCTTGGAATGATGCTTTTAATGCGATATGAGGATTCCAGGAGAGTAGTGAAGCTGCTGCCTTCCTTGGGCTATTGCCTCCAATGGATATGAGAGCCATTCCTAAGGGAGGTGCAACTCACTTTTTGGCTTGCTGAGTCACCAGTATATGGGGACAGGACCGTCATCAAAGGCAGCCATGGTTGGGCACCTGCCAGGGGCCCACACCCTAAGAAGGGCCCACTGACAAGAGCCCTATGGACTCACTGCTCTCCTTTATTTATTTATTTGTTTGTTTGTTTATTTATTTATTGCATTTATACCCCACCTTTTTTCCTCTTGCAAGGAACCCAAGGTGGCTTACATTATCCTCCTCCTCTCCATTTTATCCTCACAACAACAACCCTGTGAGGTGGGTTGGGCTGAGAGTCTGTGACTGGCCCAAAGTCACCCAGTGAGCTTCCATGGCTGAGTGGGGACTAGAACCCGGATCTCCCAGCTCCTAGTCCAACACTCTTGCCACTACACCACACTGGCTCTCCAAGCTGCTCCTTTATTGCAGCTTGCTTATCCACCTGCCTTTCTGTCTGGCCCAGACAACGGAGATGGTGGGAAGGAGGAGTAGCTGCCACTGCCTGCTTGCTCACTGGCTCTCTGCCTCGCAAGCAAGTGGTAGCAATGTTGAGAGAGAGGATGAGGAGCAATAGCATCTGGCAACAAGTGCAGAGAGGAGGCAGACTCAGTGATGGAGAGGGCCCATGGAGGGTGTCTTGCCCAGGGTCCTCAAAAACACTGTAAATGTTCCTGATCCAACCAGCAGGTAGAGTATATGGGTCTTCACTTCCTTCCCTTCATCACAAATATGGTGGCGATGTTCCTCCATGGCACTCAGCTGTAATGAACCAATTGCCATTTCTTGCCCAGCTTTTACTTCCCTGGGCTCCTCTGTTTGGGACCTTGAAGGACATCATGAGCCCATAGGGCTATGGTAATTACCTTTTCCAATTCATCTGTCTGGCCCTGTACCTGGGACAACAGCGAGTTTGCCGGCTGCTTCAGCTTGGTTGTACATGAGGAGACTCCAGTGGTTGGGTTCTTGACTTGATGGAGACTGGGGAGCTTCCAGATGAAGCTTTAGTGGTGCCATTGCACTGCCTCATTCACAGAATTGAATTTGGAGGTCCAAACATCGTCTTCTGCCACTCATAAACCACCTGAGTTTTCCCACCACTTCCTCTTAATGCAGGACACCCATTAAAAAAGAAGGATGGAACATATGCACAATGCCTTCTAAAGGTTAGTGCTAGGATCCCTCCGTCTGGAACCACCCACAATGTACCAGACTTTGAGAACATCCTGCCACCAGCCTTATCGTAGGGTTGCTTGCCAGAAGCACAGATGTGCATCTGTCAGGCCACTTCTCATGCTGCTGCTGTAGGTGTTTCCGGTTTATTATCAGAACAACTGCTGGTGGCATCCTTCTCGTGCTGCCTGCCCGCCTTGGAGGAATCCCTTGTTCCACTAATCTTGTTCCACTGCCTTCCTGTCTGCCTGGTGTGGATTCTTAGAAAAGGATTTCTGATTTAGCCTTTAGTCTCAGTAGGCCAGTTGGATTGTTTGATATGGAGCCAGCTGGATGCACCTGCCTCTACATTAATGTCTGGATCATGTGTGTGTGTGTGTGTGTGTGTGTGTGTTGAGGGGAGAGGCATTGCTGCAGCAGGTCAGCTCTGTCAAAACAGCAGTGCAATTCTCAGGGTGGGATACTTGGGGCTGTGAACTTCTGATTCAAATAAATAGCAGTGTCCTAGCAGGCCCAAAATTTGGCAGGTCAGGGTGGAGCCAAGCCAGAACCTCATGAGCTGGGGTGGAGCTTGATAGAATCATTCAGGTCATAGGCAAAGCCTGGTACAATCTGGTAGGTTCTGGGCTGGGACACTTGCAAGAACTTACATTGTTTCTAGGGGTTGTTTGGTTTAGCTAAACTGTTAGTGTGCTGGTTTGTTGTTTACTGTCTGTTGGCTTGTGCAAAGACTTTGGAAAAGGCGTCCATATGTCTATTTATTTTTTTATTGACAAATAAAACATAACTTTGTCAGATTAGCTCTGAGGGTTGCTAGCTTTTGAGACCCTAATACTACTTATCTGCAGATTTGCTGGTTTGGCCAGTAAGGGCCCAATGCTATGCATATTTAGACAGGAAGAAGTTCTACTACTCCCAGCATGCCCCAGCCAGCCATGTTGGCTGGGGTATGCTGGGAGTTGTAGCACATTCCCCCCCTTTTTTTTTGCATAGGATTACGCCCTTAAAGGATAGATGGCTCGCAGTGGCAACCCCAAGGGTATTGTGGTCTTGGTGTATTCACTTCCTAGTATCTTGGGCTGTTTCAGACCTGCAAGTACATAACTTGATTGTTCTTAATTTGATTACTGTACATTTGATGGCTGGCAGGTGAATGTATGAACTGATTCCATTGGAAAGGGTTTTGTTTGAGGCTGTGTGTGAAGTAATATGATTAAGTTCTATCAGGGGTGTTATATCTATATCAAGGGTGGGCAACTTGTGGCCCTCCAGATACTTTAGCCTACAACTCCCATCATCCTTCACCATTGGCTATGTCGGCTAGGGCTGATGGAGTTGTAGGCCAAGACATCTGGAGGGCCACAAATTGCCCACCCCGGTCAAAATGTTGCAGATAATAAGTGATGAAATGCCTGCGTGAACTTGCCCTGTTGGCCTTTCAGAATATGTCAATATTCTTGGTGGGGGAGAGGTGGAGAGGATCCACACACTGCAGGATTAGCTTTAAAGCTTTTCATTATATCTTCTGTGAATAAAATACATCGATGCATTGCATTCCCACTCTTAAGAACAGTGCAATCCACTTGAACTAGTATAGTATATTGTAGACTATGAATGTTCTTGTGACTGCAATTGTGAATGGCTCCCAAGTAATTCAGGAGATCGCTCCCATTATTTCAGAGACTACTTCTGATATGCTATAACTTGATATTGATTGCTATAATAATTTCTACATTTTCCAAAAGGAACAATTTTGTTGGAGCCAGACTGTTGAGAAATGCCTGTCAACTGCTTCCCCTTTGAGACTGGCTAGATAACAGCAATGTATTTTATTTCAGATGTCCTATCTGAAGCTGCTACACCTCACACTACTTTTTCCTTGCATTGGTCCAAAGAGATGTGACTGGCATCTCCTCCAATAATAATTGTTCCTGGGATAGAATTACATGAATGGTGGAAGTTTACTGTGAGCTGTCTGTTGGTCTGAAATAATCAGAACAAATTTTTGAGGGTCCCATGTCTATGGTGTTTTGGCCGTGCTGGGCCCAAGGGACCTTTGGATTCTGCAGGTTCTAGAGCAATCACGATGGATTATATGCCCAACTGACCTGTGCAAAAATCTGGAGGGCTGCCTTCCCTTTATTATTGTAATAAATGTAAGCTCACCTAGGAAACAAACACCCATATACATGCTGCAAATCATGTCCACATCACATTCAGAATGCCAGCTAAAAATCCAGTTTAAGCCTCTTGTTTTCAATGAACAGGCCAATACAGTATGTGTCATGGGAGAACCTTGATTAAAGGTGCTTCCAGATGAGGTTTTTATCCTGCAAACACCCTGCATCAAACACAGAAATGTATGAGGGTCCAGGCAATGCTGTTTCCATTTGTAACCGTCACGTATTTTTTCACTGCTTCTTTCATCTTTTATTACCAGAAAAAAATCCGTTAAGGAGGAAAGGGCGGAATTAGCACATGACGCCTTCTGATGGGTAGCACTAGAAGCCCTCAAGTCTCGAAGGCACCGTAAGTGTCATGCAAAGGAAAACACCTTTAAGAAAGTTTGCTTCCATCCAGTAGAGGGCTCTGTTAGACAAGATCACAGGGTGGCCAACAAACACCAACACACAATAGTTTAATAAAGTAGTCTCAGCGGTATGTGTTTGTGAACAGATAGGTGCTCAGCCTTCTCCCACAAAAGCTGGAGTTACTGATCCTGGTAGTACAACATGAAATCAAAGCTATAGGGAATACCACACATCTTACAAATAATGAATCTGGAGTCTGCACACTTCAAGCTCATATAGTGCTTTCTTACATATGTGTGAACTTTCATCCTATGTACTCAGATTCTTCGGAAGAATAAAAGTTTTTCTGGCTCCAGAATCTTCCTTGTGACTCACTCAGCTAAAACTGAAGATGTGCCTCCGCTATTTGCTCTCTTGCAAACCTGAGTAATATGCCTTGACTCGGCAAATTGACATTTCTCCGCCTCTAACAAACATCTCCTTTTTCTCTTAATCCCCTAGATTAGGTGGAGAGCAAAGATGGATCTTGCTCTGTTTGTATGGTGTGTAGGCAAGACCAGGGAGAGGCAGATGAAAGCGTGGAGGTCATGAACGTATAATGGTATATACTTAGACTTTGTGTAATTGTTTTAGAATTCCATTAAGTGTTTTTCAGTAATATGGAATTTTTTACTGTTTAAAAATTCCCTATTCTTGTTGCATTTGAAATCTACTTTTGTATTATGAGTGCCATAGCCAATGCCACTATCTTACTGGAGTGGATTACGGGATGTAAAGCATCGGAGGTCTCCAATTAGGGACTTTAGCAACTGGACCAAGGTGCCTTACTCACTGGAGGTTTTGGACAATCGTGGGGGTAAAAGAAGCCATCGTGTCTTCTCCCTTCACCCCTGGGCATGCTGTGCATGCACCTGTCATTTGCATAATTACCCACGCTGCAGTGTGGGTTGGTGTAACATCCAAACCTGCGGCATGGCTGGCTTCGTACCCACTCTGCAACCCCTACCGCAAGTCGTGGGTTGTAGGGTGGGTACAAAGCCACACCTGCCATGCTGTGTGTGAAGTTCAGACAATCTGCAGGTAACTATGTAAATGGCGGGGGGGGTGCGTGTGGGGGCAGAGGGAGACGTCACGATGGCTTCTTTTATTACCCCCGTGATCATCCGAACACAGACACTGTGTCACTCTGGTGGCCAGCCACAGGAAGGAACTACTGGTGGGTTCCCTGTTGGGTTTTAGTGCACACAAATGCAGATAGGCAGAGGCTGGTGCTGCAGGCAGGGTGGCTGTGGGACCTACTTTACAGAGTACAGTCCCCTACTTGAATACAACACAAGGTTGCGCTAAGATAACAACTAGAGAGTCCTTGGAATAGTGCAGATTGCCTCTGGTCATTCCCCCATGCCACCTTCTCCATTTTTGTGCTGTTTCATGGCTTCTGTGCCACATCTGGTGTTAACTGCAGTGGCTTGCACTTGCAGGGGTCTCCATTGTGGTGATCATGGGCACCAATGCGCCCATGAACACCGCTCTTGGTGCCCACCAGGCTCCCTGCCCCTCTCTAGTTTTTATTATATTTTGTAAGATTTAAAAATTTAACAGTTTTTAAGCTAGGAGGCTGGCATACAGCAAACCTAAGGGCTGCCCTCATGCCATTTTTATTTGGGTTCAAAAAAAGTGTTTTTGTGTTTCGGAACTCAGACCCCACCTCTGTCTTGTACTTAAGTTCTTGAGCAAGTTATTTTTCATTTAGTCTCACTAGTTTGCCTCCTGGGAGATTAATTTTTTGTGACCGGCCATGTCTGCCATGGCAGCCATTTTCTGAATGGGCAAGCCTCTATGGCAGCCATTTTGTGACAGCACCCACAAACATTCTCAAGATTCCAAATTTGGCCCATTGACCCAAAATGGATGGGGACCCCTGGGTTTGACCCAGGCTGCTGCAGTGGTTCTGGTGAAGCAGATTCTTATTTGCCAGAATACAGAGGAATATTTGATGTTTTACGTGGACATGCCAAATGTTTGTGTACACAACCTCCCCCCATGGCTTATACATATGACAAGCATGTGTTTGCAAGAATAGGTATGATATAGATGTGCGCCAAGAAGCCAAGGTTAGCAGTGGCTCCCTGCTGTATGTACGCATCTTGTGAACCCCTTAACCTGTCACAGCCAGTGAAATTCAATGGGACTGGCACACTAGTCTGTAGAGATATGTAGCTGTTACAACCTACAGTGGCAACCTAAAGCTGGGTTTGACAAACAGGCAGCATGGCTCCTGTTAGCTGCAATCCTATTAGGCACAAAATGTTGTGCTGATACAACTGGTTCATTGGTGGATAAGATGCTTTTATGAGGATATGTCATTCTGCCAAATCCTGCATTGCACCACGAACTGGGGGGTTGTTGGATGACCGTGGCTGTTGATGACAGGACAGAAAGAACTGAAGCCATCCCACTCGTAGTAGCTCTCCAAGGGCTACAGCAGAGATCTTTCCAAGTCCGGCTTCCTAAGATCCTTCAACTGGAGATGCTAGGATTTAATCTGAGGCCTTACAGGTGGCATGCAATGCATATACACTACCACCAAGTTCTCTGTGTTGTTGCTACAGCAGTGTTGATCCGTGCTGGTGTGCCCCAGGCTTGTCTTGAGATGACTCATGCCACAGATTGTGACACTGCAATCTGTGCAGCAGTCATTGTGCTACAGTTGTTTGCCCTTGCAGTTGTAAATCCGCCTTGTATTGGGTCAGTCTCCTTCTCACCATTGACAACAGCTCACCGTTGACTACTGTGGTAAGAACTCTCCAGGTCTCAGGCAGAGGTTTTATTGCATCACTTGCTTTTTGATCCTTTTAACTAAAAATGTCACAGATTGAACCTGGGATCCTTTGCATGCAAAGCATGTATTTTACCACTGAGCTACTTGCAGCTGAATGTGTGAAGCGACTCAATTGAAAAACATTGTGGTTAGGATGATACGGAAGTTCTATATCGGGTATTTGATCAATTATTACTGTTTCACACTTGCAAGTGATCAAGTAATGAACATGCATGTGTAAACCAGCCTTTTTTGGGAAATGATTAGCCTGTGATGAATCTTGAAATTCAGAAAGCCTTAATACTTAGGGAGTGACATTGCCCCCAAATAAAAGTATACTACACTTCAACATTTACATGCAAAAATGTGCTTTCTAGGTTTTAGAAAAGTGTTTGTTTTGAAGCTACTCATTCAAAATGCCCTTCTCTTGCAAGGCTGACAGAACTAGGAATGAAATAAAGGGGAAGACTTCAGTTTTGACTTTGACATTTAGATGTATGTTGTGGAAGAGGCCTTACTGTTGAACTGAGTCATTGTTTATTGCTTCCCTTTAATCTATAATAAAAGAGGATGTGTGTCTGTCAGTACTATAGTGCTAAGACCATGAAACCTAGACAGCTGAAAACTGACATGCATACGAAGAAGACCCTAGGAGATGTCCCTGTTGGTTATTTTGTTTTTAAAACACATTCTTTTTAAAAGTTATATGTGTTTGATTTCTGCAGTAACAACTTCTGTCACTAGGTGGCAGACTTATCTATTCAGTGTATAACTTTGTAGTCCATACAATTTGAAGCCAGGAGAGATTAGTAGGCTCAGGGACAGAGTTATATGGTTTCTCCCTCCCAATTGCTGTGGGACAGGCCCTCCCTCAGGGGAACGGAGTGGGCAGGCTCCGCCTTCGGGGGGCTATAGAGGTGCACCATGGCAGGCACGATGCCCAGGGGTGCAAGTGAACATGGCTTCACTCACAAGGGCTATTCCAACCCATGTGAAGCCAGGTCCATTCACTAGTATATTAAGACCAGCCCTGTTAGCTTGCCCACTGCCGTACTAAGAATACACTAAACTTAAAATAACCCCCTTTCAGTATAACAAACAGAACATTCTCCTTAATGCTAAACTCATATGCTAGCACCAACCTAATGCCAGTGGTATGATATCCTGTCCCAGCATAATGGAAGGGAGTAGAAGCTTCACCAGAATAGCTTTTCTAAAACCATTTTACTGCTTTAAATTAAAAAAAAAAATCAACCAAGCCTTCCAAGAAATAAAAACAATGGATCTGCAAAATGGCAAGGCGGTGCTCTTGGAGCAGGGAGTGGTGTCTGTGCCACATTTTTAAGGCTAGATCCATGAGCCTGGCCTTAAGAGGTGCAGCGAAGGAACACTGAGCCTTAATAAGTAAATAAATGAAAATAGAACTTCAAAAATCCCTCCTCTAATGGCAAAGGTATATTTGGAAAGTTGTTACTGGCCACTATGATGCCACAGGCATTATATAGTGGGTGCACGTGCACTTTGTGCAGCCGAAGCCTACACAACATTCATCTTCGCAAAGGATGTGCTAGTTTGGGTTGGGTGGAGTCCGCCGTATTCCAGCCGAAAATATTGTAACTTGAGAGTTGGGAAAATGTGGGACCTTCACAACAGAATTGCTGAAATAAGAAAAGATGCTTGGTTCCTTTGTAACGACCGAAGCACAGCACATTTATTGTATGAGAGAAAATAATAATCCGGGAAGGCCATTTCCCCCTTGTCTATTAAATATTGATTGATTGATTGCATTTATATCCCGCCTTCTTTCCTCTTGCAAGGAAATATTGGACACATGTGTCAGAGATTAACAATCTTGGAGTGCTGAACTACTAACACAGGTCGTACCAGGCTTCAAACCTTCTTGGGAGTCTTGCTCTAAATCAGGGGTAGGCAACTTGTGGCCTTCCAGATGTTTGGGCCTACAACTCCCATCATCCCTCCTCATCGACCATGCTGGCTAGTGCTGATGGGAGTTTTAGGCCAAAAAACCCTGGAGGCTACAAGGTGCCCACCCCTGCTCTATATCCCGGACGCTACATCTTAATTTTAAGCTGCAGGGCTTGCTGTGGTCACAGTGAAATTAGGGTAGGCAGTCAGCACCATCTTTTCTATGCAGCTTTCAAGTATGAGAGAGAATCCCAATGAAAACAAAGCATGCTAGAGAGAACCTGGGTTTTGAAACATGCATGTCCCACGGCTACTGTAAACCCCACTTGATTCCTAATCCCAGATATACTCACTGGCTATAATCACTGTGCTGAAGGAAAAGGTTATCTGTATATGCTCAAAGGCACACTCTTCACATATTCCTGTCACTGAAAGAAAGCATGCTTCAGAGCTAAGCCCTAGTGAACTCAGATTGCCTGTCCCAGTTCTTAATAGAATAGCCAGTTTTGGGTTTTGTAGACATTGGTGTCTACAAGCAGCACCAGGGAGCAGCTCCTGAGTCATCAGAAAAGGGGCAAAGCAGAGCATGGTGGATCAGAGACAGGTTAGACGTCTGGTGAATCATGTGCGACTGCATGTGCACAGGATCGTGTGTGGAACCTGGTAGTGAAATCTGCGAGCCCTGTATGAACTTGACTGGCTTTTCAGGGCTTGTTCATACGATCAGCAGGGGAAACAATGCAGTGTTGGTTGTTTCTCTCATCCCCGCTGGTCACGCAACCGGTATTACCCTAGTTACCTATGCCAGGTCACCGTGTCGTCTGAACCTGATGTGTGGCGTCAGCATAGTGCATTTTCGCCCGCCCTACCACCCATGAAACACTATGCTCACACTACATGCTGGGTTTGGGCAACATGGTAATCCCGGTCGCATGACTGGCGCATGCAGGGGCAACAATGAACTCTGCTTTGTTTTCCCCGTTGATCATTCAAACCCAATCCGAATGTGGTTCACTAGCCAGACCAATAAAATAATGGCCAGTTAACCTTTGTTTTTAGGTTATTATAGCCTTAGCAACAACAACTGATAACAATTGTTTATTCGCTCAGTTGCTTCCGACTCTTCGTGACTTCATGGACCAGCCCACGCCAGAGCTTCCTGTTGGCTGTCGCCACCCCCAGCTCCCCCAAGGTACTGATAACAATAACCTATAATTATTAATCTGAGATATTATTTGTATCGAATTAAAATTAATAATATGTGGTAATCAGGAAGGGGGTGTTGGCCATGATTAGGTGGGACTCTCCCCCATTGTCTGTCATTTTGTGGTAACACTATTAACAGGAATGTTCTTATTTTGTCACCTGTCCTCAAGTTCTCTTTTCAGTGACATTTTATTCTGAAATAAAGTTGTTTTTTTTAAAAGGCCACAAAAGGCACTTTTGGCTGTCCTTATTCTGTAAAGACAGTGGCATCCACGATTACCTCGCCTGTCCCGCCCTCCTTTCAAAGAGTGTCACATTGTGAAAA
Organism: Heloderma suspectum; assembly: GCF_057233095.1. NCBI lineage: Eukaryota > Metazoa > Chordata > Lepidosauria > Squamata > Helodermatidae > Heloderma > Heloderma suspectum. The sequence goes on from NC_139464.1 coordinate 112,501,473, forward strand.
ACCAAAAAAAGTTAAGATTGCCATATACTAGTAAACAGCCTGTTGGTTTCAGGGCCACTACTAACGGCCCTTCACGAAGCGATCGAGCAGCTCAGAAGCTCCACCACTGCGGCCTACAGAAAAAAATTGGCATTGATATATTTTTGAAACTCTCTCTCCCCCCCCCCCTCCCCCGGTCGTCGTTATCATCCTCATCCTGGCCGCTCAGCGATGCGCCTGGGGCCGCTTTTCCGCCCGCTGCGAGCATGAGCAGAGCGCAGGACAGATACTTCTGCCCGGGACCGAGAGGCGTCTCCGCGCTGCGGGCGCCTCCCTCTTGGCAAGTCTCTCTAATGCGGAGGAGCTCCCGGCTGGGTTGTCGCATTGTTGCCCTTGCGGCACTGCACCCTGGCCTCGGCTTGCCAGGACGAGCGGGGCGCGAGCCCGGGCGCAGCCGGCGCGCTGGGGAAGGAAGGAGGGAGGCAGGGAGCGAGATCCACGGCGTTACTGGGAGTTCTCCCTCCCGCCCATCCGGGGCGCGTATATTTTGCAAACGGAGCCGCTTCGAGACACCAGAGAAAGTGTGCGTGTGAGTGAGTGAGAGAGAGAGAGAGAGAGAAGGGGGGTTGTTAATCCCGACGCGCGTCCTTTTGCTGCAATGCGAATTTGCCTCGAGTCATCCCGAAGGGGGGCTTAAGAAGCCGCACGCAGAAGGCGAGGTGGGGGAGAAGCGGCGCGGGGCTGCCGGGCAGCTGTGGGGGCGGCTTTTTCTCACCCGGTCCCCGCCCTCCCATTACCATAACAACCAACTACCGCCAAACGCGCCGCTGAGATCCCGCTCAGCCGAGGAGAGGCGGGGAGTCCGCGCCCCCATCGCCGTCTTTCTCCCGCGCGCGCACTACCGATCATCAAGGGAAAGTTCACTTGCATTTTGGAAGGGAAGAACCGGCCAAAGGGGACCTCGGTCACTCTTTGGGGTCAGGAAGAGCCAGCCAGGCAGGCAGGCAGGCAGGCAGGCGGGCGGGGGGAGAAATCTGAACCACACAGACGTGAGGTTTCCTGCGCGGGGGAGACGAGCAAAAGCCGAGGGCGAAGCCTCCTCTCCCCACCCCGGCGGGGGCTCCTGTTCTGTTTGGTGGGTGGCTTCTGTGCGGCGTTTGGGGCGCCCCTGTTTGCTGCTGCTGCTGCTGCTGCTGCTGCTCATCTTGGGCGGAAAACGCAGCGGCGCCTCGTTCGTGAGGCGTCCGCGCGCGCGCGCGCTCCTGAACGCGCCACCGACCCGCAACAAGGCTGAATGAAAGGAAGCGAAGCGTGGGAAAGGAAAGGGAAGCGCGGCATAAAGGGCTGAGTTGGGGAAGGAAGGACGGAAGGAAGGGGGAGGAAAAGAAAGGAACGAGGAAGCCAAGAAGGGGGAAAGGAAAGGGAGGTCAAAAAGGAGGGAGGGGGAAGGAAGGAAGGAAGGAAGGAAAGGCGAAAGAGCCAAAGAAGGAACGGAAAAGCGAGGCCAGGAGAAAGCGCAGCCCAAGTTGCGCGAGGGGGAAGCTGGCGAGCAACCAGGAAGTCGGCGCGCTTCGCGGGAGAGGAGGGAGCCAGCGAGGGGAAAGAGGAAGCGCCCGAAGAGAAAGCAAAAGCCGCCCGGCGCCGCGCTGGCAGCTCCTCGCTCGCCCGCTCTCGCCTAGGAGCTTCCCCCTCCGCGCCCTCGTCCTCCTCCCGCGCTCCCCCCGGCTGGCCCCTGCCTCCCCCGCCGGGTGCTGCCGCCGCTGCCATGGCCCAGGAGAACGGCGACGACGGCTCCTCCTGGAAGAAGCAGGCCGACGACATCGGCGAGATCTTCGAGTTCAAGGAGACCTTGGGGACGTAAGTGTCGCGCCCCGCGCCCCCGTCGCCCGGCCGTCCAGCCTGGGCACCGGGCGGCCGGGCGGCCGTTCTTTCCGGCCGGGACTGGCGGCCGCTGTTGGGAAGGGAGGAAGGGAGGAAGGTGGCGGCGGCTGGCGCTGCTGGGAATCGGGCTGGCGAGATAGCCGCCCGCCCGCCCGTCCTGCTCCAGCGGCATCCGTTTGCACCGAAGAGGTGCAGAAGTGCGAACCGAGGGGTGGGAACGGTAGATTCACAGGATGTGCCCGAGTGGGACAAATCGTGCAGTGTAAGCTTGCCGGTATAATAATCCGTTAGCCCCTAAAGAGACCTCCCCCCGCCCTCAACTGTGTGTGCGTGCGGGGGGGGGGATCTTTTAACTTGACCCATTGGGGAGGATAGGCACAGGCTTCCCCCAGACGCTATAGAATCCTCCCCCCTTCGCAAATCACTCGATACATACCTTTGTAGAAGACCCAGTCTTACTTTCTCAGGTCTGTAGAGCAGCAGTGATATAGGGGCACAGACTCCCCCCCCCCCAGTGTTCAACAGCCATAGAAATACTCCAAATCCAGTGTATCAGACATCCCCCACACCCAGCCCATGAAACCTCCTCTCTGTGGGAGCCTATAGGACAGCTCTCCTCAGAGGTTAAATGCCACCATCAGTGCACTGTCAAAGCCCTATATAGCTCTGTAGAAGGGGAACCGCCAACACTTCAGAAACCTTGCATTACACCTCCCTAGAGTAGACATCTGGAACAGAGAACAAGAGCCCCATTGCAAAGATGCTTTAGCTGTGCTATCAAACCCGGGAGATTAGGGAGATCTCACCGTTGCGTCTTTATTTTTAAAACATAGCGGCTGACAGTCTGTGACAATGAGTGAACCAGTTTCTATACAGAGATACAGAAATTAGTTTTGAGTTTGAGATTGTGTGCTTATGGCCGTATGAAAGGTACATAGGCGCTACAGTGTGTATTTGGAGGATATGCTGACGTGTGTGTGACTTGTGCTTGTATTAAAGTTTCCCAAGTCTGTCATGTACATATTTGACAGCTGGGCATTGCATGTTACTGAGTGTGTTAGCGTACACTTCAGGACATGCTGCATTATTTCTGGGTAAGAGGGAGTGTGTGCTGGGTAATTAACATAGTTAAACTAATGGGTATGAAGTGGTGCATTTAGAAATGTATTAACGTAAAATGAAACTTTTTATTGCAAGTCTGTGAGAAGGTGGATGTGCTATTGAAAGTGTGTGTGTGTGTGTGCATGTGTGCTAAGCTATTTAGATTTTGAAGGTCTTGTGAACCTCTGAAAGGGTGCTGTTTTAACACTGCCATGTTTTTGCATGGACTAGAGCACGAGCTACTTTGAACCAGCTGCAGTTTTGACTGCACTTTTCATTTGGGAAAAAAATGCACGCTGTCTCATATAAATTGGGAGTGTCAGATGTACATATTAATAGAAATGGGATTTAAAAGGACAGAATAAATATGGTTTGACTTTTATGCTTTCCGCTTAAGCTGACAGCAGAGTCTATTCATAGAAAGAGCAGAAATAATCAGACTGGATTGGATCTGTTTTATCTGGTGTGTTGCTGTAGCTTAACTGTTGTTGCTAGAGTATTCCCCCAACATTTTATTTATAGTGCCTGTATACAAAGAACAGCAAAATGAAAGATTGAGTCACCTAAATCAACATGTCAACTATTTAAAAAGAACAAGGTGTGATAGGAAAATGGTTTGTGGTTCAGACAACTGTATGGTTGTTGTTTTAAAAAATAGGATGTTCTAGGTGTTTGTGCGTTGTAGGAAAGGTCAGTATATGGACTGCTATGTAGTTGTTGATTTTAAGTTTGTATACGCAACTGGCTCTACTGTGAACTTTGGCTGTAATTTTCATGTGTATGCCTCTTTAGGACAGCTCTAGGGTGATAGGCTTGATGGGTTATTCTAGCGTATACTTTTCATACCGCACACTACGCTTTCAGCAGCAACTTGCGCTAATATTGTCATGACAGTTCTGTTTCGCTTCATTTCATTGGGGAGGTATTCTGCAACCGTTGCTATCCTGATTTACTAGCTCCATAAATGTGTCTGAACACGAGTACAACAATCAGACATTTAACATGAAGGTGGTTTATGTCTGTAGATGGATTGGTAATGAGCAGGTACTCGTAGTGGGTGGCAAAACATATATTTCAGTTAATTGAATTATGTGGGTTGGATCCAGATTAGTGTAACTGGGCGTGTGCACCTGGGGTGGTGGAAGTGGAGTTCCCCGCCCCTTCCTCCACACGGCAGCCCCTCCAGCCCCTTGGAAATACTACACAAAGTGTCAGGGGTGAGCTGTGTTGTGTGTGGGAGTGGAGATCCCCCCAAATTTGGCAGAGGCACCTTCCATAAATGGAGCCTTTCCATCAGTGGAAGGCAGATCTTGGATCCAATCCTGAGCATGCGGTTCTCTGGATATTAACACTTTTTGTCCTGTCCTATTTACTTCCTCTTGTACTATCAAGATTTTGTGTAACAGAAACAATTCTTTTCTTGTTGTATGAAGTGCATGAAGTATGTAATACTTCATATCCACTAAAGTATGTTGGAGAGCATAATGTCACCACAAGAGACTCATTGAAGAAGCATATGCTGTTCTCTGTGAATATATAATAAAATTCTGCCTCTGTGTATAATTAATTGTCTGTAAAGCAATCCACTCTGAATGAGTTTGGCCCAAATGGCATTTGAGTCAAAATGGCCCAACAGGTATTTGAGGTTGAGAATAGTTCTATTACTGGTGATAATGACTATTTGCAAATATTATGTGGTGGTATCGTCTTGCCCCTGAAGATGATACGGTGGTACAAATAGTTGCCTGTGCCAAAGAAAATTATTAAGTATGTTTGCTTGTGCCATCAACATTTTTATGTTCATGTTGTACTTTATGGTCTGTGGCAGGGGCCCCCAACCTTTCTGGGTCAGTGGACACATTTGGAATTTTGAGAGAATGTTGTAGGTGCTCTCACAAAATGGCTGGCATGTGGAGGGCTTGCCCATTCACAAAATGGGTGTCACAGTGGGTATGACTGGTCACAAAACACTCATTTCCCAGCAGGCAAACTGGTGAGACCAAAAGAAAAACAACTTCTGCAAGAACCTATGTCCAAGGCAGAGTTTGCCGGGGCAGCGGGGGGGGGGGGGGGGGGGCTTAGCTCCAAAACACAAAATCACAATTTTGAACCCAAATAAAGATGGCACTGGAGGGCAGAACTTCACGATGGCGCATGCCAGCTTCCCAATTAAAAAGAAAAGAAAGAAAAAACCATTAAGAAATAAAATAAAAATTAGGGAGGGGCAGGGAGCCTGGTGGGCGCCAAGAGGTATCTGCAGGCACTATGTTGGAGACCCCAGATCTATGGCAGCAAGGCAATATTTAACTATATCATTGCCAGCTAGGAGGTATTACGGAGGTAGTGGTGTATTTGTATAGAGCAACTGGACTTAATTTTATAGGTGAAAGCAAGGACTTGAGAAAAGCTTGGTTAAAAACACAACAGGGATACTATGTTTAAGGCAATTTCTGTCTTAAGTTTAAGCATGGCTGGCTGGGTTATGCTGGGAGTAGTAGGACTTTTCTGTCTAAACACTGTGCCCTTAATTAATGTGCATTCAAGGTTGTGTGGACTCTGCTAGTTTTTTTAAAAATATTCTGTTCAAGAAAATCTGATTTCTGTACCATGGAAAACTGAATTCTGTGACCTGTATAAATTATGTAAATTGAATCTGCTTTCTATTATTTGGAATAGTTTATTCTGCACTGTGTACAATTTGCCTCGTTCTGTCTTTTCTAGTCAACAGGAAGAGGCAAGGAGCTATGTGCAGGGAACTAATAAACTATGCAGGAAAACATATTCATCCACCCCTCTGGCTTCTGAGATTTCACTGAACATTGTCTACATACTTTCAAATATATCTTTGCTGTCATGAGGGCTAGAAACTTTTTAAAATGAAAACTAAAACGCTCAGGAAGCTAGATTCTTCATCCAGTAGCAAACTCTGTGCTTTGGCTGTACTCATTGGAAAAATGCCATATAGACACAAGCCTGTGCAGACCACATCACAATTAAGGCTGCAGTTCTACTTACCTGAGAGCAAGTCCCATTGAACTGGGACATACTTCTTAATAAACATGCATATAATTGTGCTGTGAACGGTTTTTTTTTTATTATTTTTTTACATAATATCTCCTTGCCCATCTTCATTAATGTTCTCAAAATATTTATGGATTGGGTCAGTGCTCTTTTGTTTATGTGGTCCTGAGTCATGAACCTTGAAGGGTTCAGTTGTTTTCTGGTGAGCCAGATAAGCAGCGCTGCTCAGTGACTTCATTCTTACTCATTCATGTAAGCACCACTACTCAGAGACACATATGATTCAATACCTAGAAAACAGTGAATACCATGGAGACCTGGACACTTGTGCTCAGCTTCCAATTCTCCTAGTCCATATGGGGGACCTAGAAAGGCTTTTATGTGAAACAACAAAGATGTTTAATAAGGCCCCCCCCCCCCCAATAATCGGATTCAGTGTTTTTTCAACTAGTGGTACTCGTAGCAACTGACATAGTTTGAAATACCACTAGTTGAAAAGCAGTGGTTTGATTGATGGGACCTGGTCTAGCCACTGAGAGAGGCAGGGGAGTGGGGAATAAGCCAAGAGTGGGTGGAAAGGCTGAAACGTCATTAGCTTTTCCTGGTCTTAAAGGGCCCTCAGGTTACTGCTGTACACATTTGCGTATAATGTGTAGCTTGGGTCTGTGGGTGTGTTAAAAGCAGCTCCTCCTGTCTTTCTGCTCAACTCTCCCCAGGCCAGTACCCCAATGTTCCTCCAGACACAACTGCTTGCAGTCTGATCCTTTTTTTTAATTTTTTTTTTACTAAAAGGTAATCCCCCTGAGTTCAATGGGCTTATTCCCAAGTAAATATACACAGGCTTGTAGCCTGAGGCTGCAGTGCTACACACATTTACTTGGGAGTAAGTCCTATTGAACTTCACTCTGTCCTTGTAGCCAAGAGTGGTATTGTTTTCTAGCAGCACATAGATTCTAATAGCAGAATATCAAGCTGAGATAATTGTGTATGGAGGTCTGTTCCTGCCGCACCTTTTAAAAGGATTCGAGTAGGTACATTTTCCTATTAACTACTCTTATAGAGTCTAAGAATAGCTGAAAGCTTTGAGCATTGTTCTTTAATCTTTTGCATGATGTAACTGAAGATTGATGCAAATTCTTTTGGATGGCTGTGCAGTGATGGGGAGTGGAAAATTTCCCAGAAAATTTTCCAGTGTTTTGTTTTTCTGCAGGAAAATTTCCATTTCATAAGTTCATTAGTAAAAAAAATTAATATGTGCCAATTGCAAATACAATGGGCAGTATATAACACAACACTACCACGAACGTAAATGACACCGCGATAGCGTAAACTACCCCTAGTTCAACGCCAGCAGTACTTGCTGGTATGACAAGTTTTCTACAGTTATTATGAAGTATAAAAATAGCAGAACCCCAGATCATTGACAAAATGGAAGCATACAGGCTTTCCTGTATTCCTATTTTCAGGTGAGAGAAATCTTTTTAGCATTATTGCAGAACGCAGGATTGTTTCAGATGAATGGAAGCAGAATATCTGTTAACCACTAAAGCCAAACGTTATCCCAGTATATGGTACTGATTGCTTTTGACCACTGAGGTAGATTCCTTTAATTTTGAATGTAAATGTATGGGAAACTTTAACAATGGAAGATTAATGTAGGCTATGCAGCTATATATTTACATGGTATTTGACCTCTATTTATTTGGGGGTGGAAAGATAGAGAAAGATAGATGTTCCAGATGTCAGGCATTACTGGCAGACTTACTACATACTTTTTGGTCTGAGGAATGCTGGGAGTTGTAGGACTTTTTTCTGTCTAAATATGCATAGGATTGCGCCCTTAAAGATGTTAGCATGCTAAAAACCCTAAAACAGAAAAGTGCTTGTGTTTCAGTGCCCTTTATACTACCATGGTTATTGGTACTTTACATGTCCTTCAGTAATAGAGATACAAGTAAAACCCAAGATAGGCTGAACAGTAAAAGACAAATGTATATAAATGGTGTAACGATCTTCTCCAAGCCAGTTTTATGCCACCCAGAAGTGTTTTTATAGAAATTAACTCTGCTTAAGTGTTCCACCAATAAAATGTAATCTCTGGACATTTATTTTTCATTAGTATATAAAACCTTTGCATCTAAACCTTTAAGATGTGGATGGCATGGGTAGCCTTTGGAATGACTGCTCTTTTATTGAGTTAATCATTTGGCATAAAAAGATCCTTCTGGGATTTATTGCCTTGAATCATGTTAAGAACCACTTCTTCAGAACTCTCCTAAATAAACCATTATTTAATAATATTTGTGGCAACAAGATCCTGGTTTGGAATACAATTTGGTGTACACAGAAATTTGTCTCCTCTCAAATTCACTCAAATCTGGGTTATTTGTGATCATCTGGAAGGTACATGTTCCAGATGTCAGGCATTACCGGCAGACTTACTGCATACTTTTTGGTCTGAGGAATGCTGGGAGTTTTGTAGGACTTTTTTTCTGTCTAAATATGCATAGGATTGCTCCCTTAAAGCCCTTTAAGGCTTAAGGCTTAAAACATATAATTGTGCAGATTTTTCCCTTCGGTGCTTTCTCTGGGATGCGGTTGATTCTGGATCACGGATATAGCCCCCTAGTCATTTCATATGGATGCTTTGACTGAAGTCTCTCCACTTTGGTGGTTCTGTTAGGAAGAGGAAGCTTGAAAACAGACCAGGGATGCCTGGAGGGGTGGGGGTGGGAATGTAAGACTCGTAGCCATTCCATTTAGGTATATTCAAGGTCAAATCTGTAAAAAGCAGTGTATTTTAAGAGGATTATGTTTTATACTTCATAATAACTAGTATAACCAGTGTTGATGCATCCGAGGAATGATATATGTGGACTGAAGCAGACATAATTATTAATATTATCTAGGGGCCCGTCTACATGGGAGGTTTTCTCCAATGCTGCTGCAGTTTAAAGTCGTTAGGGATGCATGATGTTGTGGCCACTGTGCTGCCACCCCAGAGTTTACCTGTGGGGAAGCCACATTTTTGCAGAGTACTTTTACTATGTTGTTTTTATTTAATTCAGTTCCCCTGTAGTTCAGCTGCTGTGTGCCCATCCTTCCATTTTAAATTCGGTACAGTCGGGGCATTCCTAGGGTTGTGTCTTTCACCTGGCCGTGCCCTTGGTAACCTAGATAACTAAAGTAACTTGCCTGCCTTTCCAACACATCAAAGTGCTAGAGTGCTTTTTTAAGCCTTCAGAAATGCCCTGTACTTCCATTTTGCCAACGGCAGTAATTAGCTTCCGTGATTATGCACTTCTCTGATGTTTATGTTACTTAGCTTCTGTGATGTTGTGTGAAGTCATTTCTCTGCTGCCTTGTAACTTCACTTCTCTGTGATGCTTGCAGTAAGGGCTTAAGGGCGTAAGGGCTGTATCGCTGTAGTGATCTAGCAAGGTCTTGGGAACACGGTTGCTGAGAAGCCTGTCATTGCGAGCAGGGAGAAGTGCCCAGGGAAGGAGAAAAGGGAGTTGGAAGCTATAACTCCTCGACAGGTTGCTATAATGGGGTGAAATGGGGGGGGCTCTGCTCTCAGGGGGAGCCTTCAGATGCTGCAGTCGAGAATCGGGGATTTTGGCTTCTTCAGGCAAAAGTGCGTACATTGTGAAAAGGGGGGGTGCAAAAACTCCGTGACAGTTTGCTGGAATGGAGTGAAATTGGGGTGGTGGGCTGCTCTCATAGGATAGTCGTGCTGGATAATTAGGTTGTTTCTAGCTATCAGAATTGTGAATCAGTTACTCTCCATTCATAATGTAGTAGCAGAGGGAAGCCTGGACATGGGCTAGGAAACAAGCCCCTCTCATTGGTGGAGCAGCCCCTGCCAGATTGATGACATTCAGTTCTACTCCCACCACCCAACCCGGAAGTATGGTCCTTTCAAGCACTGTGTGACCTGTGAAAACTGGATTTTAAAGGTACAGTACACTCGGATTTTCTTGCTTCATGTGTCCCTGATGGACCAAAGCCAATACTGTGAAAATCCAGATAATACTCCAACGTGCTTCTCACTCTGTTGTTGTGAAGATTTCCCCAGGGCATGCACTATGGAGCAGGTGCAGGCTGTGTAAGGTCTTGGCCTAGCATGTTCGGCCTAGTTGTCACCCTGCACAAACTGAGAGTGCAACCTAGAAGGTGCCCAACATTTTGCTGTGGCTGTCCCTTTCCTGGGAAAAGTAGTAATGCTGGAAAAGCAGCTTTTTAGCCTGTTTGTCCACTGTTACGCATCTTTTAATTGAGAACCCCTGGTGTTCTTAGGAACACAATTCGAAATTTTTGCTATATATTGTGAAGCTTTATTGATCCTTCTAATAAGTATTTACACTGCTGCTACAGCCCTTTAAACTGAAATATGAAATGTATATAATTCAGGGAAATATAATAATTGGATTATTTGGAATTGCCTTGTAGTTACAAACTCAGATAATAAGGTTCTCAGTGTATTACCAATAATGGTGTTCACATACCCAATGAGTCATAGCTTGACACTTATGATTACTTAATAGGACCTAATTTTATACTCATTTTCAAGAGTATGAAAACATGGTTGAACTGAAAAGTTATTATTCATAAACAGTTTAATAAGCAAGTTAGACTTAAAAAAGAAACTCCCCAGAGCAAGGACTTCTGAGGTAAAGTATGCTAATGGCTTTTATGTTTATCTGGGTTATTAAGACTATTGTTATAATATTGTATTTTTGAGCTAAGTTGTACTAGAGTAATTGTAATTATGTATTTGAAAGCGTGGAGTTATTTTATGTACAGCACTTTGGACCAAGCGCTTTATAATAATAATAATAATTATTGTTGTTGTTGTTGTCAGTTTCACTGCTTCGGAAACTGATCTTTGCATCAGCAATATAATAAAAGCAATAATTAACAACAGTAATAATAATTTTTAAATATATATCTTTGCCCTATTTCTGAGTGGTATAATTGTAATCAAAATCTGTTTCACAATATAAAGATGCTATCACAAGGCTTACATCTCATTCCTAATTTTGCTGCTGTCATACCCTGGAAAATTTTATAATTTCTATAATTTTCTTTAGTCACGATGTCAGTCACTTTTTAAAGCAGAACACAGTATTTTGAGTTTCGTATGCGAAATATCTGCTAGATAGTCAATATATGTCCATGTGTGTTTTTGTTAATACGTTTTCTTGAGTAAGGAGTAACTTCCTTAAAAAAAAAACCCCTAACGATAGCCTTGTCATAACTATTTTAACAGTGAAGATATTGGGACTGACCTGAGTGCAACAAGGCATCTCTAATCTGAGCACAGAACTGTGAGATTTGTGTTGCAAATAATGATAAGTTTGGTTAATTAACTGGCTAGACAAATCAATTAAAAGCCCTGTGATTGATTAAAAGGGTGCCGCCAATTAATTTTAAATTCTTCTTACAAAAACTGCTGGTGGCATGTGCCAGCACAGGCACATCCCCTTCTTTTCTGAGGCGATGCCTAGCGCAGTGTGTGTGTGCGTCCTCTACAAACAAGAATGTGTGAATTTTCCTCGGAATAATTGATAAAATCTGCATGCATTTGCATATGATTACAGCAATCAAGTCATTGATCCCTGACTGTGCGATCCTGTGTATGCTTACTCCGTGTATTCAGTGGGATTTACTCCCAGGTAAGCGTGTGTAGGACTGCAGTCTGAGACTCATACAAGTTCGGTTCTGGTGTGTGCCTGAGTGCGCACGCACGCACGCGCACACACACAGCAGCCTGTGAGCCACTTCAATATGCTGCAGTCTCACAATGCAAGGTCGTGCATATATATTGTAAATGCAACCATTTGGGCTGGGGATATGTGACCAGTTGACCATGAGGTTCTTTCCCACAGACTTTGTACTCTCTGCCCTTGTGGAGGATCCCCAGACTGTGGGAAAGGCCCAAGTGATCTGCATGGACTAGATGGTCCAGTTATTCATAAACGTTTTCCTTTCGTGTGGGTCTGCACCATGCTGAAATGAAGTAGCTCCTTCGCGCTGCCGCTTGTGTGTGTATGAGGGGCACCCAAGGTTTGATTAATCAGGTGACTGGATTCATGATTTTTCTCTCCCTCTCTTCCATCCTCTTATCTTAGGGCCCTGTGTGGGAGGATGCGTGAAAGCCTTCTGAATTAAAACTCAACTGCTGTATTTGATTTCTCTGGTTACAATCCAGCAAAGCTCTATGTTAGCATGACAGAGAACTGTGCATGCCATGAGGGGATTCTTTGAGGTTTCCATCACAGCAGCTTGTGCTGCTGAATATACAAACTGTTTTTCAGTTTAAATTATAAAATTTAAAGGTTGCCTCTTCACCATGTGATGGAAACTTTTTAAAAAAACCAGTGTGATTCATAAGCATATTCCTCTATTCATGTAATCGTGGTTTTGGGTACTTTCTGAAAGTGCACTGAGAATTACTGATGCTCCATGGACCACTATTTAAGAACCACCAATATATTGTGAGTTGTTTTTTAAAATGATAATGCTTATCATTACACTTTCCAGCAAGAACAAAAGAACAACAATGCATAGAAACACAATAGTTACATGTAATCAGTAATGTGATGGGAAGATGTAACAGCTGAATAGATGCCCTTTGAATGCCTAGCTAGCCTTTCATTTTTATCTGTGCTACAGGAGGGGAAAATTGATTGTGTTAGGAGGAATATATGCATTTAGAAACCAAGGAAAATACGAGTATATTTTAAGAGATAATATTATGCAGAATGCAGGATTGTGAAAGAAAATATATTAAAGGCACTATCCTATGGAAGTTTAGACAGAAAAAAGTCCTCCAACTCCCACATTCGCCATCCAGCTATGCTTACTGAGGGATGCTAAAGATGTTACCAAGCTATGGATTCGGTTTAAACGCTGTAAGTATCTCTAGCACCAATCTAAGAAATATAGTCAAATTAAGGATTTCAGATGTTAGAGTCCAGCTGGATATAGCAGCCCTGTTGAACTCAAGGGCATTGATACGGTTAGCTAAAGCCAAATCTCAATTCAAAGAAGAGAAATATCTGTTTTTTGGTCTGAAAAGGGACCTGTGTGTAGCTTTTACACATCTACGATGTGAGATGATGGATACAGTGAAGCTACAGGGAAGATACAGAGGCATCCCATTGAATGACAGAGTATGTACATGTGTAGTTCTGTCACTGAAGATCTGGCACACTATTTACTTGAATGTAACCTATACTCAATTTGTAGGGAACACTATTTAGCCCGATTCCTGACCCACATGAGAGACTGATCAGGGAAGGATAAATTGTTATATCTCTTATGAGGCTGTAATTTCTTTGTGTCCCAGAGGGTTGCCCTTTTTGCAATCAAGGCAGCCAGTATAAGGAAAAAGGAATTGGAAAATGGTCTGGTTGATAGATTCAAATGAATGTGTGGGCCTTATGTATTGTTTTATCCTGTGTTAGTTTTGTCTTTTAGTGCTTTTTAGCGTAATTTACTAATGTTAATGTAATGACTTAATTTCTAACGTAATGTTTAATTCTAATGTAATGTTTTTAAATTTAAGATTTTAAATTTTTTAAGTTTACATTTAAAAATCTAATTTAAAGTATTTTTTACCTATTTTTATTGTCATGCTTGAAATGGTCAGAAGACTTATTCAGTAAAGTTCATTCATTCATACTGGGGGATGCTGGGAGTTGTAGGCCTTTTTTCTGTCTAAACATGCATAGGATTGCACCCTTAATGTGTTTGAGGGATCAGTGATTTGGATCTAAAGATCCTGCTGTGCTAGCACAAGCTACTTCCAAGCATGTTGAGGGGCATTTGCCCTCCCCCCTTTCATGTTCAGCCCCCCACAATCACTGTAAAGTTCCCTTGGACTTTCTGGAGCCAGTTTTTGAGGTGTTGCAGATGGGGATGGTGGGGATTGGTGAACCCTCCTTCCTGCAGGAGTTGAAGTGCCATTGGATTCAAACCTTTGTCTCCGCAGTGCAGCTGTGAAGTAGGAATATATATATATATATATATAAGGGCTGGATGTTCTTGATCTTGTCTGATCTCGGAAGCTAAGCAGGGTCAGCCCTGGTTAGTACTTGGACAGGAGACCGCCTGGGAATCAGGCTTCCTTCAGTGAGCAGGGGGTTGGACTCAATGGTCTTGTAGGCCCCTTCCAACCCTATGATTCCATTCCATTCTATGATATGTGTGTGTATGTGTGTGTGTGTGTGTGTGTAATTTAGGCAAAATAGGTTTTTTAGTAGCTAACTGGAAGAAGTCTCAGTCTTTGGGTGGCTCTAAGCAATTTTCAAACGGCACTTTGACGCAAAATGTTCAATATAGCTTTTCTGAGCAACAGACTTTGGACATACGCCAGCATTGACTTCTGCGCTTGCTAGGTGCTCTTGTTGTGGTTTGTTTTTAATTATAGCCCAGGGTAGACAATGTTGCTTTGATGGATTTAGAGAGGCGATAGATATGAAGCATTGTTGTTCATGTATTTGCATCCGTGAGCTATTCTTCTGTATTGGGACAAATCAAACACTTCCTTTTTGTTGCACAAGATTAGTGTGCTGCCAGGCAGGATATGCAGGCTGCCCCCATAGTAATTTCCATTAATGATAGCTTTCTGAAGAACAGAGCTAGTCGCCTGGACTCCTGTTTGGATTCCCCAAGTCTGAAAACATTCTGGTAAAATGGCTTACCGTATAATACAATATTTGATATCATGGAAGTGCTTTTACCCTTTTCTCTACGTGAGTAAGGAAACCCAGGTTTTCCAGTGAACATGTAGCTCCCTGGGATTTCGCTAAATTGTGCCTTACTCCGTAACCCGATTCACACACCACAGGAGCAATGCCTGGGTTTAACCCAGGAATTGTGGGGATGAACAGAGCGAGCAAGCTGTGCACTCATTGTTTTTGCTTTTAATTGTTTTGTGTGTGCGAACCCAAAAACTGTGGCTTAAACAACTCAGAATTAACCCAAAATTGCCAATGGCTTGCTGCTGGGTTAACTCTGGGTTGTTTAATCCATAAATAGCTCAAAGTTTCTGAGTTTGCACATTGAAATCAGAAACAATGAGCATGCAGCTCGTGTACTCCACCCACCCCACAGTTCCTGGGTTAAAGAACCCAGGGATTGCAGCTGTGATGTGTGAACTGTGTCAAAGCTCACTATATAGTGAGTGCAGCGAATGTTTAGCTTCCTCCATCTGTGATAATGATTGTTCTGTTGTTCACACAGTCACTCATATAGAGAGAAAACACCAAAGAGTCTTGTGGCACCTTAAAGACTGACATATTTTATTATGGCTTTGTTAGTGGGCTCTAGCCTATGAAAGCTTATGCTATAATAAGATTTGTTAGTCTTTAAGGAGCCACAAGACTCTTTGTTGGTTTTGTTGCAATGGACTAACATAGCTTACTCCTCTGGAAACTGTCGAATTGACAGATAAGTCTCCTGGGGTTCCTTGCGTCATCTTCTGAACAACTTCTTCATTGTGTACACAAATCAGGGAGCAAAGCAAGTTAAGATATTAGTCTCTGTGTTTATGTAAACAGGCCAAATTGTGGTAAGATAAAAGTGAATACAATAATGGAGGGGAGAGAAGGATGCATGAATTTTCCATTACACGATCTGTTACACAAATAACTGTTGCTATTAAAATGCCATCTGTGATGATTTCTGTTTCTTTTTGGGTCAGGCCATTGTTACTCGGCTTAGCCAGGAAAACAAAGAACAAAAGCTATTGGCTTTAAAAATCAGGTTTTTTCATGAATAAATACACAGCATTCCAGCAGGTGAGACAAAATCAACACCATCACTCAAGCCTTACAAAATTAGTGCAATGTCTGTGATGAATGAAAATGTCGTTTTTTTGCCACATCTATATCATATTTACTGATCCATATGCATTTGTCCACTTCCCATTGCCATTAGAAGTCCAGCTGGCTGGGACATGGGGCAGGGCCTTTTCTGCTGTGGCACCTGGAGTATAGAATTCCCTTCCTTTATGGAGCATAAGGCTATAAATGGCTACTAGTCATGATGGCTATTTATTACCTCCAGTATCAGAAGCAGTATGCTTCTTAATACCAGTTGCTGGGGAACATGAACAAGAGGATGCTACTATTCTCATGTCCTGCTTATGGGCTGTTAATTTGATCCTGTTTAACTTCAGAACCTACAACAGTTGGGTTCTAGATGCCCAGTGGGTAACCAAGCTAAGTCCAAACAGGCAAACATCACCACAGACTAAAAAGTAAATTGAAATGCATAATATACTTTATTTAAGAAAATTACAAAAACTGAGGGAGCAATCCTATTGGGATAGGTGGCTGCCTCCATACTCGGAGGTAACTGCCTATCCTGTGCATAGCGGAAGAAGCACAGCGGGGATCCTCTCCTCGGTGCTCCAGCCACCCGGCATTCGTGGCTAGACAGCTGATTTCAGCTGTCTAGCTGTGGGACCTCAGCGGGGGGTGGGGAAGCCAGACAACTCAAAGGAAGTGTCGTACCGGCACTTCTGCTCCCCCTGCCTGCATGAACGCCCCCTTTTCCCCTGCTCTGCATTGCTCTTACGAGCATGGGGAAAATCCACGCCGACTACAAGGTGGTGGGGGAGGGAGCGTGGAGGTGGTTCTCTGGGAACTGACCTCGGAGTGCAGACTCCGAGGTTGGTTCCTGGAAACCAACTAGTTCTATGGCCATCTAGCCGCTGTCTAGCAGCCATAGGATTGTGCCCTAAGAAAGGTAGCAGTTATATGAGTGTTAGAAGCGTTTTTATTGGCAGCAAAAGAGAACATAAATATGAGATTAACCAAAAGAATAGCAATTGACAAAGCTGGCACTACAAATGTAGCGAGGAAGATAACAAATTAAGCTTCTAACATTGTTGTTATGACTTCTCACCATCCTCCTGCATTCTACTTGCATTGTAAAGCTAAACTAAAACATGCTAAAATTGCTAACTCTCCCTTTTTTTCTTCCTCCTGCACATTAGTTGAATATAAAAAGCTAAGCTAAAGCATTACTAAGTTCCTCTAGGCATGTAAAGAATTAAACTTGGTTAAATATAAAAGTTAGAGTGAAAGGAAAAACCAAAGAGTTGGAAATAATTCCAAATTCAGTCTTCAGAAATAAGATAAAGTCCTAAGCTAAGAAAATATTTTAAGACCTAACTTAAGAAAGAAAAGGGTTAGAATTATTTTCAGGTTCTAAAGTCTAAGAGTCTAAAGAGATCCATAGTTACCGAAACTCTTAGGTCTGGTGTTCCAGACAGGCAAGGCAGCAAGAGAATGAAGTGAAGGAGAAGGAAGACTCCCTCTACCTCTGCTTTTATGCACATGTACTGGCCAGAGGTGGCCCCAATGAGTGATGAGACAACCATTTTCCAATCAGAAATAGAATGTGTGAGTGGTTAGATCACCTGTTCACCAGTCAGAAGTGGGGTGTCTATCTATTCCCCAACAATCTCACATTTTATGCTCATGTGTGGAACATCTCTGGCATTATAACTAAGGAACGGGTTAAACTGAAACTTCCTAAAATGTGGCTAAAAGGTCTACCATCTGGGTATGTTATTTTGATTGACGTGTTTCTCCCCGGTACATCTTCCTTGAACTCAAGGTCATCTTTGGTCATATCTGCCCCAACACCTCCTCCCAGTCGTTGCTCATGGCTGTGGCTTCTCCCGCCCAACATACATTGAGTAAGGAGATGTTCTTATCTGCAGGTGTATAACATAAGATGTCTAACAGTAATTGTCCTCCTAGTGGGCATCTGAGCATGTTCAATTCTTCTGTTGTTTTGCTCATATCAGCTTCTAAGCCAGCACACTTCACCATGGTATCCTTCTGGATAGGTTGTCTGGGTTAGGAGTTGGAGGCACTGCACTACAGTGGTTCCGCTCCTACTTGGATGGCCGATTCCAGAAGGTGGTGCTGGGGGATTATTGCTCTGTGCCATGGCAATTGTGCCATGGGGTTCCACAGGGCTCTATTCTATCCCCCATGCTGTTTAACATCTACATGAAACCGCTGGGGGAGGTTATCCGGAGGTGTGGGCTGAGGTGCCATCAATATGCAGATGACACCCAGCTCTACCTCTCTTTCTCATCAAAACCAGGTGAGGCAGTGGCTGTTCTGAATCAGTGCCTGGGCACGGTAATGGACTGGATGAGGGCCAATAAA
Organism: Heloderma suspectum; assembly: GCF_057233095.1. Classification (NCBI taxonomy): domain Eukaryota; kingdom Metazoa; phylum Chordata; class Lepidosauria; order Squamata; family Helodermatidae; genus Heloderma; species Heloderma suspectum. The sequence continues at coordinate 112,519,655 of NC_139464.1, forward strand.
CTGAAACTCAATCCAGACAAGACGGAGGTACTGTTAGTGGGTGGTTCGTCTGCCCGGCTAGGTGATATTCAACCTGTTCTGGAGGGGGTTGCACTCCCCCTAAAGGATTAGGTTCGTAGTTTGGGGGTGCTCTTGGATCCAGAACTGTCACTTGAGGCACAGGTGAACTCAGTGGCATGGAGCACTTTTTATCAGCTTAAGCTGGTATACCAACTACGCCCTTATCTGGACAGAGATAGCCTAGCTACAGTTATCCATGCTCTGATAACTTCTCGTCTGGATTACTGCAATGCGTTATACGTGGGGCTGCCTTTGAAAACGGTCCGGAAACTTCAGCTGGTCCAAAATAGGGCAGCAAGATTGTTAACAGGGACTGGTCTGCGAGCTCATATTACGCCAGTCCATTTCCGGGCCCGATTCAAAAGTGCTGGTGTTAACATTCAAAGCCCTTAATGGCTTGGGGCCAGGTTACCTGAAGGATATGTGGCTGGCCGGACCTTAAGATCATCCTCAGTGGCCCTTCTCCGTGAGCCCCTGCCAAAGGAAGTGAGGTGGGTGGCTATTAGGAGGAGGGCTTTTTCTGCTGTGGCACCCTGGCTCTGGAATGAGCTCCCTAGTGAGGTTCGCCTGGCGCCTACATTGTATTCCTTTCGGCGCCAGGTGAAGACCTTTTTATTTTCCCAGGCATTTTAGCTTTCTAAATTTTTATCTTTGCTGTTTTAAATCTGTATTTTAAACTCCTGCACTGCTGCTAGATTTTATTGTGGTTGTATTGTTATATTGTGGTTTTAATATTCTATATATTTTAAATTGTTTTATTGTGTGTTTGGTTTTAATTTTTGTGAACCGCCCAGAGAGCTTCAGCTATTGGGCGGTATAGAAATAAATAAATAAATAAATAAATAAATAAAATAAAGTTTATCTGTATTATGACCTCTTCCCCAAAGGAGGCAACTATTGGGCATTGCCAAAACATATGTATAAAAGAAGCATTAGGGGTATTAGATCTCCAACAATTATGCGAATTTGACAAACCCTTAGCTGTGATTTGTACTGTGACCACTGCACACTGGGAGGGGAGGATTAAAGTTCCCCCCACTGTTTCCCCCCCCAAATCGCCCCCTGGGCCCTGGGGTGGGGTTTGAAGAAAAAAAAAGTCTCCATTGGTATCCAGGGAGGCTCCCCCCCCCTTTTGTTAACCCCTGGTAGGGAGTGGATTTTGGGAAGCAAAACAGTGTGGGGGAGGTTTAATCCTCCCCTCCCAGTGGGTGGTGGCCCTGATCTGAACTGGGGCTGTGTGTGTTTACACTAGAGTAGAAAAAAAGCTAACCCTCAGTTACATGCTACATGATTAGTGTAACATGTAGCTTGGCTCTTAACCATGACCATAGCAGCTAATATAGAGAGTTCTCACAGATATAGAGATTCACATAGTCATAGTAACTTGCTACATGATTGAAGGACCCCCTCACAGAAGGCTGCGTCATCAAATTTTAAAACTTTTCAGATGCCGCTTCTTGTCCTATACACTGTCTAATGTACTATGTGTAGAAAACCTCCATTTGTGTGCTGGAGGCAGTTGCATTGTAATGGAGCTGGGCATGCTGTCATAGTGGCTGTAAATAAATTTTAAGGCTATACAAGATGAAGAAAATTCTGTATTGTGTAATTAATTGTGAAGTTCCAAGTATTAATTTTAATTAACTAGCCCCAATATTTTTGTCATCATAAGCTGAACTAAGCAGCAGCACTCTTCCTGAGAGCGAAACAAAAGCTCTGTCATATAAATACAAATGGCAAGAACATGGAGGTTAATAGGGATAGCAGATAAATTGTTTAGAAGGGTAGAAGTGTGTTATTTTATACTCTTCACTGGGTGGAAGCATCTGTATATCTGCAAAGCCTACAGCAATAGTTGGAAGGGTCTTACTTGCTACCATCATGAATAACTCTGTGCCGTGAGCTCAGTGTACAGGAGAACGGCAAACTTTTATGCACTTCACCACACAATCGCAGCAAATGGGATTATCAGTGCCGCCCTGTGCATGCTTACTCAGAATAAGTTCTGCTGTGCTCAGTGGAGTTTACTCCCTTGTAAGTGTGTTTAGGATTGCAGACTTAATCACATATTTTGGGACTAGCTTTATCCTCTTTATCCTGTGGAATCAATAGAGCTATTTGCTGGATTTCTACATAAAGTTGACATAAAATCAGAGATACCTCTGACTGTCACCAATTGCAGTTTGATCCATCTCCTAACTGACCATTCAGAAGAGATGGTCAGGAAATGATTGTCTTCCACTGGAGGAATAAGTAATGGGCAGTTTCCCTAATTACCCTTGATCCTGGCTACCACTGTGTGGAGGGGGTTCATATGAAGATAGTTGATTAGAAGTTTCTTGCAGTTTCAAACTTGCATCATCATGAATTTCCCTTCTATTTTTGCTTATTCCAAGGTCAGTATTTCTCAATGCCCCTCTGATTGGCCTATTTGCAGTACTCCATTCCCTGTCTTCTGCCAGAAGTGATTGTTTTACTAATGCTTTGTGAGAGAAGGCTCTGGATGACCAGGACGGAAGGTCAAAGCAATTCCAGTGTGCATTTCATTTACTGCTCTCATAGAATGCTGGAACATTTCTCCTTTATATTTTAACCTCCAGTGTATTTGTGAACATGGTCAAGTTAACTTGGTGATCAAGTTTCTTAATTGGCACTAAGTTGTATTTCCAGAATAAGGTTTGTTGATATCTGAATCAGGACACACATAAAAGTGAAGTGTGACAGACTGATGTTTTCTTTTTTGGTATTTCTGTGGTCTAATTCACAAATGTACACTACACTGGCCCCTGGATGACTTGACATCAAGAGATGCTAGGGTGGCCATGTGTCCTCATTTACAGAAGACAGAACCCTCTTTGAAGGGCTGCCGGAGCACCATCCTCTGTTTGAAGGATGCAGAAGGATGCAGGAACTGCAGTCCTGCCTAACTGCAGTTTAAAGATAAAGACCCATAAGACCTGTTGCTCATCACCAGTTAGCACCTGGACAGGCAAGCACACAGGTCACCTGGTCAGTCTTCCGCAATATGGTGAGATGTATTGGATTTCTGTTTGAATTGCAATAATTATTTCTAAATTGGCATCTCTCTCTATAAATTAGCATGTGCAAATTTTATGCAAATGTGTCCCCTCTTTTGGTGATGCATTTCCTCTTTTTTGACAGTTCATAAGTAGCCACCCTAGTGATGAGTGACATGTATGACTTGGTCATCACAGATATAATACCACACACAGATTGTTAATTTTACCTGCCATCATCTCAAATGCTATGTCTCAAGTCAGACAGCATGAACCCAAGCCTCCAATATATTGTTTGAAGCCTGGGAATACAAACATAAGACTGTGCCATGGGCTCATGTCCTCCCTCTTCCTCCTCCTCTTTCATGTGCTGGTTCTTTATTCGTGGGTTTGCCATGATGTGTGAATCTACAGATTAATGGTTATTGCTGAACCCAAACCACCATGGCTTCCAAACACTCTTCAAAACAGGTTTTCATAATTTGAAACTGGTTTAGAGGCAGGGCATTAGCCACAGCTTGCTGATTTCAGTGTCATGGCAAACTATGGTTCGCAAAAACCAGAACATGCAAGAAGGAACTTGTGTGCAAAAGGGGGGACGAGGGAGCACATGAGGCTGCAGCATGTTCCTGAGCTTCCAGACTTTGCCCTGGTGGATTGGGTTTGTGATGTTTGAATTGAGCTGGTGCTTCTCAGTATTAACAGAGCCAGTTAATACTTTCAGTGGTTAGAGATCAAGTGTGGAGAAAACAAGTGATGAACTTGCATGTGTGAACCTGGCTGTAGTTGCAAAACTAAAACTGGAAACATAAGTACCGGGTAGAAAGAAATATGAAAGCATTTCTTTAGCACTGAGACTGAATGCAGTGGCCTTCCCCAACCTGGTGCCTTCCGGACGTGTTGGACTGCAGCTGCCATTGTTTCCAGGCAGCGTGGCCATTGCCATCCAACACATCTGGAGGGCACCAGTATGGGGAAGGCTGGAATACAGGTTTCATTGGGCAAGTAAATACTAAACTCTGCTGCTTGGCCTGTCTGATTTGCGTTGCTCTCAGCTAGATCAGGCCTGAACACCTTGTGACACATGAGCCAAATGTAGCCCATCACCCATCCATTGGGATCTTCCAGAACCTTGACAACCCTTCTTTAGTGTTTGCAATCTAGTCAAGGTACAAAAGGAGAACATTTACCAAGCCCCTAGTGGGCCTACCCACATGGCTGAGAACAAAGGAGAATCCTGGTGCAAGGCCACTGGAAATCTGACACATCTCTATCATAGTTCCTTAAGCAATTATTCAACTTGTTCTCTTGTTTGACAAGGGAACCATGGCAAAATCAAAAACCAATTTGCAGAGCAGATAATATAAATACTCCATTTCTTTTCCACCGAGTGTCACTTTCATAAAAGCCTGACAATTTTAATATTCAGCAATCGCAGTTAATTCATTTGCTTTCAGCAATATTGCTCATATAAGATTTTATATCAGAGAATAATGGTACGATTACTAAGCCCTTTGTCATTTATCTGTCCCTAGCCTAACGATGGTGCAGTCTGGTCCTGAATGAAAACTGTGTGATGTATTGTCTCAATACTTCCAGTTTCCATTTTCCCCTCTGATGCACTGGTTTTCAAACTTTCTGCCTTCGGGGAACTCATTCTACATTATCTTATTTATCATGGACCCCCTGCATGTTGCACAGAATTCTAGGGAGTGTTCTAGGCAGCACATATCCTGTTTGGATGGTGAATATAGTAGGGGAAGGGGAAGATAATGCTACTACTTGGCATTTATGTTGTATTTTAGAGCATTCAGAGTATTTCACAGATATTATCCTGTAATCCTTATGACATTCCTGTAAGGTAGGTGAGTATTATTTCCTCCATATTACAGTTGGGGCTGAGGTTGAGCGATAGAGTGGCTTTGCCCAAGGCTATTAGTGAATTCATGGTAGAAGTGAGATTTGAACTGGGGAGTTTCAGATCTCTTGGGGAGCAATCTTATCTAGATAGGCGGCCACCTCCAAACTCAGAGGTGACCACCTATCCAAAGCAGGGCAGGAGAAGCACGGAGGGGATCGTGCCCTATGCGCTTCTCTTGCCCTACTTTTTCAGCTAGACAGCCGATTGCAGCTGTCTAGCCACGGGAAGATGGAGTGGGGAGGAGGCTACTAATGTGTCGTACAGGATGCTTCTGATGTATCCCAGGGCTCAGATGGGACAGAGCACTGCTCCTCTTTTTTCTAAGGGCTGATTCACACCTGCAGGTTCATCAGTTCATAAATTGTCACTTGATGACATGAGTCACATGACATGACTCAGAGTCAAATGTATGAACCTTCTCTGCTGAGAAGTAGTAACATCAGGTGATATCAAGCTTTAGTCTTTGGTGATTATATTGAGATGGCTCATTCACACATGCAGGTCTTCACTTGATGTCAGGAAGTGAGGAATGGGCTTGTGTGAAGCATCACTTAGTGAAAAGAAAGAGTGGAGAAAACTGAGGGAAATGAGGGGGGACTTCTATCAACCAACTTCGTTTATTTATTTATTTGCAATATTTGTATACTGCTCCATATCTTAAACAGATTTCGGACCGGTGAACAGAAGAGGCAAAACAGTAAAAGGATAAAAAGATTAAAACCCCATCTTAAAATCATGCTTTTTTAAAAAAAAAAACTTGTACTCTCCCATATAGCTTCCAGTGCAGCCCATTTTCCCAGTGTCCCGTTCCCATTCTGGAATAGGTCTTTTGTGTTCTAACATGTAGTGGTATATTTAAAAGTCATGCCTTTTGTTAAATTAAACGTAACTGTTGAGAGCTTGAACAATTTCACAGGTGGGTTGTGGTTACAGAGCTTACAGAAAGGTGGTTGGAATCTTGTAGATGAGAACCTTTGCTCAGAAATAGTGGGAAGGAACCGTCTTACAAATAAAGCAACCATCGCAATAAGTTCTTAGCGGCATTCTCAGCAATGGTGCCAAAATGGATTAGCCAGGAATGTTTAACTTTCTGTTGACTACTGGAAGTAACTTTGCTAATGCATGACACTGTTGAGGGTGATTCCCCATTTCTCCATAAAGATCTGCTTTTGTGGAGCACACTTCAGATTTTCAGGCTGGTAGTCATTTTAACTAACACTGGCAAGAGTTTTTTTTAACAGTGGAGGAAAAAGCAATGTGAATTAATTGTGTGCTGCTACGAAATAATCCTGCCATGGTAACCGGTTTGGTTCAGGTCAGATAAGCTGAAAATGTGTAGGTGTTAGTTGTCTTTACTTGTTCTTTTCTGTAAATGACTCCAGGATCTCCATCCCAAATGCTTTGGGTTGCAATGGTGTTTAAACTCTCCCTATTGATTCACACTACTAGTAACCTATCAAACAATATTTGATCTCTTCCAGATATTTTATCTCCTCTCTACAAGTCTGCACAAGTATTTAACCACTCCTTCTATGAACCAACATCAAAGCCAGCTGTCACCACATAATTTTAGTTTTGGCAACTGCAGTGTCCATGTTATAAATGAGTGTACAAAACAATGTTTACTGCACTGTTAAAACATTTTATTTCTGCAGGGAGATCTTAACATTGGTTTTTTGCATAGGGATTGGGATTCGACATTTTTATTGGATCCTGATCCCCCCATCCCTAACCATCCCTGGAAGCTTATTGCCTCATAAACAGAAGCCTCACAATTGAGGCAGAGCTGTTCGGTCAGAGATCTGAGCACTGGATCACATGCTTACTTGGCTCAGTGTCCTTCTTCCCATAGTGGAGGAGATCAGACATGCAATGTCCACTTTCCACGATGCATAGAAAGTAGCACAACTGATCTTATAAGGCAGAATTTGTGTGATGCTTATCACTCAAAGGTGGTGATGTGATCCCAGGAATCGAGCTCGTGTATATATGGGCACCAATGTTGTGTAGATGGTGACAGGGTGCATGCCTACCTGCTCAGTCCTGTCTTTGTGATCTGTGGAGGTGTCCATAGATTTTAACTGGGCTGGGTAGCCAATCATTGTTACTAGGATCCAGTGGGGCTCAGCTTCCTTGCCACCTTCACAGAGGCAATGTGTCTCTTTTGAACTAACTGCCTGGAGAGGGGTTTTTATCCCGGAGGAGTAGCAGGTAGGGAACATGTCTTTGTGTTAGTAGCAGTCTCTTCCCCTCTAACCCATGTCCATGATGCTGTACAGCATGGCGTCACTTTGAAAGAGGAACTAGTGGCTTTTGAAAAGGTTATCATTCCTATGGTGAAGTATACCAGAGGCTTTTCCTGCTGATCGCCAGAATTATGTGGCAACTGTAATTGTGGACTGTGTATAATTGTGGACTCTAGGTCTGTGTATGAGTGGTGGTATTGAGCTCCAGATAAGAATACAAGAAGAGCCATGTTAGATCAGATCAAAGGTTTCTGTAGTCCAGAATTCTGTTCACACAGTGGTCAACCAGCTGCCTGTGGGAAGCCCACAAGCAGGACATAAATGCAGCAACACCTTCCTGCTCATGTTAACCAGCAACTGGAATAAAGAGGCATGCTCCCTCTGATACTAGAGGTAATACACAGCTATCATCATGACTACTAGCCATTGATACTTATCCTCCATGAATTTGCCTTATTCCCATTGTCCCCAAGATTATGTGGTTTGTGAAGGCTCAGAATGTCAGATAATTGAGGAGAAGGTGTTCCCCAGAATCAGAAGCTGCAGTTTGGTAGGGACAGGAGGGCATTAGATTATATTGCCACTTGGCTGTTTTTCAGCTGATTTGAATTTGTTGTGACTTTTGTTTTCAATCAACAGGACTTAGACATTTTTTAAAGCTCAGGCTGTGGGCAATTTTAAATTTGCATTTGATTAACTGAGTTGAGACATATAAGTAATGTTCTGTTCTTCCTCCTCCTTAGCCACCTCAGGGAAAGAAAACATTCCCTGTGAGCTACCTCATATGGTAGGTTGGTCTCTATACCGCCCTGCTCAAGTGAGTCAGTCTGGTGTACTGAACAAAGTGATGGACTTGGACCAGATGAACAGGACTGAAATCCTTGCTCATCCATTAAATTAACCCAGTGACCTTGGGCCAGTCAACATCTCTCAGGCTTACCTACTCACAGGCTTGTTGTAAAGATCAAATAAGATAAATAACCTCATTGTACACCACTCTATAAGCTCCTTGGATAGAAGTGTAATAAATAAAATAGACATATCAGAAATGAACATAAGAAAACATATTTTTTCTTTAAAGAAAAATGTATAATTTATTAAGATATTTTAAATAAAATGCTAGCACTCCTTCTGGAAGGGAATAAACAAAAAACCTTGTGCAACTTAAACATAGAAGCCTAGTTCCTGCCCACCTCTTCCTAATGTATTAACCGAACTGTGGTTCTCATCTAAGGCCTCCTCTTGTCTGAGTCTGAGTCACGGTGTTTAAGAAATACTTTTTTTCTCCCAATCCTGCAGCCTGATAGCTTAAAGTACTTCTTATCTCCCTGTGGTGCAAACTGTGTATCTATACCAGATATCTAAAAGTGTTTGAAGTTCAACTCTGATTAGTTGCCAAAATTTCCTCTACAGAAACCATGGGTTTCTGTGTTGCAAAGGGTGATGTGAATACTTTAAGGGGCATTCCTAACCCCTTTATAAAACTGCTATTCCCCGGATTATTCAGCAGAGAATCATAAGTTAAACAGTTTGGAAACTGATTATCATGTGTAGAGAACCTCCTAGTTGGTAATTATATATATTTTAATCTACATGAGTAAGCTTCTTGTATGCAAAGATTTTATGGAACGTAATGAATTCTACACTCTCTTCACCCATCTGAGTGTGGTTAATTTAATTTCTTCTAGCCTCCACTTACCCTTGTCAGTATTAATAAAAATGAAAAAAAAAAGTGATAATATAAAAAAACTGGCAAATAGATAGAGGAAGAAAGGTTTGTTTTTTGCAGAAATGATTAAAATGTTTTGAAGGTCCTTGGTGAATAAATACTTTTTAAGGCTAGCACTTAAAACAGCTAGGAACTGAAGAAGCAGTTGATACCTTCAGTTCAATATTCTGTTAGATTCCCATTTTTAACTGACACATAATTACGTCAAGAAGGGGTATCACTGGGCAGTTACTATTTTTTCCCCTTGGGAATCATATGACTGCTGCTTAATGTTTGCAGTTGTTATTCTTGTGTGAGCTTGTCTTGGACAGAGAGAGAAGTAAGCAATCTCCATTACTTGCCAGTTGTGTACTTTCCAGCCAAGAAGAACAGTTTCATCTGTTTTTCCTTGGAGCAGCCCATGATATTTGGACTGGAAATCTGCATAATTACTGCGGCAGGTAACAGTGTCATACCAGGGGCCTTAATTATGTTTTTTTTACAGCTTTGATTATTTTTCTCTAAACTGTTTGAGGGTCATGCAAAACGAGCAACCATATTCAATGTTCCAGGTCCTCCTAAGTATAACAGTTCCATTTAAAATTGCTTATGAATTACTTATCTCATAGTGATGCATATAAATAATGCTATTGTCAGTGCACATTCTTTGATTTATGTATGACATATCTATTTATTTTATTATATCCTGCCCTTCCCTGCAAAAGATCACAGTTGCCTGCCATCCAAGCACTGATCCCTTAGCTTCAATTTTGAGATGGCTTCAGGTGCTATTCAACATTATCAAACGTAGGGCGCAAGCCTGTGTATGTTTAGAGAGAAATCAATCCAACTCCCAGGATTCTCTAGACCCCCAGAAATAACAAGATTGACTATGATCGCCCGGTTTTCAAATGAAAAGTCCACATTGTGCAGCTTCCCTTGTTCCCTAGTCTGAAGACCCAAAGTGCTCTCAACCTCTTTCTCATGGTATAAAAACAGTTTGGAGGTTGTTACTAATACAGTGGCATCAGTGTACAGGGTCCTTTACAGAGTAACTGATGGACGGAAAAGTCAGGTCCCTGCCCCAAGGAGCTTAAAATCTAAATTTCAACAGCAGAGGGAGACAGGGAGATTTCTCATGAATGAGTCCTGCTGGAAGTAGGGATGTTGGAGGAATCTGTTTGAGGGGTGGAGCTTGGTGAGTTTTTACTGGCTCACCTTCCCAGACTCAGTGCTTGACAAGCTGGGCCAACTCGTGGATTTTTGGAGAGGAGGTTGTTGCACACATCACAATTTACGCAAAATGGCAGACATAGGCAGTGCAATTTGTGCAAAATCATGGCCATAAGTGGTCTAATTTGCAAAATTTTGGGCAAATTGGCCCCCAATTTTGCGCAACCCCCCTGGTAATGTTTCTAGGTTTCGGGGACTGTTGTGTTGCTTGACTTGCGAACGTAAGCTGAGCTGGGTCCATTGCGGGGATCCGTCGGGCCCCAAAAGGGCTGGATTTCCCCATGATGGACAACCCTAGCTGGGAGCTGCTGTTATAGACTCAGGCTTCCAGATTGTAGGCACTACCTTTGAAATCATGATGTTTAAAGAAAACAGTGCACTTAGTTTTTTTTTTTTTAAAGAAACCAAACAACAGGCATTATACACCTATTAGAAAAAGCATTCCTGTTCTTTCCTGTCAAATCAAACAATACTTGTCCAGTTTTATTCTGCATACTGTTTTGTGTTTGTCTCTCAGCTTGTCATATTTCAGCTGTTCTTTCCTGGCTTAGAGGTGAAGCTGCTTTAGAACTTTGATTTGGATGGCTGACTGAAGGCTCCACATTAAACGCTGATACTTGATTGAGTTTGTAATGTGAACCTTTGTTCAAAGGACGCTGAAGATTAACAATCTTGGGATTGTCTTTTTCTCCTGTTATGACTGATGGTTTCTCCTTAGAGCCTTCAGAGGAGCCTTTTGGAGATTTTAACCCAAAGCTTCTTTAGTGGCAAAATAGTCTTTCACCAGGCAGAAAGGGGATGAATTATCCTAGAAGGTTCAATGAAGAAAATGTATGCAGAATCTTTTGTAAAGCCCTAAATAAATACTTTTTTTTGTTAATGCTGGAGGCAGAGAGGCTGCAGGGATACTGTAATGTCAAGTTTAGCTTTATGTCCTCAGCTCACTCCTTTTGTTACTCAGACTCTCTTCTGCCCAGTCAGCATTTTTTTCTGGTTTCACTGCAGTTATCATGTTTATGCCTAGCCTGTACCAATAAAGAGAGAATTAAGTGTCCTATCATTATCAGTCAGTGCTATTTGACAAGCGCAAATATATGTGTCGCTGTGACTTCAGAAATGTTTGGCATCCATCTAGCTTGGAAGTTAATGCAATTTGTATTGTTGGCATTAGCAGACAGGACAGTTTGGGGAATGGTGTGTTGTTTTTAGCATAGGTGCCATCAGTTTTGCATAAACATACCTCCTGGCTGTATTGGCAAAGTTACAGTCATCATTTACCAGAAAAGCTTCATTGCTTCTGCTGCACAGGATCTTCAGTGGGAGAAATCTTGACTTGTAGAGGTGCTGCCATGGGAGGGAAAGGAGAAGAGGTCTGTGAACTGCTCCAAAGAGAATGACAGAATGTAACTACAAGAATTGAGAAGAAATGTAGAATGTTTTATTGTTGTTTCACTTTCTTCTTTTGTGGATCATCTTGGATTTTTTTTTTTTTAAAGTTGGGATAAAAATGTCTAAAACAAAATAAATGAGACACACCCAAACTGAGTGGAGACATTGCAGCTGCATGCAGTCACAGACCAAGGCTGTATCCATGTGTCCATTTTAAAACCAGGCTTCCACATTATCCCTCATCTCGATCCTTGTGGGTGAATAAGCATCACCGATGCAATGAATATGAACTTGAGCACGCTCTGGGAGAGAGCGCAGGACAGGAAGGCCTGGCGTGCTATGGTCCATGGGGTCATGAAGAGTCGGACACGACTGAACAACAACAAAATGTAACCAAGCAAGGCAGATTCTATAAATTGAAAGATGGTTGTGGTTTTTTCCCCTTTAAGGCTGTCCCCGTGTGCCACAAATGACTAGCAATGGTACATGTGTTCAGAGAGCTTAGTAAAAATAATGTGGAGTAGTAACTTTTGTGGATTTGTCTGCAATATGACATTATTGTTGGCAATAATGGAAATACACTAAGTTTCATAAAATCTTTTTCAAATTTCGCAACAGTATTTGCAATGAAGAGTCTTGTGAGCCCCCTCCATTTGTTTTCTTCCATGGGGTTTCCCTGTGTGTGAGTGAGGGGCTGGGGCAAGCGGGGGGGGGGACTGCCTGGGGGCTGATTTTTGAATGGAAAACAGCTGATGGGAAAATGGTTAAGCAAAACCCCCTTCTTCCTGCAGCTTCTCAGCTCTCTAAGTTCCCTATCCTGAAGCTGCTTCAGGCTTTTACAAAAAAAAGATGCAAAGGCACTCTTACAATGCATGAGGTCTCAGGGCATGGACTGAAGACACTTGATGCAGCATCCTTGCTGAAGCTCAACGGCCCTGGGTCTCATCATCAATGTTTCGATGAGAGACTAGTTGGGAGACCTACACCCGCTGCCTTGAGCTCCATGATGGAAGAAAGGCAGAATATAAATGTAACAAAATGAATGAGCATGTAACATACAGCTAGCCCATCAGTTTACAGCTTTCCATATGTCCCCAAATAGGCTCTGAGTTAGAAAAAGGAATATGCTGATAACAGGATAATGATTGAACCATTGGAAATCCATGAGATGCAGAATTAATGTGATTATGCTCCCTCATCTACCCCCAGGAGCCATATTATTTCTAGACTTCAAACTCTGTTGAAGAGGAGATTTTTTAAAAATTTCTGTTACTGTTGGAGGAAGTCAAAGTTTGCAATTTGAATTGCAAAGAGCTACATTTTTTTCTTGGCATTAAAGCTCTGTGATTTATATCTGCCTGTGAGCCGACCTGCCACATTAGAGCATTCAGCATCCATCAGGAAAAAAGATCTCCAAGTCTGAACAGTTTCATTATGCATACTTACAGACTTGGAAGGTAAAAGTGGTTTATCTCTTTCCTCTTTGAAGTACACTGCTGGGTTGATAGATTGCTCTTTGATTTCTTACAAACTCATGAGAAAAAGAGAATGACTTGGAGGCTCCTTTGGTAATGCCTAGGGAGCACTCAAAATGCCTTTGTATACTGCAGATTAGGTAATCGGGGATGGGTAAGACATTATGCTGAGGATTGGTCTACTCATTCAAAAAAGTCCTGTAGCATAGCCTTCCTGTAAAGGCTTACCTCTTCAGAATACTGATAGGGAAATTGCATGTCCGAATGCTTTTCGTGTCCAGACTTCTCTGCCTATGGAAAGCCAACAAAAGCTAATACAGAGAAGGCTTCATGCCTAGCTTTATTCCTTACATTTTAGCTTTCTAAGTGCAGCGAGACTTTCTCATGGGGAGACAGGTATGTTTGCTTTCAAACAAGCAGCCTCCCCATATAGAAACAGGTGCATTTGACCCTGGATTCTTGGAACAGTTACGTAAGTCCCTGTTTGAACCAGCTCTTACTTTCTATATTAGGCTTCATCAAAATTCCATCAAAAATCAGAACATGGTGGTTGTTAGCACCAAAGGTGGGGACAATACTGTGTTTCCAGATATGCGAAAATTTCCAAAACTGGTGGACGCTCATGATTTTAGGATAGCTGGTCGATTGTCTGAAATAAGTTGAAATTTGTGCTGATATTTGCCTAGGGTTATATTTATGGATGTGGGAACATGAGAGCAGTTTGGGGTCTGAGAAGTGGACCCCTCCACTTTTAAATATGGTATTGTAGGAAGAGCTCTGCAATAGAAGCAAACATTCTCCAAAGACAAAGGAGTAACTTAACTCAATATGGGACACTAGACTGCAAGGACATACTCAAGTGGAAGGCTAAGGAGAAACTGCAGTTTAAAAAAAATAAAAATCCTGCAGTTCTTCAAACTTGGCTGGACGTATGTGGGTGAAATCAATAGAAAGAGAGAAGGCAGGATTTAGGAGCAGATCTTGACTTTTTTGGCAAAGTGGATGGGATGGGGAGCACTATCGCTAGAGAAAATGGGAGCTTTTAGAGTACCTATCCTTTTGAAGTGGGGTTTGAGAGAAGCAAAGGCCCTTCAGTTCTGAAAAAGGAATACTTTATTGAGTTTTGTTTTTAGTTTACAGGAGCACAACCATAACAACAGAAAAGCAAACTAGAATAAGAACAAAAAGGCTGGTAGAGGGAGGAGAGAGGGGACAGGTTGAGGGTAAGGGGTAAGGGGTAAGGGTCAGTGTTCATAGGTTCTGCTCATTCCCAGAGTTTTCCGTTTAAGTAGGTGTCATAAAATACATTTACATTTAGCTAGGCATAGAGTTCATTGTAGGCTAGCCATGCAGCTTGGTAAGCATCTCATTCCTATAATTGATTATATTTAACTAGTTCCTGTATGGCAGGCAAAGAGTTGGTCTTCTGTTCATTGTTGGAGTGTGTTACTTTTCAACTGTTGTAAAACATTACATCGGGAGACCAACAGGGTGTGACTAATCCATTTCTACTGTCTTGGGGTTAGATTCCATACATTTGGGAATTATCCTGCCAGTGCTACTTTGTCCATGAATTTGGGATCTGTTTCCAGGACCAAACTGATATGAACTTCTTTTAGAACTGAGACAACAGGGCAGTACCACATGATGGGCATCTCTACACCAGCCTAAATCCTGCATTTAAAACGGGGCTTTCTGCTTCCATTTTAAATGCAGGATCACAATGACTCCCTTTTTCACGTGCTTCCTTTCCCCCCACCCCCTTCCCCTTCCTTCTCTCCGTATCTGAGCCTTCCATTATCTTCCATTGATTTCACCCCTCTTCTTGCCGCTTTTAATCTTTTCACGGAGGAAACTGAAGCGGAAAGCAACAGGGTAATTTGATAGCTCATTTTCTGCGATGCATTTAAAAATGGAACAAAGGGCATTTCGTGCAGGAGACGCCCCGGAAGGTCACGGCAGGGTCACTATGTCATGTAAAGAACCCGCTGACTTCCGTGAAGGAGCAATCTCAGTCGCAGGATAAAAAGGTCAGTGTGAAGGAGCCCAATGTGTGTTAAGGATCCTTCTCGGTCATTGCACTGCCGGCCATTGGAGGAGGGAAGCATATGTAAAAGCTTGTAAAGAAAACGAGTATGTCCTATGAAAAAGCATCTGTACAGTGAGGTGCAGTCTCAGATCTGGAATTGACGTTTAACTAGAACTGTGCAGAAATGGTCTCTCAAAATTCTCCAGCCTGTTTGTGGGTAGAAATTGGTGGGACAATCTCTCCAACAGTTCCTCACAGATAGGGCTCACTATTGGCAGGGTTTGTAGCACAGCTTCTTTCTTTTTTCCTAAGGGTTTTTGCTTTATTGCACTGCCTCTGTAGCTGGCAACAGCATCAACTGTGTTGAGGCTTCCACTTTTTCGAGGTAGAATTTTGAATTTCTTTTGGTGGTATTTTTGAGCTTACCTAATCACTGTGAGGTGGCCAAGGGTGCTGTGTGGGTTCTCTCTCTATTACGCATCTTTCCATTGCTCTGCAGCCTCCTAGGCCACCTGCCATTCCTAAACTAAAAAAAAGCCACATGGGAGAAATTGCCTCATGTTGTCTTCCTCATGATGGCTTTAACTGAAGTGAGGGAAGCTGAGAAGGCAACAGGCTGCCACAGAGATTATTGTGCAATGACGGGACACTCATGCATACCCCTCAGCCACCTCATAAGTAAGGTAACCACAAGAACTCCAAACCCAACCCATGAGAATTTCTCTGTAATGTCTCCTCTTTTGAATTTCTTTTTGAAAGCAATTTCTTTTCTATCAAATTGAATGAGAATGGTTGAAAAAAATGTGGGAGAAATTTTCAGTGCGGCACTAGTTTTAACTGAAGATTGTGCAGCCTTCCCCTGGGCTGGGAGTATTTGATCCTCCAGTTCCGTGTTCCATTCTGCAGACACAGGTATTGTATCAAATTTAGTTCTAGCCATAAGCCAACAGTATAAAACTATAGTTGGTTTGAGAAGTTTTGGTGAACAAATTAGATTGTATGATATGGTGCGCCGGAGGGGGGGGGGGGGCTGTTCAGAAAGGTCCTTGATTTTAGTAAAAATGTAGCAAATCACTTAAGCACAGCTTAACTTCACGCTTTCAAGAAGTCCTTTCAAACTCTGTTAGATATGGGCAGGGCTGAATACCAGTTTACTTAAATGGCTTTTCTGTCAATAAGGCTAAATTGATGCTCTGTTCTTTGCAGGACTAAGCTTGTAGACCTTCTGTTGTGTGTTTTTATATAAACGTCCACAGTTAAAGGACTTACCTGAATTGGGTCTGTCACTCTCTTTGCATACCATTATTATCCCATTAGTTTAAGTATTTTACAATTTAACAGGGCATACTTAACAGCCCATTATCAAAATACATGTTGGCCCACTGTTCCCTTTACTTATCTGATTTAGTAAATCAGCCAAGTATAAATCTAAATCTTCCTTTGGTTAAAAGCAAATACCTCTCTTAAATACACACCTGCACAGCAATCCTATGCATGTCTACTCAGAAGCAGATCCAAATGAATTTGGTGGGACTTGTTTTCTGTTAAGTATGTATAGGATTGCAGTGTTAAGCATATGATCAGGACTTCCTGAAGATATAAACTGACAATCCATTCACTAGTGCCCTCCACTGATGAAATCACTATCAAAATGGTTGGGGTTTTGCTAATGTACCTTTTGAGGAACTGACCATTTATGTGTGCGTGTTTTTAGACACAGTAGCCCTATTCAGATGTTCCTTATCTGTGTAGGGTAAACACCCCCTTCTCCTGCATTTCTACATGTGGAGGATGACGTTCTGAGAAGGAGGGTCTCCTCTATCTGGGGGCTCTCCATGCGACGTGGAATTCTGGAAAATTAGTATTCCAGATTGCGTGGAAAGCCTTATCTATCCATGGAGGCTCTCCTTTTCGGAACATGTAAAGAGACATAGAAATGTGCTGCATTTATTTATTTATTTATTTTCTATACCACCCAATAGCCGAAGCTCTCTGGGCGGTTCACAAAAATTAAAACCAAACGGCACACAATAAAACAATTTAAAATATATAGAACATTAAAACCACAATATAACAATACAACCACAATAAAACCTAGCAGTAGTGCAGGAATTTAAAATACAGATTTAAAACAGCAAAGCTAAAAGTCTAGAAAGCTAAAATGCTCAAATGCCTGGGAAAATAAAAAGGTCTTCACCTGGCGCTGAAAGGAATACAATGTAGGTGCCAGGCGAACCTTACTAGGGAGCTCGTTCCACAGCCGGGGTGCCACAGCAGAGAAAGCCCTCCTCCTAGTAGCCACGCGCCTCACTTCCTTTGGCAGGGGCTCATGGAGAAGGGCTGCCGAGGATGATCTTAAGGTCCGGGCAGGCACATATGGGAGGAGGCGATCCTTCAGATAATCTGGCCCCAAGCCGTTAAGGGCTTTAAATGTTAATACCAGCACTTTGAATCGGGAATGGGAATGCTGAATGGGAATTCAGCATGGGATGGGGATGGGAATGCTGAAACAGCATCTAGGGTCAGGGAAATGAATCCTAGGTGTCTGGGTTTCTTTTATGTGCCACTGACACAGTGTGATAAAATAATTTCCCTAACTGACGGGTAATGTAAATTTATGTGATACAGAGAAATACGTTAGGTCAAGTCCTAAATACAACAGATGGTGAAAATACAAGTTTCAAATTGAAATGAGAGGTGAAAGAAAAAGCTAGCTCTTTGAGTACTGTTGGAGGATTCACACACAATAATCAACGGAGTGTTTTTCCTCTAGAGCAGTGGTTTGCAAACTGTGTTCTGAGGAGCTCTGGGGTACCTCAGATGCGTATCAGTAGTTCCTCCATGAAGAGATCAGTAAGGTAGAAAAGCTTCTGTGGAAAATCCTTCCATGGAAAGTGTCACCACAGGAGTGGGGTGAGGCATGGTTTAGAGTGCGCAGTGAGGCTCGCATGAACTGACTGGAAGCCCTAAAATGTGCAGGGATTTCATGGCAGGCAAGTTGATGTGGGAAGAGTTTCCTAAAGGTAGAAGGTTTTAAAATTATTGCTTTAAAGTGGTGCTCCCTTGACTCTCTCACTAAGATAACAGCACTGTATGCAAGCTTCACATTATCAGTAGGACAGCAGGGGCACAGGGTACAACTCGCACCAGCACAGAACTGATACATCCCAGTGCTGTGATCTAATGCCTCATGTCATAGGACCAAGCATCCAATATTATGAAAAGCACAATTGCCTAACCCTGAAACTGCAACAGTGAATTGTACACTACTCTATTTCAAATTATTTAAAAACAAAAACAACGGGTGATGCAGCTCTCAAATAACTGAAATGAACATCTGGATTTTAAATCTGAGTTATCTGCTAACAACTTGAGTACTGTTCGGGTGGGGACTGCAGCAGAAACAGAAATCCTCAAGCGTATAAAACTCATATCTGACCAAGCAAAAATAATTCTTAGCTTTTTTGTTCTGAGTCAGTGTTTTGCATACTGTGGAAAGTTTTTGTCTACTGAAAAGGCAATTAAAAACTGGCATTTAGGTAAATGTCTTTTGCCAAAAGGCACTTGAGAGCCTATAAAACTCTTAAAGAAATCAAGGAAAATATGCATTCTTTACAGCAGGGGTACACAGCCTTTTCTGGTCTGAGGGCTGCACGCATTGCTGGAGGGGCTGCATGTGCACGCGTGCGTGCGCATACACACACACACACACACACACACACGTGTCCCAGCCATCCTGGTACAGATCTTTATGAGGACCACTAGGGAGAAAGTGGAGAGTCTTCTCTCCATCCCTCCCCCAGTGGTCCCGCTACAGATCGCTCTTTCCTCGTTACTACTTCCGGAGAGGGAATTTGGCAGCAGGATGAGGGCAGGGTACCCTTGGGCTCTGCGGCATATACAGAATTCACAGTATAGTTTTGAGTAAACTGAAGGGCTTGCAGGGCTTACAGAAAACAATGCCTTTTGAAAATTAATCCACTCTTATTATAGTTCCTGCATGGAGAAGGTCTTGCTGTGTAGGAAAGGGCCATCAGAATTTGTTGTTTCAGTGTTTTAATTGAGGTTTTCTTTGTGATAAACTGGGAGGGAGAGAGAGAAAGCGAGCAGGCAGTAATCCTTCTAAAGCTCTGAAGGTCTGCATTTAGGAGTAAGTGTTACCAAACTCCATATGCTTAGGATCAAGTCAGTGTAGTCTCTGTAATTGTAATGGCTAATTATTCTGGGAGTGGGATGGCCAGTTTTAGCAACCAATTTGCATTCAATCCAGTAGTGACTTCATTCATGGGCCCTGGTGTGTTAGAATCTCATGCATTTGGGAAGCTTCCTTTTAGCTTAGTTGAAGGGTTGTTATTAGTGTAGTACAATAGATCTGCAAATTCTTAACTGCACACGTTAGTGGAGAAAAACCTATAATACATTTTAAAACATTATCTTGCTTGGGATTAGTTTTGTTTTCCTCACTTTCCTGTGTCTCTTGCCAGCTTTCCAGCCATCATTGGAAATTTAGAATGACCTTTCTTCTTCCAGTGAGAATTATAGTAAGAGCTATTTTCCTCTATGTGTATTTCAGCTGGCATGAATAAGACATTCTTTTAAGGGATGACCACTTTTTAATATGCTTTTTAAAGTGTTGGTTAGAACAGTTTTCATGAAAAAATATTTTATGTTGAAGATTTAAAAAAAAAATAACACAATTACAGTGCAACCTGATGCATTTTTACTCTGAAGTAAGTCCCACTGCATGCAGGAAAGTGTACTTGGCATAACAGCCTGTATTTCTCTTGATGCTACATGAGTTTCCTTTTTGTGCCTAAATGGAAAAGTTAGATTGACCCCAAACCTCAGCATAAGGTATAATGTGAATTCTAATCTTACTTACCTTCCAAGGGATACAGTCTGTTTGGCTGTGAGCACAGCAAGTTTGTGACAGGCTGGGCAAAGGAACCTCTCATAATACTTATTAAATTTGGGGGCTAAAAAGTCTGGCTTGCAGGTGCAATGGGATTAAAGCTTCTATTTTTGTATTCAGTTCTGTTAAACATTTATTCAGCGAGACTTTGGCTATTCGTTCGCAACAGGAGCAGAATAAGACTTTTAAGAACATCTCCAGGCAACGACAACAGCAACATCTGTGTAAGTCTTTGTAGGTGCAATAAATGCAGTTATTACCCATCAGTTATGAGGGTTCCAGATATCTGTCCTCAGGATGGAACATAAATGTCACATTGCCTAGCAAAGTGCAATATTTTGTCTGGGGAGGTGGGGAATGCAGGGTGGGTTCCCCCCCCCGCCCCTCCCCAGCTAGTATGTCAGTTGTGGTTGTGAATGCTCTGCGGCGTGAGTTTGTGCTAATGAAATTGGATAGTACCCACAGCATCACTAAAGGTAATCACATCACTCCTCACCATCTGTGCTGCATTATTGTGTGTGTGTGTGTGTGTGTGTTGTTTTCACTAGTTTAGAGGCTGCTCATACCTCTGTTGTACCACTCCAGCATGGGAGTGGTTATATATCAGTTCTTCAAAAAGGAACAGACACTAGGAAGGAATGCCCACCTTCTCATGCACATTTTGCCTTTTAAAAAATTATTTTAATTTAACGTAATTGGAAGGCTTTGCATACCCCCTTTGCAGTGCTGTTGCCAATAGCCCTCCTCTGTAGCAAATCTTTCCTTCCCTGCAGTAAGATAGCCCAACTGGAGTCTATTTTATGACTAGCGCTGGACTGAGGCATGGATGGGTATAGTACTAAGAATAAAACCCTAGTTTTCTTTTTGCATTTATAGCTTGCTTTACCTTCGGTGAAATAAATAACAGAAATCTTCAGCTGTCTCTTTTCCAGCCTTGTGTTATATTAGGCTTTCAGGAAACATCCATCCTGCATGTCAGCCAGCCAACCATTTTATAACGATTTCTCCAGCTTCCTCAGTAATACAGTGTTATTTAATATTCTGTTAATATTCTCTGTTGTAGGAAATAGTCTATGTACAAAATGGACTCACCTTGTCTGGTTTCAAACAAACAAACAAAAAATTTCCCAAGGTTTTAATTTCTAAACTGATTGACTAGTAGGCATAGTAATTGAATTATATAATCCAGGCTTTCTTTTCTGCAAAGGCCTTTGATTTTCCAAGCATCTGTTCAACTTGCATGCACATATACCACAGCCAGGCCTACTGCTGTAAATAATTTAGTCTTAATTTAATGTTTTTAATTAAGAAGAAAACATGCTAAACTTGATTGTTCTTCAGAATTAATCAACCCCTTCTGCCTACCCCCAGGCCTTCTGAAATGATTGCAGTAGGGAGACTTCAGAAGTTGACTTCTGTTTATTCTCTCTTTTAAAGGCATATTTGATTATTTTACAATGGCCCCACAGGTTGATAAGTAAATTCAATTGGGATCTTTTTCATGGGCATATACATGCACCTTTGTCTAAAATACTAAGAAACATTAGTTCTAAATAATAACAGGGTCATTTCAGGTGTTTCTTGCAAATACAAACCAGCAACAGAGACCAAAAGAACTACCGATGAGGAAACAGAGAAAGGACATGTAGGGAGGGGAAGGGAAAGGAACACACAGAATGGGACTGGATTTTGATGCCCTCTTGCTTCTCAGCCCCCCCCCCCCCGTCATCTTGCATCTGAAGCCCTGAGTTCCCCGACTGTGTAATGCAGGGGTGGGCAGCTTGTGGCCCTCCAGATGTTGAACTACAGCCCCCATCATCTGTCACCATTGGCTACACTGGCTAGAGCTGATGGGAGTTGCAGACCAACCACAACTGGAGAGCCACAACTTGCCTACCTTTGGTGTAATGGGAACAAAAAGAATACCCAGCCTGAATGATTTTTATTTGGAAGGGTTTTTTTTTTCTAAATATGGAAGGCAAAAACTAAGTATACACATGGGAAGGAATTGGCATAGGGCTTCCTTCTCGACACAGTATGCACTTGGGGCATGTATGCACAAAGTTTGATGTCAGTGGAACAGAGCAGGAGCCTGGTGCATGTTTCCTTACACACATCCAGCGATTGTTCTCTTTCCTGAGGCCCAGCTGGCCCTCAAGTTACTCAGGTTCCAATGTGCGGAGGGGATAGATTTTGCCCTAATTATTCAATAATATATATATATTTAAAACAATTTATGGAAAAACATTAGTCATCTTGAAGATCAAAAAGTGAGACATAAACCGAAAAAATGCATAAATAAAAATAGTAAGTTAGTGTTACTATTTGTACTAAGAGAACAGCTGCTCATCTCTAAGTGTAAGAATTCGTTGTGTGTACTAGGTAAGCCTGAAAAACATGTGTGTGTATGAGAAGGATAATCTTTGATTCTAGTAAATCCCAAGAATTTAATTCCGACTTTAGGCATCTGAATGGCAATTTTAACAAGAAGACATGAAGAAAGACCTTTTTTTTGCCAGCTTCCACATCTTTGATAAGTACATGGACTACTTGTAATGGATGTTTATGGACACAAACACTGTGGTTTAGTGTTGTTGAGCAGATTGGTTTAAGCTGACATGTGCACTACAGCATATACAGTGCAACCACTGATTCCACTTTGTCCTGGAATGATTGTGCTGTGGCTGCAACTCCTTAGATCCTTACTTTTTCAGGGGTTGGAGAGGCTTTGGCAGTCCCAGAGGCAGCTTTCTCATACAAGAACCATTACATTGGGTACATGGCTTCCAGCTTCCAGGCCAACTTGCTTTTTCAATCCCTGCCACAGAAAATGCAGTATCCACGGTTTGTTAAAGCAAGATACCTTGCGCCAGGGACTGTTAAGTCCCTCTTTCCTTTTGCTCCCTTCCTTCCTCTTCCTCTTCCTCTGCCATCTTTGATATTTCTGACTTGGATGTTTCTTATCCTTATTGCAGGGTTCTAGCTAGTTTCTCCTCCTAGCCTAGTTGCACCCTTACACTTTTCCCTGATGGATGGATGGTGTCAGTCAGCTGGGAAGCACAACTGTGGAGTTCTTCTGCCATTTACTGCTTTTCTGAGGGGATCCCATTTGGATCTTAAATGTGGAGGGCTCCTTCACATTCTGTGCTTTATCAGATACATCTTAGGGTTACCAGTTTTTCAAATGCCCACTGTAACTGTCTCCTTCACAGCAGCTTAATGTGCAGACATTACCAGGCAATAATGCTTACCTCGATGTGATGAAAAGCTTCATTTGTTGATCTTGGGACATCAAACTGCTGTTAAGGACACAAGCTCAGGCCAGGCCATCTTCTTTCTGGTCCCTTGGCAACACAGTAGAGAGTGCATGCACATCTCTTCGACACACACAGAACTTTTCACTTGCCCTTTTAAAATACTCAGGTGCAGATGTGAGAATGGATTTTGACCTCCACCCCCACTCTGGCTTTACCAACCTCACGCCGGCAAAGAGGGAACCTTGCTACATTGGGAGCATTCTCAGCCAGCCCCATGCACAGCCTTGGTTCGCAGTGTGAGAATCTCTTGCACCTCCCCCAAGAAATGGGAGCGGGGGATCTTCACTACAACGGAATAAGAGGCATATTGGAGTATTATCTGGATTTCAATGGAATCGGCTTTGGTCTGTCAGGTACACACAAAGCAAGAAAAGCCAAGTGTACTGTACCTTAAAAATCAGGTTTTCATGGGTCACGCAGCGCTTCAAAGGAACACACTTCTCAGTTTGGTGGGGGGAGTAGAACGGAATGTCATCAACCTGGCAGAGGCTGCTCAACCAATGAGAGAGGCTTGTTTCCTGCCCCTGTCCAGGCTCCCCCCCCCTTTTGAAAGAAAAAGCCAAAATTCCCGATTCTCCAGTACAGCATCTGAAGGCTCCCTATGAGAACAGCCTACCACCTCCATTTCACCCCATTCCAGCAAACAGTCATGGAGTTATTGCTTCCACACACACCCTTCCTCCTTCTCTGAGCACTTTCTCCCTGCTTGCAATGACAGGCTCCCTCCGAGACCTTGCCAGATAGGAGAAGTGACTTTACATAACATCAAAGAAGTGACTTTACACAATATCAGAGACACGATTTAACATAAATTGGGGATTGGACTTGATGGTCTTGTAGGCCCCTTCCAACCCTACTATTTTATAACAATGGAGAAGCGAAGTACTGCAAACATAAGAGCAGTGCATGATCATGGAGGCTAATTACTGATGAAATGGGAGTGCAGGATGATTCTGAAGGCTGGAAAAGCTTGGGTCACAGCCAGGTGAAAGACGCACCCCTGGGCAGGGCTATCATGCTGAAAGAAATGCAGAGGAGAGGGGCACACAGCACCAGAAGCATGGAGAACCTGAATTAAAGAAATAAAACAGAGTAAAAGTAGTCTCAGAAAATCCGGCTTTTCCACTGGAAACCTCCAGGGGTGGCTGCAGATTGTCCATGACATCTTCTGCTGTGAAAGACCTCAAAATGCTCCCAGTTTGCAGCAAATCCCTTATGAGGACAGCCTCCTGGAGACAGCTCAGTCCTGGGTCCTGGCTTCTTCCCTTTTTGCCAGCTCCTGCAGGGTAGACAGCTAGCCAGTTGCCATCTGCCCCACAGCAAAGACCAGGAAAGGAGCAGAACCCTCACATCTGAGTATTTTGTTAAAGGCAGTAAGTTTATTACAAATATACATGATACATTCTTAACATTTTAATGGGACATATACTGAATGCAACACATCTGCCTTTCACATTTGATGAGGTACACTGACATGAGTACAAAATTTAGCAAGTGAAGTCACTCCCTAGGGTTGAATCCTTGCCATAATTCATGGCCCTAGTATGAGGCAAATATATGTGCTGAAAGATATTCTGCATTGTTACACAGGACTGACATAAAAGCATGACACCAAGAATCATCAGCTTGATCAGAGATAGTGATGTTACCTGGGAGATGAGTTAGCATTTCGAATCTAGATTACAATAGTCCATTATGTATCACAACTCCGGGAGCTGTTGTGTTTCATCATTTAACTCCCATGGAAACATATGCACAGCTGAATCCTATGCATATTTACTAGGAAGTAAGTAGTACTGAACTCAGTGGGATTTGTTCCTAAGTGTCCATAGGACTGCAGTCTTAAGTTCCTTTTGGAAGCTGTGTGACATTGCGAGAGACAATAACATGACACTGATGACAAGGGAGTTGTGAATACACTTTGACTTTCTATCAAATGAACCCATAATTATCTGTCTTAGAAATTTACAGCATTCTAGTCCCCCCACCATCACCACCCTATGATCAGTCTTCAGGGCTAGAGAAAGTCCAAAGAGCAGGAGATGGGCATAGTCTTGATGGAGAGAACAGGCGGACATTATTTCCTGCTAATGCCCTGTAGATGCTTCTGTCTCTTACAACTTGAAGGGATAGAGCAGTCTTTCCCAGGCTCGTGCCTTCTAAATGCGTTGGACTACTGTTCAATTGGGCTTACTCCCAATTGTTGTATTTCTGTCTAGACATGTATAGGATTGTGCTGTAAATCTTTAATTAGGTCAGGGTAAGGGATGAATCAAGAGATTACCATGGAATCTCCCATTTGGGTTTTCACTTATCTGTGGAGAGAAGGAATGAGTGGGGGGGGGGAAAGGAGTGTGTGAGCATAAGGTCCAGTCCCAATCTCTTCCCCAGGGACAATCCTGGGAATAAAATAATGCTCAACAATCAGTAGCTAAATTGAAGAATTTAGTTTTATCAGCCACAACCTAGTAGACCTTCATGAAACTCCTCAAGCTGAGACTAAAAGTCGAAGGTAAATGCACATTCTTGATAGCAGTATAATGGAGCCCTATACAGGGATGCAAAGCAACAGGTATTTTACTGATTTGGCCAGTAAACTGTGTCCTGTCAGGTACTGAGGCAGGAATAGCCAGTGTACTCGAGATGCCACCAAGCTCTGGATGGCCCTTTCTCCACCACTTCTGCCTTAGCATTATCCTTTGCCTCTGCACAAGGGCTAATCTTTGTGAAAAGATTGGCAACGTTAAGCCCTAAAGATGCAGTTTGTTTTGTAATAGCATATTGTAGAAAGGTTAAGTTGGCTGCCATCTTGAATTCTTACCCCATTCACTGGCAGCTCAGATGAGTGTCTGTGATGACAAAATTATACAGTATCAGGGATGCCTAAGGGGATAGATCTGGAAACAACATGTAAGAGCAAACAGATGCACTTGACATGAAATCAGTTTGTTTATTTCTTTTTTGTCCATGGTTTTGGAATAAAATATGAAGCTATATTTATCTGAAGATCTGACTTAGGATCTACGGAACTGAGCTCTATTTCTGGAATAGAGTGTATTTTGAGACTAAATGTTGTAGATACAACACATCCACTGAAAGGAGAGTAACACTTCTCTAGTGTGAATAAGGGTGCAGACAGAAAGGCAACACAACAGCGGAATGTATTTTGTGCAGAATCTTCTAGGCCAGGGTTGCAAATCCAGCTAGGGAAAGTCCTCATTGCATGACTCCATGTTGGAAGTTGCAACTACATGGATTCCACATGGCATGTGAACTGGCATGTTTTCAGGGAATGTTAATCTCGTATTGTTGTTGTTCAGTCGTTCAGTCGTGGCCGACTCTTCGTGACCCCATTGACCATAGCACGCCAGGCCTTCCTGTCCTGCGCTCTCTCCCGGAGCGTGCTCAAGTTCATATTCATTGCATCGGTGATGCTATCTAGCCATCTCATGCCCTTCTTTGGAATTGGAATCTCGTATTACAAGGTACTGAAAGGCTAAAGTTGCACCAAGTTTGCCTTGTGATTCTCCAGTGGCAAGCTCTGCAGATTTTCTGTTGGTTACAAAGGCAGTTTGAGAGCTTGTAGTGTGGTGGCTCCAAGACTAGAAGCTAAAGATGTTGGCCAGGAAGTGACCCGTACAAATCTCTCAGCCATGAATTCTCAAGGCAAGCCACTATTTCTCAGCGTCACCACCCCACCACAAAACTGACCTACCATACCGGTCATTATAAGTATTAATGAGAAAATGAATGTGAAGCACTTAGAACACTGAAAAAGTGCTATATATTATACACCAAATTATTATTAATTTTGCATATATATGTATGTATATATGTATGTATGTATGTAGTAGTAGGTTTGCCAGTTAAGTATTACCAAAAGGAGCAAGGAAATCAGTGGTGTCCTTTTTAAGGGGTGCAATGAAGCTGTGATGTTCTGAAGAAAAATGAGTTCTTTGTAATAGACAGAACCCCCCTTGCCAGGCACTCAGAGGACCAACCACCTCAGTGAGAACTAGGCCTGTATTACGGAACCACAAATTATGAATTAAAATGGGCCATGGGTCGATTTTTTAAAACAACAAACTTGGATGACGCATAGAACTAGAGCAGTGGTTTTCAAACTATGGTGCTAGGAAATGTATCAGGTGTTCCTCAGTGAGAAGATTAGTAATGGCAGACAAGCTTCTCTGAAAGACAGCTTTGTTGCCACTACTGATTTTCCCCTATGATGAAGAGGACATCTTTTTTTGGTGTTAGTTCTAGAAGGTGTTGTAGGTCTTCGTAGAACCGATCAACCTCAGCTTCTTTGGCCTCAGTGGTTGGGGCATAGACTTGAATTACTGTGATGTTGAATGGTTTGCCTTGGATTCGTACTGAGATCATTCTATCGTTTTTAAGATTGTACCCCAGTACTGCCTTTCCCACCCTTTTGTTGACTATGAGTGCTATTCCATTTCTTCTACGGGATTCTTGCCCACAGTAGTAGATATGATGGTCACCTGAATTAAATTCGCCCATGCCTGTCCATTTTAGTTCGCTGATTCCCAAGATGTCGATGTTCAATCTTGCCATCTCATGTTTGACCACCTCCAGCTTACCTTGATTCATTGATCTGACATTCCAGGTTCCTAAACAATATTGTTCTTTACAGCATCAGATTTTCTTTTCACCACCAGACACATCCACAGCTGAGTGTCCTTTTGGCTTTGGCCCAGCCGCTTCACTTTTTCTGGCGCTACTTGGAAATTCCCTCTGCTCTTCCCCAGTCGTATATTGGACACCTTCCGACCTGAGGGGCTCATCTTCCGGCGTCATCTCTTTTAGCCTTGTGATACATTCCATGGGGTTTTCTTGGCAAGAATACTGGAGTGGGCTGCCATTTCCTTCTCCAGTGGACCACATTTTGTCAGAACTCTCTGCCATGACCTGTCCGTCTTGGGTGGCCCTGCACGGCATAGCTTATGGCTTCACTGAGTTACCCAAGCCCCTTCGCCACAACAAGGCTAAAGTAGGAAGTCAAGAAATCACCAGGATAACAGGCAGGCATGGCCTTGGTGTACAAAATGAAGCAGGACAAAAGCTAATAGAGTTTTGCCAAGAGAACACACTAATCATAGCAAACACTCTTTTCCAACAGCACAAGAGGCGACTCTACACATGGACATCACCAGATGGTCAATATCGAAATCAGATTGATTATGTCCTTTGCAGCCAAAGATGGAGAAGCTCTATACAGTCAGTAAAAACAAGATCTGGAGCTGACTGTGGCTCAGATCATGAGCTTCTTGTTGCAAAATTTCGTCTTAAATTGAAGAATGTAGGGAAAACCACTAAATCATTCAGGTATGACCTAAATCATATCCCTTATGAATATACAGTGGAGGTGAGGAATAGATTTAAAGGATTAGACCTGATAGACAGAGTGCCTGAGGAACTATGGACGGAGGTCCGTAACATTGTTCAGGAGGCAGCAACGAAATCCATCCCAAAGAAAAAGAAGTGCAAGAAAGCCAAGTGGCTGTCTGATGAAGCTTTACAAGTAGCTGATGAAAGAAGGGAGGCGAAAAGCAAGGGAGAAAGGGGAAGATATATCCAACTGAATGCAGAGTTCCAGAGAATAGCAAGGAGAGACAAGAAGGCCTTCTTAAATGAACAATGCAAAGAAATTGAGGAAAACAACAGAATGGGAAAGAATAGACATCTCTTCAAGAAAATTGGAGATCTCAAGGGAACGTTTTGTGCAAAGACGGGCATGATAAAGGACAAAGAAGGCAGGGACCTAACAGAAGCAGATGAGATTAAGAAGAGGTGGCAAGAATACACAGAAGAACTATACAGGAAAGATCTGAATGTCCCTGATAGCCATGATAGTGTGGTCACTGAACTTGAGCCGGACATCCTCAACAGTGAAGTCAAGTGGGCCTTAGGAAGCATTAGTAACAACAAAGCTAGCGGAGATGACAGTATTCCAGCGGAGCTATTTAAAATCCTAAAAGATGATGCTGTTAAAGTGCTGCATTCAATATGCCAACAAATTTGGAACACTCAACAATGGCCGCAAGACTGGAAAAGGTCAGTTTACATTCCAATTCCAAAGAAGGGCAACGCCAAAGAGTGTTCAAACTACCGCACCATTGCGCTCATTTCACATGCCAGCAAGGTGATGCTCAAAATCCTACAAGCTAGGCTTTAGCAGTATGCGAACCGAGAACTACTGGAAGTACAAGCGGGGTTTTGAAGAGGCAGAGGAACTAGAGATCAAATCGCCAACTTTCGCTGGATCATGGAGAAAGCAAGAGAATTCCAGAAAAACGTCTATTTCTGCTTCATTGACTACGCTAAAGCCTTTGATTGTGTGGATCACAACAAACTATGGAAAATTCATAAAGAGATGGGAGTACCAGACCACCTTACCTGTTTCCTGAGAAACCTGTACGAGGGTCAAGAAGCAACAGTAAGAACCAGACACGGAACAACCGATTGGTTCAAAATTGGGAAAGGAGTACGACAAGGTTGCATATTGTCACCCTGCTTATTTAACTTATATGCAGAGTACATCATGAGAAACGCCGGGTTGGATGAATCACAGGTCGGAATTAAGATTGGTGGGAGAATTATCAACAACCTCTGATATGCAGACGATACCACCCTAATGGCAGAAAGCGAAGAGGATCTCAAGAGCCTCTTGTTGAGGGTGAAAGAGGAGAGTGCAAAAGCTGGTTTGAAACTCAACATTAAAAAAACGAAGATCATGGCATCTGGCCCCATCACTTCCTGCCATATAGAAGGGGAAGAAATGGAAGCAGTGACAGATTTTACTTTCTTGGGCTCCAAGATCACCGCAGACGGTGACTGTAGCCATGAAATTAAAAGACGCTTGCTCCTTGGGAGGAAAGCTATGGCAAACCTAGACAGCATAGTAAGAAGCAGAGACATTACCTTGCCGACAAAGGTCTGTCTAATCAAAGCTATGGTTTTCCCAGTAGTAATGTATGGCTGTGAGAGCTGGACTATAAGGAAGGCTGAGCGTCGAAGAATTGATGCTTTCGAACTGTGGTGCTGGAGAAGACTCCTACGAGTCCCCTGGACTGCAAGGAGGTCAAATCAGTCAGTCCTAAAGGAAATCAACCCTGAGTGCTCATTGGAAGGACAGATACTGAAGCTGAAGCTCAAATATTTTGGCCACCTAATGCGAAGAGAAAACTCTCTGGAAAAGTCCCTGATGCTGGGAAAGACTGAAGGCAAAAGGAGAAGGGGATGGCAGAGGATGAGATGGCTAGATAGTATCACCGATGCAATGAATATGAACTTGCGCACACTCCGGGAGAGAGCGCAGGACAGGAAGGCCTGGTGTGCTATGGTCAATGGGGTCACGAAGAGTCGGCCACGACTGAACAACTGATTTTCCCCTGCAAAGTTCACCTGCAGAGATGGATTGGTTGTATCACATCCAATACGCCAGTGTGTTCTGGGGCAACCTTTCGTTACCATAGGATAGTAGTGAGACCCTGAAGGTCTGGCCAGCAACCAATTTTGCAAATAAGTCCAGAAAGGTTACAGATTTTGGCAATGTTCCACATACCGTTAGGCAAATCTTCTGTGGCATGTTGATGTTGCCTGAAAGAAAAGAGAACTTTCTTCCAGTTTATAAAAGCTTCACTTCCTGATTATCTGGAAGTGATTTTTACTTGCTACAGGTGCCTACCAGCACCCCCCACCCCCAATGGGTGGGTGGAGTGCATCCCTAGAATGCCTACTGCAATCCTCAACATTGTAAAGGGGTTTTCTGGTGGATGTATAGAGAGCATTGACTGAGAAATCAACATGGAAAGGATTCCTAGAAGTTTGAAAGCTACTGAGTTTGAATACTGTGAACAAGACACAGTCTCTTTTAATAACTTAATTGCCTTGGGGTTCAGTTTGTGATGCAAACCCACTCTGGAACATACATTCAATTTAACCTTTTGACCTTAACATTCTCCCCTTCCTCCCCACTCCTTCAGTGATTGTAACTGGGAGTGGTATTTGGCTCATGGCTGTTCATTAGTTAGGATGTTGTGTTGACAAACAGGACAAGTACAGTAAGATCAAGTGGCAAGATAGACTAAGTCTGATCGGGCTTCAGTTTCATGAGACCTTGTTGGCAGAACTGGCACCACACAGCTGATTTTGGTCAGGTGTCGTTGCAATGGAGCATTCTGACAGCCTGAACTTATACATGTCCCATGAGAGCAGCAGGGCTTACTTCCTAATAATTATGCTTAGACTTGCAACTGTTAGCACTTGGTTCTGTTCTGAGTTCCAGCTGTGAATGGAAAGTGACGTTCTTGCCCTGGGAGAGCTGCCTCTTTCAATGTGCTGCAATGCTG
Source organism: Heloderma suspectum (assembly GCF_057233095.1). Taxonomy (NCBI): domain Eukaryota; kingdom Metazoa; phylum Chordata; class Lepidosauria; order Squamata; family Helodermatidae; genus Heloderma; species Heloderma suspectum. The sequence goes on from NC_139464.1 coordinate 112,551,334, forward strand.
TACGATGCCACATATTTTGAGCTGACAGGACATATGGTACTGTCAGGTGCTATATGACAAGACACAAGCATATTCCATTCAACACGATAAAGGCTGAAGTGAAAGGTAATGGAAACAGTTGCCATCTGCATACAGATATATTAGCCATGACTGTCACTCTTTTTCCAGAGAGTAGAAGCACTATCTAGTCAACTGAAAACAACAAGGCTGAAGGAAGGCAATATTCACATCCCAGTGCCATCTTTTCCCAGACATGCCAGAACAGCTGAGACAGATTTTAAAAGTCCTGAATTTGGAAGGAAAGGAAACCCGGGCATGGGTGTATCATCCAGAGCTCTGGCAATTTGTGTGAGTACTAGGTCTCTTGGCAATATTGTTTGACAGAGGTTTTCTTCCCAGCCTATTAAAGAAACTAACTTCTTAGCATATTCTACTGTCATTCATTACCAAATGTTTTTATTTGTTGCATTTGTAATGTGTTCTTATTCCATGAAGCCATGAGGATCACACATGCAATTAATTTATAATCTCACAAGAACCCTTCCAGGAAATAATACTTAGCATTTATATAGTGCTTTCAGAATATTCAGCATGATCTATCTATCTATCTATCTATCTATCTATCTATCTATCTATCTATCTATATCAGTAATCCTTACAATACTGTATGGTAGGTCAGTTTTGCATATGGTTAATTATTATCACCATATGGCAGGTTTGGGCAGGGTGTGCGTATGTATGTACGGGGGCTGAAGAAAAAGAGACAAGCTTCCTTTCCTAAGGTCAATTTGTGTGTTCATGACCGAGGTGAGCTGTGAACCAGGAACTAGGTACGTTAAGCCAAGGGACGGCAGATTTCAGGCTTGCGGGATCAACTTTGGTTTTTGCTAGAACCCCGAGGTCCACCAATTGGAGCCAGATGCAAAATGGTTGCTTAGGGTGTAGAGCCAATTACCTACTGAATCCCACGAGCCATAAACTGGGATGACCTGCACTCACAAATATAAATCTGCATTTGAATTACTACAGATCAAGGACTCTAACAGTCTGATTTAGACCTAAAAATTACCATTGTTAAACAATTGGCAGTTGGAGGCTCTTGCTGATCTACTGCAAACCACCCACATCCCTGGGATAAATGAAGAGATAATACAGGTTTGCCCAAAGCCACCCAGTTTAATTCCTGGCTGAACAGAGACTTGGACTCAGCTCTCTAAGCATCACATCATGCTGGCTCTTATCTCAAGGCTCCTTCACACGGAGCTTTTATCCTGCGATTGAGATTGCTCCTTCACAGAAGTTTGCGGGCTCCTTACACGACACTGTGATCATTTAAGGCGTCTCCTGCACTATATGCCCTTTGTTCCGTTTTTAAATAAATTGCAGATAATGAGCTATCAAATTCACCCTGTTGTGTTTCCTCCGTGAAAATAGTAAAAGCAGCAAGAAGAGGGGCGAGATCAATGAAAGATAATGGAAGACTCAGATATAGGGAGAGGTGGGGGGAAGGGGAGGGGGGAAAGGAATCACGTGAAAAAGGGAGCCGTTGTGATCCTGCATTTAAAACAGAAGCAGAAAGCTCCATTTTGAATGCAGGATTTTAGGCTGTAGAGATGCCCTCAGTGTAAGAGAAATGAACAAGCTTTTCAAAAACATTGGTAGGGCATTTCTTAATTGGCAGATAGTGAAAAATACACAGTATACACAAAAATATACAAAAGTACATAAAGCTGGGCCTTCACTATATGCCAGTCTGATTGCAAGATACTAAAATGTACAAATTAGCTCCACTCCTCTGCTTATATGCTTTGCTTGTGGCTTCCAGTAATGGAACCATTTTCTATCCTTAGAAAGTAATAACTTTTTGGACGCAATATAAATCCCTGTTCATCTGGGCTTAAGGCATGTCTCAGCTATCAGGGAAGAGCCATGAGATAAATATGAAGCCCTGGGGAGGACTGAGGCTCATGGTCGGCCCCTCCTTGGGCTGTTCTATCTCATCAAAAGGGGACAAGCAGCCAGGACAGTATGACTACATGATTCTTTCCTCCAAGAAAAACAGCTGCATGTGTTTGCTTTCTGGGTCCAGAAGAGAGAAGCCTGCGCCACAAAAAGAGTCCTTGAAGGCCCTGAGTTGATGTGATTTGAGTCTGAATGCAGCCATGTAAAAAGTACAGAAGCAGGTGACTGGGCAGGAAAGGGATCTTGGGATTGTGGGGACTAGCATGATGCATCTGTCATGAAAAAGCAAATTCCATGTTGGGGATTATTAGGAAAGGAATAGAAAATAAATATTTGGGATCATTATGAGACAAATTGAAACAGCCAATATTATAATGCCTTCATACAAATCTGTGGTGTGGCCACACTTTGAGGCCACTTCCACGATATTTCTATACCCCCGTTTTTCACACACACCCTCCCCCCGTTTGCCTATTTCTTCCTTTGTCATTACCGCTTTTCCTTGCTGGGTTTGATGGCAGAAGTACACAAGGCTTTTACTCTCTCAGCAGTTTATGCATTGAGAGAATTTCAAATGCATTGAGAGAATTTCAAATGCAAGTGGGCTTGCAGTGGCCCACTGGTGGATTGGTTGCAACAGGCTGGGAAAATCACCTGCACACACTACAAACTTCTGAATCCAGAAGGAGGAGTGACACAAGCGTTCTTCTGCCCCCCCCCCCCCTCGGGTGGACAACATTTGAACCGGCTCCTGTAATGGCCCCTTTAATAGCAGTTTGATCTGCAGCAATTAGCAGGTGATAATGTTTACATTAAAATCTATAACATTAAAAGCTTTATCTGCTTATATCTGCACACCATTCAGATATAAAGGCACAATAGCAGGGCAGTTTTTTCTGGCCTGTTTTTTGATGGGCTTGGGCCGCCGTCCTTAGACATTCCCTCAAAGAAGTGAGAAAGGGCTGGGACAAGGGGTGTTTAGAATTACCTTAGCAGTGTGCAAATAGGAAGTGGGCTGCAATAGACAGGCCTTATGCTGTGAAAATTTTGAGAGTATGGGAAGCTTCCCAGCAGAACTGCCTTTAGATTTTCTCTGGATAACCGGTTAAAATGGTAGTCCGTGCACTTAATTTTTGTTGTTATTTAATAATTCTGTTATGCTCCAAGCGTTTGGAGCATAATTGAATGGCCTCTTTCATGGCCTTGTTTACATGCATCCTGAGGATTAGGCAGTGAATTAGAAACAAGCGGTTTACAGAAACACAAATTCCCTTCTATCATGCTGCGGGGGGGTGGGGGTGGTATGCAGCAAATGAGCAAATCCCCCTTTTAAAAGGAGGCCTTCTAACTTCTCCATCCCAAGGTTAAATTATATGCATTTCTGAACACCGTTCACAAATGGAAGGCATTTGTGTTTTCCTCATGATACAAGATAAACTGCGCTGAATTACATACTTAGCACGCTTTATTTACCCGGTCATCTGGGTCAGAGTTTTATCTTCAACTGCGTAAAGAGTTTAGAGCAAGACACTTCCTCTGTGGCTCTTCCACTATTTTTAGCTAATCTCTGTGGCTCCCCTACAGCTTTGTTCAACCTAATACAGCTTAGATTAATAGAGAGAGACAGCTGGGGGAACCTCAATGACTTATCTGTAGAGGTCTGCCACTTGCCGGCTACTTGCACTGCTAGGATTCTTCTCATCCTCATCCCCCTTTGAGGTGCTGGAATTTCTTCCTCCAGTCAGAGGCCTCCTAGTGTTACTAATTACAAGGCATTGTGTAGCTGGTCTGTCTTTTTTGCCTTCATGGATTTTCTGTGGTAAGAGAAAAGATGAAAGAAGCTGTGGGAAAACATGAGAGGGCCATGAGTAGGGGTGTACGAAACCCCGCTTACCTGGCTCTGCTGGGGCCTGCAGTTGGGGGGAGGTGATCCGTTCCTCCCCCTGGAATCCTTGACGGGGGGAGGTGATCCGTTCCTCCCCCCCCCGAATCCTGCCCAGCCAGCTCCGCTCCGCGGCCAGGCCGCAGAGCCACCGGCCGGGCCAACCCGCAGCGGGGCCTCCAGCCACTGCCAGGCTGCTACGGACGCAAATGGCGTCCTGTGTAGGGGACGCCATTTGCGTCCCTACGTTAGCCCGTGATAGGCTCCGTAAGTATTTACGTAGCCTATCACGGCCTCCGCAGGGATGCAAATGGCGTCCCTGTGTTAGCCGTGATAGGCTACATAAATACTTACATAGCCTATCACGGCATTCCTGGGGAGGCGAATGGCGGCCGCTAACGCAGCCGCCATTCGAGGACCACTCACCGGCGAACGGCACCAGGTAGGCTCCGTTTCGCGCACGTTTTGTGTGGTGGGTGGTGGGGCTTTGCTCCACCATGGATTTCGGGGGGGCCGAATGTGCTGGCATTTGGCCTCACTGGGATCCGTGGCAGAATTCTCCGCCATCCCTAGCCATGAGTGGAAAATGTCATCGTCCAGACCACTGCCGCCACCACCCTATAAAGTTCCATGAATGAGGCAGAGCAATGGCACAATAGAAGCCTTAATCCATGGGAAGATCTTAAACTACAGGCAGGTTCATATGGTAAGAGGTGGTTTTTCAGATATCCTGCCCCAGGGCTTTATAGGTAAACATCAGCAGCTTGAATCATGCCTAGAAACAGATTAGCAGCCGGGGTTGTAACATGGCCAACACAGTACGCACCAGAAAACAATCTGGCCACTGCATTTTGCGCTACCGCAGTTTCCAACCACTCTTCAAGGGCAGCCCCACATTGAACATGTTTCAATAATCTAAATGGGAGGTGATTAAGGGCACAATCCTATGCATGCTTAGATAGAAAATGTCCTACAACTCCCAGGATGCCCCAGCCAGCACAGTTAGCCTGGGCATGCTGGGAGTTGTACGATTTTTTTCTGTCTAAACATACATAGGGAAAATTCTGGAGCAAATGATAATGCAATCCATCTGCAAGCACCTTGAAAACAATGCAGTGATTACTCAAAGCCAACATGGATTTGTCAAGAACAAATCCTGCCAGACAAATCTGATCTCATTTTTTGATCAGGTAACCTCCCTTGTGGACCGTGGGAATGCTGCAGACATAATATACCTCGACTTCAGCAAAGCTTTCGACAAAGTGCGCCATGGTATCCTGATGAGCAAACTAGCTCAAAGCGGGCTAGATGAAACAACGATCAGGTGGATCCACAGTTGGCTACAGAATCAGACTTGAAAAGAGTGCTTATCAGTGGGACCTTCTCAAACTGGGGAGAGGTAACGAGTGGGGTACCGCAGGGCTCAGTCCTGGACCCAGTGCTCTTCAAAATTTTTATGAATGACTTGGAGAAGGAGGTGCAGGGAATGCTGATCAAATTTGCAGATGACACAAAATTGGGTGGGATAGCTAAAACTTTGGAAGACAGAAACAAAATTCAAAGTGATCTTGATAGACTGGAGCTCTGGGCAGAAAACAACAGAATGACATTTAATAGGGATAAATGCCAAGTTCTGCACCTAGGAAAAAGAAACCAAATGCACAGTTACAAGATGGGGGATACATGGCTCAACAACACTACAAGCGAGAAGGATCTTGGAATTGTTGTCGATCACAAGCTGAATATGAGCCAACAATGTGATGTGGCTGCAAAAAAGGCCAATGCTCTTTTGGGCTGCATTAATAGAAGCATAGCTTCCAAATCCCGGGAAGTACTAGTTCCCCTCTACTCAGCACTGGTTAGGCCTCACCTGGAGTACTGTGTCCAGTTCTGGGCACCACACTTTAAGAAGGATGCAGACAAACTGGAGAGGGTTGAGAGGAGGGCAACAAAGATGATCAGGGGACTGGAAACAAAGCCCTATGAAGAGAGACTGAAAGAACTGGGCATGTTTAGCCTTGAGAAGAGAAGACTGAGGGGAGATATGATAGCGCTCTTCAAGTACGAGGAAGGCCAGGATCTCTTCTCGATCATCCCAGAGTGCAGGACACGGAATAATGGGCTCAAGTGGCAGGAAGCCAGATTCTGGCTGAACATCAGGAAAAACTTCCTGACTGTTAGAGCAATACAACAATGGAACCAATTACCTGGGGAGGTGGTGGGCTCTCCCACATTGGAGGCCTTCAAGACGAGGCTGGATAGCCCTCTGTCAGGGATGCTCTGACCTGGATTCCTGCATTGAGCAGGGGGTTGGACTCGATGGCCTTGTAGGCCCCTTCCAACCCTACTATTCTATGATTCTATGATTCTAGGTAGGGCATGACAGATACCATAGCCAATGATATCGAATGCAGAACCAACAGGGACACACTCCCCCTGTCTAGTTCCCGGTGCAGGTCATCCACTTGGAAAACCCAGCCTGAACCCAGACTGGAAAGGATCTAAATAATCAGCTTCATCCAAAGTCTGCTGGTTCTCTGCAAATTCTGTCCCCGTCTCTATAATTAGCAAGTGATTCTGCCCTCAGAAGAGCTTCTATACTAAAATCACTTTCTCTGTCAGTGGTGATGCATTTACATGGAGATTCCTCTCCGCTTTTAATCAACTGTTTAAGAGAGGAAATGCTCTAGGTCTTGGAATGGTCACAGATGACCTATTTAAAGAAATGCTGAAAGCATTTGGGTGTTTTCACAAAGTGTAATTTAAATGGCTTTACTTGGTGTGTAATTTGAATGTAAAACCTACACTGTTTTACATTTGATTTTATAAAAAATGTCTTCTAGTTCCTGTCTGGTTCTTGTCCTGAATTAGCAACATTCACACCCGTGTACAAATGGTAGAAGAGAAATTCAGAGGCACTTTTAGCTTCATGTATGAAAATGAGGGTTGATGCCAATACCTCTGAAAGCAGAAATCAGCTCAACATTTGGGATTCTGGGGAACTGGACCCAAAGCTTTGCACAGCAGACTTTAGGCATGTTGTAATTGCATTGGCCAACATCAGTGCATAGAGCAGCCTTCCTCAGCCTGGTACCCTCCAGATGTCTTATACTACAAGTCCCATCATCCCCAACAAGCATGGCCAGGTAGGTCCCAATCCAGCTCACACAGCCTGCAGCTTACACAGAGCCCTGTTGCTCCCTGCACAGACATTGTCACGAGATTATTCCATACGTGTGAAGCTTTGTACAGTGCACAGGTGTCTACACTGGGCTGTTTCTCTTATACTTTCCAGCCTCAGGCACTGGAGTTTATCCAGGTGAGCAGAATTTTAACAGCTTTTAACAGCTGTGTGACAGGCAAAGATTCCAAAGGTAACTCCTTTCACATCATCTCTCAGTGTTGGCAAACAGCTGTATCTGTTGAATTTCTGTGTATATCATCAGTTGTTACAGATTCATAAGAGCCCTTCCAGGAGAAAAAGGTGGCAATCCTAAGGAGGTACTTTCTCTTAAAAAAGAAAAAGAAAAAAAGAGTCGAATATGGTAATGACGTACTGCTGAAACTCCTTTTCTGGATTTGGAATAGACATTATTTACTTTGAGTTTGTGGTGTTTCAGGAAGACAATGTTAGTTGCTTTTAATTATTTGAGCTTGGGAGAGTGATTTCTATATTCCTGTTCTAAATGAGTATGTAGAATTTCAAACCCATTTGGGGCTAATATTAAGTTAGTCTGTTTAAGCTTCTCTTTCCCCCCCTTTCTTTCTTTTTTTTGGTGGATCCCAGGTCATACTAAACTCCCCCCCCCCCTTTAAATGTGTAGAGGACATTTTTGTGGTAACTTCTGAAAATGTATCAGCCTGCCATAATCCAATGCTCTACAAGATTTTCTTAATCATTACTTAAGAGGACTCATTTGAAGGTTTTATCTGAATCTCTGCTCTGCTCTGCTCTGCTCTGCTCTCCTCTCAATTCAACCTTAGATGGTTGTTCTGTGACTGCTTCTGTATGGGTCTGTGCTCACTTCATCTTACTCAACCTGTACATTTAAAAGATTGACAGATTTTTAAAAATAAACGTTTGGCACGTTAGTTTCTTTGTGCAATAGATGCATACCTTTTGTATTTGTTGCTCCAGTTTGCACTTCTCTTACAGAAACATCACATTTCCCCAGCATTCAAATCTCAGTCTTCTGTTCCTCCTGGGAAAATTCTATATTTCCCCCAGATAGCACATTTATTTCTGTTGTGGTTACAGTGTGGAGTGTGTGGCTGTCTGTGTTATGGACAACTATTTTATCACGTTAGTATCTTACCCTCCCTCCAAGGAGCTCATGGCAATGATCAAATTTTACTGGTAGGTTAGGCTGAGAGAGAACAAGTGGTCACCCAGTGAGCTTCATGGCTGAGTTTGGATTTAAACCCAAGTCTCCTGGTCCAAACCTACAGTTAACCATGCTCTGATAACCTCCAGGTTGGATTACTGCAGTGCACTATACACTGACCTGCCTTTGGAGATGATTCAGAAGTCTCCAATTAGTACAGAGTACAGCTACCAGAATTTTGACTGGCACAGCTCATTTTGGCCATATTACACCAGTTTTCAAAGAGCGTGGTTGCCTGCCTGTGCACTTCCAAGTCCGAAGTGCTGATGTCTACCTTTTACAGCCCTGAACAGCTTGGGGCCCATGTACTTGAAGGAGTGCCTAACTGTCTATTCATCACACCATACTAGCTTACTATTGGATACTGATGAGCAGGACAACTTCCACTCCCCCCCCCCCCCCCGCCCACCCACTGTACTTGCCCATACCATTTTGAAGTTAAGGCTGTTGAAGGATTGTTGTTTCTCATTTTCATTTTAAACTTTGGAGTCATGGTACTTTCATTTTATACAATGCCAGTACAGGAATGGCCATTTTTAAAACACAGTGAACACCAGTAAGGGAGGCCTTCTCCCCTGGAAGGTGGCCTAGAAATATTTCAAATAAAGAAATACATAGCTTCTCTCCATGAAATGATGTCTTGCTGTTTTGTACGGATGAAAAAACAAAACTCTGCTAGTGGTCGTGTGCTGCTCCTTTTTTCCTATGCTGAAAAACACACATCTTTTGAGTTGTTTTTTTTTAAGGGAGGGGTCTAATAGCAACTCATCCATCTCACTCACAGCCAGGCTTTCTGTCCTATCTATAATATGAGGAGAGGGATATAGAGCTCCTGTTCCCAAAAAGGGAGGGGAATCATGAGGCTCCTTCACACTGAGCTTTTATCCTGAGATTGAGATTGATCCTTCACAGAAGTTTGCTGGCTCTTTATATGATGCTGTGATCATTTAGGGCGTCTCCTGCACTAAATGCCCTTTGTTTCGTTTTTAAATAGATCGCAGATAATGAGCTATCAATCTGCTTGAATTCCTCCGTGAGAAGAGTAAAAGCAGCAAGGAGAGGAGCGAGATCAATGAAAGAGAATGGAAGACTCGGATACGGGGAGAAGGAGGGGGAAGGGGGTGGGCGGGGAGAAGGGAGTGAAAAAGGGAGTCGTTTTAAAATGGAAGCAGAAAGCCCCGTTTTACATGCAGGATTTTGGGGTGGTGTAGAGATGCCCATGCAAAGGTTAAAATGCAGTTGGAATGTGCAGTCACTCAACCTGCAGAAAGGCCAAAAGATGTCATGAGACTCTGGTGCTGATTCCTTTTGGAGCTGGAAGTATCAAGCAAAACATAGTGATATAAGGAGAAACCAGCACATGTATGTGTAGTTTACTGTAAGGAAAGGTGGGACGGGGGTAGGAGGGTAATTGTCAAAGAGAATTTTGTCTGTTCAGATAGGGCTGTTGAGAGATGAAGGTCCTGAGCCCTTTCCCACATTGCTTCATAATCTTTGGAATATGGCTTAACCCCTTTCCATTTTCTCTAGTGATGATGCGGTGGATTTGGGAGGCTTTACATGGTGGTTGTGATAGTGGTGGGAGTAGGATACATTTGAGCAAGGAAACTGCCTGTTTTTGTGTCCTGCCTAGCCCTTAAATGTGGAGGTAGAGCTGAATTTTAAAGCAGTGAAAGTGAGAGCGTTGATTCACCCATACCCATCTATGGGCAGAACAACATATTTCTCTCAGCACATGGCTCAATAACGTCATTTCTATCACTGCTTGGGAGCTTTCAAGTACTTATTTTCTGCTTTCAGTTATTCTTGAAAGAATTAGAATGGTAGAGCTGGAAGTCATCTAGTTCTTAGGCTGGTTTTCCAAAGGAGATGCAATATGTCGCTGTGCACACTGTTGCCACACCTCATGTCTGTCTGCAGCTTGTACCATGCCCTGCCTTCTAATTCCATATGGACTGTGGGGGAGGGAAATGCTATCTGAATATGCTACAAGACATTCTTGTATTTAATAATTATTGGGAAAAGTCCCTGTCACTGAAAATAGGTTCCAGATCTCAGTTGTGCTCAAATTAAATTCAGGATAAGGCAGTAAGTTCCTTCCTGATACCTCTCCTCGTTTTCATAAGCATTTTGACTGAGAACATGGACTGAAGAGCTCCATCCTCCAGTCAGAGGAGTTTGTGACCCTGTTCACTCAACCAGTTGCTAAGAGGGCAACCTCCCATTTTTGAGGCAAGTCATCCTCTACTTTTCAGTCAGCAGTGCTTGATGTGTTTTAATTAACATAGTTTTGTTCAAAATATATTTCTAAAACTCTTAGATTTACCTCTCCCCCAGCTATGGGTTTACCAAAAGCGGCTGGTTTCAATGGTCACCATTCTCAGCTCCAGGCCACCTTAGGTCGTGCATCATCTCCAATTCCAGACATCCAGGAAGGGTATTTAGCTTCCCCTCAATAACCTCTTTTGACTTTCCATATGTCAATCTTGGATCAGTAGCTTGCATACTACATCTAGCCAGGACCAGGACCCCTGGGAAGCTAAGCCCTTAAAAAAATAAATGCTTAGAAGTCAGTTCTCAGAAGTCTACTTTGCTTTTACTGTTTAGGTCACAGCGTGTGAGGGGAAAGCAAGCATGTCATCATGACATTTTCTGTAACCTGTGTGAAGCTAAGCATGGTATCTGGCACAGTGATCCTTGACCGAGTTGTTTTTTCTTGTTATCTTGCCAGAGAAGGTTATTCTTTTAAGAATAGACTCAGTGTGAGACAAGTCATAGTTTTAAGTTTGCGTACATTTAAGGAATTAACATGTGCAAATAACAATCGTGGATATGCCTCTGGAAGGGGCTACAATTTCTGAGTGCTGTGTTTCCCAGATGACAAACAGATGTTGAGTAGAATCTAGTCCTTTGGATCATGACACAGGCAAACGGAGAACACTTCAGCCCTGTCGCCCTTCTGCCCCCTAGATTGGTTGATTATATAACAAGGTTTCATTTCTCTGGCTTTCAAGGTGACTTGGTGTTGGGACTCATTGAGATTAAATCGGCCTTGGTGCAAAACCAGCTGAAATGCCAACTATGCGTACTGTAGAGCAGCTTTGCAAATACCACTTCACTGGCAAATACCACTGGAATATGAGCCAACGATGTGATGTGGCTGCAAAAAAGGCCAATGCTCTTTTGGGCTGCATTAATAGAAGCATGGCTTCCAAATCCCGGGAAGTACTAGTTCCCCTCTACTCAGCACTGGTTAGGCCTCATCTGGAATACTGTGTCCAGTTCTGGGCGCCACACTTGAAGAAGGATGCAGACAAACTGGAGAGGGTTGAGAGGAGGGCAACAAAGATGATCAGAGGACTGGAAACGAAGCCCTATGAAGAGAGACTGAAAGAACTGGGCATGTTTAGCCTGGAGAATAGAAGACTGAGGGGAGGTATGAGAGCGCTCTTCAAGTACTTGAAAGGTTGTCACAGAGAGGAAGGCCAGGATCCCTTCTCGATCACCCCAGAGTGCAGGACACGGAATAATGGGCTCAATTGACAGGAAGCCAGATTCTAGCTGAACATCATGAAAAATGTCCTGACTGTTAGAGCAATACGACAGTGGAACCAAAGACCTAGAGAGGTAGTGGGCTCTCCCACACTGGAGGCCTTCAAGACGAGGTTGGACAGCCATCTGTCAGGGATGCTCTGACTTGGATTCCTGCATTGAGCAGGGGGTTAGACTTGATGGCCTTGTAGGCCCCTTCCAACCCTACCATTCTATGATTCTATGGTTGTCCAAGGCAAGTAAGAATTGCTTCCAAGTGACCAAAGAAACGTGTGTAAACCAGATGAGAGCTGATCCTTTTCCCCTTTCAGGCTATCAGTGTGCTAGCACAGATGAATAGCGTAGGCATTTGTGAAAAAGTGGGCTAGTAAAAGTTTGGTGGGCTAGTTTATTTTGTGAATGTCAAGGCTGGTATCCATCTATGTCCCTCTGCAGGCTCATATTCTCCATCATTGGAAGTCAGCAGTCGGATTTGCTGGCAGCGGTGTTACCTCATTTCATTCCACATATGCCTCCAGAAATGTTTGCTGTATTACGTAAAATGTGTGCTCTTTACCTAGTTTAGAGTTCATGGATCCATTTATCAGTACTTGTGTTATTGGCGGACTTGCAATTCTGTAGCATTATGTGCTTGAGGGGAAGGCAGTATGGCTCTGTTGAACCATTCTCTGTATCCATCTGCTAATTTCCATTTCCCAGGAATATACTACCCCACAAGAGAGTGAATGTCCCCTATCTTGTGTGATGCTTCTACAGTCATATTGGTTCTTAGTAGAACTTCCTTCCAAATGGGAGCCAAAAGCCAAGTGTTTTTTTAATTGTGCCAACCAAATGGTTTCAGTCAGCAGGTAAGCACCAAAATTAAGTAAAAAAAATAGTTCTCACTAGCAGCCGGTACAGACAGTTAGAACTTAAGTACTGTGCCTGTTACAGTTAGAGTGTGTATATAATATGAGTATGTAGAGACAAAGATGTTCAATTATGTCATGATGTAGTATATATGGGTCAATCTCAGCATCATAGGTAAATGACACTCTTTGGGGAAATGCTCCTTTTCCTGTGACAGAAATAGCAGAAGGACCCGGCGTGAAATAACTCATTGCCAGCTGTGGTATTTTGAGACACGCTGCTACAAAACTGGTTGAGGACGTGTTCAGCAGTCTTTGGATACACATGACACCCTTTAGTCTCTTGCTAGGAGGTAAAACCCTTGTGAAGAATATCTCTGTTTCAAAGAAAAGGTGGGTGGTGGGAGGATGTGATTTGCTATCTTTAAAAAGTGTTCTATTAATGTTCTATCCAACAGCCAAACCAGAAAAATTGCTCAGCTTACATTTTCTTCAAATACGAGGAACATATGTTTTAAGTTTTAAAAGCATTTCCTAATTCCACAATGCTTATATACTCAGTCATACTCTGTATGCATATTCTGTTTTATCATTATCTGTAAACACATTCATACCATTCATCTATTTTTAATTATGGACTTGGGACACAGTGTTTTGTATTTTTATTGTCTGGCTGTTGTTTGTATGGTTTTAGATGTCGATTAGGTTTTAATTTTTGTAAGGTGCCTTGAAATTCCCGGAGTGGCAGTATTAAAAAATTGGTTAAATATAACCATAAAAGAACATCTTTTAAAACTGCACACTTTAGTAGAAGTAAACAGTAATTATGTATGGATCCCTTTCATGTAATCTCATCTTTATGTAGACAGCTTTCATATGCTGCTCAAATGCAGTTATCTCTGAAACAGACGAAGGCTTTTGTTTAACATAGCAACCCATTTAAAGAAGAGATGATCACATTCAAGTGAAAATACATAAATCATTTTTTCTGGTAGAAGAATACATATATGCACAGCAGCATAAAAAGGGCACACAAAATAATCAAGAGTTCACCAGGGTACTATTATGCAGTTCCTATGTTTAATTTAAGTAATTTAGCTATTGTGTTTTGTGTTTCGTTAATCTGGACTAAATTAGTTAATTTGGACTAAATATTAACCATAGATTCCTGGGCACCATTACTGAGAGAGGTTTGAATCCACAATTCACCAATAAGCATTGACAACATGGGCTGAGCACTAAGTTACTCCTCCGAACATGCAGGACTGTGTCACTGGTCATAGCTGAGGCAAGGGCCCCTGGAATTTTGGCACATTGGGCAGTTGCCTGGTTTCTCTCCATGGCTGTGTTGGCTTGCATCTAATCCTGTAGCACTGGAGAAGCTAAGGAAAGGTGAATCCGCTCTGTGCTTGGCTGGGAGATCCACAGTACCCCGTGTAAGGGCTAAAACACACATTACTTTAAATCCATATCTAGCAGCTATGTCCTTTTCATTTTTACTCTAGAGTAGGCAGAGGGGGCCGATCCCAATTGGGTGTGTGGGGCATGGGGGGGGGCTTTTCAGGCCCACTGTGCATACTCTAAAGTAAAAATGAAAAAAAGACGAAGCTGCTAGATACAGAATGTCTGTATGTCTGGTTTTGGCCCAAAGCTGAATTTTCTAAAGGGCAGTCAATGTTTGACATTAATATAGTTTTGCTTTTCATCAGCTGGAGGGCTGGTCTCAACAGCCTTCAGAAATTCTGAGTGACAGGTTATTACTTTTTGCCAGGTGGATTTAATAAAGGGAAATTCCTTGGCAGCTTTGAGGGGATCACTTTTATCTTGAAATGTACCGTTGCATTTGCTCTGCTACAGAACTGTGCTTTGAACGCTGAAGTTGTGGCAGATTTTGCTGAAGCACTTATCTAGAACTGTTTGCTCAGAGTTACATAAAATAAGGTCTCAAGGTAGTGTTTGCACAGGATTCGATTTCATGAAGACTTTTCTGTGTTGTATCATGAATGCACATTTGGCAAATATCAATTGAAAGAGCCATCGTTGTCAGAGCAAATGTCCCATAGGATGTATTTATTTATTAGATGAAGCCAGAACGGTATCTCTGAAGTTATTGGCTCTCAGATGCCTGCTCTGATTTTCTCTGGGGAAAAATATGGCAACTCTCTCCCCCCCCCCCCCCCGCACACACAGATTGTGTTTCAGTTCCTGCCACACCGAGATATAGCAGACATGGGCTGTGTTTTCTAATTTTCCTGGCTGTCTTATCTTCCCATTCAAAAGATTAACATTATGAAAATGTGCAGATATCATCGTGAAAAATACCCACACTCGGCTGAGACTTAATTCAGATACCATCTAAACCATGGTTTACACTAACTATTGTTTAGAACCCAAACCAAACTTCTGGAATCCTGTAAGAAAATAAACATTTAAATATTTTACAGGAATGGCTTTAGAGGCCTGAGGAGTGGTACTTAGACATATTGGTGTTTTTTTTAACGTAACTGCAAGCACCCAGGATGTAGGCTGCTGATCATCACCCTAACATAACACAGCAGCAATCCTTGTACCAGGCCACCTGCAATCCCTTCAGCCCTAATAGTAAAGCCTTTCTTGGTCTCAGCCCCTGCATCACTCACAACTGCAGGGAGTGTTTTCTTTAGGGGTTGTCACACAGCCCATCATATGGCCAGTGAACCAGAGAGGCGGTGAGTGGGATTGTGCTTACTGGCGATGCCTCCCAAGGCTCGCATACCTCCCAGCAGCTGCGTGTCCAGCTTTGAATAGAAAGTGATACTATATACATACAGTGACAAGGATCACTGTCTAACTCAGAGGTGTTGAACCTCCTTCAGCCCAAGGGCTGAATTTTGGAGAAGCTCTTGGGTGCTGCATTCCAGTGGTGAGCAGGACCAAAGGTAAAAGGGCTGGGGCCCCAAATACTAGCATATTGTAGCTTAAAGCTCTTACTGCCACTATTTAAGGCTTGGGAGAAGTATTTCAACCTTTTAGAATGGGGGAAAACTGCACAAAAGCTGGGAAACCACCAAATCATTGGTGGTCAGGGAAAAGGGGTGGGGCAAGGGGAAGGGGCGTGGCCATCTGGGGAACTCTGGAGGGCCGGATTAGGATTCCAGGTGGGCTGGATTTGGCCCCTGGACATGAGGTTCAACATATGCTATATGTTGTGTGCTATATTCATTTACTCTACAATGATGAATCTCTCACTGTTTTAAAATCTAGGAGAGTGATTTCCATTCTCATTAAAGATGCACTAGAAAAACATAATTGTCCTATAATAGGTTAACAACAGTTCAGAATATACCTCAGCAGCTGCACTGTGCGAAAGGAAAGGTTGTGCACTACAGAGTGTCTACGTATTTGTGTGCATGCATTGGCAATAGAGGTGTTGCATCCACTCTCCCCCGTTGCTGAAATTTAACTTCTGGAGATTGCAGGGAGGGAGTTGCCTGCTGAAAAATGGCGATGCACATAAAAGAATTACACTAAGAATTCGAACAAGGGTTTCCCAAAAGGCAAAAGTAGGGACAAAATAGAGACTGTCACTTACCCTAGTAAATAGGGACAGTTGAAGTGTGTGTAAACACTGGCATAATGCTGAATTTTTTACCATAAATTTGCATTTTGTTTCCGTGGGACTTTTGTTTCAACAAAATAATCATTTTTCTCCTTTTAAGAACTCTTTGATTTGCAATGGTTGGGGCACACTATTAAACATGCATACGTTCCACAAGTGTAATTATCTATTTAAAAAAGAAAAGAAAAATGTAATTTGCTGATTTTCAAGTCTGGAGTTTGTTTGATCTGTCTTATTTGAACTGTCTCTTGCTTAGCTTTGAAAGGGTAGTTAAACAGACCTTAGGCGGTCTTATGTCTGTGATGTGTTTGTATCTCCTTTTATTATAATAATAATAATAATAATAATAATAATAATAATAATAATAATAATTTGTTTTAACAGAGGGGGATTAGTTAATGAGCTGTAGTGCAAAATCCAGTTAGGCATATGCTTCCAGTTACTATAACAAATACTTCATGATCTTATTATTTCAAAGTACCCTGCAAATATATAACTTGAGGCAGGAATCCTCTTCATGCTTACAGGGAAATAAGACCCACTGAAAACAGTGGGACTTCCTTCTGATACGATCAGGATATAAATTTAATAGCACTTTGGGAGGAAAAGTCAAAAGGCGTCCTTAGTGTATGAATGGAGTTGCCAATTTATTGATAATCCACCTACTGACATAGGGTTGGATCCAGATTTAGTGCAACTTAGAGTAGACCCACTGAAATCAAGTCAGGCCACTTAGAATAGACACACTTGATTTCAGTTGGTCTATTTTATGGTTAAGTGTGGATCCAACGCTATATCAGTGGGCAAAATGAGTAGGGTATAGAGGAGCTCATTCTAACCACAGTGATGTCATGATTTGTTATACAGTACTATCATAGACACGTCTACTCAGAAGCTCTCAACACTGAATTCAGTGGAACTTACTCCAAAGAAAGTGTGCATAGTATTGCATCCCTTCAGTACATTTCTATGCATGTCTACTCAGAAATAGGTCCCATTCAGTACAATAAGTCTTACTCCCCGGTAAGTGTGTATAAGAGTGCAGCTGCAGTCACATAATTTCAGTTATTTTAAATGCTAACTATGGTGTTGGAAAACAGGTAACTGAAAACTGTTATAACCCTTATTACCTTATACAACAATTTTAGTTTGGGGACAAACAACACAATTTACCATGGGGGAATGGATTAATTTAAAGTGGTTCATCAAGCAGAAGCACATATGTAGCAAGTAGTATCTTTAAATGCAAATCATATGTACAGAATACACATAACAGCAGATCACCAGACATGAAACTATTAAAAAATTTCCATAGCAACTGACACCATTAGTTATAAATTTCAGTCATTCACTGGGCAGCAGTCGCTTTGAGATTACACTATATTGACAGAAGGCATATGGATTAATTCCATCAAGGGGTGTATATGTTATCTGTGATTCATCGTCCACATGATAGTTACTTACGGTTGGCCACTGGGATATTGTTTGTTATGACAAAGTACACAAAAATAGCAGCCCATAATAAGTTTTCTATTTAATATGGTATCATGGCACTGAAAAACAGGTTCAATAATGAGCCCACAGATCCTGGAGATGAGATGTGGCTTGCATTAAGGCAAGCCCTGCCTCATTTCCTGAACCAGTTAAGAACTTTTAAAATCACAGGATTGTGGCCATGGGAGAAATCTTGAGAGCAGAAAATAAATTACAATAATATGCAGCTGTGTTGGCTTTTAAAAGTTGAGGTAGTAAACAGGTGTATGTAAACCACACAATGTGACAGCTGTGTGTGACTTAAAAGTTGTATTTTTTTTTCAAACCCCTGCTCGAATTTATGTGATCCTCACTAAATCTGCCTGCATTTGGACAGAATGTTTGCTGTGAGCAAACAGTGCATGTTTAAACCAGATCATCTGGAAATTTCTCATGCAATCACTTGCTTGGCCACACAGGTTTAAGTCCGTCTCTCACCACACTAGTCTTTGGGCCCTGTCACACACAATGAATTTCCAAGACAGGGCTAACTCCTATGTGTAAACACCCACTATCACCACCACAACCACTATGTATCTCTCTCTCTCTCTCTCTCTCTCTCTCTCTCTCACACACACACACACACACACACACACATACACACACACACAAACACACGTCTGGTTTGACCGCTGCACGATTTGAAGCCTCAGTTAGCATCAGGGCCCAACATGGATGAAGTGAGCATGCATGTAGCGATCTCATTCAACAGTGTATACTCAGTGCAACAGGGTCAGCAGTGGGTTTGCTGCACAGGAGTGATGTCCATGGAGGAAATTCACATGTTACGCTTCCCTTAGTCATGTGCTCTTTGGGAAAAGTTAGTCACAGCACAGAAATCCTGGAAATCATAAGTGGAATAGCCCTACAAAGTTATTTTTTCCACTGCTGCTTCTGGGCAGAGTTGTTCCTTCAGTGATAACCTTCAAGGCTTTGACCGTTGTCATCAGAGAAGACTTAAACACTAAGACTTTTCACTCCAATGGGATTGCTATAAATCCTTCAGGCTTTTATAATTTTCCTCCCCCTCCCCCCTCAGACTCAGATTTCCTTGTTTTGTCTGTGTATAGTCCCTCCTACCCAGACCCTGTTTATTACTGTAATTATTGCAACAAAACAGTTTTAACATAAATATCCCCAGTGGCACAAACACCAAACGGATCTGAATGGAAAATATGACAAAATAATCTCTCACTCTCAGGCCCAGATGTTAAAATGCCAAGTTTCAGCCTGAAGCCAAGCTGTACATCTGTTACATAGCCCCATGATACTAGGATTGTGAATGGAAACCCTGAGACGCTTAATTCTGACCGTGCCAGTGGATGCTGTGGCTAGCTCAACCAGTTCTGCCTTCTAGAAGGAAATGTTTCATACTGTTTTATCCATCGCAAAGGAATTCACCGCAGTACAGGAGGGGCAGCTCATAACTACAAGCTTCGCAGGAAGCATCTCATCATGGCCTCTTAAGGCCTTTCTACACATTACAGTTTTAGGTGTCCTGCAAAGATTCTGTTTGTAGTCCTACGGTGTAAAGTGTGGATGCAACAACAGGTGTTTGAAAAGAGACGTACCATACAGGAACACTTGTCAGAGAGCCATGATTGGCTACGGCTCCCTGTTTAGAGTAGACTCAGTGACAAACCAAGGTAAACTATGAAATGGCCCTTACTCTGTGTGGGGCTGTCTAGAAAGGGGATGGATGAATCTGCCTGTTTCTGGTCCGTGTCAGCTTTTTTTTTTAATTGTTGCATGACAAACAGCACATTCCCTTGTCTACTGAAGGTCAAGACTTCATGTCCACCTTGGAATCTGGTCATCCTAACTGCTACCTTGCACTCTTGATAGGGATTTATTGTCCCCCAGGGGTGAGTATTTAAATGTGCAACACTCCACTTGCAGTTTAAAGTAGTACAATCCAGGAAAAGTTTTACTACTTGATTTTATGCTGATTACATAAACTGGGCCGTAGTGTCACTGTTGAAAGCACTCTAGTGATCTAACTAAGCATCGCATGCAAATATGTGCACTGAATTTTATATAATTTATCCTCTTCCTTTCTCGCTTTTAAAGAAAAGCTGTGTTTCAAGGTGGCAATTTAAAGCAGAAAAGTAATTGTTGCGGTGAGAAGATGGTTCACTCTTTCTCTGCTCATGGCTTCTCTGTTACAGATTCTAACTCTGCTGCCTCCCACCGCCCCCGTACTGTGGGGTTCCAAATATGTGCTTGATTAGGAGTAGAGAAGTGGCCAGTGGGGGCAAGGGTTGCTGTAATGCTGAACTGTCTTTAAGTGTCTATTTCTTTAAAACTGCAAGCACCCTTAATAGCTGATCCATAGCCCGCTTGGAGTGCCATACGTATTTCCCAGGGCTGCCAGATCATCAGAAGAGGCAGAGCTGGCCCTAACATTAGGTGGAGTGAGGTGGCTGCCACAGGCAGATGATTTGGGGTGTTGTGAAAGGGCAGCAAATAGGCGGTAATTTAATTTATTATTATTGTATCTTTACTGCCAGAGTTACATGTGGGATTTTGTACCTGAGGTGCTAAAATAACACAGCTGGCCTTGGGAACAGGAAACCTTTTGATGCCTCAGGTCTGTCAGAGATAGCCAAAACCATTCTCCTTTTGAATTAACACTTGTCTAGCCCATTTCCTAGGAGAAGAAGGTCTTTCTACATACGTGCCACTCATCTGATTAGTGAAACATGTTGGGCGGTAACCCCTGACCACCCTGGTTAGGCATAATAAATGTGTAATATGGTTCTTTACTCCTTTGTCACCTCGCCTTCTCTGACCATCAAAAGATACTGTGCGTGCTGAAACTCTCCAGATGACCCCTGCGTTTTTTTCTCCCAGAGTGTAGCACAGATTAGCACACATTTTAAAATGTTTTTATTTTCACGTACCGCCTGCTTTCACGTTTTGTCTCTTGTTATATTTCTTTAATAAACATATTTCAATTTCAGTCTGAGGTTTTGAGTGAATTTCTGACAAACCTAAGAGATGCTTCTCTTCTTACCTGCTTAGCAACTCAGATTCGCCTATTTGTGCCCATCTATTTGTGCATAAAGAGAAATAAGAGGAGAACAAGCTACCTTGCCCATGATGATGGTGGTTGGTTCTAGTTCGTGGCTGCTTCTCCCAGGCAGATAATTAGCTGGAGCTTGGGACTTTCTTCCCTGGCCAGAGTTAGAGGAGAAGGGAAAGCGGTGGCAGAAACCTACAAATCAGATAGAAGTGTGCGATTGTGGCATGGCTTAATTTCTTTTGCTTTCCCACCACTTTTGCATTCAGAATGGTCTCTTTCTGAAGTAGCTCCTCATAGGCCAGTGAAGTTTCCATTACATACGTTTGTGTGTAACATTAATTAGGGCCCAAAAGCTTTGGAACTCTGGCTACCCTGACCTAATCTATAAATTGTGATACTGACATGGTTCACACATCACAATACATATCATGTACAAGCAGTGTGCTCCTGTGCATTGCCCAAGCTAAACAAACCATGCTCCTTTGGTTCATTATTTCTTTAATATGACATGTGAACCCATACCTCTGGCTTGTCTCTCCCTTGACAAGCCAGAGAAATAACCTGTAATTTCAGGGGGACTGTTTCTCTAGGTTGTTGAGGGAGAGAAAAGCCAGAGGTCCAGGTTTGCACATCACACTAATCAAACCATGGTTTGTTTAGCTGCATCCACTTGCAGCAGGAGCAATTGGGCAGTGCTTACAATCATACAGCTTGTAAACAGTGGGGCTGTTCACATGATTGCATTGTGGGTGGGGTATGTGTGGCTGCCATTTTGAATATGCAACACCTGCTTGTGGGTTGTCATGCCATGCAAACCCAGTGAGCATGGGTTATATGAGTGTTAAACATAACTATAACTTGCATAACCCATAGTCTGATATGCAACCTGGTGCCCATTGGCTCCGCAGCTCATTGTGGTTTAAATAACCAATGACAAGCTATGGTGTGTCATCTGAACCCAGTCAGTAAGTCATGACATGTGAACCATCCCACTGACCTGGTTCGCACATAACACTAACCCATGGTTTCTTTAACCAATGGTTTGTTGCCCTACTCGGGTTTGTCTGGCAGAGAGTTGAACAAACCGTGGTTTGTTTTCTCAATCCCTGGGTTGTTTGTTTCCCTACTCCTTCACCTGCTAACTCCCTGTATCCCAGATGCCTTTGCAGCACTGGCTGATTTTTTCCCCACTCTTGCCTGCCATCAAGATAGCCAAAACAACCCGTGGTTCTGGATTCACACGTAAAGGCAATCCATGATTTAAACAACCCAGAGTTCACAACCCAACAACAAACCATTGGTTCTCTTTCGGGGTAGTTCATGGTTAACAAACCATGCTTTGTTAGTGCAGTTAGATTTGCAAATCATGACAACCCAGAATTCAATAACCCATACCATGGGTCAGTGTTACATGCGAACCCAGCCATTGTGTCTAATTTTGCACCCTTTCATATCACGATAAAGGCTTTACCTCCCCTTTTGAAGAACAGCCCCCAATGGCTTTTTTCCCTGATAACAATCTAGTGGGGTTGGTATTTTGCCCCAAAATGCTATATTGGATGCAGCATTCATAGTTAAAAATATAGCATATATCGAGCGGGCTAAATTTTAGCCATAATTTGTATAATCTCTGTTTTGAATCATGTAGACATGATACAGCATACCTAAATTTGAAAGAATTTCTGCTATTTAGTTTTTGTGAACCGCCCAGAGAGCTTCGGCTATTGGGCGGTATAGAAATGAAATAAATAAATAAATAAATAAATTTAGATTGTGGCTTCAAAATACAGATAAATTGTCAAATGTTGATGTTCTCAACCCAACCGCTGTATCTTTGTTTGAATGCAACTGCTATCCTGGCAGCCTTCCCTCAGTATTTCTGCCAGCTGTAAGCTTTTGAGTTTTGGCGTTTAAGATGAATCTTTCTCCGGCACGTTAGTGCTAAATTACTCAGGCGTTGTAGCTGCCCCATCATCATCTTATCACGCAAATAATTGGTGGTTTCATCACTAACAAAGGGTGCTCCTTAATGTGATATCAAAACAGCAGATCACCTTGGCAATTTGGATGTTCACTGATTTCACCCTTCCAGAAACCATAGTCTTTTGGGGCTAACCCGAACATTAGGATGGCTCACCCAGATGATCTTTGGTGATTTGAAAGGGCAGCAAATTGTTATTTAATTTATTGTATTTTTCCTTCCAGGGAAGGGGAAGTGGTGCTTGTGGAGTTTTCTGCCTCAGGGCCAAAAACGACATTACTTTAAATGTGTGCCTAGCAGCCACATATGGCGGGGGTAGTGTTTTTTCTTTTCATTTTTACTCTAGAGTAGATGCAGAGGGCCCAATCAGATGGGTGGGTGATAGGGGAGCCGGTTTGGAGGCCCTGTAGCCTGTAAAAATGAAAAGAAGGCATAGCTCCTAGACACTCATTTACAGTACTGTTTGTTTTGGACCATCGGTGACGAAAATAACTTGGTTTGCCTTGAGTAGGTACTACCAACATCATGAGTTGGGGAAAGGGAGCAACAATTGCTCCTCTTCCTCAGGCAGTGAAATGTCTTGGGCCACTCCTGACCATAGAATTTATAGTCTAGTATACGATTCTGGAAGATCAGGAGTACAAATACAACTCAGCGCATCTTTATAGTTTGTGGATGAAACAGAAATGAAGTAAATGCATTAGTAAAATAATGTCTTTGATTAGGATCAACCAGTCAGTGTTCACTATGTGAGTGTTCAGGTTATACAGAGCTCTTCAAGAATTTTTTTTAAAGGAACGGAGGGCATATGTATTGCTTCTGTTTTTGGGGTGTTACCAAAGGATTTTGGATGCAGGTGCTCAGTTAACTGGTTACTTACATTCCGTTTGACCCTTGCCTCTTTCAGTCCTTACTGCTTTCTGTTCTTTTTAACCCTTAAAAAAAGTTTTTCTCTCCCCAGTTTGTCTCTGCCACTATCAAAATGTAGATTGTAAGGTCCGCAGGGCAGGGATGTGTGTGGGTTGTTTATGGAACTCTGTAAAATGCCCTCTACACTGACTAGTAAATAACAAGCAGGTAAGTATACACATCCCCAAAGCCTTCCAATATACTTAAACACAGGGACCTCACACCTTTCCATATGAAACTCTTTAGATTCCCAGTGCTGGGTTTTAGTTCAAATGTAATATTCATGTCCAGGAAGGCTTTTAGAGTTGCTCACCTGTGAAAACATTTAAATCAAAATGGGTATTCCAGGGCACATGTTTAAAGCAATCTCATGAGCAGGATTCATCCCAGAATCTAGTTCATGGGGTCACCATTGAGCAAGTTTTCATGGATGACCCAATCTTATAAAATGCTTCCACAGGTGTGCAGCCAGGAGAATCATTCATTCAAAGTGCTGTCATGTGGGCACAAAATATTTCATCAGCACTGGCCCTTAGCTTTGGAGCTACCCTGACTTTGTGACTTATACTTATCATGTAATTGAACAGAAGACCAAGCAAGCTAACCTAAAAAATAATTACAGAATTCTTATCCTGTTACCAGGCATACCAGCCTGAGCAAATTTTTTTTCCAGTCAGAAAAAATGTGCACCTAAACTCTATGAAACTCCTGCTAAAATATATAATCTATAGGAAACAGAAAACCTAAAAAAACCCTTAAGGTTTATTTCTTTCCAGTTTCCTGAATGTATTAGGGCAGGAAGCCCAGCTTGAAATACAGTTTTGTGTGCACTTCGATGTATTTGTATTGCAGCTTTTAAATTCATATTTCAGACAGACCAAATGTGTGTATAGGTCTAGACACACACACAGCGAGTGAGTGAGTGAGAGAGAGAGAGAGAGAATTGCCCTGTCACCTTGGGCGAAGTTTAATTCTTGAGTTACTTAGGGAGTAATGAGAATTATACATCAAGATAATGGGTAGAGGCTACAGAACAGTGTGCTGGACTGTAATTTAGAAGTTGGTTGACAAGGAGTTTTGCTCATGAATCCTTGAATTATAACCTTATGAAAGAGTTCAGGAATGAGGTAGCTACCAGAGGTGGATCAAAAAAATGTAAGCTGCAGAGAGAAAATTAATGGCCATTCATAACATCTATGCACTATTATTATTTAATAACCTACAGACTGAGTTTATTACTTGGTGCCAGCCCATTACCTTACACTGAACCAAGCGGAACAGTAAATTTCTGTTGTTCTGCAGCATTCAGGAAAGTAGTTTTGTTTTTATTTATTTGTTGTACTTTAATGGCCCCAAGGCAAGTTACCAAAAACAAACCATTAAAATGAATAAAATAACAGCAAACAATAAAATCAAAAGCATTCATAAAGGTAAAATAAGAATGGGGAATAATTAAAGCGCATTTTCAAGCTCTTCAGAAACCTGCTGAAACTAAAAGAGAAACTTTTCACCGGCTTGCTAAAACTGCCAAGGGGTTGCACTACAGTGGCCACGTGACCCGCTTTACAGAGGACAGCCCTCTATTTGAAGGCATCCTCTGTTTGAAGGGCTGGCAAGTCCAAGTCCAGTTTAAAGATAAAGAACTACTAGAGGTGAGAGCACTGAGCAGGGGCCTTGAAGGTGGCCACCAACAGTGATCACCTGCATAGCAGACTGAGCAGGCATGCAGGTCACCTGGTCACTATGGTGAGATATAATATGTTGTTGTTTATTCGTTCAGTCGCTTCCGACTCTTCATGACTTCATGGACCAGCCCACGCCAGAGCTTCCTGTCGGCTGTTGTCACCCCCAGCTCCCCCAAGGTCGAGTCCGTCACCTCCAGAATATCATCCATCCATCTTGCCCTTGGTTGGCCCCTCTTCCTTTTGCCTTCCACTTTCCCTAGCATCAGCACCTTCTCCAGGGTATCCTGTCTTCTCATTATGTGGCCAAAGTACTTCAGTTTTGCCTTTCATATCCTTCCCTCAAGTGAGCAGTCTGGCTTTATTTCCTGGAGTATGGACTGGTTTGATCTTCTTGCAGTCCAAGGCACTCTCAGAATTTTCCTCCAGCACCACAGTTCAAAAGCATCTATCTTCCTTCACTCAGCCTTCCTTATGGTCCAGCTCTCGCAGCCATAGGTTACTACGGGGAAGACCATTGCTTGAACTATGCGGACCTTTGTTGTCAGTGTGATGTCTCTGCTCTTCACTATTTTATCAAGATTTGTCATTGCTCTCCTCCCAAGAAGTAAACGTCTTCTGATTTCCTAGCTGCAGTCAGTGTCTGCAGTAATCTTTGTGCCTAGGAAGACAAAGTCTGTCACTGCCTCCACGTTTTCTCCCTCTATTTGCCAGTTATCAATCAAGCTGGTTGCCGTAATCTTGGTTTTTTTGGGGTTTAACTGCAACCCAGCTTTTGCACTTTCTGCTTTCACCCTCGTCATGAGGTTCCTCAGCTCCTCCTTGCTTTCAGCCATCAAAATGGTATCATCTGCATATTGGAGATTGTTAATGTTTCTTCCAGCGATTTTAACTCCAGCCTTGGCTTCATCAAGCCCAGCACGTCGCATGATGTGTTCTGCATACAGGTTGAATAGGTAGGGTGAGAGTATACAACCCTGCCGTACTCCTTTCCCAATCTTAAACCAGTCCGTTGTTCCATGGTCTGTTCTTATGGTTGCTACTTGGTCGTTGTACAGATTCCTCAGGAGGCAGACAAGATGACTTGGTATCCCCATACCACCAAGAACATGCCACAATTTGTGATGATCCACACAGTCAAAGGCTTTAGAATAGTCAATAAAACAGAAATAGATGTTTTTCTGAAACTCCCTGGCTTTCTCCATTATCCAGTGGATATTGGCAATTTGGTCTCTAGTTCCTCTGCCTTTTCTAAACCCAGCTTGTACATCTGGCAATTCTCGTTCCATGAATTGCTGGAGTCTACCTTGCAAGATCTTGAGCATTACCTTACTGGCATGTGAAATAAGTGCCACTGTTCGATAGTTTGAACATTCTTTGGTGCTTCCCTTTTTTGGTATTGGAATATAAGTTGATTTTTTCCAATCTGTTGTCCATTCTTGTGTTTTCCAAATTTGCTGGCATATGACATGCATCACCTTGACAGCATCATCTTGCAAGATTTTAAACACTTCAGCTGGGAACTACGTTACTACGTCATCTCCTGCTGCCTTGTTATTAGCAATGCTTCTTAAGGCCCATTCCACCTCACTCTTCAGGATGTCTGGCTCTAGCTCACTGACCACACCGTCAAATCTATCCCCGATATTATTATACTTCCTATACAGATCTTCCGTATATTCTTGCCACCTTTTTTTTTATCTCTTCTGCTTCTGTTAGGTCCTTGCCATCTTTGATTTTGATCATACCCATTTTTGCCTGGAATTTACCTCCGATGTTTCTAATTTTCTGGAAGAGGTCTCTTGTCCTTCCTATTCTATTATCTTCTTCCACTTCCGCGCATTGCTTGTTTAAAAATAATTCCTTATCTCTTCTGGCTGACCTCTGGAACTTTGCATTTAATTGGGCATATCTCCCCCGATCACTGTTGCCTTTTGCTTTCCTTCTTTCTTGGGCTGCTTCCAGTGTCTCAGCAGGCAGCCATCTTGCCTTCTTGGTTTTCTTTTTCTTTGGGACGTTTTTTGTTGCCGCCTCCTGAACAATGTTGTGAACTTCTGTCCATAGTTCTTCCGGGACCCTATCTACTAAATCTAGTCCCTTAAATCTATTCTTCACCTCCACAGCATATTCATGAGGAATATTAGTGAGCTTATATCTAACTGATCTGTGGGTCTTCCCTATTCTCTTTATTCTGATTCTACATTGTGCAATAAGAAGTTCGTGATCTGAACTACAATCAGCTCCAGGTCTTGTTTTTACCGACTGCATAGATGTCCGCCACCTTTGGCTACAGAGGATGTAGTCAATCTGATTTCGGTGTCGACCGTGTGGTGAAGTCCATGTATAAAGCTGTCTCTTAGGTTGTTGGAAGAGAGTGTTTGTTATGCACAGTGAGTTGTCTTGGCAAAACCCTATCAGCCTATGTCCTGCTTCATTTTGTTCTCCTAGACCATGCTTGCCTGTAATTCCAGGTGTCGTTTGACTACCCACCTTAGCATTCCAGTCTCCTGTAATGAAAATAACATCTTTTTTTGGCGTACTATCCAGTAGGTGCTGCAGAACCTCATAGAACTGATCTACTTCTGCTTTTTCAGCATCTATGGTTGGGGCGTATATTTGGATCACTGTGATGTTAAATGGCTTACCCTGAATTCGAATTGAGATCATTCTGTCATTTTTTGGATTGTATCCAAGCGCTGCTTTAGCCACTTTATTATTAATTATGAAGGCTACTCCATTTCTTCTGTGGTCCTCTTGTCCACAGTAGTAGATCTGGTGATCATTTGATGTGAAGTGGCCCATTCCAGTCCATTTCAGTTCACTGACACCCAAAATGTCTATATTTAATCTTGACATCTCCCCAATAACCACATCCAATTTGCCCTGGCTCATAGATCTTACATTCCAGGTTCCTATGCTGTGTTGATCTTTAGAACATCGGATTCGTCGTTCACCACCAGCACCATCGGCTGCTAGCCATCCTTTCGGCTTTGAGCTAGCTGCGTCATCACATCTGGGGCTAGTTGAACTTATCCTCTGTTCCTCCCCAGTAGCATTTTGACCATCTTCCGACCTGGGAGTCCCACCTTCCAATGGTATACCGACATATCTCTTGTTGTACTGATCCATTTAGTTTTCATGGCAAGAATACTGGGGTGGGTTGCCGTTTCCTTCCCCAGGGATCGTATTTAGTCTGACCTCTCTGCCATGACCTTCCCGTCTTGGGTGTCCCTTCATGGTTTAGCTCATGACATCATTGAGGTGCTCAAGCTCCAGCACCACGACAAGGTAACGATCTCCTTTGCTGAAGGAGATGTAATATATTTCTATATAAATTACAGTACTTATTTCTAAATTTGTATCTATATATAAAAATTAGCATATGCAGTTTGTATGCGTATATGTGTCCTCTTTCACTCTCTTTTTCTGATGATACCTGTGGCCCCCCTAGATGGAATCAGGCATCCTCCTGAGGGGAAAAGATCATCCCAAGAAGACCTCTGACCTTGCTGCATCCAGTGGTTGTGGCTAGGGGGGCAGGGTGAGGAGAATGTGCAGATGTTTGCTTAAATATGCAGGGCCATAAATGGGTTAAAGATCAAAACCAGCACCTTGAAATCAAGCCCGGAAGCTAGTGCACCAACAGCCAGTGAAGACCTTCTTATACGGTAGCATAGTGGTCAAATATTAAAGTGTGGGCAGGCTGATGTGTTAATTTACTACTGGTTGGGGGCTTCCTTGCGCTGACTATTCTGGGATGTTAATTTGTGACTAGGAGCAATGTGTGACCGTTTAAGGAAGTGTCATGTTGCCAGTGTAGTGTCAGAATGTACCTCCCTGCCTCCCAGATTGTCTTGTGAGTAGCAAAACATGGTGCTGTAGGCCTGCTGATTTTTACCTCCTTGCTACAATTATAGTGCTCTAATGCTTTATGACTGGTGAGGATATGAGCAAGTACTTGGGGCTTGGGCATGCCCAGTGGGAATTTTGACTTCTTTGTGTTAAGCAGTGGTTCCCCATTACAGTGGGGCTGTCCATACGTAACAGCAGCGACCCGCAAGTTAATCACTTAACCTGCGATTTGCCGCAGCACTTGCTGGGTGCGTTCCGCAGCCTTTTTGAATATTCAACACCCGACCAGGCTGATCAGTGTCAGGGTGGAAACTGAGCCCATAGAACCCCAGAGCAGTTCTGATTCTGAGGAGGAACAGCCATCCGTGGGAGAGGAGCCAGTTCATCCCTCACAGGCACAGCAGCTGGCAGAGATTCCTCCTGCCAGCATTCCTGAGATAGATAGTGACCCTGGCAGTCAGAGAGTGCGGGAGGGGGGCTTGCTAGACACTCGACGCAGACGCAGGGAGTGACGAGCGAAGGAGGGTGCGGAAAGGAGGTGTAGTGCCCGTTTGGTGCGCAAGCAGCGGTCGTGTCCCGTGGACCCAAGGGAAAGAGGGAGGAACTCTCCCTAGCCCATAAGTTCAGGGTCTGCAAGTGATTCTCCTTCAAAAGGGGATCAACTGCCTACTCAGAGCATAGGCCACTCTGCTGTTCATTGCTTAGTTGCTGGTGATTAACATCTGAAAGAGTCATTAAGTTGTAAAAGGATTAAAGCCTTGAAAAGAATCCTTTTGTCTGTGTCTTGAGTTGGCTATTGGAGTAGACTGAAAGAGGCCGCTAGGGCGCTCCTGACAGTCAGGGTTTGCTATGTGATGTCCGAACCCGGACACTACTGAGTAATCACGGGTTAACTTACTAATTGTAAGTTAACTGTGGTTTTTTTTAACTTGCGATTAACCTAGAGTCTAGGTGCAAATGTCACATAGCAAGCCCCGATCAGTCCAGTTGGGGTTCAAATATTCAAAATAGCCACAGAATGCACCTGGCATGTGCTGCGGCAAATTGTGGGTTAATTAACTCACGATTTGTAGCCGCTACACCTATGTCTCATAATCAGCTTTTGGAAACTTATTTTTTTCAAAAGCAATTTGCCACGTGGCATGGAAAGCTGTTTCTGAGCTTTTGAGTATGCCAAACTAGCTCTGTGGTTCTTTGGATGCTGGCCACTTAAAAAAAAGGGGGGGGAGGATATTGGTTGTAAACTTTGCTGTATTTAAAAAACAAAACGAAAAATGATGAAGACTCCAAGCAAAGGAAGGAACAAACACAAATATGGAGTAGCACATTTCCAAAACTGCGCTGCTTGTTATAAGATAAAATCCTGCTACTTGCATAATAAAAGGCTAAGCAGCTTCACAGTGCTTTATGAACACTAGTTCTAGTCTTGTAAACAGATCTGTCCATTTCAATAGTCTTTGGTCTTTTCACTGTTGTAGCAAAAGCACTGCATTTTACAGTCCAGAGTACAAAACTGATCCTGTTTGAAGGGGAGGGGGGAAGCAGAGACTTGAGTATGCTTTGATGTTTGTGCTGCAGCCAAAGATGTATTTAATTTTATCAAACAACATCAGCTTCCATTACATCTCTTTGGTATTATAAGTCCAGATTTAACACCAATTTGTTTTCCTCTCAACCTGGAGGCTTGCTGGGGGCCACAGAACATATGTACGAGGAGAAGAAATTTGTAAGAGCTGGAGATTGGCAGGCGAGGGGAGAAATATTGGTGCTGTAAAAGTCATGTAAGCATATTAAATGTGGTTTCAATGTGAGAAAATATTAAGTATAGAATAGAACAGTGAGAAACCTTTCTTTAAAGGATTCCTTTAACTTTGATGCATTCTTTTAAGTTCTTCAAGCAAAAAGGACTTTTACCATTTACTTATCTAGAGGGGACAGCTCCCTGCCTGCAAAGGGCTACTCACAAAGAATTGTCCCCAGCATTGAAGTAAATGGGGAAGTGCATATGGAGCTCTGGATTAGGGCCATATCTGTAGCACATCAAACCTCCAAGTTGCTCAATAATTTTCTTTAAGTAAATTCTTACAATTAAATCTTTACTGTAATGCCGTTGGATGCACCAGGTCATGAAATTGCTCTGCAATTGCCAGGATGGTAACTCACCTTGCTCTTAAACATTGAACATGTACGAATTCCATCAAGAGGCTTGGCCCACCTTTTTAAGTCTAAGCTGAAGGATCAGTGACAAGAGCAGACCAACAGGAAGCTTCTTGAGTTGAAACCAGTACCTCAGTTGTGGTCAGATGTGTCCCTTAAGAGAACCAAAGGGAGTTGTCCTGGCTTGATTAAGTGTTGGACACAAAGTCCCTGCTCATCAGTAACTATTGAGGGGGGAGGCGTACCTGTGTGCATGACGTATAGTATTCTCCTCACTACTAAGCACTTCTTGCTGCAATGTCTATGATTCTCAAGCATGTGGCCGGCCTTTCTGCCTGCCAAGCTTCTATATAAATTACAGTACTTATTTCTAAATTTGTATCTATATATAAAAATTAGCATATGCAGTTTGTATGCGTATATGTGTCCTCTTTCACTCTCTTTTTCTGATGATACCTGTGGCCCCCCTAGATGGAATCAGGCATCCTCCTGAGGGGAAAAGATCATCCCAAGAAGACCTCTGACCTTGCTGCATCCAGTGGTTGTGGCTAGGGGGGCAGGGTGAGGAGAATGTGCAGATGTTTGCTTAAATATGCAGGGCCATAAATGGGTTAAAGATCAAAACCAGCACCTTGAAATCAAGCCCGGAAGCTAGTGCACCAACAGCCAGTGAAGACCTTCTTATACGGTAGCATAGTGGTCAAATATTAAAGTGTGGGCAGGCTGATGTGTTAATTTACTACTGGTTGGGGGCTTCCTTGCGCTGACTATTCTGGGATGTTAATTTGTGACTAGGAGCAATGTGTGACCGTTTAAGGAAGTGTCATGTTGCCAGTGTAGTGTCAGAATGTACCTCCCTGCCTCCCAGATTGTCTTGTGAGTAGCAAAACATGGTGCTGTAGGCCTGCTGATTTTTACCTCCTTGCTACAATTATAGTGCTCTAATGCTTTATGACTGGTGAGGATATGAGCAAGTACTTGGGGCTTGGGCATGCCCAGTGGGAATTTTGACTTCTTTGTGTTAAGCAGTGGTTCCCCATTACAGTGGGGCTGTCCATACGTAACAGCAGCGACCCGCAAGTTAATCACTTAACCTGCGATTTGCCGCAGCACTTGCTGGGTGCGTTCCGCAGCCTTTTTGAATATTCAACACCCGACCAGGCTGATCAGTGTCAGGGTGGAAACTGAGCCCATAGAACCCCAGAGCAGTTCTGATTCTGAGGAGGAACAGCCATCCGTGGGAGAGGAGCCAGTTCATCCCTCACAGGCACAGCAGCTGGCAGAGATTCCTCCTGCCAGCATTCCTGAGATAGATAGTGACCCTGGCAGTCAGAGAGTGCGGGAGGGGGGCTTGCTAGACACTCGACGCAGACGCAGGGAGTGACGAGCGAAGGAGGGTGCGGAAAGGAGGTGTAGTGCCCGTTTGGTGCGCAAGCAGCGGTCGTGTCCCGTGGACCCAAGGGAAAGAGGGAGGAACTCTCCCTAGCCCATAAGTTCAGGGTCTGCAAGTGATTCTCCTTCAAAAGGGGATCAACTGCCTACTCAGAGCATAGGCCACTCTGCTGTTCATTGCTTAGTTGCTGGTGATTAACATCTGAAAGAGTCATTAAGTTGTAAAAGGATTAAAGCCTTGAAAAGAATCCTTTTGTCTGTGTCTTGAGTTGGCTATTGGAGTAGACTGAAAGAGGCCGCTAGGGCGCTCCTGACAGTCAGGGTTTGCTATGTGATGTCCGAACCCGGACACTACTGAGTAATCACGGGTTAACTTACTAATTGTAAGTTAACTGTGGTTTTTTTTAACTTGCGATTAACCTAGAGTCTAGGTGCAAATGTCACATAGCAAGCCCCGATCAGTCCAGTTGGGGTTCAAATATTCAAAATAGCCACAGAATGCACCTGGCATGTGCTGCGGCAAATTGTGGGTTAATTAACTCACGATTTGTAGCCGCTACACCTATGTCTCATAATCAGCTTTTGGAAACTTATTTTTTTCAAAAGCAATTTGCCACGTGGCATGGAAAGCTGTTTCTGAGCTTTTGAGTATGCCAAACTAGCTCTGTGGTTCTTTGGATGCTGGCCACTTAAAAAAAAGGGGGGGGAGGATATTGGTTGTAAACTTTGCTGTATTTAAAAAACAAAACGAAAAATGATGAAGACTCCAAGCAAAGGAAGGAACAAACACAAATATGGAGTAGCACATTTCCAAAACTGCGCTGCTTGTTAT
Organism: Heloderma suspectum; assembly: GCF_057233095.1. NCBI lineage: Eukaryota > Metazoa > Chordata > Lepidosauria > Squamata > Helodermatidae > Heloderma > Heloderma suspectum. Next base: position 112,584,924 of record NC_139464.1, read on the forward strand.
AAGATAAAATCCTGCTACTTGCATAATAAAAGGCTAAGCAGCTTCACAGTGCTTTATGAACACTAGTTCTAGTCTTGTAAACAGATCTGTCCATTTCAATAGTCTTTGGTCTTTTCACTGTTGTAGCAAAAGCACTGCATTTTACAGTCCAGAGTACAAAACTGATCCTGTTTGAAGGGGAGGGGGGAAGCAGAGACTTGAGTATGCTTTGATGTTTGTGCTGCAGCCAAAGATGTATTTAATTTTATCAAACAACATCAGCTTCCATTACATCTCTTTGGTATTATAAGTCCAGATTTAACACCAATTTGTTTTCCTCTCAACCTGGAGGCTTGCTGGGGGCCACAGAACATATGTACGAGGAGAAGAAATTTGTAAGAGCTGGAGATTGGCAGGCGAGGGGAGAAATATTGGTGCTGTAAAAGTCATGTAAGCATATTAAATGTGGTTTCAATGTGAGAAAATATTAAGTATAGAATAGAACAGTGAGAAACCTTTCTTTAAAGGATTCCTTTAACTTTGATGCATTCTTTTAAGTTCTTCAAGCAAAAAGGACTTTTACCATTTACTTATCTAGAGGGGACAGCTCCCTGCCTGCAAAGGGCTACTCACAAAGAATTGTCCCCAGCATTGAAGTAAATGGGGAAGTGCATATGGAGCTCTGGATTAGGGCCATATCTGTAGCACATCAAACCTCCAAGTTGCTCAATAATTTTCTTTAAGTAAATTCTTACAATTAAATCTTTACTGTAATGCCGTTGGATGCACCAGGTCATGAAATTGCTCTGCAATTGCCAGGATGGTAACTCACCTTGCTCTTAAACATTGAACATGTACGAATTCCATCAAGAGGCTTGGCCCACCTTTTTAAGTCTAAGCTGAAGGATCAGTGACAAGAGCAGACCAACAGGAAGCTTCTTGAGTTGAAACCAGTACCTCAGTTGTGGTCAGATGTGTCCCTTAAGAGAACCAAAGGGAGTTGTCCTGGCTTGATTAAGTGTTGGACACAAAGTCCCTGCTCATCAGTAACTATTGAGGGGGGAGGCGTACCTGTGTGCATGACGTATAGTATTCTCCTCACTACTAAGCACTTCTTGCTGCAATGTCTATGATTCTCAAGCATGTGGCCGGCCTTTCTGCCTGCCAAGCTTCTGCTCTGAACTTAGCCCCAGTTCTGAGTGATGAGCTTTATGCAGGTTTCTGACTCTCTTGTCCGGATATATTATTTTTAAATGGTTTGAATTATTGGGAACAGGTTGCGCATGAAAGAACTCTCCTGTATTTGCAATAAGATGAGTGTCTGGGAAACATGGCCTAACTGCTGCTGTGTCACAAACTTCAATATGCCTGCATACCCTGCTGTCACAAGGGCTTGAAATGTTTTAAGTGTGTGTAAAAATTACTTCAATAAGCAGACATTGGGATCCCAGTTTGTAATATGAGATCTATTTGATAATCACTCCAATTTAATATAAAAATATGACGTTCTATTATGGTCATTGTTCATAGTAGACAGGGATTGTGTCAGGCATCCGTGATGACCCCCAATGCTAATTCCTACATGGTTTCATAATTCCCTGATACCTTCCTTGTGTATTTTTTTCTTCAGTCAAAAACTTCCTGAAACCCCCACACTTTACTGCGACATCAACATTAAAAGGAGCTTTTTATTGTGAAATGAGTATTTGCCATGACACCCCCCCCCCCTGCCTTGGGGTGCAGTCTAGCTGTGCACTTCTCCCCTGTATCCTGAGTTCAATGGGGCTTACTCCCAAATAAGTGGATACATGATTACAACCTAATGACCCCAATGCTATTTTAATTAAATCCTCAAATTAAAAACAACAACACATACAGAACTCATTTGCACATAATGGCAGATCCTGAGTTGTTTAACACAGGAATTGCTGTGGACCAGTGGGAGCGGACGGGCATGCTCGTCACTTCTCCTTTCAAACAGGGTGTTCCTGGGCTGTTACTGTGATGTCCAAACCCAGGATCCTGGGTTATTTAGGGGTTAAACAAACCAGAGTTAACCCAACTATCACCCATGGTTTAACCCCTAAACAACGGAGAGTTGCCAGTCTGGATGTCACAAAACAACCCATGAATGGGGCATTCCTGGATTGGTGACTGAAAGAGGAAGTGATGTGTGCACAGGAGGCAGTGTGCTCGCTCGCTCCCATTCACTCACAGGAATGAAACAACCCGGAGTTAGTTAAACAGCCCAGGAACTGCTGCTACATGTGAATCAAGTCATACAATGAGAGGGCAAAGGATTGAAACACCATAGAATGATCAGCTCCTTTCTTGTAATAGAATACATGGAGTATGAAGTGGTACAGAAGTTGTACAGTTTTTTAAAAAAATATCTAAATAGTGTTGGAGAGTTAAAAAGCTCATATTTAAACTTTTACTCCAAGAAGCTGTGGCTGAAATAGAAAATACCCACCATAATTTTTGTAACTGGAATCATATTAGAACCACTGGCAATGGGAAAGCTTTTTCTACTTTTTTTTCCAGGCTCCTTTCTAAAACCAAGGCTAATTTTATTCTGAGTGGCTGAGTCACCATCTTATCACACAGTAACAGACACTTCATAAAGCTTGAATTAAACGAATCAATATCTAAATAAAAGTATAGATCACAAGATATCCTCTGTGATACAAAACCTTAACAAAAACTGCTGCGGAAAAAACAAATGCCTGCTTTTCATGACCTTGATCAAAACAGTTTTAATGGCAACCTTGATGTAAACCTTCATGAGCATGAAGCACAACAGAAGGAAATTGCGAGAGTAGAGCCCCAGGAAAGATACTTTGGCATCACTTGACAATGTTTCCCCTCTGTTGCTACTTCCTCTCCTGGTCATGTTGTCCGGTGCCCTACATTTCTGCCTGTGGATTTTGCTTGTGCTGTTCATGGAAACCAGAGTGCTTTGCTACATAAGCTGAAAATTAAGTTGATTGCAATCAGCAGTTCTGTATTGCTCCAGAGGAATCAATGGGATGGCTCTGGGGCAGATGGATTGTGAATTGTGTCCTTTCAGAAGAACTGGTTTTTGAGAAAAGACAAGGAACATGTTTCTCCTCTGTAAATGAGATGGGGTTTAAATAAGAATCTTATGTGTTTCTATATGGTCACAGGAAGTTTGTAACAAAACCAGGAGTGCCGATAACAGAAAAAGCAAGATATCAGTTTAGGAATATGGTAATATTGCTGTGTTGAAAATAAAGTCAACATCAGTTTGTCACGAATTTCCATAGATTCAGCTGGTCTCACAGCCATTTCAGAAAAAGCCTTATTACTGGACTTGCATATGCTGACAATCAATGTATTAGCAGATTTCATCCATTAAAATCCCATTTGTGAAAACAAGGTTTTCCCCTCCCTTCCTGTCCCTGCCTATCAAGCAATAGTCTCCTATGCAATATTTCCTGTACTTGGGTTCCAGTCAATGGCCACAGTAGTTCTTGTCAGTAGTTCTTTGTTCTTGTGGAAAAGGTCTCCCTAACTACATGCTGGACTGGTGTCTTACCCTTTGTGTGGACATTGAAGGTCAAACTTCATGATACATAAAATATGTGAATACATTTCACATTTCTAGTTTGTTTTTGTTTTTATAATTTAAACAGCAGTGCGAGAACCCTGATCATGCTTAGACAGTGTCGCATAGAAAGAGAGGGGTTGATGGTAGCTTTTCTCCTGGGGTGAATAACAACTTCGGGGGATTTTTATTGGGACCACAACACTGGGGAAAATGGTTAACCTTCCTCTGGCTATGCACTGTGGTTATGATCCTGATTGAACCTGATTTACCTTGTAGGATTGAGTCTTGTTCAATATCCATTTATTGATTTCTTATGATCTCTCGAGATGACTGGATTGTTTTTTCCCCCCTCATAATAAATGCATAGTTACACATTTTGTTTTGGGAATTCCAGGCATCTTTCCCCAAGTTAGTGCTTCTGTAGTGAAGATATTGCTACAGAACCCAAACTACAACATTTTGTTGCTGGGGAAAACAATGTCCTTCCTCCCACATCTTTTCCACTCCCCAGCATTGTTGCACACAATATTTTTTGAAAACTTGTGCAGTGCAATCCTATGCATGCAGATTAAGATTACTTCCAAGAAAGAGTGCATAGGATTGCAGTCTTTGTTTATAAAAGGCTACACCTGGAGCGTTGTTCTTTCAATAGACACCTGGGATCATGCATGTTCATGTGAAGTTTGATTTCAGCATGGCTCAACAGAAACAGATCCTTGTAAGGCTATTTTTCTTCTCTAAATACTGTTCACTTTCCCCTTGAATATGTGAGTCTGCTTCAAACTTCATCAAAGTGAAGTTTAGATTCGCCTGCAGTATGCCTTCTCCCTCTGGGAAGAGGACATGGGGAAGAGGACATGGGGAAGGTGACGCCACCACTCCCCCAGTCTAATTCCCCTGTGCACCACTTGCCCTCTATTGGGAGGAGGAGTGATGCACAGGGGAATCCCTTTATCTCCGATCACAGATTGGCGCCTCCAGACCAGGGGGTGGGGCTTGGTGAGGGTAGGGGCCCATGGAGGAATCCAAGCCTCTACGGGCTGGATGGGCAACCTCTGTGAGCCAAATTAGGCCCGTCAGCCAGAGCTTGCCCTCCCCTGTTATAGGCCCTTTGTGTCACCTGATCCCTGCTGAATTGGTAGCTGTAGTATCATCCTCTGGCCATCTGAAGTGGTGGTGCTGTAGTGCAGCAGAGAGCAGGCTAGCAATTTCCACTGCTGTAAGCCCACCACAATAATATTGAGAGTCAGTGCCTTGATCCTTTTGCAAGATGCTCCATTTCAGATCCTTGGAGCCTTACATATCTCTTAACATGTGCAAACATTTTGTTTATAAATGCATTACTTGCATATATGGCTTATCAGCAAAACATTTTTGACTTGTGATTTTCAGTTGGCTGCCTGAACTGCTCTAATGAGTCTAAATATTTTGAAGGTAATTTAGGACAAAGATAAATAAATACACTGAGGTAGACTTTGAAACATTTATGACTGTGCTGTAGTTGATTTGTAAATTAGATTTCTGGACAGAAATATAGTCAGTTATATCAATTACAGTTCACTCCTTCATAAATACATATTTTATGCTCACTGTTTAACCTCCATAATTCATAGTGTTGTGTCAGTAAATTTGCTTCCTTTTCTGCAGGGATCTTCAGTGACAGATGAATATGATGTGAGGAAATTCAGAGGAAATTTAGTGATTAGATCGTGAATCTATTTAGTCAGCAGTAAAGTATATTTTTATACAAATTCAGTCTGTAAAGTAGACTGTTGTATTATTCAAAGTATTTAATAAGCAAGCAGCCTGAATAAACACACTTTTTTTCCTAGGATGCTATAATTTCAAATAAACACAGCACTCTGTAAAATATTGCAAGGGAAAGGTGTCACTTTATTTGTAGATTTGTAGCAGTGAAGCAGCAAAATGGTTGAATGCTATCAGTTTGGTGAGGGGAGAGCTGTGTGTGAAAGCATCAATGTGTAAAAAAGCACCAGCGTGTAGAATCAGTGAGCTGTCCAGAAATATTTCCCAGAAATCATCACATGTGGTCTGAAAGACAGGGATGGAGCATGACTCTCTTAATTCTTCCTAAATTGTGCTTTTCTCATCTTTAAAAAAAAGAAGCCCCAAGAGCATCTAGCCCCAGATAGCAATCTCTCTCTCTCTCTCTCTCTCTCTTTCTCATTGCATAAGAAATGGTCCCTGTCTGGAAAGAAGTTGCACTGGCACCTGGGCCAGATTTGCACCCCCTTTCTAAACACATTATTTGGAAGAAAATCCTATTAAAAAACCTTGAGGATTACCATTAAGGAAACGTGATTAGGATCTGGGTATAAGTTTAGAAGGAAAAAGCCACAGAAGATAAGGAGGAGCAAAACCTTTATACCAGTAGGACACTGCCAATGGAGGGGTTTTAAAAAGTCTGCTTTGGTGACATGTTAAGGAGGAGCAGACCTTAGTCACAATCCCATGCTCATGAAGCGGTTGCACCTGTGCCCCCACACCAACATAATATTACACTAACAAAATAGGTGGATTCCGTAGAAAACCTCAGAATCCCATCTCATCTTCCTCCACCTCCTCAGCCACATCAGAGGATAGGATTCCAACTAGCCTATCACAGTGCAATACCAGGTGTATATACGCCTCTGAAAGGGAACACAAATCACATACCAAGGCATGCGGCAGGGGTCACATCACTGTGCCTCTATCATGAGCACACAAATCAGAACTTCAGTGATGGGGAACTTGATGAAAAGGCACTGAACATAAAGGGGGTACTTTGCACAATCCATCAAGGCTAAACACAGATATAAAACAGCTTTTCTCAGTAGGTGTTGTGGATAGCAGCCCTGCCTACGTCTGTTTATGGGGGTGGCTTTGGTGATATATGGACTCCTGAGAAAACACTTTTTGGGGAAGGGCAGCTCTTTGGCAAGTAGAATAGTTCATTCTTGGTCTTTTAAAAAAGTTGATTTTACCAGTGACAGTAAATGTGTCAGCTGAAAATGTATACATTTCAGTTAAAAGCTGCAGCCCCTCCTCACTATTTCTCTAGATTTTTTCTCACATGTTTCCATTTGTTAATCTGTTATTATGGAGAGACCTCTTGCTATTTTAGGAACAGCTCTAATATATCTTATTACTGAATCTGTTTTTCTTCTTTGGTTGACATCTTGTCTACTTATTATAATATTACCAGCAATAATCTGATGCCTTATTGCTCTTCTTTAATGTTGCCAATCTTGCACAGCCCTGGCACTTCGGTGCAGGTCCTTTTGGCATTAGAATCTGCAAGCTAGCAGTGGGGGGTGAGGCGAGGAATGGTATATTTCTGCCCCATTCAAATGTTGTTCTTAATAAATCAGTAACAGATATGAAATATGATCTCATTATGATTAAAGATAAAAAGCTTCATTAGATTGGGAAATAACAGCAGTTTAAATTACATAAGGCAATGGCTCCTGGTTGTTGGATATTATTCTGTTTCATGTCCTACTCTTCCTTTAGAAAGCCATGAATGACTTACATGGGGTTCTGAGTGGTTCTCACCCAGGGCTGATCATTCACACCTTGCTAGCTTCAAACTTTGCTACTGAATTGGTGCTACCTGATCAATGGGTGGGTAGAGAGCATGTCGGGCAATAAGTTGCTGCCATAAGTTCTGAGGGTTGTCATTCTTTACCAAAGAACATTAGAAACTTAATTTCGAATGTTGCTCTTCACTACCATGAAGAAAACACATTTAAACATGTGGATGCTACAAGTTGGTGTAGTCTCAAATGGTTATGCAAATTCCCAAATGTGAAACTATGGACATGATCCACCTAAAGTTCAACTGTGCTTAAGTATAGGCCTGGTTCGCACCTAGTGGCACTTCATGGGTTGTTTAACTCATGTTTTGCCCGTGTTTAACCCAAGAATTGTGGCTATGTGTGAGCTAGCGAGGGCTTTGCATCCCTGTTCCTGAGTTGTTTGATATGACATCCAAATCCTGAACTCTGGGTTGCTGAGGGACAAAGAACCCAGAGTTTGAGCCCCAAATAACTCAAACATGGGTTCTAACTCTGGATTGTCTCTCAACAACCCAGAGTTCTGGTTTGGGATGTCAAATTGAACAACCTGTTTTTTGTGTGTGTTTTTTTATGAAAGTTGATGCAAGGCAGAAGCAGTGAGCACACAGGATCCAGCATGCTTAGTCACTCTGGCGCGGTCCCAACTAGCTACCTGTAACCCATAGCCATTATGTGCAAACTGGGCCATAGGCTGGACTATGCACAATAATTATATATGTTACTATATTGTAATATACCATTCTGATGTAGTGGCTGGACTGGTGGATGCATAGGAGGAGACGTTTTCAAATCCCCTTCTGCAAGTCACCTCAAAGGGTAAAATGGGATAGCTCCCATCTACAATGCCCTGGGCCAGAGCACCTTAGATTTATTACAAGTGTGATAAATAAAGAAACCTCAATATTCAGTATATATGCACAGGATTGTCACAACTAGTGTAGGTGTTCTATAAACAAAAAAGGAACAGTAGAATTGTATGCTTCAGTTTTTGGTACAAATTAGGTAAGCACCAGAAACTAAAATACATAGTAAGAAAATAGGCACTTGATAGTGTTGAAGGATATAGGCTGGTGTGTTTGCCAAAGAGAGGGCACAATCCAGCATTTTATGTGCACTGAACAGAGACAGTTGTGCATAATTGTTAAGTACAAGCAGGTCACCAGTGTGGCTTCTTATTACATTTTAACTTGGCAGTGTACATAATTCTCCCACTCACCCATTTTATCCTTACAACTATTTAAAGTAGGTTAGGCCGAGAGATGATTACTGGGTGACCGTTGGCCAGTCAGTGTTGTGGCTGAGTGACGTTTGGACTTGGTCCCCTACTCCAAAACTCTAACCATTACTTTGCAGTACCTCTCTGCCAGAACTTCTTCCAGAGTTGATTCTTTTAGGGAATCATTCATTTGTGTGTATGTTTTGGTTCCTTAGATTATGTCTGTCCAGAATATTGGACACATACCATGTGCAAAAAGCTTTTTCTGTATGTGTAGCAGCTTCTCTGTATTGCAAGATCTATGTGTGTATGTTGGGGGGTGGGGGATCATATTTAGTTGGGTAAAGGGGATTAGTCTAGAGAAGGGAGGTGGCTCCTTTTTGATGTCTGTCTTTTGGCCTACTGCCAAATTTATAATTGAAATGCTTTTATATTCACTACCACCACTTTGCTAATTTCAATGGGATACAATCTGCTGTTCAATATGCTGAGTTAAAGAAGATGAATCTCCTCATTTCACATTTCTTGGTGAGGTCAAATAATCGAAAGTAAAATGTGTTCTCCACTGCCAGGCTCACATGCTGGATTCCCATACGGTATGTCCTGAGAGAAGCATTATGTGACATTATCAATTAATCATAGATGGCTGTCATCTTTTAAACTCATTATTCCTCAGACTTGTTGTGAAATGCTACCTAGAACAACTAGCTTCCATCAGACCTTGCATCAGTGTTGCATTCCCCCCCACCCCCAATAATTGCAGACTGTAAATCTTGAATAATTCTTTCCCATTGCCAAGCCATGTAAGTTTCCATTATCTCTGTAAAAAAAAGGAGAAACAATTTTAAATTGCCTAGGCTGCAATCCTATACATACTTACCTGGAAATAAGCTCTATTGAATTCAGTGGGACTGCCTTCTGAGTAGACATGTATAAGACTGCATTGTCAATCCTGCCTTGTACAGGAAATGCATTCTGCAGTTTCAGAGGCACCAATGGGGACGTTCTCTAATAGAGAATTTTCAGCATTTCACCAACTACCATTCTCAGGATTGTTGGAGAAGCCACAATGGTTAGTAGTATAAAATGAATATATGTTTAGGATAGATATATCCTTTCTCTTCCAAGAATGTAAAGCTGTATGTGTACAATTTAAAAAGGGAAAGAAAGAACACTGTAATAGCAGTAAACAAAGTTTTGTGTCTTTCCTGTTGAGCATTTAAAAATAAATACATTCCTGATACTTACAGTTACGACATATGACTACCTACTAAGCTATGAAAATAGTAAGCAAGTAATGCCTGGAATGATTTTCAGAAATCCCCTCTTGCTTTCTCCAATTTTTAATCATATGTTTAGCATGCAGTATGCCTTAACTTTGGCTCACACTTCTCTTTTGATGCTGGGCCACCCTGTATAAACAATTACCTTAACTAGTTCATATTGATTCTGTGCTCTTTCTACACTGCAGCATTAGTCCTGGTTTTGCTTTGCTTTTCTCCCTCTCTTCATTGAGCACAAGTATGTTATTTATACAATATACAACTAAAACTGCAGAAAGTGAGAGGGGGTGCATTTAGTGAATATTTTCACATTCTCACAAAATAACACCCTCCTTCTGTTTGATAATTTTTTGCATTCCTTGGGGAAAGTGAGGGGCAGGTATTGGGAGAAGATGGAATGTGTCCCATTGCCAAAGCAACCAGGTCAACGCCCCTTGCTTTGGGATGCACATCCAAATGCTCATTCAACTGAAAGTGATGCAGTGGAGAGGAACAGTATCCACATTTGGATGCGGATGTTCTAAATCTTTTAAATAATAAATAAATAGAAATGTCATTCCTCTGCATTGTGTTACTTTCGCTTGAATGGGCACTCCAATGTGATGGAGCAGCGGCCTTGGTTGCCTTGGCAACAGGGATGCCTTCCCTTCCCCCTCAAGTATCAGCAGATTAGGGGAACAATTTCTCTGAACAGGCATGGAGAAATTGCGCAACAGAATGGAAGAGAGGGGGATTTCATGAAGATTTTCTTAACCTTCCTCCCTCCCCAAATGACAACTTTTAAAGTAAAAGTATAACCTCAGGAGAATTCAGTAAAGTACTATTATAAAAGGATATATACACACACACACACACACACACACACATACACACACTCTCTCTAGGAACCATGATGTTTCTCAGAGATTTATTCCAAACTAAGATCATGGCATCTGGCCCTATCACTTCCTGGCATATAGAAGGGGAAGAAATGGAAGCAGTGACAGATTTTACTTTCTTGGACTCCAAGATCACCGCAGATGGTGACTGTAGCCATGAAATTAAAAGACGCTTGCTCCTTGGGAGGAAAGCTATGGCAAACCTAGACAGCGTAGTAAGAAGCAGAGACATCACCTTGCCGACAAAGGTCCATCTAATCAAAGCTATGGTTTTCCCAGTAGTAATGTATGGCTGTGAGAGCTGGACTGTAAGGAAGGCTGAGCGCCGAAGAATTGGTGCTTTCGAACTGTGGTGCTGGAGAAGACTCTTACGAGTCCCCTGGACTGCAAGGAGGTCAAATCAGTCCATCCTAAAGGAAATCAACCCTGAGTGCTCATTGGAAGGACAGATACTGAAGCTGAAGCTCAAATATTTTGGCCACCTAATGCGAAGAGAAAACTCTCTGGAAAAGACCCTGATGCTGGGAAAGACTGAAGGCAAAAGGAGAAGGGGACGGCAGAGGATGAGATGGCTAGATAGCATCACCGATGCAATGAATATGAACTTGAGCACACTCCGGGAGAGAGTGCAGGATAGGAAGGCCTGGCGTGCTATGTTCCATGGGGTCACAAAGAGTCGGACACGACTGAACGACTGAACAACAACAAAATGGCTTATCCACCATCACCTTTTCCCCCTGCAATGTATATTGTAGGCTGAAGCCTTAGGTCTCACAGAGCAACAGCTGGGCCCGACAGACCTCATTTAAACTCTGGGAATGAAAGAGAGGAGCAGTCACAAAAGGGTAAATAATTAAGCCATGGTTGTTCAGGGTTACACACGAGCACGCTGCCTCCCGCCCATTTGCCACTTCCGCTTTGCATCTTGTTTAGCAAACAACCCAGGAACGCCTCGCTCCTGGGCTGTTTGCTGCGATGTCTGAACCCAGCACTCTGGGTTGCTGAGGGAGAAACAACCCAGACTTTAAACCTGTGTTTTTTATTGGGTTAAAACTCTGGGTTGTTTCTCCCTCAACAACCTAGAGTGCCAGGTTCGCATGTGATGCCAAGCAACCCAGGAATGGAGCATTCCTGGATTGTTTGCTAAACAGGAAGTGGCAAATGAGTGGGAGGCAGCACGCTTGTTTGTAACCCTGACCAGCCATGGCTTAATTAATTACCCCATGGTTGGTCAAGAAAAACTATTTCTAGAAATATAATTACATGTAGAAATGCCTTCCAGCCAGAAGTATGAAGTTCCCTCAGGTTTGCCTTGTGAGTGAGTTATTTCAGCAGAGAGTATGACTGTCTCAGGCAGTTTCTTTCAGGATATTGTTTCCGTTACTCCTGGGAAAGCATCTTTAACTTGAATTGCATTGGGCTTCAGTACACTGCACTGTCTCTTATGTACCTCTTGAGGTTTCCGGCTGTAAAAGAGGTTACCTGAAGGGAGGAAGTTTGAAAACCACTGCTTTAGAAAATCAAAGGGAAATAGGAACCAATAGAGATAGAAGAGAGAGGCTATGATTTTTCTGCCTTGTCAACAAATTTGTCCGTGCCGTAGGGTTGTTTACTGTGGAAGCATACTGTGGGACTCTCTCCGCTGTCTGAACTTTCAGCAGTAATTTAGAACTTGTCATGTGTGAAGTCTTTTGGAACAGAAATATTTCTAGGTCTAAACTGGGATAAATGCAGAGTAGGACCCCTGTTCAAAATTGATATTTCATTGTATGGTATACATTTTTGTATGGTATACAGTTTTGATAGCATCTGAGATGGTTGTAGACTAAACTGGAAGTGTAAGGGAATGTTGCCTTGTTGCTAAACTAATTGGGATAATTAATTGTATGGTATATTTTTGATAGCATCTGAGATGGTTTTACGCTAAACTGGAAGTGTAAGGGAAATGTTTCCTTGTTGCTAAACTAATTGCAGTGAGATAAGTGTTGCGTAACATAACCCCAGAGCCTCAACATGTCAACGTGTTCCTTGCCATCACCCAGCACGCCTGTCACTTCCTTGTTATCTCTTGGGCAAGGCTTGCTAGCAAAGTGAAATTCATTGATTGTGATGTTTGTTCTCTGTGTTCTGACCCTCTGTATCAAGGCAATTTGGGAATGTTGACTTGTATGATAAAGTACAGGCCCTCTGTTGCCACTTGAACAAAAGGTTGATGTACAACTATATTATCGGGCAATGGTTTTCAGACTTCCTACCTTACTACCCCTTCCGCATTGACTTGTCTGCCAAGAACAAGAGATAGCCTGTTAGAGTGGTCTCAAGAGACAACCACAAGAGATAGTGGTTAGGGTGTCAGACTAGGGGAGACCCAGGTTCAAATGCCTAGTCAGCCATGCAGCATATTGGGTGACCTTGGGACAATCTCTCAATCTACCTCACAGAGTTGTTGAGAGGACAAAATGTGTGTGTGTGTGGGGGGGGGATGACACCATGTATGCCACCCTGAGCTCTTTGGAGGAGGGGCAGGGCATAAATGTAATTAATTAATCAACAAAAGAAAGAGGCACCCTGTTGAAACATATAGAGCTACACCATATGCATACCGTAATATACTTCTATAAGACATGGAAGCATACAAGACTGTTTGATGGTCTGTATGTGATGATAGTATCCTTACAGCAGTCCCTGTATGTTGCCCCTGCAGAAGCCCCATTTGTTGAAAAGCATTGTGCATCTTTATTCAGGTTCTCTACCTGGGCCAACACTGGGTGGAGGTTTGCTTCTATTTGCTTCTCATGCAATTTTGCTGACCTGTACAACATTGGACTTGGACTTGGAACAGCTCACACTGTTCTTTCTTGCCCAAGCTTAAATGCTTGAGATACACTATGAGGGAAGTTTAAGCTTTGTGTGTACGTGTGGCCTCATGCTCATGCAGCTGTTGAGCACTCTGCCGAAAGTCTGCAATCCTGATAATCCTGTTTGGATGTTTGTGGAATGTCTGCAGATTCCCTTGCTGCTGCCACTGTCTGCACCCCCAGGACGACAGACAGGAACTTGTAATAACAGGAGATTAACTTGAACTACAAATGTTTGTAGGCTTCTTCTCTGTGACTGATTGTTTCTGTGCCTCCAGCTGTTTGATAATCAGGTTAGGACAGCAGGTGGTATTTATGGCGAGTGAACACTTTTTCTCCCCTATCAAGTATTATGAAAAAAGTACATCACCAGATGAGGCCATACTGGTCATTTATCTGTCTCTCCAGATCTTCAGTAATGTTTTTCTTTAACAGTGTATTGAATCCAGATGAATAGCTGGGGGAAAATTAGTCCTGGGTCGAGATATTTGGGCCAGACCTTTTCTCCAATTTTGGGGGAGATTTCAGGGGATGTAGGATGGACCAAAAAGATATCCTGAATAATGGGATTGTTTTCAGGTGAGTAGCAAACAATACAGTTTTTCAGGGAGCAGGGGCTTGCCATTTTGAGATGAAGGCTCCATTTCTTTTTATTTTTTCAATCAAAGCGCCGCCGCTGATCACATGGTGGTAGAGCTGCAAACAGCAGCCTGGTGGTGTGCTAATCTTCTTCCTCAAAATGCCTCAGGAGCAACACAACATCATGACATAACGTCATTCCTAGGGGCATTATTGTTTAAGAAAGAAAGAGAAAGAATAGCAAGCAAGCAAGCAAGCCATCTGCATCCACTGGGGCAGTTGCTGCTCCATTCTGCTATCTGTCTCAAAGCTTCTCCGTCCAAGCTACAGCAAGCAACTGAAAGGCAGCAGGAGACTGAGCCAAGTTTGCAGGGGAGAGGGAGAGAAAGTGTGCAGGTATGAGAGACAGAGCAGGAGCAAAAGAAGGAGGGGAACATACAGTAAGAGCCTATGCATATCTACTCAGAACAGAAGTAAGTCCCACTGAGTTTACAAAATAGGTTTACAGCCTAGGAAGGAAGGAAGGAAGGAAGGATGGGGGTGATAGATGAAGGCAGGAGTTGCTGCTTGAGTGATGCAGCAAGACTCTTTAGAACGTTGGTTGTAGCTGGGTGGGATTTGGGCTCTGCGTCAGGCAGCAAAATATTTTAGTCTGGCAATCTTACTTCGGTTAAGAGCTGAGGTGAGTTTGAAGTGATGACAAAGATGGAATAGTCAGACATCCGATTGTTTTAAGCACTGGAATCTAGAGATGTGGCATTTGGTATCAGGACCACCGCCAATAATGATGCTGAAGTTCAAACTTTGCTGGCTTGTAATGCTCACCAGTGCTGCAGATTGAGCACCCTATCATCCAAGAGTTCTTCCTAGGCTTGGATTTTAATCAGAGTGCATGTACCTTGCTAGCATCTTGAAGGCTGAAACAGCAGCATCCTGAGCCACAGGGACCCTGGGAAATGTAATTTCCCCAGGATGCCTCCATCCTGCTGCCCTTACTGCTGGGTAAGTGGGAAGGGAAGAGGGATGGGTGGGTAGGGGAGGAAGTCAGATCTCATTGTGTTCCCAAAGATGACATTGGGAGCATGACAGAGTTCAAATTCTGGAATTAGTTTGGGAAAACATAAGGATTTCCTCATTTTTTGCAGGGGCTATGTCTGGGGTTGCTGAGTCCAATTCCAAATCACACTGATATGAGTTTGCCCAAGGGTTGGTTGGTCTCAAACTGAATCTGAGAATGAATTAAAGAGCCGAAATGAAGTCCTTTCCTCCACTCCTTAGGAAAAATACAGATCTAATGAGTCTCAGTTGGCTTCCAGATTATGCCCCTGCCTCATGCCTCAATTAGACACCTTAGCTTGGCTCCCTGCTTGGAAGGAAACTCCCAGGCAATGCCATCTGCCTTTCTCCTCGGCCCTGAACCTGTGGGAAACCATTTGGTCACTTCAAGGGGTGGTACTTGTTATTTGGTGTTCTTACTAATAGGTGATACGGTCATAGGAAGCTGCTCTTTTCTGAGTCAGGTGGCCATTAGTTCATCTTCCTCAGTGTTGTCTACTCTGGATTTTTCCCGAGTCTTTCCCAGCCCTGCTACCCAAGATCCTTTTTTAGCTGGAATTGCCAGGGATTGAATCTGCATGCACTGCATGCCCTCTACCACTGAGCTATGGCCCTGATAAGGAGCTGCCTTATACAGAACCAGACCTTTGGTTCATATAGCTCAGTACTGTCTACTCTGACTTGCAGTGGTTCTCCAAGATCTCAGGAAGGATTCTTTCCCAGTCCTAGCCGAGATTCCCCCTTCCCTTTTTTTAATGCTGGAAATTGAACCTGGAGCTTACTTAGTGGAGGTTGGTTTTTATATGTTAATGAAGCACCTTGGATAGCTCCTGTAGAGTTCTGACTGAAACCCAGAGCGGATTCACAGCATCTTTGACATTGGAACCATCAGCCTCTACTGGGCTTACTGTGCGCAAACCATGTGCTCTAATTATGAGCAACGGTCCATTCCCATTCTTGGCAACCAGGTTAAATGTCTATGTACTTAAAACAACAACTCTGGTTTTGAATTTTATGAGGGATAGTGTTTCAACGCTACTTATGTGACTGGTTTTAACCAAGGCTGGGCATAACTTATTAAAAGTGTTGACATGGCAGCTTTGTTCAGGGAGATCTGCTTAGTTTTAGTTTCAGTATTCAGATATGCTGCTTTTCCATAGACTCATAGAATAGTAGGGTTGGAAGGGGCCTATAAGACCATCGAGTCCAACCCCCTGCTCAGTGCAGGAATCCAAGCCAAAGCATCCCCAACAGATGGCTGTCCAGCTTCCTCTTGAATGCCTCCAGCATGTGAGAGCTCACCACCTCCCTAGGGAATGGGTTCCATGGTTGTATTGCTCTGACAGTCAGGAAGTTTTTCTTGATGTTCAGCCAGACTCTGGCTTCCTGTCACCCATCCATAAAAAAATAAAATACATTGTCAAGAACGCAAAATAATTATTGCCACAACTCATACTTCACATAACCTAATTCCACAGAATGGTAATGTAAGTTTATATTTTAGATCTTTCGGAAAGTTAATTCACTTAATCAGGTTTTGGTTTATTTGGTTCTTCTATCTGCATTTGCTCTGTACCCACAGACAGGCCACATGGCAATTGAAAATGCACTTGTTTCTCCAAACCACTGATTATTTGCCAGGCAATTCAGATGGATATGGCTGCATTCTAAATTCTGTGAAAGACTCGGTGTACTATATTCAGAGTACACCAAGCTCCAAAGCTTTCTCTTCTTGTTCAGTTAGATCGTTGTTGTTTTTTTTTTGTAGTATATTTTCTTGAAAAATAGCTTGAGAGCAGCTGTCAATTTCATTCATCTGTGTAAAAGCACAGTACCACATTTTGAAGCTTTCAGAGCCACAATTTTCTGGTGTGGAGTTAGTGCTTAACCATTCTGCATGTTGAGCATGTCATATTTTCGAATGCTCCCCACTGTTAAAAGCTCTCTGCATGTAGTGTACTTGCAAACTGGGGAGAGGCTTATGCCAAACCCATCACCCTGCTGTGCTTTTTTACTATATGGAGGGATTTTTTCCATGGGGAAGCATTCAGAAATACGACTCTCCACATGCAGTCTGAAGCGGCACCCTCCAATATTCTGACACCTTATTCTGCATAATGCTGGAAGAATCAAGGTTCCTCAAATCCTCTCTCAGTGACACCCCTAGCCATTTGCTCTCCTGCTGAGAAATTAATACACATTGAGTCTCCTCTGCCTTCCTCTGCTCCCTCCTTTGTCCATATTATTGTTAGACCACTTATTCTCCTCTCATTCTCTCATCTGCACATTTCTAATGAGCATATCACCATGGCTGCTGGGTGCCACGTACAAGGTGAAACTAGTTCATAAATTACCTATGGATGCCACCACCCCTCTCTTGTTTCCCTGTTCTGTTCAGACTTGCTTTTCAACAAATGTGTAGTGGTGATGCCTACAAACCATGGTAACCTTTTTAAAGGGAGGCGTTTGGAACATGGGAAACATGTTTTGTACGTTGCATCAGCTCTTATTCCTTAGGAACAGAAAAAAGAAGCCATAATTTTCATTGCTAGAGGAACTGGCAGATGCAACACTCGGGAACAATTGAGGTGACGAATTGTGCCACCAAATACAAAAAAATATTACTTAGTGACTGGTAAGAAGACCAAGGCCTGATGTGTAACCATTTAGCTCTCTCCAACTACTTAGCAACACCTTTTTAAGAAAAATTCAGGCTGAAGCTAAAGTGACAAACTGGTATTACTCTAACAGCACAATCCTCTACATGTCTACGCAGACATAAGTCCCATTGAGTTCAATGGGGCTTGCTTCCTGGTAAGTGAGTGTAAGTTTTCTGCTTAAGTTCACCCCCTCCCTGCCCCAGGTTTCGTTTTAATTGATGTTTAAAACAAAGATATTTGAATCAGATTGAAAACTGGATTTAAATGTGACCAAGGCCAATTTACATCTTTGGTTATGTCTAGAAAAACAGGTTGGTCTGAAGAGGTGGTGTGTTGAAGATCAAATATTTACCTGGTTTCTACGGAACCCAAGATGCCTAGCAGGGCTGCTGTGAAGCTTCCCTTCATTTAATGAGAATTGCAGTATTCAAAATATTTTTGCAAGCTGCTTTGAAACACGTGAAGGTTCTGCTGAAGTAATGTTTGGTGGACTGTGCCTTTAGAGCGCCAGCTACCAATCTCTATTCCTGCAAAAGCTCAGTTAGGATAAATGAGAGTTTCAGATGCATTCACTTCTGCTGAATGCCCCACATGGTGATAATGTTACTTATTTACTGAATTTGGAAAGCCACCCCATAGCGCAAGTCCTCTGGGTGAATCACAAAACAAATACAGCAATTAAAATAACACATAAAACAATACTATTAAAAAATACAATGAAAGTATAAACTTTTAAAACTAAGAAGCCCAGGCCATAAAAGATGAGTTATTTAAAAGGCCTGCAGGAACAAAATGGAAGACCACAAACATAGGGATAACCTCTCTAGGAAGGCCTTTCCGTAATGAAAGTGCCATTACAAAAAAGGCCCTCTCCCTGTTGTTTACTTGCCTCACTTCATTTGCTGGGGATTCTCAGAGCAGGGCCTCTGAAGCAGATCTTTAAGTTTGGGTAGGTACATATAGGAGAAGGTGGTCTTTCAACAGCTTGTTCCCTTTTAAAGTTTAAAACCACCACATTAAATTGAGGCTGTGGAAATTGACTCGTAGTCAGTACAGCTGACAAAACAGGAGTAATCTGGTCAAACCGCCTAATTCCAGTTAATAATTTTGCCATCCCCATTCTAGACCAGCTGCAGTTTCTAAACAGTTTTTAAAGGCAACTCCACATATAACAAATTATCATAGAATCATGGAATAGTCGGGTTGGAAGGGGCCTACAAGGCCATCGAGTCCAATTCCCTGTTCAATGCAGGAATCCAAGTCAGAGCATCCCTGACAGATGGCTGTCCAGCCTTGTCTTGAATGCCTCCAGTGTGGGAGAGCCCACCACCTCCCTAGGTAATTGGTTCCATTGTTTCCATTGAAATGGTCTAAATGGGAGGTTATCAAAGAACAGGTAATTGTGGCTTGGCTCTCTCCATCCAGGTAAGGTCACAGCTGGAATATCAGCTGAAACTGATAAAAGGAACTTGAGCCTCTAATGACAGTGCTGGATCAATAAGCATCCCCAGACTGCAAACCCTATCTAGGGGGAGTGCAAATCCATCTAAAACACTATTTATTTATTACAATTTGAAACCACCTGATAACCTTTATTATTTTAAGAATGGAATATTTCATGACATGTTATGAAAAGTGGATGTTTATTGATGAAACACTGGCTGGGTTCGCACATAATGCCAATTGTTGAATTCTGGGTTGATGTGTTATGTGAACCCAGCTGCGTTAACAAACCGTGATTTGTTAACCACAGAAAGAGAACCTATGGTTAACTATTGGGTTATGAACTCTGGTTTGTTTAAATCATGGGTGGTTATTGCATGTGAACCCAGAACCGAGGGTCGTTCGTGGATGGTTTCACCATGGTACAGAGGCAGCAGGCAAGAGTGGTAGCCCCCCCCCCATCCATTCTGTATGCCAGTACTACAGTACCGCAAAGCCATTTGGCATACAGGGAAGGAGTGGGCAGAGGAAAAGGGAAAAAAACAACCCAGGGATTTGGAAAACAAACTGTGGTTTGTTCGATCATCTGCCAGGCAAACTGTGGGTAGCGCAACATGCCATGGGTTAAGCATAGGTTAAATAAACCATGGGTTAGTGTTATGTGCCAACCAGGTCACTAGTTCATGAAACAAAAAGAAAAATAAGATTTCATGTTTCAGGACAATCTTGGGAGAAAATAGCGTTACACGGATGAATTTTTATTTGGGAATGAGAGGGTTGGCATGCAGTCTACCACAGAAAATAAATGTTATGCACAAGTAAAGTACATTAAACTAACTTAGAGCTGGTTCACACATGCATATACACTACTGGAGTACTCATTACTTGATAACTCACATCTGAATGTGTGAACAGCCTGAACTGGAAAGCCTTTGCTTGAGATGATATAAACACTTTGTCCATGGTGTTCGACCTGTGATGACGGATTCACATATCCCAGTGACAAGCATGCATGTTTGAACGAGCTCTTAGTTGTTTTAATTAAAGGCTGTGTGAAAAATAGCCCCAAAGTGAAAATAAAAGTAATATTTTTACTTTGGCGGATCTTCAGCCTTCTTGTCTATTGGTATTTGTTTACATTTATAGCACATATACTTCACAGTTCAGAACACACCATATTCACTTTCTGTTTGTTTGTTAAATGTATAGACCTCCCTTTCAGCAACAAGTGCTCCCAAAGCAGATATAAACTGGTTAAAGAGTCTATGATTAAATTACCATTAGATCTGTGTTCTTGATGAACATAAAAATAGAAGTGCTTGGGTTTGGCTTAATAGCAGAGGCGGTGTATTGGGTAAGCCAAATAGCAATTTCATAATATTATTCAGTGTGTTGAGATAATACCTTAGAACCCAGAAAGCAGGGTTTGGATCATAAGATTATGGAAAAACTATGTTCAAAGAAATTTTCTGATTCAGGAGATGAATGCAAAGGGGCAAGGAAAGGAGACATGCAAAGCTAGGATATGCTGCCAATCTAGTTGTGCATAAAGGTGAAAATGTTGAATTATCTTTTCCATTGGTATTCAGTGGCGGGTAAAGGCCCTCTACTGGGTCACAGCCCCATACAGATATATGATAAAAAAATTAAGAAATGGGTCCTCGATGCATGTTTGGATGCAAGACAGGTTCCAGGTCTGAAAAAACTGAATACTGCAATCTAGACAAGCCATAAATCTCAGTTTATATGTGATCACCCCAGAGTAATACGTTATACGTACTGGGATGAGCATACATAATGCCCTTGGCCTGCTGCTCCATTCATTTCAGTGGAGGAAGCAAAACTTTGAACATATTAATTTTTTGCACATAGATCTCTGGATCAAGGTGTGTGTTTCTTTACAAATGACTGAAGTTTTGATTTGTTTAGAGCTTGTAAACATCAGTAACTCCTCCAGTTACAGTGAGCCTGTCTTTCTTTTTTGTTTTAAAAAGAATCTTATACATAATTGTTTGTGATTCTTCTAGTCATAGTAATTAATTAGTAACCTTAAATTTAATCCTTCATAACTGTACATAACATTTCTAACACCTGTCAAGGAATTTGTTTAATTAACCATGGCAAAAGTGAAAGATTCTTCCCAATTACAGCAGGGACCTTGAATGGGTCATTTCACTTTTATGAGTGTTTTGATAGTTGTCTGCTTTCCTTTGTTTGGTTTCTTTTGTATATTGCCACATTTGTGCTTTGCCAATTTAAAGACTAATTAGCAGAGAGATCCCTGCTATTGTTAGTTTGCAGTCAGAAACTTAGACAAACATGGTAAAAAGAATGAGAGGCAAGGGCATAAAGGAAGAAAAATGATATTAGAACCTCTAAGCAAATCAGCAAACTGAAAACTTGGGTTTTTCCAGACAGATGGCTCCAAGTGTTAATAAATCATTGCTCTTTTGCAGTAAGCTGCAAGTGGACTTGCAGTAAACTTTCCACACCATAGGGGATATTTGCACACTTTCTGTGTATATATCCTCCCTTTGTTCTGGTTTATACCAGTTCCCTGAGCTCGACTCTTCTGACTTTTTAAAGAAGTGTAGTTTTGATGTGGGTAGTGACTTACTGGGCAACTGAACCTATCACAGCTCTGCACACATTCACTATACCCTTGGCACCATTTTTATTACCCATTTATTTTTTTAATTGATATTGTAAGTAGCGCTAATATCTATCTGTCTTAGTGAATTACCACCCAAATGAAAGAATGTTATATCCCTATAATGTAATATAGAAAGCTTAACAACAGAGTATTAAAAATATTTTTTAAGCTAAATGTTCCAGCTGCCACCCTTGTCAGTAGCTGTGCTTGTTAACTGGATATCAGGAGTGGCAGTATGGAATGCCTAGAGATTAAAGTTCCTTAGGAGAAAAAACTGAGGTATAATTGGTTACAAATTTACGAATTGTCCTCCAGATTAAGGTCATTTGGACTAAAAGTTCTGAGTCTATAGATCCAGAAATTTTCCATTTTGTCAAGCCTATCAGGGTCCTTTGTTTGTTCTATTGGAACCAACTGTAAATCCGAGAGACAACGTGTAGGAGAGCTGAAATGTCTTGCAACAGGCTGCTCCAGTTTTTCGGTAAGAATCGCAGATTTGTGGTTATGGAATCTTGTTGTTAGGTTCATTGTAGTTTTCTTTACATATTGCATATGACATCTTTTTTTTTTTTTTTTACATTCAGTTAAATAAACCACAAGTAGAAGAGCATGTAAACGATTGTCTAATAAAATATGTTTTGTTAGTAATTGTGCTCCTGAAAGAAGTGGTTTCTTGTAGGTAACCGCAGGTAATGCAACACGTTGATTTACAGTGGTATGATCCTGGGTTGCAAATATCTTGTTTAAGTGCAGCTGTAACAATTTACGCAGATTGGATGGTTTTCTGACTGTGATACATGGTGGAGAAGTAATGGCTTCCGTTAAATGAGCACAATAAGATATAATAGGATAACTATCTTTAATTATTTTAATATTAGTTGTTTAATAGTTATATATACTGATGAAAAAAAAACGCTTTCCATTCACTGCCATTTTAGCGAAGTGGTTGTGGTGGTGACTGGAAAGTTTATTTTTTTAATTAGCATTATAGCATTATAGTATTGTGCTATACTGCTATAATGGTATAATACTTTTCCTTTAAGGTATCATTATAGCATTACAGGAGTATAGTGCTTTACCCCTATAATGCTGATATTAAAAATAATAATAATAAAAAAGAAATTTCCAGTTGCTGCTATCAACTACCTTGCTAAAATGGCAGTGAATGGAAATGTCCTTCCCTCCATCATTATATATATGCTGTTTCATGTAAGTGATATTTCACTATTATTGTAATATTTTTAAAAATAGCTGGAAAAGTGCTGCATCCTTCTTTAAAGGTCAATTAAAAATAAAATAAACAGGTAGTAAAAATGGTGCCCACCACAAGATTATACTGAATGTGTGCTGAGCTATGATAGGCTCACCTGCCACATCAAAACTACATCTCTTTAAAAATATAGAAGAGTAGTGTAACAGGCATCCACAACAGAGATTGCATTATTCTTCCATCCACAAAGAGAAAAACATTAGAAGAAGCACTGGGAAAATACAGGAGGATTATAAATGGATGACAACATAGTGTGGACCTCCTACAAGTTGTGAGTGAACAAGCCATGGCGATTCCACAATAAATCCTTGTCTGGAAGCAGTCCTTGTGGTCATATTCAACAGAAAGCAAGGTAGTTCTGTGTAGTCGGATGAAGCTGGAACCTGCATGGGAAGTATATGCTATACCATATGCTATGTCATATTGCATTTGCTAATTATTAAGGTAAAGTGCGTCTTTCTTTACAAGGGACCTGTGTTCTTCAAGATAGATGGAGTTTAATATTTTTAAAAGGAGAGTGGCTATTCCTCCTTTACCCTAACGTATCTTGCTGCAAACTGGGATCTTTTTGCACCAGACACAGTCTAACTTGATTATATCTGCATAATGCCTCCTCCATTCTGGTTTAAGAATACTACAAAGTGTAGCCTTGTGCCTTTTATCATGGCCAATAACATATTTTGGTTTCCTGCCATCATCCCCTAATATGCTGCAGGCTACTAAGGATCCTTGAAGGGCCCATTAACTCCCTGGGCCTTATTTTTGACACCCCTGATGGACGCAGCTCCTAGAATGGTTGCAAGGCCCCAGAATGTCAGCTGTTTTTCAGAGTCTCTTGACTCAAACAACTTGCTGCTTTTATTTCAAATTTCTATCCCGCCATATCATCCTGTAACAAACCTTCAAGGGCAACTAGCTGGAACAATAGTAGCTGGAACAAACAGAGAAAGGAGGACACACACACACGCAGACACAGTCAAATAGCATCCCCCAAAGGCTTCTCCTGAATAAGAGAATACACAAAATGCTTTTAAATCGCAAGGATATATTTTATATTTGTTATATATTATTATTTGTACATGCAGCTATTAACAAAAATATAAAAGATATCTTCTGTATTCATAACAGAGTATTGAAACTTTAGAAATATGCAAGAAAACCCTGTATTCGATAGTCTAAAAAACATACAGATATAACAATACGGATATGACTAAATCCAACCCAGGAAGGAAAGATTAGCTGCACATTCAGTTAAGTAATTAATACACTTGAGTAGGCTTAATGGCAAAGAAACACCAGTATGAGCGTACGAGGGTTGTATAACCTCGTTCCAGTTTGCATGTTATTAGGAGGGGCTAAAGCCCCTAAGGCTACGGCTGCTTTTCTGAGACGTTTTGTATTTTGATACAATTCCCAAATACCAAATATATGTGGATCACATAAGGAAATATACATGGATGTACATAGCTGATGTGCTAGACTTCAGTATTTGTACTGAATGCCAAATATCTCATAAGAAGTTGCCCTTAGAGTTGCATGTGAAAAAGTAATTCATATGGTCAAGACCACAAGACTTGTTTCTCTGTAACCTTTTCAAAGAAAAGAGATATTCGGGGTGGGGGGTATTGCAAAGTCATAACTGGATGCATGTCCCAGGAGAGGTATTATTAATATACCGCCTTTTATAGAAAACATTTCCTGTAACAGCAAAACAAATGGTCCTGTTTTTCGTTCCTAGTTGTATCCTGTCACACGTCTCAACATTTAAAATCTAGTCAGAGGCATAAAGCTGCAGTCATCCTGGAAGTTGCCAAGGCAGAAAAACAGACTGAGTTACCTTTTTATTGTTAATGTTCTTTTCTGCATATGTTCCACCAGCATTTCACAGTAAAGTACCACTAGAGAAATGCACTATTGCACTATATACTGCATTTTTTTCCCTAGCACACCTGGGCAGCCATTTTAGCTTGTGAAAACTCTCTAACCATTAGTGATGTAGTACCAAGCATACAACAAAGGACGATGGCCTTGGAATAATTTGTGCTGCTGGGCTTAGTTAAGGTTGTATCCTGGGGGAGGGGGGAGCCTGCAGGCCAATATAGCTCCAAAGTGTTGGTCCCACATAAATGAGGCAGATGGTCTATGGAAAATGAAAGGAAGTGGGGGCCTAGGTAAGCAGAGAGCTAAGGGCCTAACAGGGGCCCTGGAACACTGAGTGGCCTAGGAGAAAGAGGAGAGGGCCAGAGCGGGGAGCCTGAGAAGGGAAGGAAAAGAGATAGGGAGAGAGGGTACACATAGAGCAAAGGACTGGATGTGCCTGATCTCGTCTGATCTTGGAAGCTAAGCAGGGTCAGCCCCGGTTAGTACTTGGATGGGAGACCACCTGGGAATCAAAGAGTCTATGATTAAATTACCATTAGATCTGTGTTCTTGATGAACATAAAAATAGAAGTGCTTGGGTTTGGCTTAATAGCAGAGGCGGTGTATTGGGTAAGCCAAATAGCAATTTCATAATATTATTCAGTGTGTTGAGATAATACCTTAGAACCCAGAAAGCAGGGTTTGGATCATAAGATTATGGAAAAACTATGTTCAAAGAAATCTTCTGATTCAGGAGGTGAATGCAAAGGGGCAAGGAAAGGCGACATGCAAAGCTAGGATATGCTGCCAATCTAGTTGTGCATAAAGGTGAAAATGTTGAATTATCTTTTCCATTGGTATTCAGTGGCGGGTAAAGGCCCTCTACTGGGTCACAGCCCCTGGGAATCAGGCTTCCTGCACTGAGCAGGGGGTTGGACTCGATGGTCTTGTAGGCGCCCCTTCCAGCCCTATGATTCTATGATTCTGTGGCCAGGAGCTTCAGAGATGAAGAAGGGTGAAGTTCATATATTGTTGAACCAAATCCATCTAGCAAAGCATAGGAATTTAGTTATATTATATTGTGCTAATTAATAATATACTCATTAATGTAACATACTGTAATACAATATATTATATATTACATAAAGTTTTTGGTCATTCTTAGCATGATCAAGAGATGGGTGCAGATGGAGGAGCAGGGCTATGTAGAACAGGTACCAGAGGTACGGCCTGTTACCTCTTTTCCTCCTCGCTTGTTCTCTTTGTAATATTGGTCTGACAGCATTGTTGCAATTGTTGCCACAACTATAACCTTGGAAAATGCAGCAGAAATACACAATTCCTCTCTTGGTACAGATGATGGAGAATGGGAGAGCAGCTTTTCTCCATCCCAAGAATGTGAAGGCTTGGCTGCTGCTTCCTTTCCGACAGCCACAGCTGCTGGACATGGCAAGGGCCTCCCTCCTTCCCTTAACCTGCCTCAGTCTGTCCTAATGATAAGCATTTAGCTTATGTTAAAGAAACCCTTTTCCCATAAAATATTTTAATTTTTTATATGTTGTTTTATTGTATCTTAAAGTTCAGATCGAATGAGGAGCCCAAACAATCATTATAACCATCAGGAAAAGGAAAGGTTCCTCCTGTGCAAGCACCGGGTCGTTACTGACCCCTAGAGGGACGCCGCTTATGCTGGCGTTTTCATGGCAGACTATAGTGGAGTGGTTTGCCATTGCCTTCCCCAGTCATGACTACCTTTCCCCCAGCAAGCTGGGTACTCATTTTACCGATCTCAGAAGGGTGGAAGGCTAAGTCGACCTGAGCCGGCTACCCGAGACCCTGAGTCAGCTACCCGATTCCGCTGGGATCGAACTCAGGTTGTGGGGAGAGTTTTGGTTGCAATACTGCTGCCTACCACTCTGCGCCACATGAGGCCTTCGTGTGCCTGATAACCATCAGGCACAGCTTTAATCAGATGGATCACAACCTATCGGTGACGACCAAGATATTATTTTCATCCTGCCGCTTGGCTCCCATTTCAAGTGAATTGTCCAGTGTTGTAAATTGGATATTGACTTTTCTTATGTTAACACTAATAATTTCACATGTAAAAGGTTTTCAGGTGATAATTGCAACTCTCATGTGAGTTGCCCTCATCCTGTATTATGGGGGACTTCCCTTCTCCAGGCTCACATTGTGGTGTTTAATTTACACATAAGCAGACCTATCATGTAGTCTTTCTACGACATTGTCACCTGCAGGGTAGTAAACAATGTCCCCAAATTTCAGCCACCTGCCTTTTAGTTTTCTTTCTATAAACCAAAACATGCCTGGGACATAAAATATCGCACAAAGTCTGTGGATTTTTGCCGTTGAGTGCTTTTGTGTCCTGTGCCCTTCTGATTAAACTGCATGTGATCTTAGACTGTTTCGAGTGCCAAGAAGAGGAGCAAACCCCTGGATCGCCCAAACACTGGGAAACTGAAACCTAAACCCCATTGTTATGCTGATGGTAATCTGCTGGGGGAAAGATCTGTCTCCAGTGGAGAAGGTCAGTGACTGCTGTTAGCAACAGAGAACAAAATAGTTGCGCTGAGAAGGGGGGGGGGCGATGTGGAAGTCATAGAATCATAGAATAGTAGGGTTGGAAGGGGCCTACAAGGCCATCGAGTCCAACCCCCTGCTCAATGCAGGAATCCAAGTCAGTGGGTTGGCATCATGTTCACCTGATCCTGTCCATGGTGATGCAGGTACCTTGAAAGGCAGGAATGGGAGGACCTGGTACACAACTCCACAGCCAGTTCACCAAAGAGCAGCCAGAGACATTTTGCATGAACATCTAGGGCCAAAGAGGGGTGCCAGAAAAGACACTGTTTCAGAAAGCTTTGAGCTACTTCTCACAGAACCCATCAGCCTCTTAATCCATGACACAAACAGAGAGGCAGAGCCTGTCACCAGAGAATGGAATGAGAGCAACCCAACCAAAATGCATCAATGGAAGCACCTTGACATTACCGGGTTGAAGGCGTACACTGGACTATTGCTTCTGGCGGGGGCATCCGGTGGACATCATGAAGCCTTGGAGGGATTTTGGATTCAACTTCGGGGCGCACCTTCTTCAGAGCAACTATGACCCTTAGAAGATTTCGAACATCACAAGGCTCATGAGGTTTGATAATAAGGCAACAAGAGAGACCTATAATGCTGCTGACAAGCTTGCTGCCTTTGGGGATATCTGGAGCATGCTTGTGGAGCAGTGACCCAAGTGGTGCACACCAGGGGCAGACCTCACTGTTGATGGGCAGCTGGTGGAGTTCAGGAAGTGATGTCCATTCAAACCAGGGAAATATGGCACAAAGGTGTGGTGGTGCTGTGATGCTGGGACATCCTATCTTCTCAGGGGAGATGTGTACCTGGACAGGCAGCCTGGAGCACCACAGGAAACCCAGCTTGGGTTTAACGTGGTGACAACACTTGTGGAACCCTGTTTCCACACTGAGAGAAATGTGGCGGGGGGAAATTTCTTCTCAAGTACTGAACTTGCTGAATCATTGATAATCAAAGACTTATGTAGCCACACTAAGAAGGAATAAACTGTGCATCCCACCCGAGATGCAGCCACATCCGTGCAGGGAACCACTGTCATCACTATTTGGTTTTGACCATGACTCCACCTTGGTATTATATGTTCCCCCAAAAGGGAAAGCTGTCATTCTTCTCTCCTCGGTGCATCATGACATGGTGGTATGTGGGGAGTCCAAAAAGCCAGATGTAATTGTACATTACAATGCCACCAAAGTGGGGTGGATTGCCACCTTGTGAGGAAACTACACCTGTAAGTGGAAAGCTAACAGGTGGCCAATGGTGCTTTAAAAAGAAAAATGCTGGACATTGCAGTCATAGCCATCTATGGGTTGTGGGTCCACACACATCCTCAGTGGGAGAGTAGAGTGCCAAAACGGAGAAGGCATTTGGTCCTCTCAGCGTTCGGGAAAGAACTGCTACATCCCGAGGTGCAGCGAAGAGTGCAAGAGATGCCCAATCTTAGTTCAAGCATCAGTTCTGATGTGCATGCTCTGGGTTGTGTACACCAACTTCTGCCTCCACCTGTACAACCCTCTGGATCAAAAGGACACTGCCACTTCTGTGCTAGAGCAGTAGATAAGACAAAAACCGAAACCATCAGACGGTGCGCCAGCCGTGGGAGGTTTGTTTGTAAGGAGCATTGCATCACTGAAGTGAAGTGCTCTTTGTTCCACCAGGTTGGCACAAACAACGGCCTTTCACAGGGGACGTTTGCCTCACTGGGGACAGTTTTGTCTATGGGGTAGAAAAATGACCCCAAAGATGAACAGCGCTAGTGTTCAAAAATTATATATGTGTTTGTTCCCAGTTCGGGCCAGTTTGTGTTGGTGTTCTGCCATCTTTTGTTCAAAAACATTGTTTTTATTGTTTCTAATTGAAAATGAAAATATTTGATGTTTGAAGATTCAGAAATGTTGTTGGTTTCTCTATATGCGAAAATGGGGGGTTATTGCGTATTCAAAACAAACATTCCACCTTATGTGATTGTTTTCTGGATCTGGGTGTTTTGGTATTGTTAAACACACTTCATTATGATGAATAACAAAAGAGTGGTATTCTGGGTCATTTTATACATTTCCAAATGTGTTGGAATTCTGGTCGGGTTCCAAAAAGACCCCAAACACAACATTTGTTAGGTTTTTCTAGTGACAGTATGAAGGTTAATGTGTGAATTCTCTTCTCGTTTGAGGTGGTAGAGCATGCATTGAAACTAGGTGAGCCTCCAGCGTTTTGGTCAGAAACACACAAACACAGGGATCACAAACCGTGCAGCCCTTGAAATGCAGCTATAATTTCATAGTAACTGATCAGATACGATGGGCTGGGATTGAACATAAGTTTGTAACTAACAGCTTCTAGAGTTTTGAACTAGTAAGTAACTTTTCAAACTAAGGAATTCTGCACTGTGTTTTCCAATGATATATGAAACCAGACAAAGCATCTGAACCTGAGTAGCAAAAGTCTGATGAAGAGTTGACTTAAGTAGAATGAAGTGATGTGAATAGAAATACAGTCTCCTGGACTATTGCAGCTAAAGCAGCATTTCTGCCCTGTATCAAAAGCTATTGCATGAAGTATAATGTTTAAAAGCATGCATGGGGTGCTCTGATTATGTTGTTTACCTCGTTATTACATTTTCATCCCACTCTTCCTGCAGGAAACTTGGGTAATGTACATTTTTATGCTCAAAAGAGTGCTGAGATAGGCTAGGCTGAGGTAATGACTGGTCCGAGGTCATTCAATAAGCTTTGCGGCTGACTAGGGGCTTAAAACTCTGATCTTCCACTTCCAAATTTAGTCCTTTAGCCACTACAGCATGCTGGTAATCATTGGGGCGGTGGCCATGCTTCGCACGTTCAACCCAAGTTCCTGAAGAGGAGAGCAAGCAATGAAATTTAAGAGCTGTCACTTTCCTGTATGTATCACTGAGGCACTAGGCAGTTAGCAGGGTTAAATGAGCAAAGCAGATTTGTGAAAATTTCAGATATATAAAACAACTGAAAAAGATGCAAAATCTCTGTGTGGTGTAATCACCAGGAGCATAAGTTGGGCTTAATTCCTAAAAAGCGTAAGTTGGGCTTAATTCCTAAAAAGAGAGGCCTTGTGGCTCAGACATGAACTGTAACCATTTTCCCTGGAAAGAAGCTGTTTTC
This sequence comes from Heloderma suspectum, assembly GCF_057233095.1. NCBI lineage: Eukaryota > Metazoa > Chordata > Lepidosauria > Squamata > Helodermatidae > Heloderma > Heloderma suspectum. Next base: position 112,615,543 of record NC_139464.1, read on the forward strand.
ACCAATTCTAAGTATGTGGTGACAGACTGCAGTTGTGCAATGGGGAGAAAATGCTCTCTGTACATGGCCAGAGGCAATTTTCTTTGATTATTCAATATTACTCCATTTCTGCTTCTTTAAAAAGTGGCATGGCCTAAGATGGGAGGAGTGGTACTAAACCGATATGGTTAAACGAGGAGGCATGGGGCTGCAAGACCTGCATGAACTATACCTGCAAGATCTTATTCATCCTTTTTTTTTCTAATTAATACCACAACTTATTCTTCATGATTGTTTTGTTTTGAATGAGACTGCTTTTGTACATGCAGACAGGACTTATTAATGCTAGTGAAAGCCATGCTGGAAGATCAGCAACTCTTTCAGCTCTGCTTAACCTTGTAATTCAGAACAATCTAAACAAAGGCATTTTGTCTTTCATCTTATTATGCAGTATTGCTTTCATTTTCATCTTAAGCAAAAAAAAAAAAATCCTTTCTCCCTCAATCCATCTAATGTGAACCATACTGAAGCAGTTTGTTTTACTAAGCGCTTGAAGATGGAAAGAGATATCGTTGATGCTGGTTTCCCTCTCATCCCAGATGAATGCAGACCTTGTTAAAAGAACTGGAATGCTAATGGAGGCTTAAACCTCCTTATTTGTCCAGAAAATAAGTACTTTCCAGGTAGTGTGGCAGTGCCAACATTTTCTCACTGGTTTCTTAATATGCCTCAGCATTGACTTAGGTGGAAAGGTATTATTATACACCAGCCTTATCCAAGCTGGTGCTCTCCTGATGGACTACAAGTCCCATCTTCCCTAGCCAGCAGGGCTATTGGCTGATGGGAGTTGTAATCCAACACATCTGGAGGGCACCAGGTTCAGTTTGATTGTGCCAAGGGCCAAGTGAAGAAAGAGGCCTCTCTCATTTAACTTGCCAGTTGATGCTGACAAAAGGCATCTCCGTCACAAAGGTCTTATCTAAAATGAGCCATTGTGGAAGGTATATGTAAAGGTACATCAATCTGCAGTGTGGGAGCTTGTCGGAGCAGTTTGTACAGGTCTGTGTTTGGCTGGGAAAGAGATCAGTTCTGAGGTAGTGAGTGGATGGGCTATGGTAGGCTTCCCAAAACTGGCGCCCTCCAGATGTGTTACACTACAATTCCCATCATCACCAACCAGCATGGGGCAGGCTGGGCTATGAAATCTCTAGGTTGAGAGCTGGCAACCCCATCCACAGGTAAATCCTTCGTTGTTTTAATCACACTAACTCAGGAGCTCTGTTCCATGTCAGAATTCTGCTCACATTCTAATTTGGAAATGTGGGAGAGCATGATAGGCACTGTTACTGCTGTTTTGCATTTGCAGGATACATAAAACAAGAAAATGAGAATCATTCTTAGAAGGCTTCCATTCTCAAAATAGTTTGTGTATGCTACAATGATCTCCTAGGAAACCCATATTCCTGTTTTGGGAATACACTGAAATGGCACGTTGGATAAAATTAAATCGTAGTTACTATCATAGTTTCTATTGGTGTTGCTTTTTTTCTTCCAGTGGGAAAATTCCCTGAAGTGTCCTAGCTAATGGCTTTCCTGAAAGGCTTGGTGGTCTTGCTGAACCTGAACATAAGGCTGTACTGCAAATTTAGGGTTCATACTCAGGTCTTTCACACAAGAAATTCTTCCTGCAGTTTTTATTTATCATCAGATGCAGATAGAGGAAAGGGCTCCTGTGTCTTTTAATAGGTCTGTGCAGAAATGAGAAATTTTGACAGCTGCAGCTTTTCTCACTTGTGCAAAATAAGGCTTTAACTGCCAGAAATTCCCTCTTCTACACATTATAAAAAAGAAAGGAGCCCTGCCATCTTCTATTGGATCTGGACACCGTATGAATAATATACAAGAACTGTAGGGAGATTTCTTAAATTCCTTCTTCTATATAGCTGTTGCTAGCCTGGCAACTTCATACCAGGCGTTGATCTAAGTGGAATTTGCTGACTGTTCTGCAACTGACCATCTGAGCCTGACCTTTCACGGACTCTGCCACAGGGCCCAAACTTGGAACAGAGAGCTAAATGTCTCAGATAAAGTAGCCATTTTTGCTGTTCTTCATTTGGTGTGCATCCAAGGCTGTTAGCTCTTTGATCTCAGGATACTCAACTTTGGTTTATTTTATAAAAAGAACTGTGGATAATGCCTTTGCTGCTACTTCAGATAACTGGATGAAAAACATTCTTAATTTGTCATGATGATTGTGATTGCCAACTGTCAACTCAAAGGTTTTTTTCTGCCCTTTTATAGTGCCCTAAGACAATAAAAAAGTATCCAGACATTGTGAGTGTTTCACCTTGTTCCTCTTCCAGTCCCTACGCCCATTATTGTCCCCTTTGGTGTGGGATAAATGTAAAGTTCAGGTTGCTAAGGAAGGTAGGAGAGCAGCATGGGTGAAAGGACAGGCAGAGCTGTGGCTTGGGAGGTACAGCATCTGAACGCTCTCTGTCCTAAATGGACAAGAATAATCTCTGGGTTGGTGGCTAGCTACTCTAAGGCAGGCTCAGGCCTGATGCATGTGTAAAGGCAGCCCCCATGCAAACATCTCGGGAGTTTGTGGGATCATAAACAGGTTTGTGGCATGACTGTGTTCATTTAGAGGAACTGTTTGTAAGAACTCGCCACTTGCATATAGGGGTTATCTCTACGTTCGTGGATTAGCAGCTTCGCACAGTGTCATGACTCCCCTGGGAGATTCTTCATCAGAGGAAAAGCTTGAACTGTCAGAGCCAGATATTCCCAGAGAACAGGTCACCTCAGGGGACCCTGAGATTGCCCAAGATGGGGATGCTGAGCCACCACCAATCCCCCAAGAATGTCAACACCTAAAGAGTCAGGCTAGAACAGTGGCCAGGAGAAGCCTGCCTGCTAAAGTGGTATCCTCAAGAATAAAGGCCTTTTGTGAGCAAGTTCTCAGTTGAGACCTGCTGGTTGCTGAAAAAACACCTTATTTCAGCTCTCAGTACTTTGGAACTGTGCTTCTCCTGGGACTGAACACTTGTGCTGCTGACTCCTGATAAGACCTTGCTTTTGGGTTGCCCTTTTTTCTGAACTGGTAATACTGTGTTTTTGACCTTTTGCTTGCCTACTGACTTTGCTGAATGAGTTTGCCCCAGGGCTGAGCTTGATCCAGCCATGGCAGGACGCACAGCCTTGCAAGTCAAGACTGATGATGCTGCAAGGTGGGGCCTGGTCATATTATGTCACATGATTACTACCTCTTGAAAAAGAAAACCGATCTGGAGCTTAACAGATTTATACCCTGTCTTTATAAAAAGATTTGTACCTGCACCTGTTTTCTATAATACAAGAGGCCATTCATTAAATGGTGAAAGCTACTGCTCAAACTCTATGCTTATTCAGTCTTTCTGAATGCTAATAGAGTTAAATTTGGGGCTATGGAAGACGTTGTGTTCCATGATGGTTAATTTTTTCTTTGTTTGGTAATTTTTGTTTTAACAAGAAGCTGTGATTATGGGTGGGTGGGGGATACAAAAATACATGAACATTCTGAGTACAAATATTTAAGACAAATAATTGTGCCCAGCTGGATAGGTCTTAAACGGAATGCGAACCAGCCAATTAGCATTCCCTGGCTGTGCACAGAAGAAGGCTGTTTTTATTTTTAAAAATGCACCTCTCCAAGAGCTAATGAGATATGGCAATTCTGTAGCTTTTCCTTGGGTTACACAGTCATATGATTTTTAATTAGGAGAGTTTGTCTGACTACTGGGGTTAATATTTGAAATAAGCCCAGCCCCCCCCCCCCCCCCCGGCAAGATCCTAGCAATCCTAAACATGGAGCATGACTAACTGGTCAACATTTTTTCTTTAAACAAAGAAACACTGTAGGTTGGAGAGGAGTGTAGAAGAGTTGCTTATGATATTTCTGTTTGTAACTATGGATACTTCACATTACACATTTTTACATATTACCTTTCTAGCTTGACTTTTGATCTAAGGGCAAAACGGAATGTGATGGGGCAGCAACATTTGTGCATCATATGCCTGCCCCATTCATATCTAAGTCCCCCTCCCCGCTCCCATAATTTTTATAACAAAAGGTGTGTATGAGAGGAGGGGAGCTGAAACCACTTCCTGCCTTGCCTCCCTACACTCTTGTCACAGCAGACTTTTTTTTTTTTTTTTGGCTCGGCTCTGATTGTGGAAGTGAGCTGAGAGAAAAAGCTTAGACGCCATGGAGTATGAGGAAGGTCAGCTGTCCTCCTCAGCAAGCACCGTTTGTTGTAAAAGTTAGACCCCACCCCATCCTGACATTAGTCACAAATAGGGCAGATGTAAGAATAAACGTCCTGCCAACCTAGCAGTTCGAAAGCAAGAAATTGGAAGTAGATAAATAGGTACCGCCTCGGCGGGAAAGGTGACAGCGTTCCGTGCACCTCGGTGTTCAGTCATGCCGGCCACATGGCCACGGAAGCGTCTTCGGACAGCGCTGGCTCTTCGGCTTGCGAAACGGGGATGAGCACCGCACCCTAGGGTCGGACACGACTGGTTGGGGACACCTTTACCTTTTTAAGAATAAACAAATAGGGCTTGCCCTGGCATGCCTAGTTGGGCCCCAGGTTGGGCCCTCAAGGTAGTCTACAATAATGAAACATAGCCCACATCAAAACAAACTATTTTAAAAAATGGAAATAAAAACAATTTTAAAATACAGCACAATGATAAAACAGGAAAGCAAACAAACCCCATTTACCTATCCATCCCCAAAGCCCTAGAGGATCTTTTAATTGGCTTTTTAAATGCTAAAAAAGAGAGATGACCTTTCCTGGGGAGAGCATTCTATAATGCGAGCATCACCACTGGTAAAGTCCTGGTCTTCCTGGTCATAAAAGCAGTGGACGGCATCCATGGAATTTTAAGCAGACCATGTGTGAACCCAAGCAACAAGGGGGCTATCTGGCAACAATTTCCAGAGGGAAATATGGGAACAAGTTATCCTGGTCCCAGACCATTGTATTCTTATGGCCACTGAAGTTAAAGGAATTTGTAAACGCATGGCTGACATATATCCAGTTCTGGTGAGCAAAAGACTGGACACATGTTAAGGCCTCAGCTCATGGCCCTACTGTTTCCCGGCTATGTTCTAGGTGAGAAATACGTACCTAATACAACCTCACAGCAGTGCAATGAACAATTGAAAGGAGCTGGATTTCCATTGATAGTGGCAAAACATTTTTATCTATAGTGTGTATAGTTTTAAAGTGGTCAATATGGTTCATAAAATAAATAGCTATTTTTAATTAGAATAATACACCTTAGAGATGTGAGTACTTTATTCTAATAATGTGGTTAATGTGCACTCTCCTTCCCTGGTATAAACAGAAGAAACTGCCTTAAAGATACACATAATCAGTTGCTGAATTATCACTATCTTTTTTGCCATAGAGAAAACAGCTTCTGGGCTTTCTTCCAGTGGACATGGTCTCTTTCACAGCAGGGCCCTGGAATTTCTAAGAATGTGAAACATTAATATAAAAATAATCTGAATAATACTGTTCAATAGGACACCATCACACAACCATGGAAAATAGATCTGCTTTTATAAGGGCACAATCCTATGCATGTTTAGACAGAAAAATGTCATACAACTCCTAGCACTTCCCAGCCAGAGAATGCTGGAAGCTGTAGGACTTTTTTTCTGTCTAACCATGCATAGGATTGCACCATAAGTGTCTTTTGTGACAATGGCCTTGAAATCTTTAGTTCTACAATGGCCAGGAGGATTGTAATTAAAAACAAGGAAAAGTCTCAGCTTGCATGAAATTAAGATATAAGCCCTCTTCTTGGCATCTGAAAGCTACAGCTCACTCAAACTTACACTCTGCTCAAGGTGCTACTGCGCTCAGGCATTCAGTACCTTTAATTTTAGATTAACACAGCTTTCCCATTATATAAAACTTGGAAGACACAGATTTGTAGGCCTTCATTTTGTAAGATTGATTTAAATGGTCTTGTTGACCTTCTAAAAATATTTCCTTAATTAAAGCTTCTATCATACATGCCAACTAGGGAGTAAGCTCCGTTGAACACAGAGGATCTTACTTCCAAGGAAACATTAATAGGTTTCCACTGTAAGGCTGCAATCTTAAACACACATAGAATCATAGAATCATAGAATAGTAGGGTTGGAAGGGGCCTACAAGGCCATCGAGTCCAACCCCCTACTCAATGGAGGAATCCAAGTCAGAGCATCCCCGACAGATGGCTGTCCAGCGTCATCTTGAACGCCTCCAGTGTGGGAGAGCCCACCACCTCCCTAGGGAATTGGTTCCATTGTCGTATTGCTCTAACAGCCAGGAAGTTTTTCCTGATGTTCAGCCGGAATCTGGCTTCCTGTAACTTGAGCCCATTATTCCTTGTCCTGCACTCTCTGTGACAATCTTTGAGTAAGCCCCCATTAAACATACTTCTGAGTAAATATACATAAGACTGCTCTGGTGCCATGCAATTTTATATATGTCTATTCAGAAGTAAGCTCCATTGGGTTCAGTGGGACTTTCTGTGTAGGTTTGCAGCCTACGTTTTCTTCTAAAATTGCCTGCTTTCCCTCTGGACAGTACCAGATTACTTCTTAACTGATCCAGCTGTGTTTCCTGCTCTTCCTTTCATAGCCATATCAGAGAACAAAGAAGCACAATCTTTTAAAAAAATATGTATTTGACTTCATACGATCACTCAGAATTGCCAGAAAACAGATGTACTCAAGTTAATGTTCTTAATTTGAGGGGAGCTTTGGGAAAGAGTAATGCCACAGAGAAGTTAATGGCCCTTAAGGGAACGATCCTATGGCACCTAGACAGCATCTGGGGGGCCATAGGATAGTTTGGATTCCTGGATCCAAGGTCGGAGACAGTGCTCTGATCTTAGAGCTGAGAATCAGAGCTCTGACCTCCCCCTGCTTCGCAGCTGGTGTGGAAAGAACCATGCTGGTTGCCTCCCTGAAGCTGGGATCACAACCTTGGAGAGGGGTAAAAGGGGGCATTTTGGTGGGCAGGGAGGGGAGATCCCAGGATACAAGCTATCCTGGGGCCTCTCCATCGTCCTTGAATCTCCCTCCAAAACGCTTTTGCTAGATGGGCAAAAAAAGCCAGCCTAGTGAAAATGCAGGGTGAGAGGGTGGGGAGGCAAAGATCGCCTTCGCCACTCTTCCCGTCCTGCATAGGAGGATCGTAAACCTCCAAGTTCGGAGACTTACAGTGATCACAATAGGATTGCCCCCTAAAGGCTTTAGGGTTGGCATTCACAATAGAAGGGCTACCCTTTCCCTAAACAGCTCATCCAAAATGAATTATAGATATAAAAAGCTCCCAATAGATTCAGGACTGGCCCAAAACATTTTGCCACTCTCTGGTAGGTGGCCATGTGTCTTTTACAGAGGACAGCCCTCTTTTGAAGGACTGCCAGAGCACTTTCCTCTACTTTGAAGATGTCCTCCATTTGAAGTTCAGGTTTAGTACAAAGGTAAAAAACCATCAGAAGGAAGAGCTGGATCTTGAAGTTGCCCGTCAACAGCACCTAGGCAGAAGACCGAGCCAGGCACATAAGCCACCTGATTGCAGCCACCCACACTATGATGAGACGTACAGGATTTCTTTTGAAATTATAATATTGTACATCTATACATATAAATTAGCATATGCACATTTTATGTAAGTCAGTGTCCTCCTTGGTCCTCTGTTTTTGGTGATTCATAAGTGGCTACTCTTGACTGCTCATTGGAAGGACAGATACTGGAGCTGAAGCTCAAATATTTTGGCCACCTAATGCGAAGAGAAAACTCCCTGGAAAAGACCCTGATGCCGGGAAGGATTGAAGGCAAAAGGAGAAGGGGACGGCAGAGGATGAGATGGCTAGATAGCATCACCGATGCAACGAATATGAACCTGAGCACGCTCCGGGAGAGAGCGGAGGACAGGAAGGCCTGGCGTGCTATGGTCCATGGGGTCACAAAGAGTCGGACACTACTTAACGACTGAACAACAACAAAGTGGCTACTCTACCCTGTGGCTGCACCTGAACCCCAGCTGTCAGGGAAGTGTACCCCCAGCGTCTTCTGTGATATTGCAATGGCTTGTTGGGCACTGGCATGTCTAACAATATAGCCTGAGTTGTTTCTGCTGTCAGGCTGGCCCTGCATAGGTTTAATGAGAAGATGAATAAAATACCTATGCAATAAAAGCATGGATTAGAGTTGCAACAGGGATCAAAGTGAGTAATGGAGAAACAGTTTAATATAAATAGCTGTGTGCATCTTTGTTTTGGAAAAGTGCTAATGGGATTATGTTAAAGGTGGCAGGCAACATAATATCTAAACATGGCATCTGCTTTTACAAAGAGAGGTACATGCTGTGGGAATCAAGGAACAGTGTGGATAAGGGCTAGGTAAGGAAAATTGGTGGTGTTACCTTCCCTCTGAGGTTAAGGAAGCGGGTTTCTGAGGCAGAGGACAAGATTTCAGGCTGGCTTAAGGCATGATGACTCTTCTTTTAGAAACTAAGTATGGCCCACCAGCAGAAAGCCCACTGTAGGAATACGTTTGTTACAACAAAACAGCAAAGCTCTATGGCACCTTAAAGACTAGCTGCACAATCCTAGTCATGGCTATCCAGAAGTAAGCAACTTTGAGTTCAGTTGACCTTTCTTCCAGATATATATGGGTGTGTGTGCATAGATAGGCACACACACACAGTTATACATCTAATGTAAAACCTGCATTCTAGCAAATGTCGCTTTGGTTGAAAATTGTTTCTGTCCTACATCCGTAGTGTTCATAAGTGACACCAATATCAAAGTTCTTTTTTATAATTCTCACTTGTGAAAAAGCCTTTAGGCCGGTTCTGCATTACCTTAAACTATTGCATTGGGGTTTTGTAGGGGGTGGGGTGTTTTTTTTTTTTTGCTACATTCATCTCCTTCTCTGCTGGGGCAGGGGAAGGTCAGGGGCTTGAAGGAGGTAGATGGGGAATAATTGGAGTGAAGCTTTCCTCTGCTTGGTCCCCTTTCTATTCCACATCTCTCCTCTCTGTCCCACTCACAGAAGAACTCAAGAATATTAATTAATTAATTACATTTCTATACTGCCCAATAGCTGAAGCTCTCTGGGCAGTTCACAACAATATCTGATTGCGTCCTTCATTCCACTGATTACTTGGTGTGCAGTCTCATGATGGACGGTCCAACTGAAGAACCATCCTCATTTTTATTCTGCAGCTAGCCTTGATAATTGGCAGATTGCACGTTCTGTCAGGGAGCCCCATCCATCAGATCAGCCTTCCCCAATTTGGTGCCCTCCAGATTGACTGGGAAGGATAGGAGGTGCAGTCCAGCATATCTGGAGGGCAACAGATTGGGGGAGTCTGTTGTAAATGATAACTGTGTGCTGAACATGGCAAAGGAAGCCAGTTCTCAAACAGTGGGGTGCTGGTGGAGTGGGGGGAGTGGAACGCTTGGAAGGGCGATGCACATTTCTGGAAGGGACAGAATCTTAAGGCAGGTGGAGCATTCCTCCCCTCATCAGCAAGGACATGGGTGGGTTGAATGCCCTCTAGCAGAGAACCTTAATTTGTTCATGTTAGAGTAGTGTGTGTGTGTAGGGTTGACTGCTCCTTCACTTGTCCCATCATCGTAACCTGATTAAAAAACAGCCACTACTTTGTTCTAAAAATATTTTCCTGTGTGTGCCGGTTTTAGGGAGGGTGTCAGACACGTCTTACTCTTTTCCTTTACAGTGCCTGTGTTGGATCTTTCTTTCCTGAACTTGGACAGTGCTAGTTGCAGCGGCGCTCCCCCCCTGTCCACCTCCACACAGTCCCACGATTCTAGCGCTACCTCCTGACACTGGAAGGGTGTGAATTCCCCTCCACTCTTGTTGCACACAGCAGCTCCGTTTTCAGCTAACGTCTCACCGGTCATCACTGGCCATAAAGCACAATCCATAGAAACACAATCTAGAGAAAGGTGCACACTTACACATGAAAGCTCACAGTAAAGCACTCATAGCTATTTGATTTCGTTGGGACTTAAGTGAGCCTAATGTGCTGGATTGTGTCCACTGACATCTATTTTTAACATGAACCTCGGCTTAATTAGTGTTCTGGAATATGCTTCCAAATCAAGAGACAAGGTGAAGTCACAGACTAATTTAGGCACTAACATTTCCAGCTGCTTGTGGCAAAAACAATCACAACACTAATATCGTACTGTACCTCGTAAAAGAATATAAAAAGGAGATGTGTATTTAAAAAAAAAAAGTACAACTACTGTGTGTGTATGTGTGTGCGTGCGTGTGTGTGTGTGATGTGTGCTTATATTTAATATGTACGTTTTGGTGCTCCTTCATGATATTGCAGTTGAGGGAAAATATGGAGGGAGAGTTAAAAAGCAAGTCAGAACAAAAAAACGTCCAGTGGAATCTGAACAGTGGATCTGAAACTTGATAGTAGACCTACAAATACTTTGGATGTGGTTTAATTCCTGTCATCTCCAGTTAAAAATGATTTTGGTTACAGGCTTGGGAGACACCTCTGCATGAGATTTGTGGAGCTGCAGCCCCTACGAGTAGACAGTAGTGGCTAAATGAACCAATGTCTTGATTCATCATAAGGGAGCTTCATATATTCCCAGGAGGGACTGTGGCCTATCAAAAATGAATTGTATTTACTAATAGCGAACTTATTATTCTCTTAATGCTGTTCTTTATGTAGCCAAAAGAGGCACCACCCACACATGAGGGAGGTATCATTTGCTTTGGTGAAAACTCCAAGGTTTGCAGAAGTACAAAAAGAAAAGAAAAAAAGGGCCAATTAGATTGGTGGGTACACAAGACAGGGCCTTTTTGGTGGTGGTCCCATATTTCTGGAATTCCCTCTCAAGGGATATACAATAGGTCTTCCTTTGCTGGCTCTTAGATAGGCCTTAAACATTTTTTGTTTCATTCTGCTTTTAGTTAAAGATGCTGTGGCAGATTTTAACTGTTTTACTGCTGCCGCCACAGTTTTAAATAGTTTGTAAAGTCATTTACAGAGCAATCCTGTGCCTGTCTGCTCAAAAGTAAGTTACATTGAGTTCAATGGGGATTACTCCTACCTAAGTGGCATAGAATCATAGAATAGTAGGGTTGGAAGGGGCCTACAAGACCGTCGAGTCCAACCCCCTGCTCAATGCAGGAATCCAAGTCAGAGCATCCCTGACAGATGGCTGTCCAGCCTCGGCCTCCAGTGTGGGAGAGCCCACCACCTCCCTAGGGAATTGGTTCCATTGTTGTATTGCTCTAACAGTCAGGAAGTTTTCCCTGATTTTCAGCTGGAATCTGGCTTCCTGTATCTTGTTCCCATTATTCCGTGTCCTGCATTCTGGAATTATCGAGAAGAGATCCTGGTCTTCCTGTCTGTGACAACCTTTCAAGGACTTGAAGAGCACTATCCTATCTCCCCTCAGTCTTCTCAAGGCTAAACATGCCCAGTTCTTTCAGTCTCTCTTCATAGGGCTGTGTTTCCAGTCCCCTGATCATCTTTGTTGCCCTCCTCTGAACCCTCTCCAGCTTGTCTGCATCCTTCTTAAAGTGTGGTGCCCAGAACTGGACACAGTACTCCAGGTGAGGCCTAACCAGTGCTGAATAGAGGGGAACTAGTACTTCCTGGGATTTGGAAGCTATGCTTCTATTAAAGCAGCCCAAAATAGCATTTGCCTTTTTTGCAGCCACATCACATTGTTGGCTCATATTCAGCTTGTGATCTACAACACTTCCAAGATCCTTCTCGCGTATAGTGTTGTTGAGCCAAGTATCGCCCATCTTGTAACTGTGCACTTGGTTTCTTTTTCCTAGGTGCAGAACTTGGCATTTATCCCTATTAAATATAATTCTGTTGTTTTCTGCCCAGCGCTCCAGTCTATCAAGAGCACTTTGAATTCTGTTTCTGTATTCCAAGGTATTAGCTATCCCGCCCAATTTTGTGTCATCTGCAAATTTGATCAGCATTCCCTGCACCTCCTCCTCCAGGTCATTGATAAAAATGTGGAAGAGCACTGGGCCCAGGACTGAGCCCTACAGTACCCCTCTCGTTACCTCTCTCCAGTTTGAGAAGCTACCACTGATAAGCACTCTTTGAGTTCAGTTCTGTAGCCAACTGTGGATCCACCGGATCGTTGTTTCATCTAGGCCACTTTGAGCTAGTTTGCTCATCAGGATATCATGGGGCACTTTGTCGAAAGCTTTGCTGAAGTCGAGGTATATGATGTCCACAGCATTCCCACAGTCCACAAGGGAGGTTACCTGATCAAAAAATGAGATCATATTTGTCTGGCAGGATTTTTTCTTGACAAATCCATGTTGGCTTCGAGTAATCATTGCATTGTTTTCAAGGTGCTTACAGAAGGATTGCTTTAGAATCTGCTCCAGAATTTTCCCAGGGATTGCTGTCAGACTGACTTGTCTGTAGTTCCCAGGTTCCTCCTTTTTACCCTTTTTGGAGATAGGGATAACATTAGCTCTCCTCCAGTCATCTGGCACTTCACCCGTCCTCCATGATTTCTCAAAGATAATAGACAGTGGTTCTGAGAGTTCTTCTGCCAGTTCCTTTATGACTCTAGGATGCAGTTCATCTGGCCCTGGAGATTTGAACTCATTCAAAGTATGGTTCCTTGACCATATGCCTATCACAAGTCAGGAATTTCCTGGAGGGGCCATATTTTGCAGAATTTGTCTCCCAACAAATATAGGGGAAATTGAAGTACTCATTACTACTACATCATGTTTCCTTGAAACCTTGGCAATTTGCTTTTGAAAAGTTTCATCCTCGTCTTCTCCTTGATTGGGTGGCCAGTAGTAGACTTTGACCACCATGTTCCTTTTATTCTTTGATCCATTTATTTTAACCCAGATGCTCTTGATGGGGCAGCCTGTTGAGCTGGCCTGGAAAGTGAATTAGATTCCTTTTTTAGTTTTGGAATTTTAAAAGTTGATTTTTAATTGTATCCTAGTTTTAATTTTGTATGTAAGCTGCTGTGGGAGAGCCTTTTGCTCTGAAAGGCAGCATAAAAATCCTAGTAGTAAGTAGGTAAATAAATAATAAAATGGGGCAGGGGACACACACACAGACACTCCAAAACATCCTGATCAGGACTAGGCATGCTTAGTGGCCACAGAATTCTGAGTATCTGTTAAGGGGCAGCGGGACGGGGGAGGGGACAGAAAACTGCGAGGAGGAGAAAGAAGATAGAATGGAGTATCCTGGAAAAGGGCATGGCTGTTTGGCTGGAACCTGAAGAAGAGCACTCTGCATGAAAACATCCTGTTGCAGATCCCACTAGTAAATAGTACTGGTAATCGTTTGTTTTTTGTGAACCCTTATAACCTGCACACGATTGGTTATTGTGGGTTCCTCCTTGATTAGCTTGTAAATGCACTGAGACATCAGCAATGTTGTCTTCCATCTTGCATCCTCCTTCTGTGTTTTGCCACCTTTTTCTTTTCACGTAAAGTAAGAAAAGAAGGAATAATTGCACAGTGTCTTTTGAGGGGTAGTGCTAGAAGCCCTCTGTCTAGAAGCACCCTCAGTTTGACGCCCTGACTAGGGATGCTTCCAGATGGGGGACTCCCAGCACTACAGCAAGCAATGTAGGCAGATCTGAGAGAGATAAATTAGTGAGCAAGAACACAACCCTGCCTAACCCCTTTAGTAGTTGGGATAGTATTAGAAAGGTGACCTGGCTGAGTGCAATGCACATGTATAGTAGAGCATCCTACCCTGCTTGTTCAGATGTGGAGCTAGCTACTTCAACTCTGTTTGGTGGGGCGAAATGTCAACATTACCCAGAAGGTTGCAGTATTTTTAAATACAGTTTTAAAATTTAGACCTAAGATGCTTGCAAATGCTGATCCTTGATTTTGTTCATTGAACATTAAGTAGATGCAGTTGCTGTCTCTATAGTGTTGCGAGTATATATGTTTATTTTCATGTGCATTTCCCTTTTGTTTGTAAGGAGATGTGACTGGTCTGTGGACTAATTTTAAATTATCTATCCTAGCACTACAGATCAAAAGGCATTGTGCATCTAAAACACAGGAAGGTTACAAATGAAAGGCAACTATGGTGCCCTGGACTCCCCAGTTCAGTGTTTGAAGCAGGTCGACTGCAGGATAAAATCCTCATCTCGAACTACCATAGACACCGAAGAAGCTACCTTAAACAAGAGCAAGCTTCTCCTGTGATAATTTCTGGAGAGCAGGTTTTGTGCCTGCTGAGAGGAAAAGCACTGGAGCGGGAAGCTGCCACTTGGTCCACCAGGAGGTTATGAAGAACAGACGTTGTTTTTTGGCCTTGTTGTTTGCTTGCCCATTAGGCAAAGCAACAGCAAATTCTAAACTAGTCTGACAGCTTTGTCTTGTCTGGGAAGTGGTAATAATAGCCTGGTGAGCAAGAGTCTGCATGTCAAAATGGGCAAGACAGCTGTGTGGTGCAGTAAGTGTGCGGTTGCCACCTTTTTCCCCTGACCCTGCTCTTGAGCCTTTAACAGCTGTATGACACACAGAGAAAGGGAACAGGTGAAAGTCTTCCTGACATGGAGATAAATGGTGGGATAAGTCTCACCTTCTAAGTGTGTGTGTGTAGTTCCTTTGAAAGTCTCAAATGCAAGACCAGTAAAAAAAGATGGCGATCCTAAATAAGTGGCAAGACAATGAATTAATCTGGTGGACATATAAGGCTGTAAGGTAATGAACACATACGTAGGGAGAGGATCCCTAACCTATGCACATTCAATTGAATGTCTGCATAGGGTCTGCATGTGTACAGCTGTACATGTGTAGGTTTCTGCACATGGAAAAACAGGTTTTCTGGTAGCGTGACGAGAGCCCCATGTACATACAGTTGTCCACATGTCAACTCCATGTAGGCATTGAACATAATGCCTGTAGGTTCTCTCCCCATCCCATGCCTTCACTCACCATAGTTATGTCATGTGAGCAGGGCTTCCGATAGGTTAAATCAGTGATTTAGGGCGCAATCCTACGCATGTTTAGACAGAAAAGAGTCCCACAACTCCTAGCAATCCCCAGCCAGCATAACTCTACAATGCATGCTAGACAGAACATTTAGTTTGGCCTTCTGCTACCGAAATACAAAATGAAAAACTGATTGTGCTCTCATAATGTCAACTGTATCATAATGAATAACATTTGCGTAGACTGAGGAGATGTGAAATGTTCGCTATTGTTGACTTTATGTGACAGAGGGCCTATTAATGCAGTAGCAAATTATTTGACAAGCCTGTGTGAGTTGAAAATCGCAAAGGTTTTCTCAGCTGCAGTTCTTCAACAAGAGTTCATGCTGTGAACAGGTTTGCTGTGTCCTCTTAAGAATACTGTATTGTCTGGAAATTGTAGTTATTGATTAGGTTGTTGGTATGGTGTATTTCATTCATAAAGTTAAAAAATAGAATAAAAAGTATTAAAAAAAAAGAAACCTAACAAGCGAAGCAGCTGTAACTTACACTGGTTTACTGAGAAGAAAAGAGAAACAGAATTATTGTTGACCCAAGTATTGGTCAGTAAAAAAATCCAAACAAGGAAAGTGTCTTAATACATTTATTAGGACAACTAAACATCACAAAACAGGAAGCTGGCTTTGGAATTTCATTGAACTTTTCAGCACTGATGTGAAACAAAAAAATGAATTGGGGAAGGGGGAGAGAAAAGGAAATCATTGGTTGTGGGTGTGGTAGAGGTCCTGCTTGCAATATGTTAACATCTTAAGATGGTCATTCAAGATTATCTTTGTAGACTGATGAAGAGTAGTTTATACTGTACCCAAGTGTGCTGGGGCAAAGAAACAATGGCGACTTTCGACGATATAAAAGTAGCAGCTGTCCAAATCTGCCTCTAGCGGTAATTTCTTGATAGCCTTTTGAGAAATAGCTAATGTGTCAGGGAAAATTACAACTGACTGCAACTTCAGACAGGCTAAAACTGGTATAAGCTCAGCCAGTTTGAGCCTTGGATCTGAAGCTGCTTAAGAAGAGAATCATAGAATAGTAGGGCTGGAAGGGGCTTATAAGACCGAGGATTAAGAAGTTTTGGTTTAAAAACTGGTAAAGCAAGGAAGTAGAAAGAAGGAAGTGGGCAGGTATGTGAGTTTAGTGTGGGGCAAGGAGAATAGGCACCTATCACATGCCAGTGATTCTGTAAGTGTGTGAATGGGCAAAGTTTTAAACACCCACAACCCCAACAGTGTGTGTGTGTGTGTGTGTGTGTGTGTGTGTGTTTAAGCTACTGGTTTCCAAACCATATACTACAATTGAAGCTGACACCTGTTTTGAACAGTTAAGGTGCCAGAGCATTTGTCTTCTCTCGCTTTCCCAATATGTGGGCAGTGACATGATCCCAAGAGAGGGAGCAAAGATGCCCTGGAATTCCCTGATGTAAATATCACCTATGCTGATAGGTGCAAGGGAATCCCAGCATCCTCACCACTCCCCAGAAAGCACAGTCTCATCCCAGAACATGGACTGATGGGGCCAAAAGGGGGGAAGCATGTGGTGCTCAGGGAGGTCACTAGGCTGTCCTGCAGTTGCAAAGAGGGTGCCTACCTATTGTTTTGGTATCAGAACAAGAAAATCTGTAAGGGTGAAGTATACATCTCACTTTAATCCAGAAAGAAACTGTGCTCCAGCTATCAGCTCTTTCAGAAATGCTGAAATAAGCGGATGTAACTCTCACTACTGTCCATTCTGCAGCTGTGTAAAACTTAGAAATGTTTGTGGCAGGCTAGACAGCAGTTGTGTGCTCTCTCGCGCGTGCATGCACTGTTTGGTTTAGCAAATAATGAATACTAGAAAGACAAATACTAATTGCTAATCAGAACTCACTGGGGGAATGTGAGGTAATGGAAATGCTCTTGTGCAGTGTCAAATAATGAGATAACCATCTCAAGGCTTTTCTATAAGTAATAGCTCAAGATGTTTCTTTAATGGCTTTTGGTGGCTGGTGGCTACTTGCTATTGGATACATCCCATCTGCTTGGGTGGTAAGTGGGCGGAAACAGTTGGAATGTAGCTAGAAAAGGAAAACAGTCTTAGTTTTTGCAGCGGACTGGTAAGAAGCAGCCTGGGAAAGCTGAAAGGGATGTATGCTGAAGGGGTGAATTGGGTTTGCTTTACAGATTATTGCCATCTGTGTGCTTGCCAGCACTCTCATGTTCAACATTTGTTTTGTAAACAAATAAACTGGAATAATGCCATAGATCTCCAGTGGTCTCTCCTCACAAGGGAACTGACCCTTGTAAAATGCTGCCCCTGGAATGTCTTGCCACTCTGAACTGGGGGGGGGGGCAGGGTGTAAAAACAATTTGATTACATCTGGAATGTTGAAAGAATATGAATCTTGGAGTCCAGAATTAATGTGTGTGCATTTAGAATACTGTAGCTCTTGGCAGTTCCAAACCAGGAGAAAAAGTGGAATTTGGGGAGAAGAGAGAAACACTGCAAATAAAAAACGTGAAGTTGTGGACAAACTTTTTAATATACCTTGATTAAAATTGGGAGGGGTACCAAAAGCCAGAAAAATTGCTCTACAGGGCTCAATTTTGCCAGTTAGTTATCCCAGGAGTTGCCAGTTAGCCATCCCAGATCTATCTGTATAAACTCATCTATCAAAAAATAAGATTGCCAACTTTTTACTGGCTCCGTACCTGCTCTGTTGAGAGCAGCCTGATTCACATAATGTTTTAATTAAAAGTAAAGTGATAGGGAAAGCTCACCAGATTACCTTCTACTGCTAAAAGCACAGGAACAAGAGGCATACGTGTTGTGCCTGTGCCTTTAACACAGTCTGGCACTGAGAAGTTAATTAGGTGAGTTTTCCCCGTCACTTTATCTAATGCTTAAAAAAATCAGCATAAACTCCTCAAATTTCCAAATGGTTAAAAAAAGATATGGGAAATAATACTGTCGGTGAAACAAATGTATTTTTGAAGAGGTGAAAATAGGGCACAAATGACAATGTTTGTAGAAACATGGTCTCTACTCATGAATCATTGGAATGATGCATTTCATGTCTGCCTATGTTTATGGTAACCATGATTTAATGGTTCTATGATATTTTGGAAATAGTAACTTAAACTTGATTTTCTACCTTTATTCTTATTCCTATTCTTATTTTTCTTATATGTCTTTATAGTTTAAAACTATTTAACAAGACATTCCAGTACTTTAATCCTAACTTGTATAATTGTGTAAACTTTTATTAAGCGTCTTTAAAATATAATACGATATATATTAAAAAGGCACAGGAACAGGGCTAAGTTTTTTTTAAAAAGTGGCAGCCATAATTGAAAGGTTTCAGGGAGGGTGACGTTAATTCAGCCTTCCCCAATTTGTTGCCCTCCAGACAGGTGGTGTAGTACAGATCCCATCATCTTCAGGCAGCATGGCAACAGGTTGGGGAAGGCTGTGTGACATTGTTAAAGTTAAGTAGGTCCCAGCTTGGTCAGTGCCTGGATAGGCAACTGCTTGGGAGGTCCTGCATATGCTACTCTGAAGGGGGAGTGCATGGGGGGATAGAAGTGTGTGTGATAAATGAATTGAAGTTACAGATGCTATTGTTATACAGCTAGTGAATTTTGTCAGAACCATAGCTAGCTACTCTGATGTTTGTGAGGAAGATGAGAGGGTCAGTTCAGTTGACTGAGAAAGCTTTTATTGTTTTCCCTGTAGGACTTTGCATGGTTCACATTAAGTGTCCTGGGCCCATTCAAATCAGGCCGCTGCAAAAACTAAGACTTTTTCCCCCTTTTCTAGCTACATTCCAACTGTTTCCGCCCACTTACCATGAGATGGTTTATTTAGAAAAGCTTCTTACTAGTTAAGGCACATTTGTGGGGGTGTAATGGCATGCCATCTCTCCCACTGCTTGTTCAGTAGACCCATCTGTAGAGACATAAGAGCTACCTTATGAGCTAACTGGCGATGAGAGGATTCAAGCGAGACATGATAGGTGACTTCAACTGTCTGAAGGGCTGTCACAGAGAAGATGAACCAGACTTATCCTCTGCTGCTTCAGGGGGCATGATGGGGTGATTCCTGGATAACTCCATGAAAAACGGAATACTTCTTAGGTGGCATAATAATAGCAGAACTGTATGAGTGGCTTCTTTTTAATTTGCTGTGGCAAAAATTTCAGATACATGCAGCCTCAGAAGCTCAGCAGGGCCAGCCCTGGTTAGTACTTGGATGGGAGACTGCCTGGGAATTAGGCTTCCTGCACTGAGCAGGGGGTTGGAGTTGATGGTCTTGTAGGCCCCTTCCAACCCCATGATTCTATGATCCTGTGGATACTTAATCAGAAGTCTCCCTCAATGAGCTCAATAGGACTTGCTCCCAAGCAAATGTGCATATCATAAGCACACTTACCAGGGAGTAAGTCCCATTGAACTCAGTGGGGCTTACATCAGACTTGCTTAAGATTGTGCTGCATGATACTTCAACAGTAACATAGTTGATTGCCAGAAATATGAAAAATTGTGCTGGCTATTTTCTTGGGTTTTTTGCTTTTGAAATATGATTATAATTTATAATTGGGGTGGGCATCTTGTAGCCCTCCAGATGTTGTCGGGCAGCAACTGCTATCAAACCTCACCATTGGCTAGGCTGATTAGGGAATTGCAACCCAACTACGTCTGGAGGGCCACAAGGTGCCCACCCCACATTTAAATGATGTTTATGACTCATAGTCTTGACAACAGATACAAAGAAATAAAACTACAATTCAGGCCCATGTAAGTGAAAGGACTATTTTACCTAATCACCACTCCCTTTTCTTGTTCTCTTCCTCAATTCAGTCACGCTCTTGCTCACTTGATGATTCATTCAAGCCAAATGCTTCCAAGGAAGTAACTGCAAGATTGCAGACTTCTGTTGTGTCACTAGAACTGTGTGAATTGAGAAGGGCAAAGCTTAATCTTGAAAAGAAAATCCCTTACAGGTTCTCACAAATATAAATAGGCTTAGGAAACGAGTACCAGCAAGTATTTATAAAAATCTAAGTTAACATTTTAAATTTAAAAAGAGGCCTGGATGCAATTCACGTCAATAACTAAAATATAGCAAACATTTTAGCCAGTTTGGCTAACCACAGGTTAAAGTGTACATCTGAGAGTCTTGCACTCTGATAGGAGTCATGTAAGAATTTCCTCCAGGTGACCTATATAGAGAACATTTTGTATAGTGGAAGAAGAGCTGTTCCTTTACTTTCAGGCTGTCCATGTGGTACAAATGACTAGCATAGGCATATGAAAGTGGGCAGGCAGGCAGGATTTAGTAGGTGGCAATTTTTGTGGACTTATGTGCAAGGCTGCTCTGGTAACACTGGAGCATACCTACGGACCATATCATACAAGGCTGTGATGGCCAACATCTTTGGGAAGTGTGATGAAAGTCAACTCCGAAGGGTTGACTTTGACCTCTGTGGTGCATCTGATAGTATATATGCAGCCCTCTGTGCTTCAATGTAGTTTTTACCTTGGGTCTACCAGGGAGGAGGCCAGGAGAGGCCAAGCAGAGAGGAGTATGTCACAACCCAGGCATCAGGTCACTGTGCTCCAGCCTAGGTGTACCACAAACTCCCACTGTCTGTTCCAGGCACCTGATACCAGATTTATTCAGAAACATTTACCAGCATTGTGAGAGTGCTGAGCCATGACTGGAAGAAATTTCTGTGCAAAGGTGTCTGTGCATATATGCCTGTCTCTGCCTGTCTGTGCATATTTTTGGGTTATCTGAAGAACGTATGAATGTGTGAGGACTCAGAATACAGTTCAGCATGGCAGCTAGAATATAAATTGGCTGCATAATTTAGTGTCTGGGGTACAACTTCATGGATGCACACCAGAGAAATTAAGTTTGCAGTCTCATGCACACTTACTTGTGAGTAAGTCCCATTGATTCAGTGGAAATTATTTTCAAGTATAATAACACATAATAAGGATAGTACATTTTATATATTCAGTAATGTGATAGGGTGGGTGGGGTGATTTCAAATTGAATAGCAGCAGCTGGGATGCAAAACCCTTCTGCTTCCACTTCTTTCCACCCTGCAACTGGCTTATTTCAGTCTTGAGCCCACCTGAGAGAAAAGTGGCTGGGAAGCGCGATTACAAGGGCAGAAAGGCAGGAATTGTTAACATTCCCCCCCCACACACATGCACACACATACTAGTATTTGGCACAACCCCCCCACTCAAAGCTATGTATGCACCACTATGTTATGTACGTTTGCTCTATTTCATATTAAATTCCATTGGACTTCCGTATAAACATGTTTATGGCATGGCCGTTTGTCTGTTAAGACCCGCTGACTTATTAACCTTTAAATAGAGCTAAAGTACGCTTATCCTGTTTCTGGAGTGCTCCCGCTGCATGTAAATACACACATTTCTTTTACGGAAAACGAACCAGTTGGGACCTTTGGCTGCAGCACTAGAATTGGCCCCAGTGTAAGTGTGGCAAGTATCCTCTTCCTGGGTGGCATACTCTGGTCTCCCTAGGGGAGCGGGTCTCTTGGCAGTTAATACACAGTTTGTGCTGGCAGCATTGCACCGATCCAAGCAGGATCCTTAATCCTCTGGGTAAAATTGCTCTCAATGTTGCCCTTGCTCCATTCTATCACAGATCATATTCCTTCTTCACTCAGATTGGATTCATACAAACATCTTGGGTGTTTTGCTGCACTGGTACAACATGAAAGCTCATGCCATCGCACTGCTTCAGGAGCCCTTGATCCCATCCAGTTAAAAAAATATTGGCAGAGCAGACCATAAGATCAAACTATGAGTGTATGAAAAATGTGAATAGTAATTCTGAGTACTTCCACTGCGGAATAGCAGCTCCCAAGGGAATACACTCTGAAATACGTATTTTCCTTTATTTTTTTCCCAGTGGTGCATTCTCTGAAGTAGTTTTGGCTGAAAACAGGACTACTGGAAAACTATTTGCAGTCAAGTGCATCCCAAAGAAAGCCCTGAAAGGGAAGGAAAGCAGCATAGAGAATGAAATTGCAGTTCTCAGAAAGTAAGTATGAAGCATGTTCTTTCACGATGTTGGTCTGAATAGGATGATTGGGATTGCCCTCTGGACCCTGTTATGGGGATCAAGATAGGGGAGGAGGGTCAGACCCCACTGCAGGGGCATGATGGAGCCCTGTTCTGATTTGCAATTAGCTCAGAATAAACTTAACTATTTTCCTTTTCTTTCTTTTTTCTTGGAAAACAAATAGCTCATTTCGCTGAGCCCAGTTACAAAGTGAACTGAGGTGGTGGTGATTTGCTCATCGCTAATGCAGAAGATGGAATTGCAGTTTTGTATATTCTAACTCCTGTAATAAAACAAGTTATATTGTACTATAAGTTTTTAAAAAAATTATTGCAAGCTGTGGCAGTTTGTGTATGTAAATGCCGCCATTGTGAATTACCAGTTCTTTCACCAAATTTATTTGTTTTTTTTTTTCTTGAATTCAAAGTTAGATCACCTTTTAGCCTGTTTTACTTGAGCAATAAATATAGGAATGGGAATATATAATAAATTAACATATATGCCTAGTAACATAAGTAACAAATATATGACACCCATGCAAAGTGACGGCTATATTGGGTGAAGCTCCATTGAGATTTTTGTAAGTTTTTCTTTCTTTTTTCTTTCTATGATGTTAAGAGCACTTTATACAATGTCTGTGAACATTTTCAGCTTTATAACAGTTAATTGTACCTCTTTCCTCCAAAATGTGACTGTGTCGAGAACTACTTAGAGATGTGGAAAAAGGGCAAGGCCCAACACACTGCATCACATCCTCAAACTAGCCCTCTGCTAAAATTAATTTTGACGATAGTAGCATTGCATTACTATTTCCCCTTTTTTTCTCCTTCCACAAATTCTTCCTACAGCTGAGACCTAGACACGTAGGTGCCAAACTCGTCTGCATAGCCAAAACATTTCTCAACACAGGTTGCTAAATTTAGATGCATAGGTATGTAGGTACCCTTCTGCCGTCAGCAGAGTGCTTGTTGCCTACAGTAAGGGCCATGTTCAGCTATGCTGGCACGCTGAGTGCTGCATTAAATGCCTCACTTCTAAATAAAAACTCTTAACCGCCTGCCTGGACAACTGTACAGTAAATACAAATACTATCCGCTCTCGCAAGTGATGAGACTGTATCCTGGACTGTAATAACTGACAGCACCCTTTTTTTATTCTAACAGTATGTGACTGCATACCGTGCAGAATGTTGGCTGGTGTTCACAACATACATTTCACTGAGCCTTGAGTCTCTAGTTTCAGATCAGAATCTATGCTATTGTAATTTAAGTAGGTCAGTTACTTAAACGGAAAATATGAGATGTTATGCCCTACAATGGAGATGGGGAGAAAAATATTGAAGCAGTCCTATCTTGGTTTCATCTGTATCTACGGCTGTGTCTTCAACAGCACATATCCATGAGTTGGCTGCACGTGCATCAGTGTGCAACAGCTCCCCATAATTTGTAATGTAGCTTGGGAATGTGGTTGGTAGCGTGTTAGTGGCGTAGCCAACTGGTATCTTCTGGGCTATAGATGAGTACAAGTGCTAGTGCATTCACAGCATCGGTGTTCGCAATGGGTTTCTCCCATCGTGATCTTCTCGAAGCAGGGGCGTTCTGTCATGGGGTACATAAAACAGGTTTAAGCAGCTGCTCCAGAAGGACTGATGCGTAAAGACTTGGGAGATTCAGCAAATATTCTCTTCCTCTATAGGGGCCCATTTGATACAGAGAGACTGTGGTAGGATCATAGAATCATAGAGTTGGAAGGAGCCTCAGAGATCATCTAGCGCAACCCCCTGCTCAATGCAGGGTCTTCACTTGAATTTAACTGGGCCATTTTGCATGACATATCGGACTCACCATGGATTATTTAACCCATGATGAGTCATGGTGTATGCCAGGTATGTGCCGCTGCCATTATGAATATGCAACCCCAAATGAGGTTGCGGCATGCTGTCCGAACCTGGCCACTGTGGGTTATTCAAAGGTTAAACAACCCTCACATAACCCTCGGGTTCTTTAACCTTCAAATAACCCACCGTGGCTGGGTTTGGACAACAAGCCACAACTCCATCTGGAGTTGAATATTCATAATGGTGGCTGTGCACAGCTCATTGTGGGTTTAATGACCCACAATGAGCCTGGCATGTGTGAACTGGGTCACTGTCACCACATATTAATTCCATTTCACTCTTATCTTCACATCTGAGACACACACACACACACACACACACATACATACATACATATATATATATATATATATCATTGACATATATGTACTTTCTCACTTACTTGCTAGGGATCATAACCTAAAAAACATTAAACTTTGAAACAGCCAAGCTTGTCTAGTATTGTATCTACAATTGGCATGTATTTATTTTTACTAATCAGCTTAATTTTCCTAGAAAATTTGCTACCCCACATCACTGTGTTAAACCATTGTTTGCTGTGACATCTTTCAGTCCAATATGAAACCAGACAGGAGTAATAAATAAACCATGTTTCAGACAACAGAGATATACTTGATACTTAATATTGGAGACCTAAGAAGTGTGTATGCTGTACAGCAAATACTATATGCTCAGATAGCCATAATGTGCATCATGTAACTTAATTCACAACAAATAGTGTAGGTAGCTTCATCCATAATAAATGTAATTTGTATGTTTATTTTAACTACTATCATGATTCCATTTTTTATTTGGTATAGGTAGTAAATTAAAAAAAAACAACAGTTAAAGGATATATTAGGAAGGACACCCCAAAATGTTCTTATAATTGAAGCCTAGATAAATGAGAATGCTGTTTGGGTAGGGTTACACTGAAGTGAAGATGATGAATATAGATAATCAGGAGACTGATTATAAATATGGTGTCGGGGGGAGGAGAGCAGGATTATGGGTGCCCAAGCTCCACACTTCCATAATTAAGTCTAAGAAGAGCCTCCACACATACAGCTGTATGCGTGTTGGCCCTGCACTACGGGATTTCTCCACATACTTTGGAGCCCTGCATTTTCAGGGGGTCTGATCATTTAGAGAACCCTATGTGCATACATCTTTATGTGCTGGGGCTCTTTCCAGATTTTATTATGAATACACGAAAGTTTGTTGTGCATAATCCCATTCCTCCCATGCATTCACATACAGCCAGGGCCAGAAGTATTGGAACAAGGATAACTGTTTTGGCAGGTGGCCTCTGTACATCACCACATTGAAGTTGAAAGGAAACACACCCAGATGGGAGTGAAGTTAGGACTTTCAGCTGTAATTCAAGGGGTGTGACAAAAGTGGGGCACTAACCATCCAGGAAGTACAGCCAGTGGCATACACACACACCCATCGGTGGTGGCTCATAAGTAATGGAACAAATGGCTGACAAGCAGCTGCATGGCCAGGTGTGGCCTGTTTCCTGGGTACCCCATGACCAATCAAGCAGATAAAAGGCCTGGAGGTGGTTCTGAGTGTTACATTTGCATTTGGTAGCTGTTCACTGGAACACCCAACATGAAGTCCAAAGAGGTGTCCATGTGAGTGAAGGAGGCCATCATTAGGCTGAGGAAACAAAATAAACCCATCAGAGAGATAGCAAAAGCAGTGGGAGTGGCCAACACAACAGTTTGGAACATCCTGAAAAAGAAGGACTTAACTGGCAAGCTCAGCAACAGCAAAAGGCCTGGAAGACCACGGAAGACAACTAAGGTGGATGACCACAGACTTCTGCTCATGGTGCAGAGGAACCCTTTCACAACATCTAGGCAGGTCAAGAACGCTCTTGCGGAGGTAGGCATGTCACTGTCAACATCTACAGTCAAGAGACGGCTTTATGAATGTAAATACAGAGGCTTCACAACAAGGTGCAAACCACTGGTAACGCTCAAGAACTGAAAGGCCAGATTAGCCTTTGCCAGCAAACACCTAAAAAGGCCTGCCCAGTTCTGGAATAAGGTTCTTTGGACTGATGAGACCAAGATGAACTTGTACCAGAATGATGGGAAGAGAAAAGTATGAAGAAGGAAAGGAACAGCTCGTGATCCAAAGCATACCACATCATCTGTTAAATATGGTGGAGGCAGTGTTATGGCATGGGCATGTATGGCTGCCAATGGAGCCGGGTCACTGGTGTTTTTTGATGACCTGACTGCTGATAAAAGCAACAGGATGAATTCTGAAGTGTATAGGGCTATACTTTCTGCTCAGATTCAGCTGAATGCTGCCAAACTGATAGAATGCCACTTCATATTGCAGATGGATAATGACCCAAAATATACAGCAAAAGCTACCCAAGAGTTTCTCAAGGCAAAGAAGTGGGATGTTCTTCAATGGCCAAGTCAGTCACCTGATCTCAACCCAATAGAACCTGCTTTTCACTTACTGAAGACAAGATTGAAGGCAGAAAGACCCACAAACAAGCAGCAGCTGAAAGCAGCTGCAGTAAAGGCCTGGCAAAGCACCTCGAGGGAGGAAACTCAGCATTTGGTCATGTCCTTGGATTCCAGACTTCAGGCAGTCATTGCCTGCAAAGGATTTTCATCCAGGTATTAAGGCAAAAGGAGAAGGGGACGGCAGAGGATGAGATGGCTAGATAGCATCACCAATGCAATGAATATGAACTTGAGCACGCTCCGGGAGAGAGCGCAGGACAGGAAGGCCTGGCGTGCTATGGTCCATGGCGTCACGAAGAGTCGGACACGACTGAACGAATGAACAACAACAACAACAACAACAAAAGCTTGAAAAGATGTTGGTTTGTTCCATTACTTAAGAACCACCAACGATGGGTGTGTGTGTATGCCACTGGCTGTACTTCCTGAATGGTTAGTGCCCCACTTTTGTCAAAGCCCTTGAATTACAGCTGAAAGTCCTGACTTCACTCCCATCTGGGTGTGTTTCCTTTCGACTTCAATGTGGTGGTGTACTGAAGCTAACTGCCAAAACAGTTATCCTTGTTCCAATATTTCTGGCCCTGACTGTAGCATCGGAAAGGGGCTTTTAATATTCTAGGTTCAGTTAATGAGAGCTATGCTGTTTCGGGATTTACCGTGACTGCTTTATTGCAGTAGATATGAAACGGTGATGAAGCGGTCTGTGGACCATTGGTGAATTTTCAGCTGAACTGAAATAAAAGGGAAGTTCTGATAACCTTGTCCAAAATAAACAGTGATGAACACTGCATTTAAACTCTTGTGCAGCTGTATTGATCTTGTGGGGGTACAGGGGAAATGAATTGCAGAAGGAATTGTGTTTTAATTCAGTAGCCTTTTGAGAAGTCATCTGTATGCCCCCCCTTCAAGGTTTATCCTCCTGAGACTGTGATCGTGTAGAGAGGGAGAGCAGGGCCCCACTCCTGCCATCATGCCCCATCTGGCCCTGCCATCCACACACTGGGGAGGGGCATGTCTGTAGAGGGAAGCCTGCTTTATGTACTTAGGCTCTCCACTTCCTCTACAGCCTGTGGGAATTCTGTGCACATATAGATCTGCCCCTCCATCATGTGGATGGAGTGGGAACAGTTACACTGCAGCATGGCCAAGAAGCAGAACCCAGGCTGGGGTTATGCTGACAGGCGTGGGCTAGATTCGTAATGGCTGGGATCAGCAGGGGCAGGGAGCGCATTTTCTCCTCACCCCATGGTGTCCCTGCCTATACCTCTTTGGTGAGAGTTTTCTTTTCCCCGTAAGAGTGAATGCAAAGTGCTACATTTTGGTACACTGCTGTGGTCAAATCAAAATCTGCCCTCTATGCCTGGGAAATATTTTCAGAAAATTGATGCTTAGTTTCGTAAATTTTGCAGGGGTTCCTCTCTGCCACAATTATCTCTGAGAAGGATGCAATTTCCAATTAGAGAAGGTGGATTTGGTTTTCCCGGTCTTGCCTTGTATCATCGGCCTTATCTACAGACTCGTACTGAATTTTGGTCTTTCTTGTCTGCATCAGATCTTCCACCTTGGTCGCTTTTGGAATCTTCTTGTCTGGTTCCTCTCTCTCAATGGATGGCATTAGGTGCTAGACATACAAGACCACATAGGGTTCCTCCCAGAGTTTCTACATTTAGAGATGTGTGGTGTATAATGTCACATCAGTTACGCTTTGATCCATTTTCTCATGCTAAATTGACTTTTATGATGCAATCCAGATCTAAAAATTGATAAGAAAATGTTTTTGTGGTAGACATGGACAGATAAGGCGATTTTTACTTTGCATCAACTGGCAGGTGCCAATGGTGAGTTTTTGTCATTTTCTGTCTTGCACGCCAAATAAGACTTGCCAGCTAAGGCTGAATGGCAATACTTGCAATTGCAGCATTTGTTAGTATCTAGGTTTGGCCCAGCCGCTTTTACGGCACCAGAGTCTCTGTTGTTATTGGAAGCGCACTGAGGCTGGTCAGGCAAAATGACCCACAATCCATGACTATAAATACTTGTTATTGCTGAATAAATATGATATACATAGTTTTAAGCAAGAATGGAATAGGGAATTGGATTGTCCCATTCTTCCTAATCAGTGGATCGCCACTTTGGCATCTGTATCATGTCTGTAGATCTTAGGCTGCATCTCTTATTCAGCAAAATCTTTTTTTCCATGTCTATTGGACACCTCAACATCACTTTAATAAAGGATTATCTAATTCAGGTAATTGCTGGCAGTGCAGTGTGGCTGATGCTTCTTTTAGACAGATCTTTTGGCAATGTCCAGTAGTTGCTTCTTTTTGGGAGAAGGTTATTATACAGATATATTTTGTACAGGAACAGTCTTTAATATTATTCACTGATGTACACAGTCTTTTAAATTATTTACCTACTTCATGGGAATTAATGAATGGTCAGCATAAATGGATTCTCCACAACGTTGTAATATTAGTGTTTTGACAACTAAAAGCCTGATACTGCAACATTGAAAGGATAAACATTCACTTCCTATAATGCAATGGATTGAGGACCTTATAATGCTTTCAACATTTGAATGGGTGGCATATAGATGCCACCTTCAAATGGATACTTATTTGGATATCTGGGCTGTGTTTCCGCCAGTGATTTACTCCGATCTATCTGCGTAGTGAGGCTTCTCTGTTTCCATGACATCACAGCCATTCAGTACCAGCCCCGCATTTTATTCGTGAAAAATCTCTTCTTCTGAGACTGCTTATAGTCTGACTTTTCCGGCTTACCATGGCTCCATTACTGACCTGTTTCCACAATCGCACTGGGTCCAGTATCATAGTCCTGCCCATGGGGCGTGTAGCCCAGCCTTTGTGGGTATGTTGCTCTGACCTCAGTGACCCAACCCTTTCCTTCCCTGTTTTCCGAAAGTTTCATCACCATTTTGGAGCAGGATACCAAGGGACCAACTTTTAAAACATCATTGAAAATAAGCACTAGAACACAGCCCATGACCCCGGTCAAGGGGTGTTTTCTCCCATTGTGCTGAATGAGGCTTGCCCTCTCAATGACCACAGAAATAACAGAGAAGCCCCTCAATTGACATGGCACATATCAAAGCCCAGTTCCTTAAGTGCGATTAAGGGCGATCTTGAGGCTTTGGTCCATTGCCTTAGGACGTAACTCATTCACAGCTTCCATGTAGAGGTCCTGTGCATTAAAATGGGAGCTGGTTTTGGTCTCTTTCCCACAACAAACCCATTAGTGTCTCCTCAGAAGTAACTCCCATTGCGGTGGATGAGGCTGAGATTCCCCCTCAATTGAAATGGCACACATTAAAGCCCAGTTCCTTAAATGCGTTTGGCTTATGCTTGGTTTAAGTGACCAAATGCTTAGTTTAAGTGACCAAGCGAGGCTGACTTGCCTTAGGAAGAAAGTACTGAGCAGCTTCATTATAGCTATCCTGCAGGTTAGAAGGGGGGCTGGATTCCATCTTTGTGTTTACTACTATCTTTCCCACCACAAACCCATTAGCGTCTTCTCAGAAGTAACTCGCATTGTGCTGAATAAGGCTTGCCTTTGAATGCCTACATCAGACCTGACAGAGATTCCCCCTCAATTGAAAGGGCACACTTTTAAGCCCAATTCCTTAAATGTGATTAAGTGCGATCTTGAGGCTTTGGTCCATTGGTGCGATCTTGAGGCTTTGGTCCATTGCCTTAGGACCATTGCCTTAGGATCATTCACAGCTTCCATATAGAGATCCTGTGCGTTAAAATGGGGGCTGGTTTCGCTGTTTTTCCCACAACAAACCCATTACTGTCTTGTCAGAAGTAACTCCCAGGTCCTCTGGGTTAAAATGGGGTCTAGTTTCCCTCTTTGTGTTCTCCCCCCACTTTCCCAGCACAAGCATATGTGTGTCTACTCAGAAGTAACTTCCATTGTGGTCATTAAGGCTTGCTCCTGAAATGCAGGTGCATCTGGACTTTCAGGGGAAAGGAGAAAGGGGGGAGAGGGGGAAAGCCTCTCTTCACAGCAGAGCTGATTTCTTTTTAAAAATCCTGTACTCCTCCATTAGCTTCTCCTTCCATTGTCCTGGAAACACGGCCGAGGAGGCGGGAACACTGATGAGGTAATCAGACCCAACCCAGGTCCAACTCAGACTCCACCCAGCCATCAAGAAAATAATTCAATTAGTGCTCAGTGAAAACAGCACAGAGCCCCAAGCTACAGCAATGATAAGCCAGGACCTTAAGTACTGTGGAAACTGGAAAAGGAGAAGATGCGACTGGGGAAACATCGCAACGCAGTTGCAGACAAAGTGAAGCCAATAGTGTGGAAACACGCCCCTGGTCTACTTATGTTGAAGCCTATGTATGGTTGCTAGTAAGTTGTACTGTCAAGAATGACAGCCTGTTTTCCACCATAAGATTAGGCCAGGCAGTCATGTCTGATGTAACCACCTAGAATTGGGTGTTATCTAGAGGCTCCTCAGCCCTTTGCTCAAGGCCAGGAGCAGTCCCTGGTAATTGGGAAGTGTTAACAGCTGGAGTTGGTGGGGAGTTCCAGCTTCTTGGAGGCAAGGGCGGCCCACCCAGGGGCTAAGCCAGTGACTGGCTGAAGGACAACTTGCCCTGGGTTGCCAGGGCTGGGCTTTAAAAGCGGGCTGAGGTAACGGTATGGTGTCTACCTTCATCCTGGGGGTTCTGGACCTGCGGACTGCTGGTTGCTATCCAGGGAGATCCATACTTAGGTATGGAAGGATAGACCAGGTAGATTTATTATTTTGCTTGGGTGTGCGTTCATGAAGCTCTCCGTTTATAGTTAAGTAATTTGGCTTCGTACCCTTTTGTGTAACGTGCTAATTCCATTCTTCCCTTTCCCTCTACCCCTTTATTTTGATCTTAATAAACCTTTAGTGGGTGTGATCTCTCTGCTTAACCTTGATGCTAATTTCAGTGTCTCTTGGCTTAGGAGGGTGGCTACTGGGTATCTTGGGGGACTGGAAAGCCGGGTTGGCCAGTCCTATTTTGGAAGGAGAGCCAGGATCGGGTCCTGAGCAGTCCTACCTCGCAGGAAGGTTGGGGCTGGTCCTGGTGGCCAGGATCCTTCTTTCACATGTATTTTCGTATATATGCATTTCATATGCATTCATTGCTATGGATAAGACCCAGTCTCCAACTCTCATTGACAGGAAATGTGTAGCTGGTCCCCCTGGGGTCCTTGCGATATGCACGCCATCCCTCCAGCCTGCCCGCCATTGTGATGGTTATTTTGCAAGTATACAGATAACAAGCAGTAAAGCAAGTGTAATGATCAGGTCTTGCTCTGTTATCTGTGCTCAGAAGGAAAGGCTCCAGCAAACCACAAGCTATAGTCACTCCTTACCCCAGGCCTCTTGGCTGTTCTGCTAGGTAATATGCCTCCTCTGACATAGATGAGGCCTTCACCATTTGAGGCCCATTAACCAAATGCAGCCTACCAGCCCTTACCAGCCTGATACAAGTGTCTTTGCTGCTTACTGGGGCTGCAAGGAGAGGGAGGCTGTCCAGCACTTGGCAGCCCACAAGATTAGCCAGTCACAAGATTGTTTTATCCAGATATAGCCAAAACCATCGTGAAACTATTTAGTCTATAATTTGCCATTTACAAATGTAGTGATGATTATATATGATCCCTCAGGAAGGAACGCAGGAACTATCTATTTGTTGTATTATAAGTAATTGCTTTCCTTGAAAGCTTGAATACAGATCCACTTGTTACAACTTGTCTGGATTACTGAGCCTGTTCAGCCATTACATTCCAGGGAGAATTTTCAACTTGCTGCACGTCTCGGATGCCTGTGTGGCCCTCTCCCTTCCCGTGGGGAAAAAGTTATGTGTGAACTGGGCTGCACTGTGTCTTTGAACCAGGCAAAGTATTTCATCAGCTGTAGGTGCCTGAAAGACTTGTATGGTTTTTTATCAGTGGAGGCTGGTGGCTCCAATGTCAGTGGGGCTGTGAATCCATTCTGGGTTTCAGTAAGGACTAGGGATGGGGGAGAATTCTGCCACGGACTCCAATGAGGCCAGACTCTAAAGAATCCGGCCCCCCAGAGTCTGTGGTGGAACGGACCACCCACCTCCTCCTCCCCGTGGAATCTGTCCAGGTCGGATCTCTCTCGACGTCGATCCTGTGGAGCTGGCCGCCTGCTCCGCATCGCGGGCGAAAGTTGATAAGGCCGGCAGCCATTTAGGTTAATCCTCCAGCTTTACAGCCGCAAATGGCGCCCACTACGCCATTTGCGTCCGGAGACTTACTTATACAGAGATACGGCAATGGCTGCCGGCTGCCCGCCCGCATCGACGAAATTCATCAGCGATGTGGAGCTGGCAGCTGGCTCCACAGGATCGATGCGGAGTGGAGCCACCCTGGACGGATTCCAGGGGGAGGGACGGACTGCCTCCCCCCACAGGTGGATTCCGTACCTGCGGAACGACAGGTGGGGAATCTGCCCATCCCTAGTCAGGACCAGTCAGAACTCTAAAGAAACTATCCAAGGTGTTGACTCCATTTGGATAGCTCCTTTAGAGTTCTGACTGGTTCTGAATGAAACCCAGAGCAGATTCACTCTGACATCGGCGCCATCAGCCTCCACTGGTTTTTATTAAAGGTTCATATTGACTTACATTTCACTGTGGGATGAAGATCCCATATTCTTTAAGTATAGGAGTTTTAAATAGAAACAGACTCAGAGAAGCTGACCAAAACTCCTTGATTCAATGCAATGTTTCTTTTGCAATTTTGCTGAGATGTTGGTGGCATCAGCTGTTCAGTATGTGGTGATTCTGGCAATGCTTCTTTCTGTCTTTCTGTATTTTAAAATGGCAGTTCATGACGGGGAGCTATATGTTTAACACACACATTTTTAAAGTCATGATCTATTAAACATCTGTTATGCAATGATTCTCTGAAGGTTAGGCAAGCCCTGTTTTAAAGAAGAAAATTTCCCGCAAGGTAGCGTGGGTTATAATAGTGACAACAGTTGCTCAGACCTGTGGTTAGGATAATCTAGCACAACACTGCAGAAACAGCTGCTTTTGAAATAGCTACTTTAAGATATTGTCAGGTTAGGTTTTCAGCCCTTCCACCCGAGCACCTTTTCAGGGGAAAACTCCATAGCCAACAGCAGTCACAGGTCTAGGAACTCTTTCCGCCGTGGATGCTGTGGTGCAGTGTGATGGGCCAGTTTGTAGGGAAGACATGGTGGCTGTGAGTGCTTAGCCCAAACTCTGCTCTCCGTCTTACCCTTGTAAACCCCATCCACAGAAGCTTTTCTCCAAGATGGGTGTTTGCCATGAGAAGTGGAGGAAGGCAGCTGGGAAGTAGTTTGAAGGGGAAAAGCAACAGAAGGATGATGGGTTATTTATTTATGTATTTATTTAAAACTCTTCTTCCTGGTAAAGATCGAAGCCCCCACAAAAAAACACAAGCTGTGTTAAAATGCATACAGAAATTAAACAAGACCAAAAACAATAAACTGGTCAGCTCCAGTAAAATAGTTGGATTGTAAGCACTGACACACCTCAGCTTAAGGGTTAACGAGACCATGTAATTGGGAGCAGGAATGCAGACCACAAAAGGGAAAAGATGCAACTCTGTTTTATTCATCAATACAACAAATCACCCAAAGGTCTTGGTGCAATAAACCTGCCCACAAGGCTCCAGCTACAATAAATTTGCTTGTGAGGCTCTTACTGCAACAGGGCTCGCTGTACACACTTGCTTGACGCTTTCAGTAAAGGGGGATGGCCAGCGCCTCCAGTCTTCAGGTGGAAGTGAGACCTCCACCTTTCTGGTCAGTGTAGGGCAGGGCTTCCCTAATGGAACAGTTAGAGCGTCCTGCAATCGACTGACCAGGGGACTCCTTGTTGTAAATCAACACAACTAACACAATTACATAGACCTTGCTTAGAGGTGTCTCTCTGCTAACTGTTCCTCAGCAGAGCCGGTATACAGGGATGCTATCCTACAGTTCTGAAATTATCCAAACAACATAGTGATGTCAGTAAAACAATGCATCAGTGTCAGCGAGCGATGTGGTAAGTTCAGCGGAACAATGTATGAATCCTCATTTCACAAAAAATCAATGTGTTCCATGACTACAATTATATTTAGCATTAAGCGATTTCTACCTCCTTAATAATGTCTTGCCCCTGTCTTCTGTCGAGGCTTAGGCCTTCAAGAACATAAGCCTTCCTTTTAAAAAAGAAAAGAAAAAGGAAGATGTTCTAAATGCAGGGAGGGAGTAGTTAGCCAAAGTTCTCTTGGCAAGGTATTTCCAAGGGCGGGTGCCACAGTGCTAAAGCTCTTCTGCTGGGTGACCACATGTGACACAAAGTCAAAAAAGGAACAGCTGCACCAGTTCAATTCCCAACCCATTTCGACACAGGTCTTTATCAGGGGAAAAACTTTTAAAGACTTTTCTGGGGGATTCTTTGGAAGAAGTAAAGGAGAGGGACTCCTCCAGAAAAGAGTTTTTCCCTTGATACAGACTCATGTTGAAACGTGTTGGGAATTCAATTGGTGGAGCTGTTCCTTTTTTTATTTTGGTTTTCAGCCTTACAGCTGTTTTTTCTAATCCCTTTTGGTGCTGTAACCACATGTGACATCTCAGAAGGTGGGGGCACACGTAACAGGCCTTCTCTTACAAATCTTAAGGCAGGAGAGGGAATATTTGAGAGGGAGCACTCCTTCAGCTACCCAGCGCTCAGCTCATGCAGGGTTAAGCACAGACACATACTGCCCATCGCTGTACACTGTCCCTCTCGCAAGCTGCTATGCAGCAAGAGAGGGGCACCCGTGTTTTCCAGCCCCCTCTTTGCTACAGGCCCATCAGGGTGACTTCTGTTTGATAGGTGCAGAATCAGTGTATACAGGCTTGCGTCAGCGTCATAAAGCCATAACAGAGGGAAAAACCTCTGATTGACTATCCTATGGTGCCTGGCTGGGAATGCTGGAAGTTGCAGTACAACAGATCTTCCAGACTGAGGAAGGCTACAGCACAGAATGTCTTTATGAAAATGTACTACAAAAGGTACTTAGAAAGCTGGCATGACTTGCTTCTTAATATTTTCTAAATTGGAAGATGAAGTAGAGATAGAATTTCAGCATCTGCATGGCAAACTATATCCATCTCTCCTGTCTCTAGTCAGATTCTCTTATGCCCTGCTGTTGGCATATAACAGCCTTCATGTTCTGGTGTAATCATCAAGTCCTGTTGATTTTCAGTGGGAAAGTTAAATGCAGTGGCCTGCGTGTTTCAGATAAATTGTATTGCATGCATCGATATTGTTCATTAATTAATTGACGATTTCATGACAGATATGTGTGTCTGTTTAAATATTCTTTAATAATCACTGCTTTAGCAGAACTGTCTGATCAATTAAACTAATCACATCATTTATCAAGAAATCACTTAAGTTTATCGTTTGGTATTTATATTTGGTATATATTTATATTTGGTATATAGTTTGGTATGGCCGCAGTGGCTTAGTGGTTAAGATGCTGAACTGCAGACCGGAAGGTCGGCAGGACAGCAGTTCGAGACCTGAGTGCTGCGTGACAGAGTGAGTTCCCGTCTTCAGTCCCAGCTCCTGCCAACCTAGCAGTTCGAAAGCAAGAAATTGCATGTAGATAAATAGGTGCCGCCTCGGCGGGAAAGGTAACAGCGTTCCGTGCACCTTGGTGTTCAGTCATGCCGGCCACATGGCCACGGAAGTGTCTTCGGACAGCGCTGGCTCTTCGGCTTAGAAATGGAGATGAGCACCACACCCTAGAGTTGGACATGACTGGTTGGGGACACCTTTACCTTTATTTATTTTCCATGGTTTTCAGGGTACTAGATATTCTAGCCTCTGCAATAAAGAGACAACAAAAGAAGCACCAATAATTTCTTTAACCAAAACAATTGGGTTTCAAAAAGCAATCACTTATAAATAATACTCTGATAACTTCTGATATCTTGTTAAAATAGTGTTGCTTAAGTGAGTTAAACAAGACAGCAGTGTGTCTGTTTAGTGTAAATGTTGATAAGTTTAATTAGATAATATGCCTGAAAAAGTAAAAGCAGGTTGCTATATTAAGTTTAGAAAATGATCTCATGCACTATTTATACTCAGCATTTCAAGAAACATTCACTATATGCTGTTTTAAAGTTACACAGAAATTGTAACCATAGAGGGAAGTAGTTTTCTGTACAGATCAGGTTCAGGTGAAATGCAGGATAGTTGACAAGAACCAGCCAAGGACAGGGTGAAATTACACATTATGAGGAAATCTCTGTGTTTCCCTCATAAGGCAAATATAGATCAATCTCACTTGGATGGGACAATCAGCACTTGGGAGAAGGGTACTCAGTTAACCCTGCCTACCACTTCTCTCTTCCAAATGCTACCCTGGGGCACTTTATATTTCTACAGTTCATAAGCAGAACATGATGGGGACAGCCACCCCCTGTTGTTTTCCTTTAGCTTCTGGACTAAAGCTGTAATCTTATGCATGCTTACCTGGTAGGAAGTCCCATTGCCCAACATTACTTCTGAGTAGACTTGCATCGGATTGTGCTGTTGGAGTCATACTGTCACTGAAGAGTAAGATTCCATTTTTATATATCATCGTTAATATAAAAAGGTAAAGGTGTCCCCAACCAGTCGTGTCCGACTCTGGGGTGTCGGACACGACTGGTGTGGTGCTCATCTCCATTTCTAAGCCGAAGAGCCAGCGCTGTCCGAAGACACTTCCGTGGTCATGTGGCTGGCATGACTGAACACCAAGGTAAAACCCAAGTAGCAGGCTCATATGATGAACCTGATGTCATAGTATAGCACTGTACATTAAGGCTTCAATGCTATACACACTTACCTGGGAGTAAGTTTCATTGAACTCAGTGGGACTTACTTCTGAGTAGACATACCTAGGATTGCCCTGTAAAAGTGGCTGACAGTATATCTGAACACTTCGCCAGTATAGAAAAGAAGGGCTTCTCTCTCACGTGCTAATTTTGAATGGGTAGGGAGGATTTGAGGTTGTTGCTTTTTTTAAATAGGGGGTAGCATTCAAACGCTTGATCCCTCCATCTACAATCTGAAGTGGTACAGTCCAGACCAGTATCATAAGGTGGCTCTGCTGACCGGGTGTTTCAGCTTTAAAGCCACATCTTGTGGTAGTGATTTCCAGAACATAATTATACATTTTGTGAAGAAATAATTTCCTCAATAGCTGAACCTACTGAAGCCTTTGCACCTTCTCAGATGAAAGTTGTCTTTTTGCTTATACTAGGGGATCGATTTCTGTAAATGTCTTTGCACACTCATTGCATTAGTAGGAAAGTTTAACAAGCAAGGTTTATGTGGATTTCATGATACCAAAAGTTTTGCATACCTCACAAGCTCTAAACGTTATGCAGCCTCCCTGATATGTGGACATCTTGCAAGGTTGAAGTCTCCATGGTGACATCTGTTGTATTCACTGGCTCAGTAGAATTGAAGACAGATTTATATCTGTAGTTTTGTGAAGGAAAGGAGAGTCTCATTAACTTAGCAAAGAATTGGCAAGGCAGCCATTTTGTCAAATTAGGAGGAACTGCAGCACTGCCATGTCTCTCCAGGGGAGAAAATGGATTTGTGCTGCTCCTTTTCCCAGCTGATGTGGGAGGTTTCCCCGTCCCCAGGGAGATGATTAAAATTATTTCCATGGAATATGTTTCCCAAGCTGATGATGAGTGTGGAAACACTGGTGGCAGGTTTGAAGTCGCCAAGTAACTTACCTGTGGTGAGATGGAGCTGACAGATTGAATTTAGGGTACCAGGCTATGAGAAGCAGTTTTTGCAAGTTTGCCTTTGTCTTCACAGTAGCTTTTGGGAAAACTGCCTTGCTGATCTGTAGTAAGATAGTTGCTAGGGTTGCAAGTCCTCACCTGTGAGTTGAATTCAACTGACAGATAAGCACTCTTAAGCTCTTTTATTTCTGTGTGTTTAAGTGTGTAACTCCTAGCTGGATTGCAGCTAGCATTTATATCTGGGGTGGGGAAACTGCAGCCTAAGGAGCACATATGGCCCTCGGCCTAATTTCATGTGGCCATCAGCACACGCTTGCTCAATAATGACTCTTAGCCTGGGCACGTGAGTATCCAGGCATTTACACTTATGAAGAAGGATACGCCCCCTTTCCAGAACTTCCTTTAAACCCCTTCGAACCAGGTCAGCATGTTTGCCAAGCAGTCCAACGCATGGATAAGGCCAACCTTCGGGCCTGGCAAAATAACGAAATCGGTTTTCAATTGAGTATATTCATTAAAGAACATAGCAGAGCGAAATTCAGAAATAGTCAGTTGCTTTCAAAATAAAATGAAACCTCAACTAGTTCCCTAAAACTTACTTATCAGGATCCTAAGGGTAACTCGCTAAAGCAGTTTACAGTGGGGTGGAGGGGAGGGATGAGGCCCATCTAGGGCTCCTTAGTCGTGTCTTGCCTCTTTGGCAGCCAGTCAGAGGCAAAAGGTCTCGAAGAGCAAATGTCTTTCAGTGTGTGCTGGGCAACTCCCAGAGAGGGAAATTCAAACTGACCAATCAATACCTGGGGAGGACCTGATCATAAGTCCACCAGGGGATTCCAGGGGTTAACCTAGTTAACCCAAGGGTGAGTCATGGGGGGAGGTGAAGGGCAAGAGTCAGCCTAGAATGTGTAGAAATGTAGATTTTAGTGTCTAAAGGTACCTCACCATACTTGGGCATATTCTTTGTTCAGAGATATGTTCTTGCAGCGCGGGGTGGGGGCAGGATTTGTCACAGCATTGCTGCAGACTCTGCCCATTTTGGCTCTGGCTCCACCCACTATCAGCAATGCCCCCCCCCCCATGGGCCTTCATAAAAAAAGGTTCCCCATCCATGGACTATATGTTTCAGTGCTCTGAGGATCCAAGAGAGGATGGAGCCGCTATGCCTGCTCCTCTCCCTTCTCATCCCATAAAGCCATCTGACCATGTTCTTTGGCCAACATAATATTAATTCTGCCCTGCAGCAGGCAATGTAAGTAAGTGGAGTGATGGAGAAATCGTGTGAGAAATACAGTGGCTACATTCTCTTGGTTTCTTGAAGGTGGTTTAGGCACCATCTTCATGCAAACATCCAGGACCTTGTCTTAAAGAATCCCCACCTTTTCCTCTTTTGCAGGCTTTCTTTTTAATAAGTGGAGTCACCACTGAATATAGCTTAAGGTGGACTTTTGAGTGAATTTAGAAGCTCCTGCTTGGAAGAAACATCTGAGAAATGGTATTGGAAGCTAAATGATATGAATAGCAATGCTTTTCTGGGTTTGTGGGTCCCTGCTCATCCCTACCTTGGACCCACAGAAAACATTAGGCTGTTAGTTAAGCTCTATTATGGGTATCGTCTGCAGATTTGGGAATGGTCATTTGCCCTTCCAGAACTGGCAGGATACAGCGATAGGACATTGATATGAAATACACATGGGAGAGCCTCTGTTTCTTTTCCTTATAAGTGAAAGTGTGAGCAATATGGTTTTACAGCAACTTGCTTAGCATTTGGCAGGGCCGGACAAAGCTGTTCAGAGTGTGGATCTGGTCTGCAAATCACCGGCTGGATACCCCTGTTCTTCAGATGCCAGTCTGTCGCCTGTTTTAGCAACGCACCTTATTTATAATGATACGTTAGGAATGTAAGCTTCACAAAAGTACATCAGAAATGTAAGAAATAAGCCATCAGTCTGAGATAGCCCATTTATGAATGTACTCAAGACAGCATCATTCTGATATGCCTGTTAGGATGTATCACTTTAAGCTCCAAAGTCTAAATCAGGAAGAGGGAACCTCCAGACTGTAGGCT
This sequence comes from Heloderma suspectum, assembly GCF_057233095.1. NCBI lineage: Eukaryota > Metazoa > Chordata > Lepidosauria > Squamata > Helodermatidae > Heloderma > Heloderma suspectum. Next base: position 112,655,925 of record NC_139464.1, read on the forward strand.
GAATCCAGCCTGTCCAGCCTCACCATCCAGCCTGCAAAGGCCTCACATGAGGCCCCAGCCCTTCTGGAGAAGGGAGAGCAGTTGCTGACTGGGTTCAGTTAGTTTTGCCTGTTGGTTTTGCCTGATTAGAGAAGGCAAGAGGGAAGCAGATCTAACTCCAGACTGATCCCGTGCCTTGAGGAGCTGCTCCTCAAGGCACTGGCTCAGGGCTTCACCTGCCCCTTGATTTCCCTCATCTGGGAGGGTGAAGTTGGTTCAGGTCTTCACCTCTTCCTCATCTTTCCTGGGAAAGCGAGGGATGGGTGAAGCCAGCCCATGGCTTCGATCCCTCCTTGCCTTTTTCAATTCCCAATTGGGAAAGGCAAGGGGGGAGCAAAACCAGCTCCAGACTAAGGCTGCTTCTCAAGGAGCTGCTCCTTGAAGCACCAGCTCAGGGCTTTGCTGGCTTGTGCCCTTTGCCCTCTCAGGTTGGGGATGGCGAGGGATGGGCAAAGCCAGCTTATGGCTGGTAAAGCCAGCTAGAGGCATCGCTCCTGGAAGTACCAGCTCAGGGCTTTGCATGCCCCTTACCTTCTGCAGTTGTGAAACTGAGGGATAGGTGAAGCCAGTTCAGGGCTTGGCTCCTGATGGAGTCATGGGCTTGAGGAGTGCCCCTCAAGCTGGCAGCTCATTTCAGAGTTGGACTGGGCCCTCTCCACGCCTCAGCTGATCACTGGGAATGAGCTGAGGATCGGAAGGGCCCCAATTTTCCTCTTAATTAAAAACATGCTAAGGAACCTAACCATGGATATAAGTCACATGGCCATAGAATCCAATATTTTAAGACAATAGATAGACACATTGTTCTACCATGTTGGCAAAGTCTAATCTCTGCAGTTTCTCAATCAGTTTTCAGGCAAAGGATTTAATTAAGGAGATCATTAAATGCCACTATGGAACCTGGTCAAACCTGAGTAGGTAGATGCCTGGGCAACGTCAGACTCCTGTAGCGTGTCTCCATGTGCGATTTACTCCAAGCTGGCTGCGTGTGGAGGTTCGTTAGGGATACATGATGTCGTGGCCATCCAGCAGCCACTCTGGAGCTTATCAGGGAAAACCCAGATTTCCTGAGACTGCTTAAAGTCAAGTAAGTCGAGTTCTCCGTGGTATAGCTTTCTTTCCCTAAGTCCAGTTCTCCATGGTATAGCTGTTGTGTGCCCTGCCCCAACCCTTGGGTATGCTAGCCCTGCCCAGGGGTGTGCCTTTCACCCTGGCCCCGGTCAAGGGGTGTTTCCTCTGTGTTGCTTGTCACTGCACAAAGCAATTAGTGTCTACTCAGAAGTAACTCCCATTGTGCTCAGTGAATTCCCACATCAGAATTTACAGAGGTCCCCCTCAATTGAAATGGCACGGTTTAAAGCACAAAATCCCTAAATGCTCTGAAGTCCGATCTCAAGGCTCCAATTCTCCGTTGTTTGGTTCATTGCCTTAGGAAGTAACTACTTCGCACCTTTGTTACAGAGATCCTCCACAGCATCGGGTTGGAAAGAGGGCTGGTTTCCCATCCCTGTTTCCCCCCACCCTTCCCAGCACAAGCATATGTGTGAGAGACTTGGGAGAACTCGCATTGTGCTCAGTGGGGCCTGCTCCTGAAGCAGATGCATCTGGAGCTTCAGGGGAAAGGGGGGGGGAGAGGTGGGATCCTCTCTTATTGGTTGAGCAGCCCCTGCCAGTCAGATGACGTTCACTCCCACCCCTACCCAGAAGTATGTTCTGTGAAGCGATTTTTACTGGTACAGAGCACTTGCTCGCGGAGCCCTGCATGGACCAAAGCTCAGCAAAGCTGGTTCCTTTTTTTAAAAAATCCATTCGCTTCTTCTGTTGTTGTGGAAACACCCCCCAGATTCAGGCTAGTAAAGTTTCCTTAATTAACATGGAAGTGAGTTGCAAAGCTTGAACAGTATGTAGGGGATCTGAGCAGGACCGTGATTTAGCAAGACCTTTGGGCAATTTACTTTAATTAATATTGATTAGGACACTATATAATGGAGGCGAAACTGACAAGAAAAAAGGCAAAGTCTGGAGCAGATGGGAAAATGGGTTTTAAATTAGACCTGGTTTCAGCAAAAGGTCTGTACTTTTGAATCTCCATTTTCACACAAACAGTGTTTATATTATATCGTTCCTATAGGATTCATTTAGGAAGCTCTGCCTTACCTCTGTACTCTTCAGCCCCCTTTCTTTAAAACAGGAGTATGTGATGTTGTTTCCGCCACCGAAACTCATTATAATTATAATGTTCTGAATGTTTCATGTTTGTTGCCATCTAGTGGAGAAAAGGCGTGAAAGTTGTATAGCAAACTAAGACGGAGAATGTTCTTACGACTGGAAGTCTTTTAGCACTATGAATACCAGGCTGAGGAGGCCTATGTGGACTGAGATCCAAAACCAAAACCGTTGTTGGGTCTTCATAGAATCATAGAATAGTAGGGTTGGAAGGGGCCTACAAGGCCATCAAGTCCAACCCCCTGCTCAGTGCAGGAATCCGTCAGAGCATCCCTGACAGATGGCTGTCCAGCCTCATCTTGAATGCCTCCAGTGTGGGAGAGCCCACCACCTCCCTAGGTCATTGGTTCCATTGTCGTATTGCTCTAACAGTCAGGAAATTTCTCCTGATGTTCAGCCGGAATCTGGCTTCCTGTAACTAGAGCCCATTCTTCCGTGTCCTGCACTCTTGGATGATGGAGAAGAGATCCTGGCCTTCCTCTCTGTGACAACCTTTCAGGTACTTGAAGAGTGCACTCATATCTCCCCTCAGTCTTCTCTTCTCCAGGCTAAACATGCCCAGTTCCTTCACTCTCTCTTCATAGGGCTTTGTTTCCTTTCCCTTGATCATCTTTGTTGCCCTCCTCTGGACACTCTCTAGTTTGTCTGCATCCTTCTTAAAATGTGGTGCCCAGAACTGGACACAGTACTCCAGATGAGACCTAACCAGTGCTGAGTAGAGCGGGACTAGTAGTTCCCGGGATTTGGAAGCTCTGCTTCTATTAATGCAGCCCAAAAGAGCATTTGCCTTTTTTCAGCCACATCACATTGTTGGCTCATATTCAGCTTGTGATCTATGACAATTGTAGATTGTAACTAAGTTTAAGTTACCCTTCTTGTAACTGTGCATTTGGTTTCTTTTTCCTAAGTGCAGAACTTGGCATTTATCCCTATTAAATTTCATTCTGTTGTTTAATCTTCTATGCAGCCTCTGTAACTGGGATTTTTAATGTAACGTAGTTGGAATTTCTAATGTAGCCCCTGCATTTCTGTTCATTTAGCTTTACTGATGTCAAGTCAGGACATCCCAGAATTCTTTTCTCCGCCTTCTAGTGTGTCACAATGTACAGGTAGTGAACAGATAGCCATTTTTGTGATGCATGGAGAACATAAGAAGCTGCTTAATGTCAGACCATTGGTCTATCTAGCCCAGTATTGTTGACACTGCCCGGCAGTGGCTCTCCAGGGTTTCAGGCAAGAATTTTTCCAGCGCTACCTGCAGATGCCAGGCTGTGAACCTGGGACCTCCTGCATGCAAAGCATGAGCTCTATCACTGAGCCAAGGTCCACATATTTGTATGGCAGAGGATAGCTCTGGGGGTAGAGCCTAGCTGTTTTTGATGAGACTGGAAAAAGAATTCAGTGGTTCGGGATGATTCTAGAGGTGGGGCCTACTACCTACGGTATACAGCTAAAAGAAAAGAAAAAGCCTTTGGGAGGGGGAGCCTGGACTTGGCCCCTGCTTTCCTTGCAACTGGCCTGAACGGCTCCCCGCCCCCCAAACCTGGTCGTCATCTATTTTGAAAAGAAAGACAGAGGACCAAGCATGCCAGTGAGAAAATAATTATTCTCTAGGTTAAAGTTGCAACCTTTTTAGTGTCCCTGTTCCTATGCATTTTACAACATCCTGATATACAGAAACTTGGCAGGCAAATTTTTCCTTCCATAGAGATAAAATGATGGTAAACGCTTCGCATGCTAAATTTCTGATCAGGGTACTGTTAATGTTGGTAAATGTTATTCTCACTGGTGCTGCATTCCTTCTGAAGTGAAAGGAACCAGGACAGATGTAGATAAAGGTACCAAGAAATCATAGTTTATGACTGGCAAGTTCTGGGTCCCTTAGCTTCCTCCAGTCTCCAACTCTTGCTGACCATTCAAATGATGTAGTACAGCATTCCCCAACCTGGTGTCCTCCATCTCAGTTGGATTATAACTCCCATAATCCCCCAGCCAGCTATTATAAGATTTGTAGCCCAACCCATATGGAGGGCACCAGCTCACTTAAGTCCAGCAGTGCACTGGCAAACCTTGACTATAATATTCTAAACTGTATTGGAAGAAAGGAAAATGTTCCATCCACCTAATCCCAGGGTGAGTCACTGCCAGGATCCGTAAGATTTACATAACCCATGCCACTGGGAACCTGGAAAGTCGTCAAGTGTGAAGGCTATGGTTTTCTGGCAAGGACCCCATGCATTGGTTAGCACTTAATCCCTGGTTTTTCAGTTCCTTCCAGGCAACTCCTAGAACTATTGTACTTATTCCAGAAGTTTGAGAACCAAAGTGACTCCTTGAGTAGACAAAATGTTACAGAGCAATCCTGGGCAGAACATATTTAATCTTAACCAAAGATACAGGACAAATAATGATATTTCTAGCTTATATTTGCCCTCCGACTTGGTTTTTACTAGCACCTCAGGATATTGAAGACTGCAGTCCTTTACTCACACACTTGGGAATAAGTCCAGATGAATTCAGCAAGGCTTAGAGCTGAATGAATTTGTAGAGTAGGAGGCCTCATACCTTACATGCTTATTGTTTTCAAAAGTTCTTACAAATACCACAATTAGTCCAGTTTGTGGGTACTCCTACCTTAACCTTCCTATGGTCACAGCCTCAGAAAACTGCAGCAGTGTGGCATGAAAAGTGTAGGGGAATCTGTTGATATAGTATTCTAAAGCAGAGGTGGGCACCACTAAAGCAGTGGTGTAGCACTAGTTTTTAAAGTACAGATGCTTACCATGGCAGTCCCTGTAGCTAAAAAAGAATTTAAAAATGTGGGCAGCTGTATTGATCTATATCAACAAACCAGTTTTGGGGATTCTCCAGAGCAGGCTTTTTGTCCCGCAACTTTACTGGGGCTTCTGCTTCCAGATTCTTTGCAGGATTAAGATTGGCTCTTTCACACACATTTCTTCTTTTTCCCCCAGGGATTGCCTTTATCTACAAATTATATATGTTTCATTATACAGCCGCTAGATGGTGCTGCTGTTATAGTGCAACTTTACATGGAAAAATTCAAATTGTGTGTTTTTTAAATAACTCATTATCTCCATTTCAAAGAAAGCCACAAAAATGGTTGGAAAGCATGGGAGAGGCGCTGGAGGTTGATGACTTCATGTAAAGGACCCGCAAACTTCTGTGAGTCGCCAATCTCAATTGCAGGATAAAAGCCATGTGTAGAGAAGCCCTTAATCTCAACTAGAAGCAGGTCTTTTGTAAAGCTAATGCGCCTGAATTGTCCATTCAAGACCAAGCCACCCCAACATACTTCACATTACAACAGGGATAGCTCAGAACAATATATTGTTACTGGGAAAATCAATTTCCCTCCCCAGCTACTGTGAGAGTTTCAGCTAAGCTCAGAGGGAACAGGGAATACTGAGAGGAGTGGCAGATGACATTAACGTCCCTGCTAATCAGAACGTCCCCATGCTTTTGACCTTCTGAGCCCTAGTACATCACTGCACTATAGTCTTGTGGGATCTACTTTGGTTTTTACTAGAACCCAGAGATCCGCTATAAGGAGCCTGGTGCGGAAGACATACACTTAGAATTCAGTATCCAGGAATTTGTTCTGCGTACCAGGACTGAACAAAACTCTCAGTCTTTCCACACATCCATTCCTGGTTACCCCAGGCTTTCTTCATTTTAGTAGCATAATTTAGAGCAGGGAGGAGTTACTTTGTTGCTACTGTTGTTAAACAATTGGAAAATCCATGCCAATCTACTGAAAATCACCCAAAGATTTACCAGTAGATCAAGTTCTACCTTTTGCATTCCTCTGTTCTAAAGCATTGGAATCTATCTAGGGCAGCTTTAATAAATAAATGTAATTCTATGCATATAGGGAATGCAATTAAAGTGGCTCTCTGTGTTGTGTTGTAGACCAGTAATATTTTCACTGCAAGCCTACACACATTTACTTGGAAGTAAGTCTCACTTATGCCAAATGCAATTTACTTCCAGATAGTTGTGCTTAGAATCCCAGCTGTTGTCTTTTAGGGGGATATGTGGCAATAAAATACACCTGAGATGGATTGGGAGAGCTTTCATAAATTGATCAATTCTTGTGCATTTGTTTTTGCCTTCATAGCAAACAGTGCAAAATGCATCAAAAGCCATTTATCCTTGCATTGCATTGAACTTAAAGGCTGCTTGAACAGAATGCCTACAAGAACAGCTGAGCAGTCGATGCTTTGATTTCTGTAACTTTGCGTCTGTTGTTTCTGACTTGTGAAAGGCTGGGGCTGTTCAATATTGACATGGCACGGCAGGAATGCTAACGTCGACATCTGGTGCCTAAAGACCACAAGGCCAGATCTTACCTTTGATTTCCTCTGTGTATTTCCATCTCTTCCGGTGGAGGCTGACTCATCAATATGTTCTCTGTTAAAGATACATTTGCTGTTTACCTAGAGAACCCGCCAGAAAGCACCCAACATGCATATTTTAAAGTCAAAACCCCAAAGAGCTGTCAATTCTTCTCTCATATATGCAGACTCACTCATGCTCATATGTTTAGCTGAAGATTTTGTCTTTCAACTCCACATATGCTTGCTGTTGATATGAGTGCTTAATGAAGCTCTTGAACATCTGGTTTTCTACTGGCTAAGCTGCAACATAGATTGAGTCCATCAGTATCCAGATATACTAAAAGGAACTTGTGAATCCACCATTTCTTCTGTGAAGTGGTTCCCCTATACATTTCCATCATTTGGTCTCTTTTTTTTCTTAATTTTTATTAGAACTATGCCAAAAATCATCAGCCAAACAGAACAACTCTGTGTGTGTGTGTGTGTGTGTGTGTGTGTGTGTGTACGCCCTCCCCACACACATCATAAATACACGGAGGGAGCAATCCTATGGCCGCTAGACAGCAGCTAGACAGCCATAGGATATGCTGTTTTCCGGGAACTGGAGGAGCGCAGAAGGGCTGGAAAGGGGCATGGCTGGGGAGTTCTGGGGCAGGGAGATCCTAGCTGCCTGAACGACACCTCCAATGTGTCATACAGCAGCCTCCCTCCTCACTTCATGCTCCTGTGGCTAAACAGCCGCAATGGGCTGTCTAGCCGAAAAAGCAGGGCAGGAGGAACACAGAGGGAATGATCCCCTCCGTGCTTCTCCTGCCCTGCTTTGGATAGGCAGTCACCTCCGAGTTCAGAGGCAGCCGCCTATCTCGATAGAATTGCTCCCTTGAAGTGCAATCTTACATATTTCAATTCAGAAGTACTCAGAACCAGGCAGGGTTGCAGTAAATAGGATAAGCTGTAGATAAGCTTTGCAGCTGAAATAAATTAAAACCTTGTAATACAGAATCCCAAAGTGCCTTTCTCCCTAAATAATGGATTTTATTATCAAAAATGCTTACTTTATTAATAATTGAAACAGTATAGTAACTCTTGAATTCATCAGTTCAATAACATCATCCATATTTAGTTTATTATTAGCAGGTACATTAGAAATATAATTTGTCATTGATCTCCATTTTTCACCAATGGTTGATGCTGTCATCATTTTAATAAGAAGTTAATGTAACTAATGTTAATAAATCCCACATTTTCCTTAACTAGTCTTGGGTATGTTAGAAGATTATCAAATCTTTGCAAAAGTGATCCAGGCTGCACTTATAATTATCAATGAATAATTAATTATTTTAATTATAAATATATATTATTGATTTGTTATTAAATACATAACTGTAATCTGAATACTTTGGGGATTAAGAGGTAAGTGGGCTGCAGGAAGCCCAGGGGGCTGCCCTTTATCCTTCTGAGTGGCTGTGAGCTCACCAGGTGCTTCTGAGAGCTCCAACTGAATTGGGGTGTGTGGCCTGAGTACTCCCAGCAGCTGAGTGGGCGGGAAGCTTCAGTCTGTTTCCCGCCTCCCAGCTGAGCAGAGCAGAGCAGAGCAAGCTGCTCCAGCTGGTCCAGGGACTACAGAAGCAGGCAAGCCCCTAGAGAGCGAGCGAACAGAGGGAGCAAACAGGAGTTGGCCTGGGGAGGTCAAGGGGGAGCCCCCTAACATTTTTTTTATTTTTTTAACTAACCTTTTTCCATTTATTTGTCTTGTAACACACACTTTCACACCAGTGGGACTCTGCTTTTAACCTCTACTGAGTAGAGGAGCAGACACAGGCTAGTCTAGAACAATCACAAAGCTAGACACAAAAAGGGAAAAGAGGCTATGGAAGGACAAGACTCTCCAGTGGTGGTGACCTGCAAGGTGTGTGCAATGTTTGTTTTCTTGCCTGAGAACAACATGGCCTACAACTGCAACAAGTGCAAGTTGATCACGCTGCTGGAAGAAAAAGTAAGTGGACTGGAGCGGCGACTGTCGACCCTCCGGGGAATAAGAGAACACAAAGAGTTCTTGGACGGAATGCGGGAACTACAGCAGCAAAGGGAAGACCAGAAGCTTGAAGAGCAACAGCAAGATGAGGCAGTGGGAAATGCTGAGGTGAAGAAAAATGGAGTAGAGGATACTCCTTGGAAAAGGGTGACAGTTAGGAGAAGAAGAACTAGACGCCACTCTGCACCAGTGGAAGCAGTGGAGCTGTGGAACCGATTCCAGGTACTTGCGGATGAGACTGGAGGACAGCCTGCAGAGGAAGAATCACAGGGGAACCTGCATGAGAGTGAGCAAGAGGCTGAAGGTCAGTCAAACAGAGGTGATGAAACCCAGGCCTACAAGAAGAAGAAGAGAAGAGTGGTAGTAGTGGGAGACTCCTTGCTGCGTGGGATCGAGACCCAAGTATGTCGCGAAGACCCGTGGACTCGCCAGGTATGTTGTCTCCCGGGAGGACAGATTAGAGACGTGACTGAAAGGTTGCCTGCACTCATAAAGCCCACTGACAGGTATCCCTTTCTTCTCATCCATGTGGGAACAAATGATACCGCCAAGCGGAGCTACGAAGAGATCACATCAGACTTTGAAGCTTTGGGAAGGAAACTCAAGAACTTTGGGGCCCAGACAGTTTTCTCATCCATCCTTCCAGTAGTTAGAAGAGGGATAGAAAGGGAATGAAAAATACTCCAGGTGAATGACTGGCTACGAAGGTGGTGCCGACGAGAGAGATTTGGATTCTGGGACCACGGGCTATACTTCCTGGAAGATGGGCTGTTGGCTAGGGATGGGTTGCACCTCACAAAGGATGGGAAGAATGTGTTTGGCCACAGCATGAAGAACTTCATCAGGAGAGCTTTAAACTGAATCCTACGGGGAAGAGAGATGTAATGTTGGGGGTAACAATGGACGTAGGCACATGCACTGCAACAGAGAGAACAGCTCTGATAGCGCCCAATAATAGTCTTCAGACACATGTAGGAAGAAAGCCAGACTATGAAGCACATGGTCTTCGATGTCTATATACTAATGCCCAGAGTATGGGAAACAAACAGAATGAACTTGAACTCTTAATGCAAGAGGGAAATTATGATCTGATAGGTATAACTAAGACTTGGTGGGATGACTCTCATGACTGGAATACAGCAATTGAAGGATATAACTTGTTCAAAAAGAACAGGAGGAACAGAAAGGGAGGTGGCGTTGCACTGTATGTGAAAAATACATATCTCTGCACAGAAATACAGGAGGAGGAGCTTGGTAGCCCCAGCAAGAGCATCTGGGTTGAAATAAATGGAGCAAAGAATAAAAGGAACCTGGTGGTTGGAGTCTACTACCGGCCACCCAATCAAGGAGAAGACGATGTTTCAAGGAAGCATGATGTAGTAGTAATGGGGGACTTCAATTTCCCCGATATTTGTTGGGAGACAAATTCTGCAAAATATGGCCCCTCCAGGAAATTCCTGACTTGTGTGGCGGATAACTTCCTCCTACAGAAAGTAGAGGAAGGAACTAGAGGATCGGCTATCCTTGACTTGATCCTAACAAACAGAGATGACTTAGTGGATAAAATAGCAGTTACAGGAACTCTGCGGGAAAGCGACCATGTTGTACTTGAGTTCTTGGTTCTAAGGGAAGCAAAAGCTGAGTGTAGTCAAACGCGTACCCTGGATTTTAGGAAAGCTGATTTTAATAAACTCAGAACAATGATCAGTAAGGTCCCATGGCAAGCGATGCTAACAAGAAAAGGAATCCAAGATGGGTGGGAGCTTTTAAAAAAGGAAATTCTCAAGGCACAATTACAAACAATTCCAACAAGAAGAAAAGGTGGAAGACAACAGAAGAAGCCAATGTGGCTTCACAAAAAGCTTAGGGATGACCTGAAAACAAAAAAGGACACATACAGGAAGTGGAAAGAAGGCCAAGTAACAAAGGAAGAGTACAGGCAGATAGCACAGAATTGCAGAGATAGCGTCAGGAAGGCTAAAGCTGAGAATGAGCTGAGGTTACCAAGGGATGCTAAAAACAACAAAAAGGCTTTCTTCAGCTATGTGCATAGTAAAAGGCAGAGGAAAGAAATGGTGGTTCAGCTATTAAATAAGGATGGCAAAACGATAACAGATGACAAAGAAAAGGCAGAGGTGCTCAATTCCTGCTTTGGCTCAGTCTTCTCCCAAAAGAGGGTCTATGACCCCCCTGGCAAAGGCGAAGTACAGGCTGAAGGGGCAGGATTGCAGGTTGAGATCAATAGGCATATGGTCAAGGAACAGCTAATTACTTTGAATGAGTTCAGATCTCCAGGGCCAGATGAACTGCATCCTAGAGTCATAAAAGAACTGGCAGAAGAACTCTCAGAACTGCTGTCTGTTCTCTTTGAGAAATCATGGAGGACGGGGGAAGTGCCAGATGACTGGAGGAGGGCTAACGTTGTCTCTATCTTCAAAAAGGGTAAAAAGGAGGAACCTGGGAACTACAGACCAGTCAGTCTGACAGCAATCCCTGGGAAAATTCTGGAGCAGATGATAAAGGAATCCATCTGGAAGCACCTTGACAACAATGCCGTGATGACTCGAAGCCAACATGGATTTGTCAAAAACAAGTTCTGCCAGACAAATCTGATCTCATTTTTTGATCAAGTAACCTCCCTTGTAGACCGTGGGAATGCTGTAGACATCATATACCTCGACTTCAGCAAAGCTTTCGACAAAGTGCCCCATGATATCCTGATAAGCAAACTAGCTCAAAGTGGGCTAGAGGAAACAACGATCCGGTGGATCCACAGTTGGCTACAGAATCGGACTCAAAGTGTGCTTCTCAATGGGACCTTCTCAAACTGAGAGAGGTAATGAGTGGGGTACCGCAGGGCTCAGTCCTGGGCCCAGTGCTCTTTCACATTTTTATTAATGACTTGGAGGAGGATGTGCAGGGAATGCTGATCAAATTTGCAGATGACACCAAATTGGGCGGGATAGCTAATACTTTGGAAGACAGAAACAAAATTCAAAGTGATCTGGATAGACTGGAGCACTGGGCAGAAAACAACAGAATGACATTTAATAGGGATAAATGCCAAGTTCTGCACCTAGGAAAAAGAAACCAAATGCACGGTTACAAGATGGGGGATACGTGGCTCAACCACACTGCAAGCGAGAAGGATCTTGGAATTGTGGTCGATCACAAGCTGAATATGAGCCAACAATGTGATGTGGCTGCAAAAAAGGCCAATGCTCTTTTGGGCTGCATTAATAGAAGCAGAGCTTCCAAATCTCGGGAAGTACTAGTTCTCCTCTACTCAGCACCGGTTAGTCCTCATCTGGAGTACTGCGTCCAGTTCTGGGCACCACACTTTAAGAAGGATGCAGACAAACTGGAGAGGGTTCAGAGGAGGGCAACAAAGATGATCAGGGGACTGGAAACAAAGCCCTATGAAGAGAGACTGAAAGAACTGGGCATGTTTAGCCTTGAGAAGAGAAGACTGAGGGGAGATACGATAGCACTCTTCAAGTACTTGAAAGGTTGTCACAGAGAAGAAGGCCAGGATCTCTTCTTGATCATCCCAGAGTGCAGGACACGGAATCATGGGCTCAAGTTACAGGAAGCCAGATTCCAGCTGAACATCAGGAAAAGCTTCCTGACTGTTAGAGCAATACGACAATGGAACCAATTACCTGGGGAGGTGGTGGGCTCTCCCACACTGGAGGCCTTCAAGACGAGGCTGGACAGCCATTTGTCAGGGATGCTCTGACTTGGATTCCTGCATTGAGCAGGGGGTTGGACTCAATGGCCTTGTAGGCCCCTTCCAACCCTACTATTCTATGATTCTATGATTCATATATTTAACAAAATTTAATATGCATAGTTTTGAGTCTAGACATAACCTTATTTTAAATAGTTCATTAATAGTATTTATAACCATTTCTCAAAATGTCCTCACCCTTTTGCATAACCACCACACGTGTAAACTAGCACTGATGTTGGAGGCAGTTTAAATGGCTTTTCTACAGGCACTGCAGTAGAGAAAAGCAGGAACAACTATAAATTCCTCCCAGTTAGTTAAGGTTCTGGAGAACTCATAGCACAGTGGTAAAACATATTCTTTAAGAACATAAGAAGAGCCCTGCTGGATCAGACCAAGGCTCCATCTAGTCCAGCATTCTGTTCACACAGTGGCCAACCAGCTGCCCACAGGAAACCCACAAGCAAGACATGAGCACAACAGTGCCCTCCCACCCATGTTCCCCAGCAATTGTACATAGGCATACTGCCTCGAATATTGGAGGTAGCATAGAGCCATCAGAACTAGTAGCCATTGGTAGCCTTATCTTCCATGAATTTGTCCAATCCCCTTTTAAGTTGGCAGCCATCACTACACATGTAGTGATGAGACCACACGTCAGTGGTCTCCTGTTCAGTCCCCAGCATCTCCTGTTAAAAGGATCTTAGTGCTAGGAAAGACCCCTGCCTGAGAAGCCAGAGAGGTGTTTCCAGCCAGAGGTGATGAGTGATCTGACACAGCAAGGCAGCCAATGCAAAACTTTCAGTGTGGAAAATTATGAAATAGGGACATTCCTCCCATTGGGGTACCTGTCTCATTTTATCTCCCCTACACTATCTACAGGTTCTCAGAGAAGGCTAGGGTGGCGGTTTCTACTAATTCAGGTCTTTCCCTCATCCATAGTTGCTGCTCTAAAACGTGCCAAAAGCCATAGGCCGTAGGATGACCTTGTAGTCTGTTTATTTTTCCTTGATTGGGAGAAGCCAGGTGTGGCTTCACGCCCGCTTAACATCATGAAAAGGCAGTCATAAAAAATGAATGAGATTATATGCATTGCGTACACAAAAACAAATATGTCTCTAATTATTCCTTGAGTGATGAATTCACACGGAAGGATGCAAAAGCCAATAATTGCCTTGGGTGTGTGATGCACAAATCAGAAGGTGACACAAGAAAAACGATTTCCATTTTATCACGTAATAACTTGGCTCTTGGCGTTTGATAGTGTGGGGTTATTTTTCTTAGTATTCATTCTATGTATTTAGAATCATTATTCACCTACCAGCTAAACAAACATTTCTTGCTCTTTGATTTTAGAGTTCATTCCTTCTTTTTTTATTTTACTCTTAGTATCTAAACATATTCATGTAGAAACATGTGTCTCTTCTTAGTGTAATACACAAATGGAAACTCTCTGTGACCCAGGCTGCTTTATGTTATCAAGGCTTCAATTTGTCTTCCCTTGAGTTTGGGCATGTTCTTTCCAAGAAGGAGTTCATTCACAAACATGGCAATTTCAGGAGTAGCAAAGTGGGTGTAGGTCAAGAGACCTCTGGGACCCACAGACCCTCCACAAAGAGAACCTCCAACCACACTAGTGGTTATCAAGACCACTGGTGCTGCTATGTAATATCCTTGGCCTCCTCTTCTCCCCCCACCCCCACCTCACAGCCCTGCTTCCTCATTGTGGAGAAGTCTCAGGGAACTATGAAAAAGCAGGACTAATTTGTAGACCAGGCACATTTGCAAGGCACTCTTATCAGTATTGGTCCAGGACAGCTTCTTGGGTGGCCCAGCTGCTGGTTCCAGCATAGTTTTCATGGCCATCTTCACAAGGCCATGAAAACTATGTTTTCATGGCCATCATCACTTCCGTTTACAACAGGATCAGGATGTTCCGAGAGAGGGAGGGTCACAGCAATGCATGCATTTAGAACCCAGTATGGTTTCTACAGCCTGAGTGATGGTAATCTACAGATTGTATTTTTGGCATCTCATTTCCATCTGACCACACTGTTGATCCCCACCCCCTCCCCGCCCCAAGCATATAGACCTGCCAACTGAGGATAACACTTCTCACATCTGATGAAGTGGACTTTAGCCCATGAAAGCATGTAATAAATGTTTTGGTCTTTAAGGTACCACAAGACTGTTTCTGGTTTTTACTTATATCTGATGGATATAACTGTATTCTTACAACTTCCAGGCAAGCCTAGAAAGGTGAAACTTGTCATAATTATGGTCTGCAGCAGCTAATAATGGAGGAGTGGAAATCAAACTCTAAAAGTGGAAATTGGTGCATAGCCACATACAGTTCATTTACAGTTAATAATAGTGAAGATCCAAAGCTCCTGGCATAATTAATGATGAGGGAGCCATCTGTTTTGTTGTCAGTCAATGAACTTTCACTAAGCTTCATTTGGGGTGTTTTTAGCAAATACAAATATGAAGGATAATTCTGAGTTTTCCAAAAAATGTGGTATATTTTCCCACTATAGTTCTAAACTTTAAAAGCAGGGAAGAAGACTTCATGTGTAAATTACTTTTCTTTAGCTATATTTATCTCTTGGGTATCTTAAAAGCATCCCCAACAAATGTACTCAGAATCTGTTTCTGCAGCACTTCTGTAACAGGCATTTACAACTTATGACTGATCAAGTTGAACACACTCCACTAGCAATGCATGGCAGCCCACCAGGGGATCTGTTTTTGCTGCCTGCCTGGACCGCAAAAGCAGGGTGAAGGGATTATTGCCAAGCACCTGGCTGTCTGCAATACAGGCCTAATGGGCTGCATTTGAACTAGCAGGCCACAAGTTGTACAGGCTTGTGCTAAAACCTCAAGAGTCACTTCTCTTACCCCTTTATTTCTCATCTTTCCCCAAAACATGCATCCAGTGTTTTAATAAAAACGCCTGTGGCTGAAATTATCTCGTAATTTAAAATACCTTTGCACGTGTTACATTTGCATACCAGGTTCCCACAATTTAGCACAGCAGAAGTGAAGCAGACCAGGAAATGGTAAAAGCTCACTTCTTCTAGCTACTATTCAGTCTTTCAATAAAACATCTTCGTACACCAGGGTAGTCTGTACCATTGTTTAACTTTTCATCAAGATTCAGCTGCCCCTTGAGACAAGGTTCAGATTGATCTCAGCAAGAATTACCAATATACATAAAAATATGAGAGAATAAACATCACTGCCAAAGGCATAACAGCCAATAATGCTCAACGTTAAAAATATTTTAAGAAAACAACTAAAAGTCAATAGCTGCTGTCACTTTTCTTAAATTTCTTTCTCTGAAAAGATAAGTCTTTGGAATTCCTCTTGAGGATCCCATTCTAGAGGATGTAATTATTTTATTATTGGTTTCCTCAATATGATTAGATGAATATTACATTCTAAGGGTGCTTCACGTCAAAATGAAATGCTGCTTTTTCAACGCTGTGGAGCGGATTCACTAAAACTATAAACTTCCCAAATTGAACCACTCAAAATTATGTGAAGTGTTTTCTTGTGGGATTAAAAAAAAGAAAAAGAAAACCCAAACACTTCATACATTTGTCTCCCATACTGCCGTCTCTTAATTGAAGCCATCAATTCTAGAAGATTCACCATAGACTTTGAGCAGAAATAGCAGAAAACACCACCACGTCAGAATACAGTAGAAAAATGATTGCATACTTGAATCCTTCCCAATTGGGTCAAGGCGGGGGGGATGTTTTCCCACAAGGAAAGCTAGGATGTTGAGGAAAAGGCCTGGCTAAACGGCTTCTCCACAATGTGCTAAGGGTTGGATACAGATTTAGGCACATGCAACAGCACTGGTCCTTCAGCACTGGTCCTTCACTGGTCCTTCACTGGTCCTTCAAGCCCCTTGTTGTGGGGAAGGGGCTTGCGTAACTCAGTGAAGCCATAAGCTATGCCGTGCAGGGCCACCCAAGACGGACAGGTCATGGTGGAGAGTTCTGACAAAATGTGGTCCACTGGAGAAGGAAATGGCAACTCATTCCAGTATTCTTGCCAAGAAAACCCCATGGAACGTATCACAAGGCTAAAAGAGATGACAACGGAAGATGAGCCTCTCAGGTTGGAAGGTGTCCAATATACTACTGGGGAAGAGCAGAGGGAATTTCCAAGTAGCGCCAGAAAGAGTGAAGCGGCTGGGCCAAAGCCGAAAGGACACTCAGCTGTGGATGTGTCTGGTGGTGAAAAGAAAGTCCAATGCTGTAAAGAACAATATTGTTTAGGAACCTGGAATGTCAGATCAATGAATCAAGGTAAGCTGGAGGTGGTCAAACAGGAGATGGCAAGATTGAACATCGACATCTTGGGAATCAGCCAACTAAAATGGACAAGCATGGGCAAATTTAATTCAGATGACCATTACATCTACTACTGTGGGCAAGAATCCCGTAGAAGAAATGGAGTAGCACTCATAGTCAAGAAAAGGGTGGGAAAAGCAGTACTGGGGTACAATCTCAAAAACGATAGAATGATGTCAGTACGAATCCAAGGCAAACCATTCAACATCACAGTAATTCAAGTCTATGCCCCAACCACTGAGGCCGAAGAAGCTGAGGTTGATCGGTTCTGTGAAGACCTACAACACCTTCTAGAACTAACACCAAAAAAGATGTCCTCTTCATCATAGGGGATTGGAATGCTAAAGTAGGAAGTCAAGAAATCACCGGGATAACAGGCAAGCATGGCCTTGGTGTACAAAATAAAGCAGGACAAAGGCTAATAGAGTTTTGCCAAGAGAACACGCTGATCATAGCAAACACTCTTTTCCAACAGCACAAGAGACGACTCTACACATGGACATCACCAGATGGTCAATATCGAAATCAGATTGATTATGTCCTTTGCAGCCAAAGATGGAGAAGCTCTATACAGTCAGTCAAAACAAGACCTGGAGCTGACTGTGGCTTAGATCATGAGCTCCTTATTGCAAAATTTCGGCTTAAATTGAAGAACGTCGGGAAAACCACTAAACCGTTCAGGTATGACCTAAATCATATCCCTGATGAATATACAGTGGAGGTGAGGAATAGATTTCAGGGATTAGACCTGATAGACAGAGTGCCTGAGGAACTATGGACGGAGGTCCATAACATTGTTCAGGAGGCAGCAACTCAATCTATCCCAAAGAAAAAGAAATGCAAGAAAGCCAAGTGGCTGTCTGAGGAGGCTTTACAAGTAGCTGAGGAATGAAGGGAAGCGAAAAGCAAGGGAGAAAGGGGAAGATATACCCAACTGAATGCAGATTTACAGAGAATAGCAAGGAGAGACAAGAAGGCCTTCTTAAATGAACAATGCAAAGAAATCGAGGAAAATAATAGAATGGGAAAGACTAGAGATCTCTTCCAGAAAATGGGAGATCTCAAGGGAACATTTTGTGCAAAGACGGGCATGATAAAGGACAAAGAAGGCAGGGACCTAACAGAAGCAGATGAGATTAAGAAGAGGTGGCAAGAATACACAGAAGAACTATACAGGAAAGATCTGAATGTCCCTGATAGCCATGATAGTGCGGTCACTGAACTTGAGCCGGACATCCTAGAGAGTGAAATCAAGTGGGCCTTAGGAAGCATTAGTAACAACAAAGCTAGCGGAGATGACAGTATTCCAGCGGAGCTATTTAAAATCCTAAAAGATGATGCTGTTAAAGTGCTGCACACAATATGCCAACAAATTTGGAACACTCAACAGCGGCCACAAGACTGGAAGAGGTCAGTTTACATTCCAGTTCCAAAGAAGGGCAATGCCAAAGAATGTTCAAACTACTGTACAATTGCGCTCATTTCACATGCCAGCAAGGTGATGCTCAAAATCCTACAAGCTAGGCTTCAGCAGCATGTGAACTGAGAACTACCAGAAGTACAAGCTGGGTTCCGAAGAGGCAGAGGAACTAGAGATCAAATTGTCAACATTCGCTGGATCATGGAGAAAGCAAGAGAATTCCAGAAAAATGTCTATTTCTGCTTCATTGATTACGCTAAAGCCTTTGTTTGTGTGGATCACAACAAACTGTGGCAAATTCTTAAAGTGATGGGAGTACCAGACCACCTTACCTGTCTCCTGAGAAACCTGTACGAGGGTCAAGAAGCAACAGTAAGAACCGGACATGGACAAATTTGGTTCAAAATTGGGAAAGGAGTATGACAAGGCTGTATATTGTCGCCCTGCTTATTTAATTTACATGCAGAGTACATCATGAGAAATGCCGGGTTGGATGAATCACAGGTCGGAATTAAGATTGCTGGGAGAATTATCAACAACGTCAGATATGCAGACGATACCACCCTAATGGCAGAAAGCGAAGAGGATCTAAAGAGCCTCTTGTTGAGGGTGAAAGTGGAGAGTGCAAAAGCTGGTTTGAAACTCAACATTAAAAAAACGAAGATCATGGCATCTGGCCCCATCACTTCCTGGCATATAGAAGGGGAAGAAATGGAAGCAGTGAGAGATTTTATTTTCTTGGGCTCCAAGATCACCACAGACGGTGACTGTAGCCATGAAATTAAAAGATGCTTGCTCCTTGGGAGGAAAGCTATGGCCAACCTAGACAGCATAGTCAGAAGCAGAGACATCACCTTGCTGACCAAGGTTCGTATAATCAAAGCTATGGTTTTCCCAGTAGCAACGTATGGCTGTGAGAGCTGGACTATAAGGAAGGCTGAGTGCCGAAGAATCAATGCTTTCGAACTGTGGTGCTGGAGAAGACTCTTACGAGTCCCCTGGACTGCAAGGAGGTCAAATCAGTCAATCCTAAAGGAAATCAACTCTGAGTGCTCATTGGAAGGACAGATACTGAAGCTGAAGCTCATTTCGGCCACCTAATGCGAAGAGAAGTCACTGGAAAAGACCCTGATGCTGGGAAAGACTGAAGGCAAAAGGAGAAGGGGATGGCAGAGGATGAGATGGCTAGATAGCATCACTGATGCAATGAATATGAACTTGAGCACACTCCGGGAGAGAGCGGAGGACAGGAAGGCCTGGCGTGCTATGGTCCATGGGGTCACGAAGAGTCGGACACGACTTAACGACTGAACAACAACAACAGCAGCACTGGTGGAAGTGGACTTCCCTGTGCTCTCCTCCCAATGGCTGTCCCGCTAGCCCCCTGAAGATACTACACCAAGGGTCAGAAGACTGTTGAATGGGGTAGTCTGTGGTGCAGGAGGCTGAGAGTGAAGGGGAGGGATCCCCCAAAACCATGCAGCTAAGTTGCCTCTGCTTGACTTTCAGAGATCCCCCTGTTTTCTCTGCACCATTTTCTGGTCATCACTGCCAAATGTGTTTCTTCCTATTTGGACAAATCGGGGCATGCCTCTCCCCTTGGTTGTGGTATAAAAGGTTCTGGAGATACGTCCTTTGGCCTACTAGTAAAAAGTGTTCTATGGCTTCCCCAGGATTGTGTTTGATGTGTTAAAAGGTAGTTATAGTCTCTAACAGAAATACTTAGTCCCCCCAAAATGCTGAGATACATTGCTTTTGCACTTGTTTTTAGCATCCTTATTTTCACGGCAACATGAAACCTGAGGAATTCAAGCTGTCAGGGAATCCTATTAATCAGAGGGCCTCTGATCCTTCTCACTCTACTACCAACTTCTTTTGGTAGTAGAGTGGGGGCAGTAGACCCTCAACATTCCTTGAATGTTTCCCGAGGAGAAACCTGCTTCTTCAAATTCCCCCTTAGGCAATACTTCAGTGGCAGATATACTGAAAACTCCGCTATAGATAAAGGGCTGTTATACTGTAGGGTTTGATAGTGTAGCGGACCCCAGGTTCCCAGAAATGTAATTAGATCTAAACAACAGGGCCAGATTAACACAATTTTATAAAATAAAGGAACGGCTAAGTGCAGAATTCAGATATTAAAGAAAGGGAAGTCAATACATATAACAGTGATGCCAGAATAAACGAGTGCTTCCAGCATTCAATAAATACAGTTTCAACAAATAGTAACACTTATATCACAATGACCGGGTTCACACAACATGCTAACCCACACTCAGGGGTTGAGTGTGGGTGGTTGTTAAATTGTGGGCTTTTCGTTGAACTGTGGGTTAGCGTGTTGTCTGAACCCAGGACGTTTTCCTCGGGGTGGCTTGTTAACCATGCAGTGTGGCTTATTTTTCTTGAACAAGCCACCTTGAGAACCCATGGTTTATTGTTGGGTTGTTCAGGGTTGCCACCGAGTATGGGTTAGCGTGTTGTGTGAACAGCCCCAATTAGTTTGTTGCAGTTCTGTCCCTCCTTCCCTCACTTCTGGAGGTGTTCCTTCAGAAAGCACAAACCCCAAAAAGTCACTCCTTCAGCTTCAGTCAGGCCTGACACAGTCAGGCACAGATCTTTGGTTCTTTCAGGGACAGATGCCTTTTCTGTTAACAGTAACACTTTCTCTATCATGTCTTTTACTTTCAGTCTTCTGTTGTCTCAGGTGCTTATTCTCGAGTTCTTTCACTGCTTTCCTCTTTGTCTTATGAAGACTTTCTTTAGCTTCCCTCTCTGTCAGCCATGACTCCCTCACCCCAGCTCTTCCTTCTCTTCCCCCTCTCGCCACATCAATTGCCAACCTTCTTTTTCTGGTACCTGGGTAACCTGTTCCCCCATCACCACCTTGCTGTATATCTCTGATAATTTCAGGTCCTTCTACAATAGTATAAAGTACTTGTATTAGCCAAAATGGCAACAGCCACACACAAGAGCGAGGTATCAGCAGGTTTGTGGGAAACCCAAGCAGAACACAAGCATCTTTGGGGGGAGGACCATGGGGGGGACCCCAAAAACAGCCCACCAAACAGCTTGGTAGGCACAAGAAGCAAGCTGACTGTAGAGAAAAAAAACAAAACCAGGTGGGAGGAGAAACTGAATGGAGTGGCTGAAAAGAATGATGGAGAAAGAGACACATAAAAAGAGTAGAGAGAGCCATCTCTTTAGCTGGATAGATTATTTCCTGGTTCACACAGAGAGGCTATTTTTAAATATTCCCAGGGATGGAAGCAAGAGCTGTCCGTAATAATCAACTAAGAAATCCAAGTTTTTAAATAGCTGGCATTGCACGCCAGTATGTCCACAACCTACACACATGCTCAAAACCCCCAAAGTTAGCAGCCTTCCTACTCTTTCTAACCCATTTAGTATGAAACATTTAAAAACATCTTTAAAAATAACCCTGCTAATGCAAATCCCAAAGCAACTTCAGGAGCTGGGCTGAAGCTGAGAGAGTAAATTACAACAATCCTGCATTTGCTTTTATCCTCATATTGTGGGTTGGGCTGACAGAGTACCATATAATAACCCTGCAGCTGGTTTACTGTTAAACCCTTATTTGTAGGTTGGAGAGTAGTTTACAGCAGCCCTGCAACATAGTCCACTGTTAATACTGCGAGACAGAGGTAGGGCTACTTAAATGGCCTCTTCAGACTTTCTTCCAGGCCAGTCCCAGGACTCAGTTGCATGCAGAAGCTTCATTCTGCCTTCGACTTGCATGTTTGGTGTTCAAAAACTAATAAATAAATTATTTTTACATATGAAATAAGAGCGAAGTTAGAGCAGCGCCTCCTGTCTTTGATGCTAACTTCCTTTTTTTCAACCCGCTTTGTCACGCTCTCAAGTAACCTGTGCACGTCAGGGATGCACTGCAAAGTTATGTTGTGGAGCCCTGGTTGTTCTCTCTGCTTCTGACGTTCAGAGCTGAGTGCCTTTGTTTGCATAGCCAAAAAGATACCGTCTACGCACCAAGGAGAGGTATAGGCAGGCTTGGATAAACCCCAAAGTTTGCAGAAATATTAAAAATCTTTAGGGAAGGAAAAAAAACCTAAGGGGAGGGGGAGCTCCTAAAAACAGCCCAATGGGAATCGAGTGTGCTCAGATTGCTGGCCGACTGTTGTAGGGCAAAATGGAAAAACATGTGGAACAGGGAACTGAATGAAGTAGTACGGAGAAGGGAATGGCTGCTTGAAACAGTGAACAAGAGCAATCCATGCTGCAACATTTTTTTGCAGGTCAGTAACACAAAAATAACTGACACATCTCCCTTCCACATTTCTCCTCAGCAGATGAACAGGACAGAAGCAGAGTAGATTTGTCTGGTGTGACTCAGGTCTCATCTGCACTTTTGACAATATGAATTCAGGTTGTCAATGTGCAAAAATTTAGTTAGGAGGCAGAACAAAAAGGAGATGGTGCCTGGAGAGAAAGTGACTTGGTAAGCCTCCACTTGGCTTAATCACAGATTTCAACCAATGCATCATCTCAGCAAGAGCACTTTTGTTTTTCCATTTAGCTCGTGTCCTTAATATTTCAGGGTCCACTGCACAGGTCCCTCTAGCTCCCCTGACCGAATGCTCACAAAAAGCACAAGTGGAAACACAGGCCTTTCTAAGATACTTCTTGACAAGTTGCAATTATAGAGCTGGAACAAAATAAGAGCTTCTGTCAGGCAGCAGAAAACAGCCTTCTGCTATAAAAGTGATGGAGAATATTTAACAAAACCCAACTCATGCAGGGAACAGAAAGGCACAGCCAAAGTTGGAAAAACAAAAATGCCTCCCCCAAAAAACATGGCAAGCGAATGAAAATGTGCCGAGTCACAATTAGATTAGGTAAGGGTGCAAGCCTATTAAGGTAGTCGGCAGCCTCTGAAGCCGGACACTGCCGAGTATCCAATGCAGGGCGGCCTCCTTCCTCCCTGTATCTTTGGCTAGACTGCTGATTTTGGCCGTCTAGCTGCAGTTTCAGGGAATGGGGAAGGGAGGGAGGGAGGAAGGAAGGAAGGAAGGAGGCCGCATGGCGCATACGGACCTGTGTAACGTGGCTTCTCCTCCTCCCTGCCCCTGGGACCCCACCCCCTTTTCCCTGTCTTCGCACTCCATTTCTGAGCATGGCGATGTAGCCAGTGCAGAGAGAACTGCGCCGGCTATGAGGGGACTGGGAGGGGTGCACAGTTTCTGGGAACTGTGTTCAAAGCCTAGATAATGTCTAGTGGCCATAGGATTGCTCCCTCCATGTATTTAAACAGCTCATGTCAATACATTAAATGCTGTCAGATCTAAAGAGTCTCATTATCTGTTTAGATGTGTATTTATATATGTCTAACAAAATGATGGCTCCAAATCAAGAACCTCCCCAAATTGTGTTAAATCTGTAAATCACAGTGTTTGGGGTTCATTTTTAATTAAAGTAATACAGCTGAAGTGCATTTGTATTAATCGTATGCCTGATTGGCATAGTGCTATTTCTCAGTCTCTCTCCAGACCAGAGACATATGATTTAATTAGCTATGATATGGTATAGCTTTTTTGAAATGAAAGATTACATTTAAAAACTTGGTCAGAACTTGGTTAACACCCCCTATATTTGAACATAGGTGAATGACTTCATTTCAAGCTGGTCTTAGATTTATTGTGGATAACAAAATTTAGTCTGCATTTTAAAATTATTATTGTTGTATTGCTTTTCTTAAAACATACAATGTTAACATTTTTCATTCCCCTCCCCTCTCCTCCAGTCCCCTTAAGCCTTTCCCCTCTCATAGCTTTCTATGCTATATTTATAGTATATAAAGAAAAGAAGAGGAAAACATTATACCTATGATTATTTATTTATTTCTATAGTACCCAGTAGCTGAAGCTCTCTGGGAAGTGCACAGAAATTAAAAACACAAAGTACAGCGTAAAACAATATAAAATATGAACACTTAAAACTACAGTATAAAAGTGCAACCAGAATAAAACCTAGCCTCAATGCAGAATTAAAACAGCAGAGCTAAAAGAGTGCTGGGAAAATAAAAAGGTCTTCAGCTGGCACCGAAAGGAGTAGAATGTAGGTGCCCAGTGAACCTCTCATTCCACAGCCAGGGTGCCACAGCAGAAAAGGCCCTCTTCCTGGAGGCCACCCGCCTCACTTCCTTTGGCAGGGGCTCCCAGAGAAGGACCCCTCAAGATGATCTTAGGGTTTGGACAGGTAATATGAGAGGAGGTGATTCTTCAAATAACCTGGTCCCAAGCCGTTTAGGGCTCTGAATGTTAATATCAGCACTTTGAATCAGGCCCGGACATGGACTAGCAGCCAGCCAGTGCAGCTGGAAAAGTACTGGTGTTACGTGATATCGTTGACCAGTCCCTATTAACAACCTCGCTGCCCTGTTTCAGACCAGCTGAACTTTTCAAACTAGCCCCATGTATAACACATTGCAGTAATCCAAATGAGAGGTTATCAGAGCATGGATTATTGTAGCTAGGCTATCTCTGTCTGGATAAGGGTGTAGTTGGTATATCAGCCTAAGCTGATAAGCATAATGTGTGGAATTCCATCTTCAACCCGTGCTCATCTCCACCTTTCAACAATATAC
Source organism: Heloderma suspectum (assembly GCF_057233095.1). Lineage (NCBI taxonomy): Eukaryota > Metazoa > Chordata > Lepidosauria > Squamata > Helodermatidae > Heloderma > Heloderma suspectum. Next base: position 112,680,716 of record NC_139464.1, read on the forward strand.
ATCTTGTTTCAAATGCTTGTGAGAAGGGGGACCAAATGACTGTGAATTTTCCAGGGGTCTCACATTTATTGAATGCCATTCTTTCATTATTTACCACTCTTAAAATTATTTCCACACATTTTCAAATGTGGACGTAATGAGCAGAATCCAACGGGGTGCTTACACCCCTCCCGATTCCCTTCTGCCCTGCCAGTTCCATTGTGCAAGCGGCCCCCGATGCTTGTGCAACGTCGGTTTAGCACTTCAAGGGCAACTGGGAATTAATAGAAACACTCCTTTCTGGAAGGAGGCAAGTCGGCGGAGCTCTCTTATGCGAGGTCCACTGACCTGTCTCCTTCCAGAAAGGAGCATTTCTGCTCGTTTCCGGGCTTCCTTTAGGAAGCTCTAAATCTCCCTTGCGTAAGTGGTGGGTCCTGCTTGCACCAAATTGGCAGGACCCACCTCTTGCAGAAGTGAGTTTGTGGAGCAGCAGGGAATTGGCAGGGGTGTAAGCGCCCCATGGATTTCTGCCCAATGCCTGAAGAAATTGCAGGCAAATTTATGGCATTTGTTGAATCTGGTAGATGAAGCCTAGATTTTCAGTTCAAAGCTCCTGAGTTTCTCCTCGTGAATGTTAAAAACTATTTTTACAACCTCGAATCCCAGATGTTTAAAATTTGCTTTGTGAAATTACCGCTCATGAACGTTACACTGGATAGCACTGTTAACACTGAACAGGATTCAAAGAATTGCACAGTTATTCTGTGCACCAAAGGAGGGTTTGGGCTTCTTCTTCGCAAACGGTAACCCTCTCCATCCCACATGGCAAACCACTTTTGAAAATGAGAGTTTTTCAAAAGCACTTTGTGAGAGGGCAAAGGCACCTGCTGCTTAAAGTAAACAAAAACAAAATCCCACCTGGCAGGTCCAAGCCTTTGGCCATACCCAAAGTAGCAGCCTATATCTTCTGGTCATTAATTTCCACTCCGATAGGATTCCTCTTTACCTTGCATCTTTCCTTGTCATCTACATCCCTGTAAAATCGAGTGTGAAATCGTAGCACATTAGACTTGCAACACTTCCTGCTCATCTTCTGCCCATGTAGAAAATAAAATATGAGATTGAGGACAAGGATAATGTCTACAATTTAGTATCTCTTGACAGACATTAAGAGAATCAGGTTGATATGCATTTTGTTAAGCATTTTAAATAGATTAATGCATTATTTTAGTGTTTTCAGCAGGTTGTCATAGTAATGGTGATGTAGTCTGCTTCATACTAGAGCAGTTTTCTATTAGAAAAAAACTCTAGAAAGAGGCTTTAAATAGGTTCTGTTTTTGATACAAACAAGCACGAACATGCTTTTTAAAAACAGAATACAGGAGACAAAAAATGAATAACAATAAATATAGATAATCTCCCTCTCCCTACCAAAAAAAAAAAAATTTAAATTTATCATTCTTTCCCTCCCTGATTGCTCACATTTATATGTAGAATAGGCAATAGAAACCAATAACTTCCAAGGCAATTAGTACGGACATATAATTTTGTATTTATATTTGTCGGAGTTCATAGGCTCAGCTTCCAAATATATTGGCATTGGCCACCAGTCTAATAAATATGCAGTTGCAATATGTAAATGGGTCTGAAGTCAGTTTTTTGTTGAGTGAATACTTTACCGAAGAAAATCTATCATGTACCACAAGTACAGAGGCTGTGTGTGCAATGCACAAAGGAGGGGACCCAAACTATATATATTTTAAAAATTGAAATTATGAGAATGTGATTATGTTGCACAGTGTTTCTCAATTAGCATGGTTTGTTATGAATTTAAAATTTTTGCTTTGGTCAAATATGTTTGTTCAAAGACCGTGTGTCATGATAACATGTATAGGTACATGATGTACAATAGTAGAAGAGCATGACGAGGCCTTGAAGGAGACTCTCATAACCATGAAAGATACAGAGGTCTCACTGTCAGAGCACAAACACCTCTTGAATATACTACTTGTAAGTTATTACAATTACATATTTATTTCCATAACCATGAGAGCCTGAAATTTGCTTTAAAAATACTACCCAGGAATTCAGATTTGACACCAGGTTCCATATATGCATATATGGTACAGAATTGTAAAATTCAAACACCTGTAATTGAGGACATGATCTAGCCATTGTTAACCACTTTTAAGTTCCACTGATTCAGTGGGAAATAATTAAGCCCATGTATAACTCTTACTGAAACCAATGAGACTTTAAAAGCACTTATCTCCACCTTGATCATACACATTTTTCCTATTTAATGGTGAGACAGTGTGCTTTAACTGACTGTAGCTGGTTTTGAAACCAAGAGCCTAATTTTCAAATTCACAATGCCACTAATTTTATCATTTCTAGTTGCTAAAATCATCCGCTTTAGTGATTCTGATTGGCACCCTTGTTTTCAGAATAGCAAAGGGCTGAAATATTTGTCACCCTTTTATCTCGTCCTTAACCTTGCAAAACGGCCCTAGCAAGTTAGAGTTTGTTTGTTTGTTTGTTTGTTTATTTATTATTAAATTTATTAATTGCCCACTCTGGGCAATGTACAACGTACAATAAAACAGTTTAAAACAATAAAATTCTACAATAAAAACATTTTCTAAAATACCCTAACCCACCCCAAATGCCTGCCTGAACAACCACGTTTTTAATGCATGACGGAAGCTCATTAAAGAGGGGGCATGGCGGAGTTCCCTAGGGAGGGAGTTCCACAGAGTGGGGGCCACCACAGAGTTAACATGTCTTTGTATTCTATTGATGAATTAACATCTTGTGTATCCAAGTCTGCCAGTCTGTCCTGTTTCATTAAAGGCCTGGTGCATAGAGAATCCATTGTTATTCATGAACTTAAGATTCATTCATCATTTACAGCAAGATTTCTTGCATATCAAATAAAAATAATGATTTTATCAAAGGACCCTATGCATACCCGTTCCAGTGCTGCTGCATGTAATGGTCTCACTTATTTTAGGCCCTCTTTAATAACTACCTTTCATTCTAAATACCTTAAAGTAATGATATGCAACAGTTAGGAAAAAATGAGTCACTATGTGTTGAATTACATGTGAGACTTGGATGCATAAAATATGAGAAACTTCCAGCACTATGCTTTTTAATTTTGTCCAGTAGCTGGAAAAATCTTTTACTGATAGTCAGGAAATAATTAATTTCCCATCTTATCTCTCCCCACCCACCCCCCTGCCGCCCAATCTAATTGACAAAATCTAGATCTCAAGCAGGCCACCATTAATTCGTCTTTGAAACATACATCTGTATTTTGAGGATAAAATCACTTGCAACTGCCAGGACCTTGACTCTAGTAGCAGATCAATTTCAAGCGGTGTCCAGAGCAATGTTGGTCCATTTTTAGTAGATGAGTTTCTGTTAGTATAGCTTGAGGATGTGGACAAAGTATTTGAACAGCTTCAGGTGATCATTTGCATTCTTGACCTTTGCTTTCCATGTCTGGTAAAATCTAGTAGGGAAGGGATGGCTGGTTGGGCTAGGGAGGTGATGAACACCTCCCTGAGGGAGAGAGTGGCCCAGGCTGCCTGAAAGAGGTGATGGTAAGACCTCTTAAGAAATCCTCCCTGGACCCAGAAGTCTGAATAATTATATTTATTATTCAGAAGTCTGAATAATTGTAGGCCAGTTGCAAATGTCCCCTTCATGGGCAAAGTTCTTGAGTGGGTAGTCACTGACCAGCTCTAGACACACTTGCATGAAATGGATTTTTCTGGATCCATCCTCAGACCAGAACTCTGGTCTGTGACCACTTTGGTTACCCTGTATGATGACCTTTGCTGGGAGAGAGATGGGGGGAGTGTATCCCTGCCGATATCCCTTGATCTTTCTTTCAGCAGCTTTCCGTTACCATCAATCATGGTATCCTTCTGGAGTGGGTCTCTGAGTTGGTCGTGGGGGGCACTGCTTTGCAGTAGTTCCACTCAAGAAGGCGGTTCTTGGCAGGTATTGTTCACCGCCCTTCAGTGGGGGGTTACACAGGATTCAGTCTTATCCTCCACACTGTTTAGTATCTCCATGAAGCCACTGATCAGGGTCATATTGAGTTTTGGAGTGTGTCATCAGTACATTGATGACATACAGCTCTATTTCTCTTTTACATCGCAAGTAGGTGTAGTGTTAGATGTGCTGAACTGGTGCCTGGCCTCTGTAATGGACTAGATGAGGGCCAGCAAACTGAAGCTCAATCCAGATAAGACAGAGACGTTGTTAATAGGTGGTTCCCCAGACTGGAGTGGTGGCATACAGTCATTTCTAGATGGGATCACACCGACCCTGAAGGAAGAGGTACACAGCTTTGGTACCTGTTCCTTGGATCTATCATTGTCACTGGATGCACAGGGGGCCTCCATGGCTCAGAGTGCCTTCTACCAGCTTCAGCTGGAGGCCCACCTGCAACCCTATCTAGATGGAGATAGCCTGGCTACTGTGGTCTATGCTTTGGTAACCTCTAAGTTAGATGAATGCAATGCTGGGCTGCCTTTGATGATGGTTCGGAGATTGCAGAATGCAGCAGCCAGACTCTTGACCGGAACTAGAAGTTCTGAACATAGAACTCCAATTCTGGCCTGCCTGCACTGGCTGCCGGTTTGTTTCCAAGCTGAAATCAAAGTGCTAGTCTTGGCTTATAAACCTTGCACTATTTGAGACTCCAGTACCTCAAAGAATGCCTTTTCCTGCATGATCCTGCCTGAACCCTGAAATCAGCATCTGAGGCCCTTCTCTCTGGGCCCTCTCCAAGAAATGTTTGGAGGGTGGCAATGAGAGAACGAACCTTTTCTGTGGTAGCCCCTCAGTGTTGGAATGCTCTCCCAGGGAAGCTCACCTGGTGCCAACTCTGTCATCCTTTTAGTGCCACTGCCAGGTAAAGCAGTTTCTCTTTTCCTGGGCATTTGGATAATTTTAAGGGTCCAACCATAGTGATTACTTTTGATATTCATTCCTATGCTGGATTGGAAGTGGTTTTAGGTGATCTTTGTGATGGATATTTTTAATAAATTTGTATTCTAGTATTCTTTGTATTCCCTGTATTTTTTCAATTTTGGTTTGTAAATTGCTTTGGGGTTTCTTTTGGTTGTGGGAAGCGATATATAAATTTAATAAATGTAAACGTCTTCAGAGAATACCTGCTTCCACCAAAAGTGAGCCAGGTCTCCAAAATTGTTAATACCATTCCTCCGGTTACAACTCAGATTATTTAACATGACAAATGTCTTGTGTCATGTAAGATCATCACAGAGTAAAAGTAGAGTAAATAATGGATACAATCTAAAGATTATGAGCTAGAAACCTAGTGCAACCTATGGGAGAAGAGGATATCCTGAGGGAGACAACGTGTGTCCATGCATTCGTTGCTGGGGGACTGTGGTACTCCTCCCATGGGACTTAAAGAATGCTATGGGCATATCTAAAGGACAACATCTGAAGAACCATGCTTTGGGCATATTATGCCATTCTTCCTTTCTGTTTGCATGCTTACCACCAAGCATAGAATGAGGGTGATTTCCACAAACTGCCCAGGTCATCCTATCCTGAAACCTTAGTTAGTGTTCAGCTCAACCTAACAAAGTTTAGGAATAACCTATTATCTAATTTTGCCTATTTACTGTGGAATTTACACATGTTAACTTTTACAGTTTGTTGTACAGCATCTCTTCCTCTCTTAGGCGATATTTCCACCTTGTCTTAATTAATATTCTGTTCCTCGCAGCTAAATAGTTCCTCACTTTGGGGCTAATGCAAATTAATTGTGCAACTGGAAATTGTTTGGAATGGCTTAAGCAAAAACCCCAGAGAGGATTTGCCTTTGATGAGCTAATTAGGTGGCAGTTTGTGGCGTGCCTCTTTTAAAAACACATCAACTAACCAGCAAGAACTCTGAGGCTTGTAGTTTTGTGCTAGTGGTGACCTAGAGTGTTTGTTCCAGCTGTTAAATTTATTTAAAATGTAATTGGTGCATTAAGAAAATTAGAACATGTGCTAGTTCATTTAAATGACTTTTTAAACAAACTGCTTAATTTTCTCCACACACACTGCTACTTCGCAGGAAATGTCTAGTTCATGTGTATAAAGTGACGTGTAGATAGGCATATGTCCAAAGATGTGAAATGCACTTTACCTCAACATAGCTAGAAGTGTTAGCAGAACTAGGCTTCGCACCTGGTTTTCGCACCTGCGGCATTCATAAGTTATTTCTTCTACATCTGAACCTGGGCACTTGGGGTTATTCATGGGTTAAACAGCCCCAAGTTATTGCATGGCTTGTTCTTGCCTTGTCCCCGCAATTAATTAACCCACAAATTGCCTCCAGACACGACTGCTACATCTGAACAGGTTCATAGTCTGTTGTTGGGTTAAACTCTGGGTTGTTTAAACCCTAAACAATGCAGAGTTCCAGATTCAGATGTCATGATAACACTCCAGGAATGGTGTGTTCCTGGGTTGTTGATTTCAGTTGACTGAAAGCAGAAGTGATGTGCGCATGGGAGGCAGCACATTCACTCACTACCATGTTGCCCCTGCCCATTCCTGGGTTAAACAACCCAGGAATTGTCTTGACATGCGAATTGGGTCATTGACTTTCTTTGTATTGACTTATCCTGAGATTGTAAAGACCCTTGATGGTTTATGTAATCCTGGGTTTTGTTCTTATTGTATGAATGGATTTCCATCAGATACTTAACTTACCTTGGGCTATTACTGTTTATATACTCTTCAGGATCAAGCATGAAAATATTGTTGCACTGGAAGACATCTATGAGAGTCCAAACCACTTGTATCTGGTCATGCAACTGTAAGTATTCCTTATAACTAATCATTCTGCCAAATTGTTGGTACATTTTGTTATATCCGTTAACCACATGAAAATAGGAGGAGAGTGCCAGTCAGTCCCAAGGATATGAAACCACAGGTTGTTGTTGTTCAGTCGTTCAGTCGTGTCCGACTCTTCGTGACCCCATGGACCATAGCACGCCAGGCCTTCCTGTCCTGCGCTCTCTCCCGGAGCGTGCTCAAGTTCATATTCATTGCATCCGTGATGCTATCTAGCCATCTCATCCTCTGCCGTCCCCTTCTCCTTTTGCCTTCAGTCTTTCCCAGCATCAGGGTCTTTTCCAGGGAGTTTTCTCTTCGCATTAGGTGGCCAAAATATTGGAGCTTCAGCTTCATTATCTGTCCTTCCAATGAGCACTCAGGGTTGATTTCCTTTAGGATGGACTGATTTGACCTCCTTGCAGTCCAGGGCACTCGTAAGAGTCTTCTCCAGCACCACAGTTCGAAAGCATCAATTCTTCGGCGCTCAGCCTTCCTTATAGTCCAGCTCTCACAGCCATACATTACTACTGGGAAAACCATAGCTTTGATTGAAACCACAGGACCAATGTTCAAATGGTGCAGGTGTTACCAAAATGCTGAAATCTCATGGTGTCTCATGTATAAATGTATCATACAATACAGTTTGGGAAATCACCATATCCCCAAGATAATATCTTCGGCTGGGGCAAATAATATTAAATTCACTAAACCATGGTCAAATCTCTTCTATTATATGAATCTTCCTTAGCTTTAAGAATAGTAGGAGAGATCTTGTTTCCTGTGCCATCTCTGGAGCTATTTATTTATTTATTTATTTATTTATTTCATTTCTATACCACCCAATAGCCGAAGCTCTCCCGATCTTAGTGGGGCCTTCTAAGTAGCATCTCCAAAGTTTTGGAACTCCCTTCCCTTAAAGGTCCACCAAGCTCCTTCTCTGTTAACCATTTTCATCCAGTTGCAAAAGCTTATGTGTAGTCTAGCTATTAGTTTAGGTTGTGGATTTTTAAACTTTAAAAAAACCATCTGCTACATTTTAATTATATATTCTTGATGTTTTTACTAAGATTTCGCCCATTTGTCTATTGCATATTAATGTTTTTAAATATTGCTAATACCCCATTGAATGTCTTCTTTCATTTTTTGGCAGAAAGGTAGATCATGCATTTAAAAATAATCAAATAGTAGTAAAAAGTTAAATGACATACATATAGAATATGTCTTTCACATACCTGAAGCTAAGAAACTGTTGGGATTGAAACATAGCCTGTGCTCCAAAACCTCTTCAAAAGTTCTGGGTTTAGGAAATGCCGCTATTAACCTAATAACTGTAATCAATTAAACATGCACCATTTCCTCGATTCAGATGAGGATGAAATGTTCATGGGTAATTTCTTGTTTCCTTGGAAACGATGACCTGTTGATACAAAAGTCGGAAGATGTTAGAGCTTAGGTACCTATTTTATTCCTTCACTGCCCAATTTGCTGCTACATTTTCTTTGCTTACTTGTAGCTTGCAAATTTTGTCATTTCCCACTGTGCAAAGCAAACGTAGAATTTTTCACTTATATTTAAATATAACTTCTTTTTAGCTATGTGCCTGCAATTCAATTTAAAGGCCATATAATACAGTTCTACTTTTTAGACAGGGTTATTTCCTGGTTGATAGGGATGGGCAAATCTGTCAGTTTTGGTTTCTCTCAGTTCCTCATTTTTCCAGCCTTCAGTTCATTCCATCACATTTCCATATTGGTTTACAATGTATTCATTTTTAAGTCTGCACAGATATTTTATATGCTTTTTTGTACACATTTTTCCCAATATACACATTAAATACAACCCATAATGCTTTTTTGGCTATGTTTTATGTGTTAGAGAACTGCATCACAAAATCCAGAGAAGTGCAAATACCAAAAGACAGTTGGATTTTGGTTCACATATTGATTCAGGAACTGTGAATTTGGTAAATTCTATCAAAATGTGAACTGAAAAATGTGAAAATTCTTCTCCATTCTCACTGGTAGATGGGTTTGGTTCACATAGTTTCTCCTACACAAGAGAAGTCACGGCCTCTTCTTGTATTGCCACCTCCAGCAGGTTGGAAAGGGGTGGGCTTAGGCAAGTCACTCTCAGTGGGCCCCTTTAACCTAAAAGAGATAGGAGGTGTGGAATTCAAGAATGCTCTCATGCTGATTGGGGTCTAGCAAATCACCATCCTCTGAAGTCAGTGATGCCCCTTTGACCAAATAAACACCTATTATCACATGAGGAAACCTTAGTGTGCATTGTACGCAGCCAGCAGCAATTGTGACAGAGCTGCCACCAATGGTATTCCTAAGTATTGGAAGCCTTTGAAAAGATACTGGGGTTTGAGAATTGCAAAGGCCAACACAGACTAGAGAGTTTTAATGGTTCATGCTCCATCCATGCATACTATGTAGCTGCCTTATACTGAATCAGATCATTGGTCCATTTAGCCCAGTACTGAGTAGTCTGACTGGCAGCAAGTCTCTGAAGTATCAGCCAGAGATCTTTCCCTGTGTCCTGCTGCCTAAAATTGTTTAATTAAAGATGATTGGGGTTGAAAATGAGAGTCACTGCAAAACATATGCTCTGCCACTGAACTAATGCCGCTTCCAAATCACTCCTAATAGCTCATACGTTTCTGGAACCCTGGCTGGTATCCAGGAATGGATCTATCATAAACAAGAATCATTGAAATTCTGAGTTAAGCTGGCTTCCCACTACCGTTTCTGCCTGCTGTGTAAGCATCCTTATGACCAAAAAGGAGTTGTAGCCACTCAAATGTAGGGGAAACGTGCTCTCTAAACTGGACACATTTGTGCAAATAGATTTATATCCTAGCTTGGTTCAGTTATTGCTCTTAGATGTGATAGCCAAGTGGTCTGCGTGTTTGCCTACCTTATTGAAGGGTATTGGAGTATTACGATCTGATATTGCTAAACATCCCAGTTGTAAATGAAGACTCTGATCCCCAAACCGGCAAATCCAAAGATAGGTGGATGTTGTGTGCGTGTACAACCATATGAAGCAACTTTGGCCCATTTAGGCCAGTACTGCCTAGAATCATAGAATAGTAGGGTTGGAAGGGGCCTACAAGGCCATCGAGTCCAACCCCCTGCTCAATGCAGGAATCCAAGTCAGAGCATCCCTGACAGATGGCTGTCCAGCCTCATCTTGAATGCCTCCAGTGTGGGAGAGCCCACTACCTCCCTAGGTCATTGGTTCCATTGTCATATTGCTCTCACAGTCAGGAAGTTTTTCCTGATGTTCAGCTGGAATCTGGCTTCCTGTCACTTGAGCCCATTATTCTGTGTCCTGCACTCTGGGATGATGGAGAAGAGATCCTGGCCTTCCTCTCTGTGACAACCTTTCAAGTCCTTGAAGAGTGTTATCGCCCCTCAGTCTCCTCTTCTCAAGGCTAAACATGCCCAGTTCTTTCAGTCTCTCTTCATAGGGCTTTGTTTCCCCTGATCATCTTTGTTGCCCGCCTCTGAAGTCTGACTCCTAGTCCTCCAGACAAAAGTTCAGGCCCAGAGTCAACATCTACCGTACTCAGGCAGGCGCTGGAGCCAGCTGGGCAATAAATGGTGGAGTTGTAACATGGCAGCCACCTAGCACTCATTCGACCTGGGTGGCCACTCACCTCCCAACAGTGTCTGCACTGTACCACACTGAGTAAGCGTGTCTGGAGGAGGGGATTGAAGGCCCAGCAGTTGTCCCACCGGGGGGACTAAGTAGTGGCGGGTGTTGGCAGCAGTGGCAGCAGGGGTTGTTCCGGGTAGGGGGATTGGCTTGGGGGAGCCCTGTACTTGGTTCGGTGGCGGGTGCATCAGCAGTATTATGCCAAGGGCCCACTCAAACCTGCTGCTAGCCCTACAGAGGTCTTTCCCAGCCTGAGGTTCTTTAACTGGACAGGAGATACTGGGGACCGAACCTAGGGTTTCTGCATGCAAACAACGAGCTATGGCCAGAAGCAAATTGGGTTATTTTCCGGATACTCTTGGGGGAGACGATCCCACAGAGTTCCACGTTTCCTTCACAAAACAGATAACATCGTATCAGATATTTTTTTAAAATGTGGTGTAATGCTGACAATAGCAACAAGATATGGAAGCAAATTTCTTCTTATAATTTCACCGAAATGTGGTGGGTTTTTTGTGTTTTTTTAAAATCATGTTATTACAGCATTTTTTCATGTTCAAATAATTAAAAGGGATACTCCCAAGAGAGCAACTTTTGAAGGTTAAAACTAGGTTGTTGCTTGTTTTTCAGAAGTATGTGGATAGCAGCTCTCAACTGTAACTCACTGTGAGGTTTACGTTAGCAAATTACTCAGACCACATAATGAAAACATATCCCAGCAAAAGCGCTGTGGAACATTTAGGTTTGTGTTTTCCCAGCTCTATTAAAATCCTGTATTTGCTTCCCCTGTGAATGCAAATGATGTCTTTTAAGCTAAGAAAGCCACTGCTGTGTTCCTAATGTTGACACTGTGTAATAATACTAAGAACAAAGCAACAGGCTACCTGCTGAGAATGGAGACAAATGACAGAATACTTGAAGGGTTTGTTCCTTCCTCTGAGCTCTCCATTTTGTCAAGTAGTTTACAGATTGGGAGGAAGAAAGCAGCGTTCCACCAAAAATAATTGTTTTGCCTCATTTATAGGATTTGCTTAGGAGCAGTAATTTATTTTCTTGGTCTCTGTGCAAATTACACTCTGCAGGTCACAAAGCCATGGACTCTGGGAATAGTCTCATAGACTCCAAAGGCCACAGTCCATTGCAGAGTGACATGCACTTAAGCCTATTGGTTTCAGTGGGTTTAAGCATACCTAAGTATGTATTGGATTGTGGCCAGTGGACCTACACACTACTACACTGGGCTGGGAGGGGGAAGGGGAAAGGGAGGGTCAAGAAGGAGTGCACACCTGTCCTGCAACTTAGGGTCCAGGTGATCTGACAATATGAAAATGGAGTCAGGTGTTGTTGTTTTTAATGAAACATACTTTGCCTTCTTTCTTTTTCATTTGTTTGTTCCATTTTTATCTTGCAGTTTGGCATGTGGGGAGCCCCCAAACTGGCTAACACCTGTACAAATCATTTCTACAGTTTAGACAATATGTAATTTTAAAGAATTTTACCCTGCTCCTCAGCCAAAGTGGCTTACAGATAAATAAAAACAAGAATCCAAGCCCTCAGGCTTACCATCTAAAACAGGGGTAGGCAACCTGGTGCCTTCCAGATGTTTTAGACTACAACTCCCATAATTCCTGATCATTGGCCATGCTGACTGGGGCTTATGGGAGGTGTAGGTGAAAATGTCTGGATGGCATCAGGTTGCCTACCCCTGATCTAAACAAAAGGCACAACACAGAAGGGAAAAGGAGGAAACTAACCATTAAAATAGCACTACAATATATTTGTCTTAACTAGGGATGATGTGGGCACCTGACTGGGTCCAAGAATCTGTCGGGCTCCCCCACGCCCTGGAGCACATCCGCCGAGCCTCTGGCCTTGCGCACCCCCATTCCCGCCCTCCTGGATGTTCCCCACACTCACCTGGATCTGTCTGCAAGCACCCACTAATTTCCGAGCTTGTTTTTACGAAAAAAGGAGGTCTTTAAAATCTACTTTTAAATATGCGCAAATTAGGGCCGGGAAAAGCTGATCTCCCCAATATTAGAGGCATAAATGGCCCACTTACGCCTCTAATATTGCATAGATCAACTTTTCCCAGCCCTAATTTGCGCATATTTTAAAGTCCTTTGTTTCATAAAAACAAGCTCGGGAAAATGGCGGGTGCTCACGGATGGGATCCATGATGAGTGTGGGCTGCTTGGCGAGCTCATGGGGGCTCGAGCAAGGGTCCGGGGGGCTCAAGTGGGAGCAGCGCTTCAGCGGGCACCCACTGAAACCAAACGGGGGTGGGTCCATCCATCCCTAGTCTTAACCATATAAAATATGTTTCAGCAGCACTACAAATGGTTGTACATGGAGCTGCCTTTGAAGACAGTTCTCTTCAAAGGCAGCCCCAAGAGAGTGGCAAGATTGCTAATGGGCTGTATCCAGCGCGACACTACCACTAATGTAAATAACATCGCACTAGCATGATCTGTCTCTAGTGCAATGCCAAGAGTGCTTGCTGGCGCAACAGGTTTCCATGGAAAATTCCTCATGCTAGCAAGCACTATTGGTGTTGCACTAGAGATAGATCATGATAGTGCAGCATATTTTACATTAGCGGTAGCGTTGTGCTGGATACTGCCCTATGATCACATCATGATGGAGCTTCACCTACTCCCAGTTAATTTCCAACCTCCATTCAGAGTGCTGGTCTTGACCTTTTAAAGACCTTTACAGCTTGGGACCAGTTTACTTGAAGGACTGTATCATACAGGTATACTTCACAGATCACCAGGACTGGTTGCATCTTTGTGTTGAAAAGCTCCAGTTGGCCTGTGCACATTATGTGGAAAGACTCTGAGGAACATGGAGACCTGCTTCCAGCCTATTCTTGTTAACGGAAATCAGAGCCTTGGTGTGTTTAAAAAACATTAGCGGAGAAGTAGACAAATACTGTAGTACATTACTCTTTAATGGCATACTGACCAAATTGAGCTTTAGTGATACCATGTGTGAGACAGCCATTGAAACCAGAGGAGTTAATTGTATGGAGTAATTGTATGTACTGCATTTGTTGTCGTTGTTCAGTCGTTCAGTCGTGTCCGACTCTTCGTGACCCCATGGACCATAGCACGCCAGGCCTTCCTGTCCTCCGCTCTCTCCCGGAGTGTGCTCAAGTCCATATTCATTGCATCGGTGATGCTGTCTAGCCATCTCATCCTCTGCCATCCCCTTCTCCTTTTCCCTTCAGTCTTTCCCAGCATCATGGTCTTTTCCAGTGACTTTTCTCTTAGCATTAGGTGGCCAATATATTTGAGCTTCAGCTTCAGTGTCTGTCCTTCCAATGAGCAGTCAGGGTTGATTTCCTTTAGGATGGACTGATTTGACCTCCTTGCAGTCCAGGGGACTCGTAAGAGTCTTCTCCAGCACCACAGTTCGAAAGCATCGATTCTTCGGCGCTCAGCCTTCCTTATAGTCCAGCTCTCACAGCCATACATTGCTACTGGGAAAACCATAGCTTTGATTATACGAACCTTTGTCGGCAAGGTGATGTCTCAGCTTCTGACTATGCTGTCTACATTTGCCATAGCTTTCCTCCCAAGGAGCAAGCGTCTTTTAATTTCATGGCTATAGTCACAGTCTGCAGTGATCTTGGAACCCAAGAAAATAACATCTGTCACTGCTTCCATTTCTTCCCCTTCTATATGGCAGGAAGTGATGGGGCCAGATGCCATGATCTTCGTTTTTTTAATGTTGAGTTTCAAACCAGCTTTTCCACTCTCCCCTTTCACCCTCAACAAGAGGCTCTTTAGATCCTCTTTGCTTTCTGCCATTAGGGTGGTATCGTCTGCATATCTGACGTTGTTGATAATTCTCCCAGCAATCTTAATTCCAACTTGTGATTCATCCAAGAGTACATCATGAGGCGTTTCTCATGATGTACTCTGCATATAAATTAAATAAGCAGGGTAACAATATACAGCCTTGTCGTACTCCTTTCCCGGTTTTGAACCAATCGGTTGTTCCATGTCAAGCCATAGAATCCTTTTGGCACGTTCCAGTGAAACATCTATAGATTACTGGAATATGGCATGATGAGATACTGTGGGAAATTTCAGCATATTTCATTACCACACATAGGAGGAGTTCAACCCCATTACCCTCATTCCAAAATGTCCCCTCCCTGTGACCCTTGCTCCCTTTGGGCAGAGGGGGTCAAGGTTGTCCCCATGCAAAGAGAGGATTCTGGGATTCTCAATTTCTACAGACAGCTGGCATTGTTAACACCCTGTTAATTGTGCCACCGCAGGCAGTTTCCTAGTCTTCTTATACAGTTGGGGTGGTCGTGACCCCATCATCCGCCCTATAGTGGCCCTTTTTTTCTCCTCATCATAGGAGCTGAAGGGGCTGAACTGTTTTCAGATATGCAGAACATAACTGAAAAGGCTGGGAAAAGAATTCCAGATCTCATCTGCTGAATCCAGAAAGAGTGGGCAAGATTGAATGCTGGTGCGGGGTGGTGCCAAGAATGTGACTTATTAACCAGGAAATCTCTGTTCAAGTCTTACCTTGGCAATAAACTTACCAGGTAGCCTTGTACAGGCCAAAGACTGGGTTCAGATGTCATGATAACCCACGATTGGTTAAATAAGATGCAATGGCTTATTTAAGCCATTGCTGGTTATCATGTCATCTGTTGAGAATGTTTTAATCCACGATGGTTTATTTGGCTGAAATAACCCATTCTGATAACCCATGGTCTGCAGTAAGGGTTGTTTAACCCGCCATAGGTTATCGTGTTGTCTGGCGTTCACCGTGGTGTATTCCAATTGCCTATAGAGTCAGCTGGCAAGAGCAGCCAAAACCTCCAAGGCCACTCCGCCCCAGCCTGCAGAGCTCTTTTTCTGAGATCTGACAAGCAGTCCAGGGACAACTGCAGCTAAACAAGCACAGCCTTCCCCGATTCTGTATTACAGTTGCAAAATGACAACTTTCCCCTAGTACAATGACAGCCTTGCACTACCCCACTACAGCAAAATTACATAATGACAGGCTTCCCCGATCACTACTTTGAAACTGCACAACTTGGGAAATAGAGAAAAACAGGAGAATAGGGAAAGAACTGCTCGCTTTTCCATGAAGTGCAGTTCCGCAATTATCCACTACAGCATCTGGAGGCTCCCCATGAGGGCACCTCACCTGTGCAATTTTGCCCCATTCCAGCAAACTGCCAAGGAGTTATAGCTCCCGCTCCCTTTTTGGTGCACCCAGGATTTTCCCTCCTCTGGGGTAATTGCGCAGGGTTTTGATGGTGCATCAAGTGCCTTCCAACTAGGAGAGGCTATGTGTGAACTTTGATCCCAATCCTGCAAACTTCCAATGGTGTATTTGTGCCACCCCCTTTTTTGTGCACACCAGGATTTCACTCCTTGTAGCCCCTGCTGTGATGTAATGGATGGGTGAAACAGCGCCACTGGTCAGGCAGGAGGACTGCGGCGAGACAGGTTCTGAGGGCTGGGTCAGAACAAACCCAATAGCTTAATAAGCTATGCACAGTAGCTTATTAGCCTGGTTATGTGGCGGGGCATCGTGGACTATTTCAAAAAATAAGCAACTAGCTTATTAAGCCACCATGGCTCAAAGTGATGTGCAAATGTGGCCAGAGCGTCTCAGCTCAGATAGTACTGAGCTATCTTATAATATTGTTAGAAAGGTTACTGCGATAATAAATAAAAAGTTTTATTTCGCACAGGAAGTGCCATAAAATTAGATTTTAAAGGTGGCTACTGTTAAATAAATAAACTAATGTAAATAAATAAATAAATAAATAAATAATTTTTTAGTATTGCTGTTCCTGATATTGGAATAGAGAAATCCCCTTCCATTCCAGTCCCCTAAACTGAACCCCAAAATCTGCCCCTTCTTTTCAACCTGATACAGCCTGAGGGTAAAACTACGTTATGGCACATATGGAATGCTACTGAAAATGGCTGACCCTTTTCCAGTTTCCCCTTTCTCCCCCATGACTTCTTGTAAAACTCACTGCATAATGTGATGCCGCCGTGTAGTGAGTTTCCCCGTCCCCGCTAGCAACGACCAGTGGGGTGGGGTGGGGTGGTGAAACGATCAGTGTGATGAAATTCTTGTGGTGAATTTCACTAGACCTTACAGGGAAAGAGGGAGAGAACTAGAGATTGGGTGGCCATTTGGGGCAGCTGCCCTGTGTCCTGTTGTAAGGCCCAGAACTGCTCTCCACGTGGCTGCAGAGTGATGTGGTAGCATGCTGTGACTTCATTATAAAATGTAACGAGTGATAGTGCAAGCCAGAGGGAAATTGAAAGAGGAAGACAGCAGATATGGCTGAGGTATCGCTGAAGATTTAAAGAAAGAACATTGCTGACATGCTCATCCCTTCTTATCTGCATCTCCCTGTGGTGTCTGAGAGAAATAGTCTTTAAGACGTCTTTGACTGATGCTGCTTGTTGCAAAGTTACCATTCTGACAAACAGCCTTTTGTCATGCCGCCTTCTGGCTTCTGAAGTTGTATGCCAGACACTGTTAATTGTGACGATGATTACGGGGGTTTCTCCCCCCCCCCCATCACTAGCTTTTACAGCTAGGTTTGCTATTTTAAAGTGTTTGACTCACGTTGGCATTTTATTATCTAACTATAAAAAGGCAAGATTTTCTGCCCTTGAACTTTTGGGAGGCACTTTAAAATATATTGAGCAGATGACATAGAACAGGCTTTAGAAATAAACAAACCAACTTGGGAATTCTTTATTGTATATTGTAGTAACACAGTCCATTACATTCCTGAAGAAAAAAGGAACTGTAGATATAAATTCCTGCATGCACCCAAGACAGCTTTTTAAAGCTCTTTACTGAACAAACATAGTGCTTGAAAACGAGCTGTTTGTAACAAGGCTGTAAGTTGGCTGAGTGGGTAGGAAAGCAGAGGGAAATAGAAATGTAGATGGGGTGAGGCTGTTGGTATGTCTATATACACATGTTTCTCAGTATACTGCATACTCTGTGGAGTCTAAACAGTATTGGTGCTAACACTTGAACAACGTTTGCAAGGCCTTAGCCTCTGAAATGGCCCAGCACAGGCCAAATCCTGCCTGATAGGGTAGAAAGTCAGAGAGTGAGGCGCTAATTCGAATCTCTTGTAGATTCAAATCTAATTAAATCTAAATGCTAGATTCGAAACTAGCAAGTTGAGAGATATCTTTTCAACTGCCTTAATTCTGAAAGTCACAAGATTGTCCCAGATAACGATGGTGAAATTAGATAAAGTAGGAGCCAGCAGACCTGCAACAGCATTAGAGGTGGCTTCTTACCAAGGTGGAACTGAGCCTGCATCTCTCTCAAGATGGCTTGGGAAACAAATTAAGTGTGATTTAGGCCTAGTTCTCACTGAGGTAGTTAACCTGTGTCTGGATTGTACTACTTCAGACTGCACATTTGACTTCACATGTCTCTCCATTCAACAAAGATCCCTGCAAGTAGGAAACTGGCATGTCAGAGAGAGTGCTAGGCTAGAATCCTTCTCCATGACATGCTAGTGTAGTGGTGAGAGTGACGGACTGGGAGCCGGGAGATCCGGGTTCTAGTCCCCGCTTGGCCATGGCAGCTCACTGGGTGACTTTGGGCCAGTCACAGACTCTCAGCCCAACCCACCTCACAGGGTTGTTGTTGTGAGGATACAATGGAGAGGAGGAGGATAATGTAAGCCGCCTTGGGTTCCTTGCAAGAGGAAAAAAGGCGGGATATAAATGCAATAATAAATAAATAAATAAATAAATAGTTTACTATGTGCTGGGAATCGTTTTGTATCAATATTGGGACCACCTTTCTGCAGTCTAAAGTGGTACAGTCCATATGCAGGCATTCCTTTACTTAGTTTTCAGTAAGAACTAGGCTGAAGAAATTGAGCATTTGTTTAGAGAATGGGCAGAATCCAACAGGGCACTTACCCCCAGATTCTGTTGCGCAAGCGGTGGGTCCCACCAATTCCGTTGCACAAGCGGGACTCACCACTTGCACAACAGAGATTTAGTGCTTCCCAGAGGAAGCCCCAAAATGAGAAAAAATGCTCATTTCTCGATGGGGGCAGGTTGGCAGAGATCCCTTATGCAAGTTCCACTGACCTGCGCCATTCTAGAAACAAGCATTTTTGCTCATTTCTGGTTGCCTGTGAAAGGGCTAAATCTTTGTTCTACAAGGTGAGGACTAGAATTGGTGGGGTGCAAGAGAATCAGCAGGGGCGTATGCCCCCTGTTGGATTCTGCCCAGTGTTCCCTACTTTGTGCTATTATCCCCCTGGAAGCAGCTGATGTTAAAGGTAAAAGTGTCCCCAACCAGTCGTGTCCGACTCTAGGGTGCGGTGCTCATCCCTGTTTCTAAGCCGAAGAGCCAGTGCTGTCCGAAGACATTTCCGTGGTCATGTGGCTGGCATGACTGAACACCGAGGTGCACGGAACGCTGTTACCTTTCCCGCCAAAGTGGTACCTATTTATCTACTTGCAATTTCTTGCTTTCAGACTGCTAGGTTGGCAGGAGCTGGGACTGAAGACGGGAGCTCACTCTGTCACGCGGCACTCGGGTCTCGAACTGCTGACCTGCTGACCTTCCAGTCTGCAATTCAGCGTCTTAACCACTAAGCCACCGTGGCCCCTAGCTGACGTTAGGGAGCCACAATTCCAGTGGCCTGGCCTCAGTAATCCATGCTCTGGTAGCCTCCAGTTTAGACTACTGCAGTGCGCTCTGTGAACCTTTAAAGATGGTTCAAAAATTGCAGTTGGTTCAAAATGTGGTGGCTAGTCAGGATTGGGTTTAGGCTCCCTGGTTTGGTTTCTGACTGTGGTTTAGATTCAGAGGCAGAGCTAGAAGAAGCTCAGTTGGGATGTGGGGTGGGGGGGAGAAAATTCCCCAAGACTTTCTAGGAGTCAGTGAAAAACTTTCCCAGAGGCTTATCGAGCAGGAGGGCTAGGTTCAGAGTCAGCCTCCCCCCCCCCCCGCCCGGGATCTCAGCTTCTGTTGGAGGGGGAGGAGGCACAGGAATTGTCAGATGCGAGACCCTGCCGCCAAGTTAAGGGGGCGGAGTTGAGAGGGGGTGGGAGGCGTTCTGCCAGACTGGCTGGCTGTCAGAGGCTGGGTTGGTAGGATCCTCCCTGAAGGGAGGGGCTTAGAAAACGCCTGTTGAGCACAGTGGAATGCACGTCCAATAGTTGAAAGGCAACTGCTTTGCTTTTCGTAGCTATCTTAACAAAAGCCCTATTTATCCAATTAGGCCCAGAGGACAGATGTTAGCTACAGGTGTGAAGAGGTGCTATTAACTGAATAAAAGAGTTTGTGGATTACATGAATCTCTGTTTCCTCACTACTCAGTGGGAGGGCTTGGAAACCTGACAGTTAGATTACTAAGTGGGACTGGGTGTTCTGATCATATTATGGTGGTTCTGTGCCAGTTGCACTGGCTCCCAGTCCATTGCTGAGCCCAGCAACAAGTGCTGGTTTTGAAGCCCTTCATGGCCTAGAATCAATATTCTTGAAGCACTCCCTGTTCTCCGTATATGCCTACCCAGACATTAAGATCTTAAGTAAAGGGCCTTTCATGGGTGCTCCTGATGTCTCAAGTAGCACAGGTAGCTACTGAGGAGAGGGCCTTCTCAGTGGTGGTGCCTCAGTTATGTAATGCTTTCCCTAGAGAGGTATGTGTTGCCTCTTTGGCGCTAGGCAAAGATCTTTCTATTTTCCTAGGCCTCGAGACATCGTTTTAGCCCTGTTGATTGTTTATATCATTGTTTCTGTGCTTATTAAACCCCCCTGGGAATTTTTACTGAAGGGCAGTATAAAACAGTTTTTTTGAAGGACAGTATACAATTTATAACACATACAAACCTAGGGTAGGATCCAATGGTTTCCTACCTCTAAAAAGCAGCATCACCGGCCCCGTTGCATGCGTGGCCAGCCATGCCACCAACGGCATGTGCACACAGCCCCCACCACTGGCAGGGGGGGATGTAGTGCTTCCAGGGGCAAGCGTCCAAATTATTGGAAACACAAGTTTCTGGAAGGGGAGGTCGCATCTCCCAGAAACAAGCGTTTCCAGTCATACGTACATACATACATGACCCTTAATTCCACACTGTAAGAAGTTAGAGAAAGAGGATTTCTATATTCCTCCGTATTACTTCTTTTGCTATACCAAGCAGGAGGAATTTGATTTACATGAGTCTTTGAGTGACCATACGGAATCTGGATTTGCACTATCTTGCTGCGATAATTTTAAGGATGTCTAGGCTTGATTTGCAATGAACTTGTTGATACTCTGTGCAACTTCACTTGCTGTGAATCTGGGTATACCATGTTCTGTCTTCCCTATCCTCATCTATTCATGGTTGCATACAGTTGCTACTTTACAAATGCTAGGAGTGACTAGTCTCTTAGAGATTAAGTAGTAAAAGCAATTGTTCAACCGCATAGTGCAATAAATGATAAAAGATGAATAAAAGTGTCGTATCTAGAGAGTAGGTGATTTACACCTGCACCAGAAAACTGAATAATATACCATCACAGTTTTAGGGTATGATGAGCTGGCACCAGATATTAAAAGCACAGGTCCCCCCACCCCAAAATAGCACAAACCTTTTACTTTGCATCTACAATGAGAGATATTAGGATTATTATGGCACCATTAATGTACCCGTTGCTATAACCAAAATGGAAAAAAGGAGCCCCAGCCCAAAGGCGTCTACAATGCCATGCCCCCTCTTTAATGAGCTTCTGCCATGCACTGAACATGGGTATTCAGGCAGACATTTGGGGTGGGTTAGGGTATTTTTAGAAATGTGGTGTTTTTAATGTAGTATTTTATTGTTTTAAATTGTTCTTGTTGTACATTGCCCAGAGTGGCTGGTTAGCCAGCCAGATGGGTGATTGATAAATTTAATAAATAAATAAATAAAATCTAAAATTTGACTGTGGAAAAAAGAGGGGAAAGATGGGAGAAGAAAGGGGTATATATGGGCAGATGTGGTTACACATGCTTAGGTTCTGATGCAGTTGGGTCAGGGGACCGCAGTTTATGACTAGGCTTACTAGCTGGCCATCGCTTATTTATTTAATGTCCTGCTCTATCCAGTGAGCTCAGAGCAGCTCACTGCAGCTTTTGTAATATTTCTGTCCCCAAGGGGCTCACAATCTTAAGTAATTCCAATGGTTTGGGGGATAAAAGAGGCCAAATGGAATAAAAATGACTTCGTAAACATACATTCTATTTAAAAATCATACCCAAATCGTAAAACCTATACAACACCACAACCAGGC
Organism: Heloderma suspectum; assembly: GCF_057233095.1. Lineage (NCBI taxonomy): Eukaryota > Metazoa > Chordata > Lepidosauria > Squamata > Helodermatidae > Heloderma > Heloderma suspectum. The sequence continues at coordinate 112,702,556 of NC_139464.1, forward strand.
AGTCCAAAAAAAACATCCAAAGGACAGTGCTTTTTGCAGCTATCTTAGATGCCTGTCTGTTTAAGAGTGCTGCAGAGTGGTCTGGCCTGGGCAGAGAGCAGAGCTCAGGTCCAGGTGTGGTGCTGCTGGATCTCTCTGCCCAGAAGGAAGATAGGTCTTTACTCTGAGGCACTTGAACGTTCCTCCCCTCCAGTGAAAGCACTGCCATTCAGTGGTGACCATTGGACAAGCTGCTGGATATTTGAAGGGGCTGGGTGGGGAGCAGAGCTCGCCCCCATTTCTTTTTCCAGGCAAGCTCTCCCACACCAGAGGTATTTCTGAGAATGTGTAGAGCACCTTCCCCTCAGCACTGGAATGTCCTGTCCTCCCCATACCTTAGAATTCAGGAGCAGGTTGTCTCTGATGCAAGCTGAGTTTAACAACATCTTATGTCACAGTGGTCCCATCTACATGGTACCGCTTTCACGCCCCACCCTGTCGCAACTGGTGGTATACACTCACGATTTACTGCGCGCTTCCCTAACAGACTCCGCCCTGCCTTTTTGGGGGGGCCATTATACTTTAATGTGCAGCTATGCAGTCCCGTGAGCGTGGGGGTGCGACACTGCAGTGGCTGTTCTATATTTTATGGGTTCTGTTGTGTCTTTCCGTCCCTCGTTAGGTAAAAAGTGGGTGTTCTGTGTCCATTTCCACGCCATCTGTTTGTCAGTTCCCCAGTCTGAGACTCTCGCAATGGTTCGTATGAGCGGTACATGCCTACCCATCACTCCAAAATGGTGGCTGGAGCGAAGTTGGTCCTCCCCCAAGGCACCCCCCCTCCAGCCCTTGGGCACTGAGTCCAAAACAACCATTGTGAAGTTACGAAGCTACAAAAATGTGCGAAAGTGTGATTAAATAAATGAGAACGCCTCTCTGTGCCTCTATAACTGCACAGCTGCGAAGGGACGGGAGAGTAAAGGGGCATCACAGACTGACGCAAGCACTATGCACACCTACAACATGCCTACTGCAAAATGCAAAATCGGTTTGGGGAAGGGACAGATGGCTTGCAACCGTGGGAAACCTGCAGCAAATGAAAAACATCGCAGCAAAATACCTCCTTGGAAATCCGCATTTTCCAGGAGAAAACCACAGATGGTTGCAAAGTGGCGACTGCGTCATCTCTCCCAAGGGACCTCAACTCACATCCTCCCCGGAGTAAAAGGCTCATGTAGATGGGGCCAGTGAAGCTCCAGATAATGTGAAATATATACTACCTCACTGGATGAGGATCCTGAAATAATAAGAAAGGGAGGGAAGGGAGTCCTGACCAGTTATTCAGATCTGTGGTTAGGCTGCCTTTGCCCATTCCTTTTGCATTGTTATTACTGCAATTTCAATAAGGTATGCTAATGTGCCTGTTTGTGCTAGTGTGTGTCTGTGTGTGTGCATTTGTGTGTTGGGGAGATTAGTTTTGTTCTGCTGATGAGCATTCGACTGATGAACGTAATGGCTGGGGTGAGGGTAAAAATGTCAACCCATTTGTCTTGTTGTGATAGGTATGTAGTGGAACTAATTGTTATAGCTGTACAACATCCGCGATTACAATGCATGCTGTAGAGAGGTGAATAAAGTTTAAATTATATCTTAAAGGGATCAATGAGAGGCATTGCTAAGTGGGAATTATGCATGCCATGTGGATGAAAACTACTGAGGACATTGTACAGGTGTTATGTCAAATAAGCTATTCATTTAGATTTCTAACAGAAAGGTGCTGCTATTGGAAGCGGAAAGATGCACCTTCAAGATTTTAATGATTGTGTCTTATATCTTTTTAAAAAGCAGAACTTCTTACTTTTGCTGCAGATCAGTTTTCAGAGCTTGCCCCTGGACAGAAATAAGGTATGTTTGCAAGGCAACTTCCAGATCTGTCTCATAGCTCAACCAATGTCACTTCAGTCTTCATCCTGAGTTTATGCTACAAAATCTGCAGTGATTTCACTGCCTGGGGGACTTCACTGCACAACAGTTTTATTCCAAGATCAGAGCCACCTGATGCACTGGACTTCACTAGGCTCTTATCTGGACCAACTTTAGTTTTGTGTAAGAAATTACTAGAAATGGGGCATGAAAAATAGAAGCAGAAATCATGTGTGGCCTGAAACACCTACTACATTGGCATTACTCCTGCCAGGGTGGAACCACAATTTAGGGAGAACAAATATAGTTTGCATGATGAGAATGTGATGAATATTCTCCCAAACAGCACTGTTTTGTAGGGCTCTGTTTTCAGTGCTCTCATGTGGGGAATGCTTTTCAATGCAACACTAGTATATGATTCTAATTTCTTGCTTGTCTCTTCAGAGGTTGCTGGTGCCAATCATAGAGCAAAGAAAAACAGGAGAGTGACACAATGCCCTGAAATTCTGCTACTGATTGAAAAGCTGCATTTGAGTGGCAGAACCATGATGCAAATTGGGAGAATCACACTCTAACCCTGCATCTATACTGTACAATTATTGATCGGCAGTTGAATGGCAGTTGTGTTCATTTTGATGCTGGATGTGCCAGGCAGACTTCATTGGGATTTGGACCCCTTGTTGCCAATAACTAATAATCATGCTGCATCTTGAGTACCCCAGAGTATGAGAAATAATATATTCATCCTCTTTGGCAGCATGTACAGCCTCCCTAGCTCAACTGCCTAAGTCTCTGAAAATACTGTGCTCTAGTACAAACTTTGACAAGTGACTCTCCAATTGTTTTGTGTGATTTGCTTCATGAAATTTAAGCTTGATGGGCATAAATCAGCAAAAATTGGGCACTTTTAAATCCTATCAATTGCAATAGGAGAAAGTTGGGTGCATGCTTAACTATGCCATGGAAATCAATGGGGCTTAAAAGTGCTTCTCTTTGATTGGATTGTGCCTAGCAGTATTGCTCAATAAGGCTTACCCTTTCCCCAAGAAAATCCAGTCAGAAAGCCATAATTCCATGCAAATATCTCAGGTTTGCTTGGCAGGTACACAGAACAGAGCATCTCTGGGGCCATGCCCCAGTTTTGGAATACTCTATCGCAGTGTATTCAGTTGGCACTTTCCTCATGACATTTCAGTCAGTCCAGGTTCAAACATTATTTTTGTTCAGACAAACTTTCAGCCTTTTGGAGGTCTGAATGTATACTTTCTGGTTTGTATTTTGGTCCCTTGCTCATTTAGTATTATCATGTAGCTCATTAAGTATTTTGCTCATTTAGTATTGCTATTTTGTGAAGGGGGGGGCTGTTGTGTTTTAGTAGTTATTTTTGTGTATTTCGATTGTTTGGATCTGTTGTGAGCTGTCTTGAGCGCCTCTATATTGAGCCAAAAGGCAGGATAGAAATGTTTTTAATTAACAATAAAGCAATAAATACATTTCTCTCAACCTTAACACCCCTCCTCCATAAAATACAGGGATAATAATACTGGCCTGTCTTATAGAGCTGTTGTAGGGATTTGAACTTAATGAATTAGGTGAAATGGAGAATATCATGTTAGCTTTAGTGCTAGATTTTATTTTCACTACTCAGTTGTCCATTTTGGCCTCCTTCACACCAGGCTTTTATCCTGTGACTGAGATTGCTCCGTCACAGACATTTGCAGGCTCTTTACATGATGCTGTGACCCTGCCATGACCCTCCTGCACTAAATGCCCTTGTTCAGTTTTTAAATAGATCGCAGATAATGAGCTATCAAATTACCCCGTTGTGTTCCACTTCAGTTTCCTCCGTGAAAAGGGTTAAAGCGGGAAGAAGAGGAGCAAGATCAATGAAAGATGATGGAAGACTCAGATATGGGGAGAAGGAGGGGGGAAGGGGATGAGGAGAAGGGAGTGTGTGTAAAAGGAGTCAATTGTGACCCTGCATTTAAAACAGAAGCAGAAAGCCCCGTCTTAAATGTAGGATTTTAGGCTGGTGTAGAAATGCCCTTGGTTTTACCAGTTTGTAGGGCACACTCAACTCTGTTTTGAGAGCTTTGTTAAAACCATTTTTTTCCTGTAACTTTGGCACCACAGCTATAAACTATTTTTGGAGATAAGTAGCCCACTGCACACATTACCCTCAATTTCATTTCAAGTAATATGAAAAATGTCTGCTACTACATTTCATAATGCTAATATAGTTATGACTTTTACTTAACGAAGTAGCCCTGGATAAAAAGGCCACTGGGCTACTGCAAGATAGCAGGAGGTTGCCAGATTCTGCTCTCTCTGTAATTTTTTAATGTAGCTGCTTCCATTTTGAAGTAATATAGGTAAAAGCTGAGTCTAGTCCATGTGCCTAATGGTGCAAAAATTATTTTCCTCTAACAAATGGGTAGAAGTACAGCTTTTTTCAAAAACAGTAAATTATATTGATGGCATTTAGGCCCTGCTAAATGGGTTTGAGTAACTATCTGCAAAGCATAAAACAGCATATGTTGGCTTGTACTGTAGTGATTAGTAGATGTAATCATTTATTTTAACTTGAACATGGAAGCAGCTTTTAGAATGTGCATATCTTTCCTTCACCCAGGTGCTTTAGTCCTTTGCTTTCTAGCTATAATTTAGTGTAACTGTTTGTGGTTGTTGTAGCATTGCCAAAGCTGACAGAATGAACAGAAACTGTTATGGTACAAGGGCTAAGCAATAAAATCAGTAGCTCCACCCGTTATGAGGCAACTGTGTTTGCCACGAAAGCAGCAGTGTTACACTGGTGTTTCCCCCTTGAAAAGTGCCAACAACAGATGTGCATCCTCAAATAACCCTGATTGGGGTATACCTGGGGTCCAGGTATACATGGACATTTGTCTTTTGCATTTTATGTATTTGCTGCAAGAAACATTATGTCAGCGTACCTGTGGCAAACATGATAAAGGTATGGAGCAGTACTTCATCAACAGGCTTTGACTTGGTTTTGTTTCTGCTCTCTTGCTTTGGCTCCTGCTTAAGGGACCACTTCCAAAGTTGCATTTCTTTGTTCGTATTGTGACAAAGGTAGTTTATGTTGCATGTACCTCTAAGAGCAGCCCCTAGTAGGAGAGCTGTCTGTGGAGAGGCGGGACCAGAAAGCCAAAGAGGATTCTGGAAGTAAGAAGGCCTGCGTGTGTATGGACTGGAGTTTCAAGAAGGAAGGCCTAGTTTTGTGTTCAGAAAGAAGAACCTAAATAAAGCCTCTGTTGTGTACCTAAACTGGCTTACTGTCCTCTCTGGAAAATAGAGTAGGGCAGAAAGCTACATAATACTAGTTTATTTACACCAGTCATACACCAGTCTACATCCAATAAAATGTCTGAGCAGTGAACAATAAAAGGGGGATGATGAAGATGAAGAATTAAAACCTTTAATATCCTTCCTGAATGTCCACACTGCATGCACCTCAACTGTTTGCACAATTTGGGTTGCCTTGCACTGAAACGTCTGCTCTTGAATCCAGAACTTCCCTTGGAAAAGGTGGGCCACTGCCCAGAGCGGCGGCCTCCTCTTGTGTTTGGATCACATCTATACATCTTAGACCTTTACAGTATGACGTGTACTGCTCTGAGTGCTTTGGATTAATTGAAACACAGGCACAAGGAAGGCATAAGTGCCTCAAAGCTTCATATTGAATAGGTAGCAGGCTAAGAGTGTAAGCTGTGGACTAATGTCCCTGGTCCAAACCTAACATGAACTCATTGGGCAGAGCACTATTACCTTGGCCTCAACTGCCCACCCCATTGAACACGTTGGGATAGTAATACTGGTCTGCCTTAAAGATCTGTTGAAAATATGACTGTGGCAATGTATGTGAAGTTCTTGGAGTTCTTGAAATGGGCTGTGTAAATGCTCAGCACTGTTATTATAACACTTTGTGAATCCCATCATTCTTTTTGTTGCAGCTTAGAGAAGATTTGTATGTTACCAGAGAAGTGCAGGAGAGGCTACCTAGAGGCTGGATCTGACACAGCTTCAATAATAGCTATAAAGAGTTAGCATTACATGGTTCCTTCCTTCATCGCCTGTTGATCCTGGGCACTCAAGCATCAGGTTGTTAGTCATCTGAGCATAGCTGTGACCAAGAGCTTAGCTTACCTAGTTTGCATTCCAGGAAGAAGACGAGAAGCTTGGGGAAGAGAGAGTCTCTGGCTTCTTAAATTCTAACCTGCTTATTTGCTATATGTCCCGCACTACCCCTCCCGCCGCAATATGTATGAGTGACTTGAAAAGACTATAAACCAAAAGCTGTTCTGCTGAATGAAGTGTTGTTGTTGTTCAGTCGTTCAGTCGTGTCCGACTCTTCGTGACCCCATGGACCATAGCACGCCAGGCCTTCCTGTCCTGCGCTCTCTCCCGGAGCGTGCTCAAGTTCATATTCATTGCATCCGTGATGCTATCTAGCCATCTCATCCTCTGCCGTCCCCTTCTCCTTTTGCCTTCAGTCTTTCCCAGCATCAGGGTCTTTTCCAGGGAGTTTTCTCTTCGCATTAGGTGGCCAAAATATTGGAGCTTCAGCTTCAGTATCTGTCCTTCCAATGAGCACTCAGGGTTGATTTCCTTTAGGATGGACTGATTTGACCTCCTTGCAGTCCAGGGCACTCGTAAGAGTCTTCTCCAGCACCACAGTTCGAAAGCATCAATTCTTCGGCGCTCAGCCTTCCTTATAGTCCAGCTCTCACAGCCATACATTACTACTGGGAAAACCATAGCTTTGATTAGACGGACCTTTGTCGGCAAGGTGATGTCTCTGCTTCTTACTATGCTGTCTAGGTTGTAGCAGGAAATTTTTTGATTATGCAGGAGGAGAGCGCTACAAGTTTCAATTAAATTGTAAACATCTATCAAGCACAGGAAACCATTTTGGCAAGAGTAATGGTTTTTTAAAAAATCTTGCCCTCTCCATTATACAGATTCAAAGGACCCGCTCATTCATTACATTTTGTGCAAAAATTTCAAGCAGAGTTCTCTCTTGCACTTCCCCCACCCCAAGAAGAATATAACAAGGGGGGTGAGCTGTGCCTGGTTTACTCGAACTGGGTATCTTGTGATTGTGGATACACTGTATTCAGATACATGCAGTTCACTTGCTAGTTTCTTGCAGCAATGAGAGGAAGAGATGTGTGTGTTACCAAGTCTTACACCGCATTGATTTTTGTCACTAGATATAACAAATGAACTGGCCCATTGTTTCTGCAGAAACTAGTACTGAAGACATCCAGCACAATCCTATGCATGCTTACTCAGACGTAAGTACCACTGAGTTCATTGGATCTTACTCCCTAGTAAATATGCATTGGATTGTAGACTTGGAGCAGCCTTCCCCAACCTAGTGCCCTTGAGAGGTTGTGGACTACAATGCCCAGCATTCTTGACTGTTGGCCATGCTGGCTGGGGCTGATGGGAAATCCGAAACATCTGGAGGGCGCCAGGTTGACGAAGGCTGCCTTTGAGTTTTTGTTATATTTTCTCTAAGAACTTCCAGCATTAGACTGCAGAGTATAACACATTCACATCTTCCTTTATTTTTGATCCTTGGCTTCAATGTAGTAGACATCCAAGACCTCTTTAATTGCCTGACCACATGTTTTAAAAGACACATATTTGGATCTAGAAAAGGAATGACCACATGGAAGAAAAAGATGATGGAAACTCGTTTACTCATACTCATAAATTAAGTTGAATCACCGAAAGGGCTGAGTTCTTCCCTCTAATTCCCTCATCTCAATGAACTTGAAAATAGACAGTATTGTTTGTATAAACCTTTTGTACCATCTTTATACCTAGCAGACTATTTTCAGCTCTGTTTTCAGACTGTTTTCAGCTCATTTATTTCATCAGGCAAATTAGATTATTTTCATCTAGACTGGCAGCTAATGATACTAATGAACTTCTTTCAATTTGCTCATCATTTCTGCATGATTTCTATTCCCAGATTGCAGTCCCCTCCTTTGCAATGCAATAGGTAGTTCCCAAAATGAGCTACTGAATTAAGGCAGTCAACCTAGCAGTACAAGAGATAAGAAGAACAGAAGCTATGTCACAAAATGTGCATTGCTTCAGGATTGCAGGGGGATTGAGATACTTATACCTACACACAAGTTCAATGGGATTTCCTTTATAGTTAGCATATTCCAGATTGCAGCTTTAAGACTGGCCAGCTTTTTTTTTTAATTGTGCACAGAACAAGAGTTTTCCACATTTTGATTTAATTTACAAAATGTTCCTATAAAATCTGGTGGTGGTTGTTTTTAAAGGCAACTAAGAAGATTACAGCATTTTCCATATCCACTCTCACTCATAAATATGCACTATTTATCCATTGTTTTTCCCCTATTAAAAGATGAGCCATCATTTGCCCCTCTGTTCGGAATGGCAATAGTTTGCTATTCTAGTCACCATTCCATCATACTGAAAAAACGTTCTTAGCTTGACTTTTGCAGAACGATAAGCATGGAAGGGACAGTCTTTACCCAGAAGGAGTGTCTGTTTTTAAACTGAATTTAAAAAAAAAGGAATGCACCCCTGTTCATTGCTGTTTCATTTCTATGAAGAACAAATTAAAGTGTAGAAACTAATGAAAATCTTTCTCACAGGAGAGATTTCTGAAACTGACAAGATGCATTGAATTGCATTTCTCAGCAAATTCTTACTTTCTGTGGGGGTGGGGGATCTTGGAATGCTCCATCAGTGACATGAAAACTATTCAGTCTGGAGCATAAAGGAAATGGGAAGCTTAGAGGAAGTCACCTTTAATAGCTTATAACATGAGGACCAAACTGTAATTGGTCCAGGTTAATTACTTATAACATGAGAACTCTGTCCAATCTTTCTATCGTGCAGCAGGTCTAATGTCTTAGGGGACTAGTGCAGCAACTGGAAATACAATGCCATTTGGATGGAAAACACCAAAGGGTCAGGCATCAGAAAACAGGCTGGGTCTCCATTGCAAACAGCACAGAAACAAAAGCAGTGAGAAAAGAAAAATGAATAAACAGTACCAAAACAGGGACAAAACAAATGAAACAATACCAAATGGAAAACAAAATGAATGTTGCTGCCAAAATTGAACAAAAAATGAAATGAAAAATGTTCAAGCACGCATCCCTATTGTCCAGGTCCAGCCAGACCTAGAGCCCACATAAGATGAGGGGCAACTGGAGAAACTGACCTGGGGACAGAAGCCACTTAGCCACATGCAGCCGGAAGCAGGTAACAGAGAACCAGGCAGAGAAGGGAACTGCCGGATAGCCCCAGGGACAGGAGGAAGTGGATCAAACTACAAAACCTAGCTGAGTCTTGATTTCAGCAAGCAGGGCCTCACCACTACCAGAGCCGTGCCTCTCAAGAGAGGCTTTAAGGCAAGGGTTCCGAACACAGCGCCTGCTGGAGACATGGTGCCCACGGGGACCTCCCAATGGCGTCTCTGAAGCTTTCCACTGCCTGTCCCCTTAAAAAAAAAAAAAAAAATGTAAAACATTAGATTAGTCTTCTTTCCCTCCCTCTCTGTCTTCTAACCTTACTCTTTCTCTCCCCTCTTCCTCTTTGCCTTGCTATTCCCCCCGCCCCACAGCCTCTAGCCTTGCTGTTCCCCACCACCACTTTAGCTCACTCTTTCTCCCACCCCTAGCTTCTAGCCTTGCTATTTTTCTACCCCTTTGCCTTGCTGTTTCTCCCCTCTCTCAGCCTCTAGCCTTGTTCCTTCTCTCGCCCTTTGCTTTGCTTTCCCCCCTCCCTCTCAGCCTCTAGCCTTGCTCCTTCTCTCCCCCTTTGCTTTGCTATTTCCCCCTCCCTCTCAGTCTCTAGCCTCACTATTTCTCTCTGTCTCTCCCACTCTCCTTTAGCTTACTTTTGACTAGCCAGGCCCTCATGGCATCTATTATGTGACTAGCCACAGCCTCCATGGGAGCCATTTTGTGGTGATGCCATGGCAGTTTCTGAAATTCCCAAATGTGTCCCTGGGTCCAAAAAGTACAGTGACCCCTGCTTTAAAGAATGTAAAAGGGCCATGCTCTGGCTTGGTGCAATGTTGCGTAATAGCCTTGAATTGTGCTTCGTGCTTTCTCAAATTGGGATGTTCAGGAGAGCAAACAGTCTTGATTGGCTTGTGGGCTCAGTTTCCGTAATGGTGCAAGAACAATAGTCACAATTTCTGTGAGCTGTTTAGCCTATTTTCAGAATTTGATTGATTGCCCCTAATGAAAGATCTCACTGGTTTGAAATGCATTGGACTGCGTAAATTCTCATCTGAGAACCAGTTTCTGTTTTTGCATTCCTTCTGATGGGTTGAATTGGACTCCACAGCTGAAAGTTCTGTGCATCTGCTCTCTGGGTCAGGTTGTGGTAATTTGACCTCATCAGAGAGGCCTGTGGGCAGCTCTTCCCATTCTCTGTGTCTGGTAGATTTGGGAGTTGCAAGAGCAGCGGGGCAGATGATCCTGGCTTGATGGCATTCTCAGAGATGTTACTATTTATTTATTTATTTATTTATTTATTTCTATACCGCCCAATAGCCGAAGCTCCCCGAGTCTGCTATCAGAAGAGTCTGGGAGCTGAGGTCACAACAGTCTCTGACATGCTTCATATGTTGGTGACCTGTGCTTTTTTACCCATTCAATCATATTCGTTGAAGTGCATGTATTTTTGCAGCTCTGTGTACATGTGAGAAACGTTTTACAAAACTATAATTGGGCCAGGTACTCTGGTGTGTTCTAATGCTGTATGCATTATAATAAAAGTGATGCATTGTGTAACACGCCACCAGGACTCACTGGATCCAACCGCCTCCTTCCGCAAGATGAAACGCCCAGGCAGAGCGGCGGTGCCCAATTACAATGTAATCCAACATGAGGTGCCATCTGCTCCCTGACCAAGCTGGCAAGGGTGAAACACAGCACCTGCTGGAGAAGGCCGCAGCAGCAGCCGCAGCAGCTGAGGAAGCTCAAGTCGTCCCTATACAGCCCCAGGAAAACAGGCCCAGGGGGAGGAATGGAGACAGTTTCTGGACAGGAGAGCCAGGCAGAGAGGACGAAACAGATAAAGAGATACTTCTGGTGAAGCAGTCCGACAACCATTTCATGAGACATTAAAGGGACGCTTGTGAATAGGGAGGCAATGAGGAAGGAACCAGGGACTGGTCTGCCTCAACCTCCCACTGGGTTCTCCTTTTCTTGGAGGCTGGGAGAAACTCACCCTTTGGACAGCTTGACGTTGGTGGAGGAGGCAGGAAGTAAGAGCCCCAGACTCAGTCTTTGCCCTAGGGTAGGGCCAAAGAAGCTCACTGACTCCAGATGAACCTGGGAAGTGTCTGTGGCGAAAAACCTCTCTCAACACACCCTGGACTTAGCCTTCCTATCTAAGGAGCCAGAAGAGTCTGGCCAATTAACCGACCCTGACAGCTGTGTCCCCAGAATAAGACGACACTCCTTTAAGGGAAGCCTTAATGAAGGGAAGAGGAGGAGGTGGAGCCCCTGCTTTGACCTCCCCAAAGCGAAGCACGAGGTGGAAGCTGCTGAGAGGCCTGGATGTCTGAAGAAAGGAGACCTGGGGGCTGTCTTCACGAGAGATTTAGTGTGAACTTAGAGCGGTCTGAATTCCTTTGTGACAGATGATGCTGTCAGCAATCCGCTGCCAACCAGCCGCTTCCCTCTTGAAAAGCCGCATTTTCTGAAACTCCTTTTACTCCGACTTCTTTACTGAAAGCAGCTCCCTGGCAGTTTTGCCACAGTGTGCCATCCCCCCCCCACACATTAAATCCTGGGCGTGCCTCTGTGACCTGGCAGTGATGTGGTCAAGGGGGTGGGATGCCCCATTCCCTCTTGTTTCCCCAATGGAAGTAGTTTTCCCATTCCCATTCAGAAAATCCCCAGAAGCGCAGCAACAACCCCTCACATTACCGCAGTAGTGCAGGCATGCATTCACCTTAAGTAGCCTGCTTTTAATCTTTAACATATCCGCCCCTGCTTCTGTGCATGTGTACTCAGAAGTAAGAAATAAATCTGGCTCCTCTGCAGTGAAAGGGTTAAAAGCTATCCTTAGTAACTCACCCTAAAGCACTCTCTTGCTTCTCCGTTGCTCACTTAAATCGCTCTTGCGATGTTGTGCTTCTTTGATGTTCTGTTGTTTCTGTTATGTAAACTCCCTTCTCCGCTTTAATGATCTTTCAGGTTTATGGGAGCTTCTCATTGCGAACAGGGAGAAGGAGAAAGTGGGGGTTGGAAAGGGGGGTGGGAAGCAATAGGCAAAAGTGCACACATGGGGAAAAGCGGGGTGGGAGTAATAACTCTGCAGCAGATTGCTGGGATGTGGCAAAATTGGGTGGGTGGGGAGCTCTCAGGAGCCTTCAGATGCTACATTGGGGAACTGGGGATTTTTGGTTTCTTCAGGGAAATCTGCACACACATGGGGAAAATTAGTTGCTCTCCATTCATAATAATGTAGTCGCAGTGGGGAGCCTGGACAGGTGTGGGAAACAAGCCTCTCTCAGTGGTTGAGCAGTCCCTGCCAGGTTGATAACATCCAATTCTACTCCTCCCAAGTGCTGAAAACCAGATTTTCAAGATAAGTTACACTCAGCTTATCTTGCTTCATGTGTCCCTGATGGACCAAAGCTGATTCCATGAAAATCCGGGTAATACTCCAACATGTTTCTCATCCATTGTCACGAAGATCCCTCCCAGGACTTGGAACCGTTAAAGAAGGGAGGAAGACATAATTCCCTAACTCCAGGGATTCCTGGATGAGACAGATTATCTAGATCCATTTCAATCTGGCTTCAGACCCAGTTATGGGACAGAAACAGCTTTGGTCACCTTGGTGGATGACCTACGCTGGGAACTATACAGGGGGAGTGTGTCCCTGTTGGTTCTGCTGGACCTTTCAGCAGCTTACAATACCATTAACCATGGTATCCTTCTGGGCCGCCTCACTGGGATAGGACTTGGAGGCACTGTTTTACAGAGGTTCCATTCCTTCTTGGAGGGGCGGACCCAGAAGGTGGTGCTGGGGGACTCCTGTTCATCTCCCTGGCCATTGGCTTGTGGAGTTCCTCAGGGTTCTGTTTTGTCCTCCATGCTATTTAACATGTACATGAAACCACTGGGAGAGGTTGTCTGGAGTTTTGGGGTTCAATGTCACCAGTACGCTGATGACACCCAACTCTACTTTTCCTTTCCATCTAATTCCAAGGAAGCTGTTGTGGTGCTAAACCGGTGTCTGTCAGCAGTAATGGACTGGATGAGGGCAAACAAACTGAAGCTTAATCCAGACAAGACAAAGGCGCTCCTGGTCAGTCAAAAGGTAGATCAGGGAATTGGGATTCAGCCTGTGTTCGATGGTGTTACACTTCCCCTGAAGACACAGGTTCGCAGCTCGGGTGAACTTCTGGATTCAGCCCTGAGCCTGGATGCCCAGTTAAAGCTAGTGCACCAGCTGTGCCCATTCCTTGAGATGCCTGACTTGGCCACAGTGGCACATGCCTTAGTTACATCCCGTCTGGAGTACTGTAACGCATTCTTCGTGGGGCTGCCTCTGAAGAGTGCTCAGAAACTTCAGCTGGTTCAAAGAGCTGCTGCCAGACTGTTGACTGGGGCTGGCTACAGGGAGCATACAACTCCCCTGCTAAAACAGCTTCACTGGCTCCCAGTCTGTTTCCGGGCACAATTCAAAGTGCTGGTCATGTCCTATAAAGCCTTATATGGCTCAGGTCCAGGTTACCTGAAAGACTGTATTCTCCCCTATGAGCCTACTCATGCCCTGAGATCTTCAGGAGAGGCCCTTCTCACGGTCCTGCCACCATCACAGGCACATCTGGTGGGAACACGGGAGAGGGCCTTCTCACTGGCTGCCCCAAGGCTCTGGAACTCCCTTCCTAGGGCAACAAGAGTGGCACCCCCCTTGATATGCTTTTTCAGGCATGTAAAAAGGTTTTTGTTCCAGCAGGCCTTGTGGATAGATAGTCTGGACCTGTGAGAATATGATGGATGGATACTATGGTTATATTTCTTGTCTTTTAACATTTTGATATGTTATACACTTTTAATATTATTGATGATTTAATTATATTTTTAACTTTTGTATACTTCTATTTATAGGTTTTAACAGTACAAGTTTTAATGTTGTAAAGCCGCCTTGAGTCCTGGTATTGGGGAAAAGGTGGGATATAAATAAATATAACAACAGCAACAACAACAACAACAACAACTTAAAGTGAAAGGCTAAGCACTTACCTGTCCTCAATGAAGTAACCAGAGGAAAACATATAATAAAAACACCTATTAACTTATCTGGTGGTCCATATGATTTTGGAGGTTATGGAAGAGGGTGTGTTTGATCTTCCCCTACCAGGAGACCCACACACACATTCACATCAAAACATTCTAGTTGAAATAGGTACAGGCCATGGGTGTGTACAGTTGTACCCATTAAAATATTAATGTGTATATATCTCGCCATGAAGCTAGAGACACTGTGAGCAGAAGTGGGTTTTCTGAGCTAACGATGTCGTTTTGAACTGTTACTTTTCAGTTTTGGATGAATTTTAGCAGATGATAAGTAGGTGTTAAAGCAAAGACAGCTTACGGTGCTTCTTGTCGAGTTTGAAGCACCATTCCATGGCGAGGGAAAAGAGGAGGAGAATGCATTGAGAGAAACAGCTGAGATGACGGTCTCCGTTATGCTTCAGTCCTACACGGTTGTGACTCAGAGCTGGTGGGGTAGCTGTGAAGCCTGGGTGCTTTGAGGATGGGTAAAAGGAAAGCCCACATTCAAGTGTTTGGAGCTCTTTCAACATTAAGAATAGAATGTTAAAATACATGCCACACCTGCATAGAATGCGACAGTTCTAATAATTAAAGTGCTGTCAGTCAAGATAAAGCGCCGGTTGTGAAGACTTAAAGAAACTATTAAGTGATCTATCTCAGAGAAAAATATAGCATGGCAGAGACAAAGTGTTATTAGACAATTTTAATGGTATCATCTCAGCGCCATACTTGGGATTTCCAGACAATCTCTTTGGGTTGCATGCTTCTCCAATAACATGTTATAATGTATACTTGCAATGTAATGATTTCAGGAGGTGGGTCTCCAATAACAGATAGTCACTTCAGCATTTAGCAGGTGGTACATGATCGTTTCTGAAAAGGGAAGTTGCACAGAACAGTGAGACAAGTTGTTTCCTCCACTATGGATAACACAACTTTCCTTCACAAGTTCCTTTTCCAATATCCTGCTCCACAAACCAGCCATGGGGCTGTTTCATGTTCAGCTGGCTGCATAAGATTGTACGTCCAAATTGCCTTGAGCGACTGCCTGTGAAATCTGGGGCATTTCTACACCAGCCTAAAATCCTACATTTAAAACGGGGCTTTCTGCTTCCATTTTAAATGCAGGATCACAACGACTTGCTTTTTCACACGCTTCCTTTTCTCCCTCCCCTTTCCCCTTCCTTCTCCCCGTATCTGTCTCGCTCCTCTTCTTACTACTTTTCCTCTTTTCACGGAGGAAACTTAGGCGGAACACAACAGGGTAATTTAATAGCTCATTATCTGCGATCTATTTAAAAACAGAACGAAGGGCATTTAGTGCAGGAAACACCCTGGAGGGTCACAGCGTTCCGTGAAGGAGCAATCTCAATCGCAGGATAAAAGCTCTGTGTGAAGAAAGCCCTGATGTTGCTTCTAGACTTTACGGATATTTGGTTTTCAAAAATGAAGGTGTAGCAACTCATATTATTCTTTCATATAGCTTTCAACAAGGGCATGAATTGGAAGAGTAAGCCTTGTGATCAGGAGTTGTAAAACTCCACAACCAGCTAATCTGTATTGGGGCAAAGGAGATCTGAGTACCTTGCTCCTTCAGTATACTAGATAATTGATCAGAGACCTTCAGCCAACCCCTACTGTGGAGGACTGACTCAGCTGGAGGTAAACTCTGTTGCCTTCTGCTGACCCCCTAGACAACTTTGCTATTAAAAAAATTGGACAGGACAAGGACGAGGCACAGTGTAGCAGGAGAAAACATTTTAAGAAGCTTTACAAAGGAAAAGAAAGTTATATATCAAACCAAATTATTTTTATGGATATCAAGATGAAGTACATATAGTCCCCAATCCTAACCACACTAAGCTATGAGCCAGTTCATCCCCAATCAGATTAGTTACAAGAGTGTTTTGGTATGCTGTTCCCAAGGACAGTGAGAGGATCTGGAGTTCAAGTGTTTGTTTTTATGTGTCTAACTTTATTGGTAAAGTAGATTACACATTGTAATAAAGTCATTAGCTTTAGCTGTTGGTCCATTTTAGACACAGAAGTGTGCGCGCGCATGCATGTGTGATTTAACTGATTTCTACAATCCTTTCCCCCGCCAACAGGATTGGAAGAATCATGGTACTCATGTAAATTGTGCATACATGTGTCCATGGAAATGCCTAGCTTGCATGTAAGGTTACTCATGAGGAGTTGGATGCATGTGTTTGCAAAGCCTGGGTTTACTCTTCATTGTACACAGGAACAAGTTTCTGGAGTGATCCCCCAGGTTCAGATATACTGGGCATATCTACACTATGAGTGGTAGGCAGTATTCTGCTTACACAGTGGGGCTTTCCCTCTCTCTCTCCTTCCCCCTGCAACCCTCCGTGCCCACCAAAAATCTGCTCCAGACGATTTTGAGGGCACACAGGGGATTGCAGGGGAAAAGAGAATTGCCATCTTCCAGGTCCCAGCATTTGGATTCCACCCCATGTATCTATACTGATTTTCTAGCCTTTTAATGGTCACAGCTTCCCCCAGAAGATCCTAGAATTGTAGGCTGGTGCAATGCTAAGAATTTTTTTATTGAAGATCCTCCCACTCACACCCCCAAACTACAATTTCAAGGGCTGTCTAGAAAGAGAGAAGGGATGTTAAAGTAGTGTAGATATGCCCTCTGATTAACAGTTAAAGAAATGGATTGGTAATGACTTGCTATGTGTTGCATTGATTCTGCTCTGAAAGGATGGATGGGGGATGTGGGGGGGATTGCTTTACCTGCAAGGTTAACTAGATTTTTTTTTAACTTAAATATATGCCAGTGTGCTACACAGTTGTGCTAGAGGCTAAAAAAAGAGAGCTACATTTGATATAATGAATAACTTACTCTCAAAATTTAATAACTAGCTAAATTAACACATTCTAGATTTTATATTAACTTGTAGTTTCCTCCTTGAAAGATTTAGAATTGGTCCCCCCCTTTTTTTTTCTACTTCAGTTTCCATCTCATTAGGCATATTAATAATTAAACAGCTAAGGCATAGATTTGTTTCTCCTCGTGCAATTTATCTTCTAGTCAGTCTAAAGATCTCTAATTAACCAGCCCCAGAACACAGATGACAGTTCCATGGCATCTATTGATGCTGCCAGCAGTTTTTGCGCCTGGGAGTGAATGTGTTTAATAATTATTAGTTCAATAATGTTGGTGCTCCCAAAAACTCTCCAGTGGAATTGTAATGTAGTTGCAATTCCATTCTGAAGGGCATGGAATTATACACCTCCATAGAGCTCCAGCTCTGCACAGTTGCGAACTGGGTAGCAATTCAGTTGTTTCCGTCATGTCAAGATCCACACTTCAGACAGACTCTCAAAAGGAGGAACCTGCCTTGGGTACTGCATGCAACTTGAGCTTGCTCAAGGTACACTTCTGTTTGTTTGTTTATGAATCCCCTAAAATTGGCAGAGCATTTTTTTTTAAAGTCTACACAACAAAGGCCCTGCACTCAGGCTTGCAGTCAAAAGGTAGCTTTGGGGATTGGGAAGAGGAAAGGAAAGGAGAAGGGAAGGAGATATTGTTGGTAAATTCTGTTTTTCTTGATTTTTGTTGGTAATCTCTATTTTTATGGATTTATATTGAATATGCACTTAATGATTTTCATTGTATCAACTTGGTTTTTTTTTTAAATCTTGTATACCACCTTGAGAGGGTTCTACCCATAAAGGCTGCTTAAAAATAATTTTAAATAAATAATAGGGAAAGCAGGGGTGAATTGCTGTCAAAACTGGCCAGTGAAGGCATCTTAAAGGTCTCTTTCTCCAGCTGTCCCAAAGAGACTGACTAGGTGATGCTGGAGTCCACGTGGGGAGAGGCTGGATGTCATTGGGCTTAAACAAGCCCCCAAGGTCAAACCCCCTCAGGCACAGAGCTGGCTTGGGCACTACCCAAGGCCCCTAAAGTCCTTGACTGAAATGGCAGCA
Source organism: Heloderma suspectum (assembly GCF_057233095.1). Classification (NCBI taxonomy): domain Eukaryota; kingdom Metazoa; phylum Chordata; class Lepidosauria; order Squamata; family Helodermatidae; genus Heloderma; species Heloderma suspectum. The sequence goes on from NC_139464.1 coordinate 112,720,747, forward strand.
GACATTCCTAGAAAGGTCATTCAAGAGGCACTGGGGTGTGAGACTCCAACCCAAGACTTGGCCCCTTTAAGATTCCTTTCAGCTAACAGCAGAGGTGCAGGGCTTGGGCAGTCATTTGGACAGGTCTGGTACTTACTTTAGCTCTACCTATCATCCAAGGCAGCAACTTCAGTTATACATCAAGAAAAGCAGATTTATCCTGAGCTTGAGTTGAGGGAGAATATTGTGCATCTGACCAAAATGCAGTGGTGGGTGACTTGCTTCCACAATGGATTCAGTCCTAGACATTCAGTCTGGACATACCCTTCATTGCTCTGTGGGAACTCTCCTTGGTCCTGCAAACTTTATCACTGATTCCCTGCTAATTGTTACCCTGCCTCCTACTTACTGCCTTGACTACTTTCACACCCCATCCAAATCATAGCCCTGAAACTTTATCCAGAAATGCATGGCTTTAATCTGAACAGACCTGGGGGATGTAGCTATGTGCCAGCGTAACCATGGATATAGATGCTCGTTCCATGTGGAAATTTGCATGAGCGTAACACATTTTTCAGGCTCTGCTGCATGTTTACACACATTTGAATGCATCAGTGATCTAAATTTTCTATAGGCCATGAGATTATACTATAGGCAGCATAGTGACTAGTCTTAAGCTAAACAGACACAATACAGACTAGTGGGATGAGAGGAAAACAAGTAAGTACATAATAATTTAACAGAGCTACATCTGTAAAATGAGATTTAGCTGTCAGCCAGTTAATGTTAACTATCTTGCTTTTGATTGATCAGCTCTTAAGAATAAAAATTCCAGGATATCCGGGCAGGCAGTTTTCTGAGCACTGCTAATGAAGATAAGAGAGGTTTATGGCTATGTGTTGGCAAATGTTTATCCTGTATTTTGATACGTGTTAACATATAAAGTAATAACTCACTGATCTTATCCACAGAGAGATCCATGGTCTCAGAAGAACTTCTGCAATCATGGAAAAATCTAATTTAAAAATTTCAGAATGTACAGGTAGAAGGTTATTATGCAGACTTCAACCATCTGCAAAGAAATTAAATTGTATCAGTGGAAATGGTTAAAACCATAGAGAGAATTACAGCATATCTTTTACCACAAGATCCTCTGCTGATATTGGTCACAATCTACAAGATGTTTTCCCAAGATAGCTCCATCAATATTAATGGAAGCAGTATGAGAATAATAATTTCGCATGGCTGCCCTCATCTTCATTGCAGTGTGTTTGCACAGGGAACTTTGTGTCCATTATTAGGATATCTAAAAAGAAATGAAACCAGACTAATGATATGGCATTGCTTGTTAACCTGTTGATTGCTGAAGTAGAAATTGTCTAAATGTTCTCCTGATTAAAAATCTGTAGTGGTTTGCACTCAGAAATATGAATGCAATCAAAACCATTGTAGCAAAGGTAACATAAATTTAACTTTCTAAGAGACAAATGGGATCACTTTGGGGAATAGAAGATACCAAATGAAACAAATGCCATATTTCTACTATAATAGAATGATGATTTTAAAAATGCAGATTTTAGGCTAACGTCCCATACACAATTACCTGAGAATAAGTAACATTGAACTGAGACTTACTTCTGAGTAGAAATTTATACTCAGATAAATTTATACTCGGATTAATCACTGTTAATCTGTGATTAAGTGCTCATTAAAAGATTAACACTTCCAGCCACCATCATCTCTGCAATATAAAAACAAACTGCAGTGACAATGTATTTAAATCTTAAAAGACCGAAGACACAAGCAAATTGTTCAAGGATGTATGCTTCTCAAATCGAAGATCTATGTGTTCAGAGAATCAAATAATCAAACAATCTCCATAAATATTAGAATGATTAAAAACTGTTTTTCTAAATTGTGAATCACTTTTTTTTAGAGTTAAACTTGTAGCTGTGGTTTGCTGGCTGGTGGCAAAAAAAAAAAAAGAGCAGAGATCACAAGGCAGATATTTACTTTAATGTTCTCAAATCTAAGCAGTAGTGCATTGGCTCCTCCTATTGGAAACTGCAGAGAAGTACAAAACGTGTTTTTTTTAAGTGGAAGTAATTAAAAGGAAGACTACAGAGTAGAAAGGGGAGTACCATTTAACAAGTCAACTAAATCAAGGTTACTTCGAAATAATAATAACAGCAGCAGCAGCAATGATAGTAGCAGCTGTAATAGTAGTTGGCATGTTACCCATAAGCATCCTACTTTGATATTTTCCACTTCTGTGGGTGACTTCTTTTTTTTAACTTGAATGGCATACAGCAACAACCTCAATGAGATGGAATTGGTTTCCACTCCAGTGTTAAGTGGCTGCTTGTGAAAACTGGCTCTGCCAATCGTCTGAGATGCCCATGTTGATTGAACAGATAAGGATGATATGAGGATCTTTTGCAGTTACAAATGCCTAGGTTTCCAGTTCTCTTCCAAGTGCTAATGTCAGCTTCATGACTTCATAATTATAAGGTAATGGTGGGTTTCATGGATTATGTAGGCACCAAGTCGAATTTGGGGTGGGGAGCCAGTGCTCCTACCTAGTGTGAAATGTTAATATTCCTAAACTTTAGTGTCAAATATCTAGGAGCCCAGGCAACCACCTGCTTGGGGTTTTTCCGGTTGATATATCCACAAGGACATATACATTCAAGCATGTCAGGTGCTCAGACCCAAGGGTTGGTGAGAACCTGGATCTAATGGGCAGAAAGGAAGACTAAAAGCATAGAGGGATAGCCAAGCTGCTTCAAACAGTGACACATTGCTTAGGCTGAGGTCCTGGGAGCTTTATAGCAGGCAACTGCATAGGGTTGGCTCTCTGGTAACACCTGATTCCTATGACTAAAATTATTCTGGGCTTCAGTGCTAGCATCTTGGCTTAAAGTGCCCCCACTGATCAGTACCCTGGCTCCATGGGACAGGAAATAAGGCACCATTGAAGGGCTCCTACTTTGAATCCCGCAGCACCTGACAATACTTCTCTGTGTATGTGCATGCAGAAGGATTTTAAACTGCTCAGAATATTGCATGGAAGTCTTTCAGACTTTAATTAGGGGCCAACAACAAAATCCAACGTGTAATATAATGCTACAAGTCACAGGTTTCCACTCTCTGTGTCTTCTTTTCATGCTGCGGTAACAATACTTAATTCTTTCCTAGCTATGCTTTGTAGTGTTCAATTTATTAACAGCATCATAGTGCAGGTACAGGGAGTAGGGAACCCTAGAGAGAGATTTTAATTAGATGGGAATCAAGCCACCAGATGGCTCCCTGATGTTTTAGATCTTCACTTCAGGGAAATTAATTGATTTTTCCTTGAAAATATTTAAACGGTGAAGAGGACTAAGCGAAACAACACAGAACACCAGTTTTGCATAGGTTCAGTTTAATGTGTAGATCTCTGACGGGTCAATTCATTATTTTGTAATATTTGACCAATGATGGAAAAAAGACATTGGTGCCTGCAAACCCATGATCTCTTTCACATAGCATTAAAAGCATTGATGGTTTAATTAGGCTAATAAACTAAAATCCATTAAGCGGAGCTTTTAAATTATATTTTCGACACAGCTGTCTGCTATGGTAGTGGTGGCAACATTGGTGCAAATGTATCTTGATTTGGGCAATAGTCATAAGTGATTTGTTCATGTCATTTAGATAGCAGAAATAGTTACCCCCACTGAGCATCCGCATGTATTTATGTACTTGTATCTGTATTTATGTACAGATTTTTTGAATCAGATTCAATGATGCAAAATGAATAAGAAGTGATTAATGCCATTATTGATAGGATATCCTCTATCTCCAAGAATGAATTACCAAAACCAGAGTTCTTTTTAACCATAATAAAGAACGTATTTTGTCCTTCATGTAGTAAAGGAGCTAAAACATAGAGGCATTTGTTCTGATGCTCTAAAAAGTCACTCTAATAATTGCTGAACTGGAATATAGCTGGATCCATAAATTAAAAAGAAGTATCTTGACTCATTAATTTGTTTTTGGACTGCAATCCTCTATGCAGTTACTTGGGAGTAAGTCCCACTGAAGTCAGTGGGGCTTCGTTGAAGTAGACACGTATAGGATTGTACTGTATCATATTTATTATTGGTACTATGGAGCTAGCTGTGATTTTTCAGAAAAAGAAATGAACATTTCCAAAGCTCAAAGGAAGGAGTAAGTTTAACTCATTGCAATAGCAGTTTTTCGTAAAACAACATACTGAAGAAATATGTACACTGAAGCATCAGAGAGAATATTTTCCAAACATTTTTTTCCAAAAAGGCACTAGACCATGGAGACTATATAAAAATATTTATCTGGTGGCCAGTGTATGGGGGCACAGGGTTAGGGGGATTAAAGCTGCAGTCCTATGCTTGCTTTCCTGGGAGTAAGCCCCACTGAAGACAACGGGGCTTCCAAGGAAACATGCATAGGATTCCATTGTAAGGGATTTTAAATCTGGCAACATTGGTATTTCTGTTTTCCTCGTAATTGAGCTCTTAAACAGTTAATGCAACAAATGGGGATATTCATTTGCCATATATTTTCCTTAGTCTTTTCAGTTGTTGACTAAGCCTGTGCTTGGCCTGTAAAACTGGACTGATTACATGTTTAATGCTGTATGGGGAATAACCGGGCTAAGCACAAGCCAGACATCTGTGGTGCAACAGCATTTAAAATCAATTAATTCTTGCTTTTGGAGTAATTAATGGTGGAGACTGGGGAGTTTGGTACTAAGTACCAAGGCAGCATAAATAACATGGCAGGAGCAGCAGACTATTTTCATCATCGTCTGTAAATGCTCAAATGTTTTCTGCAATGCATTGCCTTAAGGATCTCTACAAACACTTCATAACTCATCATTCCCTGCCCACCTCAAACCATTTCTCTGACTAAATTGCAACAAATGACTTCTGCAAATTGCCCCCTCTGCCACAGAAGTGCACATGGATCACACGAGAGACACGTTAGATGAACAGATAAACACACACTTTCTAGCAGGGTGTTCTAGCACCTGTTAGATTTCAGTAAAAAACAACAACACTAAAAACACCAAACCAAAATATGGTTACTTGCCATTACAAATAACAAATATATAAGATACTAGGATCATTTTGAAGTTTGGCACTGATGATAATCACTATTATGGTATAAACCAGTCAACTAAAATATTAGAAAAGTGTGTAGACTGTGTTGTATTGGTGGTGATATTATTATTATTATTATTATTATTATTATTATTATTATTATTATTACTGGTGGTGATGGTGATGTTGATAATATAGAGCCATCTGTGTATATTGAGCTGTCAGGTATGACAGGCCTGTAGCTCAAGAAGCTTACAGTCTATAATAGATGCAGAGAAACAACAGAGGAAGTGGGGAAATGGAGGCATGGGTAAGCAGGGGAAGAGTATGTGGTTATTTTAATTACACATACTTTGACTTAGTTACAATAAAACAAAGTATAGGGCATGGGTGTGCAACTTCAGGCCACTTCCCCCCCCTCCACCGGACTCCCCTTGGGGCTGCAGTCCTGCTACTGAATTGCTGAAATTTGGTGATGCAGCAGTGGCAAAAAAAAACAGGGGGGGGGGGATGCCATTTTATTGCCAAACTTCAGCAGCGAATTGCTATGGAGGGTTAGAAGTGACAAACTTAGCTTGAAAACAAATGACTGCATGCAGCGTATGGGCTGCATGTTACCAACCCATGGTATAGGCACTAGGGGAATGATCCAAAGGCTTCCCAGAAAATGTGAGTTGTAAGGAGGAACTTAATGAAATAAGAATGGTGGTTGCATAGAGGCATTCTGGGAGGCAGTTCCAGACATAAGGGATAGCATGGGAAAATGGGTTGTTGCAGGATCCAAGAATGGATGGGAAACCAATGAAGTTGATTCAGGGCATGCTACAGTTCTCAAGTTCTGATCGCATGACACCCCTCCTTAAATCCTTACACTGGCTTCCTGTCTTATCTGCTCATGGATCCAGCACAAGCTCCTTGTCCTTCCCTTCAGAGCCCTACATGGCCTTGCTCCCTTATCTCTCTTATGTCCCAATAGAACCCAGTTCTACCATTGGAAGGACTCCTGCTCCCTCTAAATGATCCTGACCTTTCTTCTCCCAATGGAATGATGGGAGTTGTAATCCAATACATCTGGAGGGCCCCAGGTTGGGGAAGCCTGACACAATAGTCCATCTAACATTTAAAATATGGAGAAAATGGCAACATACATTATCACCATATGTTTCCCCACTTATACCATTCGTACTGCACCTGAGTTTTTATGACAAGGACAAATGGTCCTAATTTAGCACATAGAAGCAGGACAGATTATTTAAGTTAAAGGATTCATTTGAGGGAGTTACCCCCAAAACAGGCCCACAACTGAAGGACCAACTAGAAGGCATAAAAGTAAACTGGTTTCAATTACACCAGGTACTCCATTTTAATATCAACCCTCTAGTTTGGAAACAGGCCACAAGACCATTAACAGCATTTGAACAATTGATGTTGTTCAATTCAGATAACAATTGATATTTGAATCCTCAACCAAAGGCCTCATATTCAACATATATAAGATATAATTATGGAAACAATGGGAACAGCCATAGGGCTGAAAGAAATATCATAGAATCGTAGAATAGTAGGGTTGGAAGGGGCCTACAAAAGCATCGAGTCCAACCCCCTGCTCAATGCAGGAATCCAAGTCAGAGCATCCCCAACAGATGGCTGTCTAGCCTCATCTTGAATGCCTCCAGTCTGGGAGAGCCCACCTCCCTAGGTAATTGGTTCCATTGTCGTATTGCTCTAACGGTCAGGACGTTTCTCTTGATGTTCAGCTGGAATCTGGTTTCCTGTAACTTGAGCCCTTTATTCCGTGACCTGCACTCTGGGATGATCAAGAAGAGATCCTGGCCTTCCTCTCTGTGACAACCTTTCAAGTACTTGAAGAGTGCTCTCATATCTCCCCTCAATCTTCCCTTCTCCAGGCTAAACATGCCCAGTTCTTTCAGTCTCTCTTCATAGGGCTTTGTTTCCAGTTCCCTGATCATCTTTGTTGCCCTCCTCTGAACCCTCTCCAGCTTGTGTGCGTCCTTCTTAAAGTGCGGTGCCCAGAACTGGACACAGTACTCCAGATGTGGCCTAACCAGTGCTGAGTAGAGGGGAACTAGTACTTCCTGGGATTTGGAAGCTACGCTTCTATTAATGCAGCCCAAAAGAGTATATGCCTTTTTTGCAACCACAACACATTGTTGGCTCATATTCAGCTTGTGATCTACCACAATTCCGAGATCTTTCTCGCTTGTAGTGTTGTTGAGCCACGTATCCCCCATCTTGTAACTGTGCATTTGGTTTCTTTTTCCTAGGTGCAGAACTTGGCATTTATCGCTATTAAATGTCATTCTGTTGTTTTCTGCCCAGCGCTCCAGTCTATCAAGATCACTTTGAATTCTGTTTCTGTCTTCCAGGGTATTAGCTATCCCGCCCAATTTTGTGTCATCTGCAAATTTGATCAGCATTCCCTGCACCTCCTCCTCCAAGTCATTAATAAAAATCTGGAAGAGCACTGGGCCCAGGACTGAGCCCTGCCTTACCCCGCTCATTACCTCTCCCCAGTTTGAGAAGGTCCCATTGATAAGCACTCTTGAGTCCGATTCTGTAGCCAACTGTGGATCCACCTGATCGTTGTTTCATCTAGCCCACTTTGAGCTAGTTTGCTCATCAGGTTTGCTTTGTCGAAAGCTTTGCTGAAGTCGAGGTATATGATGTCCACAGCATTCCCGCAGTCCACAAGGGAGGTGACCTGATCAAAAAATGAGATCAGATTCATCTGGCAGGATTCGTCTTTGACAAATCCATGTTGGCTTCGAGTAATCACTGCATTGTTTTCAAGGTGCGTACAGATGGATTGCTTTAGAATCTGCTCCAGAATTTTCCAAAGGGATTGTTGTCAGACTGATTGGTCTGTAGTTCCCAGGTTCCTCCTTTTTGCCCTTTTTGAAGAAAGGGACATTAGCCCTCCTCCAGTCATCTGGCACTTACCCATCCTCCATGATTTCCCAAAGATAATAGTCAGTGGTTCTGAGAGTTCTTCAGTCAGTTCCTTTATTACTGTAGGGTGCAGTTCATCTGGCCCTGGAGATTTGAACTCATTCAAAGTAGTATTTCTTGACTATATGCCTATTGATCTCAACCTGCAATCCTGCCCCTTCAGCCGTATTTGCCTTTGCCAGAGGGGTCATAGACCCTCTTTTGGGGGAAGACCGAGCCAAAGTAGGAATTGAGCACTTCTGCCTTTTCTTTGTCATCTGTTATCATTTTGCCATCCTTATTTAATAGTTGAACCACCATTTCTTTCCTCTGTCTTTTACTATGCACATATCTGAAGAAAGCCTTTTTGTTGCTTTTATCGTCCCTCGCTAACCTCAGCTCATTCTCAGCTTTAGCCTTCCTGACACCATCCCTGCAATTCTGTGCTACCTGCCTGTACTCTTCCTTTGTTACTTGGCCTTCCTTCCACTTCCTGTATGTGTCGTTTTTTGTTTTCAGGTCATCTCTAAGCTTTTTGTGAAGCCAAATTGGCATCTTCTCTTGTCTTCCACCTTTTTTTCTTGCTGGAATTGTTTGTAATTGTGCCTTTAGAATTTCCTCCCACCCATCTTGGACTCCTTTTCTCATTAGAGTCACTTGCCATGGGACCTTACTTATCATTGTTCTGACTTATTAAAATCGGCTTTCCTAAAATCCAGGGTGCGTGTTTGGCTACACTCAGCTTTTGCTTCCTTTAGAACCAAGAACCCAAGTATAACATGGTCACTTTCCCCCAGAGTTCCTGTAACTGCTCCTTGATCCACTAAGTCATCTCTGTTGGTTAGGATTAAGTCAAGGATAGATGATCCTCTAGTTCCTTTCTCTACTTTCTGTAGGAGGAAGTTATCCCCAACACAAGTCAGGAATTTCTTGGAGGGCCCATGTTTTACAGAATTTGTCTCCCAACAAATATCAGGGAAATTGAAGTCCCCTATTACTACTACATCATGCTTCCTTGAAACATTTGCAATTTGCTTTTCAAAAGTTTGATCCTCGTCTTCTCCTTGATTGGGTGGCCAGTAGTAGACTCCGACCACCATGTCCTTTTATTCTTTGCTGCATTTATTTTAACCCAGATGCTCCCGATGGGGCTACCAAGCTCCTCCTCCTGTGTTTCTGTGCAGAGATAAGTATTTTTAACATATAGTGCAACCCCACCTCCCTTTCTGTTCCTCCTGTTCTTTTTGAACAAGTTATATCCTTCAACTGCTGAATTCCAGTCATGGGAGTTATTCCACCAAGTTTCAGTTACACCTATCAAGTCATAATTTCCCTCCGATATTAAGAGTTCAAGTTTGTTCTGTTTGTTTCTTATACTCTGGGCAGTAATATATAGACATCGACACCCATGTGCTTTATAGTCTGGCTTTCTTCCTACATGTTTGTGAAGAGTATTATTGGGCACTATTAGAGCTGTTGTCTCCGTTGTGGTGCATGAGCCTTCTCAATTGTTACCCCCAACTTTATGTCTCCCTTCCCCCATAGGATTCAGTTTAAAGCCCTCCTGATGAAGTTCTTCATGCTGGGGCTGAACACATTCTTCCCAGCCCTTGTGAGGTGCAACCCATCCCTTGCCAGCAGTCCATTTTCCAGGAAGTATAGCCTGTGGTTTCAAAATCCAAATCTCTTGCATCAGCACCACCTTCACAGCCTATCATTCGCCTGGAGTATTTTTCTTTCCTTTTCTATCCCTCTTCTATCTACTGGAAGGATGGATGAGAAAACTATCTGGGCCTCAAAGCTCTTGAGTTTCCTTCCCAAAGCTTCAAAGTCTGACATGATTTCTTCGTAGCTCCGCTTGGCGGTATCATTTGTTCCCACATGGATGAGAAGAAAGGGATACCTGTCAATGGGCTTTATGAGTGTAGGCAACCCTTCAGTCACGTCTCTAATCCATTCTCCTGGGAGACAGCATACCTGGTGAGTCCATGGATCTTTGCGACATACTTCGGTTTCGATCCCATGCAGCAAGGAGCCTCCCACAGCTGCTACTCTTCTCTTCTTCTTGTTGTAGACCTTGGTTTCATTGCCTCTGCTTGACTGACCTTCAGCCCCTTGCTCGCTCTCCTGCGGGGTCCCCTGTAATTCTTCCTCTGCAGACTGTCCTCCAGTCTCATCCTCAAGTATCTGGAAACGGTTCCATAGTTCCACTGCTTCCACTGTGCAGAGTAGGTTCTAGTTCTTCTGCTCCTAACTGTCATGCATTTCCAAGGAGTATCCTCTACTTCATTTTTCCTCACCTCAGCATTTTCCTTTTCTGCCTCAGCTCGCTGTTGCTCTTCTATCTTCTGTACTTCGCTTTGTTGCTGTAGTTCCACCGTTCTGTCTAAGAATTCTTCATCTTCCCTTATTCCCTAGAGGGTCGCCACTCGCCACTCCAGTCCTCTTACTTTCTCTTCCAGCAGTGTGATCAACTTGCACTTGTTGCACGTGTAGGCCATGTTGATCTCAGGCAAGAAAACAAACATTGCACAGACCTTGCAGGTCACCACCACTGGAGAGTCTTTTCCTTCCATAGTCTCTATTCCCTTTATGTTTCTAGCTTTCTGATTGGACTGTCCTCTATTCACTGGAGGTTAACAACAGAGTCCCACACTTTGCCTTTGTCTCCTCTTCCACTGCAACTCCCCTGGCAACGCCTGTTTGCTCTTCCTGTTCCCTCGCTCTGATCACTCGCTCTGTGGGAGCTGGCTTGCTTGTATAGCCCCTAGACCAGCTGGAGCAGCTTCCTCTGCTCTGCTCTGCTCTGCTCAGCCAGGAGACAGGAAACTGGTCTATCTAGCCCAGTATTGTTGACACTGACTAGCAGCAGCTCTCCAAGTTTTCAGGCAAGAGTTTTTCCACCCCTACCTGGAGATGCCAGGAACTGAGTCTGGGAGCTTCTGCATGCAAAGCATATGCTCTACCACCGAGCTACAGCTGTTCCATTTTGGAGGGAAGAAATTACAGCTGGAATCAGGAAATTGTCTGTCTATTTATAAAAAATATTGAACCTTTCACCATGCAGGTCATGTACCCATGTAAAATCTATTGAAGAGGAATGGACCGTACTGAGTCAGATAAAAACCACATTTACTTTTGTTTAATAGAAGATACCAAGCAAAAAGGCCTGTTCTTTTATTGCAAAGGATTTACGTGGTGCAGCTTTTTTTGGAAACCTTCTAATAACCTATGCTCGCTTTTCTGCAGGGGAATCTGTCACATAGCCCAAGCGCTCTGCATATTATTACTGTTGCTCCTGGGCATCAGTCTATTCTCACATATTATAGAGGCAGTTTTAAAAATGCTTCGAAACTTGAGGTAAAAGGCTTTTGCATTGGCAGAATACAGAAACAGCTTTTCTGGTTTTTTTTTTTTTTTTAAGAAATAAATATGTACTAGTCAGCTTTCTATTACATTACTACAAAAAGGATAATTTATCTCATAATATTTTAGGGACAAAAACGGATTGTGCCAAATTGCCATATCAACGGGGGAAAATGTGCATGGTATTTGTTTTTGTTTTTTACAATATATTCAAAGGCAGATTCATGACAGATTTGCTTTTAAAGCAAGCACAAATATTTATATTCTGAAAGTGAATGCAGAAAAAAACTACAGTCAGGTCCAACAATCCAACTAATTAAAAAGTACTGCAAGAGCTGGGATTGAAAGTAACCAGCATTTCATAGAAGAAATAGTAGGCTGCTGGGCCCTAAATTCCCCAGGAGGGCCTCTTCTAGGTACAATCCACCAATTGCCATGGCTGCTGCTGGACAACCTCTAGCCAAGAACAGCTGGAGTCAGGAGCCAGGTAATGTGATAGTAGGAAGCAGGCAATACAGTTTGGTAAACGTGGAGTAGATGCTTAACCATAAGGCCAAGTGGACTGTTGCTCATGCAGAGCCCAAGACCTAGGCTACAACAGGAGGAACCAATGACCTTCCTCAGGGATGGAGTCATGCTAGCCATTGCAAGAGCAGTTTTGTCTCATTCTCCTTCCACAATGCACCGTAAAGTGTATTGGGACACTTGGAGTCTTCCAGTTTGAAACCTCATAGAACTGGAACCAGTAACATAAGAGTTGTTGTTGCTGTTGTTGTTGTTGTTTAAGCATTTCCCTCCCCTGAGTAGTTTACAGTCTGAAGGAAAGATGGCACCGTGTAGGTGTTCTGGAAGGGAATTCCAGACAGGTGATGACAGTAATTGATCAAGACAACAATATTAAGACGACGACAACTTAAACAATATGATATATAAGTTATCTGGGTATAAGTCTGTCTGTAGCTGCACTCTCAAGGTTGTTACCCAGGGTGGAAACACTCTGGAGTTCATAATGGAGGAAAACCCTAGTCAAAACAGCTATGATTAGAGGCTTCCCAAGAACTCTCTGAATGTCATATGGCCAGCTTCGATATTCCAGCAATGAGGAAGAGTACATACCTGTTAAACTGAATAACAGCAAATGCAGAGCACATCCCGATATGTCTCTCCCTCTCCCTGCCTCTCTCCCTGCACTGTTCTGTATGGATATTCTCTTATCATTAGCAGAGACAAATGGAAAACTGGAAAAGCTTATACATAGGAACTCTGAGAGATCTTTCAAGTTGAAAGTGTATTTTTGACTGTTCCCAGATTTTTCTCTCCTGACCTGAGAGAATATATGTTCATGAAGTAGGTGCCAATGAAGGTTCTTATTTCAAGCTGCATTAGCCAAGCTGCATTGCCTCATTCACTGATGTTGCACAGCAAATGCGACACAGGATCTGGAATAAATTCATTTAGGCCCATCACCCAGAAGATTTCACAGTTTAGCCCTCAATCAGTGAAGCCATCTGGAGCTCACTAGTTGGCAAGGACCATTAAAGAATACCAAAGAAACTGGATATCATGATTCCCCAGGTATCAGCACATTCAGTGCCCACAGGTAACCAGGCTCTAATATTAGCCCACCTTTCTGTTTAACCAACATCAGTTAAAACCTATTTCAGTAGCTAGCATCCCTTTAAACCAGGGGGTAGGGAATGTGCAGTTCAGCCCCCCCCCCCCCCGCACACATGTCTGCTAGCGTAGTGCACCAGACATGGTGTGCTAATGGACTCAGACAGCACTGGAAAGAGGGGAAGCCAAGGAGGCTCTGTTGGCTGGATGGCGATCTTCCTGGACCAGCTTAGGCCCATGAGCCAGAGGTCCTCCATCCCTGCAGTAAACCAATGAGAGAGCTGGAATATGAACTGGGATTTGAGAAGAACCCACCTTTCAAGGGGGGACAAATATGGCGGAGTTGGAGGGCTTAGTTTTAAAGAAGAACAGATATAGTGGGCAGAACAGAAACCTGGTAGAGTGGAGAGAATCAGTGGAATTTGGTCACCTCTGAATGCAAACGCTATAAGAAAGGGCAAAGTGCGGGAGGTGTCGCTCTGTACATCAAAGAGGGCATAATATCAAGCAAATTAGAAATTTTGAAAGGGGGAGTCTCCTCTACAGAAACACTGCGGGTGACAATATCCACAGTAACGATACCCTAAACGACTGTGCCCTTGAATAGTTGATCATGATCAGAGGAAAGGCAATCCTGGACCTAATCCTAAATGATGCTGCCCAGGACCTAGTGAGTGTTATTGAACCGACTGGAAACAGCAAACACAGTGGGTTGTTGTGAATGAGCCAATGTGCTAGTCCCATGGCTTGATGGCTCCTGCTGCCAGCAGGAGTGGTTAAACAACCCAGGGATTCTTTGCCCCTGGGTTGTTTAATGTGACATCTGAACCCGGAATTCTTGCTTGTCTTTCCCCTGACAAGTCAGAGTTGGTACCTGAGAATAAGGTTGACAATCCAGGGTTAAAAAAAAGTTGGGTTGTCAACCAGGCTGTTGTATGTGCAGCATAAACCAAAGGTAACAACTATGTAAACATTATTCTAGGCAGCGACATAGTGCCAGAGTTACTGTTAGGTCAAACTTCCTTCATGTAATCACTCAATTGACCATTTTACCTCTTAAAGGGAACTGCTAAGAATTGGCAGGGAAAGAAAAATTCCTACTGCTCCAAGTCTAACCTGTGCAGATGCTTGGTAAGTGTATGTCTATTCAGATTTGATAACAACAACAGCTGCAAGGCAGAGACAGTCTAAGGCAAGATGCACTGATCATCACAATCATGAGAAATGCCTCCTTTCATCTCTATCTGGGCAGGAAACCACATTTCCTGTCTTTAGTGAAAGAGCATCGAAGTCCATTTTCTCAACCTTGAACTCCCCGGGGCTGATCATAATAACACAGTGAAGGTTATCAATCCTGCCAAAAGCATGTCATCCCACAAACAGCAACCCAAAGCCCATTCAAAATATATGGCCAATTACTCCAAAACAGCCTGGCTGTTACCTGGCTACCTATTGGGAAGTGTTGGATAAGCCAAATCCTTCCCTGATACGATCCATCTGAGAGTTGTTCGTTTTTTTCATCCACGAGAGTAAACATGGCCACTGAAGGGTCCAGCTTGACTTGAAGGCAGCATTCAGCTTTCCCACTCTCATTGTGTTTCCACAGTTGTTGGCACCTTGAGATTCCAAGATTTTAGATGTTTATCTAAAAGACCTTGTGCAGTTGCAGGCTCTCTGACAACAGCCCTTTGTCCGGAATGCCTGTCACTACTCTATCTCTGATATGCTCTTCCTTTTTGTCTCCAAATCACAGTTTTCTGCCATCTTACACAGATCACTTACAAAGGATTGCACTGACTTCCCAGGGTTTTGTACTCTGGTGGAAAACAGGCCTCCTAATAAACTACATGACACGTAGGAATTAAAAAGAAAACCCTGAAAGACTAAAAAGCCTAAGAAAATAGGAGGTCTTTGCCTGGCTCCAAAAAGAGTGCAATGTAAGCACCAGGTGAGCCTCTGTGGGCAGAGCATTACAGAGTCAGGGTGCCTTGTTTAAGTACAATCTTATGGTAATGAATTCCTTAAACCAATTAATAATAAGTAATTAATTATGTTAGTCACTGGATTTTCTATTTCTATTTTCTATTATTTCTAATATTTTCTATTTGCTGTAATGTAAAAGGAGAAAATGGTATTGTGAAAACTGGGGTAACTGATTCACAGTAAAGTAGGGTGGGGAACTTCCAGTTCGTGGGCCTAATCCAGCCCGCAGAAGTTCCCCATCAGGAGTCTTCTTGGATTCCTTCAGGGGGAGAGGCTTGGCCTCCAAGCTCTTGTTACATGCAAACCAGGCTTGTTTGTGTTCGTTTTAGTAGAAGATTTGGGCTTTAAAACCTTTTTTAGCCATTTAATTGGATGTTACTGGAACATTTGAGAAAATCTATTGATTCCCATCCTGAATCTTTGGGGTTTGTGATCAGGGCCCCACTGCTACCATCAAAGCTCCTTGCTACCAGCAGCAGCTGCAGCAGGGGCATGAGTGAGCCCTTTTTAGCCCTTGAGCCATTGGCAACTGCCTGCCCCCTGGGCCTGTTTGTATATTACATTTCTATACCACTGAATAGCCAAAGCTCTCTAGCCGGTTTACAAAGATTAAAACATTTTAAAATACAATATACAGATTTTAAAAGCCAATTCCATAAAAAACACATGAACAGAACAATATACAAGAACATATATCTAAAACCACTTCAACAAGCAACCTCAGAGCAGACAACCATAACCAGACGCCATTCTAGGATCAATTAAAACTTACCATATGCTGCCAAACGCCTGGGAGAAGAGAAAGGTCTTAACCTGGCACCGAAAAGATAACAATGTTGGTGCCGGACGGGTCTTGTTGGGAATCCATAATTTGGGGGCCACCACCAACAAGGCCCTCTCCCTTGTTGCCATCTTCCGAGCTTCTCTCAGAGTAGGCAGCCAGAAGACAGCCTTAGAAGCTGAGCATAGTGTATGAGTAGGTTCGTGTCGGGAGAGAGACTCTGTCAGGTATTGTAGTCCCAATCCGTGTAAGGCTTTATAGGTTAAAACCAGGACCTTGAACCAGGCTCAGAAACATACAGGCAGCCAATGCAGGCAGAATGTTTGTAATGGAATAAATGTTTTCCTTTTTTAACAAAATATTTTTTAAAAAACATCCGGACCTATTTCTACCTTCCTAAATCTTTGAAGTGGGGTGCAACATAATAAATAAATAAATAAATAAATCCAAGGCATGAAACTTGCCTGGTGCCCACACTGCAAACTTTCTGGTGCCAGGCTAAAATTTTCCTGTACTCCCAGGCTTTGGGAAAAAAATTCAGAGTCTTCTGAAATATTTTAATGTTTTTGTGTTTTATTCTATTCGTCCGTGCAACGTTGTTTACTATCCTAGTCCCTGCAATGTGATATTGTATTTTATGATGTGTTGCCACATCTATTAGTTTTATATTGTTAATTTTATTGTGATTTTACTTGTATTTCTATCATTATTGTAAAATGCCTAGAGAAATTTATTGTATGAAGCATTTAATAAACTTAATAATAAATACATAAATAAATGATCTCCAAATATGATAAGCCAGAAGCATTATTGGGGTTCAGATAATTCTGCTGCTCCAAAGTAGTAGTGTATGTTTATTAACCCTATTCAGTAATGCAGATTATTTATGCTTTAGATGGGTGAATCAAAGTCCAGTCCATCTAGTTTCTTCTCACAAAGTTCCACACGTACTTCCACAATACGAGGAAGGCATCTCACACAGACGAAATGGATTGCCTTACGTCTACTGGCTTTCCTGCAGGGAGGCTTAAACATTTTTACATCCATGCTCTGGATCAATGAGCGGAAACTGCCTGGGGGATACCCACTTTACGCCGTAGCTGCATCTAGTTTTGTTGATTTCATCCGTTTCTCAAGAGGGTGAAAATTATATGCACCATCTCAAAAGAAAACGGAGACCACCGAACAGTTCTCTGGAACAGAAATCAAGTGAGAAACGGCTTTTAATAAAGTGAAAAGGTTCAAGTATTGGGACTGGAAGAGGAAATGGATGAAGCGAGAGCATCAGAGCGCATGCGTGTAATAACGCCTGCAAGCCAGGTGTATACATGTATAAGGGCGGCACAGAATTTTTACAGGTGTTCACAGGTATAAAGGCTGCACAGAATTTTTACCTGAAAATATTTCCAGTGTGAATAGGCCTTTTGGAGGACACAAAATCTCCTTCCCACCGCCATTGTGCTTCCCCTCTCTGCTGCTCCTTTGTCACTTACTGTTCCCCACAGTGTGATCCCAGCCAATTGGGGATTGAATTGTGAACATGCGACATCACAACACCATGTAGCAAATAAGATCTAGCTATGTGGTGATGTCACTAGGGGCCAGTGAAGCTCTCTCATTGCCCTCACTCTGAATGGGAGAGGGGAAGAGAAAATGCAGCTTATTGTCGGGGGGCCAGGGTGGTGATCCCAGTTTGGCTGCGCAGTCCCACACACCATGGCCGAACGTTTTCATGCCCTTTCAAGCACCCCTGAAAAATCTCCAAAAGAGGGGACCTGCTTTTGGAGGACATGAAAAATTCACAGAACTCAGTCTGCTGTTCTGACTTAGGGCTAATATTTTCTGGCTTGTTTGGCAGTCAGTTGAGCATGTAGTGGGGGTTAGGGGGATTTTTTTTAAAAAATATGCTTATGAAAAATGGCTGTCTGACTTTTGACCCACTGGGATCTTAACCTTTCTTAGAGTCCTGGGCCCCATGGACTCTGCTGGAACCTATACATATATACTTACTGGATCCTTATAGATGTTTCTTAAATTTTAGGTCTGCATTTGCAGCTACCACCGTGCCTAGGCATCAGGTCTGCCTGGGCACGGTGCCCTCCAGACCCCCATAGCGTGCACACACACACACTTGGTTGGCCCCACCAGTGGGCTGCAGTGACTTCAGCCAGCACTTTACTTCTTTTAGTGCCAGGCTGAGTGCTGCTGCCTGTCCTCACCACCCGGACGCTGCGTGCCCTCCGGGTAAACTTACTAGGCTGGTCAGTGACAGGAGCAGGCAGCAGTACACAGCTAAAAAAAGAAGTCCTGGACAAAGCAGTTCCAGCAGCAGCCACTATCTTTGCACATGCATGCATTCACACAAACACACAAGCACCCACCCTTTCTCCCCTTCATTCAGCAATCTGTCTCTCTCTCACGCACCCACCCATTGTGGCTGCCCAGCCAACATGCCTCCCTCTGGGACCCCCCAGCTTCAGTCACCCCCGTCCCACTTGCCTACCTGCTTCCATCCTGCTCTGCTCCAGCCTTCAGCTCCTGCCTTCCTCCAATTCTCATCTCTCTCAGCCATATGCACAAGCTTGGAGTCCAAACCACATAGCTCCAAAGGGCTGCTCTAGGTGCCACACTCTGTGGCTGGGTTGTGTGTGCCTGTCTTCCCTTTTTCTGCCGTGGGAGTGCACCTGGCTCCCTGCAGACTGTCGTCATTTTGCGTTGGTGGTGGTTTTTTCCCCTCTCAGGTGCTCTTCCTTCTCCGTTTGTGGCAGCGTGGGATGCTGTAAAAAGGCGTGGGATGCTGTAAAAAGGGAGGGTGGGGCTGCGTGCAGCCCACGGCCATAGGCTGCCCATCTGTGATGGGTGAATTGTTCAGTGATCTCTCAGCGGTAGCATTCTAATCTAATCTAAACCAACTCGAAATCAAAACCATTTGCAAACCTGTTTAACTGTTGACACTGACCCATCAAGGAGCCTTAGGATTTGTAGCTTAATGAAGGGGCTGGGGAGTTTTGATACAGAATTCTCAACACCCTTTCAGCCCCCCTCTTTGAGGAAGCTATGACATTTAAACTGGTATAAAGCTAATATACATGCATTGTGTAGATACACCCTAAATACTGCTGGCCACCATTTTGACTTCCTTAGGAAGTGACCCTTGTCACTACTCAAATGAAAAATTGCTTTTAGTGGCTGTAATAGAATTCCCTCTTGTCCATACAATGAAAAGGAATCCTCCTGTTGGCCCTTAGGGATTTGGGTAGTTTATTATACTCCCTTGATCATTGATTTTTTTTTCTTTTTTAAGGTAAGCTTCAGTGTGTGTGTGTGTGTGTGTGTGTGTGTGTGTGTGTTTGTATGCCAAGTGACAAAGCTTGTAGAAGACCTATCAGACATATTTTGTGTTTTTAATATCCTTTTCCTGTTTGATATAAGGAAATCTTTTATTCAATCCATTGGGGCAATTACATTTCTTCCCCTGATGATTTTATGGCCTCACAAGATCAGTAAGGCTTTTCCTTCCCCTTTGTCTTACAGAGTGCTGCTGTATTTAAAAAATCGTATTCTTCATTTCAGTTAGTTCTGAAAATCCTCAGCATGTTATTTCTAATAGAGCAAAGGGAAGTCATATTGCTAGTTGCATGTTAGGGCATAACTTTTATTTACCTCTTTGTGTTATAGATCCCTCTGCAGCAATCATCAGCTAGTGAATAACTGTGCTCACAACTTTGGTCACTTATGTGCTCCGTGAAGGACATTCTAAGCCCAAATCTAACATAACAGCCTTGCACAAGTATCAGAGGTCTGAAGTGAGTTGGGATTAATTTGGTCTTGTTCTTGAAATGCTGCTGCAGAGAGATCTCTTGAGATGGCAGTTACTCTAATCCATAATACTGAACAAAATCTGTGCCTTTGTACACATGATTCCTCCCAACTGGCTCTATCCATTACATACATGCGCCAAAATGTTCCCACTCAGTGCAATTTCTGGCTTGGCCAACTCCTTTGGTTAGCTCTATCTGGGTACTTGGTGGAGTCGGGGAGGTGGTGAGCTGAAATAGTTAATTCCCTGATAGAGAGGGATATGAATTAAAGAGGCCAGTACAGTGGTGAACTTAATGTTCCTGGGAAAGAAGCCTCCTCAGCAGAGCCCTTAGTGACACTCGATATAGAATGCCAAGTTGTGGAACACTGTACCAGAAGGGGAAGACAGGTTGCATGAATGGGCAAACATGAACAGTGACCTGAAGGCAATAACAAATGGTCAAAGGCTACACTACAGTGGGTTTAAGGCATATGCTAACCAAAGTTGTCAACCAGAAAGTCAATCAGTTGATTCAGTTGTCAATCAGAAAGTCAAATACGGTATCTGATAAATTAGCATTCTGCCTATGAAAACCATAGAATCATAGAATAGTAGGGTTGGAAGGGGCCTATAAGACCATCAAGTCCAACCCCCTGCTCAGTGCAGGAATCCAAGTCAGAGCATCCCCGACAGATGGCTGTCCAGCCTCATCTTGAAGGCCTCCAGTCTGGGAGAGCCCACCACCTCCCCAGGTCATTGGCTCCATTGTCATATTGCTCTAACAGTCAGGAGGTTTCTCCTGATGTTCAGTCGGAATCTGTCTTCCTGTAACTTGAGCCCATTATTCCGTGACCTGCATTCTGGGATGATCAAGAAGAGATCCTGGCCTTCCTCTCTGTGACAACCTTTCAAGTACTTGAAGAGCGCTCTCATCTCTCCCCTCAGTCTTCTCTTCTCAAGGCTAAACATGCCCAGTTCTTTCAGTCTCTCTTCATAGGGCTTTGTTTCCAGTCCCGTGATCATCTTTGTTGCCCTCTTCTGGACCCTCTCCAGCTTGGCTGCATCTTTCTTAAGGTGCGGTACTCAGAACTGGACACAGTACTCCAGATGAGGCCTAACCAGTGCTGAGTAGAGGGGAACTAGTATTTCCCGGGATTTGGAAGCTCTGCTTCTATTAATGCAGCCCAAAATAGCATTGGCCTTTTTTGCAGCCACATCACATTGTTGGCTCATATTCCGCTTGTGATAGTCTATCAAGATCACTTTGAATTCTGTTTCTGTCTTCCAGGATATTAGCTATCCCACCCAATTTTGTGTCATCTGCTAATTTGATCAGCATTCCCTGCACCTCCTCCTTCAAGTCATTAATAAAAATATGGAAGAGCACTGGGCCCAGGACTGAGCCCTGCGGTACCCCGCTCGTTACCTCTCCCCAGTTTGAGAAGATCCCATTGATAAGCGCTCTTAGAGTCCGATTCTGTAGCCAACTGTGGATCCACCGGATCGTTGTTTCATCTAGCCCACTTTGAGCTAGTTTGCTCTCATGGGGCATTTTGTCGAAAGCTTTGCTGAAGTCAAGGTATATGATGTCCACAGCATTCCCACAGTCCACAAGGGAGGTGACCTGATCAAAAATTGAGATCAGATTTGTCTGGAAGGATTTGTTCTTGACAAATCCATGTTGGCTTCGAGTAATCACTGCACTGTTTTCAAGGTGCTTCCAGATGGATTGCTTTAGCATCTGCTCCAGAATTTTCCCAGGGATTGCTGTCAGACTGACTGGTCTGTAGTTCCCAGGTTCCTCCTTTTTACCCTTTTTGAAGATAGGGACAATATTAGCCCTCCAGTCATGTGGCACTTCACCCATCCTCCATGATCTCTCAAAGATAATAGACAGTGGTTTTGAGAGCTCTTCTGCCAGTTCCTTTATTACTCTAAGATGCATTTCATCTGGCCCTGGAGATTTGAACTCATTCAGTGTAATGAGGTGTTCCTGGACCATATGCCTATCGCTCTCAAGCTGCAATCCTGCCCCTTCAGCCTGTACTTCGCCTTTGCCAGGGGAGTCATAGACCCTCTTTTGGGGGAAGACCGAGCCAAAGTAGGAATTGAGCACTTCTGCCTTTTCTTTGTCATCTGTTATCATTTTGCCATCCTTATTTAATAGTTGAACCACCATTTGTTTCGTCGGTCTTTTACTATGCATGTATCTGAAGAAAGTATTTTTGTTGCTTTTAGCTTCCCTTGCTAACCTCAGCTCATTCTCAGCTTTAGCCTTCCTGACACCATCCCTGCAATTCTGTGCTACCTGCCTGTACTCTTCTTTTGTTACTTGTCCTTCCTTCCACTTCCTATCTGTGTGCTTTTTAGTTTTCAAGTCATCTCTAAGCTTTTTGTGAAGCCACATTGGCATTTTCTCTTGTCTTCCACCTTTTTTTCCTGTTGGAATTGTTTATGATTGTGCCTTGAGAATTTCCTTTTTAAAAAACCCATCTTGGACTCCTTTTCTCATTAGAGTCGCTTGCCATAGGACCTTACTTATGCGTTCTGAGTTTATTAAAATTGGCTTTCCTAAAATCCAGGGTACGCGTTTGGCTACACTCGGCTTTTGCTTCCTTTAGAACCAAGAGCTCAAGTATAACGTGGTCACTTTCCCCCAGAGTTCCCGTAACTGCTGCTTGATCCACTAAGTCATCTCTGTTGGTTAGGATCAAGTCAAGGACAGCTGATCCTCTAGTTCCTTCCTCTACTTTCTGTAGGAGGAAGTTATCCGCAACACAAGTCAGGAATTTCTTGAAGGGGCCATGTTTTGCAGAATTTGTCTCCCAAAAAATAGTATGTCCTACATAAGGGGTGCCCAACCTTTTCATCACTAAGGGTTGCATCCACTACTGCCAGGAGGAGCGGGTATAGCACGTGTATATGTGTGCATGCAGGATGGATGGCTTTGGGGTCACTGGGGAAGGGAGGAAGCTAAAGCCTCCTCTTTCCCTCAACGACCCTGATTGGAATTGCTGATTTCCCTCTGCTATTAGTGTCACTAAAGCAGCAACCACAGTCTGTGGGGGAAAGTAGGTGGGGCCCCTGCAGGCTTGGTAGGCCACACAGAGAGCAGCACAGGGTCACAGGAGACTCATGGGCTGCGGATTGTGCACCCTTGTTCTGCATGGATGATGCATAGGATATTGTCATGTGTGAAGCAGCCTTCACATGCCTTCCCTTCTGGAACCAGACTTGTACAATATTTGTTGCCTCAGTGCTCAGTCCCTTCATTGTCTTTTGGATTCACCAAACTGCACCTCATTTAAAGTAGTAAATGTGAGTAGCTTCTCTGACTTGCTGAAATGTGGATTTAGATTTTTGATACCATCACCCTCTGAGCACCAGGTGGGCATATACATCATGAAGGATGTCTGATTTTAAAAAAAATAGTAATATTACTTGCAACAAGTTTAAGATGAATTATCTAGTAGAAAACACATTTCATATTTTGAAGAGAACTGTGAATATTTGGAGGGTCTTGTTGACCAGCTTTTTATCCAGAAACATCTGCCTTGACATTTCACCCCCATTATTTTCTAGTTGTAATGAGGAAAGGCAATTATCATTTTCAATGCATGTTCTGTGCTTTCTAGGAAATGTAGCTGACTTTGGAGTTCAATGCATTGTGCACCGAAAAACAATTTTTCATATCAGTCAGAAAGCTATTTTAAAAAAGGAAAAAATAATTTCAGTCAATGGGAAAAACTTGATGTAACTAAAAATTCTACTTCTCAGTTCAGTGTTGTAATTCTAAGGTAACATAAAGGTATACATAAGAAATTTTTAAGGAAAAGATTCTAAGAAATGCAAACAAAAATCTTTTTATTTTTCCCACAACTTTTTTTCTAATCGGTCACATTCTAGAGAGCCATTAACTACATATATTAACCTTGTCATATTCTATGGTGTTTTTAGAGTTTCTGGAGGTGAGCTGTTTGACCGCATTGTCGAGAAAGGATTTTACACTGAGAAAGATGCAAGCACTCTGATTCGGCAGGTCTTGGATGCTGTGTACTATCTCCACAGAATGGGCATTGTTCACAGAGACCTCAAGGTAATGTAATTTACTAACGCAACCAATATACGTTAGACTGGCCTTCCAAAACCTGGTGCCCTCCAGATGTTTTAGACTACAGCTCCCATCATCCCTGTTCATTGACCATGCTGGTTGAGGCTGATTGGAGTCGGAGTCCCAAAAGTCTGGAGGAGAGGCTGCTCTAGCCACCATACCACATTGTTGTGACATACTCCTTAGTAACTGATTTTAGAAGGCTAAATATTGCAAAAGACATGGGGGCTGTCAGCAAAAACAGCAGGCCTGCGTTTAGTTCTCCCAGTTTCCCCGTCCTGTCTCAATAGAGTCATCCTGTGATGAGGTGTCATGTAGTTAGACCCCTCCATTATTGGCTGGCAGGAAAACGCATAGGGTTGGATCCAAAGTAAGTTAGTTCCACGAATCATGACTTCATTTGCCACATAGATTTCAGTGGGACCTAAAGTTCAACTAAATGGGTTTGGATCCATCCTTCTCCAGGCATGCTCACCTACTGCCAAGTCTATTTTATTGTTTGGTGTCAGGTGAAGATTTCCTTTCATTTGTGCAGACTTTTAGAGTCTTTTAGACCTATCAGTTTGTATTTGTTTTAATGCTGGAATGTTATCTGCTGTGCTTCACCTGTTCACATTGTTGTTTGGTTTTATTTTATCATGATTTACACTTTTATGTAAACCACTTTGGGAGCCAAGTTGGCTGCGGGGCAGGATAGCCGATGTATTGAATGACTGAATGAATGAACAAATCTTATGGGGATGAGGGGTAGAAATTGACATGGCCCAGTGTCATCCATGCTGTCAAATCCTATCTTGAGAGGCAAGTTTTTGTGGAAGGCTGTCCCTTCTCTGAGCAGTTGGTTTGTATATTAACAACAATATCTCTGTGACTGCAGATGCAGGCAACTGTACGGGCCTTACAGTATTTACCTGGATGTCCTTGGGAAAACATAACTGACCTTCAAATCTTTTCTTCCTCCATTGTGTCCTCCCTTGATTATTTACGACTTTAGTCATATGTGCAATAAAAGTGCCGTAAAAATTTGGGGCTCTGGTGTCATGGCAGGACTTTTACAAACTCCTTTTCCCATTTGGGCTGTTTGAGGACAGAAGGAGTTAAAGGAGAGGAAAAGCTGAGCTCTTAGTAGTTTTACTTGTCCTGTTTGTTAGAACGTCATTTCAATTCAGCTCAGGAATTAGTTGCTTAATACTATCTTTTGCTAACCCAGCCTTATCCTGAAATAATGTGATTTGCAGGAAATTGCCTATACGCATTATTCCTGACACAAAAGCTTTGAAGAGCAAACTCAAGTAATTCAGACAATGCTCTGGATAAGCTGTTAATACTTCTACACTTTGCACCAAGAGGAATTCCTTCACTATACTTTTTAAACAAGTTAATCTTATTAGCAACACATGCCAGGGAGAAATATGAAATGTGACTCAAAGGAGGGTATGGGAGGAGATTAATTTACAAATTACTTGGGAGTTTATATAAGGACACAGTAATGGAAATAGATACAATAAGGCTGAGGATTTTGCAGCTGCATTCCTCAGACACCTTTACTGAGGGTGTTCCAGAGACAGATTTGCAGCTGGGGAAATGAGACAACTTAGCTGTCGAGCTTTGGAATGACAAAGGGCTAAACCATCTTGACTAGGTAGTAAGGAAGCCAACAGGCATGAGCCAGTTGACACAGTGGAGAATGTAGTACTTAATAATTTAGCTGTCATGCCCCACTTGTGGGCTTCCTGGAAGCATCTCATTGGCCACTCTGGGAACTAAAGATGGCTGGATCCAGACAGACTCTTTTTATGTTCTTATGTTCATATATCACCACTGTCTTAAATAGATTCACTTAGATCTGGGTCTTCAATGTTTGATTGATTGATTGATTGATTGTATTTTTATCCTGCTCCTCAGCCCAAAAAGTCTCCTGGAGTGGCTTACAATCAATGAACAAAGAAGACAGCCCCTGCCCTCAGGCTTACAACCTAAACAAAGACTCGATACACAAGGAAAAGGCAATGGGGAGGGAAGAGGAAAAAAATTACGTAGACTGTCAGCAGGGCTGGTGGGATGGCCCTGGTGCCCCGGTCCCGCCTCTCATCTCCCAAAGGAGGGGTAACATCGCAGCCATGGACACCACTGTGCCCATGGACACCTCTCTTGGCACCCACCAGGCTCCCTGCCTTTATTGATTATCATTTCATTTGTTTAGACTTCTTAATTTTTTATTTTAGACTGGGAGACTGACATGCTGAAAAGTGAAACGCCACCCTCCGAAGCCGTTCTTTATTTCCAAGAATGCCTCTGGGCCCCACGTGGCATCCTTGGCCAAGTTACTTGTCTCTGAGCCTCATCAGTTTTCTTTCTGTGAAATGGGTGTTGTAGCAGAAAATTGTGGGCTTTTGTGTTTTGGAGTTCCCAAACCACTTAGGATCTTAGGCAAGTTACTTTTCTTTTAGCCTTCTGGAAAATGGGTGTTCTGTGACTGGTGACACCTACCGTGGTAGCCATTTTGTGAATGGGCAAGCCCATGTGAGAGCATCCACAACACTCTAAAAATTACAAATGTGCCCACCAACCCAAAAAGATTTGGGACCCCTTACTTAGATGATGCAAGGGAATCCGGTGTCAGGGTGGAAACTGAGCCGATAGAACCCCAGAGCAGTTCTGATTCTGAGGAGGATCAGCAATCCGTGGGAGAGGAGCCAGCTCATCCCTCACAGGCACAGCAGCTGGCAGAGATTCCTCCTGCCGGCATTCCTGAGATAGATAGTGACCCAGGTGGTGAGAGAGTGCAGGAGGGGGGCTTGCTAGATGCTCGACGCAGACGCAGGGAGCGATGAGCGATGGAGGAAAGGAGGCGTAGCGCTCGTTTGGCACGCAAGCAACGGTCGCGTCCCGAGGACCCAAGGGAAAGAGGGAGGATCTCTCCCTAGCCCATAAGTTCAGGGTCTTCCCGTGATTCTCCTTCAAACGGGGACCAACTGCCTTACCTGGAGCATAGGCTACCTTGCTGTTCATTGCTTAGTCGCTGGTGATAAGCATCTGAACAAGTCATTAAGTTGTAAAAGGATTAAAGCCTTGAAAAGAATCCTTTTGTCTGTGTCTTGAGTTGGCTATTGGAGTGTACTGAAAGAGGCCGCCAGGGCGCTCCTGACACCCGGGGCACACCTTGACAAACCACTCCCTCCTCACCACCAAGAGAGCCAATCTGGGACAGCTGTGAACAGCAGCACTTGAGCGTGACATCAGGGTTCACCACTTGCTTCTTGGCCAGCCTGATCATGGAGATGTGCTGCTGGTGCAGAAAGGAGAAGTGGTACCCAGAGAGGCAGGGAAGCCAGAGGAGACAGGTGGGGAGGAGGAGGAAGGAGAGCAAGAGTTGCTGGGAGGCTAAAGCTAGAAAATGGAGAAAAGATGCAGGGACGGAGAGGTGGCAGGCAATGAAGGAGACTGGCAAAAGCACAGGCAAGACAGGTGCAGGGGGAAGAACAGCCACAAGCAGGCCAACCCCTGGTGGGGGCTCACCCCAGAGAAGCACAGAAGAGGCTACCAGCCTGAATAGAAGGGAGACTGGTGATATGGTAGCGCTCTTCAAGGACTTGGAAGGTTTTCGCAGAGAGGAAGGCCAGGATCTGTTCTCGATCATCCCAGAGTGGAGGACACAGAAGAATGGGCTCAAGGTACAGGAAGCCAGATAACGGCTGAATATCAAGAAAAACGTTCTGACTGTGAGAGCAATATGACAACGGAACCAATTACCTGGGGAGGCGGTGGGCTCTCCCACACTGGAGGGGTTCAAGACGAGGCTGGACAGCCATCTGTCGGGGATGCTCTGATTTGGGTTCCTGCATTGAGCAGGGGGTTGGACTCAACGGTCTTGTAGGCCCCTTCCAACCCTACCATTCTAGGATTCTACGATTCTATGACTGAGCCCTCCCTCCTCCCTGCTGAAGGCTCCACACCAGTCAGGGGAAGAGCCCAGAGAACAGTCTAGGCTGCATGTGACCTAGTGGTGAGAGTGCTGGACTGGGAGCCGGGAGACCCGGGTTCTAGTCCCCACTCGGCCATGGAAGCTCACTGGGTGACTTTGGGCCAGTCACAGACTCTCAGCCCAACCTACCTCACAGGGTTGTTGTTGTGAGGATAAAATGGAGAGGAGGAAGAGGAGAATGTAAGCCACCTTGGGTTCCTTGCAAGAGGAAAAAAGGCAGGATTATAAATGCAATAAATAAATAAATGTGACCCCACTAGCCTTTCCCGAAAGGAACGCCAGTCTGTGGCCCTGGAAGGACTCTTCTCCCTTCTGTAGCACCCTGGCTGTGGCCTCTAGGAAGAAACCATACTTCTTCTTCCTTAGAGGGGAAGCTGTTGGGAGGCTGAGCTTAACCCCCCCCCCCACTAGCCTCCCCCCCCCCCCAGACTGAAGGGCTCAGGACTGTCTGAACAGACAGGAGAAGGCAGAAGCCAGGGCTTCAGCCAAGCTATCTCAGAGAAAAGCACGAGGCTGAAGTGACAGAGAAAGAGTGGCTGCTAACCCCATGAGGGCTGCCCTTCAGGGGAAGAAGGGACTTGCTTAGGAGTGGGCAAACAAGACAGTGCTCCATCACCTGAGCGAGCTGCTGTACAAAGCATGCCTGGGCCAGTGAAGCAGCTGAAAAGACTTCATCAGTTCCTAAGCAACACTTCCCTGTCTTGCCCTTCACTGATGGACCTAACTGTCAGGGTTGTAGCTGAGCCCACAGAGTCCCAGAGCAGCTCTGATTCTGAGCAGGAGATACAATTCCTGGGGGAGGAACTCTCTCAGACTTCAGAGGTGCAGCTGGAACGGGAGACCCCCCCTGCTC
Source organism: Heloderma suspectum (assembly GCF_057233095.1). Lineage (NCBI taxonomy): Eukaryota > Metazoa > Chordata > Lepidosauria > Squamata > Helodermatidae > Heloderma > Heloderma suspectum. Next base: position 112,749,296 of record NC_139464.1, read on the forward strand.
ACATCCCTGGGAGCGACAGTGAACCAGGTGTGGAAAGGGAAGGACAACCTGAGCTTTTAGACGCGAGGCGCAGACACAGGCACAAGCGAGAGGTTGCAGGCGCCGAGCTTTGGCGCTCAGCTCGATAGGCTCAACGTCAGCCCAGAAGCATCACGGGAGAGGGGGAGATCTTCCCCTCCCACCCCTTAAGTTCAGAGAGTTGCCGCGTTTTTCCCAAACAGAGATCAACTGACGTCCTAACCCTTAGAAACCCCCAGATGGCTATTCCTTTGTAGTTCCTCTGAGTCTCAAGCAATTTAGCATCTGTATGCCTCATTAGGATAAATGGAATTAAAGCCTTGGAAAGCAGCCCTTTGTCTGAGTGTTGATTCTGGCTATTGGAGAAGTCAGTGGGCAACAGGGGCACCCTGACACTAACAGAGGAGGGTGGTTCTGATGTCCCCTTGCCAGAGGATGGCCTCACAGACATGCAGATAGCTCAGTGGAGCTTAGGAGCAATTATTCAGGAATTAATGCTTGTATGGACCCTGCATGACTGGACTTGTGGGCTCTGCCACACTGGAGGCATTCAAGACGAGGCTGGACAGCCATCTGTCGGGGATGTTCTGACTTGGATTCCTGCATTGAGCAGGGGGTTGGACTCGATGGTCTTGTAAGCCCCTTCCAACCCTACTATTCTACGATTCTATGTGCTTAAAAATAAGAGATGACTTTGCTAAAAACCAGTGCAATGAAAATTAAACAAAACCCACAATTTCTCATGTAATGACTATAATCATCCCATGTATAAGATAGTCATCTGAATCCACCCATTGGAAATGCCTGTCTGATATGGGCTGCGAGACAAATGCTACCGTAATATGATGTTGCTGCCTTAAATGGTGGTGCAGCTCTTTACATCAGCTTTGGGTTTGGACCAGGGAATGCAGTGGTACTAAATCACCCCATCTGTTTCTTGTCATTTCTTGGAAACTCGTGGCTGGAACATATATTGGGTTTATAAAAGGAACATGTTACATTATGGTAGGAATTTGTACCACTTTCTTGGCAGCCCTGTTCCCAGTGTAATTGGAAATGCTGGCCATTTCTCTCTGTATGAATTTAAGTATGTTCAAGGACTGATCCTGTGAGGTACAGCTGTGGCTTCCAGGAATGCATTGTATTGAAGTGACAGTGCTTAGTGCCTGGCCAAATAAAAGAACCAAGAACCACCCTGATCGAGGGCTTTGGTGATATAACTGCCACAGAAGACAAATTAAAGGCCCCAGAAGTGTTTGTGTTGTGAAAGGATTCATTAGATGTTAATGACGTGTTAGAATTGTGTGTTGAAGGTTAGCTGCATCATAGCAGATTTATCTTTTGGGGGCTCAGCCAGATTTACATTAATATAACACTGTGGCAATTTCATGGAAGGCTGTGAGTCATACCAGTAATATATACAAAAGCAGGCACCTCCTTGCTAAACCACATACTTTCAGTCCCCATTTTTGTTACGTTTAGGTAGTCAGAAGTCTTTTCTAATCACTTGAGCACAAATGAATATTGAGATGTAATTCTATTGAATATAATGGATTATCTTTGTTTCCTAAACTAAAGATCCCTTTCTGCACACCTTTTCTGTCATGCAAATTTAGGCTCCTGCCTCTCCAGTTGCTCACATACTGGCCTGGGTAAAGGCTTCCCCAAGTGGCTTTTCCCAACTCCATAAGAACAAAAGATACAATCAGATGCTGGATCAGAGCAAAGGCCTAGCTAGTTCAGCATTCTGTTCCTGCAGTGGCCAACCAGAAGTCCCAATGGGGACCCCACAACAGAACATGAATGCAGTAGCCCTCTCCCACTCATGTTCCACAGCAACTAATAACAGAAGAATATCTCCTCTGATAGTGGAGGTAATGATTGGGTTCTCACAACATGACAACCTATGATTGGTAACTAGCTACGATAGGTTGTCATGTTGTCCGAACACAAGACCAAACACAAGAATCATTGCAGATTTCGGGGATTGGCTACCAAGCCACTCAGCAAGAGCAGCAAAACCCCCTGCTGATCTTGCCTTTGCCACTGCTAATGACAGCCCCTCCATCGATGCCCAAGCAGCACTTTGGAGAGACCGTCACTGGTTCACCATCTGTTTAAAAATATTTTTTTGGTCCCAGAATTTTTAGGGGTTTTTTTGCGGGGGGGGGGGGGGGAGGTCAGTCTTTCACAAGTGCACAAGTGCGCTCTTATAGCTGTCCTATATGTGTAACCTTGCCTGGTCAATTTCCTTGTATGTTTCAGCTGTCAAAGGGAGCTGTGAAGTGGAGTAGGTAACATACATGGAAATTGACAAGGCAAGACTGCATATAGGATACTTTGTGCACAGTTGCCAGGGTCCAATTGCCAAGTTTTCAATAGGCACTGAAAAGGGGGGGGGCAGAGGTAGGTGTACCAAAAAGGGGGGACAATAACTCCACCTTGGCAATGTCATTCTGTCGCTTTTAAGAGTTGAACTGATGCTTCTCAGTGCCCTCCACCATTTCAACACTTCCCAAAGTCTCCGGGTACTCTAGAAAGGGGAAATATTGGCTCCCCACACGCACACACTTTTTGCAGCTCCTTTTCAGAGCACTTACTGCTATGGTTACTCTGGTTCCCTGATAGTTGTAAAACAAATGCAGAAATGTGTGCATATGTAATGGCTGGGAAGTAAATGGAATGGAAGGAAATCTGCACACATGCATTAACCTCCATTACTGCAGGTGCTCAAATTTCCCCTCCATTTATTTCCCATCCCTTAAATTTGCACAAATTTCCCCTCCATTTATTTCCCATCCCTTAAATTTGCACAAATTTCCCCTCCATTTATTTCCCACCCCTTAAATTTGCACAAAATTCCCCTCCATTTACTTCCCAGCCATTTCATTTGTGTATATTTCACAATCCAAAAAATTGCACAAATATTCCCAACAGTTTTTAAAAATAAACTCCTATGGAGGTGGCAGAACGGGATGAAGCAAATGGGATGCTAGCATCAGCAGTGCTTACACCCATCCCCATGTGGGGCCCCGTTCATCCCATTCAGGTGCCTTCCCAGGATTTTTTCTAGAACTGTCAGGAAACTGCAGCAATTGCAGCAATAAGTGCTCCAAAAAGGAGCTGTGAAAAGCAGGGGGAGCCAATATCTCCCCTTCCTGGAGTAGCTGGAGGCTCCAGGAAGTGTTGAAAAGGTGGAGGGTGCTGAGAAGTGTCACTTCAACTCTTAACAGCAACAATATCACATTGCCAAGCCCACTTTTGTTGCACCTACTTCTGCCACTTTCCCCCCACCCCTTTTCCAGTGCTTTTCTGTTGACAACTTGGCAATTGATCCCTGGCAACGGTGCACAAAGTATCCTATATGCAGTCTCTCCTTGTCAATTTCCATGTATGTTACCTACTCCACTTCACAGCTCCCTTTGACAGCTGAAACATACAAAGAATTGGACCAGGCAAAGCTACGCATATTGGACAGCTGTAAGAGCGCACTTGCAAAAGACCGACGAAAATAATAATAATTTAAAAATTGTTAACACAACTGCACAATTATCTGGAGGTGATTTTTTTTAATGACCCCAATTGTGCATTTTTGAAGCTCCGACATTTTTTCAAAAACAGCAACAACTGAGAATGGGTAGCGACTGGAACGGGGAGGGTGAGACTTGACAGGTTCTACAGTGAAGGACACTGGAATAGGACACTGGCTGGAGGACTGAGGAGGAAGGAGGGAGAGAACAAGCCACAGTGAGCCGGATTGTCTGTCGGGCACACCATGGGTTGTTCCATGAACTGCCCACACTGCATAGCTTATTTGCAGGGTGGCTTCGTGTAACGTGCTAATGTGGCCAGTACATAATCATTATAGGCATCTCTACACCAGCCTAAAATCCTGCATTTAAAATAGGTCTTTCTGCTTCCGTTTTAAATGCAGCATCACTCCCTTTTTCACCCGCTTCCTTTCCCCCCTCGCCTTTCCCCCTCCTTCTCCTCGTATCTGAGTCTTCCCTTATCTTTAATTGATCTCGCTCCTCTTCTTGGTGCTTTTCCTCTTTTCATGGAGGGGACTCAAGCAGAACACAACGGGATAATTTGATAGCCCGTTATCTGTTATCTATTTTAAAAAGGAACAAAGGGCATTTAGTGCACGAGACACCTAGTGCAGGAGACGGCGTCATGTAAAGAGCCTGCGAAGTTCTGTGAAGGAGCAATCTCAATCGCAAGATAAAAGCTACATGTGAAGAAAGCTTGAATCTAGTAGCCATTGATAGCCTTATCCTCCATGGAATTGTGTAGAAAAGTGGACATTTCAACAGGTGTTTTAATTGGTAGCACCTGCTAAAATGCCTTTTCTGCATGCCTGTTAAAGGTACATTGCATGTTTAGACATAAAAGGCTCAGAACTCTCCGTATGCCCCAGCCATGGCTTGGTGGGGCATGCTGGGAGTTGTACGCCTTTTTCTGTACGCGATTGCACACTTAGTAAGTTATGACAATTGCTTCCTGTTCTAAGCTATATATCTAGCAAGCAGAGATTTAAAAGAAAGGTTATATTGAGAAATTGTATAGCAGATGGAAGAGAAGGATACATTATTTAACCCAAGATCAGAGAGCTTCGGCTATTGGGCGGTATAGAAATGAAATAAATAAAAATAAATAAATAAATAAATATTTTCTTGTTCTTCTGTGATCTCTTAGAGTCATGGACCAGTTTTGTTTTCTTAATATCCCTACAGCCAGAAAACTTGTTATACTACAGCCAGGATGAAGAATCTAAAATCATGATAAGTGATTTCGGACTGTCGAAAATGGAGGGTAAAGGTGATGTCATGTCCACAGCTTGTGGCACCCCGGGATATGTTGGTAAGTGCCAGCATTGTTCCAGCAATATAACTGCTGTATCCTCCTCTCCTCCAGACCTGAATGACTGGTAATGGTAACTCACCAAGGTCCCATCTACATGGCACCGCTTTCAGCTCCCACCCCATCACAGCTGTGCAGCATTGCAGCTTCAAAGTAGTTTCTGGTGGTATTCACTTGCGGTTTACTGCGTGCTTCCCTAACAGACTCCGCCATGCCCTTTTTTTGCCATTATACTTAAATGCGCAGCTGTGCAGTCCTGTGAGTGTGGAGGCGCGACACATCCGTGGCTGTTTTGTATTTTAAGGGCTCTGCTGTGTCTTTCTGTCCCTCATTAGGTAAAAAGTGGGTGTTCTGTGCTGCTTCATTTCTACGCCATCTTTTTGTCAGTTCCCCAGCCTGAGACTCTCGTGATGGTTCACACTCACAGGCGTGAGCGGTATGTGCCTACCCATCGCTCCAAAATGGTGACCAATGTGATGTTGGTCCTCCCCCAAGACCATCCCCCCCCCCCAGCCTTTGGGCACTGAGTCCAAAAGCAACCATTGCAAAGATACAAAGCTGCAAAAATATGCAGAAGTGTGATTAAATAGATGAAAATGCGTCTCTGTGCCTCTATAACTGCACAGCTGCGAAGGGATGGGGGGAGTAAAGGGGCATCACAGAGCGATGCAAGCACTACGCACATCTGCAACACATCCACTGCAAACTGTGAAGTTGGTTTGGGGAAGGGATAGATGGTTCGCAACTGTGGGAAATCTGCAGCAAACCAAAAACATTGCAGCAAAACGCCTCCTTGGAAATCCACAGTGTCTGGGAGAAAACCACAGATGGCTGCAAAGTGGCGACTGTGTCGTCTAATCAAAAGGACCTAGACTCGCCCCCATCCCGGAGTAAAAGGCTCATGTAGATGGGCCCCAAGTCAAGTGCAGTCCAACGGGCATAGATCACTGCCCCAGAGGAGCGCAATAGACCTTCTGCTTTTGTCGCTTGCCTTGGACAGCAAAAATGGTGCGGGAGGGCAGGGGATTCATTGCTGGTGGACTACATTTGGCCTGGTTGGTCAAAAGTTGTGAAGACCTTTAGTGCCAACAGTAGGTTCCCTCTCAGGACAAACAGCAGCTTCAGGGAGGCAATTTTCACCAGGATCAGGGTACAGAGGGTAAGAGTGAAAAATCCCCCTGATCCCAATTCCCTACCCCCACAGCTGTTTTTTTTTTAAGCCAAAAAGACGTCACGTTAAGGCCATACACATATTCAATATATCAGCTGTCAGGCATTGAAGATATGGGCTAGATACTGGTTTCCTGAAAACCAAAGTTAGTCTTTTTCTTTCGGATGTTTTTGCCCTTTATTCAAAAGGAGTATTTTGTGAACTGAAGTCTCATCGTGCATTTTCTTGGAGCTGGGCCTTGCTGCTGATTGGAAACAAGTGAATGATGTCTTTCTAAGCTGTGACTGCCTGTTCACTTGTGCCATTGGAACAAAGCCTCTTAGCTGGGGGTGCATACATACAGTGCGTATATCCTGTGTCACGTTTTTAATTACTTATGAATGGCCAGGTTTTCTGTCTCCCTTTTTGTGCTAGTAGCTATGATATATGAGATGCATTTATTCTGAGGTTTCCAATTAGACTTCTACTTACAGTAAATTGGTTTTAAAAGGCCTTTTGTCGGTCTGTCTCTGAACCCAGCGCTTTTGAACCAGGGGTGGGCAATCCCTTTCAGGTGGAGGGCCGCACTGGTGGCTGGGGAATCCTTTGGGGGATGTGTTGATGAGCAGTGCTGGAGGTGGGGGGAGACACACAAACATACCCTTCACACCCACTCATACCCACACCTTCTTCCTTCCCACTCATTGACATGAACATACACACAAGCTTACATTCTAAATGTCATCACTGGGGAGGCAACAGAGGGAAGGGAGGAAAATAGTAAGGGGATAACTGGGATGGATATGCATTAGTTCAGTTACTCATAGTTTCAGGATGAGATGAGGACTGGCATGTCTCACGGGTGTCATAGAAAAGGTGATTGTATCAGGTGGGTACGAAAGTTATAATAAATTCTTCCTTAATTATATAACTATAAAGGCCACATAGTCCAGCTTTTCTTGCTGCAGAATTTGGGTTATCTTTGTGTAGAACTTTTGCTAATGTTATAAAGGTCCACCAGCATTACAGGATCCAAGAGCTTCTAGGATTGTCTAGTGAAGGCCAAAGAGGATGTGCTTGGACTGAGCCTGTCTGGTATTTATCCAGTCATTTCTTCAGGCGAATCTGTGACTGCCCTAGGCAATCTGAGACATCGGATCATTGAGACAATTACGTTTTGGACCCATCAATAATTTAAAGCCCCTTTTACATGTTCTTTTATCTCATAGGTGCTGCTGCCCTCAGGGTTGCTCCCATGCCAGTCCAGACATGCTAAAGATATCTGCACATAATATAATTCATCCTGACATCCTTTTTACATACCAAACCAGCAACCCCAGCTCCTGACGATCCCTGTTCTTTGTAGTAAGCACTGTATCAGAATGACCTACATGGGCAGGAATCTTTACACATACCCAGACTTTCATGGGAGCAACCAGAGGGACACCAACAAGGGTAAAAGGAGATCGGAGTGTGGAATCCATGGGCAAAACCATGGGAAAGAGTGGGTATGGTGCAGGGAGGACGTATCTTCCTTAATTTTTGGCAAGGAGGTAAAGTGGTGTGGTCCACGTGTAACTGCCATCTTTCAGTTTGCAGTAGTAGAACAGAAGGAGAGCCAGTGCAGTGTAGTGCTTAGATTGTTCGACTGGGTCTTGGGAGATCCGGGTTCTAGTCCACATTCATCCATCAAACTCACAGGAAGGCTTTGGGCCAGTCAATGACTCTCACACTAACCTACCTCACAGAGTTGTTGTAAGGATAAAATGGAGAGGAGGAAGACCACGTAAGCCCCGTTGGGTTCCTTGTAAGAGGGGAAAAGGGCAGGATATAAATGTAATACATAAATAAATGGTCTTCTAAGGGTAAAACTATGCTACAATGAGGGTTGCTTCAGCTATTTCTGTCACCGGATCATAAGCTGAAGTTTTTTTAACTACACATCATGTTCAGCGCAGCCGATACAAACACAGACTTCCCCGACTACATAAGCAACCCCAAGCAATATACCCCAGGATTGCACAGCATGATCCGAGAAGTGTATCCCAGGATCCATTGTAGTGTTGTAGAAGATGCTGGGGTGCACCTCATGAGTTGCATCCCAGCATCTTCTGAAACATACCAAAGGAGCTTGGAGTAGACTTCTTGGACCATGCTGTGCAACTGCTTGGGGCAGCAAAATGTCTTGGGTCATTAAATGCATGTATGTATGCATACTTCTCTTGAATTCTGGGAATTTATTAGGAATTTACCAGAAGTGCACAGTCCATCGGTCTATTCACTACACACACGCAGACGTGCACACAAAATCACTTGATCGTTTTTCTTGGTAATCTTGAAACAAGGAGCAGATTCGTTATTCGTCACAATCCTCTGTAGCAACCATCCCCGTGTATTTCTTGATTATTTTGTGAAATAAGAGGCAGCCTGTACCGGACTGGATTTTGAACTTGCTTTAATTCTGTGGAACTCAATTAGAGACCTTGTTTCTGAAGTTCAATCTGCGACTTGCTTGACAGCTAAGTAAGCTCATTTGAAAATTCTTCGTATTGCTTGCTCATCTCCCTTAATTAAATTGTGTTGGGGGATCATTGATCAGAAACTATATTTTCTAACGAGCATCTCTTTTTTCCCTTCCTTTCTCTTGATTGAAAAGTGACTATGAGAGCTTTTGACTTCTATTTTTCAGAAATTAATCTCACTGTACTTTCTAATACTGCATTTGATATGAGGAGAAAACTGGGGGGTTTGGAAAGAGAGAGCTTCTGAGAGGATTATTAGGAATCATACCATTTCAACTGATGATCTGAAGCAATGCTGATCGGGTCACCCCATTCTTACTGTATTCTTGACAACAAGGAGGGGTGTGTAAAAGCGCCATGAAATTCAGTAGGGCCATCAGACAAAGTAGCTTCAGGGCCATCTGTTGATAGTTCTGTGTTGTTTATCTGTTCATAGTTTAACCCATGAATTGGCGTTACATGCAAACCAGGTCTCAGATTCAAAAATAGCTATTTATTCCATTCTTATCTAACAGAAAACAAACCATTCTAATGATTTCTGGGAGAAAAATGAAGATCTTGTTTTACATTCCCTCTTTCCTGAGTATGGCCTTTACAGGTTCCGTTTCCTGTAGAAAGTAGAGTGCTGGCTCCTTACAATGCTTATCTACAAGTATACAACTTAAGCAGCCATTATGTGAGCACAGACGCAGACTCACAGGCATTCCCCTTATTCACAGCACTATCAGTAACCTGGAATTGCCAAAAACCCAGCTTGCAAAACTGCATTCAGCTCTTGCCCTTGCTTTTCATGCTAATACCAAATAGGTTTTCTAACACCCCACCATGGTAGGTGAGTGTAGCTCACATTTCAGATACTTGAAATAGTCAATGGCCCATTATCTGCCCCCATTCGGCTATACCAGGCCTTGGGGCAGATGGTGGGGAGAACCAGCTCACAATATTTAAGGTAGAACAGAGGTGCTTCCAGATGGATGGGACCTAGTACAGAATGCACAAAGCTATTCTGTCTTTCTTTTTCCTTAAGGGATTTTCCACAGTGAGAAAAAAGGTGGAAGAAGCAGTGGGAAAACATGGGAAGACTATAAGTGGAAGTCGAAAGTGCCTGGACACCCCTGTAAAATTCTGTGAACAAGGCAGGGTAATAGCACGATAAAAGCTTTGGCCAGGATCCAATGGTGTCATTCCGCCTACTCAAATAGCGTTAGCAGAGTTCCAGTAAATCTTTCTGCTGTGCAAGCGCTTGCGCAAATGTAACTTTAGTTGGATCTCCTCTTGCGCATAGTTTGTAACCTAGTTTCCGCTACTGTGATGTCATTTGCACTAGCAGAATGACACTGTTGGACGCTGCCCCTTTTCTGGGAGCACCCCAGCAATCCCAGGGGGAGAAGCCTGCAAAGAGCAATCATGGATGTTTCCTGAAGGTCACAGCTGGCTCCAGGCTTGAGTCGGTCCTCAATGCTTTAATTAAAAATAAGTCCAGGTTGCAGATCTCGTTGTTTCAGAACATACATTCACCCCTAATAGAGGAAAGGGTATCTCTGTAAAGCACCTGAAGTGGACTACACGCACAGTACACCCACACTCTACACATGCCTCCAGTCAGATTATTGGCACTGTGTCTGCCAGTACTGATCAGCTGCTTGGGGGGCGGGAGAACTGATTCTACACACAGCAGGTAATCCAGCACTGTGAGAGCTGACAAGTGTCTCTACCATCTGCTCTGCATGGGAGGTCCTTGTACACAGCCCATTGCAAATTATTTATGTATGGTATTTGAATGCTGCCCCACAACATAAATAAACATAAAAAAACAATTTTGATACAAAATAGAACAAAAAAATCACAAAAGCAACATAGGAACAAAACTCACAGCAATCCCCCAAATTCTACACACACATTGGAAAACTCAGAGGCCTACCGTAGTTGTGGTGAACAGAAAGGTCTTCAGCCTAGCACCAAAAAATCCACCAAGATGGCACCAGGCAGATCTCCCTGGGGAGGCTGATCAATAACTGAGGTGCCACCACTCAAAAGGCAACACACAGGATCTCTAGGTTGTGGCCATTATAGAAAAATTGATTGGGGAAAAAAGCCAACATAACAGGTCAGACCCAGGATCTGCCTTCCTTGAATGGAAGGGCTCTGTTCACAGAAGATGCCTGTGCCTGTTTTTCAGGGATCCGCCCTCCTGCACCGCAGTTCTCCTTTTTTAGCAGGGTTCTCTGCCCCTCTGTGTAGCATTTTCAGGGTTCTGGAAGGGCTGCTGTGGGGAGGAAAAGGCAAGGAAGTCCCCTTTCACCAGCCCAGCTGCACATAGCAACATCAGGATCCAACCCAGCATGTTTACTCTGATTCTGAAGATTACAGCTGCAGACCTCTATGCATGTCCTTGGTGTAAGCCCCATTGAGCCCAATGCAGATTTATAGGATTGCAGAGTAAATCACAACCTTTGAAAGGTGTTTTGTGTTTCTTTTTATTTTCAGTAGGTGCCAGCTCCTCTTCTGTGTTATTATTTTTCTTCAGCTTGTTGCCCAGGTAACCTGGGACAAATACACTAAAATGACTCTGCCATTCCGTGTGATTATACCCTCCACTAGTTCTGCAGTTGCTATTACACCTGATAGTACACTTGTACATTTTCTCTGTAGTTTGCTGCATTAGGCGGCTTTTCTGAGACACAAGGTCATCCTTATTATTGGCAGTTTCCTAATGTTCCCGGACATATAATTTTATTTCCTCTCTCTCAAAGCTCGTTAGTTACATGCATATCACCTGAAATGTGTACTTTGTGCCAGTGCTTCATGATCTGCACCTGCTGCCAGTCTGTTTCTAGACCCAGTTCAAAGTTCTGGCATTAACCTACAAAATCCCCAATGGCTTGCGGCCAGGTTACATGAAGGATTGTCTCCTTCCATATATACGTGCCTGGACCCTAAGATAATAGTCAGAGGCCCTTCCTTCTCCAGTGCCAAATTTAAGGTGAGGCAGGGGGCTACTAAGGACAGGGCCTCTTCAGTGGTGGCACCCCAGTTATGGAATGCCCTCCCCAGAGAGGCTTACCTGGTTGCCTACGCTGTTATCTTTTTGGTGCCAGGTAAAGACCTTTTAATTTTTCCAGACTTTTTAGTCCTTCAGTTTTAAAAATTGTGTTAGAGCATTTTTAGAACTTTGCACTGCTGCAGTCTTTTACCCTGGTTTTTACTTTGGTTTTATTCTGTTTTAAACGTAAGATTTTTAAATTGGGTAGCATCCAATGCTGCCCATATGCCAGCAGGACCCACTGCTGGTGCCACGGGAAGTTAGTGCTTCCTAAAACAGCTGGAAATGAGCCAAAACACTCGTTTCTGGAACAGAACAGAACAGCAGAGCCAGGAGAAGGGAGCTCCACTGGCCTAGACTGTTCTGGAAACGAATGCTTTTGCTCATTTCCGGGGTTGCTCTAGGAAGTACTATCTTCCTGTTATGATAGTGGGCTGTCCCAGTGGTGCAACTCAAACAGTGAAGGCACATAGGCAGCATTGGATACCACCCATTATATTACTGTATTTTATGGTTTTATCATCTGTTTTGTGAACTGCCCAGAAAGCTGCAGCTATTAGGTGGTGTAGAAATGTAATAAATAAATTAAATAAATAAATATGTGGCCTTAGTTGTATGCTAGGATAAATGTAGAACAATTGCACTGAAACTAAGGACAGCAAAAATCCAAATCAATCTTCAAAATCCAGCTGTAAAACCAATACTCTTTTGTGCTGAAACATGAACTAGGGTAGAGCATTTGACTAGGCAAAAAAGATTTGATCAGTTGGCCAGCCAAATATTGTCAAATAACCATCAAGTATTTTTAAAACATTAGTGTTATGAGTACTGTGAAGATAATCAACAGGTTTTATACTTACACTCATTACAGAAAACCCAATTAAGTCGTTATTGTGGAAGAATGACACTAAGGGTGCAATCCTATGCATGTTTAGACAGAGAAAAGGTCCTACAACTCCCAGCATTCCCCAGCCAGCTCCCGTTCCTGCTTTTTATCATATTTAGCTCGATGGGCACCATAGAGTTTTCCACAGTAGCTACAAGGAGTTTGGGGGGGGATCCTCACTCACGGTTTGAATGTTTATTTGATTGCAAGCCACCCATGGAGTTTTCAAACTAAAGGTCAGGTTCCAAATTCATTCAATAAATAAATAAGTTTGCCAGAGCGAACGGCATGTCCTTAGAGCGCCAATTGCTATGGATTTTCTTTGCTATGTCCTTAGAGCCTCTCCTCCCACGCAGTTACCAGGGATTCTGACCACGCCTCCCTGCATACAAGGCTATGTGCAACCAGGGCATATAGATGTCGTCCTATCCCCGTAAGCCTTTCCCTTAAAAAAAAGGGGCCAGGATTGTGGAAATCTACATTACGCACGTAGGCAAGCCAACTTAGGTCATGCATTGCAGTTGCTCCATATGTGAAGAAGTGCAGTACCAGTGCTGTGTACATTCGCATATGGTGGTGTGGGCACACATGTGATTCCTCATGCTGATGCTGTACCCTGTTTACCATGTACACAGAATTGCCAGCCGGAGATAGTGTGAAACAGCCTTTATGGAGACAAATAGAAGGTGGAATGCATTCCAAAATGAGGATACTCACTGCCATTTTCAATACTGCCGTCAAGAGAGAAGTAGCTTCGGTTATCACTTGCTGAATCCTTTTTTTTAAAGACCTCCCTGGGCCCCAATGCAGCCCTCCAGGACTCCCCAGATGGCCACACCTTTTGTATTCATTGTTCCCTTTCATGTTTGTTTGTTTTCCATTTATTTCAATGGCAGACCCAGGCAGTTTTCTAGTGCATGTAAACTTTGGTGTTTTCCATCCAAACTGCACAGTTTTCAACAATTTTATGATTCCCTCAAGGCAGCAGACATGCCAAACGTCAGAGGAGAGGACGAAGGCCCATTTTGTGACAAATCAAAGAACACATTTTATTTTATTTTTATTTGCAAATGTATGAGTCGCCTTTGGGCTCCAGTAGGGACCCTAAGGCAACTTATAGTTGGGGTGCAATCCTATCTATTGTGCCCTTGCTGTTTGGAAGCCTCTGAATTCAGAGGCTTCTGAGATTCCCATGCTCTGCCAGGCTGAAGCCAGCAGGGCAGGAGAAGTGGTGGGGGGATCTTTGCCTCCCTGTCCTCCTCCTTTGGTGATTTTCACTAGACAGCCTCTTCAGCCTGTCTAGCAAGGGTGTTTTGAAAGAGGAGGGAAGGAGGCTGGGGGAGGCTCAGGATATCTCGTATTCTGGCCTCTTCAGTCTCCTCCCTCCTCAACCACCTGAGAGCCCCCTTTCCTCCTCCTCCTCGGTCTCTCTTCTGACCTCAGAGGGCAGCCAGCACAATTCTTTCTGAGCCGGCTGCAGGGGGCAGGGGGGAGATTGGATCTCCAACTCGCCCTTCTGAAGTTGGAGCACTGTCTCCAACCTTGGAAGGGTTTTTCCAAGCAATCCTATGGTCGCTGGGACACTCTCCCAGGGACCACAGGATTGCTCTCTTAATAAACTAAAATATATTTTCTGTCTCTAGTCCAAGTCCAGAGCACCGGTGTGCGGCTTTCAGACAGACTCTGAGAACAGTTGGCTAACCAAACGCCACTCCCAAACCTTGGGACAAAGAAGCCATGCTCCCCCAGAGGTCGACTGAGAAAGCTTCTTTATCCCATATATATGTTAGGGCTCTAAGGACAGGAGCTAAGGGGAATATTGTCTTGTTCCTCAAGTAGACCCGCCTGATACTGCAATTACTAGCAGGAAAATCTCTCTGTTATTCCCTCTGTGTTTTTAATAGCACTGAAACATATAATTGCTGACAAGGCAACTATTATAAACATTCAAACCATAAGCCAACATTTTGCTTTGAAAATTCAGTAGCTACTTTGCATTAAAAGGGACTGGAGTCATGGGGCTTTAAAATCCCCTGCTAAGCATTTGCAAATGAAAGATGCAGGCATAAGCAACACAGTTCTCTAGACTTTCATGCAAAGAAACCACTCCCCATGCGCCTTGTTTTAAAGCGAAAATACGGCTTTTTTCTTGCCTTCAAATTGCCACCCAAATTTGGCAGCAATTCAGCGGCTGTGATTTTGGCAGTGGCAGTGAGGATGTGTGCAGCCCCCGGTGAGTTCTAGGGTCAGAAATTGGACCCTGGACCCTCGGAAGTTGCCCAACTCTGGTGTATGTTGATGGCACTGTGTGAAATAGGAATGATAATATTGACTTCTGCAGATCAGCATTGTGAACATGTAGTGCCAGAAAACAGAAAAGCAAAGCTATCTGCAGAAATGAAGGCACAGGGTTGTATTCAGTGTGCTGTATCTAATGTTAGTCAGACTTAAGTCCCATTTATTTCAATGGTCTACTCTAAGTAGGACTAATATTGGATACAACCCACAGAGTTTTCATATCCCTAGTTCTTATGCATGTTTTTGTTTGGCATCACTTCTCATCCCTCTTTTACTGTGGTACCCTTGCTTCAGAACGGCAAGCAGCGCCAACCCTGTCTCCAACAACCATGGCACTTCATTAGTCAGCCTGCTAGAGGGGCAGTGACAGCTGTCTCGCTTGGATCACTTCGCAGCAGAGGTAACATATCACAGTGGCACACTGCACTAGGTTGTCTTCTCGTCTCCAAATCCTCCATTTGGCAGCACACTGCTTTGGAGCTGTCAGGATTTCTTAGCGAGCAATGTGAACTAGAGCTGTTCCAAACACTTCTTTTTCAAGTTTCCAAAACTTTTGTGTTTTGTTTTTCTTGGCAGGAAATTGATGGCCTTCCGTCAGTCCCCCTACCTTCTTCATGTTGTTTTTATTTGAAGTCCTCTAATCTGTCAGATGCTGATTATGAATATGATTCACAGTTTAAAAATATGAGCTCTTTAAAATCTTAACATTTCAAATTGTGAATGTGGGGGCTCGTGCCACGAAGGTGGCAGTCGGAGGTGGCTCGTATCCGTTAGCAGGTGGATCGCTGCCCTCCCCTCATCCATCTGTCAGCTGTTCACTCATAAATGTTTGGGACGAGGGGGGGCAGAGACAAGTTGACCACCACCACCTCCTGTCAGTTTCCCCCCTCCTCTGCAGAAAGAAGAGATGTCCTATATTTTCTTCCAAGTCTCAGTATTATTATAGGTCTTAAAACAGTCACATAAATAAGTACCGTATTTTCCGGCATATAAGACGACTGGGCGTATAAGATGACCCCCAACTTTTCCAGTTAAAATATCACGGCAAGCGATGTACCTTACTGGCGATTGGCTGGTTGTTGTATACAAAGCCTGCTTGGATTGGTCAGCCCTCCCTGCCTGCCCAGCCCTCCCTGTCTCCAATACTATCAGAGCAGTAGCGCAAACACGCCTCTTTTTTCCATACCCCGGGCGTCCCGGACGCCTGCAGCCTGCTCCGCCCTTCACTTACACCTTCCCGGTGAGGCGCCCCCTCACCTCGTCATCGGGACCGCATTAAGTCACTTCTTTCCACGAATCCTGGTGAGTGGATTTTCTTCTACCATACTTGTACAGCACCGCCCTTGCTGCTTTCATACAGTCGCCGCATACGGTGGGGATGTGGCCGCGGCCGTTTTTGAGCTCCCCCCGCCATATGCGGCGACCGCAGATTCTCCAGTCCGGCTCGGAAGTTTCAGCACCCGCCCTATAAGACGACACCCGGCGTATAAGACGACCCCCGACTTTTGAGAAGATTTTCCTGGGTTAAAAAGTCGTCTTATATGCCGGAAAATACGGTAATATAAAGATTATTTCCAAAAGGTTTTGGACTGAGGGCAGGCTCACGGTGTTTTACTCTGCAAACTGTGTCTGTGGTTTGCATTCATATGGAAAGATAACTTGTAAACCACGTGATCGTGTACATGACCTAGCGGCGATTCCTAGTTTCATAGCTTTGGGGAGAAAGTGCCACTGTGATATGAGGAATTGACATCAACCACGTTCGTAACTGCCCTGTTTCACGTCACATTTTCCAAATGTGCCATCCTTCCCCTTTCTTCTGTGTCTGCCTGCCTTCTCCTGATACCCTCACTAAAAGTCTGGACTAAAGAAAGGGCTGTAGTTCTGTGGTAGAACACATGCCTTACATGCAGGAGGTCCCAGCTTCAATCCCTGACCTATACGGAAGACTCCTGTCTGAGGGCCAGCTCCCAGTCAGTGTAGACAATACTGAACTGGATTGACTGTGGTCTGACTTCGTATAAGACTGCAATCCTAAGCATGCTTACTAGAGAGTAAGTGCAACCGAATGTGGAGGGACTTGCGTCTGAGTAAATATACTTGGCATTGTGCCTTTAGGCAGCTACATAGGTACATATGTTCCCACACCGTTCCATTGATTTCACTTCTGGCAAATAATTGTACACAGGAGTGCAGCCCTATTGTATAAGAGCGACAGCAAGAAAACAGAGTGAACGGATTCACGCGTGTGATGGTGATGCTTCTGTGAATCAGCAGAATAGATGGTGGTAGTGTGTGGATCTATGGGTTGGAAAGCAAAGTTCCTCTGATCCAACTTTTGCTTTAGATCCACTCCTTGCCTACAAGGAACAATTACCCTATAAATTACAATAGAATAGCAGATATACAGATATGATTTGCAGAGACCTGAACCTATCCATCAGCCAAACACCAATGGATGGCCTCATCTGATATTTCAGCTGTTCACTCTCAAAAATAACTATTCTTGCAAGTGGTCTATTCATATGCCATGCTGCAACATTGGAGAAGGGAACTTTCATGAAATTGCAATTCCGCATTCAAGCACAGAATAATTCTGCAATTTTTCTACATATGGAGTGGTAGGTGGGATCGTGGGGAAGTCCCCTCCTCTGGGTAGAAGATGTTGGATGTGCATATGTTCCTGGGCCAGCTGAAATATTGCCTGAACCATTTCCTAAAGTGCTGCTGCCATTCCTGCCACGACTGCTTCTTCTGAGCAAGTCAGAGATGCTACTAAGGGGCATTCTTCACCCACTTACAGCTTTTGCAAGCTCCAGAGACGGCTGAATGGTGGGAGGTGAAGGAGGAGTTTCAGAGTTTGTCTGCACTACAGACTTCTATCAGATCGCCATGGTTTCCCTCAAAGAATTCTGGGGGTTGTAGTTTGGTGAGGGTGCTGAGAATTCTCTGTTAGAGATTCCTTAGCCCCCTCGCAGACTTGTCATTCCCATGCTTCCCTGAGAAGAAGGAATGGCTATTAAACAAATTTAAGTCAATACTATAATTAATATAGATAGGCTCTCAGGGCTATAACTGCCTTAATTTAGCTTGTAAGCTTCTAAGAGGCCCAAGCCTCACTTTTTGCTTTTTAGTCTGTGGAGCGCCGTGCATATTGATGGTGCCCCCACCCCTCTAAACACACATGTGCTTCCATTTCTGAGAGATTCATAACTCCCAAGATTCTACTCCAGTGGCAAATGAATAGCGTAGGCGGGGCAATGTCTGTTAACTTCAATGAACAGTTCCTGAGTTCTCTGTTTGGACTTTGGCCATGCTCGTTGGATTTTGACTCATTTACTGACTTCCCTCCCCCCTTCCTCATTACAGCTCCTGAAGTGCTTGCCCAGAAACCCTACAGCAAAGCAGTGGACTGTTGGTCCATTGGAGTTATTGCGTACATTCTGTAAGTACTATTAAGTGAGTTAATGTTATTAGTTTCATGTCAGATATTATCGCACTGGCTTTGAATGTTGTGCCTGGGTGGGCGACTGAGAGCAGGAATGCTAGCACTCCTGAGTGTTTCTTACACATCTCCCGAAAACATTGGTGGCATTAAACATTGAGACATGGGCCTAGTTTAAGATAGACAACTGACCCACACACAAGCCCTATTCAGGCATTCTCTGACCCACTACAAACAACACGTGAGGAGGGGGAGCGCTCCAGCCCCACCTCCTCCATCGTCGCAACTGGGTTGCATAGTACGTTCGCAAACTCTCTGCACGTATCTCTGTTTTTTGTTGCTATGCCCAAAGCCCCTCTTGCCACAATCCAAATCATCCCTCTGTCACAGTCCTTGACACTTCACTACCAGAAGATGTGGCTGGCCACTATATAAGACGGATTTTAAGAAGCTGAAGCAAATTCATGGAGGATAGCTCTCAACTGCTGTGAACCATGACAACTGAATGGTGTGCTGAATCCGAAGAGGACTTTTCTTTTTTGGAACAACAGTTTGCACCAACAGTAGAATCTAGACTTGCAGGTGTGATGCCACAGGGCCAAACCAGACATTACTTTAATCTCTATCTAGCAGGACCGCAGTGGCTTAGTGGTTAAGATGCTGAACTGCAGACCGGAAGGTCGGCAGGACAGCAGTTCGAGACCCGAGTGCCGTGTGACGGAGTGAGCTCCTGTCTTCGGTCCCAGCTCCTGCCAACCTAGCAGTTCGAAAGCAAGAAATTGCAAGTAGATAAATAGGTACCGTTTCGGCGGGAAAGGTAACAGCGTTCCGTGCACCTCGGTGTTCAGTCATGCCGGCCACATGACCACGGAAGCATCTTCGGACAGCGCTGGCTCTTCGGCTTAGAAACGGGGATGAGCACCACACCCTAGAGTCGGACACGACTGGTTGGGGACACCTTTACCTTTACTTTTTTAGTAGGGATGTATGGATTTTGTTAAATCCATTCTGTCTGTGTTTTGCGGATTGTCAGGTGTCTTTTGTTCCGTCGTCCACTCATTGATGGAATCAGATTTTTTAAAACCAGAATTTTGTTCTCTTTGAGCAAATTCACATTAGCACTCATTTGCATAAGCGCTAATGTGCACTTGCGCAATGCACTAATCTGCATTAATTCATATGTACTAGCACTAATGTGCATGAATTAATGTAGATTTGCACAAGTGTGCAAGTAATCTCCCCCAAAAGTGAAAGACCAATCCACAAGTCTGCAGAATCCATGTGACTCATGGGTTTCATTGTGCAAAGTGCCATGCACACTGATGGCAATAATAATAATAATAATAATAATAATAATAATAATTGTCCAGAATAGTTGAGACATTTGAGATCCATGCCTGAGGCTCATGTCTCTTTCAGTTTTGGTAAAAAGTAGCCACATTGTGTAAAAAGTAACCATACGTTTTCCTGAGCACGCGGCAAAAAGCAGCTTGATGGGAGGCAGTTTTCATTGAGTAAATGGTGCAGGGAACGTGTTACATCCTTTCCTACAGCTCAGCACTCCCAGTTCTGTTTGGGCCCCTGGCGAGAGAAAATCCTACCACAGGTCACATCTCATCAAATTTGGCCCTGAGTCTTTGCAATATTTTAAGATGCTGTCTGACATTGTTATACGTACTTTTAAGTAACTGATATTTTCTTTTAATGTTTTGAGTAGGATAACTTTATTATATCATACATTTTTTCCCTGATTTTAAGCTGCCATGAGAGCCATGTAAGCTGAATTGGCTGGCTTAGCCAGAAAATACTAAATACATACATACATACATACATACATACATACATACCATATCTCCCTTGGACACAGACCAGTGGGAAAATAAGCTAATTCTGGACTTCTGCTGTTTTTTTTAATGCATGATTGAATACATTATAGATTACAACTACCCCAAAAATGTAAAAACCTTAGACAAATAAAATGTGTTAAGAAATACTAAACTTTCTTAAGTGCCAGCCCTGAGCGCTTCACTTTAATCGCATCCAGATCTCAGCAACTTTATGGTCAGATACTTTAAATAAGAAAGTTCATTTTGTATGAAGAAGTCATTCCTAATTTTAGCAGCTTAGAACTTCCTGTTATTCCACATGTTATATTCATTTTATTTTATTTAAAACAGCTATATTATAGATCCCAGGTTCCACACACACACCCATTACAAATTGTTTTTAAAATTAGAAAATATAAGGGTGTTCATATCCTTCCCACCACAGGCACAGCATCTGTACACGGTGGCATCAACACAGGGCAGCTTCCACCAACCTGGCGCCCTCCAGATGTGTTAGACTGTAAGTCCCAGCATTCCCAGACCAGCATGGCCAACACATCAGGAGAGCACCAGTTTGGGGAAGGTGGCCACTGGGTATAACAGAGCTCTGCGCCCCGCCTCCCCCGCCCCTGGTGCACATGCACAGAGGCACTCAGCAGGCCAAACTGTTGCAGAGAATGGGAAGCCTGTGTGTGCCTCCCATATCTCTGTCCAGTCTTCCTCCATCTCCTCAGTCAGGGAACATGAACACTGACCAAGCGGAATGGAGGTCTGGATGAGGATATATTTATAGAGAGATTTCTATCCCAGTCTTCTAGTGCCTGTGAACTACTCAGGGTGGCTTACAGCAATTTAAAATCACAATGTCATGAAAAACAAAAACACATAAATATACAACAAAAGCAGAGACCGCACATAAAGCAGGCCTTCCTTTCCCTATAGTGGCTTGGCACAGTGCCATTATGCACCATGGTTGGGGCGGGGGGAGATCCCTTATACCCTGTAAGGATCCCTGCACAGGTGAATGCTGCAGGGATCCTTACAGGGATCAAGCCCTTCATTAACAGATGCAGAAAATATAGAATTGAATCATAAGAAGATATGAGCCAATCAACTTAGTCGATTACTTAAATACATAATGGGCTAACAAAGGCACTGTCATTGGAAATCCTTCCATTCCTGTTACCTAAGATGCTGTGATGTCATGGAATGTTCAAAAATATTCTAATTACCGAGGAAGAAAGCTCACTTAGAATGCTAATAAACAATGCAGTGTCAATTAAAAGAGCGAAAGGACAGTGATGCTGAAATAATCCTTAAAGAGAAGGAGCAGTGTACTGTTGGCCGGGGCAAAAAACAGACTGGGGTGATTTGTAGTAGGGATGCTGTGGGCTAGGAAATCTAATCGGACAAGGACCTAGGAGACGGGAGAGAAGACGTTCAGGAATCTGTGCATCTGAAGGAAGGCAAGGAGCAAGTCAAGAGCAGGCAGAAAAAATGATATAAGAATACCTTGAGCAGGATACAAAAAAGAATATAAAGAGCTTGAGCAGAAACAGTTCAAAGACAGAGCTGAGGAAATATAGGAATAACCAGAAACTAGGCTGGCGTAGAGCCTAGATAGGAGGGGTTGTGCTGTAGTTGGTAGAAAAGGGAAGAGAGCTGCATACGCATGGGGAAAATGGGACAACAGCAGGAAAAAGGGCTGATACCAGCAGGGATCTTTGAGAATGTTTTTGCTTACCAAACATGTGAGCATGCCCCATTCGAAGCCCCAAGTGCAAGCATGAGCATGTCTCTGCTGAAAATATTGGCAAATTGTTGAATGCGCTCTCGTATGTGTCTTGTTCCTGATTCCCAGTTCATTTTTTGCAAATTTCCTCACTAGACTGAATCAGCCTTGTTTTAGTCTATGAAGGAGCTTATTACAAATTTGAGGAGATTTGTGCAAAATTCAGGAAATTTGTGCAAATCTCCTGTTTCCCCAAAGGCAGCAGCGATTGTGAATGGGAGCTGGGCATAAGATAAGCAGTGAGACAATGTTGGGAGAATTGTAACGGTCTCGAACATCGCTCATTTTCCCACCCCTCATCAGCTGCCCCGTGGCTTTTCTGAGTCTTGCAGGTACGTGCGAGTTGCTGGGTCCAGGTATATACAGCAACCAGCCAGTTCTCTGAATATGGTTTGGTGAAAGAGAGATCCACAGTAGTGGCCACAGCACCTCTCTCGGTCTGCTCCCCCACCCCCAGATTTGGGTTACGACCTAGCTGCACACTTACGCTCACCAACTGCCTCGAGCACCATTTTTAATTAATAAATAAATTTCAGACAGCCTCGTTCACAACAGCATTAAAATGCTTACAACATTATCTCGAGTTCTGTTCAATATATTTTTTCTAATTGCTCTAATATTTGTACTCCCATTTTAGGGAGAAGCAGCTTCCTTAGACACTCATGTGGCCTTGCATTAAAGTAGTCCCTTGTAGTATTTTCCCCAGGAAATGTTAAAATATGTTCCTCTTTCACAGATGCAGCTGTTTTTCTCAGGAGGAGGATACTCGCATCCATTTATTTTGGTTACATGTTCAGGGTTACATTTAGTCAATGCTGAGAATATGTAGGTGCAATGGAATGCTGACAAAACAGCTGGCTGCTATTTCTGGGATGGCCATAACCTTGCACATTTCCTCAGTGCTTGGTTTCACTGGGGGAAGAAGAAAATGCCAGTTGATTGAAACTCCCCCAGGATGGACTGGGATTTTCCCACTGAAAACTGATTCTGTAATTTATTCTGTTCGTGTACGAATATACATGGCGCTATTTTGAGGGCCTCATTTTAAAAATGATTTTCCTGGCAGGAATCTGTGCATTTTAACACAATGCATAGTTAAGCCATGGCTTTTACTCCCAAAAGATGAATTCATGGCTGCTGCTTTAAGCTGATCCAATCCATGGAGAGTAGATCTATCAATGGCTGTTAGCCGTGATGCTTTAATATGGTCTTCCCCAGCCTGGTGCCCTCCAGATGTTTTGGACTACGAGTCCCAGAATTCCTGGCCATTGGCCATGCTGGCTGGGGATGATGGTAACTGTAGTCCAACTCATCTGGAGGGCGCCTGGTTGGGGAAGGCTGCTTTAATAGAAGCCCCATATGCAGCTGCAGTACAACTCTGAAGATTAGCGGCTGGAGCTAACAATGGGCTTATGAGGTTCCACAGGCATTCAGTGGGCTGCTGTTGAAAATAAAATGCTAGACTAGATAGACCTTGGTCTGATGTGATAACCTGCCTTGGGATATTGCCCAGATTTTCTTTAATTTCTACAGGCATGGTGGGTGCATTTTCGGGCGCTTGCAGCACATGGGAGGCAGGTTTATTGCTTCCTTCTCCAAAAATGGAAAAACTTTCCATTGGCATCAGAGTTTCCATAGGGCTCAGGGGGGCAGGGAGAATTGCTGAAAATCAGGTGGAGGCACCTTCCATCACAGTGCCCTTTCCCCCTCTGCTTCTGTACCACATCCTACCCCATTCTGGGGGATCCCCTGACCATTAGGAGAGGATGGGGGTGGGGATACTGCCATGGGGAGGAGAGGGTGGGAAAGTCATTTTCCATTGGCAGTTCTCTGGATCCAAGTCCTTTTACAGCCCTATAGAGATTGCCCTTATTTTATATGGAATCTTAATGAGGTTTTAATTAATGGGCTGAAAGTTTAGGGCACACTTCTATGTTTCAAGGTTATTTTGAGTCTGTTGTGTTACTTTAACAGAGAATTCAAAAGAAAATGTATAAATGACCTTCCTTTCTAGCAAAAGTAGGCTGCTTTTATTAAGTCGGAGATTATTTCACATTTCCTTCCATGTTATCTTATGCGATGCTATGCAAAGTATGCTGTGCTATGCTAGGCTGCATAACTGTTCATTTCTATGTTGCTTTTCAAAAAAGGGCCCAAAACGTGCAAGAAAATGAAAATACATAATTACAAATATTATGTAAATTCATTTAAATGTAATCAGTTAATTAACTGACCAATTAGTCAAAGGCAGGTGATTATTCAACAAAAAAATTTCATTGGTGAGCCAGCCTTAATTGCTATATTTTATCTCCCTTAGAAGGCTGAAGTTCTAATCTTTCTAGTCCTGACCTTTCAGTACTTTTGTAGTTCCTTTGTTTTGGACCATTGTTAGTTCCAAGCTGCATTTACAACCTTTGTCTCATTTGCCCCGCAGCTCTTGTACTCTTTAGTTTACCCATGATGGGATGTTGTCACATTCTGCTGGTAGCCAATTAGGGTGGTGAGGGCAGAGAAACACCGCATGATGATGTCACACGAAGGATAAGTGAAACTACCCATTCTGAGGATAAAGAAGAGTAATTTCCTCTTCGCTGGGAATTCTGGAAATTATAGTTCAAGAGGTGGGAGAAATTAGGAATATCTTTCAGAAAAGTCTCCGTATCTCATCAAACTACAATTCTTAGGATTCTCCAGGGAAGGGGTCCTCACTGCCTTGCAGCACCTAAGATGCTTCCAGATGAGTCTTTGATTGTGCTATAGGCCTGTCTCATTCAAGGAGTTTTGCAGGAGTTCCAGGCGAGTTTTGATTGATAGCGCTAGGAACCATTTGTCTGGAAGCTCCCCAACTCCATTTGTCTTTCAGGTTTTCTCTTCTTACTCTCTTGCCTGTCCCCCTTCATGTGCATCCTCACTATTCTCCCTCTTCCCCAGAGGTGCTGAACCCACTGCCGAACCCTGTCCCCAAGATAGGTTCAGCAGCTTGGATAGCTCCTTTAGAGTTCTGACTGAAACCCAGAGCAGATTCACAGCCCCACCGACATCCGAGCCACCAGCCTCCATTGTCAGGGGACTGTCGCAGAATCTGGGCTTGGAGAATTTGAACAAGCTGAGTCAGAAGGTGCCAGAATCCTACAGACCTGTCAGCTTTTCATTACACACAGCTCTCAAGTCAGTGAGCTAAAAAAGATAGCATTGTTTTAAAAATGGAACACAGAGAAGCAGTCTTCTTGTCTTTCACATTAATGCTTAGTCTGGAATTCTTGCTGGAGGAGGCTGAAGGACGGGAGATGTTTTGTTTTTTAAGTAGAGAAGCTGGGGGAAAGCATCATAACCCCCAGAGAAAGACTATCAAGGCTCATATTTTACTAAATGGCTGCTTGGCAAAAATGATATGAAACATTTTGTCACTTTGATTTGTGTCTGAAAAGTGTGTTAAATTTGGGAAAGATCGCTTAATTGATTGTTAGGTGATCCGGGTGGTGAACATTTGGCAAAACTAATGCTAAACTAAAACCTTCAGCCATCAGCCAATATGCAGTAGTTTTTCTCATCCAATAATGTAAACCTTGGTACCTTACAATTCTGGAGCTGTATATCAGTGGAAAAAATCGTAGCTTGTGAGGGAAGGAGTTGTGGATTGTATCTCTATACATCTGTTTAGGCCCTGCAGAGGATTAAAAACAAGGTATATTGACTTAAAAGATGGACTATCCCTTAAATTAGTATGTTGCCCTAATCCTGAGCCTCACATGTGATCAATGCACAGATCTCCTTCAAAGGAAAACACACACACACACACACACACACACACAATGGAGGAACCTGCATTGTGTGGGCAGCCCTTAGTATGCCTGGAGATGCTGTCCCCTTTGAAATGAAGAGGTTGACTTTGCAAGGGCTGTGTGAGCTCATCAGAGCATGCATCAGGCTGTGGATTAGCGCACATACTTGTCTAAAAGGTCCCAAAGGGACAACATGGGAGAAAGGGTCATATGGCCATTGTGTCACGGACCTGGAATGGTGTGGCATTTGAGAGTTCGGTGGTACCGTCTGTACTTATACAAGATTCATACAAGGTTTTACACAGTCGTGCTGTGTTTGTGGTTTGCAAGCGTAGTCCTTTTGATCCTAAAAATAAAATTGTATTATCTATTATGACATATGAGCAGGTTGCATAACGTGTGACCAGTGAGCTGGATGCAGTTCATCAGCCTGCTCTTGGCAGTCAGCACTCTGCATCCTGTCTTCTCTGTCCTGGGCAAAGGGCGAAAGCGGGAGGTTCACACTCCTGGGGGCCCACCGTGCCTGGCTGATGTGCGCTGTGCTTGTCTCAGTGGGTCATGAGCAATGTAGGACCGGCACACCTTTTTGAAGCCCAAAGGGTAATGGTGGAAAATGGAAGGACTTCCTCAATTGTTTGTTCTCCAATGACTTAAAGTGTCCTGATTGTTTTATTTTGTGCTTTAGGCTCTGTGGGTATCCTCCATTCTATGATGAAAATGACTCCAAGCTTTTTGAGCAAATCCTTAAGGCAGAATATGAATTTGACTCTCCGTATTGGGATGATATCTCTGAGTCTGGTAAGGAACCGGTATAAACACAAATCAGATGCTAACTAATACAGATGTTACGCATCCTTTGTTGGTATTATTGTGCATGTAATTTTTTACATCAAACGTTGTGTTAGAGTAGGGATGGACAACTTGTGGCTCACCAGATGTTGTTGGACTTCAATTCTCATCAGCTGCAGCTAGCATAGCAATGGTGAGGGATGATGGGTCTTGCAGTCCAACAACATCTGGAGGGCCACAAGTTGCCCACCCCTGTGTTAGAGCAGGGGTGGGCAGAAAGTAGATGTTCAGATGTTTTGGACTTCAACTCCCAGCATTCCTGATCATTGTCCATGCTGGTAGAGGATACGGGAGCTCAAGTCTAAAACAACTGGAGATCTACCTTGTGCCCACCCCTGTGTTAGTTAGAGGGTTGCCTTCCTCTCTCCTCACAAATGCACTTTCTCACTTCCCTGTCTGCATTCTGCAACGTCTTACAGAACACTTTTCCTCTAGCTTCAACATTTAAATCTCCCACACAATGGGCATAATGTACTATGATCAGGGCTGTGTGTGTGTGTGTGTGTGTGTGCGTGCACACGCTGCCAAACTAGAATATGGAATCTGTTCAGACTGTGATACACAGTATAGAATTCAGCTAACTGAGAATCTTCACTTACTTTTTAAAAATCTAAACAACCCCCCACCACCAATTTTCTAGCCCTTAAAGGTGTGAAGGCAATGCTCGAAAGTCTTTCTGCTTAAATCTGAAAATCAGGAGGGGTAGCTGAATACATTTTCCAGTGGCTAGCCTCAGTGCTTCAGTGCCCAGCTTTGTGCCTTGGTATTCTCAATGACTAGCAGAATAAAGTATCCAAAGTAAAAGATATCATACATATTTGTTTATTTTTAAAATCATATATATATATGTATGTATGTATGTATGTTGCAGAATCCCACTTTTCTTGGTGCGTGGTGTGGATGGCCTTGTCACATAACTTTTTTTCCCAAGATGAAGCTCATTGAAGTGGCAATGATTCAGCCACTACAATATGAATTACATGTTTTCAGTACCTTAATGCAAACTCCACTTTTTATATGAATAAATTTTCAGTCTTCAAAAAGACCCAGCTACCATTTTATATGAGAAATCTTATCAGAATAATTCAATAAGTAAGACATGGGTTTATTAATGAAAACGTTAGTCTGGGGAAACAATGTAGAATTGAATTACATTATGTCACTTGATTGATTTCCTTATTACTACTGTAATGCCTTATGTGTCTTAATGTGCTCCTTACTTAATCTACTACTAGAAGCTACTTATTTCATTTTTCCCATGTTTCCTAGTGGAACACTGTCGTATCATTTCAGAGAATCAGATGTCTGTGCTGTGTAGATTAAGATGAGCTTTTAATACCATTGTGTGTCTTTGCTGCTTCAGGCATCAAGTGTATTTCTTTCCCCCCCCCTTCTCTAAAAACAGCGAAAGATTTTATTCGGAATTTGATGGAGAAAGACCCCAATAAACGGTATACCTGTGAGCAGGCCGCCCGACATCCATGGTAAGCAGTTATTCTGTCGATTGCCATGTCCAGAAATTTTCAACACCATTTGTTTCCATAGTTAATTGGTAATTCCAAGCTCTTGATTCAAAAAGTAAATACAGCACAAATTACCCTGAAAACACAGAGGAAATACAGAGGAAGCACAATTACCCTGAAAATCTTGGCTTAATGGCCATGATCTAGCATCACTACGGGCATTGATTTAAGGCCCTCAATGGCACAGAGCTGTGATTGCAATCAGTTTATATACATAGGTTTGAGCCTCAGTTTTTGTAGGCAAGGGGGAGACATTAACGAAGAGCAGAAGCAGGGAAAAACAGAATTGTCTTCCACTCACAGTGAAATAAGACCAAAGGACTATTCACACACATGGCAAACTGTGTACACTGAATACAGAGGTGTGTGTACATTCAGAGGGATGACAATCCTCCCCCACCCATAATGCATATGCTATAACACCCGTATGTGACATACATTTATATGTTGCGAAGTCCATGCACCC
Organism: Heloderma suspectum; assembly: GCF_057233095.1. NCBI lineage: Eukaryota > Metazoa > Chordata > Lepidosauria > Squamata > Helodermatidae > Heloderma > Heloderma suspectum. The sequence goes on from NC_139464.1 coordinate 112,777,759, forward strand.
AAGAACATATGACCCGAAGACCTCAAAATCAGGGTGGGGTGCATGCATGATGATAATGCACATTAGATCTATATATATCGGAATGTAGGCAGATGTGCGTAATTTCCGTTTTACAGCAAGCAAGTAGAGATAGGGCAGGAGCAGGTAAATGTGTGTGATCCCACTGGCACATTAAATGTTCACAGTTTGCGATATGTGCTGATAGGAGATATATACACAGACAGACACACACACACACACGTATACATACAGAGATATATTGCACTACCATAAAGAGATACCATAAAGAGGTAACATATATACATTCCTCATTGTGCTGCCTCTTTAGGTCACAAATAGTTCATCAGATTAGACTGTTTGCACAAGAACAACATAAGATGAGCCCTTCGGAATCAGGCCAAAGCCCTTGCCTAATCCACCACCCAGTTTTCCACAGTGCCGATGGCCCTCTCCCACTGTTGTTACCCAGCAACTGGGATTCAGAGGCATTGCTGCCTGTGATCCTGGAAGTAGTATATAGCCATTATGGCAGCAGGCATTGACAGCCTTATCCTTCGTGAATTTATCCAATCCTCTCTTACATTTAAGTTGGTGGCCATCACCACAACTTGGAGAAGCAAATTCCATAGTTTAAATATGTGCTGTGTGAGGAAGTACATATTTTCGTCTGTCCTGATACTCCCATCATTCAGCTTCATTGGATGATGAGAAGAGGTACTATGAGAGAAGGATAAAAACTTCTCTCTATCCACTTCCTCCACACCATGCATCATTATTTACCCCTCTTATAATCTCCCCCTTTTCACCTTTTTATAAACTAAAATGCCCCAGATGTTGCAACCTTTTCTCATGGGAGTTTTGCTCCAGCCTCCTGATCAGTAAGGAAATGAGCCACCATGGGGCCCTTAGGGTAGCCGAAAGGTCGCATACAAATGCTTCAATCAATCAATCAATCAATCAATAAGATAATCAAACAGACACGGGAGACCACAAAATATATCCCTGAAGTACACCTTGATTCCATCCAGAGCCATTTCCAACAAAAAGGAAATTGGGAAAATTCTTAGCTGTAGGTCAGAAACTTCCAAAGGTGGAAAATGTGTGTATTTGAATTACATCATTTTATCATGGGCCTCAGGAAATTAAATAAGTCATAAAACTGATATTTCAAACACAGACCAAATTATCAGGGACATACCTACTTGAGAAAAGTAGGTCACCTTTTATATTTTTGCAGGAAAAATAACTTTCCACGACGTTTTATCCAACATACACAGAAGTGCACAGTTGACTATTGGCCTGGAAGATTATTTCTGTTAGTTACTGGAATAAAATAAGAGACAAAGAAAATGTGGCAAAGGTAACACACACATTTGAAAACTTCCTAACACAGTGTAAGCTGTAACGAGCTTTTCTTCATTAAATCCAGCTGACTCCCAACCAGCATTTTAATGCCGTTGCTGGAGGCCTGACAACATTTTTCTCCCAATGTTTTACCCAGCGTTTATGCTGTAAATATAGTCCATTGTTTGCAAAGATAGGATTTCACCATGCTGGATTTTAAAAGCTGTATTTTGTTTGCAATGCTCTCTCCTTACACACAGTGGTCTTGATCCACAGAAAATTAGTTGTATCAATGTCATGATGAATTTAAGGCCATACACTGACCCACTGATGGGTCCCACTGATGTTGATGGAACTTACTTCCAAGTAAGTGTGCTTAAGCCTGCAATCTTGAAACCCAATAGATCAGGGGCTCCCAACGCAGCACCCACAGATGCCATGGCACCCTCAAGGGCCTCCAACAGCACACATGAAGCTCTCCCTGCCCCCTTTTAAAAAAATTAAAATTAAAAGATTGGAAAATGTTAGGGCACTCTTCTTTCTGTCCCCTCTACCCCTTTGCCTTGCTGTTTCCCCCTCCCTTCCAGTCTGTAGCTTTGCTATTTCTTTCCCCTCTATCCCTTTGCCTTGTTATTTCCCCCTCCTTCCCAGCCCCTAGCCTCACTGTTTCTCCCACACACACATACACCTCTTTCATTCACTTTTGGTGAGCCAGGCCCCCACAGCAACCATTATGTGACTAGCCACAGGTGGTGCCCACAGCCGTTTCTCAAATTCCCTAGTGTGCCCACGTGTCTAAAAAGGTTGGGGATAGCAATAGATATTTCCTTCAGTGGCATGTTGTGACTCTGCCATCCCAGTCCTAACATGTTTACTCAGAAGTAAGTCCCATTGATTTCAGTTGGCTGAAATCATAAGGCCACTTTCTTCCAAGTACTCACTTACACTGGAGCATACTTCTACTGACCTCAGTGGGACTTACATCTGAGTAAAAAATGATTGGGATCAGTCTGTGCTGTTGTTTGTAAAGTATTTGCACACTCAGTGAAAACCACCTGGAGTCCTCCTTATTAAAGCAGATTAAAAGTCCAGTGGAAAACTCAAAGTTGCAACCTGGCGATCCTAACAATGCCCCATCTGTAGTCTGCCATGCTGGGCTGCAAGACCAGCCCAGTGAGGAAACTGTTGTAATAGGCAATGCCATTAGGTATTATCTGCACATTTTATGTGGGCGATTTATACAGTAGATTTATGCTCTCGTCTGCACGGATTATTTATGTCAGAGCAGAACTCTTTCTTAAAGCTTTACTGCTTCTGAGGGCAGAAGGTGTAGCCTAGCTACAATGCTATGACATGGGAACTCAGGGTAAGCGGAGACAGGAGGTGATTTGCTGGGGCCTGATAAGCGTTTTTAATATTTGTTTTTCTTTCATGCTACATCTGAGGCAGTAAATGACCCATTACTTTGATTAAGTACATATTGTCAAGGCAGAATCTTGATCCTGTGCTAAACCAGAAGAGTTCAGAATTGTCAGTTCAAGGGCTGGGCATAATTTATCTTTTTTTTTAAATCATAAAATTTTATTTTATTTTGAAATAAACTTAACAAAATAAAGGCAACAAAAAGAAGAACGACGTACATAATAATAAATCAAGATCACTAAAGAAACAAAGGAATGCACTAATTATAATTCTGTTTTATTACCAATATACTCATGGAACATCTACAGTAAAACTGCTTATGTAGGAGCTCAATATCTAGTGAAAGAACAGGAATACAATTTATACAGCATATAAAAGGAGCGTGTGCGAGTGTGTGTTCTTTTGTGTATATGTTTGTATACAGAAAAAAATATAGGCAATTGCACTTGTTTAGAATTTGATCAAAAGTTTGAAGGCCAGATCATTTACAGCTTGAGATGTATGTTGGATAAGGGTCTTTTAACACAGACATAAGGAGGAGTTTGGAAGCTCTTGCTTCAACATAGGAGATAAATGGAAACCATGGAGCCATAATATCGTTCTTTAAAACTATGGAGCCATAATATCTTTCTTAAGGTTAGGATCCCTTGCTTGCTGAGCAAGTTTATACATAGTCATAGTCTCCCAAGTTTTATCAACCCACTGCTATTTAGCTGGTTGCTTCGGAGACTTCCAATTACACGCTATACATGACTTTGCAGCTGTATACAATTGCTTAAGAAGGCCTTTATCAGGAATCCAGGATCATTAGATTAAAAAAGATGAAGAAGCATAGCTTTGGGAGTTACCAGTGGGCTCTTTAAAAAAATATTCCATTGGAGCAGAGGGGAAAAGCCAGGGCTGGCCCAATGGTCCCTCTGCCCAAGCCAAGGTATATAGTACTCACAGCTGGGGAAGTTATTTTGACACATGAGACAGAAAATCCCACAGGCACAACTTCCCCTCCCTGGCAGTAGAAGTGCAATAATAATAATAATAATAATAATAATAATAATAATAATAATACATTAAATATCTAACAAGTTGCTCCTTTTCATGAAACCCCAAATCAGCTTCCTTGCAGAAAGAGACATTTCATTCAAAAACTCTTCAGGAGAGAATACAGGGCAAACCATGGCCTAATTTCCTCCTTTTCAGAGTCCTGCTTATGCTTGTCATAGCAAAGACCTTAATATTACAGTTGCATCGTTAAAATCTGTTTATGTGAAAGGATTATATTTGTCACTCTGTGAAAAAGATGATTTACAGGGAGCTTGGTTCCCAGACAATCCTATTTAAAGTGTGAAGTGGCTCCCTGAAGAAAATCAGTGATGTTTATAGCATTAGTTTGCACTCTTATCTGCCCTATCCCAGTACTCTGTTTATTTTGGAATCTCATTGGTACTAGTTGTATATATGCCTCAGCAGTCATGTTCTTATAGCATTATCCATTACACAAAGTTCATGTTTCCTATCATCCAGATGATTTATTTCAAGGGCCCTACTCCAGTCTCCAGAGGTTTCTTTCAGTAATCATGAAGGTTCTGAAAACAATGCAGTTGAGAATGCATGCAGTGCACCATATCTGGGCATGGGGTGGGCAGAAGTAAATTTTACACACACACACACACACACACACACACACACGGCTGCAGACAAAAACAATACCCCTCCATTCTACCTCTTTGTAACATGTAGTACATCTTATCCCATGTCCTAAAACTGTGCTGTGTGTTTCACTACCCTGGCTTCGTATGATTGGATGCTGCTTGTGGGATCAGGGAAAAGCGCAGTGTAACGACATCAGGACACAGGGCAAGTTGCTACTGAGACGGAGGGAGAGACTCAACATATGGCGATTTTTGAAGGACAGGCCTGTGTTTCTTGTAGCACTGAATTCCACCCTCAAGGAAATTTTTTTTTTCCATAAAAGACCCCAGGGAGTTAGGGAAAGACCTCCTAAGAACATAGGTTTGAAGTCAGAAGAGACATCCCTAGAAGGGCTCCTCTACAAGTTACATTTTTCAGTTCAAACATATCTGTTCAATTTCAAATGACAAAGACGCGAAAGACAAGTATTTTTAACTCTCTCAGTTACTAAGAACAGTGGACAAACAACTGCCAAGGCCAAATCTTACTCCATTAACAACCATTTCTACAAAGCCACATTATAAACACAACATTACCCCCTTTGCTATTACATATAACCCTGTTAAAGACATTTCAGTGTGACCTGTAAACCATGACATCCTGTGAACAGGAGGTAGAAAATCCATGATACCCTTCCAGCAGCCACCCAAACTGAAAGTACTACAAAGACCAGATCATTTACAGTTTGAGATGTATGTTGGATAAGGGTCTTTTAACACAGACATAAGGAGGAGTTTGGAAGCTCTTGCTTCCATTTTTGACTAGCTGTAGCTTGCTATGTCAACTGAACCTGGAGAAACTATGATTGACCTTGGCAACGTTGCTTCTGATGCTCAAACTTTGCAATCGCTCATGGCTGCCTCTGGGCATCCCAGACAGTCCTCAACATACTGCCCGTCCTATGTATTGCCCCTATGTATGTTCATTCTGGTCAGGTAGATCTCCTGCGCTTGTTTGCCCTCTTGAAACTATCAGGCAAGGTGCTAATTGGCGTCACTGGTTTTGTAGCCACCTCCCCATAAATAATAGTATAGAAGACCTTCTTGATCTTGAGTTAATCTTTCAGTTGTCACCCGGACAGCCAGGTTGGATTAAAGTCACTGACCCAGGGTTCAGGTCACTGACCATAAGCCATACCCAATGAACTTAGCTTTGTTTATACCATCGTGCCATAGCTTCATAGGGTTTACAGAAAATTTGTTTCATATTTATATATCATGATTTATACTCCACGTTTCAGACATGCATTCAAAGACGTTCGCAAAAGAGAATGGGACTTGCCTCTGAGTAGACAGGTATGGGATCACGCTGTTAATGTTTACTCAGAAGTAAGTCCCATTGAATTTAACCTATGGGGCTTATTCTCAGGTAAGTGGGCATAAGATTGCATTGCGGCCTTAGACTAAAATCCTAAACATACTTACTAGGGACTAAGTCCTATGGAACACAGTAGGATTTATTTCCAAGTAAACATGGATAGAATTGCACTGGAGAGCTGCAATCCTAAGCAAATGTACTAGAGAATAAGTTCTATTGAACTCAGTGGGACATCTGAGTAAATATGTATAGGATTGCCCTGAACAATCAACATTAAAACAGCATGGCTATTATGTTCTTATAGTTAATAATGGTGAATAGGGAAGCTAGTCCACCATACTGCTGTCCATGCTGGTGAATCCCTAATAGATTTGGCTTTGATTTGTTCACATAAGTAAGTGTGACTTCTGAGCATGTCCACTTGAAGCAAGACTGAAGAATTCCAGTGGTGGGAGAGAGAAGGAAAGAGATTCAAGTTGGCTCCTAGCCATGATCCAGGGAAAGGAAAATCCCAGGGAGCCAACACAGCAAGCAAAATAAATACATTAAAACCTTGATTCTGTCAGTCCATTTCCAGGCACGTAACCCCAAAGCACAGCATGGCTGGAAAGAATAGGGAAGCAGGCAGATGGTGCCTAAGAAACAGAAGCTGAGGGGGACGTTGGTTAATGCAGCTCCAGCAGGCAATGAGTTGCCCAGAGACCTTAAGAAGAGGGAGCATTCCAGCATTAAGCAACCTAAAAGGGGGATGTGTCCAAGCCATAAGCTGAACATCAGGACCCTGCTGTTCCATTTTTTGAATATCCACCCAGCCCAATCAAAGCCGTGGAGAAGCAAGAACTCCCCTAGAAATCTAGAATATTGCTAGTATCATGTTTGCCGGCGATATTATGCGTGACTGTAGGAGCCCTCCCCGCATGCACCCCGCCCAAGCTGTCGGAAGGAGCTGGGCGAGCTTCTGGTAACTTTGGTGTGAACCCCAGTGGCCAGTTGACTGGCAGGACCCACCTTCCTTCATCTTCACCCCCAACTCTCTAGTATCTTTGATGTGTTCAGACTTGTGCTTGTTTTCTAGTGTTCCATTATGGCTACACCAAAAATCTCGATTTCATTGATTTTTACGTTGCCACACAGGGCTTCAGTTTGCCCCTTTGTGTGGACTGAGCTGTAAGAGGGCATCCCATTCAGACTGGGCTATCTTGTACAGCCTGTGCTTCCCTGGTAAGGTTCCATGTGCCCGTTTTCTACCGATTGCAAATGTTCATTACTGGTTTTGATGAAAAGTTATGCGTCATTTGTTCAGCGCCGAGGGACGCTCTCCAACACAAACAGGCTCTGAGTGCCTTTGGAAAAGCCTGCGTGACTTCAGGCAGAAAAATGATGGATAGTGAGCCAGCCAGTCGACCTTAGATGTTGTGTCAAAAGAAGAAAGCTGACTTTCAGGAAGGGCCTTGCCATCATTTTCCTTCCAGGGTTTCTGTGCCTTTAACAGGGGGATGACTGGGAATAATTGAACAGGTGGAGCTTTCCCCCATCTTGGAGTCAGAGAGAGGAAAGGCTTCACCTGCTGGTTTTTGGCCCAGCATGAGTCTGTTAAAGGTACATTGTTTCCCTCATGGAAGGAAGGAAGGAAGGAAGGAAGGAAGGAAGGAGAGAGAGAGAGAGAGAGAGAGAGAGAGAGAAAGAAAGAAAGAAAGAAAGAAAGAAAGAAAGAAAGAAAGAAAGAAAGAAAGAAAGAAAGAAAGAACCTCTGATGCCCAGCAAGCTGCTGAGCTGAAGACATGGCAGGCAGACAGACTCCTCATCCCCACACAGAAGAAGGCTTAGGTACATCTGCATTTGCTCACATGTACCTCTTGCTCTCCCATTCCTTCCCACTCTCCACGCTCACCTCTTCTTTCCCATTCTTGCCTGTCTCACTGTCAAATTTTAGATTGTAAGCTCCTCAAAGTAGAGACCTGAATTCTTTGCTTATGTTACTCTGCAGAGCACCACCTACTGATGCTGCTATACTGAAGATGGTGAAGGTTTTATTTATTATTATTTGTTATTAAAAAATCTTTTTAAGCCACCTTCCATCCCTACAGGTACCAGAGCAGAATACAAAGGGCATGACCAAGACTAATCATTGTTGTTGTTGTTCAGTCATTAAGCTGTGTCTGACTCTTCGTGACCCCATGGACCAGAGCATGCCAGGCCTTCCTGTCCTCCGCTCTCTCCCGGAGTGTGCTCAAGTCCATATTCATTGCATCGGTGATGCTATCTAGCCATCTCATCCTCTGCCAGCCCCTTCTCCTTTTGCCTTCAATCTTTCCCAGCATCAGGGTCTTTTCCAGGGAGTTTTCTCTTCGCATTAGGAGGCCAAAATATTTCAGCTTCAGTATCTGTCCTTCCAATGAGCAGTCAGGGTTGATTTCCTTTAGGACTGACTGATTTGACCTCCTTGCAGTCCAGGGGACTCGTAAGAGTCTTCTCCAGCACCACAGTTCGAAAGCATCAATTCTTCGGTGCTCAGCCTTCCTTATAGTCTAGATCTCACAGCCATACGTTGCTACTGGGAAAACCATAGCTATGATTATACGAACCTTTGTTGGCAAGGTGATGTCTCTGCTTCTTACTATGCTGTCTGGGTTTGCCATAGCTTTCCTCCCAAGGAGCAAGCGTCTTTTAATTTCATGGCTACAGTCACCATCTGCGGTGATCTTGGAGCCCAAGAAAATAAAATCTGTCACTGCTTCCATTTCTCCCCCTTCTATATGCCAGGAAGTGATGGGGCCAGATGCCATGATCTTAGTTTTTTTAGTGTTGAGTTTCAAACCAGCTTTTGCACTCTCCACTTTCACCCTCAACAAGAGGCTCTTTAGATCCTCTTTGCTTTCTACCATTAGGGTGGTATCGTCTGCATATCTGAGGCTGTTGATAATTCTCCCGGCAATCTTAATTCTGACCTGTGATTCATCCAATCCGGCGTTTCTCATGATGTACTCTGCATATAAATTAAATAAGCAGGGCAACAATATACAGCCTTGTTGTACTCCTTTCCCAATTTTGAACCAAGCGGTTGTTCCATGTCCGGTTCTTACTGTTGCTTCTTGACCCTTGTACAGGTTTCTCAGGAGACAAGTAAGGTGGTCTGGTACTCCCATCTCTTTAAGGATTTGCCACAGTTTGTTGTGATCCACACAATCAAAGGCTTTAGCGTAGTCAATGAAGCAGAAATAGACGTTTTTCTGGAATTCTCTTGCTTTCTCCATGATGCAGCGAATGTTGGCGATTTGATCTCTAGTTCCTCTGCCTCTTCGAAACCCAGCTTGTACTTCCGGTAGTTCTCGGATCACATGCTGCTGAAGCCTAGCTTGTAGGATTTTGAGCATCACCTTGCTGGCATGTGAAATGAGCGCAATTGTACGGTAGTTTGAACACTCTTTGGAATTGGAATGTAAACAGACCTTTTCCAGTCTTGTGGCCACTGTTGAGTGTTCCAAATTTGTTGGCATATTGAGTGCAGCGCTTTAACAGCATCATCTTTTAGGATTTTAAATAGCTCAGCTGGAATACTGTCATCTCCGCTAGCTTTGTTGTGAGTAATGCTTCCTAAGGCCCACTTGACTTCACTCTCGAGGATGTCCGGCTCAAGTTCAGTGACCACACTATCATGGCTATGAGAGACATTCAGATCTTTCCTGTATAGTTCTTCTGTGTATTTTTTCCATCTTTTCTTAATCTCATCTGCTTCTGTTAGGTCCCTGCCTTCTTTGTCCTTTATCATGCCCGTCTTTGCACAAAACATTCCCTTGAGATCTCTGATTTTCTTGAAAAGATCTCTAGTCTTTCCCATTCTATTGTTTTCCTTGATTTCTTTGCATTGTTCATTTAAGAAGGCTTTCTCGTCTCTCCTTGCTATTCTCTGGAACTCTGCATTCAGTTGGATATATCTTCCCCTTTCTCCTTTGCTTTTTGCTTCCCTTCTTTCCTCAGCTACTTGTAAAGCCTCATCAGACAGCCACTTTGCTTTCTTGCATTTCTTTTTCTTGGGGATGGATTGAGTTGCTGCCTCCTGAACAATGTTACGGACCTCCGTCCATAGTTCCTCAGGCACTTTGTCTATCAGGTCTAATCCCTTAAATCTATTCCTCACCTCCACTGTATATTCATAAGGGATATGACTTAGGTCATACCTGAATGGTTTAGTGGTTTTCCCGACGTTCTTCAATTTAAGCCGAAATTTTACAATAAGAAGCTCATGATCTGAGCCACAGTCAGCTCCAGGTCTTGTTTTGACTGACTGTATAGAGCTTCTCCATCTTTGGCTGCAAAGGACATAATCAATCTGATTTCGATATTGACCATCTGGTGATGTCCATGCATAGAGTCGCCTCTTGTGCTGTTGGAAAAGAGTGTTTGCTATGATCAGCGTGTTCTCTTGGCAAAACTCTATTAGCCTTTGTCCTGCTTCATTTTGTACACCAAGGCCATGCTTGCCTGTTATCCCGGTAATTTCTTGACTTCCTACTTTAGCATTCCAATCCCCTATGATGAAGAGGACATCTTTTTTTGGTGTTAGTTCTAGAAGGTGTTGTAGGTCTTCATAGAACCGATCAACCTCAGCTCGTTCGGCCTCAGTGGTTGGGGCATAGACTTGAATTACTGTGACGTTGAATGGTTTGCCTTGGATTCGTACTGAGATCATTCTGTCTTTTTTGAGATTGTACCCCAGTACTGCTTTTCCCACCCTTTTCTTGACTATGAGTGCTACTCCATTTCTTCTACGGGATTCTTGCCCACAGTAGTAGATATAATGGTCACCTGAATTAAATTTGCCCATGCTTGTCCATTTTAGTTCACTGATTCCCAAGATGTTGATGTTCAATCTTGCCATCTCATGTTTGACCACCTCCAGCTTACCTTGATTCATTGATCTTACATTCCAGGTTCCTAAACAATATTGTTCTTTACAGCATCGGACTTTTTTTTCACCACCAGACACATCCACAGCTGAGTGTCCTTTCGGCTTTGGCCCAGCCGCTTCACTCTTTCTGGCGCTACTTGGAAATTCCCTCTGCTCTTCCCCAGTAGTATATTGGACACCTTCCAACCTGAGGGGCTCATCTTCCGGTGTCATATCTTTTAGCCTTGTGATACGTTCCATGGGGTTTTCTTGGCAAGAATAGTGGAGTGGGTTGCCATTTCCTTCTCCAGTGGACCACATTTTGTCAGAACTCTCCGCCATGACCTGTCCGTCTTGGGTGGCCCTGCACGGCATAGCTTATGGCTTCACTGAGTTACGCAAGCCCCTTTGCCACAACAAGGCAGTGATCCATGAAGGGGAAGACTAATCATACCAAAATAAAATACAAGAAAAACAAAGCCATGAAGTAAAACAGTTAAAACAATAGAGCAGCTAAGAGATGAACACTTAAAATGCATGGGCAAATAAAGAAGGTTGTAACCTGGTGCGGAAAGATTGTACTGTCATCTGCTTTTTATTGTACATCACCTCAAGTACTCATTAGGTGGAGGGGCATATTCTAAATAAATAAGTACTAAATATTCAATAGTCGGTGGGCCACCACAGAGAAGTCTCTCTCCCTTGCTGCTACATAATGTACTTCCCCTAGTAAACATACCTGGAGAAAAGCCTCAGCTGCACATCTAAGACATGAAGGCACAGGCTGTTTGGTATAGGGAGAGGCGCTCCTTCAAATAGTTGGGACCCAGGCCATTTAGGGCTTTAAAGGTAAGCACCAACAACATGAATTGGGCTCAGAAGCAAATGGGTAATCAATGCAGCTCTTATAGAATTGGTGCACCAGCTAAAATTCTGGCTGCCTCGTTCTGCAGTAGCTGAAGCTTCTGGATTGTCTTCAAGGGCAGCCCCAGAAACAGCATATTACACTAATCAATTTGGGAGGTTACTAGAATCTCTGTGGTCAAGCTATTCCTGTCTAGGAATGATTGTAGCTGGCAAACCAGCCAAAACTGGTAAAAGGCACTCCGTGCCACCAAAGCCAAATGGGCATGTACCACCTGGCCACATACCTGCTCTTTCAGGGGGAGTGCAACCCTATGTAGAACAGGTTGCACACTCAGTTCCCAGACAGGGGAACTACCTATCCACAGTACCTCCATCTTTTCAGGATTCAACTTCAATTTATTTGCCTTCATTTAGCCAATTACCGAATCCAGACTCTGCTTCAGCACCTGCACAGCCTCACCCAGAGAGAAATAGAGCTTTTGCACCTGGCTGAGGCCCAATTCAGTACAAATGTCAGACAGGCCTGGGAGCAGAGCAAACATGCCAGGAACTGGGGCAGGCCAGCATGTTCCCGATCCCTCACCACACATAAGCTCGGTGGAGAGTGATGTCTGCATAGGGCTTTGCTGCACTCAGTCTGTGGAAAATAGGATGGACTTTCTTCAGCAGCCCATTGAATGTAAGGATATGCTGTGTTACTTGGAAATTATCATCTCTCAATAAAGTTGGTGGTAAAAACTTCAGCTGATTTTAATAGAACTGTATAGTACCCTGTATTTGTAGAGTGAAGAAGAGAGAGAGAGAGAGAGAGAAAGATCGTTATAAAAGACCATTCTGAAATGTCTCCTTTATCTTATATTTTTCCAGGATTGCCGGTGACACAGCTCTCAATAAAAATATCCATGAATCTGTCAGTGCTCAGATTCGCAAGAACTTTGCAAAAAGCAAATGGAGAGTAAGTTGTCTTGTTCTCAGTTGCTTGCACGGTTGGGAAGAGCTGACTTTTAACTTTATAAGGGAGTCTGTTCTGGAGATGAATGTGGAGATTTCTCCACCTCTTTTCAAAAGAATGCTTATTTCCAACTGGAAAGTTTAGCTTGGCAGAGTGGTGCCATTCTTTTGTGAAGAAGGGCTGTTGAACTGGACCCTGGGAAAGGTCTTCAGAGATAGTAATGGACCCATATTATTTTCCATTCTCTTTCTGGTAAGGCTTTGCAAAGAAGGAACACTGGGGGGGGGGGGGGACATAGTATCTTCCAGTCTCCACCTCCATCCTACCCCAAACAGTTCCAGTTCTGCAGCTCCAAAACCATCGTGATTGGCCACCCAATCAAGGAGAAGATGAGGATGAAACTTCTGAAAAGCAAATAGCCAGTGTTTCAAGGAAGCATGATGTAGCAGTAATGGGGGACTCCAATTTCGCCAATATTTGTTGGAAGACAAATTCTGCAAAACATGGCCCCTCCAGGAAATTCCTGACTTGTGTGGCAGATAACTTCCTCCTACAGAAAGTAGAGGAAGGAACTCGAGGATTGGTTATCCTTGACTTGATCCTAACCAACAGAAATGACGTAGTGGGTAAAGTAGTAGTTAGAGGAACTCTGGGGGAAAGCGACCATGTTATACTTGAGTTCATGGTTCTAAAGGAAGCAAAAGCCGAGTGTAGCCAAACGCATACCCTGGATTTTAGGGAAGCTGATTTTAACAAACCAGAACAATGATCAGTAAGGTCCCATGGCAAGCGACTCTAACGAGAACAGGAGTCCAAGATGGGTGGGAGTTTTTAAAACAGAAAATTCTCAAGGCGCAATTACAAACAATTCCAACAAGAAAAAAAGGTGGAAGACAACAGAAGAAGGCAATGTGGCTTCACAAAAAGCTAAGAGATGACCTGAAAACAAAAAAGAACACATATAGGAAGTGGAAAGAGGGCCAAGCAACAAAGGAAGAGTACAGGCAGGTAGCACAGAATTGCAGGGATGGCGTCAGGAAGGCTAAAGCTGAGAATGAGCTGAGGTTAGCGAGGGACGCTAAAAGCAACAAAAACGCTATGTGCATAGTAAAAGGCAGAGGGAAGAAATGGTGGTTCAGCTATTAAATAAGGACGGCAAAATGATAACAGATGACAAAGAAAAGGAAGAAGTGCTCAATTCCTACTTTGGCTCAGTCTTCTCCCAAAAGAGGGTCTATGACCCCCCCTGGCAAAGGCGAAGTACAGGCTGAAGGGACAGGATTGCAGCTTGAAATCGATAGGTATATGGTCCAGGAACACCTCATTACATTGAATAAGTTCAAATTCCAGGGCCAGATGAACTACACCCTAGAGTAATAAAGGAATTGGCAGAAGAACTCTCAGAACCACTGTCTATTCTCTTTGAGCAATCATGGAGGACAGGTGAAGTGCCAGATGACTGAAGGAGGGCTAATGTTGTTCCTATCTTCAGAAGGGTAAAAAGGAGGAACCTGGGAACTACAGACCACTAAGTCTGACAACAATCCCTGGGAAAATTCTGGAGCAGATGCTAAAGCAATCCATCTGGAAGCACCTTGAAAACAATGCAGTGATTACTCAAAGTCAACATGGATTTGTCCAGAACAAATCCTGCCAGACGAATCTGGTCTCATTTCTGGATCGGGTCATCTCGCTTGTGGACTGTGGGAATGCTGTGGACATCATATACCTCAACTTCAGCAAAGCTTTCAACAAAATGCCCCATGATATCCTGATGAGCAAACTAGCTCAAAGTGGGATAGATGAAACAACGATCCGGTGGATCCACAGTTGGCTACAGAATCGGACTCAAAGAGTGCTTATCAATGGGATCTTCTCAACCTGGGGAGAGGTAATGAGTGGGGTACCACAGGGCTCAGTCCTGGGCCCAGTGCTCTTCAACATTTTTATTAATGACTTGGAGGAGGAGGTGCAGGGCATGCTGATCAAATTAGCAGATGACACCGAATTGGGTGGGATAGCTAATACTTTGGAAGTCAGAAACAAAATTCAAAGTGATCTTGATAGACTGGAGTGCTGGGCGGAAAACAACAGAATGAAATGTAATAGGGATAAATGCCAAGTTCTGCACCTAGGAAAAAGAAACCAAATGCACAGTTACAAGATGGGGGATACGTGGCTCAACAACACTACAAGCGAGAAGGATCTTGGAATTGTGGTAGATCACAAGCGGAATATGAGCCAACAATGTGATGTGGCTGCAAAAAAGGCAAATGCTCTTTTGAGCTGCATTAATAGAAGCATAGATTCCGAATCCCGGGAAGTACTAGTTCCTCTCTACGGAGCACTGGTTAGGCCTCATCTTGAGTACTATGTACAGTTCTGGGCACCGCACTTTAAGAAGGATGCAGACAAGCTGGAGAGGGTTCAGAGTTGGGCAACAAAGATGATCAGGGGACTGGAAACAAAGCCCTATGAAGAGAGACTGAAGGAACTGGGCATGTTTAGCCTTGAGAAGACTATGGGGAGATATGATAGCGCTCTTCAAGTACTTGAAAGGCTGTCACACAGAGGAAGGCCAGGATCTCTTCTCCATCATCCCAGAATGCCCGACATGGAATAATGGGCTCAAGTTACAGGAAGCCAGATTCCGGCTGAACATCAGGACTGTTAGAGCAATACGACAATGGAACCAATGACCTAGGGAGGTAGTGGGCTCCCCCACACTGGAGGCATTCAAGATGAGGCTGGACAGCCATCTGTTGGGGATGCTCTGACTTGGATTCCTGCATTGAGTAGGGGGTTGGACTCGATGGTCTTGTAGGCCCCTTCCAACCCTACTATTCTATGATACTATGATTCTATTCTCCAACTGTATCTATTTCATTGCCAAAGTACTTATTTAGCACTAGCCTTGTTCCAGAGAAAGTAAATCAAGTTAAGTCCTGATGAAATCAGTGTCACTTAAGTCGATTTGACTTAATATATCCCATTGATTTTCATGGAACTTTAGCATAATTAACCGCCTTTGTAGTAGAGAGAACTATGAACTAGTTTCTGGTACTTAATGAATTTTTATCAAAAATTTAGGTTGCACATGCCATCTCTAGCTACTTCCAGATAGGAGGTCGTCTCCTGTGGTAGACAGCAATGTACTGATACTTACCATCTATCCTTGTTCCTACGTTAGTTAGCCTTGCTGGGGATGGGGATTGTGCCTTGAATGCTGTAGAAGATGACCACTACATCTAGGGATGGAGGGGGGAAGGGGAAAAAAGCCTTTTTTTCGGGGGCATGGGAGATATTAACGGACACTTTCAAAATGGTATGTGGGGATGAGCAGAGTTGTGATGATTTTTTGACCTCCTGTCGTATGCCCAAGCAGCATCCAATTGCAGTTGGCACTGTACAAGCTGCCTTATGTGGATACTGGATGCCACAGCTTTGCATGCATGTCCTTAAACCCTCAATCAGCATTTTAGCACTTGGGCGTGAAACTTCTGCCAGTTTTAATGTACATATTATTTGTTATTTCCAAGTAATACTGAAGGAAGTAATATATTTTGAAAGGAAAACAGACAACCCAAAATGACTTGGTAGGACAAATCATCAAATTCACCAGATCTGATGAAAGAGTTCATTTCAGTTGATCCCTAGGATGCTACCTGTTCTCTTTCCTCAAACGTCAGAAGTTATGTCAATACCCAGCAGCCGTTTATTTATTTTTTTGTTCTTTTCCAGCAAGCTTTTAATGCCACAGCAGTTGTGAGACACATGAGAAAGTTACATCTTGGCAGCAGTTTGGACAGTTCCAATGTAAGCGTGTCAAGCCCCCTCAGTCTGTCCAACCCACGACCTGACGGAACAGCCAGGAAAGATTGTGAGTACATGACAGCCAAGAGGCCTGGCTGTCAGATCTTAGACTGGGTGTCAGGGGTCCTTTGTAGGCCATCCTCTGCTGATTGTCTTCTGCTATGGTTGACCTCCTTGTCAGCAACAGTCAGCCTAGGTTAAAACTCCTCTCCATCCGGTCTTTCTTTTGTCAGTTCTTGCTACTCGCACTTGCTGGGACAACTTGATAGGATACCTTTGCTCTGAGCCTTATGCAGCATGGTCTCTTTCAGGAAATGCTCGAGCTAGTAAGAATGTAGGTAAGCAGTCAGTGAAGTCCTCCTTTCCAGAGTGGATAGAGCTATTGAGAACTTCAGTGGAATATCAATATAAATGAATGAATGAATGAATGAATGACATTTATTTGGAGTTATTGTGGACTCCAATTGTTTTAAATTAAAAGGATTAGGCAATTTCATGGTGGACAGAGCTGTCGGAGGCTATTAGCCGTGATGGGTGAACCGAACCTAAAGACGGAAGGGGCCCCCGTGTGAGTGGAGAACAACACACGTGCACCTGTGATGCCTTTTGGAGTGTGGCTTGGGCTGGCTGCCTCCCTCAGCCTGCTCACCTGGCCAGGGGCATTCCCCAGTGGTGCTGTCTATGACACATTGGGAGATGATCACTAAGACAGCCAGCAGCACACAGCAACAAGCAAGCATCGCCACTCTCGGGGCCCCGGCCCCAGAGAACGGAAGTGGTTGAGGGGTTCAGGAAGAACAGCTATGGGTGGGATGGGAAGGAGGTTGCACAGCTGTCCAGCATCCACTGCCTATGAAAGCTGCCTCACTCTGCCTAATGGTAGGGCTGGCCCTGAAACTTCAGTGGTTTAACTGCATGGGAACATAGGCAGCTCCCCTATACTGTCAGGATATTTGCACATCTAGCCCAGTATGGTCCACTCTGAGCAGCCCTTCAGGGTTTGAGGCAGAGGTCCTTTTAACTGGAGGTGCCAGCAAAGGAACCTGGTATCTTTTGCATCCAAAGCATGTGCTCTGCCACTGAGTGATGGTCCCTTCCCACATAACATTTTTAAAGTATTACATTTTTTGGACTCTGTTTCCTAGAACATAAGGATCTTGCCCAGTGCCAAATCGTCTTGCTCACGAAAGCACAACATGTCTCCCAGGTGGTCCTTTTGGACCACACAGCTGTCACTTTATCTGAAGGATGGGAGGCCTCCAAGCTGCAAGTGCAACTTCCTCTCTAGAGCCCAAACATTCACACACTGGTATATTGTCAACAGTTTCATCCTGTAGGGAGGTCATGTCAGAAATACCTGAAGATTTATTCCCACTTGGAATCCAGCATCTGAGCACAACCCCAGGAGAGAATCTCACTCCTCACGATTACTGGAAGGAGAGGGAGGTCTTTTCCCCCTCCTCTTGAACAATTACACATGCTGAAAGGAGAGCAATAATACTCTTTGGCAAAGGAGACAGTAGGGAAGATTGAGGCAAGAAGCAAACTTTATGTCAGATGTTTGCCAGTGCCCAGATATACTAATAGAGTTTGACAACATGAGGTTGTAGAGCAATTGATTAACTAGACTGGTACACTAAGAATCTCTTTGGGCTATTGTAATCTAACGCATAACTGTTCAATTGAGAACTTCAAAGACTTCTAAAGCCTTTCATACTATAACCTTGGGAGCTATTTTTGCTATTTGTTCATTATGAGTGACTATTGGCAAATCACTTTTTAGAAAAAGCAAATTAAAAATATTTGCAAAGGAATATTGTAAGGAGGAGTTGGTTTGGGGGATGGTTAAGTTTTCTTCTCCAAGTTTGCTGCTACTCAGCAGCCTAAGCTGTGTTCCAGCTTATCCGGGTTTCTCATTGAGAAGATAAAGAACCAGCTTCCCTGAGAGAGAGTTTGATCCCCCACTGTTGATATGCCCTTGACATGGGCAGCTGCAAAAAGACACTGCATGTATTTTAGACATGTCCAAGAGATCGTAAGTGGTTAAGAGATGGTTAAGTTTGCCCTGTGATCCTGTACACACTTAACCTGGGAGTAAGTGCAATTGAACTCAAAGGGGCTTACTTTTGAGTAAATATGCATAGGATTACACTGCTCGTGTAGACTCCTCTGGCCACTTCTGTGCAGTTCCAAATCCATTCTGTTAAACTTTTTCCAGTACATCTGAACATTTAAGCCAGTCTTCCAAATGTCTTGAACTATCATTGGAAAGTGTGTTGCACCAAAACATGATGAGTCATGAGCTGGACCCATGGTGCCACATTCACAAGATCCAACATTGTGAATCCATATGCTAATTTAGTGTTTAAAGTATGGGTATCACCAGAAACTTGACTGGGTCATTTGGCTAGCATAGCTCAAATATTACTTTGGAAGGGCTACTCTCATGGAGACGGGGAATGCTCAGCGTGTTGCAAGTTTATGCCTATCCCCCGGTAGCTCCCCTGCTCCTAGCTGAGCACTGCTGTGTTAGAGTCAGAAGTACAGAAGGTAAGAATTGGCCGTGGGACGTGTACTATGTAGACTGCACACCTATACGTCAGACCTGCAGCTAAATGACATTGTGAGGTGAATGACCGAAGCAGGTTGAAGCCCTGGGAAGGCACAGACTGTAGGATTAGGATATGCTGTATGCACACATCATACCCCCAAAGTAACCACTGTACGGGACTGTCCTTGGACACTTTGATCTGAGCCCCCATACTACCCTATCCCAATTCAGCTGTGGAAAATAATGCAAGACTTTAGTGGCTTGTATGTAGAAGCTTCTCATTTCACAGTTCAGCAGGCAATGCACTTGAGCCATGACAAATATTTGCATCGTGAATCCAGTTACAAAAGATTTTTTAAAATCTTTGTATGATAAAAGGTGAGATCAAAGTCTCTCCTGAGAGAATTGCAGCGCTGGCCTCACGCAAGAGAACAGGCTGTTTTATGCACTAATTGGCTCTGTTCGTTTTGTGAGGAATGCACACATTCCCCCTGATCTCTGCAGGGAAGCTGGTTGTAGCACAGGTGGAGAGAACATCCCCGCTGAAGCCACAGCTGTGGGGAGGATGCGCAAGACCTGTGGCCTGTCATTCCGATTGCTTTTCTCATTCACTTTAGAGATGGTGCTCCTGAGGAATGGCTGGCCAGAAACCAAACTCCTTTCTAGCTCTGCAGGATGATTGGAGTGTTGCTATTATTATAATAACAATTCATAATCACATTTTTATTCCACGCTTCCTCCAAGGAGCTCAGGGTAACATACATAGAGTGATCCCATTTTAAGCTTACAGTGACTCTGGCAGGTAGAATAGACTGAAATATGGCTGAGGGCACAATTTAACTGGATGATGCATAAGGATCCGCCATCAAAAATGGCAGCCCTGCATCAAGTTCCTCTCTGCCCACCTGTAACATCTAGCATACGTTATCCAACATTCTGACATCATTTGTGCTGTGCGTTCCCCATCCCTAATCCACCTCTTTGGCTGGTGGGAACACAGAAATCCACAGGGAATGACTTCAGAACATAAGAGACATTGCAGACGGGGTTGGGGTGACCTTAACACAGGACTACCGTTTTTGGCAGTAGCCCCGTGTTCGTTATAAAGCAAGGTCAGAAGGTCAGGCCTGGGGGCCAACTCCGGCCCTCTGGGTTTCCCTAGATGTCCACTACCCCTTCTGCTGGCCCGGCCGCTTATTGTTTGGTGGTTTCCCAGCTTTCTTGCAGCTTTCCCCCCATTCTGAAAGGTCGAAATCCCTCACCCCTAAGGGTTAGTTACTGGCAGCAACAGCTTTAAGCTAAACTATCCTGGTGTTTTTGGTGTTTTGGCCCCAGCCCTTTTGCCTTCAGCCCCCCTTACCACTGGAGTACGGCATCCAAGAGCTTCTCCAACATGGAATTCAGCTCTGGGCTGAAAGAAGTTCAACACCCCTGTCATAAAGTTCAGTTCTTCCCTGAGTGCAGGTCTCCCTGGACCAAGCCCTACACTCTAACCACTATACCACACTGGCTTTATGTTTGCTCATAACATAATAACTGGGGGCTTCTGTGTTGTTGTTTTTCCTTTCAGGCATATCCCCATCCACTCTCTGTAGTTTTGCATCGTCAGCTTCATCGGGCGTTTCGGCTGTTGGAGAGAGGAGACCAAGGCAGACCACAGTAACAACTGTGCACGCAGGGACCAAGTGATCCAGGCGCTCCCTCCCCCCCCTCCCGCTCCTCAGGAAGAGGTCAGAGATGGGGGAAATTGCCCAGGTGGGCCAGGAGGCAGGCAGGCAAACCTTCTTCCGGGTGATTTCATCCTGCATTGCAAACTCGGCGAAGGACTAGAAGAAAAGAAGGATTTTTTTTAATGGCCATATTTTATACTGCAATTCTGAAATGTTGTGTTTATCATAAACTGCGATGACTCTGGGAGAGTGGGGAGGGAGAGAGCTGGGGAACAGACCTAACAGTATCTGGTACTGGGCCAGTGAATCTAGGAATGTTCTAACTAATGGACACTCACGTTAGTTCCTCAGTGATTTACTCTGTTCTCAGTGTAGGTAACAGTACATGCTTTTTTCATTAACTAAAGGTTTCAACTGGATTATTTAAATAGAGGTAATTCCCAAGCATTACTATTTTTTGTTTTCTTTTTCTCCATATTTCCAGCTGTGTTGGTTTTGTTCAGGGGTAGTAGAACATATATAGAATTTCGCATTAACCTTTCAAACCAAGAGGGTTTCAAAGGAATATTATATAGAATTTTCCTTAGTTTCTAACATTGGATTGCAAGCTTGTCTGGATCTTGCAGCGATGGTGAAAACTAACTGCTTTCCTCCACCTCCTTTTGGGAAAATGGGAATGGAAATGAGGGTTGGTTCCCTTCCAATTACATGGAAATTTACTCGTCAGTGGTCTGATTCTGAGTTGGCATTATGAACCTGCAGCCTCCTTCGAGTATGGCCGGGAGGGCATGGGGGACAATTACGCATTGTGGACTGGGACAAAAGGGAAGCCATGGCTGATTCTTCCTGCTGAACTCTGACAATCACACAGGAGCTTCATTCCAGCTGTTCCTGTTGCATCCTTAGTCCTACCTTAAAGCCTTTCTCTCTGCATCAGTAGATCTGTCCACATCATCTTTCTTTTAGGGAGTTCAGCAAGGGAATACAAACAAAATAACTGTGGGCATGTGATCGTCACATGACAGTCCACATGAATGTATGTATTTGATTCCCTATACCCATGTATGCATATGGATGAAGCAGACACCAGGGAGGTAAACAAGGCCCATTTGAGAAGCTGGATAAGCTGGAGATGTCTTGTGCTGCTCACTTTGATCAAATATCAGATTCATGTGACCATACTGACCTGATGATGCCACCACAAGTTGACTTTTGTAGTGCAGAGACTGATCTTGTGAATGCCCTACCATTCTTTGACGTGTGTGCCAGAGATTTTGGCTCAATGCCTCCTGGAAAATTTTAGCTAGGAGGTGGTGAGCTACAAGTCATAGTGTGTGCTGGAGTATACACAAGACTGGTAATTGCAAAGGAATCATCAGGTTGGATCCATACTATCCGAGTAGACCCATGACTGACATAAGTCCTGTTGATTTCAATGGGTCTACTCTTAAGTCTGACTAAGTTTGGATCCAACCCAGTAAGTGGTGGCTTTACCATGGCACAATGGTTGTGTGACTTAGACCTCATTGCTGTGTAACTTATCACAAGTCAGGCTAGCCAAAGCATTTAAAAAGGCTTCTGATCAGGAAGTGCCTCCATTAACGCATCATAGCTAGGCAATAGCACTGAGCATCGGCACTCCTCATTGAACGTGTTGGTGTCTGTACTTTTTGAAAAAATGCACTGCGTCTTGCAAGTGGCTTACAAACTGAGCACTTCTTTGGACAAATCTAGAGAAGCAGCAAGAGTGGAGGTGTGAATGGCTTGTGTTTCCTCTCCCCGTGATTTCAGGCCTCGTCCAAAGAAAGAGTGACAGGCCTATTCTCTCTAAGACGGTGCTTAGGCACATATATTCTGTCCCTGCATCGAGAATGCTCAGCTCCTTCCTCTGGATGAAAACCAGGAGCAGAAACACAAAATCATTTCTTCTCCTTCTCTCTCCACTTTTCTCAAGTGCCCAAAGCCACTTTTAAAAACTCAGTGCGCCAAAGTATCTGGCATGGCCTTTGAAAGTTCTCCTTTTTTAAACCTCAGCAGTTATCAACTTAGATAGCAGCACGCGGTAAACCTGTGAAAGGAAGGGCTGCCTAAGTACATGGGGCTGTTTTTAATGCTTTACTGCACCAAGGGCTGTGGCGTGTGACTCTAGGCGTGAGGAAAGGGCTGGGCTAAGTGAGCCAAAGTGGTCACAGGCACACAGGATGAGCCATGGTGGGCAGTCAGTGGCCCCAGCTGGTCACGATAAGAAAGCTCTCTTTCCTGTTTAAAAATTCCCAGCAGAGCCATTTCCCCATGAATATGTTCTGAGTGCAGCCATCTAATCTGCTAGAGACAAACAGGGCCACTTACTTATCTATGGGATGTGCTTACGACATGCTTGTATGTCAAAAGGTTTCAGACTTTAAACAGCGTACCAACTTCAGGATGGATTAGGCCTCCTCAGATAAATGTATCTCGTTTCTACATAATGTACCGAGTCATGCTCCTCTGATGGCCCTGTTGCTACATATATCCATGTCAAGTCTAGTTCACTGGCATGGCAGATGCTCTGAATGCATAAAGTTTCAGGTTCGGTGTTGGCATCTGGTTAGCATTCCCCAATCTTTTCGGCTCAGTGGACACATTTGGAATTTTGTCAGGGTGTTGTGGGCACCTTCACAAATTGTCTGCCACTGCAGGGGAGGCTGGCTGGCTTATTCATAAAATGGCTGCCATGGTGGGCATGGCTGATCACAAAACACTCGTTACCCAGAAGGGATAGTGGTGAGATGAAAAGAAAAGCAACTTGCCTAAGAACCTAAGTACAAGGCAGAGGTGAGAGGTTTGAGATCTAAAACATAAAACCACTCTTTTGAATCTAAATAAAGATGGTGCTGGAGGGCAGCACTTCCCTTTGCAGCACGGCACCCTCCCAATTAAAAAAAATCAATACATTATTTTTAAAAATAAAATAACAATCAGGAGGGACAGGGAGCTTGGAGGCCACCACGATGGAGACCCCAGGGTTAAAAATAAAATAACAATCAGGAGGGACAGGGAGCTTGGAGGCCACCACGATGGAGACCCCAGGGTTACATGATCTCTCAGATAGCAGGTTTGGATAAGACTTTTGTCTGAAGCCTTTGAACAGCTGCTACCAGTTGGCATAGAGATAATTTCTCGGCT
Source organism: Heloderma suspectum (assembly GCF_057233095.1). NCBI lineage: Eukaryota > Metazoa > Chordata > Lepidosauria > Squamata > Helodermatidae > Heloderma > Heloderma suspectum. The sequence goes on from NC_139464.1 coordinate 112,801,437, forward strand.
AAATGGGTCAGTGGTCTGGCTTGATATAAAACAACTTCATATGGCATATACCAGTTTGGTCTTTCTCGGGCAGAGCAGCAAGAATTATCTTGCAGCTCAGACCAATAGTCCATCTAATTCAGTATGTCGTTTCCATCAGCAGCCAGCCAAGTGGCTCTGTGCGCTCCAGAGCTGGACATAATGACGATGACCTTCCTCTTTTCTTTGTCCCCAATATCTGGTACTTAGAGGTACATTGCACCTCCTGAACTGGGGAAGTCCATTAAACACTTCCGAATGCAGACAACAGCAAAGAACCATGCTGTAAAAAGCACCAATGTGTCATGTCATTTGCGCCTCCATAAAGATATTACCCATGAGGAGTCTCAGTACTGGCCTGTTCATGATTTGCACTGAGGCTTGGAGCCATTACTGAACCAGTTTCCTCCAGAAACTTTCAGCAGCCACCATATTATATTCTACCTTAAACAGAAATTTGATCTCCAGTGACTTAACAGGAGTTTCCTAAGATGCACAAATGTACATCTGACTTTTCCATTGTGGTTACTTAATACACAAGATATATCACTTTGTAAATCTGGCAACAGGTAACACCAGCTGGCAGGCAGCATGTTGGGAAACTGTGGTTCTTGCTGGAGCCCCTTTTACACCGTTCTGCCAAGGAGCAGGGTTGGGATTTAGGGAGAGTGAGCAACTGAAAAGTACAATAACATCCCATTAAGCTGCCTTGACTCCATAAAACAGCCCTACTATAACTGTAGGATTATTCTATAAACTAGATACATCTCAGCTAAATAAATACAGTAGTACCCCCGCCCATTGTCGCAGTCCGTACCACCTAAAATTTATGTAATGGATTTAGAGCTGAAACAGAGGAGCAAAAGCCTCATGTGATGTATCCATTGCAGGGTGATAGGAGAGCGAATCTTTGAAAGCTCTGCCACATGACAGAGCGATGTGTTCCCTGCAGATACACGATGTCAGGAAGAACGTTCTAGACTAGTGTTTGGGGCAGGACAAGGCTATAAATGGGAATAAACAAATATTGATATTCCTTCCTCCATAATACATCTAGATCAACCTTCCCTACCTGGTGCCCTCCAGATGCGTTGAGACTACAACTTCCATCATCCCAAGCTAGCATGGCCATTTTAAGTCCAAGACATCTGGACAGCACCAGGTTGGAGAAGCTGATCTAAATCAACCTCCAAAATCTTCACTGTAGTGCCACAAGCAGAAGAGAAAACATGAAGAAAGTTCTCCATGCTAGAAATTCCTGGCTGATTCAAAAGACAGATTAGTCAAATCCTCCAGATGGTGTAAGCAAGTGAACCAATATCAGGGTACAATTCAGCCAAAATTAAGCACTACTGAAGCCCATTGGTGTCAATGGGAAAGTTGTGTGCACACTTAAGTCCCTCCCATTGAAATCAATGGAACAGAAAAGCGCTTAACTTTGGCCGGGTTATATCCTATGCCAGGAACTAAATCCAGTGATGATGATTTAAATTTATGTGTAGCCTCCCACCACAAAAAGTCTCAAAGCAACTTACACACACAATACAGAATTCCATGATTAATATAACAAGAAAAAAAAATCAATATAAACCATAATCAGCACAATAATGCAATTAAAATAAATATCATAAAAACATAATCTCCAATACAGTATGAAAAGTGTTCATCCACAAATACACAGCCTAGAATGTTCATCCCAAATGCAGTCCACAGCAATCGGGCCATAACTAAGGTCCAAACGCCTGGGGAAATAAGTACATCTTTACGTGGCACTGAAAAGATGACAAGTGTCCGTGCCAGATGAGCTTCCTTGGGGACAGTGTTATAGTGTTTCTCTTTTCTCTAGCCCCTTTACTGCTTCTCATTTTCCTGTATCCCAAGACAAGTAGAATGCACATGTTGTTTCCTTTTTCTTTCTTTTTTGTCTGATAAGAATTTCTCTTATACTTTAAAACCCAATGGCAGCTGACTGATCTGTTTAATAGTTCCTTTTAACTGGAAAGAAATTTCATTGTCCTTGTTTTCCTTAGGACAAGGGTTATTTTATTAAGGCTAATTCTTTATACAACAGATATATTCATGGTCTAAATAGTAGCAGTTCTAAGTTTCAGGATCCAGTAAGCCAGAATATATGCATTTCCTTTGTTTTATCTTAGGATGCATGTAGATGTAACATTCACTGATGTTATTCTTCTATTCCCCCAGTTGATTTGATTTTTATTTTGGAAAAAAATGTTATAAAGTTTTCTGGAAGTGGGCAGAGAAAAAGAGTAAGCATGTTACATTACAGCAAACATATATTTATCTGTGGAACCATTATTCCTTTGGTTTGAGGGGTTATTTTATTTCATAAGAGATGGTGGAAAACAGGCGTGTGAGCCCCAAATGTTGGGGGGGGGTCACTGCTGGACTAACAATGACACCGAAACATCCAATAAATGCATGAAACTGCACTGCATGTTTTTAATCGTATGCTGTTTCTACACTTATCTTCCTGAGCTTTGCCTTTGCGTTAAACACATTCCAAAGTCCTAGGTTTCTTCTATGTCCTAAGTTTGATTTTGTAAAGACTATCCAGTTCCATCCAATCCATCACTTACTCCAGCTAAATGCAAAAGCTGATGTTTTGTGCACAAAGTATGGCAATGGCTAGTTAAGAATGCGATCTCTTCCACTGTGGTTTCTAAAAGAACGTCAGCGATCTAGAGTGGCTCCTATCTATGCATTGGTCCATTGTGCCTGCAGAGAAGAGAGAAGGCAAGGAGGATCCATCCAATTTACTTTTGAAACAAGCAGCAGCAGCAGATCTTATTCCTTGTGGTCAGGAAGCCTGGTGTTCTGACAAACAGCCCAATCTTAAGACTTGCAGAATCAGTGAAGAAGTGCTAAGGTTGAAGAGGAAAAAGAGGTACACCAACTCAATCCATCACTCTAGCTTTCCAAGCGCAGATTCTCTGCCACAAAGTGTTAGCTTAGTATCAAGGTGTTAGTCTCTTATCTGAGCTGCGGTCCCTTGATTAGAAAATCAGTAAAGGTGAAAACAAGCTAGCCAAAAGACAGTTTGTCTGCCATTACCACTCATCCCTTGCAATGCTCAGAAAAGAGTTGGGAGCGTTCAAGGGATTGGATTCAGATTTAGTCATACTTAGAATGAACCTATTGAAATAAAAGGGACTTAAGTTAGTCACGACTAAACTAGGTCCCATTGATTTCAATGTCTACTCTTAAGTATGACTAAATCTGGATCCAACCCAATGGTTCTCCCTCAGTTCAGAGTGATACCTAGGCTCACCTGGCCAGGCCCTACATCTGCTCTCTAGTATGTACTCTGGAATCCTCTGCAAAAATTGTGCAGAGTTAAATTCCACAGCCAATGCACAGAGGTTTCTCAGCAGACTAACAGACATGGAAGATGTATCCTCAGGGCAGGAAGTTTGAAAACCACTACTCAAAACTGGACTGTAGATCCAAGCCATTCACATTTTTAATCCTTTCCCAGGGAACAGCTGGCCTTCAGTGTTGGCTCTTATCTAGCACAATGTCCTGTATTTGTGGAACCAAGCTGGTGTAAGAATTTGCACACATGGAATAGTTATGGACAGCAAAACAAAGGGCAGGGGTGCTTTGCATAGCATCGAAGATCAGAAAATGTGTTTTTAATTAACCAATTACTGTTGCACTCCACGAGGTCCTTCCCACGTTTGTCAACAAAAGGCTCTCCACGTTATTTCCCAGCGACAAGAGAGAATAACAACTTGTCGCCTTGATTGGAAGTCTCCTTACATCATTTCTCTCTTGTTTTTCTCCTTTTTTTCTGAGACAGGAAGCGGGTTGGAACTTTGGAAATGAGGACTTTGTGGCAATCTGTGATCATTGAGAGTATCATTCACATTAACTCTTTGCTGTTCTGTCTTCAGACCCAATAGGAGGGATGTCATTGAAAATCATATAAAGGGTTGAATTGCTCCTTAGGTCTGTACTTCAGACAGTGCAACCGCAACCAAGGTTGCAGCCACACACCACCCTGGTATCATCTTCCACTCACATGGTTAGGGTGGCTATTGTGGTTTTCTGTTACTTGGCAACATGCATCTTATTGAGGCAGGCCTTACCAGCACGGTATGTAAAGAATCCATCCTCACCAGTTGGATGGAAAATATACATGTTACCTAGAGCAAGATGGGAGCAACACTGAGAGGTGGCAGAAACCATCCCACTCCACGTAATGTGAACACTGGGTCCTCCCATTTCAAGGTGAGCAGCTTGCCAAGCTCTTTTTTAGGGTTTTAAAACAAGAGGACTTCCCTACTTTAATATGGGCTTCAGATTTCTTTGGAGAATAAATAGTGAAGAAAGCTAGGACTGTGGATCCACTTGACAGATCCACCAAAAAATACCGTAATCCACTTCATGTGCTTTGAATTCTCAATGGGTTGAATTCTAAGGGTTGAATCAGTTATCCAGATTTGGGGCAAATCTGTGCTACAGCAAGGTCATTCATGTGGGCTTCCACCCATACAGTGACGTCTCCCTCTCGTCCCACTGCACCCCAATCCCCAAGTCTCCCAACCTTCTGGAGCAGATTTTGGGATTGCATGGTGCACTGTAGGGGGAGAGCAAGTCTGTTCCTCCAAATGTGTCCATTGCACTGGCAGATGGACACCACTGGATTTCACCCTATATGCTAATCTTATTTCTTTCTTTAATACCCACGTTTCTTTGCTTTGGAGTCATAATGTTTAAAGTGGGAGACAGAAAAAGGAAGTGTGATGGTTTTCTTTCCAATTTAAATAACTCGATTGTATTTGTAGAAGAGAAAGGGGATCGTTTAAGACTATCCACCTGGTTCAAGCACTGCCTAAGATAGTTCAACAGATTTTAAAGTGGTGTAAATTTCCAATATAGACATGCCCAAGGGTTGATTTCTCGTGACAACTCTGCACATGGCTGGCGGCTTTGATTTTCCATTCTGGATTGCAGTGACAGTTACGCAAAATGTTCCTGATTATTTTTGCCTTTCCAAATACCAACATCATATATTCAAAACATTTGTCAGCTAAGCAAGTATGGGATTTTCACACTGATATGTTTTTTGTAATTTTCAAGTATTACATTTCATTGTTGTGAATGAAACATCCACCATTGACTTAATTATACATTGTTCCCAGTCCAAACATATGCAGGCTTCTAGGGTTTAGGCAGGGTGTCGCCCTGTTGCTTGTCTGCAACTTATCTGCAACTGCACATACACAACTCTTGCTTTAGGAGCAAAAAGTCATTAATATTCAATTACAGCATCCCTAGCTTGCATCACTGAGAAGCTGCTAGAACTGTTTCTTATAAGCACAAACTGCAAGCTTATAACCACAGACGTTTTAAATGTGGGCTAAGTGGCAACCTGTCAAAACCTATTTATTCATTAGACCTTTTTTAGCTGATGCTTTCAAAGTGATGCACGGTTTTTAAAGAAGTTTAAATTACATAAAAACAAGGTAAAATAACAAAGTTCAAATAAAAATCGCAGTCCATATGCAAAATCAGACAATCAATCAAAACAGCAGAGACCCAGAAATAAAAAGTTATCTCCCAAAGGCATAATGAAAAGAGGTATGTTTTTGCTTGTCTGCAGATCATCATATGAGAGGTAGTGAACAGCCCACAGAACGGCATCCCAGTGCTCTGGAGTGGCAACTGAGAAGGCCAATCTGGCCTCTGAATAAGTTGAAACTTGAAGTGGGGCTTTCTTGGCTGATCCTAAATTTGGCGGGGGGGGGGGGCGCTCCTATGAAAGCAGGTGGTTTGTGCTTGTGACAAATGATTCAGACAACAGAAGCCACCACATGTATAGTGCAATCCAGTCTGGAAAAAAAACGCTGCCATCCACACATAAAGAGTTGGTCACCTACATTGACCTTAAACCAGCTGAAGTAGACTTTTAATGCTGGATGGAAGCCTTATGGGAAATTCCTGTTGCTGATGGCTGTCATTGCATTGGCACAGTCTCCCAAACTGTTGTGCAGTTCGATGCTTGTGTTGCTGGCAAATAATGTGAATGCTTTGGACTGGAGGTCATTCAGTCAGCCCTTAAAAGAGATCAATGAGATTAGGTTGTAGCATTTCTTCCTTCGGAACCCTCCCCTATAGCTCTTACAACACACACTCAAGTAATTTTTGCAGGACATGACAAAGAATATTAGTTGGCACATGCCAGCCAAAGTGAACCACTTTCAATCTCCCTTGATTTCAATGGGAGAAATGTAAGAATGTAATATTATTTGTTTCATTACAAATATCTCCCACCTTTTTCCTCCTGCAAGGAACCCCATTGAAATTGATGCTGGATCATGTCCAATTAGTGCTGGATCATGCCCAGTATCTGTATTTCGGGGGCCAAAGTCTAACAAAGTGAAGTACCCTTGTCCACTGCTTTAAGTGAACCTTCAGCACAATCCTATGCATGTTTACTCAGAGGTAAGTCCCATTAAATTCAATGGGATTTATTCCCAGGCAAGTGCGTATAGGTTTGCTGGCTTGAGCTTGGTGGACTCTGCTGGATAGTGGCCATTTTCCCCTGATACAACAGGAGAGATCCAAGTATGGAAGCTGCCTTCTGTGCATGTTGCAGATGCAAATGAAGATGTACACTCCCATTCCCATTTCAGTGGACATCCGAGACCCACTCAGGTGGCTGGGTGTTTCTTCGGATGCACATTTCCATCCATAGCCACCCATTGTTATGCGTGACCGATTGCTTGTGACTGGAGCTGGTTTGCAAATACGTTTTCTAACTGGGAATCAGTACATATTTATTCATTTGAGATTTTTAAAAGCTCAGTTTACTCAAAAAAAAAAAAACCTGGAATGATTCTTAAAATAGCACCTGCTGCAAAACATCTCTTTATTATTATTTTCAATCTTTTTAAAAACAAAGATGCAAGCATGTTTTATAAAAGAAAATTAAAAGAAAAAAGCATACAAATTTAATCCAGGAATGTCAGTGTGCCTAATATTATAAGTCTTGTGATTGGTTCAATTTCATAACACCATCCTTGTTTCAGGAGAAGGAAAACTGTGTATTTACTCAATGCATGTAACAAGACATTGCAAAATGTTTAACCTGCGTAAGGAGTTTGCGATGCTGCAAATTGTTAATGGGGCTATGTTGCAACTTATTCTCTGCCTTGACAATCATGTATACATATCAAGATTTCTATCATAATGATAATTTAAGGAATATTGAGAATGGTTTTCCTCCAATAAATCAAATTAAACCACGTTAATCAGAGACATTTTATTTATTTTTGGATCTGGTATTCTGTGGATGTGACAAAAAGGTGGGAGGGACATAAATTGACTGACCAGTTGTTTGGCTGGTTACATTTCTGTCCTGCTTTTCTACCAATTAAAGCCTTCAAAGTGGCTCACAACTTTATACGAAGAAATACACATTTTCAAAACAGGAGACAGCATCTCAGGCTAATGATCAGTTCTCCGCAGCCGGAGCCTCAAGGACGAGGCAAAAGAGAAATGGTGCTCGAAATGCACCAACTGAGTGGATCTGGTGAGTCTCAAGAGAGAATTCCTAGGAAAGGGGAGCCTCCACCAGAAAAGCTCCATTCTAGTACAGGCTGGCTTTGCCTTAGCTGGGTATACTCAAAGTACAACTTCATTCCCTACATGTCTGGAAGGTTATGTGACCTTATGCAGGGTGGAACTACACATTCTGTCTCAACTTTGTGTCTTTGTAATAGCCTGGCCATTGCTTCTGTGCAAATTGGCCAGGAAGGTGCAACTTTTAGCAGAAGAAGAAGAAAGAAGCAGCAGCAGCTTTGAGCAGGAGGAAGGTGCTTAACCTTTTTTCCGTCGGCCAGTTCCTCCCCCTCACCGATCAGCTCACACTCACGCCCCCAACTTTTTCTTTCAGACCCGGGTTTAGGGGGGGGAACACAGCAGGGGGAGTTCTGGGGGAGCCGATTAGTGAGGGAAGGGTTAAGTGCCCTCATCCATCCTAAAGTTTCTCACTGCAGATTCTGCCCTCCGCATCTCAAGCAGCAGCTGGCCTATAAGGAGAAGCAACAGCTGGCCTATAAAGATACAAGGTTGAGGGGGTATGTGTAGTCCTGTCATTATAACATTCTGAGCAAGGCAGCTGTCCAGGTTTAAGCCTGGCTACATCGAACAACAAGTTGAGAGAGAATTTAGTTTAGACTGCTGTAAACTAAAACCAAAAGTATGTCTGAAAAGACTTATGCCTGAACAGCCTTCTTTTTTGCTTCTTCTCTTGAGCCAACTGGACTCATGCCAGGGATTATATTAGTAGCTGTCACAGCCAAATCTTTCTTTTGTCTTAATTAGACTCAAATGGTTTGGAAACGGGTATCTTGTCTCCGACAGCAGGTAATCTGGAACTTCTGTGAGGACGCTTATATTTTTGAGGCCGCAGCCATGCAAGACCATTTGCTGCCTGAGGCAGAGCTGCACTGGCTTCCCCACCCCAACACAAGGTGCATCGTGCCCAAGGTTATTTTGGCACCTGAGGCAGAAAACCCCACATGTATGTTTCCCCCTCCGTGACAGTAACAATATAAGAAACAATAAATTCAAAATCAGCCACCTGAAGTAGCCACCACACTCTGACTAATGGTTGGCTGTCTACTCCCCATGAATTTTCCATGTTATTAGGCTGCAGGATTAAGGGTGCAATCCTATGTATGTTTAGTCAGAAAGAAGTCCCACAACTCCCAACGTGCCCCAGCCAACCACGCTGGCTGGAGCATGCAGGGAGTTATAGCACTTTTTTCTATCGAAATCTGCATAAGATTGCACCCTAAATCAGTTTAATCGTTAAGGACGCAATTCTATGCATGTTTAGACAGAAAAGTCCTACAACTCTCAACAAGTTGTAGGACTTTCTTCTGACTAAACATGCATAGGATTGCACCCTAAATTAATCAACCAAGATATATAGCACAATCCTATGAATGTTTACTCAAAAATACCTCTGAGTAAGTAACTCTGCATATGATTGAGTTTTAATCTGTGCAGGCCCATTGTAATCTGTGGGGGCAGCTTTGAAATGGGGGTGTTGAGTGTGAAGTATTCAACTCTTTATTTCTTGGGGGTACTTTGTTTTGTATGCATAAACTAATATACTTTAGATGTTTAAGTATCCACCTAAAACATGTTAAGTATATATACACACACATATATGAACAGGCTGGTTTGGGATAAGCACAGAACCTTGCTTCATTCAGTCCAGCTAACTGGTGCAACAGATATGGAATTTAGCTTCATAAAATATGGTGATGGACACCTAGCTTAGTCAATTTAAAAAATCAGGTAAATTCAAGATTGTTAACAGTGATGGCCAACTTTGAAATCTTCATATTTCAAAAGTGGTGTCACTTTGATCACCAAATGCTGGTGACAATCAATAGTGACAATAAAGATGTGGTGGGGGGCTGTCTTCTTGACACTGTACGAATATGCTTCCTAGCATAGGAAAGATGAGACTTTGATATGGTCCAGCAAGACAATTCTTATGTTCCAGTGGTTTTCCATTGTTAATTATTCAAGTCTCAAGTTACTTTACCTGTTTTCTCTCTTGATTGCAAAATACAGACTATGCAAGCCACAAAATGAATTTGAAAAGGGGCACCCACGAATGAGCAGAGTCACAAAGAAACTGTGAAGTGGTTCCACTTTCTTCTGTAAACTTAAAAAAAAAAAAATAACCCCCATGGAATAACCTAATCCTGATAAAGATGTAATGGTGGCAAACTTTAAATCCACACCAGAGGTTTGGTTGAGCCACAAATTGGGTTGAGAGTTTTTAAAAGGTTATCTACATTCATGAGGCAATAGCAATCCTTACATGGGGCCTACAGACTCCCCGCAGGATACGTTTCAGTCTGGAGAAATTCTCAACAGATTATCAGCATCCTTTCTTTCTGCCTTCTCCTTTCACCTTGGCAAGGGGGAGGGGAGTGGCTCTGTGGGGAGGCAGTAGGGACTTGTCCTCCTTTTGCTGACCATCATCAATGGGAAAGCATCAGCAGCCATTTAATGATTTTCCAAAGCAAACATACAGAGCTCCGCATCTGCAAATAACACATTTTCCCTATTAAATTGTTCCTGTAGACACACAGAGCTTTGTAGGTGCTCACTGAAAACAGTGTTAAAAAATTAATTGGCTGCCTGTGCACAGTGATCAGCCTTTCTCGACAGCTTTCTCTGCTCCCTCCCCCAAAGGGCTTCCCTCTTCTGGGCATTTCTACACCATCCTAAAATCCTGCATTTAAAACAGGGCTTTCTGCTTCCGTTTTAAATGCAGGATCACTACTGACTCCGTTTACATGCGCTCCCCCCCCCCCAATCCCCGTATCTGAGTCTTCCGTTATCTTTCATTGCTCTCACTCCTCTTCTTGCCGCTTTAACTCTTTTCACGGAGGTAACTGAAGCGGAACACAGCGGGGTAATTTGATAGCTCATTATCTGCTAACTATTTAAAAACGGAACAAAGGGCATTTCGTGCAGGAGACGCCTTGGATGATCATGGCATCATGTAAAGAGCCCGCAAACGTCCGCAAAGGAGCAATCTCAATCACAGGATAAAAGCTCTGTGTGATGAAGCCCCTGATCTCCCCTGCCCCTCCTGTGAAAAAAACTAACGCAGAATGTCTTTCAAGCCTTCCTAATTATCGCCCATTTTCTTTTCATTTCCCTGCCTCTAAAATCTACTAGCTCATAACATGATGATATGCATAGATCCTCAGAAGTAAGGCACATTGGTTTCAGTGGTGTTTACTCCTAGGTAAGGAGTCTCCAAGCTAGGCAATAGGAAACTGCTGAGGACATAACAATAGGTGTTGCATGGACGAGGGGTGCATTGGCTTTCATGCTGGTTTGCAGAGAGGGTTGGAGAATGCTTTTTTGGGTGGAGGAGGGGAGGGGAGTATAAAGATGGACTTTCTGTAGTTGCTGTGTTAAAAAACTTCTCTGGTTAAAGTAATGCAGACCTGGTGTGTATGCTGGTGCGCATGCATAAAAAAAATGTTTTTAAAAAGCCTTGAGGCAGCAGGACTCATCCCCCTCCCACTTCTAACGCAATGCAAGAACTACGAAGTGACATGTGGCACAAAGTCACGTTATAAAGTGACAGAACTCTGCTCAAGTGACCATTCAAGTTCCTCCTCCTCCTCCTGCAGTCACAACACTTCTGGCACTTCTATTGTTGTTGTTCAGTCGTTCAGTCATGTCCGACTCTGCGTGACCCCATCAACCAGAGCACGCCAGGCCTTCCTGTCCTGCGCTCTCTCCCGGAGTGTGCTCAAGTCCATATTCGTTGCATCGGTGATGCTATCTAGCCATCTCATCCTCTGCCCTCCCCTTCTCCTTTTGCCTTCAGTCTTTCCCAGCATCAGGGACTTTTCCAGTGAGTTTTCTCTTCGCATTAGGTGGCCAAAATATTTGAGCTTCAGCTTCAGTATCTGCCCTTCCAATGTGCACTCAGGGTTGATTTCCTTTAGGATTGACTGATTGGACCTCCTCGCAGTCCAGGGGACTCGTAAGAGTCTTCTCCAGCACCACAGTTCAAAAGCATCAATTCTTCGGCGCTCAGCCTTCCTTATAGTCCAGATCTCACAGCCATATGTTGCTACTGGGAAAAACATAGCTTTGATTATGCGGACCTTTGTCGGCAAGGTGACATCTCTGCTTCTTACTATGCTGTCTAGGTTTGCCATAGCTTTCCTCCCAAGGAGCAAATGTCTTTTAATTTCATGGCTACAGTCACCGTCTGCGGTGATCTTGGAGCCCAAGAAAGTAAAATCTGTCACTGCTTCCATTTCTTCCCCTTCTATATGGCAGGAAGTGATGGGGCCAGATGCCATGATCTTTGTTTTTTTACTGTTGAGTTTCAAACCAGCTTTTGCACTCTCTACTTTCATCCTCAACAAGAGGCTCTTTAGATCCTCTTTGCATTCTGCCATTAGGGTGGTATCGTCTGCGTATCTGAGGTTGTTGATAATTCTCCCGGCAATCTTAATTCCGACCTGTGATTCATCCAACCCGGCGTTTCTCATGATGTGCTCTGCATATAAGTTAAATAAGCAGGGCGACAATATGCAGCCTTGTCGTACTCCTTTCCCAATTTTGAACCAATCGGTTGTTCCGTGTCTGGTTCTTACTGTTGCTTCTTGACCCTCATACAGGTTTCTCAGGAGACAGGTAAGGTGGTCTGGTACTCCCATCTCTTTCAGAATTTGCCACAGTTTGTTGTGATCCACACAATCAAAGGCTTTAGCGTAGTCAATGAAGCAGAAATAGACGTTTTTCTGGAATTCTCTTGCTTTCTCCATGATCCAGTGAATGTTGGCGATTTGATCTCTAGTTCCTCTGCCTCTTCAAAACCCAGCTTGTACTTCCGGTAGTTCTCGGTTCACATGCTGCTGAAGCCTAGCTTGTAGGATTTTGAGCATAACCTTGCTGGCATGTGAAATGAGCACAATTGTACGGTAGTTTGAACACTCTTTGGCATTGCCCTTCTTTGGAATTGGAATGTAAACTGACCTTTTCCAGTCTTGTGGCCATTGTTGAGTGTTCCAAATTTGTTGGCATATTGAGTGCAGCACTTCAACAGCATCATCTTTTAGGATTTTAAATAGCTCAGCTGGAATACTGTCATCTCCACTAGCTTTGTTGTGAGTAATGCTTCCTAAGGCCCACTTGACATCACTCTCTAGGATGTCTGGCTCAAGTTCAGTGACTGCACTATCATGGCTATCAAGGACATTCAGATCTTTCCTGGATAGTTCTTCTGTGTATTCTTTCCACCTCTTCTTAATCCCATCTGCTTCTGTTAGGTCCCTGCCTTTTTTGTCCTTTATCATGCCCGTCTTTGCATAAAATGTTCCCTTGAGATCTCCGATTTTCTTGAAAAGATCTCTAGTCTTTCCCATTCTATTGTTTTCCTCGATTTCTTTGCATTGTTCATTTAAGAAGGCCTTGTCTCTCCTTGCTATTCTCTGGAACTCTGCATTCAGTTGGATATATCTTCCCCTTTCTCCTTTGCTTTTTGCTTCCCTTCTTTCCTCAGCTACTTGTAAAGCCTCATCAGACAGCCACTTTGCTTTCTTGCATTTCTTTTTCTTGGGGATGGATTGAGTTACTGCCTCCTGAACAATGTTACGGACCTCCGTCCATAGTTCCTCAGGCACGCTGTCTATCAGGTCTAATCCCTGAAATCTATTTCTCACCTCCACTGTGTATTCATAAGGGATATGACTTAGGTCATACCTGAATGGTTTAGTGGTTTCCCCTACGTTCTTCAATTTAAGCCAAAATTTTGCAATAAGAAGCTCATGATCTGAGCCACAGTCAGCTCCAGGTCTTGTTTTTACTGACTGTATAGAGCTTCTCCATCTTTGGCTGCAAAGGACATAACCAATCTGATTTCGATATTGACCATCTGGTGATGTCCATGTGTAGAGTCGCCTCTTGTGCTGTTGGAAAAGAGTGTTTGCTATGATCAGCGTGTTCTCTTGACAGAACTCTATTAGCCTTTGTCCTGCTTCATTTTGTACACCAAGGCCATGCTTGCCTGTTATCCCGGTGATTTCTTGACTTCCTAATTTAGCATTCCAATCCCCTATGATGAAGAGGACATATTTTTTTGGTGTTAGTTCTAGAAGGTGTTGTAGGTCTTCATAGAACCGATCAACCTCAGCTCGTTCGGCCTCAGTGGTTGGGGCATAGACTTGAATTACTGTGATGTTGAATGGTTTGCCTTGGATTCGTACTGAGATCATTCTGTCTTTTTTGAGATTGTACCCCAGTACTGCTTTTCCCACCCTTTTCTTGACTATGAGTGCTACTCCATTTCTTCTAAGGGATTCTTGCCCACAGTAGTAGATATGATGGTCACCTGAATTAAATTTGCCCATTCCTGTCCATTTTAGTTCGCTGATTCCCAAGATGTCGATGTTCAATCTTGCCATCTCATGTTTGACCACCTCCAGCTTACCTTGATTCATTGATCTGACATTCCAGGTTCCGAAACAATATTGTTCTTTACAGCATCGGACTTTCTTTTCACCACCAGACACATCCACAGCTGAGTGTCCTTTCGGCTTTGGCCCAGCCGCTTCACTCTTTCTGGCGCTACTTGGAAATTCCCTCTGCTCTTCCCCAGTAGTATATTGGACACCTTCCGAGCTGAGGGGCTCATCTTCCGGTGTCATATCTTTTAGCCTTGTGATACGTTCCATGGGGTTTTCTTGGCAAGAATACTGGAGTGGGTTGCCATTTCCTTCTCCAGTGGACCACATTTTGTCAGAACTCTCTGCCATGACCTGTCTGTCTTGGGTGGCCCTGCACGACATAGCTTATGGCTTCACTGAGTTACGCAAGCCCCTTCGCCACAAGGCAGTGATCCATGAAGGGGGGGCACTTCTACACCAGCCTGAAATCCTGCATTTAAAATGCGGCTTTCTGCTTCCATTTTAAATGCAGGATCACAACTGACTCCCTTTACACGCGCTTCCTTCCCACCCACCCTTCTCCCCACATTGGAGTCTTCCATTATCTTTCATTGATCTTGCTCCTCTACTTGCCACTTTAACTCTTTCCATGCAGGAAACTGAAACGGAACACAATGAAATAATTTGATAGCTTGTTATCTGCGATCTATTTAAAAATGGCACCAAGGGCATTTAGTGCAGGAGGGGCATGGCAGGGGCACGGCGTCATGTAAAGAGCCCGCAAACTTCCATGAAGGAGCAATCTCACTCGCAGGATAAACGCTCCGTGTGATGAAGCCTGAAGTGACACGTGGCACAAAGTCACGTTATAAAGTGAAAGAACTCTGCTCAGGTGACCGTTCAAGTTCCTCCTCTTCCCCCTGCAATCACAGCACCGCATGTGCATTGGATTATGGCACTTGGTTGCATTCTAACCACAGCAGATACTGTGCAGTATCCATGAACTTGTGCCCGCTGAGCAGCAAAAAATACCGGCACAGCAGTGTCTCATACATGAACAGGGCTCCAGTGTAGGTTCTTCCTTGGTAGCTGATCAGTATTTCAACATTTCAAAAGGTCACACAACTTTGAAAAGGCAAAGGCATGTCCTTGGGAAGCATCTCTGTATCTGAGGAATAAGATCCTTGAAAGCATAAAGAGAGAAGTCGGCGAAGTACAGTAAACATAAGAATATAAGAAGAGTCATTCCGGATCAAACCAAAGGCCCATCTAGTCCAGCAGGCTGTTCCCACAGCGGCCAACCAGATGCCTCTGGGAAGCCCACAAGCAGGGCATGAGGGCAATGCCACCCTCCTGCTCATGTTTCCTAGCGACTGGCATGCTGCCTCTGAACCTGGTGGTAATATACGGCTATCGTGACTAGCAGAAATTGATTGCCTTATCCTCCATGAGTTTGTCTAATCTTTTTTTTTTTTAAGCTGTCCAAGTTGGTGGCCTTTACTACATCTTGTGGTAGCAACTCCCACAGTTTAACTATGCCCTGTGTGAAGAAGTACTTGCTTTTATCTGGCCTGAATCTCCTTCCATTCAGCTTCATTAGATGGTCTAGTATTATGAGAGGAGAAAAACTTCTCCCTGTCCACTAGGTGTGATTGTATACCCTCTATCATGCCTCCCCTCCCCTTACCTTTTGTCTAAGCCAAAGAGCTCCACACATGGTAAACTTTCCTCATAGAAGAGTTGCTTCAGCCCGTTGGTCATTTTGGTTTGCCCTTTTCTACCCAGCTCTGCAATATCTTTTTTGATGTGCTGTGAGCAGTATTCCAACTGTGGTTGCACCATAGATTTGTATAAGGGGGTTATTATATTGGCATTTTATTTTAAATTCCTTTCCGAATGATTCCCAACATGGGATTTTCCTTTTTCACAGCCACACTGGGTCAACATGTTCATTGAATCCTCTACAACAAACCCTGAGATTCCTTTTCTGGTCAGTCACCAATAGCTAAGACTCCATCGATGTATATGTGAAATTAGGATTTGTTTTCCCCCATTGTGCATCGCTTCATGCTTGCTTGCATTGAACTGCCTTTGCCATTTTAATACTCGTCCCCCCAGTTTGAAGAGCTCCTCACCGTCTCTTATTGTTTTAACCACCATAAATATCAGCAAACGTGGCCCCTCATGGCTCACCCAAACTCCAGATCATTTATGAACAAGTTAAAAAGCACCAGCCACAATACAGATCCTTGGGGGACCCCATTATTTATAGCCCTCCATTGTGAGAACTTTCCATTTATTTCTACTCCCTTAAACAGTTACCAGTCCAATTCTGCCCCACTTTCTGCAGGTATATCAAGCCTCCCGCTTGCTGGAGTAGAGCTGAGAAGTGGCTGGGACTGTTTGCCTGGGACCTTGAGAGAGAGAGTGGAATCAGCTGGGGATGAGTGCTGACAGTTTGTTTCTGCCCCACTTTTGTAGGTATATCAAGCCTCTAGTTTGCTGGAGGCACGAGCCTCTGGCATAAGCTGAAGGGTGACAATCAAAGGGCTCTTGTCCTGTGGTTCTTGCCCTGTGGATTGAGACGTGTGGAGAGAGGCCAGGAAAAGTGATGCAGCTTCTCCCTCAATACTGCAGGACTTTGATAATTCAGCAGCTGGGTCAGCTAGGGAGATATGAGGCCTAAGAATATCATATAGGCTTGGTTCTATTCTTAGGGTCAGTGTATGTGCCTGGAAGGGAGGATATGGGGCCAAGCAGGGGAACCTGGGGGGGGGGGTGGCACAATCACTGTAGTGATGGGTGGAGAGAGATATGGCATTGGGAGAAGGGCTAGTCAGGTAAGGGGAATGTGACCCAGACAGCTAATGGCTGTGCCATGTTCCAGCTCTCCCTGCACTTGCAGGGAGAATGGTGGTTGCTCTATCAGCCTGCCCTCAGGTCTCCAGATGCTGCTTTTAAATGCCAGATAAGTGCATAATAAGACCTCCCTTATCGATTATTTGATAAGTGGATGAGGCGGCTGATCTGACATGCACAACCAAGACCTGGGGGGCAAACAGGGAGCAGTTAGTCTCTCCCAGTTGTGCCCACCGGAGTACTTGGTTCAGCATCAGGATAGACTTGAGGGCCGGGGAGGGAGGATTGCCATGGTCTATAAGAATTCTCTCTATTCAGGCTCCTTATCCGTCTGACTACTAGTCTGGAGTGTTTGCATCTTATGCTGGGCCTATGGGACAGACTGAGGATTCTGCTGGTGCACCGCCCACCTCGCTCCCCAGCAGTCTCCCTACCTAAGCTGACAGAGGTGGTCTCAGATGTGATACTGAGGTCCCCCAGGCTGCTGGTTTTAGGGGACATCAACATTCATGGCAAGGGCACCTTGTCTGGGGTGGCTCAGGATTTCATGACCTCCGTGGCAACCGTGGTACTGTCCCAACATGTCATCGGCCCAGTACAGGTAGCAGGACACATCCTAGACTTGTTTTTTTCAGCCGGTCATGGGGATGGTGATCTGAAGGTGAGGGACTTTGAGTTGGTTCCATTGTCATGGTCAGACCACCTCCTGTTGAGGTTTAGACCAATGGTGGCTTTTCCCCTCTGCAAGGGTGGGGACCTATTAAGATGTTCTGCCCCCAGAGGCTAATGGATCCAGATGGTTTCCAGAAGGCTCTAGGGGGCTGTTTGCTGGCTGATATCAGAAAATTTTTTGTTCTCTGGCTGATATGGCTCCTGTCAAAACCCTGGTTGATCTGTGGAACACAGAAATGAACTGGGCGGTTGACACAATTGCTACTGAGCTCCCTCTCTGCAGTCGAGCTCGTACGGCCCCATGGTATACCTGGCGCTGAGAGCGATGAAACAAGGGAGAGGGCCTTTTCTGTGGTGGCCCCCAATGACATCTCCCCACGGAGGCCCACCTGGTGCCAGCACTATCATCTTTTCAGCACCAGTTTAAGACTGTCCTCTACTCCCAGGCATTTTATTTATTTATTTATTTATTTATTATTAAATTTATTAATCACCCATCTGGCTGGTCACCCAGCCACTCTGGGCGATGTACAACATACAATAAAAACAGTTTAAAACAATAAAATTCTACAATAAAAACATTTTCTAAATACCCTAACCCACCCCAAATGCCTGCCTGAACAACAACGTTTTTAATGCACGACGGAACCTCATTAAAGAGGGGGCATGACGGAGTTCCCTAGGGAGGGAGGTCCACAGAGTGGGGGTCACCACAGAAAAGGCCCTCTCCCTCGTCCCCACCAGTCTAGCTGTCCTGGCTGATGGGACAGAGAGAAGGCCATCCGAGGCTGATCTTGTTAAGCGGCCTGTCTGGTGCCTTAATGGCTTATGATGGGGCATCTATGCCAGCTGTCTTAACAAGTCTAGCATTTTATTGAAATTGTTTTTAGCTGTTGGAGGGAGCAATCCTTTGGCCGCTAGACAGCGGCTAGATGGCCATAGGATATGCCGTTTTCCGGGAACCGAGCTCCCCCCACTTCCACGCTGCCTCCGAGGCAGCGTGGAACAACCTTGGGGGCTGGGGCGTTCTGGGGCAGGGAGGGCGTAGCTGTGTGTATGACACATCCTATGTGTCGTACAGCAGCCTCCTTCCCCGCTCCGTGCTCCCGCAGCTAGACAGCCACGATCGGCTGTCTAGCCAAAAAAGCAGGGCAGGAGAAGCATGGAGGGAACAATCCCCTCCATGCTTCTCCTGCCCTGCTCTGGATAGGCGGTCGCCTCTGAGTTCGGAGGCAACCGCCTATCTTGATAGGATTGTGCCCTAAATTGTTTTAATTTTTTTATATTTATTTTTTAAGCTGTATCTTATTATCTTATGAATTGTGGTGAACTACCCAGAGAGCTTTGGCTATTGGGCAGCAGAGAAAAGAAAATAATAATTACCACAACAATAACAACAACAGGGAGACGTCTTATCCGATGGCAGTTAAGTTTGCTCAGGAGTCTTTGGTGAGGAACTTTGTCAAAAGGCTTTTGAAAGTCCAAGCAGATCATTCCTATGCATGTGCTTGTTTAGAGTCAAGAGACTCTAAACGGTTAGTGAGACAGGATTTAACTTTGCAGAAGCCATGTTGATTCTTCTTCAGCATGACTTGTCCTTCTTTATGCTTGATAACATTATCTTTAATTGTGCTTTCAACCAGTTTACCCAGAACAGAGGTGAAGCTAACTGGCATGTAATTTCCTGGATCCCTTTCCTAAAACTGTGATTACATTGGCCACTTTCCAGACCTCTGGTGAACACAACAGTGTGATTAGTGTATTGATTTAAAAATTATTTATGAGACAAGGCAATAAAAATAAAAGATAACTGCCAAATGCTTTTCAATCATCCCAGTACCTTTGCTTCATTGACGATAAAGTTAGAAGTCAAGAGGAGATTAACTAAGCAATTGGATATAATATTGCTCGCCTGTACTTTCTCCTTGTATCTTGCCTAAGAAAACAGACCATTTTCTTTATTTATAATGAAGGCAGAACATTTAGGAAAGGGGCTTAGAATATCCCTGAGGGATTCAGATCCCAACAGACCACCCTGTCACCACATCCCTGATCGCAGTGTACAACATCTATTTCACAAAATGTCGAGAACCATTTCTGGATTTCCTCCTGACCTGAACTTGAACTGTATATATAGTTTGAGATAAATGTATGTATTAGAGCCCTAAATCTTCAGATATAGCCTAGGTGATCTTTCCAAGACCGCATTAATGTGTTTTAAAAGTAACGTGAGAAACAGTTTTAAGTGTCTCTTTTTATAACAGATTTGAATTCCTGCAGAATGATTTATTGCACTTAAGTTTCATTGATTTCAATGGGATTTAATTGACCTTGGCAACAGCTGCGTGCAAGTGTAACAATAAACAGGAATCACAGCTGTACTTTTTGTTCCTGCCTTCGCTATGTGTGAGACATTCTCTCTCTCTCTCTCTCTCTCTCTCAGAAATTTGTACAGTTCTGCTGCTGGTTTTACTCTATCCTCTGTGCTTCAGTTGGGCTGCCCATCTATTTTTTTATTTTTGTAAAGGCCTCATATATGCTTATTAATTGAAACAATAATTTGACACTTTAAAAAAAGCAAGGACATTTTTCTTAGGAGTTGCAAAACTCCTCGAAGGACTGGATAGGGAAGTGGGCTTGTGATATCACAGGAATCAGTCCATCCGTGTGGCGTGCAGCTGGCATACGTTGCCAGCTCACAGAATCGGTTCTTTCCCCCGGGCTTGATTCTGGAGAGGAAATGGTTCATCTGAACAGAACACAGTGACTGCACATCCAGAGCAGTCCCATTAAAAAATTATGCTTCGTTTGTTTGTAGCCTACACTTTGGAATACAATTACAGTGTTTTCTAAAAGGAGATCTGTGTGCAGAACCAGCTGCTGCATGTGGTTTCCCTTACCTGGACTGGGACACATATGCACAGACTGGGCGCTGCCATGCGTCTAGATGCACATCTGCACTGCAAGTCATGTGATATGAGCAAGGGTGCAATTTTCGATCCACATTGCAATGAAGGTGAATTGCCCATGCCCAGCTGCTGTCTTGAGCTGTGCATGCATTGTTTCGCATGAATGTACCTGGATTGGAGTGAATTGCCCATGCCCAGCTGCTGGAATTGCCCATGCCCAGCTGCTGTCCTGAGTGGTGCATGCATTGTTTCACATGAATGTACCTGGGATTGGAGTGAATGGCCCGTGCCCAGCTGCTGTCGTGAGCTGTGCATGCATTGTTTCGCATGACTGTACCTGGATTGGAGTCTCTAAGTGTCCATCAGCAACCAAGGATGAAGATGTCTCATGAGTAAGTAAACCTGAAAATATGCATTACTTTTCAAAAGGACTGTTTTGGTCTAGAACTCTCTCTTGGCATGGCTGCATGGATGTGCTTCTGTGTCTGTGTAAGAACATCTCCATCTTGTCCTAGGTCCTGTTTTTTCCCTGCATGTACATAATGAAGTTTAAACAATTCTATCAGCCAAAGTTCAACACTTTATCTCTAGACATCTTTTGGAGCTCTTTCTGGGTCTTCAGGAAACATATGGGCAAAAGACTGACCACAGAATCAAAGGCTGCAGGAGGGGGGCCTGTGTCCGCTGACAACTCCACTCTCTCTAGTTGATGACAGTCATCCCAGTTAATTAGAAAGTACATCTGCTAACATGACATTTCAGTTTCCCCACGACAAGGTGCATTTATCAAATCATGGCTTTAAAAAAATGAACTCAATTTTCTGTCCCATAACTGGAGACAAGAATATAAGCTCTTGTGGTCTGTGGACAGACCTTTCCCCATCTGGAAAACCAGAGAGAAAAAATGGCTCCCCGCAAACTACAGCTTCCATCATATTTTAAAAGGGAGTATACTTGAAGACCAAGGAAAATGAGTATACCTGAAGAGTAAACAAAATGAGTATACTTGAAGAGCAAGCAAAATGAGACGAGCTGATGGTCCATCAGGTAAGCACATCGTGCCTCCATCAAATCTGTTCAAAGAGAGCAGATGGATGTATTTTGTTTCTTTGTATTATCAGCAAAACAGATGCCTAGTGGTCAGAGCCTTCAGCACACCACGCTGAAGCAGAGTTTCTGAAAGTCTGACAGCCAAACTCTATGGCAAGGTGACTTCTGTAAGTGCAAAAAGAAAGATAAATTGTTGTGCATTCACACAACTTTGCATACTTTGCTGAGCACACTTTACATAGCTTCACTGTTTGTATTTGAGAGAGACTAGTTTTGGAGAAGTTTGAGTGTTTGTGATGAATATTTATAGTGAAAGGTGGAGAAAGAAGAGTTGGAGAGACAGAAATGGACAGAGGGAGCAGAAAACTGCAAGGAGAAATGGCGAGTGCCACCGAGGATAAAACTTTTGCTATGAAATAGAGATCCTTCCTGAGCCCTTGAATTTCCACCCAAACCACCGTCTGTCATTTTTAGCAAAAGCTGCCAAGATACTGACAGGTGTTTTGGAGAGTCAGCGCAAGCTACAATCTGGCTTTGAAAGCACAAGGTATCACATGCCAGTCTGTGTTCCCCTCGTGGATGTGCAAGGGCTCGATGATCAGGACTCTCAGGGTGGAGGCAAGGGCAGCAGAGGAGAAGCACGGTGGACCCCAGAAGAAAGGCAAAGGCAGCTGTGAGTGCCAGACGAGGGACTCTGAAAACTAGAAGCTAGTGGAAGGATGGAAACCCCATGCACACAGAAGCCGCCTTCTTCAGACTTACGCCGATCACATCTCAGGGGCAGCATTCGCTCCATGCGTTCCCGCTGACCTCGTTACATGTTGGGTGGTACTGGATGCCTTAATAGGGCTGGACAGACGTTCTAAATTGTGGTGAAAGTACTTAGAACACACACAGATTCACTGCATTTTGAGGCATTCGCTTTCAGTTCCGCAAATGTATGTCCAACCCACTTTCACAACACCTACCCTGGCCCTATGTCTTCACCCGTAGACCTCATCGGAGCTGGGAATGAAGACTGAAGGGCTTAAACCAAGAGTGCGCAACCTTTTCGACTCCCCAGTGTTGGAAGGGGGGGGACTCTGGGCTGAATATCACACACACACACACACACTTCCTCCCCATACACACATACACACACACACACAAAACTTTCCTCCCATCTCAGCATGCAGGAATGGGGAGGTTTACACTCTCACATTCTGCCATTCACTTGAGTAAGCATGGGTACATAACTTCTCCTATACTGAGATACCTGACTTCAGTGAACTTCTTGGATAAGTAAGAGCAGCCTGCAGTCAGCGGCTAGACAGCGATCGGATATGTGGGTTTCTGGGAACCGACCTCGGAGCCCATGCTCTGAGGTTGGTTCCCAGAGAACTGACCTTCCCCCCCTTCTGCGCTGCCACACAGACGGCGCGGAACGGCTCCAAGCTCCCACTCTGAAGACGAGCATGGAGAGGCCAAAATGGGGCATTCCGGGGGCATTCCAGGGTGGGGAAGGCGGAAATGCCGGTACGACACACCCAGTGTGTCATTCCACAGCTTCTTCCCCCACTCCGCCTTCCCACGGCTACACAGCCGAAATCGGCTGTCTAGCCACAAATGCAGGGCAGGAGAAGCGCGGAGGGAATGATCCCCTCCGTGCTTCTCCTGCCCTGCATTGGAAAGGCGGCCACCTCCAAGTTCGGAGCCGGCCACCTATCCCCATAGGAATGTGCCCTAAAAGGAGCATTCCTATAGCTACTTTGCCCAGGAGATGCCTTTGGCATTTCACAGATCCGGAAGGCTGCAGTAAAGAAGAGATGAATGTGAGACATCTTTGCAGTGGGACCACAGTTATTATATACATATTTCCTGCTGCAGTTGCCTCAACCTGCAGGCACTTGTCATTAGTTAATTAGCATGCTTCAGTAGCATATCTAAGGAAGCATGAGCTAAAATGATTCAGCGGGAGGGAATTTTGAGACATGACATTTACTTTAGGAATGTATTCTATGGAGTACCACAGACAGAACGGAAAAGCATTTTTAAAATAATAATAAAGTCCACAGATCAACTATAAATCCATTCAGTGTACAAAGTGGAAAAGCAACAGCCATGACTATGACCATGATTTCATCAGCCATGAAAGAGGTCTTCTGGTGTGTGGGTGCCAGGACATGTTTGGCCAAGACTGCGAGTTTCTGGAACAAAGCCAGTCAAATGCTGCTAGAATCATCAGAAGCCCCTGTGGTGAGGGCGAAGATGGACTTCCTTTATCTATATCTTGGCTTGTTTTGTATGTCAGTGAGAGCCAGCGTGGTGCAGTGGCGAGAGTGCTGGACTGGGAGCCGGGAGATCCGGGTTCTAGTCCCCACTCGGCCATGGAAACTCAGAGCCCGTCACAGGCTCTCAGCCCATCCTACCTCACAAGGTTGTTGTTGTGAGGACAAAATGGAGAGGAGGAGGATTATGTACTCCGCCTTGGGTTTCTTAAAGAGGAAAAATGGCGGGCTATGAATGTAATAAATAAATAAATATGTCATTGATTCCCTGCATCAGAAAGAGAACCCACATCTTAAAGGGCCAGTTTTCCAACCAGCAAGATCTGATCCCATGAAATGTTTAACACCAGCGCTTTCCTACCTCTGGGGTTTTCTGAAATAGTGGTGCAGAATAATGTAGTGTACATAACAGGGAAAGTTGACAAAAATAGCAAGATGGCACAGGGCCATCACAAGGGACTGTTGCTCAGTAGTAGAGTGCCTGCTCTGCAGGCACAAGGCCCCGGGTTCAATCCCCAGCATCTTCCAGGTAGAGCTGGGAAGGAATCCTGCCTGAAACCCTGGAGAGCCACTACCAGTCAGTGTCGGCAATACTGGGCTAGATGGACCAATGATCTGACACAGTGTAAGACAGCTTCCTATGTTGCTAAGCCAGATGGAAAATAGGGTTGCCAAGTTTTTCTGGGAGAGATCGTGTGTCGTTCACATGGTTACCAACTTTTTTCTTTTTGATTGGCCTTACACCTGTGCCCTTAACAAGTGCCTGAAGGATAAACTAGCCATTGGACAGGATGCACATAAACAGTCTCCCAAAGGCTGTGTTATTATTGCATGGAAAAGCGGGCACGGAGGCTCTATTTAGGAGCAGAAGAGCAGGGAGGGAAGAGACTTATCGAACAGGTCAAAACAATCTGTAACATTCTTCTAATTGTTTCACCGTGTTCTGAGCCAGGATAGAGTGTGAGAAAAAGAAGAACCTCCTGTGTAGTCAAGCAGATGTGAACAAGCCCCCTCCTGCCTATATGGTAGGTGGCTGTGCAATTTTGCATAGCTTGTTTTCCAGGTGGCATGCCTGCTTTCCCCAGAATGCTTCCCACACTTATTGCTGTAGAAGTGAATGGAGAATATGCATGATATGAGCTCCCAGAGAGCGAGCGAACAGAGGGAGCAAACAGGAGTTGGCCAGGGGAGTTTGGCAGGGGAGGTCAAAGGGGAGGCCCCTAACATTTTTTCTTCTTTTTTAACAAACATTTTTTTTCATTTATTTATCTTGTAACACACACTTCCACACCAGTGGGACTCTGCTTTTAACCTCTACTGAGTAGAGGAGCAGACACAGGCTAGTCTAGAACAATCAGAAAGCTAGACTCAAAAAGGGAATAGAGGCTATGGAAGGACAAGACTCTCCAGTGGTGGTGACCTGCAAGGTGTGTGCCATGTTTGTTTTCTTGCCTGAGAACAACATGGCCTACACCTGCAACAAGTGCAAGTTGATCACGCTGCTGGAAGAAAAAGTAAGAGGACTTGAGTGGCGACTGTCGACCCTCCGGGGAATAAGAGAACACGAAGAGTTCTTGGACAGAATGGGGGATCTACAGCAGCAAAGTGAAGACCAGAAGCTTGAAGAGCAACAGGAAGCTGAGGCAGAAGTGGGAAATGCTGACGTGAGGAAAAATGGAGTAGAGGATACTCCTTGGAAAAGGCTGACAGTTAGGAGAATAAGAACTAGACGTCACTCTGCACCAGTGGAAGCAGTGGAGCTGTGGAACCGATTCCAGGGACTTGAGGATGAGACTGGAGGACAGCCTGCAGAGGAAGAATCACAGGGGAAGCTGCATGAGAGAGAGCAAGAGGCTGAAGGTCAGTCAAGCAGAGGCAATGAAACCAAGGCTTACAACAAGAAGAAGAGTAGTAGTAGTGGGAGACTCCTTGGTGCGTGGGATCGAAACCCAAGTATGTCGTGAAGACCCGTGGACTCACCAAGTATGTTGTCTCCCGGGAGGACGGATTAGAGACGTGACTGAAGGGTTGCTTGCACTCATAAAGCCCACTGACAGGTATCCCTTTCTTCTCATCCATGTGGGAACAAATGATACTGCCAAGCGGAGCTAAGAAGAAATCACGTCAGACTTTGAAGCTTTGGGAAGGAAACTCAAGAACTTTGGGGCCCAGATAGTTTTCCCATCCATCCTTCCAGTAGTTAGAAGAGGGCTAGAAAGGGAAAGAAAAATACTCCGGGTGAATGACTGGCTACGAAGGTGGTGCCGACGAGAGAGATTTGGATTCTGGGACCACGCGCTATACTTCCTGGAAGATGGGCTGTTGGCAAGGGACGGGTTGCACCTCACAAAGGCTGGGAAGAATGTGTTTGGCCACAGCATGAAGAACTTCATCAGGAGGGCTTTAAACTCAATCCTATTGGGAAGGGAGATGTCAAGTTGGGGGTAACAATGGACGAAGGCTCATGCACCGCAATGGAGAGAACAGCTCTAATAGCGCCCAGTAATAGTCTTCAGACACATGTAGGAAGAAAGCCAGACTATGAAGCACATGGTCTTCGATGTCTATATACTAATGCCCAGAGTATGGGAAACAAACAGAACGAATTTGAACTCTTAAAACAGGAGGGAAATTATGACTTCATAGGTATAACTGAGACTTGGTGGGATGATTCCCATGACTGGAATACAGCAATTGAAGGATATAACTTGTTCAAAAAGAACAGGAGGAATAGAAAGGGAAGAGGGGTTGCACTGTATGTGAAAAATACATATCTCTGCACAGAAATACAGGAGGATGAGCTTGGTAGCCCCAGCAAGAGCATCTGGGTTAAAATAAATGGAGCAAAGAATAGAAGGAACCTGGCGGTCGGAGTTTTCTACCAGCCACCCAATCCAGGAGAAGACAAGGATGAAACTTTTGAAAAGCAAACTCCCAGTGTTTTAAGGAAGCATGATGTAGTAGTAATGGGGGACTTCAATTTCCCCAATATTTGTTGGGAGACAAATTCTGCAAAACATGGCCCCTCCAGGAAATTCCTGACTTGTGTTGCTGATAACTTCCTCCGACAGAAGGTAGAGGAAGGAACTAGAGGATCGGCTATCCTTGACTTGATCCTAACCAAGAGAGATGACTTAGTGGATAAAGTAGCAGTTACAGGAACTCTGTGGGAAAGCGACCATGTTGTACTTGAGTTCTTGGTTCTAAGGGAAGCAAAAGCCAAGTGTAGTCAAACGCGTACCCTGGATTTTAGGAAAGCTGCTTTTAATAAACTCAGAACAATGATCAGTAAGATCCCATGGCAAGCGACTCTAATGAGAAAAGGAGTCCAAGATGGGTGGGAGCTTTTAAAAAAGGAAATTCTCAAGGCAAAATCACAAAAAGCTAAGAGATGACCTGAAAACAAAAAAAGGACACATATAGGAAGTGGGAAGAAGGCCAAGGAACAAAGGAAGAGTACAGGCAGGTAGCACAGAATTGCAGGGATAGCATCAGGAAGGCTAAAGCTGAGAACGAGCTGAGGTCAGCCAGGGATGCTAAAAGCAACAAAAAGGCTTTCTTCAGCTATGTGCATAGTAAAAGGCAGAGGAAAGAAGTGGTTGTTCAGCTATTAAATAAGGATGGCAAAATGATAGCAGATGACAAAGAAAAGGCAGAGGTGCTCAGTTCCTACTTTGGCTCAGTCTTCTCCTGAAAGAGGGTCTCTGACCCCCCTGGCAAAGGTGAAGTATAGGCTAAAGGGGCAGGATTGCAGCTTGAGAGCGATAGGCATATGGTCAAGAAACACCTAATTACTTTGAATGAGTTCAAATCTCCAGGGCCAGATGAACTGCACCCGGGAGTAGTAAAGGAACTGGCAGAAGAGCTCTCAGAACCACTATCTATTCTCTTTGAGAAATCATGGAGGACAGGTGAAGTGCCAGATGACTGAAGGAGGGCCAATGTTGTCCCTATCTTCAAAAAGGGCAAAAAGGAGGAACCTGGGAACTACAGACCAATCAGTTTGACATCGATCCCTGGGAAAATCCTGGAGCAGATTATAAAGCAATCAGTCTGTAAGCACCTTGAAAACAATGCAGTGATTACTCGAAGCCAACATGGATTTGTCCAGAACAAATCCTGCCAGACAAATCTGATCTCATTTTTTGATCAAGTAACCTCCCATGTGGACCATGGGGATGCTGTAGACATAATATACCTCGACTTCAGCAAAGCTTTCGACAAAGTGCCCCATGATATCCTGATGAGCAAACTAGCTCAAAGTGGGATAGATGAAACAACGATCTGGTGGATCCACAGTTGGCTACAGAATCGGACTCAAAGAGTGCTTACCGATGGGAACTTCTCAAACTGGGGAGAGGTAACGAGTGGGGTACTGCAGGGCTCAGTCCTGGGCCCAGTGCTCTTCCATATTTTTATTAATGACTTGGAGGAGGAATTGCAGGGCATGCTGATCAAATTAGCCGATGACACAAAATTGGACGGGATGGCTAATACCCCGGAAGAAAGAAACAAAATTCAAAGTGATCTTGATAGACCAGAGCGCTGGGCTGAAAACAACAGAATGAAATTTAATAGGGATAACTGCTAAGTTCTGCACTTAGGAAAAAGAAACCAAATGCACAGTTACAAGATGGGGGATACATGGCTCAACAACACTACAAGCGAGAAGGATCTTGGAATTGTTGTCGATCACAAGCTGAATATGAGCCAACAATGTCATGTGGCTGCAAAAAAGGCCAATGCCATTTTGGGCTGCATTAATAGAAGCATAGCTTCCAAATCCCGGGAAGTACTAGTTCCCCTCTACTCAGCACTGGTTAGGCCTCATCTGGAGTACTGTGTCCAGTTCTGGGCGCCATACTTTAAGAAGGATGCAGACAAACTGAAGAGGGTTCAGAGGGGGGCAACAAAGATGATCAGGGGACTGGAAACAAAGCCCTATGAAGAGAGACTGAAAGAAATGGGCATGTTTAGCTTTGAGAAGAGAAGACTGAGGGGAGATACGATAGCGCTCTTCAAGTACTTGAAAGGCTGTCACAGAGAGGAAGGCCGGGATCTCATCCCAGCATGCAGGACATGAAATAATGGGCTCAAGTTACAGGAAGCCAGATTCCGGCTGAACTTCAGGAAAAACTTCCTGACTGTTAGAGCAATACGACAATGGAACCCATTCCCTAGGGAGGTGTTGGGCTCTCCCACCCTGGAGGCATTCAAGACGAGGCTGGACAGCCATCTGTCAGGGATACTCTGACTTGGATTCCTGCATTAAGCAGGGGGTTGGACTTGATGGCCTTGTAGGCCCCTTCCAACCCTACTATTCTATGGTTCTATGATAATTTCTCTGGCCAAGGGAAGGGAGGCTAGCTTGGTGGGTACACAAGATGGAGCCTTTTCTGTAGCAGCACCCCAATGGTTCCATCCAATGGTAGGGGGTGGAACTTCTCACGAGTTCCAGCCCTACCAAATTTTAGACAGGCGGTACTGTGTAAAGTGTCCTGGTTCACTGGGTCTCTGATGGCTTTTAATATTGTTCTAGCTTGCTTTAAAGGATGCTTGTTTTTGGCTTTTATTCAGTTGTGATTTTATTTATTGTATTGTTTTCAACTGTACATTGTTCATTGTATAAGCCTTTAAAAAGAAAACAAAACTGTGCAGGTTACCTACTCCCACCCATCACTACCCCACCATCTTTTAAAGTCTTTCTTTCTTTCTTTCTTTCTTTCTTTCTTTTCCTTACAAATTGAATGGACGAGATCAGAAGCTGCTTGACATCTGGCCTGGTCACTCTCAACACTCCCTTGACTGCACGGGATTAGGGCTGCAGTGAGGAATTTGAGAAAAGTCCTTTTACCCTCCCCTTCATGGATCACTGCCTTGTTGTGGCGAAGGGGCTTGCGTAACTCAGTGAAGCCATAAGCTATGCCGTGCAGGGCCACCCAAGACGGACAGGTCATGGCGGAGAGTTCTGACAAAATGTGGTCCACTGGAGAAGGAAATGGCAACCCACTCCAGGATTCTTGCCAAGAAAACCCCATGGAACGTATCACAAGGCTAAAAGAGATGACGCCGGAAGATGAGCCCCTCAGGTCGGAAGGTGTCCAATATGCTACTGGGGAAGAGCAGAGGGTATTTCCAAGTAGCGCCAGAAAGAGTGAAGCGGCTGGGCCAAAGCCGAAAGGACACTCAGCTGTGGATGTGTCTGGTGGTAAAAAGAAAATCCGATGCTGTAAAGAACAATATTGTTTAGGAACCTGGAATGTCAGATCAATGAATCAAGGTAAGCTGGAGGTGGTCAAACATGAGATGGCAAGATTGAACATCGACATCTTGGGAATCAGCGAACTAAAATGGACAGGCATGGGCGAATTTAATTCAGGTGACCATCATATCTACTATTGTGGGCAAGAATCCCTTAGAAGAAATGGAGTAGCACTCATAGTCAAGAAAAGGGTGGGAAAAGCAGTACTGGGGTACAATCTTAAAAATGATAGAATGATCTCACTACGAATCCAAGGCAAACCATTCAACATCACAGTAATTCAAGTCTATGCCCCAACCACTGAGGCCGAAGAAGCTGAGGTTGATCGGTTCTATGAAGACCTACAACACCTTCTAGAACTAACACCAAAAAAAGATGTCCTCTTCATCATAGGGGATTGGAATGCTAAAGTAGGAAGTCAAGAAATCACCGGGATAACAGGCAGGCATGGCCTTGGTGTACAAAATGAAGCAGGACAAAAGCTAATAGAGTTTTGCCAAGAGAACATGCTGATCATAGCAAACACTCTTTTCCAACAGCACAAGAGGCGACTCTACACATGGACGTCACCAGATGGTCAATATCGAAACCAGATTGATTATGTCCTTTGCAGCCAAAGATGGAGAAGCTCCATACAGTCAGTCAAAACAAGACCTGGAGCTGACTGTGGCTCAGATCATGAGCTGCTTCTTGCAAAATTTCGGCTTAAATTGAAGAACGTCGGGAAAACCACTAAACCGTTCAGGTATGACCTAAATCATATCCCTGATGAATATACAGTGGAGGTGAGGAATAGATTTCAGGGATTAGACCTGATAGACAGAGTGCCTGAGGAACTATGGACGGAGGTCCGTCACATTGTTCAGGAGGCAGCAACGAAATCCATCCCAAAGAAAAAGAAATGCAAGAAAGCCAAGTGGCTGTCTGATGAGGCTTTACAAGTAGCTCACGAAAGAAGGGAAGCAAAAAGCAAGGGAGAAAGGGGAAGATATACCCAACTGAATGCAAAGTTCCAGAGAATAGCAAGGAGAGACAAGAAGGCCTTCTTAAATGAACAATGCAAAGAAATCGAGGAAAACAACAGAATGGGAAAGACTAGAGATCTCTTCAAGAAAATTGGAGATCTCAAGGGAACGTTTTGTGCAAAGATGGGCATGATAAAGGACAAAGAAGGCAGGGACCTAACAGAAGCAGATGAGATTAAGAAGAGGTGGCAAGAATACACAGAAGAACTATACAGGAAAGATCTGAATGTCCCTGATAGCCATGATAGTGCGGTCACTGAACTTGAGCCGGACATCCTCGAGAGTGAAGTCAAGTGGGCCTTAGGAAGCATTAGTAACAACAAAGCTAGCGGAGATGACAGTATTCCAGCCAAGCTATTTAAAATCCTAAAAGATGATGCTGTTAAAGTGCTGCATTCAATATGCCAACAAATCTGGAACACTCAACAGTGGCCACAAGACTGGAAAAGGTCAGTTTACATTCCAATTCCAAAGAAGGGCAACGCCAAAGAGTGTTCAAACTACCGCACAATTGCGCTCATTTCACATGCCAGCAAGGTGATGCTCAAAATCCTACAAGCTAGGCTTCAGCAGTATGCGAACCGAGAACTACCGGAAGTACAAGCTGGGTTTCGAAGAGGCAGAGGAACTAGAGATCAAATCGCCAACATTCGCTGGATCATGGAGAAAGCAAGAGAATTCCAGAAAAACGTCTATTTCTGCTTCATTGACTACGCTAAAGCCTTTGATTGTGTGGATCACAACAAACTCTGGCAAATTCTTAAAGTGATGGGAGTACCAGACCACCTTACCTGTCTCCTGAGAAACCTGTACGAGGGTCAAGAAGCAACAGTAAGAACCAGACATGGAACAACCGATTGGTTCAAAATTGGGAAAGGCGTACGACAAGGCTGCATATTGTCACCCTGCTTATTTAACTTATATGCAGAGTACATCATGAGAAATGCCGGGTTGGATGAATCAGAGGTCGGAATTAAGATTGCTGGGAGAATTATCAATAACCTCCGATATGCAGACGATACCACCCTAATGGCAGAAAGCGAAGAGGATCTCAAGAGCCTCTTGTTGAGGGTGAAAGAGGAGAGTTTAAAAGCTGGTTTGAAACTCAACATTAAAAAAACGAAGATCATGGCATCTGGCCCCATCACTTCCTGGCATATAGAAGGGGAAGAAATGGAAGCAGTGACAGATTTTACTTTCTTGGGCTCCACCGATCACCGCAGACGGTGACTGTAGCCATGAAATTAAAAGACGCTTGCTCCTTGGGAGGAAAGCTATGGCCAACCTAGACAGCATAGTAAGAAGCAGAGACATCACCTTGCCGACAAAGGTCCGTCTAATCAAAGCTATGGTTTTCCCAGTAGTAATGTATGGCTGTGAGAGCTGGACTATAAGGAAGGCTGAGCGCCGAAGAATTGATGCTTTCGAACTGTGGTGCTGGAGAAGACTCTTACGAGTCCCCTGGACTGCAAGGAGGTCAAATCAGTCCATCCTAAAGGAAATCAACCCTGAGTGCTCATTGGAAGGACAGATACTGAAGCTGAAGCTCCAATATTTTGGCCACCTAATGCGAAGAGAAAACTCCCTGGAAAAGACCCTGATGCTGGGAAAGACTGAAGGCAAAAGGAGAAGGGGACGGCAGAGGATGAGATGGCTAGATAGCATCACGGATGCAATGAATATGAACTTGAGCACGCTCCGGGAGAGAGCGCAGGACAGGAAGGCCTGGCGTGCTATGGTCCATGGGGTCACGAAGAGTCGGACACGACTGAACGACTGAACAACAACAACCTTTTACCCTGTAGCAAGACGCCTTCCCCCCCCCCATGATGTTTGCACAGTTATCAAAGTCCTGTTGCTGAACTAAACCCTGGTGGTGGCAGTAAGAGGGACGTCGCTCCTGTCGTTCTGCTGAAGTTACTGCCTGCATGGGGCCTAGGAATGGTTCTTATCCCCCATCCTGAAGTCAACTGCAAAGGTGCTGCTGCCTTTTTTTCTTTATATATTATTTTTATTGAAGCAGGGCAGGTTAGGGTAGAGGGAGGAGATGCTTGCCAACTGAAGAAGGTGCACATTTACCAGCCAAAAGTTGTAGTTATATATACAGAAAACAACAGAATGACATTTAATAGGGATAAATGCCAAGTTCTGCACTTAGGAAAAAGAAACCAAATGCACAGTTACAAGATGGGGGATACGTGGCTCAACAACACTACAAGTGAGGAAGATCTTGGAATTGTTGTCGATCACAAGCTGAATATGAGCCAACAATGTGATGTGGCTGCAAAAAAGGCCAATGCCATTTTGGGCTGCATTAATAGAAGCATAGCTTCCAAATCCCGAGAAATACTAGTTCCCCTCTACTCAGCACTGGTTAGGCCTCATCTGGAGTACTGTGTCCAGTTCTCGGCACCACACTTTAAGAAGGATGCAGACAAGCTGGAGAGGGTTGAGAGGAGGGCAACAAAGATGATCAGAGGACTGGAAACAAAGCCCTATGAAGAGAGACTGAAAGAACTGGGCATGTTTAGCCTTGAGAAGTGAAGACTGAGGGGAGATATGATAGCACTCTTCAAGTACTTGAAAGGTTGTCACAGAGAAGAAGGCCAGGATCTCTTCTTGATCATCCCAGAGTGCAGGACACGGAATAATGGGCTCAAGTTACAGGAAGCCAGATTCCGGCTGAACATCAGGAAAAACTTCTTGACTGTTAGAGCAATACGACAATGGAACCAATGACCTAGGGAGGTGGTGGGCTCTCCCACACTGGAGGCATTCAAGACGAGGCTGGACAGCCATCTGTCAGGGATGCTCTGATGTGGATTCCTGCATTGAGCAGGGGGTTGGACTTGACGGTCTTGTAGGCCCCCTCCAACCCTACTATTCTATGATTCCATACACTTTCCCACAAGAGCCATAGAATACAGTGGAATTTACTTTCATGTAAACATGCGTAGGATCAGGCAAAACAAATGGATATTGTATTTATTTTCCCTATGCATTCTTCAACCAGTCTTCTTTTCAATGTTTCACCTTTTTACTAAGCTCTCTGAAATGGAACCAATCATTTGAATGTGTGCTCCACGGCTGGAAAGATTAGGAACTGCCCGCACTTTCCCTCCACCCTGTCCTTTTTTGAACTGTCTGTCTGCCCTGCGTGTCCATTAAGACTGCAGGCCCAACACTGCTTTCTCTGTGCTGCTCAGAGGTCGCGTTCTCTCTTTAAGGCCTACCCCTAACACCCCCATTATCTATGCTGATGACAGTTAATTTGGCAATGATTTTGGAGCATGTTCACAATTAATTGCCATTAAAAAAAAAAACTGTATTATTTCTGTTTCAGCAGAAGTCTACTACTCCATTAAATGGTATACTTCTGTCTGGTCTGCACCACTTGAGACTGAAGATGAGAGTTCGCATGTTTCAGTGCTCCTTCATATAAATAAATGCCCTCCAAACAGACAACTAGCTGTCAGGGAGAAGAGTTCTACCCTAGCCTTCCCCCTGATAAGCTACTTTCCATGTGTATGGAATTATTGTTGTCGTTGTTGCTGCTGTTGTTGTTATTATCATTAGGCGTCCAGTCATGTAAGCTCCCACCGGCAGCCTGATGGTGTAGTCCAGATACAGATTTGCTACTGTAGTGAACATTAGATCTTAGTCTTCAGTACATTTTAAACTATTAAAGCAGTTCGCAATGCTTCCCTCAGCAAAAACTGAACTTTTTTCCTTAAACCTCTTCCGTTGCAATTTTGTTAATATAAATTAAAGGGTTGAGAGAGTTTTCAGCCTGGAACATTCACTACCTTAGTTTTGTGAAAGAATGCAGTGCTTGGGGAGGGTGGGGGAAGTTAAACTTTCACTCAGCCTGGAGCAGAATTGCCCTGTGGTTTCATCTCAGTGTGAAGCCAAAACTTTTCTCTCATGGAATTTTACCCTCCGCTTATTTTTCTTAGCACAAAGGTGAGGTAGCAGTTTGGATTTTCCAGATTTCTTTCCTTTCCACAGTCTGAAGCTGGGATGAAATCATTTACCAACCAGAAATCATATTATTGGGAAACAGCTGCTTCCAGGGCCGGCTCTACTATTAGGCACAGTGAGGCAACCACCTCAGGTGGCAGGTGCTGAGGGGCACAGACTGGATAGAGCTGTATGTGCCACGTTACTTGCCCTGCACCCCCAAAGCTACCCTGCTGCCCTCAGGTACAATGGAGGATGATGTTCACCAGTGTTGAAATAAGATTCAACTGTCAGTCTGGTTGGCTTTTGTACGTGGAATTGGGGAGGGGCCAAGGGGCCAACAGGGGAAAGCCCGCAGGCAATGAAGCTGCTCCAACCAAGGCAGAGGCTGGAGGAGTATCCCCACTGTTATATCCAGTCACTAATGCAAACGAATGGCAGGGATTCATCTTCCCGCTAGGCTTCAGGGGGTGGGGCTGGAGGGAAGAGTCTCCACAGACCAGATTAGACCACAGGTCAGAGGTTCCCCATTCCTGCTCTAAGTCATGACAAAATGGCAGATGCATTTCAGCGTGGGTAAGTACAGAGTTATGTACACAGGAAGACAATAATATCGTCTTATACTTACACAATGTTGGGTGGTAAATTGACTATTACGATTGAAGAAGGATCTTGGAGTCCCTCTGAATAGCTTCTTGAAACTGTTAACGCTGTTCACTGCCATCTACAAAGGAGGCCAGCATAATGGGAAGATTGTTGGAAAAGTGATGGGAAGCCAAGACAGAAAATAACAGAATGACAAATGTTGCGTCAATGGAATGCCACGTGCCTTTCTGAGCATTCCATCTTTAAAAAATATAATAGAACAGACCAGAGAAGGGCAAGAAAAATGATGAGGGTTACAATCAGACTTCCCCGTGAGGGATATCTTAAAAGATTTGAACTCTTCACCATGGTCAGCGGGTGAATAAAAGAGTTATGTGATTGAAGTTCAGAGTAAAGAAAGTAAATCGAGATGAGTTCTTTAGCCTTTGTCATATTAGAACTAGAGAACAGAATTAATACAATAATATAGCAAAGTATAATCCCCCTCCTGCAGAAGAAATATGTGGGTCTTCTGAGCTGAGAAACCGTAGTGCCCAGCAATATAAATGAGATGGAAAACACACTAATCACATGTCCTTCATATTGGAGTGCCAGGCCCACCCAAAGGGGCAGTGGCAGAGGAGGGCCCCCAAATCCAGCTCCCTGTGCTGAGCGTAGGGTGCCTTTGCCTGCTGGAAGAACAGGGGCATAGTGGATACAGATTAACATAGGCTTACTTCCCCAGTACTTGCCAGTTTGTCTGGATCTCAATCATGACATATCCTTCAGCATTTTTTCTATTGTGCCTGTGTTGAGTGGGACCATGTCCTTCTGTGTGTGGCAGATATTTGTACCCTCTGGTTTTGGTTTTGGTTTTGGTTTGTAACGGCTGACTGATATTTAGATTCTGATTCACTGTGACCAATAAGCCCTTTTAAATTTCTCCTTATTGTACATGTCATGTTTCTTTGGGGTATTTCATTTCGTTGATTACTATCCAGGGCTTGAATTGAACTGAAGTGAGTTTTAAGGTTTATCCCATACTTCGTGGCAGTGGTTATGAAAGTATAAAGTGTGGACGGTTGCTGCAACTAGAAAGCTAGCACAACAGGGAGCAGACTGTAATCCTTGCCCTTCACATGCTAGGGTTTGACTTGCAGGGAGTTGGGTGTGTGTGTGTGTGTGCGTGCGCATGTGTGGTGTTTTGTTGCAGAGGAGCATTTAAAATGCCACCCTCTGCACATGTAGACTATGCCTGAATGTCTACATGTACACTACATGTGAACTGCCTCCAATATAACAGTTGGACATGATACCTCTGGCATTGTTTGATTTATGATGGCCCATTCACTCATGCTGCAGCCATCAAGTAATATGCATGGGTCTGGCCGCATTTCCTTACTATGGGCAGTATTCAACATTGCCGCTGCATTCCCGCTCATCCCTTTGCACCAGTGGGACCCAACACTAGTGCAATGGGGAGTTAGTGCTGCCTAAAGCTACCCCAGAAATGAGCAGACATGCTCGTTTTCAGGTGGGGACAGGTCAGCAGAGCTTCCTTCTGCGAGCTCCGCTGACCTGCCCCAGTCTGGAAACGAGTGCTTCTGCTTGTTTCCAGTTGCTTTACGAATCACTAGCTCCTTGTTGCACTAGTGGTGGGTCAGCCGGCACACAGGTAGTGTTGGATACCACCCCAGAAAAAAAGGGTTCACACATGCACATTCACTGCTTGATGACTACACTATCGACTGATGTCTCGCATGACGAATGGGCCATTGCAGGTTAAACACCACAGATAGAATATTCATATCAAATCCAATATCTTTCAGTCGAGTCAGTTCACACATTCAGCTGTTAGGCAACAGTCCTATTCAAGCATTGAAAAGAGTTCTTACCTAATCACACGACTGGGGAATGGGGCTCCACCATGTAGCCCCATCTCCAATGCTGCATACGACACATAGCCTCCCTGCAGCTGTGCACACATAGGCCTCCATGTGATCTGGAATCCCAATCCTGTGGGGCTCGGTATTGCACGGAAGCCTACATGCACAGGCCTCCCTTCTACAGGCATTCACGGCATATGCGTGAATGTTGGGAGAAGGGGCTTTGTAATGTGTGTGCCCTCAAGGGCCACACAGTGTGGCCACATTCCCTGATTGCATGATTAGGTATGAACTTTCTTTAAACACCTGAATGGGGCTGACACGTGCCATAGTTAAGTGTTGAGCATGTTTGAGCACCCGCACCAGAAGTGGTGTACAACTGGCCCGTATCTGGTGAAATCATACAGACCACCCAACCCCAAACACATAACAATGACAACGAAAACTCCACTCCTTAAACGATGAGGAACTAATTAGTCTTTGCAATCCCTACTGAAATCTATCAACTCTCTAAACAGATGGCTTGGGCAAATGAGACTTTTCATACGTTGTTAGGATGGAGATTCAGCCTCTGGAGAATGTGCTAACGAATGAATTCCATAGTAGCTTAGCGATAGAAGAAACCCGATTCTAAGGGAAGTGTTATAAACAGTCAAAATACAAACAAGAAGCATAGCATATGGCGC
Source organism: Heloderma suspectum (assembly GCF_057233095.1). NCBI lineage: Eukaryota > Metazoa > Chordata > Lepidosauria > Squamata > Helodermatidae > Heloderma > Heloderma suspectum. The sequence continues at coordinate 112,839,595 of NC_139464.1, forward strand.
AACCATGCTCCGCTGTGCTGGAGGGATGTGCGATAGGTTTTCACCAGAGCCTATCCTTCCTCTGAAAAAGGTTGCTTCAGGCAAAGGGGGAAATAGCTTTGCTTCTTTGTTATTCATAAAACCTCTCCTGGGAGCTTTAGGAAGAAAAACAATTTCATACCTGTAGAATAAAAATAAAATGGAGAACATTTCTTAGGGGCTTAAAATGTGTTGTCTTCCCTGTCAGACTACCCACTGACCTTTTCCTACTAGGTACCCTGTGGTAGTTGTCATCACAGTGAGTGCAGGAATGTGCCCTTAGCAGAATGGGTTACCACAGCTCCTGCCAGGGCCAGCCCTACCAGTAGCCAGGGCAATTTCCTCAAGCAGCAGATGCTGGGAGGGAAGCAGCAGCCCCCCCCAGCTACTCTTCCTGACCCCGCAGCTGTTCACCTCTGTTGCAGGGCCCCACACAGCCCATCCCTTGCCCCCTAAACTGGTCTGGTGCCCTCAGGTATGGCGGAGGATGCTAGCCCAACACCAGTACTGAAATAAGATACAACTGGCAATCCAGTCAGCTTCTGTACATGGAATTGGGGCGAGGGGGGGGGGGAGGACACTATTGTTTCTTTACCTCAGGCAGCAAAATGTCTTGGCCCAGCCCTGGCTCCTGTTACTGCAGGATAAAATCAGAGGAAAGAAAGATGATAGGATTGTGAAGGAGACAGGGTAGGGCAAAAGGGGAGGATACTGAGATTGCAATGCAGGCGCTTTGGTTGGGGGTGGGGTTGTCTGCTTTTTACTTGGAAAAAATGTGCTCTTGCATAATTGCAAAGGTAGAAACTTGTTTTAAACACTTACAAAGCAAGACACTCAATTGTTCAGAACAGAGTTGGGGGAATGTCTGGAACATGACGGAGGAGGAGCGACAGCATAAGGCTGTGTTTCCACCATAGAATCATAGAATAGCTGGGTTGGAAGGGGCCTGTAAGACCATCGAGTCCAACCCCCTGCTCAGTGCAGGATCCAAGTCAGAGCATCCCTGACAAGTGGCTGTCCAGCCTCGTCTTGAAGGCCTCCAGCGTGGGAGAGCCCACCACCTCCCTAGGTCATTGGTTCCATTGTCATATTGCTCTGACAGTCAGGAAGTTTGTCCTGATGTTCAGCCGGAATCTGGCTTCCCACCGCCAATTGCACATTATGTTTATTCCTCTTTAAGGAGGACCATGGTCTTGTATGAAGAAACCCAACATTACACTGGTTCCACACATGAAGGCCAGTAGTGATGGTGTGAAAAACTGCTACGGTGAAAACCCCTAAGGCCCAGTTCATGCAAAGAGGAGATGAGGCAGTGGCATTGTTCCCAAATTGCATCCCTTTAGGGGGCAAGTGAAGGAGTATATGATATAAAGGTTCCCCACGGGGGCGGGGGAGGACCTAGACATACGAACAAGCCTTTTGGGCTAGAACTCTCCTCCTGACACATAGCTTTCTATGAGCAGGGCATTGGTTTGTCTATTATATGGAGGAGCATCCACTAATGACAGTCACCCTTCCCCACCCAATGATGCAGGTACCCTATAGCCACGCCTCCAAGGAGAGCCTGACAGTGCACACAGCTGTGTGGACCCATATCGACAAACCAGTTCTGGCAGGTTTCACCTCCACCAGGAGCAGGTCTTTCATAAAGCTAATGGGTCTTCATTGCCCATTTCAGACCAAGCCATCCTCAAATATTTTGCATTACAACAGGGATGGCTCACACACACACACACACACACACACACACACGTCATTCCATGCATAACATCCAACTGGATTGGCAGTTGAATCTTATTTCAACAGTGGTAATGAGACAGCTTCTTCCACCACACCAGGAGCAACAGCCTAACTTAGGGGGAACAAGGAGGGCCAGGTTAGGGGGCTTAGGGGAAATGGTGGGGAGCTACTTTCCTACCCCCAGCAGAGGAGGGCAATGAAGACGATCAGGGGACTTGAAAAAAAAGCCCTAGGAAGAGAGACTGAAAGAACTGGGCATGTTTAGCCTGGAGAAGAAGAGATTGAGGGGAGATATGAGGCCAGGATCTCTTCTCGATCTTCCCAGAGTGCAGGACACGGAACAATGGGCTCAATTTTTAGTGTATGCCCTGTTCAGGGGTCCAAGCGCCTTGAGATGTCTGACAGGTCTGATTCTGAACCAGAGTTGGTGCAGCTAGATCAGAGGCTGGGGGAGGGACCCTTCCTAGTGAGCCAAAATGTTGGGAGGGATTCCTCTGAAGACCTTGACAAACAGATGGCCCAGTCTGAGCCCCTCCACTGTGAGAACTCAAGTTTCCAAGGAGGACGAGGAGGAGGAAGAGGGGCATGACGAGAGATGCTAAGGTGCATTGCAAAGCAAAGCTGGAAAAGTTAGGGGCAGGGCTCAGATACTCTGCCAGGATAGCCACTCTTGGAAGCCAACATAGGGGAGAGCTACCCTAAGGGAGGGGCATCACTGCAAAGCAAGACTGGCCATGAGGTTCATGCCCAAACTGTCCGCAACTTCACCACCCTCCAGTTCATCTCCTCTAATTAGGGATCGCAGATTAGTTGTTTAGGGGCCTGAGGCAGTCTTGAGAGCTTCCTGGAATCTGTATTTGTAAAGAGGCTAGTTTCTAGCAAAATAAAGTAGAATTTTCCTGAAGCTTTGTCTCTTTATAGTGCTGATTGGGAAGGGGAAGGCCGATCCATTTTTGACATACAGAATTGACCATGGATGATGTATACCTTTGGGAGTGTTATTTGTAGGCAGCTGACCTAGTACTTGTATTGGAGTTCATTATGATCAAGGCTTGAAAAGGCAAGCAAATCTTATCCTCTGTACAGGATAATCTTTCTCATTATCTTCTCTGGATTTTTTTTTAACTGGATGGACATTTCCTCATCCTGGTCTTCTGACTCTAAGCTTTTATAGGACTTTGCATATTTAGGGAGGGTGCTCCTTCTTTCTCCCCACCCCAATCCCTTTTCTCCTTTCTCCACTGAAATCTGAAATGGTGCCTACAAATTTGAAGTCTGGCTCAATTTTTTTTAAAACAACAGACATTTAAACGAACACTAGCCCTGTGTAGATTTGGAGAAGGGGTGAAAAGAGCATGCAGTTCAAGCAAACAGAGCATCTGAGATGCAAGTTATGCCTTTGTCTAAATATTTCAAATAGGTAATGGAGTGTTTCATCTCAGAATTTGCCCATGTTCCTTGAGAATCAGAACTCTCTCTTGTGGTAGCTTGAAAGTGAATCCCCTTTGCTTTGAAGATTTAGATGTTTTCATTAATTTGTAGACAGTTCAGGTGGAACAAAAATCTACTGAAAGGATAGATCAAATAAAAGGAGACCTACTTGCTGTCCTTGTCTTCCTGCTGTGATGTGCAGTCTATTCTTTTACTCCCTTCTTCAGTTTTTGCAATGATTCATGCTTTGTATTTGGCTTACATTCCAGATAATTAGTGGACTTTGAAAGTTGTCCGTAACTGGGGGAGATGCAAAGGATGACAATAGATTCACAACGCATCTGAACTGTGATATAATTATGAAGGTTGTCCTATCAGTTCTTTCTGATGCCTTGGTTTTGATCCACTGATACCGGGTAGATTTACCGCTACTTGCATGTCAGTGATTCCCACACGCATACTTCCTCTGGGTGATGAGGAATCAAAGACCAGAGATTGGTGGTATGGAGATGTGGCCATGATGCTCCCTAGGAATAACTTGATAGGTAGGATAGATGCTCAAACTCTGCATCTGACTGATCACCATAAATGGAAGCAGAGAGAGATTTCCCCAGATTATCAACGAGCTATTGTGAGGAGTGTGTCATATCTGGCTTCTGCCAACGAAGGTGTGAAGACAGTCTGCTGCCAGCACGTGGAGCAGCAAAAGCAAAGTCTCCTAGGGAGCAATCCTAGACGGCATCTGAGGGGCCACAGAATATTTCGGATACCCAGCCCCGGGGTTGGAGACCTCCGAGTCCCCTACCCCTACCTGCAGCCAACGTGGAAATAACCCCACAGGTTGCCTCCCCAAGGTCAGGAATGCAACCTCGGAGAGGGGGCGCAGGGGGCGTTTCGGTGGGCAGGGAGGGGAGCAGGCTGGAGAGGCCAGCCTCCTTCCCCCCCCTCTGAAACACTTTCATTAGACAGGCAAAAAGCCCGTCTTGTGAAATGCTGGGCAGGGGGACGGGGAAGTGGAGATCACCTGCACTGCTCCTCCCTCCCTGCATAGGATGCTCTGAGTCCAGGGGCCTATGAGCATCGAGGGCGCAACTCTAATCCTTAATTGACAGCTCAGAGTGCCTTTTACCAGCTTGGCTGGTTCGCCAGTTATGGCCTCTCCTGGACAGGGATAGCTTGGCCACAGTGGTACAAGCGCTAGTAACCTCAAGCCTGGATTACGGCAATGTGTTCTATGTGGGGCTGCCCTTATGGCTGGTCCGGAAGCTGGAGCTAGTGCAGAATGCATGCCCTGTTCCAGCATGCAACTCCTTTGCAGAAGGAACTGCACTGGCTGCCTATTCACTACCAGGCCAGGTTTAAGGTTTTAGCACTAGCATACAAAGCCCTAAACAACTTGGGACCAGGATAGCTAAGAGAGCGCCTTCTCCTTTACCAACCTGCCTGGTCACTGAGGTCATCAGAGGGTTTGCTCCTAGTGGTTCCACATGGATCCATGGAGTCCACCAGGAGAAGAGCCTTCAGTGTGGCAGCCCCCTTTCTTTGGAACTCCCAGCCCCTGGAAGTCACACCCGTGTGTGTGTGTTGGGAGGGGGGATCTTGTCCTTTGTCTCAAGAAGCAAAATGCCTTGAGCTGCCCCTGGAGAACGGATGAAGGAGCACAACTGCGCAGGCTGTAGGTGGGGCGCAACGTTGTACTGGAGCCAGGGCTCACAGCGTCAAAACACGGGGACTGCTTGATTAGCGGGGATGGCGGCATCATCGCCACCCCCTCAGGCCTCCCTTTTCCTCTGAGCTTAGATGCAATCCACACAGCCACTGGAGGAAAGGTGATTTCCCCAGCAATGATATATTGTTGTGAGCCATCCCTGTTGTAATGCAAAATATTTGGGGATGGCTTGGTCTGAAATGGGCAATTAAGACCCATTAGCTTTATGAAAGACCTGCTCCTGGTGGAGGTGAAACCTGCCAGAACTGGTTTGTCCATATAGATCCATGGCAGGCGAGGCCAAAGGGGCGGGGCCAAAACGGGAGGGGGGAAACCACGCGAACTCCGGGAAACCACCAAATCGTCAGCCTTTGGGAAAAGGGGCAGTGGCTATGTGAGGAACCAAGGAGGGCCTGAGATTCAACACCCCTGCTTTAGAGGGCGGCAAGAAAAGGGTGTAGAACAACGTTGATGAACGCATCACTCCTTGGTAAAGATGCAACATAAGAACATAAGAAGAGCCCTGCTGGATCAGACCAAAGGTCCATCTAGTCCAGAATTCTGTTCACACAGTGGACAACCAGGAACCCACAAGTGGGGCATGAGTGCAACAGCACCCTCCCACCCATGTTCCCCAGCAACTAGTATACTTACTGCCTCTGGTACTGGAGGTAGCACATAGCCGTCAAGACTAGAAGCCATTAATAGCCTTTTCCTCTCTGGAAGCTGGTTGTGTGTGAATTATTGACGCAAGCCAAATATTTGGCTTCCCTCTGTCACTGATTAAATGCATCTGTCTTTCAGATACCATTTCCTGATGGGAACTCATAGAACATCTGTGTGTGTTCTAATAAGCAATAGAGACTGTATATATGCTTCCTACACGCAGGTCTTGTGCTGTATTGAAGAGTTGTGGAAGGGGAAATCATGGAAAAGAAAGAGAATCTTGACCACGCTTAGCATGAAGAATTCCAGCAATGGCAAAAGTTCTCATTGGAGGTCATAAAACATTAGCACAAGAGAGAAAGAGCAGAGCAGATGATATAATAAAAACTTGCTTGGCTTCAGTGGAAGGATTTGACTGACGCTTGTAAAAATTAATGTTCGGATTATCGCATATCCTGTAAAATTATTTTTTTTTAAAGGAAAGCTAGAAAAAAGGAAACTAGTTATTTAACCTCTGGGGGAAACACCTGGAGAAAGCAGCCCTTTTGGTTCACTTGTCTGTGCCAAGCAAGATGAGAAGAACAATGCTCGATGACAAGGTGGATGTGGAAGAATGTAATGGGAACGGCTCACAAGCCTCAATGTCTTTAGCGGCAGTGTGGTGGCGGTGAGGAGCAGTGGAGCTGTTTCATCTCCAATCAAGTGATCAGAGATACAGCAGGCAAGCTGGTGGACCAGATGGAGCCCTCCTGCAAGCCATGATAGACCCCCTTCACCATCCCTGCTTTAACCCAATAACAATCTCATTTTACATTTTGGTAAGGAGGTGTAACCATAGGCAAAATATTTCTGCTTCTTTAGAATGTCTTTAGATGTATTATATGATTTTAGACTGAGGTGAACGCCTAAGGTGTTGACTGATGGGAGTCAGGGATTTGACAAAAGAGACTTGATGGTCCTAGCCTTTGGAATGTGACACTCATTACTTTGGGGGAAGAGGGAGAGATAAAACTAGCTTCACCATTTGAATTTGACAGGCAGAAAGAACTGTGTATTGACTGAAGTATCCTTGGGATCACAGAATCATAGAATCATAGAATAGTATGCCTAGAAGGGGCCTACAAGGCCATCAAGTCCAACCCCCTGCTCAATTCAAGTCAGAGCATCCCTGACAGATGGCTGTCCAGCCTCGTCTTGAATGCCTCCAGTGTGGGAGAACCCATTACCTCCCAAGGGAATTGGTTCCATTGTCATATTGCTCTAACAGTCAGGAAGTTTTTCCTGATGTTCAGCTGGAATCTGGCTTCCTGTCACTTGAGCCCATTATTCTGTGTCCTGCACTCTGATGGAGAAGAGATCCTGGCCTTCCTCTCTGTGACAACCTTTCAAGTACTTGAAGAGCGCTATCGTATCTCCCCTCAGTCATCTCTTCTCAAGGCTAAACATGCCCAGTTCTTTCAGTCTCTCATCATAGGGTTTTGGTTCCAGTCCCCTGATCATCTTTGTTGCCCTCCTCTAAACACTCTCCAGTTTGTCTGCATCCTTCTTACAGCGTGGTGCCCAAAACTGGACACAGTACTCCAGATGAGGCCTAACCAGTGCTGAGTAGAGAGGAACTAGTACTTCCCGGGATTTGGAAGCTACGCTTCTATTAATGCAGCCCAAAAGAGCATTTGCCTTTTTTGCAGCCGCATCACATTGTTGGCCCATATTCAGCTTGTGATCTACCACAATTCCAAGATCCTTCTCGCTTGTAGTGTTGTTGAGCCATGTATCCCCCATCTTGTAACTGTGCATTTGGTTTCTTTTCCCTGGGTGCAAAACTTGGCATTTATCTCTCTTAAATTTCATTCTTTTGTTTTCTGCCCAGCACTCCAGCCAATCAAGATCACTTTGAATTCCATTTCTGTCTTCCAGGGTATTAGCTTTCCCTCCCAAGTTTGTGTCATCTGCAAATTTGATCAGCATTCCCTGCACCTCCTCCTCCAAGTCATTAATAAAAATGTGGAAGAGCACTGGGCCCACGACTGAGCCCTGCGGTACCCCACTCGTTACCTCTCCCCAGTTTGAGAAGGTCCCATTGATAAGCACTCTTTGAGTCCGAATCTGTAGCCAACTGTGGATCCACCGGATCGTTGTTTCATCTGGCCCACTTTGAGCTAGTTTGCTTATCAGGATATCATGGGGCACTTTGTCAAAAGCTTTACTGAAGTCGAGGTATATGATGTCCACAGCATTCCCACAGTCCACAAGGGAGGTGACCTGATAAAAAAAATGAGTTCAGATTCGTCTGGCAGGATTTGTTCTGGACAAATCCATGTTGGCTTCAAGTAATCATTGCATTGTTTTCAAGGTGCTTACAGACTGATTGCTTTCTCATCTGCTCCAGAATTTTCCCAGGGATTGTTGTCAGACTGACTGGTCTGCAGTTCCCAGGTTCCCCCTTTTTACCCATTTTGAAGTTAGGGACATTAGCCCTCCTCCAGTCATTTGGCACTTCACCTGTCCTCCATGATTTCTCAAAGAGAATAGATAGTGGTTCTGAGAGCTCTTCTGCCAGTTCCTTTACTACTCTCGGGTGCAGTTCATCTGGCCCTGGAGATTTGAACTCATTCAAAGTAATTAGGTGTTCCTGGACCATATGCCTATCGCTCTCAAGCTGCAATCCTGCCCCTTCAGCCTGTACTTCGCCTTTGCCAGGGGGGTCATAGACCCTCTTTTGGGGGAAGACTGAGCCAAAGTAGGAATTGAGCACTTCTGCCTTTTCCTTGTCATCTGTTATAATTTTGCCATCCTTATTTAATAGTTGAACCACCATTTGTTTCGTCTGTCTTTTACTATGCATGTATCTGAAGAAAGCCTTTTTGTTGCTTTTGGCATCCCTCGCTAACCTCAGCTCGTTCTCAGCTTTAGCCTTCCTGACACCATCCCTGCAATTCTGTGCTACCTGCCTGTACTCTTCTTTTGTTGCTTGGCCTTTCTTCCACTTCCTATCTGTATGCTTTTTAGTTTTCAGGTCATCTCTAAGCTTTTTGTGAAGCCACATTGCCTTCTACTGTTGTCTTCCACATTTTATTCTTGCTGGAATTGTTTGTAATTGTGCTTTTAGAATTTCCTCCCACCCATCTTGGACTCCTTTTCTCATTACAGTTGCTTGCCATGGAACCTTACTTATCATTGCTCTGAGTTTATTAAAATTGGCTTTCCTAAAATCCAGGGTACATGTTTGGCTACACTCGGCTTTTGCTTCCTTTAGAACCAAGAACTCAAGTATAACATGGTCACTTTCCCCCAGATTTCCCGTAATTGCTACTTTATCCACTAAGTCATCTCTGTTGGTTAGGATCAAGTCAAGGATAGCCGATCCTCTAGTTCCCTCCTCTACTTTCTGTAGGAGGAAGTTATCAGCAACACAAGTCAGGAATTTCCTGGAGGGGCCATGTTTTGCAGAATTTGTCTCCCAACAAATATTGGGGAAATTGAAGTCCCCCATTACTACTACATCTTGCTTCCTTGAAACATTTGCAATTTGCTTTTCAAAAGTTTGATCTTCGTCTTCTCCTTGATTGGGTGGCTGGTAGTAGACTCCGACCACCAGGTTCCTTTTATTCTTTGCTCCATTTACTTCAACCCAAATGCTCTTGCTGGGGCTACCAAGCTCATCCTCCTGTATTTCTGTGCAGAGATATGTATTTTTAACATATAGTGCAATCCCACCTCCCTTTCTGTTCCTCCTGTTCTTTTTGAACAAGTTATATCCTTCAACTGCTGTATTCCAGTCATGGGAGTCATCCCACCAAGTCTCAGTTACATCTATCAAGTCATAATTTCCCTCCTGTATTAGGAGTTCAAGTTCGTTCTGTTTGTTTCCCATACTCTGGGCATTAGTATATAGCCATTGAAGACCATGTGCTTCACAGTCTGGCTTCCTACATGTTTGTGAAGACTATTATTGGGAGCTATTAGAGCTGTTCTCTCTGTTGCGGTGCATGAGCCTTCGTCCATTGTTACCCCCAACTTTACATCTCCCTTCCCTGTAGGATTGAATTTAAAGCCCTCCTGATGAAGTTTTTCATGCTGTGGCCAAATACATTCTTCCCAGCTTTCGTGAGGTGCAACCCTTCCCTTGCCAACAGTCCATCTTTCAGGAAGCATAGCCCGTAGTCCCAGAATCCAAATCTCTCACTCCGGCACCACCTTCGCCAGTCATTCACCTGGACTATTTTTCTTTCCCTTTCTATCCCTCTTCTAACTACTGAAGGATGGATGAGAAAACTATCTGTCAGTGGGCTTTATGTGTGTAGACAACCCTTCAGTCATGTCTCTAATCCATCCTCCCAGGAGACAGCATACCTGGCGAGTCCATGGGTCTTTGCGACATACTTGGATTTCGATTCCATGCAGCAAGGACTCTCCCACTACTACTACTCTTCACTTCTTCTTGTTGTAGGCCTTCATGTCATTGCCTCTGCTTGACTGACCTTCAGCCTCTTGCTCGCTCTCATGCAGGTTCCCCTGTAATTCTTCCTCTGCAGGCTGTCCTCTAGTCTCATTCACAAGTACCTGGAAACAGCTCCATAGCTCCACTGCTTCCACTGGTGTCGAGTGGCTTCTAATTCTTCTGCTCCTAACTGTCACTCTTTTCCACGGAGTATCCTCTACTTAATTTTTCCTCACCTCAGCATTTTCTTCTTCTGCCTCGGCTTGCTGTTGCTCTTCTAGCTTCTGTTCTTCACTTTGCTGCAGTTCCACTGTTCTGTCCAAGAACTCTTTGTCTTCTCTTATTCCCTGGAGGGTCGACATGCACTGCTCCAGTCCTCTTACTTTCTCTTCCAGCAGCGTGATCAACTTGCACTTGTTGCACATGTAGGCCATGTTGATCTCAGGCAAGAGAACAAACACTGCACACACCTTGCAGGTCACCACCACTGGAGAGTCTTTTCCTTCCATAGTCTCTGTTCCCTTTATGTTTCTAGGATTCTGATTGTACTAGAATAGCTTATGGTTTGTTCTCTGTTCACTGGAGTTTAACAACAGAGTCCCACTGGTATGGAAGTGTATGTTACAAGAAAAAGATTTTTTTAAAAATTAGGGGCCTCCCCCTTGACCTCCCCTGCTGAACTCCCCTGGCAAATCCCTGTTTGCTCTCCCTGTTCACTTGCTCTGATCACTCTCTCTCTGGGAGTTTCCTTGCTTCTATAGCCCCTAGACCAGCTGGAGCAACTACCTCTGCTCTGCTCAGCTAGGAGGCGGGAAGGAGACTGAAACATCCTGCCCACACAGCTGCTGGGAGTACTCAGGCCACACCCCTTCAATTCAATTGGAGCTCCCAGGAGCACATGGTGACCACACAGTGACTCAGAATGGAAAGGACAGTCCCCTGGGCTTACTCCTGCCCACTCACCACTTTGCCTTTATCTCCTCTTCCACTGCAACTCCCCTGGCAAACTCCTGTTTGCTCTCCCTGTTCACTTGCTGTGACTCTCTTTGGGGACCACAGATGCGGCTGGGCAGTGCACACTAGGAGTGCCTCTTTCCATCCAGCACACTCTGCCTAATATATTTATTGTCAGAAGCTGCTGGGACTAGAACCAGGTCCTGCAGTTCTTTGTGTGAACACTCCAGGTCTATATGTTGAAGAATGGCAGTACAGCAGGGGTGTGGAACCTCTTTCAGTCTGAGGTCGAATTCTATTTTGGAGACATTCTAGAGGGCCACATTCCAGTGGTGGGCGGGGAAAAGGGGCAGGTTCAAAACCATCAGCATATTGTTGCTTAAAGCTCTTACTGCCAGGAAATGCCTCCCTTAGGGGAACCATCTCCATGTTTTAGAATGGAGGGAAAGGTGCACAAAACCTTGGAAAGCACTGACCAACCAGTGGTTGGAGAAAAGGGGGTGGGGCAAGACGAAAGAGGCATGGGAACCCCAAAGGGCTGGGTTGGGAACCCAGGCCTGAGGTTTTGCATCCTTGCAGTAAAGAGTTCTCATGTATTGGACCCGGCTGGCTACTGGTTCTCCTCAATAAGAAGATCTATAAAGGCTTCTGTTCAGGCTGTGGGGTTCTGCCCTGAGCAATGAGAGTCTTGATGGGCTCTTCCTCACAACCCATTCTCTGGTTCTGATTCCGGCTTCAGACTCCTGGTTTCATATGCATACATGCACACACACACACACACACACGCAGACATGCACACCCCAGCCAGTTCCTGGCATCTGGCTCCCACTTGATGGTTTTCTATGGCTTAGCTTGGACATTTACAAAGCGAATACTACAAGGATGCCATACGTCTCCAGTGCTCTCTAATCTAAAGGAAACTAAGCCCAACAACACTGTCCTTGGAACTTCTCACTGTTCAGAGAAATCAGGAGCATGTAACAGACATGCACCCCACCGCCAGCAGAAACCCTCAGATTTACCTCAGTGCTTTTCTTGCACACCGGCTCCCAGGTCTTATCCACTGCCCACTGCCTGGAGATTCTCTTCACTATCCCTGGGCTCCCAAAACAACATCCACTGCTGGTGACAGGTAAATGACACTCACAGCTTGTCTTGACTTACTGCTTTCTGTCATTTTCAGGTATGGAACCTCCATGAGACTTTTTCTTTTCCTCCTGGCACCACCATCTCATCCATCCATGGAGACCCCCTTAGTTACGCCTGGCTGGCCGGCCCTGAGCATGAGAGGTAGTATTTCTTTAAAACACTGTCTTGGAGGTCCTGGACACCCACTTTCTAAGCAGCAACCTAATTTTTTCATCCAGGACCTCATGACTACATTCCCCAGTTTTGACATGCACCCCAACTGCTGACTCTCTCCATAGTGCCTGATGTCTGCAGCCTTTGCACACCCATCACAAAACCATCTCTCTCTAGTTATCATTATTGAATCTCTTGCTATCAAGAGCACTACACCCTGTGGGGTATATCATTGACCTGAAACCATATCAGCCAATTAGCCACGGATATTTAGCCAATAATGGATCCCTTCAGTTTACTAGCCAAGAATGGACCTCCTCTGAAGGATGGTTCCCCCTCTTTCTCAAAGTGAGCCTGTCAGCCTGTCTGCTGATGCCAGGAAAGCTAATGCCAGGAGCAAGTTCTACTATGTCCTACAAGGTCTCGTCTGCATACTTTTCTGCCTCTCTCAGCTTCTCCTAGCCAGCTGTTTTAAAAAGAGTAGCCAAATTGCTTGGTAAGTGTGTGTGACATCACAAGGTGCCAGCCAACAGGCACCCTTCACAAACAGATCTTCCTCATTCAAGCTCCAACATACTGGAAACTTGTACAACTGAGGCAGGGAGGGTAGAAGCTCACCTTGGCGCAGAGGAAATTTGTCTACTTACAAAGGGACAAAACGTAGAACTACTGCCACCCTCAGTGTGGCAAGCTAAAAGCCTCACTCATGGGCTACACTGCAGCATTCAGCGGTGTGTGTTTTTAATGCACTACCAGTTTACATATCGCTCCATGCAGTTCTAATGCATGTCTCTATTATTCACTCATACGTGTTTACTGAGTCCTCCTTGTAGATGCCCATTCTCATTGGATTCCCTAACTAAGCTTGAAAATGTACTTCTTCTATCTGATACTGTGCCTTATTAATTAAAAATCCACTTTTTCTTCCTCCTCCCTTGCTCCCCGGGTTGAAGATTTGTTTGAAATCAATACATGGGCCTGCAATCATGGAAACGGCACACTTCTCCACTTCAAGTAGGAGAGACATGATAGGATGCCACTCCTGCTGTGGATCAAAATACACTGATTTGTGTGATGAGATGTGTCAAGTACGAAACTGCTATTTATGATATTCAATGTGCGGTCATTTCCATCCTCTCTGCTGGCTGATTTGATGTGGCAAAAAAAAACCCAGGAACCAGAGTAATGGCAAGTTCTTAAATAGTGCCAGTTTTGCTTCTTGCAGTGTGGGTTGATGCAGTTAGAAAACCCTTGCAGGATAATGGAATGTGTGGCTTGTGATCACAATTGTTTCTTTCCTGTGCCCACTGCATCCATCCTGTAGATAACTGTTCTCGCTGGCATTGCCTGTTAATTACTTTGGGGATAGGGAAGGCTGCTGATGGATCACATTTCTTCCAGACAACAATCCAATTTTGCTGCATGCCAGACTAGAACATCGATTTGTGCAACTTGAAAGTTAATACCAAGAGCAACGGAGAGCAATAAAAGCATGACAACAGCTTCTAGATATGGAGAATTATGAGCAAAGGGGGAAATCCTTATATCACCCCCATTAGTAGATCTAAGAACCTACTCATTCCTTCATACTGCTCAAGAATAATCAGACTGAAGGGGAAAGAATTGCATGTTTTCCCCTATGGGGGAAAAAGGCCCTCCCCCAACACACAAAATATAATGCGTAGTAATTAGGCTAGAACCCCTCTTACTGGCATCTAGTTTGTGATGCCCAGTATCCTCACTGTCAGGCCTTGGGGCAAGGGAAGATGTGGGCAGCAGATCGAGTAAAGTAAATCAGATCAAGTCAAACAGATCAGGTTAAAGTCAGTCATGTCACAGTAAGTCAGGACAGGTCAAGGCAAGCCTGTTCCCTACTGGCTTTATCTTGGTGGATTCAGGCTACCTGTAAATAGGACCATGGATAGCTCCCAGCACACTCTGCAAGCTGAGCTAGAGAAAGAAGTTGTCTCAGCAAAGGGCTAGAGTCAACTGAGGCCTTTAAAAGGCTTGCACTGGTCTCCCAATGGCTTCACACCGCTGGATGCTGGCAGTAATTCTTAAAGGGACCATGGCAGTTTCTTCAGTCTCATTTTCCTGTGTGGTTAAGGGATAGCAGAAGCTGCAGGGGAGTCAGAGTCAAATGTGGATGGGAGAGCTATGTACTCAGGCTGGGAAGGTACAGGGGGGATCCCAAGGGCAAAGCGACCTGTATCCCATCTGAATCTGACTCCTCTTTGGAGTGATGCTGAACTTCAGAAGCACGAGACATGACATGCAGATAATTTTGGGGAAGTATTCAGTCAGATACCATCAGTGCTCTGGATTGTTTAAAGAAATTAGCAGCTACCATAACATTTTAGCAGAAGGAGCCTGTGGCCACAAAAGAAAGACAAGCAGCCCAGAGGAAAAAAAATGAAATCTTTTCATTTTCCATGGATTCAGGCTACCTGTAAATAGGACCATGGATAGCTCCCAGCACACTCTGCAAGCTGAGCTAGAGAAAGAAGTTGTCTCAGCAAAGGGCTAGAGTCAACTGAGGCCTTTAAAAGGCTTGCACTGGTCTCCCAGGGGGAATCCCAGGGGATTCCCAGGGGGATTCAGTATGCCCCCTGGCAACATGTATTGTCCAGTTCTCTGGCTCTGGCTCTGTTAGCCTAGAAAAGGATAATTTCTGAGATAAAATAATAGTCCACCAAGTGGTAGCCAATGAGCCAGATTCAGCCCCCAAAGCTCCCTTTATTTGCCTTGCACAATGGTAGTCTTACTAAATTCTAACTCTGATGTGGTAAGGAAAAAATGGTCACCATTTCATTTCATGTTTATTTCGTATGGTATTGCTGTTTCATGAGCATTCAGGAAAACCAAGGGAACACTGGTAGTCTGCCTCTTGAGAGAATCTTTTGGGAAGCACATTCTTTCCTTAGCTGCCCTCCATGGATCATCTCTTGGATCCAAGTGCATGTCCTCCATACCTGTAAAGCCCTCACTGCAAGGAGAAGCTATTTTTATTATAGTGGGTGGTTGTCTATGAACAGGTTGGATTAGTATGGCCCTTGAATTGCTCTTTGGTGCCCCCAGATACAGATGCTTGCTATCCCTGCAGAAACAGCAAGAAATGTTGGTGGCCAAAGGCAGAAAATCCACATGGCAGCCCCTTGTAATGATAAAAACATAATGGTAAATTAGTGTCTGAGGAGCCATAGGATGCTAGGGATTTCCCCTCTGAGGTGGTAGAAAGAGCTACAACCACAGAGGGGAAATCCTTGTTTGGATTTCCCCCCTCCCAGCTGCCATGGAAAGTTCCATGGGTAGCTCCTCTCCCAAGGTCTGACCTCCGACCTCAGGAAGAGAATGGAAAGGGAGGAGGGGGTGTGCCAGTTGGCAAGGGACGACGACCATGGATCCACCAGATTCAAAGGCCTCTCACCCCCAATTTCCAGCCCCACGAAGGTGGGTTAGCTAGATGAGCTCAGAGGCCCATCTAGTAAAAAACAACAACAAACAAACAAACACGGAGGACAGGGAGGCTTAAAAAGCCTCTGCTGTTCCTCCCACCTTGCCAGCAACAGCCCAGCAGGTGGATGGAGGGCTCAGAGATTAGAGGCCTCTGTCTAATGGAAACTAATTCCATAGGATTCCACCCTAAATAATTATTTAATGGCACCCCAAATGTTACTGCCTAAATGTAGGGCCAGCCTAGCATCAGTGGCTTAGTTAGTTGTCCCCAAACAAATCATCTCATTTCCTCCCCCTTCCACCTGAACAAACATTAAGGCATACGGAAATCATTGCCTCATTTAAACCTCTTTGGTACTGAAATCCAGACAAAGTGATGAACCCTCGTCCGTCTGCTATGAATTCACTTCCGAGGATGCACGCTTGTCTTGTAGCTCTACCTGTGTCTGTTAGTTAAATCATAATGAGGCTCAAATGTTCCATGAAGAAATTATCCTGCTCATTTGCACTCTGTAAATATTCATGCTATGCGAATATGGTGGACTGTGGAAACCTGTATAAAATCAATCTACTTATTATGTACGTGGCTGCTTTCGAGGGACATGGCTTGCTGAAGATTCAGTTTTTTATTATAGTGGGTGGTTGTCTATGAACAGGTTGGATTAGTATGGCCCTTGAACTCTTGCCAGTTACGGTCAACCATAAAACACGGTGTGACCAGCGGCTGAAATAGGAAACACCTGGGCTGAATATTATTTCTAAAGCAGATAAATAAAATCTAGGATAAGGCAGAACTGAAATTAATACAGCATTCTCCCAATCCAGGAACAAAATAGAATCTGCAGATGGTGGCAGATGGCTTTAATATGAATTACAGCAATTAATGGAGGCTGGATCTACCAACACCTGTTAGCCATGATAGCTAACTGGATGAACCTTACTAGGTCCTGGGGAGAGGAGAAGGCCATTTTCATGCCCTGTGTGTGAGTTTCTAGAGGTATCTATCTGGCTGCTGTTGGAAACAGAATGATGCTCTGTCGGGAGTGGGGAACCTGTAGTCCTCCAGATGTTGTTAGACTCTGACTCCTATGCCAGCATGACCAATGGTCAGGGATGATGGAAGCTGTAGCCCAGCAATGTCTGGAAAGGTACAGGTTCGCCACCCCCGGACTAGATGGAACGTCTGACCCAGCAAAGCAAAGAACAGAAGAAGAGCCTTGCTGGATCAGCCCAAAGGCCTATCTCGTCCAGCATTCTGTTCCCACGGTGGCCAACCAGATGGCCATAGGAAGACCACAAATAGGGCATGAGTGCGATCGCATCCTCCCACTCATGTTCTTCACTCACTGGTATACAGAGGCATGCAGCTGACACTGGAGGCGGCATATAGCTATCATGACTAGTAGCCAATGAACTTATCAATGAGTATCAGTCAATAAGATCTTACGTTAGCTAGTTTGGCCCAGGTGTAAAATTGTGCATAAAGTTATAGGAACCCTGTACCCCAAAGAGCCCTCATCTCATTGTCCACATACATACTGCTTGAAGTTGAGGCTTTTGACTGAAGATTCAGGAGTAAAGCTGCCAGCCTTTTTACCTGCCTCTGTGGCTGTATCTTGAACAACAATTTGATTTGCAGGCATTAGCAAGTGAAAATATTTAGTTCCATGCCATAAAAAGCTTCACCTGCTATTTTTCTATAGATCAAGTCTCTGTTAAAGCAGAAGAGCAGCCAAGCCAGTTTTCTTCCTGGTCACTTGTCAACCTATTCTGGACATGAGAGTCCGTATATAAAACGCGAGTGTTCCTCCCCCTCCAATAAACTGGATTCTGTATCTTTTATCGCTAAATAAATCTCACTGCTCAATGTAAGCTAAAAAGGTGACAGACAATTTGTGAACTATGTATCTCACCTTCAACTACAGCCTCTCAGCTGCTACCTCCAGTGAACATTTAACAATTTACATACGTGTGTGTGTGTATGATTAAATGTTCACTGCGTTTAGCAGCTGAGAGACTGTAGTAGGAGATACCCAGTTCACAAATTGTCTGTCACCTTTTTAGACATGTGTGTGTGCACGTGTGTGTGTGTGTGTGTGTGTACACACAAAAGAGAGCCTGTTTTTGCTGAAGAGTGGGGCAAAATGCTTTAAATACATAAATATATTCCTCAGAAAGTCTTAATTGCTTGGTTCTAAAACTGGTCTAATCTCACTGAAGAGAATCATCTCTAAAACCAAGACTCCAGCATAGGCTTGTAGCTCTAAAATCCCAACAACTCCTCTTAGGTATTATATGTAAGCATTATAATCTCTGCTTGATAGAAGACTTTTGGAAATCAAAGTTCAGGTCTTACGGATATCTGTATGAGTAATGAGCTGTTGTACAGGCTACATTAACACTGGTGTGTGTGTGTGTGCGTAATCTGAGCAGGCCTTACCACGAGTACTTTCTCTCATTCAGTTAGGAGAAAGTATAAGGAGTGTGCCATAGGAATGGAGACTAGGCCTATTTCCTGTTCCTGATGATCACTGCATGGCCCCATCTTGGGTTTTGTTTCATGTCACACTAAAATGGGACCAAACGTTGGGAGACTGAGATGGTGTTTTAGCAACTGACTCATATAAAAACAGATTCTAATGTGCAAAGTTATTTACAAGCCTTATCTAGTTAATCCAGAGTGACAATGCTGTGAGTCAGGTAAACAGTTGAGGAATACTCACTAATACTTTCATGACCAAGGAGGGATTTATTTAACCCTTTTCCATGTCCCTATCCACCAAATATGATTGGATGGCCACAAAGTTCGACTGAATGTGACAAGGTCGTATATGTGATAAAATAGTTGTGATAGTTTCATTGCAGGCTCACCTCTGTTTTAAAAAGAAAATCCATCAACTTTTTACCCTTCTGTTGTTCACCAACAGCTGTGCACTATGGTAAAATGTTAGCATGTTGAGGTGGACGCTTACGAATTGCCAAAACAAAAAAGAGGATGGAACTCAAATTTGCATGCCATCTGCATATGCTAATTTATATGTATATATGCAAATTTAGATATTATAATTTAAATAGAAACGCAGTACATCTCACCATAGTGTGGAAGACTGTGACCAGGGGGGTGTTTCCACCAGCAATTTACTCTGAGCTGGCTGTGTGTTGAGGTCATTAGGGAGAGATGATGTTGTGGCCATCTGGCAGCCACCCTGAAGCTTATCAGGGAAAAACCAGATTTCCTGAGACTGCTTAAAGTCCATTTCTTTTCCTCAAGTTGGGTTTTCCCCCCGTATAGTTGCTGTGTGCCCCAACCCCCGCATTGACCTTGGATATGCTAGCCCTGCCCAGGGGTGTGCCTTTCACTGTGACCCCAGTCAAGGGGTGTTTCCTCCCATTGTGCTGAATGAGGCTTGCCCTCTCAATGCCCACAGAACATAGAGCGAACCCCCTCAATTGACAAGGCACAGCACGATCTCAAGGCTCCGATTCTCCTTTGTTTGGTTTATTGCCTTAGGAAGAAACTTCGACCCTTCGTTATAGACATCCTGCAGGTTAAAATGGGGGCTGGTTTCCAGCTTTGTGTTTACTGCTCCCTTTCTCACAACAAGCCCATTAGTGTCTCCTCAGAAGTAACTCCCATTGTGGTCAATGAAGCTTGCCCTCTTAATGCCCACAGAACTTACAGAGAACCCCCTAAGCTGACAAGGAACAGCGTGATCTCGATACTCTGATGCTCCTTTGTTTAGTTTATTGCCTTAGGAAGAAACTACTTCCACCCTTCGTTATAGAGATCCTGCGGGTTAAGATGGGGGCTGGTTTCCATCTTTGTGTTTACTGCTGTCTTTCCCAGCACAAGCATACGTCTGTGCACTTGGAAGTAACTCCCACTGTGGTCATTGAGGCTTGCTCCTGAAATGCAGGTGCATCTGCACTTTCAGGGGAAAGGAGAAAGGTGGGGAGAGGGGCGGAAGCCTCTCTTATTGGTTGAGCAGCCCCTCCCAGTCAGCTGATGTTCACTCCAACCCCCACCAGGAAGTCTGTTCTGTGAAGCGATTTTTACTGCTCCGGAGAACCTGCTCGTGGAGCCCTGCATGGACCACATCTCAGGAAAGCTGATTCCTTTTTAACAATCCGGTACTCTTCCATTAGCTTCTCCTTCTGTTGTTGTGGAAACAGTGCTTGCCTGTTTTCAGAAACAGTTAGAGGTGTTGTCAGGTTAATACCCCCCAACACTGTTCAGTCTGTTGTCCAGGTGCTAACCATCGACGGGCAACAGTTCTGATGGTTCTTTATCTTTAAACTGGAATTGGACAGGACAGCCCTTCAAACAGAGGGCTCCTTCAAATAGAGAACTGTCCTCTGAAAAAGAGGACACAAGGTAGGAGTCAGATCTCATCAATGCAGTAAACCAATTACATAACCCCTTTGCTACGTACTTCTAGTCAGGTCTGGTCTATACATAGACAAATAAGGTGGTAGAGTCCTCATCTGGTAGAAAGAACTATAGCACTTCTGACCACAGGGGAAGGAAGCCATTTTTCAATGCTCCACCATGTAAAAAACAACATCAGCTCCCCAAAAGTAAAACAAAAACAAAAGTAGCATATGATACATTTTTTTGCACAAAGAACCGAAGCACTGAAAAATGTGGTTCCTCACAATCCATCCTGAGTAGGCCTCAGACTAGATGTGGGTGCAAAGCTTGTGTTGTGAAAACTGATTATGGGTTGTGCAGACTAGCCACCAAACACTCATTCCAGACAGGCCCTCACACAGAGAATGTCAGCCGTGCTTATGCTTCATTGATTTTAATGTGACTTGGGTTACTTGTGACTAACTTCTCCCATTGATTTCAATGGGATTTGATTGTGAGTGACTTAACGTTTTGTGGACTGGGGCCATGGCACGCAATTTAAAAAACAAATGTTCAGTGGACAACATAAGAGGACATTTTTAGATAGACTGAAAAGGACACCACAGGAACTATTCATGTTTATTTCTTTAAATGATGATGACAGAAAAGAAGTTCATTTTATAGCAGTTTAGAAATGCAAGTACCAAATACAGCAGTCGTCTTCTGTGGATTTGTTCACTGAGGTGAAAACTGTTGACATATTTCAAGATTGTGTGTGAGCATCAAATGTGTAACTCTCCCAGGAATTATAATTTCAACCCAAATCATGTTATATCAGCAGTAAGGCATCCTGATGTGATCAAAACAAACAACGGTGTTTCTGTTTCAGAATCGGACAACTGTGAAAGCTCTACAATAAGCTAAAGTAACAGTGTCTTCCTACGCATGTCTACTCAGAAGTCCCACTGTGCTGAATGGAGATTAATCCCAGGTAAGTGTGCACAGGACTGCAGCATAAGTGTCTAACACTGAAATTCAGCACAGGCCATAACAAACTGTTGTGGAAGAACTGCTGCTAATTCCCACTAAGTGTACACCATGTAGAATAACTCTGGCATGGTTCACACAGTCACCAAACTGGTTATCTTCTGTGCCAGGCATGGGCAGACCTCAAGGTTGTGGGATCTACTTTTACTAGATGCCTGAGATCCACCAATTGGAGGTGCATCCGCAACAGTGCTTGGGGGTGGAGCCAGAAGAACAATGGTGGTTCAGAGGGTGGAGCTAACTACCCACCCTTCCTCATGAACCCAACACTGGGATACTTTTTAATGTATATTTATGCTGTGCATGCAGAAGGTCCCAGATTCACTCCCTGGCATCTCCAGGTAGGGCTGGAAAGATTGCTACCTGAAACCCTGCAGCGTAGCTGCCAGCCAGGGTCAACAATACTGGCCTAGCTGGACCAATGGTCTCACTCAGTATAATGCAGTTTCCTGTGGTCCTATAATTCTAGCAGCCGAATTTAGAGAGGGGGAAACCTTTTTGTTGTTGCTATTGTTAAACAATTGGAAGTTAGACACCCTTGCCAGTGTGGTGCAGTGGCGAGAGTGTTGAACTGGGAGCCGGGAGATCCGGGTTCTAGTCCCCACTCGGCCATGGAAGCTCACTGGGTGACTTTGGGCCCATCACAGACTCTCAGCCCAACCTACCTCACAGGGTTGTTGTTGTGAGGATAAAATGGGGAGGAGGAGGAGGAGAATGTAAGCCGCCTTGGGTTCCTTGCAAGAGGAAAAAAGATATAAATGCAATAAATAAAATGTACTGCAAATCATCCAGCAAACTGCTAGTAGACCCCAATCTCTACGTCCTGCCAATCCCTGTTCTGTGCAAATAGCCATCAGGACTGAGCCCACAAACATCTGGACATGGATGCCCATTTCCCAATATCCTTGCCCCTCAAAAAAGGAAAGATTTGCTGGAATTGGAGGCACACAATTATCCCTTGGTCACATGTATGGGACTACAAGAAAGGTGGGGAGACACACAAATGAGCCTGCTACCATAGTGTGTACAGAAGATCGCCAGTTTAGTGCATGTGCGAGTATCTCTTTGAAGACAGCATATCCCAGCATTCAGCGTTCCTATTTGATTTGAATTGTCTTTGCAGCTTGAAGAGAATTTAGATCATAACAGGCTATTGCACTGTTTTTGTAAATATATCTTTCATTCCTTGCTTTTTCAGTCTGGTCATGGACTGCAGGAAACAGATTTGGATTTGGCTCTCGCAGACGGGGAGATCTTTATTAAATCCAATTTTGCGTAAAGGGACAGCTGGAAATTATCCATTTAAGTACAAGCCCTGGCAAATTGTCAGCATTACTGTTAGCTGGGCCACAAATGCAAGCCTTTGTGCTAAATGAGGCAGGTAGGTGTATATGTGTTAGTGTACAATAAATATTTGTTAAAGGGGTAACATGAAGAGCGTATGCCCCTTCCCCTATTTTCTTTTCTACCTTTCCACAACACATGATCTTAAACAAGCCAGGTTACTAGGAATTCACTCTATGCTTTGAAGTAATGTGCAGTAAGATGTCATTCTTGTCAACCATCAGGAAAGCTATCGTAACCCAGATTCATGTATTTAGTACCGTAATTTCTAATTGATTTCAACAGCCTAATGAAGAAGAAAGAATTGCCTAACCAAGAAAACACACAGAAACATTCACAAGTTCATAAAAAAAAATCAAAGCTCACTTCATACTTTATGAAATTAGTTTGTAGCAAATATGCAATAAAAATACTTTCTATAGGATTTAAAATATATATACATGTATAAACCACTTTAATTTTAATGCCCAGATGATATTAATATTAACTGTACTGAAAATGTTGTTTTTATGGCCTTGGTGCAGCCTGAATTGAAGTAAATTGTCTGCAGACTGATGGCACGTGTAGTTTGCCGGACTGCAACCTGGCAAACTGCCACCATCCTGCTTGCTGGGGGATAAAAGTGGAGTCATCATGATTGCTACAGCAAGTGAGAGAAGAAGGCTGGAGAAGGGATTAATGAACAAATGATGCAGGAGTTACAGCATCTCCACCCCCCCTTTAAGAACTTTTAAAGGAGGGGTGCAGAATCTCAGGCCTGGTACTTAGTTATTGGTACTAAGTGCTTTAGGGCGCAATGCTATGTGTGTTTGGACAGAAGAAAGTCCTACAACTCCCAGCAAGTCCTTTCTTCTGTCCAAACACGCATAGGATTGCACCCTTAAGCTACACCAGGTTGATATTTTTTGTATTTTGGCCCCACCCCTTTTGTCTTTAGCCCCGCCCACCACTGGGAAGCAAGGTCCCAAGTGCTTCTCTGAAGGGCCCTAGGGCTGAACGACGCTCAATGCTCTTGTTTTAAAGGCACAGCTACAGCAATTCCAAATTCCTTCTGGCACTGATCACTGATACGCACTGATCCGGGCAGACCACCTCCAGTGCATTGCTTTTCTGGCTAGAAGAGACACCGCTTGCAGAGATCTATTTCAAATCAGAACTCTACAGCTTTCTGGCTGACAAATAATAGACCTGTGTAATCTCGTCTTCTGAACACATCGACAGCCTTTGAAGCTTCTACATTCTAGTGTGGAAAATGTTCTTGCTCGAGCCAAATGATCTGGTACAGCTTGAAAGGGATCAGATCCAGATGGCCTATAGCATTTTGAGATTTATTTTACTTGTAATTTAGGTCTGCACTAACCAGACTGAATTATAATTAATTAGCTGACATACTCAGAAAACACTTGCTGCATGGTTCTCCCAGCTCAGACTCTGCTTGCAGCCAAAGTTATATCAAGCCAGACAGCTGATGAGAGTTTGAGAGTGCCCTATGAGTAGTGAGCAGAGGCTGCCCAGCAAACCTCCATCATACTTTACAACAGGGAATCCAGGAAGCCTTTCCCAACCTGATGCCCCCATACATATTGGACTACACCTCCCATCGTCCCCAGCCAGCATGGCCAATGACCATGCCAGCTGGGGATGTTGAGAGTTGTTGTCTAACACATCTGGAGGGCATCAGGTTCAGGAAGGCTGATCCAAACACGCATAGGATTGCAACCTTAAGCTGCAGTAGGTGGATATTTTTTGTATTTTGGCCCCACCCCTTTTGTCTTTAGCCCCTCCCACCACTGTTGAACTGTCGTTTGAGCCATGCTTGAAAAAAAAGGGTTGATCCACTTTTGGAAGAAAAGGGAATCACATACTTATTTGCATGTTTATTTAACCATACCGCCATGTCAGCTTGTTTGTATCAATTAGCACTGAAGCTAAGCTTTGCAGAAATAGCTGGGAGACCAAAACAAACAAACAAATGAAAGACTCTTTACATTATTTCAGTTAATGTATTTTCTTCATTTCAAGGTGGGAAAGGTGAACGTGATTGACTGCTGAAGTGAATGGAAGAAATGTGTAGCCTTTACAATTGTTATCAGGGTCTTAATCGATTTTATACTTTAAATTGAAGGGCAGTGATATAGAGTTAAGACAATGGTGGGTTTTCTGTTTAGGAAATTACGATTGCCAATGTAAGTAAACATATATTTAAGTATAGTTGGATTGCATTCTAGAAATGTAGAAGTGATATGGACAGTTTGCATTTTTATTTGACCCTAGAATCCCTTTAAAAAAGCAAAAGGTTATGAGGTCTATTTCAAAATCTGCCAGTTGGCACCTTTGGCTGGAAACCAGATTTTCCAGTGGAATGCAGACCCCGAGAGCTTCTCTGAAATGGAATTTGGCTCTCTGCACCCTGATATATATCCTCGTCTGCACTTAGGCCCTGCGCTTCCTTGGGAAACTCAGGCCAGCTTATATTCAGCTCCTTGGTGGTCTCCCATCCAGGCACTGATCAGGCCCAAACCCACTTAGCTTCAGCTACATGCTAGTGCAAAGCTGTAATAATGGGTGCTTTCATACCATTCATTGGACCTAGATTCAAGCAGCCGTAGTATCTGCTTCTAAAGCCCATTCTTGCTTTGTTTCAAATGTGACCTTTAAAGAAAACAAGACTTTCTGAAGACAGTTCACTCCTGTCCACCTTCCCTCCCAGATGAACATAAACCTGAACCTTTTCAAAACATGTTTAATGCGGAATTGACATGGATGTCTTGTATCCAGTTTAGCTTCAAACACAGCAACAGTGACAGCCAAGGGGCCTTGAAGTTGTCATGTCCCTTTTGGATTGCAAGATGGTGTGAGGAGGAGAGGTGTATGCCGTGAAGAGGTCACCAGGATCATTGCCTGCAGCACCAAGCATGGCATTATACTTTAAGGTATGTGGCATGAGAGTTTGCTTGCTTTAAGGAGTTAACGTGAGGGATCTGGCTTCCGATGGAGGACAGCTTTTCGCTGAGCTTTCGGTTGATCAGCTCTATGTGCCTGGTGTTCTTCCTGGCTTGCCTGAGCGACCGTTTGACCTTCTTCACTCGGTCTCGCAGCTGCTTGTTGCGCTTCTCCAAGATGGCCACCTTTTGCTGGAGCGTCTTCACATGGTCTTCCTCGTCGAACAAGGCTTTCTGGACTGAAGAGCACATGAGCTAAAACGACAGACACACATGAATGCTAAACAAACAAAATTTCAAGAAGGGGTTGACTGGAAGCCAATGGCCATGCCTTAGCTGCTCTGTTATTTTGTTAGATGATGATAGTAGTAGTATTATTCTTATTCTTATTTTCTGTGGTGGCCCCCACTCTGTGGAACTCCCTCCCTAGGGAACTCCGTCATGGCCCCTCTTTAATGAGCTTCTGTCGTGCATTAAAAACGTGGTTGTTCAGGCAGGCATTTGGGGTGGGTTAGGGTATTTTAGAAAATGTTTTTATTGTAGAATTTTATTGTTTTAAACTGTTTTATTATATGTTGTACATCGCCCAGAGTGGCTGGGTGACCAGCCAGATGGGCGATTAATAAATTTAATAATAAATAAATAATAAATATTATTATTATTATTATTAAATACTAGTGAATAGAGCCAGCTTCACACAGGTTGGAACAGCCCTTTGTTTGATACAGCAAAGCCTTCAATCACATTTACACAGTTGTCAGACTTGGACACATTGTGTCCATCCCCATTTGAGTGAAGCCATGCCCACTGGTACCCCTATGCATGGCCCATGCTATGGCACACCCCTGTATCCCCCTGAGAGGATATCCTCCCTTCCCCAGGGGGAAGGGAGGGGAGGGCGAAGCCATATAACTTTCTCTCTCAGCCTACTAATCTCCCCTGGCTTCAAACTATAAGGGTGGCAAAGCTATGTACTGGTTAAGAAAGTCGGACCCTAGTGACTGAAGATGTTATTGCAGGCTTCAACCATATGGATACTTAAACATTAATTAATGCATTTTAAAAGCAAAATAACCCCATGGTGCAGGCCTCTAGGGTCCCTTTAGTATGCATGCCAAATTTCAGGTGTCTTGGTTTTACAGTCTTGGCACCATGGCACTGACAGACGGACACATATCCTCCTTTATTATTCTACAAATCTCACTTCTACAGGAGGCTCCCAGCGGTCTCCATCCAAGTATCCCATCAGGTGCTGATGGCATCAGGTACTCCCAGTTAATTCACTGAGCCCCTGACTGCTGTACTGATAAAACTCCCTGGGCATGAGGAGGAAGGGAAGGAGTGAGCACATGAGGCTGCAGCACATACTTTGAAGCCACCTTCCCCAACCTGTTGCCCACCAGATGTTTTGGATTTCAACTCCTATCAGCCCCAGCCAGCAAGGCCAATGGGTAGGAATGCTGGGATTCATAGTCCCAAAAATCTGGAGGGCACGAGGTTCGGCAAGGCTGGTTTGGAGGACTGGAAAGCCACGTCTGTCCTGAGCAAGAGACTCTGCAAGGGTATTTAAAATCACTATTGCAAAATTGGGCCAGTAGCAGATAAAGCCTTTCAACCCCTATCACAAGGAGAGATTATGAGGACAATTTGCAAGGTAAAAAAAGAGCCAGTTAACAAACTTCTAAGAAGAGAGTAGTAATAAAAATATTTAAACAAGTGCACCAACACAGTACCAAGCACATCAATTTATTAAAATAGCCACCGCTGCAGCAACCTACTGTGGTGACTCAGTCTGTTCTGTATTGCTTTTATCTATAATTGCCATATGATTCATTTCTTTCTCTGTTATTTTACATTTCTCTGGCATGTGCACAGGTGGTGTCATGTTAATGATTTTTTTTAGTGGAGTAAAGATTGCAGTTCAAGGCCAGACTGCACATTACAAGAGTCACAGAGCTACCACTGAAAACTGTGTCCCTGCATCAAATTCCCTCCTTCTACCTGGTAATGTCAATGTCATCAATGATCGTGTGTATTTCCCCACCCTACCTCCCTACTCTACATCAATGGCTGGCAGGGGTGAGGAAATGCACAACATGATGAAATTAGGACAGGGAGAAAGTTTTATTACATGTTATAGAGGAGGAGAACTCACCACATGGATACCATTTTCAGCGGCAGGCCTCTATTGCTTGTATTTATGTGCAGTTCTGGACTCAAGTGAGGAAGGAAAAAGCACATAATACTCTGATCCCAAGCCACTAACTGAAGGATAATTTCTTTCATACTATTTCCTTCTCTTTACTACCCTTTGATCTGGGAGCAGGATTGTAACTGAAATAAAGAAGTAAGGGGTTCAATGCTGCTGAGTGCTGTGGGGGCCTCCTTGTCTTGCAGCATACCACGCAATCATTGTGAGAATGCTATGGGTCACCTAAAGCATAGACGGGGAACCTGTGGATTCTGAAGGACCCCCTCGTTCCCCACCCCTGACCAAAATTTTACACTCGTATTGCATTTTGTGTGACAGACCAAGATCAAATCCCCTGCTAACTGTCATGGCTGTAATGGACGTTAATTGGCCAAAGAGACTGCATTTTAAGTTAGCAGCCATAATAAGATCAGGGCAAGAATGCAAGGCAGAATACTTACTGAAAGGCTTTTGCTTGGAGAGAAGGTAGATAATAACAAGATGTAGTTTGTGGATTTCTGCAGTTTCCTATAGAGCTTGTGGTCAAGCTAGCATTTTCCTGTCTGTCATCGTGACCTTTATGAATTTACGTCTAGGCTTCAAGTAGAGAAGCATAACACATTATTGCTTTCTATGAGATACCACAATGATGAATAGCAAATACAGGCGCGGGGAGCACGGAGGAACGTAGTTCGGTGTAAGTTATACCACTGCCTATATTAGGGAGCTGGAAGCTCCACTCGGGGTCACTCAATTGTAGAGGAGTGACCCATCGCGATGTCAATACTCGTCTTGAATAAAGCTTTTCAGTGTGGTCCTTGAAAGTCCAGCTGAGCCGCTTCCGTGACATCTCCCTCAGATGTCCCTTTGTATTCCGCTCAGAGGTGAGTTAGGCTTGTCTGTACATGTTGCAAAATGAGATAGTCGGAGCTCTGAGGTGGTAGAATGGACTGTGCCACTTTAGACTGCAGATGGGAAATTACAGTTTCAGTGCTCCTGTGCTCACAGGACTCCTAGCACAGCAAAAAACAGGCTGGACTACAACCTTTCCCTCTGATATACTGTATGTTTCTTTACTTGCAGGGAGCTTTCCCCGCCCGGGGGCCATTCAGAAACGTGAAACATTTCACCTCATTCAGAAGAGGTCTGCTCCACTGTTCTACCTCACCTCATTCAGCTGCATCTGTAGGCCAACCTTGGCACACAACACAGACCGAGATGGTAGACTGTGGCGGTGGAATTCTGGATTGTATCACTTCAGCCTTCAGCTGGAGGCGTCCTTTTCTGAATTCTGCCCCGTGTTTTAAAATCAGCAGCAGCAACCTCTCTGCATGTAGTAAACTAGCACACTAGGAAAACGTGTGCTAGTTCACTTCTCTCCTAGAGAGTCCATTTGCCGTGGAGTGTTAATTTGTCAGCATGCCCTGTGGAATATTTTAACAATAAATCACAGGGTTTGCGCTTGTGTTCAGTCATACAAATGTGGTTCATTTTTGGTCATTCTCCAGAATGTGGTTAAAATTCAGTATAATTCTGACCACAGTGGAGAACATTCCTGCTATTAATCTGGCGTCCCTTAAGACCATGAGTTTATGCCTCACTTGCTTGGGAATATGTTTTCACTGAAATAAATTAGGCTCACTTTCAAGTGGATATGTTCAGTATCAGGCTGTACATTTGTTTATTGTTTTGTCACCTGGACAATACTGGTTTGAAAAGCCCCCCTCTCCCCAAAGCAAACCCAAGTCAAGACCATTTGAAACTGAGATCTGGGCTAAATTTGCCTTGCATTCAGTTTGCTCAGACCCACTGTCAGCCAACAAGCCCTCCCTCCTTTCCTTGCCTCCTTTTCTTCCCTTCCTCTAAACTTACCTGATAAGTGGAGCAGAAGCAGCATTAGCTGCAAGTGCCCCTCCATCGCCTCTCCTTTGGGGCGGATGTCATGAGACTCAGGAGCCCAGGGCTCCTAGGGAAACACAGTTCTCCAGGGCTTCCGAGTCCAGTGGAGTCCATTAGGAGTCCTAGAGAATTCGGATATCCAGGGTTCCTTGCACGCGGAATGCTGCTTTTGCAGTGCTTGTCACGGTGCCCAACAGAGGTAGGGAAGTATGGAGCGGGAGTGAGATTACTTTTACCACTGTTGCCACTGCTACCTGTGCACCACAACCAGGCACGTTTGGGAGAGAGGGTTCTACAGGTTCATAAGGGGTGGAGGAATCACAGAGGAAGAAGGCGATAACCTCGTTCACTCGCTCTTTGTGAGCACTTGAAAAGACTTGATGGGTTTTCTGAGTGCTGGCAAAGAAAGATAGCCAGAAATGAGCATAAAGAAAGAAGAGCCAAGGAGAGTTCACACACCGCTGGATTGGAGTGGGCAGACTTTAGGCTTGAGGGATCTACGCTGTGTTTTCACTAGAACCCTGAGATCAACCAACTGGAGCCAGGTCCAAAATAGTGGCTCAGGAAGGCAAACACAAAACTGGATAAAGAAGTGCCTCTTTTGGTACCAGAACTGGAGCTTGCACACAAATCTACTCCTGTTGCGCCCCCAAGCATTCTTGATTTCAGCAGCCCAAGGGACCCAAACTGACGTGATTCTAAACCTGCACCTAGCGGCTACACAGGGCCAGCTCTCCCATGAACTTGTCAGGCAGCAGAACAAGAGGGGTGAAGGATCGTGCCTGCCCCCTTGGGCACTGCTGACACACTGCCCCCGCTCTCCTACTCTCTCACAGCGGGAGAGCAGCAGGCAGGGCTCCTTGGAGGACCAGCTGCCCCCCCCCCCATTGCTCTGAGCCCTCTCACAAAGCAAGGGATTGAGTGAGCAAGTGCTCCAGAGAGGCTGCCTGGCCAATCTCTTGGTTTGGGAGAGGGCTCAGAGCGAGAGATGGAGTGGGTGGGTTCTCTGTTTTTAAACCATGGGTGGGGGGGTCAGAGGTCGACTGCAAATCACCCGAAGACCTACCAGTAGATCCCAATCTGCCTTCTGCCTGCTTCTGTCACTAGAAAACACCCTCATAGTGGGTCTGTATGGCAGGCACCAACGGTCAGAAGGTTTGGGTTGTTGCCAAGGCCAAAGTGATTAAGAGGGTAACTGGCCAAGGCCACAAACTACCATCCTGGTTCTCACAATGTAGAGCCTGGCCAGTTTGAAGACAGCTGGCAGACAGCACCCAGAGCCACTTACAATGATGCAGGCAAGGCCGGGAGATTCTCTGTGTTCACATAACCCACTGCCTTCTCCCATGTCGCCAGTCGAACCTCAACTCTTGTCCCCGACCCATCGCAAGGGGTAAGGGACCCTCCCAGAGCAGCTGCCCCGTGGAAGCTTGAGACAGTCTGTGGGCCCAGGTGCAATGAATGGCTCGTGGGAGTCTTGTAGCCGGATCTTGCCTGGCAGGCAACAGTGGCCATATTTAGGATGTTTCACTTCCAGGTTAGGGATTGTGTGCTAGCTGGGAGCCAGCCTAGCAAAATGTACTGGCAAGTCTCTATAGTAAAATGTTTCAGACCTACTGCTGTACTTGATGCATATTGTGAACCTCCAGAGTGCTTCAGGTACTGGACAGTATAGAAAATAAATAAGTAAATAAATAAATAAATAAAATATATAAAATAAATGCATGTAATTGGGGGGGATACATTTGGGAAAGAATGTGTGGATAGCGTCATTATATAGTTTCATCACTAGGTGGGCTTAGTTGTATCTGAGTGGATTCGGGAGCTTCCTGTAGCTGTTGTATTCTTGTTGGAGAGAGAGAGATTTGATGAAGCGGGCTATAGTTCATGAAAGCTTATACCAGAAAAAAAAGTTAGTCTTTAAGATGCAACAAAACTCTTTGTTGTTTTTGTTGCAATAGACTAACACAGCTACCCTCTGGAAATTCTTCCTGACAAAAATGTGTCCTTTAAGCCTTCAATGACAGAATTCTTCTCGAAAAGTTTCTGCGCGTGTGTGTATGTCTGTGTGTGAACTACTGAATGCACAGTTAGTATATTAAGCTGTATTGGACAAATGACATATTAATCAAGTGTTGTGTGGGTGTGAAAAACTGCTGCTGCTGGTGCTTTAATCAAGTTTGACTACGTGCTTTTTTTTACTTCTCCCCCTGCCACCTTGTCTACTTACATAGCTTTCAGAGGTTCAGACCCTGTGTAGTACCCACATCTAAATAAACCAGTAAGCCCACACTTGCTGTGATAATGAATAATTATATGTTATTATGTCTATTTTTCATTCTTTGCTTTGTAATATTTTCTAACAAGCTGAAGGGGTTGGGGAGGGGAAAATGTTCACTTGTCTTGGATAAGCACCAGCAGCTAACAATCCTTTATACAGAATGGCTCACCAGAACCGCCGTTCACAGTTGATGACTTTGACTGAGTCAGTCTTACCAATCTGCTTTGAGGATTTGCCAAGGCCTAAGTTCTCTGGAGGAAATGCCCCTTTCTACCCACCCCAGGAGACTTTTTTGAAAGCAAGAGCCAAGGACAGTGTGTGTGTGTGTGTGCACACGTGTGCGAATGCGTGCACACACACAAATGTATCAAACATTATTTTTTAAACAATGCACACCAATGTCAAGCTAAGTTGTGATTATACAGGCATCTGATTAGACAACATTAATTTAACCACCACCACCACCCAGCTCTCAACCTGCTGCATTAAATACCAATATGCTGTTCAGATAAAACTAGTCTTAAGAATGGCCATAAGCTGTTCTAGATGCATTCTGATTTGGGTAAAGCAATGGGCTGATGTTATGTCTGTGGTCAATTCTGCCCAGCTGAGAATGAACCAATTCATCCAACTTTTATTGATGAATGTACTAATGCTAGGATGCAGAACCTCTGGCCCAGGGAGGTTCCACATCCAGGTCTCTTGGATTTCTCCAGGAGATAACACTGGGAATCCCCAGTGTTATCTCCCATCACAGACTGGAGATAACAGCAGGCAGCCGGAGGTCTGGCCACGGAGACTGCTGGACAAATCGCCCCCATAAGGACGACGCATGAAGCCAGGAACTCAGCTGATGCTAGGAGAAAGGCAAAATGAGTGGGGGCAATTGTGTTAGTGGGCATCTCCACATCCACTGACATCAGTTGGCATGGCCACACCCGCTGATGTCATCTGGCCCAGAGGGGTGATTCAGTCCTCTTCCCCATTCTGGTTCATCACCCCTGTCCTAAAGGATCACATTCTGGACACACGAGCCAAACCTTTCTCAAACCGTTTGATGTTTGCATAGGGTGACCTTTATGGAGAAGAGAGAATTATATCTGGTGCAGTTTTGTTAACACAGGCAGGAAAAAGCTGCACCTCTTCTGCGGATATGTTATAAGTAAAGCAACTCAGTCTTCCTTTGCATCAGGTCACCTTATATTGAATACCCACACTGGAAATATTGGGCGGGATAGCTAATACTTTGGAAGACAGAAACAAAATTCAAAGTGATCTGGATAGACTGGAGCACTACAGAGCACTACTATTGGAGGAAAACAACAGAATGACATTTAATAGGGATAAATGCCAAGTTCTGCACCTAGGAAAAAGAAACCAAATGCACAGTTACAAGATGGGGGATACGTGGCTCAACCACACTACAAGCGAGAAGGATCTTGGAATTGTAGTCAATCACAAGCTGAATATGAGCCAACAATGTGATGTGGCCGCAAAAAAGGCAAATGCTCTTCTGGGCTGCATTAATAGAAGCATAGCTTCCAAATCCCAGGAAGTACTAGTTCCCCTCTACTCAGCACTGGTTAGGCCTCATCTGGAGTACTGTGTACAATTCTGGGCACCACACTTTAAGAAAGATGCAGACAAACTGGAGAGGGTTGAGAGGAGGGCAACAAAGATGATCAGGGAACTGGAAACAAAGCCCTATGAAGAGAGACTGAAAGAACTGGGCATGTTCAGCCTTGAGAAGAGACGACTGAGGGGAGATACAAGAGTGCTCTTCAAGTACTTGAAAGGTTGTCACAGAGAGGAAGGCCAGGATCTCTTCTTGATCATCCCAGAGTGCAGGACACGGAATAATGGGCACAAGTTACAGGAAGCCAGATTCCAGCTGAGCATCAGGAAAAACTTCCTGACTGTTAGAGCAATACGACAATGGCACCAATGACCTAGGGAGGCGGTGGGCTCTCCCACACTAGAGGCGTTCAAGACGAGGCTGGACAGCCATCTGTAAGGGATGCTCTGACTTGGATTCCTGCATTGAGCAGGGGGTTGGACTCGATGGCCTTGTAGGCCCCTTCCAACCCTACTATTCTATGATTCTATGAAAAGTCACCTGTTTGGGCTTCAGAATGTAGAAAAACAGTTGTATGAATTGGTCCGTAATCTCTGGTAACTGAGTGTATAAGAAAAGCAGGAGTGGGGTGGGGTGGGTGCGGGAGAGACAAGTGACTCCACAGTTAAGACCCATGATGAGATGGCTAGTCTCCATTTACCTGGCTACTCAGCTAAGAAAAATACTTACTGGGTACGTACACAAGGCACAGTTTGTCCCAGTTAATGGGGTACATGTTAAAACATTATAATTCATGCTTAATACAACATGCCAGAATAATATAATACTTAATATTCAAGTGTTCAAAGCATACTTTGAACACTTGAATAATTCCATAATTATTCCATAATTCTTACAAATATATAAAGTAGGCCAGTATTTTTTTATCATGGCTGTTTGTATGTTGGATTCTATGAGGGGCACAGAAAAAGCATTTGGGTGTAGAATACAGCTTCCTGACAACCTTGGCGTTAGTTTATTTAAAACATAGCAAGTTTCTAGCCCTCAAGGTAGTAAAGATATTTTTAAAAGTGCATGAGCAATGCCTGCTCAGATCTCAGAAGCTGAAGTGGTGACAGAAAAAGATCTCCCATCTTTAGTAAAATAATAATTGCACAATAGCCTCCTCCCAGAAGCATAATAATGCAAAACAGCAAAACAACAACCCTGATTAAATTATGCAAATAATAACAACAGTAATAATGTATGTACAGTTTTCTTTATACAGTATCTGGATTGCCTGGACACAGACTTTTAATTTTGTTAGAATGGCACATACATATCTGATTATTATACATGGGGGGCGTGGGCATGTCTGAGGTTCAGAATTAATGGGTTCACCAAGTCTTAGAGTTCATGGTTGAGATGAATTTTGGACCAGAGTCTTCTTTGCAGCTTACATCTCTACACTATGCTAACTTTATAATGACACTCAGTGAATGATTCCTGGGCAATTCTGACCCAAGAAGCGGGGGGTTATCTAAGGGGTGGGGGAGGGGGGAACATCATGGAAGAGTCTTCAGCTTTCCCACTGCTTTAGCAGACCTAATTTAGTAGATATTATTTGAGTTGGCATGAGGCCGCCTCCTCCTCCCTAAAAGTGCCGTGCCAAGAACTACATGCCATCCAAGAAGCAACTCAGACTGCCCTGAGGCGTGGAGGCTGGGAAGCTGACTGCCTTGATACTCTGTGCAGTGGGAGGGCGGGTGTGTGTGTGTGTGTGTGTGAAAAGAATGTAACTAAAATAAAAGACTTCCTAAGGAGAAAGAAAATGGAGAGTAGACCAAAAAGCAATCTGCTCTCCTTTGGGTCCCCATTAGAGAAAGCAGCAGCACAGTTCGAAAACACGGTTCCCAGCTCCAAACCACAGCACTTTCCTGCCACTTCGCTTGAGGGAAGGGGCTCGGGCAGTCATCACCACCCACCCATGCTTGATATCAGAGCTGGGCTCGGACGCTGTTTTGCAAATTTCAGGCAATCTCAAAAAACATAAGGAAGCTTTCCCCAGCCTGGTGCCCCTCCAGATGTATGGCCATGCTGGCTAGGAATGGTGGGAGTTGTAGACCAGCACACCTGGAGGGCACCAGATGGAGGAAGGCTGCACTAGTGGTTCATGTGCATATGACAGACCACTAGGATCGCCAGCTCTTCTTGTACTGGCCGTGTACCTGTGTTTTTAGCAGCAGCTCACTCGGTTTGTAGAAATTTAGCCGGTGAAAACTTCAACCATCGACTTATTTCTATGCAACTACAAACTTAAACATTTGTTCCTAAAACAACAAAGAGTCTTCTTGTGGCACCTTAAAGGTTAACAGATTTGAGGTTTCATGGATTAGAGTCCCTTTCATCGGAGATTTATGGTATAATAAATCTTTAAGGGGCCAGATGACTCTTTTGTTGTTTTTGCTGAGACTGACTAATTTGAAAGAATCCTTCAATTCGACCAATAAAGTTACAGGAGGCCTGTCCTCCTATGCATCTCCTCAACCTATATTAGGCTGCTGTCAGGAGCAGGGCTCATAAAAAGTTGGCAACTGTATCCACATCAGGTCAGCATTTCATGTCCAAATGCAACTGCAACCACTTGGATCTCTTTATGGTTTGTATATGAAAGATAAACAATCCATAGCTTTGTAAAAGATGTCCTAGTGTTAGCAATACAAACACAATGGACGGAACATTTGAGAGTGATTTGCTCTCATTTCTCCTGGGCTTCCGTTGTATTTACGAAGACGTGGCACGGACATCCCAGTTACTGGTTGGAGAGATCTCAAGAAATGCCTGCCACTCTGTGTCTTACTGGAAAATGTGAGCGCAATTTGCAAGCTTTGGCCACTGTGCCTACCAGTTCACCAAGATGCACTGACTCAGCAGAAAGGTGAAATTGCAGGGAAGTGAAGCTCTGCGTCTGTGCACATAAACTCGGTAGAAACTCCTTTAAAAATGTTCTAAAAAGTACTGTGCTCAGCAGTTATTAGGTGTTTTTTTTAATGTCTCAAGAAAGGACTCATTCATTTAAAAGCATGATCTTTGTTTCACTGGTGGAAGAAATATTAAAACGGTTGAAGGGCATCATTTCAGATTTGGAGTGGAGGAGACTATTTGCAGCAAAGTTGAAAGGCTCATTCTTGAATACATTCCAGATGCAATGGCAGAGGAGAAAAGCTCTGTATTTTGAGAGCATTTCTTCTAGTTATATTTCTTTTTGATAGAACTCCTAGCAATAGAGATCATAAAGCGACTTCTCTATTTCAACACAAAGAGATGTGTGTCATTTGCTTCTCTCAGGCTGGAGTATCAGAATCATACTTAGGCTGCAATGCTGTGCACACTTACATGGAAGTAAGTTCCATTGAATTGAATGGGACACATCCCCAAGTAAACATACATAGGATTATACTGGGAGGGAGCAATCCTATGGTTGCTAGTTAGTGGCTAGACAGCCATAGGATATGTGGGTTTCCAGAAACTGACCTCACAGCCCACGTTCCGAGGTCGGTTCCCAGAGAACCAACCTTCCGCGCTGAGGCAGCGTGGAACAGCCCCACGCTCCGCACTTTGAAGAGCACGGAGCGGCCAAAACGGGGCGTTCCGCAGCGGGGAAAGCGGAAATGCCAGTACAACACATCCTGTGTGTCGTCCGACAGCTTCCTCCCCCGCTCTGGCTTCCTGCGGCTAGACAGCTGAAATCGGCTGTCTAGCCACAAATGTAGGGCAGGAGAAGTGTGGAGGGAACAATCCGAGTTCAGAGGCAGCCGCCTATCCCCATAGGATTGCACCCTAAGAAACTTATCTCCAGAGTAGCCTTATTAGCTTGTTGCAGCAAAAAACATCAAAAGCATATTGCGGTCCCTTGAAGATTTAATGCAAAATGAATGAACTGAATTCCAGTCCACAAAACCTTTCATCTGTTCGCCTTTCAGGTGCCACAAAACTTCAGCTTCTTATACAAGCACTCCGTCATCTTTGAGTTTTTCCTCCCAGTGTTACAGTTTGAGGGACGTTAAGTGACAGGGATGTGGTGGATTAGCCATGAGAAACGATGTTTCTTTATATCTGTTTAGGCCTGAAGCTAAATGGTTGATGGCTGTCATAACGCATACCTATTTGCGGAGACCTGTAACCCTAGAATTGCCTTGAAAAAGAAATTTATGGCAGGATAATTCAGCACCTAATTTTTATTTTTAATGAAAAGCTTGGAATACACTTAATAATAATTGGATTGTGGCATACATTTTCCACTTATGTTGCAGCTACACACAAACCCACACACCCTCCTGTGTTGCTTCCTGTGTGATTTGGGTTGAACAGAAAAGACTTTCTACAACCAGCAGCTACTGTTGCCAGTGGTGGTAAGCCACAGGCTAGACGGCAGCCTTACAATCAGATAGTATGTCACTAAAACTGCTTAAGATGCATACTGCAGAATGTTGTGGAGGTGTATGTGTCAGAGAAAGTCCTGTCCTAGTTCCTTCTTTGAAGCCAGTCAGAAAAAGATACACTGCCCTCTCGACTTTATGTCTAGGTTGGGCACCCATCTTGTGACCTTCGGTAGGGATTGTGGGGGCCCTCTGTGTGTAATTATCACTGCTTCCCTCCCCAACAGTAAGAAGCCAATGGTTCATCTCCCCACTTTACAGTCCAGTTGAGCCCTATTGTCCAGAAGCCTTTTAGAACTTAAGTGGCATGGTCAGCCTGAGAAGGGAGAGTCACTGTGTCTTTTGTCTGGACTCTGGCAGATGGGCAGACTGGGCACAGACCAGTTTGATCAGCTTTACAGTGGAATTTTACTGAGTGGAACACAGAAGAACTGTGTGGCTGGCCACATGGCGTGTGTGTGTGT
Source organism: Heloderma suspectum (assembly GCF_057233095.1). Taxonomy (NCBI): domain Eukaryota; kingdom Metazoa; phylum Chordata; class Lepidosauria; order Squamata; family Helodermatidae; genus Heloderma; species Heloderma suspectum. The sequence continues at coordinate 112,877,824 of NC_139464.1, forward strand.
GGGGTGTGTGTGTGATAGGACTAAAAATAAGAGTCAAGATTGGGAGATCAAGCAGATCTTGGCCATTTTGCATCGCCTTTAGCCCCCAGCTTGCTGGAAGGTAGGGTACCTCTAGCTGTAGTCGAGTTGCTTTGAGAGTGTTTGTTGCTTTGAGAGTGTACTTATTCCACTTCTTCTTATCCCAGCTCTCTCTCTCTCTCTCTCTCTCTCTCTCTTGATATTTACTGGGAATGGGCCTGAAATGTTGTGGATTTAAGAATGAGGGACTGAGGTGAGTTGGTTCACTTTGAGGGAAGGGAGTCCCACATGCTACAGGGGTGGTAGCCTTTGCCAAATGCTTCCCATGCACACTCTTGAGGTGCTCCAGTTTTTGGATGGGCACCACTGTAGTTCCCCAGGGAGCAAGAACAGTCTGGCCAAAGCCTGGAGGAGGCAGTTTGCACCTCAGAGCAGAAGCTGGGGTGAAAGGAATCTGACTGTCAGGAGAGGTCAGGTGGGAGCTCGCTTTTTGTGCTATGCTGGGGAGCAGTAGCATTTTCCTACAGTCAAGGCTTGAAGGGGCATGTATGATGTTCCTATTTGTGGAAACTCATCTGGGACATGGAAGCTTCCGAAATATGAGAAGCTTAACTCAACAGGTTAGCTGTCCAAGTTAAATTGCAGATAATAACTGTATCTAATTTTATCCTATTTCAGTGCCACCCTTCTTCCAAGGAGTGTGTGTGTGGGGGGCATTCTGCCTGGGGTTCTCCCATTTTGTTATTTCAGCACCACTCCAAGGTTAATCAGAGATGGAGACATGCCCAAGGCTATCCAACAAAATTCATGGCAAGAGGGGTCTCTCTGCAGGCTGAACCTTCAGTTACATAGCGTGAGACAGCTCTGCTCAAGCCTCAGATTTGGGGGTTCCATTAAATGAGTAGCATATTATCAATCCTTTATTATCATACACTTACTGCCATTTCAGGGATGGGCCAAGAATTTGGACTTTCTGCTCCAGGCACCAAAACATCTTGGGTTGTCTATGTCTCTCTGAGCCAGCCTTTTCCAACATGGTGCCCTCAAATGTTTTGGACTTCAACTCCCATTAGCTCTAGCCAGGATGGCTAATGGGTGGGAATGGTAACAATTTCATGTTGTTCTTAGTATTGTACGCTGCCTAGAGTGGCCGGGTAGTTGGCCAGATGGGCAGCTAATAAATCTGATGATGATGATGCTGGGAGCTGTAGTCCAAAATATCTGGAAGGGCCCAGGCTGGAGAAGGCTGCTCTGAGCTAACCTGACCATTTCTCCACTAGGCCATGCTGATGTTCAGTCCCTGTAGCAGTGTTGCTATGGCTCTCTTCGGAGAATGCTGCAACGTTTGTACTCATTTGCTTGGGTGAATTCCTGACTGTAAAAGTGCTGTAAAAAAGAAATATATAACTTTATGCAGGGTACAACCCTTTGTTATTCAAAGCACAAAACTAGAGGGTTCTTTTTCTTTAAAAAAAAATCCAGTTTATCGTTCAGCTGTCGCATGAAAAGAAGAAAGTCATCTGACTCACACAGCCCCGATCCTGATTTTCCTTGTGCCTATTTTGATTCTGTGCAGCAACGCGAGGTTCATCTCACGTTGTTAGAACAGTTTCCAGACCTGACTCTTTCACAGAGAAATTTTCATCCTCAAAAGCTCTTTCAACTATGATAATAGTCTAAACAGCTCCATCTTCAAAGCACATACGTCTCCCCAAGTGATTTGCCATGTCCCTTTGAGCATATATGTTTTACAACATGTAACGCTGCCTTGGGAGCCTCTTCCATTTGAATGTGTTTTATCTTCTGCTAGGAGGATTGTGCTCCACCATTTGCACGTGTTTTCACAATTATCATATCATGAAGCTTTGAAAGGGGTGGGTGGGGAATTTAACAGGAGTTTCAGCAGTCTATTAGCATGCTCCAGTGTTGAATTTTGGTTTCTGGCTGAAGAGAGGAACAGAAGGAAAAGGGATGATCAGGACAGAATCTCTAGGAATTAAAATGGAGGTAAATGTGTCACTCCCTCTTTGGCTGCACACAGAAAGCCGTCTCCGTGGCAGGCCATACTTCGTAGTTTGACACCAAATTCACTCATGCCATTTACAGCAAACGGGGAGGGGGTGCACACCAAAGTGCCTTCCTGTCCCTGTAAAGGAGGATGAATGCCTTTAGCTTAATAAAGATGCCATTCAATAGGAGACGTGGGGTGCTTTAGCTAATGATAGAGTGCTTCCAGATGAGGCCTTTTATTGTGCAATTGCCTACTTCATGGAATTTTATGGGGGAGGGGGGTTCTAGATGGCATCTTCCATTTGTAGCCCTCCTGTTTTCCCACCGCTTCTTCACTCTTTTTTCTTACCACAGAAAACCCATTAAGGAGGACAAGGCAGAGTAGCTCCACAATACCTTTGGCTTGGTAGTCCTAGGAGCCCTCCATCTGCCAGCAGCCACAGTTGGCGCGATTTTCCATGTGAACACATTCTCCCATCCAGATCAAAAGAGACCACCTTACAATGCCAAATATCCTCACAGAGCAAACAGACCTATCTCCTATCAAAAACACTGACATTCTCTCATGACACCCACACCCTCTTCCAAGAAGACCCACTATCTTCCAGGAAGTATCGCCCGTGGTCGCAGAATCCAAATCTCTCTCGTTGGCACCACCTTCGTAGCCAGTCATTCACCTGGAGTATTTTTTGTTCCCTTTCTAGCCCTCTTCTAACTACTGGAAGGATGGATGAGAAAACTATCTGGGCCCCAAAGTTCTTGAGTTTCTTTCCCAAAGCTTCAAAGCCTGAAATGATTTTTTTTTAAATAAAAAAAAGATGTTTTGAATAATCCCCAATTATAGGTCATCTGGTGGGCTGTTGGCATTCATTCTAGAATCCAAGAACGGACTGGCATGAGTAAAAAAAAAAACCCGGACAAATATTAATTGCTATTATTTCTACAGCACCATCAATATGTGGGAGGTTTTTTCCAGAGTTTCGGAAGTTTAAAAAATTCATTTATCCATGGCCCTGAGAAGCATAGAGTGGAATTAAATGTTGTGAGGAAAACATGGTGTTCCCAGCCCTAAGTTTCCCTCATAACAGTAGTGCAAGAGCATGTCTGCAGGGAAGAATCAGCAAGTGGGGGGGGGAGTGGCTAACTCTTCCAGGGAAAACTGCTATCTACCAGGTCAGAATATTTGTCAACCTGGCCTGGTACTGCCTACTCTAACTGGCAGAAGCTTTTGGAGGGTCTCAGGCAGGTCTTCCTCACCACCTCCTACTTCTTCCTTTTAACTGGAGGTGACAGGAACTGAACCAACTTCTGCATGCCAAGCATATGCTCTGTCACTGAGCTACTGACCCTCTCCCCTTGACAGTTCTAACTGACTTTTCTCCATCCAAACTCCAAAACCACAAGTGAGGTCAAGTGTGAGAAAACTGGTTGCAGGAAAACATTTGCAGGGGAGAATGGGAAGGCATGGGCAAGGCTGGACACTTGGTTTACCCTGCCAGTGCCCCACGATTCTCACGATACTGGAGGCAAACATGGGGCTGGGACCACTCTCTCAGCAACAGAACGTGCAGTTCCAACTTTAAAATTGACTGTGAGAGTGACAAAGGAGCGAGTGGAAGGAGAGACAAAAGAGGCAAGGGATGAAAGCGGGCAAAAGCCGATGGACGTATACAAGCTTGGTTACAGCTGAGAATGAAGCCATGTAGAAAAAGTGGGTTTGGGGGAGGGGTTTGAAGGAAGAGAGAGGTGGCACCACAGACCTCAGTGGGAGGAAACCTTTTTGGGCCGTGGACACATTGGCAATTTGAGACACCATCCTGGGCACCACCACAAAATGGCTGCCGTAGAAGGTGGGGCAAAGGACAAGTAATCTGCCCCAAAGACTGAGTACAAGGTAGAGGTGAGCCCCAGCACACTAAACTCCTTTGAACCCACAGTTTTCAGTACCAACAGAAACCTATTTCACAGCAATCCAAGCTGCTGGTAAGATTGTCAGGAGCACCCTGGCGGCCTCTTTCAGTACACTCCAATAGCCAACTCAAGACACAGACGAAAGGATTCTTTTCAAGGCTTTAATCCTTTTACAACTTAATGACTTGTTCAGATGCTAATCACCAGCGACTAAGCAAAGAACAGCAGAGTAGCCTATGCTCCAGGTTAGGCAGTTGGTCCCCGTTTGAAGGAGAATCATTTGAAGACCCTGAACTTATGGGCTAGGGCGAGATCCTCCCTCTTTCCCTTGGGTCCACGGGATGCGGCCATTGCTTGCGCACCAAACGGGCGCTACGCCTCCGTTCCGCGCCCTCCATCGCTTGTCACTCCCTGTGTCTGCGTCGAGCATCTAGCAAGCCCCCCTCCCGCACTTTCTCACTGCTACGATCACTATCTATCTCAGGAATGCTGGCAGAAGGAATCTCTGCCAGCTGCTGTGCCTGTGAGGAATGAGCTGGCTCCTCTCCCACGGATTGCTGATCCTCCTCAGAATCAGAACTGCTCTGGGGTTCTATTGGCTCAGTTTCCACCCTGACAAGATGATGCATTAATTTTTTTAAAACCTGGGAGGAGTAGGGCACCTTGGTAGGCACCAAGAAAGTTGTTTGGGAGGGGCATTGGTGCCCTCGGGCACCATGTTGCCTACCCCTGACACAGGTGTTCAGGGAAGGAGTTCCACAAATAGGGGACAGCAAGAATGGATTGTGGGGTCATGTTAAAGAGCAAAGGATCTTTGTGGGGTTGAGGTCAGTAGAGTTACAAGGGCAAAAGCAATGGATAGGTATATACTCTGAGGCAGGGGTGGGAAAATAGAGTAGCACAAGACTATGGAATGCTTTGCAGGGAAAGACAAAGCGTTTGTGCTGAGTATGGGTAGTAAGGGTTCTGAGGACCCCAAAAAACTATTACACTTGAGTTTCACAGGGTCAGGTTGGGGCTGTTTATTCATATTAGATGTACACACAGAACAGAAGCAAAACTCTGTAGCAAAGGAATAGATGTACATGATACTCCAGCTGGGGGTGGGGGAGTATAGGCCCTCCAGTCCAGAATAATTCATGCTGAAGGCCTATCCATTAGTTAGTTGTTAATAGATTTCACTCCTGCAACTAACATTCTCTGGATTGAGGTCATGGTCATGCAAGAACAGTGGGGAGGCTTGGAACATAAAAGTCTGTAACTGGAAAGCTATCTCTGCAGCAGGACACTATTTCAGCATGACAATAGGAAAGAGGGTAAAATGTTGAAAAGCACAGTTCCTTAGTTGGAAATTGGTTTGTTGTATTAAAGGGGAATGCCTTAACTTATTTGCAGCAGACTCAAACTGATGGACTTGATAACATCCCATCAGAGTAACAGCTGACAAATTAGAATTCTCCTAGCTTGATCTACAAAGATTAAGAGCATAATTTCATTCAATTTTATTGCATTTTATTTTATTACATTTTATTACATTTCTGTACTGCCCAATTGCCAAAGCTCTCGGGATGGTTCACAACGATTACATTACAAACTTAGGGTGCAATCCTATCCAATGCAGAGCAGGGGAAGTGCAGAGGGGATTGTCCCCCCTCCGCACTTCAGCCACCCTGCATTTACGGATAGACAGCCGATTTCGGCTGTCTAGCGGTGGGACCTCAGAATGCGGGAAGCAGCAGCTGGACGACACGTAGGATGTGTCGTACCAGCATTTCTGACTTCCCCGCCCCGGCATGCCCTTCGGAACGCTCTGCTTTTGCCACTCTGCACTCCTCTTCTGAGCGCGGAGCACAGGGCAATTCTGCGATGCCTACAAGTAAGTGTGTGGGGGGGTGGAGGAGCATGCGCTCCGTGGTCGGTTCCTGGGAACCAACCTATCCTATGGCCATCTAGCCGCTGACTAGCAGCCATAGGATTGCTCTCTTAGTTTAATACTAATGACTGCTTCTCCAAGTCTGGCTAGGGTCCCCTAGTAGAAGTCTCTGGCTAGGGTCCCCTAGTAGAAGTCTCAGTACCCTAGCTGAGCTGAAGTTCCAAGGATTCTATAGGAGAAACCATGATAATTTTATTTAAATTTATTTATTTTATTTAATAAATGTGCATGTCACCCTTCACATCTAAATATTTTCAGGGCATCTCACACAGTATAGATTAAAACAGTGAAAAATAAATACACAGCAGTGAAACAATTCAAACAGAAAATAGAGGATAAAAAACAGCTCTGTTTCCAGCCTAGAAGACATTGTGGATGTGGGACTGTACTGTAAAAAAATTGCTTTTAGAGGCTTGTTGAGGAACATTAGACTTGAAAAGACAGCTAAAAACCTGCAATTCTAAGCAATGTCCTAGTGACCACAAAGCTTATGTAAAACCTGAATGAATTAAAGAAAAACAATTCAGAAATCCACAACCTGACCTCGGAAAGTAAACTGATCCATGTTGAAAACTAAACCTATTGTGCTAAAATCTGATAACCGGTAATATTCTGTGCTTTGACATCTGATTATAGGTTAGCCAAGTATCTTGCATTGCCTGAAGTGGAAGTTTGATCATCATGCTTGGTTTGTTTCATAGAGAGATGCTGACCACAGATTTAGCTATATTTAATTTGAGGTTTGCAGAATTTTGGATTTCGTGAGGTTATCTGTTTCCTTCTGTTTGCATCTGATGAAATGAGCTCTAGTTCATGAAAGCTTAGGCCAAAATAAAACGTATTTGTCTTTAAGATGCCGCAAGACTCTTTGTTGTTTTTGCTGCAACGGACTGACACAGCTACTGCTTTGGGAATGGTTTCCTTCCTGTTACCAACTCTGTGCCCAGAATCACATATTGCATGGCACTAGTGAGCCACATTGAAGGTAGTTTTGTGGTGGCATAGATAAAATGTGACCCCTCAGGCTGTAGTGTCTGCATGTGAGGGGCTCACCACAAGAAGGAAATCCATGGCAGCCATTTCCAAACCCAGATGGCTGCATGCATCAGGCCCTTGGAATTCATATTTGTACTTGTCATGGCAATATGAAGATTTCTTCTATGCATTAAATTTGCAGCTATTCTAAAGTAAATCTGCACAGGCCTCTCAGACTATGCTGTACTTTGTTTCTGGATGCAGTTTGATCAATCTCACCTTTTCTTTGAACTTACTTTGAACTGATTATGCTAATGAGATTACTTAATTGTAATTTTCCTTCCCTAGAGAAGCTGCCATGTTTAAACCTTATGCAAATATCTACTGTCAGGAGTAGTAAGAAGTTCAGCGGTAATATCATCCTTAGGGAGTTCTTCCTATGATAACAGAAGCATCTTCATCTGTATTAGACATTGTTGCTACTCAGAGACCACTTGGAGAGACACATGCTTCTGACTTTGCTGCTGGATGGAGCAGATCAGTCTTTTCTTTCCAAAAGTGATCTTAATAATCTACAAATTCCTTAAATCTATGATAACTTGACATATGGCAAGCTATTAACATCTATACTAACTTAGACCATTTAGGTCTAAGGTCTAACTTAGGTCTAACTTAGACCTTAGTTGTATAGACCTGAAATTATATGAGTTTCCTGAATACATCTTTTATTTAAGAATGTTTTATTTGCCCTTGAGTGTCAAAACTCTGTCCCAAATGCAGCCTTAACAGACATATGCTGTACTTCATATAATATAGTAGAGAGGTAAGTGGTAAGTTGGAAAGCCATCTGACTTAAAGAAGAAATGTGTGCACAGACTTATGCCAGCTGACTTCTTTCTGCCTACATGTAAAGAAAAAAGTTTTGTGGTACTTGCTACCAGAATGCGGTCATATTAAGCTGGGTGTAGCCCATATAATTTGACTTAAGTTACCCCTGAGGGGATTTGAAGATGACAAGACTGTGTAATTCAGAGCAGTCTCTGGATTGTCCCACAGCCAACGGGACCTATCTGTTTACATTGTGATGTCTGTGTCTATCTCGGTTTATAAAAACCAATTTGGAATACTCCGTTTATTTCCCTTCAAAAGACTCAGTATTTTTTAAAAGCCATTTATACGCATTCTAATTATAAACCATGTTTATCTAAGAGAGAGGGGGGGGAGGGGGAGAAAGAGAGCGAGAGCTGCCTATTCTCTTCTGGATGAACAAACAGGTGACAATGAAATTCCTCTCATGTTTCCTTGTCTCTGGCTCACTGCTCTAAAGGCCTTTAGAAGACAAGAGGCACCCACTCACTTCACCACCTGCAATCACATTCCTCGCTCTAGTAGTTGCCAGCTGCCTCGGCAGCTGCGCCAACGTGTCCCCTTAACAGGTTAAACACAAGCCTGGCCATTATTCCATGACCAGAACATGCGCTTGGAGGCCTACACTTCTCTCGTGACCCTTCAATGGCAATCTGAGGAAGCACATTGCATTTGCCAAACAGTGAAAACGACTCTTAATTGTAAAAAAAAAAAGAAGTCATCCTAGAGTGCTTTTATGAGTGACAAGATGATGTGTTACACACACCATTCTCTGGACCATGACACAGGATCCTGCGTGCGTGCATTTTGCTTACCATTCTGCTATGTCGGGCTGTGATAATTTCCACAGTGTGGCCCAGTGGTTTTAAACCACTCTTTAGCTGTGTGACCGCAGTTTTGACTATGGAACATACAAGTGCCGCAACAGCATAGCCATATCGTGTCTGTGGAGCAAGCCAGCGTCCTGGTGGCTGCATTTGAGAAACTCTGGCATGCCCTTCAATTGGGGTCTGTCGTGTGCCATTTTCAGCTATCTGCACTCTAGTTGTCTTCTCAGTTACTTCAAGGAACGCAGGTCACCTCTGAACCAGGAAGCACAATGCCTAGGAAGCGAAGGAAAAAGGTGCCTAAGAGCCACTATGTCATTGCTTTTCCTTCCTGAGGGCTACCAGTTCATCAGCTGAATGGCTGTCTCTACATCCCCTATCACAGCGGTCATCCATTGCTGGCCCCTGGGTCTAATCTAGCCTGCTGAGGGGTGGCATCTGGCTCTGCAGTTGCCAACCTCAGAGATAAAAGCAGGGTTGGGACGAGTAGATTCTGTGGAAAGGGACTGACAGCAGACCAGATAGGGAAGGATGGATGGGGCCCAACTCAGTCCCCATGTCAGTGTGGACCTCTAGCTAAACTAATTGCTGGTCAGGTCTCAGAAAGCTCTAGAAACCAGGTGGATCCATGAGTGTCTTCAGGCAGACCATCCTAATGCCCATAATCAAGCAGTGTGAACAGGCTGTTTCTGTTGGTTCATGCATTTGGTCATCCAATTCAATACATTCCAGAAATCCTAATTTTTAAAAATACTTTCCAGAACACTCTCTTTTTACACCGAGTTACCATCAAATGTGTCTTGCTTCTCTTTATACCAGTTCATGGAAGCAGAGATTGCAAAAGAAATGTCCAAATAGCTGGAGAAGATGCTGGGTATAAACTCACTAGTGGGTACAAATTAACTACTCACCAGCAAACAATATGCATGGTAAATACTTTTGTCTTCTACCTATTAAGTAAGCAGGTAGTCATGGAGAGTATACCCATGACCACAATCTTCCCCAGGGCTGCTGCCATCATGGATCTGGGGGCCTGTTTCCATGAGTGATTTACTCCAAAATGGTTGCATGTGGAGGTCGTTGGGGATACATGACGTCATGACCATCCAGCAGCCACCCTGGAGCTTATCATGGAAAAACCAGATTTCCTGAGATTGCTTATAGTCCAATTCTTTTCCTTAAGTCAGGTTCTCCTCAGTATAGTTGCTGTGTGTCCCAACCCCCACATTGACCTCAGGTATGCTAGCCTGTCACATTTCCCTTGAGACCCCTCTTTCCTTATGCACTCACACACACAAATAGAGAGGCTTCAGTCTCAGGCCTTTAATTCATTATCAACAGGTTCATTACAGATGCAAATCCTCACAGACTCTCCGGTTACAAAGGAATGCCTCCAGGGGATTCAGATGGGAACACCTGTGTTGCCTACAGTTTGAAGTGAGGCTTGCTGGCAAGACTAACTTAGGGAGGGATGTCCCGCCCTTCCAGTGATGCTTTCCTATGTCGCCTCTCATGCATTGCTAACTGAGCTCCACCCCTGACGTTTCCCTCTTAGCTCTGTGCCATAGAATAGCATCTCTTAGGTCACAGCCCCCACTCTCCTCCTCCTCCTCTTCCCGGCTTCTCACAGAGGGGGGCAAGGGGGAGCTTCAGGCCCAGCCATCTGGTAGTTAGCAACCTGAGAAGCATGCCTACCCATATCTGAACTGGCTTGGGAAAATGTATCCCCCAGTTCTGGCTGTTCCTCTTCTGAATCTGAGCTGCTATCTCCCTGCACTCAGAATCAATCCTGACATAGCCCTGCCCAGGGGTGTGCCTTTCACTGTGACCCCGGTCAAGGGGTGTTTCCTGTGTGTTTCCTGTCTCTGCACAAGCCAATTAGTGTCTTCTCAGAAGTAACTCCCATTGTGCTGAATGAGGCTTGCCCTATGGATGCCCCCATCAGAACTTAGAGATCCCCCTCAATTGACATGGCACAGTTTAAAGCTCAGTTCCTTAAGTGCACTAAAGTGTGACCTTGAGGCTCTGATTCTCCTTTGTTTGGTTTATTGCCTTAGGAAGAAACTACTTTGACCCTTCATTATAGAGATCCTGCAGGTTAAAATGGGGCTGATTTCCCATCTTTGTGTTCCCTCCTCTTTCCCAGCACAAGCATGTGTGTGTCTGCTTGGAAGTAACTCCCACTGTGCTCAATGAGGCTTGCTCCTGAAATGCAGGCACGTTTGGACTTTCAGGGGAAAGGAAAATGGGGGGGGAGTGGGGGGAAGCCTCTCTTATTGGTTGAGCAGCCCCTGCCAGTCAGATGACGTTCACTTCAACCCCCACCAGGAAGTATGTTCTGTGAAGCGATTTTTACTGGTGCGAAGAACCTGCTCATGGAGCCCTGCATGGATCAAAGCGCAGCAAAGCTGATTCCTTTAAAAAAAATCCGGTACTCCTCCATTACCTTCTCCTTCCATTGTCACGGAAACATGGCCTGGGTCCCTCCAGATGCTTTGGACTGCAGTACTCATCATCCCCAGCCAGCATGGACAATGGTTGAGGATGATGGCAGTTGTAGTCCAAAACATCTGCATTTACTCTCTTATCCAGATGAGGGAAGCTATCCTCTTCTACAATGGCCTGCTTGGTCAGCTGGCTTCAGAATCTAGCCTGGGTTACACCAATAATAAATGTGCATCCTCTGGGATTGAGCATTTGCTTTGCCTGCAGACCACTTCATGTTCCTTTCCTGGCATCCCCAATGAAAAGGTTCTCAGATAACAATGCTGGGAAGGCTTCTCTGTCTGGGCCTTGGGAAGCTGCGGCCAAGGAGACAGCACTGGGCGAGATTTAACTCAGTAAGAGGCAGCTTCCTATTCAATCAGTTCCTGTATATTGTGTACTGCTTAGGAACAGCTGGCCAGTCCCTCAACACAATTAATTACCGACAACTCTTTAAAAGTACACAGGAGGGCAATGCATACAGATTTCATGTGTCGTTAGCTCTTAAAATTGCAATTACTAAAGGAGATTGATTTTCCTTCTTCCACCCCACCCCAACTACTGGTATTCAAAATTCCTGCTGGCATCCTCATTTGCGCTCGCCTTTCTTGCCCATGTTTTAAACCAGTTGAGTCAGTGGGATAATGTGGAGTCCATTAAGACAGCTTGGCACTGGTTTGGTATTGTCTTTGACAGGTGTTAATACAAGGCAGATTTTCATGATATGGCTGCACTTGCAACTTGTATCAGCCACAGTGTAGCTAAAAGTGTTGTACATCCTTGAAATATCACACCACAAAGCTCACGTTGTGAATAGTGTTGTTGTTGTTTCAGCCTTGTGTATGAAGGAGTGCTTCTCCTGATTTAAAAGCAAAAACAAAACAGGCAGGTTTATGGGATCTAATGTTTACCCACCATAAGGACCATCACAGTACCATGTGATGTTTACCCACCATAAGGACCATGACAGTGGTCATGCTGCAATTTCAACAGGAGGTCCGCAAAAATTCCGAATGTGGTACATGGCACAGAATTCTTATTGGAAACATCTCCTTTAGGCTAGAATCCTATATCCAGTTGCCTGGGAGTAAGCCCTATTTAACTCAACAGGACTTAGTTTTGAGTAGACATGTACAGGATTGTGCTGTTAATTCATTTTTTAAAATCAAGCTTCTAGTCCTCATGCCTGTGAAGGTATGTTTGAAAGAGCATAGACAGTGCCTACTGAAATGTCAGAAGCCAGAGTGCTGGATCAATACAATGCAAGGGGCTGAGGTTATCCTGCTGATTGTCCTTCATAGGACTTTCTCCTTTCCCCGCGATTAGCAAAAAAGCAGAATACATTATGCAAATAAGAATAAGCTCTTGTTCTGAATAATGTATACAGGCTGCAGAATCCAATTATTCCTGGCATTAAATTTTGATTTACTTTTTTAAAAATGCAAACTTTAAGGCTTCAGAAGGAGACAGGACTTCAAAAGAAGAGAAATGAATGGAAAGAAAGAGGAAGAAAAGTAGGATGTTCAGACATCTGTTCTAATACTTGGAATGTTCCTAATGCTCTTAACTTCTGGAAACGAGGAAATGATACATAGTAAAGTAGTAAATGGAATACATAAAGTACCTGTTTGCTAGATGGGTCATCACTCAGGCCCAGGATGCTTGCAGCTGTGTTTCTTCACCCTGCTAACACTCTTGTGAGATTAGGAAGCAAGGGTATATCATGAAGTCACCTTCACACCTACCTCCTGCTTGACATTCATAAAGTGGGATTCATCGCTTTGTTACCTTGCAGAAACTAGGAGGTCTAGTTTGTGAATGCTCGTAGAAGGGGCCCCTGTAAACTGGCTTCCCCCTTCCCATCTCTGAACTAATGATGAAATACCCCTGCTCTCTTCTGTTGCAATCCTGCCCTTTGGGGCTCTCCTCTTTCAAGGGTGTGCCTCTTAGCTTTTTTTTTCTCTTCCTAGCCAAATTCTACTCTCCATTTGCTCCTTAGCTCAGAAATCCCACTGCCCCCTCTCCACTGCTAAGTACCTTCCTCAAGCCTGCTTTTCCCCCCTTCATAGACATTTGTGTGAACCTGGAGTTGCCATACAGTTGCCATGGAAATGCTTTGACAGGTAGTGGAGTGGACAAAAGGCTCAGTGGAAGTGGAAACACAACATCTCCATCCTTCCCTGGTGTTTTGGAATTTCTGAAGAGACAAGCACAGTATCTGAAGTATGGCAATTCTAGACAAGGGGAGACTGTGTACTGTTGTCAGCAGGGCTGGTGTCAAAGGTAGCCACGGTTGCCAAAGGCCCACACCCCAGCAGGGGCCCAGTGACAAGACTCCCCTAGACTTGCTCCTCCTCTGCACCATGGCAACCTGCTTGCTCACCTGTCTCTCGCTCTGGCCCAGACAATGGAAGTGCTGAGGAGGAGGAGGAGGAGATGTCACTGCCTAAGCGCTCACTGGCTGTCTGCCTGACGAGAAAGAGGATACGGAGCAAAAGGAGCAACTCATATTGGCAGAGAGAGAGTCAACTCACTGAGGAAGGGGGCCCGCTGAGGGTGCTTTGCCACAGGCCCTCAAAAGCTGGAGCTGGCACTGTTTGTGTTATGATGAGAGTCAGGAATTCTGGGTAAATAATGAGGACGGAGACTGGGAAGCTCATTGAGGAAGGCTAAAGGAAGCAGGCCAGAAGAACAGGAACCTGTGAGGGAAAGAGGCATAGAGGTTAGAAAGGAGGGACCAAGGAGAAAGTGAGGCTTTGTGGGAAAACCTCGGTCAGGGTGTAAAGGCAAGAGGGATGAGTGCTATTGGCACAAATGATGTGGAAAGGTAAGAGAAGTTTGGAGGCTGCGATCCAGGGAGGCCAAATAGGAGTCTGGGAAGGAACGAATCCCCTTCATGGATCACTGCCTTGTTGTGGCGAAGGGGCTTGCGTAACTCAGTGAAGCCATAAGCTATGCCGTGCAGGGCCACCCAAGACGGACAGGTCATGGCAGAGAGTTCTGACAAAATGTGGTCCACTGGAGAAGGAAATGGCAACCCACGCCAGTATTCTTGCCAAGAAAACCCCATGGAACGTATCACAAGGCTAAAAGATATGATGCCGGAAGATGAGGCCCTCAGGTCGGAAGGTGTCCAATATGCTACTGGGGAAGAGCAGAGGGAATTTCCAAGTAGCGCCAGAAAGAGTGAAGCGGCTGGGCCAAAGCCAAAAGGACACTCAGCTGTGGATGTGTCTGGTGGTGAAAAGAAAATCCGATGCTGTAAAGAACAATATTGTTTAGGAACCTGGAATGTCAGATCAATGAATCAAGGTAAGCTGGAGGTGGTCAAACATGTGATGGCAAGATTGAACATCGACATCTTGGGAATCAGCGAACTAAAATGGACAGGCATGGGCGAATTTAATTCAGGTGACCATCATATCTACTATTGTGGGCAAGAATCCCTTAGAAGAAATGGAGTAGCACTCATAGTCAAGAAAAGGGTGGGAAAAGCAGTACTGGGGTACAATCTTAAAAATGATAGAATGATCTCAGTACGAATCCAAGGCAAACCATTCAACATCACAGTAATTCAAGTCTATGCCCCAACCACTGAGGCCGAAGAAGCTGAGGTTGATCGGTTCTATGAAGACCTACAACACCTTCTAGAACTAACACCAAAAAAAGATGTCCTCTTCATCATAGGGGATTGGAATGCTAAAGTAGGAAGTCAAGAAATCACCGGGATAACAGGCAGGCATGGCCTTGGTGTACAAAATGAAGCAGGACAAAAGCTAATAGAGTTTTGCCAAGAGAACATGCTGATCATAGCAAACACTCTTTTCCAACAGCACAAAAGGCGACTCTACACATGGACGTCACCAGATGGTCAATATCGAAATCAGATTGATTATGTCCTTTGCAGCCAAAGATGGAGAAGCTCCATACAGTCAGTCAAAACAAGACCTGGAGCTGACTGTGGCTCAGATCATGAGCTGCTTCTTGCAAAATTTCGGCTTAAATTGAAGAACGTCGGGAAAACCACTAAACCGTTCAGGTATGACCTAAATCATATCCCTGATGAATATACAGTGGAGGTGAGGAATAGATTTCAGGGATTAGACCTGATAGACAGAGTGCCTGAGGAACTATGGACGGAGGTCCGTAACATTGTTCAGGAGGCAGCAACGAAATCCATCCCAAAGAAAAAGAAATGCAAGAAAGCAAAGTGGCTATCTGATGAGGCTTTACAAGTAGCTCACGAAAGAAGGGAAGCGAAAAGCAAGGGAGAAAGGGGAAGATATACCCAACTGAATGCAGAGTTCAAGAGAATAGCAAGGAGAGACAAGAAGGCCTTCTTAAATGAACAATGCAAAGAAATCGAGGAAAACAACAGAATGGGAAAGAATAGACATCTCTTCAAGAAAATTGGAGATCTCAAGGGAACGTTTTGTGCAAAGACGGGCATGACAAAGGACAAAGAAGGCAGGGACCTAACAGAAGCAGATGAGATTAAGAAGAGGTGGCAAGAATACACAGAAGAACTATACAGGAAAGATCTGAATGTCCCTGATAGCCATGATAGTGCGGTCACTGAACTTGAGCCGGACATCCTAGAGAGTGAAGTCAAGTGGGCCTTAGGAAGCATTAGTAACAACAAAGCTAGCGGAGATGACAGTATTCCAGCCGAGCTATTTAAAATCCTAAAAGATGATGCTGTTAAAGTGCTGCATTCAATATGCCAACAAATCTGGAACACTCAACAGTGGCCACAAGACTGGAAAAGGTCAGTTTACATTCCAATTCCAAAGAAGGGCAACGCCAAAGAGTGTTCAAACTACCGCACAATTGCGCTCATTTCACATGCCAGCAAGGTGATGCTTAAAATCCTACAAGCTAGGCTTCAGCAGTATGCGAACCGAGAACTACCGGAAGTACAAACTGGGTTTAGAAGAGGCAGAGGAACTAGAGATCAAATCGCCAACATTCGCTGCATCATGGAGAAAGCAAGAGAATTCCAGAAAAATGTCTATTTCTGCTTCATTGACTACGCTAAAGCCTTTGATTGTGTGGATCACAACAAACTGTGGCAAATTCTGAAAGTGATGGGAGTACCAGACCACCTTACCTGTCTCCTGAGAAACCTGTACGAGGGTCAAGAAGCAACAGTAAGAACCAGACACGGAACAACCGATTGGTTCAAAATTGGGAAAGGAGTACGACAAGGCTGCATATTGTCACCCTGCTTATTTAACTTATATGCAGAGTACATCATGAGAAATGCCGGGTTGGATGAATCAGAGGTCGGAATTAAGATTGCTGGGAGAATTATCAACAACCTCTGATATGCAGACGATACCACCCTAATGGCAGAAAGCGAAGAGGATCTCAAGAGCCTCTTGTTGAGGGTGAAAGAGGAGAGTGCAAAAGCTGGTTTGAAACTCAACATTAAAAAAACGAAGATCATGGCATCTGGCCCCATCACTTCCTGGCATATAGAAGGGGAAGAAATGGAAGCAGTGACAGATTTTACTTTCTTGGGCTCCAAGATCACCGCAGACGGTGACTGTAGCCATGAAATTAAAAGACGCTTGCTCCTTGGGAGGATAGCTATGGCCAACCTAGACAGCATAGTAAGAAGCAGAGACATCACCTTGCCGACAAAGGTCCGTCTAATCAAAGCTATGGTTTTCCCAGTAGTAATGTATGGCTGTGAGAGCTGGACTGTAAGGAAGGCTGAGCGCCGAAGAATTGATGCTTTCGAACTGTGGTGCTGGAGAAGACTCTTACGAGTCCCCTGGACTGCAAGGAGGTCAAATCAGTCAATCCTAAAGGAAATCAACCCTGAGTGCTCATTGGAAGGACAGATACTGAAGCTGAAGCTCAAATATTTTGGCCACCTAATGCGAAGAGAAAACTCTCTGGAAAAGACCCTGATGCTGGGAAAGACTGAAGGCAAAAGGAGAAGGGGATGGCAGAGGATGAGATGGCTAGATAGCATCACGGATGCAATGAATATGAACTTGAGCACGCTCCGGGAGAGAGCGCAGGACAGGAAGGCCTGGCGTACTATGGTCCATGGGGTCACGAAGAGTCGGACACGACTGAACGACTGAACAACAACAACAAAGGAACGAATATCACACCTTGGTTTGAACTATCCACTAAAATATCTCTAGTCACAACTGTATTCTCTGTTAAAACATGACTCTTCAGGCCCCACACAGATGTTGGTAACATAACAGGGTTTACTACACAAGTTTATATCAAGCTCCCTGGCAGGGTCTAAACACAGGGCTGCAGTAAGGTTTTTCCTAGGCCAAAGGGAGAGAGGAAGTGAGAGAGTAGGTTCCCACTCTGAGCAAGGGCACAGGGGACAGTTGATCCACTGTGCCTGAATACAGCACACCAGTAGCAACACCTTTCTGGATTTCATTACTGGCAGAAGGAAGATTATGGGGAGAAATTGCATTTGGGATAATCAACTGTGTGGGCAAAATGGGCAGAAAGTAGATACTGCAGAAGGAGCCACAGATGTCAGATTAGAAGCAATTACTCAAAGCAAGTGAAATAACATGCGCACGCACACACATTGTTCTGTAGATGCTGGCTGAGATGGTGACATTCAGAGATAGCAAACAGCTGTATCAGCTGGAACTCTTCTCTAGCACCATGACAGGCTCAGTAGCCATCACTTGCATAGCCTTTGATAGCCTTCCTTCACCACATTGAAAATAAACAAATCTGTGCTTTTCTTTTCCTGGCTCTCCTTCCTACGTTCCCTTCATTCTATCACAGCTGTCAGCAACAGTACTGCTTTCAACTTTCTCTTTGATATGTAAGTTTAAATGCATATCAGTACTCTACCACTCTTGCACTTGAGTGAAAATAAGTTAGCCTTTGATGTTAGGAGCTCAAAATGGAGTCATCTGGTCTTTTCTTTTCTTTTCTTTTCTGGCACCCTGGAATCTAGCATACCAAGAGATGCCCAAATAGAGCAGCAGTCCTCACAGGAACTAACAGGACCCTGTACCTGCATCTGTACCCCAGAAAAGGACTCCTACCACATCTATGTTTTTGAACAGATGTGAGAATGTAAGAGCCCTACTAGAGCAGGCTGAGGATCCATCTAATCCAGCATCCTGTTTCCCAAAGTGGTCAAACAGAAGATTGTGTCATAATAAGATGCACCTTTAAGATGTCACAAGACTCTTTGTTGTTTTAATTATTTTCAATGGAGCTTATGTCCTAGCAAGAGTGTTTATGATTGCAGCCTCAGGGATATATTACCCAGACCCAATGCTAATTTTTAATTTTTCACTTAGCCCTTAAGCTTCATCTATTGTTACTTCTATTGGAGTCCGCTGTAAAATACTTCACTTTGGCACTCTTCACACTGCAACTTCAGTGGAAAGTGAACTACTATTCTTCTCTGCAGTGCCCTTAGACTGAGAATGAAAGTTGTTGTTCAGTCGTTAAGTCGTGTCCGACTCTTCGTGACCCCATGGACCATAGCACGCCAGGCCTTCCTGTCCTGCACTCTCTCCTGGAGTGTGCTCAAGTTCATATTCATTGCATCGGTGATGCTATCTAGCCATCTCATCCTCTGTCATCCCCTTCTCCTTTCGCCTTCAATCTTTCCCAGCATCAGGGTCTTTTCCAGTGAGTTTTCTCTTCACATTAGGTGGCCAAAATATTTGAGCTTCAGCTTCAGTCTCTGTTCTTCCAATGAGCAGTCAGGGTTGATTTCCTTTAGGATTGACTGATTTGTCCTCCTTGCAGTCCAGGGGACTTGTAAGAGTCTTCTCCAGCGCCACAGTTCGAAAGCATCAATTCTTCGGCGCTCAGCCTTCCTTATAGTCCAGCTCTCACAGCCATACGTTACTACTGGGGAAAACTATAGCTCTGATTATATGAACCTTGGTCGGCAAGGTGATGTCTCTGCTTCTTACTATGCTGTCTAGGTTGACCATAGCTTTCCTCCCAAGGAGCAAGCGTCTTTTAATTTCATAGCTACAGTCACCGTCTGTGGTGATCTTGGAGCCCAAGAAAATAAAATCTGTCACTGCTTCCATTTCTTCCCCTTCTATATGCCAGGAAGTGATGGGGCCAGATGCCATGATCTTCGTTTTTTTAATGTTGAGTTTCAAACCAGCTTTTGCACTCTCCACTTTCACCCTCAACAAGAGGCTCTTTAGATCGTCTTCACTTAGGGGATTGGAATGCTAAAGTAGGAAGTCAAGAAATAACTGGGATAACAGGCAAGCATGGCCTTCCTTGGTGTACAAAATGAAGCAGGACAAAGGCTAATAGAGTTTTGCCAAGAGAACACACTGATCATAGCAAACACTCTTTTCCAACAGCACAAGAGGCGACTCTACACATGGACATCACCAGATGGTCAATATCAAAATCAGATTGATTATATACTTTGCAGCCAAAGATGGAGAAGCTCTATACAGTCAGTAAAAACAAGACCTGGAGCTGACTGTGGAATCAGCGAACTAAAATGGACAAGCATGGGCGAATTTAATTCAGGTGACCATTATATCTACTACTGTGGGCAAGAATCCCGTAGAAGAAATGGAGTAGCACTCATAGTCAACAAAAGGGTGGGAAAAGCAGTACTGGGGTACAATCTCAAAAACGACAGAATGATCTCAGTATGAATCCAAGGCAAACCATTCAACATCACAGTAATTCAAGTCTATGCCCCAACCACTGAGGCCGAAGAAGCTGAGGTTGATCGGTTCTATGAAGACCTACAACACCTTCTAGAACTAACACCAAAAAAAAGAGAGAGAGAGAAGGAAAGTAGCCCATTGCAAAACGTAATGGAGATCGAAGGATTCTGACTTCCAGGAGGACGTGGCCCAGCTGTTTCTGCTCAAGAGGACAGAACTAACTATGCTCTGCTGCAAGGGGAGGCTACTTGGTGGTCTCCAGATGTTTGGGACCCATCAGCCCCAGCCAGCATGGCCACTGGTCAGGGATGATGGTGGTTTGTCGATTGAAACATCTGGAGAGCACCAGGTTGCCCATCCCTGCACATTCATAGGTCTGGTTCAGAGGACCTGTTCTCGGATTATTAGGCCAAAATATGCATGAGGCTTGTGCCCAGGCACTCTTTATTTATTTATTTATTTATTTATTAAATTTATTAATCGCCCATCTGACTGGTCACCCAGCCACTCTGGGCGATGTACAACCCACCATAAACAATTTAAAACAATAAAATTTTACCATAAATTTTTTTTAAAAAAAATACCCTAACCCACCCCAAATGCCTGCCTGAACAACCACGTTTTTAATGCATGACGGAAGCTCATTAAAGAGGGGGCATGACGGAGTTCCCTAGGGAGGGAGTTCCACAGAGTGGGGGCCACCACAGAGAAGGCCCTCTCCCTCGTCCCCACCAGTCTAGCTGTCCTGGCTGATGGGACAGAGAGAAGGCCATCCGAGGCTGATCTTGTTAAGCGGCCTGTCTGGTGTTGCTGGACGCGCTCCTTAAGATAGGCTGGGCCGGAACCATATAGGGTTTTAAAGGTCAAAACCAACACCTTGAATTTGGCCCGGAAAACAACTGGTAACCAGTGCAACTCCTTCAGCACTGGAGTGATGTGATCTCGCCGGCGGCTGCCTTTAATCAGGCGAGCCGCCGCGTTCTGTACCAGCTGCAGTTTCCGAACCGTCTTCAAGGGTAACCCCACGTAGAGCGCATTACAGTAGTCTAAACGAGAGGAGACCAGGGCATGTACTACCGATGGGAGCAGATGGTCGGGAAGGTAGGGGCGCAGCCACCGTATCAGATGGAGTTGATACAGCGCTGTCCGGCTCACAGCTGACACCTGAGCCTCCATGGATAGCTGGGAGTCCAAAATGACCCCCAGGCTGCGGACCTGGTCTTTCAAGGGTAGCTGTACCCCATTCAACACCAGGTCAACATCCCCCAGCCTCCTCTTGTCTCCTACCAAAAGTACCTCGGTCTTGTCAGGGTTGAGCTTCAGCTTATTCCTCCCCATCCAGCCACTCACCGTCTCCAGACATTTGGACAGGGATTCTACGGCCAACCTTGGTGAAGATTTGAATGAGAGGTAGAGCTGAGTGTCATCCGCATATTGATGACACTGCACCCCAAACCTCCTGATGATAGCCCCCAGTGGCTTCACATAGATGTTAAATAGCATCGGGGAGAGGATGGAACCCTGTGGCACCCCACAAGTAAGTGGCCACGGGTCCGAAACCTCCTCTCCCAGTGCTACCCTCTGGTACCTGCCAGAGAGGAAGGACTGGAACCACCGCAATACAGTGTTTCCAATGCCCAACCCCTCCAGGCGGTCCAGGAGGATACCGTGGTCAACGGTATCAAAAGCCGCTGAGAGGTCGAGGAGAACAAGGAAGGAGCATTCACCCCTATCCAGAGCCCTCCTCATATCATCCACCAAGGCGACCAAGGCCGTTTCTGTCCCATGCCCAGGCCTGAAGCCCGACTGAAATGGGTCTAGATAATCAGTTTCTTCCAAGTGTGCCTTCAACTGCACCGCCACCACCCGCTCAATCACCTTGCCCAAAAATGGCAGATTTGAGACTGGGCGAAAGTTGTTCAGAACTTGAGGATCCAAGGAGGGCTTCTTTAAGAGCGGTCTTATCACTGCCTCTTTCCTTGCATCACCCCTAGTTTTCATTCCCTCCAAACCAGGAAACTATTGTTATCAGGATTAGAACTGTCACCACCACCAGCCATTCCAGTAGGCTGTACAGAGGGAGATGAGAGGGGAAGCAGGGCCATTCCACCATCCCTGCTGAATTCCCCCCCCCTTTTTCCTCCCTGTTCCCTATTCCTTGTGTGTTGTGTCTTTTGAGATCATAAACCTGCAGGCAGGGACTGTCTTGTTGAATTAATTATAGGTAACCTGCTCTTGGAGCTTTTTTGGCTGAGGAACGGCATAAAAATACTTCAGATGAAGAAATAAACCTGGGCCTTAAACCAACTTCAAACTGCAGCATCAGTTTCCTCAGTAAACTAGAATTGGCATGTATCCTCTTTTACAGAGGTCAGTCCTCTATTTGAAGGGCTGCCCTTTCCAATTCCAGTTTAAAGATAAAGAAGCATAAGCACTGTTGCCCATCACCAGTTAGCACCTGAACAAGCAGGACCACAGGAGATCTGGTCACACTCTTCCCCTCCACTGTGGTAAGATGTATGGTGTTTCTATTTAAATTATATGAATTATTTATACATTTACATCTATAAATAGAAATGACTGCATGCACATTTTATGCAAATTGCTGTCAACTTTTGTCCTCTTTTTTGGTGATGCATTCCTCTTTTTTGGCAATTCGTAAGTGGCCACCCTAAGCATCGCAACCACAAGCAACATATTCCTGTGCAGCTCGGCAAGCCAAGCCTGCTGTTTGCCACCCAGAGTACAACACAGTGTACTCCTCTTTCAGCCCAAAATCAAACTGCTCAATTCAGCCCACAGTCAAGCAGATGGGAGATGTCACACATTTCTGAAGCTAGCAGCACCAGCTAGTAAGGAAGCAGCTTCAGCTAGCAAATTCGACAGAAGCTTTTTGCGAGCAGGTAATTTTGCACATCCAAAGAGCATGGCTGGCAAGAATACTGTGTCTTTAAATCCTGGGAAAATGTGCTGTCCTCACTATAGAAGCATTTTCTTGAGGGAAAACATCTGGATTGCCTGGGATAGCTAAGTAACAGCTGCACATTTATCATGCAAAAGCACCTTGGGATACGTTTTTCCCTTTGGCTGGGAAAAACAGCAATATCGGGTCCTTAGCCTGCTTTCCGCAAGTGGAATTTATGAGGCGTAATCCACCTCTCTAGTAGATGGCTCACCTTACTCGGCAAGTGAATTTGTTTTCAGTTACAAACCCAGGAAAGTACTGTGTGCTCCAAGAATATCTTGGAGATGTCCACTTTCTCTCTGCTCTAATGAGCAAACCTATTTTCCCAGTCCCATCTGAACTTGAATGGCCTTTTAAAGATTGTGCTCACTTCTCCTTTGCAATTGGCTGGAAGAGTTGGACACGACTTAATGACTGAACAACAACAAAAGTGCATGATATGTTCAGGAGATATTAGTGCTGGGCCATCATCCATCACGGGGCTCTGAGCTTTATTATATAGGTATTATTATGTCATATGTGGGTTTTTTCACTATGGGAAAAAGATGAATGCATGATGTGGTCTTATGCTGATTCAGATCATTACACTATCTAGCCCATAATGTCTACTCTGACCAGCAGTGGCTCTCCAACAATTCAGGAACACAGAATTCTTTCCAAACCCTTCTACTTCTCTTTTAACTAGAGAAGTGATTTTTAATTTGGGACTCCCTGCATGCAAAGCATGTATTCTACCTTTGCACTGCAGCGCATGCATAATAATAATAATAATTTTTTAAACAAACAAACAAACACCATATTCTCATTGCATGGGGAGGCAGTTCCAAACTCTGTTAAATCTGAACTTCCACTTCCCAGGGGACATTATGTACAGGTTTATTAGGCAGACTGAAAATCAGCTATATCACACATCATACTATATCTAAATGTTTTTCTGATGTTTTGTATACAATGTTCCCTTGGGGAAAGCTAATTCTGAACCTTATTTCATGTGGAGGTTATTTTGCAAAATATTTCCCACGAAGGATTTTTAGACACATAAAAAAGGATTAAAGGGATATTGTCTTTTAACATGGTATTATCTGCATTTCAACGCTTCATCATTTAAGAATCTGGGTTTTGTTTAAAGATTTTACAGCATTTCCTAAATCTTACTCCAATGGGCCACAATAGCTTGTTCTTAGAAAATATGTAAAGGTGAGGTGCTTGCAAACATACGTTGCAATAATTCAGACAATTGGATGTCATCACATATGGCTTTTGTGGGATGGAAATCTATTTGGTATCGTGTGTAGGGCATTTTTATTCCTGTGTTAGGCTTTATTCTCTCTCCTGTTTAGTTTTAAGCTGTTGCATCATATCAGGATATTTCTACTGTTTTATACAAAGTTGCATGGATTGATGTTGTTGTAGTTACCTATTATGGTTGTTGTAATTAACCTAACACTGTTTTAGAATTGTTATATTTATTGCTGTTAATTTTCTATGCTGTGAGCTGCTCTGGGCACCATCTTTTGGAAGAAGATGCACAGAAACAAATGAATGCCCAGCTACTGATGGCAGGGTCCCTTCAAGAAGAGGTAGCAGTTTGTCTGTTTGGAGGGGGATTCCTCCTGTGATTCATGGGCCCTTCATTATCAATATATATAAAACCAGTTCCCAAGTCTCCCTCCCACTCTAATGTCATACTAAGAAATGAAAGAGTGGATGGGGCTGTGCAGATGAAAGATGTTCAGTTCTCAGTGTATCTCAATGAATTTTCTAAGACACGTGCTCTGTAATCTGAAACAGAAAGTGCCAGTTTTGGGGGGGTGAGGGGATGGGGGGGGTTAAAAATAAGACCGTCATCACTTGCCTCCATTGGAAAGAGGCTGGAGTCTTGTCCTTTGTTGTACAGAAAAACAGCAACACATCTGTGGGCAGTGCCACCTCTTAATAATACTATTACTGCAAAGCCATGGCAAAATACTTGAATATAGCCATGGTCATGCACCCAATCAACATTGACCATGGAACCCCATACACTTCTTTCTTTCTTTCTTTCTTTCTTTCTTTCTTTCTTTCTTTCTTTCTTTCTTCCTTCCTTCCTTCCTTCCTTCCTTCCTTCCTTCCTTCCTTTCAGAGCATTTCTATACCACTTTTCATTTTTTAAAAAAATCCCAAAGCAGTTTACAAGATAAAAACATGATAAAATACCATAAAAAACAATCAGTAAAAAATAAATAAAACAGTGATAAACCAAACAGGGGTCACTGGCGATGCTTGTAGTCAGGAAATGCCTGGGCAAACAAAAGAATCTAAGTTGCTAGTAGCAACATCTGCACTAGGGAGCTGCCTGCTCTCAACAGGAAGATCATTCTAGATGGTCAGTGGCAGAATCGAGAAGGCCCTCCTCCGCCCCATGTCCAAACAAACATCAATAGGCTGCGGTACAGGGAGCACGTCCTCCCCCTCAGCATGAAGAGACTGGGGTGGCCTATAGAGGAGAAGGTGGATTCTCAGATAACCTGGTCCTATGCTGTTTAGGACAGCCTTCTTCAACCTGGTGCCCTCCAGACGTTTTGGACCACAACTCCCAGCATTCCTGAGTACTGGCCATGCTGGCTGTGACTGATGGGAGTTAAATTCCAAAACATCTGGAGGACACTGGGTTGGAGAAGGCTGGCGTAGGGCCTCATAAACCAGCAGTAACAGCTTGAACATGGCTTGGTAACTAATTGGCAGCCAGTGCAGGGCTTTCAGCACAGGAGTCGTATGTATGTGGTAAGAAGCTCCACTGAGCAATCTGGCCACTGCATTCTGTGTTGACTGCTGCTGCCAAAGCCATCTCAAGCTTAGCCCCATCTACACGGGGCTTTTACTCTGGGGCGGGTGCGAGTCGAGGTCCATCATGATGGATGACGTAGTTGCAACTTCACAGCCATCTGTGGTTTTCGCTCAGAAAAAGCAGAATTTCACAGCTGCACAGTTACAGAGGCACAGAGGGGCATTTTCATTTATTTAATCACACTTCCGCACGTGTTTGCAGCTTCGTATCTTCGCAACGGTTGCTTTATTTATTTATTTATTTATTTATTACATTTATATCCCGCCTTTTTTCCTCCTTAAGGAACCCAAGGCGGCTTACACAACGATCCTCCTCCTCCATTTTATCCTCACAACAACAACCCTGTGAGGTGGGTTGGGCTGAGAGTCTGTGACTGGCCCAAAGTCACCCAGTGGGCTTCCATGGCCGAGTGGGGACTAGAACCCGGATCTCCCAACTCCTAGTCCAACACTCTCACCACTACACCACACTGGCTCTGCTTTTGGACTCAGTGCCCAATGGCTGGGGAGGGTCTTGGGGGAAGGAACAACATCGTTCTGGGCACCATTTTGGAGTCATGGCTAGGCACGTAGCACTTCCGCTTGTGAGTGCGAACCATCGCGAGAGTATCAGGCTGGGGAACTGACAAACTGATAGTGCAGAAATGAAGGAGCACGAAACACCCAATTTTTACCTAAAACAGGGTCAGAAAGACACAGCAGAGCCCCTGAAATATAAAACAGCCACTGGAGTGTCGCACCCCCACACTCAAGGGACTGCACAACTGTGCATTTCAGATGGCAAAAAAGAGGGCACGGCAAGTCTCTTAGGAAAGTGTGCAGTACATCGTGAGTGTATTGCAGGGCATGGTGATTCGAAGCCGCATTGCTGCGCAGTTGCGACGGGGTGGGGAGTCAAAGCGGTACCATATAGATGGGGCCACTCCACATAAAGTGCATTATGACAGTCCAATCTTGATGTTACCAATGCATAATGGCCAGGCTATACCTGTCCAGCAATGGTCAAAGCTGCCGTACCAGCCAAAGGTGGTAATGGACTTTTTTTTCCCCATTGAGGCACCTGGCTTCAAGTGCCAGAGACGAAGCCAAGAGCACACCCAGATTACAGATTACAGGGGGAGTGCAACCCCATACAGGACAGGGGAATTACCCAACCCCAGACTCAGGAACTGCCCACCCAGAGAGCCTCCATCTTACTAGGATTCAATTTCAATTGGTTGGCCCTCATTCAGTCCACCGCTGCATCCACTTACAAGTCCACTTTGCACCACAGAATAGTCCACTCACACACTTGGAGCTAGAGGGCTACCTTTGCTCCTTCCATATGGTAATGTCCCATGTCACAACAATAATGGTCAAAATGTGGGAGAGGGTTAGGCGGATGACGTGGTCCCTTGCCAGCTCAGCACCGCTGGCCCCAGGGAATTGCAGAGCCAGCATGAGAAGTGACCGTGTCATCTGCCCATCCCAAGTGGTTTCTTTGTGGCATGGAACTTTTGATACCGTTGACCACGGTATCCTCCTGGACCGCCTGGAGGGGTTGGGCATTGGAAACACTGTATTGCAGTGGTTCCAGTCCTTCCTCTCTGGCAGGTACCAGAGGGTAGCACTGGGAGAGGAGGTTTCGGACCCGTGGCCACTTACTTGTGGGGTGCCACAGGGTTCCATCCTCTCCCCGATGCTATTTAACATCTATGTGAAGCCACTGGGGGCTATCATCAGGAGGTTTGGGGTGCAGTGTCATCAATATGCGGATGACACTCAGCTCTACCTCTCATTCAAATCTTCACCAAGGTTGGCTGTAGAATCCCTGTCCAAATGTCTGGAGACGGTGAGTGGCTGGATGGGGAGGAATAAGCTGAAGCTCAACCCTGACCAGACCGAGGTACTTTTGGTGGGAGACAAGAGGAGGCTGGGGGATGTTGACCTGGTGTTGAATGGGGTACAGCTACCCTTGAAAGACCAGGTCCGCAGCCTGGGGGTCATTTTGGACTCCCAGCTGTCCATGGAGGCTCAGGTGTCAGCTGTGAGCCGGACAGCGCTGTATCAACTCCATCTGATACGGCGGCTGTGCCCCTACCTTCCCGACCATCTGCTCCCATCGGTAGTACATGCCCTGGTCTCCTCTCATTTAGACTACTGTAATGCGCTCTACGTGGGGTTACCCTTGAAGACGGTTCGGAAACTGCAGCTGGTACAGAACGCGGCGGCTCGCCTGATTAAAGGCAGCCGCCGGCGAGATCACATCACTCCAGTGCTGAAGGAGTTGCACTGGTTACCAGTTGTTTTCCGGGCCAAATTCAAGGTGTTGGTTTTGACCTTTAAAACCCTATATGGTTCCGGCCCAGCCTGTCTTAAGGAGCGCCTCCAGCAACACCAGACAGGCCGCTTAACAAGATCAGCCTTGGATGGCCTTCTTTCTGTCCCATCAGCCAGGACAGCTAGACTGGTGGGGACGAGGGAGAGGGCCTTCTCTGTGGTGGCCCCCACTCTGTGGAACTCCCTCCCTAGGGAACTCTGTTATGCCCCCTCTTTAATGAGCTTCCGTCGTGCATTAAAAACGTGGTTGTTCAGGCAGGCATTTGGGGTGGGTTAGGGTATTTCTTTTTTTTTTAAATTGGTAAAATTTTATTGTTTTAAATTGTTTATGGTGGGTTGTACATCGCCCAGAGTGGCTGGGTGACCAGTCAGATGGGCGATTAATAAATTTAATAAATAAATAAATAAAACTTGAACATGCAGGAGTGTCAATCACACTAAAAATGTGGACTCTTCTAGCCAGTGCGTATGATTCTACAGAAAGAATTGGCTGGGTAAAAAAAATGCACATTTTTTTGCACAAAATGCACAAAAATGCATGATTAAACTGCATGATCATACTTGATAACCAGCCTTGAAAACAATAAAAAAAACTTTCATAAACCATATACTTACTTATACAAGTGTGTTTAACCTTTCTTACTGATGATAATCAATCATCAACATAACCCTAAAGGTATAGTCTCCTGCATTTATAAAATTAAGTACCAGAAACCACAGGAATGATAAAAGGCTTAAAGGGGACATGGGGAAAAGTTTTAAAAGAAAACATAGATCTAAAATATTGGGAGGCAATATGGCACAAAACCCTTTTAAATCCAGCTCAGTAAAAATGAGAGAAAATGCTATAAAGATCACTGGTATCTGACCTCAGTACCATTACATTGTATTTATAGTACCTCAAATCCTTAATGCTGATGGGGATGTAATGAAATAGGAACCTATATGCATATGTGGTGGTATTGTAAAGTAGTAGAGCCATTCTGGAATAAGGTATTCTGTGAGCGCTGTAAGATTGCAAACCAGCACATACCAAGAAATGCAAAAATGGCTTTACTATCCATTTTTGATGGACTGAATGGAACCTTACCACATAAGGAACTGCTAACTTTAATGTCTGTAGCTGCCAGACAAGTAATTGTAAAAAGCTGGAGAGCAAGCACAAACCTCTCAATAGACTCATGGTGCAACTATTTATGGAAAATTGCCTTGGCAGAAAAATTAACCGAACAGTTGAGAGTGAACAGGACACAAAACAAAGATGTGGTTAATTTCTTTTAACAATGGTACAACTTTATTAACTATGTCAACAAAATGGGCAGTTCAATAGCACTGCCAAGGTCCCACGGATCATTATGGAAGGACCTTTATGGCTAATGAATTAACCTTACACTTAACCTAATGAAATCTCTGGTCCCTTATGTCTCCTCACCAGATGAATGTATCCAATTGATTACGTATGTGTTATGCCATGTAGATATTGTTGTTTATTTGTTATATTGAACAAAATTTAATTTTAAAAAAATCAAAGAAGGTTTATGATACTGTTGGTTAGGATTTGGACTTTGAGAGTAACATTTTTTCCCCTTAAAGTCACTTTTAGAGGAAAAAATACCCAAAATGAGATGACTTAATATGTGGGGGTGGGAATAACCATGTATAAAAAATGCAGTATTCCTTCAATAAACATAGGACATACGATGAGTCTCATGGTAAATGTGGCTTTACTGTGGTGACAACTTTTGGATTCCCTACCTCATCCTAACTTTGGCACAGAATGTCTGCCTAGATCAGCCTTCCCCAATCTGGTGCCTTCCAGATATGTTGAACTACAATTCCCAGAATCCCCCAGCCAGCATAGTCCCCCAGCCAGCATCCAAAATATCTGGAAGCACTAGATTGGGGAAGATTGATCTAGATTAAGCTAATGTAGTTAGCAAATGGGGCACTCCCCCCACTTCCCTGAGCAGTGGGATACATCAAGGTTGGCCCCTTTAAAGGGTTTGCTTCCTTGCAATGAGAGAGGACTAGAGACTTAGGGGGAAGCTTTTGTAATGTCCATGTATTTACCAGTTCAGCACAGAGGAGGAGGCAAACAGCCAGATAGTATTAGTCAGTACAACCGCATCTCCAGAGCAAACAGCATGCCTTTGGAGCCTCTCCAGTACCACAAAACCTGCTTTTGAGGCCACTGCAAAAATCAGTTCTCTCTATCTCCTATATGGCTTATGTTCCAACTGCAAAAATGCTACTTTTCCTACTACTCAAATACAGACAAGAGCACTGATCACAACTCCTATTCAGGAAACCTCCCATGTCATTAGCTCCCACTGAGGAAATATCAACCCATCATTTTGTATCTTTAGCAAGCAACTGCATATAGAATATGCTAGGCACTCTCCACTTCCAAAGTGGTGCACTGTGACTATTCATATTCCAACACTATAGGGCTTAGTTTGCTTTGGACAAGAGAGGACTGGAAATGTTGGGTGTCTATGTAATATTTGTTTTATTTGTAGGCACATAAGCAGAGCATATTAGAAGCACATAGACACTCTTACAGCAGGCAGCAAATTCATGAACCCTACACTGCATTCCCAAATAGACCCACATTCACAAATAGACCCCCAATATGTATTATTATTTATTAGTGACCAGTTGGTTACCTGCAAACATAGTTCACGGAGAAAAATAAAATCTAATGAAAGGATTACTAACTGTGTTAATGGGGCGGGGGGTGGCTCTTATCCTCCCTTCACCTGACCATGGTCACTTATCCCAGGGGAGCATGGAAAAATCCATGCCAGGGATAATCTCCTTTCCATGGGCTGGATATATACGCTCAATTATATAACGGGGAGTTAGGCAGCTTGTTAAACATAGGGTTTCTATGATCAACAGGAGATTTATAGAGCTGAGACATCTGAACTCTGCAATAGGGTGTGGGGGAGGGCAAAGGGGGGCTGACTAATTTTTTTGCGCCGGGAAAGCCAGGAAGTTATTGTTCTTGCAAGGGTGGGGAAGAGTACAGCGTGGAATTTGTTCCATTGCTATATTTGTACTTGAAGATTTTGTGTTATGCCTTGTTAAGGTGCAGGGATTTGTTGAAAATTTTATTTTATCATTATGTAGGTATTAACCTATTTACATTTCCTTTCCACTCCACATATGGAGCCAAATGGCTCCCTGCAGAAAGCCACTCTCAACATGCAGTCGTGAAGGCAATGAAACATCTGTCCTTCAAGGCCTCTCTGACTTCGCTGCCCCAGGGGACTGGCTATCACTAAGCTCCAGTGCAATGGGCGAGTTATTCTGTCTGATTTTCACACCCTTGCACATCTCAAATGCTTAAAGTAATGACATGGAATGGTAGAGGTCTGGGTTCCCCTCATAAACATAAACAGGTGTTGTTAAGGTTAAGGAGCTCCATGCAGACGTAGCGTTTCTGCAGGAAACTCACCTGCTCCCCTCAGATGCACATAGGCTCCGGTCCATGTGGGTGGGGGAAAGGTATGCAGCTGGCTCTTCAAAAAGGGCGCGAGAGGTGGCAATACTGATCCAGAAAAGCATGAACATACAAATCAATCAAATTGTAGTGGACCCAATGGGCCGATATTTATTGCTAGATGCAAGTATAGAGGGGCAATCCTTAATTCTGGCAAATGTATATGGTTCACAAGTTGATTTGGTACAGATGTTGAGGGAATGTGTTAATAAGACAGTTGCTATGTCCCCTCCAAATATTCTATGGGGCAGGGATTTTAATGAAATTTTAACTCTTTATTAGATAGAAATACCGCTCTGCCAACTAAACCACACACAGGCATGAGAGCAGCTCTATTGGATTATATGTGTGATTTGAAACTAATCGACCCTTGGAGTTTTAGCCATCCCTCAGGCAGGGATTACACCTTTTTTTTCAGGAGCACATCATAATTTTTCTAGACTAGATTATTTTTTTTTTGTCTGGCACAATGGCCCCATTAAAAAGGGAGGTAAAAATAGATAGTATCGTTATCTCAGATCATGCACCAGTAACATTGTCACTGCAATTTAAACATTCCCCTCCCCCCAACAACTCATGGAGGCTAAATATGTTTTTACTCTGTGCCCTGGGTTTTATACAACAGATGAAAGAGGAAACAGAGGAATTTTTTAAGTTAAATCAGGGATCAGTCTCATCCCAACTAACTCTCTGGGATACATACAAGGTCTGTATTAAGGGCAGAATTATTGCCTTCACATCCTACACTAAAAGGGCTAAAGAGCAGCAACTTGAGACTGAGCTGGGAACGCTCACAGATTCTTACAGCACATCGCCCACCCCCTCTTTACTACATAAGATACAGAGAACCCAATTTGAAATTAACAAGCTCTATGCCCTAAAAGCAGGGTTTTTAATGCAAAGCACTAAGCAAGCATTTTGGGAATTGGGAGACAAGGTAGGAAAGCTCCTAGCCTACAAACTGAAACAAAACACTTCATGGAGGGCAATCCCAAGTATCAGGTTACCCGATGGTTCTCATACCATGGATCCAGAAAAAATCAATGACGACATCTATGAGTATTTATTGAAACCTATGCACGAAAGAAGGGGCAAGTACTACAGCAGATCCAGGCTCCTTCCTGAACTCCCTTAACCTCTCCACCCTGACTCAGGCCAAACGGGAACTTCTGTAGGCACCAATATCTTTAGAGGAAGTTCACCAAGTGATGGGCTCGATACAAACAGGTAAAGCACCAGGCCCAGATGGGTTTCCAGTGGAGTGGTATACAGCCATGGTAGAGACACTGACCCCCTGGCCGTTGGATACATACAGAACCTCCTTTGGTGAGGGCGGACTATTGGACTCTCAGTGTGGGGCAGCAATCTCTGTCCTCCCTAAGGGGGGCAGAGACCCAACATTGGTCAATAACTATAGGCCTGTTTCCCTCATTAATGCAGACCTAAAAATCTTAACAGCCATATTGGCTGAGAGAACGAAGGACATCATTAGAAATCTAGTACACATTAATAAAATGGGGTTCATTAGGCATAGACAGGGAGCAGATAAGATCAGAACAGTTATAGACCTGATTTCCTCGACTTCACTGGATGCACCACCAAGAGCCCTAATCACCACAGACGCTGAGAAGGCCTTTGACTGGGTCTCCTGGGACTTTCTTATTAAACATGGGAAGGCTTTCAATTTCCCCAAGTTTATAAATTGGATTAATATTCTATATCGCTCACCCACCTCGAGAGCGTTAACCAATGGCTTGATTTCTAAACCTTTACGCATAGAAACAGGGACGCGCCAGGGCTGCCCACTGTCCCCCTCACTCTTTGATTTGTCATTAGAAACATTGGCCTGTGCACTGAGGGCAGACCCAGAAATTACAGGGATTAGACTGGGTGACATTGAACAAAAGATATTATTGTATGTGGATGTTGCACTAGTGTCCCTTTCCAACACTCCAAAGTTCCCACCTAAGCTAATTACTGCACTAAACCAATATAGCAAAGCCTCAGGTTACAGGGTGAACTGGAAGAAATCAGAGGTTATGCCTCTAGGAAACCCACATAGCAAGATGGTTTATTCAGAATGGGGATTTAAACTTAGTGAAGATTCTTTCAAGTATTTAGGTCTCTCCATCCCTAAACTATTAAATAACCTAATCCTATATAACTTAGATCCCTGAATGGAGCACATAAAACTGGACATTGAATGATTGAAGGGACTCCATTTGACTTGGGCCAAAGTGAATACCATTAAAATGAATATTCTCCCTGGGCTGATTTATGTGCTAAGGGGAATCCCCTTTCAAATATCTAAAACTTATTTTAATCTTGTGGATTAATTATTTAGCATGTTCTTATGGGAAGGAAAAAAGGCCAGATTCTCTATTGCAAAAATTAGATTCTCAGTGTAGGAGGGAGGCTTCGGTCTGCCAGACCCGGGCACCTAGCACACTGCCCGTATTTAACACAGCCATTGCTCTGGTCTGAACCTAAACGATCGGAAACCCCTATCTGGGTTGCAGTGGAGGGGCTTTGGAACCCATGTCTGTGTTACTTCTCTCTCTCTCTCTGTCACACACACACACACACACACACACAGCCTGTCATAATGACAGGCATTTTGCCAGTTAGCACGTGAGTTTGTGTGAAAATTCTAAAGCAGAACTCATCTTTGTAGAACAATTAAAATGTATTGGAGAATGTTTCTATATCTCAGTATTATGGAGGATGGCGTTTGCATCTTCATCGCCTTAACATCTGTTAAGTGTTTTCGAGAGCAGAGATAATTTATAATGGGCGGGATACATTCCGGTGGCTAGGGAATGCCACTGACTTGGAAGAATTACAGCTTCGCATGTTTGTATTTCAGCAGTTGAGTTTAATATAGAAAGACTTTTGTTAGGGAATGTTGCTTTGGACACTTTTTTAATCTGGAAACGTAGCAAAGCATTACGGTAAGTCTACCTTCTCTTTAAGGAAAAATGCCCTACACCACATTCTGTGGAATTTTACATGTAAACTTTTACTCTGCTAGAAGGGGACCATGGGCGCGATTATAGGAGCATATATCTCCCACCTCCTACAGCTTTAGAAGTTGGGGATACAATTTGTATCACCTTCCCTGTCAGTACAAACTCATTTGGCATTATGGGTGTGTACATGGGGTGAGGTGGGGTCGGGACAACTGGACATCAGGAAACTCTCGGGTGGCCATTTATGAATGCCCCCCAAAGAGGAAATGCGCCCCCAAAAAGGGGACAAAACAGGACCACATTTTGCGTAAAATGTGCATGTGCTAATTTATATGTATAGATGCACATTTACAAATTGTTGTTGTTGTTATTTAAATAGAAACACAGTACATCTCACCACAGTGGAGGGGAAGACTGTGACCAGGTGACTGGCATGCCTGCCTGTTTGGGTGCTAACAGGTGATGGGCAACAGTTCTTGTGCTTCGTTATCTTTAAACCAGAATTAGATAGGAAAGCCCTTTGAATGAAGGATACTTTCAAACAGAGGATGGTTCTCTGTAAAAGAGGGCCCATGGCCACCCTAGTTAAAATGGCTGCTAGGGATGGTAGTATTTTTTATTCATTAACCATTTATCTCATATTAACAATGCCATTCAAAGCAGGGAACTAGCTTGCTTATTCTCCATACAATTTTGCACCTCCCATTTAAAGAGGTTTTTCTTTGGCCTTTTTGAAGGCTACTAGATCTCAAGTCTGCACAAAACTATATAATGTCATTGAATTACGTAAGTAGGCATCTCATATAGTTGTGGAGTTATTTGGCATGGAAGTCACAGACCTCCCATGCCATCTAGAGTCTCCACTAACTATCTCCTAAAGTGAATTTGGAGGTTCCTGCTCAGGCAAAACACCTGAGATATTGTGCAGGAGCTAAACGAGTCAAGAATTTTTTAAACAAGTGTGAACTAGGGAAATTCTGCAGTCATGTTTTGGACATCACTACTCCCCATCCTGTGTCTTCTGTTTTCAGAATGAAAGGGGGTTTACCCTCTTATTCTGCCCATCCCTGGCTCTTTTGAGATGTGAACTGGACTCTGAAAAAGGGTACACATGCTCTTTTTTCCTGTTTCTGAGGACTCTGGTCAACAGATTCCATAGGTTTTTGAACTACAAACACCTGCAAAATCTGTTTGACCAAGGACCATGGTGTAGATGTGTTCAACAATAGAGCAAAAATGGCTCTATCACTGCTGTCTTTAAGATGTCTTTGATAAAGTACGGTCTGTGTACAGCCTTAGTTTGGGAAGTGGAAGGAAGTGTCTTGTTTAGAAGGGCTGTGGGGTAAGGCACCCTTCTCTAACCTGGTGCCCTATAGATATGCTGGACTACAACTCCATCATCCCCAGCCAGCATGGCTATTGGCCATGCTGGCTGGTGAAGATGGGAGTTGTAGTCTAATACATCTAGAAGGCACCAGGTTGGGAAGGCTGGACTAAGGTGTTGCCTTCTGTCTCAGCTACATGGCAAGTCACGCTTATCTATGGGCAAAGTTTTATCCTTAATTTTTGCAGTTGCTGCTCTTCAGTTCAAAAGTTTGTTTTGTACTTTTTGCCTGTATCACAGCATCTGGTGAAGTGCACAACAAGCGGCAGGACACAGTGTCTCTGAAAATGACTGAAATCTAGCCAGCTGCTGGTAAACAAGACCTGCAGTGTCGCCTGTAACCCAATCATTTTTTGCAGCTTACAGGAGATGCAATCTTTCAGCCACAGACATATTTTATTCTTCTCTATGTATTTTGACATTTATTTAAACCTATTGCAATCCAGCTTGGCATACATGTGAAATTGCTAATGGAAGATACAGACGTAACCTCTTAAAAACCTGGACCTCACAGCGGACAATGTTTCCAAATTCACCCCAAGTAATTTCCTTTTCCTAATGTCCTCAGTTAGGAGCAAGTCACATAACTTCATGATCTTGGCTGCATTCTGTGCTTCTCCAAATTCGCTGCATGTTAAAAGGGCAAAGTATATCATGGAAAAAATAGGACACACTAAGGCAAAAGACACTATGATGGCTGGGATTGTAAGTCTAGTGGAATCTCAGTTTATTTATTTTCACATCTGGAATAGGAGAAGATGCATGTTCCTGCTTGCCTCTTACACCAATCTTGTTTTTCAAGATGTCTGCTATTGCCCAACAATCTGTTAAAAGAACAAATAAGCATGTGCTTTTCTTTAAATAGACATATCATGAAGATCTTCTCCTTATGTAAACCTACGGGAAACAATACAAATAAAATGAGAACCAGGCCTGTATATGTTTGACCAAAACCAATTATTGGATCTTGCACTTCACATTTCCATAGCTCAGTGCCAAAATAGATGCCTGTCCAATCAACACAGTCTGAGCAGTGACCTGTTCCCAGCCTGCGTCCTCCTCCTGGCAATGCCTCACTGTGGAGCAAGACCTGTGGTTTCAGGCCTGGAGGTACCACAACCAGGGGGTTTCTCCATGACAACAGAAGGAGACAGAAGGAGAAGCCAATCATGGCTTACCCAAATTTTTCAAGGAGCTGATTTTGCTCCTTGAAAATTGGTTTGTGCAGGAGTGGGAAATGCACAGGAGACACCCCTCGACTGGGGTCACGGTGAAAGGCACACCCCTGGGCAGGGCTAGCATACCCAAGGCAAATGCACAGGTTGGGGCACACAACATGGCTGGTTGGTCCTAGGCATGGTCTGAAGGCACGTGAGGCAGCCACCTTGCCAAAGCTAAGCAGTCTGGGTCTGGTCCGTGCTTGGAGGGGAGACCACCTGGGAACCGCATGCAGCCACCTTGAGTTCCAAGATGGAAGAAAGGTGGCATACAAATGAAACAAATGAACACAAACAACTATACTGAAGAGAACCCGACTTAAGGAAAAGAATCGGACTCAAGCAGTCTCAGGAAATCCAATTTTCCCCTGATAAACTCCAGGGTGGCTGCTGGATGGCCATGACGTCATGTATCCCTAACGACCTCCACACACAGCCAGCTCGGAGAAGATCACTAATGGAGACACCTCCTAGGTGTGGCACTGGTGCACAGGTATGCTGCAGTACACCGAGCCTGTTTAAACCAGTACAATGTTCCCTGCTACCGATCAACTGTGTCAAGCAAGACCAAGGGGAGGACCCATGGCTCTGTGATGGAGCACATGCTTTGCACGCAGAAGCTCCCAAGTTCAATTCCCCACATCTCCAGGTAGGGCTGGAAAAATTCCTGCCTGACACCCTGGAGAGCTGCTGCCTGTCAGTGCCAACAGTACTGGGTCAGATGGACCAAAGGTCTGACTCAGGCAGCTTCCTCTGTTCCTGTGAGGGGTGCCTCAGACACACTATTGCCGCTGTAACGAAGTGGCAGTAGAGGGAGCATGCCTGGCTTGCTCTTCCCCTCTCCTGCTCCTTCTGGGTCCTGCATGACCAGGGCAGGAGGAGAGATACATGCGGTCTCTTGATGCAGGGGCAGAAAGGCATCTCCTCACATTCACATGGGGAACCAGAAGTGGCAGGAGAGGAAGCATGTGCCCCATGAGCTCCCTCAGCTATTGCTTCTTCAGAATATCTGTGGCCCAGTACTTTTGTCACCCCTGCGGCACAGGAGCTGAAGCAGTGCCCCTATGCTGTT
Source organism: Heloderma suspectum (assembly GCF_057233095.1). Taxonomy (NCBI): domain Eukaryota; kingdom Metazoa; phylum Chordata; class Lepidosauria; order Squamata; family Helodermatidae; genus Heloderma; species Heloderma suspectum. The sequence continues at coordinate 112,915,772 of NC_139464.1, forward strand.
GGGGTCACATCAAAAGCCCCAACTCATGCGGGTGGGTCCAGAGCCACACTGCTGTAAATGCTGAGCCACTGGGATAACATGAGCAGAGGGCCTGATTCTCTCCTGTGCCCCAGGGGGAATGATCATCTTCTTGCAGAAGGCAGGGATGTGTAGATCTTCTCCTATGCCACCTAAATTCTGAAGGGCTTTGCAAATAAATATAATTCTCATGAGAATGAGATGCTCTACTCCCTCTAGCAGCAGCAGAGGGAGTAGAGCAGGAGAGAAAATCACTCACAATTCCTCTTTTACTGCTTCATTAAAATGTCTGGCCTGGAGTGAACCATGCACAAGGTGCCTAAATCTACATGGAAACTTGAAGGTGACTCTGCACCACCACCACACACATTTTTTTCTGTCTCTTTCCCCCTTCCTTCTGCTCCCATTGATCTACAGCTAAGTAAATTTTTCATGCCATGTTTTTCAGGATGCTCCCAAATTCTGCCCCAGTTGCAATCTGAGAAGGAACCTTGTTCCCAACGTGGGCAGAAGCATTTATGGAGTGGAACCAGCATGCCCCAGGTTGTGGCAATTTCTGATCCATTCCAAAAATTCTGTGATCGCATCTGGCACAGCCCACAGCTGTTTCTCTCTTATGAGACTATAGGCCTATGTAAGCATTTGTCTGCACACATGTAAACCCGAAGTGGGGAGAGGGGAACGGGCTGTTGCAGGAACCCCTTTGCCAGTGCCTCCATCAGCAGCCACTTTCTGGGTGTCACTGGAGGGGGCGGGCGGGCTTGGTCTTCAACCCTGACATCCAGCCCTAACTGTACTACTGCTCTTGGTTGTGTATATGCTATTTTTAGTCTTGGTATGTTACTCTGTTGCATTTACTGACTTCTTAATGATTGGACTACTGCTTTGTTTTATAGGCTTTTCTTAGTCATGGGGAATGTCTTTGGGGAGGAAAATGTGGGTTATAAACTTCAACGTGACCAAATTGTTAGTTATTCAATGTATTATTATTGTATTTTTACTGCCAGAGAAGGGAGAAAGGTGCGTGTAGGATTTTATGCCTGACATACCAACATGGCTTGGCACCTTGACTTAAGGAGTGGGGGTGCATTTGCTGTTCCACCTTATGCAACAAAATGTCTTGGACTGGCTCTGTTTAAGGATATCAGTCTATCTTTGATAGGCATGCAGTTATATTTGCATACATCTGTGTATGCTGATGCTGAAGAAGGTAGATGATGATTTACTTTGGTAACCAGCAACACCAGACAGGCCGCTTAACAAGATCAGCCTCAGATGGCCTTCTCTCTGTCCCATCAGCCAGGACAGCTAGACTGGTGGGGACGAGGGACAGGGCCTTCTCTGTGGTGGCCCCCACTCTGTGGAACTCCCTCCCTAGGGAACTTCGTCATGCCCCCTCTTTAATGAGCTTCCGCCATGCACTGAAAACTTGGTTATTCAGGCAGACATTTGGGGTGGGTTAGGGTATTTTTAAATAATGTTTTAATGTATACTTTCACTGTTTTAAATTGTACTGTTGTATATCACCCAGAGTGGCCAGGTGACCGGCCAGATGGGCGATTAAGAAATTTAATAAAAAAATTAAAAATTTCAGAATCCTAAGGATTTTCGCCAGGGAAGTTAACTCAAGACCTGTCAGGAACAAAATATGCTGTCTTTTCCTATACTGTTGTTTGGTGACACAGAAACCCCTCCGAGTGTATTTTGGTAACTGTGTGGTCCCTCTTGTTGCTTTGGAAATTAAAAAAAAATCTCTAAGTTTGACACCATGAACAGGAGTTCAAAAAAAAAACACAATTTTTGGAAAACCTTGTTACTTGCAAAGCACATGACTGGGCATATATTTTTCTTCACTGAATACTCTGTAATAGTTAGGATTTTGTGTTGTTGCAGGGATGGATAGAATGAGAGGACAAAGAAATGTGGGGGAAGCACAGAACAATAAAAACAGTGCACTGAATCAGTTGGTCTTCGGCGGCCCAAATTCCCAATCAGCCATGGAGGTCACTGGGTGGCTTTGGCTGATACTTTTGACCTAGCTTATCTCACGGTGGAGCAGAAAGGGGCCATGAAGTCTATCGAAACTGTCATTAGAAACATTGTAAAAGTGCAGACAACTTTTGAAGAAGACTAGACAAATTCATGCAGCATAGTTCTGTCAATGGATGGCAGCCATGACAGGTAGAAAGGAAACCTCCATGAGCAGCAGTAGTGTACCTTTTATTATGAGAAGCTGGAAAAAACAGTAAGATATCAGTATCTCCATGAGCCTTGCTTGTGAGTTGCCCTTGGTTATCTGGTTGAGACAAGAGGGTGGGCTGGAAAAACCGTTAGACCCTAAATGACATAGTGCATTTGACAGGACACGCTTAAACTGTGCCCGCTGGAGAATTACCAGCAGCTTTAAGCAATGAGGCAGCATGTCGCCTTTCGCCCTTGGCTTATGAAAGAGTTCCCAATTAACCCTTTTGGAGCTGGTGGCTTGGTACATGCATCGAGCACTCAACACTCGCACGAGTCATCTGTTTGGCTGCTGGGTCTGCAAATTGCAGACATGCCAGAAGCGAAGCGTTGCTTTGCGTGGTGCTGCGACCACAAGCTAACATTGCTCAGCAGCTTCCTGATTTGCGCTCAGGGAGTGGAGAGCAGTGATTCTAGTGCCTTTCACTTCAGAAGCATTACAAAATCCACATTGTCCTCACTGTATAACATGTTATGCCCACTTTGCAGACTAGGCAGAGCCCTTCCCTGTCCCATGCAGTCCACTGTCCTATGGCATATCACATCTGATGCGCAACTTGATGATCAGTGTTCCAGTGCAGTAGTGCAGCAAAGTAATTTTAGGCCCTGAATGTAATAGTCGGGGGCGGGGGCTTTAGACGGCCATGTGTATTACTACACTTGTGAAGCACAAAACTAACATTTCTCTTCTCCCCATCGCTCTCGACATCCCATGCTTTATGATTACTTCTACATTCCAGATATGTGAGAGAGAGAGAGAGAGAGAGAGAGAGAGAGAGAAACTATTTGTCAACTCAGATAAAAAAACAAAATACTCTAAGCTTGGACAGCTTCGCATTTTTAACTCACTTAAACCATACCGCCATCATGATTACCGAAATAAAATGGAGTTTGCTTCTGCTGCCCTGATGCTAAATACATTTACTTGGGGAAAAGCACCATTTTGTTGTAGAATAGGATAATATATTTTTAAATAAATAATGAGCACCTGTTGCCATATACATGCCCAGCCAGCTGTCCTCAGAATATGTCTTTTAAAATAATAAGAAAAGATGTGGTGGCCATCAGCATTAGCCACGGTAAGCCCATGTTAGCTCAGATGCTGACACCGGGCCTGCTTGCAACTGCCCTCATCACTTGACGCACCTTGTCATTCAGGAGCCCTGGATTTCGGCCCTGAGGTCTTGCCTTAGCTATACCACTGTTCTAATGACACAAGGGCATCTCATGGCCCTAACTGTGAGGGATGTATCTGATCTGTTAAGCGGTTCCTAATTACTTTTGCAACATCCTCAGTTCAGAGAATGTCTCTCTGTTGTCCTAGACATCCCTTCAGGAATATCTAATGGCTGCTGTAGGCCACTGTGTGTGGAATCAGGAGTCCACAAATGGCGATATGCCTCTGATAACCTTCATCTACCTAATCCTTTCTTGGGAGGCCACCGCAACTTCTGGGAAGTGCAACAGATCTTAGTACACTCCTGTTACCTAACAGAAGATCCCTAGTTCCAGAAAGTCTACTGTGTGTACTCCAATTTCTCACACAGCTTTTCTCAAGTTTTCTTAAACTTGAGAAAAACTTATAACTATAAATTTATCCCTCATTCCAAGGCATGGCTGACCCACATTTTGAAATCTATATGTGTACATATATATTGTATATCTTCTGTTATCAATCTGGTCATGGACTGTAATAAACAGGGTTTGGTTTGATTTGAAATTCAGAAAATGATAATCAAATCCCAAAGGAAATAGTCACTACATTTGTGAGATATCTGTGTATTGGTATCTCTGGGATCATATCACGTCACTTGCTACCATGATACCATTGGGAATGAAGGAAACAAATGGGAAATACCACCACCACTACCCAGTTCCTCAGTCAGTTCCTTGTTATCTTAGGGCTGGTTCGCACAATCAAATAAGCCACGGTGAGCTGCAGCGTATGCAGGTGGTCGTTTTGAATATTCAAGCCGCGGCTGCGACTTGTCATGTCATCTGAACCCTGGTGGCATGGGTTGTGCGAGGGTTAAACAGCCCATGGCCTGTTCTAGGGTTATTTAACCCTTGTACAACTCACGCCACCCAGGTTTAGACAACATGACAAGCTGTGGCTGCGACTTAAATATGGTCACTGTTGCAGAGATTGTGGGATTCCTTCCTCTCTGAGGCTCGCCTAGCGCCTTCATTATTTGCATTTTGTCGGCAAGTCACAAGGCACACACCTCTTTTAACCAGGACTTTGGAAGTGGATGAAGCTTTTGGACTATTTATTTATTTATTAAATTTATTAATCGCCCATCTGACTGGTCACCCAGCCACTCTGGGCGATGTACAACCCACCATAAAACAATTTAAAACAATAAAATTTTACCATAATTTTTTTTTTTTTTAAATACCCTAACCCACCCCAAATGCCTGCCTGAACAACCACGTTTTTAATGCACGACGGAAGCTCATTAAAGAGGGGGCATGACGGAGTTCCCTTGGGAGGGAGTTCCACAGAGTGAGGGCCACCACAGAGAAGGCCCTGTCCCTCGTCCCCACCAGTCTAGCTGTCCTGGCTGATGGGACAGAGAGAAGGCCATCTGAGGCTGATCTTGTTAAGCGGCCTGTCTGGTGTTGCTGGAGGCGCTCCTTAAGATAGGCTGGGCCGGAACCATATAGGGTTTTAAAGGTCAAAACCAACACCTTGAATTTGGCCCGGAAAACAACTGGTCACCAGTGCAACTCCTTCAGCACTGGAGTGATGTGATCTCGCCGGCGGCTGCCTTTAATCAGGCGAGCCGCCGCATTCTGTACCAGCTGCAGCTTCCGAACCATCTTCAAGGGTAACCCCACATAGAGCGCATTACAGTAGTCTAAATGAGAGGAGACCAGGGCATGTACTACCGATGGGAGCAGATGGTCGGGAAGGAAGGGGCGCAGCCGCCGTATCAGATGGAGTTGATACAGCGCTGTCCGGCTCACAGCTGACACCTGAGCCTCCATGGACAGCTGGGAGTCCAAAATGACCCCCAGGCTGCGGACCTGGTCTTTCAAGGGTAGCTGTACCACATTCAACACCAGGGCAACATCCCCCAGCCTCCTCTTGTCATAAAAGACTATGTTTTGAATGGGGCACCTGATGGGAGTTTTAAGTTGCTTTATATTGTTTTATCAATATGTATGTCCTCCACCCTGTGGCCCATACAGTGAAGGGCAAGCTATAAATTTCAATAATAAATAAATGAATATTGAGAGGAATGGATATGGATAACATCTGACTTTCATTTATAATTTGTTTTCCTGTCTGAGTGTTGTTACATGTGAGGAGGCATAAGGTGCATTTGAGCTCCTGTTGAGCTCCTGCTGTATTTATACAAATATCTGATTCAGCCTTCCTGGGGCATGCTAGGAGTTGTAATCCAACACATCTGGAGGGCACCAGGTTGGGGAAGACTGATCCGATCACTGTTCATGCCAGTGTGGGATACTGAATAGAGACCTAGGTTTGAATTTCTACTTGGCCATGAAAATGGCTTCATGACTTGAGCTTGTCATATTTTCTCTCAGTCTAACCTACCTCACTAAGTTGCTGTGAGGATAAAATAGGATCTGTCTCATGTACACCACTGTCCTCCTTGAAGGAAAGGTGGGATACAAATGGAATTAAGAAGAAATGGACTCCTGCAGAATAGAATGGGCGAGGCATTTGGAATGTGAATTAGCATTCCAGACAATGTCAGCTTTTTACATTTGTATTACCAGCTGACTGAAGCATTTCAGGGCCTTGTGTGAAAACTACATTAGTGCCTCCAGTAACATTGTGTGGGAAGAATCAACTTGGGCAATCCCATACATTTTAATTATCTCCATCTGTGAAAGCAGATGGAGATATAAATAAATGTTGCATCCACAAAAGGGAACATCTGACTATATAACTCATATATGGACAACCTTTCTGGGTTATGCAGATTCCAGACATTCACCAGAAGATATCAGTTTTTGATAATGTTAACTGGATGTGTTTTTAAAATTAAGCATAGCTCATAGACACAGTGTTATGTTAATTATGGAAAAAGGGAAAGCGTATCACAGTAATACTGATGACACATTTACAGTACGGATTTCATGACAATCTAACTCTCATCTTTTCCCCCAGAGAACCTGGGAAATTGTAGTTTTGTTACAGTGCTCCTGGGAATTCTCTGTAAAAGATCTCCAGGCAGCGGTGTAGTGGTGGCAGGTCAAGCCAAGGCGTTGCTCCGGCACGTTTTTTGAAGCCAGACCCCAGCCGGGTCGCAGCCTGCTAGGGAAGGAAGAGGGAGTGCGGGCAGCTGCCTCTCGTCTACTACGCAGATCTGGCCAAAGAGAGGGAGTGAGTGAGAGAGGGAGGGAGGGAGCCTGAGGGAGCTCTGCAACCTCCTCTCACCCCCCCGCCCCCAGCTTTTGGCTCCTCCACCTGCCCCTGCTCCATGCCTGCGCTGCCCTCGTCTCCTGCAACACCGGCCACCCGTTCAGTGCTGCTGCTGCGGGCAACGGGAGCAGCGGGGGGGGGGGGGGCGCTGCCACCATTATGGGGCAGGGCAGGTGGCTGGTTTGTGCCAGTTTTTTAGGATTTATCACACAATCCTATGCGTGTTTACTCAGAAGTCAGTCCCACTAGGTTCAATTGCCAATTGGGCTTTCTCCCAGGTAAGTGTGCGTAGGACTGCAGCCATAGCGGCCTTCCCAAGATCTCTGTAAATTGAATTCCAAATAAAGACCCATCGGATTGCACTGTTAATTCTTGAACATTAATGTCTACAGTAAGCAGAACTGCCAAATGCAGCCTGCTCTGTCAGCTACACTTTTTGGCACAATGTTGGCATGTATCTGGACAAACAAACCCTGGTGGAGGGGAGAGAAACAGAGAAAAATCAGTTGGGGGGAGAGGAGAAAGAAGGTAGGTGTGCGTGTGCGTGTGCGTGCATGTGGTTCAATCCAGCTGGGTGCGTGGACGTTTCTGTTGCGGGATGGGAGAGATATAATGAAGGAGCTTAGAGAAGGCCAATGGGTAATGTTGGGGGGCTAAAGGAGTGTGCAAGGGAGCTGTTTAAATGAGAAGGGATCTGTCCATGAGAGCTGAGCTGAGAGGGTGAAGCTTCCACAGAGTATCATATTTTGAAAACTTAAAATGTTTGTGTGAGTGAGTGAGTGAGTGAGTGAGTGAAAAAGATTAACACCCCTGCGTTTTTTCTCAGACGAAACACCCCGCCTTATTCTTGGCTGCACTGTTTTTGGATCCCAGTTGAAGGCTGTATATCTTACAAGGTTGTACAATCTTAGAAGGGGCGTGGCTGTGACTGTCACGAAGGGACGCTGCACTTCTGAATTTGCCACTACACTACTGTCTCCAGGCCCTTCAGAGAACCAAAAAGTTTGAAAGCAGAATTTGCCAATGTAAAACAGGGGGTGTCTCCATGAGTGATTTACTCCAAGCTGGCTGGTCGTTAGGGGTACATCATTTTGTGGCCATCCTGCAGCCACCTCAGAGCTTATTGCAGAAAAACCACATTTCCCAAGACTGCTTATAGTCCGATTCTTTTTCTTATGTCGGGTTCTCTGCTGTACAGTTGCTGTGTGCCCCAGCCCTCGCATTTAGCTCAGGTATGCTAGTCCTGCCCAGGGGTGTGCCTTTCACCGTGACCCCAGTCAAGGAGTGTTTCCTGTCCTTGTGTTTCCCAGCACAAACCAATTAGTGTCCACTTAGAAGTAATTCTCATTGTGGTCAATGAGGCTTGTCCCCTGAATGTGCACTTCAGAATTTACAGAGATCCCCCTCAATAGAAATAGCACATTTTAAAGCACTAATTCCCTAAAGCCTGTAAAGCGTGACCTCGATGCTGTGATTCTCCCTTGTTTGGTTTATTGCCATTCAGAAGTAACTACTTTGCACCTTTGATCCTGCGCTATATCGAGTTAGAAAGGGGGCTGGTTTCTCATCCCTTTGTTTCCTGTCCCTGCCTTTCTCAGTACAAACATGTGTGTGTCTACTCAGAAGTAACTCCCATTGTGGTCAATTAGGCTTCTTCCCGAAATGTGCACTCCCGAAGTTACTGAGATTCCCACTAATCGAAATAATGCATTTAGAAGCCTTAATGTCAAAGCTTCGAAGCTTCGATTGATCACAACAGACCAGGGAGAACACTGTGTTCCTGTAAGGATTGTTGCTTTATGGAAGTAAGTAATGTGGGGGGGGGGAGAGAAGGAGATTGTTCGCAGTTTTGGCAGCTTCTAGGCAGGGAGAACGCTGTGTTCCTGTAATGACTGTTGCTTTACGGAACTACTTAATGCAGGGCGGGGAGGAGAGAGAGAGAAAAGGAGAGTGATTTTTGTCAAGACATAGGAGGAAACCTCCCAGGTTTTTATCAAAGGAGAAAGAGGGGTGGGAGAGCCTGGATTGGGGGGGGGGAGCCTCTCTTATTGGTTGAGCAGCCCCTGCCAGTCAGGCAATTTTCACTCCAACTCCAACTCCACCCCCATCCCACCTGGAAGTATATTCTGTGAAGTGACTTATGCCGGTGCGGTGCACTCGCTTGTGGGGCCCTGCATGGACCAAAGCACACCAAAGCTGATCCCTTGAAAAAATCCGGGTAATCCTCCACTAGCTTCTTCTTCCATTGTCATGGAGAAACCCCTCAGGTTTAAAATTTGTAGCATTACAACTCAAAATGTATTATAACTATTAACAGTTGTATAATTATGTATCCTAGTGCTAAAGTTACAGTATATATAATATACAGATGTAAATATTTGTAAATGAAGGTTACAAAATGAAATATTGGCCCATGGCAGACAGCAAACCGTATCTTTTTTAATTAATTTTTTACTGAGTTTTGTTTTGAGTTTCTATAGACACAATGAACATAACCATAATAACAAACAGACAACCTAAAGTCACATACACACACACGCAGCTAATGGGAGAGGGCTGTGGATCAATGTTCATACGTTTTGCTCATTCCCTAAATTTTCAATTTATGGGGACGTCATAAACAAAATACCTTTAGCTTTAGTTAAGCATAGAATCTCATAAGGCTTTCCATATACAAACCATGTCTAATGTACCCCTTCTCCTTTGTTCTGCTGTATATGCAATTTCCATGTGTGGTTTGGTTTAAAGGGGACTAAAAGAAACACAATCACTTTTATGATTCAGAAATGACAAGATTTGCAGGATAATGCGGATAACCCTAGACTTTTTTTTTTTTTTTTTAAGAATTGGGATATGTGGCATTTATTTGGGGCAGGGGCGGGGAGAGAAATCCTCTCAGTAAGAATCTTCCTGTGTTGGTATTGCCAATTCCCAAAGTTAAAACTCATGGGACTGGCTTTGAGATCATAACAAGCTATAAAATGTAATAAATTTGAAGGTGTTGTTATTTGCCATGTGGTTTCTGAGCCTTCTGGAAGACACTAGCATAGCATATTCTCTGTTCTCTTCAGACTCACACCAGATTCAATTTTAGCCTTCCATTTACTGCTGCTTTGTCACTTATGCTTGACTTCTTGCATTCCATCAAACTGGGCTATGTCTTATAGCTCACAATTGGTTTCCAATGCATCTACCAACTTCCTCCCCAAACCCAATAATTACAGAGCATTCACAAGATAAAAAGTCCCTTGTCTACCACATCTCCAGCAGTGATCAGTATCCATATGTGAGAAGATGTGCAATAAACAGGGAAATATATATTGGGAAGATTGGGTGTGGGGAGTCAGAATTTAAGGGGAATAAAATAGTATTGCACTGAAGAGCTTAAATGAAACATTATAGTATGTCCGTTATACTCTGAGAAAAGATAAATTCCACACCTCTGAAGGACCGGGGTGGGGGGTGGGGGCATGCATCCTTTGTCAACTCAAAGTTCCTTTGTTTTAAGCTGTGTTTATTGTTGGATTTTTTAAAAAAATGTATTTCGTTCATAGTTGTATGTTGTTGTATGTTTTTAGGTAAATGTTTTTAAACTTTGTATATTGTATTTTAATGTTTTAACTTTTGTAAACCACCCAGACAACTTTGGCTATGGGGCAGTATAGAAATGTAATAATAATAATAACAACAATAACAACAACAACAACCGCAATAGAGCAAACACCACAGAGAAAACTTCCATATCACCTCAAGCACAAATCTTTGCAGTGTAGGCCATTCACACATTCAGATGCAAGTTTATAGGGTGGCCACATGTCCTACTTTAGAGAGGAAAGTCCTCTATTTGAAGAGCTGCCCAGTCCATGTCTGGCTTAAAGGTTAAAAAAAAAACTATCAGAAGGGAGATCATGGGCCTTGAAGTTGCTTGTTAGCACCTGAATAGCAGACTTGAGCAGGTACACAGGTCACCTGGTCAGTCTCCGCAACAGTGGTAAGCTGTACATATTTTATTTATTTCATTTCTGTACCACCCAATAGCCGAAGCTCTCTACAAATATTTCTCTATAAATGACTGCAATTCATTCTAAATGTGAACCTTTACCTATAAATTAGAATATCCAAATTTTATGCAAATCTCTCTTTTGTTTCGTTATGCATTTCTTCTTTTTGTAAGAGGCCATCCGACTGCTGAGTAATCAAATCATGGACATGCATGTTTAAACTAGCCCTGAGTAGAGATATGGGTCCAAGTTTGCAAATAAAATTCCTGGGAACTAGCAGATGGTAGGAGAGAGTTAGAGGACCAGTCAACTAAGAAGAATGTGAAACTGGAGGGACCCAGTATAGGTGGCAGTAGATTAGGCCTTAAAAGCATGAAGGATTAGGAAACTGGGGGAATAGTGTTTCAGGGCCTAGCAGGATAGGGTTGTTTGTTTAAATATTTAGATATCGCCTTTACCAGGCTCAAGGAGTTTACACAAAGATGCAATAAAATTAGGTTAAATTCAGACTTAACGCAAGAACAAGACAGATAAATTATGAAAAGGTGATATTTTATTTGAGGAAGTCTCAGGTTTAAGAAACTAATGACCTGGTTCTGATGCCACGACAGCCCACCATGGGTTAATTAACCCTTGGGGTGCCAGAGCATGTGCTGTCCACCATTATGAATATGTAAGCCCTGGCCAAACCCAAATGGCGGGGGTTATTTGAGGGTTAAACAACCCCCACATAATGCATGGTCTATTTTAGATTAGCCCCTGAAGAACGAAAAAGAAATCTGAAACACATCAGACTCAAATACAATAAGGCACCTTTTGATAATGTATGCTTAGAGTAGACCAACTGAAATTAATGGGACAAGTAAGTAATGACTAACTTATCCCACTGATTTCAACTCTACACATGACTAAGCCTGGATCCAACCCACTATAATTAAAAAAGACAATAAAACTATAACACTTCAACAAAACAAGAAATTCAGCTGCGAAAAATATAGTGATTCAGAGCAGCCCCCATCAAGTCAGCTTCGAAAAACCACCTGAAATAGTTGAGTCCTCTTAAAGAACTTTCGGAAGCCCTAAATGAGGAAGGTAGCCCTGATTTCCAGTGGGAGACAATTCCACAGCCATGAGGCAACTGCCATAAAGCTGAAGTATTTGTCTTTTAAAGTCAAAGTTTGGCGCAACTCTCATTCGCTTAGATGTCACCGTGTTTGCCTTAATGTGGTTGGGGAGAAAGAACTTGGCAGTTGCTAGATAACAGATGATAAGGCCCATCAGCAGGAGACATGGGGTGGACACAGATCATGAAAGATCTGTCTGGCATTTCTGTCTGAGGTTCAAAAAACGTTGTGGGGTCACATGCAGCTGGCCTGGTGTCAGAGGTCAGCAGCTTTGCCAACATCCTGAGCCTTCAGGAGGTCCACCTCTGACCCACACTGCTAGAGCTACCCAGGCCCAGTACCCCTCTCAGCTGTTGCTGGTGCCCATCATTTTAATTCCCCCACAATGCCTCTGGGGGCCTGATACAGCATTGCTTCACAGGGTCAAGGTCCCAAAGGCGTGTGGGGGAATTAAAACGGCAAGTGCCGGCAGCAGCACTCCCAGGCTAGACCGACTGTTTTTGCGGTTGTGCTCACCTGGCAAGGGGAGGGGAGGATGCCACCACTGCTGAGGGGTCCAGCTGAGGCAGCTCAGAGAACCGTGCCAAACCTCGTGCTGGCCCTGACATGCAGAGCAAAGTATTTGAGGAGAAAGGGGAGGATGAACGCAAATTTGTCCGAGGCTCAGAAAATCCTGCCAGGCTGGATGTGCCTGATCTCGTCTGATCTCAGCAGCTAAGCAGGGTCAGTCCCGGTCAGTGCTTGGATGGGAGACCGCCTGGGAATCAGGCTTCCTGCACTGAGCAGGGGGTTGAACTTGGTGGTCTTGTAGGCCCCTTCCAACCCTACTGTTCTATGATTCTATGGCCCTGCTCTTGCTAACCAGCTGCTGAGTGCATGTCTGTGTTTGACTGGAGTCAAGCTTGAGAACCCAGGCAGCGGCACAAATGCCAGCCCTGGCCCAGTGCATCAGCACGGACTGTAGAGTAGCATGATTGACAATATTTTATAAAACTGCAAATGATAACTTAGACTGTAATTCTACATCCACTTATCAGGGAGGAAGCCTCATTGAACTCAGCAGGACTTACATCCAAGTAAATATGTACAGGATTTCATTGTAAGGCACACTTATTTGGGAATGGGCCCTGTAGAACTCAATGGGCCTTACTTCTGAGTAAACATACACAGGATCATACTGCATGCCTCTCTTACTGTTCCTCTTAAAACAGGAAGATTTATCTATCCTTCATATTCATGCCCCCTTTCTGGTTTAATAAGGTAAAGGTAAAGGTGTCCCCAACCAGTCGTGTCCGACTCTAGGGTGTGGTGCTCATCTCCATTTCTAAGCCGAAGAGCCAGCGCTGTCCGAAGACGCTTCCGTGGCCATGTGGCCGGCATGACTGAACACTGAGGTGCACGGAACGCTGTTACCTTTCCCGCCGAAGCGGTACCTATTTATCTACTTGCAATTTCTTGCTTTCGAACTGCTAGGTTGGCAGGAGCTCGGACTGAAGACGGGAGCTCACTCTGTCACGCGGCACTCGGTTTAATATGGTTTAATTCTGTTTAATTAAACATTCTGGTTTAATATGGCACCTATAAACATCTTGAAAGGGTACCTGACGTGGATAAGACAATAGCTGCTTTTAGTTATCGTCTAGGGCTATCTCACTGAAATTATAGGAAGGGGATGTTGCTTATTGAGAAATACAATAAAAAGCATTTTGCATGTGCATTAAGTGCATTAAGTCAGACCGGAAGAATAAAGGTATGAAGATTTGCCCTTTTCTGCTAATGGGGGTAGTTATGCTAACGCTAGCTGTTTTCCTAATATTACATCATCACAGTACCTGGTCTCCAGTGGGCTAAAACGCACTTGAGTTATCTGAGCTTGTTCCTCTTACTTTTGTGAAAGCTGAGGACTTCCTAAGAGTGCCCTGCATGAATGCACCACCCCCTGAGCTTTTCCACAGAACCCTAGCCAAGTTTATTTAGTTAAGAAGACAAAGGAGTAAGCACCAGTAAGGCCATTATTAGCATATTTATGAAACAGGCTTAGCTCTCTGCATGCCTGTTAGGAGGCAGGGCGGGAGGGAGGGAAGACTCCAGCATTGGCCTGATGGTTTGGCCCACAGTGTATTGCCTATGCATGTGGAAAGACAAAGTTTAACCTCTGCCACTGAAACAAATGCACTCAAGAGATGCCCTCCCTTTCCAACTCGAACAACATTTTAGAGGCAAGGATAGACAATGGAAAAATATACTTCCACCAATTAGACATAGATCCAGTATAATAAGGCAATGTAAGATACAGGGCAGTGGAGGTCAAGGGAGATGTCAGGGGCTGAGCTGGCTGGTTAGAGAAGCTCATTACACAACTCATACTTACTGAGGAACAGGGCTCTATGGTCTTAGAAGAGTGCTGAGGTACATCAGTGTTTCATTCAGTGGGCTGGATTCCTAATTGGGGGGCAATGCGAGTTGAATGGTTAATGCGCATAACGACCAGCCATTGTGCACATACACCACACCTCATGGAGAATGTGGACATAATCTGTCCATGAAGAGGGAATTGTGCAAGTTTTGTGGTCAATATATGTACTCTCCAAGAGGCCTGGTAAAGGTAATATATGAATGTTTAAACAAACAAACAAACAGACCTATCCTGCTAGGCTTTGTGGAATGTGCGTATCAACATTTTGTACAACAACAACATTCTCTGGTCAAATTAATGCACTCATTAGCAAGGAACCAAGCTTAAGGCAGATTGGTTTATGCATCTTTAAAAAACACATTCGTCCTCCTGAAATATATGAAGAGGCCCTTTGATGAAGTAAGTTCATGCTTGAATCCACTCTAGGAGGAAGGCATATGGTTTAGGAATCTATCTATCTATCTATCTATCTATCTATCTATCAATCAATATTTATGAATCGCTTATATTAAAGGCATTTCTAAGTGATGTACAACAACAGGTCTTCATACAGAGGACAAGATTACCTTCTTGGGAATGCCTGTTCGAAAATGTATGATTTCAGTAGGCAGTGAAAATGCAGAAGGGTTGGAAGCCTGCTTACTTCATAGTGGTAGGGAGTTCCAGAGAGTAGGTACTATAGCACAAAAGGCCCTGATAAGAACTTAGAAGCAGTTTCCAGAGCTTACTGTACACTGGCATTAAAACTGTAAAGGTTTACAGAAGATTTTGGCACAAACATGCATGCATGGATGTACAGATTGATTGATTGGCTACACATTTCCACCCTACTATTGCTCCCAGAAGCTCAGAGCAGCACAAGAACAACCAGGGATGAATTCTCTGAACAACTCCCCCATCCCCACCGAGATCACTTGTCAGATACAGTATAGTCATTTTCTAGTTGAAAATAATTTTGATCCCATTTTCTTGGTGCTATTTTTCTGGAATGAACAAAGAAGGAATTCATCTCTGGCTACTTTGAAACACAACTACTACAGTTCAGTGTTCTTTTTCATCATTTTCTTAATAGAATCCTATGTTCTGAAAGAAGTCGCCCTCTGCTTGATGATGTGAAAATGAATTAATAAGTATTTCAGCTGACGGGCAGGAACTACCCTAGTGACTGAAAATGAGTACGCTGCACTTCAGAAGTTCATTAGCAAGAAATGTGCAAAAATTACAACAACAAAAGAACAAAAGGATGTAAATTCAGCTAACCTGAAGTAACACTTCAGTTAAATCTAATGAAATAGTCGTGAGTGTGAAACATTTTTCGTTTTTTACTATGGTGCCATACAGCCCAAATCCACATTTGCCAAGGGTAGCGGTATCTTACCCCTCAGCCTTCACCCCCTTGTATATTCAGCACACACACCCTTTTCTGGTTCTGCGGGAAACGACAGCCAACCATTTTTAAAAACAGCAACTAAGAAAAGGAACACCACAGCACATCTAATGTATGTTATCTCTTTCTCAAGTCCATCCTGGACATAGGCTAGCAAGCTGCCCCCTGGGGAACCGCAACTAAACAAAGAGATCTTCAATCGGGATTATAAAATTGCATGAAGAAGCCTATGAAAGAATAGCAGATTGCTACAAATCCAGTTTCAAAAGCTCAGCAGCACACTTATCAAAAACCACCCCCGCTCACACAAATAAAGGCTTTTGCAGGATTAGGTGTTCACTATAAAGTCTTTACAAATAATAAGTTGCTATACAGCTGTAGTCCTTGACATGAGAGGTGGAACTACTAGAAGAAGTGTTGGCAGTTGCTAGAGGAGACAGAAGCTCTTTCCTGTTCACCAGTCCCGGTTTTTCTCCCCGCTCCCTGATTAGATCAAACAAGCTCCTGACCTTTCATCAGTATAAGCAGCTGTTTGACCATTTAATTTGTCCGGCAGTCCTAAAGGCTAATGGAGCAACCCATTATTTTTAACTGACTACTTAATTCCCTGGAGCATCTTCCTCGAGACTGTTAAAGAATAGTGTATTCCATTTCCAAATGGCCTTAATTTCCCCTGTGATCTGTCTGTCTCTGGGATTGGGAGAAAGAGTGTTCCACGATTAGCTATGTATTTCATTACCTTTGAGCATGCTTGTCCGCATATCTTATGGTGAGCCATAAACTGAAACCTATTTAAGAGCTGTGGATTGGATCCAGACTTAGGCACTAACTGGGCTGGTGGAAGCAGACTTCCTCTCTCCCTCTTCCCCATGGCAGCCCCCCGCCCCGCTCTCCGAAAATGCTACACAGAGGGTCGGGGACCCTGCTGAATGGGGATGAACTGTGGTGCAGGGGGATGGAGAGGAGAATCACCAAAAATCAGGTGGAAGAATCTTCCATGAGCGGAGCGGAGCCCTTCTGTCCACAGATGGCAGGTCCTGGATCCAGCCCAATAGCTTCTTGAAAGGGCTGGGGGAACCCTGCTGAATGGGATGAGCTGCAGTGTGCAGGGAGGGGAATCCCTGAAAATGGAGCCCTTCTGTTTACAGAAGGCAGATCCTGCATCCAACCCAACCAATTTAATTCCATTGGCTTTCCACTGGGGAAATGTCAGCCACTTTGCAGAACTAGAAGTCCTAGGGTTCCCCTGCAGAAAGTCATGAAATTAGTTGATGTTTCTAATATATTGATGCTCTTGGATATGCTTGGTTTGTATGCTGTGGTGTGTGTGAGAGAGAGACATAGAGCTGATCAACACAAGCAGCAAAATAGCATGGATCCACTTTAGACTGCAGGAAGAGGGACTCATATTTGAACCCTCCCCTGTGGGGGTGAGGGAGAACCCTTAATGCACAGAGATCATGAAGCTCACTATGTGACCCTGGACCAGTCACTATCTCTCAGCCTACACAAGGATGTAGTGAGGATAAAATCGGGGGTGGGGGGAAGGATCTACTTGGAGGAGAAGCAGGATATTAATGTGATAGAGAGGGAGAGAAGATGACAGACAGACGATAGATAGATAGATAGATAGATAGATAGATGATAGATAGATAGATGATAGATAGATAGATAGATAGATAGATATAGATAGACTAGCACAGCCTACAAGCTTTTTCCAAGATGTGCCAGTTTCTATGTCCCAGACAGACACAGAGTCAGAATGCAAACCTACATATCCCTCACCTGCAGTCCAAATGAAACAAAACTGCACAGTACAGGAAGAAAAACCTGCATTACATCTTTCAGTGCATGTATTGGTTGACTATTACAGGGACTCCCTATGATATGGTTTAAGAATCTCTGGTATACAACAGGCTTTTTAGCTACAAACAAAATGAAGGATGCGCTTTGCCCTCTAACATGGGAAAGATCAACAGAGGTATCTGTCTTTAGAATGCAGCGATGAATGACTTCCAGGAACCTATCCACTCCTCAGGAGCAGTTTACGAATAGGGACCCCAGAGTTCAAACCAACAAGCCCCCAGTCCACAGAGTGAGGTTCTCATTTCTGCCAAATGCATAGCAGAAAAAAGGGAAACCACACAGGTGCACCGACTGACTATGAGAATTCCTGTCAGAGGCAAGGCCAAAGAAGGGGGCCCTGACACTTGTCATGAATCTGCATCCTCCTGTCATGGAACCCAATGAGGAAACCTCTCTGTGAGATTCTCTCTCAGCTGCTTAGCTGATCTTGTCAGCTGAGTTACTGGACACGAAGAAAAACCTCTTCAATTTAGCAGGGCAGACTTAAAGCTTAATACATTTAGGGCGCAATCCTATCTAGATAGGCGGCTACTTCTGAACTCGGAGGCAACCGCCTATCTAAAGCAGAGCAGCAGAAGCGTGGAGGGAATCGTTCCCTCCGCGCTTCTCCTGCTCTGCTTTTTCAGCTAGACAGTCAGTTGCGGCTGTCTAGCTATGGGCGCATGGAGTGGGAAAGGAGGCTGCTGTACAACATATTGGATGTGTTGTACAGGCAGCTATGCTCTCCCCACCCTGGAACGCCCCCAGCTGCGCCCCTTTCCAGCCACTCCGCACTCCTCTTGCACGCGCGGAGCACGGGGCTGTTCCGCGCTGCCTCTGAGGCAGTGCAGAAGTGGAGGGAGGTCGGTTCTCCAGGAGATGACCTCAGAGCATGGGCTCCAAGGTTGGTTCTTGGAAAGCACCATATCCTATGACCGTCTAGCCGCTGTCTAGCAGCCATAGGATTGCTCCCTCCAACTTGCAATTCCAATGAAGTTATGTAGTCCAATATTTAGGATAGATTAAGCCACATTAGGGGACAAAGACAAATGGTTTCTCATGGGATGCAGTGGTTCTTACCACAGCCCAAGAACTTTTCAAATATTCAGAGCACACCATATGTACCCTTTTAACCTTGCAGATTGTCCAGGCAATCATAGAATAGTAGGGTTGGAAGGGGCCTACAAGGCCATCCAGTCCAACCCCCTGCTCAATGCAGGAATCCAAGTCAGAGCATCCCTGACAGGTGGCTGTCCAGCCTCGTCTTGAAATTTTCCTATGGAACTACGGGGAGCAGCTTTTTTCTTAGTGCAGTGCTTGAGTGACAATATATTAGCAGTGAGTGACCCATTATGGGAGCGGGGGCAGGGGGGATAGCCTTGCTGCAGGAAAAAGCCTGCTTGCCTCCTTTTTTAAAAGGTGGAGAGAGCTGTACACTTCATAGTGGGACATTGCATAACCTGTGCGTATGCCCACTTCAGGAATACTGGTGGTGTGCAGTGAGGAAATGCTCACTGCATTTCAAAACAAATCTTTTTTAATACAAATAATGTCCAAGTCATAATAGAGAAGGGACTGTATTGCTTGCAACTCATAGGAACTGCTGCACAGAACTATGTGCTGTGTGAAGACGTATTTCCTTTTGTCTGTTCTGAATCTCCCGCCATTCAGCTTCACTGGATGACCCCGGTTTCTAATATTGTGAGAGGCCTAGGGCTCCTTCTCACAGAGCTTTTATTCTGCTATTGAGATGGCTCCATCATGGAAGTTTGTGGGCTCTTTAGATGACGCTATGAACCTCCAAGTCGCCTCCTGCACTAAATGCCCTTTGTTCCGTTTTTAAACAGATCTCAGATAATGAGCTATCAAATTACCCCGTTGTGTTCTGCTTCAGTTTCCTCTGTGAAAAGAGGAAAAGCGTCAAGGAGAGGAGCAAGATCAGTGAAAGATATGGAAGACTCAGATATAGGGAGAAGGAGATGGAAAGGGGAGGGGGAAAAGGAAGCACATGACAAGGGGAGTCATTGTGATCTTGCATTTAAAACGGAAGCAGAAACCCCCTTTTTAAATGCAGGATTTTAGGCTGGTGTAGAGATGCTTCTATCTACTTTCTCTACACTACACATAATTTTATACACCTCTATAATGTCCATGCTTCTT
This sequence comes from Heloderma suspectum, assembly GCF_057233095.1. Classification (NCBI taxonomy): domain Eukaryota; kingdom Metazoa; phylum Chordata; class Lepidosauria; order Squamata; family Helodermatidae; genus Heloderma; species Heloderma suspectum. Next base: position 112,935,363 of record NC_139464.1, read on the forward strand.
TCTAAACTATACACTCCAAGACATTGTAACCTTTCCTTGCAGGGGACTTGCACCAGTCCCCTGATTATTTTGGTTGCCCTCTTCTACCCCTTTTCTAGCTCTACGATTTCTTTTTTGAGGTGCAGTGACCAGAAGTGTACATGGTATCCTAAGTGGAGCTGCACCATCGATTTGTGCAAAGTTGAAAGAACTCCACAGCTTGTAAAACCTGCCTCAAAATAAGAGGTGAGCTTTACAATCCCCCCTCCCCACTCATTTCCAGCTCAGATTAACTTTCTTTCTTTCTTTCTTTCGTTCATTCATTCTTTCTTTCTTTCTTACATTTCTATACCACCCAATAGCTGAAGCTCTCTGGGCAGTTCACAACCATAAAATATGGCACAATAAAACATAATATAAAACTTTTAAGAGTTTAAAACTATCGTAAAAACCCAAAGTAAAAACCAGCAGCAGTGTAAGGATTAAAAAATATAGCAACAAATTTTAAAACAACACAAACCAAAGGACTAAGATGCCTGGGAGAATAAGAAGTTCTTCACCTGGCACGGAAAAGACGGCAACATAGGTGCCATTCTACAACCAGGGTCCCACAATGGAAAAGGCCTTGGTAGCTGCCTGCCATACTTTACTTGGAAGGGCACCTGGACGTCCTCTGAAGATGGCCGTTGGGTCTGGGCAGCTATATATATGGGAAGAGCTGATCCTTCAAGCTGGATACTTGGATCCAACATCCAAGCCAGGGAAGGATTTCTAACTCTCTAACCAATCTCCACTGCCTCCCTATCACCAAAGGTCACCCTCAGCATCCCCAAACACACTCCTCCCTTTCGTTTCTTAAAATGGATGCAGCACTGAGAGAAGAGAGGGGGTTTTTCTCCCTCTTTTCTGAGGCCCACTCGCACTGGCTAACAGTGGGCCCCCAGGAGCCCTTGGGAGAATTACATCTCCCACAATCCCCTGGGTCCCAGCATGCTGTTGACCACCATAATGGGGTGATGGAGAGGTGAGACATTGTGTTGCAGTTCCTGCCACCACCGCCAATTTAAGAGATAAGAGGGACTAAGAGCAGATGGGGGAGTGTTTGGGGGATAGGTGGTAGCGATGGTTTGGCGGGATGAGGGAGACTAGTGGAATCAGTCAGGGTTATTTTTTCCGAGCCCCTCAAATAGGCTTGGAAAAATTATCCAAGCCCTTCAGGTCCCCCCTGTCTCTGCCCCCGAAGATCTTGGGTAATTTTTGAGTAAATCCAAGAGAAGCTTAGGAGAACTTGGCCACCTCTGCTCTTAATTTTAAAAATACTGGTACCAGGGCAGAGTCTGAGAAAGGTAAAGTGGTGGAGCCAAATGGATTCTGGTGAGAGCAGAAGTAATTGCAATAAATAAATGCATTGGTGGACAGTCTTGGCTGGGGCAGCAGACTGAGGTTGTGCTTGAGTTCTAGTGCAGGGTGAAATGGTGCGCTGGGGCAGAACTCCGTAACCTCGCTCCTTGTTGCATGCATGTAGAATGCCCACTTCAAGCACACGGACTAAGTGAAAATGATGCTCATGACTCTCAGGCTTACTGAAAAACGTCTGGCAACCAGCCTCAAATTCTAATAACTTATCCAGAGGTCAAGAAAAAAAAACCCTGCGAGGCAATTTCTATTTTGATCAGTTGGCAACCTGAACTTGAAACACATGGTAAAGAAGTAAGTTCATGGAACTTAACTTCTCTGTACATAGGAGCATGGTGCTGCCATTTCTGGAATCTTCTTTTAGGACGCTTCCGGACAAGGCTTTTATGGCACCATCACCCTACCTCAGTCACAGAATTTAGGGGTGGGGGTACATATATTGCCATCTTCCACTCATAGCCCTCCGGTGCTTTCCCACCAATTTTTCCATCTTTTTTCTTACTCCAGAAAATTTGTTAAGTAAGAAAAGACTGAATCGTTGCACAATGACTTTTGATTGGTAGTGGTAGGAGCCCTCTGTTTGGATGCACCCTTAATTATCCAGATGTGCACATGGAAAATGTAATGGAAACACATTGAACCTCTAGCTGTGGTTGTATCCTGGAATGGGAAAGAGACCTTCTTTCCCCTCCACTATCCAGAGTTCTTATCCTCACTGTCTAGAAATACACCTCCCTTCATGGAGTTAACTATACCAGAGAGGAAGGTTTACCACAACGCTCTTTCTGATGTGCTACTTTACTCCATGAAGGGAGATTTGTTTCTTTGTTTGTTTTTACATGGGGAGCATTAAAAAAATATGACATACATATCCCACTTGCAGTCTGAAGTAGTACAGTCCAGAATTCTACCATCTCAGCCTACTCCCTCATCCTATATACTAAGACTGAACTCATATGCCAAGTGTGGATCCTTATGTAACCATCCAGACACAAGTTTAAATTAGCAGGTTTGGTGGGAAACCCAAGATTTGAAGGAGTACACGAAGGGAGGAATCCTAAAACAGCCCAATGAGGACTGAGCATGCTCAGTTGTCACAGAATGACTGTTGTGGGAAAATGGGGTGGGGAGAAGAGAAAATGGGCAAGAAAAGGAATGGAATGCTGGAAGACATGGCTGGCTGGCACCCTGAACAGGAGCATTCCATGCTGCAATATTTTGTTGCAGTTCCCACATGTAGAAGAGCTCAAATTAAAGTGGAACTTATTACCACCTCATAAGCTTTTTTACACAAGGCTGTTAATCGGCTGTTAATCCTCTGTATCTATTTTGGGTTTTGTCACAGAACTGTGAGTTGAGCACTACACAAGGAGCGTTTCCTTTCATGCTTTTCCACTACATAACCTCTAGGTGGCACTGTGGTATAGCGGAATGGTGCAAATACACAAGAGGAAATCACACTTCTCTTTCACAATTAAATGCTGCATGTTCCCTGCTCTAAAAAAAATCACTGAAGGTGCTGGTTAGACACAGAAGCAAAACTGGAGGGCCACGTTGTCATCGAAAGGACCCATAAACAACCGCGAGCAGGGAATCACGAGCACATGTTAAATGCCTTGTGTAGAAAAGCCCTGAGAAGAGATCTGAACTGGGAACTACCATGAAGCTGCTAGACACTAAGCTGCATGAGCTCTGCACTACAGCACATGGATCTATCACTGGGAAATTTGATATAGGTACTTCCTGTGGTAATTCATTTACTAAACCCGCTTTTAAAATGTCTACGCAAAAACATTCTTAGACACACATTATTAAAAAGAACCAAGCAAGGCTAGACATGGACACCAAGATCTATGCAATTCTTTAAATTGTTTCTTTGAGGGAATCGTTTGCATATGTTAGGAAAGGAGCGTGACCAATATGCCTTAAGAACTACACATGTGTGCCAAAGAACCACTATTTAAATATCGATTCAAACAGCCGTTTCCCTACTCTATAATCTGCTCACAGCTGCAAGAGGCCATGGAGCGGGACAGCTGCAACTTGGCTTGTAACTCATTTGCTTCTCAGTTTCCAGTGCTGCCATTGGGAGTTTTGACATGTGCCTCCTATTAGTAGAGTTAACTAGGGAGCCTAGGCTAGCAACCAAGTTCTACCTTACGGTAGAGTGCCTTCCTGGGAGAGCTTGGTAGGATGGCAAATGATGACAAAACTTCAATTGATTAATGCTGCATTCATTTGCAAATTCAGTGGGCTGATAATGAGTGTTTCCAGACAGAGGGCTCCAAGAGTGACCAGTTATTGATATTGTGATATTGTGCAGGTATTCCGTCTTCTCATCCTTAATGGATTTCCTGTGGTAAGAAAAAAGACAGAAGATGTGGTGGGAAAACACAGGAGGGTTACGAATGCAGGGCAATATCATCTGACCCCCGTAAATTTCCATGACTCAGGCAGGGCAATTGCACAATAAAAGTTTTGTCTGGAAGGACCCAGGATTCTTCCTCTCTCCCACAGACCCTGTATATGTTTAGACTGTAAGCTTCTTGAGGCAAGGTCCTGCCTTTTTGTTGTACTCTGTGACGTGCCTTCTGCACTGACGATGTTATATAAATGACAAATAGGAACAGAATAGGTACAATTTTACAAAGAAGCACACCACAACCATTTTTCCTCTACAAGAATTGCAAACAAGCATTTCTCTTCATTATTTCAAAGCCTCGATTTACCTGATGGGGGAAAGGTATACCCAAATCAGATGATGCAAACATTCCCACAACTGGTATCCCTGTTTCAAAAACATGCTGGCTAAAAATAGGTGAGATGTCTACGGTCTTCAAGGCTGCAGCATCTGGCACCAGCTGTAACATGGGGGAGTTCATAAAAGGAAAGGCTGACACAATTCTGTTCACTTTGTTCAAGCTCTCTGCCCTAGGAGTTACCGTGAAAGTTTACCAATACAATGTGCCTCTCGAATGCATGGCTAAAAACAAAGTTGGCTGAACTAACTATACTTCAACCTTCTACTTGATAACAACCTCCTGGGAGAACATAAAAGCAAACAACCTTACCCTGTTATCCTCTTGTATCTCCCAGTCACTGGAGAAAGCTATGGCATGTTGCCCTTGAGTGCAGTTGGAAAACTGAAAGAGGCTGGAAAACATCCGTCTGTTTTCCTGGGTATCTGGAAATATTGCATCCTGGAAATTTACTCCATGTGGCAGGAGGTTATAATTCTCATCCATTCTGAAAAGGGAAATCAGGGATAATAGTTAAGTAACTTACATCACAAGCCATCCACCCCTATACAAAATGTCATGAGTACTTTTCCTTAGATCACTGGCCTTCAGCGGGACACACATCATGCCAGACGCACTGCAGTGGCCACCATCATGAAGACGAGGTCCTCCCATACCTCACAGTGGCGTCCAGTAGCCTGTTTCTGTTCAGGATCACAGCCCAGTAAGATGGGCGCTTATGCATCACCAAAAAAAGGGGAAATGCATCCCACCCCCCAAAAGAGGACACCGATTTGCATTAAACTGGCATATGCAAATATATACAAATGTATAGAGGAATTTCTTTTGAAATAATTATCATAATTTAAATAGACATATAATACATCTCACCATAGTGGGAAAGACTGTGAACCAGCTGACCTGCGTGCTTGCTCAGTCTGCTGCTCTGTTGCTGTGGATGGGCAACTTCAAGGCCCTGCTCTCCCTTCTTATGGCTCTTAGTTTTTCAATGGATTTGAACTGGACAGCCCTTTAAACGGAGGATGCTTTCGAACAGGACTGTCCTCTGTAAAGTAGAATACATGGCCACCGTACAGCACAGGCGGCTCAAACAGTGCGACGTATGCAAGAGGGATGGTCCATGCCTTAATTTTGCCTATTATTTATTACTGAACTGATACCCACTTTCTAGTTAAAATGAAGCAACCTTTGAAAAAAAGCAGATAGGTTGCTGTCGTATTGAGTAGCCATTTCTTCAAAGCTTCTTTTAGGCTGGGAGGTGAACTGGGATAAAGTCCTTAGAAAATGAATGTTACACCCGGTTGGTGTTAAGAGTTTCTATGATGCTCCCACAAATTATTTCAGTACCTTGTGATGTGTTCCAGACATTTTGAACCCTCTGGGAGCCAAAAATTGCAAAAATTATAGCCCCAACCCTTGTACCTGGGGTCCCCAACATGGTGCCTGTGGTTGCCAACGTGTAGACAGGTAGCTCCCATGGTGCTTTCTGGGCTCCCTGCCCCTCATTATTGTTTATATTTTGTAAGGTTTTTTTATTATTAACTTTATTGTAAGTGGGAGGCTGGCGTTCTGCAAAGCAATATGCTGGCCTCAAGCATCATCATTATTTTCAAGGTCGCTTCTGTACAAAGATGTGATTTGATATTTGGGACTCAGACTCCACCTCTGCTTGTACTCAGTTTCTTGGCCAAGCTACATGTCTCTGAGCCTCATCCATTTGCCTTCTGCGAAATGGGTGTTGGAGCAGAAAACTGGGGGTTCAGAACTGTGGTTTTGTGTTTTGGAGCTCAGGCCACACCTCCGCCTTGTACTTCGGCTCTTGGGCAAGTTATTTTTCTTTTAATCTCACCATTCTGTGTTTGAGAAATTGGTGTTTTGTGACTGGCCATGCCTGCCATGGCAGCCATTTTGTGAATTATTTATTATTACATTTATATCCCATCTTTTTTTCCTCCAAGGGACCCAAAGCGGCCTCATGGTCCTTCTCCTCCCCACTTTATCCTCACAACAAGCCTGTGAGGTAAGTTAGGCTGAGAGTCAGTGACTTGCCCAAAGTCACCGAGTAAGCTTCAAGGTCAAGTGGAGACTAGAACCTGGATCTCCTGAGTCCCAGTCCAACACTTCAACCACCATACTGGCTCACTGAATGGGCAAGCCCTGTCCCATGGCAGCCATTTTGTGAGAGTGCCCATGACACTCACCTAAAATTCCAGATGTGCCCATTTGCCCTAAAAAAATTTGAGGAACCATGGCTTATAGCAACCAGGTATAAATTTTATTTGAGGGCTGTTCCTTTAAATTTGACCTACCAAAAAATTGCAGGAAATGTTGTGGAGAGCGTTTAACCCAAAGTACAGAGGGTTACTGCCTATGAAAAAATTCAGAGATTATATAGTCACCAGAGGGATGCTATGAAACAAGGCAATAATGGGCCTCGCTTCATAGCTTATTTAATCAGTATTTAACATTCATCCAGTTATTATAGTCCAAATGTATGTTATTAGGGTGGCGTGGTAGCTGTGAGAGATCGCGTAGAGAGCACATCTCTATGAGAGATGAGATCAGACTGAGCTGCCTTTTGCATGACATGTTCTTTCATACTCTCTACAGCCTTAGCCACATTGTTACTTAGCTTCAGTAGCCAAACCGGGCAGGTGGCACCAGTACAGGATGTTATTAGGGCGATCCTGTGTGATTTGAATATCCATATATTTAGCAGTGTAGAGCTGGACCACGGAGGAGTGACATGCATGTTTCCCGTTTCACAATGTTGAGTAGTCTTGCAATGTGATGAGAACTTCTGTGTCATTGAAAGCTTACCTCTTGTTTTATCAACAGGTGTTGACACTACTGAAATAGTTATGTTTCTCTTTTGTTGTGTTTCCGTGGTGTAGTGGAGCCAGGACTCACAGAGTTGAAGCACCAAGGCTCTCTGATTAGCAGGGACACTGATGTCACCTGCTACTCCCCTCAGACTTCCCTGCTCCTTCTGAGCTTAGCAGCAATCCTCACAGTAGCTGAGGGGAAATGGATTTTCCCAAAAACAAGTGTGCGTGTGTGCGTGCGCACGTGCACGTAAATACACAAGGATAGATACGGATCAACAAAGCTGCCTACATTTTTGGACTGTGCTCGGGGACTGTTTGGACAGTTGTTATGATACCCTCCCATGGTATCATAACATGGCTGGCTTTGTCTCCTGGCTGAAGGACAAGGGCAGAGGGTGCTGTCCCTCAGCTCTCCAGTCCAGTCTCCAGAGCCGCTGGCGGTTGGAGCAGAACAGTTTTTCTGTCAGGGGTGGGGAAGCAAGCTCCCTGCAGTTGCTCCTTCTGCAGCTAGCGAATGGGACCAGGTGGGTCTCCCCCTTGCCATGATGCTTTTCCTGGGAAGCCTGCAACGTCCCAGTGGCCCTTGGTCTCCTGGCTGATGAACGAGGCCAGAGTGTGCTGTCCTTTGGCTCTCTGGTCCCAGGGCCACTGGCATTTGGAGCTGAGTGTTATTACCTGTGAAATGTCTGTACATCAAACTACTGTTAAAGGCACAGGATAGGAGAACCTTATCCCTAAATGACATCCACCCACCTGTCTGTGTCTCAACCTCAACCAGCCTCTGAAAATAGCACAGGCCAGACGTTAAACCAGGGAAGGGCCCTCCAAATGTTGGACTACAACTCCCACCATCCTTTACCATTGGCTTTGCTGGCTAGGGATGATGGGAATTGCAGTCCCACAACACCTGGAGGGCCACATGGTTTAAACAGACAACCAGCTATTTTTGATTTGAGATGTTCCCACCTTGTGCTTTATTCATATTGTGCAGAATTTGATGGGATAATTTTGGTCGGAAGCCAAGGAGAAATCCACTGAGTGACTATTATTCTGGTCAGCCTGGAAATCTGTGGAAAATCTTGGAAAAGCCTGTGATGTATAGACATGGACATACCTGTCCAGTACGTACAGATCAAGATCAAGCGTACCTATTTTGGCTTCCGAAAGTGAAGTAGGCTGGATATCATTTTCATAGCAATGCTTATAAGACATGTTACTCAAAACGACTGCATCTTTAAAAAAATAACAATAACCCAAAGTGAGGTCAATGCGTCCTGAAGCTGAAAATAGATGTGACACAGCAGGGCCATTTCTATGAAAGCTGGTTTCCCGCAACCAGTCAGGTCTAAAGCAGGGCCAGGATCTCTTCTTGATCATCCAAGAGTGCAGGACACGGAATAATGGGCTCAAGTTGCAGGAAGCCAGATTCTGGCTGAACATCAGGAAAAATTTCCTGACTGTTAGAGCAATACGACAATGGAGCCAATGACCTAGGGAGGCGGTGGGCTCTCCCACACTGGAGGCATTCAAGACGAGGCTGGACAGCCATCTGTCAGGGATAAGCTCTGACTTGGATTCCTGCATTAAGCAGGGGGCTGGACTCGATGGCCTTGTAGGCCCCTTCCAACCCTACTATTCTATGATTCTATGAGGGGGTGAAGAGGCTGATTTTAAGAGCAAAAGCGGCATGGCTGTGGGGAGCTGAACCTTTCCTATGCCCACTACTGGCCTCTCCATAGCTACTCCCTTTTCCCAACAAGTGCTTTTCTCCCAGTTGACCTCACTTCTAGTCTTAGAGCCCAGCTGAAAAACACATGCAGGGAACAGAGGAGAGGCCTCTACAGAAAGGGAGGGGCAGGTTCAGTGCCTGACAAACATATACCCCCTTCACTCTTAAAATCTGACCCATCCCACATTTAAAAGGTGGGTCTGCCATTCTCATGCCCTACTCCACTATGGATTCAGAGATTACGTTTGCACATAACACTAAGCCATGGTTTATGTTGACCATGGTTTGTTGCTTTAGCCATGAATTGTCTTGCAGACAACCAAACAAACCACAGGTTGTTTTCCCTATTTCTGGTCTGTTTCTCTCCCACTCATTTTGCTAGTCTTCAGAGCAGTTAGGCTGCTCTTGCTGGGTGCCTCTGTTTCAGGGTGAACAGCAGCACAAACAATCCAGAGATAAGCCACAGTTCTGGGTTGAGACATCATGATAAGTCATGATTTAAACAAGCCAGACTTCGTAAGCCAACAACAAACCATGGGTTCTATTTGTAGATTATAGCTGGTTAACAAGTCATGGTTTCCTTGCAGGGATGGGTTCAGACACAATGACAAGCCAGAGCTCAACAAACCATACCATGGCTTAGTGTTACGTGTGAACCAAGCCACTGGGTGGTCTTAGGGCATGCGTGGGGGCCCTGTGGCCCTCCAAATTCTATATTAGGGTAATACCTTTATTAGGCCAATTCAAAGATCACAAAATAGGGTGCAGGCTTTTAAGTTCTCATGAAAGCTTGCATGCTATTTTGTAAAGATGTACAAGAATTTTGTTCCTCTTTGCAAATCATGCACGCATGTCACACTTGCAACCCCAAACACAAATGAGAGCAGAAGCATTATTTTTTGGAATTTTTCGCCATTTCCTAAACTTGTGTTCACATTCGAAAATGGCACTTGCAAAAATGTGCATCCCCCCTCACACACACCCCACACACATTTTCACACTTTAGCCTAAGGGGGGAAAGTGTGTGTTTGGTGTGTGTGCTTGGAAAAGTGCACATTTTCCATGTTCAAAAATTCCTGTTTAAAACAACAACAAAAAAGACAGTCGTGTTCAGAAGCAAGAATGAGATCAGCAGAGAGAAGCATCAAGGTGGGAAACGGAGAACCTCAACGAGCTGGAAAATCCTTTGTTCGCCCATCCCTACTATTTTGTGACCTTTGAATTGGCCTAATGAAGGTATTATCCTAATATGGAATTTGGTGTTTTTCTTATGGCAAACACTTTTGCTTTTTGTGTGGTCCTCCGTATGTTGTTGGGTGCAACTCCCATCATCCCTGATCTTCTGGCCTCGGATGATGGAAGTTGTTCATCTACAAGGCCACGAGGGAGGGGGGTCAAGGCTCAGCCTGTATGGATGTAGGACTCTTCTGTCTCTGAAGCAGCACCCCTTGATTCCTGCTGTATAGTGGTTGGCAGATGTTATTTATGAGATGAAAATTGGCAGTTGGGATGAAACTGTTTCCTAGGACTACATGTATGCAAGTAAAAAGATTCACACAAGTTTTGGCTTCTGCTGCCCCTGCTTTCTCATATGTGTAGGATGAAGAGGTTTGTGAAATTCAAAAGCTTGCATACATTTAGTAATATAAGTTGATCTAACAACTTCTAGCACCTTCTATATCATCCTCTAGTATCTGTAGGACATCTGTTTCTGGCAATTAAATTGTATATTTTAACATTCTTAAGACCGTGATGACTGCTTATAGTTCCTTACATGCGTAGTTACAAAACTCTTGGTGCACAATTTCTTAAAGTACAGTTAAAGAACACAGGGTTGTATCCAATATTAGTTCTACTTAAAGTAGTCCCATTGAAATGAGTGGGACTTAAATTAGTTCTATTCATTTCAATGGGTCTACTCTAAGTAGGATTAACATCGGATATAACCCAGATTCATTACCTCAGACTATCTCTAAGATGAAATGCTGCTATTGCTAAATCATGCTTCATACACACTTAGGATGCAATCCCTAGACACTTACCTGTGAGTAAGCCCCACTGAATTCAATGGGACTTACTTCTGAGTATATATGTATAAAACTGCACTCTTAAACACAGAATTCCATGCACAGGCACAAGCAAGAGAGCCACATATATTATTAGTTTGCAGGTATTATGATCCATTTACCATCTCCATATTTCACTGCAGTCTACTTGCAAGGTTTTTGCCATTTTTTTTTTCATTCAGCTGCTAAACAGAACAGGACTCCTGTAAGTTCTGGAGAAGAGAGAGTTCAGACAGATGCAGCTGAGCAGGTGAAAAAAGATGCCACCATTCTCTCTTCTACAAACTATCAAAGACAGGACCCTTGTCTTCCTTTGCAGCTGATCACCACAGTTGAAATTGTTTGGTACCAATGTGCTATTAACACAGTTTGTTTAAAGACAATCCCAAACACTGGATCCTAGGTTCCTTTTGAAACCAATCCCTTAGGAAAAAATCACATGATCGATCCATTATGATATAATATTTGCATGTGCTAGCATCCACACAGCTACTTCCAGAAGTTGTCTCAATCTATTAAAATATTTCATCTGAACTGGCAACCTCAGGTTAAGGAAACTGACACCAATTAAAAGTAAAAAGGTTTCAATACAAAATACAAAACTGGTTCTAAATATACAAACTTCTTAATGGAATAATAAGTGTACTGTACATTTCAAGAGTAGCTGACAATGCTTAAATTGCAACTTAAACTCTCCAGTTACAACTTTAATAAACAAACCTTAATAAACTTTATTTATTAAATACACTTTTAATAAATAACATTTAAATACATTTATAACCTGACAAGTTCTGGGGCCCGAGCCTGGTTTGCTCAGCCTTCTGACCTGGAAATGCTGTGGGGATGATTGCTGTTGTTCACTGATGGCAGAAAAGCACTCTGCACATGCTCAAAGATACTCAGTTATGTATCATTTACACACAATGGGGTGACTTGCCTGGACTTGTCCTGATTCAGTTGCTGTCAAGTGAATCATCCTAACTGTTTGAGCTATTTATGACTGCTCTTTTAGGCAAAAACGACTAAGAGTCTTGTGGCACCTTAAAGACTAACACATTTATTCTGTCATAAGCTTTCCACTTCATCACATGCATCTTTCAGGCAAGTTAGGTAAGGAACCTTTACTGATAGCAAAGTGGTGAACTGTTGTTGATCATGTTAATATCCTGTAAATCTTTCTTTCGAGAGGTTCAGGCAGCACACACATGGGGAGGGTAAAAAGGGAAAACCCCAAGCCTGGGAGACAGGTTAGGCTGAGAGTGCCAGCGTGTGTAGCAGTTAGACTAGATTGTTGGACATGGAGCATGGAGTGTAGAGACCCAAGTTCAAATGGGTGACTTTGCGCCACTCACAACCTCTACTCAGAACAAGGTGGCAGGCTGAAGTGGTAGCATTATGGTCTGTAGCACTTCACACTACAAGTGTGTCTGTCCTGTTTTTGAACAGGTAAAAAGCTTCTTGTGTGTAATAAAACTTCCACGCCAAGGATAAAGACAGCCCTCTCCCTGGTGTGTTACTTTATTCCATGCAGGGAGCTGTTTACTTTTGGGGACATTCAAAAATGCCACACCTCCCACCTGCAGTCTGAAGTGGTACAATCCAGAACTCTTATCAGCCAACTCTCCATGTCAGCCTCCCCCAATCTGGTGCCCTCCAGATGTTCTGGACGACAATTCCCAGCATGCCTGACCACTGGCCATGCTGGCTGGGGCTGATGGGAGTGGAAGTCCAAAACACCTGAGAGAGGGGGGCGGAGGAGGCTGCTCCATGTGTTTGCTCTCACCCTTGCCATGAACTCACAGCACGGCCTTGAGGCTTTATCTCTCAACCTCCCAACTGCAACACGGCGAGAATATTACTGACCTGCCTTACAGGGCTGTTGGAAAGACCACCGAGGCAAGGGCTGTAAAGCGCATCGAATGCAAAAGCACGCAGTAAATGCCCGATATTATCAGGATTAAATCCACGTAATATTAAACTGCGGTGGCTTAGTGGTTAAGACGCTGAACTGCAGACCGGAAGGTCCGGCAGGACAGCAGTTCGAGACCCGAGTGCCGCCTGATGGAGCGAGCTCCCGTCTTCAGTCCCAGCTCCTGCCAACCTAGCAGTTCGAAAGCAAGAAATTGCAAGTAGATAAATAGGTGCCGCCTCGGTGGGAAAGGTAACAGCGTTCCGTGCACCTCGGTGTTCAGTCATGCCGGCCACATGGCCACGGAAGCGTCTTCGGACAGCGCTGGCTCTTCGGCTTAGAAATGGAGATGAGCACCGCACCCTAGAGTCGGACACGACTGTCTGGGGACACCTTTACCTTTTACCTTTAATATTAAACCAGAGGCAACTTGATTTTATAACCTCAGTTCGAAAGCACGGGCGAGCTTGCCAGAAGTACTCACCTGAGGAAGAAGAAGTAAGGGTAATCCTGCACGACCGTGTGGGAGTGGCAGGAGAAATACCCCAGCCCCGTCAGGTTCAGCCTGGAGCCCGCGGGGACTTCCAGCATGCTCCCCCAAGCCTGATCACACAGCATCTCGATCTCGGCGGAGTAAAAGAGCCCCCCGTCCGTGGCTTCATGCTGCCAGGGCAAATAGTTGTACATGCTGTACATGTCCTGGTGCAGCGCCAAGACTCTGGCATAGACGATGATTTCCGCCAGCTCCGCCCGGCAGCTTTCGCTCAGGGGTCTCCAGTCGGACGGCAGCTGGCAGCCCAGGCCTGGGCTGAGCTGGTTCCCGAGGCACAGGAGGGCGAGCAGCAGCAGCAGGAGCGCTTGCAGCATGACGGGCGACTGAGGGGGATGCGGGCTGCGCGCGCGGGACGCCAAACTTTCCCGAAGGCTGCCCAGGGACGCGCGCGCGCCCAGGGACGCGCCCGCCCGAGGCGACGTTCACGGGACAGGCTCCCCGCGAAAGGAGCCCACCGATTGGCAAGGGGCCGGCGCCCGAAGGCTCACCAGTGGCTCAGCTTCTGGCCAATCGGAGCCGTCTTTCAAAGGGAGGGCGGAGCACTCACAAGAGCAAGGAGAGCGCCGAGGGGAGCGCTCACACGAGCGGCGGGCTGCGGCGCTCAGAAGACGGAGCTCCTGCGCGCCAAGGCGTGAGGCGATGTCGGCGCTGCGCGGTCCCCGCGCGCTGCTTGTACAGGTGGGAAGGAAGGGAAGCCTGGCAGGGCAGAAGAGCGGCTAGGCTCCATTGCGCTTCTCCCGGGCTGTTATTTCACCCTCTCGCTCGTTATTTCTGTACCTCATAAAGACAAAACACTGTACAATAATTAAAAGGGACCAAGCCCTGTGCACAGTGTGGATAGATAATCTGAACAATGGAGAAAGAAACCAACGGGAGGAGAGAACCGTAGGCCAAAGAAAGGCCGCCGTTGTTGTTTTTTTTACTTTTTATTCTGTTTTCAACTTTATAAATGAAATAAACAATAGCAGCAACCTAATCAATAACTACAGTTTCCCAACAATACAGTATTCTTAGGAGGACACAACAATGGCTGAACAGAAAAAGAAAACAGAACGAAAGGCCGTTTTTAAAGACAGGGTGTCAGGCGCTGTTTTAAAAAGGGCAGAGGCAGGGCGGTGCGCACTCAGGGAGCAGAAAGAGAGATGCAATGGCGACGAGAAATAACGTCAGAAATATTGGGATTATTATAAAGCGAGATGGTGCCAGAAAGAGGTTCTGGGAGAGGCTAAGGTTCAGTGGTAGGGCACATGCTTTGTACACAGAAGGTCTGGGGTTCAATCCTTGGCATCTCTGTTGGAAAGGATCTTGGGAAATATATTGGGAATGGCTTCTCCCGGAGTCCTTTAGAGCAGCGGTCGCTAACCTTTTTTGCACCACAGACCGGGGGGGGGGGAGGTTTCATGGGCGGACTTCTGGCTACTGGGACACAAATGGTGTCCTCATGCCATTTGCATACCTGTTCTTTGCAGTAATAGGCTATGTAAAGATTTACGTAGCCTGTTACTTGAAGAACAGGGACCCAAATGGCGCCCACTATGCAGATGCCATTTGCGTCCTAGCGGCTGGAAGTCTGCCAGCGGCCAGGGCCGGCTGGCAGCTCTGTGGACTCGCCGCGGAGTGGAGCTGGCCGGGGCCGGCACGGATTCTGGGGGGGAGGGACGGATCGCCTCCCCCCTCCATGGACCCCGCGGACCCAAGGTAAGGGGTTTTTGCACAGCCCTTGGCGGCCTGGTTCCTAACAGGCCACAGACCAGTACCAGTCCGCAGCCCTGGGGTTGGGGACCCCTGCTTTAGAGAGCCACAGGCAGATATAAAAGCCTTGGGCTAGATGGACCAATGGTCTTGACACAGTTGTATAAGGCAGCTGTATTGGCTCATATAAGAAGGACGAAGTGTATATGCGGGAGAAAAGAAGGGAAGGCAGAGGTGCTAACAATGTAAAGGACAAAAGTAGAGTTCTGAACTGAATGTGCTGAGGAAAGAGAGTTAACACCAATGCAGAATTTGTACAGAATGCTTTTTTAAAAAGAATAAATGATGGGCCAGTCTACAGTATTGCAGCATCCACCTTTTTCAAAATTATCACATGTGCATTGCATTCAAAAGGGCATGTGTGAGAAAACGTGAACTCTCTCCTTCCCACCTCCCAAAATTGTGGCAATATTAACTGGAAGAATCTGTGCTTGGTCTTCGCAAGCACATGAAAGTGAAGGGAGAAATTCTGGAAGGGTAACTATGATTATTCTGCAGCAAAAGCAACAAAAACCTTAAAGATGAGCAAATGTATCATGCCATGAGGTTTTGCAGACATATAATGTAGACCTTTGCCTGTGAAAACCCACTCTGAAATACATTTGTTAGTGCTTAAGATGGACACAGCAGAGGGTTTGATGTAGATGTAGGTATCATGAAGCTTGTCTTCCTATGTCACGCACAAATATGTGTCCTCCAGCCCCCATCCCACCCCCATGTCAGCCATTTTCACATTTGGGCTTGTGACACAGGGGATCCTAGGGTGGGGGGAGATATTATTTCAGGGTAACTATAAATCAATGACTTTGTCATAGATTCATTTAGGACAGGGGTGCAGAACCTCAGGCTTGGGGGCCAAATTGAGCCCTGTGGGGTTCCCCAGATCGCCACATCCCCTTTCCCCAATCATCAATCATTTGGTGGTTTCCCGGCTTTTGTGCAGTGTTTTCCCATTCTAAAAGGTTGGCATTTTTATTTATTTATTTAATTTATTAATTGCCCATCTGGCCGGTCACCCGGCCACTCTGGGCAATGTACAATAATATAAACAGTTTAAAAACCATAAAATTACACATTAAAACATCATTTCTAAAATTTCCCTAGCCCACCCCGAATGCCCGCCTGAACAACCAAGTTTTCAATGCCTGGCAGAAGCTCATTAAAGAGGGGGCATGGCGGCGTTCCCTAGGGAGGGAGTTCCACAGAGTGGGGGCACCACAGAGAAGGCCCTCTCCCTCGTCCTCACCAGCCTAGCTGTCCATCCGAGGCTGATCTTGGTGAGCGGTCTGTCTGGTGTTGCTGGAGGCGCTCCTTAAGATAGGCTGGGCCAGAACCGTATAGGGTTTTAAAGGTCAGAACCAACACCTTAAATTTGGTGTTTAAAGGTCAAAACCAACTCCTTGAATTTGAAATGCCTCTCCTAAGGCTTAATTCCTGGCAGTAACAGCTTTAAGCTAAAATATGGTGGTATTGGGGGTATTGCCCTTTTTGCTTTCCCTTGCCCCCTTTTGCCTTCCATCCCACCAACCACTGGAATGCAGCCCCCAAGATGCTCTGAGATGGAATTTGGCCCTCGGACCCAAAAGAGGTTCTGCAGCCCTGATTTATGAACTCAGGCTCTGACCCCAGGCAAGAATATAAAAACCATCCTGCTGGGTACAAAACTCAAATGTCTATCTGATCTTGTATCCTGTTCCTAACCATGACCATCCAGATGCTATTGGGGAGCCCACAAACACGAGAGGAAAGCAATAGCCCCCCATGCTATTTGTGCCAGAGCAACTGGTGTGGAGAGGCATGATGCCCATGAATCTAGACATTCCCTACAGTGGGGGTGTTGAACCTCAGGCTTGGGGGCCAAACCCAGCACACCAGGGGTCTCAATATGGGGTTCTCCAAATGCCCATGCCTCCTTCCTCATGTCATCAGGTGGTTCCCGCTTTCTCTCCCCAATCGCCTACTGTTTGGTGGTTTCCCAGGCTTTGTGCAATTTCTCCCTCATTATAAAAGGTTGAAATGCTTCTCTTAAGGCTTAGTTACAGCCAGTAAGAGCTTTAAGCTAAAGTATGCTGGCATTTTTGGTATCTCCCACTTGTCTTTGGCCCCACCCACTACTGGAATGGGTGGGCGGCCCCTGAGAGCTTCTCCAAACTTGAATTTAGCCCGTGGGCTGAAAGAGGTTCAACACCCCTGCCCTAAAAACATTGATAACACCTATTCACCATGAATTTGTCTAACTCCCTTTTAAAGCCATCTGTTCTAGCGGCTATCACCACATCTTATGGCAATGGATTCCGTAAGTTAATTACGTGTTGTGTGAAGTAGTACTCTCTTTTGTCTGTCCTAAATCCACTGCCAATTAATTTAATTGGATGATGCTGAATTCTAGTTTTTTGGGGCGGGGGGACTTTTCCCATATCACGCATAATGTTATACATTTCTATCATGTCTTTCCTTTTAGTTCTCCTTTTCTAAACTGAGATTCCTCAAATATTTTTCTGTTTCCCCTTAATTATTTTGGTTGTCCTTTTTGGTTCCTTTTGCAGTTCTACAATATTTCTGAGGTGGGACAGCCAGAACAGTACATAGTATTCCAAATATGGCTGGACCATAGATTTATGTAAATATATTACTGTGCTAGAAGGGTTTTTTTTCCAGTCCCCTTTCCTAATAATCCCCACCATTGCCCCCCCCCCCACTGCCACCACACACTGAATTGACCCTGTAGTACAACCTTCCCAACCTGGTACCCTCCAGATGTGTTTGACTACAACTCCCAGCATCTCACAGCTGGCTGGGGGATGCTGGAAATTGTAGCTCAACACATCTGGAGGGCACCAGGGTGGGGAAAACTGCTGTAGTACCTTCCCCTGGAATTTCCTGTCACTACAGGAACGTGTGGTGTATGAAACAATGCAATAAGAAATTAAGCTAGCTTCATCCCTCAATTCACTCTGCGCAAATCTGAAATTAGCTGAATGCATCCCTTCTCACCCTTTCCTCCCTGACATTCTTATGAATTCATTCCTTGGCAAGCAACACATTGTTTCATAACACTCAGGAAATTCTTGATCATAGAAGCCACAAAGTGTTTTGTTTTGCTTTAATTAATTCCTTCCCTCGCTGAGGAGACAAGTGCATTACATGTGATTTCTAAATCATGGCTC
The DNA here is from genome assembly GCF_057233095.1 of Heloderma suspectum. Taxonomy (NCBI): domain Eukaryota; kingdom Metazoa; phylum Chordata; class Lepidosauria; order Squamata; family Helodermatidae; genus Heloderma; species Heloderma suspectum. The sequence continues at coordinate 112,953,521 of NC_139464.1, forward strand.
TGGAAAACAATGTTGAGTTATTTTTTCCCCCCTTTCTTTCTGAAGGTAATGAATTCCAGTGCAAGTGGCTGAGAGAGAAAAACTAGCAGAAGCCCTCACTCCTTAGGACTTAAGGCTTAGGTTAACCTGGACAGTGAACAACAGTTAACCTGGAGCACTCTCTATCCTACTCAGCGCATCTTAGGCCCTGACAATATGGTTCCAGGTCTTGGGGTTCTCTGGGGCAAAGCACCCTCAGTAGGGCCTCCACCCACAGTGGGATCAGCTTCTTCTTGCCACTGGCTGATGCTGTTCCTCCTCTCCATCGGCCGCTACTCACTCACCAGGGAGAGAGCTGGCAGCTGAGGCTGTGGACATTTCACCTGTCCTGAGCCAGAGGGAAAGGGGGGGGGGAGGGAGGGGGGGAGGGAGGGGGGGAGGGAGCAGGAGGCAATGCCAATAAGGATGAGCCACTGAGCACGGGCCTTTGTAGGTATCCAACCATACCATCTGCTAAGCCCAGTCCTGGACCCTAGGTCCAAAACATAACATAATTCTGCCTGAGGAACAAAACCCAAATGCCCCCTCCCCTTTCACTAGACAGCATGGGGCACAATCCGCCAGGATGTTCCCCTGCCCAAGCTTCATTCAAATGAACACAACCAAGCAGGACACTATTGGTGTGAACCATCAAGCAATGTATCAAAATTCAGTTACGGGACACGGTGATGAATATGCAGGAGTGAATCGGTCCTACGCCTTGTCACATGGTGCTAAGGATAAAGGGTTGGGATGCATTTGTGCTGTCCTACTCAAGCATTACTACCTTTGCTTTGGTGGAGTAACATGTCTCAGCCTTGCAGCCAAGGCCACAAGCCACTACAAAATGGAACACAAGCTTAGGCAGAGAAGGGACAGTGAGTGGTAATTTACATCCAAGACCTCTGCCTTTTGAAACCTTGGCTAGACAAAGTTAGAATGAAGTTGGTGGAAGACTGATTTGTACTGAGCATTTTCAGTTTTAATATTATAATGTTTGAGTATTACAATTTGCTGGCTTTTTACTCTAGATATTGCACTGAATGCATGACTGCTGCTGAAAATGGAATCCATGTGTTTAGTTCCTCCTCTGCCTCCCCCTCTAGAACTTCTAATAGAATTTAGTCGTGTCTTCCTGATGTTGCAGTGTTCTGCATTTCCATACCCCCTATACCAGCAGCAGCCAATGATGTCGGGCAAGATACACATCTGTTGTGACATTTACCTTAACTCAAGGCTGGGGAATGGGTGGCTCTCCAGATGTTGTTGGACTCAAACTCCCATCAGCCCCATCCAGCATAACCAATGGTCAGAGAGGATGGGGATTGTAGTTCAACATCATCTGGAGGACCACAGGTTCCCCAGCCCTGCCTTAATATCTAGTTTAGCCCTGGGCTATCATGTATTTTATGTTTTATTTCTCATGGCTGTAATTGGTTTCTAATGCTGTTTTTACCAGTCAGTGTAGCCCAGCATTCTCTTTCCAACTGCAGCTTGCTGACAGGCAAGATATGAACGTGATGACCATCCTTTATTCGCTTGTTCCAGCATCTGGTATTCAGAGGTATATTGCCTATGTATGGAGGTTCCATTTATACCAGGAGTGGCACTCCAGATGTTCAGGCCTACAGCTCCCATCTGCCCCAACCAGCATAGCCAGTGGTGAGGGATCATGGGAGTTGTAGGCGAACACTTCTGGAGGTTTTGCCCTGATTTATATGTTATGGGCATATACTCCCCCTCCCATCATCAAGGCACCAAAAGGTGCGAGGCTTCCTCAGTTCTTCACAGGATTCCTTTCCCCTTCTCCTTGCTCTAGACACCAAGGTATTAGCTACATAAAGTGTGGGTTTTTAAACACCCAGCTGAGAAGCTTTCATCTTTCAAAACCTGTGTTTGTTGTTTCTTCACAGGGGATCTGAAGGTCGATCTGAGACAGTCCTCTATGTAGCTAGCTGAAATCTTCCCAGCTCCCATCTGAACTCAGCATGGATCTGACAGAGCAGCTGTATCCAAAACTAGCTAATCAGAATAAACTCAATACAGCCAATTACTGCTGGGCCTCTGCTCTTAACCATTCATGCATGCTTGGCTTACTCTTTCACTTCCTTTTCTCAGATAAGGAGAAACAGGCTTTCGTCCCCTCCTTCCACCAGGCAGGGACTTCCTTTCTCTTTTACATCTTTATGGATATGTAAAGTAGAAAAAAAATCTTCCCTTAGTGGGGCTTTGAGATTTTTTTCCATTTCTATGGTAATACAGGTGATTTCAGAATTTGAATGCAAGTTTGCTTTGGATACCTTCCTGGTGTTGACCACTAGGACCAGGTACCAAACAACAGAAGTACAGGATTCAGGAACTGGCTGCTGGCTTTTGGATGGGTAGGGGGACCTGGAACCTTAACCCAGCTGTCATTCATTTCCATTTCCATATCCTTGTCCATTCCTTTGTAGTCTGGGGTACAAAATATCAAACCCATACTCTACCCCCCACCCAAACCGCTTTAAACTTGAGAATCTACAAAGCAGGATAACTGGCTTTGTCGACATCCTGAAAGGAAGCTTTTTTTTTTTTTAAGAACTCATCTCCTTTTATTTTTGTTAGATTTACTTCAATATTCTTGTATGATCCATTTCTGGGGGTATGTTTCTTATCAAATAAAATAACCCCTTCTCATAAGTGTGTTTTACTTTTAAAACAGCTCTTTGACAAAGTATACAAAGGACCTAAAAAAAGTGTCATGATATAAATTGGAACTTAAAACTCTCAATTGTGATTTTAAAGGGTGCAGTCCTGCCCTCCAGCAAGGAAACCACAAAATGGGTAGGAGTGTGTCATGACCCCCACCACAGAGAGTAAGTGAGCTGGGCACTGACAGAGGGAGAGGAGCCATTTGAGTCAAAAGGGGCAATGATGCAGACTAGCAGGGATACATGTGAGCCCTGACACTGAACCCAGGTGCCAGAGACCCCCAAATCAAAGCCTCCCAAGACTGCAACTTCCAAGGGCCTCATACTTCTCAGGCCCCATTCATCACTGTAGGCAACATGTCCACTGAGAAATAGCATAGAGCTTATGAAGTGCAAGGCTCTTCCCCAGGGGACCGCTCCTTTAAGGGTGCAATCCCATGGGGATGGCCCTAAGCCTCTGGATTTGGAGGCGTACAGCCATCCAATGCAGAGCTGGAGGCAATCGTCACCTTCCCGCTCCTCCTCCCTCTCTGTATTTCAGCTAGACAGGCTTTTTCGCCCACCTAGCTGAGGTGTCAGGGCAGGGGAGGCTGGAGGATTCCTCGTATGGCAGCCTTCCCAGTCCCCTCCCCACCCATGGGAACGCCCCCTTTACCTTCCATCTGAGGCTGCTTTTCGACCTCAGCAAGGCAGCCAGCATGGCTCTCTCTGAGCCAGCTGCAAGGGGGAGGGGAGCTTGGATTCCTGGGTCCAAGGTCGGAGCACTGACTCCGACCTCAGATCCAGGAGTCTGAACTATCCTTTGGCCCCCCAGACGCTGTCTAGGGGCCATAGGATTGCTCTCTAAGGCTTTCTGCTCTTCAGAAAAGGGATGCAGCCTAGGAGGGGAAATTAGGTTCAGGTGGTATATAAGAGCTCAGTTGAAACCCAATACGCTTTGGGCACGACATCCCGCAGTGGATTGTCAGCCTTGTTTGTTTCAGAGTGGCTTGTTGTGATGTCCGAACCCAGCATGGTGGCTTCAGCATGGGTTGTTAACTATGCATGAGCCACCCTGAGAACCCATGGCCTGTTGTTGGGTTGTTCTGGGTGGCTTGTTTTCTGAGTGGCTTGTCATGACATGCGAACCCAGCATGATGGCTTGTGCCAAAAGGCTACAGAGTCACTTGGCAAGAGTGGCAGAAAATCCGACCGCTCCACATGCTGCCTTGTGATATTGCTAGCCATCTGTCAGGCCGGCAACACCTGTGTGCCTGATTCCCATTTGCGGTTGTGATTGCTGCTCACTCTGCGGAATGGGAGAATTGCGCAAATCGAGCAGCAATCAACGTTGACATTTGCTAAATTTCCCCAAATTTCCAGACCATTTTTACTTTCCGGAGTTGTATGTAAATTTATTTGGGGGAACCCAGAGACCAAAAATACACATCCACGTGAAAATATGGATTTGGGGGTGGGGGTGGATTTGCACTTTTTAACCTTTTTTAACTTTGGAGGAGATTTGCACACATTCGCATTAACTAATCCACATTTGCATACATGTATATTAACTAATGTGCATTAATTAATGTGAATGTGTGCAAATCTCCCCAAAAGTTTTTTTTTAAGGTTTTGGGTTTTTTGAAGCACCATTCCTCCCAAAATCTGCATTTTCACACTTTAACCTATGCGGGGAAATGCGGATTTTTGGTCTTTGGTTTTTTCCCCCATCGACAACATTTGCGTACAATTCCAGAAAGTTTTTTTTTTTTTAAAGACACCTGATAATCTGTGAAACACAGATGAAACGGATCTAGCAAAGTTATGCTCTTAAAAAAAAAAAAAAACTTGAGCTGCAAAAGACACGGGGATATGTGCTGGGAGTGCGTGGGAGGACTAAGGGGGAATCAAACTATGCAGACCAAGGAGCGCCTGATCATCTGCCGGGTTAGACAGTGCGGGTTAGTGATGGGTTAAACAAGCCGCTGTGGTTTGCTTTGCTTTCAGGGTGGCTTATCACGTGTAAAAGTGGGTGTTGTCTGCTCCTTGGGATTTGTCCAGAGTCCTGAAATTCTTGTCTCTTGGTTGCCCTTGTTTTCCGGCTTCTTGGTCCAAGATTGACCACCCCTGCACATTTGCTGATTGTCCTCTCCACTTGCTAGATCTGTGTTCTCCCTTCTGTGGATTCAGCCTTGCCAAACAGGCTTTGTAATTATGGCCTTGTAGCTGTCAGCACAAAGGAGGTGGGCTATATAATGGTGCTGGCTGTACTATATGGCACAAAGCCCTAAATAACCTAGAAGTAGGCAGAGAATGGGATAGGGGAGTGGTGAAATGAGTTGTGACCTTATCCTTGCTCACATGTCCAGCCCTCTTCCTCTTTCACAGATGCAACATTGCAAACAGAAAGAATGTGTACAATCACACAGTGGTCCCCAAAGTGCCCACCCCCAGTGGTGACTAGCTAGGCAGTAGCTTGGAGGATCTGAATTCAGTCACATATTAAATTTAGCCTGTGCTAAGGTGTCCATATCTAAGACTAGTTGCAAGCTACTACGCAACATTACTTCTTTAACAGGGCTTCAGTAACAGAGCTGTAATTGCTTTTTGTCTCTTATGTTATGAGTTTGGCTGTCTTGATTACTGTGAAAGGGCGTTTTGCTGTGGTTTTATCTGACTAATCTGATGGGTGATGATAAAGATCGGTGAGCATAACAAAAGGAGCTTGATAGTTCTTAATAGAATAGAATAGAATAGAATAGAACTATCAAGTAGTTCTGGGCATGTTTAACCTTGAGAAGAGAAGACTGAGGGGAGATATGAGAGCGCTCTTCAAGTACTTGAACAGTTGTCACAGAGAGGAAGGCCAGGATCTCTTCTCCATCATCCCAGAGTGCAGGACACGGAATAATGTGCTCAAGTTACAGGAAGCCAGATTCCGGCTGAACATCAGGAGAAACTTCCTGACTGTTAGAGCAATATGACAATAGAACCAATGACCTAGGGAGGTGGTGGGCTCTCCTACACTGTGGGCATTCAAGATGAGGCTGGACAGCCGTCTGTTGGGGATGCTTGGACTTGGATTCCTGCATTGAGCAGGGGGATGGACTCGACAGTCTTATAGGCCCCTTCCAACCCTACTATTCTATGATTCTGTGGATAGCCTGAGATCTCTTTCCAGCTTTGAGAAGGTCACACTCATCTAAATCTGTGGAAATGATGCAGAGACTGCTAGAAGGAGTTTTCCCTTTGAATCTGGACTCATCTGAGCTAGCGTCCTTTGCATTTTAGCTCAAAGTTGGCTAAAACCAGAGTGTCCTTGCAGTTCTTTGGTAATGTGATGCAGGATTAGTGCTTGTGCTGCCTGCTGTAGAGTCTGTAATATTTATCAGTGTACAAACATGCAAACAGGGCATAGCGGAGGTCTAATCTCTAGTGCTTTCTCTCATCCGAAGCAAACAAACCCCCTGGAACTTTTCACCACTCAGGAAAGCTGGACATGCATAATTACTTTATTAATGAAACATCTGCTATTGTAGAAATGCCAAACAAAGTGATGGATAGTTATCTTGTGATGCTCTCCATCATCCACAAAAAGTTACATCTAATTAACTTCCCTTTGGTAAGCTCTGCAGTGAAATATGTCTTCCTCTGCCAGGAGGAAGGGTCCCACAGGGTAGCAACACCAACCTCAGGGAGAAAGGCAGAGCTTTCTGTACATGCAGTAGTCTGACACTCTGACTGTTTCCCTTGGCAGAAGTTGGCAATCTTGGTTTTTGAAGCTTGTCAAATATCTGTAGGCTAGTGTCAGGAGGTCGCCCCTGCTGCCTTCTGAAATCCTCAGGTAGCCAGAATCAACACGCAGACAATAGGGCTCTTTTCCAAGGCTTTATTTCCATTCAACCTAATGATGCTTACAGATGCTAATTGCTTGAGAACTAAGTGAGAACTAAGAGAGCTGCCTACATGGGGGTTCTAGCCTTAGGAATCAGTTGATCTCCGTTTGGAGGAGAAAGTGGGAAACCTCTGAACTTATAGGCTAGGAGGAGAGAGTCCACCCTTTCCCATGGGGCATCGGGGTGCCGCTGTTGCCATCGTGCCAAGCGGGCTGAGCCTCTCAGCGCCCGCCATTTCCCACTTCATGCTGCGCCGGCACTTAGCGTCCAGAAACTGCTGTTGCGCCTCCCTCTCCCTGCCAGGGACACTATCACTCTCAGGAATGTGTACTGGGGTGGGGGCTCTCCCCCCGGCTGCGCCTCTGAGCAGCACATGGGTTTGTCTCCCATGGTTTCTATCTCTTCCTCAGAATCAGAACTGCTTTGGGGCTCTCTGGGCTCTGATCCAACCTTGACAGCTAGCATTTTTGAACTCTTATTCAACCAATCATATGACCAGGAATAACTTGGCCATCTTCCACAAGATGGCTGGTAAAAGTTCCCCTCCCAACAAGGGAAAAATCCCAGATGTGTGAATTCCTTCAGTAAATATATTTAAGCAGAACACAGCCCCCTCCTCAATATACCCTTACCCTGTGGTTACCTTTAAAGCTCAGACCAGAAGAAGGCTTCTGTCCCTTTAAGAGTTTAATGTAAGGAAAATTTTCACCTTGTGTCACTTCTCCTATCATTGCACACTGCAATGTGAAAAGCTGCACCCAGTGAAATCCTGCCTTCTATGCAACTCTGAAAGGAACAGAAGCCTTCTCAACATCTAGGCCTGACAACCCTACTGATGATAGACATCAAAGAGTTTCATAAAGTCTTAAATAGGGGTGGAGGGTTGAGTGAATTGGTGATACACCCAAGCCAGTATCTTCTTGTGCATCTTGGCAGGGAATTGTTAAACAATGCAAAGAAGTGTTGATTAAAGGCAGTCTTGGCACGACTAACACTCTTGTGCAACTGAACTAAAAATGTACTCAGATTTCACAACCAGACCCTCATTGGATTCTCTTTTGTTTCCTTTTAAGTGTCTGCCTCTCTGCTGAAACTAGAATGACCAGACTGCCCAACTTGCCTGTGGAGTTCTTGGACCTTTCCATAAACAAAAAAAGTATGTTCACTTGTCGTATGTTTAGCATCATATTTTATGGCGAATGCACTCAGTTTTGCTTCCTACCGCAAGTGGCATTCAAATAAACCTCCTCAGCTATACAGAATGCTTTCTGAAAGTATGGTGTACAAAAAGACTGCCCAGCTTGTGACCCATTAAACCAGGCGTTGAATCACTTCCAGCCCAGGGGCTGAATTAAATTGCAGAGATGCACTCGGGGGCCGCATTCCATTGGTGGGTGGGACTGAAGGCGAAAGGGGGCTGGGCCCAAATAGCAAACCCCCCAGCATATTTTAGCTTAAAACTCTTAGGGCGCAATCCTATGCATGTTTAGACAGAGAAAAGGCCTACAACTCCAGCTGGCTGGGACATGCTGGGAGTTGTAGGCCTTTTCTCTGTCTAAACATGCATAAGATTGCACCCTTACTGTCAGTAAGCTTTGGGAGAGCCCATTTCAACTTTTTAGAATGGGGGGGGGACTGTAGAAAAGTTGGGAAACCGCCAAATGATTGGCGGGTGGGGGAAAGGGTGTGGAGCCAAGGGAAGGGGGTGTGAACATCAGGAGAACCCCGCAGGGCAGGGGCAGCTCCAGTAAGAGGGCTCCCCTGAGCCACCCCTCCATCATGCTGCCCCCTGCCTGTACCTTTAAAAATAATCTGCTTACCGAGCCACCACCAGCTTCTCTGTGGAGACTGGCAGCTCAGGCGCTTCAAATTCCCAACTGAGCATGTACAACAGCGTGCACATGCTCAGAATGTTCCTGCTACTTCAGAGCCTTTTCCTGCACTGAAAAAAGGCTTTGGAGTCTGCCTGGCGCCTGGTGCCAGGCAGTGCTAGCACCCCTCATTAAGAGGGGAAGCACCACAAAAAATAGGTCAATGAAAGATGACCCCTTTCCTCTGCAAGGGAGGTATCATTTGGGGTGGGGATGGGGGTGCACAGAGGGAGAAGGCTGGCTGATTGACTGGCCAGCTGAGCCAAGCCCACCAATAAATGGAGCAGGTGGGCTCTGCTGGCTGGCCAGTCAGTGGCCAGTCAGAGCCACTTTTGAGGGAGAGAGAGAGAGACCTTAAGCAATACCCTAAGTAATACCTTAGAACACATATTTCTGGCTAAATTCTTCTATTTTCTGTTTGCTGGGCAAAATTATTGTTTTAAACCCTGGGATTATGGAACCCAAACTCAGTATTGACTTCATTTTCCTGCTGCCTCAATTTTCCTGTGTGTGAAATGGGTCCCGCCCTGTTCTTCTGATCATTGATAAGTAGGGGTGTACATATCCTTTACCTTGCGTCCACAGGGGGGTCTGCCAGGGGGGAAGGTGATCTGTTCCTCCCCCCCCCCCGGAATCCTCGCTGGCCCACCCCGCGTTGACTGTGCAGAGCCGCCAGCCAGCTCCGTTCCGCCAGAGATACAGCCGCCACTGCTGTCCGTACCACTGCTGGGCAGAAACAGGAAGTGATCCCTGTTTGCGTCCCTGTATTTTCTCGTGATAGGCTACGCGTTTCAATTTGCATAAGTAGTTGCGTAGCCTATCGCGTGAAAAAGCTGGGATGCAAATGGCGTAGGGACGCCATTTGTGTCCCTGCTTTTTCACGCGATAGGCTACGCAACTATCGACACAAATTCAAATGCGTAGCCTATCACGAGAAAACACAGGGACGCTAATGGTGTCGCAGAGGCCATTTGCATTTGGATCACTTCCTGAACGGAGCCACCGGGAGGGAGGATTCGGTCTGCGTGGGTCTGGGAGGCGGAGGTGAGTACATCCATTCCACCACGGACTCCAGGGGGCTGAATTCAATGGAATTTGGTGCAGGAGATGCCTTGGACCATCATGGCGTCCTGTAAAGGGTCTGCAAACTTCCATATTTGCAATCTCAATCGCAGGATAAAAGCTCAGTGTGAAGCAGCCCTCTGTCCTGAGGTAGGAGTACCTGGCTAGATCTACACTACTGCTTTATAGTGGTATTGAAGTGCTCCAGCAGTTATCAGTGCACATTATACATTCGATATACTGCTTCTGTAGTATTATCTCCTCTTTTTAGTCCACGTTATCCAGTATACCACAACAAATGTCATTCTGTGTCCTACAGGGTATACATGTGCAAGAGGGATATAGCATTACCATGATGGGATCATAATGATATGAGACAATGGGTGTTTCTACATTAAGCAAAAACCCCACAAACCCCACATCCTTTCCAGAGCTTCCTGCTTTCAGTTTCTTTGCGGGATTAGGAAGGTCTTCTTTACACGGGAGTGCCTTCCTCCCTCCCTGGCATGTGTGCAAAGGAGCGGGGGGTGGGTTTTGTTTCCATAGCTGAACTTCTGCTGTACTTTTTTCTCGCAGCCCCCAGGAAACTCTGACTTACTTCTGAGTAGACATACAATGTAAGATTGTGCCATAAGTCTGCAACCCTTGGCACACTTACATGGGAGTAAACCCCATGGAACTTAATGGGGTGCTCTGAATCAACAGAGGACGTTGCTTCTGAGCTTGGTGGGGTGGGGGATCAGATGTGTCTCCCTTCATTGCACGGAGGCATTTTACCCTCTTCTCCATTCAGCTGAGAAATGTGCTCAAGCATTTACATGGCAGACACCTGGGAATCAAGGAAAGTCCTTCCTCAGCAAGACTTGAGCGGAGGCAGGAGTTGCAATCAACAGGCAATTCTTGCCCTCGTGCCTGCCAGATCTGCTCCTGCATGCTGCGCTCCCATCCTCAATGCCTTCATCATCCTGACCGCGTGCACCCCCAGCAACTGAAAACAAATGCCCACAGCAGGCGGGCAGAGCGGTTTCTCCCGCTATGGGAGAATTTCATGGGGAGGTCATGCCGCTCCTGTTCCGTGGGCTGGAAAAAATACCACATTTATTGCATTTAGGGAAAACACGGGATAGACTGGGGGAAATGGCGGAAGACACCCTGGAGGGTAACGATGTCATCTAAAGAGCCCGCAAACTTCTGTGACAGAGCCATCTCAATAGTAGGATAAAGGCTCCTGTGGTGAACCCCAAGGTATAAATCTGGTCCCTGAGGTAGGCACTTCTAGGAAGGAGATAACCCCCCCTCCCCGCTTTTCACTCTATCCTCAGGTAGGGATTTTCGGCAATACAAGGGCCTCCTCTGTTCCATGGCCCACAATGTCTCTGCCTGGCTGAAACTGTGTGTTGATGCCCAGCAGGTGTGTTCTGTTGCTAAGTCTGTTCTCTCAGGAGATACCACTCTGTATGTCTGCAGTCCAAGAGAATCTGAACTTTTGGGGCTGCATTAAGGAGAACATACATTTAAAAAGACTAAATAAATCAGAATGTTCTGCCTACACTGAGGAAATTGCAGGTCTTGAGACTTTAGAGGCTCAGGAAATATCATAACCCAGTGAGTTTCCAAAACTAATAGTTTCTCGCTAAAGTTCACATTCTTCTACTCTGCTAGACCAGCCTACTGAAAAAGGTGAAAGTATGCTGTAGGAAGAGAGGACAGTTTATTATATACCACTAAAACAGCCCTCCCCAAACTGTTGCCCTGCAGATGTTTTGGACTACCACTCCCATCAGCCCCAGCCAGCATGGCTAATGGTGATGGATGATGGGAGTGGTTGTCCAAAACATCTGGAGAGCACCAGGTTGAGGAAGGCTGCACTATTGCGTATAGGAAATGTCCAATCCTTGGCATCTCCAGATAAAAGGCATGTCAAGTAGCGAGCAGGGGAAAGATCCATGCCAGAGACCTTGGAGGGCCACTTCCAGTCAGCGTAGACCAATGTACGCCATCCGTCCAAAAAGCTGAGGACCAAACTAAACATGATGTTAACATGCCTTGCATTTAACATGGAAGGCTTTTCCCTGTGGTGGTGAGGAGCTGATCATTATTAGAGTCACAGCAGGAGTGAAGAGGGAATGTATTGTTTTCCTACCCTGCTGTGGTCCTGGGGAAAATCTCTCCTCTGAAGCTAGTATTTGCAGGGGGGGGGGCATATCACCCCTTTATGCCAATGGGGGATTTCCTCCCAGTGCAATCTGAGGAGGAATTTTGCTCAGCACCATAGCAGGGGAGGAAGGGCTTAATATTAGCCTCCGTGCCTGCTGAGATCTTGAAAATTATCAGTCCCCCCACAACACACACACACACACACACACACACACACACACTGATGCTTGTTGCATCTGTTTAACCCCCACCCCAATGCAAATGTGCATTTAATGTCCCTTCTAGTTTGGCCTTGAGGCACATCTTTCCTTTTTTAAGTAAAGTTGAAGGCACGCCACTCATATACCTACAGGAAGTGCAAATATTTTAACTCGTTTCTCACAGCACACTGATGTGCCTTGGTACACTGTTTGGAAAGAACTGTAGAGACCACTAGGTTAGAAGGCCCGGTGGTCTGGCCGAATATAAGGCTTTCATATGTTCATATGCCACTGTCATTCTGGGCTTTCCCCCCTGTCCACTAGGTGTTTTCTTACTATCCTTTACAAGGCAGTGTTGTATAATAGCGGTTATGGGTGGGGAACGTTTTTCAGCCCAACGGCCACATTACCTCATGGCCAACTATCCAGTTTGACCCAGGCTCAAACCCTTTATTGCTCAGGCATAAAGTCCAGTCACTACCTCTCAGCTTAACCTATCTCATAGGGTTGTTGTGAGGATAAAAACATGACATGTATGCCACCTTGAGCCTCTTGGAGGAACATTATGATATAAATGTAATAATAATAATATATGGACCACATGGGATATAGTCTTTATGGCATGCCATAAAAGAAAGCTTCGGCTATTGGGCGGTATAGAAATGAAATGAATGAATATGCCTGGTATATTATTTATTAGCTCAGATTGTACTCAATGTTAGATGTGCTTAGCTTATTCCTGAGTTTGTTGCATTTGTGCAGGAGTGCAGAACCCTGGGCCCAGGGAACAAATCAGGCCTCCTGGGGTTTCAAACTAGCCCTCTGGGGTTCCTCTTTTGCCTTTGGGCCCACCCAGCACTGGAATGCAGGCCCCCAAGAGCTTGTCCAAATTGGAGTTTGGCTGAAAGATGTTCAACACCCCTGTATTAGCAGGAGTGGGACATATTTTGATGTACCTTTGATTTTAAATTTATTCAACACAGTTTTCACCTAGCGAGCATTTTTTTTCAGGTGATGCTGCTGTGAGTGAGGCTATACTAAAAAAAAAAAAAAAGCTTCCAATGGTTGGTCTCAACCACTGAACAGTCAGTCTAGTTTTTCCTGACCCCACATTTTTTTTCCTTTTGGCTACAAGTGCTGTATGTTGCAGAAGGAGAAATCCCAAAATTAACAAGTCTCCTAAACAGTGAAGAGGTTTTTCTAATGTAACTAAATTTATCCCAACTGCTAGGAACAGCTGCAAACTTTTTTTTTAAGCAAGGTCTTTTGCCTTTTCAGAAATGTTGTTTTCCTCTCCTTAAAAGTTACTAAGCAGGGAGAGGGAAGCATTTGATAAAAGTGCTGCCCAGGGGCAAGTATTTCTCTAAACTACAACCCTGCATAAATCTGTCATTTTGATTCCCCCAAGAATTACAGCAAACCTGAAAAATGGCATAAATGGGGTAATCACAGGTATTAGTTTAAAAAAAAAATTGGAGGGGGCAGGCTTGTTAGGCATGGTCCTGAGCACATAATTGCATGGAGCTTCATTAATTCTGCAGTGACAGGTACAGACCTCGGTTCACACATGACAGAGGCGACATCATCTGGCAACAGGATCTGGCTGCTGAGATGTTTTAAAAATTTAATCAGAAGATTTGTAAGGGCGTGTCTACACCACAGACTTAAACTGGTTTAGGGCGCAATCCTATTGGGATAGGTGGCCACCTCTGAACTTGGAGGCGACCGCCCATCCAATGCAGAGCAGGAGCAGCGCGGAAGGGATCTTCTCCACGCTTCAGCCGCCCTGCATTCGTGGCTAGACAGCTGATTTCAGCTCTCTAGCCGTAGCAAGTCAGAGCAGGGGGGGGCGGGCAGAGGCCAGATGATGCATAGGAAGCGTCGGAAAGGCATTTCCGCCTGCCCTGCCCTGGCCCGCCCTCAGGAATGCCCCGTTTTCACTGCCCCATGCTGCTCTTATAAACGCAGAATGCAGGGCTGATCCGCGCCGCCTATGAGGCAGCACAGGAGGGGTGGAGGTCCAGATCGCAGGCTCTGAGGTCATTTCCCAGGAACTGACCTATCCTATGACTGTCTAGCCGCTGACAAGTGGCCATAGGATTGCGCCCTTAGGCTGCAATTTTAGACCCCTTACCTGGGAGTATGCCTGAACTCAGTGGGGCTTACTTCTGAGTAGACAGGTATAGGAGTGTGCTAATAGTCATAATCTATCTCCAAAGAATCCTGCGAACTCTCCAAAAAAATCCCAAGAATTCTTAGAATCCTTACCAAACTACAGTTCACAGAAATCTTTTGGGGGAGCCATGACAGTTGAATTGGGCAGAGATCTGTATCATAGAATCATAGAATAGTAGGGTTGGAAGGGGCCTACAAGACCATCAAGTCCAACCCCCTGCTCAATGCAGGAATCCAAATCAGAGTATCCCCGACAGATGGCTGTCCAGCCTCATCTTGAATGACTCCAGTCCGGGAGAGCCCACCACCTCCCTAGGTCATTGGTTCCATTGTTGTATTGCTCTAACAGTCAGGAAGTTTTTCCTGATGTTCAGCCGGAATCTGGCTTCCTGTAACTTGACCCCATTCTTCCGTGTCCTGCACTCTGGGATGATGGACAAGAGATCCTGGCCTTCCTGTCTGGGACAACCTTTCAAGTACTTGACAAGCGCTCTCCTATCTCCCCTCAGTCTTCTCTTCTCCAGGCAAAACATGCCCAGTTTTTCAGTCTCTCCTCATAGGGCTTTGTTTCCAGTCCCCTGATCATCTTTGTTGCCCTCCTCTGAACCCTCTCCAGTGTGTCTGCATCCTTCTTAAAGTGTGGTGCCCAGAACTGGACACAGTACTCCAGATGAGGCCTAACCAGTGCTGAGTAGAGGGGGACTAGTACTTCCCAGGATTTGGAAGCTATGCTTCTATTAATGCAGCCCAAAAGAGCATTTGCCTTTTTTGCAGCCACATAATGTAGGATATGCCATACATGTAAAAGCAAAGGGGTGACTGTTCATTTTGAGAAATGAGGCTCAGTGGTATTTTTCTGCCTGTCAGAAAAATCAAATGTGCCTATCAAATGAGTCCTTTGCTGAAACAGGTTCTTGGTGCAGTGGGAGGCAAAGATTATTCTTCTTAAGTTAATTTTCTCTGCATTTCAGAGTAACACAAACCAAAAAGAAAAATAAGAAAATCATAATAAAACATATCTACCCCAAGCAGCTGGGAGTCTAAATTTCCACAGAGGGAGGGGAAAGATAGCTGGGGGAAGGGAAGAGATAGGAGAAAATAGAGAAACAAGGATAATGGGTTGAATATACACAGCTAGGTTGCTATTTTATCTAGAAAATATATTTTTCTGAGTGGACTGCAATATTGTTGAGCAAAAAGGAACAATTGTTTTCAGAGAAACAGGCAGTTTCTGTGGTAATCAGCAAATCAAACTGAAAACGACCTTTTGGGGGGAAAATAACTTGCGGTGCAATCCTGTACATGTCTGCACAGAAGTGCATCCTCTTGAGTTCAATGGGGCTTACTTTTGTGTTAGTGGATATAGGATTGCAGAAATAATGAGATTCAAGGTGCAGTCCTATGCATGTTTAGACAGAATAAAGGCCTATGCTGGCTGGGGCATAATGGGAGTTGTAGGCCTTTTTTCTGTCTAAACATGCATAGGATTGCACCCTTATATACTCTTGGACCCTGATTACAAATAAACTGACCTTGAATCAACTGGGGCAGAGAATGGAGCAAAGTAGTAAAAAATTCCAACTGCATCCCCTTTCAGACAGTTCAAAACAAGGGAGATGCTGCTTTTTGTTGCTGCTGGATGAGCAAGTCTATATTTTATCCTTGCCCCTGTAGTTAATGGAGGACTGGAGACATGCAGTCATTTTCACAGAGAATTGATAGGGGTATGATAAAAGCCAACATTTTTTAAACCTCTTACAAATCCTTATTGACTAAAGATGACAGTTCGACTAAGTTATGGAAATGAAAAGGCCAGTGTTGCATTTTCTGCCTTCCCCCACTTTGACTTACTGTTACTTCATTAATAACACGGACAATCCTCACCAATCAGAGACAGTGACCTGGTTCATACATAATGCCAGCCCATGGTTTATTTAACTGATGATTGTTGCCCTACCCAGGGTTTCTCTGACAGATGATTGAACAAACCACAATTTGTTTTCTCAATCCCTGGGTTGTTTATTTCCCTCCTCCTTCACCCTCTCCCTCCATCTCCCAAATGCCTTTGCAGTGCTGTGTAGTACAAACCATTTTTTTTTAAACCACTCTTGCCTGCAGCCTCTGCAACCTGGCGAAACACCCCATGAACGACCCACAGTTCTGACATGTAATGACAACCCATGGTTTAAACAACCCAGAGTCCACAATCCAACAACAAGCCATGGTTTCTCCTTCTGGGTTTTTTGTGGTTAACAACCCATGGTTGTAAGTGTGGATGGGGTTGCACAACACAACTACCCACAATTTAGGGCGCAATCCTATGCATGTTTGGACAGAGAAAAGGCCCACAACTCCCAGCATTCCCCAGGCAGCCATGCTGGCTGGGGAATGTTGGGGGTTGTAGGCCTTTTCGCTGTCTAAACATGCATAGGATTGTGCCCTTAACAACCCACGCTACGGGTTAGCGTTATGTGTGAACCCAGCATATGTAGTTATCAGAATGGTGCCATGAGGAGACTACATGTCAGATTTGGTAGCATGATGATATTGCTGAGGGCAAATGAAGTCATTTCAGAGTGGGGCAATGATGTAGGTTTTCCAGAAGATTTTTCTTTGCAAATTAGGAAAATTATTGCAGTCATTTGCACTGGAAAATTTTCTGATGCCCTAGAGTGTAATCTAATTTAGCATGTTCATTTTACTTGTATTTCATAAACAACAAAGCTAAAAAAAAGTGGCCCCAAACACCCCAAGTATTTGATCTGAAATATATGGGGGGGTGGGGTGGAATTAAAGCACACTTACTGTGATTTAAATATTATGCAGAAACTTTTACTGGAATACTTCTAAAAATGTAAAGATAACAGCATCTACAAAACTTAGATGTTTTACATGTTAGAAAAGAAGCAAAGGAACTAAAAACTCCTGTCCTGATACACTACTTCACCCTTCCCCAACCTGGTGCCCTCCAGAGGCATTGCTCACTGGAGATGCTGGGAGTTGTAGTACAACACTTCTGGAGGCCATCAGGTTGGGGAAGAGTACACTCATTAATTTCAGCAACCCAAAGAACTGTGCATGATACGTTGACAACTGCTCATCGATTTCAAGAGTTCAACTCTCTTCCACTAATGTTGTTGGGGCACCTTCAGTTTCACAGTCACTACTCATCAGTTCCATTTTACATTGAGACACATTATGTATTTCAGTGACGTAAACGCATTCTCTCACATACTTGCCAAGGATAATCACCTGAAAAACATTAATTACAACTCCAGAACTGCCAAGCTTGCCTAATATTGTATTTGCAATTAGCATCCATTGATTGTTACTAATGAACTTATGAAATAGAAAAATTGCTGCAGAAAAATAAAGCACTGTTTTTTTTGGGGGGGGGGGAATCCTTCCCATATCACTGGAGGATGAACGCTTTTTGAAATGCTAATTTAAAAATGACTGAAAGAGGAGGCACTTCAACATAGACACAAATGTTAATAAAATCAGTCAGTATTTTTGCTTTAGCCCTAAAGAAGCATGTACATAGTTTACTTTTGCAGGTTTTTTTGAGTGCTATTTTTAATAGAGAGTGCAACTCACTTTTTTTAATGTTATGGTACAGAAGAAGAGAACTTGCAATGGGGATACACGCCAGTTCTTAGTTGGCCTAGGTAGACATGGAGGAAGAATGGTTGGGCAGGAGAAATCATGGGGGAAGAGAGAGAGAGCGTAATAGTGTAGTGGTATCTGGGCCTGTTCAATGTGAGCAACGTGCCTAGGACCAGTGCTGCATCCTACACAGCACAACCCCCTACAGAAACCGCTTTAGCAGCTGTAGGCCTCCAAATGCAATGGCCATTTGGCAGTGTCCTTATGCAGCCACATCTATCTTAGATCCTGGATTATGCCAGCAAGAGCATTTTTCCTTGATCAAAATGAAGAATGTTCTCATGTTTATATATAGAATTAATAATAAGCCTGCTGGAGTAGCCAAGGCCAAATGGCTGTCCCCTTCTCCCTCTCTCTCTCAAGTAAGGAATAAACCAGGGAAGAGCTGAAAGATAACACTCAAAAAGAAGCCAAGCCAAACAAATATTTTTTTAGAAAATTAGCATGGAAATTAGATTAAAGAGGGAGAGAGAGAGAGAGAGAGAGAGATCTCCATGGGAAATTTACAGAGGACAGCTCTGACTCCCTAGGCATTAATGGGTCAAATCACATTCTTGAAGGTAGTCCAAAGCAGAAGAAATTTTCGGAGGCCTTGGAATTCATGTACCCCTGGAACTGCACTGCTGCCCATGCTGCAGGATTTTCCATTGGCATCCGTTCCTTCAGCTGGGGTTGTCAACTTTTTCAAATGGCTACTAGCCCTGACAGCTATGATTACCTCCAGTATCAGAGGCAGTGTGCTCATTAGACCAGCTGCTGGGGAACACGAGCAGGAGGGGGCTGTTGCGCTCGTGTCCTGCCTGTGGGCACATAGCAACAACCCAGAATTTGGGTTGAGTATGGTTGTTGTTGAATCGTGGGTTGTCTTTATGTGCAAAGTATGGTTTTAACTATGGGTTGTTAACCACGAACAACCCAGGAAGAGAACCCATAGTTTGTTGCTGGATTGTGAACTCTGGGTTGTTTCAGAGAAGCTCATGGGGGCCTCATTCCAGTGGTGAGTGGGGCCAAAGGCAAAAGGGGCAGGACCCCAAAGTCACAAAATACCAGCATACTTTAGCTTAAAGCTCTTGCTGCCAGGAGCTAAGCCTCCAGAGAGGCATTTCACCCTTTTAGAATGGCGAGAGGGGAAACTGTACAAAGCCAGGAAACTACCAATCAGTAGTTAGGGGCAAGGGGTTGGGGCCTTCTGGAGAACTCTGGAGGGCGAGATTTCATTCCCTGGAGGGGCTGGATTTGGCTTCACCCGCTGTTTTTCTTGTTTATCTCAGTGTTTCTTCGCCGAGATACTTCACCCCTGTTTTGCGCTGAGCAGCAGTGGCTCCCCACAGTTTCAGACAGGCGTCTTTCCCAGCCCTATCTGGGGATAACTGGACCTAGGAACTTCTGAATCATAGAATCATAGGGTTGGAAGGGGCCTACAAGACCATCGAGTCCAACCCCCTGCTCAGTGCAGGAAGCCTGATTCCCAGGCGGTCTCCCATCCAAGTACTAACCAGGGCTGTCCCTGCTTAGCTGCATGCAAAGCAGGTGCGCTACCACTAAGCTACAGCCCTGCTGTATCAAGTGTATTCGCTACTTTTGGCTGTGCTGTTCTGTTTATCTCTGAGCTCATTTTCAGAGCCTGGAGAAGGAACTGGACTGCATGGGGGTGGGCTGATAGCGAAGGTGGCTGATGCCAGAGGCGTACATGAAAAAGAAGCAGACTGTTTTGCAACTGGGCATGGACTGAATTGAGCATTTTTTGCAGATTGTGGATGTTCACACTCCATGAAGTTGCAATGGCTGGATTTGAAAAATGGGTTTCTTGGCTGGAATGTATGAGTGTTTGTAGATCAGCCATTCCCAACCTGGTGCCCTCCAGATGTTTTGGACCAGAACTCCCATCAGCTCCAGCCAGCATGGGCAATGGTCAGGGATAATGGGAGCAGTAGTCCAAAGCATATGGGGGAAGACAGATGCAGCTATTTACTGAATGTGTATGCTGTGACTGGATCCGGTATAATTTTTTTCCAACACTTTTATGAACTCTTGAGCTTTCCAGGCTGGGTCCCATTCTTTTCATGCTGTGATCTTACAGCTGCTGTCCTTAAGCACTTACTAGGAGGTAAGGGTCCATCCCGAACACACTGCCTGACTTAAGGTGCACTGATTGCCGTGGGACTTACTTGCAGGTAAACATGTACAGGATTGCACTGTTTGTCTCACCGAACACAATGGAGCTTACCCCCCAGAGAACATGCATATGATGAGGCTGTAAGATATAAATTCATACTTAATAATGGTTGCATTGCTAATCTAAATATGAACTAGATCGTGTTTAAAATTAACACAGTTTTTAAAATGTCTGTGGATATGATCAGGGGGGTCCTGTAAACTTAAGTAGATTTGCAAAAGAGGTCCAACGGTCAAAGCATTTGCGAACCACTGACTTTACTGGGCTATGGATCAGACTAAAAGAGTCCTATTTGTTTCAGCACAAGCTACAACATGTCCCCAAAGAGTGTTTAGAAACTGGAAAGTGAATCAGGAAACTGGATATTTATTTATTTTTAAACCTAGCCTTTTAAATGGTTTTTGATCTAAAAGCAAGGCATTAAGCACCAGCGCCAGTGGTAAATTGTCAGCCTAGGCCTCGTGGTAATTATTTTGAACACTTTTTCTGAATTAGACATCAGGCGAGTGGCAAAGCTACATACTGTTTCCAAGTGGATAATAATGATGGTGATGATTAAAGCAACAGCCATTCTAGGATCAATCTGCATGTTTACAGAACAGAATACACTCCTGGGCTTGTCCACACTGCCACCTGCTGCATAGGGAGGGCATCTGCGGAAGGCAGGATATGCTCTCAGATGAGAAAGGCAGATAAGGTGTCTAGGAAAGTACTTGTTTGGCTCCTGGTTTTGAATTCTGTTTTAAATATATGACTAATATTAAATAAATGGGCTTTCTGAATCTTGGCACGCAGGGAAAATCACTAAACCTGGTTTTAAGAGAAGTGTTCAGGTTCAAAGTTACAACAGCAATTGACTAGGACCATAAGGGTGCAATCCGATGCTTGTTTAGGCAGAGAAAAGGCCTACAACTCCCAGCATTGCCAGCCATGCCGGCTGGGGAATGCTGGGAATTGTAGGACTTTTTTCTGACTAAACATGCATTGGATTGCACACTAAGAGCACTTTCCCTAAGCATTTCATATGTACTAATTCAGTAAGCCTTACAAGAACCCTGTAAGGCAGGCCAATAATATTATCTTTATATAGATTGCAGGGAAGGATTGAGGCTTGGAGATAGTGGGTAGGTATCAATAAAATGTTCAGTCACGATGCCAGATGTCTGTAGTTATGTGAATCAACGCTTTGGAACCTCGAGCTCAGGAGCTTCCTCCTTCTCCTGCAGGGCAAGATCCGTTCCTACTAGTCCTCATTTGTAGCAAGGTGGGAGGGAGAGAAAGGGGCAGCGGGAGAAGTGGTGAGAAAGGGATATCGTTCATATGGACAGAAAGCAAAAATAAAGCAGTTAATAAAAACTGAAAGCGAAACGGGGTGGGGGAGTTACAAGAATATGGAAATATAATCCATCACCAACTAAAACAGGGCTGTTGAGTTCTTTCAGCCCGAGGGCTGAGTTCCATTTCGGAGAACCTCTCAGGGGCTGCCTTGCAGTGGTGGGTGAGGCCAAAAGCAAACGGGGCAGGGACAAAAATGCCAGTATGGTTTATCTTAAAGCTGTTACTGACAGTAAGTAAGCCATACGAGAGACATTTCAGCCATTTAGACTGGGGAAAAAACTGTGCAAATGCCAGGAAACCACCAAATGAACAGTGGTCAGGGGAAAGAGCCAGTGTGGTGCAGTGGCGAGAGTGTTGGGCTGGGAGCTGGGAGATCTGGGTTCTAGTCCTCACTCAGCCATGGAAGCTCACTGGGTGACTTTGGGCCAGTCACAGACTCTCAGCCCAACCTACCTCACAAGGCTGTTGTTGTGAAGATAAAATGGAGAGGAGGAGGATTATGTACGCCGCCTTGGGTTCCTTAAAGAGGAAAAATGGCAGGATATAAATGTAATTAATTAATTAAATAAATAAATAAATAAAGTGAGCGAGGCCATCTGGGAAACCCCAGGAAGGCCAGATGTGGCCCGCTAGGCCTGTGGTTCTGCACCCATGAACTAAAACCTAATGATTAATGCATTTTTTAATTTGGTTGCAGACTTTCTAGAAACATATTCTGTGGGGGGGGGGATATTTCCAGCTCTTTTTCATTTTTATCAGCTATAATATTCTCTGTTAAAGATGGCATTCCGTGCTCTATATGGCAACCATGTGGATTTCTTAGGGGTGAGCTGAAACAGTGGTGGTGGGGAGAGTTTTGAATGAAAAAATTCACACACAAACACAATGAAAACAAGCCCCACATTTTAGTTAGCTGGGGGGGGGGGGGGCGGATTCATAGGCGAAAATGTTCACCTCATCTTCAGCTGAATCTTCCCCTCTCTAGCTGAAACGGGGAGGATCTGATGAGTCTCCCCATGTCGCTGTGGCTTGCCTCTCTTAAAGTGGTTGCTGCGGTGAGGAAATCTGTAGTAACATGGGGAGAGCGCACAATTCTCCTCTTCGCAAGAGAAAGGAGGATTGGATCAGGATCCACTTTTTAAAATTTATGTATTTATTTTAAAGCATTTTTACCTCACTCTTCAGTGGCTTACTCTTAATAATAATAATAATAATAATAATAATAAGACAGCCCCTGCCCTCCGGTTTATATCTCAAAGACATGGCACAAAAGAAAAGGGATCACAACATTCGTATAAGAGTTCTTTCTGGCAGGGAAGGGCGAAACAAGCTCCCCGCAGCTAGTGTACGGCGACAGATTAGTCTCCCCCCTTACCGTGATGTTTTTCCTGGGGGGCAGGAGGTATGTGCAGTCTTGCAGTGGCCCTTGGTTGTCTGGCTTTAAGAGAAGCAACGTTACACTCCCCTGAAATCTTGCTTTTTGCTGCAAAAGACAAACTTCCATAACAATTTGGTTCAGTCCTAAGATTGCTACAGTTTTTCAAAACCTGTAGGACTGGATTGAACCAGCTGCAATGCGCCACGACTCTATTGTTAGGCATGGGAGTAGAATAAAAATACTCCTGATTTTCTCAAACTAATGTTCAATACTCTGACTTTCTTTTTTAGCTGTCACGTAAAACAAAATCAATATGGGTGCATTCCTTTTGTCAGTTTCCAAAGCTTTTTAAATGCTCCTTTAATTTGAGAAAATTTAACTCCCACATCTCCCAGGGGGATCTGGTTACCTCTCTGCAAGATACAAACCATTCCCACTGAAGCTTTTAGAACATCGCCTTTTATCTCCTGCTGTGGCACCCTTCATTACACACAAGGCTTCCCATATGTTGCCTGGTCTTCCCAGAACGTTGATTCATTCTGGCTCAGTTAATCCAGTTTCCTCCTGGTTCAATGAGCCTCCCGTAGGCCAGGCTAACAAGAGTCTGCGTCTCCAAAGGCTGAGCTTATGACAGTGATGCACTTTGCACAATCGCGGCGTGGTTAACATGCCACAGTGGCTTGTTAGCCCAGCTGCATGTGCCACTCATGCGCTGGTCGGATGTGCTGTGTCATCCAAACCTGAGCAGCATGGCTTGTCTGAGGGGGCAGCAACCCTCAAATAACCTATGGGCTCTTGTTGGGGTATTTGAGGGTTGCTACCCAACCCCAACCCCCCAAACCATGCCACTCAGGTTTGGATGACACAGCAAGCCATGCCAACGAGGGTAATTAGGGAAATTAGCTTGGCACGTGCAACAGGGGAAATAAGCCATTGTGGCTTATTTCCCTTGCTGCAATTGTGCGAGCCGATCCAATGTCTAAGCAGCTTGTTTAGGGAGGGGCTAACAAACAGAACTGTCCAAGGAAGGAGTCGAGAGGCCACATTCCCAATGGTGGAAATCCTACTGTGAAAGATCCCAGTGTCGCCAACCAATGATCTGGTGTACTAAAGCAGGGCATTCTCTTCTCTCCGCTACTACTTCCCTTCTCACCACTACTGTCTGTGCTAGAACAAGAGGCAAATGAGCAGGCAGGTTGCAATGGGGGAGAGGAGGAACAAGTCCAGGGGTCCAGTGAGCCCTTGCTAGGGGGTGGGCACTCGGCATGTGCCCAACCATGCCTACTCTTGATGCTAGTCCTGAGCCACTTGCCAGGTTATCTGTGGTGAGTAAACATCTCATCCAGGCAACCAGGGAGGGAAACCTTTGAAAAATGGGAGTTCGCTGGATTCATTCTTTTCGGATCTTAAAAGACCTAAAAAACTTAACAGATATGTGCAGGCGAGCAGGCTGATAAATGTTTTAATGGTTGGTCACTTTTGTAGACTTATTTGCACGGCTGTATGACTGAGGAGTAATATGTGAAACCCCACATTCCCTACCAACAGCCCCTTAAAGCTCAGCCTCGATGCCATATAATGGAAAACTGAAATTTGCAAACATTTAAGTACATTCAGTAACTGTACTTGAGCAGATGTGCCCTTGGAGAATTAGCAAGCCTAATAATATAGCCCAAAGTGTGTCAGACTCCTCTAGAGTGACAGAAAGGTGGGCAGGTCTTGTTGGCAGACCCAAGCCTGAGGGAGACCTCTTCAGAGGAGGAGAAATGGGATTCCATAGCAAACCGTAGTCCCACAGACGGCGTAGGGCAACCTGAGGAGTTCTGTCACTGCGATGTCTTGTCTGGGGTCCCAAAGAACCCCTTTGACTTCATCCTATGCCCTGCCTTGGTTCGCAAATCTCCTCCCTCATCCTGCGGCTCTCCAGAGCACTGGAGCAGCAGACCAGGAGGGAGACTCAGAGTTGTTGTCATAGCGCCCGCCTGGGCACCAGAAGAGCCTTTTGCCCAGGGTCTACTCAGGAGCAAGTGTCTACTTGGGAGGAGGGGAAAGTCCCAGCTGCAGACAATGGGCCAGTTCATAAGACATGACAGCCCATCATGGTTTAACTTACCCAGGAGGAGCTGCAGTGTGTTCCAGCCACCATTATGAATATGCAGCTCCCAACTGGGGTTTGCCATGGCTTGTCGTGTTGTCCAAACCCAGGTGGCAAGGGTTATTTGAGAGTTAAACAACCCTTGTGTAATCCTAAAACAGACTGTGGGTTAGTTGTATCATGTCATCTGAACCAGGTCAATGAGAAAGGAGGCCCAGCTACAACTGCTGAACTAGGGATGTACGAAAATCACTTACCTTTCGGGGATTATGCTGAAGGTGGGGGGGGAGGCGTTTCGTCCCTCCCCCCGGAATCCTCGCCAGGGGGGGGAGGCACTCCGTACCTCCCCCCCCCCCCGGAATCCTGGCCGGCCCGCTGTGCTCCGCAGTGATTCTACGGAGCCGCCGGCCGGCTCCGCCAGCAGCCAGACATCCAGCCGCTGGCTAGCAGGGACGCAAATGGCGGCGGCCATAGCCGCCGCCATTTGCATCCCTGCAGTCAGCCATGATAGGCTACATAAATGTTTACGTAGCCTATCACGGCTGATTTAAAAAAACCCAAAAAAAGCGCGTACGCAAATGGCAGCAGCCATGGCCGCTGCCATTTGCGTTCCTTATTTTGGCACGTCTTAGGCTACGTAAAGATTTACGTAGACTAAGACGGCGAAAATAAGGGGAACGCAAATAGCGTAGTGTCTACGCTATTTGCGTTCACCTTATTTTTGCCGTCTTAGTCTACGTAAATCTTTATGTAGACTAAGACGTGCCAAAATAAGGAACGCAAATGGCGGCGGCCATGGCCGCCGCCATTTGCGTACACGCGTTGTTGTTTTTTTTTAAGTCAGCCGTGATAGGCTACGTAAACATTTACGTAGCCTATCACGGTGTTTTTTTAAAATCTAGCCATGATAGGCTACATAAATCTTTACGTAGCCTATGATTTTTTAATTTTTTTTTAACCTGGAAATGGCGGCGGCGGCGGCAGCCGGTCGGAAGACCGGCAGCCGCCACCGCTGAACCGCTGCCGCCGCCGCCAGGAAGATCCGCCCAAGGTAAGTCCCGTCCCGGGGGGGCGGGTCGTTCCGCCACCAATTTCAGGGGGCCGAATGCACTGGCATTCAGCCTCCCCGAGATCCGTGGCGGAACTTTCGCACATCCCTATGCTGAACCAAGAAGAGAGGTAGCTGACAACAAGTCTATAAACCAGCGATGGGCAACTTGTAGCTCTCTAGATGTTTTGGTTTACAGCTGCCATCAACTCTAGTCAGCATAGCCAATGGTGAAGGTTCATAGGAGTTGTAGGCCAAAACATCTGTTATTATTATTTATTAGATTTATTAGCCACCCATCTGGATGGCTACCCAGCCACTCTAGGCGGCATACAATACAAATAACAACACAAAATACAACATGATCAACTAAACAAAACAACATTGCTCTAAAAAAAACCCTAACCCACCCCAAATGCCCGTCTGAACAGCCAGGTTTTCAAAGCCTGGCAGAAGCTCATCAAAGAGAGGGCATGGCGGAGGTCACTAGGGAGGGAATTCCACAAAGTGGGGGCCACCACAGAAAAGGCCCTCTCCCTAGTTCTCACCAGCCTAGCTGTCCTGGCTGATGGGACAGACAGAAGGCCTCCCAAGGCCAACCTCATTAAGCGGTATCCCTGGTGTTGCTGGAGGCGCTCCTTAAGAGAAACTGGGCCAGAACTCTATAGGGTTTTAACCAGTGCAACTCCTTCAGCACTGCAGTGATGTGATCTCGCCGACGGCTGCCTTTAATCAGGCAGGCCACCGCATTCTGCACCAGCTGCAGCTTCTGAACCGTCTTCAAGGGTAACCCCCCATAGAGCGCATTACAGTAGTCTAAGCGAGAGGAGACCAGGGCATGTACTACCAATGGGAGCAGATGGTTAGGGAGGTAGGGGCGCAGCTGCCATATCAGATGGAGTTGGTGCAGTGCTGCCCGGCTCACGGACGACACCTGAGCCTCTATGGACAGCTGGGGGTCTAAAATGACCCCCAGGCTGTGGACCTGGTCCTTCAGGGGCAGCCACACCCCATTCAACACCAGGTCAGCATCCCCCAACCAACCTTGTCTCCCACCAAAAGTACTTCGGTTTTGTCGGGGTTCAGTTGCAGCTTATTCCTTCCCATCCAGCCACTCACTGACTCCAGACACTTAGACAGGGTTTCTACAGCCAACCTTGGCAAGAATTTAAATGAGAGGTAGAGTTGCATGTCATCTGCATACTGGTGACGCTGCACCCCAAACCTCCTGATGGTAGCCCCCAGTGGCTTCACATAGGTGTTAGATAACATCGGGGAGAGAATAGAACCCTGCGGCACCCCGCAAGTGAGCAGACAAGGGTCTGAAGTCTCCTCCTGCAGAGCTGCCCTTTGGTACCTGCCAGACAGGAAGGAACGGAACCACTGTAATATGGTGTCCCCTATGCCGAACTCCTCCCGGCGGTCCAGGAGGATACCGTGGTCGACGGTATCAAAAGCTACTGACAGATCGAGGAGAACAAGGAAGGAGCATTCTCCCCTACCCAGAGTCCTCCTCATATCATCCACTAAGGCGACCAAGGCCGTTTCTGTCCCCTACCCAGGCCTGAAGCCTGACTGAAATGGATCTGGAAGGCCACATGTTGTCCACTCCTGATGTAAGCCCTTAGTCTTTCTAGACTTCTGCTGGGTTAACAGCTTCCTTGGAAATGTTGCTCCAGCTGTGTGCTCAGGACGCACCTGTACCTTTAATAGTTGTACATTACCACTGGAGAAAAACCAAAAGGATGACTAAACGGAAATGTCTCCAATTCTTATTAGTACCACTATGCGCTAAACCAAATATTTTTTAAATTGTTTTCTCCTTTTTTAATTAGATTAATCCTCTTATCCACAGGAAGCAGGAAGAAGCATTCTACCAGCTAGATCCCTTTTAACAGTAGTAATTATTGGCCTTTCAGAAGAACAGCATTGCTTTTTCTTAAGAAAGGAACCCAGTGAAACCGGCACAAAAACAATAAATAACCCAATAAAAATAATTAATAATTACAAACTTAAAATAATGTGTAGTGTTTAATGTATGAAGTTCCCAACGCTCCTTTCAAATATGGGGGTTGGGTCCAGACTTAGTCATACTTATAGCAGACCCATTGGAATCATTGGGACTTAAGTTAGTCATGACTTACATGTCACATGGATTTCAGTGGGTCCAGTCTAAGTATGACTAAGTCTGGATCTAACCCACTGCTTATATGAGGGCCAAAACAAACGTTACTTTAAATGTGTGTCTACCAGCTATGTCTTTTTTTTATTTTTTGCACTAGATTAGATGCGGGGGCTTTGATTCATATCTTAAAAGCTCCCCTACCCCTACTAGGGTCCTGTTCTGAATTGGTGCCCCTCCACCTACTCTAGAGTAACAATGAAAAGAAAAAAGATGTAGCCATTAGACAATTGGCCATGAGAGAGCTTCAGCTATTGGGCGGTATAGAAATGAAAGTAAGTAAGTAAGTACAAAAGCATAAGAAGAGCCATGGTGGATCAGTCCAGTCCAGCATTCTGTTCCTGCAGTGGTCAACCAAATGCCCCAATGGGAAGCTCACAAGCAGGACCTGAGTGCAAGAGCACCCTCTTGCTCATGTTCCCCAGCAGCTGGCATTCAGAGTCATGGTGCCTTCGATACTGGAAGTACAATATAGCCATCATGAGCGGTAGCCATGGGTAGCCTTTTCCTCCATGGATTTGTCTAAAGCCAAGCAACTCGGTGGCCGTCGCCATGGGTTGGAAAGCTTGTGCTTCTGCTCCTACTCCCCGGTCCCAGGACTCTTATTAATAGGCGTTGAGGGGAAAGTATCTCACTTAGTGGCACTTACCAAGGGGAAAGAAAGATGGAGGTTGTTGAAGTTAATCTGCCACCTGGTTCCCATGAAGGACAGGGAAGCTGACCCCGGAGGCTAGTGGAACCAGGATCTCCTATGTTCCTGAAGTCAAAGGACAAGATGAAAACAATGAAAAAATACCAGCAGGAGGGACAACCCTAGGAACAGATCCATGATTTTTCACTGCTCTGGATAAATCCTCTTGTGCTTCTCCCTCTCTTTCCCTCTACTTTCATTCCTCCATGTATTTTGGCCCTGCATGTATTGTTTTTAAGCTACATTTTCTTCCTTTTCACCTCCGCGCACTGTCCCCTAAGCTGCAAGTTCTCGGGCTCATTTTTTTCCATAGCTGACCTTTTACAACAGCAAATGAAGACCTTATGGAAGAAGTGGGGGGAGGGAGAGGGAGGGGGGAGGGAGAGAGAGGGAGGGAGAACTGTAAACTGCGAGGTGAGAAGGAATTAAAATGCAGATAGTGCTGACACTGATCATCGCAGCTGACGTTATTCCTCCTGAGCATCCTCTCCTGTTGAGTAGAGCCAACCAGGCTCCCTGGTTTGCCAGGGAAGGGGCAACATTGAAATGAGCAGGACGCTGACTAGAACAACACTGGGGGGAAAAAACTCTGAGCAAATCCAACCAAGCATAGGCTAGAGCACCTTTAGAATCATAGAATAGTAGGGTTGGAAGGGGCCTACAAGACCGCTGAGTCCAACCCCCTGCTCAATGCAGGAATCCAAGTCAGAGCATCCCTGACAGATGGCTGTCCAGACTCGTCTTGAATGCCTCCAGTCCAGGAGAGCCCACCACCTTCCTAGGTCATTGGTTCATTGTCGTATTGCTCTAACAGTCAGGAAGTTTTTCCTGATTTTCAGCTGGAATCTGGCTTCCTGTAACTTGAGCCCATTATTCCGTGTCCTGCACTCTGGGATGATCGAGAAGAGATCCTGGCCTTCCTCTGTGTGACAGCCTTTCAAGGACTCGAAGGGCACTATCATATCTCCCCTCAGTCTTCACTTCTCAAGGCTAAACATGCCCAGTTCCTTCAGTCTGTCTTCATAGGGCTTTGTTTCCAGTCCCCTGATCATCTTTGTTGCCCTCCTCTCAACCCTCTCCAGCTTGTCTGCATCCTTCTTAAAGTGCGGCGCCCAGAACTGGACACAGTACTCCAGATGAGGCCTAACCAGTGCTGAGTAGAGGAGGACTAGTACTTCCCGAGATTTGGAAGCTATGCTTCTATTAATGCAGCCCAAAAGAGCATTGGCCTTTTTTGCAGCCGTATTACATTGTTGGCTCATATTCAGCTTGTGATCTACAACAATTCCAAGATCCTTCTCACTTGTAGTGTTGTTGAGCCAAGTATCCCCCATCTTGTAACTGTGCATTTGGTTTCTTTTTCCTAGGTGCAGAACTTGGCATTTCTCCCTATTAAATGTCATTCTGTTGTTTTCTGCCCAGTGCTCCAGTCTATCAAGATCGCTTTGAATTCTGTTTCTGTCTTCCAAGTTATTAGCTATCCCACCCAATTTTGTGTCATCTGCAAATGTGATCAGCATTCCCTGCACCTTCTCCTCCAAGTCGTTAATAAAAATGTTGAAGAGCACTGGGTCCAGGACTGAGCCCTGCGGTACCCCACTCATTACCTCTCCGCAGTTTGAGAAGATCCCATTGATAAGCACTCTTTGAATCCGATTCTGTAGCCAACTGTGGATTCACCTGATCATTTCATCTAGCCCACTTTGAGCTAGTTTGCTCAACAGGATATCATGGGGCACTTTGTCGAAAGCCTTGCTGAATTCGAGGTATATTATGTCCACAGTATTCCCACAGTCCACAAGGGAGGTGACCTGATCAAAAAATGAGATCAGATTTGTCTGGCAGGATTTGTTCTTGACAAATCCATGTTGGCTTCAAGTAAACACTACATTGTTTTCAAGGTGCTTACAGACTGATTGCTTTCTCATCTGCTCCAGAATTTTCCCAGGGATTGATGTCAGACTGACCGGTCTGTAGTTCCCAGGTTCCTCCTTTTTACCCTTTTTGAAGTTAGGGACATTAGCCCTCCTCCAGTCATTTGGCACTTCACCCGTCCTCCATGATTTCTCAAAGATAATAGGCAGTGGTTTTGAGAGCTCGTCTGCCAGTTCCTTTATTACTCTAGGATACATTTCATCTGGCCCTGGGGATTTGAACTCATTCAAAGTAATTAGGTGTTCCTTGACCATATGCTTATCCATCTCAAGCTGCAATCTTGCCCCTTCAGCCTGTACTTCGCCTTTGCCGGGGGGGGGGGGGGTGTCATAGACCCTCTTTGGGAGAAGACTGAGCCAAAATAGGAACTCAGCACTTCTGCCTTTTCTTTGTCATCTGTTATCATTTTTCCTTCCTTATTTAATAGTTGAACCACCATTTGTTTCGTCTGTCTTTTACTATGCACATATCTGAAGAAAGACTTTTTGTTGCTTTTAGCATCCCTCGCTAACCTCAGTTCGTTCCCAGTTTTACCCTTCCTGACGCCATCCCTGCAATTCTGTGCTACCTGCCTGTACTCTTCCTTTGTTACTTGTCCTTCCTTCTTTTTTGTTTTCAGGTCATCTTTAAGCTTTTTGTGAAGCCACACTGGCTTCTTCTGTTGTCTTCCACCTTTTTTTCTTGTTGGAATTGTTTGTAATTGTGCCTTGAGAATTTCCTGTTTTAAAAGCTCCCACCCATCTTGGACTCCTTTTCTCGTTAGAGTCGCTTGTCATGGGACCTTACTTATCATTGTTCTGAGTTTATTAAAATTGGCTTTCCTAAAATCCGGGGTATGGGTTTGGCTACACTCAACTTTTGCTTCCTTTAGAACCAAGAACTCAAGTATAACATGGTTGCTTTCCCCCAGAGTTCCTGTAACTGCTATTTTATCCACTAAGTCATCTCTGTTGGTTAGGATCAAGTCATGGATAGCTGATCCTCTAGTACCTTCTTCTACTTTCTGTAGGAGGAAGTTACCCAACCCACAAGTCAGGAATTTCCTGGAGAGGCCATGTTTTGCAGAAGTTGTCTCCCAACAAATATCGGGGAAATCGAAGTCCCCCATTACTACTACATCATGCTTCCTTGAAACATTGGCAGTTTGCTTTTCAAAAGTGTCATCCTCGTCTTCTCTGTGATTGGGTGGCCGGTAGTAGACTCCGACCACCATGTTCCTTTTATTCTTTGCTCCATTTATTTTAACCCAGATGCTCTTGCTGGGGCTACCAAGCTCATCCTCCTGTATTTCTGTGCAGAGATATGTATTTTTCACATATAGTGCAACCCCACCTCCCTTTCTGTTCCTCCTGTTCTTTTTGAACAAGTTATATCCTTCAGTTGCTGTATTCCAGTCATGGGAGTCATCCCACCTGGGCATTAGTATATAGACATCAAAGACCATGTGCTTCACAGTCTGGTTTTCTTTCT
The DNA here is from genome assembly GCF_057233095.1 of Heloderma suspectum. NCBI lineage: Eukaryota > Metazoa > Chordata > Lepidosauria > Squamata > Helodermatidae > Heloderma > Heloderma suspectum. The sequence continues at coordinate 112,985,548 of NC_139464.1, forward strand.
ACATGTTTGTGAAGACTATTATTGGGCGCTATTAGAGCTCTTCTCTCTGTTGCAGTGCATGAGCCTTCGTCCATTGTTACTCTCAACTTTACATCTCCTTTCCCAGTAGGATTCAGTTTAAAGCCCTCCTGATGAAGTTCTTCATGCTGTGGCCAAACACATTCTTCCCAGCCTTTGTGAGGTGCAACCCGTCCCTTGCCAACAGCCCATCTTCCAGGAAGTATAGCGCGTGGTCCCAGGATCCAAATCTCTCTCGTCAGCACCACCTTCGTAGCCAGTCATTCACCCGGAGTATTTTTCTTTCCCTTTTTATCCCTCTTCTAACTACTGGAAGGATGGATGAGAAAACTATCTGGGCCCCAAAGTTCTTGAGTTTCCTTCCCAAAGCTTCAAAGTCTGACGTGATTTCTTCATAGCTCTGCTTGGTGGTATCATTTGTTCCCACATGGATGAGAAGAAAGGGATACCTGTCAGTGGGCTTTATGAGTGCAGGCAACCCTTCAGACACGTCTCTAATCCATCCTCCCGGGAGACAGCATATCTGGCAAGTCCATGGGTCTTCGCGACATACTTGGGTTTCGATCCCACGCAGCAAGGAGTCTCCCACTACTACTACTCTTCTCTTCTTGTTGTAGGCCTTGGTTTCATTGCCTCTGCTTGACTGACCTTAAGTCCCTTGCTCGCTCTCATGCGGGGTCCCCTGTGATTCTTCCTCTGCAGCCTGTCCTCCAGTCTCATCCTCAAGTACCTGGAAACGGTTCCATCGCTCCACTGCTCCCACTGGTGTCGAGTGGCTTCTAGTTCTTCTGCTCCTAACTGTCACTCTTTTCCAAGGAGTATCCTCCACATCATTTTTCCTTGCCTCAACATTTTCCTCTTCTGCCTCAGCTTGCTGTTGCTCTTCTAGCTTCTGTTCTTCACTTTGCTACTGTAGTTCCACCGTTCTGTCCAAGAACTCTTTGTGTTCTCTTATTCCCTGGAGGATCAACATGTGCCGCTCCAGTCCTCTTACTTTCTCTTCCAGCAGTGTGATCAACTTGCACTTGTTGCACGTGTAGGCCATGTTGATCTCAGGCAAGAGAACAAACATTGCACACACCTTGCAAGTCACCACCACTGAAGAGTCTTGTCCTTCCATTGTCTCTTTTCCCTTTTTCTGTCTAGGTTTCTGATTGTTCTGAAGCAGCCTGTGCCTGGTCCTTTACTCACTGGAGGTTAAAAACAGAGTCCCACTGGTATGGAAGTGTGCGTTACAAGAAAAATAAATTTTTGTTTTATTTTGTTTTAAATTGAAAGCCTACTCCAGGGAGGGCAACTTGCGGTCCTCCAGATGTTTTGACCTATACCTGCCATCATCCCCCACCATTGGCTCTGCTGGCTAGGGCTGATGGGAGTCGCACTATATTCAGATTACAAGGAAGAACTGAGGCTTTAAAAATGCTTCTTTTTAACACAGTTTTTTTGATGCACAGAAAACAGCATACTTTGTATAACTTAAAGTTGAAATATTGTTTAATTATTATTTATTATTATTACACTTCTATCCTACCTTTTTTCCTCTTGCGAGGAACCTGCAGCAGCTCACATGGTGGTCCTCCTCTCCATTTTATTCACACAACAGCCCTACGAGGTAGATTAGGCTGAAATTAAGTGATTGGCCCAAAGTCCCAAGTGAGCGTCATGGCGGAGTGGGGTCTAGAATGCAGATCTCCCAATCCAACCACTATAATGATGAATGCTCTCACTAACAGTCTACGCAACTCGTAACTGGAGGAAAGTAACAAAAGAGATGTGGCAAGGAAAATATGGTGGAAATCCTTTTAGAATTTGCATAGATGCAGAAGGAGGGATTAAACTCAAAGATAATGATTGAGAGATTTTTGCACTCCCAACTATGCAGTGTATTTTGAAAGCTGTTTATGATTTGGCTAAAACAATAAAAAGTCTTTTGGCACCTTACAGACAAACAACTGAGATGAAAAGGGTGTGAAAATCCTCTTAGAATTTACAAAGAACTCAGAGATTATGAGTGGGAGCTATTGAGGGGCAGTGCTAGGTACCAAAATGATCTGGAGCTCAGGTATATTGGACAAAAAATTGCACAAATCTGCATATGCTAATTTACATATGGAAATATGTGTGCATCATTAGACATAATTACTATAATCTAAATTTTATAGAAGCATGCAACTTAACTTTTTGCATGCCTTCAGGACAGAACTGTCCAATGTCCCAAACTGGGCTTCTATAAAACGTATCCTCCAAACACCCACACTTTTCCTTGGACTTTCAAGCCCAGTTCCAGATGGGGAGGATGGAGTGCCTGGGACCAGCAAAGAGCTGTATGGCACCCTAAACATTTAGTACTTAATTGAAAACTGAACATGGCACACTGGCAAGGGAGAGTGTGGGAATGTATTGTAGGCTATAACAACCCACACTCTTTGGCTGCAAACATACACACTTCCTAGGGAGTAACCCCATTAAACATGGTGGGATTTACTTCTGACTAAATCCACACTCACTCTTCCCCCCCCCCCATCACCAACAAGCCCAACAGCACCAAACAGAGAGCTCGGGACTGGACGTTGCTTTGCTGGGCCTGGTCCTCGGACCGGGTGAGGCAGACAGAGGTGGCTCATGTTATTTCGAATGCTTTATTTGGGTTGTTTCTGGGATTTTGAAATGCATTTTCTTACAGTTCTTGGTTTCTAATTTCTGGAAATCCTAAAATCTACACCAGATGTTGCAATATTAAGTTTAGAGCAACCTCATCATCATACAACTCTTAAAGTACCAGAATGAATAGCTGGATACCTTTATTTGGACCAACCAAAATTCCTAAGAAAGGTATTACCCAACAGTGGATTTGGGGGGATTATTTCTCATGGACCAGCATGGTTACCTTTGCTTTTGGTTGCTTGTTTTTTAAATTACCAAAGTTATCAGTCCCCAAATTTCCCTGTAGATCCAGACATTGGATCTATTGTCAGGGTGGATAAGGCAAGTTGCAGTTCTGAGCACATTTACTAAGGAGTACGACTCCAATCCTACATACACTTATGCAGGAGTAAATCCCATTGAAGTCAGTACAACTTACTTCACAGTAAACATGTTTAGGATTCCTGCATTGAGCAGGGGGTTGGACTCAATCGTCTTATAGGCCCCTTCCAACCCTACTGTTCTATGATTCTATGACACAGTAATGTCTGTTTTGGCTCTGAGGCTTTTCTATGAAATGTCAGAGAATTAAGAGTAATGATCAAACATTAGCCAGAACAGCCACGTAGAAAAGTATATTTCTCTGCCAGTGTGGTGCAGTGGTGAGAGTGCTGGACTGGGAGCTGGGAGATCCAGGTTCTAGTCCCCACTTGGCCATGGAAGCTCGCTGGGTGACTTTGGGCCCGTCACAGACTCTCAGCCCAACCTACCTCACAGGGTTGTTGTTGTGAGGATAAAATGGAGAGGAGGAGGAGAATGCAAGCTGCCTTGGATTCCTTGCAAGAGGAAAGAAGGTGGGATATAAATGCAATAAATAAATAATAAATACTATCTGAGTCCTATACATTTGTTTTAGGTAGCTCAGGGTATTAAAGTGGCATTCTGTGCATGGTTAGTAGGATACAACTGTCTTACATACATTGTCTTTATAGTAATTGCCTTGCAAATATACTGGCTCAGCAGGCACTGACATGAATGCAGAGGCAGACAGGGATCTTCCCATAGCAATATCAGTGGTACCCTCAAATCCCCAAACAAAACTGCATGTGCCAGCCAGATCCCAGATGGTGTTTATTCCTTTCCCCCTGGGCAGACTCTGCTCTGCAAACGTGGCTCCTGTCAGGTAGCTGTGCCTCACATTCCAGGTATTTGGAACAGAGCAGCCAACTGCTCATTAGTACCCATTCCTAGCCATCAACAATGGAAGCCTAAGCAAAATCCTGCTACTGTGAAAGACCTTTAGCTGAAACTGCCATCTAGGCTTGACAAAACATTAAAGGAATGAGGGACCATAAAGTGATGGGATAATAGGCTTATTGTCTGTTATCTGAAGGATGATTAATGCATTTTGACTAGGTCATGTCATGCTGTCATCAGGAATGGCCAGTTACAGAGGAATATCAGCACTGCAGCACAAGGTAATTGACAAAGTAATTCTAGTGAGAGAGAAAATAACTTCTCTGTTTCATCTTCAAGTGTAACTTGTGCGGGTTCTTTACTGTTTTATGTTTGTTCAGTTGTTAAGTTATGTCCGACTCTTCGTGACCCCATGGACCATAGCACGCCAGGCCTTCCTGTCCTCCACTCTCTCCTGGAGTGTGCTCAAGTTCATATTCATTGCATTGGTGATGCTATCTAGCCATCTCATCCTCTGCCGTCCCCTTCTCCTTTTGCCTTCAATCTTTCCCAGCATCAGTGACTTTTCCAGTGACTTTTCTCTTCGCATTTCGTGGCCAAAATATTTGAGCTTCAGCTTCAGTATCTGTCCTTCGAATGAGCAGTCAGGGTTGATTTCCCTTAGGATTGACTGATTTGACCTCCTTGCAGTCCAGGGGACTCGTAAGAGTCTTCTCCAGCACCACAGTTCGAAAGCATCAATTCTTTAGCGTTCAGCCTTCCTTAGAGTCCAGCTCTCACAGCCATACGTTACTACTGGGAAAACCATAGCTTTGATTATGTGGACCTTTGTTGGCAAGGTGATGTCTCTGCTTCTTACTATGATGTCTAGGTTTGCCATAGCTTTCCTCCCAAGGAGCAAGCGTCTTTTAATTTCATGGCTACAGTCACCGTCTGCGGTGATCTTGGAGCCCAAGAAAATAAAATCTGTCACTGCTCCCATTTCTTCCCCTTCTATATGCCAGGAAGTGATGGGGCCAGTTGCCATGATCTTTGTTTTTTTAATGTTGAGTTTCAAACCAGCTTTTGCACTCTCCTCTTTCACCCTCAACAAGAGGCTCTTTAGCCTCATTCGCTTTCTGCCATTAGGGTGGTATCATCTGCGTATTTGAGGTTGGTAATAATTCTCCCGGCAATCTTAATTTCGACCTGTGATTCATCCAACCCAGCGTTTCTCATGATGTACTCTGCATATAAATTAAATAAGCAGGGCGACAATATGCAGCCTTGTCGTAATCCTTTCCCAGTTCTGAACCAATCGGTTGTTCCATGTCTGGTTCTTACTGTTGCTTCTTGACCCTCATACAGGTTTAAGAATTTGCCAGAGTTTGTTGTGATCCACACAATCAAAGGCTTTAGCGTAGTCAATGAAGCAGAAATAGACGTTTTTCTGGAATTCTCTTGCTTTCTCCATGATCCAGCGAATGTTGGCGATTTGATCTCTAGTTCCTCTGCCTCTTCGGAACCCAGCTTGTACTTCTGGTAGTTCTCGGTTCACATTCTGCTGAAGCCTAGCTTGTAGGATTTTGAGCATAACCTTGCTGGCATGTGAAATGAGTACAATTGTGCGGTAGTTTGAACACTCTTTGGCGTTGCCCTTCTTTGGAATTGGAACGTAAACTGACCTTTTCCAGTCTTGTGGCCACTGTTGAGTGTTCCAAATTTGTTGGCATATTGAGTGCAGCACTTCAACAGCATCATATTTTAGGATTTTAAATAGCTCAGCTGGAATACTGTCATCTCCGCTAGCTTTGTTGTTAGTAATGCTTCCTAAGGCCCACTTGACTTCGCTCTCTAGGATGTCCGGCTCATGTTCAGTGACCGCACTATCATGGCTATCAGGGACATTCAGATCTTTCCTGTATAGTTCTTCTGTGTATTCTTTCTACATCTTCTTAATCTCATCTGCTTCTGTTAGGTCCCTGCCTTTTTTGTCGTTTATCATGCCCGTCTTTGCACAAAACGTTCCCTTGATATCTCCGATTTTCTTGAAGAGATCCCTAGTCTTTCCCATTCTGTTGTTTTCCTTGATTTGTTTGCATTGTTCATTTAAGAAGGCCTTCTTGTCTCTCCTTGCTATTCTCTGGAACTCTGCATTCAGTTGGATATATCTTCCCCTTTCTCCCTTGCTTTTCGCTTCCCTTCTTTCCTCAGCTACTTGTAAAGCCTCATCAGACAGCCACTTTGCTTTCTTGCATTTCTTTTTCTTTGGGATGGATTTCGTTGCTGCCTCCTGAACAATGTTACGGACCTCCATCCATAGTTCCTCAGGCACTCTGTCTATCAGGTCTAATCCCTTAAATCTATTCCTCACCTTCACTGTATATTCATAAGGGATATGATTTAGGTCATACCTGAATGGTTTAGTGGTTTTCCCTACGTTCTTCAATTTCAGCCAAAATTTTGCAACAAGAAGCTCATGATCTGAGCCACAGTCAGCTCCAGGTCTTGTTTTGACTGACTGTATAGAGCTTCTCCATCGTTGGCTGCAAAGGACATAATCCATCTGATTTCGATATTGACCATCTGGTGATGTCCATGTGTAGAGTCACCTCTTGTGCTGTTGGAAAAGAGTGTTTGCTATGATCAGCCTGTTCTCTTGGCAAAACTCTATTAGCCTTTGTCCTGCTTCATTTTGTACCCCAAGGCCATGCTTGCCTGTTATCCCGGTTATTTCTTGACTTCCTGCTTTAGCATTCCAATCCCCTATGATGAAGAGGACATCTTTTTTTGGTGTTAGTTCTAGAAGGTGTTGTAGGTCTTCATAGAACCGATCAACCTCAGCTTCTTCGGCCTCAGTGGTTGGGGCATAGACTTGAACTACTGTGATGTTGAATGGTTTGCCTTGGATTCGTACTGAGATCATTCTGTCGTTTTTGAGATTGTACCCCAGTACTGCTTTTCCCACCCTTTTCTTGACTATGAGCGCTACTCCATTTCTTCTAAGGGATTCTTGCCCACAGTAGTAGATATAATGGTCATCTGAATTAAATTTGCCCATGCTTGTCCATTTTAGTTCGCTGATTCCCAAGATGTCGATGTTCAATCTTGGTATCTCATGTTTGACCACCTCCAGCTTACCTTAATTCATTGATCTTACATTCCAGGTTCCTAAACAATATTGTTCTTTACAGCATCAGATTTTCTTTTCACCACCAGACACATCCACAGCTGAGTGTCCTTTCGGCTTTGGCCCAGCCGCTTCACTCTTTCTGGCGCTACTTGGAAATACCCTCTGCTCTTCCCCAGTAGTATATTGGACACCTTCCGACCTGAGGGGTTCATCTTCCGGTGTCATATCTTTTAACCTTGTGATACGTTCCATGGGGTTTTCTTGGCAAGAATCCTGGAGTGGGTTGCTATTTCCTTCTCCAGTGGACCACATTTTGTCAGAACTCTCTGCCATGACCTGTCCGTCTTGGGTGGCCCTGCACGGCATAGCTTATGGCTTCACTGAGTTACGCCAGCCCCTTTACTGACACTATTTTCATACATCAAACTATTTCTCCTTGTTAAAAGTCAAAGCATATGTGAGGGCGAAACTACACGAAACACGGAAGAACCAAAATCAGATCTCTTGGTTTTGTTGTTTTTAGTTTAAAGTGTTTGTGTGTGGAGACTAGAGACTGATACTGATTGGAGCTGCAGAGCTGGGGAGCAGGGAGTGTTTAACCCTTTCTCCCAAAGACATTTCCCCAGTCTAAATCACTCTCCTCCCTGTTTGCAAAGCTACTGATAGCCCCACTGAGAGTGCATCATGTCTAAATCCATCTTAGGGAGCAACCTTATGGCCCACTAGACACTGTCTAGAGGGCCATAGGATATGCTGTTTTCCGGGAACCAACCTCGGCGCCCACGCTCCAAGGTCGGTTCCCGGAAAACCAACTTTCCCCCACGTCCTATGATCTCCAGATCTCTTCATCAGGCAAGATATTACAAGAAGCAGGTTGGGGGGAGGGATAAGTGAGGGAAAAAACCCTGACAATGGTGAAGCTGAGATGAGGCTGGACAGCCATCTGTCAGGGATGCTCTGACTTGGATTCCTGCACTGAGCAGGGGGTTGGACTCGATGGACTTGTAGGCCCCTTCCAGCCCTACTATTCTATGATTCTATGATTCAATGAGGCATTCAAGATGAGGCTGGACAGCCATCTGTCAGGGATGCTCTGACCCGGATTCCTGCATTGAGCAGGGGGTTGGACTCGATGGTCTTGTAGGCCCCTTCCAACCCTACTATTCTATGATTCTAAGTCAGGGTGTCTGCCATCAAGTCAGGTTTTCCCCCTTCCCCTATCAGCCCCCCACTGCTTTTTCTAACATCTTGCCTGATGAAGAAATCTAGAGATCTCAAAAATTTGCACATTTGGGGGGATCTTTTGCTTGACCTAATAAAGGTATTACACTAAAATGGATTTTGGAATTTTTCTTATAGTCAACATGGCTATCTTTGTGTATGTTTTTTATATCATGCCTGTATTTGTCCCCCACCCACCCACCCAATGGAGCTAATAACAGCTTTAGGGGAAGGAGCTTTAGATTGGGAAAACAGCAGGAGAATATTAAATAGCAATTCCCCTAATGCCCCTGGCCTGATCAAAACCAGGGGAGCTCTGTCAGCTGTTTTAATGTTGTGCATTTGTTTTTGCTTTTTTAACTGTAGGATATTTGATTACGGATTTCCCACCACATGTGTGGTTTGGGGAGTGTGTTGAACTCAGAACTTTCAGGAATCTGAGGGCCTAAGTAGAGAAGGTAACAGAGATCTGAGATCAGATCCCCACCACTTTCAATTGTAACCAGTAACAGCTACAGGGAAAGAGGGGTAATTCACAATGGGACAGCAGTTTTCCCCCTGGATGCTACTGTTTACCCTATTATGTGTAGAGCAAGTAATTTTTCCCTAGCAAGGCAAATAGCTGCTTCAGGTAGGATATGATGCTGGGGAAAAGGCTTCTCCCCAGTTCCACAGACCTGGTCTTCATCTACCACCACCACCAACCCCAGCAGCTGATATTTGCAAAATTGAAAGGGATGGGAAATATGGAATTGTTGTAGATCACAAGCTGAATATAAGCCAACAATGTGATGTGGCTGCAAAAAAGGCAAATGCTATTTTGGGCTGCATTAATAGAAGTATAGCTTCCAAATCCTGGGAAGTACTAGTTCCACTCTACTCAGCACTAGTTAGGCCCCATCTGGAGTACTGTGTCCAGTTCTGGGCACCACACTTTAAGAAGGATGCAGGCAAACTGGTGACTGTTCAGAGGAGGGCAATGAAGATGATCAGGGACTGGAAACAAAGCCTGTTCGTTCAAATGGTTCATTCAAATGGGTTCATTCAAATGGGAAGAGTGTGCATCTCTGCATTTTTTAGGGCACAATCCTATCTAGATAGGCATCCGCCTCCGAACCTGAGGTGACCACCTATCCAAAGCAAGGCAGGAGAAGTACGGGGGGGATCATTCCCTTCACGCCTCTCCTGCCCTGCTTTTTCTGCTAGACAGCCATTTTTGGCTGTCTAGCCGCGGGGGACTGAGCAGGAGAGGAGGCTGCTGTACGACACACAGGATGTGTGGTACAGGCAGATCCGCTCTCCCCGCCTCAAAACGCCCCCCGCCCTGCCCCTTTTCAGCCACTCCGTGTTTCTCTTCTGAGAGCACAGGATGGGGCTTCTCCACGCTGCCTCAGATGCAGTGTGGACGTGGGGGGAGGTCGGTTTTCTGGGAACTGACCTTGAAGCATGGGCTCCAAGGTCAGTTCCCGGAAACACGCATATCCTATGGCCGTCTAGCCGCTGTCTAGCGGCCATAGGATTGCTCCCTTAAAGTGTTCTTTGAAACGGGTACATTTCAAAGTGTGCATTTTTCAAAAAATACAGTTTTTTTAACATGATTTCGAAGTGTGGGAATGTGCAAACTTTTTTTAAAAAATACGCTCCAGTTAGCCTCTGGGGTTGGGAACTGGGCAAGTTCGAATGATTTGCGAACTACATTGACATTCTCGTATATCCCTAATCCAGCCTGCCTGGCCGACCTCGCAAGATCACCAGCACCATCTGCTGGAGATACGCAAGCATGACTTCAAGGTGTTTGCTTGTCAAGATCGTTGGAATATTTTGCATGTAAAGTTGCCTAATACTGGGCTGGAATTTGCTCCATCTAGACCAGCATTGCCTGCTCTGACAGCAGTTCACAGTACCAGCTCCTGGTTTTTGAGGGCCCTTGGGTAAGACACCCTCAATGAGTAAGTCTACCTTCTCATTGCCATTGTCACCAGCTGCTATCGCTCCTCACGTTCTTTCTCATCATTGCTACCACTTGCTTGCTTGACAGGCAGAGAGCCAGGGAGGAAGCAAGCTCCCTCCTCCTCACCAGCACCGTTGTATGGGCCAGCGTGAAAGGCAGGTGGGCAAGCAGGTTATAATCTTGAAGAAGAGGAGCAACGTCAGGGCGGTCTTGTAACTGGGTCCCAACCATCCCTACCCTTTATTCCAGCCCTGCTCCAGGGGCTCAGGAAGACATCTTTTCCAGCCTTGTTACCTGCAATCCTTTAACTGGAGATAGCCAGGAATGAACCTAAGATCTTCTACCTACAAAGCTATAGGCCCTTCCTCTGCCCCGCCCATTCTGTTTACCATTTATTACATATCGAATACTAATTGGCCTTATCATTTGAAGACAATATAAAGGGAACATTTTCAAGCAGTGAAGCCACTCACCAGTCTGCAAAGGGACTTGGCAATCTTCCTGAATCTTAGTACAGGCTCTCCCAATATTTCACAGATGAAATTAAAAAAAAAGTTTATCAGTCTTTCCCAACATGGTGCCCTCTTGATGTTTTGGACTTCAGCTCCCATCAGCCCCAGTTAGCATGGCCAATGGTCAGGAATCCACTGGATCCAAAACCACCTCGCTTCCCCAACACATCCCTATATCAGCCCCTGGAATTACGCCTTTCCCCTCATTGGCTTTTTTTTTCTGGGCGGGGGGGAGATTTTTTTAAAAAATCTGCTGGTAAAAAAAGGAAAAAGTCTCCCCACCTCCTGCTCTGTAGGGGTTTGGTAGTGCTGGATCGTCAACCACATAATTCCTCCCGCAATTCCAGTTAGGTTCGCTCTATTATTTATCTTGACTTTGTCCTATAAAAACACATTGTGAGTGAGTAGGTCCTAACTCCCTCCCCAAGCTAAGCAGCTGTTAAGTATTATTTTTTAAAATGAATTAATTATGCTACTACTCCATACAATATGGTGACACTCGTTTTGTAATACTGCTGACTGGGGAAAGCATCCAACTGTCAAAGTTAATCTCTTTTTTTCTTCTCCCCCCACCCAAAGTTAATCTTCTTAAACTCTGCAAGTGGCAAACCTTCATGGTGCTTTAAATTACCTGCCACTCGGAAGTTAAACATAATCAGCAAATCTGAATCCACAGCAAATACATATGCATTTATCTTGGCAAGAAGCCAAAGGATTTTTTGGTGCTCTATCCATCTCTCTGCAATAACAACACTAAGTGCTCTTTAGAAACCTGGACACAGGGTGCTTGAAAGGCGATGCATTTGTCAGAAATGGTTAACGTTCTGTATGATTTCAAATTCACTTGCCATCTTCTACAACACAGATGCTGAAGAACAGCGGTTATGGCATTGGACCAAGAGGCAGAAGTATGTATATAATATAAGCAGCTGAGAAAGAGCGTAGCTGAAATAAATAACGGTCTCAAGAAAAGGCTCCAAAAAAAGCCCAGGGCAGCTCCCCATCTTAGACAAAGAATCATAGCACTGCGGCATTGGAAAGGACTGTGTTAGTTGGATGACATTCAAATTGCAGCAAAGAAAAGTGCTTCATGCCATACAGGTCTTAACGGATTGGCCCTTTTATAGAGAAGGGCAGACGTGATGATCACCTAGGTGGGTTGCCTGAGGATACGGCTAGTATTACCTTGACCATACATCCACATTTCCCACTATCCTTCCTGTGTGTGCCATGGTTTTGTGGAAAAGCACAGTGAAGTACTGGCCACAGAGCTTGTCTCAGCCTTTTCTTTCCTTTTTTAAAGCAAAGTTTTTAGCGCTTAAGTGTTAAGACTACAAAGCTAGGCTTGGGAATGGGGCACTGCTTGGCGCAATTTCAGAAGCCAGAGAACTGGCTGCATAACATGCCCAGTGCTTTGGGGCAGGGGTTACTTTTTTGGTGCATTGCTTCTTCCTTCCTCCTGGCTGCCACTAGCAAAGACAGAATAAGGACACAATCTTATGCATGTGTAGACAGAAAAACGTCCTACAGTTCCCAGCATTCCCCAGCCAGCTGGCTGGGGAATGCTGGGAATTGTAGGACGTTTTTTCTGTCTACACATGCATAAGATTGTGCCCTAAATTATGTAAAGTCAGTGATCAAATTATGAAGGGAGAGTTAGGGAGGCCTTTAATGAATTCCATACGCCCCATCCCTTGCCTCCCAATTTTAGCCAAATCATCCCCCCCCCACCGCTGCTAGAACTTGCTAAACACAGTCGCTAAGGGGTCTGTCACAATGTGGTTTAGTGGTTAGAGTGTCAGGTTAGCACAGCAGAGATCAAGGTTTAAATCCCTACTCAGCCATGAAGCTCACTAGGTGACCTTGGGCCAGTTGCCATCTCTCGGCCTAACCTGCTTCACAGGGTTATTGTGAAGATAATGCATGCCATATGTGCCATCCTGTGCTCCTTTGAGGAAAAACAAGATATAAATATAAATAATATTTTAAAAAATCAACAAGTAAGGTAGCCAAGCCCCTCTGTGCCCCCTACCCCTAATAATTTGAGCACTAACATAAATTATGCCCATCTTCCCCATCTGGTAAACCATCTTCAGCCAATGTCTTCTCTGATGCCCGGAGGAAAAAAACTGACAAAAAGTCAATGGTGAAAAATAAACCTATTTGGTCTCCATAGATCACTTGGAGGCAGGGGGAGGGGGGTCGTTCAAGCTTTGCAATACAAACTGTCTGTTTCTAACTGAGAATGATTTTCAGAAGAAGCAAAAGAAATTCTACCACTAGTACAGCAGTTGGCCAAAGAAAGAAGAATGGGAGAGCAGCTTTTCTTAAAGGTGGCACCTTTGCTCTTTAGGGATTGATCCACACCACACTGATACTAATGTAACCCTCTTTCACTGAATGGACGACACCAGTGAATACAGTTCATGAATTGCTCTCCTTTGTTATGCTTTTTATGGTACTGTACATCAGGGACATCATAACAAAAGGCCTACCTGGGCATGAGCCCTGGATATTTTTTGAGCTGTGCCCCGGGTCTTCTGAGCTGTCCTAATTGCCATTTTTTTTACATTTTCCCATTTACTTGCATTGGAAAACAGAAATGACCATAACTTTTTTAGTTTGTAAGATAAATATATGACATTTGGAGACCTTGTAACCCCCATGGAGCTGGTTGAACCTGCCAAATTTCAGGGAGTTTGGTTCGGTGGCTTTTGTGCTAGCCACAGGTAAAATTTGCTTTTCTCAAGAAAATCTGTCAAAGAGCTATAGTTTTTTTGTTCTTCCATGCAAGTTCATGGAATTTGGGAACCTGGCAGCCCCTATGGAGCTGACTGAATCTGCCAAATTTCAGACAGGTCCAGTGGCTTTTCTGCTAGCCATGCATATAGTTTCCTTTTCTCAGAGACTAAAACAAAAAGTAAAAAAACTGTCAAGCCATACAGGGGATTAGAGATCCTAATCAGAAGGTGTTTAAGGTGACCATTAGGAGGTCACTATCCCTAATCTGTGGTGTAGGGTTTTTTTGAGGTGCAAAAACCCTCTCTCCCCCTACTTCTCTGCTCTTACATGCCCACTGTTGGGAGTTTGCTTGCAATGAAGTTTTGAAGAGGGAGAAGGAAGGGAAGAAAGAGCTCCATGTGAAATACTGGTATTTCACACAGCATCTGATTTTACTGCCCCAAACTGGAACCTTTGGATTCTTCAGAACTGTAGTAGCTTCAGTACGGCAAAGGATCCAATCAGCCTCCACAAATTTCTTTCTCCCCTTCCACTTTAATTTCTCCTAAATAGCTGTAGGACTCAAATTATTCCAAAATGAGGGTTAGGATTATGTGGTGTCAGGATTGAGGAACTGCTGGGGCTTTTAAATAGGTTCTACAGTGTTGTTGTTTTTTTAAAGCTAGAAAAAGCCCTTAGCCACCTCACCTCATAAAGCTAATTTAAGTACATGTAATCCTTACAAACCCTCCACAGCCTCCTAATTCCTCTGACTTCTGTGAAAGGAGCCACTTGGCTTAGGGAATTCTCTCTAGCTCCCCCTGGCACATTTCCAATTGCCATTCTTCTTTTCTTCTTCCTTCCCCTATCCTGTTCTTTCTCTTCTTTATTCTACCCAGAGGATATCTTGGGGAATTCTTAAAGAAAATTCTCTTCGGTGGGCAAGAGAAGTTCTGAACTGTATTTGACTTTATTCAAACAGACAAGAGGGTTGGTTTTTCTCCTTCTCATTCAAGACTTTGGAAAAATGGGTTCACATGGTTGCAGAGAAACAAATCTGGGCTGTTTTGTTTGTCACTTGCCATTGTCCAGCAATAGGAAGGGCTGTAGCTCAGTGGTGGAGCACATGCCTGGCATGCAGGAGGTCCCAGGTTCAATCCCCAGCATCTCCAGGTAGGGCTACGAAAGAATCCTGTCTGAAACTTTGGAGAGCCGCTGCTGCAAGTCAGTGTCAACAAATCTGGGCTAGATGGACCCAGGGTCTGACTCAGTACAAGGCAGCTTCCTATGTTCCTCTGAACAGAAAGCTCTAACAAAAATAGGAGTTTTTAAGTGGAGGGGAGATAAATACTGCTCATTTATACAAGCCCATGTTTGCCTACTCGGAAGCCCCATTATGTTTAATGAGGCTTACCCTCAGGAAAGTGTGCATAGGATTCCAGCACAAGTTACTTTTGCAGGGACGTTTGCACCTTGATGTTCTGCATGTTTACTCAGAAATAAGTCCTGAGTTGTGAGCCTGGTACTGCAAGCCTAATACAGTGCCTACCCAATTTCGTCTAATGAATTGACTACCCTTTCAGCTCAGTCCTATGCTTGTTTTGTCATTTGGAGGTTTGGGGTTTTTTTTTTTTTGCATGAACTCTAGCTTCAGTGGTGAGGGAAAGGCACTTAGTACATGCTCAGAGTTGCTCCATAACTTAACTCCGAGTTTGGAAAACAGACTCATTGGCTGAATCCTGGTGAAGTCTTGTCACAAATGGCGTTACGGGGAGGAAGATACAATGAGAGAGAGCTTGTGCATAACAAGGAGGAGGTAGAGGAGAGTTGCACAAAACAAGACATCTGTTTTTATGAAGAGTTGCTGGAGGATGGTAGGGTGAGGAGGGATGGTTGCATGGAGGGGAATAGAATTGGTAGGGGGAGAATGTAAGTGCTCAGTGGTGAAAGAAAAGCATTCTGCACATACTCAGAGGCACTCTATATATAAGAACATAAGAAGAGCCGTGCTGCATCAGACCAAGGTCCATCTAGTCCAGCATTCTGTTCACACAGTGGACAACCAGATGCCCACAGGAAACCCACAAGCAGGACATGAGTGCAATAGCACCTTCCCACCCATGTTCCCCTGCTGCTAACATTGGTGAAGTGTAAACAAATTCTAGTAATTTGAAATGTGCATGCATGTATATCCTTCAGGAACTTTGCAGGTTTCTTGCCTGGGCCCTTTAATGACCTGTGCGTTTGCATACAGACTTACCCAAAAACTATTGGGGAAGGGAAGGGAAGGGAAAGTCAATCACTCCCTCCCCCAAATTGGAGAACTCCCCTTCCAGATGAACTGCTGCATTTTCTTCTGAAATTTTGCTAGTTTCTTACTTCGGGACAACTCTAGGCTGTCTGTAATTTTCAGAACAATGATCCACAAGGAAAATAGGGAGATAAGTATGTCCTCTTTTGGAGACCTCAAAATGTCAAGGCCACCCTTGCACAACCCCCCCTGTGCTATCATTCTGAAATATGGCAGACATGATCTCTTCTGATGGGGCAATGAATCCTGAAATTTTTATCCAATTCTTTCAAGTAATAAAAATGTTATTGATAGTTCCCTTTAAAAGAAAATCAAAATATAAACCCTGCACCTATTTTTCTGACATTGGGCAAATGTAATCCCCTTCTAGGGGGCTACTATGCCTGAAATTATCATCCAGTTCTGACCAAGATTACAGAGTGTGTTTTTTTCTAATTTCCTATGGTAGTCAGCAGGAAGCATAAAGACTCCTTTTTCCAAACCTTGACTCATGTTTGGTGCTGAGCTGAAATGGTCCAACTATAAATTGGCCCGAGCAGAAGTGGGATGCTTTCCTAAATACTGAATCGGGGTGTCAGTTGAGGTGGGGGGGGGGTCAGTGCACACTTCTTATGTATGTATGTAATCTATACAAACATGCAAGCACACTACATGCATACATACCTCACACACATACGTACATACATTAGAGGCGCACTTAGACTCTGATACTATATATATATATATATATATATACACACACACACACACACTTGGGTTATGAGCCTGTGCCCTGGATCTTTTAAGGACCCAGCAACACCCCTGCTGTACATACAGGTTGGTCTTTTAACAGCATATTTTTAAAGGAACTAAATGAACTGCATTTGTCTACTATTTTCCTATTCATGTCCAAGGATCCTTTAGCATGCAGGATGTCAGGATGAGATTCAACTGGTGCAGCCTCCCTTTCCCCATCACTGCAACTGCATGATACTGCACCTATTCAATGTCTTCCCATTGCGCAACTGTTAAAGCCACAGGAGCTTTCATTAAGAAAGCGCGGGCAACCCCTGGGTTCAATAGGAACAAAGGAAGCTGCCTTATACTGAGTCAGACCATCTAGCCCAGTGTGGTTGACACTGGGTAGAATCCAACTAAAGTCCTGCTTGGAATAGATGGGATTAAGTTACTAATGACTAATTTAAATCTCATTCATTTCAATGGGTGTACTCTAAGTAGGACTTCAGTTGGGTTCTACCCACTGACCGGCACTGCCTCTCCAGGCTTACAGGTAGGATTCCTTCCTAGGCCTACCTGGAGATGCTGGGGATTGAACCTAGGATCTTCTGCCTGCCAAGCATGTGCTCCACCACTGAGCCCCCCACCCCATGTGGAGCCCCCCACCCCATGTGCTTTGTTAGCAATGTTCCCAGACACGTGTCTCTTTTTAAGGATGTAACACGTGGGGACAGAGTGGCTAGGTCCAGGCTGCGAGTAGGGTTCCATTCTTTTAAGACACATAAGGAACTTCCCATCTGGCCCACCGGCCTTTTCCCCCAGGCCCCACCCTGTCTCCTGGCAGGGAAAAGTTCTTATTTCTGCTAGGAGCTGATTGGAGAAAAGAACTTTTCCATGCTGGTAAAAGGGGGTGGGGCATGGAGAAGCAGCCGCTGAGTGAGTCAGTCATGCTTACTTGTGAGTAGACACGCAAGGGCTTGTCCCACTTACTTGTGAGTAAGCTTAAAAGTAAGACTCACATTTTGGCCCTTCCCACTCTGCCTTTGGTACTGCCCACAGATGGAACATGGCCCCCAAGACCTTTCCCAGCTTGGAATTCATCCCTTGGTCTGAAAAAGGTTCCCCTCAGAAGGTTCCCTTAAGAGCATAAGAAAAGCTGTGTAGGATCAGAACAAGCATCCTTCTCATTCACCGTTCTCGACAGAGGCCCACAAACAGAGCAGTGGTTTCAGTGGTAAATCTTGACGTGGAGGTGGTCTTCAGGACAGGCGCCATAGGAGAGCCACAACCCCTCAAGGAGAGTCCAAAATGCAGGCTGCTGTGTTGATACACACCCCAAAGAGCAGCAGAATATTTATTAGGATCAGCTGAGAGCAATAGAATAATGAGCTATCAAAAGGCAATGTAGTGGTCTGCATGTTATACTTTGGCTGGAGAGACTTGAGATCGCAAGAGAAATGGAAAGAGAGGGATGCAACATGTCCCTAAACAGGGCAAGACCACCAGCTCAAAATTTTCCAGGAGGGTTTTTCCTCAAGATCAGGAAGGAAATCCATCCCCCCACCCCGCCCACTACTGAAAGTATTTCAGCTAAGCCCAGGGGGAACAGAGAGATCTGAGGGGGGTGGCAAATTATCCCTGCTTATCTAAAAGCCCCAGTGCTCAGTGCTTCGACCCTGTGTTCTGGTACAACACCGAAACAGGCTGTGTAGAAAGCGATTGCTCTTCTGTCCCCAGTGCACTGCCTCTGAGTAAAGTTGTTGCAGTTAGAAATCGTCCCTAATAGCCCATCTAAGCCAGCGGCCAAACGCCTATCCAATGTGGCAGTGCCGTGCGATGTACGAAGGGGGTGGAAACTTCACGTTTTCTGTTCTGGAGCTGCGGCCAGATGACGCCCAGCACAGCCTGTCCAGACGCACGTCCGCCGAGAACTAACGCTCACCGAAGTAAACGCGGCTGTAAATCCCTATCGAGCAGCTCCGTCTTTTCCATTTTCACTCCAGCCGAGGTGCAAGGGCCCCGACCCAGATCAGAGCCCTGGCGCAGGGTTAGCGGGGCTTTCGAGGTCCGGATCGCGCCCCTTCCCCGCCCTCGCGGCTACTCCAGGGCCAGAACGACGCGGGGCGGGGGCCGGAGCCGCTAGATACGGATTTAAAGCAACGTCTCGCTGGGCCTCCTGCAGTCGCGGAAGCTGGAGCCGACGCCGCGGCGCGCACGGAGCGCCTCCGGAAAGAGGGCGCCGGGGAGGGCGTCGCTCCAGTCAGCTGACGGGGGCAAGGCAAGGGTGAAAGGGCTCCAAAACAACCCAGCTTCTCCTGCTCCTTGGCTTTGCTGCGTGCTCGCCCCGTCTGCCCGAGGGCTGCCGCGGCTGCAGCCCGCGCCGTGGCGGGGGGAAACTCGCCTTTCTCTTTCGCTGGTGAGAGACGCGGCCGCGTTGTGGTCGCTGCGGCTGCTCTGGTAAGCAGCAGAGCCGCCGGTCAACGGGCCCGCGGAAGGCGGGTGGCGGAGGGCGCCGGGGGGGGGGTCCGAAGGCGGCCCTCCCCTCCAGCAGCCCGCTGGCATGCCTCTTCCCCCCGGAGCGTGTCCCCGCCGCGTTCAGCGGGGTCGACCCCCGGGGAAGGCGCGGCTACGGGGGTGCCGCGCGGTGCAGCGCTTGGCGCGCTGGCCCGGGACGCAGGAGGTCCAGGCTCTGGTCGCCGCTCGCCGTGGGGCTCGCAGGGCGACGGGGCCGGCCGCCGACCCCCAGCCTGGCCTGCTCCGCGGGGGTGCCGTGGGGCTAAAATGGGGAGGGGGAGGCGCTTGTGAAGCGGCCTCGGGCCCCTTGCAAGAGGGGACGAGCGGGACGTGCGCGCAACGACGCTGCGCCCTTCGCGGGCCGCGAAGGGTGTGTTCGGTCGCTGCTGGGAAAACGGAAGCGGACTCGCGAGTCCGAGAGGCGCGCGCCCTTGCCCGCCTCGTGCACTCGGCCGCGGGCGAGAAGCGGGGCCGTGTGCGAGCGTGCGGGCCCGGATACTTCGAGGGGAGCGGCCCCGCGCCCTCTTTGCCCGGGAGCAGCCTTCCAGGCGGGTTGAGGGGTTGCTTGTTCTTGTTTGGCCCCGTCTGGCTGCGCCTAAGGAGCCCCGACGCGAAGTGTGCCACCTGCGCCTTCAAGGGCTGCCGAGAAGAGGGGTCTCTTCGCTTTTCTCGGCGCCGCGGGACGAGCGGGGCGGGCATGCGACGGCCCTGCGCTTGTTCACGGAACGCGCAGAGAGAGCAGGGCCCGCTGGTCGCGCCCCTGATGCTAGTCGGCGCCGCCCTCCACGTGGCGGGGTGTTCGCGCCCCTTCAAGAAAGGAGGGCCCTCTGTGCGTACATCTGCACGCCTGGGTCTTGGACCCATCAGGGTTCCCAGCCGCAAGAATTCCTTTCTCGTGAATGCCAAATGCGTGGCTGCTGGGTGGGTGTGGCTGCTGGGCGTGGCTGCATTTGGGGGGACGGGGGCCACAGCTCTGCCCCCCACATGTGTTCAGCGGGTGACTGTCTGCACACCTTCCCAACTGTTCTTCCGTTATTCTGGCCAATAAGTCCGTAGGCACCGATGAGGACTGGGCCCATTTTTTAATTATTAAAATAGGGGGGTGTCGACATTTAATAGTCCAGATAATGTTATTCCCTCCCACACATACACAGTCTAGACCACAGCCCCTGGAAGATGTCTTAGGATTTATATTCTTTCCTCCTCCTTTTTTTACGAAGTAGCTGTAGCCATGTCGAAGGAGTCATTCGGTCGCCCCGCTGAAAACGGGCAATGTAGCAAGACTGAGGTGGACAATGGGCATCCAAATCTGCCGCCTCCCACCCTCGGCGCATCCACGGTGGAGGAGATGGTCCAGCAGATGCGAGAGCTCATTGCAGAGAACAACGAGCTTAAAGGTGAAAATGTGGCATTCCGTGCACTTTCTTCGCAGCCCTGGCGTTTGCAGTAAAGTAAACTTGCCTGGAGTAAACTGAGTAAACTCAG
Organism: Heloderma suspectum; assembly: GCF_057233095.1. NCBI lineage: Eukaryota > Metazoa > Chordata > Lepidosauria > Squamata > Helodermatidae > Heloderma > Heloderma suspectum. Next base: position 113,005,950 of record NC_139464.1, read on the forward strand.
GCTCTGTTTGCCTGAGCTAACTGCCCTCTCACATCGTACTGAGCGCTGAACTTGTAAAACCCCATGTGTGATGCTTCAAGATGGCTCCGACAATAAGCTTTTGAACCACTTGAATGAGCCTCTGGACATTTCTGGGTACTTACCTGCAAGGCACTGGCTATGTTCTCAGAGGCACTGCCTTTTTCTGTTATTTTTTAGGCACAGAGAGAACACATCCTGGACATACGTAACAGAGAAGTTTGACAGTTGTCCAATTTCTTATGGTTTGTCCAGTGCAGTCTTCCCCAACCTGGATCCCTCTAGATAAATGTTTTAGACTACAACTCCCATCAGCCCCAGACAGCATGACCAGTGGTCCGGTGAGATTGGGCATTGTAGTCCAACATATCTAGAGGAACCCAAGTTAAGGAAGGCTCTAGCAGCTCTTGGTTGCTATTGGAGTTCTTGCAAAGCACTGGGTTGTATCCAATGTTAGCCTAAAGCCCCATTCATTTCAGTAGGTCTACTTCTAAGTAGGAGTAACATTGGACATAACCCATAGTTGGCACGTCCTTCCCCTTTGCCTTGCTTTGCCTAGGTGTTTGGCTGGCTGGATAGAACAGTGGGGTTCATTTTGCTCCCACCACAATTTTAATTTTGGGTGAAAGAAGCAGAAGAGACCTGTGAAAGACATTTGCTCTTCGGGCCTTTGATGGCTTTTTAAAATGCCATGTTGGCTGGGGATTATGGGAGTTGTAGCACAACAGATGTGTTGGACTACAACAGATGTGTTGGACTGTTGGGGAAAGCTGACTTAACTGCCTCTAAGCCCATCTAGCTGACTTACTGGCAGTGGATGGGGATGGCAGCTGAGAAGCTGTAGGATTCGGTGGATCCATGCCTCTCCTCTCCCGTCTCCAAGCTTTTCTGAAGCCTCTGTTGCGAGATCACTTTCCACAGCAACTGTGAGGGGGAGGAGGTATGGTACAAAGTCAGATTTCCCCCTCCCGAGGTCGTAGCAATGTCTACGGGCTTGGGAGGGGTAATCCATTGAATCCTGTGGTCCCTGGGGCTCTCTCAGGGACCCTAGAATTGGGCTGTTCTTTGCTTAAAACCAGAGTGCAGCGCAAAACCATAAGAGGTTCCATTACCACAACCGGGTATCAACAAAGCTATCAAAGCAACATATACTTATAGAAGATAATCACCCCAAGATGACACAGCAGCAGACCACATATATCATGTGGATTGGTTTCAGCAGCTACTGCAAACGTCACAGTTGTACAAGACACGCTTTTTCTGTTTCCGCCATCAAGCAACAGATCTTATCAGAGTCTGTTGATGAAATGTTGCTACTGAGTGGACTCCTTGGGAATCTTCCCCTAGCAACCTTATCTAAAAAACAGTACAAAACATAAAGATTTCCTACTGTGTTTTGACCTCAGAAACAAAGATGCTCCAAAGAGTATTCTTATGTCTGTTATCTACCAAGGCTTTGGTGTTGTCTGGAAATGCAGTTTTGTAAATGCCTTTCTCTCCCAGGGAGAGATTCCTGGGGCAGATTTTGGCATCCTTACTAAAAGTATCTATGTGAAGATTTGTTGGTCACTGTCAGACTGTGACCCTTATGTTACGCACAAAACTGCTTCATTTGCTAAGGCTGCAAAACATATCCATGCAGTCGTTCTGAATGCAATTGCAGTGGACTGTGCAGGTGATTTGTTAGCTTGATTCTGTGCACGTTCGCTAATTGTATTATGTTTTAAGTTTGTTGTTTATTCTGTCAGTCGCTTCCGACTCTTCGTGACTTCATGGACCCGCCCACGCCAGAGCTTCCTGTCGGCCATCGCCCCATGTTTTAAGTTACATTGCTTGTAATGGCTATTAGTCAAATACAATAAAATGTTCAGGCTCAGGCTCTGAAATGCCCTTCTCAAAGTACTTCCTTACAGACAAATTCATATTTTGGGGAGGAGAGAGGCTGTTTTGCATTAATATGTGCTAATGCTGGATCTCTGCATGTCAAACAGTAGCCATGAGGCAGCGTAACCAAGCTTTGAAGGATCGCTTTGAGGAGATTTCTGTGTGGAGAGAGAAGCTGAAAGAAGAGAGGGAGTTCTTCGAGTCTAAATTCAAGGAAGCTAGACAATGCTTGGCAACCAAATGTGTTGAGAATGAAGCGCTTAAAAAACAACTCCAGACTCTAGAAGAGAAAGAGGAAGGGCTCACAAATGTAAATAAAACAGATTTTTTGGTGTTTGTTGGGGGAGGGAGGGGGCATGTTTAGAAAAACGGATGTGGCTAGAAAAACTGTTGCAGCGCCTGACAAAAAAAACAAAACCACAGGTACTGCAAATAGCTAATTGCCCAAGGTTGCAATTCTAAGCACACTTAGTAGGGAGTAAGGGCCATTTAACTCGGGAGGAATTACTTCTGAGTAAACATGCTTAGGATTGCACCACAAATGTCCGATATGTTGCAGTAATGGTTTTTGAAGGGGGCAGAGGGCATATCTAATGCTGCATAGCACTAATGTAAGTCTGCTACAATGCCAATAGTGTATGCCATCACGTCAGCATACAGTACTGCATTGCACTAGTGGTCACTTACACTAGCGCTACATCAATGGCGTAAGTAGAGTGGCAGGGTTGGATCCTGCCCAGAATCTGTAAAATGGCACTGTTGGTAAAATGGCTATTGTCACAACATGTCTTGTTAGATCTGTGCAAACTATACAAACATTTAACAAGAAATGTTCTTTGTCTTCCTCGACGCATATGAATATTGAGGTATTGTGATAGTGAGGATTGGAATGTTCTAGAGTTTGCTTTACGTAGTGCCTCCACCCTTCCTTGAGCTTTAGGCATCTTATAAATACTCTCATTTCTCTGGGTTTAAAAACCCAACAACAGGGCCTGTTCTGTTACTAGATGGTGTGGTGTGGTTGCCTCAGGGAGCAGATCTGGGCTGCTTTTACAGGGCGGCAAACGGTTGTTTATTTAACTTTGCATTATTTTTCTATTGCAGGGAGTGAGGCAGTTTTCTGCCATGGGCGCCATTGGGTCAGTTCTGCTCAACAACGTACCTGTGGTGTATTGTGCCCATACTAATAAATATTCTCAAGTTCTGTATGCAGCAGCAGTGGCAAAAAAGCAAAAAAAACCAGCAGTTTGCCACTGAACTTTAAGCTATAGAGGTTGACCAAGCTAAATTTGGCCTTAATAAGCCACTTCAGCGGCTTGCCACTGAATTTCAGCAGCAAACCACTGGGTTTTTTTTTAAATTGATGCTGCATTTCGGTGGTATGCTGACAAAGGCAGCAGTAGTGCAGCCCATGCCCAGTGGGGTCTGGCAAGGGGGGAGAAATTTGGTCCCTGGACTGCCTAAAGTTGCCCACCCTTGGTATACAGATGGGCTGATGTGGAGATTTGGGTAATATGTTCTTCCCTTTGTGCTTCTGTAGCTCCTGGCTGCCCTTGGAGTTGCGTAACCCTGTCTGTTGATTACTTTTCCTAGGGATGCACAGTTTCTAAAAAGGAGATGGCACAAGAACTGGAGCAGCTGAGGACACAGGTGACTAAGCTCCAGGCTGAAAAGGCAGATCTGGTTGCCATAATTTCAGAGCTGCAGCTTAAACTCAACAGTGCCACAACCGAAGACTCATTTGTTGAGATCAGGATGCACGTAAGCTACACCTGCCCCCATCCCCCACACACACAAAGGGGAGAAAATGTGTCAGATGCTGTCAACTGACCTTCCCCATTAAGATATGTGCCTAGAGAACTTTGGTTTTAAAATATAATAGGTCAATCAATCAATCCTACCAACTTGAGATGAAGAGCACAAAATCTCCAATTAAAGCTCAGTTTTGCAGGAGATGGCAGTAGCACTGTTCTATTCTCTGTGCCATTTTATAGTATAGTAGGGATAGTCAGTTTGCAGGTCCAGTCTGGCCCGCAACATCGGGCCCTTGGTCTCAGGGTTCTCCCTGCCCCATTTTTCATTGTTTTTGTCCCTCTGCAAAGGGGGACCATCCTTTGTCCTGCAAAGGATTGTTTGAAATATTTATACACTGCCCCTGATTCCAGGCTGATTGAAAATAATAAAACGGAACAAGAGCAAAGTTAAAGCCCAACACACTGAAACAAACCAAGTATAAAAACAGCAGATCCAGCAAGAACGTCAACAGATAGAAAGGCCAAGAAGAACAGTACCTGGTTCAATAAAAAGGTTTTTGCCTGGCACTTGATAGATAACAATGTTGGCAGTAGGCAAGCCTCCTTTGGGAGATTTTTCCGTTACAGAGGTGCTACGGCTGAAGAAGCCCTCTGCCTGAAACAAGATTAGAAGGGGAAATGGAACATTCTGAATACAGTGCAGCCTATGGAAGAAAACACTCTGCTTTGTAGATGCAGTAGGTCATTTGCTGAATTATCTCCAGTTTAGAAATGTTTTGGCTCCCTTTGCATCCTTGGCAGTTTGTTTGGTTTGTTTTGCCTCAACTACTTGGTGCTCCGAATGGTCTTCCTTTCACCTCCCTGCTGGGGTCCTGGAGAGGGCTGTTTTAGTGGCTTGATAATTTCTCGTGAGAGCTCATTTCCATTCAGGGCAAGCTGATGTGTGTTCAGTCTGGTAGCAGTTTTTGCAGAATGTGATTTGCTCATATGTAACACCATAGAAAAATGGCCTAGACTAGGGACCAGACAACCCATATGTTAGGTTTGAGAGATTGGGGCTCTTCCGGCCAAGCAGTTTTTGCAATGAATTGATTCTAATTATCTCTGTTCATTTAATGAGTTTCTAGGTGAGTGAAGGAAAGAAAGTCAAAAGAAACTCACTGAGGACCCAGGGGTCTGAGTTGTGGATTGGGCTGTGTTAGTTCCTCATCCTTCCTATTGTTGCTGTTTTTATTGCATCCCCAATATGTATTCAGGGCTTGAAGAATGATATTAATTTAAAGGAAGTTGTTCAACTGCAGTGTGTAAAAGTTGTTGCTTTTTTACATTTTCCACAGGAAGAAGTAAATGGAGCCTTGAAAGACAATCAAGATCTTAATGGCAAAATACTGACTGACACAGCTACCTATATGTAAGCAGAGCTCCTGAGCTATTCCAAATTTGTCGTTTTGTTTTGTATTGTCCTTCTTTGGTCCATAGATCTTTGTTAGTAAAGGGATTTAAAACAAGAAGAGGAAGAATCTTAATACGTTACATACTCTGGCACAGCAGCGTTTGGGATATTGGCTGCAGTTCTGGTCACTCTGTCTGAAATGGGACATCCTAGAGATGGAGAAGGTATAAAAAGGGGCAACTAGAACTGCAGTCCCCTGTATCCTCGCATGGGAAAAAGGCTTGTTGAACTTGGCAGGACTGGCTTCTGAATACATACATGTTGGTAGTTAAAAGAGCAAAGCGTTGGAGTACCTTTTCTACAAGGAAATCGTAAATGAAATGGGGCTTCGTAGCCTGGGGGGAAAATACAAATTGGGATGGTAATGGAAAACTCAGAATGTAGACTTTAAAAATTATGGTCTGGAAAACGCAACTAGAGGTTTATCTTTCACCAGAAGCAATGAAAGGAATCCAGAGCTGAGGGAAGCATACAGGGGGAAAAGCTCCCAACAGTATCTGCTGTGTAAGAAGGTGGTGAAGCATATCTTAATTCCCAACACGTCAAACACCTGGTCCCTCTCATGGGAAAGATCACTTCCCAAATTACCAGGTTAAGTCAGTGTAACTGCTCAAACGGATATCAAGCTAACGACCTCTAAGAGAGGCTGGTGTTCAAAACAGGTTGGAAATTTAAGATAGATTTGAAAAAATGGTGATATTAGATAAAAGCTTTCTCCCTCTCAGGGGTAGAACTTAGGGTTACTTAATTGAGTTAGCATGGCAGTAGCTTCAGGACAGATGAACAGATGTTGGCTTTACCCCATGAATATTCAGGTTAATGGAGTTTGCTACTACGCTATGTGGTGATGACCTTTAGCTCAGACAAGTAGAAGGACCTGCAACAAAATGCAGCAGTTTGGAGTACTACTATTAAGCATACTCAACTCCATCCCCCCTCCCCAGAGTTTCCATTTTCCCCCTCAACAGTCAAGTCAGCATTCTGTGGGTACATGCCCATGCTCAGACCTCACTGGGGGGGGGGGGGGGGTTGTGGGGGTTGTTTTTTTTAAATATGTCTTGTACTTCTGCAAACCTTGGGGTTTCCTTGATACCTCCTTTTGCCTAGATATGTAACGGCACTCTCCACTGAACATTGAAAACAGAGGGCGTGATGACTTTAAAAATGATTAGATACGTTCATGAAGGAATGATTTATCAGTGACCATTAGCCATGATAGCTGAGTAGAAACTCCATGTACAGAAGTGATATACTCCTGAATATCAGATTGTAGGACCATCACCTTCACACCTAGCTTGTGAGATTCCAGGCGTATCTTGGGCAGGTTTGGAATCAGGATGTTGGATTAGATGGACTTTGCTCTGATCCAGCAGCTACTCTTACGTTGCTTCAACAGCCAGTAAGATGCCTTTGTAAGGGGCATTAGCTGTGTGGTCCAGCTTTATTTGACTGCTGGCCTTAGTTTGTTTTATGCTGTGCATCATGTTTACCCCTTGCTGGTTCTGTGTTGGTTTTACTATGTGCTGTTTTTATCATTGTTTACTGTATTTGAATCACCTGTCCTAGTGACATATTTTATTTTTTACATTTATATCCTGCTTTGGGAGCTCAAGAAGGCTTACATGGCGCTCTCTCTCTCTCCCCGCCCCCTCACAAAATCCCTGTGAGGTAAGATAGGCTGAGAGAGAGTGAGTGGTCCAAGATCACCCAGTGAGCTTCATGACTGACTTGAGATTTGAGCCTGGGTCTCCTGGTCCTAGTTACAACACACTAATTATTAGATTACACCACCCCAGATTTCTTGTATTTCATCAAAGCAGGAGCAGATCTGTGGATGAAGCAAAAAAATATTTGGAAACTGAAGTGTTAACTGTCAGCCAGCTTCTTCATTCTCTCAGGAATGAGACTCAGAAGAGGGAAGCATTGGAAAAGGAGGTGCAGGAACTTAAGGACAGGTACCAGCAACTAGTTAATAATTATTCCATGTTTTAGGAAGAGATGAGCTCAAAGAAGGCCTGTATTTAAAGACCATAACAATATTTAGCAATCATACTTCTGAACATTCAGTTGATTTCACGGTAGTCTATAGAGGAGTTATCCTGTTTTTGTTAGTCCCTAATGACCTAAATTGATTCTAGATGTTAACGATTTCCACTTCAAATCTTTAAAATAGATCTTTAGCATTATTTCTCTGTTCAGCTGTCTTTCTAGTCATACTAGAGAGCAGGCCTGGTAGCTGTAGTGATTTTGATCTGTGCTGTTTGCTCGTCTCTAGCGTAGACTTCTTCCATATTCCAGTGCCACAAATGAAATAATTGAATAGTGAATAAAGATGCATTGTGTAGTTTGGGGAGTGAAGAAGGGCACCTAGAAAATAACATTGAAGATCATGATGTTCTCGTAACATTTTCTCTAGCAAATCCACAGCAATGTGGTGTAAGAATCAGTGGGTTGGGTCCAGAGATCCACGTGCAGAAAGAGGTAGTAGGGTGGCTTTCCTGCCCCCTCCTCTCTCTGGCAGGCCCCCGAAATGCTAGGGAAAAGGGAGATCAAGGGAAATTGGGCAGAGGTACCTTCTGTGAGAGCCCCGCCCCCCATGCCACAGCCCAGCCCTGTACGGTTAAGTCATTTTCTGCATGCCCCTTTGCATGGGCAGATCTCTGGCTCCAGTCCAGTATTTTTAAATTGAAGCTGGATTTGTGCATTTCACAGGCTCTTGAGACTGGAATATAAAACAGATGAGAGAGGCACTCAAACAGAACATAAGGAGGAGGAAGCCAAAGAGAGAGCAGAAAGTGTAAGTACCACTCATTTCTTTATGCACCATGCCAAACATGCTCCTTAATGGCTTTTGTGTAGAATTGTCCTTCCTCCTGCTGAATCCTGTAATGCTTGTAACCCCATGAACGGAGTGGAGTTTCTTCAATCTCTCGTGCATTTGTTTGCACCCAACATGCCTACTATTGCAAATGCTGATCTCCTGCATTGTGTCTCAGAATGTGTTATTGTGACATGCTGGGTGATGCTGCAAGCCTGCCTCCGTGAAACTTGATAGGTGGGGTGGATTGACCTCCTTGAACTCCAGATGGCGCCACCTATGATATATCACCGCTGCTCCCAATGGTCCAGCCTTGCCAGCATAGACACCGAATGAGGGAGGCAGAGAGAGTCAGCATGGATCCCTTGCAGGTCAGGGTCCTTGGGACAGAAAATTGTGACTCATTGCCATTCCAGGTTTGGCTTATTGCCATGACAGTCTACTGATACATGGAGTTCAAGCAGTTGCCTGTGTTGTCGTCTGTATCTAGATGGCTGCTGAGGTAAAAAAATAAATAAAAGGGAGGTTTCCTATCTTTTCTCCAAAAATATAAAATGGTGGGAGTCGGGGAGTTAAAATACCATTAGCCACATTTATTTGTGTGCTTCAGTATCTGTAGGCCACCTTTCTAGGGTGAAATCCTCCAAAGTTACTTATAACACTTAAGTTTAAAAGATACAATAAAATTTTAAAATCCTAAAACAGCAGAGTAATAAAATTAATATCTAATAACCATGTCACCCATTTGACTACAGTGAGTAGTATCTCAAGATTAATGCAAGTCTCATTCATTTAAATGGGTCTACTCTACGTAAGTCTAAGACATTAGATGTTCTAGATCAGAATTTAACGAAGTATCAGACCTCAAATAACAATATTTTCTTAATGTTATTTGGAAGCCAATCCCTATTGGTTGTTATTAACATTTTGAAGTTCTGCAGTGGTTTTTGAGTGTTCAAAACACTTTGCAGGCATTATCTTGCTAATTCTCACCCTGTAAGAACAGTAGTATTGTCCTGTTAGGCCTGGCCATACCATGAAGCAGGGTGAAGTTGCTGCCTCAGCCGACAGGGTGGGTGGGACAGCAAATAGAAAAGTGAATTTGCACACACACACCTCTCACCTGCTCTTCAGGAAGCTGTTTTTTCACTTTGGCTACTAGTTCTGGTTGTTGTAGAAACTTGAGAACGTGAACTAGGTAAAGATCCCTGAGTCAGTAGTCTAGAGCAGGGGTCCCCAACCTGCGGACCGGTACCGGTCTGTGGCCTTTTAGCAACCAGGCCGCAGTAGGGGTGTGCGAAATGGATTAGGATTGCTGAGTCTGCCGCCCAGGGCACGTCGTCTCCTCTCTCTGCTCTCGTGGCCCTACGCTTTCACGGAGCTGGGTTGGAGCGGGCACCATGACCGGCTACAGCGTGGAGGAGCGCGGCTGCCCCAACACCCTGGACTACAGGCTTTACTTCAGTGAGTCCTCCGGGGCTGGGCTGGGCTGGGCTGGCGAGAAGCAGGGCTGAAAAGCTTTCCCACCGAAGGCACCCCTGCATGCGTGTGAATGCAAGTATGAATGAAAGGGACGGAGCAGCGTGCCTCTTCCTCAGGAGGCTGTTCATGGGGCAGCAAGGAGCCAGCCTGGGAAAGCCGCTGCTGCTGCTGGGCTTCTCCGTTTGTGCCATGGCTGTTCCTGGAGCCTCCTCATTTAAAGAAATGATAACAAGCCAGGATCATAAAAACTTAGCAGAGTCGACCTTTGGCGTTATTGATGAAGACGAAAGTCAAAGTAATTCCATAATAGTAATATGCAGTCCTAAACATGCTGGGGAGTTAAGCCACATTGATCACAGTGGGACGTATTTGTGGGCTATAATAATAACTTTATGTTATTAATGTCAGTTATTATTTTATGTTAATATCAAAGGTCAGCCCTGGAAAGCTTTTATAATGCTGATTCATAATTATTTAATCTAGCAGGTTCTGGGGCACAGCCAGTAGTTGCTGTGGATGTTAGACTTTTGTTTCTGATGTTAGAACTGCTGTAGCTTAGTGACTGTGCAATCCTGTACATATCTATGCAGAAGTAAGTTGCACTGCTTTCAGTAGGGTTTCCTCCCAGGTAAGTGGGTATGGGATTGCAGCCCAAGAGACTTGCAGCATAGTCCTTCTGCATCCCTGTTCTTCAAGTAATAGGCTATGTAAATCTTTACGTAGCCGATTACTGCATTACGTACTGCATTACGATTACGTAGCCATTTGCGTCCCAGCGGCTGGAAGTCCACCAGCAAAACCATCCCCCTCCCGGGCTGTGGAAAAATTGTCTTCCACGAGACCGGTCCCTGGCACCAAAAAGGTTGGGGACCGCTGGTCTAGAGCTCCCATAATTCCCAGCCCGTGTGGCCGTTGCAATCCTGGCTGGGAACTATGAGAGCTGTAGCCCAACACATTTGGAGGTGCCAGCTTGGGGAAGGCTGCAGCCGCCCTGTTGGGCATTCTGCATGAGGGCTAAATGTGGGGCCGGGGACAGGGTGCACGTGCCCAAGGAAATGGTAGTTAATAACATGGGCTGCAAACTTGCACAAACCAATTCGTGATTGAGATTCCAGTAGAAATTATCGATGTATAGGGTTGTCACTATAAAATACCAATCCCAGTTTTAATACAGCTGCAGTTCAGAGGGGCAGTAGTGTTGGGGAAAGGCTGTAACTCAATAGCAGCGCACGTGCTTTGTAGGTAGAAGGCCCCAGGTTCAATCCCTGGCGTAGGCCTGGGGGAGACTCATGTCTGAAATCCTGGAGAGCCGCTGGCACCCACAGACAACACTGAGCTAGACAGATCAGTGGTCAGAGGTTGCTTCCTCTGTTCCTAGTGTTGGCATTTAGACTTTGCCCACCTTGGGCTTGTTGGGTGGCCTTCAGCTGCTTACTGTCTCTCAGGTCAGTACCCTTGCTGTAAAACAGGAGTGATGGAGGCATAAATAGAGTTGTTGAGTGAAAGAATACAAAAAAATAGAGGCAAAACATTTTACCCTGACTTAAAAATAGCAGGCATCTTAAGCTTGGTTGCATATAGTTTTGCCAAGCCCTTCAGGCTTCTGTGTCTCCCTTTTTGGCAGAATGGCCTTCCCCCACCCTAAGAACAACTGTTTGCTTTATAGAATCAGTTGGGAATGTAAATCAGTTTTGCAGAAGCAGCTTGCCACAAAAAAGATACGGCTGTTATGCCTACCTTGCCTCCACTGCAGATAAGAGGCTGTCTTTTCTGAGCAGGCTGAATTGCTTAGACCAGCCATCCCCAATCTAGCACCCTCAAGATGTGTTGGACTGCAAATCCCATCACCCCCAACCAACATGGCCATTGATGGATGTTGTAGTCTGTTATATCTGGAGGGTGCCAGGTTGGAGATGGTTGGTCTAGAGAGACAGACTATTTGATCCTGATCTGCTTTTCTGACTTGTTACTTAAAAAAGAGATGCAAAATGTAATACTAGGGCTATATAAACAATAAGTAAATCTGGAAGCAGTGCATGGAATCATTGTGTTCTTTCAGATAGTTTTGAATTGTCTGTCTGCAGGTGGGCAATGAAGTGGAAACTCTAAACCTGCAAGTGTCTGCCTTGTTCAAAGAACTTCAGGAGACTCATGCTAAATTAAAAGAAGCCGAAGTGATCCAGAAGAGGCTGCAAGAAAAGTAAGGGTGCTATTACACTTAAACATCAGAATGGAAACGAAGAATTTCTCAGAATTCGGGGCAGAGCCTCTGTGGCATTCTTGCCTATTTACCAGTGTGAATAACTTCACTATAAGGCCTTTTCCCCAGCAGGCAACACCTTCCACCACATACACTGTGATGCTGCTCCCAGGAAGTTTACCTCAGGTTCAACACTTTTACTTCTCAAAATGTGAGGACACACTGGTTTTTTATCCTGACATGTATTATTCTCCTATCACTTTTACCTCTTGGTAGCCACGAGCCGTAGGCGTGGGATTTTGAAAAGCAGAGAAATATTTATTATTTAGAGATTAAGGTGTTAAACAGTACAAAACCACTTTACTCTCCTTGTGCACATAAATAATTGAGTTACAGTAATAAATCACGTTAAAACTTTCTATATATCCTCACACACACACACACACACACACCACTCTAGTCCTATAAACACAGATCCTATCTATCTCCTCACCCTATCTACAACTCCACAAGCACTGCGCCCTGTTTATATATCACCCACCATTTCTGCCCCCGTCCCTCAGCCAGGCATCTCACATATGCAGATACAACATACCTCCTGTCACTCATACCATTCACTCTCTAGATCTGCTCACAAGAAAATACAGTGTCATAATATTAATGGATACCTATACAGAGATTAATAACTAATATACATGGGACATCACAGCCTCCCAAAACGGGGGAACCAGTGGCTAGGGGAGACCCAGCCTTCTTCCAATCCAGTCTTCTTAAAACATCTCTCCCCCTCTACCCGCTACTCATTGCAGCACAGGCAGTTGCGTGGCAGGTGGTTCTGGAGGCCAGCAAAGCAACGAACTATTCTTTCAATACATTTCTTCCTACCCCTGGCCTCATTCCCTTAAATCAGGGGTGGAAAAACTCAGGCCGATGGGACCTGTGCCCTTCTCCCAGCTGTTTGGTGGTTTCCTGGCCAACATCTCCACGCTTGATATGGCAGTTCTGTTTGCCATGAGTACACTGTCGTTACGGTGCTCCCAGCAGCAAACAAGGTCTGAAAACAGCAGCACCACCTTAAACACCCACGTGCATGTGCCTTGGAGGGCAGGGGCGGATTGGACTGGGGGGTTCAAGTATACACAGGTCTTCAAGGACATCAGCACCTCATATTTTGCATGCAGGACACCAGCGTACCTGTGGCAAAGACAATTACTGCATAAACTATGGAACGGCTCCGAAGCATTTAGCAGCCAGTGTTCTGTGACATGTGCTGTCAAGAGCTGGGAAATGAATTGTGTCTGTTTCCTCAATTTGTCAGATGTCAGATTCTTGAAAAACAACGTAGTGCAAATGCTGGAGACCTGGATGAGAAGCAGCAGCTCTTGTACACCGTTAAGAAGCTGGAACTTCAGGTGGAGAGCATGCAGTCGGAGATCAAGCTGGAGCAAGCCAAAACAAACGATGAGAAGTGAGTATGGCTTCAGAAAAGGGTAATGAGGAGCTGATCTTCATATAGTTTCTCTTCTATCTCCTTGCGTGCCACTGCTGATCAGCTAAACCGAGTTTCCAGGGAAAAATCTAAACAGAAATCAAATTTCTTCCTGTTTGTGAAAAGCTTTGGTTCAGATTTCTGTACGCAGCCCTGAGATCTTAATGATATAGGGTGGGATACAAGCATTTTAAATAAATAAATAATGCTTCAACAGGTTCTTCAGCTGAAATCTATTCTGAAGTCATTCACTGTGTGAAAAAATGCATTACATTTTCTTAGTTATATACCAGACTTACACTCTAGGTCAAGGGTGGGCAACTTCTGGATGTCAGGGCTCTGCATCACCACCGCGGGCTGCACCACGCTTTTGCTGCCACAGGCATTTGCCCTGCTGTTGCTGAACATGCTGTGAAAAAATAGTGATTTTTCAAGGAAACAAGGCGTGCCAGAAGCACGCCCTTGTTTACAAGCAGAAATGCGCTCTTGGGAGGCTTCTGAGGGTGCAACTCTGCTTCCAAGGAAGGTGTGTGTTGCTGGCATGCTTTGTTTCCTTGGGGGGGAAATTGGCGTTTGTTTGCCACCACCACAGCAAACTTGGGGGCAGGGGCAGTGGTGCCTGCGAAAATGGACCCGGGGGGAGCATGCGGCTAACAGTCAGTGTTTTGCCCGTTCCTGCTCTAGGTAAACAAATACGTGGGGGAACAAATCTGAAAAGCATGTACAGTCATCAGAAAACAAGGATTAACTGGCTCCCTGTTGAATGTATGGTCAGTGCCAAAACCCCTGAGTAGTTGGGGTGCCATGTGTTAAATAGTCCTAAAGAATGCAAAATCTGTAGGTATTTTTCCTTTGTTCCTGATAAGTTTATTTTTGTTATGTTTTTTTAAAAAGGGAGGAAAACGGGAATGAAACTGAAAATTATTGAACAGGTCATTTTTAGAAAGAACGGCTATTTCATATCTACTTGTCTTGTCTTCCAAAAGAGCCAAATTTAATACACTGCAGGATGCATACAGCAAGCTCCTACCTGAACTGACCAACGCACTACAAACAGTTGAAGAATTAAAAGACAAAGAGGTAAGCTTTGCTGTAGAGGAGAATCCTAGTGAAGTGTAAGGGAGGAGCCAACAGCATATTGTAAACATTTATGATGAAGTACCTAGTGATTTCCAGCTGTGCCACGCATATTCTAAAAGCATACAGTGTGCACATAGTTGAAGAGGTAGACATTTTGGTACCATATGAGTTACTGCAGCAATTCATGGAACGAGAATTGCCACGTGTACAAGCTGGGTTTAGAAAAGGCAGAGGAACTAGAGACCAAACTGCCAATATCTGCTGGATAATGGAGAAAGCCAGGGAGTTTCAGAAAAACATCTATTTCTGTTTTATTGACTATTCTAAAGCCTTTGACTGTGCAGACCATAACAAATTGTGGCAAGTTCTTGGAGGGATGGGGATACCAAGTCATCTTGTCTGCCTCCTGAGGAATCTGTATAACAACCAAGTAGCAATGGTAAGAACAGACCACGGAACAATGGACTGTCTTAAGATTGGGAAAGGAGTACGGCAGGGTTGTGTACTCTCACCCTACCTATTCAACCTGTACGCAGAACACATCATGCGACGTGCTGGGCTTGATGAAGCCAAGGCTAGAGTTAAAATCGCTGGAAGAAACATTAACAATCTCAGATATGCAGATGATACCACTTTGATGGCTGAAAGCGAGGAGGAGCTGAGGAACCTCATGACGAGGGTGAAAGAAGAAAGTGCAAAAGCTGGGTTGCAGTTAAACCTCAAAAAAAACAAGATTATGGCAACCACCTTGATTGATAACTGGCAAATAGAAGGAGAAAACGTGGAGGCAGTGACAGACTTTGTCTTTCTAGGCGCAAAGATTACTGCAGACGCTGACTGCAGCCAGGAAATCAGAAGACGTTTACTTCTTGGGAGGACAGCAATGACAAATCTTGATAAAATAGTGAAGAGCAGAGATATCACACTGACAACAAAGGTCTGCATAGTTAAAGCAATGGTATTTCCTGTAGTAACTTATGGCTGCGAGAGCTGGACCCTGAGGAAGGCTGAGCGAAGGAAGATGGATGCTGTTGAACTGTGGTGCTGGAGGAAAATTCGGAGAGGGCCTTGGACTGCAAGAAGATCAAACCAGTCCATACTCCAGGAAATAAAGCCAGACTGCTCACTTGAGGGAAGGATATGAAAGGCAAAACTGAAGTACTTTGGCCACATCATGAGAAGACAGGATCCCTGGAGAAGATGCTGATTCTAGGGAACGTGGAAGGCAAAAGGAGGAGGGGCTGACCAAGGGCAAGGTGGATGGATGATATTCTGGAGGTGATGGACTCGACCTTGGGGGGGCTGGGGGTGGTGACAGCCAACAGGAAGCTCTGGCGTGGGCTGGTCCATGAAGTCACGAAGAGTCAGAAGTGACTGACCGAATAAACAAAAACAACAATGAGTTACTGCAACAGCTTGCACTTAAAAACAACAATGAGTTACTGCAACAGCTTGCACTTCAATCCTAACTTGTTTAGATTTCATACATTTCATTTATTTCTGTGGGATCTACTTTCGAACAAGTATGCATAGGAAGGCACTCTTAATATATAAGGAATACCAAGGATTTTGAAAGCTGCCTTCATACCCAGCAGAATTCCCTCTCTTTCACATAGACAACTAATAGTGCAATCCTATATATGTCTACTCAGAGTTAAGCTATACTGAGTTCAATGGGACTTATTCCCAGGAAGGTGTGTATAGGATTGCATCCTAAAATGTCAGAGAAATCTCAGACATCTATATGGGTAAGCAGTCATGCAACCCCCCACCTGCAATCTGAAGTGGTTCAGTCTGGAAACAGCTTTACCATCTGATCTGCTTTTTGTGTAGAATAGCTCTTGCAGCGGAGACCTTATTTTAAGCACGTTAGCATTTTAAAACGATATTTTGAAAGGGTTGATAAATTTTCATAATGTTAGTTTTTAACATGAACTCTTCTTAAAAAGTTATTTTGATATATACTTGATATATAAAAATGTTGTTCATATATAAAATGTATAGGTATGTATATTGATTTGTTTGTTATAGGCCACCATTTTCCCTGCTCCCCACAATGCCTCTAGGTCCGCTCCGCCAAATAGCAACACTACGTAGAAGCTGGGTTCCAGAGGCATTTGGGGGAAAGATGGTAGCTGCAGAACCACCTGGCCTGGTGCTTCTCCATTCAGCGCTAGGTCTTTGAAAGGGAAAAAGGCAATTAAATGTAGTGCCAGGCCTGGGTGCAATCTTGCACTAGTGTTCTTGAGCCCATTGTTTTCAAGGCAAGCAAAGTAGAGCTGGATGTATCTGTCCCGCCTAAGAAAGCTGAAACCAGTTTTTGTACTGCAAGCAGCTAACTGCATTGGTGGTGTGGCCCATGCCCTGGTTCAGAGATTCTCTCAAACTATATTGTCAGTATGTTAGCAGCCACCGATCGCCTGTCCACTGTGTACACAGTCAGATTTCTCTTACAACCAGATACCATCTAGAGCCAGTTCAGTACTTCTGTCTGATAGGGGTAATGCAGAATAAGAAACATTCTCTCAGACAAGATTTGTCGTCTTGTCTTTTACTACAAAGTGTTAGCATAACAGTACTCAATACAAGAGCTTATGCAAGCATACATTCAAACACATGAAATATCTAACATCATTTTTAAACAAGGCTTTTAAACAGTCAGGTACACTTGCTGGTTCTCAGTGATAATCAATATCGAGCTTACCAGATTGATTCTACAGGCAACACGATAAGGAAAGCTGATCTTAAAGGACAGCTTCCACTGTTGCATGTTCTGAATCTCCTTTATATACTGTTTGGATGCTATAAAATATGTCCAAACTAATTGCTACTACAGTTTATATTTCTTAGCCAAGAATTCCAAAGATAACCTTTCTACTCTAAATCTTCATATATCTAAATAAGATTATCGAATTTTGAAGTTTCTTATCGATATTAATGTGCATACCAACATACTTACCGTAACATTTTAGCTTTCTTTGACACATTACAGGTATGTTTTTGACACAAACATATTTACTTGACATCATCCTGTCTTGTGAGCTTGTTTTTATTACATATTTACGGACTCCAGTGAGGCCTCTTGGTCACTTATCTGATGCCAAATAACTTTACAATACCCTGCTAAGTGAAAGTCGTAAACCTAGGGATGTATGAAAGTCACGTACCTTTCGCGGATTATGTTTATGGGGGGGGGGAGGCGCGCCGTCCCTCCCCTTGAATCCTCGACGGGGGGGAGGCGCTCCGTTCCTCCCCCCCCCCCCCCGGAATCCTCCGTGGCCGGCTGTGCTCCGTGGCAGCTCCGTGGAGCAGCTGGCCAGGCCCAGCCAGGCCAGAGCCGTCCGCAGCCGGATTTCCGGCTGCGGAGGGCTCGGGGGGGGGGAACACCGTGTACGCAAAAGGCGGCAGCTACAGCCACCGCCATTTGCGTTCCTTATTTTGGGCCGTCTTAAATCTACATAAATATTTATGTAGACTAAGACAGTGAAAATAAGGGGAATGCAAATAATGTAGCGGATGCTATTTGCATTCCCCTTATTTTCGCAGTCTTAGTCTACGTAAATATTTACGTAGATTAAGACGGCCCAAAATAAGGAACGCAAATGGCAGCAGCTGTAGCCGCCGCCATTTGCATACGCCTTTTTTTTTTTTTACCCAGACGTTTTAGGCTACATAAAAACGTACGTAGCCTATCACGTCTCTGTAAAAAAAACAAACTGCAAATGACGGCGGGGGCGGCCGGTCAGAAGACCAGCCGAAGCCGCTGCCGGAGCCGCCGCCGCCCAGAAGATCTGCCCCAGGTAAGTCTCATCCCGGGGGGGATCGGCAGGGGGGTGGCAGGTCGTTCCGCCACAGATTTCGGGGGGCCGAATGCACTGGCATTCGGCCTCACTGAGATCTGTGGCAGAATTCTCTGCCATCCCTACGTAAACCTAGATTTAACAGTGACACCTCCTTGTCTGGATTCCTTTCTAAAACAGTAAAAGGATACTAATGTTCTATTTCTAATGGCCTGGTACATTTCTCTCTCATCTGGCAAACCTCAGACATTTTAATTACTCTTGGGTGAGAAGACCACACAGGGTGGTATTAGGCATTGGAATCCCATTTTTAATTCCAGAATTCCCTTGGCGGCATTTGTTTATAGAATTTCCTAATTGAGTAGCAGGGGTAAGATCATGCAAACATGAAAGATTTGCTTGATCTGCCACAGTGGTTGTTGGGTGGCTTTAGCTGTCTGTATGTGAAATGATCTGTTTGTGTTTAACGTTTCTCATGCTGGGTTTTCAGGGTTGTTTAGGATTTTAATGCTGGTGTAAAGCAGATTAAAATATAATAAAACCAACATGTGTATGTCGAATAAAGACTAATGCATATACATAACATTTCAGTAATGAGCTAATTCATGGTTTTAAGCTGCTAGGCTACTAGAGTTCAAAAGATGTTTCTTATTTCAATTTCCTTCCTCCATTTCAACCTGCTGCAGGCCGAAAGGGTAGATAAGGCCGTGGCTGAAGAACTAATTCACAAGCTGGATCTCGCAGAGATAGCACTGGCTGCCAAACAATTCCAGATAGACGAAATGAAGCAGACCATTGCCAGGCAGGAGGAAGAGCTGGAGACCATGGCTGTTCTCCGAGCACAGGTATGAGCACCTGTCAACATGATTTAATGCCAGGTCAGGCACTGCGAGAGCTCTCTTCACCCTCTCTCTATAAATAATGATTGAAGGAGCCAGGGGGATGGATGGAAGGGGACAGATTAAAAAAACCACATGGAAACAGTAAGCTCAAAAAAGAATTTTTCCCTGACCAGTAAAGACAGGAGAGACTATAGAAAAGTTTCCCTCCCTTTCATGGGAGTTGCAAGCAAATGTGTATATTATTTATTTATTTATATCTTTTCTATACCGCCCAATAGCTGAAGATCTCTGGGCGGTTTACAACAATACACAGATAAAATAATTAAAATATACAAAATGTAAAAATTATGACAGAATACTGGACATGCTCAGACAGCAGGCATAGATACCCCATCATATGCTATTAAATGCCCGGAAGTAGAGTACAGTCTTAACCAGGTGCCAAAATGATAACAGTGTTGGTTCCAGGCGGGCCTCAATGGAGAGCTCCTTCCAAAGTGGGGGGGCCACCACTGAGAAGGCCGTCTCCCTTGCTGTCACCCTCCGAGCCTCCCTCAGAGAAGGCACTTGGAGGAAGGCCCCAGATGCTGATCATACTGCCTAGGTATGTTCGTGAACATAAGCATATGTCAGAAGAGGCATGAACTACCCGGCCTTTTCCCAAGTGCCTTCTTTCTGTCCACTATTCTCTTAATGTTTACCATATGGAGTTTCCAGATTCCTCCCTAAATGAAAGCAACCATGTTTCTAATAGCTATGTAGGAGAGAGACTTTTCAATAGATGCAGCTTCACCTGCACCTGTTGTATCTGGCAATAAAGATGGGGAACTTTGTCTACATCCTTAACCATAGTGAAAGCATACCATGAGTCAGAGGAACTAAGCTAGGATTAATATTAGAGGTTTTGCTCTTTTTATGCATCAGCAAGTATAGTTGGCAGTGGGGACCATATATTTAATTCTGGGAACCAGCAGGAAAAACCTGTAGTATATTCTATCATAGGAGTAACTGTTGTTTTTTAGAGCTGCCAGAAACACTACGAAGCAGTCTGCACCTCTTTCAAAATGGTGTTCATTCCATCTTGTGCCAGAACATAGCATCAGTGTCATGGACTGAAGGGGAGAGTTGCTACTCATTCACCTGCCCTGTTCATTGCTCCTGTCCTATAAACCCTGCTCACTGGACACTTACTTGGCCTCTGTGCAACAGGCAAGAAAGCTTGGCTTTACTAGCTACAAGGAGCAATGATTGGCTACCAAGCTGAGTTAAAATGTGCGGACACCTAACGTTTAGATGGATAGTCTATCTTAATCCTTGAAAGCTCAAGGTAGGGGAAACATAGTTCTCAAATCCATTTGCAGAAACCATTTTGAGGAATGTTAGTTATTTTCATATAATCAGTCTGGAACTGAGGCTGAGAGAGTGGCTTGCACAACATCAGCTTCGACTTACCGCAGATCTTTGGTTTACAATAGGCACACTAGTAGACTGCCTCCCAGTTTATGCACCTAATTTCTAGTGACGTTGTCACTGGTTTTTGTTGTCAGTTGGCCTTGGGTGTGTTACTGTGTCTCAGCCTAATCTTCCTCACAGGTTTTTGTGTGTTGCGCAGGGGTGGAGGGACAACTTAAAATATATTTAAAATATACAGAGCAGGTAAAGTAATCTATGCTATCAGGGTCTGCAAAATGTTACATCTGCCAAGGCAGAGATCCTATCAGCACATACATGGAAGTATGTCCCATTGAACTTGGCGAAACTTTCTTCTGAGTGCAGTCATTATAATAAAAGGTTTGGAATTCTTTCTTTTAAAAACAAGTAATTTGAGATCATTATTCCTGTTTGTTCCCTGATCAGATGGAGGTGTATTGTTCTGACTTCCATGCTGAAAGAGCAGCACGGGAGAAGATCCATGAAGAAAAGGAGCAATTAGCTGTGCAGTTGACATACTTGCTGACAGAGAAGGACGGTGAAGACCTTAGCAGGTGAGAAGTGGATAAGGGGAGATTTTCTAATAGGGTCCTATTTAGTGGAGAAAAGAAGAGATTATGTAGCCAGTTCTTTCTAAAAAATTCTCAGGAAGCATCTCTCAACTTTCAGTACTGTTCATGGAAACACAGTTTCCATGAACAGTACTGAAAGTTGAGAGATGCTTCCTGAGAATTTTTTAGAAAGAACTGGCTACATAATGCGTACATCAACACTCATCCTGTCTCTCTCTCTTCCCCAGGAACTCATTGGCAGAAATGCAAACTCGTCATGGAACTAGGCTACCATCAGATCAGGATAACTTATCTCACTTTTCCCAAGGAGGTAAGATTAAAAGGCCAAACTGAGGAACCACCCACAGTGCAGCTGCAGGTTCATGCAACAAACTCAGACTGGTTTCATAGGAACCTTCTGATTTGCAAGCTCACCTATCTTAGCAGCTGTAGATTGTTTATTTATTAGAATATTTAAAAAACAGCCTTCCTCGAAAGGTATCAGAATAATGGATGACTAAAATAACCAAAAAGCTGTCATAAAACCACAAAATGCAATAAAAGCAATAAAATGCAATCCTAAAACAGTAAAAGAGTAGGATAGTTCTGAGCAACAAAATGTCCAGGCAAGCAGAAAAATTTTGACCAGGTGCCAAAATGAGTGTAAGGTCAGTGCCAGTTGGACCTCTAAGGGTGTGCCACAAACAGTGTGCCATAACAGAGAAGTCTCTTTCGCCAGCAAGTAGAAGGCATTTTCGGAAGAGCCTACATAGGGAGAGCCATATTTGGGTTCCAAGCTATTTAAGGCTTTAAAGCAAGGATGGGGAACATGTGGCCCTCCAGATGTTGTTGGACTGCAACTCTCATCATCCCTTACCATTGGTTCTGTTGGCTAGGGCTGATGAGAGTTGCAGTCTAACAACATCTGGAGGGCCACAGGCCCCCACCCATTTTTAAAGGTAAAGTATCTTTAGAAAGTACTTCAGAAAGTATAGAAGATAAACCGTGCTGAAAATGAATCAACATGGCTTCCACAAAGTTAAGACCTGTCTAACCAACCTTTTAGAGTGATTTGAGAGTGTCAATAAACATGTGGACAGGGGTGATTTGGTAGACATAATGTACTTGGACTTCCAAAGGCTTTTGACAGTCCCTCACTAAAGACACCCTCACCAAACTTAGCAGTCGTGGAATAATGAAGGGGCCCTCTTATGGATCAGTAACTGGTTAAAGAAAGGAAAGCATAGAGTAGGAATAAATGGTAAATTCTCCCAATGGAGGGATGTAAACAGTGGGGTCCTCCAGGAATCTGTATTGGGACCAATGCTTTTCAGCTTATTCATAAATGATCTGGAATTAGGAGTGAGTAGTGAAGAGGCCAAGTTTGCTGATGACACCAAATTATTTAGGGTGGTTAAACAAAAAGGGATTGTAAGCTCCAAAGGGATCTCCAAACTGGGAGAATGGGCATCAAAATGGCAAATGTGGTTCATTGTAAGCAAATATAACATGATACATGTTGGGGCAAAAAAAACCCAACTTCAAGTATAAGCTGATGGGATCTGAGCTGGCAGTGACTGACCAAGAGAACTTGGGGTAGTGGTGGACAGCTTGATGAAAATGTCGACTCAGTGTACAGCTGCTGTAAAAAAAGGCAAATTCCTTGGTAGGCATAATTAGGAAAAGAATTGAAAATAAAATTGCCAATATCATACTGTTCTTCTAACAGTCTATGGTGTGATCACACTTGGAATACTGTGTACACTTCTGGTCACCGCACCTAAAAAAGGATATTGTAGACTGGAAAAGGGGCAACTAAAATGATCAAGGAACTGGAACAACTCTACTCTATGGGGGAAGGTTACAATGTACGGAACTATTTAGCTTAGAAAAAAGGTGAGTAACGTGAGACATGATAGAGGTGTACAAAATTATGCATGATGTGTAGAAAGTGGGTACGGAGGCATTTTTCTCCCTCATAATACTAGAACCTGGGGTCATCCCATGAAGCAGATTGGTGGGAGATACAGGACAGAGCATAGTTAAACTATGGAATTCACTTCCACAAGATGTAGTGATGGCCACCAATTTGGATGTATGTAAAAGGGGATTGGACAAATTCATGGAGGATAAGGCTATCAATGGCTACTAGTTGTGATGGCTGTATGGTACATCCAGCGTTAGAGACAGTATGTCTATTTGTACAAGTTGCTGGGGAACATGGGTGGGAAGGTGCTGTTACACTTGTGTCCTCTTATTCACAGAATGCTGGACTAGATGAGCCTTTGGTCTGGCTCTTCTTACGTTCTTACCACATCTTCTTATCTATCTTCTTATGTTCTTACCACATCTTGAATTGGCCCAGGAAGGCACCCATTGCAGCTCTCTTAGAATCAGTGTAATATGAGCCCATCTGGCTGCACCCATTAACACTAGCCACACTCTGCAGTAGTTGAAGCTTTTGGGTCAACTTCAAGAGGAGCCCCACGTTACAAAGCACTGCAGTAATCCAATCTGAAGTTTACTAGATTTTGCATTTGTAAATACACGTGCAGTGTATTTACTTGAGTCAGGAGGTGTCCTCTCCTATTAGTGTTGTTGTTGTTGTTGTTGTTATACTTATTTACTTACTTGGTGGGACTTATCTACAGTATGGACTGAGGGAGAGCGCATTCTCAGATGACTGGCAAATGTCCATTTGCATGCAGCTGGTAGCAAAACGTTTTATCCAAGGCTGGAGTTAACGTCTTGCAGTAAAAATATTCCAGTTTTTTGGATACTTTCAACAAGATAACTAACATATGCCTATTATATTAATGTATTGTGTTTTCATTGTTAAATGTGACCCAGGTAAGAGAGGGTTAATAATGTGTCAGAGAGTGAGTGAAAGGTGGGAGGGGCTTGTGCATGTGTGAGGATTCTGAGGTTATATAAGGAATGAATGGACGGGAGTCAGGGCCTTAGGGATTGAAGAAGCAACATCTAGTCAGAAAGGGGGGTTGTATATAGGGTTTTAGAAGAGGTAGAGTAGGTAGGGAAGTTTGGAGCAAGCATTAATTAATAATAATATATAACTGTGTTACAAATAAATCTTTTATTTTTATTGTGTGTTTTTTTAACATACAGACTCATTTGTTGAGTGAATGGTTGTGCTACCCTTATCAAATCTATTTCCTTGTTACTTCTCCTGTAGTGGGTTGAGAGAACCAAGTGAGCGAATTGCGGTTCTCTGGAACCCAGGGAGCATAAAAGGGCTGAAGTTAGGGTACAACTGTCAGTGGGTACAACTGATCCGGGTGAAAGCAGGTGTTTCCTGAGGGGTTTATTTCTCAGTTTCAGAGGTGGAGGCTGGGGAAAAGGTGTAGCCCACCCAGGAACATCACAATAACTAAGATGGTCGGGTCAGACCGATGGCCATGAATGTTCCTATACATGATTTAAGTACTTCATTTCTCAAAAGTGAAAAATCTCTCTCTGCAGGAACAGAAGATCAGGATGGTTGGCAGCAGCAACAAAGGAATATCCCAATACATTCTTGCCCAAAGTGTGGAATGGTTCTTCCTGATATAGATACACTTCAGATTCATGTTATGGACTGTATCATCTAAGCACTGTCCTCAAAAAATGCTCATAAATGAGAACTGCACTTCCTACGCAAATGTGTCCATTCCCACTCTCTACTAGAAAGCCTAATCTTTGGAATTTAATAGGCTTTTTCTATTGATTTCAATGCAAATTGTTAGGCTTTACTTCTATGTAATGGAGATTTAGTTTGGGAAGAATGAATATTTGTAAACAAGTTATCAGATCTCTTTCTAACTGACTGAAGATGGCGGTTATAATAATTATTTGAACTAAGATGGTTCAAAGAGTGAGAATATTAGTTCCACTGGGTAGTTTTGTTATTTGAGAGTTGAAAAGATGTGCATGGATGCCCACATGTGCATTTATGTATGCGCATAAACATGTGTTTGCATAGTTTTGCAGTCTTGTGGGCAACTACAAGTGTATCCATGTGCATGTGCCTGCGCAATCTCCAGTGCATCACTTGAGCTCATGCACATGTTTCACATACGATGTGCATATGGGTATGTGAATGAAAGAGCGTGTGATAATTTGAATCAGGAAGAAAAATGAGTCGGGGCCCTGAAGAATTGAGTTCATCTGCTCTGAGGTCCCACTCACAATTATGGTGAGTCATGGAACGTATGTCTGCTGCATTCTTAGATGTGGCTGCACTTGGCCCGACAAGTTGCTGCACATGCCCAGCACCTTTCAAGATGGTGAGAGCGATCGCCTTCCGGGTTTGGGCTCTCACAGATACCTGCAGGTATGACTGGAATTGAGAAAGATGTTGAGACAGAATACTGAGGAGCCAAAATTAGTGCTGTTTCATTTGCAGGTCTGGTTCATTTCTAATTGGGAAAGTAATGCATATATTTGACTGATTTAATGATATATTTTAGTAGTTAAACATTTTAAACAAAAACCTATATTTTTCCAAAGGCACCTCAAACGGTACAGTTCTCAGTAGCTTGTGGATTTTACTATTTAACCAAAAGGATAAGATTAAAGTAACTGGTCCTAAAGGGCAGTATCCAGTGCAACACTCCTGCTTAGGTAAATGAGCAATTTCACAAGGCCAGCTGTGCCTGCTGATGCCGCAGGGTTTCCAGGGAAACCTGTTGCGCCAGCAAGCACTGTTGGCATTGCGTTTGAGGTTGTTTAAACTAGTGCAACACAATTTACACCAGCAGTACTGTCACATTGGATGCTGCCCGAAAGCTCTCTTGTTGGTATCTTGTTTCACCTTTTTCTTAAGTGTTTTTTTAATCACCTAGACATTATGCTTGAAAAAGAGAATTTACGGATATGAGCTAACTGAGTTATGTTACTGTAAGAAAAATAAAACCATGTTATAAAGCACCATTTGGTTTGTTTTTTACTTAAGCTGCCAGCAAAAACACCTAAAAAGGAGCCAAGCCCCGCCACACACACACACACACACACACACACCCCTACACACACACCCCTCTCTTTCCAAAGCCAGTCTCATCGTTTGTTTCTTCCTGTCAGTTTTCTGTGTTGTTTTTGGGGTTGGCAGCTCTCATTTGGGGCTGGTTTAATGGAGGAGAGCTATAAACTAAATGTGTGTCTCAGCCAATTCTGCATTGTTGCATCCTAGGAACAAGTGTACACTTCACATAAAACAAGTCACTGGGGAGAAATTTTAACGGGTGGTATAACCCATATAAGTAACTAGCTTCTTTCTAAGTCAATGTGGGATCTAGAGTGTGAATGAGTATTTGAAAAGAGCCAACCTTCCCAAGGAAGGGGGCAAAGATTCTGAAGCAGCTGGGGAAGAGAAGGTTCTGAGGCACTTGGAAGGGGAGTACAGAAGTAAAAGGAACAGTTCAGTTTAATAGTCTTAAGAACTGGTTCTGATGTGTAATTGGCATGGGATACAGCTAGGGATGGCAGAGGATTCCGCCACGGATCTCCTTCCGAAATCCGTGGCAGAACGAAGCCCCCCTGCCCCACCACCCCGTGAAAGGTGCGCAAAACAGAACACCTACCTGGTGCCGTTCGCGCTGCTTTGCAAATGGTGGCCATGTCTGCAGCCACCATTTGCCTCATGATTTTTCCTGTGATAGGCTATGTAAATACGTAGCCTATCACGGCTAACACAGGGACACCATTTGCGTCCCTGCGGAGGCCGTGATAGGCTACGTAAGTATTTACGTAGCCTATCACTGGGAAAAAAAAGGGAACACAAATGGCTGCTGTAGCCGCTGCCATTTGCGTTCCCTTTTTTTCGCTAAATATTTATGTAGCCTATCACAGTGAAAAAAAGGGATGGAAATGGCGGCAGCTGCAGCGGCCACCATTTGCGTCCCTGCGCAGCCCAGCAGCGGACGGATGTTGCTGTGGAGCAGAGCCGTCCGGCGAGGATTTTGGGGGGAGGGACGGAGTGCCTCCCCCCACCGCGGATGTCACGAAATGAAACCGGTAAGTCATTTCGTACATCCCTAGATACAGCTTATTGAGAAGTGAGACAAAAGCTCCCTTTATGTGTTTATAGTGAGAAGGGGGTCTTCAAGCGATTACCAAGGATTGGGGGTGCACTGAGCCCCCCGCCCCCTCCACACGGTGGTGAAGATGTCTGCATTGATGAGGAAAGGAGGCTGCTGTTCACTATTCAGCTTTTCAACAATCAGTTAAAAATTATTTATTTTTAAAACTTCCTCTGCCTCTTCAGTGTCTCTGGAGTATAATTGCTACCTGGTTGGCAGTTGAAACTGATGGAGAAGAGACCACAGGCAGCTGACTACCCCCAGAAAGGGGGATCTGAGAAGGGCTCTTAGAAACGTATTCTACATGCTTATCTAACTGGAGCCTAGGAACTCCTTCAGTCTCATCCAATAAAAAAGTTGTCATAGCTGGCTGGCTGCTGGACTGGTGATTCCCTCCAGTGCCAAAGAAAGCAAAGTTAGGGGGCTGAGTATTTGGGTGTGTGTGACCTTATCAGCAAGACAACAACTGAGTGGTGGTAGGATTAGGCAAGGGTTGGAGTTTGCCCTCCAGAGGGGCAACCCCACGTGGGGACTTCAGTGAGATCAAAACTTGGGGACAATCCATTAGTTGGCCAAGCCTCAGTTTTCTAAGGGACAAGAATTTCAGACATGTCTTCTGTTCAGTTTAGGTTTTGCTCTGAAATCCTGCACCCAGAAAGGGATGTTTTGCATCATATCTCTCTCCCAATGTATGGGACCATGCTTCACCTCAGAAACAACCAACCACTCCCCACCTACTCGAAATGGTAAGTTTTCAAACCTTTCTTAAACACCTCCAAACTCTGTCATAGTGGTGGGGGGAGGGAGAGCCACGGCGGGACGAGGTCCTGGAATGCACGATAACAGGACACCACAATCCGTGAAGTAGAGCAGGTCAGAAGAGCCTGGCCCGTGGAACTAGTGGCCTGCCCTGGGACATACCAGGACAGCTGAGAGGATAGACAGTCTGGGTAATGCAACCTTAGGGCCTTAAAGGCCAGGACCAAAATCTTGTAAAGGGCCCCGGCCTTCAATGGAAGCCAGTGCAAGGCCCTACAATAACAGGTGATATGAACAAAACGGGGAAGGTCCAGAACAGTTCTGACAGCATTGCTCTGAACCAAGATTACAGGATGAAGAGAGGAAAAAAGGAGGCCTGCCAGAAGTCTATTACAATAGTCTAGGCATGGAACAACTAAGGCCCAAACCAGAATATCCGCTGTCACCTGAGACGGGAACCTGCAGATCCGGCGGATATTCATTAAGTAGAAGTTAGAGGTCCTTGCTGTGCTCTCACTGCTCAGTAAAGGAGCACAGCGAGAGACGATCATCCACCAGGATCCCGGCAATGGGGACTGGGGCAAGCTGAATACCTTGAAGGCAAAGGGGAGGTAAGGAAGGAAAAGGAGGACAATCAGGGCAGAAAATCAAGACTTTGGTTTTGTCCATATTCAACATGAGGCAGGGGGCAGAGATCCAAGAAGAAATCTGTAGCAAACCATCTCCCACCGATGCTCTCTCTCTCCCCAAGTTGGTCAAAGGACTGATAGACCTGGGTATCATCGGAATACATATGATGCTGAAAACCACAATCAGAGATAAGGGAGCCCAAGGGAAGGGTATAGAAAGGAAAAGGAAAAGGTCCAAGGATGGACCCTTGAGGCACCTCCAACTGTGAACAAAAAAGGGTCTGAATGCCAGGAAAAAACTGAAAAAGAATAATTTGACAAAAAATAAAGCAGGAAAGAGCAATGCCGGGAGATGCCAATTGAGTCAAAAGTATCCCTTGGTCCAAAGTATTAAATGCTGCTGAAAGGTCCAACAGCACCAGCACAGATGTATGGGCTGGGACTTGGCCACAAGGACATCATTCAAGACACGAGATAACGCCATCTCTGTTAAGTGACCATCCCAAAACCCTGACTGAAAAGGGGTAATAAAATTATGAAGAACTAATAATTTGATGACCTTCCACTGGGCTTTGAAAACCTGGCTGTTCAGGCAGGCACTTGGGATGGGTTCGGGTTTTTTAGAGCAATGTTGTTTTGTTCAGTTGGTTATGTAAATTTGTTGTATTTTGTATTATTTGTATTGTACGCCGCCTAGAGTGGCCAGGTGGCCAGCCAGATGGGCGGCTAATAAATCTAATAAATAAATGAACTAGATAAGGTGCCAATGGAGAGAGAACCACTCTTTCCAGGATTTTAGATAGAAAAGGTAGAAGTGAGATAGGATGATTAGATCTTTTACCTGGTAAATGTCTCAGCCTGCATAATAAAGGAATTGTTAAATGTAACGTATTAACCTACCCACCTAAACGTGTCATCAAACTGCACAGATAACATTTGAAGGAGAACCTTTCAAAAGGAAATTCAACCAGGTCAGACTTTAGGCTTGTGGGATCTATGCTGTTTTTCATTAGGACCCCAAGGCCTTCAACCCAGAGCAAAGTGCAAAACCATAGCTCAAGAGGACAGACATACAATTGCGGAACAAAGTGCCTCTGAGGATATGGTGAGCCTAGGAATTTGTTTTCAGTACCACAACTGAAGCTCACACCCAAATCTACTCCAGCTTTCCCCCAAGCATTTTTTTCTGTCAGAAACCTAATTTTGGAGGGGAAAAAGTGTTTTTCTTGCCACTATTGTTGAAGCACAAACCGCAAATCACCTGGAGAGCTCCCAGGAGCTCCCCTTCTATCACCTCTCTGCCCAGCTTTAATCTCTCTCAGGTCCAAACATTCCTGTTTCCTTCTCTGATGGCCTGGAGGCAATCATCTGACCCGGGATGCTTCAGGCTTTTATTGTGCAATCACCCTGCCTCCTTCATGGGATTTTACTTCCCGCATTTTCCATTTGTGAACTTCCCGTGTTTTTTTCTGCCTTTTTTCTGACCTAAGAAAGCCTGTTCAGGAGGGTGTAATGGCCCCAGGCCTGTAACCAAGTCACCTTGGTTTTAGAGGGGCCTAGAGATCCGTAACGCTTTGCTTTGGTTCATTATTAAGTGCAATTTCCTTGCTAGTGGGCCTCCGAGCTTGTGAGTTGAGTCAAAGGTCGATATCCCTGCCTCAGCACATTCCATGCTACCAAGCTACGGTTTATCTTCTCAGGGCCTAGGAAGCGCCTGAGAAGTGAGGCTCTGTTTAAGCTATGTTTACAGGTGTCTGTGCTGGGAAAGTTCTGATTGTTTCCCCTCTGACGTGGGGCTGTTAGCCTATGCTGGGAAAATTGCAGATGAATGCCAATTAACGCTTGCTGCTGTCATGCTGCCTCACTGCTGACATGAATGGTATAAGACCCATTGTACCCCTTCGCTCTGGGTTCAGAGAAGCTGTCTGATCCAACGATTGGGTATGCCTGCGTGCTGTAAGTGCTCAATAAAGTCTCCTCGTAAGCAAACCTGGATCTGGCTTATCACTGTCTCAGCACCTCCAAAACCTAGCAGCCAATGGCTGGGGCATACAGAGGGAAATGCAGAATAGTTCCTCAAGGTTTTTTTTTAATTAGTAGTGTTAGGAGGTGTGAGTCTAGAAGCACCCTGTTCATTAGTTTTCAGTCTTGTAATTCCTGGTGGTCTAGTGGTTAGGATTCGGCACCCTCGATGTTAATTCAATGGTCTTACCTTATATGCAGAAAACCTACAATAAGAAAGATCTTACCTGGTAGATGGCTTTGCCTGCATGAAAGAATGTGGTCAAATGTAATGTATTAACCTACCTACCTAACTTGACTATTTATGTAATTATTCACATATATCTAGATATAAATATATAGATACATATAGATATATAGATACATATAGATATATGAATATATAAATTATATAAATGAAATATAAAGCAAGTATATCTGCAAATATAATTTGTAGCTAAACTATAACAGTGCAATCCTACACATGTCTACTCAGAAGTAAGTCCTATTAAGTTCATGAAGTATTGGACTGCAGCCTAAAACACTTAATTTTGACCAATTAAATATGTAAATTTAAATCCATATATATCTCTAGAAATATACATATATAGATATACATAGATTTAACACATAGATATAAATATAAGGCAATGTACATTTTTACTCAGAAGTAAATCCTACTGAGTTCAATGGGGCTTTCTCCCAGGTAAGGGTATAGGATTGCAGCCAAAGTAACACAATGAATATCTTCTGTGTAATCTTATATAGCTCTCAACATTGAGTTCACATAAAACTGATTTCCAGGTCCAAAAGGCAAAATGTCCCTTTGTGGATTCTTTCTTCATTTTGAAAAGAATCTTGCAGCACCTTAAAGACTAGCAAATTTGTTCTGTCATCAGCATTTGTGGAGCAGAGTCCATTTCATCAAAGGCCTGAACTGTTATTAGAGGCATCTGATGAAGTGGACTCTAGTTCACAAAAGCTTATACTAGAATAAACACGTTAGGGTTGGATCCATGGATGAAGGGCTCTGCTCATGGAAGGTGTCCCCCCCCCCCGATTTTGGGGGGTCCCCCTCTCATCCTGCACCACATCTCACCCCACTGAGCAGTGTCCCCTGGCCCTCTGTGTAGCATTTTCAGCAGGGTGAAGGGGTTTGTCTGAGGAGGAGGGGCATGGGGAAAGCCAGTTCCATCAGCCCAGTAAAACGCATCCAAATTGGGATCCAACCCTTCCATTTTAAAGTGCCACAAGACCGGGGGGGGGGGGGGGCACAATAGAATAAAACAGCTAACACTCTGGAAATCTAAAACACACAACACAAAAAGGAAATGGATTTGTACCTGTAAATACAATTAGTAGTGAACTATCAGTCTAACTCATTCAAAATATAGGACCAGACTAAATGTGCCAAGGAGGTAAATATTTCCAAACGAGCCATAATATGCCACTAACCTCTCCAACTTCACCAACACCTCAGTTAGAAAATTGCTAACTATTAACATGGGGGTAATAATGCTGACCAGGGGTGCTGTAACGATCAAGGTGATCAGGTTTATGAAGTGCTTGGCAAAGTCCTCTGCATTGTGATTCCTTCTCGTATCCGTGAATGATCTGCCATGAAGGGGCCTTGAGCTTTTGAGATGTGTTTTCTAAATGACTCTGCCAAGTAACTCACCTTATCCTCGCAGGTCATTTCATTGAGGATAGAAATTAGCTTGGTAGAGAAAGGG
Organism: Heloderma suspectum; assembly: GCF_057233095.1. Lineage (NCBI taxonomy): Eukaryota > Metazoa > Chordata > Lepidosauria > Squamata > Helodermatidae > Heloderma > Heloderma suspectum. Next base: position 113,037,948 of record NC_139464.1, read on the forward strand.
AGGGAACAGATGACTGATAACTCTGGGTTATTGCCACTGAAAGAGACTAAGCCTCTGGTACATATTACAAATATTCCCTGGGACTGCAAGCTCTGGCCTCATCCACTGGCCAGAGGACCAGGGGCCACTGGGAGGCTGCACCCCTGCCTCTCAGAAAGAATGTTGCAACAAGGGGGAGACAACCAGGCCCCACACACTGGCCAGGGAGGGAACAGCTATGGGCAGATCGCTTTGCTCTTCCCTACCAGAAAGAACACCTATAAGAACTTTGAAACGAAGGAGTGCCAGAGTTTTGCTTTTGTTTTTTTCCTCCTCCCTCCCAATCCCTTTTCCTTTTGTGTCATGTCTTTTAGAGTGTGAGCCTGAGGACAGGGACTGTCTCATGCTTAATCATTGTAAGCTGCTCTGGGAGCCTTTTTTGGCTGAAGAGTGGTGTAAAAAAACCAGCAAACAAAGAACAGGGCCCATCTGAGTAGCAACGGCTTGGTGACATCAGCCACAACTCTGAGCACTGTTGAGCAAACATCACTGTGACTTGATACAGTTCATATGCATTTACTCTAAAAGTATATCCTGCTCTTCCACTACAACAGCCCACCAGGCAGTTGGCCAATGTCCAATTCAATAAAGCCCCCAGCAGTAAATAAGGAATTTTGCCTGGTTTGTAGATAGAGTTGCCTCACAAACCCAAGATACAGATGTTAAGAGGTTGGCATTGTTTGTGTGTGTGTGTGGGGGGGGGGGTGCCTGTACCCACAGGACAAGCAGAGACAGTTGTTAGGAAGAGGCAACCTTCACATCTTGATCAAAACTGGACTGTCACAACCAAAGCCAGGGGCAAGTGACACTTAGGAATCCCAGTTAATGTAATCACTGCTTAAACATCTCACCTCTTTGTTCTTAAGAACATGAACATGTCTGCTGTTGGTATCAGTTTCTGTTCTGAAATTCCTGCACCCAGAGAAAACTTTTGTCTCACCTCCCTGCCCAAATGTATGGTGCCCCATGTGGGAGATCTATACTGTAGACCTCCAGTGGTTACAGTATTTGCCTCTTTCCTAGGAACTGTAATTCTAGAGGGATGGGGGGGGGGGATTTCTACACAAATCAAATAAGCCTTCCCTGAGAAAAGTCAAGGAAAACACAAAAAGGCCAAGTGAGCTGAGGTCAGAAGGCAAGTCCTCCAAATGCTTTTATTTATCACCCTTACAAAAAAGCTACAATATCACATAATTACATTTGGTCTCCTAGTTGGTAAATGGTTTTGCCTACATGAAGGAACAGTCAAATATAGAATATTAACCTACCTATCTAGCCTCTCTACCTAGATTATTAAGGGCGCAATCCTATGCATGTTTAGACTGAGAAAAAAATCAGCTCCCAGCATCCCCCAGTGAGTATAAGTTTTTTCTGTCTAAACATGCACAGGATTGCACCTTAATACTCTTAAATAGCAGTTGTTGTTGTTCAGTCGTTCAGTCATGTCCGACTCTTCGTGACCCCATGGACCATAGCACGCCAGGCCTTCCTGTCCTCCGCTCTCTCCCAGAGTGTGCTCAAGTTCATATTCATTGCGTCGGTGATGCTATCTAGCCATCTCATCCTCTGCCGTCCCCTTCTCCTTTTGCCTTCAGTTTTTCCCAGCATCACGGTCTTTTCCAGTGAGTTTTCTCTTCGCATTAGGTGGCCAAAATATTTGAGCTTCAGCTTCAGTATCTGTCCTTCCAATGAGCAGTCAGGGTTGATTTCCTTTACGATTGACTGATTTGACCTCCTTGCAGTCCAGGGGACTCGTAAGAGTCTTCTCCAGCACCACAGTTCGAAGGCATCAATTCTTCGGTGCTCAGCCTACCTTATAGTCCAGCTCTCACAGCCATACGTTACTACTGGGAAAACCATAGCTTTGATTATACGAACCTTTGTCGGCAAGGTGATGTCTCTGCTTCTTACTATGCTGTCTAGGTTTGCCATAGCTTTCCTCCAAAGGAGCAAGCGTCTTTTAATTTCATGGCTGCAGTCACCATCTGCGGCGATCTTGGAGCCCAAGAAAATAAAATCTGTCACTGCTTCCATTTCTTCCCCTTCTATATGCCAGGAAGTGATGGGGCCTGATGCCATGATCTTAGTTTTTTTAATGTTGAGTTTCAAACCAGCTTTTGCACTCTCCCCTTTCACCCTCAACAAGAGGCTCTTTAGATCTTCTTCGCTTTCTGCCATTAGGGTGGTATCGTCTGCGTATCTGAGGTTGTTGACAATTCTCCCGGCAATCTTAATTCCGACCTGTGAGTCATCCAGCCCGGCGTTTCTCATGATGTACTCTGCATATAAGTTAAATAAGCAGGGCGACAATATGCAGCCTTGTCGTACTCCTTTCCCAATTTTGAACCAATCGGTTGTTCCGTGTCTGGTTCTTATTGTTGCTTCTTGACCCTCGTACAGGTTTCTCAGGAGATAGGTAAGGTGGTCTGGTACCCCCATCTCTTTAAGAATTTGCCAGAGCTTGTTGTGATCCACACAATCAAAGGCTTTAGCGTAGTCAATGAAGCAGAAATAGATGTTTTTCTGGAATTCTCTTGCTTTCTCCATGATCCAGCGGATGTTGGCGATTTGATCTCTAGTTCCTCTGCCTCTTCGAAACCCAGCTTGTACTTCCGGTAGTTCTCGGTTCGCATACTGCTGAAGCCTAGCTTGTAGGATTTTGAGCATCACCTTGCTGGCATATGAAATGAGCGCAATTGTACGGTAGTTTGAACACTCTTTGGCGTTGCCCTTCTTTGGAATTGGAATGTGAACTGACCTTTTCCAGTCTTGTGGCCACTGTTGAGTGTTCCAAATTCGTTGGCATATTGAGTGCAGCACTTTAACAGCATCATCTCTTAGGATTTTAAATAGCTCAGCTGGAATACTGTCATCTCCGCTAGCTTTGTTGTTAGTAATGCTTCCTAAGGCCCACTTGACTTCGCTCTCTAGGATGTCTGGCTCAAGTTCAGTGACCACACTATCATGGCTACCAGGAACATTCAGATCTTTCCTGTATAGTTCTTCTGTGTATTCTTTCCACCTCTTCTTAATCTCATCTGCTTCTGTTAGGTCCCTGCCTTTTTTGTCCTTTATCATGCCCGTCTGCACAAAACGTTCCCTTGATATCTCCGATTTTCTTGAAGAGATCCCTAGTCTTTCCCATTCTGTTGTTTTCCTTGATTTCTTTGCATTGTTCATTTAAGAAGGCCTTCTTGTCTCTCCTTGCTATTCTCTGGAAATCTGCATTCAGTTGGATATATCTTCCCCTTTCTCCTTTGCTTTTCACTTCCCTTCTTTCCTCAGCTACTTGTAAAGCCTCATCAGACAGCCACTTTGCTTTCTTGCATTTCTTTTTCTTTGGGATGGATTTCGTTGCTGCCTCCTGAACAATGTTACGGACCTCCATCCATAGTTCCTCAGGCACTCTGTCTATCAGGTCTAATCCCTGAAATCTATTCCTCACCCCCACTGTATATTCATAAGGGATATGATTGAGGTCATACCTGAATGGTTTAGTGATTTTCCCTACGTTCTTCAATTTAAGCCAAAATTCTGCAACAAGAAGCTCATGATCTGAGCACAGTCAGCTCCAGGTCTTGTTTTTACTGACTGTATAGAGCTTCTCCATCGTTGGCTGCAAAGGACATAATCTGATTTCAATATTGACCATTTGGTGATGTCCATGTGTAGAGTCACCTCTTGTGCTGTTGGAAAAGAGTGTTTGCTATGATTAGCGTGTTCTCTTGACAGAACTCTATTAGCCTTTGTCCTGCTTCATTTTGTACACCAAGGCCATGCTTGCCTGTTATCCCGGTTATTTCTTGACTTCCTGCTTTAGCATTCCAATCCCCTATGATGAAAAGGACATCTTTTTTTGGCATTAGTTCTAAGTGTTGTAGGTCTTCATAGAACCGATCAACCTCACCTTCTTCGGCCTCAGTGGTTGGGGCATAGACTTGAATTACTGTGATGTTGAATGGTTTGCCTTAGATTCGTACTGAGATCATTCTGTCGTTTTTGAGATTGTACCCCAGTACTGCTTTTCCCACCCTTTTCTTGACTATAAGCGCTACTCCATTTCTTCTAAGGGATTCTTGCCCACAGTAGTAGATGTAATGGTCACCTGACTTAAATTTGCCCATGCCTGTCCATTTTAGTTCGCTGATTCCCAAGATGTCGATGTTCAGTCTTGCCATCTCCTGTTTGACCACCTCCAGCTTACCTTGATTCATTGATCTTACATTCCAGGTTCCTAAACAATATTGTTCTTTACAGCATCGGATTTTCTTTTCACTACCAGACACATCCACAGCTGAGTGTCCTTTTGGCTTTGGCCCAGCTGCTTCACTCTTTCTGGTGCTACTTGGAAATATCCTCTACTCTTCCCCAGTAGTATATTGGACACCTTCTGACCTGAGGGGCTCATCTTCCGGTGTCATCTCTTTTAGCCTTGTGATACGTTCCATGGGGTTTTCTTGGCAAGAATTCTGGAGTGGGTTGCCATTTCCTTCTCCAGTGGACCACATTTTGTGAGAACTCTCCACCATGACCTGTCCGTCTTGGGTGGCCCTGCACAGCATAGCTTAAGGCTTCACTGAATTACGCAAGCCCCTTCGCCACAACAAGGCAGTGATCCATGAAGGGGTAAATATCACTATCAACATATAAATGAAACATAAAGGAAATCCTATCTGTAAATACAATGCTTAGCTAAACTAACTATGAATCTAAGTAGCTAACACACTGAAATATATAAACAGATTAAACGATTATGTAAATATTTCAAAAACAACTATCTCTGGGTTGGATCCAGATTCACACTGGATCAACTGCTTTGATGGAAGTGGATTTCCACACCCCCTCCTTCCCGCAGCAATCCTCCAGCCCCTTGGAAATACTGCACAGAGACTCGGGAGACCCTGCTGAATGAGGTGATCTGGAGGTGGGGAATCCCAAAAATTGGGCAGAGGGACTTTCCATGAGCAGAAGGCAGATCCTGGATCCAACCCTTTGTCACCCATGATGCTCCTCATCTGTACTAACAGCTGCTAGATACAAAAAGACACAACTGAGGTGACCACATCATTTGGAACTCAGAGCATTGCTGAGTAAGCATCTGTGGCCTCAGAGGTGTTAGGCATTTCTTTAACTTAAAGGAATATCCCACTTTACCACTGAAACAGTCTGCCTGCAAGGCAGCATACAACCCTAAATTAAAATCGCAGGAAGAGACAGTAAATAATTTTGGCTGGCTTGATGCTAGGCTGGAGCTGGCCTCCAAAAGGGTCAACCAAGATATTCTGCTGCCAGAGCAGCAAAGGATCTCACCTGCCCCCACAAAAGGCAAGGTACATGAAGCCAGGCAAGTTATTTTGGCACCTGAGGCAGAAAATCCTACAAGAGCCTCTTCCCCTCCCTGGGAGTAAAAATACAACAACCACCAGTCCTGAAACACCCAAAACAGCTGCCTGCGGTGGCTGCCTCACTCTCTCAGCCTTTCCGAACCTGGTACCCTCCAGATGTTTTGGACTTCAACTCCCAACAGTCCCAGCCACCATGGCCAATGGTCAGGAATGCTGGGAGTTGTAGTCCAAAACATCTGGATTGAAGGAGGCTGTTCTATGTAATGATACAGCTGCCAGCCCAATACCAAAGGAAGAGAAGTTAGGGATTTAGGTGCTGGGAGGGAGAAGGTTTGCCCTCATCAGTGAGACAACAACTGAATAGTAGTAGAAAGAGTCAGTGGGGGGGTGGATCGGTGGGTGGAGTTTGTGCTTCACAGGGGCAACTCTATAAGGTTACCCCAGTGCTAAGATCACAAGATCAGAGTGTCACAACCAAAACTGAGGGGAACTGAATCATTGTCCTCCCAGTTAACCTAATAGCTGTGAAAACTTCCTGTGTCTGTCTTCTAAACAGCAGTAATAGCAGACTGATCTATTTTACAGGGGGATTTTCCCTGAAAAAAGCATGAGGATCCATGCCTCGGATCCACATTTTTGCAGTGTGGAGGCACCCACAAGTGGTGGATCCATAGTTTTTATGGTTCAGTTCATGGAGGCAGATTGGTCTGTCATTTGATTGTGGTTTTGGGGTGTCCCCTTTAAAAACTATCTGTGCCTTGGATCTATGTTTTTACACCATGGCAGCACCAGTGAGTGCTGGATCCATAATTGTTATGGTTCAGTCCTTGGAGGCAGATGTGCTCTGGGTGTCCCCTTTAAAAATCATATGAAATCATCAGGATCCATTTTTGATTTCATGGATCTGACTTTTACCCGGTCCCAGTTTAAACTATTAAACAAAGCCATTTATTAGGGGATATTGTGTAAGTAAGGGAATAGAGTGCTTGTCAATTTATAGGATGGGAATGCTTGAATTTCCTTAAATTAGTTATCCTAGGTTACTGTGCTTCACAATATTTATTTATTTATTATTAAATTTATTAATCGCGCATCTGGCTGGTCACCCAGCCACTCTGGGTGATGTACAACATACAATAAAACAGTTTAAAACAATAAAATTCTACAATAAAAACATTTTCTAAAATACCCTAACCCACCCCAAATGCCTGCCTGAACAACCACGTTTTTAATGCACGACGGAAGCTCATTAAAGAGGAGTCATGGCGGAGTTCCCTAGGGAGGGAATTCCACAGAGTGGGGGCCACCACAGAAAAGGCCCTCTCCCTCGTCCCCACCAGTCTAGCTGTCCTGGCTGATGGGACAGAGAGAAGGCCATCCGAGGCTGATCTTGTTAAGCAGCCTGTCTGGTGCTGCTGGAGGCGCTCCTTGAGACAGGCTGGGCCGGAACCATATAGGAGACAATACAGTCTCTTCCCTGCTAATAAGCTCTCAATAGCTTCCCCACCACCCGCAGATCCAAATTCCCTCAACTCCACCCCGCTAACCTCTCACAAATAGGAATGGAGAGCAGTCTTCCTCTATCTTAGAATCATAGAATCATAGAATAGTGGGGTTGGAAGGGCCTACAAGGCCATCGAGTCCGACCCCCTGCTCAATGCAGGAATCCAAGTCACAGCATCCCCGACAGATGGCTGTCCAGCCTCGTCTTGAACGCCTCCAGTGTGGGAGAGCCCACCGCCTCCCTGGGTCATTGGTTCCATTGTCGTATTGCTCTCACAGCCAGGACGTTTTTCTTCAGTGCCTCCTGCTGCCTCTAGCTTCTGGGATGATGATATTGTATCAGGGATCATTTGATGAAGCTCCCTCTGGCCGACCCTTGGGCTGAATCCCCCTGGTGCCGGGCTCTGCTGCCCACCTGAAGTATCTTCACCCACAGCCTGGCCTCCTGCTCTCCACAGCCACCAACTCCAGATCCCCTTCAGGAGTTCTCTCTCAGACTGGCTTTTACTTATCCCAGCTCTGAGCACTGCTCCCTTCAGCTCACTACCAGTAAACTCAACTCTCTGTCATCCGCCTTCCAACTGTCCCCAACAGCCTCCTCCTTGTCCCTTTAAAAAAAACCTGACCAATCACGTTCCCCACGGAATTTCCAACTGCCAATCGTCTTTGTTGGCCCACCGGACCAATCAAAACAAAGGTAACGTCTCCTCCGCCTAAACGTTTTAAACGGTCTCAAGCCTTCCTTCATAGGCTAAGCATAACCAAGGCACCACAACTGTTTAAGGCTCTACGTTGCTGTTGTTCAGTCGTGTCCGACTCTTCGTGACCCCATGGACCATGGCACGCCAGGCCTTCCTGTCCTGCGCTCTCTCCCGGAGCGTGCTCAGGTTCATTAAGGCTCTATACACAGTAGCAAAGCTAGGCCATGATAGCCACACAGAGGTCACATAAAGTCTTAAAACATAACAAAATGGCATTTCTCCACAGCAAGGGAAGAAGAGAAGGCACCGTTGACACTGAGGGAGCAACGACTTCTGGGCCTATTTTGCATTTTTAAAAGCTCAAGAGGAGAAGTTATAGAACTCCATGAAAGATGGAGCATGAGGGAGTGCAATTCCTGGGCTTGTGCCAAGGCAAGTGACAAACAGGCCTGAACAGAAAGCCCTCCCAACCCCACTATGGGCTTAAAGAAGACCAGTGCTTGAACCAGTGCAGATGCCACTGGCGCATAAACAGTTTTGATAGCTGAGGTGGTAAACATCAAGCATTGAAACAGACAAGATGGAGGATGGCAGAGATGGCAGGTTTTGGGGGGGGGGGTTTACTTCCCATCATCTGGGAGGTAAAAGACAAAAGATGAAAACCAAGGCCCCATCCACGGCTAGCCTGCCCCAAGAGGGAATTGCAAGAATTAAGAAGAAGGCTTCTCCAATCTTGCCTGCCAGCCCTACCATCCAGGTGGATTCGTCTGATTTCTCCTTACATCAGGCATTACAAATTCATGGTATTCTCCCCTCCCATGCTTAAAAAAAAGAAAAAAAGAATTGGCCATCCTGCTACAAAAATGGCTGCACCTTTCTTTTCTCTGCCACACCCACAAGCCCTACACCCCTGCTTTTCTCTTCTTTGCTTGTCAGCCATGAGATCCAGGGCTCCTCATCCACCCCTTAGCTGCTGCCTTCCTTCCCACTCCATGTGACTGCCATTGTCAAAGTTTTTTTGAGACTGGGAGAGCAAAGGTGTCCTGGCCATCGTATCATGCCTCCATGCAGCTGGCAGAAGCGGCCTGGAGGAAGAAAAGCTTTTGCTTGCAATTGGACATATAAGTTTACCTAAAGAGACCACGACTCTCCCAGGTGATGGTACGGGATACTGCCACAGTCAGATGTTCCACAAGAGAAAGGGGAGTGTGAGATTTGGGGATACTTTAAGCAGCTGCTCTTAATAATGAATAAATGAAAAACCTCTGATTTACCAAAAAAAATGTTGAGGCTATACGGTTTTCAACCCAGCACCAAAAAGCAAGGATATTGTGAGCCAAGGCTTGCAAGCCTTAAAAGCCACATCCTCCCTTAGGGAAGCAGAAAGTGCGAGTGAAATTCTCATTCTCTCAAAGCAGATAAACCATGTGGACAGGATGGAAAACATGAAATACAGAGAGGTGACAGTGGAGTTGTGGAAAACTGATGACAAACAACTTAGGGCCGCCTTTTTCTTTTTTTGTAGAGCAGCCTTCCCCAGCCTGATCCTTCTGGATGTACTGGACTGCACCTCCCACCTTTTCTAGAATTAGAATGGAACATATGTGATCTACCAAGGAACTCCAAAATAGGTGCAGCATTCTAAACAGATTATCTTAGACCAAATGAGGAGACAACTAATGAATCTTGAATACCTAATCAAGACAGTTCTAAGATAGTCTGTTTAACATGTTGCACCTATTTTGGAGTTCCTTGGTGGATTGCTTATGTTTATCCTAATTCTGGAAAAGAAGATGCTCTAGAACAGCCTTCCACAACCTGATACCCTCCAGATGTGTTGGACTGCAACTCCCATCATTCCCAGCTAGTGGGGTAATGGGGCTCTTTCCAGTGGCTGCTACATCAATAATTAGCACCATTCTCAGGGGAATTATGAGGGGAAGAAGGTTGGTAGCAAGAAGATCTCTACTCCTGCCACTGGTATTTCCTCCCTTTATCCTATTTTGTCTCCACCCTCCAAAATTCCAATTTTTGTCACTTGTGAATGGGGTAGCAAAAATGGGGGATTTTTTTTCCAGGTCAGCCCTAGTTGTACTATTTTCAGATTTTGAGGAAAGAAAATCTAAAGTTTTGAGATTTCCCCATGTAAATACTCTCTACACATACAAACATGCCATGTAAAATTAATGGAGGACGTGAATAAAAAGTAGAACTAACATCAAGAACAACCTTAGCAGCCAGAAGGCTACTTACATATAATTAAAAATCTAAAGATGTCTGCTCTACAAGGTTGGTTGTATAAAACAGTGGAAGAGGGATGGTTATATAAAAAATATTTGCCATTGTCCATGGTATAGTGGAAAAGTTGAAAGCTATTATAAATGGTTTTAAAATTTTGTATACTGTATTTTAATGTTTTCTAATCTTTGTAAACCGCCCAGAGAGCTTCGGCTATGGGGTGGTATAGAAATGCAATAAATAAATAAATATTAATAAATTTGTGAAAGTTTGTGTCAGCTCCTGCCAGTTGATCACAGCTGGTAGCAATAAATCACCGGCTGATAACAGGGTTGTAAACCTGTCCAAGGCTGAGAGAGGGAAAAGGAGGCCAAAGCAGGAAACTTTACCAGGGCAGTCAAATCCAAGGCGATGTGACAAAGAGAAGTCCGTGTTCTAGTCTGAAGTCCAAAACACAAGGCACCACAAGCAAGGCTGTGGGTCAGGTCCAGGGTCAAGACTGAGATCCGGCATGCGATATGACATTGTTCTCCAGTAGCCTTGCTCCTGCCTGCTTCCTGTTTTAAGCAGCTGCATCCAATCAGTCCTCCTGCCTCTGAGAGCCTTTCTGTCTTAAACTGACAGCACATTGTTCTCTTACATGCAGCCTCCTTTGCTCTGTGGGGGTTGGCGGCATTTCGCCCTCCGAATCCTCTGTGGGGGCTGCAGCTGGGCATGGAACCTCCACAGGAGGTGAGGGGGCTTGGGCTCCTTCTGCGCTGGTCCCTTCCCCTGGGTCTGGAGCCTGCCATTCCCCTTCATCCTCAGAGGAGTCCAAGGGAGGCATGACAGTTTGGCAGCCTTTCATTTTATTTTGGAATAATATGGACATAATGTTAGAATTCATATAGTAAGTTATTACTATTTAAATTTCTTAGACACCTTCCTCAACAAGAAGACCCAAGGTGACTTATAACAGAATTAAAATATACAACATTTAAAACAACTACAACAATTAATCCATTAAAATACAACCACCCAAACTAAAACATCAGTAACCACCATAAACAATTAAAAAAACCAACCCATCATTTGCCCCTGAATTTCTGGGAATAAAGCAAAGGCTTAACCTGCCACAGAAAAGATGACGATGTTGGTGCGAGGTGCCTCGCTGGGGAAAGCATTCCAGAATCAGACGGCCACCACTGAAAAGGCACTCTCCCTTGTTGCCATCCTCCAAACCTCCCTCGGAGGATTCTTCACGTTCTCACCACACATGGTAGAATGTTCCCAGCATTTTGCAACCCCTCCAGCAGTTAGGGTTAGTATCACTGCGTATTTTAATGGTATTAAATACCAACAATGCAGCACCTTGAGTGAGTTTTCCCTGATCTTGACTGAAACTGATTGAGGGTGCAATCCTATGCATGTTTAGACAGAAAAAAGTCCTAGAACTCCCAGCATTCCCCAGCCAACCATGCAGGACCTTTTTTCTGCCTAAGCATGCATAGGATTGTGCCCTTAAAAGGTTTTTTTGCTCCAGAGTGCCCAGTTCCTTCATCATTAAGCATTTTCTCCCATTTTTCTTTTAGCCCCATAGTAGATCCTCCAGTTTCATCTACTAATATTCTATATATTCACAAAGTAAATCCTTTCTGATACGTTTCTGTGTAATGTACTAATTGTTCAAACGGAGCAAGAGGTCTTATCGCCTGTGCTTGAGTTATAGCTGGAAATCCAAATCAGCCTCAGCCAAACCTGAAGCATTGAGTGGACTACCCTGCAGGGCTGTGCTATGCCTCTCACAGCAATTCTCCCCAATAGGCAATATTTATTTCATTTCTATACCGCCCAATAGCCGAAGCTCTCTGGGCAGTTCACAAAAATTAAAACCAAAAGCACACAATAAAACAATACAAAATATATATTAAAACCGCAATATAACAATACAACCAGAATAAAACCAGAATAAAACCCAGCAGCAGTGCAGGGATTTAAAATACAGATTTAAAACAGCAAAGCTAAAAGTCTAAAGCGCTAAAATGCTAAAATGCCTGGGAAAATAAAAAGGTCTTCACCAAAAGAATAGAATCATAGAATAGTAGGGTTGGAAGGGGCCTACAAGGCCATCGAGTCCACCCCCCTGCTCAATGCAGGAATAATACAATGTAGGTGCCAGGCAAACCTCACTAGGGAGCTCATTCCACAGCCGGGGTGCCACAGCAGAAAAGGCCCTCCTCCTAGTAGCCACCCGCCTCACTTCCTTTGGCAGGGGCTCACGGAGAAAAGCCTCTGAAGATGATCTTAAGGTCCGGGCAGGCACATATGGGAGGAGGCGATCCTTCAGATAACCTGGCCCCAAGCTGTTAAGGGCTTTGAATGTTCGTTGTTGTTTATTTGTTCAGTCGCTTCCGACTCTTCGTGACTACTTCGACCAGCCCGTGCCAGAGCCTCCTGCCATCCGTCGCCACCCCCAGCTCCCCCAAGGTCGAGTCCGTCACCTCCAGAACATCATCCATCCGCCTTGCCCTTGGTCGGCCCCTCTTCCTTTTGCCTTCCACTTTCCCTAGCATCAGCATCTTCTCCAGGGTGTCCTATCTTCTCATGATGCGGCCAAAGTACTTCAGTTTTGCCTTTAACATCATTCCCTCAAGTGAGCAGTCTGGCTTTCTTTCCTGGAGTGTGGACTGGTTTGATCTTCTTGCAGTCCAAGGCACTCTCAGAATTTTCCTCCAGCACCACAGTTCAACAGCATCCATCTTCCTCCGCTCAGCCTTCCTTATGGTCCAGCTCTGGCAGCCACAGGTTGCTACGGGGAAGACCATTGCTTGAACTGTGCGGACCTTTGTTGTCAGTGTGATGTCTCTGCTCTTCACTATTTTATCAAGATTTGTCACTGAATGTTAATGCCAGCCACGTGGGCACAGAGCTGGAACCCCTGCCTTCCCGCCTGCCTTCCCTTTGGGGAGCGGCAAGCGCCAATGACTTTCTGGCTTCCCAAGGGCACTTCCGCCCGGAAAAGAACGCTGAATCCCGGTAACTTTAGCGTGGCTCTACCCTCCCTATCTCTATGGTTCTGTGGACCGCAGAGCGGCCGACAAAACTCCTCCGAGCATGCGCATTGCGTCTCCGCTGGGTGTCTTTTTCTTTTCCCGCCCGCCCCGGGAGTTTCATAGAGATAGGAAAAGACGACGGGGGGGGGGGGTTAGTTTCCGGGCTTGCGTGCGGGGCGAAGGCGGGTCAGAATTTTGGCGGGTGACCGAGAGAGAGTCTTTGTAGGGAAGAAGGAAAATAGGAGGTAAGGCAGTTCCAGCTCCCCCTGGAAAGAAGGGGCGGATTATACATGGGGAAGGGAAGGGGAAGAATCGTAATCGGGGGGCTGCAGGGGCGTGATCCGGGGGGCGAGGGCGGCTACTTCGGGGTGGGGTTGATCAGCGAGGCTCTGCTGTTGCCTCCGGTCTGGGGAAGAGACGGTGCAGCAAACGGTGCAGGGGCTTCTAAGGGGCGGTGCAGCAAAGGGTGCAGGGGTTTCTAAGGGGCGGTGCAGCAAAGGGTGCAGGGGGTTTTAAGAGACGGTGCAGCAAACGGTGCAGGGGTTTTTAAGGGACGGTGCAGCAAACGGTGCAGGGGTTTCTAAGGGGCGGTGCAGCAAAGGGTGCAGGGGTTTCTCAGGGGCGGTGCAGCAAAGGGTGCAGGGGCTTCTAAGGGGCGGTGCAGCAAACGGTGCAGGGGTTTTTAAGGGACGGTGCAGCAAAGGGTGCAGGGGCTTCTAAGGGACGGTGCAGCAAAGGGTGCAGGGGCTTCTAAGGGGCGGTGCAGCAAAGGGTGCAGGGGTTTCTAAGGGGCGGTGCAGCAAAGGGTGCAGGGGGTTTTAAGAGACGGTGCAGCAAACGGTGCAGGGGTTTTTAAGGGACGGTGCAGCAAAGGGTGCAGGGGTTTCTCAGGGGCGGTGCAGCAAAGGGTGCAGGGGCTTCTAAGGGACGGTGCAGCAAACGGTGCAGGGGCTTCTAAGGGGCGGTGCAGCAAAGGGTGCAGGGGCTTCTAAGGGAGGCTGCTCCCAGCGCAACCCGGTGCACGTCTCCTCGGAAGCCGGCCCCGGTGAGTTCAGCGGGGAAGGAGGACTAGGCTTCCCGCCTAAATGCAGCCACCCCGCGCCTTGGATCCTTTATCCTGAACGGCGGCGCGAAGATCCGGTCCCGCCGCGTCCGCGGGCTCTTGCTCCCAGACGCGCGTGCCTTGCGTGGATCAGGACGCATCTCTGCAGCAAACGTGTTTCTTGCAGCAAAGCGCGGGCGACGCCGGAAAAGTGGGGTGTCCGAGCGCCGATTGCCACAGACGGGAGCCGATCCTAATGAGCCGAAGTGTGGGGGGCCTGCGGGAGCGGCGCTGGCACGTCTGGGGGCTCTCGGGCTGGCTTTCCAGAGACCGAGGTGGCGGGGGAGGGAAGCAGCTGCTCGCTGCCGAGGACAGCGAACTGTTTGGGTGGGGTGAACAGAGTCGTGCGGGGGCCGTGAACGCGTGCGGGGCCGTGGCTGACCGTCCCTGAAAGGACAGACGCGCCGGTTGCAGTTTTCTCCGCGCGAGAGGGAAGTCGTGATCTTGCGCATGTCCACGGCTCCTCCAATACCATATTGCTCGTGTAGACAGGCTTTCTTAACGCGAGTCAGTTTCCTCCGGATCACTGGAACTGACTTATTGATGGGAGCCGAATCCCTCGACCCATGCACTGTGTGCTTGAAGACCCATGTGCCTGCCTTGCGTGGCCTCCGCGCTGTACCCGCTGGCTGATGGGAACATCTGGAGGGCCGCAGGTTCCAGACCCCTGCTCTACAGTCAGCATTCTCGCAGCCAGGCGTGAATCCCTGCAGTAAGTCCAGCTGGCAGGAAAAGCGCCTTTTTTGACAATTTCATAATTATTTTTTTAAGGCTAGGCTAGTCAAATTTTATCAAATAATGGTCAGGTAGCTGAGCTTTAATTTATTAGAACTGCATTAGAGATGCAGTTAATCCCAGTTTTAAAATAGTTTTTAATCACTTTAATCTTTCGACAAATGAACTGCTATAAAACAATGACGTTGAATTCTAAACTATTGGAATAAATTATTTGTATGTGAAAAATATTCAAGGGGTTGGATCCAGACTTAGTCCTGCTTAAACTACACCCATCAAAATCAATGGGACTTGTTAGGCATTACCCCGTTGAGTTCAATGGGGCTACCTTAAGCATGACTAACGTCTGGATCCAGCCTAAGGAGATGAAATGTTAGGGAAATCCCAAACAGTTCCAAAATTTATTTAAAATGTAAACAAAGAAAACATGCATAGCAACTATAAAATACACCGGTCATTTTTTTAAAAAGTATTGTAATGGTTATAGTGCAGCACAGGAGATGCCTCAGTTGATTGGCATCCCAACCCTAAATTACAATTTAGGTGAAGGTTGCATTGCAATATGTAGTGTGAAAATCCTATAGATGTGGATAATAACCAGTGGCTTGTTTAAGGCTCAAGCAAAATGTCACAACAGTACATTACATCCTTCTTTAAAAACTGGGTCTGCCCCAAGTCATATATAAAGTGTGAGTGTTGTGGGGGGGGTTGTCTGATTTTTAACAGCAAAAGGTATTCATAACGAAGGGATGCTGTTGTTAAACCCTCTCCTCCTGCCTGTAGCTTACTCTCACTGTAGCCTGTCTTCTAAAGCAGAAGTGGGAAAGTATGGCCCCCCAGATGTTGTTCGACTACAACTGCCATCATCCTTGACTGGGGCTGATGGGAGTTGAAGTCCAACATCTCTCAGCCAGACATCAATCGTTGTTGTTCAGTCGTGTCTGACTCTTCGTGGACCATAGCACGCCAGGCCTTGCTGTCTTCCGCTCTCTCCCGGAGTGTGCTCAAGTTCATATTCATTGCATCAGTGATGCTATCCAGCCATCTCATCCTCTGCCGTCCCCTTCTCCTTTTGCCTTCAGTCTTTCCCAGCATCAGGGTCTTTTCCAGAGAGTTTTCTCTTCGCATTAGGTGGCCAAAATATTTCAGCTTCAGCATCTCTCCTTCGAATGAGCACTCAGGGTTGATTTCCTTTCGGATTGACTGATCTGACCTCCTTGCAGTCCAGGGGACTCGTAACAGTCTTCTCCAGCACCACAGTTCAAAGACATCGATTCTTCTGCGCTCAGCCTTCCTTATAGTCCAGCTCTCACAGCCATACGTTGCTACAGGGAAAACCATAGCTTTGATTAGACGGACCTTTGTCGGCAAGGCGATGTCTCTGCTTCTTACTATGCTTTCTAGGTTTGCCATAGCTTTCCTCCCAAGGAGCAAGCGTCTTACCAGTAGTGAATTCAACTGGGCGGAAAGTGCCTTTCAGAGGGCAGGCAGGAGTTCTGCACTCTCACCTGCATATGCCTTTTGCTGTTCAAATCCTCCCTTTTACATATGAATGGGGCAGCTCTAATTTAAACATACAGGCCTTGTGCCATCTCGTCAGCTTAGAGCCAAAGGCTGAGTTTGTGGTTGAGCCGACACTTAAACAGAGGACTTCTTGCTCATGCTGCCAGCCATTATGCTCTGTTAGCTATCTGTAAACAGATAACTAACGCTGGGGACTTGATTACTGGAATATGTTGTACTAAAAAGATTTGTCACCTTGTGTTGTGCAACACTTTTTATGATAAGCCACCGAAATTGATTTTATTTATTTAGCGCTTGCATGTTTACGTTGTTGCTCTTGTGTCTCTCTAGAAGACAAGAATTCTTTTGTGAAGTATCTGCTGGTGCTGCTCAAAATATGGAGGGTGAGTTTTGATTTATTTATTTTTTTAATTTAGTTATTATACTTTGTTCTTATATGGGGCTTCCAGTTCTCTGCCATTCAGGTTACTGATGAGGTCCCTACGCACGTTTAGCTTCAGCAATTCTGCAGCATCAGGTACTCTCTGCCATTCATCGGACATGAATTTCTTGTTATGTGTGCTTCATACTGATACATAATCTTTGTCTGTGAGTTTCAAGAACTTAAAATGGCCTGTTTCAAGATCCTTCCTACAGATTTTGAAGAAATGAAAGATGGCATTGCAGCAGTGAGAACTGAGATAGCTATATTAAACATGCTAAAAACTGAATTCACAAGAGGCTAGGGAGAGCAGAATCAGGGGTTACATATATAGAAAAAAGGGCCCAATTTCCCCCTCTGGTGGCCTTGCAGCTGAGAACAGAAAGGACTGTGAATTTCCAGTGCTTCACTTGGGGAGAAAAATAGAATCCAAGTCTACACTTTCAGTGTCGTCCTTAAGGCAGTTGGGGATCAAAGAGAGAGCGTCAACAACACTAAAATCCAAGCCAAGGAGACACAATGTAACCTTCTTCATGTACCTCTTGGCCAATCTCTGACTAAAAATGGATGATAAGCCCCCCAGTGGTAGCTGAAGGCTTTCTCTTTCCACAAAGAAAACCACGATGCGCTATTTTCTTTAAAAATCCACACTTAAAAATCTGACGCCGCCAAATACAACTACCTGTTTTGTATGACTGGTACTACTCTATCTGTATGTCTTGCACCGTGTTTTGTGGAGAGAGTCCACCATGGCGGACTCATGTTTTTGGAATTCCTGGTTTATACATTGGGCGACATGACTCCACCAGATGCCTCCGTGCCCTCTGTAATCTCAACGTGGGACGAAAACCTCGACAGGCCCAACAGCCGCCGCAAAATCCCTCCGTTGTGACACTACCCTCCCTTGTGACCTGAAGGGCTTTCCTCTTCTGAGGCAAGGTGACTCTTGGAGCTGAACAGCTGATCTTTCCCGTACTGAAAGAGGCCGGTTCTCTTGCATCAGACGTTGCTGTTCGGCTTCCTTCGTTACTGTATCAGCAAACTTAGTTTTGCCTAACTTACATTATCACCCTATGCTATAGCCAGGGGTGGGGCGAAAGTGGATCTACAGATATTTTGGACTTTGACTCCCAACTTTCCTGACCATTGGCCATGCAGGCAGGGGCTTCTTGGAGTTGAAGTCCCAAACATCTGGAGATCAACATTCTCCCCACCCCTGCTTTAGTTTTAACATATGCCTTTAAATGCTCTCTGTCTTATAGCTAAACTACTAGAATAACAGCAGTGTAATACAGCCACTTTCTCCATATCAACTATCTATCAGTCTAAATATACCTAGCTAAGGGCGCAATCCTATGCATGTTTAGACAGAGAAAAGGCCTACAACTCCCAGCATTCCCCAGCCAGCAAGTCGGCTGGGGAATGCTGGGAGTTGTAGGCCTTTTCTCTGTCTAAATGTGCATAGGATTGCACCCTTAGGGAGCAATCCTATGGCCACTGGTCAGCGGCTAGATGGCCATGGGGTACATCGGTTTCCAGGAACCGACCTCGGAGCCCACGCTTCCCCCGCTCCCAGACTGCCTTGCAGGCAGCTTGGAATGGCCCCACGCTCGGAAGAGTGGAGAAAATGGGGCATTCCGGCAGGTGTTCCAGGACAGGGAAGACAGAAGTGCCGGGTATGACACATTCCATGTGTCATGCGGCAGCTGCTTCCCCCACTCTGCCTTCCCACAGCTAGACAGCCAAAATTGGCTGTCTAGCCGCAAAGTCAGGGCAGCTGAAGCGTGGAGGGGACAATCCCCTCTGCGCTTCTCCTGCCCTGCATTGGATAGGCAGTTGCCTCCAAGTTCAGAGGTGGCCACCTATCCCGGTAGGATTGCTCCCTCCATCCTTTTTATTTTCCTTACATTTTTTTATATTTAAGTAGCTATATACTAAATTGGGTGGGAAGGACATTGTTTTATATATTCATCAGTACTGGCCATGTTCAGTCAAACTTTGGACTGAACCTAATTTCTTGTCCCTTCTTACTCTCCTTTTCTGTTTGTCCTTCACTTCCTCTTCGTTCTGATTAATGCTGTCTTCTCTCTCCCTCTTTTAAATCTCCCATAAAGAATATCTTCCTAATGTAATTCAGATGGTTTCAGGACAAGGCAGTCTTGTCCAACTATATTGTCTGGTTATGGTTCATGGGTATAATGCAGAATCTAGTTTAAATGCACGTTTATTCCTCTTTTGGGGCAGTGCTCTTATCTGTCCTAAACATCTTGTTGGCTCATTCTTGGAGGTTTTTCATGACACTGATCCCTACACCTGTGTTTCAAGAAATCCAGGTCCAATATGAATACAATTTATTGGAATGTGAAAGGGCTCAGTTGTACTAATAAATATAAATAGGTTTTAAGCGCTCTCATTTTGTGTCCTGAAATGAAAGAACATATTATTTTAAAAAAAATCTTTGCTCCCTATGCTTTCGGAGTACCTGATATCTCTTGCTTTGCTTGATATACTTCAGACATGATGAGCTATGCCGAGGTTAGCCAGCATTACCTAAAGCCATGTCGATGATTCTGTGGATCATTTTAAGATTCAAATGGACGTGAGAAACCAGGCTCAAGATTCTGGTTGACCCAAAAACTACTTTTAAGAATTCATTGACCCCCTCAAAATTTTTACTTGAGTGTTTAGAAGTCTTAACAGTGGTTTGAAATGTAATCAAACCACGGGTAACCACATGTAGCGATACCGCCACAACAAATTAATCAAAGGCTTTCTTTGAAGCTCTCTGAAAATAAAATAATTAGTGATTGCCGTTTGGACACTAAGGCAATGGTGGATGGTCTGGATAGGTAGAACTGCCTTGGTTGTCTTAATCTGGATATCCAGTTGCACCTTCTGAACTCTCTTGGGTGGAAGACAGGCTGCACCTTGCCAATAAGGAAAAGAGAGATCTTCTACAGACACGAAGCACTGGGGAAATGCCAAGCTTATATGAAAAGCCAGCCATATGGCCTGGAACTTCTCCAGTGTTTCATTTCAGCAGAATGCTATCCTTTCCGCATAGGCAAGACATAACATGTCTTCCACTGAAGGGATTACGCAAGGTGAAAATCAAGGATTTCCTGTCGAGTAGGATGGTTTACTTCACAACCTGGGCAGCTCTACCTATCCAGTCCTTTTGTTGCAGTAGCGTCTAAATGGCAAGTATATAATCAGACACGAGTTGTACTGTATTAAAAGAGTTTAGGTAAAAGCCTTAATATGTTGGGATAATGTTGTTTATATTAACTTTGTATGGGCTTTTCGCCTCTCAAATTCAGTAAAGCTTGAGGTTTTTTTTAAAAGGAGCCAGTATTACATCTGCATTGGT
Organism: Heloderma suspectum; assembly: GCF_057233095.1. Taxonomy (NCBI): domain Eukaryota; kingdom Metazoa; phylum Chordata; class Lepidosauria; order Squamata; family Helodermatidae; genus Heloderma; species Heloderma suspectum. The sequence continues at coordinate 113,057,958 of NC_139464.1, forward strand.
CCTGATAGCATCAGCTGCCTCCGGCTTGAAAATGTTGCCACTGCTCCATCTGCAAAGCGGAACAAGCCAATCAGCAAGAGAGGATGGATATTTATCAAGGTCCTTGCCAGTAGACTTGGAGGCAGCCTGGCTCCTTGCAACCAGAGAAACAGCTGTAGGGAAGCTTGAGAGACCGGAACTTTGTAGATTCCTATATAAAATGTTTTCAGAGCAAGTAGTGTTACTTCTGAGCTGGCTTGAATACCGGAACTACATTAAGCATTGTTTATTTTCTAATAGGCCAGGGATAGGCAACCTTTTTGGACCTGTGGGCGCATTGGGCAATTTAAGAAGCTATCCTGGACACCACCACAAGATGGCTGCCATGGGAGGCATGGCTAGTCACAAATGACAAGTATCATGCCCAAAAGACTGAGTACAAGTGGGATCTTGTAGAAGTGGGGTCTGATCTCCAGGACGCAAAGCAACTACTTTGAACCTGCAGCTTCCTGCACTGTCACTCTTTCCCCTTCTTTTTGTCTTGGTAATTGGGCCCTACAAAGGAAAGCATCACCCCTGCAACCACTTGCCAACTTAATTTCCTAAGATTATCTCTGAGCCCCATGTGTGGCCCAGGGGCATTCATGGCAGTGGCTGGAGGCACTCCCTCTGCCTTGAAGTGATTCCATCTGTTAGTAAGAAAATGTGTTATATTCTTCTTCTTTTTTTCAGTGGGACAAGTAGCGCACCACAAAGAAGGGTCTCTGGGGGCCCATTGGTGCTCGGGGGAACCACATTGCCTACCCCTGTAATAAGCTTGCCTATACCTTGCACTGTGTGGGGGTTTTCGCACTAGCCGTTTGAACACTGGAGAGTTTGACTCTTTCGTACATTTTCTTCTAGATGACGATAACTTAGATCTGTTAGCCTCCCTCTTAGAAGAAAATGAGGCAACTGCAGAGCACGTTTCTGAAGAGAATGGAATTAATGCGGGTGCCGCTGGAGATCCAGATGAGTATGATGAGCTCTTTGATGCAGAAGATGATGAATCCTACACTGAGGAGGTGGAGGCCGATGAGGGAGAATCCAGTGACCCCAAGGAAAATGTGGCTGAGTTGTTTGGAGATGTGGGTGACCTGACAGAAGAGGAGGACGAGGCAACAACTGTACAGGGAACACCTCAGCCTCTAGCTGTTGATCAGGCAAAGGAGAAGGCCAATCAAAATCTGCAAGGTTTCTTAAAGCATTTTAATATTTTTGATGGTTTAAAACGGGGGTCGATGACTTGGTGCCCTCCAGATGTTTTGGACTACAGCACCCACAGTCCCTGACCCTTGGCCATGCTGGCTGGGGCTGATAGTAGTTGTCGTCCAAAACTGGAGGGCCCCTGGTTTAAAATAACCCAGCTTGACAAAGGTGAGGCTTTTGTTATTAGCATATCAAGTCATCCAAAGAGATTTGATGCATCATCAAATCCAGGCTTGGCCACCCCTGCTGCTGGCATTTTCCTTGGATTTGGAAAGTGGCATCTTAAATGTATGTGGGGCTTGGTTTGTGTGGATTTTTAGCTGGCAGGATTGGGGCAGTGGAAGAAACAATAGGAGATGTGAGGCTCTGCAAGGGGTGATGGAGTGAGAGTTGTTCAGAGCCCAGAAGGTATGTGCTTGGTACATGGGAAGGCCCTCTAAATCATGCTCTGGGCTTTTCTACTTTCAAAAGACTACACTTTCTTACTGCAAGCTTTGATTTTAAGGCAGGTGACAGGGTAAGAATTCAGATTCTCAAGACTCAAAGCAACCCTGGGTTCCGTCATTGTACAGCTTAGGCAGAATATGTGCAGTCTTGTTCACAAACCATACAACCTAGGGAAAGGATCGTGCTTGTGATTATACTTTAAGCATTTCATATTGTTTGGATAGCAGAAGTTGGGACCAGAGAGAAATCAATATTGTTAATGGAGCTGGCTGATGTGAGATCAAATCAGGGCCCTTTGGGGAAGCTTGGGGCACAGAATTTGTCATTTCTTTGTGGGAGGGGTGTTGAACCTGCTTCAGCCCAAGACCAAATTCGATTTCAGAGAAGCTGTCAGGAGCTGCATTGCAGTGGTGGGTGGGCCCAAAAGCCAGGAAATCACCAGCTTTGGGGGGAAAGGGGTGAAGTCAGGGGAAAGAGAAGGGGTGCGATTGGATGGGGACCCCTGGTGGCTGGATGGGGACCCCTGCCTTATGTCTTTAGCTTCCCTCTGCCTCTTTATTTTTTGTTACATATTGTGCTCACTGACTTAAAAACTACAGTGTTTAGCTAACCTTGTGCTTAATAGGACATGCTGGGTTTTTTTATGCTAATTTATTCTTTTTCTCTCCTAGATGAGTTGAGAAAATTGCAAGAACAGATGAAGAAACTGCAAGAACAATTACAAATGACAGTAATAGAACAGCCAGTTAACACTGCCCCTAGCAAGAAAAAGTCTGGTACTTAGGTTTTTTGCCTTTGGTTATTTGTTCAGCATCTGAGCTCATGTTTATAGATATGTTATACTGGCAAACCGTTATCAAATATGGGAAAGGGAGGAATCTGATTATTGCATCCTTCTGCTACTGGATGCTGTGGATTTCCTCTGAAGCTCTGAGCAATTTGCTCAACTCTCTACTGCTTATAAAGGCACTTTGAGGCTTGCCGATGCATTCTTGGGCCTATTACAAACACTAACAGCACTTTCACATCACCTGTAAGCTTGAAATTTGGTATGTTTGTAATGCAAAACACACTTTATTAGAAAAGTAGAAAATGTGTCTTTCTCTCCCTCAAAATGGGGAACATATGGTGTACCTGCAAAAGGATAAGACATTTCTACACGAGCTAGAAAGCCAAAACTTGTTACATACAATCTAAGATATTCCTGTTGTTAGGAAAGACTGAAAATGGAAGATCTCGGTGCCTGGCAGTCCAAACTCCGGATATTAAATTTAGCTTATTGTGATTGCCAGCACAAAGTAAGCCAAGCCACATATAGCAGCTGTGGGGAACCTCTGGCCCTCCAGGGTTCCCTAGATGGCCACACCCCCTTTCCCCCAACCACTAATTATTTAGTGGTTTCCTGGCTTTTGTGCAGTTTTTTTCTCATTCTAAAAGGTTGGAATGCCTCTCCTGAGGCAGTAAGAGCTTGTAACTGCAATGGGGTGGCGGTTGTGTTTTTGGCCCCAGCCCTTTTGCCCTTGGCCCTACTCCCTTTGCTTTCAGCCCCACCATCATGGGTAAGCACCCCCTAAGAGCTAATCTGGAATGGAATGTGACCCTCAGTCAGAAAGACGTTCCCCACACCTGGCACAGAGGAACCATTTCCCCATCACACACTTGAATTAGGCTGGTTTGAGTAGCAGAGCCTTTCCAGGAACGTGTATTTATGCTTTCAGAATGCAACCTGAATTTTCTAGTAAAAATGTATTCCTCAAGGCATCTTGTTTCTGGTCTTCGTTGCGGGACAGTGATCTCATGGGGTTGGTGTTGAGGCAGAGCAGAAAAAAGAAGGGAGGTCCAAATCTAAAGCCTTAAGAGCATTGCCAGTTGTGACATTAAACTGCGTTTAAACATAGCGTCATACAACTAGGACCTGTAACAAAACGTTGCAGTGCGGTATGCTCCAGTTTAGTATACCCGCAAATCAGCCATGCCTTCCAGGATACTCCATTCAGTTCCCTCTTTCCCTTCGCTTTTCTGTCTTTTTCCCTCCCCACAGTTAGTCATCATCCTGTGTCCACCGAGCATGATCTGTCCTCATTGGGCTCTTTTGGGGAGGGGGGTATCCCCTTAGTTGTGTTTTGTATGGCTGGAAACCTTGGGGCTCCCCTGAGCTTACTAAGCTCCCTCTCCTTTGTGAGTAGTGCCTTTTTTGGCTACATAAGGAGCAGCACTGCGAATTGAGTTTGCTCTTAGTATCTTATTATACTATTATTAGCATATTAGTATATATTGTGTTTAAGCATTTCTTCTTGTTTTAGCCCAAATGCAGAGAACATGCAATCATTCTTTTGCCTTGGGTATCTCTTCCTCACTAATTATCAAGTAATAAACCATTAAGGCTGCAATTTTAAAACGCGCTTGCTAAGACTTCCAAGTAAACATGCATAGGGTTGCACTATTAAGTCTTTTAAATATTCTGTGATTCATTGATCAGGTAAATCACCTGCTGCCCCTTTAAAGGGAAGTGCGCTTCCAAAACTTCAAGAGTCGCCATGTTTCTCAGCCCAGCTCAACTGTCCTGCTTTGCCGCCATCCAAAGGCCAGTGCCAGAAGCCCAAACCTTCACTTTCAGGTAGAGCAGTCAATAATTGTCCTTGATGTCAAACATGATGTGAAGTTTTGTAGGAGCTGTATATGGGCTGTTTGTTTATATCTTTGAGGAAATAAGGGAGGTACACGAGAAGGTGCTTCTTAAGGAAATGGGCTTGATACCTTTTGAATTCTGTGACAAGGATGTCAAATGCATGTTGGAATGATGCAGTGTTTTCAGAATCTTGCATGCAGAGTTTAGCCTGGCAGCTTGCACTCGTGTATGTGACAGAGATGTGTGGGCCAAAGAGGGACTGATGCTAAGGAAGAAGGGATGTACGTGCCACTGCTTCTAGCTTGCCCTCTGTTGTTCAAGTGGCTTTCGGGGAAGAAAGTCAAAACAATATTTTAGCGTTGAAATAGCTGCTTGTCTTTGTTCTCTGGCCACAGGCCCCTGCAAATTTCTGAAAAAACTTCAGCAACTGCCATCTATGATAATTTGCGGTCTTAAAGTCTACTGTGAAAAGTTGCCTGCATTAGCAAACATAGATGGACTGCCTGATCTTGATAATTTTCCATTTCCTACACAGTATCTATCTCCTACCAGGGGTGCAGAACCTCTTTCAGCTGAAGGGCCAAATTCCATTTTGGAGAAGCTCTCAGGCTGCGTTCCAGCGGTGGGCGGGGCTAAAGGCAAAAGGGGTGGGGCCAAATATACAAAAATACCAGCATGTTTTAGCTTAAAGCTCTTACTGTCAGTAACTAAGCCTTAGGACAGGCATTTCAATGGGAAGAATGGGGAAAAACTAGACAAAAGCTAGGAAACATCCAAACTATGGGTGGTTAGGAAAAAGGGGATGGGACCAGGGGAAGGGGACGTAGCCATCTGGGGAGCCCTGGAGGACCAGATTGGGACCCCTGGAGGACCAGATTGGGACCCCTGGAGGACCAGATTGGGACCCCAGCCTAAGGTTCTGCACTCCTGTTCTCTGCACCCATTTTTCTGTGGATGTTTCTCACGCACATTCCTTTTCCTCTTCTTAGAGAATAAAAGCCATGCTCCAAAGCCAGCTCCAACTTCAGTGCCTCAGCCTCTTAAGTGTGTCACTGGGAACAGACCTGGTGTGAGCACCAGTCAGAAGTCTCAAGTGCCAAAGAGCTCTGGTGTAAATCATCAAGACGTGTCCTTGGAAGTCTACTCTGGGCTGAGGTTAAGGTTAGCAAGTTGTGAGAAAGAGTTTTTGGATTTGTTCTTTGAGTACGGTCTGTGGCCCAAAAGCAGTGCTGTGTATGTGCCTTGCTAAGAAAAAGAAAATTCTGCAACACAAAAAGCTGAATTCTGCAATCTGATTAAATGATGCAAATTGAGCGCATACTTTTATTCTGGATTTGTTCTTCATGGGAAAGTGCAAGAGGCTTTGCAGGGCATTACCCTCAAACCCTGAAAATACATTTCTGAGATTATACCAGGTGTTGGGCCAGTTCGCATGATCAAACAGCTCACTACAGCTTATTTAAGTCATGGTGGGCTGCGGTGTGGGCAGATGGCCTGTTCTAGGATTAATCCTTGCACAACCCCTGCCACTCAAATTCGCATGACACGACACGAATATTCAAATCCCGCCTGGCACATGGTGGGCTATTTTGATCGTGCAAATCGGGTCGTTGTCTATATGCTTTCAATTTTTTTTTTCAATCTAAAGGTCTAGAACTTTGCTTTTGTGTGCTTTTCTTAAATGAAGGATCCTTAAGATGAGTTCTGCATTCAGTACCACATTCTGACCTTTCTGTAGATTTTTGAAACTCCTCACTTCTCTTATCTCCATTGATTGGAAATGTTTACACTGACTAGTTTACGATGACTTACTTAACCCTCTTAAGTAAAGAGCATTTGGTTGACTTCCAACTCATTTAGTGGAAAGTTCCCTATCACTTTGCCTTTCTAACAGTCTCCTCTGTGTTGTCCATGTAGGAAACCCCGCGTATCCTCGGTTGAGATGGAAAGGAAAATGGCAAGCCGGAGGTTTATTAGACTTTCTCTATTACAAGACAAACTTGCTTCTGTAAATCTCGAGGAAACAGACTGGGTAACATTTGGAGTTGTAATAAAGAAAGTCACTCCTCAGAGCTCTAATAATGTAAATGGTTTTGTGTTTTTCTTTATCTTAAGTGTGGCATTTTTACTGAAGTGAAAACTAGGTGATATGTATTTCCTTGACTATCTCCACAGTCTTGTTAATATCCATTGTATTAATATTTTGAGTAAGTCTACATTCACATTCTGCTTCTAGTGTGTTTTGCTCCCACATTATTGTAATGTTGCTGTGAAAGTGTTACTTCTGGAACTGTCCTCTCCATACCCCTGATGTTTGGCCATGGGTGTGAACAATTTCTAGTTTTTGCTCCTACTGGAGTAAACAGACACCAGTGGCAGGGAAAGTACGCAATGGAGAATGCACATCAAAGGCTGCTCCTCTCTCCTCCATCCTAGCAGAAGTCATAATAATGTGATGATACACAACTTCATTGTTGTTTAAAGTACCTGGGTAATTCCATATCAGTCATAAATATATCCACTCTGAAATTATGGCTCCAGTTTTTCTTAGTTAAATGCCAGAGTGATTATAATATATAAACACACTGAAATACAAGTTTCCAGATCTCTTTTGTAAATAGGGCATTATAAAATGAGAAGAGGGATTTCATAACATGAAGACGTTTTTGATCTTTAACTAGGTCTTTCCTTTGCCATTGTAGGCTGTGAAGCAATTCTGTGTTACAGTTTTGTCATTTTGTTCAACTGTATAAAATGGTAGTGTTCCACCTAATCTTCTGAGGCTAGTTTTCACTCATTTGGGCAGGAGTATTGTCCCCTTCCGAAGAGTTTGCATACCACAGGGCCAGCCCTACTGTTAGGCAGAGTGAGACAATCACCTCAGGCATCACATGTTGGGGGGCACCCTCCCCGCTGTTCCCCCTGGGCTCCCCGGCTGTTCTCCTCTGTTGGAGGACAGAGCTGTCTATGCAGCACATCCTGTCCTGGGTTCCCTAAACTAGCCTGCTGCCTCCCATCACCTGCCAGGTTCAACTGCCAGTTCAGCCAGCTTCTGTACATGGAATGGGGAAGAGGAACCATATTGTCCTTTGTCTCCTGCAGCTAAATGTCTTGGACCAGCCCTAGTGTAGCCTATGGAGAGAGCCAGGAAGTCTCCAGTTTGTATCTCACCTCAGCCATGCGATTTTTAGATTGCCTTAGGCAAGCTACTCTCCATTGGCCTAAGCCTTTCTACTGATGGAGCGGCGTCTACCATATGCTCCTGCCCGGTTGCTAAGATTGTCTTTGGAGGCTCTTCTCTGGCTGCCACCACCCACAATAGTGTTACCTAGGGAGGCGGTGGGCTCTCCCACACTGGAGGCATTCGAGGCTGGACAGCCATCTGTCAGGGATGCTCTGGCTTGGATTCCTGCATTGAGCAGGGGGTTGGATTCGATGGCCTTGTAGGCCCCTTCCAACCCAACTTCTATGATTCTATGACAGGTGGCTACCAGGGAAAGATTCTTCTCTGTTGTGGTCCCCCAATGCCCTTTCCAGGGAGATCTCCCTGCTAACTTCATTGCATAGATGCCTCTTTAAGGTCTTCCTCTTTAAGCAGGCATTTAATCTTTAAGCTGTTGCTTGATTATTAATTTTACTGCTGGCTCCTTGGTGTTTTTAATATTTTAAAAATGTTTTTAAGGTTTAATACTGTATTATTATTACTATTGTTACTGTGTTGTTGTTGTTTGGTTTTATGATTGTAAACCACCCTGAGGGCATTTGCCAGTTGAGCAGCATACAAACGTAATAAATAAATACTGCAATTATGTATTTGTTTTATTAAATTGGTGCACTGCGCCTTCAACGATAAAGCTCTCAAGGTGGTTTACAACCATAAAAATAACAATAAAAATACAGTGTAATAAAGCAGTCCAAACAATGGTGAAGCAGCAAATTTGGCAGCATTAAAATGATTCAAAGCTTTAAAAGGCTTGGGAGAATAAAAAACATCTTCATCTGGCACTGAGAAGATAGAGATGTTTTTATTTGCTCAACATTAACATCTCTCTTCCAGGGTAAAACCTTCAGCATCTGGCGCTTGAACGACCTCCGAGACTGCAGCAGATGCGTCTCATTGTTTCTGTTTGGCGACGTTCACAAAGAGCACTGGAAGACAGACCAAGGCATGGTCATAGGTCTGCTCAATGCAAATCTCATGAAACCGAAAGAAGGATCAGATGAGGTACATACGAGTTCAAGGTTTTTGGACACAAGCCTCTTGATTTCTGCATAAGGAACACTTTTCACACATTTTCCGTAACATATGTTTTGAGCAGACGTAGCTGGTGGGGAAAAGATGAGGAAATGCATCATATTCTGTGTCTGCTTGTACAATCATTCCCAGTCCTGAGCTGCAGTGGATTTGATCACACAGGAAGCTTCTGTTTACCTCAGAGTTAGTCTTAAAGTGAAGTAGCAAAGCCTTAGCTTTCTTGATGGCAACTCGACTCTGGCTACAAAGCCAGAAAAAAATGCTGTGCTTTAGCTGAGGTTGGTTGGGGAACAGTTTGGGCATCTCCTCAAGAGCCCATTCAAAGGCCTGGTGAAGAGCTGGAGAAAAATGCAAGAATCTACAAAAACAGTCATCAGGTTGTCTTTGTTGACTCCAAATTTAATTTTGGCAACCAGCATTGAATGCCTTTGATATGCTTCACCATTTGAGTAACAGGCTTGTATGTTTGTTAAGTAGATACAGATCCCGCTTTTCGACTAGTGTCCTCTAAAAACAAAAACAATGCTGGCAATGAAGGGAGGAAGAGAATGCCTCTTTCAAAATGGCGCCAGGCTGCATCTTGTGCTGGCACCAAAATGGCACCAATCTTGGCATCCATGTCGTGGGCTGGAGGGGGTGGAATTGCTACAAATGCGCACAGGCTACCTACCACTTCTCCCTGATTTTTTTTAAAAAAACCCTTGCTGGGCAGCAAGCACAAACAGGATGCAGTGGCGTTGCCTCGGGGGAGAAGGAAATGGGAAGCCAAGCTTCACAGGCCACTTGAAACAATCGCTAGCCACCAACTCCAGCCAACTCTTGAGGAAATAATTAATTTCTCATAAAAACTGCTGCATAGATTTTCATTTGGTAAAAGCACTTGAGTCAGCCTTGGGTCTCTTTAGGTTTCTGTTCTGAAGCCCGTTGCGCTGTTTCTTGTTAGGTGTGCCTGTCTGTCGATCATCCCCAGAAGATCTTGCTTTTGGGTGAGGCCGTGGACTTGGGAAGCTGCAAAGCTAGGAAGAAAAACGGAGAGCCCTGCACACAGATGGTCAACCTGGTGCGTATATCTCAGCTGAAGCCACATTGCTTTGTGGGCCTGGTGAGAGCTCATTGGGCTGTTACCTGAGACCACATGTTTTGGTCTTGTGATAGGAGCTTAGGAAGCTGCCTCACACTGAGTAAGACCATTGGTCCATCTAGCCCAGTACTGTCAACATTGACTGGCAGTGGCTCTTGAGGGTTTCAGGCAGGAGTCTTTCTCTGCCCTACCTGGAGATGCCAGGGTTTGAACCTGGGACCTTCTGATTGCAAAGCATGTGCCCTACCACTGAGCCATGGGTCCTCCCTGATGAGTAAATTATAAGTAAATATTAAATTATGAGTTTATTTGATCATTCCTTCTACATCCTTGTACTGAGTCAGACCATGGGCCCATCGTATTGTCAACGCTGACTGAGTTTGGACGACTCGATAACCCACAATGGGTTAAATAAGCCACGGTGGTTTATTTAACCCATCGTGGGTTATTGTGTCATCTGTCAGGTATGTTTTAATCCACAGTGGCTTATTTGGCCAAAATAACCCGCTCTGATAACCCACGGTCTGCCGAGTGGCTTATTTAACTCATCGTGGGTTATCGTGTTGTCTGTCGGGCGCTGTGGGTTAATTGGCTCGCCTATAGAGCCACGTGGCAAGAATGCTTCAGAGCGCTGCTGCTGGCGTTCTCTGTGGGGTGAAATGCGGAACTGAGAGCACTTAAAGGCATCTATCCCAGCAATGTCTATGGGGGGAGATGTGCAACTGATGGTGTGGGGGTTTGCCCCGTTTTGTGTAATCGTGCAGGGTTTTAATGTTTCATCAAGTGCCTCCCAACAAGGGGAGGCTGTATATGATGTTTTGTCTTGATCCTGCAAATGTCCAGCCCTTTAGACCACCCCTTGTGGGGGTGATGCTGGAAGCACTGGATTAAGCCCCTGTACTTTGTCAACGGGGGAAACAGTGCCACTGCTTCGGCGGGAGGACTGCAGCAGGACAGGGTGGGAGGATGACTCAGATGAAGCACAGTAGCTTATCAGCCCGCTCGTGTCGCAGGGCATCGTGGACGTTTTCAAGCATTATTATTATTTATTATTTTTCTGTACCACCCAATAGCCAGAGCTCTCTGGACGGTTTACAAAGATTACAAACATTAAAAATACAATATACAGAGATTAAAAACCATTTACATAAAATAATACTGCTGCGAGCAGCTTATTAAGCCCCCATGCCTAAAGTGATGTCCGAACGCGGCCATTGACCGGCAGCAGCTCTCCAGGATTTCAGGCGGGAGTCTTTCTCTGCCCTACCTGGAGATGCCGGGGATTGAACCTGGGACCCTCTGCGTGCAAAGCACGTGCGCTCCCACTGAGCTGTGGCCCCTGTCCATGTGATGATGACGGTCACAATTTATAGCACGGGTGTCCAACTCGAAATGATCAGAGGGCTGAACTACCCAGCCAGTGACCCAACGTCACACACATCTGTATTTTTTACTGGAAGAGGTCTGGCTTTGATGACGTAGTAGGACTTCTAAGAGGTCTGCTGAGGTGCTCTCCTTCCCCAGTTTGGCTGCCCAAATCCCGTCATCCCTGCCTCTGTTGCTCCCAGTCGCTTCTCCTACACACGTGAACACAGAAAGATACAGGCCTGTGCATCCTCCCTGCCGCTCTCCTCTCCCGACCCCTGTGCTAAGGTGTGCCATCCAGACTTCCCATACATGCCAAAGCAGACTGGACCACCCTCCTGGCTAGCTTAAACATTCCTGTGTTCACGTCTCCCTCTCCACTGGCGTTGGCAATTACAAACTCCTCTCTCTCTCTCTCTCTCTCTCTGCCTGCTTTGATGCCGCTGTGGCTCATTTAATGGAACTGGGGGAAGTGGCTGGGATTGATGGCAGGTGGTTACAGATGTTTGTAGGTCAGCCCTTTTGTCCACAAAGCACCCAATAAATTCAAGTTTCAGCAGCTGAAAAAACTGATCTAAGGGGCTCTAGTTCTTAGTACAGGAGTGGGCAATATGGTGCCCTCCAGATGTTTTGGACTACAACTCCCGCAATCCCCAATGTAGCCAGCTCCAGTATCATAGGAGTTGCAGTCCTAAACTTCTGGAGGGCCCCAAGTTACCTGCCGCTGTCTTAGTATTTTAAGATGACAAATGTGTTATGTTCATAGTAATAGTGATGCTTGCTGGTAACCTATGATTTCTGCTCAACCCCAGTGTTGGTTACAAAAGGAACCGTACCTCATTACTCACATTTCGCGGTGCACTGGTCAATGCACACATTTTGCTAGTACGAACCTCCCCGTCTTCTTTCAGAATGAATGTGAATATTGTCAGTATCATGTACAATCCCAGTACCGACGGCTCAGTTCCAAGCGGGCAGATCTGCAGTCAACCTTCTCAAATACCCGGGCTCCAAAAAGGGCAGCAAAGAAGAACCTCAGCTTGAAAGAAAGGCTTTGTCAAGATGGGTTTTACTACGGAGGGGTTTCTTCAGCCGCTTATGCAGCTTCGGCGTAAGAGAAGTGACGTCTTCTGTGCCTTTTCATGGGGGTTCCCTTCCTGATGATTTTTACCATGGCTCAGTTACCTCTTTGTGAACGCAACTTTATTAGATCTGTTTACAACAGAGGCGGGCAACTTGTGGCCCTCCAGATGTTTTGGCCTACAACTCCCATGAGCCCTACCAGCATAGGCAGTGGTGGGGGATGCTGGGAGTTGTAGGCCAAAACATCTGGAGGGCCACGAGTTGCCCACCCTTGACAGCTGTGCTGCCACCTTTAACGGGTGTTTTGTACCCAGGCTAATGCCCATTTTCTTCTTTGATAGTGCAAATGTTGTAGGAGCAGAAATGCATTTTCAGATGAAGCAAATCTGCCTTACCCAACCTGGCACCCTGCCTGGGGTTGATGAGAATTATAGTCCAGCATATCCAGAGGGCAGCAGCTTGAGGGAGGCTGCTGTAGAATGACGGATATCTCTCTCGCCCCCAGGATTAAAATTTGGCAGTGGGCAGAGACAGCCGGAGGGCGGGCAAGGGCAACATGGGATGCATGAGAGCACATGCGGTTACACAGGTGTAGACCTCACTGGAATTTGTGGTAAAGACTGGTATGGAGGAAGAATAAGCAAGAGCTTTGTGGAGAAGGGAGCTTTGTGGAGCGATTGCAGTTTAAAAAGAGTGAAGGAGCTCTCGGTGCCAGGATGCATAGCCAGGATCAGTTAATGTGGATTAGTTCCTGCTTGACACTTTAACTACTTTGCCATAATCGCAATCAGGGTGCACTCCCTCTCCCCCCGTCGCCCTGGCCCTTTCAACGATCACTTACATGGGTGAAGTTTTTCCCTCTCTTCAGCCTGGTAGGCAAGTTCCTTATATTACAAACTTGACAACTGGCAGTGTTGAGGACCCCTGTTGCCCTGCAAAGCCCAGGCTCCCTCCTTCTCCTTAGAGATGGGAACTAATTGTAACATTTAGAGTATGTCTATTGGCTGCCTATTTCAAGCTGTTAAGCTGTGCTCTGCGTCCTTCCTTCAGTGCAGCGGCTGCGACTCCTAAGAAGAAAATCCAGACCACTCTGTCCAATCTGGTTGTCAGAGGAGCTGATGCAATCCTACAGGAAACAAAGCAAAGGCTAGGTAACTCTCGTCTGTTTTCTTAAACATTTGCTTGCTATAAAGCATCTGTGAAGTTCACAACTCTTTTCTTAAATCAACCACAAGAAACTCTTGGTCAGTTAAAGGGTTTGGGGAGCTTGGGGGCGAATTTGACTTAGGGCCGCAATGCCGCCATTAAGGCCAGACCACCAGGGAGCAGTCTGAGGTCCCTGCAACTCAGAGGGCCCCCAAATGCGGTCTCCGCCTCACCCTGGCACTCAGTCCACCAGCACCTCCCGGCGGTCTGCTCCCTCTCCCCACCTACCTGTGCTTTTTTGCTCTCCCCTCCTATTTTTATCCCTTTTAACTTTAAAAACAGGTCAGAGGTGCTGTGGAGGGTGACTGGCATCTTCATCTGCCCAGATGGCCTCTAGATGGCCATGTGGGCTAAGGGGCATGCTGGGAAAATAAACATGCCAGGTGTGACTGCAACTTTGCTCTGCAGCACACCCAAACTGTTGAAAAGGAGAGAGAGTGAGCTGGTGCTGCCTGGTAAAGGGTGTGGGGAGAGAGTTATTGGGGGCGGAGGGGAGAGCACCAAGGTGGGGGAGAGAAAGACCAGAGAGAAAGAAAAAGAATGCGCTAAGATCCTGCCAGGGAATGAGACGGGGGCTGGGGAGTGCTGCCCAGGAATATGTGTCGGGCCCCTCAGGACATCTTGCCCAGGGCTCCCGCAACCCTGGCAGTGCCGCTGTATGCCGATGTTGTCTCTGCTCAGGGGGTGAGCGCGCCAGCTGGTGAAAGGCACTCCACACCATGGAAGCAACTTGGGCCTCCATTGGGAAAGTTGGATCTTGAGCACTCCTAGACCGAATCTTTTAGGAGGATTCTGACCCCATCTGGAACATGTTCTCCCACCTCTGAACAGATGGATCACCCACCAACAGATCCAAGAAAAGTCCTTGACCTTGCATTTTATAGGCCTACTGCTGACTGAATATTAGCTCTCTGCAGACCATGGTTTTGTGTTACATGAGCACTGACCCTAGCCACGGTTAATGCTAGCCGTGTTCCCTCGTAACCATGGTTTGCAAACCCATTTGAAATCGTGGCTTATGAAGGAACCACAGCTGATGTCAGCCACAGTTACTTTTGGTGCACAGGCAACGATGAACCATGATGAATGCTGGCAAGGGAAGAGGGGGAACGTTTTGGAGAGAGGAGAAGAAACAATGAACTCCAGAGATGGGCTGAGGCAGAAAGAGGGCCTGCTTTGGACTATGGTTAGACTGTTTTTCATCTGTGCACTGATTTTATCCTAGCTTTGGGGGCAGCCAGTAGTATAATCATAACTATTCAATACATATGACTGCACTACCACAGTCTGCTTGTACTTGGAGAGTTTATTTAGCTGCCTCACCTGCTTATGAGATTTTAGAATGTGTTGCCCACCCAGTTTTAAACATATCTGTGCAGCCGTATGGGTAGAAATTTGCTTGGCATTTTTTTAAGGAAAGGAAGGAAGGAGAAAGAAAAAGAGAGAGAGAGAGAGAGAGAGATGTATAAAATGTATAGTTAGTCTCTGAATCTGTTACACTGCATGTTTTGTTCCAGGTTTGCCAAAACAACCTTTGCCATGTTCAGAGGAATTCAAAGAACTGTTGTCAGTGCCATCTTTTGGAGCACGAAACCTCAATAAACACTTAGCCAAAGCATCAGGTATGTCTGAAGGGAAAATGAGATACATTTGACTCTCACTGAGCAAAGCTGGGTCATCTGCAACTTCATTTTTCCCTTTCCAGTATCTGTTGGGAAGCAAAGTCCAGCTTTCCAGTCCATCTCTGCTTCAGCACTGCTGAAGAAACAAAAGCAGCAAATGCTGGAAGCCAGGAAAAGAAGGTCTGAGGAGCTGCAAAGGAGGTGACACCATTCTGATAGTTCTTTGGGCGGAGGGTGGGTCTGATTGCTGTTGGAGGGCACTGTTCAAAGAAGTCCAAACTTCCTATTTTATTGTTACATGTATAAAGTTATTACAAAACCAATATTCAATACCGAGCATTTAGAATATATACTGTGAAGGAAAATGGCTATTGGCATATCATAAACGAAAAAACTCCAGGAAACCAACCGAAATAGAGATCACAGGAAGCTGCCTAATACCGAGTCAGACAATTGGTCGTTCTAGTTCAGTATTGTATATACTGATTGGCGGTGGCTCTCCAGGGTTTCGGCCAGGGGTCTTTCTCAGTCCTACCTGCAGTCCAAACAGCGTCCCTGCTGTCCCTGCGGTTGCTTTCAGAATAAATTCCCCATTTACATCTAAAATTGTTGCTTGTCTTCCATTTCTAACTCAGATCAGTGCGACTTAGTAAAACCCAACCGTCGAGAACTCCCACAGATTTTCCATTTTTGTTAGAGGATCTGCCATTTTTTCATCTCCAAGCAATCTCCCTATTTTTACCAGGGCAGTTATACTTGATACCAGTTCAACGTCCTCCGAGTACAGAGTCTTTCAGATCACCAAAAAGAAAGAACAGCAGATCTCACGATAGATTGTACCCTGTAATTTCCCTCATTAAGTCTTCTAACATTTATCCTGACCGTTTTAATATGAGGGCACGACCACCCACGATGCATACAGTCAGCATCAAATTACAATACTTCCAATAGCCCACATTATTAGATTGTCAATTCCTTTCGGTCTTGTTGGAATCATGTTTAAGGTTTTGTCGTTAACATATAAAGCCCCGAACACCAGGTTGCCTTAGGGATCACCTAACCCCTGGCCTATGCAGTCCTCAAGAGGGATGCTTCTGATGGTGCTGCCTGATCGTGACGTTCACATCTGGAGTACTTGTAATTAGGCATTGAGTATTGTAGCAGAACCTCCCTCTGGAACATACTCCTCATTAACATCAGGCAGAGATCTACAGCTTTGACTGTCAGGTGCCTGGTTAAGGTAAGCAAGCCTTCCCCGAGATATGACCCAGCCAGCTGTATAGTTTTGTGATGCGCTGCCTAGACGAGTGTTGGAGATCGTCTAAACCAGAAGATCCCATGACTCTATGAAAGCGAGATCTCTCCTGGCCTTGGGTATTGAAATCCCTTCCTCAAGCACAGTGAATTTCAAACTGGCGACTTTCAATTAACCCTTTCCACATCTGGCATGTCTTCCATGAAACCTCAGTGCATTGCGACGGATACAGTGGCATGTTCTACTGTATGGGCATGGGTAGGCAGAAGGCAGATCAGAATCTTCTGGGAGATCTCTGGGAGATTTGCAGTACATATCCGAGGGTTTCTGACCTCCAGCACTTGAACAAGGACAAGCAAAATTGCAAAGATGTCTCTGCCATGGCTCTCCTTGTGCTAATTGCTTAGCTCTCTCCCTCAGTGTTCCTTATCTGTAAAACAGGAATACTAAGTGGTTGCTTTTGACCAGGCATTTGTTTAATTATGCTGTTTAAGAGTGTTTGTTAGAATGCCTGATCCCTGGTGATTCACAGGGATATTCATATATATCCCAATGTCTAGTTCATGAGGTGCAGTAGATAATTGACTCCACGCCCCGAGCTGCCATTTTGTGCCTGGCTGTAGTTGGTAGATCTCAGTGTTCTAGCAAGAAACAAAATGGTTCCTGCAAGGCTGAGGTCTGCCCACCCCTGGTCTAGGACGCACACTCAGTTCATGCCTCAGCCCTGCATAACTTGAGAGTGTGACCTACAACACACCCAACACTCTTCTGTAGCTGCACTTTGCAAGGTAGTGGTGGCCAAGTTTTCTTTCTAGGAAGCTTGCCTGCCATTACCGGCCTTCCGCTTGAAGCACCCTAATAAGCTGCATGAGAACACAGTTTGAAGGCCGCTGCTCTAGAAGATAACAGGACTATTTGTAGACTTTAAACTTTCTGCCACCCCACCAACATGATAATCATGACTTCTGTCTTTTTATTGAAGGTTTCTTCAAAATACAAGTTGTGAAAATACGGCAGTAATACCATCTTCCTCGGGGCCATCTCTGCTTCAGTTTCCAACTGCAGGGGCCGAGTTTCCTAAATCTGCAAAACTGTCAAGTCCCCAAACCCCTAGACTTGCCACAGGCTTCTCTGAAGGAGATGATGTCCTCTTCTTTGACAATTTGCCTCCTCCAGCACCCAAACTGAATGGCTTGGCGGAAGCTAAAAAGGTAACAGCTCCTCAAACTCTTAAACTGGTTTTGGATGATTGCGTAGGGAGAAGAAGCCATTGTGGCTTCTTCCCCTACCCCTGCGTGCGCCGTGCGCCCAACTGCCATTGGCATCATTCCCCACGATGCAGCGTGGGGGTAGCTTCGTACCCACCCTACAACCCATGATTTGCCATAGGGGTTTTAGGGTGGGTACGAAGCCACCCCTGCTGTGCCACACTCCAGGTTTGGACAGCATGCCAACCCGCGATGCATTGCGGAGAATTATGCACGTGGTGGTCGTGTGTGCTGTGGGAGAAGGGAGAAGCCACAATGGCTTCTTCTCCTTACGTGATCGTCCGAACACCCTCTTAGTGTGGTCCTCTGGGTACTTAGTAGTAATGCAGCGTTCTGTGCTGCTGCTATCAGCTTGTAAGTTCATCGTTCCAAACTGGCTTGGAGATCCATTATTGGACCGTGTGAGTGTTGTGAAATGGTCGCCTGCTTCTTCGCACGGTGTGAAAGTTCTTCAAGGCTGGCCAAAAGGCACGATCACAGAATGTTATTTTAAGTGGATAATTTTAGCTGTGGTTTTTGGCCGACAGCTCCCATCATCCTCACCATCTTAGCCATGCTGGCTGGGGCCGATTGGAGTTGCAGTCCAAAATGTCTGGAGGGTTTCTGGTTGGGCAAAGCTGATCTGTACGTTCAATTTTAATAGACGTTTTCCCAATTTAGGAACTTTTAAAGTTAAGAAACAGAATAGCAATATAAATGATACAAATAAATTTGTGGTCTCCAAATTCTGTAACTTGTATACATTATGCAAATTTGAGTGTGCATAACTTCTATATGCATGATTTTTAAAAACATCGTTTTACTGTTTTCCCATAGCATATGGTTACTTGTCATGGGGCCAGTTCAGACATAATAATCTCAGATAAATAATTTAATAAACCATGGTTTATTAGACCAAGAACAAGCTTTTGTTTCCACATTGTCCCTTTTGTGCCTACGTCCTCTGTCTGCTCTCCTCCATGCCTGGCTGTGGCATTTCCATCCTGGCTTATTAAACCACAGTTTCCCACTATATCTGAACCAGAAAACCTTGGTTTAATCTCTGTTTACAAACCAGGATATGCAACCAGGATCATACCTTGGTCAGTAGTCCAGGACCCGATTTAGGGGAGGAAGGGGGGTAGAGATGCAGTACAGTTGTGAAGGCCTGGAAAAAACTTTTTTCCCAATTGATGTTTTTGTTTTTTTCCGAAAAATTGAATAGCTTTAGATTATGAAGTATTTTCTTTTAGAATGATGAATACAAATATTTAAGACAAGGTGTTTATATATTGCTACCCAACCTTTACTCCCCACAAATGATTTCTAAAACCTATCTAATAAAAGTTTTGTAAAAAGACTAGAGATGTACAGTTTCTGGAAATTGTGAAGTCATAGGGGGAAATGTGTTTTCTCAAAGTCACTTTTGACAGGAGATTTTTTGTTGTTGCTGCTTTTTCTCTTTAAACTGCTCTTTCTTCCTCAGTATTTTACCAATTGCCCTGAAAATTTAAGAGTATGTCCAACTTCTTTCTGGCACCTATATATTTCAGAACAATTGGTCAAACCGTTTTGATCTTACAAAGGTTGGAACGACCTCCTCCGCCCCCCGCCCCCCCATCACCATTTAACGTGGTGGAAGCTTTTTCTCTTTTTACTGACAGGCCTTTAATAAATTTAAAAATATAGTTTACTAAGACAATAATTACAATTTACTAACTGACTTTACTTTTAAAAGTGTTTTAATTTTAATGATAATTTTATGACCAAACCAAGTTATACGTAATATATCTATGTTCCTAATGCAGCCTCCCCCAACCTGGTGCTCTCTAGATGTTTTGGACTACAACTCCCAGCATTCCTGACCATTGACCATGCTACATAGTACTGATGGGAGCTGAAGCGCAAAACATCTAGAGGGTGCCAGGTTGGGGAAGGCTGTCCTAAAGCAACAAAGTGACTTTAGATCTGAAAGGAGTGCTAAAAAACGGAAGTATTAGGTATTCTTAAATTATTCCTAACATTTCCATTTCCTCCCTGCAAAACCCCATTTGTTTTCCATGGCTTCAAAATTTCCAGAAATTCTACGTTTCTAGTCTGCAGCCACGACATGTTATCAGCCTAATAAACGAGGGTATATCAGACTAAAATTGTTACGTCTGAACAGCCATGGAGAGGGGCAGAGAGGCGTGCAAGGCGTGGAGGTCCTGCCCCCTATGGCTTCTGAGATGTCAGCAGACGTTGCCTACATACTTTCAAGCATATCTTTGCAGGTTTAAAGACAGATATGGTCCTGCTTCCAGCCCCGTGCCTGAATGCGGAAGAATCCCCATAGGCATAAGAGAGCCCTGCTTTCTCCCCTCCCTCCACAACATGCTGTGTAAATGCATGTTGGGGATGAGGTGCACACAAGCCTCTCATTCTCTGTAATAGCCTGGCATGCTGAGCCATGTGAGAAGCAGGGAAAATGGGGCTTTGTTGGTACTGCAGTGGGATCCATCGGTGCGTTAGTACTGTACTGGCTGCTGATTGAGGCCTTGCTCTTCAGTGCTGATGAAGAGAAAGGAGGAGGGGGGAAGAAGGAATAATAAATATAATGGTGAATGCTATGCCCAGCACTATGTTCTGTGCTCCCACAGAATTGTGGAATGCAGATAGCCCTCAGGTTTTGCTCCCCAAACAAGGTTGACCTTGGTGTAAACCACACAAAGTCTAAACCACACAAAGTTCTTTCAATGAGGCTTCTTTAGTGGATGGTGGGAAACCTAAGAAACAGGCTGTGGTTTGGGCTCTTGAAAGCTTGCAGCTTGTGTGTAGACTTGGCTCGGTGGAAATGGACATGGTGGAAGGAGTGTATTTTGAGCACATGTAGCCTTTGAGGTCAGTAATTATCTTTATGCTTTTCAAAAGTACTGTGTCCACCAGTATCAGCTGCCCAGATAGGATCACTTGTGTTATTTATTGTAGTCTGCACAGTGAAAGATATATAGAACGTAGCTTAGTTTTAGATACTGAAGCTGAAGCTCAAATATTTTGGCCACCAAATGCGAAGAGAAAAGTCACTGGAAAAGACCCTGATGCTGGGAAAGATTGAAGGCAAAAGGAGAAGGGGATGGCAGAGGATGAGATGGCTAGATAGCATCACCGATGCAATTAATATGGACTTGAGCACGCTCCGGGAGAGAGTGGAGGACAGGAAGGCCTGGCGTGCTATGGACCATGGGGTCACGAAGAGTCGGACACGACTGAACAACAAAGCTTAGTTTTGGCAAGCAGAGCAGAGAGGCAAGACAGTTTTGTCTTCAGCTCCGGTGAACCTTGCTGGCTTTTCATACGGGTCTTAATCGGTGTCCTTGGATACATAGAATCATAGAATAGTAGGGTTGGAAGGGGCCTACAAGACCATCGAGACCAACCCCCTTGCTCAACGCAGAAAGCCTTATTCCCAGGCAGTCTCCCATCCAAGTCCTAACCAGGGCTGACCCTACTTAGCTTCCAACATCTGACGAAATTGGGCACATCCAGCCCTTTGCTCAATGTCATAGAATCACAGGGTTGGAAGGGGCCTGCAAGACCGTCGAGTCCAACCCCCTTGCTCAGTGTAGGAAGTCTGATTCCCAGGCAGTCTCCCATCCAAGTACTAACCAGGGCTGGCCCTGCCTAGCTTCCGAGATCATGTCTAATGTCTTCCTTTCATTGTTTTTAGATGGCAGCTATAAACAAACTGCATGCCAAAGGCCAGATCCTCTCTAAAATGGACCCAAACGGTATAAAACGGAAACGATCTGATCTTGATGTTTTGGAGATTTCTGAGAGAGTTGAGAAAAATATCCCTGTTTCAGAAGGTATGGAAACCGCAGGACTTGGTTATCTTTGCAAAACTTCCTCAAACACCTAATGCCAGACTTGCTGTCAAGCTGAATGGCTCTGCCTTGAAGTTGCTGCCTGAGACACCAGACACAAAATGACGCAGACTGAATTGACAGTGGGACGCCATGTCCCCCCCACCCCACCTCTTGCTAGATGTGGGATCCTGGGCTGCATGCCTGCTCTGTTGAAATCCATGGGAGTTTTCTCACTGGTTTCTATATGAGCAGGACTGAGGTAGCAAAATCAAATTGCTGTCCTGCCTTCAGCATCACCACCCTGCTGTTCTTTCCCTCATTTGCTGCCTTTCAAGCCAACTTGAGCTTGCTTCAGTCATAATCCTCACCTATCTTCCCTTAAGGTAAGCTTCATGGCTCTAATTTTACTGCTAGTGGATATTTATCCATATTTGGAATTCTCTCTGCCTTACCATTAGTAAAGGATTTTAGAAAGCCCATTTCCCAACACTGGCTTTAGCTGACTGATCTCTCCCTCCCCTTTCCTCTACTGTCAGTCACTGGCTGGTGACTGGTAAGCCTCATGAATTTGTCCTAAGAGCTGTAGTTAAGGTGTAGGACAATTTTAAAACATCACTGCGAATGGGTCTGATCGTTAGGATGGCAGGGGAAGTGAACGGGTTTGGCAGGTTGTGTAATGGCCTCGCTGTACATTGTTGAAATAGTCTAAGAACTGTACTGTCACCTCAGACCAAAGACCAGTCTAGGCAAGCCCTTGTCTCCAGAAGTGACCAGGCTGACGACCAAACAAATACGAATCATATAAATCAAAGAGACACGAGTAAGAAGGTGGAAAAGCTCGAATTTAAATGCATCAACTCAGCCTCTGTTGAAGCAGAAAATCCTTTGGAATTAATGGTTAAGCATGCATGTGTGTGTCTCTGTTTCTCTTTGCTTCTGTAGACGTTGATGCTGCTGAACCTGCTGAAAAGAAACGGCGGCGGCAGTTTGCGTATTTGGAGTCTGATGAATTTCAAGAGATCTTGAATGCGAGATCCAAACACACGGGCGTCCTTAAGGAGGTAAGCATATCCTACATATAGGAGCACTCCAATTACCTGAGATGGCTGAGGATATCTCAACATGAATACTTAATATCGGGAAAGTGCAAATCTCTGGCTCTTTTTTTAACCATCTGATTAGAAAATTCAAGATTAACTTTGCAGTACAATGGAATGGCTAGTTGGAATTGTCTTTACATGTACTGGGCTACCAGTGAAGGAGAGGTGGGCAGTTCCTGTCCAGCAGCAGAAATAGGGCCATGTGACCTTCAGGTTCCTGCCTAACAGTTACAGTAGAGAACACTTTCATAGGAGACCCTTAAAACATTTTTTTTTTCAAATTTTGTACCTGTGTAGGCCGGTCTTCCCCAACCTGGGTCCCTCCAGATGTGTTGGACTGCAACTCCCAATGGCCCTGCTGGCTGGGAATTATGGGAGTTGCGGTCCAACACACCTGGAGAGCCCAGGGTGGGGAAGGCTGGTGTAGGCATCGCACTGATGTGCGACTGGCTGGCCCGCCACCCTGCATTGTGTGTTGAAATAGTGACACTTCCACACTCACAGAAAAGCAGTATCCAACATTTTCTAATGCAGGACAAGGGACTACTGCACGAATCGACAACTGGCTGCACCAGGGGCCACTTCTGGCTGTTTGGGGTACTCCCTGGCTCCCCACCTGCCAACCCAGAAGTGGAAAATGGGGATGGTGGGGACAGAAGGAGTATAATGGCAGTGGCAACAAGACTTGCCATTGGGATGGAAGGGTGGGGTCTTGGTCTGCCAGCACCTATACATCTTCCCAAAGCGGACCGCTGGAGAAACGAGTTGCTGACTAAAGGAGAAGAGGCTGGGTGTAGAAAAAATGTTTTTGTGACTACAGCCAAAAGGAGGTTTTTCACTAGTTTGCAAAATGATTATGCAACTTCATCTTGGTTTTCAGACCTTGATTATGGATGTTTGGGTTGAAGTGGGTTTCTTGTCTTTTTAACAGAACCCAGGTTTAAGTAATAGCATTAAATGTCCCAAATATAGGCTTTTAATCTCAAGCAACTGAACTTTGTATGATCTTTCTGTTCATTCAGTAGATGGCACTCTTCTCTTTTTTTGAGTCACCACTGAATTGATTTTCTCTGCTCCTTTTGGAGATGCCCGTTGCTTCTAGATGTTATACACCAAATTCTAACTATCGGAGGCTCTGAATTTTCCTTTTAAAACAATATTGACCCAGGTATCTTAATCCAGAAAGTCTCCCAGATGTCTTTCAACTTTCTTTATATAAGTGTATTGAACACTTGGCTACTTTAGGTAGTGATTTGCCTGTGCAAATGAGACGTCACTGAGTAGATACTGTAGAGAGACCATTCAGCTTGCCTCAAAACACAGTCCTTCTCAAGGGAGATGATTCACACTCAGCTGCAAATTGTCAAGTGTTCAAGCGATGAAAAGACAAATTGTTCCCATGCATTTGTGCAGGGGCTATAACAGAGTGGCAGCACATCAGGGAGAAGAGTGTTCCCAAATTGCCCCGCAGAATCCAGTAATGGTTTACAGGAGCCGTAGGAGTGGATTTGTGGCCGGGGGATTCAGTGCCAGAGGGCTGTTCAGGCAACACTGCAGGGAATTCCATGCTGTCTCTGCCTCTGTCATCGTGTGTGTCCACATGCCGACAGCACATCCAAATTACAGCCTCCACATGGAGGCCAAAATCACATGGTCAGTTCCAGGATTTTATTGCACAGAGGCCCGAATTTGGATGTGCCGTTCCTATGTGCTTTCCCTTTGTGGATGCAGGGGGGTGGCAAAGGCTGGCACAACACACCAGATTGGGGTGAGGGTGGGTGTGTTCACAGCCCCTGCACACAATTCCGGAGTTCGTATCATCAGTACCGTCCCATCGGCACCAAGACTCAAGGAAGAATTGCAACAGGCTATTGGTCCACAACAAACAAAACAAAAGCCCTCCAAATCCTGTGCCAGGGAAACCCACCTTGGATAAATGTGGACATGCCCTGGGATCAATTGCAAGCGAATGCGTAAACTGCACAATTCTGATGTGATGTTTAGGTAACAGAATAATTTTAGCAAGACCTGGAGGAAAAGGAACAGAGGGGAGAGGTGTTAACTGAGCGGGGGTGGGGAGAGCGTTAAGAATTGAAGGAGCCATATGCAGAGCTATACAGAAGTGTTCCAGGGAACAGAAGCTGTTCCCATGAGCATCTGTAGGTTCCTGTTTGGAGGTTGTGAAAGACGTGCAACCAGCTCGGCACACAGCCGCTCCGCATCAAGCTGCTGGTGCTTTGTTGTAGTCCAAAAGGCGTCTCCAGTAGGAAAGTTGCACAGGTTCTGCCTTTGCATTCCACTTGTACAGCTTTCCTGCTCAAGGGCCACTTAGGATGACGCAACAAGCACTTTGATTGCACATCAGGTTGGCTCCACTACTTCTGTCATGTCCAAAGCCACCCTCAGTTTTCAGAAATGTTTGTACGGTTTCAGTAGTTTCTCTGCAGCCGTGAGGATTACGACCTTGCCTTTAGATACAAAACTGGACATCAACAAAAAACGCCGAGCTTTTAAAGGAGTCAGATTTTACAGCTTGGTTCCAGACTGCGTTAAATGCACACAACTTTAAGGGCTGATGTCAACATAACAGGTTGTCCTCCAATCCCATGACAAGGATTCTTGTTTTCTGCTACACTTGTGCTTCTGGGCTCACCCCCAGCAAAGGGGCATCGCTCTTTTTTCCCCATGTGAACGATCACATCGGATCACTCCACCATTTCCCTGAGTGTCGCAAGTGGCACCGGAATCAGCTTTTACTCTGTCTTTAAGCAGGTTTTAGCGAAGGGTATATCAGGCCTGTGTGTACTCTGTGCTTAAAATCGAAATTATGTGTCAAGAGGGTCCTGAAAAATCTCAGAAAAAAATCACAACATGTTCTGCGATCCTTGGATCCACTTTCAACACAAATCGTGCTGCGTTGTCTCAGCTGTTTGCGCTTCAAGATTAAAGTTTCATCTCTCTCCCTCTCTCTCTTCCAGTTTGAGGCTGAGCTGCAGGAAAGCTATTTTGATCCCTTGGTGAAAAAGGAGCAAATGGAAGAGAAGATGAGGAGCATCCGAGAACTGAAATGCCGTGTTGCGACGTGCAGAACAGTAAGTGAAGGAGTTCCTTGAGGCTGGCCCGAAGTCTGGCCCGAATAGTGTTGGGGTGACAGCTTGCTTTGGTCCTAGTACTGGTCAATTCTGGACCAGTATTTACACAGAGCGCACAAAAGCCTTATGGGCAGTTCGTGTATATACCAGCTACACGCCGCAAGAGTTAAGGCAGGGGTGATTGAAGTGTTTTGGCCTGAGGTCCAAACTCAGTTTTGGAGAAGCACTCAGACGGTGCATTCCCGTGGTTCATTTGGGGGTTGTGTTCCTTCTCTGAAATAGGGAGAAATGTTCAGAAGCAAAGGCAAAAGGGGTGGGACTAAAAATATCGAGCGTGCTGGCATAGTTTAGCTTAAAGCTTCTCCGGCCAGTTACTAAGTCTCACGACAGGCATTCCAGCCTATTAAAATGGGGGAAGCTGCACAAAAGCTGGGAAGCCACCAAACAGTTGGTGGTCGGGGGGAAAGGCGGGGGGTCCTGGGGAGGGGGCGTGGCCATCTGGGGAGCCCCGGCGGGCCACCCCTGAGTTCAAGCTACAGCTGCACTGACTCCACACTTCTGTGAGATTGTGGCATAAGCATAGAAGCTTCAGAATGATTCAGCCAAGCAGAGAGAAGCTTTTGGGCATATCATGGCATGCTCTGAGTTTTGAAGATGGCCAAGGCAGCCGCAGGCCAGGAAATGTTGCCCTCTCCAAAGTTCTATAATGCTTGAAAATAAATTAGCGCTTGGAGGTGAGATGAGCCAGGAAATGGGCTGTACCTTGCCTGTGGCTCTTCTAATACTTTAATTTCCGGAGAGGCGGTATGTTCTTGCTGAATGTGGCAGTTAGATTGCCATTGGGAACATCGTACAGGAACCGTAGAACCCCAGTTTCAAAGGAACTGCAGTGGCTGCCAATTTGCTTCTGGTCTAGGTTCAAGGTGTTAGTGATGACATTTATAGTCCTAAATCAGGGGTGCAGAAGATCAGGCCCAGGGACCACACCTGGCCCTCTTGGGAGCCACACCTGGCCTTCCTGAGTTCCCCAGGTGACCACAACCTTCCCCACCCCACTACCGGACATTTGGTGGTTTGGTAGCTTCACACTGAAATATGTTGGCATTTTTGGCCTCACCCGTTTTGCCTTCGGATCCATCCACCATTGGAATGCAGCCTCTGAAAGCGTATCTGGAGTGCAGTTTGAACCTCAGGCAGAAAGAGGTTCTGCACCTCTGCTCTGAATGGCTTGGGACCATTATACTTGAGGGACCACCTCTCTGTATGCACCAGCCTGAGTATTCAGATCTGCTGAGGGGATCCCGAGGGAGGGATTCTTGGCTGTGGCATCCCAATTATAAAACGGCCTTCCTCCAGAGGCCTGACGGGTGGCAACCCTGGCTTCGTTTCGGTGTTAAGTCAAGACCTGACTATTGGCCCAAGTTTAGGGGTCTTGATGACCATAGCTTGGCATGACCTACTGCTTTTATACTGAATTGTGGTTTTTGCTGTGGCATTACGGTTTTATGTCAAATTGTTTTTGTTGATTGTATCCCACCCTGAGATCTTTTGATACAGAGTGCATTAGAAATATTTTAATGACAGACAGACAGACAAATAGATACCTTGGTTTGTAGCCCTGGGCACAGGCCAGCTTGCCGTCCAAAAAAGAATATTCACAGCTAAAGGTCCAGTCTTCCAATCTTATAGTTGCCTAAAATTCACACTTGAATGCCGTCTTTCCTTCAAGTAATTCAAGTCAGCGTACACAGGGGTTTATCCCATTTTATCACCACAACCACCCCATGAGGTCGGCTAAGCTGAGAGACAGTGAGGTTTCCAGTGTCCAGATCCTCCCAGTCAAGTCTAGCGTTCCATCCATTAATTTACACCATACTTAGCTCTTTGCTGTATTAAGAGCTGATGACGCAGCATGCATTTGTATTTAGATATTGCATGGGTGGGCCTTTTCCACCATTAAAATGCATGGATTCTTTCTTAAACTAGCTCGCCCTTGATGCAGTAGTCTATTGTGTGTTCTGTGCTTTGCCAGGAATTACATCAAATGGGACAAAAGGTGGTCATAAAGAGGGCAGTTCAGACTGGCTCTCCTCGCTGGTATAAAATAACAGAGAGCTGCTTCCTCCTGGTTCCCAAACAAGCTTTGCTGTTTTTGCACAGCAGTGAGCTGTACTTTTACTGCAACGGTTACTTTAAAAAAGAAAAAAAGCCCAGCTTCTTCAAAGCGTCTCTCTGTTTCTCTCTCTCTCTCTCCCTCTCTCTCTTTTTACGCTAAAGTGTAAGTATACCTATTTCAAACTGCTGGATTCATGCGTGGAACAAAATCACAAGTATCACTGGCATGATGGCGTAAAGCGATTTTTCAGGTGTCCTTGTGGGAACAGAGCCATATCGCTTGACAAACTTCCGAAAAAACATTGCAGGTAGGAGAAACTGTTTTTCTGCTCAAACCGACATTTGCACATTCCCTGAACCCTATTACATTTATTTGTTTGTTTGTTTATTAAATTCATGTCCCGCCTGTCCACCAAAAATGGCGCTCAAGGCGGCTAACAATAATAAAATATTATTGCTGTGCCGAGCATTATGGGAAGAGCTCAGACTGCTGAGCAATAGACTTGGGCCTGTGCACATTCTGCTTCCTTGCTTGCTCTGGACTGTCTTTGCCCCTGCCTCACCTTGGCTCACCCTCAGCTCAGCAGGACCCAGGTCTGGTCCTGACAAAGTCCTGTGCCTCTTAAAGATTAACTGATTTATTGTAACAATTCCCAGAGGGATTACATACATAATATGTAATTTAATATATAAATCTGCCAATTTGAGGTTAACACTTCATGCATCTGAAGAATTGGATAGTGTCCACAAAGGCTTATGCCAGAATAAATTTGTTTGTGTTTAAAGTGCTGCAAGGCTCTGTTGCTTTATTGTAGTATGATTCATTTTTATTTTTAGGCGGGAGTTGACTACATCAAATGTCTTGGCAGGCTTGCTCAGCCTCTTGACAGGAGGCGATGCTTTGCATGCTTCTGAAGGCAGGTGGCAGGGAGGGTGTTCAGGCCTGTTCATAGGCATTGCACCTTACAAGGTGTCTGGTCCCCGGAGTATAAAGAAAACACTGGTTGACCCTGCATTATAGGATATCTTGTGGGAAGCTACCATTAGCGCTGAGGGAAATGGGACACGGTGGGTGATACTTTGCAATGCACACATCCCTTTTAAAACTTTTTTGCATCCTTTTGCCAAAAGTGTTCGTGAGGGAGTCAGTGTCAGGGAAGAGGGTGTTACCAGGGCGACCAGGCCAAGCTCACTCCAATCCAGCTGCACTAGTTGGGGCAGAATTGGATGTGGGGTGTCAAGAATACATCTCCCATTTGAAGTAATGTGATGCAGATGTTGGGAAACAATGGCAGTAAACAGGTATGGACAAGTAGGACCTAGGGATTTTTCTTGGACTCTAAACCTCAAAAATAATTGTAGAACTACTACCAGCAGAAACTGAAACAATCTGGATTTTTCTGTCTCCCGTTTTCAGCAACTGTGGCCTCTTTAAATGGGAACGTGATGGAATGCTCAAGGTAAGAGTAAACCCAAAGCTATCAGGTTCTCATGCTTTGTGGGATGCCATTAATATCCAATATTATTCTTTGCTTTCAGAAAAACCAGATGACAACATCTGGAGTTTATGGCATAGAGATGTTTTACAGTTGAACCTCAAAGGAGTAAAATGTTGAGAGATTAACTGATTTGTTGACGAAATGATAATTTAATAACCACACTAATATGTGACACTGCTGCTGTTCGTTTGTTCGTTTGATTTATATCCTGCTTTGCCCCGTGCTTCGGAGCCTGCACAAATATTTAATATTTTACATTAAAACGGGGTGGGCAACTTGGGCCCTCCAGATGTTTTGGCCGTAGACTCCCGTCAGCCCTAGCAAACATAGCCAATAGTATGGAATTATGTAAGCCAAAACACCTGGAGGGCTACAAGTTGCCCACCCCTATATTAAAACGATCCCCTCCCCTGAAAATGCATTTCTCCTGAATATTATGTGAATACCTCCAAAACATCTATTGTCCTGTGGCAGTGAATGAAAACATCTGACCGTTATACACAGTCTAGCGAGTGGGGGGGGCTGGGGGTAGGGTGTTGCAATCTCCCAGCAGCCCTTGGTCCAACTGGGATTAGAACATCTGTTCCCTCGCTTCCATAGCCACAGCGTTTCTGACAGTTGCAGGAGAGTTCTGTCTCTGAGGGCGAGGGAAGCAAATGCTCTCCAGCTGTATGTTGAACAAGATGCTTTTCCTCAAGCAGCTGAACTTATATAGTAAGTCCCTTTCCTGTATATATAGTAAGTATATATAGGAAAGAGACTGCTGGCTTGAGTGTAGAGTAGGTGAGATTTTCTCTTTTTAAAGAAAACCACCTCCTTTTTTGGAGCATTTACAACTGTAGCGTTCGTTTTAAATCGTTGTCACACCCTAGTTATTCAAGTGTGTGATGGCTTTGTTGGTTAATAAGTACAATCCATTTGCAAGTTCTCCTGTGTGTCTCACTGAAATGAATGGGGCTTGCACAGGTAAACCTTCTGGTGGATTATGTCCAAAGTAGTTTGAATTGACTGTGATGACTAAGTGCCCTGTGTATTGCTTCCTGATAATACGGTGATGATGGCCTTTATTCCAGTGTATCAGAACAAAGCCTCATTGTAAACTTCCCCTTTTTAGGAGAAGAAAGGTCCCAAGATTGGTGCAGAAACTCTTTTACCAAGAGGGGAAGAACAAGCCAAATTCCTCAACAGCATGAAATAACTGCCAAAAGTTATTTCTCTCCTTTGCATTTGCCTTTTGAATTAATCTCCTGTTTCTGATAAGGCCCAGTGACAAGTTCCAAAATGGAGGACTTGGTCACCCAACCATCTTTCCTCCACAAAGACTGAATGATTGTCTGCTTTGATCCTTCTTTCTTCTATTTAAAATGTTGAAAGCATAATCCTCCCATAGGGTTTCGGAGGAGGCACCTGTTTTCTTAGACTGCAAATGGCATGTTTACCAAGAAAGTAGAAGACGCTGCCTTGGAACTGTGTAATAGCAGTGTTTCCTCAGAAAGGTTCTGTACATGTGCCTGTGGCCAATGAGTATCAGCTGTATCGTCTGAAACTACCTCAGTATTGCCATGAGAAATATTTACCAGGTTATGCTTGAGTCTAGAGAGCAAGGCTTCACAATACCTGAAAATATACTTTTCAACTAATTGGCATTCAAAATCCTTTTTGTTTTCCAAGACTAACAGCAAATTGTGTGACTCTTGTACCTCATTTTCCTAATGTGCTGGGTGTGCTGATGTATCTTCCCAAATGCAAAGCTAGATTAACCCTCTCTCAGAGTTTTAATTCTTCTAATGAAGAGGAAAGAAGTATTTTGTGATTTTGGAAGACAATTACCTTTATTATCTTCACTTTTTAATTTTTTTCTAGCTAAGTTGTAGAAATTCTGTTAAGTTTGTGTCATGCTTTTATCAGTAGTTTATCAGTTTAGAAGGTACAAACTGCAGGAAAATGTCAGAAAAAAACTGTACTTCTTTTCTCCAAATGCTGGTTTCACTGGCAATGATGTTTCTTGTTAAACTCAGCAAGAACAATGGAATCCCCAAAATTAGAACATACCATTCTGTGAAATGGAATGAAAACTTCATAAAGCAATGTATATGTTCCGAAATAAGTCCTAAGTTGGCTCTCCTATCTTCACTTAGGCATGATTTGTATTGGTAGTTTGAGCTGTGCATATGTAAAGTTCGGACCCATGTGTATTTCACCAATTAATTTGCTTCCTTTCACTTTTACCACAGGTTCTTTGTATACCAAAATTGGTTTCTTAGATAAACAGCTGAGTATACCACTTGGCATGTGCTTACTGGAATTTTTTGAGGGTTGTAAATATCTAACTGTGGTGCTGTGATTAAAATGTTTACCAGCTTGACTTGGAATCTTAAGTATTTGCTGTGTAGTAAATGTGTACTGTGGGCCTAAGGAGGCCAGCATATATTGTTAAAATAAACACTGATAATATTTCTCTTTAAAAGGTAGGGTGTTTTTGTTCCCCACCCTCCCCAGTTGTTTTGGAAGTTGTGAAAGAGGAAAGATTACTTATTTTTTTGCCCAAGTGCCATAACTGACTGTGGCTTTAGAAGGTTTTTTTTGTTTAAGTCCAGCATCATTGATCGTGGGAAGTTTTAATTGTTCTAGAACTTTAAAACTAGGCGGTCCTGGTTTCAGTAAAGATGAAGGGATAAAAGATGATTCTACCCATAAAGGCAGCCAGACGTGATTTTAAATAAATAATAATAGGAAGAGGATCGGCCTTAATTTTAAATTGTTTCCTGGTCAATGTAATAGAACAGGGGTGGCCAGCTTGTAGGTCTAGATGTTTTGGCTCACATCTCCCATCAGCCCTAGCCAGCATAGTCAATGGTGAGGGTTAATGGGAGTTATAGGGCAAAACATCTGGAGGGCCACAAGTTGCCCCCCCTTTAATTGAAGTTACAAGTCACAATGCATTCCCTGTTCTAAGGTCACACACACATTTGAATGCTTTGAATCCAGATATGTTCCCCTCTAGCGTTCCGTTGTTTAGTGAAGGCGTGGACAATGCGATCGGTGCAGTCTCGAAACGCATGTGCTGAAAACAGCAATGCCATTGCTGAAAAGGGCTTGCCCTAAACCCAGCTTCATCTCACTGTGAGAAGCTGTCAAGGCAACTGCTTGGTGGCATCCCACCACTGGAAAAGGAAAGGAAATATATAGAGGTGATAGAAAATACACATCTGTTTCTCATTGTCCCTCAGCCTGAGTCCAGCATTCTGTTTCACGCACAGAGCCAATTTTAAAAGCCTGCTGAATTAGCACCAGGGATGGGGGAGCGGTTTAAAAATCATTCAGCAGCCAGCCTGGGCATGAACTTTGCGTATTAAATACTGACAATTGATTCCAGTTTTCTTCTTCTGGAAGTTGCAGAAGTGTTGCTGCAAAGGGCTGTGGGATTAAGAGGGTTGGAAGTGGAGGTCATGAGAAAAAGGGTATCTACGGGGAACTACAGTTGGAGACCTCAAACCGGAGAGGAAGGGAAGAGCAGAAGTGAAAAAAGAACGGCGTGCATGCCTTTGCGAACTCTGTTCATGAATAATATAAACAGTGTTGAAGTTTCTGTTGCAGAATTTCAGTCAAAACTATTCAGATAAACATGTCTGGAATTAAATGCAGTATGTCAAAAATGTGCTTTATAAGGAGCAACGTTGTTTTCTTGTTGGAAGCAGCAGCCAGCCAGCTGGTAATGGATTTCCTCGGTAAGAAATGTTTACTTGTCGGCCTGGTTATTTTCTAGACAGCAACTGCCAAGCGCCTGTATCGAAAGCAAAGGCAGATTCTAACTTTTCAATAACAACTGTATGTCTGATCAAACTTTGTGTTCATTTGATGCTTTACAATGTCGTTTGGAACTTTGAATTTCTGTTCATCGCTCTGGGAATACTTAACAATATTAACTTTCACATTCTTGTTCTGTCTCACGAGCTGTTAAATTAAAAAACAGACTGATGAAAATGTACCACATACTTTGAAGGCATCTAAAAGCACCTGCAATTTATTTTTTTAAAAGCAAAGGTGTATGAAAGTGCAGCCATAGCAGCTTTGATTTCTAACTGAAGAGAAACCCTTGACAATGTAGTCACTGAAGCATTCGTAATGGAAAACATTTCCATAATGCACTTATATATCCCAATTAATAGTACCTAATTTTAATAATGCATGCTTGGTTCACGCTGTTGTTGATGATTCACGTCAGTGGGATGTCGGGCAAGATTGTGTGAAACCACTCTTGTGTTCGTGACCTACACCCATTTTTCATCAGTCGCTTGTTCCACTACAGCAGTTTGCTTTATCAAAGGCCTCCTTGATTAATACATGAAATGCTGCTGTGTATGCTTACTTGGAATGGTACCACCATCTTGAAGTAAGCTGTTTTGGTTCTTGATTTGCAAAGAGCGCTGACCAAAGAAGGGTGGGACAGCTATGAGCATTCCCTACAAGTCATGAATTTTCCACAGTTGTCAAAAGGCCACAGAAGTGGGTATTAGCTGCAGAATTCAGTATCCCAAGAAACTCTATTTTCATTTTTCATTTAAATCAAGTTTCTAGCCCCAGTGACTGCAAAAATGGGCTTTACAATGAATGGGAAATGCCCAGTGAAATCGTCAAAGCCATATGTGAGCTTGTTAGGATTTCCGTTGGCCAAGAAATGGGACGTATAGCCTACCCATGGCTAGCTAAAGCAGAACATTGATGATGTATGCAAATTTGTTTAATTCACATCTCTTTAATTTGCATAATTTAATGGTCACAGCTTTCGACTTTTTCTTGGTGGAGAATTGTGATACTTTTTCCCAAGAACAGAGTATAAATTGTCCTGCCTTTAGGGCACCAGGCGCTGGAAACGGAGGAACCATGATGCATGTACTTTTGAGTTAAGAAATGGGTTCTCATGCATTTCCTTTCTTGTAGATTCCCTGGACCAGGAGTATGTACCTCCCTGTTAACACAGTAGCAAATTGGGGGGGCTACAAAAATGTCTTCTTGTGAGATTTTTCTGAGGTTTAGATTTCATACACTGTCCTCATTTAATTTAGGCCTACTTATTGCTGAGACGGTAACTCCATTAATAGGCTGTATCATTTCAGAATGCAGGTGGGGAATCGTGTGATGGAATGCCCCTCCATGCTAAGAAATGCCCTGCACATAGAAAATTAGCATGTCAGGGAGAAAGTTAGGCAAGAGTTCTCCTTGGTGACATCTATGTGGAGGAAATGTTTTGTATGTCTTGAAGCTAGTGATAGGTTTTTCTCCCAGACTGATGAGTCATTTTAAATACTTGTTTTGAATTCTAACCTAATCTTGTCAATGGTATGTCAGGTGCAAAAGTAAAGATGTTTGATTTTTTTTTCTTATTTGTAAATGTGCGTTTTCAAATGTGAAAGTTTTCCAATAATGATGAGGTGACCAAGGAAAGAGATTGCAAAAGGATAAAATATCTTTAATAAACAAATACAATGTATTTTAAGTATTTGCCACATATTCTAAAATCATTCAAAATACTCTAGATACCGCACAAGCTGGCTTTGTTCTCAGTGCCTACCTCAAAATATAGTGATTATTTTAAAATAATGCTTACCCATTTGCTCTACAAGGAGCTATTTATACCTATATAGATCTATCTATATGTATATACAGGTCTGAAAGAGCTGATCCTGTCTGCATTAATTTGCCCTGTGCGTCAGTGTTCAGAGGCTGCTACATACTAGAGCTTCAAAACGCAAAGCAAAGCAGCAACCTATGAGTGAAGTCATCGCTACTATGAGAAGGGTTGATGAAGTAGGTTCGGTAGAGAGGGATCAATAATGACTTCCAAAATATTGCCTTGCTGACAATCCTGCCACTAACATGCTCAGCGGCTATTTCAGTGTTTTAATTATTCTGTGCAGTCCATTCTTCCTATTTGTTCTAGACGATGTGCCGATTATATAGATACGATGGGTAGAGGCCATCGTAATGGTACTGACGCCATTGCTCAATCTGTTCTCGGCTTCTCTCATCCTGCTCTGTAGAGGGAAGAAATGTGTTAAAGCTTTTTTTAAAACTACAAAACACACATCATACACTGCTCCTCTTTCCTGATGGTGGCAAGCCCAGCATCAAGCGCACAGGCAAAACGGAAAATGTGAGCGCAGGCATTTCCGGAAGACTTTGGGTAATGCCAAGCAGCACAGCCTACCAGCTGGGTCCGGTTTAGGGCCTGGCCTTTGGTTTCAATTCTTGAACTAAGGACCAATTCACATACGCAAACATCCTCTTTGTAGAGCAGGGATGCAAAACCTCAAGGCTGTGGGCCAAATCCATTCCTCCTGGGGTACCAATTTGGCCCTCCAGGATTAGCCCAGATGGCCATGCCCCCTTCCCCTGGCCCACCCTCATTTCCCTGGCCACCAAGTTTGGTGGTTTCCTGGCTTTTGTACTCTTCCCCCCCACACACACACAAGTTTACAGTGCCTCTCCTAAGGCTGAGTTAGTGGCAGGAAAGGCTTTAAGCTGAAATATGCTGGTGTATTGGGCATGTTGGTCCCTCCATCTTTGCCTCCAGCCCTGCCCACCACTGGAATGTGGCCCCCGAAAGCTTCTCTGAAAGGGAATTTGCCCTTGGGGCTGAAAGAGGTTCTGTACCTGTTTTACAGGAACCCCATGGTCACAGCATGGAGGAAGAAATTTACAAGCTGGCATGACTACATTCCTGGTGCTGAATCACGTGCGTGCAGATACACTAGGTTAAAAAATTGTGCCAGTCATCTTACTACTTCCATATGGTTGCAGCCACAAGGCCTCTTCCCTGATAGATGTTTGAGAGGATTGAACAGGCTTCGGTCTTGATACAAAAAGGGTGCTAGGGCTTTTTTAAAAAACATGTTACTAAACCACAATTCCCATGATCCTTTGGGGGCAGCCTTGGTATAAAACCAGTTACGTTTATAGGGTTGTTATATCCAATGTAGCACTAGTGGAAAAAGTATCTAAGCACTTTTCCACTATCACGCAAAAACAAGCCGCACCTCGAATAACAAAGTTTTAATGCGCTGAGAAAACACTTGTGTAATGGCTTGAATAAGCCAAATCAAAGTCTTGGATTTGACACAAGGACAGAAATAGAATTTCTGTGAGTGGTAGAAGCTTTGCACTAGCAGAAGGACATCACTGGATGCAATCCGTTGAGTAGATAGGCTCTTTGTGAACTGGACATACTGCAACATTTATGTATGTATTCATATCCATCCGCCTCTCTAGATGGATTCCAACTTCAGATATGGTTTTTTATATACTTCTTTTTTAAAGCTGCCCATAGTACACACCATTATAGGGAAAGGGTCTGAAAATAATACCTGGATTTTCCTGTCCCGGCTTCACTTCAGTGACATACTAGAGAGATACACTACATGTAAAAAACAGTATCCACTCCGGACAGTACTGGGAATTTCCTCCCACATTCTTTTCCTTTGCCTAATGTGAATGTGGTAGGAGATTATGTGGTCATGCTGTTAAACACAACATAATTTCCTGGGTAGGAAAAAAAATACATAGAGGAAGAAGTTCTTTCATTTGTGGTTGAGAAGAGCAAATAAAACAAAAGGCAACCAACTGATCATGCTCTCTTTCAGCAATTCAGAAATTCCAGTGCCTGGGTGCTTAACTTGTATCTCTTGAGGAACTGTTGTGTTCAAAAGTAGATAAAATTCTGATCTGGAGGCCAAAGAACCACACACACAAGCTTGAGTACTTTCTTACATCCAAGCAGGCTTTGGACTTTTTGAACAGTAGCCCCAAACAGCATTATATTTTTGAAACAGGGAAATTTCCAAAGCAGATATGGGTCTGTGCTGGTCAAAGGAAATAAATAAACCCACTTGGGTGGTGCACCATAAGCTTTGGAGCCCACCCACTGAGATAGGTTTTATTTCAGTCTTGGTTCAACACCTTTAGGGTATATAAAATATAATAAAAATCAATAAAAATATCAGTCAAATAATGTATGCACAGAAAGTGGTGTACAGTACACTTCTCACTTCCTTCTGGAGCTGTACCAGGTTGGCTTTACACATGCAGCAGAATTAAATGGTAACAGAGTACCAGAATGAAGGGTACTACTTGAGAATGAAGAGTTTCCATGGTCCCCTCCATTTAAAAAATGCATCTCCCTGCAAGTAGAAAACTAGCACAGCACACAAAAGGCTGTGCTAGAATCTTTCTTGCTTCCCCGACAATGTTGTTCTGGATGGAAACATTATTTCTTGGGGGAGCATTTATAAATAGTATTCCCCACCTGCATTCTACAGTTGTAGAGCACGTTCTACCACTTCAGGCCTTTGCTGCCTCATCCGTGTGTGTGTGTGTGTGTGTGTGTGTGTATAGAGAGAGAGAGAGAGAGCAGGCAGACCTTAGAGCAGGAGTGGGCAACTTGTGGCTCTCCAGATGTGTTGGCCAGCTCTGCCTTAGGCTATTTAAGCCTCAAAAAGGTTATTCAAGTCCCCCAAATGGAATTAAGCCACAATGACAGTCCGATAACCTAAAAGCGTTTACTCATACTAAGCATGAGAACGGCGGGGGGATGATGTATCAAAGAGAAGGTGTTTCCGGGAAGTAAAGAAAACCAGCGAGAGAACGAATGAGAATGCTGTGTCACTGTCTTCTGGCACTGTACGTTGCAGTGCTCACCCAAGACATTTTGCTGTCTGAAGCCAAGTCCACATACCCTCTGCTCACACACATTAGGGCCAACGCTGAGAGCCAGTGTGGTGTTGTGGCGAGAGTGTTGGGCTGGGAGTCCAGAGATCCGGGTTCTAGTCCCCGTTCAGCCTTGGAAGCTCACTGGGTGACTTTGGGCCAGTCACAGACTCTCAGCCCAACCTACCTCACAGGGTTGTTGTTGTGAGGATAAAATGGAGAGGAGGAGGATAATGTAAGCCGCCTTGGGTTCCTTAAGGAGAAAAAAGGCGGGATATACATGTAATAAATAAATAAGCGCTCTAGAAAGCCTTCCTTGGGGCACCACCTAGACATCAGTTCTTGCCTTTTCTATTCCTCCTGGTGGTGCCACTTGAAGTGGGCTGCTTCACCCTGCCTACCTGGCAACGCCAGCCCTTGTCAGCTGAGTACCTCACAGAGGGGGAGAGAGCAGACAGGTGCCATCTCTAGTTCTGCTGGGGCTCTTACGCCTTTAAAACACAGCCGTGTAAGGCAACATCGGCAGATGTACCTTTTCCTGGCATGGAGATGCAGTGATGGAGTAAGCTGCACCCACTGGATTTCTGCCTGACACGCAACTGTTTTAAAGGCATTGGAGTCCTAGCAGAAAAAGATGGCAAACCTAACTGAACCAATAGGAAAGGTGTTATTGAGCACAGCGGGGCACCTCTTTGCCCTCTCACCCATTGTGAGGTATTTAGTGGTCAGCGCTGGACAACCTTAGATTTGTCCAAGATGAGTACCAGCCAGGCTGGGAGTGATAAGCGATATCCTTGGGTGTTGAGCAATTCAAGGCATTTTGTTATGGGGAGAGAGAGAGAGTGGCTACAGACAGATGGCACTAACAGAAAATGCCATCCAAATGTTAAGTGTAACAACTGTTAAACGTTTGTTTTGAGGGGGAAGTTGAAGCTGAATCTCGGCTGCCACAACTGCCAAGTTTACAAAATGGCTACCAGCCTCTGCACAGCAACGAAGTGCTTCAGGGCACTGCCTATGCACAGGATACTGGGACCCGACAGCTCCTGAACAGCAAGTGTACCATCTTTTAGAAAGCTAATTCCCATATTTAGTACATGTTTCTAAAGAGTTCAGTTGCTGCTTCTCTCAGAATTCAAGACTGTGTTCCTTTGAGCAGGCCTAACAAAATCAGAACAACTGGCAACCTTAGACAAGAAGGAGCTTGTTCTGTGTGTCTAAGCAGTATTAAGTGACTATGGATAAAATCTCATGAAATGGAGACTTGTGCAATAATATCCTGGAAGCAAAGAAAGATGTCTTTCTTTGGATCCCCTTCATTTCACTAGAGCCCTTCTAACAATGCAACTCAGGACTTAAGCTAAGGCAGCATCCATGAGGTATTTATGTAAGGGACTTAATGGCACCTCCCTGAATCTTGCATTTTCTCCATTCTGCCATTCAAATTGTTAGGATATCAGTACATGCACTTTGCTGTGCTGTGGAGCGTGCAGTGATGAAATGTGCCAATAAAGCATCCCAAGATGCATGGAAACATATATCTCCCCTCTCCACTTTTGTTGTTATTGCTTAACCCTGTGCTCTTACCATCGCGCTCCTCCTCAACGAAGTTCTCAAACTCATTCCTCTGTTCCTCGTAGTACTCCCTCCTTTGTTCATCTGCAGCCAGCATCTGGCGGGTCTCGGCTGCATTAAAAGATATTAATATTAGCCGGCAGGCCTTCAGAGGAAATGAAAGATGCTTTCTCTTATTATTGTACTGAAGCACTTGAACAGATTATAGCCTGCCTTGACTTTTACATAAGCCTTTAAGTGGTCTTTCTTGTGGCTTTACTGCAGACCAAGAACGCACAGCCTCCAGCCCAAACACCATGTACAAGTCCCAAAGTGCTTTTATATTTTAAAGTAGAAAATAATAACGTTAGCTAATACCATCCAATGATTGGATTAGCCCCAGCAACATGAACGCTAATCCAAATAAAAAGTTGAATTATACTTGAAGTAGTGATAGAAATGTCTCTTTAGAAGAAGGCAAAAAGAAGGCAAATCTGTAATGTTTTATAGAAACCTTGTTTCGCTTCTCCTTGTAGTAAGCTGGCTTGCAACATTCATTTCCATTATCAGGAGCTATTTGATAAATGATACCTTTTATATACATTACATTACATTACATTATATATATAGTGTGTATGTGTGTGTGTGTCCACACACACATCTTATAGACAAATCAGCATAACATGTCATGTAAGGATACAGACCCTCTTTCAGAGGGCGAAATTCCTTTTCAGAGAAGCTCTTGGGGGTCACATTCTGGTGGCGGACAAGGACTAAAGGCAAAACAGGTGAGGCCCCAAACCCTAAAATACCGGCATATTGTAGCTTAAAGCTCTTGCAGTCTGTAACTAAGCCTTAGGAGAGCATTTTAACCTTTCAGGATGGGGGGGAAATGCACAAACGTGGGAAACCACCAAATGTTTGGCAGTCGAGGGAAAGTGGGTGGGGCCAGGTCAATGGGGCATGGCCTCCTGCTGAGCCCCAGGGACCTGAATGGGTCACCCAGAGGGCCAGATTTGGCCCTCTGGCCTGAGGTTCTGAACCCCTGGTGTAATGGCTTGTGAGGGTTAATCTGAAAGGGATTGGTGTGTGAACAGTTCCACTTTGTGGCAGGAGGTTAGAACTGGGTGGCCTTCTGGTACCTTTGGTGATTCTTTGAATTTGGAATACTCGCAGTTGAGGATATGCAATACATATGCTCTTCATCACCCAAACTGTTGACAGGCAGATAGTTAAGAAGCAGCTACCAAAACGACACACCAGACCAGATGCAGAGCAGCAGAGACGGGTAGCTTATGTGCACAAAGCAGCCTTGAGTGTCATTTTCTTGACAGAAAGGCGGGATGCAAAATCAATCAAATAAATAAATAAAGTGCAGACGGCATATTAATAACGTGTGGCAGCCAGATTGATCACAGGGACCAGAAAGTCTGAACATATAAGACCAATTCTGGCCAGCTTCCGCTGGCTGCCTATATGCTTCCAAGCCCAACTCAAAGCGCTGGTTTTGACCTATAAAGCCCTACTCGGCTCAGGACCACAGTACCTGACAGAACACCTCTCCCACCACAAACTGACCCACATACTATGCTCCACGTCTAAGGCCCTCCTCCAGAAGCCTCCTCCAAAGGAGGCTCAGAGAGCAGCAACAAGGGAGAGGGCCTTCTTGGTGGTGGCTCCCCATTTATGGAATAATCTCCCTGACGAGGCCCGCCTGGTGCCAACATTGTCATCTTTTCAGCATTGGGTTAAAACTTCCCTCTTCTCTCATTTGGTAGCATATAATGAATCTCTTGATTGTCTCTGGCTGATTGTTTTAAATGGTTTTAGATATATTTTTGTTGTGTGTGTTATTTGCTTTATGTCACTATGTGAATGGATTTATATGTTATATAATGCATTTTAATGGTTTTTAATTTTTGTGAACCACCCAGAGAGCTTTGGCTATGAGGTGGTATAGAAATATAATGAATGAATGAATGAATGAATGAATGAATGAATGAATGAATGAATGAATATGACTGCTGCTTGCTACTCTGAGATCCAAATAACTGAAGGCATACAAAAAAGTTATCTCTTATCTTTCAAATCAAGTTGTCCAAGTATCAAACCAGAGCTTACCTATCCTCACACAGTTGTCAAGCACTCCCACCACCACTCCCACTCCTATCCCCCGCTCTGGATGTTGTTGTTTTTAATTAAGGTGTTATCCTCGCAGAATCGGGGCTTTTCCACAATGTTTTTTTTCTAATTCAGGCATGATCTTCGAAGATTCGAAGTTGTGAAGCTTCACAACTTTGAAGCTTCAAAGATCATGCCTGAATTAGAGAAAAAAAAAACATTGTGGAGAAGCCCCGATTCTGCAAGGATAATGCCTTAATTTTTTAAAAAAACATCTGGAGCGGGGGATAGGAGGGGGTAAAACTTAGTCTCATTTGAAGGGATACAACAACCCCCTGCTCAATGCAGGAAGCCTGTTTCCCAGGCGGTCGCCCATCCAACTACTGACCGGGGCCGACAACACTTAGCATCCGAGATCAGACAAGCACGCGCAGGAAAACAGCACAGCGCTCGAGTGTGAACCGAGCTTGTGCATTCGATGAAGCACTGCAACGGGGAAAATCGGTGAGTGTGAATAATCACATTTTAATGCGAGAGCGTTTAACCCGACGGGACACCGAATTCATTGTGATGGCGGGCACAATGTAGATTGGCCCTTAGTCTAACTTAACTCCCATTCACTTCAATGGGTCTACTTTAAGTAGGAGTAACATTGGACACAACCAATGACCCCATTCACACAACATGGCACGTAATAATGGGTTAAGCAATCAACAATGTAATGGGTGTGTGTGGCCACCGATTATGAACATGCAACCTCTGGTCAGGGCAATCGGGTTGGGCTGTTATGTGAACCCACCCAGCGTGGGTTATTCAAGGGTTAAACAACCCTCTCATAACCCTTGATCAGTGGTAGGGTTATATTTAACCCTTGAATAACCCATGCTGACCGAGTTTGCATGACATGGCCCATCCCTGATCAGGGCTTGCATATTCAAAATGGCGGCCGCATACACCCGGCATACACCATGGCTCATTGTGGATTAAATAACCCACGATGACTCAGCCATGTCATGAGAACCAGCCCAATGTATGGCTAAAGTATATGTGGTGGTTTGTTTTCTCACAGTTCCATGGAAGATTCACCTCGCAAGTCCCACTTTTAGGTATATACACCTAATGCTGCAATCCCCTGC
The DNA here is from genome assembly GCF_057233095.1 of Heloderma suspectum. Taxonomy (NCBI): domain Eukaryota; kingdom Metazoa; phylum Chordata; class Lepidosauria; order Squamata; family Helodermatidae; genus Heloderma; species Heloderma suspectum. The sequence continues at coordinate 113,100,540 of NC_139464.1, forward strand.
ACAGTTACGGGGGGGGAGGGGGAGAAATTGTTGAATTCAGAGGGCCTTACTTCTGAGTAAACTTGTATAGGATTGGGCTGTAAAATGTTATAAGTGTACACTAAAAATGTTAAGAGTGAATGTGGCATTCATCCACACTCAGGGACATGCAGACAGCCAGGATTGGCTAGGGTTCCCTATTGAGTATAAACTTACGGCAAACCTAGGTTTGCTTCAGTAATATGTGAAGTTGAGAGTAAGCTGTGATGCTGTGAAGAACATCATACTTCCCCATCATGTAGCTCTTGAGGATCAGTTTATACCAGGGGTGCAGAACCTCTGACCTGGGAGCCAAATCCAGCCCTCAGGGTTTCCCAGATGGCCACATTCCCTTTCCCCTGTCCTCTGATGGTTTGGTGATGTCCCAGCTTTTGTGCAGTTTTTCCACCATTCTAAAAGCTTGAAATGTCTCTCCTAAAGTTTAGTTACTTGAAGCATGAGCTTTAAGCTAAAATATGCTGGAATTTTTGGCCCTGCCCCTTTTGCTCCACCTCCCCCCCCACACTGGAAAGTGGCTCCCGAGAGCTTCTCCAAACTGGAATTTGGCCCTCCTGGCTGAAGGAGGTTCAACTGGTTTATACAAGCTGCAAAATCAACTAGTCCACGTTTTCCGGGGCTAGAAGCAGAGGCGTTCGTTTGTTTGAATGGATTAATGGGTGGATGGATGCTCCCACACAGAAAATGTTCCTGATGTGTAGAAAAATAGCATGTCGGGGAGAAAGGTTCAGCCAGGCCTTCTCCCCTGACAACGTTAGGTTTGGTTTGGTTCTTATGTTGGCAGAGTTTTCTTTGGGGATGGAGAACAATCAGATGTGCAACCTCCACCTGCATTTTCTAGTAGGGCAATCCAGCAAAAGCTTTACTACCAGGTTCTGCAGATTATATAAACTATGCAGTGGAGACTGATTTCTGAGCTCATGCTAGACATGGAGAATGGAAGCCATCCTGCCTTGCCAGTCTGTCCTGATGTGGTAGGTAGGTCTGTGTGGTTAAGTGCCCTTGGGATGTGGATTTCGGACTCGTCCAGGGCACTGCACTAAACTACCTGAGGATTTCATCACCATCCAATATCTCAAGCTAACCCTTTATCAAGGTGCATCATACTGGGTGTTCCTAGAGAGCCATTCCTCACATGGATTAAGTCAACGGTGTTCAAAACATTAACTAATCCTGTGTATATTTTGTTTGGCGGGGGCAGGGGGGGTACAATCATTATTGTCTATAAAATTGATTTCTGTTGTGTTAAAGTTATGGGGCAGTGGGGGAAATATAAAAAGGAAAGGATTCTGGCTGTGGAAAGGAATGCTGCTAGTTGTCATCTTTGGCCTTTATTTCATGTGTTTAAAGTCTGACTTTGCAAATATAATGGGTAAGGGGAGAGAGTGTCTTGTCTGACTTAGGGTTTCTTTCTAAGGATTTTTTTAAAATTTTCCATGTTTGATGGGCAGCCCCTGCTGTTTGATGTGCTGCATACTGCTTGCTTTATGTTATCCAGCATATGACAAATTGGCAGTGGGAGGAGGCAAAATTTTTCCTCTTGGAAGATGGCAAAATAGTTTGAGCCAACTTGTTTGCTAGAAGGCAAACCCATCACCACATACTTCTACAGTAGTACCACTTAGGATGTAATTACACCACAGACCTGGACTGGTTAGCTAGTCTTTCCCCACGCCTGCAGTTCTTCAAGGTGGCTAGGGATCATAGAACACTAGGGTTGGAAGGGGCCTATAAGACCATCTCATGGGCATCTCTACACCAGCCTAAAATCCTGCATTTAACATGGGGCTTTCCGCTTCCGTTTTAAATGCAGAATCACAACAGCTCCCTTTTTCATGTGCTTCCTTTCCCTCCACCCCCTTCCCCTCCTTCATATCTGAGCCTTCCATTATCTTTCATTGATCTCGCTCCTCTCTTTGCCGCTTTTACTCTTTTCATGGAGGAAACTGAAGCGGAACACAATGGGTAATTTGATAGCTCATTATCTGCGATCTATTTAAAAATGGAACAAAGGGTATTTACTGCAGGAGACACCTTGAATGATCACGATGTCATGTAAAGAGCCTGCAAACCTCTGTGAAGGAGCAATCTCAATCGCAGTTTAAAAGCTCAGTGTGAAGGAGCCCCATATCTAACACAGAAATCTCAGCCACCTTGCCAAACTACAATCCCCATAATTCTCTGTATAATTTCCATGGGGAATTATACTGGTATAAAACCAATATAGGTTGGTAATGTAGGCTCTCTCTGCTATGCACTGTAGAAGTGGTTTAGATTTTTTTTAATGCAGAGGGTGTTCAAAGGTTTCTGCAAAAAGCACATGCAGAGTGTCGCATAGGGAACACAACAACAAGAATCTTTAAATCTCCCCCCCCCGTCCCAATTAAACCTATAAATAATGTGATGCTTCCATGCTAGCTGAATTAGTATGTACTTCGGCGAAATATCATTACCATGTGACATGACCACCTTAGAGTGCTTCCAGACACTGGCTTTCTCAGCAGTGCTAGCTGGAGTTAAGCCAGATGCATAATAGGGAGGAAATATCTTATAAAAGAGGGACCTGTATGGTGCTACTGCGGCTTGCATTTTCGCAATGGATCCTGAAATAAGTCCTCCATTGGCCTTGAAATACTAATCCCGCTAGCCCATTTGGACTTTAACAGAGACTGACGCAATTGACATCTGGCTTGCGGTATGTCAGCGTCCGCCATTAAAACTTTGCAATCAGTGGAGAAAGCTGGCATCTGGGTGCTTGCAAGAACACAAGAACATAAGAAGAGCCCTGCTGGATCTGACCAAAAGTCCATCTAGTCCAGCATTCTGTTCACACAGTGGCCAACCAGCTGCCTACAGGAAACCCACAAAAGGATGCAAGTGCAACAGCACCCTTCCACCCATTTTTCCCAGCAACTGGGATACATAGGCATACTGCCTTCGATACTGCCTCTGATACAGCCATTGATAGCTCCTTGTCCTCCATGAATTTGTCCAACCCCCTTTTTTAAAGCCATCCAACTTGGTGGCCGTCACTATATCTTGAGGTAGCAAATTCCATAGTTTAACTATGCACTGTGTGAAGAACTTCCTTTTATCTGTCCTGAATCTCCCACCAACTTTACTTCTGGACTCTGTAAGTTATATCCAATGTTACTCTAACTTAACTCCCATTCATTTCAAGGGGTCTACTCTAAGTTGGACTAACATGGGATCCAACCCAATAGCACCCTGATCAGCAACTAGTTTTACTGGAGGACAGCTTTTGAGGAAGCTGCTCAGAAGTCCCATGGCTACATCCTCCACTCCCTCCAGACGCCCTTCTTGCCTCTGGCCTCGTAGCTGATTTGGCCCTGTGGCTGCCAAGTGCTGATCCCTACAATAACGTTCTCTGTTATGAACCAAATATTTCTCATCCTTTTCAACTGGAGCTAATTTTACCACATTGCCTCATGTCCCACAACAGAGATGCGAAAGGCTTGTTTGCACTTCATGAATGCTTCTTAAACATTATTAGCTGGGCATGTACATTGGCTACCTTTCCCAATTACAGGAGAAATAAAGTGAGTGTTTCATTGTTTTTAAATTAAGTCAAGTGCATATTTCTTTGAATGCTGTTTGCAGATTTTCTACCAAGAACGGCTGTAAATGGTCATCCAGTACAGTGCCCGAAAACTGGTGCCTATTTAGCTTCCTTCCTAAGTAAACTGTCAAAATGAGCCAGAGCAGGTCTCTCAACCAGGTGCATTCACTTCACCATGCTGTCCTGCACCTCCCACAACAGCTTCCTAATCACTCCCTAGACCACAATGTGATTTAAGCAATTATGAAATATCCCTTACTTTCAAACTTGTTTATTTGGCCAGTGATGCAATTTCCATTTCCACAGCAATATCTTAGCTAATTTAGAAAAGCTAGCAATAAACATGCATATTAAGAAATTAAATGAATACTTCAGCCCCCACGGGAACTCTTCAAATACTGGCTCTTGTTTAAGCAGACTGCAACCAATGCACGTGTTCCCTAATATCAAAGTCAGAAAAGTGAGGAGTCTATAATCTAATCCAAAACCACTCATCATCTCTGATCAGTTCATAAATCCTTTCAGAGTGTGGGCAGACAACTAAGAAATATGCCCTCCCCCAAAACACACACACACACACACACACACCCAAGAGATGAAAAGAGCATTACATAAATCACAGCTTTCCATAATCACCCTCCAAACAGCCTCACCATTGAGCTCATCCCTGGATTGTGTAGATCTTTTGCCCCGCTTCTTGAAAAAGTTAGAGGCATCTGATTCCTGCATGAAGACTCTCTTTTTCATACCTGGAAGCAGAGAAATAAGTGGATCTGACACTAAGGAGAAATTGGGGCAGGGGAAAGTATTCATAACAATGCTAAAATAATTATACATCTTGTTTCTGTTCTTTCCCTCTTTCTAAAATCAATGAATGGATTTCATTGCATCTCCCGACTTACTTTCCATGCTTACTTCTCCAGCTTCTGCTTTCTTGGAATCCACAGCCATGGTGTCACCTCCCTCAAGAACTAGGCAAGACGAAAGTACAAATCCAGTTTTTAATTCAGTGAAAGAGTACACATAGAATCTTGGAGAGAATTGCAGATGTGTATTTAAAACTACTACCTGCTAGAGTCACGGTACTCATCTTGCATTCTAATCTGCCTAAGGTAATCATGCTTTACAATTTGTCTGCCTCAGATAGCAAAGGCAGTACAATCCAGTCCATATTTTGGATAACAGGTAAAAAATCATTAGTCCTGATTTAGCTATATGATGGAAATTCCTTTAGCAATTGCAACTGGTGATTTGATTTGATCAGACACATCTCTAGCCTCTGCCTCTCCCATCCCATTTAACTGACAAATGCTGCCATCCATTGACCTGTAGCAATAGGATAGGCTTTAGATTATTCTTTACTGGAAATCAGCTTTTTCATTTTAGTTATTGTTGCAAATCATACATACCAATCAGGAGCACAAAAGTCATGAGGCAGGAAAGAAAGAGCACTTGTTTCCAATTCATCTTTGCTGTGTTCCAGACGGCACAGTAATGAATGTTACCGTGACTTTTGCAGAGGTGCTTGCAATAAAAAAAAAAAGGGGAAAGGGGGGAAATGTCCTGTCTTCCGTCTAGGAAATCAAGCAGAAAGTGAGGACCTTCCCTTGGGTTGGGGGAGGCTGATGGGAGGGTGAGAGGAGGGAGCTTGGATGGCACTTGAGTTGGCAGTTCCTGGCGATACACTATAGGCAAGTTCGAAGGCACATGGAAACACCAACATGGGAAAAACTCTAGTGTTCCATGCGAGCTCTATGGTACTCAACACACACACTGCATCTGCGCCCTGAAGTGAATGAATTATGAACAGCCAAGCAGCATGGGATACTCAGGGAGATGGGTCATCTTGTTTGCAAAACTGGACTGGATTTCAGCAAGGAATGACCTGAAGCCTACACTGTTGCTGCCAGGCAAATGAGGAACACGTCCCGCTTGAATGGAGCAGGAGAGACAATATGTGTGTGTGATCAAGTCCAGTCTTGGGTTGCAACTGTTGAAGAATTGAAAGCCCTATGTGAGCAGCCTTGTGAATCAGGGCGGTTCCAGAGAAGGCTTTTATGGTGCCATTGTCCTGCCCCATTCATAGAATTTTACTGGGGGTCCAGATGTCGTCTTCTGCTTGTAACCCTCCTGCGTTTTCCCACCACTGCTTCCATTTTTTCTTTCTTTCCACAAAAAAGACGTTAAGGAGGAAAAGATGGAATAGCTACACGATGGTTTTTGATTGGCAGCACTAGGAATGCTCCGTCTGGAAGCACCCTCAGACACACCCTCATCTGGTCCAGCATTCTGTTTCCCATAGTTTCCAGGAGTGGCCAGCAAGATGCCTCTGGGAAGCTGACAAGCAAGGGCATAAGAATAACACCTTTCCCCCATTCCTTGCTTCTGTACCTGTATCCAAGCCAACAAGTAGGCAGGCAAATAAAGGTCATCTGCTGAATGCAAAAGGAAGTGCTTGAGTTTCATAGGCTTGCAGTCTTTAGGCAAAGGGTGGTAGGGCTAGAGGTTAAGCGGCGCCATAATTTAGTACAATCTGGGAACATTTTCTGTGAGGAGGCAAGTAGTATCAGTGACTATTATTTGCCTCCTCCAAGAAAATGTACTCAGCCTGTACTAAATTATGGTGTAAATTATGGAGTCAATGGGTGTCATACGCTATGCTAGTGAATTCTTATGAAGTCATTCTTCCCTTTTAGATGAGGCAAAGTCATTGTGCTGTTATTCTACTTTAACAGTTTCTTAGCGACTTGCTGGTATACAGGGTAAATAATCTTGAGACGCATGCTGTCTGCCATAGTAAATATCAGATGTCAATATAATGGGGCACATTTACATGCCATGGTTACTGTGTCAAAACTGAACGTGAGATTTGGGTCTAACAGTCAAGTATATTTCTAAATAGTAGCCAGTGTTGTCTGTAGGATTACACTTGAAGTTTCTGCTCTGATGGTCACTTGGAGTGGTCTTAGACAACTTAGGGTGAAGACAGACACACCCTTTTTAAATGCCCTGAAAGCAGCCGGGGGGGGGGGGTATTCAAAAATATAGATTTTTCCTCCATATAAATGCCCTAATTAGATATGAGGAAAGTGACAGGTAAATCCCTAGTAACCCTCTGCATGTAGAATATATATGCTAGTGGGCACATCAGAAATCCAGCACTATGGGCGTATACTGTTGGTAGAGTTGCCAGGTGGAATCAGGGGAATGAACGTTTACCTGTAAACAACAGTAAGCAATAAAACCAACACAGATGACTAAAACTGGCAGAGAAGCCAAAACAGAGTAAAACCAAAAAGATGTAAGCAAATAAGGGCACAATCCTACGCATGTTCAGAGAGAGAAAAGGCCTACAGCTCCCAGCATTTCCCAGCCAGCCATGCTGGGAGCTGTAGGCCTTTTCTCTGTCTAAACATGCATAGGATTGCACCCTAAAAGTATTTTCCTGGTGGCAAAAAGTCATAAAACTCTCTTCCAGGTAAGCCTCCCTGGGGAGAAGTTTCCAAAGGTCGGGCACACAATCAGTCACCACTTGCCTCACTTCTAAAGGGCTGCTGAGGATGATCTTAATGCTTAGGCAGGTTCATGCAGGAGAAAAAAGTCCTTCAGGCACCCAGGGGGCAATCTACTTTGCGCCCACCATCGCAATGAATTCGGGGTCCCATTGGGTTAAATGCTCTCGCATTAAAATGTGATTATTCACACTAACCCATTTTCCCTGCTGCAGTGCTTCATCGAATGCAATGTGCGAGCTCGGTTCACACTCGAGCGCTGTGCTGTTTTCCTGCTGTTTTCCTGTGCTTGTCTGATCTCGGAAGCTAAGCGGGGTCGGCCCCGGTCAGTAGTTGGATGGGCGACCACCTGGGAATCAGGCTTCCTGCACTGAGCAGGGGGTTGTTCTATCCCTTCAAATGAGATCAAGTTTTACGCCCTCCTATCCCCCACTCCGGATGGGTTTTTTTTTAATTAAAGTGTTATCCTCGCAGAATCGGGGCTTCTCTGCGATGTTTTTTTTTCTAATTCAGGCATGACCTTCTAAGCTTCAAAGTTGTGAAGCTTCACAACTTCGAAGCTTCGAAGATCATGCCTGAATTGGGGAAAAAAAACATCGCGGAGAAGCCCCAATTCTGTGAGGATAACACCTTAATTAAAAAAAAAACATCCGGAGCAGGGGATAGAAGCGGGTAAAACTTCTCTACTTCTTCGCTCCTCTACTTGCTGCTTTTACCCTTTTCATGGAGAAAACTGAAGCGGAACACAATGGGAACACAATAATTTGATAGCTCATTATCTGTGATCTATTTAAAAATGGAACAGAGGGCATTTAGTGCAGGAGGTGCTCTGGAGAGTCAGGAAACTGACCTGTCCTTTGAATGATCATGGCGTCATGTAAAGACCCCACAAATTTCTGTGAAGGAGCAATCTCAATCACAGGAAAAAAGCTCAGTGTGAAGGAGCTTGTGTATTAGACAAACATATTGGGAATCAAGCAAAAAGGCAGGGAAACTGGCGTATAAAATGGGTCAACAGCGGTCTCTAGTATTGACACAGAATAAAAACACACAAGTCCACTAGCATGATTAATAATTTATTTAAGGATTTCTGCACAAAACAATATCTACAAAGGATTAATCAAGCTCTCCAATGGAGACTGATGCCTTCTTCCAAACCCTACAACTCCCAGCCCTTTCTTCAGAGTAGCAGGAGTATCTCCAGAGTCCCCTTAAAATATCTGAAATAGGGCACATAATTAAACACATGAAAAATGGAAAAGCCCCAGGGCCTGATGGTTATAGTTTAGAATAGTACTAACAGCTGATTGGTAGGCTATTGGGAGCCTGTTTGCGCTTGGAAAGAAGGCGTGTGGGGATTTCTCTCCTTGCTCACCCTCTTTCCCAGCACTGTCAGGCTGTTGGTGGGCTAATGGGGGAGAGGGCAAGTGAGAAGAGCCATCCTTATGCACCCTCATCCCTAGTGGCGGTCGTGTGTGTGGAGAAATTCAGGGAGGGGAAGCAGTAGCAATGGGCACTTGTGTGGGCCACACAAAAGCTGTATGTGGGCCGTGGATACACACCCCTGGCCTTACGACATCTATCTGTGCAAATATTATCCACTTACTTCAGGAAAATAGATATACTCCTTTGCTCCTTTCTGTGGTGGAAAGGGGTGAGACTTTGCCTGGCTTATGGCAAAATTCAATTGCCATTAAAGAAAGGAGGTTTCAGTCTCCCAGATCTTCAGCTGTATCATAGGGGCTTCTTACTAGCTCAGACATGATTTTGGGGGCAACTGGATGAGGGTGAGGCACTACTTCATTGGAGAGTCAGGCACTGGAACTCTTGCATAGATGGGCTCCCCTGGCGTCAAAACATCTCCGTTCTGTAATACAGTATACTCTCACAGCGATGGCTATGAGAGGGGCCTTGCTCTCACTGGCCACCCAGCTCAAACCTGACCCATATTGTCAAGCTAAGCTTACACAGTGGAGTAACCCTCAGTGGCAAAGCCATAATATGGCTGAGCTGGGCCCCAAGAGGAATACTCCAACTTATTGGGCTCATCACATCCAATTCTTGTTTTAAACACTTTTGGACACCCCAGGAAGAATTTGTCCTCCCACCCACCGCTGGGTGGTGGTACTTGTTTAGCAACTTGGTTTAGGCCAGGTGCACTGGGGGCATCTGAAACCCCGGGTTTATTGACCAAGCTGGAATCCTCCTGAGGGTGGTCCAATCCCAGCTTCTCATAGCTGTCGATCTGAAAGAAGCTATCCTTCCCAATGCGGATAGAACCAGATTAAAGCAGAACTTTAATGTGGCTAAAAGAGAATATTACACCACCTCAATGGAACTCTGCACTAGCCACAAAAACGACTTTGGCAATGGACTGTGTCTCATACAGCAAAAATAATTGCTTGGGGTGTATTGGACTCCTGCTCATTTTCAGGCTCTAGGCTCATTGTCCGTGGAGGCTCACTGACAATGCCTGGTGTTGCAGGCCCTCAAGGGCACATCTAATTTGCCTGATGTGGGCCTGCCCAATCGTGGCCCCCTTTGGGTTAACATGACACCAGGGTTAACATGACACTCAACTCCTCCTATAAATTCCAGGGGATCCATACTATATTTGTTTGAACCCCACCTGATCGGACCCACATGCATGGACAGAAGCACATGGAAGAAGGCATTTTTTGGTTACTAAATATGTGGTCCTCAGGCACGAGAAGTCTAAGTCCACACTGAACAATGAGAGAGAGGTGGGTTGAAGAAATGCTAACACAAGCAGCCTCACAGCGGTCAGCATATAGGAGGCAAGAAAATTTGGAAACATTTGATACTGTCCAGGGTGGATTCTTGGACCTGTACAAGGACTAGATGCCACCTGGACCATGCCAGAGAGGGATGTCAATTCTGGGAACTTTAGCTATAGGTCAGGAGTGTTTTGTAGGATACATATATTTCTTCTTTATTGTTTTTATTTAATTGTATTTATTTTCGTACTTTATTTAAATCATATGCGTGTGTGAGGTGAAGGGGTGAGGTAAACAGGTGAGGGAGAGGGGCTGTGGGGATAGTTTATGTATATGATCAGAACATTTTTCAATAAAGTTAATAATAACAAAAAATACCTTGTATCTGGGTGATCCATAATTGAGATGCAACGTTCAGAACTACCATTCCAGTTCTGAAACTCTGCACAGGCAGCAGTCCGGTTATGGAATGTACAAGAGTGCTTGAAAGTAAATACTGAGTCACTGCTCTTGGCACAGTAGCCTGTAAATCTGATGAATGCCGGGATTGTGCCTGAAAGTACCGTTGCCGTTTCTGATGCTTCTGCTACAAGCGTTTGCTCTTTTATGTACAGCACATGATGTAATTAAGCCACTGAACGTGTCAACTCTAAGGATCATTTCCCGACACCAACTAAGGACTAGTAAATCTTAGCTTTCTCTGAGTGGTTCTTAAACTATGTCGACTGAGGATCACAGTTCTGCTTTGGTAGTTTTTGGTGGTTCACCACGTTTTCATACTATATGGCCACCAAGTGGAATAGCACTTGAGAGGCTTCTGAATTAAAATGGAACTTGTTTTCTTGAGGCCATGTTCCAACAAACTGTACTTATGTACAGGGGAGAACCAGGCATACAGGCACAGCTTTCACTGCCTCTGCTTCTACTGCTGAGGAGGCAAGCTATTTTTCATGTTGCAGTCAAAACTTAAACTGAAATGTGCATTGCCTCTTCAGAATACGGTGGAGATTTCTAAGGTGCCTCTGCCTCTTCACCATTTTGCTGTTATGCTTGTTGTGGTCTGAGGGATCACCTTAAAGTGCAGTTTTTGAGTACTTTAATGTTTGCAGAGGGAGCCACTTGAACTCAGTGTGCAATGAATGCCTGTTCCTTTAATTATGGAGTGTGACCTCAAAGAGCGGCATGGGGCAGGGGTGTGGGGATCCAGCCCTTCTGCTTTCTGAAAGCAAGAATGAGGTCTCCAGTCCCTGCGCTTCATTTCTGCACCTCAGATGGGAAGAAAATGTGGGGATTGGCTCCCTTCTGCTGCCATTTTGAAGGCAGGAATGCAGTATGAGGGCCACAATCCCTGCTGCTCCTTTCTGGGTGGTGGGAAAAGTACATGGCATTTTCTGTTCATTCATTTTGTTTTTGTTTGTTTTTATTCTTTCATCAACTACTCCAGGATTACTTTCAAATGAGAAGGGGTATATAAATATTCTTAATAAATAATAAATAAAAACAAGTAAGCAATGTTCAGGGTGGATGACGGGAGATGCTACTCATTAGAAAATAAAGCGGACTACACACATGCAAGTCCTCATGGAGAGCTTGGTGGATCATGGCAACTGACTTGTGAAACGTGCAGTTAAAAATGAACAAATATTCCCAAAGCCAACATGTCTGCAAATGAACTAATGCTGAAAGAATCCAAGCTAAAAGAGGCATATCCAAGTTCTATCTATTGGCTATATTATTCACAATATCTATAGATCCTTAAAAAGTAGAAAACGTACTCAAAGAAAAATCAGGAGTATATATGGATGCCACTTTATTATCACTCAAAGTTCCATGTCTAACATTTTAGAGGTTATTGATGTCTACTGATGTATCTAATTATAACCTTAACATAAAGACAGAATTATGCTTAAATATGTTAGAGCATACCAAAAATTGTATAACTAAGCTTTTATTGCACCTCTGAATAAAAACAACTTTGAATGCTAATTATAAAGCAATGACAAGGAGAAAAAATATGGAAAGACCTGCAGAAATGGGCATTTGTCCGTGAGCTAATGTCCCATTTGGTTGAAGTAGAATACATACTCTCCTGTGTGCATGCCACAGCTCAGCAAAATAGCCCTGTACTTCCAGGCTCATTTGACATGTGTGTACACATGCAAGTCTGCACACATGTGAACAAGGACATTTGATAACAACAACACCCATAAGCGCAAAGGATATGCCTGTTTAACCTGTTTACTTCAGGTTCAAATCCCCACTCTGCCATGAAGCTCACTGGATGACCTTGGACAAGCTAATTTATCTCACAGGGTGGTTGTGAGGAGAAAATGATGAGGGGACCTTATATGTTGCCCTGAGCTCCCTGGAATAAAGGGAAAGAAATACATTAAAATAAACAAATCTATCGTCTGTATATGTCACCTCTAACCCCATGCGAAGCTAGTGAACAACCTTCGTGAACTGTGGTGTTCAGAACATAAACAGATTACATCTTCCTCTCCTGTCCAGGACGTGCACAGAAAGAACCTACACAGCTCTCGCTGACAAGGCAAGGTAGCACTCGTGGTGAAACCATCAGATCCGTGTTAGCTCTACTGAAAACCAACCTTCTGTAGTAAAATAAAAGAAGTGTGGCCCTTCAACAAAATGTTGCAGTGTATTCCTGATACATGTATGTTGCCCACGTCTGTGACTAAGAGGGTTGAAGAAACACCCCCCCCCCCACACACACACACAAATAGCATCAAAGACAGGCCTCCCTGTTCTATCTTACTTCGAGTATAGAATGAATGTACTTTTTTAGGTCTGGAACATTTAAAGTGCAAGCAACAGAGCATGAGGCTCCTACATGCAGATCAAACAATGGTCTTCCCCGCATAATTATACTAGACATCCAATGTCTAGCCACATATGTTGTGACACTGCGGGACAGAAGAATCAAGAGCAGAACTTCCAGTTGTTGTTGTTTATTCGGTCAGTCGCTTCCGACTCTTCGTGACTTCACGGGCCAGCCCACGCCAGAGCTTCCTGTCGGCTGTCGCCACCCCCAGCTCCCCCAAGGTCGAGTCCGTCACCTCCAGAATATCATCCACCCACCTTGCCCTTGGTCGGCCCCTCTTCCTTTTGCCTTCCACTTTCCCTAGCATCAGCATCTTCTCCAGGGTGTCCTGTCTTCTCATTATGTGGCCAAAGTACTTCAGTTTTGCCTTTAATATCATTCCCTCAAGTGAGCAGTCCGGCTTTCTTTCCTGGAGTGTGGACTGGTTTGATCCTCTTGCAGTCCAAGGCACTCTTAGAATTTTCCTCCAGCACCACAGTTCAACAGCATCCATCTTCCTTCGCTCAGCCTTCCTCAGGGTCCAGCTCTCGCAGCCATAGGTTACTACAGGGAATACCATTGCTTTAACTATATGGACCTTTGTTGTCAGTGTGATGTCTCTGCTCTTCACTATTTTATCAAGATTTGTCATTGCTGTCCTCCCAAGAAGTAAACGTCTTCTGATTTCCTGGCTGCAGTCAGTGTCTGCAGTAATCTTTGCACCTAGAAAGACAAAGTCTGTCACTGCCTCCACGTTTTCTCCCTCTATTTGCCAGTTATCAATCAAGCTGGTTGCCGTAATCTTGGTTTTTTGGGGGTTTAACTGCAACCCAGCTTTTGCACTTTCTTCTTTCACCTTCGTCATCAGGTTCCTCAGCTCCTCCTCCTTTCAGCCATGCAGCAATAGCCTTAATCGTGCGCTCTGGCAAAAGAGCACCATCTACTGACTATCTAGCAGAAGTTCTTCAAGCACCACGTGTGGCAATGCAATGATTGCACGCCAAAGAGATATTGAAAAAACGTGCTCCCCACAGCTGCGTCGTGTTTTCTCTTCAAGGGTTCTTTACAATAGGATTATGTATAATGAGAAATTACTTCAACATTGGAAGGCAATGGCATGATCTCACACTGGGTGCGTTCGCACAACATGCCAACCCACGATGGGTGACAAAATGTGCGCTGTGGGCTGTTTTGCAAACTACCCAGTGTGTGGTCGGTGTGCCCGACAGATGATCGGGCCTGTTTCTCCCTCTTTCCCCCTTGGTCCCTCATCCAGCTCTGCCTGGCATCCCAGGGGACTTGGTGACAGAACCTGTTTTGTCTGCCACCAAGCCCCCATTCCCACTCCAACCGCAATCCTGATCACGGTCGGAGCCCTTTTCTTGGTGCCCCTTTCCCTTTGCCAGCGGCAGCTCCCCCAGTCCCCAAACAGCACTTTGGAGGAGCTGCCACTGCCCCCCACCAGCTCCTGCCAAGCCCCCCCGTCCCCATTCTGACCTCAATCCCAATCACAGTTGGAGCCCTCTTTTTATTTTTTTTTTGCACAAAAATGGGGTTGGAATTTTTTTTTTTGCATTTTTCCGGCCCTGTTTTTTGTGTGCAGATGGCCCTGTTACTTATTATTTATTAGGTTATTTGCAGTTGCACACTTCCACAACTGTGGTTATCCATAAATATAGGGGCTTGCCTTGGCCGCTCCCTTGTACATCAAACATACAAGGGAACACTCAAGGCTCCCTTGTGGACCGTGGGAATGCTGTAGACATCATATACCTTGACTTCAGCAAAGCTTTCGACAAAGTGCCCCATGATATCCTGATGAGCAAACTAGCTCAAAGTGGGCCAGATGAAACAACGATCCGGTGGATCCACAGTTGGCTACAGGATCGGACTCAAAGAGTGCTTATCAATGGGACTTCTCAAAGTGGGGAGAGGTAACGAGTGGGGTACCGCAGGGCTCAGTCCCGGGCCCAGAGCTCTTCCACATTTTTATTAATGACTTGGGAGGAGGAGGTGCAGGGAATGCTGATCAAATTTATTTATTTATTTATTTCATTTCTATACCGCCCAATAGCCGAAGCTCTCTGGGTGGTTCACAAAAACTAAAACCAAACAACACACAATAAAACAATTTAAAATATATAGAACATTAAAACCACAATATAACAATACAACCACAATAAAACCTAGCAGCAGTACAGGAGTTTAAAATACAGATTTAAAACAGCAAAGATAAAAATTTAGAAAGCTAAAATGCCTGGGAAAATAAAAAGGTCTTCACCTGGCGCCGAAAGGTGTACAATGTAGGTGCCAGGCGAACCTCACTAGGGAGCTCATTCCAGAGCCGGGGTGCCACAACAGAAAAAGCCCTCCTCCTAGTAGCCACCCGCCTCACTTCCTTTGGCAGGGGCTCACGGAGAAGGGCCGCTGATGATGATCTTAAGGTCCGGGCAGGCACATATGGGAGGAGGCGATCCTTCAGGTAACCTGGCCCCAAGCCGTTAAGGGCTTTGAATGTTAACACTAGCACTTTGAATCGGGCCCGGAAATGGACTGGCAGCCAGTGCAGCTGGAAAAGTACTGGCGTAATATGAGCTCGCAGGCCAGTCCCTGTTAACAATCTTGCTGCCCTATTTTGGACCAGCTGAAGTTTCCGGACCGTTTTCAAAGGCAGCCCCACGTATAACGCATTGCAGTAATCCAGACGAGAAGTTATCAGAGCATGGATAACTGTAGCTAGGCTATCTCTGTCCAGATAAGGGCGTAGTTGGTATACCAGCCTAAGCTGATAAAAAGTGCTCCGTGCCACTGAGTTCACCTGTGCCTCAAGTGACAGTTCTGGATCCAAGAGCACCCCCAAACTACGAACCTGATCCTTTAGGGGGAGTGCAACCCCCTCCAGAACAGGTTGAATATCACCTAGCCGGGCAGACGAACCACCCACTAACAGTACCTCCATCAAATTTGCAGATGACACAAAATTGGGCGGGATAGCTAATACTTTGGAAGACAGAAACAAAATTCAAAGTGATCTGGATAGACTGGAGCGCTGGGCAGAAAACAACAGAATGACATTTCATAGGGATAAATGCCAAGTTCTACACCTAGGAAAAAGAAACCAAATGCACAGTTACAAGATGGGGGATACGTGGCTCAACAACACTACAAGCGAGAAAGATCTTGGAATTGTGGTTGATCACAAGCTGAATATGAGCCAACAATGTGATGTGGCTGCAAAAAAGGCAAATGCTCTTCTGGGCTGCATTAATAGAAGCAGAGCTTCCAAATCCCAGGAAGTACTAGTTTCCCTCTGCTCAGCACTAGTTAGGCCTCATTTGGAGTACTGTGTCCAGTTCTGGGCACCACACTTTAAGAAGGATGCAGACAAGCTGGAGAGGGTTCAGAGGAGGGCAACCAAGATGATCAGGGGACTGGAAACAAAGCCCTATGAGGAGAGACTGAAAGAACTGGGCAGGTTTAGCCTTGAGAAGAGAAGACTGAGGGGAGATATGATAGCACTCTTCAAGTACTTGAAAGGTTGTCACAGAGAGGAAGGCCAGGATCTCTTCTCGATCATCCCAGAGTGCAGGACACGGAATAATGGGCTCAAGTGACAGGAAGCCAGATTCCAGCTGAACATCAGGAAAAACTTCCTGACTGTTAGAGCAATATGACAATGGAACCAATGACCTAGGGAGGTGGTGGGCTCTCCCACACTGGAGGCCTTCAAGACGAGGCTGGACAGCCACCTGTCAGGGATGCTCTGACTTGGATTCCTGCATTGAGCAGGGGGTTGGACTTGATGGCCTTGTAGGCCCCTTGCAACCCTACTATTCTACTATTCTATGATTCTAAGGCTACACTGCTTTTGACAGCTTTGCACAGTTGACAGGTGGGGGGACAGGGTGTACACCAACCGCTAGCAAGGGTGTCCCCAGGGTTCAATGCATTGCCCTGAGCCTTGGGGGTGCCCTGCTAAGAATCCCCACTTGCCCGAGTCCCTGCACCTATTTTTAAGGGTGCCCCCCTTTTCTTCTCAGATGGCAAGGGGAAAGGGGCCCTGGCAGCAGCTTGGCTGAGATCACGGAAAGCAGTTTCGGTCACGCTCAGGAAGAGCGGCTGGGGTTTCTGCCACTCTTCCTGAGCGGCTTGCGGCCTGATGCCCTCTACCCATGATGGGTTGGCATGTCCGGGTTCGGACAAGAACCCCTACAACATGGGGCTATCGGGGATGGGTTCACATGTCACTTTAAACCATGGTGGCTTATAAGATATGCACAGTAGCTTATTTTGCAAATAACCTACTGTGCCCCGACAGCTAATCATACTGTGTGTAGTTTATTTTCCCCCACCCACCCTCCCTCCCCCCCAGTCCTCCAGCCCGCATCCCAGGGGAGCTGGGGCCAGACCTGTCTTGCCTGCTGTCAAGTCCCCCTTCCAGCTCCAATCACAGTTGGGGTCTGGTCCCTTGGTTACTGTTGTTCCCAGTCCCACTTTTGCATAAAAATGGGCACGAGAAACTCCCCCACACTTCCCCGATTCTTCCCATTTGCACACATGGAGGAAATGCCTTTTTTGGCGGGGAAGGGGGTGAGGGGGGGGGAGGGAGTGGATCTCCAATTGGGAGAGCCCCCTGGATTTGTCCTAAAGATCACTCTTGCCACTTTGATTTTGACAGTTGTCACTGTCAAAATACGAGTTGTGAGAGCAATCTTTAGGGTTAATCGGACAAACCTTTTTTTATGGGGGGGGTTGCTGGCAGGGGAGTAGAGGGCTGTGTGTGGGACCCCCAAGGCCTCTCACCACCCTGGCACCAATAGGAAACATGGAGGGAAGTGGGTAACTGCAACCCTTTCCCCCCTTTAAAAACACCCACTTCCCTGAGTGTTTTCCATTTGTGCTGGGATGGGGGGGCTTAAGGAAGCCCCCACATAGCCCTCCACCCCCCCAGCAGCCCCTCGTCCCATAAAATCAGGTTTGTCTTTTCTGCATGGGATGCTTTAAATCCCCGTGCAGATGAATAGAGGGGATTTAAAGGTGCCCCGTGTGGAACACTGAGGGGGGGGGGAAATCCAAGCCCCCCCCCAAGGACTGCTGGGGCAACACAGTCCTTGAGGGGGCTTGGATTTGTCCCCCCCCTTGGCTTTTAAAATTTATTTCCGCAGGGTGTTTTGTGCAAAAGGGGTTCCAAAACCAACCAACCCCCGAAAATTGGGGGTGGGGGGACCAAATCCATGCCCCCACCCGGACTGTGGGGGCAAGCCAGTCCTTGGCAAGATTCCAATGCAATCCAATGGGATTTCAAGGTGCCAGTTGGATTGCAGGGATAACCTGGCTTCAGTTGTCTATGCTCTGGTAATCTCCAAGTTAGATTACTGCAATGCGCTGTACATGGGGCTGCCTTTGAAGATGGGTCAGAAGCTGCAGCTTGTGAAAATGTGGTGACCAGACTGATAATGGGGACCAGAAGGTCCGAACATGTAAGACCAACGCCGGCCCGCTTGCATTGGCTATGTGCTTCCGAAGCCAATTCAAGGTGCTGGTTTCAACTATAAAGCCACACACAGCTCAGGACTACAATACCTGACGGAGCACCTCCCCCAGCTCAAGCATACCTGTACACTATGCTCAACATCTAAGGCCCTCCTCCGGCTGCCTATGAGGGAGCCTTGGAAGATAGCAACAAGGCAGAGGGCCTTCTCAGTGGTGGCCCCCCAATTTTGGAATGATCTTCCCGATGAGGCTCACCTGGTGCCCTGATTATCTTTTCAGCACCAGATGAAGACCTTTCTCTTTTCCCAGGAATTTGGCAGCCTGTGATGAGTTTTTTAATTGATCCTGGATTTGTTTTATGGTTGGCTGATTGCTCATAGTTGTTTTTAGATACATGTTGTCTCTGTGTATACTGTCTGTTCGTGTGGGGTTTTTTGCTTTTCATTTCTGCATATTGTATTTTTAGTGTTTTTAACCTTTCTAAACTGCCCAAAGAGTTTCGGCTATGGGGCGGTATAGAAATGTAATAAATAATAACCCACCCTGATAAAACCGGTCCAGGTTCAGATGATATGCTAACCCACTGTGGGCTGTTTCAGACAACAACCCATTGTGCGTTAGCATGACATGCGTTTGCGGTTACTATGAAAACATTTAATGAAAGGTGGTTGATCTTAAAGATGATTTCTTTCACATGTGGTGGCTATGCATTAGGCCTGGGAATTGTGTTCTTAGTGTTCTAGAAATTGATGTAATTAGTAAAACATTCAGTGTACGGTTACAACGAGATCCTGTTTTATTGCCACTATTGACTGCATTTTTAACATATATTTATATTGATTTTAAACTTATAAAAACACAGAAACAGTAACAAATCCATTGTTTGATCAGATGGATAATGTGTTCAGTTTGTGTTACAATTAATGAATTCCTTTTCATTTAAAAACGTCTGTCTCCTCATGTTCCTATATTTCTTTCACCCCAATGCATCTTTCCATTAATCATTATGTGTTACTGATGGCTTCTGTTTGTCCTTATTTTTATTTACATATTCTATAAAACAGTTCCAAATTATATAGAAGTTTTCATCCTTGCTGTGCTTGCTGTCTTTCTGCCCATTTTAGTTATGTCAGTTTTTCCATTAGAGCTATTGTCCATAATCTCTATTGATATTTCAGAACTTTCCTTCTTGAATCTTGCAATTCCCAGTCATGCATCCACATAAAACAGCTTAATCATTCTTTGCACGTAAGGTTTTTATTTTCTCCCTCAAATATTAACTACAGTCCCAAAGCTGAACACACGTTAATTTGTTGTTTGGTTATTTTCATAAATTCTAGGAAAACGTTTGACAAAAAAACTTGTGTTATTCTACATTCCCACTACATATGCAGGTGAGCAGGTAGGCTTACAATTTCAGCCTTAGATTATCAAATGTAAATAAGCTGCAGAATTTTTTGAAATTACTACTAACTGCATAGTACTTGGAAAAAAAAAAACAGTTAGAAAAAAGTATAGAACACATTCAAGCAAGGGTTTATGATTTCTTAGGCAGTTCAGAAATCCAGCACAGGATATTCGAGCCTTGGCACCTGGGTAACATTTTAAAGATTTCCTCTCTCTCCTTTAACAAGACGACTTCGTAAAATCCAAGCATCCTAAGAACAAAAATAGGAAGGATTGATTATGGGGGTTGGGGAAGAAACCCTCTTGTTCTGTGCACAAAATCATTCCCACAGCACACACAAGAAGCTCCTATCTACTTTAGGGGGAATTCCCTACACCCAGCAATTTGGTCCTGCATGGAGCTTTGGTCCTGAACTCTGTACAAAGCAGCAGAAAGTGTGTCTGCCAAGGCACCATTTCAGCTTTCCCCTCAATTCAGGTCCCCTATTTACTCACTCAACAGATGACAAGAGCTGACAGCGCTGATGATGTTCAGCAGCACAAAAGAGAGGTTTGGAGAAGAGACAGCCACCATTATTTAGTGTGAGTTCCTACTTTGCTATTTGAAAACGTCTTGGGCCAGATCTACATGGCAACTGAATGGGAAGCGCTTTCAGGTTTAATGGGGATTTTAATGAAATCGGCTTTGGTCCATCAGGGACACACGTAGCCAGAAAAGCAGAGTACACAGTACATTAAAACGCGCTTTCACAGGTCATGCTGTATGTCAGTCCTCCTTACTTTGGGGTCGTGTGGGCGGAGTCTTGCCACTTGCACTGAACATCGCTGAACACAGAGGTGCTGTTCAGCAAATGAGAGGCTTGTTCCCCTCCCCTGTCCACACTCCCCTGCTCAAAGAAGTTTGGAAGTGCTGAATTAAGCCCCCATAGCTTAGCCCCACACCTCTCCCCTCTCATCCACCATTGGGATATTGTGAAAGATTAAAGATTAAAACTGAGCTTTTATGAATGAAGAAAACAGGGTGCATTCTATGAATGAGTCAAGCTGCTATCCTGATACATCGGAATTGCGAGACTGCACCTTTGAGAAGGGAGGAAACAGCCTACAAAGGCAGTGGGGAGGGCAGGCGGCAGCAGAATGGCAGCTCCTTAGGGTGCCCCTTCACCATCCCTTTGGCTCACTTCCTCACCTTTGCTCTTACATCTGAGTAGACCTAGGAGGCTATTCTCCCAACCCCTCTCTTCCAGCCAGGCAGACTCACACTCCTAGGCACACCCAACATGCAGGATTTAATCTGGGTGAATGGAGCACACTGCAGCTGAAGTGTGCAGGAGCCACTGAAGGCAAAAGATGTGCTAAAACAACTTTCAGAAAATGTGCATTTTAGAGAGGGAAGTGGTGGGGTGGCCACAACGTCATGTGTCCCGAATAACCCTCAAGTGCTTTCCCTCCACAGTAAATCACACACATAGATTGGTTCTTGGTTTTCCAAGCTGTATAAATTCTGCAAATAAATCCCGTTGTTTCACTCAATCGCAATTGTTTCTTCTCCCCTCTGCCTAAGCTTTGCCAGACATCCTCAACCTCTCGGCCTTCAGGCCATGAAACCTGCTTTAATAAAGTAACCTTGGAAGATTACATTCTGAAGATGCTGAATTCAGCACATCATGCAATGTACATGGTTCTGCCTATGGACTGTTTGGAAGAGAGTACACCGAGTAATACAAATTTCTTCTGACATTAGCTCATGGTTTAAGCTACAGTATTATGCTTTAACCAGGGACTGTATGTATTCTACAATTCCTGGAAGCACTGAAAATATGAGACAGGGCATAGAATTCAGCTTCCCAAGGACCTGGGTTTTCACTGGAAGAAGTGAATTCCTAGCCAGTTAAGGCTCCATTAATATGACTGGAAGCGTGTGGACACTGGGTAGTATCCAACAGAGCCGGTGTGCACACAGCCAGCCCCGCTGGGCCCTGGTCCACATGAGCCCTGCCCCACCAGCCCAGGTCCGTGTGCAGCCATGATATACCACTTCCGTGGGCAAGACCCGACGCATGCAGAAACGCTGGCTGTTGGAAGCACACTGCCCTTATTGGATACTACCCAATATGCCTGCTGAAATCTAAGAAGCCAGAGAGGTATATGAAGACAATTTTCCATATTTGGGGGTGGTGCTTTAATGCCCTGCACTGCTTTCTTCATGTCTAACAGAAGTATTATTTATTTATTTACTATAGAAATGTCTATGCCATTCTTCAGTAACAATTCCCAGGGCAGTTTAAATAAAAAGAAGTAGACTAGATCACACAAACATAATATGAAAACGGTAACGTTAACTTCATAAATAATGCAGAATACAAGACCCAATGCAATGTTCACCGCTCCGAAATCTGTTTTAGATATAGAGCGGTATACAAATATTGTAAACAAATAAACAAACATACATACAAATTGCTCAATATTAATATTGTAGCATTTACATATTTCCTTGCTGTAAAATTTGGATTAACTAGGTACAGAATTTTTATTTCCTTAGTGGGGATTTTACACAGCCCTGGTCATGCATCCAGAAGGAACTCTCTTCCAGTTTCAGACAGAAAGAATACTAGATATGTCTGAAATTGGGATTATTGTAAAAAGAGAAACTGACACTGGAGATGGGTGTAGTTGCTTACAGGAGGCACACCTAACCTTCGAAAGGTGGGCATTTACACTAATCTGATAATCACTCTGAATAGAGAAGCAGTTCTCATTACTGCCAACAACGGAAAGAACGCATCAAAGAATACAGCATTGGTAAATCATTGTCCCAAAATGATGGAGCATGCATCACCACACAACGGTACTGTGCTATATAGAAGACAATATCTACAATTAGACCTGTTCAATAGCAAAGGACATCCCTTGACAGGCCATTTCTACCAAAATAGTTATTCCCACCACTCCAACTTACGACAGAGGTATGATGTCAAATGTTTTTGTTACAAGACATAAAAACCTTCCACTTACTTTCATGGAGAAAGATGAGTCTACGCCAAACTTTCTTCTTGCAATATCTTTAATTTCTTTCTCAATGTTTTCTTGAGTAGTTCCTTTCACATCAATATAGTGGCAGCCACAACTTGCATAATGACAAGATATTGCCTGCATAAAAAACCCCAAACAATACAGAAAAGCTGTAAACACTTTCCCATAAGGAAATGCAAGGATGGACCTGTGCAAGGGGAAAACCTAAACATCTCCCAAGT
Source organism: Heloderma suspectum (assembly GCF_057233095.1). NCBI lineage: Eukaryota > Metazoa > Chordata > Lepidosauria > Squamata > Helodermatidae > Heloderma > Heloderma suspectum. Next base: position 113,123,381 of record NC_139464.1, read on the forward strand.
ACATGTGGAGGATGCAAAGGTTCCCTCTTTGGATGTTACCCCGGAAATACGTACAGAAGATACAAGAGTCACACATGCATCCTTTTTCGGTACTTCACTGCGGAGCCACTCTCAAAACTCCAACCTTGTTCTTCCTACTAACTTCACACCTGCTTACTTGAGAAGGAATTCATTACGGCAAACAGAAGATAAAGCCTTGCTAGGTTATTTCTAGAAGATTTCTACTAGAGATGGGGTCCCTCCTTGCCTGGCCCTGTGTAAGTTCAAATATTGCTGAAGCAGAAGGGAGACTCTCTGGAGGTTGGCCCATACCATGGTGTGGGTCGGCTGAGCCCTATTCAGAAGGTATGGCAGATTAATGGATGACCTGTGGAAGTATGGCAGACTTATGGAGGATCTATGTGAAAGGAGGAACTGCTGCAATGGGCTTTTCTCCATTAGCTCGGGAAGGAGGAAAAGGCGGTGATGTCTGGCTGGCAGCTCAAGAAAAACTTACCTTGAAGAGATCAATATCCAAAGAAATGGTTTGTGGCAGCAACAGGAGCCAATAGCAGTACTGCTGCACTGAAAGGTGTTAATGGAAAAGAATGCGAAGTAAACGGGCCGACAGGAAGATCAGTAAACGGTCCGACAGGAAGATCAGTTACTACAGATGACAGAAAACTCTTTGGGGAACTTAATGCAGGAGACAAACCGTTGGTGGCACGTGGGGCTATTAGTGGATGCTTGGTTACAAATGTCTTGCCACCTTGCCAAAAGGTCAAACACACAAGGTTTGTCTCGATTTAAAACTTACAGCAGATGTTGGCGCACTTGGATCTCCAAATGCAGGAGAGTGCTCTTTGCCAGCCAAGACTTCTCATGCCACACTTTGCTTTGCAGATTATGCATTCACAGCAATCAAACCTGAACTTGGAACAGTTAAGTCTGCTGATTACTAGAGAGGGGTGATCTTGCCCCCACTCACCTTGGACAGGTGCCCCCCGCCCCCCCATCAGAAATGACTCACTTCATTTTCTGTGCCACTCTGTGGCTAATTAAAAGCAGCCCCTGAGCAAAGCAAAGGAAGCATTTCTGTTGCTTTGCTAGAGGGCTGCTTTTTAGAACTGCCCCACAGGAAAGCAGCTGTTGGGTGGCAAAAGGCTATTCCCCAAGATCCCAAGAGTTTTCCCACGGGAAATGTGTTTTGTCATCCACCCCCAGTTTTTTTTGGGGGGGACCCTTCAAAGCAGACCCCTAGCAAAGGAACAGGGAAACATAGGGCTCCCCCTCAGATGTTTCTGTTAGTAACTCACTAAAGGCACAATCCTACACATGTTTAGACAGAAAAAATCCTACAACTCCCAGCATCCGCCAGTCAGCCATGCTAGCTGGGGAATGGGCTGGGGAAAGCTGGGAGTCGTAGGATTTCTTCTCTGCCTAAACATGTATAGGATTGCGCCCTGAAAGGGTAAGAATTTTACTGCAGCATGTTTGGACACCATGAGGGACTCTTGTGCTTCCCCCTCCCACAGGGCACGCTAGTGCACCTACTCACCAAGTAAAACGTACTAGAAAGTCAGTACCCCAGCCTTTCAATCCCAGTGGCCAGCGCATCATTTCATGAGGCGAGAATGAAGAACTTCCACCACACAGGAGAGCATGCCTCGCTATGTTCACCATAATGGGAAGCTGCATGGCTTTGCATTTTATAAATTTCACCAGGGCTGTGCACCTCATCCGCTTTGACTCGGATCCGAATCCAAAGTGAGATTCGGACATCTGAATCACTCGTTTTTGGCACTGTCCCACTGACTTGGATGGGAAAACACAAATGGCCATATTTTTTTCAGTTTTCAGGCTACATACATGAAATTTGGGGAACTCTCAGCCCCCCTAGAGTGATGCCCACTTGACAAATTTCAGACAATTGGGCCCAGTAGTTTTTGTGTGAGGCACAGGTGAAATTTGATTTTTTCAAGGAAATCTTTCAAAGCAAAAAGCTGTAACTGTTCACTGCTTGCACAGAAGCACATGAACGTTGGCCCCCCTGGAGGGCATCCCACCTGCCAAACCTCAGACAGTTTGGCCCACTAGTTTTGTACAAGGTACGGGTAAAATGTGCTGTTCTCGGAAACTCAAACCAAAGTTCACAAAGGGATAATCAAGTTAGGCATTGAAGCGGTGAGGAGGTCACTATCCCTAAACTCTGCTGTAGGTTTCTTTGAAGTGCAAATAACCCCTTTCCCCTAGAACTACTTTCCTATTCACAGTCAGTAACCTCAAGAGTCTCTTTGGCTGAATTGCCTGGGAAAACACTGGCTGGTAGGCAGGAAGCAAACAAAGACAGCAGCCCTGCGAGGTGGGCACACTGACTTGAATGAAGAGCAATGGCAGTGGTCTGCTGGACTGAGGCAGGAAGCAACACAGCAACCCTGCCACTGAGGGGACAGCAGCACCTCGCCCACTTCTGCCCTTGCCAAGACCCCAAAGATGCCTCATATTGGGCTTGCCTGCTTTGCAACACACGGTGTAGTATTACAGTATTTAAATAATAGCTGTTCATGTGTGTAGTGTTTTGCCCACTGTTTTTGGAAATACGGACCGTGTGTACTCCTTTGACATACACTGTTTGCTTGTCCACACAGCACAACAACACACACAAGCAAAAGAAAAGCAAACACTAAAGTACCTAACAGAAGAGAAAGGGTTTTTGTTTTTTGGTTTTTTTAGGGAAAAGAGATAAAAAACAGGAAGGGAAGGAATACTGAAATTGAGAAGGGGAGGTGGAAGGGAGCCGAGAAAAAACAAGGAGAGGAAAGCTCTCTCGAGATAGATAGATAGATAGATAGATAGATAGACAGACAGACATATATATATATATATATATATATATATATATATATAAATATCTAGACAGAATGAAAGTAAGGGCAAACTAATGGTTGAGAGAGAATTGAAAAGGTGTGTGCATGTGTGTGTGGGAAGATAAGCAACTGAAGTGAAATTTTCTGGATGTTAAAATGAATAAACAACAAGAATGATCAGTAAACCTATTACAAAAGGGTGGGGTGGGATGAGGAGACACTAACATAGCTGTCACAGCACGCGCGTTCTTCTCGGCTTCGTTCTGCCAAAGGAGAGTGGGAAGGGTTAAGGCTTCCTCCGCCATGCCTGGCAGAGACTGGCGCAGTCGCTCTTGGTGGCCGCAGCAGAGGCAGGCTAGGACTGGAGTGGAGAGATAAATGCCATGGAGCTTCCCTCTCAGCTCCCATCGATCCTGCTGCCACCACCATCACTGCACACAATGGCAGTTTGTCAGGATAACGGGAGGCTGCTTAATTATCAGGCGGCTTGCACACCTCAATGGATTGTCTTGCGCCCCACCCCCCGGGTATGTGCACCCCACTTACCACCTCTCTCACAATGAGCAAACGTAGGCTGACTTACAGCAAAGCTCCCTCCCTCCTCCTCTTCCCTCCCCACCTCGTTTTCTGCCCCTCCAGGCGGCCAGATCTCTCTCAAATTGATACATTTGGTGCTAACACCTCCTCTCCCCTCCCCCCTCTTCTCCTCCCACTCCCCCTGATCTTTCAGAAGTTGATACATTCTGGAGACAGCCTTTCTGGGCTGCTCAGAACGCATAAGAGGAGGTCTGGATATACAAGGCGGACTGAGGCACCTTGTAGGTGATCCGCTTCGGTTTTGGGTGCCTTGGTGCTGTTCTGATCTGCTTTGTAGCAAGACGAGGCATCTCCAAATCAGCCCGCTTCACCTTGTTATTCAGGCCTCAGACCGAAGTGATACACAGCCCTAAATTTCACTGTTTTTTATCCCAGCTTTAAAACTAAAAATATGTAAGTACTTAGTCCAAGTCATTGTCCAAAACATATTACATAAGAAGATTAAGAGATGACATCGAGGGTTAATTAAAAACATGGAAGGGTCTGGACTTGTGAAGCGGGCTTTTAAGAACAGCCTGCAGCGTGAATTAGTATCTTACCTTCCGAAACCCTTCAGTCTTGTTCATGCCAGACCCATGGATTAGTAAAGGATGGAAAAACACTGTATCTCCTTTCTCCATAGTAAGGTGAACTCTGGGAACACTTTTATCATAATCACGCACTCCATGGTACATCTTGTTTGAACCATCCTGGAAAAATCAATGTTAAAATGATCTTCCTACTCCTAAATGTATTAGTCTCACTTCAGAAACCAACATCTTCAGAACTGAATGACAAATGTGAGGAATGCTTAGCTGGATCAGACCAAAGTCCATGTAGCCCAACATTCTGTTTCCAACACTGACCAGCCATGGGGGATGAGGCTGATGGACCCTCTGCAGTGTTTATTTCATGCATCTGGTACCAAGATGTATACTGCGTCTGAACAAAGAGGTTCTGCTTTGTTACTGTAGCCTTTGAGAGGTCTATTGTCCATGAATTTGTATAATCATTTTTCAATGCCATTTGAGCTGGTGGCCCAATCACTTTTAGCACTGAATCCAATATTAAACAAGCCTTGATTCAGCCACCATAATTTATTCATACTGAACTTTAGGAAACAGAGTTTCCCATTAGCATCCAACATCTAATTATCACTGTCTGTACTTTCTCAGTTTCATTTGCCTCTAACCTCATTTTTTACAACCTCCCATGTGTTTGTATACCTGAAGGAGACTCCAGTCTTTGAAAGCTTATGACATAACACATTTGTTTGTCTTTAAAATAGCACCAGAGTGTTGTTTTTGGTGCAACAGAATAAACTGCTATGCCGCTGAGCTTCTGGTCCTTTTAGAAGCAATACTTTCTCCCTTTGCTTTAAAAATATTAATCACTTTTTGGAAATGTAAATTCAAGGCATGAGGCAGGTCAGGTCCACAGAAGGAGGCAAAGTCTCAAAGCACCCCTTACGATAGGTTCTTGATCAAGATCATAGAATCATAGAATAGTAGGGTTGGAAGGGGCCTATAAGGCTATCGAGTCCAACCCCCTGCTCAATGCAGGAATCCAAGTCAGAGCATCCCTGACAGATGGCTGTCCAGCCTCGTCTTGGAACACCTCCAGTGTGGGAGAGCCCACCACCTCCCTAGGTCATTGGTTCCATTGTCGTATTGCTCTAACAGTCAGGAAGTTTTTCCTGATGTTCAGCCAGAATCTGGCTTCCTGTAACTTGAGCCCATTATTCCGTGTCCTGCACTCTGGGATGATCGAGAAGAGATCCTGGCCTTCCTCTCTGTGACAACCTTTCAAGTACTTGAAGAGTGCTATCATATCTCCCCTCAGCCTTCTCTTCTCAAGGCTAAACATGCCCAGTTCTTTCAGTCTCTCTTCACAGGGCTTTGTTTCCAGTCCCCTGATCATCTTTGTTGCTCTCCTCTGAACCCTCTCCAGTTTGTCTGCATCCTTCTTAAAGTGCGGTGCCCAGAACTGGACACAGTACTCAAGATCATGTCCCCAGTGCTTACATTTGAGTTAAATAGAAAATAGTAGCTTCTATTTATGTCTTTAAAATAACGTGGACTTTGGATTTTGTTCCTTTATAAGAACACAAATAACAGTGTTCGTAATCTGAAAAAAAAATAGAGATCTACAGACGAGTCTCTTCTCTGAATGCCTCCAATATGTTATGTGACAATAAGGAGAAAGGGTCTTCCCTGCTGTGGCACCCCAATAATGGAAAAGCCTCCCTTTAGAGGTAACACCTAGTGCTGATAGAGCAGTCCCCCCAGTGCCAGGTTAAAATATTCATATTTACTGTACACCGCTCTGGTAACTGTAAGTTTTACAAATCATTTTAATAAATAATAAATAATGTATATGAATTCTCAGTATGAAATGGAACAACAATCCTTAAGACATTCACACTGTTATACTAGAAATTGTATATGTGTGTGATATTATTTTTTCTATTATTATTAATATATTATTAATATTATTTCTATATTATTTGTTGTCGATGATGTTAGATTTTTCTATTAATACAACCTACAAAACATAACAAACTATACAACCTTCATATGTTGATCAATAGGTGGCTTGCTTATAGTGTAGCATTTGTGAAACCAGTTGACCACTGTATTTTTTACAGAATCCAAGTCTATCATATGGACATCACTAAAAGTGACAGGATGGTGGAGAATTTTCCCTCTAAATTCAGCTAGAGAATACATTCTAAATACACCAAAACTGAAATGATCCTCATGACTCTGTTAGTAAAACTGTAATCAGCTACCTCCCAAACTGTTGACTCGAAGCACACACAAAAATTACCTCCCATGCAGGATAATCGTGCTGTTTCAGAGACTCCTTATGAGTTCCTGGCAAAACAACCAGGCATCCATTTCTACGATCAATCCACTCCATGGCAGTCCAGGCACAAACAATGCGGTCCGCAGGCCGGAAGGAGAAAAAGTGCAAATCCTGATGCATTGGGTGGCGAGAAGTCTTCTTCCCTGCAAACATTATTTGCGTTAGCTTAGTCGTAGAATTAATCAAAATGAAGTAAATATTTTAAGCTGGCGATGGCTGTACACATCCATCTGTTGCAGCAACGGGGTGGCTGGGAAGTCTTTATTTTGGAACAAGCCCTTCCTCCTCCAGTTAATTTCAAGTGGAAAAACAGTACACGAGACATAGATAGGAATTCAATTCATGTTGGTGGAATTATATTAAAAGGACAGTGAAATTAAGTTTTGCCAATACAACTCCATCCCTCAAAATGCAAAGCCTCTATCACTGGGTGCGACAGGAGGGGGTGGGGGCTGTACGCTTATATCCCAATGGCATACATCTTCATTTGGACGTGTATCACAGTAACTACCTCTCCAAGTTTCAACGGAAAAAAGAAAAATGTCAAATCCAATAATATTTTAACAGAATGGTACCTGCGTGCATGAACAGAATATTTTATTTCCCATTTGCTCAAATATTCCTTACCAGGATCTGGAGGTTTATTTATCAACATGATGTGCATAGCCATGATGTTTGGTCCTGTGAAGCATTCAACATATTTCAGTATCTAAGGTGAAGAAAAGACCTCATGAGATGTATATTTACAATGCAATCCTATACATGTCTACTCAGAAGTAAGCTGCATGGAATTCACTAGGTCCCCAGGTACGTGTATATAGGATTACATTATTAAACCTGTTAAAGAGCACCTAAAATCACCATACTGTGTGGGTAATAAATGATATTATGAAAACATCAAGGCTCAAGGGGATGTACCCAACTAATATACAATGTCCTGGTTTACGTATCATGCTATGTCACAGTGGGTTGTTATCATGGGTGGCTGCAGGGTGGCTTTGCATGATGACCAAACCCGCAGCGGTTTTTCCATCATGGGTTGTTTTTCGCAAAGACACCTCCCTGGGAACCCATGGCTGATCGTAGGTTTGTTCAGGCTTGTTCTCAGGATGGCTTGTTGTGACATCTGAACTCAGCAGGACGATTTTATTGTGGGTTGATGGGGACAAATAGAGAGCTGCTCAGAGAAAACAACAAAACCCCTGCCGCTCCTCACAATCCCATTACCGCTGCCACCGTTCTCCCTCATCCCTTCTCAGCGCCCTCCACTTCAGGATGGACTGTTAATTTTTTTTCATAGAAATCTTGAGGAAAGGACACCAGAGAGTGTCCTGAATGTTTTCGCATTAAAAAAAATGGTCCTCTACAAGTGCACAGGAAGGAAATTCCGCTGCTAGGAATTCTGCATAATTTCACCCTCTGTTTTACTGCTTCTGCCATGAAATTCGTGTATTTTTAGCGATTTGTCTCCGTCACTTGTCTGCCTTGAAATATGCATATCTTCACCCACTCAGTCCCCGTTCATGTATATCTGACAGCCTGCAACAGAGACCAGTGGAGGGAAGCAACAAGCACAAAGGGCGGGAGGACTGAAATCAGCTGGGGGCTGCAGGAGAGAAGGAGTTTTAGGGACGAATGTTGTTACTTCAGTAGAAAGTGAAGCAGCCTTAAAAAAAAAGAAAGTGTTCACTAATCACTGAAATGGGAAATGAAACTGACAAAGGCATTGACAAGAGGGGAATATCAGTATGTTTGACTAATCGCAGACAGCCTTGTGCATTTGTGCAAGACCCTGAAAAACAAAATTAAAGTGCGAACACATTCCTGCATTCACAAGGGCTCAGAAAGTTATTTCCTCTTTACAATTTGATGCAGGAGCAGCAGGAGGTTTGATCAGAAAGCACCAAAGTACAGGATGAAATTGACAAGGACATTGACAAGATATGGCTATGTTGGGCTCAATAGCAGACAGGTGGTCTTGTGGTCCTGCGCACTTGCGCAAGACCACTAAAATAAAAACAAATGGTTACGAACGCATCCCTGCATTCATAAGGGCTCAGAAACCTAAATCCCTTTGGCAATCTGATGCGGAGGAGGGTCCCTTGTGAGCTGGCAACCCAAGTCAACCAATTGCAGAAAGGGTGGTGACACAGGGCACAAGGAAACAAGAATTTCTGCCACAAAGGCATCTGGGAAATGTACCAGCTGTGTCCAGGAGGACTGAAAAGAGCTGAGGGAGAAATAAGCCATGGAAGCTGCCAGGCAAGTGATCCTCTATCAGGGTAAAGCATGAGCCACCCACCCACAATGGCTTAATTTCAGGGTGACTTAACATGACATGAGAACTTGCCCAATGCTGAAGAAGCAGCAGTTTTATATCCTGCTTCTAAATTTTTTTGCAAGATTGCTGTGCTGTGTAAATAACTGACAAACAAGTTATGGTTGCATTCCATCAGTAATGTTGCCATGCACATATCCCATTGAAAAGAATGGGAATAACACAAGAGGGCATAACTCACATTCAGCAATAGAGCTGCCTAGAGCCCCTATTCCTAAATCACAGTAACATAAAAAAAGTTTAAGTCGCTCTATGTTGATTTAAATTAATATGGCAGTTAGTACCAAGGTGATAATCAAACATTTTGGTATTTGTGTGCTTGCTTTCACTAGACTTTGCATGCGGTCAGCAAAAGTTAGGTCATAGCTCTGAGTATTCCTCAATGTATGTTAGCATCAAACTACATGTAATTTAAAAACAACTGCCAGGGGGCCAAATTTGGATTAGGACTGCAGAATTAAAGGAAGGATTAATCCTTCCCCCCGTGCTATCTTCCCAACTTAAAAGTCACACCCCACCAAGCTATTTTCCCTGCAGGGGAAAATATACAGGTATCACAGAGATACCTGCAAGTCCACCCTTCCCCATGGGTCAATTTAAGTAAAGGAAAACTGTGCCAGGGGAAGGAAGAGATCGGATTCTTTTTTAAAAAGCTGTGTCTTTTTTCAAAACTGTGGAAAGCGATGCTGTTTTCACATCTCAGGCATCGAGTAGTTTTACCTCAGTGTCACTTAACTTTTGTGAGATTGAACTGTATGTTCTTCGCAGAATGCCTAGAACGGGCTATCTGTCGACCACATACAAAGGTTACAAATGTGCTCAGAATGAATTTAGCTTGAAGAGATCATGCAGGAGATCATAAAAATACAGATATTTGTGGTCGTCAGGATATTCTTTTTTTACCTGAGGCAATCTGCAATATCTGAAGAGCTCTTCATTTTCCATGAAATCCTGTATTTTTGTAACTGATCTTTCATCTGGTATAAACTCTGATTTGGCAAGTGAGACATCTCTCATCAACATCAGTCCAGGCACCTTCACCTCCTTTTTGCAGATCCTTGCAAACTCATCTCTGAAGACAGGATTAAAACAGAGAAAGTTCAACTGGACGTTTTTACTACAATATTAAAACAAGTCTTGTGGCTCTTAAAAATTAAAATGAATACCACTACTTTGAAAAATTATGGAGAATAGCTAGAATCTAGAAGTGCATATGACACACACTGTATTCTCTATATTTATCAATTAAAATTTAATTATGTCATATGACAACTGTTTTTGAACATCCAGGGAGAGTTTCAAACCCAGTGCACCATTTGGGGTGGACCACATACAAGCCCTTGAGCATGCCTCGAAGAATTGCAACCAATATATTTAGACAATGATCCGGGTTCGCATGATCACCACAGCTCACGGTGGCTTATTTATTTATTTAAGCTATGGTGGGTTGTGGCACATGCCAGCAGCCATTTTGAATACTCAACCCCCAGTGGGGGGCTGCCATGGTTTGCTGTGTAGTCCAAACCCGGGCAGCCGGGGCTGTTGGGAAAGGGAAGCAATCCTCAAATAACCCATTATTTGTTGCAGGATTATTTGAGGGTTGTTTCCCCCTCTGTTGGGCTTAACCCAAACGCCACAGTGGCCCTATGACTTTGGAGCCAGAGCATGATTCAGAAGTGGACCAAGATGGTTAGAACCCAGTCCACTTGTGGGAAGCCTGAGAACTTAGCTCTGCCTGGTTTCTCCTCTGATGGCAGGCTGAAGGAGAACAAGACCCCCTTTCAGCCACACAGATTGGCTTTGAGTCAACACTCTGATTTACAACCTGAGAGATCTTCTGTGGGAACAAGGCAGAAGGAGGAAGCTTTGAGAAGTGTCACACTGAGATGCCCTCTCCAACACAGTGCCCACTGATAGGTAATTTCCCCTGTCAGGATAGATCATCGGGGGCGGGGGCTTTAGCAGCACCTCCCCTGTATTTAAGATGGTGTACAGGCTGGAAAGCCTTTGGTGGAAACAACACCTCTGATACCTGGATCACTTCCTTGTTTGGACTCAACCCGTTTTTAATGCCTGGACTCATCCTGAAACTAGGGCTTTTAGCCTTCCTGGGATCTAGTATAGGGGAGGCCCTAAGGAGGAATATCTCCACTGCTGGGACTTTTAACCTGCCTGTGTCTATCAGGAATCTGAGACTCTTGTCTGCCCTGAAACTGATACTGGGATCAAAGGCTGGCGAACCTGCGTTAGGAAAGTCATCTGTCTTTGCCCGAACTGTTTCCTTGCCTGGTCTTAACGTGAACTGCTGCGGGTTCTTGCCTGTTTGAATCTTGTAACAGGTGCTGGACCAAGTGCTCATCGTGTCAGGGTGGTCACTGAGCCCACAGAATCCCAGAGTAGTTCTGATGCTGAGGAAGAGCAGTCGCTCCTTCGGGAGAGGAGCGCGCTTCTTTTTTCCCAGGACCAACAGCTGACGGAGCTTCCTCCCACCCACATTCCTAGTTTAGAAAGCAGTCCAGGGAGTGACTCAGCACAGATAGCAGACTGGGGGGGATGCGCGGTGTAGACGCAGAGAGCGGCGCCAAATGGTTCGCACTCAAAGAACGGTTGCGTCCAGAGGATCCAAGGGAAAAGGGGAGGGATTCTCCCTAGTCCTTATATTCAGGGGTCTGCCAGTAATTGCCCTTCAAACGGGGACCAACTGTTCTAACTTAGGGCATAGGGATGCGGCTGCTCAGATCTAGTTGCTACCTGTAGAGCTGTTAAGTTATAAAAGAAGAATAAAGCTTTGAAAAGAATCCCTTTGTCTGTGTCTGGACTTAGCTACTAGATCAGACTGAGAGCCCTCCAAGGAGCCCTTGACACATCGGCCTGTGCTGGGAACCCCGTCTTTCTTTGCCTGGAATACTTCCTTGCCTGAACTCGTCATGAACCTTGGATCCTTGTTTGCTTTAAAATGCCTGGACTAATTGTGAGCTACTGTTTGCCTAGAATTGTGTACCTTCATCTTCAGTTGCCCAGAATGCTTCCATGCCTGGATTTGTGATTCTTAGAATAGTAGCTGCCTGAAATCTACGCTGATGAGATTCCGACTTAGAATCATATGCTGGACTTGATCTCCGACCATGTGTGATTTCCAGCCTTGAGACTGTCTCTTGAACAAAGCAACATGCTGGTAGCGTTGCCTAAGCTCCCTGATTTATAGTGGGGTTATAAAGGTATTAAACTAAGTACCATGTTCTCTAAAGTGCTGATCTGTGTAACTTGATTTGCTAAAATAAAGAGCTTCATTGAGCTCTTTGTCTATGTCAGGTTGCTAAAGGTGTATCAGAAAGCCAGGCTCCAGCACCTTCCAACAACCCCTGCTGCCTGGGTTCAGACAACAGAGCAAACCATGGCACACCCACCCACCCCGGGGACTGAATATTCAAAATGGCCACTGGCACATGCCGCAACCTACCCTGGCTTAAATAAGTCACGTGGGCTGTACCGATGGTGCAAACTGGCCCAGCCTCCACTCTATGTGATTAAGACACAGCCTGTATTTACCTGAAACGGTCAATGTCCTCACTGGAGACCAGATTTCTTATGACTAGGTAACCATTTTCCTCATAGAAACACCTTTGTTCTGGGCTTAGAAGGTTATTATCCAAGGTGTAACTGTGGAGATAGAAAAAATTCACTAGGATTATGAAGGGGGAAAAGGAAGACACAAAGCACCAGCCTTATTGTTCCTGCAAATACTGTAAATACTGACACAAACATAATCATTGATATATCAAAAAGACTTTATTCAGCAGTACTCCAACATCTTGCTGATAATATTGTCTTGAAATAACAAATCATTTGTGTTTGAATCCTCTGGCAGCAATTTTTTAAAAGTTCCAGGAAACCCTGGGGCTCCCTGACTTAATGAACACTAAGAGCAGACACCCCTTCATGGATCACTGCCTTGTTGTGGCGAAGGGGCTTGCGTAACTCAGTGAAGCCATAAGCTATGCCGTGCAGGGCCACCCAAAACGGACAGGTCATGGCAGAGAGTTCTGACAAAATGTGGTCCACTGGAGAAGGAAACGGCAACCCACTCCAGTATTCTTGCCAAGAAAACCCCATGGAACGTATCACAAGGCTAAAAGATATGTCGCCAGAAGATGAGCCCCTCAGGTCGGAAGGTGTCCAATATACTACTGGGGAAGAGCAGAGGGTATTTCCAAGTAGCGCCAGAAAGAGTGAAGCGGCTGGGCCAAAGCCAAAAGGACACTCAGCTGTGGATGTGTCTGGTGGTGAAAAGAAAATCTGATGCTGTAAAGAACAATATTGTTTCGGAACCTGGAATGTAAGATCAATGAATCAAGGTAAGCTGGAGGTGGTCAAACATGAGATGGCAAGACTGAACATCGACATCTTGGGAATCAGCGAACTAAAATGGACAAGCACGGGCAAATTTAATTCAGGTGACCATCATATCTACTACTGTGGGCAAGAATCCCTTAGAAGAAATGGAGTAGCACTCATAGTCAACAAAAGGGTGGGAAAAGCAGTACTGGGGTACAATCTCAAAAATGATAGAATGATCTCAGTACGAATCCAAGCCAAACCATTCAACATCACAGTAATTCAAGTCTATGCCCCAACCACTGAGGCCAAAGAAGCTGAGATTGATCAGTTCTATGAAGACCTACAACACATTCTAGAACTAACACCAAAAAAAGATGTCCTTTTCATCATAGGGGATTGGAATGCTAAAGTAGGAAGTCAAGAAATCACCGAGATAACAGGCAAGCATGGCCTTGGTGTACAAAATGAAGCAGGACAAAGGCTAATAGAGTTTTGCCAAGAGAACACGCTGACCATAGCAAACACTCTTTTCCAACAGCACAAGAGGCGACTCTACATGTGGATATCACCAGATGGTCAATATCGAAATCAGATGGATTATGTCCTTTGCAGCCAAAGATGGAGAAGCTCTATACAGTCATTAAAAACAAGACCTGGAGCTGACTGTGGCTCAGATCATGAGCTGCTTCTTGCAAAATTTCGGCTGAAATTGAAGAACATAGGGAAAACCATTAAACCATTCAGGTATGACCTAAATCATATCCCTGATGAATATACAGTGGAGGTGAGGAATAGATTTAAGGGATTAGACCTGATAGACAGAGTGCCTGAGGAACTATGGATGGAGGTCTGTAACATTGTTCAGGAGGCAGCAACTCAATCCATCCCAAAGGAAAAGAAATGCAAGAAAGCAAAGTGGCTGTCTGATGAGGCTTTACAAGTAGCTCACGAAAGAAGGGAAGCGAAAAGCAAGGGAGAAAGGGGAAGATATATCCAACTGAATGCAGAGTTCCAGAGAATAGCAAGGAGAGACAAGAAGGCCTTCTTAAATGAACAATGCAAAGAAATCGAGGAAAACAATAGAATGGGAAAGACTAGAGATCTCTTCAAGAAAATCAGAGGTATCAAGGGAACGTTTTGTGCAAAGATGGGCATGATAAAGGACAAAGAAGGCAGGGACCTAACAGAAGCAGATGAGATTAAGAAGAGGTGGAAAAAATACACAGAAGAACTATACGGGAAGGATCTGAATATCCCTGATAGCCAGATAGTGTGGTCACTGAACTTGAGCCGGACATCCTAGAGAGTGAAATCAAGTGGGCCTTAGGAAGCATTAGTAACAACAAAGCTAGCGGAGATGACAGTATTCCAGCTGAGCTATTTAAAATCCTAAAAGAGGATGCTGTTAAAGTGCTGCACTCAATATGCCAACAAATTTGGAACACTCAACAGTGGCCACAAGACTGGAAAAGGTCAGTTTACATCCCAATTCCAAAGAAGGGCAACGCCAGAGAGTGTTCAAACTACCATACAGTTGCGCTCATTTCACATGCCAGCAAGGTTATGCTCAAAATCCTACAAGCTAGGCTTCAGCAGCATGTGAACCAAGAACTACCGGAAGTACAAGCTGGGTTCCGAAGAGGCAGAGGAACTAGAGATCAAATCGCCAACATTCGCTGGATCATGGAGAAAGCAAGAGAATTCCAGAAAAACATCTATTTCTGCTTCACTGACTACGCTAAAGCCTTTGATTGTGTGGATCACAACAAACTCTGGCAAATTCTTAAAGAGATGGGAGTACCAGACCACCTTACCTGTCTCCTGAGAAACCTGTACGAGGGCCAAGAAGCAACAGTAAGAACCAGACATGGAACAACCGATTGGTTCAAAATTGGGAAAGGAGTACGACAAGGCTGCATATTGTCACCCTGCTTATTTAACTTATTAAACGCCGGGTTGGATGAATCACAGGTCGGAATTAAGATTGCCGGGAAAATTATCAACAACCTCAGATACGCAGACGATACCACCCTAGTGGCAGAAAGCAAAGAGGATCTAAAGAGCCTCTTGTTGAGGGTGAAAGTGGAGAGTGCAAAAGCTGGCTTGAAACTCAACATTAAAAAAACGAAGATCACGGGCTCCAAGATCACTGCAGACGGTGACTGTAGCCATGAAATTAAAAGACGCTTGCTCCTTGGGAGGAAAGCTGTGGCAAACCTAGACAGCATAGTAAGAAGCAGAGACATCACCTTGCCGACAAAGGTCCGTCTAATCAAAGCTATGGTTTTCCCAGTAGCAACGTATGGCTGTGAGAGCTGGACTATAAGGAAGGCTGAACGCCGAAGAATTGATGCCTTCGAACTGTGGTGCTGGAGAAGACACTTACGAGTCCCCTGGACTGCAAGGAGGTCAAATCAGTCAATCCTAAAGGAAATCAACCCTGAGTGCTCATTGGAAGGACAGAGACTGAAGCTGAAGCTCAAATATTTTGGCCATCTAATGTGAAGAGAAAAGTCACTGGAAAAGACCCTGATGCTGGGAAAGACTGAAGGCAAAAGGAGAAGGGGACGGCAGAGGATGAGATGGCTAGATAGCATCACCGATGCAATGAATATGGACTTGAGCACACTCCGGGAGAGAGCGCAGGACAGGAAGGCCTGGCGTGCTATGGTCCGTGGGGTCACGAAGAGTCGGACACGACTGAACGACAACAACAAAGAGCAGACAAGATTCCCTAAAAGGCAGATTTCCCACCGCTACCAATCTTTCCATCAATTAACAGTCACGCGTCACATGATCTATTATGTAACCTACAGCACGCCCTAAAGCAGGAGTGTAGGACTTCAGGCCCAGGGGCCGAATCTGGCTCCCCAGGCTTCTCCAGGTGGCCATGCCTCCTTCCTCCCTAACCACCAATTGTTTGGTGGTTTTCTGGCTTTTACATTGTTTTTTCCCCATACTGAAACGTTGAAATGCCTCTCCTAAGGCTTAGTGACTGGTAGTAAGGGCTTTAAGAACATAGGCTGGTATTTTGGCCCCCACCCCCTTTTGCCTTCAGTCCTGCCCACCACTGGAATGCAGCCCCCAAATGCATCTCTGAAATGGAATGCGGCCCTTGGGTGGAATGAGGTTCTGCTTTGTTGTTCATCGTTAAGTCGTGTCCGACTCTTTGTGACCCCATGGACCACAGCATGCCAGGCCTTCCTGTCCTCTGCTCTCTCCCGGAGCGTGCTCAAGTTCATAGAGGTTCTGCACCTCTGCCTTAAAGTCTCATGCAACACAGAGGAGTTCTATAGAGAACATGCAAAGGGTCCTTGGCAGGAAGGGTTCCTTGAATGTAGAACGTTTGAAATCTAGGGTAATGTGAAGGTATTTGTTTTCCAGGAAGACAACACCAAGCTTGGTTTAGTTGGCTTCTTGAGAATAGCAGCATAAATATTTCTAGGGCTCCAGAAATACACAGAAGCAAACCACATACTAAAAAAAAGGAGAAACGTACATACACAATAATACAGGGCTACATTTGAATTTTATAGTGTTTTATTGTATGTCACTTGTGGCAGAAACCCTGCTATATAAATATCTGAAGCAGAGAGGCATATCTACACAAAATAAGCTATTTAGGATGTGATCCTAAACACACTTAATGAGTAGTAAGCCCCACTGAGCACAACTTCTGAGTAGACATAAAAAGGATTGAGCTGTTGAGTATTTACTATATACCATACCCTATCTTTACTTCAAACACAGATGAGGTAGAGAAGCATTGGGAACAGGAGGAGTTGAACAAAAATTGAATGTCTTGTATGTGGACAATCCTGGGGAACAATGAGCAATGGACATGGCTATTACAACTTGATAATTGGTAGCCATTTTCTGCAGGTATCACACACCTAGAGAGGAAACCTGCTATTGCAGAACTACAAAATTCATAGAGCAGGTAAATCAGCAAACTGATGGTCGATGAATCCAAAGTTATCAAACATTCACCAAATCCAAGTTTGGATTCTTAGTCAAAATATATCTATTTGGTTTTCACTCATTGCCATAAAGAGCTTAATATTTCATCTATGTTTTCATGGAAGAACAGGATAAAATACCACCTACCGAAACTGTGTTGGATATTTCATAGTAGAAGCTTGGGCTGCGGTAGGAAATGGTGTCTTGATAATAAATTAAGGAAATGAAATATTGTTTTGATCAGATAGTACATCTGGAAGAGAGATAAACTCAGAACAGATTTAGAATCACAGAACTATTGTCATAAAAGACGAAATAAACAAAATATAATGTAGCATATTACATTAAATTATTTGCCATAATTATCTTAGAGCTGGTTGATATCTAAACCTTTGTACCAGCCCTTTGCCTATAAAGGCAGTATGAAACTACAGTCTACTGTTTTAGCTCAAGTGAACAAAGCGGGCATACTCTAGAGAAAGTTATTTATTTTATTTTTTATCTTGCTTTCCCAAATTATTTACTTGTTTGTTTATTTTTGGCATTTATGTACTGCCCAATTTCATAACATCTCTCAGAATTCCAGGAGGTATGCATTGTTCCCGCCCAACAACCTTTCAGAAGGGCTGAGAAACAGTGACTGGACCAAGTTCACCCAAGTAAGCTTTGAGCAGGAATTCAATCCCGAATCCAATACTACCTACTATATCATACTGTTCTCCCGCTGCTAAGAATGTCTAGTTCACAGGAATCAATGAGCTTTGTACACATAGTTTAAACTTAACTCTGGACTTAAATCCAACTGATTTAACTGTTCCTTAGGCATGCCTGAACTGAACTCAGTGACCAGGTTTGCATGATCACCGCAGCCCACCATGGCTTCTTTAAGCTATGGTAAGTTGCGCTGTGGGCCAGTCACCCTTTTGAATATTCAGGCCACAGTGGGCAGTCGCTGTGACTTATTGGGAGCATTCACACGATGTGGCAACCCATCGTGGGTGACAAGCTCCGCATTGTGGGTTATTTTGCAAACAACCTACAGTGCATGGTTTGTGTACCCAACAGATAATTGGGGTTGTTGTGGGTTGTTTCCTTCCCCCTCAGTCCTCCAGCCAGCTCTGCCCAGAATCACAGAGGACTTCGTGGCAAAACCCATCTCGTCTGCCACCAAGTCCCCTGTCCCTGCTCCAATCACAATCCTGATCGTGGTCAAAGCCCTTTAAAAATAATAAAATAATTTTCCTCTCTTTTTTTGCTAAAAAACAGGGCTGGGAATTTTTTTCCTGAATTTTCTCGGCCCCATGGAATGTGTGCTAATGTCCCTGTTAAGTTCCCCCCCCCCGCTTATTTGCAGTTGCGCAACTGCAGCTATCCAAAATATAGAGGCTTGCCTTGGCTGGACCCTTGACAGCTGTCAAACATACAAGGTAATAGGCAATGATAGACTGTACAGAGTCTGGTTTGACAGCTTTTGACAGTTGACAGGTGAGGAAATAGGGTGTAGATCACCCCCTTAGTAGGGTTAACCCCAGGGTTCAAAGGGTTGCCCAGACCCTTCGGGATGCCCTGCTAAGAATCCCCACTTGCCCAAGTCCCCCAGCAACTGTTTAGCAACTGTTTTTCAGCATTTTAAAGACAAAACTGTAAACTATTTTAATTTAACCCTTAATTTTGCAACTGTACTACAATGTATGTACACTCGAAAAATTTCACTAAGCAACTTCAACAATTGTTACTTTTCTTGCCACCGATTAGCAAACAAGATAAAAAAAACCCAAGGATAACCCACTAGCAGAAAATCAAGAATACACTACAACAGGAGTATTCTTATAGTTTACAACAAAAGTTTTCTTGTCTTTCCTCAACCAAAAGACCAAGTCCAGAACATGCAGATCCATATTTTATGAGCTCATCTGCAAACTGCACCGGTGATAGTCTTTCTTTGATAAGGGATTTTGCCAACTCAAGCTCTGGTTTTAAGTTTTCTAGCTTTTTACAGTTGTCTGTGCCTCAGTATTTTGCATAGTGCATTCTTCATTCCCAGCAAATGCTTGAAAACTGTTACTATAACAGTATTGTCTCTCTCCTTTAAACCCATTTTCCAGTTCATGAGCACAATGGTCAGTAACACTGCCTTCTGAACTCTTTGTATATTTTTACTCCTTCTTCCAAAATTAACTCCACCACCTTCAACAATACTGTCAGAAAGCTTTTGTGGGAGTTTACAAAGACATTTTGACGGTGCTTCATGGACAGCAGGTTCACATGCTTTCTTTGCTGCTTCAAAGGTGTTGTTGAAGACAATATCATTTTGCAGCTACCTCCCAATTGTTAATGAGATTCAATAATGCTTCGATACCCAGATTCTTCTGCTGTTATCAGTGATTTTATAGGTTTAACATAACCCGGTACGTTTAGTATAAGTTCAGTACAAAAGGAAAAAGAAAGACTACTGATCTGTTCGAGGAATCCAATAGCTTCAGTTTTTTTAGATGACCAAAATTTTTCACAAGGGAAAGATACACTGATTAATTTGAGCGAGGAAAGAATTAATTCTTCATCTGACTGTATAACCATAACTGAATCCAAGTGTCCACTCTATCGTTGAACCAACAGGCATTTTAAAGAACTGCATTTATAAATCTGAGCAACGTGCCCCTTCTTAAACAGTATGTACAACTGTTCAAGGTACGTCAAAATATTCCTTCATCTCAGGTACAGCTTCAGTTGCAGGTACTATTACCAAATAGAGTTGATGATTAAAGCAATGAAGACACGAAATATTTCATTCAAGTACTTAGCATTTGCAGGAATCGTTTTCACAATTTCTTGCTATTTTTTATCTTTTCTCACAGAAAATGCAAATAACTGTAAAAAGAGCCCACTTGGATCTACCCCTAATTGCTCACACTCTTAATCACCTGACAGTTGATTAACAACTGAAAATTGCATTACTTCAGCAATAGACTTCATATAGTTTCTATTATTTTCTACCACTTGACTACATATTTCTTCTGAAAACTTTCCCCTATTAATTCTTGTTTTGTGTTGTTCCAGAAAATTATCCATTGCACTTACGTATATGGGCTACTGACTTTGCATGCTTGGAAAACCCTTTGCTTGTTTCTGCTGCAGGCTTCCAGTCAGTGTATCCTGAACTTACAAATGCCGACTCAGAGTTTGCAATAGAAAATTTTCTATAAACAAGACAAATTGCAGCATCTCTACTGAGTACTCCGGGCACTCTCATGATTTAAACCAGGAATATTGGCACCTCCGTGTATGGCCAGATGTTGTAGACCCTGGATATGATTAAAGATGAGGCTGTGCAGGTTTAGAGTCACTTTAGTCTGTTGGTATGGTTACAGGACCATCAGTTGTGTTTATTGTTAACTTTTCAGTGGTATGTTCTCTTTCCAAAGCAGCAGTGGGCCTAAGAATCAGATTCAGTATTTTCTTCATCTGGTAAAAGTGCACCACACTGCCTCTGACAGGAGTTGGTGTTCTAGATTGATTTCCAGCAAAGAAACTTATGCTAGATGTTTTCTTTGAAGTCATGATAATAATAATGACGGTGGTGAATTGGGGACACCATAGCCACAGAGTAGGTATTTGTCTGCTACCTCATTGGTGAGGTAAGAAAATTCTGCCTAACTTCTGAATCCCTGATTGGTGAATTTAGATACGTAAGAACAAATTAACCAGGACTGTCAATCTTCCTTCCCTGTATACTAATCTCTGCCCCTGTCCCTTTGTCACTTGACTTTTCATAGTAGGCAGATTCGACTGTGGCACTGCCCCAAAATAATAGCATCTGTAATTTTAAGAAGAAGAAAAACAAAGGTTTTTTCCTGTAACAAATTAAGGGAGGCAGAGGAAACTTAGGAGGGCAGGCCTCCCCTAGCCGCCCCCTCTCCCTGGCTATGGGCCTTCCATGGACCAATGCCAGCCCAGGAATAAAGCTCAATTACCATAAAGTTCCACCATCAGTATAGCTAACCCCAGAAATAAATATAATCTGAGCATTAGTAACATCTGAACATTGACACCTGGTACCAACATTGTTATCTTTTCGGTGCCAGGTCAAGACTTTTCTCTTTTCCCAGGCATTTGGCCGCATGCGATGAGTTTTAATTGATCCTAGATTTGTTTTATGGCTTGGCTGATTGCTCAAAGTTGCTTTTAGATATACGTTGCCTTTGTGCATACTCTCTCTTGGTGTGCTTTTATATTTTACATTTTGCATATTGTACTTTAGTGTTTAAGCCTTTGTAAACTGCCAGAGAGCTTTGGCTTTGGGGCAGTATAGAAATGTAATGAATAAATAAATATTTCAAAAAGCAGTTCCCCATTTTGCCACAGAAACAAGTTTTGACAGCATGATCTATGTGACCTTAACACTGCAATCGTAGGCACACTTACTTAGAAAGAGAGAACTTTGGACTTATATTCAGCACCTTACAGACTCTGGAATATTAAAAACAACAAAACAACAACAACTAGGATCAAAAAACATTCAACCACTGCCAGAGAACGTTCAGTCCAAATTTGAATTAACCTCCTCTTCCTTATATTTTTCTCTAGTTTCTTAACTAGGTATCTTATTGGTGCAACTCAGTGAGAAGTGTTGTGTAATGGTACGCACACTGCACCATTACACAACACATCGTGACTACTCACACATTGGCCCAGTTCACATGTAACTATCAGTGGTATAGTGGTATATTTTGAAGATGCTCATAATGACAATCATGAGCCCAAGGACAGTCCAAAAATGCAGGCAGCTATGTTGATCCTTATGTCTATCTCTGTGTGTGGGTGTACATATGTGTATACACGCACTTCTTGCTGGGAAAATCCACTTTCCCCAGCCACAGCTATGCTTAGAAGGAACAGGGAAGCAGGGTGGCAGAGTGGGTGGCACATGATGTCATTGTCTCTGCTAATCTAAAAGTCCTGGCGCTTCCGCCCTTTGAGTGTTAGCCACGCTATACCAGTGGTAACACTAAGAAACAAGCAAGTGCGCTGGTGAATTGCTCTCGCTTGGTTTCTGTCAGCAGGGCCGGCTGAACAAGCCAAGTAGCCTCAGTCCATGGTTCATTTAATGTTATGCCCAAACTAGGATCCTTGGCTTGTTTCTCCTCTAACGAACAGAAACTGAAGTGAAGAACAACGCTTGGCTTCAGATTCTGCCTTGTCAGGAGAGAATCAAATGAGGGTTCCTAGTTTGGATATGAACGAGGATTCCTGGTTTCTTTAGCTGCTCCGCAACCAGGCGGAGTCAAGCAGGAGCAATCGGGGAGCATCTCCTCAGCATGCTTGCCCATCCCTGATAAGCCAGCATTCTGGCTTATTGTTATGTGTGAATTAGCCCCATCTGTCTCTCTCTGTCCTAAATGTTCTGCTAAGATCATGTTTGTATATGGCCCACTCTCCTTGTGGATATAAGCTCATTCTGCAATGAACTGTTCTAATCACATAATAGATTTAGGTTAGCTTACATCACTCAGTGCACTATGATTCAACAACAACAACAACATGACCTTTCGCATGAAGCTGCCTGCTCTTTATTACTTTAGAAATGTCAGGATTATGTATGCTTCTTGTTGAGGCTTGCTTCAAGAACGTAATCATTTCTAGCAACCAGAGGGTAGTAGAGAATTGGTGACCCTTCACTAACAGAAGGCTCTTTGATCCAGTGGAGGCTTCCATCTGGCAAAAAGCAACATGATTTGTGGTGATGTCCCTTCCTCCTTGAAGCCCCTCATGTGACCCCACACTCTTCCAAAGAACTTCTGGACTCTTTGTCATGCAAATGCTCTTAGAAGCATTTAATAGTATTAAGCCTTACTGCTAGATAAAGATAATTTCTAATCAGCTGTTGCTAAAGATACGAAGCGGGGGAGAAATTTATAGGGAGAAACAGGGTAGGGATATGGATTGTGCAATGGCACACATGATGGCTCATATAATTAAGAGGTAAGCAGCCCATTTTGCTTCTTCATGGTGCCTGTTCAATCCCATATTTGGTAGCTGCCTTGGGACTGGAGAGTAGAAGGGAAGCATATACTGGCTTCTACCATCAGCCAGCAGGCCTAGGGCCATTGGGAGGCTGCATCATCTGCTTCCCAGGAATAATATTCAGCTAAGGGGGAGACCAACCTGGCCCATTTGCAGGGGCGTTTGTTTCCCCCTCCCTGCCAGAAAGAACACTTGACTCCAACCAGCAGTCGCCCTGGGACCGCAGAAGTCAGGGAAAAGAACACTCTAGCCCCATCCATTGGCCTAAGGACAAAAGTGTCACTCAAACAAGAACACTAGCAATGGACAATGGCCCTGGTCCATTGAGGGCGCAATCCTATCGAGATAGGCGGCCACCTCCGAACTTGGAGGCGACCGCCTATCCAAAGCAGGGCAGAAGAAGCATGGAGGGGATCGTTCCCTCCGCACTCCTCCTGCCCTGCTTTTTCGGCTAGACAGCTGATTGCGGCTGTCTAGCTGCAGGAGCACGGAGCGGGGAAGGAGGCTGCTGTACGATGCATAGGATGTGTTGTACAGGCAGCTACGCTCTCCCCGCCCCAGAATGCCCCCAGACACGCCCCTTTCCGGCCGCTCTGCGCTCTTCTTGCGAGCGCGGAGGACGGAGCTGTTCCACACCACCTCCAAGGCAGTGCAGAAGTGGGGGGTGGGTGGGTTGGTTCTCTGGGAACCAACCTCGGAGTGCGGGCTCCAAGGTTGGTTCCCAGAAAACTCCATATCCTATGGCCGTCTAGCGGCCATAGGATTGCTCCCTTAAAGTGCATTTAAATGCCCACTTACAGCTCGCCACCTTGTTCTGGCCTCAAAGAACTCTCAACTCTTGCTTTTCCCTCCACGCCACTTGGGTGCCTCTGTTGTTTTAGTTTGTAAGCCTGCTGGCGAGCTTCTCTCTCTTTCTATTGTTATGGGCCACTTTGGGAGACAATAATTGTCTGAAAAGCGAGATAAACATGTTTTAAGTAAATAAATATTGAAGATAACACAGATAGACTTAACTTACTGAGAGCCAGCGTTGCAAGTGTCAGATTAGGACAAGGGACACAAAATCCCTCGTGCAAAATCCCCACTCATCCATGAAACATGGGCCACAGAATCATAGAACAGTAGGATTGGAAGGGGTCTATCAGGGGCCAGTCACTCTCTCTCAGCTTAACTCACTTCACAGAGTTGTTATGAGGATAAAATGGGGGCAGGAACTATGTATGCTACCTTAAGTTCCTTGGAAGAAAGGTGGGTTATACAGTCATGTGAAAAAGAATGTACACCCTCTTTGAGTTCTATGGTTTTACGTATCGGGACATAATAAAAATCACTTGGTCCTTAGGTCTTAAAATTAGGTACAACAACACATGACATATTACACCGTGTCATTATTTATTTTACAGAAATAAAGCCAAAATGGAGAAGCCACGTGTGAAAAACTAAGTACACCCTTACTACTTCCATAGGTATGAAGAGGCCAAGTAGCAGCCAGGTGCTGCTAATCAAATGCCCTTGATTAATTGATCATCAGCAAGTGTGACCACCTCCATGAAAGCCGAAGTCTCAGGAGTTTGCTGGTCTCAAGCACTCAGGTGTGTGTTAACACAGTGCCAAAGAGTAAAGGGGGCCATGGTGGCTTGGGGCCATGGTGGCTTAGCGGTTAAGACGCTGAACTGCAGACTAGAAGGTCGGCAGGACAGCAGTTCGAGACCCGAGTGCTGCATGATGGAGTGAGCTCCCGTCTTCAGTCCCAGCTTCTGCCAACCTAGCAGTTCGAAAGCAAGAAATTGCAAGTAGATAAATAGGTACCGCTTCGGTGGGAAAGGCAACAGCGTTCCGTGCACCTCGGTGTTCAGTCATGCCAGCCACATGACCACGGAAGCATCTTCGGACAGCGCTGGCTCTTCGGCTTAGAAATGGAGATGAGCACCACACCCTAGAGTCGGACACGACTGGTTGGGAACACCTTTACCTTTACTTAAAGAGTAAAGACATCAGCAATGATCTTAGAGAATTGTTGCCGCCCATCAATCTGGGAAGGGTTATAAGGCCGTTTCCAAACAATTTAAAGTCCATCATTCTACAGTGAGGAAGATTATTCACAAGTGGAAAACATTCAAGACAGTCGCCAATCTTCCCAGGAATGGATGTCCCAGCAAATTCACCTGAAAGGCAGACCATGGCTCAGAGGCTCAGAGAAATTGCAAAACATCCAAGAGCTGCATCTCAGACTCTACAGGCCTCAGTTAGCATGTTAAATGTTGAAGTTCATGACAGTACAATTAGAAAAAGACTGAACAAGTATGGTTTGTTTGGAAGGGTTGCCAGGAGAAAGCCTCTTCTCTCTAAAAAGAACATGGCAGCACAGCTTAGGTTTGCAAAGTTTCATCTGAACAAATCACGAGACTTCTGGAACAATGTCCTTCGGACAGATGAGACCAAAGCGATGTTTGGCTGTAATGCACTGCGCCACGTTTGGTGAAAAGCAAACACAGCATATCAGCACAAACATCTCATACCAACTGTCAAGCCCGGTGGTGGAGGGGTGATGATTTGGGCTTGTTTTGGAGCCACAGGACCTGGGCACCTTGCAGTCATTGAGTCGACCATGACCTCCTCTGTATACCAAAGTATTCTAGAGTCAAATGTGAGGCCATCTGTCCGACAGCTAAAGCTTGGCCGAAATTGGGTCATGCAACAGGACAATGATCCCAAGCACACCAGCAAATCTACAACAGAATGGCTGAAAAAGAAAAGAATCAAGGCGTTGCAATGGCCTGGTCAAAATCCAGACCTCAACCCTTTTTGGCTTTATTTCTGTTAAATAAATAATGACACAGTGTCATATGTCATGTGTTGTTGTTCATCTGAGGTTGTATTTACCTAATTTTAAGACCTGCTAAGGACCAGATGGTTTTATTATGTCCTGGTACGTAAAACCATAGAACTCAAAGAGGGTGTACTTTCTTTTTCACATGTCTGTAAATGTAATCATGTATTCCTAATAAAAATGCTAAGCCTACTTGTATATCGGTTCCCCAGCAATACAGAGGAATGTAGGCAAAGCCACACATCCAGCAGGGCTTTCCCCATTTCTCACCCAGACATGCAGCAGCAGCTCCCTTCCCCCACTGTACTCTATGCTGTTGACGTTTAGACTATACAAACCAATAAACAATATGCAATATAGATGAGTAGGGATGCTGCTCATTAGAACAGTGGACCCAAACCGTTTTGGACCTGTGGACACACTTAAGAATGTGAGACACAGCTGTGGGGACACCGCCACAAAATGGCTCCCATAGAGGATGCAGCTAATCACATAATGGCTGCCATGTGTGTGGGAGAAAACAGTAAGGCTAGAGGCTGGGAGGGAGAGGGAAATGGAGAGCTGCTTCCTGACCCAGCCAATCTTTCCCTGCCCACACGGACCTTTCCCCTTTGGTCTCTTCCTCTCCACTTCCAGCCTCTAGCTTTGCTATTTCTCTCATCCACATCTCTTTACCTTACTGTCTCTTCCATGTCCTCGCCGCTCTCTTTCTCTTTGCCTTGCTTTCTCTTCCTGCCTGCTAAACAGCTGATCAGTGGCAGGTTCAGCTATGGGAAGGAGAACTTGGCACCCTAATGTTTTTCCATTTTTTATTTAAAAATTCTTTTTGAAGTGGGCAGGGAGTAGAGAGCTTCACGGGGCCCTTTGGAGGTCCCCATGGGCACTGTGTTGGGGACTCCTGCATTAGAAAACAACAGTGTCTCCATGCATGCAACCTCTCCCGGAGAGCTTGCTGGATTGTGGTAACTGAGTTGTGAAACATTAAGTGGAAATTAATAAATATATCCAAAGCCAAAATGTCTGTAAATTAACGAGTGCTGATGGGGACAGGCAGCCACCTCTGAACTCAGAGGTGACCCGCCTATCCAATGCAAGGCGGGCAGAGCGCCGAGGGGATCTTCTCCTCTGCGCTCCAGCTGTCCTGCGTTACCAGCTAGATGGCAGATTTCGACTATCTAGCCAGAGTGGTTCAGCGCGGGGGGGAGGGCGGGGTGGCCAGACGACACATAGGAAGCGTTGTAACAATGCTTCTGCCGCCCCCGTGAATGTCCCCTTTTCCTCCCGCTCTGTGCTGCTCTTCTGAGTGCGGAGTCCAGGATGATCTGCGCCGCCTACAAGGTAATAGGGGAGAGGCAGGGAGGCAGTTTTCTGGGAACTGACCTGAGAGCACGGGCTCTCAGGTCAGTTCCTGAAAACAGAAAAATCCTATGGCCACCTAGCCGCTGTCTAGCGGCCATAGGCTTGCACCCTTAGGAACTAAAATGAGAGATATTCGAAATCAGGAGTATATGTAGATGACATTTTATTATCACCAAATAAACCCCCAAATTCTGTGTCTAACATGTTAGAGGTTATTGGTGTTTACTAATATATCTGATCATAACCTTAATATAAAGAGAGAATTATGCTTAAATATGGCTGTGAGAGCTGGACTATAAGGAAGGCTGAGTGCTGAAGAATTGATGCGTTCGAACTGAGGTGCTGGAGAAGACTCTTACGAGTCCCCTGGACTGCAAGGAGGTCAAATCAGTCAATCCTAAAGGAAATCAACCCTGAGTGCTCATTGGAAGGACAGAGACTGAAGCTGAAGCTCAAATATTTTGGCCACCTAATGCGAAGAGAAAACTCCCTGGAAAAGACCCTGATGCTGGGAAAGATAGAAGGCAAAAGGAGAAGAGGACGGCAGAGGATGAGATGGCTAGATAGCATCACCGATGCAATGAATATGAATTTGAGCACACCCCGGGAAAGAGCGGAGGACAGGAAGGCCTGGCGTGCTATGGTCCATGGGGTCACGAAGAGTCAGACATGACTTAACGACTGAACAACAACAACAAATGTTAGAATATACAAAAATATAATATAACTAAGCATTTATCACACATTGGGCTAAAATGTCTTTCAATGTTAATTATAAAGCAATGACAAGGGAGGAAATACAGAAAGATCAGCAGAAATGTCTGCTTTTCCAATTGTAATGGCGAATAAAGATTGCAATTTTGAACATGAACATTTTATCAAGATTACTTTCATTTTTTAAAATATATCCATTCAAGCCTCCTAAATTATCTACTAAAACATTGGCCTCTCTCTCTCCCCAAGTTATAACTTTATATTATGCACCTCTATTAAGCAGTAGTTAGCCTGGCTAAAAAAATAAAAGCTTTGGTTAAACAAGCCAGATGAAAGATCCCATTAAATATTTACAGAGATATTATGAAAAAACATATAGTTGCAAGTTTGAAATCCTTGGATTGAATCGGTATGATACAATTGGAATAAATTTAAATTTGTTAAACTCTGGGACACTTTGTATCACACAATATACAATAGAGAATGGCCAACTATGGACTTATAAAACAAATTGTAATATGAGGGGTGAACCACCTCACCTCCTTGCTTCACCATTTTCAGCTGAATTATAAAATTCATCACCTTGCAGAATGTAAGAAGTTATATCTGGCACAGGGTTGTATCCAATGGGAGCTTTCTCTAGAGGAAGAAAACTCTATACGACAAAGATAATATAATATATCGAAGGTCTGTCATCCAAAAATCTGTAAGATTTTATTGAAGTATGAAGAATACTTAGTTGACAATTTGAAAATGAAAATTGGCTGATTACTTGAGGAAAGCAGCTACCTGACAGAAAACATTATTACAGTAGTGCCTGGTATCATCTCTATATGTATAATTTTCTTTTTTAAACCCACAACAGTGGTTCTAGAATGCCATAGGGAGAAATATTTTTTCCTGTCAAAAGCTTTTCCTTTGAACAGCTAACGGCAATATAGTGAAAACTATTACATATAGCTGCCAACCCTAGAATATGGACAGAACATGAGAGGTGGCCCAATATAGCAC
The DNA here is from genome assembly GCF_057233095.1 of Heloderma suspectum. Classification (NCBI taxonomy): domain Eukaryota; kingdom Metazoa; phylum Chordata; class Lepidosauria; order Squamata; family Helodermatidae; genus Heloderma; species Heloderma suspectum. The sequence continues at coordinate 113,152,242 of NC_139464.1, forward strand.
TTGACCTGGAAAAAATAATTAGGGCGCAATCCTGTGGCCACCAGAGAGCAGCTAGACGGCCATAGGATTTTTCAGTTTTTGGGAACTAACCTTGGAGCCTGTGCTTGTCTGGCCACCCGCTCCCACTCCGGCTAGACAGCCAAAATTGGCCATCTAGCCAGTAATGCAGGATGGCCAGAGTGTGGAAGAGACCCTCCCCTCTGTGCTCTGTTTGCCCTGCATTGGATAGGCGGTTGCCTCTGGTTTCAGAGGCGGCTGCCTATCCCGAAAGGATTGCTCCCTTAAGGTGCAATCCTACGCATGTTTTGACAGAAAAAAGTCCTAGAACTCCCAACATTTCCTAGCCAGTATAGCTGGCTGGGGCATGCTGGGCACTGTAGGAGTTTTCTCTGTCTAAACATGCATAGGATTGCACCCTTAAGCCAGGTCTCAGCTGTGACCCATCTGTGTGGTCTCAGGTAAGCCGTAGCTTACCTGAGCTGGCTCCACACTGCAAAGTTTCTACTTTGACAACTCATGAAAATGTTATTTATTATGTTTCTATACTGCCCAATGGACGGCGCTCTCTATGCAGTTCCCAGCAACTGAAACCATAAAATACAACACGATAAAATATAGACGTTTAAAACAACAGAATAAGATCAAAACCATAATGCACCACAGTAGCAGCACAAAGATTAAAAATACAGTAATTCAGCATGTGAAGCTTTACCCGTAACAAACGCCTGTTTTTCAGCTGCCCAAAATGGGTAAGGGCCCTTCCAGAGAAAGAATTTAGGCAACCACCCTTTCAGCCCGTTTCTGGCGGGGCACTCCTGTGCACATCTCCTCGGAAGGCTGCCTTCTCGAACTCGGTAGGGCTGACGACAGGCAATCCGACGGATGTGGGATCCGACGGCCGCGGCGAGAGCACCATCTCCCCACCCGCGTTGCCGGCGGTTCCACGAGCGCCACCAGGCCGTGCGCCCGCGCGGGCGAAAGCGCCCAAAGCTGGCCTGGGGGGGCAGGATCCGCCGGATCCAAAGCCCCCCCATTTCTCTGCGAGGGGCCAAATCCGTCTGCCTGTGGCTGGCGCAGGAAGGTCGCTTCCTGGGGCGATCTATGGCCCAAAGGAGGGGCCTTGAAGGGCCCCAAAACGCTCTGCGGGCGGCGGGGGCGGGAGAAGCCGCCCGCCGCGCCGCCTCGGAGGCGCAGGACTGCGGCGGGGGCGGCACATCGGCCTCCGCGCTCCGCCCGCGCCGTCTCTGGAACAGCTCCGGAGCGCCCAGGGGCCGAGCGGCCAGCTGGGAACCGCGGCCACGGGAAGGCGGGCAGGCGCAGGACGCAGCGCGCAGAGGCCGAGCAAGGCGGGCGCTTGGCGGCCGGAGCTCAGCGGACAGCCTCGCTGCCGGGCCGAGAGAAAGGATACGAGCGCGGCGGCCGCGGCCGGACGAGCGGGCCGGGGGCCACGGAGGTGCCGGAGCAGAATCCCCAGCCGCGCGGGCGCGCTCGCGGCAGGCGCCTGCTCTCGCGGCGCCTCCATGGCGGCCTCCGCGCGGACCAAGGATGACGACAAGCGCCGCCGCTCAGCCAAGCCAGCCGAAGACGAGCCGGCCGCCGCAGCACGAGCTCCCCGCGCCGGCTGGGCCCTTTTGGGCCGCGACGAGCCCGCCCGAGGGGCTGGGAGAGCGGCAGGCCCGCCTCTCGGGGCGCTGGGCGGCGCCGTGGGGCGCGCAGGGAGGGGCCGGGCCGGGAGCCCGGCCGGCCGCTGCCGGGGTTTATTTCATGGCGCAGGCCCAGGCAGGTTTGGGCTGGGGACAGTCCCGCCCCGCCCGGCCTCCCCCAGCCAGCCGCGCTGCGGGACCTTTTGCTGTCCAAACCCGCGTAGGATTGCGCCCTCGGTGTAGTTGGTTCTCCCGGTATTTTAGCACTTTTAGCTTCCTAGTCTTTCAGCTCTGGTGTTTACATCTGTATTTTAAATCTCTGCATTGCTGCTCCGTTTTATTCTGGTCGTACGGTCACATTCCGGTTTTAAGCTTTCATATGATATTATGTTTGTGCCGCACTCTGTGGTTTCAATGTCTGTGAACCGCTTGAGAACTTTGGCTATGGGGCGGTGTAGAAATGGAAGAAGTTCTCAGGGGCGCCCTTGCTGCCTTCTGAAATCCTCAAGAAGCCAGAATCAACACACAGACAATACGGCTCTTTCCCAAGGCTTTATTTCCATTCAACCTAATGACGCTTACAGATGCTCACTGCGTGAGCCTAATGAGGGAAACTTTAGAGAGCTGCCTACCAGGGGTTGCTAGCCTTAGTGAAATCAGTTGATCTCCGTCTGGAGGACAGAGGTGGGAAACCTCTGGATTTAAGGGCTGGGAGGCGAAAGTCAGCCCCTTTCCCATGGGGCATCGGGGCACAGCTGTTGACGTCGCGCCAAGCGGGCTGAGCACCTCCTCTCGGCGCCCTCCATCTCCCGCTTGTCCCTGTGCTGGCGCCTAGCGTCCCGAAGCTCCAGTTGTCCCTCCCCCTGCCTGCCAGGGTCGCTACCACTCTCAGGAATGTGAGCAGGGAGGGGCTCTCCCTCCATTGGCGCTTCTGAACAGCACGCGGGTTCCTCTCGCACGTTTTCTGTCTCTTCCTCAGAATCAGAACTGCTTTGGGGCTCTATGGGCTCCGATCCAACCCTGACATAAATCCATAATAAATAAGTAGTATACCCAATAGTATACCTTTAATTCTATTTCTTAATAGCTTATATATTACTTGTGCAGCATCCGTGGCTTTTGACATGTTACCACTCAGGAGACTAAAAAAAGGTCTCAGGCTGCTTATGTGTGTGGTAGAAAAAGTAAGAGAGCAATCCTATGGCTGCTAGACAGTGGCTAGACAGCCATAGGATATGGTGTTTCCCGGAGAACTGACCTCCACCCGCTTCTGTGCTGCCTTGGAGGCAGTGTGGAACAGCCCCATCCTCTGCGCTCGAAAGAGGAGGGTGGAGCGGCCGAAAAGGGGCATGTCTGGGGGTGTTCCAGGGCAGGCGGAAATGCCTGTACGACACATCCAATGTGTCATACAGCAGCCTCCTTCCCTGCTCAGCCCTCCCGTGGCTGTTTTATTTATTTATTCATTTCATTTCTATACCACCCAATAGCCGAAGCTCTCTGCCGCAATCGGCTGTCTAGCCGAAAATGCAGGGCAGCAGAAGCACGGAGGAACGATCCCCTCCGTGCTTCTTCTACCCTGCACTGGATAGGTGGTTGCCACCATGTTTGGAGGTGGCCGCCTATCTGGATAGGATTGCGCCCTAAATTACTCAACTCTCATCAGTTTCATGCACTGTCAATCCATGCGATTACTGAGAAGCAGATATTTCACATGAACAGATATTTCTTCCATCCAGTTTTCAGAGACCAGTTACAACTGGCAGCTATACATAACATTTTTTTGGAGTCACGTGATAGCGATCTATAATTTAACCTGTTTTTTGTGTGGGTTCAATCTGTTTTTGGATGTTCATCGCCCATGCTGTGTCGAGCTAGGCTGAAAAAACAGCTTGTGCTGCACCCACTCACGAGACAGGGCTCCATTATGACATGAGTAAAAAAGTGGTTGTGTTACTGTATCCTAAATATTTTTGCAAACAATAATTCAGGGAGTGAATGAATCACCCACCCTTGCTCTATGAGGGGTCTTATGGATTCAGTTAACATAGTGGTAGTAAATAAGTGAGGGGGAGAAGCAGGGGAAAACACTATAGGTGAGTGGAACTTGATGGATGGCCACTCCCTGGATGGATGACCACTCCTCCTCTTCCCCCCCACCTCCTCTTCTGCCCCTCCAGGTGGCCAGATCTCTCTCAAATCGATACATTTGGCACCTCCACCTCCTCTCCCCTTCCCTGCTCCCTTCTCCTCCCCCTCGTCTTTCAGAAGTTGATACATTTTGGAGACAGCCTGTCTGGGCTGCTCAGAATGCATAAGAAGTCCGAATATACAAGGTGGAACAAGGCGCCTCATAGGTGACCCGCTTCAGTTCGGGGTGCCTCGGTGCTGTTCTGACCTGCTTTGTAACTAAAAATATGTAAGTACTTAGTCCAAGTCATTGTCCAAAACATATTACATAAGAAGATTAAGAGATGACATCGAGGGTTAATTAAAAACATGGAAGGGTCTGGACTTGTGAAGCGGGCTTTTAAGAACAGCCTGCAGCGTGAATTAGTATCTTACCTTCCGAAACCCTTCAGTCTTGTTCATGCCAGACCCATGGATTAGTAAAGGATGGAAAAACACTGTATCTCCTTTCTCCATAGCAAGGTGAACTCTGGGAACACTTTTATCATAATCACGCACTCCATGGTACATCTTGTTTGAACCACCCTGGAAAAATCAATGTTAAAATGATCTTCTTACTCCTAAACGTATTAGTCTCACTTCAGAAACCAACATCTTCAGAACTGAATGACAAATGTGAGGAATGCTTAGCTGGATCAGACCAAAGTCCATGTAGCCCAACATTCTGTTTCCAACACTGACCAGCCATGGGGGATGAGGCTGATGGACCCTCTGCAGTGTTTATTTCATGCATCTGGTACCAAGATGTATACTGCGTCTGAACAAAGAGGTTCTGCTTTGTTACTGTAGCCTTTGAGAGGTCTATTGTCCATGAATTTGTATAATCATTTTTCAACGCCATTTGAGCTGGTAGCCCAATCACTTTTAGCACTGAATCCAATATTACACAAGCCCTAACCTTACTTTTTTCCATTCCCCCCACCCCCATGTGTTTATATACCTGTAACTCAGAATCACATTTTATGCATCTAACGAAGTGGACTCCAGTCTGTGAAAGCTTATGCCATAATACACCTGGTGGTCTTAAAGGTGTCACAAGACTGTTGCTGTTGGTGCAACAGACTAAAAGGACAATCCCACTGAACTTCTGGTCCTTTTAGACCATAATATAAATTGCAGCCATGGGGGGAGGGGGTGCAATCCGAATCAGGTCAAAGAGAGTCCTGATCCAGATCACACCCCCAGTACTTACATTTGTGTTAAAAAGAAAACAAGTAGCTGCTATCTACATCTTTAAAACAATGTGTAGTTTGCCCCTAGCTTTAGTGGCAAAGTTGAGTGAATTGTGTTCATTCACAAGAAGGCAAATTACGGCGTTTATCATCTGAAAAAAAGTTAGAGTTCTGTAGGGGAGGCTGTTCTCCAATACATTGGATCTTCAATACATTGTGTGACAGTAAGAAAAAGAGTCTTCTTCGCTGTGGCGCCGTGATAGTGGAACACCCTCCCTCCAGAGGCACATCTGGAACTGATAGGGCAATTGTTCCAGGGCCAAATTTTGGTAACATCCTAGAGCCACCAGAGTTTAGATGTCTTCCAATATAATTACTTTGTTACTTCTTGTAGTTAACTATGTGAGGTTTTTGTTGTTTCCTGTTGAAACAAAATCCCACAAAACATAATGAACTATACAGCCTGCATAGGCTGTTCAATACATGGCTTGCTTGTAGTGCAGCATTCATGAATCTGAGTGCTGTATCCTTTTACAAAATCCAAGTGTATCGTATGGAGGTTGCTAAAGGTTACAGGATGCTAGAAGTTACAGGAATATGGAGAATTTGTTCTCAATACCCCTAGAGAAGATGACACTAAAAAGGACACTGAAAAGATCATCATGTCTCAATGACTAGGTTCAGACGACACCATTACCCACGATGGATTAAGTAAACCACAGCAGCTTATGTAACCCATCGTTGGTTATCTTGCCGTCTGCTGAGCATTTTTAAATCCACAATGGCTTATTTGCTGAAATAGGCACTCCGATAACCCACAGGGTTATTTAACCTACCGTGGATTATTGTGTTGTCTGGCACGCCACAGTGGGTAAAGGGCATCGGCCAGCGAGCCAGTTGGCAAGAGCAGCAGAAATCTGTGCAGCTCTTGCTCAATGGGACGCGATCACCAATCGCCATCGCGGGCAAGCCGCTGCCCATGCCCCCTTCCTGCCCAGTCCTGATCAGGTCCCTTTTTTTTTTTATTTCCCCAGCCCCATTCCACCCAAAACAGGGGTTGGGTAAATAAAGAGTAATCCAGAATCCACCCCGCCAAGGACTGTGAGAGCAACACAGTCCTTGGCAGGGGGGTTGAATTTTGCCCCTCCCCTGATTTTCACGAGGATGACTTTGAAAATGCAGTGTAAGAGAATGGCGCAACAAGCACCATTGGCCTGCATTGTATTTTCAAAGTGCCCCTCATGAAAATCAGCCGGTGGGGACCCCCACCATCACCATGGGTCCTTGGGGCAACAGGAATCTCACCCAACCATGGCGGTGGGTGAGATTCCTCCCCCCAATGCCAAATTTTGCAAGGGGCACTTTGAAAATATAATGCAAACCACGTTGCTCCATTCACTTACATTGCATTTTCAAAATCTTCCTGGCAAAAACGGGGTGGTGGTGGTGGAATCCAACACCTTGCCAAAGACTGCTTTCCCCCCACAGTCTTTGGAGGGGGGTAGATTCCCCCCACCGATGTTTACCCCTTTTTTGGACATGGAACCCCTTTTGCGCAAAAGGGGTTCCCTAGTCCAAAAAGACCAAGGTGAAAATTGGGAGTCGGGGGCGATACTTGGCTCAACAACACTACAAGCGAGAAGGATCTTGGAATTGTTGTAGATCACAAGCTGAATATGAGCCAACAATGTGATGTGGCTGCAAAAAAGGCAAATGCTATTTTGGGCTGCATTAATAGAAGCATAGTTTGCAAATCCCGGGAAGTACTAGTTCCCCTCTACTCAGCACTGGTTAGGCCTCATCTTGAGTACTGTGACCAGTTCTGGGCACCACACTTTAAGAAGGATGCAGACAAGCTGGAGAGGGTTCAGAGGAAGGCAACAAAGATGATCAGGGGACTGGAAACAAAGCCCTATGAGGAGAGACTGAAGGAACTGGGCATGTTTTGCCTGGAGAAGAGAAGACTGAGGGGAGATAGGATAGCACTCTTCAAGTACTTGAAAGGTTGTCACAGAGAGGAAGGCCAGGATCATCCCAGAGACCAGGACACGGAATAATGGGCTCAAATTACAGGAAGCCAGATTCCAGCTGAACATCAGGAAAAACTTCCTGACTGTTAGAGTAATACGACAATGGAACCCCACCCTTGTGGGGTTCGCATGACATGACAAGCTGTGCCAGCAAGGTTAATTATGCAAATCACACACACACACACACACACCCCGTATGCACAGAAGAGGAAGTAAGTCACCATAGCTTATTTCCCTTCCATGATTATGTAACCCTGGTCGTTTAGTATAGGTATGTCAGAGAATTCCGCCATGGATCTCAGTGAGGCCGAATGCCAGTGCATTTGGCCCCCCAAAATCTGTGGCGGAACAAAGCCCCCCGCCCCCCCCGCCCCACGAAAGGCACACGAAACGGAGCACTTACCTGCTGCCACTCGCACTGCTTTGCGAATGGCAGCCACGGCTGCCATTCGCTTCTTCATTATAGCCGTGATAGGCTATGTAAATAATTACGTAGCCTATCACGGCTAAAGCAGGGATGTCATTTGCGTCCCTGCGGAGGCCGTGATAGGCTACGTAAATATTTACGTAGCCTATCACGGCAAAAGCCGGGCGCAAATGGCGTAGCGGCCGCCATTTGTGCCCCTGGTCTTTTGCCGTAATAGGCTACGTAAATATTTACGTAGCCTATCATGGCAAAAAAACAGGAACGCAAATGGCGGCTGCTGTAGCCGCCATTTGCGTTCCCTTTTTTTTTGCCGTGATAGGCTACATAAATATATACTATCATGGCAAAATACAGGGACACAAATGGCGGTGTGTCCATTTGGCCGCCATTTGCGCCACTACGGTGGCCGCCATTTGCGTCCCTGTGCAGCCCAGTGGCCAGATGTCCGGCTGCGGGTGGCTCCGGCTGGCAGCTCTGCAGAGTCGCTGCGGAGCGGAGCCAGCCGGGGAGAATTTGGGGGGGAGGGACAGAGCACCTCCCCCCCTCTGCGAATGTCACCCTTCGAAAAGGTAAGTGACTTTTGTACATCCCTAGTTAGTACAGGCATTGGCTGTGGATGAAAAACACTACAGCAACTCCCTAGAGCAGCGTAGCTCGACATTCTTAGAATGGACTATGCGTAGACCACATACAAAAATCACAGATGTGCTCAGAATTAATTTAACTTGAAGACATCATTCAGGAGCTCATAAAAATGCAGACATCTGTGGTCTTCAGGATGTTCCTTTTTTACCTGCGGCAATGTGCAATATTTGAAGAGCTCTTCATCTTCCAGAAAATCATGTATTTTTGTAACTGCTCTCTCATCTGGAATTAACTCTGATTTGGCAATTCAGACATCTCTCATCACCGCCAGTCCAGGCACCTTCACCTCCTTTTTGCAGATCTTTGTAAACTCACCTCTGAAGATAGGATTAAAACAGAAAAAGTTCAACTGGAAAATTTTGCTACAATATTAAAACGAGTCCGTGGCTCTTAAAAATTAAAATGAAAACCTCTACCTTGAAACATTATGAATAGTAGCTAGATCTAGAGAACCATATAACACACGCGGTACTCTCTGAAAGGCTTTTGCTGTATATTTATCAATTAAAAATTATTATGCCAAATGACAACTGTTTTTGAACATTCAGGGAGAGTTTCAAATGCAATGCACAATTCTGGGTGGACCTCCTGTGGCTTTCGGGTCCTGCTTGTCACATACAAGCCCTTGAGCATGTCTCAAAGGAGACATCTGGACAGCAACCAATGTATTAAGCAATGTCACTGTATGTAGATAAGACACCAGACGGTACTTTACCTGACTCGTTCAATGTCCTCATTGGAGAACACATTTTTTATGACTAGGTAACCATTCTCATCACAGAAACACCTTCTGGGCTTAGAAGGTTATTATCCAAGGTGTAACTGTGGAAATAGAAAAATTTAACAAAGATTGTGAAGGGGGAAAAGGAAGACACATAAAACACCCACCTGTTTCTGCAAATATTGACACAAAGTTAATAATTGACATATCAAAAAGACTTTATTCAGCAGTACTCCAATATAATACCGTACGCTGATAATATTGTACCGAACTAACAAATGTTTTATGTTTGAATCTTGGGCAGCAATTTTAAAACTATGTTCTAGGAAACCCTGGGGCTCCCTGATTAAAAAACAGTAAGGGCAGACAAGATTTCCTGAAAGATTGATAGTGGTTGCCCAATCCATTGGAAGTGTTCCATGCAAACTGTTGTGTAACCTACAATCTCTCGTGAAGTCTCCTGCAACACAGAGGACTTCTACAGAGAACATGCAGGGCTTTCTTGGCAGATAGGTCAACGTGGGAAGGGTTCTGTAAAGATGGGACATTTGAAATCTATGGTAATATGAAGGTACTTATTTCCATGAAGACAACACCAAGGGTTGCATGCAATGGCATCCTTCCACTAGCACAAAGCTTTCACCACTTGTGAAAACCCTGTTTTTATCCAGGCAGGGCTGGGTGTGCCTGATCTCGTCTGATCTCGGAAGCTAAGCAGGGTCAGCCCTAGTTAGTACTTGGATGGGAGACTGCCTGGGAATCAGGCTTCCTGCATTGAGCAGGGGGTTGGACTCGATGGTCTTGTAGGCCCTTTCCAACCCTATGGTTTGTTGACATTGAGCAAAGGGCTGGACGTGCCCAATCTCATCTGATCTCAAAAGCTAAGCAGGGTCAGCTCTGGTTAGGACTTGGATGGGAGACTGCCTGGGAATCAGGCTTCCTGCATTGAGCGGGGGGTTGGACTCGATGGTCTTGTAGGCCCTTTCCAACCCTGTGATTCTATGACATTGAGCAAAGGGCTGGATGTGCCCAATTTCATCTGATGTTGGAAGCTAAGTAGGGTCAGCCCTGGTTAGGACTTGGATGGGAGACCGCCTGGGAATCAGGCTTTCTGCGTTGAGTAGGGGGTCGGCCTCGAGGGTCTTGTAGGCCCCTTCCAACCCTATGATTCCATGATCCAGTATTTTGATTCTGCTTGCATAAGATGTTCTGCACAAGGCATTACAAGTTCATTAGACTCAGTGTTGCTTGTGCTAGTTTTGGAATATTAGCAGAGTTGGTGTTGATCTCCTAGTGGTTGCACTACTAGCACAAGCAACACCGAGTCTGATCAAGTTGTAGTACGGTGTGGAACAGCTTGTGAAACTTGTGTAAGCAGAATGAACGTATCGGATTTGACATTTGTGCAAGGGTCTGTCCATGCAGTAGGAGCCTTATGCTAGCAGGATGACGCCACTGGTTACAACCTCAAGCTTCTTAGGAATAGTAGCATTAATACTCCTAGAAATCGAGAAATATACCACAACCATGCCCTTTAAGAGCATACTAAAAAAGAAGAGATGTATGTATACAATAATGATTATATTTATATTTTATAGTGTTTTATTGTATGCCAATGTAAGTGTTGTGAAAGAAAATGTAATCTCTCTCTCTCTCTCTCTGAAACAGAGACATATATTTAAGCAAAATAAGCTATTTAAGATCCTAAACACACTTATTAGGTAGCAAGCTGTAAGTATTAACTTGCTACTATGTACCCTAACTTTACTGCACAGGTGCAATAGAGAGGCATTAGGGCCAGGATAAGTTGAACTAAAGTTGAGAAAACTTCTGTTTGTAAAATGTTGGGGAACATGTTGGGGAATGGATATCGCTTCTTACAGTTTGACATTTGGTAGCTATTTTCAACGGGTGTTACATACCCAGAGAGGAACTGCAGAATTGCAAAATCCATAGGACTCAAGTAAGTCATCAAGCTGATGGTCAATGGATCCAAAATTATAAAAAAATCACCAAATCCAAGTTTGGACTCTTAGTCAAAATATATCTATATGGTTTCCTCTCTGTCATAAAGAGCTTAACATTTAAATTATGTTTTCATGCAAGAAGAAATAGGATAAAATACTGCTTACCGAAACGGTATTGGATCTTTCATAGCAGTAACATGGGCTGAAGTAGGAAATGGTGTCTTGAGCGTAAATTAAGGAAATAAAGTATTGTTTTGATCAGATATTGCATCTGAGGAGAAATAAATTCAGGACAGGTTTAAAACCACAGAAATATTGAAGAAGAAAAACTTAATATAATGTAGCGTATTTTAAATTATTCTCCATAAGAACATAGGAACATAAGAAGAGCCCTGCTGAATCAGACCAAGGTCCATCTAGTTCAGCATTCTGTTCACCCAGTGGCCAAACAGCTGCCTGTGGAAAACCAACAAGTGGGACATGAGTGCAACAACACCCTCCCGTCCATGTTCCCCAGCAACTGGTGTAGGTAGGCATGGAGGTAACGTATAGCCAGCAGGACTAGTGCCCACTGATAGCCTCATTCTCCATGAATTTGTCGAATTCCCTTTTAAAGCCAACCAAGTTGGTGGCCATCACTAGATCTTGTGGTAGTGAGTTCCATAGTTTAACTATGCGCTGTGTGAAGAAGTACTTCCTTTTATCTGTCCTTCATCTCCCACTGATAGGCTTCATGGGATGACCCCGGGTTCTAGTATTTTGAGAGAGGGAGAAAAATGTCTCCTTACCCACTTTCTCCACACCATGCATAATTTTGTACACCTCTATTACGTCTCACTTTACACCCCTTCTTTCTAAGCTAAATAGTTCTGTAAATTGTAACCTTCCCTCATAGCAGAATTGCTCCAGTTCCTTTATCATTTTAGTTGCCCTTTTTCCAACTCTATAATATCCTTTTTAGGTGTGGTGACCAGAATCCACACACACAGTATTCTAAGTGTGATCACACCATAGATTTGTAGAAGGACAGTATGATATTGGCAGTTTTGTTATCAGTTCCTTTCCTAATTATGAATCTGCCTTTTTTACAGCAGCTGCACACTGGGTTGACATTTTCATCGAGCTGTCCTCCACAACCCCAAGATCTCTTTCTTGGTCAGTTACTCCTAGCTCAGATCCCATCAGCTTATACTTGAAGGTGGGATTGTTTGCCCCAACGTGCATCACTTTACACTTGCTTACACTGAACCGCATTTGCCATTCTGATGCCCACTTTCTCCATTTGGAGAGATACTTTTGGAGCTCCTCACAATCCCTTTTTGTTTTAACCACCCTAAATAATTTGGTGTCATCAGCAAACTTGGCCACTTCACTGCTTACTCCTAATTCCAGATTATTTATGAATAAGTTGAAAAGCATTGGTCCCAATACAGATCCCTGTGGGACCCCACTGTTTACATCCCTCCATTGGGTGAATTTATAATTTATTCCTACTCTCTGCTTTCTGTTCTTTAACCAGTTACTAATCCATAAGAGGACCCCTCCTCTTATTCCATGACTGCTAAGTTTGCTCAGGTGTCTTTGGTGAGTGACTTTCTCAAAAGCCTTTTGGAAGTCCAAGTAAAAAACATCTACTGGATCACCCTTGTCCACAAGTTTATTGATACTCTCAAAGAACTCTAAAAGGTTAGTGAGACAGGACTTACCGTTGCAGAAGCCATGTTGATTCTTTGTCCTTCTATTTGCTTACTAATGTTATCTTTAATAATGCTTTCAACCAATTTACCTGGAAGAGATGTTAAGCTAACTGGCCTGTAATTTCCTGGACCCCACCTGGATCCCTTTTTAAAAATTGGTGCTGCATTGGCCATTCTCCAGTCCTTTGTTACACGTGTTAGGGACATGTTATATATCTTTGTTAGAGGGATCAACAATGTCATATTTGAGTTCTTTAAGAACTCTAGGATGAATACCATCATCCCATGAATGATGAATGCCCAGTGAAGGTCAGTAAGGATGAATACCCAGGGATGAATACCCAGTGAAGGTCAGTAAGGTTGGGAACTTCATCCTTTGTCCCCTATCTTTATTTCAAACACAGATGGGGCATTGGGTACAGGAGGAGAACAAACACAAACAAACAACAATGGATATTGTTGGGAAACAACAATGTTGGGAAACAACAATGGATATTGCTTCTTACAATCTGACATTTGGTAGCTATTTTCTGCAGGTATCACATACCCAGAGAGGAGACCTGCTACTGCAGAACTGCAAAATTCATAGGAGAAAGGTGAGTTAGCAAGCTGGTGGTCAGTGGATCCAAAACTATCAAAAATTCACCAAATCCAAGAATGGACTCATTATATACATATATACATACATATATATGGTTTCCTCAAATTGCCACAAAGAACTTAACAATTAATAGATGTTTTCAGGCAAGAAGAAATAGGGTAAAATACCACCTACCAAAAATGTATTTGATATGTCATAGTAGCAACTTGGGCTGAATGGTTTCCTGAGAACAAGTCAAGGAAATAAAATATTGCCTTGGCCAGATATTACATCTAGCGCGGAAATAGACAGATGCAGAATCACAGGAACCATTGTCCTAAAGGAGGAAATGAACTAAATACAATGTAGCATATTGTATTTGCCATAATTATCTTAGAGCTGCTTTATATCTAAATCCACACACACAAACGATAACACTTTCAGTTGCTTGTGCATTATGTAAACCTGCCATCTGGAAACATAATTTGGTTGGAAGTCTCAGCAGATACTTCTGACATGGGAGCAACCACAGAAGCTGCAGCAACTCTGTAGATACAGGTATGAAAAAAACAGTTAACACATGTTTTGACAGTGTGGTATAATTTCTATGTGACCCTAATACTGCAATCCTAGTCACACTTACTTTAAAAAGTCACACTTACTTAAAGTGTTATATCCAACACTTTACAGACTCTGGATATTAAAAAAAAAAAAAAAACTAGGGTCAAGGAAGGTTCAATCAACAGCAAAATAATTTTCAGTACTAATTCACATTAATCTCTGCTTCACAATATTCTTCTCTAGGTTCTAAACTAGAGATCTCATTTGATCAGTACAACTTACTGAGCAGAAGCAACCATGTACCATTACACAACACATCATGACTGCTGCATGCACAGGGGCCTGCTTCACATGTAACATTCAGTGATGTAGTGGCAAATTCTTGAAGTGCAGGAGCTCATGATGACAGGCATGTAGTCATGCCCCCAAGAAGAACCCAAAAATGCAGACAGCTTTGTTGATTTATATCTGTGAATCAACGCAGCTGCACATACAGACACGCACATACGTTCCTGGGAAAAGCTTTCCTCCAGCTACTGTGAGGATTGCAGCTACGCTTAGGGGGAAGTCTGAGTGGGGTGGCACATGATGTCATTGTCTCTGCTAATTAAAAAGTCCTGGTGCTTTGACCCTGCAAGCCCTGGCCCCACTATAGCACTGGTAACAATAACAAGCAAGCATGCTGGTGAACGCTGCCCGATTGCTCTTGCTTGGCTCCTGTCAGCAGGACCAGCTAAACAGACCAAGTAGCCTCTGATCGTGGTTTGTTTATTATATCATATCCAAACTAGGATCCTTGGCTTGTTACTCTTCTAACAGTCTGGAATCTGAGGTGAAGAACAACACTTGGCTTCAGATTCTGCCTTGTTAGGAGAGTAATACTAAATAAACCACAGATAGAGGCGTCCTGGTTTCTTTACGTGCTCCACTAGCAGGAGGAGTCAAGTGGGAGCAATCGGGCAGTATGCCCCCAGCATGCTTGTTCATTCCCTATACACCACAATTCTTCTGAATTCTGGCTTATTGTTATGTGTGAACTGGCCCTATCCATCTCTCTCTGTCCTAAACTTTCTGCTAAGATCATGTGAGGATGTGGCCCACTCTCCTTGTGAATATAAGCTCATTCAGCAATGAACTGTTCTAAATGCATAATAGATCTAGGTCAGCTTAAATCACTCAGAGCACTATGATATTTTTATATAACAACAACAACAACAACAAGGCTTGTCGCATTAAGCTGCCTGCTCTTTTTTTACTTCAGAAATGGTCAGGATTGCGTATGCTCCTTATTGAGGCTTGCTTCAAGAATATACTTAGAACAGCTACTGAAATGTGGTTTCTGTGGATGTTTTGGAGCTTAGTAAATCTGTCCCATCTAGCCTGGTTTGAGTGGTGAGTTTGGTTGATTTGGCTCACTCAGAAGTTGCTGTTCCATCCTTTGAGCAATACAGGCTATGCACTGGAACCTATACTGAAACGTGATTTCTGTGGAGGTTTTGGAGCTTATTATATCTGTCCCATCTAGTCTGATTTGACTGGTGAGTTTGGTTGATTTGGTTCACTTGGAAGTTGCCATTCTGGGCTATTTTTCTTCAGTACCAACTATTGCCCGGAACAGGAATCGGAAAATGGTTTCTTTGGACGTTTTGTGGCCTATTGCATCCTGCCATGGAGTTGTGTGACTGGTGAGTTTGGTTGATTTCGTTCATTTGGAAGTGTCCCTTCTGGGCCATTCTGTTCTGTTCCAGATATGTTCTGGGCATTATGGGGTTAATAATAATATACTATTGCAAGCGTTTTAGTCCTAAAATATTGTTCTCAAGTTCCGTTCTAGCTTTTACACCGTCCCAATATCCTAAAATATTGTTCTCGAGTGATTCTAACACATACCATTATTTCTGGCATGCTTTTAAAAAATATATATATAAAAGGCCCATTCTGGCCCATTCCGGCTTTTACACCATCCCAGAAATCTTTCTCCCATCAGAAGCTTCCCTTTCAAACAACTAAGGGCAACACAGAGACAACTATTAGATAGAGACCTAGTATACTAGGCCAAACCCAGTGCTGTAGTGGAGGCAGGCCTCGCAGGGATACAGCCCTGGCACTTTTTCATTAGCAGGGACTCTGATGTCAACTGCCACCCCCCTCAGAATTCTCTGTTCCCTCTGAGCTTAGCTGCGATCCTCACTGTAGCTGTTGGGGGAATGAATTTTCCAAGCAACAATATATTGTTCCATGTTGGAATGCAAAGTATTTGGGATGACTTGGTCTGGAATGGGTAATTAAGACCTATTTGTTTTACCAAATACGTGCTCCTGGTGGAGATGAAAACTCCTAGAACTGGTTTGTTGATATGGATTGACACAGCTGCCTGAAATTTTTGGACTGCCCTTGGAGACTATCACAATGACCTCCTGCATTTCCAAATTTACCACTACACCACTTGATGTGTGTGTGTGTGTAGTTCAATCCAGCTGGGTGTGTGGGTGTTTCTGTTGGAGGGGGAGGGGGGAGATATAATGAAGGAGCTTCGGAAAGGCTAATGGGTAACGTTGGGGCGCTAAGGGAGTGTGCAAGGGGGCTGTTTAAATGAGAAGGGATCTGTCCATGAGGACTGAGTTGAGAGGGTGAAGCTTCCATGGAGTATCATATTTTGAAAACCTAAAATGTATGTGTTTGAATGAGTGAGTGGGTGATAAGGATTTTAACACCCCTGCATTTTTTCTCAGATGTCCAATTGAAATACCCCTGCCTTACTCTCAGCTGTACTGTTTTTGGATCCCAGTTGAAGGCTGTATATCTTACAAGGTTGTATAATCTTAGGGGCGTGGCTGTGAGGAGGCGTGGCTGTGACTGTTACGAAGGGACTCTGTGGTACTGGATTTGCCACTGCACTACTGGCTAAACCTAGTATACAGACAGAACATGAGAGGTGGCCCAATAGAGCACTTGGCCAGTGAAAGAGATTTAAGTCCAATCTCAGCCATGATCTGTGTGGACTCAGGGAAGCGGTGACTTATGACTGGCTCACGCCACCTAAAGTTTCTGCACTTTCACAGCACTAATGAAAAGCACTAATTTGGCAGGTAAACCTCTACCCGTATACCAATTACGCATAACAAATGCCTGTTTTTCACTTGCCCAAAATGTGTACAAGCCCTTCCAGATAAAGAATCTAAGCAACCTTCCTTTCTAAGTGTGCACTTCTATGCACACATTCTTAGAAGTTTGCTGTATTGAATTCCATAGGATTGATGCGCAATTAGACGTATGTGGACCAGACTGCAAGAGCGCAATCTCCCCCCGCCCCCCTGGTGGCTGCTGGGGGATGTTTTGGAAGCTACCTTCCACTAGCACAGCTGCCGCATATGTCTGCATGGGTGAAAAGTCCCAAAATGGATCCAGGGGCAGGGCAGAACCCAAACCACCTCAACACTGGATCCCAAACCACCTCATCTCCCCTCGAGGGACCAAATCTGGCCCCTCTCCTATGCCCGCCTGTAGTTGGTGCAGGAAACTCCCTTCCTGTGGTGATCTGTGACCCAGCAGTGGGATTTTTAAGTACAAACGAAAAAATGCTCCGCAGTTGTGTGGGGAGAGAAACCGCCCTGGCTAGCTCGACCCACAGGCCTGAGGTGGCAGATGGATGCTTTCAGAGATACCACACAACAAACGCTGTGGGAGAAACTGCCCCCCATTTTGGCCCTGCTGGCTCGATTCACAGGATTGTGGCTGAGGCAGCAGATCGATCTCATTGCTCCCCCCATGCTGTTTTTCCCCTCGCAGATGAAACAGCTTTTAAGAGCACAGGAGCTGAGCAGGTCCTTCCTTCCTGGTCAGCTGGGAACCCTAGTCACAAAAAGAAAGGAAGGCGCAAGGGGCACAGGATGCAACAAGCAGAGGCCGAGCAGGGCAGACGTTTACACAGCCAAAGTTCAACGGAGAGCCTTGCTGCCCCCCGCCACACGCCCCAGGACGGGAAAAAGGATACAAGTGTGGCGGCCGCAGCCAGATGAGCGGGCCGAGAGGGAAGGAGGTGCCGGAGCCGAATTCTCAGCCGCACAGGCCCACTCGAGGCAGGTATGACGATGTCAGCAGAAGTCAATAATAATAATAATCGCTGCTGCTCAGCAAAACAAGCTGAAGAGGAGGCGGCAGCCCCCATAGCGGCCACTGTGGTGATTAGGTCCTTTTCGTCTGTGACAAGCCCGACGAGGCAGGCCCACCTGTCAGGGCTCCTGGTATCACTGTTAGGCAGTGTCAAATGTCAGGGAAGGTTTTCTCGGGATGTTTGTTGCGTGGCATCTCTGAAAGCAAAAGAGAGGTAGTCCAAGGAGAGGGTCGCACTCTGAAGCAACACGAGGGAGGAAAAACACACGACAGCGTCCTGCCCAGTTCGAGAGTGCCAAAGCAGATTTCTTTTAGAGAAGTAATAGTGAAAAAGGCCTGATTTGTTGCAAGCTGTGGGCAGCGCTTCATGGAAGGTCTCGGCAAAGTCTACAAAAAAGCACACCAATGTCATTAGATTATGTAAGGCAGCCTCTCTCTCTTTTAAATACAGACATGTAGAAGAGCTAATCCTTGCGATTGCTCCGTCACGGAAGTTTGTGGGCTCTTTACATGACGCCGTGACCCTCCTGCACTAAATGCCCTTTGTTTCCATTTCAAATAGATCGCAGATAATAAGCGGCAAGAAGAGGAGCGAGATCAATGAAAGAGAATGGAAGACTCCGATACGGGGAGAAGGCGGGTGGTGAAGGAAGTGAATGTAAAGGGAGTCAGTGGTGATCCTGCATTTAAAACGGAAGCAGAAAGCCCCGTTTTAAATGCAGGATTTTAGGCTGGTGTAGAAATGCCCTAAGACAGGTGTTACTGACTCAAAATACACATCAGGGTTTTAAAGAGCAGTCAAAATCCTGGTAATAGGTTCTCCAAGCGGAGGAACCTAGGGAAAACTAAATGTACATTTAACACAAGATTGGGAGTAGGAGCTGGCAAATTGTCAGCATATAGAGTAATAGAGTAAATGTTTGCAAAAAGGCAAAAAGGTTAAAGTTTAACTCACTATTAATAGTACCAGATGACAGTCAGGATGCTGAAATGAAGGACAAGCCGGTGAGGCAGGTCAAGCATCTCAAAAGGGAGAAGATCAAATGAACGGCCCCAGTCCAAAATTACTCAGGAATCCAGTATGCAGACAGACCCCACTGGCCTAGTTTTGAAACAGGTGCACACAGGAGTCATTACATATCTACAAGAGAAGCAATCAATCAAATGTCAAAGACCCCCACTATTTGATAGAGTCCAGTCCTGTCTGATTTTAATGAGAAGCCATCTAGTCTTCTCAAATTTGGTTCTGCCCAAGGCTTATTCAACTCACAGAAATAAGGCAAAATACTTTTTGCGGGCACTGAGACATTCTGGTCTTACGGACCTTACTTCCCTGGATATAATAGAAGTAGAATACCTCTCATGCTCCAGTATTTTTGCCTCATTTGCAGACATACCTGCTGTCAATTACGTCCTAAAGAGCAGACCAGTGCTGGACAGGAAGGGGATACTGGTCACCACATACTTCAGGAATATTGCTAAACCCATCCCAGTTAGGCTCCAGGGGGAAGCCCCCCAAGTAACCTCCAAGGGAAAACATAATACATTACACTCCGGAGATTACCTCAAACAATGCAGCCAAACCAGGATGGATAACCCCAGGAGCCCAAATAGGTAGCAAGCAGCATTATATAAATTAGTGAGAAATATAATTCCTCAGTCGGCTAACAACCCTGTGGAGCAGGCTGAATTGCATTGCTCACACCTTCAGCACTGCCCTACACCTATAGGTGCAGGTGAAATTAAGGTCGACTTCCCAGAGGAAGAAGCAGATCTGGTGAAGCACTTCCAGGGTTTGACTACCCCTGAACAAGAGGAGCTACATCACAGGGTGAAGAGAATGCTCCATGTCCATTCAAGTCGCATTTGCAGGAAGGATTAGCTCCCTTGGAAGAACTACTGCCCCCCACCCCATGAAGCTGCTTTGTTAGCATGGTTTAAGCTTCTGCCACCCAAGGCACAGGAATTATCCGTTAGGAGTCTACTTTTTCTGCAAGATTCTCTGTTCTCCCTCATGGGAGATGAGAAGGGTGTTCCCACTTCACCACTGGTACACTCCCATCCAGGGGTAACTCCTCCTTTGGACATTTGCTCTACCCCTTGATCCTTCCCCAGTTTCTTTAAACTGTTGACTAAGCAGCAGACAGGTTGATAAAGCATACTTAGATTTAAAGATTCTGTCTTGGAATATTTCTGGATGGCATGGCCAAATCATGGACAAAGAGGTCATTACATATTTACAACAGTTGCAGATAATTTTCTTACAACAAACTTGGGTGGAGGATGTTTCCTGTCTACCATTGCAGGGTTACAGGGCATTCTCTAAAGCCGCTGTCAGACGTCATGAAAGGGGCCGCTGCTGTGGTGGGCTGACAGTGTTTGTTTCAGTAGAACTAGATGGTAGCTGCCGAATGCTAGAACCCCAGTTGCATAATAGCATCCTGATGTTACAGGTTATCACTAATGGTACCTCCCTTCTCTGTATTAATGTATATGGTCCACCAGAGAACTCATCACCGTCACCCCAAGATGTGTGGTTATCTTTGGAATCTGCTTTGGGAAATTATGAGTGCCAGTCTGACAACTCCCGCATTATTTTGGGAGATGACCTAAATGGTCAGATAGGACAAACTAATTCAGAGCTGTTTAATAATTTTGATCTTTGCCTGGACAATCTATTCTGTCTGGACAGGCATTCTCAAGACAGCAAGTTAAACAGGAATGGTTGTAGCCTTATCATGCTGGGTTACAAGTGTTTCCTATTAATTTTGAATGGTAGTGTGAAAGATATATCTGCTGGGCATTACACATTCCTTTCTTCTAGGGGAGCTAGTGTAGATTATTTTTTTATTTCTCTGAATCTAATCCTGGATGTAAAAGGTTTCTCAGTAGATCAGCCAGAGAGTGACCATCTTTCTATTAAGCTTGTCATTCAATTGCCAGTTAAGTCAACTCAGAACAGAAGCACATATCCTTTTGAAATAAGCTGAAGCTGAACCCTGACAAGACCAAGGTACTTTTGGTGGGAGACAAGAGGAGGCTGGGGGATGTTGACCTGGTGTTGAATGGGGCTACCTTTGAAAGACCAGGTCCGCAGCCTGGGGGTCATTTTGGACTCCCAGCTGTCCATGGAGGCTCAGGTGTCAGCTGTGAGCTGGACAGTGCTGTATCAACTCTATCTGATATGGCAGCTGCACCCCTTCCTTCCCGACCATCTGCTCCCATCAGTAGTACATGCCCTGGTCTCCTCTCATTTAGACTCCTGTAATGCGCTCTACGTGGGGTTACCCTTGAAGACGGTTCGGAAGCTGCAGCTGGTACAGAACGCGGCGGCTCGCCTGATTAAAGGCAGCCACCAGCAAAATCACATCACTCCAGTGCTAAAGGAGTTGCAGTGGTTACCAGTGGTTTTAATTAGCAAGGATTACCCATAGCTTTAAGCACTTTAGATCGGAGGAGTGTTATAAGACTTTGATTACAATCTGTTCATCTTATAAATCTCTAATGGAAAAGAAGGCAGAGTCTATTAGACAAAGATGGATAGAGCTGGGATTGGCAGCGAGACAAAAAGATGTCAAATATGGAATTTGACCAATTCAGCGCTACACTTTTCCATGCTCAGATTATAATCTCGAATTCCTGGTTCATTATGGCAACAACATTTTGAAAACATTTTCCAGGGACCCACCCCTATAGAGATCCTGTTTGTAAGGATCTCCTGGCCACTGGTCTCAGGCTTGGAGATCAAGTATTAACTCCACAACCTGGTATCCGGCAAAGCAACTGGGGAAGATATGCTCTCCCCAGAATTATTTAAATGCAAACTTGCCTGGTGGGCCCCAGTGCTGGTGAAGCTGTTTTCATATATTCATCTAACTGGACTCATCCCTGCCGGGTGGGGGTCCAGCATTTTAGTTCTGCTGTACAAAAAGGGCAAAAGATTAGACCCTAAGAATTATAGGCCAATTAGCCTTTTGGACATAGTTTCTAAAGTGTATGGAAGATTCCTGTTGAATAAACTGGAAGTGTGGGCTGAAGAAAACAATATTCTTGCCGATGAACAAGCGGGTTTTTGGCAGCAGAGGAGCACAATTGACCAATGTTTTGTGCTCTCGCATTTGATTTGTAAAAGTCCGAATAGGCCTGGAGGCAGACAGTATGTAGCCTTTGTGGACTTTACCTCTGCATTTGATTTAATAGATAGAAACCGTTTCTGGGGAAAATGGTCATATACAAAGACTGATAAGCGGCTGCTGTTTTTGGTGCAGAAAATCCACTCTCGTACAGATCTGAAAGTTCATACTGGTCTGTCAGGAGAGCTGTCCGGAAAAGTCAACACCAGAAGAGGTGTCAGACAGGACTGCATACTGCCCCCCCCCCCCCCTGTTCAATTTTTATGTGAATAGTTTAGTGGAAGATTTAAGTTCCCTGGATCACTTCCCTCTATCTTTGGGACCCCAAAAGGTACAAAAGTTACTTTACGCAGATGATATGGCCCTTCTCTCAACCACTCTAGTTGGTCTAAGGAGAATTTTAAATAAACTTAGTTTGGTTTGCAGACAGGAGACGCTGGTTATAAATTATTCCAAAACCAAGGTTATGTTTTTTTCTAAAAGGAAACAACTGCATAAATGGTGCTGGGATGAGCACACAGTTGAACAATGTTCCAGCTTCACATATCTGGGGGTACAATTCTCCTCAAATGGCAGTTGGAGACCCCACATAGAGGCAGTAAAGCTTGCTGCCTGGAGGACTGCTAAAACAACCCTATCTTTTGGGTGGTGCAACAGCGATTCTCTGGTGGGCCCAACCTTGGAAATATATCTAGCTAAAGTGCTTCCCCAACGTCTGCATGGTGTGGAGATATGGGATGGGGTCAGGGTCATGCCCCAGCAGTTGAGACCACTCAAAATAAATTTTTGAGAGAGCTGCGGGCACTTCCACCAGGGGTCCCTTCTTCTCTGCTAAGATTGGAAGCTGGATTTATGTCTATCAAAGCAAGAACAGACAAAGCTCTCATCCTTTATGGCAAAAGACTACTGAGTTCCACTGATGGAAATCCGGAAAAACAAAGCTTTCTTGAGCAAATTGAGAAGGGTGGTTGGGCCCAGCTTGGCTAGTGCTGTCTCAGGCCTATTTTGAGGATCCCCACAATTCCTTAACTATCTTGGATAAGCGGAGCATGAGAGACAGAATCTCCAAAGCAGATTGCCATTAAATTATTCTGGCTAGCCAACACCAGGCCTTCTCACCATGTATTTCCAGGATTTAACTTTTGTGGCTCTCAGAAAGGCTTTTACAGCCCTTCATTTTCAAACCATGCCAACTGCTTACTTGGATGGGATGTACAATAGGATCCCTCTGGCTCAGCAGACCTGCATTTGTGGTTCTGGAGAAGTTGAGGATATAGTGCATTACAGTGCATTGCCCCTTGTATGAGGAACCTAGGACCCACCTTTTGAGGAATCTCCTGAAAAGTATAGCTGGCAGATCTCCTGTGGAAATTATCTGTGATCTATTGGCAGACCATAACAAATGTATTACAATGAGGGTCACACCTTTTGCAGTAGCAGCTCAAAAAATTCACCGCAACTTTTTAATGACATCTGCTGTGAATTGCCAAGGAGATCATTTATTATAACATAAAGCTGTATGAGCTTGCCCAGTTTGTTCATTTGGTATATTTTCGTTATACAAACTTTTTTATTCTCAGCATCAGTTTTTAATGAACTTGTTTTAACATCTGTATGGTTATTCTGTTTTACTGTGGCCTGATCTTAGCGTTTAAAAAACTTCTAAATTTTCTATTTCTATTTTTTGTATCTCTCTCCCCCCCCCCCCCCCATTCTGCATTTAGGTATTCATTATTTTATGCTTTCACTTTGGGCTTATGTTATATATAACTGCATTGTTACTTATATTTGTAAAGGCCTTTGTGCTATAGACAAATAATAAACAAACGCTGTGTCTATCTTCATTGCAGAAAGTGGAGGGTAGATACCCATGTTGGAACTGATATTTTCAGGAAGGAAATCTGAAGAACTGAGGCAAATAGCGGTGCCAAGAGATAAAATTTTTAGGCTTTATCAACAATAAAACATTAACAAATGACTGCGACTGAATGATATCCACCTGAGAGTTCTTAACTCAAATGTGAAATTACTCACTAACAAAAATATGTAACTTGTCCCTAGGATCAGCTTCCATGCCTGACAACTGCAAAGTAACCAGTAACACCCATTTTTAAAAACTGATCAGTGTGTGTGTGCGCACGCGCGGTGAAGGATGCAGGAAATTACAGACCAGTTAGCTAAACATTGTTCTGGATAAATTAATGGAAGGCATTATTAAAGAGAAAATTATGAAACATATATAACAGCCTACCCCAATCTCATGCCCTCCATTTGTGTTGGTCTACAACTCCCTGAAACCCCAATCAGGATAGGGCATGTGTTGTACAGAGTTGAAGTCCAACACATGGATGGCACTAGATTGAGGAAGGCTGATATAGAAAAAGATGTCTTGCTGGAGAAGTATCAACATGGCTTCTGCAAAGTCAAGTCCCATCGCGCTAATCATTTAGCCTTTTTTTATAGTGTCAACAAGCATGTGGTTTGGTAGACGTTGGTAGACAATGACCTGGTTTGCACGACATGACATGGGTTGTCAGCTTTGTTTGTTTCAAGGTGGTTTATTGTGATGTCTGGACTCAGTACGGCTTCTTCAGCATGGTCTGTAACCATGCACAAGCCACCCTGAGAACCCATGGCTTGTTGTTGGGTTGTTCAAGGTGGCTTGTTATGTCCCAACCTGGCAGAGTGCCCTATGGAGGTTTTGTCTGAAATGTCTACAGGACCACCTGGCAAGAGTTGTGAAAAACCCAGCTGCTCTTCACACCTTCCACCCCAGCTCCTCTTGCTCAGCATTTCGTTTGATGTTTTGTGTATATTGGCCACGGACACCACAGAGGCTTGCTGTGGCTAGCTCTACCAGAAATTTTTGTGAACCACCCAGAGAGCTTCAGCTATTGGGCAGTATAGAAATGAAATAAATACATACATACATATCAGACGCTGGTGATGTAATGAGGACAATGCCTCCTTGAGGCATATGATGTGGGCATCTCCTATAGTGGCTTCTTTTTGGTTGGAAGTCATTGCTTGTATGTTCATTTTGTTCTTGAAAATCTACAGTGCCTTGCAGTATTCACCCTCCTTTGACTTTTCCACATATTGTTGTATTACAACCTGGAATTAAAATGGATTGAATTGGCATTCTTACCATTTGATTTACACAACATATTTAACACTTTGAAGGTGCAAAATATTTTTATTGTGGCACAAAAGTTAATTAAACGAAAACAAACTGGCATTTGTTGGTTGCACAAGCATTTGCCCACCTGAGTCAATACTTGGTAGAAGCACCTTTGGCAGCAATTACAGCTGTGAGTCTTTTGGGGGTCTCGACCAGCTTTGCACATTCGGATCCTGCCACTTTTGCCCATTCTTCTTGGCAAAATTGCTCAAGCTATGTCAGGTTGGATGAGGACTCTTGGTGAACAGCAATGCTTAAGTCTTGCCACAGATTTTCAATCGGATCGAAGTCTGAGCTTTGACTGGGCTGTTCCAAGACATTCAGGTTCTTGATTTTAAACCACTTCAGTGTAACTTTGGCTGTGTGTTTAGGGTCATTGTCCTGCTGGAAGGTGAAGCTCCGCCCCAGTCCCAGGTTCCTTGCAGACTGAAACAGGTTTTCCTCTAGAATTACCCTGTATTTGGCTCCATCCATCTTGCCCTTGATCCTGACCAATTTCCCAGTCCCTGCCGATGAAAAGCATCCCCACAGCATGATGCTGCCACCACCATGCTTCGCCATGGGGATAGTGTTCTCAGGGTGATAAGCACTGTTGGCTTTGCACCACACATAGCAATTTGCAGTAAGGTTCAGTTTTGGTCTCATCAGACCAGAGAACCTTTTCCCACATGTTTGCTGTGTCTCCCACATGCCTTTTGGCAAAATCCAAACAGGATTTGATTTGGGGTTGTTTTTTTTCCAGCAATGGCTTTCTCCTCACCACTCTTCCATAAAGCCCAGCTTTGTGAAGCATCCGGGTGATAGTTGTCCCATGGAGTTTTTCCCATCTCAGCTGTGGATCTCTCCAGCTCCTTCAGAGTTACCATTGGTCTCTTGGTTGCTTGTCTAATGCCCTCCTTACCTGGTCTATGAGTTTTTGTGGACAGCCTTCTCTAGGCAGAGTCACGGTTATGCCATATTCTTTCCATTTCGTATTAATGGATTGAATGGTGCTTCAGAGGATGTTCTCAATTGGGATTTATTTATTTTTATAACCCAACCCTGATTGATGCTTCTCCAGAACTTTATCCCAGACTTGTTTTGATAGCTCCTTGGTCTCCATGATGCTGTTTGTTTAGCTTTATTTTCCAACGAATTCTGAGGCCTTCCAGAAACAGGTATATTTAATCTGAGATCATGTGACACTTGAATTGCACACAGCTGGACTCCATTCAATTAACTGTTAATTTTGAAGGCAGTTGGTTACACAACAGCTTATTTATGGGTGTCACAGCAAAGGGGATGAATACTTATGTAACCCAGACTTTTCAGTTTAATCCAATCATGATGGACTATTTTGTGTAGATCAGTGACAAGAAATCCTAATTAAATCCATTTTAATTCCAGTTTGTAACACAACAGAATGTGGAAAAGTCAAAGGGGTGTGTGAATACTTATGCAAGGCACTGTATAATAATAGCAGATGTATATGTGCTTTTAAATTACCTTTAAACAATCCCGTATGTGAGGATTAACACATGGACAGCAAAAGTGGATACCCAGAGCCTTTACGGTTGCAGAGACTTATACTTCAAGTTTAGAAGGAAAAACACCTACCACCTATCACTCAATGGATTGAAGATCTTACTGCTCTTGCTACATTGAGCATATCTCCTACAGTCATCAAATTTGTATGGATGCTTATTTAGATATATGGACTGCCTCTTTAACATATACATTAGAAATGGAAGTGTTGATCCTTTTTCTCCTCCTCCTGTTTTCTTTCCCCCCCTAGGTAATGATTACTGTATATTATGCTTTATGAGAAGAATCCCTCCCCCAAACTGGGGCAGTTGTTCATTGTGGTTATCAAAAAAGAAAAAGCAAGGGAAATAAAAGCTCAGCACTTCATTTGACAGTAACCAGCTTTATCCCCTTGTGAGCTGCATTAGCACAACTGTGTGGTATGCATGATTGACTTACCTCTGGGTAAGTGCGTCCCCCTACCATCTGGGACCATGACGATTCAGGAGGGTAGGATTTAAGCATTCTCCCCTCCTGTTTCCATGCCGAAATCTGCCCCATCTCATTTTTTTCTTTCTTTTTAACCATTTCCCATGGGAGGGATTTTGGTATGAAAATGGGGGGGGGGCTTAAATCCCCCCTCCCAAATCACCATGGTCCCAAATTGGGGGTACACATGCTTATCCAGAGGTAAGTCAATTACACATGAAGGCATAGATGTGCTAGGGAGAGGAATGGGCTACAAGGAGCAGCCATGGAGCGTTTTTTTAAGTGTTAAATAAAATATGATAAGCCCCACTCCCATCCACTCCAAAGACATGACATATATATGTCAATGCAAGTGCTTGGCAAGGTAAGAAAATGGGGGGGGGGGGGGCTCCTGTCATCACAACAGGAGTATAGAGGAGTTGTCAGTCCATGGGCCACACCAAAAATCAGTATCATGTAAGGTGGCAAAATTTCATTATGATCTTTTGAAAGGGTATACAAACTTTGTAAAATAAAAAAAAAAAGGGTACCAGCAGTTAATAGTCATGATTATATGCTACCTTCAGGATCAGAGGCAGCATGCCTCTGAATACCAGTTGCTGCCATTGTTCTCATGGCCTGCTTTTGGGCTTCTCAGAGGCATCTGGCTGGCTGCTGTGGAAAACATAACACTGGACTAAGTAGGCCTTTGGTCTGATCGAGCTAGGTTCTTATGTTACCAATTTTGAGGTGTGCAGCAAAGTCTCTCCTGTTATCAGTGGTATAGAAATGATTTTAGCAGCATTTTTAACCTGTTACCTTTGTACTTTGATTTTTTTCTAACCTGCTGTCTCTAGTATTTTCTCATGTTGGTTCGTTTTATTGTATCTAACTGTATTGTCATTTTTTTTAATTGCTGGCTGCCTTGAGGCTGTCCTAACAAAATTCAGGACACAAAT
Source organism: Heloderma suspectum (assembly GCF_057233095.1). Taxonomy (NCBI): domain Eukaryota; kingdom Metazoa; phylum Chordata; class Lepidosauria; order Squamata; family Helodermatidae; genus Heloderma; species Heloderma suspectum. Next base: position 113,180,229 of record NC_139464.1, read on the forward strand.
TCCATAAATAGCTGCATATACCACCAACGATAGAAAACACTTTACCACCACTGAAAATTGCAATCTCACTAAGTTTGCCACATATCAGTTAAAATTACAGTAAACAGATCAACAATATTTAAAGAATGCAGGCTTGTTTTGAAATTGTATTGGCGTACCACTGTTAGAAGCATAATGAGAAAAAGCAAGCTATGTGGGATTTAGGTGCCAAGTAATTTTGGCACCACCTGCTCTACATCCTTATCTAGAGCCTCAATTTCATACCTGCCTACTATAATGCCAGTTGTGTCTTCAAGGGAAAGTGACTACTGTCAAAAGTCACCCATTGCCAAGCATGCTCCTTCCACCTGGAACTGGCTATTCTTTTGCTCCCCAGAAATTAAATCAATGGCAACTGACAACATGAGTAGCCTAGCTGGCATAAAGACAAGCTCTGCTCAGTAGTGCAGTTAAGATCCATTATATAGCCTTACTGGTCACCAGCTGTTACCATTAAGGCATATGAGGTGCTAATTAGACTCCTCCAGGAGGCTTTAAAATCGGGTTCGGATTCCTTTTGCAGTTTTAGTTTAAACCATGATGGAAGTGCCCAGTGGTCTGATATGGAGAGTCTTACTGCCAAAAGGAAATTAAGAAATTCCTGTATTTCTTATAGGAAGTTGGAGTTGTTTCCCCCAGTTATTTCCAACTTACAAGGCCTGTCTGAGTCACAAAAACCACCAGTGTGAATTTGATGTATGGTCACTTCTTCTAAATGCCTCTTAATAAAGTTTCTAGAACTTTTTGGCAGTAGGTTTCAGAGCTTTTCATTCTCAATCCAAGCTCCAAATTGCTGTATTTCTGCCCAGGTATGGGAGAATTCTTTTAGATCCATTTTTGCAGATCCTGATGGGGTTGTATTGGAGCTGGATTTCATCCAAGATGCTGCATGTACAGCTTTACCAAAATAGGTATAAAGGAAGTTGTTTCATAAGTTTAAGTTAGGGAACGTACCTGGGTCTGATTACTTTCCTACTGAGCTAATTAAATGGTCAACATTGGTGGGCACCATTATTGGCTGCCCATTTTACTGTAACTCAGGCCTGAGTCCTTGTATCTGGGACAGAGCAACTGTAGTACCATTTTATTAAAATTATCAGGCTAATGACCGAGGAAACTACAGATCTATCACTTTGTTGTCAGTTATGGGGAAAATATGCTATGTATCTACTCTGTAGAATGAACTTTTTGAAGTCTGAGGGGGTACTTATTGACTCTCAAATCCTATGTAAAAAATAACCACTCAATTTTGGATCACTGTTTGAGGCTAAATTTGGCTCAGAAATATAGAGGAACTTCAAAGGGGAATTTTATTCTGCCTTCATGGATCTGAAAACCACTTTTGATTCTATTCAGAACAATGCGCAGAGCTCTAAAGTACATGAACTCAGTAAAACAAAGTATCACCAATAGCTAGAAAAGCAAACATTTCAAAATGTATGCTACAATGTTAGTAACTATTAATTTGTAAATATTATATGACCATTGTTCATCAGAAATCATTGCTCCTACATCTTCCCCATTTCATTCTGGATTGGTTGAAAATATTTTTTAAAATTGCCTCATGACCACACAGCTGTCCTTTTGGTACCAGGCAAAGCCCTTTCAATTTTTCCAGGACTTTTAAGTAACTGCTAGCTCCTGTTAAACCTGATTTTTATGCTGCTTTTATCTGTTGTTTTTATTATGTATTAACTATATTTTAGAATGCTGATTTATGTGGATTTTATACAAACACTAGAACATTTTATTTCCTGTGATTTCTGTGGTCATGTTGACTTCTTCACATTTCCAAAGTCTGTGTGTTAAAAATGTGAAAGCAACATCACCACACGTGTAAACTGGTCACAAGGAGAAGCATTTTAGAGCACATCTAATATTTGCACCATTGACCAGATTTTCATAGGCAAAATATAACATAGCCATAAAACCAGAAATCTACTTTCTAATTTCTAGGCACCTTTAGTATTAAAAACATCTGCTGGTATTTTTGGATGTTACTTGGAAAAGAATTACATATCCCAATGTTCCAAGATTAGAACATTCTAATCCAAGAATTAGAACATTCCAAGAGAGGGAAAATGTGTATAGAGCACACATTTTAAAAAGTAATCACAAGAAAAAAATCCTTATTTGAGAAAGTTTAGATGGCAGTTATGGTTTCAGACATTCTTAAACGTAAGACCCAAGCCATATTTAGCAAAAAGTTATATTGTTATGGTGACATCCCGACCAGTGGAGTATACTCATGTTGCTAACCTATTACTGAGGAACGGGGCGGAGGGCAAGCAGACATTCTATTACAATGCTATCACTATAGACACATTTTGTATTGTTATAATGGGAACTAAATACTATCCTAGTATTTTAGTTTCAGCATTCACGCTTTTGAAAATAAGTTAAACCCTCTTAGATGGGCTATTCCATAAAGGAAAGGTAGTTTAACACAAAGTCAGCAGTCGATATAAGTGCTTTCACAGACAGTAAATGTTCACAACTATAATTGCACATCATCTACTCACCACCTTTCGCCAACCAGTAAGCTTAGACATAAAATCTAAAAGGTCATCCACTTGTACAAGAGCAATAAAAAATTAAATATTTATTCAAATAATAAGCTTAAGTTCAGGCTGCAATGTCGATTTTAAACATATCACAAAAGCGTGCACAAAAATGAATTCTGAGCAGAAAAAAATACTAAGCATTATACTAGACAGCTGCTGATTAAGAAAAACAAAAAAGATTTATAATAATCACTATACAAAATATAAAATGTATTAAACACTACCATCCACAGAACAGTTTTTTAAATTGGTTATATTTAAAAATTATTTGTGTAGTTAATTATATAGTGAATTGTAAATGATTATACAATAACCCCCTTTTGGCTGGCAATATCTTGTTGCTCTACAGCACATCCAATCACATTGCAAAACCGAGCATCATCATTTATACCATCAATAAAGGAAACAATTATTGATAATACAAGTAAATATTGTCTGATCTACAAAGAACAAAATTATTATTTTCCTTCGACTCTGAAGTGCTTCCCATGCAAAGTCAGCACTTGCTTGTTTTAATTAACAGAGTGTACTACCTACCAAGCAGTGTCCAGGATTGTAGATGCTCATGGATAAGACTAAATTTTATAAATCAAAGATTGAATGTAGACATGCAACCCTCTTTGCTACTGGGTAAATCCCACTGTGCATCACGTATCAAATTTATTGCCTTTCTGGAATTTCATTCAAGGCATCTGAAATTAGACCTAATGATAAATATACATATAGTGAAAAAGGACACAAACTTCTATTTGACACCACTACTGGTAATGTCTGTGCTACGTGAAAGCACCTTTTAAAAAAGAGCCTATGCGGCAAGAGATAAGTGTCTAAAGATTCAAAATGAATCAACAGTATTGGATAACAATATAATTCTCAACTCAGAAGCTGCCTCAAGATTAGGTGCATCTTCAGTTAATGTAACAGGAAAAAAGGCAATGTGTTTTATTTTATTAAACGCATCCACTCAAACTGACCTAAGGCCACCAGATTTGCAGACACAATGTGTTTCTTTTTCTCTTTATACAGTTCTTTAGGCTGCAAGATGATAAAGGAATAGATCTATTTAAAAACAAAAAAGCTATTTCATCGAGATTAAGACGTTGCCCCAGGCGTCGGGTTCACGTTCTGAGTGGCTACTTGAGGGGCAACCTCAATGATTCGAGGTTTGTCTATAATTCTGGCAGTGCGATTGCCCTTTTCTACAATCCCAATAATCCATGCTTGGTGACCTTCACCATATTTCGGAGACTTGATTTCAGCGCAGAAACGTGCTGCCTGTTCACGGGGTAAACAGATAAGAAGCCCTCCTGAAAGGAAGAAGGACTGGCATTAGCTTTTATTTACATTTCAGATCAAAAGTTACTGACTGGTCCTCTCCAAACTTTCTTAAAATCAAATCAAGTTGCTATGTGACACACAGGTATCTGTTAGCATAACCTTTTGAGATGGTAAATTACTTGATTTTTATCCATCTTACTTACCAAAACTGAGAAGATGTGCAGTGATGTAAAATGTGTGACAATAGATGGTAGCAAATATGGCAAACTCCAACTCTTAGAAAACAAAACAAGGAATCCTGATCAAGTGCTTTGAGCCAGCACACACATTGTTTCCACAAGGATGCTCTCCATGGGCGTGATATCCATTCTGCTAGTTATATATTGATTACATATCACAAATATCTCATCATGTTTTGATTTGCCACACTTACCAAGCAATGCCAGAAACAATCAGGTGCTGCAATCAAGTGCCATAAAGAGGGGATTTTCAGTAGTTTCTCTGTGGCAGCTAAAGTACATTCTGGTCCTTAGTCCATCTTTTAAAAAAAACTTTTAAGAAACCCGCTACAATCTTGACAGCACTTAGCAGCGTGTTAAGTATATTTTTGAGTTTGTGACAAATGCAGAGGAATATTTTCTACAAAAATGATTATTATAGTGTCTGTTTTCTTCCTGTCCCAATTCAAACTGTGTTTCCCAGGGGATCCTTGGAAACATGTTTAGATTTTATTTGAAAACCAAACTAGTAAGATGGCTTTTTTTTTAGTATCAACTTTTCAAATGAGAACAAGGCAATCCAAAGTTGAAGTTTGTCACCAGATAATGGGTGAGGAACCTGTGACCCTCACTGTTACTGGACTCCAATTCCCATCAGCATGGCCAAGGATATTGGAAGTTGTAGTTTAACATCTGGAGGGCTTCAAGCTCCCCAACTCTGTACTAGATGCTATGAGAATGTAATCTAAAAAACTCATCAGGTGCTTTTGAAAATGGATATTAGAAACCAATTCATTTGAGTCTTCTGTATGCTCCAGAGAGACCCGGTTCTCACATAACACTCACTTTCCTGGGTTGTTTAACCCAGCAATTGGTGGGGTGGGAGGGTGCGGGAGCAAGCGAGTGCACTGCTCACCCATTTTCAACCTCAAAACAGGGTTGTTTCATGACATCTGAACTCAGGAACTCTGGATTCTTTAAGAGCTAAACAACCCAGAGTTAACCCAACAATTGTCCATGAAGCAACCCAGAAATGGGGTGTTCCTGGGTTATTATTTGAAAATGGAAGTGGCGACCAGAACCACTCTGTTGGTCCTAAGCTCCACCTAGCCAGTTCTGTCTGTGGCAAAAACTCTGAAACTGAGGAAGAAAACATCTCTTTGTATCATGGGTAAGGAAGAAACACAGGGGAACAGAGTTTGTTACTAAATACATAGAAAACAATATGAGAAAAACAGTAAGAGTATCCTTAGGAGGTCTGGCCAGCCAAGTGAAGGGACAAGTGGTCTGATTACCTATGTAAATAGACTGTGGTGTTGCAGGGTATGGTTGGGATGCCTTCCGCACACCAACCCCAAAAGGAACCTTCTCAGTAACCACCAATGTTCCGCTCTCCAGGTTGGTGTGAGGAAGGCATTCCACAATGGGACAAGCTAAAGCTAAATCCCTAATTTGGGTGGGAAAAGTATAATGCCAAGTCTACTTGTAGTGCTACTACCTGCTGGAGGGCTTTCCTGTCAAAGGAGGTGTCCACTGAGGCTAATGTGTCTATTTTGTAATGCCTTATGAAAGCATTAGGATTTGTCCAGGTGGCTACCTTGCACATTTCTGCCAGGGGAGCATTAGTACTGAAGGTGGCTGATGTACCTGCCGCCCTAGTGGATTGGGCTGCACTTCCTAACAGCTTGAAGCTTCATAGGCCAAAAAAATGCATGCTTTTAACTACTTAGCTAAAGCGGACCTGGTAACCTTCTTGCCGATAGCTACAGTGAGTCAGGTTTTTGAAAGACCTTTGCTGCTTTTACCTCTTCTGAGCCCAACTGGAGGTAAAGTAAGGGCTCTGCATCATCTTGGGAGAGGGTGGCACGGTCCTTGGACATGGGCACCCCAATTCCTTCGACATTGTCCACTTCTTTTGAGGCCAGGATCATACCCTTTCTGCCATCTACAAGATTCAGTGAGCAGCCAGAGCTGGTAGACTGGTGATTTCTTATCTGATCCTCCTGGGTGTGATCAATGAAACCAGGAGATGGCCTAACGACTTTCACTCGAGTCATTGTTTTTCTTTTCAGGTTTTAAAATGGTTTTCTTTCCAGGGGGGCCATGGAGAAGGTAATAAACATGTAGCAGAGAAAGAAGAAGCAAAAAGAAAAACACCTTTTTCCAGTAAAAATGGTGAGAAAAAATAAAAGTTCGCTGTGAAAAAAAAGTCAAAGAGGTAAGGAGTTCAAGAAAGTTTAGAAAATAGAGATAAGTGTAGGCTTGAGTTAGGAGGAGATGAGAATTAGCTCTGTCTTGGGTGAAAAAATAGGGACGAACTGGTAGGAGGAGATTCGGACCAATATAGCGATTAAGACACATGGGTCCCTGCTTTTCCTGGGTGATAGGAGGAGTAAACAGACTGTGAGATGCCTTCCTTGCACCAACGTGGAGAATGCAAAAGGCATCACCTAATTCAAGGTTATATAAGCCATTATTTACCTTTCTAAAATGTGAAGTTTACTGTTACACTCTGAAATACTAAGTAGAACAATTCCCCACAGTGAGTGAGAAAACAACCCGTGGGAATACACAGTTAATGTTTCTCCACAGAGATTTCTTACTGGCATAATAATACTTTCCTACCTTAAGAGTATTTCGCAAAATACACATCTAACAGGCATTGTGACACTAAGGGATAGATGTTTCCAGAGTAGAATTTGCACTAAATACACAGCAGCAGAAGCCAATTGTGATCTCTGGGAAAACAGCACCATCTACTGACCTTCTAGAAGAAATTCTTGAAGCTTACATGTGTGAAAATGAAATGATTGCATGCCAAAGAGATATTGATATGTGCTGCCCACAGCTGCCTTGCATTTTCTCTTCAAGAGTTCGTTGTTTGCAATAGAATTAAATTATCAGATAAACCGATTTAGGATGGCAAGACAATGACACTTCACACCATGAAAAAAATTGAGGTTTATAAAACTAACCATGGAAGGTGTTGATCTTAAAAGTGATTTCTCTTTCACATGTGGTGGTATTAGAGCAAAAGTATTCTGGAAAATCTTAATTGATGTAATTAGTGAAATGTTCAAAGTACCATTACAACTACATTTTTCTCATATATTTAATGTTATTAAAAACTAACTCCCCACTATGAGTGCAAAATATTGTATTGTATATTTTAGATGTTGCAAGATTAATATTTGCTACAGACTAGAAAGTGAGGAGTAAGCTTAACTAGACAGTCTAGTAAAACAAGCAAGAAGGGCCAGGAAAAACCTTGCTCACAAGTTTCATAAGGGAAACATGTATTCTAGGCAGTAAGGATCATAGAATGAAGTAGTCTGCCCCCAGAAGCCATTGTTACAGCTGGAACCACAATGCTTAGCATTTGGAATCTCATGAATCAAAACTTTTACTGTAGACCAGCCTTCCCCAGCCTGATGCCTTCCAGATATTTTGCACTAAAACTCCCAGTATTCCTGATCATTGGCCAATACTGCCAGAGGCAGATGGGCATTGTACTCCAAAACATGTGGAGGGCACCAGGCTGGAGAAGGTTGCTAAATACTGCATATCACAATATAATATAAAAACACACTCAAAACAGTAATTGAGACAGCAGTTAAAAGTAGCCATTAAAACAGTTTAAAACTTTTAAGGCTTGGGGGAATAGAAAGATCTTTGCCTAGTGCCCAAACAGACAACTGTGAGCTGCTAAGCAAACCTCTCTAGGGAGGCAATTCCACAAAGTTGGTGACACCACTGAGGAAGCCTTCTCTGTAGTTGACACCCTGTCTCACCTAAGATGGCAGGAGCACTCTTACGAGAGCCTTGAAGATAACTTTAGTACACGAGCAGGTTGATTCATGGCCAGGAGTTCCTTCAAGTATCCAGGTCCCTAACTGTATAAAGCATTTTAAATTGTTTGGAAACTGCCCAAAAGCCAGCGGAGCCATTTAAGCACAAGTGGGATATGTTCCCAGCAGTAGGTCCCTGTTAGTAGCTAGCACCCGTATTATGAACTGAAGTTCCCAGGCAGTCTTCAAAAACAGACCCATGTACAACACACTGAAGTAGTCAATCCTGGTGGCTACTAGAACATGGGTGTGGAAGGGCTACCCTTGTCCAGAAGGGACCACAAGTGGCACACCAGTATTAGCTGATACAATATGCACCACGGCAGAGAGGCCACCTTGGACCTCTAGAAGTAAAGCTGGATCCAAGAGTATCAACATGCTGTAAACCTGATCCTTGGGGGGGGGGGGGGAGCAAACCCCATTCAGAAGAAGCTGAACATTATATTCTTGAGCAGATAAATAATCTACTCATAGGCCTGCAACGTGTCAGGATTGAGTTTTAGTTTACTGGCCTTCATCCAGCCCATTCAGCACTTCCATTGCCTCACCTGACTCATATGTGAGACGAGAGCTGGGCAAACTCACCCCAAATTCCCAGATGACCTCTCACAGTTGTTTCATGCCTTCCCCAACTTGATGCCTTCCAGATGTTTTGGGCTTCAACTCTCATCACCCCAGCTAGCACGGCCAATGGTCAGAAATCCTGGAAGTTGTATTCCAAATCATCAGGAGGGCACACCAGGTTGGGGAATCTGATGTAGATGATGAAAAGCCCCAGCACAAGATGAAACCCTCTAGGACTCTACAGCATAAATGCTATGGGGTACCTTCTGGAATTGGCCTTCTATGCCTGTTTTTCTCCTGGCATAGGTTATCCATTACAGCAACCAAGGCAGTTTCCAACCAAAACCAAGCCTCAAAAAAGATTGATATTTTATTGATAATTGATGAATGTGAACATAATGCATAATTAGATGTAGAAAGTATTTCATATCTCCCACCTACATTTATCTGCCTGCTAATATAGTTCTCACATAACAACTTTTCCATGGTAACACACAGGAATTATTGTGGAGACAGGAATCTAATCCCCTTCTTCAGAATACACTGCACCACCCAGTCAATTCGGCTATCCTTCCTGTCTATGTATTCTACTGAAGGCACACTCACAATGCCAGAAGAGAATATCAGAACCTATCTAGAATTGGTTCCTAGTCTTCACCAGTTGTAACACACATGTGCAGTACACAAATATCCAAACACAATTTAATTTTATGAAGGTAATTCTGGTCAATTTTCATCCTATTCTACATGAAGTTTTCCAAATATTGTTCAAATTGGACAAAGCAAGTTAACTAAGCATTTGTCTGGCTAAAACACTCTAGAAAATACAGAATATATTGACATCAATCCATATGAAATCTCCTGCTACACATGTGCAATGCTATGAAATTCATAGGGGGAATAGCATTTAAAAGAGGGATTTACCTGAAGTCTCAGGACAAGTCCCATGCATAAGACCAAACATATTGCCACATGCCTTGCTAACTGCAGCCATTTTGGCAAGAACAGGAAGGTTATGTATAACGAAAGACACTTCATTGCGCTGCTGCTTAGCTAGATTTTGTGCATGTCCCAGGATTCCAAAGCCTGTGATGTCTGTGGCTGCATGTGCATTGAACGTGTGCATGAGCCCTGCAGCTTGAAATGAAATACAGGAGAAAAAGGTTATGCAACTCCAGAATTCAGCCTACTTACCACTACCTGAATCAGACTATGAAGCTGTACAACACATAGATTCAATCAAATCAGATTAAGCACTGTTCAAAGAGTAAAAATAAAGTTGTACTTCTGCAAGAGAAGACATAGATTCCCACATATGAGAGATCAATCCCTGACATAGCATTTGATGGAACCTTTTATTTTATTTTATTTCATGCTATTTAAATTGTTTTTTCGCCACTTTTAAGGGTAGAACCCTCTCAAGGCAGCAAGAACCTATCATGTCAGCCTTTTGGAAAGCTATACCTTTTAGGTTGAAGAAGGAATATTCATCTCCACATATGCAAAGATAGGAGCAGAATCCCCTCCTCAGTTGTTCAACTGCAGCTGCAATGTACAACCAGCTCTGAAGTTGCTGATAAATTTTATCAGATAAAGCATTACAGGCAAAGGTTTCCAAAAGGTTCTGCCAAATGCTCTGTCAGGACATATGAGGTAATGTATATGATCACTCTTTTAGTATACATGGCTCCCTACCATAATAGCTTACAAATCTATCAGAAAATACAAAAGGAGTAAGGAACTGTGAGAGGAGCAGAAAACAAACAACTTTATGTATCAACTTTTACATGTTTACCAGATCGTATGGTGCAGAAGACACTTCTGAGAGGGGAGGAGCCAAATGGCATTAATCCTAGCCAAGCCTGTTATGTGGGCCTCCTGGTTTCACTTCTGTCCCTGATGTAAACAGGCTGGTCAAATCTACTATAGAGTTACATCCTACCATATCAATTCAGCTAACAAGAATCCATATGTGTTAAAAAATCTACCTTAAAAATTAGTTGAAAGTCTAACTTAAAAAAAATTAAAGTTATTAAAAGAATTCACATGAAAGATGTAGGAGTAGTCTATTAAGAACAGATCAAAAGTAAGCCAGGGCTGGTAAAATCTCAAGCACCTGTTGCCGAGTACCAGAAAATAAGCGACGGCATGAAAGAAGTCAAAATATTTATACTGGACTGGCAACAAAAGACTGTTTATGCCAGCTTTTAATGACTTGATAATGGTGCCTAAGAATTTAAACATTTCTTTAGCCTTGAGGGAAGCTTTTATGTGGAAATGTAAAGAGCCTAGGTATCAAATGTATAAGTCTTGATTTGGGAGTCTGGGGCAGAGAATTAGAATGTCTGTTTTGACCATCAGAATGGATTGAAATTGGGTTCACATTAGAAGCACTACCATGCTATGCAGAGTGATCTCCATACTAATTCAACTTGAAAGCCTCAATATCCATTGACACTTAACAAGCTTTAGTCCATTCATACATGTATCACACACCACACATTATTTTAAAAGGGTGCAGATATTCTGCAATCGAAGTTTAGATTTTAAAAAAACAATTTACACAGGGTACTCAAGAGAGAAAGAAAAGCTAGAGTAATGAAGACATGGCATGAAGATTAAAAACTATTGCCATTTCAATTAATGGCAAAGAAAAATGCAGGCTGCTTACCTGTAACTGTAGTTCTTCTTTGTGGTCATCTGTGTGTTCACACATATGGGCTCTGCACCTGTGCTGAGTCTCATTCGGGAAGCTTCCATAGCTGAGGAACGTTTTGGCGGGAATCCTTCCCACACCGTCCACTGCGCATGTCCCAGCAGGGTTCTGCCCATTCCCTCAGTTCCTTGAGACCATCTAATGTGGCCTCAGACCCAAGGGAAACAATCACGCCTCGGTACCAACATCGAATGCGACACTGACACCGAAGTGGGGATGGTGGGAGGGTTGTGTGAATGCACAGATGAGCACTCAAAGAACTACAGTTACAGATAAGCAACCTGCATTTCTTCTTCATGGTCTCTGTGCATCACACATATGGGCAATTAACAAGCTCACTTACCGGAGGTGGGTAGATGTCTTAAGCCAAGACTGATGATAGCATGGCTTGCCCAAAAGCACAGTCTGAACGTGCTAGAATGTTGAGTTTGTAGTGCTTCACAAACGTCGACGGTTTTGACCATGTCACTGCCCTACACAAGTCCAACAGCGGTAAGCCTCTGGTGAAAGCCACAGATGTGGCTACTGCTTGGGAATGCGATCTGAGGTGATAAGGGCGTTCCAATCCTGACTAATCAAAGGCCAAGCCAATGGTTTGCATGATCCCGGAAGCCAGTCTTTGGGAAGAGACAGGAGAACCTCTTTTGGGACTGCCATAGCAAACAAAAAGGCATTGTGTGGTACAGAACAATGCCATCCTGGATTTGTAGAAAGCCAATGCCCTCCTGACATTGAGAGCATGCAATTTCCTTTCCAGGTCAGAAGAAGCGACTGGGAAGAAGGTCAGGAGTGATATGGTCTGGCTGATGTGGAAGTCAGAGACCACTTTCAGTAGAAAGTCAATATCTGGCCTAAGGTCAAACTTGTCCTTATGAAAAATCATGTATGGGTGGTCCACCCGCAAGGCACAGAGTTCACTGACACGTCTAGAGGACATGATGGCGACCAAAAAGATAACTTTCTATGAGAGTAGGCGAAGGTCTATCGTGGCCAAAGGTTCGAAGGGCTTCAAGAGGAGAGCATGTAAGACCATTGAAAGACTCCACTGAAGAATCAAAGTTCGAACTGGAGGGGCCAAGTTCTTTAAACCCTGCAGGAACTGGCTAGTAGTACAGTGAATAAAGAGGGAAAAACCGTGGACTGGCCCTCTGTAACAAGAAAGAGCCACTAGATAAACTCTTAAAAGAGGAAAGTTTTAAATCTTTTGAAACAAACTATGTAGAAAAAAGAGAACATTCTCCAAAGAAGCCTGAAAAGGATCAAAAGTATAAGATTGGTGAAGGACTGAAAGGACGACCACATCGCAGCATAGGAACGACGGGTAGCCAGCTTCCTCGCCGCATCGAGGATTACCTGAACTTCGGGTTGAACCCGAGGAGAGATTACTGTTGGATCCTCCAAGCTGTAAGCTTCAAAGTGTTGAGATCCAGGTGACGGATCCTGCCTAGGTCCCGAGATATCAGGTCCAGATCCTGCAGACGGTGGAGGAACTGTCTCCCCAACAGACGTGCAGTAAAGTGGGAAACCATGGCTGTATCAGCCACCAAGGAGCAATAAGAATGCAGTCTGTCCAGTCATGTGCTATCTTCTGCAGCGCTTTGGAGAGGAGTGGAAACGGCAGAAACAGGTAGAAAAGTTCTCCCTGCTGCTGAATCTGGAATGCATTGCCCAGAGATGATCGACCGACCCCCGCTCTTGTACAGAAGCAGGTGCATACGGCATTCTCCGGATTGGAGAACAAGTCTGTCATTGGATTGCCCCAATCCTGGAAGAAGCAACCCAGAATACAAGCCGACATCTGCCACTCAAGAGGAGACTGGTACATTTGGCTTAGAGCGTTTGCTAAGACATTGTCCTTTCCGGCAATATGAAGTGCACTCAAGAGAATGCCTCGTTGAATTGCCCATTGAAAGATGTCCAACGTGAGGTGGACAAGTTGTGAAGAGTGAATCCCGCCGTGCTTCTGGATGTGCCAGAAGACTGATGTACTGTCTGTCAGGATTTGCACATGTCTGCCTTGAAAGTAAGGCTCGAAAGCAAGCATTGCTTTCCAAGTTGCAAGAAACTCTAAAAAAATTTGTGGCAATTCTTTTCTTTTGCAGACCATAAGCCCTGAGTCCGCAACAGACCACAGTGGGCTCCCCATCCGTTGTCAGGATTCGTGTAGGAGGCGGCTGGACAAAAGGTATGCCCTGATCCAAGTTGTATGGCTGCATCCACCAAAGGAGGGATGTTAGTACCTCATTCGGGATCGAAAGGCAACAGCACCGAGGATCTGAGCTGGAGTCAAAGTTTCGGAGCAGCCAATTTTGTAGTGGTTGCATCCAAAATCTTGCCCGCCTGACAACCGAGACCGTAGTGGCCATGTGGCCCAATAAAACTTGGATGGTGCAGGCAGTGATCAAGCAACGAGTGAAGCCTGTCTCCGCGAGAGCAATTAATTGCTTCTGCCGGTTTCGAGGAAGGTAAGCACGCACAACTGTCGAATCCAATAGTGCTCCTATAAACTGGAGGCGTTGAGTCAGTTCCAAAGTTGACTTTTCTCTGTTGACATAGAGGCCCAATGCACCCAGAAGGTTCAGAACAATCCTGATGGCACAACAAAGATCCCTCTTTGAATCCGAGACCACAAGCCAATTGTCAAGATACGGATAAAGTTCGTTGCCTTGCAGCCTCAGGTACATGCACATGACCACCATGCATTTGGTAAAAACTCTTGGGGCGGTCGCCAGGCCAAATGGCACGACCTGAAACTGGAACATGTCGGTACTGGTGACGTAGTGTAGGTACTGACGGCGGGCATCCGCAACTGCTATATGAAAGCATGCGTCCTTCAGGTCCATGGCAGCAAACCAGACATTCTTTCGAATAAGAGGGAGGATCATGGCCAAAGTAATCATTCTGAACCTTCTGGCTTGATAAACTTGTTCCAAGTTCCTTAAATCCATGATGGGGTGAAGGCCTCCATCCTGCTTCGGTACAGTGAAGTACCGGGAGAAGAAACTGTTGTCGGGCTGGAATGGAAGGAGTCTCTGAATAGCTCCCTTCTCAAGCAAGGTGGACGTCTCCAGAAGGAGGGCCTGCGATGGTGGTGTGATGCAAACAGCCCCAGGGGCGGGGTGGAAGAGTGTGAAACTCTATCATATAACCCTGAGCAATTATGTCCAACACCCATGGGTCTGATGTTATCTCCCAGGTCGGTAGGAAGCGTGTCAGAACGGATCCGAAGATGGGAGGGTTGGGAAGAATGGGAGCAATGAGCGTCAGAGAGTCAAAGTCAATGCTTGCCGCGGTCCTGACAAAACTTTGTAGACGAAGCAGGTTGTTTCCTCTAGTGTTGAGTAATTGTTAGCGCTAGTACCGGTCAAACTGTCGTTTGGTCATGTATGGTTGGGACTGAAACCACCTGCGATCCTTGTACTTTTGCTGTACTGGCTGAGGACACAGGCCCATCTTACGAGCGGTTGTCTTTGCTTTCTGAACAGAGTCCATCTGCTCATCTGTCTTTGAACTGAAGAGCCCTTTACCACCGAAAGGCAGATCTTCTATTCAAGACTTAGCTTCAGGAGTCAACCCCGCAGACCTCAGCCAGGCATGTCTCCTGAGGGCAAAGGAACCAACCATTGATTTGGCACTGCAATCTGCATCATGCCTAGAGGTATTAATCTGCAGTCTCGATAGCTTGACAGCTTTGGCATAGAAGACCTTAGCAAGTTCCTTTTGATCCTCTGGGAGGCAGACACAGAGGGAGTCCATCTTCTCCCACAAAAATAACTGATACCTAGCCATCATGGCTTGGTAATCGGCCACCTGGAGCCCCAAAGCAGCTCAAAACATTCTCCTACTCAAGAGGTCTAATCTTCTCCCTTCTTTATGAATACGAGACACATGAGATTTCTGCGATCGACCTTGCACCGATTCCACGATAAAGGAATTGGGGTGTGGATATAAATATAGGAATGTCGCGTCCTTCTCCTGCATCCTATAAAGGGATTCAAGGCACTTAAGATGTTGGAGCCATGGAGGAGTGGGCCTTCCAAAACTGGATGGTCTACAGAAAGGTCGGGAGGAAAGACACCGCTCCTGGTTTCAACAACTCGGTGTGGACAGCATTGAAAACGGGATCCTGTATATGCTCCTCTGGCTGTTGTACGTCAATACCCAAGGAATGTGCCATTCTGCTGACCTGCTCAGCGAAATGAAACATATCCTCAGAAGGGGACGCCCCATCACTGGAGCCCACTACATCATCCGGAGATGGAATGGATGGTGGGACAGATGAATAAGACAAGGTAATCATCAGCGGAATCATGGTGTGAAGTTGTTTGTGGTGCATGGTCTGTTGATGTAATTGGTTGTGGAACCAAAGTCGGGACCGAGTGCACCGATTTAGATTACTCCACTTGGCTCCTCAGCCATCCGTCAAAATGCTAAGACCCTTGCGAAGGGTAAGACCACTCCGAGCATTTGTCCCAATCGCCTTGAGGAGATCTTGATCTGTCCCTGTAGTGAAAGTCAAAATGATGATCCTGATAAGGAGAACGATACAGTCCCGAATGGAACCGATGCTCTCGATCCCAAGGAGGGGATGGGAGACGGCGATGTGGGGCTTCCTACCTCATTGATGAATGATAGTTTCCTGATGGAGAAATCTCTCGATCCCGAGAGACAGGTAGCAGAAGGAAAAATGCCAGGATTTCACCCTCGGACATGGTCAACACCGGCTCAGTAATTGGAGTGGCGGGTACCGGTGATAGTACATGAACTGGCAAGTCCAGCAACAGAGGAGGTGCTAGGATCGTTGGTTTCAAAGAGTTTTCAGCAACCTTCTTTTTCTTATGCTTTTTCAGGCTATTTGATCCCAACCTTGGAATCTTTGCCTTTTTTGAGATTTTTCTCATGACCGAGAGCACTAAGGAGAGCCCTGGGGTCAGAGGATCAGTCTGTTTGACTGAGATAGTCGGATGAGGGGACTTTGTCTTGGACGAAGACATAGTCACCTCAAGTTTTCCACTTGTAGAGGACCATGGTGCGTTTTGTGGGTCTGTAGCCAACAACGCTCTCCTCCACAGATCTGCCTTAAGTCTGTCTGCTCTGTTCTTCCGTGCCTGTTTAGTAAATGACTGGCACAGGGAGCAAGAATCAGGGAGGTGACCTTCACCCAAGCAAAAAAGGCAGAGGGGGTGAGGGTCGGTCCCACACTTGACACACTTCTGAAAAGATGCCTTTGTGGCCATTAAGGTGGCGCCACAGCTGCGGTTGAGAGACGGATGAACGACAAAGATGATGAAGGAAATTTGGGGGGGGATGATGAGGGAGATGAAGACAAGAACGAATAACTAAAAATAATACAGAAAGAACCTCAGCAGTTCTCTTTCTAATAGAGAGGAAGCTCCAAAAGGACTGTCCACTATGGCACTTGAAAGAGAACTGAGGGAATGGGCAGGAACCCGCTGGGACATGCGCAATGGACGATAGGGGAAGGGTTCCTGCCAAAATGTTCCTCAGCCATGGAAGCTTCCCAAATGAGACTCAGTTCAGGCGTAAGCCCATATGTGTGAATGCACAGAGACCACGAAGAAGAACTGGTTCTGATGTCATCTGACACTACTTTCAACAAGGAAAGGCAGGCACGCCTCCCAATTTTGCTTTTCAGAGCAGGGTAATGTGCTTCTATAACAGAGGTGATGAACTTGTAGCTCTCCAGATGTTTTAGCCTACAATCCCCATCATCCCTCACTACTGGCTACATTGGCTAGGGCTGATGGGAGTTGTAGGTGAAAACATCTGAAGGGCCACAAGTTGCCCACCCTTTCTCTATACTCTTCCAGCACCTTTGAAAATCTTAATTTCTAAAGATAAACATATTACAACATTAATATTTTTCAGGTTCAAAACATGAGTTCTTACTGCATATCGGTTATAACCAACTATGCTGCCTGATTCTTTAGCCATATAGCATATACTTTCTTAAAACTATTTGCTTCAGTGTGACATATCTAGGTATTTTATTTCCTAATTGTTGAAAAAAACAGACACGAAGCAGGTATTCCTCATTCTCATACCTGTTCTGTTGAGCCTTGCCATATTCATCATTGCTTCTTGATATGCTAGCTCCACATCTTCTTGTGTTACAACCAACTTGATTTTATTCCATTTTTCTGGCTAGCATGTAGAAGAAATAAGATCAGTTTGTCTATACCGCTGGTAAAATGAGCATTGTGGAGCAATTACTTGGCTTACAGTGCAGTAAGAAGAACATAATTAGATTCTCGTTGGAACTGACCAAAGGTCCATGTAGCCCAGCATCTCACTTCTTATAGTAAACAATTACATGTCTCTGGGAAGGCCACAAGCTAGGCATGAAGGCGATCACTCCCTCCTGTTGTAGCTCCCTAACAGCTGGAAATTACGCAGCATACTTCCTCTGAGCATGGAGGGTCTATACAGTCATGACTTATAGCCATCAACAGACCTATGGATTTGTCAAATCCCATTCTAAAGTCATCTCTATTAGTGGCCATTAATTCCATAAATAATTCCATAAATAATAAATAATATTTATTATCCATAAATAATTCCATAAATAATTCCATAAATTAACTGTTCATTGGGTTTAGTAGTATGTTTCTTTTGTCTGTCCTAAATCTTTTGCCAACCGATTTCATTGGATGAAGCCAAGCTGTAGTTTTTGTTGTGTTGTGTGGAGATTATCCACTTTTTCCACATCATGCATAATTTTAAAAAAAATCTCTACCTTGTTCACCCTTAGTTGTCCTTTTACATAGAAATAATCTCCAAATGCTCTTGCCTTTCCTCATAGGAAAGGTGCAATCCACAATAATTTTAGTTGGTCTTATCTGATCACTTTATCTTAAAGGAGAGCTGGAAAAGGTGTAACATTCTTAGTGTGGCTGCACCACAGACTTGGCATTATGATACTAGCAGTATCATTTTTGATCCCTTTCCTAATAACCTCTAGAGAGAATTCACATCATGCTAGATTTATGTTTCATTTAGCTATTCAACACAACCAAGATTTCTTACCTAGTTAATCACTACAAATTCAGACCCATAAGTTTACATGTGATGTTGAAATTATTTTCACCCCAATGTGGGCATCACATTACATTTACATAAACTGAACAGCATTTGCCATTTTGTCACCCATTCTTGCAGTTTGGAGAGATCCTTTTGAAGCTCTTTGCAGTCCACTTCCTGAATAGTTTGGTGTCCAGTGCATATTTACTCAGAAGTAAATCCCTTTGTATTTAACGGGGCTTACTGCCAGGTAAGTATACACAGACTGCAGCTTTAATTAATTTCAACACTTCAAAATGCAACTTGTCAAGTATGAACACCAAGAAATGGTTTCAAGATCACAGTTCACACTCTTATTAGCTTCAACATAGCCATGCAAATACCATGCAAAGTTCAATCATACAGAATTACTGCTGCGACCAGGAAATCCAGGGGCAGCAATGAATTAAGAAGTGCTCCAAGTCTGCAGACCTGTTTGGGCAATGGAAGGTGAATCTATCAACAGTGAGTGTCCAAATCCACCACAAAAGGCCTGTAGACAATATGGATTCAATTACCTTATCATTACCCAGTATCCAATCGTAGATAATTAAAGCAGCCAGATTGCAAGTTTTGAATGGTTTAATTTCACAACGTCAGGGAGATCCCACATTCAAATAACTGTGGAAGCCCTAAATTGTTCGCTCATGTGTGCCCATGCCGAAATGTGAGAAAGTGTGCAAACCATACTCCTGCTCTTGATCTCTCCTTACGCAAAATTCTAGGAAGAAAAAGATCACCCAAAAGGAACTAAGGTTGTATGCAAGGGTGGCGTTGCCTTAGTGGAAAATGCTTCTGCAAGTCAAGGCACCTGATTTTATCCCTTCCTACTGCAGCCTTCTGTGCCATATTCCATTTTGTTCTGGGAGGTCCCCAATTCCTCAGGAGCAGGGAGTGTGTGTGGGGTGGGTTTTTTTTTTTTTAAAGGAGATGGGATGCTGCAGTGGAAACGACAAAAACTGGGTGCTCTGACTTGTGCCCAGAAGTACTTTCGCTGAGGCAAAGCCATCAATGGATAGAACCCATCGTTGTTGATGTAATGATTCAAGCCATTTTCTCCAGATATTTATAACTTAAGGCTTTTTAGGAGTTTTGCATATAATATAGATGGCTAATCTTGTTTTTATTTCAACTTTTTTTTCTTAAAAAAGTAAGAAGGAAAGTGCTGAACAGGTGACAAACCCAAGGACTTTTTTACACAATCACAATCGAAAGCTATATTTTGTTTACAAGCAATATTAGAATTGACTGACTTGTTCTACTTTTCCATTACAAAATGTATGCTTGTTAACAGCCAAAGAAAACTAAAAGCATCTGAAATACAGTCAGGGCCAGAAATATCGGAACAAGGATAACTGTTTTGGCAGTTGGCCTCTGTACACCACCACAGTGACGTTGAAAGGAAACACACCCAGATGGGAGCGAAGTCAGGACTTTCAGCTGTAATTCAAGGGGTCTGTCAAAAGTGGGGCACTGACCATTCAGGAAGTACAGCCAGTGGCATACACCCCCCCCCCCCCGTCGTTGGTGGCTCATAAGTCATGGAACAAACCAACATCATTTCAAACTGAAGGATCGCCTTTAACACTTGGATGAAAATCCTTTGCAGTCAACAACTGCCTGAAGTCTGGAACCCATGGACATGACCAAATGCTGAGTTTCCTCCCTCAAGATGCTTTGCCAGGTCTTTACTGCATCTGCCTTCAGCTGCTGCTTGTTTGTGGGTCTTTCTGCCTTCAGTCTTGTCTTCAGTAAGTGAAAAGCAGGCTCTATTGGGTTGAGATCAGGTGACTGACTTGGCCACTGAAGAATATCCCACTTCTTTGCCTTGAGAAACTCTTGGGTAGCTTTTGCTGTATGCTTTGGGTCATTATCCATCTGCAATATGAAGCAGCGTCCTATCAGTTTGGCGGCATTCGGCTGAATCTGAGCAGAAGGTATAGCCCTATACACTTCAGAATACATCCTGCTGCTTTTATCAGCAGTCAGGTCACCAATAAACACCAGTGACCCGGCTCCATTGGCAGCCATACATCCCCATGCCGTAACATTGCCTCCACCATGTTTGACAGATGATGTGGTATGCTTTGGATCATGAGCTGTTCCTTTCCTTCTCCATACTCTTCTCTTCCCATCATTCTGGTACAAGTTAATCTTGGTTTCATCAGTCCAAAGAATCTTATTCCAGAACTGGGCAGGCTTTTTTAGGTGTTTGCTGGCAAAGACTAATCTGGACTTTCTGTTCTTGAGCATTACTAGTGCTTTGCACCTTGTTGTGAAGCCTCTGTATTTACATTCATAAAGCAGTCTCTTGACTGTAGATGTTGACAATGACATGCCTGCCTCCGCAAGAGCGTTCTTGACCTGGCTAGATGTTGTGAAAGGGTTCCTCTTCACCATGAGCAGAATTCTGTGTTCATCCACTTTAGTTGTCTTCCGTGGTCTTCCAGGCCTTTTGCTGTTGCTGAGCTTGCCAGTTAATTCCTTCTTTTTCAGGATGTTCCAAACTGTTGTGTTGGCCACTCCCACTGTTTTTGCTAACTCTCTGATGGGTTTATTTTGTTTCCTCAGCCTAATGATGGCCTCCTTCACTCGTATGGACACCTCTTTGGACCTCATGTTTGGAGTTCCAGTGGACAGCTACCAAATGCAAATGGAACACTCAGAACCACCTCCAGGCCTTTTATCTGCTTGATTGGTCATGGGGTACCCCGGAAACAGGCCACACCTGGCCATGCAGTTGCTTGTCAGCCATTAGTTCCATTACTTATGAGCCACCAACGATGGGGGTGTGTGTGTATGCCACTGGCTGTACTTCCTGAATGGTTAATGCCCCACTTTTGTCAAACCCCTTGAATTACAGCTGAAAGTCCTGACTTCACTCCCATCTGGGTGTGTTTCCTTTCAACTTCAATGTGGTGGTGTACAGAGGCCAACTGCCAAAACAGTTATCCTTGTTCCAATATTTCTGGCCCTGACTGTATATACAAATTCAAAGTACATTTAATTTGCAAGTCCACATGTCATGGAGACAAATGTATAAGGTGAAACTTGAAAAAATAATCATTTTATGTTGTTCTTCCACACTTCTACTTCAATGAATTTTGTATCACATACAGTACAAAGCACATTCTTTTGAAGCACATCTCCACAGACGCACATGTCAAAACATGGATAGAAATGTGTATGTTTTTATAATGAAATATTTCAGTCCTGCTATATATAAAATATATATAACACATTTCAGAGGTCTTTTTATCTCCAGATAATTAACAGGTCTATGAACACAGGGCAAAACCCCAGGTGCCAATACAAAATTGCCTGCAGTAAGGAAATTCAGTTTAAGCTGGTGTCTAGTCACTGGGTCAAATACTGATTATGTGTATATTTGTGTATATTTCAATAGGGCTACACCAAACATTTCTCTGACCCTTTATTCCAACCACATTTAGACCAATTTACTTACAATATCTAACCACTGATGGACAGCTACAGCAACTTGTGTTCCCAATGGTTTAGTTAACACCAGCACATCTCCTGGTACTGCATTGTCTGGCCTGCAAACAAAGCACCCTCATCTTAAAAAAAGGCATACATACAGCGATTATTTCCCAGTCACCATTCCACGGTTTATTCAACCATACTTAAAAACTACACTTTAAAAACGCACAAACTTTTTAAAGCAGACTGTGAAATGCATTCATTTAGGTGGAATAAATGTGTCCGTATATAGCTCATAGTATTTGCAAATGTTTAATGACGAGCGATAACCTCTCAGACTATATGTAATAGTAGATCTTATTTATGTCAATCTTCCATAGCAGCATTCCAGTCCTGTACAAGGAAGGAAACTGCATTGCTTTCAGTGACCTGATCTGCACATCACACTATGCCATGGTGGGTTGTCACCATGGGTGGTTGCAGGCTGGTTTAACGTGAAGTCCAAATCTGGCTCAGCTTACCCGACATGGGCTGTTTTTCGCGAACAAGCCACCCTGAAAACCCATGGCTTGTAGTTGGTTTGTTTAGGGTGGCTTGCTTTCAGGTGGCTTAGTGTGACATTTGAACCTGGCAGAGTTGCTTCAGCATGGGTTGTTTAAAACAGTGAAAGAGATGCCTGGCAAGAGCAGCAAAAAACCCTGCTGGTCATCCCTTGCGATCTCACTAGTACCGCCACCATCACCCTCCTCTGCTGCTGTCAGCATCTGCCCCTTCACCCGATACTGCATTGACACTTGGCAATGTCCCTATTGCATTTGCAGCGCTTTCTTTTTTCAGTCTTTAAAAATTGCACAAATGAGTTTGCTCCCCCTGCCCTCTGGTTCTGCGCTAGTGCACACATACTTCTGAAAAAACTGCTTAGGATCACAGCATTTTCAAAGCTCTGATAACCCACAACTGAAATAACGGATGGATTTAGCTACATTGCACTCCAAGGTTAGATGGAGGGCAATGCTTTGCTTTGTAGTGTTCACTAATCAAAACTATATAGTAAAAGGTAACAAATAGCCAATATGCTGAACATAGTGGCGACTGTTAGTCTGTTTGTTAATACGACTTCCCAAATACCCTTTAAACATATTATTCCAGGCCACTGTCCTATACATTAACAACAGTATCAATCAATTAGCATTCAGCTCTAGGATTTAACAGAATTCTTACTCCAGCTCTTAAAAATAGAAAGACAGATTGCTTTTAGTTCTTTGAGTGGTAATCTGTGTCTTTACACAGATGGGCTCTGTGCCTGCATAGAACCTTGTTTCGGGAAACTTCTATAAGCTGAGGAATTTTAGCAGAAACCTTCCTCACCATCTCAGTTGCGCATGTCCCTAGCGGGTTCCCGCTTATTCCCTCAGTTCCAATATTGTACCCTTGGAACAGAGATGGTCAGTACCCACATCAAACTCGAGTATGACACCAAAGAAGGGAAGGTGGGTGGGTTGTGTGAATGCAGATGACCGCTCAAAGAACTACAGTTAAAGGTAAGCAAACTGTCTTTCTTCTTTATGGCCTCTATGCATCGCACAATTGGGCGAGTAGCAAGCTGACTTACTGGAGGCGGGTTGGTGTCTTACTGCAGAGCTTTGGCTATTGGGCGGTATAGAAAAATAAATAAATAAATAAATGGGCTGCACGGCCACAGGAGCAGTCAGTCTAGACCGAACATCCAACCATAGTGTCAAATGAATGTGAATGGCCTCGACCAGATTGCAGCCCCACACAGGTCAGGGATGTCATTGTCGGGATCGATCGCTAGATCCCTCATGCCATCATGCAGAGTTTCTGGAGGTTCAGGTGCTGAACTCTACCTCACTGTTGGGTGAGAAGGTGCAGCATTGCTGGAAGCCAAACACAGTCACCCTTTGCCAGGCACAGGAGTGCGGCAAACCAGGGCTGGTTAGGCCACCACAAGGTGATGAGAATGCATTGTGTGCTGTCTGTACCTATCTTTGCCAGGACCATGGTGATAAGTGGAAAGGGAGGAAAGATGTAGAATAGCACCCCTGTCCATGTGAACACGAAGGCACCCCCCACTGATTCCAGTTCCAGGCCCATTTGGCTACGTAATACCAGGCAAACTGTGATTCCCTTGTGGGCAAAGAGGCTGCTCTCCGGTGTGCTCCACCAATGAAAGACAGAAAAATCCTGACCAATCTCCCACTCAAGAATGATCAGCAAGGTCCAACTGAGCCAATCGACAAGTACATTGTCCACACTGGCCACAGGGATCACTACCAGACCTATCCGATGGGACACGCACCACTGAAAGTTCTGGAGAGCAAGGGCAATCAGAGGGAGTGATCTCAATTCCTCTCTGCTTGTTCAAGTAAGCAACAACCATGGTATTGTCCAATGCTATCTGGACCAGTCTGCCCACCAGGTATAGCTTGAATACCTTGAGTGGCCTTTTGACAGTCCTCAGCTCCAGCAGGTTGATGTGCTCGGAGGTTTTCTTAGGGGACCATCAACCCTGTATTGAGGCCTCCGCAGTGAGCTCCCAATCCCAAGAGGGATGCATTTGTACCCACTACATGTGATGGCGAGGGCTGAAGGAACAGAACACCCTAAGATGATAGTTCACTGTCCACCACTGCAATGAAGTCTTCACCAAAAGAAAGGGGTTGAAGCCAGGTACAACGGGCAACCTGCTTGGTGTTGAACGAGCAGAGGAACCAGTTTTGCAAGGTCCACATAGCCAAGAAAGCGTATCGTACAACCAACATTGTTGCTGCCAACAAACCACGGAGGCACTGGATTTTAAATGCTGTAATAGTCCTCTGGGTGAGGAACTCGGCTGCTAGAGAAGCTAGAGGGCAGGTCCAATTGTCAGGAAGGAACACTTGACCAGACCATGAGTTGAGGAGATCCGCGATGAACTGGGGCCTTTACAACAGCCGCAGATGTTACTTCTTCTCGTTGGCGTGGAGGCTTAACTCATTTAGGAGATTGCAAGTCATCTCGATCGACCAAGAAGCTGGCATCTGGTTGATACTACCGACAGCCAGTCATCTATATAGCGGTAAATCTCTACTGCGTGCACCCAAAGGTACGAGCAAGTTACTCCCATGCACCTTGTAAAGACCCTTGGAGCAGTACCAAGGCCGAATGATAACACTTGAAATTGGTAAACATCAGTACCATCATGAAGCAGAGGAAGCATTCGTAAAGACCTCTCAATCGTGATGTGAAAGTAGGTGTCCTTCAGGTTGATCAAGGCAAACCAGTTTCCTTGGGACAGCAGCACTAGGATCGATGACAGGAACCAGGCAGAACCTCCTAGGTGTAATGTAGGTGTTGATGTCCCTGAGATCCAGGATGGGACAAAGCCCCCCATCCTTCTTCGGTGCTGTAAGGTACTGGGAGTAAAAGCCAAAGCTGAGATGACAATGTGGAATGGGTTCTATAGCACATTTTGCCAAGAAGGTCCCATGCTTCTTGTCAAAGGACCGGCAGTGGAGCTGCTGGCTGGAAGATCCCAAGTGGAGGGAGGGCATTGAACTTGATCCTGTAGCCCCTCTGGATGATGGAGAGGACCCAGGAGTCTGATATTA
Source organism: Heloderma suspectum (assembly GCF_057233095.1). Classification (NCBI taxonomy): domain Eukaryota; kingdom Metazoa; phylum Chordata; class Lepidosauria; order Squamata; family Helodermatidae; genus Heloderma; species Heloderma suspectum. Next base: position 113,205,588 of record NC_139464.1, read on the forward strand.
CGTTGATCTAGGCTGGCAGAAAAAAAGACAGGCGAGAGCAGAAGAACAAAGAAAAAGAGGGGGGAGTGTCAAAGGTGACGCTTGCTGCCTGATACCCTTGTGGTGAAAACTCCTAAACTTGGTCAAGTACTGCTTTCTTGGCATTGGAGCCTGGTGTCAAGGTGCTTGCCCTGATCTTAGATGTTGATAGGGATACTGTGTCAGGGAAAGACAATACCAGCAGCAATGCTTGTATGAGGGAGGAGATGGTTAGGTCAGTCCCATGCACCGTGATGTATTCTGTGCTTTCTGGACTGAATCCATGACACTGTCAATCTTAGCACTGAAAAGACCTTGGCCATCGAACAGCAAGTCTTTGATGCAAGACTGAGCCTCTTGGGATAAACTAGCTGACCTCAGCCAGGTGTGGCACCATAAAGCAAGCGCACCAACTAGCGACCAACTAGTTGTCCACCAAGTGGGCAACTCAGTCCACTTGGTGCTGAGACATGTTGATTTCCTGCCTAGACAGGTGCATGACCTCACCCTGAAATACCCAAGCAAGATCTTTTTTGTCCTCACGGAAGTGTCCAACTCTTCCTTTTCCCAGAGGAAGAGTTGATAACATGACACAGCTGCCTGTGTCGATACCTGAATGCTACCTGAACTATTCCTTGGGTTGCCAAGGAATACAGCTGTCTGCCAAGTAAATTGAGACGCAGATCCTTCTTGTCAACAGAGGAGGAGTAGAATCCCTGTGATTTACCCTGTGCTGCCTCAACAATGACAAAGTTCAGAGCAGGGTGAATGAAGAGGAAATTTGCATCCTTCTCCTGAACTCGATAACCCCTTGAGCTGTTTTGACATGGGAGGCAATGATGAGGGGGCTTTCCATGTCTGTTATATGGCATCATGCAAAGCTGGAAGTAGCAGAATCACCACTTGCCTGGAAAGTTCAGTACTGACGGTGTCAAACACCAGGTCTTCAGTAGTCGAGATGTGCTTCAAGGCCTAAAGACTAGGCCGTATGAATCTCCTGGTCTGAGAATTATGTCCCATATCCCATTACGACTGCCTATCCCACTCTGACAACAGGGATCTGAATCTGCACAGACACTGCTCATACTGTCTAGAAGCATGATCCCTCTATGTAGACTCCACCGAGAACACAGAACATGGGAATCAAGTGTGGCATGCCAAAGGTCTTCCATATTGAGGCAATTGGTACTGGTCGTCACGAGGCAGTTCAATCAGGGAAGCATACCTAATCTCACCCTCCAATACTGATGGGATCATTATCAGGTCTTGTGCCAGGATCAATACAGCCATCGATATCAAGGATTGTAGCATTGGTGGAGGAGTGGGAATTGAGATTGGATCTGGTGATTGTGACTAGTCTCATACCAATTCTGCTGCCCTTTTTGAACTTTTCTTTTTCTTCTTAGTCTCAGAAGAAGCTCTGGTCTTTCTTGACAACCAAAGTGTCAATGACCACCCCAGCATGGGTGGGTTTTGTCTGCTTGGAGACTTTATTTCAAAGTATGAACTAGACTATGGGGTGTGGCCAACCCCAACACTTGTACAGGCTGCGGCGAGTCAGACACACCTTCTGCAGGGCTAGGAGAAGTCTGAGCCATAGTCTCCCTCAGTACTTCCACTGCCCTTCTCCAGAGAATGGAGTATAGCCAATCGGAGAGGTTCCCTCAGGCTTGTTTAGTAAAAGCCTGGCAGTGCACACAGGTATCCAACTTTATGCCCTTCGTCCAGGCAAAAAAGGCACAAAGAGTGTCTGTCAGTGGTAATTTATTACCACAAGGGACACACTTCCGAAAAGGAGCCCAGAGGGCCATATGCAAGATTGCAAAAAATGAAATGATGAAAGAATAAAACACAAAGTAAGTAGAAGAAAAACAGATAGAGAGAAAGAAACAATAAAACCTCAACACAAGCTTTCAGATGTTTCACTGAATACAGAGAAGTTCTCGAACAAGGCTACCACAATGATGGTTGAAAGAAAACTGAGAGAATAAGCAGGAACTCTACAAACATGCTCACTGGGCTGGTGGGGAATAGTTCCTCAGCAATAGAAATTTCCTGAAGTGGGGCACCGCCGAGGTGCAGAGCTCAAATGCGTGATGGACAGAGACCAGAAAGAAGAACCTTAACCGTTTGTTCTTGATGCATGCTTCTTCAAATTAAGATGTTGAGTCTACTTTTAGAAGTTTCTGAAGCTGTAATCCTAAACACACTTACTAGGGAATAAGTCACATTGAACACAGTGGGACTTACCTCCAAGTAAACATAGGATTCTGCAGTTAGACAGGCATCATTAACTACCAAAAACCCAAAGCCAAAAACAAGCATTTCATTTCACCATAAGTAACATTAAATAAAAGGAAATAATCCAGAATTTTAGCAGTAGCTATGCATTTTTATATTTTTCAGTAGCTTTTGCATAAGATTAACTATGTCAACTCACATTATAAATTCATTAGGCTGACAGACTGTTGTGGCTACTCCTCCTAAAACAATCCATGGGTTTAATACTGTTTGACCACCAGTCACTGATGTTCCTGCCTCTTCTGCTGCATCTTTGAATCCTTGGATAATTAGAGGCATTACTTTATCCCTTTCCTACACATCAAAACAAAAACAAGTAGAAAAAAATCAGTGCCTAGTCAATGATTTTTCTTTTAATCAATGAGGTACAAATCAACATCTATTGAATCTATTTATAGCTTACACACCATCCCATACCAAAGACCTACTGATCCAAAAGAAACCAGAATAGAACAAACAAGACACTTAAGAACAATTTAATTGATTCAACCTTATGTTTTCTTTAAGCCCAGGAAAGTTCTTAAAATTGAAGCTGGATCCAGAGATTTGAGAATTACACTCATGGAACTGAGTGCTTCCGGCTCTCACAAACAGAAGCCATTTGGGGCAATTCCCCTATCCACCTGAACCCCCATGCTGCTCCCCAAAGATTTCCCTTGGAGGGTTGGGGGCCCTTCCAGTACAGTGTGAGATCTGATGTGGGGGGCTGCAGAGGTAACTGGCAAAAAGTGCCCTCCCCCCACCTTAATATGTGTAACTCTCCATTGGATTAAACCCCTTTCAGCAAATGGAATGACTTCCTGTTTACAGAAGGGCTACACTAGAACCAATCTAGGACACCCCATTCTTCACACAGCAGGTTATTGCTACAGGAAAAGACAAAACAACACATATGAACATTTTTAAAGGCAGAAGGCCATTCTATATGGTACAAATTATACCCTGCAAGAAGTGTCCCTCTCACACACTCACACCATTCCAGTAGTGATTTGAAACTACAAAACACAGGCTGGACAAACAGACAATCCATACCTATGAGCTCCAGATTAAAAAGAAGCTATAGGTTGCTTGATATGCCAATTTAATATGCAAATATATATTATGCACACGCCACAGTGTTGTGTGAGAAAGGTATTCCCAACAACTTACAAGGGCATTTCCATACCTCAATTCTGCAGTGAGCAGTAAAACCCTTCTTAAATGTTTTAGTACAACTGCTCAAATGGTCTGACCTCATGTAGCCAGAATAATCATAGAATCGATCAGAAGGAAAGCCTGCTCCTAACATGCAAAATTATACCAAAGGGTAGGACTGTACTAGGCTTTAGAAAAGCCATCAGCCTATGCTAACTCACATTAACAAATGAGGGAAAAGCTCTAAGTTAATAATGAATCACTTTTAGGGCCTCTGCCCCTTCTCCCAGGATACATTATGAGGTATGTTTAAAGGGATGACAAACTCAGGCTATGGACCAATACATTCTTTCTCCTCTTCTGCAATTATTTCAAGTCCTTTTATGCACCCGCCCTAAAATAATAAACTGAAAGGGAGCAAGCAGTAAAATCAGCCTTTCATTTTGGTTCAGCTTTAGTCCTTAATGGATCGCTGTATTTCCTTATGGAACTGCCAGAGTAAAATACTTCTATCATTTACTTAATCAGCAATTCCAAAATGAAGTGTTCGGCTTTCTCTCCTTCAACTATTCTGACCTCTACCTTTCCCTGAATATGTAAATACACCAGAAGCTGAAAAGATCTCAGGGATTGTTATCCCAGCATAACTGATAAGAGTCTCTGGATCCAAAGGGTGGAGCCAGACATTTAATGGCAAACACAGGATTATCTTGTAGGTGCTTGAAGTACAATTTACATTATTCACTATGCAAATTAATGTTCACTTACAGGAACACACAGGAACACATTGGCATAATTTGTTTCTATAACATTACTTATAGAACTTACCCTGTCAGTCATTTTATTACTGATCCCAAGAAGCATCAACATATTGTCACACTCAGTGACACCCATAGCATAAAGATCACTAAGAACATTGGCACAGGCTATGCGGCCCTAGAAAGAACACAAATTTTATTATTTACATAGCAACATTAATGCACATGCTGATTTACAAGGTAACAGAAGTAAAAGAGGTGCACCCCCTACCCCAAGTAGCATACCAGTTTAAATGTTAACATTGAAGAAGGGATGTATAGACTTTGTAAAATCTGTTCCGCCTGTGTTTTGTGGATTGTCAGGTGCCTTTCATTTTGTCATCCGCTCATTGATAGAATCAGATTTTTTCCAATTTCCTGAATTTCTGCAAATTCGCACTTGCACAAATCCCCACAAATGCGAATTTTCATGCTTTAGCCTAAGGGGGAAATGCTCATTTTCGGCCAGTGTTTTTTTATTTTACATATTTTTCTACGACTAAAATTGTGTAAAATTCCAGGAAGCTTAAAAAAAAAACAACGGTCCACGCATCCGCAGAATCTGTGCAACTCAGGAAAAGCCGGTCTGCTGCAGAATCAGCGGATCAGATTCACAGAAATCCAAACTTATTTGATTCCTTTGCAGATTTCTCTGATATCTCTACAATGAAGATGGGTATGGTAATGAACAATAGAAAGGGTAAGAATGGGAGACTGTTGTTGCATTTAACCCGAGTTGCATTTTGAAGAGAACAAGCATGACACCACTTTGCAGTCATAGGCCCTTGCAATCATAGGCTGTATTTGGATTCACCTACTGAGTGGGCCAAACAGTGGTCCAACTCACTGTACAATAAGGTGTAGCACTATTTCTTCTGGATTCACGTTGCACAAGCAGAAAATCTAAATTCTTTTTAAAAAACTGTTCACTGTTTTATGTGAATTAGATTCTGTCTCTTATTCAAGTAGTGTATATTTGAAAACACATGAACTGTGTTTGCGCAAATTCTTTAAATTGTTTGAAACTTTTCACTTCAGAATCCACTTTCGTCATCATGAAATATATTCAGAATAGAACTCCTCAATGCCAGGGTTATAGAGTTTTTAGACTTTAAAAAAGTATGAAATATCTCCATAACTATTAAGATTATTCTAGCAGAGGGGTGGGCAGAAGGCAGATCGGTTTCTGCTGATAGACCTCAAAGTGATTTGCAACAGATCAGCAATGATTTCTGACTCCCAGCAGCATATGCTTGGAGGCACCCTGTTCCTTAATGGAAACAGTACATTGTGCCCTGCACCACCATGCCACCATTTTGCATCTCACTCCAGTTGGTGGACCTTGAGGTACAAATAAAAAATACAAATTCTCGATATGACCTTATTAAAAAAAAAAACGCATTTAAGAGAATCCACTTGGCGTATGAATGCAAACCATTTATAATAGATTAGTTGCTTTATATCGAGTCAGGCATTTGTCAATCTAGCCTAGCACTGTACTCTCTGGCTGTCAGCGGCTCTCCAAGGTCTGATACTGAAATCTTTCCCAACTCCGCTACTAGACATTATTCCAACTGGGCTATAACTCAATGGTAGAGCACATGCGCTGCATGCAGAAGGTCTCCAGGTAGGGCTGGGAAACTCTCAGTCTCAAGTCACCTTCCTATGTAACTGGAGATCCCAGATACTAAACCTGGGATGTTACACAAGAGAACTATGTGCCTTGATTTCATGGGTGACCATTCTAAAGAGTATCCAAATACATTGTGTTTTGGATGGGCCCCAATCTACAGATACTACCTGATAAGGTATGTTCATGTACTTCTTTGCCTATCTTATTGGAATTCAAACAGCTACTAAAAACAAAGCCCATTGATACATACACATAGTAGGCGAGGATGTCAGTTCTCTTTCTGTGTATAAGGATTATCAAACTCCTAACCATTATCTTTGTTTGCCAAGCAAGTTGCTGGCTTATGCTCTCTTAGGAACAACAGATACCACTTCAAAACCACAATGACAACAACTCTCCAGTCTAATAGCAGAACATCAACACAACACCAAGCTCAGACAAGGTTGATTTGAAGCCTGAAAGATAGCTAGTGACAAATCTTGGTAAAATATCTTGCCCTTAGTGAGGGAGATCTAGACTTCCTCTAACCAGGTATGGCCTAAGTAAATCTCAGCACTGTCAGAGATCTGTCTAAAACAGAGACCTTTTCCAGAATGTTTCTTGTGCGATCTTCTGCCCAAAGTAGGGCTGGCATGCCAGTCAATTGACCAATCAAATATTTCACTTGACATATTCCAAGAAAACCTCTTGGATAGCAGCTTACTCTAATTAAATTATGACAAAGACAAGAGTGAGGGCAGTTTTTCCCCTAGCCTTGGAGCTCTCACAGGCAAATCTAGCAGCATAGAAAAGCTTCTTCCACAGGCTACCAGCAACATCTGCAGGCATCTCTGAACAGTACCACAAGCAATCATCAGTGGCAAAGGCTAGCGTGTAGGGTGTCCAACTAGGACAAGTGAGACCCAGGTGTAAATTGTCACAGCCATTAAGATCATTAGGTGACACTGGGCCAGTCACACACGTTCACATCTTAGCTACCTCACATCGCTGTTGCAAGTATAATGCTGGGATACATATGCACACACGATATGTATGAGCCCTAGCTCCTTGAGGGAAAAGTGGAATAGAAATGAAATAAAACTATTCACTACGTTAAAAAAAAAGTTAATGTATTTGTCTCACAGCCACCATTTAATATGATTTTGTACTTAGCTGATTTAGCAAACTTGTTGTAAATAAATTAGCAAACTTGCTGATTTATTTATTTACAACAGTTATATACCACTCCACAGCTAAACAGATTCCAGAGTGGTGAACAATAAAAGTTAAGAATAAGAACACCATATTCAAACATATAAAGAATAAAATATGTTAAACATTTTAAAGAACAGAATACAAAAAACAACAACAACAACACCGCTGGTCAATCAAGGAAGGCTTCTTGAAATATAGATGTCTTCAGCAGGCGCCAAAAACAACACAATGTTGGTGCCTGCCTGACCTCCAGAGGCAGACAATTCCACAGAAAGGGAGCCAGCACACTGAAGCCTCTACTCTGGATGGACTCCAATTGGGCCACAGATCCATGCAGAACCACCAGGCGCATCGCATCTGATGACCTCACTGACCAGGTGTACCGCCCTGCAGTGGGTGCTGAACTCTTAGGTTAGAGGTGCCAAGATAGTGATACATCAGATTCAAAGGTTTACTTACAAGGAGACTTTATTGGGTAATTTACAGCACACAGGCATACCCAATAGCTGGATCAGACAGCTTCTCTGAACCACGAGCCACTGGGTCAGGTGGGTTTTATACCATTCATGTCAGCAATGAGGCAGCACGACACTAGCAAGCACCCCTAGCGTTCATTCCCAGCACAGGCTAGAAGTGTTTGGTTCTCAAGCATAGCCACCTGTAAACAAACTTTGCTTCCCAGTTAGAGTGCTTGATAACACTCTCATTCATTAGTATGGAATGTGCTAGGCCGTGCTATCGGCCCTTTGAATCATCTTCACCTGCTCAGAGGCTTACCAGCAAGGGAAGTGCAACAATAATGAACTTCAGCAAGCATTATGGATCTCTAGGCCCCCTAACACTACAAATGACTTGGTTATGCTCCTGGGGCCTATACACCAGGCAGGTTGATAAAGGAGAAGGTGCTTACTTGACTACATTTTTTGACTAGTCAATGTCCAACCCTAGCCTAAGGTAATATTTCTGTTCTTTAAAAGTCCCCCCCCCCCCGAAATAGCCTTGTTTTCAACTACTATATTAAAATTTTTTTCCAAGGTATTGTCACCACTAGTGTCCAGAACTCTATAGATCATGTGGCATCACTTCCTAGGCAGAATTTTAACTGAGGTTCGTAGTTCAGCTCCCTCCAGTTAGAATTCCTTTAATATTCATTTTGATATTGCTTTAGTGCATGACTTGCCTCGGATACCACAAACAGTATCCATTTCTTGATCTAAAACAGACACAGATCTGAGAGATCTGAAGTTTTGAAGAAATGTCAACAGTTCAGAGTTAAGTGAAAGTGGCCGATATCAATGATTCTTTTAAACATGGCTTATTTGACATTTTCATGCAAACCAGGACTTGAAACTTGTCCCAGGAACAACTGCACATAAACTACTTCATTACTCCAATATCTATAATGAATTTTGTCATTTCCAAGTTACACACATCTGTTGAAAACCAAGCCCTCCTGCAGAAGAGTAGAATATTAGAAACGTTCTCTGCAATATAAAGCAGCAACAGACACATGTGACACAACTGCACAACTAGCTAAAATTTCATTCGATGCTAGCATCCAGCAGTTCTCAGCGCCAATGAGATAAGTTGGTCTTCAGTTTTAAAAGCAGCTTTATCTTTTCAGTAGTAGGAACTGCTGCAGCACTAATATCATACAAGTTTCTGGGTGTACCTGCCATTATATTCCATATGTGTATATTGATTCTTTCAATTGGGGCACTATAGATTTCATACTTGTTGCTTAGATTATGTTTGCATTGATAGGCTGAACACCATTAAACTTTCTTATCTAAGGAGAGCAGATATTTAGTTAAGAGGCTGAGAATGATTTGGATGCAGTAGAATTCTAACTCAAAGTATCCCAAGACTACAGGACTACAAGTCTAGATTTCTGCCTCTAACTGGGAAAAAAATCTGTGACCACTTAAGGAGTCTGGCAGTTCCAATCACAACTGAGAAAGTCTAAAACAGACAAAACCAATGTCAATAAATCACACTAAAGACAGCTAGTAGTCACCTTCCATACTCACTCCCCCCACCAGAAAGAAAGGAACAAAAATATTTAGGAAACTTACCATCATATAAGGATCATCCACAATGGGATAAATGTAATCTGTTGTCTGGACCAAAGATAGGCCTCCATGTCTTAAAGGAATAACACAAGTATCCATTCCAATTCCTGCAAAGACAGCACATCAATCAATAAGGTTATGTGCTTGATATCTGCTCCTGTACCCTGCCTGCTACAAATATCCTTTATGCATCCAGGAAATCCAAATGGTGCACACAGAGTAGCAACTTGGTGAGATTTTACAGAGGTCTGGAATGACAGGTCAGTTTTCCCTCAACCAACACTAGTGCTGCAGCCTCAGCCCTTAAGCAAGTCTGCCTGCAGGAAGAGACTGACAAATACAAGTTAAAGCCAAAATAATGATAATCGGCAACACTGTACAGCTGCTGTTTACAAAGTTTTGTCTCCTACTATTACTGCGGTGTACAGCCTTACAAATATTGCCATGCCATCCAGTTGCTGCAGTATCTAGAAGTGCTTTTCACGATCTCACACTAGTGAAAAGGCTGTGTCCTTCCACTGTGAACCTGGTAGATGGGGACTGGTCATTCATACTTTTTTACTTTCTAGACTCAGAAGCAACATATTCCACATGGGATTGTCCCTATGAATGTTATTCAGACATTAGAAACTTCTCTCTTGAGAAAGCTGAATTGTCAGGAAGAAATGACGGGTTTTCTAGTGTTTCCTTGGCTTCCAGGTACAATTCAAGGCACATCTCCCAAGCTTTAAATAGTTTCCACCCATGACTATCATTATGATCTCCAAGATCAATTTAGAGCACCATATAAACATGTACTACACCCTTGACTAGCAGCTACTTTTATAGGAGGGCCACTTGAAGTGATGGAAGGTGGGAGACTAGGCCCCCTGCTCTTTCCTACAAAGCAGACTGTCAGGAATAGCCTTTGCTACAACCTCTCCACACACTTCTCTCACCTTTAAGGGCCAACTTGGAGGCCAGGATATAGTCCTGGGGCCTCCCGTTTCTGATCTCTATATTCCATTTCTATCTTGCTCTTCCTTAAAGAAGCTTTGAGCTGCTTTTACTGAGTTCTGAGTCTCCTACAAGACCTGCTTAGCTTTAAAAGTGTCAAACATGTTCCCTCACATACTCTTTGGACCCAGGCCCTGTTCACCTTTGAAGACCACAATGAAAGGTGTTCTCAGTAAACGTGCCACATTGATGAATTCCTTTTATACCTATGATCTTTTAGACCACTTTTCAAGCATAAAGGCAGCTTACAACCTCCCCACTCCCTGCGGCCATTAGTTTAAATAAACCATCCACAATAATCACTACACACGAATCAGTATAGGAACAGAAAAACCTATCAATAAGGTGCTGCTAAATGCGTGGAAAAAAGTTAACCTGATATCAAACAGCACCACCTGCTGACTCTCTTGGTGGAAACAAAGGGTTGAGGGAGACCTCACCTAAACCCTAATGTGGTCCAGTCTGCACTGGTGAATTCTGAGGCCAGCACCAAGTCCAGTGAAAAAGAGCAACCACTAGAAGGCACTTATTAGTTTTCATAAGAACTCACCACATCGCTATCCTGAACACATTTCAGAAATTATGCAAAGCCTTTCTGGTTGAGCAGACAAGTAGCTGTGATTGAAAAAATATACCTAATTTATGTCTATTTTTGATTAATATTTTTTATCTTGAACCAAAGATAAGGGAAAGGGGATATAATCCCAATTAAATAAGTTAAAATGCCTCAAACAAGCAATTCCCCTTTGAGGAAAGTTTACAAGGTTTGAAGCTTTTTGGGTTAGAAAAAAGGCAAGTAAAGGGGGAGGTGATAAAGGTGTATAAAATTATGCATAGTGTGGAGAAAGCAGAAAGGAAGAAAATTGTCTCCCTCTTTCATAATACAGACCTCAGGGTCATTCAATGAAACTTAATGGTGGGAGATTCAAGTTTATTGAGCCAGTTTCCTTTATTTTAAGCATTATGCATTAATCCTAAAGGAACAAAGGCAGTTTCTGAAGGGCGGAATAAAGGACTAATCAATATGCTATGTCCAGAGTGGCAACTATAGAATAAACTGCTCCCTGAACAATCTGGGAATTCACCCCGCAATTAGGGCATCCTTCACATTGGCCAGGCTTTTGATCTAAAGGCACATGATGGATCAACCTAGCTGAAGTTCATCAGGTCTGCGTCTGGTCAGTGCCTGGATGGGAGCCTGTGTAGGAGCCCTATGTGTGCACTGCCTTGAGTTTCATGATAGAAAAAAAAGTAGGATACATATATACATATGTAATACATATATGAACAACCTGTACATACTCTGTTTGTACAGGGGAATCCTCACTCCATCTTGAGCAGGGCAGCAAAATACCTTGAGCCAATCCTACCATTACAAATTGGTGGAGGGAGAATCAATATGTAGAGATACATCTCTACAGAGCTTCATGAATGACTGCTTTTGATATCAAGAAATGTAAGGGGAAATAACTTAAACATTTATCAGATCACTTCACTGGAGGAAAGGAAAATAGCCGAGGGCCCAGCACCCATTACTTTTTATTTACTACATTTATGTACTGCTTTTCTGCCAAGGTACTCAAGGTAGTTTACATTTTCTAATAAATGACCTACAAAGAGACATGATATGAAAGGACAATAAGCAACTTCAGGTACCAACTCTTTCATACTATTACATAATGACTACGTGGGATGATCGTTGCAAGGAACAGTTCTGAGGAGGGATGGCGGAGAATTTCTCCACAAATCTCGGGGAGGCCGAATGCCAACGCATTTGGCCCCCTGAAATTGTTGGTGAAACCCCCCCCCACCACCGGGATGGGACTTACCTCCCTCGAATGTCCCTCTCGGCGGCGGGTCCCGGCGGGAGTTCGGCAGCGGCCGGTCTTCCGACCAGCCGCTGCCGACATTACAAAATAAAGTAAAAAAACCAAAACTAAACACCCGTGATAGGCTACGTAAATCATTACGTAGCCTATCACGGCTAGATTCCCAAAGTCAGCCGTGATAGGCTACGTAAATCGTTACATAGCCTATCACAGGTGACTTTGGAAAAAAAAAAGCGCGTACGCAAATGGCGGCGCCCATGGGCAAATAGCATTGCCCTAATTTTCGCCATAGTCTACGTAAATCTTTACGTAGACTACCGGGACCAAATAAGGAACGCAAATGGCGGCGCCCATGGGCTCCGCCATTTGCGTACGCGCCTTTTTTTCTTTCTTTGAAGTCACCCGTGATAGGCTACGTAATGATTTACGTAGCCTATCACGGCTGACTTTGGGAATCTAGCCGTGATGGGCTACATAAATCGTTACGTAGCCTATCACGGGTGTTTTTTTCCACCCCACACTTTTTTATTTCGCGGCCGGGGAGACGGGGCGCTTCTCCCCCCCCGGCCTGAATTTCAGCCGGGCAAGGCGGGGCGCCTCCCCCCCGGCCTGAATTTCGGCCGGGCGAGGTGGGGCGCCCCCCCCGGCCTGAATTTCGGCCGGGCGAGGCGCCCCCCCCGGCCTGAATTTCGGCCGGGCGAGGCGCCTCCCCCCCCCCGGCCTGAATTTCGGCCGGGCGAGGCGCCTCCCCCCCCGGCCTGAATTTTGGCCGGGCGAGGCGGGGCGCCTCCCCCCCCAGCCTGAACTTCGGGGGGATAACCAAAGCGCCTCGCCCCCCACCGCGAAGCAAGCTGCAGGACCAGGTAAGTGCCTTTCGTACATCCCTAGTTCTGAGTGGGCGAAAGTCAAATGGCAACAGCTACCAGCTAAGCCAACAGAGATGACTGTGCTCTCTCACTCTGAGACAACCTTATTAGCTTCATACTGAACTCCACCACTCTCGAAGCCCCACATCCACCATACAATGCACATGAACACAACACTGCCAGACCAGTCCCTAAGGCATATACTCTTACATACACTTTCATAAATAGAGTACCATTTTCTGCCCCAAATCCCACACAGACTCACTGTGCCCAGACACCCTCCTTCATTCTCCATACCCATCAATCACACAATAGCTGAGACACAGCAACTGGAGGCACTGCACAATGAAGTACCAGAATTAATTTTTTCCTTCTATACAAAGGTCATTTGTGTAGGTATACCAGTTATTCCAACCATACTTAGCCAAATATGTAAAATGTATTTTGGAAGAAGTAGAATTGACTATGGAGGCATATCTATATTATACACATACATACACATAATTTTGATTTGTACTTCGCTTTTCAGCTCTTGTACTTTTTTAAAATATAAGACTACCCAAGTTTCAACTTCCTTGTCTTATACTATAATATGAATATACCCAGTTTTAAGAAAGAGTAACAACTCAGCAAAAAGGTTATCTATTCAATTATCTTTCAATAAATGCTAACATCTATCAATAGCCAAGATTATTGTTTCATGTAGTAAATGTAATTCTTTAACTCTGGCTTAAAGGTTTCCTGAGATTACAGATATAGGCCATAATCCAGGGAAGCTACAGAAAACATTAAAAGGTTCTACCCCACACAGAAGGGGGAGTACACATTCTAATCGAGGCAACTGGAGAATTCATGCAGAATGGTCCAGAAAGCCATACGTATAGTGTTACTGGACCAAAGAATGGCTAACTTCTTCAACCTGGGAGTCTAAGTTCCCAAACTAAGCTACTCAGGGGCCAGACCCTTCCAGCCATGAAATGTGCAATCATGTAGAAGCCTCTGGTTGTCATTTCATAGAATACTGAGAGGGATACTAACCATCACAAAACTAAGTCCGATAGCAATGCTGCTCTTTTGTATGGCCAGTTTTAGATTTGCCTCACCAGCTCCTCCTCACCAGCTCCTCCCAACAGAGTAAAAACAAACATACTATAAGAGCCTGGCCAAATCACATGAAAGGTCCACCTATTCCACAATCCTTTGTTCCACACAGTGGCCAACCAGATGGTTTTCAGAGGCCCACAAGCAAGGCCTGAAGGCAATAGCCCTCTCCTGCTGTTGCTCCCCAGTAACTGGTAATCAGAAGTATACTTCTTGTGAACGTATTAAAAGAGCTATCCTCCATGTATTTGTCTAATCTTCTTTTAGCGATATCTAAACTAGTTACCCTCACTACATCATGTGGCAGTGAGTTTCATAAATTATGCACTGTTTGAAAAAGTACTTTCTATATTGAATCTTCTGATTAGTTTCATTGGATGACCCCAAAATCTAGTATTATAAGAGGGAGAAAAGCATCCATTCATTTTCTCCACACCATATGTAATGTTATAAATCTCTATCATGCCCACCATGTAGCCTTTTCCCCTAAATTAACAGCCCCAAATATTGCAGCTTTTCATTACGGGAAAGGTGCTCCAGCAACTTGATCATTTTGGTTGCTCTTTTCTGCACCTTTTCCAGTTCTATGGCCTTTTCCATTTGTAAAGCAGGCTGATATGGGGCAACCACAACTGTGTACAGTACTGCAAATGTAGTGCATCTCAGATTTTTATGCAGCCATTAAGACAGTAGACTATTGTTGTTTATTGCTTTCCTAATAATCCCTAGCATAAATGCTCTCTCATTGCATCACTTTTTTGTTGCGCTATCTACCATAACCTCGAGATTCCTCTCCTTGTTGGCCCCCACCAGTTCAGATCCCATCACTTATATGTGAACTTAGGATTGTTTGCCCCACTGTACATCATTTTGCATTTTCACTGAACTGCATTTGCCATTTTGTTGCCCATTCACCCAATCTGGAGAAATCCTTTTACAGTTCACTTGGGTTTTCACCATCCTTGGTATCACTTTGTGTTTTGAAAGTGTAAGTATACAATGTCTACCAAGCCATCCCTATCTATATCTTTGTTGACACTCTTGAAGAACTATAAAAGGTTAGCAAAGCAAACCTTTCCTTTGAAGAAGCCATGCTGAATCTTCTTCAGCAAGGACTCATTCTTCGATATGCCCAATAATTTTATTTCTAATAATGCTTTCCATCAATTTACCCAGAATATATGTTAAATTAACTGGCTTGAAGTTTTCTGGATCCCTTTTTAAAAACTGGTATTACATTGGCTACTTTCCAATTCTTTGGTAAGAATCCAATTCAAAGAGACAAAAATAGTTTTAGAGTCCACTGTGATATTGCAGAGGCATTCTCTCAGTTAACCTGAGGTGCCTTCTCATTCAGAACCAGTGCCTTATATGCCTGACCCAGCCATGCAATGTAATGAATGCCCCCAAAGCCTCTAAAATAATGCAGATGGCCTTTGGTCATTCTGACATTATATAGGACTGCAATAGTGGAAGTAGTTGTAGTACTATGTGCAGCAGTGAAGAGAATGGTAGTGGTTTAGCAAAAGCAGCATTTTTCTCAAGCCTCCCTCTCAGCTGACTAGCACTACTCTTGGATAGGCTAGAAACTGGAAGAAAAACTAAAATGTGAGCGGGGGGCGGGGAATGTGTTCCATAGGCTACCAGTTGGACATTGCTACACTGTATTATGACTATATTACTATATTTAGTGTATTACTAAAGGACAGTGGTAATAACCACTGCTTTCTATATTTGGATTCCCATCTGTGTTTAAGTTCTCAGACACTGAAAATGTTGGTGTTCCCATTTTGAAATTACTTATTTAAATCACATGACGACATAGAGTATGTTAAGAGTAGAGTATGGTAAGAGTCCTGAAAAATTAAATAGTTAAATTCTTAGGAATCAAATGTCAAAGAGAATACAAAATGTACTCCTTTGTCGGGGGGAAGCTTCCATTTTTCTAGCCTACCTTATATTGTTATTACTAACTTACAGCACCTCAGAAGCTCAGTGCCAACACAAGCCCCAGGCTTCTTCCCAACCTTGGTGCTGAAGGACAGTTTCCACAGTTGCTCTAAGTACCTCTGAAGCACAGCACAACTTTGGGGTGACTACTGCCCTCCCTCTCCAGCTCCAAGTTTGGGAGGAATCCTGGGGTTTGTCATGCTTGCCAAAGGTGAATGAAACTGTGAACCTCCAGTAACTTCCATGATTTCCCGTGGCCTCCCAAAGTAGACTTGGATTGCTGGATCAACTGACTACTCAAATAGTGCTGAATATTCCATAAACTAAAGAATATCTTTATGAAGGCTGCAGCCTGTCTTTTTAAACTGTATCATGGTGTCATCTGATAGAAAAGACAGGAAAAAAGAATCCTTGCTCCCTGCCCTGCAGCAGTCTGAGACATATAACCTCACTAGGAGGAAGCACCAACTAACCTGCAGTATGGTCAGCACCACATCTGATGTGTCTTACATAATTTTTATGCTCAACTTTCAACACATTTTGCAACTATTTGAGATCAGCCTGGGATTCCAGGATAAAAGCCAATAAATGATGTTATTTTTAAAGAATTGTCCCTACCTTTCACTCACGTATCTCCAATGTGGATTACATTATAAAATTAAAATATAAATACAAATATGAATTTAAGGATTCATTTCATTCGGGCTAAATTCAACAGTATCATAAGCAGGATATCATGTCCAATCAAAACCCTAAAAAGATCCAGAGTTGTCTTCACTAAAAAGAAACTTGTACAGTTTCTTATCACCATTCCCACACATTTATAAAAAATGTGTCATTTTTAAGAGTTTATGATGTTTCATAGTATCACTCTCCTAAGTAAATAAACGTTAGAGGGTGGGGTGTTTCCTTATTAGCATAGTTCTTCCAAGTTACAGATCTAATGAATCAAAGTATCAAATGTCTAAGCAATATCTGACCAGCTAAAATAGATTAGACATTATTTTGACTAGTGAAATGACCAACTTTATCCAAACTTTGATTTGTGGAAGTAAGATGTAATGTGTAAGACAGCCCTGGCAGCTTATCTATTCATACACAGAAAGGTACACTACCTTGGGACTTTTGTACACAGCACTGTGTTCTGAAATTCAATAAATAATAAATTTCATGAGCTTAAGCATGTTTCACCCTTTGTTGGATTGCGGCCAAATATCTTATTCTCTAACAGGCAATACCGCCATTAAAGATCTACTACTTACCCAGCCTTGGCATAACAGCTCCCAAAAACTGTTCATCTTCTTGGAAGTGATTTTCCTGTAGAGATTCAAGCAATTTCTGCAAAACGTCCTGAGGCACTTTACACCCAGTGCCTTTAAGTTCAGTAAATCGGGTTAGTCGAAAGCTCTTCTCAAGTTCATAACTTTCTGGGTTAAAGGACTCCCGAACAGACATGATTCTCACACAGTAAGTACCAGCAGCGTTTCCTCTTCTTTAGGAAATATGTTGGTTTGTTTTCCTGATAATTAGCCTAGTTTAAAAAAGAGAATTTGAAGATAGCTTTGAATTATCTGTAAACACATTTTCAAGCACATACTACATAAAATGTCTATAATATTGATAATAGGCACTCATGTAGATATTGCTTTTCCCTTCTACAGAAAAATCAGATGCAACCATATATTACAAAAGATGGAGAACAAATGAAAGCTATCTTCACAAAGACTACCTGCTCTTCTTAGTCTGGTGACATTTTAAAATATGCAATATTCATTTTTGTATATAAAAGCCCTATACAAACCCTTTCTAATACAAAGTTGTTCTGGCTTCAAAATGTTCTCTTAAAGGTTTTATAGTCACAATCCAGTGAAGAGTTAAATCCCATGGAAATTAGTGGGGCCTGTGTGGGTGAGACTATGAACTGGATTTTGGGTATAATCTTAATATTTAAAGTAACATGTTACATATAATATGGAAATAAAAGTTCAAATACGTTATTTGGAACTAACTCAAAATTTGTTAACATCAAGACTTGTGGCCTATTCACATGATGACTAGCGCGGCCTATGGGAGCTTGTTTTCAGTCAGCATACTAGTGTGCCTATGGCAAGCTGCACACACGCATATGCTGGTTGAATTTAGTTTTTGGCATGCCAACAAAGACCAATCTAAACATGGATTAGGAGTGATACTAAAAATCAACTTGGATTAAATTCAGTAGATAATAGTGACATGCACATGGTCTTGCCACAGATTGACAAAATAAATGCCCACGTATCTTAGAACTACACCCACCCAACATACAGAAGACCTGAGAGACAAGGTACACAATTAAGGGTTATCACAGTGGAAGAGGTGTCCAGAAGAGTTACCTTACAAAACTATTCTGGAATCAAAGGTAACATTGCAGAGGAAGGTGTTCAAGGTCTATCAGAAGAGGCAAGGTTTAAGGGCCACTACTGAGAAAACCCTGTCTCTTGTGTATGCCTCCCTTACTGATCTTAACGGTAGGCACTCAAGGACCCGGAGGCAGATTTTAGCATACAGGCAGGTTTGTGTGAGGGAATACTGTCCTTCAGAATACCTTTAAAGCCTTTAATGGCTTGGAAACAGGTTAAGATCAGCACTTTGAATTGGGCCCAGGAACAGACAAGTAGCTAGTGCAATTAGCACAAGACTGAAGTTATGTGTTCAGATTTTCTGGTGCCCACCAGCATCGGACAGCCACATTTTGCACCAGCAGAAGCTTCCAGACTGTTTTCACAGGCAGCTGCATGTAAAGTGCATCACAGTAGCCTATTTTGAAGGTAACCACAGCATGGGTAACTCTGCCCAAGTCTGAGCGCTCCAGATAGGGCCACAGCAGGCATACAAGCTGGAGCTTGTCAAAACACTCCTGGCCACTGTAGCCACCTCCCCAGAGACAAATCCAGGAACACCCCTAGGCTGCATACCTGGTCTTTTAGGGGGAACGCCACCCCATCCAGTTAACCATTTGGTCATCTGACCAAATATAGAAGGCTCTCTTCACAAAGATTTCCTCTAGATCACTTTTTGTATTTTCTATTTATAATCTGAAATAATGAGACACTGCAAATTGGTCCTAGGGGCCAGTATAGAGATGCTGATGATAAGAATCTGTTCATTTCTGTGAATAACTGCTCAAGCAAACACTGTAAGGTATGAGCCATGAACTCACAAAGATCATTTGTTCCCTTCCACAACCTGGAAAAATCAGAATTGTTCCAGTTTACAGAAGGGGTAATCTCATGCCAGTTAGTTGCTCGTATGTTATAGTTGCTCATGTGAGCAGTTATTTCTGGAAGTGATTGACTCACTGAATGTCAGAACCAATTCTTAACACTGCTGTTAATTTTATAAAAATCAAATTAAATAAGAACTCCTTCCTGGTACATACCACAGATATACAACACTGCTTAACAGTGCAATCCTATATGTGTACTCAGAAGAATGCCCCACTGAGGTTAATGGGGCTTATTTCAAGGTCAGTGGGTATAGGACCGCACCCTAAATACTTTGCCCCCCAAAATGGTGTCCGTCGTTAAACTTGGTGAAAATGGTTCTGGGGATTCGTTAAACAGATCTGTACACTACAGTTGCTTCAAAAAGTAGAGGAATCCTGCCTAACAGAATTCAGTCTGCACTGCTAGCTAGAACGTTACTGTTAGTTGTTACTAGAACGTACAGAAAACTTATATAGTACTGAAATATATTTGAGGTATTCTGAAGCAAGGGGATGGGGTGGGGACCTGTATGAAGCCTTATGCCACTCACAGTGCAGTCTTATGCATGTCTACCCACAGTGATCTCCATGAAGTTCAATTTGAATTACTTCCAGGTAAATGTGTATAGTACTTCCCCAAGTACTAATCTAAAGCTTTGCAGATGTATTAGTGCAATGAATATAATGCACAATCCAATGTTAATCACATTTCAGTAGGGTAGCTGAGCTGCAATCCAAGGCATACTTTCCTGGGAGTAGGCCTCACTGAACACAGCGGGACTTAATTCTGAGCAAACATCCATAGGATTGTACTGTTAAACATTTGAATCAACAGGACATAAAAATGCTGAATTTCAACTGTAGTATTTAATGGGAAGTAAAAGCCTTAAATTGCTCTACACTTCCAATCAGGAACCACACTTGTTTTTAAAAGTATGTTCCCTTTCCTTCTGTTCCCCAAAACAGGTGTGCCCCTTACTCCCAAACTTTCTAAAGCCAGTGCTTGAGCAACAAGCCAAGTGTTTATCTTTCCTACTGAGCCATACAAACTTATGACTACTTATTCCACCTCCTCGTATCTTATTTTAGAAGATAAGAGCCCAGATCTTGACTGAACTTTGGTTACAGCCCACAAAATTCCGAACATGTGCGTTCTTTATTTCCCAATTTTAAAGGCATTGGAAAGAAGTGACGCTCACAGACCTGTTTCAGCCAGCTGCAGAGTTTGCAACACCGTACTTCATCTCCCACTTTGGAAACCATTTTCTGCTGTTTCATTTCATAACTCTGAGAACACCGAGGGAGAATTGCAGTTTTGCATAAAAATGCCTTTTGCAAAATGAATACTCCGTCCCACCCCCTAAGAGACCGCCGTCGTTCAGCTTTCTTTCGTTCAAAAACCAGCCCAGACTAGAGAATTTAGCCTTTGCTTTACTACAGGTCTGGCGTAAGGGCACATTGCCCGGGACAACAATATTTCAGGTAGGCCGACACGCCTCTCACTGAAGTAGGCTCACCACGTGGCCAAGGGACAGAACTAAAGCAAATCGATGAAGCAGAGGAGGGCAACTTTACCCTGGAGCACAGTGAAGAGGACTACAGGAAGCCATAGCGCCGGGACACCTTAAATTTCCAAGCTGCTTGCCTGCAAAGGCTACCGGGGCCTTCAGTACTGCTCTCTTTCGGCAGCCGCTGGGACTAGGAGGGCGCCCAGGGCCCTTCGCGCCCGCCAGCGTTCCCGCCTTCCCCCCGCGACCGAGCCCGTCCTTTGTGAACGCCCCGTCGCCCAGGCACAAGCCGCCCATCGGTCGAGCGAAAGGGAAGGACAGGTGTGCGTGCGTTTGAATGTAGCAGGAGGAGGGTGCTTAACCCTTTGCGGGATGCGAGGCAGCCGAGGAACGCTTAAAGGCGAAGGCAAAGGCGGGGGCGGCGGCGCGCAACCTCGTAACGGGCCGGGCGAAGGGAGCGCCTCCGGGAGCGGCGCGCGCCCGGCCGAGGCGGCTTTCGGCGGCCTCTCGGAGGGGAGGAAGCCCGGCTCGCGCGCGGGATTCCACGCGGCGGGCGGGCGCGCGCGCGCGCTCTCCTCCCTCCCTCCCTCCCTCGCGCGCGCTCTCTCTCTCTCTCTGTGTGTCTGTAAAAAATAAAAATGGCGGGTGAAAAAATTAACCCCTTCCCCGCCGGGCGCGGGCATTTCTCTTTAAAGCAGCCCTTCTGGGTTACGGCGGCCCAATGCCGTCTCCCCCCCCCTCCTCCGCGGCGCGCCCCTTGAACAGACGGAGGGAGACTCTCCCCTCAGCTCCCGCTCGCTCCAACACGGCCCCGGGGGAAGGCGGCTGAGGCGGAGGGGCGCGTTCCCCTTTAAGCCTCTCCCGGCGGCGGCGGCGCCCCGCTTCCCCGGCCCAGGCCCGTTCCTTACCGTTTCCCCCGCTCCTCGCCCGCCCGCGAACGGGGCTCCCCTCCTCCTCGTTCGGCTAAGCCCGAGTCCGCCAGGCAGCCAGTCCCACAATGCACCGGGCGTCTGGCCGGGCCGGCTCTCTCTCCCCCGGCGCCGCCTCGACAGGGGGGAAAAGGCGCCGCCGCCGCCGCCGCGCCGCCGCGGGAGCGAGAGGGTTAACCCGCCCCCCTCTCCTCCCCCGCCAACGGCCGCTCCCGCCCCGCCCGCTGCGGGCCTGGGGTGGGGGAGGGCGAGCGGGGCTGCGACGGCTGCGGCCGCTACCTGCCTTTAAGGGGAGGGAGCCGCGGGCCCGCGTGCGCGCGCCGGCCGTGCGCGGAAGGGGGCGGCGCGCGCCGCTCGGGCTGAGGGAAGCCAGCCGGCCGCCCCCCCCCCCGCGGCGCCTCGGCGGGCAGCGCGCGTCGTCTCCCGGGGCCTCCGGGGCCCCGCGCCGGTGAGGTGGTTCCGCGGGAGGAAGGGGCGGCGCCCCCCCCCTTTCGGGCGGCGAGGCGCGCCGGGGGCGTTTTGGCCCCTGCGGGAAACGAGCGCCAAGGAGACGGCCGCCCGCGCCTGAGCGTGCGCAGGAGGCGCTTCCAGCCCAGCAAGGGGCAGCTGGAAGAAACAAGGGGGAAATCCTACGCGTGTTTAGACGGGGGGGGGGGAGAAGCCCTGCTGCTCCCAGCATGCCCCAGCCAGCCGGCTGGGGAATGCTGGGAATTGTTTTCTGCTGGGGCATGCTGGGAGTTGGAGGGCTTTTCTGGCTACCCAGGCATAGGATTGCGCCCTAAAGGGCACGGGCCCCTCGTCTGTCTGTCCCCGATACCGCGAACGACTCTGAGGAGAGAAGGTGTGCCTTGTACCGTGGCAAGGGGCTGTGCGGCTTACCAGGGGTGGCCCTCTTGTCCTCCAGATGTTTTTGCTTGTAACTCTGATCAGCCCTAGCCGGCATAACCGGTGGTGAGGGATCATGGGAGATGTAGGCCAGAATTTCTGGACTCGCCCTTTTTGGGGTGGAAGGGATATTAACTTACAGGTTTATTGCAAGGCGAGTAAGGGCGACAACTCTAGGCATTACAGGCCTGCATCCTATAGGATCTTCGGAAGCACCCTGTGGTGGTTGAGACTTCCTTCTAGGCTATTAGGGAGGGGGAGGCACCAACCAAACAGGAAGCGACTCATTGACAAGACACTGTCAAGCATGGCATTCCCATGCCAATAACAGCCGATGTATATAGACATGAATAAAGAACTGAGGCTATACACCCCCTGGTAAGTTTTCAGTCACCCCAAATCATACACCTACATCTCTAGGGCAGTGTCCTTTGTGAGATGGCATAGAATTGCATCCAGCCCAATGCCTGTTTTGAGTACAAAGTACTTTCTAGCATTTGGGGTGTCTCAGAGCTGACAGTGGGGTGCACATCCCCAGTTCCTTATTTATTTCTGCTCACAGTGGCTATTATTAGCATGTGGGCACCATGCCTGACTGTCTTGTGCCCAAACAAAGTGTTGCGACAGAGGTAACTATGGTTGAAGATTATGACAGACCACTCTCGTGAATAGATATTAATGCTTATATTTTTTAGAATATTTATATAGCCGTTTCCATTTTAAAAATCCCAAAGTGGTTAGACTAGTTAATGGTTGAGAAAATACATTTATAGGATCAGCTTTAGAAGTATTAGAGGTATTTTCCTTATCATGCTGATAATAAAGAGACACAGATGACCCTATTCAATGTTTAAATATCTGAAAAGTTTTTTTCTGACCCATTTGATATTATGTTATGATAATATATCATGTATTATAATACTATTATTATAAGGTCGTGGGACTGTTACTTTTCAGCCATTTCCTACAGCAGTTGTTGATGAAAACCCACATTTTGCATTGAACTGGATGTTGCAACTTTTGACTTGTTTCTTATGTTTGTCTAATTGTTCTCTCAAAAATAATTCCCTTTGCAATTATTTTAAAGTTCAATCTTATTTTTACCAGACTACATGTTTAAAGAATATCTTCAATGTGCCTCTGAGGATGTTCCGAACATCTTTTCAGTCTGAGAGGAAAAAAGCTTTGTATATATACATATATATACACACACACACACACACACACACACAAAAGGACCCTGTACTCCTGAGCATGTGTAAAAATCTGTACACACACCCCTCACATTCCCACCCCAACCTACCTGAGAAAAAAGTAAGGGGCTGTACATACAAAGAAGTGTATCTGGGGGAGGTAGGGATGCCAGTTTTATTTATTTTTTTAAATGTGGCACTTGAGGCTTAATGTGCCTGATAATACAAAGTGGTTTTTCCCTCTACTCAGAGGAAAAGCTTTTTAAGGTTGTAATCCTATACACACTTACCTGAGAGTAAGCTCCACTGGAAACAAGAACTGAGTAGACCTGAGAAGGATTTTATTGTTAAGAACCTATGGTCACAGTGCTTTTGAACATGTGCAGGGTTTGTTTCCAGTCCAACAGGAAGAAATCAAGGACACATTGCCTCTGAGCATATGTACCAGCATCTCCCCCCAAAAGCTATCATCTTTATTTTAAAAAGCAAACAAAGGCATGTTATAGAAAATAAGAGAATAAATTGCACTCACATTCCCCCTCCCCCCCCAGTGTCATTCAATTCTGGCAACTGGACAGGAAGCTTGCATTCTGACCAGGCCAGTAAAATTATGGCTGTTGGCCATGTTATGTGGGAAGGGATGATGTGTTGCTGCTAGTGGGACTGATTTCTCTCTGTCTCTCTTGCAATGGTGTATTGAGTGATAACTTCATAGTCAAGTGACCGCTACTTTCCACCATTTCAAGGTTTCTTTTACAATATTTCATCTCAGTTGTGAAATAAAGGTACTTGATTTTACCTACTTTACCCCTAAGGAGAACCAACTTATAGAATGGACATACAGTGGCGAGAAAAAGGTTGTGAACACTTGTCACATATTTCCAACCTAAAATGTTACTAGATTTTACTCAAACCTCGTAATCCTAGATAAACAATAGATCACCTAATTAAACAAATGATACACAAACATGGTGCTTTTTCAACATGTGTTTATCTACAACTGGTTTTCACACATGAATATTGAATGTTTAAAGTATGTGAACCTTTAGATTCAGTACCTGCTTGAGCAGCACCCCCTTGGTACCCCCTTGAGCAGCAATGACTTCAAGGAAGCATTTCCTGTAACTGTTGGTCAATCTCTCACATTGGTTTTGAGGAATTTGGGCCCATTCCTCCTTACAGAACTGCTTCAACTCAATGACATTTGAGGGCTTCCTTGCATGAACAGCTCACTTCATGTCCTGCCACAACTTTTCGATGGGGTTTAGGTCCAGGCTTTCACTAGGCCATTCTACAACACGGAATGTTTTCTTTCACAGCCATTCTTTTGTAGGTCTGTGTGTATGTTTAGGATCATTGTCTTGTTGCATGAGCCACTTTCAGTTCAGCTTCAGCTCACGGACAGATGGCCTGACATTCTCCTCTAGAATCTTCTGATACACTGCAGAATTCATGGCTGTGTCAATGATAACAAGCCGTCCAGGTCCTGAGGCAGCAAAGCAGGCCCAAAACATCACATTCCCACCACCATGCTCGACGGTTGGCATGAGGTTCTGCTGGAGCTCAGTGTTTGTTTTTCACCAAAGATAATGTTTCTCATTGAGGCCAAAAAGTTCTACCTTTGACTCATCTATCCTGAGAACATGATTCCAGAAGTCTTGGGGATCATCTATATGATCTTTATGATCCATCTATATGCTGGAGCTCAGTGTTTGTTTTTCACCAAAGATAATGTTTCTCATTGAGGCCAAAAAGTTCTACCTTTGACTCATCTATCCTGAGAACATGATTCCAGAAGCCTTGGGGATCATCTATATGAACTTCAGACAGGCAGCAATGTTCTTTGTGGAGAGCAGTGGTTTTCTCCTGGCTATCCTCCTATGAACACCATTCTTGTTCAGTCTTTTTCTGATTGTTGAGTCATGAACATCACATTAGCCAAGGCGAGAGTGGCCTGCAGATCCTTGGATGTACTCTGAGGTTCTTTTTGGCTTCCTGGATGATGCACCAGTTTATTCTTGGAGAGATTTTAGTAGGTCGACCGCTCCTGGGCAGAGTGACTGTGGTCTTGAACCTTCTCCATTCATAGACTATCTGTCTGACAGTGGATTGGTGGAACCCCAAAGCCTTAGGAGAGTTTTGTAACCCTTTCTAAATTGATGAGCAGCAATAACTGCTTTTCTGAGGTCCTCAGAGATGTCTTTTGATCATGGCATGATGTTTTCCACACAACCCTTTGATGAGGACCAAACTCACAAAAGTTTCTGATCCTTTTATAGCATGGGGGCCTCCCAAACTTAACCTGAAGATCTACCTAATTACTTAAAACACCTGATTCTAATGATTCCCTTTAACTGAACTGATGCAACCAGGGGTTCACTTAACTTTTGCACATACCCTGACTTTTAAATACTAATTGTTTGCCTAATTTATACATTGTTTTATTTCACAAGACATGGAATTGGTTGATATAAATCCTACTAGATATTTAGAAAAGGACTGGTTTTGATTCATGAAGGCTATCACGGTAAAACTATGGAATTTCCATAATTATCATTAGGGTTCACAAATTTTTCTTGCCACTGTAAAAACTTATATTAGAAAAATTATGGAAGTGTTGGTAAAGGGTTTTTTTGTTCTACAAAATACATATTCTATTTTTAACTAGTTACATTTCTCAGTATGCCTCCTGTCTGCTTTTTTTTTTGTTTTAATGGAAGTCCGAATTTGCCCGTTACCTATAAGGAAAGTCTTATTCTCATGCAAACATTAACCATTGTATTATATTATTTATTTATTTCTATACTGCCCAATAGCCAAGCTCTCTGGGTGGTTCACACCAATTCACAATATAAAGTACAGCATGAAAATTTAAATATACAACATTTTAAAACAATTTTGAGAGCAATGCTGTGACCGCTACACAGCATAGGATTGTTCGGTTTACTGGCTCCGAGGCCACATTCCTTGCCCATCCCCCCAATAGCCGGTGCACAGAGAACTGCACTGGCTACTTCTCCACGCGCACAAAACAGCATAGAGATGGGGAAAGGGGGGGGTGTTCCTGGGTATGGGAGCGATGTTTCTTATTGCCGCCCCAGTCTCCTTCCCTCCCCCTCCAAAGCTCCGCTGCTCTATGGGTGAAATCACTTGTCCAGCAGAAATGCAGGGCGGCTGGAGCATGGAGGCGAAGATTACCTCCATGCTCCAGCCACGCTGCATTGGATACTCGACAGCCTCCGAGTTCAGAGGCTGCTGACTATCCACATAGAGTCGCACCCTTAAACAGCTAAAAACAAGTTCAATAAAATACTTGACCTATCCAAACAGCTGCCATAAATGCCCCATGATATGACATTAAATGCCTGGGAGTAGAGGACAGTCTTGACCTGGCACTGAAAAGATGGCAGTGTTGGTCTAGTGCAATATTAATTTTGTGGAAGTTAGTTCCCAAAGTATTAGGGCACGCTCCTATGCATATTTAGACGGAGAAAAGGCCTTCAGCTCCCAGCATGCCCCAGCCAGCATTGCTAGCTGGGGCATGCTGGGAGTTGTAGGCCTTTTCTCTGTCTAAACATGAATAGGATTGTGCCCTTCATGGCCAGTTTTAAGAGTAACAGGCAAGTTGGAACAGTGAAATCATTACACTGTTCTTGAGTTAGGAATAAGAAAGGAGAAAACTGGTAGAGCACAATCCAATGCATATTTAGAAAAAGAAAAGTCCTACAATTCCTAGCATGCCCAAGCCAGTCATGCTGGCTGAGGTTAGGACTTTTTTCCTGTCTAAATATAGATAGGATTGTGCCCTTATTTAATTAAGAGCTTCCTTCCCCTTCCTTTGCTATTTTACCTTGGGGCTTATTTGGATAGTGCGGACAAACAGTTGAACGCAAGCTGAAACACTAAAGGCACAATCCTATGCATGTTTAGACAGATTTTTTTCTGTCTAAACTTGCATAGGATTGTGCCCTTAAGTGGTATTGTTTGGTTATTATATCTGAGTGTGAGAAGGTGGATTTAAGAGCTTTTAAATCAGTTGCCTCATTGAAGAATTTACAGTTTGACTTTCCTTTCATGCAGTCTTTACTAGAATACAGCCTTCTGTACCAGTATATTTTCTTCCTCTGAAATTGGTCAACTGGCTCCCTTTCTGCCAAAGTTACTGTTCTGGCCTTTGTTTGAAAGAGGTGTTTAGTTATACCAACCAGGTCTGTTGATATCTGATATGTGACCTAACTCTCTTGAGGATGCAAGTCCAGCATCAACTTCCTGAATTACCATCTCACGTAGCATGGAAGGGGCAAAACTAAAGCAGGTGTCATATTGCAGTAACTGCCAGCCTTTAAAATATCTGCTTTGCCCAGTGTTGTGCATTTTATGTAATCACACACAGCTCCCTGCAAATTATTTGAGTATATAAATAGTGTTTCTATGAGCTGAAACCACCTGTTTCAGAAGGTATTTTAGCAAGCTGTTTTGCTTTCTCAGTTTCTCTCCATAGGCAAAACCAAAACAACCCTTGAACTAGGATGCGTGTCTATGAGAACGTTCAGACCTTTTTCTTTCTTTTTTTTTTTTACTAAAAGCAAGTCTTTTTCCCCTAAAGGATTTGTGGGTGCTGAATGCATTTTTGGTGTTTCCAAGTTGTGCCTAGAACATTTAATCTTTAAAAATTAAGGGGTGGGGGGAGACACAAATTGGCCACCACAAATCAGAACTTATTAATGCATGATTTTATGTTTATGGAATATAACATATAACAATAAATTCTTTTTTAGTCTTATCTGAGATTCATGAAGCTAATCTCTGCTATTTATCAGGTTGTGCCTATTGTTATGGCTACTGGCCAACCATTCCTTTGTTAGGCAGATTGCTGGTTAATAGTCAAAGATCGACATTTCATCAATGGGAGCTAATGGCTAGGAGATGGTTTCTTGATAGTCAAGAGAACCTCTCTGTGTTTTTGAATGAAGTACCTGGCAAAGCTTGGGAAAATTGACATACCTCAAGCTGAGAGGAGGAGGCAGAGGTGTATGGATGAAAACAGGTTCTGCCTTGTAATGCCCCTTTACACTTCTTTTCTGCTTCTATATTATTCGTACATAAAGTAGATATACAAAGATGCCTTAAATCTCCAATGTTCTCTAGCCAAAAGAAACTAAAATCAGTACTGCTGCCCCTGGAACTTCTCACTGGCTGCTCAGAGAAGTGTGGAGTGTACAACAGTATTGTGTTTCTTAATTGGCAGAACATTTTAAGAGCGCAATCCTATGCATATTGACACAGTAAAAAAGCCAGCAAGGTTGTATGACTTTTTTTCTGTCTCAACATGCAAAGGATTGCGCCTTTAAATGCCTGAAATAAAATTGAGCAAAGGTCAGAAATCTTAGAATAAAGGTCCTAGCCACAAAACAGACTGAAAAAGATATTTTGTGAACTCAACAGACAGGTTAAGAACAGCTAACATATTCATTGAGAGATTTCTATTACGTGATGAGAAAAAAGTCCAGTTCGGAAGTTACCCTCCCAAAGAACATTTCGGTAGATAAGCTGCAGACAGATACAACATTTGGAACCTTGTCGCCATTCATTGCAACTTTTCTAAAAGGTAGGGTATTGTTCAACTGAAATGCTGTTGTATTTGACAGATATTACAAGTCTAGAATCAAAAGTGGAACAACATATCTGTGGGACAGATAGAAGGTTGATAGTAGTTCAGATGTTCCTTTGCCTCAAATGGAATAATGTCTGGCGCATCCAGAAAACAAAGTGGACTTGGCAAAATGCCTCTCCTAGCTATTATTTCAAGCAGTGTACCAAAGAACATGACTGTTGTAGTTGCTACTGGTGGCTTCAGTAATAAAGAAATAGTAGAATTATCTGAAGTAGATGTTAAGGAAGTATATTCCAAATCACATCATGGTACAGCAGCTGCCATTTGAACAGGATCTATAGAAACCATTCTTGCATTTCAAAATTTCTGACAGTGATTCCAATTCCTATCAGGCCAAGTATAGCAAGATTTTTTTTTCCCCAGTAGTGCCATGAATTCTTCAAATATTAACCTTCCCTAACCTGGTGCTCTCCAAATGTTTTGGACTGCACCTCCCATCAGTTACAGCCAGTACGGCCAGTGGTCAGGGATAATGGGAGCTGTAGTTTGACAACAGCTGGGGGACACCAGGTTGGGAAAGGCTGACCTAGGTAATGGTAACTTATGTAATCAAACTGTCAAGTATGCAGAACTGTCCATCTGCAAAGTCTACAATGTGTCAAATACAAACATGTTCTGTCATATTTGTCAAATCCTGTTATGAGTGACTCTTCTATTCGCAAAAGATGTCTTTTCACATCAGGTAGCAATATGGCAGCAAGAACACTTGCAATACCCAAAACTGCTCCCTCCCGAGATCTTTGTCCAATGTTATAAAGATCTGTTAAAAGAGTTCTCCACAACTTATATAGCATTGCTATTTCTGGCCAAGTTTTTAAATGTCCATTCTCCTTGGGTACATTTGCTGTTGTGAACTTCTCTTAAGAATTCAAGGTATGTGACAAACGGATTCAATGCACCAATAGGAAAAAAGAGTCTGTGTTAACCATAAAAATAGTACCAAATGTGGCCTTCATATTATTTGTTAGTGGCTATTTTGTTTTTCAGATTTTTAAAGTTCAGTGTTACAGATACAAGTTGACAAACACAAAAAAATGGATTCAGTGCCTCAAAAATGCATTCTAAAAGACCTATTTTCCAGATTTTATTCAAAATAGTCTGAGTATGTTGGATTTTCTCAAAATATCACTAGTTTGAATCCTGTAATCATTTAAGCTATTTGTATTCTCAGATATAGTTTTGCCTGGCCAAATGCATTCATATGCTACATTTGTCTTCTACAGAACCCCCAAATAGTAATTTCTAGGGCTGCAAGCTTTAAGCTATTCTATTCAGTAGACCCTGGCTGCAGTACTTCTGAGCAGACATGCCCAGTATTGCACAGTAATTCATTTTGATTCATCACTGAGGCTGTGCATTAAGAGTATGCATTTATTTTTGGAGTTATTTTGTACTGTAATACGAAATGTAAAGGAAAATATATGACCAGATGGCATATCACTGAAAAAGTGGCAAAAGTAATGGATACATACAATCCTGTATGATGGAATTTCTAAAAAGAGAATGACAGGGTGTGTATTTTTCTTCATGTGTGGTAGACTTGTTCAATATCAAATAATTTTTTAAATAAAATCAATATGTTGACCCAGAGAATTAAAACTGGAAAGCTACCACTAGGTCTAAATTGGCCAAACTTTAGACATGACTACCAGTTTCCCAAATTATCATCATGACTATGAAGGCTAGAGCTTGGAAAGCACATGATTCTAGCCAACTTTCTGGGTGGCTGAACTGCTAAAGTGCTATTTTTTTTGTGTATATGGGGAATTTGTTGCCTTCTTTAGACTATTTTAATCCTTTTGTCTTTAGAGAATGCCCTTTCAACACCTTTTTAATTGGTAATGACCAACCTAACCAAAGGTGAGCACTTTTTAAAAATCGCCATTGATTTCAGTGGGAGAGTTAAGTGTATGCTTAACTTTGGCTGAATCATGGGGTCCACTCACATATTAACAAAAAAGGGATAATTTTACCCACCACAGTAGCAACTAGGAAACTAAGGTACATATTAGCTCACCAATTTCATTTTGACCCCTACACAGATGTTTAATGGATTATCTGGTCTAACCCAGATTTAAAACATGAAGATCAACCTATGCAGGCCAGGATGGGTGGGTGGGGGGGATGAACTGTATGTGGGATTTGCACTCTTTATGAACTTTTGGTACAGGTTAGGGAATTTCTGCCTTTCTTTGAGTTACAAAACACATACAACCTGTCAACTGGCAATCTTTACAATTAAAAAAACACTAACAGCCACCTACAGCCTATTAGTGCTTTAGTACTCCACTCTGTCTGATCACTCTACCATATATCTTTAAATCCACAAGTCTATATAAATGGTCGCGGGATGAGACTAAAATTTGATATTCAGGTTATTAGTGAGAAATGGAATAGGAAATTGGGGGATCCCATTCACAATAGCATGGTTGCTAGCCTTACTTCCATACATCTTTTTTCATTTGACCAGAAACTAAGGTTAATTCAACAGAAATTATTATTTCAAACATACTGGGTGCCATATCATCTCCTTAAAAATTCTGTCCGCTTCTGCTAGATGTTGGTGCTGTGGTATTGATTTTACGTCACTATCACATGTGATGTAGGCATGCCCTGTATTGGCTTATTTTGGGATGGAGATCTGCCTCTCTATTAATTCTTTTAAATACTTCATTGAAATTCACAGATGTCCACATAACTCCTGAACTACATTCCCCTTCTATAGGAATTGTCAGCCAACAGAAGTGGACCATGGGAGGCCTCATGATTGCAAAAGGACTCTTACTCCAACACAGGAAGGAAAAATCTCTGCCAATCCTTCAGTAGACAGATCTTTGTAAAACGCAGTTAGAAACCAAAATAATAATACTCAGTAAAAATATCAGTGAAAAATTCATCTATAGATTTATTTATTTATTTATACATTTAAAGTGCAAGCTAATGCATGTTTAGACAGAAAAAAGTCCTCTATCTCCCAGCATACCTAACTGTCCTCCTTAAGAACAGGTCAGCTTGACTCATCTATGTTTTTCTCCCCCCCGCCATCAACTTCATTTTCCTTGGGAGCTATAACCTGTTCCCCTTGTATCTATGTTTGTTTAAAACAAAACAGACATTCATATAGGGCGCAATCCTATGCATATTTAGACAGAGAAAAAGTCCTACAACTCCCAGCATGCCCCAGCCAGCGTGCTGGGAGATGGAGGGATTTTTTTTCTGTCTAAACATGTATAGGATTGCACCTTAAATGTATAAATAAATCTATGGGTGAATTGTTCACTAATATTTTTATTGAGTATTATTGGCTTTTTAACGGCTGTTTTACTATGTGCATGGGGCAATGCAACCTTGATGCTGGTGTGCCATTAAACTCTGGCCTAAACTATGGTAACCCTGTGTCTGGGCTGTGTTGTTGTTCAGTCGTTCAGTCGTGTCCGACTCTTCGTGACCCCATGGACCATAGCACGCCAGGCCTTCCTGTCCTGCGCACTCTCCCGGAGTGTGCTCAGGTTCATATTCATTGCATCGGTGATGCTATCTAGCCATCTCATCCTCTGCCGTCCCCTTCTCCTTTTGCCTTCAGTCTTTCCCAGCATCAGGGTCTTTTCCAGAGAGTTTTCTCTTCGCATTTGGTGGCCAAAATATTGGAGCTTCAGCTTCAGTATCTGTCCTTCCAATGAGCAGTCAGGGTTGATTTCCTTTAGGATTGACTGATTTGACCTCCTTGCAGTCCAGGGGACTCGTAAGAGTTTTTCCAGCACCACAGTTCGAAAGCATCAATTCTTCGGTAACAGTACAATAATATAAAATACATGTCAGGATCTTGGCAGTTCTTCAGTTTCAGAAAACACAGCGCCTCAGACATGAGGATGGATGTTGTGTATGAAAATGGAATGCAGGAGACAACCCTCAGAAGCATTTCTATTTGGAACCTGTAGGCTTTAAAAAACACACACGCACAGCTTGAATGTCCCTCAGCAACGTAATGACACTTCAAGTAAAATAGAGAATTTCATTATACAAAATATTCAAATACAATAAAATGTAACAAAACTAGAAGCAGTTTAGGTCTAAAACTTAAGGAATGTAAGCAAAAACTACTTCACCCCCCACCCATGGCTAAATTGTTAAGCCATTTTAAACAACTTAAACAAAGACCCCTTGATTGGATTTATGCTAATGGATCTCCTGTAGGCATTTCTAATTCATTTACATTTCATTTTAAAATTGCCTGTGTGTTTCCAGTTCGAACTAACGCCATTAACAGATAAAATGAATGTGTAACAGGTCAGATGCCACAAGATGGCAATAGTTGAAGAGCAATTTGCTTTGAGAACAGAACGGGTAGGATGGTGGATACTCCAGTGAGACTGTGCTTCTTTGGAAGGTGCATCTTACAGAAAGAGAAACCCTGCCACACTATTAAGTTATTTACATGGTGCCTATCATCTGTAGGTAGGACTACTTCCTATAATTAGATGTATTTTTTTGTTTTGTTTTCTGTACAGATGGGAAAAAGAAAAAATGGAGGTGAAGAGATTTATCTAAGATGAGTGGCAGAGCATATACATCTACTTGTAGTTATGTGACTTGTAAACTCTATTGCTAAACCAGAAGAAGGTAGGACCAGAGGTGGCGGGTTTCATGTGCAGCTCTGCCTTGGTATCTATATTTGGAATCAAAAGTTATCCCTATGTTGTATCCAAGAGATACAAAACAGGAAATTTGTACGTCATTAATGTTTGTCCCCCTAAGGGATTTATGTCCCGACTACTGTTTGTGTACAAAGTATGCCTGCTTTTTAGCTACTAGCTCCAATCAAGGCGCAGGTCTTAAGGTATCGAGTTTACTTGGTCACTCAAATGCACTTGACCTGGGTCTGCCTTTGAAAAGTGTTTCAAAATTATACTTAGTTCAGAATGAAGCAGCCCCGCTATTAATAAAATGTGTTCTGTGGGAACACCAGGTCCAATTCAAAATTATTGGTTTTGACCTTTAAATTCCTAAATGACTGGGACCAGGAAACCTGAAGGAGCACTTCATCCCATATATGCTTTCTCCTGGATGAGATCTTCAGAGGAGGATCTCCTCCAGGGTCCTCCATTATCTAAGGTCAGATATATCGGGGTGAGGTTTATTGGTGGGTCTCTAATTGTAGGAGGCTCAGCCAGATAGCTCTTTCAGGGCCTTCTAAAGCTTGGTAAAGACCTTCCTGTTCCTTTGAGCGTGAGGTGGTAGATGTCCAATTTATTGCATTTCTGACAAATTTAACTTCATTTCTACATTAAAAATGTTTTACATTGTTGTGGATTTTACTTTGATAGCCTATTTTTCATTAGTTCCTATAATATTTTTATGAATAAAAGCCAGGGTGAGGAGAATATTCCTGGCCTAGAGTAGCCAAAGTGTAGAGCCTGGATAGGATGAAGACACCAGCTGTAGGCAAGGGACAACATACAATGGACCAAGAGACAGCTTGGATCTGGCACCTTGGGTCACACTACTGTCTTACATAGTGTCAGAGTAGGTGGAGAGTTCCAGTCATATGAAACAACAGTTCTGACATCCTTGAGGGACATTTTTACAGTAATGCTAAGAATGTCTTTATCATTTGAAATACATCATGTTAGTGTTGTTAATATTGGATAAAAAGCAGAAGTGCGTTGTTTTACAAATAATGTACATTCTAGCAATATTTAAGGCTTAGTAACTGACTCCTGTACCATCTGCTCTTCATAATCAGTGTTGCCAAGTCACCTTATTTTCCCCATTAACAACATTGCAGACATACAGACCTTCTTTTCTGTCCCTTTCTGGAAAACTCTGGTTTATGCACTGATCATCTCCTGCAAGATTCTCTCTAACCTTCTGTTGTCACACCTCAGGTGTCTCACCTCTATCCAGATGAACCTTGCTTCTCAAATTACTCTTGTTGAGACCATGTGGCACCCCTTTTTTAATCCTTACACTGGCTTCCTAATCCAGTCCCATACCCAGCACAAAGTCCTCAAAGTCCTCAGAGCCCTTCGTGGCTCTTCTCTCTGACCTTATAATTTAACTAACTACTTAATTAAAATATTTATAAAGGTATTTACTAAGGCTGAATCTACACATAGCAGTTTTACCATTATCATACTATAATGATAACTATTGGTGCGCATGACACCAATGGGCACCAATAGTTGTCACTGCGGTAGGATAACGGTAAAACTGCTACGTGTAGATTCAGCCTTATATCCGGATATTATTCCTGCTTTGGTTCCTCCAAATCACCACTCATAGCTGCTTGAAAGTCTCCTAAAAAAACTCTGGCCTTTCTCCTTTGCTGCCGCTTATGCCTGAAACTCCTTTCCAGAACACCTGTATGTTTGGCCTTCCTTCATATCCCTCTCCATGTTCCATCCTTCCACAAAGCCTTTGGCTTAACCACCTAGTATTCCTCATCTACTGAAACCAGGCTTATGCACATGTAACCGAATTTGTGGGCCTTCTTCCCATTTGCTTTGCTTCCATCCTCACCCTCACTCTCTGCCTCTGTTCTGTTGAAATTGAGATAGTATGCATCTCCGGGAATGGAGCTGAGGGAAAAACTGTGTGGTTGGAACAGCCCTGCCCTCCTGGCCTGGACATAGACACTTCCTCTACTCCCAGGTCTGATTGCAGGGAGGTGCTTCCAAGATGAAGTTACTCTTTGCCCACCACCAAGGCCAAGACAGTCAGACCACCACCGACATTGGCAGGAGAGGAGGGTAACTCCATCACGTCCTCTTCTGTGAATATTCCAGCTACCATCAAACCTGCTGTCTGAGGGAAGAACTGTGCAGCAAAAAACACCCCACCCTCCTGGCCTTGTCATTATATGATCTCTCCCTTTATTTGATCTTAGGGGAGAGGGATGTTTCCAGGGAAGGGTTGCTCTCTAAGACAGCTAGAATGTTCCTCTACCATCAGGCATAAACTGAAGGAATCCTTTCCTTTGTCTGGGGGGGAATAACCATCAGTGAGAGCCTGTCTTTGAAACAAGTTTGTAAGACACCTTTTACTATGTACACTGGTTTGAGAACTTTTTTTAAAGCGGTATATAAATACTGTATTTTTTAAATTACTCTGTAAAGTGGTGTGCACATATTATGGTACTATATACAAAACCAACAGTAATTTTAAACACTAGACATTTAAGTTTTTCCTTCTGTTGTTCACTGTTATTTCGTTGTGTTGCTTTATGACTTGTTTTAGTGTATATTTTATTGTTGTTTTGTTTTAATTTGCATTGTAAACTGCCGTGGGATGAATATTCTGAAGGGCAGTATAAAAATGCCTTAAATAAATGTGCTTTTCAGTTTCAAATTCCATATATGGGGGAACTGTAAAAGCAGATCCAAGGATCACTTGTAACAATAACTTATGACCTAGATCTCCAGCTTAATAGATAAACACTGGCCCAAAAAGAAGAGCTGGGTCTTATACTTTGTGAAAGGCTGGGAAATCTCAGCACCTTCACAAAACTACAATTCCCAGAGTCCTGTGGAGGAAGCATACACAGTTAAACCAGTTCAGCTTTGCATAGATGTGCCTTTAGAGGTGGCACTGCCTAATTAACCTACATTGTGATGCCTCATTTACTGCCGAGAAGGCAAGATGGAACAGGGAACCTACTAAAATTGATTACCTAAGGATAGCAATTTGTGGAGAAGGATGTTGCTGATTATCTTAGTTACTACTGAGTTAATAACTATATAAGAGAACTACACCTTGAGCAGTACCTAACTGTCATGATTTGAAAATACACTGACCATCACCACATCTGCAGGGCAAGGTTTGTGTACTCAGGTTTTTTTAGTGGAGGTTTTCTTTGTTTTATTTAGTTCTCACACTTTTTCTTATTGCGATGGCTTCTCTTACTTTTATAACACAATCAATATATATGGCCCTCTGCAGCATATCATAAACAAGAAGACAGGTCCCTGCTCCAAGGAGCTTACAATCCAAATGTTGGCAGTGGGCAAGACAAAAGAAAAAGGTTGGGAAGAAGCTGTATAGGCCGTTGTTACGAGCGATGCACATGAATGCACACAGTTATTCATACCTAGACTTTATTTTAGTTGAGAATAAAAATTCAGGCGTTTTCACAAAACACTAAGAACAGCTCTCAGGGGGGGATGCATAACATTCGAAGCAGGGGTGGGGAGCCTCAGGCCTGGGGTCCCCACCAGGCCCTCCAGGGTTCCCCAGAGGTCTGTGCCCGCTTCTCCGGGCCACATCCCTTTCCCCCAACCACTGGTTTTTGGATGGTTTGCTGGTGTCACAATGTGTGCCCCCTCTGCCAAGGGGAACATGTCCCTCTGTCCTCTTTCCATCCTAAATAATTATGGGGACCACATAAATGCAGCAGTTATAGGCTCTAATGCATTCAATAAAGTGGAACCCCTGCGGATGTTCTATATTGGGTGCCAAGGTTTTGAGAGATGCTTCTCTTTCTTCCCAGTCAGGATGAAGATATCAGATTGAGTCAATTAACATACTGAAGCCATAGGAAAGGGAACAATAGCATCAGAAGGAGACAGGTAGAAATTCCCTGAATTTTTTTTTTGATAGATGAAGTAGCTTATGCTTTTCATATTTCCTCCTGACATTTTGTTTGAGGATGAACCACAATGGACGACATGGCAATTGGAATAGGTTGGTTTCTTCAAAAGGCCATAGGGAAGGAATACATTGGTTTCTTGAATGGCCATTAGAATGTGTTAAATCAAGAGTGATAGGTGACTGACACAATGCTGTTTAGAGACCATTCCCAAATGGACAAACAGAAAGATGTTGTTTGATAATTTCTGCCTGTCATGAAAATGATGGCAGGATACACACAAATGCTCAAAACAATTATGAAGACAAAACGATTGTGGGAAGGATCCTTGAGGGTGACAAAATGGCTAGCCACAATGCATTAAGCACAACGTAGTAAGCATTATGGGATATTAGGAACAGGTTTGTCAAGCAATGCGCAGGAAGCAATGCTCAAAGCTTGTTACCTGCCAAACCAGTTCATAATCCCTCTTGATCCTGTCTCCATAGACCTTATTGCTGGCTGCTACATTTCAGTAAAGAGCTCAAGTGTTCTTGTTCTGTTCTCTCACTGTTTCAGACTAAACATTTTGCAATTTATCTGCATTACTAGAAGCGACTCAGATTGGAAAATACTGTGCTCCCCCC
Organism: Heloderma suspectum; assembly: GCF_057233095.1. Taxonomy (NCBI): domain Eukaryota; kingdom Metazoa; phylum Chordata; class Lepidosauria; order Squamata; family Helodermatidae; genus Heloderma; species Heloderma suspectum. The sequence continues at coordinate 113,244,122 of NC_139464.1, forward strand.
TGCCCCTCCTTTTTAGAGTCTAGCCTTCTTTCAGGGAAAAGCTGCACATTGAATGCATACATATGTAAACAAAAGTCCAGTCACAGTACTTTTTCCTAGAGACAAGCAGCTTCAGCTGGGAGATTTAAGAGTGCAGAAGCATGTACAGTTAACCCTTTCTCTACTGCTTCTCCACTCCAAATTGCCCCTCTCAGTTGGTCCTGAGGAACCTCCAGTAATACAGGAACCTGACCAGTTTTGTTATGTTTTGCTCTAGCATATTAGGAATGCAGAATCACTTGTAAAGTCTGGAACAGCAGTGGAGGGGGGGAAAGATAAATGTTAGTTGTGTATTTCAGATGACTGCCTAAAGAGTCCCCCCTCATAAGACCATTAAGTCCAGGGTCTAAAATTATCTAGCTGTACTACCTCATGTGATGTATTTGTTGTAGAGTTGTGCCATTATAGAAATTGTATGAGGGATCGAACATTTGAATGGTCCCTCAACATAAGATACTTCCTATACATTAAAAACTAACATGGCAGGAAAAGTTCCTTTTCCTTGATAAGCTAGTTTTGTTATGGATGAAAATTATTATATGTCGTGAAACATTCAGTCTCCCATCTAGCCTACAACAGTATAGCCCAGCATCAGAGACATTGCATGGGACTTTACTTTATCTATTTTAGCTCAAAAAGAAGCCATATAAAGTGAGAGCAAGAGATTCTGTGCTTCAGCCACTAATGAATGACCCCTTTCTGACAGCTTTAAGTGATGTCTGTTGTTTTGCTACTCACACATATTCTAATTTTGGTCTTGTGTAGCATTGACAATATCCCAAAAATACGACTATGACTCCCTCCTAATGTACCAACTATTTCTGTTTCTTTTTGCCATGGTATAATTGATGGATGGCATGGATTCCTATTTCCTTTCTTGTTACAGAGAGGTTATCTGTTTCCTGTTCAGCTGCAGACGGACGTTTTTCCTACAAATAATTTCCGATAGCTGTTGTAATGTGTTTCTAAGAATAGAATCATAGAATAGTAGGGTTGGAAGGGGCCTATAAGACCATCGAGTCCAAGCCCCTGCTCAATGCAGGAATCCAAGTCAAAGCATTCCTGACAGATGGCTGTCCAGCTTCATCTTGAATGCCTCCAGGGTGGGAGAGCCCACCACCTCCCTAGGGAATTGGTTCCACTGTCGTATTGCTCTAACAGTCAGGACGTTTTTCCTGATGTTCAGCTGGAATCTGGCTTCCTGTAACTTGAGCCCATTATTCCGTGTCCTGTACTCTGGGATGATCGAGAAGAGATCCTGGCCTTCCTCTCTGTGACAACCTTTCAAGTACTTGAAAAGCGCTATCCTATCTCCCCGCAGTCTCCTCTTCTCAAGGCTAAACATGCCCAGTTCTTTCAGTCTCTCTTCACAGGGCTTTGTTTCCAGTCCCCTGATCATCTTCGTTGCCCTCCTCTGAACCCTCTCCAGCTTGTCTGCATCCTTCTTAAAGTGTGGTGCCCAGAACTGGACACAGTACTCAAGATGAGGCCTAACTAGTGCTGAGTAGAGGGGGACTAGTACTTCACGGGATTTGGAAGCTATGCTTCTATTAATGCAGCCCAAAAGAGCATTTGCCTTTTTTGCAGCCACATCATATTGTTGGTTCATATTCAGCTTGTGATCTATAACAATTCCAAGATCCTTCTTGCTTGTAGTATTTTTGAGCCACGTATCCCCCATCTTGTAACTGTGCATTTGGTTTCTTTTTCCTAGGTGCAGAACTTGGCATTTATTCCTATTAAATGTCATTCTGTTGTTTTCTGCCCAGCATTCCAGCCTATCAAGATCATTTTGAATTTTATTTCTGTCTTCCAAAGTATTAGCTATCCCGCCCAATTCATTTGCAAATCTGATCAGCATTCCCTGCACCTCCTCCTCCAAGTCATTCATAAAAATGTTGAAGAGCACTGGGCCCAGGACTGAGCCCTGCGGTACCCCACTCATTACCTCTCCCCAGTTTGAGAAGATCCCATTGATAAGCACTCTTTGAGTCCGATCCTGTAGCCAACTGTGGATCCACCGGATCGTTGTTTCATCTAGCCCACTTTGAGCTAGTTTGCTCATCAGGATACCATGGGGCACTTTGTCGAAAGCTTTGCTGAAGTCAAGGTATATTATGTCCACAGCATTCCCACAGTCCACAGGGGAGGTGACCTGATAAAAAAATGAGATCAGATTTGTCTGGCAGGATTTGTTCTTGACAAATCCATGTTGGCTTTGAGTAATCACTGCATTGTTTTCAAGGTGCTTACAGATGGATTGCTTTAGAATCTGCTCCAGAATTTTCCCAGGGATTGATGTCAGACTGACTGGTCTGTAGTTCCCAGGTTCCTCCGTTTTGCCCTTTTTGAAGATAGGGACAACATTAGCCCTCCTCCAATCATGGTAAGGGAAGGTAGTAAATGGGTGAAGTTATAAGAACAGGATAGAGTGACAAGACCAACAGGACTTGCAAAAGATATGTTGCCTATATACCTCACTAATATATGGTGAACTACACCAGTTGAACTGGTGTGCTTGCACAAAACTTAAGTTTGACCACAGCCTGATTATCACCACCGTTGGAGAAAAACAATGAACTCTCAATTCCATTTATTGTACTGGGGCTGCAATCCTATGCACACTTACTAAGGAGCAAGTCCCACTGAAATCAATGGGTTCTTTCCTATGGGTAAACATGCATAGAATTGTGCTTTAAGAGTAGCACATAGTCTCTCTCATATGCTTGCAGAGGTGGCAATATACTGCAGAAGTCTAATAACTCAACAGTGTATTATCACAGAAATCTAGAGCAAAATTAGGCAAGTTATCACCAAAGTCAGATTTAACCACCTGGCTGGAGACTAAACTCCTCTTTTGTCAATCAGAACACTGGTTATTTTATTTATGTTCTGTTCTTTATATGCTTGTATGGAAAGAACACATGAGACAGATAAGCCAGTAGGTTTAAGGTAAGGTAACTACACCTACTTTGCTCCTCAGTAACTTACTATAGCCAAGCATATTGAAATGTATTGTGAAATCATTTTTGGTCGATTGCAATAGTGTATTAAAATGTTTGGTCTAGAGCAGCTTCCCCGATCTGTCTCCCTCCAGATGTGTTCGGCTACAACTCCAGCATAGCCAATTATCATGCTTGGATGATGGGAGTTGTAATCCAACACATGGTTTGTGCAGGCTGGTGTAGAGTCATGAACAGTAAAGGGTTGTTTCAGTCCTTGGACTAAAACAGCCTTACCCAACCTGATGCTCTCCAGATGTGTTGATGTACATCCCATCATCCCCAGCCAGCATGGCCATTGGCCTTTCACATACTTAGTTCCTTCCTTGCTGGTGTGCATGAGAGAGAGAGAGAGAGAAGGATCCCAGTGCCTTTTTATTCCTCTTTTGGCATTTACGATCACTCAGTGTGTGTTGTGGAGCCATGCACACTCATCCCCACCTTCATGTTACCTGCCCTCCTGCTGACTACATGTTGGGGGAAGGTCTGAAGAACGGAGCCTGCTTCTGTGCACATAGGTTCCCCTGTCATCTAGAACCATGATTACATGGTGTTCTACATCACAGAACCTCTGCACATAGAGCTCTCCTGCTCCGTGCAGTGTTAATGGTGTGATCTTCAACACCCAAATTAAGCCTATTCTTATCAGAGTATAAGAGGATAGGTCCCTCCTTGGAGAAGCTTACAATCTAAAATTGGACACTGGGGAAACAGAGGAAGGGAAGGGAAATGGGGGCAGGGGTAAATATGGAATCAATATTTGATTGTTTCAATTACATGGGCCTAGGCTTACTCAGTTACAGTAGACACAGGAACTAAGGAGTTGTGCCAAAGGCATCTTGGAAAAGATGGTTTTTAAGGAGGGACTTGAAGGAATAAATTTTTCCTCTTCTCTCATCCTTTTTTCCTTTTGTGTCATGTCTTTTAGATTGTAAGCTTGAGAGCAGGAGCTGTCTTTCTTATTGATCTATAAGCTGCTCTTGGAACCCTTCCTGGCTGAGGAGCAGTGTAAAATGCTTTAATTAAATAAATCAGATGGCATCGCACAGGTGTTCTGGGAAGTAGTTCTGAGCATATGGGGCAGCAAGGGAGAAAGGGTGGAACTTTTTGAGGGAGCAGGCGACAAGGCTGCCCTGTTTTAGGGTTGTGGGTGGCTTGTTAACTACCTGAACAACCTGCCCATGCCAGGTTCGCACGTAACGACAAGCTGTGGCACACCTCCACCGCTATTTGAATTTTTAAAATGCAAAACGGCAAGCCCTGCGGGAAATTCATCCACAGTGGCTTGCTGTTACATGTGAACCATGATGGGGGAACTGGAGTACCAAATATCACAGGCAGGGATATGACAGAATATAAGAGGAGAGAAATAAGGGAGGGAGCAAGGCCACGAAGGGCTTTGAAAGGAAGGATAAAAGAGCTTGTGCTGGATCCAGGAGTCAAAAGGAAGCCAGTGTTTGATATAAGGAGGAGCGGGGCTGGACCCAAACATTTTCCTACCTCAGGCAAAGAACAAGATGGCATCCTCTCCCATTCCATGTACCAAAGCTGACTGAACTGGCAGTTGAATCTTTCTTCAAGATTGTAAATGGTACAGCATTCTCCCCAACACCCAAAGGCAGGAGTAGTACTGTAAAGGGAGAAGCAACACAACTTGACAGCACTTTAAAAATGGGAAATAAAGGAGCGAGAGAGGAATAAAAGCCCAGGGATATGTGTCTGCTCCAGCAGGGTGAATGGGTAACATTGTCAATGGATAAGGAGAGGAGGGCTTTGGGGGAAGTATTAGAATTAAAGCCTTGGACATGCTGAGAGACAAACAAGACGTGACCTTAAGTGTGTCTTTGCATTTAATGGGCAACTTTTTAAAAATGCAAATTTCATCAGCTGGGGTGTGTGTGGATATAATTAATGACAGAACAGGCATGGAGGGGAAATTTAACCCTTTCCTTCCCTACTGCAATCCTGCAGAAAATCCCTGCTCTGAAGTTAGTATTTGCCCTGGAATTGCTGCCAATCCATGGTGGGTGGGGTTGTGTCAAAGTAAATACCAGATTCAGACAAGGGAACTGGCAGGATTTGTAAACAAAGAGGCCACCACCACAAACTATCAGGGTGAGGAGTGTGGGAGAAGGAGAGACCTCCAGAGGAGAGGGCAGCAAGGTAAAGGGAATACAGGTTTCACTGCGGGCAAGTGAGAAGAATGTATCATGGAGGACAACTGTTTTCTGGGTAAGGCAGTGACAGCTCCAGAGGGAGAAGGGAAGCTGGGAGAGTCTACGGTAAGGTAACAAATATGGATGGGATTAGGAGAATGAAGACATGTTGCTGCTATGATGCAGGAAACAAGAACCAGAAAGTTGAGGAAGAAGACAGTGTGAAGTACGGGATGATGAAGAGTTGTTAAGAGATGGGCGAAAGAAGGTACAGATTTGATTGAAGTAGCTTGGTCACAAATGGCCACCTTAGTCAGCCAACTGTTCAAATGGCAGCTTATGCTGTGTCCCACCCACTCAGGCCTCAGCCTCAAATGGAATTACTTGAAAGTAGATGTAATGCAACAAGCAGCCATTCACATGGAGAGAGGAGATGGGAAGTCCTTTGGCCAGCTGACCATGCTTGCTTGACTTCCTTTAAGTGTGCCTTCTCCAATGGAGCAGGTTACCAGCTTTCTCTTTCTACACCACCAAATGTGCAGTCTTGCTTGCTATAATTATTCATAAGCAACTTATATTATTCATCATCTCAAAACAGATGGTATGTGATGGTGGTCACTACATATTTGTTTGTCAAGGTTTACCTAATAAGTCTTATTTTTGGAGGGAGCTTCAGATCAGCGCTGGAGTTTTGGCATCAAAACCTGACCAAAGCATTCTGGAGGGTGTTCAGGTAGCCAATGAAATTTGCTGCAAACATATGGTGTGTGCTGGACTCACAAAAAGAAACAATATATGGCTGTAATAAATATTTTTTGCAAGAGATGAGATGCACAATGTGATCCACAATGTGATCCTAAGCAAGTTTATACAGAAGTCCTACTGGGTTAAATGTGACTTCTTCCCTAATAAATGTGCTTAGAATTTCCATCTTAAGCATGTCTGTGTAAAAGTAAGATCATAACTATGGGTTGTATCCAATGATAGGCTAGTGAAAATGTAAAAGAGATAGCATTGCTCCACTAGTTGGTTGCACAAGCATTACTGGAACACCATCCTAGCCTAAAGAAGTCATAATGAGTTGTGGTCAGCTTGTGCAATGGCTTATGGAACATCAAGCTGAATCACAGTATTGGATTTAATACTTGCACAATGATGAAAATGAGTCTCCACAAGCTATAGGAGAGTTGCACTTGCAGAATGACACCATTGGATACCCCACAATATATTTTTTATATATTTCTATGTATTTTTCTTTACATTGTTCAAATTGCATTGGATGGTCAATATGAGCCTATTCGCATATCATGGCAGCAAATCATGTGTTAATTAACCCATAATTTGTGGGGATGCACAAAGCATGTGAGCAATTTCTGGTTTGAATAAACAACCTATGAATGCCCCATTGTAGGTTGTTGGCATGATATCTGAACCCAGACACATTGGGTAATGTATGGGTTAAACAATCCAGAGTTAACCCAACAACAAACCATGGGTTAACTCTGGGTTATTTAATCCATAAACAACCCAGAGCACCCAGGTTTGGATGTCATGCTAACAACCCCAGAACAGGTGGTTCACAGATTGTTTATTCAAACTGGAAACAGCACTATAAAGCACATGGTCTTCAATGTCTATACACTAATGCCCAGAGTATGGGAAACAAACAGAATGAACTTGAACTCTTAATACAGGAGGGAAATTAGGACTTGATAGGTGTAACTGAAACATGGTGGGATGACTCCCATGACCGGAATACAGTAATTGAAGGATATAACTTGTTCAAAAACAGGAGGAACAGAAAGGGAGGTGGAGTTGCACTATATGTTAAAAATACGTATCTCTGCACAGAAATACAGGAGGATGAGCTTGGTAGCCCCATCGAGAGCATCTGGGTTAAAATAAATGGTGGTTCAACTATTAAATAAGGATGGCAAAATGATAACAGATGACAAGGAAAAGGCAGAAGTGCTCAATTCCTACTTTGGCTCAGTCTTCTCCCAAAAGAGGGTCTATGAGCCCCCTGGTAAAGGTGAAGTACAGGCTGAAGGGGCAGGATTGCAGCTTGAGATCGATAGGCATATGGTCAAGGAACACCTACTTACTTGAATGAGTTCAAATCTCCAGGGCCAGATGAACTGCATCCAAGAGTAATAAAGGAACTGGCAGAAGAACTCTCAGAACCACTATTATCTGTTTATTGGACATCCCTTACCAACTTCACCCATTTACTACCTTCACTTACCATCTCGCCCCTTTTTTTCCTTAAGGTAGCCCTTATCACAGCATATTGATAAAATATTAATGATTTAATGCCGGAGAGAAAATTGCTACCCCTTGCTCAAGCCACATTGTTGTTTACTGCAACAATAGCCAAAAATATTTTGGAACTTTCCAAGTTTGTTAGACACTGCTCCTGTATGGTTGATGGTAGGCGGAAGCATAAATGGAGCAAAGCAAAGACAGGCTGTACTAAGCAAGAGCTGGTCTCCTAGTTGCTCAGACCAGCTAAACAAGCCTGACTCTGAAGCTTTCAAGCAAGTTCCTAACTCCACCTGACCCACTTTGAGGGCCTATTGGTACAAGGAGGCTTCTTTATAAATTAAAAATTTGTAGTTGCTTTTGAGGGCTATGCCCTCACAAAGCAATGTACAATGTACAAATTGGTTGTTCAGGCAGGCATTTGGGGTGGGTTATGGTATTTTTAAACGATATTTTAATGTGTGATTTTACTGTTTTAAATTGTACTGTTGTACATTACCCAGAGTGGCCGGTGACTGGCCAGATGGGCGATTAAGAAATTTAATAAATAATAAATACAAAAACTGGATCAGCATTAAAAAACACACACAGAGTACTTAGAGAAGCTGTTCTGAAATACAAAGCTAGTCCTGCTGAACCGGTAGAGGTGGCATTGAAGAGGAGAGTCTTCAGGCCTTGTCTGAACACACTGACAGAAGGGGCAAGGTGTAAGTCAACGGGAAGTTCCACAGTTTGGGACCATCATTGAAGTGGCCTTCTTTCTTGTGCCTGCCAACCTAACTGATCTTAATGGCAGGCACTGAAGGAAGACCCCTGAGGAAGATCTTAACGTATGGGCAAAACTGTATGGGTAAAGGCAGATAACATGGTCCCAAGCTGTTCAGGGCTTTAAAGGTTATGACCAGCACTTTGAATTGGGTTCAGAAACTTACTGGCAGCTGGTGTAGCAGGCACAAAATCGAAGTTAATTTTCATACTTCCAGTGTCTGGGCATCCACATTTCTTGACTTGTCTCCCTGCAGTTCTCTCCTTTACCTGGGTAGTGGTGCCTAGTGGCTGGGTAGTGACGCATAGGCTGAATCTCTGGCTGACATCTCCCTGGTCAGCAGTTCAGGACCTGTTGCAGCCTTCAGTCCTGACACCTATGACCCTATTGTGTCACAGCCAAATCTTACACTGATTCTTTATTGATTTCAATTTACTTTGGCATTCTGCATAGGGCTGGGCTGTTGCTTTCTTCATTGGCTACCACAGAAGGCAAATGGAATAGTCAGTGCTTGGTGGTGGCAATATGTCACCAGAGTAATGATGGTTGAACTTGTAGTTTCTGATTATTTAAATATGACTCAGGCTATTAATAAAAAATCACTTGTAATCTAACCTTTTCTGAATTATATCCATTAAACACACACGCCAAAGACATCTGTTGAATTAAGAGTAATTTATTGTGTTTTTTTTTCTGAACTTGACAAAGAGGGATTCCCAGAGATTGATAACACAACACAATCTTATGCACCATTTCACAACTAGTCCCTTGTTGGTTTTATTAAGAACATAGCAATTTAAAAAATAGCTAAATATGTACATATTAATAAAACTTATATACATAAGATTGAGACAACTTTTTACCTAAATATGGAATGATTTTCCTAATAAAACCTATAAAAAGACTTCTGAATAAAAGTTTGAACAGTAGTCACAGTTAAGTAGACACAATTACAATTGCTTTTAAGAGTCATGAAAAGAATGTTGATTGTTGGTTAACTGTTACAATATGAATGCCTTATTTGCAGATTTATTGAGGAGACTGAGAAGTTCCATTCATGAAGGTGCAGTCCCATCAACCTCCAAGGAGGAAATGTACTTTTAAAAGACTGCAGCACTAGCCAGGGTTATCTTGTCATCAAGAGAACACAGCCACATTTCAATAATAAACTGATCACATTAAGTTTAAAATTCCTTAAAAGGATTATTGAACAGCTGAAGTGGTTATTTAGCCCAAGTTTAACCAACTCAATAGGTGATAAGCATTTATAGCACAATCCATTGGTGTGCTTATGACTGTCAATGAAATTCTCATGTATGTAGCATTTATTAATCCTTCATTAGAAGCATGACCATGATAGCTTCACACACCACACAAAGGATAGGACAAAAGCCTGGTACTTCAAAAGGTAACAAGAATATTAACTCATATCTTCACATGGTATCTGTGGGGTCTGGTGGTTAATAATCTTAAATATCATGAATACCCAGGACAAACTATCTTTCTGAAAGCAGAACTATGAAGCAAACCCTGTGGAGGGGGAAGAACACTTGCATGTGTTTCAGCTCTAGGGGATGGGGTAAGGGCATCAAGGCAAAGGGGTGATAAATTTGTATGTTTTAGAAATAATTTTATTTGAATGTGTGAAGATTAGTTAACACGTACGTAGATAAGGTGGAATATTTTCTTTAAAAATAGTTCCTTTCTTTTTGTAAGAAGGTGCACAGTTCCGTATTTTGCATCTTGGCCTTTGTAGCCTTCTCCGGCACCACCCCTAGCCTAGGGCAAAAAGAAATGCCAAGATAGCTGACAGAAGTATTAGTAAGAAGCTTGGCCAAAAGGCCGCTTGGCCATCAATTATATTTTCAAACAACTGATGCAGTATGGGAATGTGTTTGTGTGCACGCGCGTGCATGTGTGTTATTCTCCATATTCTGGAATAGAGTTGCTGGCTTGCTCCCTCCCTGGCCTATGGCTACTTACAGGGAGAAAAGTGGGGGTGGGAGAGGATATGAGCAGGCACGCGCACACACACAGTTGAGGCCTGTAAGTTCAGTGGAGAGTGAACGGATATATGTGCTCCTCCCCTCTACCCTAGCAAGTGAACATCTGCAATTCATACACAGGCCTGAATCTGCACAATTCTTCCCTGTCATTAAAGGGAGGGGGATTATGGAAATCGAGTCCTACACCTATGAATAGAGCACCCAGCTCACACAACGTCTTGTATGGGTAGTGGGGTAGATTACATATGCCCCACTCCTTCCACTGAAGAACTATCCTTAGTTGGACGAGTGAACCTACCTAGGTCAAAGAGAAGGTGTGATAAATTTCTGTTCCCTTTGGCTGAACTGAGATACTAGACATACTCTCAAGGGTAATTTTCCTCCACTCAGTGAATCTGAGTAGAAGAATTAGGCATGAGAGGAAGACATGTGCATGTGTGAAAACTAGCCACCACCCCTCAAACTGGAATGGTATATTCCCTACATCTCATGCAAATATTATGGAAAAGCTGAATATATATAAGTGCTTTGGAGACCACTGGCAGCAATAATTCTTGAAATAACGTTTTTGGGAACCACAAAACTAAACTGCCAGACTCTAAAGACAAGGGAAAGATGAGAGATCTGCAAAATAAAAAGTTTGAGGAATCTCAATATCAAGAACAATTCATTCCACATTCACCAGTTGTTCTTGACTAAACACAGGGAATATATTAGTATCAATTAGTGGGATTCTTATGGTCATATACACTGATAGTGTATCTTATTCTGAGAAAACTACTTGGCAACTTGCCATCTTTACCCAAGGGGAGGGGGGGAAGAGAGTGTGTGTCTTCAGAACAGATGAATATTAATGATTCATTAAACTTCTTAGTAGCTTTTTGGTCCTGTGATTTCTGCACGAAAAGCCAATATAAAATGGGGTCCTTCAGAGCTTGCTCCTGAGAGGAGGAGAGGCTTCTGTGTTTATTTTTCTCTGTTTAACTGAAAATGGAATAGCCAGCATGCATATATTTATGTAGGAAAATGCAATCATAAAGGCAAAATTTGTTCTATTGCAGTGGTTACCAGACTAACCGCACTATATCCTTGCTGCTGATCAAGCCTATTTTGATTAAGGGAAACAAATAATTTAGTGGCTTTGTTATGCCATGTTACAAAAGCGTGAAAAAACTTAGACTGAGGCTATGACAGAGTAGAACACAGATACTGAAGTAGTCTGGAAATGTTGCTGGTACCCCGCTCAAATGTAAAGATGTCTGGATCGGCTAATGAAACACTGGCGCAGAATGTGTGGTTTCAAAGAGGTTACCTGAAAAATAAGAGTAAAAACTTAAAATTAGGTTTTCAAGGAACAACTATATATCAATAGGATACATATCTATTAAAATTAACCTATGGGTTTCAACATTAAGTTATGAAATGCATTATCTATTATTTAATTAGATGGGACACTTTTTAGAATATCTGTAATTTCTTTCTGGATATTCATCTTTATAACTAGAAATCACTGAAGGTAAGGTACTACTACTATGAAGGAAATTCAAATCTTGTTTGTGGAATTCTGGAATAGAAAACACATGCAAGAATTTTAAACCTATACAACAATGCAAGGGGTCTCTATCAAACATCTGAAATTACTCTGCCAAGTTTTTTTTTTTTTTAACTACCTGTATTTCACCCTCCTCCCCTGTAGTGTTTGGATGTGGTAACCAATGCAGAGAGACAGGAAGCCAGATTCCGGCTGAACATCAGGAAAAACTTCCTGTTAGAGCAATACGACAATGGAACCAATTCCCTAGGGAGGTGGTAGGCTCTGCCACACTGGAGGCATTCAAGATGAAGATGGACAGCCATCTGTCAGGGATGCTTTGGCTTGGATTCCTGCATTGAGCAGGGGGTTGGACTCGATGGTATTATAGGCCCCTTCCAACCCTACTATTCTATGATTCTATGATTTGTAAAATGATTAAAACTCCTTAAACCCAACAGTTACAAGTCAGTTCAAAAAAGAGAAGAAGTCATACATAATATCAGAAGAATCTGGGGGCCTGGGGCAATGGAATTTTCGGGGGGGGGGTGCCCTGTCCCACAGAAATATAACAATCATTTTGAAATTATATGTAATTGAAAGACCATAAATCCCATAAAAAGTCCCAGCTTCTCAAATAACTATAGTATACATATATCTACATAAGTAAAAAGTAAATATTGAAATATTTGTACCTAATAATGAATTATTAGTGCATTTAATCTTTCTTCAATAGGTAATTAAAAATATTTCAGACCTAATGTTAAAGTGAATTTGGAGAGCAGTGTCCCCTCCATTACTAGGCCAATTATTATCATGTTTAAATATATGTTGTTTATCTCTTACAAAATGACAATTTTTAAAGGAAATTTTGGTGATTTTTTTTTGTTAAAAATGTACTATTTTTCATTTAGTTAAAATCGCTGAGAGAAAAGGTGTATGGCCTCCCCCGCCCCCTACAGCCACCCCTATCCTCCATTCCCTACTCCTACAAGAACTATGCACACAGAGCTTTCAGAGGCGTAGTAACCACTGTCTAGGAAGTATACCAGCACCAAGTTCTGAGCTGCTTCCTCGACTTGTTTTTGTCAGAAGCCTGGAACAGAATATTAATACAAAACAACATGAGCTGATAGTTCTGTTCAAATAAATAAAATAGTATGCCCTGTACCACTTTAATGCTATGCATAGTCAAGAGCCATTACACTAACTGTGACTTCAGACTGAAAACGTATACAATTGAAAGAAGGCCTGTGAGGTACAGCACAAAACCAGCCAATGCGGAGTAAGGAAACAGAAGTTCTGTTATAATGGGTGACCTTTATAAGAAGAAATGATTGAAAAGTTGCCCTTGAATATTTGGTTTAGATAATCACATGCTTTTTTTTTTTTTAAGTGTGGCCCAGCAAGCAGAAAAAGGAGGAATTTAGTCAGGAATATGTGTTCTAAGGCAACTTATCAATGATTGGAAGAAAGGGAGGGAACCCATTTCACACACAGGGAAACTGAGGCAGCAGGCAATCGAAGTCAATGCTGAGTATGGGTTACATAATCACAGGGCTTAAAACAATAATTTTGACCAGCAAATAGAAAACAGGAGGAATTTAGTCAGAAATGTGTGTTCTAAGGCATTACTTTCCACCACCAAAAGAAAGGAAAGGGTAAAAAAAACACAACCCAGTCTGAGAAGCATTGTATAGCACTACAAAATGGAGGCCAGGCATGGGCCTCAATTCATTACTTAAGGCAAGCATAAGGGAAGACAAAAACACCTCCAATTTAAAAGCAGTTCAGACGCCCCCTCCGCATCCCTCACCCCAATTTATCCAGAATAGCAGCACAGAGAAAGCAATTTCTGGCAGAGGCCACTTATCAATGACTGGAAGCAGGGGAGGAGAGGGGGAACCCATTTCACACACAGGAAAACTGAGGGAGCAGGCAACTGAAGTCAACGCTGAGTTTGAGTTACATAATCAGAGAGTTTAAAATACTATTTAAAAAAAAACAACAGCAAATACAAAACAGGAGGAATTTAGCCAGAAATATATGTTCTAAGGCATTACTTTGCACAACCAAAAGAAGGGAAAGGGTAAAAACAGACTGAGAAGTACTGTATAGCACCACAAATAGAGGCCAATTAATTACTTAAGACAAGTATAATGGAAGACAAAAAAGGCCCTAATTTAAAACCAGTTTACCTCAGCCCACCTCAATTTATCGAGAATAGCAACACAGAGAATGCAATTTCTAGCAGAGGGCACGTAAATGATCTTTTTTCCAGTGTGTGTGTGTGTGTGGGGGGGAGATGGTGTAAACAAGATGGGAACAAAGATTTTTGTTGCATTTTACAACCCAGCACGACCTATGAATTTCTCCAGACACCCAGAGACTGGAAAGATTTTTAAATGAAGAACATAGCAGTATAAATATGAAAAACTAAAAAGTGATGGTCTGGTCTGGTCTCCTCTCTCTCTCCCCCGCCCCATGTGAAGAAGGGTTGAGTGGAAATAAAGCAGATACTGTGCCTCAGTCACTCTACCCACTCCATTCAACTGGGCTTGGACCTCCCAACACACCCACAAGTGGCTCTGATTGGCCACTGACCGGCCAGCCAACCACCTACTCCATTTACTGGCCAGTCAATTAGCCAGCTTTCCTCCTCTGTGCAACACCCCCCTCGCCCAAAAGTACCCCTCCCTTGTGGAGGGAAGGGGTCATCTTTGATTGGCCAGCTCAGGCTAACAGCCTGAGCGGACCCTATTTTTTGTGATGCTTCCCCTTTTAATTAGGGGGCTAGCACTGCCTGGCGCTGGGCACCAGGCAGACTCCAAAGCCTTTCTGGCCCAGAGAAAGGCTCTAGAGCAGCAGGAACATTCTGAGCATGTGTGAGCATGTTTTTTGAAATTTTAAAGAAAAGCTCTCCTTGCTTTGGCTCATGTGAATGGCTTGCATTTTAAAATAAAATGCTTGCCCAGGCCCCCCCTAGTGTGGGGCCTGGGGCAAACTGCCTCCTTTGCCCCCCCTCTGGGCAGGCCTGCATAACATTTGGAAAATGCACAACTTTGGAGAACGGGCAGGGGAGGCAAGTTCCATACTTGCAAGGCAGGTGCAGATACTGGCTGGGTTCGCATGACATGCCAAACTATGATGGGTTGTTGTCTGAAACAACCCATGTGGGTTAGCATGTTGTCCAAAAATGGGCACGCTGCAGATGAAAGCATTGGCCTGCGGCCACCTACCATCTTCATTTTTTAAGAATGTATCTCAGCCCCATGTGTGGCCCAGAAGCATTCATGGGAAAAGAAAATGGGAGCAGCTAGAGGTCCTCACTTTGATTTGAAGTGATCCGAGCTGTCAGTAAGAAGTTTTGTTATTAAAAATAATAATTAAAAGAGGTAGGGCATCTTGGCGGGCATCAAGAATGGTGTCTGAGGACGCACTCGGCCACAGGGACTATTATCAAGGGCTCCTTGGAGGGCTCTCTCAGTCTAATCCAGTAGCCAAGTCCAGACGCAGACAAAGGGATTCTTTTCAAAGCTTTATTCTTCTCTTACAACTTACAACTCTACAGGTAGCAACTAGATCTGAGCAGCAGCATCCCTATGCCCTAAGTTGGAACAGTTGGTCCCCGTTTGAAAAGCAATTACTGGCAGACCCCTGAATATAAGGACTAGGGAGAATCCCTCCCCTTTTCCCTTGGATCCTCTGGGTGCAACCGTTCTTTGAGCGCCAACCGGGCGCTACGCCTCCTTTCCACACTCTCCATTTGGCGTCGCTCTCTGCGTCTGCGCCGCGCATCCAACCAGTCTGCTATCGGTGCTGGGTCACTCCCTGGACTGCTTTCTAATCTAGGAATGTGGGTGGGAGGAATCTCTGTCAGCTGCGGGCCCTGGGAAAAAGGGGTGCGCTCCTCTCCCAGGAGCAACTGCTCTTCCTCCGAATCAGAACTACTCTGGGATTCTATGGGCTCAGTGTCCACACTGACAACTATGTTGCCTACCCTTGTTCTACCCTCTGAACAAGACAATAATTACCTACAGTTTGCAAAGGACCCATTTTGTCATCTGGTTTTCAGCACCCAAGATGGGCATGGATCCAGTTTGCATGTGGTTGCCGTCATGTCTTAAAGCAGAACTTCTACTTTCACAGGCAAGCTCTAGACTGCATTATGAGTTAGCTTGTGATCAACTAGGTAGAACACATGCTTTTGTAACATTTTCTTATATGCTGATACTGGACTTATCTATCTGATTACCACCTTGTAGAAGATCTGGCAAATATATAAAGCACAACTTTTCTTGTATGTTGGCCTCTTCAAGTGCTGATCCAGGGCTGCTTGGTGCCTGAAAGTACTTAGGCAGGAGGAAAAGCCAACCTGCTTTCAGTCTGCTGTTTCTCAAGGTATGAGCCAGGCTCTCTACTGCAAAATGACTTCATTCTTTCTGGGTGCTTCCAGATGAGGCTTTTATCGTACTACTGCCCTGCCTCATTCACAGAATTTTATGGGGTGGGTAATGAGGGCATGCCCTTTCATGGATCACTGCCTTGTTGTGGCGAAGGGGCTTGCGTAACTCAGTGAAGCCATAAGCTATGTCGTGCAGGGCCACCCAAGACGGACAGGTCATGGCAGAGAGTTCTGACAAAATGTGGTCCACTGGAGAAGGAAATGGCAACCCACTTCACTATTCTTGCCAAGAAAACCCCATGGAACGTATCACAAGGCTAAAACATATGACGCCGGAAGATGAGCCCCTCAGGTCGGAAGGTGTCCAATATACTACTGGGGAAGAGCAGAGGGAATTTCCAAGTAGCGCCAGAAAGAGTGAAGCGGCTGGGCCAAAGCCAAAAGGACACTCAGCTGTGGATGTGTCTGGTGGTGAAAAGAAAATCCGATGCTATAAAGAACAATATTGTTTAGGAACCTGGAATGTCAGATCAATGAATCAAGGTAAGCTGGAGGTGGTCAAACAGGAGATGGCAAGATTGAACATCGACATCTTGGGAATCAGCGAACTAAAATGGACAAGCATGGGCGAATTTAATTCAGGTGACCATCGTATCTACTACTGTGGGCAAGAATCCCTTAGAAGAAATGGAGTAGCACTCATAGTCAACAAAAGGGTGGGAAAAGCAGTACTGGGGTACAATCTCAAAAACGATAGAATGATCTCAGTACGAATCCAAGGCAAACCATTCAACATCAAAGTAATTCAAGTCTATGCCCCAACCACTGAGGCCGAAGAAGCGGAGGTTGATCGGTTCTATGAAGACCTACAACACCTTCTAGAACTAACACCAAAAAAAGATATCCTCTTCATCATAGGGGATTGGAATGCTAAAGTAGGAAGTCAAGAAATCACCGGGATAACAGGCAAGCATGGCCTTGGTGTACAAAATGAAGCAGGACAAAGGCTAATACAGTTTTGCCAAGAGAACACGCTGATCACAGCAAACACTCTTTTCCAACAGCACAAGAGGCGACTCTACACATGGACATCACCAGATGGTCAATATCAAAATCAGATGGATTATGTCCTTTGCAGCCAAAGATGGAGAAGCTCTATACAGTCAGTAAAAACAAGACCTGGAGCTGACTGTGGCTCAGATCATGAGCTTCTTGTTGCAAAATTTCAGCTTAAATTAAAGAACG
Organism: Heloderma suspectum; assembly: GCF_057233095.1. Taxonomy (NCBI): domain Eukaryota; kingdom Metazoa; phylum Chordata; class Lepidosauria; order Squamata; family Helodermatidae; genus Heloderma; species Heloderma suspectum. The sequence continues at coordinate 113,261,534 of NC_139464.1, forward strand.
TAGAGAAAACCACTAAACCATTCAGGTATGACCTCAATCATATCCCTTATGAATATACAGTGAAGGTGAGGAATAGATTTAAGGAATTAGACCTGATAGACAGAGTGCCTGAGGAACTATGGACGGAGGTCTGTAACACTGTTCAGGAGGCAGCAACTCAATCCATCCCCAAGAAAAAGAAATGGAAGAAAGCAAAGTGGCTGTCTGATGAGGCTTTACAAGTAGCTGAGGAAAGAAGGGTAGCAAAAAGCAAGGGAGAAAGGGGAAGATATATCCAACTGAATGCAGAGTTCCAGAGAATAGCAAGGAGAGACAAGAAGGCCTTCTTAAATGAACAATGCAAAGAAATCAAGGAAAACAATAGAATGGGAAAGACTAGAGATCTTTTCAAGAAAATTGGAGATCTCAAGGGAACGTTTTGTGCAAAGATGGGCATGATAAAGGACAAAGAAGGCAGGGACCTAACAGAAGCAGATGAGATTAAGAAGAGGTGGCAAGAATACACAGAAGAACTATACAGGAAAGATCTGAATGTCCCTGATAGCCACGATAGTGCGGTCACTGAACTTGAGCCGGACATCCTAGAGAGTGAAGTCAAGTGGGCCTTAGGAAGCATTACTAACAACAAGGCCAGCGGAGATGACAGTATTCCAGCTAAGCTATTTAAAAGATGATGCTGTTGAAGTGCTGCACTCAATATGCCAACAAATTTGGAACACTCAACAGTGGCCACAAGACTGGAAAAGGTCAGTTTACATTCCAATTCCAAAGAAGGGCAATGCCAAAGAGTGTTCAAACTACCGCACAATTGCGCTCATTTCACATGCCAGCAAGGTGATGCTCAAAATCCTACAAGCTAGGCTTCAGCAGTATGTGAACCAAGAACTACTGGAATTACAAGCTGGGTTTCGAAGAGGCAGAGGAAGTAGAGATCAAATCACCAACATTTGCTGGATCATGGAGAAAGCAAGAGAATTCCAGAAAAACATCTATTTCTGCTTCATTGACTACGCTAAAGCCTTTGATTGTGTGGATCACAACAAACTGTGGTAAATTCTTAAAGAGATGGGAGTACCAGACCACCTTACCTGTCTCCTGAGAAACCTGTAAGAGGGCCAAGAAGCAACAGTAAGAACCAGACATGGAACAACCGATTGGTTCAAAATTGGGAAAGGAGTACGACAAGGATGCATATTGTCTCCCTGCTTATTTAACTTATATGCAGAGTACATCATGAGAAACGCCGGGTTGGATGAATCAGAGGTCGGAATTAAGATTGCTGGGAGAATTATCAACAGCCACAGATACGCAGACGACACCACCTTAATGGAAGAAAGCAAAGAGGATCTAAAGAGCCTCTTGTTGAGGGCGAAAGAGGAGAGTGCAAAAGCTGGTTTGAAACTCAACATTAAAAAAACGAAGATCATGGCATCTCGCCCCATCACTTCCTGGCATATAGAAGGGGAAGAAATGGAAGCAGTGACAGATGTTATTTTCTTGGGCTCCAGGATCACCGCAGACGGTGACTGTAGCTATGAAATTAAAAGACACTTGCTCCTTGGGAGGAAAGCTATGGCAAACCTAGACAGCATAGTAAGAAGCAGAGACATCACCTTGCTGACAAAGGTTTGTATAATCAAAGCTACGGTTTTCCCAGTAGTAATGTATGGCTGGGAGAGCTGGACTATAAGGAAGGCTGAGCGCCGAAGAATTGATGCCTTCAAACTGTGGTGTTGGAGAAGACTTTTACAAGTCCCCTGGACTGCAAGGAGGTCAAATCAGTCAATCCTAAAGGAAATCAACCCTGAGTGCTCATTGGAAGGACAGATGCTGAAGCTGAAGCTCAAATATTTTGGCCACCTAATGCGAAGAGAAAACTCCCTGGAAAAGACCCTGATGCTGGGAAAGATTGAAGGCAAAAGGAGAAGGGGACGGCAGAGGATGAGATGGCTAGATAGCATCACCGATGCAATGAATATGAACTTGAGCACGCTCTGGGAAAGAGCGGAGGACAGGAAGGTCTGGCGTGCTATGGTCCATTGGGTCACAAAGAGTTGGACACGACTTAACGACTGAACAACAACGAGAGCATGACTAAGAAGTGATCTTTTTAGACCACTGATCTCTGGAAAGAAAATACTGAAAATACTGGCTTCTTTCATGACACATTAAGTCTGGTTTCCATAGGTGAAGAAGTAGTGGAACAGGGTAAGAGTGTGCAATATAAACAAGTTAAGTCATACAAAGCCTCCATGATGGCAATCTAGAGAAGCAAACAACTCTGTGTGTATTATTTATTTATTTAAAACATTTCTTGGCCGCCTTTCAGGGCAGAAGCCCTCCCAAGGCGGCTTGCAGCAGTAAAATACAAAAAAAACCCCCAGTTAAAATATTAAAAGTGATAAAAACATAAAAACAATAAAAACAACAATAAAACCAGCAACAATGTTAACAGCAGTAACAGCAACAATAGCAGTCATATCAAAATTAGGCCAGGGCAAAATAATATGTTTGCAAGGCCTTCTTAAAAGCCTGCAATGATGGAGCATGGCAGACCTCCAATGGCAGCTTGTTCCAAAGGTGTGGGGCCACTGCAGAAAAGGCCCTCTCATGTGTGTTCACCCACCTGACTGCTCTCACAGGTGGGCAAATGAGAGGGGCCTCTCTTTCTGACCTTAAAGTGCGGTCAGGCTGATATGGCTGAAGGCGGTCCTTCAAGTAACTTGGTCCCAAACTGTTTAAGGCTTTAAAGGTCAAAACCAGCACTTTGAATTTGGCTTGGAAACACACCACTAACCAGTGCAGCTGGTGCAGTATAGGCATTATGTAATCGAAGTGCCTCGCCCCCGCCAACACTCGGGCAGCCACATTCTGCACAAGCTGGAGTTTCTGAATTATCTTCAAAGGCAGCCCCATGTACAGCACATTACAGTAGTCTAGCCTGGATGTCACTAGTGTGTAGACAACTGAGGCAAGGCCACAGTTGGCATACCAGCCTAAGCTGGTACAAAGGACTCTTGGACACAGCAGCCACCTGGGCTTCTGCAGTTAGCTCAGAGTCCAGGAGGACTACCAGGCTGTGCACTTGGCCTTTCAGGGGGAGTGCAACCCCATCTCAGACCAGTTGTAAACCTCCATCTGAAGTAGTTGGTTTCCCAGTCCACAGTACCTCTGTCTTGTCTGGATTAAGTTTCAGCTTGTTCGCCCTCATCCATCCCAAAACAGCCTCCAGACACTGGTTCAAGAGTTCCACAGCCTCCCTGGGATATGCAGATGGAAACAAGAGGTAGAGCTGAGTATCATCTGCATACTGATGACATTTCAGCCCAAACCTCCTGATGACTTCCCCCAGCAGTTTCATGTAGATGTTAAAAAGCATGGGGGACAAGACAGAACCTTGTGGCACCCCACAGGTTAATGGCCATGGGGTGGAACAGAAGTCCCCAGCACCACGTTCAGAGACTGCTCCTCCAGAAAGGACCAGAACCACTTTGAAACTGTGCCTTCCAAGCCCAATCCAGCTAAACGATCCAGAAGGATACCATGGTTGATAGTATGGAAAGCTGCTCAGAGGTCCAGAAGAACCAATAGGGTTGCACTCCCCCCATCCATTCCCCGGCTAAGTCAATCAAACTAGGTTTGATTGATAGGCTGGGAAGCCAGCAAGACGTCACAAACAACACAACTCCCCGCCTCCTTCCTCCCAGGTGGCTGCTGCTGTACATCAGGACTTGCATTCCCCCCACCCCTTTCCTCAGGAACCACCCCTCCCTCTCCTACTTCATTATAATCTGCTTTCTAAACCCTTTGAACCATTTTTGCAATATGATTCTGTTAAGGGAAAAAAGGTGAAAGTATTGCTAGGTTCATGTGAGTCATTCTGTGTGTCAACAAGGGCTTCCTGGATGGAGGCTTGTGTTGGGCTTTATTGCACTAAAAGCTATTTAGTAATATAATACAAAAATGGACTATTGTTAATTTTTAGCATTCACAAGCATTCCAGCAACATTTTAAAGTGCCAAATATATGAGGAGGTCTCCAATATATAGGAAGGAAGAGTAAGCTTTTGCTTCAGTGAATCAACTTGAACTGTTCAACAGCTGTCTTTCTACCATGCAAAACCAGCTACGAAACCAATACATTCACAAAAGTAGTCTTAGCAAAATAAAGTTGTATGCTCTGTCCCCTGGTCTTCCAGGAAGAAGACATTTCTTTTTATTTCTGTACCACATAATAAGATATTGTAATTACAAAAAAAGGATTATTGTAATTAGCTATACTGTCATCTATTGTACATCATTTCAAAATTATTGGCCCCCAACAAATGAATAAACAGTTTCCTATAGGCTATAAAAACTAGTTTAAACCACACATGAGATTTATTTAAGGCTGGCACACGTCTGTTCTCATCCAGTCAGCCTTCTCTGACTGTATGCTCTCAAGTATCCTAGAAAAATATACTATAGGTCCAACATTAAACAATATGTTGGCTCTCCTGTTCAAAGGCATTATCAAAACAGGATCTGTTTCTCTGTGCGCTGAACATCTTGCTGAAAGGGGATGAATGTGAATACCTCTTTGCGTCACACTTGCGATCTTTGATAATATAAAAACGGGCAGTGCTATGAAACTGGAATAGAGGAAGTGGACACTGGTAAAATACTAAATAAAATTACTGAACGAACAAAAAGGTAATATCATATATCAACTTCATTAATGAAATTGGTGATAATTTTTCTTACAAGAATTGCTTCTGTTGCTTGAGGGAAAAACAGCAAAATGGAAAAGATCTTTATAATCTGACCCATTTATCTATTCAGCCATTATCCAGCAATAAAGTTTTTCCTAGGCTTCTGGCTGTTAACAAAGCATCACATCTTAAAAGACCCTTCATATATACAAATTAACATGCCAAAGAGAAGGGTACAGAGCCTGGCCTTCTCCTTAAAATGTTAGTTTTGTATGACACCTCCTGCCCCACCATGGTGGAGCATGCTGACGTGCAACGTCCTCCCCTCCACCTTCATGGTACAGTCTAGGAAAAGCTTGACCACTTGATTCGGCTAAATGTATATAAAAAAGTCCTCAATCTACTGAAAGAGCACTGGGAGACAAAACTCCACATCAACCAAGGTCTGGTAGAACACCTTGATATAATTTCTCTGTGAAGCGTGCTGGAAGATGTTCCAAAAATGATGACACCCACAGAAAGCAAGCAAAGTTATATCTATTACCAACATCTGCCATTTTACACGTATTTATTTTGTTTGTTACATTAATATCTTGCCTTTCCTCCAAAGAGCCCACGGCGGCATATGTGATCCTCCTCATCCTCTATTCTATCTTACAACAACCTTGTGAGGCAGGTTAGGCTGAGAGTCTGTGACTGGCCCCAAGTCACCCAGTGAGCTTCATATCAAATTGGGATTAGAACCCGGGTCTCCCATGCCCTAGTCCAACACTCTAACCACTTCACCAACTTTGCCTACTTCATTTATTATAGCAACTGTTCTCTGTATCAAATAAATATGATAATACATAACAAAAGAGTTGTCTTGATGATTTGACCAAGGTCCATCTGATACAGCATTCTGTTTCCAACAGCAGTTAGCCAGATGCCCCTTGAAAGCTCACAAGGAGGACATGAAAAAGGCTGTCTTTCTCGTTTGTCTCCATCATCCTGTATATGAAGGCACGCCACTCCTGTACATGTTGCTACTGAGGTCACAGTATTACCCTGTGTGTGTGTGTGTGTGTGTGTGTGTGTATAAAAACAACCAAAAGGTCATCTAAAGCTGCTCCCACAACAAGATTCTTCAAATGGCTAAATTGAGGGCTGTGTATAATTTGTGCTAAAAACATATGAAGTTCTGTTCCCAGGCAATTCATATTCTGTGCTATGAAAAGCTGGATTCTGCAACCTGTATAAATTGTAAAAATCAAACACTTTTGCATAATGTATACAGGTTTTGCTAATTATGGAAGGGACAATGATCCGACACTCTGCCCTGAACCATTAAAAAAACCTTTACATAACCACCTTTCTGACTTTTGAGATTTCAGCAGGCATTCAGCAACACACATTTGGGCTTATTTTCAAAACCATAATGTCTAGAAACTTGGTTTTTTTTTTATAAAGTGAAAGCTGAAAACATCAGGGAGCCTACCATCACATTTTCATGCTTTATCTGTGCTCCCACAGAAAAATGGGACCTCCATCTTCCACCTAAGCACACAGTAGCAGATAACCCTTCATTATCCAGATAACACAATTATCCATGCTCTAATAACTTCAAAAAACCAAGATCTGATGCAATGCGGCAGGAGTGGGCAACACACGGCATGCGGGCACCCCCCCCCCCGTGGCCATTTTGTCCCCCAACCCCACTGCCAGATTGGCCATGGCGGTGGCGGCAAAAAATACCACAAATTTGCAAGGGAGCAAGGCACACAAGGAGCGCATGCCTTATTTGCAAGCACCGTACTCACAGAAGCACAATTCTGCTTGGAAACCAGGCGTGCGCTCCCCACGCACCTCATTTCCCTGCTAAATTGGTGTTGCTGCCATGATGGCAAATTTGGCAGCAGTGGGGTGCGGCCCCCAGTGGGGTCGGGGGGGGCAATGTGGAAGTCGTCTACCCCTGTAATATGGCCACGTATTCCCAGAGGTGTTGGTGCAGAATCTTCCTGCACTTGGAAACATCTGTGTCTCAGACTGTGGTGGCTGCAGGTAGGAAAAGGGATATGGAGGCATGGCTAGTGAAAGGTTCTATAGACAAAGGAAATTACAAGTTTAGGTAAGAGGTATGGGCTGAGTTCGGAGGATCAGTGGGGGAAACAATGCAGCATCGGTTGTTTCTCGTTCCTCAGCCCCTGCCTGTCGTGTGACCAGGATTATCTGTGCAGCACAGGTGTAGTTAATTTTCACCCACCCTACAATCCATAGTAAAAGGCGTGGGTTACAGGGTGGCTGAAAATGAACTACGCCCGTGCTAGGTTTGGATGACACAGCAACCCACGATGTGGTGTGGGTAATTCGGGTAATCCCAGTTGCGTGGCCGGCGGATGGGGTGAGGTGTTGTTTCCCCTGCTGATCGTCCGAACCCAGCCATTGTGTAAGGATAGTCTAGGTAGTTACCCCAACTCCAATGACACCAACAGTAAACAAAAGACTAGTATGCTTTTATTAACCAACAGCTTTTTACCTGTTTGTAGTAGAGAAATGTCCAGTTTCTCATCACACTCAGTTGTCTCTGCTGAATACAGAAAACAAACAAAATACCATTATTTTCCAAAATATATAAAAGAAGGCTTTAATTAAGTAAAATAGCTGTGATACAACTAGATAGGAAAGGAAACATAGATATGTATTTAAACAACGGGCAGTACAACCCTCTCAAAGACCCAACACATTTCAGGCACTACAAGAATTTTGCAAATCCATAGGAAGAGTTGCTGTGTCAGATTAGCACAATATCTAGTTCAGGCCTTTATCTTATTTCAGACAGTGCCCAACATCCAATGGTACAATTTCTTTTAAATGTGATAGCCTGTCCTAAAGCTCACACAGGACTCAGCCACAGAACTTGTTCTGAATGCCAGGGCTCAAACAGGAAGACTCAATCCTGTAGTGTACCCCCAAGCTAACCATAATTGGCTCATCCAAACTTGTACCTCATGACCTCAATTGTCTGTGAGAGCACGAACAGGTGCTCCTCAACAGTGTTGCTGTTCATCCTCAGCTGTGTGACAATTGCAGCCCGCTTACTTTGTTCCACAGAACTAGATGTGAGGGAGCCACTGAGGACAGTGCCCAACCCTATTTGGAGAGATTACAGATTCTGATCCTTGGTCATGCTCAAGAGTGACATAGAGGTAGAACTGATTTTTCTTCTTCGTGGTCTCTGTGCATCACACATATAGGCTCTGCGCCTGCAGATCCAGATAAGTCAGTCCCACCCCTACCCTTGAGATGATGATATTCTCCTTCCACTTAAGAAGCATTTAGACACATCTTGTATTTTTGACACAGAAACCAATCACATCTTTTAAACAGGAACTAAGCTTTCAAGTTTCACTGAATTCCTTATCAAGTAAAATTAGTATTCACAACATTAAATTAACTAGCAGGCCAAAGCTTAGCAGTAGAGCCTTGCATACTCGAGGTTCAAGGTACAATCTCTATTCTCTCAAGTGGGTCCTGGGCAGTAGGCCTTAGAAAGATCTCTACCTGAGACTTGGGAGAGCAATTGCCAATCAGAGAAGACAAGACTGGCCTACCCAGACCAATAATCTCTCTCAGTATAATGCAGCATCTTATGTTTTAAAAGTGGCATACGTTCATGTCCACTTTTAGGTTGGGGAAGGGCAATAGCTCAGGGGTAGAGCACATGATTTGCATGTAGAAAGTCCAGCTTCAGTCCCTGGCATCACTAATTAAAAGGATGAGGTAGCAAGTCATGGGAAAAGACTCTGTGCCAGAGACTCTGGAAAGCCACTACCACACAGAATAGACAAGACTGGGCTAGACTGAGAAACAGTCCAAACTGGGAGAAGGCAGGTTCCCATGTTCCTAATTTTCAGTCTTGGTAATGTGTGCAGACCAAAGTTTGGCATTATTGATAATGAAATTTGTTCATGGCCAGAGAGGGGTAGTTTTTCCTAACTCTTACCTTACAGAATAGAAGGTCACTTTGAAGAAATACAACATAACATGCATTAATTCTACCAAATTTGTAGGACTGATATAAACAAACTGCGTGCGCACGCGTGCGCACACACACACAGAGGCAGACAGATAGACAGACAGAGAGTAAATGAAATGGAGAAAGTACTTCCTCAGAGCAAAAGTGCTAGTCATGCTTATTTTCTATGCTGTCAGTTTTCCTTTAAAATGGAAACTTTTGTCATGTTTAAGCTTCGAAGTGTGTGGTCTTGGGCATAACCCTCCCCCAATCCCTTCCCCACCCAAACCTTTTGAGTGTTATGTTCAAACGTGCCATGTGCTCATGAAGTAGCTGGCTAGGCAGAAAGGACTCCAAGCTGGAAAGAAAAGCCCAGGGTTAAGTGCACCCACTAGGTTTCCAAGAATCATTTTACTGTTAACAAAAAAGGCTTTGGCAGTGGCAGCGTAACCTTTACTCTAGTAGTGCTCGAATTGTGTGCTGGGGTACACTACTGTGTAATGAAAAATAAATCTATTAAATGAAGGAACCCAAAACACTCATTCACAGGGGAGGCTGACTGTAGCCCTCTCCAGTCTTGGACCTTTCCAAACAGTTCTCTTTGTGGGCAGGAATTGTGCTGCATCTCTATGCTGGATTTGACATCCAAATCAGAAAACAGAATTACCTGCCCTTGTTGAAAGCTACTGATTCATCTCTGCATGATTCAGCTTATTCATTCATGGACCACATCATATAGAGCGATAGGGTGGTGAGCAGCTGTGCTACTAGACTAGCAAAGAGCACATGATTATAACGGGCAGAATGTGTGGGGAGGAAGTACTTGTATATTGCTATGATCACAGGTGTGTGGATGTGCGCGCATTCATGTGCCTATGCACTCTGTCTGTGTGTGCATGTGTATTTGTGTGAGCGGGGTATACAATACGGCACAGAGAGAGAGTGGCAAGCTGTGCCAAGTTTGCAAGACACTTTGAAGACACTTGCATCTGCCAGTAGTGGAGGTAACCAGAACATGGTCTGGTCCAGTTAGGTTGGATGAATTATAGTTGTTGAGGCCTCAGGATGAGGACAAGCTGCTTGGTCATGTTTGGCTGACCACTTGCTTGCTTGACCCGTGCCCTTCTTGGCTTATTACATCTAATAGTGAGGGGACCCCAACTGGGTCCAGGAGGCTGAAAATTCCTCTTTTGACAGAAGTATCTTAAAGGAGGCATTGATCAGGCTGCTCCTGAAGAAACCTAACTTGGACCCAAAAGATGAAAACAACTATAGGCTGGTTGCCAACATTCCCTTCATCTAAAAAGTGCTTGAGCAAGGATGAAACTGATGTTCTAGAACCATTTCAATCTAGCTTCAGACCTAGTTTTGGAACAGAGGCTGCCATGGTTGCCCTGTGGGATGAACTATGCCAAAAGGGGGTCAGGAAGAGTACAGCCCTGTTGGTTCTCAGTGGCTTTTGATACCATTGACCATGGTATTCTTCTGAACAGGCTGGGATGGGATATGGGGCACTGTATTGCAATGGTTCTGCTCCTACGTGGGTGGTCAATTCCAGAGGGTGGTGTTGAGGGACTATTGCTCTGCCTCGTGCACTTATGAGATGTTCCACAGGGCTCTATTTCATTCCCCATGCTTTTCAATTTCCCCATGCCTTTCATCTATATGAACCCACTGGGAGAGGTTATCCAGTGATGTGGGTTAAGGTCGCCAATACCCAGTTCTGTCTGCCCTTCTCATCGAATACAGGTGAGGCAGTTCGTGTTCTGAACTAGTGCTTGGGGAGTGTAATAGACTGAATGAGAGCCATCAACTGCAACTGTGTTTGTTGGCGGTTCATCTGTCCTGGAAGGGGCTGCACACTCCTTCCACTGGATCGAGTGTGTAGTCTGGGGGATGCTCCTTGATCCATCATTGTCACCAGAGACACAGGTAGCCTCGGTGGCTTGGAGCACCTTTTATCAGCTTATGCTGGTTATACAAGTACGATCCTACCTGGACAGAGATAGGCTTGCAACTGTTATTCATGCCCTGGTAACCTTCTGCTTGGATAACTGCAATGTGTTGTAGTTAGGGATGTCAGAGGAATCCAAAACGGATTCAAATGAGTTTGGATTTCTACAAATCCATCCTGCAGAGGGCTGGCTTTTTCTGAAATGCATGGATTCCGCGGACTTGGGAACCGTTTTCTCATACATCCCTCAAAGAAATCTGATTCCATCAATGAGCACATGACGGAATGAAAATTGCCTGACAGACCACAAAATACAGACAGAACGGATTTAACAAAAACTGTACATCCCTAGTTAGCGGGGCTTCTGCTAGTCCAAAACAGGGTCACTAGATTATTAATGGAGCCTGGTCGATATGATCACATTATGCCAGTACTTTGCCATCTTCACTGGCTGCCAGCATGTTTCTGGACCCAATTCAATATGATGGTTTTAACCTTTAAAGCTCTAAAGGCTTGGGACCAGGTTACCTGAAAAAACACCTCCTCCCATATTATCTACCAAATCATCTGAGGCCCTCCTCTAGGCCCCCACTAAATGAGGCGAAGTGGGGGACTACAAGAGAGAGGGCCTTTTCAGTGGTGCCCCATCTGGAGAATGCCCTCCTGAGAAAGGCTTGCCTGGCACCCACATTATGCTTTTTTTGGTGCCAGGTAGACAACCTTTTTATTTTCCCAATCATTTCAGGACCTGCTTTCCATGCTCTTAGATCTGCACCCTGTTTTATACCTGCTGCTGGTTTTATCTTTTAAAAATCTGGCTTGCTTATTGTTACTGTGTATATGTTTTTAAGCTGTACTGCACCCAGACAACTTCAGTTATTGGGTGGTTTAAAATAAATAAATACAATAACAGACAGAGATAATTTTAGTAATACTAGCCTTGAAATCACGTTTTTCCCTTCCTCCCACACTTTCATTTTGCTACAACCAACTTGTAAAATTTGGAGATCACTGAAGGCTAACACAGTTCTGAACAGTGACAATTTTACTGCTGTGTGTAGCAAATGCAAATTAATATATGAAATCCAGTGTTTCAGTTCCAAGGTAATAACTGAATTGGACTAGAAAAAAGCCAAATTAAAATAAGAATTCTTCCAGTTATGTACAAAACGTTAATGATGCAAAACAAACTCTCGCTGGGATACTACTTGCAGAATTTAAGATGTATAAAACCAATTTTGTTGATTAATTTTCCTCAGCCAAATCAATTAAATAAATAAATGTAACAAATTCTAGGAAAGAGGCCAAGTCTTATAAATAAGCTTGAAACTGGATCATATCTACAACTCAATAGGTCGTCCTACTATTTAATTTGAAATACTTGAAATTAAGAAAGCACTTTTTGAACACAAAAATCAGGTCCACCCTATTTAGCTTCTCACTCCTTTGAAATCATTAAAGTTTCTGGGCATTGAGAAGAATGTCGATATACAGCACTACAATTTAAATTGACTTTTCAAAAGATTCAACTGTGAAGGTTACTATAGAATAAAGGGTATTATGTGGTCATTCTAATATTTGCCTGACCATACAACAAACCTAGAAAAAGGGTATACAAAGGCTGCAATCCTATAGACACTTACCCAGGAGTAAATACCACTGAACTCAATGGGATTTACTTTTGAGTAGACATGCATAGGATTGTGCTAGAAGTGACTCAAACATCTGGTAGTAAAATAAGCCTTTGCCTGTTGCAGGTCTAAAATTTAGATTGAAATAGTAACAACAAAAAGCTTTTATAGCAACTGCAGTCTAGTTGGAAATGTGCTCACAATCCAAATCACAGTATTTACTACGAAGTCTCAGCCAGAGTCTTCTCTCTACAAAGACTGATCCCGTATTTTATGTACCTGAGCAAACAACTTATGTACCAGAGCAAACAACTTCTCCCACATCTCTTCCTACCCCTCTGAGATCTACTGGAAAGGCTGTGCTTTATGTTCCACATTTTTATCCAGATAGACTATAAAAGTAAGGAGTGAGTCCTTCGGTATAAATGCTCTCATTTTGTGTAGTTCATTCCCAAAGAAGAGGCTCCTGGATCTCTCCCTGCATGCTATAATTGGAAGGCTTTACCTGCAACCCATGCTGGCTGGGGAATGCTGGGAGTTGTAGGACTTTTTTCTATCTAAACATACATAGAATTGCGCCCTAAGAGATTTTTATTTTTTTTAATGGAGACTGGAAATGTTGCTGCTTTTTAGTTGTTGGTGTGCTTTTAGGCTACTTATAGAGAAGTAGTTTGGACTATGAATTTTATTGTATTATTGCATTCTTAATTGCTATTGGTGCTTTTCTCAACGTTGGGTGCCGCTTCAGGTACTTTTAAGTAGAAAAGTAGGCAATGCAATTTAGTTAATTAATTAATTTACTATGTACTCAGTGGATTTCTTTCCCGTTCTATAAAAATACTCCTATGGTTCTACCAATGTAGTATTTGAGTTGGGAAATATTATGAGTTGAGTTGACTTGGGAAATATTATGATTTATGTGGCAGAATCACCAGACCCAGAAAAAATGGGATATCAAAGTTGTCTAGTAAGATTTTTGTTTTTTTAACTGAGGCATAGTACTGAAAACACAGTGATTTCTAACACAAAGCAGAAGCCACACAGTACTGGTGAATTTGGTTTCACTGTCAAACTTTTAAAGAATATTCAAGGTGGTTTGCATGTCTGGATTGACATTTGAAAAATGTTATGAAATAGTCAGGTAAATGGGTTTATATTTACACAAACTATTTTTCACAGGTACAAAAGCCCTGGATTAATCGACAAGGCAGGGAAAGGAGAAAAAATACAAACATTATTGACTCATGGTGATTTCCAAAGGTGGCAGGTCAAAGCCTGTAGCAATTGGCCTGCTGGTGGGGGAAAAAATATTTGATTTCCAGCTACAAGAGTCACAGGTTGATTTGTGCTGTAGTCAATTTATTTGCCCATGCACAGAGCAAAAGCTGAAAAAGTTCTTAGGGCACAATCCTATCGGGATAGGCGGCCGCCTCCAAACTCAGAGGTGACCACCTATCCAATGCAGGGCAGGAGCAGTGCAGAGGAGATCATCCCATCCGCACTTCAGCCACTCTGCATTCGCAGCTAGACAGCTGATTTTGGCTGTCTAGCCACAGGTAGTCAGAGCTGGGGGGGGGGGGTGGCAGACACTGGACAATGCATAGGAAGTATCGGAACAGCACTTCCGCCCTCTCCGCCCCATTTTTGCCGCTCCGCACTCCTCTTCCGAGTGCAGAGCCGTTCTGCGCTGCCTATGAGGCAGCGCGGGAGGGGGTGGAGGTCGGTTCTCAGGGAACCAACCTCGGAGCCCACGCTCTGAGGTCAGTTCCCGGGAATCAACCTATCCTATGGCCATCTAGCCACTGACCAGCAGCCATAGGATTGCGCCCTTAATTACTCATATAATTTTAGCTCTTAACCATATGGGTCTACAAATCATTTGAAAGTTCATGATGGAGGGGCCCAAGGAAGCAAAAAGACAGTTTAAAGTAGACAGCTGTTCCACCAACTCCTCTACAACAATCAACACAAGCAGGAGGACATTTAGCCCTTTTTCCTTGCATTCCTGGATTAATCAAGACACACCAAAATTCAGTTGAGGGAAGAAACTAGGGAAGAACCTGTGCCTTCCCCTTGTCCTACAACAGCTGGAACATCTTTACAGAGATTCAGTTCAGACTTTGAGAACCATGGCTCTATTGTCAGCTGAAACTTCGGAATTATATTAGATGTTCCAGAAAATAGAATATACAAAGATAGGTGAACAATAACACCAGTTATCTCAGTTAATCACTTGATGTCTGTAAGATCAGGCAATTATTTGCACACATGAAACAGTCACAGATCAAACACCATAGCAACTTTCACATCATTTCAAAAACACAGAACTTTTCAACAGAGTCAGTTCACATATTCAACCCAGAGTCAGACTGTTGAGTAATCCAATGACAAGACTTTAAGAGGTAGACATGCATGCATCAACCAACCTTTAGACCTCTAGGTGCAGCGGTCTTCCTCATCACTGGGTCATAGATGCCTTATCACCTTGCTAACCTTCAGACTATTCCGCCCCCCAACACACGCACACACACACTTACCTGAGCCTCTTTTTAACCGTCGTCTTGCCAGTTTGATTTGATCCTGCAGAATCTGTACCCAGTCTCTTGGGCCAGGGAGTTTATCCACATGGTTTGCAGTGCAGTATTTTTCCGTGAACACTATAATCAAAAGGTACAAAGCATATTTATCAAACAAAAAAACCACACTAAAAAAAGCACATGCTACATCTTTCTAAGCTGGAAAAAAACAGACCACTTCAAATAAATGTTTAAGCAACCCAACATGAGAAAAGCAAGATCAGAATGAAATTCAGCTCTTTATATACAACCTCAGGACTGCAAGTTGGAATTCTTCTCACATAAAAACTCCCTATATGTACAAAGTCAACAAGCTTTCTACTGTACTCATCAATTTTGAAGTGCAGGGAGATACTAACATAGAAGTGCAAGGAGATATTAACATTAAACATACAAAACCCCTTACATGCATACTTGAGGTGATGAGAATCTCATGAAGACTATACTATGAACTGCAGCATAAACCTAGATTGAAGGTGTTACATTGTTTGTTGAAGGCACCCAAATAACTCAGAACTTGTGCATATAACAGTGCAAATCTCCTAAGTCAGCTGTCCCCAACCTGATGCCCTCCAGATGTACTGGCCACCCAGACTGCAAATCCCATCATCCCCAGTCAGCAGTTCCAATGGCTTGCTAGCTGGGGTTAATGGGAGTTGTAATCTGATACATATAGAGGGCACCAGGTTGGGGAAGGCTGTTCTAAGCACTCAAGAAACATTTACCATACTGAAAAACATTAACAGAAGATGGCATTGAAATTCCAGAAACATTCTTAACTAGAATGACCAGTCCCTAGACATTTAAACAGAGAACAACAAAAACATTGTCTGGGAATTACTGGTGCAAACTGACACAAACAAATATATAAATGTGAAATCTGAAAACACAATGTATGGTTTTGATTCTATAAACCAGAATTGTCAAGGTTAACTCCCTTATACATATTTCAAGCTACACTGAAGCCTAAGTCAGTGGGCTTCACCAACACACAGATCCAATGAACATTTATTATTTTAGGAGTAGATAATCATGACCTACTATTTGACATCAGTGTTTTCCCTTGATACATACCATGGCATCTCAAGTTTTTTTTAAAACCTTATTTAAACATTTTTCTTTACAAGAGAAAAGGGATACAGAAAAATGTTCCTTTACAAGAGAGAAAAAAGAAGGGATACAGATTCTTTCTCCTATTGTTATGTGAAAGATTCTAACAACAAAATAATCAGGCATCTATAATAGCATCCCAAATAACTCTATGTGTTCAGAGTCTATTCACTTTCTTGCTCCCAGACTAAGCGATGTACGGTTTCTGGGAAAAACTGAATTGGAAAGATTTCTGGAAAAAATTCCTATGCAAATTAATTTGCACAGGAAATTAATTTGCATTAATTTGCATTGTAATTTGCATTAGAAAAATTTCAGTTTATCATCCAAGACAGTGATCTAATCTAGCATGTTTAGTAAACAAAGCTTAAAAAGTACTCCATGTTATTTTTTTGTCCCAATACACCACAAATATTTGACATGAAATATTTGAGGGGGGGAAATTAAAGAACACTGTGACCTGGATCAGATGGCACAACAGCCTACTGTGAGTTAATTAACCCTTGGGACACCACAGCATGTGCTGTCCACCATTATAAATATGCAAGCCCTGACCAGGGGTTGCTGTGGCTTGTTGTGTCATCCAAACCTGGCTGGGGGGGTTATCTGATGGTTAAACATCCCTCACAGAACCCATGGTCTGTTTTAGGGCTATGCGAGAGTTATTTAATCCTCAATTAACCCCTGCCAGCCAGGTTAGCGCCACGGAAACTCCCAGCCCAGCTTGCATATTCATAATGGTAACTGGCATGTGCTGCAGCTCCTTGTGGGCAAATTAACCCATGATGGGTTGTTGTGTTGTGTGAACTCGCCCTTAATATGATTTAAATGTTTTATTTTGTCAAAAATTGTACTGGAATATTTGTAAAATATAAAGACAATAGCATATATTTCTCTGACATTGTTTAAACTTAAAGAAAAAACAAAGGGTACTGAAAACTGTTGACACACTAATAAATTTTAGCAACCCAAGGAATTGTGCGTGATATGTTGGCAACCACTCATCTATGTCAACATAGTTCACCCTCTTCCACTGAGGTTGTTCAGTTTTGCTGTCACTATTTATCAGGTCCATTCCACACTGTGACATACATGTATTTCAATGACATATATGTATTCTGTCACATACTTGCTAGGGATTATCATCTGAAGACATTTACAATTCTGAAACTGCCACGTTTGCCTAATATTGTAATTGCTATCGTATCCATTCATTGTTAATAATGAACTTATGAAATAGAAATTTTTCCACAGGAAGATAAAGGACTGGAAAAATGTCTGCCTACATCATTGCCTAGATTGTTTCACCTGCATGGATGGGAGAGAGATGACAGGAGAGAAAGTCAACAGAAACAAGAAATAATCTTGAGTTTGGGTAACTGGTGACGTTTTGCCTCGGAGAGGCATCCCCAAATGCCCCATCCAATAAAAAAGAAATTCTGAATGAAGAGTGAATGTCAGCTACGTTATCACCAGCCAACAGACCAATTAATTTATCTGTCTGCCTTACTTCCATGTTTCAACACTTGTGACATCAGCAGTCAAGAAGCCAACTGCACTTCCTGATTAAGAAACATCCAAGAGATAGAGCCAAATATGGAGCTATGCAAATCTCACTAACATGGCCACAGAGAACTTAGCAGGACATAAGACTGGAAGAAGCAAGAGACTTAAGGTAAAGATGCATATAAGGTAGCGAACAGGGTCAAAAGAGATGGAGGTAAGGGCTAAGGCAAAGCCAGTTTGGGAAAAAAGGAGGGACTGACACCCAAAGACTCCGCTGGGGCTGTTCGCATAACACAGGTGATGCCGTGATGTGTGCAGCTGCCATTTTTAATATGCACGCTGGCCAGGGGTTGTTGTGATGTATGAACTTGGCAAGCATGGGTGATGTGAGGGTTAAACAATCCTTGCATAACCCATGGTCTGTTGTTTTAACCCTCGCCTAACCCATACTGACTGGGTTCGTACAACACAACAACCCCTGAGCGAGGACTAAATATGCAACCTGGTGCCCATGGGCACCACAGCTCATCATGAGTTAAATAACCCACGATGAACCCATGATGTGTTGTCTGAACTCGGTCACTCAGCTGCAATGCATCGTTATGGCCTCATTTCCATACCCTTTGGGGTTTTCTCTAGTAATAAAAATGGCAGTTGTAGAAAAAAAAGATTACTCTGACTTTTGATTTGCTTAACAGTGCAGGTCTCCTGAAGGGAGAAAGAACAATGACCAATAAAATGAATTACATCAGTGAAGAGCCTTCTTTACAATCTTTATCTAACTATTTATTGGGCACAGCCTGCTCAATTTCTGATAATGGGAAAGCGAACCAGAAATAGAATTTAAAAAAATCTGGAAGGGTCAGTACAGGAACCTCTTATGGGAATGATGTAAGCAGCATCTTGTCATTCTTAAAGAGATCCCACACTGGCTGAGCCACCACAAGGAATAAACAGATCTATAGTATCTTGTAGAACAGCACTTCAAAGGCAAAATGTGTAAATGGAACCAGGCAGAGTGAAGTTCCACTTGCTGTTCGCTTATAGGAGAGGAATCCCCTATCAAGCATAGCAGGGTCCTCCAAGCAATATCACTTGTGTGGTGCCATAAAGACAATAAAGAGAGTCCTCTTACTGTAACAGTGCCTAGCAGTACCACCCCAATACTATCAGCTGCTGGATGTAGCTGAAAATTCTGATTCAGAGAGAGTTTAGTATCTGAGAATTGTACTGGAGTTTTAAATTCCATTATGTATTTTTTTTATTTACTCAACCAGTTTGAGCCCTTCTTCCTACCAAGAAAGGAGTAGTGTTACAATCTTGCTCGTATGTATTTTTAAAGAACCCCAAAGACGGCTGCTTTCACAACTTTTCGGACAACATCAGCATTCTGAAATGTGAGGCTGGTAGCCCCACATTTGACACAGATTCACACCACTAGGTGAAATTGTCTACACTTAAACTCACTCACTCAAAATCTGTCTTTCTAGTCAAAAGCAACAGCTAACATTAGATTAACAGCTAAGGCAAATATGCGACAGCGTGGCACTCCTGTCAGATCTAGACTCCAGCTGAAGCATAATTATCCAGTACACTGTGTGGCGAGCACACTTTCCTGTTTCCTTTACTAGACTCATTGAAAGATTCATCGGATCTCAGAACAAGGGCAGCAATGGCCACAATCCCAGCTATACATGAAGAACAAACTGGTTCCACACCAGTCTTCACTTGCAAGAACTGTGGGACAAGAGATGAGTACCTGACTCTGTGTCTATCTAAATAAATGGCTTTGTGAGAAGGCAGACAAAGGATGCATATGGGTCAGAGCTGTGTGGCTTCAGAATGTAGTCAATGGTCCCTATACCCTTAGGTTTTGCATGGAGACTGTCACAGCCAGCAATACATTTGGCCCTGATTCCCATCATCATCACTGCTGCATCCTAATGGATCCAGGATGTTGTGGGGGAAATAATTTGTAGAAAGAACTTTAAAAGGAATGGGGACTAGAGAACAGAACTCATCAAAATGCGTAACATGCTTCCCTAATCTCCAAGTATAAAACTAATGTTATTTCACTGACCCTCAGTAATATCTCAACACCCCCATTCTTACTGAACACAGCTTTTAATAATTTTCTTACAAAACAAACGCTCATCACATAGAGCTGCATACTAAGTTTTCTTCAATGCTGATCTGCAAGCACTACATCAAAAAACCTCAGTGGGACTGAGGCCCAGTGTAAACAAGGAAACATCAAAAGGGGAAAGCACTTATATATCCCAAAACAGAAGAGAAAATAGTCTCAGGTGCCTGAAAAAACTCTTTATTATGCCTAGCGTGTTTCAGAAAGAACTTTCCTTCCTCAGAGGCTACTTATCTTTCTCCAAATGTGTTGTAAAGAATCCTTCCAATGGTTCTTATGTCTTAAATGCTCCAAACATACTGGGCATAATTAAAAAAAAATCAGGCACCTGAGAAAATTTTCTCTCCTGTTTTGGGGCCCCGTGTAAACAGACATCTTGTTGTACAGCACTGTACTATTTCAAACTGCAGGTAAGGAATTGAATATTTAAATGCTCCTCCATAAAAAAAAAATGTTCCTGCATACAGAAAATGAAATATGAAGAATGGGTCTAGTTTAACATTCTCTCTGACATACTAGCTTTCTGTGTGTAGTGATATTTGTGTAATGTCCACAAGGTGTGGGCAGAAGGTAGATCGGGATCTACTGGTAGATCTCTGGGAGATTCACAGTAGATCGGCAAGAATTTCTGACTCCTAATTGATTAACAATAGCAACAACAAAAGGCAAAATGACTGCCTCCATCTCCCATTAAATTATACTGCTGAAAAAAAAGCTGGAGTAACTCGGAATGGAAAATGATGTTGTCGGAACCCCTCTCCCTCTGTAAAATTCCATGTTTGAAGGAGGGTGACTGCACAATAAAAGCCTTGTCTGGAAGCCCCTCTAAGTGTATTTCTTTTGCACCAGGCTCTACTTGGTGGAAGATCAGTTGAGGCTGAAACGGACCACAAGTCTTTGGTAAATACTGCAAGAAAAGGACTAGCTGACATACCTCCTAGGCTTCAGAGACTTTTCTTTCAGCTACAACTGTATGATTTGCAACTGGAACACAAATCTGGTAAGGACCTGGTAGTTGCAGACACTCTGTCCAGAACAGTTGATATAAATGTGGATGATGATGAACTAGAAATGGATATTGTGCGTGTCAATGAGATATGACAAAATTACCCAGTCTCAAATGAGATGTGGCAAAAATCTGTTGTGACTACTGCACAGGATGAGGTATTGCTGAAAGTTATAAAAGCCATCACCTATGGTTGGCCAGTTCATGATCGCCCTGCTCCATATTATCAATTTGCTCAGAGCTATCTGTAATAGACAGTATTTTGTTCAAGGGTCAGAGGATAGTGGTCCCTACAAAACTAAGAACAGATATGATTGAAAAAATACATGAAGGTCATCTGGGCAATGAAAAATGCAAAAGGAGGGCTCGGGAGGTTTTATATTGGCCAGGTATGAGTACTGCAATAGAAAATGTGGTTCATAAGTGTGATACATGCCAGACATATCAGCCTAAGAATAAGAAAGAGCCTATGTGGATAGATGATGAAATACAAGAGCCATGGCATAAAGTGGGGATTGATTTATTTACCCTGGCAGGCAAAGATTAACAGTTAGCTCTAGATTATTTCTCGCACTACTCTGAAATTGCCTTACTGAATGGCACAGCTGTGTCACAGGTTATTCAGAACTTTACATCCACTTTTTCCCGACATGGGATACCTTGCCCAGTTACGGCTGACAATGGCCCTCAATTTTCAGGGCATGAATTTAAAACATTTGCGAGGCTGTTTGAATTTTGGAACATAACATCTAGCCCAGGTTATCCATAGTCTAATGGGCTTGTGGAAAATGGGTCAAAATCATAAAACACTTATTGAAGAAAGCTAATGCCTCAGGTGGGGACCCCTATTTAGCCATTCTGAATTACAGATCAGCCCCATTAGCACATGGTTTATCACCCGCTGAACTGTTGTTTAACTGAAAGCTGTGACCTCAGTTACCAGAACTGACAGAACCAGGTCAAGAGCCTGATGCTGCTCTCTACAGGCATAAGAGTGTATGAATAAGCTTAAACAAAAATTATGCTATGATAAAGAATCTAGGTTTGTGCAGGCATTGAATCCAAATGATACTGGATTCAATTTTCAATGGTAACTCCTGGGCTCAGAAAGCATGTGTATTATGTGAGGTGGCACCAAGATCTTAGGAAATACAGACTCAAGATGGACACTCATATCATCATAACGAGATATTTGCAACTTGTTCCTGAGTCAGGAGAAGAAGACTGGATGCAGGAGGAAGCTACAAATTAAGTGAATCAGGAAAGTGTGTCAGAAGGCAGGATGGAAGAACAAAAAAAATGTAATCCTACTATTTTTGCAGAAGAGCCTGAAATGGCTCCACATAGGTCAAACAGAATATGCAGAGCACCAGAAAGACTTATTGAACAAAGTTGATATTTTTTAATTAAAGTTAATAGCATTTTTATTTTATAAAAGAGGGAGATCTGGGAATAGTACACTGTCTCTTTAAGACAAGGAACTGGTTTAGACTAGTCAGAAGACAAAGCATGGCAAGCTACAGAGGCGGAGAGAGAGCTCCATGCAGGGCAGTAACTGAACTCTTTACTTGTTCATTAATAAAGTTGTTTCTATAAAGAACCAGTAAGTCTTGCTTCTTCTTCATATAGAAAACAACACACACCAGGCTCCACAGTGGATCTCACAGTTCGAGTAAACAAAGCTGATCCCATATGCCTGACGTCTGCCCACCCCTGCACTATGCAGCATGTGTAGTGATACAAACATGTATTCCCTAAGCTACAATTGGAAGAGGTGGGGTCCAGGAACAGTTTTACCATGTGTAGAGCTGTTGATTCAGATCAGATTTCCAGACAACGTAATTGAGGACAGGTTTGCAGTTTAGCTTAGTGAAAAAGACATAAAGTTCACCAATATGTTTTTACCCAGTCCCAAAATGTGATACAGTGTAATCACTAGATGACATTTAAAAAACATAGATTAAAATGAAACAAAATAATACCTTTTATTGCACCCACAATATTTTGGTCTAGTCCTTTTCGGTTGTCATTGAGACCTCTTTTCCTCTTGCCATTGGGTAAAGAGTTGGCCAAGGTCTTATCATCAAAAAATGCACACACCAGCTTTCGAAATAGCAGGCTTCCTGAGCGAGTGTAATTTGCTAATATAGAGTCCAGTTGTGATTTAGGCATAAAGACGTCAAAGCCTTCAGCAAGTTGTACTTCTGGCTACCAAAAGAATATAAATGTGTTATTAGCACTTTCTTCATAACGATTTTGTGCAAAACTGAAAGTCAATGAGAATTTATTTGCATCAACATATATACACTAGGCTTTCCTGACACAAGGATATATGTCTGTTTCATTGGAATAAAAGTTATCAACTGAGCATAACAAAATGCAAATAAAAAATATTACATCCATTATTTGGTCCACACATTACTGTAGTTACTAAATGTTAATTACTAGAGCTGGAAAAAGCCCAGGCAGCTAGCTTCATAACTACATTTAACGCTGGCAACTACAATTCTGTAATATTTATTTAGTCTTTTTACAGCACCAGTTCTTAACAATTTGATACTGCCTATTAGGAATTTGAAATATAATTACTATGGCTGCAAATCTTGCACGTGGTGACACATTTCAATCTCAGAATAATAAATTGCTATAATTACATGTTGTACCCAGATTTCTTGGACTATAAATGAAACCTAAGACTTCTACACATTTATCTAGGAGTAAGTCCCACTGAATTGAATGGGGCTTACTTCTCAGTAGACATCTATGAGTTTGCACTAAAAGTAATATAAGGAAAGAAAAATAAGATCACAAGAATGTAATATTGCCTTGTTGCATTATACCCATGTAATCCAACAGCCGCCTGCCACATATCGCTGGGAAGCTCATAAGCAGGACATGAAGGCAGCAGCCTTCCTCACTGCCTGTTCACTCCATTTGATATTCAGAGACATACTGATGTAACAGCTAACTCTGGGTTGTTTAAACCATAGTTAATTGTGGCAGCAAGCAAGCATGTTGCCTCCCACATGCTTGTCACTTAGGCTTTCCTAAACAATCTAGGAACACCTTGTTCCTGGGTTGTGATCATGATTTCCAAACCCAGAAACTCTGGGTTGTTTAGGGGTTAAAGAACCTGGAGTTAACTCAACGGACATTCCTGGGTTGTTTAGGAAAGCAGAAGCCCTGAGCTGCCTTGGAACATGGAGGTTCCATTTATCCATTATGACTAACAGCTATTGATAGTCCTATCCTCCATACATTTGGCTAATCTCCCTTTAAAGCCATCTAAGCTTGTGCTTATCACCACGCCTTGTGCTAAAGAATTCCTTAAGTTAATTACATGTTGCATGAGCAAGTC
This sequence comes from Heloderma suspectum, assembly GCF_057233095.1. Lineage (NCBI taxonomy): Eukaryota > Metazoa > Chordata > Lepidosauria > Squamata > Helodermatidae > Heloderma > Heloderma suspectum. The sequence goes on from NC_139464.1 coordinate 113,285,502, forward strand.
CTTTTTACCTCCAATACCCAACTGAAAATGCAGCTGAGAAACTCACAATAACTGCCAAAGGCAAGACCTAAGAACATTTTGGAATCAGTTTTTTTGGTTGACAGAAACAGAATCTTTTAATGACTGGCATTCAAATTTATTAATTTAGGAATAACAATTTAAAAATCACATATAACAGCTTACTAGAAGTTTCTTGTATTGTCAGATTCCAGAATAAGACTTGGCAAAATGACTGCATTTGTGCTATTCTGCATTTGTCAACTTCACAATGCAACTTATTTTTGCATCCATCACTAGTTCATTTACAAGTTTTGATGACAGTATGGACTTTTTCAAAGTGTAGAAAAGGTGGGCAAGTTTAAGAAATCAAGTATATTAGCACATACTAATAAGAATGCAATAGGAGGTTCTGAAGGTGAGAATGACAGGTGCTTGCACCATATATAGAACTTTGATTAGAAACAGTGTCCTGTGTGTTAGTTGATTTCATCAGCATCTCAATTACACCCTTTTGTCTAAGAAAAATTAATTGTGCTTTTTCTTTTGGGGGCTTGTTATCTCAATTAAAAAAAATGAAGATAGAGTAGATCTAACATGAATCAGTATGATAAACGGGTGTTCAACGCACTGGGGAAATATATTAGCAAAGACTGAGAAAAAGGTGTACGTTTATTTCTAGTCCTCACCATAACGTGATAAAAAATACTCAAATAACATTTCCTTTTTTAAAAGACCCCCCCACACACACACACACAATCTGAAAAGATATTGAGGCTACCTGAAAAAATAACATGACTTAAAGCAAATGACAAATTACATTTCAGACTTCTTTTATTCTTGGAAATAAAAAGAGGTACGCCCAAAAACAATCAAATCTCTCTCTCTCTCTCTCTCTCTCTCTCTCTCTCTCACACACACACACACACAGAAAGAGAGCGCTGTGAAAGTCTGTGTCTTTCATTACCAACACTTTAAGAACTGAACTCAAGGAAAATTGTCTTCACAATTTAGTGAGGTCTTATCACCCTTCTTAATACTAATGGCCAAAAATCTTTCTGCTCAACCCCACCTCAAAACAGGTATCTAACAAACAGACTCATATACACACCCCTCAATGTATCACTGCCACTGCTAGCCTCAAGAATTGCATGTTAATTTAAACCAGCCACCCCAAACCTCGTGCCCTCCAGATGTTTTAGACTTCAGCACCCATCAGCCCCAGTCAGCATGGCCAATGGTCATGAATTCTGGGAGTTTAGTTCAAAACATCTGGAGGGCACCAGGCTGGGGAAGGCTGGTTTAAACCAAAAGATATATAATTATTTCAGTTTTATTCAGACACAACTCATAAGGATTGTTCCTTTCAGGTGTCTGCCTTCCTACTTCTCACAGCTCTCCTATAAGCAGGCTTCTTTCCTATTGACCTAACCAGGCCCCCCGCCAACAGCACACAATTCCTCCTGCCCCAAGGACTTATGGGAACTTTTCCCCCAGCGAAACCAACTTTTCACTGGCCTCATAGGCTAGGCCCTCTCCCTCATTCACCAGTTAGTATGGTTACAGCTCTTGCAGGCAACAGACAAGAACCACTTCTTAGCACTATATACAAACAGTTTAAAGCCATAATTCCTCCCACTGCCAGTTGAGCTCTACAAGTACAAGGTATACTTTCCCTTTCTATTGTCAGCAAAGAAAACACCATATACGCAGAGAAAGCTTCTACTAGCTCTCACTCTCCTGGCACCACAATAAATAGCCTCTCCCTGTAGAAGTATCTTACAGAAGGCTATTTGGAATCTTTCAATAATTGCTTTGGAGGCTATATCTCAGCCTACTTATCAACAGCAAATTTAACCAACTGAGGCAAATTGATCTTTTAAGCATGTGTGCAAATTTGGTAGGAAATGAAAGCAATTATTTCAGTTTCCATCCTGTCCTATTTCTAGATCTTGGGACTAGGGAACAGCAGTTTAACACACAAGCAGATTAAAAACAGAACAGACTAATTAGTAAATTAAAATAATCTTGTTAGTATAGTAAGACAACAATATTCTTTCTATATATGTATCTATTGATAGCTAGGTTATCTATTCAGGTTGCATTCTATGAACTCAGATGTGCTCACTTTTTCAAAATAAAAAACCCAAACTAAAAGCTTGCCTGCCATACGAGATGTGCCCTTGGTCAACATGAACAGATGTGGCAGAATTGAGAATAAAACGTTCATGTCCACAGAGCAGCCCTCTTACCCACCCTCAACACACAGATCTCATTCATACATAACCCTAATCCGCAGTTTATTTAACCCGTGGTTCGTTGAATTCTGGGTTGTCATGATGTGTGAACACAGCCACACTAGCAAACCATGCAGTTTTTTTAACCATGAAAGCCCAGAAAAAGAACCCACGGTTTATTATTGGGTTGTGAACTCTGGGTTGTTTAAACCATGGGTTGTTGTTACATGTGAACCCAGAACCATGGGTTCTTTCGCCAGGCTATAGTGATGGCTGGTCAAAAACACCAGCTACCCTACATGCCAGTACTAATGCTGCAAAGGCATTTGGGATATAGGGAGGGAACAGGTGAAGAAGGAGGGAAACAAACTCAGGGATTGAGGAAACAAACCATGCGTTGTTTGATCTGTCTGCTAGACAAGGCAACAAAGTCTGGATTAATCACGGGTTAAATAAACGTTATGGATTAACCATGGATGACAATAAGCATTATGTACAAATCAGGTCATTGTTTCCTACACTTAATAATAAAAGTAGAGGCATCTTCAAAATGTGTGTGACATTTTATTTGCAATTCAGCTTCATGGTTGATTTGGATGTTAAGCTTCCCTCCTTGTACACCTGTGAAATTTTCTCTCGCTCACTGATTAATGTTAGTTGAGCATTAAAAAAAGGGCATGTCCTGTATAATGACTGGCCCACAGTGCAAGTTTCCAATGATCAAACTATTACACAATAACAGCAATAATCACAGGGAAAACATGACCCTGAATTTACCCAGTAGAAAACCCAGTATTTCTGTACTAGAAAATGTAGAAATGTTTGTTCAACAAGGGCTCTTCACAGGGCATTCCTTAGCTTCAATTAGAGATCCAATTAATGTTATTTGTAGATTCAATGTGTGTGTATTTTATAAATGAATCAGTCTGTACCCCAGTCACATAACTTGAAAATAAAATGCTGATTTATTCCAGATTCCTTCAGTAGCGAATTATCCATCAATTGCAAGCAATCAGTACCCAATTGAGCTTCACATGGACATCTCCAAGTATGATTTATAGCCAAATACAGTTTGTTAACATAAAATAATCAAGGCAATGGTGTACATAATTAACACAAATGAGAGAATTGCCAAAACTTTTGTTATGCTAAAATTAGCGGGCAGCAAATTAGATTTAATCCTAAGCATTTCGGAATGATTTTATTGATTAAAATAGATCTCCTTTGCCATTTCTACATATTTATTTACTTTGCACAGAAAACGAACAGAACATTTACACAGAAGTACAGTACTCAACTGGTTCCTCATCACAAAAGGTAAATACCATCAGGCTGCAATCCTATGCACATTTACCTAGGTAAACCGCAGTGACCACCATAGGGCTTATTTCCGAATAAATATGCATAGGCTTACACTGTTACTCGGTTAGAGCAAATCTGTGGACCATGTTTAAAACAGACAACTTTTATTCTGAAGAAACCACGGGGCCCTGATCTAGAACTTGCACCTGATCCTGATTAGGGTCCCGCAAGTTTCCTACTGAAACTCTGTGTCTATTTGCAGTAAACAGCACTCTTATGGACACACAGCAGGACCAGGGGGATTTTCAAAAGGAAACTGGTGCGGGACCCCAATTAGAACTGGAAACATGGTCCTGACTGGGGCCCTGCAGCTAATTTTACTTCACAATAAAAATGGCCCATTTAAGCATACTTTTTTAAAAGCGTGAATAACGATCCACCTGTACTCCTAATCCCTAGTTCAACCTCACCTCTACCATGAGCTCACTGAGTGGCCACTCTCTCACATCCCACATCACCTGAAATATGGGAATAATAATACTGACCTACCTTACAGGGCTAACGTTAGGATTAATAAGGTAATGTATACAAAACAATGCGAAAGCTCAAAAAGCGGTATATAAATGCCAATTACAATGGCAATTACCATAGTATCTTGCATGAATAGGCATCTGTATTCATTACAATGGAGAGTTTCAAAACAAGGGAGGGTTACTTAATTCAAATCTGAAGGTCACCCTGGTAACAAATCAAGAGTCAGAGAGCTGTGGCTAATTTAGGTGTTTTAGTGAACATGTAATGAATATAAATTGAACAAGCAGGACCTACAACAAAATGTTGAAGTGTGGCGTGTTCCTGTTCAGATTTCAAAGCACTCCATTTCATTCGCCCTCCCCTCTGGGTTTACATTTTCTGCTCTTCCGATAATGAGTTAGCATTCCATGCCCATGAAGAATGCTTAGTCCTCAGTGGGGTGTGTTAGGTTCCCTATTAGAGGTTTGTTGTTTTTTAAAACTTTTTTGTACTTTTGCTCCCCGCAACCTGCTGATATTTCCCTTCTTGTGCATGAATGGTGCTGTTTTGGCTACATAAGGATTCACACTTGCAGAATTAAGTTTGCTATTTAATATATAAAGTGTTGGTTTTATGGATGTGAGGCATACCAATTTGTTATCCTGAAAAGTGCAGGAACAATCTTAATAAACAAAGCTGAAAAATCATAAGAGCTGAAACTCAGCTTTCATTTTAATACTATGCATATTTACACAAATGAAAATCTTACTGATACCAAGGAGAGTCACGTACAGAATAGTAGATGTGCAGCCTTATCCTATATTCCAGGTGTGGTACCTATGGGAGATTCAGGGGGTATTTTTGCACCCGGACCCCTCCTGCAGGCTGCCCCCTGCCCGCCACAAAGATGCCAAAAAGAATTAAAAGAATTAAAAGTGGCATCCATAGTGGCTATGGAATGCCAAAAGGGTCAAAGTTAGCTCATTTGCAAGCTAATGTTGACCCTTTTGTTGCTCCATAGTGGCTACAGAGCCTTAAAAGGGCCTTTAAAAAAAACTGAATTCAGTGAGCAATAGGGGCCTCTGTGGGGCTGTGCCCCCCCCCCCGTTTAATTCAGAAATCTTCCTTCATTTACTTTTTTTGTTTCCAATCCTTTGGCATTCTTGCTATCCCATATTCAACATTACATCTATAAAAGTGAGTGCTAGACACATTTTTAAGAAGAAGAGGGCAAGTTAGAATCATGGGAAATCCTAACAAATACTTCAAAGAATCTGCAGTAATGGAACTCCTGAAGTCGAGGAATTTGCTGGGCTTCAGTAAAACCACCCTGCACTAAACCAAGAAGAAATCATAGATAACTTTCACAAACGGATGTACTGAAAAATAACACTGGCCAGAACCCAACGGGATGGTTACGCCTCTGCCAATTCTCTTGCACCCCGCCAATTCCCATCCACAAGTGGTGCCCACTGATTGTAGAATGAAGATTTAGTGCTTCTGGGGACAACCAGAAACAACCAAAAACTCTTGTTTGTGGAACAGGTCAGGACAGCGGAGCTCACATAAGGGCACTCCGTTGACCTGTCTTGATTGAGAAATAAGCGTTTCCACTCATTTTGGGGAATTCCTCTGGGAATCATTAATTCTATGTTGTGCAAGTGGGGGGTCCCACTTGCACAATGGAATTGGTGGGACCCATCACTCACGCAACAGAATCTGTGGGGCACAAGAAAATTGGCGAGGGCATACGCGCCCTGTTGGATTCTGCCCATTGTAAATGGATTCTGCCCATTGTAAATAACTAATATTTGCATGAATAATACATACACTCTACAGATTTACAATTCAAGAACAAACTAGAGACTATATGATAAAAACAGTTATGACTGGCTTGCATTTCAGGACCTACTGAAACCATGATCATTCCACAAGCGTGCTGGCAAATCCTTACATGCAACGGACCTTTTTAATTTTACTTCTGAAAAGCAGCCCCTTCTACAGTCACCAGCACCTGTCAAGCCACAATACAAATGGATTTATTTTTATCATTTTCCACAATGGCTGTAATCTTTCACATGCATGAAGGTGCTTGCTATCAAGGAGGCATTTTTCTTTTCCATATAGAAAAGGGGGGGGGGAGAGGGTTGTTTGTTTGTTAAGAAACAAATGAGATGTAGTGATTTGCCCAAGACCACCCAGTGAGCTTTATGGCTTAGTGGGAATTTGAACCTAGGTCTCCTGCCTCTAACAACAACACGTTCTATCCCCCAGTCAGAGATAAAATTTAATTCACTTCAAAGTAAATTCTGAATCTAGGTTTTTAAAATGTTTAAGACACATTATATACAAACTCAGATCATTTTCTTTGAAAAACATTATGGTTAAACACATAAAAACTTGAACATTTTTAAATAATTGGCCTAAGGGATGATGGGTTAAATTACTGAAACATCCTGTAAAAGATCTAGAATTAACTACAGCTCCACCTGAGTTCAGTGAAGCTACGAGTTAACCACGGAGTTAATAGTCAAGCAATGAGAGGCTCCTTAACAATGCAGTCCCTCTATAAATCAAAACTTGTCCCCCATGCCCCAAATTTTCTTTGATTCAGCTTTGCATCCATCAAGAACCCCAAAACCTTGGGTGGGATTAAAACACAAACAAACCTGGTACAAAACTGAGTCTGCATGTTGAAAAACATAAGAAAACCTGAAGGGCGATCTAAAAACAAGTCAAAATTATAGAATTAGTTATAAAACTGAAGGAGCAGTTACTAATCGTCTCCTAGCACAAATGTTTCTAGCCATAATTATAATTATGGTATAAGAACCACAGAAAAGCATTTAACCAGTTACTATGAATCATTACATAGAGTCTGTGGTATGACACACTAATCTAATTACCGGTGTAGCTCACATCTGTGTAACTGAATTATCATGACTGCTCTTTTTTATTATTAGTTTGCACTTCTAGAAAGGTACAATATTATCTACAGAATTCCTTTCATTTGTGATCATTGATACAGAATTTAATTATGTTCTCTGAGCTTGCTGTACTTAGGAAATTGGAAACTGTCTTCTCAAAATTAAAAAGATATGTTGAAGAAATTAATGATCAGCTTACTCATCAGTGAACTTTCAGACATCATCCACCTGAAGCGCTAACAAAGCCAACTGGCCACCCTCTTGCTCTCCAGATATTAATTCTACAAACATCTAATTCAAAACGAAAAAATGCCAAATGCACCCTTTCTAAATCCCAGCTATATATTTTGACATTGCAAATTCCAGCCCATGTACAAAACCCACCTTCAAAGACCCCGTGGGAAGCTCATGCTGTCTTTGTGCAATGGGAGAGCATAAAACTGGGCAGTTCAATCCCATGGTTAAGATTAAACAGCAATGGCACAACTAGTGATTGGCACAACTCCCAACTGACAAGTTATTGTACTTCTGGGTAGCAGACAAGCTGGCTTTACTCTGCTACCCAGGAAATCCCATTATCTTATTATTAAAGAGATCCAACAGAGCTTTATGATGGTGCTTCTACAGGGCCGCAGTTACCAATAACCTATAACCATGAGGTTGCACAGGATAAAGTGACATTCAGTTAGCCTTCAGAACAGCTACTCATTCCATCATTATCTACAGTAGGGATAAGACAGAGCAAACCATTCTAGTACTATCGGAAAAGAATGGATGTATTTTACAAAAAGGAAGAAAAGGAAAGGTGGCAGAGGAAAGAACAGCTATCTGAGAGATCCTTCCCAGAAAGAGAACTGCTTCAAACTATTGCAGAAAAAATCCTCACTCTTGCAAGCTTTGTTTCAAAGATTCATGTGAATAGAGATATGGCAAATCAACCCTTCAATTCTGTAATCTCACCCTTGGTATTAACTTGGCGACTGCAGCCATGCTAACAAAGCCCACTTTCTCTATGAAATCTATGGCTTAATCCTACTCGTCATCCATGACTGAATGTAAGTACATGTTGCCGCATTTGCTCACAGTAATCTCTTGTTATGTTTGCCCTTTCCTCCCTTTTTCTCATCTCCCCTTTTGTCATATTCCCCACTGTTGAAGTGTATATTACAAATTATTTGGGGCAGGTACCTTATCCATGTACATCGATGGCACTATATAAACAGCAGCTGCGGTGGGACAGATGTACTTTTTTTTTAAAAAAAGAGCCAATCACACTAAACTGATCAAAGAAAACGAGAAACTGGTTTTCAAGATCAACAGATAACTGATAGCCTTTTGGAACTACTAAAAAAACCCTGTCCCACCATGGCATCTTTGCTTTTTTGAGCAGGAGGTGACATCATCATCTTAGCACTTTAACACCAAATCTTAGGTTCTCTAGAGCACATTTACAAGACCACAAAACCACAAAATAATTCCTGCTATTATCCCATGGCTTCCCAATGTGACTGTGAATAAAATGACCAAGGCTTATTCAATGTTAGACTCAATGGAAGTGTTTTTGGAATGATAGCCTCAGAGGTATATGGCTATACTTCGGCTATTGGGCAGTATACAAATGTAATAAATAATAAATACATATTCAATTCCTGCGAGTTCCTGCACATAAAACTTCCTGAAAAACCAGTATATGGGTGATGTTATGATCTGCAGATTTAAGATTAAGATCCCTTGAGAAAACAACATTACAACCTAATCCTAAAACTTGCTGCACTATGACATTAGGCCTGCACTGCAGTCAGGATCTGTTTTTCCAGCAACCGAATATTCCCTATAATTTATTACACCTGGTCAACTTACATCTGAAGATGAAGATTCAAGGATGATGCCAAATCCTGAAACCTGTGGTTCCAATTTCAAGGAGGATTCAGCGGCTTCCACACTTGACCTTTCAGAATTTGCTAGTAGCTTTTTTTCATTCTCTACAGTATTGGGCTTCTTATTCACAGTAAGAGGTTCAATAGTCTTTGGGGATAATTTTTTCTTTTTATTTCTCTTTCTTGACATGGTTGATTTCTGTGCACAAACCACAGGAACTGGAGGCTGCTGTCTGTTCTGAGCAGCAACTGAAGAAAGAAAAACCTGTAAGTCCATTGATGAACATGTATCTATGATAGCAGTTACTACAGTCCAGAGATGACAAGCTGGCTCTCCAATCAGTTTCCATCCCACCCCCTACCAGCCTAGAGGTGACACTTGTACTCTGCTTGAACCACCAACTGTGTACAAGACACTATTTTTAAGCTAGTCAGCTGTCCCTCTGTCTTCCCAACACTGAAGGTGAAGAGACACTCCAGAAGCCCTTGATAAGAAGGCCATGCGCTCCCTTCAGAACTGGAAATGCCAAAGAGTGGGCAGCTAGCTCAGAAGTGGAATGTGATTCTCAGGCATGCCATGTTGCGCATACACTGTGCTACCTCCTGAGCAAGTTCTATGATGATGCACAGGCCTCTGGGCTGACTTTTTGTTCCAGCATAGGAGAGAAGCCTGAGAGCTGTCAAAGGCAACTGCTCTTTGGTTTCCTTCCCAGCTGGCTGGTGCTCATCTCAGCACTAAAAAGATAGGATGCCCCAGCAGCTTCCATGTTATTGCAGAGCTTCTGGCATGTCCCCTTCTTTAGATTTAAGAGGATTCTTCAGCAGAGAGGGCCAGATCCTCTTCAGTCAAGGTTTGAAGATGGGGAAAATGAGCACAGATGGTCAGGGGTGTCCAATCCCCAAGCAAAGGAGGATCAGTCTCCTCCAACCCCATGCCAGGCTGAAGAAATTGATCACCCCTGCCATTTAATCCCAAATTCAGCTTGACTTGTTTTGTGAATGCTAACTTTTGTTATCATGGTTACATCATATTCCAAGTGTGATCATTACATGTGAAACTCGCTGTCCTTTTAGACATTTTTTAAGCAATCAGGGTGCTTTGAATTACCTATATACTAAGCTTCAGCTTTCTAGCTAGTGTGGAAATAAACAATTTTGAGGCACACTTTAAACACCCCATTTTGATGGAGAGATGTCCTAAGCTAAGGGTTGCTTCACACATGCATATTCGTCTCTTGATAATTGCAACAGTGTGATGACTTGCTTGGATGAATACCACAGAGCTAACATCACGGACCAAACTTTCTTGTCTCCTCAAACAGAATGCTTTCCGGTAGAGCTAGTTCACACACACAGCTGGCTTTCATCAAGTGTAGGGTGTCAAGTTATGCAAAAATCAAGCAATACACAATCATGTGTGAACCAGCCTTTTATTTGAAGCATCTCCAACAGATGCTCATCTAGCCTATACACTGCTGCTCTTAAGCAGTTTCTTTGACTGTTATTTTTCTCCTAATATTTAACCTAAATCTCACTTCCTGCTTCTAAAAGTGCTGCTTCTATCCTTATCCTTAGTAGAGCTGTTTCTGATGCTCTTTGAAATATTTGAAAGCTGTCAGTGTACTCCACTTTTCTCCACTCGGCATTTTTCATCAGTCTTGGCTGAAAGCATCCAATATACTGCATATGGTTTGCCTTCTCACCATCTTAACCTCAGAGCTCCCAACATACTGGCCATTTGCAGATTGAGGAGATAACGATGAAAGGTGATAGATGTGCCAAACATCAGAAATCTGTCCATGTGTTTCTTCAAGCACCAACATATTGTGTGCAAGTTTAGATATTTTCTTTTAAGGAATAGAAACAAACAAAAAAGCTGAGGTGGTCCAAATAGTCAGAATAATTTATTGACTCAACAATACTGGTAGGATAGGATGCTTTCAACCTGCATAGAACTATTCAAGTAGAAATGTTCAGGCCGTACAACACACAAACCTATTCCCTGACCAATGAACTTGCTTTAATAAATGGGATCATCCATATCAGTTGGGCACCTGCCCTTCTTGGGCACCAACACTGCGAACTTTCATGAAATGCACAGAGATTATGAACTGTATGTAAGGCAATCCATCTCCTGACTGAAGATTATACCTCAAGAATGGCGGGGGTGGGGTGGGGGAATGACAGACTATCATACCTGCTTGAATCTGCATTATCTTTCTCATAGTCTTAAGCTCTTGAAGAATGGCCTGCAATGCTGGTTGGCAATTGCAAGTACAACAATTTGAGCCAGAGGAGGAATTAGCTGCCGGAATTTCTCCTGAGGAAAAAAGGGAAATGAAAACAATGATACAGGCCAAGCTCTTTCCAAAAGAACCTCTTAACAGGATTTTAAAGCTGTCGATACATGTTGTCAGGAAGCTGAAACCTAAAATTAAAACTTCAACGGTGAGGCGGTGGCAAGAGTGCATTCTGTCATCCCCCGCCCCACAAAAATAACATTACATGGCATGGTGAAGGCTGTACAAAACAGCAAACGCCATATAAGCCAAGGGTGGGCAACATTTTTGGCCCCGAAGGCTGCATGCAGCATCAGGCAGTGGATTGGGGTCTGTGCATACATGCACGTGTGTCTGCACACACACACTCTTCTCTCCCCAACTCAGCACGTAAGGATGGAGAGATTTAAACCTCTCCTCCCTGCCTGCTAAGGCCAAGGGATGCAATGGCTTGCAGGGGGGAGGGGAGTTTAAACCCTTTCCTCCCCCCAGCAATCCTGATCAAGATTGCTATTGCCTCCCTGCTAATAGCATCTCTGCACTGGTATCACTGGGAGGTTAAAGCCTCGCCCGTTACCCCCCACCGATCCTGATCTAGATCACTGTTTTCCCACTCCTAGCAGCAGCAGAGAAACAGCAATCTGTTTCCCTATCGCCCAGGTGATGTCTGATTAACTGGGTGGCAGGGAAACATTGGCAGGACACTGAGGCTCTGCAGGCCGCACAGAAAACAGCCAAGAGTGCTGCCTGTAGGTTGCCCATATGTGATATTTTATTTTATTTATTATTTAATTTATTAATCGCCCATCTGGCTGGTCACCCAGCCACTCTGGGCGATGTACAACATACAATAAAACAATAAAATTCTACAATAAAAACATTTTCTAAAATACCCTAACCCACCCCAAATGCCTGCCTGAACAGCCATGTTTTTAATGCATGACGGAAGCTCATTAAAGAGGGGGCATGACGGAGTTCCCTAGGGAGGGAGTTCCACAGAGTGGGGGCCACCACAGAAAAGGCCCTCTCCCTCGTCCCCACCAGTCTAGCTGTCCTGGCTGATGGGACAGAGAGAAGGCCATCCGAGGCTGATCTTGTTAAGAGGCCTGTCTGGTGCTGCTGGAGGCGCTCCTTAAGATAGGCTGGGCCGGAACCATATAGGGTTTTAAATGTATAAGCTCACAACAGGCCTCCTTATTGTCAAACTAGTTCATGGTGGGCGACAATAGCACCAAACCTCATAACAGTCACAGTCACTTTATCGTATACAAAAAAGTCCAGAGAAAACCCCTTCCTCTGTATGACAATAACCTTACAAAGAATTAGATGACCGCATAACAAAAGCTATTCAGTCATCACCATCTTTATTACAGTCACCGACCAGACTCTGAAGCTATTTAGTAAAGATCTAAGGAGTCTAAAATGGATTGAGTGCCACTTGTTGCTTCACAATGTTAAAAAAAACACCACACCAGCATGTTCCATCCCCAATGTCTGTGAACAGAGAAGTTCTAGGAGGGGGGAAATATTCATAAGGTTTTCCCTCTCCGTGATGATGAGCTCCCACTTCCCATGGTTTATTTTCAAGTATTGTAGCTGAGGAAGGTCTCCAACTCTCTCTATACAATTGTACCATGCTTCATAGAGTCTCTAGGATGTGTTTGTTAAATTTATCATAGATTTATATCTGCTTCCAAGATGAAGTCTCAAAGCTTCTTGCTCTTGGCTTTAGGTGACTCCTGCCAGTACAGAAACACAGGCTTTGCCATCCTGGGCTCAGGTATTATTTTTGTATTTAAAATTAAGGGCCATTTCAGGTATTTTAGCAGGATGAATGTATAGTGGTTACTCAGTTGTTGTATGGGCTCTAGGCACATTTCTCCAAATAAGCATTTCTGCGATGTGGATATCATATTAGCTCAGTACTCAAAACTGGACAATTTTGTCTGAGGAAAAAGGGGGCTAGCATGTTTATTGCCAAATGGAGGGCTGTGTGGCTGCCTAAATGTCTTCATGGGCATCTATCCGACAGCGCCTAAGCAAATATTTCTCCCTCCCCTCCCAGGAGAGCTGTAGATCTAAAAGGAAACACAAATAGCAAACCTTACCATGCTTATGACCTTTTCATGCTGCAATGCCTTGCCATTTTGTAATCTGTCCTTCATACAGATAGATTTTTATTTTTAAAAAGGACCCTGCTGCCTTGGAAGCTGGGGGACGGGGATGGGACGGGGATGACAACACAGTGGGCGAGTTCACACGTCACGCTAAGCCACCCTGAGAACAAGCCACTATGGGTTGGTTGTTCACTGAACAACCCACTACACCTTCAACAAGACAATCGGGCACACAGCGTCTTGGTGTGGCTTCTTTCCCCCAGTCATCCCGCCTGCTCCCGGCACGTACCCCAGCTGCCTTTGCAGCACAACCCCTCTCAGATTCTCAGTCTGGATGGACAAGAGCTCCCCCACCCCAATTGCTACACAGCTGTCACATCTACAAGTTGCAAAATCTTGGCACCTTGTACTGCCTACAGAGGGAAACTTCCCCCTGCCCCCTCCAATTGCTATCCCTTTTCTGAGCAATTGTAACATTGATAACCCCTTTTTTCCCCGGTCCTTCAAATGAGCATAAATGGGATCAGGATTTTCAGCCCTTCAAATTTGCACAAATGGGATTGGTATTTTTTTTAAAACTCAGTCCTTCAAATTTGCCAACGCAGTATTCCCGCCCCCCCGCCCTTCGGTCCTGTGCAAGTGTGCACATTCAGAGAACAGCAGTTTATATTCTTAAATTGTATCAGTATGACAGCAGCTAGTACAAGCTCACTGATATGTCCCCTGAATGTCTAGAAATGCCACTTCCCAAATTCCCCATCATATAACATGCTGAAATTCCAGCTGTCAAAATTCCTACTCTACTTTGGAGCTTGCCTTGACAATGAAATCTAAAAGGGGCAGCTGAAGGAGATGGGAGCTTTTCTTGCAGATGTAATTACTGTGGGAGTATGTGGAGCTTATTTCTGCTTTGCCAATGTAACAATCAATGAAGCGTGTGAATAAAACAGGAAAATATGCCTTGCTGTGGTCCTGCGAATGTGCACACTTGTGCAGGACCAAAGGGGGGGGGGGAGACACACAGACCCATTTCTGCAATCTTTAAGGACTGTAAAGATCATTTAAAAAAGGGGCTGCCGATGCAACAGGGACATTGCCAAGCGTCAATGCAGTATTGGTGAAGGGACGGACACTGACAGCGGAGCAGGAGCGTGGATGGCGGCAGCACTAGCGAGTTCACAAGAAGCGGCTGGCGGAGGCGGAGGTGCTGCTTTTACCAGGCGTCTCTCTCGCTGTTTTAAACAACCCATGCTGAAGCGACCCTGCTGGGTTCAGACATCATGACAAGTTACTCTGAAAACAAGCCACCCTAAACAACCCTACTACAAGCCATGGGTTCTCAGGGTGGCTTGTTTGAGAAAAACAGCCCATGATGGAAAAGCCACACTGGGTTCAAACATCATGCTAAGCCACCCTGCAAGCACCCATGGTGATAATCTACCATAGCTTAGTGTGACATGCGAACCAGGTCAGCTATTGGGGGTGTTTTTCCTGGGGTTGTATTTGTTTGCGGGGGGTAGTTTTGCTTGGGTGTGTTTGGGGGTTCTCTCAGCACCCTAAGTTTTCCTTCTGTGAAATGGATATTTTGCTGTGTTTTGTGGGGACAAGCAAATATGTGGGCTTTGTCATTTGGGGCTCACACTCAGTATCTGCTTGGTATTCTGTTTCTTCTGCAAGCTATTTGTCTCTGAGCCTCATCAGTTTTCCTTCTATGAAATTCATACTTTGTTGTGCTTTATGGGGGCAAAGGTATGGTTTCTTCCTTATACTAAGTTTCTTGAGGAAGTTACTTGTTCTTTGTGACTAGACTAGACTCCATGGCAGCCGTTTTGTGGATGTGCCTATGGCAGTTCCTCAATGTGTCCACAAGCCCCAAAAGGCTGGAGACCCTTGACATAACCCTTAGTTTCCACTCCAGTGGAAAACCTAACAAGGCATAATTTATGTATATACTGGTTCCTTGGCTTTCAATCGACTGCTTCATTACGGATTCTAGAGCAGGTGTGGGCAGATGTCAGGCTTGTGGGACTTGGTTTTTTTACTAGAACCCCATGATCTACCAGCCAAAGCCTGGTCCAAAAGACATACACTTAGAATTAAATCACTCTGAACTTAGGAATTTGTTTTTGAGTACCAGAACTTAACTGAGCTCACAATCATTCCACACAAAATACACTCATGGTTATGCCAAGTTTTCTTCATTTCAGCAGTGTAAGTTAGGGTTTGGGGAGGGCAGCCCAAACTGTTGCTGCTACTGTTAAACAATTTGGAGTACTGCAAACTAGCCATAAATCTACTAGTAGATTCTGGTGTACTTTCTGCCCACTCATGTTCTAGAGCCAGAGTGGGCAACTCATGGCCCTCCAGATGTTTTGGCCTACAACTCCCATCAGCTCTAGCCAGCATAACCAATGGTGAGGGATGATGAAAGTTGTAGGTCTGAACATCTGGAGCGCCACAAGTTACCCACCCCTATTCTATAGCCCTGGGTAGCATCTAGTAGTACTGGCTGGTCACAATGAGGTAGGTCTGCCCCACCCTCTGCAGTAAGTCCTGTTGCCATCACCACCACTCCTTCTCCACATCTCCAGGTTGGCAACTGAACAACAGCTGAGCCTGCACCCCTCAGGAGGCTGAACTTGGTCCAAGACCCTTCATGCCTAGTTCCATTACTACTCCAGCAACTATGGTAAAATGCTTTCCCATCTACAGAAAGTGTTGCAAAATAGAACAATAAAAAATAAGCACAGTAAAAATGTATTCTATCAAGAAAGCATCTAACTAGCCCCAGAGATCTTCAGAAAAGCCCTCACACAAACTGCTACATTTAAAGTGATGGAACGAATACAGGCTAAGTGGGCTCTTTGGCAGGGAGTTCCACAGGATCTGCAGTACTACTGAAAAAGCCTTGTTATACAGCAGGAGTGGGCAACTTGCCACCCATGGGCTGCATGTGGCCCTCGCTTTGGCTCCTGCAGCCCACCAAAACTGTAAAGTAATAAAGAAAAATTTAAACCTTTCTAAAAAAAACAACAAAATGACATCTGGAGCAGCCGTTTTGAAGCCTTTTCGACCCTTTTGGCATTCTGTTGCGGCTCCAGATGCCCCCTTTAAAAAATATTTTACTTTTCAATGCTTTGGGGGGAGGGGAGGTGTAGCCCGTGGGGTGAGTCCAGGGGGCAAAAATGGCCCTCGGAACTCCCAAAATTGCCCACCCCTGTTATAGAGTGTGTAGACGGCCAGAGAGAGAAATCCTTTGATGAGCTTCCGCCAGGCTTTAAAAACCTGGCTGTTCAGGCGGGCATTTGGCGTGGGTGTCCAAGATACTACTGGGGAAGAGCAGAGGGAATTTCCAAGTAGCGCCAGAAAGAGTGAAGCGGCTGGGCCAAAGCCAAAAGGACACTCAGCTGTGGATGTGTCTGGTGGTGAAAAGAAAGTCTGATGCTGTAAAGAACAATATTGTTTAGGAACCTGGAATGTCAGATCAATGAATCAGGGTAAGCTGGAGGTGGTCAAACAGGAGATGGCAAGATTGAACATCGACATCTTGGGAATCAGAGAACTCAAATGGACAAGCATGGGCGAATTTAATTCAGGTGACCATCATATCTACTACTGTGGGCAAGAATCCCTGAAGAAATGGAGTAGCACTCATAGTCAAGAAAAGGGTGGGAAAAGCAGTACTGGGGTACAATCTCAAAAACGACAGAATGATCTCAGTACGAATCCAAGGCAAACCATTCAACATCACAGTAATTCAAGTCTATGCCCCAACCACTGAGGCCGAAGAAGCTGAGGTTGATCGGTTCTATGAAGACCTACAACACCTTCTAGAACTAACACCAACAAAAGATGTCCTTTTCATCATAGGGGATTGGAATGCTAAAGTAGAAAGTCAAGAAATCACCGGGATAACAGGCAAGCATGGCCTTGGTGTACAAAATGAAGCAGGACAAAAGCTAATAGAGTTTTGCCAAGAGAACACGCTGATCATAGCAAACACTCTTTTCCAACAGCACAAGAGGCGACTCTACACATGGACATCACCAGATGGTCAATATCGAAACCAGACTGATTATGTCCTTTGCAGCTAAAGATGGAGAAGCTCTATACAGTCAGTAAAAACAAGACCTGGAGCTGACTGTGGCTCAGATCATGAGCTGCTTCTTGCAAAATTTCGACTTAAATTGAAGAACGTAGGGAAAACCACTAAACCATTCAGGTATGACCTCAATCATATCCCTTATGAATATACAGTGGAGGTGACAAATAGATTTAAGGGATCAGACCTGATAGACAGAGTGCCTGAGGAACTATGGACGGAGGTCCGTAACATTGTTCAGGAGGCAGCGACTCAATCCATCCCAAAGAAAAAGAAATGCAAGAAAGCAAAGTGGCTGTCTGAGGAGGCTTTACAAGTAGCTGAGGAAAGAAGGGAAGCGAAAAGCAAGGGAGAAAGGAGAAGATATATCCAACTGAATGCAGAGTTCCAGAGAATAGCAAGGAGAGACAAGAAGGCCTTCTTAAATGAACAATGCAAAGAAATCGAGGAAAACAATAGAATGGGAAAGACTAGAGATCTCTTCAAGAAAATTGGAGATCGTAAGGGAACGTTTTGTGCAAAGACGGGCATGATAAAGGACAAAGAAGAAAGGGACCTAACAGAAGCAGATGAGATTAAGAAGAGGTGGAAAGAATACAAAGAAGAACTATACAGGAAAGATCTTAATGTCCTTGATAGCCATGATAGTGCGGTCACTGAACTTGAGCCAGACATCCTAGAGAGCGAAGTCAAGTGGGCCTTAGGAAGCATTCCTAACAACAAAGCTAGTGGAGATGACAGTATTCCAGCTGAGCTATTTAAAGTCCTAAAAGATGATGCTGTTAAAGTGCTGCACTCAATATGCCAACAAATTTGGAACACTCAACAGTGGCCACAAGACTGGAAAAGGTCAGTTTACATCCCAATTCCAAAGAAGGGCAATGCCAGAGAGTGTTCAAACTACCGCACAATTGCGCTCATTTCACATGCCAGCAAGGTTATGTTCAAAATCCTACAAGCTAGGCTTCAGCAGCACGTGAACCAAGAACTACCGGAAGTACAAGCTGGGTTTCGAAGAGGCAGAGGAACTAGAGATCAAATCACCAACATTCGCTGGATCATGGAGAAAGCAAGAGAATTCCAGAAAAACGTCTATTTCTGCTTCATTGACTATGCTAAATCCTTTGATTGTGTGGATCACAACAAACTGTGGCAAATTCTTAAAGAGATGGGAGTACCAGACCACCTTACCTGTCTCCTGAGAAACCTGTACGAGGGTCAAGTAGCAACAGTAAGAACCGGACATGGAACAACCGATTGGTTCAAAATTGGGAAAGGAGTACGACAAAGCTGTATATTGTCACCCTGCTTATTTAACTTATATGCAGAGTACATCATGAGAAATGCCAGGTTGGATGAATCACAGGTTGGAATTAAGATTGCCGGGAGAATTATCAACAACCTCAGATATGCAGACGACACCACCCTAATGGCAGAAAGCAAAGAGGATCTAAAGAGCCTCTTGTTGAGGGTGAAAGTGGCGAGTGCAAAAGCTGGTTTGAAACTCAACATTAAAAAAACGAAGATCATGGCATCAGGCCCCATCACTTCCTGGCATATAGAAGGGGGAGAAATGGAAGCAGTGACAGATTTTATTTTCTTGGGCTCCAAGATCACCGCAGATGGTGATTGTAGCCATGAAATTAAAAGACGCTTGCTCCTTGGGAGGAAAGTTATGGCAAACCTAGACAGCATAGTAAGAAGCAGAGACATCCCCTTGCCGACAAAGGTTCGTATAATCAAAGCTATGGTATTCCCAGTAGTAACATATAGCTGTGAGAGCTGGACTATAAGGAAGGCTGAGCACTGAAGAATTGATGCCTTCGAACTGTTTTGCTGGAGAAGACTCTTACGAGTCTCCTGGACTGCAAGGAGGTCAAACCAGTCAATCTGAAAGGAAATCAACCCTGACTGCTCATTGGAAGGAGAGATGCTGAAGCTGAAGCTCAAATATTTTGGCCACCTAATGCAAAGAGAAAACTCCCTGGAAAAGACCCTGATGCTGGGAAAGATTGAAGGCAAAAGGAGAAGGGGATGGCAGAGGATGAGATGGCTAGATAGGATCACCGATGCAATGAATATGAACTTGAGCACACTCCGGGAGAGAGCGGAGGACAGGAAGGCCTGGCGTGCTATGGTCCATGGGGTCACAAAGAGTCGGACACGACTTAACGACTGAACAACAACAACAACAAGGGTTTTTTAGAGCTGTGTTCGTTATGTTTTTCTGCTCAGTTGATTATGTAAATTTGTTAGTACTATTGTACGCTGCCTAGAGTGGCTGGGTAGCCGGCCAGATGGGCGGCTAATAAATCAAATAAATAAATAAAAATCCAAGATAATCACAAAACCTCAACAGGTCACTGAACTTGTATGAGCATGTTCTAGTATGAATATAGGGCATACGTCCACAATCATTTACCATGCTGTCTATCTATTCTACACATTAAAAGGGCACAAAAGGGAATTTCTCATTTTCAAGATCTATTAATTTTAATGTGATCTGCACAGAATGTTTTTCCAGTTCATTCTGTTTAGAATTGTTCTGGTGGAATCAGTCTCCCTGCCTGCCTGTACAGGAAGGTCTAGCCAACCAGTATAAAACAAGAATTGCTAACGTTGCAAAACAGGATTATCTTTAAAATTTTATCTTTTTCTTCAGCCTATTCTGCCTGTTCCAGTGTTAATAAGAATATTTTTTAACAGGGTCAGTCTATGCTTTCTGTCTTGCAGAAAACTAAGTGTAGCAAATAAATAATATTTTATGAATTTGTTCTCTCCCCTTCCAGTTTTTAATATTCTGATGAATATTATGATACAATTTTGACAAAGCAAACACGGGAATAAATTCCTGCTCATCTTTTCTGCTACAGATATAATGCATTACTAATGAGGGTGTGCACGTATTGAAGCCTCCCAATTGAAAACCAAAGGGTCTGTTTTTCCACTGAGGCATGGGGGATTTACGTTATAATTCCCATTAGCATTGATAGAAATTACCCATGTAAATCTACTCTGTGTACAGTAAATGGAAAAAAGAGACCACCAATATTTCAAACCAAAAGCAGGGCTCTGATAACAGCATACATATTTATGAACATTTAAAAAAATTCCATCATCTTTCTTGGGATCAGTAACAGTGCAACAGGGCACATTACAGAATGTTCTTACTCAATGTGTGAAGCATCACCTTATTTTAAAGAACAAAAGCAATACTCATCTATTTTTTTTAAAATAGAAAAACAATAACATTTTTAATTTTTAATTTTAATTTAAGAAGAGACTACTTGTACTGAGGAATTCTTAAAAGCCACGTCTTGTGTTGCATCTCCCTCCTCATTATTGGGCTTGCAAAGCAGCTGAACAGTGGAAACATTAAAAAAATATTAAGGCTACTTTATTCTTTCCATAGATGACTTTCAGACAGCAAGTCAATTATATGGGTGTCACAGCTTTATTCCCAGTATTAACATATGGAAAATCATGAAGATTAGTGGCACCATTAGAAACAAAATGAAACAAAAACAGCCATCAGCTTCTCTACCAAACTAACAACAAAAGCAGTTTAGTCTCGGTGTCTGTGAAATAAATTAGCCACAGTCCAGAAGTTACCGGAGCTAGGGCTGGCCCTATCATGGGATAGGGTGAGGCAGGAGGTTTTTTAGTGCCATTTTTTGTGGCAAATTTGAAGCGTAGCATGGGGAAAGCAGCCAGGAATGTAGGATATTCCTCTTCCAGTCCAAATGTGCCACAAACTCCTGTTCTTTGTGTCATTAGTGCTGCAGGTTAACCACTCATTGACTAAAGCATTAGTTGATTAATCAACTGAGGGCACAATCCTATGCATGTTTAGACAGAAAGAAGTCCTACAACTCTCAGCAATCCCCTGCCTTCCCCATGCTACACTTCTGCCTGCTCTGTGCCTCAGCAGACCAGAGAAAAAACCGTGATAACCACAAGGGGCTACATATGTGCTACTTTTCAGTAGAGTGGCACATTTTCATACTTTGAACTTGGCATACAGCTTACTTTCCAACAAGACTGACCACCACCGATTTACTTAACTGGAAGGGCTACTTTGGTTCTGGTGCTTAGCTTAGCCTTAAGACTTCTCACAGTGACAACAATACAACTCCCTTGGAATTTGTGAAGTAAAACTTTCACTGTGCTCTTAGTCTTGTTATTTAGTCCCCCAAACCCAGTGCAGTTTTTAAAAATGAACAAACAAAACAAATAATTCTATATATATGTAATCTAGATCATACCGTTTGAACCTATAGTTCTAGCTTGATTCTGGAAAGTTTTGGACCGAGTTCCATATTGCCCTGAATAGTGGCTAGTTTGGGGAGATAATTCATTCCAGGTACCACTTTGAGAGGGATGGAGGTTTGTTTGGGTTTCTGCAGGAGGATTCAGACGCTGATCCCAGGCCAAATCTAAATCCTGTGGTTCTTCCTTCAATTTTTCTCCTTCTTTGCCAACTCGCTGATATATTCTTCCAGTGCTGTCATTCAGTAACCTTCTCATCCCTGTAATTTGTTTTTTAATTTCCCGGCTTTCATCTCCTAGTGAAAACAAAGACACAATTATCACTGTAAATTAGTGAAAATGGTAATGATACATATTACCACATTTCAGAAGACATTGAGAATATCTACTTTCTTGAACGCATATACATGTCTATTATACAGAGAGGGAGAAATATATGCAGGAGTTTATTTAGCTGCTATGCATCCCAAACATATACCACAGAGAGTGTATGTGTAAGTCTGTGTGCCTGTTTTTTTTAAAATACACATACAACTTAGTACAGATTATCGTGTACTGCTTCAATACTACAGCTGTTGACACATACAGTACGTGAAGATAAAACAGGTTCACAGAACCTGTTTAAAAATGTAGTGATTCATAAAAAATAATCTATTCTTATTCAGAGAATAAATGGCTGTAGCAATGTAAATCACCTTTCTGAAAAGCTTGTTATGGCTCCATGCCACTGAGCCTACTGCAAGCATAACGAGGTGGAGTACAGAGAACAGGGCTAGAGGATCACACTCTCCCTCTCCGAGGTTATGACATATGGGTTTTAATCAGGGCTAGCAAGTCAGATATAATATTGAACCTGGGCACAGGGGGAATCTGAGGATATGAGAGGAAAGTGGTTCATCCAGTCCTTTATACTACTTAACACTACAGCTGTGTTGGCCTTGAGAATTCCTCCCCCCTGCCCTGCCAAAAAAACCCTGCAGTGGTGGACCTTAAAGGAACCACCAGCAAGACATGGAGAGGGCTAAAACCAGTTCCGTCCTTTCATCTACTCTGAAATCAAAGAGCAATTGTTTTCACTGATCTGGGACTAAACTAAACTAGATTACTCAAGTAAATACTTAATTCATACCACCTAAACTGATTTATTGGATCAAACTTCAGAGCTTAGCCCCTTGCAGGATCAAGTCACAGTAGCAAGTTGTTAATTAACAGGACTTTTATAACAATGGAGAAAACAGTACAACAAAATTAATAATCAAGGAAAAGTTACATTTTATTTAATATCCATGGAATAGCATACTGGAGTCTTTGAGGCATAGCGGTTCAGAATGTGAAAAGCAAAAAAACATGTGCAAGAAAAATGCAACTGTTTCTAATGAGAACTCAGCACATTTAAAAACAATTATGTACTTGGCATCATCTAAGTATTAATTTTATTTATGACCATGCTTATTTCACCCTGAATGTGTGTATGTTTGGAGCAGAATGTTGCCATTTTGCCCATTGAGGCATGCAAATACATTTCATTAGCAGTAGGGAAAAGTCTCTAGCAAAACTATCAAGCATTTTAAGCATGAGTGAAAATGGAGATTGAAAACAGACAGCATTCATAGAAGATGGATTTTCTACACTGACGTCACTTCCTTGTAGGAAATGTGCGTTTTTCTCTCTCTCCACACATATGGACAAAGATCAAAGGTCTAAGCTGCTGATTTTCACGGTGACTGGCCAGCCTGTGGAACTTTATAGATGTTTTGGGGCAGATCTAGTGAGAAAAGAATTGAAGGCCTACTGTGATCAATACGAATCCTTCTCTATTAGTAGCATAAGCTCTGTTCAAGCAGGTATGGGGAACCCTTTGGGTCAAATCTGGGCCTTTTCATCACATATACTGCCTTTATTAATCTGCCCCCATTATGCCTTTTCTCCTGTTTTAGCCTCTCATTTGTGGGCAGTGTCAACTTAGAATGGAAACTTTAAATGGCATCAACATGGCTTGGCTCCATAGGGCTTTCCTTGGAAGATTCCTTGCAGCTAACAATGATAACACTTAGCTTTTGTTTAGCTTGTTCAAGTACTCAAAGCACTTCACATACATTGTGAAGACCCTTACAACAATGGTGGACAAACTGTGGCCCTCCAGATGTCTGCCCTTACAACTCCCATCAGCTCTAGCCAGCATAACCAATGGTAAGGGATTATGGGAGTTGTAAGTCGAAACACCTGGTGGACCACAAGTTTCCCCTGCCTTGCAAGAACCCTGTAAAGTAGGCCAGTATCATCATCATCACCACCACCACCACCACCACAATCATCCATATATTTCAGATGGAGGTTCAAGAATCAAAGACAGTGGCTTCCCTAAGGCCACCTAGGGAGCTCTTGAATGAGTGTGAGATCAGGGATTTCATGATTTGTAGCTCAGTCTCTTAGACATCCCCCAACACCATGTTGGCTATCGAAAAGCAAAGGGAAGCTGCTTTGTTAGTTGCATAGTTAGCAGGCATGTGCCCAAACACTTGCATTCCTAGCCATGTTTTCTCTGTGCTATATCACAAACTGCTATTAGAATATCCCTGAATTCTCACAGAAGTTTACCAAGCTGCACGGTGAGCTGTTATTTAAGTACAGCAAATTACACAGATGTAGTTGCACTGTTCTCTGGACTGCGGACACAGAAATTTTGTGCCACCAAATGTAAAAAGCTTTAACCAAACTACCAGTTCAAATTACTCTCCCTAGGAATAAGTAGCAATTGTAAATGAATTCTACCATATTGACATGTCCTGATATTTTAATTTAATTTTTAAATAAAATGGCTGGCAGACATTGGTATTTCTTTGGAATGAGGGGATTACCTCAGCCATTTATAGAACTGCTCCTAGATGCCTCTGTTTAAGTTGGGAAACTCATTCAGCAACCCAATAAAGTGGCCATGTTCACATGAAAGGCTAAACCATGATTTAGCACTACATGAACTGCACTATTCCTCCTCTCCTCCTGTGTGGCTGGGAGAAGACTTAACCAGTTTCGCTTCCCGCAGTTCTTGGCTTGCTGTTATATGCCAACCAGGAATCATGGTTAAGGCAAACACTTTGTTGTTGTTGTTGTTCGTGTCCAACTCTTCTTGACCCTATGGACCATAGCATGCCAGGCCTTCCTGTCCTCCGCTCTCTCCCGGAGTGTGCTCAAGTTCATATTCATTGCATCGGTGATGCTATCTAGCCATCTCATCCTCTGCCATCCCCTTCTCCTTTTGCCTTCAATCTTTCCCAGCATCAGGGTCTTTTCCAGGGAGTTTTCTCTTTGCATTAGGTGGCCAAAATATTTGAGCTTCAGCTTCAGTCTCTGTCCTTCCAATGAGCACTCAGGGTTGATTTCCTTTAGGATTGACTGATCTGACCTCCTTGCAGTCCAGGGGACTCATAAGAGTCTTCTCCAGCACCACAGTTTGAAGGCATCAATTCTTCGGCGCTCAGCCTTCCTTATAGTCCAGCTCTCACAGCCATACGTTACTACTGGGAAAAACAAAGCTTTGATTATACAAACCTTTGTCGGCAAGGGGATGTCTCTGCTTCTTACTATGCTGTCTAGGTTTGCCATAACTTTCCTCCCAAGGAGCAAGCGTCCTTTAATTTCATGGCTACAATCACCATCTGCGGTGATCTTGGAGCCCAAGAAAATAAAATCTGTCACTGCTTCCATTTCTTCCCCTTCTATATGCCAGGAAGTGATGGGGCCAGATGCCATGATCTTCGTTTTTTTAATGTTGAGTTTCAAACCAGCTTTCGCACTCACCACTTTCACCCTCAACAAGAGGCTCTTTAGATCCTCTTTGCTTTCTGCCATTAGGGTGGTGTCGTCTGCGTATCTGAGGTTGTTGATAATTCTCCCGGCAATCTTAATTCCAACCTGTGATTCATCCAACCTAGCGTTTCTCATGATGTACTCTGCATATAACTTAAATAAACAGGGCGACAATATACAGCTTTGTCGTACTCCTTTCCCAATTTTGAACCAATCGGTTGTTCCATGTCCGGTTCTTACTGTTGCTTCTTGACCCTCGTACAGGTTTCTCAGGAGACAGGTAAGGTGGTCTGATACTCCCATCTCTTTAAGAATTTGCCAGTTTGTTGTGATCCACACAATCAAAGGCTTTAGCATAGTCAATGAAGCAGAAATAGACATTTTTCTGGAATTCTCTTGCTTTCTCCATGATGCAGCGAATGTTGGCGATTTGATCTCTAGTTCCTCTGCCTCTTTGAAACCCAGCTTGTACTTCCGGTAGTTCTCGGCTCACGTGCTGCTGAAGCCAAGCTTGTAGGATTTTGAGCATAACCTTGCTGGCATGTGAAATGAGCACAATTGTTCAGTAGTTTGAGCACTCTTTGCCACTGCCCTTCTTTGGAATTGGAATGTAAACTGACCTTTTCCAGTCTTGTGGCCACTGTTGAGTGTTCCAAATTTGTTGGCATATTGAGTGCAGCACTTTAACAGCATCATCTTTTAGGATTTTAAATAGCTCAGCTGGAATACTGTCATCTCCACTAGCTTTGTTGTTAGGAATGCTTCCTAAGGTCCACTTGACTTCACTCTCTAGGATGTCTGGCTCAAGTTCAATGACTGCACTATCATGGCTATCAAGGACATTAAGATCTCTCCTGTATAGTTCTTCTGTGTATTCTTTCCACCTCTTCTTAATCTCATCTGCTTCTGTTAGGTCCCTTTCTTCTTTGTCCTTTATCATGCCCGTCTTTGCACAGAACGTTCCCTTACGATCTCCGATTTTCTTGAAAAGATCTCTAGTCTTTCCCATTCTATTGTTTTCCTCGATTTCTTTGCATTGTTCATTTAAGAAGGCCTTCTTGTCTCTCCTTGCTATTCTCTGGAACTCTGCATTCAGTTGGATATATCTTCCCCTTTCTCCCTTGCTTTTTGCTTCCCTTCTTTCCTCAGCTACTTGTAAAGCCTCCTCAGACAGCCACTTTGCTTTCTTGCATTTCTTTTTCTTGGGGATGGATTGAGTCGCTGCCTCCTGAACAATGTTATGGACCTCCGTCCATAGTTCCTCAGGCACTCTGTCTATCAGGTCTGATCCTTTAAATCTATTTGTCACCTCCACTGTATATTCATAAGGGATATGATTGAGCTCATACCTGAATGGTTTAGTGGTTTTCCCTACGTTCTTCAATTTAAGTCGAAATTTTGCAAGAAGCAGCTCATGATCTGAGCCACAGTCAGCTCCAGGTCTTCTTTTTACTGACTGTATAGAGCTTCTCCATCTTTGGCTGCAAAAGACATAATCTGATTTCGATATTGACCATCTGGTGATATCCACATGCAGAGTCGCCTCTTGTGCTGTTGGAAAAGAGTGTTTGCTATGATCAGCGTGTTCTCTTGGCAAAACTCTATTAGCCTTTGTCCTGCTTCATTTTGTACACCAAGGCCATGCTTGCCTGTTATTCCGGTGATTTCTTGACTTCCTACTTTAGCATTCCAATCCCCTATGATAAAGAGGACATCTTTTTTTGGTGTTAGTTCTAGAAGGTGTTGTAGGTCTTCATAGAACCGATCAACCTCAGCTTCTTCGGCCTCAGTGGTTGGGGCATAGACTTGAATTACTGTGATGTTGAATGGTTTGCCTTGGATTCGTACTGAGATCATTCTATCGTTTTTGAGATTGTACCCCAGTACTGCTTTTCCCACCCTTTTCTTGACTATGAGTGCTACTCCATTTCTTCTAAGGGATTCTTGCTCACAGTAGTAGATACGATGGTCACCTGAATTAAATTCGCCCATGCTTGTCCATTTGAGTTCTCTGATTCCCAAGATGTCGATGTTCAATCTTTCCATCTCCTGTTTGACCACCTCCAGCTTACCTTGATTCATTGATCTTACATTCCAGGTTCCTAAACAATATTGTTCTTTACAGCATCGGACTTTCTTTTCACCACCAGACACATCCACAGCTGAGTGTCCTTTCGGCTTTGGCCCAGCCGCTTCACTCTTTCTGGCGCTACTTGGAAATTCCCTCTGCTCTTCCCCAGTAGTATCTTGGACACCCACGCCAAATGCCCGCCTGAACAGCCAGGTTTTTAAAGCCTGGCGGAAGCTCATCAAAGGATTTCTCTCTCTGGCCGTCTACACGCTCTATAACAGGGGTGGGCAATTTTGGGAGTTCCGAGGGCCATTTTTGCCCTCTGGACTCACCCCACGGGTACACCTCCCCTCCCCCCAAAGCACTGAAAAGTAAAATATTTTTTAAAGGGGGCATCTGGAGCCGCAACAGAATGCCAAAAGGGTCGAAAAGGCTTCAAAACGGCTGCTCCAGATGTCACTTCATTTTTTTTTTTAGAAAGGTTTAAATTTTTCTTTATTACTTTACAATTTTGGTGGGCTGCAGGAGCCAAAGCGAGGGCCACATGCAGCCCATGGGTGGCAAGTTGCCCACTCCTGCTGTATAACAAGGCTTTTTCAGGAGTACTGCAGATCCTGTGGAATTCCCTGCAAAAGAGCCCACTTAGCCTGTATTCTTTCCATCACTTTAAATGTAGCAGTTTAAATGTAAACGTTTTTCTGGAATTCTCTTGCTTTCTCCATGATCCAGCAAACGTTGGCGATTTGATCTCTAGTTCCTCTGCCTCTTTGAAACCCTGCTTGTACTACCTAGTTCTCGGTTCACATGCTGCTGAAGCCTAGCTTGTAGGATTTTGAGCATAACCTTGCTGGCATGTGAAATGAGCGCAATTGTAGTCTGAACACTCATTGGCATTGCCCTTCTTTGGAACTGGAATGTAAACTGACCTTTTCCAGTCTTGTGGCCACTGTTGAGAGTTCCAAATTTGTTGGCATATTGAGTGCAGCACTTCCAACAGCATCGTCTTTTAGGATTTTAAATAGCTCAGCTGGAATACCGTCATCTCCACTGGCTTTGTTGTTAGCAATGCTTCCGAAGGCCCACTTGACTTCACTCTCTAGGATGTCCAGCTCAAGTTCAGTGACCGCACTATCATGGCTATCAGGGACATTCAGATCTTTCCTGTATAGTTCTTCTGTGTATTCTTTCCACATCTTCTCACTCTCATCTGCTTCTGTTAGGTCACTGCCTTCTTTGTCCTTTATCATGCCTGTCTTTGCACAAAACGTTCCCTTGATATCTCTGATTTTCTTGAAGAGATCTCTAGTCTTTCCCATTCTATTGTTTTCCTCCATTTCTTAAGGCAAACTCTACTCAGCTCCTAATTGAGGCAACTACAAACCCTGCCTTGTTTAGCTGACTTGTTTAACAAACTGGTGTTTGTCTTCAATGATTCCTGGTTCATACAGAACAAGGGTAGGCAATATACTAGAGCCTATATTAGGTCCTGTGGCAGTGATAGCAGCAAAGAAAGCATACTTCTCTACAACCACTGTATCTGCACAATGTCTGCCATGGGAGTTTTCCGAGTGGTGGGCTTATTATTCAGGCCCAGAAAAGCAGTTGATTGAGCTCTTTGGCGGCCTGCCGTGACTGGTTTGCACTACATTTTGCAGATCAAAGTTGCTTTTATCTGTTCTGTTTTGGACTCCATAACAGTAATAAGAGTCAGAAATGAATGCAGCCAGTCTAATGTTTCGTCAGACTGTTATGGACGCTTTTCAGCTTGTACAGCCTGAGGATATGGACAAATTGGTAGTAGATCTCAAACTTCCATACAGTCTTCTTTACCCTTGCCCTGCCTGGCTAATTAAAGGTGCCAGAGTTAGCTTAATCTAAGTGGGTCTCAGAAGTGGTTAATGCCTTATTGACAGAAGCTGTGTTACCCTCTATTTCAATGATAGCAATCATGTGGCCCCTTCTGAAGAAATCTACTTTAGATATTGTGGCTCTCAAAAACTATCATCACATGTCAAAATTTTTGCTTTTTTGGGAAAATCTTAGAGTGGATATTTGGAGTCTTAACTCCAGGTAGCTTTGGATCACACCAAGTATTTAGATCAATTCTCGTCTGATTTCTGGTTTGATTTCAGGACTAAAACTGCCTTGGTTGCCCTGGTAGATGACCTTTGCTGGGAGATACAGGGAGTGTGCAAACCTGTAGACTTCCCTGGACCTCTCAGCAGCTTTTGATGCCATTAACCATGGTATCCTTATTGGTCATCTCACTAGAGCAAGACATGGCATTATGATCATTCTGGTCCTTTTTGGGGGTATTCCCAGAAGGTAGTGTCGGGAGACTATTATTCCACCCCATGCCCTTAGTCTACGGGGTGCCTGAGGGTTCTATCTTGTCCCTCATGCTTTTTAACATCTACATGAAACCTCTGGGAGAGGTCATCTGGAGGTTTAGGCTGAAGTGTCATCACTATGCTGATACTCAACTCTACCTATGTTTCTGTCACTAATCTCAGGGAGGCAGTGAAAACCAGGAGGGCCTTTTTCTGTGGCCACACCTAAGCTCTGGAACTCCTTACCTGGGGGGGGGGGGTTCCACCACACTCCCTCTGCCTTCTGCTGCCCTATAAAGCCCTCTCTTTTTAGGCAGACATTTGATCTACCTGTCAATTTTAGGTGTCTGGCATATGAAAACTTTGGTTTTAAGCTATTTTACTTGCTTTCTCTGCCCTCTTTTTTATAGCTATTATTTTGTATTGATTTGTCTTTTATTGCATTTTAATGTTTGTTGTGAGCTACCTTGAACATTTTTACTGGAAAGGTGGGATATAAATTTTTTTTGAAAATAAATAATAAACCTTAGACTAGTATCTGGAGGCAGTTCTGACACAAAGTAGGGAAAAATGCTGAAATGTAATCCAGACAAGATGGGGGAGCTGTTTGTTGTGAGTTCTGCTGATCTGGATGAAGGCATGCAACCTGTTTTGAATGGGGTTGGATTCCTCCTGAAGGATCAAGTATACAGTTTGGGGGTTCTCCAGTATTCATTGTTATCTATGTATGCTCAGGTGATGTTGGTGAACTAGTAGTGCCTTTTATCAGCTTTGGCTGGTTCACCAGTTGCAACCTTATCTGGAGAAGGAAGAATTAGCTTCAGTCACCCAGGCAGTAGTCATATCCAGGCTAGACTACTGTAATGCTCTCTATATGGGTCTCCATTTAAAGACAGTTTGAAAACTGCAATTGGTTCAAAATGTACCAGCTAGAATGCTGGTACGAGTAACACTGGCATCAGTCTTACACTGGTTACCACTTCATTTCTGGGCTCAATTAAAGTGCTGGCGATAACTTTTAAAGTCCTAAAAGACCTGGAACTAGGTTATTTGAAGAATCCTTTGTGTGCAGGGGCAGGCCCTGCTCAGTGGTAGCTCCATAGCTGTGGAATTCCTTCCCTGGGAAGCTACACCAAGCCCCACCTCTTCCTATCTTTAGCATGCTCCGAAGACCTTATTTTACTGGCTCTTAGATATTTTATACTGATGGGTTCTTAATTGTTTAATATTGTGCTTTTATTATTATTTTATAGTTTTACTTTGTGAACCACCTTGAAAATGTTCCTATTTTTAGAGGTGGGATATAAAATAAGTAAATATGTTAATTTAATTCCAACCATTTTTATCTCTCCTTTCAGCCTAACCTAGGACTGAAAGACAGTGTCCTGGGAAAATTATCTTTCCATACCCTTTCTCCAAAGGGAAGCATTTTGAAAAGCATCTCTAAAATCTGTTCTATACAGAAAAAGCATCCCAAGTCAGAAAAAAATACCGAAGGATAAACTCAGTATGAATAGGATTGTTCATGCTTCAAGTTGCACTGAAAACAATCTGTCAGTGTGACAGAATATGTAACTAGGAGTTTCAAAGGCTTTACATAAATGTGTATGTTAGTAAGGTATACAATTAAATAAATCAGTTAACCTATTTAAGAGGTTTACATAAGGTTTAACACAATCAGATGTATGAATTCACTACTACAAACTACCTGTCCCGTATGTTTTATTATTCAGAGATTATGCCAAATATGAATACCACATCTCATCTCTTTCAGTGTCTGCCAAATTACGAATATTACTACCAAGATCTACATATTGTAAAGACTAACAGCTCACCTTGGACTTCGTGGGTATTAAACAAGAGCTTTAATAATTAAAAGGTATGTATATTTCCAAAGGCTAAATATTTTACTAGATCACATCAAAACTGTATCTGTTATAAAATGTACACCACTGTACATATACCAACAAGTTAACTGCGGCTTCCCCAAACATAACGTCATAAAAGAATGCCAGGCTCTTATGTCAGCACATTTTCATTACTGCTGCATAAGAATTCTTCCGTATAAACTGGGCTTACTTTCTCTACATAGCATTCACTATGAACACCCACAAGCAACTCTTTAGAAAAATACACCACAATAGACTCTGTCCTTTCACCAGTTCCGTCTCCCCTGCTCCAGCATGCACCTGCAGTGAAGTAAAGGAGAGAATGGCATGCCACACAACTTTTAAAGTTTTATTAAGTGGTAGGATGGGCTTGTACTTTAGTCTTCTAGCTCAAGAGATCCAGACCTGATCTACACATGCAGCAGAAAGAAGTGGTAGGTCTCCTGATGTGGCAGAACAGCCAGTACCACTTCCGACCACGGGTGGGAGAATAACATTTTTGATGGTTTGCCTAAGGTAAAAACTAGCACAGTAGGAAGGGACTGGACAAGAACATTTCTCAATTTTGAGCTACTTTTGTTGTGGCAGATATTTTTCCACATGCAGGAAAAGGTCTCTCCTACCTGCAGTCTGAAGTAGTCCCATTCTTTCTTTCTTTAAAGTATTTCTTGGCCACCTTTCAGGGCAGAAGCCCTCCCAAGGCAGCTTACAACAATAAGTTGTTGTACCATCTTTACCATGTCAGGGTTCTTCCACGACATTCAACTGAACGTGCAGACCAGTGGGGAGCTTATATCTCCTCTGGCAATAGAATGTCTTGGCAAGACCCAACTCTCCCTCTGACTGGATCTAGAATAAAGCTAGGGGACTCATTGGCAATACTAATTTGAACATGGGCTAAAAATATTATAACCTGCTTTGGAACTGTAGAATTAGTTATATCATCATCGTTTACATACTGTCTTTCTGCTAATGTACTCAGGCTAAACTATAATTAAAAAGAGACAAGGAAGAAAGAGGAAAATAAGCAACAGTCTGTCTTAGGGAGTGGTAGCTGTTCTGGAATTGGAGGAGCCAAATTACAGGCAGTCACAGGCCAGGTCAATGGAAGGGGCCCAGCTGTCGCACTGCCCCTTTGAGGCAGTCAGGTGGAAATAAAGTTGATCATATGTTTTCT
Source organism: Heloderma suspectum (assembly GCF_057233095.1). Taxonomy (NCBI): domain Eukaryota; kingdom Metazoa; phylum Chordata; class Lepidosauria; order Squamata; family Helodermatidae; genus Heloderma; species Heloderma suspectum. The sequence goes on from NC_139464.1 coordinate 113,318,396, forward strand.
GGATCCTCTTAATTTTAACTGGTACTGTTATTTATTCAAAACATTTCTCTGCCACTTTTCTACTAACAAATCATACTGAAGGTAGCTACAAAAGTAATTAAAACAACAAATCTACTAAAATACAATATCAATAAATAAGTCATAAAGCAGCAAGTAAAAAGAAAAACACATCATCAAACATCAGACAGAAACAAATATCATACTGGCAGTCATGAAATGAAACCGAAACAACTAATTCAAACTAACAGTAAAACCATAATAAACCCACAAGGATAACAGAAAACCTGTTAGAATAAAACAGAATCAATCACCAAATGCTTAAGAGAACAGGACAGACTTTGCCTGGTGCCTAACAGAGAGAAAGCGCCAGGCAAATATCCTTTGAAGGGAGTTAGGGCGTAATCACAGAAAAAAACTCCCTCCAGTAGCCACCTACCTAAAATTTGAAAGTGGCGCACCAGGAGAAGGACCTCCAACAACAGGCTCAGATGATAGACAGTTTCTTTCAGGAGAAGGCAATGCTTTTGTTACCATTCCCAAATCATTTGGGGCTTCATAGGTCAAAACAAGCATTTTGAATTATGCCTGGAAAGAAACTGGAAGCCAATGAAGATCTTTAAGTGTAGACATAATATACTCATTCTGACAAGTCCTGATTAAGTAATGTGGCCACCATATTCTGAACTAGTTGGCTCTCTGGCTCCTGTTTCTTTCTTTCCTTCCAGCTCTCTGACTCTTCTTTTCTCTCTCCCTCCCTCCTCAGTCTGGCTTGTCCTTCCTTCCTTCCTTCCTTCCTTCCTTCCCTCCCTCCCTCCCTCTCTCTGCCCCCCCCCTTCCCTCCCTATTAAAGCTCATGGACAATCGCTCCAATGGGTTTAACAGGGAGGGGGAAAGACCCCCTGCTTTTTGTTAGTGATGGTGGGTGGACTTTGCCCTCCCTTCATCCAATTTTGGCAGCGGGCTCCCCTGTCTGTGTAAGTAAATGGAGGAATCACTCGATTCGCCTGCAGAGGTGGGAAATAGCTTGGTGGGCACTTCAGCCTGGCCTCACGGGTGTAGACGCCACATTGGAGATCCTTCCTCTAACTTAATTGGATTTAATTTCAGTTTTAGCCTCCATCTGACATCCACTACTTTACCCCATTTAGATGAAAAGGAGAATATAACTGGGGTTTTTTGGCAGAATGATGGCACAAGATCTCTGTATAACTGTTTCCAATCATTTCATGTAGGCAGATATAGATTTTTCAGCCCGAGGGTAAAATTCCACTGTGGGAAAGGCCTCAGGGGCTGCATTCCATCTGCAGGAGTGGCCAAAGGCAGAATGGGCAGGGCCAAAATGTGATTACCACTGATTTTCAGACTACTCAGAAGCAACCAAGGGAAGGCTTCCGTTTGTCTGCTCAGAACTAAGCAGGATTGAATCACTCAGCAGCACTTTCAAACAGCGTCCCAAACACCAAGCCTCTGCATTTCAATTCACAGGGAAGCATTAAACTGGAGTACCTGGTTCAGATTTAACAGCAAACTATGATTTTCCATTAGCCAGGAAGTAAGAGGGGGTATCAGAACACATGAAGGGAGGAGAGGTGTGAGAGTCTGATGATAGCAATATTATAACATGGGGGCAAGGCTAAAAGAGATGACGCCGGAAGATGAGCCCCTCAGGTCGGAAGGTGTCCAATATACTACTGGGGAAGAGCAGAGGGTGTTTCCAAGTAGTGCCAGAAAGAGTGAAGCAGCTGGGCCAAAGCTGAAAGGACACTCAGCTGTGGATGTGTCTGGTGGTGAAAAGAAAGTCCGATGCTGTAAAGAACAATATTGTTTAGGAACCTGGAATGTCAGATCAATGAATCAAGGTAAGCTGGAGGTGGTCAAACATGAGATGGCAAGACTGAACATCGACATCTTGGGAATCAGCGAACTAAAATGGACAGGCATGGGCGAATTTAATTCAGGTGACCATCATATCTACTACTATGGGCAAGAATCCCTTAGAAGAAATGGAGTAGCACTCATAGTCAAGAAAAGGGTGGGAAAAGCAGTACTGGGGTACAATCTTAAAAACGATAGAATGATCTCAGTACGAATCCAAGGCAAACCATTCAACATCACAGTAATTCAAGTCTATGCCCCAACCACTGATGCCGAAGAAGCTGAGGTTGATCGGTTCTTTCTTTCTTTCTTATTTATTTATTTATTTTCTATACCGCCCAATAGCTGAAGGTCTCTCGGCAGTTCACAAAAATTAAAACCAAACAACACACAACAAAATAATTTAAAATATATAGAACATTAAAACCACAATATAACAATACAACCACAATAAAATCTAGCAGCAGTGCAGGAGTTTAAAATACAGATTTAAAACAGCAAAGATAAAAATTTAGAAAGCTAAAATGCCTGGGAAAATAAAAAGGTCTTCACCTGGCGCCGAAAGGAATACAATGTAGGCGCCAGGTGAACCTCACTAGGGAGCTCATTCCAGAGCCGGGGTGCCACAGCAGAAAAAGCCCTCCTCCTAGTAGCCACCTGCCTCACTTCCTTTGGCAGGGGCTCACGGAGAAGGGCCGTTGACGATGATCTTAAGGTCCGGGCAGGCACATATGGGAGGAGGCGATCCTTCAGGTAACCTGGCCCCAAGCCGTTAAGGGCTTTAAATGTTAACACCAGCACTTTGAATCGGGCCCGGAAATGGACTGGCAGCCAGTGCAGCTGGAAAAGTACTGGCGTAATATGAGCTCGCAGGCCAGTCCCTGTTAATAATCTTGCTGCCCTATTTTGGACCAGCTGAAGTTTCCGGACCGTTTTCAAAGGCAGCCCCACGTATAATGCATTGCAGTAATCCAGACGAGAAGTTATCAGAGCATGGATAACTGTAGCTACGCCCTTATCTCTGTCCAGATAAGGGCGTAGTTGGTATACCAGCCTAAGCTGATAAAAAGTGCTCCGTGCCACTGAGTTCACCTGTGCCTCAAGTGACAGTTCTGGATCCAAGAGCACCCCCAAACTACGAACCTGATCCTTTAGGGGGAGTGCAACCCCCTCCAGAACAGGTTGAATATCACCTAGCCGGGCAGATGAACCACCCACTAACAGTACCTCCGTCTTGTCTGGATTGAGTTTCAGTTTATTGGCCCTCATCTTGTCCATTACCATGCCCAGGCACTGATTCAGAACAGCCACTGCCTCACCTGGGTTTGATGAGAAAGAGAGGTAGAGCTAGGTGTCATCTGCATATTGATGGCACCTCAGCCCACACCTCCGGATAACCTCCCCCAGCGGTTTCAAGTAGATGTTAAACAGCATGGGGGATAAAATAGAGCCCTGTGGAACCCCATGGCACAATTGCCATGGCACAGAGCAATCATCCCCCAGCACCACCTTCTGGAATCGGCCATCCAAGTAGAAGCGGAACCACTGTAGTGCAGTGCCTCCAACTCCCAACCCAGACAACCTATCCAGAAGGATACCATGGTCGATGGTATCGAAAGCCACTGAGAGGTCCTGGAGAATCAACAGGGTCGCACTCCCCCTGTCCCTCTCCCGGCAGAGGTCATCCCACAGGGCGACCAAGGCAGTTTCCGTTCCAAAACCAGGCCTGAAGCCCGACTGAAATGGATCTAGATAATCCATTTCATTCAACAGTGCCTGGAGCTGTCCTACAACCACCCGGTCAAGCACCTTGCCCAGGAAGGGGATGTTGGCCACTGGCCTATAATTGTTAACATCCTCTGGGTCCAGGTTAGGCTTTTTCAGGAGTGGTCTAATTACCGCCTCTTTTAAAGCAGCAGGCACCACTCCCTCTCTCAAGGAGGAATTTACAACCTCCTGGACCCAGCCGGACAACCTCTCCTTGTTTGATTTAATAAGCCATGAAGGGCAAGGGTCAAGCACACAAGTGGTCGATCGGACTTGGCCAAGCACCTTGTCCGCATCCTCAGGCCTCAGTAACTGAAACTCATCCAATAAAACTGGACCAGACGGTGCTCTGAACGCCTCTACCAATGGAACTGCATTAATGGTGGTGTCCAATTCATGACGAATCTGAGCGACTTTATCCTCAAAGTGCCGTGCAAACTTGTCACAGCGTGCTACCGAGGGTTCCACCGTCTCTCTCCCTGGCCCAGAATGTAACAGGCTGCGAACCACTCGGAAAAGCTCCGCTGGACGACACTGAGAAGATGCAATGCTGGTGGAAAAGAACTGTCTCTTTGCCACCCTCACCGCCACAGAGTAGACTCGATAGTGGACTCTTACCTGTGTTCGGTCAGACTCAGCACGAGTTTTCCTCCACCTGCGTTCTAGCCGTCTCCCCTCTTGCTTCATTGCCCTCAGCTCAGGTGTATACCAAGGAGCTGGCCAGGCTCTGCTCAGAGGGAGAGGGCGCTTGGGCACGATCGTGTCAACCGCCCGAGTCATCTCTGCATTCCAAAGAGCGACCTGGGCTTCGACAGGAGCACCAGCCATACCAGCAGGAAAATCCCCCAGAGCCCTCTGGAATCCATCGGAATCCATTAATCTCCGGGGGCGGACCATTTTAATAGGTCCCCCACCCTTGCAGAGGGGAAAGGCCGCCAGAAGTATAAACCTCAGCAGGAAGTGATCTGACCATGACAAAGGGACAGATGTTAATTCCTCCACTTTCAGATCACCATCCTCCTGCCCAGTCGAGAAAACCAGATCAAGCGTGTGTCCTTTTATATGCGTTGGGCCGATGACATGTTCGGACAGCCCCATGGTTGTCATGGCGGCCATGAAGTCCTGAGCCGCCCCGGATACAGCAGCCTTGGCATGGAAGTTGAGATCCCCCAGGACCATCATCCTAGGGGTCCTCAACACCAAGTCCGAGACCACCTCTGTCAGCTCAGGCAGGGAGTCTGATGGGCAGCGGGGTGGGCGGTACACCAACAGAATCCCTAATCTGTCCCGGGTACCCAACACAAGGTACAAACACTCAAGATCTGCACTCGAATGAGCAGGAAGCCTGGAGAGGGAGACTGAATTCCTATAGACCACGGTAACCCCCCCGACCCGACCCTCAAGTCAGTGTTGGTGCTGCACTGAGTACCCAGGAGGGCACAACTGGGAGAGAGTGACCCCTCCCAGTTCTCCCACCGAGGTCTCAGTAATACATGCCAGGTCAGCCCCCTCATCCACAATCAAATCATGGATGAGGGAGATTTTATTTTGGGCCGACCTGGCATTCAGCAGCAGCAGCACCACCATACCCGAGGGCAGACTGGTAAGGCTGCCAGGAACCATCAGGTTGGGGGAAGAACCAGAAGAGGGGACAGCTGTAAGGTGTCTAGCCCCTCTTCTCCTCAGCTGGCCTGTTAATCCCCCAACGCCATACCTCCCCCTGCCCATGACCACAGTTATGGTGGCACCTCCCCGACCCCCTGAGTTGCCCAATAGTCCTCCCAGGCACATATTAAAATGTGTCTTCTATGAAGACCTACAACACCTTCTAGAACTAACACCAAAAAAAGATGTCCTCTTCATCATAGGGGATTGGAATGCTAAAGTAGGAAGTCAAGAAATCACCGGGATAACAGGCAGGCATAGCCTTGGTGTACAAAATGAAGCAGGACAAAGGCTAATAGAGTTTTGCCAAGAGAACACGCTGATCATAGCAAACACTCTTTTCCAACAGCACAAGAGGCGACTCTACACATGGACATCACCAGATGGTCAAGATCGAAATCAGATTGATTATGTCCTTTGCAGCCAAAGATGGAGAAGCTCTATACAGTCAGTAAAAACAAGACCTGGAGCTGACTGTGGCTCAGATCATGAGCTTCTTGTTGCAAAATTTCGGCTTACATTGAAGAACGTAGGGAAAACCACTAAACCATTCAGGTATGACCTAAATCATATCCCTGATGAATATACAGTGGAGGTAAGGAATAGATTTAAGGGATTAGACCTGATAGACAGAGTGCCTGAGGAACTATGGACGGAGGTCCGTAACATTGTTCAGGAGGCAGCAACGGAATCCATCCCAAAGAAAAAGAAGTGCAAGAAAGCAAAGTGGCTGTCTGATGAGGCTTTACAAGTAGCTGAGGAAAGAAGGGAAGCAAAAAGCAAGGGAGAAAGGGGAAGATATATCCAACTGAATGCAGAGCTCCAGAGAATAGCAAGGAGAGACAAGAAGGCCTTCTTAAATGAACAATGCAAAGAAATCGAGGAAAACAACAGAATGGGAAAGACTAGGGATCTTTTCAAGAAAATCGGAGATCTCAAGGGAACGTTTTGTGCAAAGACGGGCATGATAAAGGACAAAGAAGGCAGGGACCTAACAGAAGCAGATGAGATTAAGAAGAGGTGGCAAGAATACACAGAAGAACTATACAGGAAAGATCTGAATGTCCCTGATAGCCAGGAGAGTATGGTCACTGAACTTGAGCTGGACATCCTAGAGAGTGAAGTCAAGTGGGCCTTAGGAAGCATTAGTAACAACAAGGCCAGCGGAGATGACAGTATTCCAGCTGAGCTATTTAAAATCCGAAAACATGATGCTGTTAAAGTGCTGCACTCAATATGCCAACAAATCTAGAACACTCAACAGTGGCCGCAAGACTGGAAAAGGTCAGTTTACATTCCAATTCCAAAGAAGGGCAATGCCAAAGAGTGTTCAAACTACCGCACCATTGCGCTCATTTCACATGCCAGCAAGGTTATGCTCAAAATCCTACAAGCTAGGCTTCAGCAGTATGCGAACCGAGAACTACCAGAAGTACAAGTGGGGTTTCGAAGAGGCAGAGGAACTAGAGATCAAATCGCCAAAATTCGCTGCATCATGGAGAAAGCAAGAGAATTCCAGAAAAACGTCTATTTCTGCTTCATTGACTACGCTAAGGCCTTTGATTGTGTGGATCACAACAAACTGTGGCAAATTCTGAAAGTGATGGGAATACCAGACCACCTTACCTGTCTCCTGAGAAACCTGTACGAGGGTCAAGAAGCAACAGTGAGAACCAGACATGGAACAACCGATTGGTTCAAAACTGGGAAAGGAGTACGACAAGGCTGCATATTGTCACCCTGCTTATTTAACTTATACGCAGAGTACATCATGAGAAACGCCGGGTTGGATGACTCACAGGTCGGAATTAAGATTGCTGGGAGAATTATCAACAACCTCCGATATGCAGACGATACCACCCTAATGGCAGAAAGCAAAGAGGATCTAAAGAGCCTCTTGTTGAGGGTGAAAGAGGAGAGTGCAAAAGCTGGTTCGAAACTCAACATTAAAAAAACTAAGATCATGGCATCAGGCCCCATCACTTCCTGGCATATAGAAGGGGAAGAAATGGAAGCAGTGACACATTTTACTTTCCTGGGCTCCAAGATCACCGCAGATGGTGACTGTAGCCATGAAATTAAAAGATGCTTGCTCCTTGGGAGGAAAGTTATGGCAAACCTAGACAGCATAGTAAGAAGCAGAGACATCACCTTGCCGACAAAGGTCCGTCTAATCAAAGCTATGGTTTTCCTAGTAGTAATGTATGGCTGTGAGAGCTGGACTATAAGGAAGGCTGAGCGCCGAAGAATTGATGCTTTTGAGCTGTGGTGCTGGAGAAGACTCCTACGAGTCCCCTGGACTGCAAGGAGGTCAAATCAGTCAATCCTAAAGGAAATCAACCCTGAGTGCTCATTGGAAGGAGAGATGCTGAAGGTGAAGCTGAAATATTTTGGCCACCTAATGCGAAGAGAAAACTCTCTGGAAGAGACCCTGATGCTGGGAAAGACTGAAGGCAAAAGGAGAAGGGGACGGCAGAGGATGAGATGGCTAGATAGCATCACCGATGCAATGAATATGAACTTGGGCACACTCCGGGAGAGAGCGCAGGACAGGAAGGCCTGGAGTGCTATGGTTCATGGGGTCACGAAGAGTCGGACACGACTGAACGACTGAACAACAACAACAATGTGCAAACAGACCCTATGTGTTTAGAGGAGCTTTATTTTGGCTCCTCTTGCTGCTATGCTTTTGCACAGCATCCACTAAGACCACCCGAGGCATTTATGCATCCCCCAGAGGTGTGAGAATATCACTCAGTTTTTGGTGTCATTCATGTCCTGTGTAGTTACTTATTTCACAGGAAACAAAACTATTGTTTTACTCATCTCTGGTTAGACAAATCAGAAGCTTCGTGGAAGCCCCCTGGACATTACAGAAGTGGATGCTGAGCAGATACTTAAGTGCACAATATGGTTACTCTGGCCCTGATTGATTAAGTTAGACCTATCCATTTGGGGAAGAGTGCACTGTTTAATTAGAGGGAAGAGTGTTGCCCTCTCTTCAGACAAGGACGCCCAAACCTTGCTGATATACTTGAATAACTGTTGTAAGCCAACTCTAAGCACTTCAAGGCCTAAAAAGTTCAACAACTTTAAAGCCCAATATATGCTCTCTTCCATTGGTGGGAGATTTAGCAATCTTTAATTTAAAATGGAGTCTCTATATTTTTGATATAAAAAAATATGAAACATGAAAATTAATTGAGGTGTGGGGGAGAGAAAATATAGATGGGAGGTTGAAATTATGTTACCAGTCCCACACTCTTGTGGTGTTTCCAATACGTTTAGCCAAGCCAGCCTCTTCACCCCATATGTTCTTGGTAGCTAAATGTTTTTTTTTTTTTAGAACAGGTCACAACCCAGCCATATCATTCCCCTCTTTGCCGGGATAAAAATTTATCTCACACCAAGTTTCAGTTTTAAAGCTACAAATTTCAACTAGAAATGCCAGTGAAGAGTGCTAGGCTTGTAATCACCCCTCAAAGAAGAGGTGAGCATATTTTAACTCTCCTCTTTTATTTTTTGAGTGTTATTTTACTTGTATTGTTGAAAAAATGCAATAAAGGCGGAGAAGGAGGAGGAAGGGAGAAGGAAAAAGAAGCATTCTTTTTCTTGGCTTACACATTCACCCAGGGATTGCCCCCCCCAAAACAACTGTCTCTCTCCTGGCTGTGGAAAGCATTGGCAGCCAGAGATCACAGGCTTCAAAGCCTCCATAAGAACAAACAAACATAAGAAGAGCCATGCTGGATCAGACCAAGGGTCCATCTAGTCCAGCATTCTGTTCACATAGTCGCCAACCAGCTGCCCATGGGAAACCCACAAGCAGGACATGATGCAACCCAATCTCCAACTGAAAATAACAGCTTTCCATGGCCAGAAGAAGCCATATTCAGGCCTCTCCTAGCGGTTGCAAAGCTGTCAAGGGCAGCCAGAGATCAGTAGAGGCTTACAAGTCTCTCCCAGTCGCTGGTTGCATATAAATACTTTGTGCGGTTAGGGGAAGCCCCAACAGGGCTACTCCTGGCTCTGAAGCTCCCAAAGGCAGTGAGGGACTGGGGAGGCGTACAAGCTTCCCACAATTCCTATTAACAGCTTAACAGCTGCACCTATGATTCTGCTAGTGGGAAAGGAGCCCTCCCTCCCTTGCAGAGGCCACTCTTGCCTCAAAGGTCATCTACAGGGGATGGACTCCCCCTCAGACACAATTGGTTTTCTTGGGTGCAGCTTGTTCATCTCAAATGCTTCAAGTGACCAGGAGGTCTCTTCCTGCATGAGCAGCTTGTCAAATATCAGCCTCTAGGCAGCTTCCAGGTGCTCCCCAATCATCAGATGTGGGGTGGGGAAGGCCAAATTCAGATTGACTGAGAAATTAGCTGAACCATTTCCCAATTCGGTGAGAAACGACTCTGCTTATTTCTGAGACAATCCACTGTGACCCACAAGTGGTTCACCCACCTCTAATTTCAACTGTGTTGTTAAAAACACAACAACGAATTCACAATTCCTGAAATTCTTTCCATGTACACTCACTTATTTAATATGAAAATTGCCAAGACTGGCTATATAAAAACTTAACTTAGCCTTGCAGATAAAAATGAGGAGAGGTGTTTCCAGCTATTTTTTGAACAATCTATCTCCATGTCATGGGGCAACCTGAGCGATGAATCCTGTAACCTAGTCATCTGGTTAGGATGATAAGAGCAAGGCCAACTTTACTACAGATAAAGAGAATAACTCACTGCACATTGTTCCTGCACATGCTGTTTTGGAGCTGGAAATTATAGAGGAACACAAACAGTGCTCTTATGCAGTTTCCATTCATTTGATTGGGCTTGTGCAGGAGACATGCCTAATGAGTTGTGCTGACAATGCTTAAAAATAAATTATGATTGCAACCTGCAATCATATCAGAAAGAACAGAGATTCTGCTTGGTAGAATACAGTCGCTTTTTCAAATTTTCAGTTCTTTCCCTCTCCCCAAAGACCCTATAAGTGCACAGAAAAACTTGAAACAAGTGTATAGTTTCTGCTAGAGATTGGAAACCAAAAAAGGTCTACTGCAGTGCCAGGAACCCACTTCATTCCCAGAAGATCAACAAACATGTTGTCGCTCAAAGCTGAAAGCACCCCACCACTAGCTCTATGCTGCACTAACACAAACTATCACCATAACGAAGTAAAACTATACTATACTATTTGCTTGCTGACCAAGTGAGTTGAGCAATCATCTCAACCCAGAGGAAGCCACTCATGCTTATGTCCTGTTTAAATTAATGGAACTTACGTTAGTCACAGATAAACTGGCCCATTGTTTTCAATGGTGTTTAAAACACAACACAAGCTGGTATTCAGACTGAGAGTGTGTATATTTATTTATATACTACACCTACTATACTGTATACTCCTTTGCAAACAACAATGAGGGATTATGAGCTTTATTAAATTGAGGCATATATATGTATGTATGTATATATGTGTGTGCGTGTGTAGGTTCGCAACAGGAAATGGCTGAACATACAGTCAGGACCAGAAATATTGGAACAAGGATAACTGTTTTGGCAGTTGGCCTCAGTACACCACCACACTGAAGTTGAAAGGAAACACACCCAGATGGGAGCGAAGTCAGGACTTTCAGCTGTAATTCAAGGGGTTTGACAAAAGTGGGGCACTGACCATTCAGGAAGTACAGCCAGTGGCATACACACATCCCCATCATTGGTAGCTCATAAGTAATGGAACAAACCAACTTCATTTCAAATTTAAGGATCACCTTTAATATCTGGATGAAAATCCTTTGCAGTCTATGACTGCCTGAAGTCTGGAACCCATGGACATGACCAAATGCTGAGTTTCCTCCCTCAAGATGCTTTGCCAGGTCTTTACTGCAGTTGCCTTCAGCTGCTGTTTGTTTGTGGGTCTTTCTGCCTTCAGTCTTGTCTTCAGTAAGTGAAAAGCATGCTCTGTTGGGTTGAGATCAGGCGACTGACTTGGCCACTGAAGAACATCCCACTTCTTTGCCTTGAGAAACTCTTGGATAGCTTTTGCTGTATGTTTTAGGTCATTATCCATCTGCAATATGAAGCAGCGTCCTATCAGTTTGGCAGCATTCGGCTGAATATGAGCAGAAAGTATAGCTCTATACACTTCAGAATTCATCCTGCTGCTTTTATCAGCAGTCAGGTCATCAATAAACACCAGTGACCCGGCTCCATTGGCAGCCATACATGCCCATGCCATAACACTGCCTCCACCAGGTTTGACAGATGATGTGGTATGCTTTGGATCACGAGCTGTTCCTTTCCTTCTCCATACTTTTCTCTTCCCATTATTCTGGTACAAGTTACTCTTGGTTTCATCAGTCCAAAGAATCTTATTCCAGAACTGGGCAGGCCTTTTTAGGTGTTTGCTGACAAAGGCTAATCTGGCCTTTTGGTTCTTGAGCGTTACCAACGGTTTGCACCTTGTTGTGAAGCCTCTGTATTTACATTCATAAAGCCATCTCGACTGTAGATGTTGACAATGACATGCCTACCTCCGCAAGAGCGTTCTTGACCTGGCTAGATGTTGTGAAAGGGTTCCTCTTCACCATGAGCAGAATTCTGCAGTCATCCACTTTAGTTGTCTTCTGTGGTCTTCCAGGCCTTTTGCTGTTGCTGAGCTTGCCAGTTAATTCCTTCTTTTTCAGGATGTTCCAAACTGTTGTGTTGGCCACTCCCACTGCTTTTGCTATCTCTCTGATGGGTTTATTTTGTTTCCTCAGCCTAATGATGGCCTTCTTCACTCGTATGGACACCTCTTTGGACCTCATGTTGGGAGATCCAGTGAACAGCTACCAAATGCAAATATAACACTCAGAGCCACCTCCAGGCCTTTTCTCTGCTTGCTTGGTCATGGGGTACCCCGGACACAGGCCACACCTGGCCATGCGGCTGCTTGTCAGTCATTCGTTCCATTAGTTATGAGCCACCAACGATGGGGGTGTGTGTATGCCACTGGCTGTCCTTCCTGAATGGGTAGTGCCCCACTTTTGTCAAACCCCTTGAATTACAGCTAAAAGTCCTGACTTCACTCCCATCTGGGTGTGTTTCCTTTCAACTTCAATGTGGTGGTGTACAGAGGCTAACTGCCAAAACAGTTATCCTTGTTCCAATATTTCTGGCCCTGACTGTATATGCCTACTCTATGTGTGCGTATATCTATTTCTATACGCCTACTGTGTGTGCGCACGCGCACGTGTGTATGTCTACTGTGTGTGTGTGTGTGTGTATGCCCACTGAGTGTGTGTGTGTTTACTCTGTGTGTGTGTGTGTTTACTCTGTGTGTGCGCGCACATATATACCTACTGTATGTGTATATATTGCCTACTGTTGAACAGGATATTTAGTCCCAGAATTTGACAGAGGATGGTTAGTGCAACCCAAGCCCATCTTGCTACATAAAAGATACAGTACTTTTTATGAGACAAACTACAACTTATGTGTAATTTTGACTTCTGCTAACATTTTCTGATTATAGTTGAAAATATTGTTTTGGGGACAATGTACTTTGCAGCTGCAAGTCTATACCTACTTACCTGGGACTAAACACCATTGAACTTAAAAGGACTAACTTTTGAGTAAATATGTAGAAGATAGTGCTGTGATTATACAAACATTCCCAGTTGCAAGCTTATGTTATTCATTTTACTCTTACAAAATAAAGTTACTGCTATATACTGGTCTGCTAAAGTGTAATTAATCAAAACAAAAATGTTGTAAAACACAGAGACACCTGCACTACAGCATATTTCAGTACCACTTTATATCAGCCATAAACCTCTCTGTTTTCGGCACCTCTTCAAAATAAATGTATGCTGAAGACTGCACACAGTGTAGCATTCAGTTTTATGAAACTATAAAGTTCTTCATTGTTAATTACACAGATAACTGTCTCATCACACATTTGGTTACCAGGATGGCATAATTAGTTTTCCACATTAACCTTTCAAAAGCAGAAACTGAATTTCAAGGTAGAAACCACTGTAAAAATTGTTTACAAGCCCCATGCTTGTGGAAAGCAATGCATTCCACAAAAGACAGAGGAAAACAACGTAAGCATGATGAGTCTTAAGAATTCCAAAGTATACTTCAGAACTGGGGGGGGGGGGGGGCAGTAGTGGTTGTAAGCGACCATGACAGCTCTACGGAGTCATATTGGTGGGAGAGAAATACCTATCTCACAATATGAAGTACAATAAACACATACCATGCTGCAATACAAGTGATTATGTAATACAGTTATAGAAGACAGCATAACAATATTCCTCAAAGATACCTATAATATAACTTTCTAGACCAATGAAAACAAAACACTTTTAGGATCTGCCAGTTGGCTATGGGGTTGTACTGGCTCAAATGCTGTGAAGAAAGCCCAACAGACCAACTCCTTGTAAATTAAAAGGAGATGGCTCAAATGTGAAAGCATTCACAAACAAGGAATGGACGCAGTCTCTATGTACTTCTGTGGATCTGACACCAACACCACAGCTACACAGATCCAGAATGTTTCCTCTACCCAAATATCTTAGCATGTTCACTGCTTTCACAGTACAGTCTCTCTGGTGACGCACTTTCGCCTAGCCATTTTAACTGTCCCAGAGGAAAGGTGGTAGAGAAATTCAGTGCACAAGGCCATTGCACAATGCAACACTGGAGGAAATGGTCCATGTTCATGAAGAACAGCAGCTAGCCCATTTGAAGGACCAATGATGTCACATCTACTTTCAAATTAAAGTAGCAGCCCTGACTTAAAATTTAAGAATTGTGTTTATATCAGCAAGGACTGGGCTACACAATGCAAGGCATCCTTAACTCCCACTGAATTCTGCAAAGCCTGATCTTTTTCCATAGAAGAATATAAACAATAGAATCCTTGGAATTCTTATAAAATGAACAAAGAGTAGCTCAGGATTCTTCTGCATTAGAGCAGGTATGAAACAGGTCTGAGCACTGGGATATGAAGGGACAGAATCATAGTAGAAGCAATAATGAAAATAATTAGCAATTTACTGATAAAGTCCTCTCAAGTTCCAGTTAGACAGACTATAATATTTCAGTATTTTCCTTGCCCATTTTGGACAGCTGATTTAATTTAATTTTGCCGTGGTTAAGATAAGGGGTGTGCCTGCAGAGGTGAAGGGACATTACATTAAGACAACACATTAATCCCACCCATGGCCAAAGCAAAACTAAACAAATAGTGGCTTCCTGGAAATTGAATTTCTGTTACCCAGATGTCAAAGATGTAATACCCCAATTACACAAACTATTGCCAGTGAAGCATGCCAGCAAATATGCAATGTAAATGGGTTGAACAGAGCTGCAAAACTGCACAGTCAGCATCTGATTCTCTGGGTGAGTGATAATTAGCACTGTGCGTAGACACTAATAAACATTTATGTCTCAAATTACAACATTTTTAGCAAATGTTAATAAAAGATATGCTGCCAACCTGCAAAACAGAAAGGCTTTTGAAAAGAACATCCTATCAAACAATGGCAAGGGCTTCCTGTGTGCATGCAGTAATTCTTCCACACTCACTCCCTCCCCACACCACAAATATCGCATTTAGAAATTAATCAATATGAGAACATACCTAAATAAAATGGTTGCGGTTCTTTGGCCTCCCCATTGACATCATTACTGTAGTCAGAGATCTTGTACGTCTCATGATGATAATCTGGAATTAAAAATAAGGAAACACATTAGAAATCAAGTGATCTGGAAAAAAATGAACACCGAATGTCGCTACGATTTTATCTCATAATCTACCAATGTATCTGCCGTTTTATTCCATGCATGCCAGATCAAAGAAAATGTGTTCTGTGTCAGCCCTCCCTAAAAACAAATAAAGCCCTCTGCTTATACTGAAGACACTTAACCAAAATATTTTACATATTTTAGTGAACAGCTATGTCTGGCCTCAGTTATGGTGTTCATTTTCACAGTAAATTAACACACCAGATGCTACCTATCTGGGTTCTTATCTTACAGTATGCCTGCGAATTTCTGACAGAAATCAAAACTTCACCAACCTTATAGACCAATCGAAATTTGCAAGCCTTGCCTCACAATAAAATTAGTGGGAAGCACAAGGAATAACCTTTTAGCTCTTTGGCCTTTTATCTGGGAAGGTTGCCAAGGAATTCTAATGATAACAGATCAGGTTCTATGAATGGAAATTAATAGCAATTTCAAATAAAACTGAATACAGACAACGAATGTAGAGGCCTCTTTTTTATCACAACTGCGTATTAAATAAGTAATAATAAATTTGCTTATATGGAGGTAGTAATGAAAATGAGAATTGTGGCAGGCATGTATAAGAAGACTATATTCCTGGGTTTTGTTTCACAACCTTACTACTGCCACACTGCTGTGGCTTGCAGCTGATACATCAAAAATTCAGAAATAAAGAACCTTCAAGAGTTGTAGGGTCTGATATAATATCCATTACATCCCTAGAGACACGATCTAACCCCACATTTTGAACTAGTAATAACATTCTTCTAAAATTAAGGGACACGAGGCAACCTTTTCCGGGCAAGTTGCCTGGATTCTGGATACAAGAGGTACTTTAAAGACACCCTAAAACGCTACTAGCCCCTATGTATGACATACATTAGCCTGGCTTGTACATAAGGACAACCCATGGGTTGTTCAGGCCACGCAGGAGTGAGAAAGCAAGCTGCTTCCCACCCGCCACTTCTGCTTTGCATCTGCTTTCATGAACAACCCAGGAATGCCCTGTTCCTGGGTTGTTTGATGCGATGTGTGAACCTGTAACTCTGGGTTGCCGAAGGACAAACAACCCAGAGTTTCAAATCATGGTTTGTTGTTGGGTTAAAACTCTGGGTTGTTTGTCCCTCAACAACTCAGAGTTCCGGGTTTAGACATCACATCCTTGTTCTTATCTGAACAGTTTGTGGTAACTGAGTTTGCCTTCAGCAGACTCATGGTCAGGGATGGGGGAGAATTTCTCCCCGAAACTTCGGGGGGCTGAGTGCCAACGTATTCGGCCCCCCGAAGTAGTTTCGGGGAGAAATTCTCCGCCCCCCCGCCCCCCCCCCCGGGATGGGACTTACCTTTCCCGAATGTCCCTCCCGGCGGCGGGTCCCGGAGGCGGTTCGGCAGGTCTTCGGCAGGGGCAGAGGCGGCAGCCGGTCTTTGGACCGGCTGCCGCTGCCGCCATTCCAATAAAAGTAAAAAAAAAAAAACGCCCCCGTGATAGGCTACGTGACGATTAACGTAGCCTATCACGGCTAGATTTGCAAAGTCAGCCGTGATAGGCTACGTAAATCGTCACGTAGCCTATCACGGGTGACTTTAAAAAAAAAAAAAGCACGTACGGCTAATGGCGGCCCCCATAGGGAGCCGCCATTCGCGTTCCTTATTTGGTCGCTGTAGTCTACGTAAAGATTACGTAGACTACGGCGAAAATAAGGGCAACGCTATTTGCGACCAAATAAGGAACGTGAATGGCGGTTCCCTATGGGGGCCGCCATTTGCGTACGCGCCTTTTTTTTAAGTCACCCGTGATAGGCTACGTGACGATTTACGTAGCCTATCACGGCTGACTTTGCAGATCTAGCCGTGATAGGCTACGTTAATCGTCACGTAGCCTATCACGGGGGTGTTTTTTTTTAACTTTTTATTTCGCGGCCGGGCGAGGCAAGGCACCTCCTCCCCGGCCTGAATTTCGGCCGGGCAAGGCAGGAAGCCTCCCCCCCGGCCTGAATTTCGGCCGGGCGAGGAGTGAAGCCTCCCCCCCTGGCCTGAACTTCGGGGGGAGCAGCGAAGCGCCTCCCCCCCACCGCGAAGCAAGCTGCGAGACCAGGTAAGTGGCTTTCGTGCACCCCTACTCATGGTGGAGACAGTAGCCCCTGTCTACTTTACAAGTGCAATTGTTCAACCACTATAGAGCAGGAGGTTCTCAAACACTGTTGCAACAAAGCTCTCTAAAGCAAGAAAACAACTGTTTGAGCCTCCTCTAGAATAGCAAAACTGAAGACAGATGGTTCCTCTAGCTGGGCTCACACTTGTCCTCAGCTCAGGGGCCAGCAAATCAAAAGATGGAGGGAACTGGCTTGCATGATTTCAAAAGAATGCTTTGAAGTCTCTGAGAAACATGCTCTAGGGCAGCCTTCCCCAACTTGGTGCCCTCCAGATGGTTTTGGACTACAAGTCACGGCATTCCTAACACTGGCCATGCTGGTTGGGGCAAATGGGAGTAGATGTCCAAACATCTGGGGGGCACTAAGTTTGGGAAGGCTTCTCTAGGGAATGAACCAAAGTTTATACAAAAAAGCTGTTGACTTCACAGTACAGATCACAAATACAAAGGATAAAGTATTATAATCTAGTACATTACATTAAAAATTGTTGGCACTTTGGCATACTGGCTTAACTAAGACAAACAATCTTAGGCCAGTCCTGGCAACTAACTACCTGTCCCTTGGAAGGCCATATAATACTATAAAAACCACTAATGTAGACCAAAGGAGGGTTCAGTTTCTTGACTGAAAAGGGAAGGTTTCTTTGGCAGAAACAGCAATAAAAGATACTTTAAAGCAGCACACGTGAATGAGTTACACAGAAGTATGGAGACCACAGTTCATGTGCCAGTGTGCAACTACAAGTACAGGGGGGAGATTACATTATGTAAATACTACTACACTATTTTGTGTACAGTCTACTATACTATTATAGTGTAGCAAGTTGTGTCTACTACACCACTATTTTGTAAGTACAATTTGTATAACATGAAAACAGACCCTCAGAGAAAAGCACCTGTGTTCTGACAATAATCACTGTCATTAGGTGCACAATTTTGATGACAGAAAAATGAAATATGCTCTGAAATGAGTAGAAAAACTGAATACAAACAGGAGATTATGGTAAACTAGCAAGAAATAGCTGGGAGAGGAGGAATCTAGTAGGGCAGAATGATACCACAAGAAAATCATGGGACACAGCAAAAGTAAAGAATTAGTACGGTGTAAGGATTAAGAGAGAGAGAGCAAGAAGTCTCTGGTTCAAATATTACTTCACAATGGACGGGGGGGGGGGGGGGGCTTTAGGCAAGCCAATACCTCTCAGCCTTGATCTCCCACCTAGAATATGGGAATAACAATACTAGTCTGTCTTACAGGGTTGTTGTATGCACTGAGATAAATGCCCAGGAAAAACAGTACATAATCACCAGGTCTTATTAAGTTCCAAGAATCAGAAAATTAATTCTGGACACATTTACTGGGAAATCAGTCCCAGGGCTTTCAAAGATACTGATATCAAAGCAAGCATACAATGAATGACAGGCTAAATAAATTTTACAGCCAAATCCTAAGTACATTTAAGCAGAAATAAGTCCTACTGCATTTAATAGAAATTGCTCCTAGGCAACCATGCATAGGATTGCAGTCTTACGAAAACATTATACACAAAAGGACACATATATATAACCTCCCATTGTCCCTGGAATTGGTTGTTCCTTCTCCCCGCTGCCTGAAATATCAGACTGCTAATTCTTGCAGAGAGGTGGTCTGGTATACTGCAAGGACCATCAAGGGATGAGAAACACATAGCATACACACCCTGCTGTGGGCTTCCCGTCAATGAGGGTTTGGTCACCCAGTGTCAGGTGTAAATGGCAGGTTTTGCCTTCTCTTCCGTGTCTCCAGATTAAATACTTTACTTTCCCCCATATGAGCGAATGGAAGCATTCCACTTAAATGGAGAAAAGCAACAGGTGCACTAAGGGCACTACTGTGGTGAAAACTAAAACTGCTTTCTACTGGTGGTAACTCCAGTCACTAAATCACTAAAAATCAAGCCTATGCCCAACTCCATAGTCCCGTCCCTTCATCTACATAGCGGCACTGTGGTTCAATTTTTTTGATCACACTAAAGTGTTACAGAATTTGGGAAACTGGTGTTTAGAGCTACAAACAGATGTATGGACTATTATCTGTCAAACGGAAAATGTCAAACTAGGCAAGAACACAGAGAGTTTTTTCCAAACATTTCTATCTTTGGAGGAGCAGGGGACTAAGATCCAAGTGTGCCATGCTATTTTGACAATTTCTAGCTTTTCCTGGGTCAGTACAGATTGCCAGACTCTAAATGTAACTGCGCAATGAAGGCACAATCCTATGCATGTTTAGACAGTACAAACGTCTGTAGGACTTTTTTTTCTGTCTAAACATACATAGGATTGTGCCCTAGGTGATCTAAAGAAAACAGCATACAGCCCACGAGCCAAGTGCAATACACAATGTAGTTTTCCTTGGCTAGTAAACATGCCTGAACAGAAAAGTATAAACTGGTAACTATAGTCTGTGCGCCAAAGCCTCAGTATTTCACAATAGACAAGATTTCTGTATTCCAGACTTTTAAAGAAATTAATGCTTCTGCACTAAATTTAATTATTATTAAATGATTATTAAATTTAGGGCCTGGCTCATGATTCTGAATATCTGGAGTTGCTAACACCATTAGTCTCTCCAGCTGAATGTTATTCAGAAGACACCATACCGTGTACTAGTCTATCAAAAACATAATGCACCAGGGAGTGACTGTACAGACTTCATTTATTTCAATAGGGCTCATGTTATTCCCACTTAAAATAATGCAATTTGTAACCCAAGTGTATACAAATGGACTGAACCATGAGTTCCGGCTGGGGAAGAATAGTGTTGATAACTATAAACTTTGTTAGCTTTCCCTCTAAGCTGTGCAATCCCTAGAGAAACTTAATTCTAACAAATCTACCTAGCATTTTTTTAAGTCTTCCAGTGGTGTTCTTTTGTTCTCAATTAGCTTCATTTAATATCACCTACTATACAGGAGGAGAATGTGTATCCCACTGGTTACTAAAATGGCTTGTGCTTATACACCTTAGAGTCCATTGTTACTTATAGACCACAATCTCCAAGATCAGCTGAAAACACTATCTTGGCTACTCTAACCATGTGTCAAGGATAGCAAGGGCATCCAAGAAACATTCTCAGTGTTTTCCCCACATCTCTGAAACTCCCTTCCTCTGGATTAAGCATTAGCCCGAACATTTTCTAGAAGACTTGCAAAACCTTCTACCCCTCCCCACCCCTTGCCTGGTTTTGGGTGGCAACAATTAACACTTCAAGGATTCATAATTTAGCAGATGGTTTAGTCTACCCTATCTCTTGAGGTTGGGCTGGATTTTAATTAAAAAAAAGAAAAATTCAGACTATAAAGCTTAAGAACCAGACACAATTCTGTAAACTGTGCAACTGAAGATATTATGGGTGTATGACTTATGACTCAAGCAGTGAGGCTGACACAGATAACACCAATAGGCAAGACTCAACACACAGCCATTTGTGGGAAGTTTCACAGCAGATTAATGTAACCATTTTGGCATGGTGATGATACAGAGCCGCCCTATGTTGACAGTTTTGGCATTTGTGTGAATTTTTTTAATGCTTCCAACTTGTGATACTACTGCAGTTTAACATGTACTGGAGAACCTTTGCTATGTATTTTAAGCCAGGATACCATGAGCAGTGAGCACATGTCAGAACATTCACAAGACTGAGCACTACACCAAAAAAGACCGAGTCAAATTGGTTTGCTATACAACTACCAGGTCAAAATGTAGATCAGTACTATTTATTTATTGAACTACATCAAATACTCATCAGTCATGAACTCTTTGAGTAACATGAATATTAAGTTTAAATCTGTAGCTGTGTACAGCAAACCATGTAATTTATGAGTCAATAATGAGTAGGTTACTGCTTCTCATTCTCTTCTTTTCCCGACGTATTATAGTCCAGGGTCTCTAAGTGTGTATCGGTTCTATGACAGCGAACAAGAATGGCCAGTGATACTGTCGTTATGTTTCAAGCAGAAGGAACAGGCCTATCACTAGGGAAACACCTATTAATACACAAATATAGTGGAAATAAATTATCATATAGGTAAAATTAAAAAATTGCATTGTACATGGTGTTCCATGTATATAATCTGCATTTACTTTTTTATATTTACTGAATATAATCTGCATTTCCTTTTTATTACTGAGAACTTACCTGATGGAATCTTAGTCTTATGAAAGCATATGCATTAGCATACAACTATACTACAAGGTATTATATTTCCTTATATACTATTGCTTAACTCAAAGTTGAGAAGGCAAAAAGTTCAGAAACAAATCAGTCCTATTTTCATTACATGACAATTTCCAGTGTTAGTTCTAGCTTGTTACTATCCAACAGCAGTGATCACATTATAAACACAGCCTTATAGATTAAAAAAAAACTTTTAAAATGTGCTGCCATAGACTCAAAAAGCAGAACGCCAACATTTGTTTCTCAAAAGGAATGTTCTTTGATTTTGATCTCAGAAATCCTGTATCCAGTTTTCCTACAGGTGACAAGCTAATGGGGAATGTCAAAACTATTTAATGCTGCACCATTACGTTATAACAAAAATAATAATGGCATTACACCCAAAATTACCTGCCTTGAACTTATCATGCACAGCACATACACACTTCACCAAGATATTTGTGTTCAGTGCTGAAGACCTTATCCAGCCATGTTTTAAAGTCAAATTAAATAGAGTAACAACCTCCCAAGTAGAACACCTGTTATACAACACCAAGGAACTATACATACCTCAGATGAAAGTGAGAGGATGAATTTAAAAATGCTTAATGCTATTATTTTGCTTAAAGATCCGCATTCCTCTTCCGAGGAGCTCACTCACACATACTGAAAGAACAAGTTGCATGCCAACAATTCCCCCTTGCTCCTGTACAATTAATTAGCTGCGTTCTAGATGTGTGTGCTTAAGGCAACCTCGAAGAAGCTTCTCGTTTAAATGCTTATCTGTACACAATTAATCCATAAGGGATGGCGGGGGGGGGGGGGAGGAACCTCAATGCAGGAATTCAGTAGTTACACAAAAAGGGCTCATCTCTCCCCCAAGTATTAATGTTTTGCTAATTTCCTGACTGGGCTTTTTTAAGCATTGTTTTTAAAAATGAAACCTGATCTAACTTTAATATCGCGTACCTCAGCCGGCTGAGGAAAAGTGTCCATTTTATTAAAATGGAGTAAAAAAATCCACCGCTCCTAGGATCACTACAATTAGGTAGTTTAAATAATAGAGAGAGACACAGGCAGAAGGAGACATTGGAAGAGGTGGGCAGAAAGGAAGGGCACGCATTTCCTAACATCCTGTTCTCCCCCTCTTGAAAAAACCCAACTACAGTGACATAAAAGTCTTTTTTTCTTTTTTCTTTTCTTTTCCCGGAGACAAAACCATTATCACAAAATCAACCCCCCAACCTCCCCCCCCCCTTACCTTGATTTATCAGTTTAAAGCTTTGGGATTTCCTGCTTCTCTTCCTCTCAGTAAACTCCATAGCGTGAACAAGAGGGAGGAAGAAAGGAAGGAGAAATCAAATGGGATGAGCGAGCGAGCGAGCGAGCGAGAGGGCTGGGCGCAGCAGTCACCCGAGCACGGCGGACCAAGGTCCGTCTCTTTAAGCAGCAAGAATAAAACTGGGACGGGGGGAATTCAGTCCCAAGCGAGGAGAAGGAAGGGGAACTGGGACAAGTTGGCCCCGGGCTTGCCCGCACCCAGTTCCAAACTTTGAAGAGGGGCTGCCGGGCGCCCCCCCCCCCGCCGCCTCGTTCAGGAGGGGAGAGGAAAAACCGCGCCGGCTCCAGCCGAGCAAGGGGCGCGCGCGGAGAGGGGGCGACGCGGGCGGGCGAGGGGAGCAAATCAATGGCTCGCGTGTGGCACTGACTAAGCGGCGGGCGGGCGGCTCCGGCGGCGCCTGGGACCCCGGTGCCACCTGCTGGGGGAAGCCCGCGCGCAGCGCGCCACAGCGCGCCCCGCGGCGGCTCAGGGAGCGCGGCCCACAGGCCGCCGCCCCGAGGCCGGCTGGGGGCCCCACGCCACGCCGAGGACGCGGCGGCGGCGGCGGGCCCCGAGGGGGAGGCGGGCGGGCGGGCGGGGGGGAGGCCGGGGAGCCTGGCGTCATGCTTGTCAGCGGGGGAGGCGGCTCGCTTCCGCGCCCGCCCGCGGGCGTCGCCGGCAGGGGGGCGCGCGGGCGCCTCAGAGCCCCGGCCGTTGGGAGGAGCGGCGCGGCGCCATCTTGTGCCCTCCCACCGCTGTCCTTTTATCCGCTCCCCCTTGGCTGGGGCAGGCGGAGCGGGGGCTCTGCTGAGGCCGCCGCTCGGGGCCCCGTCGGCGCCTCTCGCGAGCTCGGGCGCTCCCCCCCCCCGAGGGACTCTCCGCAGAGGCGGCGGCGGCGGGAGGAAGCGACCCCCGGGCGCTCGCGGCTTGCGGCCTCCCTCAGGGGAAGGCGCGCCGTCGGAAACCGCTCGAGCGCGTCAGCGAGGCCGAAAGAGCCGCCAGGCCGGCCGCGGGCGAAGCGCCTACCCGGGGGCGCGGCCGGGGCGTTCAGACGTTCGCCTCCGGCTACGCGCGTCTTCGCACGGCCCCAGCGGCCTGCGCGGCCGGAGGCCGCCGCGCGCGCGAGCGAGCGAGCGAGAGAAAGGGGGACGCGTGTACGCAGTTTCGAGCTGGCGTCGTTTAATGTGGAAACGCGGCCTTCGCAAAGTAAAGGTGCGCGGCTTGCAACCACGGGCCGTAACGTGGGCAGCGCGTGCAGTTAGTTTCAGCCAAACCAGATTGACAAGACCCGAAGTACTGAATGCATCGGAGTCGACCACCGTTACTAATCACCTAAGGGAAGCTGAGTAGTGTAGTACGCAAGGGGCCGCGAGATGTTAAAATCCTTCCAAATCCAGTCTTTTACTATTCACTATAGTAGCTTCAGTGTATTCCTTCAGTGTACACTACAGTTGTAAACGTTTACTAGGGATTACGTTCCATTGGGCACAATGGAACTTGCTTCTGAGTAAGCGTGCCTAGGCTTGCGCTATATATGAAGCCTGACTGGCAGTAAAAGACGTTAGACAAGCCGACTGGCAAATTTGCAGTGAATTCATTCCCAAATTCCCCATCAATGCCCTAACTATTATTCCTGCCCCACCTTTCCACCAAGCACGGCCATCAAGAAGGCTTACAAAATCCAGCAGCAAATCAAGCAGCAGTTAAAAACAATGAAAATAATAAGAGAAAATAAAAATTTATGGCCCAAGATGTAAGCCAGGCTATCACACAGCATTAAAAACAATAATTTAAAAAAATCACTGTAGTTCAACTAACGAGCAAACAGGACAGACTTTCAAGTGGTGTCGAAAAGTAAAAACAGCACAAGGTGAACACAGCAAAGTTGGGAATTCCATAATCAAGAGAACACCGGTACAATGTGCTTTATTTCAAATATCCACCAGCTTAACCTTTGTAGCGGAAGAGAGGGTGTGCACCTGGAGAATGTATATGGGAGAAAGCAGTTCTTCTGACACTCTGGTCCCAAACAATTTAGGGCTTTATAGGGGCGGAAACAGCACTTTGGATTGTGCCAGTAAACAAACTGGCCATCGTATTCAGGACTAGTTGAAGTTTCTGAAGACGTCCCAAAGGCAGCCCCATCTATAATGTGTTATGGTAGCCTAGCTTGGCATTACAACGGTATATATATATATATATATATATATATATATATATGATTGTCATCCCTTTGCAGGAGGGGATGCAGCTGGATCACCAACCCAAATTGGGGGGAAACACTCCATATTATGGATGCCACTGTTGCAACCATAAGCAGTGCTAGATCTTAGTTGCATCTCAACTTTCAGCTTCAATTTTTCAGCACTCATTTACCCTGTTATCTACTCTAAGCACAACATACACCATCGTTAAATTGGATTAATGGTGGATTAACCTTGGATGATAATGGACTCTCCTTTGTTGGAGGTTTTAAAGCAGGGGGTGGATGGTCACCTATCTGGGATGCTGTGGTAATCGATTCCTCCATTGGCAAGGGGTTGGGCTAGATGACCTTTGAGGTACCTTCCAATTGTTATGGTTCTATGATTAGCTGAAAAGGAGAAATAGCATTGGGTATCCTCTGCATATTGATGGAACCTGCCAACAAATAGCTTGATGACCTCATCTGGTGGTTTTACATAGATGTGAAATAACACTTGGGACAAAATAGCACTGTGGAACAGCATAGCATAAACGGTCCCCAAGCCCTACCTTCTGGACTCATATTGGAAGACAGAAGTGCAATGCTGCCAACTCCTAGCTCTGCCAGGTGATCCAGAATGATACTGTGGTCAATGGTATTGAAAACTATTGAGAGGTCCAGGAGAATCAACATGGTAATATTCCCCCTGTCTATCTCCCAGCAAAGTTCATCCATTTGGGTTACCAAGGCAGTTGCAGTCCCAAAATCAGGCTGGAAATGGGATTGAAATGGGACTAAATAATATGTGTAATACAGGAATGTCAAGTCACCACTACTTACTTGCTTAAGCACTTTGCCCAAGAAGAGTAAATTAGTGATCCGTGGATAGTTGGACAAATCATTAGTGTCCAAGAAAAGTTAATTTAGGAGCGATCTCACAAACGCCTTTGTTAAAGTGGCTTTGACCAATCCCTTTCTTGATGAGGCATCTCTAGACCCAACTATCCACCCCTCTTTAGCAAGATGTTAACAGCCAAGAAGAGCAAGGGTCAAATATACAGGTTGCAGGCCACATCTCTCCAAACATCCTTATAAGCATCCTTGGGCGGCAACAACCAAATCTGATCCAAGCATTGCAACAAAACTGTGTTACAGGAAGCTCCTAAATCTATTGTCTTCAATATGGTGACCAGGCTGGAGTGAATAAGAATGATTTTATCTGCAAAGTGCTTAGCAGACAAGTAGCTGCAGGATATGAAAGGCACAGTCATAGTTTTCTACCGTGCCTGCTCCACAAATACAGCTGTTGTTAGGATTTTACAGTAACGTTCCCCTAAATATTATAAGGACATTATTTGAAATCTAAGGTCCAAAAAAGCCTAATGCAAATGTGAAGATGTCAAATAACAGAAACAGCTCTTTAGAGCATAGCTTACCTTAAAATATCACACAAGAGAAGAAATTAATGGTCCTCTCCCCCCCACCCAAACATATGCATCCATCAACTCAAATATGTCTTGAAGAGTTGGCCAAAGCTTGACACACTTTATGCCTCTTGAACAATGCATGTAAATGTTAACAACTAATTGTGAAAGTTGCCTGTTACCTGTCTAAAGCATGAACAAAAATTGAATGTACATTCTAAACAACTCTGATGTACATCTGCATTAATGGCTAGTTTAAGCTGGGTATGTCATCAAAATGTACATAAAAATGTTATACGCTACATTTTAAAAAGCACATTTGAGCTTCTCTCATGCTCTCTGTCCTGTCTTAATGTTCTTAATGCAGCTAGACCACAAAAGAGAAATCAGGTGTAAATGTAGACAATGTAGTTTTTATATTTTCAGTAAAATACCAATTTAACCCTTTTGTGAAACTGTGGGTCATGTACAATTACAGGGTCAGTTTCGTTGAAAGGAAAGATTACAACATTGTTTTTGAAACGTGTTAACTTTATTAACACATATACAAGTTGAACATGGGGGAGCGGGCAAACACCTGAAAAAGTCGTTATAGTGTTTAAAGTTGAATCAGTTCTCCAGAGGCAAACAGCATGCATCTACAACCCTCAGAAAGATACTTCTTGTTAGCCAGCTGCAAAATTTAGATTTCTGACTTCTTCACCGCCTGTATTAAAAATCTGTCTATTTTAAGCCTCTGCCTCAAATGGTGTGTTCAATATTTTAAGCCTCAAATGGTGTGTTCAATAGCCGGTTGCCACAAGCCATCAAAAACTAATGTAGTGACAGGGAATCTCTGGCCGTGGGCCTAATCCAGCCTGCTGTAGGACCCAGTCCAGCCTGTCAGGCTTCCCAGAAGGCCATGCCCCTTCCCCATGTCCCATGTGGTTCCTGCTTCCCTGCTACCCCTCAACTGCTGATCTCGTGGTTTCTGTGTGTTTTTTTAAATTGTGGAACAAGTTTCAAGGCTTTACATGCCTCGCTGGATGTGATCAGCCATTTTGATGTGCATTCCAGATTGTTTCTGCTTTGTTCCTGTGAACACGGGTGACCTCTGTGGCACTCTCACCCACATAACTTTGTAGTGCATGGCTATTCCTTTCTTTTCTCTTTGAAATTGTTGGATTTCTTGGATTTTCTAAGAAAAGGTGAGCAAAAGGAGGGAAATAGGTCTGAGGTAGGTATTGAACCTTGCCATTCATGTGACTTGCATTTTAAAATTCTGTTCTGTGTTTTGCCAGTGGAAACTGCAAGAGAAAGGAGTTGTTGTCATCAGGGGTTTAAATAGCCCAGCTCTCCAGCTCCCTGCTTTATTTCCCAACTGTTTTGATTTTGGCTTACTTCTGAGCAATTTGTGGTTTTCTTACACCTAATGAAGAACTGTAAGAGAAACATGTGGAAGAGACCACATTCAACAGAAACTGCTTCCTACTATCATTTGGTAACAACTGGTATCCAGTAGTGTAGTGGCAAATTCAGAAGTCTAGGGTCCCTTTGTGACAGTCACAGCCACGCCCCCTCTAAGACTGTGCAACCTTGTAAGATATACAGCCTTCAACTGGGATCCCAAAACAGTGCAGCTGAGAGTAAGGCAGGGGTATTTCAACTGGACGTCTTGAGAAAAAACGAGTGTGTTCTTTTTCACTCACTCACTCACACACAAACATTGTAGGTTTTCAAAATATGATACTCTATGGAAGTAATTAGTGTATACTTAAAATTATGCTATGCTCCCCACTACAATGTACTCCACAGAGGTTTTTCCTGCAATATCCTCTTCACAGTTCTTACCCATTGCTTTTCTTGAAGAAGACGAAGTCGAAGGGAAGTTTTTCAAATAGCCTTTGCTCTTGTCTTCCCTTTGCTGTGGCATTTCTAATAGGGAATATTCTACTATTAATTGGCTTCTCAATGTTTGTACAATTTAACATTTATATAATGTTCCTTAGGGAGAACTTATGAGGAAAATTGATCAGCCACAAGTTTAGTCTGAACAGTCCAGTGGCATTTTGCAGAACTGCTTAAGCGTATAGTTAAAAGAAGAAGCTGTTGTAGTTCGCAAACGGAAGTAATAGAGAAAATGAAATGTCTTACTAAATGTAGCCATTAGATAAGGATTTTACTGTTTCCTTGGGCTTAAGGCTGCAGTCCTATACCCACTTACCTAGAAGTAAGCCCCACAGCACATAATAGGATTTACTTTTGAGTAGCCATGTGTAGTATGGTAGGATTATGCTGTTAATTGTTCAGGCCACAGGACTACACATGCTGATGTGTCACTGATGGTACAGTTGTGAAGAAACTACAGTTTGCCTTTGGTACCAATGGCAGTTATATGGTGCAAGCCATAGGAACCCATATTGGAACCACCAGCAAATTACAACAATTTCTCTGACTGAGAAATCCTGATTGAGGCTAACGAATGGAGACATCACAGTACATCACATGCTTAACAGCCAAACTCCTGTCATTGCTTAAAACTACTTTTCGATTCCCATTTGATCCTTTTTTCTTTCCCCGTAAGTAAACATTTACACCAGAATCAATGGGAGGTTAAAAACTATAAGCAATGTGTGCTTTGGTATGCTGCTAATCCACTTATTTGGATCTTCTTACTTTTCCTTGGTCTACCCTGATCCCTCTCTATCAGTGCACCCAGCTGCTCTGATCAGCAATCCAAAACTTTCACTGTTGCTAAATTCACATTGCTGTCATCAACTCAAAACGATGCTGTCTCAAGTTCTCCCATCCCCTCTCTAAGGAAACTCTCTGCTCTCTGTATCACAGAACACAGATGTCTGCAGCAATAAATGTATGAAAAATATTAGCCACATCTTCTTAGTTTGTTGTGGATTGCTGGATTTGGACCAGAGACCTGGGTTCAAGTTCCCACTTAGCCAGATCAGTTTCAAACTAACCTACCTTGCAGGATTATTGTAAGGGGAAATGGGGTAACTCCTATGTATGCTAGCCTGAGCTCCTTGGAGGAAGGATGGGATACAAACGTAAACAAAACTAAATATTCATTCCCCTTCCCCCCAATTCTTACAAATGCGTTTACAAAATAAAAGCCATTAATACAGCATAGAACATACTGGAAGTGTGTCCTGGTACTTATTTTTCCTTTAAAAAAACATTGGTTTTTAGGGTTTTAAAAACTGGGATAAAAATGCTTCTGTCTGAACAGGTACAGGGTGGTCTTTGATAAGTTAAATGGCAGAGGTAGCTAGGAGTCCTTATCAGCTCCATTTATTGGACAGGGCTCCATCCTTTCTTAGAGGAGATATCACAATACTGATCCAAGTTTTGCAACCTCCAGGCTTGACTACTGCAATACGTTTTATGGTTAGCTGTCCTTGAAAACCACTTGGAAGCTTCAGCAAATGCAAAACTTTGCTGCATGTTTTCTAATAGAATACCAGAAGACACAAACATACATAGCCTAATATGGTTCTAGGCTTAGTTCAAAGTGCTGATGCTTATCTTTAAAGTTTCTCATGACCTGGTCCCCAGATACCCTCTTGGTATCAGTCCCAATGTCCGATCAAGTCCTGCTTTGTGTCCCTCCTAGTCATTTATTTATTTTATTTATTTATTAATCGCCCATCTGGCTGGTCACCCAGCCACTCTGGGCGATGTACAACATATAATAAAACAGTTTAAAACAATAAAATTCTACAATAAAAACATTTTCTAAAATACCCTAACCCACCCCAAATGCCTGCCTGAACAACCACATTTTTAATGCACGGCGGAAGCTCATTAAAGAGGGGGCATGATGGAGTTCCTTAGGGAGGAAGTTCCACAGAGTGGGGGCCACCACAGAAAAGGCCCTCTCCCTTGTCCCCACCAGTCTAGCTGTCCTGGCTGATGGGACAGAGAGAAGGCCATCCGAGGTTGATCTTGTTAAGCGGCCTGTCTGGTGTTGCTGGAGGCGCTCCTTAAGATAGACTGGACCGGAACCATATCGGGTTTTAAAGGTCAAAACCAACACCTTGAATTTGGCCCGGAAAACAACTGGTAACCAGTGCAACTCCTTCAGCACTGGAGTGATGTGATCTTGCCGGCGGCTGCCTTTAATCAGGTGAGCTGCCGCATTCTGAACCAGCTGCAGCTTCCGAACCGTCTTCAAGGGTAACCCCACGTAGAGTGCATTACAGTAGTCTAAACGAGAGGAGACCAAGGCATGTACTACCGATGGGAGCAGATGGTCGGGAAGGAAGGGGTGCAGCCGCCATATCAGATGGAGTTGATACAGCGCTGTCCGGCTCACAGCTGACACCTGAGCCTCCGTGGACAGCTGGTAGTCCAAAATGACCCCCAGGCTGTGGACCTGGTCTTTCAAGGGTAGCCATACCCCATTCAACACCAGGTCAACATCCCCCAGCCTCCACTTGTCTCCCACCAAAAGTACCTCGGTCTTGTCAGGGCTGAGCTTCAGCTTATTCCTCCCCATCCAGCCACTCACCGTCTCCAGACATTTGGACAGGGATTCTACGGCCAACCTTGGTGAAGATTTGAACGAGAGGTAGAGCTGCGTGTCATCCGCATACTGATGACACCGCACCCCAAACCTCCTGATGATAGCCCCCAGTAGCTTCACACAGATGTTAAATAGCATCGGGGAGAGGATGGAACCCTGTGGCACCCCACAAGTGAGTGGCCACGGGTCCGAGACCTCCTCTCCTAGTGCTACCCTCTGGTACCTGCCGGAGAGGAAGGACCGGAACCACCGCAATATGGTGTCTCCAACGCCCAACCCCTCCAGGTGGTCCAGGAGGATACCGTGGTCAATGGTATCAAAAGCCGCTGAGAGGTCGAGGAGAACAAGGAAGGAGCATTCACCCCTATCCAGAGCCCTCCTGATATCCACCAAGGCGACCAAGGCCGTTTCTGTCCAATGCCCAAGCCTGAAGCCCGACTGAAATGGGTCTAGATAATCAGTTTCTTCCAAGTATGCCTTCAACTGCATCGCCACCACCCGCTCAATCACCTTGCCCAAAAATGGCAGATTTGAGACTGGGCGAAAGTTGTTCAGAACTTGGGGATCCAAGGAGGGCTTCTTTAAGAGCGGTCTTATCACTGCCTCCTTGAGGTCTGATGGCATCACTCCCTCCTCAAGGGAGGCGTTCACCACCGCCCTGATTCCCTCACTCAGTCTCTCTCTGCAGCCCATAATGAGCCAAGATGGGCAAGGATCAAGTAAGCAGGTGGTCGGCCTTACAGATGAAAGCACCTTGTCCACTTCATCAGAAGGAAGAAGCTGGAACCGATCCCACAAAACTGGTTTGCCACAGGCCGCCTCTTGCTCACTAATTGTATCCACAGCATGCGGAGTAACACTCCTTATCCGATCAATTTTATCTACAAAGTGCCTTGCAAAGGCTTCACAGGAGGCCTTAGAATGCTCCAGTGGTTCCGGAGCCACAGGACCGACCAGGCTCCGGATCACTTGGAACAGCCTCCTGGGACAGCACTCTGCAGACGCGATAGAGGCAGCATAATATTCCTTTTTTGCTGCCTTCACCAGCGCGTGAGAGGCTGAAGATACAGCTCTAGCCCATGTCTGATCATCTTTGGAGCGAGACTTCCGCCACTGGCACTCTAGCCATCTCACCTCCTGTTTCAGAGCTCGTAACTGCGGATTGAACCATGGTGCAGTCCGAGCGCTGTTCAGGGGGAGAGGGCATTTCGGAGCCACCTGATCTAATGCCCCAGTGATTGCGGCATTCAAGCCACCCACCGGGGTCTTGACTGAGTGGCCTTTGGCGTGCTCCAGAGAATCCCCAAGCGCGTTCAGGAATCCATTCGGATCCATAAGATGCCTGGGGCGGACCATTTTAATGGGTCCTCCACCCCTGCGGAGGGGTTGTGGAACCAAGAAGTCTAATGTCACCAGATAGTGATCTGACCATGACAAGGGGGTGGTGGATATACCCCCAGCTTCCAGATCACTCCCCGCATCTCCAGAAACAAACACAAGGTCTAGTGCATGACCGGCTACATGGGTGGGCCCAGTTAGAATATGGTGCAGCTCCCAGGAAGCCATGGTCTCCATGAAGTCCCGAGGTGCTCCTGTGAGGATGGCCTCCAAATGTACATTGAAGTCCCCCAACACCAATAAGTTAGGGGACTGTACACGCACATCAGAGACCACCTCAAGCACCTCGGCCAGGGAGTCAGTCGTGCAGCGGGGTGGACGGTACACGATCATGGTGAGAACGAACTGTGCTAGAATAGTAGGATCTTTAATTGATTGCCTCAAGCCTCTGGAATCTCAGAGATTAATTGGTCTTCAGGAAGGATTGTAAGGCCCATCTCTTACATCTACCTATTAGTTTGACTGGTTAGATCTATGTTGGCTGCTATCTTCTTCTGAATTTTTGCTGCATTTTATTGTATATTGGGCCACTTTTATTAAGTCAGTTTTTAATAGGAAATGCCAAGAGGCAAGCTTTGCGTATATGAACTTTTTCTGCATATGGGAAGGACCATAGTTCACTATTTGAGCAGCTGCTTTGCATGTAGAAGAAGGGTGAGCAATTTCTGGGAGTCTGAGGGCCAATTTTGATCCCTGGAACCCTGCTGCTGTGCTGCCAAAATTCAGGGGGAAAATAGGTGGTTTGCTGCCAAAATTCAGTGGAGGGGCAACGGTGGCCAAGAAGGGCATATTTAGGTTTGTATCAAAGCTAAATAGGCCCTTTCCCCCTCTACCACAGCACCGAAGTTCGGCGAAAAACTGCCGTTGTTTGTTTCCAATGCTGTGCCGAATTTAGTGGTGGCAGGGGGTGGGCCACATGTTGCCCACCCCTGATGTAGAAGGTCTCAGGGTCATCTTTAGTTAAAAGGATCAGGTAGCAAGTGATGGGAGTTCATGCCAGCCAGCTGCTGCCAGTCAATTCCTGGGCTTGATGGATTAATCATCTGACGCAATATGAGGTTGCTTGATATTTTTATATGCATGAGTAACAGCGAACACCATAGTGGGGTCCTTTCCTACAACCAAACTAATTTTCAGTAAAAAAAAAGAAAAAGAAAAAAAAAGATTTCAACCACCAAGTTCCACAGATTTCTACGACTCAAATTTTATGTTTCTTTTTGCATGAACTCTGGCTTGGTTGTTTGTGTTGTTAAAAACAAAACACCTTCTACAGTCTTTAGAATTCCCCATCAAACCAATATTTCTCATTAATATCCACACTTGTGAGAACCTAGTTTATGTGTTCTTCAACCAAACAAATGCATTCCAGCCAATTTTTCGTGAAAACCATTCTAACATGAACTTTAGCTGTCATTGACAAAGTGTGAAGAATTTAAATATTTCAGAATTGCGTTCTAGTTGCTAACAGCATAATGTTTGTCTTGGTTACTTAAATGTTTTGTTTGTTTTAAAATTAGTATAAACAAATATTTTATTACTGACAATACAACAAATCATTCTTTCATAACAATTGGTGTGTTTTGATCGAATATTATCAGTCACATGTAGTATACGTATAAGCAAATGTCAAGAAATTGTTGTAGTTAAGTAGTAATGTCCTCTCAATCATTATTTTGTGCTGTATATTGTAATCTTTGTTATCCCAATAAATCTTTCTACAATGACCCATGAGTTGCAGGAGGGTCTATGCTGTCTTTGTTTTTCTTTGATTATGTGATAAATTTTTATCAAATTTCATAAAAGTTGAAATTGATTTGGCTCTGTCTTAATGCTTTAATTTTCTGTTAGATTCTCTGTCAAGGCTAATGACCATAGTCTGTTTTTCCATTTGTTGAGTGTGATGTTTTATTTTTTCCAGGTTGCTATGATTTCCAGGAATGCTTGATCACACAATTGTTGATTGTTCGCTTAATAAATGGACAATAGGCCTGGCATGGGAGGCATTTCAATAGTTTGTCCTGTTATTTTCTGTCATCAAAAAACCTGTACCAAAACTTATAAATTGTTGGGCAAGACCACCGCATATGTAGGTAAGTTGCTTTTTCATCCCAGTTTCTCCAACATATTTGTGTAGTTGTGTGGTATATATGATTACATTTAACTGGTGTAATATGCCACCCAGAAAATAGATACACTATTTTTTTCTGGCTCTGGGAGGTATCAGTTTTAGTGGTGCTTTTGTCTAAATGTTATTCAATTTTGCGGATTCTAATGTAATATCTGTATCTTGTTCCCAAGTGTGTTTCAGTTGTTCTGTTGTACTGCATGTCTCATCTATTAGTGTCTGATACATCTCTGAAGCCAGATCTTTTATTACCAAGTCATTTTAGGTGATAATTTTCTCAAAACAAGTCAGAGGGGGTACTATTTGTGCGTTCACCAATGGATTGGAAATAAAGCGCATTACTTGGCGTATCACAGGGGTCTCCAAGGTGACGCTCGCCAAGCACCTGCAATGGCAGCCATAAAGCACTTCACTCCCTGCCCCCTTAAAAAAGAGATTAGATTAAAAAGTTGAAAACTTTAGGGTGCCAGGTTCTCCTTTCCGTTCCTGAACCTGCTGCTGATCAGCTGTTCAGCAGGCAAGAAGAGAAAGCAAGACAAACGGGGAGAGGGGCTAGAGGCTAGGAGGGCTAGGATGGGGAGAAACAGCAAAATAAAGAGGTGTGGGGAGGTGCAGAGAAATAGCAAGGCTAGAAGTTGGGAATGGAGAGAAACAGCAAGATAAAGGGGTGAATGGGAGAGAAAGAGCAACGCTAGGGGCTAGGAAGGAAAAGAAAGGAGGCTAGGGATGGGGGAGGGAGAGAAATAGTGAGGAAAGGGGGTGGGAGAAAGAAATAGTGAGGCTAGAGGCTGGGAGTGGAAAGAGAGAGAGCAATGGGGAAAGGCCTGTGTGGACAGAAGAAGATTGGGTAAGCCAGGAAGCAGCTTTTTCCATTTCTCTCTCCCTCCCTGCCTGTAACCTCACTATTTCTCTCCCCTGACACCTCTTGACTAGCCAGGCCCCCATGGCAGCCATTATGTGACTAGATTCACCATAGGAGCCATTTTCTAGTAGTGCCTACAGCAGTTTCTCAAATTCTCAAATGTGCCCATGGGTCCAAAAAGTTTGGGGACCTGTGGTATATCTGGATCCAGCTTTTTCTGGCATGCTGTAAATTGTTTGCTTTCGGTTGTGCTATTTTAGGAGTTAATCCTGTATACACGTCTATTAATCGGTATAATCATTTTCCTTCCTAACCTTGATAATGTTTGAATTTATCTTTATCATAGAATACAGGATGCCATAGGCTCCCCCAAATGCTTCGAAGTGCCATTTTCTCCACAAGGTCATTATTGAGTTTAGGAAGATATTGCCAGGGCTCTGAGTTCGGATCCCAGAAACATCATTCCCTGTCGAATGGCAGACCCCTTGTTTCATCTAGATCTGTGTTCTTTTTTTCT
The DNA here is from genome assembly GCF_057233095.1 of Heloderma suspectum. NCBI lineage: Eukaryota > Metazoa > Chordata > Lepidosauria > Squamata > Helodermatidae > Heloderma > Heloderma suspectum. The sequence continues at coordinate 113,354,186 of NC_139464.1, forward strand.
GTTTTAATCCAAGTGTTTTCTTCATTATTATTCATAATTTGAATTAGTTGTTTAATTTGGTAAGCTTCAGAATATAATTGTAAATTTGGGATTCCCAGGACTCCTATGGAGTTATATCTGAATAAGGTACTGTTTGTAAATCTTGCTTTTTTAATTATCATGAATGTTATTCATCATTGTTTGCTCGTGTATTTTTCTGTAAGGTGGACAAAGAGTTGTTGTTGTTCATCGTTCAGTCGTGTCCGACTCGTCGTGACCCCATGGACCATAGCACGTCAGGTCTTCCTGTCCTCCGCTCTCTCCCGGAGTGAGTACCCGGAGAGTACTTGAAATAAAAATAGAATTTTAAATAATGTTGTCATTTTCACTATGGCTGTTTTGCCCCACCATGTCAATTTAAGTTTTTCAGTCTTGGTTACCCCTAAGTGATATCAGAGGGAAGGTAGGCCTTCACTGATAATATCACATCATGCCCTTACTTTGCCAATTAAGCCATTTGCTTGCCTACTTTTCATCAGAGTGAATGGCCATTAAGACATTAAGGAAGCAAACCTATGTCCCCCCAGACACTGTCTGGGGGGACATAGCATTGTTCAGTTTGTGGGCTCCAAGGTCAGAACCAAGGCTTCAACCACGGGGCTCAGAAACATTTTATGATGTTTTCTATGGCCACCCCAGCCTCCTTCCATCCCCCTCTGAAGCGCTGCTGCTAGACGGGTGAAATTGCCCATCTGGCAGAAATGCAGGGCGGCTGGAGTGCGGAGGCAAAGGTCGCCTCTGCGCTCCAGCTGCCCTGCACTGGATACTTGGCAGCCTCCGAGTTTGGAGGCTGCCAACTATCTTTATAGGATTGCGCCCTTAGGGTACAATCCTATGCATATTTTGACCTAAAAAAAAGTCCTACAGCTCCCAGAGAGCCATGCAATCCTGTACACACTTACCCAGGAGAAAGGATGGAGCTCACTTCCCCTACCTGTCGCCCTTCCATCAGGAAAGGTGGGCGGGCAGGCGGGTTGGGGGAAGGTTCAGGAGCATCTGGTTGGCCTCTAGTTGGGAATAGGTAGGAGGGAAGGAAGAGGAAGAGAAGAGAGTGCTGTGCTTTTTTGTTCATGGGTGGACGGATGGGGAGAGGCGTGCCTGCGTTTGTGTAAAAGAGAGGGAGTGTGGAGTTGATCCTGTTAAGATAAGAGAGCCTGTGGGATGGCTCAAGCTCTGCCCACCACCAGTTCTGCTACCACCCTCCACCAGCATACAGCCACAAATTACTCCTGAGGGAATGCAGCTGTGGATGGGAAAATGGCTCCCCATCCCTGCTGTATGAAACTGTGTGCTGTAGAATGCACCCAGGATTCCTCTGAAGCTGTGCATTATGAGAGAAGATCTGTAGAAGTGGAAGGCGAACTGCCTTTTTGTGAAGCTTGTCATAGAATCATAGAATAGTAGGGTTGGAAGGGGCCTACAAGACCATCGAGTCCAGCCCCCTGCTCAGTGCAGAAATCCAAGTCAGAGCATCCCCGACAGATGCCTGTTCAGCCTCATCTTGAACATCTCCAGTGTGGCAGAGCCCACCACCTCCCTAGGTCATTGGTTCCATTGTCGTATTGCTCTAACAGTCAGGAAGTTTCTCCTGATGTTCAGTCGGAATCTGGCTTCTTGTAACTTGAGCCCATTATTCCGTGTCCTGCATTCTGGGATGCTCGAGAAGAGATGCTGGCCTTCCTCTCTGTGTCTCCTATTACTCAGTCCTAGAAACACAGAGGGCCCTCGAGCACATTTTGAAAAATAACGATTTGAAAAATTGAGGTTCTCCAATCCAAGAGAAGAGAGTTGTGAAGAAGAAAGTATTCCGCAGGCACAATACATGGGCGAGAAACACTGCACTTCTCTCTTCTGTGCAGCTACTGAAGGAATAGGAACCCTGTCCTCTCGTCCTGGGATGGGAAGACTTTAGGCTTGCATGCTTTACTTTGTTAGTTTGTTTTCCAAACAGCTTTTCCTGGGAAATTGCCCCCATATTTTTCTTTTATCTGCACATATGGTTTTAGATGGCTCTTAACTGTATGCAGATTAAACACCCAGCAATAGAACTGGCAGAGCAGTGGAGGTTAAGGGATGCTATAGCGGCTAACCATGGAGTGGATAGACATTGTCTAGTTCGATGCCAAAAGGTAGAGGATTTGGTTCACTTTCTTTTGGAATGCCAATTGTATTTAGAATTTCGCACTTCCTACTGCTGGCATTCGAGCTAACTTCCCTTTAATCAAAATGTTATTTTTATTGGCTGGGACAGATTATTTTGTGATGTACCACACTGTTAAACTTGTTAAGTTAGCTCTAGGGCAGAGGAAGTTTCTTATTTTGACAGATGATAATACCGGTTATTGAGCTATTTTAATTAATTTAGGGTACATATCCTATGTATGTTTAGACCGAAAAAATCATGGCTGGCTGGGCATGCTGGGAGTTGTGGAATTTTTTTTTTCTGTCTAAACATGCACCCTTAATAATTTTTAGCATACAAATCAGTTACTGACATTTTGTTAAACTATGTCTTATCTTCTTATGCTTAATGTTGATTTCCCTGCATGATGACACTCTGCATTTTTATTGTTTTGTGTTAGTCTGATGTATATGTAAAAGTCTAATTGGGAATCAAGCAATTAATTGAACTGAACTGTGTTTTTATTAGTTATTTAGAACTCTGAGGTCTACCATCCAGAGAAAGTGCAAAATAATGGCTTAGGGGATGGAGCCAGACATATAATAGGGGCAGAGCCAATTACCTACTGCATCCCATGAACCATAACTGAGAGAATGTGTATGTACAAGTATGCCCTGTGCCATTTCCTTCCAAAAATCTCCCACACCAGCAGCAGTTTGCCTCCAAGGATAATATCCAGCGGCACTGCTGTGCCAGTTCTGTTGCGCTCATGGGACTGCTTGCACAATGGGCTTTTGTGCTTCTAAAAATAACCCCAGAGAAGAGTGGAAACACTCATTTCCAGATCGGAACAGGTCAGCAGAGCTCCTTTCTGTGAGCTCCACTGACTTGCCCTGTTCTGGAAACAAGTGTTTCCACTTGTTTCAGGTGACTTTTATTTATTTTCAACATTTACATACCACTGCACATCTAAACAGATTCCAGAGTGGTGAACAATAAAAATAAAAGGCATAAAACACAATATTAAAAAAGAAAACAAAGCCGAATACCAATAAAAACTGTGGCTGGTCAATCAGGGAAGAGTTGTTGAAATAAAAATGGCTTCAGCAGGCACTGGAAACAAAAAACGTTGGTGCCTGCTTGGCAAGGAGTTCCACAGACAGGAAGCTACTACCCTGAAGGCTTTATTCTGGGTGGATTCCAGCTGGGCCATAGGTCCATGTGGAACTACCAGGAGTGCCTTATCTGATGACCTCAAGGACTGGGCAGGCTGGTAAGGGAGAAGGTGCTGTCTGAAGCACACTCTCTTAGAAGCACGAAAGCCCTGTTGCACAAGGGATTGCCCCCGTGAGCAATGGATGTATGGGTTTTGTTAAATTCATTCCGTCTGTGTTTCGTGCACGGTCAAGTATCTTTCATTCCATCCCATCATTCACTCATTGACAGAATTGGATCCTTAACCAGAATTTTGTTCTACTTGCACTAATTTGCATTAGCAAATTCACATTCATGCAAGTAGGCATTAGCAGTATTGTGCACTTGCAGAAATGCACTAATCTCTATTAGTTAATGCAAATTAGTGCACATCCCCTTACAAACTGAAAAACCAGTCAGCACGTCGGTGGAATCCATGTGACTAGGAAAAAGGGTGTCCGCTGATTGGATTCATAGAAATCTGAACTCATTTGAATCAATGATTCAAATGTTGAATCATTTCAATCTCTTCAAATGTTGAAGAGCACCCAGTGCTCTTCAACATTTTTATTAATGACTTGGAGGAGGAGGTGCAGGGAATGCTGATCAAATTTGCAGATGACACAAAATTGGGAGGGATAGCTAATACTTTGGAAGACAGAAACAAAATTCAAAGTGATCTGGATAGACTGGAGTGCTGGGCAGAAAACAACAGAATGGCATTTAATAGGGACAAATGCCAAGTTCTGCACCTAGGAAAAAGAAACCAAATGCACAGTTACAAGATGGGGGATACGTGGCTCAACCACACTACGAGCGAGAAGGATCTTGGAATTGTCGTCGATCACAAGCTGAATATGAGCCAACAATGTGATGTGGCTGCAAAAAAGGCAAATGCTATTTTGGGCTGCATTAATAGAAGCATCGCTTCCAAATCCCGGGAAGTACTAGTTCCCCTCTACTCAGCACTGGTTAGGCCTCATCTGGAGTACTGTGTCCAGTTCTGGGCACCACACTTTAAGAAGGATGCAGACAAGCTGGAGAGGGTTCAAAGGAGGGCAACAAAGATGATCAGGGGACTGGAAACAAAGCCCTATGAAGAGAGACTGAAAGAACTGGGCATGTTTAGCCTTGAGAAGAGAAGACTGAGGGGAGATATGATAGCACTCTTCAAGTACTTGAAAGGTTGTCACAGAGAAGAAGGCCAGGATCTCTTCTTGATCATCCCAGAGTGCAGGACACGGAATAATGGGCTCAAGTTACAGGAAGCCAGATTCCGGTTGAACATCAGGAAAAACTTCCTGAGTGTCAGAGCAATACGGCAATGGAACCAATTACCTGGGGAGGTGGTGGGCTCTCCCACACTGGAGGCCTTTAAGACGAGGCTGGACAGCCATTTGTCAGGGATGCTCTGACTTGGATTCCTGCATTGAGCAGGGGGTTGGACTCGATGGCCTTGTAGGCCCCTTCCAACCCTACTATTCTATGATTCTATGATTCTATGAATCCACTGCAGATTTCTGATATCCCTAGCATGAGTACATGGGCACAATAGGATACTATCCCATAGGTGCTGTTTGTTGTGGTAAACCACAGTTTTAGGAGCAGTGTGTATGTGTGTGTGTGAGCATGTGTGTGGTTTTGGCAGGAACCTGGTTGAGAACCCTAATCTGGGTCACATTCCAGATTGGCTGCTTTTTCATTTTAAAAAAAGGCATTATTTTTACCGTAGTTTGGTCCCGAGTTATTATACAGATCACAGGTGTTAACACAAAACTTTGAGGACTGGCCACAGAGCTGCACAAAGAACTGGTCAAAGGCAACCAATTAGTATTTATGGGTTTGTTATTAATTTGTTGTTTTTTCATTTTTCAATACAATATAAACTTTAAACACTTCCTCTTACCCCAGTTACCTCTCCTTTTGGTTTCCCCCACTCTCCTTCAAATTGTCCTGTATTTAAAGAGTAAAGGTTTAATGTATGTAAGTAAAACTATTAAGCAAAAATTGGATAGTGACATGGAAATAAAATAAAAGGGTTTAGGGTGCAATCCTATCCATGTTTAGACAGAAAGAAGTCCTACAACTCCCAGCATTCCCCAGCCAGACATGCTAGCTGGGGCATACTGGGAGTTGTAGGACCTTTTTCTGTCTAAACACGCATAGGATTGCACCCTTAGTGTCATACACATCTCTTTGTAGGCCTGCCCTGCTTTTGTGGTGGATCACATTACTTTGCATATAATTAAGAAAATGTCCCTATGTGAATTGGAATTTATTTCCTTTTAGTAATTTGGTGTAATATACCTTTTCCTGGGCGGCTAAAGTCGATAGATTTTGAATCCGATTGTATATATTTGGGTTTTATTTGCTTTCCAGAGTAGTAGAATAATACGCTTAGCCATTAGTGTGACCTTACTAAACCATGCCGTGTACCCCTCTGGCAAGTCCTGTTTGTCCTGAATGTATCCCATTAAGATATGGGCACCTTTTGCATTGAGTGAATTTTTTAGGACTGTGTTGATCCTGATTAGTATCTCAAGCCCAAAAGGCATCACTACTGGGCAACTCCATAATGTGTGTACTAAATTACCTTGTGGACTGTTACACCTCCAGTACTTATTATCCTGTGAGATGGTCAGACATTTGAATCATCCTGGTGTCCAAAGTGCCCTATATAAAATCTTTCCCTGTATAGGACACCACAGCCTGAGGTCTAGGCTATGCCAGATTTCAAGGCTGCTTTCCCATGGGAGGGCTTCAGTTTAGTTTCTAACTCTGCATTCCATTTAACTCTCCGGGGTCCAGGTTCATGATCATGCTCAAAGGAGCAGCACTGAAGCTGAGAAATACCTGATTAGCACAAGTCCAGCCATGGCAGAGCATTTTTATTTATTTTTTACTTGCAGTTTGGCTTGCTATTGTTAAACTGCTGGGAGTCAGAAACTCTTCCTGATCTACTGCAAATTACCCAGGTATCACAGATCTCCCTCTTGCCTGCCCCTTCTCTGTGCCTTTGGTCAGTCACTCTACCAGCTTACAAACGCTAGCGCACAGCCCCCACACAAAGCATATGCCTATTCTCCTATGGAGAGTAGAGCCCTGTTGACTTTAGGATTCAGCCTAATTTGCCAAGAAGGATGTCAGCAGGGGGTGCTCTAGGAGACCCTACCAGAAGCGAGTATCTTTTCTTTTTCCTCTCTTTCGTTTCCACTCCAGAGAGATAGAAAAAAGTAGAGAGAGGGTAGAGTAACACAAATCTTGTGGGTTTATTAGGAATTTCCAATGCAGACTGTTAGAAGTGGGGTGGAGGACCCATCACATGTCTGCATGCAAGTGAATGGCGCACAAGGCGTATAGTTGAATGCTGGCTTTAAATGGGGTCTGAGGGGCACTTTAACTAGAATGACCTCTGCTGCAACGTGAGATATGTTTTATGTAGGGATAAAAACATTAGAACATAGGAAGAGCTATGCTGGATCAGACCAAGGGTCCATCTAGTCCAGCATTCTGTTCACACAGTGGCCAACCAGCTGTTGACCAGGAATCCACCCTCCCACCCATGTTCCCCAGAAACTGGTGTACATAGGCTCACTGCCTCTGATAGTGGAGGGGGCACGTAGCCATTGATAGCCTTTTCCTCCAGGAATTTGTCCAACCCCACTTTTAAAACCATCCAAATTGGTGGCCATCACTACGGATCTTTGCAGGTCTGTAGCCAGCCTAAAAGTTATGGGGGAGGGGCGCCAAACAAGTAGGGGGGCAGTTCATCTGGTCTGCAGGTCTTTTAGAGAAAAAATTGTGAACTGCTTTTTAAATTGCTTGTTTGTAAAAATGTTTTAGAGGGGCAGAGAACATTTGTGCGGGGGGGGGGGTAGCCCCCCCCCAGGCTACAGTCCCTGTTCTTTTGCTGTAGTGTCTGAACATGACCGTGGTAATTTCAGGTGTTGAAAACACAACAGCACATGGCCAATGTTAAGAAATGGGTTGTAATTGTCTGCTTCTTGATAAGAGTGGTATAGTGTGTAATACTGTGATGGAGACCTCTATCTGTGGTGTTATGCTTCACCAACAAAGAGTGGGAAGGTGACAGCTTTTGCAAACCCGTATCTACACACTTCAGCCCCCATCTAATATGTGCTGATCATAGGGTGGTTGTGGAACCCTCCTGCCCCATCTGCCAAAGAGGGATAACACTGGGTCACAGTGTAGGCTTGTCATAAGCCCGCTTTCCCAAGCTGGTGCCCTCCAGAGGTGTTTGACTACAACTCCATGCTGGCTGGGGGATTCTGGGAGCTGCAGTCGAACACATCTGGACGCTGGGAGCGGCAAACACGTCTGGACGCTGGGAGCGGCAGTCAAATGCATCTGGGCCTGGGGGTGGCAGTCAAACATCCGGGCCCTGGGGGTGGCAGTCAAACATCTGGATCCAGGGGCTCGTAGTCAAGCACACCTGGATCAGAGGAGCTGCAGCTGAGCACATCTGGGTCAGGAGTTATAGCTGCACACGTCTGGGCCCTGGGAGCTGCAGTCGAACACACCTGGACCAGGGAGCTGTGGGCAAATGCATCTGGTTCCAGGGAGCCATAGCCAAGCACATCTGGTCCCCAAGACTCATAGTCCAACACACCCCTGGCCCGGAGTGGTCGAGCACATTTGGACCCAGGGAGTGGCGGCTGAGCGCATCCAGGAGCGGGGAAAACCATCTGGATCCAGAGAGTGGTGGCCGAGTGTACCCAGATCGAGGGAGCTATAGCCAAGCACATCCGGATGCGGGGGGGGGGGGCGCGGCGGCGGCCGCGCACATCTGGATCCTCCCCAAGCATCAAGTGAACACATCTGGATCCAGAGAGTGGCGCCAAGCGCATCCGGGTGCGGGGAGAGCCGTGACTGAGCACATCTGGATCTCCCAGATTCAAGGGTGCGAGCACATCTGGATCCAGAGAGTGGCGCCCGAGCACATCCAGATCGCGGGAGCTATAGCCGAGCACATCCGGGTGCGGGGAGAGCTGTGGCTGAGCACATCTGGATCCCCCCAGATTCATGGGGGTGTGAACACATCTGGATCCAGAGAGTGGCGGCCGAGCGCATCCGGATCGCGGGAGCTATGGCCGAGCACATCCGGGTGCGGGGAGAGCTGTGGTCGAGCACATCTGGATCCCCCCAGATTCATGAGGGCGTGAACACATCTGGATCCAGAGAGTGGCGGCCGAGCACATCCGGATCGCGGGAGCTATAGCCGAGCACATCCGGGTGCGGGGAGAGCCGCGGCCGAGCGCATCTGGACCCCCGAGCAACGGGCGAGCACATCTGGACCCAGAGAGTGGCGCCGAGCACATCCGGATCGCGGGAGCTGCGGCCGAGCGCGTCTGGAGAGCCCCGCTCGGGAGAGGCTGCCGTAAGCGAATGGCTCGCAGCCTGCCCCGGCAGGAGGATAAGGACGCGCGAGGCAGGCGCCTGAAGGGCCCGACCCTGCGCCCTCCTCCGGGCTGCCGCCAAAGCCCCGCCGCGCCGGACGCGCCCGGCGGGGAGAGCGCCGCCCAGCGCAGCAGGGCACGCCGCACGCGCCAGGAGCCCCGCGCCCGCGCCCGCGCCTGGTCTCGCACTGCGGCTGCGCGGAAGGCCGGGCGGGCGGGCGGGGGCTCTGCGGCGGGGCTTCCGGCCGGGGGCGGGGCTTCCGGGGGCGGGGCCTCCGAGCCGCCCTTGTTGCCTTGCCCGGGCGCCGGGAGCATGGACGTCCTCAAGGCGGAGATCGAGCGGAAGAGGAAGCTGCTGCAGGAGAAGGAGCTGGTGGCGGTGAGGGGGCCCGCGCGCGCCCGTTCCCGCGTCGGCGGGGCCGGCAGCCCGGCCTCCTGCCCGTTCTCCCGCTGCCAGGCCGCCTGTGCCTTCGTGCAGGCGGCAGCTCAACAGGGGAGCCCCTCCGCGCCGCGTCCTCCGGGCGTGTGCTTGGGGCCCCCGGCCCGGGGAGCGGCGCGGGCCCGGAAGCACCTCCGGCGGTTTCGGGAGCGTAGCAGCAGCGCCCCTCGTGCCGCAGGCCAGTGGGGGGGGCGGCGCGCCCACGCGCGTTCCTCTGAGGAGAGGAGGCCCGCGGGCTTCCTCGCCTCCCCAGGGCCTCGTGCGCCTCCTGTTCCCCAGCGCCAGTGCTCAGAAACCATTTTCCTCCATCCCCCCGCCCGAACTCTTCTCTCGGCGTTCCCCGAGGGGGCGAGATGGGCTTTAAAAGGCGTGTGTAAGCGCGGTGGTGAGGAAAAACTAGAGGCATCTGTGGTCGGGGGCCGAACACGGCCCCTGTATTCGGGTTTCAAGAGATCCAGAAAGGTCTGCGTGGTCCCCGCATTCTGCTGGAATGATCTGCCTTTAGCTGCTGTACAGCAGACAGGAATTCAGCATGCACTCAGCTATGAGTGGAGTTCAGTCGCTGCTGAATTTTTTGCTGATCACCCAGGTATTAAGAGCGCAGAAGTCCTGCCAGGAAAGAGTGGCGATCTAGCTTGTACATTCTGCAAAACTATCTTTAGTTGAAGATTAACACCAAGAGTGTGCCAGCCTTTGAGTTATGTACAACAAAAATTGAATATTCCTCCATTGAGAGAGGCTGGTCCAGCAAGAGGAGGGCACTTTTCAGTGGATTTTATGTTGCTGCTTGAGATCAAAACTCAAACAGTTGTGTTAACAGCTAGCTAGGAAGTCTGCATGCTGAAGTTGATCCATTGAAACAATGTTATATACCTGTTCGTATTTTTTAGCGTGCACACACAGCAACTCCTTTGTATTCTCCCTAGAATTTAAGAAAACTCGAACAAATTCTAGTGGTGGTGAAAGTTTAAAACTGCAAAGTATTTTGTACTCAGCAGTGTGCATCCAGATTTGTTTAATTGCAAATAACAGACATGTAAATAAAGAAATATAAGCATGGGCTGAATGACTGAAGAAGCATGCAGTCTAGGTAGCATGCTATAGCCCCCCCTCCTAATTTTCTCTTGGCTGGCATGTTGAAAACTCAGAGGTCTTAAAAACATTACATTGTCACAATTTTAAATGTATGCTATTCCTTTAATTTCTAATGTGCGGAATAGTAAACTGAGTTATTGCAAAAATGAAATTTACAATGAAGTTAGTTTAGTTGTTTAATGTATTTTTGGCTTCAGAGATGTTAAAGTATGTACTGTAGTCATCTTATTAAGTCCTCCTTTGCAACGGAAGACCAGAGACTCAGCTTCTGTTATCAAAGCTAACGTTTGCATGTCTTTTCACAAATTTTCTAGTTGTAACCTGTGTACCTGTTCAGTCAGGATATTTAAGATGGGGCTGTACTACTTCAAGTTCGAATACTATGGTTTAATTGATCTATAGATTAGGCTTTCCCCCTAGTCTTATAGCCTTATGAACTGGGAATACATTATAAACATCTGAATTCTGGCAGAGTCTTGTGAACTAGTTTTATTTATGCATCTTTTGAAGGGGGTTGTGATTCTTTAAGTAGTTTTTAGTCTGGTTTGGGTCCCTTGGAAGCTTATTAGGGCCCCTGTCAGTAATGGAAGACAGCTGGGACAAGTTTCCTTGAAAGACAGCTTGTCCTCTGTTACCAATCTGTTCCTGCAATATGCAGCTGCTAAAATATATATGTGTGTGTGTGCGTTCTTTCTTTCACTCTGAAGTTCAAATCATGTCAACAGTGAGACCCAGGAAACCTGAGCAGTGCCCTGTATGAAGTGAGCACTGAATCCATCCTCCTTCTCCTTAATGCTGGCCCCCAAATAAATGATCAGCACTGTCTCTGATGAATGAGGTTCTATTTACACAACCCTGGCTACTGGGCCAGGGCTGTTCAATGTCAGGAACCACTCATTTTGCATCTGTTTATGCATGTTATTTTCTCATCCTGCTAGGGAGTCTTGTGTGGAGGCTTGCTGTGGTGCATGTTTGCTGCAGCTGGATAAGGGCATAGGTTTGCTGAGAGCAAAAACTGAAGGGGATCTGTGTCAGGATCTAGTCACCAAGAGGAAAGAGATGACACTCTTCACAAAATCCTAGCTTTTGGGAAATTCTTCCCAGCTTCTCTGCCCGATTCCTATCAATGATTCTCTATTTTTCAGTTGTTTCAGAACACCTAATCCATCCATCCCCAACCTGGAACCCTCCAGATGCTGATGGACTACAACTCTCACGATCCCCAGACAGCAAGTCATGTTGCAGTAGTTGGGGATGATGAGAGGTGTAATTCCACACCTCTGGAGGGCATCAGGGTGGGGATGGCTGACCTATCACGTGTGTACCTGAATATCATGTGTGTATCCTGAATAAGCCCTAAACGGTTTGCACTTTGGAAGCTCTGTCCACCAAGTAATAAACATGATTTATTAGATTTACAGTCTACAGAATGTTTTGCCTTGTAGCAATTATTTTTAACTTACCATAAATTACTATCACTAGCCATATTTAAATCATCCATATGCAAAAGATCATTTATCGTCCACAAGTCAAAGGTTCTTTTCAGATATACAAGAGGTGTTCTAGAAGTGGATAAAGCAAAGACGCTGTCCACGTGAGCCAGAATGCTGAAAAATCCATGTTCTGGCTCACATGGAGAGCTTTCATGGTTGCAGGAGGCTCTCCTCTTCAGGCTGTTGCCATCCATGATTGCAGGGTGACAAAATGCGACAAGGAAGGCGGCAGGGCTAGAGTGCTCTCTCTCATTGGGCGTTTGCTTCATCTAAAAATAAAACAGCTGAATAGGGCTAAGGTAGCTAGCTGGCCACTGGGTAGCAATGGGGAGAAATGTTATTTACACTCATTTTATATTAGTGGATGAGAATGGCTGCTTATTCTTTTTTTAGTGCACCACTTGGTATCCAGTGCGTATTAACTGTCACTGAGCAGTTAGCGTGGCGCTCCTGTGCCATTTTGCTGAACATCATTGAAAGAAGAAGTGGAAGGTGTTAATGAAATGTCATAATGTAGTAACTACTCTCCTGTCTTTCAGGGAAATAAAAAATACTTCAAGCGCAGTGACCTAGCGAAGAAGGAAGAAGAGGCATATTTTGAAAGATGTGGCTATAAGGTAAAGTGATAATACGTTAGCATTTCTGCTTAACTATGCAGTGTTTACGTGGTCATATTTTAAAATACCTTAATAATGATTCTTTGTTCACTCTATCACTGTTGCACTTTAGCCTGTAAACGAGAAGCCATCAGGAGAGGTATGAGTTCCCAACTAAAGTTTGCAATGCAGGAAGAAGCTTGCATGGATGTGCAGCTACTTGAATTTGTGTTTATAGTTTGGCTTCTGTGGAGGGCATGAGGATGCTTGAGAATAAAGCTGCTCTTGTTTTCTTTAAGTTGTGCTCCAGCAGGCATGTACACTGGATCTGTCATAACCAATTCCCCCTTATAGAACAACATCAGAGGCTGCTAATCTCTAGACTGCTGGCCCCGTTTCCTTTGGGTGTCTTGAATGCTTAAAAACCCAGTAAATGAGCACAGTATTGGTTAGTATTTTCTTTTCATAACCCAGAAGATCCAGTTCTTGAAAGACAATGAAATATGGCTTGTATTTTTGCTTCAGTTTGGCGAAGAATAGTAAATGGCTTGTGTTTAGGACACATCCTAACAAATTAGTCATCTGGAAGGCTTTCTCTCTTCCTCCTCCCAGCATGTTTGAAAAGAGTTTGGATGCGAGTAGAGTAGCATAGTAATCTGAATTATAGGAAGGAAGCCAAACTTAATCTGTTTTACACTGGAGGCTTGCATCAGACCCAGATCTTGTTTTAACAGCAGTCTGTTAGTCCAAAATACTAATGTCTAAAGGTATTGAGATTTCACTGAACTTTTATAAATTGTCCTCTCACCCAGAGATGACCAACAGGTTTTGATGCCTAAAACAGAAAATTCAAATGCCCTCTCCATGATGATAGAACTATAATAAAATCCGTTCATTTTATTTCCATATTGGAAATAAAATGATTGGCCATTACAGAAGATAAAGTACTTAAAATGATTGCTAAAACACCTATCTTACAAGCTGATACAATGGGTTAAAGCTGGGTCAACCATAATTAGTTATTACAGCAATCATGGTAATGAATCACAACATGAGATTCAATTGAGGCAGGAGATTTAGATGAAGGATAATAAACTAAATAATTACCAATTTGCCGCCCTTTAGTGGTACTTCAAAATCTTCTGCCTGAAGCAGGCCATCTATCTCACTCTGCCTCATGTTTGGGCTGGCCAAGCTTGATTTATCCACCTTGACCCTTGAGAAGATATTACTGTGTCTTTTGGCCATCAGGCCTGTTAGAATCAGTTGAGTGGCAGAGCAATCTAAATTCTCAACAATCTGGGCTTAAAGATTGTAAGCAGAGTGTTCCCCACTACTGAAAGTCTGGGGTCCCTTTTAGACAGAAGTACAAAAGCAACATAGAGGAGATTCCATTTGACATCTGATATATGAAGGTGAAGTTGAGGAATCTGGCTTCTACAAAGTATGGTATTTTAAATTTATTTTATTTCCTTGCAAGATTTATGAATTTTCTAACATAACTTCACTTAAAAACAGGAGTGTTGCGACTCATGTCATCTAGCATGGGCAGGGCTAGTACTCTGTGCCCATGTGTGCACAGGGCTACGGTGGCAGGACTGACATGGTGTGGTATGGCTGAAAAACCTCAGTGAAAGAGGAGACAAAATGTGTGGAGGGATGGTTAGTAGAGAAGCCCACATATATTAAGACCAGAAAAAATTCTTCTACTTTTAAGTATTCAGTACATTTTGCAAGCTTACATCTCAGTAGGATTAAGTAGCTGTTCCATTTCAGCTTAGTACTTGGTGGTTATGTTCTACTTGGAGAAACCAGGATAAAATATTAAGGGCTCAATCCTATGGGGGTAGGTGGCCGCCTCCGAGCTCGGAGGCCTATCCAGTGCAGGGCAGGAGAAGCACGGAGGGGATTGTTCCCTCTGCATTTCTTCTGCCCTGCATTTGCAGCTAGACAGCCGATTACAGCTGTCTAGCTGCGGAAAGGTGGAGCGGATGAGGAGGCTGCTGGACAACACATAAGATGTGTCATACTGGCATTTCCGCCTTCTCTGCCCCGGGACGCTCCCCGGAACGCCCCGTTTTGGCTGCTCCGCACTCCTCTTCCAAGCGCAGGGCTGTTCTGCTCTGCCTGTGAGGCAGCACGGAAGGGGGGGAAGGTCAGTTCCCAGAAAACTGCATATCCTATGGCCATCTAGCCTCTGACCAGCGGCCATTGAATTGCTCCCTAAGAGTGTGGATGGAACCACTTTCCCAGTAAATTTTTCTAAATACAACTGTGGCACATTCTAGTTCTCTAAGTGCTTGTACAGAGCTTCCCAGATCTCTGCAATAATGTATTTAAGATGAAACAAAAAGCTCTCCATGTTTTACAAATATAGGTGCTCTTGCTTTGCTAGACTGCCTCTGTTAATAGATTTTTGTGTTGCTTGTAAAGAGGAAGTACTGAAACAAAGTACTTTATTTTTATTTTTTGGCACAGACATTGCTTTTAACTGATTCTAGCTGACGGAATGGCTTAAACCTTTTTCCTTCTGGGAGTCAACGCCATTTTTATAATAATAAACTTCTCTTTCAGAGATGAATATATTCAGTTATTTGTGTGATTAAGTATTTTAAATACTGTTTTGTATAATGAGCTTGGGGCTTGTGTCCGGTATAAATCATTGCCATTTGAGAGATTTTTGTTTGAGTGGCCCTGGCTATTCACCGCATATTCCTTTGGCGCCTTTGCAGAGAAATGACTTCTCAAATGCCATTCTGTATAGATAGCTGAAATTATAGACTGTTTGTATTGTACAGAATGGCTGATGTCATGCAACATAAAAGTCCTTAGACATTTCAGCCAGGGATGTCATAGTGTTGGAGAAAAGTAGTAGCTGAAATTAACTCAGTGTCTCAGTTCACATGTAATAACAAACTATGGTTTGGCTTTCCCCTCCCATGTGTTGTAGTTCCCTCCCTCCCTGCTTTGATCAAACTGTAATTGCCTTCACATCTGAACTGGAATTGGAAACCACACATTTCCAGTTATTATATGTAGTAAACATGGTCCCTTTTGTCCCTAACATTCTCCACTCGCAAATCTTGTAGGCTTTCTGAGTGGCTCATACGTCAGCTATGCTAACACTAGCCCCTCTGTATAAAACTTCTGTAGAACATTGAGCAACTCTGAGAGAAAAGCAAACTCTAAATAATTTAACTGGCAGTTCTTAGAGGTTTCAGTCAGTTTCTGCATGTCAGCTATGCTTCGTACCATTAAAAGCTGATCTTAGAAGCAATTCGTCTCCCTGTGATTTGAGTTTTCTTTGCTCCTATTTAAAACCATTGGTTGTTATGCTCCTTGTTACTACCTAGGTACAGCAGGAGGAAGAAGAGGAGGAGAAAGCAATAACTTCATCAAATCCAGTGTTGGAACTTGAGTTGGCAGAGGAGAAGTTGCCCATGACTCTTTCTAGGCAAGAGGTAAGACAAATCTTTAGAGCTGACAATGTGTAGATAATTGTATCGCTATTGACATATCACCGTGTCTACAGAGAACTTGTATTTCATAGGGTTGGATCCAGACTTAGTTATACTTGGAGTAGACCCACTGAAATCAATAGGACTTGAGTCAGTCATGATTGATTGCAATGGATCTTCTCTTGAGTAAAACCAATTTTGCACCCAACCCATAGAATGCAGATTTCCATTATTGTGAAGCAGCTGTATAATCATTCAGTTGTACAAGAGGTAACAGCAGTAGCTAGCTAACTGTATAAGATGGTTCACTGGAATAGCTTTTCTCTATAGTTCCACAATGGGTCCAGTCTTTGAATTGCCTACAGCAAGTGCAGACATAATAATGGCTTGATCTTAACTGCATGTAAGAGATCAGGAGTTCTCCCTCCCTATCCTCCTACCCTCTCAGGAGTGGCTTCCTTCTCCCGAATTAACTGCCTTTAAAAGGAATATCAGCATTGTTTATTTTAACCATGGATAAGGCTAATCAAGGCTCCTGTGTAATCAGGATTTTAAATCAACATGAAACTGTGGTTTCAAATCCTGATTGAGGGGAATCCTGAGGTATGGACATACCCCTTAATTTCAGTTAAAGGGGGAAACTAAAGCAAGAGAGAGGATGGAAACTGCATTACATCTGCACCAGCCCCTAGCGAATCTGGGATAATATATTAATGATTTCCGTTCAGACTTCAAACATTGTAGCATATATTTCTATTTGTTGACCCAAAAGTGTGGTCTAGGCATTGAAAATAGTGCGTATCTTACTGCTAATCTGGCTTAATGGGCCCATTCCAGTTCTGCAGCGCAGGAATTTAGTTGCCTGTGTTCCATGTTGTCAGAGAGGTAACTTTTGAAATGATGATTGTCTGTTGGTTGACCTTGAACTAAACAACTGCCAAATGTCATGATTGGGCATGTTACTGCACATTCTGTACTTTGCAACAAGGAGGAGAGTTTAGACTAAACTGACAATCCAGTACTTTATTTTTCTGTGGAAAATGTACCATTTTGTAAGTTCATTTGTAATAGTGAATGGATGCCAATTACAAATACAATATTAGGCAAGCTAGGCAGTTTCAAAGATGTAATTACTGTTTTTCAGGTGATTATCCCTAGCAAGTATGTGAGAGAGTTCATATATGCGATTGAAATACATATATGTCCCAGAGTAAAATGGAACTAATACATAGTGGCAGTGAAACTGAAGGTGCCTCAGCAGCCTCCGTGGAAGAGAGTTGGACTCTGTTGAGAGCTAAGTGGTTGTCAGCATATCATGCATAGTTCTTTGGGTTGCCAAAATTAATTAGTTCAGCCTTCCCCACCTGATGGCCTCCAGATGTGTTGGACTACAACTCCCAGCATCCCTAGCTAGCCATGCTTCCTGGGGATGCTGGGAGTTGTAGTCCAACACATCTGGAGGGCGCCAGATTGGGGAAGAATGTGTCAGTTTTTAGTACCTTTCTTTTTACATTTAAACAATGTAAGTGGAGTGCATGCTACCGTCCTTAAATTTTTACAAGTATTCCAATAAAAGTGTCTATATAATATAATAGTTAAATCACATTAAGTGCGCTTTAGTTTTTTTTGTCAAATATTTCAAGTCAAATATTGGGACAAAAAAATTAACATGGGGTACTTTTTTTAGCTTTGTTTACTAAAAGCAAGTAAAATAAACATGCTAGTCTTTGGGGCATTCAAAAATGTTCCGATGCAAATCAGCCTAATTTACATAGGACAATTTTCCAGTTCGAAATTTTCTGGAAAAGCTGCATCACTGCCAACAACATACATTATGAAAGCAAGCTAGAGTCATGCTTGAGTTGAAATGCTCTGTGAGAATGTATCTTGAATGGGTTTGTTCTTTAATACATGGGACTTCCTTCTCTGGGGTTGCTTTGTGCTAAGCATGTGAATCGGTTCGTCTGTCCTATTTTTCTCCCACCTTTGTACAAAGCAAGTACGTTGCTGTCTCTTTGCAGGTCATTAGGCGATTGAGAGAAAGGGGTGAGCCTATCAGACTGTTTGGAGAAACAGATTACGATGCCTTTCAGCGGCTGCGAAAGATAGAAATTCTGGCACCAGAAGTGAACAAGGTACATCTGTAAGCATGAGAGAGAGCATTTAAGGGACTATGATTAGTCCTAAATTTATGCACGTATAACATGGCATCTGTGTGAAACCTTCTTCTTACCTCCCCCCCCACCCCTCTTTTAATGGGTGTGTGTGTGTATAGATACAGTAATCCTAAGTAGGGAAACAGAGAATGCCTTGTCTCCTCTGGTTATGAACTTCTTGGTACAATTTGGTATGAAACTTATTGGTAGGTTTCATCTTACATATAGCCTCAATCTGGACCTTTTTATTTAGCATAGGCTACACCACGATGTTTAGCCTATGCACATGTTTGGCTAACTCAGTAAAGTCAATATGGGGTGGGATAGTGGGATTGAGCCTGTGCCGCCCCCTTGACTAGCCCGCCCACCTCCTGCTCTTTGCATTCACTTCAAAATCTGAACAGCACGTTCAGTATGTAGCTGTTTCAGAGAACAAGTTCAGCAGTTGTGGCTTATGGTTTGGTACAAGTAATGTTTAAGTCTATTAGCGTACTGAAACTTAAAGTGAGTTCATTTGTGATCAATTCCAGAGAAAGAGACACTGCAATTGCTCCGATCGTGGCAGCCATAAATTTAGGGCTGGATCCAGGATCTGCCTTCTGCAAGAAGAACGGACCTTATGCAAGAGGAAAGACTCTGCTCACAGAAAGTCCCTGTGCTGATTTTGGGGATCCCCTTCCCTCCCAGCACTGCTCACCCCATTCAGCAGGGTCTCTCGACTCTGTGTAGCATTCTTAGGGGGATGGAGAGGCTGCCATGGGAAGGAGTGAGCGGGGAAGTCCACTTTTGCCGGCACGATTGATCCAGCGTGAATCTGGATCCAGCCCTTAGTCCTCACATGGAGGTCTTAATAGAAATAGCACCTTTTACCCCAACCTGCCAGTGGCCCAGTTTGGTTTTAGAGTGGCTGTGTGGGGTTCACCAAATATATGAACCGACTCTTAGTGCTTAAAATCCGAAGCGCACGGTTGAAAATGACCAACTGACTTATCTAGTCTCATCCCACAGTATGCAAAGTCTATATATAAACATTTGCTTTATGTTACGCTTTCTTCAGGGTTTGGGCTATGACAATTGTTTTTCTTCCTCTAGGGATTGAGAAATGATCTGAAGGCTGCTTTGGATAAGATTGACCAGCAGTATCTGAATGAAATTGTAGGTGGCCAGGAACAGGGAGAGGATGACACGCAGAATGACCTCAAGGTCCATGAGGAGAATACAACCATTGAAGAACTGGAGGTAATGTACAAATTGTTTGAGTATTTCCAAACTGTGGCCAGAGTTGTGGATACGCCAGGCTTAATAATAAATAAATACATTCATACATACATACATTTTCCCCAAGAAAAGCTAGATTTTGCAACCTGTATTTGCAAACTTCTGATTTGTATTAATCTTCAAGTTTTCTGTTTCTTACTAATTTATTCTGGTTTTGCTAGCCATAGACAAGGAGCTATGCAGGGTACAGAAAGCCTCCCCTCTGTTATTGGAAATTGTATTCAGCCAATTTGGGGGTTTCAGAATTTTCAGCAGGCATTATTACATGGAGGCCAAGAGAAGCCCCCCCCCCCCCCCGGTGCCTTTTTTGATAGCTTCCTTAGCTACTGTTACAGGTGAGGGTATGATTTGTGAAAAATGGGGTTGGGGGACATCTAAATTCTATTATGGGTTCCTCTACCCCCCCCCGAATATTTTGAGTACTGAATGGTGCGTACTTTTTCGAGTTTATTTTTGCAGCTGTAATGTCTAAAAACATCCGCTCCTCCTCCTCTTAGGAATCTCTTGGTGTGTATTTCTTGAGCAAAGACTCCCCTTCTGTGAAGCAAATAGTTTTTCAAAATAAAGAAGTTTAAAATAAAATAAAGAAGGTGCCCCCTGCCGAATAAAACTAGGCAGATAGCTACAAGGGAGAGGGCCTTCTCAGTTGTGACACCCCACTTGAGGAACAGTCTCCCCAAAGAGGTTTGCCTGGTGCCTACATTGATACCTTTTTGGTGCTTGGCAAATACCTTTATTTTCTCCCAGGCATTTTAGAAACCTAATTCTAGCTTTTTAATGGCTTTTTCATCTATTCCTGTGCTATATGTATAGTACTGTATTTTATTCTTTTAAATATTGTATTGTATTTTAATGTTTTTAACTGTTTGTATTTTAGCCTTTTAGGGAGCAATCCTATGGCTCCTAGACCGTGTCTGGGGGGCTATAGAATACTTTGGATTCCTGGATCTGAAGTCAGAGACAGTTCTCCAACCTTGGATCCAGGAACCTACGCTCCGCCCCCCCCCCCCCCCCCCCGCCAGCTGGCAAGGAAAGAACCAGCAACTTGATCTTGGAGAGGGGGTAAAGGGAGCGTTCTGGTGGGTGGGGAAGGGAGGAGACTGGAGTGGCTAGGATGGAGCTATCCCGAGGCCCCCCCGCCGACCTTCCCTCCCCCTCTGGAATGCCCAGCTAGATGGGCAAAAAAACCTGTCTAGTGAAAATGCAGAACGGGAGGAGCAGGTGGAGGTGACAATCACTTCAGCCGCTCCTCCTGCTGTAATGCTTGTAAGCCTCTAAGTTCAGAGGCTTACGAGCATCGAGGGCAGAAGTCATAGGATTGCACCCTTAATTATTGTTATCCTCCCAGAGAATGCTGGTTATTGGGTGGATTTAAAATGTAAAAAATAAATAAAATGACTCCAGCAAAGGAGAGCCCACTACCCTTTATGGTGGTTTCTCCAGGTCACGTAGCTGAAATCTGCTTTCCTGCAGTTTCCACTCATTAATTCTAGTCCTGCCCTCTGGAAAACAGAGAGCCAGTCTTCTCCATCTTCTGTGTGACAGCCCTTCAGATACTTGAAGACTATCATGTCTCTCCTTAATCTTCCTTTCTCCAGGCTGAACATACCCAGCTCTTTCAACCATTCCTCTTAGGACTGAGTTTCCAGACCCTGCACAATCCTTGTCACCCTCCTCTGGACACACTTTAGTTTGTCAGTGTCCTCCTTAAAATGTGGCATCCAGAACTGGGCACAAGGTGCAGTCCAGGTGCAGTCTTACCAGCACAGAATACAGTGGATCTGTTATTTTTACTACTTGTGATCTGAGCGCTATGCTTCTGTTAATGCAGCCTAAGATTTCATTAGGACTTTTAGCAGCCACATCATACTGCTGGCTCATGTTCAGCTTACAATGAGCAAAGTCACCTAGATCCTTTGTACACATACTGATAGCCATGCCTGGTCTCCCTCATCCTGTACTTGTGCCTTTTAATTTTTTTTTGGTACTTAAACGCAAGACTTACATTTATCTCTGCTGAATTCCATGTTGTTAGTTTTGGCCCAGTGTCCCAGCCTGTCAAGATGGCTTTGAATCTTTTTCTGTCAGCTACCTCTCCCAGCTTTGTATCGTCTGCAGTTTTGATACGCAGCCCATCTATACTGTCATCCATGTCGTTTATAAAAACATTGAATAGTGCAGGGCCTAGGACAGAGAGCCCTGCGGCAGTCCACTTGAGACCTCGCTCAAGTAGCTAGGGCCATTAATGAGCACTTCAGGGGCATGCTTGTTCAACCAGCTATGGCTCCACTTAGTAGTAGTATTATTCAGCTCACACGTTACCATCTTGTCAATTCCCCTTGTGGGAGACAGTAGAGGCAAAATAGAAATTGAGTAGTTTTGCCATCTCTATCATTCATTAAAACTTCGCCATCTTCTCCAAGCAGCAGACCTACCCCTTCCTTGTTCTTCTTCTTGCTCCAGCCATAACCAAAGAAGCCCTCCTTGTTTTTAGCATTCTTCACAATGCTCATTATAGACCTCAGCCTGCCTGATGCTATCCTTACGGGTTTAGGCTACTCTATTGTACTTGTCCCTGGTTATAGGTCCCTCCTTTCATCTCCTATACATGCCTTTTTTTAAAGTCTCAGCTCATCAGAGTTTCCTGTGCAGCCACACTGGCTTCTTTAGATGTTTCCTATGTTTCCTTCTGGGTTGCATTTGTGCCTTCAGTATTCCACAGCATGGCTGAAAGGTTCTGTCTTCCATGCTGGAATTTCCCAGCCCTCCTGAACTCTTTTCTCCTTCAGAATGTCTAGCCATGGGATCCTGCCCATTTTTTTCCTGAGCTCTTTGAAACTGGCTTTCCTCAAGTCCAGGGGACTCATCAGACCATTCCCCATCCTTTGCTATCATGAATTCTAAGATGACATTGTCACTTCTCCCAAGATTCCCACCATTTTCTCTTCCTCAGCCAGTTCCCTGTTGGTCAGGACTAAGTCCAAGATAGCAGACCCCCACCCCCACCCCAGTTCTTCTTCCACGTTCTGAAAGGCAAGGTTGTCAGCAAGACAAATAAAAATGTATTGGATGTTCCATTCTTAGCAGAGTTGGACTTCCTGCTTATGTCAGGATAGTTGAAGACCCCCTTTGCTACTTTGGCTCACCTCTGAGAAAGTTTTGTAGTCTGTTTTAAGAAAGCATCTTCCATATCTTCTGCTTTGCTAGCCAGGCTATAGAATACTGCCTCAACAATATAACTTGTTTCTTTCTCCTTTTATCCGTACCCAGATGGTTTCAGCAGGGCTTCCATTCTCAGAATCATGGATTTCCATGCAGGTACATACATACATGTCAGATCAATGAATCAAGGTAAGCTGGAGGTGGTCAAACATGAGATGGCAAGATTGAACATCGACATCTTGGGAATCAGCGAACTAAAATGGACAGGCATGGGTGAATTTAATTCAGGTGACCATCATATCTACTATTGTGGGCAAGAATCCCTTAGAAGAAATGGAGTAGCACTCATAGTCAACAAAAGGGTGGGAAAAGCAGTACTGGGGTACAATCTTAAAAATGATAGAATGATCTCAGTACGAATCCAAGGCAAACCATTCAACATCACAGTAATTCAAGTCTATGCCCCAGCCACTGAGGCCGAAGAAGCTGAGGTTGATCGGTTCTATGAAGACCTACAACACCTTCTAGAACTAACACCAAAAAAATATGTCCTTTTCATCATAGGAGATTGGAATGCTAAAGTAGGAAGTCAAGAAATCACCGGGATAACAGGCAGGCATGGCCTTGGTGTACAAAATGAAGCAGGACAAAAGCTAATAGAGTTTTGCCAAGAGAACATGCTGATCATAGCAAACACTCTTTTCCAACAGCACAAGAGGCGACTCTACACATGGATGTCACCAGATGGTCAATATCGAAATCAGATTGATTATGTCCTTTGCAGCCAAAGATGGAGAAGCTCCATACAGTCAGTAAAAACAAGACCTGGAGCTGACTGTGGCTCAGATCATGAGCTGCTTCTTGCAAAATTTCGGCTTAAATTGAAGAACGTAGGGAAAACCACTAAACCGTTCAGGTATGACCTAAATCATATCCCTGATGAATATACAGTGGAGGTGAGGAATAGATTTCAGGGATTAGACCTGATAGACAGAGTGCCTGAGGAACTATGGACGGAGGTCCGTAACATTGTTCAGGAGGCAGCAATGAAATCCATCCCAAAGAAAAAGAAATGCAAGAAAGCAAAGTGGCTGTCTGATGAGGCTTTACAAGTAGCTCACGAAAGAAGGGAAGTGAAAAGCAAGGGAGAAAGGGGAAGATATACCCAACTGAATGCAGAGTTCCAGAGAATAGCAAGGAGAGACAAGAAGGCCTTCTTAAATGAACAATGCAAAGAAATCGAGGAAAACAACAGAATGGGAAAGACTAGAGATCTCTTCAAGAAAATTGGAGATCTCAAGGGAACGTTTTGTGCAAAGACGGGCATGATCAAGGACAAAGAAGGCAGGGACCTAACAGAAGCAGATGAGATTAAGAAGAGGTGGCAAGAATACACACAAGAACTATACAGGAAAGATCTGAATGTCCCTGATAGCCATGATAGTGCGGTCACTGAACTTGAGCCGGACATCCTAGAGAGTGAAGTCAAGTGGGCCTTAGGAAGCATTAGTAACAACAAAGCTAGCGGAGATGACAGTATTCCAGCCAAGCTATTTAAAATCCTAAAAGATGGTGCTGTTAAAGTGCTGCATTCAATATGCCAACAAATCTGGAACACTCAACAGTGGCCACAAGACTGGAAAAGGTCAGTTTACATTCCAATTCCAAAGAAGGGCAACGCCAAAGAGTGTTCAAACTACCGCACCATTGCACTCATTTCACATGCCAGCAAGGTGATGCTCAAAATCCTACAAGCTAGGCTTCAGCAGTATGCGAACCGAGAACTACCGGAAGTACAAGCTGGGTTTAGAAGAGGCAGAGGAAGTAGAGATCGAATCACCAACATTCGCTGGATCATGGAGAAAGCAAGAGAATTCCAGAAAAACGTCTATTTCTGCTTCATTGACTACGCTAAAGCCTTTGATTGTGTGGATCACAACAAACTGTGGCAAATTCTGAAAGTGATGGGAGTACCAGACCACCTTACCTGTCTCATGAGAAACCTGTACGAGGGTCAAGAAGCAACAGTGAGAACCAGACATGGAACAACCGAGTGGTTCAAAATTGGGAAAGGAGTACGACAAGGCTGCATATTGTCACCCTGCTTATTTAACTTATATGCAGAGTACATCATGAGAAATGCCGGGTTGGATGAATCAGAGGTCGGAATTAAGATTGCTGGGAGAATTATCAACAACCTCCGATATGCAGACGATACCACCCTAATGGCAGAAAGCGAAGAGGATCTCAAGAGCCTCTTGTTGAGGGTGAAAGAGGAGAGTGCAAAAGCTGGTTTGAAATTCAACATTAAAAAAACGAAGATCATGGCATCTGGCCCCATCACTTCCTGGCATATAGAAGGGGAAGAAATGGAAGCAGTGACAGATTTTACTTTCTTGGGCTCCAAGATCACCGCAGACGGTGACTGTAGCCATGAAATTAAAAGACGCTTGCTCCTTGGGAGGAAAGTTATGGGAAACCTAGACAGCATAGTAAGAAGCAGAGACATCACCTTGCCGACAAAGGTCCGTCTAATCAAAGCTATGGTTTTCCCAGTAGTAATGTATGGCTGTGAAAGCTGGACTATAAGGAAGGCTGAGCGCCGAAGAATTGATGCTTTCGAACTGTGGTGCTGGAGAAGACTCTTACGAGTGCCCTGGACTGCAAGGAGGTCAAATCAGTCCATCCTAAAGGAAATCAACCCTGAGTGCTCATTGGAAGGACAGATACTGAAGCTGAAGCTCCAATATTTTGGCCACCTAATGCGAAGAGAAAACTCCCTGGAAAAGACCCTGATGCTGGGAAAGACTGAAGGCAAAAGGAGAAGGGGACGGCAGAGGATGAGATGGCTAGATAGCATCACGGATGCAATGAATATGAACTTGAGCACGCTCTGGGAGAGAGCACAGGACAGGAAGGCCTGGCGTGCTATGGTCCATGGGGTCACGAAGAGTCGGACACGATTGAACGACTGAACAACAACAACAACAACAACAACATACATACACACATACATACAAAAAAACATATAACACTCCTCCCCTTTCTACTGGGTCTATTTCTTTTGAGCAAAAGACACTGCTGAAGTACTGTATCCCAGTCCTTAGTTTCATCCCACTAAGTCTCAGTGAAGCCTGTCAGATCAGACTTATCTTCCTCTACTAGGATTGTTCCATTTGTGTCCCATACTCTTAGCATTAGTATATAGACCATGGAAGGCCATGGGTGTTGCACCCTCCCAGTTTCCCTGCTGTCTTTCCCTGCAAATTACTGGGCACCATCTCCATTGTCCTGCTTCCTCCTCTGTTATCCCTAATACTTGGCTGCATACTTAGCTGTGGGCATTGTTCTCCTTCCCCACATCATTTAGTTTAAAACCTCTTGATCAGGCTTCCGCCAAACGTGTTCTTCCCAGTCCTCATGAGGTGCGCCCCAACCCTTGCCCAGTATCCTTCATTAGGGTAGAGTAGGTTGTAGTCCAGTAAACCAAACCTTTCCCAATGACACCGTCTGCGTAGCCTGATGTTCACTTCCAGTATCCTGCTTTATTTTCCGATGCACTGACCTTCAACATGAAGGAATAAGGAAAACGCCAGCTGTGCCCCCAAGTCCTTCACTTTCCTACCCAGAGCATTATGGTCTTTGGAAGTCAAGTCGAGATTTCTTCTGGCTCTGTCACTTTTTCCTACATGGATCAGCAGGAATGGATGGTGGTCAGTGAGTTTTATGAGCCTCTGCAACCTCTCCATCAGGTCTTGGATTCATGCGCCAGGAAGGTAACACATCTCTTGATGTCCGGTCCGCACACAGCTGTCTCATTCCCTCTCAGGGGATTGGGGAATTCTATTCCGGTCGAACAAATTGCAGATTTCCATGGGACATGTACAAACAGATATGCGTCTGATAGCTCTTTTCATCCTGGCCTATGACACTTAAAAGAGAGAACCTTTCAACTATGCTTTTAAGTATATACATACTGCAGGGATAGGGAATGTGTGGCTCTCCGGATGTTGTTGATGCAGCTCCTATCAGCTCTCACCATTGGCTATCCTGGCTGGGGCAGATGGGAATTGTAGTCCAGCAGTATCTGGAGGGCCATATGTTCCCTACCCCTGGAGTACTGCATAATTTTAGCGGGTATATGGTGGTTTGAGTGTATGTGAACTTGGATCATTTTTTTTGTGGGAAATACAAATGAATGAAAACCCCTTTTCCCTCTTTCTCTAGGCTTTAGGAGAATCTTTAGGACAAGGTGATGATCATAAGGACATGGACATCATAACCAAATTCTTGAAGGTAAAAAGGCTTAACAGCAAGAACTGCTGAGCTATCAGCAAAAGTTGATGATGTTCTAGGACTGTACATTTTCTGCATATCTGAACTTAATTTATTAGAATTAACTTGACACTTCACTTCTAGCTAAACTTTAAAGTGAGTTAACCATACAGAAATTTCTGATTTGAGGAATTTTCCTTAATGCTGAAAAACTGGAGCTAGGTAATCCAAAGAGGAGTCTTGGACCTTTGGGTAGCTGTGAATAGAACTAGATGTTTAGTGGCAAATGCAGGATTCCCAATCTCATCTTTTTCCTGCAGTGCACAAAGTGGGGGCATATGCAAGTTAGAAGTGGAGGGGGTGCTTATCCCTTCCCCTTCCCACCACTTTGCCTCTGCAGCCTCTCACCCCTGTTGCCCCACTCCCTCCAGTCTGGGTCTGAGTTAGGGCTTCCTGGTCAAGCTGGAGGAATGGCTTGCAAAGGATAAGCAGCAGGCGCAAGAAGGCCTAAAGATCGGCTGCTGCTCATTCCCTGTCAATACTCTTTCCCCTGCTTTGCCCTTGGGGTCCCTGCCATGCTGTGTTGTCTGTTCTCAAGTACTGGAGCACACTGTTGCCCTGATCTTAAGTGGCCAGTAGTTTTTCCCTTTGCAAAGAGGTTGGCCACGTACAGACACATGGGTGGGATATTATGCTACCATGGCTGAGGTCAGATTTGAACCAGGAACTCACCCAGTGGCAAGTTATTCTCTTCGCTTCTACTTATTTGCAGTTTGGGAATGATAACAGTGCCTGCATTGAACAGCTGCTGTAAGAAATCCTGAGATAATGGTTATCAAGTGCTTTGAATACTTAAAATGTGCTATAAAATTGTTAAGTTACTACTATTAGTATTATCCTACTGGCATTAGATGGGGCTGTTTCAAGTACATAGTGCTAGGACTGGAGAAACTTCAGATTATCTGGAAGGTAAAAAGGCTCCAGCTGATTTATAGCTATGATTATTAAAGATTTACAGCCCAACCATATGCATGTTTACTCAGAATTAACTCCCACTGAGTTTTAATGGGGCTTACTCCCATGTAAGTGGATAGGATTGTAACTTTAGCATATGGACGGTGTTCATATTTAGCCACACTGTGGCAGTGTAGCCTAAACTTGTTTACCATCTTCAGTTCCTGCTTGGAGTCTGGGCTAAGGAGCTGAACGCCCGAGAAGATTATGTGAAGCGTGGTGTCCAGGGAAAGCTGAATAGTGCCACTCAGAAGCAGACGGAATCGTATCTGAGACCTCTGTTCAGAAAACTTCGGAAAAGGGTAACATCAGCAATATATTTTCCCCTCTGTAAACATTTTCTAACTATGTAATGATTACAATAATGTTTTTTTTCCTTCAGCACAGACAGAGCAGGTAAAACTGACAACTAGTCTATGCAATCATGTGGTAAAACTGTTCCTGGATTGTATTGCTTTGAATGCACTGATATGGCACTTTTAATTTGCCAATTTTCTTTATAGCCTTTATCGCATGCTCCTTCACAACAATTCTGTGTGCAAGGTCATGATTATAGTTCCCATTTTAGAGGTTAGAACTAAGGCTGGTGTGCAGCAACTTTGAGAATGTCACCTGGGGAATCCATATGAGAGTCTTGAACCCATGTCTCCTCAGAGCCAAATCCAGGTGTCTTGTCACTCAAACTGATGGTTGGGTGGAATGCCCTGAACCAGACCTTGCCATTTACTGCCTGCCCGGGAAGGTTAGCAGTTGCCCTGAGTGAACACCGAGTGGCAAGCTGCACCGCCCCTCTTCAGTCATGCTGTGTGGAAAAGAGGGTGCAGCGGCTTCATAGGGTTAACTGTTCCTTGTTTCTC
Organism: Heloderma suspectum; assembly: GCF_057233095.1. NCBI lineage: Eukaryota > Metazoa > Chordata > Lepidosauria > Squamata > Helodermatidae > Heloderma > Heloderma suspectum. The sequence goes on from NC_139464.1 coordinate 113,382,781, forward strand.
CCTTAAGGGATAGAGCAGTAGGGCTGTGAGTGTGCTCAGTGTAGTGCTGATGTAAGGACAGGGCAGCAGGGAGCTGCCTGCGTGTGCTACTCATGTTCTCCTCCTCCTAGCCTTAAAGGGCTAGCAGCCTTTTAATAATAAAGGATAGAAGAGCAAAGCTGTACATATCACCGTGGCAGTGGTGGGTTGGTTGGTGAGACAGCAGTGTCTGGGAACAGGAACAGCCTAAATGAATCAGGGTTGGGGGGTCAGCCCCTAAATAATTAGTCAACTCAGATTTGCAAATAAAGGCTTTTTTACTACCCAAAGCCTGCACTTGTAGAGGAGGCTGCCTGCTGTGCCTCTGCATGATTACCACCTTCCAGTCATACTCCAGCAATTCCACTGTGTGTCTGCCTCAGGTGTGCTTGGATCATTCTGTCACCCCCATTGCAGCAGCCCTTTCCCTGCCCTTAGAGGAGGCTGCCTGTTGTGGATCTGATTAATCGGCTGCTCTGGGTTGGTCTCCTTTCCAGAGTCAGGAGGCAGTAACTCATGCACAAACACAGGGGCTCGACTTCTTTTAGGCTGGCTGGTTCTTGTTCTTCCACATGCTAAAGCAGGGTTGGGGAAGCTTTGTCCCTGAACATTGGCCATGCTGACCAAAGGGGTTGATGGGAGTTGGAGTCTAACAAAGGCCACAGGTTTTCCAACCTTGCTGTAAAAGTAAATGCTTTGGGCTGTAAGTGCCAACCATGACTCCATTTTTAATGTCAAAAACATACATAGTGTACCATGGCCATCAGACTTCTGAGAAAGACGGAGTTAGGCAGTTCAGCACCTTGTTTCACTCACCTATTCATTTGAAATTTGTTTTTTGCCTTTCTTTTTAGACTCTTCCTGCAGACATCAAGGAATCAATAACAGATATTATCAAGTTTATGTTGCAAAGAGAGTATGTGAAGGTATAGAACACTTTTAAAAGAGTCTGTGGCGTTCATGTCTTGTAGCTTAATTGGACTAAGGTGTCTGAAAGCCTCACCAGCTTCACCCTTCAGAGCAATATTATTAGTTCTACTAATAAGCATAAAAAACACATGCTCAAACATGCGTAAGCTGTTTAGACCTCAGGCACAGGGATGAGGGGAACACACTCCCATTGTATGGTTCCTTAGACTTGAATGGCCAGCATTCAGTATCAGGGGATGGTATTTGCTCATGGAGTGAATGAACGCTGACAGTTTAGTCAGGGTAAATTAACAGCAGAGCCCTTTCCAAGCAAATTCCCTCTCAGGGCTTGTGTTTTAATTGATGGTTTCTGGGCTATGCACTCCTAGAATTTTTGTTTTTTTAAGCTGAGCGATTTTAGTACTTCTGGAAATGCTAGTTTTGCTTGCAGTGTCAAATGTAGTTATGTGCTTACATAAAAGTAGCACTTAATGTGAAGCTACTTGATGTACAATCTTGAAAGCATGGGAGCAGCAGCGTCCTTTGGGCTCTGGGCCCCCAAACTGATAAGTCACCTCTGAAGTTTAGAGCTCTTGGCTTTCTGCCTTTTGGCCGTATGCTGCCTTACCCTGGTGCATTTTGCCCTTTTGGTTACTGGCCAGTCTTTGTTTCTACAGGCCAATGATGCCTATCTTCAGATGGCCATTGGGAATGCTCCTTGGCCTATCGGCGTCACTATGGTTGGCATCCATGCCCGGACCGGTCGAGAGAAGATTTTCTCAAAGCATGTGGCTCATGTTCTAAACGATGAAACCCAGAGGAAATACATCCAGGTAAGATGAAATGGTAGATTCATTGTCCAGAGATTCACTTTGATCTTGGGTGATGCCTTAATATGGACAGGGAACCTCGAGCCCAGGGACCAAATCCAGCCCACCTGGTATCTCAGTCCAATCCTACGGGGTTCCCCAGACAATCACATCCCCTTCCCTGGCTCCACCTCTTTTCCCCAACCACCGATTGTTCCATCCTTTCTCAGCTTTTGTGCCCTCCCCCCCATTCTGAGCAGTTGAAATGCTTCTCCTAAGGGTTAATTATTGGCAGTTAAGAGTTTTGAGCTACAATATGCTGGTTTTTTTGGCCCCATCCCTTTTGCCTTTGTCCCCACCTGCTCCTGGAATGTGGCCCCCGAGAGCTTCTCTGAAATTGAATTTGGTCCTTGAGCTGAAAGAGGTTCCCTGCTCCCACCTTAAGCATTCAGCATTTGGAGCTGCTCCACTTCAGCTGCAATTCTTGTGCATTCATTGTACGCTTTGTCTGGGTACCTGGGATGTGTTACCAACTTACTGTTTTTTTCTCTCTCCCTCCCTCTCTGTAGGGTTTGAAGAGGCTCATGACCATTTGCCAGAAACACTTCCCCACAGACCCATCCAAATGTGTTGAGTACAATGCATTGTGACAGTGGGTTTCTGCTCTTGGATATCTGGACTGTGAGAGAAGAGAGCAATCTCTATGAGAACTCTTGATTTGGGAATTGGAGTGGACTGGGGTGGGAGAAGAAAGGCAAGCACCTTCATCTAGGCTCGTTTGAACGGGACACAGTCATTTGTTCTTTGATGAACTTGCATATTTTCTTGTATTGCATATATCGGAAAAAACATTTCTAAGAAATGTACCCAGTTGCCACATGTGAATGAGCAGCTTGCTGGTGCATATATCCTGTGCTTTTCCCCCTTTGCATGAACGGGTAAACAAACCAGCAAAGGGATAGCTTTGTGCCATGTCTGAACCTGAGATTATGGCTCATGGTACACAAACACGTCAGGATCATAGGCCAGGATTAAACTCCGGTTTAAGCTATTTCTTCCTGGTCACACAAAGGGAGGAGCAAAGTGGGATCCAAAAGGCTGTGTGCTTAATCACAGCTCATTCATATTGTAGTTTATTAAGGCAAGATTCCTGGCTTAATGCGATGTCCGAATGAGGCTGTTGTGGTACAATGTGTCTTTGATAACATTTGTGTATCTAGTCCTTTTTATAAGTGTCACAGGATCATGGATGTAATAACTTCAGTGATACCTTTACTAGGATCAGCCCTAGCTTCACTATGTGGTAAGCTTTAGGATGTGAGCTTTAGGATGAACAGAACTAGTCCAGCTAGAAGTGGTGTTCTACTGTCCTGGTTCTCATGAACCAATAGGGCTATCTGTATTTGCTCTCTCATAACTTTCCTAATCTATAAAATGCTGCCTTGCCATTTGATGTTGGGAGAACATTTCTGTAGTACCGAAGTTTGAAAAATAACTTGGTTTGAGAGAGAACTTGGAAGATAATTTTTGAATAACTGTAATAATAACAATCCTCTTCCTGTTACTAGTTATTTAAGAGGTGTCGTTCAAAGGACTCGTCTTGACCTTATATTAGGATCAGGTATAAAATGGGTAGTAGAGGACATAGATTTCCTTATACTTTTGAAGTTGTTTAGTATGGAGAGCACTGTACAGGATCTCAACAAGACAACAACTCCCGGCTCTGTGGAGGTTACATCTAAAAATTGACAGAAGGGGAGGCAAAAAGAGAGGGGAGGGAAGATGGAGGGGAGGGTAAGTGGGGAGAAAATGCATTCATTTCATTCAGTTGCATGTTCTTAGCCTAACAAGAGACAAAGTACAGTGAGTACATCATAGCATGAACTAATAAGTCTTCAGATGCAAGATGTGTGTGTGTGTGTGTGTGTGTGTCTGTCTGTCTGTCTGTCTGTCTGTCTGTCTGTCTGTCTGTCTCTCTCTGTCTGGAGAGAGAGAGAGTTGCTGCCTTACTGTTCTGCTCATAGAGCATCCAGAGTGGCATACAACAGGAGAAAAACATAAAGATGAATCATTCATGCAAAAGCACAAATTTAAAAACAACGTAACAATTTTAAAAGCAGTGCACAATTGAAAATCTAATTAAGCGGCAGCAGAACAAAAAATAAGCCTGCCAAAATTTTAAAAAACCACTTCCAGCTTGTCTGTATTATAGAAGACTAGTGCTACCATCGAGAAGGCCTTTACTCTTACGCTCATTCACCAAGTGGCCCAAGATAATGGCAGACAGAGTAAGACCTCCACGGCAGTTCTCCAAAGCAGAGGCAGGCTTATATGATAGTCAGATTTAAGGCTGGGGTCCTAGTGCTTTAGTGCCTGCCAAGGTCTCCTACCTATCCCAATTTTATAATTTTTTAGAAGTTGTTTATTCATTTCGATGTGGGCATACTGGAAAGTGAAGTGCTGGTCCCCAGCCACCTGCCAGCTTTATTTTCTTTTAAATAGGAAATAAATTGGGCCCAGTGGCATTCTTAAGAAAGGAGCTGGAGGCTAGAGCTTCCCCCTCCAAATTGCCCAGCTGCAGGTAGTTTTATTAAGAAACATAAAAATACAGTGGCATGTACAAACTGTGGGTGTGTGTAACAACCATTTTGATGGTTTTAAGCAGGTGATTCAGTGCTTGCGTTAACAGTATCCTAGGGTATATGGGACATATATGCCAGCTGTTACTTGGGATCTGTAATGTTCATGCAGATTATAAAGCTAAACAGGTCAATTGCAAATTACTAAAAAATATAGATTAGCCAAGGTTCTGTGGTCCATGAAGTTTCTGTCATTACTCTGAGGCTGGACAAGTTTGATTGCTAATAGAAATGACACCAAATAAGCCACGTTGAATTTCATTGAAGATGGTGTTTATCTGCCCTGCCTGTTCTTTAATTGTTGGTCTGTTTTACTATTGTGACTTTAATTATTGCAAGTCCCCTTGAGTAATATATATATATAATAAATCTTTATAATAATGAACTGTAAAATGGAAATGAACTTCACTCTTAAAGCTGAAATGCTTTTTAGTAATGTAAGGAAGAATTGCTGTCCTCTAAGGGGACATCGATAATTGGAGCATGACTCCTAATTAGCAGGAAGCAAACCCAGAGCAGGACAACTTCTCCTGAAGGCAGATAATTCTCCTATGTCCCAGGATTGAACAATATGATCACACCTGATGCAGAGGCACAGTGGAATTACCTGTCCTCCACTAGAGGCAGATTGGAAAAAGATGAGGCCATCATATTCAGAAATGCAGCAGGTAGTCTCTTTCTATAGTTGGATACTTGGACCTCATGGGCATTTTGGATTATTTCATTTAATTTATTGGGACAGGCTGGGGTGCCATGGCATGCACTTTAGGAATTACTGTGCTAGGGAAGCATTACTTAAGGCCACGGGGAGATACTTGAGGCTGTGTTAATAAGTGTGGCTGGAACATAACAGTCAGTGCTCAATTGTATAGAATCTTTAGGGGCCGCTGACCTCTGAATATTGACATCCCAAGAATAGGGTTCCCATTAAGATCTTCAGCTCTGTCAAATGTTTGAAATTGCACTTTTATTGATTCATTTGGCAAACTTCTGGATGTTTTACCCACCAATTTCATTGGTGCATTTCATTGAACTCAACAGGTTCCCCCTGAGTTTTGATCCTGTTCCTTATGAATGATTAAAACATCAGACCAGTTTAGAATATTTTCTTCTCTAGGAAGATACGAATAAACATTCAAGTCAACACATTTTGAAAAAAGAAAGATTAGTATTTTAATCCAATTCCATTCCTTTTAGCCACCAGGCACTGTGAAAATGATGGAATGATTAGAGGGTGGATGCTGCCATGGAAACTACTTTTCATTGAAGAAAGAGGCGCTTTACTCAAATGTCTTTCCAGCAAGCACAATAGAAAATCCTAAGTGGAATGTTTGTTCCCTAAGAAGCTTGAAATGGAGATCAACTTTTATATAGGACTGTTGTAAAGTCAATATGACTTGTGTTTGTGATAATACCAAGAGGGTTCTAGTTTTAAGGGCTCATTCTTGGGGACCATGGAAGCCACTTCCATCAGGTCACTTTCCATGGGGCTGTGAAAATGTAAGAAAAGGGGAGATAAATGTTGAAGGATTACTTCACATAGAGGGGTGTAGCCACCTCCAGCCTGGCAAGTGGTTTATTGTCCTATGCTTCTCAGTTGTTTAATTTTGTTTCCTAAAAACAGCATATTAGCAACATGCAAACACTTAAAAAAATATAAAGTGCAATAATGTAAGAATAGCATGTGAGGTGGAATTTTTAGGTGAAACCTAGTGGGAAGCATATTTTGTCCTAGAACAGTGTTGAGGGGAAGGTGTCAACCCTCTTAGCCATGGGCATTTTGGCATAGTGCCCATTGAAGAGCTTGTCATCACTCACTAAGGTCAAATGCGGGTTAGTGAGGACTCTGCAACTTCTCTTAAACACAGGCTAATGTCTAATGGAAAGTTGGCTGGAAGAAAGGGAAGTTGCCAAGCCCACAAGGCTGCCCATTGCAGAAAAAACTGTTCATTTTTGCTCCACACAAGTCTGTTTATACATTTGCTCAGTATTTTATTTTCTTGGGCTCCAAGATCACCGCAGACAGTGACTGTAGCCATGAATTTAAAAGACGCTTGCGCCTTGGGAGGAAAGCTGTGGCACACCTAGACAGCATAGTAAGAAGCAGAAACATCACCTTGCTGACAAAGGTCTGTCTAATCAAAGCTATGGTTTTCCCAGTAGTAACGTATGGCTGTGAGAGCTGGACTATAAGGTAGGCTGAGCGCCGAAGAATTGATGCCTTCGAACTGTGGTGCTGGAGAAGACTCTTACGAGTCCCCTGGACTGCAAGGAGGTCAAATCAGTCAATCCTAAAGGAAATCAACCCTGAGTGCTCATTGGAAGGACAGAGACTGAAGCTGAAGCTCAAATATTTTGGCCACCTAATGCGAAGAGAAAACTCTCTGGAAAAGACCCTGACGCTGGGAAGGACTGAAGGCAAAAGGCAAAGGGGACGGCAGAGGATGAGATGGCTAGATAGCATCACCGATGCAATGAATATGGACTTGAGCACGGTCCGAGAGAGAGCGCAGGACAGGAAGGCCTGGCATGTTATGGTCCATGGGGTCACGAATTTCAGATCTTTAGGATGTTTCAGAAATGCTTCAGTGTGAAGGCTTAGGACAGAAGTACACATTCAGTGGTAAATAGGGATCCAAACCTTGTGTGTGTTGTAGCCCTACAAAACAACAGTTTGGGGGAGGGGGACTGCAGGGGAGAAGTGGATGGTAAGGGGTGGTGGAGGGGAGATGTGCTTACAACCCTTTCCCTTGTCCACCTCTCTGCGAAGCCGTCTTCATCCTACTGATCCCCACTTGACTGGCAAGTGCATCTCAGATACCTCCCCCCCCTTTTGCTGGGGCAGGAAGGGTTGTAGAGAAGAGCTGGTGAGGGGAAGAGCTAAGCACTCCCATGTCCCTCTTGCCTACTGCTTATCCTCCGCAAATCACCACCACCACATGCACATGGTTTTGCATGGCAGAGACAGAAGGGGTTGGGTTTGCTGTGTTGGCTGCCTAATAGAAGCCAGCAGTTGGAGTCTTTTAAAAAATCTTCATGATTGCATTTTCCCTATAAAATGATAACGCTGCTTGCTGTCTGTTGGCCCTTTTTGTTTCTCTGTTGTATTTAAAGTCTCTTATGCCTGGGCAATGTTTCAGATTAAAGTATTAAAGCCCAGGAAAAGATACTAAAATCTTCACAATTCAGAATAAACAAGAGCCTGTGTTTTGGGGGGGATGGGGGGAGTTTGGGGATGGGGGGAGGCAGGACTGTAGTTGATCAGTTTGTGGGTTTATGTGGGAGTAGACAAAGGTGCTATTAAGACAATGTAGCGAATGTAAATTGTTTTGTACACATAATTCTCAAGGGGACTTAATATAACAGGAAGTATTTATCACATCGCCGCCTGCTTCCATGCCTTGGTTCAGTGGTTTCTGGATCCAGTCCTCTAGCTTGGCCTCGGCTGTGAGTTCTCTAAATAATCTAGAAACATTGCTGTCTTTGATTTACGAGGACTATAATTTTCTTCTGCAGGAAAAAGGCATAGAGTGATTTGAGGAGGAGTATCTTCTTTAAAAAGAGGGTCCTTTGGGGATTTAGGACATCATTAGTTGATCTTTCGCCTGGTTAGTTATAAACATGTGACTTTGAACAGGGATGTTTCATCTAGAGACTATGTAAGCAGATGTTTTCAGTTCTAATTGGAATTCAACAAAAAAGCATGTGCAGCGTGTTCTGGAAGGCAATGGCAAAATTTCTGCATGTTGAAAAGTTGTCTTTATAGGCACTCCATCTCCTGGCTGGTGGTGGTCCTTAAAATAAGCTTCCTGTACCACAGAGCATCCCGTGTCAGAATAACTTTATCCCCTCGCAGTCTATGGAATGGCACTTTATTGGAAATGTAGAAACTGCAAAATACTTTGTCATGGCGTGTTTTTATTTAAGGGTTTCCAGCTGTCGTAACTGTGGGAGCCAGCTGCAGCCCCTAGAGTGTCACTATGGGAACACTGCTGTGACAACTGCTCTTTCATCCTTGGCTTGAGGGAGGCGCTCTGCCACTGGGCTTGACCTGAATTGCAGCCGCAAGCTTGTATTCAAATAGTTAACTATACCCTTTTTAAAAGGGGCAAGTTCAGAGGAAGGATTTCCTGTTGGTCTACGCGAGGCGAGGGCCTGGATAACTACCAGCAGCTGCTGAACATAACCAAACAGTTTTTCATTTGAGCAGGATCATTTTGAAGGATTTCTCTTGAATCTGGATAAACAACCTTGCATTCTGAGTGGGGGGTGGGGGGTTGTGTGGCAAAGAAGTTGCATGAGCAGGAAGATAAAGGAAAAGAAACTTGTTTTGTAGTTTAGGCCACATTCTCATTCTGAGTTCTCACCGCAGCTGGTTTTCCTGCATGCACATGTAAAAGGTAAATGTGGTTAGTTGCAAATGCTGGCACAAAAACTCTTGAGGTAACGAATGCAAGATAGGAGACAGTATGTACAATTATGTGTAGACATCTTTAAGATCTTCGGTACTGCAAAAACTCAAATGCACACTTCAGAATATCATCTTGAAAATGCTTTAATAAGGAAGTGTTGACAACACTGTTTCTGCAAAATGTAAAGGTAACTATACAAATTCTTAATACAAAAAGAATAAATTAAAAGCAGATTTTTTTAAAAAAAAATCTGCAACCTTTTCTACAACATAACATCTTTTCTTCCCCTTGGTTACTGTTGCACAGGATTCAGTAAAATCATTTTACATGCTCTACGGTCAGTTTCAGAAGCGTTCTATTTTTTTTCTTATTTTAAACTAGAGTCCATTTTGCACAACTTGTAATAAAACTATTGACAATAATATATATATGTAAAACTTTACATCTAGTTAACTAAGCAGTAACTGGTCATCTGATAGCACCTGAATGGGGTTTGCTATGTCCAAAACTAAAAACTAATACCGGGTGGAGAAACAAAACAAACTGGACCTTTTTTCTTTCCCGACATTTTCAACACTCAACTGCATATAATATCATTTAAAAAATAAACCCTGCCCACCATGTCATATGGTGTTTATGCATATACAAAGCTAGACAGGGGGGAGGTTTGTACATACGGACAAAATGCAATATTGGACCAGGGACTTTTTTATGTATATAAAAGCAAAATTCAAGGGGTTTATTAATGGGGTAGTCAAGTGCTTGTATACTCTAGCTATGGTTTACCCCTTCACGTTATACTCAAGACACGTTAATCTCCTGATTAACATTTTATGTACATTTTTTTAATAACTGAATTGAGTTAAACAGTAAAACCTGTTTTACTTAATTTCTGTCTTTACTACCAGACTGGCTCACAAGTGCCTTGATTGAAAAAACAAATATCACCCCACCCTCGCACACGCAACAAAAGCTTTTCCCCCACCCTCCCCTAGAATGTTTGCAGACAGGCTTAAGAATGTGTTCGTCTTATTTTACTTTTCACAAATTTGAGCCCCAAAATTATTAACTTAGGGATGCCAGCATTTCTGTTAAATAACATGCCATTTCTTATTAGGATGTAAGAGATGGATCATATTGTATCAATACCACATCCAAACTGCCTGGTGAAGAGAGGAGCCCCAGTCCAATGACCTAGGTGTGACCAAGTCCTACTGAAGCAATGGAACGAGTTAGCCACGTCTGCCCTTCCAGTTGGACTGGAGCCATGGGGTTGGAGCCATCCTCAGTCATGCTTAGAGGAAACCCATTAAAACCAATAGGACAACTCAGTCATGATTAACTCAAGTCCCATTGATTTCTAAGCATGACTAAGAACGGATCCAGCCCATGGTTTCTGTTGCCATTGGTGTGTTTCCTTTTCAAGAAACTGTTTCCTAAATGTAAGGTAATCAGCAAGTATTCTGGCTGACTTTGAATACAAATTAAGATTTCTAGTGGTGGTTGATCTGAAAAGTTGATAATAAAAGTAGAATATCTGTACTACTAACTTAGTATCTGTTTTACAGCAGTTTTAACTTCCCCCAAAGAATTCAGGGAATTATAGACTGGGGAAGGGGCTGAGATTTAGGAGTATTCCCTCCTCCCCCTACCCTGACAACTATAGTTCCCTGGGCTGAAGGAATCACTGCTGAATCAGTTTAAGTCTGTAGTACAGGTATGTTCAAAAGCATGTCTAGTTGGTTGTCGTTTGTGTTGGAAGCCACCAACTGGAATGTCACCAGTAGAGGGTGCTAGACACACAGGTAGGTAGAGGGGTGTGTGTGTATGTGTGTATATATATATATATATATATATGTAAGAAAAAGGTTAGTCTAACTTTGGAGAATTTTTCTAGGTAAAACATCAAATAACCATTACATTAGATCTTGTTAAAGTTCATTATGTTGTTGATTCGTCATTTAAAAAAGGTGATTGTAAATTAGGGTACTTTCCAGTCTCATATTGGAAACCAGCACACAGTTAAGGTGCTTAAATTCCATGGACTTCAGAAGCCTAACTTGGTGAGAGATTGCAGACATCGTTCCAAATCAGAGAGTCTGCTGTTGTATTGGTTTAGTCCATCAATGGGCTTACACAGCAATCCAAGAATTCGTTGTCATTGCTTAAGTACTTAGGATGGAGATTTTTCACATAACTCTTCCCAATGAATATGATAGGAAGAAGTAATATCCTGTGTCAGGTAACTAACTGTTCTTATGCTGTTTGCTGAAATAATACCATCGCTCTCTTGCCTATCTTTCAGGTTTCTTCTCTGTCTGCTTTTAGACAGTGCCCTACTGAGACATATAGTGGGCATATGGGTAGGTGGGTAAGACATATGTCTTACTGAGATATGTGGACATATATATCCACTACCTCTCTTATGAAAGAGCAGTAGTTTTAACAGCTCATTTTGGGGGAATTCAAGAGTTTTGCCTTTCTGGTATTAGCAGCATCCGATTATTCCTTGGAACACGTACACAATTTTTTTTTAATTAATGAAAGCTGACTTCAGTTTCTTGCTCTTTGGAGTCTCTTTAGTTTTTGTTGCATGCATACAAACACAAAACTGGGGGAGAGGCACAAAACACTTGGCTCATCCAGTGGCATAAAAACAGCATAGCACCACAGTGATGACTTCATGTGCCTGCTCTGATATCTGCCTGGATTAGGGGTGAGCAACTGATGACCCATTTGCAGTCCAGAGGCAAAACAGAAATGTGGAGGGAGTGGTGGCTGTGGCAGTGGGACTTGCCAGCAGGTCCACAGGCATGTGAGGGTCCTTATCCTCCTCTACTTCACCCTCCAGCCATCCTTTCTTAAAAGTGGTCCTCCAGCAAAACCAGTTTTTGACCAAGGGCCTAGAGATTGTGCATTAATTCATTATAAAAGTACTGAGGCCTTTTTGAAGTTTGATGGCTTTCTAGACTTGTATAAAAAGCATTACTCAAGTGGTGTACATGTAAACTTGTAGTTTCCTCTCTTTTGGTATTGGTAGTAAACCATGCTTTGTATCAAATGGAAAAAACTTTTATATCTGAATGGTTCATTTTAGTACTTTGAGGAAAGTGACCGAATCTGCTGGTAAACAGACAACACTGTGAAATTCCTCCTCTTTAAAGCATTGTGCACGTTCCTAGCCAGTCAAATAAGCCCTTGCTACATTACTATTAATGTATTTCAAGATCAAGTTTACTAGATTGTGGTTTGCTTGCCTGTGATTTGACACACTTTCTTCTGCAGAGATCAAGCTCTTTTAAATCCTAAAGCTTTTTGGCATTTTATTTTGCAACAGGTCACAGAAGATCTTACATTACTGGTGTTTTTGCTTGCAACTAGTCATAGGAATGTTAAAAGAAACAATTACTTGCCCTTGTTCTTGCTGATGCCCTTGGGCCCCATCTTGTTCATCCCGGTGGTTTTCCCCAATTGATATCTGCCAAGATTGAGTGGCATCTGTACCATTATTTGAGATTTCATTGTGTTTTAGGGCATCAAGATGAAGAAGATGGAGAACAAGTTACAGAGCACTAGGGCTATTTCTGAAAAATAGGATATTTTTAGATAACTGCTTCATAACAGACAGCCACTGAAATCTTTGGCAGCACAGAACAATTCACAACATGCTGACCCATCTTTAAATGGATGCCATCATTCTCTCTCCCCCCAGTCCTTTTTTCTGTTGCACCATCTTTACCTAATAATTTGACTTCAGAGTTCAAATCATATGTTAGAATAGTTTTACATATTAAAGAACAAGATTATTTATGCAAAATGGTTTGAATTGACTGTTTACTGTGTTCTTAGAATCCAGTTACTTGTAGATTTGCCCTCTCCTTTTGGTTGAGCTCTGTGAGGCATGTGGCAGCCTGCAGAAACCAGGGCCAAGGGAATTTGTTTTCCACTTCTGACTGGACAGAGATCTGTCCTGGAGCTGTTGTTTTTGTAGTATCTTCAATTGCCTTATGTGAAAAGTGCTTTGACGTGAAGCTGGTGTCAGGCGCCAGTGCATCTGGGTAAGGCAAATGAGAGGCAGTGAGGTGATTTTCAGAATGGCATTGATGCGCTTGAACGGCTGAGGTCAAGGGGATTCACACTAGAGTTCCAGGTTTGGCTTTCTCCTGTCCATACCACTGGACATCGGCTAGTTCTGGATAGAGGGGAGAATCCAGGTAACAGCTGTCGTTGTAGCTCCTAAAGAGAGATGGGATAGATGTTCAAATTGGCACATTTGACAGAGGCATTGGAACTACAATTGCACAGAGGACAGAGGGACGGGATTGAGGAGGTGGGCTAAACGTATTCTCTCCTGTTACTTTCACCTATTTGTGTATCGCTTCCTAATGGCAGTCTTGTGGCAATAATTTGGTGTCTGCTTAGACAGGCGCAGTGCAAGGATGATGATATTGTTATCCTGCAGTTTACCAGTCCAAATCACTAGTTACTCAGCAAATTTTTCAAGAGTAGTGCAGCCACAGACTTTATTGTAGGTATACCTCTTCAGGCAACTGATTCCCACTACCAAACCCTCCTTCGTTGAGACAAGGTGGGTTTTAATCTATCCTTAGCCCTCTTCATTCCAAACTCCGCTTCAGAACTGTATGTCCCGCTAAGTTGAGTGAGAGTTAATTTTCTTGGACATATGGTTAGAATTTGCAGTCGAGGGCATGAAAGAAACACAGCCTGAGCAGGATCTCACAGAAGCAAAACCCTCTTGGTTTTAGATAAAGTGAACTCAAGGAATACTCCATTGGCCTTGAGCAATGGCAGCTCCTGAGAGGGCTGACAGCTGATGGGGGCAAATCACTGCAGGCCCACAAACATGTTGGAAGACCACATCTCCCCCAGCAGTTGCCTACGCTTCAAGCCATCCACCTTGGCTGCCTCCAGCAAAGCATTTAACCGCTTCAGAAGGATGTTGCAGTCTCTTCTCCCCACCCCCCAATTTGGTTTGTTACAGATGCAGAAATGTCCAAAATTTGAGGAGGGTGGGGGATGGGAGGAAGAGGGCAGGTGCAGCTAACAGTTGCACATTATGGAAAAGGGCATGCCCACAGTAAGGAAAGGGAGGAGAAAGGTATAGAGAGGTTACTTATACATGCAAAGTGACACACATGCATTCTAAGACGAAGCATGCATAAAACAGGGTCTTGTAATTGCAACAATGATGTGGCCTGCTCCAGTAAGCTATTCCGCTTCCCACCAATTAATGGGATTTGGTGGTAGGGGTCCTACCGGTGACCAGGGGCAAATCAGCCTGGCCCACTAAAATGTATTAGCTGAAGCTGTTCTCACTGCATTGCCGTGCCGGAGAAAGCCGTCATCTGCTAAGCGTTCATGTGTGTCGGGTTGATGGGAAAGGTATAGGAGCAAAGCCAATGGAAAAGGTTGGCAATCTTAGGCTAACCTCACAAGGGATGGCAACCCTGGGACACAAGATGAGCCACTGCATGTGGTCTATGGAGGGCAAGTAGAGAAGGGACCTCCTGCAGGAATGGAGCTGTGCAGAGCCAAGTGCCGTTGCCGCTCTTTTGCTGTGAAAATGCTATGCTGAGGCTTCCAGGCAGTAATGCCAGCCTACCGCAGGCAGGGCCAGTGTCTGTGCAAGCTGAAGCAACCCTTTCTTATGGACCAACCGTTTCCGAATCGTTCTCTTCCCAGAGATGTAGCCATCTTGGTCTGTTGCAGCCAAGCAGCAGTCTTGTAGCGCCTTAAAGGCATTTATTGCCACATAAACCTTTGTGGACACTGTTCGCGTCATCAGGTGCATGACGCATTAGACCAACTTGCCAATCATATATGCACATGGTTGTAGAAGGGGGAGGGAGGCCTTGTAAGCAACAAGGTCAGAGGAAAATGAAATGCAAAAAGTACAGACTGTGCCAGTTACATTAAAGATTAAATGCCTGTAACATTGCTACACTGACCATTTACAAAAAATAATCCTGGTATTGGTATGAACAGTACAGACGCGTAACACTAATAATGCATTTAAGCTTAAATGTAACTGACAATATGTACTCCTTGTATTTCATTTTTCTTTGACATAGAACATAGGAAGAGCCATGCTGGATCAGACCAAGGGTCCATCTACTCCAGCATTCTGTTCACACAGTGGCCAACCAGCTGTCGACTAGGAAGCCACAAGCAGGACATGGGTGCAAGAGCGCCCTCCTACCCATGTTCCCCAGCAACTGGTGTACATAGGCTCACTACCTCTGATACTGGAGGTAGCGCATAGCCATCAGGCCTAGTAGCCATTGATAGCCTTCTCCTCCAGAAATTTATCTAACCCCCTTTTAAAGCCTCCCAAATTGGTGGCCATCACTACATCTTGAGGTAGTGCATTCCATAGCTTAACTATGCACTGTGTGAAGAAGTCCGTCCTTTTGTCTGTCCTGAATCTCCCACCAATCAGCTTCATGGGATGGCTCCAGGTTCTAGTATTGCAAGAGAGCAAGAAAAATGTTTCCCTATCCACCTTCTCCGCACCATGCAAAATTTTGTACAACTCTAGCATCTTCCCTTAACCTCCTTTTTTCCAAGCTAAACTGTTGTAACCTCCCCTCACAGGGGAGATGCTCCAGCCCCTTGATCATTTCAGTTGCCCTTTTCTGCACTTTTTCCAGCTCTACAATATCTTTTTTAAGGTATGGTGACTAGAACGGGACACAGTTTTCCAAGTGTGGCTGCACCACAGATTTGTATAAAGGCAGTATGATAGTGGCAGTTTGCCTTTTCTTTTTCTTTACAGCAGCTGCACACTGGGCCAGTATCTTCATTTATCTGTCCACCAGAACCCCAAGATCTCTTTCTTGGTTGGTCACTACTAGCTCAGATCCCATCAGGTTATACGTGATATTGGGACCTCACTGCTTCCAATGCCCTCACTCTTTCTACAACCATGCATATATAATAAACCCTACTTTTGTTCATCTATCAGATCACGTTTTTAGAGAGACTAGATTTTTCTTGTTTAACCTAATGGAAACTCAGTGACTTGTCCTATTTTCAGTTCTCCGTTAAGTTGGCTTTTGTGTACTTCTAAGAAGTACCCAACTCTGTTCTCGATATATTTTTGGATTAACTGCATAAAAGCTTGTTTTCAAGCAACTCTTTTGATCATATTTACAGGTTATTAATTTAAGGACAGCATTGTGATGATTCACAAACCAAAGCTTGCCGCAATCCCCTCTGCTTGCCTGTGGCATAAATCGTTCCCAAGAAATTGGACAAATTCCACCACAACCAACAAACTGAAAACAGGCATCGGGACAGGGGCGCACGAGGTTTTCAGTCCCGAGGGCTACAGCCCGTGTCAGCTGGCGGGGCGCGTGTGTGCATATATGTGCGCACACACATCAGCAGGCAGGGATAGGGAGGTTTAAACCTCCCTTCCCTGCCCAATGAGATCTAGCAATTGTGTGTGGGGGGGTGGAGGTGCCCAGTGATTTCCACTGAAATTGCAATTTGCCTGGTGTAACTAGCAGCATGAAGGAAACCAGTGATCTTGGAAGTGGGATTGCTAGGGGTTGAGTCTCTCCCATCCCCCAGCGAGACTGCTGTCCCAGAATAGCATCTCCCCCACTGCTGCAGTCCAGGTGATCCCTTGCATAAGGGGTCTCTCATTCAAGACAGCTTCAGTCCACAACTTGACTGGTATATAGCCCTTGGCTGTGTGCAGACAGGCTGCAAACAAGACTCTTTGTCTCTCTAAGTTTGGAAGAGAGCCCCTTATGTACCATGAGACTGATCCCGGTGGAAGAGGAGAAATGCCTGGGCATCAGCAGGACCAGTACACTAGCATGAAAGAGAATATGGAGATGGGAATTCTCTTTTCCAGAATTGTTTAATTTGCACAATCCAGTTATGCTGAAATATGTAAAGGTCAGCTAGTTGGAGTTCACGAAAGTCACGGAGTGGTGAGGTAAGGTAAGACTCTTCTCTCCCGCAGCCCAATATATTGTCTGTCCAAGAAATTTTCAGTTCCGGATTTATTTTTCAGAGTGTTATCCACTATGAACGCTGCCCTGATCGCATCCTTTTTGACACATAATGGATCATTCGAAACAGCAGCATTGCTACGTGAGCCACACGCTTGCTGTTAAGGTTTTGCTTACGCTCTTCAGCTTACTGCTGTCAGCTGCAGAGTCTAAAGCCAATAACTGAACAGTTTTGCAGTCATTACCCCAAAATGCCCACACAGCTCTGACATTTTCCCCCTACCCCCGAAGCAGCTCTGGCACAGTGGGTTTTACAACACGAAGGCAACAAGGAAGCATAATAGTGGGGTGGGGTGTGGGTTTCAATTTTTTTTTAAAAATCCCCTCACTATACCTCTATTCATCAGTACTTTGTTGAGTTGGAGACTGAGACTCATCCATAGTGGGTGAGTTGTCTGTTGCATCTCTGAACAAAGGATAAGCCCAAAAGAGAGAGGAAGAGGAAAGAGGAAATGTTAAAGAAAAGCCATGACACAAAACATTGTTAAGAGCTTATTAATCCAGTCAGAAATAGGTTGGTGAATCATCTTGGAAGACAAAAAGAAATTAGTTACACAGGGAAATGAGTCAAGTAGAATCTTCAACATTTTGATTTGTGTGTGAAGGGATAGGGGTGTGGCAAAAATAAAGGAAAAGACAATTTCTTTGCTAAGCAAGGCAGCACAGTTCTCAGGGTGACAGAAAATCTCCCTTCTTAACTCATTCAATTGTTACTGTGTTTTTAATACATCCAGGTATATAAGTAGCTGCTTGACTGATCTTTTTTTTTTTAAGTAATAGTAGTACTTAACAATTATCTAGCACATTTCAACTGTTCAAAGCACTTCAGAAGTGCTCTCAGTAATCCTTACAACAGCCTTGTTGGCATTACTGTCTCCTCTTGCAGATGGAGCATTGATGCTGAGTGATGGGATCCTCCTTAAAGCCACCTAGGGAGTTTGTGGCAAAGGCAGCATATGAACCATGGACCAACATAGCTCATGCTGTTCTTAGTGACTGCACCGACTCTCAGGAGTTGTTGTGGTAGTGGAATATCTGCTAAAGTGATTATGGCAAACTTTATTCAAACATTTAATTTAACATATTTCGATCTTGCCCTTTGTCTTAAGAAGCAAGTACATGAGATTATTCCAATTTGCCTTCATCACCTTTGGAGGCAGGTTAGGGTGCTGAGCAAGGATTTGAACTCAAGGCCTCCGTCATCCAGCTTCATTGCTCCTGTTGGCTTTATCTTGGGGACATAGGAAAGATACGTTCTGTCAAGTGGAGAATTACCAGCTGACCTAACTCTCTAAAATTATGTTATATAGAAGCCAGAAGTCAACGAGGACAGCTACAATGGTGTTTGTGGCACAATCATCACTTCTTGGCTGAGTGGCTAAAATGTTAGCATTCATTTCAAGATATTTTGGAATTCTGCTATGCTTTGTTTGAATCTGAACCCCTTCCAAACACAGACACTGTGGCTTTATATACAGTGACAACTGTGGAAATAGGTCCAGACCACAGGAATGTGTACTAGAGCAGTGTTTTTGTTGGTCCTCCCCTGCCTTTACAACTAAACGAAGACAGTTGCACTAGTTGTAAACTCCAGTGGTATATACAGCCGTAATAGAACAGATGACCCATAGTAAGGAAACATATCTCGAAAAGTGGCCTAGAAAGATGAGTAATAAATACATAAGTAGGTGCCGCCTTAACAGCCTCGAGGGAAGGTGGGGTTGAATCTGGTGCTGTTGAATAGCCACTCCCCTCTTGTGCTTGCCCCTCCCGTTGGCCCCAACACTCACCCTGTCTGCCAGGCTAGGATGTGATGCGGGCTGCTGGGTGGCGTGGCTGCTAGCTCACTAGATGGGGTCGAACTCCTCTGACTGGGAGGTAAGGCAGCTGGAAAGCAATTGACAGAGAGCGTCAGGGAGAGCAGAATGCAAATGATGTGAGGTCTGCGCAGCAGGAATGCGTGTCGCCGAGACCAAACATGCTGTGTTGTTTGGCACGACATCGCAATTGCAGGTGAGGTCTTTCAGCACCAAAGCTGCCAGAGCCATGGCTTGCTGCCACAACGCCAGTCCTCCCCCCCACACACACACATAAATTCACTCACTTCCAACAGAAGGGCTGAATTCCCTCCTAACCCTGCGGTGAGCTCTACTACAGCATCCCCTCTGCTCCCTTGATGTCAGCAACAGTTAAGATTTCAATAGAGGAGCTTGGCGCAACTGCTGCCAGAGCAGGGGTAGGCAATGGGGAGCCTGCAGGCATCAGAGTGCTCCTGGATACGGGCCTTCCTTGATGCGGGCCAAGGTGCCCCACCCCTCCCACTTTAAAAAAATCAACACATTTCCTTATCAGCAGTTGGGACTGCTGTGAAATAGGTTTCTGTTCGTGCTGAAAACTGGATTGAACAGAGTTAGTGTGTTGGGGCTCAGCCACCACCTCTGCCTTGTACTCAGTCTTTGGGGCAGGTTACTTGCCCTTTGCTGTGCCTCCTATGGCAGCGATTTTGTAGTGGTGCCCAGGACAGCTTCCTCAAATTGTCGAATGCGCCCATGGCACAAAAAGGTTGCCTACTCCTGTGCTAGAGTATTCCAGCTGTATTGCTACTACCACTGTAACGCAAACCCAAGGGGCACCAACCACTGGCCGCAGCCTAGAACCGGAGGAACTTGGCTAGCCTCATTAGCAATGGTTGGGTAACCTTTAGAGGCAATATGTTTTTCCAAGTAATACCTCCAGGGCAAACTCTCTACATATGCCTTGATTATATCACTTCTGAAATTACCCTAACGCTTCATAACTTCTCTTTTCATAGCAAAACTAAACAACTAGTTGAAGTTAATAATTCTTGTGAAATTGCCCTGAAAAAGCAAGGCCCTTAATGTGCTTCGGTTTCTGATTTATTTTGATGAGCAAATTGTTGTACAGATTGAAATAAACTGAACATCATGAAAAGCGCTCCTGAATAATTAGGGAACTTATCTTGCCACCCTTTCGACTTAATTTGGTGTGTTGAACAATCATTATTTCAGTTATGTATATATGTTTGGAATGAAGAATTCATTGCAAACACGTGATGACTATCATACCAGCATACGGTAAAGCAACCTTAGATTCCCTGTCTGAGGGTTGTGGAGTCAGCATGAAAACCCCAAACCCAATTCGAATGCTGTCCTTTGTCTCTGAAATCTCAAATGGAGCTCAACTGCTGAGTACTATAATGATCCCAGCCACCAAATTACCAAATATTCCAAGACCAACCCAGAAGAAATTGAAATCAGATGGGTGTGATTAGCTGTTAAATGCAACTAACATCATATAGATCAATGATAGGCAACCTGGCGCCTTCCAGATATTTTAGAGTACAACTTCCACCTGACCATTGGCCATGCTAGTTGGTGCTGCTGGGAGTTGTCGTCTGAAACATCTTGAGGATGCCTATCCCTGATCTAGATTGTGCCCTTAGCTTAGAATATCATTTGGCAAAAAGGAGAAGATTTACAGTAACATGAGTGATCTTCCACAAAAGGAAAGGAGTATTTTTTGGCAAGAAGAATAAATGGATTGTTTTCTTGAGAATGTATTAATAATGTGGGGGGGGGGGAGCATAATTTTAGTGTGCCGGGAGAAGTTTAAACCTCCCCATCCCTGCTATCTCAGATGGGGGGATGAAAAGTGTGTGGTGTGCGTGCGCGCATGCATGCATGCGTGCAGGTGGGGAGCCTGTCCCACCACTCCCAATCCCATGTGGCCCTATGGGGCAAAAAGGTTGCCCATCCCTGCTTTGGGGTGCTCAAAATCGTTCACATGCACTCTCTTGTGTACTCTAAAACATAGCTCAATGTTACAGGGGCTGCGAGGCTTGGGGCTGAGAGAGAATGGCTTGCCTGCATTCACTTCCTGAATTCATGGCAAAGGCAAGATTTGAGGTGCCCTGGCTACGACAGTGCACTGGCTTTAGATTTCAGGAGCAGAACTCACATCTCTTTGCAATAACCCAGTTCTTGCTTCTGTGATCCCTTTGGCTCCTTTTGCTTTACAGGGCAAGCAGCGAATGCAGACACATGGCTGATCTACTCACCTCGCTCCAGGCAGAAGCTGATCGGAAGGAGGCAAGGGTGATTGAATTAACGTCCCACTGCCCCACTAGTGTGGCCCAGTAATTTCTCCTCTGTATGCATCATGGGCACAAAACATGTTCCTCTCACCTGATGTTGCTTTGCACATCGGAGGCATCCGTGTTACCCTGCTGTGCGCCACAAAGGTGCTTTGAGAGGAGGTGCTGTACTGGGAACTGCTGTCCGATGAAGTGGAGCTCGTGTGCGACAAGCGGCTGTGGTCTTTGTGGGAGGCTGTGGACCGTTGGTACCAGAGCCTCAGTTCGTCCGACACCACTGTCCTTCCTGAGCCCTTCTCGTGACCCTCTCTGCCCAGGGATGGAGTCCTTATGACCTGAGACCTGGAGGGGGTGAGCCTTACTGAGTCTACTTCATCCCCATGCCAGTTCTCCTTGAACATTCCCCCTGCCGTGTATGAGTTGGACGTCTTAAATTGTGCTTTCACGCTGTAGTGTCCCTCCTGGTCGTTCTCCAGGCTGCGCACCACCACCGGCGTGGAGCTCCCCTCAATGTACAGGGGGTACTCTTTGATCCTGTACTGGGAGGAAGGCTGGCTCTGGCTGTGCAGATAGACTCCGTGGTGGCCGGTCCCGTTCCTGGCAGCCAGGTTGGGCATGCTCCCAGAATTCGAGGAGACGAGGTTCCCCGCTGACTTGTGCCTCTGCCTCTGCCGCTCCCGGGCTTTGGAGGGGGAATCCTCAGCCAGCGTGGAATAGTTGGCATTCATCTGAGCTGGGTAGTAGTGCTCAGAGCTGGAATGGCTGGTGCAGGAGGAGCAGTCATCCATGGGGTCAGAGCCGTTACTGCTACGAGTCCTGGGGGTGTAGAAGTCAGGGCTCCCCGTCTCATTTTCCGACCCAAGGAGCTTCCCTTGGGACTCTAAACTGGAGCTTCTGTGTCTAAAGTGCTGTGCTAAACTATGCAGTCTTGTAGGGCTGATGTCCACTGACCTGTAAGCACAGAACATTTGAAAACAGGAGTTAGGACTACAGGCACCCCCCAAGCTGCAGTCACACAGCCTCTAGTTGAAAGCAGGCAACTGTGAAGTGTCCAGCTGCCCATTAAATGCAAAATCCCATTGGTTCAACTACTCCTTTGGTAGCATCAGCTTTCACCCCCTATTTGTCTATCATTAGATTACCAAGTGGTAACCCCTTGAGGCACACGATACAGGGCAGGTGTGTGGAAAATCCTTCAGAAAAGCCTCAACCTGCAGGTTGTCTTTACTGGTCTTTGAGCTAATTAAAATGCTCAGCATTTTAGAGAATTCATGAGAAATTATGCAAACCTATTTGTGAAGGAGAAGCCTGGAAGTGGAGAGCACCAGGTACGGGTAATCTGGCAGTGGGAAAGGCAAGTTAAGAGGGCAGTTAACAGTCACTGCTGATCTATCTAACTACTTGCTTTAGGGAGCAATCCTAGACAGCAGCTAGACGGCCATAGGGTATCTGGTTTTCCGGGAACCGACCTCAGATCCCGTGCTCCAAGGTCAGTTCCTGGAGAACCAACCTCCTCCCTCTTCCGCGCTGCCTTGGAGGCAGAGTGGAACAGCCCTGTGCTCCGACCTTGCAAGAGGAGTGCGGAGCAGCCGAAAAGGGGCAATCCAGGGGTGTTTCAGGGTGGGGAGGGTGGAAATGCTGTACAACACATCCAGTGTGTCGTACAGCAGCCTCCTCCCCCACTCAGCCCTCCCGCGGCTAGACAGCCACAATCGGCTATCTAGCTGAAAATGCAGGGCAGGAGAAGCGCGGAGGGAATGATCTCCTCTGTGCTTCTCCTGCCCTCCTTTGGATAGGCGGTCTCCACCAAGTTTGGAGGTGGCCGCCTATCTGAATAGGATTGCGCCCCAAGTCCCAAGTTCTTTAACATGGGGAACCTGAATTTTAAATGTCAAATTGGTGGAGGACCCCCTGAAATTTATAGTGCACATAATGGAACAGCTGGAGAACATTAATGCAGGAACACTCTCTGCAGGATCATTCTAAATGCTGTACGTTAACAAAAAGCTTGGAAGGAGTAGCTAAATAATATTTAAACTATTAATTTAGATACAGAAAATTATCACCTTTTCATTTGTAGCATGCTAGGTAAGTCACAGGACATGAAAACATTACAATAAAAACAACGAAAATAGGCTTTTCCTTGTTACACGATTTGTACTTTTCTTAATATTTGTGTATAACCACGTATGAATGCTCAGATCAGTTTATCAGGGACCACATAGGGAAAGGACATAGCTCCAATTAATTTCACATATTTGTTTGCATAATATCTGATCAAATTCATATTCTATAGAAATGGAGGGGAGGATGGGGAGAGACAAAAGTAATGTGCAATCCATTATTTGGGTAGCAGGTCCATGACACAGATAGCAGGCGGTACTCTATCCCTCGATCTCTATGGAGCGATGCTTTATTTGCTTGCCACCATCTAGTCTGTCTCCCAAATGGCCATGTTCGGTTTGAAGGAGGAAGTGCCAATCAAAATACTCTTGGATTGGGACCCACTCTCTTAGACCCCTGTTCTAGAATGAAATCCCTCTCTGTTACCCCAAGACAGGGGATATGGCAGAACATATTTGTTGCTGGAAATATTTTATACAGGATATGTAGCCTCTCAATTACCATTAAGGTTTGATGTTACCTAGTTTGGCAGCTTGATTGGTTGCCTCTAGCTAAAATCTCTGTGTTGTGAAGTGAGCATTTCTCAGTTTCACTTCAGCATTCAAAGAAAGAATCAAGCTGATCCAGTCAACAAACCACCTCTCAATGGGCACATCCCCAATATGTGTAATAAATTAGCATCTTCTGATGTAAGCAGCTTCTTTCTTCAGCAGTCAGCCTCAGTTTACACCATTTCTGGGGGCCCAATATACCTTCAGAATAATTTTATGTTCCGTTAATCTAGGAAGGAGATCAAGTGAAGTACAGTGAATGCTAGGCCCAAGAGAGTAATGTAAATAATGCCATTGGTCATCGTAAGGTAGAATTCAATAAACGGAACATACAGAAAAGCCTGAGGAATTATCAGAACTGCCCAATATTGATACCCCTGCCAGTGCAGACTGAGAACCGCTTCTAACATGGTGAGGATGTGGGGTTGGTAGGGTTTTGCATTTCCTCTTCCTGGGCTACTTTGTCTCATCCCAAATAAAAAAAACATATTCACCTTTTCTTCTGGTTGGGGAGATGAGTGAATTCCCAGTGAGAAAACAGTCTGTTCCTCCCCGTTGCTGAGACATGTGAAAATTTATATTGGACAAGATGCAGAAGTGTGGAAATAATTTTAAAATCCATCTATTTCTATTAAATTTCCAAAACTGAAGCTCATGGATTTGGGGCGGGGCGGGGGGATGGATGGCAATTCAGGAACAAGTTAAGAACAAGGACCAAGTTATAATATTCCATTTAGGTCTTCCCTTCCACACCACCAGAAGTATCCAATGCTGAACACACTTCAAAATGCTACCAAAGATTATTCAATTTATAGATTACACCTGTATCCCACCCTTCTTCAAGAGAGCTCAGGGAAGCATACATGGTTCCTCCCGTACATTTTACTTGCACAACAATCCTGTGAGGGATGTTTGGCTAAGAGATATTGATTGGCCCTAGGTTGCTCAAATAAGCTTCGTGATTAAGTGTAGCTTTAAACCCGGGGCTCCCGACAGTCCAAGTCCAACACACTAGCTAATATATAATCACAAACTACCACGGAGAGCCAGTGTGGTGTAGTGGCTAGAGTGTTGGACTAGGAGCTGGGAGATCGGGGTTCTAGTCCCCCACTCAGCCATGGAAGCTCACTGGGTGACTTTGGGCCAGTCATGGGTTCTCAGCCCAATCTGCATCACAGGGTTGTTGTTGTGAGGATAAAATGGAGAGGAGGAAGTTAATGTACGCCACCTTGGGTTCCTTAAGGAGAAAAAAAGGCGGTATATAAGTGCAATAAATAAATAATAAAACCACCCCTCCAGATCTCACTTCCCTGCTTTAGCAAAGAATCACATTATTTCCAACATGGTTTAGCTTGACCAAAGATTGTCTAGAACTCATGTAACAGCAGCATGTGAAAACAACTGTCATAACACTTCTCCGCTATGTGATTGATTTCTTTCTGAAATTGGTCACTGCCTTGGTCACTGGCAGGTTTAGCTAGACTTCATATTCAGACTTCATATTTAAAGGGAGATGGGGAAGGAAAGCAGATGAGATCTTGGCATGGAAAAACTTACCTAGCAGAATGCACGTAATGTGGACTGCGTACCCGTAGATCTGGTGTCGATGGCATGCTGGATTGGGAGTTCCAGTGGGGAAGATTCCTAATGGGGCTATTCTGTAGAGAGTTGCTCCCTCCACCCTCCGCACAGCTGCCGGTGCTGGGGAACCGTTTGTGACTGCTGCAAACAGAAGACCGTATAGCAGTCACTCTTCATCTGGAATCCTTATATATGCAGGTCAAACCGCCATGTTCTTTGTAACATGTGCATATTGATCTCTGAGAAACCCATGAACTTCTGTGTGTACTTAGTATGTATTTCATAGGCAACATCCCAGCAGCCCTCACAGCAACCATGCAAGGTATGCCAGAACTTCTGTTCTTACTGCTGGGGGACTGAGAGAAAGGCCACCTAGTGTGCTTCAAGCACAATTCAAAACGGGTTTCCTGGCTCATAGCTCTTCCTCTCAACCATTACTACACTAGCTCTCTGCACAATTACTCCAGATCCCTCCTTTCTCTTTATAACAAAGGTTATAGCTGAGCTTCAGGCACTACCATATAAAGCAAAAAGGAAGTACTGCAAGGGGGAGAGAGCACTGCATTCTTCCACCAGCTTGTTCAAACTATTGTCACTTGGATCAGGGGTGAGTTGGAAGTCTTTAAGCCTGCAAGATCTATTTTATCCCCCCCCCCCCCCCCAATGCTGAGAACCACCAACTGGAGCCGGGCGCAAAAGACATAAATTTAGAACTGAAAAGTTATGAGCCCAGGAATTTGTTTGAAATACCAGAACTGAACAGAGCTCACAGTTCTTCCACACAAAGATCAGCTCCTAGTTACCCAAAGCTTTCTTCATTTCAGTAGGGGGCACAGGAGAGTTGTTGTTGGGAGTCAGAAATCCTTGCCGATCTACTGCAAATCACCCAGATCTACCAGTAGATCCAGATCTACCTTCTGCCCACCCCTGGTTAAGATGATTACAGCTTTTAACGCATATTCTCTTGTTGCCATATGATGCTACCTAAAAAAAAAAGGTAAAGGTGTCCCCAACCAGTCGTGTCCGACTCTAGGGTGTGGTGCTCATCTCCATTTCTAAGCCGAAGAGCCGGCACTATCCGAAGACACTTCCGTGGTCATGTGGCCGGCATGACTGAACACCAAGGTGCACGGAACGCTGTTACCTTTCCCGCCGAGGCGGCACCTATTTATCTACTTGCAATTTCTTGCTTTTGAACTGCTAGGTTGGCAGGAGCTGGGACTGAAGACGGGAGCTCGCTCCGTCAGGCGGCACTCGGGTCTCGAACTGCTGTCCTGCTGACCTTCTGGTCTGCAGTTCAGCATCTTAACCACTAAGCCACCACGGCCCCTAAGCTACCTAAGCAGCTGTAAATATCATGCATTTAGTTAACGATATTTTTGTTTTACTGTTTGGAAGCGGCAGCCATCACCATGGAGGCCCAGTGGCTTTACTCAAAACAACTATATTTGCATATAGTTGCTTCTTCAGATGTTTTCATCACAGCTGCTCCCACAGCTGAAGAAGCAAGCTGCAATTCATTTTTTTTTTTAATGACTTAACTTTTTGGCTGTTGGAACTGCTGGAGAAACTTCAGGGAATGCCTGACTACATGTGGAGTTCTCAAACTGCTGACATCCTTTGGACTATGGCCAGTGCCCCAATGCACATCCATGGCATTTGCTGATAAAAACCATGCTTTTATTTTCTATAAATGAGCACTGCAAAAAAAGCGACCATCTTTATGGAAATGCCTAGTTTTTCCTTACTTACCTGGAGTGGCTGTGTGAGGAGCGTTTCTTGACCTTCTCATAGGGTTCATCCAGTGATGATTCACTCCACATCTTGGGCTTGATGGGGGACTTGTCATAGTCATTCCTGTGATAGTGCATCTGTCTGAGCCCCTCCAGTGACTGGGGAGGGGGTGGTCTATTATGCAAGGGTGGGCGTGGTGGGAGGCCTTTGTGAGGTGACTGTAATGGGGATATTGTGCTGGTAACCTGAGAGTCTTCTGAAATTGGAAGAGAAGAAACAACCTAAAATACACTGTTTTATTTAATTATTTGTTAATTTATTCCATCAATGTGCCTGGAATTTTACAAGATGACAGATCCATGCCCCGAGGAGCTTACCGTTAAACATTCAACACAAGTGAGACAACAGTGAAAGGGAGGGAGCATGTGTGTATCATGTGTATATAAATTAGGGATGTACGAAAGTCACTTACCTTTCTGCGGATTATGTTTATGGTGGGGGGTGAGGCGATCCGGTCCCCCCCCCCCCCCCCGGAATCCTCGACGGCCGGCTGAGCTCCGCGGCGGCTCCGCGGAGCAGCCAGCCAGGCCAGAGCCGTCCGCAGCCAGATTTCCGGCCGCGGAGGGCTCTGGGTTAAAAACAAACAAACGCGAACGCAAATGGCGGCGGATATTTATGTAAATATTTACGCAGGCTAAAACGGTGAATCAAAAAGGGATGCAAATAGCGCCCACTACGGTATTTGCGTTCCCCTTTATTTTCGCCGTAATAGTCTATGTAAATATTTATGTAGACTAAGACGGCAAAAAATAAGGAACGCAAATGGCGGCGGCCACAGCCACTGCCATTTGCGTACGCGTTTTTTTTTTTAACCGGGATGTGATAGGCTACGTAAGTCTTTACATAGCCTATCACGCTGCTGTAAAAAAAAAAATGACAAGACTGCAAATGGCAGCGGCGGAAGACCAGCCGCAGCCAGAACCGCTGCTGGAGCCACCGCCGCCTGGAACATCCGCCCCAGGTAAGTCTCATCCCGGGGGGGATCCGCGGGGGGGGGGGTGGCAGGCCGTTCCGCCACAGATTTCGGGGGGCCGAATGCACTGGCATTCGGCCTCACTGAGATCCGTGGCGGAATTCTCTGACGTCCCTAGTATAAATACACGCAATATAAAAATAAATACGTATAGACCACTGCAGTAGTTGCAGTTTCCAAATACTCTCCAAAGGCCTGCCCCATGCAGACCATATTTCAGGAGTTTAAATGGGAGATGATTAAGGCATGGATCACTGGCCAAATCTGCCTTCTCCAGGAAGGGGTACAACTGACACACCAGCTGAAGCTGGGCAATGACAATCCTGGCCACATCGGCCACCTGAGCCTCTAGGAGCAATGCTGGAGCACTTTTTATTTTTTTCCTCAAAGCAGCTTACTTTCCTTTGGACCTAAGAAGAGGTGTGCTGTATCAGACCAAAGGCCTATCCAACATTCTGTTCCCACAGCGGCCAACCAGATGCCCCCAATGGGAGCCCACAAGCAGGACATGAATGCATTAGCGCCCTCCTGCTCATATTTCCCAGCAACGGGCGTTTAGAGGCACACTGCTTTTGATAGTGGAGGTAATGTACCGTCATCCTGATAATCGCCATGCTCAAAGCACTTTTCTATGCTCAAAGTAGCTTACATAAAAAAATATAATGAAACAATTAAAACTATAATTTAATGTCAAACATAAACAAAACACAGCACCAAATTCAACAGTGAACAAATAGATTAAGATAGGCCTTCATCTGACCAACCTCCAAAGGTCAGTGAAATTTTTAAAAACCCACATTTTGCAGCTCTTTTTAGAAGCTCTGGGGGTAAAGCCAAGTCTGACTTCCCTAGGGAGGCCATTCCAAAGCATCAGGGCAATCTGAAGTAAAGCCCCTAGTCCTAGATGATGACTTCACCTTGTTGGACTGAAAACACTCATCCACATATTCTATATCACTGTTTTATATCATCTATAAAACCCTGGATGCAGTACCTAGGTCAGACATCCCAAACATGATGCCTGTGGATGCCATGGCACCTGTGGGCATCTCCAGTGGCACGCACAAAGCTCTTCACTCCCTGTCCCCTTCAAAAAAATTAATTAAAAAATGAAAAACTTTAGGGCATCAGATTCACCTTTCTTTCTTGAACCTGCCACTGATCAGGTGTTCAGCAGGCAGGAAGAGAAAGCAAGGTAAAGGGGTAGAGGGGAGAGAAAGAGTAAGGCTAGAGGCTAGGAGGGGGGAGAAACATCAAGATAAAGGGATGAGTGGAAGAGAAAGAGCAAGGCTAGGAAGGGAGAGAAAGAAGGTGGCTAGGGGTGCAGAAGGGAGAGAAGTAGCAAGGAAAGGGATTGGGGGAGAGGAACAGCACGGCTAGAGGCTGGGAGAGAAGAGAGAGAGAGCATGCAAAAGGGAAAGGCCTGTGTGGACGGAAGAAGATGGGGCAGGCCAGGAAGCAACTCTTTCCATTTCCCCTTCCCTCCCAGCCTCTAGCCTTGCTATTTTTCTCCCTTCCACCTCTTGACTAGCCAAGTCCCCACGGCAGCCATTATGTGACTAGCCACATCCTCCACGGGACACATTTTGTGGTGACGCTGACAGCAGTTTCTCAAGTTCCCAAATGTGCCCACAGGTCCAAAAACGGTCGGGGACCCTGGCCTAGATGATCTGTGCTGTATCAGACATAAGCACATCTCTTTACAGACGGCTGAGGCAAGGGGCTTTACAGAGGTTTATCTGGAAGATCGGCTGCTGGGCCTTCTTGCTACCTCCCTTTCCCCACACAAACAAGTGTTCAAAGGTGTGGGGGGTGTCCATCTTTGGACTGGGCTCAAGTTCTTCTCACAGCGTAATACCTATAAGTGGCAGCACGTGATATACTTAAATCAGGTTCTAGACGGTTTTATGTCCTCTACTTTAAGGGCAGGCAACCTGTGACCTTAGGACCACATGTGGCCCTCAGCCCAATGTCACGTGGCCCTCAACCCAATGTCACGTGGCCCTCAACCTAGTTTCAAAAGCCTTCTGCATGCAATCAGTTCTGGCCTCTGGCAAGGCTGATCTACCCGTTCCCTAGCAGCCCACTGGGCAGAGAAGGGAGAGCAAGAAAGAGAAAAGGGGTGGCCCACCCACTTTTGGCTCTGGGCATGCCCACCACCAACATGCAGCCCCCAACAGATTAGCCGTGAGGGATTGCGGCCCTCAACAGAAAAAAAGGGTGATGGTGACTGCTTGAAACGGACTGTCCCTTTTTTCCGTCTTGGAAATGTTGCTTTAAGAGAAATATATAGAATGTGATTCTCCAGGGGGAATATATACGCCATGGCAAGCGCCATGGAAGTCTTCTATACTTGCAAAAATAAATTCTTGCAACTTAGGGCTTGATTCAATGAAAGTTAAGCACATTTACATCTCACCGATTTCAGCGGAAGAGAGAAAAACACACTGAAATATCTCCCATTTAAACCAAAGAGGAAAAGTGCTGGGATTCTGTCATTCTTTGGACACAACAGTTTTGTTGTTGCAGTGACCGAATTCATATCAAATACAGTATACTCCAATGTTCAATGAACGCTTGACATACCATCTTCCAGAACGAGGGCATCTGAGAGGGAACTATCCTCGCTGGCAATGTTTCCATCTGTGAAATTAAAACACACAGAGGGGTCACTGTCTCTGTAGCTAGACGCTGAAGCTCAGCATGATTTGCATGGTCAGCTAACGTAAGAAAAACTCTGCTGGGTCAGACTAAGGATCCCTCCAGCCTAGCATGCTTTTTCCAGGAGAGGCATGCCCAATGCTTCCAAGAAGCCCACAAACTGCAGCAGGACGTGCAAGCAACAGCGGTCCTCCATGGTTCATCCCTAGCCACTTTGAATATTCAAGCCATGGTGGGAGGTCACTGTGGCATATCAGTACCTTCAGTACCAGAGGGAGTGATCCTATGTACACCAGTTGCTGGAGAACATGGGCAGGAGGATGCTGTTGTGCTCATGCCCTGCTTGTGGGTTCCTGGACGAAAGTTGGTTGGCGACTGTCTGAACAGAATGCAGGCCTAGATGGATACTTGCCCTGATCCACTTTGGCTTGTCTTATGTTCTTAACATGACATCTGAACCCAGTGCAGTGTGGGTCGTTGGAGTGGTTCACCCACCCTAAAACAGCCCATGAGTTGTGGGTGGTTTGTTAACCATGCCAGCAGCCCACCCTCGTCAGGTTCGGACATCACATTAAGCCATAGCCACCATGGCTTGATGGATATTCACTATGGCCACTGGCACGCACCACACCCTACCCTGGCTTAAATAAGCCATGGTGGGCTGCGGTGATTGTGTGAACTGGGTCACTGAACTGATTATCCACCAGCAACCCAAGATCTTTTTTCTGGAGAGTCACAACCAGTTCAGGTTCCATCACAGTATATGGGATTGTATTTTTTGTTGCCCTAATATTAGGGATGTCAGAGAATTCTGCCACGGATCTCGGGGAGGCCGAATGCCAGCGCATTCGGCCTCCCGAAATTGGTGGCGGAACGGTCTGCCACCCCCCCTGGGACGAGACTTACCTGGGGTGGATTTTCCTGGCAGCGGTGGCGGCAGCTCCGGCGGCAGTTCGGCGGTAGTGGCCGGTCTTCCGACCGGCTGCCACTGCCGCCATTTCCAGTTAAAAACAAACAAACATGATAGGCTACGTAAAGATTTACGTAGCCTATCTCGGCTAGGTTTAAAAAAAAAACTGTGATAGGCTACGTAAATGTTTACGTAGCCTATCACGGCTGACTTAAAAAACAAACAAACGCGCGTACGCAAATGGCGGCGGACACAGCCATTTGCGTTCCTTATTTTGGCACGTCTTAGTCTACGTCAAGATTTACGTAGACTAAGATGGTGAAAATAAGGGGAACGCAAATAGCGTAGCAGACGCTATGCTATTTGCATTCCCCTTATTTTCGCCGTCTTAGTCTACGTAAATCTTGACGTAGACTAAGACGTGCCAAAATAAGGAACGCAAATGGCGGCGGCCATGGCCGCCGCCATTTGCGTACGCGCGTTGTGTTTTTTTTTTAAAGTCAGCCGTGATAGGCTACGTAAACATTTACGTGGCCTATCACGGCTGACTGCAGGGACACAAACTACGGCTGCCGCCATTTGCGTCCCTGCTAGCCAGCGGCTCCGCAGAATCCCTGCAGAGCACAGTCGGTCAGCCAGGATTCCGGGGGGGAGGAACGGAGCGCCTCCCCCCCGTCCAGGATTCCGGGGGGAGGGACGGAGCGCCTCCCCCCCCACCATCAACATAATCCGTGAAAGGTAAGTGCCTTTCGTACATCCCTACCTAATATACATCACTAAGAACTTACTTATAATTAACATAATTTGCCATTTTGTTGCCCACTCACCCATTTCTTAATGCCAGTATCTACCAACTGAAATTTGTCTTCACAAGGGTCCCAATCCCCAACCTCAAATCTGGAAGTAGATCTTCCAGTTGGAGCATGAAGGTCTTCAAGTGCCAAAGTTTCACAAAAAGTTAACATTAGTAAGCTTCTGGAAATCTTCAGATCAGCCTTTCAGGAAGTGGTTTCTCCATCACTTCCTTAAGAACCAGAGCCTTCTACTGGCCCCTGGCAATCCACCAATCCCCACTAATGGACCCCCATCCAGTACTGTAGTGGAACCAGGGCAAACAGGGTCAAAGCATTAGGACTTTCTGATTAGTAGGGGTGATGACGCCATCTACTACTTCCCCCAGGCTTCCTGCTCCCTCTGAGCTTAGGTGTAATCCTTGCAGTAGCTGGCCAGAGGCGGGAGATGAATTCTCTCGGCAACAATATATTGTTGCAGGCTATGCCAGTTATCACACAAAGTATTTGGGGGCAGCTTGGTTTTGAATGGGCAATTAAGACCCATTAGTTTTACAAAAGACCTGCTCCAGGTGAAGATGAAAACTGCTAGAACCAGGGTGTTGATATAGATCAACACAGCTGCCTGCGCTTTTGGTCTCTCCATGGTGCTGTGGCTATGGGGGCTGTCATGGTGAGCACCTGCACTTCAAAATTTACCACTGCTCTACCCTCAACCCATCATCAGGCTATCAATGAGGTATCAGCACGATAATGTTTCAGCCACATGTACCATCTATGATCAGGGAGGCTCTTTGTGTTGGCTTCTTTCCAGATTTGATGCGGTACTCATTGATGGCATTTTCAATCTCCTGAAGTTTCTTCAGTGCATTAAGGTAGGAGGTTTTCCTTTGTTTCTTCAGCTTTTTGCTGACGTTGGGGTCACTGGCTAGGCGTCGAGCAGCTTCGGTGATCTGCGACTGAATCGCAAATTCTCTTTCCAGGTGTTCCAGCTCAGCTTCCTATCCAAGAAGAAATGTTTTGGCTGTCAGTGTGTTAGCCATATAGGATGGCCTGCAAGTAGAGTTAATCCACTGACAGCACATCAGATCACTGGCAAATGTGGTTACTGTCTGCTAGAGAAGTCTACTGGAATCTACACCAGAGGAGGTTTTTTTTTACACTATGTATCACAATGGAACTACTGAAGTAACTTTAGTTCATGTAGCTCAGTCTTGTTGATTTCAGTGGTATAAGCACACAAATACGTAATCAAAAGGAGTTGTGTTGAACAACTCCTCGTCTCTCTGTAAATGAGCTGAGGGACATTCAGTTTGACACTTTGCCATATATATACTACTGAGTGGCATGGAAACTGCTTCCCTGTAGGCAGGTTCCATATTGCTCCAGAAACTGGCCAAGACACGTGCCCTTCATATGCCAGTATCACTGCAGTGGCACCCAGGGGAAGGAACATCATCATTAACCAACTACATGATCCCTCCTAAATGTTACTGGAGTGATGTGGAATCCAAGCAAAGAGCAATGGCTGCACACTACTCTGGTACACATAAATTGGGCTTTAGGAACCACAACTTTATGATCTTGAGATTCCCAGGTCTTTTTTCCCACAGCATTTGCTAATTCACAGTCACAACGTCCCGAGTGCTGAAAAAAACGTTAAGTATTTGAGGACAAACAGTAACGAGCTGGAAGGACAAGCTACACTGTAATGTCATGCCCACCAAATCTGCATGAGTTTCAAGGATCCACACAAACGTGGAATCTCATGCAGAGCATGGCATGGAATCTCATGCTAAGAATCTTATTAAAACAAGTTTCTAGCTCTGAAGGCTACAGAGAAACAGAACACAGTAGATTGATCTTCAGTGCTTTGCAAGACCTCTGCCTCTCCCCTGGCTACCATCTCCCAATGTTTTTGTCCCTTCCCTCATGCTTTTCAGAAGAATAAATCTAGTGACCTATCCTTTTTTAAAAATTCATTTGCTACGTCATTGAAGTTTTCATCAAAAGCCTTTAAACTGACTCACATTAACAGAAGACCTGAGCAGTGGATTGGACGTGATGGCCTAAGGTTCTATTTATATAGGAGCAGCAGGAACACCAGAGAGCTAGGGAGATGTTTTAACATCCTTCCCCCCTAACATCTCTCTTGCCTGCTCCACCAATGAAAGATGAGCCTGGAGCCACATTCCTTCTAGCCTAGGTGAGAAGCCGCGCCCTTGAGAGATTTGTACTTCTGGTGTGAGGGTCTATTTTTTCCTGGGCTCACCAGAAGCATTGTAATGACAACCACAGCAGGAACACCAGAGAGCTCAGAGGAGGCCTTGGGGAGAGATTCCCCCTGCATCTCTCTTGGCTGTACCACCAAAATGATTTGATAGCTTTGTACTGAATTCTATAGCCTGTAGTGAGGCACCTTGGGGATCATTTAGATTGAAATGCACAGTGCAAATCTTTAAAATAAATAAATATTCTAACTAGCAGTATTCATGTTACAACAGTTGAGTGGTAGGCAGAGGAAGGACTGGTGTTCTGCCTAGCTGCCACTGAGAGAAGGACAAAATCAGTGTGCAGGCATCCCTGTGAGCTCTGTGGAACCCAATCAGTGAGAGCCGGTGAAAAATGTGGAGGGATGGTGTCGCCTGTACTGCAACAGTATCCCCAAGAGCATCATCTTATCTTTTCCTGTGGCAATCTTTCACTTATACCAGAGAAAGTAGAAGTGTGTATTTTGGGGACACCATTGAGGAGGAGGCTAATTTTTTTTCTACCCTTAATGACCCCACCCCATCCCACCATTAAGAATCAAGCCCATTATGCCGAGTTCTGTTTCTTAGGCACCCTGGAGTGTGATGGAATATTCAGAGCTGGCTTTTATATATTCTATAAAGAGAGACCCATCTGTAATTTACCAGTGCACATATTCCCAGAATAAGCTGACATTGTTGTGACTTAATCTTTCTTCAAGACAAGATGGCTCTCTGAAGTATTCATTCTGGATATCTTGGCTTAAAAATCCCCTTTATTGTCAGTGATGAATCAGCACTACTTTAAATCTATAAATACAGTTCTTCTCACATTACTGCTGATTGAATGGCTGGTGTGGGTGTGTTTTTAAGTTTTGCTTTGATGATTTCATAAGGTCTGTCAACACCGGATTTATTAAATCAGCATTCAACACAATACATTTTAAGAATCAGATCCTGATCTGCCTTCTCCCCCCACACCCGCCAACCCTCATGGAAAATCTCCACAACAGCCAGCGAAGGCAGAGGATTAAAGACACTGTTAAAGCATGGTTAAAAAAGAATGCACTTGATCTCTGAATTTTTTAACGGAAGAGCCCTATAGACAAAGCTCATTTGAACCTCTAACAGAGCCTGCCAGGTTCAAATATATTTGTTTTAGCTTTGGTTCCCATATTAGAGCCATTATACACATTAAAGAGAATGAAGGTAAAAGTTGAGTTTGCTGTGCATTCAACAGGAGTTGCAGCCATTTGTGGCTCCCTGAGAAGCGTATGACACTTTTTGGACCTACCAGTGGCATCTGGCAGCAAGCTGTGGGTTAATTAAAACATGAATTGTGAGAATGCATGCCGTGTGTGAGCCACTTCTTGTTTCCATTAACAGCCCTCAAATGCCACATTCAAGGGTTGTTTGCAAGACGTCCGAACAGGGGGACTTGGGATTGTTTGTGGGTTAAACAGCCGCAAGTAAACTCATAGCTTGTTCTTGGGTTAACCTGGGGTTGTTTAACCCACAAACAACCCCAAGTGCCCCTGTTCGGGCATCATGCACACAACCCCTGAATGTGGCATTCTAGGGTTGTTAATGGAAACAGGAAGTAGCTCAGGCATAGTGCACGTCCCTGCAATTTGTGGGTTTATTAACTCACAATTTGCTGCTGGACTCCTTTACATCTGAACAAAGCCTACCTGTATAGCGCACATGTCATACCTTACAGTCTTAGGTGTACACTTAAAAAACAGGGTCAGACTAAACTGGAGAACATCAAAATAATCCATTGGAATGAAGAGATACTCAGGATGTTGAAAAATTATGTATAGTTTTATTCCTTGAAGTATCCCAATGTGTTTTGCAGGATTCATCGTGGAGACATCTTTTTCAGAGATCTCTGCAGGCATTTTTATAAATATTGACCCCTGAAGAAGGCCCATATATATTATACAGGGACGAAATGTGCTGGGCTACTTTAAGGAATGCAACTATGTATATTTGCTCAACATCCTGAGATTTTTGTCTCTTCATTCCATTCTGTACACTTAAAAAACACCTTAGATGTGCAACTAAAAATGTAATGTGTGAAGATTTCCAATCAAAAGGCATGAAAGTACAACCTTCCTCTCCCTGCCTCAGTATGGAAAGCAATTAGTATCTCTTACCAAACTGAGAAACGTCTGGTTATTTATCATATCCAACCAAAAAAGCCACCCACCCACACTATTTAACTGAATGTTTGAACACTTAAAATGTATGCCTACGCAATGACTGTAAGCCACTTTCATGGCTCCCAACTAGGGAATCCTGGGAGTTATAGTAGTGTGAAGGGCCCTAGGATATCTCTACCAGAGTACTCTCAGCAGCCTCACAAAACTGTAATTCCCAAGGATACCTGGAGGAAACCATGACAATTAAACCAACGCGGACTAGTTCTACCAAAGTGTCTCATGCTACCTAGGAAGAGTTCATTATTGTGAATCATCCTTTCAGCAGATTAAAAGAATGTTTGAGGTCTTTTCTAATGATGACTAAATTAGCCGTGATAATATATAATTATTTCAGTGGTTTTTTATGTGAAGAGCATGTCTAGCCAGTGTAGGGATGGGAGAATCAGTGATTTTTGAGCTCTCCAAAAAATCATTTCAAAGCTCTTTTTGGCTCGCTTCCATTTTTGTTTTCTACCTGTTATTTGGCTCATTTGGACAGGGAAAACACACATTTTGAACGGGAAAAGATGCATATTTTTCAAAAGTGCTCACTTTCCCCATCATTAACTAAAGCATAAAAATGTGAATTTTTTGAAAATTGCACATTTCAGAGTGTACTTAAAAAATATATATATGCATTTTTCAAATACTATTACAAATTTGAGAATTTGCAGATATTACTCGAAAAAAGCACTCCTGCTTGAGTCTGCATTCAAGATTGTGAACGGGACATGTTTGCATGATTTGCAAACAGAAATGAAATTCTCATACATCCTTAATCTAGTGTCACTCACTGGAAAATTCCCCTTGGCACAAGATACTGGACATCCCATTCCAACAGAATGCATGCCTTTTCCAAGTCACAAATCTAGACAGGTGCTTTCTCATCACATATTTAATATACTGTGGTGGATAGAGCACTGGTCTTTGACAATGGAGACCCGAGTTCAAATCTCTAGTCAGCTATGAAGCTTGCCTGGTGGCATTTATTTTCTCAGAGTATTTACCTACTTTATAGGGTTCTTGTAAGGATGAAATATGATAATCCATTGTACACCACCTCAAGTTCCTTAGAAGGAGGATACAAATGTGATAGGCAGGCAGTATTCTAATTTGTGTGGTGCAGTGGACAGAGCTCTAGACTTTGACTAGGGTTCGACTCTTAACTCAGCCATACACCCATGAAGTTGCTTTGGGCAAATTGCCACCTTTCAGATTCAACTTTTCAATAATAATGGCCTACTTTCCAGCTTCAGTTCAAGAATGAATGCTGACTGAAAGCACTTTGGAAGTGACAAATGTGAATAGGAATTGAGTAGATTTCCTCCTTTCCTATTGATCTGTCAAGGGCAGTATCTAAAGTGTTTTGTGTTTATTTTATTTATTTTACACATGTGGAAATTCTAACAGAAAGGGTTTAAAAAAATATTTACTAAAATGCACCCATCTTCAGAGATAATTCTTCTTATATAATGTTTGTATATAAGGGTGCCTTTAGTACATTCTTCTAAACCTATGAACTATTTCCTAGTATCAGTTGAGGTCCCCTCCTCTCCCCTTTTTTGCCCTTGCTTTCTAAACTCCCCAAACCACCCAATCATCCCATGGTGGTATACAAAAAAATAACAAACATTTAAATCTTTATATATACACATACATAAGTGCGTGTGTGCATACACACACACACACACACAGTGCCTCGAGTCAAAAAAGCCTTTTGATGATGCTGCCTTTCTGTGAATTCCAGCCCTGCCTTTCTGCTGCTGCTGTAGGGTTGTTTTCATAGCCACGGTTCAGTGTACTGACACGAGGAAGAGGCTGCAGAATAAGCACACCCCGACTAACTTAGCAAAACAGAAATCAATCTTTCTATAGAGTCAGATTGGGTTGGGATGATGCTTCCATTGTTTAGGAAGGGAAGGGAGGGTGCAGTGCCTTTGGTTTGCAATCATGGGTAAACGTCAGAAGGAATGATATCCATGCTACTTAGCAAGAGTGCGGAAGAAATTATGCTTGCCTATTTTACTCTTTTTTTTGTTACTGCTTCACAAAGCAGAAAATACTATGAGCTGAGAACATCTGATATAATACCAAACCTAACAGCAGTTCTCAAGGTTACAGAAATTCAGCATTTTGTTTTTGCATTCTCAACTTATCCAGGAGAGCAGGGGTGGGAAACCTGTAGGTTAAAACATCTGGAGGGCCACAACTCCCATCAGCCCTCACCATTGGCTATGCTGGCTAGGGCTGATGGGTGTTGTAGGCCAAAACATCTGGAGGACCACAAGTTTCCCACCCCTGCAGTACAGTGTAGTGGGTAGACTCTGACTGCAAAGACCTAGATTCAAATCACTGCTCTGCCATGAAGCTCCTTGCGCCAGTCACTGTCCCTCAGTTTGGCCTACTCTACAGGATATTTTGAGGATAAATTGAGAAATAATCCCATTTATGTTGTCCTGAGGTCAGTAGAAGGAGGGTGGGATAGGAATATGATTGATAAATAAAGTTTGGGCTGGACCAATCTAAATGTGCCCAGGCCATCAGAAACATGAGTGCATCCAAAAACAAAATGGCCAACAGCAGACTTCTGCATGTGACTGATAGATCTGCACGAATATAGTGTGAGAAACAAACAAACAAAGAAAAAGACTGAGAGCCAGTTCAGAAGTTCATTTTTAGATCCTACACTTATGTGAACCACTGCCCCCCACCCCGCGCTCGCCAAAGGTGATTCTGGCTCTTCCAGGCAGAATGGATTTTCCCAGGCATATCCATATTTGGGACAAATATGGTTATGTCTGGGCAAATCAACTAATTATGAGATACCAAGCCAAACATGAAAGAGAGCTATTGTATCAAATTTTACAATTTCCACACGATTTTCATCACCTCATGTCCAATAAACAAGCAGATGTTTTGCAATGTGCCCCAGGAATACGGAGACATCTAAATAATCAAGGCTGCCCCACAGTACAAACATCAGAAGTCCTATTCAGATAGTTGGACTGGTATCAAATTAAAAGGGAGGATAATTTCAATACGTGATTATTCTTTCCAGTTCCTGGCCCAAACTGAGTGTTGGTGTTCAACACTGCAACAGAGACACCGGAAGACTGGATCTGAAAGCAATCCTCACCTCTCCTTTTGGCAGTATTTTCTGTTCATCCAGTTTAAAAGAAGTACCTATTCTTCTTCGCACAATTGGGGGCTCTTCTCCTGGGTCAAGGGGATATTCTCTCGGCAATTTTCCTGTAAGCTCCTGAAAACATATATAAAACACCGGAGGTTAGCTGTGTGTGAATATGCACATGTACCAAGTGGATCTTATCTAGATGAGCAACAGCATTCCATACATACAGTCTCTCAGCGATCCCATAGCATATTTACTTGGCTGAGAAATGTATATAGAGGATTGGTCTTCTATCTGAATCTGGGTGTATCTATATTGATTAGCTTAGATTCTAAGCCATAGAATATCGACATGACCAAAAGAGAACATGAGAAGTGAAATTAACCACTACTTTTGGCAAACAATCTGTTTTGGTTCCTTAAATCAATTCAATGAGGAAGCCTTTATGCTTCTCAGCCCCTTACCCTTGGAGCGCCCTCCCCATGAGGCCTCTCTTCTCTGACGTGTTTGGCTTAAGCCCTTTGCCCTCATCCCCAACTAAAATAAAGCCTGAGTATACATAACTATATTTGTTGGTGTCACCCTCTTTTATCCTTGCCTCTGCCTTCCTCCTCTCCGGTTGTTGTGTCACCCAGCCTTTTGCCTAAATTTAAACAAAACATTTCTTGGGGCGGGGGCTTACCACTTGTTTATGTTACTCCGTAAAGTACTATATGCAATGATGGTACTGTCTACATTTTAGTAATAACTGAACAGTTCCTGCCACAACAGTGACATTTTGTAGTAACAGAAGTAGTAGTGGTAAAACCTATCTGCTGTACACTATTTCATGTGATTTTTAAAAAGCGACTTGTATGCAATTTTAGTCTAATGCCAAATTAGGCCATATTGGACTGAAAGGGCTGTTTGGACAGATTCACCTAAAATAACAAAGCAGACCATGCACGTTTCAGAGCCATAGGCCATTGGGCAGAATGTCAATGACTTTTTTTTTAAAAGGTAATCGGTGCTACCCTTTAATGTGGTTTTGTTGGCATGTGCAGTACAGGTGGTTTACACACTGATAAGTGTAAAGGCGTTTAAATACCTACCAAGATGATGGCACTGCAGTAGGGAAAAGCCCCTACTGAAGTTTGTGTAGAAAAGGCTCCATGCCAATGATAAAAATGGGCTTTGTGTTCTATCTACAACACTAGCACTGAGAGATTTCACTAGGCATAACATCCCAAACCTCCTGCAAAAATGACATAAGAGCAGCTGAGCTTGATGTGAAGCAGACAAGTGGGGCTCTGCTCAACCTCCCATTCGCTCCCCTGACTGCTCTTCAATAAAGCGTTTTTTCTGCCTTTTCCCAGGTCACTGGGAAAGGAGGCTCTGGCCTTTTCACTGCTTGGCCTAAGCACTTAAACACAGAATAAACAATCAAAGTCTTTCAATCAATAAAAATTAATTAATCGGAGCAGCAGATTTTTCTGTGCTTCCCCCCACCCCAAAAGTACAAGTACCAATGCAGAAGGTGCCATCTTAGAAGAGGCTCCCCATCCTATGTAATGTGGGAATGCCTCTTTCAAGATAGTGCCTTCTGCTTCCTGGCACTGCATCACGACGCAGAACCAAGGTCCAGCACCCTCCTCACTTTGTCATTGTTATGATGCGGTGATTGGCTATGGGCTTTTCCAGCCCAGCCCCCGCCTTGGTTCTTCAGACCTTCCCCAACTGAAGTCGCTGCCATTCCCTCTTATCGTTCCATTGGCCGCTCAGGAAAGCAGCAGGGAGAGAGCGCATGGAAATTCCAAACCAGCTGGGAAAGGCACCAGCCCAAAAAGAGTATCAGGCTCTATAAACGTGAAAAAATACTTTTGTTTGAAAACTTGGGCGCAACATTTGTAGCTGAGTGCGAATGTGCACAGGCACCAAGTGGATATTGCTGTTTTTAAAGGTAATAATTAACGGCTTGCTAA
This sequence comes from Heloderma suspectum, assembly GCF_057233095.1. NCBI lineage: Eukaryota > Metazoa > Chordata > Lepidosauria > Squamata > Helodermatidae > Heloderma > Heloderma suspectum. The sequence continues at coordinate 113,424,656 of NC_139464.1, forward strand.
ATGTTCTAAAAACAAAGTATTTTTTCACTTCAGAATTGTTGTTGTTATGAATACACAAGTTTAATCAATCAATCAACACTCGTATTCTTTGACAAATGCTTTCATTCAGATGGCAGCTCTACTAATAAGGAGTATCTAGGATATTCTACAGGGTTTATAATAAGGGACAGTTATGTTATCAATGTATACATCTCTGGCATATATTCATATATGCAATTATGCAAAGCAGTTTTAGGACGCAAGCCTACGGCCACAAGACAGCGGCTAGATGGCCATAGGATTGTTCGGTTCCTGGAACACTCCCTCCCCTCCCCCTCTCCCACCACCTTGTGGGCGGCGCAGATCGTCCCCGGGCTCCACATTTGGAACAGCAGTGTGAGGCGGGGTCAAAGGAGGCGTCCCCGGGGGTGGGGAGTGTGGAAGTGCTGGTATGACACTTCCGTTGCGTTGTCTGATCTCCCCCTCCCCCGCTCCGAAGTCCTGCAGCTAGATGTCCGAAATTGGCCATCTAGCCATGAATGCAAGGTGGCTGGAGTGTGGAGGAGAAGATCCCCTCCGGGCTCTGCATTGGACAGGCGGTCGCCTCCGAGTTTGGAGGTGTCCACCTATCCCAATAGGATTGCTCCCTCCATTTCTTTAATAAAATGGTTGACTGACTATCTTCTATATATATAAATGTCAAAAATTGTGTGGGGGTTTGTGGCTGGCTGCAGGGCTGTCTGTAATGCAGGGAATAAGGGGGAGCTGGCCTGGGTGTAATCACGTTGTAGGGGCCCACCGAGCCTGCCACTTGGGCCCTACAGTTGCTGCCCCTTTTACTTCACATTCTCACTTGGCAGAGTGTATGACAGGAGTCACTGGGTTGCATTATTACTTTGTTTATACTTCCCCTTACTAACACGCACCCCCTCTCAGTCATGGTGCAGGCCAGGTTTCTGATTTCAGCTACCAGTCATCCTACTGGCCATCTTTCATTCTATTGGTCTCTCTCCCATTCACTCTGACTTCCTTCACCTTGGATTGGCTTGCCGCGATTTGTTCCCTCCCATTTATTTATTTATTTACTTACTTACTTACTTACTTACTTACTTACCGCCCAATAGCCGAAGCTCTCTGGGCGGTTCACAAAAATTAAATCCAAACAACACACAATAAAACAATTTAAAATATACAGAACATTAAAACCACAATATAACAATACAACCACAATAAAACCTAGCAGCAGTGCAGGAGTTTAAAATACAGATTTAAAACAGCAAAGATAAAAATTTAGAAAGCTAAAATGCTAAAATGCCTGGGAAAATAAAAAGGTCTTCACCTGGCGCCGAAAGGAATACAATGTAGGCGCCAGGCGAACCTCACTAGGGAGCTCATTCCAGAGCCGGGGTGCCACATGAGTAAACCATTTACTCATGGTTTCTTTTCTGACTGTGCAGAGCATTTAGTTTCTCTCCCCTTTTCCTGCAATATCCAGCGAGCAAGCAAGTTAGTGTTAAATATCTTTACCCCTTTCAATGCCAGATGTATCTGTTAGTAGTGTGTGATTAACACTAAGGTGAAATGTGGTGCAGTGTGTGCTCGCCTGTCTGAGGGGCTGGGATGACACAGTCGAGTGGAGACTTAGGGCTTTATTCTCCATGTTTCTTCCATGGGCAGTTATATGTTGCGTGAGTGGGTTCCCCGAATCAGTTGTATATCTTTGCTCCAACTGGAAAAACAACAAATGTTGTTTATAAACAAGCCTTACAATGAACTTCTACTTTCCTAATATTTAACTTTAGGTCCATAGTTGTTGGCATCATTGCCATCATGTCGCCCATCATGCTGCTCGGGAATCTCCATGTTCTTCCCACGTACAGTTATACCTTCCAGAATTAGTTTGTAACAATAAGCGAAAATCGTGTTGTGTGCTCTTTATAAGAATTTTAAAAAATAATAATATATAAACAAAAAATCTCCTCAGTTTTCCTTTTCACCTTTCTTATGGAGCCTTTCCGAGAAGTGTAAACCTACCTTAATGTGTTTCTAACGAATAGTGCCTATGACAATTTCACATCCTGGGCAACGGATGTGAACTAGTCTATCAGGTAGTGAACTAGTCTATCAGCTAGTAAATATCAATATAATGATTCTGAAACTTCAAAGGAATTTCTTCATTCTAGTGCTAGGCTTATAACCAAATAATAAACAGACAGATAAAAAGAAATATTAGAGTATCTCAATATAACTGTTTAATGGTTGACATAAAATCACCATTAGATACTTTTCCTGAATCAAAAGATGACTGTAGATCAGCACCAGCTCTCTCCCTCTCTCTGTATAAATCAATTGCTCAAAAACCTTCAAAGCTGAACCCCTTTCAAACAGGACTGACTCCAATTTTAAAAAATAACCAAGTTTAAGTTTGTAATTAAAGAATTAATTCTTTCATCTGAAAGCCAATCAGATTAATTATTGCTTTTGGGCATCAGTGTTTGTTCACGAAGACTCTGATTTCCCTGCTGTTTTCTAAAGAAAGAAAACACTGGGCTACCACATTCACCCCATAAAATGAAAAGTGTGTTAGGAGCTTGGCTCCTGTAATTTAAGCTGAACTAATAAGTAACTAGAACCTGCAGAAATCTGATGCCACTGTTTCAAATGGTTAGGGGCCAGGCTTAAGTTTGGCTACCCCAAGGTTTTAATTCATTTCCTTCTCTCAGTCTGCCAGCCTCATTATAAGCCAGCAATTCCCGCAGGAAAGTAAACAAACAGTGATTTATGGGAGACTGAAGAGAGAGGTTTAGAATAAAACTAGAAAATGACGACTGAACTTTCTTGCATGTTATGCAGCCAATTTAAGCAAAACTATGTAGGCATGGACCTGACCTGACCTCACAACCCTTCCTCACATAGGCAAACTACCAAATTCAACTGTTGTTGACTATGTGAGAGAGAAATGCTCAAATAAGGTTTAGCAGCTCAAGTATTTCCTTTTATATCCTTTGTTGAAAAGCTGTTTCCCACTGCTTGTCCTTATTGGAGTTATGTACAGTTTTGAGGAAAAATAGAATGACACATTTTCAAATAAGAAATAGAATGCAGCATTTACAGCAGAGCAAAATGTTGCAGTGGATGTAGAATTCGGCTTCCAAAAAATATCAGCTTCCATTTGAAAAAGGCAAGTGTCTAGCCCTCACAGCTGCAAACATGTGCATTATAATGCATGGGCGATGCATTATAACGATGAAGTCTCAGAAAACAAAGGTGGTTTGACACGATTTCCAGAGATCAGGAGCGGTACTTCTGCCTAGCTTCTTGCCCCTCCCTAGGACTACCAAATCAAAAATTATGCAAAATAGACAAATTATCCAAATCTATCTAATTTGCATAATTTATAAAAGTCACAGAATTCAGCTGATTGTGAAGTAAGATTTGGATTAGCTGGGCAGATACATTTTATAAAGAGTGAATACACACAGTCCAGTTCACAGGCACGCCAAATTAAAACCTAACTACTTCCCACGTATTGGCTTAAGCATTTTGGGGGGTCTATTACTATAAATAGTGGTGCTGGAGAAGTGCAATCCAAGCAGAAGTTTTATACCCACAGCTGCTGCTATTTATGATGTCTCTAGGCAAAAGCAGAAGCGTGGCAACGATCTTGCCATTTCACAAATCAAAATGGATTTACGTTCACTGTAACCAACTTGAATCTAGTCCAGGTTAAATCAGCAACAGCAAGGGGTGTGTGTGTGCGTGCGCGTGCGTGTGCGGGGGGTTAAAACAGACAAGCATAAAGAGATCTTTATAGCACTCTGTCTTCCTCTTTTTCTTATAGATGCAATGAAGTAATCTTAATTAACAATGCTACCAATGGATCCATTTCAACCAGGGTTCATGCGTTGTTTTGGCACTGAAACTACCTTGGTTGCCCTGTGGGATGGCCTCCTGTCAGGAGAGAGATGGGAAGTGTAACTTTGCTGATTCTCCTGGATCTCTTAGTGGCTTTCACTATACCATCGACTGTGGTATCCTTCCAGGAAGGCTGTCTGAATTGGTGTTTTTCCCCCTCTTATTTTTTTTCTGAAGTATTTTGTACTTCCACAAACCCTGGGGGTTCCCTCCACAAGCCTGCTGATGCCACTCTATTGTGTATCGATGGTGCACTTTTGGCTCCATAAGCAACAACGCTTACAGCCTGGGCCATGTTTCTACAACAATGGAAGGAGAAGCGAATGGAGGGGTACTGGATTTTTTAAAAGGAATCAGCTTTGCTGAGCTTTGGTCCATGCAGGGCTCCATGAGCAGGTTCTCTGCACCAGTAAAAATCACTTCACAGAACATACTTCCTGGTGGGGGTTGGCACTGGAGTGAACATCATCTGACTGGCGGGGGCTGCTCAACCAATAAGAGAGGCTTCCCCCCCTCCCCGCTTTCTCCTGAAAGTCCAGATGTACCTGCATTTCAGGAGCAAGCCTCACTGAGCACAATGAGAGTTACTTCTGAGTAGACACACATAACCTTGTTCTGGGAAAGGGAGGGGGTGAACACAAAGTTGGGACACCAGCCCCCATTTTAACCCTCAAGATCTCTATAACGAAGGGTCAACATAGTTACTTCCTAACCAAACAAAGGAGAATTGTAGCCTCAAGATTGCGCTTTACCGCACTTAGGGAGTTGGGCTTTAAACTGTGCCATGTCAAATGAGAGGGATCTCTGTAAGTTCTGATCTGGGCATTCAGAAGGAAAGCCTCATTCAGCACAATGGGAGTTACTTCTGAGGAGACACAAATGGGTTTGTGCAGGGATGAGAAACACACATGAAACAACCCTTGCCCGAGGTCAGGGTGAAAGGCACGCCCCTGGGCAAGGCTAGCATACCCGGGGTAAATGTGAGGGTTGGGACGCACAGCAACTATACCGAGGAGAACCCGACTTGAGGAAAAGAACTGAACTTCAAGCAGTCTCTGGAAATCTGGTTTCTCCCTGATAAGCTCCGGTGTGTCTGCTGGATGGCCACAACGTCCTGTATCCCTAATGACCTCAACACGCAGCCAGCTTGGAGTAAATCACTGGTGGAAACACCCCCTGTGTACCAGGAAGAGAGGGAATTATGCCAACTATGCATGTGCTCTGAATAGTTCCTCTGTGGTGGAACCAGACGGTGGGTGGGAAATCATGTAAAATGACTGCTACACTGTAATGTGTAACTAAAGTCTAATGGTCAAATCAGGATAAAACTGTTGGGAACTAGCTGCCATTTAGAAAAAGGGAGACAAGCTGGGCCATATAAGAAACAAGGGAAATTGTCAAATTCAGATTTGAAATGCATTTTATTTTCCTTGCAGTATTCACAATCCAATTGTAGAATTTGACATTTCAGTGGTAAATGGTCCTAGTATCGGGTTATGTATTCAATTTTTTTGCTGATTTCAGTGGGAACTGTGGATGTTCAGGGGATCACTCAGGGTTAGATCCAGGATCTGTCCTCTCTTGAAAGAAGGGTTCTGCTCACTGCCCAATTTTCAGGGAGGCCCCTTCCCGCCTCCATCACAGCTCACCCCATTCAGCAGGGTCCCTCTGTGTAGCATTTTCAGGAGGCTGGAGGGGGTGCTGGGGGGGGGGGTCTGCTTCCATTAGCCTAGTTGCACAGGCCTAAGTCTGGATCCATACAGAGTTTCACTCTGCAAAACAGAGACTCCATAAAATGTTATCCTTCTACACAATCTCTGCTTTCTTGCCCATTAGAAACCACACAGAGTTTCCCAAGGACGACGACGATTGCATTTATATCCTGCCTTTTTCCTCTTGCAAGGAACTTCTTGCAAGGAGATTAGACAAATCTCTGCCACCTACCGCTTCTCGGAGACACAGTTTCTTTAGCTCCTCCAGGCGCTGGCGAAGTGTCTCCTCCAGCGCTTCTTGCCTGGATTTCAAGGCAGCCAGCATGTCTTTCTTGGCAGACTGAGAGCTATCTGACTCTTGAGAACCTGTCAATAAACAATGACAGCATTAGGCCAGCTGATGTTAGAGCGCACATCTGGAGCAGTAAGGGAGCTGGTGAATATGGGCTCTTGAAAAAGACAGAGATAATAAAAATAAAAGGGGATTGCACTGCATGGCTTTGCTCATTCATAACACATTCTCAACACTTATACTAACAGAAGGATGTTATACATGTAGCCACACAAGACATTTAAATTCATTCAGGTAAATAAAGAGTCTTTAAGATCAGGTCATTAACATTTCCTGCAACAGTCGACCTTTGCAAAGGTGAGGATACATCTCAGTCTTGTCTTGGACACTTGTGCAACAGGTCACTGTTCCTTGCCAAGGCCCCACTTCTCACCAGCTCCCACCAAATGCTCCTTCAAGCAGCTTTACATTGTCCACGCTCCCCTCTTACGTTTCATGCAAGCACCAACCACTTTTGTCCACACACATAGGTCTGGCTCATAGTGTTGGTAGCAATCATGCATACAGCGCAGAAGTTCATGTGACCTCCCATAACCTGCCAATGGCTTTGTGACAATGTGACCTGAAACTGTCCCCCTGCACAATTACTGGGCAAGTAAGCGGTATTTCCACCACCACCAAAACTCTTTAAAGAGGGAGGCCATACTTGCATGTATACTGACCATAAGGAAGGACAATTTCTACCAGGCAACCTCCAGGCAACTAGCAGGCACATGGGAGATATGACGGTTGGGTGCCTATGTTCCACTGCTGCATGCACAACTGCCACCAGCAATGTGAACTAGGTCAATGTCTCCAAGCTCTCAGTGATCTCGATCACACATAATGCTAATCCATGATTTATGTAACCCATGCTTAGGCCATAGTTTGTTGCCTTACCCAGGGTTTGTCCAGCAGATGAGCAAACAAACCATGGCTTGTTTTCTCAATCCCTGTTTTTTTCGTTTCATTTGTCCTTTGTCCACTCCCTCCCTGTATCCCAAATGCCTCTGTGGTGCTGTAGCACTGGCATGTAGAGTGGTTGTGTTTTTTTTTTTTTACCACTCTTGCCTGCTGCCTCTGTAGCTTGGCAAAACAACCCCCAGTTCTGGGTTCACAAATATCAACAATTCATGGTTTAAACAACCTAGAATTCACAAGCCAACAGCAAACCATAGGTTCTCTTTCTGGGTTGTTAATGGTTGGTTAGCATGGCTGGGTTCACTCATCATGATGACCCAGAATTCAACAACTCATGGGTTAAATAAACCATGGGTTAGTATTATGTGTGAACCAGGCCAGTGTCTTCCTGCCTGTCAGCTGATGAACAGGAAGTGTCAGTACCATATGGTTCTGCTGTTAGAATTTGCACAACCTCCGTATCCCGCATACCCTATAGTCCAAAGGTGTTGATTTTCTCAATATGACTAAACTTTTAGAGGGATATGTCTTCCCTAAAAATAAAGAGATAACCTATGAAGCATTTCAATTAAGACATCCACACAATTCGGCAGCCACTTAATGATATTAAAGTCATAATTAGAGCCACACTGCCATTCATGCACTGATATGTACACAGCTTCTCCAATACAAGTCTGGGGCTTTACTAGTGTTGGAAACAGAAATGTGTGAAGCAACCCTGAGAGGAATTAAGTTAGAGAAGGGAGGAGGAAGACAGAGCCATGGACAGCAGGTGAAAAATGCATGCCTCTGAGGAATGCTGTTGGAGGAAACAAGCCAAAGCAGATTGAATGAATGCCCAGAAAAGGGGGAGCGGGGGATCCCAGCATCAGCTATATGACATCACTCGTGTCCACATGTACAACCTAGTGTGGCCTCTTTGATGCAGCAGGTTTTTATTTTGCTTATTTCCTACATGCCTAATGCCATAAACAATTAATATCCCAGTACAGCTGCTATTCCTGCTGTATTCATTTGCCTGGCTGCCAGTGTCAACCTTGCAGCCAAAAACTGGCCATCCGGAACATTCTCTGAGGAGCCCAGATTGGGAGTGAAGGTGCATAGCATGTTCCCTCATGCCAGCAGCCAGGCATGATTCACTGCCTCAGGATGTCAGCAAACAACAGAAAGTGACCACAAACAGCCACTATCTCTCAACTCTGACTAACAAATAGGAAATCCTCCACAGCAAACAGCCAAGATAAGGCCCATCTGGAATTGCTCAGCACAGGATACACACATATATATCCCGCGAGGTGAATGTTCTTCATTAGCTCTTTGTGCTCGTCTGCTGCCTTGGTGACTGGACAAGTTTGCTATTCATCAAGTGAAATGCTTCCAGTGGAGAGCAACAGGAAGTTCGTGTCTCAGATGTGGTGATGGGAAAAGGCCGCCCACTAGTTAATGCTGAGGAGGAAATACCTATCTGCCTAAAGCATGTTAAGATGGAAGCTGGTATGCTTACAAAAAACCTGCAGAAATGGCAACGCTTTTACCATGTGGCGCTTTAACAACGACATGTGCCAGCAACCCTTCTCCCCCACAAAACCCAACAGGCGTACTTCCTTGGAAGTTAGTCACAATAAGCATTTGACTATTCAGACTTAGTTGTGACTTGTTTTTCTGGATAGGACCCAGATAGGATTTTTCTGGAAGCTCTCTGCCACGTTCCTCTCTCTGAAAAGTATAGGAGCTTCACAATATGAATGGCAAGGCAAAGGAACCAGAATCCACCTTTTGAGAAAGGAATGTGACTGGAGACATGAGTAACACGGTCAAACTTTTCACTATAAAAGCCCAGAACCACCCACTTGAGTTCTTGAGTTCATATGCAGTTTTTAAAGCTTCCTTTAGGCCTAGGTGAAAATCCTGTGTTTCAGTTTCACATGCCTGGTTTGGGGCTCCTCTGTGCCAGACAATGGCTCGTGGTCCTGGGGCTGTTGCAAAAAGGGTGGCGGTTACTTCAGGGATGTAATGCACTTTAAACCCACTTCTACACACTCCATTCTCCCCTCCTTTGTGGTAAGTGGATGCACAAGCAGATGTGTAGACATTGGGTCATGGGTAACTTTCTACTATGGGGTTGGGGGTGCCTGTGCACATTCAAACCCCAGGCTCATTCTTGCACCCCACTTTGTGTAATGCTTGCATGCCAACATGTGTGAAAGCCCTAGTGCCCACAAGGACTCTGTGCATCCACTGGACCTTCCATGCATTCAAGTAGTTGCTAGCTCAATCTGTTGGTCCTGTGTTGTGCACTACTCAAGGCCACACATTCCACGGGAAATCCATGACTGGATTTCCTGGTATAACGTTTTTCTTCCAAAATCAGCTGCACTCCCCCCACAGAAATTTTTGGTTTGGTCATGACACAGGGAAAAGGAAAACCGTGAGTGGACAACTTGTGGCCCTTCGGATATTTCGGCCTTCAGCTCCCATCATCCTGCACCACTGCCAAAGCTGATGGGAGCTGCAGTCCAACAACACCTGCTGGGCCACCAGCTGCCCACCCCCAATGTGGGCACATGTATGTTTTCCCTCTCCCCGGCTAACAGTAGCTCCAGGAGGACAATTTTGAAGCAGGGCTGTGGTATAGAGGGATAGGGCTAGGACCTCCTCCATCTGCACCTCAGCCCTGATCCAATTCAGCTCCCCGCCCCCCGCCTAGTACTTTTAGAAGAAAAAAACTATGTTGGGAGATAAAATCATAGATCACCCACATAACATCTGAGTGGGCCCTATTAGTAGGCTGGCTTGAGTTTAACATTGAACTGGCTTGTCTACTAGAGTGTAGTAATTTGAGATGGTTAACTAGCACATAGTGCAACCCTCTTTTGACCTTATTTAGGGTATAAAAGCAACCTCCAAGATCACATGGCATAAATGATGATGTCTGAGAAAGATAAACAAGGAAAAACACTGGCCAAGATCCTTTTAGTTAAGAACATGGAACACATAGCCTTCTTCTAACTGACCTGCAAAAATCAGAGGGAATAAACCAGGAGCATATCCCTGTGAAGAAAACCATGCATGCATGCATGCATGCATTCATATTTCTATACTGTCCCATAGCCAAAGCTCTCTGGGCGGTTAAACAAAAATTAAAAACCATTTAAAAATGAATTATACAAAGTGCAAAATCATGGTGGGAGTAACTCAAGAACCCTATCAGAGATGGTTTTTCAGTGGTCTATCCAGGGAGCTTCTATTAGTCCTCAAGACCAGACTCTGAATATGGTCCAAGGCTTAAGTTTGGCTAAACCTGCTGACAAAACAAAATAAAAACTAAGGAGTGCAGAACTGTGATGAGAATACATGTAGGCTTCACTTCAGTCCTTATTATAAGCATGCTCACACTACTTCTGCCAAGAGCTTGCATTGTTTTGAAGATAATTAATGCTTTATCCCAGTAACAATGTCTTATTGTTGCAATGGATTGATAAAATCTGTGTCTCTGGAGAATGAACAATGTGAGAAGCTCTTGCAAACTTGTAAGCTACAAATGCAGAAAGGTGGCCTAAATCATGAGGGAGGCAGGAAAATGGGAAAAGGGTTCCAGAGGTCTCTTTCATGCCTCAACCTTCTTATTTCATGTTTTGGCTTTGCACTGTTTACATTTTGAGTTTCTCATTCTTGAACTTCCTCCCCACTTCACCCCTGGCACTACTGAGTTATTTTATTCCAAATGTTTGATTCTAACAAAGGTCAAAGTACATCTGTTGCCCATTTTTTGTTGACGCCCCATGAAGATATAAATGCTCATGGGGCGGAGGGGGGGGGCATTTTTAATCCCAGCACCCACTCCTTTTTTCTTATTAAAATTTTAATGGTTTCATTACAACTATAAATACACAAAGCCCATTCAAAAGAGAAACATTTTAAAAAGTAGTATGCTTCTAGAATAAGCCACACGATACAGTAAGCAATAAAATAAAATTGTTACTTCAGCTGTTCTCCTAAAGAAAATAGCCTCATAAAGTTGTGCATTCTATGAACATACATTAAACAAGAGTGTTCCACATAGTCCAGTGTTAGGTGTTACAGAAGGTGCATAGTAGCTGTTGAAAATAAGAGCCTGCTTATTTTCCTCTTCTTTCCTCCCATAATAATAAAACATGTGTCATGACATCATTGTGTTCTGGGTTCTCTTACCCTCAAGTGGCAGACACTGACCCAGTTTGCACATAACGGCAGCAAACTGTGGGTTAATTAACCCAAAATTTGTTGCGGTTCAGCAAATTCTGTGGAATTTTGAATATTCAACCTCTGATTGGGGGTTACTACATGACCTCTGAAGCTGGACACTATAGGCTTGTCATGGATTTGAAAATCCACAGTTAACCTACAAGTAGCACTTAGGTTAAATGTAGGTTGTTTAACCCACCGTTAACCTATAATGTCCGGGTTTAGATATCACGTAGCAACCTAGGTTTAGATATCACATAGATTGCCTCGATTGAGGGTTGAATATTCAAAAAGGCTGAAGAACACTCCTGGCACATGCCATGGCAAATCTTGGGTTAATTAACCCATGATTTGCCGCTGTTATCTGTGAACAGCCCCAGTGAAGTGGAATGAGAATGGGCAAACTCAGGGCTGAATGTGATTACATCATTACTTGGCACGACTACGGAAGAGAAGACGAAGAGACCACCATGCTGTTTTTTTCAGCAGTAGCCATAACATCTCCATAACCTCTAGTTCTAGAAATACGAGTATTAGAAGAGGACACCTGTAGCTTGGCCAAAATCACAAAGTGGAGGGATACTGACCCAGTTCACACAGTGGAGGGGTTCTGACCGGGTCAGTACTGCCCACCGTGGCTTGTTTAAGCCACAGTGAGCTATGGCAAGTGCTGGGCATAACCCATGGTCTGTTGTTGGCTTATGCAAGGGCTGTTTAACCCTTATATAACGAATATTCAAAATGGCCACCAGCACACAAGTTAAATAAGCCACAGTGGGCTGTTCGATTGTGTGAACCAGTCCAGTGAATTGGGACACATAAGGCAAAAGAAGCCCACTCCTTCAGAACAATTAATCTTTTTAGTGAAACCTATTTTCTCCTTGCCAGCATGCTCTCATTCAAACCATTGGGCCAGTTTACTTCCCAAGCTCAAGAGCTTTTCTGTCAGTGGTTGCTTTGGAATCATATTTTTCTAGTTTTCCATTTATTAGTAAGCAGAACAACTCCCCCAGCCCCCCATGTTCACTATGTCTTTACTTCTATTAAGCGACTTGTTGATCTAGGATGTCATCATCAGTAAAATCTTAGGTCAGCTAGAATAACTTCCATTCTCACCAGTAAAAACTACTATGTTCATTATGGTACATCCAAGGAATGTGTATACCCAGCCACACTACTCCTCACTAAAATGAACAGAGCGGGGGGGAAAAAAAATCCAGACAAAAGATGTGACGAATCGTGTTAATTCAAGCGGATACACTGTGCTCATAAGCTGATGTAGAGAGTTCTCTTCCTACTTCCCACCAGCATGGGATGAGCAGTGACAGACTCGGAATTCCTTGTGCTTCCTCCAACTGCATGTCTGCTGCATGGTGTGTGTGTATGTGCGCGGAGGTGGGGTGGGGGGGAGCTTACATCTGGAGCACAAACATAACTTTCCAGGGAGAGATGCACAACTCCTCACCTCATGTTGAAGTAGAAAACATGTAAAGAGGAAACACTGATCACTTGCACTTCTTTCTTTTCCTTCCCCTGTACACCGTAATGTGCAAAGCTGGCCACAGTTAGAGCAGATTCACAATTTACTTTTAAAATCCAAGTATAAGAAAAAACCCACGTTTGAATGGCAAAGCACATATACACTGCATATGAGTTTACTGGAGGGTGCTTAAACATGGAAGTGGCAGTTTTGAAAGAATCTGGCTTCTGCCTTTGTATTTAATGACAGAAGACTCAGCCATAAACGTACATGTACCATTTTCTTGCTTTGTTGTTGTTCAAGCCATTAAATTCTGGGCAGCATAATAAATCCTAAAACTATCTGCGAAGTCTACTAGGAGCCCACACCTCCACTCAAACCAAAAGTTAGTCCCAGATGACAAAGCCAACACGCTGAGCTCTGACATAAGCTAATATTAGGATAGAAGACGACATGAGGGCAACAGACCTATGTCATCAAAACACACACTGTGCCTGACGTAATGGGTAATTTCTAGTGAAAAAGCGACCGTCAGCTGGAGTGTGCGGAACCTTCCACCAACCACCACTTTCCCCCCTGCAACCTCTCCCCAGTCTGTTTTTTCCTACTTGGAAATAAGCCCAGCTAGAATAAGAATGGCTTGGGGATGAGGAATTGCACGTGAGAAAAGTAAGCAGAGGAAGGCTTCAGTACCCCACTCCTGCCCACTGGTTCTTCTTTACTTGAAATCACCCCCCCACACACACTGGCTCTACAGAGGATTGGCAGCAGCATGAGTTCGAAAACTAAGGATGGACGAAAGTCCCTTACCTGGTCCCACAGCTGTTTTCGGTGGGGGGGGGAGGCACTCCGTTTCTCCCCCCGAAATTCAGGCCGGGGGGGAGCGCCCTGTCTCCCCGGCCGCGAAATAAAAAAGTAAATTGAAAAAAAAACACATGATAGGCTACGTAATGATTTACGTAGCCTATCACGGCTAGATTTTCAAAGTCAGCCGTGATAGGCTACGTAAATCTTTACGTAGCCTATCATGGCTGACTTTGAAAAAAAACAAACCCGTACGCAAATGGCGGCGCCTATGGGCGCCGCCATTTGCATTCCTTATTTGGGCACGGGTAGTCTACGTAAAGATTTACGTAGACTATGGCGAAAATAAGGGCAACGCAAATAGCTTTACGTATTCTTTACGTAAATAAATCTTTACGTAGACTACCTGTGCCCAAATAAGGAACGCAAATGGCGGCGCCCATGGGCGCTGCCATTTGTGTACGGGTTTTTTTTTTCTTCAAAGTCAGCCGTGATAGGCTACGTAAAGATTTATGTAGCCTATCATGGCTGACTTTGAAAATCTAGCCGTGATAGGCTACGTAAATCGTTACGTAGCCTATCACGTGTTTCCCCCCCCCCCACTTTACTGGGAAATGGCGGTGGCGGCAGCCGGTCGGAAGACCGGCTGCCGCCCCTGCCGCTGCCGAAACGCTGCTGGGACCCGCCGCCGAGAGGGGCATTCGACAGAGGTAAGTCCCATCCCGGGGGGGGGGGCGGCGGGGGGGTTGGAGAATTTCCCCAACTATTTCGGGGGGACGAATGCGTTGGCATTCAGCCTCCCGGAGATTCGTGGAGAAATTCTCCGACATCCCTATCGAAAACACAGGGGTGCTATCATTGCATCTAGTTCTGCCCAAGGAGGCAGAGTTAATATATTCATATAAAAACAGCAGCAATGGCAGCAGGCATGTGACTTTTACAGATGCAGGAATGTTGCCCACAAGCACAGGAATTCCTGAGGGACACACTGAGCATTTCCTGGGTTTTGCTTATCTTATTTAAACAGTCAGCGGAACAGAAGCCAAAGCAAGCAAACAAACAAACAAAAACCCATCAGCCCAAGACCAAACCAGAAACCGTACAGCCACTGCTATTCCAGCAAACAGTTCTGTGAAGAAACACTGGATTGTTTGTGGTTGCCCTCCAGGGCAGAAGGAAGAGAAAGGCATCACTACTCATGTTCTAGGAAAGGGAACTACCATGGGGGCTCTATGTGTAAATATTTTTAATCAAGTTGAATCTTCTGCCAAACCTTTCCAATGTAAAGGCAGTGTGGATTTTAAAACAATGGAAGGATAAAACTCAGCTTTGCTGGTCTCAGATGGTACACACAAATTCCATTTGAGAGCCTGTGTGTTCCCAGCGGGTACACTTCCTCCATAATCAGAAGCAGATGGCAGTCCAGGACTGCATATTTCTACTGTTGTAGATTTTTTACAAGGTTGCGCAACATCTTACACACACGCACACACACAGGTGCGTGTGTGTGTATAAAGGACCCCTGCAATATAGTAACACTTTGCGCTTGTGGAACATCTTCATTCAAGAACATACAAGAATTATGTCTCAAGAACTGTCTTCAGAAATACAACCATGCTGCAACTTTTCACCAGTAAAAAAAAAAAGGACTTGGCGCTATGCAGGCAAACTATGCAGGATCTACGTTGAAAATTGGACCCTTGCCAGTGTCGTGTAGTGATTAGAGTGCTGGGCTAGGACTGGGGAGGCCCAAGTTCTCCTCCCCACTCTGTCATGAAGTTTACTGGGTGACTCTGGGCCGGTGACTCTCAGCCTACCCTAACTCACAGGGATGTTGTGAGGTTAAAATAGAGAGGAGGATCATGTATGCCACTTTGGGCACCTTGAAGGATAGGTGGGATATAAATGAAACAAATAAACAAATCTTGGGCGGTGAAGGCCAGCTAAGAGCAGCTGAGGGCAGAACTAAATGCAATGAAGAACATAGAGTTCCAAGCAAAAATGCAAGGCTGTGTCAAGTTCCTCCTCCTCTCTCCAGTCCGTTTCCAGGCCCAATTCAAAGTGCTGGTACTAACATTTAAAGCCCTTAATGGCTTGGGGCCAGGTTATGTGAAGGATCGCCTCCTCCCATATGTGCCTGCCCGGACCTTAAGATCAACCTCAGCGGCCCTTCTCTGTGAGCCTTTGCCAAAGGAAGTGAGGCGCGTGGCTACTAGGAGGAGGGCTTTTTCTGCTGTGGCACCCCGGCTGTGGAATGAGCTCCCTAGTGAGGTTCGCCTGGCACCTACATTGTATTCCTTTCAATGCCAGGTGAAGACCTTTTTATTTTCCCAGGCATTTTAGCATTTTAGCTTTCTAGACTTTTAGCTTTGTTGTTTTAAATCTGTATTTTAAATTCCTGCACTGCTGCTAGGTTTTATTGTGGTTGTATTGTTATATTGTGGTTTTAATGTTCTATATATTTTATATTGTTTTACTGTGTGCCGTTTGGTTTTAATTTTTGTGAACCGCCCAGAGAGCTTTGGCTATTGGGCGGTATAGAAGTGAAATAAATAAACAAACAAATGTAAGTATTGGATAGTAATAGAAGAAACATGTGGCATGACATCATCACCTTGTGTGTTCCTGCCACACAACCTCCCTCAGCAGCCAATTATGTAGACTAAGGCAGGGAAATGCATGATGTAGTAACATCAGCCATTTCTACTACTACTACTTCTACATATTATGGGGAGAAATCAAAGCAGGCAGGTTGCCTCTGGGGGCAGTCCCACATCTAGATGTCTGCTGGCTGGGACTGCCATCCCCTTCTTCAGCAAGGGCCTACAGCTGGATGGATAATAGCAGTTTTACGGCTCCAGTCTTGCAACCAACGTTTCCTTTTTAGAGAACATGGTTGAACGTGTGGTTGCCACAGAGCTTCAAGTGCACCGAACCAGTGACAGGTGTTGTATCCTTGCCAGCTGGGTTTCCAGCCAGTTTCCAGAACTGAGACTACTTTGGTAGATTTAGTAAATGACTTTCACTCCACCTGAGCTTGAAACTATTCTAAGATTTCTCTATTCAGGCAGGCATTTAATAAGCCGGAGACAAGTACTGGATCATTACAGCCCTGATCTACCTGTAGTCACATACAACCAGTCTTACTCAAGGTAAGTGGCTCCGGAGGGGAATGCACCCTCCCAGACACATAAAATCATGACTTGCAGTGTGGATGTAAATATGCTTTCAAATGCATACATGCATCAGCTCGGCAAGAACACGCCTGCTTCCATGCACAGATCTTCCTTGCCGGATTGGCGGGGGGAGGGCATATATGTTCAAAAAGAAATTTAATCGGGGCTTTTGCTTTATTATTGATATTTTAATGGGAGGGGTCCCAGGCCATTCAGGCGAGGTAAACACTGGAATATATTGATATACAATTAATTCTAAGGATTATAATATCAGACATACATCAGTGGGAGTACCATCTGGGAATGGTTTCTGTTGCTCTGAGAAGTCAGATAGGGCAAGAGTGGATTTCAGCAGCTGAAAACAAACAGAAATCTCTGGGCCGTTGTGACTCTTCACTTTTGGCAGGCATCCTCCAGTAGTTTAATATGTGCTACTCAAAAATGAGGCATCACTGGCAAATGGCCACCCACTCTTGGAGCAGGCAGACCTTGCTTGGAAGCTGGTGCGTAACAGAGCCACACGGAGAAGGGCTGAGCAAGGGCAGACTGGCAGATGGAGAAAAGGACACCTCAAGATCAGGCACAATGAAGTTGGTCTGGAAATACCAGGACGATGAGAAGGAGGCAGCTAATACCCTTGGTCCTACAGAGGAGCCCAGCAAACAGGTCTGAGTTAGAAGTAGACTCTGAGGCCTGGTGCTCTTACTGGGAGCCGAAAAGAAAAAGGATTTTGTACAGTTAGGGAACTTGGCATAGACAGAGGCTCACTTCCTTGCCTTGCCACAAAGGTTACATCTTTCTGTGCCCAAGTTCTTCTCATCTATAGAAAGTACTGAACTATTTCTACGCAGTGGCTGGAAATATGATCAAAATGAATGAGCAGTATTATCTTCCCTCTTTGAACACAAACTAACCTAGATAGGATGCCTAGAAATTTATTTCACTCCTAAACTCATCGTGCAGATACATGAGATCTATTGTTCCTAGCAAGTTCACCTCCTACTGAGACCACCGCAGCCCATTCTCGTGGGTAGGTCTGTTCTTATACACCATAGCCTCGTCTTCCTTCTTTCCCTCTATGCTTCTGGCAGATAAAGAAGAGAGGCACATAAATAAGGAAGTAGCACTACGACAGGACTAGAGCATATTGGCCAAATAATAACACACATCTAGTTCACTTCCAACAGCTATGTAGACATTAAGAGCATATATATACATATATTTGGGTTCTCCATACCCTCTTCTCTCCACTCAAAAAGACCCAGATTTGTTTATTGCTCACACAAATTTTCAATACATTAAACAACAAGCAGGTTGTTTATTCATTCTGAATACACAGTCTACAGCGCTGGTCTTCATCAGGTAGGGTACAACCCATCTTTGGCCTAAGAGACAACCTGCCCTAAGAGAGACTGCACGAGCAATGCCACTGCCATTTTTTAATGGTAAATGTATGGATGTTGTGTTCCAACATCCCCTGCAATGTTGCAGAGGCTGCTGTGGCTTAGTTGTCACAGCTTGTGTGAACCACCTGCCATGCTGGGAAAAACATGTCAACCCAGATGTTCTAGGCTTAGACACTGCTTCCGGTCTAGTGTGAATTGAAAAATCCATCAGTGACTTGTGATATTACAGGGAGTACCAGGTGTGAATTCCCAGGCTTTCAGACTTCCATTCAGACAGTCAGAAGGCAAAGAGAGAGGCAGGTTGAGGAGGAAATGCACCAGTCTTCATTGTTCATGGCACTGGCTTCTCCCCTCCCCACCTCCCAAGTTCCATGTTCAAATTGTGATTAGAAGCAGCTTTCAAGGCTAGAAGAGATAATGACCACTAGACTACAGTAAGAGAGGTCTGCAATCCTTTGGTGAAGCACTGAATGGGTTCAGATGACATGCGACGGCTCATCGTGGGGTTTTTTGACACACGATGAGTCACGGAGACAATGGGCACCAGATTGTATATGCAACTCCAACTCAGGGGTTGTCGTGTGGTGCGAATCCAGTGAGTGTGGGTTATGCGAGAATTAAATAAACATACCACTGGTTATGTGAGGGCTGATTAACCCTTGCATAACCCATGCTGGTTGGGTTTGCACAACACAACAACCCTCCTGTACTCACAGCAACCTCCTATGGTGGGCTGTCATGTCGTGTGAACAGCCCCTTTGCCACCCAACACTATAGAATCTGCCTGCTCTCAAGTCTCACAGCTACAGTCTATATCAGCCTTCCCTAAACTGGTGCCCCCCAGATGTGCTGGGCTACAACTCCCATCCTCCCTAGCCAGCATGGCCATTGGATGGAATGGCTGGGGATGGTTTTCAGAATTTTGTACAGTGTGAACTACAGCACCATTCCAAAACACCTTGGCTCAGATGTGGTCATCCAGTAAGTACCATCACAATCCTCAATTCTTTTTAATTGAAGAGTCAACACTGCATCACAAAAAACCCATACCTGATGACAAAAGGCTCCCACTGCTACCGCTGATAATCTTTCCTTTGCTTCCCATGTTGGCTAGTTTGGAAGTCTTCAGAGTTCCAGTTTCAGTTAGGTCAATTGCGATCTCACTCAGGCTTCTTGCTGCATGAATTTTGGACTGGAAAAAATGTAGAAATCTGTGCTATAGTAACTATCAAACAGAAACTATGTCTTAGACATTTTCTTCCATCTGTTACCAGAATCTTATTACCCATTTATGATGACAACCCTTCAAAAGAAATACCCCAAGAAATATTCAGAAGAGAATCCAGCTGGCAGACGTGGCACTGTGATGGTACTAAAAACTGCAGGCCTGAAACTACTTAAGGATGACAAGACTTATAAATGCCTTGACAAAGGTATCAGAACAGATCTCAATAAACCACTTTCAAAAAGGGGGTTTAAAAACAACATTATTCAGCAACGAAATAACTGATCTTACCAACTCAAATTTGTTTTCTAGACAGTTTTACATTTTACCCCAAACTCATAAAATTAGCAGGTGGAGATGCCCCATGGTCTTAGGCAACGACACAGCTACTAATAAGGTCTTTTATTATATTGACCTACACTTCCAAACTCTGGTACAAAACTTTCCATCAAAGACACAAATGATTTCTTGCTTAAGATTACATCAGCGAATAAGTAGCATTAATTTCATAATAATACTGTACTTGTCACATCTTACATCACTTCCAGTTAGATTAATATACTACATAACAATGGCTTCCAGGCGATATAATTTTTTTTTCTCAACTGCAGACTTTTCTGGAAACTCCTACAGAAGTTATTCGCGCTTGAGGATCACTGGGTCTCATACGCAACTATTCTACTTTCATCAATAAGCACAACCTACAAATGCAAGGTATAGCTGTGGGCATCTGCCTGCATGGCTCCATCTTATGTCAATTTATTTATGGGCAAATATTGGCAAGGCATTCTTAAAGAGCCCACAGACAACAAATTCATTTGGTAGTAATACATGGATGACATCTTTGTAACCTGGAAAAAGAAAGTTTGCAGTAAGTCAAGAACTGTATCAACACTACACATTCAATAATCAAATTTACCACAATAACACCATCAAACAGCCCTTTCCTTGACGTTCTTCTCTTCATCAAGCAAACCAAGATAGTTACAGATCCATACAATAAACCCACTGATACTTACTATTACTTAAAACTGACATCTGACGCACATTAAGAAAAGTAATGTCTACAGTCTGGTTCTAAAAATTAAACATATTTTCAACAACAAAGAAAAATTACCCCCCAAAGAACCTACGAACCCTTATCCACAGATGATACTCTCCCTGGGTCATTAACTGTAACATCCACTAGGCATCCTGAACAACTTGAACAATTTGTTGCCAGATATTCTGGTTTAGATTACCATAGCCTTTCGGATTTGGAATTATTTCCAACAGAAACTCCATCCAGTCCTGAGACGCTTGAAAACTTCTGGCTATTCAGACTTGACGCTGTTAACACTCCCCCCACCCCCACATCCTTAACCTGTAGGATAATACATAAACCTTCCCCTATGCTTCTGATTCTTTTTTGTCCTCTTACTTTCCTTACATGGCCAGTGTCAGCACCCTGAGAATTATCTCCAGTCTCATCATTGTATCAGCTTCAAATGAAGGGCTGTCTTCTGACAGCCCTTCCAATAGAGAACTGTAAAGCAGGCCACGTGAGGACACCGGCAGTGGGAATGCTGAATCATTCATCCTCTCCTAACATGGACTTTGTAGAGTTAGGCCACGTGAGGACACCGACAGTGGGAATGCTGAATCATTCATCCTCTCCTAACATGGACTTTGTAGAGTCAGGCCACGTGAGGACACCGACAGTGGGAATGCTAAATCATTCATCCTCTCCTAACATGGACTTTGTAGAGTCAGGCCACGTGAGGACACCGACAGTGGGAATGCTGAATCATTCATCCTCTCCTAACATGGACTTTGCAGAGTCAGGCCACGTGAGGACACCGACAGTGGGAATGCTGAATCATTCATCCTCTCCTAACATGGACTTTGTAGAGTCAGGCCACGTGAGGACACCGACAGTGGGAATGCTGAATCATTCATCCTCTCCTAACATGGACTTTGTAGAGTCAGGCCACGTGAGGACACCGACAGTGGGAATGCTGAATCATTCATCTTCTCCTAACATGGACTTTGTAGAGTTAGAAGGCACATCTCCTGGGTTCCTGCAAAAATATGGGCTCTCCCTCTGCCTCCACCCCACCCAGCATAATGGAAGATATTCTGCTAACGACTCAAATAAGGAAAAGCCACTGTACTAGACGCCAATTTCACTGAAACAGGCAGGAAGAAGCTGGCCCACAAGATTTTATCAGAATTTGAGCTGATAGCTACAGTATGACTACTGCATTTCCTGCATGCAAGGCAGTCCTCACTATTATTATTTTCCAGAATATGTGCCAGGGTCAGGGAATAGTGATCGGCTGTGCCCTCGCCCCCATACACATGCCCGCTGCTTGCTTTTGAGGCACATGTTGGTTTACTGCAGCAAAATGTAGTTAACAGATGTCACCAAATCTGGGTTTGTTGCTGAATGTACATTCAACAGAAACCTGCAGCCAAACCTGACTTCCTGATCAGTGAATCTATGATACAAGTATTTGCAAAATACAGGTTGTTTGTATTTGTTACACGTTACATTTTTAGCTGTACATTCAAAACATCTCAGGTATGCACCTGAAACATTATTAATGAAGTAGCGCTATGAGGCATAAAATGCCAAACCTAGAATTCCTCTTCCTTTTCCTTTCCTTGTACAAAGACAGAAAGAGTTTAAGGATCTGCTTATGTTTACAATAGAGTTTCCTGAATCCATAATGAAACTAGCACAGGACCACAGGCTAGTCAGTCAGAAGCTTTTATAAATCCCTTATCTAAATTTCAGCTCTAGTTGTTGATAAAAATATGTCACCCTGTTTGGTGGATTCAAAATCAGGGCCAATAAAAAGTGCAGCCACCCACGTGGGTCCCTGAAGTAAAGGTCGTGCTTTGTTCATACATCTGCTGAAATGAGCAGAAGTTTCCTAGTGACTTCATTGGACATATGGGTTAAAAAACCACAGCCCAATTCATACAAGCAACTCAATGTCCCTAACACATTCAGAGGGCAGTATTAAAAAGGCATGATCCATCTGCTGTTATTTCACTGTGGGGAAAACCAATGGAGGAAGGCTTTGTTTCAGTGTGGCACAGAGGTTCTCCCTACTCTGTAGCAGAATTCCTTCAGGATACTTTTCGTCTTCCTGGAGGCTGCAAGCACCATCTTGACGTGCCCCAAAGTGGAGAGTAAACAGTACAGACATCTGGAGGATTCCAGGACGTCTGAGGCAGAAGCTGCCTGGACTTCCCAAGTGACTTTCTAAATAGTCTCAGTAGCCCATCAGGCTGTAATCAGTCAGCAAGCCACAGACAGGCTGAAGCACTCAAAGATACAGTGACAGAAAGATCCACCTACGCTGTCAGACTTAACTGATGGAGGTCAAGAAGGTGCTCCCTCAGATAGCCCATGTAGGTTAGCCCTCTAGCAACAGAGTCTGAGAGGCATCCATCTGCACCAGACTGCAATAATCACTTATTTATATAGCAAGATCATATTTATTCAGGCTCTCTATTACTCTCTAGCAGTTGTTCTCGGTCTCAATTATAGCTGGAAAAATGCATTTCAAGTTCCTCTGAGCTAGCACCAATTTTTAGGCTTCATACAGGAGGCAGAACAAACATTTGAACTCCTAGGCCTCAGCATCAAATGGTTAGGACCCAAGCTAACCAGACCTGGTCCCACTAATAAGCTCTATCCTTGACCAAGCAGCACTGCTAGAGGACAAAGGCATTTCTTTTCCATGTTGATCGATTCACTGCCCTTTTGGGGCCAATGAGATCACTGGTGCTTTATGAGCTCTGGAAGGCCCTGACTCCACCCAACAACTGATTTCATTTTGGTTGCTTTCAGGCCTATGGCCGATTTGTAATGGTAGCATGGACCGAACAGATCTCACTGCAAATCCATCATGCCTATTTCATCCTTCCCTCACTCTTGAAATATTTTAAAGCAATTATCTTATATTCCTACCAAGGCCAGTATCACAGGAGACTCATGCACTTCGTAAAAATTATCTTTCAAACTATTTTATTTTAAAAGTTCATCAAGTAGTCAAAGGGATCCTTAAGCCCTATTCCAGCAGGAGTTGTCACCTCTTCTTAATTATTATGAACTATTGATATTTTGGAACGTTGTCCAGAATAAGTAAATAGCTACTATGGACAAAATATTATATGAAGGCAGAACTGTATTTATGAACAAGCTTCAATCAGTGCTGCCTTTATTTTCCAAAATGCATGCTTGTAAAAAAAGGGCTTCCAAATACTGCCCCCTACTTGTTTTTGCGTAAAGGGTGACTTTTCTCCTTGAGGACCTACAGCTGCCGTTGACTGTTGGATTTTCATCAGTAAATGAATGTTTTTGAGAGATTCTAGATCAGCTGAACAGACATTGAAGACCAGATGAGTAACCTAGCCCACAGCCTGGAAGGGACCTGAAGATCATCAAGGCATAGTCATATCCTGACAGAACAGGATTTCCCAAACATTTCCCTCCCCATATTGACCCACAGAATCCTGACTACAGAACAGAAATGTAGAAGATGGATCATCTCAAAGCTATTTGAAATGATTCAAGGAAGCATACAAAGGGGAAAGCAGCCCTTCTCTTTCTGCCCCCTCTAGCTACCTGCTAATCTGCACAGATTTTTTTAAACCCTTCATGATTTTATGGCACTGAGGCCATGGGATTAGAAGATGGGATGTAAGTGGTCATATCCAGGGTGGTTCTGTTGCTCCCCGCATTCCTAAAATGCTTACCTTGCTCTGCTTTCTGTCCAGGTAGAACTGGTGCTGGCTAATGGCCATAGCCCAGATGGATTTTATCAAGGCAGGACAGGCATACCACGTGTGGACAGCAATGCCACTGTGTCCAAATGTCCTTCTTGTCACAGATGCCCTAGAAGAGCAGAGGGGGGGGGGAATTAACTTGCAATGTGAAAAGTACACCCCCAACTGTTTATTCTGTCATGTTGCACAAGAAACATTAAGGCAAAAATAAGAAGCTGGTGATCTCATCAACTGAAACAACATGCCAAAACAGGGATGAGAGTATGTAACTACGCTAGCAAACATGAAACTGACCTGAGACTCCTTCGGGGTCATAATCCTAGCACTGTCATTGGTGTCCATAGCGTCTTTCATTAAATAGTCAGATAATTTTAAAAAAACTGCTAGTAGAACTTTTTGAATCACGCAAGTCTTTGCTTTAAAAAGAGTTAGATATCAGCTCTGACACATTTTCAGTTGGACTTTTGGAAGCTTCATACTTTCCATACTACTCAGCCCAAGTTGCCAATGGGGTTATGGAGTTTTGCAGTTATTTAGCATTCATTTGGTGTTGATAGTGAGATGGGGCTTTGCCATAAGAGAGATCATATGACTCTTGACCAATGGGATAACAGTTAAAAAAATTATTTCTTCTGTAGTACAAGAGTAAAATAGCATGTCAATCTTGTGTCTGAAATAAAATGGAAGGATTGGCATGCAAGTCTTCCCCAAGGAAACCTTAGGCTTACTCTACTATTTATTTAATTATATTTTTGCCCCACTTTTCAGACAAATATTTTCTCCCAAACCAGTTGACCTTCTCCAGAAGATCTTAATGAGCAAGAAAGCTTACATGGGAGGAGAAGGTTCCAACTCATTTAAGATTTCAAAGGCCAGCAACCAAGTTTTTAAACTGGTCTTATTTTAAATGAACTGTTGCTATGGCTAATTTTACCTCTACAGTTTTTATACTTTTTATGTTGGTGTTACTGTTTTATGTACTGATTTTTTAAATAATGTGTTTATAGATGTAGTATTTTAGTAACTATATTTGCAAATGTGATTTGTCGCATCACATATCTTTGAGTGTGCTTTGAATCTTTGCAAAGGCCTTTATTGCCATAAGCAATAAAAGTTTGACTTGACAGTATTGAACAATGTATTCATGGCAGAAATGTAACCCCAAAATCAATAAATAATAAACATTCACCACAGGGTGGCTAGTTTGAAACAGGCCTTGCACTTCTGGACTCACATTGCATGCATTTCATCTATTTCATCTGCCTGGTGTATAGGGTTTTGATGCTAGTGAGAGCGGCACCTGGTGCTGACATGGAAACTCTCCACAGTAGGTGGAAAAGTCACATGGAAAGTGTTGTTGCCTGCTTTTACGTGAAAGTGGGGATTCTGGGAAGGCTGAGATTTAGGCTCTGTTGTTGCCCACTTAGCTAAACTTTAATCTCATTTTGAATACTAACAATGCAATCTTAACAGTGAAATCCAAAGCATGTTTACTCAAAAGTAAGACCCACTGTGTTCAATGAGATTTACTCTTAGTAAAAGAAAGGCAAGTGCAGGGCTGGCCCAAGACATTTTACTGCCTGAATCAAAGTAGAAAATGTCCACTCCCCCCACATCAATGTGCCAACCCAAAGCCAACCAAGCTACTTCGGCACCTAAGGAAGAAAATCCTACAAGCACCTCTCCTGCTAACTGGCCATAAAAATACAATAATAATAAATTAATAACTAATAATTTGCTGCCTTTTAATGACACAAGAAAATCTGCTAATGGTCAGGCCAGCCCTGGGCAAATGTAGGGCATCATTGTGTTCAATGGGAAGGATTATAGCTCAGTGACAGAGCCCAGATTCTGTATGTAGAAGGTCCCAGGTTCATCCCTGACATCTCCAGGTAAGGCTGGAAAGCTGTCTAGAAACCCCGGAGACAGGGTGGCCATGACTGGGTTTGGACAACACACCGCAGCGCATCATGGGTTATTTAACCCACAATGAGATTGTATATGCAACCCCACTTGGGGGTTGTTGTATCACGAGAACCCAGTGAGCATGGGTTAAACAACCCTCACATAACCCTAAAACAGACCAAGGTTATTGTTTAACCCTCACATAACCCACGCTTGCTGAGTTTGCGCAACAAGGCAACCCCCGACTGGGGGGTTGCATATGCAAACTGGCACTGGCAGGCACTGCGGCTCATCACGGGTTGACCCCACAGTGGGCTGTCAGCTCATGCGAACAGCCCCTATGTGTTACAAAAGACAGTCCTCCATTTGAAGGGCAGCTCTGCACATGAGAATTCCAGTTTAAAGGTAAAGAACCATAGGAACTGTTGCCCATCAATATTTAGCAGGCACACAGGTCACCTAGTCACAGTCTTCCACACTATTTAATATCTAAATTTGCACGTATACATACTAATTAGCATATGCAAATTGCTGTCCTCTTTTGGGAGGGTGATACATTTCCTCTTTTTTGCTGATGTATACATGGCCAACATACCGAGACAGCCTCTGTTAGCCATACTGAGCCAGACGGCTGAATGCTCTGACTTGGTATAAAGCAGTTTCCTATATTCTTATGCTCTCTAATAAATGAGTTTAGGACTGCATCCTAAATCTATAAACATGTGCAATTGATCCCAAACTGTATTGAGCCTATGAGTCTATGTACACCAGTTGCTGGGGAACATGGGTGGGAGGGTGCTGTTGCCTTGCGTCCTGCTTGTAGGTTTCCTGTGGGCGGCATGGCTCTTCTTATGTTCTTATTTCTTTTTTTCAACTGAGGAAGGTTTCAGTAATCAGTAAGGAAAAGGCAGATAGCTAAATGAAGACGAAACCTAGCCAGTAACTATTGTAGGGAGGGGAACTTCTTGTTGTTGCAGATCCAGCAATAAAAATGCTTTTCATGCCAGTATGACAACTGTTGCATTTGGGGTGATTTCAACTTTTCTCCCTACACCTCCGTATTAAATGCACCACACCGAATATGAGCTTTAAACAACTTGGAATTAGTTTTTTTCAAATAGAAGTGGACATTAAGATGAGGAACATGGTCACAGATTTTTAAAAAATGTGCTAAAAGGTAAAGCAGAGGTTACAGGAAGGGTATAAGACAGGAAGTAGAAGAACCAGACAGTGTGAAAAGAGGGATACAGGAGCCAGACATATTGGCAAGATAATTTGAATAATATTTCGGTTACTATCTGCCAAGGTACACTCAGTATACTATACTGCTTTTTTTTTACAACAGTGCTGCAAGCTTATTTTCCCCCCTGTATGAGCAAGATGGATGGCATAAGAAATAACTGCTGCTGTATGGGCAAAATGGTATGAGACTTTGGCTGTGCCCCAGAACTCTGCAAACTTGTGGGACTTCCAATACTAGCTAGGCTAATGCTGCACTTTCATCTCCCATTGCCAACAATGACAGCACTCCACTTGTGCACATGTGCTGTGCTGCTGAACTGCATCTTTGCCTGCTTTTTGCAGCATGTGTGAAATAATGGTGTATACAATGATGGAGAAGCAGTCTATCAATAATAACCATGATAGCTCTGTGGAATTTCCATGTTCAGAGGCACCATCCCTTGGGATCTCCAAATGTCGAGACCAACAACAGGCAATGAGTATCACTCTCATGTCCTGCTGCTTGTAAAGTTCCGGTAGCACATGACTGGCTATTGCTAGAAACAGAATGATGAACTAGACAGGCCTCCGGCCCAATCCAGCAAAGCAATTCTTATAAAACAGCGGTGGGTAATGTATGGCCCTCCAGATGTTGTCAGAATGGAACTTCCATCAGCCCTAGCTGGAATAGCCAATAGCAAGGGATGATGAGAGTTGCAATCCAACAACATCTGGAGGGCCACACGTTCCCATCCCTGTTACAAGGTGAATAACCTATATTTCAACTTACTACTGACACTGTTATCATTTTTTGTAACACCGCTCTCTGGGGTCACCTAAATCAGAACCATCTGTTTTCTCCAATCCCCACTTTATGAACACCTCAGAGGGTGCTGCTAGGTGCAGAGCACCTTCGGCTCCTGCCGCATCACAGTTCCTGCAGGCTCATTTTAAGAACATAAGAAGAGCCATGCTAGATCAGACCAAGAGCCTGTCTAGTCCAGCATTCTGTTCACACAGCAGCCAACCAGCTGCTCATGGGAAACCCACAAACAGAACATGAGTGCATGTTCCCTAGCAACAGGTGTACGTAGGCATACTGCCTTTGACAGTGCAGGTAGCATACAGTCATCAGGACTAGTAGCCACTGGTAGCCAGGACTAGTAGCCATTGATAAGGCTATCTTGTCTTCAATCTTATAACAAAGTGAAAGCAGCAAACACAAAAAGAGGGATAGCACCACGAATGGCAAAAAAAGAGAGAGAGAGAGGTAGAAAACTCCAGATGCAACTACCAAATTATCTTTAATTCTTGGCCCAACGTGTTTCAGATTGTAGATCTTTCTTCGGGGCACCTTTGCAATAATATCCATAAATGTACAGGAGCCACAGCATTTGTGGATATTACTGCAAAATTGCCCCTGACGAAGGATTTACAATCCGAAATGTGTTGGGTCAAGAATTAAAGATAATTTGCTAGTAGCATCTGGCGTTTTCTCCCTCTTGTTTTGCTCAACCTTATCCCAGCCTCTAAGCCTTCAGAATCTTATTTTTAATTTTTACTTCCTAACATGCCATTTCCCCTAGATACCCATCCCCAGACTACCTCCTGATTTGGAACTGTTTAATTTCTGTCATGAGCAGTCCTCTGGCCATTTTCCTCCTGGCTGGGGGATTACTTCTGGGGGATTAAAAAAAGGCTTGAGGGGCACTGCAAGAGAGAATCAGCAGGTGTGAAAGGTTGTTTCAAGGGTTTTCCTTGAAACACAGGGATGGGGAACATGTGGGCCTTCAGAAGTTGTTGGACTACAACTCCCATTACCCCCACCATTGGCTATGCTGGCTAGGGTTGATGGAAGTTGCAGCAACAACTGGACGGCCACATGGTCCCCATCCCTACTGTAACATATAGTTCTGTCTTGAAATTTCAGGTCCTGAGCACATTAGTAAAATAAGTGCACATCAGTGTAAGGCTAGAGAGACTACACATTCCAGAACTGTGTGTATTTTTATTCATTCACCACCATAAATGTGGCTGCTAGATGTATCTTGTTCCTTCTATGGCTTTTGTGTATCTGTACGGATACATGTTGACAAAGACTCTCTTAAAAGCAATGCTCAACTAGTACTGTATGGTTGCTACTACCTTTCTTCCACCTCCACTTCATTGAACAATTCATCTTAAAACACCATCCCATTTGGCTAAATGCCTAGAATCTTAAATACGTTCCCTCTGGATCCAGGTTTCCTAGTTGGCAGTTAGAACATGGGTAATTTAAAAAAAAAAAGTTTATTAGATTAAACACAACTATATTTCTGTGCAATCTGGTTCATATTCAAGAAAGTACTATTCTGTATCATTAAAAAATAATACAGAAACTAAAACTAAATACGATGGAGTGGTTTGTTAATACAAAAAAGGGAATATGGAGTCTTTCCTGGGCCAATAGGATGGAACAGATTAGCCAGTATCCCAAGTATGCTGTTGTATAGCGGGCTCTGGCTAGTAATATACTATAACTGTCTAGGGCAGCCTTCTCCAATCTGGTGCCCTCCAAATGTTTTGGACTTCAATTCCCATCAGTCCCTGCCTGCATGGCCAATGGTCAGGGATTCTGGGAGTTATAGTCTGAAACATTTGGAAGGCACCAGGTTGGGGAAGGCTGATCTAAGATTTTCATTTCCAGTATGGAAAACATGTTCAAGTTGATCCCTGCATTATGTGCCTTTAAATTTGCTCCAATCCTGGTGACTGTTTTTCTGATCACATGACAGCCAAAGACTGTTAGCAGTGGCATGTCTCCAGCTGCAGGGTAATCTAAAGTACTACTAGCCCAGTGACCATAAGGAACACAAATAATCCTCTAGTTTGTATCAAAGTGAAGTGAAGAAACATGACCCGGGAGCTTATGTGACCAGAATGCAAGCCAAAGAGTCCCATTCACCACAGTGATGCCCTGCCTTGCATACTCATCCCCTTCAACGTGGTTCTGCTAGTGGTCATAAGAGATTAACATTGGGGGGACATACCTTAAATTCTTATCACAGGCATGTTGTGCTGAAAGGAATTTTGCTGTGCTAAGATACATCCAGCTATTTCCAAGCCCTTAAATCTCATACAACTCCAGAGGACATAGTACATGCTAACTACACTATCCCGCTGCTTCTCACCGAAGATATTTTAAAGAGCCATCCACTTACGATGAACATAGCATACGTGACTGTCTTCGAACGCTTGATACAGCATGGGCAAGATGACAGACGTTTATGAAGGGGTGTGTGTGTGTGTGTGTGTGTGTTTTAAAAGAAAAATCAACATTTTTGTGTCAAGGTAACCAAACCCTCTGCCATGAAAAGATCTGTATAGCTTATGCAAATTCAGCATAATTTTGCCTATATTTTGCTCATTTTCAGAGTAACCTGAAAAACTGCGTGCAATAATACCAAAAAGGTGGTCCAATAAAACAGAAAGCCTCTATAATGTATATGGAAACAGACATTTATGGCATGTATGGCTTACTTCCAAAAGGCTTGGCCCTGGAGGGTGATCTTGCTAAATCAGTAAACTCAGTGATGTATGTTTCCAATTATGTATGCAGATCAACTGGCTGCAATGGTTGCAGTGATATTACTTATTTTTAAGCCTCATCACAAGGGGAACAATCTACCAGGAAATTGTCTTGTGTAAGAAACTGTTGGGATCTCGTACCACACATACTCCTTTCAATGAGGCTTGTACAGGAAAACATCTTGGTCGATTGTGGCCAAAATTAATGTTGTGGGCCTTAGTCATAATGTAAAGAACATAAATAAGTACACCTGACATGCAACTATTACTTTTCATATTTCTACTCTAGGGGTCTATTGTGAAAATATTGAAAGCCTGCACAAGAACAGACCTTGGCAATATATAGTAAACATGAAAAAGATTGTCAGCTAACAATCAGCACAGAAATTGTTACCAGCACACCACATATATGATTTCTCTCTTTGGGCTGGAACAGAGTGCTAGTTTCTGTCATTTGTGCTGATGAGCAAAAACCTGATTTGCAAACAGAGGGGAAAAAACCAACCCAACACTACTCATTCAAAGGCAGAGAACTAAACTCAATGCATGCAACATATGAACTGCAACATTTCCAGAGCCTGGTTTTCAATTCCCAAGTTTTCAGGGGCAGAGATAATATGTGTATTAACCAATTTGCACAGAATATTTACATGTGTATTATAGATAGCAGTTTGGATTGGGCGGGGGATCTTGTAACAATTTTCCATCACTTGCAATGACCAAACTAGCAATTATAGAATGAGCTCCATTTATAGTTTTGTTAGACCATACAATTATGCTTGCTGTGGACAGTTTCTTATGTTGGACAAAATTAAAGCCCAGTGTAAAAGGAGTGAAGACTACAAGCTGACATAAACATTAAAGGACTACAGCATATGAGGACACAATATATTAGGGTGCAATCCTATGCATGTTTAGACAGAAATAAGTCCTACAGCTCTCCAGCATCCCTCATGCTGGCTGGGGGACCTACTTTTGTCTAAACATGCACTGTAAACAGCAACAGATGGGTAGGTGAAGGGTATGGCTTGCAGTAACAATAAAGGTCAAACCCACATATTGTTTTATATTCTCACCCTCCTCCAGTTATTTAATAAGCAATAAACAGAACTCAACAAAGGAATATACAAGTTCAAGATATCACACGGGTTACTGAAACAGACCTCTGAAGAATGGCTCTGAATTCACACTGTCAGGCAAAACGGGTTCAAAAACTGCACTTTGCTACTAGGGCACACAAAACTTCATAATCCCCTTCATAAAGTTCCTGAGGATACTTAAAAGGAAACTCGTGAACTTCAGTGAGGCTGAGATCCTAAACACACTTTCCTGGGAGTAAGCCCCACGGTACTCAATGGGGCTTACTTCTGAGTAGCCATCTATAGGATTGCGCTGCAAGTGACTTTCAAGAGGGCACTGGGCTGAATCCTAGCCACACTTTCCTGGGAGTAAGTACCATTAAACTCAACGGGACTTACTTCTGAGTAGACATGAATAGGCTCATGCTGTTAGCCCAGTCTCATGATCACCTTTGCGTGTGAACAGTTTGGTCGGAGTTCTTAAAAATTCACGAACAGTGCAATCTTAGGCACGTCTACTCAGAAGTAAGTCCTACTGAGTTCAGTGGGGCTTACTCCCTAGTAAGTGTGTAGCAGGTTGCAGGCTAAATACCGTACTGACGGTCAACCTGCAGGAGCGACCCCAGGATTTGCCATATTAGCTGCGCGTCCTCGCGAACGACCCGGCAGAGCCCTTCTCTCGCTCGCGCGCCGCCTGGAGCGCCGCTCGGAGCGCGTCTTTTCCGGAAAGCGCGCTGCTAGGCGTGAAACGTTACGCGGCTCTTACCTGCGCGGATCATGCACTTCCACGGAAAACTTCTTCTCTCTGAAGTACAGGTTCTCCAGCTGCCTCCATTGGAAGATCTGGATGGGAAAAACAAGCCGATTGAGAGGCGGAGTTCGCAGCAGGCGCAGCGGGCCGCGTTCCTTCGCGCGCCGCGCTCCCCGATTCCTGGGCTCGCCGCGCGCCCTGCTCTCCTGCTGGGAGGCTCCAGCGGTCCGGGAAGGGGGGAGGCGGCCGGGGGAGGCAACACCTCCCGCCAGAAGCAGCCGCCAGGCCGGGCGCTGTGAGGGTGGAGCGTTCCCCGCACTTTATCCCCACCCACCCTTCGGGAACAAAACAGGTCCTTTCCCAGAAGTGGGCTCCCTTTGTCCGTTCGCCTTGCCGCGGCGTCAGGCTCCGCAGGGCCCTCGCTCTCCCTCTGCCCCCCCAGTCTCCAGTCTCTCAGCAGGAAAGCGGGGCCGGGGGGGGGGAGACGGGGGGCACGCGGCCAGAAGCGCTGAACTGCAGCTTTCTCCCCTGCGAGTGCTGAAAGGAGCCAGGCGCTCAAGTTCCCCTTTCCTCCCACGGGGACGCCCGCTTCCTGCCCACTCTTGTGCCGGAGGTGCCCTGAACGGTGCAACGTCGGAAGCCACGGCGCGGGGCGGGGGGCCGGGTGACCCTGATTCATTCCAGGCAACATGAGATAACAATACGGCCTTGTCAAGCTGCTCCCCCCCCGCCCCCGCCCCCGCCCCCGCCCCCTTCACACGCCCCTCCCCAAAACACCGGGTGCACGTTCGAGCAATTCAGCGCCGCACAGATACCCTCGTGCAGAGAGCCCTCTTTCCTTCTTCACTGCTGTTCCTGCTTCAACTGTGCGCGCGCGTTTTTAAAACAGTAATAAATTCAACCAATTCAGAAAGCTGGTCGGCAGAGACTTGGGCTCTGTTCAGATATTTATCTAGGTGCGGACAGTCTTCTGGTGACGGAGGAGCCAGGATATGCCCTGCATCGTGCATCTAAAGCAGCTACATAGCACAGGTGCACTCAGCAGAGGCCTGTACATGCAAACGCTGGGTTTGCACATTCCCTCTCCTCCTTTTTGAGGGGGACGAATTGTGCAAATATGCCTCCACGTGCTGAGAGTGTGTTAGCTTTGATTTCAACGGGAAACTTATTTTTAAATTGTATTTATTTTTACGTATATATCCCACCTTTCCCCCTTCTTGCACAGCAGCTTACATGGTCCTCTAATCTCCATTTTATCCTCACAACAACCCTGTGGGGTAGGTGAGGCTGAGAGCCAATGTCTAGCCCCAAATCACCCAGTGAGTTTTATGGCCAAGTGGGGACTAGAACCCGGATCGCCGGAGTTCCACTCGAACATTCTACCCACTACACCACACTGGCTCTTAAACCAATACTTTGATTTCCAATGGGAGAGTTAATCAAGTTGAAATTAATGGTGCTTAATTTTGGTGGAATTCAGCCCATTCTGTTTTGGAAAAACATCTTAGAGACATTTCCCATGCTACATATGAACATATCAGACTTAACAGCCTCCCTGTTCATCATGTGATTCAGTTCTAGTCACATTTTTAAAAAGTTTTATGCATGACCAGCTGTGCCAGAATGAGGATGGGGAACTGAATTCGAATGCACATCCCACTGAAAGCAGTGCACTGAGGACTGACATCAGCACTCGAATGGACATCCTATATATATAGGACCACTGTTCCTGATCCAGCAAATCATCTGCATGCAGAAGTCTGCTTATGCTATGGATCGCCCTAGCTGGATCAGGGAGAAAGTTAAGAACAGTAGCTCTGGCTGATCACCTGTTAGAGTAAGGGGAGAAAACATAAAGGGCGGAGTCTCCCTTTCCCAACAGGTATGCAGTGCTGTCAGCTATTTCTTTGGCATTGGCCACATTTGGTCATCCTGCTAAACCATGGTTTAGAGCAGCTTCCCCTTCTGTTTTACATTTGTTGTCCAAACCTGGCAAACTGTGGCTAAACCTAGCTATGGTTACTGGAAACAAGCCAACTTCCTATCAAAATGTATTACATTTCAGGTTTGGTTGTAATACTAAACTGCAGTTAATCTAAAACAGGAGCAGAAATTTCCAGTCTCCTTCTCATGGCCATGCCAGAGGAGGAGAGGGGCAGGAGGAATGCTTGAGCCCAAGGCTCACTGCGGATCATTCTTACCTCACTAACTATGGTTGAACACAAACTTCCCCAACATGGTACCCTCCAGATGTGTTGGACTATAAAATAGCCAGTCCCGTTATGCCCAGCCAGCACCATGGGAGTTTTATATGGCAGTTGTAGTCCAACACATCTGCAGGACGCCAGGTTGGGGAGGCTGGTTTAGCATGATTTCCAGTCACAACCAGTATGTTCACAATGCAGGAGTACCATCAGCAACTCAAGGTGCTACAAGATATGGGGATTCGCTCCCTCCCCCAGCATCCATACATGAGTGCTAAGGGAGCTGGAGGTGTGCAAAATGTTTCCTGAGCTCAGGTCCACCTTGCTGGATTATGACTGTTGCCTACAACTAGATATGTATAGAGTTTCGTTACAGCAATGCACTGGTTATCTTGTCAAAATAGAGAATTCCAATTATTAGGGGTGCAATCCTATGTGTATTTAGACAAAAACAAGCCCTGCAACTCCCAGCATTCCCCAGGCAGCCATACTGTCTGGGGCATGCTGGGAGTTATAGGACATTTTTCTGTCTAAACATGCATAGGATTGCACCCTAAGTAAACTTAAGAAGTCCAAAGTTGAGCATGGGCTTCTCACACAACCTCTTTCCCAGAGATGAATGTAGTGTCTCTGGAGCAAGGGGAAATGTGCAGGCTCCGCTCTGGACCAAGCACTGGAAGGCAAAGTGCATCTTCCTCCCTCTGTGTCTGGGAAACTAAGGCAAACTCCACATTTTACATTTGAAAGCCAGCATGGTTTAAAGGATGGCCTACTACAGGGGTGCAGAAATGCAGGCCCATTAAGTGACTAACAAATTAATGGTAAGTTTTAACCCTAGTGCTTATGATTGCAACTCCCAACACCAGAGAAATATAAAGAACAGTGCGGGACAGCTATTGTACTCATGTCCTGCTTGTGGGCTTCCCATAGTGGCATCTGGCTGACCACTGTGGGAAAGAGGATGATGGACTAGGAAGGCCTTTGGTCTGATCCATCATGGCTCTTCTAATGCTTTTCATAGATCATAGGAAGTACTTCCCGATCTCAGGATACCTATGCGAAGATTCTGAAAAAGTACTGAAACAATTGCTTCTGCATTTATTAAGCAATTGACTATGTGGCACAAATCTGACTCACTGTAACAAACATCCTGATAATGATCTTCTTCAAAGATAACTTTGTTTTTTTTTCAGTGAAGAAACTCAGATAAGCCTTTGGAATGTAGATTCCTATGTGGGTTAACCCCAAATCACTTGCCAAAAGACAAAGAAGCAAAACCAAAGAGCTGGCCCTGATTTACAGTGCTGTTTTTTTCTTGTTCCATGTTATTT
Source organism: Heloderma suspectum (assembly GCF_057233095.1). Lineage (NCBI taxonomy): Eukaryota > Metazoa > Chordata > Lepidosauria > Squamata > Helodermatidae > Heloderma > Heloderma suspectum. Next base: position 113,460,669 of record NC_139464.1, read on the forward strand.
AACCCTTAGATAATGAATGACAAATAAAAGAAGCAATTTGCCTGAGTGTTAAGTCAGTGAGCAGCAAGAATACAACTGAAATATCCTGCTTTGCTGGACACTGAGTCAGCTACTATCAAAATTACTGTCCGCTTTTTGGGCAACCATCACCATGAATGCTATTGTTTGATGCATCTGCACCACACTTATTTGGGGATGAGGTGCGCACTCATGGAACATTCACAGTCCACACACATGGGAGACTTCCATTTGTGCTGCTTGTCCACCTCACCAAATAGATGACTGGGGAGGCTCACAGTGTAATCGTGACTCTGAAATAAATCCTACTGTGTTCAATGCCACTTGTTCCCTAGTAAGTGTATTTAGGATTGCAGCCTAAAACAATCCAGGGGCTGGAACATTTTTCCTATGAAGAAAGGCCAGAAGAGGCCTGCATAACAGGTGACCCACAAAAATGAGTGCAGTCTAACCATGCATTGTTGACAACAATGTGGTCCCAAGCAGGCACCTAAAACAGGAGTTAATGATCATTCCATATAGGTTGCTGTACACAGATGTCTGCCTGTGTTCAGCTTGGTGGTCACAAGTTGTGTGGGCCTCGACTAAAGGTTTGGGGCTTTTCAGTTAAAAAGAAAAAGGTAACTTAAGAGAAGCACGATAGATGTTTATACATTTATGAATGGGGTGGCCAAAGTGTTTGAAGCTTCTTCATTTAGAAAAAAAAAAAGAGATGACTACAAGGAAGCATGACAGAAGTTCAAACATTTATGTACAGTGAGGTGAGAGTGGATGGAGATAATCCTCCTAGCTCTCTCACCGCACTAGCCATCTGGTTCACCCAATGAACTTGACTTGCAGCTAGTTCAGGGGAGGGGTGAGGGACAGGAAGTCCTCTGGAACAGATGCTTATCATAGAATCGTAGAATAGTAGGGTTGGAAGGGGCCTACAAGACCATCGAGTCCAACCCCCTGCTCAGTGCAGGAATCCAAGTCAGAGCATCCCCGACAGATGGCTGTCCAGCCTCATGTTGAACTTGTGCAATTTACGAGCACAAGATGTGGTGATGGCCACCAGCTCAGAGGCTTTAAAAAGAATTAGACAAATTCTTGGAGGATCGATCAACAGCTATTAGCCATGTTGGCTAATTGTACAATGTAAAGCAGCCCTCCCCAACCTGGTGCCCTCCAGATGTTTGGACTCCAACACTCATCAGCCCCAGCCAGCATGGCCAATGGTCAGGAATACTGGGAACTGTAGTCCAGAACTTCTGGGTGGACTCAGATTAGGAAAGGCTGATGTAAGGCTTCATGTGCAGAGGCAGTATCCCTCTTAGTACCAGATACTGGGGGCAAGCAAAGGAGAGTGGACACTTCATGTCCTGCTTGTGGGCTCCTAGAGGCATCTAGCTAGCTAATGTTAGAAGCAGTATGCTGGATTAGACAGACTCAAGTTTCCTCCAGGCAGGCAATTCTTATGCTCTTGAGTTCTAACCAGTGGTGCAGTTAGGCAATTTTAGACTCTAGATATAATGGTCTTCCAGGGCCTTTCTCTTTAGATGGTGATATGTATTAATTAACTTACTTCGAAATGTGGTAAGCCAGCCCTGCTACATTTGGGAGGCCTCCTGCTCATTCTGCTGAGTGGGGCCCTGGATGCCTGCCCCAAAGTCCTGCCCTGAAGGCACCACTGGTACTGTGGGACCAACAGTTCCAAGCATATGAAATATGCATGGCTGGCATCTTGGCAACAGGATGGGAATGTAGATGGATGATTCCCACACTTCCAGCAGTGCCCCAAGGAGTGGAACCGAAACCCTGGGGAACTGCCATGTGGCCTTTTCCTTGGTAAATGCTCCGATCGTTACACCCCACTCTCTGAGATGAAACTGCATCCCCTAGGGATGCTGCTTCCTTTTCAGAGACTTTACACTTTAGATTGCTGCTTCCATTAATACAGCAGATGTTGGATTGCATTATAGGAGATGATGACAGCACCCAGACCCTTTGAGTCACAAGTTTAGCCAAAAGTATAATTTTGGTTTTGCAGTGAACAATTTGTCATGATGAGGGGAGAGGTCTAAACAACAATGATAAAAGCAATCTGTCCTCTCTATATTGCAGGAACACTAGAATTCAAAACATGCCAGATGTTTGCAATGTGAACGTTTCCAATGCTCTGTGTGCAAAAAGAGGGGAATGGAGTATCAGAAGCAAGGGAACAGAGAGAAGTGAGTATAGTACCTTGTGACCCCTTGGCATACAAAATTCCCTCCCTCCAGATAAAACTCCAGATGCTTGGAATAGTTACTGAGGAGCCGTCTCAATTTCAGCACAACAAAAGCTGCTAAACTACCCCTGTGCTCTGCAGTCGCCCACATAGTGCTGCTAAAGCTGGCGGGAAACAAAAACCTCCACTGTGCTAGGCTATCATTAACAGGCCTCCCTCCCCCCCAACACACTCTGTGGAAAAATGAAGTGGTTCACTAAAGAATGGGAGAGAACCAGATTGGGCATGGTTCAAGGCCGGTATTTTCCTATGATTAAAGTAACCATCAAAAATAAAATAAAAGTGTAGAAAAAACCCCGAAACAAACTTAGGTAAGGCTACGGAGGCTTATAGGGTGGGAAAGCTTACCTTTTTGTTGAAGCAATGGTTTTCAAAATGTGTTCTGCCTCAGCAGTCCTGGAGTTCTTTGATAGCTTATCAGGAGTTTCCCAGTAAGTTCAGTCATAATGGAGAAGCATCCCTGAAAGCCAGCTAGACTACTACCACTACAAAATTTTCCCTGCAGCATAAAGCCAAAGGGAAGAGTTCAAGTCCTGACCAGGACCCTGTGTGCTCTGGGAATGCACCATAGAAAACCCCCTGCAATGTACAGAGATTCCACAAGAGATGTGTAAAGCTTAAATGGGAGACAGGTCAGTGTGGAAAGAGTTCCTTGAAGGTAGAAAGCTTGAAAACCACTGGGTAAAGGCCACAAGGTGCTTGAAATCTAGTCTCTGCTCGCCCATCTTGTTGGGTTGATTCTCAGTTTCTAAAAATAGGAATAATAATGTTGCCTTTCCTATTAGGTAGATAACATGAATGGCTAAGATGAACAAATTTCTCAGGGCTTGCTAGAAACCACTGCTAGGATCTTTCCAATGCAAGGTTTTCCCCAACTTAGTGTCCCCAAATGTTTTGAACTTCAAGTCCCATCAGCATGGCCAACAGTCAGGAATGCTGGGAATTGTAGTCCAAAAATCTGGAGGGCACCAGGTTGGGGAAAGCTGGTTTAGATCTTTGCATAACTCATACAAATGCATCTTTTGTATCGGGGTATACTTAAATAATTCCCCCCTCCACTGGGCTCTGAAATATCTAATGCCTGGGTTTGCCTTCCCCAACTGGGTGCTTTCCGGATATGTTGGACTTGTTGTTGTTGTTGTTGTTCAGTCGTTCAGTCGTGTCCAATTCCCATAATCCCCGGGCAGCATGGTGAATAGCAAAGCTAACCCTGTGCTCTCCAGTCCAACACATCTGGACAGCACAAGGTTGGGGAAGGTTCCATTTTGCAAAGAAATCTTGTTTGAATTGTACATCACAGACATTGTAATTTGTTGGGTTTTTCTCCCAAAACAGAAGCAGAATTAACCATTAGAGCAGGGGTGGGCAACTTGTGGCTTGAGGGCTGCCTGTGGCCCTTGCCGCCTCCATTGCCCCTCCCCCCATGTTTTTTTTTAAATAGGATTTTTTGGGGTGGGGAAAGGTTAGAGCAGGGGTGGCTCCATAGTAGCGGCTATGGAGAACTTAAACAGCCCATTTTAGCTTGTTCTCAAGCTAAATTTGGCAGTTTGGTTGTTCCATATATACTATGTTGGATTTAGCTTGAAAACAAACTACATTTAACAGCTGTAGTGCTCTGAGGCACTACAGAGCAGATTACTGAATTTCAATGGCAAACTAATGATGTAGCCAGGGTTATATTTTGGGCCACCCTGCAGACTGTGGACTGTGCCAGAGGTCCAGGGACTGAAACTGAAGTTGTTCAAGAAGTTGCCCACCCCTGCATTAGAGACAGTGAAGTGTAGCAGTGGCAGACAGAGAGAGACCCAGAGTTACCTGCTTAGTTATGAAGCTTGCTGGGTGGATTTCGACCAACCACTCATTCTCTCTGACTCACCTACCTCGTAAGGGGCTTGTTGTGGGAATAAAATGAGAAGGGAAACATGTAGAGCAGGAGTGGGAAACATGTGGCCCTCCATTTGGCCTACAACTTCCATCAGCCCTAGCCAGCATAGCCAATAATGGGTGAAAATGGGAGTTGTAAGCCAGAACCTCTGGAGGGCCACAAGTTGCCCACTCCTGATGTAGAGTGACCTGATCTCCTTGGAAGAAAGGCAGGATAAAAGTATAATAAATAAATACATACATGCATCTTTCTTAGATGCCTAGATCAAATGTTTAGATACCTGGATCCTGGGATTTTTGCAGCCCTGATCAAGTGAAACTAGACAAATACTAGAGATTAGCACCTTTGAACCTCACAGAGATGGAGGTGAGGGAAGCAGAAAACACCGGGGGGCGGGGGATGAAGGGGATCAGAAAGTGTCAGATGAAGAAGTCAGTGCAACCAGAACATCTGTATCCTTCTTTACCAAAAGAAATCAGTCCAAGTACCCCGGCCCTTCACTTCCACCTACATCTTATTCTGTGCAATTCAAATAGCAACAGTTGTGTATTGTCTAAAGCAAGCTTTTTCTTGTCAGCCAGTTGCATTCCCTGCAGCATACACGAAGCTTAAATATCTATCTCGACTTCCTAATGTAGCTGCTTTCTCCCGGGCTGTTTGCTGAATTTAACAGATCGCATACATTTTCAAATCAATATATTTAATTTGCTGAGTGATTCATAGGGGGCCATTACCATGAGCCATAAATGCCCCATAATTTTTTTTTATGACGGCTATAGATTAATTACAAATGAAGGTCAGCCCGTAAGGTAATCAGCATTGGTCTAAATATACATACATATGGACTGCATTTAGATGTTTGGTGGATTTTTAATTGTTGATGTTGCCAATTAACCATTTAACTCAGCAGACTTGACAATAGGTATAATTTAGTTATTCAGAGGGTCTTATCCAGGCCAACACAAATTATGACCATCCAAGCTCTATGTTGGGTGCACAACCTGTCGCACGGGGGCAACATGCTGATGAGGAAAGAGTGATTTGTATCAGGATCATCGGGGTATGTGTGTCAGTGCATGTGCGGCCCCACAAGCCAGCATCACATGCAGCCCTTCTGGGCTGAAAAGGCTGTGCGCTCCTGCTGTGCATAACCCCTCACTCATGCATTGTGACCTGCCAAGGCCTTGATATGCCATGTTTTTGAAGCCCCACGCAGGCATAAAACCCAAAAGGCTTTCTGAGCCCCTGACAGGCTAACCTATGTGGCTGATGGGTTATGTCTGGCTTGATGGGTCAGAAGTTGGGCAGGCCTGGACTTATCCAATGTCCTCTAAAATCAATGGAAAGGTTTCATACTAGGCATGGTACTGGGATCAGAGGGCTTGCAAAGATCATAGCTTGTAAGGCTGAAATCCAGTAGCATCCTCTTGTAAAATTACATATATTGTGGTTTGGAGCATACAACTTTCCCCTGGATAACGCAGCCAGGAAGTGGTCAATCATGACTAAGCCAGGCATGCCTCTTTAATCAAGAGTTTCTCCTTTAAGGCAAGCTTTCTGGGAGGGTCATGAGCTGAGATTCTGGTAGTGGTTGATCTGATGTGGCCACCTGTCTACTGGGAACGCAACATGAGGCTGCTATTCACTATTCTTATGAGGTCATTAAGGAATAACTAAGGCCAAAACTACGCCACATGCAGAAACTCTGGGACTGGCTGGCCTGATGTTTTCTTTTTTAACGAAATGCAGCTGTGGGGGCTGCCCCTTTGAGTGGAACAGCGATACTGAGGGAGGGGGTGTTTATCCCTTTCCCCTGCACTGTTTTCCTGATCTAAATCCCCCCTGCCTTCCAAGCTTTTGTTTGCTCCATGGGCACCACTTCCAATCAAATTGGTGGCAATTAAAAAAAGAAAATGTTGTGAGATATAATCATGAATCTCCCATGTAGTGTGTGGTTTGACTCTTAGGATGTCTAATCAGTTTTTGACCATGCAGTGTGTTTAAAAGTGAAACCAAAGGGCTTTTAAAAAAATCGACACCTGTGTCCAGTATTTACCCTGGCAACCTTCCTCTCCAAAAAACCTGTGAACTCTGCCTCACCCTCTTCAAGAAACATTAGCCTTGATCTTAAAGTAAAGTTGCTGTTAAATGTGTTTAACTTTAGAAAACAAATGTCTCTCTGGGAATGACTGTTTAATATTGGAAAGCGTGCATGTGTGTAGTTCGAAACCAGGTTAGTGCCTTATTAGCCAGCCCACGTTTCGAAGCGGTGCTCAGAGAATCTACAGCCAAAACACCCCTGCTGTTCTTTTCTACAAAACTCGCAAAAACTTGAGAAGAAATTGCGGGGGGTGGGGGTGGAGGGAGGGATTTCTGTGATGCACAGAACGTTGCAGGGAATCCAGGTGCAAGCTTGGAAAATGTCCTCAGTGAAAATCATTCCTGAGACCAGTATTACTGGCATGCTACCAGGTCCTTGTGGCTAGTTAAATAAGGGCTATAATCAGAGGCTTTAAAATTCCACTGTTCTCTCTCTTTCATTTGTGTGTGTGTGTGTGTGTGTGTGTGTGTACACATTTGTGGTTTGCTGGCCTTTCTGTAATTAAGTTGAGGCTGGTGGAGAAGACGCCCAGAGATCCGTGTCAGTTTCAGCAGCTTGAGAAAGGAACTATTTTGCCATTATCACGGATTTGACTTTGGGGGAATCCACATGGAGGTCTGTTTTGGTTCAAGAGAAGTCCAGAATCACGTTGATGGTTTTAGAACAGGGATGGGGAACCTCCAAGCTACAAGCCAAATTTAGCTTGCCAGGCTGGCCCATCCAGCCTGCAAAGCCTTAGGCCTCCCCAAGTCCAGCCCCTCCCCAAGTCCCATCCCTCAGAATGGAGAGCGGGCAGGAGAGTGCATAGGGAAAGCAATGGAGGAGAAAAGCCAACTGAATGTTCATAGACGGGAAGGCGGACTTTGCACAAAAGGCTGCCAGGCTGGAAGAGAGGATGACAGTCATATGAACTACCTCAAATCATAGCTTAAGGCCATTCTTTTACAGTGATACAATGTTTTAATCTTCTCACAGTGAAATTGATGGGGAAGTGTCAATAGAAATGACCCAACACGTATTGCAACATGAACCAATATGAGTTGGGCAATCATATCATTTGAGGCTTAAGCAACTTCTGCTGATACAAACACCATGTGCAGAATCTGTGTGCTGTGGTGAGGAATGGTGACATTCTGCTGCCATCACTCTCGGAATTTAGATAGAAATACAGACAGATAGATGGGCAGATGATAGATAGGCAGGCAGGGAGGCAGGGTTCGGTGGATGGGTGGGAGGCAGATGCCAAAGGCCAGAATGTTATTTCTTTATCTACAGGTCTGGTATCAGACTGTAAAGAGTGAGATCTGAGAATGGAAGTCCAGCACATCAACAACAAACAGCTGGGATTTGTGGAAAAGAGTCTAGTCCCTTGCTTTTTGGCATCTGGTCCAAAAACAAAAAATCCTGGCTAGGCCAGGGTTTGGGGTAATCAATTTGCAAACCAGGCAGCAGAATGAAGGGGAGGCTCCAATGCTGTACCTTCCACTTCAATAAAAGCCTTCCTCCTCCTTATCCTTCCCATGGCAGAATAGCAACATCAGAATTAAAAGGGATACTGGAGGGGCCAAGTTTAAGAATAAGAGAGTATGCCAACACTAGATGGGCAGCTTGATTAAACACCAAAAGGAAGGGTACTGGGCTTTATATATATGATAGTACACTTCCTAACGCTATAAAGTGTTGCACAACATTGCACAGTCACTATTTAAGGTATGAAATTAGTGGCTGGGAGATAATGATGTCCCCTGGAAGATGACCTCACACCTCTCAGATCCAGTTCTAGCCACATTACGTAGACTCCAAAAAATGGCCAATAGCAATCTTATGCATATAGCAGTGGAAGACAATAATGACAAACTCTATGAGATGTCTGCTAAACTCCCAACAACATGCTGGTTGCCTTGCCACCATGATGGTACAATATTAAATTTATCTCCAGAGTAAATTTCAACATTGGATTTGCTTGCTCTGCAGGATTGTAGCTGAGAGCAAGTCTGAGTATCACAGATAACAGCTTTAAATCAAAAGAAGTTTGCATATTAGCAAACATTTGCAGGCATATTAGGAGAATCTTAAAAAAAGAATATACTATAATTTCTGGCATTTATAAAACACAGTTCAGGTGTTCAAAAAGCTATTACTGTCAGAAGCTGCTAGGCAGAAGCTTCTAATTAATGATGCCACCAAATTTTGTAATTAGTCAGCTAGTGAGTCAAAACTCACGCATTCGTAATGGTCACCTTTGTAGTGAGGTTGGATTGCTGTCTTACAAATTTGTTATTAATTTTGGAAGAGATCGTGGGTTTTGAAGCATGCACAGTCTGCATCTAAACTAATCTAAAACTGCAGCATTTCTGTGCATGTGCTGAATTGGTTGGTTTAATTCTTTTCTTTCAGGATGAAATGTGATGATGTCACTTTAATCCTTTAAGGAAAGGTTGGCATTTGAAGTCTTTCCACAAGCCAATAATGTTAGAAGAAACAGCCACATAGATTGTATACACCTCCATATAACGATCCATATTTTTTTCTTCCATATGCCATATCAGCGACAGCAAGTCAACATTACGTAGAAAGACCACATGGAAACAATCAGTCAGGAAGGGCTACATAACGTGGTGATGCATGACATCATAACGCATTATGTGATCCCATCCTTAGGGCATCTCTACACCAGCCTAAAATCCTGCATTTAAAACAGGGCTTTCTGCTTCCATTTTAAATGCAGGATCACAACTGACTCCCTCTACACGGGCTTCCTTACCCCCTTCCCACCTCCTTCTCCCCGTATCTGAGTCTTCCATTATCTTTCATTGATCTTGAAATCAATGTCACTTTTAGGTGGCAGTGAGCTGAACCAATCAGAGGCTTCCTTTGGTGGGGGGGGTGTGACACAACCAATGAGGGCACAGGACCAGTGACAGAGCAAACAGTCTTTTTGCTGTTCCTGCACCCTCATTGGGTGTATACTCCCACCAAAAGCAGCATCTGATTAGTTCAGCTCACTGCTCCTCAAAACTTAAGGGGGGGGGGAACACCTTTTCTTTAAAATGCTGTGCTGCAGGGCTCCAGCCTCAACCAGCCAGCTGCAGCAGCATTTTCTTTTACCAGTGAGTCAAAAGAAGAAGGAGATGCTACTTGTCAAGGAGACATTTGGGGTCCCTCCGCAGACCATGGAGTCCCAGACCTGCACCCCATCGTCTGACCACTGACTACAAGCTGGTTCCAGTGTAACCATGACATTTACAGATTGGCTTTTTAAGGCCATTCAATGACAGCTTATACATTTCATGGGAACCAATAAACAATCCACAGAACTTATCAGGAGCTGTCCTGACAGAAATCTAGGCTGCAGTCTTATACACACTACTTAGGACTAAGTCCCATTGAACTTAATGGAACTTCTGAACAGACATGCATAGCATTCTGCCGTTAGAATCTTTTCATGGACACAACTAGGAAAAGCTTCAGTCCCCACATAAGGTTTCTACATGTAAACAATCACCAGATCCCTTTTTAAAAGCCAATTCATGAATGCAAAATATTATGATTGTCAGCTTAATCTAAAATTGGCCGGTGTCTAATTATCACAAGCAATTCTTTCCTGTCCTTGTTTCCTTCTAAGCTTCACCCCCACTCCCACACACATACACAGACACCCTTTTCCAAGTGGAAATTGAATGTGCTCGGCAAATGTTTATAGGCCCTACGGAAAAACTTTTGGCAACCTTTGTTAATCATTTGCCTTTCTGCTTACTTTGAGTTAATTGTTTGCTAATGCTATTAGAATGTGTGCACTGTAGGACAGTATTCCTAAATAGGATTCTTAAAACAGTGAGAACCTCTAATTCAGAGTAGGTGCCGACCTACCAGCGCACTCAAGGACGCATTAGGAATTATCATGTAGACAAGGGCAATGTCACTTTGGCTTTTTCTGGATGCTTCTGGGAACTCTTATCACTGTGTCTCCAGTCTGTGTAAAACGAACAGATTCTCTCAAAGATACTACAGATTCCTTCCATTCCACTAAATAATGCCCTGGCTGTTGTGCTTCTTACCACACAAGTGCCATGTAACTTCAAGAGCACGAACACAAAACTAAACACCCAATTTGTAAACGTTCTCCAAAGCATCCTGCAACAAAAAGTACCCATGTGCAGTACTAAAGACAGCCAAAACTGGATGTGAATTGGAAAGTGGTTCTGTGGATACTGCATTGTATCTGGTCTGGGGTTCAAATCCCTATTCAGCCATGAAGTTCACTGGATGACCCTGGGCCAGTCACTATCTGTTAGCCTAACCTTCCTCACAGGGTTGTTGTGAGGACAAAATTGGATAACACCATCTATGCCACCCCCTGAACACTTTTGAGAAAGGGCAGGATAGAGACATTGGTTGAAAAATGCATGTTGATGAAATGGCAAAAAGTGCTTTGCATAATTTCATCTGCTTGTAAGATCTTTGTTTTTAAAGAAATTGAAATCTTTTTAGCAAGGTGAACAGTTACAGAGGAGGAAAGGGCACAGAGATACTTGAAGGTTACATCTAGGAATACAGAAAAGTAACCAAGGAGGAGGGTAGGAAGCTCTCCAGAACTCCCTTGAAATTCCAGTATTTTTTTCCAGCCTTCTTCTGGCTTCTGAGGGTTTGCCACACCTTGCCTATAGGTTCCCAACCACTGCATGGTGCCAGGTTTTAGACGAGTAAATTGCTCATAGCTGCAGTTGCAGTTGCCTTTGTCTTCTTTAGTAGTGAAATCCCTATCATAATGACAGGCAAGGTGTGTAGGTGGAGGGAAAGCAAGCATATTTGCAAGAGCCTGCTTGGAGCGGATGCAGTGCACGAAACATGACACGCTGCACACCTCATGGAAGCCAACTGCACAGTGTCATGAGTCATGGGCATGTTTTGCCTGTACTGCAACGGTGTCCTCAAATGCAGCTCTTTTTCTTCATAGGGATGGATGAGAGCCATTCATTTATATGAGGGAAAGCAGAGAGATAACTTGGGAACACTATTGGCTTAACAGCTAAACCTATTCCCTGCCTCTAGTGACTCCAGCATTAAGATCAAGGCTGCTCAGCCCAGGCAGAGACAGAAAGAGCGAGAGAGAGCAAGCAAGTGCACACACCTAAAGGATAACAAGACAGGACCTCCTCTGTGGTTATTCAAGCAGCCTCAGTTCCATGATTGCAAACAACAGTGTCAGTGAAACACCAGTCATTTAAGAACTTGCCTTGGATGGGTGTGAGCATATAATGGCACTGTGACTAAATGGTCATATGCTGAGATTACAAGCCTGTCATGCTGACTGGTACTGTCTCTGGTTCCTCATGCTTCCTTAGCTATGTTTTGCAGTCACTTACAGCCCCTCGTCTTCTGTGAAGCTTCAAATCAGGAACATGCTTGTTGTACAATATTTATTAACTCACCATAAACTTCCTTAAGTAGACACTTATTGTCCTCGATCAGCAGGGTAGTAAAAACCAATGCTGGTGTAGGTTTATAGTTCATTCTTAAGTGGGTGCAGGGGGAATGAAGGAAATTGCTTGCTCCCAAACATGCTGGTATTGATCCCTGCAATATCTGCTGGTAGGTGAGCTATGCCGTCCACCTTGCACTTGCTACGGCCTGGCCACTGGCAGGGGACAACATAGGCATTGATGAACTGCTGGCTGTTTCAAGCATCTGGAATGTGAGTCACACCCTCCTGCTAAGGTTGGGGGCTGAAACCAGTTTTACTTGAGAGAGGGTGTGAAAGGAGAAGGGCAGGGCAGCAGTTTAGACCCAGCTGCGGAGTGTGTTTAAGATTTCGGGTTGCTGGGCTGAGATGGTTTTGGGACTGGCACTGACTGCCTGCATGCTTGCTTCTACACCAGCTCAGCCTATATAATAGGCAGAAAGGAATCATACCCTCTAAAGGTTGCCATGAATTTCTCACTACTCAGTGAAGGGAGAACATGAAATGGTACATATTCAAGTCTTTCCCCATGTTCATTATGCATTTCCAAAGTAAGTTTAAATATGGCCAATTGTGGAAATGGCCAATTGTTCATCAGTGCCTACTCTCAAGGGTAGTTACTTTTAAAGTTTGCTTTAAAAACTAAGGATTTACTCCAAGTATAATTCACTAAGGGAAGAGACATACACTCTAAAATTCAATCTTATCTCCATTTGACCATATTAGTCAGTTAAGGCACAGACAATATGCCTTCAGAACCCAAATGTGTACAGCTTATGGCTTCCAGAAGCTGCACTCTAATTCAATTCCCTCTCCATTGCCTCTCGTATTAAAAGCCCAACTGCATTTCCAGTAACATTAGCAGAATAACTCAGAATTTAAATGGATATAAATGGGATTCTATAATGTGAGCTCTCAATCTGCCCAAACTCTCATCATTAAATACAAAAAGGCAGGCAGAATTCTGCAGGGTCCTGGCCAAATTGCTGGAGCAATTTAATAAAAGGTTGGTTTTGACTGGAAGCTGATGGGATTGTATGATATAAGGCTCAGCTATTTAGTGTGGCAAATACAATATGCATGGAAAACGGTCTAGGATGACCTAATGGGAAAACATGACAATCTCTTTTTGGAAACAAGAAAGGATTTTTATGCATTTAATATACATTTCTCAGTTTGAGCTGATTTTGTTCCACAATGTTCTGCTTTATCTTCTATTTGAATATTTTTTCCACTGTATTTGTTTATTTTCAGTTTTGGCAATGTGCAAAAGCTAAATCAGGAGGATTGAGAAAAACGAAGAGATGCATACTCCCCATCCTACTTACCGTGCTTTTGCATTACTTTCACGGCAGAATATTCTACAATAGCCTCATCCCCCTCTAAATGCAGAAAGCAGGAGACAGTCTTTGCTGTTATGCAAATTTGAATAAAGTCCTTGAGAGATATGTACCTAGATGCCAAGACTTTGTACTGCTAAGACTTTGGAATAGCAATATTTTTAAATACCATGGAAAATAATAGATACTTTAGCCATTGAGATAGAAAAGACCACTCTGACTGTAAAAGTGAAGAGACCAATGAAAAAATGTTCTCCAAGGTTTGGGAGAGGGGATAGCTAATTGTCTCCCCACCCCCAAACTCTAGAAATTACATGCCCTTTCTCACTCCCCAACTTCCAAATTGTTTTGTCCCCCTATAGAGTAGCCTAGCCTTTCCCAATCCAATGACATTTAGATGCTGTTGAACTACAAGTCCCATCATCCTTGACCACTGGCCACACTGGCTGTTGCTGATGGGAGTTATAGCCCAAAACTTTTGGAGGATATCGTGCTGGGGAAGGCTGAGGTAGAGAGTCTGTAGTGCTGGATTCTGCTCCAGAGTATATGCGTCCCTATCTAAAGAAAACATGGAGGGAATAAACATCCCTCATCAGAAGTGTTTTTAACTGATCAAAAATCACTAACCTGTAGCATGTAATTAATCACATCCCTTCCCAGTCATGGATCCTAACACTGGCTGGTCAGCTTAATGAGCAAAGGGGATAAATGTTTCAGAAGAGAAGGGTTTGGCATTTAGTGTCCTGATCACAGCATGAGTGCATTTTGGTTACCTGCTTTGCTAGACTTAGAGGGGGAGGAGAAGGGAGGTCAACCAATGCTTGGATACAGTGAAGGGAGGGGGTTGTGGATCAGCACCCAGTTTTGCAGTCTAAGGACCTAGAGACTCTGGGATCATCTACTCTAGGTGCTATGTGGTGAGTAACAATATGAATTATTCACATCAAGAATTTGTTGTTGTTGTTGTTCAGTCGTTCAGTCGTGTCCGACTCTTCGTGACCCCATGGACCATAGCACGCCAGGCCTTCCTGTCCTCCGCTCTCTCCCGGAGCGTGCTCAAGTTCATATTCATTGCATCCGTGATGCTATCTAGCCATCTCATCCTCTGCCGTCCCCTTCTCCTTTTGCCTTCAGTCTTTCCCAGCATCAGGGTCTTTTCCAGGGAGTTTTCTCTTCGCATTAGGTGGCCAAAATATTGGAGCTTCAGCTTCATTATCTGTCCTTCCAATGAGCACTCAGGGTTGATTTCCTTTAGGATGGACTGATTTGACCTCCTTGCAGTCCAGGGCACTCGTAAGAGTCTTCTCCAGCACCACAGTTCGAAAGCATCAATTCTTCGGCGCTCAGCCTTCCTTATAGTCCAGCTCTCACAGCCATACATTACTACTGGGAAAACCATAGCTTTGATTAGACGGACCTTTGTCGGCAAGGTGATGTCTCTGCTTCTTACTATGCTGTCTAGGTTGGCCATAGCTTTCCTCCCAAGGAGCAAGCGTCTTTTAATTTCATGGCTACAGTCACCGTCTGCGGTGATCTTGGAGCCCAAGAAAGTAAAATCTGTCACTGCTTCCATTTCTTCCCCTTCTATATGCCAGGAAGTGATGGGGCCAGATGCCATGATCTTAGTTTTTTTAATGTTGAGTTTCAAACCAGCTTTTGCACTCTCCTCTTTCACCCTCAACAAGAGGCTCTTTAGATCCTCTTCACTTTCTGCCATTAGGGTGGTATCGTCTGCATATCGGAGGTTGTTGATAATTCTCCCAGCAATCTTAATTCCGACCTGTGATTCATCCAACCCGGCATTTCTCATGATGTACTCTGCATATAAGTTAAATAAGCAGGGTGACAATATGCAGCCTTGTCGTACTCCTTTCCCAATTTTGAACCAATCAGTTGTTCCATGTCTGGTTCTTACTGTTGCTTCTTGACCCTCGTACAGGTTTCTCAGGAGACAGGTAAGGTGGTCTGGTACTCCCATCACTTTCAGAATTTGCCACAGTTTGTTGTGATCCACACAATCAAAGGCTTTAGCGTAGTCAATGAAGCAGAAATAGACGTTTTTCTGGAATTCTCTTGCTTTCTCCATGATGCAACGAATGTTGGCGATTTGATCTCTAGTTCCTCTGCCTCTTCGAAACCCAGCTTGTACTTCCGGTAGTTCTCGGTTCGCATACTGCTGAAGCCTAGCTTGTAGGATTTTGAGCATCACCTTGCTGGCATGTGAAATGAGCGCAATTGTGCGGTAGTTTGAACACTCTTTGGCGTTGCCCTTCTTTGGAATTGGAATGTAAACTGACCTTTTCCAGTCTTGTGGCCACTGTTGAGTGTTCCAGATTTGTTGGCATATTGAATGCAGCACTTTAACAGCATCATCTTTTAGGATTTTAAATAGCTCGGCTGGAATACTGTCATCTCCGCTAGCTTTGTTGTTAGTAATGCTTCCTAAGGCCCACTTGACTTCACTCTCTAGGATGTCCGGCTCAAGTTCAGTGACCGCACTATCATGGCTATCAGGGACATTCAGATCTTTCCTGTATAGTTCTTCTGTGTATTCTTGCCACCTCTTCTTAATCTCATCTGCTTCTGTTAGGTCCCTGCCTTCTTTGTCCTTTATCATGCCCGTCTTTGCACAAAACGTTCCCTTGAGATCTCCAATTTTCTTGAAGAGATCTCTAGTCTTTCCCATTCTGTTGTTTTCCTCCATTTCTTTGCATTGTTCATTTAAGAAGGCCTTCTTGTCTCTCCTTGCTATTCTCTGGAACTCTGCATTCAGTTGGGTATATCTTCCCCTTTCTCCCTTGCTTTTCGCTTCCCTTCTTTCGTGAGCTACTTGTAAAGCCTCATCAGACAGCCACTTGGCTTTCTTGCATTTCTTTTTCTTTGGGATGGATTGAGTTGCTGCCTCCTGAACAATGTTACGGACCTCCGTCCATAGTTCCTCAGGCACTCTGTCTATCAGGTCTAATCCCTGAAATCTATTCCTCACCTCCACTGTATATTCATCAGGGATATGATTTAGGTCATACATCAAGAATAGGTAGATACTAAGTCACTCAAGTTCTTCTTCAAAACCTGAACACCATCCTAAAAAGAATTCAGGTCACCTTTGAAGGTGACCCACCAAGCCTCTAGAAGTAGCTATCTGGAACACTCCAACCCAACAGGGATTTCACTTCCAGGTTAGGATTTAAAAGTGACACGTATGTCCTGAACACAGACAAAAGGTCAGTTTTCTCCTAGAAGATGTGCGATATGGATGCAAGACCTAATAGGTGCCACTGTGGAGGCTAAGTGCCACAAGCCATCTGATGGGCTGGATACACATGACCATCTTTTGGCTGCAGTAATAAGCAATATTAGAGCTATAGCACTGATGTTAACTGCTGACGAGAGTTGTCAGGAGTTACTGTGCCACACGGGGGAACGTCCTAGCTCCATACATATAACTAAATACGGCTGTGTTTTATACCTGATGTTCTCCTATTTTGAAGAGGGCTCACAATCTTTTTCAGGGTCATGAGCATCTCTGAACTTTGCTGAGCTGCCTCAAATTATAGGAAGTGGTGACCTTATTACAGCGTATCAGTAGTGTTATAGTTGGCGTGGCTCAATCCTCTGGAAGTCATTATACAGCTCATTCACAGAGCAATCCTATGGCCCCTAGGCAATGACTGGGGTGTCACAGCATGCTACGGATCCCCTCCTTCAAGGTTGGAGACAGAGCTCTGGCCTCACAGGATGGGAGCTAATCATGGATCCCCCCCCCCCATTCCTCCTAGCTGCCACAGAAAGCTCTGTGGCGGCTCCTTGCCGGAGGTTGGAACTCCTCTGGAAGAGAACAGAGAGGGAGGGGGGCATGCCAATGGGCAGGACAGGGAGGGGAAGGGAGGGGAGAGGCCCAGGATCCATCAGATCCAAAGGCCTCTCAGGACCCACCCTGGGCAGCATGCAGCAGCTACATGGGCTCAGAGGTCCATCTAGCAAAGATCACTGCAAAGGAAGATGGTGAGGCTGTAAAACCTCTGCTGATCCTCCTGCCCTGCATGGTCTTGATGGTAGGATGGATGGAGGGCTCCAACATCAAAGCCCTCTGTCCATCGGGCAACAATCTCATAGGGTTGCAGTCTAACAAAAGAACATCCTGCCAGTGCTATCTGCGTGCCGCTGGATTATTTGGTCACAAGAGCCTGTAGAGAGAATGGCTGACATGGACTGGGATCAAATGCCTGCTGAGCCATGAAGCTCACTGAGGCTGTGGGCAAGTTGCTATTTCTCTGCTTCGCAGGTTTGTTTTGAGGACAAAATTGGATAACTCCATGTATGCCCCCGTGAGCTCCTTGGGGGAAAGGTGAAGATACACATATGACTGATAAATAACTATGTGGAACATAAAGGATCTTAATTTGCCTTAACAGATCCAGTGTACAAAAATATCAAGTGGAAAGATCAGAAGTCAGAAATGTGTTTTGCAGCTTATCCTCCCTGGAGTATAAGTTTGTCCTCTTACTAGGAAATACTGCCTTTGCCATCATATATATGCCAGTTTACAGTCAGAAAAATGCCACAAGCATTGCTACAAAACGGCTTCTCTGTGTACTGAAATGAGTTTATCTGCAACACACTTCCGTACATACAGAATAATTTGGCCTGACAACTGCAACAACAGCAAAAATGCTTCGAAGCACAGTGACAACATTTCCATAAGCTAAAGAGCTACTCAGCACTCTGCTAATGCCTGCTCTGCATTCTCTATCCTCAAAGCCACCCTAAAATGAAAATGTGCGGCTGAAATATTGAAAGATGTTACTTGCATTTTCAAAATGCATGAAGGAGTATACAAACCAGCCTTTTACCACACACACACAGTGAAACACTTTTTGAAATCATTTTTCAAAGGAAGCTCAAGGATATCTAATTCAAACTTCCAAAAAAATATGTGGAATGATTATGAGAATCCAACAGGGGTACAAACCAACAGGAGACATTAAGTCTTCTTGGCTATAGGGGAAATCAGGGTCAACTGAAACTGTATGGTCGCATTCAGATGATCAGTGGGGGAAACAACACCGCGTTGGTCGTTTCCCCCACCCCTGCGTATGCTAATTACCCGTGCTGCGTTGCAGGTTGCCATGTTGTACAAAACTGGCGCACAGTACAGGTGTAGTAACTTTTTGCCCACTCTACAACCCCTACAGTCCCTACTGCAAGCCATGGGTTGTACGAGAAGTCCCTACACCATGCTGTGCACCAAGTTCAGATGACATGGCAATCCGCGCTTCGGTGTGGGTAATCCCAGTCACACAACTGGCATGTGCAGGGGCGGGGGAAACAACCAATGCTGCATTGTTTCCCGGCCCGCACTGACCATCCAAACCCGGCCTATTAGTGCCCTAGTCAAAATTAATTGTGCTGCGCCATATCTTGGTGTATGTGGGGTAGGGGTGGGGGCAGTGAGAGGCATGTTCCTTCATCAAGGGCTTTCCTGATCGCGGATCCTTCTCCATGCTGTATAGGTGAATGGAACAATGGGAAGAGCTCGCATCTGGGAAAATTGGAGTAGGTGGTGACACATCTACCCCCTGCCCCAGACCTTACTTTCCCGAGATTTTTTGGGTGGAAACAACTATATCCCTCCCTTTGACCATTTTCCAGAGGAGTCCTGTTCCTCTTGAATTCTTTTGTGTCAAGCAGCTTCCCACTTGTTGTATCATGTCAGCTCTGGTGGCAATACTCCTAAATATCCATTCCCCCTAGGGCTCAGAAGAATCCTCCTCTCCTGATGCCTAATGGCTAGTATCCAAAGGTTGATGGCCACTGCCAATGGCCACTACCTTTGCTCAAACGAGGAAGGGGTATAAAACTGTAAAGTTCCTTTCTCTCTCCTCTGATCCATCATTTGGAATAGTCCAGGGATGACACAGTAAGATAACACACATGCTGTGCCTCCTTGGTCCCTAGTTTGGGGAAAGGCTCTGCTGGGCAAGGGTGATAGTTTCACGTAGGTGAGATGGAGAAGGAGTAGCAGCATGAGAACATCATATTGGGGAAGGACCCGGGGGCCACGTACCTCAGCCAAATCATGCTAGAGGCTGCTGGTCTCATGTGCAATGGATATTTTGTTTATGCCTGCCCCTTTGAGCATGCACATTCAAAGACAGCACTGCTTTCTGGAAAACAGGTCCATACACAAAACTGTATTGAAGACTGTTTCCAATACGGTGGCATCCATCGTCATATATGAGTACTAATACCCAAGGGATATTATTCAGGCATTCAAATGCCCAAGCACTTTCAAATGATACCAACACCAACAACTCCCCCACTTTCAGCAAGAAATTTGGCAATAGGTACCCCCCATCTTTTCCCCCGTTATGTCTTATTTAAAACTGATTATAAATCCATAGCAAGACACGAACACATTAAACATTGGTCTCTAATTCAGACCCCTTGTCTTTGGCACCTTTGAGGCAATGGGCCATACTAAATGAGGAGAGCTTAAGCTCTGGCATGTAATAATTCTGCATTCTGCCCGCCACCCGCCCACCCGCCACCCCGCCCCTGCCCTGGCCTATTACTGCAGCACACATCAATAAATTAGGGATTACGTCAAGCTCTCAGTGCTCTGTTGCTACCTCTGACAAATTAGCAATACCAATGTCTCTGCTGATCATTCAATCCACATGCAACATATAATGTCTCCGTTTACAGAACCTGCTTACCTTTCTTGGTTTCACTTTGTCATGGTAGTCATACTGAAAGATCCCCTTGTAGCTAAGGCCTAACCACCATGGAATTCCCTGCTTGTCCTAGGATGGGGAAAAACACATCGAAGTCAAAATTATTCTGAATGGGGGTTAGCAAGATAATATAAAGTAGAGGTAAAGGAAGTTATAATTTCCTGCCCTCTTTTTAAAATGTTAAATATGGCTGGTATATTTGGGACAGTCCTGATGACAACATCTTTGATTACTGAAGTGGTCCTTAACAGAGGTTACTTCCATACTGGCACTTTGCTCACTTGTTACAGAAAATCCAGATGATGGATGCCTCCAGGCAGATGGCTCTTAGCACTACCAGTCAAAAGACATTGTGCAGTTATTCCGTCTTTTCCTCCTTAACAGATTTTCTGTGGTAAGAAGAACGATGGAGGAAACAGTGGGAAAATGGTTACAAATACAAGATGACATTGTCTGGACCCCCCATAAAATTCTGTGGAGAAGGCAGAATAAGTGCACAATTAAAGCCTCATATGGAAGCACCCAATGTCACCGCCAACCAACAAGGTCTGTGTTGTCCTCCTATCTGTTTCACGTCTCGATCTGTGGCTACATTTTTTAATTGAATTGCAGTGTCAGCCTATACAGCATAGACTGGCAAAGCTTTATCAAGGCTTTTCAGGACTACTGTGCTGTTAAAGTAAGGATATCTGCATGGGGAAATCTGGCCCTCTTGGGGCTCAACAGTTTCCCTCCAAGCGCCCAGCTCGAGCTGCAGGCTTCCTGACAGAGCTCGTAGACTCCCAGCCGCGGTGGGTTGCTGTGCGCAAGTCTTTCCTTCTCCCTCTCGGGCCCCTGCAAGGAGAAGGAGGCTTTCACACAGTGACCAGCAACGGCAATTGAGATGCCGCCGCCACTGGGGACTCCTGCCGGCGCTGCACGCCGCCACCGCCAGCATCGGCAAGGAGTGTGCCAGGGGTTTGCGCCAGCAGCGGAAGTCCGTGAGCTGGCCCGACTCGCAGAGGTCAAGTGAGGCCAGCTCGCAGACAAGCAAGCCAGAGTCTGGGGGGCTGAGCTGCCAAAAGCTGGGCAGACTTGACGGATTCCTCCACCATCCCCACTTTAAAGCAAGGGTGAGGAACGATTTAGCCTGGGGGCCTGGATTGCATTCTGGCTCACTCCCCAGGGGTGATGGCAGGGGGTGGACTCTCCCTCCTGAAAGCCCTTTCCCTCCTGGTGCCCAGGTGCCATCCTTTTCTCTATGCAGAGAGTGGCAGGAGATCGATCCCTCCTCTCTCGCACAGAGAATTTCTCCTGCAAAGACAGGCACTGAGTGGTCTCTCCTGCCTCTCTGTATGGAGTTTCTCTGTGCAGAGGGAAGCAGGATCCATCTCCTGTCCCTCGCCGCATGGGGCTTCTCTTCATTCCTGGCTTTGGTGTGCACAGGCTTTCCCTAGCCAGGGAACATCTCTGTGTACCAAGCCCTCCTGGCCAAGGCACCAGGTGGAAGAACTCTCCTTCACCCAATGCCTTAGCCGGGGAAGCACTTACAGCAGCATGCTATGTAAGGGGAAACCCGCACAGCAGGCATGCCTCTCCCCGCCAGCTTCCCCAAGCCCTGCCAGACTCCAGGGGATGTGGCTTGGGAGGGGCCCACAGAAGGCGCCCAAGCCTCTGCAGGCTGGATGGGGAACCCCTGTGGGCTGGATTAGGCCCATGGCCCAGACTCTGGAAAAAAGGCAGCCAAGGGGAGACAGGATGGAAGTGTACAGAATTATGCATGGTGTGGAAAATGTGGTAGCGAGACATTTTTCTCCCTCTCTTTTAATACTACAACCCGGGGCCATGAAGCTGATTGGTGTGAGAGTCAGGACAGATAAAGGGAAGTACTTCTTCACCCAGCACACAGTTAAACTAGGGATGTTGCGGGTACCTGACTGGGTCTGGGAGTCTGTAAGACTCCCCACCACCACTCACCCCCTGAACCAAGCTCGGTGAGCCACTGCCCCCACCTGCTGAGCTGCATGAGTGGCCAGGACTTTCCGGGCCCATCCGCTCGCACCCAGGAACCACCCGTCCTCCACATGAGCTGCCATTTTATCACAAGATGGAGGCTCTAGTTTTTTGTCTATCTAGTGTTACACTCATCGGTGGCCGTAAAGGACCATTTCAGCAACGTAAGAAGCTACGCCATTTGCATCCCTGCTCTTTGCCGTGATAGGCTACGTAAATCTTTACGTAGCCTATTGTGCAAAGGGACAGGGATGCAAATGGCATCTGCTACGCCAGATGCCATTTGCTTCCGCAGACCGGCAGCGGACAGCAGCGGATGATGCGGACCCAGCCGGCGGTAGGTAGGATCTGGCAGGCGCAAAATTTGCGGGGTGGCGGAGGTGAGTGGTCCGTCCCGCCATGGACTCCAGGGGGCCGGGTTCTTTAGAATCCGGCCTCATTGGAGTCCGTGGTGGAATTCTCCGCCACCCCTAGTTCTTATTCCTCCTTTAAAGGGCTACCGCAGTTTCCCCCTTGCAGTTTCTGCTCCTTTTATTGCTTCCTGTCTAATGT
This sequence comes from Heloderma suspectum, assembly GCF_057233095.1. NCBI lineage: Eukaryota > Metazoa > Chordata > Lepidosauria > Squamata > Helodermatidae > Heloderma > Heloderma suspectum. The sequence continues at coordinate 113,483,024 of NC_139464.1, forward strand.
GGCAGCAACATTACTGTTGAATAGCCTCTTCACTGCATCTTAATTTCTCAGTTCCTGTTCCGTTATCTCTCTCTCTCTCTCTCTCTCTCTGTGTGTGTAAGAGAGAGAGAGAGAGAGAGAGAAAGAAAGAGAGGCAGAGGGGAGAGTGAGTAATTTGCAATAAACAAATAAAAGAAAAAATGAGAAGAAATCTGTAATTAACTCCCCCTCCCCAAGTGAGGAACAGGAACTGAGTAATTAAGGTGCAATTAAGAGGCTAATCATCAGTAAAGCTGCTGGCCATAATGAAGTTAACAAGGAGAAAATTACTAATTAATGTTGCAGGTCACTTTTTTTGAACAGGTCCTAATTCTGAGTAAACATTATAGAATGGGATGGCCACTGCTGAATAACATAGGTCTTAATTCAGCTTCCAGCTGATTGTGGAAAAGCAGTGCCTCAGCAGGGCTAAAGGGCCCTCATGTGGAAGCAACCGATATCTCATAACTAAGAGTCTCCCCACTGGAAGACTCTACAAAAACTCTACAAAAACTCTCCCTCTCTCCTTGGAAATTATTTTTCACTCTACAAAAACTTTCCCTCTCTCCTTGGAAATTATTGTGTATACAAATGTTGCCTTCAGTTCAGGAAAGAGGGGAGATGAAACAGGGTACCCCGGCCGAATGGACTGAAGAGGGATAATCCCGGATTGTGTCATGAATCTATGAAATACAGCACTAATGTGACTTGATTGTTACCGAACACTTACATCTGTCAGATAAGGGGGAGTCAAATGACTACATAATACAACTATTTCACAGAAAACTGGATGGTATTTCATGCAAGCCTCTCTCTTTTTGTATTGTATAGGTATGCTTAGCAAAATGGATTTGCAGTTCATTAATATGCTGGAGAATGTATACTAAAAATAGCAAATAATGGGACAGACTGGACTGTTCACATTGCTCCTATCAATAAATTAAACCATATACAATAAATGAGGGATCAGTCCTCTTCTGTACCTCCATGTTGCTACTATTTCTGGCTCTGATGTACTAATACACTATCTCTTTAATATGCTATGTGAATGCTCTGATATTCTCAATGCACAGTAAACCAAACAATAAATGACAGTCCAAATATTAATTGTAACTGCCAAATACTGTAATTGTTTCTAATTTGTAATTAGAAAACATCTAAACACCAGATCTCTTCACGGGCCTGCATTATCCTAGAGAATAATGCAGTAAATCAATTATTTCAAGTTGCAATTCCAGTACCTAAGATCACTAAAACTCTGTAAATTTACAATCAGTTGAATTGCCCGATTATGTATTTCAAGTACCTGAAATTATTACATTATTGAAGCTATTTATCTTAACACAGGATATAAAACAGAACTTTCATTACAGAGCAGTGTTAAGAGAATTGATTTCAGTTGTAATTGTTCATGATCAATCAATTCATTTAATCGAATAACTCTTTTCAGTTGATATATACCTTGACTGCATAATAGTGGACTCCATATGTTGGAAGAGATTCTACAATGCTCATGTAACTGTGAAAGGAAGCATAAAAAACAGAATGTCACAGTTCTAAACAGCAAGGGAACTATGCAAAAAACCAAATCCACGAACATTTGGGCACCCATTCTACCATGTACAGACAGTACTGACATGAATTCTTCTAAGCCTGAACAGTATGAGTGAATTCATATAACTGTGTAGAATATCATTACTGAAATTCTAATTGTTAAGTTTCTGAAGAACTTCAGAGTTTCTGGGAACCCAGTTTGATGCTACAGGAGAGACGTGAGATGCAATTATGTGTGGAATTTACAATCCCTCAGTGCATGCTATGCCCCAGAGACAAAGGTCATCACACTACAGAATTCCCCCTTCCCAACTTACTTGACAATGGCCTGGCCTCTCGTCTGCCCATTTAGCTTCTTGTAATGCTCAATAACGCGGTCCTCACTTTGAAGGAGAGAAACAGAATCTTATTACCTTGAGCACACACAGCTGAAAAAATACTGAAGGGCCTCCACTGTAAAAGAGGCATCTCAGAGAAGGGTGGCAGTGAGCCCAAGAAATCTCAAAAGATGTCTACAAAGAATAAGCAACAAAAAGCAGAAAAACAAAGTGAGCCAACCCAGGATACATTCTTCATTTTTTAAAAACTTTATTTTTATACAACAGCAGCAGCAGCTATAAACACAGAGGCAGAAATGCAGCAAAAACAGAGCTCAGTATCAAGGAATGCAAAAGTAGCAGTGCCTCCTTTATTTTATGATATGGCATGCTCCCACATGTCACTCTCTTGCCAGAAAATAATGGGAAAGTATCTTATGTTCTGTAGCCCAAAGAAAGGCATCTGTACTGAAAGAGATTCCCATGAACTGAAGCCTACATTAGAAGTACATGTAACCAAGATGCAATTCTGCATTGTTTTCCTATGCCTTGCAAAGGCCTCATGTAGATGTAGTACTGCTAATCTTTTACAGTGCAACCTATGCAGACATACTTGGGAGTAAACCCAATTGGAAGCATGGGAAACTGCCTTAAACATAGGATTCATCATGACTGAGATAGGGAGTGGGATGCAGGCTTGTGCCTTCTTTCCCTCTCCATTGTGAATTCCCTCCTCCCTTAATCATGGTTTAGTATTACATCTGCACTGACGTTAACCATGGCTGACATCAACCAGATACCATTTTAACCAGGATCAAACCCTGATATGAAATCCTGGTTAAGATGGAAACCATGGTTATTGTGAACAACACGCAGCAGCAGGGTAGATGCAACACTGAACCTTGGCTAAGTCTGAAAAGGGAAGGGAGGAGGAAATGTTCACTGGACAGGAGGAGGAAGTGTGTGAGTCTGTGGCCTACTCCTGATCTCTTACAGCATTACACTTGCACTGGGCCAAATAGTTATACAAATGGAAATCTTAAGAGCACAGAATGAAATATATCAGTTGAAAAAATATTATGGTAGAACCAGTTAAATCTATTTAGTTGAAGTATTTCTTTCTTCCATGTGAATGAAGACCTTTAACTCCAAAGAATTTAAAAAAGATTATAGTGTTCAGCTTCCTTTTTGTTGCTGTTAATGTTTTCAGATGCAAACTGATACCTGTCTCTCTCTTTGTATTCCCTCCCTGAGGAGCCAGACAATAGCATTACATTAACCAACTGGAAACTTGAAAAATAATCTCTTAACAAGACACCTTCTGTGTTTTTATTCTGTTTCAGCTTCCACACACATCAGAGTTTAATTCAGACATCACAGCAAACCATGGTTAAGGAAGCTGATGTCTGAACTAAAAAGCCATGGTCTGCAACCAGCCATTGAATCAGAATGAGAAACCATGGTTTGAACTGGACTTGCAAACCATGGTTTGCACTAACAATGGTTTGGCATGATGTTTGAATTGACGCATCATAATTGCAGCCATTTCCCTGCCTCCAAACCTATTCTGTTCCTAGTTTCATACAAAGGGATAACAAGGAAAATTAACTGGATAGGAAAGCCTTTACATGGATGGTTGTCTATCATTTCAGCTGTTCATCTTTTTAGCAGCACAGCGGGGTTACTGACAGCTGCACATTGACTGGGACCACCTACTAATGTGGCACTGGCTCCAAGCTGTCACCACGTAGATGACATATACGCTCATTCATAATTCAGTGCAACTTCAGATGACAAATGCTTTGATGTGCATGAAACGGTAAGGAAGTAAAGTGTCCCTGCATAGCTGTCAGCTTGTAAATATCCCTATGAGTGCTTATAATGAATAAGACTGTACAGAAGGCAGGCTTTACATGAATGTCAGGAACACGTAGATCAAAAAACATTGAGAGCACCAACATTAGCTACCATTAAGGCTTACTAAGGTTTCCCTTAGCTCAGGATCTGAAACTCTCTTCGGACCATGGTTTAAGGTGCTGCAGGTAGAGACTTCAAGATTACCATTTCACATGCTACTGCATGAGGGACTGCAGAGTACATGCATTCTACAACAATAGCAACCCCCCTCTCCCTGCCCAGCTCTGTTTAAACAAGGCAAGGAAGATAAATAGTGATAAAGCAACATGGAAACTTGGTAGCAGCAACTATGGGGATTGCTCTCATAACCACTTCCTTCTGCAGCTCTTAAACCCCACACTAGACTACAACTATTGCCTCCACTCCCATTGGAGCCTGCCAGACAACAGACTCTAACATATTCTGGGCTGCTGCCCTTGGTCCCACCAGGTACTAGAATGTCTGAAATCAAACGTGGACACCCCTACCCCTAATTCGCTAACCACAGCTAGTAAGGATGCGGTTTTGCATCTGCACGGGACCAGCATTTAGAGACACAAACATTATAACAATTGGCATATTCTGCTTACATTCTGTAGCCTGAGCAAGACAGAGAGAATGAGACAGAAAGAGAGAAAACGCACACTGACAAGTAGATAAATATATAACAGTTCAATCAACTTGTAGCATCTAATGTTTGTTCGGTATTCCACATTGATCATGATTTATCAGTATCTATCAATATGTTGCACTGCTGTTTCCAAAGTGGGAAGTGAAACCTCAAAGGAAGAACAAATTCTGTGTACAATGCAGTCACCAAAGTTTTGGTCAGTGAAGTAAAAAATGTAGCAACAAGTTATCCATCTGAAGTCACTGGGTTTTATTACTCTGTGGAAAACAATGAACTTTCAAACTTTGGCCTGATCATGCAACCCTTATTCACAGGGCTTATTCTTTTGTCCTTTTAATACAAGAAGTCCAGTCAAATTCTACCAGAAACTACTTGGAAGAGTAAGAACTCCTTATGGATCTTAGTGAACTGCTGCAAACATCCTGTTTTGAGACATCCCCTTATTTTGCAAAAAGTGACAAAAATGTAAACAAATCATCAGGCAACTGCAGACCTAGTTCACAAGAACAGTAAATGAGATGGTATAAAACTGTTTCTGGATTATACCACTTCACAGTGCTGATGACAGATCACATGACTGAATGTTTCTCTAAATAATAATTTTTAAAAACCCATCTTGCACATAGAAAATTAGCTCTCAGTGAAAAGGGATCTAGCCTTGGGATCTATCTCCCTAACATGTTAGCCTTGTATGTGCAAGGAATTTTTTTCCATGGGGAAGCATTCAACCACACAGTTCCCTCACCTGCAATCTGAAATGGTATGGTGCAGTTTCACCACTTGCTGTTTGCATGAACTAGTCCTGAGAAGTGTAGATTTTGTAAAAGGCAAAAATGTATGGTGGCATGAAAACTGCACCATCTGCACCTATATTTGTATGCTCAGAGACTACACATGTTTAACACAAAAGATTATGCTCCTTTGGGAAATATGAGCAATGGAAAAGACAGAGGCTTATATAAAATTTGGGAGGCGATATCTATTCTGCGGACTACATTCAGCTTTTTAAAGTGTTCTGTGTGATTAATATATTCTTGAAAGAATCCTGAGAACATCAAATAATAAAAAAAAGATTCTATCCCTTATGACTGCAAATATAGATGACAATGGCAGTGCGTTTGAAAGGCCAAATGACTAAATTTGCTGTTTTCATAAAAAGCAGTGATTGCTGGTAGATACCACCTGCAGATAAGCTGCGGTCTGGCACAGTCACACAAACACTACAGGTCTGCGTATGCTCCAAGCTGGGATTTTAAATGCAGTTTGGAAAACTCGTGGTGGACTCAGAAACTGCATCAGAATTTCACAGGTTAATTGCTGTGGAACATGAATTTTGCAGACTTAGTCCCTGGCAGAGAGAAATGGGTCAATCCTTCCAATATGGGGGAGGTGTGGGAGAGACTAAATAAAGATCCCCAGACCACAACATGAAAATCATACTCCCTTGCTGTCATCAAATTACGAGACTGAAGAAATTAAAGGAGCCACAGATAAGAGAACTTCCCACCCACGGCTGGGCTTGGAGCCTAATGCTTTAAAGAGAAACATGAAACAGCCACCAGCAGCCAGGCAGCTGAAGTCCATCGCCTTTATCAAAGGGCATTTTCCCCAAACTAATTAATATTTGCTCTGATGAAAGGAAAGGGAGAGGCAGACAGAGGAACTTATCCTTAGGGCATTTTGAATTTAAATAGGATGCTGCCATCTTCTTCTAACATGCTAGTGGATTTAGTTCTCAGCCTGGGAGGAGGAGGAAAGACTGCAACATGGAGCACGTTCATGGGGCTGAAAATTCGCAAAACCCCACATAGAGAAGAGGTTGTGAAAATCCCCACTTCTGTGCCCGAGAACTTTTATACAAGAACATGATACAAAGGGCGGTAAAAAAATCAGGCCTGCTTAACCACAGTAGACTCTCGCACAGGACTTACAAGGTTAGGAATTAACGACTGCTGAATGTAAACACAGGCCAAACCCACAGCATAACTGCTTTGTAAATGTTTTGGAAGGAACTGATCCTTCTGGACACAAGTTTACCAACACAACTAGTAATACAAAGTGGGTGAAAAATGCCACGGTTCAGACAGGAGTAGAGCTCTGTCTCTCCTCGGCCACATGCAGTGGGTTACAAGGTGGCAGAGGTCAAAAACAGTGGACTAAGACCCCATTCTCTCTGTGGCAGTCTACTGTATGTGGGATGTCCTCCTTCAGCCTGCACATATAAATGAATGTTTCTCTGTACCAAACATTTACTGGGGAAATGTAGCGCTGTGAGGCAGGGTATCTCTGAGTATTCTCAGGGCCAAACTAAACTTTCTTGTAATCTTGTAAGCTATGTATGATTGGTTTATTTACTCCAGAGTAAGCACACGCGGCGCCAGTTCCAATTAGGTCCAAGGTGCTACCCCGCCCCACTCTTTTCATCCTAAAATTCCACCTGTGGGGGTGTGTGTGGAATTTCTGGATGAAAACGGAGAGGGAATTCAGCACACACACACACACCCCACCGCCTCCTGGAGCAGCGTCATCCTGATCTGAATCAGGGCCACATGCGCTTTCTGCAAAGTAAGTAAACCCATCACACATAGCTCAGCCCAGCTTTGTGCGAGTACAAGAACGTTCAGTTTGGCCCTCAGTCAGCCCCCAGTCTCATCAGACAAAGATATTGTAGTGTTTGTGATAGGCCCATTCCTTGAGCCAGGCCAGGATTTCTGAATGACCTGGATTAAGCACAGATCATCCACCCCAGGACCAAAGTTTTGTTTGGAACCAGATTCTTACCTCCAAGGGTCCCAGGCCGCTGGACACAACAGATACCCACAAGTCTTTGCAGGAAGATGCAACAGTTAAACCCTTATAAAATCAATATACATTTATAGTGTAGATCAGCCTTCCCCAACCTGGTGGCCTCCAGATGTGTTGGACTGCAACTCCCATAGTCTCAGCCAGCATGGTCAATGGCCATGTTGGCTGGGAATTATGGGAGTTTTAGTCCAAGACATCTGGAGGTTACCAGATTGGGGAAGGCTGGTGTAGATATACCCATAGCAGTCTTGGTCAAGGGAATGTCTCCCCAGTAGGTAAGAGGGGCAAATGCTGCTAAACATGCAGAAAAGTTACCAGTAAGCAAGAGACGGGTGTTCCTTAAGTGCTTGTGTTGGAAGAGCTGGAAGCTTCTTTAAGTCAGTCCTTACAATTTCATTGCTGGAAAAGAAGAAGAGAGGATCCAAAAAAGGAAATCAGTCTACAAGAAATTAACCATGAGACTTGCTATAGCTGGCTGACTACTCTGGCTTGAACATCTGTTCTTCCTTAATGAAATGCTGTGGGGTACCCCCGCCTCCATCTCTCTATTTATTTTGCATTAGGGAGTATAATAACCTTTCCACTATAGCATCAAAATCGGAGCAAAGGTCTTACAGATGTCTAGGCCTTTTTCTTCCTTCATTTCATAATATTAGTTCTGAATGTAAAAACTAAACAAAAAACACAGCAGTGTGTTTTCATGGAGAGAGATCCTGAGGGGAAATCTGCATAGCGCAGGAAGAAGAAAAAGACGACGACGGAGGAGTAGGAAAGATACACAAGAAGTCCCCTTGGTTTAACCACTTCCAAAGTGCTCCAAAATGTAGTTGTTCATTACAGCATCAGCCTGATGCTCATGTCTTAACAAAGCTTTCTTTCCTCCACCCCCACGGCTTGCTTGGAGTGGGGGTGAGGTTTATGTTTTGGGGAAAACAAGGAGAAATGTGAACCTCAGCACCAGAGATGGGGGGAGCACAGTCTGCAAAGCTTAGGAAAATAAAATTAAAGATCAAAGTTCCTGGAATGGTGGGGTAATGCCGCAGAGGGAATAAGCAGCATTGCTTGCATTGGGACTAGGCCTGTCACTCACCCAATTAAATAAATTATGTTAGTCAATTTGAATCCATGTGAGTTTTTAATCAGCTGATCGGGTAATTAATCTCTTAAAGCTGCATATATTTCCATACTAGTGTAACAATACCTCTGAAGATAAAAACATTATTTGTTTTAGATCACAAGTGCTGGTTGGAATGTCTCCTCTAAATATGGCACCTGCCACCCACAGCTTTTTAAAGCACTTGTATTAAAAGAAACCAAATGAAACAAACAAAAACAATTAACCATTTTTTAAAAATCTGCTAATTGGGGGTACATTTTAATCAATCAAAATGATTAATCGGCTAAATCTCGCAGCCCTAGCTGGGTTCCTTTTCAGTTTGGTTTTCAAAGGGCTACACAAGCACATCCACACACAGGTGATACAGGATGCGAGTACCCAAATCTCTAAAGAACTTTTAAAAACAACTACCTTTTAAAAAGTCAGAAAACAGCCCAGCACTGGCGGTGTCTATGTGTGGGAGGGACGTGTTTGTACTGTTTGTCACCAATGATGCCACAAGCCTGATTTAAACGAGATGCCAGCCATAGGCAAAACATGTACAGTGTAGGTCAGCCCTATCCAGAATAGCCAATAGTGGGGAACATGGGACTTGTAGGCCACAAATTGCCCACCCCTGGGCTGCTTTACACAAGTAGGATGCTTTACACAGCCAGGATCACATCTAAAAGGTGTTCATCTTGCAGCATTGGCTCATATGTGTAAAGTGTCTGCACATCAGCATAGCATATACTGTGGGCACAAATCACTAGCATGATCATTTAAACTAGATTGCAGTCACTGTTGAATAGGCACTTATAACTGTCACCCAGCCACATGCCACACAGAACTGATCATTGCAATTGTGGTGCCATGGGGCAGGGCGAGGCTGCATTTCACAGTTATAAAATACTGTTAAATAAATAAATTTAGGAATACAGGGAGCTATACTGCAGCTTTCCCCAACCTGGTGCCCTCCAGTTGTTTTGGACTATATCTCCTAGCATTCCTAACCATTGGCCAGGCTGGCAGGAGTTGAAACCCAAAACATCTGCAGGGCACCAGGTTGGGGAAAGTTGCTATACTGTGTCAGAAATGTTTGACCCATCTAGCCCAACCCAGTATTGTGGACACTGACTGGCAGCAGCTTTCAGGCAAGCGTCTTTCCTAACCCTACTAGGATACACTGGGGATTGAACATGGGACCGTCTGCATGCAAAGCAACTGCTCTACCACTGAGATATGGCCCCTCCCCTTGCTGGTCGAGTGCTGTGAAAACATCGTATCCCTACAGCAGAAGCACTGTTTTTAGAAAAGATGTGTGGGCCTTCTACATCAAATGAAGAACAGGTGCATTTGTTTATTTGTTTTTAAAAAGGTCAAGAGTAGCCCCCAAATATTCATCACGGATCCAGCCATGAGTGCCCTATGGCTAAAATGAACTGTTTCAACGCTATCACAATTTACATAATTGCACTTGCTTAGACAGGCAAGGCTCCCTTTACCTGCAACCTGTGCCAATATATGTTTGTTTGGCTTGGTTATTCTTCTTCTGGAAAGCCAGGGCTTATACACTAGAAGGCAACTAAATCTTTCTTTGCCTCTCCAATAAAACCTTGCCCGAGCCCGTCATTGCCACTCAAGGACTCCTTGGTAGTTTGCCCAAAAGCAACACAGGGGGAATGTCTGGGAATTAAGATGAGGGAGTTTCCAGGATGGGAGGTTCAAGCCAAAGAGACAATGGTCGTACGTATGACAAACCTCCCTGTGACTAACAACACCCAGTCAAAGTGTCCAAAGCTTCCCTGGATCATTAGCAGTAGTAAATCAAACCTGTCATTTCTCAGACAGCAATGTTCACACCTCAGGAAACAGACCTCGGATTGTCCAATCCAGAGGTTGCTACCTGATCACACTTTACCCCATCCTACAATACAGCAACCTTCCCTACCTGGTGCCTTCCAGATGTGTTTGACTACAACTCCCAGTATCCCCCAAGCCAGCATGGCCAAGGTTGGGAAGGCTGCAATGGAGCCAGGCCAGGTCGGATACTGGGAGCCTGCCACTCACAGCAGAGGGCTGTTGAAATGGTTCTTCTGATGGCCAGACTAGTCGTAACAGGGCACCTACACGTACTTATCCATGTGTCTCCCTGACACACATATAAAGTGGGGCTGGGGTGTATTTTTTAAAACATACAACCAAGAGCACAGGGGAAAGGAGTGAAACCACCCCTCCCGCACCGTACCTTACTATGCTTCATCGTTTTGAGCCATTTCCCTCCCAGCCCAGATCTGATGCCCAAAGTGAGTCAGGCTGGGGAGAAAACGGCTTGAAAACAACAGAGCGCAGCAAGATAAGAAGGGGGAGGTGAGAGGGGATGGTCTCCCTCCTCTCACTTGCACACTCCATTTAATGTAAACAGATTCCCCACCCCATCACACTTTATATGTGAATGGAGCAGATGTGAATAAAATACATGCCCTGTCATGTCTCATTTGGCCCTGAGTCACTTCAAGCATCATTGGAAGGAACACAGCAGGAGGGCTAAAAAGCATCCAGTGCATACGTATTGCTGGAGTTTGTCGAGGATGAGCAGGTCCAGGGTGGGAGGACAAGGAAACTGCACTCTACCCTGAAGTGTTTGAGTCTGCACTAGCATTGTGGCATAGGCCTATAGGTTCTTTAGAATACACACACACACACACACACACACAAACACAGATGGCCTTGAAGAGTGTCTTCGGAGTCTTGGGGTGGGGGACGCACAATGTTTATCGTCACTGTCGTGGTGCAGTAAGAAAGGCTGTATGTCGGCTCCTGTAATTCATTAACAAGCGCTAATTGCTGAACTGCAAGTTCATTACAACGCATGAAAATTACAAACTGTACATTTCCATTATGTAAACAAATTGCTTAGTGGTAAATAACCCCTCTGCTTTTCTTCCTGTCTGATTATACCCATTTAGTACTCTTTCGCTAGATGCTCTTTTACATCTACTTTGTCACATTTCCTGACTCAAAATGCCAAAGATGGATTGTTAATAGCTACTGTTCATGGAGACTCCTTTGTGACTTCAGTCTGAATTAGCATATTTGACCATTGGCAGTATTTAATCATTGACATACAATGTGGTTTAGTATTTGACGTGATTTGATAGCTGACATGCAGTGGTGTTTATATAGATTGACAGCTTATAAGATTTCATGTTTGACACTTGCCAAAATCGCTAGACATGACACGTGAGATCTGTGAATGGATTTCCCGCTTCAAAAATAAGCAGAAAAGCTGCTGATGATGCCTGATTCAGGTCAGAGCCACAACACTTGGGGAAATGGCAGGGCAGGAAAAACAGCATGGCAGGGTTTTTTTTAACCTTTTCCTGCCATGCTGTTTTCCCAATTTAAAGAAAGCCCCAGCTGCTTTTAAAGAAAGCCCCAGCTGCTATTTGCCCAGTGGAAGAAAACATACATACCATCCAGAGCTCCTGTTCATAGATCTCTCACTTTCAGTTCAGAATTTTGAACCCAAAAATATAAATGCAAAAACAGATTGTATTTCATCAAGTTCTGAAAACTGTTGGCAAAATTTGGTTCAAGCTTTAGGGCATGCTTTAAACTGGGAAAATGGCATTCCACCTTTCCACTACAAATAAAAAAATATTTTTAAAAATTGTAATACTGCTCTCATGCTAGTGGGACCTATCACTAGAGCAATGGGAACCTAGCCCTTCCCGAAGCAATCAGAAATGGTGTTTCTATTTGTTTCTGGAATGATGCAGGTCAGCAGAGCTCAAAGAAGGGAGGCTCCCATGAGTGCAATGGAACTAGTGGAAGCACAATGGCATGGCCAGTGGTCAGGAATACTGGGAGTTGTAGTCTAAAACAAGACCAGGTTGGGGAAGGCTGTTATAGAAGGATCTTGTTTGTGAGGAAGGACATTGTTGGATCATATACTCGTATATTAATGGCTGTGTGGAACCTCTGTTTTAATTGCACTTCCTGCTAAATGTGGAAAGACAATGCCTCAGCTGTGTTGAAGAGCTCTAGTGTGGACGCACCTTTTCTGAACTTATTCTCCCCTTGTGATCCCCCCCCCCACAACATCAATAATGGGTTCCTCAGGTTGATATGCTGAGATTCTCATATGCAGTTCCATGCAGCCTGCTGCTCCATGTGAGGATCTGTGAAGAGGGGTGCTAATCCAACACTGACATTAAAATCGGAATATTACAGGATCTCTCTCTCCTAAAATTACACACAGAGAGTGATCATTAGAAGAAACCACCACCAGCTGTTTCAAAGCTCCATTTTTCCTGGATCAGGTCAGGATGATGACACAGTGGGTATATAGCAAGTCCCACAAATTCAGTGAGGATCTCTGAGGTTCTTCTGAGATGGTTTGTTTAACTCTTGACTGCTTGAAGGAACAAGTCTGCACCTGCAGGAGCCCATCCTTCCCTAGAAATTTACACACAGAACCTCAGGTATTCTATGCCTACTAAGTGGAGACGGCTGCCCCAAGATTGAGGGCATGGTCCTAATGCAGTGATTACCACTTGTGAGAGAAAAGCAATCTGCACATGCTCAAAGGCCCTCTCCTGTATTATTTCTTCACTTATTGCAAGGCTAAGCTATAGGTACTGGGGCTCAACACTAGTTCAAATTAGCCCCGTATTACCTATACTACTGCTGCTGCTAACTAAAGTCCTCAAAGATTAGGTGCTGTATAATGACTGAGTTAAAAAGAGCAAACCTTGTGCATAGGCTTACAATCTAAGAAGGTAATAAAGTTTGAGCTTCATACAAGTGACTTTCGTTTACCAACACAAAACTCAAGGTCACTTTATGGGAAAATATAAGATTTCCCAAAGGATACATGCTGCTGGCGGCCATGGAAACCATGAGCTTCCTGTGGTGTTAATATATTTATTATACACAATTTAAAATGTGTTTTAAAATGTAAGTATTTCTCTTAATGAATGGGTATTATGGTAAAAACTCTTAATGAATGGGCACATGGTAAAAACTAATGTATGAGTTTATCCTCAGAATAAATTAATAAGTTTGTGGCCCAAGCACCTATGCATTTTGACCTCTTGTCCAAAAACTGAACAACTTTCAAAGGGCTTGTTAATTTTCCTTTTAAACAAAACAAGCAAAAACATTCAAAATTGACCGAGTAGCAAGAATCCAGACCAGTACTGTATCTGCAGTTATGTAAACTTGTTAGGGGAAAATACCTTGAAACCTGACGCAAGGAACATTCTTTCTAAAGAACTATTGAGAGAAGTTACACAGTGATGCTTTTATTGACTCCAGGGCCTTCAAATAATTACTGTCTGGCTCTCTTCGGAATCCATGGATTTGATGCAGTCTATTGATAACAAAATGTGGCTCTTCTAACTAGTATTTTTGTTGGTAGAGAACCATGGGATTAGAATCCCAGTGTTCCTAATCCTATTATGTAGATACTTCTTTCCCCATCTCCCCCACCCTCACCTTGGCAATCTGTTCACTTGCAAGTGGATGTAATTTTAATGAGCTATAATTTATTTTAGGTAATTCATATTCCACTTTTCTACTAAAAATAGAAAATTACTAAAAATGTATAATACATTAAAACATAGCAAAACAAACAAACATAAAAAGTCCCACAAAGCACCTGATATAGTGACACCCCAGATAATGTGGGAAACTCAAATGGCCGACTGCTGATCTCACTATTGCTGCCAGGTAAACTCACTGAAGTAGGAAGGGGCCCACCAGCGGGCACTTTGCTGAGGGTCGCCTCGAACCTTACTGAAAGGTCTTACTGAAGAGAAGGTCTTACTGAAGACCTTTGGCTTTCAGCTGGCTGACCAGAACCCTCGCCCGGCATTGGCTTGGCAGTGGAGATGCTTTTGAATGTTTGTGAATATTCCTACCACTCTGAAGTTGAAAAAAATGGTCAGCACTGACGACAGGGCTAGACGAAGCTGGAAATAAGTTCAACAGAAAAATGGCAAAACTATGGATGTACTGTTCATCTGTATGAATGCTGTACATGAATGGTGTGTATGAGCAGTGTGTGTATGTAAGTACTGCACGCAAATTGTGTGAATGCTGTGTGTGTGAAAGAGTGAAGTGAGAACGGACACAGATAAAATGTTCCTTTTTATGTGGGTTCCTTGAAAGAGGAAAAAAAAGGCAGGATATAAATGCAATAAATAAAAATAAAATGTTACACATAAAAGCACAAAACTGCAAATGTATGTAGTTTCTACTTGTTCGTGCATGTTTTCTAAGTAACAGAGATTCTCATTGCTGTGTTTAGTTCTGGGTGCTTTACTGCAAACATTGAACTAAAACTGACACAAGCTGTCAACAATCTTCCTCTGTTGTTGCTGCAATAAATCAACTTGCATGGTAAAATATCTAAATGCTTCTCCTGGCCCTTGAACTGAGCAGTGCTGCTAATGACTAAGCAAATCTGAAAGTTTGTGAGTTGAGAAATGAAAGCAAGAACAGGCTTGTGTTTCCTCGTCACAAACATGTCAGGATTTCACAAGCTGCATGAGGTTCTGAAAGTGATGTGTCAAGGTCTCAGGACTTCCAACTGTCAACTGTGGGTGGCATAATTTTGCATCCTTAAAGTCTGCAGAATTAGGTATTTGTAATGGTGCATTTTATACGCTTCTTGCTTTTCTTTAAGATTAAATTAATGTGGGGGTTTGTTAAAAGTACTAAATTTGAAAGCATGTCAACTAGGAGCCCTCTGTATTTGGAATCAAAATTAGCCTTCGTGACTAGGGAGGGAGACAGGCAGAGAAACCATCTTCATGTTGCTGGTTGAACTGTGATCACACCCACCGTACAGCATCAATTATCCTGTGAGCAAACTCACTTCCAGAATAGACTAGAGCCCTATTCAGGCGTTCTGTACCTGCACAGGGCAAATACGCAATGAGAGCACTCCAGCTTCCCCCTCCACTGCTGCATTCACCACTCATGGAGGGCGACTCTCTGAAGAGGAGAACTCCTTGTATCTGTGGAGTCTCTTCACCCAAACCAGAACACTGGAAAATTGGAGATTGAAAATACAGGAGGCTCTCATCTTCAGACAGTCACTCTCCATGAGTAGAGGGCAATGAACATGATGGAGAGCGGCAGGGCTAGCCTGCTCCCTCTCAGAGCATGTTTGCCCTATTCAGGTACAGAATGCCTGAATGGGGCTTTTATGTTGCCATGTAACTGGTTTTGAGGACATGGTTGTACCCTAGTCAGGGGGCACAGGTTTCTTATTAGCTTTTCCAGGGCTGCACTGGGTCCAGGGGCTATAAGCTGTGGACACCGATGTAATTTATTTCATCAGCACTCATACCCATCTTGTTCTTGTAAGTGAACTCTGAAATCAGACCAGTGAAGAGAACTGTAGGCCTAATATAGTCACAGCTTGAGTATACTTTTAAAACAAGTGTGCCAATTCAATGAATTACAGTAAGCCTAGTCATTTCCTCCAAAATTTCCCTCTGCTGTATGGGGGAAGACTACTGTATTTCCTGAATTCCACAAACACATCTTTATGAATGCAACATTTATGAATGCAAGCAAACAACTTTATTTGCTGTATGTGCTCTAGTCAAGCGTTTCTTGGATGAGTGGTTAGTGGAAAATATAATGCCTAATGTATAACAGTGCTAAGATCTATAATATATAATTACAAGGCACATCTTCTAAATCACTGGCAATCACATTTCTTTTAAAATAATTTACTTGAAGAATATTCATGCAAAACTCACCTTGAAAAATCTCCTTTTGCTTCCTGTAAAATTACAAAAAGGGGGCAGAGGGGGAAAATATTACTTTATATATATATATATAAATATGAAGAAAATATATATTTCTAGATTTATCATCTAAAAGTATTAAAGTGTTTTTGTTAACATAAATGATCCCATCTTCAAATTAAAGTATCACCATATGGTTGGGTCCAGACCCAGTCATAGTTAGAGCAGACACAATTATTTCAGTGGGTCTACTCAAAGCATGATTAAGTCTGGTTCCAATCCATTGGGTTTATCTATGTCAACTTTCATGACAGTAGTCAGGTGCCTTGTAGGTGTACTCTATATGCAGTTAAGCAAAAATGGCCAACTTTGGTTTTGGGCAGTCTTTTTTAATACTGGAATCCCCATGGACCACCAGCGTGTCTTGTATTTATAGTTTAAGATTTCATATTCAGCATCTCTGAACAATGAAGTGCATACCTACGCCGTGTAAGTCAGGGGTGGGCAACCTGTGGTCCTCCAGATGTTGTTGGACAGCATTTCGCATCACTTCCAGGCACCATAGGTAATGGTTAGGCATGATGGGAGCTGCAGTCCAACAACATGTGGAAGACCACATGTTGCTCACTCCTGGTGTAAGGAATTGTAATCCTGTAAAGGTTGCAGGGATCTCCAACATATATATGTATTTTACCCACCTCACAACATTCCCAGAGTTCTTTGGCAGAATCTATAGTAATTAAACACAGACTTGTAACTATCCACTAGCCTTGTCACCTGTGGTGAATGAGAATTGACTTCAGGCGACCAAACAGAAAATTTGGTTGGTTTTCTTCCCTCAAGGGACTAATATCAGTATCAGTATGTATGCCAGGACTGGCTAACATCAGTATGTGTGGCAAGCATGCCAGTGAAGTTTCTGTGGGCTAGTAACTTTTATGACGTTTGTGCAAGGCTGAAGCATAATGTTTTACATTTGTAGCATAGATATGCCTTTATATTCTGGTTTAACCATGGCAGAAAGTAAAAGCCTCCAAAAAACCTGGCCTCCAAATTTGCTTCCAAAAAACCTGGCCCCAGTTCAACTTTGTGCAAGCATAGATGTGCTTTTATTGGGGCCTTGGATTCCTTTAATAGGTTAGGCACATTTGGGACAGCTCAGTTTCTTCTTCTATTTTCCTTTGGACACAAATATTCTTTTTGCAACATTTGCACTTCCTAAGCCACCACTCAAGGGAGCCCAAAACGTTTGTTTTAGATGTTTCACGTGTGGGAACATTGTGACTTAACTCTTACACATCAATCCCCACCATTATAACAAATTTCTGCATGTTTGAATAGTGCTGCCCTGTGCCATGGGATCAAAAGTGTAGTTCTGAATTCTGAAATGCCAAAGCTCTGATCCGGAGAGTGGTTGCACTGAATAGCAGACCCATCCCACTAGAGCCAGGGCTGTACGTATGGGAGGGCAGCCGGAGGAAGACAGGACACACAAGTCTGACCGCCTGAGGGATATTCCAGGCCTCTTCCTTGAATGCTCTGTTTCGTTTAAAAAAGAAGCTCTAGTGATTGTATGTACAGAAATATGTGCAAAATGTTTGGGAGGTATAATTTATAACAGATTGCTCAGCAAGATGTCAACCTGGACCAGTGTTCTGATCAGTGAGTACATAGGAACTGGCAGGGCTGGCCCAAGATGTTTCGCTACTTGAGGCAAAGGTCAAAAAATTCTTTGGTCAAAAGCTGACCAGACTGGCAGTTGAACTGGCTGCCTCAACTGCCCCTGAGGGTAGCAGGGTAGCTTAGGGACACAGGGTAGGCTGTGTGATACACATACAGCTCTGTCTTCCAGCACCGTGCTGCTCCTCTTCACCGCCCCCCCCCCCCCAGAATCTGCCGCCTGAGGCTGAATGGTTGTAATGGTTGCAAAGCACTTGGGTACTTGACACATATTTACCTTTTTATGTTATTAAAATAATGTAATACATTGGATCACTTCAAGCATATTAGATGACTTTAATGTAGGCTTTTGGTATTTCGCATCCACTTTTGTTGTTGCTTCCCATACACAGCTAGGTCTGACTAAAACCCCAGAAGTTTCATTTTCCCTCCGACTCTAGGCTTACTACACTCCTCATATGGGAGGCTATGATCTGTTGTCTCTTGGATATTTATATTCAAGAGATCTCATTACCAGAGAATTCTATAAGGGCACAATCCTATGCAAGTTTAGACAGAAAAAGGTCCTACAACTCCAGGCATTCCCCAGCCAGCACGGGTTCCCAATTGGCTAGTGTTGGCCGAAGTAACCATGTAATTCTTAAATCTGGAAAAGACCTTGCTAAGCAAACCTCCTGCTGTTAAAATGCATGATACGTAGAAGTAATATTTGAGATCCGTTGGCTCCAGAGGTTTTGTTTTCCGTCTTGGATTTGAACGTCTATTTGGTAATTGTCCAAGCTATTCAGTAGAATGCTCTTTTCAAAACGCTAACTACAGCTTATTATCCTTGTTGCTAATTGTAAAAATAGCAAGCCTGAGATGGGTATTCATTCGCACAGCAGTAGGCCAACGTGGCATGGCTGTGAGGCTTTTTCAATGGTATCTTTCTCTTTCCCCCATGATTTTTAAAATCACGCTATGTTGGTTGTGGCAGTAATGTTCCAGTGCAAACAGAAAGGACCCCAATCCGGAGAAAGTGAATCAAGCTTAAATCCTACTGAAATCCACAGAACAAATTAGCTGTGACTCGTCCCATTCATTTCAATGGCACTTAAGCATGACTAACTTTCTTTGGTTCGTGGCCTTAATCTGGCACAAAGAGCCGACAACACAGCTGCTACTCAGGTGCTGAGGAGAAGCCCCTAGGCTGCACAGAAGTGCCACCCAAGACTCCTTTTCTGGATGGAGAGAGGGCTGTCTACAGCAGGTGTAGGTAACATGGTGCCAGTATAGCATCGGACACCTTTCTTAGTGCCTGCCAAAGTGCCCTATCCCCATACTTTTTATTTAATCTTTAAGAACTCCTTACCAACAGCTGGGATAACTTCAAAGCAAAGTGGGGGCCTCCAGCAGCTGCCATCTTCATTTCCCATGAATGCCTCTGGGCTACAACATGAAGTACAGAGACAGTCTTAGGAAGTGAAGATGGTGGGTGGCTGCAGGCCAATGCTTTCCTCTGCAGTGCACCCAGCCTCCAAGGAAGATAAGGAGAAAAAGGGAAGAGGGACCCTTGTCGGTTCTGTCTGGTAAGCCATTTTGTGATGGTGCCCAGGACAGTTTCTCAAGTTGCCCAATGTGCCCACAGGCCCTAAAAGGTTGCCTACCCCCGGTCTACAGGAGGGGTTGTCAACTGTATGGGAACACCACCAGGCACAGACAGTTGTATTCGTAGAGCCACCAGAGTGGCCATAGTAAGATGAAGTGTTCTACCCACTCCACACTAAGCAGCCAGGAATCGCTATCTTCTGTTTAGTGCTGAGTGGGTAGAGCACTTCAGTTTTCACGTGCTTGTCTTGTTGCACAGGATGCAGCTATTGTGGCTATAGCAGAGGGCTGTGATATATGTGAAGGGGGGGTCCCTTTTGTTTTAAGAATTGCCATCACAATAAAGCAGGGAATCCCGACCTTTTTTCTGGGTTTGGGCCAGAGATGTCCATCCACAGTCAGCAGCAATTAATTACACCACAAATATTCCAAGATGGTAAAGCACTTCACTCCCATTCAGATGTTTCTTTGCACTATTTTTTTTAAAAATTGCATTCAATTCCAGATATCCAAATGCCATCTGAGAAATTATATAAGCACAAATTTGCGCAATGTATTCTGCAACTTTTTTTTGTTTGTGTTTTTTGCTATTTGGCACAATATATTTTGGGCTCCAGCAGTCAGTCCTTGTCCCCAGCTGTTGAAAATCTTACTCAGCCACCACTCTGGCATCAGAGGTATTGCCCACATACTTTTAAGTATATTCCAGCAACTGTAAGGGCTACAAAGTTGGGCATGTTTTTACATGAAAGCCATCTTTCTCAGGAAGGACGAAATCTGTACCTTCTACCATCCTGTGCTTTTTTCTGTGCTCCTGCAAAATTGCACCAAGCTTTCCTAAGTTTTAAAAAGGGAACATTCGAGCCCTCCTTAGGGTTTGCAATGTTTCTCAATCACCTGTGGCCACAGACTAATCCAGTTATAGTCCAAACTTGGAACTAGAGTGCCTATGTGTCCTATTTTACAGAGGACAATCCTTTGTTTGAAAGGCTATTAAAGGATAGTCTGGTATTTAAGGGTGAGGAACTCATGACTTTCTAAATGTTGTTGGATGGCAAGTCCCATCAACCCCCAGCCAGCATAGCCAATGATGAGGGATGAGGGAAGTTGGAGTCCAGCAACATTTGGAGGGCCACACGCTCCCCAGGCCTGATCTATTTGAAGGTGTTTACACTAGGCCTGTACAATGTTTGACCCACCAAGATGAATGCAGCTAACCAGCTATGTACCATGGGCCACCAAAATCTCAGTAAACTTCCTTGTTTTGCTGCCTGCTAGGGGCAGCAAAAATTGTGTGTGTTTGTGTGAGGTACTTGGGTGTCCATAAGACCTATTTTACACAATAAATTACAATCAATGCCATTTACTTGTGGATATTTGAGCTCACTGATATCCTCCATGTGGAATTATATACCCCTATTTTCTAATGTTTTGTTTACTGAACCTGTCAGTAAACCTTGCCAAACCGGTCTGTACTCCCTGACCATTCCTGCTCAGGAAACAAGAGACAAACTTTATTTATTATGGTTGTATCATAATATGCCAGATTTTTTGTAACTATCCCTCACTGTCCCTCCTTCACTTCTGAAGCAGAGTTATGCTATGGAGGTTTTTTTAGACTTAACTATTCCTGCAGTAATTCAAATTAATTGATTGCTAAGGTGCCGAGGAAACGTTTGTGAATGTCTAGAGTAGAATTTATAATTGTGTTTGTTAATTCCAGTTAATTGGCAATCAATTAACTGGGGCTACAATGGAAAGAAAAAACAACAACTTTATACTGCTCTTGGGGCTAGTGATCTCCTTTCCTGCTAATTATGTCATGGGGCTGGCTTCCAAATTGTTATAACAAAATACGTAACTATGAAAGCCAATGGAACTGAATGGACATTTCACTGGTTTTAATTTTATAATGCAGTTCTTAACCACTGTAGATCGAAACACTCTTTCTTATCTCATTTGACCACTAAGATATATGAAAGACCGAATACAATGCCAGCAAATTTTGAGTTGGTAGCAAGCTGTACTCAGTTCGAGCAAACAGGATTGACTAAATGGGGTGCAAAGAATACGATCGTTAGGACTGTCTGAAATTTGTTTGTTGAGCATCCACTGTTACATTCCTTGCAAGGAGGAAGGCTCAAGTTCTTTTCCCCTGAAAAGCAACTGCAAAAGCACACATCTGAAGGTCCTTCAGGCTTCTTGTCAAGATGTTCTCCTGACTGAGTAAACACAGAAGGATCCTCCTCACTAACATTTCCAGTAGGCAGAAATTGTTCAGGGAAAACTAAATACTTTAGGGTTCCATACAGACCTGCCTCCACAATTGATCTGTCACAGACAAACTGAATTATGAGTCCATATTGTGAGTCTTGCTTATCAATGCCTGCTTGTGCCCTCACTTGCCCACGACTACCTCCTCCTCCTCTCGCTGAGGAAAATTAACAAAGTGCCCCATAGCTGGGTGCCTGAGACAGGAGGTTTTTGGTGCCAAAGGTATATGTTTTTTTACTCTCTCTAACTGCTGTGCTGGGGGTGGGGGATGGGGGATGGGTAAGAAGAGATTTTCGGGAAGGTCGCAGCTGGAGAAGGAAAGATTAAACCTTCCTTCCCCTTAAAGGTCTGGATCAGCCCCTCAGACTTACTTTAAGTAAATAAAAACCCCATGTGGCGTTCCACACCACATTTCAAATGTAACATGTAGCTTGACCCTCAGGCTCCCATCTGAAGGGAACTTTGTTAACTTTCCCCAGCCAGGTACGGCAGCACGTGGGGGATATTCTAAATCAGGGGTGTAGAATCCATCCTCCAGAGCCTCCTGGAGGAATCTCCCCAGCTGGAATCCCTTCTGTTATCTCCAGTCTGAGATCTGAAGTAACCGCAAGGATTCCCCTGTGCACTGCTCTCCTTCCCATATCTCAGATTGGAGATGTGAGCAGCCATCGTCCTGGGGCCTGCTGAGTCACTTCGTGCAGTGCTCCCACTGGGACACCAGGCACTACGCAAACCCAAGGACTCAGCAGAGCAGCTTCGTGCAGTGTGCGGCACCCCCATGGGGATGCCAGCTGCTGCATGAAGCCAAAGACTCAGTCAGTGCTGGCAGGATGGGCTGCTCCACCCAGCGCTGGTTGAGTCCCTTTCTCCAGGTCATCCCTCCATGCTGGGAGAGGCATGAAATTCCACACCTCTCCCAGCACAGAGAAAGCCTAAAATGCCTGGGGTTGGGGCTATGATGTCAGTGGGCATGATGTCATCTGGCCAATGGAGGGGCTGCTGGGGGCAATCCAGCCCCCCACACAAATACTGTTCTGCACCCCTGTTCTAAATTTTCTAAGACCTTAATTCTGGGTGTGGCCTACACTTTAAGCAGAGCTGAGAGAACAGGTCTGCTAGCTCTTCTAGAGGGAGAAATGCCTTTATTTGTAAAGGTATTCATTTGAAAAACATACACATTTAAAATTGTCCATTGGCTTCCACAGAGAGTTAGAGAAAAATAAACCTCCCTGGAGTGCCTCTTCCAGGTACCACTCAATGTATGCAGATGTAATGCTGAACTATGGCTTGTATTCGTTAACCATATGGTTACAGATTGGCTGCAAACCCAGGATGTGAAACCATGTAGGTCTGCAAACCATGGTTTGCATTAAACATTGTGAAGTGTTACAGCTTTACTGACCAAACCATAGCTTATGCAGCCCCGCTGTTTGCAAGGTGAAAAGCTGGTCTCACTGATGTCTCCATATTCAATGCCCTCAAGGTTCCATAGGCTAAACCTATGCTAAGCCATAGGCAAAACCTCAGCAGGCTAAACCATGGTTTCACTGTATATTTGAGATCTTAACCAGGGTTACGGGAACAAACAATGGCTAGCACTAACCATGGTTATGTCTGCACTGGGCCTTCCTGAAATAGCTTGCAAATTCAGCTTGAATTCAGCAAGGATTGTAACATTTGACTGGAGAAGGCCTGCACAACTGTTTATCCAACAAGCCCATACGCAGCCATGGATAGCAGCTCACCCTGGGCTCAGCAAACCTTCTGATTTTGCTATCTGATTAGGACTGCAAACACTATGGGAGTTGTCATGCATCTGGCATGCCACTACACATGGTAGGCTTTGTGGGTCACAAAATGTGCTGGCCTTTTCTGGCGAATGCAAGTGGGGGGCTCCAGACAATAGAAATATTGTGAAAGGACTGTATTTATAAAGAATTAATTCTCTATGTGCTTTCTGCTGTATGCTTTATCAACGGCAGGCCATCTCCTGCCTTAACAGCGATAGCTCCTGGTCCAGTACATGATCAGGGGCTGGGGTTGGACTCGATGGTCTTATAGGCCCCTTCCAACCCTACTATTCTATGATTCTATGATCCTGGCATGCTGAATTGTCCTGACAAAATCAGGCAACTGGCAACTCTACAGAGTCCCTTTTGGTAGATGGGCGGAATGTAAAGACTTGAAATAAATCAGTCCCTGGTTGTTTCCTTCCCGGCAAAATGAGGACTACTTTGCACATTGTGCTTTTTATTCTCAGCGTGACTCCTACAAATCTCTCCCATGTTTGCATGTTCAAAATGCCCTGACCAAATGGGAACTGCAAGCAATGTGCTCCCAGACAGACTGGTGAAGCACAAAGCCGGCACTGCATCCTGCAAGTGCTGCTGGCACAAGGGCAACTATGTGGGCACACGCGAGCCCACTTGGGAGAATTTGCTCTGAGGCATGGATTAGAAGAAAAATTAATTTTCTTGTGTTTGAATATTTGTGATTTCAAAAGAAAATCCTTAGTGACACGCCTTGAAATGCAAAAACAACAAATCCAACATTTGTCTTACCTGCAAGATGTATGCAGCCAATTCAAACACAACTTCACTGTCAACCTCAATGAGCTCCTTATAAGAAAGAAAGGGGGGATATTTATTTATTTATTTATTTATTAAGACAATTTCAAGACCACCTTTCGGCCCTAATGGCAACTACCCAATAGCAAGAACATAACTGATTTATTTTAACTCTTCCAAATAGAAGCTGTGCCTCCTTGTTCACAGTAAGGACTTGTTGCATAGAAGTGATTTGCTTTACAGTACATTGGAGAAGTTGAAATCTGTCCCCCATGTTATATGTGGGTAGATTTTCAATTGCTTTTCTTAAATATTTTCAGTTATGCTCCAGGAGCGACACTGACCCTATTTTGTTACTTTGAGGGCTTCTTGTAGTTGCCGCCTTTCTTTCTGGCTGGGCCCCTATAATAGTTGCATGAAATGCAAAAATGCAACAAGGGAAGAATGTTTCCTGGCATAGAGATGCAGGGATAAGAAAAGTTTGACCAGTTGCATTTTTGTTTCCCATAAAGGCACAGGCTGAAAGTCAGAAGAAAAAGTGGCAAGGAGTGTCCAACTTGTATTCCTTTCCTTTCCTTTATTAAATTTATGAGTCGCCTTCTAGCAAAAGCTCTTAGGGTGACATACATAATAAAAGCGAAAATAAAACCAATGATCAAACCAATTAAAAACAATTGTGTAATAAAACACAATTGTTTCTAAAAGCAGCAACAAAAAATCAGCATTTAAAAGAGATAAATAACCGAACATCCAAAAACATGGAGAGGGTGATTTTAAAATGCAGCATTAAATGTATTAAAAATAAATAAATGTATGTTAGTATTTGACATTCCAAATACGGATTGCTCTTATATCTCAGGAAGTGGGAGTTGATCTTTAAGCAGCATCTTTAGCGAATTTGCAAGCGATAAGGAAGGTATGAATGCCACCTCATGTGGCAGAATGAGGACATGGCCAGATCTGGCTAATGAGGCAAAATATATCTGGCCGTTCTCCTCCACAAGCCCACTGAAATCAATGGGAGCTATGCAAGAGCAAAGGTGCCCAACTCCTATTCATTTCAATGAGGGCTACAGAGTATAACTTCGCACTGGATCCCGCCCCCCCATGTTAACGTGCGTGCGTGTGTGTGTCTGTGTGCATGTATACGTGTGCTTTTTGGATTTCCCATTTTGGGCACCTTTGCCACAAGCAATAAATAGCAAGGGATAACTAGGCTGATGCCCCAACTTAATCCGGAGACAAAATGCAGCTATCCTGGAATAAAATTAACCTTGAGTAAATGATGAAATGGATTCAGTTCTCATCAGAGTTCACAGGATGGTGGCTCACAGCTGAAAATGTGGGCTGATATTTTTTTTCCTATGGGAATTATATTTAGTGTGTCTTGAAATTGCTTAGATCATTCTTCTGGCAGCTAGTAAAAGTTTCTATAACCATGAGGCACATGTTGAAATTACTGAAACTTTGTCAGAGCTTTGATTTAAGGCTCAGGTTTTGTCCAAATTGGTGCACCCCACTGATGCTCTATGAACATTCTTCGGACAGCCGCTCATATTGGATGAAGGCCAGTCATCGCTCACCACAGATTGTTATGGCTGGGGCTCTCTGCACACCAGTCTTCCATACCTTAATACCACACAGTGTGTTTGCACCAACGGTCTAGTGCAGCGTTCCTTAACCTGGTGCTCTCCAGATGCTTGGGATGTGAACTCCCAACAGCCCCAGCCAGCATGGTCAATGGTCAAGAATGCTGGGAGCTGAAGTTCCAAACATCTGGAGCGCACCAGGTTGGGGAAAGTTCGTATCTGAGAAGTGTGCTCCATTTTATCTGCTCCCTTCCTCACAACACATGGACACTAAAGGTCTCCAGCCAAAGACTTGACTGATTGTTTCAACCAAGATGTGACTTTTATCAGTCTCTTGACCTCTTCAGCTCTTGAACAAGAGCACTTCCCCCCCCGGCCATTCTCTCTTCCTGCTTTCCCCTTCTAATGCACCCCAATCTGGCCTTCTCTTGTGTCCTTAATTCTCTGGACCACGCCACTTCCAATCCTTCCTTCCCTTGGCCTGCTGCCTTCCCTCAACATTGCTATTGCCTTTGGTAGGTCCCTATTTTTCCTCCCTCTTTCTGCTTCCAGAGGCCCTTGTGACTCAGCCAATGGCCAATTCTCAGCTCAGCCAATATTAGCCACTGACTCTTCTGCTTGCTCTATCCCATGGTGACATTTGAGCTGCACAGCCAATCACTACCATAGGCTCCATCATCATTATCCCCACCCAAAAATTCCTTAGTGCATTACAGTATTGACTGTTGTCCCACAGTCACAGATGAATTGCATTTTTATTTGTTGGCCTCTTTTTATTGTATAGTCAAGTATTTTTCCATTCTTGTTCCCACAAACCAGTTGCAAGACTGGGCTTTAGCATGTTCCAATCCCACTGACAGAGGAATCTAACCTCTGAATGGTTACTTTGCGTGCCTCTGCTGGCCTTTCTTATTTCAACCTTTGTTTGAATGGTTTTAATTCATATGGAAAGAAAAATGGCACAGAACACCCAAGATCTAAATTTAGATAAATGCAATAATACACGTCATTCAAATAAATGGCACACCTCATTTCAAAAGGCATAATAAGTGTACTGAGTCTGCCCCTGGCAAATATGAAGCAACAGACCTAATCCAGGTGCTTTCGTAGCCTTCTGCTGCTGTACCAAAGCCAGCATGCTAAGATAATGTCCTACCTTAAGCCTTCTATCACAATCCACTATGCTTAGATCCAGAGGTGAGTCTGTGACAAACAGACTTTCTGTCTTTGAAACTTCTCCACCTGTGTGCAGGGTGCTGTTGATGTTGTTGTTGTTATGGCCTGAAATGTCTGTACTAATGAGGTGCACCCAGGAAGTGTAATAAAGCTCAAGACAGAACAGGCGGGAGAAAGTTTGTGTTTGTCACATACTTGGGAATGTATGTGGTTCAGACTGGCACTCGATATACTGCTGGGAATTAAGTGGCCAGGTCCTAACCCGGACATCCTACTGCCCAGAACACGTTCTACCTCCTGCCCTGCTCATCTCTTGATCTTGCTGGCCAGCCCCCTCCTCTCTGCAGTCCAACAGAGTGGACAACGGGACCAGGGAAGGAGTGGAGCAGAGGAAAGACCAAGCTGCATTCTGCTTCCCAGCAGCAGAGCAGCTAAATCAGGGACACTGAACCTCAAGCCTGCGGGCCAAATCCGACCTGCTGGGACTCCCAACCTGGCCTTCTGGGGTTCCCCACATAGTGACATCCTCTTCCATTGGCTGCACCATCATCTTTCCCCCAACCACCAATCTTTTGATGGTTTCCAGCTTTTGCGCAGTCCCCCCCCCATTCTAAAAGGTCGAAACCTTGCCCCTAAGGCTTAATTACTGACAGCAAGAGCTTGAAGCTAAAAAATGATGATTTGCTCGGTGTTTTGGCTCCCACTTTTCCCCACTCACCACGGGAAAGCAGCCCCAGGGAGCTTCTCCAAAACTGAATTCAGTCCTCGGGCTGAAAGATGCTCAACACCTTGAGCTAAAGGTACAAGCAGAATCTTCCAAGTTGCAACTTCCTTGCAGATGTAAGCAGAGATGATTCTATCTCAGGCCTGCATGATTTGTGACCCATCAAACCACACACTACCCTCTATGAACATGGTGTTTTAGTGCAACATAAAAGTTTATATTCGTGCTTATATCTCACGATGGGGGAAAGAGCAAAGGAACTGGGGAGGGTGGGTGTACTCCTTAAGGATGGGCAGTTCTTGCTCTTACGCACTCTTCTGGGATGAAAAGTGAAGTGTATCTTCAGTTTTAATTCAGAAAAAAAGTCTGCCTTAGCTATCAGAAGTTTGGCTAACAGTGACCTAGGAGTTCTTGGAGGGGATTCCAAGAAGGGATTTTCACCATAAAGAATAACAAGGAGGAAGAGAGAATTATAGACCTTGTCAAGGGTGGGTTCAGGTTTTATTGCACAAAGGAATGGTGAATCAAGATAATTTAATCTAAAATAGCTTAGGAGAGGAAGGCAGGTACTTCCCCATTTAAAGTTATTTATATATGCATCACTCTCTGCCATTCACATGAAACTCCTGAAAGAGCTTACAACAAAAACAAAAACATACAATAAAATTATAATGGCTTTACACTAAACAATCACATATTAATCTTCATCTTGCAGAAATTAAAAAAAAAAGAAAACACAGCCTAAGCTTTTTCCTGGAATGACTCCCAAAGGTGCTTTATCTGGAAACCAACACAGAGCATTAACCATGCTCACCATGTGATCACCAATGAGCTGAGTAAGCACATCTCCGTCTTGTGAAGAGAGGTGGGATATTACTGCTGAATCAGCCCAAGCCGTTCTCTGTTCTTCCTGCCCTACTCCTTTCATTCAACAAAGCGATCTATATGGACAATCACAGCAATGTTTGTTAGGCCCCTTGGCTCTATGCCTGACCCAGCTTCCCTACTGATATACTAATGAAATATCCCTGCCGCACAGTGTTGAGAGATGAAGCAGCCACTTCATTAGGAGCTTTGCTGCATCTATGGATCCTCTATGTGAGTGAGTGTTCCTGTGGGTAGAAAGCACAGACGTCCCAGCAGGGGCCTGAATTTTACCCTTTTCCTATAGGAACTCAGGCTGCAAGCTACAAGTTAGCACTTGTTAGCAATTTACTTTACAAAATGATTAAGCAAATTGCAGTTGCTAGCCTTTTGAGATGTTGCTTAATGAACCACTATTAGGAAGGAGAAAGACAGTGGTTTTTCAGAATATTGAAAGTAGTTTGACAGAGGCTTCACTTGCCATGGTTTGCACATATTTCTTTTGTCCCACTGTTTGTCTTTGGCCAAACAGATTTTGCGGGGTGGGGGGGTGGGGCTTCAAAATTTATTTACTAGAGGCAAACGAGGTGTGGGTGTGCACTGTGTGAATGACCGGGCTATTTAACCCTAAAACAGACCATGGGTTATGCAGTGGGGTTGCATATTCAAAATGGTAGCCACACACGCCCTGCACGCACCACAGCCTCACTGTGGGGGTAAATAACCCACAGTGGGCTGTCATGTTGTGCTCCTCTGTGTGTGTGTGTGTGTGTGTAAACACCGGTTGTTTCGTCTTCAGCTTCAACCTTTACACACCATTGCTTCAGATGTTTGAAACAAAAGTGGAGAGAAGCAGCTAAGGACACAATTCTATGCATGTTTAGACCGAAACATGTCCTACAACTCCCAGCATTACCCAACCAGCCATGGAAGTTTAGAATGTGTAAAGTTGAGCATGTCTCACACATCCTCCTTCCCAGAGATGAATGTGGTGTCTCTGGGGAAAGCGAAAATGTGCAGGCTCAGCTCTGGACCAAGCAGTGGAAGACAAAGTGCATCTTCCTCCCTTTGTATTTAGAATTCCCAAAGTTACACTCAGTCATAAATTGTGCTTGGTAAACTGAGGCAAGCTCCACATTTTACTATTGAAAGCCAGCATGGTTTAGAGCAGGGGTCCCCAACCCCCGGGCCAGGGACTGGTCCCGGTCCGTGGCCTGTTAGGAACTGGGCCGTACAGCAGGAGGTGAGCGGTGGGCGAGTGTCTCTGTTCTTCAAGTAATAGGCTATGTAAATCTTTACGTAGCCTATTACTTGAAAAACGGGGACGCAAATGGCATCGGCTATGCTGGACACCATTTGCGTCCTCAGTCCGGGCGCAGCAGGTGGACAGCAGCGGACGGACCCGGACCAGCCGCCACCAGGTAGGTTCCGTCCCAGGGGGATTTTGGGGGGTGGCGGGGGGTAGTAATAATAATAGAAATAAAGTACAGAATAAATGTAATGCGCTTACATTTAACCATCCCCCCTGGTCTGTGGAAAAATTGTCTTCCACGAAAACGGTCCCTGGTGCCAAAAAGGTTGGGGACCGCTGGTTTAGAGCACGGCCTACTGCAGGGGTGCAGAGCCTCAGGCCCCGGGGCCAAATCTGGCCTGCTTGGGATCCCAGTCTGGCCCTCCCGAGTTCCCCAGATGTCTGCTCCTTCCCTGGCCCCACATCTCTTTCCACCAACCACTGATCATTTGGAGTTGTCCTGGCTATTGTGCAGTTTTGCCCCAAGTTGAAATGCCTGTACTAAGGCTTCGTTGCTGGCAGGAAGAACTTTAGCTAAAATATGCTGATATTTTTGGCCCTTTTGCCTTCAGCCCCACCCACTACTGGAACAAGGCCACCAAGAGCTTCTCCAAAATGGACCTTGGCCTTCAGGATGAAAGAGGTTCAACACCCCTGGATGACCAAGTTTTCAAATCCTAGCTCAAATCAATTCATAGGATGGCCCTGGACAAACCATATCTCAGCCTTATGTTCCCCATCTCTAAAATAGGGATTATAGCAATCTATTCAAGAGCGGATTTGAACATGGCATGATCACATACAGCTAGCTTAATACATTGGCAACTACCGTGTTTAGTTGGTGGTCCAGGAGCATTATAGCCACAGGGGAAATTGCATGGGCACAGCTACAGCCTACGCAACATTTCTTTCTGCAAATTCCTCTTAGCTTTCCATGATCCTGCATGTTCAGCTAAATGCAGAAATGACTGCATGCATTGTTCTGGCTGTGCTGGAGTACTATGCCCAAAGCCACTTATAAAAGGTTATGGCTGAGCATGAATGGATTGTCACTTCATGAAGCTTAAATGCCATGTAAGGACTAGTAATTTCAGTGTTAAACCTATCAAAAGATGTGAAAGCAAAGTCCCATGTATACGTCTCAGCTGAAGATGAATGATAATAAAAATAACAATAGTGAGTATTTATATGGTGCTTTAGAGTGGCTTGCCTAAGGCTATCTAGTGAGTTTAAGGCAGGAATCAGATTTGAACCAGGGACCACTAGCTCTTTAGATACTACTCTCCCTCCTCCTGGATATCTCTCTCCCTCTGAGTAGTGACTGGATTGTGATTTGTGGTGTTAGAAGGCCTAACAGTTCACACAGATAAGAAAAAGGGCATGTTATTAATTTGCATCGCAGGCAGAGCTAATGAGTGTAATACAAGACAGCCCATTCACAAACACCTTGGGAGAAAGGAAATCAGATAGTTCCCACAGTATAGCCAAGACACTGAGTAAATTAACCAATCTCCCTCCCCGCTCAAGGCATGCTGGGGGACCAAGCGACAAAGGAGTGAATCAAATTCAGCAGTGCCCCACCTCCAGCTTAGTTTTAACTACAAAGCCATCCTTTTACTGAAACACCCCTCTGTGCTGAAAATCATCCCACTCACAATCAGCATCCATAAATATCGATCACACAAGAATGGAAAGGGCCATGGGCACTTAGTTAATAAAACCTGTGCTCTACAGCAAAGAAGAAAGGTGAAATCTTTAAAGAGGCCCCAAACAGATTCGTTTCAACGGACAGTGCAACAGCCAGTTAATTTTGCAGAGCACTCAAAGCAAATACACCACATATACACTATGCTGGGTTATCATCCCCGCCTTTAGTCATGACAGTGCCATGGGGCGGGGGGCAGAGATGTGTGTATGAATCCACCTTGTGTTTCAGTCCACTCGTGAATATTCCTCAAAAACGCCTATATTTCTGGCCAACGGAGGACTTGGCTGAGACTATTCATATAGACCAGCCTTCCTCAACCTACTGTTCTTTAGATGTTTGGACTCCATGCATTTCAAAGGCACCAATAAGTGTGGTTGTATGTGATCTATGTTGATAACATAGACATAAAAAGTCACCACAACATATTCTCTTAAATTACATTAATTTAACTTTATTCAACCATAAACCTTAATTCCTTTTGAGAATCCTGTTCTCCCACCCACCCACCCTCCACACAGAAATCTCTTTACTTAAATCTGAAATGCTGCCCTATTTCTTCTATTCACCCAGAAGTTAGTCCTTTTAAAAGGAACTCCTGCTTCCTCCTCAAGAGGTAGGACTGGAGGTGATGCATTAGGGCAGATTCTGGCCCCTTGATTTCCAGCTTATAACTACAGCCAAGTTCTCAGTGAAGTGGTAAACGTGTACCTGGGCTGCACCACTCCAGATTGCAAGGGGAGGGTACACATGAGTGCACATTCCTCCATACAAAAAAATCCCTGCATATAGGGGATTAGATATCAAGGAAAAGGGTTCTAGCCTAGCCTATTCTATGTGAATAGTATCTATCTATCTATCTATCTATCTATCTATCTATCTATCTATCTATCAAATTTCTTAATCACCCATCTGGCCGTGACCTGGCCACTCTGGGTGATGTACAACAATACAACGATCAAAAACAGTAAAATTAAGCATTAAAACATCATGTTCTAAAAATACCCTCACACCCAAAATGCCTGCCTGAACAACCAAGTTTTCAATGCATGGTGGAAGCTCATTAAAGAGGGGTCATGGCGGAATTCCCTAGGGATGGAGTTCCACAGAGTGGGGGCCACCACAGAGAAGGCCCCCTCCCTCATCCTCACCAGCCTAGCTGTCCTGGCTGATGGGACAGAGAGAAGGCCATCCGAAGCTGACTTTGTTGAGCAGCCTGTCTGGTGTTGCTGGAGGTGCTCCTTGAGATAGGCTGGCCTGGAACCATATAGGGTTTTAAAGGTCAAAGCCAACACCTTGAATTTGGCCCGGAAAACATCTGGTAGCCAGTGCAACTCCTTCAGCACCGGAGTGATGTGATCACGCCGGTGGCTGCCGTTAATCAGGCAAGCTGCCGCGTTCTGCACCAGCTGCAGCTTCCGAACAGTCTTCAAGGGTAACCCCATGTAGAGCGCATTATAGTAGTCTAGACAAGAGGAGACCAGGGCATGTAATACTGATGGGAGCAGATGGTCAGGAAGGTACAATTTCTTTGTATGGAGAAGCATTCAATTATGTGAGCCCTCACCTGTAGTCTAAAGTGGTACAAACCTCACAGGCTTACCAGCCCTACAAATGGTGCCAATAGCAGCTTCCCTCTGAAACAAATGACAGCTGGGAGTGGGATTTTCCATTGGGACTGTGGTGCGGGGGGAAAAGGTTAACCCTTTCCTCACATGCTGTGGTTCCAGCCCTTATCTGGCAGCCTTGTGGCTGTGCTTTTGAAAGTTAAAAAAGGGCATGTTAACAGCATCCACACATTTAACATATTATCTGATTTGACCCTCATACAGCATGGGCTGAACGTACCTAAAAGGCAACCTTTCTCCTATGTCCTATAATGGTCCAGCATAGATGCAATTCCCCCTCAACAAAGGAGAGGAAAGGTCATGTGGATCAGGCCTGTGTCCCATGTTATCTTGCATGTAGAAAAGGACGCACACTCCCCGCTTGCTCCATCACTGCATGCACCACATTGCGTTTGCACATGGGTGAACCGGCCCTGAGGCTTTACTGAAAGCTGCTTCATGCATCTCCATATTCATCGAATGATGACTGCAACTTCATGTGGAGGGGCTGAAGCTCAGTGGCAGAGCAGCTGCTTTACATGCAGAATATCCCCAGTTCAGTCACCAGCATCTCCAGCTAGGGCGAGGAAAGACTCCTGCCTGAAAGCTTGGGCAGCTGCTGCCAGTCAGTGTCAACAGCACTGGGCTAGATGGTCCAATGGTACCCCATTAAACCTCTCAGTATAAGGAGGTTTCCTGTGTTCCTATGTGCGGATTTGGATGTATGGCAGGCCCATCACGGGTCTTACATGCGAAACAGAACTTCCACATCAGCTCAAACGCAGTGCTTTTCTGTGGAGCGAGTTCACACATTCAGATACCAGTGTATAATCAAGTGACGAGAAACTACAGGTGCATGGATGAACTAGCCCAGAGGCACTGTAAGGTCTTGTTCCCAGAGGCACTGTAAGATCTTTCGGTTCATGCGGTTGTCCTTCCTCTCAAGGGATTTGTGTCATCACACAGCACAAAGCAGCTGTGCATCCTTACGCATTCTATTTCTAACATGGCATTCGTCTTCCAGCTTCAAGCCAGGGAGCTGTTCATCTGTCTGTGTGTTACACAATGTTCTGCACTTGGGACTGTTTTGTTTTAAGTAACCAGCAACAACAGGCCAGTGTCCTTTTTTCCAAACCCCAGAAGGCCAAACAACTTGGCCAGACACCATTTCATCAGCGCTGCATGTAACCGTTTTTGTTCTGGTGCACATGGCACGTTTTCAACATATTCGCACGCCTCCCAGTAACCGGCTGGGATGGACCGCGCTACTGATCTCCTCAGATCTGATTCAGCTGCAAGGGTGCCCTCTTCTGATGGATGTTTTCAAGTGAGGTCTAACAAACCTGGGGCTACGTTAGAGCGCTGCTAAATTCCCATTTAGCAACCATCTCGACACCAGTTCAAACAAGCAAAACATTATTCATACATGGACTCAGCAAAGTGTAGATCTTGAAAGTTATAGAGTCCAGATCCCTTCCAGATTCCACACAAATGCTTCTTGTAGGTTAGCCTGTCTGATCCAAGGTATGATGGCCAGCTGGCAATCCAAGGTGATGGTAATTTTTGTCTTGCTTGGAAAACATGACTTTTCTGAATCTTCTAATCCAAAGTGGTTTGTTGCTATGATTGCTACTTGTGCGTGTATGTGTGGGGGGGGCTCCTTGCATTTCACAGCAGACTAAGGGGAGATGTTCATCAGGGAAAGCCATCCCCAGAATTGCCGCTGATGAATTAGTTGAATTAGATAGATGATTGATAGATTAGACCAGGAGTAGATTACTGTTGCTTTCAGATGTTCTGGACTACAGCACCCATAATCCCTGACTATTGGCCATGCTGGCTGAGGCTTGTGGGAGTTGTTGTGCCAAACACCTGGAAAGAAACAGCTTGCCCACTCTTGGATTAGATAGATCGCCATCACAGAATTTCGAATCAGATAGATAGAAGCTGTATCCAGGTATCACATATTCTAATCATGTGCTAGTGTGGTGTAGTGGTTAGAGTGTTGGACTGGGACCCAGGGGACCCAGGTTCAAGTCCCCACTCAATCATGAAGTTCACTGGGTGACTTTGGGCTAGTCACTGACTCGCACCCTAACCTACCTCGCAGGGTTGTTATGAAGATAAAATGAAGAGGAGGAGGCGGCTCACGTACACCACCATGGGCTCCTTGGAGAAAAGGTGGGATGTAAATATAACAAATAAATAAATAGTCATGGAGGGGACACATGCACCAGCCCCACCTACTCCAACCTCTGACCTTCCTGTGTTGAACCAGAAGTTCAGAGAGGAGTTTGTAACCATGTTTGGCAGAACGTGGTTAGAGTCATTGGTAATCAGGGTTTCTGATCACACAGAGGACTCTAACTGTATTTGCCTGCACATACTCAATGACCTCTTTTCAGACCTTCTCATTCAACATGGGAAGGTCCGGAGGTGGCAGAGCCGGTGCCCGAGTTCCCATGACCCCTCCGTTACACTTTGAAACACTTGAACAGGGCTACGTACATACGTACAAAGACAGGTCACGGAGTACTTGGCCAAATGAAGCACAACTTGAGGGTATTTATTTTTTAAAAAAATGCTCAACAGCAACATGAAGAAGAAAAATCAAGGCCTTACCTTGTAAATACAGGACTTTGCGTTCAAGAAAAACAACTCAATGGTAGCATTATCCTTTAGATAGGATATGCTCTCAATGTAGAACCTAGAAATGAAACACAGAAGTCATATAAACTCAGCAAAGACATTTTAGCCACCAAATAAACATATAGGATCTTGTTCATTTTTAAATTATTATTATTATTAGAAAAAATGTGCTCAGTGAAGCCTGCAGGGTGAGACAGAGAGGGGGGTGGGGAGGAATTCTTTTTGTTTTTTGTTTTAGTGATTGTGTTATGACTCTTGGAAAGATTTGTATGTCTCTTAAGACACCATCATTCAGCGTTGCTGTATGTGTAAGTCCTGTCCAATATGAAAGACATTAATGCTTGCTTTATTTTCACTGGCTGATTTATAGCTCCATAAATATTTTAGGCTGGGATGCTTTTCTTTTTCCCCATTCTCTGTCCTTGACAATTCTGTTGCTTTGCTTTTTAAGAAATGGTTGCATCCTAGCCTGGGAGTAATTGCTTTTGAAATGGTTTTTGGAAAAAGAAAATGGTGAAAGGGAGAAATGACCCCTGACTATAGATGTAAAATGAAAATCGCTAAACCTCCATTTGTGGGGTGCTGAATCTGTGGAGTTCTACATCATTGTGCAAGCAGGTCCTCATACATCCTTGCAGGCGGCTTAGGGAGAGAGGCAGTGTGGCACAGTGGCTACAAGACTGAGGTGTGGAAAAGCCAGGTCTGTAATCAAAACCTCACCTCTGACACGAACTTGCCTTATGCAAACCACTTTCTCTCAGCCACAGTCCTGCCATCTGCAGCATGGAAATAATAATCCTGTTCTACATAAATGTTATATGTAAAAAATGCTAAGGATTATCATGTTTGTGGCTCCTAGCAGTGTAGCGGAGAAAGTAGGTCACTGCACAGCTGTGGGGTACAGTGGCTAAGGCAGCCTTCCCCAACTTGGTGCCCTCCAAATGTGTTGGGCTACAGTTCCAACACATCATTGGAGTTGTAGTCCAACACATCTGGAGAGCACTAGGTTGGGAATGGCTGGCCTAAGGCAAATTGGGGAGGCCTTGCTCTGTAGTCCCAGTGAAGACAGCTCCAGAATCAGAGATTACTGGATCTGCTGCTGAGATTTGCAGGATCTTCATTTTGGCTTGTATGGTCTATTTATTCCTTGAGCCAAGGCAGTTAAGGCTAAAATTCAACATAAAAAGGCCAGTGAATTAAAAATACCACAAAAGTATAAAATACATTAAATAATATATAGCATACAAATACTGGGTTCTTTAAGGAGCCAGAAAAGCAGGATAGAAACGCAATAAATAAATAAATAAAATCTGGTAAAAAAGACATTAAAGGTGTGAGCCTATGGATGTTTAGACAGAAAAAAGTCCCACAACTCCCAGCATTCCCCAGCCAGCACTGCTGGGGAATCCCACCTTGGCCACAATTTCACCAGGTGGCTTTGGGCCAGCCTTCTGTTGCCCCCACCCTTTCAATGTGGGGCTAATAATTTTGCTTCGCCTTGCAGGGCTATTTATTGTCAACACTACTAAGATGATGGCCCAAGACCCAAGATCTTCATAGCTGAGTGGGAAGTTAAGTGACAACAGCTGTGAATTTCCAGCCCAGATTAGAATGTTTCAAAAGTGCTTCTTGCAATACCAGCAGCAGCATAACAGTCACCAAAAAGGAAGAAAGGAGAGTGCTGTTTAACACCCAGATGGATTTTTGTCCATTGCTTAGGGCTAGGCATCCTGGTGCCCTCCAGTTAGTTGGAACGACAACTCTCATAGCCCTTTACCATTAGTCATGCTGACTAGGGCTGTTGGGAGTTGTAGTCCAAAACATCTGGAGGGCACCAGGTTGCCTACCCCTGGTCCAGGGTGTTAGCTGAACAAATAAGATGCTTCTGTTGGACACCAGAGGGCAGCATTGCATTTCTTAAACCTACAGTGAAGTCCGCCCAGCGGATGCTCTTGAAAACAATGCAATTCATACAAGTTTAAAACACTTGGACATAAAAGTATAAAACAGAATAAGCACACATTCTCCCTTAGCTGAAAGATTTCACTTGATATCTGAAGCCTTCAAAGAAACCATAATTCTGCAGTGATCTGCAAAGCACAATGTTTGCTGCGAAGTTCTTGGAAAATATGTGTCAGTATAAATGAAACAAATGCATACATCTCCAGGGAAATAATTATCTTAATTTAAAAGAGGCTGGAGCTCTGTGGAGGATTTTTGAAGGAAAGCCTTCTATTGTATGCTTGGAAAACTAGAATAGTTTATTTCCTGTGAATTCAGAGCTGGGGCTGTAAGAAATAAAATGAGGCAGAACAACGGCTTTCTATTCCTATTTTGTCTGTGTTAATATTTTGTTTGCTATTAGCATAAAACTCTCCCCAAATACAGCAAAATATTATTTCCAGTAGCCACCAGTCACCATATTAATAATGTGATTTCTCATTGCAAAGATAACTTCTAACTAACTACATGATAAGTTCACTAGCTTCTGTTAGTGAGAGATCGCAGTGCAGAAAAACATATGGACCTGTTTGTACGCCAGGCACCAAAAACGGAAACTTTAGAGTTTCCCAAGTTTCAAATTTGCCATCTCTGCAACAGACATTTCTCATGTGACCTTAAACCATCTCTATCTGTGCACATTGCAAACATACACTGAAGGTGTTGGAAATACATCTAAGGCTTGATGCACGTATCAGTCCTTCGGAGAAGGTATCTCTCAATTTTGAGGCTACAAGCCTCAAAACAACACAGCCCACAGTTCAACACAGCCCACAGAGTTGCACACTAGCAGCCTTGGGTTTGGATTATGCAATATCTACAGCCAAATGTATTACTCAGGACATTTGAGATAATAAAAACTAATGTAATCTGTGTTCATTCCCAAGCAGCCTAAGTAGAATGGAAAGGAGCTAGGCTTCTGGTTGTTACATATAAACATGTAATGGGTGAAAGAGTAGGCAATTTCCTGACAACAGTGTGTGCTTCCCGATGGAGGTCTCCTGACACTACCAATCAGAAGGCATTGTACAACTATTCTGTCTTTTTCTCCTACACAGATTTTCTGTGGTAAGAGAAAGGATGGAAGAAGCGGTTGGAAAACATGGGAGGTTCACAAATGGAAAATGGTATCATCTGGATCCCCTGTAAAACTCTGTGAATGACGGTGCCATAAAACCTTCTTCTGGGAGCAGCCAGTGTCACCTGCGGGCATTTTGGAAGCGTTCCCAGAAAAACCTGAGAGGGAGAAGCCCCCCGCCCTGAGCCTTGCGAAATCACATGGCCTTCCTTGGAGGGCTCCCTAGTCTTGCCTTGGGTGTGTCTGCCTGCATCTTTTTGCCTCCCAGTCTTCTGACTTCCCTGACCACCCTGCTCCCCACCCCACAACCCTGTTCCAGCCCTCCCCTATACGCAAATGCCTCCATTCAGACCCAGGCTTGCACTTGGCTGCTTTTGGAATGATTTCGGAATTGGTCTACCACTGACACCATTCTGGTGGTAGCCTGAAGGCTGAGTTAGCTTGACTTGGGTTGCAGGAGCTGAACATGGAAGTAACCACAGTGGTCACACTCCACTAACCTTAATGAAGAACGTATATTACATAGGCAGACCCAATGGACTACTAAAACATAGTTCTTGTTCCATCTATGTATGACTGCTGGACAAAGCTCAAATAGCTTGTGTCCACTTTTCTATTTGGTGCACAGTTCCTTGGCGGGTGGCAAAAGAGAGAGTAAAAACAACCCCGTTGCTGATTTGTTAAGCAATCAACTGGAAAGGATTATGAAAAGCAGTAAAAGCTTCTTCTGTTTCCCTCTCTGAAAGCAGAACTCTTAATATTGATTGTAACATCTAGCATGTCAGTCTTCCTGGGGCACAGAGAGTGGGATCCCTCCCCTGCTCAGCCCCACTCTCATTCTGTTCCAAAACACCAGCAATCAGAAGTAATCATGGGCAATTTAGCTTTGGTATGCCGGGAGACCATACTCAGGGAAAGCGCATCTCATCTGCTTTCATCTTGTCAAAGTGTGTGGGGTCTGCTTTTTTTATTCCAAAGCTGAACGCAACGCTACCAGAGCATGTGTGTGTGTTGATTTTCATCCCAGAGCACTAGGACTAATATTTGACCATAGCTAACATCTTCGCTCTCAGTTTCTTCCTAATACCATGATTCAAGTGCTACACATTTTCTTCACATCAAGGTCATTGTTGCCAGTGTTACAAACATGAACTATGTAGCTGATAGTGCAATGAATTTTGGGAACAAGAAGGCACCAGCATTGCTAACATGGAATCAAGGAAGAGTAAGCAGGTGGTCGGCTTTACAGATGAGAGCACATTGTCCACTTCATCAGAAGGAAGAAGCTGGAACCGATCCCACAAAACCGGTTTGCCACAGACCGCCTCTTGCTCGCTAACTGTATCCATGGTGCACGGAATAACACTCCTAATCCGGTCAATTTTATCTGCAAAGTGCCTTGCCAAGGCCTCACAGGAGGCCTTAGAATGCTCCAGCGTTTCCAGAGCAACTGGGCCGACCAGGCTCCGGACCACTTGGAACAGCTTCCTGGGACAGCACTCTGCAGACGCGATGGAGGCAGCATAATATTCCTTTTTTGCTGCCTTTACCACCACGTGATAGGCTGAAGATACAGCTCTATCCTGTGTCTGATTGTCTTCGGAGCGAGACTTCCGCCACCAGAGCTCTAGCCATCTCACCTCAGAGCTTGTAGCTGAGGATTGAACCATGGTGCAGTCTGAGCCTGTTCAGGGGGAGAGGGCGTTTCAGAGCCACCCGATCTAATGCCCCAGTGACTGCGGCATTCCAGCCACCCACCAGGGTCTTGACCGAGTGGCTGTTTGCGTGCTCCAGAGAATCCCCAAGAACATTCAGGAATCCATTCGGATCCATAAGATGCCTGGGGCGGACCATTTTAATGGGTCCTCCACCCCTGCGGTGGGGTTGTGGAACCAAGAAGTCCAACGTCACCAGATAGTGATCTGACCATGACAAGGGGGTGGTGGATATACCCCTGACTTCCAGATCACTCCCCACGTCTCCAGAAACAAACACAAGGTCTAGCGCATGACCAGCTACATGGGTGGGCCCAGTTGGAATAGGGTGTAGCTCCCAGGAAGCCATGGTCTCCATGAAGTCCCAAGGTGCCCCTGTGAGGACGGTCTCTGAATGTACACTGAAGTCCCCCAACACTAATAAGTTTGAAGAGGAAGGCGGTCTCACTAGCCTAACTTAAGGGGGGGGGACGTTTCTCTCTCTCTCTCTCTCTCTCTCTCTCATGAGGCTTCCAAGTGCAGCTTTTCATGCAAGGCCGATCGGATAGACCGTCTAAGTTCCGCCCCCGCCTTCTCTCTCTTTCCTCTGCATCTGCACCTGGCGTCTATTAAATCAGGCTCCCCAAAGCCTGCCTCCCCTCATTCGCGATCTCTCACTGGGGGTGGTGGTGAAGAGGGACCCTTCTCCTCCGCCCGCTGGACCTCTGAAACCTGAGCAGCCTGCCTAGTCATGTCTGGACTGGACTGGAAAAACACCTCCCCCATGTCTGGCGATTCTCCTTCAGAATCTGAACTACTATCCCACTACCTGCACTCAGAAACACCCCTGACACAACCCACCCTCTCCAGGTTTAGATGACATCATAAGCCACAGTCATGGCTTGAATTTTCAAAAGTCACATACCACACGCCAGTATGCACCCTACCCTGCCATGGCTTGGGCTGCAGTGATCGTGTGAACCCAGTCAGAGAGAGAGAGAGAGATGGATCAACATCGCTGCTTGTATTTTCGGACTCTCCTTGGGGGTGCAACTATGAGGATTGTCATAATGACCGCCTGCACTTCAAGATTTACCACTATACCACTGATGTGCACATTAAAATACCTGCATACCTTTGCACTCTAACACCAACACAGGGGGAGAATGGACCCCATTCTCACTGTATTCCAAAACACCCATCAGAAATAATTATCCATGTAAAGAAAACTCAAATGTTCTAAGGCTTGAGCAAATAGGCTGTACCCACGGGAAGCTGGCAGCCATCTCCATGATCATGGCTACTGGGGTGGTCGCGAGGGAAGTGCAACTGAAAACAGGGAAATAAACACATTCCCAGGCAAAAAGCAAGGATGGTGTTGCAGGGCCAGGAATGGTGTTCTGAGCCTGTGACGATATCTGCTCTAAGACGAATATGAGGCCAACCCAACGCTCAGCTGCTTTTAAGGTCTGTGTGTGGTTCAAACCAGAATCTGCAGGTGTTCATTGAGTGGCAACTTTATCATTCATTTCTTTGGTTAAACCAAGCTTAATATGCAGAAAAGGCCACATCATGAGGCTGTGATGCACCAGCGCACAATTAACTTGGAGGGGCAAGACAAAAGCCTGTTGTATTCATGGCACAATCATCAGTGTGGGGTCTGATCAGTGTGCTCGCATGCCACACCATTCATTTTTTTGGTGCACAAAATACCCTAACAATAACAACATGTTAAGAGAGGGGGCAGCCAGACGCGCAGGCACAATTTCGTCATCTGAATTATCCATGTTAAGTATTTTTGAGCTTTACTGTCACCATTTTTCAACAGATATGGAACCACTTTCTTACACTGCAACCATGGTTACCCAGAAGTGTTCTCACTGAGTGTTGAAGGTTTTAATGGAGCTTTTCTCCCTGTCTTTTAGCACACTGAATAGTAATCTGGGTGCATGCATCCTTTGTTGTTGGAGACCAGATCAAGTAGAAATGCATTTTCAGTGGTCCTATTGTTCTAGCAATACTGATTTTTTCACAGTAAAAAAAAGCACAGAAAGCTTTACTTTTCAGTGCTGTAGACAGATCAGTTTATTTTGGTTACACAGTGAATCATTGCAATTTTTACTGAGTAGGTGTGTGGAAATACTCCAAGAAGAGATGGACTTATTGCAGAAAGGACTATTTAGCTTGGAGCAAAATATATTGGAAGTATTCATATACATATCTATATAAAATACAGATATAAAGGTACAGCATATATTGTCTGTCTATACGTATATCAGGGAAAAGACTATAGCTCACTGGCAGAATGCAGAAAGTCCCAGGTTCAATCCCCGGCAACTCCAGATAGGGCCAGAAAAAA
Organism: Heloderma suspectum; assembly: GCF_057233095.1. Lineage (NCBI taxonomy): Eukaryota > Metazoa > Chordata > Lepidosauria > Squamata > Helodermatidae > Heloderma > Heloderma suspectum. The sequence continues at coordinate 113,525,955 of NC_139464.1, forward strand.
AGAGACAACTCTGAATATCTGCTGCCAGGGGTGCAGAACCTCAGGCCTGGAAGTCAAATCTGGCCCCTCTGTGGTTGCCCAGATGGCCACACCCATTCCCCTGGTCCCACCCCCTTCCCTTGATCACCAGTCATTTGGGTTTTTTGGTGCAGCTTCCCTGCTGCCCCCAGTTTAAAAGGTTGAAATAACCTCTCCTAAGGCTTAGTTACTGCCATTAAGAGTTTTAAGCTACAACCTGGTAGCATTTGGGGCTCTATCCCTTTTGCCTTTGGCCCTGCCTGCCAGTGGAATGTGACACCCGAGAACTTCTCCATAATGGAATCTGGGCCTCAGGCTGAAAGAGGTTCACCACCTCCGGTGTAGACAACTCTGGGCTGGATGGACTAGTGGTTGGAGTTGGTATAAGGCAGCTTCCTATAAGAGAGGTTTGGTTTAACAGGAGTGCTAGAGCTACACTAACATGAGTCTGCTGTGTTTACATGGGAACTGTAATAGGTTATTATTTAATAGCGGTATTTATTTATGGCACTTGTATTTTGCCTTTCCGTTTCATAATGAAATGCTCAATGAGGCCAACATGCTAAATTAAGAACAAAATAACAACATCACAATTGGAAAACAAAAAGACAGTCAGAACTGCAGGGAAACTACAAACCAATTCAGGGAAGGTTTCGAGAAAATCACATAAAAGGCAGGCCAAGGCTTCCCGCTGGAACATTAAATTCCTCAGAATGCGAGGAAAGCAAGCAAAGAGGAGGCATGTTGGATTTCCTGGATCAGGGCACTGCCTGAGAAAAGGATCTTTCTTTTGTACTCACCAGCTGTGCTTCTGGAAGTGATGGAACATGCAAAAGAGCCTCTCCCACTAAACACTACGTGAACAAGAAGGCTGTTTATGGTTAATGAACATCTGTCTGAATTGTGACCCAAATGAGCTCGTAGACCATGCAGTTGGTGCAAAAGAGAGTCCATGCTCCCCACAACTGGCTCCATTCAAGAGTCTTGCTGGCTGATGTTTTTGACTCTGTGGTGAATTCAGATGCCAAGAAACTCAATTTCCAAATAATTATTTGGAGACAGAATAAGCTGCAGGCTCCCACATTTTCTCCACCTCGCCTGTCTGGCATTGATTCCTCCTCCTTTCCAAGTTAGACGATAACCACAGTTTACCATAATGACAACCTAACTGGGCAAACTGCGACTAGCCCTAGGCAGGATTTGCTTCCAAGCAATTACGTGAGACAATGGTTTGAAGTGTTTTTGCAAACCAGTTCGGAGGCAATTATGGTTGGCGCCCTACTCAGCCGTTATGGCAAACTATGGTGCCTAAGGCAGAACATCTAAATGGCATCTCCCCACATTGGTAAATATATATATTAATGACTAAGGGCACAATTCTATGCATGTTTAGAACAAAGAAGTCTTACAATTTTTGGTAAGACTTTTTGACTGGGTGGGGCATGCTGGGAACTGTAGGGCTTTTTTCTGTCTAAATGTGCATAGGCTTAGACCCTTAGTAACAGACAATTTGCTGCCTTTGAATGGTGCCTTCAGGTATGCTGCCACAGATAAGCTGCCTTAATGGTAGGACCAGCCCTGGGGATATGACATGACAGATAAACAATTAGGACATTTGGTTAATCAGGTTTGAATAATGTGAACTTTGTTGTGTCTTCTGTATTGAAGCCACAAATACCTCTAGCTATCAGGAGGGTCATACCTTTTGGATGACAATATATTCCCAAACTAGACACAACAGCATGCTTTTTTAAGGGCCTGTTGCAACAGGTAAATAAGTGGATTATTTCACAAGATGTGATGACTGCCACCAGCTTAGATGGCTTTTTAAAGGACTGTGACAAATTCATGGAGGAAGAGGGGTTATCAGTGGCTAAATGGAACTTCCATAGTATACCCCTAAGTAACAGATGCTGGTTTCAGACAACAGAGACGAGCTACTGCCTGTTTGTGATGTCTGCAGAGGTATCTGGCTAGACTAGATGGGCTTTTATGTTCTAATGCAGTTAGAGGGGAGTTTACTGTGCAAATGCAGGTTCACAAATCATGGCATCCTACTATTGGGATTATGGGTCCAGGATGACAGTCTGGCAGACAGCTATGCCATTAAAAATATTTAAGGCGGGTGCAGGTATGACTCTGTATGCTTCCCTATGTCCTTGCTGTTTACACCAAAACAACTGTAATACCTGTGACTACCTGTATAGCTTCCTGCATTTACATTTCCCACCATTGGCTTCCTTTTGCCTTGTCCCCTTTAGGTCTTTCTCTGGTTGTCTCAACTGTGGGCTTTTTTTTTTGCTCCTAACTTCATGGTTTCTTCTCATGCTGAGCCAATCCGTCACTCCTCTCTTTTTAAATGCTTCCCTAAAGCCTACTTCTGCAAACAACACTCTCTTTATCTCCACAAATCTCCTTCCTGCCTTGGAGTGTTCCCCAATGCGTTATTCTTCTTCTTTAGTTTAGACTCCAACGATGGTTTGGGATTGAGTCTTATATGCATTCATAAAGGTACACGTACCTGATGCTTTGTTAATGATGACATATTCATAATGAAACACAGTTCAACCTTCAACTCCTAATTTATATTTGTCCGTCCACATGTTGTATCTGCCGATGCACGTTTCTGTTGTACATGACTCAACACTTCCATATCAGGTATGTGTTTATAACCCTACATTAGGCCTACAATCCCCAGCAACGTTGCGTTGCCCTTGGCACCTCTTGAAGATGTTGCTCTTCCGAGAGGCTTTACCCGAGTGACCAACCGCGGTTTATTATGTTCATCTGGTGTTTTTTTAAAATGTTTTAATTGTTTTAATTATGGGATTTTATTCTTTTTTCTTGCTGTTCTCTGTTCCAAAATCTTTGATGTGGAGCGGTATATAAATATTGTAAATAAATAAAATAAAATAATTACATTATTTTTAACCCTATTTAACTATATGGCTTCTCTCAAAGAAGCCTGGAAATAGTACTTTGGTGAGGAGGGTGAACATCCTCGGTTTGAGATTCTCAGCAGCCCCGCTCAAAGAACTACATTTCCCAGGATTCCCTGAGGAGAGGGAATTACAATTAAACCAATCCTATACTTGGCATAATCCCTGAGATATGCCAGCTAAAGGCCTATATATGATATGATGGAAGTCTCGCTACACCAGTGCAACACCAGATACATTGGCATCATGACAGATACAACAGCACAACATAAATATCTATCATTTTTATATGCAGGCAATTTTACATCCAGGAACTATCATTTTTACAAGCATTTCTACTGAGTGTGATAAAAGAAGGACCAACAACAACAGCAAGATTACTTACCATATCTGTAGCACATTTCAAGTTTTTAAGGGCGCAATCCTATGCATGTTTAGACAAAGAAAAGGCCTACAACTGCCAGCATTCCCCTGGCTGGGGAATGCTGGGAATTGTAGGCCTTTTCTTTGTCTAAACATGCATAGGACTGCACCCTAAAGTGCTTCACATACATAAACCGTACTACTGGCTAGCCTTCCCCAACCTGGTGCCCTCCAGATGTGTTGGGAGTTGTCATCCAACACATCTGGAGGGTGCCAAGTTGGAGAAGGCGCCTGTAGTCCATTGTATATTTATTTTTAAATGTCTATACCCTGCTTTTCTGCTTTAGTTGAAAAGCCCCAAAGAAGCTATACCCCTGTACGGTAAAGCAGACTGATCACAAATTGAAGATGGGGTGCTAAAGTTAAGGGAATGGCGGCTTGTCTAATGCCAGCAAGTGAGTTTGGAGTGAAAGCTGAACATATGAAGCTACAGTATACTGAGTTGGACCATTGGTCCATGTTGCCTTGCATGACCTACTCTGGCCGGCAGCTGATTTCTAGACTGCGTGCACGGCATCTCGGAAGAGGCCCGTCATCTGCCCCCCGGTTGCCAAGCCCTTTGGCTGTGCAGCCAGCGCTTCTCTGGCCGCCCCCCAGCAGCGTCTCCAGGGATTGAGCCCAGAACATCCTATGCACAAAGCACATGCCACTGACCTATGGCACGTCCCGTACCGTGATCCAGGGATTTCCTATGATGAGTGCCACAGGTCACACTCTCAGGCTGCAATGCTATACACACTGACCTGGGAGTAAGTCCCACTGAACTCAAGGGGACTCACTTCCAAGTAGACGCACACAGGATTGCACTACAAACCGCTATGCTGAACTGGTTAAGAAGAAAAACATAAAAGCATGTCATGCTACGTGACATGTGGGATGTACATTTTGAGAGATGACTTGGAGAAACATATACTCACCTGACACAGAAGTACAAAACAACTGGTCCTGACTTTTTGGGGAAGTCATGTTCCAGCACTCTGCGGTCCAATTGAAGCCAGTTCAGATGGCCCCTGATAAGCAAGAAAGACAAAAATGCTTGGCTGGAATAGCAACAGCTGGCTTTATCTTACTGCCTACAATGACTTCAATCACACCACTGCCTTGCTTCATTCACTGGATCCAGACAATGGTGTCGTCCACTCGTAACCCTGCTGTGTTTTCCCATAATCCTTCCGTCTTTTTCCTTACTGCAGAAAATCCATTAAGGAAAAAGAGGCGGAATTGCTGCACAATGTCTTTTGATGGGTAGTGCTAGGAACCCTTCATCTGGAAGCACCCTGGGAGATAACAATAAGCATAATAAGGCCGCTGAACAGCACAGAAACCTAGGTGACCGTGTGGTATTTGGGGAATACATGCATCACTGCAGCGGAGGGGGCGGTGATATCATTTCAGGCACAAATGTTTAATATATAAAGTTCAACCTGTCAGGGTGAAAACGGGAGATGTACAATGAGAAAACGGAGTACCAAAGAGATAAGGGCTTTTGTCCTTTACTGCAGTCCTACCACCCTTGGCGTGGCTATATAATTGAAAGCCTGTCAGGTTTTCCATTAAAAGTCATTAATGCTAGGAGTTTATACAAGGCCTGTAATATTTCACTGCAGGCTAAAACATAGCCAAACAATGTCTCAGACGTTTTATTTGCCACCCAGTATGTCTGGAACAGCCTTGCAAATAGCTCCTGCCAAGCCGCCTTTCAAGAGCTTTTGGAAACACAGCTGCTTCTCCCTCGCACACTCACATGCACGCGCGCACGCGCACACACACACACACAGAGTAAGCTGTAGTTACTACATGCTGCTCTCCGTTTGCCATTGTGATACTGTTTTATACCATTTTCCCCTGTAAAGCTGGCAATAGCTGATACTTTCCCCCAAAGTGTTGAAAGTAGAATGATAAGAGGCTGTGACAGAGGATTTTTGGCCCCCGCCTAGCCAGAGATGCTGGGTGGAAAACAAAAATTATTTTTGTGCACAAGATAGGGAGATGATGGCATCGAGGGGCAAATGAACATTTGATGTCACTTTACACTGAGTCAGACCTTTGGTTCATCTAACCCAGTACTGTCTACTTTTCAAGGTCTCATGCATAGTTCTTTCCCAGCACTGTTGCTAAGATCCCTTTTTAAGAGGAGATGGTGGAGAATGAAACTGAAACCCTGTGCATGCAATGTATGTGCTCATAGAGCTGTGTTCCCTCTCCTGCATTAACAGTGGAATAAATACTATGCTGCATGGAGCCAGAGGTTGATAACAGCTGTGAGTGAGATGTGTGTTGGCTGTGCCTGGATCCTGGATGGGTCAAACAGGACATAAAAGGGGTAATGCAGAGTGAGGTATACAGCTTATAGTTCCTGGGTACCAAGGAAGAGATAACCCATGGCTTTCCTTGTTGTAATCTTGTGGTTGTAAACAGGGCCATGGGTTCCGTAGACCCAATTCCACCTGTGATCTGTGATGATCACAGAAGCTGAGCAGACCTGGCTGGTCCCCAATATAGGAACATGTCTCTTGGCCTCATTACAGAGGTATCTTTGCATGGGATGTATACACTCACCCTACTATTTTCTCTGTTCATTGACTTGCACGGTGATCTGCAAAAGCTACTTGACCAAAAAGGATTAGGGGGCAAAAGCCATAAGTGTGTATGCCATGTGCAACCATGCCTCCCTCATACCACCATCAACGTCAAAATCTGTCTCCAGCCAAATTTATTCACTTGCATCTTTACTTCGTGGCTTTTACTGGGCAGAAAGTCTGGTCTCCCTTCCCATGTTTTATGTATTTTGCATGGAGGGCAATGAAACCCTTTCTAGTCCATGGATTGCAGGGAACTTTCTCATTGTCAGGCTGTTAACAACATGTGGTCATAGAAACAATGATGGTCTAGCAAGGATTCCACCAGTGCTATCAACAAATTTGGGAGACCCGTTCTTGGCCAGGTGGCAGGGAAGATTACGGCTGTTGCAATCCATGCTGTTTTGTTTCTTAGGCCATAGTTTCTTTTTGTCCCCACTCTACTCACCAACACAAAGCATGCTTTTAGAGATTCATGCACCATAATACGCTTACAGCATATATGCATGTCCCCTCTTCTGACTGTTGGGCAATTACTTTTAATTTCTTTAGAGAAGCTTAACTTTAAAAAAAAACAACTCCATTATATTGGCAAATAGTTTCCCAATTACCTAGAAGGAGCGGAATCAGGAACTGATTTGCTTTTCTTTGAGCCCTTCGGTGTCATAGATGCACTGAGATGGGAATATGAATTATGGCCCATATGCAAAAGTTTCCCAATATGGGTATTTAGTATGTGTGAGGTTTTGCTGTGCTCCCAATTCCACATTTCATTGTCAACTTTATTTCAGTTTGACAAATGTTGATAATGATGGTGTACAGAGAAGGAAGATAGTGAAACACCCATTGCACGTTACTTTCATGCTATTCTAGCCTAGGGCTGCCCTCCCAAGCCTCCCACTTCTTCCAAACCCTGTGCCATAATTACAAGATTGCCATTTGCTGTGGCACCCACTGGTACCATCAGCTGTCTGGGACGTCTCATGACACCTGAGTTTGATGAGAAGGAGGATGAGTTACCAGACTCTGAATCTATGAATGGCATCTCAGACCTTTGGGGGAGAAGTCTCACCTCCCAAGGCTGTTTCTTCTAGAGATTCCCATTGTAAAAGGAAGAGAGTAAACAGGCTGTTCCCTGGTGCCACCAGTGTATAGCAACACCCTTGAAACTCCACTTACAATGCTTCTGACAATCATTAGAAACTTCTTGGATATAAGGTAGGAGTGGGCAACTTGTGCCCCCCCCCCCGATGTTTTGGTCTACAACTCCCACCATCCCTCACCATTGGCTTTGCTGGCTAGGACTGATCGGCGCTGTAGGCCTCCAAAACATCTGGAGGGCCACAAGTTGCCCATCCCTGACATAAGCGCTCAGCTGATATTCCAAACTTTGTCAGATTGTCAATATCTGCCTTCCCTGGGAGCTCTCTCAGAGCCTGAGCCCCACCTGGCTAACTGCTTCCACGGCAGGGGCGGTGCTAGGTACCTAAAAGATCCAGGGCTCAGGCCCATAAGACAAAAGATCTGCACAAATTTGCATATACTCATTTATGTATGCAAATGTATGTGTATAATTAGAAATAATTACTATAATTTAAATTTTATAGAAGGCCAGGTAATTAACCTCTCGCTTGCTTTCAGGACAGAACTGGGCAATGTCCCAAACGGTGCTCGCTTAAAACCTACCCTCCATGGACCCACACTTTTCCTTGGTCGTTCAGGCCCAAATCCAGATGGGTGGATGGAGCGCCCGGGACCAACAAAGAGCTTTAGGGCACTTTAAACATTTACCGATTAACTTCAAACTGAACGTGGCACACTGTCAAGGGAGAGTATGGGAATGTATTGTAGACTATAATGGCCCATGCTCTTAGGCTTCCAACTCACACAATTACTAGGGAGTAACCCCCATTAAATATAGTGGGATTTACTTCTGAGTCGATCCTCACTTGCTCTCCCCACCCCACCCCAAATCACCAACAGCGCTGAATATTGACTTCAGGACTGGAGGATGCTACTTTGCTGCTCTTAGTCCCTGGACCAGATGAGAAAGCAGAGAGAGTCACCGCCAAAGCTTTTATTTCAAATACTTTATTTCAGTAGTTTCTGGGATTCTAGAACACTTTTTTTTTAAATTACAGTTCTTGGGTTCTAACTTCTTGAAATCTTAAAATGTACATACACCAAATGTTGCCATATTAAGTTTCTCGCAACCATCATCATACGACTCTTAAAGTACCAAAATGCATAGCTGGAGACCTTTATTAGGACCAATCAAAATTCCTAATAAAGGTATTGCCCAACTGTGGATTTGGCTTTTATTTTCTCATGGACCAGCATGGCTACCTTTGTTTTTGGTTGCTTGTTTTTTTAAATTACCAAACCTATCAATTCCTAGGTTTCTCTCTAGATCCAGATATTGGATCAATTTTCAGGGTGGATAAGCAGGATGCAGCTCTGTGCACATATACTAAGGAGTAAGACTCCAATCCTACAAACACTTACCTGGGAGTAAATCCTATTGAACTCAGTATGACTTACTTCTGAGTAAACATGGATGGGCTGGAGTAAGCCCAGGGACTTTTCATTCCGAGTTGCCCTGTGCTCACCATCTGCTCCTGAGAGCTCCAATTGAATCGAGGGGGCGTGGCCTGAGGGCTCCCAGCAGCTGTGTGGGTGGGGAGTTTCAGTCTGTTTCCTGTCTCCTAGCTGAGCAGAGCAGAGCAGAGGAAGCTGCTCCAGCTGGTCTAGGGGCTATACAAGCAAGCAAGCTCCCACAGAGCGAGTGATCAGAGCGAGGGAACAGGGAGAGCAAACAGGAGTCTGCTGGGGAGGTCAAGGGGGATGCCCCTAACAATTTTTTGAAATTTCTTTTTCTTGCAACACACACTTCCATACCAGTGGGACTCTGTTGTTAACCTCCAGTAGATAGAGGACAAAGCACAAGCTATTCCAGTACAATCAGAAAACTAGAAACATAAAGGGAAGAGAGACTATGGAAGGAAAAGACTCTCCAGTGGCGGTGACGTGCAAGGTCTGTGCAATGTTTGTTTTCTTGCCTGAGATCAACATGGCCTACATGTGCAACAAGTGCAAGTTGATCATGCTGTTGGAAGAAAAAGTAAGAGGCCTGGAGCGGCAAGTGTCAATCCTCAAGGGAATAAGAGAACAAGAAGAGTTCTTGGACAGAACAGTGGAACTACAGCAGCAAAGTGAAGAACAGAAGCTAGAAGAGCAACAGCAAGCTGTGGCAGAAGAGAAAAATGCTGAGGTGAGGAAAAATGAAGTGGAGGATACTCCTTGGAAAAGGGTGACAGGAGCAGAAGAACTAAAAGCCACTCTGCACCAGCGGAAGCAGTGGAACTATGGAACTATTTTCAGGTACTTGAGGATGAGACTGGAGGGCAGCCTGCAGAGGAAGAATTACAGAGGACCCCGCATGAGAGCGAGCAAGAGATTGAAGGTCAGTCAAGCAGAGGCAATGAAACCAAGGCCTACAACAACAACAAGAGTAGTAGTAGTGGGAGAGTCCTTGCTGTGTGGGATTGAAACCCCAGTATGTCGCAAAGACCCATGGACTCGCCAGGTATGCTGTCTCCCAGGAGGACGGATTAGAGACGTGACTGAACGGTTGCCTACACTCATAAAGCCCACTGACAGGTATCCTTTTCTTCTCATTCATGTGGGAACAAATGATACCGCCAAGTGGAGCTACGAAGAAGTCATGTCATACTTTGAAGCTTTGGGAAGGAAACTCAAGAACTTTGGGGCCCAGATAGTTTTCTCATCCATCCTTCCAGCAGTTAGAAGAGGGATAGAAAGGGCAAGAAAAATATTCCAGGGGAATGACTGGTGCCAATGCAAGAGATTTGGATTCTGGGACCACGGGCTATACTTCCTGGAAGATGGACTGTTGGTAAGGAATGGATTGCACCTCACAAGGGCTGGGAAGAATGGATTTGGCCACAGCATGAAGAACTTCATCAGGAGGGCTTTAAACTGAATTCTGCGGGGGAGGGAGACATAAAGTTGGGGGTAACAATGGATGAAGGCTCATGCACCACAACAGAGACAACAGCTCTAAGAGTGCCCAATAATAGTCTTCAGAAACATGTAGGAAGAAAGCCAGACTATAATGCACATGGTCCTTTCCTGGGGAAGGTTCTTGAGTGGGTGGTTGCCAACCAGCTCCAGACACTCTTGGATGAGACCCATTATCTAGATCCATTTCAGTTGGGGTTCAGGCCAGGTTTTGGCATGGAAACAGCCTTGGTCACCCTGTATGATGACCTATGTTGGGAGAGAGACAGGGGGAGTGTGACCTTGTTGATTCTCCTTGATCTCTCAGTGGCTTTTGATACCATCGACCATGATATCCTTCTGGGACAATTGTATGAGTTGGGAGTGGGAGGCACTGCATTGCAGTGGTTTCGCTTCTACTTGGATGGTTGGCTCCAGAAGGTGGTGTTTGGGGAATATTGTTCAGCCCCGTGGATTCTCCAGTATGGAGTCCCACAGTGGTCAGTGCTGTTCTCCATGCTATTTAACATCTACATGAAACCGTTGAGTGCAGTCATCTGAAGTTTTGGGGTGCATTGTCATCAATATGCTAATGACACGCAGCTCTATTTCTCCTTTTCATCTTCTTCAGGTGAGGCTGTGGATGTGCTAAATCGGTGCCTGGCTGTGACAATGGACCGGATGAGGGCTAATAAACTGAAACTCAATCCACACAAGACTGAGATCCTGTTGGTGGGTGGTTCTTCTGACTGGATGGAGGGTGCTCAACCTGTTCTGGATGGGGTTGCGCTCCCCCTGAAGGAGCAGGTTCGTAGCTTGGGGGTTCTCCTTGAGCCATCTTTGTCACTTGAGGCTCAGGTGGCCTCAAGGGCATGGAGTGCCTTCTACCAACTTCGGTTGGTGGCCCAACTATGCCCCTATCTGGACAGGGTTGGCTGGTTTCAGTTGTCTATGCTCTGGTAATCTCCAACTTAGATTATTGCAATGCACTGTATGTGGGGCTGCCTTTGAAGATGGTTCAGAAACTGCAGCTCGGGCAAAATGCGGCTGCCAGATTGATAACGGGGACCAGAAGGTCCGAACATATAAGACCGACTCTGGCCCACTTGCGCTGGCTGCCTGTATGTTTTCGAGCCCGATTCAAGGTGCTGGTTTTAACCTATAAAGCCCTACATGGCTTGGGACCACAATACCTGACAGAACGCCTCTCCTGACACGAACCTACCCGTATACTACGCTCAACATCTAAGGCCCTCCTCCGGCTGCCTACACCGACGGAAGCTCGGAAGACGGTGACAAGGGACAGGGCCTTTTCGGTGGTGGCCCCCAAATTATGGAATTATCTCCCTGACGAGGCCCGCCTGGCGCCAACACTGTTATCTTTTCAGCACCAGGTTAAGACCTTTCTCTTCTCCCAGGCATTTGGCAGCATATGATAAGTTTTAATCGATCCTGGAATGTCTTATGCTTGTTTGCTTTTGAGATTGTTTGTTTGAAGTTGTTTCAGATATATGTTTCTTTTGTGTATATTGTCTGTTCATGTTTTTTTTTATGTAAATGGTTGTTAATCTCCGTATATTCTATTATTAATGTTTTTAATCTTTGTAAACCACCCAGAGAGCTCTGGCTATTGGGCGGTATAGAAATGCTAAGATAATAATAATAATAATAATAATAATAATAATACAGAATAGTCTTTGATGACTATATATTGATGCTCAGAGTATGGGAAACAAACAGAACTAACTTGAACTCTTAACACAGGAGGGAAATTATGACTTGGTGTAACTGAAACTTGGTGGGATGACTCCTATGACTGGAATACAGCAATTGAAGGATATAACTTGTTCAAAAAGAACAGAAGGAACAGCAAGGGTGGAGTTGCACTATATGTTAAAAATACATATCTCTGCACAGAAATACAGGAGGAGGAGCTTGGTAGCCCCATCAAGAGCATCTGAGTTAAAATAAATGGACCAAAGAATAAAAGGAATAAGGTGTTTGGAGTCTACTACCAGCCACCCAATCAAGGAGAAGACAAGTTAGAGAAGACCTCTATCAAAATGACAATGTTTCAGGGAAGCATGATGTAGTAGCAATGGGGGACTTCAATTTCCCTGATATTTGTTGGGAGACAAATTCTGCAAAACATGGCCCCTCCAAGAGATTCTTGACTTGTGTTGCTGATAACTTCCTCCTACAGAAAGTAGAGGAAGGAACTAGAGGATAGGCTATCCATGACTTGATCTTAACCAACAGAGATGACTTAGTGGATAAAGTAGCAGTTACGGGGACTCCAGGGAAAAGTGACCATGTTATACTTGTGTTCTTGGTTCTAAAGGAAGCAAAAGCCAAGTGTAGCCAAACACATACCCTGGATTTTAGGAAAGCTAATTTTAATAAACTCAGAACAATAATAGGTAAGGTCCCATGGCAAGCGACCCTAATGAGAAAAGGAGTCCAAGATGGGTGGGAGTTTTTTAAAAAGGAAATTCTAAAGGCACAATTACAAACAATTCCAACAAGAAAAAAAGGCGGAAGACAACAGAAGAAGCCAGTGTGGCTTCACAAAAAGCTTAGGGATGACCTGAAAACTAAAAAGAACACGTATAGGAAGTGGAAGGAAGGCCAAGCTACAAAGGAAGAGTGCAGGCAGGTAGCACAGAATTGCAGGGATGGCGTCAGGAAGGCTAAAGCTGAGAAGAAGCTAAGGTTAGCGAGGGATGCTAAAAGTAACAAAAAGGCTTTCTTCAGATATGTGCATAATAAAAGACAGACAAAAGAAATGGTGGTTCAACTATTAAATAAGGATGGCAAAATGATAGATGACAAAGAAAGGCAGAAGTGCTCAATTCCTACTTTGGCTCAGTCTTCTCCCAAAAGAGGGTCTATGACCCCCCTTGGCAAAGGCGAAGTACAGGCTGAAGGGGCAGGATTACATCTTGTGATTAATAAGCATATGGTCAAGGAACACCTAATGACTTTGAATGAGTTCAAATCTCCAGGGCCAGATGAACTGCATCCTAGAGTCATAAAGGAACTGGCAGAAGAACTCTCAGAACCACTGTCTATTATCTTTGAGAAATCATGGAGGACGGGGGAAGTGCCAGATGACTGGAGGAGGGCTAATGTTGTCCCTATCTTCAAAAAGGGCAAAAAGGAGGAACCTGGGAACTACAGACCAGTCAGTCTGACATAAATCCCTGGGAAAATTCTGGAGTAGATTCTAAAGCAATCCATCTGGAAGCACCTTGAAAACAATGCAGTGATTACTCAAAGCCAACATGGATTTGTCAAGAACAAATCCTGCCAGACGAATCTGATCTCATTTTTTGATCGGTCACCTCCCTTGTGGACTGTGGGAATGCTGTGGACATCATATACCTTGACCTCAGGAAAGCTTTTGACAAAGCACCCCATGATATCCTGATGAGCAAACTAGCTCAAAGTGGGCTAGACGAAACAACGATCAGGTGGATCCACAGTTGGCTACAGGATCGGACTCAAAGAGTGCTTAGTAATGGGATCTTCTCAAACTGGGGAGAGGTAATGAGTGGGGTACTGCAGGGCTCAGTCCTGGGCCCAGTGCTCTTCAACATTTGTATTAATGACTTGGATAACGAGGTGCAGGGAATGCTGATCAAATCTGCAGATGACACAAAATTGGGCAGGATAGCTAATACTTTGGAAGACAGAAACAAAATTCAAAGTGATCTTGATAGGCTGGAGCGCTGGGCAGAAAACAACAGAATGACATTTAATAGGGATAAATGCCAAGTTCTGCATCTAGAAAAAGAAACCAAATACACAATTACAAGATGGGGGATACTTGGCTCAACAATACTACAAACGAGAAGGATCTTGGAATTGTTGTAGATCACAAGCTGAATATGAGCCAACAATACGACGATGTGGCTGCAAAAAAGGCAACTGCTATTTTGGGCTGCATTAATAGAAGCATAGCTTCCAAATCATGTGAAGTACTAGTCCCCCTCTACTCAGCACTGGTTAGGCCTCCTCTGGAGTACTGTGTCCAGTTCTGGGCACCACACTTTAAAAAGGATGCAGACAAACGTTAGAGGGTTCAAAGGAGGGCAACGAAGGTGATCAGGGGACTGGAAACAAAGCCCTATGAGGAGAGACTGAACAAACTGGGCTTGTTTAGCCTTGAGAAGAGAAGACCGAGGGGAGAGTTGATAGCGCTCTTCAAGGACTTGAAAGGTTGTCACAGAGAGGAAGGCCAGGATCTCTTCTTGATCATCCCAAAGTGCAGGACACAGAATGATGGGCTCAAGTTACAGGAAGCCAGATTCTGGCTGAACATCAGGAGAAACTTCCTGACTGTTAGAGCAATACGACAATGGAACCAGTGACCTAGGGAGGTAGTGGGCTCTCCCACATTGGAGGCATTCAAGATGAGGCTGGACAGCCATCTGTCAGGGATGCTCTGAGTTAGATTCCTGCATTGAGCAGGGGGTTGGACTCGATGGTCTTGTAGGCCCCTTCTAACCCTACTATTCTATGATTCTATATTTAGGATTACACAGTAAATTTGATGTAATCCTGAACATGTTTCTCCATCCACAGATCTCTCTGTACCCCAGTTGTTTCCCTGCCCCAAATAATTTCCTGTACCAGCTCAGCTCCCTTTCCCCACCCCACAGATCTCTGCAGCCATGTCCAGGGCTGGCCCCAAGACATTTTGTTGCTTGAGGCAGAGCAGCAAATGGCACCTTCCCCCTTCCTCCAAGGTGCATAGAAGTATTCAAAGCTGGTCAAGTTGTTTTGGCCCCCAAGGCAGAATTTCCTGTAACCACCTCTCCCCTTCCCTGGCAATGAAAATACAATAATAATTAATAGATTAAATAATGTATAATTTGCTACTTTTTCATGATGTCCCAAATCAGCTGGTTGAAGCAGCTACTTCAGGCTCTAAAATGTGTGTGTCTTTAAAGGACTCTGTCTCCTAAGGACACCCCTATTTATAAAAAGGGATGTATGGACAAGGGAGAGGAGGGCATTTGATTTCAGAAAAAAAGTCAGGTAGAAAGTTTCAAGGGAGGCAGCAGGAGCGGAAGCACATGTGGGCAAAAACCAGCTGGTCTAGGGGGATCAGATGCAACAGAGATCATCAGGGCTCCTGTACCTTTACTTCAGCAAGTGCCATTTTTCTCCAGTTACATGAAAAGCAACATCTTTCAAAGTAACTTTCTGTACAGTGGATTCCAGTCCATGAAAACGTATTATGCCACAGAAAATTTATGAGCTTTTAAGGTGCCACAAGGCGCTGTGACTTTTGAACACAAAAACCAAGAAGCCCCAATCGTCCTTCCATATCTATTCACCTTTATCTAGCCTAGTGCAAACCCCTTATGCCAAGGAGGACCACGCGCCCACCAGAATCTGGCCACATGGATCATGCAAAAAGCAGGTGCACTCTAAAAAGATGACTGCAGAGCCAAGGAGCTCCAGGCACACACCAGCAAGCTATACACTCATACATTATCTTGCCCCAAATTCAGACATTGATGCTCATTCAAATCTTTTTGCAAGCAATCCAACTTCTGTTTTCCCCCAAGTTAAGGAGCCTGGGCCAGCTTGGAAGAAGCAACAGATGAGGAAGACCTCTGGCATACCATTTGATATGTGAGCAGCCAGTGTGCCTGCTCTTCCTCTTGCCAGGGCCTTACTGTTGACAGTGGCCCAGGGCACAAGCACAATTACCCAGTAGCAACTGGCTGGGCAGATCTCTGCAGAGTCAGGCACGGTCCGAGAAAGCTGTGTGACAGTGATGCTGTTAGGCAATTTTGGACTCTGAACTTAATGAACATAATGAGCAGAATGTGGAAGGAAATGTGGCAGTCTCCCCTCTAGTTTAAAAGACTGGTGCCTTCATGTTATATTCCCTATTAGTCTGCTAATGGAGTGAGTCCTAAGGTCTTCTAGTAACTACAAGGCTAGTGAGTTCAGAGGGAAGAAGTAGGTTTGTATTAAGGCAGATGATGGCAACTGGAGCAGCTTTATAGATCCGGGGCACAGCTTAATGAAGATCCAGGGCCCATGCCCAGGTGGCCTTCTTCACTTTGCCCATGTTCCATGGCAGGATGAATCCTGCCAAAGCTCAGTCCTAGCCAGGCTCTCTTTAATCACCCGAAGTCTGACACCCAAAGGGTCCCTCACCTGCTGAATTAACTCTGTCTGTTAACTGCACAACCAAACTGAATTTAGACCAGAGCACATCCACCCCCACAGCCCACGACCTGCCACATAACACAAAAAAGATAGCTTAACCCTAAAGGTGATGATTAATACTGTAAAATGTTCCTAAGATCTCCCAAACATTTTGCTTTTATAGCATGACAATCTTATTCTGGTCACGCTGCATGAAGTAATGACCGTCTATTACCAAAAGGAGCTATTAAGTTACCAACACAAAGGTTGTTCTCATTGATTTTCTATTCAGGTTGTCATGAGACAGTACAGCTAATGAATGGAAATCCCCAGTACAAATCATTTCTAAATAAATTACACCTGCAGAGATTTTCCTCTCGAGTTGAAGAATTACTTTCATACTATTTTAGGGCGGCCCCCACAAGCCTCCCACTTCCTTTAAACACACAATCTAAACTAACACCGGTGGATATTTTCTAGTGCTCTCAAGGGTTTAGATGGATTTTTCAATGCAAGTTAGCTGCCTTTTGATTAATTTTTCAATTAAAAACAGCACAATATTTTAATGCATTGGTACCTGGGGGATTTTTTGTTAAGATAATAATTGTTCTTGACTAAACAGCACATTCGAGGGATCCCTGTAGGCATACCTTGACCGGCATAGTTGCTATCCCCTCTGTGGTTGCCGCCACAACAATCAAGGTCTGTGTGGATGTTTCTGCCACACGGTTCCTGTAGCAGCATATTTAACATACCACAATGTCCTTTGTGAGGTGCACACCTTACATGAAACGCTAAACGTGCTGCTTGTGAAATCACACAAGCAGAAGCCTTTGCATAGCGTCTGACTGCCTCCAGTGAAATTGTGGCAAACACACCGTTTGGGTACATGATTACCCCGATCCAGCTGACGGGTGGCATGGGGGATATCTCACGCTGGATGGGGGCCATGTGCATAAATGGTGTGTGTGTGTGTGTGTGTGTGTGAGAGAGAGAGAGAGAGAGAGAGAGAGAGAGATTACTTCCCTATCCAGCTGCAAGGGCAATGTACACACAGCTCTTTCAGAAAACTGACGCCAGTACCAAACTGATGCAAGCATTGAAAAGGGGACTGCATTTAGTCCACTCTGCCTCATCCTCCCTGCTGAACAGCAGACAAGCACCACTGAAGGTTTTCCAAAAGGGCACATGGACACCATTGGATTGGGAACCAACGGTGTTTTTGGAGAGATGATCTTAAATTCACTGGCTGTGGTTCAACAATGCAGCCTCACCTACACAAGCAGGGCTCTCCCATGGTCAGCCAATGCAAGCCTGCAGAGCCCTGTCTGAAATAGCCAGCAGGGGGAGCTGTGGGCCTGCATGCACTTTGGATGGCAGCACTTGTCAGAATCTAGAGATAGATCAAATGTTGTTGACATTTACAACACAGGTGTTGAAGTTCAGGCCCAGGGGCCAAATCTGGCCCACCTGTGGTTCTGATCTGACCTTCTGGGGTTCCCCAGATGGCATGCCTTCTTCCCCGGGTCCCACCACCTCTCCCCCAACCAGTGATCATTTGGTGGTTTCCTGGCTCTGGCATGTTCCCTCCCCCATTCTAAATGGTTCAAATGCCTCTTTTGCCTTTGACCCTGCCCACTGCTGGAATGCGGCCCCAGAGAGCTTCTCCAAAACTAGATTCGGCCCCTAGGCTGAAAGAGGTTAAACAACCCCTGATTCACAGCAATGCTCACGTGTTAACCCTACTTGCAAAGGCCAGGTCCAGTTAATATCCACAGTTTAACTTGTGATGTATGAATATTTGCTCATTTATTACATTTCGTTCCTGCTTCCCAGCCCAATGCAGCTTACAAAAGATTCTCCATGGAAAATATCTAAGCCAAATAATACAGTAAGACCAAACAAAAGAGCAACCAATAGAATCCAACAATATTAATCTAAAATTAGTAAAAACAAACAAAGCCAAAACAGTAAATGCAAAACTCAGTTTCAGTAAAAGGCACATCAGCTACCTGAAAGACCGCCTCCTCCCATATGAGCCTTCCCAGGTTTTAAGATCTTCGGGGGTGGCCCTTCTCATGGGACTGCTGTCATCAGAGGCTCATTCGGTGGGGACGTGAGAGAGGGCCTTTTCTGTGGCCGCTCCCAGGCTCTGGAACTCCCTGCCAAGAGAGGCTAGCTTGGTCCCCTCTCTGTTGTCCTCCAGCTGGCAGACACATGTCTTTTTATTCAGGCAGCCCTTTGGCATATAAGCTGGTTTGTTGCTGAAGGGGTTTTTAATGGGGTGGTGCTGTTTATTTCTTGAATTGTTGTGTTTTAAATTGTGTTTTTAATTTAGTTGTTTTTATGCCAGGTTTTAATTGAGATTTTGTTCATCCCAATTTTGTTGCTAGCCACCGTGAACGCCATTTTGGGGTGGAAAGGCAGGGGCGGAAAAATAAATGAGTAAATCACAACTAGTGCTCAACCAACCATTCACCCCACAAATGCTTTCCTAGAGAAAAGGAACGCATTCACAAAGCCTCTTAAAGCAGCATTTTTCAAATCACGTTCTGAGAAGTTTATAAGGGGTTCCTCAGTTCGGTAATGACAAACAAATGTCCCTGAAAGAGAGATTGACCACCACTATTGATAGTCTCCTAATTTGCGCCGCCACATTCATGTTCCCTAGGGTGTGTGCTTAGTTCACATGGAGCATTAATGCGGTCTAGCCAGCGCTCTCGTGTGACCTGAGTGTGTGTGTGTGTGTGTGTGAGACAGACTGACTTCCCAGAATCCTTTGCAAGGCACAGAAGTTTCACTGAAGACATGGAGGGAGTCCTTGGCAGACAAATTGATTTGGAAATGGTTCCCTTGAAAGTTTTCAAACCATTATCCTAAATGACAGCAGAAAGAGCTAACTGATTAACGAATCCCGCCGGCTATTACTTGCAGTCCTGATGTTTATGAAACACTAGTCTTTTGTGGGTATGGAGGCACATCTGTTCCAGTTCAGGCAAGGTGAGCGCTAAGGATCCTCAGTGCCTAGATCCTACTTGCGCCCCACCAAAATCAATGCTGGCTGTGTAGTAGTAATGACTGCTGGATTGCACCTTGGGAGATTGAGATATTTTACCATGGAGAAAAAGCAGTTCAGGGTCTTGAAGATACTAATTGAATATTGATTATTTTCTAGCATCTACTGAACTCTTTTTGTTCTAGTCACTGCATGATAAATGGTTAACTAGAACAGCCTTTGTCACCCATAAAGAGCATGCAGTATAAAGAGAGAGGAAGGTATGATTACGCTTAACAAAGGGATGGAAACAGGAAGCAGCTTTCTTTATCTTGATGGAACCATTTGTATCCTAGTTTCATCTGCCAGCCTTTCTAGGCTACATGATTAAGGACGCAATCCTATGGCCACTAGACAGTGTCTAGACGGCCACATGATTTTTCCTTTTCTGGCAACCAAGCTCAGAGCCAGTGCGCCAAGGTCAGTTCCTAGAAAACATATTCCCCACCCCGTCCCCTGCCACCTCATAGGAGGCACGGTTCATACCTGGCTCTGCGCTCCTAAGAGCAGCATGGAGAGTCTGAAAAGGGGGTGTTCCTGGGGCCGGGGAGACACAGCAGAAGCACTGTCTGGCTTCCCCACCTGCTCCGAGCTGCCCTGGCTAGACAGCTGAAATTGCTGCCTAGCTCGGTGCTCCACCCGCCCTGCATTGGATAGTGGTTGCCTCCAAGTTTGAAGGCGGCCAACTATCCCCACAGGATTGCACCCTAAGTCCTCTACAATGTCCTCATGCTTATCATCAGGGGCTTATAATTTACTATTTATAATAGTAAAGTATATACAAACATGGGATTTCAATTAATTGGGTCAGGTTTCTAGTCCTCACGGTTGCAGGGACACTTTGTAAATCCAGAAGCGGTGTCAATAGATATCTTTGCCCCATTGAGCTACCTGCCCTTCTTCCAGGAAAGAGCCCCATACCCATTTTGTCAAGATTTAGGAACTTTTACACCCCGCTCCTGAAACACTTACGTCTCATCTGTGAAGGCAATTCCAAAGTATTCCTTCTCTTTCAGGTTGAAATGTGATGCCACCAGGTCTAGCAGCTCCTTGGCCAAAAGCTTGGGCTAGAAGAGAAGAACAAACAAAACATGCTCAGCCAAGGCAGCAAATGGGTGGGGGTGGGATTCAAGCAGGAGGGAGACATTTCTCCTTTGGAACAATTCAGCGATGATTTCACAAGACATGTGCACAATGACAGCATCATCTATGCGACCAGAGCTGCGGACGGAGGCCAGCTGAGCCAGGCTCCATACAAACCCTTACATTGCAGCATTGTGCTCTGCACCTGGCAATGCCTGGTATCTACATCTCTGCTACAATTCAGATCATTCTGTAAATAAGCAATTATGTTGCATGGGCACAAAGGTTGGCATCAGCCTCTCAGCTTGCAGGCACACACAAATCCCTCAGCATGGTGTGCTGTGTGTGTATCTTGACTACAGGCTCCACTCTAGAGCAGCTGCACAATCCTTCCCAGCTGAGCTTGGAGGTAAATGCAATCACAGTCACCACAAATATTAGCAAAGTCACTAGATAGCATTGCGCTAAGGAGTTCCTTACCTGGCCATACTCTCTTTCACATCTCAGAATTCATAATAGTTATTTTCTCCCATAGCTTTCATCCCTCTAGATCAGCCTTGCCCAACCCTGTGCCCCCCAGATGGGTTGGACTACATACATCATCCCCAACCAGTAGTATGGCAAATCATGCTAGGTAAGGATGATGGGAGTTGTAGTCCAACTCATCTGGAGGGCCCCAGGTTGGGCAAAGCTGCTCTGGAATAAAGACTCTTGTTATGACCCCAGGTGATACTGCCATGCAGAAATTAATTTTGTGCAAGCATGTGTTAAGATACTTATTTGCAGAGTGTCCTGTTTTGGTTTGCCCAATATGAAAGGTGGATAAACGGCAGCCCCTGGGCTGTTTCAGACATTTGCTGCTTTTTTGGAGAGGACAAAGCATTCCAGGGAATGCAGAATGTGCAATAAGGAATGTCTGATCCAGAAAATCCAGATTTCAGCCTTCACTTGTCAGTGGTGACCTGCTCAAGTACCGCGGCATTCAAGTTGACGGTTCCTGGTTAAGCATAGACTGTAACCGGGGATCTGCCAAACCAGACATTATGTCTTTCATGTGGCTACATCCAGGGAAGCAGCAACCATTAAAACTTGCCCTAAGACATCTCCCTCTGTGGTGACAGAACTATTTGCCTTGCATACGGTTGGCCCTGTAACACACTGAATGCAGAAGTAAATAGGCTCCCTCTGTAATTTCATTTATGTACATTCCTAAATAAATACATTTAGGTTTGCAAACCTAAGATCAAATATCAGGTGCTATGGTTTCCTCCTCCCATGCTGCTCCATATTCTAGAAGATGGTTCCACTTCTTCTGTTCATCAAGCTACTTATTTTCTCTTCCGGACCCTGCTGAAGACCTGTCTTCAGCAAAGCATCCTCCTGGACCACCTTGGTCTCACCTGCAGATGCTTTTGAAATTCAGTCTTTGCCAATTGCAATTCGAACTGACCCGATCCACACCACCTGAACGTAGTCATCCACCGGCTTTCACATTGCCTCAATATTTCAGTTGATCTTGGATGAAACCCTGCTTCAAAATGATGTTTAAAGATGCATATTTCGAGAGAAAATATATTTAGAAATGCGTAATTCGTGAAAAAATATGTTTAAATATTTAAAACACTTATTTACTGTTTTGCGCGGCTTTTAAAAATTCGCAGATCAGTGTGGAAACAGTGCAGAATGGACTTATTGGTGAACTCACCCTGCTGGCATTTTTATGATTCCTCTCCCCACCCCGCCTTACTTCTCCCTTCCTTCTTTCCCAGTGTAGGCTGTAAGCTATCTGGAGAGGGATGGTATTATTTCTGTATTACACAGTTTGCTTATTGTACTGGAAAGTTGTAGAGTAGGGGTGGGCAACTTGTGGCCCCCCAGATGTTTTGGCCTACAAGACCCACCAGCCCTAGCTGACATAGCCAAATGGTGAGGAATGTTGGGAGTTGTAGGCCAAAACATCTGGAGAGCCACAAGTTGCCCATCCCTGTTGTAGAAACACAACCAGCAGTGGTAATAGTAATCATAGTTTTCTTCTAACCCCAGCAAAGACAGGATGCTGTATTCTAAAAGATGTGCCCACTCCTTCTTGGTAACACTTGGGTAAAGTAAGCACGGTCAATAGGTTAATGCAATTTTTAATATAGTATGCTCCATGCTCTGGCGAATAGCCGGCCCTGTGAATAATAATTAGGCTTCATAGAATTATTTAGAGTAGATCTGCAAATACCCACTCACTAGACTAGGTCATCTGTGCTGAGTAAGAAATTGTTTTAGATGACCAGGCAAAGTAAGTGTTGCAAAAATTTGCCCCCCGCCCTTTTAAAGGCAACAGGTGACTAACCTGAGCAGATGTCTGCAGATTTGTGAAAATAACTCTCATGTAGTTCTCATGTGCAAGACTGCTTTAGAGTCTCTGAAGCACTTCGAGATTTGTAACTCAGTGTCATATGCTGCAGTCCTATATATGCTTACCTGGGAATACATCCCATTGGACTCAGCTGGACTTGTTTCCAAGTAAACATGCAAAGGATCAAGCTGGTATCCAGCCCCTACAAAATGGCAGCTCACATTCTCTTCCTCCTCCTTCTCAGCATGGATATTTTGCTTTACAGGGCTCAGAGCATGCCACATACATTAGATCAGTCCTCCTTACAACAGCCCTATAAGGAAGGTCAGTAGTATTATACTCATATCACAGACAGGGAGGTTGGTGCTAAGAGAGAATGGCTTGTGAATTCATGGCAGAGATGAGATTTGAACTGGAGGGACTTCCTAGTTCACAGCTCAACCTCTTAGCCATTACACTACAATGGCTATGCATATTTCACCAGATTAGGAACATAAGCAGTAGCAACAGCAGCTGACAGCATCTTGCTGTCTGTCCCCTGGGATATTTAAGAAGCCAAATAAATGCAAAGTGTTGCTCTTGTTTCGGTGGACAGGGAAACTCTGATTGCGAAAGATGCATGAGGTCATCCTTTGGGGCCTTTACTACAGATATAACCGTGACAGGGTTCCCCTACGCCCTCCCATCTCCCCCACCTTTTGTTTCCTGTTTTCTACCATCTGCAGTTTTGTAACAAAACACCCTTGGTTACAACTACGTTTCCTTCCTGGCTCATAGTTCAGCAGAGGCTGGGTGGTGCAGTCAGCAAGGATCCCTGCTCCTAGGTCTACTGCAAACACCACGCCTCTTTTCAAATATGCTATATCAGATAAGAAAGGATAGCCCTTTCTTTGAGAGATAAAGGGGAGTAGGGAGAACAATAGCCGAGGTAGAGCCAGAGTGGCTTCAAGCCAGGTTAGTTACTGGCTCAGCATCCCTGAGGGGACTTAAGATTGGGAAGTTAAGCCCTGCTAGTCCTCTCCACGATTACTTTCCATCCTAAACTTTGCTTGCAGCTGTGCAAAGTTATTGCCCCTTTCACTGCTCCTGGTTCAAAACCTTAGCTGCTACCCTGAGTGGGATTGATCAGCTGCAAAGAGTTTGTAAAGCTTTTTTGATAGGCCATTATTTCTCTGCAGCAACAGGAATGCCTTATCCCTTACCACTGCCATGGCACTATCGCTCTTCTAGCATCATTGGCTTTATAATCACACTATTTTAACAGTGAAAGGTGCTTTCCTGTGAAGGAAAAGGTCTGTCTGGAATAGTCTGTGTATTTCTAAATGGCAGCTGTTCCCTCTCATCCCACAGAATTCAAAGACCAACAATAAAAATTGTTCAGTTTTTAATAGTATGCATTTAGATTTTAGTATATTTCTTTGCACAGTGTTGCGAGCGGCTCTGAGAGTCTTGACTGGCAGAAAAGCTGGACAGATTTAACTAACTAAATATGTGCAGGTGATTAGACCAGCATGCAAACAGCTTCTGGTCTAATCAATTTCACTCCAAAGATAAAATTGGTGTCTAATCCTTATAGTGATTACACAAGGATATATGGAGATACACACCCAGGCTTTCATATACAAAAGTAATTTAAAAATATTTTTAAATATTTATATTCCAAACGTCCATTGTAAGGGGGAGGGGGAGAAGAGAAGCGAGTTACTTGTAATATATTATCCAACATTGATGATAGTCATACCAAAATGTATCCAGACTATCCAAATGTATTCCAGAGCATATTTTGAAGCACTACAAAAACCTGCAGTTCATTGAAGACAATGGCAGGATACAAAAACTGCATGTATATTGCAGGGAATGACAGTGCTACCATACTGCCTCCAACAGACCTGCCATCTGCACATGATCTTAAGGTGTCCCGGAGGCCCTCATGACAATACCACACTAGGCTTTCCCCCACTAAACATTCACAAGGTTTGTGGTCATCTGTGCACAGCAAGCAATATTTCCCTTCACACCAAACCTTCCACAGGTGTAATGAGTGGTGGCATGCAAAATTGCTTAGGATGAGCCATTCTGACAATCTTGTGAGTCACAAGCATGGTGCGACCCAGTCAGGAAAAAAGAAGAAAGCTAAGCACAGCTTTTGTGGGATGTAGTTAATTTTCTGCTGATCATTTGTATTATCATTGGCATATTTACAAAGTTACGATCTCTCAAAAATTCTCACTGTGGTCTAAAAAGAAAACCAAAATAATAACTTTTGTGGAGCTTTCCTGCCTAATCAAATTCAAATCAAAGAGTCTACAGAGCAATTTCACAGACTGAACAAAGTTGGTGAGAGGAACATATATACTTCAGATACTTCAGATAATTTCCTATTGACTCAGAGTGATGATATATGTTCTGATGGCAGTTTGCTATGAATTTTAATAGCAGTAGCCAAAAACTCAGCTGTTTTTCCTGTCTAGTCAACTGGAGGTAATTCTTAATCCTCACAGGCAACCAGGCAAGTATTTACAAGTCTGTCTGTCTGTCTGTCTGTATTTATTGGGCCTAGTATGCTAGAAGCGCGCTCTCTCTCTCTCTCAAACAAGTCCCTACCAACATTCTATAATCTAATAAGCAAAACACAAAAGGGATAAGGAATAGGAACGAAATGAAAATTCAGAACTAATGTTTTAGCAAGTGCCATTTCATGTAGATCAAAACTTATGCTGATTACTAGATACTAAGGTTGTTGTCAGGAGGGGGAGGCCGAGGAGAGAGAAGTAGGTTAATGAATGCCATTTGAGTATTTACATGACCAAATAAAACCAGCAGTGTTCAATTATAATTGTGTTATTTAATTGCAAACCAGAGTATATGCAGTAGGAGCTCAGGTGTACCTGAATTGCCCAGAGGAGAAGCCACATCCTTGTGGAGAGAAAGTCTAGAATAGTAAGGCTGCGTTCCCATCTCTGGAGAGACCTGAGCACTGAAAGCTGCAGCTGAGATAAGCTGATCTGTGTTCACTCACAAGGCAAAAGCTCCTTTCATGCAAGTCACACAAATGGCTCATTAGAAACACTGGCGGCATCTTGCAGTGCCTTTTCAGTTTGTAATTAAATTTTTTGAGTTTTTGTTTTCCAGGGGCTTGTTTGTTTTCCATTAAACAAAGCACTTTGCATCATTGCCACTGCCACAGACTGGCAGCAAGAGGAAGCTAAGATTACAGAGATAAATTGGAGAGGGGAGTGCGTGACTATTTATTTATTTACAATATTTATATACTGCTCCACATCAGAAGATTTCAGAGCGGTGAACAACAAAGATAAAAGTATAAAACACCAGGTTAAAACAGTTAAAAAAATTTAAAGACAAATTCCAATAAGGCTGAATTTAATAAACCACGGCTGGTCACACAAGGAAGGCCTCTCGAAATAACAGTGCCTTCGGGAGGCACTGGAAGGAACACAATGTTGGCGCCAGCCTGACTTCCAAAGGCAGGGAATTCCACAGGAAGGGGGCTACCACACTGAAGGCTCTTTTCCTAGTGGACCCCAACCAGGCCATAGGTCCATGTGGAACCACCAGGGACATACCCTCTGATGACCTCAGTGACCAGGCAGGTTGGTAAAGAAAGAGGCGCTCTCTCAGGTATCCTGGTCCCAAGTAGTTTAGGGCTTTGTTCACTAATACACTAGTACTAATACCTTAAACTGGTTGGAGTCCACCAGGAAAAGAGCCTTTATTGTTTTACATTGGCTGGGTTCACTTCACACAACACTCTAACCCACACTCAGTGGTTGAGTGTGGGTTGTTGTTGGAAGCATGGATTGTTTGTTTGTTTATTTATTTCATTTCTATACCGCCCAATAGCCGAAGCTCTCTTGTTTGTTGAACTGTGGGTTCACGTATTGTCCAAACTCAGGATATTTTCTGCACGGTGGCTTGTTAACCATGCAGTGTGGCTTATTTTTCTCGAACAAGCCACCTTGAGAACTCATGGTTTGTTGTTGGGTTGTTCAGGGTGGTTAACAAGCCACACTGGATGGTTAACAAACTACCCTGTGGAAAATGTCCTGGGTTCAGACAACACACTAATCCATGGTTCAACAACCACCCACACTCAACCACTGAGTGTGGGTTATTTATTTATTTGCAATATTTATATCCCACTTCACATCAAAGATTTCGGAGCAGTGAACAACAGATAAAAAGAATAAAACACAGTATTAAAACAATTAAAACATTTTAAAAGAAACAGATTCCAAACAGAATAAACTGCAACTGGTCACTCAAGGAAGGCCTGTCGAAATAACAATGTCTTCAGGAAGCACCAAAATCAACACAACGTTGGTGCCTGCCTGACCTCCAAAGGCAGGGAGTTATTCAGGAAGTGGGCCACCACGCTGAAAGCTCTTTTCCTGGTGGACTCCAACCGGGCCGTGGGTCCATGTGGAACCACCAGGGATATGCCCTCTGATGACCTCAGTGACTGGGCACTTTCTTTGGTAAAGAAAGAGGCACTCTCTAAAGTATCCTGGTCCCAAGATGTTTAGGACTTTGTACACTAGTGCTAAAACCTTAAACCTGGCCCGGTAGCGAATAGGCAGCCAGTGCAGTTCCCTCAGCAAAGGAGTTGCATGCTGAAAGGGGGCAGCTCCCGACAACAGCCGAGCTGCTGCATTCCGCCTAGCTCCAGCTTTCAGACGAGCCTTAAGGGCAGCCCCACATAGAGCGCAGTGCAGTAATCCAGTCTCGAGGTTACTAATGCCTGTACCACCATGGTCAAGCTATCCCTGTCTGGGAGAGGCTGCAGCTGGAGAAACAGTCGAAGCTGGTAAAAGGCACTCTGAGCCACCATGGCTACTTGGGCTCCAGTGACAATGATGGATCTAGGAGTACATCCAGACTACAAACCTGATCTTTCAGAGGGAGTGTAGCCCTATCCAGAACAGGCAGTGATCCTGTCTCCTGGACCCAGGAACCACTCACCCACAGGGCTGCTGTCTTGCCAGGATTCAGCTTCAGTTTATTGGCCCTCAACCAGCCTATTACTAAGTCTAGGCACTGATTCAGGACTTGCACAGCCTGTCCTGATTCAGATGTCACAGGGAGGCAGAGCTGTGTGTCATCAGCATACTGATGGAAATTAGCTCCAAATCCCCTAATGACCACTCCCAGTGGCTTCATATAGATGTTAAACAACACTAGGGACAAGAGGGTACCCTGCGGGACACCATAGCACAATTGCCAAGGGGCCAAGGAAAAGTCACCCAATGTTACTCTCTCAAATCAGCCCTGTAAGTAGGACCAGAACCACTGTAGCACAGTGCCCACAATACCCATCCCACAGAGTCGATCCAGGAGGATACCATGGTCAATGGTATCAAAAGCCGATGAGAGATCGAGCAGAATTAACAGGGTTGCACTCCCCCTGTCCCTCTCTCAATAAAGGCCACCCATCAGGGCAACCAAGGCTGATTCAGTCCCATAACCAGATCAAAACCCAGACTGGAATGGGTTTAGATAATCAGTATCAGTGCCCTTGTTTCCTGTTCCCATTTGAAAGATGCTATTTGGATGACTGAATCATGATACAGGTAGGAGAAGGCATGACCTATCCACCATAATTTGGTGGGGGTGATGCCCTATCTGCCAAGGAGCCCATCCTATGTATTCCTGTCTCAGTGTAGTGATTAGTACTGCTGATTATACATGACGTGCTATTTTTACTGTAATTGCCAATGTCAATCAAATAGGCTCTGCACTATAGAGGTGTCGGACTAAAGCAAGACCCCATCTGCATCATAGATATTCATGGCCAATGGTGACTTTCAGTTCAGTAGCAGAAGTTCAAACTCTGTGTCAGTCTAGTCCTGGAGTCTCCAATGTAGTGCCCATGACCTCTCTTGGTGTCCACCAGGCTCTTTGCCCCTCCTGATTTTTTTTTTCGTTGATTTATTTTTTTAACTGGGAGGCTGGCATGCAGCAAAGTGAAATTCTGCCCTCAGCGGCATCTTTATTTGGGTCCAAAAGAGTGCTTTTGTGTTTTGCAGCTCAGACCCCAGCTCTGCCTTGTACTAAGGTTCTTGGGCAAGTTACTTTTCTTTTAATCTCGCCAGCTTGCCTTCTGGGAAATATGTGTTTATGACCAGCCAGGCATTCCAACATGGACATTTCAACACTGCTACCATTATTCTTGCTTTCTGAGTCCCTTAGTGAATGCATGAATTGCTGAAATCAGATTCACCGAGGGGCCATTTTGCTGTCAGTCATCTCCTATTCCTTTTGTGTCAGATTTAGTTCTTTCAACATAGAACCCCCACCCCAGTTTAAATTAATTGATATGTTTCAGAGAGAAAAAAGAAAGTAATCTATAGATAATGTAGGAAGTCAATCAGTACAAATGTTACAGAAATGTGAAATAATGCTCTTTGCAGCTATCTTTTCATCAGGATACAATGTAATTAATACTGTGTAAAAACCCACTCAGGCTGAACATTTGAGCTGCAGTGTTTTGCACAGTGAATATTTTCCATTATGGGATGGGTTTGTACTCAGGAACAGCCCAGGCTAGGGAAGGCTGGATTAGAAGAACAGGAGCCTCTCTAAACCAAAAATGGATTGCTGTAAACATGCAGAGCTATGTGGTCTCTTTCTCTTCTGGATCCTTTTCTTTCTGTTTTCAGGCTTCTCAGCTCCTCCTGCCTGCCCCTCTGGAGCTCACTGATGGATAGGCTCAAAGTAAGATGTCATTTGCATGGGTGGAAGGAAACAGGAGGGAAGAACAGCTGAATTGGAATAACTCCTTGGGGTGGGCACTTTTAAAAAATGGCTTTGTTTTCTATTCATAAGCCTTAAGCACCAGCAAATTAACCCTCTTGCTTAGTAGAGCACCCCATTCCACAGGGGAATTTGCAAATCCTAAGCCACCCACCTTCCTGTCTGGCAGCAGGACAGCAACAGAGGAGGAGAAGAGAACACAAATAATTGGGAGGGACACACACCTACTTGGCAAGCAGCCTGGACTCAGTGCAATGCTGCTAACATGTGGGCATTCCTATGGGAGAAATTAGCATTTTTCAGAGCATTTTTCAGAAATTAGCATTTTTCAGAGCACTTAATATCGGTATAACAGAATAACTACTGCATACTCCTACCTCTAAGAAAATAAGCTGGATTGTACCATAGAATCATAGAATAGTAGGGTTGGAAGGGGCCTATCGAGTCCAACCCCCTGCTCAATGCAGGAATCCAAGTCACAGCATCCCCGACAAATGGCTATCCAGCCTCATCTTGAATGCCGCCAGTGTGGGAGAGCCCACTGCATCCTGAGGTAATTGGTTCCATTGTCATATTGCTCTAACAGTCAGGAAGTTTTTCCTGATGTTCAGCCGGAATCTGGCTTCCTGTAACTTGAGCCCATTATTCCTTGTCCTGCCCTCTGGGATGATCAAGAAGAGATCCTGGCCTTCTTCTCTGTGACAACCTTTCAAGTACTTGAAGAGTGCTCTCATATCTCCTCTCAGTCTTCTCTTCTCAAGGCTAAACCTGCCCAGTTCTTTCAGTCTCTCTTCATAGGGCTTTGTTTCCAGTCCCCTGATCATCTTCATTGCCCTCCTCTGAACCCTCTCTAGCTTGTCTGCATCCTTCTTAAAGTGCGGTGCCCCGAACTGGACATAGTACTCCAACCAGTGCTGAGTAGAGGGGAACTAGTACTTCCCAGGATTTGGAAGCTATGCTTCTGTTAATGCAGCCCAAAATAGCATTTACCTTTTTTGCAGCCACATCACATTGTTGGCTCATATTCAGCTTGTGATCTACAACAATTCCAAGATGGTTGGAATCTTGAAGACCACTTCAGATTGCAGATGGGGACAATGCTTGTTTAAATGCTCCCTCATAGAAAAAGAAAACTCCTTGCACATAGAAAGCTAGCACATCATTAAAAAGGCTAGCTTGGATAAAGGCCATCTCCCTGACATGCAAATTTTCAATGTGCAGGGAATTTTTCCATGGGTGGTTATTTAAACATGTGACACACACAAACGCATGTACACACGCAAATGCACGTATACACACACACACACACACACACCACGCTATGTGACTTGCAGGCTGAATTGTCTCCTTCAGGAAAAATGGCACATGTAGGTTCTGTTGCACATACAGATCAGCAAACAGGTACATTTTTTTTTCATGTTAAGCATACAAGGAATTAGTAATATGGCAGTAATAACACCAGATCCATAAACGGAACTTCCATGGGGCTTGGTGACAAGTCTGACCAAAAGATTGTTTAAATATTCCCTTCAACACATACACTTCCATAAAGCCCAGCAAACATATTTTCATGTTTAGGTGTCATAAACATGTAGACATTTTCCTCACAGACTCTCTGTCCTGAAATTGGAACATTTTTAGACCATTTCATTTTACTGACCATACTTCTACCCGGGTTTTCCTACAAAGGGCCCGGACAGGCTTTACATATGCTTCTCAGGAGGGTCTCGTATCCAACAAAGCTTCACTTCAAGAGCAGACAAACGATGGCTTGTGTCCGATATTAGTCCTACTTAGAGCAGACCATTGGGATGAATTGGACTTGGGTTAGTCATAACTAACTAAGCCCCATTCAGTTCAGTGGGTCTACTCTAAGTAGGACTACTAGTGGATGAAACTCAATGTGCGGTCAGGCCACTTTCAACAGACATTCGTGAGATTCAGGGCCATCTCGGGCATCACAACCCTATGCAAGTCGACAGTTACAGGCAGGTGAGAGAGAAGGAAAAAACGAACTTTGTGGTCTTTCCCAAACTGGATCCTTGTATAACTGCCAGGAGTGGACAAAAACGCAGAAGACCTCACTTTGTTCTGTGCTGGCTGACCCATGCTGAGCTAGCTGGCCAGGCGGCTGTGCACACTTAACAGGCGGTGAGGCCAGCAGGCACCAATTTCCCTCTCCTCTCCATGTCAGACGCGATGGGCTTGCCCTGCCAGCGGGCAGGAAAGTGACATTCTCCAGTAAGAGGGCTCATATATGGCCAGACAAATAGAACTAACTGGCAGGTAGGCTTCAGTTAGGTATAAATTCAGCACATGTCACCAAATTGAAGACACTATGAGAAAACAGGCACTACACTTGTTAAACAGGTACAACTTAAGTGCATGCAATGATTACATGCCATATAGGCATATGCTAGCTTTCCTCAACCTGGCCATTGCAGCGTGGTCCGGGGACAACAGGAGTTGTAGTCCAACACATCTGGAGGATATCTATGCCAAATACCATATACATCTCCCTGGACGTTAAGATTATCTTCAGAGGCCCTCCATCAGGTGCCCCCACCCAATGAGGTGAGGGAATGGCTACTAGGGAGAGGGCCTTTTCAGTGGTGGCCCCCTGGTTGTGGAATGCTCATCCCAAAGAAGCTCACCAGGTGCCCACAAAGACCTTTTTTCTTAATTTTCCAAGGCATTTTAGTTTTAGTGTTTTTTAAGTTCTTTGCTGTTTTATTCGGATGCTATTTTAACTGTTTTAGGACGCTGTATCTATGTTTTATTTTTATATCTCATGGTTTTAACTTTTATTTGTAAACTACCCAAATAACATTTGTTGAAGCACAGACATTTTGTAATAAATAAATAAATACCTGGGCATTTTGTGGGTTGTGAAATTTGTCTTCTATAGATGGTACTTAGATGAGAAAAGGGCAGTAATCAGGCACTAACAGTGGCCAAAAGAAAGACGCATGAGAAGCAAAGCATTTAATAATGGAGCTCTTTCCACTTTGGATAACAAAGCATGAGGCATGAAAACATACTTTGTATTGCCACATTCTATAATGTGATTGTTAAACCTACAATGATCAGAATAAAACCATCTTCTGTCCCCCATTTTACCAAGATTCACATGCGACACAAATAATTCCCAAAGCTCAAATATGCTTTTAAATGTGTAAATGCCCGTCCTTTTTTCCCTGCCAGTTTTCCTTACAGGTATACCGCTGCCCATTGGTAGGATGGCTGCAACAGTATCAAATCAAAATCAGATCAATCTTTATTTACAGACCATTAAGACTGCAACAGTAATTGTAACAGGGAACTGCGTATTTGTGCCAATGAAGTTGGCAACTGAACACAGACTTAATCACAAAGGGTAAAGCTTAGGGTTGCCACTCTCTTCTTCAGGAAGCATAAAAGTCCTGATTTGGACCTATATGAAAATAAATGTTTTTTTAGTGCCTTTGTCAAAAATTAGCATTTGTTCTGCTGAGTGACGAGGAACCAAAGTTGCCTTGAGTCAATCCTTGCATACAACTGCAAGATTTTCTAAGATTTTGCATTTGTGATCATGACACCCTCATGTTCCTGGATACACGCACATCTTTCTTTCCCCAGCAGTGACCATCTTTCATGAAAAAACCCAAGACAACAGAAACAGCTGGTCAGATTCACCCAAAGAAATGTCTCAAACTCAACCCAATTGTTGGTGAAAATCTGAGAATTTGGCAAGATTCTTCAGAAAAAAGTGTAGAAATGTGTTTCAAAGATATTCTGAGGAAGCATATCATGATCAGTCTTGTGGCAGTGAGCCTGTGAGTTAGAGCAAAACTCTGTTCCTTAACTTCTTTTTTGTTGAGAATTTTAAAAATCCTTGTTTTCCTTATTGATCGAGCTCCATTAGGTTTCTTCCAGGAAACTCAGCTTGAATAAAAAACAAGCAACTACTATTCCAAGTAGATGGTTTAAATATATTTAGGGCAGAACACCCTTCAATTTGGTTTCCTCTAGATTCTCTGAATATATGTGATAGGTGAAGTCAAGAAATGCAGTTATATTTTAAAACCATTCAGTAGTATCATGCACGGCAAATCAAATTTCAAACATCACGTCAGGTTTTGAGACAGTCATGCTTGGGAAAAATTAAGTAGGCAAAGAGCATATCCAAACGGAAGTTTTCTCCTAAGATTTATTTTACAGTTAAGGTCTTTTTTAATTATTATTTTTTTTAAGCTGCTTTGCCAGCAAGCGCTACCATGGAAGCCATCATCTTTATCCTGGAATATTTCATCATAAATGCTACTGAATTTTTTTAAAAGTTTGCTTAAGGCGAGTAACTGAATTGGACAGCTTGCACAACTCATTTATCTCTTAGACTATGAGCTTCTGTAACTCTCCAGCTCATTCAATTTCAAACCAATTCTAGAAATGCTTAGCTATACAAACCAGGGGTTGATCCCTCCGTAGCCATCAAGGGAAGTGGGGAGGAACATCACTTTGGGATTGATATACCACTGTAGCTGCTGACAGCATTGTTAAATTAATCTGTTTACATGGAAAAGCAAACCCCAGCACACATTTTGCCAGACACTTTTTCTGAATGTCAAACCAGTGGAAGCTAGCAGCTGTGATGTCAGTGGGGCTGTGAAGCTGCTTCACACCTTGAATAGCTCCTTTAGAGTTCTGACTGGTTCTGACTGAAACCCAGAGCGGATTCCCTGCGCCACTGACATCAGAGCCACCAGCCTCCACTGTGTAAACACTATGAGTAAAGATGGCTGTAAGATTTCTATAGATGTCTTTTTTATTTTTTTAAAAAAGAAAAACAAAACACAACAACAACAGAAACAGAAACACAACAACAATACACATACACTAAAATATCTCTTAAGACTGTAAGATATCTACCTTTGGCTCCGCTTACACAACCAATGCTTATTATCATTATTCTCTAGTTCTTGTCTTAGTTGTATATCATACACTGAGTTCACAGACATTTCCTCCTTTCTCCTACTTTTAACAGAAAAAAGAGAATCAACCATCTCAAAGTTCAAAATCCACATACATAGATACCATTTTTCTCTGTTTCTTGTACAAATTCTATAAAAGGTTTCCAATCTAACATAAATTTAGTTGTTGACCCTTCTTTAATTATAATAGTAAGTTTTGCCATCTCTGCCAGCTCCATCATTTTCATGATCCACTCGCTCACAGCTGGTATTGTTTCTAGGGATGGACGAAAGGGACTTACCTTGTCCCGCAGCTTGCTTCGCGGTGGGGGGGAGGCGCTTCGCTTCTCCCCCCGAAGTTCAGGCGAGGGGGGGAGGCGCCCTGCCTCGCCCGGCCAAAATTCAGGCCGGGGAGAAGCGCCCCGTCTCCCCGGCCGCGAAAGAAAAAGTGAAAAAACAAAACAAAAACCTGTGATAGGCTACGTAACGATTTACGTAGCCTATCACGGCTAGATTTCCAAAGTCAGCCGTGATAGGCTACGTAAATCGTCACGTAGCCTATCACGGCGCTGCCATTTGCGTTTCTTAGTTTGGCACGTCTAGTCTACGTAAAGATTTACGTAGACTACGGCGAAAATAAGGGAACGCTATTTGCGTTGCCCTTATTTTCGCAGTAGTCTACGTAAATCTTTACGTAGACTAGACGTGCCAAACTAAGGAACGCAAATGCGCCGCCATTTGCGTACGCGCTTTTTTTTCCTCCAAAGTCACCCGTGATAGGCTACGTGACGATTTACGTAGCCTATCATGGCTGACGTTGGAAATCTAGCCGTGATAGGCTACGTAAATCGTTATGTAGCCTATCACGGGTGTTGTTTTTTTTTTTAACTTTACTTTTTTATTTTGCAATGGCGACGGCGGCAGCCGGTCAGAAGACCGGCTGCCGCCACCGCCCCCGCCGAACCGCTGCCAGGACCCGCCGCCGAGAGGGACATTCGCACGAGGTAAGTCCCATCCCGGGGGGGGGGGCAGGCGGAGAATTTCACCACCAATTTCGGGGGGCCGAATGCGTTGGCATTCAGCCTCCCGGAGATTCAGGGAGAAATTCTCCACCATCCCTAATTGTTTCATTCTTCCACTTCTGTGCACACAATAACCTTGCAGCAGTTGTCCTGTAGAGAAAGAGGGTTCCCCCACTTCTCTTTTATGTGTTTATCTGATAGTCCCAATAAAAAAGTTTCTGGCTTTAGTTCTATAGTAGTCTTTAATATTCTTTGAGCTAAAGACTGTATTTGTTTCCAAAATGTTTCAGCTTTTTTACAAGTCCACCATAAATGATAAAACGTTCCCTCTTGGTCTTAAGATGGCTGTAAGATTTCTACAGCAGTGGGTCTATTTAGGACACACCTTCACCACCTTCTAGTATAACCATACATTTTCTTCTTCAAGGTGCTCTGTGGTGGGGCGGGGAGGGGGGTTGAGTTTGCACTGAAGTTAATCAAAGCTGTTTGCATGATGCATTGGCCTTTTAAAGGAATTACTGAAAAAAACTCAAAGGGGGGGCATTTTTCAACATTGTCACCACAGAATATGGCTATTTGCACTTCAGGAAGAACTCTGGGATATCCTCACATGAATTCACTGAGCTTGGTACTCCTGAAGGAAAATCTGCATTACATACTCATATTCTTAAAACGTTACATAAATAAAATGTACCTCATGCTGGGCAGATGGAGATGGGAACAGGTTCCCCATTAATCATCTACTGCCAAAGACCCTGGTAAAGCTCTCCTGTGCCACATACCCCTCCCCCCGCCTCGAAGCACTGGCACAGCAATACTGATAATGGTCTCTGCACTGTCCTGGGTGCCTTAGTACTGGAGAGAAAAGGGTAAAATGTGGCCTTGCACACAATCCTAGCTTAGCAACAAAACCAATGGGCCACTGCACAGCACCATACAACATGACACTGATATAGAGGATCTCACCCCAACACTAAGCAAGAACAGGAAGGGGAGAGAGGGGGCAGGGGAATTCTCTTATGGGCAGAAACCCCAAATCACTGCAAAATGGGTCTAATAAAGTTTTTGTAAATATCTCAGGGGAAATAGGGCTGGTTAATAAAAAAGGAAGATGAAATTAATGATGATTTTACAATGGATAGGGATCAGGGGCGTTGCTAGGTTCTTAAAAGATCTGGTTGTTGCTCAGTCGTTAAGTCGTATCCAACTCTTCGTGACCCCATGGACCATAGCATGCCAGGCCTTCCTGTCCTCCGCTCTCTCCCAGAGTGTGCTCAAGTCCATATTCATTGCATCGGTGATGCTATCTAGCCATCTCATCCTCTGCCGTCCCCTTCTCCTTTTGCCTTCAATCTTTCCCAGCATCAGGGTCCTTTCCAGTTACTTTTCTCTTCGCATTAGGTGGCCAAAATATTTGAGCTTCAGCTTCAGTATCTGTCCTTCCAATGAGCACTCAGGGTTGATTTCCTTTAGGATGGACTGATTTGACCTCCTTGCAGTCCAGGGGACTCGTAAGAGTCTTCTCCAGCACCACAGTTCGAAAGCATCAATTCTTCGGCGCTCGGCCTTCCTTATAATCCAGCTCTCACAGCCATACGTTGCTACTGGGAAAACCATAGCTTTGATTATACGGACCTTTGTTGGCAAGGTGATGTCTCTGCTTCTTACTATGCTGTCTAGCTTTGCCATAGCTTTCCTCCCAAGGAGCAAACATCTTTTAATTTCATGGCTACAGTCACCATCTGCGGTGATCTTGGAGCCCAAGAAAATAAAATCTGTCACTGCTTCCATTTCTTCCCCTTCGATATGCCAGGAAGTGATGGGGCCAGATGCCATGATCTTAGTTTTTTTAATGTTGGGTTTCAAACCAGCTTTTGCACTCTCCACTTTCACCCTCAACAAGAGGCTCTTTAGATCCTCTTTGCTTTCTGCCATTAGGGTGGTATCGTCTGCATATCTGAGGTAGTTGATAATTCTCCCGGCAATCTTAATTCGGACCTGTGATTCATCCAGCCCAGCATTTCTCATGATGTACTCTGCATATAAGTTAAATAAGCAGGGTGACAATATGCAGCCTTGTCGTACTCCTTTCCCAATTTTGAACCAATCGGTTGTTCGATGTCGGTTCTTACTGTTGCTTCTTGGCCCTTGTACAGGTTTCTCAGGAGACAGGTAAGGTGGTCTGGTACTCCCATCTCTTTAAGAATTTGCCACAGTTTGTTGTGATCCACACAATCAAAGGCTTTAGCGTAGTCAATGAAGCAGAAATAGACGTTTTTCTGGAATTCTCTTGCTTTCTCCACGATCCAGCGAATGTTGGCGATTTGATCTCTAGTTCTTCTGCCCCTTCGGAACCCAGCTTGTACTTCCGGTAGTTCTCGGTTCACATACTGCTGAAGCCTAGCTTGTAGGATTTTGTGCATAACCTTGCTGGCATGTGAAATGAGTGCAATTGTATGGTAGTTTGAACACTCTTTGGCGTTGCCCTTCATTGGAATTGGAATGTAAACTGACCTTTTCCAGTCTTGTGGCCACTGCTGAGTGTTCCAAATTTGTTGGCATATTGAGTGCAGCACTTTAACAGCATCATCTTTTAGGATTTTAAATAGCTCCGCTGGAATACTGTCATCTCCGCTGGCTTTGTTGTTAGTAATGCTTCCTAAGGCCCACTTGACTTCACTCTCTAGGATGTCCGGCTCAAGTTCAGTGACCACACTATCATGGCTATCAGGGACATTAAGACCTTTCCTGTATAGTTTTTCTGTGTGTGTGTGTGTGTGTGTATGTATGTATGTATATATGTATGTATGTGTGTGTGTGTGTATGTATGTGTATATATATATATATATATATATAGTCTAAGCGCACCTCATATTTATGTGTGCTTGTGTGTGTTTATATATTACATACATACATAAATACATACATATGAAGTGTGCACTGACCCACCCACCCCACTTCAACTCAGACGCCGATTCAGCATTTTGGAAAACATCCCGCTTCTGCTCTGGCCAATTTGTTGTCGGTCCACTTCAGCTCAGCACCAAACCTGAGTCAAGATTTGGAAAAAGGAGTCTTTATGCTTCCTGTTGACTACCATGGGAAATTAGAAAAAAACTGTAACTTTTTTCTCTTGGTCACAACTGGATGATAATTTCAGGCATAGTAGCCCCCTAAAAGGGGGTTACACTTGCCCAACATCAGAAAAATAGGTGCAGGGTTTATGTTTTTATTTTCTTTTAAAGGGAACTGCCAATGACATTTTAATTACTTGAAAGAATTGGAAAAAGATTTCAGGATTCATTGCCCCATCAGAGGAGATCACATCTGCCAAATTTCAGAATGCTAGCCATAAGGGTTTTTGTGCAAGGGTGGTCTTGACATTTTGAGGTCTCCAAAAGAGGACATACTTCTCTCCCTATGTTCCTTGTGGTCCATTGTTCTGAAAATTACAGACAGCCTACAGTTGTCCCTAAGTAAGAAACCAGCAAAGTCTCAGAAGGATAGGTGCAGCAGTTCATTTGGAAGGGGAGTTCTCCAATTTGGGGGAGGGAGTAATTTGCATTTCCTTCCATTCACCCCTTCCCCAATAGTTTTTGGGTAAATTTGTATGAAAATGCACAGGTCATTAGAGGTGTCCCCCAGGTAAGAAACCTGCAAAGTTCCTGAAGGATATACATGCATGCAAATTTAGAACAACTAGAATTTATTTACATTTCACCATTGTTAGCAGCAGGGGAACATGGGTGGGAAGGTGCTATTGCACTCATGTCCTGCTTGTGGGTTTCCTGTGGGATTCTGGTTATCCACTGTGTGAACAGAATGCTGGACTAGATGGACCTTGGTCTGATGCAGCATGGCTCTTCTTATGTTCTTAAATAGAGAGTGCCTCTGAGCATGTGCAGAATGCTTTTCTTTTACTACTGAGCACTTACATTCTCCCCCTACCAATTCTATTCCCCTCCATGAGAAAAACAACCATCCCTCCTCATCCTGCCATCCTCTAGTAACTCTTCATAAAAGCAGATGTCTTATTTTGTGCAACTCTCCTCTACCTCCTCCTTATTATGCACAAGTTGTCACTGTATCTTCCTCCCCATAACTTCATTTGTGCCAAGGCTTCACCAGGATTCAGCCAATGAGTTTGTTTTCAAAACTAGGGCTAAATTATGGAGAAACTCTGAGCATGTACTAAGTGCCTTTCCCTCACCACTGAAGCTAGAGTTCATGCAAAAAACAAACAAACCCACAAATGACAAAACATGCATAGGACTGAGCTGAAAGAGTAGTCAATTCATTAGATGGAATTGGATAGGCACTGTATTAAGCTTGCAGTACCATGCTCACAACTCAGGACTTATTTCTGAGTAAACATGCAGAACATCAGGGTGCAAACCTCCCTGCAAAAGTAACTTGTACGGGAATCCTATGCACACTTTCCTGAGTGTAAGCCTCATTAAACGTAACGGGGCTTCCAAGTAGGCATACATAGGCTTGCATAAATTAGCAAGATTTATCTCCCTCCACTTAAAAAACAAACCAAAAATTCCTATTCTTATTAAGGCTTTCTGTTCACAGGAACGTAAGAAGCTGCCTGATACTGAGCCAGGCAGGATTCTTTCCTAGCCCTACCTGGAGATGCTGGGGATTGAACCTGGGACCTCCTGCATGCCAAGCATGTGCTCTGCCACTGAGCTACAGCCCTTCCTATTGCTGGATAATGACAACTGACAAACAGGACAGCCCGAGATTTGTTTCTCTGCAACCATGTGAGCCCACTCTTCTCAAAGACTTGAGTGAGGAGAAGGAGAAAAACAAACCCTCTTGTTTGTATAACGTCAAATACAATTCAAAACTTCTCTTGCCCACCAAAGAGAATTCTCTTTAAGAATTCCCTAAGATATGTTCTGGGTGGAATAAAAAAGAGAAAGAAAGAACAGGATAGGGGAGGGAATAAGAAAAGAAGACTGGTGATTGGAAATGCAGGGGTGGGGGGAAGGTAAGAGAGAAGTCCCTAAGCCAACTGGTTCCTTTCAGAAAGGTAGTACTTCAGAGGAATTTAGGAGGCTGTGCAGGGTTTGTAAGGATTGCATGTACTTAAATTAACTTTATGAGGTGAGGTGGTTGAAGGCTTTTTCTAGCTTTAAAAAACAACAACAACAACAACTGTAGAACCTTTTTAAAAGCCCCAGCAGTTTCTTGATCATGACGCCACATTGTCCTAACCCTCTCTTTGGAATAGTTTGCGTCCTACAGCTGTTTAGGAGAAATTAAAGTGGAGGGGGAGAAAGAACTTTGTGGAAGCTGATTGGGTCCTTTGCTGTACTGAAGCTACTAAACTTCTGCAGAAGCCAAAGGTTCCAGTTTGGGGCAGTAAAATCAGATGCGGTGTGAAATACCAGTATTTCACATGGAGCTCTTTCTTCCCTTCCTTCTCCCTCTTCAAAATTTCATTGCAGGCAAGCTCCCAGCAGTGGGCATGTAAGAGCAGAAAAGTAGGGGGAGAGAGGGTTTTTGCACCACAAAAAAACCCTACACCACAGATTAGGGATAGTGACCTCCTAATGGTCACCTTAAACACCTTCCGATTAGGATCTCTAATCCCCTGTGTGGCTTGACAGTTTTTACTTTTTCTTTTAGTCTTTGACAAAAGGAAATGGAAGCACAATTTTTTTTTTAAAAAAAATAGCACTTTGTTTTGACACATTTTCTTGAAAATAACAAAATTTACCTGTGTCTAGCACAAAAGCCACTGGACCTAACTGTCTGAAATTTCACAGATTCAGTCAGCTGTATAGGGGCTGCCAGGTCCCCAAACCCTATGCACTCATGTGGAAGCACAGAAAAGAAAAATAGCTCTTTGCTTTGACAGATTTTCTTGGAAATAGCAAATTTTACCTGTGACTAGCACAAAAGCCACTGGACCTAACTGTCTGAAATTGGGCAGGTTCAATCAGCTCCATGGGGGCTACCAGGTCTCTAAATTTCATATATTCATCGTACTGACTAAAAATGTTATGACCATTTCTGTTTTCCAATGCAAGTCAATGGGAAAATGTAAAAAAAATGGCAATTAGGACAGCTCAAAAGATCCGGTGCCCATGTCCAGGTGGGTCCTCCTTTAACGACACCCCTGATGGGGGATGATGAACTTCTTGTTTAAAACCCATATTTGGGGCTCAACCCCCCCCTGAGGAAATGGAGATGTTTAGGGAGCAATTGAGGGCAAGTAAAGACTGTTAGTGATAAAGAGCAGCTTCAGGAATAATTGGAAAATGGGAAGTTATAGAACTCAAGTCGTTCTGGATGATGGCCTGCATCAGAGGATGTTAAAGGGAAAAGCCAACAGATTTAATGAACTAGAGAAGTAAAAGAACAGGTGGATGGAGGAGTAAAGAAAATGAATAAGAAAAGTGGAACAGGAAGAGTTCATCAATCTCCAAGAGAAAATACATTTTTAAGGCATCATTTTCTACACACACACTTCTACTTTAGTGACCACATTCCACATCTACTTATCTACTGAGGAAACTCAACATGTTGCAGAGGATTCCGGAGAGCGTTCTAAGTCGCACACTCAATGGCCAAGCCTCACAATTGCTCTCGAGTGCATGTCTGAAGTCATCCAACTCTCTCCTGCAGTTGTATATTATAGATAACATCAGTACTGGTGGGCAAATTCTCACCCTCCAATATTTAGCAGATGAAAATAGGAACATGCTTGTAAAATCCCAATTTGCACACCAAAGATCACCGCCTAACACCCTCCTGCTCCAGAACATATTGCTGAAGCTGCTACTCTATGTACCGAGGGGCAGGAATTTTCAACTTTTTCAGACTCAGGACCAACCTTTAGCCCAAGCATGCATTCAGAGACCTGCTTCCTACTTTTCCCACCATATACAGTAGGTCTATCTAAGGTGGTAGTATTGCTGTTGTGACCCAACTTTGGTCAGGCTGTGACGTGGTAGAGGGCTCCAACCCACCAGTTCAAGACCAATGCTGTATTCCAAGAGTGGGGAACTGCCAGCCCAGGGGCACGTATGGCCTGCAGCACTTTTGAATCCAGCCTACAGCCCCACCTTCTGTCCAGCAACCAAGCAAAAGGAAAAGGTCCCATTCACACAAATGGGTCTTTCCCCCCCTAAGACTAAATACCATGTAGGGGGATTTTCAATGGGGAGGGAAGAGACAGAGAAGGGGGAAAGAGAGAGAGAGATGGGGAGGAGAAAAGGGATGTCAGAAAGAAAACGGGTGGCCCGCAACCAGCTCTAGACCTACCAATTTTTGGCTTCAGCCCAGTTCACCACTGATTCCAGCCTCATCCACCCCTGAGAGGTTTCACCTGAGGGAATGTCACTCTCAACATAAAAAGGCCCCCCACCCATACTGTGTGCTGTATTGGATTATTCTGCAACAGCCTGCCCTCCACTGATTCATGAGCAAAGAGGGTGTTTGAAAACAGAAATGTCCAACAATATGTTACCAACAGTTCAAAATATGCCTCAACAGCTGCAGTGCATGGAATGGCAGGATGTGCACTACTACATGGTGGCCTTACACTGTGATCCTACATGTCTCTACTCAGAAGGAAGTCCCACTGAGTTCAGGGAAGAGAATGTCGGACTGTAGCCTTAGTGTTCCTATGTTTGTATTTACATGGATGTGCACTAGAGACAAGACACATCCATTACCCCTCAGACACTTAACTTCTACAGACCATGAGTAGGGAGCTAAGCCCTGAAGAATGTCTGTCAGCAGCTCACACAACAAGGCATCCATAAATGGCAAAACAGGGGCAAAATAGGGTCCAGGGATGGAGGAGAGAAAACAGGGTCAGTTGGAACACGAGGAACTATTTTCAAGGCAGTTGGTTGCCATTATACAGCTCACTAAGGAGATACATCTCATCCTGATAA
Organism: Heloderma suspectum; assembly: GCF_057233095.1. NCBI lineage: Eukaryota > Metazoa > Chordata > Lepidosauria > Squamata > Helodermatidae > Heloderma > Heloderma suspectum. Next base: position 113,569,251 of record NC_139464.1, read on the forward strand.
GTTACTAAGGAACCCCAGGGTCCCCTGGAAACAAGTTTGAAAGCTATGGAACTATAAAGCACAGCACGGCTTTAATCTGGCTTCTTTAGAGGAAGAAATAATATTCAATATCTTTCCAAAATTATACAAGAGCTTTCTACCGTTCAAAACACCCACTGTATCCCATCTACACGTGCAGCAAAAACATGCAATGCAGCTTTTCATTAATATTATATCACTTCAGGTTGCAGGTGGGAATCTCGTATTTTAATGTCCCCTACCAAACTAAAACAAAACAATAAAAACCCCAAACCCACCCTCAACACAAAAAACTATCACATCAGGTAGCATGGAACCCTTGTCCCTGACATGTAACTTATCTATGTGCAAGAAGTTAAAAAAAAATGGGAGAAGGTCCAAAAACGAGCTTCCACACTTGCAGTCTGAACTGGTACAGTCCAGAAAAGGCTCCAACACATGATTCTTCTGTGTGTGTAGACTGGCTGTTCAGGAATGTGCAGCACAACTCATTTCCCTCAGCAGGAATCAGGTGATGACCGTCATGCCTATGGCATTCAGGGACACCATATGCTGGCCCTTCCTGCATACAGGAAGTATGTTTCCTGTTTTAATGACACAGACAGCACAGGCTGCATTTCCCTATACTTACTTAACCTCTGTAGTCCTAAATAGATCCCATAGTTAACACATGGTAACAGTGCTGAATCACCAGGTTTTGGTAACCTTCTGAAGAAAGCAGACCTATTGCCTTCTCCAAATCCCTTTCAGTCTTCATCATTAAGTGCCTTAAGGAGATATTCTCAAACTGAAGACCATGTATACGTGCACCATTTTCAGAGCAGTTTCCTCCTTGATTTTTATGTTGGCTCAGGTTAGTCCAATCCAACTTTGGCAGTTTGACAACCATGGAAATGTAATAGCAAAGAGGAGGAGTTTGCTTCAGGGGAGATAAGTAACCTTTCTGTGGGTAAAAAAGTATCCTTTCTCCTTTTGAAAAAAAAGCTTTAAAATCCAGGAGATGTTTGCTCTAGAATGAGGAAGAGGGCACTGTGATGTTCCTGCTTTGGGTTATTCTCCCTCCATTTTCCACCTGTTGAAACTGAAAAAAACCCAGGTCATCTGCCTCAGCACTGGCCGGTTGTCCTCACTGAATCCCAAAGCCTCAGCCCTTTTACTTTGTCTCAAGGAGATACCCAATAGGTTAACTGGTTTCCTTTAACCAATACAGGAGTAGGAACAGGAAAAATAGAATTTTCTATTTGGTAGGGTTAATAAATTAAACTGACGTGGGATTATATATATAATAAAACAACTAAATTTTTATTAAACACAAGAACAGTTGTATATACTATTTAATCATCCTGAACTTAGTCCTAACCTACCTACTCCTTCTCCGGAAACCCCACTCACTAGATGTACATTCAATGAATCCCTAAACCCTATCCAACAGCACTGGCCGGTTGTCCTCACTGAATCCCAAAGCCTCAGCCCTTTTACTTTGTCTCAAGGAGATACCCAATAGGTTAACTGGTTTCCTTAACCAATACAGGAGTAGGAACAGGAAAAATAGAATTTTCTATTTGGTAGGGTTAATAAATTAAACTGACGTGGGATTATATATATAATAAAACAACTAAATTTTTATTAAACACAAGAACAGTTGTATATACTATTTAATCATCCTGAACTTAGTCCTAACCTACCTACTCCTTCTCCGGAAACCCCACTCACTAGATGTACATTCAATGAATCCCTAAACCCTATCCAACTGTTAAACGGTCAGTTCTCTCCTATTAAAACACCTTAGAATTCTCTCAGTCACAAGCTGCTCCCACCTTTCACTCTCACACCAACATTTTATTAACTTTAACTTACCTGGATAGCATTTTACAATTCAAACACAAACATTTACATTATCATGCATATGTTACAGGCGCACGCACTGTTAAAGAAGGAAATTATCTTGAAATTTGGGGGCACTACTAAGTGGGGGACAGGAGCTTATGCCACATTTCCTCCCCTCTTCTTTTAAAAGAGCTGGATATGCATGTATCCACATTACTACAAATATTTGTTAACAAACGTCTGGAACAATTACAAGGCGGCTTTCCCAGTGAGGAAACAACTGAGTGGGGAGGGCCCACGCTATTGGTCTTGCCCATGCAGTTCCTGTATTTAGAAACAGCAGCATGGGATCTCAGCACAGGGAAATGAATGACGCCCAAGTGCACACACAAAAATCCGCCTCTGTTTTGTACAGCCTTGCAAGCCAAGGATCACAAAAAGAATGAACAAACACAAATCTGTCCTAAACAAAAATAAAAAATGAAGCTAAATTTGGGCCACATACATTTAAGTGGTAGGGAAGAAATTTCTTCATTGTGAATATGACATTTAGAAGGCAACAGACAAAATACAAAAAGACGTAATGGTCGCTTAACTCCTCCACTAAAATCAACAGGCCTTAAAAGGCCTTACCTCTGGCTAGATCAAGGCTTATACCTATTATACTTGTAGGGACTCTGAAGGTGCCTGAGTAATAGATACACATTTAAAACAGGAGCTGATTTTCTCATTGAAAAAACAGGGGAAAGACTCCAAGGATGGCCATGCCACACCACCTTCAGTTCTCTGAAAAACTATTATCTATCTCCACTCTGAGATTGCTGTTAGGTCACTGCAACTTCACACACACGCTCACACACCCCACGCTACACATCTTTTGCCGCCTCCCAAGGTGGGCCAAACATCACCCCTCTTTGCGAGAGCCACGTCTTAAAAGAATGAAGACCTTGGGAATATGGGCTACAGCCTTGCTGAGTCCTGGAACACATTGTCATGACCAAAAAAGATTGTTTCTGAGATTTATTTTAAGAAGGATCCATAAATCTGTCTTGGCTGTGCCAAATTTCTAGGTTACAAGAGGAAAAAGGAATAGCAACGGTGTCACAAATCATGGAGCCGAAAGGTATTAACATATGGCATACATTAGCAAAATGGCTATTGAAAGGAAGTAATATAAATTAACCCAAGAGACAGCTAGATGATTCCTCTAAACACAGAGGATAACATTCTTCTTGGTAACCATGAAGACCTTGCTCTCGCTTGCCAACCATTCCTCCCCCCATCATCCCTTTGGCTGTCCCACGACCCCAAGCTATTAAAATCTATTCCCATGCAAAGGCTTAGCTTTGACATAGAACTGAAGAGTGAATGGACATGAGGCAATAACATTCCTCCTTAATAAAGATCAAACAAGCAGGGAAAAGTGGCTGCAACAAACTATGATCCAGTCCATAAACAAGATGAGATGCTTCAAATGCTTCCAAGCCCAAAGTGGAATAATTAGAGATGGGTTGGCTTGGGGAACATTTTGTCTAAGTCCTTTGCTGAGAGAACTGCACTGGCTGCCTATTCACTGCTGGGCCAGGTTTAAGGTATTAGTACTAGTCTACAAAGCCCTAAACTACTTGGGACCAGGATACCAGAGAGAGCGCCTCCTTCCTTACCAACCTGCCCGGTCTCTGAGGTCATCAGAGGGCATGTTACTGGTGGTTCCACATGGACCCATGGCCCGGTTGGAGTCAACCAGGAAAAGAGCCTTCAGTGTGCTGGCCCCCTTCCTGTGGAATTCCCTGCCTTTAGAGGTCAGACAGGCGCCAACATTGTGTTCCTTCTGGCACCTCCTGAAGACGTCGTTATTTCAAGAGGCCTTCCTTGCACGACCAGCTGTGGTTTGTTAAATTCCACTCTGTTGGGGTTTTGTCTTTTTTTTAAAAAATGTTTTAACTTTTTTAACCTGTTGTTTTATTCTTTTATCAGTTGTTCACCACTCCAAAATCTTCTGATGTGGAGCGGTATATAAATATTGTAAATAAATAAAAATAAAGAAGAACAGAGGAAGATGTTCTACCATTTGTCAGGAGCGCCCTGGAGGCCTCTTTCAGTCTACTCCAATAGCTAACTCAAGACAAAGACAAAAGGATTCTTTTCAAGGCTTTAATCCTTTTACAACTTAATGACTCTTTCAGATGCTAGTCACCAGCGACTAAGCAAGGAACAGCAGAGTAGCCTATGCTCCAGGTTAGGCAGTTGGTCCCCGTTTGAAGGAGAATTATGGGAAGACCCTGAACTTATGGGCTAGGGAGAGATCCTCCCTCTTTCCCTTGGGTCCTCGGGACGCGACCGTTGCTTGCGCGCCAAACAAGCGCTACACCTCCTTTCCACACCCTCCAGCTGTCGTCACTCCCGGCGTCAGCGTCGAGTGTCCAGCAAGCCCCCCTCCCGCACTCTGTCGCTGCCAGGGTCACTATCTATCTCAGGAATGTTGGCAGGAGGAATCTCTGCCAGCTGCTGTGCCTGTGAGAGATGAGCGCGCTCCTTTCCCATGGATTGCTGTTCCTCCTCAGAATCAGAACTGCTCTAGGGTTCTATCAGCTCAGTTTCCACCCTGACACCACTTTACACTGGGGGTGCATTCCCTCCAGCTACTAGGTAGTATTCAGCATTTGGCTTCAATTGAGGTTTTTTTTTACCTAGTGCACCATCTAAAATTAATCTCCAGCTTTGCTAATATAAAGACTGACATGTTTCTTTATACTTCTGTTCTATGCTGACTTACGAACCTGTATGTTTCGCCCAAGGCAAGATACAGATCTGAGCTGCAGACGGCCTTTATTTTTTCAAAACTGGAGATCAGACATTGCTTCTCTGTCCCAGAATATATTGCCAGCTATAACTGGATACCTATTACACCTACCAGTGATTCAGTCAGTCTGCAAATCTCCATTTTGAGACGAGGTCTCAAAATATAAATAGGAGGGATATAAATATAATAATAATAATAATAATGATGATGATGATGCATCTTTACTCAGCAGTAAGTCCAAATGAATTCAGTTGGGCTTACTCTCTAGTAAGTGTGTTTAGGATTGCAGCCTTAGGCTGTTAACAGATACTGCTTTTCAGAAGCTTGTATCTGATACCATAGAACCATCATTGTTTACAATACACATGCTCATTTAGTGTGTCGTGCTCCAGTGTCTTGTCTATCCTGTTTTGGAGTTTTCCATGGCGCTTCAAGCTCTGTTCTAAGAAGAGGTCAAACTAGTCCCAGAAACACAACTTGCACTGCTGGGGGGGAAAAAGCATGCCACTGTAACTAGGGGTGGAAGAATAAGTCTATTTCCCATCTGTATCACTTTTGCATGTGTTCATTCATATGTCTGTTCCATTCCACTTCCACATTAACATGTGATTTTTTTTTTAATCTGCATGAAAATTCACATTTAATATGTATTTTTGTGAAGCTATGTTCTCACTAAATATACATTTTAATCTCAAATTCCTTGTTTGAAAATGTACTTTGATACTTGTTAAAATCAGGGAACTGCATCACAAAATTTGGAAAAGTGCACAACCCAAAGAATAACTACATTTTAACCCACACATTAGTCCAGGAGGCATGGATCAGATCAGTTCATATCAGAATTCACTAACATCAAATTACTCAAGGACATCCCTATGTGTAATAGGTGCTGATGGGATAGAACATCTTAATATACATCAGCCAATCAACACAGACCTGGCTGATACGAATCATTATTACATTCAGAGAGACAAAAATAACACATTCCTAAATGGAAAAGGAATCTAGCAATCACAAGAAAAAAAAATTGGAAAAGTGCACAACCCAAAAGTGCACAACCATAACCAATACAGCAAAATCATCAAAGAAGCAGGAGCAGCATAATTTAAGAGCAATTAGAATCCATATAGTGTGAACTGTTATGTTCTGCGGATTGAAATTGTTGCACTCACAACAGGTTCACATCAGAAGTACTAATATGTTTTGTCTGACTATGAAAAAATATTCACTTAAAGGGCAATAACCCCAATGGTTCTTATTTTGCTGCTGCAAAATAGTGCATTCAAATTTCATAGATCGCTGCTTTTGTAACACCTCAGGAGAAAGTTCTGACAATAATAGAACATGGGCCCGATGTATCATTATGCTAAGCTTCCCCCACATAGCCTACTCTTTTTAATTATACTATTATCTGTTACTGTATTAAACCTGAGACTGTATTTTAAATCTTTACGCTGTTGCTGGTTTTTATTTTGGTTTTATACTGAAGTTTTAAACTTTTAAGTTTTATATTGGGGGGGTTGTGCTGTATTTTATGATTTTAATGACAGTTTGGGCGGTATAGCAATGTAATAAATCAATATTATCATAGAATCTGCGTGTGTGTGTGTGTGTGTGTGTGTGTGTGAGAGAGAGAGAGAGAGAGAGAGAGAGAAATTGACTAGACTTGAAGCATGTGATCCAGTCTATGTCATCATTCCATTGACTTAGGACAGCCTTCCCCAACCTAGTGCCCTCCAGATGTGTTGGATTGCAGCTGCAGTGTAACACATCTGGAAAACAGCAAGTTGGGGAAGACTGGACTAAGGAAAGTGGTTGCCATTAAGGACTTGGCAAGTGGAGCAAAACGTCTTCTCTCTCTTTCAGGAATGCTTCCTCTCTTTCCATCAGTTTTGTACAGTTATCTGAGTTACTGATACTGGATCAAGACTAATGTCACGGTCACTCTAAGTGGGAAGTTGTTCCTGTCATTCAACAGAAATAATGGCCCGCTCAACAGCCTAAGGAACATAAGCATTATGATACCCAAGGCATGACTGCTGATGGATGGACAGCCAGACAAGCTACATGGGTAGCGATAAATTAGATAATCTGTTTGTGCCTGGCTTATCTGAAAGACTCTTTGTGGAGAAGAGGACAGGGGAAGAGTTGAGAGCGGAATGACCACATGTCCTGTTCCTCATGATGAGGTAATGCAAGTTGCACTCATTTTAAAACATGACCCAGTTCTGAGCCAGCAGTCAGCTTCTCTGTCCAAGCAATTAGGAAAAGCGATATTTTTAAGGCATAAAAGCATCCTGACATGCCACATCACAGCAGGCACAGCAAATGCCACAGGGAGGTTTTTGCCCTGTATTTCCTCCAGACGTGGGGGTGGGGTAGCGAAGGGCCATGCATCTCAGTAAAGCTTTGCTTTCTAGGCATCAACATTACAACAGTCCCTAAAGACAGCAAAATGAACATGTCCCTGGAGGACAAGGGAGGACTCAGAGAAGACAAAGGCTGGGGAATGTAGGAGAGAGAAATGCATTCAGGCCTCCCTGACAGCCAACTGTCATGAGTAGATTTCCTCCATGAATTAGGCCAAAAGCATGGGCAGGCAACAAGGGAGATTGGGGGCAGGGAAGAGAGATTGTTATAAGGACCCAAGGTTCTACAAGGCCAAGTGTCCCACTCTGAGATACACAAAATGGTAAATGGCAAAATGGGCAAATAAGCAAATAAAAGCTGGGGACAAAAGAACTGATCCATACACTGCAAAGCAAGGCGTTTCACCAGTTTTCATGGCTGGTTATTTAGAGCAGATCTATGTTACATATTTTTAAAGCATTTCTTCCTCGTGGCTCCCAGCTGAAGAAACTTGGGGAAAGGTTTATTGGACTGGGACCTCTAGCACTGAATGCTCAGCCCCTTCATGGAACCAAAAACCCAGGTTTCTTTTGGGTAGAGGTATAGGATCTGTGCTGGTTTCAAATCTGTTCAAATGCATCACAAAGCTAATGTCGATCAATCAAGTATTGGATTTAAAACAAAGCTATTACATTTGTTTGAGTGGGTGGGATGGAGAATGGATCCAGAATAACAGTTTCTTTATGTTACAAGCAACTTAATTAGGTTCCTGTCAATGAAAAAGAACCCTGCTATTTTCACCAAGGGAAAGTGAATGGAAGTTATAATAGAAATCCTCTAGCAAGAGTGACAATTTCACATTAGGAAGAGAAGTTTTGTATCTTTTCCTGAAAACTCATCTCTCATGCTGGTTAATGTCAATTTCATTTGTCTTGCTGTAGAGCTGCACTTTCACTATAATATATTGCACTACATCTATTCAAAGCACTTGGTAATAGCAGATCTACAGTGATATATTAAAAGTGGGTTGGCCAGATGTCTTACTTTCCAGAGAACAATCCTCTATTTTTGAAATCTAGCAGAGAACAGTTCTCTCTTTGAAGGTGCCCTCTATTTGATGGGCTGTCCAATACTATACTAGTTTAAAGTCAAAGACCCTTAAGGAGAGAGAGCAGGGAGGGGCTTTGACTTAGCACCTGGACAGCAGACTGATTAGGCACACAGGTCACCCGGTCTGTCTTCCCCACCATGGTGGGATGTCTATGGTGGGATGTCTATGATGGGTTGTCTTGCATTTCTATTTACATCATAGTTATTACTTCTAAATCTGCACCTATGCATATAAATGTGCATACACGAGTGTTATGCAAATTGGTGTCCTCTTTTGTCCTCTTTTTGGGCGACACGTAAGTGGCCACCCTAATTAAAACACCATTTCTGCTTTCATAGATGCCTACAAGACTATTTCCCTATTTTTGGTACTTCTCACAGTCATGTATTCTAAAAAGTGAATTACAAAAGAGCCAGCATGTTTTGCTGGTCAAAGCATGAAGCAAAGACTAAGTTCCAGTATCACTAAATTCACAAGGCCTTCTCAGATATTAGTTTTACTGAGAAAAAGCCAACACAGTAAACAGCAGGAGAGAGAAAAACTTCACATTTCACACTCACATTTGCCATGGGTACACTGAGCTTTTTGACTTTGCCAGTGGAATGTGTGCTGTTTCATTTGCTTGAGCCACCTGGATTGTAATTTATCTCTTGAACTATTGCACAGGCATCGCATATGGGAGCAACTTGTGTTCTCTGGTGTTCTCTGTTTGTGCCTCAGTATACTCTGCCTGGTGTAGGTTAACCAGCAACAGTTTCGTATACAGGACACAGCACACGTACAAGTACTACTTGTGAAATGCCCATCTAATAGTGGCAATATTAATAGACATATAGCCACAAAACGCTAGCTCAGCTTTCCCCAACCTGGTGCTCTCCAGCTGTTTTGGGCAACAACTCCCAGCGTTCTTGACCACTGGCTATGCAGCCTGGGGCTAATGGGAGTTGAAGTCCAAAACATCTGGAGGGTACCAGGTTGGAGAACATTGCTCTAGCTGAATAGGTGTGAGAGTTATAGTTGTGGCCATATTCATTCTTGGCCATTCAGTTCCAGGCATGTTAAGCACTGTAGTTTTTGCCCTTTTCTTCAATGCAAGGTGTGTTGGTTGTTATTAGATGCAAATAGATCTGAGATGAATGTGGGGATTGATACAGTGCTGCTGATGTTCAAAGGCAATGATATTCCTCCATACATGTATTTCCTAAGGAGATGTAACATTAATGGGGTGGGGGGCAGGGGGAGGCTCTCTGTCAGGTAAAGGCTGTAGATTCCTCCAAATCTACCTCCACCTCCCTCAGCTTTCTGATGGTACATTCCTAGTCAAGCTGGCCAAATGGTACATGAAGAGAAGGCAGACAGACTTATAGACTGCCTTATTATAGATGATGATGTTGATGATGATGATAATGGAAGAAATCACCATTATCAGATATGTCGAAAATGCAATTTGCGTCTATCAAAACAGATCAAGGATAGCCACATATAGAGAATGGATTGCAGATTTAGATGCTTAGTGTTTTGGCCTTCCTGGCACTCCTAAAATATTATCCTTTTAACTTATGGGCTGGAACATCAAATGTTCTCTTTATTTCATATTTTTCCTCATGCAAGGTCAATGATAGATCAGCTGGCACATTCCTCTGGGATACTGCTTCCTCCTGTCCTTTGTCGTCTCTTCTTCTAAGTTCTTTTCCCATTGGCAGTTCAGGCAAGGAAATCTGAATAAATCAGGTTAGCCCTGCTGGGTTTCATTAGTTTTTAGCCTTGCATTTCTTAGCTGTGGCATTCATTTCCCTGGAGCTATCTGACCAAAATGACCTTTGTGCACACAAGGATTCTTTCCCTGGATTGTTACTAGGCCCAACACTCTCCCCCACCCCCAAACTTTGATCCAGCAGCCCATGAGTCTGTGCTTTTACATGTGCACCTTTAAAAAACCGTTCTCATTAATTTCTGCTTGGTATACAATTGTTTTGCATTCAAAAGACAAAATACCATCCTACTAATGGTCTTTGTTGGTCTCTTCATATCATTACAGTTATCAAGTGAGGAGATGGCAATGGTCTCTAATGTTTAGTTTAATAGCTACGTATGCTTCCTTGGTGGGCACTAATCTCTAGAAGGTGCTTGTTCGATGGTTTTTTTTAGCTGGTGGCTACTAGCTACAACAGTTACCCATATGTTTGGCTGAGGGATGGATAGAAAAAAAGACAGATGTCTGAGGTCTGGGAGCTGATTTAAGGGGATTCAAGAGAACACTGTCTAGTTTTGGGGAGAACTAATGCTGCTTTAGACGAGTACTATCTATATCAGGGGTGCACAACCCACAGCCTGTGGGCTATATGCACCCCCCTAAGGGGGTCTCTATATGGACGCTTGCCTACCGTGATCAACTCAGCACATAACTTAACGAACATATATTATAAAACCAACAGAAGTCTACATTACCCTGTCCTCACAAGAACACTTTCCCGAAATTGGGTCGAGAAGTAAGAATATAGAGAATACTGGAAAATATGGAAATAAACTGGTGCAATATGCACAAACCTGGCTGTACCAGTCAAAATACTCACAGCCATATTCTGCATCCAACTGAAGCTTCCAAGTTGTCTTCAAGTACAGCCCTGCCTATAACACATTGCAATAATCCAATGGGAGGTTTCTGGAGCATGGTTTGCCATGGCCAGACTACTCCTGTCCAGAAATGGTCACTGCAGGCAAATGAGCCAAAGCTAGGAGAAGGCACTCTCGGCCACCAAGGCCCCCTGGATGAGTAGCAACAGAGCTGGATCTAGGAGTAACCCCCCCCCCAATTACACACCTTCTCTTTCGGGGGAGTACAACCCCAGTCAAAATGCAAGGGAGTGCAAAAATGGAGAAATACCCATTTACCCAACCCCAGAACAATTCACCCACAGTGCCTCTGCCTTGTCAGGGTTCAGTTGCAGTTTACTGAATCTCACCCAGCCCATTACCAGATTAAGTCAGCTCTACATACTTGCCCTGTCTCTTTCCCGACAGAAATTGACCAAGGCTGCTTCATTGCCAAAACCAGGCCCTGAAACCAAACTGAAATGGGTCTAGATAATCAATTTCATCCAAGAGTGCCTGTGGCTGCTTGAGTATTTTGCCCAAGAAGGGGATATTTCTGACTGGGTGATATTTCTGACTGGGTGATATTTCTCACAACCTCCTGGGTTCAGAGAGGGGATTTTTTTTTCTTCAGAGAGGCTGCACAGTGCCTCCTTCAAGGTGGCTGGGCCTACTCCCTCTCCCACAGAGGCATTAACTACCTCTTGGATGGCACATAATCAGACTAGGCTGAGCTTGGAATGCCTCCATAGGAACCGCTCCAACAGTTGCATAAAGGTTAGAATGGATAGGTGCAATTTCACCCTCAAAGTGTCTTGCAAACTGTCACAGGAAGACGACTGAGCGTTCTAATATATACCTTACAGGATCAAGTTGTAACAGAACCCTAACCACTTGGGATAGCTCTGTTAGACTCAAGGATGTAATGGTGGTGGAAAAATAATGTTTCTTTGCTGCCATCACAACCACAAAGTAGGTCTGATAATGTACTCCCGCTTGTGTTTACTCATCTCAACTGGAAGAGTTGCAGTGAGGAGTGGCTGCTGCCAATTTAAGCCTCACTAGTTACAGTTATCTGAAAGGTGGGGGGAGTTCCAATTGGCTAGTGCCCATCACCCATCAACCCATGAAGCACTTCTGCATGTACTGATTTTATTGCTTTTGCTGTTATGCTTAATACGGTCAAGGATGAACATGTAACATTAATAAACATACAACTGCTGTTTTATATAATACACACACACACACACACACACACAGATTATATCTCGCAGGTCTGTCTGTCACGGTAATTACGAAGGCAGGTTCACACCATGGGTACAGCACCTGCTGCGACTGCAGCAGTCATATTTAAATATGTCTATTTTCACCTAACTTGTGAATTAGACCTTACTCTAATCCAAATAAAATAATTAAGCCTACGACTCAGATACTTCTAGGATCAAGGTACAAAAATAATTTTTGTCATTCCACCCTTTGAGAAATGTGTTTGCTGCAAAATGAACACATAAAGCTTTTACATTCTTCTTCCAAGCAGAGGGATTTAAAAGCTTATATGCTAAAGCAGCAATCCTCCAAGCTGAAGTCAGATAAGAAGAACTGACATCCATGGCGAAAACAAAGACTGCAGCATAAAATGCTTGTGATTCAACTTGCACGCACACACACAAGTGTGTTTATAAAGCTGACATGAAAAGAAATGAAACACCGCTTATGCATAACCGTTAGATGAAGAGAAGGAGAAAGTTGGTTGCCGAACACAGTTTCCATGTGCAAAGGCCTGATGGTAATGGCAGCACAGAAGTAATAAAATAGCTAATGCAAAAAATAAGTCCAAAGCAGGGGAAATGATTTGAATAAATCAATTTCCCCCCTGAGTAAAGAAAACATGTTCACTGTCTGGAAAGGATTAACTGAATGCAGTCAAACATTTTCCTAAAAAACATAATACACTGTTATAAACTAAATGCATATCAAGCAGAAGCGTAAAGAATGGGAGTGGGGAGAAAAGCCCAAAAAGAGACAGTCTGCTGCTTCTCAAAAAAGAAAACGCAGGAAAGAAAAATAAAACCTTACATTCAGTCACAGCACAAAACAGATGTTTCCCAAAAGGAATACACAGCCAGAACAAGGCTAAAGGCAGATGCAATATATTTAGAGCAGTGGGGCAATTCTGGAAGTGCCCTCCTGGTATTCAGTTCAGACATACCTACGGCTCTCCTGGGTCAAGCTCTGGAGAAAATAAAAAGGCTCTGCAAGTTTGAAGCAGAAGGTGGTGATGCATGGTGCTGATTGGCTTACTGTCTGTGATGTCATCAAGCAATCTCCAATCCCTGGCGCCTTTTTACATCTTTGAAAAGCATTGCCTTTTAATCATTATTAACCATGTGCTGGATGAATGGGTGTATATGAACACTGAAAAACGATGCTTTTAAAAGATTAAAAAGGCAAACACCCTATCTGAAGGGTATAGGCAAGACTCCTGCCTGAGCCACAGTTCAATTTGCTGGTATGCATGTCTGTCATTTTAGTCGTGAAGCTGTGTAAAAGCCCAGCTTGCCTAGCTCCTCAGGGATTCAATGTAAGCTCTTTTTATATGTCATTTGTCTTCACGGTTAACTGTGCTTTCCCACTCTCAAATTAAGCAGGCTTTGCAATTCAGCACCTTCACTATAATGTTTCCATGTGAGAATACTTAACTTGCTTTTTGATTCAAGATGATCAGATTGGCTAAAGATTTGGCAAAATAAGGGTGGGGCAGTCTATTGCTTTTCCTGTCATGATCCATATAGGAAAGGATATTCCTTTTTTTGATTGCCACAGTTCCTTTGGGGTGCTTCCATCACTCACTGCTCCAAAATTTTTCTGTGTATAATAGTAGCATACGTTCCATCATGCACATGACGTAACACAGTGGAGGTGGAACATCCAAATGCCAAAATTGTATGATCTTTCCCTCTCCACTTTTGGAAAGAGAAGGGCTATGTGATGTGCTTGTATTGCATACAGGGCTATGCCATGCCAGTATCAGCCTCATGGTAATTTTGAAAGGGGCGGGGAGGTGTTACGATCACATGAATTGGCAGCTGTCACTATATGTCTAGGTATATGTGGCACGGAATGAGTTGCCAGAAAAAGATTTCAGAACTAAAGCCTGCTCTGTAGAAGCATCTGATCACCTGATAAAACCATTATTGGACTGTACTACCTGGGATTGCTAGCAACTTCCTCTCTGACAACATGTTTTTGATGTACGAGCAGCTCTCTCTCTCTCGTTCTCTCTCTGTTTTAATATAGAGGAACATTCAGTCACGTGATCCCCCATCTGCAGTTTGAAGTGGTATGGCCCAGGCACAAGTTTATACCACTTCATGAGAAATGGGTTTAAAGTACAGGAAGAAGGCCACCACTACGGCTGCACCTAGACTGGGGGGCTTTCTTCTCAGGGACCCCTGCCTTGCCCCTTCTCTGATAGGGATGTTCGAGGAATCTGTTTGGGGGGTGGAGCTCGATGGGTTTTTTCATCGGTTTGGTCCCCTGGACGTTGGTCTGTTTTTCGCTAACTGGCCCAACTTGGTCTGCAGAGAGTTAGTGGATTTTCTGTGTTTTTTAATTTGTGCAAATTATGGCTGAATTTTGCACAAATTTGCACAAATGGCAAAAATATGCAAATCTGTGCAAATTTTGCTGCAAATTGCATCCAACACGCACACACAAATATGCAAAACGTCCCTGGCATTTGGGGAAAACCTGAAGCTCAGCTCACAAATGCAAGCCGAATGGGGCATCCCATGGAACTCTGTTGAGCCTCAAAGGGCCGGATTGCCAAGCAATGGAAATCTGTACTCTCTGATGATTTCCCACTGTATCATTTTAATTTTATTTTGACAAGTGTTTGATCTGTCAAACTGTTGTTTTTATACTCCAATGTGACTTATTGCTGGTGTAGACTACTTGTAAGATGCACATAGGGATGTCAGAGAATTCTGCCAGGGACCCCAATGAGGCCGGATTCTATTGAATCCGGCCTCTGGAGTCCATGGCAGAAAGGATCCCTTACCTCTGCCTCCCTGCGGAATCCTCCCCGGCTGGATCCTCCCCGCCGGCAGCTCCGAAGTACCAGCGATACAGCCGCCATTGGCGTGCCATATCGCTGGCTGAGGCTGACTCCGGACGCAAATGGCATCTGCTACGCCACTTGTGTCTGTGGTTTTTCATGCGATAGGCTAGCGGAGCGGAGTCAGCCAGCGAAGATTCTGGGGGGAGGGACGGATCGCCTCTGCACAAGGGCTGATTCCCCAGCGGAGAAGCAGGTAGGGAATCCACCCATCCCTAGATGCACAGTGGAGCGATGGTGTTTAATATGAGGAACAGCTATTATTTTCTAGAGAACTGAGATAATATGAATAATGGGAACAGTTCTTAAAATACCTACAGAGCTCTAAATGGCTTGGGATCTGGCTACTTGAAGGACCATCTTTCCCATGTGAGCCTGCCCTTCCTTTGGATCAGCTGTTGCCTCTCTCTTGCATGCACCATCGCTTTCAGAGGTGAGGTCGGTGGCAAAGCGCAACAAGTGGCAAGCACCCCATATGTGGAACTCCCTGCCTCAGGAGGTTAGGTCATCTTCCTCTTTATCTGTGCTCTGCCAGCAAGTGAAGAGATTTCTTTGGAAGAAAGCACTTGACTCTGCTGTTGCTTAATTTTATTTACTGACTGGTATTTTCGGTTTGTTGTGTTCTTGTTTGTGCTGCTGCTTTTGTTTGTTGTTTATTCGGTCAGTCGCTTCCGACTCTTCATGACTTCATGGACCAGCCCACGCCAGAGCTTCCTGCCATCCGTCGCCACCCCCAGCTCCCCCAAGGTCGAGCCCATCACCTAGTGATTGTTTTTATATTTCGAGTGACTCCATTTTGGGAGGAGAAAAGTGGGGTATACATATCTTGTAGAAGAGAAGAATAAGTTCCTTTAAAGCCAAGGGTAACTAGCCATCCTACACATAAAGGGCATCCAAACTACACGTCATGTTAAATGCATGATCATATTTAATGTGTCTGTTTGCTGTTGTTTAAAAAGAAAAGCAGATGTGGAGTGGGCTGATCAGGACCATGATGTGTGGGGAGGCAGACTTCGCTCTGTCTCCCCACGCTACAGTCTGCATGCAAATCACCAACCCCAAAGCTGCTACTTTGTATGCAAGTGAAGGTGTTATCTGCACCATAAGCTGTTTCCTGGTGCTGTAGGGCGGGCTGGTGATTTTTATCAAGACCATCCCCTACCTGCATGCTACAGTCCCAATACATGGAGCTGCAACTTGGGAGGCTTGCTTCAGGGGGAGGCGCTGTTCCATTGAGGGTGAGCTGTTCCACCTGCTCCCCCCCACCCCAGCTAGAGACTTCAAAAGTAAGGCTGGAGCTGCAGCTTGGGAGGCTTGCTTCAGGGAGAGGCGCTGTTCCAACCAAGGCATTTTCCCCCCTCATCTGCTCTGCCATCCCCCTGCCTGGGAAACCTTATAAGGAGCCCTGGATTATTCCAGCTCTACTCTGGCATTTTTGCTGATTTTTGCAAAAAAACTTTTGCTTTTGGATATGTAGAAGGTGTGTTCAGGCTGCACGGTTTTTAAGTTGTTTTAGTTTTAAACAGCTGTTGGGATATTTCTGCTTTAAACTTGTATTTAGAGTATTGTTTGAATATTGTATTTGTATATTTTTGTGGGGGTGTTTCAGCCGAAAGGTGGCATAGAAATAAAGTATAACATAACATAACAGTATTAATCAGGGGCCCTGCAGTTGCTATTTAAAACATCTTGGCCCTCAGCAGGACATGGTTAACAGTGATCTACTTATACAAAAATATAAAACAATTACAAAGTAATAAATAAATCAGTACAATGTTTCTCTTCATGATTTTCCTGTATGACACAGCCTTATTTTACTAATTTGTGCAATTAGCATGAATAAATTCCAGTCAATGGCTTGGTAGCACTATGATGTTTACTTTTGCTAAATGATAGAATTAATTCATTATTTGGACTGCATTCATTTGAAAGGATACATTATCACATTTCTTTGTTCTGCTCCCAAGTCTATAAATACCTTTCAATTTTCTGATACATTCCTGCATTTAAATTTCTAAATGCACTAATACTCACGATTTCTCTTCATAGGCCTAAACTCTGGTATTAAGAACACCCTTGGATTTTCAATAGAAGGCTTTCTGAGCACTTTACCTAGGGCCACCTCAGATGAGGCTCTAAGTGCATAGACCTACAATCCTGGGAGCAGGATTGTGCCCACTCCATCCATTGAGCATGCCTGCTCGCCCCATCTCTAGGACCATCTGTGCAAGGTGGACCATGCATAGATTCAACATGGGTGGTCATTAACCCACACAGAACTTTGGAAATGGTTTGGATCAACATATGTTGGTTCTGCCCCACTGATGCATCTGGTGCATAGGGCAAACAGGCACAATCCTGCGCTCTCCATTCCACCCAAACCATCAACCAAATCAGCTCCTCATTTAAACCAGCCCCCGAAGCACTGCATTGACAAAATTAGTGTGAACATAAAAAATGTGCCCTTAATACTGTTATCACAACTTTTTTTAAACCTTCTGATTATTTTCTGCTGCCTCTTTTGGTTTTGAAATAACCTTGTCAGGCCATCTGCACAACACAAAGCAGTCCTGAAAAGTGTTTCCTGTGATTCAAATCATTTTCAAAAGGCCTCCATTCATCATCTTCCTTTTTTGCTAGAACGAGAGTAACATTCAACCCAGCTCACCCCAAGAATGCTGGCTGCTGGACGGGTAATTAAAGTGCTGTGTGTTTCATTTCCTGTTTCATACTGCACCAAGCAGTGTTTTCTTTTAAAAGTCAGTTTTCTAACCCTTCCGATTAACCCTTCTGGTGACTTTATGGGAGCTAGTGTAGCCCAGTGCATGAAAGACTCTCAGCTCAACCATCAACTTATTGGTTGACCTTATGAAAATCAACTTACTAGGTGATCTTGTGGAAATAATTTTCAGTCTTCTTGCTACATGCAGCATACAGGAGCAATAATGGTCTACCTTGCAGAGTTGTTGTAATGACTACTGTGAGGTGTATATGAACATAAAGCTTCTGCTTTTTGTTGGCTGGTTTTAAATTTTAAGCCACCTTGAGCATTTCTTAAAACAGAAAGTCAGGGTACAAAAGTCTTTTAGAGCAATAAATAGGAAAGTAAGTAAGTAAGTAAATAAGCTTGAAACTCATATCACCATTGCCATAAACTCCCTGTGCCTCAACAGCTGTGCTCTAAATTAAATGTGACATGCAGCCTACATATATGTAGGTCATTTCACCCGCCCATAGAAGCCCCATCATCTCTGAGAAGGTGCACGACAGCTACTTAACACTGAAGCTTTAGGACACTGATGCTTTAGTATGCAGACAGATGGCAGTGGGCAACAGAAGCTTTAGAGGCATTCATTGAGCCGATATTGGGCCAGTACATTACAAGTGATGCCTTCTCCTTAGTTTGCAAAAGAGTGCTGTGTGGTTATTCATGATTTCAGCTTCTCATCTGAAAGAGATATCCTACTATGATAATGAAACGGCCGACCTCATGGGAGGTGGGAGGAGGAAGGGGGAAGCACAAGAAACACCCACATCCTGCAGAATCCTGGGATTTCCTTTCCAGGTCTCCCACCCACACACTGATCCATCTTGATCCTGCTTAGCTTGTCAAATGAGAGCGGATCAAGACCCACAAGGAAGCCGGCTAATGGAGATTCCATTAATTAAATTAAAAACCTCTTTGGCTGCATGGAGCAAAAATTTAGAGCCATAGCAAGACCTCAGATCCACAGATGCAGCTCATTACCTGCACCAGAAGTTCCAACTTCCTGTCATCAAGAAGGTGCACTTGGCATCGGCGGCCCTCTGTCATCTAAAAAGACAAGAAGAAAAAGAAGAAAGTTTCAGCGGATGCTTAATTCAGAAGCTTGGCAAACACAACATGCTGAAGCTGTTGGTGTTTCACTGTCAGAGGGAAGGATTTCCCATTCGGAGTTTAGCTCACCCTGGCACTGGCAGAAAGAAAAAGGTTGGAAGGGGAAAATAAATAAATAGATCACCCAAGTTACTGAAAGGCACACGCTGCCTCTGCTTTGACTCAGCCCTAAGAATGGGGGTTGTTCCAGGGTGAGAAAGGAGTTCATGAAAGAGGCCAGGGACTCTAGCACTGGCGGCTACACGAGAACACACATGGCATCCTTACTGTGAGGCTCCCATTGTTTGGGGGGGCTTTACTAAGGCAAGTGCAGGAGAGCTAAGGGTGGATCCCTTACTGGACTACTTCCAGAGCCACAGACAAGTGGATACAAAAGTGAACATACGGGGACGGGGGTGGCATGGTCATCCTTGCTGGGCAACGGCCAGGCCCAGGCGTCAGCAGGGGGCTCACTGCTGACCACCAGAACCTCCTGGCCCTACTGCTCCTCACCCCACCACCTGCTCACCCTCTCTATTCCAAGGGATGAGAGTGAGGAAGAGCAATAGCCATCACTGTCTGCTCACTTGCCCGCTTTTCCCTCTGGATGACAGTGGGGATTGGGGCCAGAGGAGAAGGGAGAGCGAGTCGGTCATGGTGAGAAGGAGAGGGGCCCACTGAAGGCATTGTGCCTGCAGCCCTCCCATAAGATGGAGCTGACATTTGGGCCTGGACCTCTAGGTCCAATGGGTGACTTTCACATGGCCAAGAATCACACCCACTAAATGGGGCCTAAATACAAAGAGTGTTCCAGATCCCGACTACCTAGGCAATGTTGACTACATCTGTACCAGATAGCTCACCTTGGCACTGTTTACTAAAACAGATCCTCACAGAAGTGATTGTTTAGTTACTTAGCACATTTGTATCCTAACCTTTCTCCAAGGAGCCCAGGTCGATGAATACCTGATTTCCTTATTTTCAAAGCAATCCCATTAGATAAGTGGTTAACAAACCACCCACAACCTAAAACCAGACCATGGGTTGTCAGTGGATTGTTAACCACGGCAACAACCCACCCTCGCCAGGTTCGCACATCGTGATAAGTTGCAGCACCCACCCACCATAGTTTGAAGATTCACAATGGCTGCTGGCACACGCCACAACCCTCCACGATAAACTATGAGGTGATACAGCCTGACAACAGATACATCATGTGAGATTGCTTATTTGTTTCTTAGGAATGACTTTGGATAAGAAGACATGACTTTTCATCTCCCCTGTTTCCTTGATGTTTTGATTTGGCCAGTTTTGGAATATTGTAGCAAAATAAGAGTTTCAAGATAGCATGACCGTTTTTGCTTCAACGGTTCCTTGATTCTGAGCCACAGCAGAGAAAAAGGCAGACTACTTAACAAGCGATGATCAACAGTAGCCTTTCCCAACCTGGTTCCCTCCACATGTGTTAGAGTCATGGCTGGCTGGAGCATGTTGAGAGTTGTAGTCCAACTCATATGGAGGGCACCAGGTTGGGGAAGGATGATCAACAGCAATACAACAAATCCCTAACTTCGGGGCCTGTTTATGAACCCATGAGAATGTCAGGGCTTCTTTCTATGTTCTACTGACAACGAAACACAACTGCCTGTGGCAGAGTATTTCATTGCAATTTCAGAGTGATGATCTGCTGCTCTCTTTTGACACAGAGGCTTCTGCACATGACACTTTCAGAACCAGTCCACACTAATGGCTTGTGCTGGTCCCCTCAGAATTTCTCAAGGTACAAGTCAAGGAATCATGCTTTGGCTTTTCTCATGGTGAGATAAAGGGAAAGCAAAACTACTGCTCAGTGAAGAGAATCATTATGACATTATGCAATTTATTGGACATTAAACTAGTTTGACTGTGGGGGTCCTGCAAAGTACAATATAACGTACTTGGAAGCCCCCTGTTAAAATGATGGCATTATGACAGCCAGTAAGGCAGAATAGTTTTTGCTCATGCAAGAGAAGCAGGAGATGGTTTTAACCTCGAAAACAATTGTGTGAAATTATCCCAGATGATTATGACTCTTAAACTGAGGTGTGGACAGAGGAAACTGTCTTATACCAAGCTAGACCATTGGTCCATCTAGCCCCATATTGTCTCCTCTGCTCTGACCAGCAGCGGATTTCCACAGGCTCAGGCAGAAGGTATATGATAATGTTTTTTAACTGGTGACGCCGGAGATTGAACCTGAGACCTTAGACGTGACATTAATCATATGACTGGCCCTTGCATGCTTCTTTTTTCTTTACTAAATAGCTGCTCCAGGGGTGGAGTCGATCCAGATTGGACCACAGCATGGGGCAGGGGAGAAGGGTCTTTAAGCTGCTGTTTGCCTCAGGAAGAAACTGCCACTGGTGCTAATGGAAGCTTCCTTCCTGAAGCAAACAGCAGCTGTGGGGAGTGGGGGGAAAAGCTGGATTGGGACTTACAGCCCCCTTCCCCATGCAGTGGTCCCAATCTGGATGTGGTCCCTGCCGCTGCTATTTGGTAAAGCAAAAACAAGCACAGACGTGATTCACGTGACTATGGCTCCCCAGGTAGCAATGTTCTTTCAGTTCTGCCCTGATCTCATGGTCATAAACGGCCAAGAGCATGCTATAGAGCAGCCTTCTCCAACCTGGTGCTCTCCAGATGTGTTGGACTGAAACTCCCATCATCCCGTGGAGGGCACCAGGTTGGGGAAAGCTAGTCTGTAGACTGCAGCACTTAAACAAAGCAGTGGACTCAGGCCTCTTAATACACCCCCACACAATACAAGGACCTGAATGTGAGGAAGCCTTCTTCGGTCCTGCCTTGGTGGCCCCAGCTGCCACGAACCAATCCCTACATGACACCACAGGCTATGCCAGTGCACCACTGAGATGATCTTGGGAGCTTCTTGTTGAGTCCTTCGCACATTAACTTCCCCACCCGTGCAGTGGTGGCAAAACAAACACACAGGCTGCATTTCACAAGTGACAATGTACACCCCCACCCCCACCAGACACAAACGGTTTCTCTCTTGAGGAAAAACATAGTATGTGGTGTTGACCTTTTATCGTTTGATGACTCTGAACATTTTGAAAATCCATTCCACATTATGCAAGCCCTTGGCTGTAAGTTTCCATGGGGCATTCATGCAGAAACATATGCCTATGTTCAGCAATATTAGACAGATTTTTTTCTATATTTGTTTTTATGTGTTAGAGATACCTTATCTACTTTATCTCCTGCTCTCTGGGGCTTACAATGACATGTAAACAGCATTCATTCAAGCCAGCAGAAAGGAAATTCCTCTTAAAGGAAGTTACTTGGCGACTCGCAGATCTTGGCTTGTTTGCATTAAGGAAGGATTTTCTAGTTACCTCTGACATCAACGTAAAGCTTTAAATCTCATTTATGGACTGCTGGCCCAAATATTTACACAGTGGATTTTTCAGCTAAGGATCACACAGAGAAGAGGGCAACTGTTTTGCACTGGTCCACAAACCATCTTGGCAGCTTAGTGCCTGACCCATTCATCTTGTCTACAACTCCAAACATGAGCTAGAGGAATCCAAGCAACTGTCCCCAGTGCACCCTGGGAAACACACAGACTATGCTTAGCAAATCCCTGGCTACAGGTCATCCTCCTGCTAAATGATCCCGAGACAGAACTATCTGTGCAAACGTTTGGATGCAGCACACACAAAAGAAAGAGCTGTGTGTGTATGTGCACCAGCACCAACAGCTGCAAATACAGTCAGGGCCAGAAATATTGGAACGAGGATAACTGTTTTGGCAGTTGGCCTCTGTACACCGCCACATTGAAGTTGAAAGGAAACACACCCAGATGGGAGTGAAGTCAGGACTTCCAGCTGTAATTCAAGGGGTTTGACAAAAGTGGGGCACTACCCATTCAGGAAGTGGCATACACACACACCCATCATTGGTGGCTCATAAGTAATGGGACAAACCAACATCATTTCAAACTTAAGGATCACCTTTAATACCTAGATGAAAATCCTTTGCAGTCAATGACTGCCTGAAGTCTGGAACCCATGGAATGACCAAATGCTGAGTTTCCTCCCTCGAGATGCTTTGCCAGGCCTTTACTGCAGCTGCCTTCAGCTGCTGCTTGTTTGTGGGTCTTTCTGCCTTCAGTCTTGTCTTCAGTAAGTGAAAAAAATGCTCTATGGGGTTGAGATCAGGTGACTGACTTGGCCATTGAAGAACATCCCACTTCTTTGCCTTGAGAAACTCTTGGGTAGCTTCTGCTGTATGTTTTGGGTCATTCTCCATCTGCAATATGAAGCGGTGTCCTATCAGTTTGGCAGCATTCAGCTGAATCTGAGCAGAAAGTATCGCCCTATACACTTCAGAATTCATCCTGCTGCTTTTATCAGCAGTCAGGTCATCAATAAACACCAGTGACCCGGCTCCATTGGCAGCCATACATGCCCATGCCATAACACTGCCTCCACCATGTTTGACAGATGATGTGGTATGCTTTGGATCATGAGCTGTTCCTTTCCTTCTCCATACTCTTCTCTTCCCATCATTCTGGTACAAATTGCTCTTGGTTTCATCAGTCCAAAGAATCTTATTCCAGAACTGGGCAGGCTTTTTTAGGTGTTTGCTGGCAAAGGCTTCTGGCCTGTCTGTTCTTGAGCGTTACCAGTGGTTTGCACCTTGTTGTGAAGCCTCTGTATTTACATTCATAAAGCCTTGACTGTAGATGTTGACAATGACATGCCTACCTCCTCAAGAGCGTTCTTGACCTGGCTAGATGTTGTGAAAGGGTTCCTCTTCACCATGAGCAGAATTCTGCAGTCATCCACTTTAGTTGTCTTCTGTGGTCTTCCAGGCCTTTTGCTGTTGCTGAGCTTGCCAGTTAAGTCCTTCTTTTTCAAGATGTTCCAAACTGTTGTGTTGGCCACTCCCACTGTTTTTGCGATCTCTCTGATGGGTTTATTTTGTTTCCTCAGCCTAATGATGGCCTCCTTCACTCGCATGGACACCTCTTTGGACCTCATGTTGGGAGATCCAGTGAACAGCTACCAAATGCAAATGGAACACTCAGAACCACCTCCAGGCCTTTGATCTGCTTGATTGGTCATGGGGTACCCAGAAAACAGGCCACACCTGGCCATGCAGCTGCTTGTCAGCCATTAGTTCCATTACTTATGAGCCACCAACAATGGGGGGGGGGGTGTATGCCACTGGCTGTACTTCCTGAATGGTTGGTGCCCCACTTTTGTCAAACCCCTTGAATTACAGCTGAAAGTCCTGACTTCGCTCCCATCTGGGCGTGTTTCCTTTCAACTTCAATGTGGTGGTGTAGAGGCCAACTGCCAAAACAGTTATCCTTGTTCCAATATTTCTGGCCCTGACTGTAAATCTGTCCAATACCCTTTCAGCCAAGATGTTCGTTGAGAAGTTTGCTGGCTGAAAGCACCCCCATTAAACATTTCAAATGCACAAAATGCAAATGCTGTTTACTGTCACATTTCCCCAGCACGTTTTGCTAGCCTGCAAAAGAAAGAAGTTCAATTATGATGCTTTCTTCCATGCGTATTTATTAGGGCCAATCGAAAAGCGGGGAGGCTTACCTCCAGTGGAAATCATGTCTGCTCATTCTAAGTTATGCCAGGGAATATTGCTCTCACTCTGCATTGGCAGAATGACACAGTCATGTAGCCAATTCTGATCAGCTATCCAGCATCATGGTGTCATTTCACTTACATCATGATTCCTGATTGGTTAGGATCATGTTGCCAAGAGTAAAAATATTATTCTTGTTGTTTTTAAAAAAGAAGGTGCTAAAGCAGCTGCTGAGAGGAGCAGCAAGCATAAATGTATAAAATGGTAGTTTGAGAACTGCGGGAAACATTGTAGAGACTCCTTCCATGCTTTGGAAACAATCAGCATATCCCTAACATTTAGACACTGTTTTCTCTAGATTATGCACACAGTCAATTTTTCGCCTTATGTACAGGATGTGAGTAGTGCCCCTATATGCCAGAAAGGCAGGAGCAAATTTTTAAAAGAAATAAATAAGATCATCCCTCATACAGACCTATATCAGAAAGGCTGAATTACAAAATAGCATCATCACCCTCTTTTCCTATTCGCAACTTAGCTATTAGGTCAACTCCAACAGTTGGATGAAAAATCTTTTCTCGAAAAGCTACCCAGCCAGCCCCCAAATGACCAATGACCTCCTCACATACCAGGATGCAGCCGCGCACACAGGAACCTATCAATTAAGATGGAGTATGCAGCCAATAGGAATTATTCCAAAAGTTATCCTGAGGATGCCAAATGTTGCATCAGAGCTAGCTCTTAGGGGACATAGTACAGCCTTCTCCAACCTGAGACCTCCAGGTATGTTAGACTACAGCTCCTATCATTCCTAGCCTTCCCCAACCTGGTGGGTGCCCTCCAGGCAAGGGGTGATGGGAGCTGAAGTCCAGCACATCTGTAGGGCACCAAGTTGGAGAAGGTTGACACAGTACTGGAAGGGGCAGCAAGACAGCACAGTCATAAAGTGTGAGATGTGATTCAGGAAGTACCCAGTAAGTCTTTCCTCAGCCATGAACTCACCAGGCAGCCTTATGTTCAGCTCAGCCTCAGCTCCCTCTTTATCTTCAATATAGGGGCAACAGTACTGATCTACCTTACAGGATTCTTGTGAATATTACTGAGATAAAGTGTGTGACGTTCTTGGGATGTTTGAAGAGCCCGACAGAAATATTAAGTATTGATATCGCTCCAGCCCTTTGCATGGAAAAAGGATCTTCAGACTGTGACACCCACAGGAAATTCAGCGGCTCCCTAACAGCCATCTTGGAAAAATTCATTCAGAAGTAAGTCTCACAGTATTCAATGGGGCTTACTCCCTAGTAAATGTGTTTAGAATTGCAGCCTTAATTCCTATAATTAATTGGAAGATCAAG
This sequence comes from Heloderma suspectum, assembly GCF_057233095.1. Taxonomy (NCBI): domain Eukaryota; kingdom Metazoa; phylum Chordata; class Lepidosauria; order Squamata; family Helodermatidae; genus Heloderma; species Heloderma suspectum. Next base: position 113,594,889 of record NC_139464.1, read on the forward strand.
GCTACAAAATAAAGGGAAATATCCCTTCCCCCACTTATCTTTTTCTGTTCATTCACTTTTGGTTGCCAGTTCAGAAAAGAACTTAGCAACATGCTTATGTTTAACACCATTAGTCACAAAGATGTTTGTTAGGTAATGAACTGTGGTACTTCCTCAGATCTGAGTCACAGTCATCTCAGTCCTATTATACATGTACCTATAAACGTACATGTTTTCAGTGGAATGTACTTCCAACTGTAATTAGGAGAAATTAAGGTGTGTACTCCCCCACACAAAAGAAAGTCCATGCACACTGAAAACGAGGATGTCAGGACAATTTATTTATTTATTATTAAATTTATTGATTGCCCATCTGGCTGGTCACCCAGCCACTCTGGGCGATGTACAACATACAATAAAACAGTTTAAAACAATAAAATTCTACAATAAAACATTTTCTAAAATACTCTAACCCACCCCAAATGCCTGCCTGAACAACCATGTTTTTAATGCATGACGGAAGCTCATTAAAGAGGGGGCACAGCAGAGTTCCCTAGGGAGGGAGTTCCACAGCGTGGGGGCCACCACAGAGAAGGCCCTCTCCCTTGTCCACCAGTCTAGCTGTCCTGGCTGACGGGACAGAGAGAAGGCCATCCGAGGCTGATCTTGTTAAGTGGCCTGTCTGATGCTGCTGGAGGCACTCCTTAAGATAGGCTGGGCCGGAACCATATAGGGTTTTAAAGGTCAAAACCAACACCTTGAATTTGGCCCGGAAAACAACTGGTACAACTCCTTTAGCACTGGAGTGATGTGATCTTGCCGGCGGCTGCCTTTAATCAGGCGAGCCGCCGCGTTCTGTACCAGCTGCAGTTTCCGAACCGTCTAGAACCTCTCTCTCCAACATCTACTTTTTTGCTTGCAGTTTTTAATCTGTCTCGCTTTAAAATACATGAACTGCATTCAGCCACACAATTGCCTACTAATACCAGAAGGGGAAGTAGCTCAGGAACAATTTTACAATTGGATGAACTGTTTGAGCAAACTGGCTTAGCTCAGGTTTTACGCTCAAGTTTGAGCAACAGTTTGAGCCAAGTAATGTTAAGAAGGCACTCTGTTTTGCAGTATGTGCATATCTGAGATATTCAGCACATAAGAGCTAAAGTTTCCTCTTAAATAAAACAGAAAACATATGATTGTAGAAAAAAGGAGAGCTGAAGGTCACTTTCATACATCTAATACTCTTTCTTTCTCTCAAATATTTTAATCTCCTCAGAAGTTGATCCAGTAAAGAGATATCATCTAACCAGTTCTATTAACAATGCAATTTATTACTGCCATATCTGTTTAATTACAAAATATTTGGCAGAAGGAAGCAAAATTATTAGAAATAAGATATCTCCATAATGAAGAAACTTCTAGCTTTAAAGAATGAACTCTTTGGCAAAAAGCAAATGTGTGCCTCGTTAAAGTGAAGCTGAAAGAAGATGCAGTTTCCTAATAATCAAATAATCATGTATTTTTGTCTCTCTACAATACCACTTTTTAAGTTTCCACACGTTTCTACAATATCTCTTTTCAAACTTCCACCTTACTGAGGCAAAGAGATTTTCATTGGCAGTGGATTTTGAGGAATTAGCTGCAGGCTAATAATAATAGCACCTAAAATTTACAGGATTTTAAATGTGACTTTAGCTAGCACTGGAATCATGCCCTGGGCATTCACCACCAAACCTGCTACCAATGCCCAAGTCTGATGTGGAAGCTATATTCCAGGAATGGAGGTGCAAGAGAGATACTGCATCATGCCTTGTTCTGCAGGTACATCACATTTTTCTCTTGCTACTCTCCACCTTTCCCATAAGCCACTGGAAGTGGTTGAGTCCAATATTTGGCTGGAGGGAAGGGGTATCACCTTTCTGTTAGCCAGCTCTGTGTGTAGGTGCTGACTGAAGGCCAATTCCCCCAAGTATTCTGTGGTGGGAAGATGGAAGTGGAGAAACAAATTTCATTCATTATTTATTTATTATTAACCTTTGTGTATCGCCTTATTTACTAAAAAGCCATCAAGGCAGTGCACGACAGTGGCTGGGTTCACACAACATGCTAAACCACACGAGTGTGGGTTCTTCTTGAACCGTGGGTTAGATGGACCTAGGACATTTTCCACAGGGTAGCTTGTTAACGACCCTGAACAACCCAACAACAAACCATGAGTTCTCAAGGTGGCTTGTTTGATAAAAATAAGCCACACTGCATGGTTAACAAGCCACCCTGTGGAAAATGTCCTATATTCAGAAAAGACGTGAACCCACAGTTCAACAAACAACCCATGCTTCAACAGCAGCCCACACTCAACCACTGAGTGTGGATTATAGTGTTGTGTGAACCCAGACAATGTAAAACAACACAATCTCAAAATTATAAAAATGAGAACATTAAAAACAGTAAAACATTCAAACATTAAAACTACATAATTTAAAAAGTTAAATTAAAATAATGTGTCTTCATGCCCTTTCTAAAAGCCAGGAGAGAGGGAGCCAAGCCAAGGTTCTGGGGGAGCGCTTTCCAGTTTGGGAGCAACAGAGCAGAAAGCCCTTTCATGGGTGCCTGACAAACCGGCCCCTGTGGGAAATGATGCCCTCAAAAGGGCTTCTCTTGCAGATCTTAATAACCGGACAGGTTCCTAATGAGACAGACAGTCCCTTAGATCAGGGCTGAGCAGAAAGTAGATCTCCAGATATTTTAAACTTCAACTCCCAGCATTCCTGACCATTAGCCATGCTGGCAGGGGCTTCTGGGAGTTGAAGTCTGAAAATCTGGAGATCTACCTTCTGCCTTTGATAGCCAGGTCCGGTCATGTAGGCTTTGAAGGTTAAAACCAACACCTTGAACTGAGCCCAGAAAGCAACTAGCAACCAGTACATTTCCATCCCTCCCAGTCCTCCCAATTGGTCAGAATAGCACCACAACAACCTTCTGAAGTAAGCTGGGGTGAGAGACAGCAACTCAGATAGCAAGGCTGAGGGGGCATTTCCAGTAGTGGCTCCTCACCTTTGAATGCCCTCCCCAGAGAGGCCTGCCTTCAGCCCTCATTACTATCATTTAGGTACCAGGCCAAAGCATCTCTGTTTTCCCAGGCTTTTAGGAACTGCAAATATTAGCATGCTTAACTTAGACCAGTTTGATTTTACTGTCTATTTTAATGGACTACTGCTTTTTTAACTCATTGCATTAGTCCGTTAGCATTCTTCTTATTGTTAGTAATAGTAGCAGTACTACTAGTAGTAGCATCAGCACTTTTTACTTCTCACTACCTTATTCGCTGCTACAGGAACATAAATTTATGTCAAAGGTTTGGGCTATAAATTAGTTTTGCAAGTAAACAAATAAACAAAATAAACGTATCCAACAAAGCTTCACAGCAGAAAGTCCCACATTTTTCCTTGGTACTGGTCAGCTCACTTTCCAAAGCTTTGCAACAGCATAGTAAAATTGGCACCAGTGTCTGTGGTGGAGCAATCACACTACCGTGCAAATCACATCCCATTGACACAAACTTCCCCACTGCAAAATGGCTGTATGGACTGGCCCCAGGTGTGTGCATATTCAGTACAATAGCCATGATACTGGCGCCCCAGCTTGGGAGTTTTCAGCTTCAGAAATATTACACGCACATTGACAGCTAGTGTACTTCTGTGGGCTTAACAGCATTAATGCATGCATTCATTCATTACTAAATGCTGGCATATTAAGTATATCAGTGTAGTTTCTAGCATTAGTAGTATATACGAACACTGCAGTTTGAGAATGTCTGTCCTGAAAGGTCTTGTTCCCATTTTTTTTTTAAGATTAATCTGAGACCTTCCCCCTTTGAATACTTTGACTGCCATGCCATATAATGACTGCTGAGCTGTTTTGCATCACACACAGCTTTTTAAAATACATGAAAGTATTTTTTTAAAAGAACCAGACCATCCTCTTGCCTTTTGTCCTTGCTTAATTCTTACCTTATGTTTGTTTGAAAGGAAGAGGCAATTTCCATTATTTATAACTCTATATTTCAACACCTTCCCAACCCTCTACCTTCTTTCAGAAGGTCATCTTCCAGAAAGAAAACAGGTTGTGTTATCGAAGGGCCAAGCTGCACATTGCCTGGGAGATCTGTGATTGGGCCAAGTATTCCCATGCCCAGTTTGTTCTTGCCCAAGGAATCTAGGGAAATGAATTAGCTGGCTGTTCGTGGTACTGTAGATACAGCTCTAGTGGAAGTTGCAAAACTAATACCCTGGGGGGGGTTAGAGAGGCTAAACGTTGTGACCTTAACTGTTTCTCAAGCAAGAGCCACTTTGGCTCTAGAAACCATAACGAGTCCACTTATGGGAGTTTCCTGAGTTCTGGGGAGGCCTCCCTTCTCTCCCCTACTGCCCCCCAGTCAAGCAGTAACACAGTGCACCAGGCCTCCCCGCCCCCCATCATCAGACCAAGGCCTCAGTCAGTTACCAAGTCACTAAGCAGGCAAATTCTGACAGGTTAATTCTTGATCCTTGGACCGGGATGGATCTTTTTCTCGTCACTGAGAATGCGCTGCTCTGCTCAGTGCTGCAAAGTCTCCCAGCGCAGGCTCACACGGCACTCTCACTCTCTGTCTTACATGCATTCCATTTCCCCTCCACCCCCAGCACCTGCGCAGCACATCACTGCAGCTAGCCAATTGGACTGCTCTTTGCCTCTTGGGCTCCTCCCCCTCCCCAGCTAATTGTCTCATTGGCCTGCATTCTCCTCTCCCCTTCCTGTCCCTCACCAGCAGCCTGACTACTGACAAATGGAAGGTTTCCTGACACCCCATCCCTGAAGCCTGGGGCTCAGGACCACAATACCAGACGGAACACCTCTCTGACCTGAACTTACCTGGACACTACAACCAACATCTGAGGCCTTCCTCTGAGTGCCACCACCGAGGGAGCTCAGAAGGTGGCAACAAGAGAGAGGGCCTTCTCGGTGGTGGCCCCTGATTATGGAAAGAACACCCCACTGAGGCCCATCTGGTGTTGACACTGTCATCTTTTCGGCACCAAGTTAAGACTGCCCTCTACTCCCAGCCATTTAATGGCATATGATGGGGCATTTGTCAGCTGTCTTGAACAGGTCTATTATTAAAATTGTTTTTAGCTGTTCAAACTGCTTAAGTTTTGTAAGTTAATTTTTTTAGACTACTTTTTATCATAATGTTGTATTTTGTAATGTTATATTACATTGTTGTTTGTACTCTTTGTGAATTGTTGTGAACTGCCCAGAGCGCCTCGGCTATTGGGCGGTACAGAAATGAAATTATTATTATTATTATTAATAATAATAAAAATTCCTGCATGGAGCAGGGGGTTGGACTCGATGGCCTTGTAGGCCCCTTCCAACCCTACTATTCTATGATTCTAATAATATGGTAGCCCAGATCATAGCAGCTGGCCTGCAGTTAAAACAAGCAAAGCTAGAGAGCACCTGCAGAAAGTGAGGGAGGGAGGGTGTGCATGCGCGTGTGTGCGTGAATGAGAGTAGATGAGAGTAGAATGAGACTGTCATCTCAAGTGCAGAGAGCTGCACTTGAGATGACAGGGAGCCGCAGTGCCCCTATGCTTTGCAGTGAATACCCCAGTATACAATCTTGTCACACAAGTATGCCACCAAAAATGGCTTCTAGGTGGTATAAAATCCCCAGCATGCACTTTACCTCAACATCCCAATCCTATACAGAAGTAGGTGTACCTAAGCCCACCACAATCAGTGAAGGTAGCCAGTCACATTCTGTGTTGGATGGGGCTGTTAGAAGCATTTCGCATGTGAGGCTCAACCACACATCCAGTTCTGAGTCTCCTCTGCATTCCTTCCAGCGGCAGCCAAAAAATGTGGCCTGGGAATGTGGAGAATCACAACGTGATGACCAAGTCCCATGAGGTAAATGTTTCTAATCCAGGCCTGCTCAACTTGTAACTCCCCGAGCTGAACAGACTATCAGCTATGTATGGTGTTCTGTCAGGAGCTTGAGAACCTCCTCCACGCCTGCGCCATTTTCAGTCCTAGGCATGCAGCACACACTGGTTTATTAAGCCTCTTCTAAACATTATAGGCTGGCCTGGTGAGAATCATTCGCCACACAGGAAGGTCATTTTTGGCAGGAGATGTCCAGATTTGTGAAGCCCTGCATGGTCCAGTACTGATACATCTGGATTGTGGAATTTTCAGGGTGCAAATCTCTTGGGAGTGGCTACTTGGCACACTGCAAGAAAAAAGGGATTATTTAATTGAATCAACAACAATAAACAGACCTAATTCCTTTAATTAAAGGAGTGTGCTGTCCCTTTGCCTACATTCCATAGTCCTGACTATTCACAAGAAGCCCGGACTTGGCACAGTAGTTAAGCCTGAGCTTAGCTTTAAAATAAATGCCTAAGGCTGTCTCTTTAAAGTTATTAGGCTTGCGCTTTCACCAGAACAGACTCTCTACCACCCACCCAGATGCTGCAGACTGTTCTTATGGTGTGGTCTGGAAGGTGTTTGTTTTTTCTAGCTGATATCTGTACTTTGAGAAGCAAGAGGCCTAAGCTCATTTAATGCAGAGCTGCGCATTCTTCCATACGTCTGGCTCTTGAAGATACGTTTACAGAGAAACTTAGCATTTTGGCAAGGAGGAAGGGGAACATAAGATTTATTTTAAGGTGACAGTTTGAGCTTCTTTCAAGAATTGCTCAGATTTTGGAAGCTGAGGTCTTTAAAAACAACAGCAGCAAACAGCATTATCTTTACTATCTTTCTAGTACAGCCAATGAGCAACTTCAATAAATAATAAATGAATCCATAACTCCACCTGTTCTAAAGTGCTCCAAATTTATACCGGTTTTCCTCATGTTTTGACCAGCTTACCTTGAAATCAAGGTCAATTTGTGCCTAGGCTCTCGCACAGCAGTAGTTGATACATACTTAATGGTAACTTCAGAATAAAGCCCTTCTCTTCTACACAGTCTGTGCTACCAATGCATGGGGGGGGGGGGCTACTTCTGTTCACTTTGCTACATCCATACCTAGCAACATGGAAGACTTTACTGCTGAAGTTACCTTTAGAGTAAGGAGTATTCTTTGAGAAATTAGATGCCAAGTATTCTATATTTTCTTCTCAGCAAGGAGGACCCAGAAGCAGAGTGTGAATGCAAACAGTGCTTCACTTTATTTCCAAACTCCTTTTTAAATTATTTTTTACCAGATTGTCCTTCCATTCCAGCTTTCTTTCTTCTCCTCTCCCTCTTTTGCCCCCTTCTCCCTTTCTCCTCCAGGGACCTTCTAGGGACAAACTTTCTAACAACTCAAAAGAAGGAAGTGCCTATAACTGAAAAGATACAACTAAGTGTAACTTTAATCAGGTGTTGGGACTTTTATCACATCCCCCCAGGCGCCTATTGCTTCCTCAACTAAGCAGCTCCACTGATCGCTACTTCCATGGTCCAGTATAGGTTGGCTATACTGGACAGTGGAAGTTTTATATTTAGACATGTTGATCAATGTGCTTGTCTCCTTTTCCGAATCACAAGCCTGGGCCTGGAAAGGCCCCAGAGAGAGCCAGTTGAAGCACTGTGTTCCAGTCCAAGTTGCAACTACTTGTTCGATGGCCATGAGCTGAAGCACATTCACATAAGACTAATTTAGTTGTTTATTATGGGGATTTCTACCCCTTCCTTCAAACAATTTCCTAGAGCGACTAGTTCCTGCAACCTTCAGATAAATCCACTTTGTTCTGATTATTCTGAACCACAAGTAGCCAAACCCCGATTTATTTGCAGTTTAGCCAACACTGTTTACACGTATGGTTTACTATAACAATTAAGGAGGAGAAAAAAACCGATATTAACATTATATGGCAGCAAAATGCTCCAGGAGAAGTCTTACATATAAAGTGATTAATGTATATGCTATACAGTAAATGCTAAACAATAAAAATACTTAAGGAGTCAGTGGCAAAATAATTTACTGAAATTCCTAATTTCATTTCTTCTGTTTATACCACATATATCAAGTCAGAGCCCTAATTAACCTTTTCCTACCTTAATCATCTCTCTCTCTCTCTCTCTCTCTCACACACACACACATACACGCACACACGCATGCCCTCCCTTTCTTTCACCAAGTGAAGATTGCTACTGATATTATCACCTTGTAGTTGGTGTGGCTAAAGTAAACATTTGTGAGTGGGTGACAGTGTTAAGAAAACCTTTCCTGTCTACACGGGCTCTAAGGCATTACATTGCAATTAGAGAGCAGGAGCAAAGAAAGAACCTCAGCCACAAATGATTGCTTGGTTGAAATACTACTTTTTTAAAAGTAGAAAGCTCAAAAGTGAGCTAAACCTCAAACTACAAAGAAAAGAAAAAGACAAAGAAAGGGGGATCCTGGCAAATTTGTCAGTGGGTGAACATTACTAACGTATTCCAAATGTGTTTGTTGACTACTACGTAAGTATGAGCCAAAACCTAACCTCACCGCTTGTTGGTATTCCTTGTACTCAATGAGTATATATTTACCGTGACTCCAAAGGACTCATGGTAAGGTCCAGAGGTATAGAAAGGCTTCTAAATTCTTCTTCCCAGAAGCTGTCTCCTGAACTGACAGGCACTCCACCTCAAAACCTGGGGCAGCTTCAGAAACAGCCTTCAATGCAACCACACCCAGTGTTTGAAACCTCATGTGAATGAACAAGCTTTAGGAACACTTATGAGTATCTGACCAACATTTCACTTCCACATATTGACAATAATGCGTAGCATTCATATAATCCTTTTGCTAGATGCTCAAGGTTATTCATATATATCATCTCCAAGACTGTAGCTTCTAGATATACATGATTCCTCTGACAATCTGTGGCTCAAAACTCCCTGCTTTTGTTTGTTTCTGAATAAGTCCACTTGTGCATCCTTTTTCAAACTTTTTTTGAACTCAGCTCATTTTGGAGCTTCCATTTTGATGGACTACAGTTTCAAGATTCTTTACTTAGACAGATTTACAGTGCCCCTTTTGGCTGCATCCTTTCCTACTGTGAAAACTACCGCTGAAGAACTTATCACCCGAAGCTTAATTCAGATAAGATGTGGATGTTGTTGACATAAAAATAGTCAGTAAGCCCGCTTTAGATTGGATCACAGTTCCCTGAAAGTGCAGGTCTACATCTTTGGGGTATTCTTGGAACCTGCTTTGCTACTTGATCCTCAGGTAGGGCTCTTTATGAATTCCAGTACAAACTGACATGATCTACCTTTCCTGAACTAATGTGTGGGTTGGAACCTGGTTATCAACCAGGGGGTTATCCCCAGGGGGGGTTTACTGAGAGTTTGTTGCATTTGGAGGTCGTTCAGAGCACATGACATCATGGCCATCCCGCACCCACCCCAGAGTTTTGCGCCGAAAAACGTTTTTTCCGAGACTACTTTTAGTCTGATTGTTTTCCTTAATTTGGCTTGTCTGCACTTCTGTTGCAGCGTGCACCAAACCTCCGCATTTACTCCAGCGTAATAGCCCTGCCCAGGGGTGTGTCTTTCACCTGGCCGTGACCTCACTGACCCTGGACAAGGGGTGTTTCTCCAATGTTTTCCCAGCCTGTGTTTCTCCAATGTTTCTGCGATTTCGTGGCTAGCCATTCAGGAATCCTGAGCTACCTCATGGTATTTACTTAACCTTGCCTACCACTAAATCCTGGTGGCCATCCCCACAAAGTATAGTGTGCTCCACTGGGCAACCTCTACCTTTTTTTAAAAAAGTAAAATGTAAAAGCGCAACATCGAAATAGCGTATTAGCACTACATTGTGAACCCGAAGTAAGCACTCCAAGTTCACCAACCACAGCTGCCTGTGGACTGTAAACTGTAAACTCTATTGATCTTGGACATTTAAAGTCATTACTCTGTCAGGGGCTAAGGCTTACACTGGTAAAAGCACCTTGAGGAATACATATACTTGGCCGATCACAGTTCCTGAAGTAGTTACTGGCGATACAGCAACTGCACATTTAAAATATATCCCTATAGCGTTATAGTGAAATAGTGCATTTCTGCAGCAATACATATACCCCCTATAGCACTGTAGCACTATAGTGAAATAGTGCATTTGTGTAGTAATACATATACCCCCTATGATTGCAATTCCTGCTAAGCGAAATCGCATTTTAGGTTCACCTTCTAAAGTACTTTGAAAGGCACAAACACAACTACGGAGGCAAGGCAAAGCCCCCCAAGAAGAAACTACTCCACCCGATGGTTCCACCATCCCAAGTTAAATGAAAACAAGGTTCTGTGCATTTACTCCTGTTGCTATTGCGGTACTGCGGTTTTAGAGGGGAAAAAAGGGAGTGGCAGGGAGGGAACAGGCTCTCTAAGTGATGACATGGATGAGACTCTGCCCAGTAGCTACCCAAACTATTCACAGTAAACTACCATATGACCTGCTCATGTCTCCACAGCTAGAGGTTCTGTGGTTGGTTACAAGATCCCAGGGCTTTTCCAGTGTGGTGCCCTTCCTTTGGAGCTTCCTATCTATGGAAGCCCTCCTGGCCAGTTCATTCCAGACTTTCAGGGCACAATCCTATGCTTGTTTAGACAGAAAAAAGCCCCAGCTGAGGGATACTGGGAGCTGTAAGACCTTTTTCCTGTCTAAACGTGCATAGGATAGCACCCTTAGGGCGCAATCCTATGGAGATAGTCATCAGCCTTCGAACTCCGAGGCTGACAAATATCTAATTCAGGGCAGCCAGAGCATGGAGGCAAGCTTCAGAAAAGGAGGGAGAGGCTGCACAGTGCATAGGAAGCAGCGTAATGAGGCTTCTGCAGTCTCCTCCCCTCCCTGCCCCTGGGACCACTCCCTTTTCCCCATCTCCGCACTCCATTTCCAAGCGTGGAAACGCAGCCAGCACAGCGAGAACCACGACAGCTACGATGGGCAGGGTGCGAGGTGCATGGTTTCTGGGAACCAAAATCAGAGCTCTGGCTCTCTGACCTTGGTTCCCAGAAACCGAAAAATCCTAGGGATGGCGGAGAATTTCTCCCCGAAACTTCGGGAGGCTGAGCACCGAGGCATTCGGCCCCCCGAAAGTGTTGGGGAAATTCTCCGCCGGCCCCCCGCCCCCCCGGATGGGACTTACCTTCAGCAAATGTCCCTCTCGGCGGCGGGTCCCGGCGGCGTTTCGGCGGGGGCGGGTCTCCCAACTGGCTGCCGCTGCCGCCATTACAAAATAAAAAAGTAAGTTAAAAAGAAAACACACACACCCGTGATAGGCTACGTGACGATTTACGTAGCCTATCACGGCTGACTTTGGAAATCTAGCCGTGATAGGCTACATAAATCGTCACGTAGCCTATCACGGGGTTTTTTTTGTTTTTGTTTTTTTTACTTTTTCTTTTGCGGCTGGGGAGACGGGGCGCTTCTCCCCGGCCTGAATTTCGGCCAGGTGAGGTGGGGCGTCTCCCCCCCCTCACCTGAACTTTGGGGGGAGAAGCGAAGTGCCTCATCCTCACCGTGAATCACCCCTGCGAAAAGGTAAGTGACTTTCATACATCCCTAAAAAATCCTATGGCCCTCTAGACGGTGTCTAGTGGCTGTAGGATTGCTCCCTCCAAAACTTATTTAGAAGGTGAAACCTTTGTATTCAGGGAAGTAAATCTGGGTCACTGAGAGGCAACTTATGTTTAATGTTGTTCTTTTTCTGTTTCTGATTTCTGGTGGTTTTACATTGTTGTGTTTTTATTGTATTTTTAAAACTGTACGTTGGGTTTTGTAAAAAAAAAAAAAAAAGTGGGTTGCTTCCAGAACCATCATGACTAGTAACATGGAATACGGATGTTAGATAGAAATACATATACCTGGTCTGGTTTGTAAAAGAAATAAAAGAAAAAACACACACAAAGAATTGCTGGCAGCAGTGTGGCTGCCACCCAATATATAATCTGAATGGGATATCAAGTTACAGGTGCCTGATCAGGAGTAGCAGGACTAGTGGGGGAAATCAGGCTTTATTTTAAACATCTGGAAAGGTCCAAAAAAGAAGGCCTATTGATGCTAAATAGTTACTGTGGGGACAGGTGCACAGATCTTTATTGTGCATCTGTTTCTCTTTTATTTCAAAACAGAGTTTCACTAGAGGATGACAAACATGGCAAGACATGAAAAGATGTTCTCGCTCAGTTACGTTTTAAAGGGCTAACATATGCTGATGCTATAGGATGAAATCGTTGTTTGGTTTGCAGATTTAGGAAACCCAATTGAAAATGCTGCCATGAAGATTTTTGACTGCTGGATTTTGTGCTGATTCTGATGTCTCTTTGCTTGCCATGGCAGTTTTGTATAGCTGCCACAGTCTATTCGAATGCACATTGAAAGCATCACATCTGGGTGGCTTTTTCTTTTCTGACAGCAGCTCCTGTCTACATAATTGCTAAATATTTCAAGTGGACTGGATACATAAAAAGGCTATGTTGACCAAATATTCTCCAGTTTTTATTTTGGGTTAAACAGTAGGGAATGCTGTGACACAAATCTCCCCGTCCCCACTTTGTGCAAATAAATCACCTTCTTTTATCCTGTTTAGCGTCATTTCCCCAGCTGCTAGTGTTGTACAATTGCACCCCGCATTTGGCTGGGTTCATACGTCACGATAAGCCACCCTAAGAACAAGCCACCATGGGTTGGTTATTCGATCGTTAACCCACAGCTGAGCAGCCTCTCCGAGGCTTGTCATGGCTTGTTTCCAACTTACTCCTCCCACCCACTCCCTGCACCTGTCGCAGGGGCCTTTCCTACGCAACTCCTTTAGACTCCTGCTGTGGGGAGAGTCTCTCCCCTGCCACATTTTCTTACTGTGCGAAGCACCTGTGTCATCATACATATGCCATATCTTCAGAGTGGAGGGGTGGGGAATTACCTTATTTTTTAGGATGAGGTGGCTGAGGGTTTTATTTATTTTCTGTCTTTAACAATTAAAAAAGAGCCTCCTTGGCTGCTCCTTGCAGCCTGTTCCTCTTCCTTGCACAGCTTTGCGTGTATGCATGATTGACTTACATCTGGGTATGCATGCACACACACCCCAATTCGCGACATGGAGATTTAGGGTGGGTGTGTTCAGCTTTCCCTGCTCCTGTTTTCATGCCGACCCCCCCCCCCCCGCGGGGAATGGTTAAAAAAAGAAAACAAATTAGACTTTTGGTTTTTTTTAACCATTCCCTGTGGTGAAAACAGGAGGGGAGCAAGCTTAAAGACCCCCCCCCCAAATTGCCATGTCCCAAATTCCAAGTGTGCATGCTTACCCAGAGGTAAGTCAATCACATATACACACAGAGCTGTACTAACTTGGCTCACAAGGGGTAAAGCCAGTCAGTATGAAATGGAGCCCCAAGCTGGTGCAGGAGGGAGCTGGAGGACGAGGGGCAGAGGGCATTATGAGGAGCGATCAGGTTTTTTGCTGCTCTTGCCGAGTGCTTCTGTAGCCCTTTCACACAAGCCTATTTGAAAACAAGCCAACAAGCCATGTGTTCTCAGGGTGGCTTGTTCGTGAAAAATAAGCCACCCTGTGGAAACCATGCCAGGTTTGGATATCACGACAAGCCACCATGGGAGAGAACCCATGTGGGTTGTCCTATCGTGCGAACCAGGTCAATGAATGGGATGATGTCACAGTGCCACATAGCCAATCACATCTGCCCTCATAGTGTTGTCACTGACAACCATGTAAATAAACAAGCAAATATTTTCACAAGGAATGCTGCAAATCTGTGAAAATGAAAGGTGATTTCTGGCACTGCCAAAAGTTTAGACTAAACTCTGATACTGACCACATGAACAGTCAAGTCAGATCACTCAAGAAACCAAAAGAAAATGTTATTTATTAAGACTGGATCTACTTTGATTGAGATGGGGGGTTTTAACTACCAAAAAATGTAAAATCTAAATCTTACTGTTTTGCCAGAACACTGTTGATTATCAGTTTTCACAACTGTAGTGAATGGGTTGGATCCAGATTTAGTCATACTTAGAGTAGACCCATTGAAATCAATGGGACATCAGTTAGCCAGGATTAATTTATGGCCCATTTATTTAAATGTATGACTAAATCTGGGTCCAGCCCAATAAGGGCATATATACGGTCTGATTTGGCTTAGACTCTTTAAAGGAACAGGATATTTCAACTATCAGCACACTCCCTCTCGAATGCTGGCATAAACTATAATTAACAGAAATGCTAAACATTATTCAGTAGAAAAGCATTTTTAAAAACTGATTAATTTTTTAAAATCCGATTTAAATTTTTAAAAAATCATTTTTTATTTTAATTTTTAAAACATCATAGTTTTTTTGTCCCCCCTGGTGTATGGAACTGCCTGTACTCCTCCCCATCCTCACTCACACAGCAACCAACATGCCTCAGACCCCACTGCAAAGTCCTGTGGAGTGCACTCATGCTTTGTGAATGAGCCTGAGCACCATGCAAGTTTAAGTTACATCTGTTCATGCTGTCTGATGCAATAAACTCAGGCACACTCCAGTCCAGCCTTCTCCAACCTGGTGCCCTCCAGGTGTTTAGGACTACAAGTCTCAGCATTCCTGCCCATTAGCCACGCTAGTGGAGGCTGATGTGAGTTGGAACTCCAAAACATCTGGAGGGCGTCAAGTTGGGAAAGGCTGCTGTAGGCCATGGTTGGGCAGAGTAGATAAGATCACAAAAACATAAGAAGAGCCATGCTGGATCAGATCAAGGGTCCATCTAGTCCAGCATTCTGTTCACACAGTGGCCAACCATTGACCAGGAACACACAAGCAGGGCATGAGTGCAACAGCACCCTCCCACCCACATTCCCCAGCAACTGGCGTACATAGGCTGACTGCCTCTGGCACTGGAAGTAGCACATAGCCATCTCGGGACTAGTAGCCATTAATAGCCTTCTCCTCCAGGAATTTGTCCAACCCCCTTTTAAAGCCATCCAAATTGGTGGCCATCACTACATCCTGTGGTAGCGAGTTCCATAGTTTAACTATGCGCTGCATGCAGAAGGCCTCCCTTTTATCTGTCCTGAATCTCCAACCAATCCACTTCATAGGATGACCCCAGATTCTGGTATTTTGATAGAGGGAGAAAAATGTCTCCCTCTCCACATTCTCCACACCCTGCACAATTTTGTAGACTTCTATCATGTCTCCCCTTACCCTCCTAGATCTCTAGATGTTTTGGACTTCAACTCCCAACACTCCTGGCCACTGACCATGCTGGCAGGGGCTTCTGGAAGTTGAGGTCCCAAACACTTGGAGATCTACCTTCTGCCGACCCCTGCTCTAGGCACTGCTCAAAGGGTCACTATTAGCAGCACCATTGCAGATGCCACTTCCAATGCTGGTCTTGCCCTTTAGCTTGCATGATGGTGGTGGAGGCAGAGATGCTGCTTACAGTGACACCAACCTATGGCCCTAGGTCTTGTCTGAATGTAGCCACCATCTGCCAAGATAAAATTGGACAGCCATCTGTCAGGGATGCTTTGCCCTGGATTCCTGCATTGAGCAGGGGGCTGGACTCAATGGTCTCAAAGGCCCCTTTCCAACCCTACTATTCTATGATTCTAACCAGCATCTGGTCCTCAAAGATAGTCAGCAAATGTGCAAGGACAAGCATCAAGAATGCAAGACATGGGTTAAATGAGATAATTGGTTGTCATCTTGTCAAGGACAGAAGCAGAATATCTGGATTAGGGGGCTGGAATGACTGTTTGAACAGGGTCAAAACTTGGGAAAACCCACACCTACAGTTTGGGAGGTGAACACATAGGACTGTGTAAGATTCAGGGCAGACCACAGGCTCAGGAAGAGGGTTAACAACCAGGGCAGGATGGGGTAGAAGCAAGGAATGAAACTGGATGATTCATGAATACAAAACACAGGAAGGCACAGCCGAGAAGCTCCAGACATGAGTGTTGAAGAGGTTACCAACAATCTCTTCCTGCTTCCTTTTAGAGATGTTCCTATGATGCTGGGGCCAAGTTAGGTGAGCTTCACTGAAAACCAGCCTGGAAGGGCTGAAAACTGCTTGCTAACATAAGTACACTGATGGCAACAAACATGTTTTTATACAGTCTCCACCAGTAGCCTAATACACACATAGAGTGATCCATGATCACGCTCTGGTACCTCCCAGCTAGTGGAACCATTTGTTCCACAAATGCCCATTAGGTCCCACACATCCAAGCCCACAGGACCAATGGGGTGCTGTTACCGGTGTCAATCTCAGGCAGAGGTAATAGACCAAAGCCCCAGTGTCGTTATCAGGTTGAAAACCAGACTAGCAAATGGTGTTCAGGTGTGTGCACACTTGGGAATATGCTTCAAAAGCAGAGTTTTTGAACAGGAACAGAACAATTGCAGATTTAAGGCTCTCTGGCACCCTGCCCTCCCTGAAGGAGGCATTATTAATTTTACCCAGAGAAGGACCTGCCTTTTCCCACTTGGCTTTCAGTTAGGAAGTTAATTAGGAAGTTAGTTCCAAGTCCCATTGAAATCAGTAGGACTTAGGCATGTTTTCTCTCGTATGTGCCCCTTCTTTTCTTGAAGCCTGGTTTCATACTCATGTTCTAGGTACTCTAATGATCTATATATCTATTTCAGAAATCTAAGCCAGGCTTGGGTAATCTTTTAGCTCACTTATTATGGTTACAGAGAAATTAAGTATCACATTAAAGCTCAGAACAGAAAAAATAGCGGGTTGTGTTTCTTCCCTGCACACATTTCCAAATCAGATAATCTCAATAAAAGAAAAAAGTAGGGCTGCGACGTTTAATCAATCAATAGTTTATTAATCAATTAACCTTTTAGTTAAGTAAACAGATGCCCCCAACTAATCAAGCAGGAAGATCTTTATAAATATTATTTTTACCCAAATACTTATAAAAACTGTAAATGGCAAATGCTATCTTGGAAGGGGCATGGGCCTTTTCATACAAGAGAGGACGCTTCTTCTAAGATGATGCTTCATAGAGGACACACAGGCATCATGTAAAAACAAAGTATGTTTCTTGATTTAAAACTATTATTCTTACTCACATGCAGTATAACTAAATGTAATCAATCAATCGAGTAATTTAAAGTCATATTATTTATTTAATCAGGTGATAGTCCTGAGGGAGTGGGGGAGACCCCCTGAGGTAAATGCAGGCTGCTGTTTTTTAAAACTTCTGTAGTATTTGGCTGCAATAACTCTGGCTTTGGTCAAGTGAAATGAGACTTCCATTGTGATTGATTCAGCTGCTGAGGGTATTATGAAATGTTTATGAACATTCCAACTGCCCAGAAGTTTAAAAATCTGTCTGCAGGTGGGTGGGCTGCATGGTTGAATGCTCCTTCATTAAAACACACACACACACACACACACACACACACTCACTTTCTGCATGCACATAGAAAAAACAATAGGTCAGAGGAAAGTGAGCTGAGCCCTTCTCATTGATATGCTGGCTTCCTATGTGCAGGGAGATGTTTCCCCTACACACACACACACACACACACACACACACAAAATGAAGGAGCATTCAAACATGGCTTTCCTAAGCTGTTGCCCTCCAGATGTGATGGACTGCAAGTCCCAGCAACCCCCAGCCAGGAAGGCTGAAACATGAATCCTACCCCTCAACTGCAACCTGAAGTGATGTAGTCTAGGAAAAGCTCTGTCACTTAATTCTGATGACTTTATAAACTATCTTTATTTAACATGCAGTCGGCAAGAGTAAATTGTGACAAATGCCAATGATGAGTAAGTAGCTCATTCCTCACTACCGCGGTTTGTGAAAATTTGTAAGGAGTAACAGTCTTACACTTTCAGGGATCGTGAAGCCTAGTATATAGAGCAAGATATTCACACCATAGGATATTTACAGAGTTCACACATTACAAAAGTGTGAAAAGTTATACAAACTGGTTAGAAATACAGTAACCTTGCAGGGCTTTGAAGAAACACATTGTTATGACAGTATACTACACTACAGGGAAACAATGACATTTCCCTAAAGAGAAACCATGTTTTAAACCATAAATCCTATTTTTAAACAAGTTATCAGAGGTCATAAGTTCAGCAATATTGCTCACTGCCCCTACACAGGAGTTTCTGTAGCATGAGTAGGTTGTGAAGAAATTGATAGCAATGCCACAAATCTAAAGCAACATGGAACCACAAAAACAGTTCCTTGTTTGATACTTACCAATCCTACCAGAATTATTCATTCTCTGACTTCAGTGAGCTACTGAGGGCCGAGTCACACTTTATTTGGCAAGCATGTTTGCAGCTGCAAAGAGCATGAAATGGAGATACATGTTTATAATCACACAAGGACACGTGCTGGACACATGCAGGGAAGTCCTGATCTGCCATGGCTGCCTGGTGCATTGCCCACTCCATGGTCAAGTCTTGACGCGTGCACCCCCCCCCCTTTTACATACAGAGTGAAATGACCTTTAAAGAGCACGGCATTGCTTAATAAGTCTGAGTGGCAAAAGCTGGCCCATGAGTAGCATGTTCACCTCTTCCTTTTAAATGGCCTCCCATTTTGCAAGTTATACCACTCAAATAACACAGGCTGACTTCCATACTCTTCTATCTCTAATTTAAAAAGGGGCAGCAACTAGGGAGACACCCAACAATGAAGGACTCACTGAAGTATACTGTGCATGTTTTGTGTTTAAATGTTAAAAATTGCTTATTTATGTATTTATTTATTACATTTATATTCTGCCTTTTCTCCTCCTTAAGGAACTCAAGGCAGTGTACATAATCCCCCTCCTCTCCATTCTATCCTCACAACAACCTTGTGAGGTGGGTTGGGCTGAGAGTCTGTGACTGTCCCAAAGTCACCCAATGAGCTTCCATAGCTGAGTGGGGACTAGAACCCGGATCTCCTGACTCCCAGTCCAACGCTCTAGCCACGACACCACGCTGGGGCTTAAAGGGCAGAATACTAGTTGTCTGGTCTGCTCCTGATATGCATCAAGAGGCTTATGAACAATTTACTCTTTACCTAAGCTTAGAGAATGGCCAGGAAACCTGGTGCCCTCCAGTTGTTTTGGGCTCCAGCTCCCACAATGCCTGACCATTCAGCCATACTAGCTGGGGCCTGTGGGAGTTGGAGCCCAAAACATCCGGTTGCCTACCTCCGGCCTAAAGCATTACACTTCCAAGATCACTTCCCAGTGGTCTGAATGATAGCATACCTTAATGTTCTCTTCTGCAGGGCAGATGATGTCCATTATTGAAGGGTACATTTTAAGTTCATGTCCTCTATGTCAGAATATCACGGCCCACCGCAGTGAAATACCCGTCATCTCAGGTACAACAAACACTCTCTTGCCACGGACTTCTACTGTGTCCATTAGTGGAGGCCGGGGCTCCTGAGTCAGTGGGATAGCAAATCTGCTCCGGGTTTCAGTCAGCACTCTAAAGGAGCCATCCAAGGCGTGAGGCTTTGCACTTTGGATAGCTCCTTCAGAGCTCTGACTGGTTTTGACTAAAACCCAGAGAGGATCCACCACCCCACTGACATCGGAGCCACCAGCCTCCACTGTTGTCCATCTAGCTTGCCCCAAACTCCAGCTAAGATTCATCTCTGATAAGGTGTGGTTTTCCAAGGCCTCCGTGCAAAACAACAATCAAAATGCCCCAAATCCAAGCATGTCATTTTTAATAGGGTGTCTGTCCAGCCCCCCCCCCCCCCCGCCCACTCCCAAGGTCAAAAGCACTGGTCTTTCCCAGCCTTGCAACTTGAGAACCTTTTAAACTTGAGATGCCAGGAACTGAACTTGGGACCTTCCACATGCAAAATATGTTCTCTCCCACTGAGCTGAGGCCCCTGCCAACCCTGGGCCCTCCCCACCCTTGTTTTTGGAAGTTTGATTCAGAAACCGTAAGGGTGGCTTTCTAAAACAGTAGGAAATAAATCCTACCCAATGACTATTGGGCCCATTTGACAGGGTCAGTTTACAGCAATGCAGTGGTGCACATGGGTTAAAACATTTTGGGATCTTAGTCTGAATAACATTAACTGAGATACACCAGCGGCATTGCTCCTAAATACAAGAATGTACGATCTGCAGCATTTTTCTGGAATGGGTAACTTGTGCCAGAAAAGGTTAGAATGAGTAGCTACAAACTGCCCTTCTCCAGCCAAAATAAGGAACAATATCACCGCGGTCAGCAGTGATGGGTTCAATTAGTGTGAAGTCAGCTATTCACACAGCAGCCAGCCCGCTGGGCCTTCTGCCATCCCCACAGTATAGGAAAAATAACCATCCCTGCACCTGCACCTTTTGGTCCTGGGTTGAGGAAAGCCAGCACTGGCATAAAAACCAGAAACGGCACATTTCATGAGACACATTGAGGGCGTCCGGGACGCTACACACTGTGAATCCAAATCGAACCTGATGCAGCTAATGGTGTTACACCCCTTATGATGCTGCCGAAGGTGGAGCCCGGACAGGTTCAGCAGTTTTAGAAATCAGCATTGGCACTTTAAAAATCACAGCTATGAACCATGGAGTGGAATACACCAAGCACACATCCATACACAACCTCATATATTCACACACGAGTATCCTCTTTTTGTTGTTTTGAAAAATAAACATCTCAGCTCTTTGGACTTCTTTTCATTTTTCTACCACTCACTTTTTTGGTTCTTTTTTGGTAGCCCTGTGTTGGGTGTTGCTGGATCGCTCACTTGCCTCCATGTGTATTATTAAACTGCTGCCAGTGCTATTAATAGAAACAATTGTCTCTCTTGGAAATGTTGCATAGATGCTCCAATCTACTTTTCTGCATTTCCCACTCAGCAATGAACATGCTTAATAACACGATCAGGAAAGCGACCTCATACAAATGCATTTGCAGCATGGGTGAGAGAAAGAGACGGAGATTGCAAAAGAAAAGAATGGAAAACTGATTGATTTATTGGAAGTGGAACAACTTTCCTATGTTGCAAAGGAGTAAGAAATATTGTTTGAATGAAAAACAAAAATATCCCAAAGGTTCCACCTTTTACAAGCCTCAAGCTTTGCATTAAATATGCTGCAACCATTTGGAATGCAAAGGAACAGTTCCATCTTTACTAGTTCCCAGGAATAGGCATCCAGACTTGTTTGAATTTAAATAATTCCTTGCACCTTTCCTTCCCCCCCCCGCCCCCCCAACCCCAGCACACCCCAAACCAATTCATATTGCTGGCTCTCCTCAGCTCTTCCAACATCATGGTTTGTTTGGAGCATCTCATAAGCCTACCCGTTTCCAATAAAATGGGAAGACCTAGAGATTCCGTGCTTTAAAAAGATTTTTTTTTGGGGGGGGGGGGAATGACATCAATAAACCAGCTACATTTTGTGCTTTCCTCCAGCCAGGATTTGAAAAAATGAAGCATATTATCAATGGCTTCCCCCTTTTCCGAAACAAAGACACACGTTACCTTTTTTTTTCTTTTTCCACCTTAACAGGAGCAGCAGCAGCAGCAATTCAGATTTCCACCCAATTGTCCCCAGAAAAAAAGCATCCTATTAAATCCAGTTTAATCAGGCCTTTGGCCTAACAGGCAGCAGCAGCAGCAGCAGCAACAGCATCCATTTCTCTGGACTTCCTCTCCTCTGTGGTTTGCTAGAATTCAGGCACAGCCCTTTCTTCCCTCTTCTCCCTCCCTCCTCTCCCTGTGTCTGCAAGGAGCGCTCTCACAATGCTACCACATCCCATCTCCCTCCTAACGGTCTCTCAGATAGACACTGGCTTGGCTCCAGGGTGCACCACAGCAATATCCATCCTTAACAGCTCACAGCCAGCCAAGCAGTGTGTGAGAGACAGACAGACACACACACACAGGGCGGGAAGGAAAGAAAGACAAAAAAGCCACCGTGCTTGCAGTGCTGCGAGCAGATTTTGTGCGCGTCTGTGTTCAGAACATGCTATCGGAGAAATGCAAGAGCCACTGCCATCCAATGGCTCTTCGGCAAAGTGTTCATTCTTTCCCCTTTTAACCCCCCCACGTTTATTTTTAAGGGCTGCGATGCAGACAAAACACACATGTTCAAGGGGGCCGAGGTTGGTTGGCCGGGCGAGAGAGGTGGGAAGGGCGAAGGCGAGGGAAGGTGGGGAGGGTCGAAGGGAATGCATCAACCGCCCCCAATGCTGGGTGAGGTGAACACATGAGTGCCTGTGGACAGCTCTGCCTGGTAACATCTGGGGGTTTACAACTGGTGCCAAACCTGAGGAGGAAAATGAAAGGCCGACAGACAACGAGGTGGAGATGGACATCTTCCTTCTTGACTGCATACATGCCTTTCGATCATATTTATTTACTTAACTGTTCGCAGGTTACACCATAAAAACAAAGCAGTGAGATCAATAGAATCAATAACTCCAAAAATACAACAACAATAAATACAGTGTAATAGTAGTAGTAGTAATATTGAATGGGACAGAAAAACAAACATAGAAAAAGGCTAGCCTTCATTCGTTCATTTTTCCATTTCCTTTCCTGCACAGGAACCATTCAGACCAAAGTTATGACTTGAACTCTGCTGGCAGCAGGAAAGAGCTGTGCTGAGTTGGTGAAAAGTCTTAATGGAAAGGAAGGGCACACACAAATCAGGCAAGACAACACTCACCCTTGTCCCTCAAACAAAACAGAACAAAAATCCACCAAGAGGCCTTTGGTGTGGAAAGAAGCTATACTGGAAAGCACAGCCGAGCAATCATGTAGGGTCTTTCTAGGAAAGCTACACCAAGCAACCAATATTCATTTTCTTCAAACACCGCTGCTTCATTCCTAATATGAAGAAGGGAATGTCCCCAAAATGTATGTAGATATATACAATTTATCTCAACTGTCCAGTTAACTTCAAGCCTCACAGGGTCTTCCTCAGGGAATTCTAAAACTGCTACCAGGACAGCCTTCTGAATGTTCTTCCATCAGTGAATTTATGTTCTGTCAAACAGGCAGCATTAGGGGCTGGAAAATCAGTAAACTCTAAATTCTGCCAAGCTCCACCTATGATTTTTCCAAATTCTAACAGCCTCTACCCTTCTACCTCTGATAAGTTCATCTCTTTTTTAGCTGCCCCCCTAACCATCAGAACTCTCCAACACTTCCTTGGCTCTGCCCATAACCTTCTAATTCTGCTCTGGCTTCACCTGTTTGAGCTCACACAGGGGGGCAGGTTTTTTAAATCAAAAGTGGGCAATCCTGTTCAATGCCCCAACAATGGAATCCACAAAAACGAATGACCCAGCTACAGCATCTCCACCAATCCACTAGTCAGAGCCATGGTACATACTTGGTGGGACCAGTGAAGAATTCTTACATGGTAAGCCAAAATTAAGGAGCAATTTATCCACACATCCTCAAAACCCAAAATGTGAGCTTGAGGGAGGGGGGTCCCATTCTCTGCCCATGTTATCTCAGCTCCCCATCTGGGATGATCGGAGTTCACTACCTCATAGGGCTGTCAACATGAAATGCATCCCAAGTAATTCCCTGCCTGTAGAGTGGTCAAGGCTAGTAGTCTATTCAAACCAGTTACTTTTGTCTTATTTTTTGAGCTGGTGAACTGGTTTTATGACCACGTCAACTACAACTTGCATTATCCAAACCATCTCTGGAGGTTTTTGAGGATCGGAAGAGTTGAGGTTTGTTGAAACAAACTTACCAACTAGTTTGCTGGGTGTTAGTCAATTCAGATTGATGTCAACCAGATTTAAAAAACAGCCAGGGTGATATGCAAGGAATTGAGACTCCCTGCACGACAACTCAGTTCCTGCCCTTATATTCCTGTCTGTGCCCTGAGATCATTAACTAAGGCCCTGGTCTAAGTGACTCCATATACTGAGATGTGGTGGGTGGCTACTCATGAATGGGCCTTTTCTGTGGTGGCCCCCAAATTGTAGAATGCCCTCCCTAGAGTGGTCTGCCTGGTGCCTACTTTCTTGACTTTCTGGAACCAAGAGAAGACCCTTTTTATTCTCCCAGACCTTAAAAAAATAATTGCTGCATATTTTATTTTTAATGATATGTTTAAGCTATGTTTTAAAATTGTCCTTTCCCGTGTTTTAGCTGCTTTGATATTTATCTCTCCTTTTAAAATTATTTAAAATTATTCTTGTTGCTGCTTTTCAATCCTTTTTGTTATGTGTTTTATTGTATTTGGTTTTGTTTTTATTATGTATGTTGCCCTGAGAGCTTCGGCTACAGGGCGACTCATAAATTGAATGAGTAATTACAAAAAATGATGATGACAACGACGACAACAACAACAACAAAAATAACAACAATGATTTCTTTTATTTATCTTATTTAAAATATTTCTTGGCTGCCTTTCAGGACAGGAGCCCACACAAGGAGGTATACAACA
Source organism: Heloderma suspectum (assembly GCF_057233095.1). Lineage (NCBI taxonomy): Eukaryota > Metazoa > Chordata > Lepidosauria > Squamata > Helodermatidae > Heloderma > Heloderma suspectum. Next base: position 113,619,297 of record NC_139464.1, read on the forward strand.
ATAAAACTCACATAATAAAAACCAATACAGTAATACAAAAAGTAAAAACAGCAACAGCAGCGAACATCCTAAAACAACAAATACCAGCATAAAAACCTATGACATACAACTCAAGCTACAACCCAGTCCAATAAAACATAATCAGGGGAGGGCCAAAGTAAAATAGTAGGTTTTCAGGGCTTTCCTAAAAGCCTGCAGTGATGAAGCCTGGTGGACCCCCAATGGCAACGTATTCCAGAGGTGTGGAGCCACTGCTGAAAAGGTCCTATCTCATGTAGTTACCCCCCTTAACTGCCCTCATAGTGGGCAAATGCAAAGGGCCTCACTTACTGATCTTAAAGCACAGGCAGGTTGATATGGGTAAAGGTGGTCCTTCAAGTAATTTGGCCCGAAACCATTTAAGGCTTTAAAGGACAAAAACAGCACTTTAAACTGGGTTCAGAAATAATCCGGTAACCACTGCAGCTGGTGCAGTATAGGCATTATATGACTGGATCTCCTCACCCCCACCAACACTCAGGCAGCCACTTTCTGCATCAGTGGAAGTTTCTGGACCATCTTCAAGGGCAACCCCACATACAGCACATTACAGTAGTCCAGCCTGGACATCACTAGTGCATGGATAATGATCATGTGGCCACTGTATTGTCTAGTCGAGGTGATATATAGATGATAGACAGACAGACAGACAGACAGACAAGACGGAACATAACCCCTAGACACTGAACTTAGCCTTGGGCTCTGACTCAAGAGTTCCACTAGCAAGCTGCTCATTATTTACTTATGTACTACAAAGATGGCCCCTTTCTCTATGCAGGGAAAGGCACACGATTGCTCCATGCCTCTCTGTGCATGGAGAAAGGGAAAGGGGGCTGGATGATGTCAAGGGGAGAGGCTTTGGGAGAGAGAGGCCGGCCCCCTGACATCATCTGGCCCCTGAGAGGTGGCCTGGGAAGCAAACTGGCTCCCAGGGACATCCAGTTCCCACTCCTGCATTAGAACTTAACAGAATGTTGGGAGCTGCCTTACTTATATGTATAATTAGATTTTAATGCCTATAGGCTGCAGCCAATGAAACATGACAACTCAATTCTGTTCAAAAGTAACAACATGCTTCCTGGAAGCCCTTCAATGAGTGTGAGTTAGTTGTAGTTAACAATGGTCTGGCTAGTGCCTGGACCATCTGGGTACCCCATGTACATTGCTCTGAACTCATTGCAGGAAGCATAGGATACATGTGTAGCAATACATTAAAAAAAAAATCAATGGGCAACGGAAGGGCACTCTTTTCATGATCAGAAACAACTCACTACTACTTCACATGTCCCAAGGTTGAATCCTGGCACCAAAATAATGACTTCTGGAAGATTCTAAATAAGCCAATCCTGAACCTTACGCGATGAAGCTTTACTCTCATATGTAAAATACTTTTATATCAGTACCGTAAGACTGGTTGTTTTCATAAGTAACACTAGAAAGGGTTTTACTTTGGAATGCAACACGCTTTGAATGTTGTTAATGTTGGATAGAAACCACCAATTTAAAGTCAAATGCACAGTATGGATTGTAGATGAAAACTAGAGCTATGCTTTGAGTACAATTATATAGATGATTACTAAAGGAAGTGTGAGATAGGTTTTGTTTACTCAGTTGTAAGTTATCACTTAATGCGATGATGAAGATGCAATGCTGGCTCTACCTTAACCATGGTCCTGAAAGCAGAGGCGGATCTACACGGAGACGCTTTACAATGCATTTCTGTTTTAATCCGGAGTTCCATCCATTTAGGTTTGCTTCTCCAGCGGCACATGTAGCCAGTAAAGCAGCATACAATTTAAAAAAAACAAAACAAAACCCTGCTTGCACAAGCCAAAAACGGCATCTGAAACCGCATTAGTTTGGGGTTGGGTGGGTGGAGTCCTGTGAGTAGAACTAACATCATGAACTGCGTAGGTGTGGAACAGTGAATGGGAGGAGGCTTGCTCCCTGTCGCTCTCCTCGATCCTGGGCTCAGTGAAGTACAATGATGCGAATGAATTACTTCCGAGAATGCACATTTTGCAAACACCTCCCTTCACACCCACCCTCTCTTGATGAGAGTAAGGCTTAATTGGGATATCAGCTTAAAAAATCATCAAAAGTTCTGTGGACCTTCAATGTTCCATATGTGCACACGGTCATAACAGCAGGCTTGCTCCTTGCCCCTGTTCTCCTTTCTATGCTCAGTGAAGTGCAATGGACAAGAATGAGTTACTTCCAGGTAGACATGTTTAGCAAACACCTCCTCTGGTGTCCACTCTCTCTCTCGGGGGAAGTCAGGGTCATTTGGGGTGATCAGCTTTTGGAATCAAAGTTCTGTGGTCATGCATTCCTTTGTATGAGCACACATTCAAAACCACACACTTGCTCCCGTGCTCAGTGAAATTCAGTAGGAAGACAAGGAGTTACTTCCAGGTAGGCATGCTTAGCTAACTCCTGCCTCATGCCCACACTTTCATGATGAAACTTTCCCTTCCACCAATCAGTGCTGCTCCCCACAGGCCACACCGAAGGCAGTACGGGTCACACAGATGCCCAAACCGTGCTGAAGTTGCTGCGACAGGAAAATCCATCAGAAAACCAGTTTGCAAAAAAACAGATTTTACAGCATGAAAAAACGTGCTTGCTATGGGGAGGAACACACATTATGTGCCACAATGGTCTCTGGGGGTGCAGAAGGATCAGAGTATATGCCCTGTGTAGATGGGCTCCAGAAGTCAGCCTTGCCCCCACCGCTCGCTGTAGTTAAAGCCCCCACCCTCTCCCTTACCTGCAGTGAAGTGGCTTATTGGTGCTGATATACCTTGTGATTATGGTTAACCATGATTTCAGATCCTGGATTACGGGGAACCGTGCTTAGGGCGGCCACTTATGCATCACCAAAAAAGATTTGCGTCACCAAAAACTTGAATATGCACCATAATATGTGCAGATGCAAAATGTATACGTATAGGTGCAAATTTTAAAATAATAACTATTATTTAAATAGAAATACAAGACACTGCACCATAGTGGAGAAGACGGATTAGGTCACGCGTGTGCCTGCTCAATCCGCTCTCCAGGTGCTAAGTCACGGCCCCTTCCAGCTCTCCCTCCTTATGGTTCTTTGATGTTAAACCAGAGTTGGACTGAACAGCCCATCAAGTAGAAGACACCTTTTTATAGAGGTCCTCTGTAAGAGCAGGGCGTCTGGCCACCCTAAGTCCCTACTGAATCTCAACCACAATTAACATCATTGACACAAAACCTTTTTACTGCAGTTAATAGAGGAACAGAGAATTCATTCTAGGAAGGAGCGGGTACGCATGTTCCCAAGAGTGGCGTTCTGTTACTTAACTATGGTTAAGCTGAAACCCGCATGATGCCTGCACCATCTGAATGGTTGCTTTTCTTTATTACATTGCAAGTTCTTTTACACTTCCTTCAGTTTCTCAAAAAGACCCTTATATTGAAGCTTTGGTAATATGCAAATATATTAAAAGTTAATTGATTAACCAAACAGTTAAAAGGCAAATGATTAATACATTTTTCTGAGTCAGGTTCCAGATTATTTAACTTGATGAAGAGGTGGTACATCTTCACTAACTCACTGACAGAAGGAAAGGCCATCTTTAACATGTTGTGTAGTGTAACGTGGTGTACAGCCAGTGTGGTGTAATGGTTAGATTCGGACTGGGACTCGGGAGATCTGGGGTCTAGTCCCCACTTGGCCATAAATCTCGCTGGGTGTCTTTGGGCCAATTACTGATTCTCAGCCAAACCTACCTCACAGGGTTGTTGTGAGTATAAAATGGAGAGGAAGAGGATTATGCAAACTGCAAAAGGAAAAAAGGCAGGATATAAAAGTAATAATACAATAAAATACGTTCATTTTATTGCCCTATTATAATAACACAGCCATGCCAATTCAAATTTAGCTTTGCCATTTAAAACTGTCCCACCAACTAATCAGTTAAAGCTTTAGTTGGTTAATCTACTCATCAAAGAGATTAAAAGCTGCAGCCCGAACAAAGACAGATTTACAACTTAGGCATGTTTACTGGGATGCAGGAAATCCAACAGAATTCGAAAGATCTTACTCCCAAGTAAGTGTGCAGAGAACTGCAGCCTTAAAATGACACTTGGGCAAATGGACTTTGACATTTTTCTCTGTAGCTATATAGTCGGTCTTCTTTAGAATGATCAAGCCAAATTCAGAAGAACTGGGAACAATATCATACGTGCTAAACTTTTAAAAGTGTTAACTTTTTACATGGAATGTCCTGAGTTATTTCATCCAGGCTTGTGCTATTTCTAGAAAGGTGGTCAGCCAGCTATAGTTTGACAAAATCTGTTCCCTTGCCCATATTTCTCTTACACCGTGTAGCATTTCCTAAAGTGGGTGCCAGACTCTTTGCAGCAGTAATTCCCAGATTTATGTGCAGTGGTGCAGTTAGGTCATTTTGACTCTAGGCTTAACGGTTTTGTGAAGGTGTGGGTGGGCACTTTAGATGGTAATGGGCATTACTTTGAAATGTAGTAAGCTAGCCCTGCTGTGTCTGGGGGCCGTCCAGCAGGGCCCTGGATGTCTGCACCAATGTCCCTGCCTGACAAGTGCTGGGAGAAGTAAAATAAAATAAATGAAAGACTTGTGTGAGCCCACAGAACCCACCCACCAAGGAGGCCCCCTGCTCTATCTGTACATGATTCCTCTGCTCTAGCTTGTCCTCCTACCAATCAGGGATTCTGCCGTGCTTCTGCATTAGGTATGATTGGATGATCCGGTTGTTCCCGATGCAGAAATGCAGCAGAATTACCACCCCCTAGAGGAGGCATGCACAGAAACACAGACGTATCATTAAAATCAACTTTGGGGAGTGTAAGAAGAAAGTATGCCTCCAATTTTTATTTTTTAAAGTATACGTATCTATATGTATAGATATAGATAATCATTACATCACAACTCCATTACATACAACATATATTCTAGAATAGCTTTCCCCAACCTGTTGCCTTCCAGTCATGTTAGACTAAAACGTCCACCATCCTGAACCAACAGCCATGTACTCCAACACATCTGGAGACAACAGGTTGGGAAGCCTGTTCTAGATTATAGTACAATAAATACGTTACAACAATGTATAGATATAACCGCCATAAGGTAAATATCATTAAAAATATGGATATATAAATAAATACACATCTGTAATTGTATCAGTATCAAAGTTATACCTGGATTTCATAAATGACAAGACCAATTATTAACAAACCTCTCTGTTTTCTGTCTTCCGTCTATCAATCAAATATATTCTGCAAGCTCATTCATTCCGCCTACAGCTAGCAGAAGATTGGGAAGTGCTGCTTTTAAAAGTGTACAGATGTCTGGAGGGAGGCAAGCCTTGATGGGGAGAAGGGAAGCTGGGGAAAACTGCAGCTTCTGGGCATTCCTGCAGCATCACAAACTTGGCTTGAAGGAGATGGGAAGAGATCGTTACCTTGTCATGGTGCTGGAGCTTGAGCACCTCAATGACGTCATGAGCTAAACCATGAAGGGACACCCAAGACGGGAAGGTCATGGCAGAGAGGTCAGACTAAATACAATCCCTGGGGAAGGAAACGGCAACCCACCCCAGTATTCTTGCCATGAAAACTAAATGGATCAGTACAACAAGAGATATGTCAGTATACCATCGGAAGATGGGACTCCCAGGTCGGAAGATGGTCAAAATGCTACTGGGGAGGAACAGAGGATAAGTTCAACTAGCCTCAGATGTGATGACGCAGCTAGCTCAAAGCCGAAAGGACGGCTAGCAGCAGACGGTGCTGGTGGTGAACGACGAATCCGATGTTCTAAAGATCAACACACCATAGGAACCTGGAATGTAAGATCTATGAGCCAGGGCAAATTGGATGTGGTTATTGGGGAGATGTCAAGATTAAATATAGACAATTTGGGTGTCAGTGAACTGAAATGGACTGGAATGGGCCACTTCACATCAAATGACCACCAGATCTACTACTGTGGACAAGAGGACCACAGAAGAAATGGAGTAGCCTTCATAATTAATAATAAAGTGGCTTAAAAGCAGTGCTTGGATACAATCCAAAAAATGACAGAATGATCTCAATTCGAATTCAGGGTAAGCCATTTAATATCACAGTGATCCAAATATACGCCCCAACCACAGATGCTGAAAAAGCAGAAGTAGATCAGTTCTATGAGGATCTGCAGCACCTACTGGATAGTACGCCAAAAAAAGGTGTTATTTTCATTACAGGAGACTGGAATGCTAAGGTGGGTAGTCAAACGACACCTGGAATTACAGGCAAGCATGGTCTGGGAGAACAAAATGAAGCAGGACATAGGCTGATAGAATTTTGCCAAGACAACTCACTGTGCATAACAAACACTCTCTTCCAACAACCTAAGAGACGACTTTATACATGGACTTCACCAGACGGTCGACACCGAAATCAGATTAACTACATCCTTTGTAGCCAAAGGTGGCGGACATCTATGCAGTCGGTAAAAACAAGACCTGGAGCTGATTGTAATTCAAATCATGAACTTCTTATTGCACAATTTAGAATCAGACTAAAAAGAATAGGGAAGACCCACAGATCAGTTAGATATGAGCTCACTAATATTCCTAATGAATATGCAGTGGAGGTGAAGAATAGATTTAAGGGACTAGATTTAGTAGATAGAGTCCCGGAAAAACTATGGACAGAAGTTCGCAACATTGTTCAGGAGGCGGCAACAAAAAACATCCCAAAGAAAAAGAAAACCAAGAAGGCAAGATGGCTGTCTGCTGAGACACTGGAAGCAGCCCAAGAAAGAAGGAAAGCAAAAGGCAACAGTGATAGGGGGAGATATACCCAATTAAATGCAAAATTCCAGAGGTCAGCCAGAAGAGATAAGGAATTATTTTTAAACAAGCAATGTGCGGAAGTGGAAATTCCAGGCAAAAATGGGTATGATCAAAAACAAAGATAGCAAGGACCTAACAGAAGCAGAAGAGATCAAGAAAAGGTGGCAAGAATATACGGAAGATCTGTATAAGAAGGATAATAATATCGGGGATAGATCTGACAGTGTGGTCAGTGAGCTAGAGCCAGACATCCTGAAGAGTGGGGTGGAATGGGCCTTAAGAAGCATTGCTAATAACAAGGCAGCAGGAGATGACGGTATCCCAGCTGAACTGTTTAAAATCTTGCAAGATGATGTTGTCAAGGTGATGCATGCCATATGCCAGCAAATTTGGAAAACACAAGAATGGCCAACAGATTGGAAAAAATCAACTTATATCCCCATACCAAAAAAGGGATGCACCAAAGAATGTTCAAACTGTCGAATAGTGGCACTTATTTCACATGCCAGTAAGGTAATACTCAAGATCTTGCAAGGTAGACTCCAGCAATTCATGGAACAAGAATTGCCAGGTGTACAAGCTGGGTTTAGAAAAGGCAGAGGAACTAGAGACCAAACTGCCAATATCCGCTGGATAATGGAGAAAGCCAGGGAGTTTCAGAAAAACATCTATTTCTGCTTTATTGACTATTCTAAAGCCTTTGACTGTGTGGATCATAACAAATTGTGGCAAGTTCTTGGTGGGATGGGGATACCAAGTCATCTTGTCTGCCTCCTGAGGAATCTGTATAACGACCAAGTAGCAACGGTAAGAACAGACCACGGAACAACGGACTGGTTTAAGATTGAGAAAGGAGTATGGCAGGGTTGTATACTCTCACCCTACCTATTCAACCTGTATGCAGAACACATCATGCGACGTGCTGGGCTTGATGACTGAGGCTGGACTTAAAATCGCTGGAAGAAACATTAACAATCTCCAATATGCAGATGGTACCACTTTGATGGCTGAAAGCGAGGAGGAGCTGAGGAACCTCATGACGAAGGTGAAAGAAGAAAGTGCAAAAGCTGGGTTGCAGTTAAACCTCAAAAATACCAAGATTATGGCAACCAGCTTGATTGATCACTGGCAGATAGAGGGAGAAAACGTGGAGGCAGTGAAGACTTTGTCTTTCTAGGCGCAAAGATTACTGCAGATGCTGACTGCAGCCAGGAAATCAGAAGACGTTTACTTCTTGGGAGGACAGCAATGACAAATCTTGATAAAATAATTAAGAGCAGAGACATCACACTGACAACAAAGGTCCGCATAGTTCAAGCAATGGTCTTCCCCATAGTAACCTATGGCTGCGAGAGCTGGACCATAAGGAAGGCTGAGCGAAGGAAGATAGATGCTTTTGAACTGTGGTGCTGGAGGACAATTCTGAGAGGGCCTTGGACTGCAAGAAGATCAAACCAGTCCATACCCCAGGAAAGAAAGCCAGACTGCTCACTTGTGGGAAGGATATGAAAGGCAAAACTGAAGTACTTTGGCCACATCATGAGAAGACAGGATACCCTGGAGAAGATGCTGATGCTAGGGAAAGTGGAAGGCAAAAGGAAGAGGGGCCGACCAAGGGCAAGATGGATGGATGATATTCTGGAGGTGACGGACTCGACCTTGGGGGAGCTGGGGGTGGCAATGGCCGACAGGAAGCTCTGGCGTGGGCTGGTCCATGAAGTCACGAAGAGTCTGAAGCGACTGAACGAATAAACAACAACAACAACATGAAAGAGGAAGGGACATCAGAGAGAGAGAAGGAATTGATCCTGTTTGGTTTGAGATATCATGGAATGACGAGTGGGATTTTTCAAAGGTGCTCAACCTTTAAATTGAGGCTTGAAAAAATGTTTGGGTGTGCAGGTATAAGTTTTCAGAAGACAACCTGGGCCACCCTAAATTCTGGAGGGTGGGTACACCCATTATTATTAGCCAAGCTGAACAGAATATTCAGCCCCATTTGAAATGTGTTCAAACCAGGTTTGAAACACCTGGTTACCGAAGTGTGGGAGTAAATAACTAGCAGTGAATGTATCATTCCATAATTCTGATCTGAAATGTTTGTTATGGGCTGCTTTCAGAGACAGGATGCTTGACTAAGTGAACAATTGGTCTGACCTACCCTGGCCATTCTTACATTCTCATGTTCCATTCAGTCCGAAGTTGTGATAAATTGCCCTTTTGAGATTGTTAAATAGCAAGCCCAAAGCATCTAGCCTCAAACCACAAACAGCTCACTCAAAAATGCAAAGCAGAATCAGCCGTAAAAGGCACCTAATTCACTTAACAAGATCCAGCCGAGATGACCTGTAAACAACAGAGGGGATAAAACCTATAAAATACTGCCATTGCACAGTGTATTTCAAACTAGTTATAAGCCCAAGCGGGCTGAATTGTTCTCAAGATGTTCCCAGTTAGCTCTTAGAAAACAGTGTTTATAAACTTTAGAGGCAGCAAAAACCTTCCTTTTCCGCCCACCTCTTCAATTAGTTCCCAAGGCACTCTCTGAAGCAGGAATGGTGGGAACAGAGGAAGGATTTGGTCTTCAACGAAATATGCCTCCAGGGCTTCAGCTCAATTTTCACACAGACTACACTTAAAATAATCTCCAAGAGCCAGAGGGAGAAGTCAACACAATAACTCCCCCATTCACTAGAGCTAAAAAAGTGCGATTTTGGCAGCATACTGTACTGCTACATAGGCGTATTAAACAGAGCTGGGATGTCCAGAACCTATACTCAGTGTGAGGCAGCAGAATATTTATTGGAGGAAAAGGTTGGGATGTTGTCCAGCTGACTCTGGAAAGAGCAGGTGAACACAACATATATACAGTTTCTTATATATCTAAGAAGCTGCCCTATTTAGCACAAGATGTCCTGGAAAGCTAGTAAGAGCAAAGTATATTCTTCTGTGGTGGGACGATGGTAGGCCTGCCATTATGAGTGCTCATAAATTGCAAGGATCTTTGGAGGATGCACTGCCCACTATCTGCAATTACCATTCCGCGATTGCTCTGGGCTGTTCAAAGGGGCATTGTTATAATAGGTAGCAGTTACATCCCGCAAACTAGAAGCTGAACTCCAATACAGAGGTCAAGAGGGAGGAGCCTAAGCAAACCTAAGCAAACACTACAGATCTTGTTTCATTCTCAATAAAGCTTTAATCACAGCATGTAGGCCTCTGTCTTTCACGGGCTAAGAAAGCACTATTAAAACATGGTGTCAGAAGTGAAGCTCTTATTCGGACAACAAAGAAGGCCCAAGGAGCGCTGTTTATAAAGGCAGCAAGCATACTGATGGCGGAAGAAGGAGATATTGTGGCAATGGCAGCCAACAGGATTCCAGTTCCAGGACCCATGGACATGGCAGGTGATATTTTTAATATTTGGATGTTTTTCAGAGCATAGTGGGAGAATTATGAAACTGCAACAGGATCGGATGGTGGTTGCAACACTGTTATCAGTAATGGGGAAAGATGTCATTTGCTCCACCAGCAACTTGATATTCCAGCAGCAGACAGACAGATCCATCCAAATTACTAGAAGCCCTTCAAAAGCATTCTGAGCCTACTAGAAATGTTATATATGAACACTATCTCTTTAACAAATGTGCACAAGAACCTGATGAAACCATAGATCAGTATATTGCTAAATTGTGCAAAATGGCAGATTCATGTGCATAAAGCACTTTGAAAGAAGAATTGATTAGAGACAGACTGGTTATAGGTATTAAGGATAAGGAAGCATAGATGAGAATGCTCAGAAGGCCTGCCTTGACTCTGCAGGAAGCCATAGACATATGCATGGCTAGTGAACAAACTCTAGTGCAAATGCAAGAAAGGTACCCTTCAGAAGGAGACAGCATGCATTATGTCAGCAAAAATAACCATTCCAACATGCATAGGCCATCATTCAAAAACAGTGCTGAGCCCAGAAGATTTCAGAGCGAGAGTTGTAGGTACTGTGGCAAATTGCATGATCCTGGCAAATGCCCAGCATTTGGAACTATAGATGCAGAAACTGTGGCAGAAGAAATTATGCCAGAGTTTGCAAATGCTATCGGCAAACAAAAACTGCATGGCATGTGAAACAGGTAGACAATGATGATCTTTGCAGTAATTCAGACAGTGATATTTTCTACATGTATGACATCAAAACAGTGCATATTAAGGCAAAAAAAAAATGCTTTGTCAAACTTGTATTAGCACCTTGCACAGAAACTTTGCAATCCTGGCACAAGCAAGAAACAGAATGCCAAATAGACAGTGGTGCATCTGTAAATGTAATGGGTTACAGAGACTTTCTCAACATTATGCAAAATGGAGAGGCAAAATCATCACCAAGCCAGGCCAAGCTGAGACTCTATGATGGATGGTACAGTCATCACCCCACTAGGGCAATGTGTGGTGCGGGCAGAATACCAAGGGAAAAGACACCAGCTAGAATTCCAGATTGTGAATTCTAGGCAAAAGCCCCTCCTATCAGCAAGCACAAGTGAACATATGAAACTAGTAACATTACATACTTCACAAGACATCTACACAGTCAGACTAGAAACCAACAGAACCTTGGCTCTGGGACAAGCACAAGGTGGCATATCAAAAGCACAAATCCCAAAAAATTATCACAATGTCTTTGAAGGACTTGGATGTCTCCCAGGCACCCTACATTTCAAATTAGATGAAACTGTGAAGCTAGTGCAACATATGCCATGTAGAGTCCCCATAACATTGAAAGAAAATATTATGACTGCAATAAGACAAATGGAAAAGAATAGAATCATTGCCAGAGTGACAGAAGCTACCAAGTGGATAAGTAGCATGGTAGCCACAGAGAAACCTGATAAACTTTGCATCTGTGTAGATCCAAGTAATTTAAACAAGGCATTGTTACGAGCTCACTACCAAATGCCCGCCAAAGAAGAGACCTTACCAGAAAGGCTAAAATATTTTTGGTGTTAGATGCAAAAGATGGGTACTGGCAAATCTTGTTAGATGAAGAAAGCAGCTACCTTACTACATTTTGGACCCCAGAAGGCCATTATAGGTGGCTGAGAATGACTTTTGAATTAAAATCAGCAGCAGAAGAGTATCAGCGCCGCTAACAAGATGCACTGGTGGGTCTCAAAGGAATTAGTGTAATTGCAGATTACTGGTGTATGGATGTGGAGATTCAGTGAAGAGTGCCATATCTGACCATGACAGCAACCTGATCTGTCTGCTAGAAAGGGCCAGAAAAGTCAATCTAAAACTCAATAAAAATAAGATGAGGCTACGAATGACAGCAGTACCCTACATGGGACACCTCCTAACATCACAAGGTTTGCAACCAGATCCAGAAAAGGTGAAGGCTGTACAACAGATGCCTAAGCCATCCAATATCAGATCTCTTCAGCAGTTACTAGGATTTGTTAATTACCTGGCCAAATTTCTTCCCCACCTTTCTGATGTTTGTGAGCCTCTCAGACGATTATTGGATCTGGCACCTTGGATCTGGCTATCCCAATATGATGCAGCCCTCCAACAGATCAAAGACTTGGTTACCAGACATCCTGTGTGGAAGTACTATGACATGAATGAAAATGTCACTATCAAGTGTGATGCCAGTGAAACTGGCCCACAAGCTGTACTTTTGCAAAATGAGCAGCCTGTTATATTTGCATCAAGGACTTTATTCTGAATGGCATAACACCCAAACTGAAAAAGAAAGTTTGGCAATAGTATGTGCATGTGAAAAATTTGACTAGTACGTATGAAGTCAGAGATCCATCAGGGTTGACAGTGATCATGTAAGTTATTTTAAAGAAATCATTGTTATCAGCTCCAAAATGCCTCCAACACATGCTTCTTAGGCTACAAGGCTATCCCCTTGATGTACAATATAAAAAGGAACTGAAATCTACATAGCAGATCTCCTGTCCAGGGCACCCTTGCCACAAGAAAAGCAAGATCTCCTGTCCAGGGCACCCTTGCCACACTGACAAGCAAGACTATGAGATACTCGATTCCCTTGAAGCACAAACAACACAAGTGGAACTAGAAAGCATTAATCAAGCTTCTTATATGTCCATCTCACAGCAAGGACTTCAAAGAGTCCGGGAAAACACTTTACAGGACAAAGAGCTGCAGGAATTGATCTCTGTTATTTTAGCAGGTTAGTCGGATGCCCGGGAGAAAACTCCAGTGTCCACTCAAGCCTACTAGAATTATCACGATGAACTAAGTGTCCAAGATGGCATCGTATTCAAAGGACAATGGATATTCATTCCAAAGGCCATGAGGAAAGACATATTCTTAAGAATACAGCGCAGTCATTTTGGAATAAAAGGATGTTCGAGGAAAGCTAGAGGTGTGATATAAATATTGCTAATGACATCAGAGCCCTCATAAGGAACTGTGATGCATGTGCCAAATTCCAAGAATGTCAGCAGAAGGAACCCTGGCGATACACAGCATTCCTTAACAGACCCTGGAGCAAGCGGGGAATGGACCTCTTCACAGAAAATGGCAGCAATTATCTCATTCTAGTAGACTGCTATTCCAATTTCTGGGAAATGGATAAACTGCCAGATGCCACATCAGCAAAAGTAATATAAAGAAAGAATCATGAACCATTTCAGCAAACTAGGCATATCTGACTGTGTGATTTCAGATGGTGGACACGGTTCACCTGCAAAGAATTTGCCAAATTTTCAGAAGACTGAGAATTTCACCACGTAACATCATCACCCTACAACAACCAATCTAATGGCAAAGCTGAGTCAGCCATCAAAATGGCAAAAACTCTATTAAAGAAAACAGCGAGAAATAAAGAAAATGTTTGGCAAGCTATTCCGGAGTGGAGAAATACTCCCGCTGCTGGCATGACTAGCAGCCCAGTGCGAAGACTTGTGTCCAGACACACATGATCCTTGGTGCCTACATCTCCTGCATTATTGAAACCTTAAGTTGCAACCAAAGTCACAGATCAACTGCAACACAAACGCAGTAAAACTAAAGCCTGCTATAGACAGGGATACAAAAGAGTTACCACCACTGCACATTAGAGATTCTGTACCTGTCCAATTATTTCCTCAAGACAAATCATATCCTTGGACAAAAGGAACTTGAATGGGACAAATAAATCCCCGCACCTATATTATTGAAGTTAATGGACGGTCTTAACAACAGAATCGCAAGTTCATCCATCTAATGAAGCCTCGAGGACTCCAGGACACCTCAGATGTGGTGGATGATGATATGCAGGACTATTCTACCATTCCATATCCTTGTGCAGACACATGCCAGATTACTGACCCTGAACCTCAAAATCAAGAGACACAGGCAACTGCATCACCAGCACAGAACAGCAACAGCATGCAGGATCAAGATACTTCTGTACACAGTGACCTTGTGAAAAGCACACGTACCCACTGTCGGTACTTTTTTGTAGAAGCAGGTATGTACACTTTGCAGACACAGAGTTAATGAAGCCTAGTCATTCTGCATCTTCTCACCCACCACATAAATTTCAAGGTCTAAAGCCACTGCTGTTCTCAGTCTTTTATCTATAAGAGGAACAAATTCAAGTGATTGTGTTTGCATTAGATTCTCACTGTCATATCAAGCCACCTAAACAATACACAGATTTTGTATTAAATGACTCATAGGCAACTTAATTATCTGTCATTCAGAACCAGTACTACTTCAAAGTTAAATGTTCTACATATTTAGTTTGAGCAGTTATCTTTACATTACTTACATGTTCTCTCAACAAATATAACATTGGGGATGTTATAATAGGTAGCATTTATATCCAGCGGAAGGGCTGCAAGGAGACTAGAAGCTGAACTCCAGTACAGAGGTCAAGAGGGAGGAGCCTAAGCAAGCACTGCAGATCTTGTTTAACTCTCAATAAAGTTTTAGTCACGGCATGTAGGCCTCTGTCTTTCACAGGCTAAGAAAGCACTATTAAAACAGGCATGACATGTGACTGCTCCTGGTCTCTATACTTTCAGCAAACCTTTCAGGTGTGACTTGCTTGCAAATATGAGGGCCGTGAAAGAGATAAAGTCTTGGATTCCACCCACACCCCTTTGCAAACCCAACGTAATTGCTACGGAAGGCAACACAATAATGTTACAATAATGCCTCATGAGATGTAATGGAGAGGGGCCAGGAGCCCCTAAATAATCTAGGCCCTCCTTTCTTCATGTTCAAATTGCTTCAACATCCAATTGACTTGCAGTACAATCCTGTGCATATTTACTCTGAAGTAGGTCCCACCATATTAAAGGGGCTTTACTCTCAGGTAGGTGTACAGGATTGCAGCCTTAGTAACCAAATCTGATGTTGTTGTTTATTTGTTCAGTTGCTTGCGACTCTTCGTGACTTCTTGGATCAGCCCGCGCCAGAGCTTCCTGTCGGCCATCGCCACCCCCAGTTCCCTCAAGGTTGAGTCTGTCACCTCCAGAATATCATCCATCCACCTTGCCCTTGGTCGGCCCCTCTTCCTTTTGCCTTCCACTTTCCCTAGCATCAGCATCTTCTCCAGGGTATCCTGTCTTCTCATGATGTGGCCAAAGTACTTCAGTTTTGCCTTTCATATCCTTCCCACAAGTGAGCAGTCTGGCTTTCTTTCCTGGGGTATGGACTGGTTTGATCTTCTTGCAGTCCAAGGCCCTCTCAGAATTGTCCTCCAGCACCACAGTTCAAAAGCATCTATCTTCCTTCGCTCAGCCTTCCTTATGGTCCAGCTCTTACAGCCATAGGTTACTATGGGGAAGACCATTGCTTGAACTATGCGGACCTTTGTTGTCAGTGTGATGTCTCCGCTCTCCACTATTTTATCAAGATTTGTCATTGCTGTCCTCCCAAGAAGTAAACGTCTTCTGATTTCCTGGCTGCAGTCAGCATCTGCAGTAATCTTTGCGCCTAGAAAGACAAAGTCTTCACTGCCTCCACGTTTTCTCCCTCTATTTGCCAGTGATCAATCAAGCTGGTTGCCATAATCTTGGTATTTTTGAGGTTTAACTGCAACCCAGCTTTTGCACTTTCTTCTTTCACCTTCGTCATGAGGTTCCTCAGCTCCTCCTCGCTTTCAGCCATCAAAGTTGTATCATCTGCATATCTGAGATTGTTAATGTTTCTTCCAGCCATTTTAACTCCAGCCTCGGCTTCATCAAGCCCAGCACGTCACGTGATGTGTTCTGCATACAGGTTGAATAGGTAGGGTGAGAGTATACAACCCTGCCGTACTCCTTTCCCAATCTTAAACCAGTCCGTTGTTCCGTGGTCTGTTCTTACCGTTGCTACTTGGTCGTTATACAGATTCCTCAGGAGGCAGACAAGAAGACTTGGTATCCCCATCCCACCAAGAACTTGCCACAATTTGTTATGATCCACACAGTCAAAGGCTTTAGAATAGTCAATAAAACAGAAATAGATGTTTTTCTGAAACTCCCTGGCTTTCTCCATTATCCAGCGGATATTGGCAATTTGGTCTCTAGTTCCTCTGCCTTTTCTAAACCCAGCTTGTACATCTGGCAATTCTCGTTCCATGAATTGCTGGAGTCTACCTTGCAAGATCTTGAGCATAACCAAATCTGATACTCAAAACAAATTCTTACTTCAAAATATATGCTCATATATACAAGGTCTAGGAAGAAGAAGGAGAATGCTGAATGAACAAAGAACATCCTGACGTACACCACTCTGAATTGAGGATGAACATTTAGCATCCAACTTGGTGGTCTTTTTTTGTAGTAGCAGGTATGTACACTTTGCAGACACAGAGTTAATGAAGCCTAGTCATTCTGCATCTCCTCACCCACCACATAAATTTCAAGGTCTAAAGCCACTGCTGTTCTCAGTCTTTTATCTGTAAGAGGAACAAATTCAAGTGATTGTGTTTGTATTAGAATCTCATTTGCAAGAGTTTAATAGAAGTTTGTCCCAGTTTTACAAGGTAACCACAGCCTCACTTCACAGAATGTAATCAGGACAGACTTTTCTTGCAACATTTTTTCTGATGTTTCTGATGTTTTCTGATGACCCCCAAAGACCACAATCCTAAATACCAGGATGGAAGACTAGTTA
Source organism: Heloderma suspectum (assembly GCF_057233095.1). Taxonomy (NCBI): domain Eukaryota; kingdom Metazoa; phylum Chordata; class Lepidosauria; order Squamata; family Helodermatidae; genus Heloderma; species Heloderma suspectum. Next base: position 113,636,300 of record NC_139464.1, read on the forward strand.
GGAATGGGCCCAGTGTATGCAATTAAGCAATGCCCATTGAGCCAAATACCTTAAAACAAATAACCAAATCGCAAGACAATTTGGCGGTCAAACCTCATTTCAAAAGATCTCCCTAGAGGAAGTGTTCGCTGGTCTGAGAACATTTGAAATTGTAGTCACACTAATTTTATCAAAAAGTAGTATTGAAACCATTACAGCGTGGAGACTGTTTCCACATGGTTGGGTGCCGTGTCATATTATCACATTGCTAATACCTGCGTCCAGGAACTGAGAGGAGGAAAGGCAGACAATATGGTTACTTTCTATAGCTGTGTCACCCTTCCCACTTGCTCCCTCCTGGGAGAAGTTAAAGTTGCAACATGGGAGCTGACCACGCATAAATGGCTTCTGCACTGCAATAGGTGCATAATAATCTGCCCTTATATAATGCCATACCTCTCCTTGGGAAAAGAAGAGGACCGCTCATACACAAAGAAATATCAAAGTCAATAAGCTTTGGGTGTGTGTAGTAAAATTAATGTCCCTCATAATGTAATACTTAGTATTTATATAGCACTTGTATTTGAGTATACAAAGTTGAGACTAATGCCAAAGCAGTTTTGTCCAGCTCACTGCAGATCCAAACCTGGTCAAGTCCACAGTCCAGGTGCTTTAGACTTCAAATCTCATCAGCCCCAGCCAGCATGGCCAATGTTCAAGAATGCTGGGAGTAGTACTCAATATCTGGAGGGCAGCCGGTTGAGCTGTGAATGAGCCCAGCTAACCTAAGGGTTATACGCCACCCCCACCGCCACATTCTTCTTTGTATCATAAAAGAGTCAGTGAATCCTCATGAATCTTTAAGGGCAGCGCCTAGTGGGAGAGTTGTCTGGAGAGGCGGGCCCCGAATGCAAAAGAGAGTTCTGGAAGTAGGAAGGCCTGTGTGTGGATGGGCAGGGGTTTTCCAGAAGAGAGGCCTGAGGGAAGAATTAGGGACTGAAAGAGAAGCCTAGTTTGTGTACTCGAAGAAGGACAAGTAAAGCATCTGTTGTGTTCCTAAATTGGACTGCTCTCTTCTCTGAAAAATAACCTCCCTGGCTGAACTGCTGGAGTAGGCCAAAAAGCTACATAACCGTATGCAAGGGAAGGAGACTGAAAATGTTCACTTTCAGTTTTGAATAAACTACACTTTCCCCTTCTGTCAGAATTCAGGACACAGGTTTATTCTAACTCCAGTTAGTTCATACAAACCAGGATCAAACCATGGTTTCAGATCCTAGTTTGTTAGCTAATAGCAGTTAGAATAAAACAGTTTCCTGAGTCTGAGCCATGTACTGCCCAATTCAGGAGCAATGGGACACTGGTTTATTCAAAACCGAAAGTGACAGCTTTCAGTCTCCTTCCATCTCACACAAGTGTGTGTGTGTAACGTACAAATCCAAGGTTCACCATGTCTGATTCTTGTAATGCTAACTATGGCTTAGCATTATGTATGAACTAGGTCTTATCTCAGAAATCCTCCTAACAGCCCCATCAGCTAAGTCAATACTATTAGGGCGCAATCCTATGGGGATAGTTGGCTGCCTCCAATCTTGAAGGCGGCTGACTATCCAATGCAGGGCGGGCAGAGTGTGGAGAGGAGCTTCTCTTCGCGCTCCGGCCGCCCTACATTTGTGGCTAGACAGCCGATTTTGGCTGTCTAACTGGGGTGCCTTGGCATGGGAGGTGGGGGGAGGCCGGAAGGCACATTGGAAGTGCCATACTCATGCTTCTGCAGTCCCCTCCCATCTCTGCCCCCAGGAACGCCCCCTTTTCAGTTGCTCCATGCTGCTCCTCCGAGTGCGGAGCCGGGGACAAACCACGCCTCCTACAAGGCAACGGGAGAAGAGGCGGGGAGCTAGATTTCTGGGAACCAAGCTCAGAGCACTAGCTCCGAGCTCAGTTACCATAAACCAAAAAATCTTATGGCTGTCTAGACGCTGTCTAGTGGCCATTGCATTGCGCCCTTAATCTGACATTGTGATGGGGGTGTGGGAAGGGGCTGAGGCTGAGTGAAGGTGGCTTGCCTAAGGATTTGAACTGAGTTCTTGGCTCACAGCTCATACTCTCAACCATTACAATACTCCAAATATCTGGTATAGTAGCTTCATTTGCATTGGCAGCAGAGAAATCAAAACATTACATGAATATTCATACTGGAGATTGTTTTAAAGCTGTTTCATTTTAATTATTCATTCTTATTTGTTTTGCATACACATTTATAACTTTTTTGTATTCTTCCTGATGTTCTCTCTATCTGGTTATAAACTTTAAAGTAAGGTACTGGATACACAAAGCTTGTGAATCAATAGTAATGCAAAAGCTCTCTCATCTACTTTATTAAATCATCATAAGCATATAGGAATTTATCAGTTCCACAGAATCTGACATTTAATTAAATGAAGCCCATTAGTTAGAATTATAATCTAATTAAAGTCATCCTTAAAGAAGCAAACTATCCATCCAGAAGAATTTAGATTTTAGATTGTAATTTTAAGGCTGAATTCCTATGAACCCTTACTTGGAAATAAGCTCCATTGATTTTAGTGGGATATTTGAGTAAACATAGGAGTAGGTTGCATATAGGGATGTATGAGTTCACACCTCCCAAACATGAACTCGAACACAGTCAAAGTCTACATTTCTGAGCATGAGATGAAATTGCAAACAAAGAAAAGTGTTTGAAAATGTATACATTTCAAAAGTACACATTCAAAAGTGTGTAGTTTTGAAAAATGCACACAGACATGCTTTAATCAATTGGAGAAAAGAGCCTACTTTTTAAAAGTGTGCACAGTTAATGCGTACACTTGGAAGAATGTGCACCAAAAAATGCACACATTTTTGTCTGAATGAAAACAGAAGATGCTTGCAACCCGATACAGACACGAGTCAGGACATGCTTCAGAGTGGAAATCGGATAAACTCGACAAGCTCAAGTTTTAGAGACTTCCACCTCCCTAGGTGCATGAATGCTTAGCAGGAGGGATGCTCCATTAAATTCAACTAAGCTTTCCTCCAAGTGCAAATGCTGAGAAAAAAATTGGAGGGACCATAATTCAGTGGCAGAGCACATGGTTTGCAGGTAAGAACAGAGTAGACCATACTGAGCTAGATGAACAAGTAGTCTGATCTGATATAAGGGAGCTTCCTTTGTTAATGCCAGGGCTACAATTGAAGGAGAAAATATTATCAGTAGCTAAAACCGGGCCTGAAACATTTAGTTAAGTAATTGTACAAATTAATCAAAGCATCTGTACCTCGATTTAAATCAATTAATTTAAACTAATTAATCAGGCCCTTCTCAGCCCTGAGGCAACATGTAAAAGCATTTCTTTGAGTTGGGAACTAGCTTGTAGTAGCTCTCCAGCACCTCCTTTTCTCAGCCCGCCTGGCAGGAACTAAACAAAGCCAGGTTAGACCGGACACCTCCAACACACCCTGAAACAGAAAGCCCACCCATCCTTCTCGGAATGTGGAAGACTCCTCAAGCAGAGGACATGCAGATGCTCTGGCAAAAAACACCTCAAAAGAAAAGTCACAGCAGCAGAAAGAACAGAGGCACGCACACTCACACACACACCACTGTTTAATGGACTAGAAATTGCAAGTAGATAAATAGGTACCACTTCGGCGGGAAAGGTAACAGCGTTCCGTGCACCTCAGTGTACAGTCATGCCGGCCACATGGCCACGGAAGCGTCTTCGGACAGCGCTGGCTCTTCGGCTTAGAAATGGAAATGAGCACCACCCCCTAGAGTCGGACACGACTGGTTGGGGACACCTTTACCTTTTTTAGTTGAACCTTGGTCTGATCCAACAACAGGTCCCTTCTTACGCTGATATACTGGGCCATCTATAGAGGATTTTCTGGGATACACAATCTGTATCACAGGCATGTTGCTTTTCATAAAACAAAATATCCAAAACACAGAAGGGCAGGATCCCTTGAGTAAAACAGACCTTGGACTGTTATTTTAAGGTAACATCTTGTTAATCAGATAAAAATAGAGAGTACTATTTCCCACCAGAATAATTGGTTTTATGCACATGGAAATTTATGAAAATTGAACCAATTAACTAATCAACTAAAACTCATACAATGAGCCAGATAAGTTTTATTTAATTGAGCGACAGCCCTACTGAAAGCTTCTGCATTACAACGTTCATAAACAGAACTACTCGTGCTAGATGTAGAACTTGTGATGTAGTGGCAGTGAAGGGTGGCGGGACAATCCCAAGTAAAGCGTGCAGAGAGAAAATAGAAAAGGATATGATCAGAATAAGGAATTGATGAATTATCTGAATTAAAGAGTCTAGACAAGTGAGGGCCTTTTAGCCTTCTTGAAAGATGAGGATGAAACCAATCCTAACGGTGAAACAATATTATTTGAAAATTATCTGCAGTTCAAGTATTATCATTTGTTTCTTTATCTAACTAGCCTAACAGTTCGTTTTGCATCCACCAGCTTCTCCCAGCTTTTAAAAGAGCTTGCTTAATTAGAACATTAGAAGTTGTGAGGAAAAGCGGAGCAAATACTTTGATGATTGAGAAAATGAATAAAATACAGCTTGTCCTTTCTACTACCACAACTGTCTTTTGACAAGATGGATATTTTATTCCAAAGCAAGGAATTCATTAAAAGCCATTAAGGGAGCAATCCTATCTAGATAGGAGGCTGCCTCCGAACTTGGAGGCGACTGCCTATGCAAAGCAGGGCAGGAGAAGCACAGATAGTTCCCTCCGCGCTTCTCCTGCCCTGCTTTTTCGGCTAGACAGCTGATTGCAGCTGTCTAGCTGCGGGAGCATGGAGAGGGGAAGGAGGCTGCAGTATGACACATTGGATGTGTCGTGCACGCAGTTTCGCTCCCTCCGCCCCAGAACGCCCCCAGCCACTCCACGCTCCTCTTGCGAGCGCGGAGGACAAGGCTGTTCTGCGCTGCCTCCAAGGTAGCACGGAAGTGGGGGGTCCGGGAACTGACCTCAGAGTACAGGCTACGAGGTCAGTTCCCGGAAAACAACATATCCTATAGCCATCTAGCTGCTGTCTAGCAGCCATAGGATTGCTCCCTAAGGTAAGTCACATTTACAGAGAAATTAAAGGGAACAAGGCAGAATACCGATTCTGACTTTGGACCTACTATTCAGGAAGACAGATCATCCTTTTGGTACTGTGTGAAATGAAAGACACAAGGGATTGTTGAGCATAAGGGACACCTTGTCCTGCAATAATTGGTAAGCCACAGACTAGCTTTCCACAGAAGCAGATGACCCAAGAAAGATGTCATGTTGGATTAGTGTTCAGTGGCAACTGCACGATGATGGGACCTATGCAGGCAACTTTTCTATCTAGCTTCTCTGTGTACTTTCTGCAACATAAACTGTTGTGGTGCACCTAATATGTGTTTCCTACACAACGTTTATTTTCGTATAAAACAAATGCTATGTATGAAGTGGCTCTAATCTTCCCTCCTTCTACCCAGACTGATCCTTTGATGAATTTTGGAAAACATAAAAGCAGTTGCATCTCTAAATTCAATATGAACACAGGTAACCTAAGCAATAGAGCAGCCTTCCCAACCTGATGTCCTCCTGGCATTTTGGACTACCACTCCCATCAGCCCCACCCAGCATGAGCAATGGTTGGGGATGATGGGGATTGCAGTCCAAAACATATAGAAACATGGGAAGCTGCCTTATACTGAGTCAGGTCCTTGGTCCATATAGCTCAGTGTTGTCAGCACTGACCGGCAGCAGCAGTCCAGGGTTTCAGGCACTGGCCTTTCCTAGCACTACCTAGAGATGCCAGGGATTGAATTTGGGGCCTTCTGCATGCAAAGCATGTGCTCTACCACTGAACTACACCCCCCTGCCCAAGTTGGGGAAGGCTGCAGTAGAGTATGAGTGCAATAATAAGACATGAAATATTGGATCTTCATTGATCTTAAAATGTAGGTGATAGAAGGACAGATATTACAAACCACAGCTTCTACCTCACTGAGACATCATCCAAATTCTCATTCATAATGGGCCTGCCCATTGAGAAGAATCATCTCTTCATTGGGATTTGTTCGGTTTTGTAACTCTCCTAGTAGGTTTCCTACACTCAGTTATTATTACTGTCTTCTACAATGCCCTGTGGATGTGCAGTTCTTGCCTGGACAGCCCTCTTATCCCCTCTTTGTGGTCCAGGAGTATGAGAACTAAAAAGCAGGTAAGTCCCGTGGTGAATTCAGGAAAGCTTAATTCATAGAAGTTGCTAGGGATTGTATGTGGTGGAATGTTGTTTATTTGTTATATTGTAAGCCTTTAACCTGAGCTGAAGCAATCATATGAGACTATGCATTGTGCCATGTGGCCAAATAGACAGTCAGCCAGCAATGTTCATTTTCCTCCTTTGACAATCAGTCTGCGCATCTTACTGCAGCATTTCACTTCAAGTGGATTGAAAACTCACCGCCACGTGCACTGTAAACAAGATTCCATCACATGTGAAGTACTGTGGTCTGCTGGTCTTCTCAGGGCTGAATCCAGGGGCCTAAATAGTCACTATAGGAGCCAAGGAGCAACCCACATCTCCCATATAACGTGAAAAGCCAGACCTGAGGGCACTATAGGGCAGTATACACTTTCCATGTTGCATGCTCAGTATTGTTGTTGTTCAGTCGTTAAGCCATGACTGACTCTTCGTGACCCCATGGACCATAGCATGCCAGGCATTCCTGTCCTCCGCTCTCTCCCGGAGTGTGCTCAAGTTCATATTCATTGCATCGGTGATGCTATCTAGCCATCTCATCCTCTGCCGTCCCCTTTTCCTTTTGCCTTCAATCTTTCCCAGCATCAGGGGATTTTCCAGAGAGTTTTCTCTTCGCATTAGGTGGCCAAAATATTTGAGCTTCAGCTTCAGTCTCTGTCCTTCCAATGAGCAGTCAGGGTTGATTTCCTTTACGATTGACTGATTTGACCTCTTTGCAGTCCAGGGGACTCATAAGAGTCTTCTCTAGCACCACAGTTTGAAAGCATCAATTCTTTGGCACTCAGCCTTCCTTATAGTCCAGCTCTCACAGCCATACATTACTACTGGGAAAACTATAGCTTTGGTTATACGGACCTTGGTTGGCAAGGTGATTTCTCTGCTTCTTACTATGCTGTCTAGGTTTGCCATAGCTTTCCTCCCAAGGAGCAAGCGTCTTTTAATTTCATGGCTACAGTCACCATCTGCGGTGATCTTGGAGCCCAAGAAAATAAAATCTGTCACTGCTTCCATTTCTTCGCCTTCTATATGCCAGGAAGTGATGGGGCCAGATGCCATGATCTTAGTTTTTTTAATGTTGAGTTTCAAACCAGCTTTTGCACTCTCCACTTTCACCCTCAACAAGAGGCTCTTGAGATCCTCTTCACTTTCTGCCATTAGGGTGGTATCGTCTGCGTATCTGAGGTTGTTGATAATTCTCCCGGCAATCTTAATTCCGACCTGTGATTCAGCCAACCCAGCGTTTCTCATGATGTACTCTGCCTATAAATTAAATAAGCAGGGCAACAGTATACAGCCTTGGCGTACGCCTTTCCCAATTTTGAACCAATCGGTTGTTCCATGTCGGTTCTTACTGTTGCTTCTTGACCCTCATACAGATTTCTCAGGAGACAGGTAAGGTGGTCTGGCACTCCCATCTCTTTAAGAATTTGCCAGAGTTTGTTGTGCTCCACACAATCAAAGGCTTTAGCATAGTCAATGAAGCAGAAATAGATGTTTTTCTGGAATTCTCTTGCTTTCTCCATGATCCAGCAAATATTCGCGATTTGCTCTCTAGTTCCTCTGCCTCTTCGAAATCCAGCTTGTACTTCCCGTAGTTCTCGGTTCACATACTGCTGAAGCCTAGCTTGTAGGATTTTGAGCGTAACCTTGCTGGCATGTGAAATGAGCACAATTGTACGGTAGTTTGAACACTCTTTGGCATTGCCCTTCTTTGGAATTGGAATGTAAACTGACCTTTTCCAGTCTTGTGGCCACTGTTGGGTGTTTCAAATTTGTTGGCATATTGAGTGCAGCACTTTAACAGCATCATCTTTTAGGATTTTAAATAGCTCGGCTGGAATACTGTCATCTCCGCTAGCTTTGTTGTTAGAAATGCTTCCTAAGGCCCACTTGACTTCACTCTAGGATGTCCGGCTCAAGTTCAGTGACCGCACTATCATGGCTATCAGGGACATTCAGATCTTCCCTGTATAGTTCTCCTCTGTATTCTTTCCACCTCTTCTTAATCTCATCTGCTTCTGTTAGGTCCCTGCCTTCTTTGTCCTTTATCATGCCTGTCTTTGCACAGAACGTTCCCTTGAGATCTCCGATTTTCTTGAAAAGATCTCTACTCTTTCCCATTCTTGTCTCTCCTTGCTATTCTCTGGAAATCTGCATTCAGTTGGGTATATCTTCCCCTTTCCCCTTGCTTTTCGCTTCCCTTCTTTCCTGAGCTACTTGTAAAGCCTCCTCAGACAGTCACTTTGCTTTCTTGCATTTCTTTTTCTTTGGATTGGATTGAGTTGCTGCCTCCTGAACAATGTTACGGACCTCCGTCCATAGTTCCTCAAGCACTCTGTCTATCAGGTCTAATCCCTGAAATCTATTCCTCACCTCCACTGTATATTCATAAGGGATATGATTTAGGTCATACCTGAATGGTTTAGTGGTTTTCCCTGCGTTCTTCAATTTAAGCCGAAATTTTGCAAGAAGCAGCTCATGATCTGAGCCACAGTCAGCTCCAAGTCTTGTTTTTACTGACTGTATAGAGCTTCTCCATCTTTGGCTGCAAAGGACATAATCAATCTGATTTTGATATTGACCATCTGGTGATGCCCATGTGTAGAGTCGCCTCTTGTGCTGTTGGAAAAGAGTGTTTGCTATGATCAGCGTATTCTCTTGGCAAAACTCTATTAGCCTTTGTCCTGCTTCATTTTGTACACCAAGGCCATGCTTGCCTGTTATCCCGGTTATGTCTTGACTTCCTACTTTAGCATTCCAATCCCCAATGATGAAAAGGACATCTTTTTTTGGTGTTAGTTCTAGAAGGTGTTGTAGGTCTTCATAGAACCGATCAACCTCAGCTTCTTCAGCCTCAGTGGTTGGGGCACAGACTTGAATTACTATGATGTTGAATGGTTTGCCTTGGATTCGTACTGAGATCATTCTATCGTTTTTGAGATTGTACCGCAGTACTGCTTTTCCCACCCTTTTGTTGACTATGAGTGCTACTCCATTTCTTCTAAGGGATTCACCTGAATTAAATTTGCCCATGCTTGTCCATTTTAGTTCGCTGATTTCCAAGATGTCGATGTTCAATCTTGCCATCTCATGTTTGACCACCTCCAGCTTACCTTGATTCATTGATCTGACATTCCAGGTTCCTAAACAATATTGTTCTTTACAGCATCAGATTTTCTTTTCACCACCAGACACATCCACAGCTGAGTGTCCTTTCGGCTTTGGCCCAGCCGCTTCACTCTTTCTGGCGCTACTTGGAAATTCCCTTTGCTCTTCCCCAGTAGTATATTGGACACCTTCCAACCTGAGGGGTTCATCTTCCGGCGTCATATCTTTTAGCCCTGTGATACGTTCCATGGGGCTTTCTTGGCAGGAATACTGGAGTGGGTTGCCATTTCCTTCTCCAGTGGACAACCTTTTGTCAGAACTCTTCACCATGACCTGTCCGTCTTGGGTGGCCCTGCACGGCATAGCTTATGGCTTCACTGAGTTACGCAAGCCCATTCGCCACAGCAAGGCAGTGATCCATGAAGGGGATGCTCAGTATACATGTGTGTAAAGAGGGCTTAAGCAAGTTACTCCTCCATATTCTATCCACATATTTTGAAACACCAAGTCTGAAGTTGGTTCATAGCTCCTTATTTGCTGTTCCTAGTTTATTATTGAATTAAGAAGTAGCCTGAATGAGGAACTGCAATTTTAAAACTCCACATCCCAAAATCACCTTTGAACATTGCATATCATATGTCCACGCCACTGGGAACTCTCTCCTATGAGCTGTTGCTTCACTATAAGGGGAAAATAACCCCTTATAGAAAGTTCTTCTAAGGAATTAAAATGCAGAAGTCCTTACACACAGGCTTGTTGAATTATCAAGGTGGGAAGAAAATGGATGTAACCTATAGAGACATCTCACAGCATGTTCGCAGCACTCGAGGGCAAGACCCACCTTGCCAATGATTTAAACCAGGGGTGGGCTTTCATGCCTCAACGCAAGAGCAAGAGGCAGCGCTAATGGGATATGGAGAACAAGTGTTCAAAGCAGATGAGATCTATTATATGTTCACACACTCAAAATCTGTTATTGTTGTCTCTCCTCCTTTAACTGATAGCATTTCAAAAGTATCCAGAGTGACCAGAGTTCTTTTCTGCAAGAGAACTGTTTGTTCAGAGAAACATGCCTAAAAGGCATTGGGGCTCATACTCAAGACAGCTTGCATGCCACTGCAGAAACTATAGCAATGTATGTGGACAAGTAGACAAAACAGTATGTGCTTTTAAAGGGTGGCAAACGTTATCTATTTCACAGAAGAGAGAGAAAAGGGAGAGGTACAGTCTAAAGAAATACATAAGAACGAGAACATTTCGATAGGGCACTTGACAACCCCCAACAATCCTATGTACTTCACATAGATTTTAAGAAGACAGACCCCGCCTGCAAACACACAATTGAAGAGATGGGAATGAAGGAAGGGGATATAAAAGAGAAGGGGACTGGAGAAGCAGGTGATCAGGGAGGAAAAGCCTAAGAAACCGGTGTGCCTTTGGCCATGTTTTAAACATAGAGAGATTACAGATTCATGAGCATTACAAGCTTGCAAAAGTGCGAGCTTTGTGTGAGAGTTCGATTTGAGCACTTGCAAAAAGCTCAGAGGGCAGTCACTCACAAAGCACCATCTGGAGCCTCTGCATCCTTCTGACTCAAGGGACTGACACCATTCCTGTCGTTATTGGAAAAGTTGCAAAGCTTTTTCCTGTTGCAATCAAGCTGAGAGCTCAGTTAACCAGTTTTTGATTCACTCAGCATGGATGATACGCTGTTCTATATGTCTTCGTATACGTATTTTGTTGCTCCATATGTTTTTGTAATTATACCTGGTATACCCTGCTTTTTCAATCTGATCATAGACTACAATAAACAGATTTGGATTTTGGAGGGGCAACTTGTGGCCCTCCAGATGTTTGGGCCTACAACTCCCATCAGCCCTAGCAAGCATAGCCAATGGTGAGGAGTGATGCAAACTGTAGGTCAAAACATCTGGCAGGCCACAAGTTGGCCCTCCCATGGTATAAACTGTCACTGCTGACCTGACAGACAAGCATACTAGTTAGTCAAATGCTGTCTGAACCTTGACAATCTTGCCCCTCTCCACTGACTCTCTCCCTCACTGGTGCATCTTCCTCCCGCTGTTCTGACTGGGAAACTTAACAGAGCGCACTGCAGACTGGTGCCTCAGGGGGACGTTTTTTAAACTTCCCCAAGCTTGATCAGGAGGAGAGGGCAGCAAGAGGGAGAGTGGTTGCAGAGGCCAAGAACAACTGTCTTCAACCAGTGTTTGATTCACTGATATGCTCGCCTTCTCCGTTCAATTCAGCGATGAAGAAGGGCTCAGGTTGTAGCACGGCTGAAGTATGTGCTCTGATCTCTCTTTTTAATTTATCTCTGTGTTCTTCTTGACGGTAGAGGTCAATTGCATGAGTGTCCCCCGCATTCTAAACAGCAGAGGCAAACTATTGTTGCGTCTGTGAATTATCATTTATACCCTTTATCCCAAAGCCCTTTACTGATATAATTTTAATAACAGTAAGTTAATGGGATCAGATCAGAGGGAAAAGAACAATAGCGTGGAGAGGCTTAGAATGGGGAAAAACAGACATTTATAGACTATATCCTGGAAGTTAAGAGCTATTAACATGCAGAAACAACAGACCCCATTGTTCCCTATGTATGCTTAATTTCTAGAAAAAGCAGTACCAAGATTCAAGACTGTCTCTGATCTGGAAGCCCTTTGTCCGATCCCTGAGGGGCAAGAGCCCTCCACACTTACTCAGTGCTGACAGAAAGGCACGCTGCACCTACTCAGGAATGTGTTCATCTCTTCTTATTTCATGTTTTCCACGCTTCAGCCCTGGCTCAGTGTTGTGGGGATGAGCAGCCCTGGCTAGGTTTAGCTCTGAATATAAGGCACATTCAAAACAAACAAAATCCTAGGATGAGATTATGATCAGGGTAATATCCCCAAGAATGTGAATCACAATGCTGCAAATTATAGATCTGCTGCAAATTATAGATCTAGGCTGCCCCAAACATAAAGGACATGTATATATAACTAAAAGCTCAACGTGGGAGGTCTTTTGAGATGTTGGAGGCGGTATAAGATAATTTGCAGTTCATTAGCCAAAAGCTATGAATTTGAGCACACTCCGGGAAAGACCGGAGGACAGGAAGGCCTGGCGTGCTATGGTGCATGGGGTCACGAAGAGTCGGACACGACTGAACAACAACAACAAGCCAAAAGCTGCCACTCACTATTAGAAGGAAAGCTAGAGTTGCTATTTTGCATGCTGGACACCAGACATCACCTTCTAAATCTCCCACTAGAGCTCCAGACACACAGCTCAGAGGCTTCTCCAGCCCACTGTCTTGACCATCCAATCATCCACCCCCATCTTCATCTCCTATGCAACACATTAGGAGTGCTACTTACAACAACAGGTGAGGGAGGGGGCACTAGACAGCAGAGGGAATGAGTGCGAAAAGCAACAGCTTCCTTATCTCCGGTGTTAGAAGGCAATTTAAAGGGTGCTGTCCAGGGTCCAGGTTGTGAGGTGACAATCCTAAGTAAAGGCCATCTGTAAATTTTTGCATTGCATTCCCTAATTACTGGAACATACCAGAACCAAAGTAGCCTAAAAATCCAGCAGTGTACTCTTAACTCACTACCCTATTGATTTTGCCTTCAATTATTCAAGTTGGCCAATCAAACAATGAGTACTTTTGTTGATAAATCTACTGATAAAAACAATTGCAGACCAAGTGATGGTGACTTCTGACCACTTTAGGGGTCCATGCTGTTAAAGTAGAAATTCTGCAAGAGGTTCAGTATGTCAATGCTATTCATTATTGTAAACCTTCAGACAATGACTGTTTATGGTATAAATCAGCAATAACTAAGGCTGTGTATATAGGTTAGGGCAGTGGGTCTAATCCGGCTTGTGGAGGTTTACCATCTGGCTCACAGAGCCGTCTCAGATTCCTCCAGGGGGTGGGGCTTGGCCACCAAGCACCACCCCTTGAAAGAATCCCCGCTGTTATCCCTGATCAGATCGGAGATATGAGTGGGTATTCCCCTGTATACCACTCTTCCTAGCACCAACTGAATCCATTTGCACCAAGCCCAAAGAATCCTGGATCAGACCACTTCAGGTCTAGGATCCAAACCCTCAAATATGCTTCTCAAGCAGGTTTGGAGGCTGGAAATGGTACCACAGCCATCTCCTCTACAATGTGCAATACTCTTTGCATGTTGACTGGGCAGGAAGGAACAGCCGATTTCCACACTTGAACACCATAAGGAGGCGCACAAGACAATGAGCAGCTCCTGTCTTTCTGTTCTGTGACTAGCATGGGAATGGCTGCATGCATGAGGCTACACCAAGAGGAAGCATTGTGCCAGCAGCTATGAATAGAAATTAATACTGTAGTGGCTTTAATTAGTTTTACAATGGAGCACATATATGAACCCTTTTAACAGATGGCAGATTATTTCAGAATGGGAAGTTCTGTCTTGTGGTTTGGAATTATGCTGTTACGGAGGGGGCAGATGAGGGAAAGAGCAGGATGCAAATTTGCTGGGACATGGCAGGAGCAATCTTGAAAGAGATCTTTGTGTATTCTCTTGGAAAGAACCAGAGCACATATATTTTATTTATTTATTTATTTTATTTCATTTCTATACCGCCCAATAGCCGAAGCTCTCTGGGCGGTTCACAAAAATTAAAACCAAACAACACACAATAAAACAATTTAAAATATATAGAACATTAAAACCACAATATAACAATACAACCACAATAAAACCTAGCAGCAGTACAGGAGTTTAAAATACAGATTTAAAACAGCAAAGATAAAAATTTAGAAAGCTAAAATGCCTGGGAAAATAAAAAGGTCTTCACCTGGCGCCGAAAGGAGTACAATGTAGGCGCCAGGCGAACATCTATATATATATGTTATATGTTATAACATATAACTCTATACTCTATATGTTAGTTTGTAGTTGTTTTACACTATTGGTCTATTTCTACATTGGAGGGAGCAATCCTATGGACCCTAGACAGAGTCTTGGGGCTACAGGATAATTCAGATTCCTGGATCCGAGGTTGGAGAGATCGCTGCCCCCTCCCCCTCACAGCCAGGGTGAAGAGAACCTCTCCAGCTACCTCTTCAAGGCTGCCAAGACAACCGAGGGGGTAAAGGGGGCGTGCTGGTGGGCAGGGAGGGGAGGGGACTGGGGAGGCTGGCTTACGAAGAATCCTCTGGCCTCTCCAGTCTCCTTCCCTCCTGTGTTGCCCTGGCCGTAGGCTTCGAACTCTTAATGTAGAGGTGCCAAGATACTGATATATCAGATTCAATGGTTAACTTACAAGGAGTACTTTATTGGGTAACTTACAGCACACAGGCGTACCCAATGGTTGGATCAGGCAGCTTCTCCGAACCACGAGCCATCGGGTCAAATGGGTCACATGTGAGCAATGAGGCAGCACGACACTAGCAAGCACCCGTAGCGTTCATTCCCAGCATAGTCTAGAAGTGTTTGGTTCTCAAGCATAGCCACCAGTGGCTTTAAGGTAAACAAACTCTGCTTCTCAGGCACATCAGTGATAAGACATTCTCCTCATTAGCAAGGAATGTTCTGAGAAGGCTGTTATCACCCTCTTGACTCATCTGCACATGCTCAGAGGCTTACTAGCAAGGGAATTGCACCAATAATGAACTTAAGCAAGCATTATGGATCTCTAGGCCCCTCTAACACTACAAATGACTTGGCTACGCCCCTGGGGCCAATACACCTCCCACTCCAATGTGCCTTAGCTAGACAGGCGAAAAAGCTTCTCTAGCCAAAATGCAGAGCAGGAGGAGAGCGGAGGCAAAGATTGGTTGTTTTGTAAGCTGCCTTGCAAGGGTTTGCACTCTAAAAGGAAGAATACAGAATCATTAAATAAATAATAAAGAAATATTCTAATATAGCAATTCAGAATGGAACTCCATTTGTAACTACCTATCTTACAGTAAAATGTCAGAAAACTGGTGGGCATTGACACGTATTGGCAAATCTCGGAATTTCTAAAGTTTTGTAAAAATAACCGTGGTGAAATATAAAGTTGTTCAAGTTCACTTATGGAGAAGCAATTTTGGCATGGGGCAGGGTAACCCACCTGTCCTGTTGAATATCAATGTATCATGGCATCATATTCCCCATTAATACGAAACACACACCCCATTGTGCATTTTATATTGGTATAAAGAAAAGGATTGTTGGAGCAGTTTCCCAAACCAACAGTTGTTCGTGGGCTACTGCCAAGGGGAAATAGTCTACCATTGTTTTGACGCTCATTCCTGAAACAATTAGAATGAGAGTGAACTTTTTTTCTTAAACACGCCCCCCCCCCCCAGCATACTTTTAAATGTTCCTAAATACAGAACCTTATGAAGGGAAAAGAGAGAACCCAGTTTTGAAGCCACTGCATTTTAAATGAGTCAATTTTGTTTATACTGTGGTAGGGTCTCATTTTACTTGTGTGGCTGCTCATACATCACTGAGCTAATGAGGTAATGAGTAACCAGGCGCCTGTGTATTATAAGACACAAGCCCTGCTTTATTTCCAGATAGTATAACTGCAAGAAATTGAAGAGCTGTCTCTAATAATAAAGACAACAGTGCAATGGGTTAGAACTAAGGCCTGGCTTCACCAAAGGCCCAGAATCTATTTTCACTGCCAAGGCTCAGCCTTGGAATATCTCTCAATTCTCTTCTGTCATGTTTGGTGGCTTCTGTCATACTTGGAAGACCAGGTGTGACAGCAGTGACTCAACTGGCTTTGGAGGAGGATAGCTAGGATCTCACTCCCACCTTTCCCTTACCTCCATACCAGCACCACCTCCACCACCATAGCCCTTGCCTCCTCTGCCTTGCCAGGGAAAAAGAGGGCATTGGAGATGGTGCTGATGCCGAGAGTGGAAGACTGCTCTAGTCAACAGCATCACCTCTACTGCTCTTTGTCTTAAATTAAGTAATCTCCCACATTCAGGATCAAGACAAAACCCCACTGGCTGTCATAACTGTATCAGTTTTGAGTTCAAAACAAAGACAGAGATTTCAAAGTGGTGGAGATAGTGAGAGCAAGAGGCAGAGAAAAACGGGAGGCTTCACATGGAGGTTTTATCCTGTTATTGAGATTGTTCACTCACAGAAGTTTGCAGATCTTTTTCATGATGTCATCAACCTCCAGGGCACATCCAGAGGCATTTCCTGGTTATTCCATGTTAAATAGATCCGGAAATAATGAAGTACTAAAATACATCAGTTTGGTGCGCTATTAAAACAGCCACTAGATGGTGCTGTTTCATTGAGTTCTATGGAAACTTGAAAATTAAAAACTTCCCCTCTTGGCAATCATGTGGTCATCATCTGGGAGCCTGCTGTAAACGTGGAAAGGCTCCACAACGAGAGGACTGCGGGTTTGTTCTTTAATGTAAGGCAGCTGGAGAGACAATTTCCAGTTGGGTAGCCGTATCACCGTCTTGCAGCAAAAGCAACAAAGGATCTTGTGCGGCTTTAAGGCGGGGGTGTCAACCCTCTTCAATTTCAGAGAAGCTCTTGGGGCCGCATTTCCCTGGTGGTGGTGCTGGAGGCAAAGGGGGTGTGTCTGGAGGCAAAAGGGGTGGGGCCAAAAATACCAGCATATTTTAGCTTCAAGCTCTTACTGCCAGTAGGGAAGCCTTTGGAAAAGCATTTCAACCTTTTAGAATGGGGGGGGGGGAGAATGCACAAAAGCTGGGAAACCACCAAATGATCAGCAGTCTGTGAAAAGTGGGTGCGGCCAAGTGGGCGTGGCCATCTGGGGAACCCTGGGAGGTCAGATCCAGCCCACGGGCCTGAGGTTAAATGCTGCCTTAAAGATGACCAAGTTCATTACGGCATTGTTATCTGACCGTAAACTTGTTGGATTTAAAATGTGACGTGACCATTGCTAGAGATAGGGAGCTGAGAGTTTCTTGCTTGAGTTACCGGCAACTTCGGTGGCCTGCAACCTTTTTGCTTCCACTATGCTCCACTTGTAGATTTGCAAATAAAGCAAATCTTACAGAGATGCCATAAGCCTCCAGTGTTCTCTCTGCCAAAGGTCGTAGTGCTGCAACCTCTGAAACTTCTCAACACTTCGGAAGTAGGGAGCACAGGCCTAACAGAGCTCTAGAGAAGAAAATGAAGCAACCACATTCACCACTAAATTCCCTGGCCTGCAATGGACTGTATCAGTTCAAGAGGTTTGAGTATTTCAGAGTCGAAGGCTTAACTTTCAGAATCGAAGGCTTAACTTGCAAGGATGTCTAGTGAAGCCTGTGCTACTGAGCCAGGTCTATCCTGCCTAGCTCAGTACTATGTAACCCAAATGAGAGTGATGCTGTAAGGTTTCAGGAAGAGTTTTTCCCCCCAGGCCTATTGCCTGGAGTTGCCAGGGACTGAAGATGATGGGACCTTCTATGTACAAAGCACACATGTTAAGACTGAGTTTTAGCCCCTCCAAAATTATATGATTAGGTCTTCACTTCAAAGCAAAGCCAAACAATGCTCAGCAGATGAACCAACGTGCAAATAATAATTATTTGCAGTTAAAATAAGTACCAGAATGGTTACTGCAAGATATACTTGAGCATCTAGAAGACTCCTATTAATTCATGATGTCATCCACCCTCAGTAATTATTATTAGCAATAATGGGTTGTTATACTCTGAAACACAGCACCATTGATTTGCTCTTTCATAATGAAAACTGGTGGTTGGCAGGCCAGCTATTGGAAATGAAATGTGTAGCTGAAAAATGTATTCTTCGCTTATCAATAAACTAGAATAATCATGTGGCTCCCACCTAGAAGGGACATTATGCCTGGCCCCACGCAAATATCATGTTAGCAAAATAGTGGATTTGAGGGCCTAATAAAGGCTATTTACCACCCTAGGCAATGCTCTTTCTTAGCATTTTAAGGAAGCGTGCATTGTGTGTGTATTTTACAAACCATGTTTTTCTGAAGGTCAGGGCTAGCTGATATTAGGGTCTGAAACAGCCTATAGTTTCCTCTAAGTGAAGGGTGGCATTTAAATGTAATTATAGATTTATGCTAGAGAGCAAGGGAAACTAAAATCCTTTTTCTGTTGAGGTCAAGGAATCCCCCAAGCCATAGAAATGCAAAATAATACTCTCTCAACAAGGACTCTGAGGGCATTCACAACGTTTTGATATAGAACTACTTTGTGTAATACAAGAAAGGATAGAAGGGCACAAAGCTGAAACTTTTGCATTTGTTTGGTTTCTCTCCTATGGCTAAAACTGGAAGGGGGTGGGGGTGGGGGTGGAATGAAGACAGTTCCATGATATGCTTTCTCTTACATTGCAGGCCCACCAAATTTTACGCACATGTGTTCTGCAGATGCGTCCAACAACATAATCCATCCTTCCCCCACCTGGGTCCTTCCAGATGTTCTAGACGACAACTCCCAGCATTCCTGACCATTGGCCATGCTGGCTGGGGTTGATGGGAGTTGGAATCTAAAACATATGGAAGGCACCAGGTTGGGGAAGGCTGACATAATGTCTCATACGCATGACCCCGCCCAATATTGCTACAGGAGACAAGGACAGTGTTGAGGAGAAACAGCCTGCTTCCTATTATAACTGCAAACAACATGTTAATGATGATGTACAGTCAAGATGCTTCTATATGAACACCTCTTTTTGGTCAGCAATCCTAGGATAACTGGAAGTCTAGGGGATCATTCTCGTGCACATCACAGCTCCTCATTCCAAGGAAGACAATCCCCCCTCCCATTATTATGCACCTCAACCACTGAGCCAAGACCTAGACAAACAAGGCAAGAATAAACAGATAAAGGGTACTTTATTGGACGTTCTTCATAAGGAAGAGAGGGAAAGATGGAGCTCCGCATCTCTCAGAATATCTCATTAACCCTTTTAAGGGCCAAACAACACATTATATGGGAGCTCCACGATCAGGGAAATGGAAGTTTTATTTATTTTTGTCCAAAGCTAATAGCAGCTTTGGGTGAGAAGATTTGCACTGGGAAATTATTGGAGAAATGGTTAATCCTTCCCCAGTCCCCAGCCCCAATCACACATGCGCACACACACACACACACCCAGTGTTGCTGCTGCTTTGTGGAAAAGAAAAAGACACCGGGAGATCCGATCATGGCTCTCTTGTGGAACAAGTAGTCTGGTCCTTAGATGACACAGATCCTGCCAGATGTTAGTCCTGTCCGCATCACTCTCTACCTATAAGTCAGGGGTGGGGAACGGGTGGCCCTCTAGAAGTTGTTGGACTGCACCTCCCATCATCCCAACCAATCATAACCAAATGGTGAGGGCTGCAAATGGTGAGGGCTGATCATGGGAATTGCAGTCCAGTAACATCTGGAGAACCACACACATCCCCCCTGCTATAAGTGATTACGCATGTTGGGTGTTGGGGGTCAGCTGCAACTGCCAGTAGTTTTCACCAATATCTCCATGTGGTCAGTCTGGGTTTGTGTCCCGAGCCTATTTGTTTCTCGGTAGAACCCCTTTACTTTGTGCAAACAAGTCATACTAAGTGACTAAAGAAAAAAAGTGAATAATATAATGGTGACCCACTCCATGATCACTGCCTCACTGATTCTGGTGCAGTCTGCCAGCAAACCATAAATCCCAGTGAATGAGAAACCGACCCCGGTTCAAATATTTGTATTGGCACTTGTTCCCTACTTGGAAAAGGAATTTACTTCTTGGCATAACAACAAAATGTCCTAAATAATAATACAAAACCTCTGAAAAATGTACATATCAAATAAAGATGCAGCCTGTTGCTAGAAGATGCATACAACTAGTCCCTTGACTTTATAGACCCCCCTTTCTTCCTTTATAACACCGTATGTTAGGACCAGGGAGTGTATTTCTCCTCTAATGGTGCATGGAATTTCTACATCGTGGTGTTAGTGGATGGCTACATTGAGGCTGTTTCCAAGTGCTTTTCTTGAAAGGAAAAATAAAAGAGGCTATGGCCAAACTGCTCTTTATTACGCTCAATCATGGTTTAATCAGATCTGATGCTTTAACGGGCAAGTGGAATTGTTCAGCTGTAACAGATTGTTTTCTGTTTGTTTGAAGTCATGGGTTTCTTCTTTCCCCCAGCTTCCTGTAGCGTTACATGTAAAAGGATAATAGAAAACAGCAGAGAATGTAGGCAAAATTATTCTTGTCTGGTACGTGGAGGAATATGCAGGTCAAGAAATTACGATACCAATTAAATGGAGCAGCCACTGTGTCAGACGCTTGTCTTTTTTGTTTTTTAAAGACATCAGAGACACATGAAGCTTAATTCTGTATCATCTTTACTCAGCTGAGAGGTGTTGTGTCTTGATAAAGAGAATGCAGCAGGGGAGGCTACTGTAAAGATTCTAGGGATGTACGAATCCCGTTACCTCGTGTCTGCGGGGGGGAGTCTTCCGGGGGGGAGGCGATCCGTTCCTCCCCCCGGAATCCTCAACGGGGAGGGAGGCGATCCATTCCTACCCCCAGGAATCCGAGCTGGTCGGCTCCGTCCCAGTTCCTATAGTGCTCTCCAGACGCAAATGGCGTCAGTTACGCCATTTGCGTCCCCATTTTTCCTCGCGATAGGCTACACGTCTCTATTTACGTAGATACTTATGTAGCCTATCGCATGAAAAACCAGGGATGTGTAGCCTATCGCGAGGAAAAATGGGGACCGATTTGCGTCCGATCACTTACTTCCGGGTTCTGCACAGATGGCGGAACGGAACCGGCCGGGGGTGGCTATGCAGTCCGGAGAGGCACAGGTAAGTGCATTCGTTCTGCCACAGAGTTTGGGGGCCCGAATTCACTGGAATTCAGCCTCATTGGAGTCCGCGGCGGATTCCGCGGACATCCCTAGAAGATTCACACATCAAGGAGTAATACCAGGTACCAGGTAAGGCAATATTTGTCCATTTGCACCAATATAGCCCAATATTATCTCCTCTGGCAATGGCTCTTCAGGGACCCGGGCAGAGGCCATTTGCATCATATAGGTTTTAACCTATAAAGCCTTATACGACTTGGGATCGCAATACCTGACAGAGGGCCTCACCTAGTTTGAACCCACCTGTACACTACAATCAACATCTGAGGCCCTCCTTCGAGTGAGGCTTGGAGGATGGCAACAAGGGAGAAGGCCTTCTTGGTGGTGGCCCCGATTGTGGAATGCTCTCCCCAGTGAGGCCTGCCTGGTGCCAACTTTGTCATCTTTTGGGCACCAAGTTAAGACTTTCCTCTGTTCCCAGGCATTTGATGACATACAACATACTTTTTAATGTATCCGTTGAATTGTTTTGGTTGTCACTGATGCTTCAGTTATTTTATGAGGTGGTGGTGTTTTAGTAGATTACTGTTTTTAGCTGTTTTCACTTTTCTGTGTTTTAATTTTGTTGAAGACACCTTGTGTCAGGGTGGAAACTGAGCTCATAGGAGCTCGCTCATCTCTCACAAGCACAGCAGCTGGCAGAGATTCCTCCTGCCAACATTCCTGGGATAGATAGTGACCCTGGCAGCAAGAGAGTGGTGGAGGGGGGCTTGCTGGATGCTTGGCGCAGACGCAGGGAGCGGCGACAGACGGAGGGCGCCGAAAGGAGGCGCTCTGCTCGTTCGGCGCTAAAACAATGGTCGCGTCCCGAGGACCCAAGGGTAAGAGGGAGGATCTCTCCATAGCCCATAAGTTCAGAGTCTTCCCGCAGTTCTCCTTCAAACAGGGACCAACTGCCTTACCTGGAGCTTAGGCTACTCTGCTATCTACCCCAGTGCAGTTCCTTGCTTAGTCACTAGTGATTAGTATCTGTAAGAATCATTAAGTAATAAAGGAATAAAGCCTTGGAAAGAATCCTTGTTGTCTGTGTCCTGAGTTGGCTATTGGAAGGGACTGCAAGAGGCAGCTAGGCACTCCTGACACCTTGAGGTTGTGGTTGTTGTTTTGAGTCTTAAGGGCACAATCCTATGCATGTTTAGACAGAAAAAAGTCCTACAATTCCCAGCATGCCCCAGCCAGTATGGCTGGCTGGAGGGATGCTGGGAGTTGTAGAACTTTTTTCTGTCTAAACATGCATTGGATTGCACCCTAAGAAATCATCACCATCATCTGTTCCCTGACCCTGTTAGCTGGAGTTGCCAGGAATTGAACCTGGAACCTTCTGCATGTAAAATATATGCTCCTCCATTGAACTGTGCCCCTCACCAACTTTACCCCTGAGTTATTGTGTCTCCTCCCATGTTATTAGGAACAGGTGATTCCATCTCTGTGAGCTCTGGAATCCTGAGGAAGGAACACACCCCTTCATCAGCAGCTTGTTCAAACCAAGCAGGGACAAAATTTCTAGGGCCAGCACTGGGGAGGAGCGAATGCAGCAGTCACCCACACCGATTCATCCTCATCCTTGCTGATGACAGTTGTAGCATGCAAGGCGTGCAGTTCCAGTGTAGTTTTTATTGGCACTTTCTGTACTAAATCAGACTTTTTGCCACTCTAATTGTCAATGCAAGCACACAGATGGCCTTCACCACAGAGACAGAACAACGTCACTTTACATCCATGAGACTCATAGCCAAAGATCAACCTTTGTATGATTCTATTATAATTTCTTCTAGCTCTGTGGTAAGACATCGCTTTCTTTAAAGCAGTAGTTGTTCCCTGAGCAAGGCAAAGCTACCACAAAACACACCTAGAAATGCGCAGATCCGCTAACAGAGCCAACTTGTGCGTAGTACTTCAACAGAGAAATAACTGGAGGTATGCATTTACTCTGAGCCATACATAGATTCAGCCCCCAGCTCTGCCATGAAGCTCTGCCATTGCCATCTGCCGGGTGGCAATGAACTCCCAGTCTAATCTACCTCACAGAGTTGTTGGGCTGATAAAATGGGATAAATCTGTATATGCTAACCCGAAGTTGTTAGGTACCGGACACAAATGTGAATACGACTGCTACACTACTCCTACTCCTAGTTATCATTATTTAACAAGTGAGGTGGTCTGGAAGAAAACTGCTTCAAGTAATGGAGCTTTAAGCGAAAGGGATATGTGCTTTTCATATAAATAACAGACTCCCCTCCCTCCCTTTATGTCGGAATGAGGCAGACTTGTGGATAAAATGCACGACTGCCCTGTCCCATCTAGGTTAGCCCTCAGGCTGGACTGTCGTTGGAACCCACATAGAGAAGGCACCTCTCACCCACAGTACAGCCTGGGTGTGTGCCCATGTCTGTGTGTGTCCCCTAGGGGCACTTGGATGGCTGTCTATCCACAATTAACAAATACTTAATATCCCTATTTCCTATGAACAGATTATGAGTAATAAGTACAGACACACTGGTTTATTACAACAAACTGAATAGCAGAACACGATGCTTCTGCAGTTATAATCTCAGTGGCCACCAAAAAAGAGAAAACAGAGTACATAAATAAAAGGAAGCTCTTTAAAGCTGCAACTGAAGATCTACCCACTGGGAAACCTTTTTTTGCCCCCCTTAAATGAGTTGCCCCATTGTTTTGTGACCTTAAACTCTCTAGTTGTTTAGAGTTTAAGGCAGACACTCCCCTTTTAAAACGATTTCATTGTGGCCACTCTGAATAGATGCCCTTTACAGTGTTTAGGTTTCCTTGCAACTACAATGGTTTAAAATTGTGTTGTTGCTGTTTTTAATAATAAAAAGGGAGTCTTTATTTACACAGCTGTGTGTGAATCTCTGCACAGGTGCACACTATTGACAAGGGACAGTGGGCTGTGTGAGACGAACAGGATCAGCATCAGTGTATGGAATATCACGCGGGACAGAACTGGTTTCATGCGCAGACCTCAGTGGAACTGTTATGTGCCCCAGGCTTCCCTGAGCAGTGAGCGCTAAACGGATTTCATTTACCTTCTGTCATTTTTTGTGATACCTGCTTATTTACAAGTATGCATACAGAGCACAGGCCTAGTCTCTAAAGCAGCACAAGTCCTCTCCCAAAGCACGCAGCATCCTCTGGGGGACCCTACCTAAGCGTCTTTCTCCCATTCAGGAGTAAAACATAACCCTGTGTCTTCCTTGCAGGCTACTCTTCAACTGCCAAACCATTTCCTTGCCATGCATGGGCTCAAATTACACGCAGTGGGTCTGCCCCAAATCATGTATAAATCATGTGAGAGTGCATGGGTGGGTCAAATTTGCAGAGCAAGGGGGGCATTGGGTTGAAGGGAGTTCAACCCTCCCTCTGCCCCCCCCCCAGCACCTTCCCCAAAACACATTTTTCCCAGCAAAGTTCATTTCTAGAATCAGAGCTCAGGTGTGGGGACCTGCAGGCAGCAGACTTGAGCAGAAGGGAGCAGTGAGCAGAAAAGGCTGTAGCTCTAAGAACCAGACCCCCCCCCCCCACCTGCTTTAAGACCATTCCTATCCTGATTGGCAGTAGCTGGCAACCTTAATGGTCTAATAAATAGTTCTTCTGGACTAGACTGCCCATGGAAGAAACATCAGTTGACCACAGCAAGCAATCAGGTATAAAAGACAATCACTGGGTAGCTGTTACACTACATTAGCAAATGAAGGCAAATGAGAATGTAGAAAATGAAAGGGATATAGTTAGAGGCCTAGGATTTCGGAGTACATCCCTTATACTATGAACCAGGTTTCCCCAACTTGTTTTGGACTTCAGCTCCCATCAGCCAGGATGGCCAGGGATTTTGCAAGCTGTAGTCCAAAACATCTGGTGGGTACCGGGTTGGGGAAGGATGCTATAAGCCCCCTTGTATTTCTTCTTTATTATTATGCTTCCATGATCTCTTTCTCTCTCTTGCGAAGTTCATAGCAGCTTATGTGGGGCTCCCAGCAAGTCTTTTATCCTAGCACTGCCCAAGCTGAAACCTGCTCAGTTTTAACAGTGCCCTCCAGCCATTCTCTAGGGCTCTGTTTCCACAACAACGGAAAGAGAAGCTAATGCAGGAGTGCCGGATTTTTTTAAAAGGAATCAGCTTTGCTGCAATGTGGTCCATGCAGGGCTCCATGAGCAGGTTCTCCGGAGCAGTAAAAACCGCTTCAGAGAGCATACTTCCTGATGGAGTTAGAGGGGTTGGAGTGAACGTCATCTGACTGGCAGGGGCTGCTCAACCAATAAGAGAGACTTCCCCCCTCTCCCTCCTTTCTCTTTTCCTCTGAAAGCCCAGATGCACCTGCATTTCAGGAGCAAGCCTCACTGACCACAATGGGAGTTACTTCCAATATGCATGTGCTGGGAAAGACAGCAGTAAATACAAAGATGGGAACCAGCCCCCATTTTAACCCGCAGATCTCTATAATGAAATAGTTTCTTCCTAAGGCAATAAACGAAACAAAGGAGAATCAGAGCCTCGAGATCGCACGGTGCCTTGTCAATTGAGGGGTTTCTCTGTAGGTTCTGTGGGCATTAAGAGGGCAAGCCTCATTGACCACAATGGGAGTTACTTCTGAGGAGACACTAATGGGTTTGTTGTGGGAAAGAGAGGGGTAAACACAAAGATGGAAACCAGCCCCCAATTTAACCCACGAGATCTCCATAATGAAGGGTCAGTTTCTTCCTAAGGCAATAAACCAAACAAAAGAGAATCAGCGCCTGGAGATCATGCTTTAACACACTTAGGGAATTTAGCCTTTAAACTGCCTTGTCAATTGAGGGGGTTCTGTGGGCATTAAGATGGCAAGCCTCATTGATCACAATGGGAGTTACTTCTGGGGAGACACTAATAGGTTTATTGTGGGAAAGAGAGCAGTAAACACAAAGACAGAAAGCAGCTCCCATTTTAACCCTCAGGATCCCTATAACGAAGGGTCAGTTTCTTCCTAAGGCAATAAACCAAACAAAGGAGAATCAGAGCCTGGAGATCGTGCTTTACCGCACTTAGGGAATTTGGGCTTTAAACTGTGCCTTGTCAGTTGAGGGGGTTCTCTGTAAGTTCTGTGGGCGTTAAGAGGGCAAGCCTCATTGATCACAATGGGAGTTACTTCTGAGGAGACACGAATGGGTTTATTGTGGAAAAGAGAGCAGTAGACACAAAGACAGAAACCAGCTCTCATTTTAACCCGCAAGACCCCCATGACGAAGGGTCGAAGTTTCTACCTAAGGCAATAAACCAAACAAAGGAGAATCTGAGCCTCCAGTTCCCTGTGCGTTGTCAGTTGAGGGGTTTTTCTATAAGTTCTGTGGGCATTAAGAGGGCAAGACTCATTCAGCACAATGGGAGGAAACACCCCTTGACCGGGGTCATGGTGAAAGGCACACCCCTGGGCAGGGCTAGCATATCCGAGGTCAATGCTGGGCTTGGGGGACACAGCAACTATACTGGGGGGAAGAATCGGACTTTAAGCAGTCCTAGGAAATCCAGTTTTTCCCTGATAAGCTCTGGGGTGGCTGTTGGATGGCCACGACGTCATCTATCCCTAACGACCTCAACACGGAGCCAGCTCGGAGTAAATTGCTGGTGGAAACACCCCCTTGGTCATGTTGTGACATTAGCAGAGACAGAGCAAGCTTACACCAGCTAAAGATACTATGTTTGAACCCAAACATAGCTTTATACACTGCATTCTACTATCAGAGTGATAGTTTTGTACAAATGAGCAACAAATATATGAGACTGCCTTATACTGCATTGGATCATTGATCCATCTCACCCAATACTGTCTACTCTAGCTAGTAGGTGCTGCTTTCCAAGTTGTCTGGCAAAAGGCTCTCCTGGTCCTGCTGCCTGAGATCCATTTAACTGGGGATGCTGCAGAATGAAACTAGGAGGACCGTCTGCAGGCAAAATGTGCGCTTTACCATTGTGGGCCCTCCTTAGTGTCATGTGTTATTCCTAGTGCTGACTGTGAAGAGATTTATCATGCAGTTGCAGATAAGATGGAAGGAAAATGTGCATTTCAATGCATATTACAGAGGACGTCCTGTTAGAGCTGGAGGAATGTGCAAGGCTTGAGGTTCTTTGAATGCCACCTTGAAGCTCGGATCAACTCATTCCCATTCCTAAATGCGAGCTTTTATTTTTGTTAGAACGGGAGACGTGTGCATCGAAGTGTGCATCCAAATGTTTACTTTCTCCCATTGACTAAAGCATGAAAATGAGCCCCCCCCCAATGCACATTTTAAAACTGTACATTTTTCTAACCAACACATTCTGTGAACAGGATCGCAAACTTGGGAATTCACAAGCTTTGCCCAAAAAATGCGATTGCGTTTGAATGTGTGAATGGAGCAAGTTCTCATGTTTAAAGAACTGAAACAAAATTCGTGTATGTCCCTAGTAAGAACTGATCAGGAAGGAACTATTCTGAAGATTTGTACTGATGTAAATATTATGACTCATGGGGATATAAAAATAGTGGGGGTCGGGAGGGAAAATTGCCCCTGAGTTTTCAGGAAGGTGTTTCTTGGGAAAAATAAACATGTGCTTTTCTTTAAAAAGTAGGGAGGAAGGGGAGAAGAAAGATGCACTGTCAGCTTCCATCACTAATAAAAAGCTAGTTTAGCCTTCGACAGGCAATTCTTTGGAAATAAATTAGTGGAAAGGTTACATGCCTCAGCTTGAAAAGACATCCATCCAAATGCACTTTGGCATCATTAGCACAAATGGAACATGCCCCTAGTATTTCTTTTAATTTAAGGTGCCCTTAGACGGTATATTAGTCAGTAGACCTTGTATTTCACCTTTCCACATGTTGCAGGGAGAAATACCAAGCATATGACTCCATGGGAGGTATATGCAGAAAACAACTTTCACACTCTACTATCATTAATATTCTACACAGCCCATGAGACATGGCAGAAATAAATATTTTCTTGGCTTGATCAAAAGGGAAATATAAAGAAAGAAGTAAGAGTTACCTATAGGACTAGGTCACATGGGGAAAGATCACATTTTACTAAGAGATACAGACTGGGTTTGCACTATCCATGTTTAAGCCACAGTGGATTGCAGCATGTGCTGGCGCATGCAGGGTGACTTCTGAATATTCAAGCTGTGACTGCGGCTTGTCGTGTTGTCCGCACCCAGCGAGGTTGGGTTGCTGGCATGGTTCACAAATTACCCAGAACCCATGGGTCATTTTAGGGTTGTGGGTGGTTTGTTAACCATGCCAACAACCCACCCTCGCTGGGCTCAGAAGACATGAGAAGCTGCAGTCGCGGCTTGGATATTCCAAATGGCCACCCATACACAATGGTGAACCAGCATTGTTGAGCATGACTTTGTGGCAAGGGTCCCATGCTAACTGGGCTACTCTGTCTTGCAACTGTGGCACCTACCAATATCGTGGCTGAGAATGATAGGAGTGGGAAGACACCCCCCCAACCACCAAAAGTACCTCATTAAAGAGGTATTTCCTGTTGTGGGGTTTGGGGCTCCCACCATGATTTAGGGATGGTGATGGCCCTTTTCTCCATGTGGATCCTGGTAATAATCCAAAAGAAATTGCTCCACTTCAACATGTGGGTTATGGGTACATGCCTGGTACGCTGAAATTGCTCCACTTCAATTGCTCCTGGTATGCTGAAATTGCTCCACTTCAACATGTGGGTTATGGGTACATGCCTGGTACGCTGAATCAGCATACCAATCGCTTGCTGCAACGCTATGACCAGTTCCAGATGGGCAGCAGTGTGTTAGTCTGTTGTAGCAAAACCCCCAGTCTTGTAGCACCTTAAGGCAGCCTTCTCCAACCTGGTGCCCTCCAGATGTGTTGAACTACAACTTCCGGCATGTCTGGTTGGGGGATGCTGTGAGTTGTACTCCAACACATCTGAATGGCACCACGTTGAGGAAGGCTGCCTTAAGGACTCGCAAATTTATTGGAGTATTCACTTTCATTAACAGGAGCACACCTTTGATGGTCTCTAATCCACAAGCGTTTACACTGCAATACATTTCTTGGTCTTTAACACAGGACCCTGGTTTTTTTTTTATAAAGAAAATGGACACCTTGAAGCAATGTAATACCTGGTCATAAATATATTCCCATGGAAATAAGGACCACGTCTTAATTTCCTACATTTATGCCACTTCTGTGGAAGAAAGAGCATGTACCCTCATATATCTGAAGAACGCACTGTGACGTATCCATTCATCCTTTGGGGTGGTGAACAGAGTTATATACATTGAGGAAAATTGTCCTGTATGATATGAGCCTTAGTATGGTTAGAACAGCAGCCTGAGGCTGAAATTCTTATGCATTTCTCCAGTTTTAATAAAGCCTGGAAAGCCTGCCAGGTTATGTTTGTTTATTTATTTAATTATTATTTATTATATTTTAATCCTCCAAATAATGGATGTTCTCTGGGCAGATTAGAAATAGTTAAAAGAATAAAATAAAATACAAAAATAACAAAAAGCACAGGAATATCTAAATATAGAGATATATAAGAACAGCCATAAAATCTAAGAACTAAGTCTCTTTAATGTTGGCTGTGGATTGTGATGTAAGTGTTTACAGGCAGGTGTTCTAATTGAATGCCTTGTCTCTTCTAATGTGAATTTGTGGATGAAACATTACTAGACTCCTTACTGCTTGGATGGTTATTCCTATATTTAAAAAATAGAGTACATTCACAATACAAATGCATATTGTTTTTATACAAGTCCAACTGTCATGGCTTCTCCCAAAGAAACTTGGAAACTATCACTTCAGGAAGATGCTCTTGGCGAGCTATGGATGGTGAAAAGAGTGTTACATCTGGAGATGGAATGGCTATTAAACTGGTTTAATAGTCTATTGCATAGACATGCCCATAAAAACCTGCAGATCAAGAAGGCCTGACATGTAAGAAGGACAATTTCAATGTGAGAGCAAACAAATGATTGCTCATGTTCATTCTGATGTGGTACAGTCACATGAGAGGACTGCACCCGTTTTCTTCTTCTTCTAAGCTTTTTAGGGTGAAGACAGATCTAACATGACCACACCTTCTTCCTGGCTTCATAATTTGAAAGACAGATGGCCAGAGCAGTAGTTCAAATGCTAGTTCAGCCACTGCTCTTACCCCTCCCCATTTGCTTCATGTTTGCCTTATCTTCTTTTTCAAAGTACCAGTCCTGCTTTATCCT
This sequence comes from Heloderma suspectum, assembly GCF_057233095.1. NCBI lineage: Eukaryota > Metazoa > Chordata > Lepidosauria > Squamata > Helodermatidae > Heloderma > Heloderma suspectum. The sequence continues at coordinate 113,666,779 of NC_139464.1, forward strand.
TTGCCTTATTTAAAAAAACAGTGAAAGATTTTAAAAACTGCTCCAGGAACTGGGGAAGAAAGTGACACACAAGTGTGAGCCAAGCAATGCTGTGCATAGCCAGCTTCTGCTGCAAATGTGCAGGTCCAGGTGTTTTTCTTCAGAGCTTCACCCTGGAGATTTAAAGGTATGTTTGAATTGCCTACAGACTGAGGCCCGCAAATTTGAATCAGCTTTCTCTCCTTAGTTTCACATGACATTTAAGAGGTGTGCCTTATTTCAAGCTTGAGAAAAGTCAACAATTTCAGCCTTCCTAAATCTGTGGGCATTGGATTCACTTTAAAATGACAGACAGATTAGTAGCAATTATCAGCTTGCTTCCCCCCACCCTCCAATTCCCTATGAAGTGGAAATCCCAGATTGCATTTGTAAGATAAATAACCCTCAGTCTGACTCAGTCTGACTGCTGATTCTTGATGTCCTCCACACCAATCGGCTGAACTGTATCCCATTGAGAAGTCTCTAATTATTATTATTAACAATATTGCACTAGCAGACTGAGACTACTTCCCAGAGTGCGATTCTTTCATCTTAGCTCAGATCCTAAAATGAAATTGCTGTTTAAGAAACTATCTACATTTCTAAGACAGTCGGAAAAGGTTGGAGATGGGGAGAGAGAAGAAGATCCAGTTCACTCCAGTGTGTAAAGCAGAAAGCCAGAGGAATATGGCTAAAGACTCCTCAATATCCCCAATTGTTTTCAAACCATATTCCAGAGAATCCTGGGATTGTCTTGGAAGTTTGGCAGCTTTTCCTCAGTGAGAAGATGGGAGACACCCTTGCTGGAAAAAACAGCTTTCCTACCATCACTGCTGACTTCTAAAATGTGCAGTCGCAAGGGAGTGATGGGTGTGATCTACAGTGCACTTTCAGTTCATACAGAGCAACAGTGAAACACACTGAGCTTTGTAATCACCCTGGCGGGGTCTCCATGAGCCGGCTATCTTTAGGGATACATGACGTTGTGGCCATCCAACAGCCATCCCAGAGTCAGTGAGGCTTGTCCCCTGAATGCGCACATCAGAATTTACAGAGATCCCCTCCCCAATTGAAATAGCACATTTTAAAGCACTAATTCCCTAAAGGCTGTAAAGCGCTTTCTCAAAGCTGCGATTCTCCATTATTTATTTTAGAAGTAAACAACAGTTTAGTTTAGAAGTAATTCAGAAGTAACTACTTCCACCTTCGATCATCTGATCCTGCACAGCATCAGGTTAGAAAGGGGGCTGGTTTCCCATCCTTTGTTTCTCCTCCTTTCCCAGCACAAACATATGTGTGTCTACTTGGAAGCAACTCCCATTGTGCTCTGGGCAGCCTCTTGTTGTTGTTGTTCAGTCGTTCAGTCGTGTCCGACTCTTCGTGACCCCATGGACCATAGCACGCCAGGCCTTCCTGTCCTGCGCTCTCTCCCGGAGCGTGCTCAAGTTCATATTCATTGCATCCGTGATGCTATCTAGCCATCTCATCCTCTGCCGTCCCCTTCTCCTTTTGCCTTCAGTCTTTCCCAGCATCAGGGTCTTTTCCAGGGAGTTTTCTCTTCGCATTAGGTGGCCAAAATATTGGAGCTTCAGCTTCATTATCTGTCCTTCCAATGAGCACTCAGGGTTGATTTCCTTTAGGATGGACTGATTTGACCTCCTTGCAGTCCAGGGCACTCGTAAGAGTCTTCTCCAGCACCACAGTTCGAAAGCATCAATTCTTCGGCGCTCAGCTGGGCAGCCTCTAACTTCTTTTTAAAAATTTAAGTGTTAAACCGAAATAGCGCTTTTCTTGGCAGTACCTACACCTCCCTCGCATGTCGCTATCTCAGTATGTCACTATCTCTCATTTGTCCAGCAATACCTATATCCCCTATCTCACTACCTCACTATGCCACTATTCAGGGGCATAGCTGTTGCTAGACAAATGCACGGTAGTGACCTAATGACATTGAAAAACTCCTTGTAAGTGTGATTTTTGAACTTCTTCCTTTCTGGATGGGTGATTTCTTCCATGTCTATGCCTCTATCACACAAGTGCTTTATCGTTCTGTTGCGCAATTATGCTATTGCACGACAGCACAATTACACGATAGAGAGATAGAGCACTTGTGTGACAGAGCTAATTTGTGATGGAGGCATAGAGACATGAAAGAAATCACCCATCCAGAAAGCAAGAAGTTAAAAAAACACACCTACAAGGGGTTTTTCAATGTCACTAGGTCACTACCGTGCATTTGTCTAGCAACAGCTATGCCCCTGAATAGTGGCATAGTGAGGTAGTGAGATAGGTATTGCTGGACAAATGAGAGATAGTGACATACTGAGATAGCGACATGTGAGGGAGGTGTAGGTACTGCCAAGAAAAGCGCTATTTCGGTTTTCATGTCTGCCAAATTTCAGAATGATAGCCACATAGGTTTTTGTGCAAGGGTGGCCTTGACATTTTGAGGTCTCCAAAAGAGGACATACTTCTCTATTTTCCTTGTGGACCATTGTTCTGAAAATTACAGACAGCCTACAGTTGTCCCTAAGTAAGAAACCAGCAAAGTTTCAGAATGATAGGTGCAGCAGTTTATGTGGAAGGGGAGTTCTCCAATTTGGGGGAGGGAGTGATTTGCTTTCCCTTCCATTCACCCCTTCCCCAATAGTTTTTGGTAAGTTTGTATGCAAATGCACAGGTCATTAGAGGTGTCCCCCAGGTAAGAAACCTGCAAAGTTCCTGAAGGATATACATGCATGCAAATTTAGAATTACTAGAATTTATTTACATTTCACCAATGTTAGCAGCAGGGGAACATGGGTGGAAGGTGCTATTGCACTCGTCCTGCTTGTGGGTTTCCTGTGGGATTCTGGTTGGCCACTGTGTGAAGAGAATGCTGAACTAGATGGACCTTGGTCTGATGCAGCATGGCTCTTCTTGTGGTCTTAAATAGAGATTGCCTTGGAGCATATGCAGAATGCTTTTCTTTTACCAATGAGCACTTACATTCTCCCCCTACCAATTCTATTCCCGTCCATGCAACCATCCCTCCTCATCCTACCATCCTCCAGCAACTTTTCATAAAAGCAGATGTCTTGTGCAACTCTCCTCTACCTCCTCTTTGTTATGTAAAAGCTCTCATTGTATCTTCCTCCCCATAACTTCATTTGTGCCAAGGCTTCACCAGGATTCAGCCAATGAGTCTGTTTTCAAAACTAGGACTAAGTTATAGAGAAGCTCTGAGCATGTACTAAGTGCCTTTCCCTCACCACTGAAGCTAGAGTTCATGCAACAAACAAACAAACCCACAAATGACACGCATAGGACTGAGCTGAAAGGGTAGTCAATTCATTAGACGGAATTGGGTAGGCACTGTATTAAGCCTGCAGTACCATGCTCACAACTCAGGACTTATTTCTGAGTAAACATGCAGAACATCAGGGTGCAAACCTCCTTGCAAAAGTAACTTGTACGGGAATCCTATGCACACTTTCCTGAGGGTAAGCCTCATTAAACATAACAGGGCTTCCGAGTAGGCATACATAGGCTTGTATAAATGAGCAGTATTTATCTCCCCTCCACTTAAAAACTCCTATTTTTGTTAAAGCTTTCTGTTCAGAGGGACATAGGAAGCTGCCTTATACTGAGTCAGAACCTGGGTCCATCTAGCCCAAAATTGTTGACACTGACTGGCAGCAGTGGCTTTCCAGGGTTTCAGGCCAGATTCATTCCTAGCCCTACCTGGAGATGCTAGGGATTGAACCTGGGACCTTCCATGCATGTATGTGGATGTATACACACACACACACACACACACACACACACAAATACAAATATATATAATCTTCACTTTGACAGATTTTCTTGAAAATAGAAAATTTTACCTGTGACTAGCACAAAAGTCACTGGACCAAACTGCCTGAAATTGAGCAGGTTCGATTGGATCCATGGCAGCTGTCAGGTATCCAGATTTCATGTATTTATCATACAAACTAAAAAAGTTATGGCCATTTCTGTTTTCCAATGCAAGTCAATGAGAAAATGTAAAAAAAAATGGCAATTAAGACAGCTCAAAAGAACCAGGGCATAGCTCAAAAGATACAGGACCCATGCCCAGGTGAGCTCTCCTAACAAAGCCCCTGCTTTACCCCAAGCCCCTTCTGCTTTCACACGCTCAATTGATCTCCCACTCCTCTCCTCTCTCTCTAGCCCAGTGATTCCCAAATTAAGACACCACATGGGATCCATCTCCCACTCTTGTTCCCCTTGGGGTGAGATGCCCTCTCTCTTCCAATATCTGAACAATGACATCATTGCCACTGGAGTAAAAAACACACCGGGATTCCTTGATGCCACTCACAATACAGATGACAGGCACATCTGCATGACCACAGCCTATCAGCAAGCACAGTCCCATTCATAAACTCTGACTTTGTAGGCAAAAGAGAGGGTGGGACATTGGGAGGCAGTATTATCTGGACTATCCTGTGGTTGCAGGGAGGATGCCTGCCTATTGTTTTGGGAGCTCATTAAAAAGGCACATATTTCTTCTTGAATGTTGAGCAAAGTATGCCTTCAATTTTAATTGAGAACCAAACGGTGCCCTAGGTCTCAAATTTGGGAAATATCGCCCTACGGTGACTAGATGTGAAGAAACACTGCTGAAAACAAACCCAGCAGATGTGGCTTGTCATACTGGAGTGAGTAAAGCTGTGTGTGTAGAAACTCCCTTTTCAGACTATACAACCCCCCCGCTTCTCCTTCCAAACATTCCTTCCACAGTTAAGAGCTTCACACATGGATCTCAGCAGGAGGCCATCTCCACCGTGACTGAAAGGCAGACATAGGCAGGTTATTGCCCTGTGTAAGAAACTGCTGGGAGGAGTTAGGGGTTAATTATTTCAGTCAAAGTAGCGGGGCCTGATTGCAAAGGAGGACTGGGCCCTTGAACCTTTAAACGTTGCACAGAATAAGGCATTTTGGCAGGTGCAACAGCAATGAAAAAACGTGAACATCCTGAAATATCCTCTTCTCAGCGATTAAAGGTACAATTGCCCCCTAGCTACTTAGGGCATAAGAACATAAGAAGAGCCCTGCTGGATCAGACCAAAGGTCCATCTAGTCCAGCATTCTGTTCACACAGTGGCCAGCCAGCTGCCCGTGGGAAGCCCAGAAGGAGGACATGCATGCGGTAGGACCCTCCCGGTCATGTTCCCCACAACTAGCAAACAGAGCCATACTGCCTCTGAAACTGTAGTATAAGGAGGTATGAGTGGCCAATCTGCAGGATAGATGTCATAATGGGCACAGGCAGTGGGGAGCGGGTTGTGGTACACCTGGAAAGAGCAAGGGGGTCTGAGGACCTGGCTAGGAGGAGGGGGAAAACAGCCTAATCTCTCACTTGCTTCTCCAAAACTGCAGTGTTGCCTGCTCCTCCACTTTCTGAAATTATATTCCTCTCCTCCCCACATTACACAGCCTGACCCCTTCCTGCCTTACAAAGCCATGCATCCCTGACAATTTTGGGGTGGGGGGTGTTAATTCCCTCACAGACACAAGTGCTTGTAACTCGAGTAAGAAAACACAACATTGGAAGCAGCCTTCACTGTATGTTAGAACTGCCAACTTTTTGCAACCCCCTATTACAGCCGTCCTAACCTGGCACCCACCAGTTGTGTTGGGACTACAATTCCAATAATCCCCCAACCAGTATGGCCAATGGGAGTTGTGGTGCAACACACTGGGAAGGCACCAGGCTGGACGAGGCTGCCCTATATCCATTCGATATATGGAAACCTGTGATGCTGGCAGAAAATCAAAGACCATTTTGAGTCTGTACTAAGCACACACTCTGGAAGGTTATTCAATGCACAAACGTACCTAAGGGACCTAGGATGAACAGAACTGCCCCCTCCCACAAGCAAATACTCCACTGTGAAATACTATGTATATCAAATTCACAACATGCAAAATCTCTGAGGAACAGAGCTTGTACTAGGGGAGGCGGGGTGGTCTCGAACACCATCTGATATAATTAGTTCCACTGAGAATACCGTTTGTGAAGTAAAAGGTGATCGGTAAACTAGCAGCTAATAGGAACAGTAAAAAATAAGGCTTTTCTCCCCCCCTCCCCCAGCTACCTTATCCACCTGGGAATGCTGAGCCCATTTGAGCAGAACCACAAGCTAAGAAAAATCAGGTTACATTCCTCTTTCAGTTCTCCTGAGGCTGATTATAAAAGAGGCAATTTACCTTGTTAACTCCCCCACCTACAATCAGAGCTTAGTGGTACTGGGAAGCACAGAAGAAAATAATCTTTCAAGGACTTGATCCACTATCCATTCAAGGTTAATGGGGTGATGTGTAAGAGGTTTTCTGGAGCTTGGCATGCAACGACACATATCGTGATGATTTTAATGACAGTTTAGGGTTAGTCATGTCTTTAGGTGACCAGATGCAAGAAGAGAACAAAGAGCTGAGCAGAAGCAGATCTAGCTTGCCTCTCCTTTATGCGAGAAGGCACACCTGCCAACATTTCTTCTTCTGCACAAGGATGGCACATTTGTTTTGCCTTTTAAAACACATTTAAATTCTTCTTAGATGTTTATGCAACAATCGACATTCTATCATGCTGTCCTCATTTCCCTGAGTGGTAACAGTCTCAGGGGCAACTGTGGGGCATCCTTCTCCAACCTGGTGTCCTCCAGATGACTTGGACTGCAATTGGCCATGCTGGCTGAGAATGCTGGGAGTTGCAGTCCAACACATCTGGAGAACACCAGGCTGGAGAAGGATGCTACAGGACTTAGTTAGCTTTGGATGAGAGAGCCCTGGAAATTTTTGGTGTCTGTGTAATACTTGTTTTATTTGCAAGCCTACAAGAAGAGCATATTGGAAGCAGCCATTCCTATAGCAGGCAACAATTCCACTTAATCCTGCATCAATTCCCACAAAAAGCTTCCATGCCCCTAAGGGTGGAATCTTATGCATGTTTAGACCGAGAAAAGGCCTACAACTCCCAGCATGCCCCAGCCAGGATTGCGCCCTAAAGTACTTTACCTGAGCCTCTTACTTCCCAAATTCGATGGCAAAAACTGGCTTCACAGTTTTTCTCTGCACCCACTACCTAGTTAGAGGATGTTGTCTTCCCAAATTCTGATAGGTGTTTGTATTATAAGGCTGCAGAGGGAGGGTGCTTCCAGACGGAGGGCTCTTAGCACTACTAATTAGAAGGCATTGTGCAGCTATTCCATCTTTTTCTCCTTCATGGATTTTCTGCAGTAACAGAAAGGATGGAAGAAATGATAGGCAAATACAGGAGGTTTATGCATGGAAGATGGTGTCTAGACCCCGCACAAAATTCTGTGCATGAGGCAGGGCGATGGCACAATAAAAGCCTTGTCTGGAAGCACCTGGATACCCAGCTATCGAGAAATATATTACAGTCTGCAACCACAGTGTAAAAACCTCCATTTCTCCAATTCCTTCACTGGTGTGCATGTGTTAAACAATGTGGAGGAGAAAAACACTCTGAGGCAGGAAGGCTCATCTTACAAGCACCTCCCACTTTTAATGCAATCGAAGTAATACAAAGCAACATGTTATAAGTTATGAAGTGATACAATTCTGCTCATGCAGCTAGCTCAAAATACCGCCTGGTATATCTCCTGCTATTGCAGCACTGCACATGGCTGTGTGTCACAGAAAGACATTACAAACACGATGGATATACTGTGCAGAATTTGCTGACATGTGCCCCCTGAAACACAACTGTCCTATCAAAAAAAAAAAAAAAAAAAAAGAGGCAGGCACAGCAGTGCCTCAGAAATAAAAGAGGCTCCACTGTAGATCATACCTACAGATCCTTCCTCCTTCCACATCCCCTTTCTAGCACATGACTCAAATCTAGTCCATATTCTACTTAGGGTTACTCAACTAACCCCCTAAATTAAAAAATGGGAAGAAGGGAAGGGTGGGCTGGGGAGAGAAAAAGAGAGAGAAATCATGTACTGGTGACAATTAGGTTTTGCCTTTTACAAAGAAGATTGTAAATGGCCCATTATTCTTACAAAGATTGGACATGGCCCATTATTCTTCCTCTTATGGCAAAAACTAAACTGGAACAGGAAGTCCTAACTTGCTGGCAAAATTCCAGTCTGCAGAGATCAACCAGAGGGCCTCTGATACGACGCTATAAGCATTTGGCACAACAGACGGAGTTTGTTTGTAATGTAATTTATCCTGGAGGCTTCCAAGCTTCTGCTCCCAATTTTAGAAACATTAGTTTTTTTGATAGTTTACTTTTTCCCACCACTTATGTGAGAACTGAAATTTTCCCCACAGAAAAATGTGTCCCTGTGTCAAAGGGCACTGCCCTAAAAATATCAGTAGGAGGATGAACTAAATATAGTGCAGCATCGAAATCTCACATTCTTGAAAAGCACCCAGTATAAGCTGTTGTCTAGGGAACTAATGCAAGGAAATGGCTATGCGATCTCCGAGAGATTTCAGATATGTACATTGCCAGTTATAACAGTCCTAGGTTGCCAGCCCAAGACTCTGTTCTATGCTCTGTACAGTTCAAAGGTAATGTGTGAGAAACTCCAGTCTCATGCAGTTTGCAATATACATTTGCTTGAAGAAGAAAAAAGCCTGAAATGGCCAATTATTCACAATGCTGAATTGTTTACTGTAATGTAGCCACTAGGGAGGGTGGTGTAATCTGCCTCCAAAGAGAAAGGGACAGTTTGTATGAGAGGGGAAACAACATCATGTGCGCCTGGCCTGCCCCCTAGCTTCAGAAAAGAAGTTACACAATTATGTGAGGGGCGGGTCACAATTCTTGTTTTTGGATACCCAGGATGCTTCCAGATGGAGGCTTCTAGTGCTACCAGATGGCCATGTTTCCACTTTTTTATGGTGATGGTGGTAGTTTAAAAAAAAAAACAAAAAAACCCAGTCCTGAACAATAGGAGATTTTGAATAAATGACAGTTTTGTTGTCATTTATTCGGTCAGTCGCTTCCGACTCTTCGTGACTTCATGGACCAGCCCACGCCAGAGCTTCCGGTCGGCTGTCGCCACCCCCAGCTCCCCCAAGGTCGAGCCCATCACCTCCAGAATATCATCCATCCACCTTGCCCTTGGTCGGCCCCTCTTCCTTTTGCCTTCCACTTTCCCTAGCATCAGCATCTTCTCCAGGCTGTCCTGTCTTCTCATTATGTGGCCAATTTGCTTCGCATTTAAAACCTAGCTAGGCCTGTCAAAAACCAGCTCCCATCAACCCTATGAGGAAACCAGCTCCCATCAAAGCTCAACTCCATCTAGGATGGCCAGTTATCCTACCTTACAGAGGACAGTCCTTTGTTCAAAGGACTGCCAGAGGATTGTCCACTATTTGAAGGAATCCTCATTTTGAAGGGCTGCCCTGTCCAATCCCAGTTCAGAGATAAAGAACCATCAGAACTGTTGCCCAACACCTGGGCAGCAGACTGAAGAGGCCAGCACACAGGTCACCTGATCACCGTCTTCCACACCGTGATGTGATGTACTAGATTTCTAATATTTATTTCCAAATTTGCAACTACAATATAGATGCAAAATATATGTATGTTCTATACATATAAATTAGTGTATGCAAATTATATGCAAACCAGTGTCCTCTTTTTGTCCTCTCTTTTGGTGATGCATGTCCTCTTTTTTTTTTTTGGCAATTCATACATGGCAACCCAGGCTACCAGTCAAAATACATTGAACAGCTATTCCATCTTTCTGTCCTTAATGGATATTCCGTCTTAAGAATGGAGATTCATTCATTCAAAAAAGAATGGAGAAACATGGGAAGATTACAAATGGAAGATGACGACACTAGGATCCTCTATAACTGTCCAGAAGCACCTCTAGTCCTACACCATATCAAGAAAAGGAAAGTTACATGCAGCAAGGTATTAAGTCTCCCTCCCACAGGCTCTTTGGTTACATTTTCAAAAGGTGACAGTCCAGTTAGCCTTATCCTGCATAAAATATTGCAACATCCTCCCCAAAATGCAGCCTTAGATGGGATGGGGGTAAACTCCGCTGGAAGACTCAGATTTACAGTTCTGGTGTACTCCTGGATGCAACCCTAAACCTGGATGCCCAGGTTTTGGCAGTGACCTGGAGGGCATTTGCACAGCTGAAGCAAGTGTGCTAACTTACTGCACCCATTCTGAGAGATGTCTGCTCTGGCCGCAGTGACACAGGTTTTAGTTACATCCCATTTGGATGACTGTAACATGTTCTACACTGGGGCTGCCTTTGAAAAGTGTTGAGTTTGTTCACCCTCATCCATTCCTGAACTGACTCCAGACACCAGTTTATCACTTCCACAGCCTCCCTGAGATTGGATGACGGGAGAGGTAGAGTTGTGTGTCATCTGCATACTGGTGATATCTGAGCCCGAACCTCTGGATGCCTACATCCAGTGGTTCCATGTCACTATTAAAAAGCATGGGAGACACAATGGAATCTTGCGGTACTCCATAGCAGGTCAAAGGCCATGGGGATAGAACAGCAGTTTCCTAGCACCACCTTCTGGGTCTGGCCTTCCAGATAGGAAAGCAACCACTCATTATCACGTATAGTATACCCATCCCAGATGACCCTAAAGGATACCATATTATCTCGCTTAGGGAATATCTACATGCATATATCCCTGAGGTCGGAAGATGTTCTGCATTACATTCTTTACTCAGGTAAGGTCAGCAAGGATGTGGTGTAGATCTTTCTTGGTGGCGGTACCCACTTTATGAAATGAGTTTCCATACCAAGCTCACTTGATGCCTGCCTTGCTGTTATTTTGTTAGCATGTGACAACCATTTTTTTTTTAAGGTGTTGGCTTTTTATGACTGCTTTTAGTCCCTCACCCCCCAAAACGTTTTATGAATGTTTTATTGTGTGTATTTTTTTACATTTTCAATTTGTTTTTATTGTGCATTGCTTTGAGTGCCATTTGGCACAGAATGCAGCTTATAAATACCATGTGTTTAGGCTACACTGCTACTTTGCTTACTGACTCCACAATCCCTAGATTGAAAAAAACCCTCCTCTTCCTGACGGTGGCACTGCCTAGAGAATGGAAGGGCACATCTCTTAGTCCTTGAAGACATGCAGCATTGGTTTATATAATTTCTAAGGACTCCACAATTTAGCTCTCATGGAAGTCAGATCCTCTGCCAGCAAAACCTCTCAGGCCCAGAGGTTATAAGCAGTGATGGGAAACTGACCACAAGAATTACACATTTATCTGTGCAGATGAGTTTACAAGCTAAGCACAACAGACATCTTGTAACTTTTGCCAGGTGTTTGACAGAAGCTAGTCCTTGGTGGCCTACCAGATGGGAGTTCACGGTGTCCAAGAATTTGACCTTGGATAACTTTTTACAAAATCGAAACAAAGATTTGAGAAACCATGCTAGAAATGTAATGAAGGGAAACCAGCTTGAACTACATACAGCCAGCTATTTTTGAGGAGCAGGTGAGCAAATGGCAGGTGAGCAACCTGGATGCCTTCAGAAATAGGCTTTTTTTAAAAGAAGAAGAAAGAAAGGAAGGAAGGAAGGAAGGAAGGAAGGAAGGAAGGAAGGAAGGTTTGCCTGTGGGGAAGTGGAGTGAGAAAGCGGGAGATTGTTTTTTGCAAGATATTTGATGGGGTGGGGCAAAGAGATAAAAGAAGGGTATCCTGAACAAGCTAGAGGTGCATACAGACAAAGCTCAGAACAGGAATTGTTATTGTTTTCTCCTATATAGAATCATAGAATCATAGAATAGTAGGGTTGGAAGGGGCCTACAAGGCCATCGAGTCCAACCCCCTGCTCAATGCAGGAATCCAAGTCAGAGCATCCCTGACAAATGGCTGTCCAGCCTCGTCTTGAAGGCCTCCAGTGTGGGAGAGCCCACCACCTCCCCAGGTAATTGGTTCCATTGCCGTATTGCTCTGACACTCAGGAAGTTTTTCCTGATGTTCAGTCGGAATCTGGCTTCCTGTAACTTGAGCCCATTATTCCGTGTCCTGCACTCTGGGATGATCAAGAAGAGATCCTGGCCTTCTTCTCTGTGACAACCTTTCAAGTACTTGAAGAGTGCTATCATATCTCCCCTCAGTCTTCTCTTCTCAAGGCTAAACATGCCCAGTTCTTTCAGTCTCTCTTCATAGGGCTTTGTTTCCAGTCCCCTGATCATCTTTGTTGCCCTCCTTTGAACCCTCTCCAGCTTGTCTGCATCCTTCTTAAACTGAGAAGGGAACTGAGCTTCCACTCTCCACCTAATATTGCAGATGGCAGGAGTACTTGCTTCCAGTTCCAACCAGTGCTTTTCAACCAGTGGCACTCTTACCACCTAATAGCATATTGTTAAATACCACCAGCTGAAAAGCACTGGATTAGACTGTGCCAAGTGTAGTAAATCAGAGGTTGCTCCAAGGCATCTACTCAGACAAAGAAGCAATGGGTATTCTCCCCTTGAATATACATATGCCAGCACTTCTGAATAGCTAACTCTGGATTTCTAAGTGAGAGCTCTGAAAATACCATATGGCAGCTGTAGTTCCTGACTGCAATAATAAACAACAGCTAATGTAACAAAATAGATGTCCCCCCATAACACAGGAAAGGAAGTATTTATCGCCTTAAAAAGCTGAGTTTATGTGTCTATGATCCACCGGTATCTCCCTTTGGCCAGCTCCCAGAAAAACAAATGCTGTAAAAAGCTACCTATGGCTGGGTACTTTTATTAGGATCTTCCCATGCCAAAGATAGCAAAAGCTATGTTTTCCCCTCAACAAGCAGATGCCAACTTTTTATGTGAAAAGAAAATAGGTAACTGTACAGATGACTCATGGTTTTGAATTTAGACCTATTTCAAGCCAATGATCAGCTCCACCTGTGTTGTTAGTCATCTTCTCGTCTCCACGAAATATGTCTCATCCATGGCTAAACACAACCACTTGGGTATTCCAACTGTTCCTCAAAGGGAGCAGGGGAACGGCCACTTCTCCTCTGGACATTTTGTTTAGCTGGACTAAGGAACAAGGCACAGAGCCCAGTTTGGCGTGGGAGGGGGGTTGTCATTTAAATTTAGTCAATAGATGTGCATTTGTCTCTTCCAAATATAAAAATAAAAATCTGAAAGGGCAAAGCCACTCTCAAAATGTATGGAGCTTCCTCATATAGCAGCACGACATTTGGTCCACTTAAGCCAGAATGGTCTCCTCTAGAGGGAGGCAAATGTTTCTGGATCGATTTTTAAAATGGGAGGGTTCTAGGTGGGGAGGAAGGGGGTGCAAATTTATTTATTACATTTGTATCTTGCCTTTTTTTCCTCTTGCAAGGAAGTCAAGATGGCTTACATGGTCCCCCTCCTCTTCATTTTATCCTCACAACAACCCTTTGAGGCAGGTTAGGCTGAGACTGGCCCAAAGTCACCCAACAAGCTTCATGGCCAAGAGGGGACTAGAACCCAGATCTCCTGGGTCCCAGTCCAACACTAACCTGTACACCACGCCACATATTTCAAGGCCCAGGAGACATTCTAGAAATTTTCAGGGCTGGAGAGCTTACTAGGCAAGCATCAGTGAGTTTCCCCCACTTCATTTTATTTTTTTAATATGTAGTTTGGCCAGTGCTGGATCACCTGGTGGGCACTATTCCTACCAACCATTTCCTCCTGGGTGGGAATGATGCTACGTCATGACATACAGTTATTTGTAGGGGCACTGTGGGAGAAAAAATATGGGGCCCTGACCCTTTTCTCTTTCCCACAGTGCTCTTGGAATGATGCTATGTCCTAATGTAGCAGCACCCCAAGGGGGCACTGTGGCGGCGGGGGGAATGGTGCCCTCCGTGCTGTTGCTAGCAGCACTACCATGATGTTGAGGGGTTAAGCGGTTGTGGAGGCACATTTGCCATGTTGGCTAGTCCTTGCCAGGGCTGAGCACTGCAAAAGCCAGCTCTGTTGCTTTACAGCAGAAGCCAGGTGTGCACAGCGCAGATTGGCTGCTGCCCGCAACATCACAGACCCACTCCCCTCCCCTACTCCACAGTGAACTTGCAGCCTGAGTTTCTTTTTTAAAACATTAACAATAAAATAAACCAAAGCATGTTTACATGAATAAGCATTCCTGTGGCACTTCTATAAAGACCACCTGACGCACTGGCGGAAAGGGCAAATGGAAAGAGAAACAACACAAGCAACGCTTGAATCACATGCAGCATGAAGGCAGGAGGATGTCAGGCTTACTCTGCTGAGGGAAAAACGAGGCAGACATAGTTTGCTCCTCTGAAGCAAGATAGGATGCAGATCTAATTCATAAATTAATTTTCATCTATCAGCCCGATGGTCTACACATTCCGCGCCATTCTGTTTCTAGATGCAGCTGCTATTTGCTTAGAAAGAGGCTTAATGCAGTGGCAAGAGGCACTCTACCACGCTGAATTAATTTGGTGTCCAATGAATCTGAGATTACTATACCTTCTCTTGCCACAATACTTACGTTTCAGGTTATTTCTTGGCAACAGGTGTATTTCACCAAGTTGCTGAAGAAAATGGGCATTCGTGGGCACAGTGGAAGGAAAGGAGCATCCACATGGCAGAGAGACCTTTGCTGCTTCTAGCAAATCTGAGAAAAATAGGCTAGAGAAAGTCGTAAAGCACAAGGTAAGCTTTATTTTAACGTGTGTAGCGTAAAAGCATTCAGCCAAAGGCTTAATAAGCCTCTTGTACTTTCTCAAATGGAGCTGTGAAAAGCCAGCCAGGTGTTGTTTCTTTGCTTTCTCAGACAGATTTTTATCATCGTATCAGATTATTTTTCTGGCAACTATGAGTTTGAAATGTGTTCCTCCCCACCCCCACCCCACCCCCACAACCCCTCTTCTGTGCCAACAATGAAACCAAGCAAAAGGTGATGTATGTTTTTTAAGACACAGGGAAAAAAACCCTCAAGTACTTTATGAAACATTTGGGGCTAATTATCCCTTTCTGGAACTTTTTTCCTTTGGTAAGAAAAGCTGTTCAGGACTCATAAATGTTTAAACATGTAACTGTAAAGTCTGAAGGCTCTCAAGGGTGCCTGTCATATTTGCTAATTTTCTAGGCACAGAACTATAGAATAACCGCATACTTCCTGCCCTCACATTTTCAATGCTCAGCCTCTTTGCTTCCCCATAGCCTCCCCATTGAGCACAATCCATTTACTCCCACAGAGTTCAATATTATTTTACAGCAGCCTTCCCCAACCTGGTGCCCGCCAGATGTTTTGGATGTCAGTCCCCATCAGCCCCAGCCAGCATGGCCAGTGGTCAGGAATACTGGGCGTTATAGTCCCAAACATCTGGAAAATACTGTATTCTGAATACTGAATACTGTATTCTGAACATACTGAAAAAGCTGTGTATTCTGAAAATACTGTAGCTGGAAAAAGCTGTGTTACAGTATTCAAACTACAGTTTGATCACAAAGATCTGAAATACTACTGAAAAGGTTCCAGAGGCTCATTCTGAATCCACTAGCATCCATTCCACAGTACTGATCTAGAGTCTTACTTCCCTCTAATTACACTAAGCAGCCAAGTCTGATGTCTTGGTATTTGCTAGATGTCCTTGGATGCTATCCTGCCATTAAATGTGCAGTTCAGCAACAGCTCTTCTTCATTCTGTGTAGAACTGCTCACTCTCCTTTACTAGGCTGAGCAGATCAGCGAAGTTACAGCTTATGGCTGCAATCCAATGCATCCTTATTTAGAAGTAAGCCCCATTGAATGCAATGGGGTTTACTTCTGAATAAACATGAATAAGATTGGGATGTATGAAAGTTCAGCAATAATGGATATCTATGTTGTTTATTCTGAATCATTTTAGATGGTAGCTCTTTCTTATTTGTTGGGATGTTATTGAGTCGTCTTCAGAGATTAGCAGGTTCTAGCTGCATTGAACAGAACACGTTTATAAATGAAGCTTTTCAGCGGTGTGAGACTAAGGGCATTTCTACATGAACCTTTTATCCCACATGTTTACTGAGGCTTCTGCTTCCAGATTCTTTGTGGGATTAAGATGGCTCTTTTACAAGTGCTTTTTTCCCCGGGGTGGTGGGGTGGTGGTGGTGGTCTTTCTATATGTTTCATTATACAACCACTAGATGGCACTGTAGTATAGCAGAACTGTGCAATTACACAAGGCTTTCATTCTGGCCTTTCTAAAGAATACCAGACTTTCTTTGTTAGGGAAAAAATCCAGTAATAGTTGCAAAGCATGGGAGAGAGACCGTGTAGAGGATGAACAATCGTCGTGTAAAGGACCAGCAAACTACCAGGAATGAACAATCACAAGCGCACAAGAAAAGGTTTTTGTAGAAAGGCTCTAAGGCTTTGGTCACACAGAACAATGTCAAGTTGCCTGACTTACCCTGGTTACTGTGAATGAGTCATGTGCTGGTTTACACAGCCTGTTTGTTACCACATCACTCCTGCCTTTGCATGAGTGAGTAAAACTAAACAGGAAGCATTTTTTGAATTCATCTTTTAATGTGCGTTTATCTAAATATACACATTTTTGTACACTTTCCTAAACATATGCTTTTTTGTCATTTCCCCCAAATATAAAGCAGCTTTTTGTGTACTTTCCCCTATTATATGCATTTTTGTGCACATTTTTTAAATTCATGAACTGCACTGCAAAATTCAGCAGAATGTGAATATTGCCATATCACTGTGTTCTGGTTCATGTGTAGGTTTGGAAAATGTAAATTCAGTAAGTTCAGCTTAAAATTTCCCAGCCACAAATTTCCCACCTTTCTCCCTAGTTCAGACATCATCCCGCCAATGCTTCTTGGTTACCCAACCACATGAAGGGAGGAATCAAATGGGCTGCATGCACCAGCATGCTGCTCATTCACAGTAAACCCAGATCACCCTGGCTTATTGTTATGTCAAAGTGTGGCCTAAGACTGTTTTCTGTCACCATCATATTTGAATGGATGTTAGCTTTCTAAAACCTTGTCTCTTGAGAACTGTTACCCGCAAAATATGTCAGGAGGGAAAAAAGAACAAAATCTAATTTCAGTAAATGCAAGAAGCTGCCTTATATCAGATCAGATTCTGGCTGGCAGCAGCTCAGGTCTCCAGGGTCTCAGGCAGAGGTGCTTCCCATCACCTGCTACTGTATCCTTTTAACTGGAAATGCTGGGAATTGAACCTGGACTTTCTGCGTGTGGAGTATGTGGCTCTATCACTGAGCTATGGTCCCTCCACACTGTCTTCTTGTTTTTCCTTGATTGCTTCCTACCCCTGTTTGATCCCTCTTGTTGTTTTGATAACTGAATTCTTGATCAATTTGCCTTGATCAATTTGCTTTTAGGATCAGAGGCAAGAACTTGCCCTAAAACGTCCGGGTGCTTTTCTTGCCACCAGCTACTTCTTCCTTCTCCTGTTGCATGTCTCAGGTCTCTTCCTGTTAGTGGGCAAATTATCCAGGTTGCTCTACTAGAATAAAGACCACTGTCAACTATAGCAAGGAGGACTGGGTTCATTTGGTTAAGAACAACTGCTCCTGATTTACACCGCAATAACACTTTGGAATCTGGTCCTGGTCTCTTTGTAGGAGCCAAGCTCGCTCCACTCTTCAATCTCTGTTTCCTCAAGCTTCGTAGTCTCATAACTGGGTAGATTAATGTGAAACATTTAATACCTCATGCCTGAAAGTAAAAAAGAAATGCCTCTACAGAACTCAAATCTCACATTTATCTAGCCAACGATGGAGTTATAAATCAAGAACTATATCTTTTGCAAATGTTAAATGGTACATTTAATATTTCAGGCCTCATCTTTCACACACACATTGATCAACCGTGTCTCTATAGAAAGCCTGTGACATCATGTAATTCTCAAGCACGGAGGCCTAATCACTATGAAAAAGAATAATATCTTTGGCCAAATGGAAGAATGTGGAAATTCACTGAAAGGTCTGTACCAGTGGGTTTATTCCAAATTCAGCCCTTCTCTTTTATCTTCACCCCTTACACACACCCATGTTGGGGCACTCTCCCAAATGGAACTCTTTAGGGCTCTTTCACACCACCGGAGTCACACCTTGCTGTCTGGAGGCCACAGCTCAGTGGCAGAGTCATAGTCAATTCATTTGTATACCAATGATTTCCCACAATACTGCTCTCAAAGCGGTTCACAAAACAAATACTATAGCCATAATTATAAGTCAATATTAACTCATTTTAAACCCATCAACAATTTAAATCAGACGTCCATTAACAATATCTGGCACCTATAATATCAACATTACACTCACATTCACTAAACAGTTCATGTTAAGAGACCTAACAATAAGATACCTCAGCCAAATCAAACCCACACCAAAGAGGAGGAGGAGGAACCCACAAGGCACTTCACACAGCCCCCCTCAAGCAGCAGAAAGAGACCCCCTCTCACTAGGGTCCCATGTCCTGAGCCAAGAAAGGGCACCCTCATCTCCATAGCAACTCCCTTCCTGGCTGTCTCTTGGCAGCAAAGCACCAGCCGACGCAACACGGGAACAGCTTCTCTCTGGGCAGATGCCTTCAAGCTGTCCGAAATTCCTTCCGTCACACTCACCAAAAGCAGCCGCTGCTCCTTTGTGAAGGCTCCCAAGGCTGCAGATGTGGCAAGGCAGGTGGCCTGATGGCAAACAGAGCCTCTCCCCCTTCACCATTCCTCAAGGCAAAACCCCTGTTCTGCATGCAGAAGGGCCCACATTCGGTCCTGGCATCTCCAATTTAAAAAGGGATTGTAGATAGCAGGGGAACGACTTCCATCTGAGACTTTGGGGACCTGCTGTCAACTAGAGCAGCCAGGACTGAGCTAAATGGACCAATGGTCTAACTCAGTATACAACAAGCAGATAGAACGCTTCCATCACCTCACGCTGCCTCAAACACAATGCTTTTCAACAGAGTTGGTTTACACATTCCATTGGCAAGCATTGAACCTCCAAGTGACGGACATACATGTGCGAGTCCTTGACTGAAACTCCACAATCAGCAGCTGTGCCTGATGTGTGGCGTTGGATTGCAACAACACACTGGAGGTTGCGAATTAAATATTTTAAGACTCCCTTAGTTAAAAAAAACTCCTGAACACAAAACATTAACATTATTTTTAAATTTATTTTAATTAAAACATTTGTATCCCGCCCTATATCATTAAGATCTCACGCATGAATTTAACATGGCACTGAGAGTAGGCTAAAATCTCAAGGTCCAAATGAACTAATGTGGGATCTTTGGATGGCATAACAGAGTATTTCCAGTTATCCAGGATTCTGTCCTCAACTGAGATCATGTGGCATCTCCCAGATGAAAATGTCCATGTAACTTGGGAAGTGCCATGTTCTTATCACATCAAGGAAAGAAAGCCCATTCAACGTCAACATGTTATCTACTCTGGATTTGTTATTCTCTGGTATAACAACATTCTCTTGTTATTCTCAACGTAGTAACTTCTGTCTATAGCTGGGAACGAAATATTCATACATGTTAGGGAATCTCACATAAACTATGGTGAGTCCCTTAACATTATAGTTTATTGGGGATTCTTCTTTGGAGAGGCAAATTCCTAGTGAGATAGTTTAGTTTATCTTAGTAGCCACACAAAATATCTTTCTTCTCTTTAAAGATGGTGTTGTTCTGGCAAAAATAGCTGAAGTTCTTCAGAGGTTTTTTCAGAATTTCTTTGGAGTCATAAGGCCTTTAAGATGAAATAGCAGAAGGGATTAAAAGTGTTGTGGGCAACATGAGAGTAGACAAAGCATTAGTTCTAGCAACTAAATAAGTAGCAGCTGAAGAGACCACAGCCTTGAGACCACCAGTAAGTCTCAATTGCACTGATCTTTTATGTCAGCCTTTCGACATAGCTATATTTTGACACAACACTTTCAGCCCCAGATCAGCACAACAAGGGGATATTTGGGACCACCTCCATAATATTTGAACTCAGTAAATGCTGGTTGGTGTATTTTGATCAGATATTTTAGCAATGTGTCCATCTGTCTGCTATTTAACCACGGTTCTTATTTCTGAATGTGCACACCAAAATTATTTGGGTATTGCTCCCTTGGGCCAATCCACAAATAAAAATTGTGAATAATGCCAGGGTCAGGTTGGGATAATGAGCCTTCATAGTTAAATCTAGGCTTAGAGGGTGTCCAAGGGTCCCTAAAGGCAGTTGTTCAAAGTGAAACTGATGGCTGGTGCTCAGAAATGGAAGAACTGGGGTACCTAGACCCTAATGTACAGCAGCCAGAAGGGAATGCTACGTTGACCAGGCAAGGGCAGAAGTTGAGGTTCTTAAACCTGACCAGTCTAGAAGCTTCATAAGCCTGCCAATTGCAGGGTTGATATTTCACATTCATTTTCCCTTCTGTACAAGAAGACAACTCTGAGTCCTGAATACATCCAGTCCCAGATAGCTCACTTGGCCAGGTTCTAGGCCACAACATTCCCAGTTCCATAAGAACCTAAGAAGAGCTGTGCTGGATCAGACCAAAGGCCTATGTAGTCCAGCATTCTGTTTCCACAGTGGCCAACCAGATGCCTATCAGAAGCCCACAAGTAGGACATGAGTGCAATAGCACCCTCCCACTCATGTTCCCCAGCAACTGGCATACAAAGTCATACTGCCTCTGATACTGAAGGCATCAGCTTATATTGTATTACACTACCCTATATTAGAGATGGAGAGGTATCTCTGTGCCTGAAATAAATGCTTTGGATAGGGTGCAGGTACAACTATTCAGCCATGTGTCCTCTATGCATTTGCAACTAACTGTTCCTACTCACAAAGCACAACTCAGTCTATCAGAAATGGCTCCTCTGTAGCCATGCGCCAGCTTGGAATACAAGGTCACCAAAGAGCTCTTGGTAGTAGGCAGGGTGAGGCAGCTGCTTCAGGCAGCAGATGCTGGGAGGCAGCAGCAAAGTGCTGGAGGAGAGAGCTGTGTGCCAAGAGGCCTGCCCTGCGCCCCCTAAGCTAGCCTGCTGCTGCCTTCAGGTGTGGGGGAAAATGCTGCACCATTGCCAGTCTTGAAGAATGGTTCAACTGCCAGTCCAGTCAGCTTTTGTACATGGAATGGGAAGGGGCTGCCACCAGCCATTAGGGTCCATTGAAGCAACAGGTTCCAGTCATTTGTGCCCTTTGAGAAAACATTAACTGATCATCAATAACCATTCACAAGCATTCATGTATACAAAGATGGTCACTTAACGGCCATTACAATATGGTCTGAGCACAGGGAAGCTATAATTCCAGTTGTTGGCCCATATTGTCTCCTTGGTAATGTTCCTTCATCTCAAGTTTCCTCCATTTCTCAAATAAGGGCACCCTGTCCTGAAACTCTAGTTGAACTCAGACCATTGGGAGAAAGTCTGATTGACTTTACCATTGGTGAACAAGATTCTCAGTTTAAGTAAGAAGAAGTTATGCGTCCATCCCACATACTGAGCCTGAATCTATGGTGAAGCATTCTGCCATATAGAGAGCTTACACTTGCCATGTAAATAAGTAGAGCAAAGGAAAGTGGTTAAGGTTATTTGGTCTGCAGATGACATTTCATTTCACTTATTATACTGCCCCATAGCTGAAGCTCTCTTCTTTGCTATGGGATGGTTCTTATGGGTATTCATGACTACAGCATTAAGTGCATGTGTGAATGAGCTCTCAAAGGTAACAAGATCAGAACTTCCATACAAACGCACTTCACTTCCAACTAAAGTTGCCAATGGAGCAGGTACAAGGCAGCCCTGGTCTGATCCTGCATCTCTAAGAGCTGCCTTCTTGTGCAGAAATCAGCAGGTGAAGATCTTCATGGAATGGAAATACACATTTTCACCTGCTCATGTCTGCATATCAAGTGCCAGGAGGACACACAGGAACACCAAGTGGAGGGAGGGGAAAGTTGAGAGAGACTAGTGTTTTACGATGTGCTAGTGGCAGAGAGTGGGGGGGGGGAACAGACATAAGTCTTCAGTGATCTCTAATCCAAAAGGAAGCTAAATCTTGCAGAACTGCCCCTGGAACCTCTCACCGCTTGGGGAAGTGGAGAGCATAGAACAATATTCTTCAGTTCCAATGTGCAGTTCCAAGTTTTCTTGTTGTTCTTTGCCTCAGAGCTGATGTGTATCTATGTCTCAACCTCATATCCTGTCTACAAAACAGGGTGGGAGCTCCCAATGGAGATCATGTTCTGTAAGACTGTTTCATGCTAAGATTTGGCATTTTGTTTGCTGTTCAGCAACAGAAAAAACTGAGGACCCAATTTTGAAACAGCTCTTTCAGGCTCCCACACAATCAGTGGAGCAGAATTCCTCTCTTAGCACAGCCTTTGCAGAGGAAAATGCAAAGGAGAATTTGAAAACAAAACAAATAAAATGAATCTACTACACCCTGGAGGAAATTCTGGTGCCCAGTTTCATTATGTTCCTTTTAAAGGCGCATAGATCTCCCTTTATCTAATTCCATTTAAGCATGACATTAATAACTCTATGCAATGTTATTCGCTGAAAACCAAATTGCTGTAAGCGGCACAGCTAGACATGGTGGGAGACATGGGGTCTGGTTCTCTTCTCTTCCTCATAACAGCTAGTTCAGGGGCAGGCTGCCTGGTGCCCTCCAGAGGTTTTGGACTCCCATCAGCCCCAGTCAGCATAGGTAATGTCAGGGACTATGGGAGTCCTTGTCCCAAACATCTGGAAGGCACTAGGTTGCCTACTCCTGAGTTAGTGAAACAAACTACGTGACATGATCTCATCACACTGGGAGTTGCCCTGCCAGCAGCAACCTTTGGTTGAGGGAGGGTGGATGACTCACTGCATAATGACATGTCATATTATGTTACACAGTGAGCTTCATCATTACAGGAAAGAGAGGTAGAATGGGGCAATAAGTTTCAGTAGTAGCCTCATATCTGCCATGACAGCTTGGTCTGCCCTAAGAGATAGGATCTTGGGTGTATTTACTCTGATCCCTCAAAATGTACAGGAGAAATAATGTAATTGCACAAAACACAACTGAAGGGTGTAAGGAGCCCATATATGTATATGTGTGGTGATATCTAGAGCTAAAATTGTGAGCAAAGGCGGGCCATGGAAAATGGACATGCTTCTGTGGTCTAAACGGGCTTTGATTTAAAGCACAGCAATAATTAATTGAGCTTCCACAGACTGGCTTTATGGATCCATGCACAGCATTCCAAGTTGGATAGATGGTTCTGCACAGCAGTTTCCTAATTAGCCGATAATTCCTAGGCTGAAGAAAAGAAACTACCTCATTAGGACAATTTTGCAAGTCAGACACTGGACAAAGATCTTTACATCTCCCACTGAAGTGGGAGACAAAGCAGCCATGCAGTGGTGCTGTTAGGACTGGACCACAGGGCCAAAGTCTAGGACCCTGCAATTTTGGGACAGCATGGAGGACCCCTAAACAATGCAGACAGGCAGTGGCGCGTTGACAGTGACATGTCAAGCCATAGCATGCTAGGAAGCAAAGTGCTGCTCAGATAAGGAAGACAGCAGCCACACATCATTTAAATTTAAGCCATTTCCTCAAGAGCAAGAGTGGCAGCGAGCTCAGCCAATAAGGGGCCATCTTTGGGATTGCGCAGCCAAAGAGGGCATTGCAGCAGCTAGGAGTGAGCCCCCCAAGAGCAGAACAGAGTCACCCTCCCAAAGGTAAAAAGAAAAAAGCAGGGCAGTGGCAAGTAAGCAAGCAAGGACACCCTCACTGTTGCCCAAAGGCTATAAAAAAAGTGGGGCAGTGATAGTAGGGAGTGAGTGAGTAGAGCTGATCCACCACCCAACAAAAGGTAAGGGGGGAGGGAAAGGTAAAACAGTGTAGCAGGGCCACCCAAAGAAGGCACTTTGCCCAGGGCCCCCCTCAAACCTGGCAGCACCTCTGTCCTGCTCATTCCTCCCTGGTCCTGCTGCCTTCCCTCACCTGCTGTGCTGCACATCTGAAGCTGCTCAGTATAGGAAGTAAAGAAAGGTGATGGGTGATCAAACCGGGGAGGGAAGAAGCAGGAGAAGCCATGGCTGTGTTGCCTGCTTCAGGGGGAGATGCAAAGGTCTAGGACTATGTCAGTCATCCAAGTTGCAAGGTGGCGACCCTACACCTCATCCAAACATTTCTTACACCAGCTTTCTCCAACCTGGCACCCTCCAGATCTGTTGGACTGCAACCTCCATAATATCCAGCCACCCTGGTCATGCTGACTGGGATGATGGGAGTTACAGTCCAACACATCTGGAGGGTGCCATGTTGAGGAAGGCTGTCTTACACTGTGTTGCTTGCAGAGGGATTTTTTAAAAAAAATGTTTGGGGCACAGAATAATTTGCAGTCAAATGATCCCCAGCTGATTAGTCAACGTGTAGATGGAGCCCTTGCCAGTTGTGCTTCTTCATATTTGCCTTTGCACCCCTTTGCAGATCTACGCATATTCATCCCCCCCCCCAGTGTAATTCTCTCTCTATCTTAACTTAACCCTTCTCTACATTCTAGCAGACGTTTAAAGACTGTGTTACAGAGGAGCTCAGACGCGCTGGCTCTCTGGACACGTATATTCTACACTATGTATTTCATTGGCATTACCCTGACACCTTGGCTCAAGAATCCATTTTGACAACATGAGAAAGCTGCCAGGACATGATATGGCTCTGGACAGCGGCAGATTGGCAGGAGCGACCATGTGTATCTGCTTCCTTCATTGATTAGATTAAAAGGAGTTGCTCCCTGTAACTAGAAAAACATATAAATGCCTAACTGATTGTCATACCACCACACAGGCTGCATCTACATGAGCCATTTACTCTGGGGCTGCCGCGATTCAAGGTCCTTTGGGACATATGATATAGTCGCCACTTTGCAGCCAAACCGGCGTTTTCACCTGGAAAATGCAGATTTCCAAATTCCAAACATTTGCTGTGTTTTTGGTTTGCTGTGGGCTTCCCATGGTTGCAAGCTTTCTGTTCCTTCCCTGAACTGACTTCGCATTTTCTGGTGTGTGTGTGC
Organism: Heloderma suspectum; assembly: GCF_057233095.1. Taxonomy (NCBI): domain Eukaryota; kingdom Metazoa; phylum Chordata; class Lepidosauria; order Squamata; family Helodermatidae; genus Heloderma; species Heloderma suspectum. The sequence goes on from NC_139464.1 coordinate 113,691,858, forward strand.
TAGGTATGCCTAGTGCTTGTGTCACTCTGTGACACCCCTTCACTCCTCCCCATTCCTCTGGGGCTGCGCGGTTACAGAGGCAGACAGAAGCGTGCTCATTTTTTCAACCACATCTGTGAACAGCTTCGTAGCTTTGTATCTTCGCAATGGCTGCTTTGGAGTCAGTGGCCAAGGGCCGGGTGGGAGGGAGTGTCAGGGGAACAGAAGGCCCAGGACCAACTTTGCTCCAGCCACCATTTTGGAATGATGGGTAGGCACGTACCTCTCATGGGCACACGTCTTGGGGTGTGCAAACCATTGAGAGAGTCTTGGGCTGGAGAACTGCCAAACAGTTGGCATGGTAATGAAGGAGCAGACCACCCACATTTTACCTAACAAGGAATGGACAGGCACGAAAGAAACCCTAAAATACAAAACAGCCACTAAAACCCTAAGTGTTGTACTCCCACCCTCATATGCCTGCGCAGCTGTGCATTTAAATATAATGGCTAAAAAAAAGGAGCAGCACAACTGCTGCAGTTTACTTCGCTTCAATGGCTATGTGTCAGGGCACAGTGAATTTTCCCGCTGGAGAAGTCTGCAGTAAATCACGCATGTACTGCAGCAGAAACTAATTCACAGCTGCAATGCTGCACAGTTACGACAGAGTGAAGGTTGGAAGCAGTGCTGTGTAGATGGCCCTACTGCCAATGAACCCATGACGTTTTCTTTGAATTGGCCAGTCCAAAACTCTGGCAGGAAATCTGGCCCAATCCTGAAGCATTCCCACTCCCTGGTCAGATAGGCAGGTTCAGATACCACCTGCATGAACTTAATGATACCTTTTCTGTTTTGAATACCCGTGGCTAATTATCTTCACCTGTACCGCTATGGCCCTGTATAGCCAGCCAAATGTCAATCAATCAAGGGGCAAGGAACATCCTTCTTTTCATTCGCCACAGCCAAACTACTGTTCCCTTTGTTTTGACCCATCATCGGCCCAGCCTCTGGACCATAGAGTCTTTTGTACCCTTTGCTATGGACCCTCTAACTGCCGTGGAATACAGGTAGCAAGTGGTTCATTCTTTCTGCTTGGGCATCCCTCACATTCTGGGTCTCAGCTCTAAGAACAACCTGGAGTCTGATTGGCTTCGAATATCGTTCCTTATTACTCTTTGCCAGCATAGTTCTCCACTCTACTCTGGCACCTATCCCATATTTCCAGGACCAGAGTCCCCCGCTTTCCTATTGAATCACTTTGTTACCACGTTTGCCCAGAGAGATCCATTTGCCATGGTTGCCCAAAGAGAAAGTTTTACCCTGCTGGTAAAGCATCCACTGAGTCCAAAGCCAGGCTCCATACACTGCGGGAATGCACCTCTACTGGTAAGGCTACACAGCCAGCTTGTGCCTGCTGTATGAGTTAGTGCCCTGGAGTGTGAGGAAGATGGTCAAACAGCAAGCTACTAAAGATTTTGAACTAAGCACAGCCATTAAAAAAAAATCATTGGGAATTCTAAGGAGAAGCCCAGTTATAAGGCTCTCTATCCAAACTCTATTTTTAACCAAATTGTGGTGGCTGTGTTCTCCCTGTGTGACCCGAGTTCCAGAATCTGGGAAGCTGCCATCTGTAGAGTGACTTGCAAGTTATACAGTTTGCTTCTCCTCTGTAGGGCAAGGTGGGGGTCCATTACTGCGGAAGTCTGAGGACGTTTTCGCACGTGAAGCTTCAATCACTTTTCAGCAGCTCTCGTACTGTTTATCTAAAGTCTGATCATTGTTAACATAAAAGAGAAAGTGGAGGAGAGGAGTTTCCTGGGCAGTGTGAATTAGCATTCTGGACAATGCAGCTTTTACTTTCACGCTCAAATCGATCGAAGCAAGAACTGCTTTAATCATCATGGCTGGAACTGCTTTGGCACCATCCTGTTACTTTTTGTGAACACCCATGTTTTAGTGCAATATACAGGACGACCATTTCCAAGAAATGGTCGTCCTTCCTCTAACATTTTGCTCCAGGAAGTCACCTGGGGGAATGGTGGCCTTTACTCATACTGCCTGTAGAGGAGGGAGGAAATAAATGATGGGGCCAGACAGTGATGATGGAGCGCAATCCCAACCTTCAGCTTTCTATCTGGCATGCAAAATGGACAGTGACCAGAACTAGATGGTGGCCAGGGACCCTGCACGAGCTATTCTATCGAGCTGAGGCAAGGGAGGGAAGGGAAGCAGAAGCACCATCTCCCCTGTGAGAAGCCAGCTCCTTCAGGCTCCTCCCTCCATCAACAGTCACCTGGCAGCAGCTGTTACATCAGCTGGGAGACGGAAAGCAGGCCGCTCCTTCAGCTCTGCTGAGAAACCAGAAATGGTTGGCTCTTCCTCCCCGGGAACTGTTTTTATTCCAGCTGGTCATTATAAGAACTTTATACCTAAGAACTCTATACCTAAGAACTCATGCCTGAATTTGCCTCCCCCCCCCATCCCCTCTTCTCTTGCGTCGTATCTTTTTGATTGTAAACCCGAAATCAGGAACTGTTGTATTATTGAACTTTCTAAGCTGCTCTGGGAGCAGATGACATTTCATTTCACTTCTGCAAGATTTAGCCTTTTTCAGCTAAGAAGTGGAGTAAAAACGCTTCAAATAAATCATCAAAGCCCTGCCCTGAGCGACTTGGAGGAGGTGGTGGGATCCCAATATAGCAAATAAACAAAGAAATATCCTGAGACAATGAATCTGGTACAATAGTTAGATGCCCTACATGAAGCGGTACTTAGAATATTGGACCTCAGTAGAACAATGTTTCAGAACCACTGCCATAGAAGACTGAGCTTTGCATGATTTTCCAGGCACTTTCCTCCAAGTAAAGAGTTGGTTAAGAACAGGTTTTTCCCCCATATTTTAATTTTTTCCCCCCTACCTGGTACACAGCTCTGGAGATGCACCATGGTTTAAGCATGAGCCGTACAACCTGCAGATTTCTGAACCGATAAGTCCCCAGGACCCGCGAAGTCAGGTTCCACACTAGGTTGTCCCAACTGTAAAGCAGATCTTCAAACCTAAAAAGTACAGCAGCCATGCCAACTAGCACGGCGGAAGGTCTGGAGCTGGTAGTCCCAGGTGGTTTGCTAATTTTTCCAAGACTCTTAAAGAACGGCAAGGTTAAAATGTCACAGTGATTTTCCATGAAAGGAAGGGAAGAAAAAACTGAAGCCAAAACAAATCATTTTGGTAGGAGTTCCCCTGCACAGGGATTTGTGTCTCCCAGGGTTCTCTGTGTATCTGTTGCACCAGGGACGATGCAAAAATATCCTTCTTTTGCTACAAAGGGAACTGCATGTCTTAAAAAGTTGGTCTCTTGGTATATATTCCTTCTCCCTGCTCAGCTCCATGCAGAGGAACTAAGAAACAAACTTAAATCTAGAATCATCAGTTAGCCTTCAAAGTGCCGGGATTCCATCCAGAGAGGATGGAAAACAAACCCCTTTTCTGTCTCTCTCTCTCCTTCTCTGCCAACATTCTCAAGGCATTCCATTTTTCTGTTTAACTCTTGAAGGTGCAAAGTACAACCACTGAAGAATTGCATTGCAACATAAAATAGCTTTCTTAAATGAAAACAAAATTGAATTGTTCAAGATTTACATCAAGCTATTCTTGCAACCTACCACATCCCATCCGTTACTGGAATTTTAGGGTCGGATGATAAGCTACTTATCAAATTAAATCAACGGTTAACCTGCTCCATTTCTGATAGTTTTGCAGTTGTTAGAGGCAGGCGAGCCCCACAAGAAAGGAAAAAGTCTAATAGTCTTCATATGGCAAGATGTCACAGCAGCAGGGCTGGTGTGTTCCTAAAAATGACTCGCTTTTTTCTGGCTGTGTACGCAACCATCTGCATATAAGAGTTCTGACAGAAAGGCTAACAGAGTAGAAAAACAGAAAGGTTACACGTTTTTGAAGATGACTTGGAAGCTTCGACTAGCACAGAATGCAACTGCGTGTCTCTTCATAGGTTGTGGGAGGTGTGCTTTCTGTGCCAGATACATTAGTTACCAATTTGCTCATGGGTCCAATTCAAGGTACTGGTCCTAAACTTTAAAGCAGGCATGCTGAACCTCTTTTAGACTGAGGTCTGAATTCTATTTCAGAGAGGCTCGGGGAGGGGGGGGGGAAGGGGCATTCCGGTGGTGGGTGGGGCTGAAAGCAAAAGGGGAGGGTCAACCCCCCATTATTTTAGCTTAACTCTCATACTGCCAGTAACTAAGCCTGAGGAGAGGCATTTCGAACTTTCAGAAGGGGGAAAAAACTTCACAAAAACTGGGAAACTACCAAATGATCAGCTATTAGGGGAAAGAAGCATGGCCATCTGGGGAATCCTGGAGGGCTGGATTGGGACCCCAATGGGCTGGATTGGGTCCAAGTGCCTGAGGTTCAACACCCTTGCTTTACAGTGTTCCCTGCTCTGGAACCCTCATACTTTAAGGATCACCTCTCCCCACTAGGAGCCATGTGCCAACTGAGGTCTATCCATCAGGGATCATTTGCAATCCAGCCTTTACAGCAGGAGAGGAGGATGCAACAGCTAGAAGTCAGGCATTTTAGTCACAGGACAGTATCCAACTGTGTCATTCCATTAGTGTAAATGATGTTGCGCTAGTGGAAACTAGGTTCTGAACTATGCGTAAGAGAAGGATCCAACAAAAGTGACATTTGCGCAAGGGTGGTTGTGCAAGCAGTTTTGCATAAAGCTTGTGCAACGCATTGCACAACCTTTGTGCATTCCTACTGTGCAACCAGTTAGGCAACTGCTTGCACCCATTGTGCAATGCGATGTGCAAAGCCTTGCACAACCATTTGTGCATTCCGCTCGTGTGACCGGCTATGCAACTGCTTGCTCCTGTTGTGCAACGCGTTGTGCAACCTGTTCCGCAACTGCTTGCACAACTTTTAGCGCAAGTGTAATGGGTAACCGCTTATACAACAGAAAGATTCAGCAGAGCTCCGCTAGCACTACTTGAGTTTGCAGAATGTTACTGTTGGATTCTACCCATAGCTCCAAAATTATGGGGGTGGTGGTCAGGACCACAAAACTAGATGAAGAAAGAAGCAGCCTTCATGCTGGTGCTAAAAAGCAGCAATTTATTTTGTGAAAAATGCCAATGCATTTCAACTGTAGGTCTCCCCCAGGTCTTCATGTGCACAGCTGGGCCAAGACATTTTGCTGCCTGAGGCAAAGGGCATGGTGGCACCCCTCCCTCACTCCACGCACAGAAGCTGACTGGATTGGCAAGTGAAACTTACTTCAACACTGGCAACAAGGCAGTGTCCTCTACTGCATGTGAGGGCAGCGGTCTATCTGAGAGGGCACATGGCAGATACACACAGCTCTGTCCTTCAACACCTTGCCACATCTTCCACCTGAGATGGCCACCTCACTCTCCCTAATGGTAGGGTTGGTGTAACATCCCTTCCCCTTAGCCCATCAAATTTCTTTAATATATGCTACTTAGCATGCTGAAATGAAACGGAGCATGCTGAGTACTATAAAATGAAGCCTGGTTCCCTTTTGCTGCCCACATTTCATAACAGATTTCATTATTCAATTTAGAACGTAGACAAGATAGATCTAAATTCTGTCAAAGAGGATCAGATTTTGTTCCATGTGTCATTTAGCACCCAGGCAAGTCTGAAATACAAAGAAGGGACCACTACGATTGTATAAATTAAGGGAAATCTGCAGTGTTGTGAAACCTGCAGAGCTAGCAAGAAAAGAAAAGCTAGCTCAGGGCATCTCTACACTAGCCTAAGGTCCTGCATTTAAAACGGGGCTTTCTGCTTCTGTTTTAAGTGCAGGATCACAACGACTCCCTTTTTTCACCCAGTTCCTTTCCGCCCTCCCCCTTCCCCCTTCCCTCTCCTTCTCCCGGTATCTGAGTCTTCCATATCTTTTTCATTGACCTCGCTCCTCTTCTTGCCACTTTTCCTCTTTTCACGGAGAGAACTCAAGCGGAACACAACGGGGTAATTTGATAGCTCATTATCTGCAATCTATTTAAAAACGGAACAGGAGACGCCTTGGACGATCACAGCGTCATGTAAAGAACCCGCAAACGTCCGTGAAGGAGCATTCGCAATTGCAGGATAAAAGCTTCATGTGAAGAAAGCCTCAGTCTCTCCCTTTGTAGCCAGTGCCCTTATCCTGCCGATACTGGTGTCAGAAAAACTTGTCTCTATCCCAAAACGGCAACAGAAGACAGCTGATGTCATGGGCGTGATGGGACTGTTATTGAACTCACCTGTGGAGAGGGGAAGGAGAGTTTACCTATTTTAAGATTATGCTGTAGCTGAGGCTATGCCTGCAGGTGGGGATGTAGAGGAGGGAGGCTTAACTATTATTTCATTTGGAAGTTGATATATACTGTGGAGGGATAGTTACCATAGAGGTTTGCACATGATGCCTCCCAGATCTAGCATTATTCTTCTAGAATTTCAAAGTCCAAGCAAAGTCTCTTAAATTCCTTTCTATTGCCATTAGCTAATACATTCTTATATCTACAGCTGGATGTTTAATCTCTCCTGAATCTAAATGCAAAGGGTCGTTCTATTATTAGGAACATGAAAGGCGCTTTTAATTTTTTTTTTGTAAGTAACCATAACTCCTACTACAGAAAGGGGGTAATGAATTCTGATAGATACAACAATTTGAGGGCCTGGCCATCAGGGAACATTACCCCATCAGAATTGTGCCCACCCTAATGAATGCTGATTTTTTAAAAAAAGAAAATGTGATAGCTTTTTCATCAAAAAAGCTATTGAAATATGACAGTGTTCTGAAAAAGTGGCTGAAACTATCTTCATCAAATAAATTGCTGCTTCCTAGGACCAATGTGAGGCGTCTCTCATGCTTCTCCCCCATTCCAAAATTATGGAGCCCTCATTATGAAGTGTTTAGAAAAGCTAACTCCTTTTTAAGTATCCAAATGTTTTTATTTTGACTTAAAAACAATGTGTGTGTGTGTGTGTGTGTGTGCTGAATATGATTGAAGCTGCAGCGTGGTGGCAGGGGGTTTAATCTAAATCACCTCTGAAGTTGTTGTGAGCACAGCAATAGAAAACAAAACAGGTACAGGTACCTGTATGTTTTCCACAACAGGGCAAACAACAACTTGGGTGGGGCAGGGGGAACTTTAGGCCCTTTCCCCCAGTGCTGCTGTTGCAATGAAGTTCAGAGAGCCTCTAACCCCTGTTTTTTCAGTAAAAACAGAAATGCTGGGACAGGGCTGACTCCAGCTTTGAATGGGGCAAAGTGCCCTCTGGTGGATCCATCCTCCACTGGTGGAGCCTAATGGGCTTATCGGGGGTGGGGGGGTGGGGGGGCAGCAACACTCTGAGGAGCAATGGGTGGCTGGATGTAATGTGCCCAATGTAGCAATGTGCCCAATGTAGCATTGCTCCTGGACTTTGTGGCAAATTTCAATGGGAGCTAAACCCAGCCGCTTGGCACCGCTCCAGGCTGCTGGGATGGAAAAGAATATTTTACACAGGGCGTGGTAGGTATCATTGGTGGGCCGTGCCAGGATGTTGGGGCCCTTACAGCTGCCTGAGGATGCCGCCCTTTTCCCTAAAAGAGGAAATGCATCACTAAAAAAGAGGCCAAAAAAAGGGCACAATGTTGCACCACATTTCCGTAAGCTAATTTTTAGGTATAGATGCAGATGTAGAAGTAATTGCTATAATTTAAGTAGAATATAATACATCTCACTATTATGGGGAAGTCTGTGACCAGTCGACCTGTGTGCCTGATGCTCAGTCTGCTGTCCAGGTGCTCACTAAGATGGGCAAGCTTTTGTAGGGTTCTTTATCTTTAAACAGGACTTGGACTGGAGAGCCATTCAAATAAAGCACACCTTCAAAGAGAAGACAGTCCTCTGTAAAGTAGGACACATGGCCGCCCTACCAGTGGCCCTGCATGACAAGATCCAGCCTCAGATCCCCAGCATCTCGTGCAGTTTGGCCCCCATCGTGTAATCTAATCTCACTGGTATTTTGAAAAAGGAGGAGATGAACAGAAAATATAATGTTGCCACTCTTTAAAGATCAGTTTGTAAAACACGTGGTCTGAGTCCTTTGGGCTGTGTATCAGCAGGGTTTGGGACGCCACAGTTGCCAATACTCTGTTCAAACACATAATTGCACAGGAGAAAGGAGTGGTTCATACTTACTGATTATACCATGGAAAATTTAAAAAAATAATAATCACAATACATATTTATTTCACTGGGTAGATTGTAAGAAGACTCCACAGGAGCCGTTTAAATGCAGGCTATACAAATGACCATTTCAAAACATAAGCCTCCTTGATTTAGAACAGCTTGCTCAACCTCTTGCGGAGCCTTTCTGGCTGATGAGATTCATATAATATTTAACATGGATTTATCAAAACACGAGTAGCTGCCAATGGAGTGATTGAGGATTACCGGCTTTAATTCTAGAATTCACGGTACAGAAGGTGACCAGATGCAAAAAAGAACAGCAAGGGTTTCTGTGCACTTAACAGTTGTGAAGAAGAGGACATATTGGCATGTACAGCTTATATTACCCAGGATAGAAATGCCCAAATTTGCTCCTCTTCACAATTAAGGCACCATAATTTACCTGCCTCCGAGACTGGAGATAACAGTGGGGATGCCTCTATTGACACACGCACACACAGGCCAAGTTCTGCAGGCCGATCGTGGACTGGAAATAACTGCAGGGGTGCTCTCCATGGGGAGTCCTCCAGGAGGTAGGGCTTGGAATCTAAGCCACGTTCCCTGGAAGCAACCCAGAAGATTCCATGGGCCAGACTGGGTGCCCCGCGGGCCAGATCTGGCCCATGGGCTGGAGGTTCCGTACCCCTGCCCTAACATTAATGCAAACCTAACTGGAGGCAGAGTGATCACATGGACCTTCTGACCTTCAAGACATGGCTGGTAAACCTGTGGCACAGTGAGGGTTTGCTGCATGCCTGGATAGGAGCACTGGTTCTCCCACACCCACCCAGCCTGGCTATGGCATCATCTTCAAGTCATTCCCAATGGTGCTGGGATTGGGGAAGAGGCCTGTGATGTTCAGTTTGGCTAATATAGATGTGCCAGACGCATCTTGTTTTTGATCGCTGGGTGGTGTTAATTTGTGCAGCTCAAAACCACAGGTTCCTTTTTAAAGATCTAAACTTGAGTTCAAACCCTTCTGCCTTTGATCTTCCTTTTAAAATAGCTATGGTGGTGTGCAATTGAATTATATTGGGACTTTTTGTGTGAATGTTCATTTCATATGAGGAGATGATGTAGTTTTCAGGCTTTGTTCTTGTTCCTAGGGAAACAAACACCCATAAATTTCTTATTATTCACATCTGACTTCCATCTCATTATTTAGAGCAGCTCCTTTCACAAGAATAATAAGAAAGGCGATGGTGGATCAGACCAAAGATCCATCTAGTCTACCCATTTGCTGGCCAAATGCTTCTGGGAAGTTCACAAACAAGGCATGCTAAGCTGATGATAACAGTCTTCCCATGATGTTTGTCTGCAGCACCTGGTACTCAAGTGGTATACAGCCACTGAACATGGAGTTTCCAGTGCTATAATGGCTGATAACAGTTGACATTTGTGGCTGAATGTTTCATGGTCATCAGTGTCTGCCCCGTTCGGTATTTTCTTTCTGAAAAGCCCAGGAAGCTAGTTATAAAGTCCACTGCAACTTAGTGGAAGGCCCCAACCGTTGTTTGGAAAGCATTACGTAAGACTGGCATTGCTCTGCCTGTTATTAAAGAAAATAGGATTAAGCTACAGAAAGCTCTTTCCAAAGCAAAGGGTTTGAACTGTTGGGTGGACGTAGGGTGGCCACTTACACATCGCCAAAAAAGAGGACAAAAGAGGGCACCAATCTGCATAACATTTGTATATGAAAATTTGTATGTTATAGGTGCACATTTAGAAATAATAACTATTATTTAAATGGAAATATAAGACATGTGTCAGGGTTCCCTTTTGCCCCTGCTGTAAACTTCAGAACCCAAATCAAAACACAGACAGGAGGCTTCAATTCTTGGCTTTTACTCCACTACTTCAATGGGTCATACAGATGCAAATGGTCAGTGACTCACAGTCTACAAAAGAAACGCCTTCAGGGAGTTCAAAGGAAAGCTACGAAAGTTGCCCACCATTTGAAGAAAAGGTGGGCTACTGTCCTAACTGAAGGGGTGGGGGTGGGGGAATCTCCCTCTCTCTCGTGAGGCCTCTAAGCGCCGCTGTTCACGCCGGGCCAATCGGGCAGACCGTCTAAGCTCCGCCCCGTCCATCTCTCTCTTGGCTCTGCATCTGCGCCTGGCGTCTAAGAATTCAGGTTCTCCAAGCCCCACCTCTCCCTGTTCACTGTCTCTCACAGCGGTGTGTGAAGAGAGGCCCTCTCCGTCCAGCTGGGCCTTTGAAGCCTGAGGAATCTGTGTCTCTATCTCTGGACAAGCCTGGGAAATTTTCTCCTCTACCTCCTGCAATTTCTCTTCAGAATCTGAGCAACTGAGCCACTCCCTGTGCTCAGAGGCAACCCTGACAACATGCCACCACCATGGAGAAAACTGAACATGTATCCTGTATGCCTGCTCAGTCTGCTGTCCAGGTGCTAACATCAAGGTCCCCGAGGGCTCTCCCTCCTTATGGTTCTTTGACTTTAAATAAGACTTGGACTGGACAGCCTATTGAATAGAGGATATCTGCCAGCCCTCCAAAATAGGGGACTGTCCTATGTAAGCTAGAACATCTGATTACTCTAGATGGAGTTGAGTTTTTATGGGGGCTGCTCTTGGTTTCCTCATAGGGTTGCCACATAGCCAGTTTCTGACAGGCCTAGCTATGTTTTAAATGCTAAGCAATGCTTCATTTATTCATAATGTCTGATTCCTTAGGACTGTTTTTTTTTTAAACCACCAGCAGCAGCAGCAGCAAAGAAAGAGTGGTAACCATTACTTCTCTGTCATCTGTCTACACTATCAGTGGGCAACCTGTGGCTCTAAGGCTGTATGTCGCTCTTGTCCTAATTTCAAAAGGCCTCTGGAAATGATCAGTTCTCTGGCAAAAGTTATCTGTCCCTCTCCAGGCAGCCCACTGAGCAGGCAGGAGGAGGGAGAGAGGGAGAAGGGGGTGGCAGAAAAAGGGAGAGAGAGAGAAAGGGATGGCAGTAAGACAGAGAGACAGAGAGAGGCGGCTCCACCCACTTTTGGCTGTGGCCCTGCCCACCACTGGGCACTTATTCTAAAACTGGGCACGTACTCTAGAGTAAAAAAAGACCAACCTGCTAGCTATGTATTTAAAGGGCTTTGGGTCCAAGACTCTTGATCCTCTTGGCACGCTTCACAAGTTTCTAGAGATGTTTTGCCTGAAGATGACCCCCAAATTCACTTCAAATGTTGCTTTAGGCAAACTTTCAGTGGTAGTCCTAGCAGAGTCCTTTCCTAAGGTAGGTCACAATGGCACGATCGTAACCTTTTGTTAATTAATTAATTAATTTCAAATATTTATTAATCACTTAATAAAGCTATTAGCTTTCCGGGCGACATATGATAGAAACAGAAATAAAATCCATATGAATCAAATAAAAAATAATGAAGCAAACAATTGAAACTAATTAATTAAAACGTCAATCAATTAAAAGCAGCAAAGGCTAAAACAGCATTCCAAGAAAATCTCAAAATAGCACAAAGATAAAACTACACGACACAAAAGCAGAGGATTAAAAGGACTGAGAGAATAAAAAAGCCTTTGCCTGGTAATGAAAGGATAACAAAGTGGGTGCCTGGCGGGCCTCTCTGACATGTTATTCTGTGAGCGCACCAGACACCAGGTGAAGACATTTTTATTTGCTCATGTCTTTTAGATGCTGTCGACATGTGTTTTTATCCTACTAGCATTGGTTTTAATTGGTTTTGACATCTGCTGCTGTTAATGTTCTCTTGTTTTTAATTATTATTTAAGCCACTCTGGAAATCGTTTTATGTATGAAGAACGGGATATACATATAGGTGATAGACAGATAGTCACGATAAGGATAAGTATAATATAGGGTAGTATCCAATACTGCCCGCATGCTAGTGGCCCTACTGCTAACACAGTGGGAACCTAGCAGTTCCTGAAGCCATTGGAAAGGAGCAGAAACACTTGGTTCTGAAATGGCACAGGTCAGTGGACCTCACAGAACGGAGCTCCACTGACCTTTCCTGTTCTGTAAACAAGCATTACCACTCATTTCCAGGGTTCCTTTTGGAAGCGCTCGTTCCTGTTGTGCTTGTGGAACTGCAAGCAGAACGGAACTAGCAGAGGTATAGCGGCAGTACTGGATACTGCCCATGATAAATAAATTTAAATACGTGCCCCATATGTAAATAAATATGTGTCCCGTAGTATTGGTTGTGGTTAAAGGTGAGTCTTCAGTCTGGAGATTTTTACTAAGAAAAATATAGAGGTTCGTGGAACTGCTGGGAGACATTTTCTGATTATTTGCTTAAAAGTGTTTTATGACACTGGGAAAGTATGAAGCAGGCACTGACCCTACTAATTAATCTCTCCTTTGCAAGAGACGAAAGAACCAATCTTGGAAACATTCCTCTCCTACAGACTGTCAACAAGCCATTATCCAACCTGACCCTGGACGACATTACATTGTGCAGACAGTATCAACTGGAGGTGACTGACCAAGAATGAGATCTTGGGGTCATGCTGGATAGCTCAATGAAAACAGTGCCCCAGTGAGCAGCAGCCATGAAAGGGTAAATTCCATGTTTGAGATCATTAAGAAAACAATCAAAATGAAAATTGCCAATATTGTAATGCCTTTATACAAATCTATGGTGTGACCATCCTTGGAATACTGTGTACAGTTCTGGTTACTATGTCTCAAAAAGTATATTGTAGAAGTGGAAAATGTGCAGAAATGGGCAACCAAAATGTCCAGGTGGCTGGAGCAACTCCCCTACCAGCAAAGATGAGATGGGGGTGGGGGGGTTAGCTTAGAAAAAAGGTGAGTAAAGGGGACACGAAAGAGGTTTATACAAGTATGCATGCTGTGAAAGAAATGGATAGACAGAATATATCCAGTGGCAGGAGCACCACATGTTTGGTAACATTCCATTCTACCCTTAGTCGTAAAGTCCAAAAGCCACCTCCTCCACTCTGGTGGTAATAAAGACAAAATTGATAATTTCTTCCTCAAAATCTGCAAACACTCAGTGAATAACAACCGTCTTACTTATGTACATCATTACCGTTTTGCTCTATGTCTAAATTGTGCCATGTATGCTGCCCTTAGCTCCTTGGAGGAAAGATGGAATATAAATGCAGTAAAGTAAAAAAAAGAAAGAAAAAGATTTGCACACACAATAGCTCCCTTCATATATTAATGTTGCCCATGCATTGGAAGGAGTACTCCTGTCACATAGCTCCCTGCCCCGTGCTGTCTATGTGCTGGGCACGGATGTCTGACCAAGAACCTCTACATACGCAGGCAACCATGGGAGCTGGAACCTTGTGCAATCAAGGTTCCAGCTCCTGTGGAAGTCTATGTGCATAGAGGTTCAGACATCCATGCTCAATACAGGGATGTCAGGGGCTGGCGCCGGGAGCCACACAACCACAGTAGTAGGCCAGCAATGCAGTCCTGCTGCCCCATTCAACGTGTTGACCCCCTTCATGCAATTTACATGTGAAGGGGGCAAATGTTGGCCATGAAACCCTATTTGGTTAGTATTACACTTCCCATGTACGGTTCTACTGAACTGCATTTAACAACTCACAGATGGTGCGGGGAATAGTTTCTAATGCATTTCTCTGTTCTTATTAACCTCCTGAGAAACTCAGGTTTCATTTAAAAGAAGAGAAAAAGGTGATCGTTCTCATGGTTATAGACAAAAGCTAAAAATATGTGATGTCACTATAGTGTAATGACTTAGGACTTTTCTAGATGAGGCTCTTAACCCACCACTTTTCTGCTTCTGGATTCTTTGTGGGATTAAGATTGGATCCTCTACACATGTTTTTCCCCAGTTTTTTTTTCCTTCTCTGCCTTTCTATATGTTCTGCTACATAACCTCTAGGTGGTGCTGTGATACAGCAGAATTATGCAATTACACTAGGGTTTCATTCTGCCATCCCCCCCAAATACCTGACTGTCCCTGATCAAAAAACCTCTGCAAAAATGCTTGGAAAGCACAGGAGAGACCCTGGAGGATGATGACATCATGTAAAGCACTGTGAGTGAAGAATCACAAGTGTACAATAAACGCCTCATGCAGAAAAGCTCTTAGAATCTATAAGAAAAGTATGCCATAGACAGATAAATAGATAGATAGGCAGATGATAGATAGATAGATAGATAGATAGATAGATAGAGTCTAAAACACTGTAATGATCTTCAACTATTCTAATTATAAATCTAAATTCCGTTGGCTGGGAGGGTCAGGTGGTAATAGGGACCTGTTAAGCAGTCCCATAAGCCAGGAATTGGTTTCTTAAGAGGGCAATCCTATCTGGATAGGTGGCTGCCTCCGAACTTGGAGGTGACTGCCTATCCAATGCAGGGTAGGAGAAGCACGGAAGGGATCGTCCCCTCTGCGCTTCAGCCACCCTGTGTTTGCGGCTAGTTAGCTGATTTTGTCTGTCTAGCTGCAGGATGGTGGAGCGGGGGAAGCAGCTGCCGGACGACACATTGGATGTGCTGTACTGGCATTTCCACCTTCCCCACCCCGGAACACTCCATTTTCACTGCTCCACGCTCCTCTTCTGAGCACGGAGTGCAGGGCCATTCCAAGCTGCTTGCGAGGCAGCACGGGAGGGGGGGAAGGTCGGTTCTCAGGGAGCATGGGCTCCAAGGTCAGTTCCTGGAAACCGATGCATCCTATGGCCGTCTAGCCACTGACTAGAGGCCATAGGATTGCTCCGTTAATATGGATGGAGGCAAGCATACGTTCAGTGTTAGTTGTGACTTGACAAAATACATTAGATGTGGTCATGCTGGCTGGGGATGATGGTAGTTGTAGCCCAAGACATCTGGAAGACACCAGGATGGGGAAGTCTGGATTAGATGTATCACCCTCTTCCCTACTACACACATGCACACCAGGATGGGGAAGTCTGGATTAGATGTATCACCCTCTTCCCTACTACACACATGCACACACACCTGATCAGTTTATATGAGTCAGCAGAAATAAGTGGAACTATTGGCTGGTCTGAAACTGAAGGACAGATTTCTTGGTTTATGTCCATGTTGATGATATCCTTGAATCAATTACTAAACTGAGCAGAACAGGTACATTTAGCAAGCTACACCATTAAGCTATACTCAGCTGAGTAATTTAGCACCTAGCACACTGTTGGGACTAAATCAATGTTTAGTAGCACTAGTAATGGTGATAGTAGGTAGATGGTGATGGACCAGCTTTTGCAGTCTTCCAACATACTTTTACTCCATAAGATACTAATAACTCCAATACACACATATATTTTCCTGGGTGCCAATAGAAAACATTCCACCTTCCTAGTCTGCACATTAGTACATTGTGTAAGCAGGAAAAGTCCCACACCCCTCAATGTCTGACTTGATCCATTTTCAGATTTGCATCCCTGGCTGCCACTTTAGATCTCCTCTTCCCCAATCCAAGGCTGTTTCAAGAATGTGGACATGGGGTGGGGGGTCTACCACACCCTTCTGTTCTGACATATGTGTGGACAGGTTTTCTCTCTAGTAGAGTGGAGGTTCCTGTTATAAGATACACCTGAGTGCCCTTTAAAAAGGTAAAGGTGTCCCCAACCAGTCGTGTCCGACTCTAGGGTGCGGTGCTCATCCCCGTTTCTAAGCCGAAGAGCCAGCGCTGTCCAAAGACGCTTCCGTGGTCATGTGGCCGGCATGACTGAACACCGAGGTGCACGGAACGCTGCTACCTTTCCCGCCGAGGCGGTACCTATTTATCTACTTGCAATTTCTTGCTTTCGAACTGCTAGGTTGGCAGAAGCTGGGACTGAAGACGGGAGCTCACTCTGTCACGCAGCACTCGGGTCTCAAACTGCTGACCTGCCGACCTTCCAGTCTGCAGTTCAGCGTCTTAACCACTAAGCCACCGCGGTCCTGAGTGCCCTTTACATCAGTATAATTATCATTATCGTTATTAATCGTATTTACAAGCCATCAAGAAAAACATCGGCAACACGAAGTTTCAAAACCAAAATTAACAATGAATAAGAACCAACAGATTAAAACCAACATATTCAGCCAAATGAAGATATTAAAATCCAGTAAAACTTACAGCTAACATCATTTCCATTTATCAGCCCAATAAAGCCAACTTAAGAGGCTACTGAAAAACAATTAGGTCTTTAAGGCTCTCCTGCAGGCTTGTAATGATGAGGCCTGGTGCCCCCCTCCTGAGGCCACCACTGAGGAGGCCCTCTCCCCTGTGCCTGCTATCTTAGTTGTTCTTAGGGGCAGGCACATGCACAGAGCCCCAGCAGATAACCGCAGAGTGCAGGCAGGCTGATATAGGTGAGGGCATTCCTTCAAGTCACTTGGTCCCAAACTGTTCAGTTCCAGTGGTCTGTACTGAGGCTGGATCTACACTTACCGCCTTTTTTCGCTTCCAATGAGGTTTCACCGCCCGCCTTTCACACTACGCAGTACCCGCCTTGAGTTGGAACCGGAATTTCCCACTTCTGTGCTCCTGCTTTCAATACCCTAATATCCCAGTATTTCCCCTTAATGTGCTCTGATTTTCCCCCTTCGCTACCATATCTGGTCATAGTCCCCCCCGCCGCCTGTCGGTGTTTGTATTTCCCTCCTGTCCAATCACAGCTCTCAACGGCCCCATGTCTTCTTCTGGCTACTGATCGCATAGCTTCCTCAGCAGCCCCCGTTTCCTCAGCAACAAGCAAAGGGCTGGATGTGCGTGTGCTCGTCTGATCTCGGATGCTAAGCGGGGTCGGCCCCGGTCAGTAGTTGGATGGGCAACCACCTGGGCATCAGACTTCCTGCACTGAGGAGGGGGGTTGTTCTATCCCTTCAAATGAGACTAAGTTTTACCCCCTCCTATCCCCCGCTCCGGATGTGTTTTTTTTTTTAAATTAAGGCATTATCCTCGCAGAATCGGGGCTTCTCCGCGATGTTTTTTTTCTAATTCATGCATGATCTTCGAAGATTTGAAGTTGTGAAGCTTTGCAAGCCTGCGAGCTGCAACTGTCTCCTTTGACTGATTGTATATGTAAGCTGCTCTGGGGGCCTTTTTGGCCGAGAAGCGCCATAAAGATACTTTAAATAAATGTATAAATAAATAAATGTGAAAAACAGCACTTTAAATTGTGCCTGGAAAAAAGCACCAGCAGCCAGAGCAGCAGCTGAGCCAGTACAGGTGCCACGTTGTCTGACCACCAGTGCTCGAGCTGCCACTTTCTCCACCAGCTGAAGTTTCCAAACGATCTTTAAAGGCAGCCCCATGGAAAGCGCCCATCCTGGATGTCACGAGTACATGAATAACTGAGGCAACGTCCATCTTCCCCAGATAGGGCTGCAGTGAGCACACCAGCCTATGATGGCAAAAAGCACTCCTGGCTGCCACCACCACCTGGGCTTCCCCAGTTAGTGCAGAGTCCAGGAGAACTCCCAGACCTCCTTTGACGCAGGCTTTCCCCTCTTATCCCTTCATGCCTAGGATAATACGCCTGAAGGAGTGGGACGTCATTGCCAAGCCAGCTGTACCCACTGACTTGGCTAACCTTTACCACAGCTAACGCGAAGTGTGTCGATTCTATCGCTGTTACAGTTACTTCTAACTGGGGAAGTGAGTGCTGGCTATTTTGAGTTCACGAATAAGGTAGCGTAAATGAAAACCAAGCTGGCACAAGGATTTAACTCAAGAAAATTATTATTTATGAGATGTTATTTCAGTTTTATAGATCTTATAATTTATTTTACATAGATCTTGTTAATTAGTCTAATGCTGCCTTGCTACCCCTCTAAATCCTGCCTCCACATCCAAGATGGTGCTCTGTTGAACTCCAAACCCTATCTCCCCCCAAAACTAACTCCTAACTAAACTGAAAACAGTTTAGTTTAATGAAACATCGACACATGGGAGTACTGGAGGGTTTATAGCAGGGCACACACGGTTTCACAGTGACCAATCACCTATTAACTGGGCTACTCAATATCTTGTGAGTTGTGGAAAATCACCAGTGCCAGAGGTCATGAAACTGGAATACAAAGGTAAAATAAGTTTCCCATAATTTATGCATATGGGAAAAAGTAGTGCAATAATAAACTGAAAACAAACCCTCCACAAAACATCATTCACACACACACCCGTAGAACTAAAACAGCCAATCACACACAAGCCTCATCCTGCTCACAGTTAGCCCCTGCTTACCTGTACGTATTTTCCCCGCAAACCTAAACACAGTAGTATTAATACAACAAAACAGATCAGCAGAACAAGCCGTTGATTTTGTCACAGGAGCATAACCCCATCTAAATCCAGTTGTAAACTTCCATCTACAGTAGTTGGTTTCCCTACTCACAGCACCTCCATCTTATCTGGATTAAGTCTATATTGGTTCCACCTCATCCATGCCTGATTCAATGTTCCACAGCCTATCTGGGATGAGGCAGAGCTGAGTCTCATCTGCATACTGATGACACTTCAACCCAAACTCCAGATGACTTCCCACAGTAGTTTCATGTAGATGTTAAAAGTGGGACCAGAAGATAAAACCTTGTAGCACCTCAGAAGCCAATGGTCATCAGGTGGAACAGAAGAATTCCCCCAGCACCACCTTCTGTGACCACTCCTCCAGGAAGGTGTGGAGCCAACATAGCATTGTGCCTCCTAGGTCCAGCCGAGACATGATCTACAAAGATCCCATGGCTGATTGTATCAAAAGCCACTGAGAGATCCAGGACTAATAAATAGAGTCACACTCTTCCCATGTATTCCCTAGTGTAAGTTATCCACCAGAGTGACCAAGGATGTTTCCATTCCATTACTACATCTGAAACTGGACTGGATCTAAATGTCATCCAACACTGGAGTTGAGAAGTCACCACCCTCTCTAACACTTTGCTCATGCATGGTCGATTAGATACCGGGTGGTAAACTTATTTTTTTCACCAAAGGATTTAAGCTTTTCTCCCCCCCCCCCACAACAAATGCCTCACAACTGCTTCCTTCAAAGCAATGGGGACCACACCATCGCTCAAAGAAGCATTAACCACCACCTCCAAGGTCCAAATACAGAGTCCAGCCCTAGCCAGTTTCACAAGCCAGGATGGTCACGGGTCCAGAGAGGACATAAAAAGAAGGTCTTACCATCTTGTTCAGGGCTGCCCAGTCCAGCTCTGGTTAAATACCTGCAGGGAGGCGAGAAAAGATGACTTTTCGGCAGCACTGCTGTCCAGCTGGAGAGACAGCTCTTCCCTGTGTTGCCTAGCTGGAACCTAGAAATGTCCCCTTTTCATGATTTTTACACAATTCAACCCTCCGTCTGTTGTGGAAGTTACCTTATCAGTTTTGATACCTCCTTCAGTGAGTAAGAGAGATGCACACACCTTAGATAGGTAGGTAGATAAACAGATGAGAGAGAGAGGAGAGATTTTATGTGGAGTCAGATCATTTATCCTTCTAGCCCAGCACTATCTCCCACAACTGGGGACAGATTTCTAGGGTCTCATGCAGAGGTCTGTTGGAATCTTTAGATGCCAGGCACTGGACCTGAGACATTACACAGGCCAAGCATTAGGCTCTAGTACTGAGCTATGACTGCTCTATGGGTCTAGCTTTGGAATGATTTGTGAAGAGGAACAGACACCAGGTAATTGAAAATCGGTGTGGAGGTTTTGTGTCTGGGGTGTGTGCACGTGTGTGCGTGCACGCACACAAAGATCTACATACAAGGTAGCAGAATCCTGGTGGCATCTGCTCATAGATCTTTCCTTTTTTGGGAAATTGATTTTAGCAGTGATGATGGCCAAATCTCCCCAGCGTGCAGCCTACTAAGGCAGGTCACACCCAAGTGCAACTGGAATTGGTGTAACTTGGGATGCTGCCTGGTGTGTGTGAAAGCACCCCAGAGAATTTGTCCTGAGCAGCATCCAGTCTAAGTAAGCACTCTCTCTCTCTCTCTCTCTCTCTCTCTGTCACACACAAACACACACACACACACACACCCTACACATCCATGAAAAGCCTATTTCAGTTGATCATTTTCTTCTAGCTTGTTTTGCAGATATTTTAAACTCGTTTTGCAGAATGTGAGCTCTCTATAACACTCGGGGGCACTGAATGACGAATACAAAGCATGTTCTGTTCCTAGCCAAATGCTAAGGGGTACATTTGGGGCAGGAGGTGGGGGGAGGGGGAGAGGAGAAAGAAAAAGCAAGGGAATAGTCATTTGAAGAAAAATGATCACCTGGTTAGATTTCTCATTCATCCCTTGATGTACATATGCCTCCTCACTCTTGCCTAAGCTATGGTAGACACATTTCATTACTTAGATCTGCTCCAGCAAAAGCTAATGGGCCATCAAAAAGGAATGAGAATATAAGCAATGAAAGATTACTATCCCTATGTCTACATGGAAATGCTCTCCACATAGTCCTGACCTCTTGGCGAGATGGAAAAGCAACCATACCTCCACACCTCCTCCACGAAGTGAATTGGTTCTGATATGCCAGTGGTTCATTTTTGCAACCTCCACCCAATTTACCTGGTCTACTGATGCTAGACATGTCATGACTGCTGCACTTTTTTTGAGGGGGGAATCGTGTGAATGGGGTGTCTGTGCAATCAGGTGCCAGCATGCAGCACCACCCACTTCATAAGTGAGATCATCCGTGTGATGGATGAGATGGATGATACCTGTTCTGCACTATACAAAGTGAAATACCACCGGGGGGCCCATCCTCTCCAGATAGGGTTACAAATTAAGGTAATGTATGAATCTGGCTAGAATGATTCCGTATGTTGTAGCCTGTTTAAGCTATACTGACTTTCCTTCTGCCAACATAGGATGAAACAGGGGTGCATGTCCAGGTATGTTGAGGTACCACATTTCAGTACAGTTTCTGAATTTCAGCTCAAAAACATGATGCCGACCTAAGAGAATGGCTCAATGCCAAAGCAAAACTACCCAATGCAGATATATACTTTACAAATAGGTTAATGTAATCAGGCTACTAGTAACCCATTGTCAGGTCCTAACTTCAATGTATCATTTGGAATGAATGGCATAAGACAAAGGCCATTTCCCCCTGAAGCCAAACATTAAAAGATACCCCCCATCTCACACACTTTTCTCCGGACATGAGCTCATTTTTTAAAGATGGCACAGAGTTGGCGAATGGAGAGAGGAAAATCACATCCCCTTTGTAACCTTGTTTCTGAAGCAACTGCTTCCCACCACTTCATGGTAAGGCTGGCCCTAAAGTTAGTGCTTCCAGATGGACAGCTTCTACCCCTACAACTCCTACCAATCAAAAGGCATTGTGCATTGTGAGAGAACCAGCGTGGTGTAGTGGCTAAAATGCTGGATTAGGACTCGGGGCTCTGCCATGAAGCTCAGCAGTGACTTTGGGTCAGTCACTGACTCTCAGTCTAACCTACTTCACAGGGTTGTTGTGAAGAGGACGATCATGTATGCTACCTGGGGATCCTTAGAGGAAAGGCAGGATATAAATGAAATAGATAAAAAAGTTTCATTTTTTCCTTGTTAATGGAATTTTTTTGGTTAAAAAGAACGACAGTAGAAGCAGTGGAAAAACACTGGAGGGTTACAAATGGAAGACATTTTCTGGACCTCCCCCTAAAATTCTGTGTTTCAGGCAGAGTGATTGCACAATGAAAACCTCATCTGGAAGCATTTGGAACTCAATAAACACTGCTGGGGAGCAGAAGTATTTTAAGCCATGCTGCCTTGATTGAGCCATACAACCTAATGATCCCTGCCATACAACCTAATGATCCCTGCCCCCCACTCCAAATGAGCCCAATTTCTAGATATTTGCTAATATATTCAAACATGGTAAAGAACTGTGTCTTTTTCTCCCTGAAAGAGCTGCCAGCTGATTTTAGTTACTTCACTGTCTGTAAAGGGAGCAGACTGAATTTGTTCGGGAGGCTAAAATCGATACCCAGCAAAAAGGATTTATGATCTCGACCGAGAAATGTATGGCTCATTCCCATTTTAGTGGTTGCTTGAAACTTCTGCCACTTCCTGTTCTCCCCCACCCCCCATGACTCTCCCAATGGAATAAGAAATTAAGATGAAAAATATGCTATTCACTCCCCTTATCTCGACGCACTATACATGCAAATGCTCTGTGCTGCTATCTGAAACCTAGCTTCCTGTTATTAAGGAAGACATCCTAGTATTTAGCAGCACAAGACCCCCCCTTTCAAAACCCAAGCAGAATGTCTAATGATTTCGTAGTTTGCTTCCTGCTTGTAATTAAGTAGGTCACAGCTGTGAAGCAAAGAGAACAAGAAGATATACTCAAATTGCACAAAGCCCAAAGCGATCAAAATTATTTGCAGCTGAAGGAAATGGCAGCTTAAACACACACACACACACACACACACACACACTTGCAGAAGTCTGGAGCCTAAGGCAAATGAAAGAAAATGTGAGATTATGATGAACTAAAAAGTGTAATTTGGCCCAGCCAGATGCAGAGGTGATATGAGACAGCGATTCAGAAATAGCTGATTGCTCTGGGGAAAATGAGATGACCTTGTAAAACTCCAAACCCCTACAGAGTTCGCAGGCTGCTCCTATTGGTACTGTACTCCAAGTGGCCACTTGAGTGACTGGTTATGTTTTGGAAAAGCTGTAGACAGGACTTCCTTTCACATTTTAATTCTTTCGAGAATCGTTCAATCAAACTGTTTAAAGGAAGCCACACCCTGCAACTATATGGTTTCTGTTATTGAAAAGAAGTGGCACTAGCCACTATGGAGAACAACAAGTCTGTCTGCTATTTTGCATTGTTAAGGGCAGGTTAATTTGGGCTGAGTTGCAAGCTTGAGGCAAAGTGAAGCAGTCAGATGGTTTCTTCACCATGCCATCCAACCCACATTCTCATGACACCAATAAATCGATCTTCCCCCTTACATCTATTGCCCTTGGGTTATAAGCAATGCAACCCTCATTCCACAATTCAAGCTGTGCGTGTTCTTCTCTCCTTTCTTCCATATACTACATCAGTCGAGATGCACAAACCACTGAGATGTTGCCTTGTCTTTGCCAATTACCTCATAACAAGATACCATTCCAAGCACAATCAACTCCCACTGGAGTACATGGTTTGTTTCTTCTGTGTCTCTATAACTCATGTTGGATTATGCGCTGCTGTGGTTTTATGACTGTATCGCCCATTGCTCCAAAGGGCTATCCTGGATCAACTAACATCCGTCTTCAGAACTTTGCGCACAAGTCTTCTTGACAATGCACAGCCCAAGAACTGTAGTGCACATGAACACCAAAGTTGTGAGCCTCACAAGCTGTGCTGTCATGCTAGTGATGTTAATGAAACATCGACACATGGGAGTACTGGAGGGTTTATAGCAGGGCACACATGGTTTCACAGTGACCAATCACCTATTAACTGGGCTACTCAATATCTTGTGAGTTGTGGAAAATCACCAGTGCCAGAGGTCATGAAACTGGAATACAAAGGTAAAATAAGTTTCCCATAATTTATGCATATGGGAAAAAGTAGTGCAATAATATATTAGAGATCTCTGCTAGATGCCTCATGTAACTAGGGATTCATCAGCAAACACACCTCAGCTGCTGATGTGTCAATGGCACCAACCATATCATGGCACTCTTGTCCTGATCTTTTAGCAATCAAGATGATGATCTATGTGTGTGTAGAGGGGGAGGACAATTTGCTGGACAATTGTCATGGACAGATCATTACCTGGTCAGGATTCTCATTTTAGGCTCTTTAGACCTCCAAAGGGTTTGGGAACAGGTTAAGATGGTGTGCTGTAAAGAAACCAATGGCTCAAACTGGTTTCTAGGATGCTTCATAAAACGTGCCTGTTGATGTCAGCCTTCCTGTAACTTTCCTGATAGATCAGTGGAACAAACAAATGGGTCAGGCTCCTGACTTGATCTAGCGACTCTACTACCAGCCAACAGACTTCGGTATCTCCTTGGTTCATTTCAGAAGTCCAGGAGAAGTTCCATGAAAAACAGGCTTGAACACAGGTGGATAAAAGCTCAAACCAAATCCAGTTAAACACAGTTTAGAGCAGTGATCACAGCGAAGAAACCATTTTTCTCCCATCAGTGCATCTGTGCGATGTCAGCAGTGGAGCTTTTTAGGGAGAGTAAGGGCACTTACATGCTGATGTTCCAGAAGGCAAAGCTCCCTCTGAGATCAAGGTGACCACTCTGCAAGACAGTTTGCAGATAAAATCATTCATATCTACTCCAGCTCAGTCTCTAAAATTGGTGTGGATCTGGGTGAGGTATTCGAAGGATCTACTTATCCAGTTTTGACATCTTAAACTGTTGTTGCCTGAGGAAGTGGACAAGATTCTGAGACATATGAGATCTGCCATCCATTCTTTGACTTGTGTCTGTCATGGCTAGTTAGATCTGCCCAGCTTAGGAAAAATATGTTCTTGACAGCTGTGATGAACAGATCCCTTGAGGAGGGGCTGCTTCCTAATATATTAAGGAAGTGATGGTTAAACTATTTTTGAGAAAGCCCTCCCTGAAACTGGCTGATTTGAGTAATTACAGGTCAATATACATTATGGAGGGGATATCTGACATTGGGCTTCCAATTTAAGTGGAAGCTGTGTGATTCTCACCACATAAACTTTTGCCCTATTACTTCCTTTTATTTAAGAAGGGCTGCCTTACGTTATAGGAATAACTTTTATGTCATGATTTCATAGCTCTCACAGAATACATGTCCTGTTTTTCAGAACTCTGTGCTTTCACTCCATAGACTTCCATAATTCTAGAACATCCCTCATTCATGAATTTTTGATATGGCACATTAGAAGCACAATGATGCACTTTGGGCAGAAATTGCACAAATTTGGACATTCTCCCGGGCAGAAATCTAGTAAAAAGAAGAAAATACTCTACAAGTGTAAACTCTTTTGGGCATTGAGTGTATTGCACAAATGACTCTGTTTGTCAGGAAAATACTTTCCATCTAATGGCAAGCTTACTATAAACAGGACAAAACATCAACGGATAAAAGCACAAAGGTTAGACAGTAAATTTTATGAATGCTGGCTAGGAAAATCATCATGGGAAAAACTGTATTTCTCCTCCCACTGTCCTCATCTAATTAGTTCATTTCAGGATACGAGGCTGCGAACAACAGAGTTTCTTGTATGAGGGATGTTTGGCCTTGAATGCGAGCAAATATACAAACTGACAGCGTGTGCCCTTCCCCAATGAACATCCAGTGAAATAGGGGAGTTAACCAACAATTCTTCCCTGGGAGTCACTCAGGAATGCATGCTCCCCTTAGTCAAGTTAACATCCAATTGATTGTCACATATAACCCTACTTGACTGTCGGGTGGGGGGAATTTACATTTATGTACATCACCATATTTCAATATTGTTTGTCTATTTTGTAGCAAGTTCGTATATTCGGAAACCAGTTTTCCTCCTATTACAGGGGTGGGGAACCTGTGGCCCTCCAGATGTTGTTGAATTCCAGATTACATCACTCGAGGCCAGCATGGCCAACAGTAAGGGATGATGGGAGTTCCAGTCTGGCAACATCTGGAGGGCCACAGTTCCCTATCTCTGCCCTGTACCATGTCATGCATGAAGTCAGCCATAGAAACTTTTTCTAAATTTTCTACATTTGTTTTAAAATCTCAGATGATAAGACTAGGCAGATGCGCAGGTTTAATTTGAAGAATTAACTTACATTACTGAACCTCCGGCCTTGATATATTCAAGATTTAGATTATACTTGCTTCCCCCACGAGCTCAACTCCTTCCTGCCTCTGCTGTCCCTACCGGCACGCATAGAGATGGATAATTTGTCTGCCTCCTATGTATGTACAAATCATGTGGGATCACACAGTTGATTTCCTGAAATCATGCTGTTTGGAGGCTCGGCTGGCACAGCAGACTCCCCTCCGCACAATGGTTGGTTCTGGGGGGCGGCGGGGAATGAGTATTGTTCACACTGCCTCCCTCCCAGTCTACTCAAGGATCTATGCACCTGAATGCATGTAGGTCCTCAAAAATGGAGAATACAAATTGTGAGCCGATGGTACCTTGACCACACATTGGGGGCAGAGTCGGCAAGTGCGATCCCTATGTCCTTCTCTATGGGTTCGTCTCTGCACATGGCTTAGGGCATTCTGAGACAGGCGATCAGGTAGTGACCAAAGAATATGTAAGGATTATTAGCAGGGCTGCTCTCTCTCCGCCCCCCCTCTAAATCAAGGTTCTTCTCAGGCTGACCCACATTTTTCAAGAAAAGCAGCTGAATTCTGTGGCTGGTATAAAATACATAAGGTATGCAAATATGCAAAATAGGAACAATCATACACAACGTATTCTGAATGTTTTATTATTATTATTTGTGTAACTCATTCTGCTCCTGCCAGTCATGAAGAGGGGCAAAGCATTGGTGCCTCTACCTTCTGGCCAGAAATCTTATTCAGCACCTTCTCTGGCTTCTGAGATGTCTGTAGGCGTTGTCTACACACTTTCAAGTATATCTTCTTGACCACAATGGCTAGAAGCTTGTTTTTTAAAAAATAAAATAAAATAATTGGAAGGCTAGATTCACTGGAAGTGAAATTTTGTGGATAATACTACACTGTGGCTTTTCTCAATGCTCAATAATTTTAGAATACCAGCATGGTTATATATAGCAAGCTGGTAAGAGTTTCATGACTAATATTTGTATAATAATATATTTATGAAGGGTTTTTTTTTACCTGTGCTGAGCCCTTGTGGCTAGAAATGTTTATAATAAAAATTAAATGTAATTTTTATACATCTGCTTTTATATCTGTAGTGCCCCTTGTGATTTTTACATATTTTCATGTTGCGTCTTTATTGTATTTATATTTTAAATCTTACAATACATTTGCTGCCCTGAGCAGTTTTAAACTGACAATTAGACTATAAATGTGCGGGATTATATATATATATATATATAGAGAGAGAGAGAGAGAGAGAGAGAGAGAGAGAGATCTGTGTTTGTGTTAATAAAGTGAGTCACATTTTATGTTCCATCAATGGAAAGGAAAGCAAACATTTATTTATTTATTTATTTATTTATTTATTTATTTATTTATTGCATTTATATCCTGCCTTTTTTCCTCTTGCAAGGAACTCAAGGCGGCTTACATGATCTTCCTCCTCTTCCATTTTATCCTCACAACAACCCTGTGAGGTGGGTTGGGCTGAGAGTCTGTGACTGGCCCAAAGTCACCCAGTGAGCTTCCATGGCCGAGTGGGGACTAGAACCCAGGTCTCCCGACTCCCAATCCAACACTCTAGCCACAACACCACACTGGCTCTCCAACCTATGCAAGGAAGCAGAGTAGTCTGTGTTTTAATCTAAACCAGGGGTGGGCAACGTGGAGCCCCCAGACACCAGTGCCCTCCCTAACACCTTTCTCAGTGCCAGCCAAGGTGCCCTATACCTCCCACTTTTTAAAATAAATTAACAGATGTAATTACCAACAGCTGGGATTGCTGTGAAATAGGTTTCTGTTGCTGACAACTATGGGTTCAAAGGATTTACTTAGTGTGTTTGGTCTCAGACCCCACCGCTGCCTTGTACTCAGCCTTTTGGCCAGGTTACTTGTCCTCTGTGACTAGCCACATCTCTTATGGCAGCCATTTTGTGCTGGTGCCCAGGACAGTTTCTCAAATTGCCAAATTTGCCCATGGCTCAAAAAGGTTGTCTACCTCTGATCTAAATAGTGTGCAGCAAAACTGACATTTCCTCCTTTATGGAAGTATCAGTAGGACCACATCAACTGCTGGTTCTCAAGCCTCATTACAGTTTTACAGTGAAGTTACCTAACATACGATGAAGCAAAACCTGAAGAGAGGAATAGACATTACTCACCAGTCATATTGAAACAAAAGTTTGCATTTATAAAATGGGTATCACAAGGTAAGAGAAGTTAAAAACTAAATTAGGGCTTGCTTGGCATGTTTCGAACCTTGCACAGTTCTAATTATAAATACTGCAAAAGCATTGCTCTTTTACTGAACATGCAATGGAAGTACATAATTTGTAGCACACCCCAAGATGTATTCATTTGAAGTCAAATTTATGTTCCCATAATTAGATATATGAAGGCTGGGGTAAAATCCAGAAAGATTGGGGGGGGGGGAGACACAAAATGTTTTTAAATGGAGGCCAGCCAGAGTAACGTCTAGCCAAGATCTGACGTGGACCACATTGCAGTACCATTATCCTGTCCATTTGGAAAGGCCAAAATCCTAGCAATTGAATGGAGAAGTCTCACTTGACCAGGTCTCCAGACCCAAAATCTGTGAGCAGCTCCAACTTCACCAGAGCTTTAGATGTATCTCAGAAAAGTACACCTATAGACTGTGCAGCTTGTCGTGGGTTATTTAACCCACGACGAGCTGTGCCACTGGCAGGCGCGACACTGCATATGCAACCCCTGCTAGGAGGTTCCTGTGTCATGCAAACCTGGTAAGTGTGGGTTATTTAACCCTCATATAACCCACACTTGCCAGGTTCACATGACACGACACCCACCAAGCAGGGGTTGCATATTCAAAATGGTGGCTGCACGTACTGCAGCCCCATCATGGGTTAAATAATCCATGGTGGGCTGTTATGTCATGCAAACCGCCCCATTTTCTCCCCTCTCACAGTTTATCAGCAGGTCATGTCATCTCACTTCTTACACCATTAGTTTTTGTGATGCATTCAACAACAGCAAAAGTCTATTCTGATTTGTCATGCAGCTTGAAACTGTAAAACAATAAGCAGCAGTTTCTGGGTATTTGAGAGCCTGGTGGTGGCAGCGGTAGGAAAATCCAAACAGTAGTATCTTTAGGTAATGGTCAAATTAAACCTTCTAAAACACTTGTACAGGAGTCAGAAAAAATGAACTTCAGAATAAGTACCACTTAGAGATGTTTTTAAATATGTTCAGCAGTATATAAATCTATTAAATATAACTAAATAAATACATAAATAAATAAGATGGCATAACTGAATGGTACTTCAGTGATCATTAGTGATCAGTGGTGCAGCCAGGGCTGGATGTTTAGGCCAAAGTCCAGGGTCCTAAAACCCAGGGAGCCCCCAAATGATCATCCAGCATCAGCTACAGAAGCAAATTCCATTTCATTCCTGTAGTCACAATGGTGCTATGATTTAAGAGAGCATAGAATGCAAAAATGCAGATGCTCAGATTATTTGTTTCTCATTGGAGCTGGCAAACAGTTTTCTAGTTGTTGTTCTAACATGTAGAAGCAGTTGTGAAGCATGGAGTTGCGGCTGGAGAAATGTGAGTTATGCGCTTCACAACTGAAGTCATACACATGGCCGCCTAAAGGCGGCCCCATAAGACCGTTAAGTCCAGAGTCTATTACCTAGCACACTCCAGGAGAGAGCGGAGGACAGGAAGGCCTGGCGTGCTATGGTCCATGGGGTCACGAAGAGTCGGACACGACTGAACGACTGAACAAAGCACTGTTAGTGATGGTCATCAGGGAAAGTTTTATTATTTAGGACCTAAATCTTAGGTTGTTGCTACTCACATTTTCAAACGCTTGTTAAAATGTCAATTTGACTTTCTGCGCACATAGGGTAATGCCTTACCCAACCTTGTGCCCTCCAGATGTGTTGGACTACAACTCTCATCATCCCCAGCCAGCATGATGGCATGATGACAGTTGTAGTCCACCGTATCTGGAGGGCACCAGATTGGGGAAGACAAACACTATTTGATTTAACAAAGCTGGTGAGAATATTCACTATAAATGTTCATTCCTTCTTGCACTCTATCCTGAAATCTGAGTTTTTTGCAAGAAAAGAAGCCGGAGGTCCCAAGCGAAGCAAGGCCACATGCTTCTCCAACTTCTCTATTAAGTGATCAATCCATACATTTTGTTCAGTTTTTGCTGAACTGCATTGCTGTTAATAAACCTTCAACATTGGCCTTGGCAGGTGAAAGTTATGAGAGAGGAGTGTTTGCCAGGGCTCACAAGTCCCGCTGGCTTGAAATCCATGCAATAAAGATTTTGTAATTTGGAAAGTCAGAGTTTAAACTGATTTCACCATGATATAGAAGGACACATATTTTGAAACAATGAAGGTCTAACACACAATAGAGGTCCCCCTCCCCCCAGAAAGATTTCATGCTGTACGTATTCCATACAAATGCTAAGCATTACTTGTTCATTCCCAGCCATCATCTTGCTGCATTTTTACAATACATGTAAACTAACAAATCAGACTAAAGATGTGACTGGGTGAGCTGCACTGAAAATTATCAGAAGGTCTAACTGGTCTGCCTTTGTGCAGTTCCCATTCACTTCAACAGAACTTGTACAGAAGATGTCCCCAGCAAGTTGTGCCCAGAGATGGCTTTTTAATAGCACTATATGTAATGATCTGGCAAGTTTCAGAAACAAGACAAGAGGAATGCAAAAAATGAATTACCCAATAATGAAAGGTCAAAATGAGAAGCAGACGAGTGTGGGGAAATCTCCCATGGGCTTAGTTTGTGAATCAGACAGACTTTGGCTGTTGGGAATAATGTTCCCAAAAATGGGGGTTGGACCCGATGGTCTTGTAGGCTGCTTCCAACCCTACTATTCTATGATTTTATGATTCCAGTCACTCCTGAAAAGGCTCCTCCAGAAGAAGCGGTGCAATCATCACAACATTTGCCTTGCTTCTGGCTCTGTATCTCTTTCTTGCTTGCTTGCTTGCTGATTGATTGATTGAAAGAATCCCCACCCTTTGCAGACTGTAAAATATTTTCATGGCTGGGAAGCACTTCTTGATTTTCCTTCTCAAAGATTTCTTTACCCTGTCTTTGCTTTTTATTCCTGTTATAGTAATAAACGTTTCGCTAATTTTGTTTCTCCCATCCTTTTGGGGTTCTGCCAGGCTCAAATATGAATGACAGTGAGCATGAGAAGAGGGAGGGGGGCAATGGGAGCAGGAGCCAATGGATCAAGGGTGTGGCATCTCATGCCTGCAGGCCAAATCTGGCTCCCCAGGTGGCCATGCCCCTTTTCTCCAACCACTAATAGTTTGGTGGTTTCCCAGCTTTTGCAGTTTTTTCCCCTATCCTAAAAGGTTGAGATGCCTCTTCTAAGGCTTAGTTACTAGAAATAAAAGCTTTGGGGCACAATCCTATGCATGTTTAGACAGAGCAAAGGCCTACAACTCCCAGCATTCCCCAGCCAGCCACTGCTGGGAGTTGTAGGCCTTTTTTCTGTCTAACCATGTATAGGATTGCGCCCTTAAGCTCAAATATAATAGTATGTTTGGCATTTTGGCTCTGCCCCTTTTGCGTTTGGCCCGGCCCACCTTGGATTGCGGCCCCGAAAACGTCTCCAAAACTGCATTTGGCCCTTGGGCTGAAAGAGGCTCCCCAGCCCTGCACTAGATAGTGCTGCTTTTAATCCCAACTTCACATATGTGCTGATGGGATCTGAGCTAGCGGTGACCGACCAAGAAAGAGATCTTGAGGTTGTGGTGGACAGCTCAGTGAATATGTCAACCCAGTGTGCAGCTGCTGTACAAAAGGCAAACTCTAGTTATGTTAGGCATAACTAGAAAAGGAACTGAGAATAAAACTGCCAATATCATACTGCCCCTATACAAATCTATGGTGCAGCCACACTTGAAATACTGTGTCCAGTTCTGGTTACCACACCTAAAAAAAGCTACTGTAGAGCTGGAAAAAGTGCAGAAAAGGGCACCTAAAATGACCAAGGGGCTGGAGCATCTCCTCTGTGACAGAAGGTTACAACAGCTGGGATTGTTCACCTTAGAAAAAGGGTGGGTAAGGGGAGACATGATAGAGGTCTACAAAATTATGCATGGTGTGGAGAATGTGGATAGGGATCTCCCTCTCTCAAAATACTAGAACCCGGGGTCATCTTGTGAAGCTGATCGGTGGGAGATTCAGGACAGATAAAAGGAAGTCCTTCACACAGCACATAGTTAAACTATGGAACTCGCTACCACAGGATGTAGTGATGGCCACCAATTTGGATGGCTTTAAAAGAGGATTGGACAAATTCATGGAGGAGAAGGCTATTGATGGCTACTAGTCCTGATGGCCATGTGCTACCTCCAGTACCAGAGGCAGTGAGCCTATGTACACCAGTTGCTGGGGAACATGGGTGGGAGGGTGCTGTTGTGCTCATGCCCTGCTTGTGGGTTCCCGGTCGACAGCTGGTTGGCCATTGTTTGAACAGAATGCTGGACTTGATGGACCCTTGGTCTGATCCAGCAGGGCTCTTCTTATGTTATGTTCTTAATGACAACATTTCCACACAACTGCGGGGTTTGTTTGTTTATTGCGCCTGACGCCATCATCAGCACATCTTCTCCCAAAGCTGTGCTTTTGTCACCCATATTTCCAAAGCACTCGAAGAGCAATACATTGTCCTTAAAAAAAAATGGGAGACTAGCTCAAAAAAGGGTCAGAGCTGGTGGTGTGAAGGCAAGCTGGCAGGCCAAGAAGGCAGCATAGCCTGTGCTGAGGCAATGAATTCCTCAGCCTGAGAAGCCAGACCAGAGTCAACATCTTTATGTGATGTGGTGGAACTCCATGTAATGGGCTCCTTGCGCCAGGTGATCTCTGCAGAGTCGTCATCTGCAATACAATCTGCAGTGGTGGTGCTGTAGTTCAAACAAACCAGCAGCTTCCCTCCTCCAGCAAGCTGTCCCACAATGCAGAGAGTAAAGTGACAGGGTCCCTCTGCCAGAGTCCCAAATTTGACATCTCTGGGGTCTTACGCTTAATGCATCCATGGCTACTGTGATTGCTGGTTCACACTGCTGGCAGCAATTGTGCATACGAGCTGGAGACACAGGTTCCGTCCGCATCCTTGTGGCTTTTGCTGTCCTTCTGATTGCTTGGAGAATGTCTGGGTGATTCAGCCCTATGTACAGTCACTATGTATGTGAGTGGATAGCTACTTCCATAACTGCGCTCTCACGTTAAGTGGTTTCAAACGGTCCCAGGGGAATTCAGGCATTACTCAGTGGGGAAGTCAGTTATGGCAGAGAGGTTTCCCTGGAAGACAGTCTGCCCAGTCACTACCAATGTTCTCCTGTGGTGCACAGGGCCGGATGTTCTAGAGGGCACTCTTAGAACATATGAGGCACCAATGAGTCTCAATCAGCCTAGCCACCACTCTGCATAAAGTCAGTATGTGCACCTTAAAACGATGAACATTTCTATACCAGGCTAAAATCCCGCAACTTTACCAGGGCTTTCTCCTTCTGTTTTAAATGCAGGATCACAACGGGCTCCCTTTACACACGCTTCCCCCCGCCCCGCTTTTCTGCGTGTTCTATGTTTCATTATACAGCCACTAGATGGTGCTGGTCTAGCGCCTCTTATTGCACAACTTCCTCTTTTCTTTTGAGGAAACTCAACACGCTGTAATTTGATAGCTTATTTTCTCTGATCTTTTAAAACATGGGATAAAGGTCATTTAGTGCGGGGGACGCCCTGGAGATTGACGACGTCATGTAAAGGACCTGCAAACTTCCGTGAGTAACCAATCCCAAGCGCAGGATAAAAGCCCCATGTGGAAAAGCCCTATGGCTGAGCCCAAACTCAAGCAAGCTGACTGGCTCAAAGTTTGGGCTGGGGAGATTTCATGAACACCCCCTCCTCCCACTCACAGTTTCTGTTGTCACTGCTGCAGCCTGTTCAGTGCAATGGCTGGCAGTACTGCCGATCTCACTCCCCTGAGCTGCTAGGCACCATTTTGGTGCTTCTGGGTGCCACCAGAAGTGGGGTAAACTTTACAGTTTACCTGCAAAACTGCTGAAAAGCCACCCCCCCAACACACACACTTCAGAGCCTGAAAACAGCATGGGGGTGGGGGTTACTGTTTTGGCTCAGCCCTGCTTAGAACAGTTCCTCTGCAACAGACACGATGTCCATGTCAGGTATGTTGATGTGGACAGGACTTCCTGAAGATAGCAAATTTGAAGAAAGACACCACTTCTTTAGAGCAGGGGTGCAGAACATTTGACCCTCCAGATGTTTCTGGACTGCAACTCCCACCCTCCATTGGCTATGCTGGCTAGGGAGGATGGGATGTGCAGTCCAACAACAGCTGGAGGGCCACACACTCCCCAAACCCGCTTTAGAAGATTAACTAGTCAAAATGGCCTCTACGGAGCAAGGGCGGGCAGCCTTTTTCAGACGGAGAGCCAAATGCAATCTTGGAGAAGCTCTCAAGGTCCGCATTCCAGTGGTGGGTGGGGCCAAAGGCAAAAGGGGTGGAGCCAAAAATTTGGGGGGCGGAGCCAGCATATTGTCGCTTAAAGTTCTTACTGCTAATAACTAAACCTTAGGATAGGCATTTCAACCTTTTACAATGGGGAAGTATGGGCACAAAAGCCAGGAAACCACCGAACAATCAGTGGGGGCATGTTCATCTGGGGAACCCTGGAGGGGTGGATTTGGCCCCTGGGCTTGAAGTTCCCCTTCATAGTACAGAGGAGTGTGAAGGAAGGCAGCCACTGCCACACAGTGGCCAAGTTGAGGGGAGAACCTGGCTTATGCCATGAAGGTTCCAACCATTTATGCATTCACCGCGCCCTACTGCGCTTTGTGAATGCAAACATTTATCTGGCTCGTTGTTGTGGGAAGGAAGCAGTTGGTGGGAATCTAGTGTCCACTTGATGGGCACCTCACCCTGAAAGTGGGCAGCCCACCTAGGGCCACATACCAGGGCAGAGAGGAGGAGAGGCTGCTCAAGGAGAGGCTGCTCTGCTTATTAGCTGGCTGAATTGATTGATTGATTGATTGATTGATTGCATTTATACCCTGCCTTTTTTTCCTCTTGCAAGGAACCCAAGGCAGCTTACATTATCCTCCTCCTCTCCATTTTATCCTCACAACAACAACAACCCTGTGAGGTAGGTTGGGCTGAGAGTCTGTGACTGGCCCAAAGTCACCCAGTGAGCTTCCATGGCCGAGTGGGGACTAGAACCCGGATCTCCCAGCTCTTAGTCCAACACTCTTGCCGATACACCTCTCAATCGGGAGTGGACAACTTCTGGGGGCTGGGGGGGCACATTGTCTCCTCTGAACCCACTGGGGTGTACACTCCATCCCCACTGAAATTGCCACTGCTGTTGAATTTACTACTGCAGTGGCAGCATCAGAAATCACAGCAATTGTACAAGGAAAGAAGGCAGGTGGGAAAGCCTATAGCTCAGAGGCTGAGCCCCTGGTTCGCATGCAGAAGGTCCCTGGTTCAATCCCCGGCATCTCCAGGTAGGGCTAGGACGGATTTCTGCCTGAAACCCTGGACAGCTGCTGCTAGTCAGTGCTGACAACACTGCACTAGATGGGCCCATGGTCTGACTCATTAGAAGGCAGCTTCCTCTGTTTCCTATGTGGGAGGTGTGCCTTTCTTCCAAGCAGGACTGAGCTCCCGGAACCCAGGAGGCTTCAAGGAACTTGCTTCTGGGTGCCCTCACATGGATACACATATGGCAGAGGCTGTTTCCTCAGATGACTTTCGAAACTTCTCCCCTGATCTCCCCTTCCTTCTCTTCCTCGTTGCTATGGTGGTTGTAAGTACTCAGCCCATTAATGCTGTCCAGATGGAGGATCAGTCAGGGACAGCTCATGCAATGGTGTTTATTGTCCCTTTTAAAATGAGATGCAAATCTATAAGAACCCAAGGTAGGTTAATCCACCATCCTTTGTGCGCCATTGATCTCCTTAAGGGTTACTCTACAATGTCTCTTGCTCAGTGGGAAAGATATTAATGAATACCCCCATGTGAAGTTTCACTCACATAATTGGGAATAGAGGATTGACTATTTTATGCCTGCCTTTGCAATTTCACACACTTCCTTAATTATTTGATCACGAAAATGTTAAGGTCATTACAACAATTTCAGTAGCCAAATTTTATTTGGATTTTCAGGCTACTTGCCTTCAGAGTTTGGACTGGGGTTATAACATTTAAAGCTGATATACAATTGAGGGTTGCCACTTTTGTTTTCTAGCAGAGCCCTTCCACCTTTAACAGCAACATGATACGCGCGCACACACACAAATAATCAAGAGGATCTTTTTTTCTGCCGCAGACAAAGCAGAAGGAACCGGTGAGGCTCTTTTTCAAGTTCTGCATGGCATAAATGCTACTAAGGGCCCTTGCTGGCTGGGGAATGCTGGGAGTTGTAGGCGTTTTCTCTGTCTAAACATGCATAGGATTGCACCCTAAAGGTGGCACATTTATGCCATGTAATAATTAAACAGGTGGAAGTGTTCTGACAGAAATTCTGCTAACAGTGCAGAAACTTGCCAGGAAGCAAGATAGGTATCCTATAATATAACCTCCTTTCACCTCTTGCCTTGGTGGCTTCTTAGCCTCCCTCAAAAGGCAGTATATAAATGTTAACAAACAAATGAATAAGCACAAAGCATCTTGCTAAGAAATTGTCCTTTTGGTTCCATTCCAGCCTTTACACTGTAAAGGGGGATATCTGGCCCCGGGACCTGAGATGCTATACCCCTAAAGTTTACAGATTAGATCCATGTGAGATAGATGACTGAAGTACAAGGTTTGGCTTCCTTCGGAGTCCCGCTTCATCAAACATCATGACATTGACCGTTTCCCCCAAAAGTCATAACTATGTAGCAATGTGCTCAGCTGCTCCAAATAAGCAAAGCATAAGGCAGCGACGGGATGTGGTACGCTCTGCAGCTGTTGCACAGCTGGCATGCGCAGACGGCAACCCTCGAGGCACCTGATCTTGGATAGGTTAGCGCAGTCCCAACACACGGCTTCTAGGTTTTGCACAGTTCACAGCATAATTAACCCGTGCTCTGAATTCACTCACTGGGTTTGTAGTAGGCCATCGTCTCACTTCTGTCTGACTGTTTCTTGGGTACACACATGCGTGGGATGAAAGCATATGCTCAGGTGCATGCTTTTAGCCCAGCCATTATTATAAGTTTGAGTACTTCTGGGAAAGAGTTGCGTTTTTGGTTGTTCGTTACATTTTTATCCTGCCTTTATCCTGGTGTTCTTCCCCTTTATCCTTCAAAGAATCCTGTCAGATAGGTAGGTTCGGCTGAGAGAGAGGAAATGGCCCATGGTCACTTAGACTGCAATCATATATTACCTGGGATCAAGTCCAATCACAGTCAATGTGGCTTCCTTCTCAGCAGACACATATAGAATTGTACTGTTAGTACGTTTGGAGCCTGAGTGAGGATTTGAACCTAGGTTGCCGTGGTCTAATTCTAATGCTCTAGCCCAACCTTCCCTAATCTGGTGCCCTCCAGGTGCATTGGACTACAGTTCTCATCATCCGCAGGCAGCATGGCCATCGGCCATTCTGGCTGGGGTTTATAGGATCTGTAGTCCAACACACTTGGAGGGTGCCAGGCCAGGGAAGGATGCCCTAGTCCAGGTAGGCAACATGATCCCCAGAGGCACCAATTCTCTCCCATCACACTTAAAAATAAATAACACATTTTCTTACTGGCAGCTGGGATTGCTGTGAAATAGGTTTGTGTTGGTGCTGAAAGCTGTGGGTTCAAAGGAGCTGTTTAGTGTGTTGGGCCTCAGACCTCACCTCTGCCTTGTGCTCAGTCTTTTGGGCAGGTTACTCATCCTTTGTAACTAGCCAAGCCTCCCCTGGCAGCTATTTTGAGGTGGTGCCCACAACAGTGTCTCGAATTGCCAAATGTGCCCACAGCCCAAAAAGCTTGCCTACCTCTGTCCTAGTCACTGCACCTCACAGGCTCTTAGGAATGCCAGTGTGATCCCAACCCCTGTAAGTATATGTAAAAAGCCATTATATATACAATTATCAAAACGCACAATGCTTCAGTATACAAACTTTACTGCTATGTTAATAAAGGCGTCAACGTGAATTAAAAATCCATAGAATAAAATTGACAAAAGGATTGTAGGCATATATAGCGAAATACGCTCATGAAATAAAGCAACAAAATATCGTGCCTCTGAATGTACTTCAACCTAGGTGTCTTTTTCAAGCCACCTTCACCTCCCTAATCCAGAGTCAAACTGGGGGGAAAGACCATAACCAACTTTATGAGGAACAGTATCCACTTCAGTAATTTTTAATTAAAAAAATAACTTTTAATAAAACGGTTATAATACTAACAATTCACTGACAGAACAATAAATTCTGTATGTTGAAGTGTTGTTTTCTTTGGTCATTGTTGACCCTAATTTTTACATATATTGCAGTGTTCTGCTCACCAGGGTATATTCTTTTGTTGTGCTATGCCTGGGGTGGTGAACCCACCGACATGAACTGCATGTGCCCTCCCTGGCCTAATTGCATGTGTGGTGGCAGAGAGAAAGAGAGAGATGGAATGATGCGCACACAAGCGCACGCACACACACACAGAGAATAAGATGGGATGGCACAGAGAGCACGACACTCTGCCAGTTGATGTTTCCCATGGTCAGTAACCTTTCCTAGGAAAATGATTCCCCACCCCACTGTTATATTATGATGCCAATTTCTAGGTATGGAAACAGTGAAGTATGTAGGCATATGCAGAGGTGTAGGTCTGAGTGAGTGTTGTAGGGAGAGATTGTCCTATAGTTGAGCAGCAACCAGGGT
Organism: Heloderma suspectum; assembly: GCF_057233095.1. Lineage (NCBI taxonomy): Eukaryota > Metazoa > Chordata > Lepidosauria > Squamata > Helodermatidae > Heloderma > Heloderma suspectum. The sequence goes on from NC_139464.1 coordinate 113,730,741, forward strand.
GAAGTGGGACTTAGTCCAACACTGGAGAGATTACCATTGGGTGGTACTAGGAATAAACTGGGCTAGAAAGTGGGGCAGGCACCAGCATGATGTGCTTATGGCAGCCTTGCCCAACCTGGGGCCCTCCAGCTGTGCTGGACTACTCCTCCCAGCATCCCTCAGCCAGCCATGCTGGCTGAGGGATGCTGGGAGGTGTAGCCCAACACATCTGGAGGGCCCCAGGTTGGGCAAGGCTTGCTTATGGAGTGGTCAAGAGTCCAGTTTGTGCCACCGGAGTCCATCATCTGTTTGCGCCGATGCTGATCTCCAAGGACCCCTGCCCAGGTGCACCATGAGGGCATCAGCACTGTTTAGCTTGCCCACGCTCCACTTCTGCAGCTGCTACCCACAGGTAAGCAAGCTCCCTTCTCCTCCCAGTCTCCGTACAACAGTGGCAGCCAGGTGGTATAACTCCACCACAACTGTATACGAAGGAGTTCCAGCATCTTCAGATGTGACAGCAAGCTGAATCATAGTCAAGCCGCTGTAACTTTCCAATTTTCCAAATGCCACAGTATCAGGTAATACCATAGAGCAAATCCTCTCTCGCTTACATGAATAATCACATCCAAGTGTTCAGGCTTTATACTGCCTTCATTTTTTTGAAGGGACTGCCTGACTTCCCATCACTTTTGCTCCCCCACCGAAGAACGGCATGCTGTAAATGTGGTAAGACATCCCATTAACCAAATCACCAGATTACTCACACATCCCATACCCTTCCACATAACCCTCTCTCAGTGTAACCCTGTGCAGGTATCACTTCCATTTATCCAAACATCTATGAATCCAAGCATTTTGAACTCCAGAAGGGTAGTAGTTTAAGTCTGCCGAACGAACAAACAAACACACAAACACAGTAGCAAAGCCTACGGCTTTAAAGACTAAGCCAGGGATGGACAGAGGGTAGTTCTCCAGATGTTTTGGACTTTAACTCCTAGTATGCCTATGGCAGGGGCTTCTGGGAGTTGAAGTCCAAAACATCTGGAAATCTATATTCTGCCCACTATGCAGTTTATTGTGGCGTAAACCCACAAAAATCTTATGCCACATAATCAACTTGTTAGCCTTTGAAGTGCCACAGGAATCTTGGTTGCTTTTGTCCCCACAAGCCTTTAGTAGCATTTTGCATGTCCCCACAAGCCATCTGAATATGTGAGGTTCTACTAAAGAGCCACTGAAAACCACACCCTGAGGACAATGGGGCTTTCTTCACACGGAGCTGTTATCCTGCGATTGAGATGGCTCCTTCACAGAAGTTTGCAGACTCTTTACATGACGCCGTGTCCCTCCAGGGCATCTCTTGCACTAAATGCCCTTTGTTCTATTTTTAAATAGATTGCAGATAATGAGCTATCAAATTACCCCATTGTATTCTGCTTCAGTTCCCTCCGTGAAAAGAGGGAAAGCAGCAAGAAGAGGAGCGAGATCAATGAAAGAGAATGGAAGACTCAGATACGGGGAGAAGGAGGGGGGAAAGGTAGCACGTGAAAAAGGCAGCCGTTGTGATCCTGCATTTAAAATGGAAGCAGAAAGCCCCATTTTAAATGCAGGATTTCAGGCTGCAACACGGCAACCAATAGGGCCTCCTTTAAGACTGAAAACCTGGACATTTAGCTGAATATTGTACATTGCTTTACATCACAGAACCTTTCCAAATCCTGTTTCATAGCTTGCTTCTAAAATGAACTAATCCTATGCATTATCCTATATCCCAGACCAGTACTTACAGCCTTCATATACATTATGAATACTAATTAACTGTCCTTCGTCCGAGTCCTAGCATTGACTACCACTTTCCATCACCATAGATCCCCGTCTAATATTGATTACTTGGCACTGTAAGGGAAATTCCATTAGTGCCAGTTACCATTATAAATCATAGCCAACCGGCACTAATGCTGATTACAATTTTAGCTAATCTTCATTAGTAGTTATTAGCATACAGCCAGACCAGTAAATCACGACTCTAAATTTGCCATAGAGGCCGGAATGGCCCAGGTAAGTTATACGCTGTCATGCAACTCCCAACTTGGTATCAGTCAGTATTGTGCCTTATCACAGAGCGGTGCTTGACTGTCTGCTATCACATCACCAGCGCTAGTTTTTTTGATACATTACTGGAGAGCCTCTGGCCCCACGGTTATAAAAGGGGAGAGATCTCCATGATCTGGAAACATTTGCTAATCAGTACAAATAAATTGCTGCTTACCCTTTCTGCACTCTGTCTTCTCAGAGATCCATATGGTATTTTGAAGAGAAGTTTTCGGCTCCGGCTTGGAGTCACGGCTGCCTGCACCACCATGGTGCAGCACAAAACTAGCTGCGTGTGTGTATATGTGTGAAGAAGCACGTGTGTGTGTGTGTGTGTGTGTGTGTGAGAGAGAGAGAGAGAGAGAATGAATGAGAATGATCAGCCCAGAGAGATTTCCTCTGGAATGACTTAAGGAGTTCCCAGTTCGCAAATATCAAATAGCTCAGTGTGTGGTTGTTGTTTTTTAAACTTTAGACCATGAGTCAAGATGTGGCTTGTTTGAAGCAAAGAAGAAGAAAAAACAGCCCCTTCACAGCATGCTTCAGAGCGTGTCTTTAGCTCTGGTTTATGTTTCTCACAGCACAGAAAGATTGCTATGCCATAGAAGCGGAAACATTCAGCTTCTTCTATGTCAGCCTTGTTTCTAGATACAGATGGTAACCAGGTCAGTTGCCTAATCAAAGCTATATTAGACTTCTTTATACATGTCATCATGTGACTGTAGACCCCTCTGGTTTGTCTGACAGTAGATCACATGTTCTCCTCCAAAACAATATCTGGTGTATCACCATCTGGTGTGGAGCTTAATGTTAAATCCTATGTTCAGATTTTATTTCCTTTCAGACCTGAGAGAGCGTAATAGCATGCAGAGCAGTCAGGCTGGGAACAAAAGGAGTCTTCAGTCTGCTCACAACAACAGGAAAAATGCTATGATCACAATGCAGAATACATACATCTTAGTATGTATTGTATATAACTGGAGACAGGGACCAGAAATGTACATTCTAAATTGTACACATCCACATACTCATGCATATACAAATCCCACATCTCTCAACCAAATGCACATGGTGCATCAAGAAGGTGACGCCCAATCAGTGGAAAGCAAAAATAACTGAGTTACAGAAATAGAGTTTATTGATGTGGCAAAGGGACAAGAGCTCCCACCTTCCTTGCAAGGTAGGACAGAGTGAGAGCTGTTTCTTTCTTAAGGCATCAACAGCCCCATCACCACCACCACCACCACCACCACCACACACGTCTTTCCATTTCATCTGAGCACATGGGAATTCAGATCTGATATTTGTGGGGAGAGGGGGCAGACTTGAGGCAGCTTCCTTTAATTAACCAGGTAGCTTTAGACACAAGCTATCAGCACAAGGGTGAGACCAACTCTGTGAGTTATTCCATCAACTTCTAACATCCACTTCCAATTCAAGAATTCAGGATACAAGAGTAGGGGGAAAAGAAGCTGCCCCAAAATAAAATAAACCAAGCAATTTCTAGCTAATCTTACTGATACAGTTCCTACGTTAATTTCAACAACTTACAGAAAGCATTGCATCCTTGTTCATGGGATTTGTAGGTTGAGGAGGAGAAGCAGTGATCCTCAAGGCAAACAGGGGTAAAGAAAGGACTTAAGCTAACCCAGCTCCAAGATGACTGGCACAGGGGAATCAAGCATCCAGTCAGAAATGATCCTGGGCCTTGCCAAGTCCAACACAAACACACAGAGTGCAATACTTAGCACCTTGCTTAGCCCGTGGAAGTAGCTTTAGAAGGTGTAAACCTGAGGAGTTGTGCTTCTTACTTCCCTGCCAGATGCCCCTTGTGTATTCAGGCACAGCTCAGGGTCGACGTGTTAGGAAAGGAAGAGTCTTTGGACAGACACTGGAATTCTTAGTGGGACAGAAAGTTGGAGCTTCGCTTTCATCATAATAGAAAAGAACAAGAAACTAAGGGTGCCACGTAAGGATGGCTGCCCAGTGTTTCAGACTGCACATTCTGCTGCAGCATCTATTCCCCTGGTTATTTTGAAACATAAAAGTTTATTCTAGCTCGAAGCATGTTGGATTTTTACCTCTTTTTCATTAAATCTACTTTCTACCTGTTACTTGATTTACAAGGAAACATACATGTCTGTTTTACTCCAATACTTACTAGTCCTACTTACTAATTCTTTAATCAAAAATCTATGATAAGCCACAGATTTACACATTTATCATATAGCAGATAACACTGTGGTTTAATCTAGTTAGAGCAGCCTTCCGCAACCTGGTGCCCTCCAGATGCGATGGACTACAACCCCCAGCATGCCTCAACTAGCCATGCTGGGGAAAGCTGAGGTTGGGGAAGGCTGAGTTACAGAGATGACATTGCTTTCTACAATGGCAGGAACAATCCCAATGCAAACAGATGCAGTTTAGGAGTGATAAACTGTATTCTGTGTATTTATTTTTGCGTTCTGCTACACACCTTCGGGTTCTGCTCCACATGGTGGAGACAGCATTAAAATGTAATTACTTAATGAATCATATTAGATGGTGTGTTAAACACACACACAAAATGATGAGCAACACCCACTGATTTCTTTCAGCAACCTTGAATGTATATATCAGACAAGAAAAGCTAAGATCAGCCAAGCAACAGGGATGAACTCCTGTCCCAAGGCTGGCCATCTACAGGCCAGATCAGGACCATTGTAAAGATATGCCATGCCATGACTACCTTGTATTGCGGGACAGTTGTACATCTTCTATCTAATGAGTAGGATGCTGGATGGGCTGACCCCAAAGCAATGAGTTATCTGCCTCAGGTGAGATAGCAACCAGTGGAGACATCCCATCACTGTGGGCAGGCATCTTACTTCCCTGTAGGTGCAAATAGATACACATAGGTACATGGGTCTGAGTGGCTAGGCAGGTGGGGAGAAAAGCCTCTGGGGCCATGTTTCCATGACAACGGAAGGAGAAGCTAATGGAGGAGTACTGGGTTTTTAAAAAGGAATCGGCTTTGCTGTGAGCAGAGTTCCACGAGCAGATTCTCTGTAGCAGTAAAAATCCCTTCACAGAACATACTTCCGGGTGGGGGTGGGGGTGGGGGTCGGAGTGAACGTCATCTGACTGGCAGGGGCTGCTCAACGAATAAGAGAGGCTTCCCCCCTCCCCCCCCTTTCTCCTTTCACCTGAAAGTCCAGATGCACCTGCATTTTAGGGGCAAGCCTCATTGAGCGCAATGGGAGTTACTTCTGAGTAGACACACATATGCTTGTGCTGGGAAGAGGGGGAGAACACAAAGATGGAAACCAGCCCCCATTTTAACCCGCAGGACCTCACCGACCACAAAGGAAGTTACTTCTGAGGAGACACTAATGGGTTTGTTGTGGGAAAGAGAGCAGTAAACACAAAGACAGAAACCAGCCCCCATTGTAATCCACAGGATATTTATAACGAAGCTGTGAAGAACATAATTCCTGAGGCATTTCATTGGAGAGAACACGCTGATCATAGCAAACACTTTTTTCCAACAGCACAAGAGGCGACTGTACACATGGACATCACCAGATGGTCAATATCGAAATCAGATGGATTATGTACTTTGCAGCCAAAGATGGAGAAGCTCTATACAGTCAGTAAAAACAAGACCTGGAGCTGACTGTGGCTCAGATCATCAGCTTCTTATTGCAAAATTTCAGCTTAAATTAAAGAACGTAGGGAAAACCACTAAACCATTCAGGTATGACCTAAATCATATCCCTGATGAATATACAGCGGAGGTGACAAATAGATTTAAGGGATTAGACCTGATAGACAGAGTGCCTGAGGAACTATGGACGGAGGTCCGTAACATTGTTCAGGAGGCAGCAACTCAATCCATCCCAAAGAAAAAGAAATGCAAGAAAGCAAAGTGGCTGTCTGATGAGGCTTTACAAGTAGCTGAGGAAAGAAGGGAAGCAAAAAGCAAGGGAGAAAGGGGAAGATATATCCAACTGAATGCAGAGTTCCAGAGAATAGCAAGGAGAGACAAGAAGGCCTTCTTAAATGAACAATGCAAAGAAATCGAGGAAAACAACAGAATGGGAAAGACTAGAGATCTCTTCAAGAAAATCGGAGATCTCAAGAGAACGTTTTGTGCAAAGATGGGCATGATAAAGGACAAAGAAGGCAGGGACCTAACAGAAGCAGATGAGATTAAGAAGAGGTGGAAAGAGTACACAGAAGAACTATATAGGAAAGATCTGAATGTCCCTGATAGCCATGATAGTGCGGTCACTGAACTTGAGCCGGACATCCTCGAGAGTGAAGTCAAGTGGGCCTTAGGAAGCATTACTAACAACAAAGCTAGCGGAGATGACAGTATTCCAGCTGAGCTATTCAAAATCCTAAAAGATGATGCTGTTAAAGTGCTGCACTCAATATGCCAACAAATTTGGAACACTCAACAGTGGCCACAAGACTGGAAAAGGTCAGTTTACATTCCAATTCCAAAGAAGGGCAACGCCAAAGAGTGATCAAACTACCGTACAATTGCGCTCATTTCACATGCCAGCAAGGTTATGCTCAAAATCCTACAAGCTAGGCTTCAGCAGTATGCGAACCAAGAACTACCAGAAGTAAAAGCTGGTTTTCGAAGAGGCAGAGGAACTAGAGATCAAATAGCCAACATTTGCTGGATCATGGAGAAAGCAAGAGAATTCCAGAAAACCGTCTATTTCTGCTTCATTGACTGTGCTAAAGCCTTTGATTGTGTGGAGCACAACAAACTGTGGCAAATTCTTAAAAAGATGGGGGTACAAGACCACCTTACCTGTCTCCTGAGAAACCTGGGTCAAGAAGCAACAGTAAGAACCAGACATGGAACAACCGAGTGGTTCAAAATTGGGAAAGGAGTACGACAAGGCTGCATATTGTCACCCTGCTTATTTAACTGATATGCAGAGTACATTATGAGAAACGCCAGGTTGGATGAATCACAGGTCGGAATTAAGAGTGCCGGGAGAATTATCAACAACCTCAGATACGCAGATGATACCACCCTAATGGCAGAAAGCGAAGAGGATCTAAAGAGCCTCTTGTTGAGGGTGAAAGTGGAGAGTGCAAAAGCTGGTTTGAAACTCAACATTAAAAAAATGAAGATCATGGCATCTGGCCCCATCACTTCCTGGCATATAGAAGGGGAAGAAATGGAAGCAGTGACAGATTTTATTTTCTTGGGCTCCAAGATCACCGCAGACGGTGACTGTAGCCATGAAATTAAAAGACGCTTGCTCCTTAGGGGGAAAGCTATGGCAAACCTAGACAACATAGTAAGAAGCAGAGACATCGTCTTGCCGACCACGGTCCGTATAAACAAAGCTATGGTTTTCCCAGTAGTAATGTATGGCTGTGAGAGCTGGACTATAAGGAAGGCTGAGCGCCAAAGAATCGATGCTTTTGAACTGTGGTGCTGGAGAAGACTCTTACGAGTCCCCTGGACTGCAAGGAGGTCAAATCAGTCAATCTTAAAGGAAATCAACCCTGACTGCTCATTGGAAGGACAGATATTGAAGCTGAAGCTGAAATATTTTGGCCACCTAATGCGAAGTGAAAACTCTCTGGAAAAGACCCTGATGCTGGGAAAGACTGAAGGCAAAAGGAGAAGGGAACGGCAGAGGATGAGATGGCTAGATAGCATCACTGATGCAATGAATATGGACTTGAGCACGCTCCGGGAGAGAGCGCAGGACAGGAAGGCCTGGCGTGCTATGGTCCATGGGGTCACGAAGAGTCGGGCACGACTGAATGACTGAACAACAACAACAAACCTATGTGAAACTCTTTGAGGTAAAATACAACACAGGTGTCACCTGGAGAGTTGCGATACACACAGGTGGTCAGTGGAGCAGGTGACTGATTGAACCAGAACAACCAGAGCAATGAAAGAATAAAGAACCATATTCCATTTTTATTATGTTTGGCCGAGGGGTAGGGGGGAGCAGGGGTGACTGCCCAACAGGTTTCGCAGATCAGAGGAGTGGCATGTAAGCAGGAAGATCCTCTTCTCATTCATTGGCTTTGGGAGATGGACTACCAAAGTGTAAATTAAAAGGAGATGGCTTTAGCTATTTCTGGCAGACTGGATACATCAAAAGGCTTCCTGTTTTGTGGATCTAGATGCGCTGGGAAAGACGTGTATTGTTCCAAGTGGGCTATGGATGCAGGCATCTGTGTCAAGGATGCTTGTAGCTTTATTATTGTTGTTGTTGTTTAATAAATTTATATACCACTTACCATATTTAAAAATGTAGCTAAGCAGTATCGTCAGTGTCTTTAAAGAAATAGACACTGGCGGGCAACTCTCCTAGCCCAATCAAATTTTAATTGAGATGTGCCCAAAGGAAACATTGTAAGTGGGGCTGAGGGGAGCAGGGGTGAAGAAGAGAAAATAGTCCACACTTCAATTTCTTGTAATTTCTTGTTGGATTTTGTATGTATGAGATCAGGCTAAACCACATGTACTCCATAACTGTGACTCTTTACAGCTATTGTGTGCCATGTTTATTACAGAGAATGCCTGCAAAAGTTGTGATCCACACAGGCTCGACCCTACCATTAGGCAAAGGGTATCTCTACATCAGCCTAAAATCCTGCATTTAAAATGCGGCTTTCTGCTTCCATTTTAAATGCAGGATCACAACGACCCCCTTTTTCACACGCTTCTTTTCCCCTTCCTTCTCCCCATATCCGAGTCTTCCATTATCTTTCATTGATCTCGCACCTCATCTTGCTGCTTTTACTCTTTTCACGGATGCAACTGAAGCAGAACACAACAGGGTTATATGATAGCTCATTATCTGCAATTAATTTAAAAACAGAACAGAGGGCATTTAGTGCAGGAGATGCCTTGAATGATCACGGCGGCATGTAAAGAGCCCGCAAACTTCCGTGAAGGAGCAATCTCAACCGCAGGATAAAAGCTCCCTGTGAAGAAAGCCAAAGTGAGGCAGTTGCTTCTGGCAGCAGATGCTGGGAGGCAGCAGCAAAGTGTTGCAAGAGAGAGCTATGTGTGCCTGCTCTGCATCCCCTAAGCTAGCCTGCTGCCTTCAGGTGCAGTGGAAGTTGCTGACCCATTGGTAGTGTTGAAGTAAGAGTCAACTGCTAGCCCAGTCAGCTTCTGTGGATGGAATTGGATATGGTACTATCTTGTCCTTTGCCTCAGGTAGAAAAATGTCTTGGGCTGGCCCTGGATCCATACCAGGTCAAACACAGCCCAGCAGCCAGGTATGGTAGCCCACCAAAGGCTTGATAAATCTTGAGTTTTGCTGCCTGCCTGGGACTGCAAAAACTGGGTGGTCGTCAAGCAACTGGAATGGTCCATGACTAGTGGGGTGCATTCAGATTGATAGGTCACATTTCTACAGGCCTGTTACAGAGTCTGACCACAAGTAAACAGTCAGCTAGCTAGCAAAATAAACTTCTGGCCCTCAGATCACTCTCTGGAAAACAGAATGGCTATTGAGAATCCAGAAGTCGGCCACCCCTGGCCAATCCAAATACCTAGTTTAATATAAATCAGGAGGGAAATTTTCTGTCAAAACCCAACAAGAAAAGAAAATATAGAAACACACAAATAAAACAAAGAGGAGGAAAAAATCTGGCTGGCATAACTGCACACACATTAAAAGGCATTAAAGGAAAAAGCAGCAGCTTGATGTGGGAAATTCCAAATATTAAAACAATCAGCCTTTGTTCATAATTAGTTCCATATGTGCACTGCAAATTGAGACAGTATATGTGAGTGAGAGGGAAGGAGGAAGGGAGGGAGGGAAAGCAAAGCTGGAAAGGATGGAAATGGCTTCAGCATGACTGATTCACAGAGATTCTTTTTAAAGTCTTGGTATAGGGTTACATTGTTGGCCTTGAAAATGAAAACAGAGGTTTCTTGATACTTTTAAAAAGAATATATCTCCTACGACAACCATCTTCCTTTATAAAGCAAAGCGTTCAGAGACAGATGTTGCTTGCTTCTACACCAGTTGATCAAGGGTGAAACAGAATTTTTCTGAATGTACATAATTGCATGTGTAAAGATGGAAAAACAATGTATATTGTGATCTCTCTCTCTCTCTCGCTCTCTGTGGCAGTAGAAACAACTTCTCCTTCCCACTAGTACGACCCTAACCCTGATCTAGCTTGAAAACTGCAAACATAAACATAAACATAAGGTGGCAATTTGCTTCTCTCCAGTCAATTTTACTTTTAAAGGACACTACTTTTTTTCCTTTTCTAAAAATCAACAGGAATGCAACTATTCCTTCATGTATTAAAAAAAATGAAAAATGTTTGACACAGTTCTACAATTGCATTGGTCATGGAGGCAGAGGGAGGAGGAGAGACTGAGTTTCTCCTGCAGTCATTATTCATTAGGTGCCCACAAGAGTCACTTCAAACTGTGCACATCTAGTCATATCAACTTCAGTAACACTGGCCATTTTAAATGAATGGATGTATTTCAGCACACTGCATTAAATGGTTAGTTAGTGGTTAGAGTGAATCACAGGGTACTGGGTGGCTGCTGTCTTAATTTCAGTTTTGAAAACCATTTTAGTCTTTAACTGAAAACAAGCATCTATGGCTGAACTTCTCAATGTGCTTGTTCTGCCGAAACCATGAATGGACATCAACGAAATGTGTCTGGGTGTCTGGATATGTGGTGCCATTGTTTCAGGTCAAAAACATCAGTGTGCCAGACAAAAGCTCAATTTTGTAAAACTTGGGGGGAAATAAGTTATAATTTCTGACCAGAGCCAGCACCAGAGGGTGATGAAGCATTTGCCCCAAGACAGGCAAAGGCTGATCACTCCAGCCGCACCACCATTCTTATTTTGTGTGGAGCACCCAATCATCATGATCGGCGGCAGCCTGTTTCTTCCAAGGTGAGGAAGAATGCCTTGCCTACAGGGCCCTTACCGGGGTGGAAAGTGAAATAACGGTTAGTGTTGGGCTTCGACTCAGGAGACCTGAGCTCAAATCCCCACTCACCCATGAAGCTTGCTGAGTAACCTTGGGGCTATCACTATCTCTCCTCCTAACCTACCTCACAGGGTTGGTGGGAGGATAAAAGAAGGTGGGGAGACTCATGTATGCTCCCATGAGCTTCTTGGAAGAAGTGAGGTCCCTAGAGCCAACACTGACCTTGTTTCTTTTCCTTGAGAAGTGTGTGCGTGTGCATGCGTGTGTGTAGCCTTTTCCAGAATTGATTTCTTACTTACGCAATCAGATTATTACAGTGTATTTGTACCAATCTCATTATTTGTAGGATTCTATTTATATGATTCCATCAAAGGGATGGACTAGCTCAAAGAGAAACTAGAACGCAGGTGGGGATGGCAGACAGAAAGTCAGCATTTTGAACCTTTTCCCCAATACTGAAATGCTGAATTTATACTGAAAGTTATAAAAAAAGCATTAACTGCTGAATTTCTAACCGCTGCGCAGATGTTAGAGGCAAAGAAACCTGCCATAAAACAACAGCAACAACAAGAAAATGGTTACTCTACTTATCCCATCTATCTATCTATCCCTGCTTATCAGTGAGATGAAGTAAGGAGCACAATGAAGCTATGAACTCTTGGAGGCGTTCTGAGAGCTATATGGCTGCCACTGAAAATAGCAGTTGTGTGTCTCCTCCACGTCCTTTTTGCCCTGGTAATTCCAGAATTGCAGCATCCTGGATGTGTAATCTACCATTACAGAACAGGTGACATGACTTCACCACATTGTGAATTTCCCTGCTCCCACTATACCTCATTGGCTGCTGCTAGCCGAGGAAATGTGCAACACGGAAGCCAGATTCCAGCTGAACATCAAGAAAAACTTTCTGACTGTTAGAGCAATATGACAAGAGAACAAATTACCTAGGGAGGCGGTGGGCTCTGGCAGGTTGGAAAAGGATGTTCTAGTTCAAGCCTTTGGAACTCAGATCCACACAACTCAACTAGTGGTGAGACGAAAATTTCGATTCTTCCATTTCTAGCATTTCAGGGGGTGGCAGGATGAAATAAAAACTTTGGCAAAAGAGGCTGGAAGGGGTGAGAATTTCAGTTAACTTTCTTCTTGGGGAGGAGGACAGGATTTCAGCTTACTTTTTGAAGTGTAGACAGCGGCTGAGAGGTCTTTCTAGTTGTTGTTTTTTAAGAGCACCCCCTGAGAAAAAAAGAAAGATGGAAGAGAATAAATGAATATATGTATAATCATTTATCTTCTGACCTAGCCTGGATCATGTAGACTAAACACAAGCAGTTAACAAAGCTTGTTTAAAGATTCCAGTTCATGGGGTTGTGACAGAAATCTCACGCATTTTTACGTTCAGCCATGCCTCCGCCGTTTCATGATTTTGAAACTTCTTCATCTGACCTTCAGACATGATACAAAGTGTAGCAGGATATTTTAAGTAATATTGTAAGTTCATTTGTTTTGCCATATTTTTCGCTTTGATAAATTGCCTTCTTTTATTCGCCACCTCTTTGATGTAATCTGGAAATAACATAACTTTATCTTGTTTCCAGGAAAGGCTTCTACCCTCTCTTGCCAAACGCAGGATATAATTATTTGTGGAGACTTTTGCAAATTGGACTATGATTGTATAGTCAGTCCCTTTAGCATTTGGCACATGAAATGCCTGCTCAATATCAAGTAAATAATCAGATGGGATAGGGAGTATCTCATCCAAAAGTTTATCCACAAAAACAGGCTATTTTACATCATTAGACAGATTTTTAATCCAAATAATACGTACATTGGATCTTCGCGTGAAGGCCTCCAGTTGAGAAATTCTGACATAGACATTTTAAAAACATACTTGTGTCGTAGTTTCATTTCCTGCCACTCGGTCTTCTAGCTTGCTAATTTTCGTCTCCATTTTTTGCCATGACGCATTAATTAGATCCACAGCTCCTTGCAAGGTGGTGATGGAACTTTGGATTAAATCCAACCTTTTGGCTTGCTCCGTAAATTGTGAAGATAAAGTCTTTATCAGAGTAAATAATTCCCCTATATCTTCTGTTTTCGAAACTTTTGACACAGGAGGTACAGGGGGAGTTCGCGGTGATGCCAGTCCTTTTCTTCCCCTCGGTGTAGTCATGTTTCTCTCAAACAGATATTGCAGGTCCTCAGATGTTCTCAAATATTGACTGTTAATATTTCTTAAATCATCACTCAGGAGTTGTTGATATTTCTTAAAGCATATATCATTATGGAACATGTCAGCCCTATTTTCTCCTATAAAATAGGAGTTTCAGAACAGCTTTTTGCGTTGGTAAAGCTCTGGGGAGATAATCCTGGAATCCAGCCCCCCCACTATCTCATGGGGGGTACTTTTCTTCAAGATGTTATACAGAACTGCCTTGCCCCCCCTTTTAATCCAGGGGGGAGATGAAAAGGTTTTTCAACCTTTTAAAAAGCTGTTTGAAAAAGCTCCCTCGGAGAGCCCGTGGGATGCTACCAGAGCGACATTGGTTCCAACCAGAAGATGATATGATATTGAAATGTAAGGTTGTTGATTAAACTGTAAGATTGTTAAGGTTATAGATATAGTTTTTAAAATAGAATGGCATCGGAGGCCAGGGGGTATTGGAGTTTAAACTTAATTCTTTTAAGGGGAGGGTGGAGGGGGAAAGAATCTTCTTTTCTTTTTCTTTACTTCCTTTCCTCCTCTCTTTCCCTTTTTTTTCTTCTCCCTTTTCTTTTTGTTATTGTGGTGTCCCCATCAGAACATTGTATTGCTGGGAAACTGTAGTATTGATCAGGTTGTTGGTATTTTTGGTATTGTTTATTTCATTTATAAAGATAACATAAATAAAAATATATTAAAAAAAGAACACCCCCTGCATTTTCAGGAGCCCAGGACTCTTCTCCAGCCCAGCTGCTCTTTCTGAACTCCCAGGAGACCACATGACCTCTCCATCTCCAGTAGGCATTTGGGAAAGGCTCCAGGCTACAGAAGCTGCTGTGTTTTAGCAATCATAGGTTTTAGAGTTTTAGAAATAAGCATTGAATACCTCCCAAACTTAAAAAGGTATGTGGAGACCCTGTCCCCCTCCCCAAGGAGAAAATTCCCTGAAATTCTCACACTCCCTGCAAAAGAGGCAGAAAAAATAATGCTTCTTTTGCAGGGAGAGAAAAAAAATCCCGAAAATAGGGGGCAGGATTCAGCACAGCACTAATCTCAACATTCTCATGTGGAGGAGTCCCTTAATGAGCACCAAGCATGGCCACCTCCCTTTGGGCTCTGCGATCAGCGACACAATGCAGGCTACTTGCTATTGAGCATATGTGGAAAGGTCTCAAAGTCTGTCCCACATCACCTGAAAAAAGAAATTTTGCTACAAACTGATATAAAAACAGACTGCTACATCTCTTTTCTGCAGTTTCTACATGATTCCAAGTACACAGGATTTCAGCTTCCCTCCACCTGGAGATAAAAGCTGGTGACTGCTTGGCTCAGCTGCAGTCAATAATATGGTATGAGTCACCCAGCCTATTGAGGCACCCCGCCCCTGAATATCCCAAAGAACCCCCAACTAGCACCTTATTTCTTCATATACTTCCTGAAGACATGGCTGCAATAAACTGCTCTTTTTAGATTGTGGGAAAGCTGAGAGATATAGGTTCAGGAACTGGATGGGGCTTCTGTTAGATGCAAGGAGGTGCATACACCCTACAGCAGCCTTCTCCAACCTGGTGGCCTCAAGATGCTTTGGACTTCTAACTTTCAGCCTCAGCTAGCATGGTGAATGGTCAGGAATACTGGGAATTGTAGTCCAAAAAATCTGGAGGGCCCCAGGTAGGAAAGGCTGTCTTATACAGCCAAGGCTTTGAAAAGCTGGACAGCCAAGGACCTGCCATGTTGGAGTCATTCTGCTGCCTTTGGAGAAACAACTGCTGCCTTTCCTTTTGGGGTCAGAGTTCAAGGCTGCAGACAGACCATAGTTATTGGTACAACACAAGCGTTGCTGCCCTCAGCATACGTATACATTTCTTTTGTCCCACTGTTGTCTCTGTTCCAAAAGGTTTTGCGGCTTTTTGAAATGATCCAAACAAATGCGTCTGAGCAATGTGGATAACTGGAGGAGCACACACCATGGGCAACAGTGCATCTCTCATGAGAGAGATGGAATTGGAGATATTATCTCCATCCAGATTGAAGTGTGCATGTAGCCCTTCACTTGTAGGCACATTGGAAGGGGACAAATTCAAAGGGATGTGAAGGATCACTTTTAATTCACCTTTTCTATTACATTCCCAAAGCCAAGGGGATGACAGATGTACAGTGTAACACAACTTTAGACTAATAGAGAGAGGAAAGCCTGTCTCTCACATTCATTTCAATTGTCCATCACTCAACCATCCATATGCAGCCCTGCCACTTGCAGTCTATTCATCCAAATGGTGCAGCTAGATTACTCAGAAAGAGCTACCAATTCCTTGTCTGCAATCCAGGCTAAATGCATGCCCCAGCAATAAATGAGAAGTGTTCTTTCTGTACTCTTGGCCAAGACCAGAATAACTGTGATTGCCACACCAGGCATTCCGGATGCCTGTTTTGCTTCCCCTTTGCTTGGATCTATCACTGTCTCGGAACCCGCCCTAAGTATACCTCTCTAATTGCTGACAGCATGAACTTTCGGTTGCTGTAATTCATTAGTGTTGGTTGAAAAAGGCCTGGGACTGGTGTGGAGTTTCATATAAACAGCTGCTTGCAGGAAGTCATTTGTATGGGCAACAGTGACTTTTATTAGTTCTGCAAAACCCATCAACAAAGCAGAGTATATTTCAGTGCCATTTACAGACTCGTTCCCATTAACAATTTATGTACATACAGTCTATTTCTCTCCCTTTCTTTTAAGAATCCATAACGAGAAATACCCCAGAGATCTGGTACCCAAATGCTCATCACCATCCATCTATATCTGCCTATATAAAATCCCCATCTTCTTGACATTGTCACAAATCCGGGCTTCACCTGGGCATCCTTTAAGAAGGATGCAGACAAGCTGGAGAGGGTTCAGAGGAGGGCAACAAAGATGATCAGGGGACTGGAAACAAAGCCCTATGAAGAGAGACTGAAAGAACTGGGCATGTTTAGCCTGGAGAAGAGAAGACTGAGGGAGATATGATAGCGCTCTTCAAGTACTTGAAAGGTTGTCACAGAGAGGAAGGCCAGGATCTCTTCTTGATCATCTAGAATGCAAGGCACAGAATAATGGGCTCAAGTTGCAGGAAGCCAGATTCCGGCTGAACATCAGGAAGCACTTCCTGACTGTTAGAGCAATATGACAATGGAACCAATGACCTAGAGAGGTGGTGGGCTCTCCCACACTGGAGGTATTCAAGATGAGGCTGGACAGCCATCTGTCGGGGATGCTCTGATTTGGATTCCTGCAATGAGCAGGGGGTTGGACTCTATGGTAATGGTATTATAGGCCCCTTCCAACCCTACTATTCTATTATTCTATGTATTGCGGAGGTTGATTAAAGAAGCAGGCTTGATAGAAGACTAGGAAGTTCAGTGTTCATGTTGTGGCAGAGAAGAGACAGGAATCTAATCTTCAGTCATGCCTAGATTTTAGAGCATAAGAAGAGCCCAGCTGGATCAGACCAAAGGCCTATCTAGCTCTGCATCCTGTTTCTCACAGTGGCCAACCTGATGTCCCTCTGGGAAGCCCACAAACAGGACATGAGCACAATAGGCCCCACGTGTTGTTGTTCCCTAGCAACTGGCATTTGGAGGCAAGCTGTCTCCGATCCTGGAGGGAGCATATAGCCATGGTGATGAGTAGCCATTCCTATTTTATCTTCTTTTTTCAAAAATCTGCTGCATTTTAAAAACAAACAAACAACAAAATTCCCATCCAGCTAGTTTAAACTTGAGCAGGTGGGAATCCTAGGCCCATCTCTACAAAATCAAATGTGGATACAGACAACTATTCAGACGTGGAGCTGTACCGATAATCAAACTTCCTCACAGCAAGCTCTCAAATTTTGGAATAACCTGGGTCATTCATATACTGTTGCCATGGGGTGAGGAGAATTTCACCACATGTGCACCTGAAGTGTGATTTAAAAAAATTCTCATCCCTTAAAATCTTGCAGACGATCAAGTTACCCAATAGTCAGAGACTGTGCTCTGGGGTAGCGTGGATATCTGTATGGGGTCCACCTCTAAATCTCAAATTATGCAGCATCCTATTTCCTGCTTATTCAGTATCAGTGGGCAAATGCACACGTGGCCACACTGAGACATACAGTATTCATTTAGACCAGGGATGGCCAACCTATAAAGCCTGGAGACATACTTTAATGTCCTGGGGGCTGGTTCATTCACATCATACTCTCCAAAGTGAACGTCTCTGGTGATGCCGAGGGGAGCTGGGGATATTCCTTTTCAGAGACTAACAGCACAGATCTATTCATGTCTACTCAAAAGTAAGTCCCGTTGTGTTAAGTGGAGCTTATGCCCATCAAAGTGGGTATAGGTCTGCAGAGCGAGTGGAGGTCAGTCTAGGTCAGAAAAGAGGCTGTTTCTATAGAAGTGATTTCCTCAATATGAGGTCAATATATCGTTACACACACACATACCAGACAAAATCATCTTGGGAAAGTGGTCCATGGTCTGCCAGTTGATGGTCTTCTACAGTAGAAGAACTTCTGGCTGAATTCAAGATCTTGGAACATGGATCTTGTTAGTGCTTATTGACTTATTATTGACTGTAAGCAGGGAGAGAGAGAGAAGAGAAGAGAAGAGAAGAGAAGAGAAGAGAAGAGAAGAGAAGAGAAGAGAGACAGAAGGGGTGTGTGTGTGCAGGTGAGAACTGTTTCAAAGGGTTTCTCTTGAGGATTTAAACTGGTCATTGTACCACAACACTTAATTAGGAACTGAAGAGGTGCTACCTTCTGCTATTGTCACTCTGAAAGATAAGAGTGTGGACTTTACAAGAAAATGATGAGAAAACTCTGTGGGTAGTATCCAGTGTTAGTCCTACGTAGAGAAGACCTCATGAAATAAATGGGACTTGAGTTAGTTGTGACAATAACTTCATTATTGAGAGCTTCGAGAGCTTCGGCTATTGGGCGGTATAGAATAGCCGAAGCTTCGAGAGCTTCGGCTATTGGGCGGTATAGAAATGAAATGAATAAATAAATAAATAAATAAATTATTGGTTCTACTCTAAGTAGGACTAATATTGGATAATACCCTCTGTATCATATATGACAGGAAAAATGGCTATTAATTTTTTTTAAAAAAAATAATGTAATTAATTTCCCCCTGTTATTTATTTACTTGTTTATCATACTTATATTCCACTTCATATAACAACATCTCTAAGTGGTTTACACGCCAAAACTTCATGGTGGTTTTGCCCACATAGTGAGTTTTGTAAATGCATGGTCAATTTCTTTGAAGAGTTCATTTAATTAGTTTAACCACGATCTAAAGAAAGTTAGTCTTTGATCATTCTTTAGTATGTAATTAAATATGAATCTGATATGTGGGAGCAGATTTACAGGAAATGTTTACCAAAGAATCTCTGGGGGTGGGGAGGCGTTCTTCTGTCATAATTTCTTTTATCAAATTCAGAGAGGGTCCTGCAAATTTCCTTTAACTTCTTGACACATTCAGCTTCACTCAGTTAGATGAATTCAATCCCTGTCACAAGCTAGTCAAAACTCTCTATTAGCATCAGCAGTATAAAAAAAAATGACAGTTCAACATATTGATGGTGTTATAAACAATTCCACAATCTCAAGTATTTCTTATATGCCCTTAAGTGAATAGTTCTTTTTTCTTTTTCTTTTTAATGCTGCCAGAGTGGAGAATAATTTGGATTTTATCTTTTCCCACATACCCCTGAGGAGCAGCCATTAATCAGAGAGGGAAGTTGTTTGACGTGGTTGCCTGTGAGACATGTGGCTCTGACATCGCCAGGGGAACAGGGAAGTGACCTTTGGCCTTGAGAACTTACATAAACAAAAAGGGTTCTGTGGGGGGAATGCCCATCTCTTATGTCATTGTCTGTGCTTAGGGCTGCAGGAACTGGATCTCACTGTGATCCTTTTATTAGCTCAGTTGTTTGGGCTGGCTAGGGCTGTATCGTTATGTCCAGGGCCATATCCTGTACTTTACAGTAACGTTCCAGTAGCAGAGTCAAAGACTGCCTCAATTTGATGTCCTAACGACTGCCACTCACCATCACCAATTGCCAACAGCAGAGGAAGAGGCCAGGTCTCAATATTCTACTTTGTGCTGATTAAGTTTTGTTTCTTTATAAAATGTTGTTAGCTGCCGCCTGCAGGCGGGTGGAAAGGAAGGACATACATTTAACAAATAAATCTAGACTATATTTGCTTTAAGGCTGGCACATTTCTTTTAGGTCGCAATCCTACTGTCATGCTCGTAGGCCTCCGAACTCGGAGGCTTACAGTCATCCTATGCAGGGCGGGAGAAACAGCAGAGGCAATCTTTGCCTCTCCATCCTCCACTTCTGCTAAATGTGCTTTTTGCCCATCTAGCTGGGGCATCTCAGAGTGGGAGAGAAGGAGACTGGAGAGGCCTCGGGATAGCTTGTATCCTGGCCTTTCCAGTCTCCTCCCCTCCCTGTCCACCAAAATGCCCCGTTTTGAGAATGGCTTTGCTGCACAAAGGCCATCTAGTGAATTCATGGGCCCCCTTCCATGTGAATCACACAATGGAGCATCACGGGGAGAAAGAGGTCATCCATATCTTAGGCATGGATGTCTGCAGGGGAAAATCTACAGACACAGAGAACTACATGCTTACACTTTTTCCTGCAAATGTCCACACCTTACACATGGATGTCAGGGATGGGGAAAGCTATGAGACCTTAGAAGGAGGGCAGTGGCCCCTTTCTACAAGTGATGTCGCTTCATGTGATTCACATGTGAAGGGGGCTATAGTGGAGGTGTGATTTGATAAGGAGCATTCTGATTCACAGTTCCATCTCTTAGTCATGACGTTACGTTAGCTCTCATGAAGAGCTCTGCATTTGTTTCCTAAAGATTGATTGGAGCTATCGATTTGCAATCCCACCCACCACCCCAGAAATTTTGCTATTCTTACTGAAATGGGGTTAACTCCTCCCCTCCCATTCCTACATATATTTCATCATAGCAGTATCCTCTAAATTTGCCTAAATTTCTACTTTAGGCAAAATGCTATGGCAATGCTAATTTCATGCTTGTGAAAGCATAATTTAGGAGCAAAATCTGAATCTCAGTTTTTTAAAGAAATCTTTGGACACGGATTTCTTTGTCAAGGCATGGGGAGCCAGTTGGAACCACCTGCACTCAGGCTTCAGAACCTGTTTGGATGCAGAAGGGACAAGGGGTGTGCAACACTGAACGTAGGAGGCTGATGTTCGTCCACTGAGCTCCGTATTGTCTGCACTGCTCATATTACACTGACTGGCAGGACCCCCAGGTTTTCAGACAGGAGTCTTTCCCAGCCCTACTTCAAGATGCCAGGGATTGAAACCTAGATCCTGGGATGGTCACTATGAAGCCTCTGTATTGCCACCAAACAAAACAAAAACATACTGCTAAACACAGCTGTGATCTGGAAGAGACAGATAGTGGTTTGGAAATTTGCGAAGCATATCAGTTGAGGATAGCCAGAAGTAGATGTGGGTATAAAGATTAAGAGCCTGGCCTTTGGCCATTGCTGGACCTCAGGATCATCCTCAGAGGCCCTTCTCCAGATGCCCATGCCAAATGAAGTGAGGCAGGGGGCTACTAAGGAGAGGGTCTTTTCAGTGGTGGCACCCCGGATGTGGAATGCTCTCCCCAGAGAGGCTCACCTGGTGCTTACATTGGGGTCTCCTTGGTACCAGGTGAAGACCTTTTTATTTTCCCAGGCTTTTTAGTCGTTCAGTTTTATTTTGTTTTTAAAGATGTGTTTAGTGTGCTTTAAGACCTTTGGTACCACTGCTGGCTTTTCCTTTTGTTTTTAATCTGGTTTTATTCTGCTGTTTTAACTTCTAAAGGGTTTGATATTATATTATTGTATTTTATGGTTTTAAGTCTTGTTTTGGGTGGTGTAGAAATGTAATCAATCAACAAACTGATCAATACCTTCTGCCTGTTGTACTTCACCCACCACCTCAAGCCTGAGCAATTGACCCCTGGGCTGGAGAGCAGACATTCGAGCCACCCACAGCTGAAATCTGGCTCTATTTCAACATTGTAAACACGAGACACAGGGCGGAGTTCAGAGAGGTTACTGTTGGCACAGTTCTGCCTGGATATGCCCAATCCTTCTTGCAGGTAAGTAAAAATATTTGGGATTTTTTTTCACAGGAGTCAAGGGTAGCAGTTACGTCCTTAAATTATGTATGATTTGTGACTGTACAAAGTGCCAACTAGCTCCCTTTTGTTCCATTAGCAAGTCCCAGCAGCCTTGCCAAACTGAGCAATCTATTGCTTCCCATATAGATTAATGGATCACTTTACATTTTGAGAATGCCTTATATTGTTGCATGCTTCATTAAGGCTGATGTCATGTTCTGAACACCAAGGATCAGCAGGGAAGGCAAGGATGCTGGTGCAATTAAAGCATGTAATGAAGCACGTTTGGTTTTTCCTGGTGGCGTTGACTTTCTAGGAAATCCCATGGTCACTTTTTTCTGCAAATCCATTGTGTGTGTGTGTGGGGATCTTCACGACAACAGACTGAGAAGTGTGTTGGACTATTTTATCCAGATTTTCGTAGAATTGGCTTTGGTCTGTCAGGGACACACGAAGTGAGGTAAGCCGAGTGTACCATACCTTTAAAATCTGATTTTCAGGGATCACACAGAGCTTGAAAGGAACATACTTCCAGGTGGGGTGGGGGCAGTAGAACTGAACATCATCAAACTGGCAGGGGCTGCTCAACCAATGAGAGAGGCCCGTTTCCTACCCCATGCCCAGGATCCTCCCTGTTACTACACTATGAACAGAACAACTTTTTCCCCCATGTGCAGATTTCCCTGAAGAAGCCAAAATCCCCAGTTCTCAAGTGCAGCATTTGAAAGCTCCCGCCGAAAGCATCCCCCCCTTTTCACCACATTCCAGCAAACTGTTGCAGAGTTATTCCTCTATCACCTGTTCCGCAATGTGCATGCTTTTGCCTTAAGAAGCCAAAATCCCCAATTCTCAAGTGCAGCATCTGAAGGATCCCCCTGAGAGCATCCCACCCACCTCCAATTTTGCCCCATTCCAGCAAACTATTGTGGACTTGTTGCTTCTACTACCACCCTTCTTCTTTGGCCACTTTCTCTCTGCTTGCAATGACAGGCTCCCAAGACCGCACCAGATCGGAGAAGCAACTGTATATAACATCAAAGAAGTGACTTTACACAATATTGGAGATGTGATTTAACACAACAATGGAGAAGAGAAGTACTGCAAACTTCAGAGAAGTGCATCATCACAGGTGCCAATTACTGGCAAAATGGGAGTGCAGGATGATTCTGAAGGCTAGAAAGTCTCAGTGAGATCACAGCAAGGTGAAAGACACACCCCTGGGCAGGGCTATCATGCCGAAGTAAATGTGGAGGATAGGGGCACACAGCACCAGAAGCATGGAGGACCCGAATTAAAGAAATAAAACAGAGTAAAAGTAGTCTCAGAAAATCCTGCTTTTCCACCAGAAATCTCTGGGGTAGCTGCAGATTGGCCACGCCATCATCTGCTGCCAACAACCTCGAAATGCTCCCAATTTGCAGCAATTTCCCCATGAGGACAGCCCCCAGGAGTGTGGATTTTGGTAACTGGTATTGATTGGCTGTGTTTATGAAGTAGAGAAGCGACAGTGAAAATTCAGTAATTATACCAACAATTGGATAACAAAAGAACAACACTATCCATCCTATTGATTTTTGGCCCTGTCTGCATATCTTTAACTGAAATGCCAGAGATTCCCAACATCAGCTTTCCCCAACCAAATGTGTTGGACTGCAACCCCTATCATTCCCATCATGCTGGCTGGGAATGATGGGAGTTGCAGTCCAACACATCTGGAAGGCACCAGGTTGGGAAGGCTGACTTACATAGCCTTAGATAGCTAGGACATTTTTGGCTATCCCCAAGTGATATTGTTAGTAAACTTCCAAGCTGGTATCTTTCCCTTCCTGATTAGAGCTGTGTTTAGCAGTATGTTTTTGTTTTGTTTTGGGGCAGATTATTTTGAGGGCTGGCATCAGCACTGGTAGCCATGGGCAACTCCTTGCTGAGCCTTTTAAAATTTGTATTATCTTTTTCCTGTCCTGCATTCCTAGCAGTGCCTGGTGGCAGGATGTAGCCACCCTTTAAATTTCCCACAATGCCTCCAGCCAAGGTCTGGAGCTTTGAGGGAAATTTAATGGGTGGCCAACTCAAGCACTCCAATGTCAGGTGGAAAACTGCTTGAAGGAGCATCTCCTCCCATATCTACCTGCCAGAACTCAAAGGTTATCATCTGAGTCCCTCCTCCAGGTGCACCCACCAAATGAGGTTAGGTGGGTAGCTACAAGAGAGTGGAAGCACTTTTCAATGGTGGCACCCTGGATGTGGAATGCCCTCCCCAGAGAGGCTCACCTGGGGCTTTTGTTATGGCTTTTTGGGCACCAGGTGAAGACTTTTTTAATTATTTTTTATTATTTTTATTATTTTATTATTATCTTAGACATTCTAAGAACTGTTGTTGGTGTTTTTGACCTTAGCACTTTTATTTTGCTGCATTTTACATTTTTATTGTACTGAACACTGCCCAAATAACTTGAATTACTGGGCCATTTAAAAGTACAATAAGTAAATGGATAAATAAATAAACAAATAAATAAGTAATGGCCACCATAGCTAGGTAAGCCTGCCAATACCCACTGCCAGAGAAGGGTGCCCACCAAGCAGGACAAATTGCTCAGGTCTTCCTGAAGCTACTCCTGATTAAATCTCTGGCTTTCATTACTATCCTAAACCAAGGAAGTGCTTTTTGAGAGAAATGATTCCAGCGACGGACAAGTTGTGAAACTCTGCCAGCTTTTCATGGTTCTCCAAAGATTTCCCAGAGTTCTCATTGCAAGCCTGGCAAGCCAGCAAATGGCCTTTTCCGGGTTTCAAAGAAACCTTTTCTTCGTTTTGGATCTTTAGCCTCCTCTATGAGTCTTTGGCTGTGGTTTGCTCACTGCTGCTACATTCTCCGTTCAACAAGTACTGATGACAGCGAAACGATGACAGCTAATTCTGTCTTGCCCCTGTCTCATGCTTCCCCCTTTTATCTCATCTCACAGAAGCTACAGAATCCAACAAAGCCTTCTAGTGTCCTTTTGGAATAAAGGGAAAGGAAGTGTCAATATGGCAACAGCTGCTTTGGAGATAGCGTGATGCCAATGCGGTAACAAGAACATTATGTCCTCAGAGGAAGCTGCCGATAATGTGAGGATGGTGTATGTTTGAGACTCTGCAAAAAAGAAAAGCGGGGGGAGAGTTTAACCATACCAAATGATGGGGCAAGGGAAGTATTATAACTATCATGGGACAGGTTTAGCCCTGGCTTCCTCTCTAGAAACTGCCATACAGGTGGCTGCTTGAAACACAACTGCATGGGGGCCACTCCATGTGGCAGGTTGGCAGTAAGGAAGCAGCTCTTTTCCCAACACTTGCATTGGCAGGGCTGAGACTGGGGAGCCATCTCACGACCTTGCCTTGGTTGTGTCACACAACTGCATTCCAAGTGGCCTCTCCCATGCAGCAGTTCACGGCTGTTAACAGAACGGAGACGCCACGACTTGCAAGGCTTTGACTGGGAAGTTGATCCCCCAGTCTTGATTTGTTAGGCCTGATAGATTTTTTCAGTTTGAATATTCTGATAGTCTCTCCTTTGAGGACCAGAATAAGACATTTTGCTTCCTGAGGTGAAGGACAAGATGGCACCCCCTCATACAGAGGAATGGGGAGTTAACTGGACTGAATATTAACGTGATAGTATTCTCTACCACACCCAAGGCAACAAGCTAGTTTAGGGTCACCAGAACAGGCAATGCAGCACAAGCAGGTCTGCCCTCCAACAGATGGGAATGGCTGGCGGGGGGGGGGGGGGATTCTACTGCACCCCAGCATCGGCTGTCTGAAGCCAAGTTGCCTCACTTTGCCTAATGGTAGGGTCAGCCATGCTGTCCTTATACCAGTATACCTTACAACAGTTGTCTCAACCTTCAACCTTCTCCCCACCCCCACACATAAAACTGCAACACTGGACACGCATTTACATGTTTACCCTGTATAGCCATCTTTCATATAACACCCCCACACACATTTTTCCTTTCTCTCTGTGTGTGTCTCCATCTTTTTCCTGCTCTCACTCTCTCTCCTCTTAATTTTTTCAAAAAGGAAATGGCGGTGGCTCTGCTGAAGTGAGGGAGGATGTAGCCCCACAGTGAATCATGATGGCTACAATTTGAAGACCAGCACCATATATCAAACTAAAGCAATGGTCCACCCAGTCCAATCCTGTCAACACTTACTTTGAGAAGTTCTCAAGCAGAGGACTCTCAATTTTGCTACAGAGGACTCAACAACCACCCCCTGCCCCCAAAAGTTGTGAAAGCTTGGGCTTTCACACCTGCAACCACATACCAGGGGTGGGAAATCTTTCTTCTGTTCAGGGCTGCATTACCTCAGGGGATAATCTGTTAAGTGCTGCATATTGACAGTGGGCAGAGCCAAAGGTGGACAGGGCCACCCCTTTTCTCTCTCTCTTTCATCCTCTTTTCTGTTTCCCTCTCTTCTTGATACCCCCTTCTCTCACACACATACACCCTCTTTTCTGTTTTCCTCTCTTCCTGACACCCTCTTCTCTCACACACATACACCCTCTTTTCTGTTTTCCTCTCTTCCTGACACCCCCTTCTCTCTCACTTGCAAGGAGCAAGTGAGCTGGGGGATGGCACAAAATTAGGGTGCGAGCCACAGGTTGCTCAACTCTAACATATATGATCAGCCATTGGGAATGTGCCCACAGATGTGTGGTTCAAATCCTGGTTACTTCACATGATGTGTTGGTTGTACCTGAGCTTTACTGAGTATGTGATCAATCACGCTTCTGGGTCCTTCAAAATTCTGCACCTGCATCTGATTTACATTGATGCAATTCCACTATAATTGTTCCTCAGTGTAAATCCATCAATATGATTTACGTCCTTGTAAAGAGAACAAAACAAAAACATAAACATCCCCCTCTTCACCCCAACCCCATGCTTTCCTATAGCACTGGTGGGATTTTCAGGCTCCAGAATTCTACCTTGCGGTTATTTGCAAATATATATCCCAGTTGGGAATGAAGGAGGCTGCAGGAGCATTGAAACAGCTATGCTATGACAATGAATCACCTCACTTTTAAAGCAGTAACATTGACACAGATAAAGATGCATGGGAGGAAAGGTTCTGGGGGATCATTCCCAGGTGGCTACCTGTTACCTGAGACAATATCCTCCATCAGCTCATTCCAGTTGAATGGCCAGATGCTAATCTGAATATTAGGTTTCATGTTGATGGCAAAATGCTTCGGAGTCTACTAATGACCCTAAGTGAAAATACACTTTGCATTCCCCTGTTACTTCAAACTGAATTTTATGTTGGCTTCTTTTTTAATGTACGTTTGCATACACAAAGGAAGACGCAATCTGGGCTTCTTTTCAGTGCCCCTTTGAAAAGCAAGCAAACAAAAACAACCACAAAAAGAAATGGACAACAAAATGTCCAAAATATGATACCATATGGGTAGGGCTATCATTTGTGGCATAACTGAATGTAGACTGGAGCCAGTTTTTTAAAGATTCATATTAATGAAATCAGAGTGGAGACTGAGAGATAAAGAAGGTGTTATGTTTGAAAAGCTCTAGAGGTTAGCAGCATCAGATAATTGCTGGGCCACAGCCTGCTCAAAGATCTAATCACTGAGAGCCAGTGCTTGGTTCTTACACAGCATGGAGCTGAGACAAACTGGAAGCCACACAGTGTGGCTGACGGAGCCCTCTGCTAAGTAATAACTTGTGATGGTCCAATGGTCTCTCGGGTATGATTTCAGCTCAGGCATAGCACTACTAGACCAGAGGTGGCGGACACTGCCACTGACCTCGCTGGACTCCACAATGATTAAGAAGAGACCCCTACAATGACATACATCTATTCAGAACACCAGCTCAGGTGGGTTGTTCCTTATAAATAAAGCATCACACAAAAAACACTATCTATATCTATCTATATGCTGGAAACTGCTATTAGTATTAGAAGAAAAAGAAACACAATGGTCTGGTTCACACATAACACTAAGCTATGGTTTATTTAACCCACGGTTTGTTGCTCTACCCAGGGTTTGTCTGGCAGATGATCAAACAAACCGTGGTTTGTTTTCTCAAACCCTGGGTTGTTTGTTCCTCTCCTCCTTTGTCCACTCTCTCCCTGTATCCTAAATGCCTTTGTGGTGCTGTAGTACTGTCATGTAGAACGGCTGGGAAATTTTTTTTGCCACTCTTGCCTGCCGCTTCTGTGGTCTGGCAAAACAACCCACGAACAACCCACTGTTCTGGGTTCACACATAATGACAACAGGGTTTAAACAACTCAGAGTTCACAACCCAACAACAAATGATGGGTTATCTTTCTGAGTTGTTCATTAACAAACTATAGTTTCCTTGCACACACATGTCCATAACATTGTCATGTAAACCCCAAATGGTGGGTTGATCGTGGGTTGTTTCGCCAGACTACAGAAGCGGCGGGCAAGAGCAGTAAAAAAAATACCCTTTAAATAGAGGACTGTCAAGTGGGACATACAGATACCACTCTACATTTGGTCCCCTGTGCAGAAAATATCGCTCACTGCTGGGACAGACATGGGACAGATAGTAGCCATCAGCTGCTATGATCCAGAGAACAGCAAGCGCAACTGATGTGCAATCCCAGCCCAGGGACTGTTTAGGACTATGGGAACTTGAAAAAGCAGACAGAGCTCACCTGTTCCACAAAGTTCATTGTTGTCAATGGAACTGGCAGGACTGTGAGTGCATACATTTCCTTGAACTTATTTCCATTTGAATTAATGGGGAAGCTTCTGCACATATGCATCAAAGCACATGCAGAGCACCCTCTGCCCCTAAAATGGTAAGTGTCATGTAAGTGTCAACAGGCATGCCTGATGTCATAGGAACTTCCTCATATGCTTAGGTCAGGGGACGGAGCCCTCCTCTGAGGGTCCTGCTTTATTGAGGCCCAGAAGGTGGTTATAGGAATCATGGCACTTTTTCAGGGGCCTCTCCTTTGATCCCCTGCAGAACTCCCACCCTAAGGAAGCTCACCTCTCCCCTGGCACACAGGAGGCAGAGAAACATGCTGATATTCTGCAAAGCATTTCAGAGCAAGTAGAGCAAGTTGTTTTCAGCAAGTTGCTGCTGGACATGTGTGAGCTTTTTTTTACTCGTTCTGTGGTTGGCCAATGGGTTTAATTGCTTGTTTTAATAGGTTGGTCTCAACAGTTTGAGCACTTTAATTGTATTTCATTATTTGACTTAAGCCTCTTCGGGGATCCTTCTAGAATGAAAGGAGGGGAAGAAAGTAAATTGGGTATGACAGATGTGATAGCTTCTTGGAAGGGATGGGAGAGAGGTTATTACACTGAGTCCACCACCCCTCGTTCCTCACATAGGATTCACATTGCTAGAGCTCAGAGTATAGAATGCTGGCTTGGTAGGAATTATACGATTCCTAACAAGGAAGGATCAGACCAAGGGTCCATCTACCCCAGCATTCTAACAGTAGCCAAAGAGACACATTTGGGAAGCTTTTGAGCAACAGGGTATGAAGGCAATAGTCACTGGCAACATCTGATGTGCATGCAGCATGTGAAGCTTCCACTAGGTGTGTGTAATTCTTCTTCCCTGCAATGCCTGTTTGTGTGTGTGTGTGTGTATGTATATATGTATGTTTATTCATTCATAAATACTATTTGTTAGTTACTTTTGTACAGAAAAGACATATTTAAGTTCACAATATATCATCACCATCATCATCACTTGAAGCATTTTTACCCTAAAAAATTCAGCCAAAAAAGGGTCCAAGACTGGCTTCAAAGGCCAATAATGAGGGACTCCCTGCCTTCAGGCTTATAATCTGAAAGACATGACAAAAGGAAAACGGATGGGGAAGGATGAGGAAAAAAAGCAAAGTCAGGTACTAATTCTTAGTTACAAAGTTCTTAACTACCCCCGAAACAGTTCAAAGAGAGGAGGATCCAGAAGTTGCTGCTCTTGCAGCAGAGGTGATGGAGCTTCTCTTCACTCCCTCCCTTCAGCCTGATGGAATAGTTGCTGTCGGGTGACAGTTGACGGAGGAACTGCAATAGTTGCTCCAAACAGGGTTTGGCACTGGAAATAATGTAGAACCGTACCCAGTTCACTTATACTCTATACAACATGAACGTAGCATTATGGTCATCTTCCCTAAAATAGCTCCTCACACCCAACTCTTCCTACAAATCACTTCAGCCTAACCTCTTAATTCTCATCCCCAATTAAAACAAACCCTAAGGCCATGTCTCCATGACAACGGAAACTAATGGAGGAGTACCGGATTTTTTAAAAGGAATCAGCTTTGCTGTGAGCAGAGTTCCACAAGCAGATTCTCCATAGCAGTAAAAATCGCTTCACAGAACATACTTCCGGGTGGAGTTGGGGCTCGGAGTGAACGTCATCTGACTGGCAGGGGCTGCTCAACCAATAAGAGAGGCTTTCCCCCTCCCCCCTTTCTCCTTTCACCTAAAAGTCGAGATGCACCTGCATGTCAGGGGCAAGTCTCATTGAGCACAATGGGAGTTACTTCCAAGTAGACACACATATGCTTGTGCTGGGAAGGGGGCAGAACACAAAGACGGAAACCAGCCCCCATTTTAACCCGCAGGACCTCACCGACCACAATGGGAGTTACTTCTGAGGAGACACTAATGGGTTTGTTGTGGGAAAGAGAGCAGTAAACACAAAGACAGAAACCAGCCCCCATTGTAACCCGCACAATATCTATAACAAAGCTGTGAAGAACATACTTCCTAAGGCAATTCATCTGAGCCTCAAGATCATGTTTAATTGCACTTATGGAATTGGGCTTTAAAATGTGCCATTTCAATTGAGGGAGAATCTCTGTAAGTTCTGATGTGGGCATTCAAAGGCAAGCCTCATTCAGCACAATGGGAGTTCCTTCTGAGGAGACACTAATTGGTTTGTTGTGGGAAAGAGAAGGAAACCAGCCCCCAATGCACAGGATCTCTATAAGGAAGCTGTGAAGTAGTTACTTCCTAAGGGAATGAAGGAATTGGGCTTTAAAATGTGCGGTGTCAATTGAGGGGCTTCTCTGTTATTTCTGTGGGCATTCAGCAGGCAAGCCTCATTCAGCAAAAATGGGAGGAAACACCCCTTGACTGGGGTCATGGTGAAAGGCACACCCTTGGGCAGGGCTAGCATACCAGAGTAACTTCTGATAAAATCCAGATAAAAAACAAGAAAAACATATCTCAATGTGCCTGCCCTCTCATTCTTTTAAAATGACAACATGCAAGCCACAACAACCTTCTGAATGCTAAGTTTGAAGGCAAAGTTGAAGAAGCTGGTTTATCAGATGTCTCATTCATACACGTGAATGCACACACACACATCTCTTAATCAAATCAAACATACCCCTTACATCAAAGAACACATTTTTTAAAGTCTCTTAAAATACTTCCTGGCTTGGAAATAAATCACAGCTCAATAGAACCGAAATAATGTCATAGTCCCATACTAAGATGGGAGGGTCACCATACTACTATTTAGCTCGCAACACTGGCTGAATCACACATAAAGTTGTACTGCTCTCCGTGTAGCTCTCCGTGAGCTTTGCTGCAGAAGTATATTAGAGTCACGTTTCCTGAGTGTGTACGCATCACTGACATTACACAAATGTACTTTATAAAATAAATGCAAAACACATCCTGCCTCCCAATCAAACCTCTGTAGTTTACATATCTCTGCAGAAAGCAGGGGGACCCCCTCCCCTCAAAATAGCACTACTATAACTTCATACACTCATATTGCCAGACATGCAGTTTGTCAAAGATAATGTATTTTTAATAAGAAGAAAGAAGAAAAATCTAAAACGATTACAAAACTCTACAGCATGCCAGTGCACTAGCCTGCTGCTTTCCAAACCACCAGCAAATCACTTTGAATGGAAAATCAGGCTATACTTACAAACACATCCATCAGCAGGTGCTCCAGCGTGGCTTCGAGGTCTTCTAACTTGGCTGCTAAAGTCATTGTCAAGGCAAAGACCAGCTAAGATCCAGCAACCCAAAGAATTCAAGGAGTCCGAATCCAAAATTGCTAATGGTGGACCAAGTCACCAGACTGTCTATGGTTTGACTATTTACAGAACATCAGAGGTGCAAGACTTCCCCAGTTCATTAGGTTACAGTCACAGCGCTGATTGAGGGATCATTGTTATTCCATCTAGAAGTGAAGGCAAATACTGGACGCAGACTTTGCTGCCTTCTCCTTCAAATAACTTACCAGGCGGAAGAACTGTGCTGCACTGCATCTGGGAAGCCACAACAGAGAGATTCTTGTACACACAAGGGCATTAGAGATGGGATGTGGAATGAAGTATCTTCAACTGTGACTGATATTTATAGGAGGACAAGACTTTTTGACTCCAGTCCATTTCTCTGTTCATTTCTGACCTTTCAACAAATGGCTCAATACACTAGAGTCCATTGTAAAACGGGGGCAGCAAGTCCCACAGAAGCTGGCTGTGACAGCGCAAGACCAATTCACACAGCCACTCTATCAATAGCTCTTTGTCAAAGCCTATCAGACTCTGCACTGTCTGCTGTTCAGAGAAGAGAGCACAGACGTGTCAGAAACAAGGGACTGACGTTTTGTTGGGACATTAATTTTTTCCTAGGGATATTATTAGCCCCCTTTGCCGCTTGAGGAAAAAGAATGTAAAAGCCAAAGTTAAAGGGTGGAACTTTGCAGAAAGACAGACAGACAGACAGAGACCTAGCCAGCCCCAAGTTGACTTGACTCCTCCCTTTCTGTAACATCCATTACAACTTACTTTGTATCCCAATGTCATTCCAAGGACTGCTTCCCCATGCCTGGTAGCCAAAAATATGGAGTGGGGGGATGAGGAAATGCACACTGTGGTGATGTCATCAGGTTCTGATGTCATCAAGTTACAGACAGGGAGGGCCAACTTAACATGGGGCTGCTGGTATCTTATTGGTTGACAGCCTGTGTCCTTTGTAACATGCCATTTAAAAGCCCAGAAAAACATGACCAGAGTATTCAGTGAGCAAAAAAACCCTAATGTTTTGTGATGGACACATCCTGTAGTCCAGCCTTCTCCAGCCTGGGACTTTTGGGACTACAACTCCCAGCATTCTTGACCACTGGCCATGCTGGCAGAGGCTGATGGGAGTTGAAGTCCAAAACATCTGGACGGCACTACATTGGAAAAGGCTGCAGCAGCCAATATAGATATTCAGAGACAACATTTTAAGGATCTTGCACCATGATGTGAACACGGTTCACTTGGAAGTAAAGTCCAGAGATTTCAATGGATCTAGTTCCACATTTATTTATTATTCAGTAATTTATTACATTTGTATTCTGTCCTCCTAGGAACTCAGCATGGTGGTAAGTACGTGGGGGTTTGCCCAGTTTGACCCTATGCTGTTTTCACCAGCTTCATATTATGATTTGCTCATATGCATTTGGCCTAAGAATGTCAACTTAACCCCATTGCGGTTGACCTGAATGGACCCTTTATCATATATCTGCCCCTGGGGGTTTTCTGTTGCAAAAGAAAGACAAGATATCATAATAAAAAAAAGATTAAATATATGTTTAAGCTATCAGAAAACTTGCAACCTTGTTACATTTTCTTTTATTCCATACCCATCTACACTCATGTCAATGACAAAAAAAGTACAACATTTGACCCTTACAAAGCTCTCTTGCTCTGCAGGCCCCAAAGTACATTACAAGGAAAAGTCAATTACATGGTGCCTTGTCTGACATCCACTGAAATCAATTTGAGCCTTTCCGCTGATATCAATAGGGATTCTCATTGTATTACATTTGGAAGAAGAAAATATGGAAAAATGTCTGGACTTGTTCCAATAGACTGCACAGTGGGACAGTAACACAAATCTGGAACTAAACTCTTATCTTCTGATGCCTTGTTCAATAATTTATCTCCCTAAGCTTACTCTCGAATTATAAACAACAACCCCTATTATTTTTATATTTTTGTAAAATCTTGGGGATGGGCCATAGGTCAGTGGTAGTACAGCATCTGCTCTGTATGCATGAAGATGCAAGGCTCAACCCCTGACATCTCCACTAATAAGAATCTAGAGATGATCCAAAATTCATCAGAAGACATATTTTCAGAGAAAATGATATTTTCCTTTTTCTCACCCCACCCCAAGGAAAAGGCTACCTTAGAGAATTGTCTCCAAATATTTTCCACCAGTTGCGGGGGGGAGCCACCATTCCACCACCACCACCATGCTGCAGAATGATGATAAATCTGGGGCACTGTGGAGGATGCAAAATGGTGCCTGGTCTGCCAACACAGCTGCTGTTGTTGTCACTTGTAGTGGCAGCAAAACAACAACAACAAAAACACACATTAGGAAAAAAAGAAAGAAGCTGTGTTACTATCACTGCCAATAGTGAGCTGCATCCTTGAGAAACTGTTGGAGAATTTCTCCTCCACCTGAAGAAACTTGGCGAAATGGTCTCTCCTCTTACTCTGCCCACAAGTAGGCTGGAGGATTTTTAGGGATGGACGAAAGTCCCTTACCTGATCCCGAAGTTTGCTTCGCAGTGGGGGAGAGGCGCTCCATCCCTCCCCCCGAAATTCTGGCCGGGGGGGAGGCGCCCCATCCCACCCCGCCAAAATTCTGGCCAGGGGGGAGGCGCCCCGTCCCTCCCCGCCGGAATTCTAGCCAGGGGGGGAGGCGCCCCGTCCCTCCGGCCGCGAAACCTCGTCTCCTGCCGGGACGCAAATGGCGGTGGCCGTAGCTGCCGCCGTTTGCATCCCTGCAGTCAGCCGTGATAGGCTACGTAAATGTTTACGTAGCCTATCACGGCTGACTTTAAAAAAAAAAGAAAAAAAAGCACGTACGCAAATGGCGGCACCCATGGGCAACGCTATTTGCGTTGCCCTTATTTTCGCCGTAGTCTATGTAAATGTTTACGTAGACTACACGTGCTAAAATAAGAAACGCAAATGGCGGCGCCCATGGGTGCCGCCATTTGCATACGCGCTTTTTTTTTTTTCCAAAGTCAGCCATGATAGGCTACGTAAACATTTACGTAGCCTATCACAGTGTTTTTTAAAAATCTAGCCATGATAGGCTACGTAAATCTTTACGTAGCCTATCACGTTTGTTTGTTTGTTTTACTCGGAAATGGCGGCGGCGGCAGCCGGTTGGAAGACCGGCCGCTGCCGAACCGCTGCCGAACCGCTGCCGAACTGCCGCTGGAGCCGCCGCCGCCAGGGACATTCAAGCAAGGTAAGTCCCGTCCCGGGGGGGCGGGGGGGGCAGACCGTTTCTCCACCAATTTCGGGGGGCCGAATGCGCTGGCATTCGGCCTCCCCGAGATTCGTGGAGAAATTCTCTGACATCCCTAAGGATTTTAGAGTGCACAGCTCTAAAAGAATCTCAGGCTGCAAGCCTTGGAGAGGTCCTCTGCCAGTTGGAATGTATATTTCTGGGGTAGATGTTTTGAGTCACTACAAGGTAGCTCTGTATATCCAGATGCTCTTAATGTATGTCTAAACTTACAAATCACTTACTTCCTGTTTTAGAAGATAGTTTTTAATGATGTATGAGTTTCTGAAGTTACAGCCCATCCCATTTCTTCGGTTTAAGAAGAGCAATAATAATGTAGCTATATAAACAAATGAACTGGAACAAAGACTGGACAAACAAATGTTCTGGGTGATTTATAAAGACAGGTGATCGCTGCAGTAGACACGGCTCAGTGGGACATGGAGCTGTACATTTTGTTGACGTGTTCTTGATTATAGTTGATATTGCCTTTTCAGCAATCTACCACAGTGGGCGAGCAGGAAGCGATGGGTGACTTTTACTAGACAACAGTATGACAGTCCATTTAGTACACGCTGTGACAGAATACTTCAATAGTAATGAAGGGAGTGCAAGATGTTCCCTGATGGACAAATTCTTAAAGATGCTATTCCTTGTGTGAGATAATAGATTAGCTCCTCCAGAAGCATACCTTTTAGCACAGTAGCAAGACTGAAAGATTCACAGCCTGTTCATCCTTGGAACAGCTGTCCTTCAGTAGAAACAGACATATGACCACTAGGATTACCAACGTTTAATTTCAAAAATAATGGCTCTCTGGGAACGGCCAGCATCACAGTGAAGACAGAACTTAGTTGATTAGGGATAGTGATGAGGGAACATACCTTAAATGAGTTTGTTATTTCCTCAGAAAGTAAAAAATTCATCTCTGTAATCTTGAACAGAGTTCTTCAATTTGAGATCTCATTCTGTATTTATGAGTTTTTGCACATGCACAGTATCAAACTGCATCTTGGGAGCTGTAGTTTGGAATCACGTAATGCATCATGACATCATGTGTCACCACATTATGTACCCCTTCTTGATTTGGTTTGTGGAAAGAGTTGAAATGCCAACCTTTCCCTAAAGGGTTAAAGTCATCACATTTCCTCCTGAAAGAAAAGGGTTAACTCAGCACATGAGCAGAAATGCTATAGTTTAGAAGCACATTGTGCATGCTCCAAAGCTTGCAATGTATTCTGAAATTAATAATGAATTTGTAAGACAACAACCAAGCTCGCTGCAAAGGCGAGCATTACAAATGCATGGGTTTTGACCAATAAGCCGACCAATGATGAAATTCAGCAGCATTACTAGTTAGGGGTGGAGACTAGCAAGGCAGACATTGGTGGGTTATGGGTGAAGCATGGCAGGGTGAGGAAGGTATGGGACAGAGTCTGACAGAATCTGGAATTTATTGACCTTTTAGACAGAGTTCTGGTTACCAGATAAAACACGTGTGTGTGTGTGTGGGGGGGGGGTGTCCGGTCAGACCAGTAAAATCCTAAGTGAATTAATTAAATAAGAACTGGTTGGTAACTCTGATATCTGTGGTTATGAGCACATGCACAGCTATCCCTTGGTTTGCTAGCACCCCCAGCTGCATTTCATTCAGACTGGCATGAAGTACTATTAGCTGAGGACCAAAGCAGACATTACTTTACATCTGTATCCAGCAGCTACTTTTTTTTTGCTCTAGAGTAGGTCCAGGGCCCCAGATCCAGATCTTAACCTCCCATTCTAGAGTCCCAGTCCAAATTAGGCCCCTGCATCTACTCTAGAGTAAAAATGAACAAAAGATGTAGCTGCTAGACACAGATTTAAAACAATGTCTATTCTGGCCCCCAGAATTGTCTGCACAATGTGGCCCGAGGAGTGGTGGCAAATGGATGAAGGGATACATCTGCTGGTTAGGCAGACAACCAGCAAACAAATGTGAACCTAGGAATAGGCTTGTCATAGGGCCAAACTAGACGTGATGCTGAAAGGTCCATGACAGGATCTCATATACTTAAAAAAAGAAAAGAAAAGAAAGAAAAGTAAACCCGGGGGGGAAGGACTGGGATCAAGGTACTGGTGGAGAGATTAAGTCTTTCCTTTGGACAATGTTGCTAACCCGAACAGACATTCCAAAGCTCCTAATTGTTGCCATGGGAGGAGGGGGGGAAGCATACCCACTCTCTAGTTTGGCCCTCATGACAGTTATTTCCAGTGTGGTGTAGTGGCAAGAGTGTTGGACTAGGAGCTGGGAGATCCGGGTTCTAGTCCCCACTCAGCCATGGAAGATCACTGGGTGACTTTGGGCCAGTCACAGACTCTCAGCCCAACCCACCTCACAGGGTTGCTGTTGTGAGGATAAAATGGAGAGGATGATGATAATGTAAGCCGCCTTGGGTTCCTTGCAAGAGGAAAAAAGGCGGGGTATAAATGCAATAAATAATAAAATCATAATAATAATATTTTTGGGAAGCTCAGAAAGGGAGCTTTTTTGGAAGTTCCTAAGTAAAAGTACCCCTTCATGGATCACTGCCTTGTTGTGGCAAAGGGGCTTGCGTAACTCAGTGAAGCCATAAGCTATGCTGTGCAGGGCCACCCAAGACGGACAGGTCATGGCAGAGAGTTCTAACAAAATGTGGTCCTGGAGAAGGAAATGGTAACCCCCTCCAGTATTCCTGCCAAGAAAACCCCATGGAACATATCACAAGGCTAAAAGATATGACGCCGGAAGATGACCCCTCAGGTCAGAAGGTGTCCAATATACTACTGGGGAAGAGCAGAGGGAATTTCCAAGTAGCGCCAGAAAGAGTGAAATGGCTGGGCCAATGCCGAAAGGACACTCAGCTGTGGATGTGTCTGGTGGTGAAAAGAAAGTCTGATGCGGTAAAGAACAATATTATTTAGGAACCTGGAATGTAAGATCAATGAATCAAGGTTAAGCTGGAGGTGGTTAAATATGAGACGGCAAGACTGAACATCGACATCCTGGGAATCAGCAAACTAAAATAGACAAGCATGGGCGAATTTAATTCAGGTGACCATCATATCTACTACTGTGGGCAAGAATCCCTTAGAAGAAATGGAGTAGCACTCATAGTCAACAAAAGGGTGGGAAAAGCAGTACTGGGGTACAATCTTAAAAACGACAGAATGATCTCAGTACGAATCCAAGGCAAACCATTCAACATCACAGTAATTCAAGTCTATGCTCCAACCACTGAGGCCGAAGAAGCTGAGGTAGATCGGTTCTATGAAGACCTACAATACCTTCTAGAACTAACACCAAAAAAAGATGGACTCTTCATCATAGGGGATTGGAATGCTGAAGTCAAGAAATCACCGGGATAACAGGCAAGCATGGCCTTGGTGTACAAAATGACGATCAGACACAGGCTAGAGCTGTATCTTCAGCCTACCACGTGGAGGTGAAGGCAGCAAAAAAGGAATATTATGCTGCCTCCATCGCGTCTGCAGAGTGCTGTCCCAGGAGGCTGTTCCAAGTGGTCTGGATCCTGGTCGGTCCTGTGGCTCCGGAACCACTGGAGCATTCTAAGGCCTCCTGTGAGGCCTTGGCAAGGCACTTTGCAGATAAATTGACCAGATTAGGTGTGTTAGTCTGCACGCTGTGGATACAGTTAGTAAGCAAGAGGCGGCCTGTGGCAAACCGGTTTTGTGGGATCGGTTCCAGCTTCTTCCTCCTGATGAAGTGGACAAGGTGCTTTCATCGGTACGGCCGACCACCTGCTTACTTGATCCTTGCCCATCTTGGCTCATTATGAGCTGCAGAGAGAGACTGGGTGAGGGGATCAAGGCGGTGGT
Source organism: Heloderma suspectum (assembly GCF_057233095.1). Classification (NCBI taxonomy): domain Eukaryota; kingdom Metazoa; phylum Chordata; class Lepidosauria; order Squamata; family Helodermatidae; genus Heloderma; species Heloderma suspectum. The sequence continues at coordinate 113,769,333 of NC_139464.1, forward strand.
GAACGCCTCCCTTGAGGAGGGAGTGATGCCATCAGCCCTCAAGGAGGCAGTGATAAGACCGCTCTTAAAGAAGCCCTCCTTGGATCCTCAAGTTTTGAACAACTTTCGCCCAGTCTCAAATCTGCCATTTTTGGGCAAGGTGATTGAGCGGGTGGTGGCGGTGCAGTTGAAGGCACACTTGGAAGAAACTGATTATCTAGACCCATTTCAGTCGGGCTTCAGGCCTAGGCATGGGACAGAAACGGCCTTGGTCGCCTTGGTGGATGATATGAGGAGGGCTCTGGATAGGGGTGAATGCTCCTTCCTTCTTCTCCTCGACCTCTCAGCGGCTTTCGATACCGTTGACCACAGTATCCTCCTGGACCGCCTGGAGGGGTTGGGCATTGGGGACACCATATTGCAGTGGTTCCGGTCCTTCCTCTCCGGCAGGTACCAGAGGGTAGCACTGGGAGAGGAGGTTTCGGACCCGTGGCCACTTACTTGTGGGGTGCCACAGGGTTCCATCCTCTCCCCGATGCTATTTAACATCTATGTGAAGCCGCTGGGGGCTATCATCAGGAGGTTTGGGGTGCAGTGTCATCAATATGCGGATGACACGCAGCTCTACCTCTCATTTAAATCTTCACCAAGGTTGGCCGTAGAATCCCTGTCCAAATGTCTGGAGACGGTGAGTGGCTGGATGGGGAGGAATAGGCTGAAGCTGAACCCTGACAAGACTGAGGTACTTTTGGTGGGAGACAAGAGGATGCTGGGGGATGTTGACCTGGTGTTGAATGGGGTACGGCTACCCTTGAAAGACTAGGTCCGCAGCCTGGGGGTCATTTTGGACTCCCAGCTGTCCATGGAGGCTCAGGTGTCAGCTGTGAGCAGGACAGCGCTGTATCAACTCCATCTGATACGGCGGCTGCGCCCCTTCCTTCCCGACCATCTGCTCCCATCGGTAGTATATGCCCTGGTCTCCTCTCATTTAGACTACTGTAATGCGCTCTACGTGGGGTTACCCTTGAAGACGGTTTGGAAACTGCAGCTGGTACAGAACGCGGTGGCTCGCCTGATTAAAGGCAGCCACCAGCGAGATCACATCACTCCAGTGCTGAAGGAGTTGCACTGGTTACCAGTTGTTTTCCGGGCCAAATTCAAGGTGTTGGTTTTGACCTTTAAAACCCTATATGGTTCCGGCCCAGTCTATCTTAAGGAGCGCCTCCAGCAGCACCAGACAGGCCGCTTAACAAGATCAGCCTCGGATGGCCTTTCCTCTGTCCCATCAGCCAGGACAGCTAGACTGGTGGGGACGAGGGAGAGGGCCTTTTCTGTGGTGGCCCCCACTCTGTGGAACTCCCTCCCTAGGGAACTCCGTCATGCACCCTCTTTAATGGGCTTCCGTCGTGCATTAAAAACGTGGTTGTTCAGGCAGGCATTTGGGGTGGGTTAGGGTATTTTAGAAAATGTTTTTATTGTAGAATTTTATTGTTTTAAACTGTTTTTATTGTATGTTGTACATCGCCCAGAGTGGCTGGGTGACTAGCCAGATGGGCGATTAATAAATTTAATAATTAAAAAATAAAAAAATAAAATAAGCAGGACAAAGGCTAATAAAGTTTTGCCAAGAGAACACGCTGATCATAGCAAACACTCTTTTCCAACAGCACAAGAGGCGACTCTACACATGGACATCACCAGATGGTCAATATCGAAATCAGATTGATTATGTACTTTGCAGCCAAAGATGGAGAAGCTCTATACAGTCAGTAAAAACAAGACCTGGAGCTGACTGTGGCTCAGATCATGAGCTGCTTCTTGCAAAATTTCAGCTTAAATTGAAGAACGTAGGGAAAACCACTAAACCATTCAGGTATGACCTAAACCATATCCCTTATGAATATACAGCGGAGGTGACAAATAGATTTAAGGGATTAGACCTGATAGACAGAGTGCCTGAGGAACTATGGACGGAGGTCCGTAACACTGTTCAGGAGGCAGCAACTCAATCCATCCCAAAGAAAAAGAAATGCAAGAAAGCAAAGTGGCTGTCTGATGAGGCTTTACAAGCAGCTGAGGAAAGAAGGGAAGCGAAAAGCAAGGTAGAAAGGGGAAGATATATCCAACTGAATGCAGAGTTCCAGAGAATAGCAAGGAGAGACAAGAAGGCCTTCTTCAATGAACAATGCAAAGAAATCGAGGAAAACAATAGAATGGGAAAGACTAGAGATCTCTTCAAGAAAATCGGAGATCTCAAAGGAACGTTTTGTGCAAAGACGGGCATGATAAAGGACAAAGAAGGCAGGGACCTAACAGAAGCAGATGAGATTAAGAAGAGGTGAAAAGAATACACAGAAAAACTATACAGGAAAGATCTTAATGTCCCTGATAGCCATGACAGTGCGGTCACTGAACTTGAGCTGGACATCCTAGAGAGTGAAGTCAAGTGGGCCTTAGGAAGCATTACTAACAACAAAGCTAGCGGAGATGACAGTATTCCAGCTGAGCTATTTAAAATCCTAAAAGATGATGCTGTTAAAATGTTGCACTCAATATGCCAACAAATTTGGAACACTCAGCAGTGGCCACAAGACTGGAAAAGGTCAGTTTATATTCCAATTCCAAAGAAGGGCAATGCCAAAGAGTGTTCAAACTACCGCACAATTGCGCTCATTTCACATGCCAGCAAGGTGATGCTCAAAATCCTACAAGCTAGGCTTCAGCAGTATGCGAACCAAGAACTACCGGAAGTACAAGCGGGGTTTTGAAGAGGCAGAGGAACTAGAGATCAAATCGCCAACATTCGCTGGATCATGGAGAAAGCAAGAGAATTCCAGAAAAACATCTATTTCTGCTTCATTGACTATGCTAAATCCTTTGATTGTGTGGAGCACAACAAACTGTGGCAAATTCTTAAAGAGATGGGAGTACCAGACCACCTTACCTGTCTCCTGAGAAACCTGTACGAGGGACAAGAAGCAACAGCAAGAACCGGACATGGAACAACCGATTGGTTCAAAATTGGGAAAGGAGTACGACAAGGCTGCATATTGTCACCCTGCTTATTTAACTGATATGCAGAGTACATCATGAGAAACGCCAGGTTGGATGAATCACAGGTCGGAATTAAGATTGCCGGGAGAATTATCAACAACCTCAGATACGCAGATGATACCACCCTAATGGCAGAAAGTGAAGAGGATCTAAAGAGCCTCTTGTTGAGGGTGAAAGTGGAGAGTGCAAAAGGTGGTTTGAAACTCAACATTAAAAAAACGAAGATCATGGCATCTGGCCCCATCATGTCCTGGCATATAGAAGGGGAAGAAATGGAAGCAGTGACAGATTATATTTTATTGGGCTCCAAGATCACCGCAGACGGTGACTGTAGCCATGAAATTAAAAGACGCTTGCTCCTTGGGAGGAAAGCTATGGCAAACCTAGACAGCATAGTAAGAAGCAGAGACATCACCTTGCCGACAAAGATTCGTATAATCAAAGCTATGGTTTTCCCAGTAGCAACGTATGGCTGTGAGAGCTGGACTATAAGAAAGGCCGAGTGCTGAAAAATTGATGCCTTTGAACTGTGGTGCTGGAGAAGACTCTTACGAGTCCCCTGGACTGCAAAGAGGTCAAATCAGTCAATCCTAAAGGTAATCAACCCTGACTGCTCATTGGAAGGACAGATACTGAAGCTGAAGCTCAAATATTTTGCCCACCTAATGTGAAGAGAAAACTCCCTGGAAAAGACCCTGATGCTGGGAAAGATTGAAGGCAAAAGGAGAAGGGGACGGCAGAGGATGAGATGGCTAGATAGCATCACCGATGCAATGAATATGAATTTGAGCACACTCTGGGAGAGAGCGGAGGACAGGAAGGCCTGGCGTGCTATGGTCCATGGGGTCACGAAGAGTTGGACACGACTTAACGACTGAACAACAAAAAGTAAAAGTAACTCCCAGTGAAGGAGACCACAGTCTAAAAGCATTAGACGATAGCAGTAATATGTTTGCATGAATAAACTCTGATAGCTTTTCATGGCTAAAGGCTACTAGGTAGTGGGCACCACTTGAGGGAAGTACTGGTGGAAACATTTTGGTAGTTTGCAAAAGAAACATAACTCTGATCATTTTCAACAGCTATGAAGGAAACCTGTTGTGGGAAGGAGGGGAACCTGGGCTGGTATTGTTTGTTCAGGTGTTCACTTGCTTCCTTCTGCTCAATATGTTTGCAAACACTTTTTACAAAAGCACCCTAAGATAGAAACTAAGCGTACAAAGAGATGCCCCAGTGGGAATGTCTTCCATTCAGGGATGTGAGGAGCATGTGGCACTTTCATAGAATCATAGTAGTAGGGTTGGAAGGGGCACATAAGACTATTGAGTCCCCTGCTCAATGCAGGAATCCAAGTCAAAGCATCCCAAACAGATGGCTGTCCAGCTTCATCTTTCTTCACTCATGTATGATTTTCATACATTTAATTTCCAACTGCCTCCACTTACACATTATTTAACGCAGGAGAGTCAGAGACAGGGGATCAAAGTTAATTTTGTTATCCCTGTGAAATACTGTCTAGAATAAGTCATGTATTTGCTCACCTGCAGACGGATTTTCCTGTCTGGCTAGAGAGACTAAAAATGAGACATTTCATTGCAATAATTGCTTTTTTAAAACATACAAGTCCTTCCTTGTAATGTTTAATGCACAATGGAGAACTGATAGGCACATTACACTCCTTTCTCTATGGGACCGTTGACAGGATGGCACGACATGCGGTTCAGGGAGGCACTGATACAGGCCACATCAGCAGTCTCTCAAGTGAATTAAAATCTCATTGGCCAACCAGTGTCATCTTAGGAGTTTAGACGGAGGTTTTGATTTGAATCAGTCAGCAGAATCAGAAAGATAGACATGGCCCTCTTTCCCCCTTTTTCCTATTTGCAGAGAATGAAGTTCAAGATTTCAGAACCAATAGACAGTGAAAACACTGTCGTGAGTAGAGGGAGGCAGGGAAAGCCTCAGCTGAACATATAATGACCTCTTTGATTTGTGGGGCTTTTCCTCTCTTTGCCTCTAGCCACCTGTCAAGTTGTTTGCCCGCTCCACTGGCCACGGCCAAGGAGCCTCAAGAAGCGCCTGAGTTTTAATGCCAGGACAGCTGTCAGATGCATGTATTTTGTGCTCTCCATTAAAATATTATGAAAAATGAGACGACTGGGAGCTGGTTAAAGCTATTCATTGAACTCTAGGCCACACGCAAATGTTTCCCATATGGAGGTTGTTACAGACTTGGGGTACAGGAGAAATAATATTGTCTGGGGGCGGGGGATGGCTGCTTCCTGTTCGGAGCATTCCAAGTATGCATTGAGAGTTGATCACAGAGAGTTGAAATAGGTGAGCAGAATCCTCTCCTGAGTCCTCTGTTACTGTGCTACACTACTCTAGATTGCAGATGGGGAGCTGAATCCTCATATTCTCCTCTTCCTAAAATACTCCCCACATACATACAGAGCTAGCCTGTCAGCATGCAAACACTGAGTCCCCCACCTGCAGTCAAGAATGGTACAGGCCAACAAGGGACACGGGGGGTGGGGGGCTTCTCTTTTAGCTCTGAGATATATTTTGCTGCTATGCTACTCACGATCTCCCCAAAAGTCAAGACTGGGATGCCAATGAAGCGTTAAAGGATACCTCACTCAATTTACATATGTCTACTACAAAGACCTTCTAAAACACACAAAGTAACAACATTCCATACAGATTAGCATAGACTGTGAGCAGGTTGACACTGTCATACTCCTCTACATGATCATATACATAAACTTTCATCAACCTGGTGCCCTCCAAATGTTTTGGACTTCAACTCCCATCAACCCCAGCCAGCATGGCCAATACTCAGGAATCCTGGGAGTCCTGGTGTCCTCCAAAACATCTGGAGGACACCAAGTTGAGATAACTGATGTACATGGTTACCTGATTGTGTGGAGCAAATTAGTGTGAACTCGGTGGTGTATATGGAAAGAGCAACTGCTGTCATGGGAAATGGCTACCAGATTACAGGATGTACTACTTGGTTCACACTAACCTTTCTCATGCATTCATGAACCCATGTATGGAGAAATTCACTGGTGTGTGAACTGGCCATATGTCTGCTGCACAAATCACACTCCTCTGATACCAGTTTTTGAAAAAGTGAGCCTGTGCCTCTCTTTCTCAAATCATTGACCCTACACCATTTCTGCTCCAATACAGACACAGACTTTTCATGGTTGTGTATATGAAGAAAGACTATTCTGGTATGTTAAGCCATTTGGGCTTTCATGACTAAACTGATAATTGTGGGAGCAAGAGAGAAAACTGTAAGCTTGAAGGTTGACACTTGCCAATACTTTGCATTTAATCAAGGGTCATTGACTCTGGTCAAGCACAATAAACTGCTTCTGACAATATTCAACTTCATCCCAGAGACAAGAACATCTAATCAGAACCCTGTTTACATAAAACATTTTTTGTCTCCAAGGCAGGTGTTGCTGTAGAATCCAACTGTGGCTGTCACCATCAAGTAGGCATTTTATATGATAAATAAAAAGCTGTCCTGAAAGAATAACATGTCAGACTCTTTTCCAAGTTTATGAGTTATTATCTCTGGCTTGATCTGGATGCTGCTAAAGTATTGCAGAACTTGTCACCAATCTCTACTACATTCTTTTTATTCTCCAAGAGACCTGCTGAGATTCAGCAGGAGGAGGCTTCACATCTCAATATGCTGACAATGTTTACTTGAGAGATCACAACTCATGACATCTCTCAGATGTTCAAGAGATAATCGTTGCCATCCAGTCTGTGATTCAGATTGATGGCAGCCCTCTGCAGTCCTCCTCTGCCTTTTCTCTCAGAATCAAACTGCACTGGGGTGTCACATCCTCATTCATTTGGATGTAATAGTTACATCTGGGAGATACAGCCCTGGCTGCTTTGCTGTAATAAGGTAGTCTTTACCTCCAGAAGACCAAGTGGAAATAGTTTGGATTTGGACAATGTGAGCCATGATTTGAACCTGCAGGGCCACCATCTCACTATCTTTCCTGCCAGGATATTCAGATGAACATTCCTCACAAACAAGGGGCAGTGGGAGAGGGTGTGTGAGATTGTAACAAGCGAGTTGACTAGAAGATGCTGTGACTGCCTGGTCTACAGATTATAGAAAATAGTGTGACTAGGATAGGGCAAACGGGGTGCAAACTGGACATAATATATGACCACCTTGCTCTAGCGATGTTGCTAAAGTTCGGAATTATCTGATTTGGAGTATGCATTTGTCCAACTCTGTTCTTTTTCTTATTCAAGAACCACTCCCCTGAAACAGCCTTCTCTAGTTTCAAATATTAAACAAGACTCTTGAGCACGCACTATTAGCATTCAGCAAGCCAGGCCCCCAAAGGCAGCTGCTTCATAGGTGCACACACACTAGTTCTTTCATGTTACTGAGTTTTGATAATTGCTGTGAACTTTATGAACAGATCACCTGACCAAGCAGTCTTTTATTTGGTGAGTATCAATTCTGTTTGGGCCAATCAAGTATCTTCATTGTTTCTAAAAAAAACATTTCTGATGGTTGTTGTCCCCTATCCAGTTCTAAACCCTTCTCTTGTTCCTAAAGTTATTTGCTGGGTGAGTGGGTTGAATCTCCAGGTCTCTCTCTGTTATGGCTCTTCTCAAGGGGTTTGTGCAGGGCAGGCGAGACTAAATTGCAATTCCCAGAGGACAATGCAATAATGCACATGCACATGCCAACATTACAAGCTGAAAGACAATGCTCCCAAAATAAACAAGCTTTTGAACATTTGCCAAGAAAGCTCATAAATACCAAGCCAATTCCCAATCTAGCCAAAGTTCACCTGTCGCTTGCTCAGGATCATTATAACAGCAACAGAAAGGCACAGTGGCTCCACTGATACTTTTGGTACCCAGGTTATGGTAGAAGGTAGATGCATGATCAAACCCACAACACTATCAATGCTTCCAGGGTGGCAGGGAATGATGGGAGTTGCAGTCCAATACATCTGGAGAGCACCAGTTTGAGAAAGGCTGGTCAAAAAGGTGCCCCAAATTGCTGCATGCGCTGGCTCTTTTCCAAGCTAAGCTGGTCACTTTCAGATACAACTGCACAAAGGAATATTGTTTTGGACTCACTGCAAACCACAAACATGGTTCAGGGGATCTATTGAAACCTTGATTATTTATTTAATTATACCATTTTTATTCTGCTCATTAGCCACAAAGGCTCCCAGGGTGGCTTATATAGATAAGAAATAAGACAGTCCCTGCCTGCAAGCTTACAATCTAAAAGACATGACACAAAAGGAAAGGGGATTGAGAGGGAGGAATTAAAAAGCAAATTCAAGCACTAGATTTGTAGAGCTTTTCTTCATGAGACTGTTAATCTGCTGTTTCAATTTTGGTTTCATTCATTTCATTCACTGAAATCCAAGCACTACACAAAGAGCGTTTCCTTTCCTGCTTTTCCACTACATAACCTCTAGGTGGCACTGTGATGTAGCAGAATAGCACAATACACATGTAACAAAGTGTTTTCTTTCACTTTTACAATTAAATACCACACTTTATTTGCTCTTAAAAACTTGCCAAAAGTGCTCTTTAGACAAAGAAGCAAAATTGGAGGGTCACGACATCGTCTAAAGAACCTATAAACAACTGTGAGTAGGGAATGACGAGTGCACAAAAACTGCCTCATGTAGAAAGACCTTAGTTGGAAAGTTGAGCAGGTCATGGGCACAGTGGAAGGGTTGCTGATTCCTCTCCATGTGATGGCCTCAGTAGCAATAGTTGGTAGCATAAGGTCGGGGAGCTCTCAGCTGGAGCTGTATCCAGGCACAAGGTAAGGTTCTATGTAGGATCTATGTATGGTAGCTCTAGCCTGCACACAAATGGCTTACTATGTGCAGGGTGCCAATGTACACAGTGATTCCAAGCAGTGTCCACGTGCCATGATGTTCATATGAATGAACTCTGAAGCTGAGATCAAGGAAGTGTGTGTGTGGGGTCGGGGGGGCTGAATTTGCTGGGATCAAGTCCCAGAATAACTATGCATTTTACATCAGCAGGAGCTGATCCATTTCTGGCACAAAGGCCAGCTGTCCAGATGGGCTGTGTGAGGTTTCTTCTATTGCTATAACATGCGTTCAAGAGCCAAATGGCTAAGAGCATGAAATTAGATTATTAAGCCTTAACAACTCCAAACAAATGTGCTTCTTTTTTAATTGCAAAGGAAATCCCACTTGCCACTTCTCTCTCCTGGCTTGCTGATTTGCTTGGTCATTCAGAGTTCAGCAGGTTAGTTATTAAATGTTGACAAGCTACTTTCCACTCTGTCATTTACCCTGTATTCCATGTGATAACTCTTTGCCATCTGTTCCTGTATATTCATGTGCCTAGGTACATGGATTTGCACCCATACTTGTCAGGGGTGTGTACAGAAAAAAAATTGGCTTGGAACTCACTTCAGTGCTTTGGATAGTGGGTCACTTTGGTTTGGGTGCTTCATTTAGGATTCAAAGTGGTTTGGTTTTGCAAAGCTTTGTATGACTTCCCCACTGAGGATAATTGGGAAATCAACAAATGGCTATAATGGTTCGGGGTTTTTTAAATTTTTCAACAGAATTGAATAAAATTTGCAGGCAAAGTAGCCTCTTCTGAGGGAATTAAGCCCGCCAAACTTCAGACTAAACGGTGTCTGAAAAGAACATTTAATGTTCGAGTTTGAAGGGAATACATACCTTTTTAATTTGGGGGCAGAATAGGATGAAAAATACTGGCATAGGTTTGCAGGAATAGCTCCTGCTGAGGGCTGAAGCCTGCCAAATTTCAGGCAAAAAGGTGCAAAGATGTTTGTACTAGCCACCTTTAAAGTTGTTCATGGAAAGAACTGATCTTGCCACTTCTGCCGTCACAGAAACTGCCTTGGGGTTTGCCCCGGTCCTGTTTCATTGTTCATAGACTGGGTGACCCTTTATAGAACTCTAAAACTGTACACTAAAATACAGTCCCACAACACACATTCACATAACTAAGAACACAGACACAAGAGTCAAACAGACAGTATACTACTACCACTGACACACACCTACAAATAACACTGAACATAAATCAAATACAACTAGGTCCAGAATGGGGGGCGAGCGGTGGAGGTGAAGGGAAGTAACTGACAGCTAACATCCAAGACAGGCACAACTAACAGGGAGAGTTTAAAAAAAATTTAAATGAGGATTTTAGGAAAATATTTTAGGAAAGGATCGATATAAAGAAACGTCAGACAAGAAATTGTGATGAAATGGTATTTTGTTTTGTTGCTTAATTGGATATCCTTTTTCCTGGGCGCTGGGCTCTAGCTTTGGGGCTGGTTAGATTCCCCTGGGAGGTGAACGGAGGTATATTTATTATTTCAAAGCCTTATTATTAGAAGGGGTAGAGTAGGTAAGGAATTAATAAAAACCTGAAACACTAATTTTTACCACATAAAACTCAACTGCATTGAAACGTCTTATACAGTGTAAATAAAGTTTCATTTTTAATTTGTTCTTTCAAACCACGCCATTCTTGGTTTCATTTGTTACCAGTAAAAGGGCTAGATGAAACTATGAAAGAAATAGGCCAAAGTCTAGGCATCTACACCTATGCAGAGAGAAATTGAAGGTTCCCTGCTCACAAGGAGGAGGGTGGTAGCAGCATCCTAATAAAGTGGTTGCTTAGGCTATAGCTGATTTATTCCTTCCTCACACACTCGCTCTAAGGTATTACCTCAAGGAAGAGGTTGAGAGATTATAGAGGTACTGGAATTCTGGAGTAGAATCAGTACTTGGTGTTGTAAAAATATTTATGAGGAGTGGTGATGTTATAATAATCACAGGTGGGGGAAGGGTGATACATCACACAACCAACAGCCACTTCGAAACAGCTTCATAAACTCTTTCAGCATTGCTGCTAACAGAAGAGTCAACTTTCAAAGTGCACTGGAAACACAGGAACAACTTCTGTTATGTTACTTCAATGTCCCTCCCAAAAACACTGTGACTGGAAACCCCTGGAAAATGCATTCCCTTGTTGGAAGCTACAGCTGTCAGCCACAAAGAAACACCCCTCTCCCCCGCCCCACTGCCTAGTGGAAGCATATTTAAAAGCACATTAAAAAATGTAACGTAGAGCTTTCTGCTCCTAATCCGGGTAACCACCCATAAGTATAACACATATCTGACTGTGAAAGCTCACTGTTCAACCACAGTCACCTATGAAAATCTTGGGGTGGGGAGTCTGGCCATGATGAACCTAAGCAGGAGATGCTTAGATTACACAGTAATAACAATGGCTTAAACCTACTGGTTCAGCCTTTGAGCATGGCATTTTATGTTTCTGCTTTCAGAATTAATTTATGATCTGGATCTCTCTCTTTCTTAGTTTTGGTAGTTTCACTTTAATCCTTGACCAAGTGGAGGGGACAAAAGAGAGGGGAGGAGAAAAATATAATTCAATTGGATTTGGCAGGTGTGTTTGCTCTGGAAAGGGAATGTAAGCAAATAGCCTCACATCCCATAGACCTACGTTTACATAGGCAAATAAATCTTTTAGAAAAGCCACCCTTGCCACCAGTAGGAATGGCGATACTGATTAGCTCTGGCTCTAATGGGATTCAGCCACGCCACTCAGAATCAAGTGCTTAGTTATCCTTGAGCCCAGAAAGTGGCTTTCCTGTTCAACTCCAGGAGTCACAACAATGAGTGGACAGCATGAGTGCTGAGATGAAGCAACAGGGAACAGAGGGGAAAACAGCTTTAAAACTAAGTGCATTAAATGTGGCAGTCACCAAGGAAAGCTTTGATGGTGGATACCATCACATACCTATAGCGATGTGACATGAATGAAAAACAGCACTTATTTAAGCCAGCATCTAATAAGAAGGGGAAACAGACAGGAGATAGCCCGGTTAGAGAGAAGCAAATGTACGGAGAGCAAAAGTGTTATGGGAGAGGAAAAAAGAGATCATATGATGAGGGTGGAGATGGAACAAAATGAAGGGCAGACCCCCCATTGTAAATGGTTCTGCTAAGATTATGGTTGAAATAACTTAAAGAACCAGGAAGGAGCTAAATGATTTGTCTTCTCATGGGAAACATTTTACCTGCTTTCTCTTCAAGCAATTTTTGGGGCAGTGTTAGTGTTAGAAATGGATTGTCCTTTCCCTTTGCAATCAACAGCACAAGGAGACAAAGCTAATACAACTTTATTTTGCCAGAAAGGCTTTTATTTGCCTTTCTACCAATGCAGATTCAAGGAAGCTCTCAGAGTGCCCCAGGCTCTAAACAACTAATCTGCTATCTCTAATCAGAGGAGACGGAACCAGAGGGTAGTGAAGTTGCTGACGGTTTGGGTGTGAACCTCATGGCCAAACTTGCTTTGCAATGATGCTCCTCCCTTAGGGTGGCTCCCTCCTACATTGGCTTCCAAGAGTGGCTATCCCGGCAGAGCGTCTGAGCCCTCTCCCTAACTTTTCCTGCTTTGCTCTGCGATGTGCCCTAGCATCTCTTAAGTCATACCCCTCTTCCTCCTCCTCCTCCTTGGAAACTTGAGTTCTCACAATGGGGGGAGGGCAGGGATTCAGCCTGGGCCATCTGTTTGTCAAGGCCTTCGAAGGAATCTCTCCCAGCACCTTGGCTGTCTAGGGAAAGTCCCTCCCCCAGGCTCTGATCTAGCTGTTCCAACTCTGATTCAGAATCGGAGCTGTCGGACATCTCAAGAGGTTTGGACTCATCCCTGACAGTTAGGGTGTTTTCATGAATGGACCACGTTTTGAGGACCAGATGTTTCCAATTCAAATTTGCTAACAATGTCCTTAAGCAACAGGAACAGGAAAATGCATTCTAGGGTAGATGAAATTGAACCTTTCTGTTATACTCCTAAAATCTCAATCTAAATGAATAAGTACATATGAATAAGATTTATTTCTGTTTATCATAGAGTTGTTCTGCATGATCAAGTTTTCATGCCTCAAAGCAAGAGCAAGAGGCAGCACTAATGGGATATGGAGAACAAGTGTTCAAAGCGGATGAGATCTATTATATGTTCACACACTCAAAACCTGTTATTGTTGTCTCTCCTCCTTTAACTGATAGCATTTCAGAAGTATCCAGAGTGACCAGAGATCTTTTCTGCAAGAGAACTGTTTGTTCACTGAAACATGCCTAAAATGCTTTGGGGCTCATACTCAAGACAGCATGCACACCACTGCAAAATCTATAGCAATGAATGTGGATAAGTGGACAAAACAGTCTGTGTTTCAAAAGGGTGGCAAACATCAACTATTTCACAGAAGAGAGAGAAAAAGGAGAGGTACAATCTAAATAAATACATAAGAACGAGAACATTTTTATAGGGCCCTTCAGGGGAAATCCCCCAACAATCCTAAGCACTTCACATAGATTTTGAGAAGACAGGCCCTGCCTGCAAGCTCAAAATCGAAGAGACAGGAATGAAGGAAGGGGATATAAATGAGAAGGGGAATGGAAAAGCAGGGGATCAGGGAGGAAAAGCCTAAGAAAACTGGTGTGCCTTCGGCCATGTTTTAAACATAGAGAGATTACCGATTAATGCGCATTCCAAGTTTGCAAAAGTTCAAGCTTTATGTGAGAGTTCGATTTGAACACTTGCAAAAAGCTTAGAGGGCAACCACAAAGTGTCATCTGGAGCCTCTGCATCCTTCTGACCCAAGGAACCAGAAACATGTCTTGGGACATGGAAGGGAAAGGTTCTAGTGCCTGGCATTCCCCAGGTCCCATAGAAGCATCTTTTTCTTTGAAGGACAGAGATGATCAGTCCCGGAATCCCTGGTAGGAAACTCAAGCTGCATGCATTTGCATGAGGAAGATGTTCCTCTGAGGGCCTTGCTCTTCATGGAACTGAAGTGTGTAGAATTCATTTACTGCCAGGAATTCTGCAACTTCCCAGCAGAAAAGATGTGCGGAGCATCAGTTTCCCACCAGGAATTCTGGGACTAGACATCTCTGTCAGCTGAAAAGAAGACTCTACTGGGTCCTGGGAGCTCTCCCCACCACCACCTCCTTCCTGCATCCCAGGGTAAATTTCTGGGCCCTTCAAAGGGGAGGCAGCAACAGTTATGTTATGTTACACTTTATTTCTATGCCCCCTTTTGGCCAAAAGGCCCCCAAAGCAGCTCACAAAAACGTACAAATACAATATTCAAACAATATACTAAATGCACATTTAAAGCAGAAATATTACTCTAGTTGCAATATTACTCTACTCACTTTGGTGAGGATCCCTACTTAAATGCTCACTTCAGCCCTAACGGAGAGGCTCGTAAACTGGGCAGCAGAGTGTTCCAAAGGAATGGAGTAGAGAGCATGAAAAGACTGACAAATCCTTGAGTAGTACAAAGGGTGCCTACAGAATGGGGGAAGCATGAAGGGAACCATGTGGGGAAGTGCCATAACTCAGTGGCAGAACATATGCTTTGCACCCCCAACACCCCAGATTCAATCCCCAGCAGTTTTGGTGGTAAGGTCTTAAGAAGCAGGGATGTGAAGACCTTGGCCTCAGGTAGCAGTTAGTCTGAGTAGACAATACTGGGCTAGATAGATCAACGACCTGACACAGTGTAAGTCAGCTCTGTACATAATCATATGGGACACGGAGTGAAGGAAAGAGAAAGAAGTGGCCAAAAAAATGCAAGTTCATCAAAACAAAGAGCAGAAGCTTAAAATGAACATGATATGGAAATGGAATACAACACAATACATATGGTGCAGTACAGGTCACATTCATGATTTTCATGTTTTTCAAAATGTTCCTCATTCTCTTCTTCCCAATCTCACAGTGAAGAAGGAAAATAAATTCATGTTCCAAGCTTGGCTGAGCAGCCCTGTTTTATACTCAGCATTCTTCTTGGGTAGAGACGCCATTTGCTGTTAGAAAAATAAATCAGGTCGGAACCCTCAAAATCAGGTCGGGAAAGTCTATTTTCAGTGCTTGACCTGCGTCCAGGGTTCATTTCAACATGGCCCTGGCATAAACTCTACTTTATCAGCCGGAATGAAGGGTTCACCAATGCTGCCTTTTGCTCACGGAACAAAAACCACATCAAAAAGCCTCCATGCAGATCCATGAGAGAAGACCTTCAAAGAAAGCAAAAGGCCATCCTTTGAAAGCTACAATCCTCCCAAACATTTTACCAAGTCACTTAAAAGCACCTTTGATGCCTCGGTTTGCCTTCTTATGGTTAGATAAGGGAAAGTATCCATGGGAAATGAAGTACATCAGTTATATTCCATCACACAATACCTTTGTGGGAAAGAAAACCCAGTCTGACCTGTTACATTTCAAAGGCTGCAATCCCAGGACAGTTACCTGGGAGTAAGCTCCATCAAACAGAGTGGGCCTTACTTATGAGTAAACATGCATCGGATCATGCCACATGTCTTTAGGGTTGTGTATGGGTCTGAGATGCTATGTCTGTGTAAATAACTTGCTTATATTATACTTTTAAATGGAACACAAAATCTACATTCATTGAATCCTTTCCACACTGACTTGTCTTCTGATGAACTTCTATAGATCTGCCATAGAACTTTGAGGCGTTGCAGAGGATTCTGGGACACATCCTAAGGCTACCTCTTGGTTCATGTAGGATGATAGCCAGGGTTGCTGATCCTTGCCATTGGCCTGCATGAAGAAAGAAAGAGTGTTCTAGACCTAATACTGCAGCAGCTCATTGGAAGGGAAAATTAATAGACAAGCTATCATTCCTGGAGGATGATGAAGGTTCTGAGGAAGCCCAGGGTTCCTAGGAACGCAGTTTGAAATCTATGCACAAGCAGAGCAATCCTGTTCTCACATTATGCCAGGACAGGTCATATGATGCCATTACACTGGCAGAATGGCTGCCATATCCAATTTCTGCTCAGCCTTGTAGGTGAGGGGAAGGGAAAACACAGAACCAGAAAATGCAAAAGTGGTGCAAAAACAGATACACCTCCAGCATCCACCAATCAGGGACTGGGCTGGTAAGAATGCCCACATGCCACCCACCTGCACAGGCAGCCAATGAACAATGAACTCAGAGACATGCCCCAGCATACAGCCCTGCTTCACCGCATGCACTACACACAAGATGGAACAACCAGCAATGCCCATTACAGCCAGTCCCTGGGCATTCCTGCAGACAGGGGTTTAAATACCCTCTACTCTGTCATGGTGACATGGATGGAACAGTCACTGAAGCACAGAAGTCAATAGGAAGGCAATTCTTTGTGCCAGGTCTGAGGCTGGTATAAAGGTGCACTGTTGATGGGGGTATGGCTGGGTATAGGATGAGGTGTAAGTGTGCTCCTCCCCTGTGCCACCCATGTCCCGCCCATCATTCCACCCCATTTAGCTGGTCTGCCACTGTATCTGGGCAGTTCCAGTGCATGTCTTTTGCAGCTGCTTTTGTATCCGCTGCATATCTTGTGTTCTGCCAGCACAGCAGGGCTTCCACTGAATCCTATGACCCCCTCAGCCACGGGATCTTCAATACAAAATCGCATCCTTTGTCAAGTAAATGATAGTGGCTTGTCAAAATTATAGCACAAAGCAATTAAAAAGGGGGGGGGAGAGTATGAAAACAGGAAGTATATTCTTGTTAACAAAAATAAATGCTTGGAAGTGGCCATGGGGGTGTCTCCACGACAACAGAAGGAGACGGAAGGAGAAGCCAATCGTGGCTTACCCAGATTTTTCAAGGAGCCAGCTTTGCTCTGCGTAGGACTCCACAAGTGAGTGTATTGCACCAGTACCAGTCGCTTCACAGAACATACTTCTAGGGATCAGGGGGTTAGAGTGAGCGTCATCTGACTGACAGGAGCTGCTCAACAAATAGGAGAGGCTCTCCCACTCTTTCTCCTGAAAACAAGAGAGGCTCCCCTGCATTCAGGGAACAAGCCTCATTGACCACAATGGGGGTTACTTCTGAGTAATTCATTTGTGTTGGGAAACACGGGGGCGGGGGACAGGAACAATCTTCTTCTCTCTCCCCTCTGCCCACCTTACTTTCTTAAATAAACAATCCTTTCCCGAACACAGTGTTCTAGCTGCCCTGCTGCGATCATTCGAAGCTTCAATATTAAGGTTCTCTAAATGTGTTATTTTGATTCATGGAAATCTTGGTGCGCATTTCGGGAAAAAGCCTCATTGACCACAATGGCAGTTACTTCTGAGTAGACACCAATTGGTTTGTGCTGGGAAACACAGGGACAGGAAAGACCCCTTGACCAGGGTCACGGTGAAAGGCACACCCCTGGGCAGGGGTAGCATGTTGTTGTTGTTCAGTCGTTCAGTCGTGTCTGACTCTTCGTGACCCCATGGACCATAGCACGCCAGGCCTTCCTGTCCTCCGCTCTCTCCCGGAGTGTGCTCAAGTCCATATTCATTGCATCGGTGATGCTATCTAGCCATCTCATCCTCTGCTGTCCCCTTCTCCTTTTGCCTTCAATCTGTCCCAGCATCAGGGTCTTTTCCAGGGAGTTTTCTCTTCGCATTAGGTGGGCAAAATATTTGAACTTCAGCTTCAGCATCTGTCGTTCCAATGAGCACTCAGGGTTGATTTCCTTTAGGATTGACTGATTTGACCTCTTTGCAGTCCGGGAGACTCGTAAGAGTCTTCTCCAGCGGGAGTTGGGGCACACAACAGCTATACCGCGGAGAACTCGACTTAGGGAAAGAATCAGACTTTAAGCAGTCTCAGGAATTCCAGTTTTTCCCTGATAAACTCTGGGGTGGCTGCTGGATGGCCACAATGTTATATATCCCTAACAACCTCCAAACGCAGCCAGCTTGGAGTAGATCGCTCATGGAGACAACCCCCATAATACGGGTATTTTTGTTCCAGTCTTCTATGCATAATTCAAAAGCTACTATGGAGGAACTGAGGTGCTGCCTTTATTGTCACATTGTTATTCTGGGTTTTGTCGACATTAGATCATGAAGTTACCCAGTCATGAAGCAGCACAACATAGGCAGCGACTGATCATAGAGGTATTTGATGAAGCTGTCATTTTGAACTTGCCAGACTCCAGTGCAGATAAGAAAAAGAGGCTGAAGGCAGTGGAATAAAAGAATACTCCAGCACGGAGATTTACAGAAAAGCAAGTTTTGCATACTGCTTGCCCTTTCTCCAGAGGAGCAACCTTTCCAGTGTTTAATTGTCACAATGCTTTGAAGGCACAAGTGTGCATGCATGAATTGCCCAACACTACACAAGCATTTCCATCTTTCTCCACCCCGTCGCACTGTTCCATTTCCAACTACCACCACCTCCATCAGCAGAAAATAATCCTAACACAGCCTTCTTCAACCTGAGGCCCTCCAGATGTGTTGGACTGCATCGCCCATAGTTCCCAGCCAGCATGGTCAATGTCTATCTGTCTGTCTGTCTTTGACTGAAGCCCAACTTCTGAATTTGGATTTTAGATTTTGACATAGGGATTTTGGACTGCTCTCATTTGAGCTAAATGTTTCCTCAAGACCTGCTCCATCACTAAAATACATGCAGAAATGAACGCTATGATCACACTGCAGCAGTAGCCTGGAATTGAAATAGGCTCACAGCTTAATATTAATAGGAATGATATATTACCAAGCACTTGTGGATATGTTTTCTGCAGCATCTTTTCCTGCTCAGACTTCAATCATGGCCATGGTTAAGGATCATAATGTGCCTGGGATACTTTTCTAGCTCGCCAGACTGCCATTTACATATGCAGACACCTTTGAACTGCCAGGTGAAATATGTTTCTTTCTGAACAGAGGATGCAGCTTTCTCAGAGTCGAGGAATGCTAATAATAATTAATCAGCCCCTCCAATTCCCAGAAGGGCCTACATAGCAGAGGGTCATAGTACCGTTCCAGATGCTGCCATTTCAAAGCCAGAAAATTTTATCCCTAATGTTATGTACTGAAAGGTTGTGATTGGTTTAGAGCCAGTCTAGGTAGGGCAGCCTCTGCTTCCGAATTCAGATGTGGAATCAAATTGGCAGCCACATTTTAATGGGATGCAAGAAGCCAGAAGCCAATTGGTTTTAGCACTGAACAGAATGCCATAATCAAGTCTTTGCAGGTGGCTGAAATTGAGAAGGTGATTTTATGCTCATTTTTCAAGTTAAAAGATACAGTACTTTATGACTGCAAGAATAATGGGCCTAGATGAAAGATAACAGTGGGCTACATTTAAGGCAAGTATTATTAGCTTCACAACTTCCCAGCAAGGCAAAAGGTGATATAGGAAATGTTACCATCCAGATAGTTACGATGTATGGTTTAATGTTTTCATGGAAATTGTATGAACTCAACAAATCCCAGTGGACGTTTGTTGTCTGTCATCTTGGATAGGATTTAAGCCAGCTTTCCCCAACCTGGTGCCAACCAGATGTGTGGAACTGCAACTCCCATGATTCCCAACCAGAGCAACCACTGAAGTCCAACACATCTGGGCAGGGTAAAATATGGAAATCAATTGGCCCTCTGCTACAAGTCATCATATGTTATCATCAGCCTTTGTCACTGTACAAAGTGCTTTGCAAGTCTTGTTTCCTCTGATATGACATTTGTTTTTATTCACTATCAAAAGTGTTCAGAATATCAACACTGAACCACAGGCATTTGCATGAAGAACTAGAGTTGCTTCATATAATACCACACTGTGGTTGGCATTGAAAAAATGCTTCAGCATATCAGGAGCTACATGCTGCCATCAGAATGCATGAAAAGCAACATCCTTAGTGAAGGGCTGCAGCTCAGCGGCAGAGCCCTTGCTTCACATGCAGAAAGCCCCAGGTTCAAGTCCTGGCATCTTGAGGCAGGGCTGGGAAAAACCCCTGACTGACACTCTGGAGAGCCGCTATCAGTCAGTGTAGAGAGCTAGCAGTATAATGCAGCTTCCCAATACAGCTACTCTTTGGAGGTTGCTGGTGCTGAAATGGCAACTTTCCAAATTTCATGCAGTAGCTCTGATCCACATGGTGAACATCTGACATGCATTGTGGAAAGCTGAATGGATGCCTCATCACGCAGCATTTTAGGGTGGCAACTATGTTGCTGTGCAATGTATAAACAAGGCCCTTAATAAACAGCCACTCTAAGGTAGGGATGACAGAGAATTCTGCCACGGACTCCAATGAGTCTGTGGCAGAACGGAACACTCACCTCCACCACCCCACGAAGTTCGCGCTGGCCGGATCCCACCTGCCGCTGGCTGGGTCCGGGTCTATCCGCTGACTCCGCTGCCGTCCGCTACCGGTCTGTGGATGCAGATGGCATCCGGCGTAGCGGACACCATTTGCATCCCTGCTCTTTGCCGTGATAGGCTAGGCAAATCTTTATGTAGCCTATCACGGCAAAGAGCAGGGATGCAAATAATGTCTGCTACGCTGGACGCCATTTGCGTCTGCAGACCGGCAGCGGACGGACGTCCGGCAGCGGATGGACCCAGCCGGCAGCTCTGCGGACTCATTGCAGAGTGGAGCCAGCCACGGAGGATTCCGGGGGAGGGCAGAACGGATCGCCCCCCTGCGGATGCCCTGAAACGGACCCAGGTAGGGAATTCGTACACCACTACTCTAAGGGAGCAATCCTAGGGATGGCGGAGAATTTCTCCACGAATCTCGGGGAGACTGAATGCCAACGCATTCGGCCCCCTGAAATTGTTGGTGAAATTCTCCGCCCCCCATCCCCCCCGGGATGGGACTTACCTCCCTTGAATGTTCCTCTCGGCAGCGGGTCCCGGCGGGAGTCCGTCGGCGGTTCGTCGGGGGCGGGGGCCGGTCTTCTGACCGGCTGCCGCCGCCGCCATTACAAAATAAAGTAAAAAAAACACAACACACCCGTGATAGGCTACGTAACGATTTACGTAGCCTATCACGGCTAGATTTCCAAAGTCAGCCGTGATAGGCTACGTAAATCGTTACGTAGCCTATCACGGGTGACTTTGAAAAAAAAAAAAGCACGTACGCAAATGGTGGCGCCCATGGGTGGCGCCATTTGTATTCCTTATTTGGTCCCGGTAGTTTATGTAAAGATTTACGTAGACTACGGCGAAAATAATTATTATATATAATTATTATAATTATTTTCGCTGTAGTCTAAGTAAATCTTTACGTAGACTACCGGGACCAAATAAGGAACGCAAATGGCGGCGCCCATGGGCGCCGCCATTTGCATACGCGCTTTTTTTTTTTTTAGAGTCACCCGTGATAGGCTACGTAACGATTTACGTAGCCTATCACGGCTGACTTTGGGAATCTAGCCGTGATAGGCTACGTAAATCGTTACGTAGCCTATCATGGGTGTGTTTTTTTTCCCACTTTTTTATTTTGCGGCTGGGGAGACGGGGCGCTTCTCCCCGGCCTGAATTTCGGCTGGGCTAGGCGGGGCGCCTCCCCCCCGGCCTGAACTTCGGGGGGAGAACCAAAGCGCCTCCCCCCCACCACGAAGCAAGCTGCGGGACCAGGTAAGTGCCTTTCGTACATCCCTAAGCAATCCTATGGCTGTTAGACAGTGGCTAGAAGGCCATAGGCTATCTGGTTTTCCTCGGAGGCAGCGCAGAACAGCCTCATGCTCTGCACTTGCAAGAGGAGCGCGGAGCAGCTGAAAAGGGGCGTTCCTGGGGGAAGTTCCGGGGCTGGGAGGGCAGAAAGGCCTGTACAACACATCCAATGTGTTGTACAGCAGCCTCCTCCCCAGCTCTACCCTGCTGCAGCTAGACAGCCGCAATCGGCTGTCTAGCTGAAAATGCAGGGCAGGAGAAGCGCGAAGGGAACGATCCCCTCCGTGCTTCTCCTGCCCTGCATTGGATAGGTGGTTGCCTCCGAGTTCGGAGGCGGCCACCTATCTGACTAGGATTGTGCCCTAAAGGGATGAAGCACCTTGGATATCTCCTTTATAGTTCTGACTGAAACCCAGAACAGATTTACCACCCCACTGACATCAAAGCCACCAGCTCCACTGGTGTGTGTGTGTCTACCTATCGTCATTTGATGAGGTGATTAGGTGTAGGTTTTAAAACTTGCCTCTCTCTTGCGATAAGAATCTTGATGCTGGAGAGTCAGTTAATCCATGATAGCAATATCAAACATTCACAGGATAGAAAACCATAATCAAAATAGAAATCAAACACTACCATCATCATGGCTGAGCACAGCTGTGGACTTCATGCTGAGTGCTCCAAAGTGGCCCCAGACTAGTATAACATCTCTGGATGATAACATCTCTGGATGAATCTAAAATATGTGCCTTGAGCATTACAACCTATAGGCCTGATTCAGCAAAAGAAGACCATAAACACAACTAGGGTTGTTCCATTGTCTGCAGCGGAAAGCCAGTGCTTCCTGCGTTGCCCCCTCATTGATCGTGAGGGGAACCCCATGCACTATTAAAGACACAGCACCCTACCTTCTGTTACCCTAACCTGAATTGATTGAAGTTATACATGTTTGATTCCCATGGGAATAGCGTGATACCAGGGGTGGGGAACTGGTGGCCCCCCAGATGTTGCTGGATTCCAACTTCCATCCACTCCAGCCAGCATATGCACGGCCAGGGATGATTGGAGTTGTAGTCCAACACCTGGAGTGCCACAGGTTCCCCACCTCTGCCTTATAGCATCCAGTGAATAGAGCTCTAGAAATAAAATGTCACAGACAGAAAATTACACTTAAGTGAAATTGCTTAAGAGTAATGTAAAGCTACATAAGAACATAAGAGGAGCCATGCTGGATCAAACCAAGGGTCTGTCTGGCCCAGCATTCTGTACTCACAGTGGCCAACCAGTTGCCCGTGGGAGGCCCACAAGTAAGACATGAGTGCGATAGCACCCACCCGCCCCCACTCATGTTTCCCAGCAACTAGTGTACATAGGCATACTGCCTCTGATACTGGAGGCAGCATATAGCTATGAGTACTAGTAGCCATTGATAGCGTTAGCCTCCATAGTACAGAATAATATCTACCTCTGCTATCTCACCCCCCGAGCCAAAAATGCACGCATCCAGCTGTCCTCAGTGGCTGTGCTTTTGTTTCCTAGGTCTACTGAGCAAATTATATTTTCATATCACATCAGCTGTAAAGAGCTTCCTGTTAAATTAAGATATGGGAGACGTTCACATATCCATGACGCATCCAGGAATTTCATTACATTCATGGCAACCAAAGATCAGATATCTCTAATTAACAATCCAAAGAGGCATAAAGGATCTTACTAAGAACAGTAATACAAAGATCCTTTTTTCAACAGATATGGTGAGAAGGGTGTGTGTGTGGGGGGGGGGGGGACTGTGCGTGTCTGCCTGTCTCTGCTTTTTCTGGAGGAAATAGTGCCAGCCAGTGTACCATTTATCTGAGCTCCTTCCTCCTGATATATTGTGTCTTGCTTTGTTCTAATTTGCTAAATGCTCAGCCTCAAGCAAATTTTTAATGTAAGGAAGGTTGCAACTTCCAGCACAACAGACTGCTGGAAAGCTTATCTTATTAGCATCAAGAAAGAGCTGGTTTTCTTTCAGAAACCCTTCCTCCCAGCTTCTCTGAGCTATCTCAATCACTGGAACCCTTGATTAAAACAAAAGGCCTAATTAAAAACCAACAGCTTAACTCTTTGTCGCTGTTCATAATTCCATCTCTATAACTCTTCCATTTATCAGTGAAGTTCAGCTCAAGTAAAGAAAAATCATATATATTCATATACAAGCCCGGAGTTGTCTAATGTACTCGCTTCTTTCCTTGAAGGTTTCCAATTCATTTCCCCACAGTACCACTGAACAGCAAACTCTTCAGGCAGACTTCTCCACTTTACTGTAGCAGAAGGCAAGGATAAAAAGCACCACACCCGCAGGAATCTGAGGAAACAGCACAACCTAGTGTGTGTTTCTTTGGCTGCCGTCTACAGGGGGGGAAAAGCATGCTGAATACTAACGCCCTGGCATGTCAAAAAAGGAGTTAACATGCATTTGTTCTCTTTTTCAGTACCAATATTAAGTGATTATACATCTGTGTTTTAGTCTTTATTCAAAAATTATTTAGATACATGTTTTTTCTCACTCTCGTTTTTATCTTTTATGCAAATTTCTTCATTTGCCCCGTGGCTCAGGAAAATACTGCTGAGCACACAACCATGATGCATTTTATTTTGGGCCTCCTTTATGTATCTCCGTGCTTCAATTAAAGTGGGGCCAAAGGCCCCCCGGCCCCCTAGCTACTGTTTTCAGAAGGCTACAATGGGCCTGATGGGCCTAAAACTGGACAGGAGTTGGAGAGTGGGGTGAATGGATTTCATTAAGGAAATCCCGCAACCCAAGAATTCAAGCACTGCTTTAATGGGACATTGTTGTTGTTGTTGTTGTTGTTGTTCAGTCGTTCAGTTGTGTCCGACTCTTCGTGACCCCATGGACCATAGCACGCCAGGCCTTCCTGTCCTGCGCTCTCTCCCGGAGCGTGCTCAAGTTCATATTCATTGCATCCGTGATGCTATCTAGCCATCTCATCCTCTGCCGTCCCCATCTCCTTTTGCCTTCAGTCTTTCCCAGCATCAGGGTCTTTTCCAGGGAGTTTTCTCTTCGCATTAGGTGGCCAAAATATTGGAGCTTCAGCTTCATTATCTGTCCTTCCAATGAGCACTCAGGGTTGATTTCCTTTAGGATGGACTGATTTGACCTCCTTGCAGTCCAGGGCACTCGTAAGAGTCTTCTCCAGCACCACAGTTCGAAAGCATCAATTCTTCGGCGCTCAGCCTTCCTTATAGTCCAGCTCTCACAGCCATACATTACTACTGGGAAAACCATAGCTTTGATTAGACGGACCTTTGTCGGCAAGGTGATGTCTCTGCTTCTTACTATGCTGTCTAGGTTGGCCATAGCTTTCCTCCCAAGGAGCAAGCGTCTTTTAATTTCATGGCTACAGTCACCGTCTGCGGTGATCTTGGAACCCAAGAAAGTAAAATCTGTCACTGCTTCCATTTCTTCCCCTTCTATATGCCAGGAAGTGATGGGGCCAGATGCCATGATCTTCGTTTTTTTAATGTTGAGTTTCAAACCAGCTTTTGCACTCTCCTCTTTCACCCTCAACAAGAGGCTCTTTAGATCCTCTTCGCTTTCTGCCATTAGGGTGGTATCGTCTGCATATCGGAGGTTGTTGATAATTCTCCCAGCAATCTTAATTCCGACCTGTGATTCATCCAACCCGGCATTTCTCATGATGTACTCTGCATATCAGTTAAATAAGCAGGGTGACAATATGCAGCCTTGTCGTACGCCTTTCCCAATTTTGAACCAATCGGTTGTTCCATGTCTGGTTCTTACTGTTGCTTCTTGACCCTTGTACAGGTTTCTCAGGAGACAGGTAAGGTGGTCTGGTACTCCCATCACTTTAAGAATTTGCCACAGTTTGTTGTGATCCACACAATCAAAGGCTTTAGCGTAGTCAATGAAGCAGAAATAGACGTTTTTCTGGAATTCTCTTGCTTTCTCCATGATGCAGCGAATGTTGGCGATTTGATCTCTAGTTCCTCTGCCTCTTCGAAACCCAGCTTGTACTTCCGGTAGTTCTCGGTTCGCATACTGCTGAAGCCTAGCTTGTAGGATTTTGAGCATCACCTTGCTGGCATGTGAAATGAGCGCAATTGTGCGGTAGTTTGAACACTCTTTGGCGTTGCCCTTCTTTGGAATTGGAATGTAAACTGACCTTTTCCAGTCTTGTGGCCACTGTTGAGTGTTCCAGATTTGTTGGCATATTGAATGCAGCACTTTAACAGCATCATCTTTTAGGATTTTAAATAGCTCGGCTGGAATACTGTCATCTCCGCTAGCTTTGTTGTTACTAATGCTTCCTAAGGCCCACTTGACTTCACTCTCGAGGATGTCCGGCTCAAGTTCAGTGACCGCACTATCATGGCTATCAGGGACATTCAGAACTTTCCTGTATAGTTCTTCTGTGTATTCTTGCCACCTCTTCTTAATCTCATCTGCTTCCGTTAGGTCCCTGCCTTCTTTGTCCTTTATCATGCCCGTCTTTGCACAAAACATTCCCTTGAGATCTCCAATTTTCTTGAAGAGATCTCTACTCTTTCCCATTCTGTTGTTTTCCTCGATTTCTTTGCATTGTTCATTTAAGAAGGCCTTCTTGTCTCTCCTTGCTATTCTCTGGAACTCTGCATTCAGTTGGGTATATCTTCCCCTTTCTCCCTTGCTTTTTGCTTCCCTTCTTTTGTGAGCTACTTGTAAAGCCTCATCAGACAGCCACTTGGCTTTCTTGCATTTCTTTTTCTTTGGGATGGATTTCGTTGCTGCCTCCTGAACAATGTTACGGACCTCCGTCCATAGTTCCTCAGGCACTCTGTCTATCAGGTCTAATCCCTGAAATCTATTCCTCACCTCCACTGTATATTCATCAGGGATATGATTTAGGTCATACCTGAACGGTTTAGTGGTTTTCCCGACGTTCTTCAATTTAAGCCGAAATTTTGCAAGAAGCAGCTCATGATCTGAGCCACAGTCAGCTCCAGGTCTTGTTTTTACTGACTGTATGGAGCTTCTCCATCTTTGGCTGCAAAGGACATAATCAATCTGATTTCGATATTGACCATCTGGTGATGTCCATGTGTAGAGTCGCCTCTTGTGCTGTTGGAAAAGAGTGTTTGCTATGATCAGCATGTTCTCTTGGCAAAACTCTATTAGCTTTTGTCCTGCTTCATTTTGTACACCAAGGCCATGCCTGCCTGTTATCCCGGTGATTTCTTGACTTCCTACTTTAGCATTCCAATCCCCTATAATGAAGAGGACATCTTTTTTTGGTGTTAGTTCTAGAAGGTGTTGTAGGTCTTCATAGAACCGATCAACCTCAGCTTCTTCGGCCTCAGTGGTTGGGGCATAGACTTGAATTACTGTGATGTTGAATGGTTTGCCTTGGATTCGTACTGAGATCATTCTATCATTTTTAAGATTGTACCCCAGTACTGCTTTTCCCACCCTTTTGTTGACTATGAGTGCTACTCCATTTCTTCTAAGGGATTCTTGCCCACAATAGTAGATATGATAGTCACCTGAATTAAATTCGCCCATGCCTGTCCATTTTAGTTCGCTGATTCCCAAGATGTCGATGTTCAATCTTGCCATCTCATGTTTGACCACCTCCAGCTTACCTTGATTCATTGATCTGACATTCCAGGTTCCTAAACAATATTGTTCTTTACAGCATCGGATTTTCTTTTCACCACCAGACACATCCACAGCTGAGTGTCCTTTCGGCTTTGGCCCAGCCGCTTCACTCTTTCTGGCGCTACTTGGAAATACCCTCTGCTCTTCCCCAGTAGCATATTGGACACCTTCCGACCTGAGGGGCTCATCTTCCGGCGTCATCTCGTAATGGGACATTAGTAGCAAGCAATCAAAATATAAAAGGGTTTAGATAAACTCCATTTACTGTTCTAGTGTCTTGGGGGTGTGGGGTAACCCATCATTGCCAGATGCTGAATCTGAGGGGAGAAGAGCGGAAACTCCCTAATATCAGTCTGAGTTAGTGACAAATGAACTGAAAATTCATTAACAGATCATACTTCAGATGCAACAGCCTCCAAGGTGCCCTTGCTAGATGGGCTGAAAATCCCATCTAGCAAAAATTGGCAAAGACAGAGGATGGGGAGGTGAGTATCGTCTCTGCCGCTTCTCTCGCCCTGCTGGCTTCAGCCCAGCAGAGCATAGGAATCTCAGAAGCCTCTGAGTTCAAGGGCTTCTGAGCAGTGAGGGCACAATTAATAAGACTGCACCCTTACAGAACAATTCTATGGTCCTTAGACATCATCCCAGGGGATAGAGGATTGTGCAAGAACACCCCCCTCCGAGGCCATAGACAACAGCTCTGACCTTGGAAGGTGTTTCTCCAAGCTAGAACCCTCATTTTGGCTTTGCCCAGCCACTACAGAGGTTCCCAACTTCATAGAACAGGGGTAGGCCTGCCGGCTGCATGTGGCCCAACCACCCCCACAGTTGCAGGAGCTCCTGGAAGCATCAGAGAAATGCGCAGACAACTCTTGCCCAGGGGAATCCCCTTGTTATCTCCAATCTGTGATCGGAGATAACAAGGGGATTCCTCTCCCGGCCTCCTCCCAAAGCCCCTATAGCCTCCAGGCCAGGGGGTGGGGCCTGGGGAAGGGGAGGGGCACACAGAGGGAGCCCAAGCCTCTGCAGGCGAGATTCTTGAAGTTGGATTAGGCCCACAGGCCAGAGGCTGCCATCCATGTACTACGCTATAGTACGCTGACTGAAATTCACATGGATAATCCACATGTTGTTATGGCGTTGTCTTTCTTCAAACTGCCACTCCTTGGGAGAGTCTTGGAAGTGTGGAAAGGCATTTCTGATGGTGGGCAAATGAACAGTGTTTCAGCACTGCCAACTTACATGTAGCTGAGGAAGTATGAGGGCATTTCCTCTGGGAGCAGAGGAGGGAGTTGCCTTCATAGGTCCATGGTGTTCTAGCTGAGCTTTCTGCATCTGCTGCTGTCTTATGCTGCTTCATTAATATAACTGAAACCTAATTTTCTTTAGAGCCACTTGAGAAGCTACTAAGGGACTGATTATGTGGTTGCTCTCTGGGGACACTATTTCAGTCTGGGACTTGACTGGGGAATATAAATAGCACTGCATCTGTGCCACTGAGATATTCCTACGAGAGAGGGGAAAATTGTGGCTTACACTAGGCCATCACTAATTGCTCAGATTATGGTTAGCGCTAACAGGGCAGCAATTTACTTCAGGGAGCCTTTTAATGGCTCACCAGTCTAGCCACAGTGACATGCCATACATTTCATCCGGGGGGGGGGGGGACCCTACAAAAGAAGAAGCTTTAAGGAAACAAAAAGAGAGGGAATCAATGCCACGTTAAAACAAATGCCTTGGGAAATATTGGTTTGCTCTAAGGAGAAGTTACACGATATAATAGTGGCGCTGGAAGAGTCTTCAGAGTAGAACTGCTAATGCCTGCTCCCTAAAGGCAGGCAGAATGAGGCAACAGGCTACAGTAACCTGTAAAAGGCCGTATTTACCTATCTTGAGCATCATATTTAGGCCTTAACAATCTTCCAGTAAAGTTACGAAATGCTAAGGCCTGGTCTGGACTCTGAGAAGCCCCACACACTGTGTGCTGTGGGAGAATGTGGGGCTGCCAGTGGGTTTGTGAGATGCAGGAGACTGCATGGAGGCACTGATGGTAGAACCAGAGATTCCGTTTGGAGCCAGTACACATGGCTACCGCACTCATGCAAATGACAGACATGATGTGTATAGGGCCCCATCTGGAAGCACTGACTGGTACAACTGGTCCCTTTATGTGAGCCCACAGTGGCTTTCATATGCTCCAGCAGGCAGCTGTGTGGAGGCCACCAAGTGTCTGAACTGGGGGCTAATTAAAATGGAGTCATCTTTTCATGGGAGGGACTGTAATTCAATGGTAAGCACATGCTTTGCATGCAGAAAGTCCCAGATTATATCCCTAGCATGTCCATTTTTTTTTTTTAAATGACCAGGAAGCAGGTGATGTGAAAAATCTCTACTGGAAACTTTGGAGAGCCAGTTGGAGTAGACAAAGAATCCCTATGTGGGCGTTCACTCTCAAGATTATCAATCCTGTGGGGTGGGGTGGGGGGAACATGCCTGCTGGTCCCACCCCTGCCATCACAGCCCTAACCCCCCCCATGTGCCATGGGACTATATCTTTACAAGGGGGCCTTATATATGCACATGATTTGGAGCCCTGTTCACGGGGGGGGGGGGAGCCATTGGGGGACCCTACATGTGCACACCAGGCTGTCATCTACACACATTCCCAGCCCTCCAAGATGTATATAGCGTGGGGCAGGACTGCAACTGTGGGGGTGGGCCCAGCGGGCCCAGCCCTGCTCTCTCCCTTCACATGGTTGTTAATCTTGTGAGTAAAAATCTGAATAGTGTTATAGATAGTTAGATAGATAGAAAAATAATCTGTCCTGACATAAGGCAGATTCCAATGAACTTTTCAATAAAGGCATTTACTGTGTGCTCATGATTCCTCACTCATGCTAGTTTGCCGATGCTTTAGACATCGTCATCATCCTCCAGGGCCTCTCCCGTGCTTTCCAAGCACTGGCGGGGGTGTGTGTGTGTGATCAGGGAAAGTCTGGTATTTTGGGGAATGGTGGAATGAAACACTAGTGTAGTCACGCAATTCCGCTACACCGCAGTGCTAACTAGAGGTTATGCAGCAGAACATATAGAAAGGCAGAGAAGTTAAAACACACACGTAGAGGATCCGATCTTAATCGCAAAAGAATCTGGAAGCAGAAGGCACATTAAAGTGGTGGGTTAAAAGCCTCATCTACAAAAGCCCTATATTCCCTCTTCCTCACCTTCTATCAGCTGTATCTTTTTTCTTAAAGGGACAGTAACACAAAGTTCCTCATAATGAAATACCTATTCTCTGTACTAGCCAGAACCCTAAATAGGTGTCCTATCATGACCACTTCCCACTTATTCCCCTTTATTCTCCAGCATGGTCTAATCATTACAATCTAATGCATGAGCAACACATGTGTCAACACAGAACTGGTTTCATACCTAGAATCTGAATTTGTGACTGTGAAGCTTTTTTTTGGGTGGGTGGGACAGTACAGAAGATCCAGTAAGCAATGTTATTGTTTGTTTATTTTCAAAATAATGCATCAAAATGCACTCAATTTCTTTTCTTCAATGATTTTTGAAGATCTTCACAATATTTTCTTCAATATTCAATGAGTATTACTCACAACAGAGTCCTACGGCTTAAAGATAATTAACAAGGGGTGGGCGGGGGGGGGGGGAGAGAAGATACAACAGACCATCACTTATCTAGCCTTCATGTCCTTAATTTTTTTTAGCAAGGTGTAGATTACATTAACCCCAAAGCAACCTTGAAAGCTATATCAAGTCACGCTAAGATCAGTAGCAGCAAATGAAGACAACATAGCTGGCATTTTTCATTCAACGTAACCAATACGGATGGATTTCGTGAGTCCCCACGATCGAGTCTTGAGAAACAGCTATTTCTGCCCTTTGCTGGAAAGGAATATATCACCCAACTATGTCACAGAAATACTAATGTACTTCTTATGATAAACAAGGGGCTGGTGCAACTTTGCAGAATTGCAGTCGTTTTTGAAGCTTTAGTCATAGAATGAGTGAATGGTCACTTAGGCTGCAATCGTATACTCACTTTCCTGGGAAAAAGCATCACTGAATTCCATAGGACTTACTTCTAAGAAGATAGATATAGCGTAGCCGTCAGGCTACGATCCTTATACAAACAATCCTTAAACACACTTATAAAGGAGTAAGCTCCACTGAACAGTGGGACTTACTTCTGAGTCAGTTTGCATAGGACCACATGTTGAGAGTTGACATCCAAAACATCTGGAGATGTACTTTTTGCCCACCCCTGGTCTACTCAAGACTGGCAATGCCTCTCCAGGGTTTCAGACAGAAGCTTTTACATCACCTGTCACTTGACTCTTGTAACAGGAGATCCCAGTGATTGAACTTGGGACCTTCAGAATACAAAGCATGGGCTCCTCCACTGAGCTGCCTGATTTCCAGGCAGGCTCTCAGCTAAGCACTGGCTGGAAGAAAAGTGTGTGAGAGAAATCAGAAAGAGCAGGATCCCTGTTCTCACTTGTGCATTCAGTTCAGTCTCAGCACCCTCTCCAAGCTACCTCCTAGGAAGTCTTGCCTGGCTCCTAAGTTTTACAAACATCTCCCCCCATCCCATCACCCTGCTTGGTTACTCCCACGGTTGGCTGAAGCTGTTGGATCTGGCCTAAATGCTCTACATACTAATGTTATACCGATTAAACATTACAGATGAAGCAGTTGGGTTTCCCTCCACCCCCGACTTAGAATCATAGAATCATAGAATAGTAGGGTTGGAAGGGGCCTACAAGGCCATCGAGTCCAACCCCCTGCTCAATGCAGGAATCCAAGTCAGAGCATCCCTGACAAATGGCTGTCCAGCCTCGTCTTGAAGGCCTCCAGTGTGGGAGAGCCCACCACCTCCCCAGGTAATTGGTTCCATTGCCGTATTGCTCTGACACTCAGGAAGTTTTTCCTGATGTTCAGTCGGAATCTGGCTTCCTGTAACTTGAGCCCATTATTCCGTGTCCTGCACTCTGGGATGATCAAGAAGAGATCCTGGCCTTCTTCTCTGTGACAACCTTTCAAGTACTTGAAGAGTGCTATCATATCTCCCCTCAGTCTTCTCTTCTCAAGGCTAAACATGCCCAGTTCTTTCAGTCTCTCTTCATAGGGCTTTGTTTCCAGTCCCCTGATCATCTTTGTTGCCCTCCTTTGAACCCTCTCCAGCTTGTCTGCATCCTTCTTAAAGTGTGGTGCCCAGAACTGGACACAGTACTCCAGATGAGGCCTAACCAGTGCTGAGTAGAGGGGAACTAGTACTTCCCGGGATTTGGAAGCGATGCTTCTATGAATGCAGCCCAAAATAGCATTTGCCTTTTTTGCAGCCACATCACATTGTTGGCTCATATTCAGCTTGTGATCGACGACAATTCCAAGATCCTTCTCGCTCGTAGTGTGGTTGAGCCACGTATCCCCCATCTTGTAACTGTGCATTTGGTTTCTTTTTCCTAGGTGCAGAACTTGGCATTTGTCCCTATTAAATGCCATTCTGTTGTTTTCTGTTGATTCTGTTTGACTTCTCCTCTCTCTGTCAGTAACAGTAACAAAAAATGGGATCCCTAGAGGTAGTGAAACCTTTCTGCCATGGCAGCGAAGAGTTGATGATTCGCCATTGAAAAGCAAGGCATTGCAGTCTTCGCAAACTTTGACATGGTTGCCGATATCAAACCTGTCAATACTGGTTGCGGGATGCATGCCGACAGGCACAGTCTGCCTTCTCTGCCTGGGCTGGTTTGAGATACTGACCTATGCAAGGCCGGCCAGAGCTTTGCTGTCATCAAAAGCCTCGGTTGCCTGCATATGCAGGATTACTGAGGCGGGAATGGTAGCATCCAGGCAGGGATGCAAAGCTTGTTCTGTAGGGGCTGGATGGGTAGAATCAGCATGGCGTAAGGCATGCTTGGACTTGCGGTTTGCCTCCCGGTTACTGTTACCAGTAAACTTTTGACATCTAGGCATGTTAGTAATGCGTAGAATATATAAACGTTATTTTGCTAAATTTAGCAGCTAGAGACTTCCTTTCTGAGCAATAACTAAACTTTGACTGGGTTGTCTCTTAATCCCTTCATGATTTGTTTACAGGTTGTATGTTACTGGTATATCACTGTACTTTGGCCTGCACCTGTATTTATAAAGGTGTACAGACTTTTTTGTGTTCATATTTAATTTTGCTCCAATTTGAAATTCAGAGAAAGTATCATAAAATCATAGGGTTGGAAGGGGCCTACAAGACCATCAAGTCCAACCCCCTCCCCTGCTTAATGAAGGAAGCCTGATTCCCAGGCAGTCTCCCATCTGAGTACTAACCAGGGCTGACCCTACTTAGCTATTAATTATGTTTGTTTAATTAGACTTGACATTTTTGATATTAAAAATAAAACTTTATAGTACATTGTTATAGAAGATAGCCTAATTTTTTATTTTAAAAAAAAAAGCTTTAAGGACATAAATATCTGACTTTGAATTATAGTGAAAAATGTTATTCATGGAATCTGCATGTCAAAAGCTTTCCAATGAAGTATGTTTCATAAGAATCAGTCAACAGGCGGCAGTCAAAGGGATGACCAACTAACTCCCGACTTTGAATTAAATATATAAGATGGATGGCTTCATGCATTTGATGGAAGTGGACAAAAGCTTATGACAGTCTTCCCCAGCTGGGTGCCCTGGCCATGCTGGCTGGGAATGATGGGAGTTGCAGTCCAAAATGTCTGGAGGTCACCAGGAATAGAATCCATAAGTCCTACTTAGAGCAGATGCATTGACATGAATGGGACTTAAGTTAGTTATGACTAAGTTAAGTTCCATTCATTTCAGTGGTAAGTAGGACTTACGGATTTTACCCCACGTTGGGGAAGGATGGCTTTGTTAGCTTTTAAGGGTGCAATCCTATGGCCACTAGACAGCGTCTAGGTGGCCATAGGATTTTTCAGTTTCTGGGAACTGAGCTCGGACCCAGGGCTCCAAGCTCGGTTTCTAGAAACCCAACTCCCCCCCTCCCCTGCTGCCTCATAGGCAGCACGGTTTGTCCCTGGCTCTGTGCTCATAAGAGCAGCATGGAGCGGGAGAAAGGGGATCGAGGATGGGGAGGGGACTGCGGAAGCGCCGTTACGATGCTTCCTATGCGCTGTCTGGCCTCCCCCACCTACTCCAACATGCTGTCTAGACAGCCGAAATTGGCCATCTAGCTGCGAATGCAGGGTGGCCAGAGTGCGGAGGAGGGGATCCCCTCTGTGCTCTGCCCACCCTGCTTGGATAGTCGGCCGTCTCCAAATTCAGAGGCGGCTGACTATCCCCATAGGATTGCACCCTCCGGCACTCTGTTGTTTTTGCTGCAATCGACTAACACATCTATCCCTCTGGAAGTTCTGAAAGGCTTGAGTTTGTCAGCATTTGATTTAAGATCTCCTTCAGTAGGATCAGGGGTGAAGTCAGAAGAGAACCTGTTCAGTCACTGGCTGGAGGCAGAAAAGAATCAAATGGAACTAAGGTAGAATTGTGTATATTATGGGTGAAGCCAATGTGGAACCTCTCAGGCTGAAATCAGAGCCTGGTGGAATCTGGAATATATGGGCCTTTCAAATTGTTTACCTGACAGAATACAATTTTTACTGGTTGGACCAATACAATACCGGCTTCCTGGCAGCCCTAGGAAGGCTCACTCAATATCTTGCACAGGAGTGTATTTTACCTCAGTTGTAGCTTCAATAACAACACCTGCCTGAGCTTCAAGCTTATTTCTGATTTACACCCTGGTGAGCCATGCAGGATGCAAGGCTGTTCAATATTGGAAAGCTTGATAAATGGACTAAGGTTTTCCTCTGGGAGCATAATAAAGTGACAGAAATTAGGACCATCCCACAGCCTGTACCTGTAATCCCCTGCCACATCAGCCATAGCCTTCAATAAGGAAACGATTAAAAACCCATCCCTTCCCATCACAAGGAGGCCATCCCTGTGTGCCCCAGCTCAGCGTTCCATTGCTGGCTGTAATTATAATCATTATGGAGAAAACACAGAGGGGTTATTGAACAGTCACACTGTTTAAGTACTTACTAATTATATAACGCACAGTACAAGGGCAGCCCAGATTGAGTCTCACCAAGAATAGCCGGGGCCTGTGGCATCTATCTAAATTAAAAACCTTCTCAGAATGATAACCTCGAGTAACTGCACACTTCAGAAGCAGATGTGGAAGAATTAGAACTCAACTAAATTATGTGTAAATGGCTCAGTTTTTCATTAGCAGTCTCCAATGGAAACGTATCTGAGTGACAGAATAACCACAAATATTTCTTATGAGCTAAAGTCCTGTCAAGTTTGAATGGAGGCAGACATGGAGAGTTCTTATCAGTTTCCTGCCATGGTCCTACCCATATGCCCAAACTGAGCATGGTAAAGGAGGGAGGAAAAGTTTCTTTCTTCATGCCCTACAAACTGAGGCAGGGAGGGGTGTGTGTGTTGAAGGATCCTTCTTTTCTTCCCTGTTCTAAGCCAGGTGCTTGGTTTGGGGCAAGAAGTGTCTATGGTGTGCAGGTTTTGCTCTCTCTGAAACATTTTCCCCCAAGTACAGCGTTTTACTTTTCCTGCTAAAAAAAGAATGGCAGACATTCATTTAAGCATGGGAAAATAAAGGAATGCATTAGGTTACGGGTGGGCAGAAAGTAGATCACCAGATGTTTTGGACTTCATAGAATCATAGAATAGCAGGGTTGGAAGGGGCCTATAAGACCATCACATCTACCCCCGTGCTCAATGCAGGAATCCAAGTCAGAGCATCCCTGACAGACGGCTGTCCAATTTCATCTTGAATGCCTCCAGTGTGGGAGAGCCCACCTCCTCCCGAGGTCATTGGTTCCATGGTCGTATTGCTCTAACAGTCAGGAAGTTTTTCCTGATGTTCAGCCAGAATCTGGCTTCCTGTAACTTCAGCCTGTTATTCCATGTCCTGCACTCTGGGATGATCGAGAAGAGATCCTGGCCTTCCTCTCTGGGACAACCTTTCAAGTACTTGAAGAGCACTATCATATCTCCCCCCAGTCTCCTCTTCTCAAGGCTAAACATGCCCAGTTCTTTCAGTCTCTCCTCGTAGGGCTTTGTTTCCAGTCCCCTGATCATCTTCGTTGCCCTCCTCTGAACCTTTCAGTTTGTCTGCGTCCTTCTTAAAGTGTGGTGCCCAGAACTGGACACAGCACTCAAGATGAGGCCTAACTAGTGCTGAGTAGAGGGGGACTAGTACTTCACGTGATTTGGAAGCGATACTTCTATTAATGCCACCCAAAATTGCATTTGCGTTTTTTGCAGCCACATCACTCTGTTGGCTCATATTCAGCTTGTGATCTACAACAATTCCAAGATCCTTCTTGCTTGTAGTATTGTTGAGCCAAGTATCCCCCATCCTGTAACTGTGCAACTCCTAACATTCCTGACCACTGGCCATGCTGGCAGGGGCTTCTGGGAGTTGAAGTCCAAAACATCTGGAGATCTACCTTCGTCCAACCCCTGCATTAGGATAGGTATAGATGTACATAAAAAACAAAAGTCACTGCACTCTGTGGCATACTCGCAATATCATTATTCTCCTGCAGAACTGACCATGGAGTTAATAGGCTCTGCGGGTTTTGTAGCAGAACTGGTCATGCATATTGCTGACCACCTGACAGTTGCAGTTCCTCCCCCATCTCCCACTTTTGGAGCTTTTAATTAACTGAAAAATTAACAGTAGAATTAACTGACAAATGCATGAATGTTCATGCAGGATTATTTACAAGCCCCTTGTAAAGCATTGCAAAACTGCTATGGTGGAAGGAGGGACTACAGCTGCCAGCCAATCACTGCTGTGAAGAGCTGGCAGGACCAGCAAAGGCAGGAGACAGAAAGGTTCACCTCGCTACTCAAAGAGACCATGAAAGCTGCTGTTAATAGGTACATCTGGATAGATAAAACATCAACAAACAAATACTATAATAAATTAATCTGTGCAGCAAATTTTAACTGACAGACATTTAATAAGTGGAGCTGAGAACCACGGGCTCACTTATTTATCTTTTAAAGCCATTTTGGCTCTAGTTTCTTACTGTAACAGGGAATGAAAAAGAAAATATCAATGACAGACTTTTCTTCTATCCATGAATTGCAACTTTGGGTAAATAAAATTACACATTACCTTACACTTCCTTAAATATTTTCAAAAAGGCATCTATGTTGACAGTGATTATAGTATTTAACTGAGGTAGATAATATTTCAATTACAATTTTTAAATGGTCACCAGCTCTAGTTTATACTTTATTACAGGAAATATTAACTACTTTGGGAAGGGATTGTGTCACTTCTGCATTCTGCACCGAAATTGTACATTGTTGGTGCAAAATAAAAGTGGATTAGTACGACGCAATTTTTTTAAAAAAGAGGCAGGAGGACTCATTTCCGTCCATTTTCCATCAGTCAAGCATTTTGAGCTCTGTTCGGATGACATGGATGCCCATGAATCATGGGAGCCCTGCTGCCACGATCCAACTCCCATGGAGGCTGGTGGCTCCGATGTCAATGGGGCGGTGAATCTGCTCCAGGTTTCAGTCAGAAATAGTCAGAATTCTAAAAGAGCTATCCAAGGTGTGAAGGATAGAGATGTGAAGGCTTGGGGGGGGGGAATGGGGCGAGGGGATGGAAAAATAAGGGGGAAATCCCCCCTTTTTTCCAAAAGTCCCTGAGAAAAAAATGACAGGCAGATGTGTGTTGTTGTTGCTGTTTTAATCTGCCCCCCCTCCCCATTTTTCCTGTTTTTTCACATCTCTAATTGTGAGACCAGGCTCAAGTCACAGAGAATTATGTTTAGATCACCCCAGAAATGGAAGAGGAAATCAGTGCACGAAACAGGAGGAATGAACACATGAGCCTGTGATATCTTCCTGATCCCCCAAATCATGGTTTGGAGAACTGCCCAAACTGAGCCACAGACTCTAAACAACAAAAAGCTGCAAATTAACATTTGTGTTCATGGTTTTTGTAATGAACATTTACACATAATCTTAATATGTTTTCATTTTAGTTTTATAATTTTCTCATTTATCCCACTGTATCGGTGCAGAAAGGGGTCCGAAGTTACAGAAAGACAGTTTCACAATCTAAGGGCCAAAACAGATGTGATGCTCAAGATCCAGAAACAGATTTCCATCTCCCTATTTAAAACAGTGTGTGCTGGTGTGTGTGTGTGTGTGTGGGGGGGGTCAGTGTAGTGGCACTAGTAAAGGGTTTTTGTACCTTGCCCCATTTTTCTTATTGGAATATCACACACACAAGCTGCTATAATACCCACTGTATGCCTATCTTGCATAACAGGGCTAATAGCATCTTCAGGGGGAAAGATTAGATTCACTCTTCCTGGGTGCTGCTTACTCTTCCACAGCTGCTTTATAGGGGGGAAAAAAACATTTGGAGATCCAGTCATGAATTCCCTGCATCACATCTGTTTAGCTCTAACACAGACTTCCTTGCATGCAGTTTGCTTGTGCCTCTAAGATTAGAAACAATGCCACTGATATACTTGGAGGGGTGTTACTCCAAACTTCCAGTTAGTTAGTGCCTTTGTACATGTGGATCTCAAGAAATAGGGGATATCTATGATATTCTGTAGTGTTCTACATATACACTCCCAGGGGAAAAGAGTTTTTGTCCCAGTTTTCAGGATCTGTTATTTGCTAGGGGATCAAACCAAGTATGCCACCCACAAAGCTTGCAGTGGCAGCACAGACATTTAAAATGTTTTAAAGCTTAATACAGAGATTTCTACATGACACATTTATTGTGCACTTGTGATTCCTCACTCATGGTAGTTTGTAGGTGCTTTACACGATGTTGTCATCCTCCAGGGCCTCTCCTGTGCTTTGCAACCATTATAGCAGGATTTTTTTCCTAATGAGGAAAGTATTTTTGTGAATGGCACTATGAAAACCTCATGTACTAGCACAATTCTGCTATACCACAGCAACACCTAGTGGTTGTGCAATGGAACATACGGAAAGGAAAAGAAAGAAAACCCCCAGAAAAAACACACATGTACACATGTAAAGGAGCTGATCTTAATTCCACAAGGAATCTGGAAGCAGATGCCTTGGTAAAGTGGCATGTTAAAAGTCTCATTAGAAAAGCTCATAGTCAACAGCCATACCAGCTCATTATGCAATCCTGATAATTTGGTTTATGTGTTTGTGTATTTTTGCCATTTATATTTTTATATGGTTTATCTTGTCTATTTATATATTTATAATGGCCTACAATTAAACCAACAAACAAACTTGAACATACTTTACAATTAGTAGAGTAGCAAATTCAGAAATCATTGAGCAAAAACATATCAAAGACTCACTGATTTTGATAGCAGAGTTAAATTTGTGGACAATAAGATGAACCACTGGAAACTTTTAAGACCAATCCCAAAATATGCTAGAACAGTTACAACAGCCAGAATTGTCCTTGACAGAATTAATGTAAAAGGAGAATACACACACACACAGCATTTACAGTTGAAAACATTATTTGACTGGGTTAGACAATGAATTATTATTGTGTTTAGGAGATCAGAACAGACTGAAAGATAAGAATGACTGGGAAAAAATAGCATAAGATATTGAACAGGCAATTTCAAAGGTGGGATACCGAATATTTCATAGTTCATAACACAGCTCAATTGACTAGCCATCTTTACTTCTTGCCTAATATTGATCAAATAAGTATAGGCCATTTGTGGGTAATCATCGACCTCAAGATACTTGAGCTGGATACACACAAATGTAAACTGATTTTTATGTGGATCCATGGGGGCGGGATTGACAATGGAATGAGAAGCACGTTGAAGTATTACCCGGATTTTTATGGAATCGGCTTTGGTCCGTCAGGAATACATGAAGCAAGATAAGAGTGTGGCGTGCCTTTAAAATCTGGTTTTCAGCGCTTGAAAGGAATACTTCCTGGTGGGGTGGGGCGAGTAGAACTGAACGTCATCAAACTGGCAGGGGCTGCTCAACCAATGAGAGAGGCTTGTTTCCTGCCCCTGTCCAGGCTCCCTGCTGCTATTACATTATGAAGGGAGAGCAATTAATTTTCCCTTTGTGTCCAGATTTCCCAGAAGAAACCAAATCCCTAGTTCTCCAGTGCAGCATCTGAAGACTCCCGAGAGCTCCCCCACCCCCCAATTTCGCTGCGTCCCAGCAATCTGCTGTAGAGTTATTGCTCCCACCCCATTTTTCCCCACGTGTGCACTTTTGCCTATTGCTTCCAAAAACCCTTCCAACCCCCCCCTTTCTTCCTTTCTCCTTCTCCCCTGCTCGCAATGCGAAGCTTCCATAAACCCAAAAGATCATTACTGCAATAAAGTGCTAAAGTGGAGAAGTGACTTTACATAACGACAGAGAAACTACAGAAGATCAAAGAGGCACAACAGTGCAATAGTGATTTAAGAGAGCATCACAGAAGGGAAAGAGGCTTTAGGGTGAGTTACTAAAGTTACCCTTTCACCCTTTCACTACAGGGTAGCAAAATTTATTTCTTACTTCTGAGTAAGCATGCACAGATGGGTGGGGGATATGTTAAAGATTAAAAGCAGGCTACCTAAGGTGATTGAGTGTCCCCGCTACTGCGATAATGTGAGGGGTCTCTGCTGTGCTTCTGGGGATTTTCTCAATGGGAATGGGAAAAACTACTTCCATTGGGGAAACAGGAGGGAATGGGGCATCCCACCCCCTTGACCACATCACTGCCAGGCCACAAAGGCAGGCTGAGGATTTAATGTGGCGGGGGACATGGCACACTGTGGTAAAACCATCAAGGAGCCGCTTTCAGTAAAAAAGTCAAGAGTAGAAGGAGTGTCAGAAAATGTTGCTTTTCAAGAGGGAAGTAGCTGGTTGGCAGCAGATTGGTGACGTCATCTGTCGCGAAGGAATTCAAACTGCTCTAACTTCACACTAGATTGCTCATGAAGACAGCCCCTGGGAGAAAAGGGGGCTGTTTTGCACTTACAAGGCTAGAGTATATAAATGTTCCATTGAACGTCTGAAAATGTGTAACTACTTAAAGTAATATAGAAATTCTGATGATTCTAGACAGAATGTATAAATGCCTGAAAATATTCTATGTCTGAAATTTTATTTTTAATTCTTTTTAAAAAATGAATAAATACTTAGGACACTGAAATCATGGGCAAATCAAAGTTGTTGACAATCAGTCTTAATGGATGGAACAATCGGATTAAATGCAAAAAAAAAATTCTAGGCCCTATAAACAAAAAACAGATGTTATAAGATGCCTCAAGAAATCCTTATAAAAAAACAGCATATACACACCTGTTAGAAAATAAGAAGGTGGACAACCTGTAAGTCAAAAAGTACCTCTAAGTCAAAAGAGGTATATGTATGAAACCATTTTTGTAAATTTTTTGGGTAAATTTTGTAAAGAAGGCCATTTGCATGAATGATAATGGAAGATACATTCTAATTAAGACCAAAGTTCAGTAATCTACATTGAGAAGTGAATGTATCAAATCATGAATGATTGGGTTTTTTTAATTATGAATTCCTTGAGATATGGAGCAGTTTGACTGAAGGTGAGCCTAACCTAGGATTGAATATGAACCATTCTACAGACAACTTCTTGATCTATTTCTAACCAGGAAAGGAAAGGTTCCTCCTGTGCAAGCACCGAGTCATTACTGACTCCTAGAGGGATGCCGCTTGCGCTGGCGTTTTCATGGCAGACTGTAGCGGGGTGGTTTGCCATTGCCTTTCCCAGTCGTGACTACCTTTCCCCCAGCAAGCTGGGTACTCATTTTACCGACCTCGGAAGGATGGAAGGCTGAGTCCACCTGGCCAGCTACCTGGGACTCAGCTTCCACTGGGATCGAACTCAGGTCGTGGGGAGAGTTTTGGTTGCAATACTGCTGCCTACCACTCTGCGCCACACGAGGCTCTGCTTCTAACAAGAAACATGCATATTATTTTTGTTGTATTTGATAAAGGAATTATAGGACACTCAGAGACTAGAGCATCCAGGTGAAA
Source organism: Heloderma suspectum (assembly GCF_057233095.1). NCBI lineage: Eukaryota > Metazoa > Chordata > Lepidosauria > Squamata > Helodermatidae > Heloderma > Heloderma suspectum. Next base: position 113,811,659 of record NC_139464.1, read on the forward strand.
GCGGTTATGCTTTCACCCCTGACATAATGGGGTCTGAGCAGATGATTTGTCCCCTAATCCGGCGCATTGCATGGAGGGCAGGTGAAAGCACTGCTTGCCCACTCAGGGTGTGTTCAGTGTTGGTTGTACCACAACCTCCAGATTGCCATTTGGCAGTTATCAGGTAAACTCTGGCTAAGCTCCAAAAAACACAAAACAAGAAAGCAAGCAAGAAATGTCTGACTTTAAAAGGACTGGAAAATGTTTACCCTTAATTAAGACAATGGCTCTACAATATAAATTTGTAATAGATTGCCTGGTTGTCACGGGTTCATTATATTTCAGGTGAACTCTCCACATACTGTCAGTAAGTATTTAAATCTTTTTATAACAAGCTATGTTGTCCCTCCCTTTTTGAGTGTGTAGTTGCAATGATGCATTTATTTGTATATGTAAAAATAAACAAACAAAAATTGTGAATGCCTGGAAGTATAGACTAGAGATGGGAAAATCTATTTCCAATCTGTGTCGCTATTGCATAATTTTCAAAATACTATTTATATGTATTTAAATGTGTAGTTTCTCTGAAAAATATGCAATTAATACACTATGTGAGCTTGCTGTATTAACTTCAATGTGTTCTCCCAGTGCCCTGACATAAAGGTAGGCTAATATGCAACTATTATATTAAATTGTTTTGATAAAATTGCTTGAAGTCTAAACTCCTCAAAAATATTGGGATGAAAGGTACTTTCTAAATGCTAAGTAGCATCCTCATCCCACCCGCTTCAGACTACGATCTATATATAGACCTGGGAACAGGTGCCATGCACTGCCACTTTCAAGCTACTTCCAGGTGGAGGTTTTTATTATAAGAAGCAAGCTTCAGACATCTACAGCTCCCTGAATATATTCCCATTTCAAAATGTGAGAAGTGGTGTAGTGAAAGATCACCAGATCTCCTTGCTATGCTCCAGAATCAACCAACATTTATCTGTAGTTTGTTTAGCCATTAAACCTGGCACCTGTTTAATGGGAGCTTTTGCTTTAAAGACCCGAAAACCAGAATCACAGTCTGATTTTGAACACACAAATGAATGACATTCAGCTGATGGGAGATGGTTTCATCCCTTTCCATTCCTCAGAAGACCATTTGATACAGAATGCAGCGTTTTGTTTCTACAGGGGTCAATAGATGAAGGAACTTTCTGTCTGAAAAAAGGTGAGGAAAAAATGGATTCTCTACAAATCTCATCAGTCACAGTTCAAGACGACTGGACTACCTTCCTCCCTTGTTTCTCAGCTCTTGAGATAATGGATCACACTTCTATAAGGTAGACAAACTCTATAATTGATACAAACAAATACCTTTGACTAGAATGCATTTTACATTCTTAAAACTGTAAAATTTGGAAAAACAAATCTGAATGACTAAAAAAAGGTGAGGGGGAAATGCTGTATAATTTATTTTTAATGGGAAGTTTGCCCCCATTCAAATGCCATTCTGGGATCATCATTATTTATACAAGGACATATAATAATCTAGAGCCAGACTAATTATAAGGCAATGATCTTTTAGCCTTGAGTAGAATTGGAAGTCATGCCTGTTCCCGATGATAAGCAGAATACAGTTCCTCTTTAGGTACAGATTTCTGGAATGGCTGTTCCACGGAAGAGGGGGTAAGGATCTTGCCTCTTTCGGTACAATAATTACTACTGGGAAGCTGTGTAAAGAAGAATTACCATTTATCAATGTTTGCTTCTGAAAGTGCCACATTTAAAAGAAAAAGAAACCCGCTGAAGCTGTATCAGTCACAGTCTTCACACCTATAAATCAATATATTAATATCAGAGCTGTCAAGCAGCCCAACTGTCACCCCCATTGGTTGTGCAGATGGAGGCAGAGAACAGGCCTCAAACTCAGGCATGTGAGGTTAGGTTCCTGAACAAGAGCCAGTGCACTACTACAGCAAGGTCATGCTCCAGACACATGCCCAGTTCGCACAACCACAGTGGCTTGTTTAAGCCATGGAGTAGGCCGGGCACCATTTGCTTAATCACCCACCTGGGCACAGCTTGCTGTGGTGTCCGAACCCAGCGGCATGGCTTGTTGGGGTGGGGGATCCCTCAAATAACCCATGGCTACCCAGGTTTCAGCTGATTTACAAATGTAGAGCTTGAGCAAAGGGGAGAGGCATGCACACAGACAATGGCCATATTCACATGTAATTATAATGCTAGTGCACATAGTCTGTTTGCTCCCATTTTGCTCTTCCCTTCATGCAAGTAGGTAAACAAACTAGGCAGGGATGGCTTAATGCGATGTCCAAACCAGAGTTGGGTCCAACAAGCCAGGCTTCACAAATTTTAAAGTTAACTTACAATCCTGGCTTGTTTGGGTGGAATAAACCATAATCCTGGGTTCAGACATCACACTAAGTTATCTCTGCCTTGTTTGTTTACAAAAGAAGGAGCAAAGCAGGGGCAGTTGTGCTTGTTCACATTGTAGTTTGATAAGACAGAAATTACGGTGAATCATTATGTGAGACTGCATCAATGCTGGCCTTTAAAACAGTATCAGTCCCCTAAAATAAACAGCTGTTTCTTGACAGCCAGCTGCAAAATTATAATCCCTTGAGACTGCAGGTGGGAGGCTCACATGACTGAATGCTCCTCCATATGAAACATTCCCTGATGCAGAAACCAAGGGGGTGTCTCCACGACAACAGAAGGAGAAGCGAATGGTGGCTTATCCGAGTTTTTCAAGAAACCGGTTTTGGTCCGCACAGGCTCCATGAACAAGTGCACCGCACCATTCTAAGTCACTTCACAGGAACTTACTTCCCAGTGGGGTGGGGGGATTGGAGTGAATGTCATCAGACTGGCAGGGGCCGCTCAACCAATAAGAGAGGCTTCACTCCTCCAGGCTCTACCCCCCTGTCGCCTTCCCCTGAAGTTCCCATAATGCAAAGCTTCGAAGCTTCGCATTAATTACTTCCTTACAGCAACAAAGCAAACAGTAAAGAAACGCAGCATCAACATTTAGGGAATAAGCCCCATTGACCACAATGGGAGTTACTTCTGAGGAGACACCTGCTTCCCCAACCTTGCCTGATTCCACCATTTTTTAAATTTCTTTTCCTTTAAAACCACATTAGCAAGCACTACCCCCTATCTCACTATCGTTTATTTGCCAGGTATTCCTATACCCCCTAATTCACTATCTCACTACTGTGCATTTGCCAGCAATTCCTGTACCCCCTGTCTCACTATCGCACAATAGCGCTATTTCACAGTTATAGGAATTGCTGGCAAATGTACAATAATGAGATAGTGAGATGGGGGTGTAGGTACTGCCGACAAAAATGCTATTTTGCTTTCATGCTTTACTTTTAAAAAAAAGTTAGAGGCTGCCTGGAGCACACCTATACTTTGCGGGGATGGCCACCAGAGTTTAGTGGTAGGCAAGGTCAAGTAAACGCCACGAGGTAGCTCAGAACTCTGACGGCCAGCCGTGAAATGGCAGAAACATCGAGGAAACACAGGCGGAGAAAACATTGGGAAAACACCCTTGACCTGGTCAGTGAGGTCATGGCCAGGTGAAAGACACACCCCCGGGCAGGGAAATCATGCCGGAATGAATGCAGGCGGTGCTGCACACCACAACAGAAGCTCAGATGAATTAAGGAAAACAATCAGACCAAAAGAAGTCTCAGAAGAACTGGTTTTTCAGCGTGAAGCTCCGGGGTGGCTGCGAGATGGCCACAACGTCATGGGTCCCAAACAACTTTCGAACGCAGCAACTTCACAGTAAATCACTCATGGAGACACCCCCCCAAGGTATCAGGGAGATTTCCAGCCTGCCTTTCCCCTATGTTTATGGCAGGGTGGACACTGAGCCCATAGAATCCCAGAGTAGTTCTGATTCTGAGGTGGAGCAGCCGCTCCTGGGAGAGGAGCGCACTCATCCTTCCCAGGGCCAACAGCTGACAGAGATTCCTCCCACCGGCATTCCTGACATAGATAGCGGTCCTGGGAGTGAGACAGCGCAGGAAGAGGGCTTGCTGGACGCGCAACGCCGACGCAGGGAGCAGCGCCAAATGGAGAGCGCGGAAAGGAGGCATAGTGCCCGGTTGGCGCGCAAGCAACGGTTGCGCCCAGAGGATCCAAGGGAAAAGGGGAGGGACTCTCCCTAGCCCATAAGTTCAGGGTCTGCCAGTGATTCTCCTTCAAACGGGATCAACTGTTCCAGCTGAGGGCATAGGTATTCTGCTGCTCATAGCTAGTCGCTAATAGTAGAGTTGTTAAGTTGTAAAAAAGGAATAAAGCTTTGAAAAGAATCCTTTTTTTTTTTTTCTGGACTTGGCTACTGGATTAGACTGAAAGAGGCCGCCAAGGAGCCCTTGACAGTTGATATGATAGTTGTCAGTGTCCAGGCATTTGATTCACAATCATTCATGCATGCATGCAAGCCTCTCCATGGAGTCTCAAAGCGGTATAGTCCAGATTCTGGTTTACCACCTCAGTAAGAATTAAGTGCAGGTTTTGGGGGAGCAAACATACTAGTTATCCTTGCAAGAGGCATCTTGGGTGTCTCTCCTTCTTGCTTTTTCATCTAACTCAAGCTTTTCAGCTTGACAGTGATGCTCTCCCATGATCAATCATCTGAGCTTCCCAAACAGGTCAGGGAATACTGGAGAGGTTACAACAATGCAACACTTTAAATCAACCTGTCTCCCGTCACACTGAAAACTTCTGTTGATTGATTGTACAACATGTTGAAAAATGAGAGAGAAAGCTTGACTGTGCATACAAGTACCCAGGCAGATTAAATAATTAATCATCTCATAATTAAGAAGGGCCAATGCCTTTTTTCAGTACCCTCCTAGAAGCTTTGAATAGATCTCTGGAAAAAAAATAATTACAGAAGATAGCAGATAATGCTATGTGGTCCGAGCAAACTGAAACTCACTGCATTTAATGCAATGTAGTCTGCATATATGTATTGCAAGTAATGAGATCTCCAGGGCCCAATTTGGCATTTATTTAATCACTATAAAATGCAGTTTAATTTTCCACACACCCCCTGTTGCTTTTGAGGCCAAGCTGTTTGATTGCCACTTATAAATCTAATGCAAAGACATGACTGACAGCCATTCACGTTAAAGATGCTTTCCTTTGCTTAGCTCATTCCAAATTAAGACATATCAAAGTTCTTCAAATATAAAAAAAATGCAACACCCCACCATGCAATGTGATCCATTTGGGTTGTGGAGCAGAGAACTTCTGGGGACTTCTGCACAGGAGTGAGTTTCACCTTTTAATGACTAGTGTGGGTCGTATTCCTACTTTTCATCTGGGATGGAAGGCAGGGAGCCTCGCCAGATGTTTTCAAAGGAAATACATTAGGCTGGGATTAAAGCCCTATACAGGTGTTCAGCCTTCTCACATGAGGTTTAGGAACATAGGGAGCTGCCTTATGCACAGTCGTTCTTCACACGGAGCTTTTATCCTGCTATTGAGATTGCTCCTTCACTGACGTTTGTGGGCTCTTTACATGACACCGTGAACCTCCAAGGCGTCTCCTGCACTAAATGCCCTTTGTTCTGTTTTTAAATAGACTGTAGATAATCAGCTATCAAATTACCCCACTGTGTTCTGCTTGAGTTCCCTCCGCGAAAAGAGGAAAAGCGGCAAGAAGAGGAGCGAGGTCAAGGAAAGATAGATATGGAAGACTCAGATACAGGGAGGAGGAGGAGGAAAAGGGAGGGGGGAAAGGAAGCAGGTGAAAAGGGGAGTCATTGTGATCCAGCATTTAAAACGGAAGCAGAAAGCCCTGTTTTAAGTGTAGGATTTTAGGCTGGTGTAGAGATGCCGGAGTCAGATCGCTGGCCCATCTAGGCCAGAATTGTCAACACTGACTAGCAGCAACTCTCCAGGGTTTCAGGCAGGATTCTTTCCTAGCCCTACCTAGAGAAGTTGAGGATTGAACCTGGGACTTTCTGTATGCTTTCTCACTGAGCCATGGTCCTTCAACAAGCGCTAAAGGTTTGGGGGCGGTGTGGGGTGTCACACAAGCGTCAGCCCCAATGCTCCATGGGCTCCTCTAAAGATCTTTCTGCTAAGGTTTGAAGGGTGTTTTCAAGACAGGGTTCATGACTACAGGGATGTTCTGCCAAACACACTTACACACACACACCCCTTCGGATCTTACTGCTAACTGTGCAAAGGTCTTTCGAGGAGCCCATGTTCCCAAGGACATAGGGACTTGCCTTATACTTGCATGTACATTTCCACACCTGTACACAGTTTTAGGCCTTGCGTGTGCAGGCAAGTGCCTGCACAGGGCTTAACTGCAGTGCTGATCATGAGGTTGCCACTGAAAACGGGAAGGCCATGTCAAGTTCCCCCTCCTCCTCTTGTAATAGGTAATTGTGTGTTCCCCCCACCTCCTGGTGACAGTCAATAATATGCAGAAGGGGCAGCAAAACTCACCTGAGCAAAACTCACATCACAAGAAGTGTATCCTCAAACAGATTGGCAGTCATGTTACAGGGAGTGAAGGGGGAGCTTAACACCGGGCTGCTACATTCAGCAGCACCCTTCTGATCAGCATCATATCTTGTTCTGGCTTCAGAGTTCTTTGCTTTTTGTCATGGTCATTTGCAATAAGCTTGTATCCTGAAGGTAGAGCCTTTGCTCAAAAGGGCATTGAGAATCTTTAGCTTCTTTAAAAAAAAGGAAACTTTGGACATGCATTGGAATGTAGTCACTGGGCTGCAAGAGGGAAGGAGAGAAGAGGCAGAAATCAGATACACTTATGGCACCTGACAAACTCAAGTGAGAAGCACCCATTCTGCTTGGTCAAATCCAGAGCTGGTACTGGGAACTTAAGTATGGACAAAGGATGCTGGAGAATTTTGTTTGGTCCACATTTTAAACGAGCCATCCTAATTCACACTTTCCAAAATAATGCACGGATCAGAACACAGCTATCCTTCAGACTGGGCACTTCGCTGAAGTTTGTGAAGCAGTGAATCATGTTAACCATGATTAAGACTGAGCAGGTTCCCTGCTTAACCAGCTTTAAATCATAGCTGAGCAGGGAGCTTGGTTAGCCTTAACTGCAGCAAATGTCAGTACCAATATGTTCCTTAAATGACAGAGAGGGAACATTTGCTACATGGGGGGCTGAAAGGAGGGAGCAGGTAGGCCTCTAGCCTGTTCTCCATCTCTTAACTATCAGTATGAGACAGGCCCCATTATGAGTGCACCAGCCCTATGTGGCCTTGAGCAAGGTTGGAGACAGGTAGGCTATGGGCTTCCCTGAGTTCTTTGCATAGGGCAGGATACAACAGCATCTTATTATTCAGGAACGGGGGCTGTCATTTCCCCTTCTTCTGCAGGATCTGGCTTGGTTCACTTTGCCTGACACATCTAGAATTATTTGCTCTGCAGGCACCTTTCTATACTGCACCTGACTGCTCCTTTGCTCATGTAATTTTGTAATTAAGAGTTGCCTATAAAACTGTGTTCTGAAAAGTATTTAGCATTTAGGCCTGAAACGGTGGTGAACTTCAGAGCTGGTCCAGTGATGGTGGTTGTGGTTGGTCCTGCCCTATGAGGGTCTATCTAAAGCTTGCCAGATTCTGCCAGGGACCACTCTCCTTGTCTACCCTTTGGCCCCATTAAAGAGCACAGTATTTTAGAAAGAAAAACTGTACAACGCTACAGGAGTCTAGATTGCATGGGATGATAGGGGATGTCTGAACCTTATATGATCTTGTAAGACCATGGCAATGGAAGGCTGGGCTTGCTACCTCCCTTTTAGTCCTATGATTCCACAGGTTTGTATGTTGCTTATCATTATTAGGTTTAATCATTGCGAACTTCTTGTTTCCTGACTGCAGTCATATAACCTAGTTCCATAGCATAACCACAGGGTTTAGAACAGAGTGGGCAACTCATGGCTCTCCAGATGGTTTAGCCTACAACTCCGATCAGCCCTAACCAGCATAGCCAATGATGAAGGATGATGGGCGTTGTAGGCCAAGACATCTGGAGGGCTACAACTTACTCACTCCTGCTTTAGAAAATAGCTACTTATATGGGTCAACATTTTGCAAAGCACAATTTATTTTACTATTATATTTGTATTAATCATTTATCGTAGTTAAATTTTTGTTGTTGTTTATTCATTCAGTCGCTTCCGACTCTTCATGACTTCATGGACCAGCCCACGCCAGAGCTTCCTGTCGGCCGTTGCCACCCCCAGCTCCCCCAGGGTCGAGTCCATCACCTCCAGAACCTCCAGAATATCATCCATAGCTAAATTTTACAGGTGTATTAACTGCAAGATAAAATTACTGGCAAATCAAGTAGCTTCAAGACCATGAAAATGAATCAATAACATTTTGATCTGGAAAATGCTTAGGTATAGATAAGCCATCCGCAGCTCCAAAAATGTACTGGAAGTAAGGGGCTGGGCTCAGGTTAGAAGTTACTTAGATTAAATTTAAGCCAGAACTAAGTCGCAGAAATGTTGAACATGGCATTTAAAATGAAACATAAAATTAATAGAGGAATGCAGCCACTATGAGTAGCACAGCATGAAGTGATCAAGTGTTATCTCTCCTGAGATTGTTGCCATGGCACTCAAAAGCACTTACTATGATCATAGACTATGAATATTTTGTCCGCTGATTGATAGTCGGTTGCTTTTCTCTTCGTGTAAGCAAATGTGATGACAATATTAAGCAATTACTGCTAATGTCATCCAGCTGCTTCACGGCTGCCGACTAGGCACAATATCTCTGAACTGCCAACAAAACAGCAAAGCTATAGGTGCATCTGTTGTTTTCCCTGAGTAGATGTCCCAGGATGATGACACATAAGAGAGAAGCAGGTAAGAGCCAGTATTGGGTGATGCCTATTACAATGTTTCCCTTTCTGTTTTGGGGTGCTTCAATCAATAGACACTAGCTACCCCAGAATGTTCCTTACTTTGTCTAGATAAGAAACCCTGCAGCACCTCTGCTCATAACGTATTTGCAAGCAGACTTGCTTCAGAGCAGGTGCCCCAGTGTGGTCCACGAATCTGCTTTAAACCAAGCCTTGATCATCAAGCTTGGTGCAGACAGTGGTGCAGCTAGGTAATTTTAAACCAGGGGTGGGCAACTTTGGGAGGTCTAGGGGCCACTTTCACCCCTGGGACCTCCCCCATGGGCACCAAAAAGGTTGGGCAGGGAAATAAAAAATGGCATCTGGAAATAAAAGGTTGGGCAGGGAAATAAAAAATGGCATCTGGCATTCTCTGCTATGGAGAACCAAAAAGGTCAAAATTAGCGTGTTCGCAAGCTAATTTTGTCCATTTGGGCACTCTGTAGCAGCTCTGGGTGCCATTTTGTTTGCCTTTAATTATTAAATTGGGGTGGACACTCCTGAATTTCGGGGGGCTGCAGGTGCTGCATGTTGCCCTCCCCTGTTTTAGACCCTTGACTTAATAGTCTTATGGTGGCGGGGTGAAGCAGGCTTTAGATGGTCATATGTATTACTTCAGCTGTGGAGCACACAACTAATATTTGCATGACCAGCGTGGTTTATTAAATTCCACCTTATTGGGGTTTGTCTTTTAAAAAAATGTTTTAACTCTTTTAACCTGCTGTTTTATTCTTTTACCTTGTTGTTCACCGCTCCAAAATCTTCTGATGTGGAGCGGTATATAAATATTGTAAATGAATAAATATTTCTCTTCTCCAGCGCCCAACCACCATTCCATGCTTTACAACTGCTTCTATATTCCTGATACATTAGAACAACAACAAAACTGTTTGCTACCCTGATTTAAAACAAAAATACTGAGCAGCTGCAGTTTTGGATTATAGGCTCACTTAAATCACAGCAGCAACACAGAAATAAAATGGAGTTTCTTTCTGCTGCCCTGATGACCGCATCATGTGCCACTCTCTGAGTGGTCATTTGGGAGCTCCCTGCACTACAGGGCTCTGAATTTTGGCCCCAAGGCCTGTCCTAGCTGTGCCACTGGGTGCAGATCTACTTGTGACAAGCACCCTGGCTGGCCTTAAGTGGTTAATCACTATACTTACTTCAGAGGAGTTCTACTTGCAAGTAAGTGCTCTGGTTTCCTTTTGGTGACTGGATGTCTCCGTGGTCCCTTAATCATCCCAGTATAGTTCGCACGCTTACATTACACATGCACAACAGCAAAGGGTCAAAGGATAAATGGGAGAGAGCGAGGGACAAAGCGAAACAGAAATAAAATAAAATAAAATGTGCACAGCTACTGCTTATTATGTATTCCACACACACACCCTGCCCATATTTGATTGCATCCTTGTGCAGTGGCACCACACATCAGAACATTTCATCACAGCGAAGTGAGGAAACACACGCACTTGATAATCAGTCCTGAACCAAACACCGTGGGGTTCATTTGGCTGGAATTAGATCAATGAGCTTCTCTAAACACCACAATTAAAAATACACTCAAGAACTAGGGCATTTGTTGCAGGGTACATGCACGCGTGCGTGGTTCATTTGTACATACATCTTCTCCAGTTTGCAAGTGACTTGACAGTATTGGAGTGTTGCGCAATGCGCTCGCTTAACTTCAGCGTTGGCAAAATGGTGCCTCACCACAAAGCCAGAGGTTGCAGCTAATTTAGGGTATGATAAGGAAAAAACACAGGTGCTTACCTCTAGGCTGTGCCTTCTAGTTTCAGAGAAGACTTGAAGCAGCCCAATGTAGGCCTTTACAAGTCTCTAATCCAAAGCCTGAAATAGGCTTGCTAAGCATGGTTGGCATATTGGACGTTTATCTCCCCATCAGCTTGCCTCCACCAGAAGCTCGGTACAGCTTGGCTGATGTACAACCCTTCCAGGTGGGATGCAACTGCACCAGGATCAAAAGGAACACCTGGAGAACACCCAACCGCCATGAAGGCAAGGGTCAGCCTGCTGAGCACTGAGCTTGGGGCAGCTGGGCAGATACTCTTGTGCAGAGCCCCATCTCAGCTTCGGCAACCTTGCAGCATGAACACAAGAATACTCATGTCAAGATCTTACAGTTGTAATGTGATAGCTACATTCCGTTTCCAGGATGTGCAAATAAAACAGAACTCTTAGCTCACGCTCTTAGGGTCAACCTACATGTTATGTTAATTACATAGTGTGCAGCTCCCCTTCTTTTTCTTTCCTCTAGAGGAAACATGTGGGGCCCTGATCTGGATTGGGACCGCCACCTGACCTATTCCACTGGGTTATTGAGAGGCAGAAGGCCAAACTAGATTTTATGATAAATGTTTATATACCACCAAAAACAACTCCTGCACACACTTAGTCACCCCATAATGTCTAGTGGAGACATGCAGTTATTGAGCAGTATAGAAATGCAATAAATAAATAAATAAATAGTAGAATCTACCTCACATTGTGATGTGACATTGTTCTTGTGCCCAAGGTCCCTGCTAGCCAATAATGAAGAGTGTGAAGAGGAAATACAGAGTTGTCGTGACATCATAACATAGGATACTAGATTTTACAAAGGGGAGAACAGATGTGTCATGTCTGTTTACAGCAACATCCAGGCTTTTACTGTAACATCTAGTTTGGCTGCTGTAACTCTATGTATACATAGGAACAATTCTGATTGAATTCAGGGGAATTTACTTTTAAGTAAATGCACAGGATTGGGCTGCATGACACTGCTCCTTGGATGAAGGGCAAGATACAAATGCAATTAATAAATAATACACATTTTGATACACATTTTGTCTTTTCCTTGTTCCCGCACACACAAATATTTTGCTAAAATAAGAAATATACATGATGAGCTCCCAGACTGACTGGTGAACTGCGGAAGCACTTCTGGACCATTGAAATACATGGTGAAGTTTTTATTTATTTTATTAAATTTCTTAATCAGCTTGGTCACCCAGCCACTCTGGAGCCAGTCAGGTATACTGGACAGGAAGAAAATATATTCACAGGTGATGTTGACACTGGACACACAAGTACACATAACATTGTAAGAGCCACAGCTGAAAAAATTACATGTGAGGCTGCTCTCAAGAGAACTTTATATACAAAACACATTTGGTTCTCCATTTTTTAAACTTTTTGGACATTTTTGATGTCTTCAGAGCTATTAATATAAAGGCAATTATTACTCCTTTACTCCTATTACTACAATGGACACCCATTTTCCAAGTTCCATTTCCTCCCAATTTTACACCGTCACATAACAACAGCATCTATGCTGAATGCAAATGGTTTAAATTAGTTTTCCTAACTTTTTGATATCTGGGTCATAGTTCTTTTGGGGATTAAAAATGGGAGGCACATAATCATCATAATAAATAATACCAATATACCAATGAGTATAGAGCGATGGATGCAACCAACATGGTGGCCTTAATTTTTAAGGCATGCATCAGCTCCTCGTACAACACACAGTCTGGGAATCACTGGGTTAGAGTTCCCCCATCACTCATACCACTGAAACCCCTCTGCTGTCCTCAAGGTGCAATAAAATTGAATTGCCTCACTGAAATTAACAGACTTACAGCCAATACCACTATGGGAGCCTATAAAATTTAATACAGAATGATATGGTTTTTAAAAACAGTCTTCCAGCAGTTTTCTAGTGTAATCTCAAGGCTGTTGTTTTCTGTTACATTTTATAGGGCCTTTCCACTGGGATGAGAGCGATATATGTCTTTTGGAAACCTGCCTGCACAAGGGGAAACTGTGGACTTAAAAAAAATATAAACTAGAAAGGGCAGAAATATACCACGAGAATGTTCTTTGTAGCTCAAGGTTGGCTAGCAGTAATTTCCCCCCATTTCTTTTGTCCTTAGTATCATGTGCCTTGAAAGCAATTTGCAAATACAAGAATTTCACAGTTCTTGTACAAAACAAAGAGGAACTGTTATCTTACCAGATTTCTGTTGAATAACTGCACTTGAATGTTTTCAATGTGAAAGGGTTTCTTTTTTGAGGGGACTAAACTGTTTACCTACAAACCCTATCTCCCCACCCCGCACATCACTGTTTGTGGCTGTTCACAGCCACTTTTTCTCTCCTACAACATTTGTGTACATTTTTGGAGAGGTCTTCCCTTCACTAGCTAATCCCAGCCAATAAGGAATCTAATAGTGAGTGTGATGCTATGGGCACAATCAGTTTGGGCTATAAAATAACATCACTGAGGGGAAATTAGACCTTGCTCTGAATGGGTGTTGACAATGGAGGAAGAAGCAAAGTAGAAACTCTTCTCTGCAGCCAGCAAAAAAAATCCCTTCAGGTTTTTTGGTAGCTGGCAGATGAGTTCAATGTCCAAGAGCTTCAATTCTGGCAGACCAAGGGCTCCTTCACACAAAGCTTTTATCTTGCTATTGAGATTGCTCACTCACAGAAGTTTGCGGGTTCTTTAGATGATGTCGTGAACCTCCAGGACACATCCAGAGGTATTTCCTGGTTATTTCATCTCAAAAAGATCCAGAACTAATGAACTATTTTTTAAACTCAGAATGTTATGCGATTAAAACAGCCACTAGATGGAACTGTTTCACTGAGTTCTATGGAACCTTGAAAATTAAAAGCTTTCCCTCTCAGCAATCACATGATCACCGTCTGGGAGCCTGCTGTAAATGCGTATAAATGCGGAAAGGCTCCAGAACGGCAGGACTGCAGGGGTTTTCTTTAGTGTAAAGGCAGCACAATTCAATGTCCAAGATTCACTGTCCTGTGGTTCCTTGAGACTCACAAGGGAAGTTGGTAGTATCTGATAGCAGTCAGATCAAGGCAGAAAGAAAACAGGATCTTGGATAGCACCAAGTGGATCCTGCTGGCGAGAACTCTCTCCTAATACAATATGAAATTGTTGTCTCAGGAAGGAGCTAAAGCCAGCTGAAGCCTTATGTAGGCTAACAAGACTTGTAGTCTCATCAGCTCCAATCCTAATGGAGGAGCTGACTGGACTGTAAAAGGGCTCTTGCTTTCTCCAAGGCTGTGGAGATGGAGTTTCTGCTGGGGACTCATCCTCTGAGCCAGAAGGTGATGGCAGGGCTGTGTCTTCTGGCTGGGAGAACCCTGAATAAAGCACTGACTGCCCTACATCCAAGGAAGCAGCCTGTGCCTCATCCTCATCAGAATCCTCTGCTGCGCACTGGAAGGTCCAAGGGCTGGGCATCATGACAGTGACCGTTGGTGGGCACATTTCCAGTGCTGTTGCCTCCAGCGGTGTAAATCTTAATGGGTCTTATGGGAGTGTAGACACCTGTCATTCTTTGAGCACTTTAACCATCTTTCAAGCCTCCCCTCCAACCAGCAAATGGGGGGGCGGCACCTTTTGCTCTGGATGAAAGTGTTGGCAAAAATGGCTCCCTGTTTCAACTCAACTTTACATCCTACCTCTGCTTAGTTTTGCAACATTGCGTAAGAGGATAAGGTGATGTTTGCTCAGATAAGGCTTTGCTCCCAGGACGGTAGTCAGAAAGAGACTGAACTGGGCCTTTGGGCTTGCATGCTCCCTCACTGCACATCTTGTTTCTTCTCCTGTCTGTGAGCTAATTAATCATGAGCTCGCTCACACTACAACATAAAAGTTCTGCCTTCTAGCAGTTATCTGCTCCCAGTTCCTCCCCTTTATGAATCCTAGGGTCAAAGTGTTCTAATGGGGGAAGGGGCAGTATATGTATCCTTTCTCTCCCCCCCCGCCCAACCTTTGGCTCTGGTTCTCTTCCTCTATAATATGCCAAAAGCAGGAAAGACAAGATTCCATAGTAGTGAGACTCGGTCTTCGTTTACACAAGACGAGCCAGAACAGATTGCTGGGCACATTCTTATGGGATAAAGTGGGGTCAGCCCTCCAAGACTCAAGAACCATTCACCAATATGGTTCTTCCATGACAAAATGCATCTGTGTACAGTGATATAAGCACACAGCATCCATATATGAATTTAATTACTAAACCTAGTGACTCCCAATGAGACTTAATAGTGCTCAGTTTCTTAATTACATAACACCACACAGCTTAGAGTTAATATGTTTAGTCGTCCCTTAAGAATGCTTACTAGGTCTGTATTACTCTTACAATTTTAGCTTGTACTCTGATAATACTATGGGCATCTCATCTCTACACCAGCCTAAAATCCTGCATTTAAAACGGGGCTTTCTGCTTCCATTTTAAACGCAGGATCACGACTCCCTTTTTCACCCACTTCCTTTTACCCCTCCTTCTCCCTGTATCTGAGTCTTCCATTATCTTTCATTGATCTCACTCCTCTTCTTGCCGCGTTTCCTCTTTTCAGGAGGGAACTCAAGTGGAACACAACAGAGTAATTTGATAGCTCATTTATCTGTGATCTATTTAAAAATGGAACAATGGGCATTTAGTGCAACAGACGCCCCAGAGGGACATGGAATCATGTAAAGAGCCTGCAAACTTCCGTGAAGAAGCAATTTCAATCACAGGATAAAAGCTCCGTGTGAAGAAAGCCTACATCTGAGTATGTGTCAGCTTCTAAAAGTTTCCCTCTAATCTTTAGATTTGACAGTTTGACTCTTCAAGATGTGATTTCCGAAAGCTAGATGTTTATATCAATGTTCTTCAAACCATACTCCCATGTGTTCATCATATTTTCATCATCTGATCACAATGAGAAGTTTTGGCAAACAGGCACCAAGGCTTGAAGAAGTAACCACTACCAGGGATATATTGAAGCTATAGGTCATTGTTTGATCCAACAGCACAGAACTTTCTCAGATTAGCCAACTGTACAGCTTCAGGAAAGGCATCTACCTCTCTACAACTTTAAGATATTTCTTTGTGCTTCCTCCAATCAGTTTCACTTAAGCGTTATCAAGCTTGATAGGCCAATAGAGCATCTTTCTCTTGATTGATGTTTCCTAGTCAATGTTAATAGTAACTGGTAGCAAAGTAAGCAAAATATAACATCCAGCTGTCAATAAAACACCATCTCTATCCTTAGGCAAAACACATGAGTTCCTGTTTTCCACCTACCAAGGATGGAGCTATTTTTTGAGTAACAACTGAATTTTGTATTTTCAAAAATAAGGGATCATCCATTGTTTATTTTTTTCTTCTTCCCAGCAAGTCTTGAGAGGGTCCAAGGTGCAAGCTGAAACCACCTCGTTACCTGCTGGAGCCTTATTTTAATATCTAGCTTCCTCCCACTTTCCATCTTAAGACTGTAACCAAATGTAAGCTCCATGGCTTGAATGTCAGCTACTCCCCTTCTCCCTTTTTTGCTTTACCATCGTGCCTGATGAAGAGGTTCTGTAGAACTTGAAAGCTTGCACTGTATTATGTGACCTTTGAGTTAGCCTAATAATGCTACTGCATTTGGCAACATGGATTTTTGGAAATTTTCTTTTGGAATTTGTCTTCTGGTCAAAATATGCCAAAAGATAAATTCCTTGACTTTTTGTAAATCAAAACAGAATTCTTGATAGGAGGCCAGAGTTCCAGCAGACAATAGTGCTTTGATTAGCATAAAGTAGGTAGATCTTAAAAACATCAGACATTACGATTGCAGAGCAGACTCCAATATAGCTCGACTTTTATTTCTTTACCTTTAAAAATGCAATATATGAATTAATCTAAATATTAAAATATCTTGAACTTACTTTCAGCATGACTCCATGCTGAAGAAATATATATAACAGCACATCTGCCCTACAGCAAATTCATGGGTCACATGCACTCTGATGTCCATCCAATCCCTGCAATCTGCATTGACCCCAAAATTGGTAAGTATGTGATCCAATTCTAAGTACCCAGAGTCGTAAGGTGCACCTATCAGCATCTCTTACGTTTGGCTTGATGGGCACAGTTGTAGAAGAAGGGAATGTTGGGAGATCTTTCTGGCAAATATTGAGAGAGCTTCTTGAAGGCAGCTAGGCAGGCACTACATATCTAAGCACTATCAGACATTTAGCTGATTCAGGAGTGTGAAGAGGAGGGGGGCATAATGAATAGAACAGTTTTAAAATGTGGGTTTTGAATCCTTGCTGGGGTGGTTCTCACAACCCCTTGGTGGAAGTTCAGTGCAGTAAAACTACAACTGAAAGTGGAATACCGTTCTCAGCATTTGCCATTCACTAACTTTGATCGCTGTAGCTGGATTCACAGGGGTTGAGTGCGGGTTGTTGTTGAACAGTGGGTTGTTTGCTGAACTGTGGGCTAGCGTATTGTCCAAAACCAGGACACTTTGCACAGGGTGGCTTGTTAAGCATGCAGTGTGGCTTATTTTTCTCAAACAAGCCACCTTGAGAACCCATGGTTGGTTGTTGGATTGTCCAGGGTGGTTAACAAGCCACCTGGCAGAAAACTGCTGCACCCAGCCTACATGTGACATGAAATGCGTTCAGCAGAGCCCCAACACCTGTTGCTGTTGACATCAGAAAAGCCAATTTGGCAGGGCGGGGGAGGTGATTTGGAGTCAAGAAGGGTTAAGCACCTATCCCCACAACAGTTCTCTGCTTCAAACTGATCCCTCTCAAAACCGTTTTTCTTAAAAGAAAAGGGCATTGGGGCTCTGTTGTTGTTGTTCAATCGTTAAGTCGTGTCCGACTCTTCGTGACCCCATGGACCATAGCACGCCAGGCCTTCCTGTCCTCCGCTCTCTCCCGGAGTGTGCTCAAGTTCATATGCATTGCATCGGTGATGCTATCTAGCCATCTCATCCTCTGCTGACCCCGTCTCCTTTTGCATTCAATCTTTCCCAGCATCAGGGTCTTTTCCAGGGAGATTTCTCTTCGCATTAGGTGGCCAAAATATTTGAGCTTCAGCTACAGTAGGGGCTCTGTTATATGCACTTATATCTAGGGTGCAGTTAGACCCATAGTATCTTTCAAAAATATGGGGGAAGGGGGAGTTTGACAGTGTGGACATTTTCCCTAAACAAGCAAACAGAAAAATCCCTTATATAATCCCAAATTGGCATTCAGATAAAGTCTGCTCTGTTCCCTTTGTGTGAATGTTTTCCCCATGTGAATTAGGGTACTGTTTTGGAAGTACAATGCTCTTTCAGATAGGTGCATTCTGAATAGCAAGAAGAGGTTAGAAAAGTATCAGCTTTCAGGGATGAAATGCATGTAGTGACCTCCCAAATCTCTCTTTCACAGCAGTAATATTCCATTACGATTTCCATACCCAGGAGACAAGCACAAAGCTAATAGTGCTTTTTCATTTTATTCAATTTTTCTCCCCCATAAAATATCATTATTATTTTTAGGTAACCTGTACCACTTGTACATTGCTGGTGGTCTAGCAGAAACAAATGTGTCACTATTATAATCTTAGGATTTATTTTAAACAAACCTTAATTTTCCTACATTCTTCAAAAGCTCCTCATATTACTTTCCCTCAACTACACCTCTTTTTTTCTCTCTCTTTCTGGATCTGTTCACACAACCAAAGCTATGTACTGTAAACGTCAGTGAGGTGGATTTCTGCAGAGTTCAGCATGTGCAGAAAAGGCCATATTATCACTTCAGTTCAGTGTGCACCTAAACTGCTATTTAATCCATGTTTATAATGGCACTGGATGCTATCAGAGCTGCATGGAACACATATAAGTTGCACTGTAAGTTGGAATTAAAAAAAAACAATGGGGTAAACAAGAAAAATTTTTTTTACCGTAGTCCAACATGTTTCATCAGGAAATTTCAAAAGAAGATTTCAAATGTGGATATGCTGACCAGGGATATATGGATTGTGTAAAATCCATTCCATCTGTGTTTTGTGGATTGCCTTTTGTTCCGCAGTCCGCCCATCGACAGAATCAGGTTTTTTTTAGTTCCCGAATTTGCGAAAATGCATTTTCACAAATGAATGTTTGCATAAATTTGCACGTGTGAAAATGTGTACATTCCTCCTAGATGCACAAAATCCCCCCAAATCTGCATTTTCATGCTCTAGCCTATGGGGAAATGCACATTTTTGGCTGGTTTTTTTTAAAGCATCTTTTTCAATGACAAAATTTGCACAAAATCGGGAAAGTTTAAAAATGGTCCGCAAATTGGTAGAATCTGCCCAATGGGGGAAAAGCCAGTCCTCTGTGGAAGCCGCTGGTCCGATTCATCAAAATCCAAACTCATTTGGTTCTGTTTTGGATTTATCTGACATCCCTGATGCTAACTCATCAACCTGGCAGCAAACATATAGATTTTTTTCTAGCTCATTCCATTGCTGTTGTGTGCGTTTTCATTTTTGATTGTCTGTTTTCAGATTTCCTAATTGTTTTTCCTGCATTACAAGTTGGCTGTGGGCTGAAACAGTCACAGCCCTGACACCTTCAATTTGATTGGGTTCGGTAAAGACACGCCCCTCCTGATCACTTTTAAAAAAATGTATTTATGTCATCTCCAATCCCTATTACTGATTACATTCAACACGGTTGCAATATCTAGTATTATTCCCAGGCTATTTGCTAGGCAAGTACTCCTTGTTTTTTAACTACAGTAAAGAGACCGGGGGTGTTTCCAGGCGAGGCTTTATCACCACCTTGTCTCACTCACAGAATTTTACATGGAGTCCAAATGATGTCATCTTCTTCTTGTAACCCTCCTGTATCTTTTCACCACTTTTTCCATCTTTTTTTCTTTTACTGTGGAAAATCCCTTAAGGAAAAATAAAGTGGGAGAGGACGGCAAGATTTCAGGCTCCCTTCCCCCAACCCTCTCCTGGTGCAAATTCCCGTCCCTTCTCCAAGGTGGCCTTTACCATAGTACAGGATTATATCTGCACTGAACTTAAAAGAAAAAAAAGGTAAAGGTGTCCCCAACCAGTCGTGTCCGACTCTAGGGTGCGGTGCTCATCCCCGTTTCTAAGCCGAAGAGCCAGCGCTGTCCGAAGACGCTTCCGTGGTCATGTGGCCAGCATGACTGAACACCGAGGTGCACGGAACGCTGTTACCTTTCCCGCCGAGGCGGTACCTATTTATCTACTTGCAATTTCTTGCTTTCGTACTGCTAGCACCTCCTAACCAGGATTTGAAATGGATTTGCAAAGCCAGGTTATAAGGGAAGCTGTTTAGTGTTAACTGTGAGCTCTCTCCAGATGTGGCGGGAAGGGCTGTGGGTAAAGAAACCCATGATCCTGTGACCTATTCCTAATTTATCAGTCTTGATAGAAAGATCAGGACTGGGAGCATTACATCAGAACCAGATCATTGTCAGAAGTGATGCACATTCAGTCTCATACACTCTCCCTCAAACTGTCTTAGATTGCTGGTAACCTTTAAAGCATTGTTCCTTAGGGATAAAACGAACATTACTTTAAATGCGTGTCTAGCAGCTATGTCTGTTTTTCATTTTTACTCTAGAGTTGGCACAGGGCTCCCAATCCACAGTGGGACCTGAGTATCAGGTATGGGGAGGGGGCGCTTAAGAACTGGCTTGAGACACCTGCACCTACTCTAGAGTAAAAATGAAAAGAAGACATAGCTGCTAGACACACATTTAAAGTAATGTCGGGTTTGGCCTTTTATTCCGGACACAACTCCTCTGTAGAATTTGCCTTAGGTCCCTTGTATAAAGTATCAGAGCTCCAGAGTGCCGTATTTTGCCTTACAGTCAGGGGCCACTGGACACTTACACACATTTTTGTCATGTTTTATCTAGGGCTGATTAGTTTAGCGGATATATCACCCAATTTTAGCTGATTTACAGTGCAATCCTAAGCAAGTCCGCTCAGAAGTAAGCCCACCGAATTCAATGGGACTTATTCCCAGGTATGTGTGTATAGGACTGCAATCTTAGGCTATAGTTTGATGCCATTTACCAGGGAGTAAGTCCTGTTGAACATACTTGGGTTTACTTCTGAGCGCAGGATTTTACTATAATTGGAGGAAACTGAATTGAATCAGGGCGGCAAGTTGCTTATCTTTGAGGCATTTTTTAAAAAAATCTATGTTACTGTTATCAGGAATGAAACAGAAATGACTCAAGTGGTCTTTTCTACTAACAATGTTGTGATAGTGGTTTGTTTGTCTTTTAATTAATTGTAACTTATTGTGCACTTCCTTCAATATCTTTAAAAAAGGACTGATGTTGGGGGTTTTGTAATATGAAAATGTAATTAATTGATTCAACTGCAGATAATTAATCAACTAAATTATTTTCACTGATTGACAGCCCCAGTCATATTCTGCCATCATGAGTTTTCTACATTAGCAGATCAAAACACAAGATCAGGAAAGACAAGTCTTTTTTCATATGCGGTGAATACCAAAGGAACGAGGTTCTTCTTTCCTGTAGAGCTGAATCCACATGAATACTAACTCAAGTTTTCTTGATTAGTACTATTGCAGTGGCTGGTTTTTAATGATGTGTGCATTTATGCTGGATGGCAGCCGTATAAGGACAGGGGAAGCCTTCCAGACTTCCCAGCTGCTCAGTGGACAAATTTTATAGACATTTGTAGCAGCCGCTCTACCAATTCTATTACTTCTGCAATAGTAGGATCCATTATTTTTGTCTCCAGGTCACACTTATTCAAGAAATGTGATGTAAAGCCATCCCTGGGCTTAGGCAATCTTCTCCCTACAACCTATGAAAATCTATGTCTTTAAATGAGAAGGAATAGACTCGAATATTTCATTAACATTCTGTACTATTATAAACTTTGGGAATAATCTAGCCAAAGTTAAGCACATTTAAACCCTAATAATGTCCGTATAATCAAAGCTATAGTTTTCCCAGTAGTAACGTATGGCTGTGAGAGCTGGACTATAAGGAAGGCTGAGCACCAAAGAATTGATGCTTTTGAACTGTGGTGCTGGAGAAAACTCTTACGAGTCCCCTGGACTGCAAGGAGGTCAAATCAGTCAATCCTAAAGGAAATCAACCCTGACTGCTCATTGGAAGGACAGAGACTGAAGCTGAAGCTCAAATATTCTGGCCACCTAATGCGAAGAGAAAACTCCCTGGAAAAGACCCTGATGCTGGGAAAGATTGAATGCAAAAGGAGACGGGGTCAGCAGAGGATGAGATGGCTAGATAGCATCACCGATGCAACGAATATGAACTTGAGCACACTCCGGGAGAGAGCGGAGGACAGGAAGGCCTGGCGTGCTATGGTCCATGGGGTCACGAAGAGTCGGACACGACTTAACGACTGAACAACAACAATGTTAATGGGAAATAATTAAGTATGTGCTTAATTCTCTTATATTGACACCAATGGGAATGGTTTAATGTGCTTACCTTTGACTGGTTGTGCCTCCTCGCACCCCCAAACTTCCAGACTCAATTGGATATTGGGTGAGCAAACCTATGGTCCCTGGGACACCTATGTGACCATAGTATGATACACATTTTTCCCCACCCACCCCGCAAGGCCATAGACATAGCTACTACAGCCCCAGGCCATCTCTGGCTTAATTGTTTTGAGTGTTTTCTTTTTTAAAAAAAAAATTAAGGTAGGAGAATTCCAATAAGCAATAAAATCATAAAACAACTATAAAATATCGTTTGACAATCTCTCTCCTGGTACAGAGCATTGTGCTGAAATATGTATACTACAAACCTGTAAACACTGCCAATCAAAAGATGTGGAAGACGCATAAAGGTAAAGGTGTCCCCAGCCAGTCTTGTCCGACTCTAGGGGGTGGTGCTCATCTCCATTTCTAAGCCAAAGAGCCAGCGCTGTCCAAAGACACTTCCGTGGTCATGTGGCAGGCATGACTGAACACCGAGGTGCACAGAACGCTGTTACCTTTCCCGCCGAAGCAGTACCTATTTATCTACTTGCAATTTCTTGCTTTCGAACTGCTAGGTTGGCAGGAGCTGGGACTGAAGACGGGAGTTCACTTCGTCTCATGGCACTTGGGTCTTGAACTACTGTTCTGCCGACCTTCCAGTCTGTAGTTCCGGTCAAACAGTAGCCTACTTTTTTGCAACTATTATAATTTATATGCATATATGTCTGTGTATACACACACACACACACAAATATTTTCAGGACAACCCCCCCCCCCCCCAAAACTGGGATGCTGAATTGGGGTAGTGGCGGGGGTGCACAGACACATTTGTGCATAAAGCACTTCAAATAATTAGTTGCCACTGGCTATTTTATAATAGGTACATGAAGTACTGAAGCAGTTTTGTGAAGTTCACAGTGATCTTTCTCCCAGGATGAGGAGATCTTAAAGAATTAAATCAATCACACACATTGGCACTCAAAGTCCCACAACTGGTTTCTGAAACAGAAGAATCACCACCAGCCAATTCTACCCTCTCCCTAATATCTATGTGGCAAAGCAGTCTTGTGAAATGATACCCAAATGGTAAAACTGATGTAATATTATAAATGTAATAATAAAAATAAATAAAATGACTACATCTTGAAAATGGGTAGAAGAGAAATAATGCTTATTTCAAACCCACAAAACCTAGAGGATCGGGAAATTTTAATCCACAACCCCATTGTCAAAGCCCATTTTCCTACATATGAAGCTGCCCTATGAAGCTGCCTCTGAATATCCAACCCCAGAAAGCAATAGAGGAAGTCACCAAGTTCTTCAGTTTTCCAAAGCATTATGGTCTGTGGGCTGATTTCACTTAGCCATTGGGAATGATAGTTGCTTGAAACTCTTTCACACACTGATGTCCCACCTGTGATTTGCAGCTGCCATTACTTGCAGGATGAAACCTTTTGCATGCCATTGCAAACAAGTGAAAACAGTAAGTCTGTGGTGCATGCAGGCAGCTTAATTCTGCAAAAGGGAGCAGCTGCATACAACTGGTGGCCCACCAGTTTCCAGTCAAGATATGCATCAGTTTCCAAGTAGCTACCACCACACTCAACCATTGTGTTAATTGTCCATAAACTGGTCCTCTCATGCTCATTAGAGGCATATCAACTCTTTGTTTTCCTTGTTTCCCAGATTTATTCTTTGGCATACATGCCTTCTTTCTCCCTATCCAGGCACCAAACTGTTCTCTAAATTTGGGAGAAGGAGACATCACTGTGAATGCTAGATGGTTTGTTGATAGAACACATCCAAAATTTGGTGAATGACAACATTCACCTGTGAATATTGACTATTTCAACCGAATTTCTTAGAAAATAAGATGTGTATTCTCCAACTTGTCTGATATAAACAAGTGAATACTGACAATTACATTTATGTGATTGTCAGTCTCCTTGTTTGCCTTGCTCCCCCTTGTGCATCTCTGAGTTTTTTGACACTCACAACGTTTATTTTAGATACTCACAACATTTATGAAGATATCACCAATGCCCACCAATTGTAACCAATCACCAATGCCCACTGTAACATATATAATATTCACACACAGAGTACTTGGGCAAAGATGGTCATAGATGGTGAACACACACAGAGAATTGTATCAGACAGACTTCAAAAATCTTAGACCCGCACCTTAGAGAAAAGTCCAGCACTTTTACCCTAAATTATTATACAGCTCTAAATCACCAGGTTTGATAAAGCATGTAATTAAGCAAAATTGCTTCTTACCAACAAAACTAGGCCTGTAATTATACTCTCATACAGATTTGTTTATAGGTGGGTATGGCAGGCCAAGACCTCAGTCGAGACTTGTACTGAATTTCACGGAAGTAAGAGTGCAGTGAATGGGGAGGAAAGCGGTGTATGATGCATACCAGTTGATTAGCATAGGTAACATGTTAATGCCTGGCGTCATTTCTGCACAGACCTAACCAATGCCAATGACCTCAGCTGCGGACAGAGCGGGTGTAGTGCAGCCTTCCCCTGGTGGCCTCCAAATGTATTGGACTGCAACTCCCATCATTCCTGGCTGGCTGGGAATGATGGGAGTTGCAAGCCCAACACATTTGGAGGCCACTAGATTGGGGAATGTTGGCATAGTGCAATGCCTAACAGTGTAAGTCTAAGCATGTTGACTCAGAAGCAAATCCCACTTTTTTCAATGGGGCTTTACTGCCTAGTAAGTGTGTTTAGGATTGCTGCAATCCTAAACACACTGACTAGGCAGTTAAGCCCCAGTGAAGACTGTGGGACTTACTTCTGAGTCAACATGCTTAGGATTGCCCTGTAAACATCTGCAGTGTGAGCCCTGAAAACTTTGGTTCAAATCTCACTTCTGCCATAAACTCATTCGGTGATTTTAGTGCATTTGTGTAACGCTACAGGGCTTCCCATATATTATTAGTGTAATCTTTACAACAACCCTCTAAGTTTTATTATCCCCCTATTGCAGACAAGGACACTGGAGGTGAGGATGAGAGAACGTGGCTTTCTGAAGACCACCTCAGGACCTTGTTTTAGAGTGACATTCAAACCCGGGGCTTCCTGCTTCAAAGCTCAGTGTCTTGGCCACAACCACACAGGAGTGCTGCAAGGATGATTGAAATGATGCACTTGAATTTCTTTGAACACTCAGAAAAAATGCTCTTGAAATGCTAAGCATTATTATGTGGATTTACACTGTGAGAAAGTATGTAAGGACTCAACACTTGCATGGTAAAGATACAGTATTCTATTCAAAGTACTTTGAAATAGTAGTCATGAGCAATGCTCATGCAGGAAAAAACCCTCACGAACATACGTAGTGTCATCATTACAGCTTTTTGTCTCCATATAATATTGCTTTTGTTGTCAACATGAATGGGCTATCATTTTTATCCACTTTCAAGAGAATCCAGTAGAGCACCTGCCTATCAGATGCTAGTACCTCTAAAGGTCAGTGTCCCTTATCTAAATCCATTAGGGATAGGCAACAAAAATCCTGCAGGCTTCATCTGGCCCTCCTAAGCTTTTAGCCTGGCCTGTGCAGCAAAGTCAACTTGGCTTTGGCAAAGCCCTCATGTTACAGAAGGGGTGACGAAGGACTGGGTGGCTGGAGTAAGGTTGACGTTGAGTGGGTATGGAATGCAGGTGCTTCAGCCCCAACTCTGGACATTAAAAATGTAGGAACTGACTGGTAAGATCCGAACACATCTTGTTATGCATCTTATTATGCATCCTGTCTCTGACATTGGCCAGCCAAATGACCTTGGAAGCTCACAAGTAGGGCGTGAAGGTAATTATTTGCCACTTGCTAACCCTTGCTACTTGTCCCCAGCATCTATTTACCAGAAATGTACTGTTTCTAAGCCAGTGATTCCCGACCTTGGGTGCCCAGAGATGTTGTTGAACTATTACTCCCATCATCCATGACCAATGGCCATACTGGCTGGGGATGATAGGGGTTGCAGTCCAACTGCTTTTGGGACCCAAAGCTGAGAACCACTGCACCAAACATTCAGCTGACATGGCTTGTCAGCATTTTCACAATGCTAAAGAAAATGTTATCGTTTTGTCATGATTGCTTTCATATGAAATGAAAGGAGCGACTGCTCATAAATATTAGAAATATTGCTTCCACTTGCAGCAATCAAGTGACACAATTCTCCGAGATCTGTTAGTGTGGGTACCATTCCATCTTCCTTTAATGTGTAAACAAGGCCATGGCAAAGCTGCAAAAGATAATTCTTTCCAGCCTTTGTCGAACAGTGTAATATTGTAAATAGAACAGTGAGTTGATATACCAGAGTTCAAATCCTTCCTCAGCCATAAGCTTTTTAGGTGACCCTGGGCTAATAAGTATCTCTCTCCTTAACCTTGCAGGGTTGTTGTAAAGATAAAATGGGACAAGCAGACAAAGTTGTATTAGCCCATTTCCCCATTATATCTAGGTTAGTTATTTGTGTCCTAGTGTGCGAGAGGGATCATTTTTTAAAATTCACTGCTTGTGGAGACAATTCTTACTCACCATAGAAGACCTGGCAAATTACTATTGACAAGTGAGGGATAACTATCACATATGACATGCTGACTCCTTGGAGGAAAACCAGGATACACAAATAGTAAACACACTCTGTTCCATAGAAAATATCCCATTCAAGGGGCACAGC
Organism: Heloderma suspectum; assembly: GCF_057233095.1. Taxonomy (NCBI): domain Eukaryota; kingdom Metazoa; phylum Chordata; class Lepidosauria; order Squamata; family Helodermatidae; genus Heloderma; species Heloderma suspectum. The sequence goes on from NC_139464.1 coordinate 113,838,589, forward strand.
AACACAATAATTTAGAAGGATAATAGATTGCTTGAAAAACAGATTCTCTTGAATCTGAAGCCAAGGATAACAAACAAACATGGGCTTGTGCTAATCCTAGAACCTATAAATAAACTGGTAATGTTAATAAGATTCAGTAAGAGAAATCTGTGCCATTAGGGGTTTAAGAGCTCTATCTAAACATTACACACAATTTTACTGAGCTCCTCAGCTCAGGTCTTTGTACACAAACCACTAAAAATTCATTATCTGTGGATGCAGCGCTTAGTGCGTTTAATGATAATTAATCTCCATTTACATTCTGAGAGCATTTGTGGAGAGAAGAAAAGTCCATTTGAAAGTTCTTTGGCCCTTTGAGATGGCCCATAAGGAAACAGCTGCTTTGAAGAGCAAAACAAAACAGCACAATACAAAAACAACTGACTCTCCCCCCCCCCCACACACCTTCTCAAAGCAGAAGAGGAGGGAGGTTACACTGGGCCATCTCATTTTGCATGCTCTTAAGCCAGGTGCTCATTGCAAATGCATTAGCAAGCTTTGGGAAAGGGTAAGAGCAAAGTAGCCGAAATCACAGCCATTCTCCTGCCAGCCGTATTTGCTGACGGCAAAGCAGTGGGGATTAAGAGGGGCTGTGAGAGGCCGGAGTTTATAAAACAAATTGTAAAAGGCAGAATTTTAAAAAGGAGGAAGCTAATTACCATTTATGTGTCGCTTCATTCTTTTTCACACAGCTGCATTTATTCCGCCAAGCCCACAGCGCTGGGGTGGCATGTTAAAACATTATTGTAGGTATTCATGTACAAATGAATACCTGCTGTTGGCAGTGTATGTGTTCTTGGTGGTGATTAATGGTATAGAGAGACCATATGAGGAGAGACACTCCCTAGTTTCCAAGAACCCATTAAATGGATCTGTGGCAAATTCACAGGTATTGCCAAAGAAACGCCAAGGAATTTTATCCTTCACACAACATATTTTTACAGTCAGATTGACGCTTGTGAGCAAAGAAGGAAGGTAGGGCCAGCTTTAAGGAGATTAATGGAGAGTGCATGTCTCACAAGACCTATCTTAGATAGGCTCTTCTTATCATGGATAACAAGACCTATTATAGATGATCTCTTGTTACATAACATTTAGATAGCATAGGTGGCTTGCTGATCCTTAAGGCATATCTATTAATTAGAGCATTATAATCCACTCTACATGGGGCTGCCCTTGAAGACAGTTCGCAATGGGATTTATTTGGTATTGCTGCTTCCTTTTAAAAAGACAGTTAGCAAAGAAAAAAACAGGCAGAACACAATAAGTGTTTACCAGTCCCACGTGCACACACAAGGCTAAAAAAAGGAGGCTACACTCTTCTTAAAAAAGAAAACAGCTTTACTCACAAGCATTCTTGCACATAAGATGCAGGTACAGCATAGGTTTCAAGAGAGTTCGTTCAGTCCATTTTCTGTTCCTTTACACAGGCAGGAGTGAAAGAGCAAGCCATGTGCTTCCAGCAATGGCGGAAGGGTGGAGAGAGGGGAGAGGGAAGGGAGTGGAGGAGCAGAAAACCACAGGCCATAGAGATCCTATGGCTAGCTATGCCTGAATTTGCCATGCATTAACTAGCTAAATCAACGCTTCCCCCTTCCTGTACCTTGCAGATGCTACAGTTGCGATACGCCCAACAGTTTGGAGATTGCATCTTGTGCAAAATGCAGCCGCAAGGGTGCAGACTGGTTTGGCAGGGCAAGACCATGTAACATCAGTTCTTAAAGAGTTTCACAGACTGCCTACAGGCCTTGAGGAGGAGGGTCAGGAGGAAGACGGAGGAGGTTGAGATGGCTGCTGTGTTATCAAGGAGATGCGGCAAAAGCTGATGCCTCCCAAGGCTCCGGATACCTTCTGTGAGACATCGGGGAGCATGTGGAACTTGTAGTACCTGTTTTAAAGGGGTGGATGGTGGGGCTGAGGAGGAGGCTTACCTGCCGTCTCTGCCTTTGACAGAGCGTCAGAGTATGGGACATGCCCCTCACCTCCACATCTAAAGCCTGTGAGGAAATAGGACAAAGGTTTCTCCACGTGACTGTGCTAAATTTGTACAGTGTTTACAGGACTGGCTAGAAATATGAAAAACGTAACCATTTTTTCAGAACACACTCCTGCTTTCCTGCTTGCTGGCATCGCACGCGTGGAACGTTTACGTGCAGAAGCAGGTACGGAGTTTTCGCAATACCGACCCGAATCACTGTTGCACATTGCATGCATATTATTTGTGAATGGCTTAATTGTGCATCACGTTCCCTACTCAAATGCAGAAGCCTCTCTCTAATTAGCAGAATGCAGAGCAGAGACATTGTTGCGCATCGCATATGCATTACTAGCAGCCGCTGGCTTAACTGCACTACAGCTTCTCATATTTTCCCCTTTGTGGGATATTCTGAAGCCTGTTTCAACACTCATGTGCAACAGCAAATATGCAGTTTTCACCTCAGAAGCATCCCTAGTTCTGGCAATTACTACACATCTTTGTGGCAGGATTTATTGCTGCTGCCTGATGGCCTTACTAGACATTACAGGAGATGAGTTGCTTCTGCCAACACCCGCCCCCCTCCCCCAATCTTCCTGGTAACATTCGGTAAAACGGCATGTGACATGGCATGGTTGCATTTGGAGTGTCTCCTGCCACTGCTCCTTTCACTGGCTGCTGCTGCTTGCAGAAGTGGGGAAATGCCGAATACAATGACATCATATGATTTTCTTTAAAACAAGTTTTAACTGGGAGACAGGGGTTGGCGGCAGCCACAGCCGCATCCCCTGTAACACATATTGAGGTCCCCAAAGTCCCATCAACTAAAACTGATGGTACCACAGAGTTTCTTTAAAAGCAAATCCCTCGGAACAAGAGGAACAGAAACTCCTAGTAGGAAAGTGTGTGTGTGCTAGCAACGTTTATTTACATCTTAATTAAGTCCTCACGTTGAGCATTTTCAGTCTTCCCTCTGTTGACTATCAAGTTATATCAGCCTTCCCCAATTTGGCGTTCTCTAGATGCGTGGGACTACAACTCCCATAATTCCCAGCCAGCATGGCCAATGTAGGGCACCAGGTTGGGGAGGGCTGGTTCATAGGATACTTATCTGCCAATTTGAAAAAGTGCCATAGTGCTGAGGGGGCTTCTGTTTAACTGCCTTAATTTCCACATGGCAGCCATTCTAACCACCACATTCCGCCACTTCTCCTTAACCTCATGCATATTTATGTGGCAATTATGAAGATCCTAAGGAATAAATGCATTAAGGGCTCGTGATTTAATGTGTTTAAGTCTTTTACATGGTATAATGCAATTACGGCGTGATGTCCAATTTACGTCAACGCTTTATTTCATAACTGTCACCAAGTTATTAAATAACAACAATATGGGTGCGGAAAGGAGCGCACTGGCCAAACAAATCACTGGTCTGTGAAATCTATCTCCAACATGTGTTCTTGGTGAAACAATGCAGGGGCTAATACACAACCGAAACAGACGAAAATGAAATGCCTGCTTGGCTCTGATTTATAATAAAAGACATATGAGGCCTGACTGCATGGGTCCAGTCTTCAACATATTTAGAATTTATCTGCCACATGTGTATTCTGTCCTTCTCCAAGTTCAGGGATGGCAAACGCAGGGTTGTCTTTACAACAACCATCCTGTCAGGTAGGTTCAGCTGAAAGAGCGTGACTGACCCAATATCACCCAACGAGGTTTGTGGCTGAGTGGGGATTTGAACCCCCAGCATGCCTAGCCCAACCCTAACACTATTCACTACACTGAGGTGGGCAGCCTGGAGCCCTCGGCCTAATTTCAAAAGCTCTTTGAAAGCAACTAGCTCAGACCCCTGGCAAGAGCGAGGAATCACACCCCCAGAGCAGCTTGCTAGATGGGAGGAAGGTGGAGAGAGCGAGGAAGAGGTGTCAGAAAGAGGAGAGGGAAAGAAAAAGGGGATGGGCATGGCAGAAAGAGAGAAAAACAGGTGGCCTCGCGGCCCCACCCCACCACTGGCATCTGGACTCTGACAGATGACAGAAAAGGTTCCCACCCCTGCATTATTTATTTACTGAATGAAAAAAAATTCATTTTTTTACTGCCCTTCCTTCTTGTTAGAATTTCAGGGCAGTGTACAATCAATCATCACAACATAAATACAACAATAAATTAACAAATAAAATGTTTAATAATGAAAGCATGCAGAAGCTAAAATGCCTAAGTGAACAGAACCATTTGAGCTTGGTGCTGAAAAGATTGTCATGTGGTTTGCCAGGGAACCTTCTGCAGGGAAGTCAATGCCAAAAAAAGCCCTTTCCTATACCGTGCCTCTGCTAAAGGCACCAGAAGAAACCTCACCAGAAGATCTGAACTCACAGACAGGCCAGTATGGGAAGAGGTATTCCCGGAGGTATTTGGATCCCAAGCTAGGCCCAGAAGCCAATAGGTAGATGGTGAAATTCTTTTAAAAATTGTGTAATATGCATAAACCTGGCCATACTAGTCAAAATTATAGTGGCCATATTCTACACCAATTGAAGCTTCTGAGTTGTCTTCAAGGGCAGCCCCACATATAAGCCATTACAGTAATCCAACTCAGAGGTTACCAGAGCATGGATTGACTTAGCCAGACTATCACTGTGCAGAAACGGTCACAGGCTGGAAACCAGCAAAAGTTGGCATAAGGCACTCCTTGCCACCAAGACCACCTGAGCCTCTAGAGACAAAGCTAGCTCTAGAACATCCCCAAACTGCACACCTGCTCTTTCAGAGGAAGTTTCACTCCGTCCCAAACTGGAGATACAGCCATTTCCTGGGCTTGAGAACCATCAACCCACAATGCTTCCATCCTGTCAGGATTCCCTTTCAATTTATTGGTCTTTATCTGGCCCATTACCAATCCACTATACGGAGGTGGGCAACTTCCAGAGGTCTGGGGGCCATTTTTGCCCCCAGCGTGGGCCGCAGGCCCTGGGGCACCCCCCCCAAAGTGCTGAAATTCAGCAGCAAACTGTTCTGTAGCAGTATGGAGCATTACAATGGTTAAATTTAGCTTGTTTTCAAGCTAAATGTAGCCCTTTTGGTGCTTCATAGTGGCTACAGAATGCCCAAAGGGCCAAATTGCAACAAAATTTGGTCATTTGGGTGGCCCGTATCCACTATGGGTGCCATATATATATATATATATATATATATATATATATATACACACACACACACACACACACACACACCAAAATTGAGGGGGGCAGAGTGGGGGGCAGCAGGGGCCACGTGTGTGTTGCCCACTCCAGCACTATACCATCCAGGCAGATTTTGCTTTTGTCCCAGACCTTTGCAGGAGTGGCTGTGGTTGATCAATAGTGATGAGAAAGAAAGCAGTCTACATGTGCTTAGTGGCAGTTTCTTTGTTATTTTATCATATGATCCAAGGCTGAGGCACTGAAAGTAGGTACTGAAGCTCAGGTGATACAGTGTTTAACTCCAGACAAAGAGTATGGAAGAAATACCATTCCCTGTTTTTTTCACAATCAGATACAGACCCTCATTTGCATAGCCATGTGCTTGATTAAAGGTTTGCAAAAGAACATATTAGAGAGTTGCTGCTTTCTTCTACAGCATTAAAAAAGAATATAATGTATTTTATTACTGTATGCAAATATATACATATCTAAAATTACTTAACATCAAGGTCAAATAAATAAGGAAAAACAGATTGGGGAGGGGGGTAGAGATAGAGAATCCCCATCTGAGTAAGTTTCAATTGCATAGGGTGAAGCTCACGGAGGGGAGCAGAGAACTGAGGTTTGGCTTGGTTGAAATCCCACCTTTGCCATGATCCAAATCTCCTCGAGGCTCTGAAGCAAACACAGAGCTCTCCATGCAATGGCTTCCCCATTCTCTTTTATGAACAGAGCCCATCAAACATTCCCCCAATTCCAAAAGAACAGCTTCTGAATCTGTGGAGTTCAGTACAGGCATCTAGGGTTGCCATCTTCATTTGAAAACAATGCAGTGATTACTTGAAGCCAACATGGATTTGTCAAGAACAAATCCTGCCAGACTAATCTGATCTCATTTTTTGATCAAGTAACCTCCCTTGTAGACCATGGGAACGCTGTGGACATAATATATCTCGACTTCAGCAAAGCTTTCGACCAAGTGCCCCATGATATCCTGATTAGTAAACTAGCTAAAAGTGGGCTAGATGAAACAACTATCAGGTGGATCCACAGTTGGCTACAGGATCGGACTCAAAGAGTGCTTATCAGTGGGATCTTCTCAAAATGGAGAGCAGTAACGAGCGGGGTACCGCAGGGCTCAGTCCTGGGCCCAGTGCTCTTCAACATTTTTATTAATGACTTGGAGGAGGAGGTGCAGGGAATGCTGATCAAATCTGCAGATGACACAAAATTGGGCAGGATAGTTAATACCCTGGAAGAAAGAAACAAAATTCAAAGTGATCTTGATAGGCTGGAGCGCTGGGCAGAAAACAACAGAATGACATTTAATAAGGATAAATGCCAAGTTCTGCACCTAGGAAAAAGAAACCGAATGCACAGTGACAAGATGGGCAATACTTGGCTCAACAACACTACAAGCGAGAAGGATCTTAGAATTGTGGTAGATCACAAGCTGAATATGAGCCAGCAACGTGATGTGGCTGCAAAAAACGCCAATGCTATTCTGGGCTGCATTAATAGAAGTATAGCTTCCAAATCCCGTGAAGTACTAGTTCCCCTCTACTCAGCACTAGTTAGGCCTCATCTGGAGTCCTGTGTCCAGTTCTGGGCACCACACTTGAAGAAGGATGCAGACAAACTGGAGAGGGTTCAGAGGAGGGCAATGAAGATGATCAGGGGACTGGAAACAAAGCCCTACAAGGAGAGACTGAAAGAACTGGGCTTGTTTAGCCTTGAGAAGACTGAGGGGAGATAGGATAGCGCTCTTCAAGTACTTGAAAGGCTCTCCCAGAGAGGAAGGCCAGGATCTCTTCTTGATCATCCCAGAATGCAGGACACGGAATAACGGGCTCAAGTTACAGGAAGCCAGGAAAAACATCATCAGGAATGATGAACATCAGGAAAAACTTCCTGAGTGATAGAGCAGTATGATAATGGAACCAATTGCCTGGGAAGGTGATGGGCTCTCCCACACTGGAGGCATTCAAGATGAAGCTGGACAGCCACTTGTCAGGGATGCTCTGACTTGGATTCCTGCACTGAGCAGGGGGTTGGACACAATGGTCTTGTAGGCCCCTTCCAACCCTACTACTCTGTGATTCTACGATTGTCCTTGCAGGTCCCAATGCCTTTTTCAAAAAAAGCTATACAACATGCAGGATTGTAACATTTATGTCTGTCCCTGGCATAGTAATGCAGAGATCAGGAAAGCTGCAGCTGTCATATTCCTGCCTCCCCAGTAGCTTTAAAGGCCACCAAAGCCTGGCTTGGGGGGGGGGGGCAGCATACTGGAGTGCAGCTTGTGTACCAAAGTTTCTCATGCACCATAGTTGCCTTGTATAAATCACCATCTCTTTGTTCCTCAGTTCCCCATTTGTAATGCTGCCTGCTTGTAAGTATTGGATAGTAGGAAGAACTCTGCATGGTTCCAGACACTAGGGGATGATAGACAATGTCCTGCAGCTTGGTCAGTTCCTATTTCCTGCTCCCTCCCCTTCCTCTTCCTTCTTCCTCCTCTGCCAGGACCAGCAAGCACCATGTGATTCTCTCCCCGATGGAAGCAAGTAACCGTATCTCATGTGTTAGCTTACTTTTACTCACACACCCAGCTTTACGGGGGTGCTCACATTTACACAGCGTTGATAGCCTTCTCTGACAATGTGTAAAAAAACACACTAATAAAATTGATTTGAACTTATTTTAAATTGGCTCTAGCCTGTGTTTATTGCTTCGAATACTAAATGCTGTGTTGCCACGCTTTCTCTGTGGAAAGCAACTCACACCAGACTTTCTAACAGTAAGGACATATAACATCAAAACTGTAAGGCACATGGAAAATTAAATGTTTAAAAGTATTTATTTATAAAATGCAAGATCGATAGATCAGTGAACGTTAAGCATTTTTTTTGTTCACACAACCAGGTTAGTGAAAATATAAGAATAGTTTAACAGAAGGATTCACACAGAAGCATTCTCACAATCCTATGCTTATCCCTCTCTTTTCTCCATATTAACCATGCTAAAGTTTTAGAATCAACATACTTTTTTAACCACCCAAACTGAACACAAGAGATGATCCAGGTACATAAATGACTAATTTAACTGAAATGCATTAAAATAATGTTATGAACATCTCTTTTATGTAAAAGAAATAAAGCCCCCAAATGGACCAGGATTGTAATCCAGTAGTAATCCATGGTGAAGCCCAAATGCTTCCACATGACTAGGCATATAATAAAGGACCGCAAGACTGGCATGAAAGTGGACAAATGAGCCATTTTAAAATGTACCCCCTTTTATTACATGTGCTTTTGCCACCTACAGCAGCATTTGAAATAATTCTGCATTGCTCTGACAACATTGAATGGAAAATAATACACTGGGGTGTGTGTCTCTGTGTGTGTGGGGCTAATGTTAACCACCGACTCATTTTTGGTTACTGGATTTGCATGGAGGTTTTTGGAAATGCAAGCATTTGCTCTTGCCATCTGCTAAGTACTATGGAGAGAATGCAACTGAGTTTAAAAATATACATTAAACTTGCTCTCCATATGCTTCCACAGAAAGAAATGTCAGCCCTCTATTCTCCTCCCTTAATTTTGATCCTATTTATTTGTATAAATGCAAAGAGGCCACTAAGTTAAATATATCAATATCATCATCATTATATAGGATTTGTCTGGCATTTTTTAAAGAGCAAAATACTTTACAAACTGTTTTGCCTTCAGCCTCACAATAACCCTATCAGGCAAGTCACTAGTTCTCTGCCCCTCAACACAGCACACAATAATGGTATGTGATTTCTTGAATGATCTACGAAAAATGAATCAGAGGGCACCTAATATAGGTTAATATAGGTCCAATATGTTTGAAATGAACAAGGAAATATTTTCCAGAATGCACGACAACCACACATATAGTGAACGAGCATAGAAGGAGTTGGTGTTGGTGGAAGCCACGGCCCCAACCTATGTGCATTCACTTGACTGCCTATGCAGTCCCTACGTATACGCTCTGCATGTGCAATGTGGAACTCATACAGTTTGTACACATGTAGGCACCACACAGACTATCAATTGAACACACGTAGCTTTGGGGATGGGAATGGCCACCATGATTCTGCCCCACCTACACACAAACATTACATGAACAGTATTTAAATTATACAAATTGTAATTCGCACTGGCGGCTTGCAACTGGTACTGTTGCTCTGGAGCGTTTATCTCCTTCACCTTGCTTACATTGGGTATTTCTACATTAAGCAAAAAACCTGCAAAAACCCCACATCCTTTCCTGAGGTTCCTGCTTTCGGTTTCTTTGCAGGATTAGGAAGGGCTTCTTTACACGGCAGCCATGTGGTTTGAACTGAGGGAGTGCCTCTCTCCCTCCCTGGCATGTGTGCAAAGGAGTGTGGGGGGGACTTGTTTTCATAGCTCAACTTCTGCTCTACTGTTTTCTCACAGCCCCCAGGAAGCCTCTGACTTCTGAGTAGAGATAATACCACGGTATGAGTCTGCAATCACTTGGGAGTAAGCTGCATTGAACTCAGTGTGACTTACTTCTGAGTAGACATAAGATCACCCTGCACATCTGCAACCTCAGTGCTTTCGTCATCCTGACCGCGCCCCCAGCAACCAAAAACAAACACCCACAGCAGGCAGACAGAGCAGTTTCTTCCGCTATGAGAGAATTTCACGTGCAGATCATGCTGCTCCTGTTCCGTGGGCTGGGAAAAATACTACATTTTTTGTGTTTGAGGAAAACACGGGATAGGCTGGGGGAAATGGCGGGAGACACCCTGGAGTGTAATGGCATCATCTAAAGAGTCCGCAAACTTCCGTGACAGAGCCATCTCAATAGCAGGATAAAAGCTCCATGTGATGAACCCCATTATCCAAAGCAAAAGAAAGGGACAAACCTCAAACTGGTGCTAGAAAACATCACATAGTCATGAAAGGGAATTTAAGAAAGCACCTTCGTAAGAAAATTAAGTATTCAGACAATTTTGAAATATGTCTGGGGTGAGTTTGATTTTCATGCAATCTGCCATAAAAACTACGCCCACATTTTGAGATCTCTCCTCCTGTTTTGTTTCCACGTTTGGCACGGTCTTCCTTGTTTGCCTGTTCTTTCAGAGACACTCCAAGATCTAAGAAAGCATACAACTAGTTCTGCAACCCCCAAAGAGCCTTGGATTCATGTTTATAAAAACAGCAGTCTCTTCCCCCCATCCCCACTTCATGGCAGAGATGGCAAGCTGCTTTTTGGGTGGCTCTCAGGAAGGGCGCCACTCTCAGTGGGTTCCCTTAGCCTGGAAGAAGCAGGGGATGCAAGCTGACAATTCTCTCATCCCTTCCCCAACTTGGTGCCATGCTGGCTTGGAATGATGGGAATTGCAGTCCAACACATCTGGAAGGCACTGGCTGGGGAAAGGCTGCTCTACCCATTTTAGATGTTCCATGCAAAGAATGAAGGTGGCCGTGCTTTTGAGGGGCAAGGAGCCCTTTGATAGTCTTGTGACCTCCCCACTAACCCTCTTGAATGAACCCTAGGTAGAGTTTCAAAACACATTTGTGATATGGCATGGTATGTGTGTGTTTGCTCTTCAAAAAACAAAGCAAAATGCAAGTTCTTGGATATACCTAAAATAGCTCTTTGGATCCCAGCCATGGTCTGATTCCATCAGTTCTTATGTAATTATCAACATACACTCAAATTCCAATAAAGAACTTTAGGGGTGTGTTGTGTAGATTATGAGCTGTGGAAATATGATTAAGCTCTACAATTATAAGTTTACCTTGAACAATATACCATAATGCCTGCCCACTAGTTTGAGCTCCTATTCCACTTAACTCTCTCCTTTTTTGTGGTTCAGCGTATGTTTATTATTAAATGATACTCCAAATCTCAGTATTATACTTATGGCAAATAGTAATTCCGCTGTTAACCAGATGGCAAATCAGTATCATGCTAGCTTGCCCCAGGCAACCATTTCGACGAAATGGACAAATGAGCACACCGTGGAAATATCACCAACACTATTATAATTTTGTCCAGTGAGAGCAGCAAATTGAGAAAACTAGCAGTTCTAAAAATATATAGCCAGGATTGTAGTGGGGGGGGGGGATTAACCTATTAAAATGCTATCACAAGAAATAATTGTCCCATCTCCTCCCTCCTCCATAATAGATGTCAGTTCCTCAACCAAGACTACTACATCAAGTTCAGCTTTATAAAAACACCCCTGGTGACATGACTGTATGTTAATGAAAGGTGAAAAGAACATACTAGTGAAACAAAAGAAAACCAAAAAGAAAAACAATCAATTCATTTCAGTCCCAGGCTTTTAGACATCTATTAACAACATCAAAGCTAGTTTTTAAGCACACACACAACCCGACTAAATAATTGGAGTATGCTGTTGCGCTCCTCATGATTAATATAATGATTTTTATAATGAAATGGTATTCAAATGAAATACCATTAATGAAATGGTATTCAAAACATATCATGTGAAAAGAGTGGGCTTGTTAGCTCCAACCTGTAAAAGGCAGAAGAACAGTATAGGGTGTGGATCTCGGTTTCTGTAGTTGTCTTTAGGGGAACAGTTCACTGATGTGCTAGCCTTGCTCTTTTGGACTGCATTAACGTAAGTGTTTGGTGGGATCACCCACTCAGAAAAACAACATTTTATTCATGGTTGCACGTCTATATGAATAGCCGGTGGTATTATCTCTTTTATTGCTGTCCTAATGCTGCTGCAACTATTATCATTAAGATTTATTTAACGCCAGCAGTACTGACATTCAGTACTTTATAAATGTAACAACCACCGCAACAACGTGTTCTGTACAGGCCAGAGAAGGCTTAATTTGTGCAAGAGGTCAGTCCTGGTGCCTGTTTTCCAGTGCCAGAAGATAGTCTCAGACCATATGAAATAAGAAAAGTTCAAGTGCCCTGGAGTGTGTGCAGAGAGCATTTCCCTCACCAATGAATAACTACTACAGAGTATCTCCACACATCAAGGATGAGAAGTGCCTTCAGTGTTGTTTCCAAATGGACCTGTGCACCAGCATCTCCCTTTCCCTAGGAATTGGACTTTGCCAGACAGGCACTGAAATGATCCCACGCCACAGCATGTCTATGTATGATCAGTTGCTGGCCTTCGGCCTTTAACTTCCCCCATAACCAGCACCATTAGATCCAATTTTATTTGTAAGCTTACACATTACTTTTACTTTTTCCGTATCTATCTACGTCTGTCCTCTTCTCTCTTTTTCCATCTCTCTCAAAAGGATGTTTGAGATTCCCACCTTAGATAAGGTGACCAAAGCTTTAAACCATGGGTGCAGAACGTCTTTCAGCCTGAGGGGCAAATTCCATTTTGGAGAAGCTCTCAGGGGCACATTCCAGCAGTGGGTGGGGCAAAGGGGGCAACCCCCCCCCCCAACCAGCATAGGTTAGCTTAAAGCTCTTACGGCCAGTAACTAAGCCTTAGGAGAGGCATTTCAATCTTTTAGAGTAAGGGAAAACTACACAAAAGCCAGGAAACCACCAAACAATTGGTGGTTGGGAGAAAGTGGGTGGGGCCAGGAGAAGAGGGGATGGCTTTCTGGGGAACCCCAGTGGCCTGGATTAGGACTCCTAGAGGCTGGATTGGGACCCCAAGCCTGGGGCTCTGCAATCCTGCTTTAAACAGATAAGCCTGGAATTGGGGGGTTGGGGGGCGGAAATCAGGAACTGGTGAAAGAGTAAGTGAGGTGTGAGGGGAAGGGGAAGATAGGCTTTGGAGGATTAGGCGAAGTGAGATGGGGCCGTTTCACCAAATGCTTTGCTAAATAAATGGATCTTAAGTTGAGACATGGTTTGGTTTTGAAGGCGGTATGATAAAAAAGATAATTTGATAACAGTTCGCTCAGGATAGATTTGCCCTGCCTTTTATCCCCAGTTGGCTGACCTTCTCTTTCTTCTTTTGATACCTAAAGGCTGTGGAGACCTATGAGGAACCAAGCCTTATGAATGGATTTAACATGTAGTTGACTGCCTTGCCACCACACGCTGCCCGGTTTCTGAGGCCAGGCACCACGTGGCTGTCCCTAACAAGATGAATGCACTAAATTAGTAGACACAGGGAGTCAAAAAATACCCTCTGTGCTATACAGAGTAAACCTAGAATATGAAAACGGACAAACTGCCTTCCCTGTGTAAGAACTAGTCTAACATCTGTCATTATGATGGGCAGATAAAGTGGGATGACCAACATATTTTAGGATCACCTGGCACAGTGTCTGAGACAAGTTTTGTCTGCCACCACTTGCGTCCCATGTTACAGCCCCACAGAACTTGACTGGTAACACTGGGGATCAAGCTGGCTCCTATCTGCATAGCCCCACCCTGGATGCTGTTCCTTGGTCACACTACAGTGTGACAAAGAGACAGAACCTAGGTTATATATATATTGTGAGCACTCAACTTGAATGGTGTATATATATATCAACTTGGAAGGCTGGGTTCAGGTCCTATCCCTACCACAAATTCATTTTGTAGGTTTGGGCCATTATATTTCAGCCACAAGTCACTTATGTATAAAGAGACAACACAGTAAAGAGTACAAAATTATTTGGAGATGAATGCTAACATGACTACTGCACCATTGCCAGAGTCAAGAAAATGCAAACGAGAATTGTAAATGCAAAATAAAATGATCACTAACTTTGCTTCTCTGGCTCTTTCTTTCTTTCTATTTTAAACCTGAGTCTCATGGCATGAAAAGCAGTAAGCAGTTTGTTAGCATTGCATTCAAAGGACAAATAAAGCCATGCCTCCAGCATGCCCTCTTGTACTCTTTGACAGTCTCCTGGAACAAATTTGGTCTCTCCTACACAAAATGCTTTTACGGCAGGCGGAGGTAAACAAAAGCCGTGCAGATCCTTTGCCTCATTGCAATTTGTTATCTGGGGGGGGGGAAAGCCAGTTCCTCCACAAATAATGCTGAACAAAAACCCCTAACATGCAGGTACTCTTCAACTGAACAGCTCCCTGGGCGCACGCTTTGCATCCTCCCCTTCACACGCACAACACAATGAGAAAGACGCTCACAGCCTGGAAATACAAATTCAAAGTATGACTGTCTAAGGAGAAATCCTTTACAAAGAAACCCCTCTGAAGCAGAGGAAGAGAAAAATGAGGGGGTTCCGACTGAATGTTGTCTTCTAAATCCCAAGGCATTCACAAGTGAAGATCCAGAATAGACAAAACGTCTGAGTGAGCTGCCTATTCACAGAGGTATCTCCTCCACACACTTCCTCTTCCCAGCACTTAAAAGGCAGCTGAAAAGAAAAAGCGCTGAAATGTGCCACCTTACCTTGGTTCTCATTGGAGATAGAAGCCCTTCCATTTTGGTTTCTTCCTCATGCCAATCCTCTTTCTTCAACTTTGTCTCGCTTTTTATTCTTCAAGTATCCCATATGGATGAAACCATGTCAACACCGAGCTGTGACTCCCCCTCAGAGAAGCTCCGGCAGCAGCAGCAGCCAACCTGCCTCCCTGGAACTCCTCCTCACCCAGCAATGTGGAACACCGGTTTCCAGAGAAGCCTTCCACTCACATTCTCTCCCTCCCTCCCTGTCTCTGTGCATAATGTGCCTGCAGCTAGTCGCTGACAAACGCTCCTTATCTTACGTAATGAGTCCAACAACAGGAGAAGTGATCTGAAGGCAAACCAGAGGGATCAGGTCACAGGAGGCAAGTGAAAGGGATGGACTTGCCTATGAGCATCTGTGGAAAAAAGGAGGCTGGCTGGCCGGCTGGCCAGCTGGCATGGAACAGTCTTGCATTTGCTATCCATGGAGTCCAAAGGGAAGCGAATGATACATTCATGAATACCAGAACTCATGAGCAGGACGTTGTTGTTGTTGTTGTTGTGTTGTTTTAAGAATACAACCTTCCATAATGCAAAATAGGTCTGCCTTGAACTCAAGAACACAGGTGATACTTAGCATGCACTGAGAGTTAAGTAGTGAGGACCCAGTGCCATGTGGCAAGAGCAGACCCAGAACTGCATATTTCACTTAAGGTGGTGGCTGGTCGTATGGTGGCGAGCGTGGGAATCTAAGGCTGCAATCCTAAATACCTGGGATTGTCAAGGAGTAAGTCTCACTGAACTTGATAGACTTGCTGTTGAGTAGGCACACATTGGACTGTGCTGTAAGGGAACAGTGCAGAGCAATACAATCTGGGGTAAAGCTAGACAGCTGCAGAACACCACACAAGATGTATTTATCTTTATCCAAGTGGTATTCCTGTGTGTGCATGTTTGAGCACATGAACACTTCGAATCAGCCATCTAGCATGAAGAATTACTTATATGACATTGACATTTTGGAGACAGGAGATACAATCCTGTGTATGAGCAATGTTTCCTAATGGAACCATCATCTGTTCATATAGTAGTATGATTGGTTTCATGCTACACCTGCCTCCCCAGCACACATTTCCTCTAGGATCTTTAACTCTACAGCTGCAATCCTAATGCTCACGTATTTACTGATGTAGCACCTCCTTATGAACATGGTGCTTCACAAAGAATACGTTTGGCAAGTTCCAGTCTGTCATCCAGGGAACTACTTACAGACTGAAGTTTTACGTTGGAACTTAGCTATTGACCTTAATGTGTCTTACTTCTGAGTTAACATGCATAGCATTGGGCTGTATATCACTTTGAGACTGTTCACATGCTAACACTGACAACTGTATGTTTCAGAGTTACCACTGAAACTTCAAATGTTTGAACGCTTAGCAAACACTTATACTGTGAGTTATTGTAGTGTAATATTTAAGAGCATTAGGTGTGGGCCAGGAAACTCCTGTCTCAAATCTAATTCCTGCCATGAACTGATGGGGATGGCTTAGGCAAGTCATCATCTCTATCTCAACCTTCATGTGCAAGATGAAAATACTAATATTGGCCTACCTTACAGAGACATTGTATGGGTTACTGAGATAATATACGTGAAGTACTCTGAACACCTGCAGAAATGGCTATATAAGTATTAAGTATTATATTGTTTCATTATAAACATTTCAATCCATATAGAGTCTGTCTGCGGAAAATATTACACTCCGTAAAAGTTCAGAATTCTGGAATTTCAAATCCTTTCATTCTGTTGAGCAAGGAATTTAGATCTTCTGGATCTGGCCAATGAGGAAAGAATGTCTTATAATGGGAGATAGACGCTGGAGAAATCTGATTATATTTGGCAACTGTTTAAGTGTGTTCACCAATCAACACAATTTACTAACTTTTACTAATTTTGACCCACATGCAATGGTTTCTCTAAACTCCCCTAACCTTCCTCCATCTCCCTCTCCATTTACCTTACCCTATTCAGCGATAAAAGTATAGAGGTATGATTATTTTGGAAATGCAAAAATAATGGCATTTCCCACATAAAACGTTTATATTGCATTTCCCATGAAAGTTCAATAACCTTTTATTAACAAGGGTTCATGCATTATATAAGCTGCAAATCCTTGTTCCTATGAAATCTTATTTATTTCAACAGGACTTGCACAGGACCCAAGGTGGTAGATCATGACCATATAAGCCAACCTCCTAACAGCTGGTAAACACCACAAGTCACAACTTGGAAATCCTGCTCTTACTTTGTGGTAAACTCCTCTTACACAGTTTCATAAATGGGATACATCTGGGCAAGCATACCAGCCTAGATCCAAGAAAGCTAGTTGCGCTAAAGTCCCACTGCAATTTTTTTGTTGTTTATTCGTTCAGTCTCTTCCGACTCTTCGTGACTTCATGGACCAGCCCACGCCAGAGCTTCCTGTCGGCCGTTGCCACCCCCAGCTCCTCCAAGGACGAGTCCATCACCTCCAGAATATCATCCATCCACCTTGCCCTTGGTCAGCCCCTCTTCCTTTTGCCTTCCACTTTCCCTAGCATCAGCATCTTCTCCAGGGTGTCCTGTCTTCTCACGATGTGGCCAAAGTACTTCAGTTTTGCCTTTAATATCCTTCCCTCAAGTGAGCAGTCTGGCTTTATTTCCTGGAGTATGGACTGGTTTGATCTTCTTGCAGTCCAAGGCACTCTCAGAATTTCCCCCCAACATCACCATCCACAGCAAAAGTGGACGAGGTGTTTTTTTCTGGTGGGGGGGGGGGTGATGATCCAATACTTGAGGAACATTTATTTATTTGTTTCTGGAATTTCTATCCCACCTTTCCAAAATATAATCCACGGCGGTTTTAAAATGTTAAAGCAATAACAATAGAAATCTAAATTCAAACGCCCACAAGAGCAACCATTTAAAAGCAGCAGAAGAAACAACCTAAAAAACAAATATTGCAGTACAGCCACCTGAATTTAAAAAAAAATGCTGCCCACCTAAAAGTGAGAGGGCCAGGCATACTTCTCCAGAAAGGCTGTTCTAAACTCTGGGAGCCATGAACAAAAAGGCTCTGTCTCTTGTGCCCACCCACCACACAGAGGAGGGACTTAGAGAAGGGCCTCATTAGTTGGATGGAGTTCTTGGTAAGGCTCATCTGGGAAGAGGTGATTCTTGAAATTAGTGGAACTTAATTCTATGTTTAAGGTTACATTTTTCAAAATCAGCATGTGTAATACTCAGAATGCCATTTGCCATTTGAAGTACACTGTCTTTTATAAATGGCAGCACGTCAGTATTTGCAAAAGCTAATGGTTTTGCAGAGAAGGGTTTGCTAAGCTTATGTACTCCAAAGACAGATTGAGGCAAATACGCACAAATTTCCTTACAGTGAACTCCCTGCCTTAATGTGTGAACAATCCATTAATCTCAATCTTTCTGTTCTCTCTCTGAAGCTTTGAAGTTGCAAAGAACACATACCAGAAGCAGCAAGTGCCATCTGTTTTTCTTTTCCCACTTTTAAAAAAGGAAAAAGGAAACTCCAGAACCACTCAAATGACCTTCATCTGCAAGCTGTCATTGGAAAGCCCATGGCATCCAGACAATACCTAAGAGATGTGAAGCCCAATCCTGTGCATAGAATCATAGAATAGTAGGGTTGGAAGGGGCCTACAAGGCCATTGAGTCCAACCCCCTGCTCAATGCAGGAATCCAAGTGAGAGCATCCCCGACAGATGGCTGTCCAGCCTCGTCTTGAACGCCTCCAGTGTGGGAGAGCCCACCGCCTCCCTAGGTCATTGGTTCCATTGTCGTACTGCTCTAACAGTCAGGAAGTTTTTCCTGATGTTCAGCCAGAATCTGGCTTCCTGTAATTTGAGCCCATTATTCCGTGCCCTGCACTCTGGGATGATCAAGAAGAGATCCTGGCCTTCTTCTCTGTGACAACCTTTCAAGTTCTTGAAGAGCACTCTCATATCTCCCCTCAGTCTTCTCTTCTCAAGGCTAAACATGCCCAGTTCTTTCAGTCTCTCTTCATAGGGCTTTGTTTCCAGTCCTCTGATCATCTTTGTTGCCCTCCTCTGAACCCTCTCCAGTTTGTCTGCATCCTTCTTCAAGTGTGATGCCCAGAACTGGACACAGTACTCCAGATGAGGCCTAACCAGTGCTAAGTAGAGGGGAACTAGTACTTCCCGGGATTTGGAAGCTATGCAAAATTAGGCATGTCAAAATAACTGAAATCAGTGGGTTCAGACAGGCCCAACCCTGCACAGAATTGCAGCCTGAATTAAGAAAATGTGCACATTGACCGTAAAACTCATTTGCTTGGCCCATGGTTGCCTAGGCCTTCTAGGAAACCAGGGCAATTAAGCCTATGTTAGCCAGAGGGGCTCCAACTCCTTCACCTACCCAGACCCACAAGGACTTCTAGTGAGTGTGTGTGTGTGTGTGTGTGTGTGTGTGTGTATCTGGGCTTAACTTCACACAAGAGTTACCAAGGCTGAATCCTAGAACTTATATTCAGTGCCACGCCTCCACCCTGAAATTTGAAACACCAAGAAGCATTTGAGCATGGGCAGAGAGACTCTCTCTTTCCCAACTGAGTAAAGACACTCTGTCCTTGCATGTCTGGTATGGATGGGGTGGCAGGGAAAGGATAAACACTCTCATCTTAGAAATTAAGTACTGATATTTGCCATGCAGGTGTGAAAATAAATACTGGTACTGTATTACTGCCCTAATCTCAGTTTAAGGGTGATCACCTATTATTAATAATGTATCTATCCTGCACGATCAGGTCTCCACTCAGAATTAGCGTCCCTTTACCAAGATACTGTTGCAAGAGACAATAGGATAATGACTTTTTCGAAAAGCCCAGAGGCACAGTAAGGCATTATAAGAGCAGTCTGGATCAACATTATCTCGGTATCCCCCCCCCCCCCGGCACACAAACACACATGCACACCACTGCTCTTCATCAAGATTATTAACTCTGTGATTGTTATTTTTGCAGGCTTTTGCTTTTTTCATGTTCTTCTTACTGCTTGTGGGTTGCTAAGGAGTTCCAACTGCTGACACCCCATTAATCTGCGTTCCAAATTGATGATATTGCTCTTAACCATTTTCCAATTCAAATGCAACTCCTCATTCAAATGAAAACCCATCTGACCAAACACAAGCTGCAGATAGATTTGCCAGTGCAAAGTCAATGCTTTCATAACTGTTATCAAACATATCCATTTCTTTTAGCTCACTCTATCATTTGTATTCGAACCGTAGTTACAACACTAATAAGTGCTGAATAAATCACATTTGTGCACACCAAGGCACCATTACAATTCTAACGATTTACTGACTAGCAACAGGATTAATATCCAATACGAGACTTGTAACGCTAATACTTCCACCAAACAGCACAACCATTCACTGATATTGGACATTAAAGCCGTTTGGTTTTACTAGAGTGTATATGTTCTGAATGAAGTATGATTAGATTTAAAGCCTTAGGGAAGGACAACTCCTTTGAACCCCCATCCTAAATGTACTGAGGAGAAAACAGGAGCAGAGATTCACCACTACCACCACCACCACTCCTTCAGGTTTATTCAACTTGAATTCTGTGTTTTGCAGATTTTGGTGGCAAGCAAATCTAGTGACCAAGATGGAAAGTAACAGCTGAAAGCAAGATGGGGAGACCAGCAGCTCGTGGTTTGCATCTTTCCCAAATGGCTAAATATACCAGAGGACATCAGGCCTGAGGGCCAAATCCAGCCCTCTGGGTTTCCTCAGATAGTCTACTCCCTTCCCCAGATCACCAGGTGGTTCCTGCTACCCCACAACCAGCTATCGTTTCATGGTTTCCTAGTAATTGAGTCCAGACAAGCCTCCCTGGGGAGAGCATTCCACAACTGGGGTGCCACCACAGAGAAGGCCTTTTCTCCACAGTCACCACTTCAGAAGGCAGGGGAACTTAGGGAAGGATCTCCTAGAATGACCTTAAAACTTAGGGAGATTTATGCAGGAGGTACACTACCATTCATCACACTGCCATAACTAGTAAGCATGGAGCAGGCTCCCAATTCTACTGGGATCCAGCACTACAGACATTTAGAAAACAAGTAAGCGTGGGAGATCAAGGCCCAGTCCCATACTGGAGATACAAACAAGATTTTTAAAAGTCTAATGAGAGAAAACACCTTTGGGGAGCAGCAGTCTTGATTGTCACAGGCTTGACTGAACAAACAAGGGCTGCTGCAATACAAGGAGAGGGAAGGCGCAGGATCAAGAGCGTAACAACATTTCAGAAAAGAGCCAAGCAGTAGGATGCTCTGCAGCTTGCCCTGTCTGGAAATAACCTTATATAAAAGGAGCCTCATCCAGTAGTCCCTTCATGTTCCCAGAGTCTCTTAATTAGGACAATTAACTGGCCTGCAGCTGTGCTGCACCTCATCTGCATGCTGCTTGGGGATCATGTGACTGGGCAGATTATCAGCTGAACAAAAGGTAGCATCAAGGGGTTGCCATGGAGACTTCCTGGCAGTCTGAATATCTCTGGCATTATACAAAGATAAAAAGGCTGTGTGTGTGTATATGTATTGGGGGGGGGGTCTATCCACTGCCGTTGCAATGTTGAAAAATATATTTTCCTTTTTTTGGAATATGCAGCCTGTAGAATGCTAATGCCTATTGAACACTATGATAGCCTTTCATTCATGACTTTTGACTGTTCCCAGTAGTTCCTACTGACCCAGTGGCAACACCTTTCTCTTAATACCTGGCAGGTGTAGGAATAACATGTTAGAAGAAGGGGTTAAATCCATGGGCATCTCTACAACAGCCTAAAATCTTTCTGCTTCCCTTTTAAATGCAGGATCACAACGGACTCCCTTTACATGCGCTCCCCTTCTCCCCCCCCCCCCGCTTCTTCCTATATCTGTGTCTTCCGTTATCTTTCATTGATCTCGCTCCTCTTCTTCCCGCATTAACTCTTTTGACGGAGGAAACTGAAGCGGAACATGAGAGGGGGGTAATTTGATAGCTCATTATCTGTGATCTATTTAAAAATGGAACGAAGGGCATTTAATGCAGGAGGGTCACAACAGGGTCACTGCGTCATGTAAAGAGCCTGCAAACTTCCATGATGGAACAATCTCAATCGCAGGATAAAAGCCCAGTGTGAAGGAGCCCCATGGCTGTCAAACCTTTTGAGCTTAACCCTAACCCTTCTAAACCTATTCTACCTTTTGCCCCACCCAGAACCAACCATCTATTCAACAGCTGGGCAGAACAGAACACACCAAAAGGGAAGCACCACAAAGCAAAGCAACAACAGCAACACCGTAGTTCAACAGGTGCAGGAGACGGATTTGTCAATACCTGTTCTATAATCCCCAATGAAAATCTATTGCAATATCTTAGGCATTTTAGTCCAAAGGAAGTCATTAATACTGACCCCCATGAGAGCAGGATTTGTCTTCCCAGATGTGTGTGTGGGAGTGGGTAGCATAGTATGTGTATGTCTGTACCTGTCTGTGGGTATGGGGGGAAGAGTGTGTATATATGTGTGGTTCCCATCTAGCACTGGATCTGGCCCTCGAGGCTGAAAAGGTCATGCACCCCTGCTCTACAGTATCAATGATAGTATCTCTTGCCCTTGTTGGATTTCTGATTGTGTTCCCCACCACCACCGCCCACGGCTGAACAGCACAGCATACAGAGAATTCCTGCGTGCAGTTGTCTGAGACCTGTGCAGAGATCTGTTGCTTTGGGCTCTAATTTAACATAGGACATATTTACAAACTACATAGGGACATATTTATAGCTATTTCCATGAAGATGGCGCAAACTGCAGTTTTCAATATTTTCCTCTGTACAATGTTCGCATATTCAATGTATTATTAGCTGAGTAGAAATATTTATCTATTGCATATATCCCGTCTTTTTTCCTCTTTAAGGAGCCCAAGGCAGCAAATGGGAATGGGACTGGTAGCTAACATTTCATTGCCAAAATAAATATGCATGAATATATATATAAATGACATGTGCATATGACCTATTATGTGATGATTGCTATTAGGTGAATCATTCAAAGTAAATTATTGTTGACCTTGGAATAATCTGCCCATTTTTCTGTTTGGAAGGCAAGTTGAACCTTGTTTCTTGCTAGAAGGGCTATATATTAACTCCTTAATTTGTGCACCATACAATTTTGTGAAAAGGAAAAAGAACAAGGAGAGGAAAGTGGAACAGGTCAGCACTAGCTACCCACTCTTCCTGAGGAAACTCCACTACCAAGATCCAGAAGGAGGGAACATTCGCATGTGGCTTTTCCCGTTACAGAATGACATCCAGTGTGTCAGTGGTGGAAGACCTCCAGCCCATGGGCTGGATTCAGTCTAACAGGCTTTGCCATGCCCCAACCCCAATGCCCTTGCCCAAAGTCTGCTCCTTAGAGAAGGGTGAGGACAGGGAAACTGGATAAGCTAGGAGCCTCTCTTGCAGGGGTAAGGGACCTCTTTCAGCCTGATGGCTGGATTGACTGAATTTTGGAGAAGCTCTTGGGGGCTGCATTCCAGCAGCAGGCGGGGCTAAAGGAAAGGGGGTGGGGCACAAAATGCCACCATGTTGTAGCTTAAAGTTCTTATTGTCAGTAATTAAGCTTTAGGGCAGAGGTGCAGTGATTTTGAAGTGCAGGCACTTGTCATCGCAGTCCTAGCCCCCCCCCCCCAAGGACAGTCCAAATGTTCAGGCACCTGTGTCGATGCATATCAACAATCCAGTTCTAAAAGTGTTCATCTTCATCAGGAGCAGGTCTTTTGTAAAGCTAATGGGTCTTAATTGCCCCTTCAAGAACAAGCCACCCCAAAATACTTTGGATGGCAACAAGGAACAATATAATGTCGCTAGGAAAATTCGTCCCACCCACCCCGCTACCGTGAGGATGGCAGCTAAGCTTAGAAGGATCAGGGAAGTCTGAGTGATGGTGGTGGCAGACGATGTCAGTGTCCCTGCTGATCAAAATGCGCCAATGCTCCTTCCATGTGAGGCCTGGCTCCACTACACCACTGCTTAGGAGAGGCATTTGACCTTGTAGACTGCGGAAGAAGCCGAATAAAAGCCAAGGAATCACCAAGTGGTCATTGGTTGGGGGAAAGGGGGTGGAGCCAGGAGGCCTGGCCATCTGGGGAAACCTGGAGGGACAGTTTGGAACCCCAGGTGGGTTGGATTTGGCCCCCTGGCCTGAGGTTCCTCACCCCTGCTCTATTGGCTCAAAACAGCAAGAGTACTACATCCTTGTGTTGCGGCAATGCAAATGAGATCAAAACTAGAGCTGTGCGCAAATGGCCTCTCAAAATTCTCCAGCCTACTTGTGGGCAGGGAAATTGGGGGGACAATTTCGCCGACTTTCTCCTAGGGGAGGAGAAATTCTCCAACAGTTTCTCCCAGGTAGGGCTTGTAGCACAGCTTCTTTCTTTTTTCCTGAGGGTTCTTGGTTTATTGCACTGCTCCTGCAAGTGGCAACCAGCATCAACTATGTTGAGGATTCCACTTTTCTGAGGCAGAATTTTGAATTTCTTTTGGTTTTTGAGCTTACCTAATCCCTGGGAGGTAGCCAAGGGTGCTGTGTGTGTTTTCTCTCTATTACACATTTTTCCATTGCTCTGCAGCTTCCCAGGCCACCTGCCATTCCTGAACTGAAAAAGCCCCATGGAAGGAATTGCCTCATGATGGCTTTAACTGAAGTATGGGAAGCTGAGGAGGCACAGAAATTACTGTATAATGACACACAGGACATTCATGCACTCCTCAGCCACCTCATAAGTAAGGTAAGCACAAGAACCCTGAACCTAACCCATGAGAATGTCTCTGAAATTTCTCCTCCTTTGAATTTCTTTTCGAAAGCAATTTCTTTTCTATCAAACTGAATGAGAATGGCTGGGAAAAAAAAGTGGGAGAAATTTTCAGCACAGCACTAATCAAAACCCTGATCAGCCATGAAGGTCACCAGGTGACACTCTGAGCCTAACCTGCCCCAGGATTTAAATATAACGTACACAATGTTGAGCTCCTTAAAGAAAGGAAAGTGCAACTGTACAATTAAGGAATTAATGAATGCACTGATTTCTCTCTGTCTCAGCCACAGTTGTCCATATTCATAAAATGGGAATAACAGTGACTTACAAGATTTGCCAAGAACTTTGCAAATTTTATCTCTCTCCCACTTGCAAAAGTGTAAGAGGACAGATTGGACACATTACCAGCCAAGAAGTAAATCGAAAGGACTAGGCTGTAAAAAATTGTCTGAAGAGCTGTGGGGGGAAAACTGAGGGAAGAAATAATTAGAATAACCACATAGCCTCTTTTCTTCAAACCAGTGTAAATGCAAAGTATAGGGCTGGGAGTGAAAGAAATAAGAACTCCCCACTGTTAAACAGTAATTAATATTCATTTCTGCATCTCTCAGTCTCAGGCAGGGGTGGGCAACCTTTTTGGGCTGTGGACACATTTGGCAATTTGAGAAACTGTGCCACCACAAAATGGCTGCCATGGGGAATGTGGCAAAGAATAAGTAGAACTGTCAAAACACTGAGTACAAGGCAGAGGTGGGGTCTGAGCCCCTGCACATTAAACAACTCCTTTGAACCCACAGTTTTCAGCAGCAACAGAAACCTATTTCACAGCAATCCCAACTGCTAGTAAGAAAATGTGTAATTTTTAATGTATTTTTTAAAGTGGGAGGGTTTGGGGCACCTTGGCAGGTACCAAGAAAGGTGTCTGGGGGCACATTGGTGCCCACAGTCACCAAGTTCCCTACACCTGATCTAGGGAGAGTTATTTGGGTTCAGATTACTACCCTTGTTTGAGGGAAGAAGGTACAGATTCAGGCACAATTCTGCCATCCTCTCACTGGTAAAACCCCTGCCAGGAACAAGCAAAATCGGAGCTGCAGATGGTTAGTGGTTCACGTAGCCTTTCTGCTTAGCCTCTATAGCCCTGGATTTATCTAGCTAGCTACAGGTCTATTCAATCAGTTTGGCCCTTGTAGAATGTGACTTGCATCATTGCAGCCTTCTCCAATCTGCTGCTGTGGCATTCCTGCCCCTTCCCAGTGAGAATACTCCTCCTTTAAGGCCTTTCTCACCCCAAGCAGGAAACGCCATCACCACATGCAATCACACTGCCACCAGGACCTTTAAGGCTCAGTTCCAGCCCACGGTCATCTACCTGCGAGGGCACACTTGTTTATAATATCACCTGTATTCCTTTATTACCTTCCCCTTAAATAGCCAAGAGCAGAAGGTGTAGGATTTGGTTAAACAAATATACTTTATTAACTATAGCAATAAGTTGTTGAACAGTAAATAAGTATCTCTTAATAGTTCTATTAGGGCACAATCCTATGGGGATAGGCGGTCGCCTCCAGACTCGGAGGTGACCACCTATCCAATGCAGCGGGAGAGAAGCATGGAGGGGATCATTCCCTCTGAGCTTCTCCTGCCCTGGATTTGCAGTTAGACTGCCGATTTTGGCTGTCTAGCAGCGGGAAGGTGGAGTGGGGGAGGAGGCTGCCAGACAACACATAGGATGTGTCGTACTGGCATTTCCGCCTTCCGTGCCCCGGAACACCCGCCGGCATGCCCCATTTTGGCCACTCCACACTCCTCTTCCAAGCGGGCAGCATGGAAGGGGGGGGAGGTCGGTTCTCCGGGAACTGACCTCAGAGCATGGGCTCCGAGGTCAGTTCCCGGAAAACCACATATCCTATGGCCGTCTAGCCGCTGATTAGCAGCCATAGGATTGCTCCCTTAATGTCTTTTTTCTCATACACAATACTCAAGATCACACTCTCAATCAATCACTTCATAAATCACCGCAGACCTCCCTCCCTCTCTCAGTTCTCAATCCTAAAATCCTATCTCTATCAAATCATATCCCTAATATCAGGATCCTAAATCCTATATCTCTATCAAATCATATCCCTGTCTCTATCTGACTCTCTCAAGCAAAGCTCACAGTTTATATAACACACACTCCACCCCCCTTCACTCACTCAGCCGATCATCACAGATCTGCAAATCCACCATTCTCCCCAGCACTCTTCTCTCTCTCTCACCACAGAAATACTCACCATAAAACACAGAGCTATAACAGGAATACATAACCATAACCATAGACTGATTATATACTGACGTGTAACATCACATTCCCCCAACCCCTTTTAATATAAGCGGAAACCTGATCTTGCGTCCAAGGTCAGGTTGCAGCATCCATGGGAAAATGCAGTATTTTCGTCATCTCAGGTCACAGGCACCTCAGAGGCTCCATATCGAGCCTAAGCATCCGCCACCAAACTGTCCCTTTCTGGGATCTTCACAATGTCCATCCAGCACTCCCGCAGCCTCCAAGTCCATCTCTGCAGCATGGCGCTGGTGCTGCATGCAGCCGGATCAACAGGTGGTGCTCTCTCAGCTGGATGAATCTTCTTCTCCAGGCACATGCATGCAGCCAGTCCACCGCCCACACGATCGCCACACTCCCCGTCCTCACCAGCAAGTGGTTTTCCTCTCACCAGGAAAACTTCTGGTGAGATCGGTGTCAAGCTGTTTCATGCCTTCTCCCTGCAGTAGCTGCTCCAAGACTTGCATCCTCCTCCTCCTCTGTAGTAACTAGGCAGGATCACTAGAAATCAAAGTCAGTCACCACTGACTTCTTCTTAAAGAAATACAGCTGCATTCCAAGCCTGTTGCAATGGGCTTGATAACACTGATCAACACCATCTAGTATCTGATCAAGTGATTCTCTGCCCCCATCGACAGCTTCCATTTTACTCTGGACCTCTCATTGCTTCTGATAGACCAAAATATGGTTGAGAGACCAAGGACAAAGGGATCCATATCCTGGGTGAGTAATCCCCTGGACTGCAGGAACATCACACCACTTTAGATACAGCTCTGTGGTCAAAAGCACATTGCCGCCTAGTTCTATGTAGACTTTTATCTCAGCTTCCTGTATTTCACTCACCCTATCACGAAGTGAATAAGCTTTAGCCTTTTCAAATGGGACAAACGGGTCAAGCTCTGGAACAACTTAGCAGAAGGAGTATTCTCACTGGGAAGGGCCAGAAATGCCACAGCCGCCCTCCAGATGTGTTGGACTACAACTCCCATTATCCCCAGCCATGCTGGGTGAAGTTGAAGAGAGCTGGAGTTCAACACATCTGGAAGGCGCCAGGTGGAGGAAGGCTGACTTAATGCGATCCTCACCAAGGCTGCGACTGCTTCGTCTTTCCCAAAGGGAGAAGAACCAGACTCTGCTCATTTGCCAGCATGAACTGACTAGGTTCAACCTTACTCTTGATTTGACAGCTAGCCTTTCACAACGTATACACTTTATTTAAATCGACACTGCAAACTACCCACTGCTTAGCACTGACCATGAGCTAAAATAAAAGCTGATAAAGTCGTTAAAAATAAATAAAAAGCAAAACTGGTGAGACCGTTCAAAATTAGCCACGTATTTGATTAATACCTTGTTTGCAAAATTATTGCTGATAGAGCTGAGTGCCAAAGAATGTGCTGATACAGTCACATCTTATCATCCAGTTGTAGCATTCATTGAAAAATTAGGCTAATGAGTGGGTTTTTTTTAAGACAAGTGAGTGAAGGAGTCATTTCCTGATCTAAATTTGTTAATCCATGCAAAGCAGTCATGCTCACAAAGCCATTTTATGATAAAGTCATCTCCCCATCTGTGTTTATTCTTTCCAATGATTTTCCATAATTAAATGGGTTTCATTTACAAGTCATGTGCATTTTGGGAATTTTAAAATGTATTTCTATGCGCCTGGAATTTTCAGTGCAACTATTTAGCTGGCTGAAAGCTCAGGCTCTTTTCACAAATGATCCTTAAATCAGTTTCTGCTTTCTCCCGCGTGTGTAATGAAAAAGGCACATTTGATTAGATTTTTTTTTAAGGGGCTCTTTCCTGCTTCATTGGTCACAGGCAGCATCAACATTTACAAGCAGCGCATTTCAAGCTAAAGGTGTTCTTAAAAGCCTGGAAATTCTCCTTGTATTCAAGAGTTCCTACATGACTAGTTCTAAAGGTGTACCGAAAGCATTCTAACGGATCCAAGAAGATAAAGCAACATATAGAGGAGGCAGATTTTTTCCTAAATTAAAGCTGGAGGCACACTTCAATATATTTTTTTTTTCAGGTGTAAGGGTAGATATCATCTGCTTTCAGAGGAGTCACTGACCTGAGCATGTCTCCTGATTGGCCAGAAGGAAAAAGCCAAAACTCGTTCAGGAGCACAATCGACAAGTTCCTCTGACGGCAGGAAATTCTGATCCATCTCTGCATCAGGAGAGATTGAATGATGCAATCACCGCTGATGACAGAATTACCCACCCAGTGGAGATCAACTGGAAAGAGACCAGGGCAGTGACTCAC
Organism: Heloderma suspectum; assembly: GCF_057233095.1. Lineage (NCBI taxonomy): Eukaryota > Metazoa > Chordata > Lepidosauria > Squamata > Helodermatidae > Heloderma > Heloderma suspectum. Next base: position 113,867,640 of record NC_139464.1, read on the forward strand.
ACAGAGAAGCAGCAAATGGCCTCCTATGTGTAGTATCAATGGGTCTTTTTCTTTCTTAAGCCCCTGCATTGGGGGGTGGGGGGAGATTTAAAGGGAAAAAGTGGCTGAATTGGGAGGTTTAATCCACCATCCATATAGTGCGGGGGGGGGGGGGCGCTCACACGAAAGTAAAAGAAAGGGTTATGATCACCTACACACTGCACATTTAACATAGTGTATAGTTTCTTCCAGTGAGAGGCTCATTGATTTCCTCATCCGGGGCAAAAATTAGTGGTGAAAACATCCAATTTGCCTCTCTTCCATTTTCCTCTGTCAACTCCTTCCACCCTCTGCATTTCTAGGAGTACAAAATACAACTCCAATATTCAAGAGATAGAGAGAAAAGGGGGAAGTGTAGACCTAGTTAGTTTTGAATGGAGTTTTCTGTACAAAGAGTATGGAGAGGAAGCAATTACTGGACAAAGGGGCCCTGCATATTTCAGATTGTTGCTTTTCATCTGTTTGTTGTAGAAAATGTAATGATTTGATAAGATACTTATGAGACCCTTGCTACCCAAAATCAGAACAGACTTCATGGTAGGCTGTTGTGAAGCATCAAAAAGAGCAAAAATAGATTCTTATTTACTTACTTACTTACTTACAATAAATGAAATAATACTATTATTACAGGGCTAGTGCAGAAAACCGCCGGATACATCATGGTTACTTTACTGTGCTGCTGCTTCCAGCTCTGTACATGCTGCCATGCTTAGAGTGGGACTGCTTTATACGCTACTACAAATATAGTTTGGTGGACAAGTCAGAGCTGCAACAAAATGTTGTAGCGTGAAGTCTCCAGTTCAGGTTTCTAGCCAGTTAGCCAGCCATAAACTTTTCCAGGATACTCCATTCTGTTCCCCATCCCCCACAAGAGTCATTCTGGCTCCCCAACTTTGGGTCCCCCCGCCCACTTAAATATTGTTTGTACTTCTGAAATGATGGGGTTTCCTCACGTCTGCTGTTAGCTCCCTCTTATGTGTGGAAGGTGCCATTTTGGCTATATAAGGATCTACACTCACAACTAGGGATGGCAGAGACTTCCACCACGGATCTCGGTGAGGCCGAATGCCAGTGCATTCGGCCCCTGGAAACCCATGGTGGAATGAAGTCCCCCCCCCCACCCTGTGAAAGGCGCGCGAAATAGGGATGGTGGAGAATTCCGCCACGGATCCCGGTGAGGCCGAATGCCAGCACATTCGGTCTCCTGGAATCCGTGGCAGAGCGAAGCCCCCCACCCCGCAAAACGTGCACGAAACGGAGCCTACCTGGTGACGTTCACCAGTGGGTGCTCTTCGATTGGCGGCTGTGTTGGCGGCTGCCATTCGCCTCATTTATGTAGCCTATCACGGCTAACGCGGGCACGCCATTTGTGTCCCTGCGGAGGCTGTGATAGGCTACATAAATACTTATGTAGCCTATCATGTCAAAAGGCAGCCATGCAAATGGCGGCTGCCTAGCCGCCGCCATTTGCGTAGCTCCCTTTTGTCGTGATAGGCTACATAAATACTCACGTAGCCTATCACAGCAAAAGTGGGGATGTAAATGGTGGCCGCTATGGCATTTGCGTCCCTTCGCTAAGCCGTGATAGGCTATGTAAATATTTACGTAGCCTATCATGGCAAAAGCGGGGACACAAATGGCGTAGCGGCTGCCATTTGCGTCCCCGCTTTTGCTGTGATAGGCTACGTGAGTATTTATGTAGCCTATCACGGCTCAAGGAAGGGACACAAATGGCGGCCACTATGCTGGCCGCCATTTGCATCCGCAGACCTGCCATGCGGATGCACCTGGGCGGCGGCTCCGCAGAGCGGAGCTGGCCGGGGTAGGATTTTGGGGGGAGGTACGGTGCGCCTCCCCCCCCGCGAATGTCACCCCTTTTAAAGGTAAGTGACTTTCGTACATCCCTACTCACAGCACAAGGGTGCAACCCTATGCATGTTTAGACAGAAAAAAGTCCTACAACTCCCAGGAAAATGTCCCATTCTCCCATGCTGGCTGGGGAATGCTGGGAGTTGTAGGAGCTTTTCGGTCTAAACATGTGTAACATTGCGCCCTAAATCTGCTATTAGTATATAAGATTTGCATCAGCTTACAGTCAGCAGGATTCTATGCACTGCACGCCGCCACTCCACACTAGCCAGGGATTAGTCAGCATAACAGACATCTATGCAAATATATAGCTGATCCCAACATTTATTAAGGGCACAATCCTATGCATGTTTAGACAGAAAAAAAAGTCATACAACTCCCAGCATTCCCCAGCCAGCATGGGAGTTGTAGGACATTTTCTGTCTAAAGATGCACAGGATTGTACCCAAAATTGTTCGTGCAGTAATCTAACCAGAGAATATTATATACTGCTGCATAATCTAGGTATGGCCACAAAACACATGACCAGATCAACAGGCATGGGCTAAAGGAACCGGTGGAGGTTTGGTTTTGTTTTTTAACTTCCAATGTCAAGGACTCTACTCTTATCTTTGTCAGTATCTAGGCTAAATGAAATGCAGTTCCTCTAGTTACAGCTTTGGTGAGACAGGGCTATTGTGCTCTCAGTCAGTTTCCTAACATTCTGGCCATTAGACTCTTCGAAAGAAGGAAACTTTTGATACAAGGTGACTTTTGTCTGCCTTGTGACTGACAAGAAGCAATTTCTGATGCTGACTGCTGTAGCCACAGTACAACTGGATATGTATTGCAGTAGTTTGGGAAAAGTACAATCTGATGTGGGCAAAATTGTGAAGGAAGCATTTGAATGTGTTTTCCACTCAAGAATGATAGCTGATTCACATATCAAAAAATCTTACCAAAATCGGAGCACACGAACACTCTGTTTACCTACAGAAGATACATGTAATTGAAACCACAGCAGAACTCATCAGAAGTGACATTAAGTCTCAATCATCAAGTTTTAGAAGTGCGTGCCACACTCTAAATGATCTCACTGAACAACAAGCACTTGAGTATCCCCCAAATAATCTGAAGCTTTTGTGTATGAAGCTGTTTGTCAGAAAGGCTGTGTCCAAAACATGTCTAATATGGCTCCAGCTCCCGACTGACTTGTGAAAAAGATAAGGTGTAACAGGTTGTTCAGTGTTGCATTGTGGATGGAAAGAAAATGGCTTGCCTTGTTCAACTGCTTTTCGTAAGTGCCAAGTCAGTCGATGTGAGAATGGTTTGATAATGGAGTATGAAGACAGTGATTTTGATAAATAGGTTTACCAGAACTGCTTTGCCTGGAAGAAGTTCATTATTTAACTTAGTGGTATTTGTTGATTATTATTTTTAAAAAGCAAATAACCCTGAGGCACACACCCCTAGAATACCCTTAATATGCATGCCAAGTTTCAGGGGACTAGGTTTTACAGTCTTGGCACTATGGCACAGACAGCTACACATCCTCTTTTATTATTATAGATAATACGGTTATTATCTATAATAAGTGCAGTACCTTGTTTCTGGGCCCTTACAGTTAATTAGAAGTCACTGGGACATTACAAAGATGAAAAACAGAAGTTTAAGGAGAAATTACGCTTACCTGAATATGGCCGCCATTGTGAAATGCAAATTTGAGGGCGTTTCTGTGTGCCAATTTTGGCAGATTTTGGATATGTTGATCAGCTATAATTTCTGAAGGGAAACACCTTCCACCCATTCCGTTACAATTTTTCTCACGATCAGTGTCCCACCATCTTTCCTAGACTACAGAGGGAATTGGAACTACAGCTGAACACCCCACTTTCTGAAAATTCTATGATGTGTTTCCTTGAAAAATGCAGTTATTTTAAAAGGTGACACACATACAGAAGAACAAACCTTTCTGCTCCCTCTTATATGTGTTTTCAGTAATTATTAAGACACGGAAAATAACATGAGGATTGGACTGGAAGGCATCTCTGAATGGGATCCTTTGAGACGCTGAGGAGAAACACAGAAAGCTCTCTTGCCAGTGCCGCACAATGAAAGAAAAATAGCTTTATTTCACAACATTTGATGATGAACTTTAGTAAGACACTAAACAGTGCAATCCTATGCATGCTTAGACAGAAAAAAAAGTCCTACAACTCCCAGCATTCCCCAGTCAGCCATGCTTTACCTGTCATGAGGTCAAGCAATATAACAAATACTTGGAAAAGTCTTCCCTAACCTGGTGCCTTCCAGACGTGTTGGACTACACCTCCCATAGTCCAAGACATTTGGAAGGTGCCAGGTTGGGGAAGTACAATCCCAGTACAATCCATTAACAATAATGTATCCAAAATTAAACCCAAAGTTACTGAGGTTGTTTTTAGCAATGCTGCTCAGGATGTTAGACTGTGAGATCCAAACACCTTTTAGACCATGAGTGAACATGGTCAAGCTGAGATTGTGCTGTCTCAGAATTGGAGTCCTGACCAGGACAATATGTGTACTCTGTGCTAAAGAAAGAAAGAAAGAAAGAAAGAAAGAAAGAAAGAAAGAAAATATCAAAACTCTGCAGTGAGAAAGCTGGATCCTACAGCTTGTATGAACGATACAAGTTATGTAAGGCCCCATCTACATTGGGCTTTTACTCCCGGGCTGGGAGGGAGTCGAGGTCCCTTATGACAGATGTCATAATCACAACTTCACAGCCATCCGTGGTTTTCACCCAGAAAAAGCAGAGTTCCAAGGAGTCATTTTACTGTGATTTTTTGGGTTTGCTGTGGGTTCTCCCGTGGTTGCGGGCCGTCTGTTCCTTCCCCAAACTAACTTCGCATTTTACAGTGGGCATGCTGTAGGTGTGCATAGTGCCTTCATCACTCTGTGACGCCCCTTTACTCCCCCATCCCTTTGCAGCTGCACAGTTACAGAAGCACAGAGGGGTGTTTTCATCTATTTAATCACACTTCCACACAGTTTTGCATCTTCGTATCTGCACAGCAGTTGTGGACTGAGTACCCAAGGGCTGGGGGGGCGGGTCTTGGGGAAGGACCAGCGTCGCTCCAGCCACCATTTCGGAGTGATGGCTAGGCACGTAGCGTTCATGTTTGTGAGTGCGAACCATCGCAAGAGTCTCAGGCTGGGGAACTGACAAACTGATGGTGCGGAAATAAAGAAGCACAAAGCACTCACTTTTTACCTAAAAAGGAATGGAAAGACACAGCAGAGTCCCTCAAATACAAAACAGCCATTGAACTGTCACACCCCCACACTCATGGGACTGCACAGCTGCGAATTCCAGTTAAATGGCCCCCAAAAAGGGCATGGCAAGTCTGTAAAGGAAGCACGCAGTACATCGCGAGTGTATCACAAGGCATGCTGACTCGAAGCCGAATCGTTGCTCAGTTGGGATGGGGGGGGGGGTCAAAGCGGTGTCATATAGATGCAGCCCCTATTTACTTACGTTATTCTGCTTCTGCTAGTCATGTGGAGGAGCAATGAACAACCTAGGTGTTTTGCCACCGATATTTGCTGGATCTCAAAATTATTAAATTTGGCTTCATTGTGTCCAACGCTTTTAAATCCTACCTTTAGGATTTAATCCTACTTGCCTACCTTTAAGTCCTCTTGCCTACCTTAAGTTTTTTTAGATTTTAAGGTCATTGGCTGGTGTGAATGTTGGGGTATTTTTTCTACTGATAACTGGATGCATAAGATGCTATATTTCTGGCCTGAACGAATCAACTTTATTGTGTAATTTTCTAAAAATGGTTCAGATCCCATTGATCTAAAGCCCTATTCTAATCAACCACCCAGAATCACTATTTTCACTAACATCTCTCAACAAAAAATGTCAAAATAGGTGCACCCTAAACATAAGAAAACCCCTCCGAATCAATAGAAAGCAAAGCAAAGGTGGGAAACAAAAATATTGTTGAATTCACCAAACATGTCAGAACTGACTATTTCCAGTAGAACAAACACCCATACTTGAGAGACTCAAGAGATGTCATTTATGTCATGACTCTGTTGAAAAATAATCTATGCTCTAATAGATCTATCACAATTTTTTCTCCCCATAGAGGCACCTCACATTTTGCTTTTCTTACTACAAGCAAGGGTTAATGTTTGTAAATACTGACACATGTATTTTATGTAGGGATGTACGAAACTCTTACCTGGCTCCGCGCCGGGCAATCCGCGGTGTGGGGGAGGCGCTCCGTCCCTCCCCCCGGAATCCTCCCCGGCTGGCTCCGCTCTGTGGCAACTCCACAGAGCCGCCAGCTGGGGCTGCTCGCAGCTGGACATCTGGCTGCTGGGCTGCACAGGGACGCAAATGGCGGCCGCCATAGCTGCCGCCATTTGCGTCCATGTCTTTAGCCGTGATAGGCTACGTAAATATATACGTAGCCTATCACGGCTAAAGACACGGACGCAAATGGCAGCGGCTATGGCGGCCGCCATTTGCATTCCTTCCTATTGCCGTGATAGGCTACGTATATATTTATGTAGCCTATCACGGCAAAAGACGGGCGCAAATGGCAGCCACTATGCCATTTGCGCCCCTATCTTTTGACGGGATAGGCTACGTAAATATATAAATAAATATCACGGCTAAAGACACAGATGTAAATGGTGGCGGCTACGCCATTTGCGTCCCTGCCCTGAGCTGTGATAGGCTACATAGATACTTACGTAGCCTACCATGGCTTGCCAGGGATGCAAATGGCGGCTGGCATAGTGGCCGCCATTTGCGGCCGCAGCCCAGCAGCGGCTGGAGCCGCCACCGCCACCGGGTAGGCTCTGTTTCGCGGGGCTTTCGCGGGGTGGTAGGGCGGGTTGCTCCATTCCGCCATGGATTCCAGGGGGCCAAATTCACTGGAATTCGGCCTCCCTGGATCCGTGGTGGAATTCTCTAACATCCCTAATTTTATGTGCTATTTCTCCAAAGCAATCTAGCAAATCCTAATTGTGGTTCAACTTAATGTACAGTGAAGCTGCAGAGTGTTCTCTTCTACTCTGCAGATAATACAGAAAAATGAGCTGTCCCCCATATTACATTCTCCAATAAAATGTGCACTGCATAGTTACACTATTGCCTGGGAAATTATTAGAGTTCTGGTCAGGCAAGTTCTCTTTAGCTGTTGAAAAAGGGGAGGGGAGAGTCAATCTTATACCTAGTCATACCTGTTCCCTCATTAGGGGGAGTTTCCACCAGCAATTTACTCCAAGCCGGCTGTGTGTTGAGGTCGTTAGGGATAGATGATGCCATGGCCATCCAGCAGACACCCCAGAGATTATCAAGGAAAAACCAGATTTCCTGGGACTCCTTAAAGTCCGATTCTTTTCCTTAAGTCATGTTCTCCCTGGTATAGTTGTTGTATGCTACAACTCCCACATTTAGCTCAGGTATGCTAGCCCTGCCCAGGGGTGTGTCTTTCACCATGACCCCAGTCAAGGGGTGTTTCCTCCCATTGTGCTGAATGAGGCTTGCCCTCTGAATGCCCACAGACATTACAGAGAACCCCCTCAACTGACTTGGCATATTTTAAAACCCAGTTCCTTAAGTGTGATTAAGCACATCTTGAGGCTCCAATTCATTGCCTTAGGAAGTAACTATTTCACAGCTTCCTTATAGAGATCCTGTGCGTTAAAATGGGGGCTGGTTTCGCTCACTTTCCCACAACAAACCCATTAGTGTCTCCCCAGAAGTAACTCCCATTGTGGGCAATGCAGCTTGCCTTTGAATGCCCACATCAGAACTTATAGAGATCCCTCTCAATTGAAATGGCACAGTTTAAAGCCCGATTCCTTAAGTGCTATTAAGTATGATCTCGAGGCTCCAATTCACTGACTTAGGAAGTAACTACTTCACAGCTTCCTTACAGAGATCCTGTGCATTACAATGGGGGCTGGTTTCCGTCTCTTTCCCACAGCAAACCCATTAGTGTCTTCTCAGAAGTAACTCCCATTGTGGTCAGTGAGGCTTGCTCCTGAAATGCAGGTGCATCTGGACTTTCAGGGGAAAGGAGAAAGGGGAGAAGCCTCTCTTATTGGTTGAGCAGCCCCTGCCAGTCAGATGACGTTCACTCCGACCCCCACCAGGAAGTATGTTCTGTGAAGCAATTTTTACTGGTCCAGAGAATCTGCTCATGGAGCGCTTCTCACAGCAAAGCCAATTCCTTTTAAAAAATCCGGTACGCCTCCATTAGCTTCTCTTTCCATTGTCATGGAAACACGGCCTAGGTCTCCAAGATGCATAACCTCTGGCAGGTCTATATGCTACCCCAGTTCATTGTTTGTTTGTTTACTTTGGGGGGCATTCTGTCTGATTAAAGTGCAATTCATAGGTGCACTGTTATATGTTGTTGGCCATCTGGTGTGTCATCATGTAGTGGCAGCTCTACACAGCAAATCTTTAATGCGAAGTTATGGATTTTCAACCATATGACTGCTTTCTTTTACAAGGAGAACGTGCAATGGTGTGGTTGAAATTGCTTCCCACACACTGACCTAGTTCGCATGACATAAGGATGGTTAATAAGATACAGTGGCTTGTTAACCGCCCCCCCCCTTCATGCCAGTTGCATGCTGGTTCATTTGACAAACCACCCAGAAACCATGCTTTGTTGTATGGTTGTTGGGTGGGTTGTTAACCACACCAAGCACCCACCCTTGCCAGGTTTGCATGTCACAACAATCTGTGCCTGACAAGGATAATTAAGCAAATGAATCAACATGCACAGGGATGGTTAACAAGCCACCATGGCTTATTAATCACCCTTGTGTTGTATGAACTGGGCCACATGGCCACCACATAGCTGTCATTGAGGTGGCCACCAGTGCAGGAAGATGCATCTGTGGACTGGACCTAAAGAGCTAAAAGCTCAAGTCCTGCAAAACTTGTGATCCACCAAGCCAAATGCAGCCTACAAGCCATATATTGTGGCCCACCAGGCTTGTCAATAAACCTCCTGGTTTTGCTGCCTGCTTGGAACTGTAGGCCACAGTGCTGCAGTTCTTCCACTTCTGAATCCTAATCTGAAAATGTTCGTGGGTATTCAAACTCCACTGTGATTTCAGTGAATCCATTTACAAGCCATACTTCCACAAGAAAGCATGTTTTCTCTTGATATCTGTATGTTTGTCCTATTTCAACCTTTTCTTAACTACCTACGTTCTCTTGAGATATTTTGGGACCAAACCAACTGTATTGTCACAACAGTTTAAACCAAGTTGTGCCAAACCATCTCTTCATTCTCATATCAACCCTTTAACGTAAGAAATCCATGCTCAAGAATGACTGCCTTAAAACTATGAAGCCAATCATTCAGTGAAAAGGGAGCTGAAATATGCATGAACAAACCCATACTCAGCCTTTACTTAAAGAAAGGGATTGGGATTATCAAATCCACTGAAGTGCTACTGGAAGCTGCTAAAATTCAAATTTTCTGCTGAAATCTGTTGATGAAAATCAACATGTAGGATAGAAAATCTTCCAGTAGGGTTCATACTTATCTTGTAATAATGGATAAAAGCAGAGGCATCGTGGGTGCCAGATGCTGTGTTTGTGTAAAAATAAATAACCCTGAGTAGCTAAATTACAAAGACAAAACTTGCCTAGGAGGGGAAAAGATGTTATTAACTAGAAAATCTAAAGTTGCTTAGCCTTGTCTAAATATTTTCATTTATTTCATACATACAAAGAACAATATTGGTCTTCTAGATTAATGCCTATTTGAGATTATTATGCTTTGTGCACCATCTATTCCTGACAAGGTCACCCACTATATTAAAATGTCATCTCTCTGTTTGGCTTGGTCCCATCATCACTGCTAATCATTGCAATTTTCACATCCTTAGATGGATCTGCATTGTTGGCGGCAGAATCACTTTTGCATTACTGCCCTTCTCTGACTCTTTTTACTTGATTCATTTCTCATCTTTTATCCCCAGAGTTGCCCTCACAATTGGTGTCTCCACAGAAAGAAACCACTCTATCCAGCGTATCCACAACAAGAGTTGGTTGCAGTGAACAGCTGTAAAACTTCGCTCAAAGGCATCCTTGCGAACAACACCCTGCACCATTTATCCTTTTCACAGTGATCTATTTTGCTCATCAAATGTTGGCCAGTTGAAAATTGGTCTAGAGCAACAAACATCCCTCTGAAGTTTTGTAAGCCCCCGTGGTAATGTCCCTTGAAGAAGCTGAAACATTTGAAAGGCATTTTAAAATGTCATTCACTGAAAATGCATCCAAGACTTTCAGCCCTTAGAAAGCCACTGACTGAATGCATACGCTGGCAGGATCTAAGCACACACTGATCTATCAGTTATTTACATATGTTGTGCAGCCCTTTTCTTTGGACTGTCATTTGGGGTTTAGGATTAAAACAGAAGAACTCTGATCAGAAACTTATTTTAAAAAACAAAACCATATTGGGAGTCAAACAGAAGGGCAGCAACAGCATCTGCCATCCCTCCCTGGATCTTCCCTCCATGTGCCCATGGCCTGACCTCCTCAGGGGCTTTCCATGCATGTGAGAACCCCTGCATGAATGCACATGAAACAAGGCAGTGTTATTCTAAGGAGTCATTAGCTTTTCTTCTTGAATGTCTTGTCTCTATCTTTGTTTTCCTCCAAACATTCAAATCAAACGTGCATATTTTTATAACTCAGCTAAACACATTAGAAAGGCTGCCATTTCTAATTGGGGCTAGGGAAGAAAGGTGAAATCCTGCGTGCCATTCCTAGCACCTGGAGTTGGCAGCACAAAAAGGGAGAGGAATTGAGATGAGCAGAAGAAAGTGCTCATGGCACAAGATTGTCAAACTCCTGGGAAAATTGAACTTACTGAATATAAAGACTTGGAGGTACAAACCAACAGCCCTGCTTCGAAAGGGCAGAAAGAAGAATAGAGGAACTGTATCCAGTAAGTATACGTAGTATTCTAAAGTATTCTATGTACTATAGCTAAAATGATGTTTCATCTTTTCTTGTTGTGTCTCAGAAGCTCAGTTCTCAGACATTCCTTTACCCTGTTTATTGACTGGAGAGCAAACTCCATCAATTAACATGACAGACTCAATAAGTGACTTTGAACAAATAATTGAAAATGCCCACATGTGCCTTAATTGTCCCCTCTGTAGTGGTAAGAACCTCTTCTATAAAAGGAAGTTAAATTGGCGTCATTCTAGAAAAGGGATTGCCAGTGGGAGATGTGGGAAATTAATGTGGCTCAGAAAAATGTATTTCACACACACACATGCACCAAGGCCCTGCCAAATTTGAATCAAGGTGTAGTAAAATTTTGACTAGTTTTGCTGATATGGAAAATAATTGTTTAAAAGGAGGTTACAATTAGGGGAGACAAGGATAAAGAACGTGCATTGTTTCAGATGAGGCTTCTTCTAGACTTAAGACTGAACTGGAAACCAGCATGCAAAGTATGTGCTCCAGCACTGAGCTAAATTCTGAAAGGGATAAATATGACACATTTTAATATCTTTGTGATCCATATATAGTACCACAGGCAATTTCTACTTTGATTAGAGGGGCAATAAGTCACCACATTGTTCTATAAATTTCCATATGAATTTTATTGTATTGCTGTCTTGTCATGTATGGTCCTGAAAGGAAAGGATCACCAGTGCCAATCTGCCTCTGGAGGAGATCTTTTAGAACAGCCTTCCCCAACCTGGTGCCCTCCAGATGTTGTTGTTCAGTCGTTCAGTCGTGTCCGACTCTTCGTGACCCCATGGACCATAGCACGCCAGGCCTTCCTGTCCTGCGCTCTCTCCCGGAGCGTGCTCAAGTTCATATTCATTGCATCCGTGATGCTATCTAGCCATCTCATCCTCTGCCGTCCCCTTCTCCTTTTGCCTTCAGTCTTTCCCAGCATCAGGGTCTTTTCCAGGGAGTTTTCTCTTCGCATTAGGTGGCCAAAATATTGGAGCTTCACCTTCATTATCTGTCCTTCCAATGAGCACTCAGGGTTGATTTCCTTTAGGATGGACTGATTTGACCTCCTTGCAGTCCAGGGGACTCGTAGGAGTCTTCTCCAGCACCACAGTTCGAAAGCATCAATTCTTCGGCGCTCAGCCTTCCTTATAGTCCAGCTCTCACATCCATACATTACTACTGGGAAAACCATAGCTTTGATTAGACGGACCTTTGTCGGCAAGGTGATGTCTCTGCTTCTTACTATGCTGTCTAGGTTGGCCATAGCTTTCCTCCCAAGGAGCAAGCGTCTTTTAATTTCATGGCTACAGTCACCGTCTGCGGTGATCTTGGAGCCCAAGAAAGTAAAATCTGTCACTGCTTCCATTTCTTCCCCTTGTATATGCCGCCCTCCAGATGTATTGGACTACAAATCCCATCACCCCAGCCAGGATGGCTATTGCTGGCTGGGGTGATGGGAATTGTAGTTCAACACTTCTGTAGGGCTCCAGGTTAGGGAAAGGCCATTTTAGAAAGGGCTTTAATTCTTTAGTCCTCTCTACTTCCCAAACTAAAGGCCTCATAGTGGTTGAGCAAATGCACCCTGTAAGTGTAAAGTTCTTATTACCTTATACCAACGTGGCACTGACTTTCCTGTAAAGCCTGTCTGTGGGTGTTGTGCCTCATGAGCTTCCCGACAGAGGGGTCCTTGTGTTACCACTGAAAAGGCACTATGCAACTACTCTGTCTTTTCTTCCTTAGGGAAGAAAATGCTTTAGACTGAATGTTTAGACAGAAAAAGTCCTACAAATGCTGGGAATTATAGGACTTCTTTCTGACTAAACATGCATAGGATTGTACCCTGAATGGATTATCTGTGGTAAGAGAAACAAAGGAAGAAGTGGTGGGAAAACACAAGAGGGTCACAACTTGAAGACAATGACATCTGGATCCCACCATAAAATTCCATGAACAAGGCAGGGTGATGGCACCATAAAAGCCTTGTCTGGAAGCAACCCCAGATTGCCTTCTGCAGAATAAAGTGACCTTTGGAAGTGTAGAAGCTGACCACCAAAACCTCCCCCGCACAAGCTCCACTAAAATGAATGTGCAGTGCTGTTTTGCAGTTCCCCCTCCTTTCAGTGGAGCCCATGCAGAAGAACTTTGTGGATTGTGGCCCATGGGTCAATAGCAGGATTGCCCCTGACAAAGGGATTTATCTGCTCATGTCTATTTCTAAGACCCCCAACCCCCGGCAGACTTTGCAGGGTGCAGGGGAGAGGAATTCAATATCTGTCTTTGCTTCAGCAGCTATGATCACATGTGTTGCCATGGCAAGAAGTGTTCCTTTAATATCGGAGCTAACAGTCATGTAAAATCCACGTAATTGGCCCATTTTTGAAAATAACTCAAAGCTTTCATGCTAATCCTTGTATATGCATGAGAGGCAGAGAGAGAAGTGCCCTCCTTTCAGCTGGCTCCCGATGAAGGAGGCAGGTTGTTCGTTGAAGCCAACCGGCGACAACAAAAAGAGAGAGGGAGAGATCAATGGATTTCTGAGAGCATTTCTGCACACCCCTCCCACGCAGAGATCGCTCTTCCTTTAACTGCATAATTTCACAGATGGGGACTCAAGCAGTCTTTCATTTTTTCACCAAACACATTCCATTCTATATCAGTGCTAGGATTTTGCACAGCACATGGCCATCGCTGGATATAGCGAAGTAAAGATTTTCTCTTCCTCGTTTGAATTATGTATGGATATGGTGGCCAAATGTAAATGAAGATAATACCCTGTACTTGTAATAGGGTGCAACTTTTCCTTGTCTCTGCATAAGCTGGACCTGCTGAAAGTCCCTCTTCTTCTGAGCAACATTTAAAGATACAATGGGCCTCTCCTTTTTAGCATTAGTCACTATTTTTATGGATGAGAATTCACCCCCTGTTCAATATAGTACATTATAGTAAAAATAAATGAAGATTAATATTTCAGGCTTAATCCATATTCATATAGCACCAGAATGTGTTTTCTCTTGATAAACATAGACACTGATTGCATTTGAGCAGTTAAGGTAGAAAAATCTCCCTCAACACATAAGATGCTTTGCTCTGCTTGCCTGGAATTTGAGTAAGTGCTGAGCTTCAGGGACTTACTAGATATTCACCGTTTGCTCTTTTGAAAAGCAGCGGGGGGGGGGGGGGATCAAGCCACCACCCCGTCTTCACAGATATTACAGCTATATTTTTAAAGAATCCACTGGTCAGTTTGCTCCTCCACCAGCCCATCTCTCCAGACCAGGCAAAATGGGTTCCTGCTGCAGCAAATTTCAAAAGGCTTCTTTTTAGAAAATAATAGCAACAAGTACTGAAGAAAATTATAGTTGTGGGGCTGTAGCTTGGAAATGTAGGTGGTAGCTCCAAATCATGCACTCTGATCAGAATATCAGTGCACAGAGGCCATTATGATGGTCTCTCTTATTTCTTATACCCTTCCTTCATAGTTCCTGCTTCCTCCACCCCGAATTCTCGTCACAGAAAGGGCAAGAATAGAGCAATACGACAATGGAACCAATGACCTAGGGAGGTAGCGGGGTCTCCCACACTGGAGGCATTCAAGATGAAGCTGGACAGCCATCTGTCGGGGATGCTTTGACTTAGGGCTCCCTCACACCGGGCTTTTATCCTGCGATTGAGATTGCTCCTTCATAGACGTTTGCGGGCAGTTTATGTGATGCAGTGACCCTGCCATGACCCTCCTGCACCAAATGCCCTTTGTTCCATTTTTAAATAGATATCAGATAATGAGCTATCAAATTACCCCATTGTGTTCCGCTTCAGTTTCCTCCGTCAAAAGAGTTAAAGCTGGAAAAAGAGGAGCGAGATCAATGACAGATAATAGAAGACTCAGATATGGGAAGAGGGGGGAAGGGGAGTGCGTGTAAAGGGAGTCCGTTGTGATCCTGCATTTAAAACGGAAGCAGAAAGCCCTGTTTTAAATGCAGGATTTTAGGCTGGTGTAGAAATGCCCTTAGATTTCTGCACTGAGCAGGGGGTTGGACTCGATGGTCTTATAGGCCCCTTCCAACCCTACTATTCTATGATTCTAAGATAAACAACATGCAGATATATCACCCTTCGCTTCTCATGTGATATTCACACTATGATTACCCTTTGTGTATACTGAACGATGAGTGTCCCCAGAATCTATGACTCCTTCACTCTATTTCAGCGTGTGCTTTGAACAGCATAATTCCCTTAATTGTAGAGGGAAGGGTGAAATGGGATTGACTTCTGGAAGACTAACAAAGGCACTCCTGTCTTCCCCTGCCCACATGGGGCAACATCCCTCTTATTTATTGTTATTGACCCCATCTGTCCTTTTCATATGATTTACATTGCCATGATTGCTGCTGCCTTTATGGTTCACAGTTTACTGGTTTGCTTTCAAGCCTTAACTAAACTAAAAAATACAAGCTGCAATCACATTCACAACATATAAGGTATCCCATTCCCTGGTGGCACATTTAGGTTTTGCTTCCAGTCTTCCACTAATCTTTAGCTAATGGTTTTCATGAAGAATGTCTACATTTCAGATACAAGATCTTGTTGTCCAGACAACCAGGGAGGTCAGAGATCTTTCCCTGCCATTATACTTACATACCGCTTCGCTCATGCAGAGGCTGAGAACCAAGACCAGAGACGGAAAAGAGTGTTTACAGAGTTGAAAGTACCATTGCTCAACATTCTGACTTTTAGAGGCATCACTGCCCAACATTCTGACTTCTTCTTTTTTTCTTTTCTTTTCTTTTTCTTTTTGGTCTTCCTATTATCTCTGATCAAACAGGTTTTTCTAGTGCTTCAAAAATCAACAAAACTTGTTTGATCAGAAACAACAGTGGGACTAAAAGAAAAGGGTATGTATACCATGGCCAACGATGGCTCTATCATGCAGTCTTTAAAACTTTGTCTCAAGCTATTATACCTGGTATTTCTCACCTTTGGGGACTGTTTAACACAATTAATTGTTTATTGTATTTATATCCCGCCCTTCCAAACAAAGAGCCCACACAAAGCACTTCTGTGTAGGCACTAGGAACAGAATGAAACCTGCCATGTACATATGTTGATGGTACATGTGTGTATTTTTCCTGCTCCTTTCCCCTCCCAATTCCAAGGGAATTGGGAGGGGGAAGGAGCCTCTGTAAGGTAACCAGGAAACTCTTGTTGGATCGTGCCCATAGTAATTAGGCATGTATGTAGCAAGATATTGGATTTTATAGTATACACAAAGGTGTTAGTCTTTTGTAATAGATTATGATACTTGAATTCCCATAAACCTTAGGGATGTTGGAGAAATCCGCCATGGACTCCAGTGAGGCCGGATTCCAAAGAATCCGGCCCCCTGGAGACCATGGTGGAACAGACTACCCCCCCACCGCCACCCCTCAAAATCCCCCCGTGACAGACCTACCTGGTGGCGGATGCGGTGGCGGCGACAGCAGATGCGTCTCGTCTTCCGACCACTGCCGGGCTGCTGAGGCTGCAAATGGCGGCCCTCATAGCAGCCGCCATTTGCGTGCCTGCCTTAGGCCGTGATAGGCTACGTAAACACTTATGTAGCCTATCACGGCCTAATGCAAGGACGCAAATGGCGGCCGCTACGACGGCCGCCATTTGTGGCCGCAGCAGCCCGGCAGCAGCTGGAAGTCTGGCTGCAGCCGGTGGCTCTGCGGCCTTGCTGCGGAGCGCAGCCAGCTGGGGAGGATTCTGGAGGGAGGGACAGATCGCCTCCCCCCCACAGTGGATGCCCCGGACCGGAACAAGGTAAGGGATTTGTACATCACTAATAAACCTTGGTTTTCATTAATATACTGGCTGCATTCATAGGTAACACACAGGGCTTCTCCACACGGAGCTTTTATCCTGCTATTGAGAATGGTTACTCAAGGAAGTTTGCAGGTCCTTTAGATGAACGTTGTCAGCCTCCAGGGCATCTCCTGCACTAAATGACATTTATTCAATTTTTTAAAAAGATTGGAGATAATGAGCTGTCAAATTACAGTGCTTGAGTTCCACTTGAGTTTCCTCTGTGAAAAAAGGAAAACTCACAATAACAGGAGCTAGACCACAGCGCCATCTAGTGGCTGTATAATGAAAGCTAGGGAAGACTTCAATAAGGGGGGAAAGAAGCATGTATAAAGGGAATCCGTTGTGATCCTGCATTTAAAACAGAAGCAGAAAGCCCCATTTTAAATGTGGGATTTTAGGCCGATGTAGAGATGAGCTAAATCATAATTTAGAACTATGTGCACAAGCAGAAAGGAGCCAGAGCAAAGCACCAAGCTTGCATGCTTCCCCACTTCCTCCTAAGCAGCCAAGAAGAGGAATAAACCAGGATTCAGTTACACTTCAGCTGATTCTTGGCTTGTCATTACATGCAAACCAGAAATTGTGATTTAAAATAAACTCTAGTTTGTTAAACAAGCCAGCTAAATAATCCACTTTGTAGCTGGCTTGATTAGCAATTAACTAGAATTTATTGTAAACCACAGTTCCTGATTTACACATAATGACAAGCCAGAAATTGGGCAAAGTGAACCTGAATCCTGGTTTATTCCTTCCACAAATAATATATCTTATTCCGTATGGAAAGAGGAGAAAGGAGGAGGAAATCCTTTCCTCAGGCTCCTTTCTGCTCGTGGACACAGCACTAAACAACCCTCCTACTGTCTTTCTGTTTTGCCAACAAAGTCTCCAACATTCGGGGAGAAATTCCTCTACTATAGCATACCTACCTATTCCTACATTTTGACTGCCTACTACATACTCTTCCCACCACTACCCCCAGGCCAAAAGGTTCACAATATTTTGGAAAGATCCTCTCAGAGACAAGCACTTTTACATCCTCTTGATTCTAATGCAAAATTTAAGAACATGCTTAACTTTTCCCCTTTGGACTCATGGATTCAAAGTGATTTAATTTTGGCTGGATTGTGCCCATTGTGTTTAGAATTAAGTCGAATATCTTGGCATCAGCATTATTTAGAGAGCCGTCAACCAAGTCTTTAAGGATTTTTTAGCTGATGTACTGTTTGGCTTTAATTAATCAGTTAATGAACGTTTTGAGGATCCTGAAGGAAAACAACAAGGATAAAATAACTTGTATATTTTAATAAGCAAAAGCTTCTTCCAACAAAGAATGCTGAAGACCATTATTTGTTTGTTTGTTTGTTTGTTTATTTAATTGTCTTGCTTTTTAAAAATTAGTAGGGTCTTATGCAGGGCCTGTTGAGTCTTTGGATAAAGGATGGGGCTAGGAGGAGAATTCCACAAATGTCATGCCGGGCCCAGGAAATCCTGTTTAGTGGCTTTTCTAAACAAGATAATCCTTGCACTAAAAGAAAAGAATGCATTTGAGCACACGCAAAGTACTTTTCCCCTTACAGTTTAGGCACAGCTGGCACACATAATTCTAGTCTAGCCAGGATATTTTAACTACCTGGAAGGCTAGAGAATGAAGCCTCATCCCAGTCTCAATAAAACCACGATCAGATCAGCGTCAGCACTCTTCTTTTAGTATCTCATAATATATTCCAGCAGTGAACTCCAGCATTAAAATTCCCAGTGCCTTGATCTAAGCTACTGACGCAGTTTAGAGTAGTCCACTGAAAAGCATGTTTTTAGCATCAGGAGAGGGGAGCAGATTCCATTTTGAGTGCCATTTTTCTTAGTAGAAAGGTGGGGCACAACTCAAACGAACAAGCTTTGTGTGAGCCTTGCATGGGTCCCAAGGGATTTTGGGGGCCATTGTAAAAAATCGGCCCCTAGTAGTTTGTGGTCGCACACAAAATTGTGATTTGGGCCTGCAGGGAACAAAGACAATCCATCTACTATGCACATGGGGCAATATGGACACAGTAAAAGCATGTGGTGGTCATTCACAGAGTGGTAGGATAGCCTCTTACACACCACCAAAAAAGAGGACAGGCTTCACCAAAAAAAGGGACAAAATAGGACACTGATTTGCATAAAATTTGCATGTGTGTGTATGCAAATTGAGACATAATTACTGTAAGTTAACTAGAAATACAATCCATCTATCTCACCATCATGGGGAAGTCCATGACCAGGTGACCTGTGTGCCTGCTGCTCAAGCTGCTGCCCAGGCGCTGTTGGTGAACAACTTCAAGGCCCCCCTGCTCTGTCATAGAATCAGAGAATGGTAGGGTTGGAAGGGGCCTACAAGACCATCGAGTCCACCCCCCTGCTCAATGCAGGAGTCCAAGTCAGAGCATCCCTGACAGGTGGTTGTCCAGCCTCATCTTGAATGCCTTCAAGGTGGGAGAGCCCACTACCTCCCATCTTAGGACTTGTCCTCTTTAAAGCAGACTGGGAACAGACAGCCCTTCAAACAGAAGGCACCTTCAGGTAGAGATCTATCCTCTGACAGCCCTTCAAACAGAGGCCTGTCTTCCACAAAGTAAGACATGTGGCCACCCAAGAGAACAGTGGCCAGTATTGACACTTCAGCATCTGTTGTAATATGTTTCAAGGGATGTCTTTTAAATTCTCAGGAAGAGCCAGGTAAAAAGAACAAAACCAAAATACAGTTTACTTTCTACTGTAGTGGTAAGCCTTCTGGCCTAGCTTTATATCTGTAGTAGTGACCCATTTCTTGGTACTCCAGAATTATCCTTCAAACACCCTGGAGGGTGTCTCCACCAGTGATTTACCACAGCGAGCTGGCTGTGTTTGGAGGTCGTTAGGGATACATGACGTCATGGCCATCCAGCAGCCACCCCAGAGCTTATCAGAGAAAAACCAGATTTCCCGAGACTGCTTAAAGTCCGATTCTTTTCCTTTAAGTTGGGTTCTCCTTGGTATAGTTGTTGTGTGCTCCAACCCCCACATTTACCTCGGGTATGCTAGCCCTGCCCAGGGGTGTGCCTTTCACCGCAACCCTGATCAAGGGGTATTTCCTGTCCCTGTGTTTCCCAGCACAAACCTATTAGTGTCTACTCAGACATAATGTCAGGAGCACCCTAGCGGCCTCTATCAGTCTACTCCAATAGCTAACTCAAGACACAGACAAAAGGATTCTTTTCAAGGCTTTAATCCTTTTACAACTTAATGACTCTTTCAGATGCTAATCAACAGCGACTAAGCAATGAACAGCAGAGTAGCCTATGCTCCGGGTTAGGCAGTTGGTCCCCGTTTGAAGGAGAATCACGGGAAGACCCTGAACTTACGGGCTAGGGAGAGTTCCTCCCTCTTTCCCTTGGGTCCACGGGACACGACTGTTGCTTGCGTGCCAAACGGGCGCTACGCCTCCTTTCCGCGCCCTCCATCGCTTGTCGCTCCCTGCGTCTGCGTCGAGTGTCTAGCAAGCCCCCCTCCTGCACTCTCTCACTGCCAGGGTCACTATCTACCGCAGGAATGCTGGCAGGAGGAATCTCTGCCAGCTGCTGTGGCTATGAGGGATGAGCGGGCTCCTCTCCCAGGGATTGCTGTTCCTCCTCAGAATCAGAACTGCTCTGGGGTTCTATGGGCTCAGTTTCCACCCTGACACATAACTTCCATTGTGGTCAATAAGGCTTGTACCCTGAATGCGCACACCAGTATTTACAGAGATCCCCCTCAATTGAAATAGCACACTTTAAAGCACTACTTCCCTAAAGGCTGTAAAGCGCCTTCCCGATGCTGCGATTCTCCACTGTTTGGTTTATTCCCTTCAGAAGTAACTAATTCACACCTTTGTTCCTGCGCAGCACTGGGTTAGAAAGGGGGCTGGTTTCCCATCCTTTTGTTTCCTTTCCCTGTCTTTCCCAGCACAAACATATTCAGGAGTAACTCCCATTGTGGTCCATGAGGCTTATTCCTGAAATGTGCACTCCTAAAGGTACTGAGATTCCCATGTATCAAAATAACACATTCAGAGAGCCTTAATGTCAAAGCTTCAAAGCTTCAATTGATTGCAGCAGGGCAGTGAGAACACTGTGTTCCTATAATGATTGTTTATTTAAGGAAGGAAGTAATGCGGTTGGGGGAAGAGACAGAGAGGAGATTGTTCATAGTTTCGGCAGCTTCAAGGCAGGGGGAATGCTGTGTTCCTGTGATGATTGTTGGTTTAAGGAAGTAGTTAATGCAGGCTGGGCGAGACACTGGAAAGAGCGAGAAGGAGAGTGATTTTTGGCAAGACACTGGAGGAGACCTCCCAGGATTTTATTGAAGGAGAAAGGGGGGGAGAACCTGGAGGGGGGAGCCTCTCTTATTGGTTGAGCAGCCTCTGCCAGTCAAATGACATTCACTCCAACCCCCACCACGCCACACCCGGAAATATCTTCTGTGAAGCGACTTAAACTGGTGCGGTGCACTTACTCGTGGAGCCCTGCACGGACACAAGTGCACCAAAGCCAATCCCTTGAAAAAATCCGAGTAATCCTCCATTCGCTTCTCCTTCCACTGTTGTGGAGAACCCCCCCCCCCACATGTTGTTTCCACAAACTCCCAATTATATATAATACATGAGTTTTTCTTCAGGTATTTCTGACATATTGCATACAATTGTCATACAACTGGTAGGAGCAGATCGTACAGAGCTGGAGTAGCAGAGTGGCTGGAATTGAACTTGGAACCAGAAATGTCAACACTTGCCTCTCCCATGAGGCCTTAGGGTGAGCCACTCTCCCTCTCAATCTCAGCCTCCTCCCTATCCAAAACATTTGGGGACTTGCCCAAATGTTTAGCTAGCATCTAGACTTTTATTATGGAGTGTATATTGCTAGATTCGCTTGGGTTCTGCAGCTTTCATCCTAAAGAGATTTGGCTGAGGCATGTAGGAAAAGGAGAGGTTAAAAAGGTCTGCTGAGGTTTCAGACTTTTGTCCAAATGTGACCCTGAGGTGTTAAAACCACTGCTGCACAACAAAAATCACTTGCAGTGTGACAGAATTTCTGTAAGCAGAAGGGGCCTGCCTGCACAACAGAAGCAGACTGGAAAATTAATTTCAGTTCACTTCCAAGAAGAAGCTGATTCCCATCAGGTTAGGATGAGTGGCAGAGGAGGAAAGAGAGGTGATGAACTGAGGCTGTACTTCAAATGGCTAATCATGGACAATAATTTACAGTACCAAAAACAGAGCCAGTCATACATCTATACAAGACACCCTCTCTTATCCTCCTTTATGTGAGCCAGCCACAGACATTTTAAAGTATCCTGCATGTTACAATATACAGTAAATATTCAACGTCTGCATGTAAGTCTGAGTGGCAAAAAAAATCCAAAAGGGAATCAATGTGGTGAGGAGAAAAGAGGGGAAAATATATGCCACAATCCTAATCATGCTTCTTTTTCTTCTTTCTTTTTTGGCATATATCGAAGAAGCTGTGCAATCATCTGATTTTTTTCTGTGTTTGGGATCTTCATCACTGAAGCAGGATAATTATCAATAATCAGCTAAGCCTCACTTTTAAAAGACCTCATTATTAAATATGAACACAGCTCTGCACTTCAAAGTCAAAGCTACTCCCCAGTGGACCAAGCACAGCTTGTTATCAAGATTGCAGGAGACATTGTGCATTATCTCAAAAAGAAAAGATTATAATTATCTTTGGTGTTAAAAATAGGAGTCTTTCTCCTTCCCCCATATCCTGCAAAACCCATTCCTTCTTTCACCGCTCATTAAAGACAAGATACTGGAAACAGCAAATAACCTAGATATTTAAAAAAATGAAACGAAGTAGAATACAACATGGCAATCTTGAATATTATAAATATACTGCTGATGAGTCCAAAACGAGTGCTGATAACATTTCCCAAGGAGTACCAAAGCTTTGTCTTCAGAGACACCAACCTATGTGTCTGACATCTCTTTTAATATCACATCAGATACAGTAATCACTGTAAGGCATACATCATCATTCATTTTCTCATGCATGATTTCAGTCTTAAAAAACGCACAACGAGGATTAAAGGCCATGTTATTCAAGTCAGCCAAGAGGTTGATTGTGTTCAAATATGTTTGCCTTTCACCATTTTAAGACACTAAACCCATGGCAGAATACCTTAAATATGGTAGGCATTCTCCTGTAGACAAGAAAATGAATGAAATGAGTATTGTTGTTTGAACACTAAACTCAAGTGATCAAAGGATAAAGTCTTAATGCATCGATTTTCCATTCCACAAGACCTTGGGGGGAAAGGCCTAGTTCTGACTGAATCAACCTTTTACTTGAGTATCCCACAATCTATTTCTAGGTTGTGGTTTTGAGTCTTAAGGGGTAAAAGCATTTTTACTATTTTAACTTGCCTTATTCTGAAGGAAATTAATAGAAATCTTGTACTCCCAAGGAAATAAAGTGCATAAAGTCATATTAATCTGTGTGTGCAGCAGTTGGCAGGCTTACTTGGTTCTGTTCTGGAAATACTTTGGCAGGCCAGGATTTTTTCATCTGGATTCCACTGAACTTTCAAAATGTGATCTAGGATCTATTCTGGATTCAAAACAAACCAAGTGTTCCTTGGAATTAATTTACCAGAATCTGGCAAGTTCTAATGGGTCCAGCGCTGTCAGCAACATTGAAGCATGTGATGCAATAATACCAATAGGCTACATCTGTGGAGGAGATCTTTGTACACGTGTAGCATTGCTTCAATCACAATCCAAGCATTCCAGAACATGATGGAATCCCACTGGATTCTGGGAATTTCCTGATCCACCCTGGACTTACAAATTACTTATTACAGACTTACAAATCTGCAGCCAGCATTGCCACTGAATTCTACCCAAAGTAAACATTCCAAGATAAATTTGAAGCAATGCCTATGGCATGTTTACAGAACCAAAAAGCATTTTCAGAAGACTAGTAAAAATGTACTGATTACACACCTGAGGTTGATCGGTTCTATGAAGACCTACAACACCTTCTAGAGCTAACACCAAAAAAAGATGTCCTCTTCATCATAGGGGATTGGAATGCTAAAGTAGGAAGTCAAGAAATCACCGGGATAACAGGCGAGCATGGCCTTGGTGTACAAAATGAAGCAGGACAAAGGTTAATAGAGTTTTGCCAAGAGAACACACTGATCATAGCAAACACTCTTTTCCAACAGCACAAGAGGCGACTCTACACATGGACATCACCAGATGGTCAATATCGAAACCAGATTGATTATGTACTTTGCAGCCAAAGATGGAGAAACTCTATACAATCAGTAAAAACAAGACCTGGAGCTGACTGTGGCTCAGATCATGAGCTGCTTCTTGCAAAATTTCGGCTTACATTGAAGAACGTAGGGAAAACCACTAAACCATTCAGGTATGACCTAAATCATATCCCTTATGAATATACAGTGGAGGTGACAAATAGATTTAAGGGATTAGACCTGATAGACAGAGTGCCTGAGGAACTATGGACGGAGGTCTGTAACATTGTTCAGGAGGCAGCAACTCAATCCATCCCAAAGAAAAATAAATGCAAGAAAGCAAAGTGGCTGTCTGAGGAGGCTTTACAAGTCGCTGAGGAAAGAAGGGAGGCGAAAAGCAAGGGAGAAAGGGGAAGATATACCCAACTGAATGCAGAGTTCCAGAGAATAGCAAGGAGAGACAAGAAGGCCTTCTTAAATGAACAGTGCAAAGAAATTGAAGAAAACAATAGAATGGGAAAGACTAGAGATCTCTTCAAGAAAATCGGAGATATCAAGGGACTGTTTTGTGCAAAGACGGGCATGATAAAGGACAAAGAAGGCAGGGACCTAACAGAAGCAGATGAGATTAAGAAGAGGTGGAATGAATACACAGAAGAACTATACAGGAAAGATCTTAATGTCCCTGATAGCCATGATAGTGCAGTCACTGAACTTGAGCCCGACATCCTAGAGAGTGAAGTCAAGTGGGCCTTAGGAAGCATTCCTAACAACAAAGCTAGCGGAGATGACAGTATTCCAGCTGAGCTATTTAAAATCCTAAAAGATGATGCTGTTAAAGTGCTGCACTCAATATGCCAACAAATCTGGAACACTCAACAGTGGCCACAAGACTGGAAAAGGTCAGTTTACATTCCAATTCCAAAGAAGGGCAACGCCAAAGAGTGTTCAAACTACTGTACAATTGTGCTCATTTCCCATGCGAGCAAGGTCATGCTCAAAATCCTACAAGCTAGGCTTCAGCAGTATGTGAACCGAGAACTACCAGAAGTACGAAGAGGCAGAGGAACTAGAGATCAAATCGCCAACATTCACTGGATCATGAAAGCAAGAGAATTCCAGAAAAACGTCTCTTTCTGCTTCATTGACTACGCTAAAGCCTTAAAGAGATGGGAGTACCAGACCACCTTACCTGTCTCCTGAGAAACCTGTATGAGGGTCAAGAAGCAACAGTAAGAACCGGACATGGAACAACCGATTGGTTCAAAATTGGGAAGGAGTACGACAAGGCTGCATATTGTCGCCCTGCTTATTTAATTTATATGCAGAGTACATCATGAGAAACGCCGGGTTGGCTGAATCACAGGTCGGAATTAAGATTGCCGGGAGAATTATCAACAACCTCAGATACGCAGACAATACCACCCTAATGGCAGAAAGTGAAGAGGATCTAAAGAGACTCTTGTTGAGGGTGAAAGTGGAGAGTGCAAAAGTTGGTTTGAAACTCAACATTAAAAAACAAAGATCATGGCATCTGGCCCCATCACGTCCTGGCATATAGAAGGGGAAGAAATGGAAGCAGTGACAGATTTTATTTTCTTGGGCTCCAAGATCACCGCAGACGGTGACTGTAGCCATGAAATTAAAAGACGCTTGCTCCTTGGGAGGAAAGCTATGGCAAACCTAGACAGCATAGTAAGAAGCAGAGACATCACCTTGCCGACAAAGGTCCATATAATCAAAGCTATGGTTTTCCCAGTAGCAACATATGGCTGTGAGAGCTGGACTATAAGGAAGGCTGAGCGCCGAAGAATCGATGCTTTTGAACTGTGGTGCTGGAGAAGACTCTTACGAGTCCCCTGGACTGCAAGGAGGTCAAATCAGTCAATCCTAAAGGAAATCAACTCTGACTGCTCATTGGAAGGACAGATACTGGAGCTGAAGCTCAAATCTTTTGGCCACCTAATGCGAAGAGAAAACTCCCTGGAAAAGACCCTGATGCTGGGAAAGATTGAAGGCAAAAGGAGAAGGGGACAGCAGAGGATGGGATGGCTAGATAGCATCACCGATGTACCGATGAATATGGACTTGAGCACACTCCGGGAGAGAGCGCAGGACAGGAAGGCCTGGCGTGCTATGGTCCATGGGGTCACGAAGAGTCGGACACGACTGAACAACTGAACAACAACAACAACAAGGAGCATAGACCATTGTGCTTGGTCCGGTACCCAAGTAGTTTGAGTTTTTGAAACATTTCCCTTCAGAGAGAAACAGAGACCAAACTTGTAACTTGCAAATGTGACAAATTTGACTAGGAAGTGTAGCTTTTCAGGGACTTAAAATAATTGCTCCTAACATTATTTTAGAAATCTCAATGAAAGTGAAACTGCTCAGAACAAAGTTGAAGAGATAAATACCAAAGGGGTACAGAAGGAAGACCAAGCTTAAAGTTGAGCATCAACTGCTCATAGTGGTAGAATTGGCAGGATTTAACTATTTCACAGTTAATTCACTTTCACAGTGACAGTTCTCTGACCCTCTTGCATGTGTATTAGCTGGGTTGGCAGCCTCCTGGCAGTAAGTTAGTTAAAATTTTTAAAAAAGTAGTTTGGAAGTGGAACAGCCTTTCAGTGCAAGCCAGCTATCTGATAATGATATGGATGCAACTTCTTTTTATAGCTTTTTTAAAGAAGAAAACAACACAGCCGCCAATTCCCATTTCCTCATGTTCATTCACTTACATGCATTCAAATTTAAAATGGATTAATACCAGTTTAAAACTGTTGCCTATGGCAACTCTCTTCCAGAACCAGAAGCCTCTTGTCCCAATAGACTGGACAGCCTTTCAAGAATTCCGAATGTTGCCCCACAAACAATCAGAGTCACCATACCCAGCTTAGCCAAAGAGAATTAAGTCTGGGATTGACAGATACCCAACACTGTCCTATGTATGTTTACTCAGACATAAGTGCCACCATGTCTCAGGGCTCCTTCACATGGAGCTTTTATCCTGCTATCGAGATTGCTCACTCATGGAAGTTTGCAGGCTATTTAGATGACATCGTGAACCTCCAGGGCGTCTCCTGCACTAAATGACCTTCATTCTGTTTTTAAATAGATTGGAGATAATGAGCTAATAAATTAACCCGCTTCTGTTTTGCTTGAGTTCCCTCTGTGAAAAAGGAAAAGCCACTATAAAAGGAGCGAGATCAATGAAACATATGGAAGACACAGATAAGGAGGAGAATGAGGGGGAAAGGGGAGGGGGGAAAGGAAGCACGTGTAAAGGGAGTCCGTTGTGATCCTGCATTTAAAACAGAAGCAGAACGCCCCGTTTTAAATGCGGGATTTTAGGCTGGGGTAGAGATGCTCTCAGTGGGGCTTATCCCCAAGTAGCGTGTATAGAGCCTGTGCTCTTTTCCCTGTTTAAAGACTAATGAGTATCCTGAGGTTATGACGGGTATTCTGAAATGAAGGACACAGACAATATATTCTATGGCAGCCTTCCCCAAACTGGTGCCCTCCATATGCTTTCGACTACAACTGCCAGGATTCCTGATCATTGACCATGCTGCCTGAGGCTGATGGGAATTGAAGACCAAAGGAGGACATCACATTGAGGAGGATTATTCTATGGGGTTCTCATGGTCCTAACTATGAAAGGCCTTCATATCATAAAGTATATACCCTACTTTTTGACAAAGGTCCCCAAGGCAACTTACAATAAAAATACATTAAAAAACCAATGAAACATAATTTTTTGTTGCTTTGATGTAGAGTGTTGGACTAAGACTAGGGTGATCTCGGTTCAAATCTCCATTCATCCATGAACGTCACACTACCTCAGCTGAACCTACCTCATAGTGTTGTTGTGAGGATACAATGGAGGTGGGGAGAACTATGTCGGCCACTCTGAGCTCCTTGGAGGTAAAGTGGGATATCAATATAATAAATAGATAACAAATAAAATGTAAAACAATAAGACATTATAAAATGCTTTCCATGCAAATAAAGAGAGGGCAGTCTGAGGGGAAAGACTCACAAACGTCATGGCAACCCAGATACTGCCCTCTTGTCTTTGAAGTCTTAAAACAATCTAAGGCTAGTAAATCCGTGCTTTGGACTGAATCATAGCTGCTTCATCAGCAGCAAGAGAATGCTAAATAAATGTCTATTTGATGTGAAGAAACAAGAGGGGCAGCTATATGACACGTCCACCCTCAAGCACCTACATAGTCTTTGATTATCTTGCCCACAGGGGAGAAAAAATGTCCCAGGGTATCTCAGTCACTTCTTGATTGAGTGACAAAACGATAGAAGGATTTGCTGGGGACTCTCTGCTAAAACCCCAGAAGTATCTGAGCTGCTTTTCTAAACCATTATGAACTGGCTTGCTCTAGTAAGCAGTAACATTCACTCCACAAAACTATTGAAGTTGGATCTCATTTTGTTTGTGTGTGTGTGTTTTTAAACCCATATCTGATCAAAAAGTCTATAATGTCCCTTCTGATTCTGAATTAACCTGCCCTCTAAAACTGTGTATAAACCCACAACATAACAGCTGAGATTCTATTGATTGGTGAAATTGGGAAGGATATTAAAGGAGAAGGAAATTAATATTCAAGCAGTAGCTAGAGCAAAATAAAAAAAAAGAGCAACCCAAGTGACGGAGATGCACTTTCTCCCCTGTCCTAATTATATTTAGCTAATCCATTCAATTAAGCATTGATGATTTATATGATGAAAAGCATAATGAATCCATTAAACTCAAAACAAGTATTGGCATAAACCCTTTTCACCCCAGGATGTGAATTATATGCTAAGTGGCATGGAAATTTGCTCAAAAGATAATATAATATTGCAAAGAAGCTGTTCATTTTGTGCCTGGCTAAAACACTGATTTGTGCAGACTGGATTCTGCCCTTGATTACAGATTTAAAGCTTTAGTAAATCAAGTTAAGCCTATTATAATAATTTACAATTATTCCAGATTGTTGCCACTGTAAGTCGGACACAAATGCAATTAATTAATTAATTAATACACTCCGGGAGAGAGCGGAGGACAGGAAGGCCTGGCGTGTTATGGTCCATGGGGTCACGAAGAGTCGGACACGACTTAACAACTGGAAACAACAACAACAACATTTATATCCTGCCTGTTTTCCATCATGGAACCCAAGGAAGCATTCATGGGGCTTCCTAGGCAGTCTCCCATCCAGGCACTAACTAGATCCAAACCTGCTTAGCTTCAACAAGGGCCCTGTATCATCATCAGTAGTGCAAAAGAGACAGTTTCCAAGGTTTGGTCACCCTGGAGCATCACACCAAGAAAGAAAATCTAAATGGGGACATCCAGATGAAGGGCTAGGAGCTAGGCTGGTGGGGTCTGACTTGGTTCTTACTGGTTTCCCTCAGTTTCACAGGTCAAAGTAAAAGGGCTGCAATCTGGGAACCACCTGAGAGGGGGGCTCACCCCAGGTACTGGAATCATCAGGGGCACAAAGCAAGTCTAGATCCATCACAATGATGCATATGTGCATCCCATCTACACGTCCTACCTTGTAAATGAATGGCGTTCTGGGGGGCGGGGGGGGGGATAAAATGCTGCATTTAGAGATAATGTTGCACTAGGGATAAAACGTGTGTATCTGCACATCTAACTAACTTCAGAGGGGATCAACATGTGCCTAGGCTCAGCGAATGCTCAAAGGTGCTTTTTCAACCCTCCCTCAGGTCTCTCTGCAACCCCCTTGCCATGCAACAACACCCCACATCAGCAGAGATTTTACTAGCAATGATGCAAGGGGCTCCTTCACACGGTGCTTTTATCCTGCAATGGAGAAGGCTCCTTCACGGAAGTTTGAGGGCTCTTTACATGATGCCATGACCCTGCCGTGACCCTCCGTAAATTATTATAATAGGCTTAACTCCGGCACTAAATGCCCTTTGCTCAGTTTTTAAATAGATCATAGATAATGAGCTATCAAATTACCCCATTGTGTTCCGCTTCAGTTCCCTCCGTGAAAAGAGTAAAAGCAGCAAGAAGAAGAGCAAGATCAACGAAAGATAATTGAAGGCTCAGATACAGGGAGAAGGAGGGGGAAGTGGGTAGGGGAAAAGGAAGCACGTGAGAAAGGGAGTCGTCGTGATCCTGCATTTAAAACGGAGGCAGAAAGCCCTGTTTTAAATGAAGGATTTGAGGCTGGTGTAGAGATGCCCAAGGATTGCCTGGGTAAATCTTTTCCCCTACTTCTTCTGGAACAGACCGCCTCAGGAGGTGGCGGAGGGCTCGCCTTCGCTTGCAGGTATTTAAGCAGAGGCTGGATGGCCATCTGTCAAGGATGTTGTCCTTGGATGAGGGTGAACAATTGAAGCTTAATCCCGAAAAGACAGAGGTGCTCTTGGTCAGTTGAAAGTCAGACCAGGGAATAGGGATTCAACTTGTGTTGGATCTGCTTACTCAGACTCAGGCTCACACTTTTGGTGCACTCCTGGATTCAGCCCTGACCCTGGATGCCCAGATTGTAGTGGTGGCCAGGAGTGCATATGCCAGCTGTGCCCATTCCTAGAGATGTCTGATCTGGCCATGGTCAAGCATGCCTTTATTACAGCCCATTTGGACTACTGTAATGCGTTCTACATGGGGCTACCTTTAGAAACTGTTCAGAAACTTCAGCTAGTCCAGAATGCTGCGGTCAGACTGTTGACTGGGACTGGTTACAGGCAGCACATGACTCCCTTGTTACAAGAGCTTCAGTAGCTACCGGTCTACTTCCAGGGAGAATACAAAGTTTTGATTATGATCTATAAAGCTCTATTTGGCTTAGGAGCAGGCTACCTGACAACTGCCTTCTACCATATGAGCCTGCCTGTGTTTTAAGATTTTGGGTAGAGGTCCTTCTTTTGGTCCCACCAACACCATCAGAGGTGTTTGGTGACGATGTGAGAGAGGGCCTTCTCAGTGGCCTCTCCCAGGCTATGGAACACTCTGCCAAAGGAGAAAAAATTGGCTCCCTCTCGGTTGTCCTTCTGCCAGCAAACGTTTTTGTTGTTTTTTTAATTCAAGCAGGCCTTTGGTATGTAAGACCGTCAGTTGGGCTGGATGCTGTTTTTATTCTGTTATTGTTGTGTTTTTAATTGTACTTCTTTTATTATTGCTTTTTATTTTATTTTTTGTATTACTTCCCCTAATTCTAAGACGTCTTGCGTGTCATTTTCTTGGTAGAAAGGCAGATTAGAAATTAAATTAATCAATTGTTGCATGCAATTGTAGATTCTGCATGGAGCTGGGGGTTAGACCAGATGACCCCCAAGATCCCTTCCATAGTTCTATGATTCTAAATAAAAATTGTAGCTTTTTATCATTCTAGGGCTGCAACCTGGGAGTAAGTCCCATTGAATGCAATGGCACTTAGATTTGAGTAGATGTGAAAAGGATGGCACTGGTAGTTTTTAGTCAGGTAGATTAACAACACAAGCTCAGGCATCTTTACTCAGAAGTAAAACCAACTGGGTTCTATAGTGCTCACGCTATAGTATATATGCATAGGTCTGCAGCCTAAATAGACTGAATTTTTTTTGAAATTCCAAAGGTGCCTCCTGTTAGACAGACAGAAGCTGTAACTTAAAATACAACATTGTTGTAATACAACATTCCTCCTCTAGCACACAGAGGAAGGAATGCCTCTTCTAAGATGATGTCTGTTGTGACACATGCACCGTGATGTCGTAGTACATTTTGAAGTACAGGCGCTCCTCGTGGCAGTCCCCATTGCCACGCCCCCAAGGAGAATCCAAAAATGCAGGCAGCTGGGTTGACCCATACCAACAAACCAGTTCTAGCAGTTTTCATCTCCACCAGGAGCAGGTCTTTTGTAAAGCTAATGGGTCTTAATTGCCCATCCAAAGACCAAGCCACTGCAAAATACTTTGCATTACAACAGGAAACAATATATTGTTGTTGGGAAGCCCTTCCCCCCACCTCCCAGCTAATATGAGGCTTGCAGCTACTCTCAGAGGGAAAAGGGGAATTGGGGGAGGGGAATGACATCAGCGTTACTGCTCATCAAAAGATGCTGGCACTGTGTACCTGTGAGCCCTGGCACCACTGCTGATGCAATCAGCTAAAAACCATGAAAGAATATTTTCTTCAAAATGATTGACCTGTTGATGTGCACAGTTATGCAGGTTTCATTAATAACGCAATTAAGATAAAATTTCATTTTCAAGATTCATATGATTAATTGGCTCAGATTTCTTTATTTGGGTGACAGCCCTAATATATTCCTATACTCTTCGCAGAAGTTTTAACCAGAAGCCTCAAACTCAGTGCAGAGCAAACACAAACCTATACAGCTCCATCAATGCACCTACCTGTTCTTAATACACTCCTTGCCATGTATGCATGACATTTCTATCACATGCACACAATTTTATATGTCATGCGTTTCCTTAACAAGACCACTGGTACAACTGTGATAAATAGCGCCGTAATTCTGTAGCGGATTTTGTTCCTTCTGCATGCTGGCAAATGTCGCTTAGCAACGGTTGTTATGAGCAACACCAGCATCTTTCATCAAATTTGGTGGCAACAGCTTCTGCAGGCTACGACTGAGGGCTACTATGTGTACCTCAGAGAATATTCACGTCCTCTTCCCCCCACCCTTTCCTCCGTGAGACAAATAATCCCTCCCATTGTGCTATGTACCAGGCACAGGAATTATTAACTGTTAACAACTTAGAAAGATTAAAATTGCCATTCCACAGAGGTGATGCGCCTTGCCCTTCGTATTGCGCTGATGAGCTGCAAGCTCGTTTTCTGAAACTGCCTGACAGCATGCCCTCTCCCCCGCGCCCACCCGGCAGCCTGCTTAAAATTCAAGCCATCATCCTAAAAATGGGTTAGGAGCCTATGTCACATGGTACGAAGAAACCCCTGTTATTAACCTCCTGCTGAGATTCCTCTCTTTAATGCACTTCCAAGTCTTTAAAGCGACACATATATCAGTCTAGGAGCACATTTCTGATATCTCTTTTGTTTCTTGGACCTGGTCACTTCGCTAACAAACCACCTGCTTCTGATGGTATAATGGAACCTTTTACTCGGGAAAAAATATTACAAATCTATCAGTTAGCTCCATTCTCCAGTGATAGCCTCTCTTTCTTTTGAAGTATAATCCCGGACCCTTTAACAGCCATACAACATTTAATTCATCTTTTTTGCAGTCCATCCTGATAGCATCAACAATTTGGGCCTGTTTTTTTTTTTTTTTAAGCAAATATTAATGCTACATCAGTTGTGACCCTTTCCAGTATTAATTAAGAAAGATATCTGAGAGCCAAATCAGATGCAGTGGCAACGGATCCATTGTTTAATTGTCCCAATCACACAGGAAGAAAGACATAGTCGATCCAATTTTAAAATCCAAAAGGATGGATGGATGAGGGTTGCTGAACCATCCCCACTCCTGTGGCTTACTTCCCCAAAGCCCCTCTCCCCATGCACTTTTCTCTCAGATAGGGTCCCTTCTGGTATCAGTGTCTTGGCTGGAGGAAAAATGAGGGAACTGAGGGAAGGGAAGCCATCGCAGGAAAGGGGGTTCTACCCTCTTCACCCATGCACCACTTTTGCTTTTAAAACTGGACGCCTCACCTCCCACCCCTACAGGATTGGGGCAGTTACACCATGAAACACAGTACCGTCGCCATCACATTGAGTTGGCCCTTACTGCCAATCCAAAGGCAAGCATATAAATATTTTATTTCAAATCAGTTACAGAGTTGCTACTCCCATTTCTGTCTGTAAGGTTGTCATCTCTTCCATTACTGAGATGGCCGGGGAAGGAGGGTGGGGGAAATGAGCGAGAAAAAGAAACAGGGGAAAAGAGGTAATCTTAGGTTTTAAAAATTCCCTTCAGGATAAATATTGACAGAATTGTTTAAAGGGGGAGGGGTGTATTAAGCTGGAAATTGTTTGTTTAAAAATGTTTTAGTAAATTGCATTTATTTACAAAACAGCAGGAAATGTTCAAGATATTTTCATATATTAATTTGCATTTAAATTACCTCATTAACCAGTATGGCATATTACCCCAAACCCTATTT
This sequence comes from Heloderma suspectum, assembly GCF_057233095.1. Classification (NCBI taxonomy): domain Eukaryota; kingdom Metazoa; phylum Chordata; class Lepidosauria; order Squamata; family Helodermatidae; genus Heloderma; species Heloderma suspectum. The sequence goes on from NC_139464.1 coordinate 113,901,769, forward strand.
GTTTTCTAGGAAAGATATGCTTCTCTTAAAATGAAGGGAAAGCTGCCAGTTAAATCCCAAATCCCACACTGACGGATATATTAAGATTATTATGATCAAAAATAGCAAAAGGGTTACAAGTTAAGGGTGCTGTGCTTGAGTGTAAGGAGCCGCAGGATAGGCACCTCCGTTTCTGATAAGAAGCATTATTGGACTTAATTATTTTCCACTTGCAGTTGATTTGTGAGCAATTTCTCTCTTTTCCCTGCGGTTGTCTCCCCAGGCCACCATTTTCTTCCTATCCCTTTGCTTCAGTGTTAGGATGTGCTCTAACAGGCAAGAGAAACTACTCCATGCATTTGGAATCACTTATTTCATGAATGGATAACTTTTTCAACATTAGACAGGAGAAAGCCCGCCAACATTTTCTCCTCTACAGACAATTTTGTAAGGACTATGGGGGCTTTGGTGAAAGGTTGACCATTCCTGGTTTTTATCACCTCTCCAGAACAAGTAGAACAGTTATAAACAGGAAAGTCAAACACACACACACACACACACACTCCCCTGGTGTTTAAGCGTGCCACCTCCTTCCCATAGATCGACATGCAGTGATTTTATACAAAACTAATCTAACATATCCCATTCCTTAGCTTCATTTTTGTGCCGTTCATTGCAACATCAAAATGGTGGTTACTTCCCTATTACCATCTTTCACCCAGAGAAAATTAATTTGAATAGCTGGTTTAAATAATTATTTTTATCAAGTTGCAATTCCTGTATTTCCTTAACAAACATGCACACTGCAGGGTGCTGTAACAATTAAAGCATTTGAGTTTGCAGCACCCTATTTCAAAGGCTTTGATCATGCAGCCAACATGTCTTGAACTGCAACACTCTGTACGATTTAGAGACAAGGAGAGTTGCAACTGGGAAACAGATGGATTTCTGTTTGGCTTGAAGGACTCTGAGTACACTTAGGGCCAAAACAGACACTAATTTAAATTTAAGTCTAGCAGCTATACTTCTTCCCCATTTTTATTTTTATTTTTTTACTCTAGATAGGTAAAATAGCAGGGAGTGCAATCTGGATCAAGACCCTAGTGTGGAAGGTAGAGGTTTTTTTTTAAGATCCAGATCAGGGCCCCTGCTCCTACTCAAGACTAAAGATAAAGAGAGAGATGTAACTGTTAGACACAGATTTAAAGTAATGTCTGCTTTGAGCCTTACCTGAAGTATGAGGCTGCTTCCAGACATGTGCAAGGGTTTTGACTAATGCTCTACTAGTGCTAGCCGCGTTCAGAGGTGATTTCTAGGGATGTACGAAAGTCACTTACCTTTCCGCGGATTATGTTTATGGGGGGAGGAGGCGTTCCGTCCCTCCCCCCGGAATCCTCGACGGGGGGGAGGCGATCCGTACCTCCCCCCTGGAATCCTTGAACGGCCGGCTGTGCTCTGCGGCAGCTCCGCAGAGCAGCTGGCCAGGCCCAGACCAGAGCCGTCCGCAGCCGGATTTCCGGCCGCGGAGGGCTCTGGGTAAAAAAAACAAAAACCGCGTACGCAAATGGCGGCGGCTATGGCCGCCGCCATTTGCGTTCCTTATTTTTGGCCGTCTTAGTCTACGTAAATATTTACGTAGATTATTATGGCGAAAATAAAGGGGAATGCAAATAGCGCCCGCTACGCCAAAAATAAGGAACGCAAATGGCGGCGGCTGCAGCCGCCACCATTTGCGTACGCGTTTGTTTTTTTTAACCCAGCCGTGATAGGCTACGTAAATCTTTACGTAGCCTATCACATCTCTGTAAAACACACACACACCTCCAGACTGCAAATGGCGGCGGTGGCAGCCGGTCGGAAGACCAGCCGCTGCCACCGCCGCCTGGAACATCCACTCCAGGTAAGTCTCGTCCCGGGGGGGATCCGCAGGGGGGCGGGGGATGTGGCAGGCCGTTCCGCCACAGATTTCGGGGGGCCGAATGCACTGGCATTCGGCCTCACCGAAATCCGTGGCAGAATTCTCTGACATCCCTAGTGATTTCACAGTTTTAGTCCTCCAGCCTTATCTAATCCCCATGCAAAAGGAAAGGCAACCCTTTGGATAGAATGCCACATACCCGTCCACTACCATTCTTACTATTCCTAAAGAGCAGCAGTAAAAATAAAGTGTCCCTTCCACCTCAGCAGACAAGCTGTCCCACCCCTCATATGTGAAGTCACCATATTTTAAACATTTAAATACCTTTAAAAGCTTTTCAACTTGAGGCCTTTGTTGTGCACTTGTGGAGCTTCCCTACACGAAGCTGTTAATCTCTGTGCCTACCTTCAGTTTTATTGCAGAATTGAGATCCAAACTCTACACAAAGAGCTTTTCCTTTCCCACTTTTCTGCTACATAACCTCTAGGTGGAGCTGTGCCATAGCAGAATATCGGAATTACACAAGTAGGAAATCACCTTTTCTTTTGTTTTCAGAAATAATACCCCATTTTCCCCACTCTCAAAAAACCAGGGAAAGTGCTCTTAAAAAACAGAAGCGAAACCAGAGGATCATGATGTTGTCTAAAAAACCCATAAACAACCGTAAGGAATCAACAGCGCATAATAAATGCTTTGTGTAGAAAAGCTTGCGATTCCTTACTCACAATTGTTGACGGGTTCTTTAGGTGACGTTGTGATCCTCCCATTTTGCTTCTATTTTTTAAGCGTGCTTTCCTGTTTTGCTTTGTTTTTAGAGCAGGAAAAATGGGGCATTATTTATGAAAGCGAAAGAAACGGTATTTTCCTACTTGTATATTTATGCTATTCCACTATGATACAGTAGTGGAAAAGCAGGAAAGGACTCTACTCTTTGTGTAGAGTTCGGATCTCAGTTCTGTAAAAGTAGATACAACAATTAACAGCCTCATGTAGAAAAGTTCTCAGTTTAGAGGAGGGCCCACAAGATGGCTTGCAAATTCAATCAAACCATAAAGGCCCAAATGAAAAAAAGGACTCTAAAAATAGCCAACGAAATAGCAAACTATAAAACCCACAGGAATCAATAATAACACCTTTAAAAACTGACACAGCATTAAAAAAATGCTTCTGCATTTTTTAAAAATAAAGTCTCTGGCCTTTGTCACAAAAGAAAGGTTGGTTAACTTCCCTGAGAAGAGAGAGTTCCAAACAATGGCCATTGCCACAGAAAAAGCCTGTTCTTGTCAGGGACCAGCTTTAGCACTGCAGTGGGCCTTGTGGGTTATAGCCAGAATTTGACTAGAAGTAGCCTGGAAGGGCTGGGGCCTAATCAGTTTCTGGAGTGTCAGAGTCTGTGTAAGCTTCTCTCTGTCAGTGTTCCCACAGCAGAGCCAGAGGGAGTCACCGCTGTTCCCTGCCCACCTGCTTGTCTGCCTTGGCAGGCAGGGAAGCTGGAAGCTGTCGTGAGAACCTGACAGAGGTGGGGCGAGGTTTGCAGAAGGGTCGCCCAGGCTGAAGCATCACTGCTGGAGGGCTGAGCAGTGACGCCCTATTTAGACAGGGGCCTTGCTGAAAGGCTCAAGGCCCTTGTCTGTCAAGGGATCCGGAGGGGGAGTCTTACAGTTACGCCTTCCCTTTAAAGCTGATGCAAAGGCGAAGAGCCTTTGCTAGGAACATCTTTTCATTGCCTGAAGCCTTCTCTATTTGGATCCATCATCGTCTGGGCTTTTGGAGGCACTCTGCACATGGACCCTCCCTGAATTGGAACTTTGGATTGCTAAAGACTTGCCATGAAAACAAGGCCTTTCTTATTTATTTATTTAGGGTGTTTTTACCCCACCCTTCAGCCGAAAAAGGCTACCAGAGTGGCTTACAAAGGTGAATATTAAGACAGTCCCTGCCCTCGAGCTTACAATCTAAAAGACATGACACAAAAGGAAAAGGGATTGGGAGGAAGGAGGGGAAGGAAAGCAAATACACCAATGTTAGATAAAAAGAGACTCCATAACCGTTGGCGCCTCAGTTACGTAGGAGCCCAAGTGGCGGGAAAAATGTGGGCAGAGCAAAAAGGAGAACCATAATGACGCGCTCATGACTAATGGCTTGGTAGGCTGATACTGACTGTTTATTGGCTATTAACTTGGTAAGCTGATGTACTGACTGTTTCATTTGTTACTGGCAAGAACAATAAAAGTGATATGGTATAAAAGGCTTTTACGTGTCTCGGGGTCCAGACTGCTCTGCACCCGTTTTGCAAAACGTTTCAATAAAATAGTGTTGGATCCACTGCTGCCTGCCTGGCATCCTTTTCTTCTAAACCGAAAGCAAGAACTTTTTATCTAACCATTTGGTGCCGTGACTCGAATCCTGCTTCGGGGCGCGTCCCCTTTGCGCTGAGCCGAGGGGCCGCGGAGGAGAAGTGGCCACAGGCGGTTGTTTTACACTGCCTTCTCCTCATGATGGCGGCGGCGGAGGCGCTTGGGGACCAACGCCAGAGGGAGAGGGAGACGTGATCACTCCTTTTTGGCACTGGCAGTGGATCAATAGGCAGCTGGACGCGGCTGCGGGTGGGACAGAGGAGGCCTCGGGGTAAGTGAAACAGCTTACTTTAGGGGACACACGCGGGATGGTGGTGTGTTTGTGATTGTGTGAGACGCCTACGGGCGAAGCGAGTGAAGAGCCCCGATCTGCATTTCCTTGTCTCGGCGATGGGCTGGGTCAGAGGAGGGCGAAGCGTGAGATTTGTTGAGTGAAATCCCACTGTCATGGGCGGGTCCCAATCCAGGCTCATGGAAGAGTCCCATACGCCCTTGGAGTGTTGTTTGCGCAACTGGTCACATTTTAAGCAGGATTATGGAACTAAGATGACGAAGGATCGACTTGTCCTTCTTTGTGCCCGGGAATGGCCGGTATTAGAACCCAAATGGCCACCCGAGGGGTCTTTTGACCCAACCCTGGTATCTGCTGTGAGCATAATAGTAACGCAAAGGGGAAGTTGGGATCAGTTTCCCTATATTGATTCATGGGCAACTTGCATACCTCTCGGTGGCAGGCCTACCCTGTGGGTAGTTAAATGTATGTCCTTGGCCCTCCCTGTGATAACTGGAAAAAAATTGACGAGGAAGGGAACACCTAGGGTGGCAGCGACAGCCCCTGAGGATCCGTTGCTTCCTCCTCCCTACGGGACTGCTGTCGCGGGGAGACTACGCCCGCCCCCCCCCCAAGGGAGCCTGCCCAAGAGTTGCAACCATTAAAAATTCCTGAGTTTGGGTCTATGACTGAGTTCGAGGACACTCTCCAAGATCGTTTGGACGCCCTTGAGAAAAATTTCAAAGAGATGAAGGGTGCTTGGGGGCCTCGAACCCAGGAAAAGGTGCCTGATAAAGAGGAGGAAACCAAAGGAGGGCCTAATTATAATTTACGAAAGGACCCTCAGCCACCAGTAAAATTGACTTTCCCTATTAGAGAGGTCCCCGATCCTACCACCCAACACCCACAGGGGACAATGTTTGTTTACGTTCCCTTTACGACATCTGATTTGTACAATTGGAAACAGTTCAATCCTCCCTTTGAAGAGGACCCTGGTTCACTGTTGTCCTTAATGGAAAATGTGAGGCTTACACACAATCCTACCTGGGATGACACACAGATGTTGTTAAACACTTGCTTCCTTAGTCAAAAGCCAACTATTCTTGCGGGGGCGCGAACTAGATTTAGAGAAGAGAACCCCCAGGCGACTGAGGAGCAAATGGCAGAGGTTTTGCCTATTGGGAGGCCTGACTGGGGAGTGGCCACGGCAGCGCAAAGGCAATTATATGCTGAATACTTTCGGCTTGTTTTAGCGGGCATGAAACAGGCCGCTCAAAGGGCCCCCAATGTGCAAAAGGTCTTGATGTTAAAACAAGACAAAAGCGAGCCCCCCGCCGTCTTCCTCCAAAGGCTGAGAGAAGCCTTTGCTAAATATACTGACATCGACCTGAATGACCCAAATAACCTACGAATTCTCACAACGCAGTTTGTAGGAAATAGCTGCCAAGATATTAGAAAGAAGTTACAAAAAGTCGAAGGAGGACTGGCGGCTGATTTGGGAGTCCTGGTTGAGGTAGCCCAGAAGGTCTATGAAGGACGAGAGGAAGAAGAAGAAAAGGAAAAAGATAAAAGGCAGGCAAAACTACTTGCTGCTGTTCTCAAGCCAGAGAAAGGAGGGACTAAGAAGGGTGGAAAGGGGAACAGAAAAGGGCCTCCCTTAGGAAAAGATCAGTGTGCTTTCTGTAGGAAGATTGGGCACTGGAAACAAGACTGTGAAGCCCTGAAAAAGAAAGAGAAAGAAAGCAGGGGGGAAGAACAAAGAGTGTTGTATGAACAAGAAAGAGATTAGGACAGACCAGGGCCCGGACCCCTCTTGGCTGTTTCCGAGGCAAGACGGGACCCCATGGTCAAAATTAAAGTTGGGGGTCACTCCTATGATGCCCCTGTGGATACAGGGGCTGCCTTGTCCATACTCCCCCTTAACAAGCCACCAACGGGAAGTGGAGGAACTACCACCATAATGGGGGTCGAGGGAAGGGCAACGCGAGTGCCCCTTTCTCATCCTTTGTTTACTAAAATTGGAGAAACACACCTAGAACACGTGTTTGTCTGTACCCCCTCCTGTCCAGTGGCATTGTTAGGGAGGGACTTACTGACTAAGCTCCAAATTGAGATCACTTTCACCCCGATGGAAGAATGGAAGTACGACTTCCCAAGCAACAGAGCAGCAACTATCAAATGGCCCTTTTTAAAGCCATGGAGGAACCCACCTCAGAGGCAAATGAAGACTGGTGCTTAATAGAAAACAGAGTCAACCCACTGGTTTGGGCCGGGGTTGGAGGGGCCTCTCGTGCCAAATCGGCGGCACCATACAAAATTCCTCTCAAGGAAGGGGCGAAACCAGTTCATATGAAACAATACCCCCTTTCCCGCCAAGGGAAGCTGGGTCTACAACCAGTAATAACGAAGCTCCGAGAGGAAGGCCGACTCATCGAGATAATGTCCCCCTACAACACGCCCATTATTGCTGTATCAAAAGGGGGGGGCAAAGGGTTTCGCCTTGTGCAAGACCTCCGCCTCATTAACCAGCAGATCGAGGCCCCCCACCCTGTGGTCCCTAACCCACACACCCTTCTCGTAAGAATTCCAGAAGATCATGCATGGTTTACTGTCATAGACCTAAAAGACGCTTTCTTTAGCATCCCACTCCACCCTGATTCGAGGCCTTTGTTCGCCTTTGAGTGGGAAAGCCCAGAGGGTGAGTCAAAGGTGCAACTAACATGGACAGTGATCCCTCAGGGGCTCAATCTTGTACCCGTCGTTTTTGGTCAGCAACTTCAAAAGGACCTCGAGCCTTGGGTCCATCATCACCTTGAGGTGCATCTCCTCCAATATTGTGACGACCTCTTGATCTCAGCCAAGGCTAAGGATATGTGCCTAAATGGGACAATTTCCCTCCTTAATCATCTAGCAGGGAGAGGCTATAAAGTGTCAAGGGAGAAGGTGCAGCTAGTCCAACCAACTGTAAAATTCTTAGGTTACCACTTAGCCAAGGGGACCCGAAGCTTGGGATCAGAAAGAGTCGAAGTCATTCGTGACACTCCTGTCCCTACGTCCCCCCGTGAGCTAAGGGCTTACCTGGGATTGACTGGATTCTGTCGGCTGTGGATAGCTGACTATGGGGAAATAGCACGACCACTATATGAGGCACTGCAAAAGGATACATTAGACAAATGGAAATGGACTAAAGAAATGAATAAGTCTTTCGTCAGCCTTAAAGCTGCCCTTGTGTCACCACCGGCCCTCGCCATGCCAAATCCCAGTCGACCGTTTAGACTCTATGTGCATGAGAATAAGGGCATAGCCTCGGGGGGTGCTCTGCCAATGGACAGGCCCTTCCTGGAGGCCAGTGGGTTACTACTCCAAAGTCCTTGATGTTGTAGCACGAGGATGGCCGAGCTGCTTGAGAGCGGTAGCAGCGGCAGCCTTGATCTGCACTGAAGCAGAAAAATGACAATGGGAGGGGCCATCGAGGTCTGGGTGCCACATGGGGTGCTGCAAATCCTAGGGTCAGGGGGAGGAAGAAAATTCCTCAACCCGGCTCGGCACTCCCGTTATGAAATAGGCTTGTTAACAAACGAAAGCCTCACTTTCAAAGCCTGCTCTAGCTTCAACATCGCCACCCTGTTACGGGCAATACAGGCCACACGTGGGCCGGGGCTCCCAGATCATGATTGTCTTGAAGTACTAGACTTGAACACTAAGGGTCGGCCAGATCTTGAAGATGAACCGTTGGAAGGGGCCGAAGATCTGTTTGTGGATGGGTCCAGTTATATGCTAGATGGGAAGCGTTACACAGGGGTGGTTGTCGTCACCCATAGCGAGAGTGTCCATGAAGAACGACTGCCTCCTCATTTTTCTGCCCAATCCGCTGAACTGGTGGCCCTGACAAGAGCTTTGCAGGCAGGCAAAGGAAGGCGGGTAAATATTTACACTGACAGTAAAAATGCTTTTGCTGTTGTGTACGCTCATGGACAGTTATGGAAAGAGAGGGGATTCCTTACAGCAAATGTATCCCCAGTTGCCAATGGCGGCTTAATCGTAGACCTCTTGGATGCCCTCCAGTTACCCTTACAAGTGGTAGTTATCCACGTCCGAGCCCATGGAAAGGAAAAAGAGGAAAAGTGGAGGCAAGGAAATCAAAGAGCTGATGAGGCTGCAAAGAGAGCAGCCAGGGAAGGAATCCAAGGAACATTCCTTGTCTTACCCAGAAGGGGGGAGCGCCCCACATACTCCCCCTCTGAGTTGCAAATGGCACAAGAACACAAAGTGAGTCCTCACGACGATGGATGGATCCAGATGATGGATGGAAGACTGCTTCTTCCACAGACCCTGCAGAGAGCTATCCTGGAACAAGTGCATCACTCTCTTGGACACCCTGGGGCATCAGCCATGATTGACTATTGCAAAAGGCTATTTGTCTCCCCTGGCCTAACTGTACGTGCCCATCGACTAGCTGCAACCTGCGAGGTCTGTCAGAAAACTAATTCCCCCAGAGCCTCCCCTCCACCAAAAGGAGGGCGACCATGGGCGTACTATCCCTTCCAGAGGGTACAGATTGATTTTGCTGAAATGCCACCGTGTAGGGGTTACAGGTATTTGCTTGTAATAGTGTGTCAAATGACGGGGTGGGTAGAAGCGTTCCCATGCAGGAACTGTCAAGCAAAAACTGTAGTTGCTAATTTGTTACAGGAGGTGGTGCCTAGGTTCTCCTTGCCTGAAGTTATAGAATCCGACCAGGGCTCACATTTCACTTCAGCTGTTACGTAAGCATTGGCACGAGCTCTGGGGGTAGAGTGGCATTTACACTGCCCCTGGAGACCCCAGGCGAGTGGGCAAATTGAAAGAACCAATCAGAGTCTCAAGGAGACTCTAACCAACCTCCAGCAAGGGGTAAGACTCACTTGGGTTGAGGCTCTGCCAATAGCTTTGACAAAGCTTCGAAAAATGCCAAGAAAAGACTAGGGTTGGCGGAGAATTTCTCCCCGAAACTTCGGGGGGCCGAGCGCCAACGTGTTCGGCCCCCCGAACAAGTTTTGGGGAGAAATCCTCCGAACCCCCCCGCCCCCGCCCCCCCCCCGGGACGGGACTTACCTTCGCCGAATGTCCCTCCCGGTGGCGGGTCCGGCCGGCGGTTCGGTGGGTGTTCGAGCGGGGCGGGAGCGGCAGCCGGTCTTTCGACCGGCTGCCACCGCCACCATTGCAATCAAAGAAAAAAAAAACGCCCCCTGATAGGCTACGTGACGATTCACGTAGCCTATCACGGCTAGATTTGCAAAGTCAGCCGTGATAGGCTACGTCAATCGTCACATAGCCTATCACGGGTGACTTAAAAAAAAAAAAAAAAGTGTGTACGGATAATGGCGGCCCCCATAGGGAACCGCCATTCCCGTTCCTTATTTGGTCGCTGTAGTCTACGTAAAGATTTACGTAGACTACGGCGAAAATAAGGGCAACGCTATTTGCGTTGCCCTTATTTTCCCCGTAGTCTACGTAAACACTTACGTAGACTACAGCGACTAAATAAGGAACGCGAATGGTGGCTCCCTATGGGGGCCGCCATTAGCGTAAGCGCTTTTTTTTTTTTTAAGTCACCCGTGATAGGCTACGTGACGATTGACGTAGCCTATCACGGCTGACTTTGCAGATCTAGCCGTGATAGGCTACGTGAATCGTCACGTAGCCTATCAGGGGGCGTTTTTTTGTTTTTTTTTAACTTTCGCGTTCGCGGCCGGGGCGAGACGGGAAGCCTCCCCCCCGGCCTGAATTTCGGCCGGGGCGAGGCGGGAAGCCTCCCCCCCCGGCCTGAACTTCGCGGGGGGAGCAGCGAAGCGCCTCCCCCCCACCGCGAACGTCCTTCGAGGACAGGTAAGTGACTTTCGTCCACCCCTAGAAAAGACATAAAGCTGTCCCCCTTTGAACTAATGTTTGGATTCCCGCCTCAGGTACACCGCGGAAGGAGGGAGGAGGTCAAATGGGAAATGGGAGATCAGATGTTAAGGGGCCAGTGGATTTCTCTACAGTCTGTTCTTTCACAGCTATGAGCCTACTCTGTCCCATTCCAGAGATTGCCACTAGATGCTCCCATTCATCTCTTCCAACCGGGAGATGAAGTACTGCTGAAAAAGTGGAATAAAGAAGTTTTAAAGGAAGGGTGGGAAGGACCCTACCTAGTGGGACCAACCAGCCATTCATGTGTAAAACTTGTAGGTTCTAGCAAATGGACACACTGCAGCCGGTTGAAGCCATTTAGACGACCCCTGCCTCCTCCTGTCACCCGGAGAGAACAGGAGGACACGGGCAACGGTCCTCTGCTCCCTGGCACCCCCCAGGAAGCTGCCAGGGACACAGGCGAAGAAGCCATCCAGGAGCCACAATCGCCTCTTGTCTATAAATCCCAGCACCTAGGAAAGGCCAAGATCCGACTTAATCGGGCTTGATAGAATAGCTACTCTTGCTAAAATGAAGTGGCTGTGGATCCTAACATTGCTTACCTATGGAGTAATGGGATCAAAACAATCTTGTTGCCAAGAAGGGGGAACACAGTCTTTAGAACTTCTCTAGGGACAGAATACTACAAATCCATGAAGTCTATCACTTGCTTAGGAAAGAAGGTTTTTGAGATACAATTAACCAAACCCTACACCTATTATACTGGTACTCGAAAAAGCCAGTTACCACTAGGGGCCAAAGTTTGCCTCACAAAGGGAGGGCAGTGGGGATTAGATCGATGGAGCCCGCCGCGGGTCCATCAGACCATTAAGCAAGTTGTACAGCAAGGCAGGCTGACCCCTGCAGCCCCACGTCTGCCCCCCTTAATAAAGATCCCAGAGATAGAGAAGCGCCCCTGGAAAGCCAGATTAGGGGTGCCAATAACAGAAGAAACTGATAATGTGTGGCTAGAATGGGTAAAGTACACCGCCAAGTCCTTAAATAAGTCTGTTTTATTTGTGCTGCAGGAAGATGGGTAGCAAGGGTACTGCCTTTTCCTCTGGGATGGGACACTCCCTCCCTCCTCACCTGTGTGATCCATTTGTTCCAGCACCCTAACGCATGGGGAGAGGAGGAGTGCCAGACTCTCAATAAGTTGTACCCTCCCCTCAAATTTGAAAATCGTGTTATACCCCCTGTAGCTTTTATGCAACAAAGAAACCATACTGGATGTATATACCGAAATCTTATAGGGGGAGGGGAGCCTGTAGGGAACCTGACAAACAAATGGAGATGTGTTAATTCCATTAGCTTTAAAAATGATTCCCTCCCAATCCCACGGGCTGATCTCTGGTGATATTGCGGGGGTCTAGAGTTGTATGAAGTATTGCCCTTTAATTGGTCAGGAGTTTGTGGACTGGTCCAGTTGGCAGTCCCCTTTTCAATCGCATTTCATCCAACAAGGAAGACTAGCCAACCCCGACAGAAATGGTCGGTAACCCCTTTTGATAATCGAATATACATTGACTCTATAGGGGTGCCAAGAGGAGTGCCAGATGAGTTCAAAGGGAGAAATCAAATCGCTGCAGGATTTGAGTCTACCCTGTTTTGGTGGGCGACCATTAACAAAAATGTAGATTGGATCAATTACATTTATTATAATCAACAAAGATTTATAAATTATACCCGTGATGCTGTAAAAGGATTGGCTGAGCAGCTAGATGCCACTAGCCAAATAGCCTGGGAAAATCGGCATGTTCTTGATATGATGTTAGCAGAAAAAGGAGGGGTATGCGTTATGTTAGGTGGGCGGTGCTGCACCTTCATCCCTAACAACACTGCCCCAGACGGCACAGTAACAAAAGCATTACAAGGTCTCACCACCTTATCTGAGGAGTTAGCCGAGAATTCAGGGATTAACAACCCCCTGACTGCCTGGCTAGAAAAGTGGTTTGGAAAATGGAAGCACCTAGCAGCCTCAGTCCTTATCTCACTTGTAGTGGTAGTAGGAGTTCTGGCATTATTGGGTTGCTGCATTATCCCCTGTGTTAGAGGCTTATCCCAGCGATTGATAGAAACCGCTCTGTCAAAACAGATGCTCTTGCTTTATTGTACCAATAAAGAGGCTCTGTTTTAAACGCTTTAAGACGTGAGTAAAGACTTAAAGGAGGGACTTGTTAGAAAAAGAGACTCCATAACCGTTGGTGCCTCAGTTACATAGGAGCCCGAGTGGCGGGAAAAATGTGGGCGGAGCAAAAAGGAGAACCATAATGACGCGCTCATGACTAACGGCTTGGTAGGCTGATACTGACTGTTTATTGGCTATTAACTTGGTAAGCTGATGTACTGACTGTTTCATTGGTTACTGGCAAGAACAATAGAAGTGATATGGTATAAAAGGCTTTTGCACACATGTCTCGGGGTCCAGACTGCTCTGCACCCGTTTTGCAAAACGTTTCAATAAAATAGTGTTGGATCCACTGCTGCCTGCCTGGCACCCTTTTCTTCTAAACCGAAAGCAAGAACTTTTTATCTAACACCAATGACTGATGTATAGGACCAGGTTGGTCTCCCCCCTGCGATGATGTTCATCCTGGGAGGCAGGAGGTGCAGCCCCCCAGTGGCCCTCGGTTCTCTAGCTGATGGATGAGGCCAGAGTCTGCAGTCCCAAGGACTTATAGACTTCAACTCTCGTTTGCTGTGGATTGTATGTCTTTGTTGTCAGCTCAGCTGGGTTTAATCTACGACTTTTGGACTTTCCTCTGCCTGGACGCATGCAGTGTGGAATTACCAATGCAAAAGCAGTGGCACAGAACTCCCTGCGTGTCTGGGTTTACCCTTCCCTTGATCTTAATAGTCCTCAACCATGTAGCCTGGAGTTATCAACAAAAGAGTCAAAGTTGGACTCTCTATGGGTGTGGTTTTGTTTAGGCCTTTCAAGAATTTATCCCTTGATTGCCTGAGGGATCATTCCAGGAATCATTCCCGTTCCTTGTCTGAAACCCCGTGTAAGGATTGCCTGGGTTAGGTACACCAGGAATCCAGAGTCCCTCCCTTTCTGTTCAGAACCGTGGAGATGGCAACGGGGAAACCACATTGATGAAGATCTCAGTCACAATAGTAACATTTAGCTTTGGACTGTTCTGGAATTATATAGAACCTATAGCTAATGACTGACCATCAGCTATATGATTTCTGGGGTGTAACCATTAAGCTTTTGCTGTGAAATTTCCTGCAATAAAGAAATCTCACTGATTCAGGTGTCCGGTGTCACCTGGTGTCACCCGCGGGGATCGGGAATCCTGAGAGTTTCCCTGGCTGGCGTAAGGTAGCCTAGATTCAGGCTGATTGATCAATTAATTGTTTTGTATTTATTCTAGGGATTTATATCATGCCATTCAATAACATTTTCATAGTGGTTTATACATTTTTAAAATGCTAGATAGTTGTAGAACTTGTAATGGATCTCGTAAGATGGATCTTATAAGCACAATTGTGGGGCGGGGGGTGGGTCATCTATGGGAAGAGGCAGGCAAGCCAGAATATATCCTGAACCCATCCAATTAAGAACATTAAAAGTTAAGCACTAGAACCTTAACGTGTGTCCAGAGCTGGCTGGCAACTGGTGAAGCCCTTGTTCTCTGCAAGAGGTATTGTATTTCCTGCAACCAGCATCAGTTAGCAACCAGCTCTCAGTTAAATATCAAAATAGGGGATGGATGCATCTCTGCTGTACTTAACATCTAGGGAAGGGGCTGTAGTTCAGTGGCGGGGCACCTGATTTGCATGCAGAAGTCCCCAGGTTCAATCCCCGGCATCTCCCGTTAAAAAAAATAAGAAAAGGTAGCAGCAGATGGTGTGATAGATTCTCTGCATGGAGAGCTTCTTCCCATCAAAGTCTGCAAATTGTCTGGCCTGGCATAAGGCAGCTTTCTATGTCCACATGTATATAAACTCATGACATGGACTCAAAAAGTCAGCAGTCTGCTTCCAGTGATCTAGACAGGAAATGTCAACGGATGTTTGAGCTGCAACAATTCAAAATGCATCCTGCCAGATCCATTCAGCATTTGTGTCCATTCAACACGCTTCAGCCTCAGAAGCTGGGGCAGGACCAGCTAATTTAATTGGAAAGTCAATAAATTCAACCTGCAATAGGTGAAACACAGCAGTGTGCGACTAGGGGAGAGAAGAGGAGGTGCTTCCGGCAGCAATACGTGGTGTGAGAAGAAGGGTGTTACGAGTACATGAGTGTGCCCCTGTTTGCATTGGTGCGCTTCCCGTCCTTCTGTATCACCCACCCTCTCCTCTCCTGCCACAAACCCTTACAATGCAACATGCAGGCTTGAATTCTCTCCCTAGGCTTCCCTGTTCTTATAAATAAGGCAGGCCCAGTGCCCCCTTTGAGGGGGCCTTGAGCAAATGGCCATTGTGAGCTTACCAGACGGCAGTGGTGGTGCTGATCATGTGCCCAGCCTCCCTTTTCTTCTTCTTCTAAGCGCCTCAACTGGGAAAGCACTGGCTGCCCTCTCTGCCATCCCTGCTGCCCCTCCCGCACATGCTTACTGGGCAGCAAGCTTTCCGGTGTCCCTACCCCTTCTCCACGCCACCGTGACAGGATGCCTTTAGCAAGCTTACCGGGTGAAAGGGATGGGTACAAGCCCCAGGGACAGTCAGTGGTGCTGACATGCCAGTCCATACCTTTCCCCCCTTTTTAAAGCTGGGCCCACCACCGAGTGAAGAAGCGCTAGGCTGGGCAGCTACAACAGCCACCATCTTCTTTTCTCCAAATGCCTCAGGGTTCTGATATAAGCATGGCTCGGTGGCTCTGGGTGGCAGGGCCCAGCGGCGTGGGGGGGAGGGGGGTGCAGCCACTGCAACCACCCAGCCTGCCCTTGTCCACTCAGCATTGAGCCTTAAAAATAGTTAACAAAATAAAACAACATAAAATGGTGTCAGCTACAGTGGGCCCCTTGGGTCCACCAGCACTTGCAAAGCTATGCTGCCTGCTGATACCGAGCCTCAGATATGGGTGCATATATGAATGAGTGTCTATTTAACCATTCACATGCCTCAACATAATGAAATTCCTCTAGGAAATGTTGCTTTAAACTTAACTGGGCATGTCCCATAACCATAAAGGTATTAATATACAGACACATACGCACAATTCTTAGGTTTTTGCTGCAGTTTTTAAGATCTTCTTCTGCCAACAGCAAGTGTGAGATCAACCTTCCCCAACCTGGTGCCCTCCCGACATTGGACTCGGAGTACTGGACTACAACTTCCAGCATCCCCAGCCAGCATGGCTGGCTGGGGATGCTGGGAGCTGTAGTCCAACACTTCAGGAGGACACCAGTTTGGGGAATGCTGTGTGAGATACTGGCACAACTTAGAATCATAGAATAGTAGGGTTGGAAGGGGTCTATAAGACCATCGAATCCAACCCCCTGCTCAATGTAGGAATCTAAGTCAAAGCATCCCTTTGCAGCTTCATCTTGAGTTGAATGCCTCCAGTGTGGGAGAGCCCACCGCCTCCCTAGGTCATTGGTTCCATTATCGTATTGCTATAACAATCAGGATGTTTTTCCTGATGTTCAGCCGGAATCTGGCTTCCTGTAACTTGAGCCCATGTTTACGTATCCTGCACTCTGGGATGATCGGGAAGAGATCCTGGCCTTCCTCTCTGTGACAGCCTTTCAAGTACTTGAAGAGCGCTCTCATATCTCCCCTCAGTCTTCTCTGCTCAAGGCTAAACATGCCCAGTTCTTTCAGTCTCTCCTCATAGGGCTTTGTTTCCAGTCCCCTGATCATTGCCCTCCTCTGAACCTTTTCTAGTTTGTCTGCATCCTTCTTAAAGTGCGGCGCCCAGAACTGGTCACATTACTCAAGATGAGGCCTAACCAGTGCTGACTAGAGGGGAACTAGTACTTCCCGGGATTTGGAAACTATACTTCTATTAATGCAGCCCAATGCAGGCAGGTGTGCCAAGACAATGTGCCATGCTCTGGAGGCCAGCCTGATTCCTCTGTTTCACTGCTGCTGACACGTGATTTCAAGTTCTGCATATTGCCGGGACCAGCAACATCTTGTAACAGATTCCTCTCAATGGAAGAGAACCATTGGTAGAGGGGGAGGGGGTTGTTTATTAAAATTTGCAGCTCTTTTTCAAGGGCAGGCTATCCCCTACCACCACCATATCCTTAGCAGAGAAGGCCTTGTGATACACTCCCAGATGTACTAGAGGTCTTTCATCTTACATGAAAATCAGTCACCAGGAAAATGTTGCTGTAGCTTTGCATTAGTTATAGAGAAACAAGCATCTTCGTGAGTGGAACTAATGCAACCTGCAAGGAAATCAATGCAGGCTCAGAGGGGGAAGTGAGTCCCTGAGCGAACAGTGCAGCCTAACAGAGACATGGTTGGATAACACAAAAATTAAAAAAGTCAATAACTTTATCATTATCTCACTGTCTTCCACATTTCTGTAAACCTTCAGAAGGGCATATCCCTTCATGCAGCTACCTGAGCAAGAGCTCTTACCCCATGCTAACAAAACACTCAAATTATGCACCCAGATTATCCAGATTTTGCAGCAAGAAAAGATGAATTGGCCACCAGTATAAAATATATGAACTGAGCAAATTCATGTAGTTTATCTTCTTTGGTATAATCTACTTCGGCACAATTTATCCTAGTTTTGCGAGTCACAGGGAAATGTAAGAAGCTGTGCAGCGTAACAAAGGTCCACCTTCAGCCTCTTTGTATCTTATTCAGCTACCGTCCCAATTTCCCCATCATTGCCCCAGATTTTCAAGTGTATCTTCACAGCCGTAAGGACTAGTAGCTTGCTTTTAAAATAATAGAACAAAAGCTGAGATAATAAAGAAGAGGAATTTTCCATCCAGTACCACATTTTGCACTTTTTCTGTGCTTCCGCAGATTCATGGCATACACACAGCCCTGCTTACGGTTTTGAAAAGGAGATCTGAACAGAGAGGGTAACAAAAGAGAAGGTGATGATAAGAGACAATTTTGGATCTGCACTTATCAAAAGCTGGCATTTGGGGATATGCACGGTGCTCCATGACACACATACATGGTACTGGTGAGGATGCAGGGATTGTTCATTCATTTGTGGATTGGCTCCCATATTGAAACTTTTGGAGGTTAGCTTTTGACATTATTTCAGAAGTAATGCAACGGACCATCCTCTTAGAACCTTTACCAGCCCTTTCATCAATTTTTTGTAGAACCCCAAAACAGAATACTTCACAATGATCTGATTTTAATTCCAACTAGCTACAAATGGAAGAAAATAGCAAGAATTCAGAAATTGGCAGCAGGCTACTTGATTGAGGACCAGTTCTCCAGGATTTGGCAGAGAGAATCCAGGAAAAAGTTAGAAAACCTCAGCATACTAATTAGAGAAACAGTAAAGCAGGATTTATTTTTGGTTTCCATTTCTATCATATATCAGTACCCCACCCCCCGCCCCACCCCACCCCACCCAAACACAATTTCCTTTTGGAAAGATTCCCTCACATCATCAAAGCAGTCTTAATGTTTATTAGAATTGTGTAGGGCAATTAATACTTATCTCTATTGTCATCTTGGGCCCCATCTACACGAGCCATTTACTCCAGGGCAGCTGCAATTCGAGGTCCTTTGGGACATACGATGCAGTTGCCACTTTGCAGCCATCTGTGGTTTTCACCCAGAAAATGCGGACTTCCAAAGAGGTGTTTTGCTACAATGTTTTGTGTGCTGCGGGTTTCCCACAGTTGCAAGCTATCTGTCCCTTCCCCGAACCGACTTTGCATTTCGTGGTGGGCGTGTTGTAGGTGTGCCTAGTGCTTGTGTCACTCTGTGATGCCCCTTCACTCCCCCCGTTCCTTCGCTGCTGCGCAGTTACAGAGGCATGGAGAGGCGTGCTCATTTATTCAACCACACTTTTGCACTCCTTCGCAGCTTCGTATCTTCGCAATGGCTGCTTTGGAGTCAGTGGCCAAGGGCCGGGGGGTCTCAGGGGAGCAGAAGGTCCAGGACCAACTTCATTCCAGCCACCATTTTGGAATGATGGGTAGGCACGTACCTCTCACGCCTTGGCGTGTACGAACCATCGCGAGAGTCTCCGGCTGGAGAACTGCCAAACACTTGTTGGCGTGGTAATGAAGGAGCAGACCACCCACATTTTACTAAGAAGAAATAGACAGACACAACAGAACCCTTAAAATACAAAACAGCCACTAAAACCCGAAGTGCTCACATGCCTGCGCAGCTGCTCATATAAATATAATGGTAAAAAAAGGGGCACAGCAGATTTTCCCGTTGGGGAACTCTGCAGTAAATTGTGTGTGTACCGCAGCCGAAGCTAATTCACAGCTGCGATGCTACGCAGTTACGACAGAGTGAAGGGTGAAAGTGGTGCAGTGTAGATGGCCCCCTGCAGATTAGATAAATGTGAAACAGGAAGCAGCCAACTTGCAAGTTACATATTATAACCTTTAGTTGTGCTTGTTTATGTTATTGTTATAATGTTGATAATTATTTCTGAGGAGTCAATTTAAAAAATCCCCCCCCCCAAAAAAAGCCAGAAAAAACCAGAGGCGACTCTAGTAAAAGCACAGGGAATCAACATGGCTCCATTTTGGAAGTCAAAATTAAAGTATTCCTTGTCTTGTCTTTCCTGGGAGACCCCATACACCCTTGCAATCTTGGAGGGTTCCGAATATCTGATACCTTGCCAGGTTGTGGCCAGCAGGGTGGGAGGAGCAATGGAAGCGATTTTCGACTCTCCATCCTCCTTTTTTAAAACTTGGTCCTCTAGACAGCCTCTAGAGTAGTTGCGCTGCTGGGGTTGGGGTTGGGGTTGGAGAGTCCTGTCAGGGTGGAAACTGAGCCGATAGAACCCTAGGGCAGTTCTGATTCTGAGGAGGAACAGCAATCCGAGGGAGAGGAGCCCGCTCATCTCTCACAGGCCCAGCAGCTGGCAGAGATTCCTCCTGCCAGCATTCCTGAGATAGATAGTGACCCTGGCAGCGAGAGAGTGCGGGAGGGGGGCTTGCTGGACGCTTGATGATGATGCCGGGAGCGACAACAGCTGGAGGGCACGGAAAGGAGGCGTAGCGCTCGTTTGGCGCACAAGCAGCGGTCGTGTCCCGAGGACCCAAGGGAAAGAGGGAGGAACTCTCCCTAGCCCATAAGTTCAGGGTCTTCCCGTGATTCTCCTTCAAACGGGGACCAACTGCCTAACCTGGAGCATAGGCTACTCTGCTGTTCCTTGCTTAGTCGCTGGTGATTAGCATCTGAAAGAGTCATTAAGTTGTAAAAGGATTAAAGCCTTGAAAAGAATCCTTTTGTCTGTGTCTTGAGTTAGTTATTGGAGTAGACTGAAAGAGGCCGTCAGGGCGCTCCTGACTAGGGATGGCAGAGAATTTCTCCCCGAACAAGTTTCGGGGAGAAATTCTCCGCACCCCCCCGCCCCCCGCACCCCCCCCCCGGGACGGGACTTACCTTTGGCGAATGTCCCTCCCGGCGGCGGGTCCGGCCGGCGGTTCGTCGGGTCTTCGTCCGGGGCGGGAGCGGCAGCCGGTCTTTCGACCGGCTGCCGCCGCCGCCATTCCAATAAAAGAAAAAAAAAACGCCCCCGTGATAGGCTATGTGACGATTAACGTAGCCTACCACGGCTAGATTTGCAAAGTCATTCGTGATAGGCTACGTGACGATTTACGTAGCCTATCACGGCTGACTTTGCAGATCTAGCCGTGATAGGCTACGTTAATCGTCACATAGCTTATCACGGGGGTGTTTTTTTTTTTACTTTTAATTTCGCGGCCAGGCGAGGCGAGGCGCCTCCTCCCCGGCCTGAATTTCGGCTGGGCGAGGCGGGAAGCCTCCCCGCCGGCCTGAATTTCGGCTGGGCGAGGCGGGAAGCCTCCCCCCTGGCCTGAACTTCGCGGGGGGAGCAGCGAAGCGCCTCCCCCCCACCACAAAAAGCTGCGAGACCAGGTAAGTGACTTTCGTGCACCCCTACTCCTGACAGCTTGGTCCCTGATCCTTTTTTTTTTCTTCTTTTTTCTCTCTTCTCCTATGGCCGATGGAGGTTGCCAGGGACCCAGCGGTGCTTTTTCAGCCAGATCGGGCGGGCGGTGGGTTGCAACCCTGTGCCTACCACACCAGGAAGCTGAACATGTCTGAGAGGAATTATACCATCTGGGAGAAGGAACTGTTGGCCATCAAGTCCACTTTGGAGACCTGGCGTCATCTGCCTGGAGGGGGCACAGCACCCAGTTGAAGTTAAAACCAACCATTGCAACCTGGAACATCTTCAGACAGCCCGTGCCTTAAACCAGCGGCAGATTAGCGGCGCTTTTTCCCCCCAGTTCCACCTTAAGATTTGCCATGTGAAGGCCTCCGACAACCTACAAGCAGATGCTCTTTCTCATAAGCCACACCTCCAGCCAGGGGGTGAGGGAAATCCCACCCCAATTCTTCCCCCCCAGAGCCTGGTGGCAGCTGCGGTGCCTCACTCTTGGGAGGAGCTCCTTCACTCTGCACAGGCTCAGGATGCTTTTGTTTGCATAAAAGTGGAGGAATCGGGGCTAGCCTCTGCCCCCCCCCACTCTAGCCCCTTCTCTTTGCGAGGTGGCCTGCTTTACCATTCCGGCCAGGTCTATGTGCCTTCTAGACCCCTCTGCGAGAAGGTCCTCCATCAGTGCCACAACTCCCCCACTGCTGGGCATTTTGGCTTCGCCAAGACCCTGCATGGAGTGACGCGGGATTTTTGGTGGCCTCGTGTGTGTCAGGACGTCAAGACCTATGTTGCCTCCTGCCCAACCTGCCAGTGGGCGAAGGCCCCCTCAGGCAGGCCCACAGGCTTGCTTCACCCCCTGCCTACCCCCTCAGGACCTTGGAAACTGCTCTCCCTTGACTTCATCACTGACTTACCTCGCTCACACGGTAAGACCACTATTCTGGTGGTGGTGGATTTGTTTTCTAAGATGGCCCATTTCATCCCCTGCTCTGGGTTGCCCACAGCCAGGGAGACGGCAGAGCTTTTTTTGGCGCATGTTTTCTGGCTCCACGGATGGCCCAAGGGTCTCATTTCGGATAGGGGGGCTCAATTCACTGCCCATTTCTGGAGGGAGCTACTTAGGCTTCTCCATGTGATGCTCCGTCTTTCCTCCGCCCACCACCCACAGACGGACGGTCAGACCGAGCGCACCAATGCAACTCTGGAGCAATATTTGCACTGTTATGTCAATTACCAGCAAGATGACTGGTGTTCCTTGCTGCCTCTTGCAGAATTTGCTTATAACAATGCCTGCCATGCTTCCACCCGCCAAACTCCATTTTTTGCCAATTTTGGTTACCACCCCAAGGCTTTCCCATCCACCCTAGCTTCCTCTTCGGTGCCAGCTGCCCATGACTTTTTAGAGGAGTTGCGAGCAGTACACCACATCTTACAGGACCCCCTCGAGCAAGCCAAGTCAGCCTACAAGGCCTCTGCGGACCGACAGCGCCAGCCGGGTCCGTCTCTGCAACTGGGGGACTGGGTTTGGTTGTCCACCCAATACCTCCCCTCTCACTCGCCTGCAAGGAAGCTTACACCTCGCCTCATGGGGCCTTTCCAGATTACAGCCCAGATTAACCCTGTTGCTTTTCGCCTGGCTCTCCCCCCCTCCATGAAGATCCATCCTGTTTTTCATCGGTCCTTGCTGTCCCCCCTGGTTTCTGGCGACCCTCATCGCTCGGCCGGCTCCCCCCCGCCGCCAGTGCTGGTGGAGGGGGAGGAGGAGTTTGAGGTCACAGAGATTCTGGACTCTCGTCTTTCTCACGGCTGCCTGCAATATCTAGTGGACTGGAAGGGGTACGGGCCAGATGAACGGTCCTGGGAACCCATGGAAAATGTGCATGCTCCGTTGCTGCTGAGGCGCTTCCACCAGCTGTACCCCCACAAACCCGGGGCCCCAGGGGAGGAGCATGAGGGGGGGCCTTATGAGAGCGGGGATGATGTCAGGGTGGAAACTGAGCCAATATAACCCCAGAGCAGTTCTGATTCTGAGGAGGAACAGCAATCCATGGGAGAGGAGCCAGCTCATCCCTCACAGGCACAGCAGCTGGCAGAGATTCCTCCTGCCAGCATTCCTGAGATAGATAGCGACCCTGGCATTGAGAGAGTGCAGGAGGGGGGCTTGCTGGATGCTCGACGCCGACGCTGGGAACGATGACAGCTGGAGGGCGTGGAAAGGAGGCTTAGTGCTCATTTGGCACACAAGCAACAATAGCGTCCCGAGGACCCAAGGGAAAGAGGGAGGAACTCTCCCTAGCCCATAAGTTCAGGGTCTTCCCGTGATTCTCCTTCAAACAGGGACCAACTGCCGAACCAGGAGCATAGGCTACTCTGCTGTTCCTTGCTTAGTCGCTGTTGATTAGCATCTGAAAGAGTCATTAAGTTGTAAAAGGATTAAAGCCTTGAAAAGAATCCTTTTGTCTGTGTCTTGAGTTAGCTATTGGAGTAGACTGAAAGAGGCTGCCAGGGTGCTCCTGACAAGTCCATAGGATTTTGCATATCCTGGCCTCTCCTCTCCTCTCCTCTCCCCTCTCCACCCACCAGAATGCCCCCCTTTTGACCTCTGTGAGGTCCTCCAAGGCCGCTTTTCCAACCTTGAAAAGCAGGCACCACCTTTCTTTCTGCAGCAGCTAGGAGGGGGTGGGGGGAGGGATCGGATCTTGGAGACCCAGGGACTTCAAGAGTCCCCCCCTTCCCAAAGCCCCAGGGATGCTCTCCAGGGACCATATGATTATGCCCCCAAATTCTTTTATTAAATTACTGACATGACTTGGTATATAGAGAAAATATTTCCTAGCTGTACTGCTTTGGCTCAAGACTATGCTATTATGCTAAACCCTTGGAAAGCAGACACTTTCCGAAGGACAGTTTCTTAACTAGGCAAATTATTTTCCATTGTAAATTGCATTGAAACGATTTCCCTTTGGGAGTTTCACACTGAAAAGGAATCCAGCCAATCTCTATCTAGTTCTGGTGGAGTGCACGCAAGGCATCATAGAAAATGTATGTGCGAACATGTGGGTGTTTGTGTGGGAAGCTGTCATATTCCTCTGTGGCACCGGCATTACAGTTTATCTCATTATGCAGCTCCCCATACTCATAGTAAGGCAGTTCCTAAAGCAAGCAACTAATTTTCACAAGCTGAGGGATTTCTGATCAAATGTAGGGCAAAACAGTCAAGAGTGACATTTTCACACAGAGAACTTCTGATTCTTGGAAAATATCCAGGTCAGGTTAATAAAAACAAATTAGCTCATAATGGTAGCACACAATTTGACAGTCAGCTATTGCAATTAATGCACATAGCAAACAAGGAGAAAAACTGCTTACACCCCTGCCTCGAGTTGCTACTGCTACAGTTCCATTTGAAAAACAGTCACAGGAAACCACAACACTTGCTAGCGCATATAACATGTTTTCCTCACCACAGGGACACTTGCTGTATAAGAAGAACTACTGCTATAAAGAATACAATGAAAGTTACCTGTGTGTTTCAGAATGAATCAAAACGAGTGTCTGTACTGTTAAAAGAGCAATGGCAGGGGATCACACCAAATAAAGCTGCAAACTAAGAATGAAATTGTTCTTGGGTGTTTTTTTTTTTTTTTTAGCAGTTAGTAGGTACAGTGGTTTTTTAAACATTTAGTAGGTGAACTCAGGGAGCAGAGCTAATTAATAGATCTGGATGCATAGAGCCTGAACTGAAAACTAGGGTCACAAGGGTGGGGGGAATGTTGCCTAGCAGCTAGGTGGAACCAAGTAAGTTTCCCTGTAGCCTGGGTTTCTTGTGTATAAAAAAACTAACATGTTCACCATGTTCTGAAGTAGTCGTGGTTTCATTCTACAAGAAGCCTGGCCTGATTTGCTCTGCTGTTTTATGCTTCTAGCTGCTTGGCCAAAGGACTCTGCCTGGCCCCGTATACATGGCACCGCTTTCATCCTTCTCCGCAACTGCACAGCATTTTAGCTTCGAATTAGCTTCTGCTGTGATACACTCGCAATTTACCACGGGCTTCCCTAACAGACTCTGCCGTGCCCTTTTTTTGCCATTATAGTTTAATGCGTAGCTGTGCAGGCCCATGAGCGTGGGGATGCGACACTTCAGTGGCTGTCTTGTATTTCAGGAGTTCTGTTGTGTCTGTCTGTCCCTTGTTAGGTAAAATGTGGGTGTTCTGTGCTCCTTCATTTCCAAGCCATCTGTTTGTCAGTTCCCCAGCCTGAGTCTGTTGTGATGGTTCTCACGCACAAAGCGTGAGAGGTATGTGCCTACCCATTGCTCTGATACGGTGGCTGGAGCAAAGTTGGTCCTCCCCCAAGACCCCCCGTCCTTGGGCCAAAAGCAACCATTGCGAAGATATGAAGCTGCAAAAATGTGCGAAAGTGTGATTAAATACAAATGAAAACGCCTCTCTGTGCCTCTGTAACTGAGCAGGTGCAAAGCAAGCACTTCGCATGCCTACAACAAACCCACCGCAAAATGCGAAGTTGGTTTGGGGAAGAGGCAGACAGCTCGCAACCGTGGGAAACCCACAGCAAACCAAAAACATCGCAGCAAAATGCCTCCTTGGAAATCCGCATTTTCTGGGAGAAACCCACGGATGGCCGTGAAGTGGCGACTGCGTCGTCTGTCCTGAAGGACCTTGACTCGCAGTTGCCCCCAAGTAAAAGGCTCCTGTAGATGGCCCCCTTGTAAATTATTATTTACAGCAGCTTTATTGTTACAGTTTTAGTAAAGTTGTCAAGCCCTTCACTTTCTGGATTCAGTCTGTTTTATTCAGTGGTTTCTGCTAAGCTATACTATTTTTAGCAAGGTAAATCCCAAGGTTTTGATACACAC
The DNA here is from genome assembly GCF_057233095.1 of Heloderma suspectum. Taxonomy (NCBI): domain Eukaryota; kingdom Metazoa; phylum Chordata; class Lepidosauria; order Squamata; family Helodermatidae; genus Heloderma; species Heloderma suspectum. The sequence continues at coordinate 113,927,137 of NC_139464.1, forward strand.
ACACACACACACACACTGCAGAAATGCACAGGGTTATTCTTGAGTGGACTATATGCTTTGTTTCAGAATCAGAGAAGGAATCTGAAAAATACCATCTGGGACTACCCCCTATACTGTTGCTTACGAGCAATTTTTCAAACACCTTCAGTTACTCTAAACATAAATTCAGTGAGCAAATGGCAGTTTTCTATCTGAACCTTCAATTCCCTGTTCCTCACTCTTCCAGTCCTTCCTTTCTGTGTCAGAGCTCCCACCTTTTAAAGCGACAAGCACATTTTTAAAAATAGTCATCTTCAACCTTTTCAGACTCAAGAACTACCTTTATTGCCAACCTGCAATGCAGGATCAAGCTTTTTAGTTTTGTACTTTCTCTCTCCTTCTCTTTCTGTGGGGGCCAGATGCAGAAAATTAGGAGGGCCCTGCACATTTAACAGCTGGGCAGAAAAAACAAATTTCAGCAAGCAAAGCTTTTTCTTCTCCCTATGACAATTTGCACCTGCACAAACTGTTCAGCTCTTAAAAGTTACCAGACTTCTTCCCCCTTTGCATCTGGTCATCCTCGTCCAATCTCTGCTTTTATTATTCTCTTAAAAAAAAAAAAAAAAGGCAGCAGTGTCACTGGTCCAGTTCAGCTACTTGTAGATCCCAACACCTCAGCTGAAGACTGATAGTTCTAAAACTATATCCTTCTCCACCTAATTAAACTATTTTTCTAGAATATATACTCTACCGTTATTGATTTCCTATTTTATGTAAGCTCTACTTAGCATACATGTGCCTGATTCAGAACTTCAGATGTAACCATTTTGTTTCATCTAAAATGGGAAACTATCATTTAAGAGCTCCCTCTGATGGCTTCTTTACACGGAGCTTTTATCTTGCTTCTGAGATTGGCTACTCACAGAAGTTTGCCGGTCCTTTAGGTGACGTTGTTAACTTCCAGATTGTCTCCCGTACTAAATGACCTTTATTCCATTTCTTCAAAGATCAGAGATAATGAGCTATCAAATCTCAGCGCTTGAGTTCCGCTTGAGTTCCCTCCGTGAAAAAGGAAGAGCTGCAATAAGAGGAGCCAGACCACAGCGCCATCTAGCAGCTGTATAATCAAACATATGGAAGACTCAGATAAGGGGGAAAAGGAGAGGGAAAGTCAGAGGGAAAGAAGCACATGTAAAGGGAGTCCGTCATGATCCTGCATTTGAAACAGAAGCAGAAAGCCCTGTTTGAAATGCGGGATTTTAGGCTGGTGTAGAGATGCTCTGAATCAGGCCCAGTTCCTGTATCCACAAACATTTGTATTCCAGTGTTTCCTATTGTAAATAGTTGGTTCAGATGGCCATCTGACGCTTTCTGAGTGTATTTCATTTTTTGTCTTTACCCCCGCAAAATTATCCCCCTCACTCATTTCTTGCCATATTTGATGTACCTGGGCATTGGCTTTTCCATCTTGTTTTTCCTTCAGTATAGATACTTTAGCTAAATTATTCTCTCTTCCCCCCTGCCACCATAAAATTGCAGTATTTTCCTTTTGGGGGGCACACAGTTTTATGGCGACAGGTACCATCACAGAAGCAATAGGAACTTCATTTGCTAGCAGATTTGGCATTCATCATAGCCCAGGTTCTAGATATTCTTGTTTTTTACAGAACAGTCCTATACATGTCTATGCAAACATCCCACTAAGTTCAATGGGTCTTACTCCCAGGAAACTGGGTACAGGGTTGAGGACGTATTCTCTTATTTAGTCTGCAGCTTATTGGTCTTTTCTCTTAGAGCGTGATCAGACTTTTCAGTGCTGGCTACTTCCCTTCAACAAACTCTTTGGAGTGGGCAGGACCTATCAGCTCCATTAGTATCATGTCAAAACAATCCTCAGACCCTCACTTTCTCAACTTTCCATACTTTGCAGTCTGTGATTTGATCTCTCCATATATGTTTCCAAATGCGCCCGTTCCTTGCTAATTATCTCAGCCCCATTTGGTTAGCTATTCATCTCGTCTCTGTAGCTTTGCTTTGCTTGCTTAAACTGATATATTTCAAATTCAGCATTTGTTTTAGGGTTGAAATAATTTCTAGGGCACATTAAGGCTGTTTTGGGAGTCATCTTCATCCCATGTACCTGGAAGTGAGTCAGATATATATCATAAATGTCTCCTGCATACGTACACTCCAACTGTCCCTCTTTCCTGGGACAGCACCTATTTTCTAGATCAGCTTTCCTCACTTTGGCACCCTCCAGATGTGTCGGACTACAACTCCAACCTTCCCCATACAGCACGACTATTGGCCATGAGTGAGGAGACTTGTTGTCCAACACATCTGGAGGGTGCCAGAATGAGGAATGCTGTTTTGAAGTGTATAAAACAGGGACCATTTCCTGGCCCTGGAAAATCAACTCTCCCTGTTTTATACATTTTGGGAAGCTGTTGGAGTCGCCTTTTACATTTTTTGTGAATGGGTAGAGTTGTATTCAGGGTTTAATTCCCTCTAGGATCTCAAAAGTTAAATCTTTAAGTAATGAGTGTGGGTGCATCTTGTCTCTAGCACACATCCATGTAAATGCATGTTCCTGAACACTAGGGCATCATGCAATCCACATAGCCTGCCACTTAATATGCTAGTGAGACTAATTCTGAAGTGCTGATAACAGATTTTAGGACAATTATATTTCCCCAGGCTGCCTTTAATCTAAAGAGCAAACAAACACACTCCTTCTTGGCTTCTGCATCATAGCACTGCAAGTTACTGCAAATAAAGCAAACCGTAGATAGAACAGTCAGGGAGATCATTCCACAATTGGGGGGCCACCACCGAGAAGACCCTCTCCTTTTTTGCCACCCTTTGAGCCTCTCTTGGAGGAGACACCTGAAGGAGGTCCTTAAAAGCTAAACATAGTGTATGGGTTGGTTCATGCTGGGAGAGGCACTCTTATCAGGTATTTTGCTAGTTAAATGTTTATATTTAATGTTAGTTTCATGTTCTGAAACTAGAATCTCATGCTGAAAATTAGGTACATTCTCCAAGAGATGAAAATAGAAGACTCTTGCAAGACCCTTATTCTCACGCCAGACGGTCAAGGCCTGAGTGCACCCCCCGCCACACACACACACACACAATTACACACTGCCAGCTCTATACTGTATTCATTCATTCTACAATAGCCTATCCTGCTTGGTTTTAAAGAGAGTATTTGTTTTTGTTTTTTAAATATATTATGTACAAGAAAAACATGATTGTGCTTTAATGAATCTCACCCAACTGCAGTGAAATGGCAAGTGATGGTGCATTAGTGTCCATGAGCACACATTTACATCCATGAAGATATATCCGCTCACCCACCCTCTGGCCAATTAACTTCTAGAGACCCAGGGTCGGGCACAAATCTGCAAAAATGGCAACTCTAGCAACCTACACTAACATTAAAATTTCCTTTGTGGAAATCAACTCGCTTCAGTCCTTCTAAGGGCTTCAACACACAAGGCTAAAATCCTGCATCCTTACCGGGCCTTTTGCTTCTGGAGTCTTTGTGGGATTAAGATTGGCTCCTTTACACAGGTGGAAGTATGCTTTGAATTGCGGACTTCCTTTCTCAGCAAATTGTATATGTTTCATTTTACAGCCACTAGACTGTGCTGTGGTTATAGTGCAACTCTGTCATTACACACAGCTGATATATTGGATTAACGTTCCTTATCAGGTTATCTCCAATCTTTTAAAAAGTGGGATAAAGTTCAGAAAGCGTGGGAGACGCACTGGAAGGTGACGATGTTGAGTAAAGGACCTGCAAATTTCCGCAAGTGCCCAATCACGAGCATGCAGTAAAAGCCTCATATGTAGAAATGCTCCAGGTCACTTCACTGCCATAATTTATTATCTTCTGAAATGTGGAGATCACACTCAGAGCCTGACATACACTCACCTTGGGAAAATCAGCCAGGGTCTGACTGTAGAGAAATTCTGAAGGCTCTATCCCAACTATCAAGAAAATGCCCAGTTGTTATCCTGACCTGTTCAGCTCTACCAAACATATTCCCCAGATGGTTCAGTTGAATGGGAGTGACCATGAACTAACTGTATTATGAAGAAGATGAGATTATATCAGAATGCTCCCTTCAGATCCTAAGCATAAAAGTCTATCTTTTCACTGCAGGTGGTGTTTTCCCTAGGTTTCTGCTAGGCCTGAATTTGATCATCTGATATCTAAAGCCCCATATTCCATGACCTTAATTTTTTTAAACAAGGCAGCTTTTATCCTGCTTCAAATGAAAATCGTATTTGAATGGACGTTTCATTTAAAGCTTCCCCAGCTGTGAAGACTAACTAAAGAAGCCTGTGTTTATTAGCTGAATTAGCATCAGCTAGAAGGCTTGTGTTTTATATTTCCATCACTTTGTTCTTTTGTCAAGAAACCCCTCTAGGAACCTCTAACACGGGAGGCAATTAGAAAGACAGCAAGTTATAGGCATATGTCTCAGATGCTGCCCATTTGTGAGCAGGTTATACATTCTGATTTATGCCCTTGTTACAACATAAGGCCCCCTGCAGAGACTGAAAACCTAAATGATTAAAAAATATTATTATGAAGTGATAACAAATATTAGAAATGACATATTAAAATATACTTTTGAAAAGGCTTTTGGAAGGATGCAATAAAATACATAGATACAGGTAGTAAATGAAGACTGCATTTTGCAGGCATAGATGCATGATCCTGGCTGCTGCACCAATGTTTATGGTTCCCAGGGCGTTTCGAGAATGCCTCTTTATCAAGGGCAAGTCTTACTAACTTCCATGTGTGAGTTCTCATCATTGTTTGAAAGACTTGGGTTCTAAGGCGAGAATTTAAAGTATTGTTTGGAAGTTAATGAATAAGCATTGCTTCTGGTAAAATATGATTAATACATTTAAAGGTATTTTAAGGGTAAAATCACATTCAGACGTCACATTCCCGATCCTCCAAACCATGGTTCGGAACAAACTATGAGCTGGGGTGCTCCCTCCTGCCTTCCCTCAAGCCCCATAATACAACACTTCCTGGTTTTCTGAAGCCACGGTTTGCTTTTATATCTAAACTGTCAAATAGTGCTGTGAGCAATCCCTTCAAACCACGATTGGAAATAGAAGGAAAGGCGAAAGCCAAACCAGAGCCAGTGTGGTGTAGTGGTGAGAGTGTTGGACTGGGAGCCGGGAAATCCGGGTTCTAGTCCCCACTTGGCCACGGAAGCTCACTGGATGACTTTGGGCCAGTCACAGACTCTCAGCCCAACCCACCTCACAGGGTTGTTGTGAGGATAAAATGGAGAGGAGGAGGATTATGTACACCGCCTTGGGTTCCTTAAGGAGAAAAAAAGGTGGGATATAAATGAAATGAATGAATGACTACTTGATTCAGCTTTATGTAGGAACATAGGCAATTGCCTTATACCAGGTCAGATTAGTCACCCATCTACAGCAGGGATGGGCAACTTGTGACCCTCCAGATGTTTTGGCCTACAAGATGTTTTGGCCAACAACTCCCATCAGCCCTAGCCAGTATAGCCAATGGTGAGGGACAGTGGGAGTTGTAGCCCAAATCATCTGGAGGGCCACAAGTAGGAATGTCTGTTGCTAGGAAATCCGGTTCTTTTTTGGCTCAGGAGAGTTCCATGACGTGCCCAACTTGGTTTGCGTTGTAGGCCAAGCTGCGGGTTTTCCTCCAAATTCTGGGAACTTTTTGCATTTTGGGGGGTGTCAAGCTGTGATTCGGCAAATAGAAATTTGCATAATTTGTGCAAATTTCAGCTGCAATTTGCACAAATAAAAAACATGGAACATCCGCAAACTGGCCCGACTCATTGCAGACTGAGTCGGGCTGTGCAGTGCAAAACGGAACGTAGTCCAAAGGGCCAAACCAAAGAAAACTTGTCAGACTCCACCCCCACCCCCAAACGGACTCCTCTGACATCTCTAGGCACAAGTTGCCCACCCCTGATCCACTGTCTGATTGGCAACAGTCTCCAGCATCTTAGGGAGATGTCTTTCCCACTACCTGCTACCTGATTCTTTCAACTGGAGGTGCCAAGGATTAAACATGGGAGATTCTGGGTCAGCAGCTTTTAAATGAACTGAATTGTTTTTTATGTACTGGTCCACAGAAATGGCCTTAAGAATTTTGAAAGGTTTAAATTACTGCTCTATTTCCAGCTCTAGTATAGCTAATATGATTTATGCTCTTGCAGTAGAAGAAACCACTGAGTCCAGACCCCTCCATACCATGATAAATAATGATGAGATATTGTTTGCATGCTGATAAATTAGCCCCACCTTTGGGATCCAAAGTCTTAAATAACCAAATTAGCCATTAACCAAACAAAACTGCCCATAAAAGTTATTCCCATAGAGGATCTTCATATTTGAAATATTCTTTTAGAATAGGAATAAGAAAAACAGTTGTAATATATTCCAGGAACAATTGCAAACAGCCTCATGTTCCTTTATGCTTACACACAAAGCATGACAACAAAGGGACAGTTTAAAATTTGATTGTAGTTAATATTTGGATCTGCCGCTAACCATATACTACACTTTTTATGGAGGATTTTTCTTGTTTTAGCTCCTGGGGGGAAGTGCAGGAGAGAGATTTTGGAAAACAAGTGGCTGGGGTCAGGATTAAACTTCCCCTAAACACATGCAGTGCTCTACCTCAGGGGCCCACACACTTACTGCAGAGTAAGAAAGAAAGAGGGTCAGCTCAGCTGCATTCAACATATCTAACATACTGTGTAGTTTGACTCTGAGGCTGTATCCTATACTCACTGAACTCAATGGGGCTTACTTCTGAGTAGACAGATATAGAATTGTATTGTTAATTTCCAGAATGGTACCCAAAAATAAGTCCACTTGCAAGTTATGCCTGTATACCACTCTTTCAAATGTTGCTAGTGTTGTTAATTCTCCAATCTATTCCATTATAGGCAGTGAGCTTTTATCCTTCCAGTATCGTAGTATCAGTCTTTTAGCAACCACAAGGGCGCAAAAGATCCATTTACGCTGACCATTCCAAGAAGCAGGTAAGTAATTTAAGGTATCTGGCCTGCTTTTACTGAAGTTTACGTGTAACCTATACTTTTCCTCTTTTTATCTCTCTCCCTAGAATACTGTAATATTTGAAACTGAGGATCTTAGAATATGTGGTTATATTTTTATTGGTTTTGTTATGTTTTTTGTTTGTCTGTTTTGTTAAAACTCACAATAAAAAAATTAATTAGAAAAAAAGAAGGAAAAAGAATGGTACAGGCAATGTCACCCTTTGCGTGCAAAAGGTATCCAGCTCATTTGCTGGCATCTCTAGTTGAATGGATCCAGTAGCAGGTGGTGAGGAAGGGATCTGCCTGTCAGAGAGACACTCCCAGCTGGAATAAAGCTGGAATAAAGCCTTCCCCAACCCAGTTCCCCAATCAGATGTGTCGAACTACAACTCCCATCATTGGCCATGCTGGCTAAGGATGATGGAAGCTGTAGTCTGACACATCTGAAGGCCACTAGTTTGAGGAAAAGCTGGTATAGGCACTATTGGGCTAGATCAGTGGAGGCGGGTGGCTCCGCTTTCAGTGAGGCTGTGAATCCATTCTGGGTTTCAGTCAGAACCAGCCAAACTCTAAAGGAGCTATCCAAGGTCCTGAACCCTAACCCCACAAATAGGTTCAGCACCTTGGATAGCTCCTTTAGAGTTCTGGCTGGTTCTGACCAAAATCCAGCCCCACCAAAGGCAGAGCCACCAGCCTCCACTGCTAGATGGATAAATAGTCTGACCTGGTGTAACGGTGCCTCCTAATGATAGAAGTTACAGGAGCCCAGCCTTCCTTTGCACCTGCTGGTTCCCCTGCACAGCAATTTGCACTGCTGCCGGGTAAACTGGCTTCCTCACCAACCAATACACACTGACATAACTTCAGAGAGCTAGAGCTTGACAGGGCAATATTGCAAGGTGTTCATCAAAAGTTTTGCAAACTGTATTCTTTACTATACAGCAGCAGTGGCAAAGGGCCAAAGGAGATAAGAAGACCTCAAGCACATTCTCAGACTGTTTTGTCTTGCTCTTGGCAGGAGCAGTAGGCTGTTCCCTGATGATGTTGACTCCCCGTTATATCTCCTGAAAGTGATTTGAACATTCCTTCCAGAAGCGCTTTGTTGGAGGGCGTAATGCAAATGGGTGGGAAAAGGAGGAATACCCTGGAGTTTCAATAAACGGCAGAATATAAATAAGGCGGGGGCAAACTACAGAAGGTGGAGGGAGTGGGGGGAATGCTGCCGTTCCACTCATTTTGTGGCCTTGTCTCCTGGAAGTCTTATGGGCTTCTGTGGGACAGCATAAGGGATGTATTTCGAGTTGGGACATTTGAAGGTGGATTCTGCTTCTCCAGATCCCACAAGCCTGCTTGCTAGGAAGAATAAAAGATTTCTAGTACAGTTACATGTATATCATGCAAGCCTGGCTCAAATGAGATTATTTGTGTACTTACTACTTATTTCACCAAGAACAACAACTAAAAAGGCTGAAATATAAATCATCATAAAATAATGGAATTTAAAGTTCTAAAATAGATCTTATTACATTTTAAGGGACACAGAAGTACATCGATCAGAGGCAGAAAATACATAGACAGACAGACAGGGTGGAAGGGAGAGTTCACTACATTTAAGAGAATTCTGAATTATTTGAATGACACAGCATTCATTATTAACAATCACAGACTGTGTACAATTCAAAAGTTAGCAGAAGAGCCAGCAAGAATTGTGCCAGGGCAAACCAGGAACATCTGCCTTCAGTGCCAGAGTAAGCTCCTGAAACATATGCAGACAGAGTAGATACAAGTGCCCATCCTCAGGTGGAAAGTCTTCTTCTTTTACCACTGACTGAGCAACTACAGAGAGACACCATAGCGGGGTTTAGGGGAAGGACATCCTAAACGCCCTTAAGCTCTGGCTTCTTTTTTAAAAAAAGTAATGAAGCACTATAGAAAAGAGTTCTTACAGGCACGCACACAAAATCTCATTTGAAGTTTCTCATGTGCTTCATAAGATTTGCAAGCAGGATTATAATTAGCACAGGTCGGGACACCTCTTACACTCTTGAGTTTTTTGTACATGTAAATAAAATAAATGAGTATATCTTACTGGACTCTTAATTCTATAAAGAGAATTGGAAGGCAAGACTGTGAAGAAGAGGAGGAGGGGGAGGCGTAAGGACCACTGAAGCCCAGTTCTGATCTCATGCTGCCAGATGGAGCAGCAATGGGGAAACATAAAGCTGTGTGGCTCTTCCATATTTATGATTCTTGCCAATCGCTGCTTTGCTCCCTTCTCAAGCATATGAAGGGAGAGGAAGGCGGGTGGGGGAAAATGAGGCAATGGCTTTCGGAAGGCAGCACTCAAGAGGAGGAACCATATGGTTTCAAGTTTGCTCAATTGTGGAAGCCAGGAGACTAATAATCCTTGGGTTTATTGGACTTGGCAAAAAACCACCCAGTGCCTCCACTTCTTTCATTCGCTGCCAAAAAAAAGCCCTCGGTAGTGTGAAGCTGCATCTCGAACAGCAGTTGCTTGGTGGGGCATATTGGATGAACTTCTGCCAACAGCAATGAGAAGATTTTCCATTTGAAATTCAAATTATCACACACATACTCTTCTTTTAGTCATCTCCAATGCTGCAAGTTGGCTTTGTCAAGTATTGCTATAGAAAATGAGTATCTCCCATCTTCTTCAGCAGAAGAAGATGGGAGGCATATGCCAATTCATATCCTCAATTCAAAGAGCCAGGAGTCAAACAATCTATCCCTCCCTGAAGGCCCTGGGTGGCTGAAATCCCAAACTCGGATTATGTCTGATCCACACAGAATTCTCCAGCAGGCTAGAATACATAATAAAAAGCACCATTGTGGCTCCTAAAAATAATAACAGCTACCTCATTGTTCTTTTTGTATCGTGAGATAATTCCCCCACCCCGCCTCTGCCATGGTGTGGTAAAGGACACTATATATAGTCCTACCAGCCTGCTCAGTGATGGTTCCCGAAGCTCTGGCCCCTTAAAACCAGCCAGAAAATTAAGAGTTGGGAAGAAGATTGCAGAGGGCAATGCTACAGTCCGGTTGTCTGCTCACAGGAAGACTGCAGAGATCATCTATAAAAAAGGAGGATGTGTGAAATACACAAAAATCTTCCCAGTAACCTCAAGGAAAACCTCCTGATAGTGGAGCTCAAGTCTTAGTAAGAAAGAACAGATCCATACCCACCCCAGCCAAACACAAAGAACATGTGCCATTCCTGAGCCAGATGACTGCCTAGGAACCAAGGCATTCTTGGGTAAATAATACATCCCTTTTTAAAAATGTCATATATGTTTCAGCAGTCAAGGGCAGTTTCATTTGCGAATAAGGGGTTAAAGGAGTCAACTTCTGAGCAGGCACTAACAGATGCTAACGGCTTTGGAGGCCTAGGGTTGTATATCCCATATTAATCTGATTTAGGTCTCATTCAATCTCAATGCGTCTACTCTAAGTAGGCCAAATATTGGAGATAACCCCCAGTCTGATTAATGCTGCCTATATATCAGTTTTAAGGAAGCTTGCATTTGCAATACAGCTGGAAGAATTTCCATCTCAAGCCCATTATTTTCAGACTTCAGCACCTCCACTAAATTCTGTGTTATGAATGTACAGAGAAGAAGAACTGATTGAGTTTATGTTTCAATAAGCATGGAACTACACTGAGAACATCAGATTCACTGTTGATGATGATATGTATTTGGGCTAAATCAACTTGCTATTTATTACTATACCAAGAAAGCAACTGATAGGGAATGTAGATGTTCATAGCAAAGGAACCCTACTCTGTTAATGGAACCACACATCAGTTCAAGTGGCTATATGTCTTCTGGCTATGGGAGAAGCCAGCAAGAGATCCTAGCACATATATGCAAAATTTAATTACTTGGGTTTAATTTTATATTTGACTACTTTAAAATATCATTCTGCCAGAGCATGCAATACAAGTCTACATTTTACAATAAGAACATGCCCAAGATGTATTAGATCACATATTTCTTCTGCAGACGGAAAATGGCACAAAGACACATTTCATCTCCCAACCCTCACCCATGCAATCATATGTTAGGTATATGAGTAATGGAGGGGAAGAATACATTGCTAAATCCTTCCTGCCTCTTCAGGACTGGATTAGGGGGAAGTAATCTCTGAAGCTGTGTCACAGGCTGTGGGGAAATTGGGAGTTCAGCACCCCACAACTCCATGAGTCTTTTTAAGCCCTCCTCCTCTCTTTATTTTTTGGAATCCATATTTCTGCAAGTAGCAACAGAAAGAGAACTACAGCAAAGTTCTTCCTGTTGTTCTGTTATGATGAAGGTGAATGAAGAAAAAAAAATGAACAGAACACCCATAGCAAGTTATTAAACTGGTGAATACCCAGAATTGTGTGTAGAATGTAATAGATCTATGGCTAGAGTAATGGAGATAACGGTAGGTTAAAATCTGTATTTATTTATGATAGTTTGGACTGGAAATCTGCAAAATAAAACCTACTTCTTTCATTCTGGTTAGAGACTGCCAGATGGTGTGGAAAACATTTGTGGCAAATTCTACAAGGTTTTGCACTAAAAAAAATAGAAGAAGAAAAAAGAAAGACTTCAGGTCCTGAGATTCTTTTAAATGACTTGTAAGGTCTACATCACCTGTCTCTGCAGGAATGTAAACCTTTTGAGAGGTTAACACATACATGGAATGGTAGCCAAACTACTGTTCTTGGATAACTGATGTTCTTGGATAACTAAATATAGCAATGAACAGCAAACTCAAGTGTTTGTTAAAATCAAACAATTATTATGTAACCTGGACCCTAATCTTGCGGTAAGGATTCGGATGGTAAGATGCTATGTGTTCTCAATATTATTTCACAGAGTGGAGGTTTGAACACTTAAAAAGAACAATCTGAGGAAAATCGAATGCTTCGAAATGAGGATATACTGACGCATGCTGAAAGTACCGTGGAATGATTGAGTAACACATGAGAATGTACTATGCAGAGTAAGCAAACAAACAGAATTGGTAAAGACCATCAAGAGAAGAAAGTTACAATACCTTGGTCATATTATCCAAGATGAAAAAAACACTATACTCCAACTTATTATACAGGGGAAAATGGAAGGAGAAAGATCAATAGGAAGAAGACGAACATCATGGTTAAAGAATTTGAGAGAATGATTCAGCTGTGCTTCTATACAAGAATAGAATGGGAAAGGCTAGAGATCTCTTCAAGAAAATTGGAGATATCAAGGGAATGTTTTGTGCAAAGACGGGCATGATAAAGGACAAAGAAGGCAGGGACCTAACAGAAGCAGATGAGATTAAGAAGAGGTGGAAAGAATACACAGAAGAACTATACAGGGAAGATCTTAATGTCCCTGATAGCCATGATAGTGCGGTCACTGAACTTGAGCCGGACATCCTAGAGAGTGAAGTCAAGTGGGCCTTAGGAAGCATTACTAACAACAAAGCTAGTGGAGATGGCAGTATTCCAGCTGAGCTATTTAAAATCCTAAAAGATGATGCTATTAAAGTGCTGCACTCAATATGCCGACAAATCTGGAACACTCAACAGTGTCCACAAGATTGGAAAAGGTCAGTTTATAGTCCAGCTCCAAAGAAGGGCAATGCCAAAGAGTGTTCAAACTACCGTACAGTTGCGCTCATTTCACATGCCAGCAAGGTCATGCTCAAAATCCTACAAGCTAGGCTTCAGCAGTATGTGAACAGAGAACTACCGGAAGTACAAGCTGGGCTTCGAAGAGGCAGAGGAACTAGAGATCAAATCACCAACATTCACTGGATCATGGAGAAAGCAAGAGAATTCCAGAAAAGCATCTATTTCTGCTTCATTGACTACGCTAAAGCCTTTGATTGTGTGGATCACAACAAACTGTGGCAAATTCTTAAAGGGATGGGAGTACCAGACCACCTTACCTGTCTCCTGAGAAACCTGTACGAGGGTCAAGAAGCAACAGTAAGAACCGGACATGGAAGAACCGATTGGTTCAAAATTGGGAAAGGAGTACAACAAGGCTGCATATTGTCACCCTGCTTATTTAACTTATATGCAGAGTACATCATGAGAAACACCGGGTTGGATGAATCACAGGTCGGAATTAAGATTGCCGGGAGAATTATCAACAACCTCAGATACGCAGACGATACCACCCTAATGGCAGAAAGCGACGAGGATCTAAAGAGCCTCTTGTTGAGGGTGAAAGTGGAGAGTGCAAAAGCTGGTTTGAAACTCAACATTAAAAAACGAAGATCATGGCATCTGGCCCCATCACTTCCTGGCATATAGAAGGGGAAGAAATGGAAGCAGTGACACATTTTACTTTCTTGGGCTCCAAGATCACCACAGACGGTGACTGTAGCCATGAAATTAAAAGACTCTTGCTCCTTGGGAGGAAAGCTATGGCAAACCTAGACAGCATAGTAAGAAGCAGAGACATCACCTTGCCAACAAAGGTCCGTCTAATCAAAGCTATGGTTTTCCCAGTAGTAATGTATGCTGTGAGAGCTGGACTATAAGGAAGGCTGAGTGCCGAAGAATTGATGCTTTCGAACTGTGGTGCTGGAGAAGACTCTTATGAGTCCCCTGGACTGCAAGGAGGTCAAATCAGTCAATCCTAAAGGAAATCAACCCTGAGTGCTCATTGGAAGGACAGATACTGAAGCTGAAGCTCAAATATTTTGGCCACCTAATGCAAAGAGAAAGTCACTGGAAAAGACCCTGATGCTGGGAAAGATTGAAGGCAAAAGGAGAAGGGGATGGCAGAGGATGAGATGGCTAGATAGCATCACCGATGCAATGAATATGAATTTGAGCACACTCCGGGAGAGAGCGGAGGCCAAGAAGGCCTGGCGTGCTATGGTCCATGGGGTCATGAAGAGTCGGACACGACTTAACGACTGACCAACAACAAAGCATATCTTTATCAAAAAGAGCACACATCCTCTTCATTTTTAAATCCTGTGAAAGACCTAGGATGTGGCTATGTTAATTCTTGGCTGTGTAAACACAAAGTGCCTGTGCACTGCTTCCCTTCTACCCATGCAACCACATCTCAAAAGAGGTGCTCAATGTGTTTGACTTGCTGCTATCCTAAAGAAAGTATAAGCAGATCAAATACAAGATTAGACACTCTATTTACACTTTAACAGCACAATTCTTGTCACGTCAACTCAGAAGGAAGTCCCATTGAGTTTAATGCAACTTATTGCCTGTTAAGTGCCTATTAAGTATGTTTAGGATTGCAGCCTTTGCCTTTTAGAAAAGAAATATATCATACATTTGCAGTATAATCCTCCAATCATATGTGAATTTTAAGCACGTAATTATCACTTGGGAATTTCACTTTGCTTTAGTAAATACGCACTGTTCACAACTTATGTTTTTCCTGGTTTAAATGCCACTACAGCCCTTCCAGCTAGTGCTTCAGTTCACACAAAAACCACAGGAAGGTTGAAATCCATCTTCCTGTATGTCCATCAATCAATTTACAAACTTGATGCACACCCATACAGAACCATTTCTGTCTTCTACACGTGCACATCGCAGAAACTCAAAAGCACTCTGAGTGGCCACGTGAAGTCAGCTGAACACAACTCTGTACTGCAGAGGGTACTGCAGAAAACATGAATATGACAGTGCTTACAGCACCCACAGAAGTAAGTGCCTTCAGCAATGCCCAATGTGGTATTTTTGATGTGGGGCTCAGGAAGCCATGTGTGATGTGAAATCGGGCGTTACAAGTACATAGAAACGTCCAGCTATTTCCATCTGTAAAATACTGGAGCATATGCAAATGTCACCTCCTCACCACCTCATGCACATCATGACTCTATTCTAAACCCAGCCCACAGCATCACAAGCTGTATAACTGTCCTTGACATGTCAGTGCATTATAACTATCCAAGGTGAATGACAGAACAGAAACAGAAAATCCCTAGGGACGGTTTAATTAAAAACAAATCAGTCATGTGGGCCAAAAGGGGCCCATGCAGGCAGGGTGCACTGATGATCCGGGGCAGTATAATGAGTAAGGTAACCAAATAGGCAGCACTATAGCCTCTCTCCCACATCCCACAGCTGGGAGACAGATTGAATTATCAGGGCATACTTGGACTTTCAAAGCAAACACTGCCAAATATTGCAATCCACAGTTCACTGACCCCTGACTCTAGAAAGATTACCACAATCTTTCAAGCGCATAGTAATCTTTTGCCCCTGATTCAATGGGATGGGCGAGCCATCAGACCCTGTGCCTTCACCAGAGCCTTGAGCCTCACTTAGAAAAAGTAATAAAGAAGCTTCTCTGAGGCGTATATGGCACGTGCGTCTCTGGGTGTCAATATTTTAAATGAAAAAAAATGTCGCCCGCCGTATATTAACTGGCTGATGCTGAGCTGTGGGGCAAAGAAGGGCAAAATATGTTAGAGCCCCCACTGCATGGACACAGCACCAGTCCAATCTACCCTTTATAGTGAGATGAGTTTCATGTTGCACTAGTATATCCAAATTAAACGCCTTTCAGTTTTCTTTATCCAATCCTGTTAGTGTAACGCTTCTGTTTCCCTAGGTCTGCCATTAAAAGCGGTATTTATTTATTTGTTTGTTTATTTATGATGTAACTTATTGCTATACTATCCCATAGACAAAGCTCTCTGGACAGTTCACAAAACCAAACTTAAACCATAAAAAATAAGAACATAATACAACATAGTGTCAAACCCTAAAACAATTCAGAAGTGCTAAGATCTAGAAAGCACAAACACTGTTTTTTAAATTAAAAACGGTTCTAAGGTCTAAAGTAAAAGGTATGTTTCATAAATAAACAACCAAGCCGGATTCTGTTCAATCAACTGCTAGCCTACTGTACTAGTTGGCTGCCTCTGCAATCTGGTCCACAACAGTGCAGACACTAGTGTGACTCTCAGACAAGGTCTACAGGGACCAGCTGGGGATCCCTTTCATATCCATGATGGGGCCATGAAGGAAGATGCAGAACTTAACTTTTTTTTAATTGTGCCCACCTCCAAGGTTTTTTTACTGAATGTTTTAATCCATAAAATCCCAAAATGCCGGCTACTGACATTTGGAGAGATTCTAAGTTGGGAGGACTATATCCTGCTAAAAATAGTTAGGTCTGCTAACCAGTCTAGTTGGTCTCCTGCCTTTTAAATGATCGATTCCATTTAATAAATTGACACATGACCAACACTTCAGTATAGATGCTTCTCTTCAACAAAGAGTATGTAAAGAGATGACGCACATGCATATTGAGACTTGCTGCATATAAGTAAAATTTAGCATCCCCTTTCTGCAAAAAAATAAAAATAAAAAAACAAGTGCAATTCAGCAGTGAATATCAATTATGCATCTGCTGCTCCGTCAAGGCAGATGGTACTTGAACAGCATATCCTTCCTAACCGTTACAGACAATTGACACCAGCCATTGAAATGTTAGCTGTGCACCTAAAAATATCAGCAGAGGGGATACACACACACACACACACACACACAGATCGAGATCAGCTGTCCTATCATCTTCCCCATCTAGACAGGAATACACCATTGCCCATCCAATAATGATCTCACCACCACACTTCCCATACGAACCCCAACCTGCTGTCATAATCTACATGAGAAATGCTAACTGACGGAAAGAAGTGAGAGTCCAAGGATCAGGTTTCATCATGTCATTTTCAAGGAGGACATAATATAAGCTTTGCATTAACAAAAATAATCACCACCACTTCTCAGGAAAAAACTACCTCTTTACTATTAAACCCCCCGCCTTTAATCCCACACATTAAAATGAAAGGATGACACAGAGTGCTAATAGCTACCTTGGGTACCCATGGCAACATATTCCATATAGATTGCAATGAAGATGTCCTTGGTGGAGACACTTTCTCTGGAACTAATGGCATAAAAGTAATTGTCCAAAGCATTGTTTTTAGGCAGCCCGTGATTAATTAGAAAATACATTGGGCTTTGACCATTAAGGCTTCATTTTGTTAATGTTAATCAGAATCAGGAAAGGTGATTCAATTATTCCAAGGCAATGTCCTTGTTCCTGTTTTAATATATTAACTACAGCACACATTTCAGACAGGTACTAGCCCAAACATGTGTTATACAGCAGTTCCTCATCAATGTTACCAAATTACAAGGGACAAAATCCAAGGAGCCACAGGAATAATACAGCTCAGTCAATAAGAGATTTTATATTTGTATTTTAGAGGCATGTTGGGGTTCACCACTCTAGAGAGAAAGAATAACCCCTTGGGGGTTACGTTTAAGTGAAACCTCATCTAAATTGCAAAAGGCAGTGCATGTTTTATAGAAATAAATTACAACAACGCTTAACTTCTAAAATAACAACAACAATAAACAGTGCCATATTTTGCATAGGAACATAGAAAGCTGCCTTCTGCCATCTGCCTTCTACCATTCTGCCATCTAGCTCAGGACTGTCTACTCCAGAGGAGGAAACTGAATGGGGTGGGTCCTCTGTGGGCTGGACAATGTAACAAGGAAGGCTATGCCCCGTTACATCATTGTTGCCCCGCCAACACACCAGCTGGAGCTCCAGCCAGCGCTTCGTGTTGGGGCTACTTCACCTGCACCATAACACCACCAGTGGGTGAGGGCAACGGCATGGATGAAGATTCTAGTCTTACCAGAAGAGGTTCTCCAGCATCTCCAACAGAGCTCTTGCCCATCACCTGGCAGCTACCTGGCTTTTCACTGGAGATAGGATGCAAGCTGGGATTTTCTGCATTCAAAGCATGTGCTCAACCACTGCGCTATGCTCCCACCCACAAAGGTGCTGTCCCTCTTTTTCCCACTGCAGGGAAAATGAATCCAGGACGTCTTGCTTCTAAACTACTAAGAACCATGCCCATAGACTAGGGGTGGGAAAACTTTTTCACTCTCAGGATTATATTCCCTTGTGCATAACCTTCTAGGCCACGGCCAGCACGGGGTGGGATCAAAGCCTTGGCTGCCCATACAGGCTGTTCTGTTTTGCACCGGGTTCACTGAGATTGTGAGGGGGGAGTGATGCTTGTGAAGGCACGTCCTTCTCAAGACCGGGGGCCACCATGGGTCCTGGGCCTAGGGGTTGTCAGGTGGGAAGTTCAGCCTGTGTGCCACCACCAAGCATTGGCCAAAAGGAAACGAAACCTACATGTGGACAAGCTACATGGGCGATCTTTACAAGAATGTTCTTGAACATCATTAAGACAGAGTAGGGCAAAGTGACCATCTAGAAACACTTCTGGATCAGACTTGTTGCCTGGTCTGAGTGACAAAGCTATTCTGCATTGTCCAGTCTTCCCATCAACTGCCGTGTCCGTGCCTGCCCCCATGTGGCAGTAGCCAAGTCTGACACCCTCATGATACCACCAAATGATGCTCCAGGGCTTAATTCGTTCTACAAGTCTAAAGCCTTTGATACAACTTAGCTCCCTCCCCTTCCCAGGGGCTACTTCCATGGAGGAAGATGAGCCACGCCCATTCCCCAAACCACATAATATTGTGATTCGCCAGCCAGCCAGCCAGCCAGCCAGCCAGCATACCTCTTTACTTAACTACTTGAGATTATGTGTACCCAGGCCTCAGAACCTTCTTCAGGCACGGAAAGGAACTGAGGGTGTGCAGCATCAGACTTGCAACTGGCACACACCATGAAGCCTCTGGCGTAGCCTGGTATAAATATTATGAGGCCAGGCAAGAACAAAAGGGCAGCAGAGGGGTGTTTTCTGCCCCAACATTTCCAGGGCCCCCCGTCTACATGGTACCGCTTTCACCCTTCACTCCGTCGCGACTGCACAGCATTGCAGCTTCAAATCAGCTTCTGCTGCGATACACTCGCAATTTACTGCAGGCTTCCCCAACAGGCTCCGCTGTACCCTTTTTTTGCCATTATATGTTAATGTGCTGCTGTGCAGGCCCGTGAGGATGGGGTTGCAACACTTCAGTGGCTGTTTTGTATTTTAGGGGTTCTGTTGTGTCTGTCTGTCTCTCGTTAGGCAAAATGTGGGTGATCTGTGCGCGTTCATTTCCACGCCAAATGTGTGTGGAAGTCCCAGCTTGAGACTATTGTGATGGTATGTGCCTACCCATTGCTCCACAATGGTGGCTGTAGCAAAGTTGGTCCTTCCCCAAGACCTCCCCGGCCCTTGGGCACGGAGTCCAAAAGCTACCACTGCAAATATACGAAGCTGCAAAAATGCGCAAAAGTGTGATTAAATAAATGAAAACGCCTCTCTGTGCCTCTATAACTGAGCAGCTGCAAAGGGATGGGGGGAGTAAAGGAGTGTCACAGAGCGACGCAAGCACTTCACACACCCACAACACACCCACCGCAAAATGCGAAGTCGGTTTGGGGAAGGGACAGACAGCTCGCAACCGCGGGAAAACCCACAGCAAACCAAAAACATTGCAGCAAAACACCTCCTTGGAAATCTGCATTTTCCGGGAGAAAACGATGGATGGCTGCGAAGCGGCGACTGTGTCACATGTCCAGAAAGACCTCAACTCGCAGCCATCCTGGAGTAAAAGGGTCATGTAGATGGGGCCCAGATGTAGCTCCTGCCCTCAAGGCCCCTGGCTCAGAAAACATATGTTCCATGGCAAGATTCAGCCCCAGCCCGACCAACACAAGATATGAATCTCAAAAAAATAATAAGACTCCGCCAAATCAGAAGGTGAGATGAACTAATGGTGCTATTGCTCCTAGAAAGTACAGGGCAACCGTTGAAGGTGGGAGGGGATCACAACCTGACTGGCAGGCTTTTAACTCACTAGGGCATCAGTGGGACACCTTCATACTCTGAGCCACCTCCATCAAATAAATACTGATTAAAAGGCATGTTAACTTCTGGCAGTCTAGAGGTCAAGTCTCGGGGATCTCATTCTACAAGAACGCGACAGTGGTGTCACAACCAGGCCCGGCTGATGTAACACCCTTTGATCAATATGTGCCTTTTGATTTTGAATGCCTTCCTGTGGGTAGATAAAATGAAGGCGAGAAACCTGGCTTCCAATAGCAGCTATTCCCATCAGTGCTTTGTACTCTAGCCACATGAGAAATTCAATAGCCCCTCTGCAATGATGTTGCACATGCTGGAGCAGCCTAAACATCGAGGCAGCCAGCTGCAATCCAGGTGTCAACCTGGTGATGATATATGAGAGTTCCTTGTGGTATGTACCAGTCTAATTCTCCAGCCTTGAGGGCGAAGTGACACCACTTATCTCCTGATCAATATATATATTGATCAATATATATATTGATCAGGAGATATATATAATATATCTGAGCAATATATTATGGCTCTCAAGCTGGGCTCAAAGGCTAACCTAAGCAAGGTATAAGGTACGGACCCTACAACTGAGAGATCTACGAAGAGAAATCTGCCTACCCTATTTCCCTCCACTGGATTGGTCTGACAGGTCCAGTGATTCAGAACATAACGAGATGCTCCTTGTTCTTCCTTCCTTCCTTCCTTCCTTCCTTCCTTCCTTCCTTGTTCGATTGATTGATTGAATTATACTGCCCAACTGGTGGATGCCCTCAGGGTAGTTTAGAAACATAAAAACCCCAAAACAATAAAATAACAACCAAAACAATAAATGCAACCATGAAAATATCAAAATATTAAAATACTGAAACATTATATCAAAAAATATTAAAGAGCCATCAGTAAAGTTAATCATCAGAGCAACTGATCAAAGATTGAGTGCCTGTTGGAAGAGGAAGGTTTTAACCTGGTGTACACAGTGAAGGCAGTGGACAACACCCAGTGAAGGCACCAGGCAACTCCCTGGAAAAGTCATTTCACAGACAGGGGGCCACTACAGAGAAGGCTCTTTCTCCTAGTAGTCATCTGTTGTACCATTGTGAGCAGCAGCACCCAGAAAAGAGCCTCCAAAGATGATCATAGCAATTGGGCAGGAACATATTGCAGAAGGTACTCCTCTCTATTGTATCAGTATGAGAATGACCCTGTTTGCCCATTTGTCTGTCTGAGTGTACACAGGAGAGAAAGCGAGCCCCTCCAGATTTTGCTTGAGGTATTCAATCTTTGTGAATTCCTAGACAAAATCACCCATCTCCACACCTCTTGGAGTAAAGCAGCCTTCCCCAAACTGGTGCCCTCTGTATCTGTTGGACCTTCACAACTCTCATCATTTCTCATCCAGCCCAGTTGTTGGCCATGTTGGCTTGGGATGATGCAAGTTGTAGTCCAACACATTTGGAGGGTGCCGATCTGGGGAGGGCAGTACGAATGTGCAGATCAGAATGTGCAGATCAGAACTTCCCTACCTATCGGATTTTGCACTTCTCTGAATGTTGTAATGAAATTCTTGACAGTCTAAACATATAAAATACACTTTTAAATATGTATTGTGAGAGAAAATACAAATTCAAATATATATTTCAATAGCATTTTGAGATTTTTTTAAAAAAATCATAGAAAGAGATGACCTCAGGGACTCGGTGTGCCCATTACCAACTTCGATTGGTGCACTAAGTATGCCTGTTCCTTGATAGGGACAGCCTAGCCATGGTGTTCCTTGCATGGTAACCTCATGATTAGACTACTATAATGTAATGTAATGTTGTTATTGTATTTTTAATGTACTGTTTTATTGCTTTAATCAATGTTCATTGTTTCTGTAAGCTGCCTTTGAGTGCCATTTTTTGATAGGAAGCCGGGGTACAAAATACATACATACATACATTAATTAATAATATGCTCTATGAGGGGCTGCCCTTCTGCCTAGTTCGGAAGCTGCCTCTAGTGCAGAATGCAGCAGCTGGGTTCTCACTGGGACACCAGCTATACTCACATAAGACCTGTGTTAAAAGAACTGCACTGGCTGCCAATTAGCTACTGAGCCATGTTCAAGATTACGTTGTTGACATCCAAAGCCCTAACCAACTTGAAACCAGGATACCTAGTGGACCACCTTCCCCTATATATACCCAGCCAACCTTTAACATCTTCAGAGGAAGCCTTGCTGGTCATTCCACAGCCAACAGAATGTCTCCACATAATACCTTGAAGGCAGGCCTTCTTGGTGGTGGCGCCCACCCTCTGGAAAACCTTCCACCATTGTATTGGCCCCAGGAGCATAGCCAAGTCATCTGTAGTGTTAGGGGGCCTAGAGATCCATAATGCTTGCTGAAGTTCATTATTGTTGCAATTCCCTTGCTGGTAAGCCTCTGAGCAGGTGAAGATGATTCAAAGGGCCAATAGCGCAGCCTAGCACATTCCATACTAATGAGTGAGAGTGTTATCAAGCACTCTAACTGGGAAGCGAAGTTTGTTTACAGGTGGCTGTGCTTGAGAACCAAACACTTCTAGCCTGTGCTGGGAATGAACGCTAGGGGTGCTTGCTAGTGTCGTGCTGCCTCATTGCTGACATGAATGGTATAAAACCCACTTGACCCAATGGCTCGTGGTTCAGAGAAGCTGTCTGATCCAACCACTGGGTACGCCTGTGTGCTGTAAATTACCCAATAAAGTCTCCTTGCAAGTAAACCTTTGAGTTTGATTTATCACTATCTTGGCACTTCTAACCTAAGAGTTCGACGCCCACTGCAGGGGCGACACATGGGGGTGTACGGACCCCACCTACCTGGGTCTGCTGGGGGGTCCGCAGGGGGGAGGTGATCCGGTCCTCCCCCCCAGAATCCTCCCCGGCCGGCTCCACTCCACGGTGAGTCCACAGAGCTGCCGCCTGGGGCCTATCACTGCCAGACTTCCGGCCACGGCTGGTCTAAGGATGCAAATGGCGTCCGGCATAGTGGATGCCATTTGCGTGCCTCCCTTTGGCTGGGATAGGCTACATAAATCTTATATATAACTGATCTTATATATAATCTTATATATAATCATATAACTGAAGCACTTCCTCTAAACTGTGTATCTATCTCTCAAGCTCTAGTCTAGGCTGAACTTTTGATGTACCGCTGAGAATAAGCTACTACATTATAGTTGCTACTGCAATGCCCAGTTTTAAGGACTACCCAACATTTTAAAAGTGGGACCATTCAGCCCACATACATGCTCCTCTCTTGCTCACTCGGTTCCGGTAGATAACAGAAATGATATTGTGCATTATTTCAATGTATGATTAAAGAAGGTGTCTTTTAGCATGTTTCCAGCACTTCACGATAATGGGTGAACATTTATGCCACAATTTAGTGGGTAGGAAGTTAGGATGCAAAGGAAGTACGCCAGTGGGAACGGCCTTCATCATTGTTCTCGTCCTCCAGGGCAAGTAGGGATACTGCATTCACCCTTGAGAAAGGTGGCACTGGTTGCTTTTTAAACTGTGCAACATCAGAAGTATAACACTTTAACTGCAGTATTGGAAGAGCATATGTTACTTTTTAATACCTCAGTACAACCAGAAATAGGAGCTTCTAAGCCTTCGAACCTAAAGAATAATCACGTCCAATGTGAAACATAGATGGGATTATGATACTAGGATTAGTAATATTTCTGGCTGATTGATTTTAAGCGTTATTATTATATAGTCACTAAAAGAGATTATATGGCCAATGGAAATGAATTGTAAGCTGGCTTCCTTGTTATAGCCTGAAGATATAATACTGAAATTGATTTCGTATGCTATATTGATTTGTAAGATCAGTAAATATTATGGGTATAATTTCTAAGCAGAGTGATATTTGAAGTTTATGTGTAATGTAGTTTATATTTTGCTTTGTTTTTCTTTTCTCTTTTTCCCCGTTTCTTTCCCCTTTGTCCTTCTCTCTCCTTTTTATATTTTCTCTTTCCCTTCTCTCTCTTTAAATTTTATTTTATTATTGATGGGTCCTCTTAAGAATACTGCAATGTTGGAAACTGTAGAAGATGGTTATGTTGTTGGTGTTCTTTTTCATTTATAAAGATAAAAGCAGAATAAAAAGTATTATATGAAACATAGATGGGGCAGCTACCCTCTTTTGTCTTCCATTTCATTGTACTTCACATATACAGTAAAATTTTGCACAGTGATCATTTCTCTGGATGTTCAAATATTCTGCACTCCTGCATGTGCATGCAGATGAGCCAGTAGTGTACACATGGCACCTCTTTTCAGTCATACACACACACACACACACCATGAATGTACATGGTGATTTACAGAGTAACATAAACAAAACACCCACATTGAGATAGGGATCTAGGACAATCTGAATTTCAACAGGGAGGGGGAGACAGAACAGAGAGGGAAGGCAAGGGTGGCAAATAACAGAGAGAGGAAGAATAAAGAGAAGCAAGGCTCACATGGGATGAAGGGGCTGCTCTGCAGTTCTCCGGGATTCATGGGCTGTGATGTGGTGTGAATGCTACAACTCTGCTGACTAGGCCATGTTTCCACAGATCCAAACACACTGAGGAGGGTGGAACAACAAGATATTAATACCCACAGTGGTATCCCCTGCTTGTACTCACTGGTAGAGGAAGAGGTAAGAGGTAATTCCTTGGCTGTAGCAAAGGACTATAATTCAACACCATCACTATATTTCAACACCGTAACCATATGATTTTAATGTTTCATGTTCATTTTCTGTGAAATGGGGTAGACATACACACACACACACACACACGCACGTCATTCACCTAGCATTTCATCTCCACGTGCTATCCTGTACCTGCCAAATGACCAAGATGTGATTTGTCACATGAAAGAATGACTCAAAGACTGGATTCACACGACACGACAGCCCATCATGTGCAGCCAGCCATGGTTGGTGGTCGTCTTGCAGTAATCGCATCAGTAAGTCCTTGGAAAAGGAGCTGCGAAAAGGGGGAGGAAATTAATATCTCCCCTTTCTGGAGTAGCTGGAGAGTCGGGGTAGTGTTGAAAAGGTGGAGGACACTGAGAAGTGTCAGTTCAACTCTTAAAATTGAGAGGATCACATCGCCAAGGGGGAGATACTGTCCCCTACCCTTTTGGTGTACTTAACCCTTCTCTCCCACCTCATTTTCAGTGCTTCTTAGCTGTGGCACTAGTTGTCCCACCTTTCCTTTGATATTATTTCTCCACTGGTTCTTTGCAACTGTACACATCTTGTCAATTTCCTTGTCTGTTATGTACTTCCCTTCCCCACTCCCTTTGACAGCTGAAACAGACAAGGAAATTGACCACGCAAGTATCGGACAGTTGTAAGAGCACGCTTACACACCTGCAAAAGACTGACAAGCAAAATAATAATTAAAAAATATGACCCCAATTGCGAATTTTTAAGGTACCAAATGTTTTTTTTAAGGTGGTGGACAAAAAGGGGTAGCAATCAGGGCACATTTTTGAGGTCGCAAAAAAGAAAAAAATGGGGAACAAGAAGGGGTAGCATTGGAGAGAAAAGGGAGAGACAAGATGGGTTTTGCTGCAGATTCACCTGGGATATGGAACAGAGCTAGCTGGAGGACTGGGGGCGGGGGAGAACAACCCACAGCAAGCGCAATCGTCTGTCAGGTGTACTGTGGGTTGTTCCATGAACAACCAACTCACCGTGGCTTATTTGCAGGGTGGATTAGCGTGCTGTGTGAACCTACCCAAACTGGTAAGTCATGCTCATCTGTCAGTATATGAGCACTTCAAGATGATCAAAGCTTCCAGAGAGATGCAGTGTGGTGTAGTGGCAGAACATGTTATATCTAAAGATGGGAGAGAGGTTCAAATCCCAGCCTTGAAGATCTCTGGGTGCAAGCTGCTGTCCCTTTGGCTATCACAACAGGGATGTTGTGAGGATAAAGTCTGATTGATTGTAAGTGTCCCAGAGTATTTGTTGGTATGAGGTGGCTCCTAAGAAAGTAAGGAAGAATCATTGACTGGGCATGGTTCATACTGGAGGGAAGAGAAGGGCTTACACTGCTCCATGGTCATGCAATTGTAGTACCCCACCCCACCCCAGCTGTATAGGTGAACCATGGCAAGAAGTTGTACATGGCAGAGGAGTGACCATTTCTGTAAGCAGTTACATAGTGTTGTATACTAGGCATGCATGTCAAAAGCACAACGCCTTTTCCTTAAGAAAGGGAAAGTGTATGCATGCATATGTGATCATTTGACATGTGCTGATCTAACAAATATAGCAATGCTGTGGTATAAAATGCAGCCACAACAGATGCCCTTCAAATGCACAGCTTTTGTGCAATTTAATATAAAATAGATTTGAAAATGGGCCTCTGACCCTGAGGCACTACCAGACATGCAGTTTCTTTTAACCATTTTCCACTGAAATCAGAAATGGCACATACCGAGGGAGTGTGAAAGAAAAAGGAACTCTTCCAGACACACCCTGTGCCCTGAAGAGGCAAGCGCCTAAAACTACATCAATGGCTGTTCCTTATCTAGCTATAGAAATCCAGCTCCCAGCATTCTGCCACTCTCATCGCAACCAAGAAACAGAACTGAAGGTGGTGCTATGCAGATGCAGGCGGGCAACAGGGGGAACATGCTTGATGCAGTAGGGAACAGGGCTAGCAGCAGTCATCAACAGTTTTACTTTCTCCCATATAAGTGAATGGCTGCCATTCATTCCCAAAAAGAGTGCCACCCCTGACATTGGATGATGTGGCTCTCACAGACAACATAGGATGTACCTCTTGGAAAATACAAGCCCTGCCTCTTTACCGGCCTTCCTCAGCCTGGTGCCCTCCAGATGTTTTGGATTTCAACTCCCATCAGTCCTAGTCAGCATGGTCAATGATCAGGAATGCTAGGAGTTGTAGTCCAAAACATTTGAAGAGCAGCAGGTTCGGGAAGGCTACTCTATACTCTCTCTCTTTGTCTCTCTCACCCCCCCCCCCATAATGATAAACATTTTTCTGGTTGCTAAGAAACGTCTGCCAAGCCAAGCCATGAATAGCCTATTTTGTTATTAAAAGCCATCTCCCTGGACCTCTCCCTTGGGTCAGGCATATAATAGTCCATATTGCAGGAGTGTGGCAGAATAAATAGATTCTATTAGCAAATCTCATCACAAGACGAATTGTGGAAACATTGTAAAAAGGAAACCGTTTAGAGATGTCTTGGAAGTAGATGGGCACTAGGAAGATACATAGAGATGTTTGTTTGGTGTTTACAGCACACCGGAAAAAGAGTAGGAGCAAAGAGAAAGAGTTAAGCAGGATTTACTCTTGGCTGAAATGTGTACTCTTTCCATCATCTTAAGACAATGATCTTCTCAGCAACAAGAGACTTTACAGTTCAATTCACATCCCAACTAATCTAATTTAAGCAGATCCACGGCCTGATCCTAATCATGTTACAGTGAAGAAAGACTGAGGTCAGTGGGACTTGCTTCCTAATAAATGTACTCCATATTGCAGATTTAGGATTGGTTCATCCATATATATCCATCACTGGGTGACTTGCAAGGGTGAATCACAGGTTAAACACCCAGGTTAAATACCCATCGCAGGTCAAATACCACATCTACCACGTTCATAGCACTTCACATCATTAAAAAGTACAATGCTTCTTCAATAGTTTCTTCACACATTGTGATAAGAAGTCAAGTGATAAATACGCATCTTGAATTAACTCCTAGTTTCATTGGAGCCAGTGGGCCTAAAATAACTTAAATATTTGTCCTTCAGTGTATCAGTGCTATAGATCATCCTGCTTAGAAAGAGAAGTAACATGGTCTGAGTGATGGGACATTTGTATACGTGTGTTTCAATTTATATTCCTTGAACTGGCAATGTAACAATCCCCAGAAGACATGCTCTCCATTTCCACATGCAATCCCGACACCTTGAGCTAAAAGATCAACCAGGCACCGGTAGAACTTTCCTGTAGTGGACCAACCATTGAAGGCAAAACCATTGAATGCAGACATACACTTCTGCCTAGTTAGGCATGAAACCACGCTATATTGTGTGGAACCATTTTAGGTGTGCAATTTTGTCACAGTACTCAGATTAATTTGACATATACAATAAAGAAAAGCATGGGCAAAATTGTGGCTGTAGAACAAAATTCAGATTGTTTTACTATTAGCATACAAGCAAGAGGAAAAGTATCCTCCGCAACTCTCATGTCCAATCCCATAATTTGAATGGATGACACCCCTGCTCCTGTGAGCATCATCAGCACTTTGCAAAGCATACTTGAGATCACAGGTTTATGCAGACAGGAAGATTTGAATACCAGGATCTTAAAGACAGGGGTCCTTTGGCATAAGATGAAAACAGGCGAAAACCAGGAGGCAGTCTTTTAAAGAACCAGGGGGAGACAAGTGAACAAAACACCACAGGTTGCTTGTTATAACAGCTACCGATAAATATAAATACAAACCATCAGTACATTTAATAGAGCATTTAGCGGTGGACATAAAATGTGCTCTTTTCCGCTTGACCTTTGCTAACCACTCAAGATGCCATGAGGCCATTATGTCTGCAAAAGCTGTGTTCCAGGAGACCATTTCTAGCCCACCAGAAAGCAAAGATCAATACATGTTGCACTTCTATTGGTAATCTTCCCCATCCCCAGCAAGAAAAGGGCTAATTCAACATTTGAAAAATATAATACTGAAATTATTCCTGATGGCAGAAGAGAAAAAAAGCAAAAACAAAAATACTTTAGTTTAGAACTCGATCCCAAAGAGTACTCGAGGCTTTATTTTAATTAAAACCAAACGGATCCTCCTGAAATGGCATACATTCACAGAACTTTGAAAAGTGGGTCAGTAGGTCCACATGTCAAGGGAAATGCATGAAATGCACACACTATCCCTCATAATGCAGTCGATAACAGGTCCTGCATGGTCATCAGGTATTCCAGGGAATGCACATGCATGCAGCAGCCTAAAAGCCAGAACACAGCCATCCTTAAAGGCACCATTAATTGTTAATGGGGACACATATGAAGGCAGGCAAGGGCACAGGCCTCGGGTGTTTATTTACTGAATAATGCAGAGATCCAGGTGCTAGTATAAGGGACACAGACAACTGCACACCAAGTTGTTGTAAACCACGGGCTATTATTATTATTATTATTAACACTTGTTAGCTGCTTTTCTACCAGAAAACACAAACAGATTTTTTTAAAAAAACAGTACAACAATATGACATCCATACATTAACATTTGCGCTAAATTATTAGCGTTAGCTTTGTGTCTGGTGGCCAAAGAAAAACCACCACCATGTCATCTTCCCTGTCCACTTTGTAAAAAAAAACATACATCCCACACCACCATCACACCCATACAATCCATCAGCATTCCAACATGATCTGCACCCATGATACAGGCTGGCCTGCCTTGAGCTCGACATTTCATTAAGCCACTTACCATCAACAAGCTAAGAGCAGATTCGGGAGCTCGCTGCGCAGCCATCGTCTGGTCCTCTTGCATATAAATCCTCCCTTGGATTCAGTCAGCTCTTGGCCCTCTGTCAAGGGCAAAGCATCCACCACCACCTCCTGCAGTCTACAAACAGAAATCCAAAATCACACTCAGAGAGAAAATTCTCTGAGAGGAGAATGAGGAGGTTAAGATTTGTATTTCATTTTTTTAACCCTGCAAGGCAGAAAGAAGCCCGAGCTAGGCCAAATTGTACAGTAGAGAGAGAGAAGAGGGATGAAGTAGAGAGCTTGCTGGAGAGAGACGAAAGATCAGATTGGAATCTGCAGGATAGTTAAAAATGAGGTGCACAGAGCAATAGGAACACAGCATTCATACCTAACACACACCTTACATGTCAGGTTAAAAATACAGGAATGCTGCAAAGCCTCCCACCACAGTGTGGGAAACAGAACTAATTGCTTTTAACTGTCAGGAGAATAATCTCCATTGTGGATCAAGATTCTACAACCCGGATTTTAACATTCCACTTTAGCCTCCCCCCTCCCCCTCTAATGCTGCAGAAACAATGCAAAACCAACATCACAACATACCGCTTGCAAAACAAATGTCTTCTCTCTCTTCCCCAAAGCAACGGGCTTCCCTGTTTAGAAAGCAAGCGTCTGCATAATCCAGACATGAGCAATGACTGAGCAAAAGCGAGGAGAGAGCAAGCACTGGAGAGCAACAATTACCTTTCTTATATTTGAATGACAACTGGTGTATGCGTTGACCCCTTTCACCTTACTGAAAGGGGAGGAAAAAAAACTATTTCTCCTTGTCTCCAAATGGACTCAGCTCCCCATGGAGCTAACATACTTACAAGAAACATGCAATTACAGCCTGCCCTGTTAGCGTTCCGATCACGCCTGCTGTACTGCATGCCTGCTTCAGACCAGCTTCCCGATCTTCTCCTCTCCGCTTCCATAGACAGATGCGGGTTACAATACTCCGGGAGGGCCAGGTGGGCACCACAAGGCTAATTTGGGGGGCAGGAGACCATGAAAGGCAGAAAGAATAATCGGCCCAGATATTGAGCTCATTGTGTGTGTGTTTTTAAAAAAATGGGAATGGGATTGGTATTGGACCCTAAATAAAGCTCCTGGTTTTGAAAGTCACTCTACCGATTTTTATTTTAATTGTTTACCTACAGATCCCTCAAATCAAGCTGATCATCTCACATACGTTCCATGAGGAACATCTGCCTGTATATGGGAATGCTGCGGCAAAACCCATGTATCCTCATCAAGTACTGGACTTCATGAAAAACCAGGTGTGACTCATCAAAGTGCCTTATGCCAAGCCAGACCATTGGCCCACAGCTGTTTCCTGTGAAAGGTTCAAATCTGTGATCTCCTGCATGCCAAGCATATGCTCTGCCACTCAGCTATGACTCCTCCATGTAGTGTGAACAAGAAACAGGACTCCTGGATGGACCCATGCTGATAAGAGCAGGACTATATTTGAAATTTGAGGGTGGGGGTATAACCAAGGACAGAGAGAAGGTTTAACCTTCACCCTAGTGGTGTCTCCAACTGAACCTTTTAATATGGTCAATGGTTCCCATTGACTTGTACAAAGCAAAACGAAGCACTGGACTTGAGGACACTGTTGTGCAGTAGCGTAGTGGCAAATTCAGAAGTGCAGGGTCCCTTTGTGACAGTCACAGCCATGCCCCCTCTAAGATTGTACAACCTTGTAAGATCTACAGCCTTCAACTGGGATCCAAAAACAATAATACTGAGAATAAGGCGGGGTATTTCAATTGGACGTCTGAGAAAAAATGCAGGGGTGTTAAAATCTTTTTCACCTGCTCACTCACTCACAAACATTTTAGGTTTTCAAAATATGATACTGTATGGAAGCTTCACCCTCTCAACTCAGCCCTCATGGGCAAATCCCTTCTCATTTAAACAGCCCCCCTGCACACTCCCTTAGCGCCCCAACGTTACCCATTAGCCTTTCCTAAGCTCCTTCATTATATCTCTCCCATCCTGCAACAGAAACGTCCATGCACCCAGCTGGATTTAACCACACACACACACACACACACACACACCTCTTCTTTCTCCTCTCACCCCACCTGATTTTTCTCTGTTTCCCTCCCCTCCACCAGGGTTTGTTTGCCCAGATACATGCCAACCTTGTGCCAAAAAGTGTAGCTGACTGAGCAGGCTGCATCTGGCAATTGTGCTTACTGTAGAAATTAATGTTCAAAAATTAACAGTGCAATCCAATGCGTCTTTATTTCGAATTCAATTTACAGAGATCTTGGGAAGGCCGCTAAGGCTGCAGTCCTAGGCACTCTTACCTGGGAGAAAGCCCAATTGGCAATTGAACCTAGTGGGACTGACTTCTGAGTAAACATGCATAGGATTGTGTGTTAAATCCTAAAAAACTGGCACAAACCAGCCACCTGCCCTGCCCCATAATGGTGGCAGCGCCCCCCCATCCCCCCGCTCCCGTCGCCCGCAGCAGCAGCCCTGAACGGGTGGCCGGTGTTGCAGGAGATGAGGGCAGCGCAGGCATGGAACAGGGGTGGGCGGAGAAGCCAAAAGCTGGGGGCAGGGGGGGGCGGGGGGGGCGAGAGGAGGCTGCAGAGCTCCCTCAGGCTCCCTCCCTCCCTCCCTCCCTTTGTCTAGCCGGCTCTGCGTAGTAGACGAGAGGCAGCTGCCCGCACACCCTCTGCTCCCTCCTCCTTTCGTAGCAAGTTGCAACCTGGCTGGGGGCTGGCTTAAAAAAAAGTCCCGGCGCAACGCCTCGGCATGACCCACCACCATTACACCGCTGCTGTTGTGGTAACAGCAGCATTCCTCAATATTTGAGGACCAGGCCTCACAGACAAGTATCCTGTGCTGACTTCTATGTAGCCTCCATGTGTGTAGAACCACCCGGGCCCTCGCTGCGACTGAATCTACACATAGCAGTTATGCTGTTGTCATCCCGTTATCATAAATGTTGGCATACATGGCACCAGTGGGCACCAATAGTTATGATAACGGTATAACTGCTATGTGTAGATTCAGCCTGCATCTGTAGATGTCAGGGTGGAAAGTGAGCCCATAGAGCCCCAGAGCAGTTCTGATTCTGAGGAGGAACAGCGATCCATGGGAGAGGAGCTCGCTCATCTCTCACAAGCACAGCAGCAGGGAGAGATTCCTCCTGCCAGCATTCCTGGGATAGATAGTGACCCTGGCAGCGAGAGAGAGCTGGAGGGGGGCTTGCTGGACGCTCGGCACAGACGCAGGGAGCGGCGATAGATGGAGGGCGCCGAAAGGAGACGCTCTGCTCGTTTGGCTCTCAAACAACGGTCGCGTCCTGAGGACCCAAGGGAAAGAGGGAGGATCTCTCCATAGCCCATAAGTTCAAAGTCTTCCCATGGTTCTCCTTCAAACAGGGACCAGCTGCCTTACCTGGAGCTTAGGCTACTCTGCTATCTTTCCCCAGTGCTGTTCTTTGCTTAGTCACTAGTGATTAGTATCTGAAAGAGTCATAAAGGAATAAAGCCTTGGAAAGAATCCTCGTCGTCTGTGTCCTGAGTTGGCTATTGGAAGGGACTGCAAGAGGCAGCTAGGGCACTCCTGACAGTAGGTCTCCTTGCCATGTAGAAGCTCTCCCTCCACACATCCCATGCCTATGAAAATGACAGAATTTTGTTTTGAGTAATATTCATAGTCAATGTATTTATATATGGCACTTCCCACAATACATTGCGCTCAAAGCGGTTCACAAATACTGCAGCCATAATGATAATTCAACATTCACTCAATTACAGTTTATCGGGAGGGGCCATGGCTCAGTGGAAGCTTCCAGGCCTCCGTATAAGGCAGCTTCCAATGTTCCTACAGTTCATTTTAAACACATCAACAATTTAAATAAGCACAAGACATACTCAGACGTCCATTAACAATATCTGGCACCTATAATATCAACATTACACTCACATTCACTAAGCAGTTCATGTTCAGAGACCTAACAATAAGATACCTCAGCCAAATCAAACCCACACCAAAAAGGAGGAGGAGGAGGAACCCACAAGGCACTTCACACAGCCCCCCTCAAGCAGCAGAAAGAGACCCCCTCTCACTAGGGTCCCATGTCCTGAGCCAAGAAAGGGCACCCTCATCTCCATGGCAACTCCCCTCCTGGCTGTCTCTTGCCAGCAGAGCACCAGCAGAGGCAACTCGGGAACAGCTTCTCTCTGGGCAGATGCCTTCAAGCTGTCCGAAACGCCTTCCATCACACTCACCAAAAGCAGCCGCCGCTCCCTTGTGAAGGCTCCTAAGGCTGAGGATGTGGCAAGGCAGGTGGAAACAGCCACGGCCTGATGGCAGAGTCTCTCTCCCTTCCGATTAGCAAGTATATTGCTAAGAATTATTTTTTATAATACGCAGAGTTAAAATTACTCAGACTTTATTCTCTGAGGGTTCATCCCTTCTTACATCTAGGTAATGCTACCCAATTTGGGTACTATTGACTTTTGACCTAGTGCCGCATCTAAAACTATCTGCAGCTTTGTTAATAGCCTGTTTTCTTTCCATTTCCACTGCCAAAGGAACTTATGGGCTTCTCCACACAGAGGCTTTTTATTTCTGCAATTATACTGGGGCTTCTGCTTCTGGATTCTTTGCGGGATTAAGATTGGCCCTTTACATGCACTTCCCTCCCCCCTTTATCTGCGAGTTTTATGTTTCATTATACAACCACTAGATGGCACTGTGGTATAGCTCCTGTTCTTGCACGACTTGCTCTTTTCACTGAGAAATTCAACTCACTGTATTTTAATGACTCATTATCTCCGATCTTTAAAAAAATGGGATAAAGGTCAGAAGACGCAGGAGAGGCCCTGGAGGTTGACGGCATCAAGTAAAGGACCTGCAAACTTCCATGAGTAATCAATCTCAATCTCATGATAAAAGCACCATGTGGAGAAGCCCTCAGTGTTTCACCCAAGATGGAGACATTTCTAAGTAAACAGCTGGATTTTATATTTTCAAAAAAAGGAGAATCAAACAATTGCCAGTTTTCCTCCCAGAAGCCTTAGGGGCAGCTCCAGCTATTCCAGGTGCCACCTGAAATGGCCACATCATTTGCTAGAGCTTTATATGAATGTCTACAGACCCTTCCTCCTCCATTCCATCTCAAGATTGTGATCATGCAGACACCTTGATTTCAACATTAAGCCAGCTTTTTTCTCCCCCACTCCCGCTGCTCCCCCCATATAAACAGCCATAATCCTGCAAAAGGTGTCTTAAGTCAATGAATTTTTCTGCACTAGGCTGTTAATCAGCTGTTAATCCACTGTACCTACTTGCAGTTTCATCGCGGAACTGAGATCCAAGCACTTATATGAGGATCACTTCCTTTCCTGCTGTTCTGCTACATAACCTATAGTTGGCCCTGTGGTATAGTGGAATAGTGCAAATACACAAGAGGAAATCATGCTTTGTGCCTTTCACAATTAAACGCCACAATTCCCTGCTTGAAAAAAAACTTGTCAAAAGTGCTGGTTAGACACAGAAGTGAAACTGGAGGGTTACGGTGACATCTAAAGAACCCATGAACAACCATGAGTAGGGACTACACCTTTTGAATGCGTGATCTTGAAGCATTAATTGGTGCATGATCCAATTGCATAAACAATAACGACACAAGAATATTATTTTACTGATGTTTTCATTCCTGTTATGGTTGAATGGAAAAGGATTTCCATGTTTGCTAGCAATAGTTTTTATTCCTAGCAACATCATTAAAATAACATCACTGGAAAACAAAAACCATAGAATCAATCGCTTCAAAGGGATTTAGTTTTCTGCTTCACTACATTGTAGATGGACTGACCGAGCAATTCACAATTAATTACTTGTAATTATTTCTTGTGCTGGATTATTATACAGGTGTTATTATGGGTTTTTGTTTTAAATACGAGAGGGCTTTATATTAATTCAGTATTTTTGGATAACACTTTCCCCAAAAGATGCTCAGAGCAACATTCAATAATTAAAACATCACAATGGGTAGTATCCAATGTTAGTCCTACACAGAGTACACCGATTGAAATGAATGAGACTTAACTTAGTTGTGACTAACTTAGGTCCCATTTATTTCAATGGGTCGACTCTACATAGGACTAACATTGGATACTACCCAATAAATATTGATCATGGCATCATGAAACTTCCAAAACAAGCAGAAAATACAACACCATAAAAACATCAGAAAATGCAAGCCATATATAATAAGAGCATCCACCCCCATAAGTTTCATGGGCCTTAGAGAATAAATCAGTTTTAACTCTACAGTGAAAGGTATATGATGTTGAGGCTTGGTGGGCATCCCTGGGAAGACTGTTTCATAATACAGGTGCTGCGCCTGAAAAGGCCATGCTCTGTGCTTCACAGATTTCACTTCCTGACTGGAAGGCACTATAAGCTAACCTGTGCCTGCCATCCAAGGGGCGAGGTATAGATGGGACAAGGTGCTTTCTATGCCTCCACCCTGGCCTTGGCCCAGTACCTCATTCTTCAAGCCTGGGCAGGACAAACAAAAGACCAATGCAAATGAAATGACCACTGAATGGAAGTCTCCTTCTTAAATCTTTCCTCTAATGGCCATTTCCAAGCAGCAAACCATTTGGGGATGGGACAGGTAGGAAGGCAGAGATGACCACAGAGCCAGCTATAACTAGGCTGTTCCCTCCCGCCAGCCATAGAGCCAGCTATCACCAACTGCCCTGTGGGAAGGAAGAGGAGAACATGACATCAGAACAAATTGCAGGAGAACTGTTCCATCCCACCCCTAAAAAAGGGCCAACCGAAACTCAAAGATCCTGATGAGTTGCTTTCTTTTAATATTGTTTTATTGTGATGTTATTAATGTATTTTTACTTGTAAGCCACCTCAGAAGGATCTATATCCTTAAAGGCAAGATATAAACAATTATAATCAATCCATGAGTAGGCAGTCACTCACCAGATGGATCAGCACATTTTTTGCTGTCTTTATATATATATATATATATATATATATATATATATATATAATGTATTGGTTTTAGGGATTTATACCCTGCCCTTCAACGAGGTCGTAGGGTGGCTATTGGCCTATTCTTTTATTGATTTCTAAGCTATCTTGAAGGTCTTATTTGATGTAAGATGCAGGATATAAATTGTTGTATTAATTAAATGCATAAATAAATAACCACCTATCCCTTTGTGGATTTCACAGAGAAAATGATCCAGTTCACATGTTGCAACAACCCACGGTTAACACACTGTGAGTTGTTGAAAATGAAGCAAGAACAAAATAACATGCTGGTTCCCACCTACCGGGCTGCAATTGGACAGAGATAACCCCAGGGATGCTGTGTCCCTGGGTTGTTTATCATGACGTCCAAACGCAGAAATCTGGCATGATGGGGGAGAGACAACCCAGAGTTGGAACCTATGGTTTAACCATGGGTTCCAGCTCTGGGTTGTCTCTCTGCCAACAACTCAGAATGCTGAGTTCGGACATAACGACAGACAAACGAGGGATGGAGTGACCCTGGGTTGTTTATCACAGTGGGAGCAGGCAGTCGAGAAACAGCATGCTCACTTGTTTGCACTTATTTTTCAACAATTCATGGTTTGTTAACTGTGGGCTGTTGCAATGTGCGAACCAAGCCACTGAGCTCTGGGCCTATTTGAAGGTCCTAGTTTTAAAAACAGAGTAACATTTAAAATGACAGTTAACAATAAAGTAGTCATTTCCTCCCTCTGCTTGTAATTCAAGCCTTCCTGTGTTGGTACACATGCAGCCAAAACCACCCATGCAAAAGAGGGTTCGCAAATGTTCAAAAAATCTTTAGTAAAAAACTCTAGGGGGGCCTCCAAAAACAGCTCTATAAAAACTCAGTCATCATGTAATTTTGAGAGAGAGGGAGAAAACTAATGACTGCGTAAGGAGAGGGAATGGAATGATAGTAAGGGAGGGAGGAAGGAGAGGCACATAGACATAGAAAGGGTAGAAAGAATCCTCATTTTCTGGATAGGTCACTTCCTTGTTCATACTAGGAAGCTATTTTTTAAATATTTCCAGAGCTAGAAGTGAGAGTTGCCTATAGAAATCAGAGGTGAAATCAAAGCTTTTAATGTAGTTGGGATTGGCACATGTGTTTACCCCCCACCCCAACACGCATAATGGATTTTAGAAACCCAAAATGGAGAGGGTGAGCCCACCAAAAAACAACAACAGGCCAATAAGGATTGAGGATGTTGAGTGGCTATTGAACACTGACTGACTGTTGGGGCAGGAGGAGGAATGGAATTGAGAGGCTGAACCACTGCAACATTTTGTTGCAGTAGTCCAGCTGTAGTTACTATACACATGAGAGCATCCTGTAAAGCTGGGAAATTAATCCATGATATCCACTAGGGGGACATCATTATTCAGATTCCATTTAGCTGGCAGCATATTACCAAGAGGCTAGATTAGTGGGACAAGCTGGATAAAAACCATTGTTTACAATGGAATTGGTTTTCATGCAACTATATATAAAACTACAGCTTTAGAACAGAAAAAGAACACTGATTTACACACTATTTATATCTAGCATTAGCAATTTGGATTTCTTCCCCTCCAAAATTTAAAAACAAAAACACTACTTCAAGTATAAACTTAAATCCCATTGGTTTTACAAAATGGAAACACTGGGAGGTTTAATAGTATTAATGCTAATTTGTAAAATGTTTGTGTTAGGTAGTTGTCCCATAGGAATATAAAGGTTTGTGTTAGTACACTATAACAAATAAAATATAGTGATAACTAAAAAAAAAAAAGTCAGCTGAATAGCTAACCTCCTTTTGAGAAGATTGTAGCACAGAAATTGTGAAAGGGGAGTAACAGCTTTTTATGGAATGCTTCTAGGCACACATTTCTGCAAAGGGGAAAGCCTTTAAAATGAAAAGAAAATGGACTTATAATTTAGGAATATCAGAACTGACATGGTCCCGGATTTACAAAGCGGAAAATGGAAATCTGGGAGAACCAAATACTGCACAGGTGGTATCTCACAACTATAAAACTGTGGGAAAGAGGGACAAAACCCAGAGACATTTGCTGGATACGTAGTGGTTATAACGGTAATATAACATCTTGGGAATCCTGATTATAAATGAATATCGGAGAAGAAAGTATGCATAGGACTGCAGCCTTATACATTGGTCCAGTAAAACAACAAGAACTGTTAGTTAACTGTATTAACTAGAGCCAGTGTGGTGTAGTGGCAAGAGTGTTGGACTGGGAGCCGGGAGATCCGGGTTCTAGTCCCCACTTGGCCATGGAAGCTCACTGGGTGACTTTGGGCCAGTCACAGACTCTCAGCCCAACCCACCTCACAGGGTTGTTGTTGTGAGGATAAAATGGAGAGGAGGAGGATAACGTAAGCCGCCTTGGGTTCCTTGCAAGAGGAAAAAAGGCGGGGTATAAATGCAATCCCCTTCATGGATCACTGCCTTGTTGTGGCGAAGGGGCTTGCGTAACTCAGTGAAGCCATAAGCTATGCCGTGCAGGGCCACCCAAGACGGACAGGTCATGGCAGAGAGTTCTGACAAAATGTGGTCCACTGGAGAAGGAAATGGCAACCCACTCCAGTATTCTTGCCAAGAAAACCCCATGGAACGTATCACAAGGCTAAAAGGTATGACGCCGGAAGATGAGCCCCTCAGGTCGGAAGGTGTCCAATATGCTACTGGGGAAGAGCAGAGGGTATTTCCAAGTAGCGCCAGAAAGACTGAAGCGGCTGGGCCAAACCCGAAAGGACACTCAGCTGTGGATGTGTCTGGCGGTGAAAAGAAAATCCGATGCTGTAAAGAACAATATTGTTTAGGAACCTGGAATGTCAGATCAATGAATCAAGGTAAGCTGGAGGTGGTCAAACATGAGATGGCAAGATTGAACATCGACATCTTGGGAATCAGCGAACTAAAATGGACAGGCATGGGCGAATTTAATTCAGGTGACCATCATATCTACTATTGTGGGCAAGAATCCCTTAGAAGAAATGGAGTAGCACTCATAGTCAACAAAAGGGTGGGAAAAGCAGTACCGGGGTACGATCTTAAAAATGATAGAATGATCTCAGTATGAATCCAAGGCAAACCATTCAACATCACAGTAATTCAAGTCTATGCCCCAACCACTGAGGCCGAAGAAGCTGAGGTTGATCGGTTCTATGAAGACCTACAACACCTTCTAGAACTAACACCAAAAAAAGATGTCCTCTTCATCATAGGGGATTGGAATGCTAAAGTAGGAAGTCAAGAAATCACCGGGATAACAGGCAGGCATGGCCTTGGTGTACAAAATGAAGCAGGACAAAAGCTAATAGAGTTTTGCCAAGAGAACATGCTGATCATAGCAAACATTCTTTTCCAACAGCACAAGAGGCGACTCTACACATGGACGTCACCAGATGGTCAATATCGAAATCAGATTGATTATGTCCTTTGCAGCCAAAGATGGAGAAGCTCCATGCAGTCAGTCAAAACAAGACCTGGAGCTGACTGTGGCTCAGATCATGAGCTGCTTCTTGCAAAATTTCGGCTTAAATTGAAGAATGTCGGGAAAACCACTAAACCGTTCAGGTATGACCTAAATCATATCCCTGATGAATATACAGTGGAAGTGAGGAATAGATTTCAGGGATTAGACCTGATAGACAGAATGCCTGAGGAACTATGGACGGAGGTCCGTAACATTGTTCAGGAGGCAGCAACGAAATCCGTCCCAAAGAAAAAGAAATGCAAGAAAGCCAAGTGGCTGTCTGATGAGGCTTTACAAGTAGCTCACGAAAGAAGGGAAGCGAAAAGCAAGGGAGAAAGGGGAAGATATACCCAACTGAATGCAGAGTTCCAGAGAATAGCAAGGAGAGACAAGAAGGCCTTCTTCAATGAACAATGCAAAGAAATCGAGGAAAACAACAGAATGGGAAAGACTAGAGATCTCTTCAAGAAAATTGGAGATCTCAAGGGAACGTTTTGTGCAAAGACGGGCATGATAAAGGACAAAGAAGGCAGGGACCTAACAGAAGCCGATGAGATTAAGAAGAGGTGGAAAGAATACACAGAAGAACTATACAGGAAAGATCTGAATGTCCCTGATAGCCATGATAGTGCGGTCACTGAACTTGAGCCGGACATCCTAGAGAGTGAAGTCAAGTGGGCCTTAGGAAGCATTAGTAACAACAAAGCTAGCGGAGATGACAGTATTCCAGCTGAGCTATTTAAAATCCTAAAAGATGATGCTGTTAAAGTGCTACATTCAATATGCCAACAAATCTGGAACACTCAACAGTGGCCACAAGACTGGAAAAGGTCAGTTTACATTCCAATTCCAAAGAAGGGCAACGCCAAAGAGTGTTCAAACTACCGCACAATTGCGCTCATTTCACATGCCAGCAAGGTGATGCTCCAAATCCTACAAGCTAGGCTTCAGCAGTATGCGAACCGAGAACTACCGGAAGTACAAGCTGGGTTTAGAAGAGGCAGAGGAACTAGAGATCAGATCGCCAACATTCGCTGCATCATGGAGAAAGCAAGAGAATTCCAGAAAAATGTCTATTTCTGCTTCATTGACTACGCTAAAGCCTTTGATTGTGTGGATCACAACAAACTCTGGCAAATTCTTAAAGTGATGGGAGTACCAGACCACCTTACCTGTCTCCTGAGAAACCTGTACGAGGGTCAAGAAGCAACAGTAAGAACCAGACATGGAACAACCGATTGGTTCAAAATTGGGAAAGGAGTACAACAAGGCTGCATATTGTCACCCTGCTTATTTAACTTATATGCAGAGTACATCATGAGAAATGCCGGGTTGGATGAATCAGAGGTCGGAATTAAGATTGCTGGGAGAATTATCAACAACCTCCGATATGCAGACGATACCACCCTAATGGCAGAAAGCGAAGAGGATCTCATGAGCCTCTTGTTGAGGGTGAAAGAGGAGAGTGCAAAAGCTGGTTTGAAACTCAACATTAAAAAAACTAAGATCATGGCATCTGGCCCTATCACTTCCTGGCATATAGAAGGGGAAGAAATGGAAGCAGTGACAGATTTTACTTTCTTGGGCTCCAAGATCACCGCAGACGGTGACTGTAGCCATGAAATTAAAAGACGCTTGCTCCTTGGGAGGAAAGCTATGGCAAACCTAGACAGCATAGTAAGAAGCAGAGACATCACCTTGCCAACAAAGGTCCGTCTAATCAAAGCTATGGTTTTCCCAGTAGTAATGTATGGCTGTGAGAGCTGGACTATAAGGAAGACTGAGCGCCGAAGAATTGATGCTTTCGAACTGTGGTGCTGGAGAAGACTCTTACGAGTCCCTTGGACTGCAAGGAGGTCAAATCAGTCCATCCTAAAGGAAATCAACCCTGATTGCTCATTGGAAGGACAGATAATGAAGCTGAAGCTCCAATATTTTGGCCACCTAATGCGAAGAGAAAACTCCCTGGAAAAGACCCTGACGCTGGGAAGGACTGAAGGCAAAAGGCGAAGGGGACGGCAGAGGATGAGATGGCTAGATAGCATCACGGATGCAATGAATATGAACTTGAGCACGCTCCGGGAGAGAGCGCAGGACAGGAAGGCCTGGCGTGCTATGGTCCATGGGGTCACGAAGAGTCGGACACGACTGAACGACTGAACAACAACAACAATAAATGCAATAAATAAATAAATAAATATTACTATGGCAAGGATAGAACGGACCTTTAGGTGAAAGGGTTAAAATAACCTCACATTTGAGGACTGGTTACAAGTGCAACAAGTATAGAATACACTAACTATGATTACAGTTATGCACATGGTAAGGTTCAGGAATGGGGAAGAAGGAAACAAGCATTTAAAGTAATTCTTAACATTTCGCTGGGAAATCTCAGACATCTCAGTGGGCTTGGACATACATCAACATTTCTTACATGCTTACTTTATGAAACAGTAGCTTCAATTACCCAAGGCAAGTAAGTACCTTTACATCACACATGTAAAAGTGCCTACTCAGAAGTAAATTCCATTGCGTTCATGGGATTTATTCCTATGTACATGGGATTTCAGCCTCAAGGCTTTTAGAGTTCTTTTGTTGTCATTTATTGAATTGTATTGCTCATGAATTTTTACTGTGAACCACCCTGGGCTATATATTATGAAGGGCAGTATATAAATCCGCCAAATAAATAGAACATATATGAACACAAGCTGAGGCATGTGAAAGATCCCAGAAAGCAAGAACTTTTTAGTATAGGTCAACCCAAAATACAACAAAGAGTCTTAAAAACTAACAAGCCTTATTGTGGCATAAGCTCCTTTGTCAGATACATTATGATAACACAGACGCACGCACTTTCCTTCTTCACCTCATGAAATCAGGGATCCACAAGACTCCCCCCACCCCACCCCCACATATTTAGGAAAGCCAAGTGCAAAAGAAGTCAGGGCTCCCATAAAGAGTTTTGAATAAGAGGCCTTGTGGTACATGTGACATTTCTTATCTTTGCATGACAAGCTCCAACTGCCAAAAGGCATTCAAATTGTCCAAACAGCTCCAGAAGGCTACAGGTAGGGATGTATGAAAGTCACTTACCTTTTTGAAGGGTGACATTCACGGTGGGGGAGAGGCGCTCTGTCCCTCCCCCCAAAATTCTCTCCGGCTGGCTTCGCTC
This sequence comes from Heloderma suspectum, assembly GCF_057233095.1. NCBI lineage: Eukaryota > Metazoa > Chordata > Lepidosauria > Squamata > Helodermatidae > Heloderma > Heloderma suspectum. The sequence goes on from NC_139464.1 coordinate 113,970,299, forward strand.
CGCAGAGATTCCGCGGAGCCGCCGGCCAGGGCTGCCCGCAGCTGGACATCCGGCCTCTGGGCAGCCTGCAGGGACACAAATGGCAGCTGCCATAGCTGCTGCCATTTGCGTCCCTGTATTTTGCCGTGATAGGCTACGTAAATATTTACGTAGCCTATCATGGCAAAAAAAAGAGGGGGGAACGCAAATGCCTGCCACTACGCCATTTTCGCCCCTCTCTTTTGCCATAATAGCCTATGTAAATATTTACATAGGCTATCACGGCCACAAAAAAAAAGGGAACACAAATGGTGGCCACCGTAGCCGCCACCATTTGCATTCCCTTTTTTTTGCCGTGATAAGCTACGTAAATACTTATGCAGCCTATCACGGCTTCTGCAGGGACGCAAATGGCGTCCCTGCGTTAGCCGTGATAGACTACGTAAGTATTTACGTAGCCTATCAAGGCTATAGTGATGAAGCGAATGGCGGCCGTGGCCACGGCCACCATTCGCAAGTCAGCGCGAACGGTGGCACGTAGGTGTCTCCTCTCGCGCACCTTTCGCGGGGTGGGGGGGCTTCATTCCGCCACGGATTTTGGGGGGCCATATGCACTGGCATTCGGCCTCACCGAGATCCATGGCGGAATTCTCTGACATCCCTAGCTACAGGGTCCCCATCTTCTTTTGCATCTGGTCACACAATATACTTTACATCAGGGGTGCAGAAACTCTTTCAGCATGAGGGCCGAATTCCATTTCCAGGAAGCTCCCAGTGGCCATATTCCAGTACTGGGCAGTGACAAAGGCAAGAGAGGGACAGGGCCAAAGAACTGAGAATACCAGCATATTTTAACACAATGGTCTTACTGCCATTAATTAAGCCAGGAAAACAGCAAATGATTGGGGGTTGGGAGAAAGGGGAAAAAATTGGAGGGCTGGATTGGGGCCCCTAGAGGGCCAGATTTGTCCCCAGGCCCAATCTCCAGCATCTCCAGGTAAGGCTGGGATGGACCTCTATGTGAAACCCTGGAGACCTGCCGCCAGTCAATGTAGACCAGCATTCCCTCATGTGGTGCCCTCCAGATGTTTTGGACTACAACTCCCATGCTCTCTGGCCATTGGCCATACTATTTGGAGCTGAGTTGTAGTCCAAAACATCTGGAGGGCACCAGATTGGCTAAGGATGGTATAGACCAGAGGTGGGCGGAAAGTAGATCTCCAGATGTTTTGGATCTCAGCCCTCAGCATTCCTGTCTATTGACCATGCTGGCAAGGACCTCTGGGAGCTGACGTCCCAAAATCTGAAGATCTATCTTCTGCCCGCTCAGTACTGTGCTAAATGGACCAGTGCTCTGACTTAGTGTATGGTAGATCCCTACATGTGTGAAGGGACTTGCTAACAAGTGGCTTTCCTGCAAACCTATTTGCTGACCAAGGAGATGAGTAATTGTATTCCTCTTTTGACTGCTTGTGTTGCCAAGCATTAAGCTATTCACACCCAGCCTCTGCGGTGGGTAATATATTCCAGGCAACTTGGTTGTTTCTGCCATCTAAATATAGTTTACAAGAATAATTTTATTCGAAAGTGAGCAAAGTGCTTTGTTGGCAGGGTGCCATCTATATGGAAGCATGTTTGAATTAATTATGATAAATCATCATTCCAGTGATTGCACGATGTTTATACCATTTCCTATATTCTGCAGAGGGCTCAACATGAAAGATCGAGGCAGCCAGTTAAGTTCACTGAAAGAATGCAATAGTAATTAGACATAAATACAGTTGCTAATAATTTGCAAATTGCTTTATTAAAAATGCACTGGCAAATGAATTGATGCTATGATGGATTGTCTCAGAGCTGAAAATAATTTGCAAGGGAACTACTGTGTTTTACATATTTAACCATGCTACTAGGTATTTAATAATAATCATACTATAAACACAGCTTTATGGCAAATGGCTTTCTTTATTAATCTAAAGCAGTGCAAGAAAATGGTAGCCCTCGGGTAAATTCATTTTAGTAGGTTGCTAGTTGACCCTTTCCTCTTTCTTGCTCCTTGCTATTTCATTCTCATGTCAGCCTGGGCTATTATCTATACAGATCAGGGGTGCAGAACCTCCTGCCCACGGGTCAAATCCAGCCCACCTGGGGGCCAAATTTGGCCCTACAAGGTTCTCCAGAAGGCCACGCCCCTTTCCCATGGCCATCAATTGTTTGGTGGTTTCCTAGATTTTGTGCAGTTTTGCCCCAGTTCTAAAAAGTTGAAATGCCTCTCCTAAGGCTTATATCGTGGCTTTGAGCTAAAATATGCTGGTATTTCTAGTTCCTCCCCATTTGCCTTTGGCCCCACCCACTGGAACGCAGCCCCCAAGAGCTTCTCTGAAATGGAATTCAGCCCTCAGGCTGCAAGAGGTTCAACACCCCTGACTGAGAAAGACTGCCTCAATAAGCTTCATGGCTGAATGGGAATTTGAACCTCATAGTGGCTTGCTGTATTGGTTAGAACGTTAGACTAAGACTGGGGAAGGTAAAAAGGTAAAGGTAAAGGTGTCCCCAACCAGTCATGTCCGACTAGGGTGTGGTGCTCATCCCCGTTTCTAAGCCGAAGAGCCAGCGCTGTCCAAAGACGCTACCGTGGCCACGTGGCCGGCATTACTGAACACCGAGGTGCACGGAACGCTGTTACCTTTCCCGCCGAGGCGGTACCTGTTTATCTACTTGCAATTTCTTGCTTTCGAACTGCTAGGTTGGCAGAAGCTGGGGCTGAAGACGGGAGCTCACTCTGTCACGCAGCACTCGGGTCTCGAACTGCTGTCCTGCCGACCTTCCGGTCTGCAGTTCAGTGTCTTAACCACTAAGCCACCGCGGCCCCTCACGAAGACTGGGGAAACCCAGGTTCAACTCTCCATTCAGCCATGAAGCTCACTAAGCCAGTCATTCAAGGTAGTGGAGACTTATATACTCCCTAGAAAGAAAATAATTATATTGATCTAGAGCTAAAGCACCACCACCCACGAACATGTAATTTCATAGAGTAATGTAAGCCACAACAACAAAATAAAAAAGGAGTTTGCAACCTAAAATTTGTCAGTAGGGGAGGAAGGAGAGGTAATAATAACAGAAACGTAGACAGAGGAATGGGAGAATGTGGGATCATAGGATAGTATCTGGTGTTAATCCTATGTAAAGTAGACCCATTGAAATGGGTAACTTAAGTCCCATTCATTTCAACAGATCTACATAGGACTAACACTGGATACTACTCATTGTGAGCAGATGTACTTACATGCAATTAAGCATTGTGATGTTAAATATGTTGCCTGCAGCTTAGTGTTTGAGGTGGTGGTGGTGGTTTTAAATAGTAAGCACATTTGGGGTCTATTTTGAATTGGACCACAGCATACAGAGAAGGGAGGTTTTATTCTTCCCTCCCCAGAGAATGCTGATAAAAATCTCCCCTTACTGCAATTAGCAACAGAAAAACAAATCCCATCAATACTAAATTATTTCTGTTGTTAATTGCACCAGCAGGGAGGGGAAAAGAATTCAGGATTGTGGTGGGGGAAGGAAGGGCAAAACCTCCCTTCCCTGTGGTCCCAATTCAAAACAGACACTACTATTGTTTGTAAAAACCTCATATGACAGTATTGGTCAGTTAAGCTGTGGGTCTACTAAGTATGGGTCTACTTTACATAGGATTAACACCAGATGACATGAGTGCAAGATGTTTCTTTCCAAAATAGTCTACATACAGTGTGTGTGTGTGGGGGGGGAATTCAGGTTAAGACCCTACTGTAGGGGTCAGTGGGCTTTAGCCCTTTCCCCCCCATTGTGATCCAAATGCAGATCAGGTGCTCTGCAACAGCTATTTGCACTGGGGGGAGGGGAAGCTCCCAGTGAAGGCAACAAAAGGAGCAATTACTCAGCTAAAACTGGAGAGAGTCAAGGTGTGTGGCTTTGTAGATTTTATTAAGGGTCCACCTACATTTCCCACCATTATCTGAGCACTGGAGAAATTGCATGGTTAATGAAAAAGTTTCCTACAATAAACAAAAAATTAGCATATCAAGGAACTCTGCTCTCTGATACTTTGGGGGGGATCTCCACGACCACAGAAGGAGAAGCGAATGGTGGCTTACCTGGATTTTTCTAGGAATTGGCTTTGGTCCACGCAGGGCTCCACAAACAAGCACACCGTACCAGTATAAGTTGCTTCACAGAACATACTTCTGAGCGTGATGGGGGGATTGGAGTGAACATCATCTGGCTGGCAGGGGCTGCTCAGCCAATAAGAGAGGCTTCCCCTTCCCCCATCCAGGCTCTCCCCCACTTTCTCCTTCAATAAAATCCTGGGAGGTTTCCTCTTGTGTCTCAACAAAAATCACTCTCTTCCCCCCCCATTAATTACCTCCTTAAAGCAACAATCATTAAAGGAACGCAGTGTTAATATAGCAATTAAGGAAAGGATTGCAGCTTCGCATTAACAACTTCCTTACGGCACCAAACATTAAAAAAAAAACGCAGCTGCAGATCCTTTCTCCTTCGATAAAATCCTGGGAGGTTTCCTCCTATGTCTCAACAAAATCACTTTCTCTCTTCTTCTTCCTCCCTCTCCCACCTGCATTAATTACTTCCTTACAGCAACAATCATTAAAGAAACAGGGACAGGAAACACCCCTTGACTGGGGTCATGGTGAAAGGCACACCCCTGGGCAGGCCTAGCATACCCAATGTAAATGTGGGGGTTGGGGCACACAGCAACCGTAGCACGGAGAACCCGATTTAAGGGAAAGAATCGGACTTAAAGTAATCTCAGGAAATCTGTTTTTTTCTGCAAAAAGTTCCGGGGGGGGCTGCAGGATGGTCACAACATCATGTGCCCTGAATGACCTCCAAACGCACCCAGCTTGTAGGAAATCGCCCGTGGAGACACCCCCTTAGTTTCTATAGGCACAGCGTTTACTTATGCTTCTGGCTGTTCTTAAAACAGACGAGCATTCAACCAACTACTGTGTAAAGTGATACCATCTGGGAACACCTTTTTTTTTTACCTCATCTATTGTCTCTGTGTGTGCTTGAATCAAATCAGGCATAAGAGAGGGTTCTATCCTTAAAGGCAGCCTAAAAATTATTTTAATTTTAAAAAAAATGTTATCATGGAAGAACACATTGGGAAAATACTGGTACCATCTCTCTCGGCGTCTCTAAAACCAAGCTGAATCTAGTCATTCTGGGCAGCGTATTTTTGAACGTATCTCCCAGTTTGAAGAGGTTTTCACAGAAGCCTGTGACCTTTCAGAGTACTTGGCAGAGGAAAACTGAAATGGCTGCCTTTTAACGTCAATTCAAATAGCTCTTTCTGCATGAAATAATGATAATTTCCTCTAAAATGTCAGATTCAGTTAAGTCAATTTAGTACTATAGGCTGGAATTAGGCTTCCATTCATCTGTGGCACAGGTCCTATTTAGTTAATGCATCGGGTGCTGTGTTTGCCACAAGCAATGTTAGATGCAGTCTTTTTTCTGGCATCCTAATGGGCGATGGATGATGAAAATGTCTTACACTTATTCTACCTGTCAAACACATTTTTAAATATCACGCCTAGAGCTGGGCCTTATCAAAAGTTTGCACAGACCTCAATTAATAAAAATAAATTGCACATTTGAGTAGAATATGAAATGATGCTTTTATTAGATTACATTTATTTGCAGGCTTTAATTTACCACAGTTATTCCTGTGGGACCAAAGCCTGTGTGTTTTCCCCTTCTGAAACAGTCAGATATAATTTTTTTAAAAGGAATGCCAACCTCTGTGAAGAATTTCCTAGCTGACCTGTGAAATGTTGCATATTATTCAGTTCTATTCATTGTCTTAACCGGTCACAGGAACAGACGAAGCGGCCCTTGGACCATCTAGCCCAGTATTGTTGACACTGACTGGTAGCAGCTCTCCAGGGTTTCAGGCCGGATTCATTCCTAGCCCTACCTGGAGATGCTGGGAACTGAACCTGTATGAAAAGCACGTGCTCGACCACTGAGCCACAGCTCCTCATAAACAGCCCCTCATTACTTATCATGTAGGTCATGGAAGTTATGTGCTGTACAGTTTTGAGCAAAAGGTACCTTAGAATAAAAGGTAAAGGTGTCCCCAACCAGTCGTGTCCGACTCTAGGGTGCGGTGCTCATCCCCGTTTCTAAGCCGAAGAGCCAGCGCTGTCCGAAGACGCTTCCGTGGTCATGTGGCCGGCATGACTGAACACCGAGGTGCACGGAACGCTGTTACCTTTCCCGCTGAGGCGGTACCTATTTATCTACTTGCAATTTCTTGCTTTTGAACTGCTAGGTTGGCAGGAGCTGGGACTGAAGACGGGAGCTCGCTCCGTCACGCGGCACTCGGGTCTCGAACTGCTGTCCTGCCGACCTTCCAGTCTGCAATTCAGCGTCTTAACCACTAAGCCACCGCGGCCCCTACCTTAGAATACTTTAATGCTAACATACGTTAAAGGGAAATCACAGTGGTTTAGTGATGTCAGGGTGGAAACTGAGCCCATAGAGCCCCAGAGCCGTTCTGATTCTGAGGAAGAGCAACAACCCATGGGAGAGGAGCTCGCTCATCTCTCACAGGCACAGCAGCAGGGAGAGATTCCTCCTGCCTGCATTCCTGAGAGAGATAGTGACCCTGGCAGTGAGAGAGCGGAGGAGGGGGCCTTACTGGATGCTCGGCGCAGACTCAGGGAGCAGCGCCAGATGGAGGGCGCCGAGAGGAGGCGCTCTGCTCGCTTGGCGCTAAAACAACGGTCACGTCCCAAGGACCCAAGGGTAAGAGGGAGGACCTCTCCATAGCCCATAAGTTCAGAGTCTTCCCACCCTTCTCCTTCAAACGGGGACCAACTGCCTAACCTGGAGCTTAGGCTACTCTGCTAAGTACCCCAGTGCAGTTCCTTGCTTAGTCGCTAGTGATTACCATCTGAAAGAGTCATTAAGTTGTAAAAGGAATAAAGCCTTGGAAAGAATTCTTTTCATTTGTGTCTTGAGTTGGCTATTGGAGGGGACTGTAAGAGGCAGCTGGAGCACTCCTGACAAGTGGACAGAGAGTGCTTTCAGATGGTGGAGTCCTGTCTGTTTAAAAAAAAAATCACACCAAACAGTTAGGGTTATTCCCAGGGTTTGTTTAAATAAGCATAACTTATTTATAGGAAAGGTATAGTTATCCCTTTACAAAAATATAAATATAAATGTTACAAATAGCTAAACCCAGGACTTTCTTCTTTGGGTTGGAAACGAACAGCAATACAGTTATTGCAAGGCTATATTTGGCTACTGATCACCTGTTCCTGAATTTTCCTGCATGTTATTACAAAATTGTTATGCTCTCCCCACTTCTCCAAGGGATGCAATGCTTACCCAGGTTTCAGTTCTTCTGGACTAGAATGACATAAGCCTCCCTTGCTTCCTTGGACCAGCCGTGGCAGCCAACAGAATTGGATTGTGATGGTGCTGGAGTTGATGCAGCAAGTTTTCATTACCAAAAACATGATGGCAGCCTGCAACCCCGGGCACAGATGCTACTTGACAAAAGAGGTGGATGTATGTACGCTGAACATGCAGAACAAACACAGCCGCTACTTTGTAGAGTGGATCCCAAACAATATCAAGATGGCTGTGTGCGACATCCCTTCCCACAGTCTGAAAGTAGTGGCCACTTTCATCAGCAACAGCATGGCCATCCAAAAGCTCTTCAAGTGCATCTCCCAGCAGTTAATGGCCATATTCCACCATAAGGTCTTCTTCCATTGGTACCAGTGGTGTAGTGGAGGCAGGGCTCGCAGGGACGCAGCCCTGGCATTTTTTCATTAGCAGGGACTCTGATGTCATCTGCCACTCCCCTCAGAATTCCCTGTTCCCTCTGAGCTTAGCTGCGATCCTCACTGTAGCTGTGGGGGGAATGAATTTTTCAAGCAACAATATATTGTTCCACGTTGGAATGCAAAGTATTTGGGATGACTTGATCCGGAATGGGCAATTAAGACCTATTCGCTTTACCAAAGACGTGCTCCTGGTGGAGATGAAAACTCCTAGAACTGGTTTGTTGATATGGATCAACACAGCTGCCTGAAAGTTTTGGACTCCCCTTGGAGACTGTCACAATGAGCTCCTGCATTTCCAAATTTACCACTACATCACTTGTGTGTGTGTGTGTGTGTGTGTGTGTGTGTGTAGTTCAGTCCAGCTGGGTGTGTGGACATTTCTGTTGGAGGGGGAGGGGGGAGATATAATGAAGGAGCTAAGGGAAGGCTAATGGGTAATGTTGGGGCGCTAAGGGAGTGTGCAAGGAGGCTGTTTAAATGAGAAGGGATCTGTCCATAAGGGCTGAGTTGAGAGGGTAAAGCTTCCATAGAGTACCATATTTTGAAAACCTAAAATGTTTGCGTGTGAGTGAGCGAGTGAAAAAGATTTTAACACCCCTGCATTTTTTCTCAGACGTCAAGTTGAAATACCACTGCCTTACTCTCAGCTGCACTGGTTTTGGATCCCAGTTGAAGGTTGTATATCTTACAAGGTTGTATAATCTTAGAAGGGGACGTGGCTGTGAGGGGGTGTGGCTGTGACTGTCACGATGGAACCCTGCACTTCTGAATTTGCCACTACATTACTGATTGGTACACAGGTGGGGCATGGACCACATGGAGTATGGACTGGAAGTTTATGGCATTTTGTAATATTTGAGTTTCTTTATGATTTGTTTGTTTTATTTATATAATTTATATCCTGCCCTTCAACACAAAATGTTTTCAAGGTAGGTCACTATACACAATATATCATATAAAACCAATAAAATGACATAGCAGCCAGTTATATCTACCATACATCAACTATCTTCCTCTAGTACACAGGCCCACACCATCTAATCAGAAGGCCTGTTGAAAAAGAATTGTTTTCATCTGAAAGACTGGTGCCAACGTTGGTCAGCTAACTTGCAGGGAGAAAACATTCCACAACTTGGGTACCACCACTGAGAAGGTCCTATGACAGGTTCTGGAAGTCTGGATTCCATTAGACAGTAGTATAATCAAAAGGGCTTCCCTAGCAGGTCTCAATTCGCAGGCACAATGATGCAGGGGGTGACGCTGAGCATAGGAAAAGGCACAGCATAAGACTCCAACAGACAGCCAAATCCATGCCTCCATCTGAGATCTCTAGAGGCATCCCTGCACCACCTGATGCAGTTAGCTTACAGAGCCCCCACAACTCAGCTCTCTATGCTCCCTCAGTGTCTCCCCAAAACTACAGCTGTCTGCATTGTTTCCTTTCACAAACACCATCCCTTGGGATGGAGGGAGTGGTGGAAGGATGAGTTATCTTCTCCAACCATCTTCCAGCCTTCTTGGCCATTACCAGTCATTTCCCTAACAAAAGTGGTGCCTGGCAAATTTACCACAGATTATCAGACAGACATTTGCAGACATTCTGGGCCCATGGACCCTCTCCAGTCCAAACCCCAATCTTACAGCATTATATCCCACCATTTAGTCCCAACAGCCTCCAACCCCCTTCCACAGGCAACTCACAAAACATCAATTAAAACCCGGGTAGGCAAAAAGTAGATCTGGGTCTACTGTTAGATCTCTGGATGACTTAGAGTAGATCGGAAAAGAAGTGCCCCAATAATGCTATATTCCTGTACATTATTGCTTGCCACCTGGAGAACTGTAGTTTGATTTGGTACCACATGCATGAATGGAGTTGCTGGAAAGACAGATGTCTCAATATCACGGCTTAATTGTTCATGCAGCAAGGTATTGTTTTGTAAATTACATACCAATTTTAGGAGCTGATGAAGTTTCAGAGCAATCATCAGTAGTTTCATTGGGAGTAGGGATTAAAGAACGCCTGTGGACTATTTCTCAGGCTTGTTGTGGGAGAGATAAACCAGAGTTCCTGGTTTGCGTGTTATGACAAACAATCCAGGGACCTCCCACCCCTGGGTTGTTTAGCCACTCACAGCAGTCAAAACCTGGATTGTTGTGCCAGACAAACTGGGTCATAATCTCCTAAATTTTAAGTATTTTTAAGGATATGAAACAAAAGTAGGATTGAAGATTTAGGCACTATTTTCCTGTCCAACAGAAAGATACAATAGCCTCCTTGCAGTGATCTTCTGCCTTTGAGGAGGTCAAATCAGTCCATCCTAAAGGAAATCAACCCTGAGTGCTCATTGGAAGGACAGAGACTGAAGCTGAAGCTCAAATATTTTGGCCACCTAATGCGAAGAGAAAACTCCCTGGAAAAGACCCTGATGCTGGGAAAGACTGAAGGCAAAAGGAGAAGGGGACACCAGAGGATGAGATGGCTAGATAGCATCACCGATGCAATGAATATGAACCTGAGCACACTCCGGGAGAGAGCAGAGGACAGGAAGGCCTGGCGTGCTATGGTCCACGGGGTCACGAAGAGTCGGACACGACTGAACGACTGAACAACAATACTTTATTTTTAAACTGAGCACTAGATATAGTCAATAAGCCTCGAAGCTATTGATTCTGATGGAAATGTAATTAATGTAGAGACCACTTTTTTGTTTTTTTGCAGTAGGAGAGTATATGTGTAATGGCCGCCATTGCCTACCAGCCTCCAGCTTTCGGCTTGGTTGTGAAGTATTTATCAGTAGGCAGGACAAATATCAGAATCAATAATGACCGTCGCAAGCTTGGAGATGAGAAAGGCACCACTGAGTTACTTAGCATGATGACCTTTAATCAAAGATGGCAGTTTTAATACCTGCTTAAAGAAATAAACTTTGTTAAATTACGGCAATTCACCCCGGAAAACCCAAATACTACTACATGGTTGAGTTTCTCAGTCCTTCACAGAACAGATCAACAACAAAATAAGGTTAACCAACTGACATTAAGCACTGAGAAAATAATACATCTCCATCTACTGGTTGGAGGTACCATGTTACAAACCCATTACACAGTAATTTGACAAACATGAGATTGAGAAGTCTATTATTGCCTGCTTTGAATTAGCTTGACATATACAAAGTACAAATTAATAAGATTCCTGAAAGCTGAGGAACACTTTTTTTCCTGAATGAAAACCAAATTCAAAAGTTAAGGCACACTTCACTCTTGTGCCTTAAAGAAATTACTTGTAGAGTGTAAAAGAGTAAGAATTATGCACCTACAGAGGAATCCATCTTCTTTGTGTTTCTCCATGAGTCTTTTGGCTTCTCTACACCAAACTTTTATCCTGCACCTTTACTGTGGCTTGTGCTTCTGAATTCTGTGCAGGATTAAGATGAGCTCCTTTACACATGCTTTTTTTTAAGGATTTCCTTTGTTGGCAAGTTTTATATGTTTCTTTATACAGCCACTACATGGCACTGTGGTACAGCTGTGGTATAGCGGAATTGTGGGAATACATGAGCTGTTGGAGCAGCATTAAAATTAAATACTGCATTTTCCCTGTTAAGAAAAAAGTCGCAATAATGGTCAGAAAGCACAGGAAGGGCCCTGGAGGTTGACAACGTTGTGTAAAGGACCTGCAAACTACCTTGAGTAACCAGTCACGAGTGCACAATAAAAACTTCATGTACAGAAGCCCTAAGTAATATGCCTCTTGACAGTAAGGAGGCAAGCACAGAGAAATGACCTGTACAGAGAAGCAATGGGCATCCTCATCTTAGGGCGGGTAATTCTGAGGAGTCTCTGATTGTACAGTGATTAAAGACAGAATCCTATGCGTGTTTAGATGGAAAAAATTCCTACAACTCCAAGCATTCCCCAGCCAGAATTGTAGGACTTTTTTCCATCTAAACATGCATAGGATTGCAACCTAAATGATCCAATTGTCCAATGCAGGGATGCATCATCATTAGGAACGAATCTGTCAATTTTGGTTTCTCTCAGTTTCTCAATTTTCCACTCTTAAATTCATTTCATCCCATTTCCACATCAGTTTGCATTTTTTTAAAAACAATCTGCATGAAACTTTGTGCACATTTGCCTGCAAATTTCACCTAACAGACACATTTGTGCTAGCAATTTCCCCAATATAATGGAATTTTGTAGATTACTTTCACTAATATATGCATTTTTGTGCACACGTTTTGATTAGACAACTGTGTTGCAAAATTTGGAGAAGTGTGAACACCGAAGTTTAACACCGATGTTTTGATTTGCATTTCAGTCTGGGAACTGCAAATTAGAACAAATTTCTCACCTTATCCAGAGCAGATCACCTGCTATGGATGATTTCTTTAGGCTCACAGAAACGTTTAATTAATGTACTTTTTGTGGCTCACTAGCTTGCTCTAACGCAGTCTTTGGGAATTGCTAAGCTAAATACCAGACCCCTTTATCAGTTTCTAGTTGTGTTTGTTGCACATCCTGTTCCATTTTAGAACAAATATTCATTGTGATATTTTTCCTCCACAGAAACAAGTGGCTAGAGTGTTGGGGTAGGAGTCGGGAGATCTGGGTTCTAGTCCCCACTCGGCCATGGAAGCTCACTGGGTGACTTTGGGCCAGTCACAGACTCTCAGCCCAACCCACCTCACAGGGTTGTTGTTGTGAGGATAAAATGGAGAGGAGGAGGATAATGTAAGCCGCCTTGGGTTCCTTGCGAGAGGAAGAAAGGCGGGGTATAAATGCAATAAATAAATAAAATAAATAAACAGACAGGGTTGCCATGTCAGTGGGGCCAGGGAACGGAGCCTGGGAACAGTTAGAGGGTCGCTCTTGGTCAGTGGAAGCTGGTGGTTCTGAGGGCAGTGGGGCAGTGACTCCAGGTTTCAATCAGAACTCCAAAGAAGCTACCCAAGGTGTGAACCTTCGCACCTTGGGTAGCTCCTTCAGAGTTCTAACAGGGTCTGACTGAAGCCTGAAGTGGACTCACTGCCTCACTGGCACTGGAGTCACTAGCCTCCTCTGCTTTTGGTGAACTTCAGCAAGAGCACAGGAACATAGGAAGCTGCATTGTACTGAGTGAGATCATTGGCCCATCTAGCTCAGTACTGTCGACACTGACTGGCAGCAGCTCTCCAGAGCTTCAGGCAGGATTCTTTCCTCACCCTACCTGGAGAAGCCAGTAGGGATGGTGGAGAATTCCGCCACGGGCTCCAACGAGGCTGGACTCTAAAGAATCCAGCCCCCCGGAGTCCGTGGCAGAACGGGGCCATGGAATCCGTCTGGGTCGGATCCCTCTTGACGCCGATCCTGTGGAGCCAGCCACCTGCTCCGCATCACTGGCGAAAGTTGATACGGCCGGCAGCCATTGCCGTGCCATATCTCTGTATAAGTAAGTCTCCGGATGCTGTTGGCTGCATAAATGGCTGCATTTCAGATAATCTACCAGCTTTATGGCGCAAATGGCATCCACTATGCCATTTGCGTCCCTGTTTTTTGACGTGATAGGCTACGCAATTTGGAAATGGCTGCATTTAGGCTAATCTACCAGCTTTATGGCCGCAAATGGCTCCCGCTACACCATTTGCATCTGGAGACTTACTTATACAGAGATACGGCACAGCAATGGCTGCTGGCCGCCCGTATCAACAAAATTCGCCAGCAATGTGGAGCTGGCAGCCGGCTCCACAGGACTGACGTGGAGCGGAGCTGGCCTGTATGGATTCCGGGGGGAGGAACAGATCACCTCCCCCTGTGGGCGGATTCCCCTGTGGAACGACAGGTAGGGAATACGCCCATCCCTAGAAGCCAGGGATCGAACCTGGGACCTTCGGCATGCAAAGCAGGTGCTCTATCACACTGAGCTATGGCCCCTTCCCCGAGCATCATTATATTCAAATAATTTGCTTTGCTCCTGTGGCTGATGCTGGCACATACAGTGGGTTACGCCCATGTTTGAGCCCTAGTGGTGAGTGGTGAGGGAGCTACACACAGAACAAGCCCCATAGCTGTTGCTGCCAAGTTGCCATACAGGTCTGCCGCCACTGGCCCCACCCCCCTCTGCTTAACAAAACTGGTAGGGGTTATGGATGAAGCATGCTTGCACCTTGCACGTGGAACAGTGTGCTGGGGCTGAGCTCAACAGCTTCAGTGCACGTGTGTGCGTGAAAATTATGCTGTTGATATTCACGCAACACATTTTGGCCGCTATCCCAATGTTCTGGCACTTCCACCAAAAATTCTGGAAACTGGCCAAGAAGTTAAATAATTCAAGCAAGCAAGCATGCACGCACTAGTCAAAGCATTGCTTTCTGGTTGGCTGGCAACCCTAAATGACAAATGCAGATAATCCACCACTTAGGCATATAGTAGGGATATGCAGTAAATACGAACTTCCTGGGGAACATACATGATAGGAAACACCAGTGAAAACGGACATCAGTCCCATGTGCCCATGTTTATTTTTAATGTGTGCATACATGTAGGCATACATCTTAAGAACATCACCCTAACAGAGGGTCAGGGACAGACCAGAGCTATGGATGCCTGGACCCAAAGTCAGAACCAAGATGGATGTTTTCCAAACTGGGTTGCCTGCTGTCCATTGACGGAGCTCGAAGCAAAACAGGCAGAAGGTACTACATGGCTGACCAGGCAAGGCCAGACACGCTGATACCTGATCGGCTAATCCAGAGGCTTTATATCACCTGCCAGTCACAGGGAAGGATGTTACACTTCTCTGTGCCTTGTTACACCTGAAGGCAGCTCCAGCACCTGACCATACAGGCTTACTAGGTGAAGAGCTAAACTATGCATGGATGCGGTTTGCACCATCACGCCAGGATCATGCAAACTGGGTCAATGTGTAGGTTAGCTGGGTTCAGGAACATGCAGATTGCTATTTTCTGGATATTCGAGCCATGGCAGATGGCCACCGCGGCTTATCATGTCATCTGAACCCGGCAGGGGTGGATCATTGGCATGGTTAACCAACCAACCACAATCCTAAAACAACCCATGGGCTACAAGTGTTTTGTTAACCATGCCAACAACACACCCTTGATAGGTTCGGATAACATGATAACCCACAGCAACTGCCCACCACAGCTTGAGCATCCAAAATGGCTGCCAGCACTGTGGCTGCCAGTCAGTGTCAACAAATCTGGGCTAGATGGACCCAGGGCCTGACTCAGTACAAGGCAGCTTCCTATGTTCCTCTGAACAGAAAGCTCTAACAAAAATAGGAGTTTTTAAGTGGAGGGGAGATAAATACTGCTCATTTATACAAGCCCATGTATGCCTACTTGGAAGCCCCATTATGTTTAATGAGGCTTGCCCTCAGGAAAGTGTGCATAGGATTCCAGCACAAGTTACTTTTGCAGGGACGTTTGCACCTTGATGTTCTTCATGTTTACTCAGAAATAAGTCCTGAGTGGTGAGCCTGGTACTGCAAGCTTAATACAGCGCCTACCCAATTCTGTCTAATGAATTGACTACCCTTTCAGCTCAGTCCTATGCTTGTTTTGTCATTTGGGGGTTTGGGTTTTTTTTTGCATGAACTCTAGCTTCAGTGGTGAGGGAAAGGCACTTAGTACATGCTCAGAGTTTCTCCATAACTTAACTCCGAGTTTGGAAAGCAGACTCATTGGCTGAATCCTGGTGAAGTCTTGTCACAAATGGCGTTACGGGGAGGAAGATACAATGAGAGCTTGTGCATAACAAGGAGGAGGTAGAGGAGAGGTGCACAAAATAAGACGTCTGTTTTTATGAAGAGTTGCTGGAGGATGGTAGGATGAGGAGGGATGGTTGCATGGAGGGGAATAGAATTGATAGGGGGAGAATGTAAGTGCTCATTGGTGAAAGAAAAGCATTCTGCACATGCTCAGAGGCACTCTCTATTTAAGAACATAAGAAGAGCCATGCTGCATCAGACCAAGGTCCATCTAGTCCAGCATTCTGTTCACACAGTGGCCAACCAGAATCCCACAGGAAACCCACAAGCAGGACATGACTGCAATAGCACCTTCCCACCCATGTTGCCCTGCTGCTAACATTGGTGAAGTGTAAATAAATTCTAGTAATTCTAAATTAGAATGCATGTATATCCTTCAAAAACTTTGCAGGTTTCTTGCCCGGGAGACACCTCTAATGACCTGTGCATTTTCATACAAATTTACCCAAAAACTATTGGGGAAGGGGTGAATGGAAGGGAAAGCAAATCACTCCCTCCCCCAAATTGGAGAACTCCCCTTCCACATGAACTGCTGCACCTATCCTTCTGAGACTTTGCTGGTTTCTTACTTAGGGACAACTGTAGGCTGTCTGTAATTTTCAGAACAATGGACCACAAGGAACATAGGGAGAGAAGTATGTCCTCTTTTGGAGACCTCAAAATGTCAAGGCCACCCTTGCACAAAAACCCTTGTGGCTAGCACTCTGAAATTTGGCAGACATGATCTCTGATGGGGCAATGAATCCTGAATTTTTTATCCAATTCTTCCAAGGAATTAAAATGTCATTGGTAGTTCCCTTTAAAAGAAAATAAAAACATAAACCTTGCACCTATTTTTCTGACGTTTGGCAGGTGTAACCCCTTTTAGGGGCTACTATGCCTGAAATTATTATCCAGTTGTGACCAAGAGAAAAAAGTTACAGGTTTTTTCTAATTTCCCATGGTAGTCAACAGGAAGCATAAAGACTAATTTTTCCAAACATTGAAAATGTTTTTCAAACATTGAAAAAAACCAAACTCAGGTTTGGTGCTGAGCTGAAGTGGACCGACAACAAATTGGCCAGAGCAGAAGCGGGATGTTTTTCAAAATGCTGAATCAGGGTCTGAGTTGAAGTGGGGTGGGGGGTCAGTGCACACTTCTTATGTATGTATGTAATCTATACACACACGCAAGCACACTGCATGCACACACCACACACACACACACACACACACACTAGACGTGTGCTTAGAGGGTAACTTTGCGGTTTTGGCTGTATACATGTTTCATGATTTATTATTGGCTTTGTACATGTGCTGTTTAAACTTGGAGGATTTGGGTGGATAGAGAAGGGTATGGAAAACCCCGAGTCTATGAATTAACCTAATTCCATTAATGCCGCACATCAAAGCTGAAATAATAATGAGAAAATAACCCTCCCTAAATTAACTTTCAGGTTTAATGCAGTGTTCAAAATTTAGTATTTGTACTTTGAAGCTGCTCTCTGCAAAGTTATGCAGAAAAAGAGCATATGAAGCAAGACGAACAACTTAGAACGAAGGTCTTGATTGCAAGGACCGAGAAGCTGATTATCTCTCTTTAGCATTATCTTTCTCCCCCACCTCTCTTTTTATTCTTGGCTTTGCTGGGAAATGTCAAAGTTAATTGCTTAATCAGTACTTTCAGTGGGACATGTACCACATTTAAATGCTTTCTTGCATAAGGATGGACTTACACCTGTCATGGGAGTTTAGCATTCACAAGTTTTGCTCAAACCAATTAGACTAGGGTAATGCTTGAATACAAAACCCTATAAAATCTGGGTTTTATACTGAAGAAAGCAAGAAGTCAGCCAGCAAGCAATATTTGAAACACTGTGATGAAGAAACTCTGTGCCTATTTGGGGGTGTTCTCATGGTGGGTTTGTGAAGGCCAGATGGCTAGGGCTGCCTTTACGCTAAAGAAACCCCCCACAGTCCTCCTGTTCTGGAGCTTTTCCGCGTTTATTGCAGGCTCCCAGACAATGATCGCATGATTGCTGAGAGGGAAAGCTTTTAATTTTCAATGTTTCATAGACCTCAATGAAATAGCACCATCTAGTGGCTGTTTTAATCACATTACATTCCGAGTTTAAAAAATGGTTCATTAGTTCCCAATCTATTTGAGACGGAAAAAACAGGAAATACCTCTGGATGTGCCCTGGAGGTTAATGACGTCATGAAAAGGACCCGCAAACTTCCATGAGTAATCTAAATAGCAGGCTAAAAGCTCTGTGTGAAGGAGCCCATGGACTCAGAATACGGCCAGGTAGTATCACCATAAAGTTGGTACAGGAGTACCTACAATATCATTTGGATTGTGCTCTTAGAATATGGTCAACCATCTTTGTGCTAAAGCCCTGCTCCTTAGAGCCAAGCTGAGAAAGCCTACAAACACTCAATAGTATAGGGAAATCTATATAAAAGAGTCGCACTATGAATGGTTGTTAAGAGGTGCGTTTTGTAAAGTTCAAGGAAGTGCTCTTTCAGTACTCACCTGTGAGATGCATGATCATTTGGGGTTATGTAGCTAACAATGGGAGTGGAGGGGAAGGCCTGGCGTTATGCTCAGGCCAATACCGGGGACCATGGGCTATGGATGGCCTACCAGGGCTGCTGCCAGGATTTTAAAATTGTATTTATTTATTCAGTAAAATTCAAGGACCCAGCCATGGCTGGTGCAAAGCACTGCACCACCTCAGGGACCTGTTGCTGCTTCCTCTCCTCACCCAGGTTCTTTGGCCACTGGGTTAGCACAGGTGATCTCACTCATCAGTAATTCACGGTGAGGGGTCCTTCCTCCCTGCTGCTAAGGCTAGCTTTAGTTTTTAATATTGTTCTCTACTTGGAGAACTCATATATCAGCTGAACAGTGGATTATAGAATCACAGAATCAGATAGTTGGAAGGACCTCAGAGAATATGTCTCAACCTTGGCCAGAGCGCAGATTGGTAGCGTATGGCTGGCTGCTGTTGTTAGAGGGGTTGAGCTGCGCATCCCAGCTCCCATCCTGTTGAAGAGGCTGCCCTTCTGCAAGAGCCACCCACTCGCCCAGCCTTGCTGCCTGCACCCGGATCTGATGTGATGTTGGCTTGTACAGACACAACACCCAACAGCATGTATGGCCTGTTTGTCCTGCACTCCACTCTGGGAATGGACTCCTTGCTCATTGTCCTGTCCTACATTTTGATCCTTAGAACGGTGCTGAACATTGCCTCATGGGGGGAGAACATCAAAGCCCTGAACACGTGTGTCCCCCATTTCTGCACTGCCCTGCTGTTCCACACTCCACTCATCAGCTTGTCCATGATTCACCAGTACTGGAGAAAGACTCCCCCTCCCCCTCCCCCTTGCATTCTCTTGTCCTGCTTTCTTTTCCTCACCCCACCTATGCTGAATCCCATTGTCTGCACTATGAAAACCCCACAGATGCATAAGGAGGTATAAAGCAATCAATCTGTAACCTCCCTTGTGGACTGTGGAGATGCTGAGAACATAATATTCCTCGACTTCAGCAAAGCTTTCTACAAATTGCCCCATGATATCCCAATTAGCAAACTAGCTTGTCCATGGAGTGGGCTAGATGAAACAACGATCATGTGGACCAACAGTTGGCTACAGAATCGGACTCAAAGAGTGCTTATCAATGGGATCTTCTCAAACTGGGGAGAGGCAACGAGTGGGGTACCGCAGGGCTCAGTCCTGGGCCCAGTGCTCTTCCACATTTTCATTAATGACTTGGAGGAGGAGGTGCAGGGAATGCTGATCAAATTAGCAGATGACACAAAATTGGGCGGGATAGCTAATACCTTGGAAGACAGAAACAAAATTCAAAGGGATCTTGATAGGCTGGAGCCCTGGGCAGAAAACAACAGAATGACATTTAATAGGGATAAATGCCAAGTTCTGCACCTAGGAAAAAGAAACCAAATGCACAGTTAAAAGATGGGGGATACTTGGCTCAACAATACTCCAAACGAGAAGGAACTTGGAATTGTAGATTACAAGCTGCATATGAGCCAACAACGTGATGCGGCTGCAAAAAGGCAAAGGCTATTTGGGGCTGCATTAATAGAAGTATAGCTTCCAAATCCCGGGAAGTACTAGTTCCCCTCTACTCAGCACTGGTTAGGCCTCACCTGGAGTACTGTGTCCGGTTCTGGGCACCGCACTTGAAGAAGGATGCAGACAAGCTGGAGAGGGTTCAGAGGAGGGCAACAAAGATGATCAGCGGACTGGAAACAAAGCCCTATGAGTTGAGACTGAAGGAACTGGGCATGTTTAGCCTTGAGAAGAGAAGACTGAGGGGAGATAGGAGAGCGCTCTTCAAGTACCTGAAAGGTTGCCACAGAGAGGAAGGCCAGGATCTCTTCCTGATCATCCCAGAGTGCAGGACATGGCATAATGGGCTCAAGTGACAGGAACCCAGATTCTGGCTGAACATCAGCAAAAACGTCCTGACTGAAGGAGCAATAGGACAATGGAACCAATTACCTAGGAAGGTAGTGGGCTCTCCCACACTGGAGGCATTCAAGATGAGGCTGGACAGCCATCTGTCAGGGGTGCTTTGACTTAGATTCCTGCATTGAGCAGGGGGTTGGACTCGATATAGGCCCCCTCCAACCCTACTTTTCTATGATTCTATGATTCTGTGACAACAAGGCATTGTGGGTGAGATTGCTCACAGAGACCACCTGTCCATTGTCACTTTGCTGCAGTGGTGGTAAATATTGTTTAAATAACTTTGGGTCCTGGGGAATCCGCAGTTCAGGCACCTGGGCTGGCAGCAGGGTGGGCAAGAGAATTGTCACAAACAGCACAAACCTAAATATAGCCAGGCTGACATATCTAAAAGTAAGTTCATGTTAATAAAATCAGGGCGCAATCCTATGGGATTGCCGCCTGCAAGGTGGAAGCCTCCAATCTCAGAGGCTTCCGAGTATGCTGTGGCCTGCTACCAGCAGAGCGGGAAGAGCAATGAAGGTGATTTTTTCCTCTCAGACCCCCTTTTTACATTTCCCCTCTAGACAGGCTTCTGAGCCTGTCTAGAGAAGTTGTGCTGCTGCGACTGGGCTGGAGAGGTCACAGGACAGAACACATCTTGGCCTCCCCTCCCCTCCCAGAACGCCCCCTCTCCGACTTCTACATGGTCATCTGAGGTCGCTTTTGCAACCTTGGAAAGTAGGCACCATGGTGCTTTCCACGGCAACTGAAAGGGGGAGGGGGAAGGATCAGATCTCAGAATCCCCCTCCTGAAGTCATAGTAGTGTCTACTTGTTCAGGAGGGAGAGTCGGAAAAATCCTAAGTCCCTGGGACGTTCCCGGTTCTTTGCAGACATTGGCAGGAACACCAACAGCTGGTCAGGACGGACCCTGGTGCCAGAAAGAGCTTTAATAAGCCCGATGCATTTCGGAAAGGCATTTCCTTCCTCAGGGACCGCTCATCTTTTTCTGCATATATCTTGCAAAAACTTAGAATCATAGAATAGTAGGATTAGAAGGGGCCTACAAGACCATCGAGTCCAACCCCCTGCTCAAGGCAGGAATCCAAGTCAGAGCATCCCTGACAGGTGGTTGTCCTGCTTCCTCTCGAATGCCTCCAGAATGCCTCTTCTCAAGGCTAAACATGCCCAGTTATTTCAGTCTCTCCTCACAGGGCTTTGTTTCTAGTCCCCTGATCACCTTCCTTGCGAATGCTTCTTCTGTTTCAAACTGCTTCTGGCACTTGAGAGCATTTTTCTTCTGTTTTTGGATAACATTGGTGCCTTTGCCTTTCCTTCTTGATGGTTCATAGTAATCCTGGGCTTGTACACTTTTCCTTATACCCCCCTTAAGCATAAGGACTAGAGGCTTACTTTATTTTTTAAAATGAAAGCTGAACATTCAAGGAGAAGTCTATCCCTAAAAGAGAGCCTGGATCTCCCATGACAATGGCCCTGGGTACATTGTGAATTAACTTTTAAAAGAACTGTTCCCTGCACTCCATTTCAATCATCCTGTATAATTTCACCCGTCACCACCAAGGATACTTAAGGGGCTTCTTTAAAGCTCTTTCAGATCCCACCTATACAAACTAAAAGGTAAAGGTAAAGGTGTCCCCAGCCAGTCGTGTCCGACTCTAGGGTGTGGTGCTCATCCCCGTTTCTAAGCCAAAGAGACAGCGCTGTCCGAAGACGCTTCCGTGGTCATGTGGCTGGCATGACTGAACACCGAGGTGCACAGAACGCTGTTACCTTTCCCGCCGAAGCGGTACCTATTTATCTACTTGCAATTTCTTGCTTTCGAACTGCTAGGTTAGCAGGAGCTGGGACCGAAGACGGGAGCTCACTCCGTCATGTGGCACTCGGGTCTCGGACTGCTGTCCTGCCGACCTTCCAGTCTGCAGTTCAGCGTCTTAACGCCTAAGCCACCGCGGCCCCATTAAACAGCAGCACAAGCTTTAAAAGGCTATGTCCCAGCTGGACTGTATTTGTCTATGACAGATTACCAATTAGCATAACTGTGTTTCCACCATTAATATACAAACTAATTTCTGCCAAATAAATTGCCCCTAGCTGTCCCACCGAAATCTGAAATAGGCTGGCGGGGGAATAGACGTGACTGCTGTTTTCCCCATTCCCCTTCCCAGTTGTTTCAACAGCCATGCTTGAATAAGATACAGATCCCCGTGCTTCCTAAATATGTACACCTCTCCTGCTTCCTCACACACATCTCCTGGCACAAAAATACCCAACCTCGAAAAAACTCAGTTGCTGAATAAAGCTTGCAAATTGAATAAGTATGCAAATAAATCAATTT
Source organism: Heloderma suspectum (assembly GCF_057233095.1). NCBI lineage: Eukaryota > Metazoa > Chordata > Lepidosauria > Squamata > Helodermatidae > Heloderma > Heloderma suspectum. The sequence continues at coordinate 113,992,736 of NC_139464.1, forward strand.
GCATGCAATTTTCCAAGAGCACAATTGGACATTTTCATTCTGTGGTTGAACAGTCCTGCAAATATGCTTTAATTATGACACTGTGCAGAACTCACACACATGTGTCATCTGTACCCCCATTTATCACACTTTTCTCAGAAGGACTGCGATTTGACAGTAACATTTCAACATATACTGTATCTCTATAGCAAGTACTTCTGTTTATTCAAACATGCAAGCACCCAGTCCCACGTCTCCTATGCTATACAGATAAATTAGGTTATGCTACACAAAACAGGGTGAAAATGGTATGTAAAAACTGGGTGGTATTCAGAACAAGTCTGAACTTAATTCTTGTTATGGAGCAGAATCCGAAAGCTCAGAACCATACTGCCAAAAAAAGTATAAGCATCAGCATCTGTATTGCTATTAAACAGCAGCACAAGCTTAAAAAGGCTATGTCCCAGCTGGACTGTATTTGTCTATGACAGATTATCAATTAGCATAACTGTGTTTCCACCATTAATTGAAATATGCTCTCAAGCTGTTAAATCTCATGGTCCAACAATTACGCTTGACCTACATATGGAGATGTATGCAGGGTATTAAAATCTCTCACTGTCCCTGCAGTCCTTCTAATTAGTGGATGAGTCATGCACCTTTTGCTCAGCATAGAACTGTAATTCCTGTGTATTCCTATTGACGAGTTGCTGTCTTTGAGTCCAATCCTACATTCTGCTGCATGTTAGCAGCTCAGCATTGGACTGCAAAGGGCATTCTGAACCAGTGCTTGAAGTACTATCCCTGTTTTGTTGTTCAGTCGTTCCGTCGTGTCTGACTCTTCGTGACCCCATGGACCATAGCACGCCAGGCCTTCCTGTCCTGCGCTCTCTCCAAGAGTGTGCTCAAGTTCATATTCATTGCATTGGTGATGCCATCTAGCCATCTCATCCTCTGCCATCCCCTTCTCCTTTTGCTTTCAGTCTTTCCCAGCATCAGGGTCTTTTCCAGAGAGTTTTCTCTTCGCATTAGGTGGCCAAAATATTTGAGCTTCAGCTTCAGTATCTGTCCTTCCAATGAGCACTCAGGGTTGATTTCCTTTAGGATGGACTGATTTGACCTCCTTGCGGTCCAGGGGACTCGTAAGAGTCTTCTCCAGCACCACAGTTCGAAAGCATCAATTCTTCGGCGCTCAGTCTTCCTTATAGTCCAGCTCTCACAGCCATACATTACTACTGGGAAAACCATAGCTTTGATTAGACGGACCTTTGTCGGCAAGGTGATGTCTCTGCTTCTTACTATGCTGTCTAGGTTGGCCAGAGCTTTCCTCCCAAGGAGCAAGCGTCTTTTAATTTCATGGCTACAGTCACCGTCTGCGGTGATCTTGGAGCCCAAGAAAGTAAAATCTATCACTGCTTCCATTTCTTCCCCTTCTATATGCCAGGAAGTGATAGGGCCAGATGCCATGATCTTAGTTTTTTTAATGTTGAGTTTCAAACCAGCTTTTGCACTCTCCTCTTTCACCCTCAACAAGAGGCTCATGAGATCCTCTTCGCTTTCTGCCATTAGGGTGGTATCGTCTGCATATCGGAGGTTGTTGATAATTCTCCCGGCAATCTTAATTCCGACCTCTGATTCATCCAACCCGGCATTTCTCATGATGTACTCTGCATATAAGTTAAATAAGCAGGGTGACAATATGCAGCCTTGTCGTACTCCTTTCCCAATTTTGAACCAATCGGTAGTTCCATGTCTGGTTCTTACTGTTGCTTCTTGACCCTCGTACAGGTTTCTCAGGAGACAGGTAAGGTGGTCTGGTACTCCCATCTCTTTAAGAATTTGCCACAGTTGGTTGTGATCCACACAATCAAAGGCTTTAGCGTAGTCAATGAAGCAGAAAAAGACGTTTTTCTGGAATTCTCTTGCTTTCTCCACGATGCAGCGAATGTTGGCGATTTGATCTCTAGTTCCTCTGCCTCTTCTAAACCCAGCTTGTACTTCCGGTAGTTCTCGGTTCGCATACTGCTGAAGCCTAGCTTGTAGGATTTGGAGCATCACCTTGCTGGCATGTGAAATGAGCGCAATTGTGTGGTAGTTTGAACACTCTTTGGCGTTGCCCTTCTTTGGAATTGGAATGTAAACTGACCTTTTCCAGTCTTGTGGCCACTGCTGAGTGTTCCAGATTTGTTGGCATATTGGATGCAGCGCTTTAACAGCATCATCTTTTAGGATTTTAAATAGCTCGGCTGGAATACTGTCATCTCCGCTAGCTTTGTTGTTACTAATGCTTCCTAAGGCCCACTTGACTTCACTCTCGAGGATGTCCGGCTCAAGTTCAGTGACCGCACTATCATGGCTATCAGGGACATTCAGATCTTTCCTGTATAGTTCTTCTGTGTATTCTTGCCACCTCTTCTTAATCTCATCTGCTTCTGTTAGGTCCCTGCCTTCTTTGTCCTTTATCATGCCCGTCTTTGCACAAGACGTTCCCTTGAGATCTCCAATTTTCTTGAAGAGATCTCTAGTCTTTCCCATTCTGTTGTTTTCCTCGATTTCTTTGCATTGTTCATTTAAGAAGGCCTTCTTGTCTCTCCTTGCTATTCTCTGGAACTCTGCATTCAGTTGGGTATATCTTCCCCTTTCTCCCTTGCTTTTCACTTCCCTTCTTTCATGAGCTACTTGTAAAGCCTCATCAGACAGCCACTTGGCTTTCTTGCATTTCTTTTTCTTTGGGACGGATTTCGTTGCTGCCTCCTGAACAATGTTACGGACCTCCGTCCATAGTTCCTCAGGCACTCTGTCTATCAGGTCTAATCCCTGAAATCTATTCCTCACCTCCACTGTATATTCATAAGGGATATGATTTAGGTCATACCTGAATGGTTTAGTGGTTTTCCCTATGTTCTTCAATGTAAGCCGAAATTTTGCAAGAAGCAGCTCATGATCTGAGCCACAGTCAGCTCCAGGTTTTTACTGACCATATAGAGCTTCTCCATCTTTGGCTGCAAAGGACATAATCAATCTGATTTCGATATTGACCATCTGGTGATGTCCATGTGTAGAGTCGTCTCTTGTGCTGTTGGAAAAGAGTGTTTGCTATGATCAGCGTGTTCTCTTGGCAAAACTCTATTAGCTTTTGTCCTGCTTCATTTTGTACACCAAGGCCATGCTTGCCATAGCCGGTGATTTCTTGACTTCCTACTTTAGCATTCCAATCCCCTATGATGAAGAGGACATCTTTTTTGGGTGTTACTTCTAGAAGGAGTTGTAGGTCTTCATAGAACCGATCAACCTCAGCTTCTTCGGCCTTGGTGGTGGGGGCATAGACTTGAATTACTGTGATGTTGAATGGTTTGGCTTGGATTCGTACTGAGATCATTCTATCGTTTTTAAGATTGTACCCCAGTACTGCTTTTCCCACCCTTTTGTTGACTATGAGTGCTACTCCATTTCTTCTAAAGGATTCTTGCCCACAGTAGTAGATACGATGGTCACCTGAATTAAATTCGCCCATGCCTGTCCTTTTTAGTTCGCTGATTCCCAAGATGTCGATGTTCAATCTTGCCATCTCCTGTTTGACCACCTCCAACTTACCTTGATTCATTGATCTGACATTCCAGGTTCCTAAACAATATTGTTCTTTACAGCATCGGACTTTCTTTTCACCACCAGACACATCCACAGCTGAGTGTCCTTTCGGCTTTGGCCCAGCCGCTTCACTCTTTCTGGCGCTACTTGGAAATACCCTCTGCTCTTCCCCAGTAGTATATTGGACACCTTCCGACCTGAGGGGCTCATCTTCCAGTGTCATATCTATTAGCCTTGTGATACGTTCCATGGGGTTTTCTTGGCAAGGATACTGGAGTGGGTTGCCATTTCCTTCTCCAGTGGACCACATTTTGTCAGAACTCTCCTCCATGACCTGTCCGTCTTGGGTGGCCCTGCACGGCATAGCTTATGGCTTCACTGAGTTACGCAAGCCCCTTCGCCACAACAAGGCAGTGATCCATGAAGGGGACTATCCCTGTTTACACTGGGACAACTATAGCCAGGGCTGTGGTATGCTCACACTGCCATATTCTGCCCTTTTTCTGTGGGAGCTGTTAGTCGTTACAGACTTTTGAAGGAGGTGCTTAATTGAAAAAAGAAACTATCCTCTCAGTCTGCCTAATTGAAGGGAGGGGCTACAGCTCAGTGGTAGAGCATGTGCTTTCCATGCAAAGGTCTTGGGTTCCATCCCTGCCATCTCCAAGTACAGCTAGGAAAACACCCTGCCTGAAACCCTGGAGAGATACTGCCAGTCAGTGTCAACAGTACTGGGCTATGTAGACCGATGGTCTGTCTCAGTGTAAGTCAGCTCCCTCTTTTCCTAATTGCTTAAGGGTTAGATTCTGATTCAGGAGCAGCTGCTCTGTGGTTCCTTTGAACTAAAGAAACAAACCTGAAACAGATCAGATTACAGATCTTCCAGAATGTTGCCTAGCTCGCCCCTTATTCATCATGAATAATTATTGTTAGTATGCTTTCAGAATGTTCTCACTTCCAGCTGAAGCATCATGGTAACAATAGTAAAATTCGGTGATTTCTACAGAACCGGCCCAAGATGTTTTGGTGTCTGAGGCAGAAAATCCACATAACGCTCCCACTCGGGCACATCGGCACAATCCACACAGGACTGCAAGCTACATTTAATTGGACATGGACTATGTTCTTGAACTGCTCCTCTTCCTTTCGTTAGGGCTTATACAGGAGAACGAAATAGTTGATTTGTGCCCCGCGGTTCACATCTGTGTCTCCCATTCTGCCAATCTTAACAGGAACCAATATGTGTTACCTGCAGTGACAGCCTTGCAGTGGGCCAGTTTGCACAACATGCCAGTCCATCAAGGGCTCATTTACCCTCAAGGAGCTGTGGTACATGCCAGCCATCATTATGAATATGCAGCCCCTGACTGGGTTTATGCGAACCCAGCCGGTGGGGGTTATTTGAGGGTTAAACAACCCTCGCATAACCCTACAACAGACCGTGGGTTGTTTAACCCTCAAATAACCCCCACCGGCTGGGTTTGCATAACCTCAATCAGGGGCTGCATACTCATAACAGTAGCCAGCACATGCCACAGTTTCTCAAGGGTAAATTAATTCTTGATGGGCTGTTGTGTCGTGCAAACCAGGTCATTGGCTTATAGAAGGGTTGCATCTGGATTTCTGCTGCTGTAGGAAGAAACTTAAAAATAAATTAAAAAGTATTTCAAACATCTGGCTACTGTTTGGTCTTGTGCAGTTGGTGTGTGTGTGTGTGTGAAAGAGAGAGCGAGAGAGAGGCAGGCAGTTGTATTGTGTCTGGGACACATGAAAATGAAGATGTGGCAGCATTAGGAACCAGAACACATTGACGCTGGAGAATGAGGACTTACCAATACTCTTACCATCATGCCATCACCCCAGCATTCTTCCCTTTGCTGCTGCTGCCAGTATCTCCTTGGAGGAGAGATTAGGAAGTTAGCTACAATCCATCTAGCATAGTGAGACCTCAATCCCAAGATCTCTTCACTGTACTTAAACTGGGCTGCTGTGGCCTCTTTTCAAAATGTAGCAAGACCAACCCTAACAGAAGGAGTTGCGTTAATTTTGATTTTGCTTCTCAGGGCCAGCCCTACCATTAGGCAGAGTGAGGTTGCATATGCTGAGGGGCAGCAGTAAGATGCTGGAGGATAGAGCTTTTGGTGCTACACAGCCTATCCTGTACCTCCCAATTTAGCTCACTGTCCTCAGATATGGTGGAAAATGCTGTCTCACCAGCAGTATTGAACCAAGATTCAGCTATCACTTTATTCAGCTTCTGTGGACTTCTTCACATGAACTTTTGTCCTGCTATTGAGATTGCTCACTCACGGAAGTTTGCGGGCCATTTAGATGCCGTCGTGAACCTCCAGGGCGTCTCCTGCACTAAATGACCTTTATTTGGTTTTTAAATAGATCGGAGATAATGAGGTATCGAATTACCCCACTTGTGTTCCGCATGAATTCCCTCTGTGAAAAAGGAAAACCGCAAGAAGAGGAGTGAGATCAAGGAAACATATGGAAGACTCAGATAAGGGGGAGAACGAGGGGGAAAGGGGGGGGAAGGAAGCACGTGTAAAGGGAGTCCATCGTGATCCTGCATTTAAAACGGAGGCAGAAAGCCCCCTTTTAAATGTGGGATTTTAGGCTGGTGTAGAGATGTTCTGTATATGGAATGGGAGGAGGCACCATTTTATCCTTCATCTCAAGCAGTAAAATGCCTTGGGCCGGCCCTGCTGTTTCTATATTTGATTGTATATTTACTTGTTTGTTTGTTTACTTATTTATAAATATTACATGCCTATTTCATTGTAATGTCAAGTCAGATTCATTAGCTCTGTCTTGTTTGAATCTGCTTGATACGTTTTGTAATGAACTATTTGCATTTAGGCACTTTGGGCATGGACCACTGTGGAGAAGCAGCATATGAATTAAATCGAACTAAAGTAGAACTAAACAAACTCTCTCTCTGGAGAATTCTGTCCATCCATCTTGAGACCAGCCTCTAACAGCGTCCAAGCAGCAGCTCATCTAGGGAACAGCTGAAGCTCAAAAATGCTAGATAACTCTAGCGCCGATATAGATCTGACAGCTTTCCGCTCCCCTACTGAGTAAAACGTTTAGAAATAACAAATGCAGGAGGGGTAAAGGAAAGGAACGACAGCTGCTCTTTACAGGTAAAGGGAAACCATAGCTCTCATCCCTACTTAATTCACATCTCCTCAGGCATCAGATCTACTGCAGTTTCTTTTATATGCTTTCTCCCCTTCCATTCCCCCTCCCCTTAATCCATTCCATCTGTTCTAAAATATGCCATAACTTGCAGAATTCACCATCAAGCATTTTTCATTGCAAACGTGAACTAGACAGGGCCTTAGATATCTCCAGATCCTTGGGATGGAAGAACGTCTTCAGAGAGAGAGAGGCAGGCGACTGAGATCCACTCAAAAATAATGCAACTTGGCAGCTCTGATGATGTAAACCTGAGGAAGTTGTGTCCTCAAATTCCTCTTTATCTCAGTAATGAGGTTTTTCCATTCCTGTCAATTAGGACCCTTCCTCTCTTGCACTCCCACACACATTTTCAGATTATCACAGCAGGTTGGATCTAAGAGGGGCATTGTCAGGTAATTTAAGTTGAATGATGTTTCTGATTTAGGAGATTCAGAAGTGTCCTTTATTATACATCACTGGGAGAGTAATCATTTCTCTAGCTGCCTCTGGACTACCTGCAGTGACATTGAGCTCATTAAAAACAAGGGAAATTTTTTTTTTTAACTTCCTGCAAAAACACACACTGGATCCTAACTCGAATGCTAGACTTTGCGGCCCAAAGGAAGTATTTCTGTATACGCCACACGATTTCCCTATGGATTTCACCAAAGGCAGCTCTTTTAATGTGTTTACTAAAACTAAATCATCAGTTACACAGAGTCGCCTTACTTTGCTCGTGGAGCATGAACGGGATTTATAAAGGGAAGAAGCAAATTATTGCTTCTTCCCTTTGCTATGGTAGACCTGGGTTCTGTTGTAGGCTGCAGGGCCAGGTCCTTTGGCCAAGCCACAAGGGTCACAGTTATTGCTGTGACATGCAAAGCTCACAAACCTCAGACTATATAACCTTCTTGCTTGTTTAGTAGTAGTGGTGGTGGGACATAAAAAATATTGGAATGTGGGGGGGGGGCAGGGGAATGGTAAGAGAACTCTCTTCCTCATGGGCTTCTGGGCACATCCTTCTCCCGCTCCTCCATTTAAAAAAAATGCTTTCCTACCCCTGGTTCAGAGTAGTAGGCATAAATAGCTGTCTTTGAATATGTGGCTGGGAGTGATATAAAGAGCCAATTCAGTCAATCCTGATGCTTCAGGGACTGAGTCTACTACTTATAGCAGGGGTGTTGAACCTCTTTCAGTCAAGGGTCAAATTCCATTTTGGAGCAGCTCACCATTCCGGTGGTGGGTGTGGCCAAAGTTAAAAGGGGTGGGGCCAAAAATGCCAACATATTTCAGCTTAAAGCCCTCATTGCCAGGAACTAAGCCTAGCAATTTAAAGGCAATGAGAATGGGAAAAAACTGCACAAAAGCCAGGAAAACACCAAATGATCAGTGGTTGGAGGAAGGGGGCTTGGCCTTCTAGGGGAACCCAGGGGGCTGAATTGTGCCCCTGGGAGGGCCAGATTTTGCTCCTGGGGCAGAGGTTCTCCACCCCTGACTTACAGTAACCCAAATGTTCTTCCAGCCCCATGATTTTCAAACTTTAGACTTCCAGAGAACGCTTTCCACACCATATCTGACGATCACCTAAGCATCTTCCACGAAGCCTTGGCACAGTGCAAGGAGATTCTGGGATATGTACAAGTTCTCAGTGAACCATCCAGGCCCGCTGGGCCTCACCATTTCGCCCAAGGAAGATGAAGAATGCCATCTGGAAAGCCACTGCTTTAACCCATCCTATTGATTTGTTGAGTGGAATTAAACTTCCAAGTAAGCACAGGCAGGACTGCAGCCTTCATTTCCAGTTTATGATTCAGTTACAACTTCCGCAGTAACAATTTCCACAGGGTCCAGTAACGGGGGCAGAAAGAGTAAGCTACTTGTCGGGGGCCCTTGACCCCTCCCCCCCATCTTGCATTGCCCATGTAGCCAGACCATGCTGTCTTTTAGGCACATGTGAAGCCTGAACAGAAAAATCACAAACAAAAAAACAACACATATTGGCCTTTAACCATGCCCCATTTCAGCTGCAAATTTTAGAGCTGTTGGAATGGCATGCCAGAAGCCAATACAAGTCAGCCAGCTTTCAATCTGAGTAGGGATGGAAGAATCAATCTATATCCAGTCTGTGTCACTTTTACAGGTGTTCACTCATAATTCTGCTCTGGCCCATTTCCGTGTTTATCTGCAATTTTTTTAAAAAAATACGAATGAAAATGCCTATTTAAAATATTATTTTCAATGCATTTAATCTCAGAATAAACATCTCCAAATGTATTTTATCTCAGAATTACATTTTGATAGGTTTTTGAAATCCAAATGGGTAGAAACTTTCCAATGCACCATTAGCCCAGGAGCCTGCAAAGACTGAATCCCTCAGGCATCCCTCCTTGCACATGCTCAAAGGCATCTGGCTGACCACTGTTGGAATCAGGATAATGGACCAGAGTGATCTTGGTTTCATGCAGCAACGCAATCCTTGTGTTCCTAAACTGTCTTTGCAATTTGCAACTGGAATTGGCTTTCACACATCCAGCTTTGGTTGCATCAGTGTGGCTAAATGTTGACCTGCACCAGCTAGAAATCACAGCTGCTCTATGTAGAGCAGTTGTAAACATGGGTGCTAAGCCCCCTCCCCTGCTAAATGGAACTGTATATCCTGGGTCCCATGTTTGTCCAAGGTATGTAGTCCTGCAGAAGCATGTATTGCTGCATGAAAGTGGCTCAGCATTCTACTAGTAACCAAACTAATTACAGTAAGGGAGCTGAAGGGGCTCAAAGTCAAGCACTGTGAATTTCTGTTTAGCATTTTCTGTAACAAATACATAAAATATGTGAGTCAACTCTGACAGGTGCCAAACCATCTGAGGATCAGGCATCGACCAGCTATGGTACAAAAATGCAACAAAAGCTGCGGTGTTCAACTGCGAAGGTGAGCCTTTGAAAACAAAAAACAAAGCAGCAGATTTTCTTCACTGGAAAGGTCAGTGTGTAAATAACGGCTAAGAGAAACCACCCAGAACAAAACCGCTATCGAAATAATTTACTACGGGGAGAAGAAATGTGATTGCTTGAGCTGCATCCAAAATATCGCTTGCAATCTCATTGTGAGATTGCGTCCCTCTGGCAGGAGCAATGTTAAGGACCTGATGCACCATCATCTCTCCCTTCTGAGGTACGGTTGCAGTTTCAGCCTCCCAGAATATCTATTTGAAGGTCACGCTTTGCTGGTAGGCATGAAGTTAATTCTTTTTTAAAGCGCCCTGGCATTTCATATATTTAGAAAGAAATGGCTCCACTTCGAAGCTTTAGCCACTGCGACTTTCTCATTCTTGTTATTTCTAGTCATGTTTTGTCACTTTAATGTCTGCACAAACCACCAGGGCAGGAACATCTCAGCAAGTCCCCATTTCTTTTGCAATAGCTAAAGTTGTATCCATATAGTAGACCAGGCATTTAATAAAAAGTAAGGTTCTCGATCGAGTAAATAATATTTTTTATCCTGCCTTTCTGACCGGTAGGAAACTCCACGGTGGTGCATGATTCTAAGGCAGCCTTTCCCAACCTGGTGCCCTCCAGATGTTTTGGACAACTCCCATCAGCCCCAGCCAGCATGGTCAATGGTCAGGAATGCTGGGAGTTGTAGTCCAAAACATCTGGAGGGCACAGGGTTGGGGAAGGCTGTTCTAAGGTAAATATACGAAGAACAATAAATACATTGCTGGCAAACTAGCCCATGTCACCATGCAAAGTAAGAATGTAGAATCAGAGAGTGGGAGGGGACCTCAAAAGTAATCTAGTCCAAACCCCTGCCAATGCAGGACATCCCTTTTGCTGTAACTCCCCACCCCGCCTCATCAAAGGCAAACAAGACCATGGCAGTACAAGCCATCTCATTATCATCAATGAAAACAATTCCAGGGCTAAACTTTCAAATACTGTTTAGGTCAGGAATGGGAAACCTGTGGCCCTTCTGATGTTGTTGGACCACAGCTCCCATCCTCCTTGACCACTGGCCATACTGGCTGGGTCTGATGGGAGTTGGAGACCATCAATATATGCAAGGCCACGAGTTCCCCATCCGATTTAGGTAAAGCACTTGCTGAAACAACATCTTGACGTTATGCTTCTTGGCAAAGACAGGGCCACATGCTTATCACCAAGGCAAAGCCTGGCTTCTCACCCATAAGCAATGGGGCCTGAAGCAGGGCCTCATCCAAGGGTCTCAGTGGCCCGGGTCACATGTCACAACAACAAACCATGGGTGATTGTTAGGTTAACTCTGGGTTGTTTAACCCTAAGCAACCCAGCGTTGCAGGTTCAGACATCACAATAACAACCCAAGGTTCTTGAATGAAAGCAGAAGCCATGAGTGTGTGGGAGGCGGTGCGCTTGCTTGCTGCTGCTTGGCCCTGACAATTACTGGATTAAACAAGCCAGGAATTGTTGTTCCATGTGAAAATTCTAATTAAAATATTATTTTCGTATCGCAGTCTGGCAAATAAGTTAACGAAAGTGTTACTAGCCTATTGTAAAGTTTCCTATTTGCAGTGGCAGTCTTCCCTAACCTGGTGCCATCCAGAGGTTTTTGGACTGTAACTACCATGAGCCCCAGAAAGCATAGCCAGTGGGATGTGGACGGCCCCAGGTTGGGGAAAATGGGCTCCAGGGGTGGAGAACTCACTGAAGCTTCCACGCCCTGACAGGTTCTGCTCTCAGGTTGGCACTCGGGAGACGCCAGAAGGTTGATACACGGCTTGGGGCCACAGATGATGGAGAGCCTCTCTTGGCATGAACCGACCCATATGCTACATTCACCATTCAAGACCCTCCTCTGGGTGCTCCTCTGAGGGAGGACCGAAGGGTGCCAACAAGGGAGAGGGCCGTCTCGGTGCTGGCCTGATTATGGAATGAGTTCCCCAACAAGGCCCACCTGGTACCAACATTGTTCTGTTTTTGCGACCAGATTAAAACTACTCTCTTCTCTCAGGCATTTGGCAGCATATAATGAGTTTTTGATCAGGTCCAGTATTGTCTTTGGCCGATGGTTTAAAAATTGTTTTTAGATATATGTCATCTGTGCGCTGTCCGATTACGCGTTTTACATAAATGGTTTTTGTGCTTTGCATAATGTATTTTAATGCTTTTTAATTTCTGTGAATTGCCCAGAGAGCTTCGGCTACGGGGCAGTATAGAAGTACAATAAATGAAATGAAATAGTGTGCGGCTTCCTTCATATTTCCACACAGAAACACCCTTCTGGTAGCAAAGCAAAGCAGCTTATACAGACTTCTACATATTCCAGCCTACACACACACACAGAGAAATGGAACAAACAGGAGTCACACCAAGTGGGACTTAACCCCACGAGGCAAGTATAAGAGGGGAAACTGGATTGTTTCAGTACAGGCCTCTTAAAGGTATATCATACTTACAAATAATTTTAGTAGCCTACCTACCAATACATAAAATAATTCAAAAAATGTAAACCATTGGGAGTCTGGGAATTCTGATGTCAGACCTTAGGAAGCCTACTTTTTTTTTTAAAAAAGCCCTCAGCTGTCCTAGCATTGCAGAATTAAAAAGGGAAAGGCGGGGAGGGGGGATCTTTTTGCCGTTTTTAACTTTGTGCAACTTCAAAAGGGGCACAAAAGAACATACAGAAAAATGGTGTCTACAGTCACATAGGAGCCAGTCATGGTTGGTTCACCGTCACAGAAAGACAAAACAGAATTTTTCTTAGCCCAAACTGGCACCCATTTGCAAAGGACCTGTAGGGCTGTCTCACTTGTCTCCTCCCCTTCAATTTGTGACAGGTTCACTAAAACTCAGGCCAGAACTTCTTTTATTACCAGAGGTCAGCCTAAAAAAATGTGGAGTTCCAGATGGTCTCCAAGCATGAGGAAAGTTTATTTTTTACTCACCGGGTGACCTTCTGATAAACTCTGTGCAAAAGCTGTTTCCAGGCTCCTATCTTAACACAGCTGCAGCAAATTAAAACAGCTAATTAGAGTTCATGGCCCGCCTTTCCCTCTGAAAGCAACAGGACAAAGAAAAGGTACATAACAGGGTGGCATCTTCTACAGAAGATAGTCCTCTAGTTGAAGGGTTGCCAGAGGACGGTCCTCTATTTGAAGGACTGCCCTGTCCAATTCCAGTTTAACAATAAAGAAGGGTAAGAACTGTTGCCCATCAACAGTTGGCACCTGAACAAGCAGGAACACAGGAGATCTGGTCACTGTCTTCTACTCTACAATGAGATGTACTGCATTGCCGTTTAAATTTTATTTTCACCTTTGTATAATACAAATAAATTAGCAAATGCCAGTGTTACGCGAATCGGTATCCTCTAGGTTTCCCGCCCTTATTAAAACCATTATGCCCAAGTACTACATGCTGTTCTCTCTCTGGGCTGTTTCACACCATACAGGGTGGCTCCCAGTTTTCTTACAGCTTACTATGTATTTTCTGTAACGTCTGAAGATGTCTATGCAAATATACATTCCTATTAAAGATATAATTGGCAGAGGCCCCATAGATTGTCCACCCCATGTCAGATTGTCTCACTGCCCCCACCCCATGTGCACACTCACACCTCTCTGGCTGGGGTGATGGGAATTGCAATCCAGCAACATCTGGAGGGCTACATGTTCCCATCTCCATCCCTCCTAATTTCTGTTTCAGATGAAATAGCCTTTAGTCAATTGGGGCAGGGCGAGTAGAACTGGGCCACTGAAAAGCCATTTAAGTTATACATTAACCCCCCACACACACTGTGGGCACAGATTATTGCTTAGGGGCTTTCCCCTGACAGAAGCAGAGTGGCTTTCAGTTGTACAATACATAGAAATTTAACAGGGGCAGTTTCTCCTGGTATGGAGATTCAGCAAGGACAAATGCTGCACCTGTTGAATTCCTAACTATTGCACAACTAAAACACACTCTGCTTCTAACAAGGAAAAAGGGGAGCATACCAGGGAACGCTGACCATCCTATTGCAGATATGTTTCTGCTTCAATTTGTACCTGCTTCAAGAGCTTATTCACAAATAGTGTTTGTATCAAGCAGCTGCCAGGGTGGCGGCAACTTATCAGTAATGGGGGGGGGGGCTTGTAAAAATGGGGTCCACGAATAGGGGAAGCCACCCCTCCGATCTGGAACAACTGGGAGGGGCGGTTGCAGCTGCTAAGGTGCTCATGGGCAGTTCTAGTTCACAGAAAACATGTAAAGAGGGTTGAATGTGCTTCCCAATAACCCTAAACCTTTAAAAATTGGGACGCTGCAGAGTAGGGGTCAATGCGCCAAAATCCACTGGAAATGACATCACGTTCGTTATAAATAAGCTGTGCAATGCTCCTCGTTATAGATGGGCCAGTTTTATTCTTTCAAATGTATGTTCGAGCAACATCAACACTTGTGTTCCAATCCTGAGAAGCAAGGCCCATTAATTTAGCATGCAAACTTGATTTGGTTTAATGAGAATTGTAAAAGTATGCTCAGAATTGTGATGTTGTCTTATTAGTATTAGTTAGAAGAGTCCAGAATGGCAATTTCCAGGAATTACTTCATTGGTATCAAATTTTCAAAGGCCTGAATAGCTCAGTGATTTTTTTTCTCATGTAATTTAAGACTCGACTGTCTGGAGTAAAAACTGTTGTTCATGTCCATAAATGCAGCGGAAGTCGGGAAATTAAACTGCCTTTGTCAAACTATTTTTGTCAGTCGATGGCACCTTGTATGTGCATAACCATGGATGTGATTTGAAAGGAATCAGTCAGTGTGACCTTGAAATTGTTTGCTGCAAGAAGAGGGACAGAATTCAATTTTAAATAACCAAAGAGAATATGAAAGGCAGCAGAGATCAGGGTCACACACTCACACAGTTGCATATTCCAAGCATGTAGGAGATTTTTATTAAAGTATTAACTTTGGTTCTAAGAATTCCACCCTCATTTTTGTAACACTTTGTTAAAAACAAATAGGCAAGAGCAAATACAAAAAAAATATTAAATTATGAAAACAAACCCCATTAAGGCTCCCTTTTTAATATTTATATATGTACACTCAGAAACAGGTGGAGACATAACAGAAGACTAACATCGCTTGAAGAACTGGGAGGCAATACTAATTTGCTACCTTAACCAGCTAAAAACAAAGTGAATTTTAAAAGCATTGATCAATTCAGAGACAATTTCTAAAAAGAGACAACCATTTTTAATTTAAGGTAGCTCAATTTAAAATATTCAGCAGATTGAAATTTTTGAAAAATGGTAGGATTGCGAACAGAATCATAGCCATGAGAATTGTCAATTTATCATTGTGAACAAAAACAATTCAACCATTCTAGAGCATCTGTAAAATCTTGATTTTTAAAAACAGTCACTTGTCATATCAACACAAGACAAAATTCTGGATTCCTACACAAAAAAAGTCTGACAGACTTCTTAGATAGGCTAACATTCTACTGGTAGTATAGTAATATTACTTCCCACCCCACCCCCAAGACTACTATGTACTGCATCTACAAAGCAACCTCCCCCGCCCCCCGGCCCTATAGGAAACATGTTCTTACCTCATAACCCAGTTGATCACATCCATGTCAAATTAGGGAGCAGAGACGTTCTACAGTGCATTTGCTAGAGGACTGGCCCAGAACTCAGTGATACCTAAGAGCTCCTCCCTATTATGTTCACAAGACTTGGGGCCAGAACATATTATTTTATTTTGGAATCATTACACCAAGGTGTTGTAAACACCTTAAGACACCCATTGCGCCATAGGTTCGTTGTGGAATTGGAATTCAGAAGTGTGTCTAATTGTCTAAGAGAATAGGGGTCAATGATATGGGAGGGCATGAGAAACACACAGCAACCGAGAAAAGCATTAAGGCAAGTTTTTCTGGGTGTTCTCACCTCCCTACCCCAAAACCCTGTGAACAGTGCAGAAAGTTAGATTAAGATAGAAAAGGTCAGTGGCAAATCTAATTGCAGCACAAGCATATGAACAGTGAGCACTTTGCAGTTAGAAACCTCTCCCAATTTCTGCCTCCAAGCTAATGAGAGGAAATGAAATTAAAGAAGCTAGAGTATTTGTGACCTGCTTTGCAAAAGGTGTCACTCTCTCTAAAGTGAAGAGCTCAAGTCTTGCCTTCATTGTGGTCAAGCAATGCAACACCATCACTTATCAGTGGGCTTCAGATTTACTCTTCTAAAAATTGCATAGGTTATAAATGCAAGCCAGTGATAAAATAAGTTGTGTCAGGATTTAAATGAGAAGTAAATTAAATCCCAGCAAAACGTATTTATCATTGACTTGGATTTATAATGCGATTTTATTCTCGGAGGAGTTGCTTGGGTCCTGACAACTTCAAAAGCATCATGCCAAAGGGAAGATTGTTCATTGCAAATGTTAGGTCTCAAGACCAATACTGAAATTGTTTTTTCAATTTCCAGTGCCTGCAGCAATGACAAAACACATCACTTACTCACACAAGCTAGTGCTGATATCAAACACTGTCAAGCATTTTTCTTGGATGTAACTGCAAAAGGTTCATTTTTGCTCAGCTTTCCAAAGCAAGACTATGGACCTGATCTGCATCTGATGTTGATGTAAGCAGTTATTGAAACTGATGTTATATGATCTCTACCTGTACTGGTAATTCCACACATGCATTCTGACTTTTATTGAAAAATTGGCTTTGTAGGTTTACAGCAGTGACTGTCACTCACTCATCTGCATACCCAGAAACAAAAGTGCAAGAAACATTTTATACATATCTCACACATGCTCATGTAACTGTACACAAATCTATGTTAGACTACACAAGCCTTCCCCAGCCTGGTGCCCTCCAGATGTTTTGGACCTCAACTCCCAGGATTCCTGACCACTGGCCATGCTAGCTGGGGCTGATGGGAGTTGCAAAACATCCAGAGGGCATCAGATGGGGGAAGGCTGCATTATATAGATCATATTTAGTACAGGACCTGCACATCCATTTTTAGGTTAATGTTCATGTATGTATGTGTGTTTATGTATGTGTGTTTAGACCTCTGTAGCTCTTACTTAATACATATGTTATTTTTCCCAGACGCGGAAAACTGTAAAAAGCCATCAAAGGACCATGTCCAGATTTTGTCACCATAGACTATTCCATAGCTTATTCTGGGAATTCTTGTGGAGAATCATACTGCCAAAAGGTCATTAAAAAGGCGACCAAATCCAGCTGGCACAGTTGATGGATAGAAAGCTGGGGCAAATTAGAGTTTAGTATTGTTCCTAAAAAAGCCCCTCACAGTAGGCTTGCACTGCAAGATTGCTATTCGTCTCCTAACAATATACAGTTTTGTATCTGGGCTTCAGTGATATGCCTACTGACTGAGAAACCAGCCACAGAATCAAGTTTCTTTAGGAAGAGGAACAGCAGGGTAACTCTTCCCAAGAAATGTCTAGGCAAGTTAGGCTACAATCCTAAACCCACTTACCTGGGAAGGAAGCCCCTCTGAATTCAATGGGGCTTCCTTCCAAGTAGACATGTAAAGGATTGGATGGACCAACATGGGAATTCATTAGTATTTCAAGCTTCTAAATATCCCACTCTGCAGTCACACTTTGACTGCAGACATTATTCTACCTGTTCCACTCTATTTTACACCTGCTTGATTTAATTGGAAGAAAAAAAACCCTGCACAGAGCAAACCAAAAAACCAAAAAACAACAACCACCTGAAGAGCAGAGGATATGCTCCAAATGGCTAATTTAGCACATTCATGTTTGAGCCTGCCCAGAGTGATTTTTGAATTTGTCTTCTTCTTCGAACAGCAGTTCCCCATGCTGTCTTACAAACTGTTTTTCAAAGTCCTCTCAGTTTCAGAAGCAATGGGTAATGTGGCACTGGGAGGTGCAGGATGGGGGCTGCTATCAAGAAACATAATCCTCCCCACCCACCCCTAGAACTGGTTGTTTGGTTCTTGGGGTCCTGGTGAAAATAGGCAAAGAAAAAAAAGTCAAAGAAAGGTCAACTGCAGTTTAGACATAGCAAGTGAACATTACACAGGAAGAATAGTATGATGAAGCAGTATGGCTGCCTATCAAAGTTGAGTGAGGGTGAGGGAAGGGGGCGGGCGGGCGGGGGGAGAGACCATTTACGAATGTGCACTTTACTATAAATGCAGAGGTGACTAATAACACCTTATAGCTGCTCAATGACTGAACACATCCAGTTTTTCCTACTTCGTATTTTTTGAGGTTCCCCCATGGTGATGGTGGTGCGGCCCATACACTAGTCTTGGACAAGGTAAATCCAACTTCAAGTCTAAAGGAATTTATATTTACATAAGACACGGGGCGGGGTGGGGGAGAGGACTGTTCATTTCTGAAACAGGGTTTCCACACAGAATGTAATGAGAAGTGGTTTCAGAACACTTTGTTTTTCTGCATAGCAGAACTCCACAAAGCAGGAACAAGAGGGAAAGAAATTAACACACACTAGCCTGAGATGCCCACTAAGCTTGGATCAGGAATAAGCAAGCAATGTAACAACTCGAATTGTTTCCCTGGTCAAGTACTTTGGACAGGTCTTTCAAGTGACAACAGGTTGCTTGTTTATCCTCTGATCTCCATATTATTATTGGCGAGTTTTATCTGTCGTGCAGTCTTTAATCCACACAGGTTCCAGAAATTGACCTCGTATTGACCACATTTTTCACCCAGATCCAGGGCAAATGGGTGAGGCATCTTGCAGAAATCTCTCCCTGACAGCCACTGAGGGAATGGCTTCAAGTCTTAGAGGCTCCTCCTCTAGGTAGTTTGAGCTTCAGCTGATTCTTGGGCTGTCCTCCTCAGGTTGCCTTTGACTTTGACAAATTCAGGTGCGTTCTCTTGCTCTTCCTGGATCTTTTGTTTCTCAAGTTCAAGCTTAAGAACAAACCAAAAATAGGTTTTTTTTTAAAAAAAGGAAACAAACCAAGTCAAGGAGTAGCGTTTCTCAGAATCTAAATTATAAGCAGTGAAAAGAACTAGATTCAATGCTTAGTATACAGCGTTCAGCTGTAGTGGTAGCATACACAGTTCAGGAGAGTTGTGAAATTATATCATCCACTTATCGTTCACTTCCTACTTGTCAGGGTCACCTTGAGAATGAAAATACATTCTCTGACCATCTTGCTAGACCGTTATTGACGACACTATCATCCATGAATTTGTCCCTATTATTTTTAAACCTAGTATTACCAATTGTTTTCAAAAGGACAACTGTGAAACTAACAATCAGATGCTATACTTTTTTGTACTTTGCTTTTTTTATCATGAAACTTTATTTTATTCCAAAATAAAGTTAACAAAAGAGAGGCAAACAAGAGCAGGAGAAGGAGAACATACACAATAATAAATCAAGATAACTAAAGAAACGTTGCTTTTTAAAGAGTTTTAAGCTGCTCTATGGTGCCTGACTCATTCATCATTTCAGGAAGCACGTCAAATCTACTAATACCATTTCCCTCCCATTACCTGTTCTAGTTTCTGTTGTCGTTTGAGTAGCTCTATTTCCAAGTCTGATTTCTTCTTTTGTGCCTCTTCTTCCTTCTGCTTGAAAACTTGGTCCCTTTTTCGTCTTTCCATCACCTTTTGCAACTCTGGCTTATTCTGAGGCGCTAGACCCCTGGCAAAAGAGAGAAAAAGATATGTGTTCAGCTTCAAACTTACGATATGACATATTTCCACTATACTACTGGACTAGTGCACTGTTATCTGGTGAAAACTCACACTCAGACCTTGCTGTTCAACACGGTAAAAACTGAACTGAGTGGGGCAGGGCTGGCGCATAAAGATGTTGGGGGCGAGGCCAGCATGCGCAGTAAACACCTTATACTTTCAAGCATTCTCTCAAATGCCCGAATAGGGCATTTATGCAGTGTTTCCTGTAGGGATGGCGGAGAATTTCTCCCCGAAACTTCAGGGGGCCGAGCGCCAACGTGTTCGGCCCCCCGAAGAAGTTTCGGGGAGAAATTCTCCGCACCCCCCGCACCCCCCCCCAGGACGGGACTTACCTTTCCCGAATGTCCCTCCCAGCGGCGGGTCCCGGCGGTGGTTCGTCAGGTCTTCGTCAGGGGCGGGAGTGGCAGCCGGTCTTTCGACCGGCAGCCGCCGCCGCCATTCCAATAAAAGTAAAAAAAAAAAAACCGCCCCCGTGATAGGCTACGTGACGATTAACATAGCCTATCACAGCTAGATTTGCAAAGTCAGCCGTGATAGGCTATGTAAATCGTCACGTAGCCTATCACGGGTGACTTAAAAAAAAAAAGCGCGTACGGCTAATGGCGGCCCCCATAGGGAGCTGCCATTCACGTTCCTTATTTGGTCGCTGTAAAGATTACGTAGACTACGGCGAAAATAAGGGCAACACTATTTGCGTTGCCCTTATTTTCGCCATAGTCTACGTAAAGATTTACGTAGACTACAGTGACCAAATAAGGAACGCGAATGGCAACTCCTTATGGGGGCCGCCATTTGCGTATGTGTTTTTTTTTTTAAGTCACCCGTGATAGGCTGCGTGACGATTTACGTAGCCTATCACGGCTGGCTTTGCAGATCTAGCTGTGATAGGCTACGTTAATCGTCACGTAGCCTATCACGGGGGCGTTTTGTTTTGTTTTTTTAACTTTTTATTTTGCGGCCGGGCGAGGCGAGGCGCCTCTTCCCCGGCCTGAATTTCGGCTGGGCGAGGAGGGAAGCCTCCCCCCCCGGCCTGAATTTCGGCCGGGCGAGGTGGGAAGCCTCCCCCAGCCCAGCCTGAACTTCGCGGGGAGAGCAGCGAAGCGCCTCCCCCCAACCGCGAAAAGCTGCGAGACCAGGTAAGTGGCTTTCGTGCACTCCTAGTTTCCTGCCTCTACTACAGAGGGAAACACAAGATGATATTATGCATTATTCAATTTATGTATGTTATCTCTGGCGAGGTAAAGTATTTAAGAGGAGCAAAAATGCCATTTCATTAGGTTCCATAATATAGATCTTACCCCTTGTAAATGCATTTAAACCTCCATCATACTTGGTCCAGACCATAATTTTCATTTATAACACACACACAAATTCCAGTGACACTGTGACCAGAGGCAGGAGTATGTGTGTGATATCAGTATCAAATTGTCATACACTTCTATGTTTAATGATGGCATTCATTTGGAAAAATATTAATAGATACTTAATGTTAGTAAGGAAAGTATTTTGAGGAGTCATCGTAAAGAAAATGGGAGACAAAGCTTCTCAGGATAATGAGCCCAAAGTAGTCACCAACATAAATTCAGCAAGAACTCTAGAAGAGAGTTTTCAGACTGTGTTCCAAAGACTCTGTAGTTCTTTGGAATTTTATCAGATATTCCTAAATTAAACCAGGGGTGGGGAACACATGGCCCATTGGCAACATGCAGCTCCACTGTCCTCTTTTCTGCCTCTGCCCCGTGCCACCCCATTGCTCCAATTTTTTAAAAATCCCCCTCAAAGGCATCTGTAGCAGCTACAGAGTGCCCTAACAGCCAAATGTAGCTTGTTTGCAAGCTAAGTTTGGCCTTTTGGCTGCTCTGTAACTGCTATGGTTTATGAACAAGCTAAATTTAACCCAGTAATTTTGGTGTGTGTTTTCAGGCACCCTGTGGACTGCAGCCTGACCTCTGGAAATTGCCCACCCCTGGTTCAGAAGATCTGTAATGGTAGGGTAGTTTAACTGAAATACAGCTTACTTTCCACTGCCAATCTTCCCCTGTAACACACAGTTTCAGGGGAATGTTGGATAACTTTCAGGCACAAGGGGTAATGGTGAGCCCCATAAGGCCTAGTAGGTGCCCTAGTTTATTTCAAGCAGATATACTGATGTGGCAGTTTGGGAATTACTGCTCTAGCATAAGTATTTCTGGACAACAGATTAAGAACAAATCTTGGACGACAAACCTATTCATAATTCATTATATATTTTTCCATATTTCAAGATCTTTGTTATTAAGGAGTAGAGCACATATGGATGGAGTGTGTTCATATTTTCTCTGAAGGCAGACCTGTGTGTCCCAATGATATTCAAAATCCAGGCTGCCTTGACTGTGGGGGGTTTTTGGCAGCTGAGGCAGGACGAAGTGGGGGGGAAAGAAGAGTTTCTTTGGGCGGCAAAGTATAGCAAAAAAAAAAAATTAAGAGCCAAGAGTTTTATAGAAATATAAGAAGTGTTCTCGTGTCAGTCCCACTCTGAAAACTTAAGTTTGCTGTGTGGAATAATAAGAGACTATAACGTGTTTTATTTTACCAATATGGGCTTAGCAAACCGGCTATTTTGTCTCGTTATTGTGCATTCCAGGACCTTGTCCCGCACCTGTGGAACTCCCTCCCACTACAATTACTGCTGACTGAGAGTTTGGAGGTGTTTAAGAAAGGTTTGAAAACTTATTTTTGAGTAGGAAGGGAGTGGTTGGTGGTTTCTGAAGTAAAGTATGCTGATGGCTT
This sequence comes from Heloderma suspectum, assembly GCF_057233095.1. Lineage (NCBI taxonomy): Eukaryota > Metazoa > Chordata > Lepidosauria > Squamata > Helodermatidae > Heloderma > Heloderma suspectum. The sequence continues at coordinate 114,014,969 of NC_139464.1, forward strand.
TTAAATGTATTTGGGTTATTAAGCCTATTGTTATAATATTGTATTTTTGATTTAAGTTGTACTAGAATCATTGTAATTATGTGTTTTAAATGTTGAGTTATTCTTTTATGTACAGCACTTTGTAACAAAGCACTTTATAAATAATAATAACAACAACAACAACAATAATAATAGTTATTATTATTAATCAGTGGTACTATCAGGGCTGGATTTTGGAGCAGACATCCAGTGCCTGCTCAGCAGAATGAACAGGGGGGACCTCAAAATGCACCATGGCTGGCATACCACATTTTGAAGTGAAGCAGATACACACACACACCTTTAGAAAGTAATGTAAGATGATTAAATCTAGAATCTTAACCACACTACAGACACCAGTACCTATGTACCTTTGCTCCAGTGATGACATGAATTATTTTATGTATTTCAAGGTATTTATATGCCAAATATAAAGGTATTTCTATTTTTCAGGCAAAACCTCAAAAAACAGTTTACATAAAAATATTAAGACAATAAATATCAATAAAATGATACCAAACAGTACAGAGAAGCTATTGGAGGGAGGGTCAGGGAGATGACCTTGAGAGCCATCTCTCTTCTCCCCTCAGGGCTCGATAGTCCTTGAGTAGTTGTGTGGTGGCCGTTGGAGGGCAGTATATAAGTCCCTGGATGCAGACTTTTGGACTTGGTTTTTAATCTTACACACTCTATTATATTGTATTTTCTATCATGATAGAGGCTGGGTGCTTTCAGTAACTTTGGCCCTTCCACGATGTTTTGGGAAACCAGTGCTCTGTAATCATCGCCTGAGACACATGGTTTACAAGTGACCGCAAGATCCTCAGCTTGTGCCCTCGCTCAGCCCCAGAAGGAAAAGACCAAGAGAAGCTGCATTCCTGAGCCAGTTGGCGTCTCCTCAGGACTGTCCATAAAAAGGTGGCTATCCTAAGAGCTATGTATCGATGGTTACCTTGGTACTCTGATGCTAGTATTTGTCACTAGATGGTGCTAAAGTGCAACATCCCATGATGAAATACAACTATACAAGTAGTGATGTACAAAAGTCACTTACCTTTTCGAAGGGTGACATTCGCGGTGGGGGGGAGGCGCTCCGTTCCTCCCCCCAAAGTTCTCTCTGGCCTGCTCTGCTTCGCAGAGATTCCGCGGAGCTGCCGGCCAGGGCCGCCCGCAGCCAGACATCCGGCCGCTGGGCAGCCTACAGGAACGCAAATGGCAGCTGTAGTAGCTGCTGCCATTTGCGTCCCTGTATTTTGCTGTGATAGGCTACGTAAATATTTACGTAGCCTATCACGGCAAAACAAAAAACAGCGAACGCAAATGGTGGCGGCTACGGCGGCCACCATTTGCGTTCCTTTTTTTTTGCTGTGATAGGTTACGTATTTACGTAGCCTATTACAGCAGGGAAAAAAAGGGAACGCAAATGGCAGCCACTACGCCATTTGCGCCCCTCTTTTGCCGAAATAGCCTACGTAAATATTTATGTAGGCTATCACGGCAAAAAAAAAAGGGGAACGCAAATGGTGGCCGCTGTAGCTGCTGTCATTTGCGTTCCCCTTTTTTTGCCGTGATAGGCTACGTAAATACTTATGCAGCCTTATCATGGCTTCCGCAGGGACGCAAATGGCAGCAGGTAGGTGTCCCATTTCGCGTGCCTTTTGTGGGGGGGGCGGGGGGGGGCTTCGTCCCGCCATGGATTTCGGGGGGCCGAATGCACTGGCATTCGGCCTCACCGAGATCCGTGGCGGAATTCTCTGACATCCCTAAATACAAGTAATAGTTCTCATAGAAGGGGACACAACTGAGCCCCCAAACAGCTGCTCTTTCAGTCATTATATATAAGGGAGAATATTATTGCTTGTTGTTTAATTGCATCAGTCTAGATGTTCTAGACAGTCTAGATGATTACAAAGTAATGTAACCAACTTAAGTTGCAAGTACTCCAGAACAGTGGTTGGAGATGCACATGTGGGGGCATATTTAAAATGAACTCATAAACTGCAAATGTTCCCTGCTCAGAAGCCCGGCCAACAGTGAAGCAAGGAGTTATCCTGCTCCTTCAGTTCACTCCGGGCTTTCCCTCTTTCCTGGGAGGGCAGGAAATGGCAAAGGATGACCCAGCGGATTAATCCATTCCAGGCTTCCCTCCTTCTTGGGATAGTTGTGGGTGGGAGACCTTTGGGATTCTAAACAGTCAGCTTCCCACATAATCAGCTGTAAGGAGTAGCCAGGCTTGGCGTTTATCAAGGGAGTCAATAGTCCTTATGACTGTAAATGTCTGTAAATTGGTGGCAGAGGTGAGCTTTGGAACTGCTCACCACAGTATGCAGCTCAAACGTCAACTACTAACAGCTACCATACTTTCTGCGCCAAAAGTACCTAGCAACTTTTCCTGTCCCCCCCAAATCACCTCCGCTTTATCATGGAAAAAAGAAAATGCCGGCTGTAGGCTACTTGCAGATTTCAAAGAACTGGCTGTGCTTGACTTTTGTTTCACAACTCTCAAGTTAGCTGGCAGGCTTGTTTCAGCTTTTGCATGTTCACTCTGAGAAGTTAAGATTTAGCCATTTTTCCTTTTAAAAAATGAATTCAAGAATGAAAGGGAAAGGAAGCTTAGCTCCAGACAAACTGCCATTTCAGTTAAAACTAGGGAAAATCTAGAACTATGTATTCCACTGTTAGTCACGGTAACAAAAATGGAAGCACCAAAGAGAGATTTATTGGTGCGCTCTGTGTGTGTGTGTGTGTGTGTGTGCGCGCGCGCGTGAGAGAGAGAGAGAGAGAAATGAAAAGAGACTCCAGATTACTTGAAAGGGCTTCGTGCTACTGTGTGGATATAGTTCCGGTCCACCCGTGTCTGCTTTAAAATTCACAGAATAAGAGCAATAATAATCTGTCTAGGTCTTTAATAAAAATTTCCAAGGTGCTCATATGACTTTGACGTTTAATTCCATTAATGAAAGTAGGGCACACCTCACTGCCAACTTTCTCTCAATACACTGGCACTGAATACAAGTGTACTTTTCATAGTTATTTGAGAAATGCTGTGTGTGTTGATATAAGGCATTTGGGAGAGTTTCAGACACGAGGGAGGATAGGAGAATTGGCCAATTTGCCAAGTCTGATGGTAGAGACACAAAGAACAAAAATGTTACATTGGCTATGAAGTTTAATAGGTAATAATTCACTTGTTCTAAATATCATGATTTAGTCTGGGCTGCCTTTTTATTATGAAGTACCTTAGTTGACTTAACAAACACGTGCCCCCACTGAACATTGAGCTGTTTTTAAATAATCCATCGTCAATGATAGAAAAGTGGATTGTAACTATCAACTTGGTTGTTCACATGCCATTTGGGAATGGCTATTAGTGAGAAGGTAAGTATGAATCAAGTCTGGGTCTGCCATTTTTGGGTCCACAGTAAGACATAGAGTAGACACCAAAATGGGGCAGAAAAGGCCTACCAAAACCAAATGTACTTCTTTGTTAGTAGCGCTTTTGCTACTAACCAGAGGAGGATGAATGGTAGGAAGGGGCCCATCCAGGAAGGGTGCTGGACCTCCGGAGGCCTTGCACTGTATTTCCTATGATGCCCAACCACCCCCACGGGGCTCTCTCCAGGAAGGGTGCAAGATCCTGCTGTACCCCCACTGACATCATCTGACCGGATGTACCTCCAATTCAGAATGGGCCATCCTAGGAACAGATTAGTTTTAGACATCCGGGGGATGTTTTCCAAGTTTTTTTTTAAAGGAGCCATTCTGAATCAAGCTATTTTTGTAGCTATGAAATAAGTTCAGTATGTATGGTATCCACATATCCCAGTCTGAAGGGTTCTTCATAGTAGGCAAGGGTCTCTACCAACGGCGGAGACCACAGGAAGCCAAAATGCCTCTCACCTCTCTGCAAAAACTGCCGTGGGTGAGGGTTGTACATACCATTCCATTCATGCCATCAGGCCTTTGCCCTCAATCTGCCTGTTTGCAAGGGGGATGGGGTGCAAAGGAAGCACCTCCTTTATTATGCTCAATTCCCTACCCACAATGATTATTTCAGGATGCTTGGGGAAGGGACGGGCATAGGACTCTTTATCTCTTTGCTCCTCCTCTGCTTTTCCCCTTGCAACTGTTTAAGTGCCATCTATCACATTCTAACATTGCAGGTTTAAGCTACAGTCATGTAGCTTAAACCTAGTCACGCAGTATCTAGTCACGCAGTTACTTACACCGCTTTTAAAGGTATGCCTTGCATGGTCAGATGCATCAGACAGTTGATAAGGCATGGGTATCATAAAGGCACACTTGGCAGAGAGCCAGTATAGGCTGCAGCCTTCGGTCGAATGCTGCGCAGCATGTGAAGCATCTAAGTCCCCCTGAAGCCATGCATTCAGGGGCAGAGATTTGAAGCTTTAGTTATTACCATTTTAGAGCAGGCAGATGGACTCTAAAGAGTCTAGGCCTTGCAATTTTCTATACTAAGCTATGAAATACAAATAAGAGGCTACAAAGCTAAATCAGATTAGATAAAGATTGGTGAAAAATACAATCTTTGTCCTTTTCTGGCAAAGAAAGGTTAGTCTTTGACTTGATCTCTTCAAAAGATGGAAACAAAAACAAATGTTACTACAATATTCCAGAGTCAAAATGTTATTCTGGGGAGAGCAACAAGTATATACTTTCTGTGGACTGAACAGACTTTTAAAATGTCATGCTATTGATTTTCTTACCATATAACGCTTAATTGAGATGTCGTTTACAGGACTATCAATTCCGTGAACAGTCAACAGCCTGACATGTATGGATGCTACACAGATAGACTTTATTAAAAGCAGCTTAACTATGGATAAGGTCAGTATATGTCCCATGAAACTAAATTATAAACACACACACACGAAGGGCAGGGTTACACAAACCATAGAACTTCCTGGATGTGTCTCCTTTCACATATATTCCCATGTGCTTCTTTGATAACTTGGTTCAAAATTCCATCTACTATATTTTGGACCGCTCTCCTTCCCTTGGAAATCCTGTCACGTGGATGATCCTCCCTCTAGGATAGTTTGTATATAAATATAGTAAAATCTCCATTCATGGACCAGGAGAAATTTCTACCTTCCTACCCCAGAAAAGTAAAGGAGAAGAAGCTGTTTTCCAAAGGATGCCTCCCTGATTGTTCTATGGCAGAAGCAGGTAACCTGGTGACCTCCAGATGTTTTGGATTGCAGATTCCACAATCCCTCATCATTGGCCATGCTGGCTAGGGATTATGAGAGTTGTAGTCCAAAACATCTGAAGGGCACCAGGTTGCCTACTCCTGTTCTATGAGATAATACATGCCATCATTCAAAGCATATATTCCAAAGCATATTTAAAGATGCAGCAAATGGGAGAGAGATACCCTCACATGTGAAAATGTATTGAAACACGTTTTCTATCAGATTTCACTGAATAGGACTATCACTCTGGTTTGCCTTAGGGCAACACTTGGTCAGACTCTTGGGCCCCATCTACATGGGGATTTACTCTGGTTCTCACGCGCCTCAGGGACGATCATGGCAAATGACGTAGCCCCGCTCCACATCGACTGCACATTTTTCTGCCCCAAAAGCTGCTTCTTTGCAAAGTTGGTTTGCGCCGAATTTTCCCATTGCAGTGGCCTCAGTGCGGTTTGGGAGTCTGTGTGACCTCAAATTGGCTTCCGTGCGGGGCTGGAGGAGCAGCATAGATAGGCAGAAGGGAAAGTTGCATCATGAAAGGATGGACACAAGGAGAGGTGTTGACTAAACGTGTCTACTGGGAAGTAACTCATTCTCGTCCATTGCACTTCACTGTGAGTGGGGAGAGGGGCGGGAAGCAAGCCTGCTATTTTAAATATCCGCTCTTACGGAAGAGCGAAGGTACACTGGGCTGTAACAATTTTAAAAGCCGATCGCTCCCAAATGACCCTTATTCCTGCCAAGGAAGGGTGGACACCAGGAGAAGTGTTGGCTAAACATGTCTACTCAGAAGTAACTCATTCTCCCCTCATTACACTTCACTGAGCACGGAAGCAAGGAGAGGGGAGGGAGCAAGCCTCCACTCATTCGCTGCCCTGCACCTATGCAGTTGATGATGCTCAGTTCTACTCACAGGACTCTGCCCACCTAACTCCCAACTAATGCAGTTTCAGGTGCCATTTGCCCTGTGAAAGTGGTTCTTTAAAAAACACACACATATATACCACTTTACTGGCTACATTTGCTGTGGGAGGAGCAAACCCAGTTTCATGAAAATCCAGATTTAAACGGAATCGCCTCAGAAAGCATCTCCATGTAGATAGGGCCTTGGATTTGACAAAGGAGTCTTAATAGCCCAAGATAGTCTGGTAACGTAGCTCCACTGGAGCTGATAGAAAATTGCTTGATGCAGTGCCCTGAATTGGGGGGGAGCGGGGAGAGATCAGAGAATGGGCTAGGGGACACCCTTTTCCCCTCCCAACTACAGATGATGTAATCCAAGTGTGTTAGGCAGAGAAAGGACAGGCCCTAGGATAAAGCTTCTGGTTCATTCATGATTGGAAATTAAAGTAGCTGAAAAGTTTACCACTTTATTTCTTACCTCTTCTGATTCATGCGGAGTTCTCTGTGAAGGTCTTGATGATTCCGGGATGTTTTTACTGGATTAACTAGTTTCTGAGGTCTAATTAGTTCAGGATTGTCCTCATCTATGTAATCTGGTTCAGCCATGATATTTCTTAGAATGGGAGAAGGCTCTCTGAATTCAGAATCCTCACTTAAGTTATCTGTAATGCACACACAAAAAATCTTGCTTAGTCAACTTTATTCAGCAACCAATATCATAGAATCATAGAATACTAGGGTTGGGAGGGGCCTATAAGACCATCGAGTCCAACCCCCTGCTCAATGCAGGAATCCAAGTCAAAGCATCCCTGACAGATGGCTGTGCAGCCTCGTCTTGAATGCCTCCAGTGTGGGAGAGCATATCTCCTAATGCTAATACTGGTGGGGCTAGCATCTGGCCTATCAAATAGTTATATGTTAAAAAAATATTAATTCATTATAACAGGAACAAAGACTAGAGGATTCTGTTTTAAAAAAACCCATTTCCTAGAGTTCTTCTAAGTCCAGTCCCATCCCTCCAAATTTACAGTAAACTATTCTGGAGGCCTGGGTCACACAATTGCCGCAGCCACGGTATACGCCATGGTGGTTTGTGGCATGCGCTGGCGGCCACTGTGAATATTCAAGCTGCAGTGGAAAGGAGCTACAGCTTATCATGATATGTAAACCCATTGAGGGTGGGTTGTTGCTGTGGTTAACAAACGACCCACAACCCACTGGCGTTTTGGAGTTGTAGGTGGTTTGTTGACCATGGCAACAACCTGCTCTGCGCTGGGTTAGCACATCATGATAAGGCACAGCGACCACCCAGTGTGGCTTGAATATTCACAATGGCCACCAGCATGCACGTGGGCTGTAGCAATCGTACCAACCAACTTGGAGAGTTCTCCTTCCCACGGTCAATGCTACTGACCTTCCCACGGTCAATGCTCCTTCCCATACCAACTGCATGGAACCAGATCAGCCAAGCAGCTACCAGAAACCCATTCAGACTCCGCTTTAATAAAAGAGAAACGGGATTGTGCTGATTTTATTATATTATTTATTTTATTGCATTTATATCCTGCCTTTATTCCTCTTGCAAGGAACCCAAGGCGGCGTACACAATCCTCCTCCTCTCCATTTTATCGTCACAACAACAACCCTGTCAGGTAGGTTGGGCTGAGGGTCTGTGCCTGGCCCAAAGTCACCAATGAGCTTCCATGGCCGAGTGGGGACTAGAACCTGGATCTCCCGGCTCCCAGTCCAACGCTCTCGCCACTGCACCACACTGGCTCCCTGATGGAACATATTCATTGCTGCTGCAACGACTCTTAAAAGATCAGAAGGGCTTCAAGCATTATCCAAAGTGCCAACACTAATAGCTGCTCCTGCACTGGAGTCAAGCCTTGGTCAGGCCCTAACTTCAGGACAAGGACATAAAGTTGCTCCCAGTTGCTGGGGCTGTGCCATGAGACTATGAGACACTGGCTGGAAGCGAATGGCTGAGAGCCCTGAGATGCTTAGGACATGCCACCTGTAGCCATGAAGGGGGCAGCAGTGTGTCCCAGTACTGGGACAGAGACATCACCTTGCCGACAAAGGTCTGTCTAATCAAACCTATGGTTTTCCCAGTAGCAACGTATAGCTGTGAGAGCCGGACTATAAGGAAGGCTGAGCGCCGAAGAATCGATGCTTTCGAACTGTGGTGCTGGAGAAGACTCTTACGAGTCCCCTGGACTGCAAGGAGGTCAAATCAGTCAATCCTAAAGGAAATCAACCCTGAGTGCTCATTGGAAGGACAGATGCTGAAGCTGAAGCTCAAATATTTTGGCCACCTAATGCGAAGAGAAAACTCTCTGGAAAAGACCCTGATGCTGGGAAAGACTGAAGGCAAAAGGAGAAGGGGACGGCAGAGGATGAGATGGCTAGATAGCATCACCGATGCAGTGAATATGAATTTGAGCACACTCCGGGAGAGGGCGGAGGACAGGAAGGCCTGGTGTGCTATGGTCCAAGCGGTCACGAAGAGTCGGACACGACTGAACGACTGAACAAAAATAAATATAACAACAACAATAACAACAACAATAGTGTGTTGCCTCCTTCCAAGAGTGACTGAGCTCGTTGCTTCCTGTCTGCTTTTAGCGGCTACTGCAGGGTCGCTTGTAATCTTGATCCAGTGTGTCAATACAGCAGCTCATAAAAATTAGGCTATGTCTTTAAACTGTAATCACGTACCAAAATAATCTTAAAACAATGTATTTTTATAGCTTAAATCTGCCACACACACAAACCCCCCCCCTTAGGTTTCCTCTCAAAATGAAGCTCACATCTTTAGTAAAATTCTTCTGAACAAATCAGTGGGTGGAATCCACGATCTGCCTTCTACGAGAGGAAGGGACCTTACACTTGCAGAAGGTCCCTCCGCCCAATTTCTGAGGATCCCTTTCCCCCACACACCACAGCTTGCCCCATCCAGCAAAGCCTCCTGACTGTCTCTGTAGCATTTTCAGAGAGAGCTGGGGAAGTCCATTTCTGGCAGGGCAGTTGATCCAGCGTAAACATGGATCCAAGTCAATACATGCCTTTCTTTTTTAAGTGAAGTAAAATAAAAGACATCTTACAATTTTTACGACACCATGCTGTTTTGATTTTAGCAAGACGCAGAGCAACTTCAGACACTGTAGGAAGGACTTGTGTAAGGAGAAAGTAAAGAGTTGAGGCCACAGCAAAGTGCCAGGGCAGATACTTTGCATCGAGATAGCCCCTGGTTCAGCTGCCAGTTAAAGAGACTGCTGGCAACGCAAGTGGGAGGGACACCTGGCTGAGATTCTGGAAAGGTGTGGCTAGAAGGGGACATTGCTGAGCTAGATGGATGATAGTCTGACATCTGCATATGTTCATAAGCTCTCTTACTATGCCTCAAGCTATGACATCCAAAAAAAGAAGAAGGTGCATAGTTCCTTTTGTATCATCTCGCTCAGAGTGTAAATCAGTATTATAAAGTGCAAATAGCATTGTGTGTTGTAGCAGAAAGGTGTTACATAAAATGTAGTTATGTATATAAATAAAGAGTATGGAAGCTGATTCTGCATCCGGAGCTTATGTTGCCCATAAACAGTGCGTAGCAATAACAAAAAAGAATACAAACACCTAATTGTTTCTAATACTGTCAGTCACACTGGACAACACCAGCTCCCCCTGAAAGAAACACTGGCCCAATTCCATTTTCTTTTTAAAATAAAAGGCAGGAAGTACATACCTGGGCAGTATCCAGCGCTGCCCATGCACCAGTGGGGCCCACCGCTGGTGCAACGGGAAGGTAGCACTTCCTAAAGCAACCAGAAATAAGCTGAAACACTGATTTCCAGAACAGAACAGGTGAGGAGAGTTTGCAGAAGGGAGTTCTGCAGACCTGATCTGTTCCAGAAACAAACTTTTCAGCTCATTTCTTGTTGCTTTAGGAAGCGCTACCTTCCCACTGCACCACCGGTGGGTCCCACTGGCACATGGGCCTGGACCCATGGCTTAAGATTTTCACAGGCAGCTTATGGGGTTGGACTCGATGGCCTTGTAGGCCCCTTCCAACCCTACTATTCTATGATTCTATGTTTAAATTTTGCGACGTGGTCTCTGAAGACCTCACAGCAGCCTTCCCCAACCTGGTGCCCCCCAGATGTTTTGGACTTCAGCTCCCATCAGCCCAGCTAGCATGGCCCCAATGGTCAGGAATCCTGGGAACTGTGGTCCAGAACATCTGGAGGCCACCATGTTGGGAAAGGCTGCCTTAAAGAAATATGAGTCTGCAGTCATCTGAGCCACTTCAGATTTAACAGCCCACCCTCCTCTGCTGCAAAGCAGAACTGGTACCAAACAGACACCCAACAGTTTGCTCCAAATGCCAAATCTCTGAAACTATATTTGGCTGGTCCAATAATATCACAGTTTCCCACCTTATTCTGTGCCTCCCAAATTCTTTCCCTCGTTTAAAGGTCACTGGAGCACAAAGCTGGTAAAACTTTGCCTACTACAACGAGAAATGTAGAGATGCATTTCAAAAGGTGAATACGTTTTATGGTACAGGTGTGCTACAGAGATAAGCTACCCTAAAGTTTGTTTAAAGGAATACAAACACCTCTCAGCTCAGTAAATAGGAAAGTTCCAGGCATGTCAACATGAAATGATGCAATTCGTAACTCACACAGTTAACTTTTAGCAGAGAGATTGTACCAGCACTGAAGCCAAGATGTCAGTGTGGTTTCACTTATGGTTATTTGCAGAATGTAAAGAGTTTAATTATTAACCTAGAAAGACATCTCTTTCCGTGTTAGAGGGCTTGCAGAACCTATGTGCATTGGGCCTGAGGTAGAAGCCTACCAAAACCTAGACCCATTTCAATCTGGCTTCAGACCCAGTTATGGGACAGAAACAGTGGTGGATGACCTATGCCGGGAACTAGACAAGGGGAGTGAGTACCTGTTGGTTCTGCTGAACCTCTCAGCGGCTTTCGATACCATCAACCACGGTATCCTTCTGGGCTGCCTCGCTGGGATGGGACTTGGAGGCACTGTTTTACAGTGGCTCCTTACCTTCTTGGTGGGGCGGACCCAGAAGGTGGTGCTGGGGGACTCCTGTTCGACTCCCTGGCCATTGGTCTGTGGAGTCCCTCAGGGTTCTGTTTTGTCCCCCATGCTATTTAACATATACATGAAACCACTGGGAGAGGCTGTCTGGAGTTTTGGGGTTCTGTGTCACCAGTATGCTCATGATGCCCAACTCTACTTTTCCTTTCCATCTAATTCCAAGGAAGGTGTTGTGGTACTGGGAATAAGGTGAGACATAAATAAATATTATTTAAGACGGGGTGGGCAACTTGTGGACTACAACTCCCATCATCCCTCATCATTGGCTGTGCTGACTAGGGCTAATGGGAGCTGTAGGCCAAAACTCATGGAAGGCCACAAGTTGCCCACCCCTGCTTTAAGGAAACAGTTCTGTTTGAGGGAGCTTGTTGATAGGAGCTAAAGAAAATTCTAACTGTATAAATTGTTCATGCCTATGCAGGCATACAAGGCATGGCTAAGGAACTGAGCTGCAAAGGAAGAAACCCCACTTTGAATCTTGCCTCTGCCACTTAGGAAAACTGCTCCCTCTTAGCACCTTGCTCCAGTGTGCAAAGCGGAGATAATACCCATCCACGGTGTAGTGTAAGGATTACAACATAAAGCTGCATTTTGAACGTTCTGAAGCACTAATATGAAATGTGATGTACTGCCATCTATGGGCACAAGGACCAATGGCTATAAGCTTATCACTAATGCGAACATGTCAAGACAAAGGGCAACAAAGATGGGGAGGGGCCTGGAGAGCACGTCCTGTATGGAAAGGCCAAAGGACTTTAGGGCAGGAGTGGCTGGCTGGAGAAGGGAAAATTAAGAAGGGATAGGATAGCCATCTCCAGATATCTGAAGGACTGTCACACAGATTAATATTTTAAATCAAATACATAAATAAAATCAAAATAGATGGAGCAAATTTGTTCTGTGATGCTCTGGAAGGTAGTCTTCAAATTCTTGTAATTTGAAGAAGTCTTCAAATTACAAGGAAGGAGATTTCAACTCAATATTACAAAGAACTTCCTGATGGTACGACCTGTTCATTCCACTGTCGAACCGCCTTGGAAAATAGTGGCCTGTCCTTCATTAGAGGTGTTGGCTGCTATCTGGGGGCTGGATAGCTACCTATCAGTGATTCCATAGCAGCGGATTTCCTGCATCAGTTGGACTTCCCAGAGAAGGTCGATCTTGCCACAGTTATACATGCCTTAATTGCCTCTCAACTAGATTACTGCAATGAGCTCTACATGGGGCTGCCCATGAAGAGTGCTAGAAACTACTGCTGGTACAAGATACAGCAGCCATATTGCTTTCTGGCATATGTTTTTCAGAACCTATTATACTAGTCTTATATCAATTGCATTGGCTTCTGATTTGTTTCCAGGCGCTGATCCTTGCCTATAAAGCCCTAAATGGCTTAGGGGCCAGGATATTTGAAGGACACCTTCTCCCATATGAACTTGCCCATAGGCTGTGATCATCTTCTAAAGCCCTATTGTATGTCCCACCACCAAAAGGAAATGCGAAACAGGGCCTTTTCTATGGCAGCACCCCAGTTCTAGAATTCCTTCCCAAGGGAGGTTAGACTAACCTAATCCCCAATAACTTTTAGATGGATGGCGAAAACATTTTTATCCCGACTGGCTTTTAATGGTTTTAAATTTGAAGTCAAATTTTAAACCCTGCCCTTCTTTGTTTGAATACTATTTTAATTCTGTTATTTGGTACTGTAGTTATTTATTTATTTATAGCATTTTTATCTGACTCCTCAGCCCAAAATTACTCCCAGAGTGGCTTACAAAGATTAATAATGACATAGTCACTTCCCTCAGGCTAATAACCTAAATGACACAACGGAAAAGGAAAAGAGATTGGGAGGAATGAGGGGGGAAAGCAAAACTCAAGCACCAGTTCCGAGTTTCAAAGTTCTTATAGGTGTTCTTTCTAAATAATTGATGTTGAAATGTTGGTTGATGTTGAAATCCCTTCCTATGATTCTATGTCTAGAGGACTTCTAACTAATTAATAGTGTAAACAAGTGTTTTTCTAGATGAGCTCCTAGAAAAGAGCCTCTTTCCCCTCTCCCTCAAAGTCAGGGGATGCATGAAGCACCAAAAAGAGGATGCACACACAATTCAAGCATTCTCTTTTTATCTTTCCAATAAAATGTCTGAACCAGTGACCACTATTTCCCACACAGGGATATGAATAAGTTCCAGATGAACATGGCTCTAACGTGTTGAAATGCTACTTTGGATATTATATTGTAAGTGCAGAAAGGGGATGCATCAAGCCATGCACAGATCAGGTTGACATGTCACGATGCCTGCAGCCAACAACATCTGGAAATAAACACCTTCCCTGACGCCAGGAATTACTTCTTTGCACTTTGTGAACCTCATTACAATAATATCTTCCAACTGTATAGGGTGGAGCTAAAGGAAGTGGAATAAGAAGAGGGAATGTGCATGAAATAACCAACTGTTATTCACTCATTTACATCTGTGCACAGTTTAAATGCCAGTTAAACACACAATTTACTGTAAGTAGTGGACTGTTAGCCATGCCAATCCCACAGTTCGAAGCACAGAGGTTGTCTGCTAAGACTGTAAGGCACCAGCTATAAAGGAAAAGCTAATTTTTTAAAACCACCAAGTATCGCACAAATGCTTACTGTTATTGTTTATCTGCTCTTTTATACGGCAGGGGGCTTTTCTCACAAGTCCACCCCATTCCTTACAGAATTAATGGGGGATGCTAAGGTGAACTTTATGAGCCTGGCACGTGATGTGCAATTAGACCAGCCATGCCTGAAAAGTAAAATCTGAAGATTATCGCCAAACGTTTTTGCGATTAGACTGGTGGCGAGTGTGGCCCAGCCGGGCATCCCTGGTAGATCTAAGAAACAGTTAATGGATTCACTAATTACAGCACTGCACAGTACATAGCCCTGTACCTACTTAACCTAGTAGGAAAGGTAGAAGCAAACAAATTGCCGGGGGGGGGGGAATCCTCTGCAGAACGCAGAAATAATGGGGGGGGGGGGAATCCTCTGCAGAACTCAGACGAGTTTGTTGCTTGTGTTTGTATCTTTCAATTATAATAATTTCCATGGTCGGTCTCAGTTACTAATGTAGTAACACACTCATCTAATGTCATCCAGTGAAGTATTTTAGAGGCTACTGCTTCTTAGCTAGGAAATACAGAACATTTATTTTCTTCTACCTTTCCCACTAGGATGAGTAGAGCACCCCGAGAGCTTTGGCAACTGCCTGGAGAGCTTTGGCTATTGGGCAGTGTAGAGATGAAATATAAATAAATAAATAAATGAGCAGCCAATGTCTTTATTTATTTATTTTTACATTTATATCCTGCCTTTTTTCCTCCAAGGAACTCAAGGCGGCGTACATAATCCTCCTCCTCCCCATTTTATCCTCACAACAACAACCCTGTGAGGTAGGTTGGACTGAGAGACCGTGACTGGCCCAAAGTCACCCAGTGAGCTTCCATGGCCGAGTGGGGACTAGAACCCAGATCTCCCGACTCGCAGTCCAGCACTCTAGAGATCTGGGTTCTAGTCCTCACTCGGTTGTGAAGCTCACTGGGTGACTTAAACCGGTCACTGACTCTCAGCCTAACCTACCTCGCAGGGTTGTTGTGAGGATAAAATGGAGAAGAGGCGGATCATGTAAGCCACCTTGGATTCCTTGTAGGAGGGGAAAAAGGTGGGATATGAATGTAATAAAAAATAAAAAAAATGTTAAGGGCCGCATAAAAGACTTTTACCTTTAAGCAGAAGCTCCTTATTAGAATATACTCTCAGAATCACACTTGGTAGGAGGTTTAGAGCCACTCCATTTTGAGGCTAACGTCTTCACAACAGCAGATGTTACGGTGGACTGTTCTCTGTTCCAGTTACTGTAACATTCCAGTGGTAAGCCTGTTCTCGTCTTCCATGACACGCTGCAGTAACGTCAGCCACGCTGCAGCAAAATGGAAGTGAATAAGTGGCTGGGGGTGCCCAAATACTCCCTTTCCTAGCCCCCATGCTTATGCTGAGCTCCAAGCACAGGCGGGCGAGCAGCAAAACAAACTCGCCCAGGTTCTCAGTCCGGCGGAGCTGGCTAGAGAAAGAAATCATCGGTGCAGGCTTCTTCCACAGTACAGCAGTGACTCCCCTAAAATACATTCGGAGGCAGCGGAGGCTGGTGACTCCGATTTCGGTGGGGCTGTGCATCCATTCTGGGTTTCAGTCAGAACCAGCCAGAACTCTAAAGGAGCTATCCAAGGCGCTTATCCCCAAAATAGGTTCGGCACCTTAGATAGCTTTTTTAGACGTCTGGCTGGTTCTGCCTGGATCCCAGAATGGATTCACAGGCCCACCAAAACCAGAGCCACCAGCTTCCACTGTTCCAAGTAATCCATCTTCACTGGCCTTCATGAACACTGTAGGCAACTCCTCTCTGTCCCTACAGTTTCTCGAAGCAGTGTGGCTGGTGCTATTGGCGAGAAGGAGCCTCCTGCAACAGGACCCAAGCATAGAGGAGGGGGTTATTTTGCTCAGGTCACCGATGACGTTAGCATTGCTTTGACTTTTGTATAAAAAGGCAAACAGTTCACCTTGCGTAGGCTCATATGGCAAAGACACAGAGACTAGACGTTGTTCTACGGTCTAAGTCACAGGTAAAAAAAAAAAAAATTAGCCGTGGCTCAGTTAACAATGTCTCAAGGAGCAGGCCCTTCGCAAGCAATGTTAAAGTGTTATGGGGAGGGGGAGTGTTGCACAATCTAGGCAGCCGCACAGGAGCTTGATGGGCTGTGTGGAATCCACTAAATTTGAACTAAATTTGAATTTGAACTAAAAAATGACTGCTTCGATCACCTAGCCCCACTTTACGGCCCTTTAGTCATCTGCCAGCTCGCTTAAGAGTTACAGATGAAAAGATAATATCTCTGGGAGTGTGACAGACCACTTTGTCCTTCCAAATCCATATTTCTTGGGGCAACATATAAGACGCTGGAAGTATCAGGTGTAGTTTTAAATGGACCCTGTAGCAGTGCCTTACAGCAACTCGGTTAGCAAATATTAACAGGAATACCAAGACAACAGCTATGGCAAACCTAGACAGCATAGTATGAAGCAGAGACATCACCTTGCCGACAAAGATTCGTATAATCAAAGCTATGGTTTTCCCAGTAGCAACATATGGCTGTGAGAGCTGGACTATAAGGAAGGCTGAGTGCCGAAGAATTGATGCTTTCGAACTGTGGTGCTGGAGAAGACTCTTACGAGTCCCCTGTACTGCAAGGAGGTCAAATCAGTCCATACTAAAGGAAATCAACCCTGAGTGCTCATTGGAAGGACAGATGCTGAAGCTGAAGCTCAAATATTTTGGCCACCTAATGCGAAGAGAAAACTCTCTGGAAAAGACCCTGATGCTGGGAAAGACTGAAGGCAAAAGGAGAAGGGGACGGCAGAGGATGAGATGGCTAGATAGCATCACCGATGCAATGAATATGAACTTGAGCACACTCTGGGAGACAGCAGAGGACAGGAAGGCCTGGCGTGCTATGGTCCATGGGGTCACGAAGAGTCGGACACGACTTAACGACTGAACAACAACAACAATATATAAATCTATTAAGTATAATAATAATGTTCATCTCCAGACAGTGAAAAGCTTCACCTGCTCATTTCTGCAAATGAAGCTGCAGCTAAATGTAGGGCTCAAGAGCAAGCCAAGCTGACTTTCTGTCTAGTACGTGTGTATGTCCGTGAACAAGTGTGTATGTCCTTGCCGTCTACTAGGAAAGGAAGGGAATGATGAGAAAGGAAGGGTGTTGCTGAGACTGGGGCTCAAAAGAGGGCCTCTTGTTCAGGGACCAAAAAACCATGGCACTATCCTGGCCCCAAGAACCTGAATTAAACCACATAGTGGTGACTTAAAAAAAATTATAAAACACAGCCTACAGGAACTATCATCATCATTTAACAGACTTGAAAAAGACATAGCAGGAGAATGGGACACACTAAATGAGCACATACAGCAACAAGAATCACATAAAGCCAAATGATTGGCCCCTGGGAAATAAACATGACAAGTTAATTTGCATGAATATTGTTCCAAAAAGTAATTAGAAATTCTTTAATATGCAGCTGAACATTGAATCTGTAGAGAATCCTGTACAAATCTCTCCTAGCTAGCAGATTGCTTCAGAATTTTAATGCTGAAAAGAACATCATAGAAAATTAATCAATGGGATTATTCTAGATAGTTTTAAAATTAGAACAAGGATGGGTAAATTATCAGCCCCTGACACGATAGTATCTGTAACACAAATAATGATGATGAAGTTCAAGGATGCTTTTTTAGCTTTGCTTTTGTGAGTCACAAGGATATATAGTCGAACAGTGTCACCCAGTGGTAAATGGCTTAGAGACAGAAGCAGAAATGCTATCTCAGCAAGGAAAAAGAACAAAAAGAAGGCTGTTTTACATGGATTTGAATTAAAATACATGCATTTTTATCAGTGCTTTAAAAATTCTGTATCAGGAATTCCCAACATTCCCAGAGTGTGATGCCGGTTGATGTAGGTAGGTAGGTACAATCCCATCATAGTCTCTACTACTGTCCATTCTTAAAGTTGAGCAGAAACTTTTTGTAACTGTGCTGCTAGAAACAAGATTTATTATTGTGTGTCTGTGTGTGTGTGTTTTTAATTACTTTTCCAACACTGGTTCATAATCCAAATCCACCCACTCTTAAGATCTACAACTCACTGAATGAGAGAATCTATTCAAACACAGAAAAAATGAAGGATTTCTAAAACCTTCCAAACACTACCTGTTCAGAAAGATTTTGCATCTCCTGAAAGCACTTAAGGCAGAGGCATGTGATTTGTTAGTTTCTGATTTTGCGCCAAAGAACATACTGTACTGAGGCAGAACTTTCTTTCAGCTGATCTTTAAAAATGAAATTCGCTAATGCTGTCTACAAATGTAACAGTTTGAGCAGCAGAGCTGCTATGCATGTTTGCAGCAGAAACTGGCTGTGCGAACACTGACTGGCCAACATCAGTGACATTATAATTCACCTT
Source organism: Heloderma suspectum (assembly GCF_057233095.1). Lineage (NCBI taxonomy): Eukaryota > Metazoa > Chordata > Lepidosauria > Squamata > Helodermatidae > Heloderma > Heloderma suspectum. The sequence goes on from NC_139464.1 coordinate 114,033,303, forward strand.
CACCCACCCCTCAACACACACTTCCCAGAGCAACTCTAACTCAGGCTCACCTCTGCAGGAGAAAAATGACAGATGTGCCTGATCTCGGAAGCTAAGCAGGGCCAGCCCTGGTTAGTACCTGGATGGGAGACTGCCTGGGAATCAGGCTTCCTGCACTGAGCAGGGGGTTGGACTTGATGGTCTTGTAGGCCCCTTCCAACCCTGTGATTCTATTATTTAGGGCACAGTCCTATCTAGATAGGCGGCCGCCTCCGAACTCACAGCCTACCCAAAGCAGGGCAGGAGAAGCACAGAGGGGATCGTTCCCACCATGCTTCTCCTGCCCTGCTTTTTCGGCTAGACAGCTGATTGTGGCTGTCTAGCCACGGGAGCACAGAGCGGGGAAGAAGGCTACTGTACGACACATAGGATGTGTTGTGCAGGCAGCAACACTTTCCCTGCCCCAGAACACCCCCAGCCACGCCCCTTTCCGGCCGCTCTGCGCTCCTCTTGCGAGCGCAGAGGATAGGGCTGTTCCGTGCTCCCTCCGAGGCAGTGTGGAAGTTGGGGGAGGTCAGTTCCCGGAAAATGGCATATCCTATGGTCGTCTAGCCACTGTCTAGCGGCCATAGGATTGCTTGGTATTTGTATTTTTAAAAACCCTCCTGTTCTACCCAAAGCATCCAAAGCTGCTTACAATAATTATCATAAAACAACTTTTTAAAATGATAATGTAGCAGCGGCAAACCTGAATTTAATCTTCCTCAAGACGACAAGCAAGAGGGAGCAAAAATCCCGTGTATGCACCAGTGCTTTCTTAACACTGTATCTGATGCAATGCTGAGTTTCATTTTGTCTAAACCAGACTCGAAAACAGTCTACCCTTTTTTCTTTTCTTTTTTTACTACAGCCTAATTACTATGAATAACCTTTCATTCTTAAATGAAACAACCAAGCATTAGATGTACCACTTCATTACTGAATTTGCCTCTCTAGTTTGAAGAATACACAGCTCGGTAGGCTGCTTGTTAAGCCCTGCATGTACTTCCATTGCAGAGACCAAAGATTCAGGCAAACAGGATGTGTTTTGTCATTCCTCCCACCCCCTACCCTCATCTCCAAGGCTGGCAGCATAAACTGCCCATTAACTATGTGGCCCAAAAACTGAAATGCTTATAGCTGACTACAAATGTTTCTTTGAGAGATTTAGTAGGATCTTTGGTTTTATTTATTTTGTTTGTTTAAATATCATCTGCCAAAAGGAACTGGATATACTAGGAAAAGCCAAGTTTGGATATTCCAAGGATCAAACCATTGTGTCCAAACATGGTAGGAGCCCAGGTGCAGGACAGTGGGCTCAGAGGAAACCAAAAGTAAATATGGGGCTTCCTGAAATTTCCATTTTTCCTGTAACCCCAAAACAAATTTCCACCCACAGCTGATATTTGGTAGAAGGGACTAATTCAACCTTTAACATTTCAAAATGTTTTTGAAAATACTCTAAGATACATCTTTTCTTTAAAAAAACAACCCTAAATTATTTCCTATCAATTTAACAAATATTTAAGTATGAATCTGCAAGATTTAGTCTGCAAGATCTAGCCTGTCTCCAAATTTAGTAGTGTCTTATGTTCTTGAAGAATCTGGATTGAAATACAAATTAGAATTTTCTGCCCCAAATTCATTCCAGGTTGCCTTACATATCTCTGTCCTGAATATATGCACCCCCACATCGAGCTCACTGCCATAATTCCACCCACTGAAACACACATACACACACAAGATCTGGGCAAGATCGGTTTCCACTGGAAGAGAAGCCATTGGTGGAATATTTAATGACTATTTAGACCGAGAAGGATTAATAGGCTTGCAGCAAACATGCCGTCTGAGAGTCAGTTCTTATGTTACAGGAGCAGAATGGTTGCCATTTCCATACCACGTTGATCCCGAGAATAGCAAGATCTAATGGGAAGGGCTAAGGCAGCAACGTTTCCTGTCTAACGCGCTCTTGCTATTCTATCACCACCGAAGTGGTCTGAGAAGCAATAGCATACAAATGGCCCCTGCTCTCAATGCAGATGTTCCAGAATCCCACAGAACACACTAGAACAGAACCAAGAAAAACCTTTTCTTCCTGCATATACACACTAAAACACTTCACGGCCCTTGTGGTGGCCAAACAAGTGGTGAAAATCTATTAACATTGGAGAAATGGCCATTTCACAAGCTGGACGCCATCCTGGATATACAGAGCTACAGGAGGAGGATGGGGTTTTTGTTACTCATGGTAGATCCAGTTTTGTTATTACAATGCGACATATAGAATGGAGCTTGGCCTTCTAGTAAATTCCTAGCCAAATACCATGCCTGAGCAAACAAAAACAGGTTCCCCTTTCTCAGCCTAACAGACAGTTCACCCACGATTTCTAAAGTTCCAACCACCACTACGGTTTGCACATACAAAAATGTTTTACAACTTCCTTAGTTTCTTAAGCTCTTTGCCAATAAGGTGTCTTACCAAGGTTACTGAACACATAAGCATATCATATTACTGTCAGAATCTATTGGCCTTTCCACTGTGTCCATGGGAACATTACAGATAAAATAAAGCTTTTAAGATACATTTTTGTATTTAAAAAGTAGTAGTAGTACACTTGTTTTAGTTCAAATGCTTTAGGTTCGAAGACCAATGAGACAATAGATTCACCTAGTCCACTGAGTGCCTCACTGAGCTAGCAGCAGAAGGAACATAAAGGATGGAAGGCTCTGTGTTCCCCAGGTAGGGAATTCCAGAGCAAGTAGGGGCCACCACTGAAAAGGTACTGCTGTGACCTTGCCTGCATAAGAATGGAACCGCAAACAGTAGCTGTTTTTTTTTTTTTTAATTCAACAGATATTACAACTAGCTAAAGGACCAGACCCCACCCACATACAGCCAGACAACTGCTACTACTGATTAGCAATAAATTAGAGAGAGCTGCAAAATTGGTACCATAAAGCAAGAAATGCGGGGGGGGGGGATGAAATGTGAGAAGAAGCCCTCCCTCTATGTCCAGAATAGCGGCCCAGTGGACTAAGATTGAAGACTTGAGCAGCTCATGGCAAACTGCACTCTCCTACCAAAAGGAACTAGTCAGCAACACCAAAATACAAGCAAGCAGGGCAATATCCTTAGATTAAAATGCACCCATCTGCCCAGCCCTGTTGACAAGCATCAGCCACCATGTTACAAATCAGGTCTAACCCACTTGCAACAGCCACTGCACAGCACTCACTTGATGTGACCACTCTGCCTTACCGCATGGATTGCCCCTCATCACAGTGAAATCGCCAGCAGTCAACAATAATGTCTGCACTGGAGGAAGCTGGCAATACCTTGACTTGCTTAGGACCACGCAGTGGGCTTCATGGATGAGCAGTGATTTGAGCCTGACAGTACACTGCAGCTGCCTCCCTATGGAAACGAACGTGCAGGCCTGAGTCACATAAAAACTTCTGCTGCCAAGCAGGTTTGGGCCTGTGAACTGCCTGAATAGGATATCCCCGAGAACTCCAGATAAACCACTATGAGCTGTTTTTTGAAACAGTGAGGCATAATTTGACTGGCCCCAAGATGATGGTGAAAGTCTGAGTCACTGACAGATACTTTGAAAACAGTAAAGCGAAAAACACCACTACAAACTTTTGCCTTGCTCATAAATTATGTCTACAGACATCGAATACAAATGCTACTGGGTAGCGTTAACGAGAGAGAGAGAGAGAGAAATGAAGAGTTATGTTACAATGAAAATTCAAAGAAGAGATTAGAGATAATGTTTTGGTTGATAAAGGAAGCCTCTTTTAGGAGGGATAAAAATACTTTGGTTTTCTGGGTTTTGTAGCTAGTATCTTCATGAAGACCCAAACACACAGAATATATTTAAAACATGAAGTTACATTAACACACAGCTTAGAAAAACAGTTTATGTTGCTGTGGCAGCTGGGTCCCTAACTGGACGGAAATAGCCTGGCCTCAGTTATCCATGGTCTGGTAATTTCCAGGTTAGACCACTGTAATGTGTTGTACATGGGGATACCTTTTGGAGACAGCTTGGCAACTGCAGTTACTTCAGAATACTGTGGCAATATTGCCAACCGGGGCTGGTGCTATTATCACATCACATCAGTGCTTTGTCAACTGCACTGGCTCCCAGTTAATTTCTGGGTCTAATTCAAAGGGCTGGTGTTGACCTTCAACGCCCTTTACAACTTGGGACCGGTTTACTTGAAGGATCGCCGGTCTCCAAATATACCTACCCACACACATGGCCATCCAAGCCATAGCGGGTGGTTACCAGGGGAAAATACCATCTAAAATCGAAGGAAAAGGAGCTGGCCCACCTTATAGGGCTTGTTGTAAGGATTGCCAAGATTACATGAAATGCTTTGAATACTTGATATGTGCTTTACAAATGCCTGATTTTATTTAGGAAGGTTTTGGTAGGGCAGAATCTAGACTTACCCATTTTCCGACAGCTGACAAACTCTTGTTGTGGGGTTTAAAAAAAAAAAAAGGAGTGATGCAATTCCATGCGCTATCTGGACATATTCCTTTCTCTTATGAAACTTTGCATAATTTCTGCTCTTCTAGGTGCACTCTTTGATAGCTGTCATATTTGACTTTTTTCCAACAAGAGTAGCTTGTTTAATCAAATATTTTTAGCCACACGCCTCTTTATATAACAGGGCAAAATTGAGAAGATACATCCTCTACTCTATTTCTGATATTCCAGTGCGAGTGCCAATGCCATGGAGCCAAAATGGCACCAGTCACGCACACGATGGAGGGATTGGTAGATTTGGTGGAGATTTGAGGTTTGCAAAAGTAAAAAAAACTGGCCAGAAAACTGGGTGGGAAGCTGAATTGGAATGGAGTATCCTAGAGCTGGGCATCGCTAATTGACTGGAACACTAAACAGGAACACTCCAAAATGCAACATTTTTCTTGCAGTTCCCACTTGTGAATGGCAATGAACACTTGTGAATGGCGATTAACAATGTGCAAATATCCTGTATTAATAGAGAATGTTTCTATAAGTGTATCAACCCAAGTTATCATCCATATATTGCAGATGGGTGGAGAATAGGAACCAAAGATGAGTAATAGTGCCTTGCTGAAGGCCACTTACTGAGTTCCTAGCAGAAGGGACATTTGAACTGGGGACTGCTTGGTTCATAGCTCCGTTATTTTAGCAAGTATGCTGAACTAGCTTATTAATGAGACCACAAAGTCTCCTGTACAAACTTCCCTTCTGCCATTAACTGCTGGGTGTCCGTCAGCAGCAGGGCACGCTGGATATAACCCTGTAGTCAAGTGCAATCTTTGTTCAATGCGCACTAAAGCGGTCTGAGTAACAGATTGACAGTATCACCCTTGTAAACAAATCAACAAAAGTTACTAGCCCACAAATATATCCCAAATATATTCCTGTCAGTTATTTAAGGAATGCTAATGGCCTGAAAAAAAAAAGAACCAGGCTTACAAAAGTCTTCCTGCCTAGACACTTGGGGGAATATTCCACAGGTTACTGGGCAAGTGGCAATCCTCAAGCCTGTACAATATACATTTATGGGAGGCAGGGGGAAAAGAGATTAAACAAGCTGCAGATTTGGGGCAAGGGAGCAAACAGGGTCATGGATAGCGCAGGAAGGTTAGGATTGTTTATGCAACTTCTTAAAAGGTTCCTATAGAAATAATGTTAAAGGCTGTGATTGTTTTTAATGCATGAAAAGTTTGACCCATACATATACTCTTATTGACATCCTGTTGTTTTCATTGCATGTTTCAAACAGTCTAGCAAGTTACACAGACATGTTAATTCCTTATTCAGAAGTTAGGTCCTTCCCTTAGCAATGTTTTAAGGTCTACATAAAATCATTATTGCTGCTCTCATTAAATGTAATAGAATCAAATTCCATTAGCAACATGCACATAATTGTCATCACTCTAAATGTAAAGTTCAAGTTATTTAAAGTCTCCAGCATACTTATTAGAGGAGAAAATTCTGAATCTTCTGGGAACAGATTTGCTTTTTCAGATTACTGATCTTCAACAGCCATGTCATCTGTAAGGGAAAGATTACAGACACCACACAGCAAGTAGCATTTCTAATCACTTTAGCCCTTTATGAACCACTGACATGTAAAGTATCGTCGGTAGCTAATGGGGAAAACTCTTTCTGAATCATATCAGGAAATGCTCAAGCCATTATGGGACAGAGTTTTATAGGCTGGCAGATTTCCAGCTTTGATGGTTTAAACTCACTGGCAAAATAGTTCCCACAGTTGTGCATTCCTGAAGGCCCATGAGTTCTAAAGTCTCCACAGCACAGCCCTTCTCTTTCTAGACAATGATGCAAACATTTATTGTTGATCTTCGTATTGCACAGTGGGTAGTCCACCTCACTCTCATCCACTATAAAACGTAAGTCTCTTAATGTGGCACATGAGACCTCAACAACAGTGAGCAGGGAACCAAGCAATGCCTTTTGTATCTTTTGTCCATACATGAGCCTTAATGTTCCAATACATTTTTGGTCCTAAGTTTCTCTCAAGGACAATTTCTTAAAGCAGACTTGCAATAATCCACAACAGCCATCAGCCTACAATTATACATGTATGCATACATTCCTATCTATAGACACACACACACTCACCCACCTCTGTCTGATAATTTTTTTTATTTAGAATGTTTTTAATATGCCATTCTTCACTGTAAAACGATTGTAACGTGATCACAATATACAATAATCATAAAATACAATAAAATACCCAGAAGTCAGTCAGTGTCAAATTCAATACACACTGCCCTTTAACTACTTCACTCTGAATATGCCCAACTGTTAATCAAAAAGCCTTGCAGAAAGAATTTTCACCTGCTTTCAAAAACTAACCAATGGTGGCACCAATCTAACTTCCAGGGAGAGGGCATTCCACAGGCATGGTGCCAACACCAAGAAGTCCTTATTACTAGTTCTGGAAGTCCAGACTTGGTGATGGTATAACCAAACAGGCCTGGGCAGCAGATCTAAAGTCACAGGCAGGCTAATGCAGGGAGAAGCATCCCTTTAGGGAGCCATGTCCTAAGCCATTTAAGGCTTTATACGTCAAAACCAGCAACGTGAATTGGGTTTGGTGACAAATATTTGGGGCATATTAACAGCCTAAAGAAAAATACAACCAGTTTCCTTGCAGCTTTCAAAAGCGTCAGTGCCTGGTATCACAGAGGCAATCCTTGTTCACCATGGGTGAGTGGCTATTTACAACCCCTTTTTAACACCAAGTCAACATGCTATAAAAGAGAATCTGAAATCATAGCACAGTGTTGAACTTGACCTTTAGTGAACAGGTTAGCTAACGTCAGTACTCATGAGAAGTTAGCTAACATATAGCTGAACTTCAGTACCTAAGGTAACAGAGCTGGTTCTGGCATGTATGTATATCACTTATTCATTCAATAGTTGATGGATGACTTATAAACTAAATGTGTTTGTTAACATGTATTTGATTCCATTGAAAAGCATAGCATGTGAAGCCATCTAAGGTAACCCCTATGGTGTTAAGTCTGTGACAGCTCACACATACAAGCAAGCCATCATTTGTAGTAAACATGCACGTGTGAACAAGTTTCAAGAGTATGAGGGCACAACGCTATGGCCACTAGACAGTGGCTAGAAAGTGGTTAGACAGTGGCTAGAGGGCCATAGGATTGGTCGGTTCCCGGAGAACTGCCTCCCCACCCCCTCCTCCACCCCCTCGTAGGCGGTGTGGATCGTTCCCATGCTCCACACTCAGAAGAGCAGTGCGGAGTGAGGCAAAAGTGGGCATTCCCGGGGCAGGGCGGGGAGTTCGTAAGTGCCGGTATGACACTTCCTATGTGTCGTCCAGCCTTCCCACCCCGTTCTCCAACGTGCTGTGGTTAGAAAGCCAAAATCAGCTGTCTGGCCATGAATGCAGGGCAGCTGGAGTACAGAGGAGACGATGCCCCCGCACTCCTCCCGCCGTGCATTGGATAGGTGGTTGCCTCCGATTTCGGAGGCAGCCATCTATCCGCATAGGGTTGCTCCCTAAAAAACTTAACACTTCACTTAAAAAGGAACAATAGGTGGGTGTACGAGGGTTTGTGAAATGTCAGGGTTTACAGAGCACACACAGTAAGAGCTAAGATCACACTACTGTGATTCCAGCTCTAACTATACATGTTGCAGATTCAATAGTGTTTCCATCAAGCTATGTGGATAGGGCTTTTCCTGCCCAAAAGAATGGATATTACAATTGTAGACATCTTCTTGGCACACTCAGCAAAAGAAACACACATACTACATTAACAGTTCCAATACTGTGTGGACAGGGCCTCCAAGGCAGATCTTCCCCTGGAAGTTCCCTGTAGCCGGCGCATTTTCTGGAAGCAGATTTCTCCTCTGTAGAATCCATTTGAAGAGATTAAAAACAATAATAAGGGGGCTTATTATTTTATTACATTTTTAGCAACATGCTGGCATGCATCCCGAACACCTGAGATAAGGGAAGACACAAAACTGTTCTTATACTGTACACCACTATTTTAAAACTGAACTACAGTACTTTGCCAGAAATGTGACATATAAACTTGGGAAGCAAGTAAATAGAATCCTCAGGAAAGAGAGTGCATAACCTACTGATGGGATTGTTTTTGGAGAATTCTGGGAACGTCGGAAGATACAAGCACAGTAGTAACTTTAGTGTAGGAAAGCACAAGGCAACAACGATACAGAATCTACAATTCCTACTTGGGAGAGTTTGGATTATGGGCAATAATGGAGAACATTCAAGACAGCCATCCTGGAATCTTCCAAATATCCACTTTTTTTGTTAAGGAGTTACTACTAACAAGACTTGCTTATTCAGGATATTGGTACATGGCAGGCTACACTGGATAATCCATATTAACTGCCCTGATAGTGATTTGCCACACATACATTAGCCTGGTTTTTTCCACTGGATACAATAGATATATATTTCAGGAGGTTAAGCAATCTCATTTACTTGACAAAATCGGAAATATAATTCTGCTCTACCTCAGGGTAGGGAACCTGTGACCATGGAGATATTGTTAGAGTATAACTCCCAACATCCCTGACCCCTGGCCATGCTGGCTGGGGCTGATGGGAGTTGGAATCCAACAACATCTGGAGGACCACGTTTCCCACTCCTGCTTTACCTGAACTGGGTAGAATAAACAATGCAAAATCACTATGGATTTAAGTCTAAAAGTCAGCCAAACCCCAAGTTCACTGGCTATTCGAATTATTTCCACACAAGGATTTGGCAATCAATCCTTTGCTTTTACAGGTTTTGCAACGGGATGAGGCCAAAACGGAATGGAATGAGAGGCTACAGAACGACATTAGCTTATGCTCCTTCGCAAGTAGCATCAGGGTTCTTCCTGTTCAATGTCTCATGACTCAAACACGGGGTAGAACCTATCCTCATACAGTTACAGTGGCCATGAAGTTTGAACACACACCTCAAAGGGGGCCAAATCTATAGGTGGTGTGATCACACCCAGAATGAACCACAGGTGCACCTGTCCCACTTAAAGGCTTCACACCTACATACTGAATGAAGCATTTAACCAGCTCTGCACATTCTGGGTTGTTATATGGTGGTCCTGTGAAAGTGATATTATACACAGGCCAGTTGCGGTATGCTTCCTGGAAGGGGTGGGGAGGAAGCGTGGACAATTAAAGACTGATTCTCTTTCTCAGGTGGACAATGACAGAAGCCATGGGTCGAGGAAGCTCTCCAAGAACCTGCACTTAAAATAAAGTTCATTTGTAAAATACATAGACTTGATACTTCAGGAGAAGACTTCCTAGTTAATCCAGCTATCAAAACAACAGGGGTCAAGCTACAACTCCCATTATTCCACCAATCTCCATGGTGGCTGGGGATGATGGACACCATAGTCCAACATATCTGGAGGGCGCCAGGTCAGGGAAGGCTGGCCTATCTGGTTCCAAACTTAATTTCCAGCTACAGCCTCTGGAGATGCCCCTGGCTGCTCAAAAACATGACATGAAGGTGAAGGACTCCCCCAATTTGTCCCCCAGCATCACAGCAGCATTTTGGAGGTACAACACTGCCTCTTTACATGGAGCTTCATTCAGCATCACAGCCTATGGCTTTAACACTACCTCAGAGGATTTGACTTAAATTTAAAACCTGGCCAACCAATGTAGGTATGCAGCTAAGCAGTTCATGCACCAACCCATGTTAGCCGTTGGAAGTCAAATGACGCATATGGGAAGCTTTTCTTCACACACACAGTTTTTGTCGGCCACATTTCCAAATCAGACACTTGTGCCAGGTTTGTCAGGGTTAAGTGTGTACACATGAGGATATCTTGCTTCCTTTATTCTGCTGGAGAAACTATACATTTCTATACTCCACATTAATCTAATAGTTATGCTTTTGATCTATTCGGCTCTTTGCTTAGGTCAGGGGTGGGCAACTTCTGGCCCTCCAGATGTTTTGGCCTACAACTTCCATCATCCCTCACCATTGGCTGTGCTGGCCAGGGCTGATGGGAGCTGTAGACCAAAACATCTGGAGGTCACAAGTTGCCCATCCCTGATTTGGGTGCAAGCATATGCATGCTTTCACTAGCAATGCCACTGGACTTTACTTTGATACATTTGAGATTTTTAACCTTGCTTCCTAGCTCCTATGGATTTTGAAGTGGCTTACAATTAAAGTTACATAGAAATACAATGAAATGACCAACACAAAAGCACGAGCCTGCAAGTGAAATACACTAGCCATCCACACCACATACAGAAGCAGCAGAAGCTGGTCACGGACTGCAGAAAACACACACAAACGCAAATCCAGCTAAAAACTTGCTCCAGCAATCTCCCTACAATACAGCTTTCCAGGACAGTTCTTAACATTTTCCATAAACACCTTATTATGCCAGTTCTGATTATATACAAAGGGAGGTTCTGTTACAAGTGAAGAAATTCAACATGCCGGTATGTATCTATATTCCCAGCAACAGACTCATGTTCCCTCCAGTATCCTTTAAAGTTTAAACACTGAATTAGTGCTGTGGAGGAACTTTTCTTATGGGTTCATCATACACCGCTGATGCAACATTTAAAGGCCAGTAACCACATAGGTGGTTACTGCACACAGGGCCTTATCATTAAACTGCTGGCAGGCAGAGGTGAACGTTTCATGGAAGGACCTGTGTGCAGCTGCCAGCCTTTAAACATTACAGCAGTGCTGAAGGATGAACCCATGGAAAAACTGTTCTTATGGAGTAAAAGTGCCCTACATCTATCTTCCAGTGACTGGTAAATTATTGGCTATGCACAGGAATACAAAATGTTTTAGACTTCTGTGTGTGGGGGTGAGAATGCATTCACACACATGCACCACCGGGATTATTTTCACCAAGGCCCTGAAAAAACTTAATGCTTTAAAAAATGTCCAAGCTTCATGCCTTTTAATACATTTATTAATTTCCTCTCACTGACTGCATAAAACCTGGGGGATCATATTACAGACCTGATGCAGAAGCCAGCAATGTAAAATTCAAGTACAGAGTGCGTACTTAAACCAGGGGTGGGCAACTTATGGCCTTCCAGATGTTTTGACCTACAACTCCCATCAGCCCTAGCCAGCATAGCCAATGGTGAGGGATGATGGAATTCACAGAATAGTAGGGTTGGAAGGGGCCTATAAGACCATCGAGTGCTCAGTGCAGGAATTTAAGTCAAAACATCCCTGACAGATGGCTGTCCAGCTTCATCTTGAATGCCTCCAGTGTGGGAGAGCCCACCGCCTCCCTAGGTCATTGGTTCCATTGTCGTATTGCTGTAACAGTCAGGAAGTTTTTCCTGATGTTCAGCCGGAATCTGGCTTCCTGTCACTTGAGCCTATTATTCTGTGTCCTGCATTCTGGGATGATTGAGAAGAGTTGTAGGCCAAAACATTTGGAGGACTACAACTTGCCCACCCCTGACAAACTGAATAAATAAAAAGTCTTGGAATAAAACAAATATCCAAAAACAAACACTGATAAAAGACCTGAATATTTGCACAGTGTGCATTTTACACTGTAAACGTTTAACAGACATTATAAAAAAGAGGTTACTGTATAACGATCTATTTAATATTTTGCCATCTTGTTAAGTTAGGTACCTTAAGCAACATCATGTATAGTCTATGCTCGACCATCTGCAAGATCTTAAACGACAGTTTGTGGTTCTATCATCATCTACAGCTGTGTCAGTCAACAAAATAAGGAAGTGGGTTGCGAGCTGGCATGAAAGAAAGATATAACAAATCTGCTTCAAATTAGCTTTTGTTTTATTCAAGAATCAAAGAGGGCAGAAATGTGCTCTTCAGTGTTAACATCTGCTGTAGACGTGACTGATTGAAGGGTAACGTTATGAAGTTGGAACATTTAAAATCCCCTCTCTCAGTTTCCAGAAAGTTTATGCCCTTTTACCACAACAGTGTTCTTCTGTTATCTCTTTATATCCACTTCCTGGAGTTTCCAGTCATGCGGGTTATGGAAAGAACAGCAGGACCTAGAAACTTCAGCTGGAGGCAGACAGGTTTTGTTGTTGTCTGTTAAAGAGAATTAAGGGCACAAATCCTATGCACGTTTAGACAGGAATAGGTCCTACAGTTCCCAGCATGCCCCAGCCAGCATAGGTGTCGAGCGCATGCTGGGCATTGTAGGACTTATTTCTGCCTAAGCATACATAGGATTGCGCCCTAAAGGCAGTTTGAAAGAGAGATCGATTCTCATGCTGTGTATGCTCATCCTGCATTTGCAGGCTTATATGTTTTTGTATTGTTTCACTGAGTAGAGGCAACAGTGGGGCCAAGAGAAGTGTGCCTACCTGCACCCTGGTAAGTGAAATCTCTTTCAAACCACTTTCAACTCTCCGAAAATGTCTGTTCTGGACTGAAAAAAAAATCTGATCTTGGGAAAATCAACATCTCTGAACCAAGGCTGATTTAGACGAGTCCAGACCTTTTACTCCAACTTAATCACACCATCTCTGTTCTGCTTCAGAACTCATTGAAGTCCATTTCTTTCCATCATCAGGTAACTTTGGATGAGGTGCAAAGTGTTTAACTGATACTTGCTACAGCCTCTGTTTGGAATAATCAGTCCCTTTCGGAATGAATATGCAAGCACATGTAATAAAGCACCATCACTTCAGACTATATAATCCCTTAAGGAGACATTATATTGTAAGACACACATATGCCTAACACACAGTGTCTTACAAGCACCTGTAACAGACTTAATGGCAGTCACAGTGAATTCTTTATCTGCTGTGTGAACCTGGAACATCAGATCAACTGTCAGTCTTGGTCCTATCCCAGCTCCTGCTTCAGATGGGCAGTTAAAAAAAAGAATAAAAAGCAGCATCTGCGTACAACCAGTCCATAGCTGTTAATCGTGTACCCCCCCCCCCGCCCCGCAAGTCTTTAATGTTTAAAAAGGTAGTTGTAGCACATGTTTGGGGGAAGATTATCTTGAAGAAGTGCTTGCCCTATCCGCTTTCCTCAAACATGCTGGAAACCTGCAGAACTATTTTCTTCAGAGCTCATACTCGAACAGAAAGTTGAGTTTCCAGGGCCGTGAAGGCACATTTAAACGAACCACCTTTAACACACTTTAAAAAACGACTTCTGTCTTCAACTTGTATCTTAAAATGCACACAGATGTCAGCTCCACAAAGCTTATTTATTATTGCATTTATATTATTGCATTTATATCCTGCCTTTTTTCCTCTTGCAAGGAACCCAAGGCGGCTTACATTATCCTCCTCCTCTCCATTTTATCCTCACAACAACAACCCTGTGAGGTAGGTTGGGCTGAGAGTCTGTGACTGGCCCAAAGTCACACAGTGAGCTTCCATGGCTGAGTGGGGACTAGAACCCGGATCTCCCAGCTCCCAGTCCAACACTCTTGCCACTACACCTATGAAACAATAAAATGGTTACCTTGATTAGAAGTGGCATGAAATTACCAAGCCTTACCCAGATTACTAGTAAGGCATTTCCAGAGCCACCCTACAATTTAGGAATAGGAATCCATGCTAAATCTGTGCTAATATCAAGTAAATATTTTACTCCAAGCTTTTATACTGTTCCTACAAAATAGGCAAAGTGCCCCACAGAGTGACCTTTAAGTTATATTCTGGCAAGTACTGGAACGATGGAGCCGAGCGGAGCTCATCCATCTGCCAAATTTATATAAAAACCTAGTTGGTTCATAGGAGGGAGGGAGACGAAGAAACAAAATGGAAGGTAATTGCTTATCCCATTCATGCAAGAAGATCATTCACCAACACTACTAGTGCTCAGGGCCGTGTATATGCTGAAGTTGCACAGGAGCACAGAATATAGTACTTACCAAGAATTTCAATCTGGGTATGTGTTTATTCCCACCTCCATCCCATGCCCTGCAACATCACAGAGAATTGAGGATCTGGTACAAGGCTCCTAAATTGACAGTCCGGCAATAATGATCACCATTTGTACACAAATCACCACTGGGAAATGGCGGATGGAATTAGGAACGTTCTGGAGCAGGCGCTACTTTCTCCAAGCATCTGGTGCCCCAGAAATGTGCAGGCTATGTGGATGAACTACCAAAACATCTGTGCTACCCCACAGTTGTGCAGTTCTCAGGACAGTGGCCCTGGCTACGTTTTATGGCAAGTAGGTTTTAGAATTCAGAAGATGGAAACCGTATGCATAATCCTTTGCATGAACTCAATCAGGTTCTTCATTTATCAAGCACCTAACTTTCAATCCTTCTACATGACAGCAATCACTGATTGTTATTAACAAGTTTGTGCAGCAAGAACAGAATATTAGCCTAAAAATAGATAATGTGGTTTCATAACACAGTGAGTTAGAGACAGATTGTTTTCCTTCCTTTGCAAGTTCTATAGAGAATATGATTTACTGGTCAGGAAATAGCAATACTTCTGTTTGGGGCTGCTTATATCCCCACCTTGGGAGCTCACCCTGTGGTAGTTCAACATGGTATTTTATTCAGTGTCATATTTGTTATTGTACAAGTTTATAATATAAAAGTATCAAAGTGGTTGATGTAATAACATAACAATAAAATAATCAGTGCTCAACCATAAAACCTCAAGTATACTGGCTGGATCACACCTCAGGGAAAAACTGCATAAAGAGGTAGGTCTTAAGCAAGCTTCTAAAGGTCAGAAAAGCCTTAAAGCAAACCATCTTATTTAACAGAGTTCAGGGACAAAGAACTTTGAGACAAAACCCGCTCCACTGAGGAAACAAGGTTTCCTTTACAACCACCTTAAGGCAGCCCTCTTAACAGAAAACCTGGGGCAAAATGCAAATAGAGAACAAGTATAATCCAACAAGAAAAACAAATGAGGTCTGATGAGAGCACACATTTAAATAAGCAAACTCTGCCTTCCTATAACATGCTGCCAGAGTTGTATTTAAGGCACCCACCATATTATTCCATTTAATCCACAAAGCAGATTTTGTTTACAAGTACTCTCTTTTCTGGCTTAGCACAAGACTGACTTGACCCGTTACAGAAGGCTTTAGCGGCTGAACATACAAGACTCATGCAGTGAGTGAAGGTGAGAGTATACTCCATTCCATAAGGGCAGACAGTACTCTCTCATAAATAAGCTTAGACATAGTCTGAGAGAGGGCCTTGTGAACAATACTTGGATTGCGACATTATTAAGGATTGGTGCAAGCAGGCAGCCAAGCTAGTAAATGTTTTGTGGGCTTGAAACAAATAAAATAAATGACTATAGTATAGACTAGGGGTCCCCAATCTTTTGGGGTTGGTGGGCAGATTTAGAGTTTTGAGAGTGTCATGGGCACTCTCACAATATGGCTGCCAAGGGGTGCTTTGCCCATTCATCAAATGGATGCCATGATGGGCATGTTCGGTATCAGAACACTCATTTTCCAGAAGGCAAACTGGTGAGTGAAAAAGTAAAGTTACTTGACCAAGAACCTTAGTACAAGGCAAAGGTGGGCCTGAGCTCCAAAACACAAAAGCACTCTTTTGAACCTAAATAACGATGGTGCTGGAGGGCAGCACTTGCCTTTGCAGCATGCCACCCTCCCAGTTAAAAACATAATTTTTAAAGAGCTTAAGAAATAAAAGAAAAATCAGGAGGGGCAGGGAGACTGGTGGGTGTCAAATGAGGTGTTCATGGGCACTATGTTGGAGACATATATAGTATAGACTGTAAATCAGGTTTTAAGCATGTGCCTGACAGTTATCGGTGACACGAATTCTCTGCAGACTGGGATATGTTTTTGATTAGGGCTGTGTGCTGCTTCGGCCCGAAGCCCGAGTCGAAGCGGGCTGCTTCGGGCCACTTTGTGCTCCTTCTGAGGCGACTCCCTAGAAGAAGAGTCACCGTGCGTCCAGGCCTCAGGAGACGGTGGCAAAGACAGCAGCAGCGGCGAAGGTGACGGCAGTGAAGGCAGTGCAACGGAGAAGGTGGCAGCGGCATGGGAGGCCCAGGTAAGGACCTAGGGGGTTGCATGGGGGTGTTGAGGGGGGAACCTGCTTCGGGTTCAGGCCGAAGCGGGTTGGGCCCCCCCCAGAATCTGCCCGAGCCGGATCGGGGGCGGGTCCCTGCACAGCCCTATTTTTGATGTGGCCTACCAGGATCAGGGCTCGATGCTAGAACCTCATTCCCTTCCCTCTAGTGTCCGACCACATCAATGATGCAGCTGGCAGCAATTGGGCTGGTTGCCATCTGTTGCACGGGGATTGGGAATGCATAAAATGAGACTTCTGTGTAAATCATTTGCTATTTTGTTCTATCTATAAATAGGCTAGTATTTTTTATTTTTTGCAGGCTAGTGGCTTTTGTGAATGTATTCATAAGGCTGCCATAAATGCCCTTAAACCTGAAGACAAGGTTTTTGGATAAAGGAGACTGGGGAGGTTGAAAGATTTCACAGCACACCATACACTAAATAGAGAATGTGAGCAAGAGAGCTACACCACACCGGGGTGAGAGAGTAATTCAAAGAACAGTCTGGGAGAAGTTAAAACAAGAACAGGAAACAAAAGCCCACCAAAATAAGAGATTCAGAGGGATCTCAAGCAGTAATTCACCTGGGAATTTGTTTCTATATAGAGAGATGACAGTGCCCAATGTTATCTTATCAGGCACTTTGATGTAGAGGTCTCTCGAAGTCATAGCCACACTAGAAACGTTTGATCCAGGTCTCTCAACATGACAACACTAATTTGAAAGCCAAGTGTTCATCTCATCATAGCCTGAGTAGAGGCAGGAACGCACATCTGATATGGAAATTCACTCAAGAGGCTTACGTGGACTATGTAATTCTGGAAAGGACATGAGCAGTTGCAGACACACAAATCTTTTACAAAAATCTATTAATTTAAAACACACTCAAATCATATATATTCCAAGAAAGAAAGAAAGAAAGAAAGAAAGAAAGAAAGAAAGAAAGAAAGAACATAATCAGACATTACCAATTTGGAATAGGATACCTTTGTGAGCATTTAGTTTCATTATCATGCACATTATCAAGTGTGTATTCAGAAATTGTGCCACAAGATTAACACTGTCTACATGACTGAACATGCATACAGTGAGTGAGTGTGGTAGGGGGAGGAAGAGTGTGGTGTCAAGTACTATACAATGGTACTGTACCACTGGTACAGACACACGCACTGAGCATGTGTACATTCCTGATGGAAGGTGGCAAGCTCAGAGCCGTGACTCATGCAAGAGTCCCAACAGGCAGCCTTCGCAATGAATAAACTACAGTTGAGCATAACAGAGCACAACCATCAAAATCAATATGGCACAGCCATCAAAGGTTAAAGGCCTGCAGGGCAAAAAAAAAAGCTGTTCACTGCATGCCTAAATAAAAGCAGAGAAGGAGCCTGGCGGTTCTCCCTAGGGAGGATGTGATGCCTGACCTAGGAGGTTCTCTGGCAGTAAAGAAATATAGCCAGTTTTTGCTCAGGTCGGGTTATTGTCACCACTCCATTTTGCCTCATTCCCCTGGCTGGGCCAAGAGCACTCTTACACTTCATAAAGCAGAACACAGTAAGCTGGGTCGTGGGTAAGGCATCTCGGGCAAGGACTGCAGGGAAGAAATCTCCAATATGGAATCACACCGCAGGCTCACTAAAATCCCCAAACGGGGCTTCCTTTAATTATAGACCAAAAGAACAAGATTTACAAATGGAAAGCGAGGCTTGACATACAAACACACACGCCTAAAAGAAACAAACATTACAATTTCTAGCTACATTATCCCTATCCCTAGGGTCATTTAAAGGGTAGGACAACTATATGTGTGGCAAGGACTGGCTATGATCAGATCACCTACCTGCTCTCTCAATCAGGCTAACTAACTTCTCCCAGTGAACAAGTCCCAAATGTCAGAGAGGCCTGTGCTCTCTTCTCCCAACCTCTCCTGAATTCTACCAAGGAGGAAGAGCCTCCCTCTGGACAGTTTATTACAGAGGGCACTGCACAATCTATGTTTCACCATGGAAAAAGGCCCCTCTCTGTGCCCGTCTGCTATATCTCCAACAACATTGGGATATAGAGAAAGGCCTCTGTGCCCCATCTGAACACTGAGGCAAATTCATACAGGAGAAGGTGGTTTCTGAAGTATCTGGGACCTAGGTTTAAAAAGGGTAACACCAGCACATGCATTGAGTTCTATCAGCAACACCACAGAATGGTACTTGTTCTGGTGTGATGAACAGGAAGGTTGGAGAACGCCATCCATTTTGTTGTGCACAAAGGGATGTAAAAAATACAGCCCCGGTTAAAGCTTTCAGAAGTAAGTTAAAGCTTTCAGCTAAGCAAGCAAGGCGTTAAGTGCTTGTTTCTGTCAAGATATCACAGCTACTATTTAACAGAGTTAAAATATTTCTTTTAAGCTATTTTTAAAGGGTGTTTTTAAAAAGTGACATTTCTTTACGTCACTGCACTTAGTAGCTTTTCATGATTTCTGTTGCAATGGATGCCAGCAGTCAAGTGCTGGCCTGAATCCATTCAGTACCACACACTCAGGCGAAAGGAATCCAAATTATTTACTTATGAACACCACTTAAGTAGAATATCCATCAACATATAGAGCAGTAAGAACTTTCTGCAGACCTGCAAGTCTAAGAAAGTATTGCAAACAGCACCCAACACCCTTTTTCTGGCATCATCAGCATAAAAGCATCTAATGGCATCAGTTCATTGTAAGATTTGTGGAGATTACAATCCTTCCAATGCATATAAACATAATATTACAAAACATGTTACTTCAGTGCTTTTGAGTGTGCTTTACTGGGAAGCCAGTAGCAAAGTGAAGGAGAAATGAACCTGTCCGCTACATAATCCCTGTTGGAATTTCTCAAGCCAATCAGGTTACCTGGATCACAGTAGCTGCAACAAGCCCAAACCAGGAAATAAAGCCACTGCAGGGCCAGCATGCTTTAGGGTGCGTTTGCCTCTAGTCTGCTGAGCTATGGAGCATGCCACGGCATGAAGGAGTACGAGCCTGACTGGGCCAACACTAGGCCCACAGGCCCTGCTGCTCCTGGCCATGAGCGCCACAAACCCCTGCTAGCTGTCCAAAATTATTTTTAGGCAAGGAAGCTGCCTGTGCCAGTTATGGTGCAGGTTGATTGCCCATGCTGTATCCTGATGACCCAAAAAGGAAAGATGCACGTGAGAAATAGGGGTTCTAGTTTTATTGCTCCAGTTCCAAATACATCAGTGTAAGGGTCAACATTAATTACACAGTATGTAGCTGAGTACCATCTGTCTTTTTATTGTTGAGTTGGTCCCAATTCAGATCCTGAGAAAAACTGCCTGTCTGTTGGAAGTTCACATGGCCCATTTTTAACATGGAGTATGCCTCCCAACATTCTCTTTCAGAAAAGCACATTCCTTCCTCCATTTGTCTTTACAATACAAGGAGCACAGAAGCAGAGCATCAAAATAATGGCTCCATTCCCAGCTCTGGCCTGGAGTTTAATGGCATGCAGGGACAGGAGATGGGAGGCGGGAAAATGTGCCCTTTCTGAAGCAACTGCCTCATATTTTTTCACGACAAGGCCAACCTGGACAAACCCTTCTAACTGTTACACTATCTGTGGATTTGCACTACTGATTCTAATTAAAGACCAATTTAACTGTAAAGGCAAGCACTACACTGAAAGACCACCAGAGCCTTCCTGGAGGAATGCAAGAAGGGTTCTGATATGGCCTTCTCCCCACAGTGCTATCTCTCTACATACAGGAGTTTGTGATCTGCGGAGGAGATGGATGGATATTCAGCAAGGCAGGGTGATTTCCCTCTACACACTTGGGGCACTAGGAAATTCTGTGTTTTCCACCTCTTGCTTCGATCATACTAGCTTAAGAAACAAAACTAAGAAGAGAATGAAGGCTACCAAACAGTGTTCCTTGTATCATCACCCACATTTCATCCTGTTACTTCCCAGCAAAACATTCTACAGTTTGGGGTTTGATTTTTAATCACCCACATTGCTGTTCCTCAGGAGCAAGGTGTCCTCTCCTCATCCCTGTTCCATGCTCCTTTAGCAATTTCCTTCCACCCTCAACTGATAGGGAACACTACTAACGTTTGTATTTTAAAATGGTTATGCATATAATTAAACACGTGCATAATGTGATGCATGGAATGTCCACATTGGATATTTATAAAGTTAGGAGCATAAACAGGACACATGGCCACTTAAAGTGGGTACCAGATGAAAAGAAAATGCTATAAATAACATGTAGATACTGAGTTTTAGAAATACCAGCGTTTTAGACATGTCACACAATGTAGTGGATGCTTTCCAGTGTAGAGGTCAAGCCGATGGAGATGACCTTTGGAGTGTGGTGGAAAGCCTGGTACTGGTTTTAGGGAAGCAGGGAAAGTTCAAACATACCACAGAAAATTTCAGTGCTCAACAGTGACAATTTGACTTTATATATATGAACTTTATATGGACTGCAAGGGATGGAAACTGGACATTACACCTGGAAATGTTTACTGACTTGCTACTATGGCTCACAATCTACAGTCATACAAAATATGCTAGATGGGGTCTCATCTACCTAACTGATATGAAAGAACTCTAGTACAGCATCAGAGGTCCATTATGACTTCACTGCTGGAAGTTACGATGAGCCAAGTAAAAAAATTCAACCATGTCTATGCAAATCACACAACAGAACAGATAAACCAAATCTGCAAGAGGTACAATAGAATGATAGGAATCACATGGAATGACCAAGCCAGGAATATATTCTGTATGACATGGTCTGAGCAATCACACATCTTACAGGTTGTGAAACACTTACTCAACCTAGATGATGGCGACCAAGCTGCATTAATATGTTCTGATGGTCTCCCTTCACAACAGACATGCAACACAGATGGATGTAAAGCCAAAAAATCACTGAGCAGCAGAGAAAATTCGACGAGTTCAAAATAGCACTTACAAAAGTTACAGAACCTGGTAATAGCAACATACCACCGGTCTCCCTGACAACAGGAAATATGGCACCAGATGATGTGACCAGTGAGTTGCTGATAGCTAATGAGTGAGGAATACAAATTACGGTCCATATTATGAAGGAACAATTAATCAGCGCAATTCTCCCATTTCATGATCCACTGAAAAACTCAGACGTTTGCTTCATTGTACAAATAAAATGTGAAGAACATAAAAAGAGCCATGCTAGGTCAGATCAAGGGTCCATCGAGTCCAGCATTCTGTTCACACAGTGGCCAACCAGCTGCCTGTAGGAAGCCCACAAGTAGGGCATGAGTGCAACAGCACCTTCCCTTACCACTCAGCAGAACATAAAGTAAATGATCAAGGCTGATAAGCTCATGCAGCAACTGCCTGGTGCAGCAGGTGCTGGCCAAACAATACAGGTAACTGATGTCCTAACACGAGAGATCTCCCTATGCCACAAGCAATCTTGCAATGTAAGCAATCTTCACTGTTTGTGAAGACTGGAGGACAGTGGAAGAGCATGCCCAAGGCAGGCTTTATTCACCTCCCTATTACTGGCATTGATGCTACACATGAGGTTCCATACTTGGATCTGAAAATGTGTGTGTATTGATGGCCATGTGCTTATTCAAGCCACAGACAATCTTTGTGGATGCCAGACATTTGGTGAAGATGCCAAGGTATTTTTCTGCTCTGTGGCACAATGCTTCAGTGACAAAACAACCAGAGTGGATGTCATTTTTATGGTTACATTGGAGTCCATTCACAAAGGCTATGACACGATCCAGGAAATAGGTCTGAGGAGGACAATGCAAAAACTCAGTGATGAACCTGATGTGCAGCTACCACAGATGCGGAGTTGATTCATTGCCATGGATGAAAACAAAGCTGGCAAATACTTCCTCTCCAATGTCCTCGTGACATATTGCAACAGCAATACAAGTGGTTGACTGCTAGTGGCATCACCAAATCCAACGAAGGACAATCAACTAGGAGAGACTGTCCAGTTTTAAGGGAAACCACAAGCAGGCGGACACAAGATGGATACTTCAGGCTTGTGAGGTGGCTGAAAAACGTTATGAACAAGTTATAGACATTTCCACAGATAACAGTTTTCCTCTTACGCTGATGATTTCCTGACCACAAAAGCAACAGAAATATAGACGATCTCTGTAACAGCTAATGACGAAGATGCTGCTCATTACATAACATTGCCATAAGGTTTTGAAACCTGTAGAGAAAAACTTGCTAAGATTCCATTCGTTAACAGGCTGACCCACAGTATCACCCTTCAACAGCTGGCTGGAAGATTTTGTTTGAAACAACCTAACCTTGTCAATGGTACTGGATGAGATGGGTGTTACTCAGATGCCGAGATATTTATGTGCCACTTTAATGGTTTCGGCATCTGGGGTGCCATACATCATACCAGGCTACAACCAATTACCAATGGCAAGAGGGTCCTGTATATGCCTCCTCCAAATGAAAGATGCTCAGGTGGTTAGGCAAGCTGCTACACTCTGCCTGGAAAGAATCTGATGTCCTAGTGGACTGGACAAGGTTACCACCTCTGTCCACTGTGGGAGCAAAACAAAATGCAACACAGCAAGTCCCACCTGTTTCAAACATGATGAAAAGCATTGATGCCTGTGACAGTGATGTCATCAACTGTTCAATCCTTTTGCTTAACAATTCCCTTACTGTACTCTTTATATAAGCGATAACCACATGCTAACCTCTTCTACAACCCTTGTACTTACGTACACATAATTGTTTATAGACAACCCATATTTGTCTATCCATTTGTATCAACATGCCATTTTTGTCTTGTACTTGCTTTCATCGATATGGGGGCATCTCCTATTTACAGCCATAATTTTGTAAATATCAATCTAATTTGAACATTCTATGCATCAAATTATAGGAAATGAGTTGGATACCAAAAATGTAGTAGGCTTCAAATAACTGTGTGGGATAGTTAAAAAAAAACTATACTGCATTCTGAAGTCATGTTTTTGCCATAATTACCAGAGTTTGGGTCGCTCCAACCCTTTCAGCACTTCCTCCATCAAAGACAGACATCCACAGCTCCTTACCTTCATTTTGGTTTATAGTATGTCCAGATCGGTTCATTACTTTCAAAGCTGAGACCATGTCCTCAAAAGAGTGCTGTGCAGCGATATGCAGCCTTGAAAATGACCTTCAAGGTGAGGGTGGCATCCACCCACATCTTCTTTGGCATGGGTGCTTGCTTTTAACGTGCTGACACAAGTTTGAAAAAAAAGGCATTGTAGCAGGCCTACTATAAAACCACAGACTACTCCGCTCCTTTTAAAATATTTGTTTTTACTAGAAAACCACAACATTATTTCTGTTTCTCTAAACCTGCTTGTGTGCAATTCTGGAAGGTGGGTCAATTCAAGTTATCAGGCCACTGTGGTTTATTTGTACATTTCCTTTCTAGGGAGGAGAACGTTTCAGCAGCAAGAAAAACAAGCTAGTGCAACAGTTTGCAAAAAAGAAGAATCTGCCGTGCCAGCAGTCTGACAGCAGCAATTCCAGAGAACTGATGCTGCAAAAGCAATTTAATTGACAATGGAACAAGAGTAACAACAGGCAGCTGGCAGCTCAGAGCCTCAATCGTGACCCAGGGGGTTTCCTCATTGAGCCTTTAACATAAACCATTATCCCAACTGCCCCTTGTCCCCATCTCCACACTCCCTTCTAATGCACCTCAGCTGCTTTCTCCCACTCAAGCTGGGAGACGGACAAAGTTATTTCACTCCCTCTTCCCTGGTGAGGGCAACGGAGGCATTAATTAGAGCAAGGGCGGGCAACATTTTCTTCTGTCGAAGGCTGTATTTCCTTGTGGGTAATCTGTGGGGGCAACATGTTGGCGGTGAGCAGAGCCACAGTCAGCAGTGGGTAGGGCCAGGACCAAAAGTGGGTGCGACACCCGCTTCTCTTTCCGCCATCCCCATTTCTCACCCCCCACCCTTCCCATCCAGTGGGCTGCCAGGGAAGGGACAGAGGTCTCTTGCCAGAGACCTGTACTGAAGGCTTTGGAAATTGGGCTGGGGGCCGCATGAAACTGGGCTGAAGGCCACAGGTTGCCCACCCCAGGTTAGAGCATTTCTATTATGCATCTCAGCACTTTGCTTACGGGGGCGGGGGGAGAGAAGAGTGGTTGAGATGCATAATAACGGGGTCGGGTTGCTGCCAAAGCCTCTGTTGCTATTCATGGGGGAGGGGAAGACTTCTTTGCATGTTTCTCAGCAGTGGGGCCCAATGTGGCTGGTCCTTCAGGACTTGCTCAGTTTAAAATATGGCCCCTGCTGAACACAACAGGGTCATACACTAGGTTTACACATGCTCTAACTGCCTCTGTTTTCTGATACCTGTTCCGGTTTTCTCCCCATTTGGAGAGATTGGCCAGGGGCAGGGGTGGCGGCGTACAACTAAATTTGGTTGTTGTACTTGCAGTAGAGTTATTTATTTATTTATTTATTTATTATTTCTATCCCGCCTCTTTCCTTTTGCAAGGAAAAACACAATCCTCCTCCTCCTCTCCGTTTTATCCTCACAACAACAACCCTGTGAGGTAGGTTGGGCTGAGAGTCTGTGACTGGCCCAAAGTCACCCAGTGAGCTTCCATGGCCGAGTAGGGACTAGAACTCGGATCTCCCGGCTCCCAGTCCAACACTCTTGCCACTGCACCACACTGGATCGCCTATTCATTATTCGTAAGCTTTCAGCCTCCTCCTGCAGAACAGGGATGAGAAGAAGGTAAGCAGCGGATCAGGATCTCTTGGTAGATCTCTGAGAGATTTGCAGTAGACTGGCAAACGTTTCTGACTCCCAACTGTTTAACAGTAGCAACAAGAAAATGATTTTATCCACCTAAATAAAGATGCTGAAATGAAGGGAGCTTAGGGAAACAAGGAGAATACTTTTTGTGCGAAAGGACAGTGAGCACAACTCAGTTGTGGCATTGGAAACAAATTCCTGGGTTCAAAATGTGCCCAGAGGCACCCCCATCTTTAATTCTAGATGTATGTTTTTTACACTTGGCTGTGATTGTTTTACCAGAACCCCAAGATGCACCAAAGCAGAGCCAATAAGCCTGGAGTCTGCTCACCCCTGATCTAGAAAATCAGTATCATGCAATTTTACCACAAGCCCAGTGTTTTTACAGTATTTGTGTGTGTGTGGCAAGTATTCAAACATGCAGTCCCACCCCAGACCTGCACTCTGTGCCAATACAGAGTCGGAAGAGCTGCTCCACATAGAAGTTCTAGTAGGTAATTCAGTTATTAGAAAATGCACAGCCCAGACCAAAGTTCAAAATATTGCAGGAAATATTGCAGGAAAGCCCGGCCTCCTACAGAAAGGTGCATTTGTATTTTCTTAACCGTAATTCATAAGGTGCTAGCTACTATCTACCCTGCCACCAGTAAGGCAGCCCAACCTTGCTGACCATTAATTTCCACCAATTTTTCTTGCTTCAATTTCTCCTTCAGTCCGGAAGCAGAGCAAACAAAAACATCATCTTAATATATATTGATCTTTTTATATTTCAGGTGCAGTTTTCATACATACGATATGCCACCTTGACATCACTTTGTTTAAGGGTGCAATCCTATGCACGTTTAGACAGAAAAAAGTCCTACAACTCCCAGTATGCCCCAGCCAGCATGGCTGGCTGGAGAATGCTGGGAATTGTAGGACTTTTTTCTGTCTAAACATGCATAGGATTGCACCCTAAATGGCATTACTGGTGTATGGCATATGGATGATTCCTAGACATTAGTCGTTGAGAGCAGCCCTATTCAGGTGTTCAGAAAGGGTTAAAATTAATGCGTGAGAAACAGCGCTCCAGCCCCAGCCCTCTCCCTCATCTCGTTTGTTGCCCTCAACCTGTGGAAGGCAACAGTCTGAAGAGGAGCGTCTCCAGGATCCACGGAGGCTCTCTATGTGAGCCAGAATGTGGACTTTTCAGTGTTCTGAAAAGTCCACGGATATAGGAGGCTCTCCTCGTCAGTGTCACCCTCCACAAGTTGAAGGCGACAAATGTGACAAGGAAGAAGAGTGGGGCTGGAGTGCTCCTTCTCGTGTGTTGATTTTAAACCCTTTCTGAATGCCTGAACAGGGCTTGTGTGTACTTGGCCTTAGGGACAGAACAGGAATTCTGTTGGTATGCCAGTCACTCTGTGGCCTCATCGATTCACCGAATGAGCTAACTGAAATGGCTGCTGGCTTGATGCCGAAGTCTCCCAGACTGTTCTGGCCACTGTCATACACATTCTGATAGTTTCCTAGGTGGCCTTCAGGGGTGGCCCTTATGGAAGCTAAAGAAATGAGCTGTTAACTGGGATGGGACACAGGAAACGTATTACAACAGCGTAAAGAGCTTCACTGGTTGCTAGTTGGCTTCCTCAACTTATTAGACCTGCCCCGGGGTCTTCAAGAGTCTGTGTAGAGCAGGGCTCTCCACAATGGTATCTACTGTTTGGAACACTAGGCCCCCTTCATTGCTACTTTTTAAGCAGATGGTTAAAAGACAGTCATTTTAAAAAAAAAACCACCCGTTTGTTATTGGAGTATATTGCAACTAGGTTTCTTTCACTAACAAGCCTGTCATTTCATTGTTGATCTTATTGCAGGCTTTATTGCTTTATGACTGTAATTGTCATATATAGGCTGCAAGTTATCGAAATAAAACATGCCCCTTATTTATTTGGAGGATGGGGCAGACAGGGGTACAGGGATCCAGTCCTCTAGTATGACAGAGACACACTTTCTGGAAAT
This sequence comes from Heloderma suspectum, assembly GCF_057233095.1. Lineage (NCBI taxonomy): Eukaryota > Metazoa > Chordata > Lepidosauria > Squamata > Helodermatidae > Heloderma > Heloderma suspectum. Next base: position 114,060,694 of record NC_139464.1, read on the forward strand.
GTAAGAATTTAGCCATAATCCTGAAAGTGCCCTCTTAAGCACAGCCATGCATTTTTAATTAAAGAATATGCACAGCATCGCTATGGCAATTGTCCCTTTTGCTCAACACAGCCGAGGCAGTACTATTTTCGTGATACACACACCTACAATTAAAGAACACACCGAAATATATTGGATGGATGGCACTTCCTGGTCATCTGCCCTGCTGCCAGACTAATTTGACCCTCTTGTTTATTTCAAATTGCTTACAGATCCTAAGACAGCACCACTTGACTTACCATTTCACATACTTGTTGAATCTTAACATTACCAAACACATTGGGCAGACCTACTGGAATTCTGCAGCCAGATTGACAGCAAGAAGCAAATAATCTCTCTGTCCTGTAACGGAAATTCTTACATCATAAGTGAGGTAACTGGAAAATTCCTCACAATAGCTTGGCGTACTATTATATATTAAGTAGCACTCACTCCAGGAGTATGAGGGTGTTCAGGTTTTTCCAACCTATACCCAACTCTACAGTTGAGTGCCTAATATTCTCCAAAGATTCTGTACTTGATTAGGCATAAGCTTTGGGAGGCATTTCCTGCAGACAGAAGAGTTAGGCCACTGCCTCAATCTTACTCTTCCTTGGTTAATAAACTTACCTAAAGTATCAGTAAACATTATCAGCCTTTTCCTTTTCAGTCTTGTGGCATCTTTATTCTGGCAGGTCAAAGCCTATATTATTAATGGTTTTAGCAGCTGCATTTCTCTCTACCATCTGAACAAACAAGAAAGGCAGTTGCGGTGTCAGGCAACTCAGACCTAACTGCATACTTGGCAGCCTTCCCTAAACTGCTGTCCTCCTGATATGCTGGACTAAAACTCCCATCAACTTCCGCCAACGTGACAGGAGTTCATAGTCCAACATATCAGGAGGGCACCAGACTGGGGAAACCTACTCTCAAGTAAAGGGCAAAGAGATCTTAGATGAGGGTGAAGATTGGTATAATTGATACTGAATGCATTGCCATCCTAAGATAGCCACAGAGAAGTGCCACAGTGAAATAGGCTTAAAGGGATAAAGGCAGGGGCTTCAGACATAAGTACAGATGAGTATAAAACAGAGAAAAGGGTCCCAGTTGGGGGGAAAAAGGAAGATGCCAAGCTTACCTGCATGCAAGAAGATCAAGCCAGTATGCTACAAGCTTTCATGAATGCAAGTTCTTCACAGAGCACAAAGTGGGAAGGAAGTACAGAGATATGAGCAAAACCACAGGAATATGCAAACTACTGAGCTTTGTTTGCAAGTATCCCAATTACACGTAACATACATAGCTTAGAGCCTCATCAAACTCTTCAAGGTTTCCTGTTTAGCCCCCTATATCCCAAACTAAAATAAAATGCAAGTCCATAGCAGCTGGAGTCCCTGAGAACTGTAGTCAGTTCAATGGGTAGATGCACACATCTCATTTCCCAATTATAAGATCACGCCTGCAAGACACCACCCTTATACCTCAGTGCCCAGGGAAGTATTAACACATTTTGAACCAAGCAGCCCATGTACCTCCAGCCTCTGGACCAAACAGTGACTGGCGTGAACGCACTGACTGGCAGGCATTATTCAAAAACGGGGAAAAGATTCATATTGCAAGAGGCGACACCTCGACAAAGGTTATCAACTCAGCAGCCTTTACTGAACTAGAATCTGCTATCTTCCATACCAGCCTTCCCCAATCTGGTGTCCTCCAGACATTTTAGACTACAACTCCCAGCTAGCCAGGGCTGATGGGAGTTGAAGTCCAAAACATCTGGAGGGCACCAGGTTGGGAAAGGTTGCTCTATAATCCTTCTCAGTCCATCTTTCATCTACCACCATTCATTAGAACCCCCACTCCCATACACACACCACTTGTTGTTGTTGTTCAGTTGTTCAGTCGTGTCCGACTCTTCATGACCCCATGGACCATAGCACGCCAGGCCTTCCTGTCCTGCGCTCTCTCCCGGAGTGTGCTCAAGTTCATATTCATTGCATCCGTGATGCTATCTAGCCATCTCATCCTCTGCCGTCCCCTTCTCCTTTTGCCTTCAGTCTTTCCCAGCATCAGGGTCTTTTCTAGAGAGTTTTCTCTTCGCATTAGGTGGCCAAAATATTGGAGCTTCAGCTTCAGTCTCTGTCCTTCCAATGAGCACTCAGGGTTGATTTCCTTTAGTATGCACTGATTTGACCTCCTTGCAGTCCAGGGGACTCGTAAGAGTCTTCTCCAGCACTAGGGTTGGCGGAGAATTTCTCCCCAAAACTTCGGGGGGCTGAGCGCCAACGTGTTCGGCCCCCCGAACAAGTTTCGGGGAGAAATTCTCTGCACCCCCCCAGCCCCCCGTACCTCCCCCGGGACGGGACTTACCTTTGGCGAATGTCCCTCCCGGCGGCGGGTCCGGCCGGCGGTTCAGCGGGTCTTCGTCTGGGGCGGGAGCGGCAGCCAGTCTTTCGACCGGCCGCCGCCGTCGCCATTCCAATAAAAGAAAAAAAAAACGCCCCCGTGATAGGCTACGTGATGATTTACGTAGCCTATCACGGGTGACTTTAAAAAAAAAAACCGCGTACGGATAATGGCAGCCCCCATAGGGAGCCGCCATTCACGTTCCTTATTTGGTCGCTGTAGTCTACGTAAATCTTTACGTAGACTACGGCAAAAATAAGGGCAACACTATTTGCGTTGCCCTTATTTTCGCCGTAGTCTACGTAAATCTTTATGTAGACTACAGCGACCAAATAAGGAACGTGAATGGTGGCTCCCTATGGGGGCCGCCATTTGCGTATGCGCTTTTTTTTTTTTTTAAGTCACCCGTGATAGGCTACGTGACGATTTACGTAGCCTATCACGGCTGACTTTGCAGATCTAGCTGTGATAGGCTACGTTAATCGTCACGTAGCCTATCACGGGGGCGTTTTGTTTTTTTAACTTTTTCGTTCGCGGCTGGGCGAGGCGAGGCGCCTCCTCCCCGGCCTGAATTTCGGCCGGGCGAGGCAGGAAGCCTCCCCCCCCCCCGGCCTGAACTTCATGGGGGGAGAAGCGAAGCGCCTCCCCCCCACCGCGAAAAGCTTCGAGGACAGGTAAGGGACTTTCGTGCACCCCTATCCAGCACCACAGTTCGAAAGCATCAATTCTTCGGCGCTCAGCCTTCCTTACATTCCAGCTCTCACAGCCATACATTACTAATGGGAAAACCATAGCTTGATTAGACGGACCTTTGTCGGCAAGGTGATGTCTCTGCTTCTTACTATTCTGTCTAGGTTGGCCATAGCTTTCCTCCCAAGGAGCAAGCGTCTTTTAATTTCATGGCTACAGTCACCGACTGCGGTGATCTTGGAGCCCAAGAAAGTAAAATCTGTCACTGCTTCCATTTCTTCCCCTTCTATATGCCAGGAAGTGATGGGGCCAGATGCCATGATCTTCGTTTTTTTAATGTTGAGTTTCAAACCAGCTTTTGCACTCTCCTCTTTCACCCTCAACAAGAGGCTCTTGAGATCCTCTTCGCTTTCTGCCATTAGGGTGGTATCGTCTGCATATCGGAGGTTGTTGATAATTCTCCCAGCAATCTTAATTCCGACCTCTGATTCATCCAACCCGGCATTTCTCATGATGTACTCTGCATATAAGTTAAATAAGCAGGGTGACAATATACAGCCTTGTCGTACTCCTTTCCCAATTTTGAACCAATCGGTTGTTCCATGTCTGGTTCTTACTGTTGCTTCTTGACCCTCGTACAGGTTTCTCAGGAGACAGGTAAGGTGGTCTGGTACTCCCATCACTTTAAGAATTTGCCACAGTTGGTTGTGATCCACACAATCAAAGGCTTTAGCGTAGTCAATGAAGCAGAAAGAGACGTTTTTCTGGAATTCTCTTGCTTTCTCCATGATGCAGCGAATGTTGGCGATTTGATCTCTAGTTCCTCTGCCTCTTCTAAACCCAGCTTGTACTTCTGGTAGTTCTCGGTTCGCATACTGCTGAAGCCTAGCTTGTAGGATTTTGAGCATCACCTTGCTGGCATGTGAAATGAGCGCAATGGTGCGGTAGTTTGAACACTCTTTGGCGTTGCCCTTCTTTGGAATTGGAATGTAAACTGACCTTTTCCAGTCTTGTGGCCACTGTTGAGTGTTCCAGATTTGTTGGCATATTGAGTGCAGCACTTTAACAGCATCATCTTTTAGGATTTTAAATAGCTCGGCTGGAATACTGTCATCTCCACTAGCTTTGTTGTTACTAATGCTTCCTAAGGCCCACTTGACTTCACTCTCGAGGATGTCCGGCTCAAGTTCAGTGAGCGCACTATCATGGCTATCAGGGACATTCAGATCTTTCCTGTATAGTTCTTCTGTGTATTCTTGCCACCTCTTCTTAATCTCATCTGCTTCTGTTAGGTCCCTGCCTGCTTTGTCCTTTATCATGCCCGTCTTTGCACAAAACGTTCCCTTGAGATCTCCAATTTTCTTGAAGAGATCTCTAGTCTTTCCCATTCTGTTGTTTTCCTCGATTTCTTTGCATTGTTCATTTAAGAAGGCCTTCTTGTCTCTCCTTGCTATTCTCTGGAACTCTGCATTCAGTTGGGTATATCTTCCCACTACTGATCAGGAAAGCAGTGACTAGGTTCTTCCACTGAAATCAACATCATCAGGCCATGCTGGCTAGGGATGATGGAACCTGTTGTCCAACACCTCTGGAGAGCACCAGGTTGGGAATGTTTTTGCATAACTGACTTTTGAAATTCTTAAGACTAATTTCTTAAGTCTTAAACATTTTGTTTAACATCTTAAACATAAGAACATTTCAATGTTCTATATATTTTAAATTGTTTTATTGTGTGTTGTTTGGTTTTAGTTTTTGTGAACCGCCCAGAGAGCTTCGGCTATTGGGCGATATAGAAATAAATAAATAAATAAATAAAGACAACAAGGCAAGTTTGTCCCCAAGCCTTAGCAAATGTGACAGCTAACAATCAAGTCTCATCCAGTTTGACACCCAATGCTAAGAAAAAGCCCAAGTATACCTCTTCCACAGGCCTGGATTACACACCCAGGATAACAGCAACGTAGGCCAAGACAAAGCAATAAGGGCATAAAGTCTGACTAAGTATAGAATCCTTTTACACCACCCTCCACAATATACTGGGCAGATTGAAAAAAGGGTACAAGCCATGAGAAAAGGTGGGCTATTTAGTTGTTACTTTACTGAGGAATGCACTTGACATGGTAACGGGAAGCAAGTCTTGAGCTTATGGATGCCCTACCACCACCACACCCCACACACACTATATATAATACAGTTGGAACATTTAGTTGTATGTCTGATCTCCAACATCAAGGCCAGGACGATCCCATGGACAGGGAAGTACAGTAATGCCCTATTCAAACACTATGGTCTACGCAGGGTAATGGAGCACATAAGCCTGATCTTTGATCTTGCTTTTAGCATGTGGATTCTACTCTGAGAGTAGAATCTAACAGGACCAATGTGCCCCATCATTTCTGCCTGTGTGCTGTCAGAAGCCACCCTGCAATTACTTGTTTCACTTCGCTCCCTTAAGACGAAAAGAAAGGTGGGCTCGTTTTTGCCATTCTTCGATTTAATGTTTTGTCAATGACTACATTGCCAGTTCGTTCTTTGGGAGAGCGATTGTGCAGACAACCCTTTGGGAGAGGCTCTCACTCAGAGAGGAGCACCTCCTGTTGTAAGCACCCTAGTTGAATGGAGTAGGCTTCTACTTCAGTGGGCTGTTCAGAGTAAAGGTGAAGACAGATCCAAAATTAAGTGGGAGGAAAGAGAGTTCGCACATGGGTTCCTCCTGGATTCACAATTGAGCTGATGGGTGAACATACTAGCAAACTAAATGCTGGTTCAAGTCATCAGGAGGAAAGAGAGGGCAGGGAAAAACAAGACCATCCATTAGAACCAACACTCAGTTTGCCAGTATGTTCAGCCATCAGTTCACATATGGTCAGGTTCACATCACAGCTGAAGAGTTACGTTGTGATTCTTCCTTTTATATTATGTCTGTCTTCACGCACGGATTCTATCCCACATTTGATCTTCACCATTCTATAACCTTAAGTAGAGCTTTTTTAGTGGAAACAGGAGAATGAAACCTAGAGATGTTAAGAAGCTGTTTCCCCATAACGTACTCTCTAACATCCCTTCCAAGACCGGCGGACATTGAGAGCTACATACAGATCACGAACTCAGTGGATACGCTTAGGTAAGCCACAATCAGCCACATGTAACATGAAGATCACACAACGCTAGCCTTCTTTATATGAGTATCACATGGATCACCAAGAATGTATATGAAAGCACTGTAACATCCTAATTTAAGTAAAGTACTATATAAATATAAAATAGCTTTCACAGAACTAGCCACTGATATAGTTAAGATTATTTGGCAATTAAAAGTTTGTATTATAACTCCACTGCTTTGGCCTCATAATGCAATTCTAGAGAAAATACAGTGTAATCGCACTTGCAATTTGCCTTGGAGAAGATGGATAAATTTGAACAAACTACGGGAGGACAACTACGTACTTGCTACGTAGTCAAAGGCAAAATATTAATTCTAAAGGAGAGTGATTGCGCAAACAACCCTCTTGGAGTTGCATTTCCTCACAGTAGCACCTCCTATATCATAGGCACACTAATGGAATGGAATAGGCTTCTGCTTCGGGGGGGTCTTCAGACTGGTTAAGATATAAATGCAGCTTTCTAACGTACTGAGCCGTGTGTGATCTGTGAACCTCTCTTAACCTACAACTTGTTTGGGGCTTATTCTATTCAGTGAATTCATCCCCTGGATTTTTTTTTAAAAGCGTTCTGTGAGCACTGTGTCACATGTGGTCACTCTTCACTATGTACAAGTGAACACACTCATCATTCCCCCTTGAGTAATGTGTTTTTTATTTTCAGTAAGATAAAGAGCAGTGAGCAAATATGAGGTCACATTAACATTATACAGAAAGAGCACTGTAAGGAAATATCACTGTGTCATTCTTAACACTTACACCAAAACCAAACGTTCTAACGGGAAGAGCTGTGCCAGTTAACGGTGGACTTCAGTGGCGACATCCAGAGCAACTACTACTTGGACATCCACGTATAACCCAGTGCCAGCTAACAGGGAAAGACAGTGATGCATGAAATCAACATCATTAGCAAGACAGAAGACCAGTACTCACTGAGGTAGTAAACCCGGGTCTGGGCTGTACCACTCCAGATTGTGGGTGGAGACTCACATAATAGGACATTATATGAGTCTCCACCTGCAGGAAGCTCCAACTTGCAGTCTGAAGTGGAACATCCCAGATCCAGGTTGACCACCTCAGTGAGAACTACGGCCTACAGATTTCCATTCAGTGGAGACACAGAGACAAGCCTTCCCTGTGGTGGCACCTGCCCTGTGAAATGATCTCCCCTCTGAGGTATGCCGGGCCTCAACACTGGTGTGTTTTAGGTGTTTGTTGAAAACTACACCAAGAGTAATTGTTGAAATGCTTACAGGAGAGAAGGCCCCAATGGCAGCAAGCCCTTCCATCTTTCTCGCCCAAAAAAATTTCCCAGTTGAAAGAAAAATCCTGCCAAAAACAGGGCTCCTTGGGCACTTCCAGGAGGACAGCTCCTAGCACTACCACTTAAAAGGCATCATACATTTATTCCATCCTTAATTGTTTTTTTGTAGTAAGATAAAAGGAGACGGAAGCAGCCGCAGGAAAGCACAGGAAGCTTACAAATGTAAGACAGTAACATCTGGACACCTGCATAAAATCCTGTGTTTGAGGCAGAATGATTGCACAATAAAAGCTTCATTTGGAAGACCTGGACATGGAATAATGGGCTCAAGTTACAGGAAGTCAGATTCCGGCGGAACATCAGGAAAAACTTCCTGACTGTTACAATGGAGCCAATTACCTAAGGAGGCGGTGGGCTCTCCCACACTGGAGGGATTCAAGATGAAGCTGGATGCCCTGACTTGGATTCCTGCATTGAGCAGGGGGTTGGACTCGATGGTCTTGTAGGCCCCTTCCAACCCTACTATTCTATTATCTTATTTACTGATGTAACCCTATATGGTTGAAGTTCTCTTGTTAATTAGCGCATGAAATAACCATCCTTACAATGGGCAGGGGGTCTGCACCAGGGCAGGCAGGCACATTGCAGGAGCCCAAGGATTAAGGGTGGACAGTAGATTTTGTTCTCATTGCAACGATGTCCCCAAGTGCAGCGTTTTACTTTTCCCCATAAGAATGAATGGCAACCACTCTGGGACACCATTAGGGCGGAAGCTAAACCTACTGCTTGCCCCTGGTGACGCCACCTGAATCAAACCTATTGGTATATATCCCTATCCTGAGATCAAACCTGAATCAAACCTATTGGTATATATCCCTATCCTGAGATCTCCTTCTTAGCTAAAGTGCAGTGGACCGCTGAAGGCAGGTTATGTATAGAGACTGAACGACTGGTTTCCTTATGAACTTTTCTATTTGTCTAGGATCAAAGCTATTTTGTTCCCATTGTTCCCATTCTAGGCATGGCACAAGAAGAACAGACTACTGATGGAAGTCATACAAGGATACATTCTCGAATGAATTCCAAAGGGATGGTAGCCCACGTTAGTCTATTGCAGAAAAAACAACAAAGAGACGTTCGGCACTAAAAAAATTTGGTCTGGCATAAGCTTTTGTGGATTATAGTTCACTTCTTAAATAAGACTGCACAAATTTGCCAATGCCAAGCGTTTAAGAAGTTAATATAATCAGATGAAAGGCTTCCAGGTTTATGAATTTTTAACATTTTTGTTTTATATTCTGCCTTTGAGGAATTGTGGAAAAATCACCTTTAAGAGCTTCAGCACAATTTAAATTCTGAAGAACCTACCTCTTTATTCTATAAGACAATGCCCAAGTCTCCTATTATTTTTGCAATTAGTACACATAGAACGCGGCATACATTCTTATCTACCTGGAGATGATTGTAGAACTGTCTGCACTACACCATCCAGTTTTTTTAGTTCCTGCCATGATTCGGGGGGTTTGCAGGGATTCGTGTGCACGTGTGTAAGACAGAGGTGTCTCATATTGTACTCTGGGAGAATCAAAGCTAGCCAGCCCCAGAAGCATGACCAGTATTGCTCCAATATGCCAATATGCTGTTAAATACAACTTTTGGGAGGCCCCAAGTTCAATTTCCAGTAAAAAGGGAATGAGGTAGCAGGGCTGGGCAAGACCTCCCTCTGCTTGTGTCCTTTGAGAGCTGTTAGAGCAGACCAGAGGGGCGCAGAAAATAGATCTGCAAGGGTTTGATGCAGAGTTGTTTAGCAGAAGGAACAAAGTATTTCACACACACACACACACACACACACGAGGCTGCAGGTCATCATAGTGTATGGCTGCCCCTCATGAGCCACCATTTTGCATCTGGCTTTGGTTGGGCTGAAGTAAAATTAAAAAAGTAGAGTCTGAAGCCTACCCCCAACAGGTGTGGCCAGTTTTAGGCTAAATCAGAGGTAGGGAAACTGTGGCCCTCTGGGTGTTGTTGGACTCCCAGCCCCAGTGTGGCCAGTGGTCAGGGATGATGGGAGCTGTATTCCAACTGTATGCAAAGGGCCACAGGTTCCCCAGCCCTGGGCTAGAAAGACCAACTGACTGACACCATAAGGTGGTTTGTTAACAGACTGCAACACCACCCACTGGTTTGTGCTCCATTAAGCAGCAAACAGACACCCTCCTGAACCAAATCTAGAGCACTTTTGGAATGTCTTGTTTTTAAATAAACCTGTTTAGTACATAAAAGGATGGGGGCATATTCACGTATACTCATTTGCTTGCGCAGTCAATTTCACATCTCCTTTGAGTTCTATGGGATTAGGAATGGATAAAATTAGGAAGAGACTAGGTACTTCCCTCCACACATGCACAAATAGGTCTGATCCTGCCCCGCCTACATTATATATTTGTATCATTCTCAACCTACTGCTGCTGGAAAAAGGCTAGTGCCACTGTCCTGGTATATTGCTTATTGCTTCTGAGCTGCAGCGGGCAAAAGCAAGCGGGAAGGCGGAGCCCCAAGTCGTGACTCGGCAGCCCGGCACTCATGCTCCGGCCTGCAGCCCTTAGAAGACGAGACTTGGGGCCGGGCCCGACAAGCGTTCGCGTGTGCACTCTCGCGCTCCCCCTCTCTCCGTCTCCGCTAGGGGGATCCTTCAAGCCATCCACCCACATCCCAGCGAGTAAGTCTCCAGCTGGGGCAGTGGGAGAGCGCACCTTTGGTAAAGCCACCTCCTGTCGGAGGAGGCCAACAACACAATAAATGTCAAAGTTCCCAAGGAGACAACAATGAAAGATACTGGAAAAGATGCATTTCTTAAGTAAGACTGCTTCCCCCCACAAAAAAAGGGGGGGCACAAGTTTCCCCACAAGTTTTCCTTCAAGGTATGTGACTTAAGGCCTCATCTCCTCTTTATGGCAAACGCTCCAGTGTGACACATCAATAGAGACCTTCCACAGCCCAGTAAAACTACACTGAACCTCATGAATCAAGGTAGCATCTTTTTCCCACTTGGACTGCAAAGTGTTATGTAAAATACAGGAAAAAGGCTAGTACATTAGGATGAAATCCTGCTGCTCCTGAATTCAACAGCAAGACACCCACTGATTTTAATGCAACAAGATTCTGTAACCGGTATACATACATAGGTGTGGGAGAAATGTTCCTTTTCAATCTATGGATATCTTACTACTGTCATTCTGTTGTAATGGCAAAATGCTGACCTACAATAAATAATCCCAGTTCTAGCCTTTTAACCAAGTCAGCACATTTTGTCTGGAACTGTGCTGTTCTTCTAGAATAACTTCCAAGCGAACCTCGTTTTTAAATCAAACTCTGTTGATTTACTCTCGCTGCTTAATGTCAAGGAAGAGCGAGAGCAGCACAGGGAACGGAGCACTGGACTTGGATTGAGGTGACTTGAATTCAGATCCCTGCATCAGCCACAAAGTTCAGGGATGGTCTTGGCCCTCTCAATTCAAACCTGTCTCACAGGGTTATTGCAAGAATAAAACAGGACAACCCCATGCATGTCGCTCTGAGTTCACTGCATACAGGCAGAATACATAATTTAGCCCGTGACTGACCTCAAGTTCATCTTCTTTACCCAGTTGCTAGTTCACCGGGATACTTGATTTCATTTGTAATGCCTTCCATCCCCTCCACCTCTGAACATCCCTCTTTTGCTTTGGCCGTATGTGGTACACTGTACCCAGTTCTGTAAGACTATACGGCTCTCTGACCCCTCTGCCAAGTGTCAGACACCTTATATGCATGATACTAAAAATAAAAACATCACAGAAGAAACACACCTTTACACAAGTCAGCCAAGCTATTTCCAGTGCAATTACATTACACAATAATGCACTCTCACTTCAGATAAGTTTTGGCTGCCACACAAATGGGTTTCCACAAAACAGTGAATTCTCAGTGTGGCTGAAAGCATTCAAGAACTGCAACTGCCAACAAGTTTTTTTTTTTCATGCTTGTGAGGCCTGTACCTTTGCTACTGCAGGCAAAGCCCTATATATTTAGTGATTCCTGGAGCTGTCGATACTCAAGATGGACCAAAGTTAACCATGGCCAAGGCTCCAGTGCTTCTGAGTTAGCAAAAAGAAAAAAGGGCAGGGAGGCTAAAATTGGTAGGAAGGAAGACACACAGTTTAAAGGTTATAAGAAGTTAAAGGACAGAGGATGTTAAAGAACATTCAAAAGGCCTGGCAGGGTGTCTGTGCAGCACCATTTAAGATTTTAATCCCTGTGCAACTCCCCATTTTTTTTAAAAAAACAAAACACTACAGGAGCTCCTCCAGATGGTTGCTTCCACGTTTGCTCAATATGTTCCACGTGTGCTGTAACTCACTTCCCCTCTGTACAACAGCTTCGTCTACAAACCTGTTCTTACCGTTTTTTTTAACCCTCTCAGGTAAAGGTGGACTGGCAACAATCATACATTCTAAAGTATTAATAAAAAGTTATTTTGTGGAGACAAGAAGTGATGACAGGATTTTTCTGAATGAACACAGACCGCACATCAAGGTGCTTGAAACAATATAAATCATTACCCTTTATGCTTTCAAAAGCATGTTTTCTGGTGTGGAAAAACAACAGACAACTAAAGATGGGAAGAAATATATAAATGATATATGATAGGACTATATTAAATTATAAATGGTCTGGAGAGAAAACAGCTCAGTTTTCCCCAAATACGTTGATTTACAACAGGTTCAGAAATGGGAAAAAGTAGTACTTCTACAAAGAACGGTACATAACTCACAGGAATGACTGCAACAAGAGGTGGTGATCGTCACCAACACAGACAACTCTTAAAGCAGATTTACAAAAACTCGTGGAGAATGAATCTGTTAGCAGCTATTAGCCTCAACAGTGAAATGGAGCTTCCTGGTACAGGGGTTGTATAATTCTGAATATAAATTCCTGGGGACAAACAAGGGAAGGCTACCTTCATGTCCTGTTCTGAGTGCCCAAAGACATCTGGATAGTTCAAGAATGGAAACAGAACGTAGGAGTAGATAACCAACCCATTAAAGGAACCATTTACTTATGACAGACAATACTGCTTAGAGTTAAAAGATTTGGCTCCAAGCCATTTCAAATAAGACTTGCTGGACACTAGCAACATTTAGGGAACAACCCTATGCATGCTTTAGTCTGTCTAAACATGCAAAGGATGGTGCCCTTAAAGCTTAATACTGTTTTGGCACAGACTGCCATGTAAAATAAGGCCAATAGAAGGCTATTGCGTTACTCTACTGGTAAGAATAACTTGAGCACGCTCCGGGAGAGAGCGCAGGACAGGAAGGCCTGGCGTGCTATGGTCCATGGGGTCACGAAGAGTCGGACACGACTGAACGACTGAACAACAACAACAACAACAACTGGTAAGAATAGAAATCATATCTGCCACCATAGTCCAGTTTAAGGTATTAGAAAAAACGATTCACCCACAATACATAGCAGTCAATGACAAAGGAAAATGCAAACACAAGATTATAGGACAGCCTCCCCCAACCTAGAGCCCACTACAGATGCCATCATCCTCAGCCACCATGCCAGTGGGCAATGCTGGCCAGGGATGATGGGAGTTGCAATCTGGTGTCTCCAACCCATCTGGAGACACCAGATTGAGGAAGGCTGCTATAGGGTGTGAGGCAACCTCGGTAGGTTTGCCAATATGCCTGTGTTTCATCCTGCTGACATTTTTTCTGTACAAAATCTCATTGAAGTTTCAATGAAAGTGTGCTACAGACATGGGCCTGCAGATGTATACCAAACGAGCACTAAATTCCTTATGCAGAGTCAGAATTCATTGCAATGTAGTTTGGTAAGCCCATACCATACGAGTGGTGTACCATATGCACAACATATGCAGCCACTTTAGATTGATGGCATGACATAAAACAATGTAATTAAACACTTCACATTTGAAGTCCATTATCTATACACACGCACACACAAACACTCAGGCTCCAAATTAAGTATTAAAAGGTTTGATTAAGGGGGGAAAAAAAGGTTTGCACTCCCAAGGTTTGTATTGGGTTTCAGCCCAGATCCACTGGTGTGTGGGTGTGTTTTAAACTAGCAATTAAGCTATCAAGACCATTCATACAGAGGGAAACGCAAGAAACTCAGTAGCAGGGAAACAAATGCATGAATACCCAAAGAAAGGAGGAAAAGAAATCACGGTTGTTTACTACACAAATCGTGGGGAAGGGGCATCTTCAGCATAATGCCCCTGCTCATTAGGATGTCTTTGCCAAGCGCTGCCCATTTAAGGACAAAAGCAACACAGAGAATAATTATGCAGTGCTAAGGCAACCCCCCCCCCCCAATCCAGCAGCCACAAAGCCCTGTTCCTAAACACTTGAGTTCTCTTAGAACTACAAGGGAGGAGGATGTGAACACCCCCCCCCCCAGGTTTCTTGGCCTGCGTGTGAAAGTTGCCTGGCAAGCTATGAACTTTGAAAAGCAGAGAAGAGGACTTTGGAAAGCGACACAGGAAAATATCAGAGAGACTGATGTCACCCGTGAGGGCTTTTTAAATATGCGCCACTAAAAGTGGTGGGAAAATGGAAACCAAGAGGCAGGACTCGGAGGGTGGACACATCGACGACGCTGCTGCCGTCCAGAGATGCATCCATGCCCCCCTCCCCTCCCCACCCCACCCCCAAAAGCTACCATCCGAAACTCAAGCCGACCCCAACGCCTTTCTTCCAAGGAGCTCAGTAAGGCATCAGAACCCCCTTTTTCTTTGTGTTTACACCCTAAGAGCCTGTATCTGGGGAAGGAGGGAGGGAAAAGGACCTCCAATATTGCTCCCCCCATCCATCCATCCATCCATCCCCACCCACCCCCTCAGCGCACAATGCCTCTGACAGAACCTCGCAGCTGACAATGGGGACGCGGGAAGATCTCCTCCGCAAGAGAGCCAGCGCTGCCGCTGCCGCCTGCCCCGCGTCGCCAGGCGGAGATCCGCGAAACCTGCACGTCTGTATCAACTTGGAGACCAGACACGGGGGATGGAGGGGAGGAGGAAGGCAGCGGCTCCGCCGTAGAGAGCTGCCGCCTCGCTCGTTTGGGGCGCATCTGGAGAGGGTTATGTTCCCTCCGTTTCCTCCCTTCGTTCCCCCACCACCACCACGTTTGCTTCTCCCCTCCCCAAGCGGAGAGCCTTTGTGTGCGAAGTGGAAGACGCGCACACGCCAGCCAGCCCGCCCGCCCTCACCTCGACTTTCGGCGGCTCAGCCTTGCGAGGACGCGCGCGGGGAGCGTCCTTCCCCAGCCGGCCCCCAGCCAGAACGGCGCAGCCTTGGCCCCTCTTCATCCAGCCCCGCGGCGGGCGGCGGGCGGCTCCCCCCCAGGTGCGCGTCTCCCCCGCCCCGGCGGGAGGCTCGCTCGGACGGCTGGAAGGGAAGGGTCGCCCTACAGCTCGCCGAGGCGGAGCGCGCGCGCCGGGCGCAGCCCCGAGCCTCGCCTTGTAAGGGCTGCGGGGCGGAGCAGGAGCGCCGGGCCGCTGAGTCACGGCCGGGGGCTCCGCCTCCCGGCTCCGCTGGTGCCCGCGGCGGCTCCGGGGCGAGCGCGGGGAGCGCCGTGGCCCCGCCGGCGCCGCTCTTTGTTGCGGGAGCCCGCGGGGAGCGAGGGGAGGGTTGGGACGGCGCGCCCGCTCGCCCGCTCGCTTTCCTCCCCCCAGCGGAGGGAGGGGGAGGACGGCGCCGCGGAGCAGGGGCCGGCCTGCCCTCCGGCTGGAGCTCGGGGCGGCCGGATCCTCCTAGGCGCCTTTGCTCCGCGGCAAGGCTGGCCGCTTTCGGCGGGATTCACGCCCTGGTCGTCGGGCACCGGAGTGGCGCCTTGCGTCGGCGCCCCGACTTTGCGCACCGAGTGCAGCGCGATGCGAAGCGTCTTAGGGCGCCTTCCTAGGCGTGGTTAGACAGAAGAAAGGCCTACAACGCCCAGCATCCCCCAGCCAGCTTCGCTGGCTGGGGGATGCTGGGCGTTGTAGGCCTTTCTTCTGCCTAACCACGCCTAGGATGGCGCCCTGACTCAGAAGAGGCCCAGTGGAACTCTCTTCTTGCCAAGCCCCGAGTCCAGTGGAACTGACCCTGTGGGGCTGGAGGCCAGCCCCGTGCATGTTGTCTTGAAACAAAACCCCACAGTTCGGTGGGGCTTACACCCAAGGACAGTCCTAAAAACACCTTGAATTGCATCCCTGTGAGTGTGGTTGGGCATGCTTCCGAGTAAGCGTGCATATAGGGTGCTCACTTTTTATTTATTTTATTTACTGCATTCCTATCCCGCCTTTTTCCCCTCTGGCAAAGAACCCAAGGCGGCTTACGTTCTCCTCTCCGTTTCAACCACACAACAACCCTGTGAGGTAGGCTGGGCTGAGAATCTGTGACTGGCCCAGAGTCACCCAGGGGGCCTCAATGGCCGAGTGGGGACTAGAACCCGGATCTCCCGACGCCCAGTCCAGCACTCTAGCCACTACACCACGCTGGCTCTCACCACACTTACGGATCACGCCCAAAACACAGGAAATGCATCACCAAAAGAGGGCACCGATTTGCGGAAAATGTGCAGGTGCTAATTTATGTGCATGTATGCAAATTTAGAAATTATTGTATTTTAAACTGATTTGCGGAAAATGTGCAGGTGCTAATTTATGTGCATGTATGCAAATTTAGAAATTATTGTATTTTAAACTGATTTGCAGAAAATGTGCAGGTGTTAATTTATGTGCATATATGCAGATTTAGAACTTACTGTATTTTAAACTGATTTGCAGAAAATGTGCAGGTGCTAATTTATGTGCATATATGCAGATTTAGAAATTACTGTATTTTAAACTGATTTGCAGAAAATGTGCAGGTGCTAATTTATGTGCATATATGCAAATTTAGAAATTATTGTATTTTAAACTGATTTGCAAAAAATGTGCAGGTGCTAATTTATGTGCATATATGCAAATTTAGAAATTATTGTATTTTAAACTGATTTGCAGAAAATGTGCAGGTGCTAATTTATGTGCATATATGCAAATTTAGAAATTATTATATTTTAAATAGATAGTACATCGCTCCATAGCGATCATGTAAAAACAATCATTTTGTTGTTGTTGTTCAGTCGTTCAGTCGTGTCCGACGCTTCGTGACCCCATGGACCATAGCACGCCAGGCCTTCCTGTCCTGCGCTCTCTCCCGGAGCATGCTCAAGTTCATATTCATTGCATCGGTGATGCTATCTAGCCATCTCATCCTCTGCCGTCCCCTTCTCCTTTTGCCTTCAGTCTTTCCCAGCATCAGGGTCTTTTCCAGGGAGTTTTCTCTTCGCATTAGGTGGCCAAAATATTGGAGCTTCAGCTTCATTATCTGTCCTTCCAATGAGCAGTCAGGGTTGATTTCCTTTAGGATGGGCTGATTTGACCTCCTTGCAGTCCAGGGGACTCGTAAGAGTCTTCTCCAGCACCACAGTTCGAAAGCATCAATTCTTCGGCGCTCAGCCTTCCTTAGAGTCCAGCTCTCACAGCCATACATTACTACTGGGAAAACCATAGCTTTGATTAGACGGACCTTTGTCGGCAAGGTGACGTCTCTGCTTCTTACTATGCTGTCTAGGTTTGCCATAGCTTTCCTCCCAAGGAGCAAGCGTCTTTTAATTTCATGGCTACAGTCACCATCTGCGGTGATCTTGGAGCCCAAGAAAGTAAAATCTGTCACTGCTTCCATTTCTTCCCCTTCTATATGCCAGGAAGTGATAGGGCCAGATGACATGATCTTAGTTTTTTTAATGTTGAGTTTCAAACCAGCTTTTGCACTCTCCTCTTTCACCCTCAACAAGAGGCTCTTGAGATCCTCTTCGCTTTCTGCCATTAGGGTGGTATCGTCTGCATATCGGAGGTTGTTGATAATTCTCCCGGCAATCTTAATTCCGACCTCTGATTCATCCAACCCGGCATTTCTCATGATGTACTCTGCATATAAGTTAAATAAGCAGGGTGACAATATGCAGCCTTGTCGTACTCCTTTCCCAATTTTGAACCAATCGGTTGTTCCATGTCTGGTTCTTACTGTTGCTTCTTGACCCTCGTACAGGTTTCTCAGGAGACAGGAAAGGTGGTCTGGTACTCCCATCACTTTCAGAATTTGCCACAGTTTGTTGTGATCCACACAATCAAAGGCTTTAGCGTAGTCAATGAAGCAGAAATAGACGTTTTTCTGGAATTCTCTTGCTTTCTCCATGATGCAGCGAATGTTGGCGATTTGATCTCTAGTTCCTCTGCCTCTTCTAAACCCAGCTTGTACTTCCGGTAGTTCTCGGTTCGCATACTGCTGAAGCCTAGCTTGTAGGATTTTGAGCATCACCTTGCTGGCATGTGAAATGAGCGCAATTGTGCGGTAGTTTGAACACTCTTTGGCGTTGCCCTTCTTTGGAATTGGAATGTAAACTGACCTTTTCCAGTCTTGTGGCCACTGTTGAGTGTTCCAGATTTGTTGGCATATTGAATGCAGCACTTTAACAGCATCATCTTTTAGGATTTTAAATAGCTCGGCTGGAATACTGTCATCTCCGCTAGCTTTGTTGTTACTAATGCTTCCTAAGGCCCACTTGACTTCACTCTCTAGGATGTCCGGCTCAAGTTCAGTGACCGCACTATCATGGCTATCAGGGACATTCAGATCTTTCCTGTATAGTTCTTTTGTGTATTCTTGCCACCTCTTCTTAATCTCATCTGCTTCTGTTAGGTCCCTGCCTTCTTTGTCCTTTATCATGCCCGTCTTTGCACAAAACGTTCCCTTGAGATCTCCAATTTTCTTGAAGAGATCTCTAGTCTTTCCCATTCTGTTGTTTTCCTCGATTTCTTTGCATTGTTCATTGAAGAAGGCCTTCTTGTCTCTCCTTGCTATTCTCTGGAACTCTGCATTCAGTTGGGTATATCTTCCCCTTTCTCCCTTGCTTTTCGCTTCCCTTCTTTCGTGAGCTACTTGTAAAGCCTCATCAGACAGCCACTTGGCTTTCTTGCATTTCTTTTTCTTTGGGACGGATTTCGTTGCTGCCTCCTGAACAATGTTACGGACCTCCGTCCATAGTTCCTCAGGCATGCTGTCTATCAGGTCTAATCCCTGAAATCTATTCCTCACCTCCACTGTATATTCATCATGGATATGATTTAGGTCATACCTGAACGGTTTAATGGTTTTCCCTATGTTCTTCAATGTAAGCCGAAATTTTGCAAGAAGCAGCTCATGATCTGAGCCACAGTCAGCTCCAGGTCTTGTTTTTACTGACTGTATGGAGCTTCTCCATCTTTGGCTGCAAAGGACATAATCAATTTGATTTCGATATTGACCATCTGGTGACGTCCATGTGTAGAGTCGCCTCTTGTGCTGTTGGAAAAGAGTGTTGGCTATGATCAGCGTGTTCTCTTGGCAAAATGCTATTAGCTTTTGTCCTGCTTCATTTTGTACACCAAGGTACATCATTTTTTTACTGATTGTTAAAATCTTTAACCCAGCTTTCCATCAACACATGCCCAAAGCAGTTTGTAATAATGCATAAATGCAATTACAGGTAGAGATTACAGAAGGAAAACAGTCCCCTTCTTTGAAATACTGTCTGCTATGATAAAATTCAGCCATGGATTTCAGTCCTGTTTATCAAAGGTTTCTATAAACTCCCCTTGAGGAAAACATGTACTTTGCTTAAGATTCACCAAATGCTTCCAGCAGTTCTAGATGGGTGCTGTAAGACCGCTTTCCATCTCCATCACTGTATCTGTAGAGATGGTGTTGCTGAGGACATTCTGTGTTACATGCTCCACAGCCCCATTAAAGAGAATGCAGGGAGCAAGATTTTGTCTCAGTCAGTAGTCTTGTTGAAGATCTTGTTGGTCTAAGCCTAAGCTACATCATATTTGCTTGCAAAAATAAGGAAGGTTTGACTGAAAGCAGCCAGATTTGCTCTGGCAGCTGCAAGATGGCAATAAAGTTATTGTAGTACCCATGATGTGGACTTTTATTTAATAAGTAAGATTGGCTGGTACATGGAATGGGAGGGTCTTTTCTGCAGTAGCACCCATCCTTTGGAATCCTGTGTCCAGAGAGCTCTGCCAAGCCACTTTCCTGCTTCTGTTTCACTGACAGCTGAAGACTTTTTAAAAAGATTTATTTCCTTAATTATAATATTGCTGCTGTTTGTGTTGTTTACATATGTAGCAGATAACTTTAGGCATGTGGTGGGTTTCTTTTAACAGAAAAGCAATGTATCCATTTCATAAATAAGTCAAAACTGAAAGTGATTTTGGAAGGCTCTGCTCAGGTAAAATATCTGTAGCAGGAAGATCAATTTCAAGAAGAATTTCTAAGACAGCAATCCTGTAGCCCCTAGGTGAGCAGGCTGGGGCCATAGGATGTCTCAGAAAACCCCTTCAGCCGTCCGAGACAGTGCTCCAACCTCAGAAGAGGGAGTCAGGGATATGACCCCCCGACCCCTCACAGCCAGCATGGGGAGAACTAGGCCGGCTGCCTCTCCAAGGTCAGAAAGTCAACTTTGGAGAGGGGGAAAAGGGGGCGTTCTGGTGGGTGGGGAGGGGAGGAGACCAGGGAGGCCAGGATACAATTTATCCTGAGCCTCCCCCTGCCCCGAAGCGTTCTTGCGAGACAGGCTGAAAAGCCCATCTAGTGAAAATCAAGGAGATACAAGGCCAGGGAGGCAGAGATCGCCTCTACTGCTCCTCCACACTGCCGAATTCAGCCTGGCGGGGCATAAGAATCTCAGAAGCCTCCAGGTTCGGAGTTTGTCATGCAGCGAGGGCACAGTCTATAGGCTTGCACCCTAAATATACCGCTGTACATACAGTTAGAGACAATACTATTAACAGCGCATAGTTAAACTATGCAATTCGCTACCACAGGATGTAGCAATGGCCACCCATTTGGATGGCTTTAAAAGGCAGGTTGGACAAAGTCCTGGAGGAAAAGGCTATCCATGGCTACTAGTCTTGATAGCTATGTGCTACCTCCGGTACCAAAGGCAATGAGCCTATGTACACCAGTTGCTGGGGAACATGGGTGGGAGGGTGCTGTTGCACTCATGCCCTGCTTGTGAGTTCCTGGTCGACAGCTGGTTAGCCGCCGTGTGAACAGAATGCTGGACTAGATGGACCCTTGGTCTGATCCAGCAGGGCTCTTCTTATGTTCTTATGTAACCTGAGCTCTCTTAGCTGGGTGGGGTGAGGTGAGGAACTAAGAATTTGCATGAATTCCCCTATATGTAAAAATAGATATAATATTAGGCAACCACATTGGCTTCCACTTTTGTCCAATCCGCAATGAGTTAACCCCAGAATGCAAAGTCTGCAGACACTTAACTCATATGTGGTACAGCAGCCTTTCCCAACTTGGTGCCCTCCAAATGTAGTTGGACTACAACCCCATCATCCCCTAGATGGAGATGATGGGGGTTGTGGTCCAACCCATCTGGAGGGCACCAGGCTGGGGAATGCTGTCATGTTTTGTGTAGGAGAGATATTGGGCAAACTCAAGAGTTAACTTTCAAGTGTTTTACTTTCAAGGAGCCTTTCTACACTAACCCAGTTCAGCTGTGTCTGCTGGCACACCCTCCTTGCCAGTTTGGACATCAAACAGAACTGGTTTAACAAGCCAGGATAGAAGAGCTGGAGTCAAGCGTGCCAGAGGAAGGGAGGGACGAGGAGGGGGTGTGCAGGCACATGGCTCTTTGTCAGGCTGATAAACTATGCTTGTCAGCACAAGAATCTGAGATCACGATGCCTGAACTGGGACTTATCTGGTGAGGAATCCCCACCCATGGAATGCCTGTGCATTGCCAAGGATTCAGGGGTATGTTGCATAGCGCCCATTTGGTTCACACAGAGCAGCTTTCCCCAACCTGGGGCTCTCCAGATGTTTTGGACTACAACTCCCAGCATTCCTGACCACTGGCCATGTGGGCCAGGGCTGATGAGAGTTGAAGTCCAAAACACCTGGAGGAGGGACCATGCTGGGGAAAGCTGCTACAGAGCATTAGCCAACCCTCTTGTACGGTACACTAATGCTCCATTATGGCTGCAGATTATGGGGGGGGGGATGAGGATTGACGGGCAAACTGTATTTCAGGGAAGCTTCTCGTCATTATTGATCCTGTCACTGAGAATAACCTTTGGGGGTCTTCGGAACACAGCTTGAAATCCACTGCTAGAATTCAAGCATTCCATCTTGTGATTCATGCTGCACAGCATAATCCTAATTTGGTTTCTTCAACCTGCTTCTGGAAAAATAGGGATTCTACTTTAAAAAACAGAAACCAGGTCACTTTGGAAACTGTCCTTGCTGTTCATTTCTGTTCTGAGAAATGATGGACATTTTAGTTCAACTGTAATTTCACGAACGGAGCAGCAAGATGCCATTTATACTTCCCCCCGTCTCATCTTGTATTTGTAGACATTCAGTTACCATCTTATTTATTTGATTTATTAGCTGTCCATCTGGCCAGCTACCCAGCCACTCTAGGTGGTGTACAATACTAATAAAAACGCCTTGTAAATGTTTACCTTTCTAAAGTTGTTACCAATCACAGTCATTCCTGTGACACCATGTACAGATAGAAGGAGTAGGCTCTTTCACAGAAACATAATACATCCATTTTGAAGTTGTATATAGATTTTTGTAGAATGTACAGTGATGTCTCCTAATATATAACCTGTATCGTGTAAAGGCCAAAGGCACATTTCATCATGTACAGAAAATAAAGATGAGCTAAGTGATCCTATACACCAGCCTTCCCCAACCCAGTGCCCTGGTTGAGGGATGCTGGGAATGTTGGTCCAACACAGCTGGAGGGCATCCAGTTGGGGAAGGTTGCTACACATGAATCACAACAAGGAAGGAGATGTGCCACCACTCTACCAGTGCAACAGCTGCCAAATCCTATACTCATTCAGCCTAGGACAGGAGGGGAGAAACACACAGCTCCCCAAAACGCTCCACAAAGCAGCAGTGGCTGCTACACCTGCAGCATCTTTGGAAATACCACCAGTACACACTAATCAAGGGCTGTTGTGGTGATGACCCCATGCCACTCAGACACAGAGGGACCTGGTGCATTGACATCAGTGGGAACTCACTCTCAGGACAACCTCCTGCCCCACACACAACACTGCCACAGTGCTCCCCACCCCATGAGTTCCTCTAGCCTCGGACACAATGACCCAATGGCTTCAAGTCGCCACGCATCTCTGCAGGCACGGGTTTGAGTCTCTTATACCACACACTGCTCACAAATCTTTGATCGAATCTTGGACCATCGTTGATCGAAACACAAGGAGAGGCCATATAGTACCCACATACTGTAGCTGCTGTGACAGGAGGCCTGCAGAGAGGACACATGACTCTCCTTGGGACAAGGGTTCAAGACCTGAGGGAGGAAGTGTTCTCAGGGAGGCTGCTTCCAGACAGGCAGCTCTTAGCCACAGGGGTCCCCACCCTCTTTGGGACATGGACACAACGAATTTTAAGAGAAGGGCTGTGGGTGCTCTCGCAAAATAGGTGCCATGGTGGGGTTGCCCGTGCATGAAATGGCCGCTATGGTGGGCATGGCGGGTCACAAAACACTCATTTCCAGAAGGCAAACTGGGGAGACTAAAAATAAAGTAACTTGCCCAAGAACCTTAGTAGAAGGCAGAGGTGGGAGCTTAGCTCCAAAACACAAAAGCTCTCTTTTGGACCCAAATAAAAATGGTGCTGGAAAGCAGCACTTCACTTTGCAGCACGCCAGCCTCCCAATTAAAAACTGTCATTTAAAAAAATGTTAAGGGATAAAATAAAAATCAGGAGGGGCAAGAAGCATGGTGGGTGCCAAGAGAGGTGTCCATGGGTACATTGGTTCCCACAGACACAACATTGGAGACCCCAGTCCTAGTGTTACTGATCCAAAGGGATTGTGCAGCTATTCTGCCTTGCCCGCCTTAATGGATTTTCTGTTTACGAAATAATAATAATGGATGAAGTGTTTGGAAAACATGGGAGGGTTATAAATGGGAGATGGCATTGTCTGGATGTACACATACACCCAGTAAAATTCTGTTTGAGGCAGGGGAATTGCACAGTAAAAGCTTAATCTGGAAGAACTGCCATCTTCCTCCTCTCACCCTCCTTATGAAGGTAGTCCTTACAAAGTCACCCATATTTGGAAAAGTGTTGGTGCTACATTTAAATGCTCTGAAGCTCTTCTATTGACTAGGCACATCACATCTGAGGATTGTGGTGGTGAATTATATATCTTCAGCCTAAAAGCATCAGCCCCTTGGCTGCTGTACCCTCATTATAAAACCTGATCTAATCCTGCAAGCCACGTGCAATTATCTAAGATTACAATTGAAAACATGGCCTCCCCAGTGAGCATGAGTAAGATAAAGTACTTGTAAGTAGGGTAAACATGAATGCTCGGGAGTATGGCAAAGCCTTCCAAGTCAAGATCATATGCATTGTCCACCAGAACAACACTTCGTGACATTTGTTTGTTTGTTTGTTTGTTACATTTCTATACCACCCAATAGCAGAAGTTTTCTGGGCGGTTCACAATTAAAACCATAAAATACAACATATTAAAATATAATTTAAAAGTTTAAAACTATACTATAAAATAAAGATAAAAACCAAAATAAAACCTAGCAGCAGTGTGAAGATTTTAAGTACAGTAACAGATTTAAATCCACAAAAACTGAAAGACTAAAATGCCTGGGAAAATAAGGTTTTTACTTGGCACCGAGAGGAGCACAACATAGGCCAAGTGAGCCTCTCTGGGGAGGGAATTCCACAACCAGGGTGACACAACAGAAAAGGCCCTCTTTTCACATTAATTTTTGCAATGATGCACTCTAGTGTGTAATGGCAGCAATCTAACAACCCGTTTGAGGCCCCTGCTTTGAGGACACCCCCTGATGCAGGAAGGCTTTCTCCTCCATTATTCCCAAATAGCAGAACATGAGTGTTTTGGTCCCCACTCTCTTGGCATTTCAGAAGGGAGTTAAGATGCATCTCTTTAGTTGGTGAGTAATGGTTTTAATGTTGTTTCAATGTTTTAATATGGTTGTATTGCTTTTTATATTTTTATTTGAATTGTATGTGTTGCCTTGGTGACATTTGTGGAAAGACAGTATATAAAAATTCTTAATCAATAAAAAATATAAAATCAATAAAAACACAATTGCTGAACATAACTAACCATCCCTACTGCCAAGAATCAAGCATTCAGAAAACAGATTGATATACTGATGTTAACAGAAGGAAACGTGCTAGGTATGTTTCTCTTGTTCATAATTTCCAAGGGCAAAATGAACAAAGCATACTTTCTGACAGGAAGAAGTTGCTTGATGTGGTATAAAAATGATAACAAATGTGTTTAATTTATGGAGATGGAATGCATGATAGGCAATAAAAAGTGATATCCTGTCTTTGATGTCATTGTACATCAGATGTTGGGATTTATAGAGAATCTTGGATGTCAAGAGGAGATTAAACTATGTCAACTGAAAGGGAGAGTGCACTGGACCAGTTTATTTCTCAGTCACTAAAAAGGAGGACAAACTATTTCTATCACCTTCTACTATATCACTAGAAAGTCAGCAAATCAAAGAAGATTTCAAGGCATTCTTGCATCCTGATTTCCACTTGCAGCTATGACTGGGTAACATCAATTAGAAATAAGTAAAATATTTTTCAAATTCAAATGAATAAATAATGCACTATTCTTTTGAACCATACATGAGTACTAGTACAGTTTTCTAGTACAGTTTTCTAAAGCATGGTTAAGCTTCTTATGTCCATTTACATTAAAAAGAAATGCAGAGAGTTTGTGTCCCTTGATATAGATAATTGCTTCTAGCAAAAATAAATAAATAAATCTGCCATCAGCACAATGTTTTACCAGAATGTAATTATATGATGTGCTGATATGGTAAGATATTGGAGACACAAATGTAACTGTCTAAGTGGGTATTCATAACGTTTGAGTCAATGTACACAATCATCTTTCAGGTCAGTTTTGATTTGGGGAAAGCTGAATGTGCCAATGTGTTTATCCTAGCCTTCCCAAACGTGGTGCCTTCCAGAAGGTTTGTACTTCAACTCAATCAGGAATGCTGGGGGTTGTAGTCCAAAAAATCTAGAGGGCACCTCCAGGTTGGGGAAGGCCAGTTTATCCTATTTGTATCCTGCTGGGAGAGGGACTCACGGTTCCCTCTCCCAATAACCCTGTGAGGTGGGTGGGGTGAGAGCTGGTGGCTACCAAAGGCCTCTCAATGAGCGTCATGGCTGAGCAGGATTTGAATCCAGGTCTCCCCAATCCAAGTCCAATATTCCATGGTATATCATACTTTGTCAGGTCCTTTCCCCACTTTTTCTTTCAAACACTTCCAGGCTATGCTGAGGAAGTGGCAAAACAGACCATGTTGCCTCACTCCCATTGCTCAAGGAATGGAAGCCCTCTAACTATATGAGCAGTTCAGCAATGGAAAAAGTCAGGTCTACTCTAAATTGTGACCCACCAAGGTGAATGCAGCTGACCAGCCATGTATGGCAGTCAAGAATGAGTAATGCTTCACTCATGACTGTCTACCTGGGACTATAAAAACAGCAATTGTCAAGTGTCTGGCAGGCCACAATAGACGGTTTGTGGACTGCTTGATGGGTCAGAAGCTGAGCAAGGCTAGAATAAGCACCCTAAGGGGATTGTGGAATCGTAATCCCTAGAAGCTTTTGAGAAAAGGGCATGGACATGCTGTTAGCTATAGGATCTCTGATCTTAAGAGGTTGGTCTAGAATGAACTATGCCTTCCAACTCCGTGACTTTTGCAAATCCAACAATAGTCAAAATGTTCCATGTTTGCATTCTTCCGTGATGAAATCCAGTCACTGGGCTATGAAAAGAACCACACAGAGCAGCCTTGTGGCCACAATGGAAAACTTTGCTTTCACAAGAGTAATATATAAATATCCATTAATCACAAAGAGAAATGGAAACAAAAAAGCTTCCTCCTTGCTTTTCCTGGGAGGCCTGTTGCCACTGAAATAATTTGCTTTGTAACTGAAAAACGCACAGTCATAAATTAATAAAACACAGAAGAAGCTGGCTTTCAATGCAATATTAGTTCTAGATTTTTATGGCTGTTTTATAGATTCCTGTGCTGTTTATTATTTTGCATTATATTGTAATTTATACTTTTAAATAATATATTTTATATTTTTAACTCTTCTATGGCATTTTAGGTTTTTAATTGTTTGTAACCCGCCCAGAGAACATTAGTTATTGGGTAGATTAGAAATGTAATAAATGCATTAATTAATAAATAAAAATAATTGTGATGAAAAATATAACTGTCATGTTAAATGGCCTTTATGATAATCCAGTGCACTGAGGCTGCAATCCTATACACATTTACCTGGGAGTAAGTCCCATTCAACCCAATACCACTTCTGCATAGATGAGTATAGGCTTCCACTGTAATTGTCAAGCAGTGTTCCCCGGGGTTCCTCATGAGCTTCTTGTAGGTTCTCAATGAGAAGATCATTAATGTCAGACAAACATCTGTGAAATACAGCTTCCCCATCACTACTGATCTTCTCCTGTGATGTGCAGCAACGGAGGAGTGTTGGGTGTGTTTCAGGGTAAGATCTCAGTTCAAGCAGGGTAAGAATAAGGGCCAAAGTCAACAAACAAGTATGCATCCTACAATATGCCCCAGAATCCTTTGTGATCAGCTGTGGCTCTGTGGCAGACATGGCAATGGGGGGAGGGTGTCCTTGACAGATGACTCAGTATGAGGTTTTCCTGAACACAGAAAGTTTCAGGAACACTCATGTCCTACAACTATTTACACAATAAAACAGAGAAACTGGTTGATCGGGAATATTTATTTCAGCCAAGTAAACTAATCTTAAAGGTTTATAGTGACTCCAAATAACTTTATGCCTGAGGACCATTTCACACACGAATCAGCAGCAAACTTTTATCATGCATATTTATTTGTTTGTATTAAAACGTATGGCCTGCATTTCTAGGCAAAATGCTCACTCAAGGCAGCTCACAATATATCAAAATAAAACAATATAATAGGGCAGAGGACAATGGCCAAGCCCGGCTCCCTGGAGCATATACCTGCATGATACGTGCACCACATCTGGCAGTGAATTCCATCAGTTAATTATGCTCTGTGCAAAGAAGCACTTTTGTTATTCTCCTGCCAGTCAGCTTCACTGAATGACCCCGATTTCTAATATTACTAGGAAGGGGGGTCCCTTCTCTTTATGCACTTTCTACACCACACATAATTTTATTAACTGCCGTCATGTCCACCCCCACTGTTAGTTGCCTTTTTTCTAATTGAAAAAGTCCCAAATGCTTTAACCCTTTCTCATAATAAGGAAAGTTCTCTACCCCTCCCCTTTTCTGCATCTTTTCCATCTCTACAATAGTCTTTTGCAGTCCTATTTAGACTAGACCCACGTCAGTGGGACTTAGGCTAGTCATCATGTGACCGCAGAATACATTTGTATGCTTGAATTATGATAGTGCCAGTATTATTTCCAATCCCCGTGCTAATGATCTTGAGCATTCCTAGCATGAAATTTGCCATTTTCACAGCTACTGCATAGTGGGTTAATGTATTTACTGAGCTATTCACATGAAGCTAAGGTCTCTCTTCATTAGTCACTGCAAATTCACCCCCCCCAATATATTGGTTTGGATTTATTTTATTTTTTTGCCCCAATGTGCATCACTTCACACTTACATTGAACCTATTTGCCATTTTGTTACTCTTTCACCCCGTTTGGAGAGTTCCTTCTAGAGTTCTTCACAGTCCCTTCGGTTTTCATCTTCTTGAATCATTTGTTACAGTCAGCACACTAAGTCACTTCACTTCTCACCCACTAACTCCAGATCATGTATGAACAAGTTAAAAAGTACCAGTCCTAATACAGATCGGGGGGGGGGGAGAGACAGGACGGGACATGATGACAACACCCCACTTCTTACTCTCCTCCACTGTGAAAACTGTCCAGTTATTCCTACTCTTTGCTTCCTATTGTTTAACCAGTTACTGATGCATAGAAGAATTTGTCCTCTTATCTCATGACTGCTGAATTTAATTTATTCAGGAGCCTTTGCAGAGGAACTTTGACAAAAAGCTTGTTGGAAGTCCAGGCATACTGATTTGAGGAACAGCCACCTTATGCACAACATGAGTTTACTGGAGAACTATATAAGTGTATGAGCGCTGCTTCCCAATATTGGACACTGAGAATTAGCCTTAGCGTGATTCATTGCGCAATTGCCTTGCCTCATTTACAGAATTGTAAATGTTTTCCTTCCCATGTTTTCCCATCACTTCCCCTATTTTATTTCTTACCAAAGAAAATCCATTACGGAGGGAAAGCCAGAATGTCCTTTGTTTGGTAGCGCTAGGAGCTGTCTGTTGGGCAGCAGCCCTGGAATAAGGCTTAAAATAAGGCCTGGAATAAAAGTGATGCAGGGATGGGACCAAAGGCAAAAGGGACTGGGCCAAAAGTATCGGTGTATTGTAGCTCAAGGCTCTACTGTGTGGTATAGAAAGTGCCTAGAGAGACGGGTTCCCCCTTCCTTGTAATATTAGAAATTGGGGTCATTCAATGAAACCGATTGGCAGGAGAATAACAAAAGTACTTCTTTGCACAGTGCATCATTAACTGATGGAATTCACTGCCACAAGATGTGGCAATGGCCACTCGATTAGATGTCTTTAAAAGAGGATTAAATCCATTCAC
Organism: Heloderma suspectum; assembly: GCF_057233095.1. NCBI lineage: Eukaryota > Metazoa > Chordata > Lepidosauria > Squamata > Helodermatidae > Heloderma > Heloderma suspectum. The sequence goes on from NC_139464.1 coordinate 114,090,102, forward strand.
AGAGGCTAGGTCTATCAATGGCTGTTAGTCATCTGTAGCTATATGGACCCTCCAGATTCAGAGTTGGTGACCTGGTCTGCATGATTGCCACAGCCCACCATGGTGAGTTGTGGCATGTGTGGGCATCCATTTTGAATATTCAGCCCCAGCAGGGGTTGCCATGGTTAGTCATGTCATCCAAAGCTGGGTGGCAGGGGTTGTTTGAGGGTTAAACAATTCTCAAATAACCCCAGGTCTGTTGTAGAGAAACCACCAAACAATCTGTGGTTAGGGGGGAAGGGGGTGGGGCCAGGGGAAGGGGACGTGACCTTCTGGGGAACCCCAGAGGTCCAAATTTGGCCCCCAGGCAGGGCAGATTTGGCCCTCGGTCCTACACCCCTGACGTAGGTAAACACGGCTTGGAACTGGGCTGCACTCAATCAAATATAGCTGAAAGCAATGTCCAGTATTGTAGCAGTGCTTTTTCAACCTGCCATGAACAAAAAATCGCTATGGTGGTAGCTGTGTACACTGTACAGCCTTGCTTCATAGTATTAATTCCTTATATTGATCATGGCACGCATGCACATCGCTATGGACAAACTGCATGCATGTCAGGGAAATTACTGTCTATATCAGACCACACATATCATAAGGAAACACCTAAAAATAGCTGTACTATAAATCTAGTGATGTGGTTCAATTGCAGGAAACAGGATGCAGCACTCAGGTTTGGGAATTCAGGAGGGTCTCTCAGATCATGGGAATATGCTGAAACAGGGGGGGAAAAAAGGAGAGGGGAAAGGGTGGAGGCGTAGGTATTTTGTACATCTGCAGAAGCAAGATTCCCAACTGATCAGGAGGGTTACCAAAAGGGCTAAAGAACTACCACCGACTTCACAACTGAAATCCTTGCCAGGATTTCTAGGGAGTGGGAAGAGAAGAAAATAAACGGAGGGCTAAATGTTGGTGAAATACTGAAGTAAAAACATGTGAAAGCATTGTGGAATAATATTTGAGATGGGATCCCACAGAATTCTCCCCAATAATAAAAACAGTCTTAGGAAGGGATGGGGGAAGGAAAAAAAAAAACCCTGGCTACAATTGTACATATTGTATGTAAGTGACACTGAAGTAAATAAGATGTATATGCTCAAAACTGAATGTAGGATTGTTCATTCTTTCATTCTTGGAGCCTCTGGTTATTGCTATATTATTGTTCAGAGGATACAATACAAGAACCGGTGTGTTTTCCCCTCCATGCCTAATAACTGCTTCCAGGGATCGGGCAGAAGTGGATCAGGGCCATGGTAGAGGGTGAAAGGATTAGACCCTCTTGTCCTCAGCACTGTGGCCCCAATCTGGATTGAGCCCACACAGGGCTGCAAAAGAAAAAGATGTCAGAAAATTCAGTCAGTCACAGATTTCCTATATCATGTTGTCATGCAATCCAATCAAGGTTTATCAATCACAGTTTATGTGAAGCACCTCTATGATGTGTGCAAAAGGCTGTGTAATTCTGCTACACATGAGGAGGGGTGGATAGAAAATCCAGAAACCACGGGTGCAACTTTATAAACCCCAAGCACCACCCCACCAACAGGGTTATATATATTTATAACTCCTGGGTAAGAGCGGAAAACCACATCATCTGGCTTTGGGCACAGAATGCTGCCTTCTGAGAAATTCACAAAGCAACTTTCTTGCTCTTTTGGCTACTAAGATAGGCTTCATGTCGAATGTGAGCTGGTGGAGGTCTGGGGAACACCTAGTGAAGTTTCTGAAACCAGGGGAGTTGAAGAATTCTCCTTTTGGAAGATAGAGCACAGGGCTTTCATGCTCTAAATGGTTTTTGCCTCTTCCCCATGACCAGCAGAAGCAAAATAATAAATTATACAAAAAAGTAATGATTGGGGGGGGGGGGACACGACCCAAGGGAAAATATTACAGGTTAAGAAAGGGAGAAACTGACCTGAGAGGGAATCTGTCCTCCAAAGCCAATCTTTCCCCCTCCTTTAAACCCAAGGGGGACGCAGGACTCAGAGGCAGAAAATCTCCTTACTCTATACTCACCCACGTGTAAAAACTCTCCTTAGTCTATATGCACACATCTGCACACACTGGTTTGGCTTCAAGCACACAGTAAACTCACTTGGTTAGTGTAGGATATACAGTACTCTACAGTGTATTATAGAGATATGCTAATGGTTAACTTGTCTAGTTTATACTGGTCACAGAAACTGGGTTACCTCCTTCGGAGTTTTATTTTTATTTTTTGAGGATAGAGAATATAGACAGCCTTGCCAACAGCATGTACGTACAAGTTTAGTGTGACCAGTTGTCTCATTCTGATTTTTATGGACAGAAACTTATTTGGCGCCGAACATTTTGGGAGCAATAGTGCTGTCGAGCAACACAACTCTTTAATAACTATGGCAAGAACAGCAGCAGCAGCAACAAAAATACTGTTGTCCATGTACATCATGCTTTGCAAAGAATAAGAGAACAGGTCCCTGCCCCAAGAGGCTTACAATCCAGAAAACGACAGAAGGGAGACAAAGCAGGATGGGGAGCGAAAATTAAAGAAAGGGGTAAGCAGGGGAAGAATATTCAATTATTACACATGATTTCCATTTGACTGAGCAAGTGGGAAGGGTTCAGAGCCAATGTTTGCCTTTCAGGCCGGGCTCCAGGTTTTCGAGTGTCAGGGTGGCCTCTGAGCACAGGGAGTGGTAGAGTAGTTCAGATTCTGAAGAAGAATTGCCAGACATGGGGGAGGTAGTTTCCCAGGCTTGTCCAGACATGGTTAGGCAGGCTCCTCAGGTTTCAAAGGTCCAGCTGGACAGAGAGGGCCCCTCTTCACCCCCCACCCACCACCCACCCTGTGAGAGATAGAGAACAGGGAGAGGCAGGGTTTGGAGAGTCTGAATTCATAGACGCCAGGCGCAGACGCAGAGCCAAGAGAGAGAAAGCCAGGGCGGAACATAGACGGTCTACTCGACTGGCCCTGCGTGAACAGCTGCACTTAGAAGCCTCACGAGAGAGAGAGAGAGAGCGCTCCCCCCACCCCTTAAGTTAGGGTAGTGAGACCAACTTTCTTTCAAATGGCAGGGAATTTTCGTAGCTACCTTTTGAACCACTGAAGGCATTTCCTTGTAGACTGAGAGTCACTGAGAATTTGCCTCTGTATGACCCTGTGAAGTAATGGATTAAAAGCTGCAGACTGAAGCTGCTTGTCTGTGTTTGATTCAGCATTTGAAGTTCAGTGGGGGCAAAAGGAATCCTGACATGGAGGGCCCTGGGCAGGCTGCCTCAGTGGGCTCCCTCACCCACCCAGTGGCAGCACTGCTGCAGCCACCAGCCTCCCTCTCTTGCTCCCTTTCCCTCTCTTGCAAATGGGCTTACCTGGATGCAGTTGTATAATGAGGCAGCCACCAGGTGCCGAGCACAGCCAAGCAGTTGCTCACCACTACCACCAGGTAAACTCACACCTGCAAGAGCGCGGGCAAATTTGGTGATTGCAGTAGCAGCATTATCACCCAATGAGGGGTCGCAGGCCAGGCCAGACATCAGCCCGGGTGGGTCCTGCCAAGGCATGAGGACACCAACAAATGCCTAATGTACCAGGTGCCAGGCCTGTTGTCCATGTCACACTCACTTGTGCACCAGGTCTGTTGCGTTTGTTCTCAACCTGTTCCAGAGATGTGGGGTGGAAATTTTTTCCAGTGCTTTATTTTTTCTATTTCATAATTTCAATAGTAAGAATGAATGCATGCCACTTGACAAAGACAATATTGGGGAAGCTCAGCAGTTTCAGAGTTGCAAATAATGTTTTTGGGTGATTATCTTTAGCAAGTATATGAGGGAATACATATATATGGCACTGAAATACATGTATGTCTCAGAGCGAAATGGAACTAATAAGTAGTGACAGTGAAACTGAAGGTGCTACAACAACCTTGGTGGAAAAGAGTTGAACCCTGTTGAAAGAGACGAGTGCTTGTCAGCATATTGTGCACAGTTCTTCGGGATGCTAAACTTAATTAGTCTGCGTCAGCACTTTTCAGTACCTTTGTTTTTTTCTTAAATTTCAACAATGTACGGGAAGTACATGCTATTGTCTTTACATTTTTACAAGTATTACAGTAAAACATTCTACATTACCACTTAAAGGTAAAAAGGTAAAGGTGTCCCCAACCAGTCGTGTCCGACTCTAGGGTGTGGTGCTCATCTCCATTTCTAAGCCGAAGAGCCACCGCTGTCCGAAGACGCTGTCCGTGGTCATGTGGCCGGCATGACTGAACACCGAGGTGCACGGAACGCTGTTACCTTTCCCGCCGAAGCGGTACCTATTTATCTACTTGCAATTTCTTGCTTTCTAACTGCTAGGTTGGCAGAAGCTTGGACTGAAGACGGGAGCTCACTCCGTCACGCGGCACTCGGGTCTCGAACTGCTGTCCTGCCGACCTTCCAGTCTGCAGTTCAGTGTCTTAACCACTGAGCCACCGCGGCCCCTAATATCACATTAAACGTGCTTTAACTTCTCCCCCTCAAACATTTCAGGTCAAATACTTGTGGTATACTGGGACAAAAGTTAAGATGGGGTACTTTTTTCAGCTTTGTTGTTTACTAAACACAAGTCAAATAAACATACTAAACTGGATCTCTCTAACCTAATTTGCATTGGAAAATTTTCCGATTCAAAATTTTCCAGAAAACTCACATCTCTGACATGTCATGTTCATTGTCCACATGGAGCTCAGAATGAGCAGGTATTGCCTTGCAGGTGCAGTGTGAAGGTACGCATGGAACATTCCTCCATGCTAAAGGAAACAGAGTCTGGGGAAAATAACAATGGGTTGTTGTTGGATTGTGAACTCTGGTTTGTTTGTGGTTGACAACCCATAGTTAAACCATCGTGCAGGTTTCGCACGTAATGACCTTCCACGATTCAACACTACCTTATGATTCAACAACAACCCATACACAGGGTTATCATTATGTGCAAACTCGGTCATGGTGTCCCATAGCCTCTTCAGCGGATGAAGCTTTTCACAGCATGGAGAGAAACCATAAGCCTCTACTAATGCCTGCTCATCAAGATGCTGTCAAAGGCACAGCTGCAGTGGCTGGTTAAGAAGATGGCAATTTTACTGTGGACCTGGAAACTGTGATCTCACACTGCCAAGGGAAAGGATTCAAACGCTGCTGTCACTAGGCCCCGCATTTTTCTGGCTAGGCTTAACGGTGGGTACCACGCTCGAAAAGCTGAAGACCATGATAAGCCTGCACTGGAAGTCAAGAATGAGGCACGTTCCTTTCCCTCCTTCCCTGTGATGCTCATGTTTATTCTGGCACATCGTGTCACAGCTGCAAAGCAGGGCTGGCCCTTCATGTCTTCCTGCAGCCCTTGCTCCCAGCAGGGTTTTCAGAACAGAGATCTAATTGCTGGGGGGCAGGGGGGAGGCCATTGCCTGGAACAACTAAAATTCTTTATCACAGAGCAAGAGGCCAACGTCTGTCGGCCTGGATATGAGAGTGTAAACGGACCCAGTGAAACACAATAAGCTGCAGTGTGGAAAAGAGAGGCAGAACATTAAGGGGGGTTGAACATCTTGGGACGGGATTGCATCAATTCCATCAGGAAGTCACTGTCAAGCGCAGGGGTCTAAAGTGGCGGATCCTGGCCTCTTGAGCTCTGCACCGCTGTGGACGCTTGCCAAAGGAAGCAGCTGCTCGCTTGCTGTGCTTTAGCATCAGCGCCTCAGGTGGCCATAGAGTGGAATTGTAGCTGACAGCTCTGCAGGGGCCAGTGACACAATGGGCAAATTGGGTTCCAGCCGATCCTATTCCAGCCTGAGCCATTCTTCACTCAGGGATGGGCAGCTCCCAGCTCTCAGGGTCTGACTCAATACTCCCAGCGCATGCCTGCGATCTCACAGACTGACATATTCCAAGTCTTGTACTCCCACGGGTGTCACTGGGGCCCCAATGAAGTCCAGACACCTTCCCTCCTGTTACACTTCCACCCCTGTGAAACTGTAAACTCTGTCCCCTTGTCCTCCCCCCGCCGCAACTTACCTGGTGGTGAAGGTGGCATGGCAGCAAAAAGCTGTGGTTCTAGGCGCCAGGGAGGCCTTGTATAGAGACCTTGCTGCCACTACCACCTTGCTGCTGCTGCTGCTGCTGCTGTCTGGTACGTCTGGGAGAAGGGGAAAGGGAGTTTATAGTAAGGCCTGGGCGCCATCTACACAGAGAGGCTTTCCAATGCAATTCCATTTAAAAGTGGATTTTCTAGAAACTGAATTAGCTCCGTCCGTGACACGCGGAGCCAGTAAAGTGGTGCATACATTAATAAACCCCCGCTTTCATGGGGCAAATGGCACCTGAAACCGCATTAGTTCAGGACTGGGTGGGCGGAGTCCCGCGAGTAGAACAGAACGTCATAAACTGCATAGGTGCCGTGCAGCGAGTTAGCGGAGGCTTGCTCCCGGCCCTTCTCTCTGCGCCAGTGCTCAGTGAAGTGCAATTGGAGGCAATGAGTTACTTCTGAGTAGATATGTGTAGCCCACTCCTCGTGTCCACCCTTTCTGGGTGGGAGTAAGGGTCACTCGGAGGCGATAACCTTTTAAACTCATTAAACTTCTGCACACCTACTCTGGTCTGGAGATTGAAACCAACAGGCAAAGAAATTCTCCCGATGTGTAATTGAAGGCAATGAGTTACTTCTGAGTAAACATGTTTAGCTCACTTGTCTCCTTGTGTCCACCTTTTCTCAGCGGGAGTAAGGGTCACTTGGGGGCGATCATCTTTTAAACTCATTAAACTTCTGCGCATCTCCGGATGAGCGAAGATTTAAACCAACAGGCAAAGGAATTCTCCCGACCCCTCTCTCTGCTCCTGTACTTGGTAAAGTGTAATTAAAGACATTGAGTTACTTCTGAGTAGACATGTTTAGCCAACTCCTCTCCTCATGTCCACCCTTTCATGACACAACTTTCCCTTCCACCTATCAGCACTACTCCCCCCAGCCTGCGACGAAGTCAATTGAGGCCACACAGACTCCCAAACTGCGCTGAAGTATCCGCAAGGGGAAAATCCGGCACAAAACAACTTTACAAAAAAGCAGCTTTTCAGGCAGGAAAAAATGCGATTGATGCAGAGTGGGGGTAATATCATCTGCCATAATTGTTTGTGAGGTACAGTAGAACCAGAGTAAATCCCCTCTGTAGATGCAGTCCTGGATAATGCAAAACCCCATGAGTACGTATGCATCTTGTACAAAAAATGATAATAATCAGACAGGCAATTTACACACAAAAGTAAGAGCAAAAGTAAGAGCAAAAGAACTGATTCACTTCACTCATGAATCCAGCACTGAATTTGCTAACGTAGGTGTGTATGTAGCCCGTTATGAAGCCATAATTGCACAGTGGGTTAAGAACCTGCTGTGACCATTAAAAATAGATATAGCAACTCTCTCTTTACCTTGAAGGTTTACTCTGAAAAAGTGTATTAGCCCAGGAAAATCCTGTTATTGGTACAGCTAAGATATATTAAATAATAAGTATGTCTAGAATCCAGGACTTTGAGAATTCCTGCCTTTTTAAGTCACCTGTCCTTTCAAATTGCCAACACAAAGGCATATTGTAAAATGAAAAATAATATTCAGTTCATCGTTACACAAAATATGGGTTAGGCAGAAAGTTTAACTATGGATAGCCCATGCATGCAATAGTCAAAACTAGGATGTTTAACTGATGTGTTCAGTGGTTAAGAGCCTGAGTACCATTCCAAGAAATGCCAGTTCACATCTTAGCTCAGCTATTAACACAGGAAAGTTAGTGTATCTCAACCTTAGCCCCTCATCTGTAAAATGGGCGTTATAATGCAGGCATATGTTACACTGGTGGCTTACAGGCTCGTTGTAAGGAGATAATTTTATTTAAAATATTTATATCCTGCCTTTCCATTTGCATGAATCTTCATGGTAGCTTACATAAAAGTTTAAATTAAATAGAGCTAAAAATATCAAATAAACATCACTCACAAAACTAAAAAATAAAGTCAAAGGCAATAATAATAATAATAATAATATCACAGCAATTTACTGAAGATATAGTCAAAAGGCTATCCATAGTTCCATCCCAGCAAGGTCTTTGGTAACTAAGGTTGCAGACCTATACACACTTACCTGGGAGTAGGCATCATTGCACTCAATGGGACTGACTTCTGAGTAGACATGTATAGGCTTGTATTGTAAGAGATTTCAACCTAGTGCCTAACAGATATCTATGGAGGACCCTGGCAAATAACCTTGGTGGAGGGCATTCCACAGATGGAGCACCACAACAGAAAAGGCACTGGGTCAAGTAGAAACCCACCTAAGTTCTGATGGAGGAGGCAGGGCATTAGAAGATAGCCTTAACAAATCATGTAGGAATTCCTAATGTACTGTCATGAGATAATGTACATGAAGCACTTAGGGAAAGTGCTATATAAACAGTATTATTTCTATTAGACTGTGGTTTCGCTTGATGCAATATTCAGAGTGTTCTGAATACAAATGCAAGGATCCAAAAGATTCCAGACACAGTTGTTTACAGTGTTCTTGAATTACTTAACTTTTTTAATACACCGCACAAATTACTGATAGAACAAAAATGCATTCAATTACAGTCTCCACTAATCACTTTTTCTCTACTTACATCAACCAATTGGGCCTGTTGTGACAGGGCAAACAGTGGGTTGTATGGTGTCCTGCCTGGGTTCGTTCTTGGACAACAATGTACTTTGAGTAAGTGTCCTGGGGTTGGGGGTGGTAGAGGCACCTCAAAGCCCCCCGCCTCCATGATTTCAAGAAAATAACATGGCCCGGGGGGAAGTTAAATTCAGTGCCATGAATTGTTTTTTAAAGAAATTGATGGTGCCAAAGATGTGATGATGGCCACCAACTTAGAGGGCTTTAAAAGGGGATTAAATAAATTTATGGAGTATAAAGCTATCAATGGATACTAGTCACAAGGGCTATATAGTAGTATCTCCAGGACCAGAGACAGCATGCCTCTGAACACTAGTTCCTGGGGGAAAAACAACAAGAGAGGGCTATTACTCTCATGTCCTGCTTGTGGGCTTCCCATGGGGCATCTGGTTGACCACTATGGAAAACAGGATGCTGGACTAGATAAGCCTTTGGTCAGATCCAGCAGGGCTCTTCTTAAAAAGATGAGAGAGCTGCTTGCCAACATCTTCTGTAGTTGGCCCTCAATTCCCCATCCATAAAAAGTGAGTAATAATCTGCTAGATCAAAGAGTTGTTCCCAATTTGAAGGATTCTAGAAGAGCTGTACAAAAAAAAATGTTGTGGACCAGTGGCTGTGGCCCAACCAGGAAGACATCAGGAGGACGGGAGGACACAGTAATTAGAGGTGGAAGGAGAAGGATCATTGCAAAAGGCAACAGAGTACAGGAGCATCTCTACACCAGCCTAAAATCCCGCATGTAAAACAGGGCTTTCTGCTTCTGTTTTAAATGCAAGATCACAACGGCCTCCCTTCACACGTGTTTCCTTTTCCCCCTCCCCTTCCCCCCTTATCTGAGTCTTCCATATGCTTCATTGATCTCGCTCCTCTTCTTGCTGCGTTTCCTCTTTTCATGGAGGGAACTCAAGCGGAACACAACCAGGGTAATTTGATAGCTCATTATCTGCAATCTATTTAAAAACAGAATACAGGTCATTGCGTGCAGGAGATGCCCTGGAGGTTCACGATGTCATCTAACGGGCCCACAAACTTCCATGAGTGAGCAATCTCAATAGCAGGATAAAAGCTCCATGTGAAGAAACTCCAGATCTGGAAGTTTTTGGCCCTGGCCACAGAGCATCCAATGCAACGAGGGGCAAAAGTTATTATGTAACTAACTGCACGCACTTAAAATTAGACTGTGCCCTAGGTTTCCGTAAACTTTCCTAAGAGCAGAGAGCATGCTTTGCATGCACAAGGTCCCAGGTTCAATCTGCAGCATTGCTAGTTAAAGAAGCACAAGGGCAGGGCTGAGAAAAAACCCTGCTGGAGACCTTGACTAGTTGCCAGAGTAAGCAATACTGAACAAGTTGGATCAATCGTCTGATTCAGTGTTAGGCACCTTCATATATTCAAGACATACATGTTCAACCATACGGTGTGAAAAGCTGGGTGCCATCCAGTGTGTGCTATTATCTAGGGTCACATTTAATATATAAAATGAAAATTACGAAATAGTAATGAAGGAGAGGAGGCACACATTGTACGAACAACATTTTAGTCACCACGCATATCAGATGAAGAAGTCAGTTCTTTTCTGGGGGAGATGTCCTCGCTGTACTTACACCACAGATTATAAATCATTACCACAGCTACACAGCTTGTATTCCCTGCCTTGCACTTCATTAATCGGTTTCAGGATGTTCTCTCCAGTGAAGCAGGATAAGATTTTGAGTCATACTTGAAGTCTCTGAAGGCTTGTCCACCCACTTAAATGAAGAATGACTTTCAGAGATACATTAGAATCCAAACATCGGTGGAAAGGGGGCATTTAAATGGAAATCAGAGTAACTTGTTTGCAGACTAGGCTGTAATAGTGGGCTGCACATTTGGGAAGAGTTCTTCAACTGATGGGAAATCCACAAAAAGTGGAACCCACTATTTTAGCCCAGTCTTGCAACCCAACCCATCAAGCCAAATGCAGCTCACCAGCCATGTATTCTTGGTATCACCAGGCCTTGATAATCTTCCTGTTTGTTCTGCCTGACTAGAGGCCAGGCAGGAGATTTGTCAAGTACCAGGCAAGCCCCATGAGACAGTGGGTCAGAAGTTGTACCAGCCTGGTATAGTTGCACCGACCTCAGAGGAGTTAAGCCACAGACGGAGGTTTGTTTGTTTGTTTATTGCATTTATATCCCGCCTTTTTTTCCTCTTGCAAGGAACCCAAGGCGCAGTACACAATCCTCCTCCTCTCCATTTTATCCTCACAACAACAACCCCATGAGGTAAGTTGGGCTGAGAGTCAGTGACCGGCTGAAAGTCACCCAGCGAGCTTCCATGGCCGAGTGAGGAGTGGAACCCGGATCTCCCGGCTCCCAGTCCACCACTCTCACCACTACACCGCACTGGTGTCGTGCTATTTACTGAAGCCCAGTGTGCTAACCTGGGATGCAGGAGATGGTAGTGATGGATTGCCAGAAGGTGGGAAAGCTTCTGGGAAGCTTAAGATTGGGAAAGCATAATATATATTAAGAATGCTGCAGCAGTAGTATTAGATGGACCAAATCAGGGATGAGCATTGGAAATGGTACTATCCTCAGTGGGGGCCATGTTCCTTTACATACCCTGGTCCCAGACCATTTAGGGCTGCATAGTGCTTATGTTGTGGTTTTGGGGGAACAATCCCAAAAGGTTAGGCATGCTTAAACCCACCGAAATCAATGGGCTTTAGTTTGCTTCACTGCGTTGAACTGTGATGTTAGAGCATTTTAAATACATTGGGCTGGTTCACACAATCGCCACAGCCCAGCATGGCTTACTTAAGCCATGGTGGGTTGCGGTGCACGCTAGCCGCCATTGTGAATACTCAAGCCATGGTGGGCGGTTGTCAGGGCTTATCGTGATGTCCGAACCCAACAAGGGTGGGCTGTTGCTGTGGTTAACAAACCACCCCACAACCCATGGGCTGGTTTTGGGTTGGGAGTGGTTTGTTAACCATGTCAATAACCCAACCTTTGCCAGGTTCAGATGCCAGGAAAAGCCTGCCACGGCTTAAACATTCACAGTTCACCCCCCGACCCCCCCCACACGGTGGGCTGCTGTGATCATGCAAACCTAATCAAAGTCTTATAAATCATTACAACAACCCTATAGGGTAGGCCTGGATTATTGTCCCCATACGCAGCTGAAAAGCATATGGGGACAATATTTGCCTTATTTATTTATAGCATATCTACCCCGCTCTTCAGGCAAAAAGGGTACCAGAGTGGCTTATGTAGGATCAATAAAATAGAAGATAGTTGCTTCCTGCAGGCTTACAACCTAAAAGACAGAACACAAAGGGAGAAAGGGATGCTGGAGGAAAGAGGAAACCAATGAAACTGAGGCACCAATTCTTAAAGTTACATACTAATTCTTATAACGACCAGCAGGAATAGAAGCAGTTTAGGGAAAGGGGGACCAAATGGAGCTGGTCTCTCAACAGAGCCGATGGGGTGGCCCTGCTTCCCTTGTCTCCCTGTGCTGCAACCTGATGACGGAGTCTAAGGTTGAGGACACCTCCGGCCACAGGCCCCAATGGTGCCAATGGAGGATTTCTAAGCCTAATTATTGTGCAGAGGTAATTTGACGGGCGGGGGGGGGGCAGGGAGCAGGGGAAAGAAGCAACCCACCGCCCCAATGAGTGCACCTCATGCTGCAATTAAGCTTTTTAAAAAGCATTCATCGACGCTTGCCTCTGGGTTTTTAAAGCCCAAGTGCTGCATGTGGGGGGGCAGCTGGGGAGGAAAGGGGAGAGATAAAGTGGGGTGGGGAGAGAAAGAAGGAGATGGAGAGAGAGAGAAAAGGAGGGAGGGAGATAAAAAGGGGGGACGGGAGAGAACTGAATGGATGGGGAGTGAGAGTGTGTATGGGTGCATTATTATTGATTAATCATAATTAGGGACATGCAGCCGCCCCCTGCACACAGAGCATGTGTGAGGAAGAGAATGCGGGGTAGCTTTGTCTCCACCCACTTTTGGTGCTGGCCCTGCCCACTGAGGCTCCCAGAAGGTTCCCCCCAAGAAATCTCAGGATGATAAAGGTTCCCTCCTCTGTTCTACACACCAACCCATCCTTGGAGTAGCAGGACCTCACTGTTTCAAAGAGCATCTCTACACCAGCCTAAAAAAGGGGGCTTTCTGCTTCTGTTTTAAATGCAGAATCACGACTCCCTTTACACACGCTTCCTTTCCCCCTCCCCTCTCCCCATCCTTCTCCCCCTTATCTGAGTCTTCCGTATGTTTTACTGATCTCACTCCTCTTCTTGCGGCTTTTCCTTTTTCACAAGGGAACTCAAGCAGAACACAAGCGGGGTAATTTAATAGCTCATTATCTCTGATCTTTTTAACAATGGAATAAGGGCGCCATCACACAGGCGGAGAATTCCACATCAGTGCCGGTTCTTTCCCCATCCGGTATCATTGCAGGACTGGGTCGTTCTCTTTAGGTGGCTGTCCCCGTCATGTTATTTTTTGTTTCTTTTCTTCTCTCATGGGTGGTGATGCCTCTCAGAGGCGTCGCCACCTTTCCACAAAAAAGCATGCGCTCAGGGTGTAGCGACAGCTCTTCCCAGTTCCTGTCCCTTTCCCTCCCCTTGCACATTACTGGTGGATAGGGACTGATGTGCAGACAGTCCCCCCACCAATCTCCCCAGGCCCCCCACCTCCCCATTCAGTGTTTTTGACAATCTCTGCGGTTTACTCAGCTGTTTACTCACTGGGAATGCACAGGAGGGGCTGCAGGCTGAAAACTGCAAGAAACAGCAAGGAACAGCAAACAGCAAGGTGCAGGCACGGGAAGGTGACACGCCCCGCAGCCCGTCATCATTGCCTTCAACATCATGACCGCATCCCCAACAACCCAAAACAACTGCCCACAGCCGCCAACACACAGCAATTCATTCGCATTAGGGGAGAAATACACGGGGAGGTCATGGCGCTCCATTTGTGCATATTTGGAAAAATACCACATTTTTTCCGTTTGAGGAAAACACGGGAGAGATGGGTGGAAATAGTGGGCTAATGACTGGACAATGACGATGTCATGTAACGGACCCGCACAATTCAGTGAGTGGCCAGTCATGAATGTGCAATAAACTGGAGGTGCAGAGACACCCTGGAGGTTAACGGCAACATCTAAAGGGCCCGCAAACTTCCATGAGTAACCAATCTCAATAGCAGGATAAAAGCTCCATGTGAAAAACCCCAAGGCGGCAGCATCTCATTTTGCATAATACTACGGGGAGAGCAGCTGCTGCCAGAGCAAATGAGATTCTTCTGCTTTGAAACCGGTAGGCCCAGCTGCCCCAGTTCCGATGATACATCCGTGTGTGACAGCCCACGCTGAGAATGGAAGGAAAGGCCCCAGGTTAATCAGATCCCAAGAGCCTTTTCATCCTATGTTGCTAGTTCTGGTTACTGGTGGAAGGGAGCCTGCTTTCTCCTTGAAGATAGGATTGCCAACTTTTTTACCTGCCCTTGCTCCTGTACCTTTAACAACAAGTTTGGTCTGCAGATAACAGCAGCTGATAATGCTTCCCTTTAAGCCGTGAAGAGCTTCTCCTGCTGATTTTTGTGGCTCAAGCAGCAGAAATGGCACAGGAGCAGATCAGGACGCTTTTTTTCCTCCTGGTTGGTTGGCAAGCCTGCTTAACGATTCCAAAACAGGCAGAGGAGAGCTCAGTGGCACGGGTATGCTCACTGGGAGAGTAACATGTGAATCAGCTCTCAGTTGTTACCTGACAGCATTTTCCAATCCATCTGAAAAATCATTTGTGTGTACGCCAGCTGCATGGAGGCATTAATCTCCTTCACACTGAAAGAACTACTGTGTGGACCCTACAGAGCAGGAAGAACTGGGGCTTCTATCATCCCTTAACAACATCAGAGTTGACACCAGTAATGCAGTCTAGGGCATCTATTGCTAGCAAAACAAATCTATCTACAAAGACACAGCACCATCTGTTTCCAGGAAGTTCAGAATTCAATAACTCAATTCTTGAGACATCTCTTACTTTTCTCAAAGTCAAAAATCTCAAAATATCAAAAATAAAAGCACTGAATAATATATACGGTAGCAATTATTAAAGAATGAGTGCTTGAAACCCTAGAAGGAATATTTCCTTATCAGTGTATTCAAAACTAGGCACTATACTTCCCTTGTTGGCCTGTCGAAAGTAACCACTGCATTTTGCAAGCAGGAGGAGATAGGGTTCCTCTACTTGGGTTCCCTTTTAAACTAATTTTAAATTTAACGAAGTGTATTAACAAAATTAATCATTGCACAGGATCGCAGAAGGTTAACAAAATGTGTTTATAAAACATCTCTCTAACAGAGAATTCTCAGCATTGGCACTAAACTCCAGTTTCCAAAATTATTTGGGCACTGCTTTTGAGCTTTTAAGTTCTGTGAGTTGAAGTATTTTAAATTCTGTATTGTACGCTGCCTTGAGAGCTTTTGACCAAAGGGCAGTATAAAATACTATTACTACTACTACTAATAATAATAATCAAGAAGAAGAGGAAGATGTGGTACAAAATGGCCCCAATTTTGTTGCCATTAAATTGTGCCTCAGATTTTACATCCGAAGATCGGTCAGCAGCCTACCTTATGGACAAGCGAGCCTTGACCAAGAACCATGTTCTTTTACCTCAGGGGTGAGCAACATGTGGCCCACGAACCACGTGTGCCCCCCCCGGTGAAGCTCCTGCAGCCCCCCACCGTCAAATTCACAGCAGCAAAATAATTGGTGATTTGCCTCTGAAAATCAGTGGCAATTTGCTACATCCATACCAACTTCACTTTCAACCACTGTTGATTTCTTTGTTGCACATGTCTTATTATCCTTCGATGCCCTGTTAAGCAGGGGTCAAAATACATACAGTCGGACATTAGGCTCCTCTGGAGACAGGAAAAGAAAAAGAAAGAGGGGGGATAGCGCGTTATTCTGTATCATCTGGCAAGCTGGCAATTCAACCTGGAATTCAGTACTCATCTAAATGCCAAGCTGAACACCCTTTTCAAAAAATTTAACTCTTGCCTGAAAATAAAGGAAATGTTAAAAATTTATGGCATGCTTATTGTACAGAGCTACTCTGTTAGTAAGCTTAATTGTGTTTACAGGCCAATATATTTCAGATGTGAGTCATCACTCATCAGGCAGATCCTCAGCCGCCATAAATTACTGCAACGCCATTTCAAGCCAATCGTGCTGATTTAAATAGAGACTTTCAGTTATACGGATCAAGAATATGATATAATAATAGCTATATTGGATCAAGTTGCCCATTTAATCTGGTATCCATCTGCTGTTATTGCTGACTGCACCACATAATACTCGATTTAAATCTTCCGAACCACGAGTCCTAGGGCTACACATAGCTTGTAAGGGCCAGTTGCTGTTGCTGGGAACTGAAGCGCAGAGGCAGAAGGTTTTGCATTTGTGGCAGGAAGCTGTTCAAGATATTTGTCACTATGACCTGGTTTGCATGTCATGATTGCCATTCCTGGGTTGTTGAACGCATGCTCCTGCATGCTTGTTATTTCTGCTTTCAATGAACAAGGCGTTCCTGGGTTGTTTTGTGATGTGCGTTGTTTCTGGGTTGTTTTGTGATGGGCTAAACAAGCCAGAGTTAACCCAACAATTGCACATGGTTATTCCTGGGTTATTAAAATTGTGGCTCATGCACTTCACTCATCAACGCAATTCTGGGTTAAACAACCCAGGAAATTCCACCATTACGTGCGAACCAGGTCAGAATGTTTCACTGCAATGTCTCTGAGAACGTGCGGAACAGATTATTTCATATAACTGAATGATCATGACCACTGGTCAAATCAGCAGAAAACAAAACTTCATTTGGCCAATCAGGTTAAGGAGATCATTTGAACTGTGGCTCTTGCTCTGGGAGTTGTCAAGCAACCACAAAAATATTTTGAGTTGCATGTTGTAGATTAGAACTTAGGTAACGGCAACTGAGCGCTATTTGAAATGCAAAGTGAGGTGGTTGCCTCAGGTAACAGATGCTGGGGGCCAACAGCAAGGTGTTTGAGGAGACAACTGTGTGCCACATGGCTTGCCTGCCCCTCTAAGCTAGCCTGCTGCCTTCAGGTGAAGTTGAGGACACTGTCCCATCAACAGTGCTTAAGATTCAGCTGTCAGTCCAGTTGACTTTTGTACATGGAATGAGAGCGGGCGCCATCTTATTCATCACCTCAGGCAGCAAAATGTCTTGGCCAGCCCTGATTATGGAATTTATACTATATGTTTATTGAATTACTGATTTATGACTGGTCTTGCTAGCTGTTATTTTGTCAATAACCTTTATAATGGCCAGTGACTGAAACAAAAAACTGAACAAAACCTATTCCCTTGTGGTCCTAAGCAGGATACCAAGCTCTAAGTCTCAAGTAGCTCAGCAGCCTTAGGCCACAGCCCTCGGGCACTTTACCTTAAATATGACCAAATTTGAAAGAGACTAAATAGAAAATAAATAATGCCCTAGTTTAGCAATAAGACCATTTTATAAGACAGACAGACAGAAGACAGATAAGAAAAGGAATTTTTATGTCGGAATTTCTGTAAATAACCTATTGTCCAAGTTGGGATTTTTAAAAAAAAAATGTTACCACTTAGCAATTCTTTGGCCAGCTTTGGCACTGTTTACCTATTCACTGGGTTACTCAAGAGATGAAAGACATTGTAAGCAAGGAAAAAGAAGCCGTGAATAATCAGGAGCTTTAGTGTACCCCACGCTAGGCCAAAGGAACCCTGATACAGGAAATCTGTGATCAAGATCTCCCCTATTTTTCCCCTTAGTAATTAGCAACTGACACATCTTCTTAAGAATTGGAAAGTAGCACAGAAGCAAAGGGTGTTTAACCCTTTTCTCCCATGCTGTCAAGCATACCAGGACCTGTATGTTTCCCTCCACAGACCAAATAGTAGCTTTGGGGGAGGGTGATTTAGATCCAAGGAAACAGCAACATCAGCAATGATTGCACTAATTCTCACCTTCATCTCATATCTATTTGCATGCCTAGCAACCAACACACCTCACAGGAAATGGGCAATGGCTGCCACGCTCAACAGGCTGCATGGCAAAAGGTCAAGAATGAACGTAGGCCTGCAGAAGAGAGCAACAACCAGGAGAGCCCCTTCATGAACATTTCCATGATTTTATAGGAATTTCACGCATGCGTACCCATTTTACATAGCATTCCTAACAGGATTTCTCAGGTAAATGTTAGAGTCCAGCCGGGAAGAGGATGCAAATCTCTCAGTTATACTTATCACAAAGCAACTTCCTCCCTCTGACTCAAAGGATACATGAATTAATAATTCCTTATGGCATTTAACCCATCTTTGTCCTTCTATAGTCTGGCTCAATACAGAGACCTGGGGCCGATCTACATTGCGCCTGCCATCACAATGAATTCGGTGTCCCATTGGGTTAAACGCTCTCGCATTAAAACATGATTATTCACACTCCCTCATTTTCCCTGTTGCACTGCTTCATCGAATGCACGAGCTCGGATCACACTCGAACGCTGTGCTGTTTTCCTGCTGTTTTCCTGCACGCGCTTGTCTGGTCTCGGATGCTAAGCGGGGTCGGCCCCGGTCAGTAGTTGGATGGGTGACCGCCTGGGAATCAGGCTTCCTGCACTGAGCAGGGGGTTCTATCCCTTCAAATGAGACTAGGTTTTACCTCCTTCTATCCCCTGCTCCGGATGTTTTTTTTAAATTAAGGTGTTATCCTCAGAGAATCGGGGCTTCTCTGCAATGTTTTTTTTTTCTAATTCAGGCATGATCTTCGAAGATTCAAAGTTTTGAAGTTTTACAACTTCGAATCTTCGAAGATCATGCCTGAATTAGGAAAAAAACATGGTGGAGAAGCCCCGATTCTGCGAGGATAACGCCTTAATTAAAAAAAAAACATCCGGAGCGGGGGATAGAAGGGGGTAAAACTTAGTCTCATTTGAAGGGATAGAACAACCCCCTGCTCAGTGCAGGAAGCCTGATTCCCAGGCGGTTGCCTATCCAACTACTGACCAGGGCCGACCCCGCTTAGCTTCCGCGATCAGACAAGTGCACGCACATCCAGCCCTTTGCTTGTTGCTGAGGAAATGGGGGCCACTGAGGAAGCTATGTGATCAGTAGCCGGAAGAAGACATGGGGCCGTCGAGAGCTGTGATTGGACAGGAGGGAAATACAAACACCGCCGTATATGGACAGGTGGGGGAGGGGACTATGACCGGATATGGTAGCGAAGGTGGAAAATCAGAGTACATTAAGGGGAAATACTGGGAAATTAGGTGGGAGCCTAGTGGGAGCACGGAAGTAGGAAATTCCAGTTCCAATTCAAGGCAGCTACTGCGTAGTGTGAAAGGCGGGTGGTGAAACCTCACTGGAAGTGAAAAAATGTGGTAAGTGTAGATCCAGCCCTGGTCAGCATGATCACTACTGCCCACTGTGGCTTATTAGCCATGGTGGGATGTGGCGCCCACACGTACCAGGTTGCTGATCCCTCGGCTTCTCGTTACATGCGACCCCACTGAAGGTGGGTTGTTGGGGTAGTTGAAAAGCCGCCCAGAACCTATGGGCTGTTTTAGGGTTGTGGGTGGTTGACAAGCCACCCACAACCCTAAAACAGCCCATAGGTTCTGGGTGGCTTTTCACCCAACAACCCATCCTCACCAGGTTTGCATTTAACAAGAAGCTAAGGCGCACCCCTGCCACACCCCAAATGGTCACTGCTTCAAGGAGAAACCCCACAGGGAAATTCATCCATGGTGGCTTCTCGTTACGTGCGAACTGGGCCATTCTGTGATCCCAAGCAAGCTCTAAAAGTGGCCTTGGAATAGATTTCAAAGTCAGGGCATAGAAGCATTCTAAACTGACTGACAGATTGCGATGGTTTCACATAGCCATTTAATTATGATGAAATGTCCTTTACTGGGGGCATTGGTGAGCCTTGAACAATGCACATCTAGATCCCAGCTAACCCACAGGGAATGAATGATCCTCCATGAGATTTGTAAACACATTTGCTTGGAGGTATGCCCCTTTGTCTTCAATGAAACATACTTTTAAGGGCCTGTTGACACATCCATATTAATAATTGACTGTAGGATCTAGTGATGACTTCCATGATTGAACAAGCCATCAGAGATTCACTATCACAGGCAGTGTTCGTATAGCCCAATGCCAGGTCAAATACAATACTTTCCAACTGAAGCAAGTTCACATATTCTCCTAAAAGTCATCAACAGATTGCTGAATAATTAAGTGATGAGAAAGAACAAGTGACGTACATACATGAACACAAACCAGTCCCGTGCGTGTTTACAATTGCAGCCTAAGTATATTAGGGCTATAGTAGCCAGTCTTCCTCATGAGATGGGGCTGCCACGTTTCCAGGTGCATCTTTAAAGAAATGAATGAACAACCAGTGATGTCCGTCATTAGAAACTCCTAAAACACTCTTTCCAAGTGTATTTTCGTGTCTATGAATTGTGAGCATCAGAAACTGTATCACTTGAATGAGGAGTTATTTAAGTTCAGAAGCATTTGCTTTCTTATAATGAGCAGCACCTTCCTTTTCTTCCTGTAAGCACACCCTGCTCTAAGGGCTTCACCACACCAGGCTTTTTAGCCTGCAACTTACCAGGGCTTCTGATTCTGGATTCTTTGCAAGACTATGATCAGCTCCTTACACAGGCTGACACAGGCTGTTTTGGGCGCAGCCGTCTTTTTCGGCAAGTTCGATATGTTTCATTTTACAGCCACTAGATGGTGCTGTGGTTATAGTGCAACTCCGTCATTACACACTGCTGATATAACAGATTAATGTTCCTTACTGGGTTATCTCCAATCTTTTTACAAGCAAGATAAAGGTCAGAAAGCATGGGAGATGTCCTGGAGGTTGATGACGTCATGTAAAGGACTTGCAAACTTCCATGAGTGACCAATTGTAAGCATGCAATAAAAGCCTTGGGTAGAAATGCTCTAAGTCATAATAGGGATCTCCCCCCCCCCCGAATCACAATATAACAGTGATCTTGAAAAATCCATCAGGGGGGAATCTTAGGTAGAGTTTAGAGCATTACCACTTCTGGGTGGGTAAGGGGGACCAGCTGCTACTGATTTCTTTAATTAAAACATTCCTATTCCAAAAAGGAATTCTCATTCATTAAATGGAAATGGCACAAATGAAAAACCCTATTTTTAACAACAACAACAACAACTTAGGTGGGAGAGTACAGCCCTGTTATCTGTTCTCCTTTGCATCTGGTCACTCTATTTATTATCCTATGAAACTGCCTGGCTTACATAAGCCAGCTGCAGAGTCAGTTATGCACAAGCCTTACAGGAAAGCAACACTCTCCTGAAGAACCCAGAAAATAATACTTACACAGATAAAGATAGACCATGCTTAGTACAGTGTATTGTGTCAGGAAATGAATTGTAAGTAAAGGCCACTTCATGCATCTTACCTGTTAAAAGGCCATTATCAGAGGCTGGCAAATCTGAATCCATTTGTATTTCCACTTGTTTTCTTTCTTGCTTTTCCCGTTACGTTGCATCCCCGCAAAGGTAACAAGAAAAAAGTGGATAAAAAAACCCAGTGAATTAACAGAAAGGTTGAACAACAACAAGCAGAATAGTTTAAGTCAGGATCATAGCTAGAATATCAGAGGGCGGATATTGTACTTGCCTTCAGAAATTAACATAATCTTCTTTATTTTAAATCAGAAGCTTTTAGGAACATTTTCCAATTTAAAAAATAGGTTTGAAGAACTAATATCATTTTTTTAAAAGATATAGAAATAGAAATGCCCACTCAACTCAGAAAAGTTCAGAAATGATGCATGTGTATCTGGAACATGTTTTATTTTTACATGGGAAGTGCAAAATATACAGGGGTGTTGTCCTCCAAAATCCTCTTCTCCATTAGTTAGAGACTTATTTAAAGCTTGAAAATTACTTCCATGACCAACCTTTCTCAGAACTAAATTGAGCCATGGAACCAGTCTGTGAGATTGGTAAAGAAGATGGTCATGAAGGAACTAAAGAAAGAGAAGCTTTTGAGACTTCCTGAAGGGTTCTCATGTAGTGAAAACAGCATTAAGCACTGATTTAATTGCCAGTTATATTTACTGGCTTAAAAAAAAAAAAAAAAGCAGGTTAATGTAATACAGTAATTGCATCATGCCACATGACAAAAATGCTATTGTTATACCAATGAAAGCAGACAAACTGGATGTATTATATTATTGACCATATCTCATCTTTTTGCCTTCCTTCACTTAGTTTAAACATTGTGTGTGAGCGTATAACATTTGAAATTCTGGAATACCAATCAAATAAGTTGGGTTGTTTATTTCTTTTTCAGTGATATACAATAGGATGTTTTTACATAAGGCAGCAGAGGGACAATAAATTCCAAGTCTGTGGGCTGCATCAAATGTTAGTCCTACTTAGATAGACCTATTGAAATGAATGGGAGTTAAGTTTGTTTGTTTGTTTATTTATTTATTTTATTTCATTTCTATACCGCCCAATAGCCGAAGCTCTCTGGGCGGTTCACAAAAATTAAAACCAAACAACACACAATAAAACAATTTAAAATATATAGAACATTAAAACCACAATATAACAATACCACAATAAAACCTAGCAGCAGTGCAGGAGTTTAAAATACAGATTTAAAACAGCAAAGATAAAAATTTAGAAAGCTAAAATGCTAAAATGCCTGGGAAAATAAAAAGGTCTTCACCTGGCGCCGAAAGGAATACAATGTAGGCGCCAGGCGAACCTCACTAGGGAGCTCATTCCAGAGCCAGGGTGCCACAGCAGAAAAAGCCCTCCTCCTAGTAGCCACCCGCCTCACTTCCTTTGGCAGGGGCTCACGGAGAAGGGCCGCTGACGATGATCTTAAGGTCCGGGCAGGCACATATGGGAGGAGGCAATCCTTCAGGTAACCTGGCCCCAAGCCGTTAAGGGCTTTGAATGTTAACACCAGCACTTTGAATCGGGCCCGGAAATGGACTGGCAGCCAGTGCAGCTGGAAAAGTACTGGCGTAATATGAACTCGCAGGCCAGTCCATGTTAACAATCTTGCTGCCCTATTTTGGACCAGCTGAAGTTTCCGGACCATTTTCAAAGGCAGCCCCACGTGTAACGCATTGCAGTAATCCAGACGAGAAGTTATCAGAGCATGGATCACTGTAGCTAGGCTATCTCTGTCCAGATAAGGGCGTAGTTGGTATACCAGCCTAAGCTGATAAAAAGTGCTCCGTGCCACTGAGTTCACCTGTGCCTCAAGTGACAGTTCTGGATCCAAGAGCACCCCCAAACTACGAACCTGATCCTTTAGGGGGAGTGCAACCCCCTCCAGAACAGGTTGAATATCACCTAGCCGGGCAGATGAACCACCCACTAACAGTACCTCCGTCTTGTCTGGATTGAGTTTCAGTTTATTGGCCCTCATCCAGTCCATTACCGTGCCCAGGCACTGATTCAGAACAGCCACTGCCTCACCTGGGTTTGATGAGAAAGAGAGGTAGAGCTGGGTGTCATCTGCATATTGATGGCACCTCAGCCCACACCTCCAGATAACCTCCCCCAGCGGTTTCATGTAGATGTTAAACAGCATGGGGGATAAAATAGAGCCCTGTGGAACCCCATGGCACAATTGCCATGGCACAGAGCAATAATCCCCCAGCACCACCTTCTGGAATCGGCCATCCAAGTAGGAGCGGAACCACTGTAGTGCAGTGCCTCCAACTCCTAACCCAGACAACCTATCCAGAAGGATACCATGGTCAATGGTATCGAAAGCCGCTGAGAGGTCCAGGAGAATCAACAGGGTCGCACTCCCCCTGTCCCTCTCCTGGCAGAGGTCATCCCACAGGGCGACCAAGGCAGTTTCCGTTCCAAAACCAGGCCTGAAGCCCGATTGAAATGGATCTAGATAATCCGTTCCATTCAACAGTGCCTGGAGCTGTCTAAAGTTAGATTAACATTGGATACAACCCTATCTGTTCTACTTTGTTATATCCATTTCCTATAAGAATTGATTGGATTGTTTGATCTTTTGCATTGTTCTATCTTTTACATCCATGTATCTCGTTTAACTTCTGCAGGATCTTTTTCCCAATATTTACTAAACAGATGGCATGACCAAAAGATATAAAATTAACCCTACACACACACACTTCAGACCCATACTTACTAAACGTATTGGAATATTTCAAACATTTGTCCCGATGTTTTACACACTTACCCTTTTGTATCTCCAGAAATACACTCCTGTTACAGTAATGTTTAGCTTAGCATACAAATGAAAATTAGAAACCTACACTGCCTTTATAGTCACATTCTCATCTTGCTCTGAATCAAAATCTTTCAAGGTATTTTACCACAGTGATCTCTTCCATACTTAAACAAACGAGCCATGATGTAAATATCTTCCACTTGTCTTCCTTTCAAGTGTCCCTTGTTGTGAAATCTATTAACAATCAGCCCATTTGAGGGAGGGGGGTATTTCATGGGAATGGGGCAAAATACCCCCTGAAGATCAAATCCATCTTCAGGAAGGTGCAAAATGTAAAGAATTTATTGGGGGAGGCGGTCTTACCTTGAAAACAAAGTAGCCAACGGTTTTATCTTTTTTCTTCCTTTCACTACAAGCTTTTCTACACAAAACACTTACTGTGAACCCGTCATTCCCTACTTAATGGTTGTTTATGTGTACTTTAGATGATGTCACGACCCTCCAGTTTTGCTTCTGTTTGTAAACAGCACTTTCAGCAAGTTTTTTTAGAGCAGAGAAAATTGGGTATTGTTTCGAAAGCCAGAGAACATGCTGTTTCCACTTGTGTATTTGCGCTATTCCACTATACCACAGTGCCGCCCAGAGGTAATGTAGCAGGAAAGCAAACGTTCCTCGTGTAGTGCTCGGATCACAATTCTGAGATGATCCCAAAAGCAGATGCAGAGGATTAACAGCCTTGTGTAGAAAAGCCCTACAAACAGCAGCTTGGTTCTCCACAGTAGCCTGACGGCATTCCTGGGACCAAGATGCCCTGGGAATAATGCTACATGATTATGAAGTGATGTTCCCAAGAGCATTCTTGTGGGGAGGGAAAGATAGCTGCCCCTGTAGTAAAAGGAAAAGACAGACAGGCAGACAGACCTTGGCCATTTCGTATTTAAGGTATGACCACCCCTCCTAAAAATCCTTAGAATTTTGCCCACTCCCCCAGCCGACAGTCCCCCACCCTCTGCACAGGGGAATACATGGTCCTGAAAAAGTGCAGAGGAGTATATATTTGGCACACCTTTAATTAATATGAATTAACTAATTCAGCTTTATTGGCCTTCTAAAGTTTGTGCTCTTAACTTTCAGTTCTTTCGTGGTCACTTTGCACATTATGTAAAAGCAGCAAAATAGGAAGAGTATATCGTGCTACTTCCCGCTCCCCTCCCTCCTGCACATTACCTAGGAAGTGAAGAACAAGGAAGAAGCGCAACTTATTTGCTTTTTCTGTTCTGGCACTTCCATATAATGTGTGTAAACGTGCCCTCCAACTAAGAGCCGAGAGAGAAAGCAGGAATTTGCAACTGTGGAATGTAGCCCTCAGCTTGACGGACAGCTGAATAGCATTGCAGCGTGTACCTCTCCCGATGCTTACCTTCTAACCATTTAATTTCATCTATAACAGCTCTGGAGGGAAGCAAAATTAATAACGCAGACTAACAATGTTCTGGGAACCAAAAATTGGATTGAGCACGGCTGTTTTTAGTTCAGGTCACTGGGAATACAAAACAGACCCATCTACCACTGCAGAAGGACAGGCACATCTTTTTATATTTAGCATTTTTCAAGCTTATTTCACATGTCATTCATTTCCTGCCTCCAGGGGGAAATGTGATGTCAATGGAAATCCTTTGTATAGTTGGAGAGAAGAATACTCAAACCAAAGTCTAGCAGACTGTTTCAAGAGGAGGATTTGAAAGGGTTAGCTGGAAACGGGTTTTTTAAAAATGGAGAATGTTCTGTGGAGATAGCGATATAATACGTACACAGTCCCATCAGTTCACAAAATAGTTCCTCCATGAAAAGACCCCAAAGCCCAGAGAATCTACTATGAACATGAGACCGTTTCTAGTCAAAGGAAAACTTCTGAATGCAAGAGAAAATTCCACTCAATTTGGCATATTTCCAAGGAACAGATGGATTTCCACCTAATTGCATTTTCTTCTAGAACACGATTTCATTAGAAACCATACTAACCATATTTAGAGTGCAATCCAATGCACGTCAAAAGAAAGTCCCATTAAACTCAAATGGTGTTAATTCCAGAAAAATGTGGTTAGGACTGCAGTGTTAATAACATTCCATAGGAGCTCCTTTGTGTGGAGAGTTCTGCCTAGAAGAGTTTTCCACAATGTGAACAAATTGGTGGCGGGGGGGGGGGGGGCTTGAACCGATTGTGAAATGGGAATTCCTGCTTCTCAGAAGCCCGATTTTCTTTTCCCCCTTTCACCTCCCCCTCTATAGGAACACGAACACACACACACACACACACACACACTTTTGTCTTTTTGTTGTTCTAGATGAGAAAAAAGGAAACACAAACCTACCAAGATCACTATGAAAATAGAGTCTGCCTATATTAGTCCAGCATATTTTCTCATCAGTTTATGTTGCAAAATGGATGAGCCTGGCTATGGGAAGGGGATGCAGCTGTAGTCAGTCTTTCACAGCTTGTCCGGAAGGAACTGTAAGGATAACCAAGAGCCTAAAAATGATGAAGCTGAGCTCTGACTTCGAGGGCAGCATTGCCTACAAGCATCTCTCATGTTTGTCACAAACACAAATACTTTAGCAATGAAGCGTGTTCGTAAATGATGAAATCTACCGTGTGATGTCTGCTCCTAGCCACCAGTTCACACAGTGCTTTTTCTGTCTATACAAACAATCCTGAAGTTCCCAGAGAATACACTGGCACGGAGAAATGTAAATCACGAACCTAGCAATATAGTTTGTAGCTGTCGCCTTGCAGAAAGCAGCTAGAAAAAGTGCAGTTATAGCTGTGATCATTCTGGTTCAGTTCACATGAGCATCTGCCCAAGAATAGCTGGGAGTGTTTACATGTACAAAAGAAGTGGATTGTGGTTTACGAAACCTTATGCCAGGAAAAAGCCATTAGTGTCTAAGGTCCCACGAGATGCGGTTTGTTTTGCTGCAACAGACTGCTGTGACCACCCATCTGGATGTTATGTACACACACACGCACCCACGTGTGTGTTAATTTGCCTTGAAGGGAACAGCACGGTACATTGTCAAGCACAAGAAAACAGAAGATAACATTCAGCGATCAAAACATCTGCTGGTTTAGGACCAGAGTTAATCTCATATTGGCTCAAGCGCCACAAACCCAGGAAATTGGAAGCTGATGCCTTAACTGACATACCCCATGATCAACATGATGTTATGCAATGTCACAAATTGTGCTTTCTTACAACTTACCCTTCATGCACCTATACATTTTCTTGGTCTTTCAGGCCCAAATCCAGATGGGGAGGATGGAGTGCCTGGGACCAGCAAAGATGCCCCACGTTGTCCTGGTCCTGTACTGCATTATGAAGCATCTGAGCCTTAGAGCCTTTCTGCGTGAGGCATTTATTGTGTGCTTGTAATTCTTCACTCATGGTAGTTTGAAGGTGCCTTACACAACACTATTATCCTCCAAGGCCTCTACCATTGTTTGCAACCATTATAGGAGGTCTTTTTTCCTAACAAGGGAAGTCTGGTATATCTGTGAATGGTGGCATGAAACCCTAATGATTTGCGTAATTCTGCTATACCACAGTGCCACCTAGTGGTTGTGTAATGAAACATATAGGATGGTAGAGGAAGAAAAAACTTGTAAAGGAGCCAATCCTAATCCCACAAAGAATCTGGAAGCAGAAGCCTTAGTAAAGTAGTGGGTTAAAAGCCTCATGTAGGAAAGCCCTTACTGTTTTGCTAGAGGAATCCTCCTGTGAGTTGATTTCTTGCTTACATCAGTAGCTGGCAGGATGGGTTAAACAATGAACTGATCACCAAACAATGATGCCTGATGTCCCCACTGCTGTTTGCATTCTCAACTGAAAGCAAATATGATCAGGGAAGATCCAAACATAAAGGGAATAACAATTAATGGCCAATTAAAGAAAATAAAACTTTTTGCAGATGACATAGCCCTGACACTATCAGACCCAACTACTGAGCTAGTATAAGCGGCGAGGCTGATCAGTGAATATGGTCAAGTTGCAGGGCTAAGAATTAATGTTAGTTTAAAATTCTATGTTTAAATATCAATGTAACCATGAGAAATACCCTAGAAGCAGTTACCAGTACACCTACCTATTCTGATAAAATTAAGGCCTTGGGAATCCAAATGCCAAATGAACTGCACAAAGCAATTAAACTATTCCCCATTGATAAAGCAAACTGAAGCCAAATTAAAAACTTGAAGGCAATTAGGGATATCCTAGCTTGGTAAGACTGCAGCAATAAAAATGGTGGGGAGAAAATTAACTTCTCTATTCCAAACGGTCCCAGTCACCATTTTAGACAACTTACTGAAAAAATGGCCAAAAATGCTTATTAGCCTGAAGGGCTGGATTGGGACCACATGCAGGACAGATTTGACCCGTGGGTCTGAGGTTCAACAGCCCTGTGCTTCATAGATCCAAGGCCTGCTGCATTTCTTCAGACTGGCCATCTCATGGTTGAGGAAAGCTCCAACCTGGGCTATCTGGTGCACTTCCAGACTTCTTGCGTATTAGCCAGTCAGTCTCCCTATCGCCACCCTGCTCTAGGTATCTGATCCCCTGCCAGCCTCGGGACATCTCTACAGATACTTCTCCCCGTATCGGAGTCTTTAATTATCTTCCATTGCTCTCGCTCCTCTCCTTGCCGCTTTTCCTCTTTTCATGGAGGGAACTGAAGTGGAACACAATGGGGTAATTGGATAGCTCGTTATCTACGATCTATTTAAAAATGGAACGAAGGGCATTTAGTGCAGGAGCCGCCTTGGAGGTTCACAGCGTCATGTAAGAGCCTACAAACTTCCGTGAAGGAGTAATCTCAATCGCAGGATAAAAGCTCCGTGTGAAGGAGCCCTTGGAGTCTAGACCATACCACCACTTGATATGGCACACTGTATGAGAGTGGCCTTGTGTGTGCTTATTAGTATGTTCACACCCTACAATCCACCAAGTCTGCCCTGACCCCCAGCCTGCAGGCGTGACACACTGAGAGTGCTCCATAAGATAAAAAAAGAGCATTTTAATGACAGCATAATGACTTGTATTCATATGATTGGAGCAATGTAACTGCATTCATATTTTAACACCAGTTCAGTGAGGCAACCACTGCATTCGCCTAACAAGGGCTGGCAGAATAAGTAGGTATTTCTATCTAGTGGTGGTAGTGAAACTGAGGATGAAATTGGGCAGGTCTTCCACCTCTCTGAGAGTACAAGGGGTGAACTGCTCCTGCCGTAAGCTTTTCCCATCCCATTTATCCATATTGGCCATCAGTGGAAGGGAGTCTGCTCCTGAAGGAGAAAATACACAACGCAGGCTAGCTAGACACAGAGAAAATCTCTTTTCCTGTCATCTGCCTGTTCCTGCTTCCTGTGATCCAGGATAGAGACTGAGTTTATTATTGGCATCCTCCTCTTTCCCCACCATTGTACATGTTGAAAAATGCTAGTCAGTGGATACCCTCTATGTCATCCTAGGCTGAGCATTCCTGCAGCTTCACCATTAAAGGCATTATTCACACGCTTAGATTTTCATAGGTATCTAAGGGATTTGACACTTTGACAGTTTTTAAGGGACTTATATCGGCCTTCTGAAATCTGTTCTCAAAAGGCACAGGAAAAGGCATCTGACGGACAATAGAAGGCAGCAATTTAGTAGATTTCGTACCTGCTCTCTCTTCCCAAAGGCATCCAAAATGGCAAAAAAAACAAAAAAACAAACACCAATTTCAAACATAGCAACAGAAGTCAAGGTATCCAAATCTGCCTTTGTCTTTAAAGAACCTCTAGCCCATGTGGATTTGCCAGCCCCCCTTGTGAGCTGAACCCACTGCCTCATGAATGCTAAACACTTGCGGGGGGGGGGGGAGTGTTTAAATAATACAGCAAATAATAGGGCGAGGAGAATACATACATCCTTTAATTTTGGATCACTTCCTTTGATTAAAGCTCCTCAGCAAAGAGCGACCGCCAAACTAATCCACTGGGAGTTCATCTCCGGTTATTCATCAAGTGCCCGAAATGCCAGATGATGATTTGTTATGGATTTCAGTTAAAGCAACACAGCAGTAGGACAGTGTACAATAAGATCTACAGAGATGCTCTTACCTCACAACCCGTTTCCCACCCTTTTTTAATTGTTCTGCCAACAGATCATCTCCCAGGTAGTAAAAAGCCTTTGACTTGAATGTCTTTCGATGTTATTTAAGCAGGTGTCAGAGGAAGAAAATCGAGCTAAACAATGGAAATTGTTTTCCCAACCTGGCTTATTGCAAGAAAGCAATTAATCTGCACCGTGCATCTTATCCCCATTTTGGCAGCTATAAAGCTAAGCTAAACACTGCTGGAAAGAGACTGCATTCGGACAATCATGATTTGGAAACCCTTTTATCCAGAGGGTCGGGAGAAGAGACTGAAGTGGACATGAGGAGTTTTAGGGCGCAATCCTAAGTACATAGGCGGCTGCCTCCGTCCTTGGAGGTGACTGACTATCCAAAGCAAGGCAGGAGAGGTATGGGGGGATTGTTCCCTCCACGCCTCTCCTGCCTTGCTCTTTTTTGGGGGCCGACCAGGAGAGGAAGCTGCTGTACGACACATAGGATGTGTTGTATGCGCAGCTCTGCTCTCCCCGCCCCGGAACGCCCCCAGCCCTGCCCCCTGTTCAGTCGCTCCGCGCTTGCCTTCTGAGTGCAGAGGACGGGGCTTCTCCACGCTGCCTCAGTGTGGACGAGGGGGGAGTTCGGATTTCCGGGAACCGACCTCAGAGCGTGGGCTCCGAGGTCGGTTCCGGGAAAAGAGTATATCCTATGGCACTCTAGGCAGTGTCTACTGGCAATAGGATTGCTCCCTTAGAATTTTATTTTATGTACTCATTATCGTTTATAAAGTATTCAAAGTTTCCTAGGCACTATACAAAGATTTAGAATGCCAAAACAGTCCCTGCCCACAGACTTACCAACTAATAGACATGGCACAAAAGGGAAGTGGAGGGAGCAGGAATACAAGCAAACTTGGGCACCAATTTAGTAGATTTCTTACCTGCTTCCTCTTCCCAAAAGGCATCCAAAATGGCAAAAAAATATATACCAATTTCAAACATACCAATTTAAAGGGAAACCCTAAAAGTTAATCATCAAAACAGACACTTAAAAAACAACAATTTTAAAAACTGTAATTTTAAATGGCATACACCATTTGCAGCATCAAACATATAATCCAGAAACAGCAGGCCAATTTAACCAGTCATCATCAGTCATTTGCAAATGTCTTCCTAAATTGCAATAGTAAATATCCTGACTACTCAGCCAGTAGATCAGATATAAGATTATTCTGTCTGTTTAGCTACAGTCAACAGTGTTCTAACTATATGTGAGTGGTTCCGAGGTTTCGCTGTTTTGTTTTTAAAGAGAATTTCTCTCCCAATATGCCTGTTTCATATAACCATTTCCCATCAACAACATCTAACTGCTCTTCCTCCGTGATTCTCTTCTGGAACCATCAGGCTGTTTTGTTCAATTCACATCACCAAATGCTTCAACGTCTGCCAAAAATCAGCACAGACACATTTATCAAAATGTGTGAGAAACTTCACTAAACTTTTTGTTTAGTCACTAGGTGGCAGGATCATTTGTTCGTTGGACTGAGCAAGAATTTCCTCTTGCACTGCTTCCTGGGGGAAACATCAGTCTGCTGGAAACTGTCTACCCCGTTGTCTGCGTAAATGGGATATTCAAGGAATGATAGTTATATTTTATGTTGTATTATAGTCCAGCTGATTTGAACAAAGTCATTTTCAAATCTATAGACCCTCATTGCATCAATTGAATCCTTTTCCCAGGTCACCCTGTCAAGCTGGAATCTAATTTTGGTATAATGATTTGGGGCAAATTTCAAGTGGCTGCAATGATGTTTTCCTGGGATAGTTTGATGGATTATTTTCTATTAGCAAAAACAATGTGTTAAGTTTTTTTTACCTTAGTGACAGAAACTTGTTTTACTTTTGCCAAACTTAACGAGATCATTTGCTTGCTAAGCAAAATAAAGTTTGAGTTTTGGCAAAGTCATAGAATCATAGAATAGTGGGGTTGGAAGGGGCCTATAAGACCATCGAGTCCAACCCCCTGCTCAATGCAGGAATCCAAGTCAGGGCATCCCTGACAGATGGCTGTCCAGCCTCATCTTGAATGCCTCCAGGGTAGGAGAGCCCACCACCTCCCTAGGGAATTGGTTCCATTGTCGTATTGCTCTAACAGTCAGGAAGTTTTTCCTGATGTTCAGCCGGAATCTGGCTTCCTGTAACTCGAGCCCATTATTCCATGTCCTGCACTCTGGGATGATCGAGAAGAGATCCTGGACGTCCTCGCTGTGACAACCTTTCAAGTACTTGAAGAGCGCTCTCATATCTCCCCTCAGTATTCTCTTCTCAAGGCTAAACGTGCCCAGTTCTTTCAGTCTCTCGTCATAGGGCTTTGTTTCCAGTCCCCTGATCATCTTGGTTGCCCTCCTCTGAACCCTCTCCAGTTTGTCTGCATCCTTCTTAAAGTGCGGTGCTCAGAACTGGACACAGTACTCCAGATGAGGCCTAACCAGTGCTGAGTAGAGGGGAACTAGTACTTCCCGGGATTTGGAAGCTATGCTTCTATTAATGCAGCCTAAAAGAGCATTGGCCTTTTTTGCAGCCACATCACATTGTTGGCTCATATTCAGCTTGTGATCGACAACAATTCCAAGATCTTTCTCGCTTGTAGTGTTGTTGAGCCACATATTCCCCATCTTGTAACTGTGCATTTGGTTTCTTTTTCCTAGGTGCAGAACTTGGCATTTATCCCTATTAAATTTCATTCTGTTGTTTTCTGCTCAGCAGTCCACTCTATCAAGACCTCCTGTCCTGACTAGGAATGAAACTTTAGAAGTCACAGATGTTTTTATTCATCCCAGATAAGGGCCTAACTCAGGAGCTACAAACTGAGGTGCAAATACCAGCTACAATTTGGTCATCCAGATTGTCATTCAACACTAATCCCTTGAGACTGTACTGGTGTAGAAAATAACCAAGGCAAGGCCATGTTGTCCCGGCTTTTTTTCATGCCTATGTAGCAGATTCCTTAAAAGCCTATAACTGTTGTCTTTGTTTCTTTTGTACAAAAGCAGAAACTGTTAGGACAGTAGAGATAAGTTATCTTG
The DNA here is from genome assembly GCF_057233095.1 of Heloderma suspectum. Lineage (NCBI taxonomy): Eukaryota > Metazoa > Chordata > Lepidosauria > Squamata > Helodermatidae > Heloderma > Heloderma suspectum. Next base: position 114,123,367 of record NC_139464.1, read on the forward strand.
TTTCCACAGCAACTCACCCCAGACCTAAGAATCATCATCCTTGCAAAAAGTTATAGGGCGCTGAGAGAAGAAGCTGGGGGTGGTGGTTCAGTAAAAGCTCAGTTGATAATGACCAGACATGCGTGCTAGGTTTGGCTGATGTCACTTATTTAGCCACATTATGATTATAAATGTAACTGGTGAGTGTTGATCTGGGCTGCCTCTGGGTTGACAGAGCTGCCTTCGTTGTACATGAATGAACTCCAGTTGAATCTTACCTGCGTGTCCAGAGCTTAATTGGAGGGCAGCTGGGCACAGACCTCCAAGCCCGGTTTGGACTTTTACCACACTGGTCTTTTGCCAGAGGCCAGAAATTCTGCTTCAAAGGCCGATAGGTTTTTCCTCCAATTAAACAGTTGGACTGAGTTTTTTCTAACCCAAGGTATTTGCCAAGCTGAGCCCTAGAATTTATTTCTCTCCCAGTAAAATCCCACTCGGCCAGACACCTAGCTCTCTCTCTCACTAGTTACAAGCTTGAGTGTTTATTATGGGTAAATTAGACATTTCAACATAGTATTTTCATGTCTCTTTCATAACAATTGAGGCTAAAGCTGGCTAAAGCCAGTGTGGTGTAGTGGCAAGAGTGTTGGACTGGGAGCTGGGAGATCCAGGTTCTAGTCCCCACTCGGCCATGGAAGCTCACTGGATGACTTTGGGCCAGTCACACTGGCCCAACCCACCTCACAGGGTTGTTGTTGTGAGGATAAAATGAAGAGGAGGAGGATAATGTAAGCCGCCTTGGGTTCCTTGCAAGAGGAAAAAAGGCGGGGTATAAATGCAACAAAATAAATAAATAAATAAATAAATAATTGCCTGGAGATGGACCACAAGAAGATGGAAGTTTAGCGGGCCATTCCAGACCACAATTCAAATACCAAGGGAGGGCAAAAACCAAAGTGCATTGATCAGATTTTATTTGTAAGTATAAATACATGTTGTTTCATGGCTCCCCCATTTTTCTAAGTAATAGAAAATTCCAGAACAGCTTTTTACAAGACTTTCATTAGAAGAGAAAGTACTGAAGACTTAAAGGCATGTTTGCGATTTCTGTTTATTTACGTTACACAAGAGCGTGTGTAGCATAGTGGCTAAGAGACTGACCTATGAAGCAGGAAGTCTCCAGTTTGAATCTCACCTCTGCCATGAAGGTGGCCTTGGGCAAGCTACTCTCTCAGCCTCAATCCCCCCATCTGCCATTTGGGGATAATAATACTGACTTACCTTACAGGGTTGTTGTAATGATTACACCTAGATAAAGCATGTGAAATACTTTGAACACTGAAATTGCCATGCACTTTGAACACTAAAAGAGATTCATTATCATCACCATTGCCACCACCACCACCAAATATACAGGTTGAGCAGAGGGGAGCAGGAAACCCCATAGGTAGGCAGAACTGGTCTGTAAAAGTATAAATTGCTGCAGACCAGCATCCTTTTGAAGCCCGGAAAGGTTTGCATAAACAAAATTAGACGTTTTCACTGATTACACTCCAAATTCTATGTATTTCTCTCTTGTCCACATTCAAGCATGTAGATGTAGGGAGTCCTAGTAGCCAAAAGGCATCAAAAGTAAGTGTCTTCTAACCATTAATGTCCACTGATAAAATATCTTTAGGTTATTAGCTAAACAAAAGATGGGAGAAAATCAAGTGATGGTCATAGCAGTATTGACCAACCAGTCAAAATGGGTTTTAAAAATATTTAGAACTATATTCAGAAGTCAGAAATTTGTGGGAGAGGGAAATGACAGGAGATAACAGAAGAAGACATCTAACTGACCCGGGAACCAGAATGATTCTGGTCTGGAACATTCAGAAGATTTATTCCTTTTTGGTAGTTAAACTATTCTTGTAAACTTCTCTTGCTTGAGAAACTCAGATTCCTTTTTCCATCCCTCTAGTCCAATTTTCCTTCAGCTTTAGCAAATACTTGGCATCCAATCAAAGCTAAAACTAGCATTGCGTACTGAAAACAATTCAACAAATCCCAAGTACATTTCCTTGGAAGAACTAGGTGAGGGGGAAACTCTTTAAAATAGGGAGTGTGAGAATGAGGAAGCAAGAATCAAATGTCCCTTGGCCACATATTTTAAAGGAGGCAAGGGGCTACCATGACTACGTCACTCTGGTGACCCAGTCAATACAAGGGGCTCCTATTCAGCAGACATTACTAGTCCAAGCACTGTTCCCAAACTTTTGATACTTAGGACACAGTTGTTGTTTTTCTGCATTAACGTTGGAAGCACACTTATAAAGATATATATGTATATTTCCTCTATCAGCTCCTAAAACAAAGGTCAGCCATCTTCCTTGCAATGGAAGAATAGCACAGTCAAGAAGACTTTCCATCTGCCAAGTCAGTCAGGGGTGATCGATGGGACCTTTCTGCCTTGGCAATGGTGACGCTTCTGGAATTCCCACAGGGCTCAGTTCTCATTGGGCTATTTCCCCCTTTTCTTTTAATGTAAAAATAAACCTGGAAAGTGTCTCAAGTATTCAGAAACCAGTACCTTGTCTGTGGGTGGCCCTATTTTGCTTCCAAACTGATAGGCACCTGGACCACCCAAGCTCAGAATCTGGCAGTGCATGAAGTGGAGATTAGGGAAGGAAGTGGGATGGATTCATTTCAAATTAGGCCAGGCCAGTTTAGCCTGTGGCCCAATCACCATCTTTATCACTGCATAAACTATTTGCTAACAAGCTTGAATTAGCACGTTCACAGTTTGACATCATTACAGTGTTATGTATCATGACCATCAAAAGGATAAAGTTACTATAAGTCAAAACTGGTAATAAATGCGGCCTAATACTAGACATGACCATAACTTCAAAAAAGTTTCCAGATATGCCCTATTTCCATCTTCTGGCTTTACCCAGGCCAGATCTGTAGAGCTGGGAAAGACAGTTCGGCACTTGGACAGACAGGTTCCTCTTCTTCCAAGTCCTAAGCCCAGCAGAGCCTCTGCTGGGAATGGGGCTTTTCACTTCAGTTGCTGGGGGAAGAGAAAGCTGTCTTTGCAAGTGCCTGCTTCTTCCACTTCCATAAATAGCTTGGTCTGGGTCAAGTGACTTTTTGCAATACTGGTGTCACTCTGCTCTGTGTAGCATCCTGAGATGGTTCTGCATCCGGGGTGGGGGGTAGAATAGTTTAGGTCTGCTTGAAAAGAACTGAGATGGTATCTCACCCCACTTCGAGCACTGATATTAAAAGGAAAGAATGGGAACTGGCAACAAAATACGGCAGTGTATCTCCATCCCCCAACAGGAGTACTGCTGTTGATGGTCTCACCCAGCCTGAACCAGGAGCTTTGCAGCATTGTTCAGGGATTGCAAAGTGGGAGAAAGTTTTCAGTAGTGCAGTGTAGGGGGAAATGACACCTTTGCCAGCTCCAAACCCGAACACTTTATTGCAATGTAGTGTGTGTGTGTGTGTGTGTTGGGGGGGGGGGGAGGTTTCTGGAGAGTAGGAAAGAGAGAAGCATCCTTTTTCCTTCCCCATCTCCAGAAACCTCTCTGTATAGATAGTGCAAAGAGGGGAGTTTTAAAACCCCCAGGATACTATAAGCTGCTGATGCTCAAGCAAAACAATCCCCTCCTCCACTGCTTCAATTTTTCCTTTTTTACCCAGTTGCATAGGTTCTGGAAGCCACTGAGCTTGTATCGTTTCAAGCCTTTTAACTTACAAATGAAGATATGTCTGTATATTAGGAAGTCCTCCAAATATGAAGAGATCACTACCTTTTTGGTGTGGCCTTTTTTCACTGCCAAGCTGATAAGTACCAAACTAGCCCAAGTTCTGTATTAGAAAGGATGATAATGATTAACAACAGCCAGTTATTAGCCTATTGCCCAATTATGTGCAACACCCTCCCTGTGAGTCACAGGCTGCACTATCGTGACAACTTAAAATGCTCGTGAAAATTTTAGCCATTCAACGCAGGGAAGAGCTGTTTGCAATAGAATGTTGACAAAACAGTGCAGCTCATCCTGTGAGGAAGTGGGAAATCAGTTATTCATTGAAATAAACATTTATAATACCATAAACCAGAAGGGACAGAATCAATGCAAGAGGACCTTTTCCTTTTCCTCAGTTGTGGAATGACCTGCTGGTTGAAATGTGCCTGCTGGCCTCCTTGAAGGTTTGTAAGCAGGCATTAAAGAGTCTATTAGTCCGGCAGGCCTTCCCTTCTGAGAACTCTTGTTCCTTTTGCTGACCCTTGTATACTGTTTTTAAGCTGTGTTTTTTTAACGGGTTTTTAAAAAATTGTTTTTAGTTCAAAGTTGTTTTTAGTTATATGCTGTTTGTATATACTGTCCGTATGCTTTTATGTAAATCATTTTTAAAATCTGTATATTGTATTTTAATGTTTTAACTTTTGTAAACTGCACAGAGAGCTTTGGCTATGGGGCAGTATAGAAATGTAAATAATAATAATAATAATAATAATAATGCAGGCCTGATGAAGGAAAGGGATAGTGAGAGAAGGCAATTGGCAGTGATCTGAGGCCATGATGGGTGTGGGGAACCGAGAGGAAAAGGGCAAAAGAAGAGCAGATTTATTTATTTATTACATTTCTATACCACCCAATAGCTGAAGCTATAGTGAAAAATTCCCCAGTACAGAGATGAAACATGCTGTGTGCTTTTTGCAGGAAGGGACCAGCCAAGCAACAGGATTCTAGGCAGGGTGGCCATGTCTCCTACTTTACAAAGGACAGTCCTTTATTTGAAGGTGTCCTCTGTTTGAAGGGCCATCCAATCTAAGTCTGTTTTAAAGATAAACCATAAGAAGGGAGAGGAGGCACCTTGGAGTTGCCCATCAACAATTCACACCTGGGCAGCAGACTGAACAGGTACACAGGTCACCTGAGGGGGGGGGATCTTCACTACAACAGAATGAGAAGCACGTTGAAGTATTTCCCAGATTTTCATGGAATCGGCTTTGGTCCATCAGGGATACACGAAGCAAAAAAAGCTGAGTGTAGCGTACGGTGAAAATCTGGTTTTCAGCGCTTGGAAGGAACATACTTCCGGGTGGGGTGGGGGGAGTAGAACTGAATGTCATCAACCGGGCAGGGGCTGCTCAACCCATGAGAGAGGCAATTTCTCCTTCTCCCTGCTCTCAGTGATTAGCTCCCATAAAGGAAAGATGGAAAGACTTTACATAACAACAGAGAAACTACAGAAAATAAAAGAGGCACAACACCAATAGTGATTTAAGAGAGCATCACAGAAGGGAAAGAGGCTTTAAGGCGAGTTACTAAAGTTAGCCTTTAACCCCTTCACTACAGGGTAGCAAGATTTATTTCTTACTTCTGAGTAAACATGCACAGAAGGGTGTGGGGATGTGTTAAAGATTAAAAGCAGGCTACCTAAGGTGATTGAGTGTCCCCGCTACTGCGATAATGTGAGGGGTCGCCGCTGTGCTTCTGGGGATTTTCTCAATGGGAATGGGAAAAACTACTTCCATTGGGGAAACAGGAGGGAATGGGGCATCCCAGCCCCTTGACCAAGGCACGCCGAGGTTTTGATGCGGGAGAGGGGACATGGCACACTGTGGTAAAACCGCCAGGGAGCTGCTTTCAGTTAAAAAAAGTCAGAATAAAAGGAGTTTCAGAAAATGCAGCTTTTCAAGAGGAAAACAGCTGGTTGGCAGCAGATTGGTGACAACAACACCTGTCACGAAGGAATTCAGACTACTCTAACTTTGCACTAAATCTCTCGTGAAGACAGCCCCCTGGTCGCTATGGTGAGATATAGGGTATATCTATTTAAATTATTTATTTATTTACAAATTCCAGAGTGGTGAACAATAAAAGATAAAAGAAATAAAAATAACAATTTCTAAAATGGAGTTTTAAAAACAGAGTACCTATAAAAAAAATGTGGCTGGTCAGTCAAGGAAGGCTTCCTGGGATAAAGATGTTTTTAGGAGGTGCCAGAAACAACACAGCATTGGTGCCTGCCTGCCCTCCAGGCAAGGAATTCCATAGAAAGGGGGCCATCACACTGAAGGCTCTTCTCCGGGTGGACTCTAATTGGGCCATAGGTCCATATGGAACCACCAAGAGCAATAGTAATTATTTCTAAATTGGTATGTACACATACAAATTATCATCTGCAGATCTGTATCCTCTTTTGTTTTGGGTGATGCATTTCCTCTTTTTTGACCATGCCTAAGAGGCCACCCTAACTCTATGCCGTGGAGCCAGTACAGGCAGGGAAGTGAAGGAGGTACAGGGTCTGAATTTAAATATGGATTTGAACTAGCTAGTAAAATGTTTAGCTGCAGATCTAATTAAAATATTTAGATAATCAGGATAAAGAGTGAAGTTCTTCCACTGATACTGGCTTCTCTAGATGTGGGATTACACAGAGACATTAATGCGTAATTAGTTTATAGAATCATCAGGATGACAGAGGTTGATATAATAGAAAGTCCACTGTGTTCATCATTTGACAACTATTGTAGCTTGAATTTGCATCCTCTGAGGATATTTAAGAATTCTGTTCAACTCTGAAAGTTTGCCTAATTTGCAATGCATTATTAATGCATTACCGTGTGTGTGTGTGTGTGTGTGTGTGTGTGTGTAACCTCTACGCCCCAATGACTTTCAAAAAGAAATTAAATATCAGATATTTTGTCTTTCAGAGTCTGTTTTTGAGATTATTTGGCAGTATGGTCATATACTGCAGCCGAAACAATTTCTAAAGGCTTAGAAAAATTCAGTAAACAAATTGTTTTTCAACATTTAGCCGCTGCAGGTTCCAGTGCACTTATTATTGCCAGCTATGTCAGACCTTTTCCCGTAGTATTTAAAATAGGACAGACAGTTCGTTATAAATAGCATTTCTTTGTCCTAGTTAAAAAGACAGCTTTATTGGCAATAATAATAATAACAACAACAAATAACAATTCACTTCATGATTTATGGCTACAAAAATACTTTGTGCAAGGTGCACAGTGGCTTATATTTACATTTAAAATATTTAAATGTACATTTAGAGTATGTGTGATTTCTGTAAAACCTGATGCGGGATATCAGATTATTTTGCTGAAATGACAGAGCCATAGGGAATGCGAGCCGGTGTTGTCAGAACAGCTATACGGTTTTATATTTTCTGTTTTATGGAAGAGTAATGTAATAGATAAACGATTATCAATTAAATATGATGGACAATTGATTAAAATAATTACAGAATGTGTAAGAGATGACTACTTGGAAGATATATAAAAATGCAGGGAAAAGCACTGTCACCCCTCTGTATGCCCCCTCTGCCAAGGTGGACATGTCCCTTTCTCCTGTTCTCATCCCAAATGAATGATGGGACCATGTAAATGCAGCTATTATAGACTTGAACAGTCCTTTGCTGTAGCAAGGATTAATAAAGTCAGTAGCTGCAGGATCAGACCAACATCTTGGGAATTGTAGTAAGTAGCTGCAGGATAAGGTGAAAGTCTCTGTAGCAATACTGGTAAGTGGATGCAGGACCCAGGATCAAAGGTTACAGAGTGAGGTAAGTAGCTGCTGGACCAGGATGCATGTCCATAGTGTAATACAGATAAGTATTGACAGGATCAGAATGAGAGTCCATGGTGCAGATAACCCCTTTCGTATCTTCTATTCTTTGTTCCTTTTCCCTTGCTCTTTGCTGGCGCTCCTCCTAAACGTCTTTGCTCCCACTTTATCTTTCTTCTCTCTGCCATGAGCTTCTGGCATTCAGGCTTTTATCCTGTGCTTCTCTCCTGCTTCCTCCTTCACCCTCAGAGTCCTTGAGCCGTTTCAAGGGCTCTGCCCCAATTCCCTTTCCTTCTGCTTAACCAGCCCAAACTGTGGTTAGCTACTGTTGCTGGGCAACTGGGAACACCTGGGGAATTGTACAGTGAAAACCCCCCTGGTTTCTCACCATCACCTACTGGTAGCCATAATTAGGATGATATCCTACAGACACAGGTCCTTGAAGTATGTATTATTTTTTAAAGCATTTCTTCAACTGAAAAAGGCCCCCAGAGAAGCTTATAAAAATAAATAAGAAGACATTTTCTGCCCTCAGGCTTAGAAGCTAAAAGATACAACATAAAAGGAAAACGGGTTGGGAAAGAGGAGGAAAAAGGCAAACTTGGGCACTAGTCCTTAGATACAAGATGATACCACCACATCCTGGGCAGAGGGACCTGTTGCCACAAGTTGCTCACAGTTCAAAACAGACCATGGCAGCCCTAACAGAAGCAGCCTTTCAGGACAATCTTCTCTTCCTCACAGGGCAGTTGGTTCTGATGGCCTCTGTAAATGGGGAAGAAAGGCTCAGCCCAGCTGGTGAAAGTAACAGCAACTGGAGGTAGCAAGGATGGCAGCCTTTATTACGTTCCATTTTTGTAGTTTTTCAAACTGTAGCTTTCATAAATGTGTGGCATGGATGTGAAGTACATCAAGAAGGGAAGACATCTGCAGGTTCATTTATTTGTATTAGGTATATAGTTTAATATACTTTTGTATACACGTGGCACTTCCTTATAAGTATGTGCACCAATTCTTATGTCACAAAAGCAAGATGGTTTCAGCTTTCCTATGGTCACTTTCCACACCACTCCAGTATCATTTCAACCAAGAGGCGGGGTGGGTGGATCTCTTGATATTTAACATCCCTTTTAAAGGAGAAAGCAACTTCCTTTCCACCCCACCAGAGCAAGATCTCAGCCCTGAAAGGTTCCCCATTGACCTTCATTATGTTTGTCTGGTTATGCCGCTTTTGAGACTGGATTGGGTCTACAGCAAACAAGATGCTTTGGGGAAATAATACTGCACAGCATTTATATATTACTTGACTGTCTGAAGCACTTACTGCCATTATCTCATTAAGCCTATAAACCCTATAAACTAGGTCAGTAATATTAGCCCCATATTACAGATTGGAAGGTGAAACCAAGAGACTAGTGTCTTACTTTAAGAGGGCCTTCCCCAATCTGGTGTCCTCCAGATGTTTTGGACTGCAATTCCCACCATCCCTGACCTCTTGCCATGCTGTTGTGGGCTGCTGGGGGTTGTAGTCCAAAGCATCTGGAATATGCCAGGTTGAAGGCTCCTTTAAAAAAAAATCTAATTAATGGCGGAAGTGAAATTTTAATCCAGTTGTTCCTGGAACACAGCTCACTCAATTAGCCATGGTGCTAAACTAGCTCTTCAATCACTCTGAAGATATTACATCAGCCTCTGATGATGAATCCATTAAAAGGCATTGATGTTTGTCATACTACTCCAGAAGCAAAGGGGAAAATGGATTAGGGGCCAAAATTCCCATAACTCAATGGGAGATTGACTATACCAAGTGCTGCATATGGCCAGGCCAGGCGCTACTATGAGGCAGAGTGAGGCAGCTGCCTCAGGTGGCAGATACTGGGGGAGCAAAGCAGTGGCAAAGTCCTGAAGTACCCTGCCCTGCAGTCCCTAAGCTTGTCTCTCAGATGCTGTGGAGGATGCTGCCCTGTCACCAGCATTGAAGGAAGATACAACTGCCAGTCATCTAGTCTGCTTCTGTATGCAAAATGGGGGATGTGGGCACCTTGATCTTTGCCTCAGGCAACAAAATGTCTTGGGCCAGCCCTGCATATGGGTCAGATAAAATGACAACAGATCTCAAGACCTGTCCAGGAAAAAGAGGTTGAATCTTTGGCAAGAGAAGTCTCAGCAAAAAGGAGATGGCCAAAGCCAGATTGGGGTAAATCCAACATGGAGAGAGCTGGCAGCAAACAAGATATGCCATCTGTTCAATGCATTTTGAAGGAGTGGGAAAAGATTTAAGAGAAAATAACTGGAGAGAGAGATAAAAGACATGATTTATGGGGAATAATTTAGTTTTTAGTCAACATTATGAGACAAAAATATGTTTGGGTGGAAGGGAACAGCCAGTCAAACACAATCAAGGGTTGCCCACACTAGATGTGCATTGAGCCCATACTAGATGCTGTTATATTCAGATTATTCTACAGTCCTTTCAGTCCAAACCTTTATATTGATCTTACTACTTTGCAATGCAGTCACCATGTGCTTTGGCCCACAGACCATGAAAACAATATGAGTATACAATATGTCATGCTTGCCTAGTTGGCTGCACTCTATTATGAGATAATTCATGCATCACCAGCTTCATTTCAACCTTCGTCTCACTGAAGCCCAAACCTTTGCTACTTACAAGGATATTAATTCCATTCTCTGAAAGGAAGGATAGCCTGCTGTTGTAGGGCCCTTCCTGTTCTATCTCGAGGCTTTACCTTGCAATTGCCCTACCTCAAACACAGAATTTTATAGGCGGTCCAGACAACATCTTCCATTTGTAGCCCTCCATGTTTTTCTACCACTTCCTCCATCTTTTTTCTTACCAGAAAAAAATATGTCAAGGAGGAAAAGATGAAATCAGTGCACATCTTTGGTTAATTAACCCTTGAGGGGCCACAGTCGGTGCCATCTGCCATGATGAATATGCAACCCCCAGCCGGGAGTTGCTGTGGCTTGTCCTGTTGTCTGAACCCAGCCAGGGAGGGTTATTTGAAAGTTAACCCTTCCGTAACCCAAGGTCTATTCTAGAGTTATGCTAGGGTTGTTTAACCCTCAAATAGCCGTCCCCGGCTGGGTTCTCAGCAAGCCCCAGTTAGGGGTTCATATTCCTAAGCACATGCCGCAGCCCCTCAAGGGTCAATTTATCCATGATGGGCTCTGGTTTCATCTGAACTGGCCCAGAGGGCATCACCAGCCTAAAATCCTGCATTTAAAACGGGGCTTTCTGCTTCCGTTTTAAATGCAGGATCACGACGACTCCCTTGTTCACATGCTTCCTTTCCCCCAACCCCTTCCCCCCTCCTTCTCCCCGTATCTGAGTATTCCATATCTTTCATTGACCTCGCTCCTCTTCTTCCCGCTTTAACCCTTTTCACGGAGGAAACTGAAGTGGAACACAACGGGGTAATTTGATAGCTCATTATCTGCGATCTATTTAAAAACGGAACAAAAGGCATTTAGTGCAGAAGAAAGACGCCTTGAATGATCACAGCATCATGTAAAGAGCTTGCAAACTTCCGTGAAGGAGCAATCTCAATCGCAGGATAAAAGCTCTGTGTGAAGGAGCTCAGAGAGAGGCATTAATTAGATCATGCATGGCAAGAGGAAAGCCTTCAAATCTCTATTATGTGTTTATTCTTCAACAGGAAAAACAAAATAAAAACTATTTATAAAGTTGCACTGTTTTGTGAATTAATTGCTTAGATTAATCAGTTCTAAATTGATTTTTAAAAAATGCACCTGCCTAATCTGACATTTGATTTCATTTATTTCATTTATTATATTTCTATACCGCCCCATAGCCGAAGCTCTCTGGACAATTCACAAAATTTAAAAACCATTAAGGGAGCAATCCTACCTGGATAGGTGGCTGCCTCTGAACTCAGAGGCGACCTCCTAGCCAATGCAGAGCAGGAAAAGCGCAGAGGGGATCATCCCCTCCATGCATCGGCCGCCCTGCATTTGCAGCTAGAAAGCTGATTTCGGCTTTTTAGCCATAGGAAGTCGGGGAAGTGGTGGCTGGATGACACATTGGATGTGTCGTACCAGATTTCCAACTTCCCTGCCCCGGCACACCTCCAGGAACGCCCCGTTTTCACCGCTCCGCGTTCCTCTTCCAAGCTTGAAGTACAGGGCCATTCCAAGCTGTCTACGAAGGAGTGCGGGAGGGGGTGAAGGTCGGTTCTCAGGGAACCGACCTATCCTATGGCCGTCTAGCCACTGACCAGTGACCATAGGATTGTGCCCTAAAATACATTATATAAATGTATTTTATAAAAATAAAACAAATAACACTCACAACAACAACATAATCTAAAACAAATTAAAACAATCACATTTCATTCATTTTTCTAAATAATAACAGCAGACTTTTAGAAAAATTCCCTGCTTTAAAAATATAAGTACTTATAAACAGTCAGTGCTGCCTTCTTAGAAGAGGCATTCCATTTTCTGTTTCTCTCAGGAGAGAATGCCTAAACAGCTGCCTGCTGCAACATATGCGTCTGTGTGTCATGGTCTACAACCAAAAAATAATGCTTTTAAAACTCAGAACTATTATTTTATTTGTAATCAAATATATGCAGATTTTAAAAACTGAATAAGGAAAGCATGTGTGCCACAATTTCTACACCCATTTAACGTTATACTTCAGCAGTTAGCATGGCAGCCCACTTAAAAGCCACAACAGTCATAACCGTATTGACTGGCCTAAAAAAGCTGAGGGATGGTTCTTTTAATTTTTGTCCTGCCGCTATGAACTCAGCCACTTGACAGAAACTAGCACTTAGCAGGGTCTTTTCTTCAACTATGTCTATATAACTCCTCACATTAGCATTTCACTCATTAATGGGAGGAAATCAAAGAGTGCCACGGTAAAAGCATTGTTAAAGAGTCTGAAACAAATACAAACAAGTTATACTCAAGTTATAACAAGTTATACTCAGGCCTGTAGCAGATGGATCAACAGAGACTGTAATTTTACTTTTCCCACCGTAGGGACAGTAAGGTTGTATGGTTCATTTTACACCTAAGTCAAACAGTTACAGGTGTGTTTGTTGGCTTCAGACCACATCTATTTCACTCTTGCCAAGCAAGTCCAGTTTTTCAAGTAGAAACCTAAGCAGCATGCTGTGTATTCCAAATAAGCCATAAGCATTCTTCCATGTGGTTTCACACCCAATCAACACATTTCTTCTTAGTTTATTGTCCGGTGTCACACTCCTTATTCCTGTGACAACCATTCATAAACGCCAGCTGGTTACACAGTCCAGTTCCACAGCTTAAAAGTCTAAATGAACCCAATACAAACACCTTTGTGACATGGCCCTATTCCCACACGACCGCAGTAATGTTTGTAAAGAAGCACCACGTAGGCAAGTGCGATGATGTAACTCCATCCCATGGCACTGTTGCCCATTCTAGGAACTGGGAAGTAGCTATGTCATGCACAGGGCTGATCTCACTGCAAAGCTGCTAGCAGCCTGCACAGTAAAGAAATGCCACTGGGGTTTTAAAAAGTCGTCATCCCCAAAGAAAGAGACTCTCGCCCCAACACAGAGAAAGTTAGTTCCATGCGGGTCTTATTAAAATCAATAGGACAAGTATATCATGAATAACTTTTAGGGTGTGATCCTCTGCATGTTTAGACAGAAAAAAGCCCTACAACTCCCAGCAATCCCCAGCCAGCCATGCTGGCTGGAAATTGCTGGGAGTTGTAGAACTTTTTTCTGTCTAAACATGCAAAGGATTGTGCCCTAAGTCTCATTCATTTCAACAAGCTCTCTTTGGATTGGGTCCTGCAACGTTTTCAAATCCTAGTGCTTCATTTATGCAGCAACATTTTCAAATCCTAGTGGATCATGAATTGTGGCCAAGGTGGTGATGATACTAAAATTAGTAAGGAATGTAAGGAAATACATTTTTAACATATTGATGCCTGTCATATTTGTTTGGGAGTGGGAAAACGTTAAGGATGATGCTAAGGAAATGTGTGTCATTTTCATATATCTATATTTGTAGTTGAGGATTTCCATCCATGTATCACCTGCTAGTTAGGAAACTGGCTAAAGGCAAATTATGAAACTGGGTTGGGGGCAGGGAGATGATTTATGACAGTGGGGTAGTTCTCCGCTAATTTACCCTTGGAAATTAGTCTAATCTTCTAAGTGATCCAGAACACTCATCATACCTTTTCACAACATTTTCTTTAGCCAAGAATGCCTGTGTCCTGCCAGATTCTGGCAATGTGAATTTACTGTTCAGCTATTTTCTTCCTTTTCCTCTGTGCAGTATTTTCACACTGTTTTTCAATGCCTGTTCTATCCATTATTCCAAAGTGACTCCCTGTGGACTAGCTTGACAATATACTTGAGCAAAGTCAATTTAAGGAAAATGTACATTCATTACTAACTTATTATCCTTTAGTAGTAACATAAATCAGTGATGATTTCATATGTCAATAATACCATAATGTTTCAAGTACGGCCCCTACTCTCATTGAGGGATTCAAGAAGCCATATTGGAATGTGGAGTTGCTGCAATTGCAGCTCTTAGCCCGACTACAAGCCCCTGTAGGTCTTGTAGTGTGAAATCGGCTATATTTGGTGAGTTATCCATTTTGCCATTCTAGCCTTTGAATGAAACATTTCAAAGCAAAAATGGAGTTTACATTTTGAAGGTGAAACTTTAAACTCAAAATGTGGTTCTAAAATGTGTTACGGGGCATGTGCCAGGGATTTACGACATAGGGGCACGTCAAAAAGGGTGCAGCCTGGAAGATTTTGTGGGGTCTGGAATTTTTCAGGGCCCCTGAAGGTGAGGTGGTGAGCTTTTCAATTCCTGCGGAGTACAGCCTCTGCTAGGTGTAATAGAGTGGTAAGCCCTCCAGAGGTTTTGGACGGTTCTCCCATAATCCCAACCATTGGCCATGTTGGCTAGGCCTTATGGCAGTTATAATCCAAAACATCTGGAGGGCACCAGGGGTGGTACCAAATGCTAGGCCTACATAGAGCAGACCAATTGAAATTAGTAAGACTTCATTTCAATGGGTTTACTCTACATAGGACTAACATTGGATACTACCTCAGGTTACTAGGCTAATACTAGGATTCTGGTCCTTCACTAGGAGATCCTCAAAGTCCTTGTCTCGAGTAAATGGAACTATTAAATGGTTGTTCCCTAAACCATAGTGAGCAATGGCTGCCAGAGATGACTACAATGACTGGATTCTCATGACACAACAATGCATTGTGGGTGACAAGTGACAGTGATTTGTTGTGTCGTGCCAACCTGCACCGATTCCTGCAAGGTGGCTTGTGTGTGGGCAATAAGTCACCCTAACAACCGATGGCTTATTTTAGGGGTTGTTGTACCCACAATGAGTTGGTGTGTTGTCCAAACCGAGCACTGCCAACTCATCAGGGGTTGTGGGCATGGGTGAGTGAGCTGCTTGGCAAGAGATGCGGAAACACCAGCTGATCTCTCTAAGTGATCTCTCCCGTGCTGCAGTGAAAGCCCTTCCACCGGTGCCCAAGCAGTACTTTGATGTCACTTGTTCGGCAACCTTTTTTAGACAAATTGCGCCCTGACATTTGTGCAAAACGGGGCCATTTTTTAAAAAAAAAAATTTCAGCCCCTGGAATGTGTGCTAATGACTTTGTAATTTTGTTTTGTTTTGGTCGATTTTTCACAATTGCAGAGGTATGAAATTGCAGCTGTCAAACTATATATAGCCTTGCCTTGTCTATTGCCTTGTATGTTTCAGCTGTCAAAGGGAATAAAATGTACTAGGAAACATACAAAACATATACACAACTTGACAGGACAGGGCTGTATATATGCTAGTTGGACAGCCTTTGAAAGCTGACAGAACGGCCCCTTAGCACTCCTTACGTTTTAAAGTGTGGGATTTACCCTTGGGGTCCCCCTTTCCATTCTATCCCTCCCCGAGACTCGCTCATGTCATTTTAAGGGTGATCTAGGGTCCACCCCATTTTCAGAGCTTCCCTTTTACAGCAAATGGGAGTTCCGAAAATGGGATGGACCCTACATCATTGTTAAAACAACTTGGGGAAGTTTCAGGGAGGAGTGGAATGGAAGGGAGGGCCCCCAAGGGTAAATCCCACACTTTAAAACTTAAGGCTGGAGGACCGAGGGGGAAGGAGGAGGAAAATAAACCACTGTAAACTGGGCTCATCTGTCGGGATCGCCGTGGGTTGTTCTGATGACAACCCACACTGTGTAGCTTATTTCGCAGGGTGGGTTGTCGCGTTGTGTGAACTCACCCAGTCTGAGAAGAGCCAACCATGCTGTCAGTGAACATTTGCTGCTCAAGGCAAGTCCAGGTGAGGGCTCCCCTTCCCTGTGTTCTGAAGCCTCCTCCACTCTCAGCACTTCTTTCTTTTGTCCTCGACTCCTCCTCCCCTACTCTGGAAAAGGAATGCTTTAACTCTGGAAGTACCACCTTCCCTTCTAGCCCTCCCTACCAACAGGCATCAAATGCTGCAAAATATCTACTGTAAAGTTTTATCAAACGCTGAAATCAAATACTACTGGGTGTCAAATACACATATACAATATGCAGAGAATATTTGAGCATCCAGAGAATGCCCGGAGGACATTTGACACCAAAATTTGCGAAGGGAGATTTTGAGGAAAATTTGTCTCCATCTGAGCCTGCCCTCTGGAGCCCTGCTTTCCTTGCCCGACCTTCTTCCCTTATCTGTCGTGTTTGTTATCTGTCCTTGAAAGCAGAATGGTATTATTTAACATATTGCATGGACTTCTGGTCTTGGCCTGCTTTTCTGGACATTATTCTAGGACCTTATTCTGCAATGACTGTAAGTGCATTTACGGATTCCAGTTTATTTAGACTTGCTTTGGGCGTTGTTCCTGGAACTGGGCTTGGGCTTTGAGTCCCATCAGCACACTGGGCACATGGAGATAATAAAAGTGACCTAAATTACAGGGATTGTTATAAGGCTGGGGTGGAGAACCCCTGGCCCCGCGATCTTCACTATTTTTCAAGCAGGAGCCACTTTGGCTTCAGACACTGCCACCAAGGCGAATTGAGGTTCTCTCCCACCCCTGGTCAAGCAGTGATGGTGTGCACCAGACTCTTTTTGGGCCTCTATTCCCTGTCCTCCTCCATGTTCATCATCATCATCATCTAATTTATATGCCGCTTTTCCACAAAAAGTGCCCGAAGCGACTAACAAAACAGCAATACAACAACAAAAAAGCATACCAGTACGTCATTATAATAGGACCTCATTATAATCATAAACAACTCAGTTCACTGATACTAACATAACAACATTTCAGATTAATTATGACATAGGCAAAATCAAACATTGCAACACAGTATCAATTATTATCTTTCAGTAATGTGTAAACCAGATCCTAATAAACTAAATCTTTCCTATGCATTAAGACTTTAATAAACACTACGAACTTCAACAGCTACACCAGGAAAACAGAGAGCATCTCTACACTAGCCTAAAACCCTGCATTTAAAACGGGGCTTTCTACTTCTGTTTTAAATGCAGGATCACAACAACTCCCTTTTTCACCTGCTTCCTTTTCCCCCACCCCTTTCCCTCTCCTTCTCCCTGTATCTGAATCTTCCATTATCTTTCATTGATCTCGCTCCTCTTCTTGCTGCTTTTATTCTTTTCACGGAGGAAACTCAGGCGGAACACAATGGGGTAATTTGATAGCTCATTATCTGCGATCTATTTAAAACGGAACAAAGGGCATTTAGTGCAGGAGACTCCGTGTCCTTGGAGGTTCACGGTGTCATGTAAAGAGCCCACAAACTTTCATTAAAGAGCAATCTCAAATGCAGGATAAAAGCTCAGTGTGAAAGAGCCCAAAGTTCAGAAAATAGCAGCCAGATTTCTTGCAGCCTGGAGCAGCTGATCTCTCCCATGCTCCACTCTCTCACGCTGGTGAAGTTCTTAATACTCCAACAGAGACAAGGGTGGTGGTTTTCAGTCTCTTCCCCTATGGTCCGGATGTTTCTGCTGCTCATGTTATCTAAGCAAGGCCTCCTCAGTCACTAAGTCACCAGGCAGGCAATGTCAGGGTTGCCCCTCAGCATACAGATTGTCAGAGTAGTTCAGATTCTGAGGAAGAGCTGCTACATGTGGGGGAGGAACTTTCCCAGGCTTCAGAGGCACAGCTGGACGGACAGCCCCTCCCTCTTTCACACATCCCTGAGCGTGACAGTGGATGGGGGGAGGTGACAGAAGAACAACCTGAACTTTTAGACGCAAGACGCAGACACAGGCACAAGCAGGAAGTCACACGGGCTGAACTTCGGCACTCCGCCCGATTGGCTCAGCGTCAAAAGCTGAGCCCGGACATGTCACGGGAGAGGGGGAGATCTTCCCCTCCCGCCCCTTAACTTAAGAGAGCTTGCTGCCTTTTTTCCCAAACGGAGATCAACTTTTGTAGTTTCCCTTTGAACTCCCCGAAGGCTGTTTCTTTTGTAGTCTCTAGCAATTGGCATCTGTACGCCTCATTGGAGTAAATGGAATTAAAGCCTTGGAAATGCAGCCTCTGGTCTGAGTGTTGATTTGGCTCTTGGAGTTCTCAGCCGGGCAAAAGGGAGCCTTGACAGGCAAATTCCGACAGGTTTACTTGGATTCTGACTCTACCCACACATCTTCTACTCACACATTCTCTCCCCCTCCCATCAACATTCTAAACAACTGGGGCCACTCTGTAGTGCTCTGGCATCCTCTTCTTCCCTCCCCACCGTAGCCACCTTAAAGCTGATGAGTGGCAGGTCTCCTGACTCCTCACCCCCAAAGCCTCCTCCAACAGCCCAGCTCACTGGACGTCAGCAAAACAAGCAACAAGGCAAGGCAGAGCTAGAGAGCCCTGCTGAGAGTAAGCACCTATTGCAAAAAGAGAGCAGGAGAGTAAATAAATGAGAAAGAGAGATATGGAGAGCTGCACTTGAGATGATTAGGAGGCACCAATGGCCCTTGGGCCTTACCGTAAAAGACACTGAGGCCAAGTCTACAGGTCAGGTAACGCCTGGGAGGCCACTCCACCTGGCCTGCAGAGGTCCCTCCCCCTAGCTTCACCCCCTTCCCAAAGAGTCTCCACATGCCCTTCACCTTTCCTTGTTGGGAAAGATAAGGAGTGTGTGAAGCCATCTCTCTTGGGAGCCACCACCTCCGGGCACCTGGTATGTGTTTGCGTGTATGCATGGGAACTGAGCGAGTGCGTGTATGAATGGGGTGCGACTGTCTGGATGGAGAGACTGTGTGTGTGTGTTGGGGTGGCCCTACCCACCGTTGGCATGCAGCCCTCGAGGGCCTTCCCTGGAGCAAATGTGGCCTTGAGCCAAAAAAGGGTTCCCCACCCCTGTTATACTGCATACTGAGATCATGTATGTGAAGATTTTGAGCATTTAGGGAACATACTACTTAGTTCCTACTTAGTTTCTAAGCTGTAAACCATTGGGGCTGGGGCCAATGTGTGGAACATGCTATGCCTGCATATGTGGTTTCTCCATGCACAGCTGCTGTTCGAGCAATACCACAACTTCCATTATTACCCATTGTCCCCTTGGGTTTGCAGTCACTCTATTTGCCTACAGAGAGACTTACCAGATGTCTATATACTTCAGGATGTCTGTATCAACCACAACATTAGCTACTGGCCCATGGACTTTAATTGCTGGAACAGTAAGAATCAAACTTTGACGTCATCCATGCCAAGCCTATGTGTGGAAGAATCCTGATGAAGGGTATGTATCTATTAAATTTGCTCTGGTCTGAACTACTTCATGAGAGCTTTGTGAGTTGGAAGCCATTGATCTTAAAGACTGAATAAACCAAGGGCGTGTTTCCACGCTTCACTTTGCAACTTTGTTGCGATGTTTCCCCAATCGCATCTTCTCCTTTTCCTGTTTCCACAGCCCTTAAAGACCCGGCTTATCACCGCTGTAGCCTGGGGCTCTGTGCTGTTTCCACTGAGCTCTGATCAAATTATTCCCTTGATGGCTGGGTGTAGTCTGAGTGGAGTCTGGGTTGGGTCTGATTACCTCATCTGTGTTCCCACCTCCTCCTCTTGCCAATTCCTCCCTCTCTAGCCCCCTTCTGCTTCGCTCCAGTTTCCTGCTCTGGCCAGTCTCCTCCCTGCCTTCTGAGACCTTTTGTTTTTCCCTTTAAGCAAAGTTGTGTGTGCAGCATCCCCATCCCTAACGTCCCCCACCGCCAGGTGGCCCACTTCATGGGGACACCTTCTTCATTAGACTCGGCTTGCTTCCTCGCCCTGCTGTTGTTGCTCTTCCCCCTTATGCTGGCTTCCCAACAACCCTGTAAGGTGGGCTAGGAGAAGAGATAGTGGCTGGCTGGCTTCCCAATCGAAGGCATTTTTAATACCTATTGAAATCCTAACTGTCAAGCCTTTCTCCTGCGTGGCCAAGAAGGGAGATTTCCCCATCATTTGGGTGGAAAAAAGCCCATTCAAACTGGTGAGCAAAAGGGAGAAAAAGCAGTCAGTGAAGTCAATGGGAGGGGGAATTTCCAAGGAAATGCATTGAATGGGATGGGAGGCCTTAGGACTGCTACTCTAACTAGACTTACAATGCATTCCTATGTATGCCTACTCAGAAGCAAGCCACACAGATTTCAATGGCACTTACTCCCAAGAAAGGAAAGCCTTACAGCCAATGAGTTTACTCAGAAGTAACACCCCCTAGCACACGCCCACACAAAGCGGGACAAAATGCCTTAACGACTCTCCGTGAAGCCGTCTTTGCGGCTCTCCTGATTTCCCTGCCACCACCTTGACTGAGAACTTCATAGGGATACCCAGGGCAGGCAGACACTGCACTTGTATGTCAGGGGTGCATATGTGGGCATCTCTTCATCTCTGTCTGACTGCTCCCTCCAGTATCATCTCCCCCTCTCCTTCACACAGCTGCTTCTATTGTGAGCAGATCTGTGGGAACTTCCAGCTGGCAACACACGCCCCATGGGCAGGACTATGATACTGAACCCAGTGTGGGTGTGGAAACAGCTCCATACTGGAGCCAAAGTAAACAGGAAAAGTCAGACTATAATCAGTTTTTCCACGATAAAATGCGGGGCTGGTGCTGAATGGCCACGACGTCATGGAAACATCGAGACCTCACCATGCAGCCAGGTTGCAGTAAATCACTGGTGGAAACACACCCCAGGAATCAGGAAAAGTCTCAGCAGAGAATTTTCTAGTAAAGCATACAAATTTTCTAGTAAAGCATACTCCTTATAGAGTAGTTTTCTATAAGGAAAACTACTCAACTCCATTTTTTTACTGTTGGCCTTTCTTTTGTGGTATAAGAGGATAAAAATAATTATAGATTAGGGTAATATTTTATTGAGTCAAGTCAAGTAACATCATAACATGTTGCCTGGCCCCCGGTGGACCCACCACATTTAAATGCAAAGGAAGTGCACAGACAATTTATTGATCCAAGAAAATATTAAAAGTTCCAGATTTTCTTCCTGTGCTCAATGCTAGAACATTCAGACTGTTGAAAGACAATAACCTAATTGTCCTAGTCCTCCACCTATCACCCTATCAGAGAAAGCTAGCCTCTAAAGGAGAGCTAAGATATAGGCTTTCTTCACATGGAGCTTTTATCCTGCGATTGAGATTGCTCCTTCACGGATGTTTGAGGGCTCTTTACATGACGCCGTGAACCTCCAAGGCGTCTCCTGCACTAAATGCCCTTTGTGCCATTTTTAAATACATCGCAGAAAATGAGCTTTCAAATTACCCTGTTGTGTTCCGCTTGAGTTCCCTCTGTGAAAAGAGGAAAAGCGGCAAGAAGAGGAGCGAGATCACTGAAAGATAATGGAAGACTCAGATATGGGGAGAAGGCGGGGGAAAGGGGAGGGGGGAAAGGAAGCGGGTGAAAAGGAGGTCATTGTGATCCTGCATTTAAAATGGAAGCAGAAAGCCCCGTTTTAAATGCAGGATTTTAGGCTAGCGTAGAGATGCCCGCAGAAAGATAAGCATCAGGGGACGAACACCGCCAGTGTTTCCTGCTTCCCTGTGTGTCTGCCTATGATCCCGTCTCTAGACTTTTCTCCCTATCTTTTGGGGAATTTCAGAAGTATCAACACTTGTAGCCTGGCTTTCAGATGGCAACTTTCAATGCGAGTCGGACAGGACTTAACGACTGAACAACAACAAACTCTAATCTAATGGAAGAGGAACTGAAATCCCGTCCTCATTCTCACAGGACCATTTCTCCCCTGTGAAAGTAGGGGAGATTTTCAGATTTCGCCAGTTTTTTTGGGAGGGTGGCCTTCTGGACTTCAGAGTAGCCAAGGTAGCCAAGTGTGTGTGTGTGTTTTCCCCTTTTCTCTCCCCCACCCTTTTTTTTTGCACTTAAAAAGAAGCCTCACAAACAGTTATAGCGACCACAAGGTTCTCCATAGCCTCTCATTAGTGTTTCCTGGACCAGAGTGCCATGGGAAGAATGCTGTGTGGAATCATTCCCATGGCATAATGCGCCTGTGGGGCTGTGGTGAGCTTTGTGGTTGTTACAAGCAGCTGCCAGGCTTTTTTTTTAAATGTAAAAAAAAAAATAGTGGGTGTGGGGGGACATCTTGGCCACATTGTAAACAGAGGCAAGCAACCTATTTTGGGTCGGGGGCCAGATCCCCCCCATACCAAGCCAGTGGGCCAGACAATGACAAGGGGACAGGGCCCCTCCGCAAAGTCCCTCCCCTCCCTCATCTGTCCCCACCCAGAGAGAGGCATGGAGAAAGGCACTCGGCTGGCCCTGGCAGGATCCAATCCTGCCAGTGCCTGCTGAGTCGGGTGTCTCCTTTGTGTGCCACTCACCTCCCAATTGGGGCATGAGTGGCATGTGAAGGGAAAGAACTTGGCAGGCGCTTGCAGGACTGGCTCCTGCATGTGCTTGCCGAGTCTCCTTTGTGTGCTGCTTGCATCCCAATTGGAGGGAATCCCCTGTTACCTCTGATCACAGACTGGCGAAAACAAGGGGATTCTTCTTTCCCCCTCTCCCCAAGCCCCCAGTCTCCTCCAGTCCAGGGGGTGGGGGAGGGGAGGGAAAGGGGCCCATGGAGGGCTGGATTGCAAACCTCCATGGGCCGGATTAGGCCTGCAGGCTGGAGGTTCCCCGCCCCTGGTGTAAATCAGCCCCCCGCAAAAAACCCTTCAGTCACATTTGCCCATCTGCGCTGAAATAAGCAGGGCCAAAAGGTAACTTCCATTCTAGGTCTAACCCACTAGGGTCAGGTGACAGAATGTACTACTGGGCCCCATCTGCCTTACAAGATTTTAGACTCTAATCTGACTCTTAAACCTGAGCAATTTGTCCCTGCTTGAGTGAAGATTAAGCTACGGTCAGACTACCCTCTGTCTCCTTCTCCATGCTCTGTTTGCCCATCTTGCTTTGCCTCTTTAGTGCCAAACGAGCTGTGTTGGGCCAGTCATTCACACATAGAAAGCACATGAGTATCTTACTTTATCTGTTAAAAAAAAAAAAAGCGACGGGAGGGCTCTGTGCCAAACGCGTCCTTCTCCTGTATCTCCCCTCGGTCAGTTGCTCCTGCTTTTCTCTGTTCCCGACCAGCCACTTTGGGTAGTGGACCTCAGAATGGAGGAAAGTGGCAGAACCACTGAGGTAGGGTAAAATGTGGGAGGGGAAGCCTTCAGGGCCCCTCTCTGTAAAGCTTCTTTTACTGTTAAAGTAAGACCCCCACCCCTCAGTTTATATGTGCACATGTGAAAAGAAATATGGGTCGCTCTGTCCCCTGCCACCATTTTATCCTGTTTGGCTGATGGAATCCAAGGCATTTGTGCATATTTGAATGCTCTTTTTTAGGCCACATCTTACATTCAATATTTGCCCTGCATAGCCCAAAATGCATTGGGACTGTTGTTGTTGTTGTTATTTATTACATTTCTATACCACCCCGTAGCCAAAACTCTCTGGGCAGTTTACAGAAGCTAAAACATTAAATACAGTATAAAAAGTTTAAAAACCATTGACATAAAAGCACTTACATAAAAATTAAATATTATGCTGGATCAATCAGTTGCCTTCGCATCCTCCTTGCTTTAAAATTCTGTGGGGCCACTACGCGCATTTCTAAACCAGCCTAAAAGCCTGCATTTAAAACACGGCTTTCTGCTTTCGTTTTAAATGCAGGATCACCACTGACTCCCTCTACACGCGCCTCCTTTCCCCCTTCTCCCCTCCTTCTCCCTGCATCTGAATCTTCCATTATCTTTCACTGATCTTGCTTCTCTTCTTGCTGCTTTAACTCATTAAACGGAGGAAACTGAACGCCAAACGGGGTAATTTGATAGCTCATTATCTGCAAACTATTTAAAAATGGAACAAAGGGCATTTAGTGCAGGAGGGTCCCGGCAGGGTCCCGGCATCATGTAAAGAGCCCGCAAACTTCCGTGAAGGAGCCATCTCAGTCACAGAATAAAAGCTCCATGTGATGAAGCCCTAAGAACCAGGGAGCGCTGCTTCATAGGCCACTCATTTACTTCCCATGGTATGAAATTCTATATTTCTATTTATGCCATCGATCAGTGACACAAAAGTTACAGTGTCCCAGACTGGGAAAACCTCAAGAGCCCAGCAAAAGGAACATGTACATCCTTTGGAAATTCTACCATAGTTTTTCACATTAGTGAAACAAATCAGATCAGACTGCAACGTTTAGTGCCATTTCCTTTATCGGTTTTCACAAATGGCTCAAACGTCTTTCCCTTGTTCCATGAGAGGATCTAGCACCGTTTTTGTTTCCTAAAAATCAGGAGAGGCTGCAAAACATAACTTCTGTCCTTCAGTCTATGCACATCCACATGTAAAGTGCGCACTGCAAGATTTCGCTGCTGCCAAAGAAAAACTGACTTCATAAAAATAGTATTAATTATGTAAGTTGCTGCCAAATGGGGATTACCTCTGAATAGGATGTATGTATTTGATCAACCAGCTCTCACATATGCAATGGCGTGGGAGGTGGCAGAATGTTCAGCATGACATTCTGATGACCTTTTCAATAGACCTGGATTGAGTTTAGAGTTACTCATGAAACCCAAATCTTGGCATCCTTCCAATAGTGTCCAATTTCATAATGATGGCTTTAAAAGAGCACATTACAATGATTCCATGTACATATGTCATGAAACACTTCCAGAATTCTCCTCTCTAATTTTTCAAAATGAGTATGATGTCCTTCTGTGAGGTCTCCAGGTCTATTATTCTTTTATTGGCTGAAACTAGTAATTAGAGGACTATCTGAAGCATGATGGAAGGTCTTGCATTCCAGGCCTCAGTTACTGGCACCGAAAAAAAAAATCTATCTGTGCATTAAGAATAGGCTAAACTTTAAAAACCCCATCATGGATCACTGCCTTGTTGTGGCGAAGGGGCTTGAGTAACTCAGTGAAGCCATAAGCTATGCCGTGCAGGGCCACCCAAGACGGACAGGTCATGGCGGAGAGTTCTGACAAAATGTGGTCCACTAGAGAAGGAAATGGCAACCCACTCCAGTATTCTTGCCAAGAAAACCCCATGGAACGTATCACAAGGCTAAAAGATATGACGCCGGAAGATGAGCCCCTCAGGTTGGAAGGTGTCCAATATACTACTGGGGAAGAGCAGAGGGAATTTCCAAGTAGCGCCAGAAAGAGTGAAGCGGCTGGGCCAAAGCCGAAAGGACACTCAGCTGTGGATGTGTCTGGTGGTGAAAAGAAAGTCCGATGCTGTAAATAACAATATCGTTTAGGAACCTGGAATTTAAGATCAATGAATCAAGGTAAGCTGGCGGTGGTCGAACATGAGATGGCAAGATTGAACATCAACATCTTGGGAATCAGCAAACTAAAATGGACAAGCAGGGGCAAATTTAATTCAGGTGACCATTATATCTACTACTGTGGGCAAGAATGCCTTAGAAGAAATGGAGTAGCACTCATAGTCAACAAAAGGGTGGGAAAAGCAGTACCACTGAGGCCGAAGAAGCTGAGGTTGATCGGTTCTATGAAGACCTACAACACCTTCTAGAACTAACACCAAAAAAGATGTCCTCTTCATCATAGGGGATTGGAATGCTAAAGTAGGAAGTCAAGAAATCACCAGGTTAACAGGCAAGCATGGCCTTGGTGTACAAAATGAAGCAGGACAAAGGCTAATAGCGTTTTGCCAAGAGAACACACTGATCATAGCAAACACTCTTTTCCAACAGCACAAGAGGCAACTCTACACATGGACATCACCAGATGGTCAATATCGAAATCGGATTGATTATGTCCTTTGCAGCCAAAGATGGAGAAGCTCTATGCAGTCAGTAAAAACAAGACCTGGAGCTGACTGTGGCTCAGATCATGAGCTTCTTATTGCAAAATTTCGGCTGAAATTGAAGAATGTAGGGAAAACCACTAAACCATTCAGGTATGACCTCAATCATATCCCTTATGAATATACAGTGGAGGTGACAAATAGATTTAAGGGATTAGACCTGAGGAACTATGGACGGAGGTCTGTAACATTGTTCAGGAGGCAGCAACGAAATCCTTCCCAAAGAAAAAGAAATGCAAGAAAGCCAAGTGGCTGTCTGATGAGGCTTTACAAGTAGCTGAGGAAAGAAGGGAAGCGAAAAGCAAGGGAGAAAGGGGAAGATATACCCAACTGAATGCAGATTTCCAGAGAATAGCAAGGAGAGACAAGGCCTTCTTAAATGAACAATGCAAGAAATGGAGGAAAACAATAGAATGGGAAAGACTAGAGATCTCTTCAAGAAAATCGGAGATCTCAAGGGAAAGTTTTGTGCAAAGACAGGCATGATAAAGGACAAAGAAGACAGGGACCTAACAGAAGCAAATGAGATTAAGAAGAGATGGAAAGAATACACAGAAGAACTATACATGAAAGATCTGAATGTCCCTGATAGCCATGATAGTGCGGTCACTGAACTTGAGCCGGACATCCTAGAGCAGAGATTTCCAAACTTTTCATGTTGTTGACACACTTTTTAGACATGCATCATTTCGTGACACAGTAATTCAGTTTTACTAGCAAACCGGAGGTTAAACTAACCCGTTATAAGAGATACGGACACATACATAAACTGTAATAATGAAATGTATGGGGATAGAACATATCTCATGAAAACCTTTCATTTATATTTTTAAAAATATAAGATTTGTAAGATAATAACATGCATTGTTGTTATTTATGAGTAACAGTATGTAAATATGTGCAAGAAAATGTGAAAAATAAACAAAATTAACTAAAGTATTTACAGTACATATTAGGACACATAGGCCCAGGTAGGAGCTCAGCTGCAAAAACACATGAAGTAGAGAAGCAAAAGTCCAACAAAAATGGTGTAAATATATATGTCTCACTACAAGGCTATATTGCTGTAAATATTTGCAATGCCTATGTCCAGAATCCAGTTCCAGCACTCTCCAGTGGTACACTGCTGGTGGGTGGTTAATCCACAATTACAGCAGAGTAAAAATAAAAATAAATGGCAGAAATCACATTATAAGTGCCACGTGGTGGGTGGCTTGCTGTTTGCCACATTGGGTTTGGGAGGGTGGCCTCCCTTCAGCCAGCAGCAGGTGGGTTGACTGGGTGACAGCCTGCAGCTGCGCTTGCCCGGGTGATTGGGAGCACGCCAATTCTGAGGCTTCTGGCCTCCACTGAGCTCTGTTCCGACTGGCCAAGATGGCGGATGGCCCGCTTGGTGCAGTCCCAGGTGGCGTTTCCACCTGCACGCTACTCTGGCCTGGCTGCGCAGGAGCGCGGTGCAGAAGTCCGCGAAGGGTGCGCTTGAAATCTCGCAGGGCTGGTGGCCGCTGCCACTTCTCCACGCCAGCATTGGCCAAGCTCTGCTCCCAGGGCGGCGCCTCCCCTCCCCTTTCTTTGCCCCGCGCCTCTACCTCGCCATACTGCTCCAACACTGACAATCATGTGCGCCCTACATCAAGACGCCACATGATCCTAAAGCAGCTAATGTTAAAGCAGCTAAGCCTTAACTGCTTTAACATTAGCTGCTTTAGGAAGTTCCGGGGGAGGGGCCAAGGGAAGCAAACATGAGTAAGGGAGCTCTGCGGTGCCCTTCCGCATAATTTTCTGCATTTTGCGCGACACACCTACACACTGCCGCCGACAAGCTAATGTGTCGCGACACACAGTTTGGAAAGCTCTGTCCTAGACAGTGAAGTCAAGTGGGCTTTAGGAAGCATTACTAACAACAAAGCTAGCAGAGATGACAGTATTCCAGCTGAGCTATTTAAAATCCTAAAAGATGATGCTGTTAAAGTGCTGCACTCAATATGTCAACAAATTTGGAACTCTCAATGGCCACAAGACTGGAAAAGGTCAGTTTACATTTCAGTTCCAAAGAAGGGCAATGCCAAAGAGTGTTCAAACTACCGTACAATTGCGCTCATTTCACATGCCAGCAAGGTTATGCTCAAAATCCTACAAGCTAGGCTTCAGCAGTATGCGAACCGAGAACTACCGGAAGTACAAGCTGGGTTTCGAAGAGGCAGAGGAACTAGAGATCAAATCGCCAACATTCGCTGCATCATGGAGAAAGCAAGAAAATTCTAGAAAAACATCTATTTCTGCTTCATTGACTACGCTAAAGCCTTTGATTGTGTGGATCACAACAAACTGTGGCAAATTCATAAAGAGATGGGAGTACCAGACCACCTTACCTGTCTCCTGAGAAACCTGTACGAGGGTCAAAAAGCAAGAGTAAGAACCGGACATGGAACAACCGATTGGTTCAAAATTGGGAAAG
This sequence comes from Heloderma suspectum, assembly GCF_057233095.1. Taxonomy (NCBI): domain Eukaryota; kingdom Metazoa; phylum Chordata; class Lepidosauria; order Squamata; family Helodermatidae; genus Heloderma; species Heloderma suspectum. The sequence continues at coordinate 114,151,781 of NC_139464.1, forward strand.
GAGTACGACAAGGCTGTATATTGTCGCCCTGCTTATTTAATTTATATGCAGAGTACATCATGAGAAACTCTGGGTTGGATGAATCACAGGTCGGAATTAAGATTGCCAGGAGAATTATCAACAACCTCAGATACGCAGACGATACCACCCTAATGGCAGAAAGCGACGAGGATCTAAAGAGCCTCTTGTTGAGGGTGAAAGTGGAGAGTGCAAAAGCTGGTTTGAAACTCAACATTAAAAAAACTAAGATCATGGCAACTGGCCCCATCACTTCCTGGCATATAGAAGGGGAAGAAATGGAAGCAGTGACAGATGTTATTTTCTTGGGCTCCAAGATCACCGCAGATGGTGACTGTAGCCATGAAATTAAAAGATGCTTGCTCCTTGGGAGGAAAGCTATGGCAAACCTAGACAGCATAGTAAGAAGCGGAGATATCACCTTGCCGACAAAAGCTATGGTTTTCCCAGTAGCAACGTATGGGTGTGAGAGCTGGACTATAAGGAAGGCTGAGTGCCAAAGAATTGATGCTTTCAAACTGTGGTGCTGGAGAAGACTCTTACGAGTCCCCTGGACTGCAAGGAGGTCAAATCAGTCCATCCTAAAGGAAATCAACCCTAACTGCTCATTGGAAGGACAGATACAGAACCTGAAGCTCAAATATTTTGGCCACCTAATGCAAAGAGAAAACTCCGTGGAAAAGACCCTGATGCTGGGAAAGATTGAAGGCAAAAGGAAAAGGGGACGGGAGAGGATGAGAATCATAGAATAGTATAGTAGGGCTGGAAGGGGCCTACAAGGCCATCAACTCCAACCCCCTGCTCAATGCAGGAATCCAAGTCAGTGATGGCTGTCCAGCCTCGTCTTGAAGGCCTCCAGTGTGTGAGAGCCCACCATCACCCTAGGTCATTGGTTCCATTGTTGTATTGCTCTAACTGTCGTATTGCTCCTGATGTTCAGCCGGAATCTGGCTTCCTGTAACTTGAGCCCATTATTCCGTGTCCTGCACTCTGGGATGATCGAGAAGAGATCCTGGCCTTCCTTTCTGTGACAACCTTTCAAGCACTTGAAGAGCACTATCATATCTCCCCTCAGTCTTCTCTTCTCAAGTCTAAACATGCCCAGCTCCTTCAGTCTCTCGTCATAGGGCTTTGTTTCCAGTCCCCTGATCATCTTGCTTGCCCTCCTCTGCACCCTCTCCAGTTTGTCTGCATCCTTCTTAAAGTGTGGTGCCCAGAACTGGACACAGTACTCCAGATGAGGCCTAACCAGTGCTGAGTAGAGGGGAACTAGTACTTCCTGGGATTTGGAAGCTATGCTTCTATTAATGCAGCCCAAAAGAGCATTGGCCTTTTTTGCAGCCACATCACATTGTTGGCTCATATTCAGCTTGTGATCGACAACAATTCCAAGATCTTTCTCGCTTGTAGTGTTGTTGAGCCACCTATCCCCCATCTTGTCACTGTGCATTTGGTTTCTTTTTCCTAGGTGCAGAACTTGGCATTTATCCCTATTAAATGTCATTCTGTTGTTTTCTGCCCAGCGCTCTGGTCTATCCAGATCACTTTGAATGTTGTTTCTGTCTTCCAAAGTATTAGCTATCCTGCCCAATTTGGTGTCATCTGCAAATCTGATCAGCATTCCCTGCACCTCCTCCTCCAAGTCATTAATAAAAATGTTGAAGAGCACTGGGCCCAGGACTGAGCCCTGCGGTACCCCACTCGTTACCTCTCCCCAGTTTGAGAAGATCCCATTGCTAAGCACTCTTTGAGTCCGATTCTGTAGCCAACTGTGGATCCACCGGATCGTTGTTTCATCCAGCCCACTTTGAGCTAGTTTGCTCATCAGGATATCATAGGGCACTTTGTCGAAAGCTTTGCTGAAGTCGAGGTATATGATGTCTACAGCATTCCCATGGTCTACAAGGGAGGTTACTTGATCAAAAAATGAGATCAGATTTGTCTGGCAGGACTTGTTTTTGACAAATCCATGTTGGCGTCGAGTAATCACTGCATTGTTTTCAAGGTGCTTCCAGATGGATTGCTTGATCATCTGCTCCAGGATTTTCCCAGGGATTGATGTCAGACTGACTGGTCTGTAGTTCCCAGGTTCCTCCTTTTTACCCTTTTTTTTTAAAAATAGGGACAACATTAGCCCTCCTCCAGTCATCTGGCACTTCCCCCGTCCTCCATGATTTCTCAAAGAGAATAGACATCGGTTCTGAGAGTTCTTCTGCCAGTTCCTTTATTACTCTAGGATGCAGTTCATCTGGCCCTGGAGATTTGAACTCATTCAAAGTAATTAAGTGTTCCTTGACCATATGCCTATCGATCTCAAGCTGCAATCCTGCCCCTTCAGCCTGTACTTCGCCTTTGCCAGGAGGGTCATAGACCCTCTTTTGGGAGAAGACTGAGCCAAAGTAGGAATTGAGCACCTCTGCCTTTTCTTTGTCATCTGTTATCGTTTTGCCATCCTTATTTAATAGCTGAACAACCATTTCTTTCCTCTGCCTTTTACTATGCACGTAGCTGAAGAAAGCCTTTTTGTTGTTTTTAGCATCCCTCGCTAACCTCAGCTCGTTCTCAGCTTTAGCCTTCCTGACGCCATCCCTGCAATTCTGTGCTACCTGCCTGTACTCTTCCTTTGTTACTGGCCTTCTTTCCACTTCCTATATGTGTCCTTTACTGTTTTCAGGTCATCCCTAAGCTTTTTGTGAAGCCAGCCACATTGGCTTCTTCTGTTGTCTTCCACCTTTTCTTCTTGTTGGAATGGTTTGTGATTGTGCCTTGAGAATTTCCTTTTTTAAAAGCTCCCACCCATCTTGGACTCCTTTTCTCGTTAGCATTGCTTGCCATGGGACCTTACTGATCATTGTTCTGAGTTTATTAAAATCAGCTTTCCTAAAATCCAGGGTACGCGTTTGACTACACTCGGCTTTTGCTTCTCTTAGAACCAAGAACTCAAGTACAACATGGTCACTTGCCCCCAGAGGTCCTGTAACTGCTAAGTCATCTCTGTTGGTTAGGATCAAGTCAAGGATAGCCGATCCTCTAGTTCCTTCCTCTACTTTCTGTAGCAGGAAGTTATCCGCCACACAAGTCAGGAATTTCCTGGAGGGGCCATGTTTTGCAGAATTTGTCTCCCAACAAATATCGGGGAAATTGAAGTCCCCCATTACTCCTACATCATGCTTCCTTAAAACATTGGCTATTTGCTTTTCCAAAGTTTCATCCTCGTCTTCTCCTTGGTTGGCTGGCCGGTAGTAGACTCTGACCATCAGGTTCCTTTTATTCTTTGCTCCATTTATTTTGACCCAGATGCTCTTGATGGGGCTACCAAGCTCATCTTCCTGTATTTCTGTGCAGAGATATGTATTTTTCACATACAGTGCAACCCCACCTCCCTTTCTGTTCCTCCTGTTCTTTTTGAGCAAGTTATATCCTTCAGTTGCTGGATTCCAGTCATGAGAGTCATCCCACCAAGTCTCAGTTATACCTATCAAGTCATAATTTCTCTCCTGTATTAAGAGTTCAAGTTCGTTCTGTTTGTTTCCCATCCTCAGGGCATTAGTATATAGACAGCGAAGACCATGTGCTTCATAGTCTGGCTTTCTTCCTACATGTGTCTGAAAAGTATTATTGGGCGCTATCAGAGCTGTTCTCTCCGTTGCAGTGCATGTGCCTACATCCATTGTTACCCCCAACATTACATCTCCCTTCCCTGTAGGATTCAGTTTAATGCCCTCCTGATGAAGTTCTTCATGCTGTGGCCAAACACATTCTTCCCAGCCTTTGTGAGGTGCAACCCGTCCCTTGCCAACAGCCCATCTTCCAGGAAGTATAGCCCGTGGTCCCAGAATCCAAATCTCTCTCATCAGCACCACCTTCGTAGCCAGTCATTCACCCGGAGTATTTTTCGTTCCCTTTCTATCCCTCTTCTAACTACTGGAAGGATGAATGAGAAAACTATCTGGGCCGCAAAGTTCTTGAGTTTCCTTCCCAAAGCTTCAAAGTCTGATGTGATCTCTTCATAGCTCCGCTTGGCGGTGTCATTTGTTCCCACATGGATGAGAAGAAAGGGATACCTGTCAGTGGGCTTTATGAGTGCAGGCAACCTTTCAGTCACGTCTCTAATTCGTCCTCCCGGGAGACAGCATACCTGGCGAGTCCACAGGTCTTTGCGACATACTTGGGTCTTGATCCCACGCAGCAAGGAGTCTCCCACTACTACCACTCTTCTCTTCTTGTTGTTGTAGGCCTGGGTTTCATCGCCTCTGTTTGACTGACCTTCAGCCTCTTGCTCACTCTCACGTAGGTTCCCCTGTGATTCTTCCTCTGCAGGCTGTCCTCCAGTCTCATCCGCAAGTACCTGGAATCGGTTCCACAGCTCCACCTCTTCCACTGGTGCAGAGTGGCGTCTAGTTCTTCTTCTCCTAACTGTCACCCTTTTCCAAGGAGTATCCTCTACTCCATTTTTCTTCACCTCAGCATTTCCCACTGCCTCAGCTTGCTGTTGCTCTTCAAGCTTCTGGTCTTCCCTTTGCTGCTGTAGTTCCCCCATTCTGTCCAAGAACGCTTCGTGTTCTCTTATTCCCCGGAGGGTCGACAGTCGCCGCTCCACTCCACTTACTTTTCCTTCCAGCAGCGTGATCAACTTGCACTTGTTGCAGGTGTAGGCCATGTTGTTCTCAGGCAAGAAAACAAACATTGCACACACCTTGCAGGTCACCACCACTGGAGAGTCCTGTCATTCCATTGCCTCTTTTCCCTGTTTGTGTCTAGCTTTGTGATTGTTCTAGACTAACCTGTGCCTGCTCCTCTACTCAGTAGAGGTTAAAAGCAGAGTCCCACTGGTGTGGAAGTGTGTGTTGCAAGACAAATAAATGGAGAAAATTTAGTTAAAAAATAAAATAAAATAAAAAATGAAAAAAAATGTTAGGGGCCTCCCCCTTGACCTCCCCTGCCAAACTCCCCTGGCCAACTCCTGTTTGCTCCCCCTGTTCGCTCGCTCTGGTCACTCACTCTCTGGGAGCTTGCTTGCTTCTGTAGTCCCTGGACCAGCTGGAGCAGCTTGCTCTGCTCTACTCAGCTGGGAGGCGGGAAACAGCAATTAGAGATAGGGATGGACAAAAGGGACTTACCTGGTCCCGCAGCTTGCTTCGCGGTGGGGGGGAGGCGCTTCGGTTCTCCCCCCGAAGTTCAGGTGAGGGGGGGGAGGCGCCCTGCCTCGCCCGGCCGAAATTCAGGCCGGGCGGGAGGCGCCGCATCCCTCGCCGCCGAAATTCAGGCCGGGTAGGAGCGCCCCGTCTACCCGGCCACGAAAAAAAAAGTAAAAAAAAACCCACACACACATACCTGTGATAGGCTACGTAACAATTTACGTAGCCTAGATTTCCAAAGTCAGCCGTGATAGGCTATGTAAATCGTCACGTAGCCTATCACGGGTGACTTTGAAAAAAAAAAGCGCGTACGCAAATGGCGGCTCCCATGGGGACCCCCATTTGCGTTCCTTATTTTGGCACGTCTAGTCTACGTAAAGATTTACGTAGACTACGGAGAAAATAAGGGCAACGCAAATAGCGTTCCCTTATTTTCGCCGTAGTCTACGTAAATCTTTACGTAGACTAGACGTGCCAAAATAAGGAACGCAAATGGCGGCGCCCCATGGGTACCGCCATTTGCGTACGCGCTTTTTTTTTTCCCCCCAAAGTCACCCATGATAGGCTACGTGACGATTTACGTAGCCTATCACACCTGACTTTGGAAATCTAGCCGTGATAGGCTACGTAAATCGTTACGTAGCCTATCACGGGTGTGTTGTTTTTTTTTTACTTTACTTTTTTTTTTTGCAATGGCGGCGGTGGCAGCCAGTCGGGAGACCGGCCACCGCCCCCGCCCCCGATGAAACACCACCGAACCGTTGCCGGGACCCGCTGCCAAGAGGGACATTCGCCGAAGGTAAGTCCCATCCCGGGGGGGGCGGGGGGCCGGCGGAGAATTTCCCCAACACTTTCGGGGGGCCGAATGCGTCGGCACTCGGCCTCTCGAAGATTCGTGGAGAAATTCTCCGCCAACCCTAATTAGAGATGGCTAGATAGCGTCACCGATGCAATGAATATGGACTTGAGCACACTCTGGGAGAGAGCGGAGGACGGGAAGGCCTGGCGTGCTATGATCCATGGGGTCACGAAGAGTCGGACACGACTGAACGGCTGAACAACAACAACAGAACTTACAAAAAACACCCTAAACGATAGATGTTGCGTAATTGTTACATGTAGAAAACTTGTTGCAGCAAAATGTACATTATTATGCAATGTGAGAGGGAAGGATCCCCCTTGCAGGCCACCCAGGGCTAAAGCACATGAGAAAACTCTCTGGAAAAGACCCTGATGCTGGGAAACACTGAAGGCAAAAGGAGAAGGGGACGGCAGAGGATGAGATGGCTAGATAGCATCACTGATGCAATGAATATGGACTTGAGCATGCTCCGGGAGACAGCGCAGGAAGGAAGGCCTGGTGTGCTATGGTCCATGGGGTCACGAAGAGTCGGACACGACTGAACGACTGAACAACAACAACAACATGTAGGTGATCCTAACATTTGTATTTACTCTAGTGTAAGTGTGCAGAGCCCAAACTGGATTGGGACGACCACATGGGTTGAGGGATTAAACCTTCTCACCCAACTGCTTTTTTTCTTTAAATTTTCTCTCCCCGCCCCCTCCAGTGGGGGGAGAGAAAAAGAAAAAAAACCTCCATTGCTGCTAACACACCACACAGACACTCACAGCACTGGCAAAACACCCCTTGTTCCCTGCCACCCCCTCTAGCCTTCCAAGACCCCATCTTACTTTTTTCTGGACAGCTGGGCACTCCTCAAAGCAAAACGCTGGGCTATAGTTGCTCACCATTTTTATTTTCGCTACATCAGGCCCCAGAGGCATTCTTGGAAATAAAGGTGGCCCTGAAGGCCTACCATTACTTTTTAATTAAAAACTAAAAATAAGGAGGGGCAGGGAGCCGGGCAGGCACCAAGGGAAGTGTCTACCAGCACACTGGTGCCCAATTTGGTGCCTCCAGTGCTAAAGCATAACAGAATGCTGGGAGAATGGGATGGAATTTTGAGAAGGGGGATGGAATTTTGAGCCTTTTTAATAAACTGATATCACAAAGCCCCAAGTGTATCAGGATCAGCTGGTCTCAAACTGGGGCATCTTCTCAGACTCCCCACCAGTATTGCTGTGGCCAACCACTTCAGCTAGTTGAATGCACCCAGCACATGAATGTATTAGGCTGTACTATTTCACATGCTTAGTGGTTGGCTATAAGAACTTGGTCCTTTCCTGAGCAACAGATGCCTTCACTCATCCTGGTGGTATCTGCACCAGTCATTTATTTCTGAGAGAGGACAAGCTCTGTGCTCTGATTTATGATCCTCTGTTTCTGCTGATGTCCTTAGTGAACCATGGCATTTTCAGGATGCTGTTATTAGCATGTCCTGAAACACCTGTCTGCATTCCTGTTGGGTCTCCGTAGATCCAGTGGCCTGATTATCACAAGAGTGTTCCACCAGGCATTAGTTGCTCACACTGAAAAAACAATCTACGCATTAAGAATGGGTTAAATAAAAAAAAATAAAAGAATCAATTCAAAATTATTCAATTATTCAATGTATCATTCGCTTATCATTCTCTTATTCAATTTATCGTCCCAAAACATGCTGAGATATCTAAGGGCACAATCCTATGGGGATGGCCATAAGTCTCCGAACTCGGAGGCTTACAGCCATCCAGTGCAGAGCGGGAGGAGCGACAGAGGCGATTGTCGCCTCTCTGCTCCTCTGGCTCTGCATTTCAGCTAGACAGGCTTTTTCACCTGTCTAGCTGAGGTATCAGGGAGGGGGAGGGAAGGAGGCTGGGGAGACTGGAGGATTCCTCATAAGCTGGCCTCCCCAGTCCCCTCCTCACGCACGGGAACGGCCCACATATCTTCCCTCCGAGGTCACTTTTGTGACCTCAGAGAAGCAGCTGCAAGGGGGAGGGGGGAGAGCTCCGACTCTTGGGTCCCGGAATCTGAACTATCCTAGCACACCCCACCCCACCCCACTGTGTAGGGGCCATTGGATTGCTCTCCTCAGCTTTTACCTGAACAGACCTAGGAAATCAGTGCACAAAACTGAAGAGAAAGCAGGAATTGGTATCTTAGGAATCTTCCAGAGAAGTGTAGCTACTGTTTCACAAGTCACTTCTGCACTTAGGTTATCCTTTTTTGTATGTACACATGCCCAATTTGTGCAATTCAAAGGACTCAACTCACATGAGCCGGCTCCATCATACCGTACATTGTACACACAGTGGGAGTTGCATACCTGCTGCCAGACTACCTAAAGTCAATTCTCAATTTACTATGTAGCTACGTTTCAACACAAGGGTCCGTGTATGTCAAATTTACATACAAATTTACATACGCTGGCTTCTGACTGTGGCATTCTCCTCTACTTGAACTCTGAATCACATTATCCAGGGCTCTGCATGAAGAAAGTAAATGACTTAAGGATTTACGTTTGTGCGAAGGAGTTCAGGCAGTTGCCTTGAGAGATATGTGGGAGGAATGTGAAGGAAAGATAAAGCTGTAATGAGAAAAATCGTGTATCACCTGTGCCCGTTATTACAGACAACATTCAGGAATATCTGGTTGATTGGCAACCTTCCCTGTCAGCTACCTATTATAGGATGAAAGTTGAAGACAGACATAAGGTACCTTTAAAAAAAAGAAGTATTTCAAAGTGATATACATATATAAATATATACGTCCATTCTTTGCCTGATTAAAAAAAAACTCATAAACAATCAGTTGCAAATTGCTCAAGGTATTGTGGGGTCAGAGTAAAGTTGTTCCTGAGATACTGGGTGTTAACCAATAGGCACCTTCCACAGCCAGCTTTCTCCTGGTTCAAAAACCAAATCATGCTGAAATTTGCAGAACTTGTTTTTCAAACTTGGTTCAGGACAGAAAGACAATATTCTATTGACTGCTGTGAGGATCCAAGCATTCCCGCTGCTCTTAAAATGTTAGGAAGAGGTGGAAAGAAAGCAGACACATTTTCAATTGCTTGTTAGGAAGGAAGTCCTGTGGTTAAGCCACAACAATTGGAATCAGGAAAGAACAATTCTATTCCGAGGTTAACCCAGGTTTCCTCTCTGACCTTGCTCAAGCAGCAATGGGCAAGATCCGCAAGGTGTGGGTTTTTTTGCTTTTTGTTCTTTACAAAACGTTAGCTAACTCAGCATCTTATTAAAGTCATCAATGTAAACGCCCCTTTTTCAGAGGAGATCAACTATTACTACGATTATTTTTATCCCACTTTTCTGTTTAGAACATCTAAAGCGTTTTTATAAAAGGAAACAAATATAATCAAATATAAAATCAATACATCATTTAAACAGCAGAAAACACTAAAACACTAAGGATGGCAGCACTAAAACACCAATAGAAAAACAATTTAGGGTGCAATCCCATACATGTTTGGACTCAAAAAATGTCCTACAACTCCCAGCATTCCCCTGCCAGCTACTGGGGAATGCTGGGAGTTGTAGGACGTTTTTCTGTCTAAACATGCATAGGATTGCACCCTTAAAGATTTAGGGAGCAATCCTATGGCTGCTAGTCAGTGGCTATCTGGTTTTCTGGGAACCGACCTTGGACCTCGCACTCCGAGGTCGGTTCCCAGATAACTGACCTCCCCCCACTTGCGGAGAAGCCCCATCCACTGCGCTCGCAAGAAGAGCGCGGAGTGGCCGAAACAGGGCATTCCTGGAGGGGATTCCAGGGTGGGGAGGGCGGAAATGCCTGTACGACACATCCAGTGTGTCATACAGCAGTCTCCTCCCCCGTTCTGCCCTCCTGCGGCTAGACAGCCGAAAGCAGCTGTCTGGCCAAAAATGTGGGGCAGGAGAAGTGCGGAGGAAACGATCCCCTCGGTGCTTCTCCTGCCCTGCATTGGATAGGTGGTCACCTCTGAGTTCTGAGGTGGCCGCCTACCTGCATAGGATTGCACCCTTAAAAGCTGTTATTTAAAACAACATATCACACATTAAAAGAGTTGAAATAAGAATGTTTTCAGCAGCCATCTAAAAAATACAGAGGGGGGGCAAGCAGTTCTCCGCTACAGGGTACCCTACAATTTTGGCACCACCATCAAGAAAGCCCTGTGTCTTGAATCTGCCCAACTGACCTTGCATAACAATTGGACAGAGAACAAAACTTCCAGTGCCAGGGCCCATATTAGAGCAGGTGATTTATTAGGTAACCTGGTGCTAAGGTATGTAGCGCTTTAAAGACTAGCATCAGTTATTACAGCTGAACCTGAAAGACAGCGTCTCAGTCAGTCCAGATTAAATAAGAGCAAAATTATATGGTTTACTCTTTGGGCATCAGCTAACAATCTGGCTGCCACATTTTGCACCAATTGAAGTATCCGGAGTATTTTTAAAGGCACCCCCATGTAGGACATATTGTAGTAATCTGTAGGACATAGGACGCATTGCAGTATGTGGCTTATAGTGACTTAGGGCGCAATCCAGTGGGGATAGTCGGGCGCCTCCAAACTCGGAGGTGACTGACTATCCAATGCAGGGCGGGCAGAGCGTGGAGGGGATCTTCTCCTCCACACTCCAGCTGACCTGCATTAGAGGCTAAATGGCCGATTTAGGCGGTCTAGCTGGAGCGGGGCGGGGGGAGGACAGACAGTGCACAGGAAGCATCATAACAACGTTTCTGCCATCCCCGCCCCGCTCTGCCCCGCCCCGCCCCCAGGAAAGTCCCCCTTTTCCCTACTCTGCGCGGCTTTTCCAAGCGTGGAGCTGGAAACAAACTGCACCTCTTACGAGGTGGTGGAGGTGGGGAGGTGATTTTCTGGGAACTGACTTCAGAGCGCTGGCTCCAAGGTCATTTCCTGAAAACCGAATAATCCTATGGCCATCTAGCCACTGCCAAGCGGCCACAGGATTGCACCTTTAACTACACTTCTCTCAAATATAATTAATTTACCACATTTAAAAGTAGAACACAAAAGAGATGTTAAGCAATCACATCTGTCTCTAACTGCTTTTTATCCAAATGAAGAGAGCTGCAACAATAGTATTACAGTCAGAATTACAGTCAGAACAATAGAATTATAGTACAGCGTTTCAGAACACAAAGTTAATTTGCAGCTAAAATAGTTTTAAGTGTGTAGGGGAGTAAAATTACAATTTGAATGATGGAAGTTACTATTTGAACCAGATTTAGCCAGGATAACATCCATAACAGATGGACTCTGATACTAATTCAGCTAAAAGAAATAATTGGGCAAATCCTGAATTCATTCATCTCCATTATGTTCCTAAATATTTGAGAACTTGTCCCTGTGGGGTGAGTCAGCTGGAAGATGTGGTTAATTAGTTCATTATCCTTTCAAATTTGAATTTTATGCCCCTTTTAGATGAAATATAAAATGAATAACTAGTGGAAAAGCATTGTAGTTGACAAGGCACATGGAAGCAGGGAGGGCAGAAAGGGGATGAGGATAGGGTGTCCTTTGATGATAGAAGTCCCTAGAGTACCTAGCACACACTGTGAGTGCTAAATGACCATTACCTACTAGTAGTATTGTTACTAGCACTCTATCATTTGTTGTAAGTAACATTGCACATGTTACTGCCTAGCCCTATGGGCAGGGCACGGCGGGGCAGAAAATCTAGCTTTGGTTAGAGATACTCCTTTAAATGAACAAGAGTCCATTAATCTTAAACGGCCTCACCGCAGGTCAGTTTTCATTGTTGTGTTTTGCACTCGCCACTTCCCTGAGCAGATAAGTTCCAGGGCAGCAAATACTGGAGCCTTGATGTCCACCCCCCATACTACCTCTTAAAGAAATAGGGTGCTTCCAGGCAGAGGGCTCCTATGCAACTAATTAGAAGGCATTGTGCAGCTATTTCATTTATTTCTTAATATTTATGTATTTATTAAATTTATTAATCACCCATCTGGCTGGTCACCCAGCCACTCTGGGCGATGTACAAAGTATATAATAGAACAGTTTAAAACAATAAAATTCTACATTAAAAACAACATATTTCTAAAAAATACCCTAACCCACCCCAAATGCCTGCCTGAACAACCATGTTTTTAATGCATGGCAGAAGCTCATTAAAGAGGGGGCATGGCGGAGTTCCCTAGGGAAGGAGTTCCACAGAGTAGGGGCCGCCATAGAGAAGGCCCTCTCCCTCGTCCCCACCAGTCTAGCTGTCCTGGCTGATGGGACAGAGAGAAGGCCATCTGAGGCTGATCTTGTTAAGCGGCCTGTCTGGTGTTGCTGGAGGTGCTCCTTGAGATAGGCTGGGCCGGAACCATATAGGGTTTTAAAGGTCAAAATCAACACCTTGAATTTGGCCCAGAAAACAACTGGTAACCAGTGCAACTGCTTCAGCACTGGAGTGATATGATCTTGCCAGTGGCTGCCTTTAATCAGGCAAACCGCTGCGTTCTGTGCCAGCTGCAGCTTCCAAACCGTCTTCAAGGGTAACCCCACATAGAGCGCATTACAGTAGTCTAAAAGAGAGGAGACCAGGGCATGTGTTACCGATGGGAGCAGATGGTCGGGAAGGAAGGGGTGCAGCCACCATATCAGATGGAGTTGGTACAGCGCTGTCCAGCTGGCACCTGAGCCTCCATGGACAGCTGGGAGTCCAAAATGACCCCCAGTCTTTGCACCTGGTCTTTCAAGGGTAGCTGTACCCCATTCAACACCAGGTCAACATCCCCCAACCTCCTCTTGTCTCCCACCAAAAGTACCTTGGTCTTGTCAGGGTTCAGCTTCACCTTATTCCCCCCCCCCATCCACCCACTCACCGTCTTCAGACATTTGGACAAGGATTCTACGGCCAACCTTGGTGAAGATTTGAACAAGAGTTAGAGCTGCGTGTCATCCGCACATTGATGACACCGCACCCCAAACCTCCTGATGATAGCCCCCAGCGGCTTCACATAGATGTTAAATAGCATCGGGGAGAGGATGGAACCCTGTGGCACCCCACAAGTGAGCGGCCACGGGTCCGAGACCTCCTCTCCCAGTGCTACCCACTGGTACCTGCTGGAGAGGAAGGACTGGAACCACTGCAATATGGTGTCTCCAATGCCCAACCCCTCCAGGCGGTCCAGGAGGATACCGTGGTCAACGGTATCGAAAGCTGCTGAGAGGTCGAGGAGAACAAGGAAGGAGCATTCCCCCCTATCCAGAACCCTCCTCATATCATCCACCAAGGCGACCAAGGCCGTTTCTGTCCCATGCCCAGGCCTGAAGCCTGACTGAAATGGATCTAGATAATCGGCTTCTTCCAAGTGTGCCTTCAACTGCATCGCCACCACCCGCTCAATCACCTTGCCCCAAAATGGCAGATTTGAGACTGGGCGAAAGTTGTTCAGAACTTGGGGATCCAAGGAGGGCTTTTTTAAGAGCGATCTTATCACTGCCTCCTTGAGGGCTGATGGCATCACTCCCTCCTCAAGGGAAGCGTTCACCACCGCCCTGATCCCCTCACCCAATCTCTCCCTGCAGCCCATAATGAGCCAAGATGGGCAAGGATCAAGTAAGCAGGTGATTGGCCTTACAGATGAAAACACCTTGTCCACTTCATCTTAATGGGTTTCTGGAGAAACACAGGAGGGTTGCAAGTGCAAGACAACGACATCTGGACCCCCAGTAAAATTCCATGACTGAAGCTGGGCCATGGTGCTATAGAAGCCTGGCCTGGAAGCCACAGACCCATAAACAGGCAGTGCTCGTCCTAAGCAGCACCAGCCCCAAAGCAATAGCAGTGTTCTTCCAGCTCCGCCCCCCCCCCATTGCTTCTTACCAGTTAATCACTTAAACTGCTTTATCATGATTTGGGCTACAACAGAATGCTATGGAGGATGCCGCCTTCAGTTATTTATTGAAATAACTGGTCAATCGCTCACTGGATCAGCTTCTGTATGGGGAAGGGTGTATCATCTTGTTCTCCCCCTCAGGCAGCAAAATGCCTTGGGCCCACCTTGGGTGCATCTTCAGATACCTTCTGCAATGGATTTCTAGGTAATTAATTATCAACAACTAGCTGTCGGTGCAAGAACCTTAGAAGCAAGGGCAACCATGAGATTAACTTGGCACAAGAGCATGACACATAGTAATATCAGGAGATATTCTTCTGGGTGTTAACTTTGTACATGAGATTTAATGTAAGTAGATTGTTTTCCATTTTAATTAATAAATTTCTATAGGCATTAGACAAGTATTAAGATCCATTTATATAGCCCAAGAAATAGAAGCACAGGTAAGTTAAAGTCAGCTTCATACAGAGGGGAATCAGAACCCCTGGCTAAAACTCTAACCTTTGAGCTCATTCTCTCACCATTAATCCTTCTTCCTATTGCAATACCTGCATGTATCTTCCAGTATAGCAACTCTGCTAAAATAATTATATGATGCTTATTATAAAAATAAAACTGGTTAGATTTATTTTTGAGAATAAATTCTTGAGAGCTGTTTACTTATTTTTGGCAGTGCGTCTTTAAGATGAAATATGCATTCGGTGCGGATTTCATTTGTGGTGGATTTAAAGGGTTCATACAGGTCAGCTTAAAATTCACATACGATACCCGTTTATTTGTCTAAATGGCTAAGGGAATATCTAGTACATGCAGGTAACAAGAGCTACATAATGTGACACTGACATGGAACCTCATGAGGAACATGCATTGAATTTGGAAAAATCAGGAGAGTTGAATAATATAACAGCTGGCTCATACATTGGAACCATTTTTTCTTTTTTTAAGCTCCTTCCCTTGGGGGTGGGGATGGAATTTTGGGATGAAAATGGGAGGAGGGGAAGCTTAAATCTCCGCTCCCAGATTGCCACAGTCCCAATCCAAATCAGGGCTGCATGCGCTTACACTTAAGTAAATAAGCTAATTGTGCATAGCTTTGCTATGCACGATTTGAAGAACATTCAGTTTGATCAAGGGTGCTTCTAGATGGAGCAACTACTAATCACAAGGTATTGTGCAACTATTCCATCTTTCCCGCTTTCATGGGTTTGAGGGCGGGGGAAAGAAAAAAGATGGAAGAACTTGGTGGGAGGGTTACAAGTTGAAGGCTTGTACAAGTGGAAGATGACGATGTCTGGAACACCAGTAAAATTCCGTGAATGAGGCAGACAGCAACAGCGTGATAAAAGCCTTGACTAGAAGCACCCTAAGCCATGGGACATATAACGGCATTGTTCATATTAATTCTATTTTACTTCTGTCTTTTCACACTCTCCTCCACTTTCTCTGTTATTTCCCTTCTACCAAAATTTAGATTGAGAACTTGGAGCAAGGACCTGTCCTCTTTTTCGTTTTTCCTTATGTATGTGCAACCATAGCACTACATAAATAAAGAATACTAGTAAACTATAGACTGATTTAGGCAGGCATTTGTGAGATCCTTTTTATTTCTGTTTATGAAGTCTTTTTTTGGTTTTAAATGATATGCGTACTATGTTTTATAGTGACCTTTATCCCGTGTGGTTGAGAACTGACTGCATTTTTATGGCTGATTTGTATGCTTTCCTGGGCTTCTTTCTGGGGAAAAAAAAAGGGGTGTGATAACAATTCTGAAAATCAGTCAGTCAGTCAGTCAGTCAGTCACCTTAGTTTTATTTACATCCATCCCTTTAAGGTTTCCTTTCATAGCCAAGGAAAACAATAGCTATCATGTTGTATTATTTACATAGGAGCTGCTTTTTATTTTGCCTCAACTGCATTCTGCATCAAGATGAGCTGTTGACCATATTTTTTTTGGATTGTACACATTGGCTTATTGAAGAGGCACTGTTCTTATCTGTGCCCCTAATAAAATCTGCCAGCACTCACCTTTGGCACTCTGATGATGGAAGGTCTGGGTATATACACTTCAGCAGGAAATGCAGATGAATCTGTAGCCACAGACTTGGATGGGGCAACATGATTGCTTGAATTGCTGTTTGCAACTGCACTGCGGGGTTTTCCTGAGCTGCGGCTATGTGGGGAGATTTCTTCTCCAGCCTCGTCCGCCTGGGGACTCAGAGAGTTTGTGGCTTTTGCAGATGGTTGCCCGCGTATCGTGGAGTTCGTCTCAGCCTTTTGTGCTTCTGCGGCAGTTAGGCAGTTTGGCCCAGGTTGGTCAAAAGGAGTGCTTTCCCTTACGCTTCCAAAACAGGTCAGCAAGGCTGAACAAGGAAATGGATGCATCACGAATACCAGGATGCTGCCGTTGCTTATCCCATGTTTGGGCCTGGCATTCTTATTGTGGAACCATCATATCGTAAACGGAGGTTGGGGAGTGAACCCCAAAGCGACTCTCCCATTATTTGAAATCCAAAAAAAAATCCACTGCTTGGACGCTGTGGTCGGAGAACCTTTACCCTCAGGTCTCTAACGCAGACAGACTATGAATGCCCTACATCCCTCTTTGGGCCAAAGAGGTGCAGGTGCAAAGAGAATGGTTTGGGATAGATTCATGCTCTTCCCCGGAGCTGTCGGCAACTAAACAAAAAACCCTCACAAAAGAACCATCTCCACAGCAAGCTATAGTTACAGTCGGAGGCTAAACAGATGCTTCCTGGTGAGGTAGTTCTAAGTCAGTAGTGCTGTAGCCTCAAGTTACTTGGCTGAAGTGGCAAAAAAAAAGAAAAAGATAATGTAGCCTGATCTGCCCGGCTATAATGGTATCAACATGTGTATCGATGACATCATAACAATAGCATAAGTGGCTCGAGTTACGCCACTCGGATGTTTATTAGCAAAAGCCCCAAACTGAAATCTTTATCGCTACTGAAGATCAAAAATGTATTTTCCAACCCCCTGCTGGGCAGCGCTGTAGTGGTGGCGGGTCGAGCCGGGGCGTTGCTCCGGCACATTTTTTGAAGCCAGTCCCCAGCTGGGTCGCAGCCCGCTAGGGAAGGAGGAGGGAGCAGAGGGAGTGCGGGTGGCTGCCTCTTGGCTGCCTCTCCTCAGCCGGCCAGACAAAGGGAAGGAGCGAGAGAGGAAGGGAGCCTGAAGGAGCTCTGCAGATTCCTCTCGCCCCCCTTCTCCTCAGCTCTTGGCTTCTCCGCCCATCCCTGTTCTGTGCTTGTGTGCCCGACGCTGCCTTCATCTCCGACAACACTGCCCACCCATTGAGGGCTGCTGCTGCTGACCACGGCAGCAGCAGGAGGGGGTGGGTGGGGTTGCTGCCACCATTATTTACTTATGGGGCAGAGCAGGTGGCTGATTTGTGCCAGTTTTTAGGATTTATCACACAATCCTGTGCATGTTTACTCAGACGTCAGTCCCACTATGTTCAGTTGCCAATTGGGCTTTCTCCCAGGTAAGTGTGCCTAGGACTGCAGCCATAGCGGCCTTCCCAAGATCTCTGTAAACTGAATTCCAAATAAAGACCCATCGGATTGCACTGTTAATTCTTGAACATTAATGTCTACAGTAAGCACAATTGCCAGATGCAGCCTGCTCAGTCAGCTACACTTTTTGGCACAAGGTTGGCATGTATCTGGACAAACAAACCCTGGTGGAGGGGAGAGAAACAGAGAAAAATCAGTTGGGGGGAGAGGAGAAAGAAGGTAGGTGTGCGTGTGCGTGTGCGTGCATGTGGTTCAATCCAGCTGGGTGCGTGGACGTTTCTGTTGCGGGATGGGAGAGATATAATGAAGGAGGGAAGGCTAGTGAGTAATATTGGGGCGCTACGGGAGTGTGCAAGGGGCCTGTTTAAATGAGAAGGGATCTGTCCATGAGGGCTGAGTTGAGAGGGTGAAGCTTCCATAGAGGATCGTATTTTGAAAACCTAAAATGTTTGTGTGTGAGTGAGTGGGTGGGTGAAAAAGATTAACACCCCTGCATTTTTTCTCAGACGTCCAATTGAAATACCCCTGCCTTCCGCTCAGCTGCACTGTTTCTGAATCCCAGTTGAAGGCTGTATATCTTACCAGGTTGTACGATCTTAGAAGGCACGTGGCTGTGACTGTCATGAAGGAACCCGGCACGTCTGGATTTGCCACTACACTGCTGCTGTTGGGCCATCTACTGTTGAAGAGGAGGTTGGTGAGTTGGTTTTAAAGTTTTGTCAAGATGTAGGAGATTAGTTTAGCTCTGCTTCCTCAGTTATAGGAAAAGATTCTTCCAGTCCCATGACTGCGAGCATGCTGGATAAAAGGGTCTGGCCTTTAGAGTTCCCCTTTCTACATGCCAGGTAGGCTATGAACAACGCGCTGCTCGTTTCTTTTTATGAAGTCACCCATACCTCATTTCAGAACACACATTGTCTTCTTAGACTGGGCTTTGGTCCCCTAGAGACACAGATCAGAGGAAGATTTCGTTTAAATTCAGGATGGGTTTCTATGAAGCTGGAAAAAATAATGTGAAGATTTTGTAAGTATTTGATAAGCTTTGCTTCTTCGTTCCCTGCTTCTTCGTTGCATTCAGATACATCATCTGTGAAGGAAGAAATGATCTTTACGTTTGTTGGCTTATGTAGTAGGTGTGTATCCCACTTTTTCGCCAGAGTCTCCAAAGTGGGCCAAGGCACACTTAAAATGTAATAGAAACAGTAATAAGCTCACACTTTAAAGAAACAAAATAAAACAGTCCTGCTAAAGCAGGAGCAGGCATCTGACTGTATCTTCCTCTGCCTCCTCTCTTTTCTCTCTCACAGAACAATAGGTCTTAGATGACCTTGAGGTGAGGGAGGGGACATTATGGCACATACGAGGTTGCCTCCAAAAGCTACAGCCCTATGTCTTCTCCTTGTCTCCCTTCCATAATGTCTAAGAATACAAAATGAGTGACATGATAACATTGTGTTGCAAGTTTTCCCACACTTTCTCTATTTATTTGCTGCTGCCTGAGTGGGCAGGGAAATATTAATTGACAAGCTACATCATGCAGCTAATATGAAGTATTACCTTATTGCTGAGGCAACAGTTGGCATTTTGCTGCTTGCTGTTATAAAACCGATTGAGAATGTTGACTGCATTGAGAACGTTGACTTATTGCAGTGAATATGACAACCTTTTATTGACAAATTTATCATTATCTTCCTGTAAAAAAAAGTATGTTTTGCTGGGTGCATCAGAATCTGGATCTCACTAATACTGAGAGCATTTCTACATGGGGTTTTTATTTCACGCTTGTGACTGGTAACTCACAGAAGTTTGTGGGACCTTTACACAATGTTGTCAACCTCTAGTGTGTCTCCTGCGCTTTTTTACCTTTATCCCACTTTTTTTAAAGCTTCAGCTATTGGGAGGTATATAAATAAATATAAGAAAGAAAGAAAGAAAGAAAGAAAGAAAGAAAGATAGATCGGAGATAACCCGATAAGGACATTAATCTGCTATATCAGCAGTGTGTAATTATGCAGTTGCGCTATACTATAGTAGTATATAGCTATAGTAGTATAGCTACAGCACCATCTAGTGGCTGTATAGTGAAACATCTAGAACTTGCTGAGAAAGGAAGTCCTCGATTCAAAGTACGCGTCCCCCCGTGTAAAGGAGCCGATCTTAATCCCACAAATAATCTGGAAGCAGAAGCCCTGGTAAAGATGCAGGATTTTAGCCTCATGTGGTGAAGCCCTGAGTTCAACAAGTCCTTTTGAGTGGAATCAAATAGACAATCACTCATAATAGATAGTGGTGAGTATTCTACCAGTCACTCATCCACATATACGATACCTGGCTTGCATTCCGTTTTATGAAATTGCCTTTTAGTAAATAAGAGGAAATACTCTCTTGCTTATTGTCAAGGGTGGGTTAACAATACCTGCAGCCCTTGGCCCAAAGAACAGAAGGACTATGGTGCAAGAGAAATTACTACTTTAAGTACCATAGCTGTGTGTGTGAGAGAGTCTATCAGGGGTGGGCAACCTTCTTTTCTGTAAAGGGTAATCCTGTGGGTAACCTTTTGGGGTGGCACATTGGCAATGGAGCCAATGGCAGTGGAGCCGAAACCAGCATGGGCAGAGGTAAAAAAAAAGGTAAAGGTGTCCCCAACCAGTCGTGTCCGACTCTAGGGTGTGGTGCTCATCTCCATTTCTAAGCCGAAGAGCCAGCGCTGTCCGAAGACGCTTCCATGGTCATGTGGCTGGCATGACTGAACACCGAGGTGCACGGAACGCTGTTACCTTTCCTGCCGAAGTGGTACCTATTTATCTACTTGCAATTTCTTGCTTTCGAACTGCTAGGTTGGCAGAAGCTGGGACTGAAGACGGGAGCTCACTCCGTCACGCAGCACTCGGGTCTCGAACTGCTGTCCTGCTGACCTTCCGGTCTGCAATTCAGCGTCTTAACCACTAAGCCACCGCGGCCCCAGCATGGGCAGAACCAGAGCCAAAAGAGAGTGGGTCATTTCTGCCTCTCTCTTTTCTCTCTCTTTCTGCTTCTCCCTTTTTTCCTTCCCCTCTTCTTTCTGACCCAATGGGCTCCCAGGGAAGGGACTGATCGCTTTTGCCAGAGTGTGAACTGGTTGTGTGCAGAGGGCTTTTGAAATAAGGCTGAGTCCCTAGGGCCATGGGTTGCCATCTAATATAATTCTGATATGGATACATTGCTATTAAGATTTTGTATGTGTGTGCTGCAATCACATGAATCCGCATGTCTTTCGGGAAGCATGACTGCCTTTCATGTTCTACATGTTTCCTGCGGAAAAATACTAATATCCCATGTTTCCTAAATGCCAAAAATAAAACAATTCTCAGGAAAGTGTGGTTGTATAGCCCCTGCTCTGTTGACATGCTCCTAACTACTTGATCAATGCTGTAGATATCGATACCCACATTGGGTAAGATCCAACATTAAGTCCTTCTTAGAGTAGACCCCACTGAGATGAATGGGACTTAAGTTAGTTATGATTAACATAAGTCCAATCAATTTAAATGGGTCTAGTCTAAATAGGAATTATGTTGGATTTTAACCATTTTAAGTATTGCATTGAAGCTATATTTATGGGGTCATTGTAGAATTTTATTGTCAGATAATTTTTCATATTCTTTGGTTGTCTTTTAAAGTTATTGTTTTTTGTTTGTTTCATATTGTTAGCACCTTTAGGTTTTTTAGGAAAAGTGGGATACAAATAAGTAAGAGAAGGTAAGCTGGAGACACTCAAATAAAGAGGGCCCAACAGAGTTACAACACTGTAAATGAGACTAGAATCTGACTCAAGGTGGGAATCAGAACTCATTTAACGGCTGAGATTTCAAGAGACTTCTTATGTGCAGGTCAACTTCAAGGTGCAACACAACATCCTGTTTTTTCCTGTTGAAAGTTTTTTGGGATTACAGCATGGCCTAAAAAAAAAAAAGAATAAAAGGGTTTTTTTACCGCTACCTGTGTGTAAGACTCATGGAACTCGGAGGGAGTTATTTCTGAGTAAACATGCACAGGATTGCACTGTCTGCTGCAGGTTTCATTAATGATTTGAATTTTCATAGATCTCAAGCAAGAAGAAAATACTTAATTTACAATAGGTTTCCCTAGAAGCTACCTTTCTGCAAGCAATGGGTGGAAGATTCGGATGTAAACAGTTTACCAAAATACATGAGATAGATCAAATTTTGTGACGATGACTCCATTTGTGAATGTGCAAAGCCTTGTTTTGTATCATGGAAGCTCAGCTTTGCACAGTTATGAAACCCTCGTGCTGCTACTATCTGCTACACCATTTGCTTCAGTCAGCAAACTATGCATCTGTCAGTCATCTCTGATCCCTGTTTTGCAGGTTGTTTATTTTATTATACCATTGTTTCAGATGTGATGGATATTACTAAGTTAAGAACCCAAAGGACAGGTTACAAAAACTGTAGTTTGTCTGATATTGTTCAGCAATTAAACTTGGAACCGACGTGATCTTTTCAAAGCATTCTCCAGAAAGGTTGCCAGCTCCCAACCCTGAGAGGTCTAGAGCTGCAAAGAATTCCACCAGGGGCAGCTTTTCCCATCACAGTGCTGAAATGGTGGGAGAAGCTGCTGCTGGTGGAGTTCTCCCTTCTATACAACTTTAGGTTTTACAGTGATGTAAATACATTGGTCAGCTATGTATTTGCTTTCTTTCCCCTCCTCCCTCCCTATCCCTTTTCCTTTTGTGTCGTGTCTTTTAGATTGCAAGCCTGAGGGCAGAGACTGTCTTAATATTAGCCTTTGTAAGCCACTGGGAGCCTTTTTTGGCTGAAGAGTGGGGTAACAATGCTCTAAATAAATAAATAAACTCTTAAAGGTATAGGAGCCCTCTCGGGGTCTTGAGCTGGCAATCTTGGCCTAGGATCTCTCTTGGGAACGTTTATGTCAACACATGTAGACTTTAGATCCATTGAGAGTTGTCTGGGGGCTGCTTCTCACTTTCTGTGGCAATTGTGTTTCTTGCTGCTATGCTGGTGTTAGTTACATCAGTGTTTTCCGCAGGAAACATGTAGAACATGAAAGGCAGTCATGCTTCCCGAAAGACATGCAGATTCATGTGATTGCAGATCCACAGCACACTTGCAAAGTGATTTTACAGATATTCATCTGCACGTCATACTGTTTACTGTAGCAAATACTGGTTTAACACAAGTGTTTATGAAAACAAAAACAGATGGAAGGGCAAAGGCCAATGGTGCCAGAAAGTGATTTATTTAAGAAGAGCTTTAAAATTGCCCAGAATCCCCAGGTTTGACTGGAGGAAGCAGCTTTTCTTCCTTGACTGTACAATTTACCTTGTAACACTGGAGTAAAATCCCCAGTGAAGAACACATACATTCAAAATGCACTGGAAATTTTGGGGAAAAGAATAATTATTTTAAACTTCACTTTCTATTACAAATTAGTCCCCCCCCCCTTTGGTTTCTTTCTTTTTGCTGTGTGATGCCACCCTCCTTCTGGTTGTGGTAACATGTAAGGAGTTAATCAAGTCTATGTCACATTTCCCAATGTGCAATACCATGGTTTGCAAGGAGCCAAAGCTATGCTGGTATGCGGCCACTCTGTTGGACTGTGTCCAACGTGAAGATCATACAGCCTTGCGTACAGTGCTGATGATGGCAGAGAGACCTGGGGTGGAAGTGAGGCTGAGGAGGGTGCAAGGCCTAGGGTTGCCAACTTTGTTTCAACTAACTCCTTGAGATCTGTCTTTAGCAAAAGCTTGATTTACAGACATTAACAGGGGATACTGCATATCTCCATGCCAGGAAAATCTTCACTTGCTGATTTCTGCTGATCAAGCTGCTGCTGAAGGCAGAATAACATGACGCACTTGTGGTCCTTCTTCGTGGTCTCTGTGCATCACACATATGGGCTCTGCACCTGCATGGAGCCTCGATTCAGGATAGCTGAGAAACATTTTTGGTGGGAAGCCTCCCCCACTGCCCTACTGCACATGTCCTTAGCGGGTTCCTGCCTAACTCCGCAATTCTCTTTCGACTGCCTTTGCCTTGTAGGGGAGCGTCTCTCCTTTTTTGGAGTATTTAGTGTATTTCTCTGAGCTTCCCTTCGTTATTTCTTTGTTCTTTGTGTTTTTCTGTGTTCTTAAAAAAAAAATATATTATTATTTAGATTAGTTAGAATAGTTGTTAGTTTGCTTTGTGGTCCCTGATCACTGAGGGGACTGCATATGGCATTGAAGGCACCCATTATAAAGTGCATAAAATGCAGTAATAAACTACTGCCGATGGACAGGCATTACCTTTGTTTGTTTTGCCTGGGTGAGGCACACGTCGTAGAAACTTGCTCTCACTATCAAGGTTTCTCGTCGTAGAAACTTGCTCTCACTATCAAGGTTTCTCCAAACAAGCCCGCTGTAACCATTCCACAGATGGTCCAGTGGAAAAAAGCTTTGGCGACAGTGGATATGCCTAAATCAGCCCAAAGAGCTGACCCGTGTCCTGAAGAGACTGTGTCACAGTCGAAAAGGATGAGTCCTCCATTGCCTGCCTCTCTGGGTCTTTTGGTCCCAATCTTGGGCTGCACAGACCCTCCTACTCCAGGCCATTCACTGGCCTTTGCTATGGCAAAAAAGATTTCTAAATGGGCTAGAGAACATAAGTTCTCTCTAGACGGCCAGAAAAAGAAAAAAAGAAAGATGCAAAGAAACAGCCCAAGCAGGTTTCTGTACCTGTTATACTGCCTCCACCTCTGTTATTGACCTCACTGATACCGATGCTGGGAGCTTCAGTACCAAGGTTGGATCTGACTCATACGGCCTCCACTTCAGAAGGAGAGATTAAAGGCACCTCCCCAGTGAGAGAGCAACACTCTCTGAGATCTACATCACCGGAGGCTCACCCACCTGCTCCCAGAGAAAGAATCCCTAGAGGAGGATCTCCTGATTTAATTAGGTCGGTGTGCTATGAAAGGGAGAGGGAGACGCATCGAGATCGTTTTAGCAGGGAGTGATCTCGATCTTTGCTCCGAGATTGGGAAAGATATTTGGAATGGTCACTCCCCCCACGTAGATCTTATGGATAGGATGAATGGCAGTCCCATAGACACCAAGATTTATTCTTCGAGTGAGCTCCCCTTGACTCCGACAGCCACCATCAGCAACAGTATTGCACCCTCCAGATGACACTTTCCTTGAGCCATCACCAGTTCCTCCATGATCAACTTCACTGAGAAGGAGTACACCACAGCCAGAGAGACTCCGAGACAAAAATCTAGATTTTTCCATGCGGCCGTTGCTGTTGACACCGACATTGATGAGAGAGATGCCAGAGGGGATCGCAAGTCTTCTCCACAATCTGTTGAAGACCATCAGTCTGAGTCCTCATTGTATTCACCGGTGCTGTCTTCTGTGTCCTCCCCTGATGATGTTGTCAGTGCACCAGACTGAGCCTCTCCATCCAAAGATATGGCTCACTTTACCGAGCAAGTCCTCCGAATGGCGCAGCTGTTAGGTGTGGACACCCAACAACCCACAGAACATATCCAAGGCCCAGTCTTTGATGTGGTATTCGCCGAGGCCTCAGCTCCTGTTTCTATTCCATTCTTTCCTACGCTTCTCCAGACGGTGCAACAGTAATGGAAAGCGCTGCTGTCCATACCCATCCAAAGCCAAACTCAATAACGGTGGAGTTCTCGCAACGCCGCTCACAAAGGATTCACACCTCCCCAGTAGACAAGGAGGGGAGAAGACTAGATTTGTTGGGGCACTGGATCTATTCATCAGCAGCCCTGGGCCTCTGTGTAGCAAATTACCAGGCCATGTTGGCTCACTATCAACTATTCCTATGGGACAAGGTGACTTCCCTGTGTACATACTCACCTGATGATCAGCGGGAGTTAGTCAGGGTGTTCCAGGATGAAGTGCTATGATTGTCCAGGCAACAGATCAATATAGCTCGACAGAAAGCCAACTGCGGGGCTAAAGCTGTGCTGGGAGCCTTCACCCTATGCAGACAATTTTTTCCAGCCAGGAGTTCGATAATGTCAAATTAGGGTTGTCAGAGAAATCCGCTGCCGATTTAAATGAGGCCGGATTCTTTGGAAACTGGCCTCAGGAATCCGCAGCGGATCGGGACCACTTACCTCTGTTCCAGGAGGACTGGAGGCAGAACGGCACTTGGCTGCTTCTTTCAGCCAGAGCCGTTCGCCTCCTCCCTGTCCCTGCCAATTGCCTTTTAAAAAAAGTCTTCTTTTTTTTTTTTTAATGACGATCAGGAGGATGTGCCCATAGACTTATACGCAAATAGAGTCATGAATCTTGCATATAAGTCTATGTGTCCATAGGCTTGTACACAAGATTCACCGCTCTATTTTGTGTATAAGTCTATGGGCACATGTGATCAACAGGATGTGCCCATAGATTTATATGCAAAATAGAGTGGCAGGAGGGAAGGTAAGCACCCCCAAGCCAGTTCCCCCCCCCCCGGAATCCGAGCGGAGCGGAACCGCTCTGGAGGATTCCGGGGGGGAGGAACGGATCACCTCCCCCCGCATGGATTCCCCACCAGAACAGACGGTGGGGAATCCGTATACCCCTATGTCAAATACCTGGGTCCTCGACATCATGTCTGGCTACAGGATAGAGTTCAATGTCCTCCCTCCTCTCGGTACCATGCGAGTGACCACTCCCTCGGAGGTGTTGCAGTTGGAAGCCGAATCCCTTCTTTCAAAGGGTGCCATTCAAAGAGTTCCACCATACAGAGAGATGGATGGATTTTTCTCCTGATACTTCACAGTACCAAAACAGGATGGAGGACTTTGCCCTATCCTAGACCTCAGAGACCTCAACATGTTAATCATTCCAAGAAAGTTTTGGATGGTGACATTGGCAACAATCCTCCCCCCGTTGAAGAAAGGTTTCTGGTTTATAACAGTAGACTTAAAAGATGCCTATTTTCACACAGTTATCCACAGATCACATCAGAAATATCTCTGCTTCATTATAGGTCTCGATGTATTCGAATTCTGAGTTCTCCCCTTCAGTTTAGCCACAGCTCCAAGGGTGTTCACAAAGTGTATGGCAGCAGTGTGTGGACAGCTTCAGATGATGGGGGTCAAGATATATCCCTGTCTTGATGACTGGCTAATAGTTGCATCGTCTCAGGAACTGGTGAAGAAAGCTGCAGCTATGGCACTGAGCAATCTGCAGCCTTCTAGAAAATCCAGATTGCTCCCAACTCTGCAGCCTTCTAGAAAATCCAGATTGCTCCCAACTCAGGAGATTCCATTCGTAGGTGCAGTATTAAATTCAATAGAGGGCAAGGTATACTTGCCACAGGATCGTGCCACAGTTTTGTCCAACCTGGTGATGGACTTGTACCATAGGTGAACAACCATGGCCTTTCTGATCCAGAGAGTACTAGGTCTTATGGCAGCTACAGTTTATGTAGTCACCTGGGTGAGACTAAGAATGAGGCTGCTACAGAACTGGTTTCTCCGGGTGTTCAACGAAATCGACCACACTCACAGGGTTCTCTTGACGATCCTGACTGAAATTGCACATATGCTTTGTTGGTGGATGGATCAAAGAAATTTGCTGCAGGACATCCCTTGTACCCAACCGCCCCCTCTCGAGTTTTGGTGACAGATGCGTCTCTGATGGGATGGGAATTGCATTGCAGCCAATTAAGAATACAAGGTTTGTAGTCCAGAGTCGAGAAGCATCAACACATAAACTTCCTGGAACTGCTGGCAGTAAAGAAACCCCTCCAGGCATTTGAGATCAACCTTTGAAACTGACGAATCCAGATACTTACGGACAATACCGCTGTAGTGTGGTACCTGAACAAGTAGGGCAGGACACACTCACCCTGCCTGTTTACTCTAACACTAGACATCTTTGATTGGGCGATCTCACAATAGATCATGTTGAGAGCTCTCCATATTGCTGAAAAAGACCATTTATTAGCAGACACCTGGAGGTGAACCTACCTGTCAACTTATGAGTGGCAGATGTCTCTCTCTTTCCTCTGATGCCTCTTTCTCTGGTGGGGTTTTCCACTGACAGATATCTTTGCATCCAAGACAAATGAGTGTGCCCCAGATTCTGCACAAGAGTGGGCCTGGGCACGTGCTCCCTGGGAGGCACTTTTTTTGGCTGTGGATGGGAGACTTTTTCTACCTATTTCCTCCATTTCACCTTCTTGTGAGGATGATTACCAAGATCAGGGAGGCACAGACAGACTGCATTCTTATGGCTCCATGGTGGCCAAGGCAACCCTGGTTCTCAACCCTGCTCAAGCTAGCCCAAGGGAATTCCCTTCATCTACTGTTGACAGTGAACCTCATATTGAAAGATAAGGGATGGGTTCGACACCTGGACATCTCAGTGCTCAAGCTGACAGCATGGAGGATTTTGGGGAAGGAGAGGTATCCTCCCTTCCACAGGAACTAAATTCTATTTTGGAGGCTGCCAGAAAGCCGGCAATGAGGAAGTCATACACCAGTAAATGGAAGGCTTTTGCCACGTTCGTCGTCACCTCTGGTGTGTCAACCCAGTTAAGTGCCCAGTTTCTGGTATCCTATCTTTTCTGAATTCACTCTTCAAGAAAGGTCTGAAGCATGTGTCCATTAAAGTATATTTGGCGGCCGTTTCTGCTTCTCACCAAAGGATACAGGGCTTCTCTGCCTTTATACATAGGCAGTTCATGAAGGTGTTAAAGAACCTAGCTCCACCAGCGCATTCACCAGTTCCACAGTGGAGTCTCTCATTTGTGCTGAATGCTCTCTCCTCGAAACCATTTGAGCCCCTCGCTACCATTTACTTTCAGTTACTGTCCCTGAAGGTAGCTTTTCTGGTGGTGGTCACATCAGCAAGGAGATAATTGGAATTGTGTGTACTATGTGTTGGTCCACGGTACCTAATCTTCCACAAGGATAAAACAGTGTTTCGGCTGGACTTAGCATTCCTACCTAAAGTAGTCTCAGACTTTCATATCAATCAGGACATTATTTTGCCTGCCTTTTCCCAATTTCCCTCATCTCCATTGGAATTGACCCTCCATACTTTGGGCATATGGAGGACTCTGACCTTTTATAGATGGAGAACAGAAAATGTTCGTAAATCTCAACGTCTTTTTCTCTGCTATGGGGGAACGAAAAAAGGTTCACCAGTTTCACCCCAGAGATCTTTGTCTTGGATAGTGGACACGATTAAACTAGCATATCAAATTGCAGGACTCCGATTGCCTAGCTCGATCAGAGCTCATGCTACAAGGGTTGCAGCCACATTCTCAATACTGGAACTCTACAGGGCTACAACATGGTCAAAGCCCTCTACATTTATTTCACATTATAGATCGGATGTTTGGTCCCAACAGGATTGCAGTTTTGGGCAGGCCATTTTGTCAGCACTGCTGCAATACCCTCCTCCGGTAAGTGAGCTTGTTAATCGCCATATGAGTAATGTACAGAGACCACAAAGATGAAAGGCAGACTGCTTACCTGTGACTATGGTTCTTCAAGTGGTCATCTGTGCATTCACACAACCTACCCACCATCCCCACTGCAGTGTCAACGTCACTAGTGATGTTGGTACTGAGGTGTGGGATGCATCCTCAGATCCAAGGCCCTATTTGGAGGTCTCAAGGAACTGAGGAGCTAGGAACCCGCTAAGGACATGTGCAGTAGGACGGTGGGGGTGAGTTCCTGCCAAGAACATTTCTCAGTTATGGAAATTTCCCAAGTTGAGGCTCCGAGCAGGTGCAGAGCCCATATGTGGGAATGTTCAGGTGACCACTTGAAGAACCACAGTTGCAGGTAAGCAACCTGCCTTTTTTTTCCTGGTCAGCTAGCAAGCAGGGCCTAATGTGCCTATGCCTATTCCATCTCCCTAAGGCTGAAGTTACGCTTTTAATTGCAGTGAGATATACTACAGTACTTACAAACGTTAAAACAATTGACACTCTTCCAGTCCAAAATAGGATTGGATTGGTTTTGTATAGGACAACAGAAATTAATCTTCCTGATATGCTTGGGATGGGGTAGAGCATGTGAGTTGCATGAAGAGTTGCTGGCATCTCCAGTTAATTTCAGATAGCAGGGCTGAGAAAGGGTCCTTGAGGAACTATTGCCAATTTCATTCTGGCCTCTGGAACTCACAGAGTGCTGGTTCTTAGACCATCCTCCCAGAAGCAGGAAGCCATGAGTAAAATTGGACTAAATCTGTAATTTTGGTGGTGCAGGGGTCGTGGGGGGTTGTAAATAACACCATGGGGGCTGGAGGTTATGCACCTGCATAACTAGGCAATGCCAGAGCAAGACGGAGCAAAGCCCTGACTCAGTATAAACTGAGCAGCTTATATGCAGGGCTGACACAAGATGTTTTGCTGCCTGGGTCAAAGGACAAGATGGCACCATCCTGGTTCCAGTTATAGAAGTGAACTGGCCTGGCAGCTGCATTTTACTTCGACACTGGCAATGGGGCAATGCCCTCCACCGCACCTGAAGGCAGCAGGCTAGTTTGGGGGACACAGGACAGGCTGTGTGGCACAGAGTTCTTCCCTCTAACAGAGGGGAATGCTTAGGGGTTCAGAAGGACTGGTCAAGAAGCTGTCAGGGCTGCTCCAGCATCTGAGGCCTGTGGCAGTTGTCTCCCTCCGCCTAATGGTAGGGCCAGCCCTGTTCATATGTACATATAACGGTCATTTCTGATTTTGTCTGGAAGATGGAAGTAGACACGCATCAATTTTTGTGAACTTGCTTTATGAGAGGGAATTGCCTCTTGTCTTTCGCAGAGCCCAAGCCAGGCCTATGTTGAACCCATTTTAGGCTAAGTGTTTTGCGATGTACAAAAGTTGCTGTAATGAGTTGTGGGAATTCATTTACCATTACAAACTAGAAAGACATTCAAAACCAAGTGTGTACCAGTCTCTCTGGGAATAAATAATATATAGGCTGTATCTACCATTAAACCCTACAAGTGCGTTATGGTGATAATAATTTTGGTTGCTATAAAGATAACTGTTACAACAGAATTACCACATAAGTCTGAGATGCTTCAGTTTGCTATTATATCATATTAGCTTGATGGAAGAAAGACTATTAAAATATAACCCTGTCCTGTGAGGTCACATTGGGAGATACACCAGTATATGGTTTAACCAGTAAGCCCTTAAGAATCCTGATTCAGTGGAGAACTCTGGTTCAAAACTACATTCTTTCTAGCAAATGGTCCTGTTCTATAGTTGCAGTACTGAAGTTGAAACTCCCTGCCCCT